>NC_090338.1:27111538-37111538 GCF_035084215.1 Heptranchias perlo | reverse complement strand
AAACTAACCAGCGTCAAACAAGACTTCAAAACTGATGGCACCCCCCTCCCCCACAATAGTTCATATTGCCTCTCCTCATTCTTCCTGCCAAAATACATCACTTCACACTTCTCTGCATTAAATTTCATCTGCCATATATCTGACCATTTCATCAGTCTCCTTAAGTCTGCTACTATCCTCCTCACTGTTAACTACATTTCCAAGTTTTGTAAAAATATTCCCCTATACCCAAGTCCAGGTCATAAATATATATCAAAAAGATCAGGGGCCTAATACAGATCTCTAGGGGACACCACTTTATATTTCCCTCCAGTCAGATAAACAACTGTTCACCGTTACTCTCTGCTTTCTGTCTCAGCCAATTTCATATTCACACTGCCACTTTAAGCCAATGGACTTCAATTTTGGTAAGTCTTTTATGTGGCACTTTATCAAACGCCTTTTGAAAGTCCACATACACATCAACCGCACTACCTTCATCAAGCCTCTCTGTATTTCATCGAAAAACTTAAAATCAAGTTTGCCAGTCACGATTTGCCTTTAACAAATGCTTGTTGGCTGTTATTTATTGACCCATGTTCTTCCAAATGACAATTAATTTTGTCCCGGATTATGGCTTCTAGAAGTTTCCTCAGCAGAGACGTTAGGCTGACTGGTGCGTAGTTATCAGGTTTATCCCTCTCCCCCTTTTTGAACAGGGTGTAACATTTGCAATCCTCCCATTCTCTGGCACCGTTCCCATATCCAAGGAGGATTGATAGATTGTGACCAAAGCCTCCACTATTTTCACCCATATTACCCTCAGCAACCCAGGATGCACCCCATCCTTTTCCACTTTGAGAGCTGCCAATTTTTTTTTCAATAAAAGTACCTCCACTTTATTTTTTTAAAAATCGTATCCAATTTCTCTTTCCCCACCTCCTTTACTGTGGCATTAGCGGCATCCTCTTTTGTGAAGATGCAAATCACTCATTTAGTACCTCAGCCATGCCCTCTGCCTCCACATGATGATTTCCTTTTAGATCCCTATTCAACTCCACCCTTCCTTTGACTATCCTTTATATGTTTATAAAAGGCTTCAGTGTTCCCTTTTATGTTACTGCTAATCTTTTCTCATGCATTCTGACCCTCATTTCCTTTTTCAGTACTCCTCTGCACTTCTTGTATTTTGCTTGATTCTCAACTGTATTATGAATCTGACATTTATCATAAGCCTTCTTTTTCAGTTTCATTTTAATCTCAATTTCTTCAGTCATCCAGGGAGCTGCAGCTTTGGATCCCCTTCCTTTACCCCTCGTAGGAATGTGTTTATTCTGTACCCGAACTATCTCCTCCTTGAAGGCCTACTATTGCTCTTTCACTGTTTTACCTGCCATTTTGTTTCCAATCCACCTGGGCCAGATCCCTTTTCAACTCACTGAAATTAATCCTCTTCCAGTTTAGTACCTTCTCCTTTTCCATAACTACTCTAAACTTAATGATATTGTGATCACCGTTTCTCAAATATTCTCCCACTGAAAGATGCTCTACTTGCCCCACTTCATTCCCCAGAATTATATCCAGCACTGCTTCCTTCCTCGTTAGGCTGGAAACATACTGATCAAGAAAGTTCGCCTGTACACATTGCAGGAATTCCTCCCGCTCCTTGCCCTTTACACTGTTTTCTCCCCAGTCTATATTAGGATAATTGACATCCCCCATTATCACTGCTCTATTGTTTTTACATCCTTTGGAAATTTGCTTGGAGATTTGCTCCTCCATCTCCTTCCCACTATTTGGTGGTCTATAGTATCCACCCAGCAGCGTAATAGCTACTCTTCTGCTCCTAAACGCTAACCAAGACACCTCTACAGTTAATTTAAAACATTTTAAAAGCACCAATTATCCCTACACTGAACATTCTGATTCACCAATTGTAACTAAATAATACTAAGAATTCACCCATTTACCTATTGAACTTTGGTTAGATACTAGGGTAATCTGCATATTAAATTCATGTCATACCGATCATATGTTCAACTTTTGAAAACTTCAATTTCATTGTAATTGGTAGTTATTTTTACTCTATTAATATTCAACATGTTTCAAGAAAATAAAATTTACTTCACCTGAAGGATGTGTCCTCTCCGGTTCTTGTAAGACAATCCATGACCTAGGTGGAGGCTGCTCTGGCTGAGCTATTGATAAATTCAAATTACACATTAATTCAATATAATTTGTAAGTAAAAATCTAACTAAGTTTTGTCTACTTACTTCTTTTTGAAGTACCTGCCAAATTATCAAGCAGGTAATTCAGTAGCCTACGTGTTCCATCTGGTTCCTGATAGAGGCTAAGGATTTCTTGTGCCAGAGGGTTTCCTACAAATCATATGAAAGTTTTTCAGCCAAACTGATCCACAAACCAACTGTAATGTAAAAAGCAACTTCATTTTCTACCAATGAAGCCAATACGAAGCTTATACATTAACCACATCTGCTTGCATCCTCTTCACTTAATCAAAATGAAGAGGGGAGGGTGAACAGCCAGAGGTTGTGGTCCATATTGGTACCAATGACATAGGTAGAAAGGGGGATGAGGTCCTGCAGGCAGATTTTAGGGAGTTAGGAAAGATATTAACAAACAGGACCGCAAAGGTAGTAATCTCCAGATTACTCCCAGTGCCACGTGCTAGCGAGTATAGAAATAGGAGGATAGAGCAGATGAATGCGTGGCTGGAGAGATGGTGCAGGAGGGACGGCTTTAGATTCCTGGGGCATTGGGACCAGATCTGGGGGAAGGTGGGACTTGTACAAGCCGGATGGGTTGTACCTCGACGGAGCTAGGACCAATGTCCTCGCAGGGAGGTTTGCTTCTGCTGTGGTGGAGGGTTTAAAACTAATCTGGCAGGGGGATGGGCACCAGGGAAGGAGAAACAAGGCACACAAAGGATTGGGAGAGAAAGATAGCACTAGAATAAGAAATAGTACGGTGTTACGTGGGATCAGACTAAAAGAGTACAAGGAATTCTAAGATTGGTTTACAGTGCATGTGTGTAAACGCACGAAGCATGGTAAACAAGGTTGGTGAGCTGCAGGTGCAAATAGCCACATGGGAATATGATGGCGTGGCGATAACAGAAACCTGGCTCAAAAAAGGGAAGGATAAGATACTAAATATTCCTGGATACAAGGTGTTCAGGAAAGATAGGGAAGGAAAGGGGGGGGGGGGCGGTGGCAGTATTAATTAAGGAGAATATTGCAGTGCTGGATAGAGAGGGGATGTCCTGGGGGGTCAAGGACAGAATCTATTTGGTTAGAGTTCAGAAACAATTGAGGTGCCATTACACTACTGGGGATAGTCCATAGGCCACCAACTAGTGGGAAGGATATAGAGGAGCAAATTTGCAGGGAAATTACAGAGGTGTGCAAAAGCCATATAGTAGTGATAACGGGGGACTTCAACTATCCTAATATAGACTGGGACAGTAATACTACGAGGGGCAAAGAGGAATTTTTGAAGTGTGTTCAGGAGAACTTTCTCGACCAGCATGTTTCCAGCCCATCGAGGAGGCATAGCTGGATTTGATTCTGGGGAATGAGACGGGCCAAGTGGAGCAAGTGTCAGTGGGGGCACATTCAGGGAACAGCAATCATAGTATCATAAGGTTTAGAATAGCTATGGAAAAAGACACGGAACACTCTAAAGTAAAAATACTCAATTGGAAGAGGGCCAATTTCAGTGGGACGAGAACAGATCTGGCCTAGGTAAATTGGAATGAAAGATTGGCAGGCAGAACTGTAATTGGACAGCCTTTGAAGAGGTTTGGGTACAGTCTAGGTACATTCCCACAAGGGAGAAAGGTAGGGCAACTAAAGCCAGAGCTCCTTGGATGACAAAAGAGATGGTGAGTATGATGAAACGGAAAAAAGGGGCGTATGACAGATGTCAGGTTGATAACACAAGTGAGAACCAGGCTGAATATATAAAGTTCAGAGGGGAAGTGTAATAGGAAATAAGAGGAGCAAAGACAGAGTATGAGAATAGACTGGCGGCCAACATAAAAGGGAATCCAAAAGTCTTCTAAAGGCATGTAAACAGTAAATGGGTAGTAGAGGGGCGGGGCCGATTAGGGACCAAAAAGATCTACTCATGGCGGCAGAGAGCATGGCCGAGGTACTAAATGAGTACTTTGCATCTGTCTTTACCAAGGAAGAAGATGCTGCCGGGGTCTCAGTAAAGGAAGAAATAGTTGAGATACTGGATGGGCTAAAAACTGATAAAGAGGAAGTACTAGAAAGGCTAGCTTAGTAGATAAGTCACCCAGTCCGGATGGGATGCGCCCAAGGTCGGTGAGGGAAATAAGGGCGGAAATTGCAGAGGTACTGGGGTGGTGCCACAGCACTGGAGAATTGCACATGTTATTCCCTTGTTCAAAAAAGGGTGCAAGGATAAAACCAGCAACTACAGGCCAGTCAGTTTAACCTTGGTGGTGGGGAAACTTTTAGAAATGATAATCCGGGACAGAATTAGCAGTCACTTGGACAAGTGTGGATTGATTAGGGAAAGCCAGCACGGATTTGTTAAAGGCAAATTGTGTTTAACTAACTCGAGAGTTTTTTGATGAGGTAACAGAGAGGGTAGATGAGGGCAATGCAGTTGATGTGGTATATATGGATTTTCAAAAGGCGCTTGATAAAGTGCTGTACAATAAGCTTGTCATCAAGATTGCAGCCCATGGAATAAAGGGGCCAGTACCAGCATGGATACAGAATTGGCTAAGCAATAGGAAACGGATTAGTGGTGAACGTTTTTTTTAGACTCGAGGGACGTATACAGTGGTTCCCCAGGGGTCGGTACTAGGACTACTGCTTTTCTTGATATATATTAATGACTTGGACCTAGGTGTACAAGGCACAATTTCCAAATTTGCAGATGACAAAATTTGGCAGTGTAGTAAAGTGAGAAGGATAGTGACAGCCTGTCTATATCAAGGGGATACAGGCAGGCTGGTGGCATGGGCGGACACTTGGCAGATGAAATTTAATGCAGAAAAATGCGAGGTGATACATTTTGGTGCGAAGAATGAGGAGAGTCAATATAAACTAAAGGGCACAATTCTAAAAGGGGTACAGGAACAAAGAGATCTGGGGGTATATGTACACAAATCATTGAAGGTGGAAGGGCAGATTGAGAAAGCGCTTAAAAAAAAATAATTTGGGGTCCTGGTCTTTACAAATAGAGGCATAGAGTACAAAAGCAAGGAAGCCATAATGAACCTTTATAAAACTCTGGTTCGGCCACAGCTGCAGTATTGTTTCCAGTTCTGGGCACCGCACTTTAGGAAAGATGCGAAGGCCTTAGAAAGGGTGCAGAAGAGATTTACTAGAATGATTCCAGGGATGAGGGACTTCAGTTATGTGGATAGACTGGAGAAGCTGGGGTTGTTCTCCTTGGAACAGAGACAGTTGAAGGGAGATTTGATGGAGGTACTCAAAATAATGAAAGGTCTAAGTGTAGATAGAGAAAAACTGTTCCCATTGGCAGAAGGATCATGAACCAGAGGACATAGCTTTAAGGTGATTGGCAAAAGAACCAAAGGTGACATAAGGAAAAACTTCTTTGTACAGCGAGTGGTTAGGATCTGGAATGCTCTGCCAGAGTGGGTAGTGGAGGCAGATTCAATCATGGCCTTCAAAAGGGAACTGGATAAGTACTTGAAAGGAAAAAAAATGCAGGGCTACAGGGACAGGGAGGGGGAGTGGGACTAGCTGGATTGCTCTTGCATAGAGCCGGCAAGGACTCGATGAGCCGAATGGCCTCCTTCTGTTCTGTAACTTATGATTTGAAGATTCTAAATGCAGATGAGTTTACCATCATTCTGCATTGATGATACAACTAAATGGCAATGTTCTTTTCCAACTCCTGACTTCAGTGCAGGTTACCACAACTGACACAAAATTTTAATTTTATTTTTACTTCACTACTTATCAACACAGGTCAGTGTAACACAAACAGTATTCCAAATAGCTTCCAACATTGCTTACAAGTTACAAAGTTGGACAAATGGTATCCTTAAACTGAAGTCTCTTGGATAAGGCATAAGGAAATATTGTTTCCACACAAATTTAGTAATAGTAGTTAAAAACACACAACCGTACTATCTGAGGCAAAAACAGTGAAACAAAGGATGGGCCTTTATGTCGCTAGGCAACCACATTCCAGAAATCAGTAGACCTTGACTCATTGTACCACATGTATTTTTGATATGTAACTTTTACTGTCTTTATATGATCAACTTTCTGTATTAATCAAACAGTATATGGAATATATGGTAACCAACTCGCACTTACGGGTTTTGTAAGTTTTATAAGGCCTTTTGCTTCTAAGGCAATTAATATGTTGGTGGAGATTGCTAACATGAACAGTTGCAGCCACAGAATGAGACAGCTGTCCAAGCTGCTGACATAACAAGGAGGTCTCAGAATTAATGGCTTGGGAACAGACAGGGAGCAAGATACAGGTCCAAACTACCGGCTTTGGCCTTGAAGTGAAGATAAGTTAGAGGGACAGGCCCCTCTAGTGTTGGATGCCAATAACTGGTCAACGAGAGAGTATGACATTTTGACGGCCAATCACCCCTTGCCCGCGAAATGTAGAGATAAGAAGTGGGCTGACTCTTCTTTCTTTGTCTAAAGAGATACACAATGCCTCATTGGCCATCTCGCCCTTTAGAAAGACCCAGATAGGGTAAACACCTGTGTCAGTAACAGTCCCCGTGCTGTCCCCAAAAGTAGCATAAAAGAGAGATCCCTTGCTAGAGTCAGGTTGTAGAGCACAGGAAAGAAGGTACCTAGTGGGTAATCGAGAATGAGTGTACATGCATGAGGGAACGTGGAATGAAGTCGCAGACTCCACCCAAAGGACAACAGGGTAATATAATTCTCAATTGTGCTTTGTAAACTACTGCTTAAATAGTGTAATGTATTGATTCTTACTTGTGCTAAATAAAGTTATATGTCTATTAAACATTATGGTGTCAGTCTCGAACACTGAATAGTGTGTCAAAATTGACTATAATGGGAATTATCCTCAACCAATGTTCACTTTCAGTAAGGAATTCTAGCATCAGTGGATTGACTGTGGTTTGAGGCACCATCTTCTGGAGCTCAGTGTCTTATTTTACCTGGGTGGCACAGCTCGTGCCAAGGGTTTTCAGTTGCTGCCACGAGCTGCACTGGTAACATCAGGTCAGTGATTGGATGTTCTGGTCACTTGACCAAAACACATCAGGCCGAAGACTGAACCCACAGCTTGGGCCAATTTATTAGATACTGGACAAGGTTGTCTACCACCAGAAGGATCCCAACACCACTATTCACACTGTGAGCTTACGGCTTGACTAATACATCGAGGCACAGCCTTGCACATGTTCCCTGCCTAGGATGGACACGCTGACCTTTGCCGTTATTCAATTTTGTGTCTTTTTTGGTCAAAAGCCACTCTCTGTGTAGACAAATAGCCAACACAATCCCAGTTATAGATGAAGAATTCATAAATGTGCTCTAATCACACATTTGGAAATAATTTGCAGTAGGACATTACTATATATATTTGAAGACAAGAAACTTTTGTCCCCATATGGGACTAAAAAAGTGTGCAGGCACATGTAAAGATATCTTGAATGCAGAAACAGTAAAACCTAGTTAGGTGGTTGTGTGATGTTCCCCTGTGGAGCAGCTGTTAGCCCAAATCCGGTGCTGAGTACAGTATTACTCAGCTGTTTAAAATGCCAGTAAGTAGCACTGTTAAACAGCTGGGCAGCACTAACCAGCAATTTAAACAGCTGTTCAGCCTCCAATATGGATCATATTTCTAAACTACTTATGATAGGCATCTGAGCCAATTTAGATGATTTAACAATCAGAGTTGCCAGATCGTGCACGCTGAGCAGAGGGTTCTTCAACTGTTTGAAGTCCCAATGAGTAGTGAGCAGAACTCTGCTCAGAATGCTGGTTTTGGCAACATTTTTCTTTTTAAATCAGCTGAATTAGCTCACAATGCATGTCACCTTAAGTATTTTAGAGCTATGATATTTATCAGAGCCTCCGAGCCGCATATTGGGGATTTTACATAATATTCCCGATTACCTGTTTAAATTACTGGTCAGTACTACTCAGCGATCCAGTAACACTGATCAGCAGCATTTTAAACAGCACAGCAATGCTCCGCTCACCATATGCAAATCAATGGAATGCATTTGACATGTAATCACCATAAAATTTCTCTTAATGGACCGAGACTTCTTATCTATCAAGAGCAAAACCTGGATTTAAGGATGAATAGCCAGTTGCACTAAAACAGTTGCTGACTAGCTAATAATGGCATGCAAAATGAGTGAAAAATTCTCGTATCACAATAAAAAGTGGGGGGAAAAAAAATAGAAAATGCTGGAAATACTCAGCAAGTCAGGCAGCATCTGTGGAGAAAGAAAGAGTGTTAACGTTTCAGGTTGATGGCCGTTTGTCAGAACTGGAAGAAGTTAAAGATTTAATAATTTTTAAGCAAGTACAGAGCCAGGCAAAGAGGAGGAAGTGCTATGATGACAGTATGAATTGGTTAAAAGAAAAGCAAAGACTTCATGCAATTTGGTTTTGGGAATCATAAAAAACAAAGAAAATAGAAGCAGGAGTAGGCCATTCGGCCCTTCGAGCCTGCTCCACCAGTCAGGATGATCATGGCTGATCCTCCATCTGAATACCGTTTCCCACTATCTCCCCATACCCCTTGATGCCTTTTGTGTTTACAAATCTATCGAGCTCCTTCTTAAATATATTCAGTGACTTGGCCTCCACAGCCTTCTGTGGTAGAGAATGCCACAGGTTCACCACCCTCTGAGTGAAGAAATTTCTCCTCATCTCAGTCCTAAATGTCCTACCCCGTATCCTGAAACTGTGACCCCTTGTTCTACCCCCCCCACCCCCAGCCAGTGGAAACATCCTCCCTGCATCCTGTCTGCCTAGCCCTGTCAGAATTTTATATGTTTCAATGAGATCCCCTCTCATTCTTCTAAACTCAAGTGAATACAGGCCTAGTCGACCCAATCTCTCCTCGTATGATAGTCCTGCCATCCCAGGAATCAGTCTGGTGAACCTTCGCTACACTCCCTCTATGGCAAGTATATCCTTTCTTAGGTATGGAGGCCAAAACTGCACACAATACTCCAGGTGTGGTCTCACCAAGGCCCTGTATAACTGCAGTAAGACATCCTTGCTCCTGCATTCGAATCCTCTTGCAATGAAGACCAACATACCATTTGTCTTCCTAATTGCTTGCTGCACTTGCATGTTTGCTTTCAGTGACTGGTGTACAAGGACACCCGGGTCTCTCTGTACATCAACATTTCCCAATCACTATTTAAATAATACTCTGCCTTTCTGTTTTTCCTTCCGAAGTGGATAACTTGATATTTATCCACTGTTATATTGCATCAGCCATGTATTTGCCCACTCACTAACTCAACTTGTCCAAATCGCCTTGAAGCCTCTTTGCATCCTCCTCTCAACTCCCGATCCCACCTAGTTTTGTGTTTTCAGCAAACTTGGAAATATTACATTTGGTCCCCTCATCCAAATCATTGATATATATTGTGAATAGCTGGGGCCCAAGCACTGATCCCTGTGGTACCCCACTAGTCACTGCCTGCCACCCCGAAAAAGACCCATTTATTCCTACTCTCTATTTACCAATTTTCAATCCATGCCAGTATATTATCGCCAATCCCATGTGCTTTAATTTTGCACACTAAGCTCTTATGTGGGACTATCAAAGGTCTTCTGAAAATCCAAATAAACCACATCCACTGGTTCTCCCTTATCTATTCTACCAGTTAAATCCTCAAAAAACTCCAGTAGGTTTGTCAAACACGATTTCTCTTTCATAAATCCATGTTGACTTTGTCCAATCCCGTTGATATTTTCTAAGTGTCCTGTTATCACATCCTTTATAATAGACTCTAGCAGAAATAGGAACAGGAGTAGGCCATTAGGCCTCTCGAACCTGCTCCACCATTTAATAAGATCATGGCTGATCTTCAACCACAACTCCACTTTCCCGCCCGATCCCCATATTCCTTAATTCCCTTAGTGTCCAGTCTTGAATATACTCAACCACTGAGCATCCACAGCAATCTGGGGTACAGAATTTCAAAGATTTCCCACCCTCTGAGTGAAGAAATTCATCATCTCAGTTGTAAATCGCCCACCCCTTATCCTGATACAATGCCTCCTAGCTCTAGGCTCTCCAGCCAGGGGAAACAGTCTCTCCGCATCTACCCTGTCAAACCCTCTCAGAATTTTATACGTTTCAAAGAGATCACCTCTCATTCTTCTAAACTCCAAAGAATATAGGCCCATTCTACTTAATCTCTCCTCATAGGACAATCCTCTCATCCCAGGAATTAATCTGGTGAACCTTCATTGCACTGCCTCTAAGGCAAGTATATCCTTCCTTAAATAAGGAGACCAAAACTGTCCACAGTACTCCAGGTGTGATCTCACCGAAGGCCTGCACGATTGCAGCAAGACGTGCCCATTCTTGTACAGCAAACGCCAACATACTATTTGCCTTCCTAATTGCATGCTGTACCTGCATGTTAACTTTGTGTTTCGTGCAGAAGGACACCAAAATCTCTCTGAACACCAACACTTAATAGTTTCTCACCATTTAAAAAATATTCTGTTTTTCTATTCTTCCTACCAAACTGAATAACCGCACATTTCCCCACATTATACTCCAGCTACCACCTTCTTGCTCACTCACTTAACCTGTTGATATCCCTTTGCAGACTGTGTCCTCCTCGTAGCTTACTTTCCCTCCTAGCTTTCTATAGTCAGCAAACTTGGATACATTATACTCAGTCCTTTCACCCAAGTCACTAATATAGATTGTTAAATAGCTGAAGCCCAAGCATTGATCTTTGCAGCACCCCACTAGTTACAACCTGCCAACCTGAATATGACCCATTCATCCCTACTCTCTGTTTTCTGTCAGTTAACCAATCCTTTATCCATGCTAATATATTATACCCAAACCCATGAGCCCTTATATTGTGTAACAACATTTTGTGTGGCACCTTATCGAATGCCTTTCAAAAATCCAAATATACCACATCCACTGGTTCCCCTTTATCTACCCTGCTAGTTACATCCTCAAAAAACTAAGATTTGTCAAACACAATTTCCCTTTCATAAAACCATGTTGACTCTGCCTAATTATATTTGAGCCCTATATTCTTATGCTCGCTACAACTGGCAATCACAAAGCAGATTCCACTGTATCTAGTGGTGTCCAATTTAGCCCAGATTGAAGTCAGGAGATGAAAAAGAGTTACTGTTTAAATACTTAATCTGGAGGAGCAGCATGAAAGAACAGCTGACAGCAACAAACAAATATGCAATCTGCTCCTCCAGCATTGAGATATCTGAATGGACACAATCCTGCAGCTAATTTAAAATCAGAGATAATCATGCAGATCTAAACGGAGATTATTTAATATCAGCAGGAGCTAGGAATAATGTTGGTAGGGAAAGTTGGCATTTAAATATAACTTTTTAAGAGCCAAACTGAGTAATAGCAATAGCTAGTAGAATGCACTGTTTCAGAGGTTTCCAAACTGGCAGGGCATACAAGGTTATCAGGGAGGTGCGAGGACGGCCTGATGAGATAAAAGCAGTGCATCGAAGTCCACCCGTCTTGCCCCCTCCCGAAGCACATCTCCAGTCCAGGTTGATCCCCATTTTTGCTTTGGTCCTTATCTTCAGGTCCGAGTGAATGTAGAGCTATAATTTTCTGTTCTGATTTTGCACTACCTTACTTTGTCATGGTGTGGAGATGCCGGTGATGGACTGGGGTTGACAATTGTAAACAATTTTACAACACCAAGTTATAGTCCAGCAATTTTATTTTAAATTCACAAGCTTTCGGAGGTTACCTCCTTCCTCAGGTGAACGATGTGGAAATGGAAAAGCATCATAACCTTACTTTGTCAGGTTATGATGCTTTTTTTTTTGTTGAAAGGAAGGTTTGAGTTAAATTGCTTATGTATGATTTAAGCAACTAACATGCAAGAAGTATGCACTGAGATAGACAGGTAGATTTTTATTGGGTATTATCTAGGGATAGGGAGCAAAGGCAGGAAAATGGAGTTGAGGCGCAGATCAGTCATTATCTAATTGAATAGCAGAGCAGGCCCAAGGGTTGAATGGCCTACTCCTGTTCTTAATTTTCCTATGAACAGACATATCAATGTGAAGCAAGCATAACCAGAGTCTCTCAGCCATATGTGTCTTTACCAGGGCTCCATATTCTTTGATGTATATTGTGAATATAAAGTAATAGTTTTTCTAATGGTTTGAATTCTTTATTCATTACTGGAATACCTGAAAACGTAGGAATCAGTTTTTGATCATTTTTATCTTGGTATTTTATGCATCAACATGATAATTATCTACTAAGAAAAATTTCCTTCAATTAAATATTAGGAAGACCGAAGCTATTGCCTTTGGTCCCCGTCACAAACTCCATCCCTCTCCATGGCCACTGTCTTAGGCTGAACCAAAACGTTTGCAACCTTGGTATCCTATTTGAAGCTGAGGAGGTTCCGACCACATATCCACTCCATCACCAAGGCCACCTCCTTCATTAAGAGTCTCCGCCCTTGCCTCAGCTCATTTACTGCTGAAACCCTCATCCATGCCTTTGTTATCTCTAGACTTGACTATTCTAATGCTCTCCTGGCCGGCCTCCCATCTTTCACCCTCCCCAACTTGAGCTCATCCAAAACTCTGCTGCCCATCTCCTAACTCGCACCAAGTCCTGATCACCCATCAACCCCGTGCTCGCTGACCTACATTGGCTCCTGGTCTGGCAACACCTCGATTTTAAAATTCTCATCCTTGTTTTTAAATCACTCCATGGCCTCGCCGCTCCCTACCTCTAACCTCCTTCACCTACAACCTTCCAAGATCTCTGCGCTTGGTGCAAGAATGGAAAAATACTGTTTCTTGGAAAAAAAGAAGAGGGGAATGCATGGCACATGAACCTCCAAAAGTTTGGGAACCTCTCCAGTGGTTGAAATGCCAAAGAAAAACAAACATAGTTGTGGACATCAACTGGCATACTGTTGAACATTTTGGCAGACTGAAATTTTGTGTTGAACTTTTGGGAGACAGGTGCTGGGTTTTGCTGGACAGAAGTTTTCAGGTTGAATTTTAAGGAGATGGGGGTCATCTTATATGAGGGTCAGCTTGTACACAAGCATATAAGTTAAGAAAAATGGCCAGTATATAAATGTTGGCTTAAAGTAGTTTTAAAAAGAAAACCAAGACAAATTGGATATTTTCTACTTCACATCAGGAGGTGCATTATTGCCATTATGTTTTGGGGAGTTTTATCTAGTTTTTTTAAATTCACCGAGATTAGGAGATGGAAGACTTGAGCATTACAGTCATAAGCTGTTTAATATGGAGAAATACATTTTGCATTTATTCTCATGTTATTTTGTTAATTTTTTTTAATATGAGCTACAGATAATATTAAGCCAGGATATTTTTGGAATTTTTAATTCAGCTCCCTTATATTGTTGAGCACTGTAACTCCAAACTATTACTTCACTGAAGACATCAGTTCTCAACAATAAACAAAAAAAATTGATTCTGCGTAAAAAAGTACTGCTGTTGTTGACAGTGACAATTATGAAATTTGGCTGTAGTTATGACATCATTTTTGGCTTTGCAATTGGCTTTTCCTTTTACTGCAATGATGAGCAGTGGAGACCACCTCCACTGATGCTAAATTTTGTAACAAAACCAGAACATAAGTTTGCCTTTTTTTTTTAAATGAAATGTAGCAAAACAATTTAATTAGGTTGTGTCACACTGTATTGAACTGTGGCAATTAAGTTCTCAGATCTTTAACATAAGAATCTATTCTAAGAAAACTTTATTTTTAAAAAACTTCATGTCAAGATTCTCCTTCTTTCACTATCCTTCTAATCCATGTTGTGTTAAAGAGCAAGTTGGCAATCCATTTACACATTTTGTACGGAGTTGTACTACTCACTATGCTGCTTCAGTACAGTTCCTTGTATAATGGAGTGACGACTACCTTTAACAACCATTGGCAAATGAAAATGTTCACTGTCCTCAAGGCTGAATTTCAATCTGGGTTCTAACAGTAGACTTTAAGATTGCACCACCTAAAGTCTTCTATTCCCCTACATAAACTAATCGATGGAAGATAAGTACGGAGAAAAACATGCATAGTTTCAAAAGTGAACTTTTAAAAAAAATTTGTTCATGGGATGTGGGCATCGCCGGCGAGGCCAGCATTTATTGCCCATCCATAATTGCCCTTGAGAAGGTGGTAGTGAGCCGCCTTCTTGAACCGCTGCAGTCCGCGTGGTGAAGGTTCTCCCACAGTGCTGTTAGGAAGGGAGTTCCAGGATTTTGACCCAGCGATGATGAAGGAACGGCGATATATTTCCAAGTTGGGATGGTGTGTGACTTAGAAGGGAACGTGCAGGTGGTGTTGTTCCCATGTGCCTTCTGCTCTTGTCCTTCTAGGTGGTAGCGGTTGTGGGTTTGGAAGGTGCTATCGAATAAGCCTTGGTGAGTTGCTGCAGTGCATCCTGTGGATGGTACACACTGCAGCCACAGTTCGCCGATGGTGAAGAGAGTGAATGTTTAGGGTGGTGGATGGGGTGCCAATCAAGCGGGCTGCTTTGCCCTGGATGGTGTCGAGCTTCTTGAGTGTTGTTGGAGTTGCACTCATCCAGGCAAGTGGAGAGTATTCCATCACACTCCTGACTTGTGCCTTGTAGATGGTGGAAAGGCTTTGGGGAGTCAGGTGAGTTACTCGCTGCAAATACCCAGCCTCTGACCTGCTCTCGTAGCCACAGTATTTATATGGCTGGTCCAGTTAAGTTTCTGGTCAATGGTGACCCCCAGAATGTTGATGGTGGGGGATTCGGCGATGGTAATGCTGTTGAATGTCAAGGGGAGGTGGTTAGACTCTCTCTTGTTGGAGATGGTCATTGCCTGGCACGAATGTTACTTGCCACTTATCAGCCCAAGCCTGGATATTGTCCAGGTCTTGCTGCATGCGGGCTCGGACTGCTTCATTATCTGAGGGGTTGCGAATGGAACTGAACATTGCAATCATCAGCGAACATACCCATTTCTGACCTTATGATGGAGGAAAGGTCATTGATGAAGCAGCTGAAGATGGTTGGGCCTAGGACACTGCCCTGACGAACTCCTGCAGCAATGTCCTGGGGCTGATATGATTGGCCACCAACAACCACTACCATCTTCCTTTGTGCTAGGTATGACTCCAGCCACTTGAGAGTTTGCCCCCTGATTCCCATTGATTTAAATTTTAATAGGGCTCCTTGGTGCCACACTCGGTCAAATGCTGCCTTGATGTCAAGGGCAGTCACTCCCACCTCACCTCTGGAAATCAGCTCTTTTGTCCATGTTTGGACCAAGGCTGTAATGAGGTCTGGAGCCGAGTGGTCCTGGCGGAACCCAAACTGAGCATCGGTGAGAAGGTTATTGGTGAGTAAGTGCCACTTGATAGCACTGTCGACGACACCTTCCATGATTTTGCTGATGATTGAGAGTAGAGTGAAGGGGCGGTAACTGGCCGGATTGGATTTGTCCTGCTTTTTGTGGACAGGACATACCTGGGCAATTTTCCACATTGTCGGGTAGATGCCAGTGTTATAGCTGTACTGGAACAGCTTGGCTAGAGGTGCAGCTAGTTCTGGAGCACAAGTCTTCAGCACTACAGCCGGGATGTTGTCGGGGCCCATAGCCTTTGCTGTATCCAGTGCACTCAGCCGTTTCTTGATATCACGTGGAGTGAATTGAATCGGCTGAAGGCTGGCTTCTGTGATGGTGGGGATATCGGGAGGAGGCCGAGATGGATCATCCACCCGGCACTTCTGGCTGAAGATGGTTGCAAACGCTTCAGCTTTGTCTTTTGCACTCACGTGCTGGACTCCGCTATCATTGAGGATGGGGATGTTTACTTGCAAGGGTTTCCCTTCTATTTTTCGAGTAAATAAGGTCAGCATGTAGCAGAGTCATACAGACCAGAAGGTCCCAGCTTCAATTCCCAGTCTGTGTAGTTATCCGGTCTGTCTAGGTGGCTCCTGATGTTTTGGTGAGGGCAGGATTGGGGTTGACTGTAATGGTAAGTCTCTTCTGCCAACACTCACCGCCTGTTCACACATGCAAAATGGTCATTTGATTGCGATATCAGAAGCTAAATGGCACCGATGGAATCATGCTCCATCAGGAATCAATAACATCCGGAGTGGTGGAAGGAAAGATGAAGAAAATTGAGAAAAAAAACTTTCTAGTGTTAACATAAAAATTAATGTACACAATCAACCTAGCAATTTACTAAGGATCTCATCAATACAGCTTTGGCCACATTATTCCTCTTACCTTTCAAACCCAGGGTCTGTAATTGAAACAACTTTCCAAGCTCAAAAGGTAGAACCCGTAACAGGTTATTGTTCAAAAGCAGTTCCCTGAAAGAAAAAACGTTTAAATAAAAAAGCGGCATCCCCTAAATCTTGTTGAGGATTACAACAGTATTACTGGGCCAATGTGTGAAAATCAGACTACATTAAGAAATACGTTGCTTCACGTTTCTGACCCACTTGAGGGAAACTTCTTCAGATGCTATTAGTGTGTGGACTTGAAGAGGAGCAAAAGATTACTATGAGTTAAAAACATTACATATCTGCATAAAACAATGGCTAGTTAGTGGTGAATTATTCTTAATGTAATCATCTTCAATTTTAAATGAAGTTCAACCTCCACATACAATTAGTTACAATCAACATTAATCACAGCCTGAAACGTGATGCATAAAAAAAAAATTAGAAAAAAGAGAGGGATAAATGATCTTTTGTTCTCATATTATATGTACATTAGACAAATGACAAGAGGCACTGAAGTGTGGGCAGCATGATCTTAACAGTTTTCTCCAGGTATGCTCAGATGAGCGAGTATAATCTTTCTTCCCACAATGAGCCGGCCATTATTAAAAAGCACTTGATGAAGAGCTGTAGCTTGCTATCAGTACAAACTACTTCCATTCATGTTGATAGTTTATTCTGTCAATGCTGAACCAAAACTGCTTCATCTGGAAGCATGTGACCTTTGGCTGCTGTTAGCCAGTTGCTTGGACAAGCTGCTGGGACGAATGCATTGAAGCAACCTTGACTTTCTCCTTGTGGATGAAGAAGTTAGAGGTGGAGATATAAGGGCTGTAATCCCCGTTTGTCACACAATAAAACATTGCGAGTACCTCTTCAATAGCCACGCCTTCCAGCAGCGCACGAACCTCCCTGCGTAGAATTGTCCTAAGAAAATAATTTTCTTGAGCTTTAGTGTATGCCTGAAAGTGGAGAGCACAGCTCTCAATTATGTACTTTCTGAAATAACAATCTGCTGGCTGCGAGTGTGGCAGTCAGTGGAATGGTTAGATACAGCCCCACTTGCATCACCTCCAGTGGCTGGTAGAGACTAGAGACAGATGGGGCTTCATTTTTCTGGGTCCTGCTGATTACCTTGTGGATGTACGATTACAAATATGTTACTCAAAAGTAATTTAGAAAAGTAGATTCTGGGAAATGAGGTGGGTCAAGTGGAACAAGTGTCAGTGGGGAAACAATTAGGGAACAGCGATCATAGTATAATAAGTTTTAGATTAGCTATGGAAAAGTACAAGGACCACTAAAGTAAAAATGCTCAAATGGAGGAGGGCCAATTTCAGTGGGATGAGAATGGATCTGCCCGAGTAAATTGGAATCAAAGATTCACTAGAATGATTCCAGGGATGAGGGGCTTTAGTTACATGGATAGACTGGAGAAGCTGGGGTTGTTCTCCTTGGAACAGAGACGGTAGTGAGGAGATTTGATAGAGGTATTCAAAATCATGAAGGGTCTAGACAGAGTAGAGAGAAACTGTTCCCATTGGTGGGAGGGTCAAGAACCAGAGGACACAGATTTAAGGTGATTAGCAAAAGAGCTAAGGAGACATGAGGAAAAACATATTTTTTTTTAAACACAGCGAGTAGTTAAGATCCGGAATGCACTGTCAGAGGGGGTGGTGGAGGCAGATTCAATCATGGCCTTTAAAAGGGAACTGGATTAGTACTTGAAAGGAAAAAATTTGCAGGGCTACAGGGATAGGGCGGGGGAGTGGGACTAGCTGGATTGCTCTTGCCTAGAGCCGGCACAGACTCGATGGGCTGAATGGCCTCCTTCTGCGCTGTAACCTTTCCATGATTCTATGATTGGCAGGCAAAACTGTAATTGAATAATGGGTAGCCTTTAAGGAGGAGATAGTTCGGGTACAGTCTAGGTACATTCCCATGAGGGGGAAAGGTAGGACAACTAAAGCCAGAGTTCCCTGGATAACAAAAGAGATAGAGAGTAAGATGAAGCAGAAAAAAGCTGTGTATGTCAGATGTCAGGTCGAAAATATAAGTGAGAACACAGGCTGAATATAGAAAGTTCAGAGGAGGCGAAAAAGGAAGTAAGAGGGGCAAAGAGAGAGTATGAGAATGGACTGGCGGCTAACATAAAAGGGAATCCAAAAGTCTTCTATAGGCATGTAAACAGTAAACAGGTAGGAAGGAGGGATGGGACCAATTAAGGACCAAAAACGAAATCTATGCGTGGAGGCAGAGCGCATGGCTGAGATACTAAATGAGTATTTTGCATTGGTCTTTACCAAGGAAGATGCTGCCAAAGTCAAAGTGAAGAGGTAATTGAGGTACTGGATGGGCTAAAAATTGATCGAGGTGGTACTAGAATGGCCAGCTGTACTTAAAGTAGATAAGTCACCCGGTCCGGTTGGGATGCATCTTAGGTTGCTGAGGGAAGTACGGGTGGAAATTGTGGAGGTACTGACCATAATCTTCCAATCATCCTTAGATACAGGGGTGGTGCCAGAGGACTGGAGAATTGCAAATGTTACACCCTTGTTCAGAAAAGGGTACAAGGATAAACCCAGCAACTATAGGCCGTACAGTTTAATCTCGGTAGTAGCGTAACTTTTAGAAACGATAATCTGGGACAAAATTAATAGTCACTTGGACAAGTGTGGATTAATAAAGGAATGCCAGCACTAATTTGTTAAAGGCAAATAGCGTTTAACTAACTTGATAAAGAGTTTTTGGATGAGGAAACAGAGAGGGTAGATGAGGGCAATGCGGTTAATGTGGTGTATATGGACTTCCAAAAGGTGTTTGATAAAGTGCCGCATAATAGGCTTGTCATCAAAGTTGAAGCCCACAGAATAAAGGGGGCAGTGGCAGCATGGATATGAAATTGGCTAAGTAATAGGAAACAGAGTAGTGGTGAACGGTTGTTTTTCAGACTGAAGGGAGGTATAGTGGTGTTCCCCAGGGGTCGGTACTAGGACCGCTGCTTTTCTTGTTATTTATTAAAGACTTGGACTAGAGTGTGGAGGGCACAATTTCCAAATTTGCAGAAGACATAAAACTTGGAAGGGTAGTGAACAATGAGGAGTCATGATGTGGAGATGCCGGTGATGGACTGGGGTTGACAATTGTAAACAATTTTACAACACCAAGTTATAGTCCAGCAATTTTATTTTAAATTCACAAGCTTTCGGAGGCTTCCTCCTTCGTCAGATTTTCACATCGTTCACCTGACGAAGGAGGAAGCCTCCGAAAGCTTGTGAATTTAAAATAAAATTGCTGGACTATAACTTGGTGTTGTAAAATTGTTTACAACAATGAGGAGGATAGTGATAGTCTTCAAGAGGACATAGACGGACTGGTGAAATGAGCAGACAAGTGGCTGATGAAATTCAACGCAGAAAAGTGTGAAGTGATACATTTTGGTAGGAAGAATGAGGAGAGGCAATATAAACTAATGGGCACAATTCTAAAAGAGGTACAGGAACAGAGAGATCTGGGGGTATATGTGCATAAATCGTTGAAGGTGGCAGGGCAGGTTGAGAAAGCGGTTAAAAAAGCATATGGGATCTGGGTTTTATAAATAGAGGCATAGAGTACAAAAGCAAGGAAGTTATGATGAACCTTTATAAAACACTGGTTCGGCCACAACTAATTGTGTCCAGTTCTGGGCACCGCACTTTAGGAAGGACGTGAAGACCTTAGAGAGGGTGCAGAAGAGATTGACTGGAATGATTCCAGGGATAAGGGACTTCAGGGATGAGGAACTTCAGTCACTTGCATAGACTGGAGAAGCTGGGGTTGTTCTCCTTGGAACAGAGAAGGTTGAAAGGAGATTTGATAGAGGTATTCAAAATTATGAAGCGTCCAGACAGAGCGGATAGAAAGAAACTGTTCCCATTGGCAGAGGGGTCAAGAACCAGAGGACATAGATTTATGGTGATTGGCAAAAGAACCAAAGATGACATGAGAAAAAACTTTTTTAAAAAAACACAGCAAGTGGTTGTGATCTGGAATGCACTGCCAGAGGGGCTGGTGGAGGCAGATTCAGTCATGGCTTTCAAAAGGGAATTGGATAAGTACTTGAAGGAAAAAAATTTGCAGGGCTGAGGGGTGAGGGTGGGAAAGCAGACTTGCTGGACTGCTCTTGCAGAGCTGGCACGGACTCCACAGGCCGAACGTCCTCCTTCTGTGCTGTAACCATTCTATGATTCTAAATTTGGCCCTCTGATCTACACTGTTTTGTGGCTTGTAATGCACAATGAGGATACCATTTCCCTTCCTATTTCTCAATTCTATCTATATGGATTCTGTCTCAAGTGCAACGTCCAGGACAACCTTACATTCTAGTGGAGCAATAGAATCCTTTATTAACACTGCCTACCTACCTCTCTTCACTCCCTATCGTTCCCAAATTATAACTAGGAATATTAAGTTCCCAATCCTACCCAAAACTAAGCCACACCTCCAATATAATTACTGCATCATATCCTTCCAGCTATGAACGCTTTAAGTAATCCAATTTTGCTTTGACTGTTTCATGCATTTGCATACTTACCACTCAATTCTGACTCTAATTTTAATTTTAAAAAAAAATAGGAGTATTGATCTTTTTCAATTTCCTGATTGTCTCCTTTAATTTTTTGATATACCTTGCTGCTTCTATAAATGTTTTTAATCCCTCCATCATATTTTTGGATATATTGACCATTTTTCCACTGAAAAGATCTGGTTCAGAGTTATTTTTTAATATATACTTCTAAAGTTGAAGCTTGCTTTAAAGGGGCTAGTTTCTCAGGACATGCAAATAAATAACCAAATAAAGCATTTAGCTAGATGGCTTCAGACAATGGGGAGGGGGGAGGTGGAGGCTCATGAAAATACATTCCAGCAGACATTCACACTGTAGGGATTTTGCATATCCAATCATTTTGAGCTTTGTATTGGGCGAATTTCAAAGCGTTGGGGGGCTGTGCCCAGGCAGATTTGATCAGCCTCTCAACTGGCCAGCCTTCAGCCACGAAAGAGTCAGGAATAAAACAACCTAACTTCCTATCCAGGGAAGCTTACGAAACAGCAAAGCTATAAATGCAGGCCATCTTTTCTTAAGGGAAAACTGGGAGGGCCAAGAGGTTAGAAATGTGAGATTAGCTAGAAAACTTCTCATTTAAATAAGATGACCCACCGAAGTGGGTGGTAATATCATGTATACTTTATTTTAAGGATAATTGCAAATATAACACACAGATTGAACTAAGTGACTCTGATCATACCTATTGCTCTGTACATTTCACCCATGTAATAAAAGAGTTTACAATTCAAACCAAACTTCAGCTCATCAACTGTTAACTTGATCCACCTTCAGAGATTGAGTAGATACCTGTGCAAAAGACAAATATATGATCCAGATCACAAGAAAATGCTGCTGCATCCAAGGGTTAGGCTATTATACAAGTAGATATAGGGTAGTGCAAGTCAACTCCCATAAAAGAAAAATACTCAGTCCACTTAAAAGACTACACTGAACCTTACAAGGTACCTACAGTAGACTTGAATTTGTTATACCTTTACTACCTCAGCTTCTTTCTTTCCCTTCCTTCTCAATATTGTCTTATTTATTTCAGCTAAGCCTTTTGCTTCTATTCCAATAGCTTTATTAATACTGCTCTACCTTTCCACAAATCTAATTTTCCCCACATTGGTTCAAAATGTCCTCCATTGCTCGACTAACCCTTTCCACAAGTACATTTTTGCCACTTCGGTGAAGGTGATGGCTATCCCTTAGTATAGCCTTCTCTTGTTCCAGAACTCTCACCAATGCCCCAAGAATGCAAATCCCTCTGTTCTACACCAGCTCAGGAGACCTTCTTGATCTTCCTCTCCTTTAACCAACCACCCAGTGTGGCACAGGAAGTAATCTGGAGATTACCACCCTTGAGGTCTTATTTTTCAATCTACTGCCTAACTCTTCAATATACCTCAAACATACTTATACCTATTTTGTTGGTTCCATGTGGACCACAACTATTGGGTATTCTCCCTCCCTTTGCAGAAGTTTTTCCATCTGTTCCATGATGTCATTCAGCCTAGCACCAGGGAGGCAAGTGTGTGGTGGCCCAACGGTTATGGTACTAGACCAGCAATCTTCAGGTCATACATTCAAATCTCAGCATGGCAAACTGTGAAATTAATTTCCATAAATCTGGATTACTGCAAAAAAATACAACTGGTTCACTAATGTTCTTCAGGGAAAGGAATCTGCCATCCCTACCCAGTCTTGTGTACACATAGCTCCAATCCCACACCGTGGTTCATTCATAATGCCTTCGGGGCAACACTGCCTTGCCAGTGATGCTCACATCCCAAGAACAAAAAAAAAATTGCCATTTGGGATTCCTGGTTACAACTGCAACATGGTTGTATTAACTATAGAAACTTCTACTACCATCGGTTATAGTCTTCCTGTCTTTCACTCCCTTGCTCCACTGTCTTACAAGTAGCTCAGGACCACTCTTCGCAGTCAGTGTCACTGTCCACCTCATATGTATCCAACACTATGTATCTATGGATAGTTCACTCGAGTCCTGTCTTTCTCTGCTGCCCCTCCAGATAATCACCTACTTCTCTTTTGCTACACTATCTCGCAGTCCCGAGTGACCACATTCTAGATTATGATCCAGAAACTCCTCATCCCATCAGATGCTGCACAATGTGGCCAACGGTCACTTGAACAATATGCTCTGCTTCCCCTCTATGTTCAACTTAAAATGTAAACTGTTTGTCTAGACTTCCCCAGTAAACCTTTTATTTTATTATTCATTCATGGAATGTGGGTGTTGCTGGCAAGGCCAGCTTTTATTGCTCACCCCTAACTGCCCTTGAGAAGGTGGTGGTGAGCCGCCTTCTTGAACCGCTCCACTTCGTGCAGTGAAGGCACTCCCACAGCGCTGTTAGGTAGGAGTTCCAGGATTTTGACCCAGTGATGATGAAGGAACGACGATATATTTCCAAGTTCCAAGGTGAACGTGCAGGTGGTGGTGTTCCCATGTGCCTGCTGCCCTTGTCCTTCTAGATGGCAGAGGTTGCAGGTTTGGGAGGTGCTGTTGAAGAAGCCTTGGCGAGTTGCTGCAGTGCATCTTGTAGTTGGTACACACTGCAGCCACAGTGCACTGATGGTGGAGGGAGTGAACGTTTAAGGTGATGGATGAGGTGCCAATCAAGTGGGCTGCTTTGTCCTAGACGGTGTTGAGCTTCGAGTGTTGTTGGAGCTACACTCATCCAAGCAAGTGGAGAGTATTCCATCACACTCCTGACTTGTGCCTTGTAGATGGTGGAAAGACTTTGGGGAGTCAGGGGGTGAGTCACTCGCTGCAGAATACCCAGCCTCTGACCTGCTCTTGTAGCCACAGTATTTATGTGGCTAGCCCAGTTAGGTTTCTGGTCAATGGGGACCCCCAGGATGTTGATGGTGGGGGATTCGGCAATGGTAATGCAGGTGAACGTCAAGGGGAGGTGGTTAGACTCTCACTTGTTGGATGTTGTCATTGTTTGACATGAATGTTATTTGCCACTTGTCAGCCCAAGCCTGGATAGTATCCAGGTCTTGCTGCATGTGGGGATGGACTGCTTCATTATCTGAGGGGTTGCAAATGGAGCTGAACACTGTGCAATCAGCAAACATCCCCACTTCTGGCCTTAATGATAGAGAGAACGTCATTGATGAAGCAGCTGAAGATGGTTGGGCCTAGGACACTGCCCTGAGGAACGCATGCAGCAATGGCCTGGGGCTGAGATGATTGGCCTCCAACAACCACTAACATCTTCCTTTGTGCTGGGTATGACTCCAGCCACTGGAGAGTTTTCCCTCAGATTCCCATTGACTTCAATTTTACTAGGGCTCCTTAGTGCCATACTCTGTCAAATGCTGCCTTGATGTGAAAGGCAGTCACTCTCACCTCACCTCTGGAATTCAGCTCTTTTGTCCATGTTTGGACCAAGACCGTAACGAGGTCTGGAGCAGAGTGGTCCTGGCAGAACCCAAACGGAGCATTGGTGAGCAGGTAAGTGCCGCTTGATAGCATTGTCGATGACACCTTCCATCACTTTGCAGATGATTGAATGTCAAATTTGATTCTGAATCAAACTCTGCTTACTCATTACACAAGAGTATTAATTATAGAAATAAAATTACTGCCCAACTGCACCTTACTGTTGAACTCCCTCCAAAGCTCAAACCCCATTGACGCTAAATTCCACTCTACTGGCCTTTCACACTCCACTGACTACATGCAGTTCAAGATTGATCTCTTGCTACTCATTTATATTGGGCCAAATCTTGCTGGAAAAATAACGGCGTGTTAAATGACACAAACAGTTATTAACGTGTAAATTGGTCAGCAAGTTTAAGGAATTAAGAGATATGCTGTGAGTTGCGAATTTCCAGAACTTGGTCAATTTACACTGCTCCCCGTTTGCTTCTCACAAACGGCATCACACCCTTAGACTCCCCGTTATTTTTAAAAACTTACTGGATTTGCACACTGATTGTCCATGAATCTCGCCGCAGAAAGTTAGGGCTGGTAAATAAGAGCCTAAGTACCCTTTAATGACATGAAGTGCAACAACCACCTTCTCTTAGATAGCACCATAAATGGAAAGAAACATCCCAAGGCACTTCACAAATTAGGCATAAGGCAAACAGACACCAAGCTAGGAAGGAAGATTAGAAGGGGTGACCAAAGACTTGGTCAAAGGCAGGGTTTTTAAAAGGTTGAAAAGCAGAGAAGTTTAGGAAGGCTCTTCCATAGCAGCTGAAAGCTGTGTCACTAAGGGGGAGACAAAGGGAGGGGGTGCACAGTGGAAAAGCACAGCCAGAATGGGATATAGGAGTGGAAGAGAAAAAAAAAATCAGCCAAGGTTTACACTCCTGATTGCGATCCAGTGACCCTTGCTGGAAAGATTCTATGTGATGCCAGGACCAGGCTCAGTTGCACTGCCTTCCATAGTTGTATAGTTGGTCAGTACTTGGGCTGCATTTACACCACGGCAGTAGAGTCGGTGCAAATCGGTTTCACTTGGTCAGGATCCCTCTAGGAAGTCTTGCTCCGCTTCGCTCCAGTGTCAGGTCAGGAGCCAACTCCAGATTCCCAGTACAGCTTTGGCGTGAAGCGACTTTAGGCCGAGTATCCTGGCTGGCACAGAAAGGCGGGCCAGTCGGGTGAGATATTGGAGGGAGGCCAGTGACAATGGAAGCAAAGCTGGGGCTCGTTTCTCCAGAAAAGAGAAGGCTGAGGGGTGACCTGATAGAGGTCTTTAAAATTATGGACTGGTTTTGATAAGATTGATGTAGAGAAAATGTTTCCACTTGAGGGAATCCAAAAGTATATAATTTTAAAGTGTATGAAACCAGCCCCAGCCAAAGGTTTTGGACATGCCTGACATACACAGAGATCACCAGTAAAATGGCCATAGATAAACCATACTAAGAGATCATGGATAAGCAGTGTTGTCACCAGGCCCATTAATGCCTTGCAAAAATGGCAAGTTGATGCATCCAAATAACAAAGGAAGGCCATTCAGCCCACCTAGCTCATTCATCCATAGAAATCTAGTTTCTCCCTCCATCACAATGCCTAGCTTCTCTTCAATGATTTGAGTTTTTGACTCGCACTAATACAAAGACTGTACCAGATATTGATCACTCTTTATAAGTGCTTCCTAACTGACATCAGTCCTGAACTTGCTTTTTAACCATTTTATATCCAAATTGCTTTTCTGGCTTTGGAGGTTTAACTTAGTGTTCCAGATTTATTCTTCCTACTCTGCTTAGTATCAGATCTCTACAAAAGTCCTCTCTCATTTACCTCCTTTCAGGGCTGAGTCTATCCTCAATGCTGATGTACTTGCTAGGCTTTGCACTGTTTGCATTATGATGTAGAGATAAGCAGTGTTGATTGAAATAAACTGATAATTTTGTAATGTAAATTCACATTACTGTGGAATAAAGCATCTTAGCAATTCAAACAAAGGCTTATTTCACCTCGTGTTAACTCAGTCCACCTTTGGAGATTGAAGACATGCAACTGTAAAAGACACTGGTATCTGGTTCAGGTCACAAGGAAGTTCCAATGTTACACCCTAAGGTCACACCATCATACAAGTAGATATACGGCAGTGAACTTCCATAAAAGCAAGACCCTCAGACTGCTTACAGCAGCAACTGATGCCACTGAACCAGAGAAGATATCTGTGGCAGACTCAAATCTGTAATAATGCCTTGCTTCTGGGTTTGTTGTGTAGTGCAGTACAGAACCCACTTGTCTATCTAACCAGCTTTGGGACTTATTGGTCAGTTTTCAACAGTGGGTATTTCATTGGCTTCTCTAATTTAAAATCAAAGTTTCATTGCCTGCTTAGCCTGCCTCTTCATTTGCAAGTCCATTTAATTTGAGACTTCGCTGTATGTTCTGCTCCTCAAATATAACATGTCTGTAATTTTATAAAGAACTCTCATACAACATCAGGCAATATCCATCATTACCCTTTAATGAATTCCTGATCACAATACTAAATTAGGCCAGAACTTAAGGCATTAGACTATGTGACTGACATACAGATTTCACAGAAAAGCACATGGAATGGCAGAATGTGATCTCCAAAACACTGGTGAAAATCTGGAATCTAATGTAATAAAAACAGAAACTGACTTATTCAATCACTATAAACGAGTGGCCCTAATTTAAGCATGCAAAATGCAATTTCCAAAACAATGATAGAAGGTAGAATAAGGATGAAGCCCAGAATCAGTATGCACTAGATGGTGAACTTTGGAAAATTCACATAACCAAAAATTTCTTAAAGGGTTGACATGCAGGTATTTCTCTGCATATGATTGACGGTAGACTATTTGTATGTGCAGACTGAATAACGAAGAATGCAATTTGAGATAGAGAGGATTCCCCCCTCCCCCACTCATTTATACAGAAAAGGAAAATCCAAATAGTTTTGAACTTGCCGACAATTATTCTAGGAGATCAACATATTTAGTTTCCTTTTTCATTTAACAGATAATTTCCAAATCAACAGAATAGCAATTTACATGGAAGGCATGAGATATTTTTTAAAAATTCAAACCCCAGAAAAATGCAATAAAGAAAACGCCACATTATTTCAGAGGAATCTTTGTTCCTCCTTAATGTTCTGGATAAGATAAATCAGGGATGTCCAAACTTTTTGTCTTTGTTGTCACGTAGCTGTGTACCATGGAGCTTCGGGGGGAAAACAATGATAAAGTTTAAATCCAGGTTCCCATTAATTTGCATACATGAAGTAGACAATACTAACATCTTGGTTTTTTTTGATTATAGGATTTTCCAATGAATCAACAGAGTTGAAAAAGCACCTTTCCAAAATTCCAGATTCACAAAATTCCAACAGGTTGAAAAATCAGTGAATAACAAATTTAAGCAAAAATAGGATTGAGCTGTTTGGGCTTTGAGAATCAGATTGTCAGAGCTCATGAGGTACAAGTTAGGTACCTCTTAGTCAGACTGGGAGACATCCAAACAAATAAATCTGGTACAAGACTGGCAAAGTAAAGTCCTGAACAGACAGGTCAAGCAGCCACTTAAATTGCAATTTAACTTTTTTTTAAAATTAAAAGTGCTGTCTAGTAAAAGACAATTAAAACCACCAGTTTCCCTCCCATCAATGCTGATCAAAACTTAGACCGTCGCCCCATGACGATCTAGTCCCCAACAGGAAATTACTGCAGAGAATTTTAGGAAAATTCTTGTACACTGATGTACTACATTGGAGCACCGACATCCTATCAATCCAAATCAAATCTCGCTGAATTATCACACTGAAGCTTCATGCAGCATACTCCTATAAAGTGCAGTTATCTGGAAATCGGTTATGAGTGTGCGTGGCAGAGGTTTAGATGCACCCTCCTGTCCACCAGTTGAAGCAGAACTATTGGACCATGTAAACAGATCTGGATTGGCCCTTGCAACCTCCATACAAAGCGTACCAAAAACAAAATGCAAAAAAATGAAAAATTTGGAAACACTCAGCAGGTCAGGCAGCATCTATTAGACCTGGAAGATATTACAAAAACAGCTTTTAAAAAGGAACAGAACAAGGGAAGGTGGAAAAGAGAAAAACCTACATGTACAAAAGAAAAAGAATGACCTGTTAAGTGCTCAAGTGGAGAACAGGAGATGGTAAAATGGCAGAAGTGATTAGCATAAAACAGGAGGCATAATTAGAAATCAAAGAAATAAAAGAGAAACATGACACAGGAAGTGTGTGATTAACTAAAAAAGGATAGTGAAGTGGGGAATAGGCAGATAGAAAAGTAGCATGAAAATAAAACGGTAAAGCGGATCAGATTCCACTGGTCTCAGAACACGGAAGAGAAAAGGGCGCAAACTAAAGTATCACGTTCCAACAAGGGGAAGTCACCATCCCAAGCAAACTCATATTGAGGTGATAATAATGTGAAAATCAGGTTAATTATTTAATCAAAAAAGAGCTTTTACCAAATGCAAAAAGACACAGAAAACCTGACAAACAGAAAAGAAAAAGGTAGACTTTAGCTGGAGTGTGCACACACTGTTTCCTATCCCCTATAAAGACTACTGGAAATGTTGCAGATGGTGTATTTGTGGGCTTCCTACTGTTTTATAATACATGCTCTTTTTTTTTAAATGCTGCTTTATCATGAATTGGCAAACAAGCGAAGGGAAAAAAAAGTGACCAAACAGCTTACACCCTGAAAGACATGTTTTGGAAATCTTTCAGTTCAGTTGTAATCAGTAGTAAGCATAGATAAAGCCTAATTCTAAACTACAAAATATAACTACAAAAAATTACATGGCTTTATTTTATCTCCTTCTCAGTGACATAACAATTAAGTCACATAACTAAGTGGGTGTTGTGAAATGCATTGTTTTGTCACCTCCAAAAACACAGAAGTGGTTATGAGTGCTAAAATAGCTGGAAGTTTATTTTAACGACAATTTTCTTGAAAGGTAAAAATGTAACATAGTAACTATACATATAAATTTAACAGCAAAACACTTGTAACATGTATATTTTATAATCTGAAATTTAATGCAATATTCAATTCTATTTCTTAACAAATGGATGCTTCAAACAGTTCACTGATTTATTTAAAACATCAATCCTCCCACCAAAGAAAAAAAAAGTGAAAAACTGATCTCTGAACCTCGTCTAAAAGTTACAATTGCAGCAAGTACAAATTGCAAACTACTGTTGGAATATTCAGTAAGTTATTAAAGATACTTCAACGTACATATTTGACACAGGAACTATGTAACTCTAGAACTGAAGTTAGCGAATTTTACTCAGTGCCACACCAGTCGGTTCATTTAGCCACTGAAAAATCAGATACGGCTTTAGGCATTTAAATATCAGCAGAACTGTAGCCAAACATAAGAACTAAATCCCTTTGCTATTAGGGGCAAAGGCATCAAACTTATATCCTGAAATTGACTTAATATATAATAAACATGAAATTTAATAAGTCTTACAATCTTCACAAATTTCTTGGAATTCATTTCAGCTTTGTAGTTTCCATATCTCAACACACTACTTTTAAACTTAGAGGTTACAGAACAGAGAACAGATTCAGTGGATATGTAAACAAGTAAAATATACAGAACTGTTACCATCATAACCAGCAAACTTGCACAGCTTATATGATAATTATTCAACCATAACATACCATAAATGTATTTATACAAAAGCCTTAATTGGCAACAATTTCAGTTACTCAACATTGGATTTGCAAAATTCATGGCATTTGTGTCACATTAACCCTTGGACTGTCACCTACTGCTGGGATGGATGTTTTAAAACATTTTTTTTTACTTCAAAATGTGCTTAAAAAATTCCTGCATTTCAACAAGAATACTGCAAAATTGAAGGGGAAGGAAAGTAAGTAGTGGCAGGGTAGGGAAGGTTTACTTTTTGATTAATGTACTCACACCGTGTTAAAGTAAAATAAGGATCTCAGCAAAATTCTGTATCATGCCTAATAAAAATGTCAATTACCGCCATGAAAACCCTCAGCTATGTCTCTTCTCTCTTTTCCCCCACCCTCTTATATTCTCTACGTTTGAAATGTTACTTATCCATGATTTTATTTTAATTTTTTTTTTTAAAAGTCTTCAGCATTTCACCATCCATACTAGGGCTGAAACCCACATCTTGAAAACATTCTCCGATTAGCTGAAAAATGGATTCCAAAGGCATGTTTTCAACCAATCAAGAGCCAGAACACTGAAGTTTAACCTATTGCATTACAGGAGTGGCCAGGTCAAAATATTAACATTTTTCTGTGATCCAACATCAAGCAGCTTAAGCACTCAAAATAAATGACTAATGGACCAATGATCTGAATAGCACCAAACAAATTATCTTGTCGACAGTTCCAAGACAAACAAGAATACAGTTATCCTCAAAGTAAATTAATGGGAGTGCTGAAATTAAAAATACAGCATCATAAAATAATACATTATTTTTTTATATTAGAAAGAATTTAGGATCTCCATAGTGTGCTTAGACTACAAAGAGTTTATATGCATACAACATCTTTGAAATGTACTGAATCACAAAACAGACATTTTTCTTCAGTTAAAAATTTTACCTGAGTGATACCATGTTTCCAAGCTCTGACGGTAAACTCCGTATCTTGTTGCACGATAGGTCCAAATAAACCAGATTATGGAGTTTGGCAATGTCAGGAGGAATACGTGAAAGCGAGTTGTCACCAAGATGCAATGCAGTCAAGTGTGTTAGTGACCACAAAGATGAACTCAAACTTCTAACTCTCCCTGCACAACAGATAAGTGAACAAAGATAAGTATCACACTTCTCTCCATTTTGCTTCCATCCTCCTCAAACAGGCAGTTCTGAGATGCAATGACTTGATTTAAAACATACATAAACATAAATACTTATTCAGAATTTTGTTGCCATTGTGTGTCAGTACTTAAGTGCATAAGGCCACTTTCCACACAGTTTAAATATACGCATCACGCTTTTATTTCTCTTGGCTAACGCTTGATAAAACGAGACACGGGGAAGGTGGAACAGATAGAAATTTAACTTTAACAACAACACCACCAACTTGGATTTATATAACGTCTTTACTGTAAAACTCCCCAAGGCAGTTCACAGGAGCATTAAAAAAATTTGACACTGAGCCACAGAGATATTTGAACAAGTTTTTTGGTCACCTGTCCTAAGAAGTAGGTTTTAAGAAGCAACTTAAAGGAGGAGAGAGGTAGTGAAGCGGAAAGGTTCAGGAAGGGAATTCCAGAGCTTAGGGCCTAAGCAGCTGAAGGCACGGCCGCCAACGGTGGTGTGATGAAAATCAGGGATGCACAAGAGGCCAGAATTGGAGGAATGCAGAGATATGAGGGTTGTAGGGCTGGAAGAGATTAAAGAGATGGGGAGGAGCAAGGCCACAGAGGACTTAAACACTAGGATGAGAATTTTAAATGAGGCGTTGCCAGACCAGGAGCCAATGTTGGTCAGCAAGCACAGGGGTGATGGGTGAACGCGACTTGGTGAGAGTTAGGATATGGGCAGTCTATGGAGTATAGAAGGTGGGAGGCTGGCCAGGAGAGAATTAGAACAATTGAGTCTGGGAGGTAACAAAAGCATGGATGAGGGTTTCAGCAGATGGGCTGAGGCAGGGGCAGAGACAGAGGATATTACAATGCTTTGTTCAGCCTGAAACCAAGGCAAAGGTCAAGGGAGAGGGTGCTGTCAAAGTAACTTTGGTGAATCACTGCAGTGCATCATGTAATCTTTACATAGTGATAGCATAAGGTGCCAGTGATGGAGGGTGTGGATATGGAATCTAGTGACATGGGCATAAATCAAGCAAACTATTTTCTCCTGGCTGATTGCGAGCTTTGAATGTTGTTACAACTGCACACATCCAGACAAGTATTCCACCAAAAAGAATGGACTTGAATTTACATAGTGCCTTTCACGACTTCAGGATGTCCCAAAGCATTTACAGCCAATGAAGTACTTTTGGTGTCATCACTGTTGTACTGTAGGAAACACAGCAGCCAATTTTCACACAGTAAGGTCCCAGGAATAGCAATGAAATAAGTGACCAGATCATCCGTTTTAAGTGTTGGTTGAGTAATACATGATAGCCAGGACACCGGGAGAATGATACAGCACAGAAAGAGGCCATTGCGCGCATCGTGCCTGTGCCAGTTCTTTGAAAGAGCTCTCCAATTAGTCCCATTCACGTGCAAATTTTTCCTTTCAAGTATTTATCTAATTACCTTTTGCAAGTTATTGAATCTGCTTCCACCACTCTTTCGAGCAGTGCATTCCAGATCATCATAACTAGCTACATAAAAACAAAATTCTCCTCATCTCGCCTCTGGTTCTTTTGCCAAGAACTCCCCTGCTTTTCTTTGAATTGTGTCATGAGATCTTTTACGTTCACCTGAGAGGGCAGACAAAGCCTCAGTTTAACGTATCACTCAAAAGATGGATCATCAAACTCCTGACTTAAACCTTGTAGATGGTGGGGCGACCATGTAGTGAGGAACTGAAGTTATGTGTACAACATACCAGGTAGGGGCAAGAGGGTTCCCTTGGAAGCCTTGGCTCCTGGATATTCGTGAACCACAGGTTTTTAAAATGACAGTCTGCATGGTTTTTTTTGGTACTAGCCCACAAACGACCAGATTTATGGAGTTCAATTTCACAACTTGCCATGGTGGGATTTGAACTCTCAACCCCCGTGGCTGCTAGTCCAGCACCATAACATCCACACAACCCAAATTTTTCCTCCCCAGTCATACAAGATTTACAAAGCCTTCCTCAAATCAGACACAGAACATTTGGGCTCAGACTAACTCTGAAAACTTCAGAGAACACAAGTTCCTGGACAAACATTGTTGCAAGTCATTTTCCCTGGTTGACGGGTTTACTAAGACTAAGAAAAAGGTTCTGGTGAGAGTATGAGCAACTTAGGACTAAATTAAAAAGCAGAACCACAAAGGTAATAATCTCTGAATTATTACCTGAGCCACAAGCAAATTGGCATAGGGTCAATAGGATAAGGGAGATGAATGCGTGGCTCAAAGATTGGTGTGGGAGAACTGGGTTTTGATTCACGGGGCACTGGCGCCAGCAATGGGGAAAAGAGAGCTGTTCCTTTGGGACGGACTACACCTGAACCATGCTGGGACCACAGTTCTAGCAAATTGAATAACTAGGGAGGTAGATAGGGCTTTAAACTAAATAAGATTGGGGGGGGGGTTCCCCAGTGGAGAGAAATCTAGAATGATAGAGAAAAGACAAGGAAGCAGTGCAGGAAAGTGATTGGGGTAAGGATAACCAGATTGTGTCAGGAGGGGGCAGAACGTACAAACAAAAGAGTGCACTAACAAATAGGGTCCAGGTAAGAAAAAACATGGTAATAAGACAAATAGGGCCATAGTATAAAAAAATGTTAAGATGTCTAAAAATGTTAAGACAAATCCAAAGGCACTATCTGAATGCTCGAAGCATTCGTAATAAGGTAGACGAATTAACTGCGCAAATAGATGTAAACGGATACGATATAATTGCGAATACAGAGACATGGCTGCAGGGTGACCAAGGCTGGGAGCTGAATATCCAAGGGTATTCGATATTTAGGAAGTACAAGCAAAATGGAAAAGGAGGTGGGGTGGCGTTGTTAGTGAAGGATGAAATCAGAGCAATAGTGAGAAAGGATACTGGCTCAGAAAATCAAGATGTAGAATCAGTCTGGGTGGAGTTAAGAAGCACCAAGGGGCAGAAAATGCTAGTGGGAGTTGTCGAAGGCCTCCAAACAGTCGTGGTAATATAGGGGACAGCAAACAGGAAATTAGAGATGCATGTAACAAGGGTACTACAGTAATCATGGATGACTTTAATCTACATATAGACTGGCCAAACCAAATTAGCAAAATACTGTGGAGGATGAATTCCTGGAGCGTGTACAAGATGGTTTTTTAGACCAGTACGTTGAGGATCCAACCAGCGAACAGGCTATCCTAAATTGCGTATTGTGCAATGAGAAGGGGTTGAGAGGGGGTTAATTAATAATCTTGTTGTGCAGGGTCCTTTAGGGAAGAGTGACCATAACACGATAGAATTCTTCATTAAGATAGAAAATGAAGTAGTCCCATCCGAAGCTAGGATCTGAAATCTAAACAAAGGAAACTACGAAGGTATGAGGAGTGAGTTGGCTATGATAGATTGGGAAGCTTCATTAAAAGGCAAGACAGGGGATAGCCAATGGCTAACATTTAAAGAACGAATGCAAGAATTGCAACATTTATACATTCCTTTCTGGCGCAAAAACACAAAGAAAAGTAGACCAACTATGGTTAACAAAAGAAAATAAGGATAGTATTAGATCCAAAGAGGAGTCATATAAAGTTGCCAGAAAAAGTAGCAAGCCTGAGGAATGGGAGCAGTTTAGAATTCAGCAAAAAAGGTCACGAGAATGATTAAGAGGGGAAAAATAGAGTATGAGAGTAAACTTGCAAGGAACATGAAAGTGGACTGTAAAAGCTTCTACAAGTATGTAAAAAGAAAAAGATTAGTGAAGACAAATGTCGGTCCCTTGCAGTCATAAACAGGAGAATTTACAATAGGGAACAAGGAAATGGCAGAGCAATTAAACAAATACTTTGTATCCTCTTCCATGAAGACAGAACCAAATAACTTCCCAGAAGTGCTAGGGGACCAAGAGTCCAGCGAGGAGGAGGAATTAAAGAAAATTAGTAAAAAAAAAAGTGCTGGAGAAATTAATGGGACTGAAAGCAGATAAATCCCCAGGGCCTGATAATCTGCATCCCAGAGTACTAAAAGAGGTAGCCATGGAAATAGTGGATGCATTGGTTGCCGTCTTCCAAAATTCTATAGATTATGGAACAGTTCCTGCAGATTGGAAGGTGGCAAATATAACCCCACTATTTAAAAAAGGGAGAGAAATCAGGGAACTACATCAGTAGTAGGGAAAATGCTAGTGTCTATTATAAAGGATGTGATAGAAAATATCAACGGGATTAGACGAAGTCAACATGGATTTATGAAGGGGAAATCGTGTTTGACAAACCTACTGGAGTTTTTTTTGAGGATGTAACTGGTAGACTAGATAAGGAAGAACCAGCGAATGTGGTGTATTTGGATTTGCAGGAGGCCTTTGATAAAGTCCCACATAAGAGGTTAGTGTGCAAAATTAAAGCACATGGGATTGGGGGTAATATACTGGCATGGATTGAAAATTGCTTAACAGACAGGAAACAAATGGGTCTTTTTCGGGGTGGCAGGCGGTGACTAGAGGGGTACTGCAGGGGTCAGTGCTTGGGCCCCAGCTATTCACAATATATATCAATGATTTGGATGAGGGGACCAAATGTAATATTTCCAAGTTTGCTGAAAACACAAAACTAGGTGGGATCGGGAGTTGAGAGGAGGATGCAAAGAGGCTTCAAGGTGATTTAGACAAGTTGAGTGAGTGGGCAAATACATGGCAGATGCAGTATAACGTGGATAAATATGAAGTTATGGAGAGAATTCTTTAAAATGGTGAGAGATTGGGAAATGTTGATGTACAAAAGGAGCCTGGGTGTCCCTGTACACCAGTCACTGAAAGCAAACATGCAGGTGCAGCAAGCAGTTAGGAAGGCAAATGGTGTGTTGGAAATTCATTGCAAGAGGATTTGAGTATAGGAGCAAGGATGTCTTATTGCAGTTATACAGGGCCTTGGTGAGACCACACCTGGAGTATTGTGTGCAGTTTTGGCCTCCATACCTAAGAAAGGATATACTTGCCATAGAGGGAGTGCAGCGAAGGTTCACCAGACTGATTCCTGGGATGGCAGGACTGTCGCATGAGGAGATTGGGTCGACTTGGCCTGTATTCACTCGAGTTTAGAAGAATGAGAGGAGATCTATTGAAATGTATAAAATTCTGACAGGGCTAGACAGACTGGATGCAGGGAGGGTGTTTCCCCTGGCTGGGTGGGCTAGAACGAGGGATCACAGTCTCAGGATACGGGGTAAGACATTTAGGACTGAGAAGAGGAGAAATGTCTTCACTCAGAGGGTGGTGAACCTGTGGAATTTTCCACCACAGATGGCTGTGGAGGCCAAGTCACTGAGAGCAGGAATATGGTATCGAGATAGCGGATCAGAAATTATCATCTTGACTGGTGGAGCAGGCTCGAAGGGCCGAATGGCCCACTCCTGCTCCTATTTTCGATGTTTCTGTGTTTACCCCCCACACCCCGAAATAACTGGAAGATAAACAAATTTAGTATTGTTGCTTACAGGGCTCCTCCATGGACCCCTGCAAATGAAGATATATTAAAAATTCAAAATAAAAACCGATTAGTGATTTGAAGAACTCTTAATAGTTACGCACCCATCAATTCTGCTCAGAGTTGCTTTAACTTGCTAATGGCGCTTTTTAATAGAATTGGTGGCTTTTACAGTTTACATTCAAATCCAGTCCAGAATGATGGAATGAAACTATCCAAACAATTTCCTTATTGGATTCTTGCAGTCTAGGCCCATAATGTGGTTGAAGAGGAATAAACAGGACCACTGTTTTACAGTTGATGAATGTCAAATTTCCTTTTATTACATGGGATTTCAGAATTTTATCTGTTTTGGGATCACATTCTGCAACTCCATTGTTTATAATTAGGCCTATTGGTTTATGGTGACAGAACAGCTCAAATTCCATTATATGGGATTTTTACTATGTTTTGTAGAGTGCATTCTGTGAAACCACAAATCATGGTCTTGGCCTTAAGTGTAAGCTGGCATTTGACAGAACAAAATTTACACCAGGACAGGGAAAGAGATCATCAGAAGTTAAAATTAATAAATGTTGTTGGGGCACAGTAGAGGGGGCATTACTCTGCATCTAGCTGTGCTATACTGGAATCAAAGTGACTAAAATTGGGAAAGTTTGTTCCATTGTCCAGAATGGATGTAACTTCAGTCAGCTCAAATAAAACCTTGTGAATTCCAAATCATATGCTTATTACAATGCACCTCAGGTAAATGACGAGAGTCAAAACTCTCCAAAGTAGTTAAGAACATTAGTAATAGGAGCAGGGGTAGGCCATCCGGCCCCTCGAGCCTGCTCTGCCATTCAACAAGATCATGGCTGATCTTCTACCTCAACACCATTTTCCTGCACTATCCCCATATCGCTTGATGCCTTTAATATCTAGAAATCTATCGATCTCTGTTTTGAATGTACTCAATGACTGAGCCGCCACAGCCCTCTGGGGTAGAGAATTCCAAAGATTCACCACCCTCAGTGAAGAGATTTCTCCTCATCTATGTCCTAAATGGCCTACCCCTTATACTGAGACTGTGACCCCTGGTTCTAGACTCCCTAGCCAGGGGAAACATTCTCCCTGCATCTACTCTGTTGAGGCCTATAAGAATTTTGTATGTTTCAATGAGATCACCTCTCATTCTTCTAAACTCTAAAGAATACAGGCCTAGTCATTGAATCTCTCCTCATATGACAATCCCACCCATCCCAGGAATCAGTCTGGTGAACCTTTGTTGCACTCCCTCTATGACAAGTATATCCTCTCTTAGGTAAGGAAACCAAAATTGTACACAATACTCCAGGTGCGGTCTCACCAAGGCGCTACATAATTGCAGTAAGACATCTTTACTCCTGTACTCAAATCCTCTTGTAATAAAGGCCAACATACTATTTGCCTTCCTAATTGCTTGCTGCACCTGCATGTTAGCGTTCAGTGACTCAAGTACAAGGACACCCAGGTCCCTTTGAACATCAACATTTCCCAGTCTCTTACCATTTAAAAAATACTCTGCATTTCTGTTTTTCCTACCAAAGTGGATAAGTTCACATTTTTCCACATTATATTCCATCTGCCATGTTCTTGCCCACTTAGACTGTCCTTGAAGCCTCTTTGCATCCTCCTCACAACTCACATTCCCACCTAGTTTTGTGTCATCAGCAAACTTGGAAATATTGCATTTGGTCCCCTCATCCAAATCATTGATATAGATTGTGAATAGTTGGGGCCCAAGCACCGATCCCTGCGGTACCCCACTAGTCACAATCTGCCAACCTGAAAAAGACCCGTTTATTCCTACTCTGTTTTCTGTCTGTTAACCAATTCTCAATCCATGCCAGTATACTACCCCCAATTCCATGTGCTCTAACTTTGTTCACCAATCTCCTGTGTGGGACCTTATCGAAAGCCTTCTGAAAATCCAAATACACCACATCCACTGGCTCCCCCTTATCTATTCTACTAGTTACATCCTCAAAGAACTCAAATAGGTTTGTCAAACATGATTTCCTTTTCATAAATCCATGCTGACTCTGCCAAATCCTATTATTATTTTCGAAGTGTCCTGTTATCACATCCTTTATAATAGAGTCTAGCATTTTCCCTACTACTGATATCAGGCTAACAGGTCTGCAGTTCCCTGTTTTCTCTCTCCCTCCTTTCTTAAATAGTGGGGTTACATTTGCTACCCTCCAATCTGCAGGAACCATTCCAGAATCTATAGAATTTTGGAACATGACAACCAAATGCAGCCACTATCTCTATAGTCACCTCTTTCAAAACCCTGGGATGTAGATCATCAGGTCCTTGCGATTTATTGACTTTCAGTCCCATTAATTTCTGTAGTACCATTTTTTTTCTAATACTAATTTCTTTCAGTTCCTCATTCTCGCCAGACCCTTGATTCTCTAGTATTTCTGGGAGGTTTTGAAGCAAAATCTTTTAAAATATGTAGATGAAATGATAGATACTTATGAATTAATAAAACAGTGCTACCATTCTAATTATCTTGGTCCCATGCACAGTACTTACCACTGATCTCCAACTCTGCCCAGTATGATTTCTTCCCATTTGCTGCTTCTTCTGAAGACATAATTGTATACATTCTCCGTGGATCAGGTGGATCATATTTTTCCCGGGGCATTCCGGTTACGCTGAAACGGCAATGCAAATTAAATTTACTAATGTGCACTTTTACAATTACTAATTAATATCACATTTAATACCTACACGGATATACTGCATACTTCATTAAAGAATTTTGCTCTATCTAGAAGAAATGGCAAGTTCTTGCAACTGAACATCAGGACGACTGAAGTTTTTGGCCCCCCACCACAAACTCCACTCTGTCACTGACTCCAACCCTCATCTCTCAGTCCTCAGACTCTAGCCATTCTTCAAAACATCACTGGTGGTGGAGCTCGACTCTCAAACTCCCTCCCTAAACCCTGGTGCCTCTCTTCTTTCTCCACATTTAAAATTCTTCTGAAAAGGCATCTTTTCAATCAAACTTTGTCACACTTCCTAGTCTCTGCTCCATAGTGTGGTTTTTGTTCCTTTATCTATTCTAATTTTTTTCTTCCCCCACCATCTAATGTACTGTTGCACATTTTCTACATTAAAAGATGTTACGTAATAGAATTGTTGCTTTACTTTCCTGAACTCTTCAATCATGGGAGCAAGTAACAGTAAATTGCATGTCCCCCTGCAGTGCAAATGAATTTAACTCTTTAAAGAAAAGCTTTTATCACCCATTTACCTGTATTGTCTTCTCTTTTCAACTGATTTTATCAAGTCAATGACTTTTACATCAAATCTGCTCGTACACACTTAGCATATGTATATTTATACCCCGAAAAAATACACAGCTCAAAATAGCCCACTTTAGGATTTACAAGGAAGCTTTTTGGGGAATGCAGTTAAAGTACAATTTCATTTCGCTACCAATAATTATTTCTTTACATGTCATTCTCTAGCACGTCTGCAATTCCTCTTATTCTCTCCACCACCACCCCCCACCACACACACAAAACTGAATTGTAGAGCGTTGAAATTTCATGCAACAATTCCTCTTCTCACAAAATAACACCAATTACAAGATCAAAACACCTAATTACAATTTTAGTGGCTTACTGGGGCTTTAAAATGTAATAGTTGCCACAGTGGAGCACATTTGCTAGAGGTTAAATCAGCCTACATTTAACCAGTTTCTTTTCACTTCCCCTCTTTAAATAATTCTAATAAGTCACACTGGACAGCTTTTACATCCTCATCAAATGCAGACTGACTTTGGAGTGGTTTGACACCTGAATCGAAACAGGATCATTGCACATTCCATACTATTTCTATTTGTTTTGGGGTCATTCAGTAGAAGGGCAACACATTATTATGGTATATATTGAATGCAACAAACAGTGCCATCAACTATTGCAATGATTTACCAAAACTGATCATCTCGTACTAGAGGTGGCATATGGTCGACATCATTTGATATTTTTAAAATTACTTGTAAATGATCAAATGTCACAACTGACAGTGAAGTGTATGCCACACATTCAGCATTTACTTCAGTATTACAGATGTCGAATGGTAGTTTTATTGTAGATATGTTGCAAAGTCATGTTCTTAATCTAATTGGAGGGAGCTTGTAAACTAAAGTTAAGATAGGACAATAGAAGTTTACGGAAATCATGGTCACCTTGCTAATACAATATATGCATGCATATTACCAAAATCACAACATACTTTTCAGCAGTTTGTCCAAATCATATCAAACCAATGGCTTAAAAAATTCAAAATTTTAATTTAATTTTATTTCATGTACATTCCATAAATTTTATTTACGAAGTTTATTTAAAAATCTCTTGCAAGCTTCCTGGCAAACAGCAATTCTTTGGTTGTTACGGTACTGTAGTGCAATGGCTGTGTTATTGGACTAGTAATCCAAAGAATACAAGTTCAACCCCCACCATGGCAGTTTGAGAAATTAAATTGGAGGTTAAAAAAGTATCTGGAAGTGAAAAGCTGATAGCAGAAAAAGTGACCATGAAGCTTTCGGATTGCCCTAAAAGCCCAACTGGTTCCCTAGTGTCCTTACCTCTAGTCCCATACCAATGTGGTTGACTCTTAACTGCAAGCCACTCAGTTGTATCAAACCGCTACATTGTGGTTTAAGACAACCACCACCTTCCCAGGGCAACTAATGCCATCCAGAGAATGAATTTTTAAAAAAAATAAGCACATTGATGACTTCAAAGTCTTTTAGCCAACTGCAATACTGGCTTCTGCCTCAACCAACCATGAATGCAAAGTAACAATAGGATACGGAGAACATCTAAAATGGTAGAAAATTCAGTACTACACCAAAAACCACACCATTCTGCCTAATATTGTATGTAGTTTTTACCCTTAATGAATACCACATTAATCCACACAAAATAATTGATATTAAATATGCACTCCAGCATTCCATTTCAATGGCATTTGGTTGAAATTTGAGAACTAAAACCTGGATGCTGAAAGACCGATCAAGCCTTCAAATACCGTCTATGAGCAGGAGTTGATGAATACCATACTTTAAATGGGAGAAAATGCACCCATTTTTAAAATCCATATATATTACTAGAAGTTAATAACTCAGATTCTCAGTAACTCCTTCAGAAGTGTAGAACAATTGAGATTATAGAATTCTCCATGGCCAGCACTTTGATCAAATAGTTTAATTCTTGGGAGTGGGGAAGCACAAAAATAGTCTGCTCCTGATCAAAAAAGTCATTTTCTGCTAAAAATCTGAATTATACATTAAGCTATGCAATGTAAACAACAAAAATAGTAATTTTATGCTAAAGAAAATTGAATCAAGCAACGTTTAAGTAGACTTTGTGATAATTTTGTAGAAGCCAGAGTTCTGCTGTTACACACTACTTCATTTCACACACTTAGCAGAAATGGTAAAAACTACCCTCTCCCCAAAATGAGGGTAATAATTTGAGATAATTGGTTGGAAGCTGCACTATTAAAGTCAACAGTTTTGGCATTGACCTCCATTCCCCTACTTCCACTATTCCTTTGGTCAGAGGCAGAAATGTCACCTGTGCTAGCTCAAATGTTAAAGTGGCTCAGGCAAGAATATTTCTGCAGCCCAATGAAGTCAACGCGAATGCCTGAAATTAGCAATGATGGAAATGGAAGAGGTAGAATACTTAATGAAACTTGCATGAGTCACTTGAAACAACAAAGTTTCAGCTCACTAGTGTAAAGTAATAGAGGTCAAGATATTCCCCTTGAGCAGTCAGTAAAGCAATTCTCCATCACCTAATCACAAGGTACATACGCAAGAGCACGGCGTACATATGAAACTTGACCACTTTCACTACACCCTCATATTCATTGCTAATTTTCCTTAGTACGAACTACCTGCATTTATATAGCTGCTTTAACGTAGTAAAATGGCCCAAGGACTGTAACCAGGCAAAAATTTACAAACCAAAAAGGCAGCGACACCAGGACAGGTGACCAAAAGCTTGGTCAAAGAGATAGGTTTTAAGGAGCGTCTTAAACGAGAGAATTCCAGAACTTAGGGCCTAGATGGCTGAAGGCACATCCGTCATTGGTGGTGGCAAAGGAAGTGGAGGATGCACAAGAGGCCAGAGTTAGAGGAACGCAGAGTTGTGAGGGTTGTAAGGCTAGAGGAGGTTACAGAGATAGGGCGGGATTAACACGAGAATGGGAATTTTAAAATTGAGGAGTTGGTCGGCCGGAAGCCGATGTAGGTCAGCGAGAGGAGGGATAATGCTCACTTTTATACTTATAAAGACATGGAATACTCACTTTCCAAGGCAGTAACAAATCTCAAGGTTTGAAAAAAAGATGTCACTTGAGCTTCACACTTAAAATTTGTGACATCTGAATCCTTGACACAGCAACTGCCTTGCAGAATACTCTAAACTGAATAATCCAACATAGAAGAAACTTGTTAAGGAAATGAACAAGACTAATCAAGTGGCAGACATTTTATCATAGAAGTTAACACAGATTATTTTAACCCCATGTAACTTACTGATGGCATATTTAGAATATCTTAGGCACCTGACATTCAAGAGAGCAGTGATGTATCAGGCAGTTGAGGAGAGGCATGGATGATTCTAAGACTTGCATCTCAGTTATGATGGGCAAAGCCCAATCTCATAAATTAACAATCTTCACATTTTACATTTATCAACATTAAATGAATCAGCTGAAGAACAGTACATGAACTTCAATTTGTCTAGACACTCTCACTTGTTGGGGTGAGGGTAAAAGGGAAGAAAGTAAAAGAGAATATCAACCCTGAGCAAATGGGCCAAAGAAAGTACAGTACTGGAAAATTCCAGAGATTTAAGACATGCACTGTGTGCTACAACCTGCAAAAAGTATAGTACACAGGTTTTAGGACTGAAAATGCTGCAGTCTCAGTTTTCTAGCACAAGGATGCATTCTACTTTTCCACAGCTCACTAATGGGAGTATGGTAGCATTATGTTCGGTAAACCCTACATGTTTGCTACAGTCAGTATCTTCAAGCAAAAAAAAGCTCACAGCTGTGGACAGAAAGGGGAGTGGGGTGAGGGGCTACAGTTACCTCTCATACCAATTAAACGTACTTTCTGGTGACCTACTTGAGGAGTAGCACTGTTGTCTAAAACTGGGTAAACATCAAAATTTAGACTGAGACTGGAGGGCGGTGGAGGGAGGAGAGAATTTTGGGGGAAGCATCACTGGAACTGGACTCAACTTTTCATATTTGTCCAGCATTGACACTATGCATCAGCATTAGGTCCTTCAGGGAAAAGGGAGGGGGCAAGGGCAGAGAGACACTAAGATTTAGATTTGCTAAGCCCTAAATGTAAAGCTTTAGATTCCACTCCAACTAACTGCAGATCACCTTCCTTTCCCCATACAACTGAACAGTCTAAGAAACAGTGTCTTAATTACATGCGTTATAAATAAGGTCTTAAAGATCAAGAAAAATTAAATAATTGTTCTTCATGCACTAGTTTAGTGCAATGAATCAAGTACCAATAATTGTCACAACTCTTTTCAAATGGCTACCAAACAGAGCACAGGCAAGTGCTGAATGGTTTATTCCTGTGTTAACATTTCTATGCTGCATACAGTCAATCCCTCACATCTCTCCCACTCTGCAAAAAGCAAGAAATACATGGCTGGATATGTTGACTTTACTACTACTACTAAAATGGGGAAGTTAGCAATGCCAAACAGGCTCAGATGAGGACAATTATCAGAATAATTAGCATGTTTCAATATACACGTTCTAACTACTGCTAAGAGCCAACTTTAAGTTTCTATTAAATTGAAAATGCCTGTAGATTGTGCAAGGACAATAAAAAGAGGTAGAAGCAATTCAGTTTTGAGGTCTTAATAAATTAACTTAGAATGATACAGTGCAACAAGTTTCAATTTCAACAAACTGTACTTCCGTGGCCCCTTTAATGTAGCAAACATTACATTGTGCTTCACAAAAGGGCGAGAAGTCAAGCTTAGAGTTGACCACAGGAGATGGAACTTTACAGCATAGGAGGCAGGCATTTGGTCCACTGTTGTGCTACTTCTTGGTTAGTGCAATCCAAAACTAACCCCACTCTCTCCTTAAAACCCTGTATCGCCTGCTTCAAATATTTATTCAGTTTTCCCTTAAAAGATGCAATGGCCTCTGCCTCAACAGCTTGTGGTAAAGAATTCCATGCTCCAACAACGTGGTCTACATGGACTTCAGCAAAGCCTTTGACAAGGTACCGCATGGTAGGTTGTTACATAAGGTTAAATCTCATGGGATCCAAGGTGAGGTAGCCAATTGGATACAAAATTGGTTTGACGACAGAGGACAGAGGGTGGTTGTAGAGGGTTGTTTTTCAAACTGGATGCCTGTGTCCAGCGGTGTGCCTCAGGGATCGGTGCTGGGTCCGCTGTTATTTGTTATTTATATTAATGATTTGGATGAGAATTTAGGAGGCATGGTTAGTAAGTTTGCAGATGACACCAAGATTGGTGGCATTGTGGACAGTGAAGGAGGTTATCTAGGATTGCAACGGGACCTTGATAAATTGGGCCAGTGGGCCGATGAATGGCAGATGGAGTTTAATTTAGATAAATGTGAGGTGATGCATTTTGGTAGATCGAATCGGGCCAGGACCTACTCCGTTAATGGTAGGGCGTTGGGGAGAGTTATAGAACAAAGAGATCTAGGAGTGCAGGTTCATAGCTCCTTGAAAGTGGAGTCACAGGTGGATAGGGTGGTGAAGAAGGCATTCGGCATGCTTGGTTTCATTGGTCAGAACATTGAATGCAGGAGTTGGGATGTCTTGTTGAAGTTGTACAGGGCATTGGTGAGGCCACACTTGGAATACTGTGTACAGTTCTGGTCACCCTATTATAGAAAGGATATTATTAAACTAGAAAGAGTGCAGAAAAGATTTACTAGGATGCTACCGGGACTTGATGGTTTGACTTATAGGGAGGGGTTAGACAGACTGGGACTTTTTTCCCTGGAGAGTAGGAGGTTAAGGGGTGATCTTATAGAAGTCGATAAAATAATGAGGGGCATAGATAAGGTAGATAGTCAAAATCTTTTCCCAAAGGTCGGGGAGTCTATAACGAGGGGGCATAGATTTAAGGTGAGAGGGGAGAGATACTAAAGGGTCCAGAGGGGCAATTTTTTCACTCAAAGGGTGGTGAGTGTCTGGAACGAGCTGCCAGAGGCAGTAGTAGAGGCGGGTACAATTTTGTCTTTTAAAAAGCATTTGGACAGTTACATGGGTAAGATGGGTATAGAGGGATATGGGCCAAGTGCAGGAAATTGGGACTAGCTTAGTGGTATAAACTGGGCGACATGGACATGTTGGGCCGAAGGGCCTGTTTCCATGTTGTAACTTCTATGATTCTATGATTCTATAACCCTCTGCATAAAGAAATTTTGCCTAACCTCTCTCCTCACTATTAAATCTCCTCAGTTTTTTTTTTACTGCTCCAGTGGAAATAGTCCTATGATCTTGTCTCTCCTCATAACTATAGTTTCCCATCCCCGGCAGTATGGTCATGATTCCACATTGCATGATCTCTCATAGCTTTAATGTCCCTATTTATAATGGGATGCCTATATCTGTATGTTAGAACTGTGGATTATCCAATATTTTATACCAATTTGTTATTTCTTTATTCTTGTTCTCCATACCCTATTTATAAAACTCAAAAGGCTGTTGGCCTTATTACAGCTTTATCTGTCTGAGAATTATGTATTTTAACACACAAGCCTCTCCATTCGTCCACACACTTCAACATGTTTCCATTGAGTGTATGCTTGCAGTCCTTGTTTTTCCTCCCAAAATGTATTGCATTTATCCACATTAAAATGCATCTGCCATGTCTACATCTTCCTGAAATCTTTAACAGTCCTCCTCACTGTTTGCCAACCCTCCTAGATTTGAGTCATCAAATTTTGATACCATATTCTCTATCCAAATCATCTAAAAGGGATCTTTCTATCTAGGGATAGACAGGCATTTCGGCAAACGCCGACATGAGTTCGGCACGACGTGTTGCCTCCCTGGTGCCAGGGTAAAGGACATCACAGGGGCTGCAGAACATTTTGTGGGAGAGAAAGGGGAACAGCCAGAAGTCATGGTCCATGTGGGAACCAATGACATAGGAAGGAAAAGGGTTGAGGTCTGCAGTCAGAGTTTCAGGAGCTAAGGAGGAAGTTAAAAAGCAGGACCTCAAAAGGTAGTAATCTCTGGATTACTCCAAGTGCCACACACTAGTGAGTATAGGACTGGTAGGATAAGACAGGTTAATACGTAGCTGGAGCAATGGTGCAGCTTCAGATTCCTGGGGCATTGGAACCAGTTCTGGGGCAGGAGGGACCTGTTCAAGATGGACGTGCTGCACCTCAACAGAGCTGAGAAGAATGTCCTTGTGGGGAGGTTAACCAGTGCTGTGAGGGAGGGTTTAAACTAATTTGGCAGGGGGATGGGCACCAGGATGAAACATTAGAGAGGAGAAACAAGGTTCACTGAGGTTTGGGAGGGACAAGTAGCACTAGTGTAATTGATAGTTCAGAAATTGAAGGGATCAGATGGGGCAAATGCAAGGCAATCCAAGATGCATTGAGTGAATTCGCATAAACACACGTAATGTGGTAAATAAGGTTGGTGAGCTGCAGGCTCAAGTCGTCACGTGACTGTGATATGGTGGCAATAACAGAGACCTGGCTCAAAGACGCAGAGGATTGGGTACAATATTCTGGCTACAAGGCATTCAGGAAAGAAAGAGAAGGAAAGAAAGGAGGGGGGTGACAGTAATGATTAAAGAAACTATTATAGCACTGGAAAGGGATAATGTTGTTGAGGGGTCAAAGACAGAATTTATTTGGTTGGCATTAAGGAACAATACAAGAGCTATTACGCTACCGGGTGCATACTTTCGGTCATCAAATAGTGGGAAGGAGACAGGGGAGAACATTTGCAGGCAAATTACAGGAAGATGCAGGAGCTAGAGTAGTGATAATGGGGGGGCTTTCATTATCCCAATAGAGACTGGGACAGTAACAGTGCAGAGGGCAAAGAGGGGGAGGAATTCCTGAAATGTATTCAAGAGAACTTTCTGGAACTGTGTGTTTCCAGCCCAACCAGGAAGGAAACAGTGCTGGGATCTAGTTCTGGGGAATGAAGTGGGGCATGTTTCGGTGGGAGAGCATTTGGGGAATAGTGGTCATAATATCATTAGGTTTGGAAGAGTTCTGGAAAAGGACAAGGAACAATCAAATGTGAAAATGCTTAACTGGAGGGGGGCAAATTTCAATGAGCTAAAAAGGGATCTTGCCCAGGTGGATTGGAATCAAAAATTGGAAGGCAACACAGTAATTGAACAATGGGAGGCCTTCAAGGAGGAGTTAGTTCGGGTACAGGCTAGACATATTCCTACGAGGGGGAAAGGAAGGGCATCCAAAGCTAGAGCTCCCTGGATGACTTAAAGATATAGAGATTAAAATGAAACAGAAAAAGGAGGCTTATTATTAATATAAGGTTCAAAATTCAGTAGAGAACCAGGCTGAATACAGAAAGAACAGAGGAGATCTAAAAAAGGGAATAAGAGGAGCAAAGAAAGTATGAAAATAGATTAGCAGAAAACATAAAAGGGAACCCAAAAGTCTTTCATGAAGATACAAATAATAAAAGGGTAGCCAAAGGAAGGGTGGGACCGACTAGGGACAAAAAAGATCTTCTTGTAGAGGCAGAGGGCATGGCTGAAGAACTAAATGAATACTTCGCATCGCTCTTCACTAGAGAAAAGGATGCTGCCATTGGATCAGTAAAGGAGGAGGGAGTAGCGATATTGGATAGGATAAAAATAGATAAAAGAGGTACTTAAAAGATTGGCAGTGCTCAAAGTAGAAAAATCACCCGGTCCAGATGGGATGCATCAGAGGTTACTAAAAGGAAGTAGAATCATAGAATAGAAAATTTACGGTACAGGAGGTGGCCATTCGGCACATCATGTCCACGCCAGCTGAAAAGGAGCCACCCAGCATAATCCCATTTTCCAACACTTGGTCCGTCGGTCACGGCATTTCAGGTGCACATCCAAGTACTTTTTAAAAAGTAGTTGAGGGTTTCTGCCTCTACCACCCTTTCAGGCAGTGAGTTCCAGACCCCTACCACCCTCGGTGAAAAAAAATCTTTCCTCAACTCCCCTCTATTTCTACCAATTACTTTAAATCTATGCCCCCTGGGTATTAACCTTTCTGCTAAGGGAAATAGGTCCTTCCTATCCACTGTATCCAGTCCCCTCAATTTTGTACACCCCAATTAAATCTCCCCTCAGCCTCCTTTGTTCCAAAGAGATCAACCCAGCCTATCCAATCTTTCCTCCTGGCTAAAATTCTCCAGTCCTGGAAACAACCTCGTAAATCTCCTCTGTACCCACTCTAGTGTAATTACATCCTTCCTGTAATGTGGTGACCAGAACGGTACACAGTACTCAAGCTGTGGCCTAACTGGTGTTTTATACAGTTTCAGCATAACCTCCCTGCTCTTATATTCTATGCCTCGGCTAATAAAGGAAAGTATTCCATATGCCTTCTTAACCACCTTAACCTATCTGTCCTGCTACCTGCAGGGATCTGTGGACATGCACTCCAAGGTCCCTCACTTCCTCCAAACCTTTCAGTATCATCCCATTTATTGTGCACTCCCTTGCCTTGTTTGCCCTCCCCAAATGCATTAACTCACTTCTCCGGATTGAATTCCATTTGCCACTTTTCTGCCCACCTGACCAGTCCATTGATATCTTCCTGCAGTCTACTGCTTTCCTCCTCACTATCAACCATGGCCAATTTTTGTATCATCTGCAAACTTCTTAATCATGCCCGCTACAGTTAAGTCCAAATCATTAATATATCTCACAAAAAGCAAGGGACCTGGTACTGAGCCCTGCGGAACCCCACTGGAAACAGCCTTCCAGTCACAAAATCACCCATCGACCATTACCCTTTGCTTCCTGCCACTGAGCCAATTTTGGATCCAACTTGCCACTCTCCCTTGGATCCGATGGGCTCGTACTCTTTTGACCAGTCTGCCATGTGGGACGTTGTCAAAAGCCTTGCTAAAATCCGTGTAGACTACATTAAATGCACTACCCTCATCGAACCTCCTTGTTACCGCCTCAAAAAATTCAATCAAGTTAGTCAGACACGACCTTCCCTTAACAATTCCATGTGACTGGCCTTGATTACTCCGTGCCTTCCTAAGTGACGGTTCATCCTATCCCTCAAAATTGATGCCAACAATTTGCCCACCATTGAGGTTAGACTGACTGACCAAGTAAGGGTGGAAATTGCGGAGGCTCTGACCACAACCTTCCAATCATCCTTAGATATGGGGGTAGTGCCAGTGGACTGGAGGATTGCAAATGTTACACCCCAGTTCAAAAAAAGGGAGGTGGATAAACCCAATAATTACAGGCCAGTCAGCCTGCGGGAACTTTTAGAAACAATAATCCGGGACAAAATTAATTGACACTTGGAAAAGTATGGGCTAATTAATGAAAGTCAGCATGGATTTGTTAAAGGGTAATCATGTTTGACTAACTTGATTGAGTTCTTTGATGAAGTAACGGAGAAGGTTGATGTGGGTAGTGCGGCTGATGTGTATGTTGACTTTCAAAAGGCATTTGATAAAGTACCACATAATAAACTTGTTAGCAAAATTAAAACCCAAGGGATTAAAGGTACAGTGGCAGTGTGGATACAAAATTGGCTAAGGGACAGAAAGCAGAGAGTAGTGGTGAACATATGTTTTTGAGACTGGAAGGAAGTATACAGTGGTGTTCCCCAGGAGTCAGTATTAGGATCACTGCTCTTACTGATCGATATTAACGACCTGAACTTGGGTATAGTGGGTATAATTTCAAAGTTTGCAGATGCCACGAAATTCAAATGTAGTAAACAATGAGGAGGATAGTAACAGACTTCAGGAGGACAGAGTGACTGGTGAAATGGGCAGACACACGGCAGATGAAATTTAATGCCGAGAAGTGCGAAGTGATGTATTTTGGTGGGAAGAATGAGAGGCAATATAAACGAAATGGTACAATTTTAAAGTGGTGTAGGAACAGAGACACCTGGGGTTGCACATACACAAATGTTTGAAGGTGGCAGGACAAGTTGAGAAGGCTGTTAAAACAGCAGATGGGATCCTGGGCTTTATTAATAGAGACATGGAGTACAAAAGCAAGGAAGTTATGCTAAACCTTTATAAAACACTGGTTAGGCCTCAGCTGGAGTACTGTGTTCAATTCTGGGCACCACACTTTAGGAAGGATGTCAAGGCCTTAGATAGGGTGCAGAAGAGATTTACTAGAATGGTACCAGGGATGAGGGACTTCAGTTATGTGGAGAGATTGGAGAAGCTGGGGTTGTTCTTAAAACAGAGAAGGTTAAGGGCAGATTTGATAGAGGTGTTCAAAATCATGAAGGGATTTGAGAGTGTAAATAAGGAGGAACTGTTTCCAGTGGCAGAAGGGTCAGTAACCAGAGGACACAGATTGACAGTGAACAGCAAAAGTGCCAGAGGCAACATGAGGAAACGTTTTTTTTTTAAAAACAGCTATTTGTAATTATCTGGAATGCACTGCCTGAAAGGGTGGTGAAAGCAGATCCAATAGTAACTTTCAAAAAGGAATTAGATAAATACTTGAAGGGAAAAAAATTATACGGCTATGTAGAAAGAGCAGGGGAATGGGACTAATTGGATAACTCTTTCAAAGAGCCGGCAGACACAATGGGCCAAATGGCCTTCTCCTGTGCTGTACCTATGATATCGACTATGAACAAAAATGGATTCAGAACCGACCCCTTGGATGCACCACTTCCAGCCCCTCTCCAATCCGAACATTCATTTACCCTAATTCTTTCCTGTCCATTAACCAATTTTAAAAAGCAAGGATGAGCATGAGGCAAGGGTGTAAACAGACAGTCTTGGTGATAGATAGTGTATAGTCTGAAACTCCACTCATGGTCAAACAGGAAACCAAGGCTGCACTTTGTCTCATTCAGCCTGAACAAACAGCTAGTGGATAGAATCAGGCTTCAGGACCAAACTGGATGGCTTTGGTCTTGCCAATGCTAAGTTGGTGAAAATCCAGACTCATCCATGATTTTTGATGTCAGATAGCATTTTACCGAATGAGGTAAAGGTGGTCGCAGGCATGTAGAACTGGGCACTATCAGCATACATAGAAAGCTGATTTATGCTTAATGATGTCACCGAGGGGCAGCATGTAGATGAAGAAAAGGAAGTCCAAGAATGGAACCTTGGGGCACTCCTGAGGTGGCAGTATGGGTGGGGAAACAGGAAGCATTACAGATGTGGTGATTGTGTTGATACATGCAGGAGTGAAACCATGCATTGTTAGTTTAAGGCTATTTTGACTAACATCTTTTTCAATAGCTTATTCAGTTCCAAATTTGTTCAATATATAACTGGAATGCTCATGTTGCAAGCCAGTAACAAATATCAATGTTTAGCAACCACAAATTGCTTCAGCTTCACTTTGGAATTAATGTTAACACCTGAACCTTTCAATGCCATAACTAATTGTAACACACCCCAGCCTATCCATATGATAGATGAGGATGAGCTAATTTCAACTAGCTATCAACAAAGCTAATTGAGTTTTTGGCTAATATAATTTAGAACATTCTTCAATCTTGTATAGAGGATTGAGCAAAATTGTGTGTGAAGTTTAGGAGGATTAAAAGAGAACATTTCAAAGGTGTAAGAACCATAGTAGTACTGATGATAAAAATGAAGCAACATGAAAGTTGTGCTGAGGGAGAGGCTGGAAGTTAGAATAAGATCACCTACCAAACAAGTTCTTTCCTGGAACCTGGCCAGTACTGCAAATTAGATGTTAGAAGCGACGTCTCAGCAATGGTACCATTATTCAAATCTTGGACAGACTTTGTGCTTTATGGAGTTAAGAGCTTTAGCATTAAGAAATATATCTATCTCCTTCTTGAATATATTTAATGACTTGGCCGCCACTACCTTCTGTGGTAGAGAATTCTACAGGTTCACCACCCTCTGAGTGAAGAAATTTCTCCTCATCTTGGTTCTAAATGGCATACCCCGTATCCTGAGACTGTGACCCCGGTTACGGACTCCCCAGCAATCGGTAACATCCTCCCTGCATCTAGTCTGTCTGGTCCTGTTAGAATTTTATATGTTTCGATGAGATCACTTCTCATTCTTCTAAACTCTAGTGAATGTAGGCCTAGTCGACCCAATCTCTCCTCATAAGTCAGTCCTGCCATCCCAGGAATCAGTCTGGTAAACCTTCGTTGCACTCCCTCCATGGCAAGGACATCCTTCCTCAGATAAGGAGACCAAAACTGCACCAAGGCCCTGTATAACTGCAGTAATGATGTGGAGATGCCGGTGATGGACTGGGGTTGACAATTGTAAACAATTTTACAACACCAAGTTATAGTCCAGCAATTTTATTTTAAATTCACAAGCTTTCGGAGACTTCCTCCTTCCTCAGGTAAATGTTCAGGATCTCCTTGAAGCCTACGCATTTATACATATAGAACAATACATGGTGTTTACAGACTGCCCCTGCAACTGCCCGTTGCCAAGGCAATCACCGTGTTCAGACAGAGAGGTGTCACCTGCAGAACCCCCGAATACACATTCAACAAAAAAACAAACAGGAAAAAAAAAGAGAAGAAAAACAGTCTCAAGTCCCGGCCTCAACCGGGATCTTGGGTTCATGTCACGCTACACGTTACCCCACCAGCGAACAAATGTTATCTGTTTTTAATATAATGGGTCATTTGCTGGCTCTCTCTGCCTTCCGGATGTTTCTGCCTCTCTCTGTTTTTCTTCTCTGTTTTTTTTTTCCTGTTTGTTTTTTTGTTGAATGTGTATTCGGGGGTTCTGCAGGTGACACCTCTCTGTCTGAACACGGTGATTGCCTTGGCAACGGGCAGTTGCAGGGGCAGTCTGTAAACACCATGTATTGTTCTATATGTATAAATGCGTAGGCTTCAAGGAGATCCTGAACATTTACCTGAGGAAGGAGGAAGTCTCCGAAAGCTTGTGAATTTAAAATAAAATTGCTGGACTATAACTTGGTGTTGTAAAATTGTTTATAACTGCAGTAAGACATCCCTGCTCCTGTACTCAAATCCTCTTGCAATGAACGCCAACATACCATTCGCCTTCCTAGCTGCTTGCTGCACCTGAATGCTCGCTTTCAGCGATTGGTGCACAAGGACACCCAGGTCTCGTTGCATCTCCCCTTTTCCCAATCTATCACCATTCAGATAATAATCTGCCTTTCTGTATTTACAACCAAAGTGGATAACCTCACATTTATCCATGTTATACTGCATCTGCCATGTTCTTGCCCACTCACCCAACTTGTCTAAATCACATTGGAGCCTCTTTGCATCCTCCTCACAGCTCACATTCCACCCCAGCTTTGTGTGGTCTGCAAACTTGGAAATGTTTCATTCAGTTCCCTCATCCAAATCATTGATATATATTGTAAATAGCTGGGGCCCAAGCACTGATCCGTGCGGTACCCCACTAGTAACTGCCTGCTACCCGGAAAAAGACCCATTTATTCCTACTCTCTGTTTCCTGGAGACAGCATTAACAATGGAAGTATGAGAGTTCCATTTGAGCTCAAAGGAGATCATCAATAAGTGAAGGACTATCTGTGAAGTCAAAGGTAAGAGATCCTAACTGTTGGTTGAATTCGAGAGCCATGAAGAAACTACATCTTCAAAGAAATGAAAAACAAAATTTCAATGCTTCATCGAAGGCCATGGAGCGAATCAGGATGTAGACGTATGAAAATTGTGTTCACTAAGGGTGGGATATGTGAAAGAAGTTGATGAACATACAGAGCAATCATCAGCAGAAGAGTAGATAGGAGCTGGTGGGGGTCATCGACATGAAGCAGGAACAGGATAAGATATATAATGAGCCCTGGAAAACTGCGAGTCGATTTTAAAAAAGTCACAGGAAAACCCATCAACGAGAGCAGATAGAGCAATTTGAGGGTAAACGAAAAAGGCATAAACATAGCTTTGGTACAAACAATTACTTGCATTTATATGGCGCCTTTAACATAATAAAATGTCCCAAGGCACTTTACAGGAACGTTAGCAAACAAAATGTGACACTGAGCCACATAAGGAGGTGTCAGGACAAGTGACCAAGAGCTTGGTCAAAGAGGTAGGTTTTAAGGAGTGTCTTAAAGGAGGACAGCAAGATAGGGATGGAATTCCAGAGCTTAGGGCCTAGGCAGCTGGTGCAGCGATGAAAATCGGGGATGCGCTAGAAGCCAGAATTGGAGGAGCGCAGATATCAGAGGGTTGTAGGGCCGGAGGAGGTTACAGAGATTGGAAGGGGCAAGGCCATGGAGGGATTTAAAAACAAGGATGAGAATTTTAAAATCGAGGCGATGCCACACCAGAAGCCAATGTAGATTAGCGAGCACAGGGGTGATGGGTAAGCAGGACTTGGTGCAAGTTAGGATACAGGCAGCAGAGTTTTGGATGAGCTCAAGTTTATGGAGGTTGGAAGATGGGAGACCGGCCAGGAGAGCACTGGAATAGTCAGGTCTAGAGGTAACAAAGGCATGGATCAGGGTTTCAGCAACAAATGAGCTGAAGCAGGAGCAGAGACAAGTGATGATAGACGTGGAAGTAGGTGGTCTTGGTGATGGAGCGGATGCGTGGTCGGAAGCTCATCTCAGGGTCAAATAGGATGCCAAGGTCGCGAACTGTCTTATTCAGCATCAGACAGTGGTCAGGGAGAGGAATGGAGTTTGTGGCAGGGACCAATGTCAAAGGGGCCGGGCCGGCCAGGGACAGAGAGGAGGGGAGGCCAGAGACAGATTAGGTGCGGCCAGGGACGGGGTGGGAGGCGGATCATTGTATTTTACTTCTAATGCAAGGTTGAATTAGATTTAGTGAACAGATTTTATGGTAGCTACACACAATGAAGAATTAAGCAAATGAAAATATGCAGTACTCTAGATATACATCCTTCTTGTCAACTTTTTTCTTAGTAAACATCCAGTCCTCACATTTCCCTCATCTGGCTGCGGTAACATTCACGGGCATCATTTATATTAAGATCTACAAGCAACTTTTAAAAAGTTTCTCACAGAAACTTACACTAAACTTAAGTAAATATGCCCGTGTAAAAGAAATTTGGTTTTTAAAACCATAACAGGAGATACAGTACTTAACCTTCAGATGCTAAAGTTAGAACTACCATTGTAACAAGCTATCAAATTGTTATGAGCTAGGAGTTAATGGCCTGCTTAACTTACATGGCCATAATTCGCTTCATCCGCATTCAAGTTTCATCATTTAAGGTAAACCCTCAAAACTTGAAATTGCGTGAGCAACAAATTATAACATTTGTGCATTTTTAGCTTCAACCAGATCCAATCTGTTAAGAAAGATGATTGTCTCTGCAACCAACAATCATAGATTGGGTTAATTCACAAGGGAGTTTGGAAGAGAGCATCAAGGATTTGCTTGGAAGTAGTATACGACCAAGGGAATCATACTTGGCTTGTTGCACCTGGAAGTGTTACTTAATTCCAGTAGTCATATAGACCGTGGGGGGCAGACTTTATGGGCCACATGGCCTTTTTCATCCCAAACTACTTATGAACATGGAGAGAATAGAAACAAAATCTCAAGATTTATTCTGTCACCAATATACTCTTTGGAAAGTTAGCAAAAATGCAATCCATATGCTAAGTTTCTCACTTAGGTTCAGGTTGACATTGTTGTCTAGCATGCCAAGTTTTGAACCATCTACTTCAGGAATGATGTCAGGGCTATGGACAGAGCGCAGAAGAGATTTACTAAGATACCAGGGTTGGGTGGTTTTAGCTACAAAATGAAATTCTTGCTAGAATAGAGGTGAAGAGGAGTAAAAATAGAAAATGCTGGAACCCAGCAGGTCAAACAGCATTTATCAACAATTAACTTTTTGGGTGTGGAGCCTTAATCGAAGTATTTAGTCAAAGCTAATTTCTCTCTTTTCTCCACAGATACCATCAGACCTGCTGAGTGCTTCCAGCATTTTCTGTTTTGTTTCATATTTCTAGCAGCTGCAGTTTTCTGCTTTTTGCTCATAAGGTTAAAAGGAGAGCTGATCAAGGTGTTCAAAATTCTAAGAGGTCCTGATAAATTAAATAAGGAATAACTATTTCCACTGGCCAGTGAACCCATAACTAGTTGGCATCAATTTAAAAATCACCAAAAGAACAAAGGAAGATTTTTTTAATATCCAGCCTTATTAGGATTTGAAATGCCCTACCAGAAATATTGATGGAAACATAACCTCTAATAGTTCACTTCTATAAAGGAAGTAGATAAATATTTGAAAAGAAAAATGTATGAGAGCTGGTACAAGTGCGATGGGCTGAAAGGATTTTACAGCACAGAAGACCAATGATTCTAGCTGTAACTTGGAAGTAGAGCTTCAAATACATCTATACAAGTAGAAAAACATTTCACCCAAATTCCCAGTCAATAAAGCAGGCTCAGAGGATAAACGTACAAAACGAAAACTGTGCTTTACACTTCATCAGGGGAACAACTTTCTGTACACTACAGCCCTTAATGTTGAAAATGTGTTGTTTTCACCTGTTATTCACACTTCACAGGGTGGCTCAAAGGACATTCAATCGCAGCAGCTGCACGTGGTAAATAAATATTGCTCGTTTCGGCTTCTTGCACCACCCGTCAGTGTATTTTGAATTACAATTAAATGTAATATTACAGCAATATGTACAGCACAAGCTTTTCCCCCACGTTATCTACTTTAAAAGGTCATTTCGTTCGAAGTTCGCGTCTATGAACTAAATACGTAGTTTTAAAAACTTAACCGGTTTTTCAGATCATGCGAAAATGTAGATAATCATAAAAATGTGGTGGTAAAGTTGAAATACTTGAGAATCGCAAATGCAAAACTATTACTTTTCCCCTAAACGTATGCTTAGTTCCCCTTTTCGCACATACTACACCTATGTTCACTTACCAACTGAAGTGGTGAAATGCTATACCATACAAAAAGAACAGATACAGTAATTTGCAGACTGAATGAGTACCCCCAAATCACACATCCCTAGTATTACCATTATCAAACTGGGGCGCAAAGAACTACGTTCTAAATCAACCTACCTTCATCGCGGATGTTCCGCCCCTAAACTGCACCCATTGGCTGAGAAAAACCCGCCGTGCGCCACATTGGTGAACGGTTTGCCTTTGAGTGGCGCGTTCAGCTGTCAATCAAACCAGACGAGCACACTTCCGCCACAAAGCTAGGTCGCTCTGTCGTTCAAATAAAAGCTCCCCCACCACTAACAACGTGTAGGCCTCACGTTTACTACATAAAAGAAGATACTTAGTTTTTCGTTGAACCTAGACTCTAATGACTTTTATAGAAATATAAGACTCAAGTAAAACGAATGAAGTCGACGAGGTCGAAAAAATAACTAAGTAATTTTTAAAAAAACTTGAGCTGGAAGTTCTAAATTTAAATATAAAAACCTCGCTCGGTTCAGAGCTCGTATGTTTACACGTTACAATAAATACCTTTTGACTAAGCAAAGCAGGGAATTAATGAAACCTTAAACCATTAGGTTTGAAGTGAGAAAACATTTTTCTTTGTACCTGCGAACACATAACAAAAGTTCTAGACCTTTCTTGCCTTCGCCTATAAACCCAGCGAGCCCGTTCTAAAAGCAAACAATCATCATGGCGCCCGCTTTCCATTATTTCCCGGAGAGTTTCCCCCTCCTCGGGACACGCTGATTGGCTGCAGCGTGGACCGTACCATTCGGCCTCACGTGAAGAAAAACAAACGGAGGTAGAGCGAGGGGCAGACGGGCTCGAGCCGCAGGTGAGGAGCGAGCGGCTGTTGGAAGCGCGCGTCTTGTCGACCTGCAACTGTCCGAATCGACTGAGGTAGTTTTAATAAATCCGTGGAAGACACAAACCATGGCGCCTTGCCTGCTTCACAGTAATCATTTCGTTTTCAAAATAATGTAGATGGTTTTAATAGAGATGTTCGTCGGATATATTTGGAAGGTTATGCGAATTGTAAAAAGTAAAAGGGTTTTAAATATTAAAAATGCCTAGTTTACACGACCGGGTTAGATAATAGATTATGATTTATATTGAAAGCGGCGTCTTAACATAACGCTTTGTAATTGTTACCGTGGCTGATGTAATATTGAGTTCACGATGCCGTCACTTTGTTTCTAAATTCCGTCAAAAATAAAATAAAATTATTGAGAGCGGCATTGATCGGTGTCAAATTACGATTCTGATCTTACACATTAGTAACAGATTTGAGGTAATTGGCAAAAGAACCAGAGGGGAGATGAGAGTTTTTCTTTAGCAGCGAGTTGTAAACTGGAATGCACTGCCTGAAAGAGTGGTGGAAGCAGATTTAATAGTAACTTTCAAAACGGAATCAGATACATACTTGACACGCGGGGGGCAATTTGCACGGCTGTAGGGAAATAGTAGTGGAGTGGGACTAATTGGATAGCTTTTACAAAATACCGGCATAGGCAAGATTGGCCGAATGGTGGCCTCCTGCGCTGTATGATTCTATACTGTGGAATAGGAGTTTACTAGAGATAAGGGTTAAAATATCTTATTTTCTTTCTTGTTAAAACTATTGAAGCTCATTTTTAAAATGTTTATATAGTTGAATATTTTTACTTGAAACTCATTGAAATTAATTTTGCCTTCCTTAACTCTAGCTGGGACCCGGTCGCACCTGCAGGCATGACCCCGGACCCCTGACTGCCTATCTGAACTTGGTTGCTCTGACAACGAACTGTGTACTATGTGGGCCAAAAATTTCATCCACCATTCTGTAGGTTCTCCTAAGTAGACTTTCCATTCCGAAGCACCTGAACTTTGGTTGTGCTAAGGGCATAACCTTGCTCCACAAGTGCCCTGTTGTGTGTGCATAGCCAAGCATCCCCTACCCACCTCCTTCAGGCCCTTCCTCTTCTCCCTCCCCATGTTTCACTTCCTTTTCTTTGCTTCCTTTAAGTCTGAACTCTTCCTGACAAGCTGCCCCATTTTTTTCTGTTACTTGCTGCCCCACCCTACAAAGATCTTTCCCCCCTCTGCCATTATAGGTATTTGTCCCTCTTCGACTGTTTGCAGCCACTTTGTTGCTCAAGCTAGGTATCCTCTCTAACTCTGGCACTCACTGTGGTCTCTATCCTATAACCATCTTAACTGTCTCATTTCCCCTCTCCTCGAGCCACCCCCATCCATCTCATTTCTAAAAGTCAAACTTCTGAATATCACCCCCATCTTCACACCTTCTAGCCTACCTTGTGCAAAGCTTCCTACCCTATTCAGTCTCTGGCCATTCTTCACTTTGCCCAACAGAATGTTTTTCTCATTTGCAAACAGGCTTTTCCTGTCTACAACCTCAGGCTGGAGTATTATTTCAATGTTTCTGATTGGGACCTGGCTCACCACAGGTCACTCATGCCCTCTCAGCAAGGCTACCCCACCTGGCTTTACATCACAGCAAGTCCCTTGCCCAAACCATCGAGGTGGTGGCATGGTGCTCAGATTGAGATCCTGCCTTCACCTCTCCTCCCTCTCTGGACTGGGGCTTGAAACCATGACGATCTTAACTGTCTCAATTCCCTGTGCTTTGTGATTTGTGGCACTACCACCGTGCTAAATGGGATAGATTCCGAACAGTTCTAGCATCCATGAGGTGCTGTGGGTCGTCAGCAGCAGCAGAATTCTATTCTACCACAACCTGTGACCTCATGGCTCGGTATATCCCTCACTCTACCATTACCATCAAGCCAGTGGACAACCCTGGTTCAATGAGGAATGTAGAAGAGCATGCCAGGAGCTGCAGTGGGCATACCTAAAATGAGGTGCCAACCTGGTGAAACTGCAACACAGGAAGACATGCATGCTAAACAACGTAAGCGGTATGCTATAAACAGAGCTAAGTGATCCTACAATCAACGGATGAGATCAAAGCTCTGCAGTCCTGCCGCATCCAGTTGTGAATGGTAGTGGACAATTAAGCAACTAACTGGAGGAGGAGACTCCATAAACATCCCCTTCCTCAATGATGGCAGAGCCCAGCACGAGTATAAAAGATAAGGCTGAAGCGTTTGCAACCATCTTCAGCCAGAAGTGCCGAGCAGATGATCCATCTTGGCCTCCTCCCGAGATCCCCACCATCACCGAAGACTATCTTCAGCAAATTCGATTCACTCCACGTGATATCAAGAAACGGCTGAGTGCACTGGATACAGCAAAGGCTTTGGGCCCCGATAACATCCCTGCTGTAGAGCTGTGAAGACTTGTGCACCAAAACTAGCCGCATCTCTAGCCAAGTTTCAGTACAGCTACAACACTGGCATCTACCCGACAATGTGAAAGATTGCCCAGCTATGTCCTGTCCACAAAAAGCAGGACAACTCCAATCCGGCCAGTTACCGCCCCATCAGCCTACTCTCAATCATCAGCAAAGTGATGGAAGGTGTCATCGACAGTGCTATCAAGCGGCACTTACTCACCAATAACCTGCTCACCGATGCTCCGTTTGGGTTCTGCCAGGACCACTCTGTTCCAGACCTCATACAGCCTTGGTCCAAACATGGACAAAAGAGCTGAATTCCAGAGGTGAGGTGAGAGTGACTGCCCTTGACGTCAAGGCAGCATTTGACCGAGTGTGGCATCAAGGAGCCCAAGTAAAATTGAAGTCAATGGGAATCGGGGAAAACTCTCCAGTGGCTGGAGTCATACCTAACGTAAAGGAAGATGGTGGTGGCTGTTGCAGGCCAATCATCTCAGCCCCAGAACATTGCTGCAGGAGTTCCTCAAGGCAGTCTCCTAGGCCCAACCATCTTCAGCTGCTTCATCAATGACCTTCCCTCCATCATAAGGTCAGAAGTGGGGATGTTTGATTGCACAGTGATCAGTTCCATTTGCAACCCCTCAGATAATGAAGCAATCCGTGCCCGCACGCAGCAAGACCTGGACAACATCCAGGCTTGGGCCAGTAACATTCGCGCCAGGCAATGACCATCTCCAACGAGAGCGTCTAACCACCTCCCTTGACATTCAATGACGTTATCATTGCCGAATCCCCCACCATCAACATCCTGGGGGGTCACCATGGACCAGAAACTTAACTGGACCAGCCACATAAATACTGTGGCTACAAGAGCAGGTCAGAGGCTGGGTATTCTGTGCCGAGTGACTCATCTCCTGGCTCCCCAAAGCCTTTCCACCATCTACAAGTCAGGAGTATGATGGAATACTCTCCACTTGCCTGGATGAGTGCAGTTTCAACAACACTCAAGAAGCTCGACACCATCCAGGACAAAGCAGCCCGCTTGATTGGCACCCCATCCACCACCGGTGCACCATGGCTGCAATGTGTACCATCCACAGGGTGCACTGCAGCAACTCACCAAGGCTTCTTCGACAGCACCTCCCAAACCCGCGAGCTCTACCACCTAGAAGGACAAGGACAAGGGCAGTAGGCGCATGAGAACACCACCTGCTCGTTCCCAGAACCCAAACTGAGCATCGGTGAGCAGGTTATTGGTGAGTAAGTGCCGCTTGATAGCACTGTCGACGACACCTTCCATCACTTTGCTGATGATTGAGAGTAGACTGATGGGGCGGTAATTGGCCGGATTGGATTTGTCTTGCTTTTTGTGGACAGGATATACCCGGCCAATGCTCCAAGTCACACACCATCCTGACTTGGAAATATATCGCCATTCCTTCATTGTCACTGGGTCAAAATCCTGGAACTCCCTACCTAGCATCATTGTGGGAGTACTTTCACCACACAGACTGCAATGGTTCAAGAAGGCGGCTCGCCACCACCTTCTCAAGGGCAATTAGGGATGGGCAATAAATGCTGGCATTGCTAGAGACGCCCACATCCCATGATGAATTTTTTAAAACTGACTCCGGCTAGAGTGTTACCACTGAGCCAAGGCTGATACCTTTAGGATCTTGAATGCATCAATAAGATTATCACTGAGCTTTCTCTTCTAGCTTCTGCTGCCCCTCCATACCCAGGTGCCAAACCTCAGATATCAGTTTAAATGCTCTTTGCTGCACACTCTAATGCTGGGATGTCTTTGTCATAATATGGTGACCAGAATTGTGCACAATACTCCAAGTTGAGCTGGTCTAGTGCTCTGTACAAACTCTAAATCACTTCGAGATTCATGCTCTGTTTCTCTGGTCAAAGTTCTATTTGCTATCTGTCATGCAGCTGTGTACTTTTCTCATAGCTTCAGTAATTTATCTACCAGTGCCCCTAATTCCAGGCTCTTCCATCTTTCCTTATAACTCAGATGCCTTAAGCTAGATATCATTTTTGTTGCCATTGTCTGCAGTGTCTCCAATGCCGAAACATTGATACCGCCATTGATTTTCTTCACACCTGTCTCAACTCCACCTTCAATACCCTTTTCCCCCTCGGTCTCCCACCACTACAACCTCAAAACAGTGGCTTGAAAACTCGATCCTTGGCATTCATCTGGGCTGGCTGTCCATTGGTTGGACCAGCTTAATTTGTACTGTCGCCGTGTCTCTAGACAAAACTGCATTTTAATTGAAGATGATCATCCTGGAAACATCTTGGACTGCAGGAACTTCTCAACTCCTTTTCTGCACTGCTAACCACCTCCTCAGATCTCCCGTTCCCCCATTCTCACCTTGGACTCAAAATAGAAGACATTCATAGACTTCTTTGTATCCAAGATCATCTCTAAATTACAGCCACTGCTTCTTCTGACTGCTCCCACAAACTCTCAACTCCCCCATCTGCCCTCCATCCAATGGTGCCCTGGCCATTCTTGTTCTTTGGAGTTTCTCCCCTTCAGCTGTCAGCTTACTCATCTCATCCATGAACACCACCACAGTCCTGACCCCCTCACATCCCAAAACCCCTTCCTTCTCAAGAAATCCACTCTATATTCCATTCTTTCCAATAACCACCCAATCTCAAACCTTCCATTTCTCTCCAATATCTTGTAATGCTTTGCTGCCTTGCAATAATGTTTCTCCCCTCTCTTGATACTTTTGATTTGCATCCTTTTAATCTGGCTTCTTTCCTTCCCAAACTACTAAGACTGCACTGGTCAAAGTCACAAAACTATATCCTGCATGTTTGTGACCGTGGCTTTCCTCATTCTCCTTGCTCACTATCACCTTAGATAATCGCTGATCATGCGATTCTCCTCCAACATCTCTCCTCATTTCAGGGCACTGCTCTCTCCTTATTTGTTTCAATGCAAGTGTTGTATGGCTTCCTTTTTGCTTCTCCTTTATTTCCACAGTGTTCCTCAGAGGTCCATGCTTGGATCCCTCTTCACACTCTACGTGCTACCCTGCTAAGCTTTGGTACATTATCCAGCTTGGGGTCAGCTCCGACATGTATATCGATGGCACCCACCTCTACTTTGCTGCTTCCTGCATTAGCCCAAAAGTTGTTATATTTTCAAACTACTTCCCTGCATCAGAGAGGAAGAGAACTCTTTTTCTAAGTGAATGTCAGTCACTTCTGATATCAACAACACCAACTTACATTTATCCAGTACCTTAAATGTAGAAAACATCCCAAGATGCTTTATGGGTGGGAGGAGGGTGTGGGAAAGGGAAAGAAAAAATATACATAGGAATGGATACCAAACTACAGAGGGAGAGATTAGGAGGGGTGACTGACAGTTTGTTTGAAAAGATGGGTTTTGAGAGCGTTTTTAGAAAAGGAGAGGCAGAAGGGCCTAGGGAAGGAGTTCGAGATTTCAGGTTGAGGTGGCTAAAGGCTCTGCCACCAATGATGAACCAACGATTTTTATTTGAAATCTACAAGCTTTCGGAGGCTTCCTCCTTCCTCAGGTAATTGAGCCATTCCTGTTCTTTGGAGTTTCTCCCCTTCAGCTGTCAGCTTACTCATCTCATCCATGAACACCACCACAGTCTTGACCCCCTCACATCCCAAATTCCCTTCCTTCTCAAGAAATCCACTCTGAGGAAGGAGGAAGCCTCCGAAAGCTTGTAGATTTCAAATAAAAATCATTGGACTATAACTTGGTGTTGTAAAATTGTTTACAATTGTCAACCCCAGTCCATCACCGGCATCTCCACACCAATGATGGAGTGAGGAGATTCAGAAAAGGCCAGAGTTGGAGGACTGAAGGATGCAGGAGGAGATATAATGCTGGAAGAGGTTGCAGAGATAGGGTGGGGTCAGGCCATGTTGAGATTTGAAGGCAAGGATTGTTAGTTTAACATGTTGGCCTGAGAGCTAGTGCGCATCAACGTGGATAGGGATGTTGGGTGAGTGGGACACAATACCTGAAACAACCTGTCTGTTCTTTCCACAGATTATGTTGCTATGAGCTTAAATTCAGGCCAGAGGGGGTTAACTCCAAGCAACACACAAGTTATCTGGGAATATTGATTTGGACCAGATGTAGAAACTACCGTAAACGTTTCTCACATGCCATTATCAGTTTGAGATATTTGCGTTAATTTGCACATTCCAGAGAAGCTTCCACGTATAATTTTAGATTAGTTTCGTTCTTTGGGCACAGCAGAAGGCCTCGACAAATAGGGGAGCTTCCTGATCCAAGATGATAGCTTGATAGGTGTCAGTGAGCTTATCCTCAACAGGTAGAGTCAGAAGTCAGATTTATGACATGCACTCTGGCTGGAAAAAGGCCAATCTGCAATAAGTTTGAACCATCAGAGAGGCAGAGAACTCTAAGTGAGTGTCAAGTCATTTCTGCGATACTGGCTAGTAAAGTGAAAGTAGACCCACATGAAGGGCAGTGTTTACGTAATTTATTATTTTTAACGTGAGGATCAATAGGAAATGGGTAAATAGAATAATATTCTGTACATTCATGTATTTCATGCAAAATAAACCAGGTTCTTTGCAGTTGACCTTGTCTCTCTCGAGTGTTTATTGGTCTACCTTCTAGAAAATAGAAGTGTATGTTGGGCATATGCAAGATGACGGTATCCAGTATACACAAGACATTTTATTGTTACAGCCACCAGGTCACACTATTGTATAACTAGACATTGGGTGGTAAATATATACTCCAGATGGTAGGGCATGCAGGGTTCACTTACTGGAGTGACCAGTGATGCTTAAACCAGAGGAATATCTAAGACAGACCTGAAATTTGTTAACATTAATGCTTTGTGGTCAAAAGAATCCTGAAGCTGGCTTCTAAGTTTTGCAGCTTGTCATATGACAAGCAGATGAACAGTACATGGGTAGATGCCCCAAACTTCGAAAAACTTCCCTTAGCTTACCTTCACAGTATTTTAGGGTGGAGTTCCAACTGTACTGTGCAGAATTGGTGGATGTAGGTACTCTCAGATTCCAGTCTTAGCATTATCTCCATAACTTGCATTGGAGACAGTTTTTTAGAACTATGTCGAGGAACCAACAAGGGACAGGCTATTTTAGATCTAGTATTGTGTAATGAGAGGGTTAATTAGTAATCTTATAGTTAAAGATCCTCTGGAGCAGAGTGATCATATGATAGAATTTCATATTGAGTTTGAGAGTGATGTAGTTAAGTCCGAAACTAGGGTCTTAAATTTAAACAAAGCCAATTACGGAGGTACGAAGGGCGAGTTAGCTAAGGTAGATTGGGAAATTAGGTTAAAAGATACGCCGGTAGATAAGCAATGGTAAACATTTAAAAAAATAATTAATAATTCTCAAAAAAATATACATTCTCTTGAGGAATAAAAACTCCACGGGAAAAATGATCCAACCATGGCTAACTAGAGACATTAAGGATAGTATTAGATTAAAATTCCCTCGATTCTGGAAGGGTCCCATCAGATTGGAAAATAGCGAATGTAACTTCTCTATTCAAGAAAGGAGGGAGACAGAAAGCAGGAAACTACAGGCCAGTTAGCTTAACATCTGTCATAGGGAAAATGCTAGAATCTATTATTAAGGAGGTTATAACAGGGCACTTAGAAAATCTCAATGCAATCAGGCAGAGTCAACACTGCTTTGTGAAAGGGAAATTGTGTTTGACTATTAGAGTTATTTGAGGAAGTAACAAGCAACGTGGATAAAGGGGATCCTGTGGATGTGGTGTACTTGGAGTTCCAGAAGGCTTTTGACAAGGTGCTACATCAAAGGCTACTACACAAAATAAGAGCTCATGGTGTAGAGGGTAACATATTAGCATGGATAAAGGATTGGTTAGCTACCAGGAAACAGAGAGTAGGCATAAATGGGTCATTTTCAGGTTGGCAAGATGTAACAAGTGGAATGCCACAGGGATCAGTGCGTGGGCTTCAACTATTTACAATCTATATCAATGACTTGGATGAAGGGACCGAATGTATGGTTTCTAAATTTGTTGATGACACAAAGGTAGGTAGGAAAATAAGTTGTGAAGAGGACATGCGGAGTCTGCAAAGGGATATAGATAGGTTAAGAGAGTGGGCAAAAATTTGGCAGGTGGAGTATAATGTGGGAAAATGTGAACTTGTCCACTTTAGCAGGAGGAATAGCAAAGCAGTATATTGTTTAAATGGAAAGAGATTGCAGAACTCTGAGGTAGAGGGATCTGGTGTCCTGGTACATGAATCACAAAAAGTTAGACTGCAGGTACAGCAAATGATTAGGAAGGCAAATAGAATGTTGTCATTTATTGCAAGGGGAATGGAATATAAAAGTAGAGATGTTTTGCTCCAGTTGTACAGGGCATTGGTGAGACCATATCTAGAATACTGGTGTGCAGTTTTGGTCTCCTTATTTAAGAAAAGACATAATTACTTTGGAGGTTCAGAGAAGGTTCGCTTGACTAATTCCTGGGATGAGGGGGTTATCTTATGAGGAAAGGTTGGACAAGTTGGGCCTGTATACACTGGAGTTTAGAAGAATGAGAGGTGATCTTATTGAAACATATAAGATCCTGAGGAGACTGGAAGGGGTAGATGCTGAGAGGATGCCTCCCCTTGTGGGAGAGACCAGAACTAGGGGCCACAGTTTAAAAATAAGGGGTCTCCCATTTAAGACGGAAATGAGGAGAAATTTTTTTCTCTGAGGGTCGTGAGTCTGTGGAACTCCCTTCCCCAGAGAGCGGTGGAGGCAAGATCATTGAATATTTTTATGGCTGAGTTAGCTAGGTTCCTGATTAACAAGGGAGTCAAAGGTTATAGTAGGTAGATGGGAAAGTAGGGTTGAGGTCACAATCAGGTCAGCCATGATCTTATCAAATGGCGGAGCAGGCTTGAGGGGCCACATGGCCTACTCTTAATTCGTATGTTCATATGTGAAAGAAGAGGTTCACAATGTTGCCAAAAAGAGTAATACGCCTGAGGATTGGGAGGGTTTTAGAAATCAGCAAAGGATGACCAAGAAATTGATGAGGGAGAAAATTGAACATGAGAGTAAACTAGCAAGAAATATGAAAACAGATTGTAAGTGCTTCGACAACTATGTAAAAGATTAGCAAAAGTAAACATGGGTGCCTTAGAGGCAGAGACAAGAGAAATTATAATGGGGAATAAGGAAATGGCAGAGACGTTGAACAAATATTTTGCATCTGTCTTCACAGTAGAAGACACAAAAAACATACCGGAAATTGTGGGGAGCCAAGGATCTAATGAGAGTGAGGAACTTAAAGCAATTAATATTAGTAAAGAAAAAGTGCTGGAGAAATTAATGGGTCTAAAAGCTGACAAATCCCCTGGACCTGATGGCCTACATCTTAGGGTTTTAAAAGAAGTGGCTGCAGAGATAGTGGATGCATTGGTTTTGATCGTCCAGAATACCCTGGATTCTAGAACGGTCCCCGTGGATTGGCAGGTAGCAAAAATAACCCAGCTATTCAAGAAAGGAAGGAGAGAGAAAACAGAACTATCGGCCAGTTAGCCTGACATCAGTAGTAAGGAAAATGCTAGAATCTATTATTAAGGAGGTAGTAACAGGGCACTTAGAAAATCATAATATGATTAAGCAGAGTCAACACGATTTTACGAAAGGGAAATTGTGTTTGACAAATCTATTAGTTTTTTGAGGATGTAACTAGCAGGGTAGATAAGAGGGAACCAGTGGATGTAGTATATTTGGATTTTCAAAAGGCGTTCGATAAGGTGTCACATAAGAGGTCGTTACACGAGACTCGGGCTCATGGGATTGGGGTAATATATTAGCAAGAAGGTGGCAGATGGAGTATAAGGTGGGGAAATGTGAACTTATCCACTTTGATAGGAAGAATAAAAAAACAAAATATTTTTTAAAAGGAGAGAGACTAAAATGTTGGTAGTCAGGGATTTGAGTGTCCTTGTACATGAATCTCAAAGTTGACATGCAGGTACAGCAAGCAATTAGGAAGGCAAATGGTATGTTAGCCTTTATTGCAAGGGGGATGGAGTATACGAGTAAGGAGGTACTGCTGCAATTATATGGGGCTCTGGTGAGAATGCACCTGGAATACTGTATACAGTTTTGGTCTCCTTCCCTAAGAAAGGATATACTTGCCTTAGAAGGGGTGCAATGAAGGTTCACTAGATTGATTCCAGGTATGAGAGGGTTGTCCTATGAAGAGAGGTTGAGTAGAATGGGCCTATATGCCCTGGAGTTTAGAAGAATGAGAGGTGATCTCATTGAAACACATAAGATTCTGAGGGTAGATGCTGAGAGGCTGTTCCCCTGGCTGGAGATTCTAGAAATAGAGGGGATAGTTGCAGGATAAGGGGTCGGCCATTTAAGACTGAGATGAAGAGGAATTTCTTCACTCAGAGGGTGGTGAATCTTTAGAATTCTCTACTCCAGAGGACTATGGATGCTCAGTCATTTAGTATATTCAAGACTGAGGTCGATAAATTTTTGGGCACTAAGGGAATCAAGGGATATGGGAATAGGGCAGGAAAGTGGAATTGAGGTAGATCAGCCATGATCTAATGGCGGTGCAGGCACAAGGGGTTGTACGGCCTACTGCTGCTCCTATTATGTTCTTAGTACGAAATAAACTTCACTCTCAATATGGCTACGTAGGACTTCACATTTTTCTTGGTTGCTTCTGAACTGCTGTAGCTCTCTGTGACTTTAATGTCCTTTCTATAATGTGATGTCCAAAACTGCACTCTTAACTGTGGCCTAACCGTTGCTTTGTACAAATTTATCATTATTTGTTTGTTCTTGTACTCTATGTCAGTATTCATAAAATGCTAAATTTTACAGGCCTTTTCCTGCTTCCAGGGAATTACATATTTGAACCAATGTTCAGACCAAAGGGCTGCAGAGCACGCTGCAAAAGATACTGTTCCGGAAGCTTATGTTGAGCTATTTTAGAATAGTATAGGACCATAAAGACAGAGGGGGTAGAGTGAGAATGGGTGTTAAAAGTGGAAAACCACAGGGAGGTCAGGGTGACACTTGCAAACAGAATGGAGATGTTAAGCAAAGCATCCATTTGTTTTGTGTTTGGTAGAGGATACCGAATCATGAGCGGTGAATAGAGTGTACTAGAATGGACAAAGTACAGGTAAATTACTGTCTCAAATGGAAGTTGTGTTTGGGGCCTTGGACAGTCGTGTGGGAGGAAGTAAGTGAAAAGGTATTGCATCTCCTGTGGTTGTATGGGAAGGTGTCGTGGGAACAATAGCAGCAAGTAGCTGTGAAAGAGTAAACAGAGGTATATCTTTGAACCCCTTGGGCTCTTTGTTTATCCACAACCGTCAGTATCTTTCCATCTAGTGTATATTCCTAATTTTGCTCCCAAAATACATCACTTTGCATTTCTCCTCATTAAATTGCACCTGCCACTTTTTCACCCATTCCACTAATCTATCTGTGTCCTGAAGTGTTTGGTCTTTGATGCAGTCCTCCTTGCTGTTCACCAAACCCTGTACTTTTCTATTGTCAGAAAAGTAAGATATCATGCTCCCTATGCTTGAATCCAAATATATATTGCTCAAAAACAAAATTGACACAGCATTGATTCTTGGGATAAACTACTTCCAACCGTTCTCTAATCCCAGCATTAATCTTATCATTTGTTTCCATTCTGTCAACCAACATTATATCCATTTCATTTTTGTACTATACGAAATTTTGGAAGAAGCTTGTGAGACACCTTATTCAACACCTTCTGCGCAGCCATAACACTGGTGGAAATGTGGCTGGCGCAGGACTTTTGGCCCCGCGAGGGTATTCCCATACTCCAGCTGAGTATGGGGTCATGGTAATTTAAATAATTTGGGTGGGCTCACTGGCCTCTGCTCAGGCGACTGCCTGGGAGTGGCTGGAAAATGTCTGTGGAAGGCCTCAAAAACCTGCTGCAGCATGGCTGGCAGCCGAAGAGGGACAGGTTTTTTTTAAAACAAGATTTTTTCCAAGTCACAGAGGTGGAGAGTTTACTCTATCTCCCCATGATCGATTCAACTTGGTTTTAATAAATTGAGCTGCCCCTGATTAATTCATTCATCTCCAAAAGCTTTCTAATTTTATCTCTCATGGATTCAAAGAATTTGCCCACAACTGACATTAGACTAACTGTCCTAATAGTTACCCAGTTTATCCTACTCTCCTTTTAACAGAGCTGTTAGATTGGCTGCCCTTCAGTCTCCTGGCACAAGTTGCATATTTAAAGAGGACTGAAAAATTGTGGTAAGAGCCTCTGCTATCTCCTCAATAAACTATGATGTTGCCATCAGGACCTGGTCACTTATCCACTTGATTTCTATTTGATTTTTAGGCAATCAAATCACTACTCAATTTTTCTTTAAACCTGTCAATCTTGAATTGGGAAGTAACAGAAATTGTCCCTTCAAATTTCTAAAATTTTGTGAATTTGGCCATTTTGAATTTTTCACCTACCTGAAAATTTACTGGTAAAAATAACAATTATAACAGAAACCTATAAAAAATGAATCAATTTAGAATAAAATAATTATTCTTACTTATAGTTATCTATTCGGTGTTGTAAACCCTTAGAGTCCCCATCATGAATGTGCAGCCTGGGGTCCAATGGTTCATATGTGCAATACTTCAATTATGTTGCATCTTTCCCTTTCCTTTCCAGTGAGGGTGTGGCTGCTTTGTTGAAAGTGCCACTGTGGCACTTTTTGAGCACCTGCTGGTAGCTGCAGCCACTTTTTGTGCTGATGCTCCCAGGTACTTGAAGTGTGCCTCCACCACCTAACACTATCAAAGCACCAACATCATAAGGCTACCCACCACCACCTTTTCTGGGCACCTAAGCATGCAGTTTTGCCAGCATCACCCATATCCCAAGAACAAATAATAAAAATACATTGTCTAAACAAAAAGAAAAACTCAGCAGATTATGGAAATCTGAAACAAAAACTAAAGATACTGGTAACAGTCAGCAGGTCAGCCAGCATCTGTGGAGAGAATAAGAAAGCCAAATTAATCTCTTTTTTTTGCCAGTGCAGAGCTGAAAGCTTTCAGAATTTCTGATGAAGGTTCCATACCTACAGTGTTAACTTTTCTGTTGTCTCCACAGATGCTGACTGTTTCCAGCATTTTCATTGTTTGCCTTATGAAGGCATCTGAGAGGTGATCTTACAGAGTTACATGATAGTTGAGGGAATGGAAAAAGTAGATCCAGAATATTACTTTACATTACAATTGTAGAACAAGAGGACATTCAAACTAATAAAAAGTAAATTTAGCACTGATACCAGGAAATTCTTAACAGAAAATGCTCAATTTGTGCAGTAGACTTCCAGCTAGAGTAGAGATGGGAAAAAAACCCTGGAATCATTTAAGAAACAAAAGGAAGCTACAATTGTGTGTGTGTGTGGGGGGGGGGGGGAGTGGTGGTGGTGAAGTTTAGGATCTTTGTGGATTGTTGCATTAAAATGGGCTGAATAGCCTTCCTCATATGTAATTATTTTGTGAACTCAGAGCTGTAATACACTTTAGAATTGTAAAAAATAAATTACATATTTTAGACTGTTTATCATATTTTTCGATGTGATAAATTAGCAAGTTTACAGTCTTTTTCCAGCAGTTGCTCAGTTGGGTATGTGGCAGTAATTAGGGTGGAGGACAGCAAATTATCATCTCCAAAGCTGCCATTATCATTCATTTTTTGGTGGATTGGCTATCGGGGATCCCTTTGCCCTACCCTGTTCTAAGCCATCTCTGCTTCATTAAGCGCTGGAACAAGAACTTGACAGGAGAGCTCTGTAACCACATTTCCTTGATGATGAAGACAGGCCATTCACGTCAACTAGCTCATCCCATTGTTTAGGTTTGTTTACAGCATGGTTGTGCAAGTGTTTGGCTTTATAACCTGTATAGGTGCTTAGTATAGAGGCTAAGTCGTAACGTAAATGGTTTAAATCTATGTTCCCATTAATTTGCATATATCTCAAGTTGCTGATACTAACAGATCTTGGTGTTTGGATTTGGAATATATCCAACAGTGATGCAATTCCACTATAAACAGCCTTTTACAAAATATCTCAACTTTCAAATAGGACCAACCAGCAAGTAAGAAATATAAGTTCAAATAGAACTGAGTTGTTTGGGCTACATGTGACCCTAGGATCACAAATTGGACACATCTACTTCTCGATATAACAAAGGTCATATGAACATGGGGTCGAGTTTCCGCTAGTTATATCAGCGCAATCCGGGCCGAACCAGCACAAAAGATCGGGGAATTTCATATGTAAGTGAGTTACGCCCAATAACACTTACGTTTGTGTTTTCTACAATCTTTTACACTGTTTCAAGATTCAATTCAGCCGAATCAGGCCCCGCCCACATATTTGGCCATGCCCCCAGGTTGAAATTTCAAGCAGGCACTTCAGATTGCGCTTATTTCCTTAGGTGCACAGGCACTAGTAGGCACGTTTTAAAAGCTTTTTCAAATCAAAAAAATATTTAATTTACTAAAACTGATTAGTGTACACCAATGAAATTATTAAATGCTTCAGTACAGTTTTTTTTAAAAGTCATTTTCAGTGATTCACAGGTGGAGGACTGGACACCCTCATTAAAAGTGCTTATTTTAGGTGATGAACTCATTTTCAGCTGTATTAATAAAACTGCACCAGGTTACCATTCTTAAATACGTCAAGGCATACTTTTTAATGGAAAGAAAAAAAGAAACAATTATGTTCTATTATGCTGCCTGATTGCGCTAGTTCATGGAACATTTTACGCTTATAATTATGCAAATAAATTTTACCGGAAATTTGAAGTGTAACTCAACCAGTGCAATTTCAAGTGCATTTTGGGCGCTTTTCCCGATTGCGCCCAAAGTGGAAACTCTACCCCCTTATGTTTGTTACAGTGACTTCTGTTTCATGCTGATGGTAAGTACTTGTAATTGCTTCGATTCAATATTGTTAATATTCATGTGACTTTTACTATGCTCATAATTGAGTTTTATTTCATAGATTATTGAAGGATTATCATCTTCAATTGTGTGTCTCATAATCAGCGATTTAGTAAAGTTGTCCTGCATTTCCTACATTACAACAGTGACTACACCTCAAAAGTACTTCACTGGCTGTAAAGCACCTTGGGATGTCCTGAAGTTGTGAAAGGCGCTATATAAATGCAAATTCTTTTTTTAACCCTTAATGTAACATTTACAGCTCCTCAAAAGCATATGACAAAAAATTGCTTCTATATGCTAATTTTGGTTTAAATTAATGTGAGCAGGTGAATTGCAGATAAGTTAAGTTACAAGTGCTTTGTTGGAAAAGTGGAGTTACTCTCTAAAAAGGAACAATTGGAGGTTATACATTCAAAAGGAACAGTATTTGAAGATTCAATGTAATCATGTAAAATGAGTCAGGGAAAAGAAAACTGCAACTTTAAAGAAATAAACAAGTAAAGCCGAAAGAGTAAAGCACAAGGCATAAAGAGTGTGCATGAATCTGCAGCCCAAGCTTGTCAGAATATAATCATCAGTTCTGATAATATTGCATTCTAGTGATCATTTGGTTCATACCAGAAGGATTGTACTTAAGAACAAGAACAAATTTCTATTATAACATTTACCATTCCATTTTGTTATATAAAATTTACACACAGGCAGTGTGATGGCAGTGAGCATTAGTACACTAATGCTGATTGACATGGAGCAGAGAAGAAATGCTCCACTATTGGTCTGAGCAGTTTGTCCCAGGAGGGGAGGAAACTTTTTTTGTGGGGGGGGGGCAGCAGCTTACTTACATAATAGAGTGCAGATATTTTTTTTCAGCTGAATTTTCTGGTTATTTTCCACCTTTCTCCTGGATGAATGAAGTTAAGTAATCAAAGGGACTTCAAATGGGTCATATGCAATAAGTAAATCCATTAGGAAAATGATTGTTGTGTTCCATTCAGCTATGATGAAAGGGTTGTAAAAGGAATCTTGTAATTTGACATTAACTCTGCACAATTTCAAATTTGAGGTGTACCAGCAGGTGGCTCTGTGTGCTTACATCTGGAGGAACACCAGAAACCTGGAGGGGAAAAGAAAAATCAGATATTTTACTCAGCCTTTGTGACATTATCCATCAGACCATACTTACACTCTCTTCCCCCCCCCCCCCCCCACCATAAACATATTTATTATTTCAAAAATGTAAAAGGAAACAACAGTGGAAACCTGGGACTTTCATTAAATATCAGTGGTTTTAAAGTTGTCAAAGTGATTTGTTGGCTCAATCTTGATCTAGTTATGTCGAGTGCAGATATTTAATTTTTTGGATTATCTTTGGTGCACAAGAGCCTAGGGATGTGTAATTAATTAGTTTTCACATTATAATGAATGATTCATTTATAAATTTAATTTTTCATGACACTAAATTTCATTTTGCTGATTTTTGCAAGAATCTTACTATTGCAATTGTTATTGTTTACATATGTGGTAAAATAATATCCCTCTTTTATCCAGGACAATTATTCCTCTTCAATCTAAATGATGCTGCTTTCAGCACATTCTGTACAAGCAACAAGCAGATTTTAGAAGGCTTTGCTGATTCGATAAGGCAGGCCATAGGGTATGAACGTTAAACTAAGTTGATTGGAGTAATTCAATATCAAGACAAGTGTCTACAAGAGAATCGCTAGAGATTTGCATCATCTCTATATTTGCAACTTTGTCCCCCACACCAAGAAACAAAATAAAATGTATGTGCATTATGTGCCAAATTGATAACCAGACTTTTGAACAGATACTAACGGGAGGAGGAGGCTCTGCAAACATCCCCATCCCCATCCTCAACGACGGCGGAGTCCGGCACGTGAGTGCAAAAGACAAGTCTGAAGCGTTTGCAACCATCTTCAGCCAGAAGTGCCGAGTGGATGATCCATCTTGGCCTCCTCCCGATATCCCCACCATCACAGAAGCCAGTCTTCAGCCAATTCGATTCATTCCACGTGATATCAAGAAACGGCTGAGTGCACTGGATACAGCAAAGGCTATGGGCCCCGACAACATCCCAGCTGTAGTGCTCCAGAACTAGCTGCGCCTTTAGCCAAGCTGTTCCAGTACAGCTACAACACTGGAATCTACCCGACAATGTGGAAAATTGCCCAGGTATGTACTGTCCACAAAAAGCAGGACAAATCCAATCCGGCAAATTACCGCCCCATCAGTCTACTCTCAATCATCAGCAAAGTGATAGCACTGTCTACGACACCTTCCATCAAGCGGCACTTACCAATAACCCGCTCACCGATGCTCAGTTTGGGTTCCGCCAGGACCACTCGGCTCCAGACCTCATTACAGCCTTGGTCCAAACATGGACAAAAGAGCTGAATTCCAGAGGTGAGGTGAGAGTGACTGCCCTTGACATCAAGGCAGCATTTGACCGAGTGTGGCACCAAGGAGCCCTAGTAAAATTGAAGTCAATGGGAATCAGGGGGAAAACTCTCCAGTGGCTGGAGTCATACCTAGCACAAAGGAAGATGGTAGTGGTTGTTGGAGGCCAATCATCTCAGCCCCAGGACATTGCTGCAGGCGTTCCTCAGGGCAGTGTCCTAGGCCCAACCATCTTCAGCTGCTTCATCAATGGCCTTCCCTCCATCATAAGGTCAGAAATGGGGATGTTCGCTGATGATTGCACAGTGTTCAGTTCCATTCGCAACCCCTCAAATAATGAAGCAGTCCGAGACCGCATGCAGCAAGACCTGGACAACGTCCAGGCTTGGGCTAATAAGTGGCAAGTAACATTCGCGCCAGAAAAGTGCCAGGCAATGACCATCTCCAACAAGAGAGTGTCTAACCACCTCCCCTTGACATTCAACGGCATTACCATCGCCGAATCCCCCACCATCAACATCCTGGGGGTCACCATTGACCAGAAACTTAACTGGACCTGCCGTATAAATACTGTGGCTACGAGAGCAGGTCAGAGGCTGGGTATTCTGTGGCGAGTGACTCACCTCCTGACTCCCCAAAGCCTTTCCACCATCTACAAGGCACAAGTCAGGAGTGTGATGGAATACTCTCCACTTGCTTGGATGAGTGCAGCTCCAACAACACTCAAGAAGCTTGATACCATCCAGGACAAAGCAACCCGCTTGATTGGCACCCCATCCACCACCCTAAACATTCACTCCCTTCACCACTGGCGCACCGTGGCTGCAGTGTGTAGCATCCAGAGGATGCATTGCAGCAACTCGCCAAGGCTTCTTCGACAGCACCTCCCAAACCCGCGACCTCTACCACCTAGAAGGACAAGAGCAGCAGGCACGTGGGAACCAACCACCTGCACGTTCCCCTCCAAGTCACACACCATCCCGACTTGGAAATATATTGCCGTTCCTTCATCGTCGCTGGGTCAAAATCCTGGAACTCCCTTCCTAACAGCACTGTGGGAGAACCTTCACCACATGGACTGCAGTGGTTCAAGAAGGTGGCTCACCACCACTTTCTCAAGGGCAATTAGGGATGGACAATATATGCCAGCCTCGCCAGCGACGCCCACATCCCATGAACGAATATATAAAAAAAACTACAGATCACGATGTCATTGAATTGATTGGCATTTTTGGTAAAACATGGTCTCTACAATGCCCCCCATTTCATGTATTGCCCGTACTGCTGTGGAACCTCAAGTGTCGTTTTCTCAGTTGCAGTGTGTGGGAAGAAACACTTAATTTTCTATTTGCTAATAGCAATATGAATGGGTGAGTGGCAAGTTTGAGTGTTTACAAATGCTCACTCATCTCTGAGCGGCACTGACCTTAGAGCTGACAGAAGACTGGTTAATGTGAGAATGAGTCAGCAGTACACTGATTTGCTGCCAGATTTTTCTCCCCTTTTATTATTGTGTGTTGCTGTCAGTAGAAATTAGGTAAAACAAAGGGTTGTGAGTACATTTCTGACAGACCGTGATAACTATAATGGGGAAATAAGAGAAACCATCTGGACATAAAGTTTATGGTTATGGAGAGTACATCCCAACCAATGATAGTGAGTCAGAGACCTCAACCTCCTAAACTTCCCTTTCAAATCAGAACTTCAGCAACTCAGTTACATAACAGCAGTTACATGAACTCAAAGGCTAATTCTTTGATGTTGTGCTTGGGGAGTAACCCCCACTCTTTTGCCTGGAAGACATAAGGCCTGTGGAATTGGGAAGACAGACCTCAATGCACAGAGCTCCCAATTCCATGGGAAAAGTTCTTCAGGCAGCACTGGGCTGGCCTCATTACAGGCAATAAAGTTATTCAAATGAATGTAAATTGGTCCTACGACGTAGTCCTCATACTCTTCTGCTGTGCAACTCCTGATTTGCTTAGTGTCCATATAAAACGGATGCTGGGTGACAACAACCCCGTGGCAAATGTGAATCACAAAGGATTCCATTTGATCAATGCTAAGGTGGTCTCAGACCACCACAACACAATATGCAGATACCCTGGCAGCAGCCACAATGCTTTCATCATTGCTGATGCCACGACCATTTCAAGGAGTAGGCAGAATAGATGGGTGGCTATTTGAGAACCAAGGTTACCACTTGCAGAGAATTAGGTCTAACATCAGGCAGCAAGCCACGCATTGGGGTGGAACAGAAGTTTAATGAGGCTTATTTCATCATTGTATGTTCCACCCGAATTCAATCATTACGTTAAAGCCGCGCTTCTGATGTTTGAGCGGATCAGGTGGGGTCCTACTTTTCATCCCTGAGAAAGTTAAGTGTCGCTTAATTTTGCCATCTGTAGAGGGAAGCCCATGCAGCCACAAGGGCTGGAAGGCAAGCCTGCAGTATTGGCTGCGTAAGAAAAGGAAGGAGAAGTGGCTGAGGCTGATGCGTCAGGGAGTGATTGGCAGGGTTTTCTGTTAAAAGCAACCTTTGAGTCCCTCCATGAACAGCCCTATGGTCCTTCCTCTAATACTCTGACCCTATATTAGCATCATGACCCTAATCCCCCTGCCTTCGTTACCATTCCGGACATTATTTCCTCAACAGCAACATTCATCCAGTGCGTTCTATCCAAAAAATCATCCTGAATCATTCTAAAGAAGGTGCAAGCAGTTTATTTTCCCACTCCACATATGTGTCCCTGCAATAATGTTTGCTTCCCTGGCGCTTGCACTTGGTGATGGTGTACAGTGTGTGTTGTCTACTTCTGATCTCCTGAGCCTTCCTGTTGCCTCACGGAGAGGAGTAAGTTTGTCACGCTACTGCTCTTCAATATGGACCCTGTGATTTACCTGTGGCGAAAGCCCTGCCACTGCTGCCAGCACCTCAGCATCTGCACTGGCTGGCTGCTTCTCTCTTCAACCTGCCTGTTCTGCAGTCCTCTATGGGGGCTGGCTGGAAAGACAGATGGATTAACACCCTGAGAGGTCAAGTCCTCCTATGTCTTGCCACCTGCCATACCCCAGCAGTTGTCTTCCCCCTTGCAGATGAGCGTGATGCCTGCCATAAGGGTGCTCTCAAGCTGTTCCTCAAGCCTCTGTGGAACAGAAGTGAGTGTCTTCTGTAAACTGGAGCCCAGAGGTTCAATAGCAGCAGTGATGCTGAGCATTTGGCCTTGGGGACTCCCCCCACAGGATACCCTGGAGTTGCCATTCGCTGCATAATGCTCTGCATGTTCCCAAAATCCTACACAGATGTCAGGGCAGCAGTGCTCCATACTCTCTGCCATTTCATGCAGGGAGCTCTGAAAATTCTTAAAGGACTCCACGAAGAGCTGCTGATTTAATTAGTGCAGCCTGGTATACAGTCCTAGTAAGATACGAATTTGTGGATCCTGCAGCAGTTGTTCATCTGGCTCTAATCATCCCTTTCTCCTGTTTCTGCTCATTTGCTGCTATCCCCACTTTCACTTGCTCCTCCTTACTGGTAATGTGTTTCACAGGTACTGCTTTCTGACTCCCCGGGGTCAATTTTCGGATGGCCGAGCGGGTGCATTCGTGGGGGGTGGGGGGTGGGGGGGCTCCTAAAATTGGGGATTCCCGGAGAAGATCCGGAGCCCGGCTCCAGCCCACCCACTTCCGGGTTCCCTAATGACGCGAATCAGTGCGCACGCAGCCCTCGCATGTGGGACTCCCACCGGCAATCAAAGCCGGCGGGATCCCACTTAAGATCATTATCTGGGTACTTGAGGTCGTTTACAGACCTCTTTAGTTGGAGATTTTAGGAGGATTCGGATTTTGGACTACCCAGAGCGTGTTTCCCATCCTGAGGGAAACACTCCTTGTTTAAACAGACATGTTGCAGCCAGCAGCTAGTGGCAGCTGCAAAGGTCCATTTAACAGGTGCGGGGTAAACCCTCATTCATTGCAGCAGGGCACTCTGTCACCTCAGACAAAGTTTTGCCTGGCACACCGTTGTCTCCATACTCCAAATTATTAAATCATACCCTAAACTCTGCTGTCCAAACACATTTATCTACATTGTGGACCCCCTCACACTCACACCGTCAGGATGGGGGTAGGGGTGGGGCGGGGGTTCCATTGCTGCATTCATCATTCCATTGGAGGACAAGCAACATCACCAGACTTGCCAGGCACGCCGTCCACCTCTGCCACTTGGAGCTCCACAACACAGTGCTGCGCAACAGGCACCTGCACAAAGTAGTCGTGCAACTACACATACACCCACTGTAGGGTGACCCAATGGGTGGCATCAAGGAACCTCATGAAAGGGTCTTATTGCATAAGCCAGTCAAGAATGGCCAAGATGTGGCAGTAGTGGTGACAATATAATATGTAATGTGAGCTGATCAGAAATCAAATATGAGTAAAAACCATGACAAACCCTCAAACACCTTTGTGCATCCCCTTCATGCTCATGACACGTTTGCCTTATGCTTCCTACTACACATACGTGATGCATGCTCTGTGGCTGCAGCACAGGTAGTGGCAGGTGGGGTGAGGCTGACTGTGGAAGAGATGCATGAGAGGGTGAGTATGAGATAGAGCCATGAGATTGTATGAGGATTGGGTTGAGTGGTAGTGGTGGGATGAGTACTGGGGAGGTGAGGAAGTGCAGGTAAGATGAGGATGAGCTTTGAGTGGGGTGAGGGGTGATGTGACAGAGTAGTGTTGGCAGTGCAGAAGGAGATGTGGGGTGGGGGCGGTGATGTGGCAGACGGAGTGTAGGGGAATGAGTAAAAGTACTCACTTTGGCTGACCTGGTTAGGTCATTGAAGTGCCTCCTGCACTGTATGCAGGTGCGTGACGTGTTGGTGGTGCTGGTGATCTCCTCTGCCACCTTGAGCCAGGCCCTCGTGGCACCAGCATTCAGTCTCTACCAAGAACAGTGCAGTAGCTGTTTAAGAGTTACTCTACCCAGCGTTCCCTGCGCACATGAAAAACACCCAGGGAGCTCAGGCAAACTATGTTAATGACCCAACCCCATGGAATCTGGCAGCATTGGACTTTGATGAAGAAATGGCCCATGTGGGAGCGTGGGCCATTTATTACCCCTATTGAGGAATTGGCCCTTTTAGTTATTTCCTGGAAAAATTATAACTTTCTTTGCAATACAATTAATAGTCAACAGAAGGTGGCACTATCTCCTAAGTCTACAACTTATTAACAGTTGCTTTTTCTGCTGTATTACAAGGCTGTGGCATAACCATAAGGTTAAATTCAACTTTTATTGCCAATTTGAATAACAAGTTTTTAAAAAAAGTTTTTAGTGTACAAAATGGGAAAAAAATCAGTGGGAAAATGTTGTACCCCAAAAAACCTGGGTAAATTTCTTTTTAAAAAGTCATTAAAAAAAGTTATTTTAAACATCATTAAAACTCCAGAAAATAAGCAAGGAACTTAAAAAAGGTAGGTAAACTAAATTACAACCCACAGTTATTTGCATAGTTCCTGGTCACCATTTACATAGGATTCATCATCGGATTCTCATTTAACACCTAGATGTAGGAAGAGTTGCAATCTTGGTTTTGTTAAGTGTCTTGGTGTGTGACCTGAGTCAGCCTTTGATTGAGCTCAGTATTCAGGAGATTGTCAATGAGGCAATTGTGTCAGTGCACTGCTGTTCTTCTTCCATACCTAATTAGAAAGGAAAGGCTGATGTTTTCTGCAATGTAAATAATATAGTGCCCACATCAGTACCGAAAGAAAATCCAGGTCCCTTTTTTAAAAAAACTCAAAATTGCACACCCTTCATTTTCCTTCCCACCAAAAATCCTGTACAAGGATGTGTGCATATCACATCCATGACTTCAGCGCGGTATATACTGTATACAATGTGTATGCCAACATCACTGATGCACTGCGATTGCATCTCTGGGCCTGATTTTTCGTAACAGCAAAGTGTGGAAATTTGTTTACCAGTGTAATATCTTTCAAATTAAATGTCCTTAAAACCAATACCTCCAGGAATATGTGCAACCAGATTTGGCAACCCTAAGATAGGTTGAGGCCTTGAAGTAAAACACTTAAAGAAAGGAAAAGAATAATCTTGCATTTATATTATCAATTAAAGATAATTCAATGTGTAGATTTAATCAATTTTTGAGAAAGACAGCAAACCATTTTTCAAGCCAAAAATTAATTTTTGCATAACATTTTTCAAACTTTGTAAACAATTAATGTTTGTGTATTTTATAAGGTAAAACTGCATTAAGTTCTTTAAGGCAGAAACCACTTAACGACAGGGAAGCATTGGAGGCATACTTAATGGCTGAAAAAGGCCCTTGGACATAGAGCAAATACATTGTTGGGGGGGGGGGGCGGGGTTTATCTGGCCCAGAAGGGTCCAAAGGCAGTTTGGACATTCTCCCAGTCCCTCTCCTTCACCATCAGGCTCTACCCCCTCCAAACATGTTAGATCCTGGAACCATCCTCAGTGTTCCTGGACTCCCTCTCAAGGCACCCTGATCCCAAGCCTGCCCTCATTGCTCCCAAACCCTGGCACTCACCTTCTTCGATCCTTAGCTCTGCCCTAATGCTCTCAGACACCGGGATCCTCTTCAAAGTACTTGTTAGACTCTGATACTCCATCCCAGGGCTACCTCAATGTTGACAAATCAGTATCCCTAATAATATTTTGCTTAACTCCCTTATATAACCTCTGATTCGCCATGAGCAATGCTACAAGATATCAGCTAGTATATGTTAAAAACATTTCTGATTATTGTAGGTTTTCCCCATTTTGTATCTATTTTGTTTTTTGTAGCAGCAATAAATGACAAGTTTAGCAGAGAAGAACATGAAAAAAGTGTTTGGCAAAATTTTACTTTCTTGTTTGCGAATTCACAAGACTGTGAGATGAATCATAGAAGGCTACAGCACGAAGGAAGCCATTCAGCCCATCGAGTCTGTGCTGGCTCTATGCATGAGCAATCCAGCTAGTTCCACTGCCATGCCCTTTCCCCTGCACATTTTTTCATTTCGAGTACTTATCCAGTTCCCTTTTGAAGGCTATGATTGAATCTGCCTCCACCACTCCCTCGGGCAGTGCATTCCAGATCCTAACCACTCGCTATGTAAAAAAGTTTTTCCTCATATCACCTTTGGCTCTTTTGGCGATCACCTTAAATCTATGCCCTCTGGTTCTTGACCCTTCCGCCAATGGGAACAGTTTCTCTCAATCCACTCTGCCTAGACCCTTCATGATTTTGAACACCTCTATCAAATCTCCTCTCAACCTTCTCTGATCCAAGGAGAACAATCCCAGCTTCTCCATAATATTCGCGTAAATTAAGTCCCTCATCCCTGGAATCATTCGAGTAAATCACCTCTGCACCTTCTCTAAGGCCTTCACAGCCTTCTTGAAGTACAGTGCCCAGAACTGGACACAATACTCCAGTTGTGACCGAACCAGTGTTTTATAAAGGTTCATCATGACTTCCTTGCTTTTGTACTCTATGCCTCAATTTATAAAGCCCAGGACCCCGTATGCCTTTTTAACCGCTTTCTCAACATGCTCTGCCACCTTCAACGATTTATGCACATACACCCCAAAATCCCTCTGTTCCTCCACCCCTTTTAGAATTGCGCCTTCTAGTTTATATTGCCTCTCCTCATTTTTCCTACCGAAATGCATCACCTCGCATTTTGCCATGTTAAACTTCATCTGTCAGGTGTCCGCCCATGCCACCAGCCTGTCTATATCCTTTTGAAGTCTATCGCTATCCTCCTCACTGTTCACTACCCTTCCAAGTTTTGTGTCATCCCCAAATTTTGAAATTGTGCCCTGTACTCCCAAGTCCTAGTCATTATATATATCAAGAAAAGCAGTGGTCCCAGCACCGACCCTTGGGGAACACCACTGCACACCTCCCTCCAGTCCGAAAAACAACCGCACACCACTACTCTCTGTTTCCTGTCATTTAACCAATTCTGTATCCATGTTGCTACTGCCCCTTTTATTCCATGTGCCGCAATCTTAATAGCAAGCCGACCATGTGGCACTTTTTCAAACGCTTTTTGAAAATCCATATACACCACATCAGCTGCATTGCCCTCATCTACCCTCTCTGTTACCTCATCAGAAAAGTCTATCAAGTTAGTTAAACACGATTTGCCTTTAACAAATCCGTGATGGCTTTCCCTGATCAATCCACACTCGTTCAAGTGACTGTTAATTCTGTCCCGGATTATCGTTTCCAAAAGCTTCCCCACCACCGAGGTTAAACTGACTGGCCTATACTTGCTGGGTTTAACTTTACACCCTTTTTTGAACAAGGGTGTAACATTTGCAATTTTCCAGTCCTCTGGCACCACCCCCGTATCCAAGGATGTCTGGAAGATTATGGCCAGTACCTCTGCAATTTCCCCCCTTATTTCCCTCAGCATCCTAGGGTGCATCCCATCTGGACCAGGTGACTTATCTATTTCCAGTACAGCTAACCTTTCAAATACCTCTTCTTTCTCAATTTTTAGCCCATCCAGTATTTTACCTATATCTTCCTTTACCGAGACTCTGGCAGGATCTTCTTCCTTAGTAAAGACAGATGCAAAGTACTCATTTAATACCTCAGCCATGCCCACTGCCTCCATGAGCAGATCTCCTTTATGGACTCCAATCGGCCCACCCCTTCTCATTACCCGTTTACTGTTAACATGTCTGTTGAAGACTTTTGGATTCCCTTTTATGTTGGCTGCCAGTCTATTCTCAGACTCTCTCTTTGCCCCTCTTATTTCCTTTTTCACTTCCCCTCTGAACTTTCTATATTCTGCCTGGTTCTCACTTGTGTTATCAACCTGACATCTGTCATATGCCCCTTTTTTCCACTTCATCTTATTCTCTATTCTCTACCTCCTTTGTCATCCAGGGAGCTCTGACTAATGTCAGTCATAAGAATGATGTAATGGTTCTGATGCATCATAACACAGAGCCTGTAGCATTTGATACCATCAATAAAACATTGGCTGAAAATATTATATTTTAACTAAAAATATTGCACATTATTAATAGGATGACTGGGAAGTAACAGGGTTATGCACAGATACTTTGTGTTTGATAGTAGGGCCCATGAAGTGTATGGGCTTGTGATTTACTTCATTGTCATAAGATGGACTATTTTCATATGTCCCACTGGTCCCAAATCTGTGTTGTTTTTATAATCACAAGTTGGGTATTACATAGTATTTTTATTTTTAGAAATAGTATATTGCTTGCAACATGATGCATGTGGTATGACATCGAGGAGTGGCATTTATTTTTGTTGCAGACAGGAATGCATAAGGCACACAAGGCAGTGTTGCTGTCTTTTCGGAATAGATACTAAAGAGATGGGTTTTGGCAACACAAACAGCAGCAATATAATGCTGTAGAAATGTGGGAGGATATTCAGAGCCTGGACTGAAATAGTAAAGGAGAAAAGTTGGAGGAAGCACAGAGGAAGAATAAAAATGTTTTACAGACGTAAAAAAAAACTGGGAGTGGGGTTGATTTCCTCTGTGCACGGTGTGTAGTGAAATCATAAATATATTTATAAAAGCAGTGGTTTTCCAATTTCACACTCACAGTGGGGAGTCTTGGCCATTCTGAGCCCACTGTGCATATTTTTTTATAATGTAATGTTCAGAAGATCGTGTACCTGAATTTGCAGTATGCACTCTTGGTGGGTGAAGTACCCTGCCAAGAGTGTGTATTTACTCCTGCAGAGCACATTTATGATTTTACTGCACAGGGGAAATCTTGTCTGGAGATACACAAAAAAAGCACGAGATGCTAACATGATAATTGGGGTAAAAAGAAAAAAAATTAAAACTTTTTTTTAAAGCACATAGGGCAAATGATAATATTTTTGGGGTAGTCATTGCAGGAAAGTATTATAATGAGATAGTGGGCGAGAACAACAACATGGCCTTTTACAAGACTTTTCACACGGTCACAGAGATTTTGGTAGGGTTCTCCAGGGACTAATTATGATTTGGTGGGGAGGAATGCAAGTTAATGCAGAAAATAATGGTTAGTAATAAAATGGGCATTAGGACATTGAAAATATTTGAGGGTTTTTAAAGAAACAGGCCAGAATTGAATGCAGTCAGACAAATTAAAATAAATTGGGGTGGCAATGGGAGCTGTAGTTACAGATAGTTTGCAGACCTCTTTCACATGGACGTATTATAGGACTGGAAGATAACCAATGTGATTTTCTCTTCTTTAAAAAGAAGTCAGAAGCATGATACCAGGAATTAATTATGAATTTAACATCTATAGTGGAATCTACTAAAAAGAAGCAATTCAAGGGTATCCTGCAACAAAAAGGGCAATAAATCTAAGCCGTTTGGTTTTTGAAAGGTAAGTTATACTAAACAAACTTACTGACATTCTTTGAAGATGCTGAGTATTACATAACAACGTTCAGAAAATATTTGATAGCATTCATCACATGAGACTTCAAGTTAAACTGAAAGCTCATGAAATCCAGGATGAACTTGTAAATTGTTATTAATTGGTGTGGTAACTGGAAGCAGCTGGTTATCTATAGATCTCTCCTCAGACTGTTAATGTTTATTGGTGACCTCAAAGTTGGTATTATAATTAGTGTGTTTGTGGATGGTATAAAGTTGTGTGGGGAAAAAAGGTTCCCAGGAGAGAAGTGTTGTCCCGGGACATTCAGACACCCAGCAACTGGGCAGCATAATAATAAGAATTGTAACATTTGAAAATAACATATGATTATGCAATAAGTAGTATCAACATTTTTGTTTAAAATGAAGCAGCAAAAAGATTTGCATGTTTTAGTTGTCCAGACATTGACTTGTTGCATTATATGAAAGCAATTGCAAAGATAATGTTATACTGTTTAAGTATATCCAGATAGTACAAGTCTAAGGAGGTGATGCTTTATAAAGCATTGATGAAACCATGTGTGGAGTATCATGGCTACATTTAGTTATCATAATTTCAAAAAGATGTAGAGCAATTGTAAAAAGTTCAAAGAAGGGCAACAAGTACATACCAGGCTTAAATTAAAGAGCTATGAAAAGAGGTTAATGGAACTAAAATTTAAATCTGTTCTGCTGGGGAGAAAAGAATCTTAAAAGAATCTTGGTTCAGATGATACCTTTTTAAATTATGTTGGGTGGCACGATAGATGTGGAGAAGTTCTTCAATGTATGCTTTATTTACCGCTTATACTTCCTGGTTTTACATGAAGAGTAACCAATTCATTCTTAAATTTGTTAACTTTATGGTGTAGACTTCCACCTTGCACAGAGAATCTGGAAACATTTGAAGCATTCAGAAAAGAAATGCTCAGATTCCTGACTCCACAGGGAGAAGTGCAGTACAGGCTGGAGATGACGATAACATATGAAAGTCCTGGACGTGGCTTAAAGGAAAGCGCAAGTTAATTGGGCTGAATGGCCATATCTTCGCAACATTGTGTTCTTAAGGAACACAGATTTTGGAAACTGCTGTTGGGCTAGGTGTTCTATTGTATAGAATAAAAATCATTAATAACAATAGGAAACAAACATAGAACAAAAAGCATGCTGCATATCAGCTATTATAATGCGAGTGAATATCCAGTAACTTTACTCGGTTAATCAGAGGAAATAGTGGTTTTAGGTGTTCTTGTTGTAACAAGTCAAAATGGCAGTTGGGCCTAAGAAATCTCTGTTGAAGTGTCAGCAGTGGTGCATGGACTGAAGAGCACGCTTTGCAGAATTACCTATTAAAAGTAATGAACGCAGGTGCCACTGTTATATTTTAGGTGTTACGAATATCACAAAAGTGTTAATAAATTGTGATAACAGGAAATAGGTGTGACAAACAAAGTCTCAATATATATGATGGTTAAAAAAATCTTTAAGATTCAGTGCATGTACAAACAAAAGTACCTGCACATTGAACATAAAATTTAATACAAATTTGATTAAACAAAAAACAAGCAACGTGTAATTGAGTAATTTAGTGAAGGTGGCATAGGTTTCAAACATCTTCAGTTCTCCCAGCATTAACTGCTAATACTTCAATGAAAGGTTACTTTACAAATGCAAAAATTATTTTGTTTTTATAATGTGCATATTTTATGAAATTTTGCTAAACTGGTGTGCATTAAGGGTGTGAGTGGATGTGCATATATGGAATGTCTATTTATTGAGTACATTTTGTTTTCTGTTTGTTCTGGATTGCTGTTGGAGACAACAGGACAGGAACTTTGACACAGAGGACTTTTTCTTCTATGTTTGTTTGCATTTAGATGTTTTCTATGTTTGACTGAAATTGCAACCTTGGCATTTCTGAAAGAGTGTACTTTTGTATGAAGATTAGTAATGCTAGATATTTCTGACCAGAAATAGTCATCTTTAGATCTAGAGCCTTCAAACTCAGAAGTGATTTTTCTTCAGATTTTGGAGAAAGGGTAGGTAAAATGATCTCTGAAATACATGGTAAAATCAGATCACTTTTTATATTTTCAGATTTTATCAGGTTGTGTTGTGGTATGGAATTCTTGTCTGATATTGCTAGTGTTTTAACAGTCACAGCAAGGAAGTAGAGACCCTTTGTCTTTAAGCTTTTTTATATCAGGCTATCACTAATAAAAATTCAATTTAATGTTGATGAAGATCGTATTATAATTGTGTACATTTTAAAATTTGTAACTTGCTATTTCTTGTGATTTCAAATATCTGAGTTATTCAGTATTTATCTGTTTGGATCCTAAAACTACAATTGCATTTCAGAAAACTAAAATAACATTTAAACCATTAAAAGGTCATGTCTTTACAGTAACAAATGAAAATGTTGAGTCTTATTCATTGGAAATAAACTGAATCAGTTAGTTTCCTGAACTGCAGGAGATGCCTGAGGATAGAAATACTAATTCCCTGAGAAGCACTCTGAGTTAGAAGTACAGAAGTACAGAAGTATAGAAGTACAGAAACATCCCTCTGCTCCTGTTCATGAACAGAAGCACCAAGCATCTGGTCAGAGCACTACAATTAAGACTTTGTGTGGTTGTGGTGGGAGCACTTGTATCATTCTGGGTATTATAACACTGCCACAGTCAGGTTCTTGCTCGATGTGCGAGTAGATTGCAAGTAAAAAAGCATCTTATTCAACCTCAAGCTGAATTTCCAACCCCATATCCTCCCCATCATAAAGACTGCCTACTTCCACCTCCGTAACATTACCCGCCTCTACTCCTGCCTCGGCTCATCTGCTGCTGAAACCCTCACCTATGCCTTTTATCACCTCCAGAAATGACTATATTCCCAATTTTCTCCTGGCCAGCCTCCTATTCTCCACCTTCTGTAACCTTCAGCTCATCCAAAACTCTGTTGCCTGTATCCTTTCCCGCATTAAGTCCCGTTCACCCATCACCCCTGTCCTTGTAAACCTACTTTTGCTCCCAGTATCCAAACATCACAAATTTAAAATTCTCATCCCTGTGTTAAAAAATGCTCTCCCCATCTCTGTAACTTCCTCCAGCCCTACAACCCCCACTCCCTCCCGAGCTCTCCGTTCTTCTGATTCTAGCCTCTTACGCATCCTCCTTGCCTTCATCCCACCATTGGCAGCTGTGGCAGCCACCTAGTCCCCACACTCTCTGGAATTATTTCCATAAACCCCTATACCTCAGCATCACTCTCCTCCTTTAACCCTCCTTAAAACCCATCTCTTCAACTAAGTGGTCAGTTACCCTTCTTAATATTTCCTCCTTTGGCTCGGCGTCCATTCTTTCCTTATGCCTCTGAAGTGCCTTAGGATGTTTTTTCCACTTTAAAAACACCATATAAATGCAAGATGTTGTTATTATTTGTAGGTTTAAATCTAATGATTAGCAAACATGAACCTGGATTTTCCTCTCTTACAACCTGATTTTTGGCCAGTATTTGAGGAGGAAATGAGGCGGGGATGTGTTACAGTACATCCCCTTTCACTCCAGCACACCACTATTTTCCAATGTCATTTCTGTGGATGGCAGACGTGCCCACCCATTTTAGCACATTCAAGCAAGCTGGTAATGAGATGATAACATCTTATGCCTCAATTTCCCGTCATTACAGCCTCAATTGTGCTGAGTCCTCACCTTGTCCATATAAAATAAATGTCCGCGTCTGCTATGCCCTACAACAAATGCAGAAATGGATTTAAAGAGCCCAGCAACTACATTATACGGACTCACTGAGACCTTATTTCTCATGCAATTTGTTTACCATTTGTCTTTGTACCATTCGCTGTTGAGTTGCCACGCATTATTCCTCCTCTTACCATTCTAAAGAAGGTACAATTCCCATTGAAATTTCCCATGTATCTTTATTTTTTGGAGGAAGAAGGAGCAACAGATGAAGATCAGGTTGGTCAGGCAGTACTGGAAGTGCTTGGCACCCATCCACCAATATCCCTACACCAGAGTATACAGGCTGAATCTAACCAAGGAGCAGTGCCTGCGGAGTGGAGGCTTCACTTTACAATGGAAGCTGACGCAGAGCTATGCCACATGCTGCAATCAGTCTTACAGTCCACCTTGACGATATGTAGTGCTCTGTCAATAGCTGTTATGGTCACCAATGCTCTTAACTTCTGTGCGATTAGGTCATTCCAAGCTGTCCAGGACACATCTGCAACATAAGCCAAACAGTTATGCACAGATGTATCAAGCAAACATGTGTTGTTCTCTGGAGCTAGCAATTTCATTAGAGTCCCCATGGACTTCCAGTGCCAATATAACCGAGCACTGTAATTTTATTGAGTGGCTGGATTCCCAGGGTCTAAGGAGTCACGGATGGCACCCGTGTGGCCATGTGTGCTACCTTCATCAATGAACAAATGTCAACAGGAAAGAATATCACTGTCAATGTATCGCTTGTTTGCAACCAGCAGCGTACCATCATACGCTTGAAAACTTTGTATTGCCAGCACTTTTTAATCGAAAAAGGCAAGTCTCTGGATGGTTCATTTTATATAAAGGCTGCCCTCAACCTTGGCTAATAACGTGGGCTTTCCCAGAACCCGAGCTGAGCAGCACCATAACCAGGTCCATTCATCCACCAGAATGATCATTGAGCACACCATAAACATGTTGAAGGTGCACTTCAAGTGCCTGGATTGATTAGGAGGTGACTTGCAGTATGGCCTGGTGAGGATCTCAAGGATTGAGGTGGTGAACTACATATTTGCCCTACAGAGGTTTCCTCATGGAGGCCCGGAGAATGAAGCTCCCATCAAGAGCAAGGGCATCACCAAGAGGAACAGCAGCCTGAAGAAGTGGAGGATAAACCCCGATGGCTACAGGAGACAATCTTACCAATCTGATACAGCAGACCTTCTCTTGACCACCACATCATTGCATGAACAATTCTGTCCACATTTCTCCTTCCCATCAGAACTTGTTTAAGTAGGTTAGTTGACATTTAGCTGGAGGAAGTTCAAGAATTAACCTGAGCTGCTGTAGAAGAATCAATGCTTTTGTTACTCATTTAGTAACGCTGCAGACATGCTATTTACTGAACGGAGTGTGCTGTACAGTCCAATTAATTGGTGTTGTCATTTCTTAGTAAGATGTCCCGAAGCAATTAATTCATTCAACAGTTTTCTGTATGAGTTGGCTTCAGATAAGTATAACATGATAAACATTTTTAGATTTCTACGGTCAAATTTTATGATCAACAATGGAGGTGGTTGTTTTATTGAGATTAGAAGTAGGACAGCCGATATTAGAGTAAAAGTACCATTGAGTTAGCATTAAAGTTCCTCACAAGCAATTTTAAAATATCCTGTCTTAAGTATCAAGGTTTGAAACTGCTGTGCACATAATTTTACTGACCTTAGTTGTTAAAGTTATTAAGCCATGTTTTAAAAAGTAAATGACCAATTCAATTCATTTTACGCCACTGCAAGCTTGTATTCAAACCATGCTTTGTGTTATTAAATTTTAAAATCAAATAAAATTTAAAAGTCGTGCAAAGCTAGGAATTATGTTTCCGATGTGGATTTTAAATAGGAAATTTACCACAAGCAGTATATTGGTGAACTATAACAAAAGTGGCAGTTTTCTCAGTGGTCTTTTTTGCTCTAATATCTGCCCACCTACTTAATATCAATTCATGTTAATTATAATGAAATATAAAATAAGTGAGAGAATTGTTTAGACAGATTAATCCTCAACTCATTTGTCTAATTTACTCCAAGTACTTATGAAATGCTGGATTTTATTTTATTTTGTATGGTGTTATGCCATAATCCATGACATTATTGTTACACTGACCAAGTGCTGTAGTTTAATCCCCCCTTCCAGTGCTACCAAATGACATAAACTCTAAATGGTCCAAAACTCATAATCCACTACTCACGTCACCTGTGATGCTGAAGCTGTCTCCTCCAAGGAACTCGTCATCTCCCTTCATTACAAACAATTCTGTTCCCCTCAGCAGTTCTCAACTCTACCAATGCCAACACCTCTAACACACTCCCAGACTAGGTCTTGCCCATCCCTATCTCTCTAACATCCTCAGGCTCTACATCCTGCTCCTTCTTCAGAAATCTTGACACTGAACTTTTGTGCAACCTCCCCTCCCATTGGTGGTGGTTGTACCTTCAGGCATCTAGGCCCCACACTCCAGAATTTCCTCCCGAAATCTCTCCATCTCTCATCCTCCCTCTCTTCCTTTAATTCCCTCCTTAAAACCCACCGCTTTGACCAAGCTTTTGGTCACCCCTCCCAATAATCATCTCCTTTAGCTTGTGCTTCTGCATAGCGCTTTGGGACATTTTTCTATATTGAAGGCACTATATAAATGTAAGTTATTGTTGTCAGCCTTGGCTCAGTGGTAGCACTCTCAGTGGGACATCCTGAAGTTGTGAAAAGTGCTATAAAAATGCAATGGCCTGTAGGCGAGAAGGTTAGTGACATTTTAATTGAGGGACTGCTAATTTGTAACAGGGGAAAGGCCTTGTTTTGATATTACGAGGAGTAATAGTAAATAAATATATTTCACTAGAAGACAGTTTTCTGTTTATGTAAAATAAACCAATTTGTTGATTTGCATCTGGCCTTGTCTTGTTAAATTGGTTTTTGCCTTCTGAAAAGAAAAAAGAACGCACATGAAGGTGCTTATGAGATCACAGTATCCATTACACACAATAAGGGTCTTATTGTTACAATCCCCAGGACACGCTATTGTTTAACTAGACATTGGGTAGTAAAGGTACTCTCCAATTTGTGGGGATGCAACGTCTACCTACAAGAGCGACCAATGGCGACAAACCTGAGAGAATACAATAGATCTGTACATTTGTAACAGCCACCTACATTGAGGCCAAGCTTGGAGCACTCAATCAGAGGTAAGTAAAATGAATAGGTACGTTTATTTGTGACAGAAAAGCAAGACAGAAATAGGCATGACAGGAAAGTGTTACAGGAAATAAATATGGTACTTATATGCAAGACTTTTACTATATTACAGATTTATTCCAAAAGAAAATGTAATTAAAAACTACATTTTAGTTTGGTCCCAGTTGCATATTTAAATAAATATCTTCAGAAATGGGTTTATGAATTTTACAGCAGAGTCTCTAGCTCTCACTGTATTTGATGTTCCCTGATCAGACTTTTTCCTGCTATTGTCAATTCTTGAAAGGTGTTCAGAAATTGATATTGCCCATTTTATAATCTAACTTCAGCACCGTTTGCCGTCTAGATAAGTGTTGTTAATATCCAATGTGTATTCATAGTACATTCAGTCTTTACAAAAGAATGTGAGGGGGTGAATTTTCTCGCCATTTCTGACATATTTGTATGCCATTATCATGGAGGAGGGCCAGAATTCCCAGGATTCTAGAATGGTTCCTGTGGATTAGAAGGTAGCAAATGTAACCTTGCTAGTCAAGAAAGAAGGGAGAGAGAAAACAGAGAACTACAGGCCAGTTAGCCTTACTTCAGTGGTAGGGAAAATGCTAGAATCTATTATTAAGGACGTAGTAACAGGGCACTTAGAAAATCATAATATGATTAGGCAGAGTCAACACAGTTTTATGAAAGGGAAACAGTGTTAGACACATCTATTAGTTTTTTAAGGGTGTAACCAGCAGGCTAGATAAGGGGGAACGATTGAATGTTGTATATTTGGATTTTCAAAAGGCATTTGATAAGGTGCTACACAAGAAGTTGTTACACAAAATTAGAGCTCATAGGATTGGGGGTAATATATTAGCATGGATTGGGGATCGGTTAACAGACAGAAAACAGGGAGTAGGAATAAACGGGTCATTTTCAGGTTTGCAGGTTGTAACTAGTGAGATGCCGCAAGGAGCAGTGCTTGGGCCTCAGCTGTTTACAATATATATCAATGACGTAGGTGAGGGGACCAAGTGTAATGTATCCAAGTTTGCTGACGATACAAAGCTAGGTGGGAAAGTAAGCTGCGAGGAGGACACAAAGAGGCTGCAAAGGGATATAGAGAGGTTAAGTGAGTGGGCAAGAAGGTGGCAGATGGAGTATGATGTGGGGCAATGTGAAATTATCCACTTTGGTAGGAAGAATAGAAAAGCAGAATTTTTTAAAAGGTGAGAGACTAAGAAATATTGGTAGTCCGAGGGATTTGAGTGTCATTATACATGAATCACAAAGTTAACATGGAGGTACAGCAAGCAATTAGGAAATCAAATGGTATGTTGGCCTTTATTGCAAAGGGGTTGGAGTATAAGATTAAGGAGGTCTTGCTGCAATTTTATAGGGCTCTGGTGCGACCACACCTGGAGTACTGTGTACAGTTTTGGTCTCCTAACCTAAGGCAGGATATACTCGCCTTAGAGGGGGTGCCACGAAGGTTCATTGGATTGATTCCTGGGTTGAGAGGGTTGTCCTATGAGGGGAGATTGAGTAGAATGGGCCTATACTCTCTGGAATTTAGAAGAATGAGAGGTGATCTCATTGAAATGTATAAAATTCTGAGAGGGCTTGACAGGGTAGATGCTGAGAGGCTATTTCCCCTGGCTGGAGAGTCTAGAACTAGAGGTCATAGTCTCAAGATAAGGGGTTGGCCAGTTAGGACTGAGATGAGGAGAAATTTCTTCACTTGGACGGTTGTGAATCTTTGGAATTCAGAGGGCTGTGGATGCTCAGTTGTTGAGTATATTCAAGATTGAGATTGATGGATATTTGGACACTAAGGGAATCAAGGGATATGGGGATAGGTCGGGAAAGTGGAGTTGAGGTAGAAGATCAGCCGTGATCTTATTGAATGGTGGAGCAAACTCGTGGGGGTGTATGGCCTACTCCTGCTCCTATTTCTTATGTTCTTTTGACCCTTTTCTGTATGACTCTAACCTCAAAGAATAACACAATGTCAATGCACATCCCATTTTATTAAAATAAAGTTCGAAGTGAACAAAAGTCAACTAACTCTTCCTAACACGTGCTTTCCCTGGGTTGCTACACATGCAAGTCTTTTTCTTATTCTAGTGATTCTCCTAGGAGCAACTTGAGGGCCAGTATCATGAGATGGTTGGCCGCTTCTGCTCTACAAAAAGGTCATGGGACTGAGGTGGCCCTTTTTTCATGACAATTTGATTCTAGCAGGAAGCCAATGCTGGTTGCATACTTGGAGCTTGTTTCTAAGCAGCTTGGTGTCACCTCCTGCATTCTAGGGGAAAGGCCTTAAAAACAGCAGTATCAGACAGGTGGACTCCAACTATTGTCATTCCACTGGGCCTTGGATCTGATCAGCAGGATGGATGGTCTAATAGCAGCTATTGGATCCTGAAAGCTCTGAGAAGAAGAGCAGCATGCACCGCAAGCACCGTGGTTTGGAAGCTGGTATGCATGGTACTGTCGATAATCTCCCTTATTGAGACCAGAGCTGAAGTGTGTGCTTCTGCTGAGCTGGAGGCACCAACTGATCTGTGGCTGCTTCTGAGGTGGGGTTCTGCTGCAAATTCCTGTGAAACTGCTAAATGCTCCATTGGTGCCTGCAAGAATGACCAAACTTCCCGCTGCAAATGAGAGCTGTAAACTCAAGAGTCACATCCGTCAGATTTACACACATCCTTGGAGAAGAACCTCAGAGCCTACAAGTAGGTGTGATGTTGAACATGCTTCTTTTCAGGTGAGCACCCACGAGTTCTGGTTCATAAGAACATAAGTAGGAGCAGGAATAGGCCATCCGGCCCCTCGAGCCTGCTCCGCCATTCAACAAGATCATGGCTGGTCTTCTACTCAACGCCATTTTCCTGCACTATCCCCATATCGCTTGATGCCTTTAATATCTAGAAATCTATCGACCTCTGTTTTGAATGTACTCAATGACTGAGCCTCTATAGCTCTCTGGGGTAGAGAATTCCAAAGATTCACCACCATCGGAGTGAAGATATTTCTCCTCATCTAAGTCCTAAATGGCCTACCCCTTATTCTGAGACTCTGACCCCTGGTTCTAGACTCCCTAGCCAGGGGAAACATTCTCCCTGCATCTACTCTGTTGAGACCTATAAGAATTTTGTATGTTTCAATGAGATCACCTCTCATTCTTCTAAACTCTAGAGAATACAGGCTGAGTCTACTCAATCTCTGGCATGGGTGGAGGATTGGTTATCTAACAGGAAGCAGAGAGTTGGGATAAATGGTACATTCTCGGACTGGCAACCAGTAGCCAGTGGTGTTCTGCAGGGGTCGGTGCTGGGTCCCCAACTCTTTACAATCTATATTAACAATTTGGAGGAGGGGACCGAGTGTAACATATCAAAGTTTGCAGATGATACAAAGATGGGAGGGAAAGTAGAGAGTGAGGAGGACATAAAAAACCTACAAGGGGATATAGACAGGCTGGGTGAGTGGGCGGAGATTTGGCAGATGCAATACAATATTGGAAAATGTGAGGTTATGCACTTTGGCAGGAAAAATCAGAGAGCAAGTTATTATCTCAATGGCGAGAAACTGGAAAGTACAGCAGTACAAAGGGATCTGGGGGTCCTAGTGCCAGAAAATCAAAAAGTTAGTATGCAGGTGCAGCAGGTGATCAAGAAGGCCAACCGAATGTTGGCTTTTATTGCTAGGGGGATAGAATATTAAAACAGGGAGGTATTGCTGCAGTTATATAAGGTATTAGTGAGACCGCACCTGGAATACTGCATACTGTTTTGGTCTCCATACTTAAGAAAAGACATACTTGCTCTCGAGGCAGTACAAAGAAGGTTCACTCGGTTAATCCCAGGGATGAGGGGGCGGACATATGAGGAGAGGTTGAGGAGATTGGGACTCTACTTATTGGAGTTCAGAAGAATGAGAGGCGATCTTATTGAAACATATAAGATTGTGAAGGGGCTTGATCGGGTGGATGCGGTAAGGATGTTCCCAAGGATGGGTGAAACTAGAATGAGGGGGCATAATCTTAGAATAAGGGGCTGCTCTTTCAAAACTGAGATGAGGAGAAACTTCTTCACTCAGAGGGTGGTAGGTCTGTGGAATTTGCTGCCCCGGAAGCTGTGGAAGCTACATCATTAAATAAATTTAAAACAGAAATAGACAGTTTCCTAGAAGTAAAAGGAATTAGGGGTTACGGGGAGCGGGCAGGAAATTGGACATGATTTTAGATTTGAGGTTAGGACCAGATCAGCCATGATCTTATTGAATGGCGGAGCAGGCTCGAGGGGCCGATTGGCCTACTCCTGCTCCTATTTCTTATGTTCTTATGTTCTAATCTCTCCTCATATAACAATCCAGCCATCCCAGGAATCAGTCTGGTGAACCTTCATTGCACTCCCTCTATGGCAAGTATATCCTTGCTTAGGTAAGGAGACCAAAATTGTATGCACTACTCCAGGTGCGGTCTCACCACGCCCTATTTGGTTGCAGTAAGACATCTTTACTCCTGTACTCACATCCTCTTGTAATAAAGGCCAACATACCATTTGCCTTCCTAATTGCTTGCTGCACCTGCATGTTAGCTTTCAGTGACTCATGTACAAGAACACCCAGGTCCCTCTGAACATCAACATTCTCCAATCTCTTACCATTTAAAAAATACTCTGCATTTCTGTTATCGCTGCCAAAGTGGATAACTTCACATTTTTCCACATTATATTCCATCTGCCATGTTCTTGCCCACTCACTTAGCCTGTCTATATCCCCTTGAAGCCTCTTTGCATCCTCCTCACAACTCACATTCCCACCTAGTTTTGTGTCATCTGCAAACTTAGAAATATTATATTTGGTCCCCTCGTCCAAATCATTGATATAGATTGTGAATAGCTTGGGCCCAAGCACCAATCCCTGCGGTACCCCACTAATCACAATCTGCCAACCTGAAAAAGACCCGTTTATTCCTACTCTCTGTTTTCTGTCTGTTGACCAATTCTCAATCCATGCCAGTATATTACCCCTAATTCCATGTGCTCTAACTTTGTTCATCAACCTCCTGTATGGGACCTTATCGAAAGCCTTCTGAAAATCCAAATACACCGCATCCACTGGTTCCCCCCACTTATGTATTCTACTAGTTACATCCTCAAAGAACTCAAATAGGTTTGTCAAACATGATTTCCCTTTCATAAATCCATGTTGACCCTGCCAAATCCTATTATTATTTTCTAGTCCTGTTATCACATCCTTTTATAATAGATTCTAGCATTTTCCCTACGACTGATGTCAGGCTAACAAGTCTGTAGTTCCCTGTTTTCTCTCTCCCTCCTTTCTTAAATGGTGGGGTTACATTTGCTACCCTCCAATCTGCAGGAACCATTCCAAAATCTATGGAATTTTGGAAGATGACAACCAATGCATCCACTATCTCTATAGCCACCTCTTTCAAAACCCTGGGATGTAGATCATCAGGACCTTGCCATTTATCGACATTCAGTCCTGTTAATTTCTTTAGTACTATTTTTTTACTATTTCCTTCAGTTCCTCATTCTCGCCAGTCACTTGGTTCTCTAGTATTTCTGGAAGGTTTTTTGTGCCTTCTTCCGTGAAGACAGACACAAAGGGCCTGATTTTAGCAGGCCTGCGGGTTTACGGCGGGTTGGGTTTCGGGTGCGTGGCCTCCGCGCCCGGTGAAATTAGTGGGTTGCCCGCGCGATCGTAGCAGGCAATCCACTAATTGGATTCACTTACCTGCTCCTCCGGGGTCCGCGCTGCTGGTCTGCGCGTCGGGCGGGCTGCGCATGCGCAGTACGATCTGTCAGCTGGAGGCTCTCTAGTTAAAGGGGCAGTCCTCCACTGACAGATGCTGCAACCAATGGAACAAATTACAGCATGGAGCAGCCCAGGGGGAAGGCTGCTCCCAGTTTAATGATGCCTCACCCAAGGTATCATCAGATGGGGTGAGGAGGAGGGGGAGGACAGAGATCTTCCACCCGGCGGGCGGGAGGAAGCGGCCTGCCTCTGCCACCAAGAAGGCCTGGCTCGAGGTGGCAGAGGGGGTCACCTGCGCCACCAACATATCGCCCACCTGCATACAGTGCAGGAGGCGCTCCAATGACCGCAGTAGGTCAGCCACAGTGAGAACACGTAGTCTTTCCCCTACACTCCGTCTGCCACAACACTGCCCCCACCCCACATCTCCTTCGGCACCGCCAACACTACTCTGTCACATCACCCCTCATACCCACTCAAACCCCATCCTCATCTTACCTGCACCTACTCACCTCGCCAGTACTCACCCCGCCATTAACACGCAACCCAATCCTCATACAATCTCATGGCTCGATCCCATACTCACCCTCTCGTGCATCTCCCTCATGGCCAGCCTCACTCAACCTGCCACCACCTGTGCTGCAGCCACACGGCATGCATCACATATGTGCAGTAGGCAGCGTAAGGCAAACGTGTCGTGAGCATGAAGGGGATGCACAAGGGTGTCTGAGGGTTTGCCATGGGTGTTACCTATATTGAATTTCAGAGCAACAAACATCACACATTATATTGGCACCACCACTGCCATGTCTCCGCGAATCCTGTCTGTTGTGTGCAATAATGCCCGCTCCTGGGTATCACTGAGGACCCACCACTGATGCCACCCAGTGTGTCACTGCAGAGTAGGTGCAGGTGTATTTGCAGGGCTCTTCCGCGCAGACGACTGAGAGACATCGGCGGTGTACCCGGCTGCACCCTGGAAGGATGCAGAGGAGAAGTTGTGGAGGGCAGTGACAGGTAAGCAGATGGTGCTGGGGCCAGCCAGGAGCAGCTCGGCATGAAAGAGCCTGCAGATCTCCACGACTACATGTCGAGTGAATCTGTGCCTCCGTGTGCACTGCTGCTCGGAGAGGTCCGGGGAGCTGCGCCTCGGTCTGTGGACCCTGTGGCGAGGGTAGTGCCCTCTGCGACGCATCTCTCTCTGCGGTTGCCCTCCCTCCTGCTGTGCAGGTGGGCGTGCAACAGCACGGTGTTGGGGGGCTCCATGTCTCTGCGGCGGACGACGTGGACTGCGAGGCTGCTGGGGCTGGTCATGCTGTTCGTCCTCCGAGGGTATGAAACTAGGGTATTAAATATGTCCACGCACCACCCATCTGGCAGGTGTTGGTCTGAGGGGTTGTGCAGGGTAGGTGGGTGGTTCCTCGGACTGGGGCTGCGGTTTCGCGTCGGTCTGTCCTCTGGCTTGGCGGGGGGTGGTGGGGGGCAGGGGTTGCCCTATGTGACGCGGTGGCCTCCTGCGTGGGTGAGGGCTCTCTCCCCACCCCCGTGGAGTGCACCTTGGCAGCTGCCACAGGCTGCTGGCTGCAACACGCCTGGTTGGAGGGAGACTGTTTCCCCCAGTGTGTGAAACACTCTGCGTTGAAGGTAAAATCCCACACTTGCTTTTTTGACAGCTGATTCAGCTCATTTAATGACCTCAACAAGCAAGATAAGTACACTCAAGTGGAACCCCGCTGGCTTGAATTGCCTGCGGGATTGCCACCAGCGGGGGCCGCGCACGCAGCCCCCCACGTCATCGGGGAACCCGGAAGTGGTCGGGATCGTGGCGCGATCCGGTCACGTGACTGGATATCGGGATTTTCGGGGCCCCCCCGCTGGAAACCCACAGGAAACCAGACAGTAAAATCGAGCCCAAAGTATTTGTTTAATTTCTCTGCCACTTCCTTATTCCCCATTATAAATTCTCCCGCCTCTGTCTTTAGGGGACCCACAATAGCTTTTGCCAGTCTTTTCCTTTTTACATACCTATAGAAGCTTTTCCAATCCGTTTTTATGTTTCTCACTAGTTTATTCCCATATACTAATTTCCCTTTCTTTATCAATTTCTCGGTCCTCCTTTGCTGAATTCTAAAATGCTCCCAATCCTCAGGCTTACTGCTTTTTCTGGCAACTTTATATGCCTCTTCCTTTGATTTAGTACTATTTTTAATTTCTCTTGTTAGCCACGGTTGGACCACTTTTCCTGTTGGGTTTTTGTGCCTTAAAGGAATATATATTTGTTGCAAATAATGTATTAATTCTTTAAATGTGAGCCATTGCCTGTCTGCTGTCATACCTTTTTTAACGTAGTTCCCAGTCAACCACAGACAACTTGCGATTCATACCTACGTAGTTTCCTTTGTTCAGATTTAATACCCTAGTTTCAGATTGAACTACATCACTTTAAACTTAATAAAGAATTCTAACATATTATGGTCACTCTTCCCTAAGGGCTCCTTTACACCAAGATTATTAATTAACCCTTTCTCATTGCACAATACTAGATCTAAAATAGCCTGTTCGTTAGTATTAGTGCTAATTTGGTTTGCCCAATTTATATGTAGATTAAAGTCCCCCATGATTACTGTATTACCTTCAGTTCCTCATTCTCGCCAGTCACTTGGTTCTCTAGTATTACATGCACTTCTAATTTCCTGCTTTATACCATGCCCTACATTACCACCACTGTTTGGTGGCCTATAAACAACTCCCACCAATGTTTTCTGCCCCTTGCTGTTTCTTAGCTCCACCCAAACTGATTCTACATCTTGATCTTCTGAGCCAAGATCCTTTCTCACTACTGTACTGATTTCATCCTTTATTAACAGTGCTACCCCACCTCCTTTTCCTTTTTGCCTGTCCTTCCTAAATGTCGAATATCCTTGAATATTCAGTTCCCAGCCTTGGTCACCCTGCAGCCACGTCTCCGTAATGAGATCATACCCATTTACTTCTATTTGTGCTGTCAATTCATCTACCTTGTTGCGAATGCTGCATGCATTCAGATAAAGTGCCTTTAATTTTGCCTTTTAAACATTTTTTCCTATTTTGACCTTATTTGCTGCTGGCCTTTGTTTCTGCTGCCTTCCAATTTCACTTACTACTTTTCTGCCTTCCACTTCCAGCTTTGTTACTCTCCCTTCTGAATCTCATCTCAGGTTCCCATCCTCCTGCCAAGTTAGTTTAAAATCTCCCCAACAGCATCAGCAAATCTCCCCGCAAGGATATTGGTCCCAGCCCCGTTGAAGTGCAACCCGTCCAGCTTGTGCAGGCCCCACCTCCCCCAGAACCAGTCCCAATGCCCCAGGAATCTAAAGCCCTCCCTCCTGCACCATCTCTCCAGCCATGCATTCATCTGCTCTATCCTTCAATTTCTATACTCACTAGCGCGTGGCTCTGGGAGTAATCCGGAGATTACTACCCTTGAGGTCCTGCTTGCTAATCTCTTTCCTAACTCCTTAAATTCTGCCTGCAGGACCTCATCCCTCTTTCTAACTATGTTGTTGGTACTGATATGGACCACGACCTCTGGCTGTTCACCCTTTCCCCCCCCCCCACCCCCCCGCCACCCCCAGAATGTTCTGCAGTTGCTCAGTGACATCCTTGACCCTGATGTCACTGGCAACATACCATACCGGAATCACATCTGCGGCCGCAGAAACGCCTGTCTGCTCCCCTAACTATGGAATCCCCTATCACTATTGCTCTGCTGACCTTTCTCCTCTTTACCCCCTCCGCACCCCCCCCCCCAAACCCAGTACAGCTGGGCCACCCATGGTGCTATGGTCTTGGCTCTGGCTGCACTCTGCAGAGGACTCCTCTCCCTCACCAGTATTCAGAACTGACTTGACTCCAAAGCCATGGGCAGCCTTCTCCGCAGCCTCCGCTGGGAGTGTGGCATATCCTTAACCACTTTCCATTCCTCTGGTTCCCTCGTGCTCTGAATCATCAGGTGCACATTTTCAGTAGCACTATCCAATTCCTCCCCAGGCTCTCGTGGATAAGCTTGAGTCTGACCGTCATCTTCATATTCATCTTCGTCATCCTCCTTGTCGTTTTCCTTGTCTTCTTCATCATCATAGTTCACAAGGAGGTAATTGTGTCTCTGGTCTTCCTCCTCGTCATCACCATCTTCCTCCACCACTGTTGCTGTGGTGGAGCTGCAGGAAAGGATGGAAGAAGCTAAGAATGGGTGAGCATTAAGACCTTGCAATTATGGAGACATAGACTCCTAGACTGGTTGTGTGGTGCTTCACAGGAATGCCAGGGCAACAGTGTTAGTGTTCAGTCAATAACCTAGCACTAGGAATATGCCCCCAATCTTTCCATCTCCCGCTGCAAGAGCAGAGCGCCTCACCATGAGCTCTGTGGCTTTCTCCTCATAGGGCATAGGTTGTTTCAAGTTGGGGATACACCTTCATGTGGCCTGCCTCTTGCGAACATTGTGCACCAATTTGCCCTGCAACAAGATTCAATAAATGAGGGGAAGGCTAGCAGTTGAGTGTATGCCAGGAGAAGTGAAGTAAAAGATGTATATCAGCCTGTTAAAGTGGAGGAAGGGGTTTAGGGTTGTGCATGTAAGTAATTGCTATTAGGGGAGATGAGCAGCCATGGTGTAAGATAGATCCCTTCTTAACCAGAGTGTATTTTGAAGGGTTCCTTTTAGATAAGAGTATGCTGGCATCCGGAGTAGCCAGGGAAGAAAAGCAAGGTGTGCTACCTTGCCTGTCACGGTGAGGTCATTAAACTTCTTGCAGCATTGGTCTGCAGTCCTGCGGGTGAGAGTTGGCACTCTGTGCCAGTGCCACCTCCCTCCAGGTGGCATGAGTGACATTCCTAGCCGGTTTGTTGCAATGGACACCCAACAGTCTGTATCTCCTGATAATTTTCTTGAGGTGGATTTGAAGGTCAGATTGTAAGAAATTGTAGCACCTTCTTCCCTGACTGTGCCATGCCCTGCAGCCTTGTCTGGATGCATGTGTCAGCTGCTCCTGTAGTAGACATTTTTGATAAGGTACCGCATAGTAGACTCATGACTAAGGTCAGAGCATGTGGAGTCAGGGGACAAGTAGCAGAATGGATAGCAAGCTGACTACAAAACAGAAAACAGAGAGTAGGAGTTAAAGGTAGTTACAGACTAGCAAAAGGTGGGAAGTGGTGGTCCACAAGGATTGGTGCTGGGACCACTATTGTTCACCATTTACATGAACAATTTGGACTCTGGAATCGGAAGTACAATTTCAAAATTCGCGTATGACACCAAATTGGGGGGTATAGTTACTACTGAGGAGGACCGCGACAATTTACAGGAAGATATTATTAAACTTATAGCATGGGTGTGTAATTGGCAAATGAATTTCAACGTAGATAAGTGTGAGGTATTTTGGTAGGAAGAATAAAGGGGTGACATGCTGTTTGGATAATAAGATCTAAATGGGGTAGAGGAGCAGAGGGATCTGGGGGTACAGATACACAAATCACTAAAAATAGTGATGCAGGTTAATAAGGCCACAAAAAAAGTAAACCAAGCACTGGGATTCATCTCTAGAGGGATAGAATTGAAAAGCAGAGAAGTTATGTTAAACTTGTGTAGAACCTTGGTTAGACCACACTTGGAGTACTGTGAACAGTTCTGGTCTCCATATTATAAAAAGGATATAGAGGCACTGGAGAAGGTGCAAAAAAGATTTACTAGGATGATATCAGGTATAACCTCTCAGTTCTATCGGGAAAGACTGTGCTGGCTGGGGCTCTTGACTGAGGGGTGACTTGATAGAGGTCTTTAAGATTATGAAAGGGATTGATAGGGTTGACATGGAGAAGATGTTTCCACTTGCGATGGAGACCAGAACTAGGGGCCATAAATATAAGATAGTCACTAATAAATCCAATAGGGAATTCAGGAGAAACTTCTTTACCCAGAGAGTGGTTGGAATGTGGAACTCGCCACCATAAGGAGTAGTTGAGGCGACTAGCATAGATGCATTTAAGGGGAAGCTAGATAAACACATGAGGGAGAAAGGAGAGGAAGGATATGCTAATAGGGTTAGATGAAGTAGGAAGGGAGGGAGGAGGCTTATGTGGAACATAAACACTGGCATGCACCTGTTGGGCCAAATGGCCTGTTTCTGTGCTGTTCATTCTATGAAGTGTTATACAGAGATCTGAACCAGATTTTCTTCACTTGAGAACAAATACTACTAAGAATTATTTGTCTATGATAAGTATGACAATCTTTATTCAAGCAGACGCACCTACAATCTAAACCAGGGATGATTAACCTTTCAAAGCTCAAGAGGCAAGAAACAAATTTTATATCCCTTAAGAGCCACAAGTTTTAAATATACTAGTGTAGCATAGGCCCTGTGACTAACCGGAATGATATGACCATGAATAAATGTTACTAACTTTGTACTGCTGTTGAGCATTATAAATTCTTCCAGTTTTGTCATGGTAACATTTTGCTATACTGGAAAATTACTGTCGACTGGTGAGCTTTAGTGAGTAAGCTGGCTGGTCTGTTGTACTGCTACTCATTTTACCTAGAATACTGAATCAATTTTACCAGTAAAACCTTTACTATTTTCAGGGTGAAGTGGTAGCTTTGTTAAAGCTGCAATATCTGAGAGTATTTAATAGTAACCTAATTTCCCGACTCAACTCTGTTTCAGTTTTGTAGAAAGAGGATGTATAAACAGATCATCTTTGTATGTGGAGTGACACAGGGGAATGTACCCGTTTGACAACCAGATGGCTTAGTGGTTCGAGCCAAAGCAGAGCTAGTTCAATATAAATGTCGGTAGTGTAGCTGCTAACTGTTAGAACAGAACAGACTCGCTGATTGTCAGATTAGAACAGAACAGAATCGAGAAGATAGTGAGTTGAAACCACAGTTCTCAGAAATTGAGGTAACTATTAACTCCTTCTGTAGTTCGCAGTGCTGTTCAGTGAAGTTATTAAACTAAATTGTTGTGAGCTTGATTATCTGGGGTCCAAAACCACAAGACTCCATGTTTAGAGGATCAACATTAGTATGCTCACCGTAACAACAGGTATAAATAAATTTTGAAACTTGGCTCAGGTTGCTGCTGCCTTTCTCTTATTCCCACACTTTCATTTCTTCTTTCCTTTCCTCTTTCTCTCATTCTTTCTCCCCTGATCTTTTTATTCCCTATTTCCTCTCTCTATTTCTTCTCTCCTTCCTTCTTTCTCTAATTTCCTCAGCCCTCTCTCACACACAGTTACTAGTATCATCTCTTTGTCTCATAAACTTCGGCTGAATCTCACTACAGTTAACACCATTTGGCTTCTTTTCTACTGGAGAGATCAACGGCGCTGAAGGTTTATGCTTGTGACAGTAGCAGTCGTGTTGCTCCCTGCTTGCTGCTTTGCTGGGCTTCATGCCGCTGATTGTATAACAGCTGAATATCCTGGCAGCTTTCTTCCTCCCCACCCCCATTCCCAGATATAGCAGCACATTCAGGCTAATGTTGATGATTCAAAAATATTTCCACAAACAAATAAACCAGGGTGCTGGGACCACTGGTTTTTGAATGTTATACACACACCTGTGGTGTTCCTTGCTAACATTGTTCTTTAACGCAGTCGGTTCATTAGAAAATGAAGGGGTGGATTATTGGGTGTCAACAGCTCTTAAAGGACTTCTGGTCACACTTAAAGCTGTTCTGCAGTTGGGGCAAAACTTGGCCAGAGGCTGGCAAGGGGGGAGAATTGTCCTATTAGGTGAGACAGCTTTCGGAGTCCTGCAGGAGATCGTTCGAAGAAGGGCTACTCTTTTGGAGGTGAAGGCCACTCTGCAATAGAAAGCAGCACCAGAATAGCATGGATGGAGGTGACAGAGCAAGTGAATGCTATCTCAGCTGTAGCCCAAACTGGAAGCAGGTGAGAATCGGATTTGCTGGAGTATGCAAGATTGGCAAGGCAAATGTGCTAATACGTGACTTAATTGTAAAATGTTGGCATACAATGCATCTTAACTACATTTCGCCTCTAAACTTGATGCATCATCACAAAGGGAGAATGCAGTGCACTTTCCCAACAGTTCAGCTTTCTAAATACACAGGTACATTTATTTTGTTCCTGGGCATTGTGTAATATGAAAGTGTTGACCGTGTGACCCATTAAATGTGCCTTGCAACAAGCACCAGGTACACTTCCAGCCCAAGGAACTTGAATTCTGCCCAGTACAGAACTGGTGTCCAGGCTCCAAACATGTGGGGCACTTCTTGGTCAGGTATCCAGCAATATGCACTCCATAGGCATCGGGCCTCAGCGTCCCATTATGCAGGCAGCCAGTACCCAATACACAGCAGCACCACAGGCACTGAAGATCACATTATCAGCCCCTATGACAGGTCCATTTCAAAATCATTGTTGAATAAGAAGTAAAACCATCATCTGTGCATGCTTGCTTCCACATACCTTTTGTTCATGGAAAACAGTAGTTTCAATTGTCAAGAGCATTTGGAATTTTACCCTGAATGATTCTTGGTAAAAATGTCATTCTTTTTCTCCCTGTTTCTCTTATTCCCTCTTTCCCTTTCACGAATTCCATTCTTTCTCTCATTTCCTTTTCTATCCTATCACATTTCCTCTTTTCCTCTCCCTCTTTCCCTGTCTCTCTTGTTCCCTCTTCCTTTATCTCTCATATTTATCACTTTCTCATTTCCTTTTTCCATCTCAATCTGTCACTTTATCATTCACTTATTCCCCCTCCTTTATTTCACCATGTTTTTCTCGTTTCCTCTTTGCCTTTCTTTCTCTTCTCTATTCTCCTTTTTCTCATCCATCTTTTCCTACCTCGTGTTCATTCTCTCCCTATTATTGTTTCCTCTCTCCCTGTACCCATATCATTTCATTTCTCCCTATTCCCATCTCATTCACTCTCATTCCCCTTTGTTTTTTCTCATTCTCCTCTCTAAATCTCTCACTCCCTCTCTCTATCTCGTTAATTCCAGTCTACAGTTTTTGTTTTTTATGAACTGATTTCTAATAAGACATCTCCAGTTACTAAACCTCTCCCTCACTCATAGCTGATTCTACTATTTGTCATGAGAATGGATATGGATTGCAAAATCCCATTTTTCCAAGAATAGCCCAATTTCTTCAAAAGACAAATGCATTATTTATTTTAGTTGCATTTGTTTTTGAAGTTCAGAGCTTCAGCCTAATCTAATTTCACCTCCCTTACCCCAAAACAACTCTTTTCCACAAGAGCTTTTTTTTTCAGAATACTAAATCCATGCCCATCTTTCTCGCTCCATGTTTGAATCTCTCCAGTCATATTTCCACCCCTGCTACAGCACTGAAACTATCCTAATCAAAGCCATAAATGACATCTTCTGTGAGTGTGACCATGCTACTCCTGGACTTCTCTGCAACTTTTGAAACGGTGGTTCACACCTTCCTCATCCAAAGCTACTCCTCTGTTGTCCAGGGACTGTCCTTGCTTGGTTCCATTCTTACCTGTCCAGTCATGGCTAGAGCATCTTGAGCAATTGCTTCCCTTCCCATTGTTGCTGTAACCTCTGCAGTCCTCCAAGGATCCATCTTTGATTCTCCCCCCCACTCCTCTTCAACTACATTCTGCCCCTTGGCGACATTATCCAAAAACGTGGGGTCAGCTTGCACATGTACGCTCATGACACCCAGCTCTACCTCTTCACCACCTCTCTCAACCTTTCCATTACCCTTGTGCTTTTCCAACATCCAGTTTTGGATGAGCTGCAGATTCCTCCTGTTCAACATTGAGAAGATAAAAGTCATCGCCTTCAGCGCCTGCCACAAACTCATGCCATATAAGGGAGAAAAGCTAAACAGTTGGGAATTTAAAATTGTAGTTGTAAATGAGGAGTTTTTTTTGATGAGTGGACACAGAAGGCAGTGAGGTTTGAAGGGGGTAGAGGGATGTGAGTGGTGAGGGATACAAATCTGTGATCGAGACAATGGGATGACAGGAGGGCAGTGAAATCAAAGGAGAGAGGGCAAGGAGAGTTGAGATGGCGATTCAAATCACCGTGGATGAGGAGTTGCTCAGTACCGAAGGAGGAAAGGAGTGAGGATATCTCAGGGAGAAACGGGATGGAGCTTGTGGTGGTCAGTACAGAATGAGGATTTTAAAGGAGAGGTGAGAGGGATGGAACAAGTTGTGGTGCTCTAAGGGGAAGGTGCCAGAGACCAAGTTTTGATTTGGCGATGAGGGCCACACTGCCACCATGACAGTTTCAGCAGGGCAGGTGGTGGAATGTATAAGCAGGTGAGCAGGCCTCAGTAAGGGGCAATATGTCACCACCTGTAAGCTAAGTTTCTGTCAAAGCATGATATCAATGTAATCATCCACAATAAGGTTGTGGCCCTTCTAACCAATTTTTAATCCAATTTGCTTTCCTCCCCCATATTCCATACTTCTTAATCTTCTCTAGTAATCTTCCATGTGGTATCTTGTCAAAGGCTTTCTTAAATTCCGTGTACATTACATCTACCATGTCTGTTACCTCATCACAGAATTCTCTGAAGTTTGTCAAGTATGATTGTCCCTTTTCAAATCTCTGCTGACTACTATTTTCTATTTTATCTAGATATGTGGTAATTTCATCCTCAATTAAAGGGTATGGAGAAATGGCAGTTCAATGATACTAAGTGTATAGGTTTTGAAGAGAACCTGCAAAGGCTTAATGGGCCAATTGGTCTTCTTTCTGTGTTGTAAAATTCTATAATGGCTTTCATTTATGGCAGGAGCTCATGACTATGAGTATATTTTATATACTGATCCAGTTATTCTTCCAGTCCTTTTTGGAAAAGTTCAGAGAAACGAATCCATAGACTACACCAGAAGCAGACAGAACAGACTATTATAGTCCAACGGCAGTGAGCTAATGAGAGAATGATGTAGAAAGAACAAAAAAAAGTGGATAGACAAAAAGAGTGGTTGGTCTTGAGTTACAAAATTCAATACTGTTCACTGCAACAATCATTTTAGAATTTTTAAACCATAAGAATTTCATATTTGCTTGCCTTACAACTGAGGAGATGCTGTTTAAAATTGGTAATTGATCATTTGTACTTGCATAAGAACATAAGAAATAGGAGCAGGAGTAGGCCAATCGGCCCCTCGAGCCTGCTCCGCCATTCAATAAGATCATGGCTGATCTGATCCTCACCTCAAATTTAAATTCATGTCCAATTTCCTGCCCGCTCCCCGTAACCCCTAATTCCCTTTACTTGACAGGTTCTTGTTTTTCAACAACAGTGTTTATGAACCTTAACTTCAAAGAGGCTTGAATCTAGATGAACTTATCCAGAACTGTCAACATTTGAGGAAATGTTTGAAGAAATTTATGATCAAACACCTATGACAGATCTCAACCCTATTTAAATACATTGAGCTGTGTATATTTTAAAAAGTGGTATTTTTCAAAATGGGTCGTATATTTACACCAAAAAAGTGAATCTCATTCCAAAAGGATTGAGGCTTAGCCGGCCCTTTATACATGATCTAACTGTGGGATTCTAGTGCGCACACTCATTTCTGCCCAAAAGAAAATCCAGAGGGAATTTAAAATATCCTTTTCCAGACCCTTCTAAACACATTCATGACAGGAAATCTAACATTTTTGGAACAATATTTTGACTGTACATTTGATTTTTACAGGCAATCTACTCAAGGCATTTCACTGAAATCAAAACATTTATACTGTTATTATTCTAAATACTTTGCTTGTATCTTCCTTCCCTGTCTAATCAGTTATAATTCTGAATGGAAAAAGTGACCCTCACTGAAAATGAACCCGATTTGACGAGTATGTCTCGTACCTGCCACTGATGCAGCTAGTTACAGGAATGCCTTTTACTTCTCACCGCCATTAACTTACTAAACCTCAAAGTAAAGTAACTGATTATTTGGGATGGATCAATGCCGTCACTGTCGCTAATTCGAATACCTGTGTATACACCTAGACCTGCCGGGCTGAGGATGGCAACCCCACCCAGACCTGTCCGCCTGAGGATGACGACCCCACCCAGACCTGTCCGCCTGAGGCTGGCGACCCCACCCAGAACCTGTCCGCCTGAGGCTGGCGACCCCACCCAGAACCTGTCCGCCTGAGGCTGGCGACCCCACCCAGAACCTGTCCGCCTGAGGCTGGCGACCCCACCCAGAACCTGTCCGCCTGAGGCTGGCGACCCCACCCAGAACCTGTCCGCCTGAGGCTGGCGACCCCACCCAGAACCTGTCCGCCTGAGGCTGGCGACCCCACCCAGAACCTGTCCGCCTGAGGCTGGCGACCCCACCCAGAACCTGTCCGCCTGAGGCTGGCGACCCCACCCAGAACCTGTCCGCCTGAGGCTGGCGACCCCACCCAGAACCTGTCCGCCTGAGGCTGGCGACCCCACCCAGAACCTGTCCGCCTGAGGCTGGCGACCCCACCCAGAACCTGTCCGCCTGAGGCTGGCGACCCCACCCAGGCTTGTTGGGTGCGGCCCTGCCTGCCTAGCAACCGAGCGCCAATCAGCGGCGAGGATATTAGACGAGCAGCATGCGCGCCGTTTCCCTCAGAGGATCGGGGAGGCAGGTAACGTGTTCAGTGAGAGCCACACGCGCAGAAAGTCACGCAGACACTGATCGAAGCCATTTGGACAGTTTCTTGAGTTTCGGAGTTGTTTCTATCACGATGTGCGGTAAGAAAAAAAACATTAAAATGTTGTGGACGGGAGATTCTTTCCATGGCACCTCGATGATGAGTCTCCCACCTCTCCCTGTTTGTTTTCTTGGTTACTTTGTAGTACTTGAATTCTCCTTTGAAATATGTTCACTCCTGCTTTTAGCCACTGTCTTGTACCCTTAAGTGTTTTTGTACGGAAAACCTGAAAGCCCAGAGCAAAAAGTACTGTATGGTGGATGTTATTCGTGGCAGCGCTTTTTTAGCTGGGACGTTTCGTATTTTTAAGAGATTGCAGCGGTAGAGTTTCCAACTAGAGCTGATAATTCTGATCTGGTAATTAGAGCTGTATTTGCCTGGGCAGACAATTGAAATCAGTGGGGGCTTCTCTTCCCCCTCAGAAAAGAAGTGAAATACATTGCAAGCCTGTTGAAATGAATAGAGCTCGGGTAACTTTTTTAAACAGTAAAACGGGGATTAATAGGTTGTGTAACTTTCCAAAAAGCAGGTTCTGTGAAAGATGTGAATGAGGGACTTTTTAAAAAAAAGTTTCTCTCTAAGCAGCTGCAGAGCTTTTCTAAATAAACGTTACAAAAGTACATTTAACTTGGGCCCAAACCACCTTAACTATAGGGCCATTGTTTTATAGGTTTTCTTGTGTCAAATATAGTACTATATGAATAACTTTTGAAATATGGAAATCTATATTACTTTAGTGTAGTTTAAGGTCTGATTTAAACTTTAACTGCCATGTCAAGACCAGTTTTAAGTATCAATCTCTATATAGGCATATTTCTGTCATGTGTTTTAAATTAATGACTTCTAGTACTGTCTGCAAACTTTTTTCAAGGATATTAGAATAGAATCACAGAATCATAGAAGTTTACAACATGAAAACAGGCCCTTCGGCCCAACATGTCCATGTCGCCCAGTTTATACCACTAAGCTAGTCCCAATTGCCTGCACTTGGCTCATATCCCTCTATACCCATCTTACCCATGTAACTGTCCAACTGTCCATATTGTCTTCTATTATCATCAGTTTTCTAACCCCAGTATTAATTTATTAAAAAGAACAATTTTTTGACTGTACATTTGATTTTTACAGTCAGTGCACTCAAGACAGTTCACTGAAATCAAAACGTTTATATTGTTATTATTCTAAATACTTTGCCTGTATCTTCCTTCCCTGTCCAATCAGCTATAATTCTGAATGGAAAAAGTGACCCTCACTGAAAATAAATCGGATTTGACGAGTGCTTTTCATGTCCTCAGGATGTCCCAAAGTGCTTCACAGAATTACCTTTCAAGTGCAGTTACTGTTGTTACATGGGAAACACAACAGCCAGCTTGCATACAGCAAGATTCTAGAGAAAGCAAATGAGACAAGTGACCAGATAATCTGTTTTGGTGTTGGTTGAAGGATGAATGTTGACCAAAACACTGGCGTTATATGAAATTTTAGATTTGAAGTAGGATTAATTTATCTCTCCCCAGGAAACTGCCATTTATTTTATTAAGTATTGTACTTCTGAGAGCTATAAAATTTTGGGAATTATATTTAAAATATTTTGTACGGTGCACTCTTCCTGTTCACACATCTTACTTCCATTTGTCATAATTTTTGGTTGCCTTTTGTGTCAACATTTCCATTGTAAATTGCTGTCAACATTTAGCATTCAGTTTTGCTATGTTAACCATCACAGTGTAGTTGCAGGGTCTGGCTTCTAGACGGCTGTGTGGAATAACAAGGAACAGGAATTGGCCATTCAGCTCCTCGAGCCTTCTCCGCCATTCAATTAAATCATGACTGATCTGTATCTTAACTCCATTTACCCGCCTTGGTTCCATATCCCTTAATATCCTCACCTAACAATCTATCAATCTCAATTTTTAAATTTTCAATTGACCTAGCCTCAACAGCTTTTTGGGGGAGAGAGAGTTCCAGATTTCCACTACCCTTTGCATGAAGGAGAGCTTCCTGACATCACCCCTAAACAGCCTAGCTGTAATTTTAAGCTTATGCACCCTTGTTCTGGACTACATTAGAACATAAGAAATAGGAGCAGGAGTAGACCATACGGCCCCTCGAGCCTGCTCCGCCATTCAATAAGATCATGGCTGACCTTCCACCTCAACTCCACTTTCCCGCCCTATCTCCATATCCCTTGATTCCCTTCGTGTCCAAAAATCTATCAATCTCAGCCTTGAATATACTCAATGACTGAGCATCCACAGCCCTCTGGGGTAGAGAATTCCAAAGATTCACAACCTTCTGAGTGAAGACTCCCCCACCAGAGGAAATCGTTTCTCTCTCTCTACTCTATCAAATCTTTCAATCATCTTAAACTCCTCAATTAGATCATCCCCTAATCATCTATATTCGAGGGAACACAAGCCTAGTCTATGCAACCTGTCCTCATAATTTAACCCTCAAAGCCCGGTATCATTTTGGTGAGTCAGCGCTGCACGCCATCCAAGGCCAATAGATCCTTCCTGAGGTGCAGTTCCCAGAACTGAACACAGTACTCCAGATGCAGTCCTACCAGAGCACTGTACAGCTGTAGCATAACTTCCACCCCTTTGTCTTCCAGTCCCCTTGAGATGAAGGCTAACATTGCATTAGCCTTTATAATTATGTTTTGTACCTGTCCACTAGTTTTTAGTGATTTCTGTACATGGACCCCTAAATCTCTCTGCTCCTCCACAGTCCCTAGCTTCTTACCATTTAGAAAATACTTAGATCTATTTACCGTGGCATCCTATTTAACCCTGAGCTGAGGTTCTGACCCCATATCCTCTCCATCACTAAAATCGCCGGACTTGCCTCAGCTCATCTGCTGCTGAAACCCTCATCTATGCCTTTGTTACCTCTAGACTCGACTATTCCAATGCTCTCTTGGCTGGCCTCCCACCTTGCACCCTCTGTTAACTTGAGCTCATCCAAAACTCTGCTGCTCGCTGCCCGTATCCTAACTAGCACCAAGTCCCGTTCACCCACCACCCCTGTGCTTGCTGACCTACTTTGGCTCCCGATCCGGGAACGCCTAGATTTTAAAGTTCTCATTCTTGTTTTCAAATCCCTCCATGGCCTTGCCTCTCCCTATCTCTCTAACCTCCTACAACCCTCTTGAGATCTCTGCACTCCTCCAATTCTGGCCTCTCGCGCATCCCCAATTTACTTCGCTCCACCATTGGTGGCCATGCCTTCAGCTGTCTAGACCCTAAGCTCTGGAATTCCTTCCGACTCTACCCTTCTCTCTCCTTTAAGATGCACCTTTGAACCTACTCCTTTGACCAAGCTTTTGGTCACCTATCCTAATATCTCTTTACGTGGCTCAGTGTCAAATTTTGTTTGATAGTCCTGTGAAGTGCCTTGGGATCTTTTACTACGTTAAAGGCGCTATATAAATGCAAGTTGTTGTTCTTGGGTCCAAAGTGGATGACCTCGCCCATCCCACATTGAACCACATTTGCCACAGTTTTGCCCACTCACTTAAGCTATCAATGTCCTTTATCAACTTTCTGCTCCCATCTACATTACTCACCTAACTTGGTGGCATCAGCAAACAGATATACGGCTCTCTATCCCTTCATCCAGCCCAAGTTTCTGAGGTCTCCCAACCCATTGTGTGTTATATATTTTAGCAGAAGTTCATATAATAATGTTGAGCAGCTTTTTTTCTCAATTCTTTCCCCCCTGCCTCCGCCCCCCCCAACCCATCCCAAATTAGTGATGTACTTTGAAAAGACTAGAGTCCTTTTAATTCTGACATAATGCTGGAAATTTACAGAAGTTCAATCAGCACCTGAAAAGAAGGTTGACATTGTTGATGGAAACCTTAGTTAGGACTGAGGTTTTGCATGTTGCAAGTGCTCTGAGGGAAGGGGGAGCAATTGCTGTTTTAGTTCCTGCCTTATGGCTTTAAATTGTATAATAAAAAAATGAACTTTAGGCTGGTGTTGGAGAAATAATGTCTGGATTTCATTTGTTAGACATTATTAGTCATACAATATGGTATCCTGTTGTTCTACAAAAAGTTAACTGAACTTTTGACTGGTGATGGAGAAATAAATGTCTGTTTCTTTTAATCTTAATTGGTTATGCATTTAATTGAACGCGTTGATCGGAAGTAAAGATGACTTCAGCTTCACTCACTCAAATGACCCTTAATGTAATTTTAGTGATGTTGGAGTTTTCTGAGACGCTCTGCCAATAGATTTGGCCAATTGTATGATTTTTAAATTTTAAAATGCCAGTAGACTCAAATGATTTAGGACTGAAGACTGTTTGTATTGTACTAATATAGAATTCGCTATTCTTAATAATTGATGTTAATGGGTATAGTTTTCAGTGAGTAACGTTTGTAAATTAATGAATACTGGTTTTATTTTTTAAGCTGTTGGAATAATCCTCTAATTTTTTCACTGAATTGTAATCTTTATGAAATGCTATCTAGCTGATTTTTGAGGATTTCTATTATTTTTAAATATATGTACGTATGTATGTGTGTGTGTATGTATAAATGTAGATAGAAACTCAGAACTTCAGAATTAGGAAACATCAATTCCTATCATAAAGTTAGGCATCATTTAACAACTGAGAGGGAATGAAGGTGATTTGTTCTTAGGCCACTGCCAGTGATGCCCTGTAACTGGCAGTGGAAAGGGTTGTGGGGACAATGTGAGGTAACAGTCATGTGCTTTTTGGTTGATTCTCAAATTTTATTCTGCAATAACCAATTTATGCCTAATCTAAACCCTAGTCTTACTGTCAGTAAGCTTGGGCACTTTTGGACAGTTGTAAGTTGCCTATTTTAGGCAAAAGTAATAGTTTTAAATTTGGAACATGAAGATGCCGCTATTATAGCCTAGCATCTGCAGCATGAGAAAGTTTAGTGTACTGAATGCAAGGTATGTTTGACTTCAGTCCAGGAAATGTTAATTTTGCCTTTTGGCAGCCCATTTTGAGAAAAACTGTCTGAGAAGTGGTCTCTAGTGACTGGTGAGCCTTATGGTTTGCATGTGCAGGAGCAAAATGAGGGTTTGCTTGAAAATGAAACTTTAGCCAGTCAAAGAATAAAGGGAGCATTGTGAAAGCAATATGAAGGAGGCCTCAATTTTTTTTGGTCACAAATACTCAGTAAATTCACAGTATTTCTTGTTTTGGTGATTATTTTATGTAAAAGTTAGCACTGGTTAGCATGTGCTGGTTTATTATTTGCTACCATTGCAATATTTCAAATTAAAATATATCAGCAGTTATTAATCAGCTGGACCTGAACTAAAGTAATCCCTATTTGAAGCAGCAAGTGAATAATGATGACCAAATGTTTTTAAAAAAAAATATTCTTGTGCCTCTGTCACTCACTGGATGAATGCGGACATTTTGCATGAGGGGAACAGTAGGATGATTTGAATGCAAGGCATTGTCCCCAACTATTTAATACAGAAGATACCAGTTTGAAACTCCTGCAATAACTTTTTGGCTAACAGGTATTTTTATGTAAGGAATCTTACAACACCAGGTTATAGTCCAACAGTTTTATTTGAAAATCACAAGCTTTCGGAGGCTTTCTCCTTCATCAGGTGTGTGTGGGATTCCATGGAAGGTACCGCATATATAGTCAGAAAACAATGCCTGGTGATTACAGATAATCTTTCCAACTGCCCGTTGTCAAGGCAATCAAAGTGTTCAGACAGAGAGACATTACATACAGGACTACTGCATATACAAACGGTCAGAACCCAAAGACAGAGAGAGAGAGAGAGAGAAACATCCGAAAGGAAGAGAAAGAGAGAGAATGACCAGTTGTATTAAAAACATAACTTTCTTTCGCTGGTGGGGTTACGTGTAGCGTGACATGAACCAAGATCCCGGTTGAGTCCGTCCTCACGGGTGCGGAACTTGGCTATCAATTTCTGCTCGACGATTTTGCGTTGTCGTGTGTCTCGAAAGCCGCCTTGGAGAACGCTTACCCGAAGATCGGTGGCTGAATGTCCTTGACTGCTGAAGTGTTCCCCGACTGGGAGGGAACCCTCCTGCCTGGCGATTGTTGCGCGGTGTCCGTTCATCCGTTGTCGCAGTGTCTGCATGGTCTCGCCAATGTACCATGCTCCAGGGCATCCTTTCCTGCAACGTATGAGGTAGACAACGTTGGCCAAGTCACAGGAGTATGAACCATGCACCTGGTGGGTGGTGTCCTCTTGTGTGATGGTGGCATCTGTGTCGATGATCTGGCATGTCTTGCAGAGGTTGCCGTGGCAGGGTTGTGTGGTGTCGTGGACGCTGTTCTCCTGAAAGCTGGGTAATTTGCTGCGAACGATGGTCTGTTTGAGGTTGGGTGGCTGATGAAGGCGAGTAGTGGAGGCGTGGGGATGGCCTTAGCAAGGTGTTTGTCGTCATCGATGACATGTTGAAGGCTGTGGAGAACATGGCGTAGTTTCTCCGCTCCGGGGAAGTACTGGACGACAAAGGGTACTCTGTTGGTTGCGTCCCGTGTTAGTCTTCTGAGGAGGTCTATGCGATTTTTTGCTGTGGCCCGTCGGAACTGTCGATCGACGAGTCGAGCGTCTTATCCCGTTCTTACGAGGGCGTCTTTCAGCGTCTGTAGGTGTCCATTGCGTTCCTCCTCGTCTGAGCAGATCCTGTGTATTCGCAGGGCCTGTCCATTGGGGATGGCCTCTTTGACGTGGTTAGGGTGGAAGCTGGAAAAGTGGAGCATCGTGAGATTGTCCGTGGGCTTGCGGTAGAGTGAGGTGCTGAGGTGCCCGTCTTTGATGGAGATTCGTGTGTCCAAGAAAGAAACCGATTCTGAGGAGTAGTCCATGGTGAGTTTGATGGTGGGATGGAACTTGTTGATGTTATCGTGTAGTCTCTTCAGTGATTCTTCGCTGTGGGTCCAGAGGAAGAAAATGTCGTCGATGTATCTGGTGTATAGCGTTGGTTGGAGGTCCTGTGCAGTGAAGAAGTCGTGCTCGAACTTGTGCATGAAAATGTTGCCGTATTGGGGTGCGAATTTGGTCCCCATGGCTGTTCCATGTGTTTGGGTAAAGAACTGGTTATCGAAGGTGAAGACATTGTGACCCAGGATGAAGTGGATGAGTTCTCGGATGGCGTCTGGAGATTGGCTGTTGTTGGTGTTGAGTACTGATGCTGTTGCAGCGATGCCGTCATCGTGGGGTATACTGGTGTAGAGTGCCGAGACGTCCATCGTGGTGAGAAGTGTTCCTGGTTCAACTGGTCCGTGGGTGCTGAGTTTTTGTAGGAAGTCTGTAGTGTCGCGACAGAAGCTGGGGGTTCCCTATACGATGGGTTTCAGGATGCCCTCAACGTATCCAGAGAGGTTCTCACACAGGGTTCCGTTGCCTGATACAATAGGACGTCTGGATGTGTTGGCTTTGAGTATCTTTGGGAGGCACTAGAAGTCTCCCACGCGAGGAGTACGTGGGATGAGAGTGCGTAGGATGCTTTGAAGGTCTGGATCGAAGGTCTTGATCAGTTTGTTGAGCTGGTGGGTGTGTTCTTTGGTCGGATCTGCGGGTAACCGTCTGTAGTGTTCCTGGTTGTCCAGTTGTCGGTATGCTTCTTTGCAATAGTCCGTTCTGTTCTGTATGACGATGGCTCCTCCTTTGTCCGCTGGTTTGATGACTATGTTGCGGTTGGTCTTGAGAGCGTCGATGGCGTTGCGTTGTGCTCGGGTGACATTCTGGACTGTCTTGTGAGTGCGGCTGATGAATCTGGCGTTGACGCATCTCCTGACAGCTTGAGCATACATGTCAAGCTTAGGGCAGCGACCCTCCGGAGGAGTCCGGTTTGACTCTTTCTTCTTCGGTTGCTGTACCGCGGATCCCTCTGTCTGCTGTTCCGGATCGCTGATTGTCTCATTGGGTTCGCTGCTGAAATCTTGGGATTTGTGGAAGAATTCCCGGAGCCTCATTCTCCTGATGAATTCCTCTGTGTCCGCCGCGAGACCAATGGGGTCCATTTTGGTGGTGGGGCAGAAATTGAGCCCTCGGCTGAGAACTTCGATTTCGTCTGGTTGAAGGGTGTGGTCGGACAAATTGACGATAGACTTCCCTGTGGTTGCAACCGTGGTACCGGGGAGGCTTGGTTGATGCTGGTGGTGATGCCGAGTTTCTCAAACTTCCTGCTCGGGACGCAACCAACAGAGTACCCTTCGTCGTCAAGTACTTCCCCGGAGCGGAGAAACTACGCCATGTTCTCCACAGCCTTCAACATGTCATCGATGACGACAAACACCTCGCTAAGGCCATCCCCACGCCTCCACTACTCGCCTTCATCAGCCACCCAACCTCAAACAGACCATCGTTCGCAGCAAATTACCCAGCTTTCAGGAGAACAGCGTCCACGACACCACACAACCCTGCCACGGCAACCTCTGCAAGACATGCCAGATCATCGACACAGATGCCACCATCACACGAGAGGACACCACCCACTATGTACATTGTTCATACTCCTGTGACTCGGCCAACGTTGCCTACCTCCTACGTTGCAGGAAAGGATGCCCCGGAGCATGGTACATTGGCGAGACCATGCAGACACTGCGACAATGGATGAACGGACACCACGCAACAATCGCCAGACAGGAGGGTTCCCTCCCAGTCGGGGAACACTTCAGCAGTCAAGGACATTAGCCACCGATCTTCAGGTAAGCATTCTCCAAGGTGGCTTCTGAGACACACGACGACGCAAAATCGTCGAGCAGAAATTGATAGCCAAGTTTGGCACCCATGAGGACGGCCTCAACCGGGATCTTGGGTTCATGTCACACTACACGTAACCCCACCAGCCAAAAAAAGAGTTATGTTTTTAATACAACTGGTCATTCTCTGTCTTTCTCTTCCTTTCTGATGTTTCTCTCTCTCTCTCTCTGTCTCTTTGGGTTCTGACCGTTTGTATATGCAGTAGTCCTGTATGTAATGTCTCTCTGTCTGAACACTTTGATTGCCTTGACAACGGGCAGTTGGAAAGATTATCTGTAATCACCAGGCATTGTTCTCTGACTATATATGTGGTAACCTTCATGGAATCCCACACTCACCTGACGAAGGAGAAAGCCTCCGAAAGCTTGTGATTTTCAAATAAAACTGTTGGACTATAACCTGGTGTTGTAAGATTCCTTACATTTGTCCACCCCAGTCCATCACCGGCATCTCCACATCGCAGGTATTTTTATGTTAGCATACATTGATCCCAAGATTTATTTACATTTTTACTTAAGTAAAATATTTTGTTATGTATGTGTTTATAATTATGGATATATAATGGGAGAAAATATTAAAGAGTACCAAAATATGAACAATTAAATGACATTGAACCACATAAGCATGGGCCAGGAGAATGGGTAACATGGGTAATAATAATAAACTAGTAATAGAGTAATTTAGATTTGTATCATGTGTCTAGTTACCAGTTCCAAGTGTGAAGTGTTTTATTTTGAGAGGATATGCTGTTCTTTTCGAGCATGCATCTTTCTCTTTTCACCTCCCCATTTGCACCATGATGTTCTCCTACAGTTGATTACCAAGAGACATTACGGCCAGCAGCTTGTATTTTTTTTAACTGAAAAATCTTAATGGCATTTCAAGAACATTTTGTGTAGGCCACATTAGAATTCATGGCTATTATTTTTTTAGTTCTTTTCAGCTTGCTTCCTTTTAGGAAAAAGAGATTGAATTATAGCACATTGCCCCCAGCTGTCAAACACCTATCCCTATACTAAAAAGTAAATGTTATGGGCCAATTACACTGCTCTTTTTGTTTGCGTGCAGGGGATTTCTTTTATTGTAAAAACTTTTAAAGTGTAGTGGCTTCCTAAGTAAAGATCTTTGGATAAGTTTGAGCAGGTATATGCAGAGCTCCACTTTGCCCAAGTACATAGCACTGCAGAGACAGCACTATAGCCCGACACTACAGCACTATAGCAAAATCTCTGCTGGGAGCACAGCTGGGATTGGCCTGGTAGCAAGGAGAGCTGGCCTTGCTGGACCAATGAGCACAAAAAGTTACGCAATTAACCAAGGATTGGGAAATTTGGTGAGGTAGCAGTAATTAGTTGCTGTTTGCCATTAAAAAGGGGGGTAAGAACATAAGAAATAGGAGCAGGAGTAGGCCATATGGCCCCTCGAGCCTCCTCCGCAATTCAGTCAGGTCATGGCTGATCTTCAACGTCAACTCCACTTTCCTGCCTGATCCCCATATTCTTTGATTCACCTAGAGTCCAAAAATTTATCTATCTCAGCACAGAATATACTCAATGACTCAGCATCCACTGCCCTCTGGGGTAGAGAAGTCCAAAGAATCACAACCCTCTGAGTAAAGAAATGCTTCCTCATCTCAGTCTTAAATGGCCGACCCCATATCCTGTGACGAAGCCCTCTAGTTCTCGACTCTCAAGCCAGGAGAAACAAACTCTCCGCTTCTACCTTATCAAGCCCCCTCAGAATCTTATATGTTTCAATGAGATCGCCTCTCATTCTTCTAAACTCCAGAGAGTATAGGCCCATTCTACTCAACCTCTCCTCATAGGACAACCCTCTCATCCCTGGAATCAATCTAGTGAACCTTTGTTGCACCACCTCTAAGGCAAGAATATCCTTCCTTAGATAAGGAGACCAAAACTGTATGCAGTACAATTTTTGATGGGGGGATAAAAACATCTGGGCAAAAAAAATCTGGCAAGCAAATGCAAGGATGTGAGGAAATATAGATAAAACTCTGCATTGGGGAGAATGCTTTGTAGGTTAGAGGTCCTGCTGCAGGAATTGCAGCAAAATAGGGTGCCCATAATTTGGCACAGAATTGAATACCAGAGATGAGAGATTTCAGTTATGAGGAGAGATTGAAGAAACTGGGGTTCGTTCCATTCGAACAAAGAGTATGGAGCTGTTCTGAATTGAAAGGTTTTGAGTTGGAGTTGGAAGTTGGAGAAAAACTATTTCCAGTGGTTGGGGAGTCAGTAACTGGAAAGCATAAATTTAAGATTATCACAAAAGGGAGAGGTTAGGAGAATTTTTTTTGCACAGTTAGGACATGAATGCCAGAAACAGAATTGTAAGCAGAATCCCTATTAGCGTTTAAATTGGGATAATTGTTTGGGAAAGACCAATTTTAAAAGTTTGAGGAAAGGGCAGGAGAATAGAATGAAGTGGAGAGCTCATTTGGATAACCAGCAGAAATGTATGATTGCTGGAATGGCTTCTTCCTATGCTGTGTAATTCTATGATTCTTCTTGAAAGTCCAAAATACCACGTAGAGAGATTGGTCAGGCTGTTAATTGGTAACTTCAATTTTTTTTTGTACCTGTATTTGAAAATGTATTCTTATATTTGCTTTCTGAGGCTGATTAAAGGCACAGGTTTACTTAATGAGTACAATTAATTTTATTACATGTTGTTGTGGGAAATCTATTGTGTGATTGTTTTAATAACTGGGTACGTGGTGGACGACCTGTTCGATACCTTTTTTAAAATTTGTTCATGGGATGTGGGCATCACTGGCAAAGCCAGCATTTATTGCCCAACCAAATTGCCCTTGAGAAGGTGGTGGTGGTGAGCCGCTGCCTTGAACCGCTGCAGTCCGTGTGGTGAAGGTTCTCCCACAGTGCTGTTAGGAAGGGAGTTCCAGGATTTTGACCCAGCGACGATGAAGGAACAGTGATATATTTCCAAGTCAAGATGGTGTGTGACTTAGAGGGGAATGTGCAGGTAGTGTTGTTCTCAAGTGCCTGCTGCCCTTGTCTTTCTAGGTGGTAGAGGTTGTGGGTTTGGGAGGTGCTGTCGAAGAAGCCTTGGCGAGTTGCTACGGTGCATCCTGTAATGCACACACTGCAGCCACGGTGGTGAAGGGAGTGAATGTTTAGGGTGGTGGATGGTGTGCCAATCAAGCTGGCTGCTTTGTCCTGGATGGTGTCGAGCTTGTTGTTGGAGCTGCACTCATCCAGGCAAGTGGAGAGTATTCCATCACACCTCCTGACTTGTGCCTTGTAGATGGTGGAAAGGCTTTGGGGAGTCAGGAGGTGAGTCAGTCGCTGCAGAATACCCAGCCTCTGACCTGCTCTTGTAGCCACAGTATTGGCTGGTCCAGTTAAGTTTCTGGTCAGTGGTGACCCCCAGGATGTTGATGGGGGATTCGGCGATGGTAATGCCGTTGAATGTCAAGGGGAGGTGGTTAGACACTCTCTTGTTGGAGATGGTCATTGCCTGGCACTTGTCTGGCACGAATGTTACTTGCCACTTATTAGCCCAAACCTGGATGTTGTCCAGGTCTTGCTGCATGCGGGCTCGGACTGCTTCATTCTCTGAGGGGTTGCGAATGGAACAGAACATTGTGCAATCATCAGCGAACATCCCCATTTCTGACCTTATGATGGAGGGAAGGTCATTGATGAAGCAGCTGAAGATGGTTGGGCCTAGGACACTGCCCTGAGGAACTCCTGCAGCAATATCCTGAGGCTGAGATGGTTGTCCTCCAACAACCACTACCATCTTCCTTTGTGCTAGATATGACTCCAGCCACTGGAGAGTTTTCCCCCTGATTCCCATTGACTTCAATTTTACTAGGGCTCCTTGGTGCCACACATGGCCAATGCTGCCTTGATGTCAAGGGCAGTCACTCTCACCTAACCTCTGGAATTCAGCTCTTTTGTCCATGTTTGGACCAAGGCTGTAATGAGGTCTGGAGCCGAGTGGTCCTGGCGGAACCCAAACTGAGCATCGTTGAGCAGATTATTGGTGAGTAAGTGGTGCTTGATAGCACTGTTGACGACACCTTCCATCGCTTTGCTGATGCTTGAGAGTAGACTGATCGGGAGGTAATTGGCCGGATTGGATTTGTCCTGCTTTTTGTGGACAGGACCTACCTGGGCAATTTTCCACATTGTCAGGTAGATGCCAGTGTTGTCGTTGTACTGGAACAGTTTGACTAGAGGCGCGGCTAGTTCTGGAGCACAAGTCTTCAGCACTACAGCCGGGATGTTGTCGGAGCCCATAGCCTTTGTTGTATCCAGTGCACGCAATCATTTCTTGTTATCGCGTGGAATTGAGTTGGCTGAAGACTGGCTTCTGTGATGGTGGGGATATCGAGAGGAGGCCAAGATGGATCATCGACCCGGCACTTCTGGCTGAAGATGGTTGCAAATGCTTCAGCCTTGTCTTTTGCACTCAAGTGCTGGGCTCTGCCATCATAGAGGATGGGGACATTTACAGAGCCTTCTCCTCCCTTTAGTTGTTTAATTTTCCACCACCATTCACAACTGGATGTGGCAGGACGGCAGAACTTTGATCTGATCCGTTAGTTGTGGAATCGCTTAGCTCTGTCTATAGCAAGTTGCTTCCACTGTTTGGCGTGCATGTAGTCTTGTGTTGAAGCTTCACCAGGTTGGCACCTCATTTTTAGGTACGCTTGGTGCTGCTCCTGGCATGCTCTTCTACACTCCTCATTGAACCAGGGTTGATCCCCTGGCTTGTTGGTAATGGTAGAGTGAGGAATATGCCGGGCCATGAGATTACAGATTGTGCTGGAATACAATTCTGCTGCTGCTGATGGCCCACAGCGCCTCATGGATTCCCAGTTTTGAGCTGCTAGATCTGTTCTGAATCTATCCCATTTAGCACATTGGTAGTGCCACACAACACGTTGGATGGTGTCCTCAGTGTGAAGACAGGACTTCATCTCCACAAAGACTGTGCAGTGGTCACTCCTACCAGTGCTGTCATGGATAGATGCCTCTGCGACAAGTGGATTGGTGAGGACGAGGTAAAGTAGGTTTTTCCCTCGTGTTGGTTCGCTCACCGCCTGCCGCTGACCTAGTCTGGCAGCTATGTCCCTCAGGACTCGGCCAGCTTGGTCAGTAGTGGTGCTACCGAGCCACCCTTGGTAATGGACGTTGAAGTCCCCACCCAGAGTACATTCTGTGCCCTTGCTACCCTCAGTGCTTCCTCCAAGCGGTGCTTTGCATGGAGGAGGACTGATTCATCAGCTGAGGGAGGGCGGTAGGTGGTAATCAGCAGGGGGTTTCCTTGCCCACGTTTGACCCGATGCCATGAGATTTCATGGGGTCTGGACTCAGCAGGTCGAGTAGCAGATGTGGAGGGAATAGACATGTTGACATTTCGGATATGGGCCCTTCATTAGAGCTGGAGGAGTTTTACAGAGAAGTATTATTTAATAAACAGAACAAAAGAAAGAAGAGGGAGTACACGCACACACACCTCCAACCCTGATTATCTCACCTGCTGCTGAAACCATCATCCGTGCTTTTGTTACCTCTAGACTTGACTATTTCATTGCTGTCCTGGCCAGCCTCCCATCTTCCACCCTCCGTAAACTTGAGCTCATCCAAAACTCGTATCCTGACTCGCACCAAGTCCCATTCACCCATCACCCCTGTGCTCGCTGACCTACACTGGCTCCCGGTCTGGCAACGCCTCGATTTTAAAATTCTCATCCTTGTTGTCAGATCCCTCCGTGGCTCGACCCTCCCTACCTCTTTAACCTTCTACAGCCCTCCGAGATCTCTGCGCTCCTCCAATTCTGGCCTCATGCTCATCCCCGATTTTAATCGCTCCTCCATTGGCGGCCGTGCCTTCAGCTGCCTAGGCGCTAAGCTCTGGAATTTCCTCCCTAAACCCCTCTACCTCGCTCTCCTTTTAAGAGGCACCTTAAAACCTACCTCTTTGACCAAGCTTTTGGTCACCTGTCCTAATATCTCCTTATGTGGCTCGGTGTGAAATTTTGTTTGATAACGCTCCTGTGAAGCGCCTTGGAACGTTTTACTGCGTTAAAGGCACTATATAAATGCAAGTTGTTGTTTGGTAAATCGGCAGTTTGAATAGCAAAATTGTATTTTGCAGGAATCTTTGCATACTTGAACTACAGAGTCCCTCGCACCCGGAAGGAGATCTTTGAGACCTTAATCAAAGGTCTTCAGAGACTTGAATACAGAGGGTATGATTCAGCAGGTAAATTCTCAAAATATATTAATGCAGTTTTGAATATGTTCTCTTGTATCGGGAAATATAGCAGAATACAATAAGTTTCAAGTCATAAATAAATTCTGTGTAATTACTTAGTGTACGAATTCATCAGCATCAGATACACATACGTAATAGCGAAGGACTGAAGCACATTATGTTCGCTGGGAAGTCTATTGCGTGACTGATGTAGTAACTGGGTATATAAGTGAACAACCCGTTCCATATATGCTGGGCAGGCTCAGCAGGTCAAGCAGCATCTATGGAGAGAATAAATATCTTGACATTCCAGGTGTGGGCCCTTCATTAGAGCTGGAGGATTTTACTGAGAAGTAGCGTTTAAACATAGGTCGCGGGTCTACCGTCACCACAATGGTAGCAATAACACATTCTGGTATTGCCACCGACCGGATGTGGGAGGACTAAAGATAAATAGAACAAAAAGAAGGGGGGGGGGGGAAACACATGCGCACGAACGTACCTCCAAACCAGATTAGCCTGCCTCCAATCCTGATTAGCCTTCTTCTACCTCCTCCCCAAGATACACAGACAGAATTGTGGACCAATTGTTTCAGCCTGCTAATGTCCCACTGAACTAATTTCCTTTTATCTTGACTCTTCCCTCTCCTCCTCCCTCTTTCCCCCCCCCCCCCCCCCCCCCCACCCTGCCCCATAGCTTGTCTAGTCCTTACCTACCTAAAATTACAATGCTTCTCACACCCATTGCTACTTGAATTTTTTTTCTGGCCCTAACTGTCTCTAATTCACTATGGATATACAGTCCCTCTACATCTCCATCACTCACCTGGACCATCTGTGAGCCCTGCATTTATTGCTCAAACACCAGCCTCATCCACCAATACTCTCATCTGCCTGGCTGAATGTGAACACTTTTTGTTCCAGTCCTACTCCTCCCTGACTTCTTTTACCATTATATCAATGATTGTGTTTCCTGAACTCACCCTAATCTATCTATCTCTAATGTAAGTAAATAAATAGATATATCTTTCTCCACTTTGCTCCCCTTTTTCAAGAGCCAACCCCCAACTTCCTGTTGGACAAGCAACAAAACAACAAAGAACTATATGTTGAAGGTCAATTGATTATGTCTGCTAAGAGAGAAAATAAGGCCCAGACAGGTTAGCTTAAGAATAGAGCCAATCAAGCTCAGCATACATCTTAATCAGATTCAATGCTAGGACTGACCAAAAGCCCAAAAAACAGGACATGAAGGCTTGGTTTATTATTTTTCTTATTTACAAGGACGATGGTCAAGATAACGTGTGATTCACTGTAATTGTTCTGTATGTAAACTTGTTGGCTGTAAAATAAAGCAGCTTAACTATTTGTACGTGGCCTCACCTCACAAAAGTGTTTGTCAGTTTGCCTACCAGAAATTTGGAGAAGTGCATGAGAGCTTGTGGGAAGGACATGGTATCCAGTTCAGATAACAAGGGGGTTCTATTGATGCACCCTTACCTCCCCCCACCCCCCCAAGTCATGCTAATGCACTAGATATTGGGCAGTACAGATGAATTCCTAAGCGTAAGACACTGGTCCACTTACAGGAGTGACCAGCGTTGCTGAACCTGAGGGAATATCTAAAGCAGGCTAGAAATATCTAATGCTATACAAGAACAATAATTTGCATTTATATAGTGTCATGAACTTAAAAATATCCCAAAGCACTTCATAATGGAAATAGAAGTACAGACACTGAGACTTGGAGAGAGATTGGGAGGGGTGACTGAAAGCTTGGCTAAAAAGATGGATTTTCAGTAGGTGTTGAGGTGGAAGTTTTCAGGGAGTTTGAATTTTAGGGCTGTGGTGGATGAAGGGAGGGCAATTGCACAAGGCCAGACAGAGTCAGAGGACCAAAGGATTCAGGAAGGTATATAAGGCTTGATGAGTGATAAGAGACCATCATGGGATTAGAAGACCAGGATGAGGATTTTATATTTAATGTGTTGGGCGTAACAGGGAGCTAATGTAAGTTAGCAAGGACGGGAGTGATCAGTGAGCAGGACCTGTGCAGTTCAAGGCCTCAGGCAGCCGAATCGGGTACACATAATTTACTCGTCAGCCTTGTCTTAGTTTTGTGCTCTCGCCTCTGAGTCAGAAGGTCATAAGTTTAAGCACGTAATCTAGGCTGACACTTTAGTACAGTATTGACGAGTGCTGCACTGTTGAAGGTATCTTATTTCAGAAAAGACTTTTAACCAAGCCCAGGTGATTCAGTTGTCCATATTCTGTGGAAGAGGAGAGTATTTGGACAGTGCTCCATGTTGTCTTTTAAATCCCTCAGCTTCTCTTTCCCTGCCCCCCCTTGCCCCCGCCCTTCTGAAGACAGTGATTCATGCTAGAATACAGCACAGTTCCCTCCAGTGATTCATTCTTCACTTGCAAGCCCAGACAATGAATGAGGAGGGGTTTGGAAGGGTGCATCACATTTTAAACCCTGTCTTGCTCAACATCTTCGTATATGCACATTACAGCAGAGATCCTGCCCCTCCTTTCTAGTCTGTGACAAACAGACCCAATTGAGGTGTGACTGATCACAACAGAAATGAAAATTCTTTATTACAAATCCTTTTTTTCTGTTGCTTGCGCAACCATATACATTAGTTTCTTTAGAAGAACTTGAAATAATCTGCTTTCATTTCTGAATAACTACTGTTTTAAATAACAGGAATAGCAATTGATGAAGATAGTGACAAAGATCATAAAAATGGTGGACGCATCTGTCTCTTCAGAAACCGAGGCAAAGTCAAGGCCCTGGCTGAAGAGCTTTATAGTAAGTGACCATGATCTATAAATTATTGTTTCAGTTCTTTGGCAATACTTAATTTAGTAGTCTTTGGTATTTAACATTTTTATTTTTGATGCTTGTATATTTTTTCTCTGCAAATAATGAGCCATATAAAATATTACACTGACCATTCTATTTTAGTTTTATTTTTGTAATTTTTGTATTCATTTTTTAGGCTGTAAAAAAAGTATGAATTTGTTTGTCAAATAATTTTTAAAAACCTGAGCTTTTTTTCCAGCTAAGTATTAATCAAACCAGTAAATATGTGATCTCAATATACATGCCAATCTAGAAAACTAGCAAAAGCTACAGCTCAAAACTGCTCTGAATGTAGGCCTTATGACATATGAAGACGCTGTACACAAAATCAGAGTTTACAGTAGTGCTGCATTTCGAAATTATTGAAGGGGGATGTGGGGGCATGACATTTATTTCCCAGGGATGTCTGAGGTCATGTTCCCCAGAACGCCCAAATGTGTATTTTTTAACCCCATGATTGTGCATTTTCTGGCATTTAAAACCGACTCGAATAGAGTGTAAATATCAGAGTAATTTTTCAAATTAAAACCCATAACCACTTCAACCCTACTTTGCATTGTATTTCAAAACCCTGCTGATTCCAGAAATATAGCAACAGGAGTGCTGAAATAAAGCTCATTAGTAAATTTACATCAGGAAACAGTCTTCTGGTCTCAAAACTAGTTGCTACCAATCTTCTCCTAAGACAACAGCTGAGAATCCCCAGAAAGTTTTTCTGAGGAAAATGGAAACCTTTTATCAAAAGCTGGATTTTAGCAGCCTGTTCGTTGTCTACAAATTAGTTGGGGCAAACACTAAATGCGCACACTTTTGCCGTGTGAAACCAACAACTAACCTTAAAATTTTCTGTCTCATTCATGCACACCCAGCAATAGGAAAAAATTATACCTGGTTGATTTGGTTCCAACAGCCTTCAGTCATGCCTTCCAAAGATCTGATTGGTTGATATTGACAACCTCCAATCTTTTTGTGAAAAAGGATGATTTTATTTCAGCACCAGATTCAATAGTAACTTTCAAAAGGGAATTGGATAAGTACTTGAAGTGGAAACATTTGCAGGGCTTTGGGGAAAGAGCAGGGGAGTGGAACTAATTGGATAGCTCTTTCAAAGAGCGGCACAGACATGATGGGCCAAATGGCCTTCTTCTGTGCTGTATCATTATATGATTGTATGCATGATCTTTATTCTAATCTATCTTGGTTAGGCTAAAATCACCCATTATTGCCCTTGTATATCTCTTTGAAATGTCTGCAGCTCTTCCTCTATCTCATCTCCACTGTTTGGTGGCCTATAATGCACACAGAGAATGATACTATTTCCCTTTCTGTTTCTTAACTATCCATATGGAGTCTGTCTTAATGCAACCCCCCTAGGACATCATGATGTTCTATTGCTTTGATAGCATCCTTTACTAACACTGCCATCATACCACCTTTTTTCTCTCCTATCTCTTCTGAAAATGTTATAACTAGGAATATTAAGCCCCAGTCCTGACTGAATCCAAGTCATATATCTGTTATAGCTACTACATCATATCACTCCATAGTTATTAATGCTTCCAATTTTGTTTTGAATGCTTTCTGCATTCACAAATACCACTCAATCCTGACTCCAACCTTTTGGAGCATTAACTTTTTTTTTGCTGGTTTTCTCATTTAACTTTTTGATATCCTTTGCCTCTTCTACAACAGTGTTTTTTTAAATCTCTTACTACATCAAAGGCTCTTTTAAGCATGAAGAGTCCTTTGTGATCTAAAACCTAAAAATAGACTTTAAAATATCTACATTTTGACCCTTTTTATAATATATAACCTATTTTGGGTTGTGCTCAATTCCTTGAATAAAGTCTGTGTTTTGAAATCTGGTTGTTTTCCCAATTTGGACTGAAATGATGAAAAGACGTTAATGCTAAACCAGTATCAAACACTCCTAGGAGTTGTCATTGATTAAATACTAGTTTTATTGTAGAATCATGATATTACAAACATTTTGCTTATGCTGTACCAGAACAGAGATTCAGGACGAGTTCCCAAGCATCTGAGCTGAGTAATTTTTCAGACTATTTACATTCAGAGTGAAAAGCCCTTGAAAACTTTTTCTTCTTGCCATTTATTCTATTAGCCTACAATTTCAAATAATTGATAGTGAAGATAAAGAAAAAAATAGTTTGACTTTTGTTTTGAAGTTAAAAGTATATATATTTCACAGAATTGGCGTTATCTGCATGAAATGGGAGGGGTAGAGCCTTTCCACATCAACACCGAATGTCGTTCTAGGGTGGGAAATAATTGCAGTGTGAAATACCTAATTTCCTACTATCCCATAAAGATTACTTATTACAGCTGCTGCCTGAAAGATATTTTACCTCGTGCGCTGGCACAACCCAGTGACCTATCTAGCAAATTCCTCTGTACTATTTTCTGAGCAAATAGACGTCACTCCCAACACTAAAAGATTTGTGACATTCACAAAGGAAGTAAGTATCCCTTCAGGCTTCATGAGTAGTGTACCTAAACCAAAAATAAAATACTTGCTCAACTGACTTTTTTAAAGTTAATTATGAGATTTGACTTTCTGCCTTCCAAGCTTGTAAGTAATATGGAATATTGTAATAAATTCAGTTGTAAACTAGTTGCGTAATATTCTGTAGTGATCACTATTTATGCTTAAATACAGCACTTGATATACAACAATTATTTTGTTTTCAGAACAAAAACTTCTGGACTTTGACACAGAATTTGAAATGCACTTTGCGATTGCTCACACTCGATGGGCAACGCATGGGGTTCCAAATGAAATGAACAGTCATCCTCATCGCTCTGATAAAAACAATGGTATGTGTTTTTAATGCATTAAAATGATGAGAGGAGTTCAGATAATCTAAATCAATCAGAATATAAAAATTTGGGTCGTTTATGAATTTCAGTAGAACTCCACAAGATTGAATTGCAGCCCATAACTCACTGCTAGCCATTTAATATAATATCGACTGAATGGTCTTATATTTCTTACTGTTAGGTGGTAGGTGTGCTGAGTACATTTGTTAGATAAAGGGGCATGATGTAAATGATGGAGGAACCTACTAAGACAAAAATAAAGCCTGTCTTTTATTCGCTTGATCTGAACTTCTTTAATTCTGTCATGGTTCATAAGGAGCTAAAAGACAACAAGGTACCAACTTAACCTCATATAATCTTTGTGATGGTTTGGTCTCCTGGTATTATGCTTAAGGGAGGAGCAAGCTATTCAATTCAAATACAAACCTGCTGTAATTTGTTCAGATATATGTTTGATTAACTGCTTTAATAGTTAATTAAATAAATGTTTGCTTCTGGTTACTGTTTTCAGGGAAATTTATTAGCCTGCACTTTTCAAATCACTTGAGTTTTGATCTGGAGCCTTTCAAAGAGGTTAGAACATAAGAAATAGGAGCAGGAGTAGGCCATGTGGCCCCTCGATCCTGCTCCGCCATTCAATAAGATCATGACTGATCTTCTATCTCAACTTCACTTTCCCGCCCAATCACCATATACCTTGATTTCCTCAGTGTCCAAAAATTTGTCGATCTCAGTCTTGAATATACTCAACGACTGAGCGTCCACAGCAATCTGGGGTAGAGAATTCCAAAAATTCACAACCCCCTGAGTGAAGAAATTTTTCCTCATCTCTGTCCTAAGTGGCTGACCCCTTGTCTTGAGACTATGACCTAGTTCTAGACTCTACAGCCAGAGGAAACAGCCTCTCAGCATCTACCCTGTCAAGCCCTGTAAGAATATTATACATTTCAATGAGATCACCTCTCATTCTTCTAAACTCTAGAATATAGGCCAATTCTACTCAATCTCTCCTCATAAGACAAACCTCTCATCCCAGGAATCAATCTTGTGAACCTTAGTTGCACCCCCTCTAAAGCAAGTATATTCTTCCTTAGGTAAGGAGGCCAAAACTGTGTACAGTACTCCAGGTGTGGTCTCACCAGAGCCCTACATAATTGGAGCAAGACCTCGTTACTCTTATACTCCAACCCCCTTGCAATAAAAGCTAAAATACCATTTGCCTTCCTAATTGCTTGCTCTACCCGCACGTTAATTTTCTGTGATTCATTTTTCTTTATTCGTTCATGGGATGTGGGCGTCGCTGGCGAGGCTGGCATTTATTGCCCATCCCTAATTGCCCTTGAGAAGGTGGTGGTGAGCCACCTTCTTGAACCGCTGCAGTCCGTGTGGTGACTGTTCTCCCACAGTGCTGTTAGGAAGGGAGTTCCAGGATTTTGACCCAGCGACGATGAAGGAACGGCGATATATTTCCATGTCGGGATGGTGTGTGACTTGGAAGGGAACGTGCAGGTGCTGTTGTTCCCATGTGCCTGCTGCTCTTGTCCTTCCAGGTGATAGAGGTCGCGGGTTTGGGAGGTGCTGTCGAAGAAGCCTTGGCGAGTTGCTGTCGAAGAAGCCTTGGTGAGTTGCTGCAGTGCATCCTGTGGATAGTACACACTGCAGCCACAGTGCGCCGGTGGTGAAGGGAGTGAATGTTTAGGGTGGTGGATGGGGTGCCAATCAAGTGGGCTGCTTTATCTTGGATGGTGTCAAGCTTCTTGAGTGTTGTTGGAGCTGCACTCATCCAAGCAAGTGGAGAGTATTCCATCACATTCCTGACTTGTGCCTTGTAGATGGTGGAAAGGCTTTGGGGAGTCAGGAGGTGAGTCACTCGCCGCAGAATACCCAGCCTCTGACCTGCTCTCGTAGCCACAGTATTTATATGGCTGGTCCAGTTAAGTTTATGGTCAATGGTGACCCCCTAGGACGTTGATGGTGGGGGATTCGGCGATGGTAATGCCGTTAAATGTCAAGGGGAGGTTGTTAGACTCTCTCTTGTTGGAGATGGTCATTGCCTGGCACTTATCTGGCGCGAATGTTACTTGCCACTCATCAGCCCAAGCCTGGATGTTGTCCAGGTCTTGCTGCGTGCGGGCTCGGACTGCTTCATTATTTGAGGGGTTGTGAATGGAACTGAACACTGCAATCATCAGCGAACATCCCCATTTCTGACCTTATGATGGAGGGAAGGCCATTGATGAAGCAGCTGAAGATGGTTGGGCCTAGGACACTACCCTGACGAACTCCTGCAGCAATGTCCTGGGGCTGAGATGATTGGCCTCCAACAACCACTACCATCTTCCTTTGTGCTAGGTATGATTCCAGCCACTGGAGAGTTTTCCCCCTGATTCCCATTGACTTCAATTTTACTAGGGCTCCTTGGTGCCACTCTCGGTCAAATGCTGCCTTGATGTCAAGGGCAGTCACTCTCACCTAACCTCTGGAATTCAGCTCTTTTTTCCATGTTTGGACCAAGGCTGTAATGAGGTCTGGAGCCAAGTGGTCCTGGCGGAACCCAAACTGAGCATCATTGAGCAGGTTATTGTTGAGTAAGTGCTGCTTGATAGCACTGTCTGCAACACCTTCCATCACTTTGCTGATGCTTGAGAGTAGACTGATGGGGCGGTAATTTGCCGGATTGGATTTGTCCTGCTTTTTGTGGACAGGACATACCTGGGCAATTTTCCATGACGATCCGGATTCTTTCCCCTCAGTCTGGTTCAGTAATAACTGAAGTCGAATACATTTTAAAGTTCAGCACATCTTTAATAGCAGGGTTCTTAGTCTGCAGCATTGATTTGGACTCCTGATAGAGTCCCTCTATGCTAGCAGAGCAAGAACAAAAACATACAGAAATCCACACGTTTTTATACAGATGAATAGGGTTGGAACATACTTAACGAGGGTCAACACCAATCATAAGCCGGGCATAGGTTGCCATGCGAGGTTACATTATTTCCGGCCAATCATAAATCGTCCATGTGCTGATCATGCTGCTGTTAGACATCAAAGGGGATACTTCCTCACTTTCCAACTTGGAATGTTCTTCCCTGTTCCTTCTGTTCCTTATCTCCCAACCTGGAATGTCTTTCAACTTTGGCTAAGCTCGTTACCTATATTGATCTGCCATAAACATGGAGACATTCAGACCAGTCCTTGACTCACATCAAAGACCTATCATTGATAAGACAATGCAGGCCTGCTGACTAAGCAAACATATGGCCCAGCAGGAGGGCCAGGCCACTTGTATCAATCTCAGTTACTAACTAATTAACCCTTTCTAACCATTTTGCATTCTGCTTCTTTGCCACGTAGGCATTTTAATATTTTACTAAAAACTGACCACGTAGGGATTCTCATTCCCCCCTTTTATCATATCATGATAACCAATTATTACGGTGCTCACTGGTCTTGCAGGTTCTGCAGCAACATTTAAGTAAGCAATAAACTATAAGAATTATAACAATGAATATGACTAGCCCTTGAACTAGAGAAGTCCCAATAGAACACAGACATGTTTCATCAATACGCCTTTGTATCTTATCTGTTCTCAGGAACAGACTCCTTCTAAACATCTCTCAAGTAAGCTGCGAATGTCCTTGATCAGCTAAACCTATTCATGTTAGTTTGAAAAGGCTAACATGGTCAAATGTCCTATGGTGCTTTATATTTTGTTTCCAGCCTAACTAGACTAAATGGTACCTTTCAGACCATTTTACACCTGTGAATTGGTGCCCTCCCCATTATATCCCTTAATCCAAATTCTCCCTACAATATCCCGTTAGATGCTGTACCTCATCTTAACCAGGTTCCCTTCGTGTTGGCCACCAGTCCGGGTGGAAGAGAGGCAGAGCATCTGATAATCCTATCAAACTATAATTGTCTTCCCTTTTACATGCACCTTACCCCAGCGGGTGCTACTCCCGGTACCATTAAGATGTTTTCTTAGTTGAAACCACAGAGACAATGGGGACATTCTCACCCAGGCTCTGTTTTACTATCTTTGCCAAACCCTTCATCCTCTACTTACATTTATTACATGCAATGAAAATCAAGAAGCACATTCCAACAAACTGCACTACGACTAATACATATGAAACTAATCTAATCCAAAGATGGATCTGTATATTCAGTCCCAAATTCCAGAGGTCATTTGACCAGGTGGTGACTTTAATTTGGTCAATGTCATGCTTAATGTTGTTATTGTCCTGTTGTAGGTTATAATAAACCTTCTGGGAGAGGCGTATCTCCATTCGCAATGCTTCCAAGTATTTAGGCAACAGGGGTGTCAGATACCCAAATGTGTCCTGATATGCTTTTAAGTCCTTTCTGACATTCTCAGAAACTTGTAAGGTGGTGAGGTTATGCCGATGTATCTCTACCAGTTCCTCGGGTCCAATCCGAACCAGGACTTCAGAAATGGAGTAGAATTCTGGACTTAAAATATCACAAGTTAGATTGGCATATTTAAACGTTTTCAAATTAGTTGTAACACAGTATTCGCCCTCTCCGGCATATGCCACTTAAGTGGGTTTTAGATCCGCCTCTAGGGCCTCCATGGTACAGTTAATATCCCGATTGGTCGGTATTATTAAACCCACACTGTGCTTCTGGGCTGTGTCCAACACTATGTGGACACACAGTGACAGCATGTCTAGTAACACATCCCTTTAATTTTGTTCCAGCCAATCAGCTTAAATCTACGTCCTCTAGTTCTTGAACCCTCTGCTAGGGGAAACAGGTACTTCCTGTCTACTTTATCTGGGCCCCTCATAATCTTGTAATTTTGTATCCATCGTGCGGATATCTTCTAAATATTGTTTCTCCCAATTTTATTGTTAACTAATGGGAACCTAACCCTGAATTTTGGAAATCCAAATTACTGTGTCCCTCTTTACTTTAATTTCAGTCCTTTTGATTGATACCAGTGTTTCCTGACTGTTTCATTAATTAGTTGGTTTCTCTATGGACCATGTGTCAGTGCCTTGTTTAAAAGGATTTCTCACTCGCCTGGACCACATTAACCATTTTCCTGTTGTGCTGTTGTCAAGTAACTGAGCCTGTCTGAGATTCATTCTTCACTGTATCTTCTTCATGTATCTCCGCATACTAGCAGCATCTCATAGGAATGAGCTTAGTGTTCTTGGATATTAACTTTCTGCTGGCCAGTCTCTTCTTCCTCATGGTATTTTCGAACATTTTCCATGGCACACATCATATGTCCTGTAGGATTCAGTCCTGTAAAAGCAACTGGTTTGTTTAAAGAGTGGTTGCAATAGCTCACCAGGCCATAGGCCTTTGTAATCATGTTCTTCATCCTGATCTCCGTTTCAGATGATGGCAACATACATTTGTATCTTTTATGTCCACTGTAGCCACTCTTAGGTTTTCAGGTTATTTTATCAAAAAGATCAGGGGTGTCTAGAGTGCTTATCTCCCCCTGCATGGTCCCGATGTCAGGGTAGTGGCCAGGCTATTGAGTGTAGTTTTCTCATTATTCATTATAGGCAAGGACACAAATATCTCCACGAGAAAGCTATCAATTTACTATTCTCAACTACACTTTCCTGACTTCCACTAGATTGTATATTTATGCCAGATTGATTTTTTTATCATGCCCAATTCAATGACTTTAGAGAAATTCCCATATCTCCCCACCTCGAGCATTCTGTCTCGGAAGACAACAAATAGGCTAAAACAAAACAAATCAAAATGTTTTCAAAAGAACAGAATCAGGTTGATATCACAACGCTGTGACATTTGGTATCTGCTGATGTCTGCAGCTAAAGTCTTAAATCTTTAACACCACTGGATCGTTTCCTGCACCAAATTTCTCCAGCAAAGGTTGCACCGTAACTTTGTAACTACTCTTGGTAATCCTGCACCATCAACACTCACGTGGTCCCAAAAAAAAACCAGGGTCACCTGTTTTAAAAGAAACACAGAAAATCCATTGCGGCTCTTCTTGAGAGCCCAAGTGATTAATTTGTCAAATCTTCATTTATTATTTATTTATCCAAAGGAATAATCCCTATACCCAAAACAAATTCAGAAAACAAAACAGGAGAGAGAAATTGCCTAGTTCCATTCTCGCTCTCTCTCTGAAGCACGCAGCCTGTCTGAAATAAACACTGTCTCTCCCACATACAGATGTACGCAGGGCTGCAGACTGGAATTTCTAACTCCAAGTCCTGATCTCTGTGTTTTCAAGATGTAACCACATTAAGCAGATATCATTAGCAGCCGCCTGCTAAGATACGTTATATTCCTCTTTTATTAATTTATTAATGGTTTGGGCATGTGTTTCTAGCACTGTAGCTATCCTTTGCAAATATATGGTCAGCATTTGATCCTCAGACAATTCCTTATCTGTATTTTCATTTATCTTTTAATATATCTTTAATGCGAGACCCTAAATCTCTGACCTTTTGATCTAATGTTGTCAAATCAATGGTGTTAACAACGGAGGCAAAGGCAGTTGCTATATCACTTATCACAGATCTTTACGTCTCCATATTTGCCTATCTCTTTTTACGATGTCCACCTCCATTCCATGTGGCTCTTTGTTTTAACACTTGAGTTAGGAGGTGTTGATCTAATTGTTGAGTTTTCTTAGCAGTCTCAATGCGAGTTATATAATTTGTCAGGGAAGGTCTCCCCTCTTTGGTCAGATCTTGTATTCTACTATTAATTTCAAATAAAATTGAATAGCCCCAGAACTTGTCCAAACTTCCTTATCATACTGTGGCAGGGTAAAACTGATAGGCGTTTAGTACCCTGTGTCAGTACATAGCTCAAGTAATGGACTTCCAATTGTCTAACCTATGCTTCCTTTTCATATGATTTGTTTTACATTCCTTTCTTATCAATTTTTCACTGTAGCGTGAAAACTTATATCTCAGTCAATTGTAGCCTTTGGCATTTCCGAGTGATTGGGACAATTTTACTAATATAACCTATACCAATTGTTACCTCATGTTCACCTGTGTTCTGGGCAAGCCTCAGACAGTTCTCAACCGACTGGGTCATTTCTATCTGTTTGAACTGGTCTTGGCATGACAGTCTGGCTTCTTGGGATGGAAGGGGTTAATATTAACTTGCTCTTGTGGTAGGAGTAACTTGATCCTTCTCCCTTTTGAGATTAAGTTCCCACCTTCAAAATTTCACTTCACACAGGTTTGACTGATTTTTTTACTTCTCACATTTGTGGATTGCTTTATACTATATTTTTGCACACTATTTTTTCACATACTTTTAGTGGATGTGAGCTGTTCCAGCTTTCCGACTTTTCCTATCACAGTGATACCAGATAGTTTTTTTAATCTATCCCGTTAATTTTTAACCTCTTTTTAAACCACAGCCAATCACAAAATAAACATTCAAAATGCCAATTTTTTGAAGATCCCATGTCTGGAATTTAACATGCCCACACTTTATAAGAACCAGAATTTAATAGGTCACTTAACCTCAATAACTCCAATTTTAATTCGGCAGTATCAGAATTAAACACACGACAAGACAGATACATTACACAAAGGAAGAAAACACGTAAGACACAGTAAGAAGGGGGCGTGGCCCACAACACCGACAAAAAAAACACTGATCAAGACAGGCTTTTTAAAGGGACAGTACACTTAAACAACAAAACCTTTCTTTTTCGGGCCTCTGTCTTCTAAACATTTGTCTAGTCACTTAATTCTATCCATATTTTTTACAGTACTGTCTCCATAAAGCAATTAGTTCTTTGGCTGTGGTACCTCTGTTATTTTTCCAAATTAATTCCTGAGCCTTTTTTGGCGGCATCTAAGTTTTATCACTAGTTCCTGTTTATATCCAATCATCAGGAACTTAAACCCTGACTACCCTCAGTGATATTAACCACTGACCTACCGCTTACAAGTTATTCCCTCAGTGATATTCGACCACTGACCTCTTCCTGCTATATCTGTGTATTCGCCAGACTGACCTGAATCTTGTAAGGACACCACACGAGTGTTAGCGATCGGACGATTCGTCGTCAGACTGACGGATTGGAGGAAAACCGACATAGTAAATTAAGACTACTTACATCGGGGCGCCATTTCCTTCCTCCGTGTCTGAGACAATCCGCCTCTTACTCCGCGAACTCTCGGTGAACGACCGTTAAGATCCCACCTCTGACACCAAATGATGATCCGGATTCTTTCCCCTCAGTCTGGTTCAGTAAAAACTGAAGTCGAATACATTTTAAAGTTCAACACATCTTTAATAGCAGGGTTCTTAGTCTGCAGCATTGATTTGGACTCCTGATAGAGTCCCTCTATGCTAGCAGAGCAAGAACAAAAACATACAGAAATCCACACGTTTTTATACAGATGAATAGGGTTGGAACATACTTAACGAGGGTCAACACCAATCATAAGCCGGGCATAGGTTGCCATGCGAGGTTACATTATTTCCGGCCAATCATAAATCGTCCATGTGCTGATCATGCTGCTGTTAGACATCAAAGGGGATACTTCCTCACTTTCCAACTTGGAATGTTCTTCCCTGTTCCTTCTGTTCCTTATCTCCCAACCTGGAATGTCTTTCAACTTTGGCTAAGCTCGTTACCTATATTGATCTGCCATAAACATGGAGACATTCAGACCAGTCCTTGACTCACATCAAAGACCTATCATTGATAAGACAATGCAGGCCTGCTGACTAAGCAAACATATGGCCCAGCAGGAGGGCCAGGCCACTTGTATCAATCTCAGTTACTAACTAATTAACCCTTTCTAACCATTTTGCATTCTGCTTCTTTGCCACGTAGGCATTTTAATATTTTACTAAAAACTGACCACGTAGGGATTCTCATCCACATTGTCGGGTAGATGCCAGTGTTGTAGCTGTACTGGAACAGCTTGGCTAGAGGCGCAGCTAGTTCTGGAGCACAAGTCTTCAGCACTACAGCTGGGATGTTGTCGGGGCCCATAGCCTTTGCTGTATCCAGTGCATTCAGCCGTTTCTTGATATCATGTGGAGTGAATCGAATTGGCTGAAGACTGGCTTCTGTGATGGTGGGGATATCAGGAGGAGGCCGAGATGGATCATCCACTCGGCACTTCTGGCTGAAGATGGTTGCAAACGTCTTTTGCACTCACGTGCTGGACTCCACCATCATTGAGGATGGGGATGTTTGCAGAGCCTCCTCCTCCCGTTAGTTGTTTAATTGTCCACCACCATTCACGACTGGATGTGGCAGGACTGCAGAACTTTGATCTGATCCGTGGGTTGTGGAATCGCTTAGCTCGGTCTATAGCATGTTGCTTCCGCTGTTTAGCACGCATGTAGTCCTGAGTTGTAGCTTCACCAGGTTGGCACCTCATTTTTAGGTACGCCTGGTGCTACTCCTAGCATGCTCTTCTACACTCCTCATTGAACCAGGGTTGATCTCGTGGCTTGTTGGTAATGGTAGAGTGAGGAATATGCCGGGCCGTGAGGTTACAGATTGTGCTGGAATACAATTCTGCTGCTGCTGATGGCCCACAATGCCTCATGGATTCCCAGTTTTGAGCTGCTCGATCTGTTCTGAATCTATCCCATTTAGCACGGTGGTAGTGCCACACAACACGTTGGATGGTGTCCTCAGTGCGAAGACGGGACTTCATCTCCACGAGGACTGTACGGTGGTCACTCCTACCAGTGCTGTCATGGACAGATGCATTTGCGACAGGTAGATTGGTGAGGACGAGGTCAAGTAAGTTTTTCCCTTGTGTTGGTTCGCTCACCACCTGCTGCAGGCCCAGTCTGGCAACTATGTCCTTCAGGACTCGGCCAGCTCGGTCAGTAGTGGTGCTACTGAGCCGCTCTTGGTGATGGATATTGAAGTCCCCCACCCAGAGTACGTTTTGTGCCCTTGCTACCCTCAGTGCTTCCTCCAAGTGGTGCTCAACATGGAGGAGGACTGATTCATCAGCTGAAGGAGGACGGTAGGAAGGGTAATCAGCAGGAGGTTTCCTTGCCCATGTTTGACCTGATGCCATGAGATTTCATGGGGTCCAGAGTCAATGTTGAGGACTCCCAGGGCCACTCCCTCCTGACTGTATATCACTGTACCGCCACCTCTGGTGATTCATGTACAAAGATCCCCAAATCCTTTTGACTGTCAACCTTTCTTAGTCTCTCACCTTTTAAAAGAAAATACTCTGCTTCTGTATTCTTCCTACCGAAGTGGATAAGTTCACATTTCCCTACCTTATACTCCATCTGCCAACTTCTCGCCCACTCACTTAACCTGTCTATATCCCTTTGCAGACCCTTTGTGTCCTCCTCACAGCTTACTTCCCCACCTAGCTTTGCATCGTCAGCAAACTTGGATACATTACACTTTGTCCCTTCATCATTGATATATATTGTAAACAGCTGAGGCCCAAGCACTACTCCTTGCGGCACCCCACTGGTTACAACCTGCCAACCTGAAAATTACCTGTTTATTTCTACTCTCTGTCTTCTGTCTGTTAACCAATCCTCAATCCATGCTGATATATTACCCCCAATCCCATGAGCCCTTATCTTGTGTAACAACCTTTTGTGTGGCACCTTATTGAATGCCTTTTGAAAATCCAAATATACTACATCCACTGGTTCCCCTTTTTCTGCCCTGCTAGTTACACCCTCAAAAAAAAAACTCTTAATGGATTTGTCAAACACGATTTCCCCTTCTTAAAATCGTGTTGACACTGCCTAATCATATTATGATTTTCTAAGTGCCCTGTTACTATGACCTTAACAATAGATTCTAGCATTTTCCCTACTATTGATGTTGGGCTAACTGGCCTGTCGTACCCTGTTTTCTCTCCCTTCTTTCTTGAATAGTAGGGTTACATTTGCTATCTTCCAATCCGTGGAGACCGTTCTAGAATCTAGGGAATTTTGGACGATCAAAACCAATGCATCCACTATCTCTACCACCTCTCTTAAAACCCTAAGATGTAGTCCATCAGGTCTGGGGGATATGTCGGCTTTTAGTCTCATTAATTTCTCCAGTAATTTTTCTTTACTAATATTAATTGCTTTAAGTTCCTCACTCTCATTAGACCCTTGGCTCCCCACTATTTCCAGTATGTTTTTTGTGTCTTCTACTGTGAAGACAGATACAAAGCATTTGTTTATCGTCTCTGCCATTTCCTTATTCCCATTATAATTTCTCCTGTTTCTGTCTCTAAGGCACCCACGTTTACTTTCGCTAATCTTTTACATACTTGTGGAAGCTCTTACAATCTGTTTTTATATTTCTTGCCAGTTTACTCTCATGTTCAATTTTCTCCCTCTATCAATTTCTTGGTCATCCTTTGCTGATTTCTAAAAGCCTCCCAATCCTCAGGCTTACTATTTTTGGCAAAATTGTGAGCCTCTTTTAATCTAATACTATCCTTAACTTCTCTCGTTAGCCATGGTTGGATCATTTTTCCCGTGGAGTTTTTATTCCTCGAGAATGTATATTCATTGAGAATTATGAATTATTTCTTTAAATGTTCGCCATTGCTTATCTACCATCATATCTTTTAACCTAATTTCCCAATCTACCTTAGCCAACTCGTCCCTTATACCTACGTAATTGGCTTTGTTTAAATTTAAGACCCTAGTTTCAGACTTAGCTACATCACTCTCAAACTCAATATGAAATTCTATCATATCACGATCACTCTGCCCCAGAGGATCCTTAGCTATAAAATTACTAGTTAACCCTGTCGCATTGCACAATACTAGATCTAAAATAAGCCTGTACCCTAGTTGGTTCCTTGACATACTGTTCTGGAAAACTGTCTCGAATGCATTCCACGAACTCGTCCTCCAAACTACTTTTGCCAATTTAGTTTGCCCAGTCGATAATGAAGAGTAAAGTTCCCCACGATTATTGCATTACCCTTGTTACATGCTCCTCTAATTTCCTGATTTATACTCTTTCCAACACTGTAACTACTGTTAAGGGGCCTATAAACTGCTCCCAGCAGTGTTTTCTGCGCCTTGTTATTTCTTAGCTCCACCCATACTGATTCTACATCTTGATTTTCTGAGCTAAGATCCTTTCTCACTACTGCCTTTATCTTATCCTTTATTATCAGGGCTGCCACTCCTCTTTCCATTTTGCCTGTCTTTTCTAAAAGTCAAGTACCCTGGAATACTTAGTTCCCAACATTGGCCACCCTGCAATCTCAGTAATAGCTACTACATCAAACCCATTTATCTCTCTTTTAAGCCATTAATTCATTTGTCTTGTTACGAATGCTTCATCCAATCAGATATAGTGCCTTCAGTTTTAACTTTTTACTATTTTTCCCTGATGTGACCTTAGTCACTGATGCCCTATTACCTTTGTTAAACTCTCTGTCCCTTCCTGACACACTCTGCTTGCTTTCACCCAAATCGCTACTCTTCTCTACAGCCTTGACTTTTCTTTTTCGACTTATAAATTTACCCTCACCTGAACCCTCTTCCAACCCCTCCCCCCATCTTCTCTTATTAGTTTAAAGCCCTATCTACTGCTCTAGTTATTCGATTGGCTAGGACACTGATCCCAGCCCGATTTAAGTGGAGCCCGTCTCAACGGAACAGCTCCCTCTTTCCCCAGTACTGGTGCCAGTGCCCCATGAATTGAAACCCCTGCTTCCTACACCACTCTTTCAGCAACGCATTTAACCATCTAATCTGTTTGTCCCGATGCCAATTTGCATGTGACTCAGATAGCAATCCAGAGATTATTACCTTTTGAGGTTCTGCTTATTAATTTAGACCCCAGCTCCTCAAACTCCCTCAGCAGAGCCTCATTCCTAGTTCTACCTATGTGGATCATGACAACTGGATCCTCCCCCTCCTGCTTCAAGTTCTTCTCCAGCCACGAGAAGATGTCCTTGACCCTGGCAGCGGGCAGGCAACATGGGCGTCAGAGCTCCTGGTCACAGCTGCAGAGAACAGTATCTATCCCCCTGATTAGACTATCCCCTAACACTACCACATTCCTTTTCGCTCCCCCTACTTGAATGGCCTCCTGTACCATGGTGCCGTGGTCAATTTGTCCATTCTCCCTGCAGTCTTTGTTCTCATCCACACAGGTAGCAAGTACCTTGTACCTGTTGGACAAGGGCAATGACTGAGGCTTCTCCACCACTGCATCTGGGGTCCCCTTATCTGCCTGACTTGCAGTCACACCCTCCTATCCCTGACCACTAACCACTAACCAAATCTAAACCACTACCTAACCTAAGGGGTATGACTGCCTCCTGGTTCAGTGTCCAGGTAACTCTTACCCCTCCCTGATGCATCGCAATGTCTGCACCTCGGACTCCAGCTCAAAAACTCTGAGCCGAAGTTCCTCAAGTTACAGACACTTACTGCAGATGTGGTTACCCGAGATCACGTCGCTCTCCACAAACATCCACGTGCTGCAGTTGGGAGTAAAATGTGCTGATTGAAAGTAGCCTTGTGAAAAAGCTGGGGCCTCTAGAGCAGCGTTGTCCAATACATTAGCTGCCAGCCAAATGTGGCTAATTGGGAATCCAGATGCGGCTAATTGCATTTCTGATAACCCATCTACAGTATGCCATTCGCAGAGCCAACAGAATGACATTGGCAGAGCCTGGGGATAGGTCACCTGCCGATCCTGTCTGCCCAAGATACTGTGTGAGATGGATAAATCATAGAAAGGGAATAGCATATCACTTTTTATTTAATGTACAAAGATTTTTTCAATATTATTTTTCTCTGAAACCCTGCCTGGGAAAACTGAGTACGAATTACGGGGAGCGGGCAGGAAATTGGACATGAATTTAGATTTGAGGTTTGGATCAGACCAGCCATGATCTTATTGAATGGCGGAGCAGGCTTGAAGGGCCGATTGGCCTATTCTTGCTCCTATTTCTTATGTTCTTATGTAAATTGTAGTGTATCTGCCACTGGCCTGACCTGAAAACAGCTAACTCGGTACTGACCAGGAATTGTATCTAGGATCCCTCTAGCTTGTATGTTTAGTGTAAATGATCCATAGTGGGAACCCAGTACAAAGAATTAATCTAAAATTGGATAAAGGGGAAATTCTCGGCTTCTGTCACCAACATCCTCGATTGCATTGCCAAGATCAGTAAATCATTGGGTAAGGAGTACAAGGCATGACTCGTCCTACCATTTTGACTTGCCAATATGCTGTGGCAGCCGTGAATCTTTAAATTCATACTTGTACAACATTAAAGAATTGATGACTTACAGGTTCAACAGTGTTATTTTTATTTTAGAATTTGTGGTAGTTCATAATGGAATTATCACGAACTACAAAGATCTAAGAACATTTCTGGTAAGTAGAATTGTAGTAAGCTGTTCTAAATTTAATGTACTTAATAAATATCTGTTAATTCCAAAATTTTCCATTACAGGAGAGTAAAAATTATGAGTTTGAATCTGAGACAGACACTGAAGTGATTCCAAAACTAACGAAGTATGTGTATGACAACAGAGAAAGTGAAGACATTGGATTTTCCACTTTGGTGGAAAGAGTTGTTCAACAGCTGGTGAGCTGCAATTAATTCTCTTTCCAAAAAGAAAAGCATTTGAATGTTAAAACATTTGAATGTTATGTTGACATGGGAAATGGAATATAAATGTTATTTATGTATCCATAGTAATCTGGTTCATATACCTTTTATCAATGTTTGATGAATATTTACAACAGAATTTCATCACCTATATGCTGGACATTGAAGATTTAGACATATTTCATGAATGGAAAGCCAAAACATGCAGTTTAAAATATTTTATGATTGCGACTACCATCACTTAAATAACAGTGCAAATAGACTTAAGTACTTGTATTGAAATCAAGTTACATTTATTAATATCGATATAGTTGTAATTAGTATTGCAATTGATAAATTCTGAACAAAATTTGAAACTTTGGGATCTGTGTTGCCACTATTTGGGCACCCATGGCTACCTCATTTTTGAGATTAGGGCAGTAACTGCAACTTTTAAAGTGTTGTTTTAGTTGCCTATTAATCGATGCTTTGGTGGCAGTACTGGCCATCGAATCAAAATCTAAGTAGATAACAGTGGGAAAAGTTTGAACACATTCTTTTAAGTTGTGCATTTATTTTGGATAGCCATACAAATACAAATGGTTGAATTGGGATTTTATTTCACACAACTTTGGGGCCTCCCATTTCTTTCATGCCGATTACATCATTAATTTGGAGACTATTTTCCTAAAACTGTGCCAAGCAGTGGAAATGTGTGGAAATGCCTCTAAAGGTCAAAGAATGAATTGTGTTTTATGAATTTTTTTTGCAGAGCACTTCTGAACATTGTGCATAATTGTACTGAGAATGTACTCTTGATTTTCTAATAGCCGTTTTAGTGCAGTGATTAAATCTGCTTTTTCAGGTGGCAATAAAACTGATTTAACAACTGAAATTACATTCTTTTTGTACTTGCAGGAAGGAGCATTTGCACTTGTCTTCAAGAGCAGTCGCTTTCCAGGTGAAGCAGTTGCTACTAGGTTAGTGAGAGGTTATGGTGTCTGTAATAGTTACCATTGGAGCTTCTTTGTCAGATCATTGAGCGCTTGTGATGTTATCTACCTTGTCTTAAAATTTCAAAAATGTCTACTTTTGATTCTTGCAGCCTATTTAGGAATGTTTATTATCTTTTTATTACTGTTTTTTTTAATTTAAAGTCAAATATTCAATTACTGGATGACAAGGAGCATACAGGGTAAGATGAGGCAAAGAAGGGAAGCTTACGTCAGACACTGAGAGCTCAATACTGCAGAAAGCCTAGAGGAGTATAGAACGTGCAGGGGTGAAATTAAAAAGGACAGTAGGAAAACAAAGAGAGAGCATGAGAAAATACTGACAAGTAAAATTAAGGAAAACCCAAAAATGATTTATAAATACATAAAGAGCAAGAGGATAACTAAGGAAAGAGTAGGGCCTATTAGAGACCAAAAAGGTAACATGTGATGTTGGTATGGTTCTTAATGAATACTTTGCGTCTGTCCTCACAAAGGAGGAGGACGATGCAGAGGTTGTAGTTGAGGAGGACTGTCAAATATTGGATGGGATAAACAGTGAGAGAGGAAATATTAAGGGGTTTAGCATCTTTGAAAGTAGATAAATCGCCAGGCCCAAATGAAATGTATCCCAGGCTGTTACGAGAAGCAAGAGAGGAAATAGCGGAGGCTCTGACCATCATTTTCCAATCCGCCCTGGCTTACAGATGTGGTGCCGGAGGATTGGAGGACTGCTAATGTTGTACCGTTGTTTAAAAAGGGAGAAATGGATAGACCTAGTAATTACAGGCCAGTCAGTCTAACCTTGGTGGTGGGCAAATTATTGGAATCAATTCTGAGGTTCAGTACAAACCGTCATTTAGAAAAGCACTGATTAATCAAGGACAGTCAACATGGATTTGTCAAGGGAAGGTCATGTCTGACTAACTTGATTGACCCTCCTCGTTACCTCCTCAAAAAATTCAATGAGGGTAGTGCATTTGATGTAGTCAACGTGGATTTTAGCAAGGCTTTTGACAAAGTCCTATATGGCAGACTGGTCAAAAAAGAAAAAGCCCATGGGATCCAAAGGAAAGTGACAAATTGGATCCAAAATTGGCTCAGTAACAGAAAGCAAAGGGTAACGGTTGACAGGTGTTTTCGTGACTGGAAGGCTTTTTCCAGTGGGGTTCCACAGGGCTCAGTTCTAGGTCCCTTGCTTTTAGTGGTATGTATTAATGATTCAGACTTAAATGTAGGGGGCGTGATTAAGAAGTTTGCAGATGATACTAAAATTGGCCATGTGGTTGATAGTGAGGAGGAAAGCTGTAGACTGCAGGAAGATATCAATGGACTGGTCAGGCGGAAAAGTGGCAAATGTGATTCAGTCCGGAGAAGTGTGAGGTAATGCATTTGGGGAGGGCAAACAAGGCAAGGGAGTATACGATAAATGGGAGGATACTGAGAGGTGTAGAGGAAGTGAAGGACCTTGGAGTGCATGTTCACAGATCCCTGAAGGTAGCACGACAGGTAGATAAGGTGGTTAAGGCGGCATACAGAAAACTTTCCTTTATTAGCCGAAGCATAGAATATAAAAGCAGGGAGGATATGATAGAACTGTAGTTAGGCCACAGCTTGAGTACTGCATACAGTTCTGGTCACCACATTACAGGAAAGATGTGATTACACTAGAGAGGATACAGAGGAGATTTACAAGGATGTTGCCAGGACTGGAGAATTTTAGCTATGAGGAAAGATTGGATCGGCTGGGATTGTTTTCTTTGGAACAGAGGAGGTTGAGGGCTGATTTAATTGAGGTGTGTATAAAATTATGAGGGGCCTGGATAGAGTTTACAGGAAGGACCTATTTCCCATAGCAGAGAGGTCAATAACCAGGGGGCATAAATTTAAAGTAATTGGTAGAAGGATTAAAGGGGAGCTGAGGAAAAAAAATTTCACCCACAGGGTGGTAGGGGTCTGGAACTCACTACCTGAAAGGGCAGTAGAGGCAGAAACCCTCATCACATTTTAAAAAGTACTTGGATATGCACTTGAAGTGCCATAACCTGCAAGGCTACGGACCAAGTGCTGGAAAGAGGAATTAGTCTGGGTAGCTCTTTTTCGACCGACACAGACATGATGGGCCAAATGACCTCCTTCTGTGCAGTAAATTTTTCTACTGTCTGATGGGTTGGGAGTAGCATGGAATTGATCAGCTATGAAATAACTAGATTTTGTATACAAAAATGAAGTTATTATGAGCTACTTTAAAGATGAATTAAAATGCGTGGCCATAGTCAATAATGCTGTGTGCAGCTTTGTTTTCTCTCCCAGCCAGTGTTAAAAAGGTTATGAATGGAGTCTATTCTACAAACTCTTAAATGCAGTTCTTGTACAAATCGAGGTTTCTTTCTGGCTGTAGTTCAAAAGAATACATAGGACACTGTTACGTGAGTCAATGAGCAGGCAAAGTAAATTAACATTGAGCACTGAAAGTACTAAAATGAAGGAAAAAATGTAATTTTCTTTTAATTTAAATTAATTGATTTGTTATTCATTTACAAAAGTACCAGTTTTAACTGTCAGCGGGAATTGTCCAGGCATGGGCTGGGGGCGTGCGATAAACCGTCTGGCCCTCAGCAACTCAAAGCTTGGGAGATTGTATCTCCTGGGCCTAATCTGAATGGCCCCCATCAATTTCCTGCCCGAACCTGGCGGGAAGTGATAGCTGGCTGGCAGACAGGAACGGGATTTTGGGCGGCAGTAGGAACAGTTCCCGGCAGTCAGGTAAGTGGCTAGGAGAGGGTCAGGAGAGCAACGCGGTTGGGGGAGGACGGGGAGAGAAGCCTGGGGGAGGCCCTAGGTATCCTGGTGGGGCCCAGAAGAGCACTCCTGCTCCTCCCAGCCCACAAAGAAACCAAAAAAAAATTTTTAAGCTTGCCTTTCTGGACCTCTTCTAGCCAAGCTCCAGTTTGCCGCCAGGTGGGCCTGGAGAAACCACGACGGCTTCCCGGCGCTGGCCTGGTTTTAAAATTGCAGTTGAGTCCCAATCTCCATATTTTAACCCCAGGCCCCCGCTGCCTTCCAGTCGATGTTCTGCTTGCCTGCTCAAAAGAGCAAGTTAAAATTCCAACCAGCAGGAAGGCAGTGCGTCAGTTGGCACATTGATTTTAACTGCCTGCACGTCTGCTTTCCATGGAACAGGCAAGGTTAAAATCAACCCTAAAGTGTTTAGTGAATGTATTCCAAACCAGGCATCACAATTAGCCTGCAGTATATCAGCTGAGGAAGTGATTTAGCTGTACACAAAAGGATTTTTGAAAAGGCATTTATTACGAAACTGTTGCAAAGTAAAGCAACTTGTAAGAAGTGAAACAATAGTAATTTGGGACAATCCAGATATTATACGGTTTAGAAATATTGTTGATTTAGTGAACCTGAATTCTTGCTAATGCCACATGAATTCAGTTGTGCTATTCCCTTTAAATTTAAACTTATAAATTGGAATTTAAATTAGAAAATTCAGTATTTTGTTTTTAAAATCTCTTTAGGCGAGGGAGCCCCCTGCTAATTGGTGTTCACAGCAAGTACAAGCTCGCCACTGACCAGATTCCAATCCTGTACCGAACATGTAAGTCGGGCCATTAGTGTATAAGTGGACTAGTCAATATTTGTTCAAACTTAGAAATTCTGCCAGCTTTTTTGTGTTCTTAATTGACCTCTGTTTGCCAAAAACGAGGAAAATCTGTTTTTTTTTACCAGAGCTGACTGGGTTTTAGCGAATCAGAAACTTATTCTAGCCCGAGGCTTGAATTTTAGTTTGACCATAAGAGATAGGAGCAGGAGTAGGCCATTTGGTCCCTCGAGCCTGCTCCGCCATTCAATGAGATCATGGCTGATCTGATTTTTACCTCAACTCCACTTTCCCACCTTTTCCCCATATCCTTCGACACCCTTGCTGATCAAAAATTTGTCTAACTCAGCCTTGAATGTATTCAATGACTCAGCCTCCACAGCTTTTTGGGGTAAAGAATTCCAAAGATTCACTACCCTCTGGGAGAAGCAATTCCTCCTCATTTCCGTCTTAAACAGGCGACCCCTTATTCTGAGACTATGGGCGTCGTTTTAGCACCCGCTATCGGGTGCGTCCTGGCGGGGGGGCCCCGAAAATCGGAGAATCCCGGAGCGGGACCGGAGCCCGCCTCGAACCCGCGCACTTCCGGGTTCCCCGCTGACGCGCCGGCGTGCGCGCGCAGCCCCCGCTGGTGGCAATCCCGCAGGCAATTTAAGCCAGCGGGATGCCACTTGAAAGTATTTATTTAGGTATTTCAGGTCATTAACTGACCTGATTAAGGGATTATGTGAGGAGGGGTGGGATTTTAGAGCAAACTGGGACTGTTTCCCACACTGGGGGAAACACTCCCAGGTCAAATGGACGTGTTGCAGCTGTCAGCCTGTGGCAGCTGCAAAGGTCCATTTGACAGGTGGGGGGGGGGGCGGGAGACCCTCACCCATTGCAGGAGGCCACTCTGTCACTTGGGACAAAGTTTGGCTTCCACCACCCTCCTCCTGACAGTCAAAGTCACCAACCTGCACACTTACCCCGGGGTCCGGAGACATGTACCTACCTTGCGGACCCCCTCAGATGTACATCTTGCGGATGGGGGCCGCCGTAGCTGCAGTAATGACCTCCTCGGAGGGCGAACAGCATCACCAGCCTCGCCATCCACGCCGTCCACCTCTGACACGTGGAGCTCCACAACAGAGTGCTGTGACACATCCACCTGTACAGCAGGAGGGAGGGCAACCGCAGAGAGAGATGCGTCGCAGAGGGCACTACCCTCGCCACAGGGTCCACAGACCGAGGCTCAGCCTCCTGGACCTCTCTGAGCAGCAGTTCACACGGAGGCTCAGAGTCACTCGACATGTAGTCGTGGACATCTGCAGCCTCTTTCATGCCGAGCTGCTCCTGGCTGGCCCAAGCACCATCTTCTTACCTGTTGCTGTCAAAGTCACCACTGCCCTCAACAACTTCTCCTCCGCATCCTTCCAGGGTGCAACCGGGGACATCGCCGATGTCTCTCAGTCGTCTGCGCAAAAGAGCCCTGCAAATACACCTACACCCACTCTGCAGTGACACAATGGGTGGCATCAGTTGTGGGTCCTCATAGTGATCCTCAGGAGAGGGCATTATTGCACAAACCAGACAGGATTCGTGAAGACATGGCAGTAGTGGTGCCAATATAATATGTAATGTGAGTTGATCAGAAATTCAAAATAAGTAACACACATGACAAACCCTCAAACACCCTTGTGCATCCCCTTCATGCTCACGACACGTTTGCCTTACGCTGCCTACTGCACATATGTGATGCATGCCCTGTGGCTGCAGCACAGGTGGTGGCAGGTTGAGTGAGGCTGGCCGTCAAAGAGATGCACGAGAGGGTGAGTATGAGAGAGAGCCATGAGATTGTATGAGGATCGGGATGAGTAGGTGCAGGTAAGATGAGAATGAGGTTTGAGTGGGTATGAGGTATGATGTGACAGAGTAGTGTTGGCAGTGCAGAAGGAGATGTGGGGTGGGGGCAGTGATGTGGCAGACGGAGTGTAAGGGAAAGACTACGTGTACTCACTTTGGCTGACCTACTGAGGTCATTGGAGCGCCTCCTGCACTGTATGCAGGTGGGCGATATGTTGGTTGCGCTGGTGATCTCCTCTGCCACTCGAGCCAGGCCTTCCTGGTGGCAGAGGCAGGCCGCTTCCTCCCGCACGCCGGGAGGAGGATCTCTGTCCTCCCCCTCCTCCTCACCCCATGTATTGATACCTGGAGTGAGGCATCATTAAACTGGGAGCAGCCTTCCCCCTGGGCTGCTCCATGCTGTAATTTTTGCTATTTGTGGCAGCATCTGTCAGTGGAGGACTGCCCCTTTAAATAGAGCTCCTCCAGCTGACAGATCTTACTGCGCATGCGCAGCCCGCCCGACGCGCAGATCAGCAGTGGGGAACCCGGAGGAGCAGGTAAGTGGTTCCAATTAGTGAATTGGATGCTACAATCGCGCGGGAAGCTGACTAATTTCACCGGGCGCGTTACCCACGCGCCTGATAGCCCCCCCACCGAGAACCCGCAGCCCTGCTAACATCGGGCCCCATGCCCCCTAGTTTTAGATTCCCCCATGAGGGGTAACATCTTCTCAGCAGCTACCCTATTGAGTCCCCTCAGAATCTTGTATGTTTCAATAAGATTGCTGTTTCTAATTGTGAAAGAATTAGGAGTGATCAGAAATATGATAGATAATTAAAGCTGCTATAGTTGAATCATTAAATTGTCACCCCCACTCCAAGTTTAAGCAAGCCTGGTGAGGAAAATGTTGGTAATCAGTAAGCTTCCTCTTCAGCTTTACTGTAAATGGTCACAAGAAAACTATAATTAGAATTGAAAGAAAGAAAACTTGCATTTATATAGCACCTTTCATGACCTCAGGACATCCCAAAGCACTTCACAGCCAATTCGTTATTTTTTTCTGAGTGTGGCCACTGTTATAATCCTGCGCGATTGTAGCATCCAATCCACTAATTGGATCCACTTACCTGCTCCTCCGGGTTCCCCACTGCTGATCTGCGCGTTGGGCGGGCTGCGCATGCGCAGTAAGATCTGTCAGTTGGAGGAGCTCTATTTAAAGGGGCAGCCTAATTTGCACACACCATGGTCCCACAAACAGCAATAGTATAAATGACCAATTAAACTGTTCTGGTGGTATTGGTTGAGGGATAAATATTGGCCAGGACACCGGGAGAACTCCCTTGCTCTTCTTTGAAGTAGAGCCACGAGATCTTTTATGTTCACCTGAGAGGGTAGGCAGGTTCTCAGTTTAATATCCCGTCCAAAAGACAGTGCAGCTCTCCCTCAGAAAGGCACTGCATATTGCGCCTTGAAACTTTCACAACAAAAACTCGGAGCTGTGTGATTTTTTTTTTACTCGTAACATATTTTAGGAAGGAGTTTCTTATTTTCCAGTATGATTATTAATTTATTTTTAGCAAAAGCACTCAACGGAATGATTTGCTGAAGTTTTTTTTTACACTATAGACAACAACAGCAAAAGTGGCAGTACGACCAAGACACAACGAATTGAGACTGAAAATGTTAAGTGCCTGCATCCCATTGGAGAGGAGAAAACTGTTGAATTTTATTTGGCATCTGATGCTAGGTCAGTGCAAAACATACTCTTCTATTTTGTTTGTGTTTGTGTTTTGAAATTCCACTGTAATCTGTACTGACTGTTTGCTAAAGTCAACAATATTGTCTTGACATGCTAATTAATCAATCAAAAGTACTAGCCTGTATTGTTGCTTTCTTTGAATGTGAGCTAGTTAATTCTGAAGAAATGTTCTCCTTTTATTAATGATGTGGAGATGCCGGTGATGGACTGGGGTTGACAATTGTAAACAATTTTACAACACCAAGTTATAGTCCAGCAATTTTATTTTAAATTCACAAGCTTTCGGAGGCTACCTCCTTCCTCAGGTGAACGATGTGGAAATGAAATCCTCGAAATGAAGTCGCATTTATAATTCACAGAACAATGCTTGGTGATAACAGACAGTTTTTTCAACTGCCTGTTGCCAAGGCAATCAGTGTGCAGACAGACAGGTGTTACCTGCCAGGTCTCAGAATATACAAATCACCAAAAAAAACAACAAACAAAAAAAAACAGAGATAGAGAGGTAGAAACATAGAAAAGACAGCAACTGACCCGTTATATTAAAAACAGATAACATTTGTTCGCTGGTGGGGTAACGTGTAGCGTGACATGAACCCAAGATCCCGGTTGAGGCCGTCCTCATGGGTGCGGAACTTGGCTATCAATTTCTGCTCGACGATTAAAAGTAGGATGTGACATCACATGGGACTATTGGATACTTAGCAGTATGAGAAATTGTATCACTTAGTAAATACCAACCTGCCTCCACAGAAGCTAAAACTTAATTATAAAACCAGAGTGTGTATTGACACCCCTGGTCAGCCAATGAGTTGGAGGCGTGGCAGGACTTGCAGCAGACAAGTGTATTTTGCAGCAGACAGCAAAGTAAACAATGTCTATTTACAATAGCAGCAAACAGCTCATGCATGACTAAAACTGCAGCAACTTCTCCCGATAAAAGCACCGTGATTTCTCCAGCAAAATGCAGTGTGTGGGGGATAGTTACATAATTTTATGTGCGGAGAAACAATCCCTGTCACTTACAGCAGTTTCCAGGCATGATTGACGGAGGAATTATCCAATTATCCCCATTCAGGCCGGGAATAGCAGTGTCACTATATGCAGCCTTATAAAACTATATGAAACAATTAAGTTATAAATTGCTAGCTTGGCTCAGTCGATGATAATCTCTTAAATCAGAAGGTTGTGGGTTTCAGGACATTAGTGCATAATTTAGGCTGACACGTATGTGCAGTAGTGAGGAAGTGCTGCATTGTCAGAAGTGCCATATTTCAGATGAGAAGTTACATCGAGGCCTTGTCTATCTATCCCAATGGTTTGATGGCCATTAAATATCGCATGGCACTATTTGAAGAAGAGCAGGATCTTTTGGTGTCTCAGCCAATGTTCTTCTCGCAACCAACACCACCAAAAACGCACACGTTAATCAGTCTTATTTGTGGGACCTTGCTATGTAGAAATTGACTGCTGTCTATCCAATCGTAGCCAGAGAATCACCTGCAATAGCTTCTTTTCCCACTCCTGCACCGTTACGTCTGGAGTCCCCCAAAAATCTATCCTTGGCCACCTATTTCTCATCTACATGCTGCCCCTCGGTGACATCATCCATAAACACGTCAAGTTCCACGTATATGCTGACGACACCCAGCTCTACCTCACTACCACCTCCCTCAACCCCTCCACTGTCTCTGATTTGTTGCACTGCTTGTCCGGCATCCAGTACTGAATGTGCAAAAATTTCCTCCAACTAAATATTAGGAAGACCGAAGCTATTGTTTTCGGTCCCCACCACAAACTCCGTTCCCTAGCCACCGACTTCATGCCTCTCCCTGGCCATTGTCTGAGGCTGAACCAGACCGTTTGCAACCTTGGCGTCCTATTTGACTCTGAAATAAGCTACCGACCATATATCCGCTCCATCACCAAGACCACCTACTTCCACCTCTGCAACAATGTCTGTCTCTGCCCCTGATTTAGCTCATCTGCTGCTGAAACCCTCATCCATGCCTTTGTTACCTCTAGACTTGACTATTCCAATGCTCTCTTGGCCGGCCTTCCATCATCCACCCTCCATAAACTTGAGCTCTCCCAAAACTCTGCTGCCCGTGTCCTAACTTGCACCAAATCCCGTTCACCCATCACCCCTGTGCACGCTGACTTACATTGGCTCCCAGTCCGGGAACGCTTCTATTTAAAAATTCTCATCCTTGTTTTCAAATCCCTCCATGGCCGTTCCCCTCCCTATCTCTGTAACCCCTTCCAAGATCTCTACGCTTCTCCACTTCTTGCCTCATGCGCAGCCCCGATTTTAATCATCCTACCATTGGCGGCCGTGCCTTCAGCTGCCGAGGCCCAAAGCTCTGGAATTCCCTCCCGAAACCTCTCTGCTTCCCTACCTCTTTGACCAAGTTTTTTGTCACCTGTCCTAAAATCACGTTATGTGGCTCGATGTCAAATTTAGTTTGATAATGCTCCTGTGAAGCACCTTGGGATATTTTACTATGTTAAAGGTGCCGTATAAATGCAAGTTGTTGTTGTTGCATCTGCCTACATTATAGTGACTGCACTTTCAGTGTAATGAATTGGTTGTGAAGCGCTGTGGGATGTCCTGAAGATATGATAAGGCACTACATAAATGCTTTGTTCTTTTGTTTATTAAGTGGATAAGACCTTTGCCAAACAGAAACACTGAAGTTAAAATAGGTGCTACAGAAGAAAGGTGCTTTAGTATCGCTGTGTTTTTACTGGGGAATATGTGAAATGTCTGGATAAATTTTTAACTCGGAAAATTTTGAAAATATCAGTTACTGACTTTACAAATGTTGCTGTAATACATATATACCAGAAATAGTAATATATAAGCATTATGCAGTTGTATATTTCTTAGTTACAATTATGGCAGGTTATTAGAAAATATATCTTTACCTATTGAGTAAATACAACAGTATCTTAATCATTCTTTAACAGTGCAATCATTGAGCACACAAACAGAGTTATATTTCTGGAAGACGATGACATTGCTGCGGTGGCTGATGGTTGTCTCTCCATTCACCGCGTTGAAAGATCAGTGGGTGATTTGGCATCTAGAGCCATACACACTCTGCAGATGGAATTGCATCAAATAATGAAAGGTGAGTGGAATATGCAAAACCAATAAAAACTCAAGTAGAAGCCAGTGAGCGGAGATCTGTACATTTGTTACAGTGTGTATACACTGAGCTCTTCTTTCCCTGAGTAAATTCATGTTAGCTCACATCAGTCAATTAAAATATACCAGTATTTTATTTGTACCAGCAGTGTACTTTGACTGGAATTCCCTGGATCAGCTTTCATGTTGTAATGCTGAAATAATAATATTACAATCATTCCCAATATTGTAGTAATAAAGCTACTCTCTTAGGAGTAGTTTTTAAACCATTAATTTGATTCGTTGTATCAGTTAATATTAACCACATTCAAGTAGTCAACATAAATTTGTAACGCTTCTGATTGTCCTGTCTTCCCCTCCCTATCTAATCTTTCCTCTGTCTCAATCCTTTATTCTTGTATTTTTATTATTCTAACATTATCTTTACCTTTAACTTATACTTTTCTAATTTTGTTTTTTTTTGTCCCAATATTTTTTTGAAGCCTAAATATTTATCTTTTTTTTGTGCCTTCAGTTTGGAAGTGGAAGCCAGGTTGTTTTCAGCCAGTCAGTGGCTAATTTTTATAGTCCCCAAGACTCTTAATTAAATCAATGCTTCAGAGTGTGAAGATTCATATATTATTGTCACAGACATGGAGTTAACTTTTCATTATATTTTAAGCATCAGAGGGCAAGCACTGTTGCTTTGACAGTTCACGCTCCATGGATTCATAAATGATTCATACTAAAATATTTATAAACCTGGAATTGATAAATCAATTTCCAAACACAAATTTGGCAAGTTACGCCAATTGTCAGGGTTTTACTAAAGGAACTTCTCTCTTATTTCCCCCTCCAACTGTCTCACTTCTGTATCCCTGGGTTCTGCTGCACTTAAATTATTTCCTTAAATTTCCCAATTATGTTTAATTCATCTTTTATCCCTTGCTGGATTGAGGATATCCTACAGATACTTTACATCGAGTTACATTGAAACTACAGCACAGAAACAGGCCATTCAGCCCAATTGGCCTATGCCGGTGTTTATGCTGCACACGAGCCTCCTCCCTCCCTGCATCATCTAACCATATCAAAATACCCTTCTATTCCTTTCTCCCTCATGTGCTTATCGAGCGTCCCCTTAATTGCATCTATGCTATTTGTCTCAACTACTCCTTGTTGTAGCAAGTTCCACATTCTTACATTCTTCGGGTAAAGAAGTTTCTCCTGAATTCCCTATTGGATTTATTAGTGACTACTTTATATTTGAGAAGTGGAAACATTTTCTCTACGTCGACCCTATCAGGTTACCCTTCTGCCTTCTCTTTTTCCAGAGAGAAGAGCCCCAACCTGTTCAACCTTTCCTGATGAGAATAACCTCTCAGTTCTGGTATCATCCTTGTGAATAATTATTGCCCCCTCTCCAATGCCTCTACACCTTTTCTATAATATGGAGACCAGAACTGTACACTATACTCCCAATTGTGGTCTAGCCAAGGTTCTATACAAGTTTAACATACGCTTTTGCTTTTCAGTTCTATCCCTCTAGAAATGAACCCTAGCGCTTGATTTGCCTTTTTTATGCCCTAATTAACCTACGTCGCTGCTTTTAGTGGTTTGTGTATCTGTACCCCCAGATCCCTCTGCTCCTCTACCCCATTTAGAGTCTCATTGTCCAAGCAGCATGTGACCTCCTTATTCTTCCTACCAAAATGCACCACCTCATACTTATCCACATTGAAATTCATTTGCCAATTACATGCCCATTCTACAAGTTTATTAATGTCCTCTTGTATTTTGACGCAGTCTTCCTTTATATTAACTGCACCCCCAACTTGGTGTGGTGTGCAAATTTTGAAATTGTACTTCCGATTCCTGAATCCAAATCGTTAATGTAAATTGTGAACAACAATGATCCCAGCACCAATCCCTGTGGTACACCACTTCCCTCCTTTTGCCAGTCTGAGTCGCTGTCCTTAACCCCAACTCTTTTCTGTTTTGTAGCCAGCTTGCTGTCCATTCTGCTACCTGTAACCTGACTCCACATGCTCTTACCTTAGTCATGAGTCTACAGTGCGGTACCTTATCGAAGGCGTTTTGAAAATCCAAATATATTACATCTGCTGCATTATCCTTGTCTACTCTTTCTGTTACTTCTTCATGAATTCAATAAGGTTGGTCAAGCATGACTTTCCCTTCTGAAATCCGTGCTGACTATTCTTTATTATATTTTTGTTCTAGATGTCTTTCTATTACATCTTTGAGTAAAATCTTCCATTATCTTTCTTACCATCGACGTTAAGCTAACTGGTCTATAGTTCCCTGGACTTGTTCTATCTCCCTTTTTAAATATAGGAATAACATTAGCTGTCCACCAGTCTTCTGGCACTTTTTCCTTTTCTAGTAAATTTTATGCATATGCAATAGTGCCTCTGCTATCTCCTCCCTAACTTTTAATATTCATTGATGCAATCCATCCAGACCAAGGGTCTTATCCCTTAGTTTGATTAGTTTATTAATTATCTCCCCACTTTCTATCTTAAATGTTTTAATATCTTTTTCAACCTCGTCTTCTAATGTCCTGCCCACCTAGTTGGACTCCCCAGTAATATGGAGGTAAAGTAGCTATTCAATATTTCTGCCATTTCACTATCGTTACCTATGAGTTTATCTTGTGTATCCCTTAGTGACCCGTTTCCTATTCTGATTTTTCTTTTGTTATTTATGTGTCTGTAGAATACTTTACTATTTCTTCTTATATTCCTTGATAATTTAATCTCAATTCCTCTTTGCTTTCCTTTGTTTTTTTACTTCTTTTCTAACCTCTTCGATATACCCTTTTGTCATCCTCTCCTTTATTGTCTATATACTTAGAGTATGCCTTTTTCTTCAGTTTCAATTTTACCCTTATCTCCTTATTCATCCGTGGTGTTTCATTATTGGCTAGTTTGTTCTTGCTTTTTAGAGGAATATATTTCTCTTGAACTCTATTGATCACCATTTTGAATATTATCCACTGCTGTTCTATTTCTTTGTCTGTCAAAATTTTTTCCCAGTTTACCTGCCCTAGCTCCACTCTCATACCCTTAAAATTAGATTTTTTTCCAACCTATTACTTTGGTCTTTGTCTTACTAATGTCTTTCTCAATCATTATTTTAACTCTTATTATGTTATAATCGCTATTGCCTAGATGTTCCCCTTGGCTTACTTCTCATCTGTTCTGGTTGATTTCCCATTACTGGATCCAGCAGTGATTCCTCTCTTGTTGGGCTTCTCACATACTGGGTAAGAAAGGAGTTATGTACGCACTGTTTAAAAACTCCATTCCGTTTTCTCCTTTTCTGCCAGTTTATTTGGGGGGTCGTCCCATGATTATTATTTGATGTTTTTTACTCATTTCATAGATTTGTCCACATATTTCATCCTCCACTTCCCTTCCACCATTCTATGATTCTGCCTATTAATGTGACCGATCCTTTCTTATTTTTTGTCTCAATCCATATGGATTCTGTTTCTACCTCAATGTTACTTATGTCCCTTTTTTTCTATTACCATTATGTTGTCTCCAATTAGTACAACTACCCACTTCCTTCCCTATCCTTTCTAAATATATTATATCCTGCAATATTTAACAGCCAGTCCTGTTCCTTATGTAACCATGTTTCAGTTATCCCTATCACATCTGGCTCCTCATTATGAATTGCCTCCAATTCCCCTGTTTTGTTTCGGATGCTGTGCACATTGCTGTGGAGGCAATTTAATTTGTTTTTAGTAATAGTTCCCCTCCCTTTGTTTTTAACAATCATTTTGCGCTTATGTTCTATAACTGTATTTGTTCCCTGACTGTTTATGTTACCCATATTCCTTAACTTGGTCTGACCTGGATGAGCAAAAATTTCCTCCAACTAAATATTGGGAAGACCGAAGCCATTGTCTTTAGTCTCCGCTGGAAACTCCATTCCCTAGCCACTGACTCCATCCCCTCCCTGGCTGCTCTCTGAGGCTGAACCAGACCATTCGCGACCTTGGGGTCCTATTTGACCCCAAGAAGAGCTTCCGACCACATAGCAGCTCCGTCATCAAGACTGCCTATTCCACCTCCGTAATATCGCCCGTCTCCACCCCTGCCTCGGCTCATCTGCTGAAACCCTCATCCATGTGTTTGTTACCTCCATACTGGACTATTCCAGTGCTCTCCTGCTTAGCCTCCTATCTTCCACCCTCCACAAACTTGAGCTCATCCAAAACTCTGCTGCCCGTATCCTAACTCGCACCAAGTCACGTTCTCCCATCTTCCATGTGCTCGCTGACCTACATTGGCTTAAACACTTCGATTTTAAAATTCTCATCCTTGTTTTCAAATCCCTCCATGGCCTTGCCCCTCCCTATCTCTGTAACCTTCTCCAGCCCTACAACCCTCCAAGATGTCCGCGCTCCTCCAATTCTTCTCTCGCACATTTCCGATTTTAATTGCTCCACCATTGGCGTCTGTGCCTTCAGCAGCCTAGGCCCTCAGCTCTGGAATTCCTTCCCTAAACCTCTCCACCTTTCTACCTCGCTCTTCTCCTTTAAGACTCTCCTTAAAACCTACCTCTTTGACCAAGCTTTTGGTCGTCTGTCCTAATACCTCCTTATGTGGCTCGTGTGAAATTTTGTTTGCTAACTCTCCTGTGAAGCGCCTTGGGATGTTTTACTACGTTAAAGACGCTATACAAATGCAAGTTGTTGTTGTTGTTGACCTTTACTTTCATTTCCTATTTCTTTTTTCTACAGACTTATGTTCTCTTCCCCAGATCTCTCCCCCATCTCACTAATTTAAAGTTCCATTGACAGCCCTATTTATCCTTCCAGTAGGACACCGGTCCGGTTCCGGTTCAGGTGGAACCCGTCCCAACGGAACAGCTCCTTCCTGTCCCAGTACTGGTGCTAGTGTCCCATGAAATGGACCCCCTCCTTCCCACACCAGTCTTTCAGCCACACGTTCGCCTTCCTGATCTGTCTATCCCTATGCCAATTAGCACGTGGCATGGGTAGTTATCTAGAGATTATCACCCATTTCTCACCCTGTACTGTTTCTTAATTTAGTTCCTAACGTCTAATGTTCTCTTCGCAGGACCTCCTCCCATTTCTTCCCTATGTCATTGGTCCCAACGTGGACCACGACAACTGAATCTTCCTCCTCCCCTTCCAAGTTCCTCTCCAGTTGCTCCAAGATATCCTTTACCCTTGCACCAGGCAGGCAACATACCCTTCTGGACTCTCGGTTGCGATTGCAGAGGATGCTATCTATCCCCCTAATTATAGAATCCCATGTGACTACAACCTTTTTATTCTGCTCTTTTCTCCCCTCCTTGGACTGCCTCCTGCTCCACGGTGCCATGGTTAGCATTCTGGCTGTCCACCCCGCAGCCTGCAGCCTACATCCTTATCCTCACAGGTGGAAAGTATGTTGTACCTGTTGGATAGGACCAGTGTCTGCGGGACCTCCTTCTCTACCTCCCCTTGGTTCCCCTTCCCCTGCTGAGCTGTGTGTCGGGGTGTCTCTAACTCGCACTCCAGTTCAACGACTCTGAGCTGGAGTGACTCAATGCAGAGACACTTGCTACAGACGTGGCAATCCGGGACATTCTCACCGTCCACAGACTCTCTCATGCCACCGTTCCAACACACAGCCTGCATAGCCATTTCTAGTTTTTATTTATCAGTATTAATTTAATTCTAGAACTAATAGAAACACTTTTGGTCCAGATTATATTTGGTAGGTAGATTTTAGCTTGATTTTGAATTAATTAGTAAATAATCATTCTGAATATTGATTTTATTTAACTATTTATATTTTATAGTTAAAGATAGTGTGTGTATTCTAAATTAATGACTTAGTTTAATTTTCTTGGGTTCTGCCACTGCCCCCTCTGCTATGATGTCACCTTTTGAAATTTCTCCCTGGGTTTGTTTAACTGCTCTGACTTCCCGCTCTTTTTAACTGTTTAGCTTTAAGGCTTTTTAACTAACATTAATAGACTAGCCACTAAATACACTAACCAATAAACTCTATGCTTACCCTCGGCACTCCTCTGTGATATCACCTTTGTCTTTTTCTTGATTTTTTTTTTCTCTTTGATTTCACCGCTCAGGTCCGCTCTCCCGGCACCTCTTTTATCGGCCGCTCGGGTCCACTCTCGCTGCCTCTTTTATTGATTTTATTATTGGACAAGTTGATTGTTATGATTTATGAGCCCTAAGTTGAACAGTAGACTGTGGAGTGCTTTAAATATTTGTTGAGGTAACCATTTCCAGGTGTATCTAAAAAATTTTGGGGGGTAACTAGTAATTTCAATTTTTTGATGCAGGTAACTTCAGTGCATTCATGCAGAAAGAAATTTTTGAACAGCCAGAATCTGTTGTTAATACTTTGAGAGGAAGAGTAAACTTTGAAACAAACACAGGTAATATATAAGCTTCATATCTGCATTTGTGAGGCAAAAGCCAGTTTCAGTATGATCTGTTAATTATGTTAATCATTAGTTGGCAAGTTATTAGTGTTTTAAATACACTTTTAAAAAAAAAGTGAAGATATACAGTGCTTTCTAATCATTAATATATTTTAATTATTACAGTTGTGCTGGGTGGATTAAAAGACCACCTCAAAGAAATAAAGAGGTGCAGGCGCTTGCTCTTGATTGGCTGTGGAACCAGTTACCATGCTGCAGTGGCAGTAAGTTTGAACATTCACTATTATGCTGCACAATTTTTAAAATCTAAACAGCTGCCTCTAGAATCACCATCTTTTGCAACACTATTTTAGATTTGCTATTTTTGCTTAGTTCACAAAATTTAGTTTATCTATTAAAATTCTTAACCCCCGCACCCCCCCCCCCAAAAAAAAATTAATATTGAACCAAACATGTGCCACTCTGGGGCCGATTTCAACTACCGCTCACTCGTTTCCCACCTGAAAAATGGGTGGCCGACAGTGGAAAATCAGTGGGGGAGGAATCCAAGAGGCGATGTAATTCCTCCCCCACTGGTGCAATTTACAAGCAAACCTGTAAATGGGTGGACAGCTTGCCCGCTTGAAACAGGTAGGAATGCTTCTTACATATGCAAATCTTACGCCAGTTGTAGGACCTCATTTGGAATTTTCAGGTACAAATGGGCAGAGCATGTGCCACGCATTCACTGTTTATTTTTTACCAAGCAGTGAGCGGAGTAACCATTGGTCTTTAAAGAGACTGCTGGAGGCTGCTCAGAAACATCTTAGAACTTTTTGGAAATATTGTGAGGCCAGGAGAAGCAAAAGTGCTCCTCCTTGCCCCACAAAAATACTGCAGCCTGCTACTGGATGGTTCCTCCCCTCCCCTCTCTTCCCCCCCCCCCCCCCCACCCCCTGTTTACCACTGATATCCAGCTTGACTCACCCATAGAGCCACCAGATTTCCCGCCCTCTAGTGTAGCAAGCTTGCCTGTTTGTGGTCACTGACCACTGTCCAGCTCGTCCCAATTATGCTGATGAGGCCCAAACCTGAAAATGGTTCCGGCTTCCAGATGCAGGCTTCAGGCAAGTTACGTGGCCTGTTTTGGGCGGAAGTTAAAAATCAGCCCCTATGTTGCACAGGAAAGATTCTGCTGTTCACTGCAGTGATTACTCAGTTGGAATGGTTACTCACCTATTTTTATTCGATCCTTCACTGAATTGAAAAGCTGCTCCTGATCCTAATTTATTTGCTAATTCTCGCTGCATATTGTCCTTGATCTTGGCACAATTGATGTTAGGAACAGAAGAATTAAAAAGCGGGGGGGGGGCTGGAAAACTAAACACATACATTAGTTTCAGAGATGAATTGAAGTAGATTATTAAAACGTCTGCTTAAAAAGGATTTTGTTTTTTGAAATGCAAATATCTTGCTAAACTACCAGTTCCGAAAAATTCAGCCCCAGTTTTATTGTGTTGGAAAAATAATCTGGGGGCTGAAATTCCACTCCCAGGTGGTTGCCACCACAGAAGCAGCCTGTGCCACCAACAGAGATTAGCAATCTCCCCTGGTTTTCTGGGGTCCCCTTATAAACATGTAACAATGACTGACGTGCTGCCAGCACACTTTGCGTCATACACGAGAGCGCAGAGGTAAGCTGGGGCAGGATTTCTTGTGCAGAGCTTTAAAAGCACCTTTTTATAGCTGTACCTGCACTTTCTGTTTGGGAGGTGGAGGAGAAGGTACAACTACTTTTAGTGACAGAATCCTGAAGGTGATGTTAAGTGAGGTCCTGGCAAGGAGATAGGCCATTTTTGAATCTGAGGTCCTTAGTGAGCTGCAGTCAGTATGGCCTGGAAAATGTGGCTGAGCAGGTCAGTGCATTCTCTGCAATAAATATTTCATCCTCCCAAATCAAGACGACATTTAATACCCTCATGAAGTTTGCCAAGGAAAGTGAATTCTCTACTTACCTCTTTGTAAGGCATGCCTGCAATACATTCATGCTTGCCCTTAATCAGCTGTATACGCATGTGAGATGCTTTCTTTCCTTTTATACACCCTTGGCTGTCTCTACCACCCACACAAGAGAGCCCATGTTCTAGCATGATACACCATTCATCTCCGAGAAAACATTTCACTGATGTGGATAGGACCATAAAAGGCAACCAATATCCACTTGCAAGCTGTCTGTTCTTGCATTCCTGTTTAGAGAAGCACAGTTGCCAATTGCCTAGCTTTGGTAGGGCTTAGCAAACTGTCAGCATTTCATTCATGTCTTTATGAAAACAGGCCAAGAAAGTCCACAATAGAAGAGAGACATTAAGCTGAGGATCGATCTGTCCTTTTGGATGGATGTAAAAGATAAACTTGAAGAATGAGCATGAAATTGGCAAATGAATTTCAATATAGATAAATGTGAGGTGGTACATTTTGGAAGGAATAATGAGGCCACAGACTCCTTGGAAAATAAGAGTCTAAATGGTGTAGAAGAGCAGAGGGATTATGGGGTACAGGTGCACAAATCACTAAAAATAGCAATGCAGGTTAATAAGACCATTTAAAAAAAATAGCAAACCAAGCACATTTCTGCAGTGATAGAATTGAAGAGAAGTTATGCTAAACTTGTACAGAACCTTTGTTAGACCACACTTGGAGTACTGTGAATAGTTCTGGACTCCATATTATAAAAAGGATATAAAGGCACTGGAGAAGGTGCAAAAAAGATTTACATGGATGATGCCAGAAATGAAAGGTTATACCTATTAAGATAGATTGAATAGGCTTGGGCTTTTTTCTCTAGAAAAGAGAAGATTGAGGGGTGACCTGATAGAGGTCTTTATGATTCGGAAAGGGTTTGGTAGGGTAGTCGTAGAGAAGATGTTTCCACTTGTGGGGGAGACCAGAAGTAGGGAACATAAATATAAGATAGTCACTAATAAATCCAATAGGGAATTCAGGAGAAACTTCTTTTCCCAAAGAGTGGTAAGAATGTGGAACTTGCTACCACAAGGAGTAGTTGAGGTGACTAGCATAGATGCACTTAAGGGGAAGCTCGATAAACATATGAGAGAGAAGGGAATAGAAGGATATGTTGATAGGACTTGAGGAAGAAGGGTGGAAGGAGGCTCACGTGGAACATAAACCCCGGCATGGACCATTTTGGGCTGAATGGCCCGTTTCTGTGCTGTACGTTCTTTGTAAGATCCCATGGCACTATTCGAAAAAGAACCGGCGAGTTCTCCCGGTGTCCTGGCCAAAATTTATCCCTCAACAAACATCACTAAAACAGATGATCTCGCCATTTATCTCGTACTGTTAGTAGGACCTTGTGCACAAATTGGATGCTGCGTTTCCTTCCATTACACCAGTGGCTACACTTCAAAAGTAATTAATTGGCTATGAACTGCTTTGGGATGTCCTGAGGACGTAAAAGGCGCTATATAAATGCAAATTTGTTCTTCTGTCTTTCTTTGTTTCGATTACCTTTACATAGATGGCTTTACATTCAGTTGTAAACTTATGAAATTACATCCTTTTTATTTATTGATTTAAAATATGCACTTAAGTCAAGTAATTTCACACATGCAGCACTTTTTATTTGCGTAATCTACTTCAGGATAAACATGGTAGAACACAGATTATCTATCTTCTCTCTAATATGTCGAAGCAATCAAACAAAACACTGGGGTTCATTTCTAGAGGAATAGAATTCAAAAGAAAAGTTATGTTAAACTTGTATTGAACCTCGGTTAGGCCACACTTGGAGTGCTGTGCACATTTCTGGTTTCCATGGTACAAAATGGATATAGTGGTATAAACTGGGCGACATGGACATGTTGGGCCGAAGGGCCTGTTTCCATGTTGTAACTTCTATGATTCTATGATTCTATAGAAGCAATGGAGAAAGTGGAAAAAAAAGATTTACAAGGATGATACCAGAACGGAGAGGGTACAACCAAGAGGAAAGACTGAACAGGCTGGGGCTCTTTCCTCTAAAAAAGAAAAGACTTAGGTGACCTGATAGAGGTCTTTAAAATTATGAAGGAGTTCGATAGGGTAGACATAAGAGAAAATGTTTCCACTTGTGGGCAAGTCCAAACCTAGGGCCCATAAATATAAGATAGTCACTAATAAAATCAATAGGGAATTCAGGAAAAACTTCTATATCCAGAATGGTGAGAATGTGGAATTTGCTACCACATGGAGTGGTTGAGGCGAATAGCTTAGATACATTTAAGGAGAAACTACTTAAGTACATGAGGGAGAAAGGAATAGAAGGATATGTTGATAGGGGGAGATGAGCAGAGTAAATAGAGTGGGAGGAGGCTGGTGTGGAGCATAAAGCCGAATGGCTGTAATTTCTGTGCTGTAATTTCTATGTAATTCTATCTTGTATCTGGAGTTTGTTCATAGTTGAAAAAAGTGAATGATTCTAGAAAGCGTGAAAAAAAAACTAGCTTAAACTGTACGTAAGTGTGGATATTTATGTAGTTAGGAATGGTTATTCTTTATTTTACAAATCCTACCTTATAATCAACATAGATTCATACATTCTGTTTGATCATTATATCCAATATTTTTGGTCAATCTAGACACGTCAAGTATTGGAAGAACTAACTGAACTGCCAGTGATGGTTGAGCTTGCCAGTGATTTCTTGGACAGAAATACTCCTATTTTCAGAGATGATGTCTGCTTTTTTATTAGCCAGTCAGGTGTGCATTAAAACACATTTTTTGAATTCTGATGTCATTTATTATTTCTTGTAATAACCTGTACATCTGCATGCAATCATGAGGAAAATATCCTTTGCAGTTCTGAAGAGGTATCTTGGAATCTGCTAATTGAACAACATTGAACATTATTCATTTGGAAGATAAATTTATCTCTCATTTTATATTCCTGTAATTTAACGGATTTGAAGTGAACAAAATTGTTTATAAAAAAGATATAACATCTGTTTCTGTTTAACAGGTGAAACTGCAGATACTCTCATGGCTCTGCGATACTGTAAGGGTCGTGGTGCCTTGACTATTGGTGTTACAAACACAGTTGGAAGCTCTATTTCTCGAGAAACTGATTGTGGTGTACATATTAACGCAGGACCTGAAATTGGAGTGGCGAGCACAAAGGTTAATGAGTTCTTTCTTTTAAAACAAACAATGTTACCTTGTATTTATGCTTTGAGTACTTTAGAATTTTGTGACTGCTTAAACAACCTAAGTAATTGATATTTTCAATTTTGTAATATGTACTGCAGTATAGTAAAATAAGGTGTGACAAGAAAGTTAACACAGTCTGAATTGCCTTAACTCCTATTGCAGTAGCCTGATGTACAGTGCACTCAAAGTGCACAACTGAATTTTGACATACTCTTATCAAGATATAAATCTGAGAGGAGCAAATACAAAATGTTGTAGTACAAAGTGATTTTGTAAAATGTTAAACTTACAATTATAGCATATACAAGATTGAGGTCAAAATTATTATTTTTTCATTGGTTCCCCTAGTTGTTTGCTGGCTAAATTCACAATTGGCGTGTTTTGCATTTAATCAGTAGTTTTGATTTCCATTTGCTGCTTATTCATTAGAAGGTTCTATATCCTGTTCAGTTGTGATTTGTTAAATTAAATCAGAAGGGTTTAAGTGTCACACCTCAAGTGTGAAAATTTGTTGCACACCAGGTGCAAGACTATAGATATGTGAGTGAGAGTTTATTTGCAGTAAATTGTTCCTTATGCTGGTACCACGTTCTAAGATTCATGCACCACTGGCTATGTCGGGTTCTCACTTAGTTTCTGACTGTTAACAAGATTTATATTAATGAATGGGGAGCACATAAAATGCACTACAGTTTTTTAAACCTACAACCAACCCACTTTATTTTCATTCTCTGGTGTGTATTGCTTTCTCCTCCATGTTCCTTCTCTTTTCCATTCTTCCCACGGGGGCTGGTGTCTCTTCCAATGCTCTCATTGACTAAGCACAAAGAGATGTGCAATAATGATCTGGGGATCTCCTGGCATTGCCCCACGTGGCACAGCTCAGAGCAGAGTGGAAGATCTGTCCCATTTGGTGGTATTGGTCATAAGGTTCCAAACAATTGAAATAAAATAATGGCAATCCATAGTGTATGAATAATACTTGGATCCGATGATTAAAGAAGCTTTGAAATACTTGAGATGAGAAATAGAATTAGAACCCTAATAAATAATTACATCACAATTTTAAATATGCTCGGCCCTACTTTCTTGCTAGTACCATTTGGAATTTTCCTGAAGCATTGGTAGAAATCGCCATCTATATCCCAGGAAATCATCCCAGTTTCAAAATATGCGGGTGAAAAAAGATTGAGGATGGGAAATGGCAAAACAATTTTGTGAATCCCTGCCCTGTTGAGTAAAGGGACTACATTTTTCTTCTGTATGTATTTACGGTGTAGGGAATCATAGCCCCACCAGAATGGTTCGTCAGAAGTATCATTATATACAATATTGATTGAAGCTAATAGTGGCACAAATTAAATTCCATTAGTAGTGCTTCAGGTGACTAATATCTATTTTCTGTTTCCTACCATGTATAGAAATTATGTATTGCTTTTTAATTGAGGTGAGGAGGATGACTAAAATAGATTACTGCAGAAGGATGCTGTTAATGTTTATGCTGTTGACTTGACATTAATGCTGTTACGAACATATGAAATTAACAGGCAGGAAAAGACCAGCTGGTCCATCAAGCTTGCCCCACACCATGATGGCCGGATCATTATGGCTAACACTTCTTCCCTCCCCCGCAGCCATGTAATCTCCTGGGAGAGGCAAAAGAATAGAGAAAAAACCCAGGGCCAATAAGGGGAAAAAAATACTCCCTAAAATTCCTCTTCGAACCCCCTCAGGTGATCGAAACCAGTCTAGAAGATCACATGGACCAAGTGATATCTATAATGACATTTACCTGCTATATGATGCAATCTCTGCTCCAGTCAGGACCAGTCCAGCTCCCTCTTGAAGGCAGGCAGAGAGTCAGCACCCACCGCAGCAGCTGGCAATGAATTCCAGAGGCTCTCAATTATCTGGGAAAAGAAGAACCTCCTAACATCCAGTCTATTCCTACTCCTCGATAGTTTAAACTATTTAGCAGCAGCGCTGTACAAATATAATTTAGCCCAGCTTAAACCATTACTATGCAACAGTTAGGTCAGTGTTTATAATATAATATGAATAGTTTTCCTGCTCTTATTACTTCAGCTTATGACACTAAATTTGTTTTTTTAGGATAGAATTGAAAGAAATTAACAAATTATGGATTACGTATGATAGAAATGATCATCTCCATTCTTTATATATGGAGGATAAACTTGTTTTGAATAGAAATTGCCAACTTCCCTAGAGGAGAAATGTCACCCAAGATACTGTTCCTTTGGGGGAGGGGGAATTGCCTAGCACTCTGTCACTTTTGTGAAAATTGTATCCTTATGCTGCCATTTTCTGGAAACGCCATCACCACAAAGGCGGCAGCAGTTCAAATAGAAGGCCTATCACCACCACCTCAGGACAATTAGAAATAGGCAATAAAATGTGGCCCTGCTGGTATCGGCCATATTATGAGAACAAAAAAAAATTTGGATTGGGGTGTACGTGTGATACACCTTTAGTTTATGTCTTTTAGCAGCAATCTTGACTGTACACAGGAAAGCTTCACTTATTTTGGTATCTTTTTCTGTTATAAAATAGTATTTAATATATAATCTGCAAAGTCCAGCAAAAATTTTGAAAAGTTAGAATTTAGTTTATTGAGCTTGAAGGTTTAGTTAGAAAAGTTTCCAAAACCACCTTCTCCACTGATACAACATGATTGTTTGTTTTTTTGTGTGCATCAGTATTTTCCTGCTTTGGGAAGATTAATTTCAATCCATGTGGTCTTCAACTAATACGAGTTTCAAAATTTGTACTGAATGTCATGGATCCTTCTCAGTGACTGGTACCCACAGCATCTACTTTACACTAAGGGAGAATTTCCATGGGGATCTCCACTGTAGCTTTGGTGGAAATCCTGAAGATATGGTGTAAATTGCCGTTATTAGCCCATTTATGCCGTTACTCCAGAGATTCCGCTGATCTTCTGCTGGAGAACCCTGCGGAAATTCCAGGCGATTGTCTTTTAATGTTGGATGATTTTCAGAATTATGAAGCCTACTATAAGCTTAGCAAAAGAGCTTGCTTCAATCATTTTATTCACCTGAAAGGCTGCCCTTTTACCAAAAATGTCCAGTCAGTCTGTGTCTATTTGGAAGAATCAAGTTTCAGTTCTTGCAAGAAGCAGGCCTTCAGTTCTAGGCTAGTTGAGAGGGAATAGGATTTAAAGAATGTGCTTTGGAAGGCATCTGATATACTAAAGCAAACAAGCAGCAGAGATGCTTGTAATCACTTTTCAAACAGGAAGAATGAGCTCGGGCGTGAAGAAAAGGAAGTAATCTGAAGAGTTTTCCTGCTGAGATCAAGTTGTTAATGATGGAATAACTGAAAATGATTTTTTCAGTAAATATTATACATTTTTTAATTACCATTTGGATGGTTTAAAAATATGACTAGCCAATTCATATGCTTGCAAGGCCCCATACGAACATTTTATATAAATTTAAGATAAATTAGCTCCCATGTTGTGTAAGTATTATTGGTAGCCTTTTTGCAGACTTCAGTTTCTTTACATGGATCCCTGTTGGAAGTGTGCCCTCTGCTGGGATTTCAGGCTGAACTTTCTCACAGAAGTGTTTTTGTTTGAAATCAAATACTTCAAAGAAAGAAACTGTAGGAAACTCAGATCAAAGAATCTTCCTGTTGAGGTAGCCGTTCTACAATCCTCAGGCGCTGATTAACCTTCTCTCTTCCCTTTCATAAAATGTCTGTTAATGATTTTCTAATGTTTTCAAACCTGTGCAATGCAATTTTAGCAATAAGGTTAACAAAATAAGAGCCACTTACAGCAATACTCTAAAACTGTTTCGTGAGTGGATTATATCTCTAGAGTGGGCACTGCATTGGTTGTTTTGAAAAAACATTAAATGCATTTTACTAGTTATACAAGCAGGATTGTAAATAATGCTGCTGAATAAAACTATAAAATATATCTTTATTTAAAATTAGTAATTTGTGAAAGTTTTAACGATAGTTCGCATACAGCACTTCCAGTGGGATGCCATGCTAGAAGGGAGCACCGATCCGTGTTCACTTCTTGTGCAGCTCAGTGCTGAACATACTCTTTTGATCCTCCCCATACCACCACAATATTTTTTTTTGAACTTGATAATTCCAAGTGGTAATATAAACATTTCCTAAATATTGCAAGTACAACATTCAGAGTCTATTGAGAACTTGTTTTATCCTATCTTCCTTATAGGCCTATACTAGCCAGTTTGTTTCCTTGATTATGTTTGGCCTCCTGATGTCTGAGGATCGTATCTCTATGCAGCAAAGGAGAAAGGAGATTATCACCGGGCTTCAGTCTCTACCAGGTGGTTCTCATTGTATATCAGGCTGCGCACTGAGCATTTAATCAGAGAAATGTATATTAAATTATTGAAATATTTAAAATGAAATGTTTTCTTGTTTTACCTTTGTAAATAACCTATTGTACATTTAAAAAATGCTAATCTCCCTGATGACTTGATTTCATCTCTTTAGAACCATTAATTTTTTTTTAAAACTATAAATATTATTGCTCTGAATTTAACCCCTTGCGTCTAACAAGAACGGGATTAAAATAGGGGCAGAATACTTACCCTCTGTTCATGCTGCACTCCTGCCCGCCACCAGTTTAACTCCCTGGTTTCAGGAGATGTGTGAGGGCTTCAAGAGGCAGGGTGCAATAATGTCACTCGGACCCCAACATGATTTTAATCCTGGGCCCCGCGATTCGCACACAGTGCCATGTGCACCAGGGAAAACTGCCGGCAGATGGATCAGAACCAGAAGAGGCCCAGCAAGGTTCCTTTTTTTTTATTTAAAAAAAAAGTTTCACTGCTTTCCTTGTGGGCCAGGTGTAGCATGAGCGTTCCTCCAGGCCTAACAAGGAAACCTCGGGCTTCCCTCCTGCTCCCCCTGACAATGATCGCTTCCTAACCTTGCCTCCCCCTGCCCCCAGGACTTACCTTAATGCTGGGAACCATTCCCTTGGGTTCCTGGCAGTGGTCTCCTGCCACCTGAACTGCCCGCCAGCCTCCTCATCACTTCCACCAGGCTCGGGCAGGAGTCATTTCTTGACCATGGTAATGAGGCCTGGGTTAAAATGGTCCAGGCCTCATGCTGGTTCGGCTGTGCGAATTTATTATTTGGCCTGCCGTCGCCCAAATGCGGCACTCGTGCCCAGAGTTAAAATCGGGGCTTAAATAATATTTGGTGGTGGTGGGGTGGTGGGGGGGGTTATAAATAGGTTATAGAGAATGAGTAATGAAATAATTTGTACAAAAATTTAGTGCAGCCACAGTTAGAGTACTGCGTACAGTTTTGGCCATTCCATTAAAAAAAAGGACAGTAAAGCTACAGAGCATACAGTGTAGATTCTCCAGGATGATGTCAGGTGTGGGAAACTATAGTTAGGAGGAGTAACTTGAGATACTCAAAAGGTGGGAAGTGGTATTCCACAAGGATTGGTGCTAGGACCACTGTTGTTCACAATTTACATAAACAATTTGGACTCGGGAATCGGAAGTACAATTTCAAAGTTTGTGGACTACAGCAAATTGGGGGCGTATAGTTAATGCCGAGGAGGACTGTGACAAAATACAGGAAAACGTTAATAAACTTGCAGAATGGGTGTGTAATTGGCAAATGAATTTCAATATAGCTAAGTGTGAGGTATTACATTTTGGTAGGAAGAATGAGGGGGCCACATACTGCCTGGAAAATAAGAGTCTAAATGGGGTAGAGGAACAGAGGGATCTGGGGATACAGATACACAAATCACTAAAAGTAGTGATGCAGGTTAATAAGGACATTTTTTTTAAAAAAAACAAGCACTGGGGTTCATTTCTAGAGGGATAGAATTGAAAAGCAGAGAAGTTATGTTAAACTTGTGTAGAATCTTGGTTTAGACCATACTTGGAGTACTGTGAACAGTTCTGGTCTCCATTTTATAAAAAGGATATAGAGGCACTGGAGAAGGTGCAAAAAAGATTTACTTTGATGATACCAGAACTGAGAAGTTATACCTATCAGGAAAGATTGAGCAGGCTGGGACTCTATTTTTTTCTCTCGAAAAGAGAAGACTGAGGGGTGACCTAATAGAGGTCTTTAAGATTATGAAAGGGTTTGATAGGGTAGACGTAGAGAAGGTGTTTTCACTTGTAGGGGAGACCAGAGCTGGGGGCCATAAATATAAGATAGTCACTAATAAATCCAATAGGGAATTCAGGAGAAACTTCTTTACCCAGAGAGTGGTTGGAATGTGGAACTCGCTACCACAAGGAGTAGTTGAGGCGACTAGCATTGATGCATTTAAGGGGAAGCTAGATAAACACATGAGGGAGAAAGAAATGGAAGGATATGCTAATAGGGTTAGATGAAGTAGGGAGGGAAAAGGCTTGTGTGGAGCATAAACACCAGCAGGGACCTGTTGGGCAAAATGGCCTGTTTCTGTGCTGTACGTTCTATGTAATACTGGGACCATTTCCACTGGAGCAGAGTAGGGTAAAATGAGATTTGATTGCGGTTTTTAAAATTATGAAGGGTTTTGAAGGAATAATAGGGAACGACTATTTCCTCTGGTTGGGGACTCGGTAATAAGGGATCATCAATTTAAAATGCACAGTGAGTAGAGAAGTTAAGAGAAATTTCTTTACACTGAAGATTCCTGGAGCATGGAATGCTTTGCCACAGGGAGTATAAATATTTGAAGCAGAGGAAGTTACAGGGTTATGGAGGGAGAGCAGAGCATTGGGATTGGTCTGGCAAACACCTGGCATAGACATGACGGGCCAAATTACCTCCTCCTGTGGTGTAAACTTCTATGATTTTATTTGAAAATATAGTTTTTATATTAAATGTTTGTATGCATGTTGCCTCAGCAGTTTGTAAAAATCTTGTAATAGTTAGAAGATAAATACACGTAAACAGCTGCAGGTAGGATGTAGTTGCTATTAACCCTAAAGCTACCTTCATTTATTTTATTAACCCATCATTATTCTTCCCAAATAATTCCCCTTAGACCTGATTAAAGAGGTTTTATCCTTGGACGAAAAAATTCAGCTACTGGCCCGTGAGCTGTTCCAGCACAAATCACTCCTAGTTATGGGCCGTGGGTATCATTATGCTACATGCCTAGAAGGAGCTTTAGTAAGTATAGCCTCAACAAAAGCCTTCCTTGATTTCTATTCATGATCATTTACAACGTAAGACCATCATGTTCTATAGATTCTTTAATTATATGTGTTCTTTGTTACTCTCGTCAGTCCCATTCTTAAATTCATTGTAACCTTCTTCAAGGAGGTGCTAATCTGCTTAGGCTAGGAGTCTACTGTTGAATGCGTTTAAAAGAATTAGATAGTTCCTTTAAGAAAAAGGAATATTAAAGGATGTGGGTGCAATGAGGACACTGGAATTAGACTAGGCTGAGCCAAATAGTCTGTTTCTGTCTGCAACTCTTTAATTTCCTGATTCTCTATAATGGGTATATCTCACTATGATTTTAAAATACTCTGTTAAACGGTGGCAAGTGGGAGCCAAATAACCTTTTTAAAATTATGCTTCTTGCATAAATTATTATTTGTTCTCACTTACTACTATTTACAATAACAACAACTTGCATTTATATAGTGCCTTTAACGTAGTACAATGTTTGATAATCGCTTCACAGGAGCGATTATCAAACAAAATTTGACACCAAGCCACATAAGGAGATATTAGGATAGGTGACCAAAAGCTTGGTCAAAGAGGTAAGTATTAAGGAGTGGCTTAAAGAAAGATGGAGAGGTTTGGGAAGGGAATTCCAGATCTTAGGGCCTAGGCAGCTGCAGGCACGGCCGCCAATGGTGGAGCGATTAAAATTGGGGATGAGCAAGAGGTAAGAATTGGAGGAGCGCAGCGATCTCGGAGGGTTGTTGGGGTGGAGGAGGTTACAGAGATGGGGAGGATTGAGGCCATGGAGGGATTTGAAAACAAGGATGAGAATTTTAAAATCGAAGTGTTTAAGCCAATGTAGGTCAGCGAGCACAGGGGCGATGGGTGAACAGGACTTGGTGTGAGTTAGGATATGGGCAGCAGAGTTTTGGATGAGCTCAAGTTTATGGAGGGTGGAAGATGGGAGGCTGGCCAAGAGAGCATTGGAATAGTCAAGTCTAGAGGTAACAAAGACATGGATGAGAGTTTAAGCAGCAAATGAGCTGATGCGGGGTGGAGGCGGGCGATGTTACGGAGGTGGAAGTGGGTCGTTTTGGTGATAAAGAGGATATGTGGTCGGTAGCTCATCTTTGTCAAATAGGATGTCACGGTTGCGAACGATCTGGTTCAGCCTCAGACAGTGGCCAGGGAGAGGGATGGATTCGGTGGCTAGGGAACGGAGTTTGTGGTGGGGACCGAAGACAATGGCTTCGGTCTTCCCAATATTTAGTTGGAGGAAATTTTTGCTCATCTCGTACTGGATGTCGGACAAGCAGTGTGACAAATTAGAGACAGTAGAAGGGTCGAGGGTGGTTTTGGTGAGGTAGAGCTGGGCGTTGTCAGAGTACGTGTGGAACCTGAAGTTGCGTTTTCGGTGGAGCAGTATGTAGATGAGAAATAGGAAGGAGCCAAGGATAGATTCTTGGGGGACTCCAGAGGTTGTAACGGTGAGGGATGAGAAGCCATTGCAGGTGATTCTCTGGCTATGACTGGATAGACAAGAATGGAACCAGGCGAGGGCAGACCCACCCATCTGGACGACGGAAGAGAGGCGTAAGAGGAGGATGGTTTGGTCAATTGTGTCAAAGGCTGCAGACAGGTCGAGAAGGATGAGGAGGGATAGTTTACCACGGTCATAATCACATGGGATGGCATTTATAACTTTGATCAGGACTGTTTCAGTACTGTGGCTGGGGCGGAAACCTGATTGGAGGGATTCATACATGCAGTTGTGTGAAAGATGTGCACGGATTTGGGAGGCGACAGTACGTTCAAGGACTTTATAGAGGAAAGGGAGGTTGGGGATGGGGCGGTAGTTTGCAAGGACAGAGGGATCAAGGGTGGGTTTTTTGAGGAAGGTGATGACGGCAGATTTGAAGGGGAGGTGGACAGTACCTGAGGAGAGTAAAATCCATAATTATACTTTTTGCTCTTCTGATATTCTTCCTCTGATATTCCTCCAAGTTATCATTTAACTTTTGTTTGGCACCAAGTATAGCTTTGTTTCCTTGGTTAGTTTAAAATATTTCTGCTTGGTCTTTAGGGTTTTTTATTCTGCATTATTCAAATAGGACTTGATTTTGCTCTTTCTTTAATTCCTCACAAGGAATTTTTTTACATTCTGTAAAATCTATTTAAAAAAATATCCAGTTCAATTTGATTCCAGATGCTCCGAATTTGTTCTCGAAGTCTTTTACATTCATGTAGTTTTTTTTTCTCCTTCACCCCCCCCCCCCCCCCCTCCCCAATCCTCGTCACGACATAAAATATAACTCTTCAGTGATCATCAGAACCCAAGCGAGCTTTTAGGTTTTTCACTTTTGCCTAACTGCCGAATTCTAAATCTGATATACGATTCTGCTTCACCGTGTCAGGAACACACTGATGTCCTCTGTGGAATTGTTTGTACTTTCAGTCCGTCCTTTTGGTTATCACTGATCTGCCAATTCAGTCATAGCATGTTTCATATCTGATGTAAATAAATTCTCTGCAGCCTTTCTTGCTGTCAACCTGCTTACTTTAACAACTGCTAGTGAATGGCAAGTTCTTACTTGCCCTCACCAATAATATCTACCAGTATTGTTTTTGCTACCTACTTTTTTTTCCCATTCCAATCTTTCAATGCTTGTTATATCCTCACAATGCCACTCCTTGACCTAGTTTAATAAGAACATAAGAAATAGGAGCAGGAGTAGGCCAATCGGCCCCTCAAGCCTGCTCCGCCATTCAATAAGATCATGGCTGATCTGATCCTAACCTCAAATCTAAATTCATGTCCAATTTCCCGCCCGCTCCCCGTAACCCCTAATTCCCTTTACTTCTAGGAAACTGTCTATTTCTGGTTTAAATTTAAATTTATTTAATGATGTAGCTTCCACATCTTCCTGGGGCAGCAAATTCCACAGACCTACTACCCTCTGAGTGAAGAAGTTTCTCCTCATCTCAGTCTATTCTGTACATTCATTGCTCTATCTCCTGGGCATTTTCTGCTGATTGCCATGCTTCTTGATGCTAGTTGGGTCAGTTTTTATGCAGCCTCTCCATATCAATACCAATAATTCCACTATTTTAGTCCTAATAATATTACATTTTTAGAAAAGTATTTAAACTTTTATTTTAACTTCACCTTATCCCAATTTGAACTTTTTCTTCCTTATGTATTCTATAGACATATAGATACAGGAGTAGGCCATTCAGCCTTTCGATCACGTTCTGCCATTCTATTAGATTGTAGCTGACCTGTACCTTAGTTTAATTTATGCACCTTTGCTCCATATTCCTTGATACCCTTAGCTAACAAAATACATTGTTCTCGGTCTTGAAAATTTCAATTGACCCAGCATCCACAGCCTTTTTACAGAATCATAGAATAATGGAATCATAGAATGATACAGCACAGGAGGCAGCCATTTGGCCCTTTATGCCTGTGCCAGCTCCAGCAGAGCTATCCAATTAGTCCCATTCCCCTGCTCTTTACCCATTGCTCTGCAATTTTTTTCCCCTTAAAGTACCTGTCCAACTCTCTCCTGAAAGTTACTATTGAATCTGCTTCCACCACCTATCAGGCAGTGTGTTCCAGATCATCATAACTCGCTGCCTAAATTTTTTTCCTCATGTTGCCTCTGGTTCTTTTACCGATCACCTTAAATCTGTGTCCTCTGGTTGCTGACCCTTTTGCCACTGTAAACAGTTTCTCCTTATTTACTCTATCAAAACCCTTCATGATTTTGAACACCTCTATCAAATCTCCTCTTAACCTTCTCTGCTCTAAGGAGAACAACCCCAGGTTCTCCAGTCTCACTGCATAACTGAAGTCTCTCATCCCTGCTACCATTCTACTAAATCTCTTCTGCACTCTCTCTTAAAGCCTTGACATCCTTCCTAAAGTGTGGTACCCAGAATTGACAGTGTTTTATAAAAGTTTAGCATAACTTTCTTGCTTTTGTACTCCATGCCTCTATTTATAAAGCCAAGGACCCCATAAGCTTTTTTAACGGCCTTCTCAACTTGTCCTGCCACTTTCAAAGATCTGTGTACATACGTCCCCGACTCTCTGTTCCAGCACCCCCTTTAAAATTGCACCATTTAATTTATATTGTCTCTCCTCATTCTTCCTACCAAAATGCATCAATTCACACTTCTCTGCGTTAAATTTCATCTGTCATGTGTCTGCCCATTTCACCAGTCTGTCTATGTCCTCCTGAAGTCTGTTGCTATCCTCTGTTGTTTACTACATTTACTATCCATTGTTTACTACATTTCCGAGTTTCGTGTCATCTGCAAACTTTGAAATTGTATCCTCTACACCCAAATTCAGGTCATTAATTTATATCAAAAAGAGCAGTGGTCCTAATTCTGACCGCTGAGGAACACCACTGGAAACTTCCCTCCAGTCTGAAAAACAACCATTCACCACTATTCTCTGCTTTCTGTCCCTTAGCCAATTTTGTATCCACGCTGCCACTGTCCCTATAATCCCTTGGGCTTTAATTTTGCTAACAAGTCTATTAAGTGGTACTTTATCAAACGCCTTTTGCAAGTCCATATACACAACATCAGCCGCACTACCCTCATCAGCCCTCTTCGTTACTTCATCAAAGAAGTCAATCAAGTTAGTTAAATACGATTTTCCTTTAACAAATCCGTGCTGACTTTCATTTATTAACCCATACTTTTCCAAGTGCCAATTAATCTTGTTGCAGATTATTATCTCTAAATGTTTCCCCACCACCGAAGTTTGGCTAACACACCTGTAGTTGCCGGATCTATATCTCTCCCCTCTTTTGAACAGGGGTGTAACATTTGCAATCCTCCAGTCCTCTGGCACCACTCCGATATCTAAGGAGGATTGGAAGATTGTGGCTAGAGCCTCTGAAATTTCCACCCTTACTTCCCTCAGTAACCTAGGATGCATCCCATCTAGACCTGGTATCTTTTCTACTTTGAGTATTGCTAACCTTTTTAAGTATGTGCTCTTTATCTTTTTTTAATCCTATCCAATATTGCTACTACCTCCTCCTTTTGTGAGGGGAGAGTTCCAGCTTTACTCTACCCTTTGTGGAAAAAATGCTTCCTGATTTCACTCCTATCTGGCCTAGCTCTAATTTTTACAGTATGACCCTCTGTATCTACCCAATCAAATCCCTTTTATCATTTTAAACACCTCGATTAGATCACCACTCAACCTTCTAAACTCAAGGGAATACAAACCACGTTTATGCAACATGTTCTCATAATTTAACCTTTTTAAGCCCTGGTATCATTGTGGTGAATCAGTGCTGTACCCCCTCCAAGGAATTATATCCTTCCTGAGGCTTGGTGCCCATTACTGAATACAGTACTCAAGATGGAGTCTAACTAAGGCTCTGTACTACTGAAGCACAACTTCCTCACTTTTGCATTCCAACCCCCTTGAGATAAAGGCCAATATTCCATTAGCCTATTCGATTGAATTTTATACCTTTGCACTAGCTTTTAATGATTTGTGTAGTGGACACCTAAATCCCTTTGCTCTGCCACAGCTCCTAGTCTCTCACCATTAAGAAAATATTCTGATTTGCCTTTCTTGGATCCAAAGTGGATAAGTTCACACTTCTCCACATTGAACTCCAGCTGACATAATTTTGCCCACTCAATTAATCTGTCTATGTTCCTTTTATAACTTCCTGATCACATCTACAAAGCTTACTATGCCTCCTAAAGTGGTGTCATCTGCAAACTTGGATATTTTTTTATCGCAGTCTTTAATACATATGGTGAAAATGTCCGCAAAATATTTATGTATCGGAACTTGATCACGTGAATCAGCTATTCCCCATTCTGACCATTTCTAGTTTTATAAATTGATACAGCATTCTCTGAAATATTGATTGCAGTAATAAGTTTGAATAGTAATGAATTTTGTTCTCGTCATGTCGACAGAAAATCAAAGAAATCACTTATATGCATTCTGAGGGGATCCTGGCTGGAGAGTTGAAACATGGTCCTTTGGCTTTAATTGACAAGTTGATGCCTGTCATAATGGTTGTCATGAGGGATCCATGCTATACCAAGTGTCAGAATGCTCTGCAACAGGTCGCTGCACGACAGGTACAGCTATAATTGCAATATTTTGCTGTATACTCTTAGTATTGCATTGGAGGTAACAGTACTAATTTCAATGCTTTGTGTGCCACCCTGTTCAATTGACAGAGTAAAACATCACTTGAAAAGGTAAATAGAATAGAATTTTAACTTTTTGATGAGGTACTTCATAATTATTAAATTTAGCATGATGTTTTTGCATTTTTGTGAAAATTTGAACCCATAATTAAATGGATTACTGGATAAATGTTTAGTTTTGGATTCATTAGCAGATCTGGGTGCAAAGTTTGGGGAAGGAAAGAAAAACTAGCCTTGCTATTATATTTCTATAAAAATGTGAGCTAGGTGAAGCATTAGTCCAGACAATTACAAATGTGATCTATGTATATCGTGCAAATAAAACTAGCTGTAGCAACAAGTGAAATTAGCATATGCTGCCCATTATACGAAGATGGTGGTGTTCTTCAATATTTTTTAATGAAGGTGGCCTTTGATGAAATTATGGATTTGGACCCTTATTTTTAAATCCAGATCTTGCTCATGCATTAAATTTACCTACAACTGATAAATGAAAATCAACTTTATATACTTGTTGTAGAAAATTGTTTTGTCTGAATCACAAGGACAGGAAAATGCTATGCAAATTACATTACATATTTGGAGGGTGGGTGAGTGGGCAGGGAATTGCAATGTGAATGCACATGTTCACAGTGAATTTTTTTTTAAAGTTCTGCTTTCAGATCCTCATATATTGTATCTTCACCCAAAATATTTCACCAGGAATTTTTATCGGTGTCGCAAAGGAATTTTGTTCAGCAGTTCTAATCTGTGCTCTTTTTTTTGGTTAGGGCCGTCCAATAATACTCTGTGCAAAGAATGACGAGGAGAGTATGAAATTTGCATACAAAACTATTGAAATTCCACATTCGGTTGACTGTTTACAGGGTATTTTGAGTGTAATTCCTCTTCAGCTCCTTTCTTTCCACTTGGCTGTTCTTCGAGGATATGATGTGAGTTAATTGTATATCTTAAGATGTGCTGACTTAAGTTGTTGATTGTAAATTCTCAAAAGTCAAACTTTTTTTAAATAGCATTCAGATACCAACTTACAATTTAAGTATAAACTTAAGTTCTACTTGAAACCTGAAGCCATAAAGGGTCTATGGTTGTATTTGTTTAAAATTTGACAAAGAAAGGATTATTAGAGAGGCTCAACATGGCTACTGGAAAAGAAGGTCTTGTCTTATCAATCAGGTTGGATTCTTCAAGGAGGTTACTCGGGTGCAGGATGAAGGTAGCCCTGTAGACATTGTATATTTGGGTAGGGCTAAGGCCAAGCATGCGTATACCGTGCTGGGTTCTGAATTAGTCCGTTAAGCAGGTGTCTCAGTTGATGACCCTCTAAAGGCTCATGACCAGTGCCGAGAGGCTATCGCGAAAGCAAATACTCTATTATATAGCTAGGATGATCCAGTATAAAACAAAAAAACCATATTGTCCTTGTACAGTCTCTGTCTGTTTTGTCTCTCTCTCCTTTCCCTCCCACCACCCATGGGGACCACTTAGCTAATACTTAGGAACTCCCACTTATGTACAGCAATATTGCTGGTGTTTGGTCAGCTAAAAACCTTGTAAGTCATCCCAGCTGGTAGAATGGTCCTAGCTGGACAAGCAGCGGGAACATTACCAGTACAAAGAACTAGTAATCTTCCTGCTGCTCCTCCAATTGGGGCCACCCTATTTATTGGATTATTGGCTTGGAGAAGCTGAATGACCAAGACCACAAAGATTCCAGGGCTTAAGCATTAACCTTATTGCTGTCAATTTTGTTTTCTTTCCTGTCTGAAAAAAGTTATGTTTTTAATGTAAGTGGCTATTAACTAAATTGAGTTTCTTATTTTAGGTTGACTTTCCTCGAAACCTGGCCAAGTCTGTCACTGTAGAATGAAGAACTGAACACTCCAAGCATTTGAAAATTGGTGTTCTAACCATTTTCCATTCTCTTTCGGTTATCTTTTTCTTCTTACGAAACGTGATGGCTATAATTAAATTAAGATATCTAATTGGGGCAAATGCAGTGATGTGGAATATGTACAAATTGCATATTTGATTTTAAATGATGTAATGTTATACGTAGCATGAATACAATTTTAAGTACCTCATCCTTGTATTCTATCAACGGATAAACTACATCTCATCCTTGTCGCTACCTTGATTTAAAAGTTGTAAGGAAACTAATGTTTACACAAGCTGCTCAGAATGAATCCATACAATAGTGCAATATTTACAGCTGCAGAGAAGCAAATGTAAGACCTTGATAGTCCTTTTTCTGTATTTTCATGGCTTTTAGATTATTTATGACTGTTTTACAAAGGATCACTTCAGTTTTTATTTGTCAAGGGTATCTGCAGTGATCGTGCTTACTGGAATTATACTTTAATACTGTGTATATCTATATTTTTTGTGTTAAAGGGGATTTTTTCAAAACTTGAGAATGAAATAAAGAAGCAAGAATGAAATGCTTTGACTATTCATTTTGCAGTTACACGTACTGGAATTGTGCTTTACTGGTAATTATGTAAGAAGCAAATATTTTTTAAAAATTGAAGGTACCTATTGTGTATGTGTGTCTTCTATTAAGAATTCTTGTGTCAGAATAAATCATTTAATTACTCATTTTAGTATTCAAAATGCACACTTTTTTTGCACCTAACACTTTATGTAAAATAATCATTGCTTTTGAAAATTACATAGATATTAAAACACGGGAACAGGCCAGTCGAGCCAACCGATCGGTTCATGTTGGGTGCTTATCCTCCACACGAGCAGTAGTTCTGATCCCATCTGCCAGCATTGTTCCCATATCCCCTTAACCTCCTTTTCTTCAACCACCAATCTGATCTATTCTTAAAAGTTGATTGAATCCTCAAATACCTCTGCTCTTCTACATCACCCAACCGTCCCCATTCATAGTATAAATGTACCACCTCACATTTACTGACATTGTATTCCAACAGCCACTTTTTTTGCTTATTCTACCATCTTTTCATTACCCTCTGGCAGCTTCTTTTAGTCCTCAAAATTATTTATTATGCCTACTATTTTATATGATTTAGATTATTATACATTACCTAGGAAATAGTCACACTGCTACAGTGTGCTTAGCCAACCCAGTTCCAACGTGACAGTCCTAATGGAATGGCAGGATTCTTTCTTTACAGAAAACTTAGCTGTTCGGTTGTGAAGTTTGAGCAGTATCACTATTTTGAGTAATTTGCTATATATGTCCCTGTTCTGTTATGGTTCTCTCCCTGTGTTTTTTTTAATATAATGCACAACTTGAGAATGCTGCATGGTTCATTAGCTTATGCTCATAACATGCATTCATACAAGTTTACCAGAGGGATTACACTTTCATATGTGGCTTTTAATACAATAAATAGAAAACAGCTTGCATTTATATATCAAGTGGAGGAATTTTAGTTTACCCCTGCAGTCCTGATCTCCATTCGCTTGTTAAAGATTTTTTTTCATAAAGGGGATATTCAGATTTTTAAAAAACTGGTGATTATGACCTAGTGTGGAGAAAATAGTTGCATTTAAAAATGATGGTGCTGCATCCTACAGAGGTTTTTGTAACTTAGACTTCTGTGCCTAAATATTGGTTTCCTTGTTCTTGCTACATTCATTCTCCACATCCAAATAGGATCATTTGCTCATCTGCATGGGGAACATGAAAGCCAGCTAGCAATACTGTTCCTTTTGAATATACATGCAAGATTACATCATTATCTATCTCACCTGATGTGGAGCATATAATTCTTTTCCATCATCAACAATCTTGGCTGTGAATAGCACGCGGAAAAGTCCTTAGTTCCATCTTGTTAATGAATCATAGCTTCTCTTTGTGTTGTCATTTCTACCTGACCCATCACACCCATGTCTACTTAAAAAGAAAATCATCTCCTCTTACCCCTTCCCCCCTAGTTCTTAAATTTTCCCGACACTGCTAATGTTTAGTATAAGATTATAGAAAGCATATTGGAGACATGAAAAAGGTGCAACATAGATTTACTAGCAGGAAACTAGGGCTGAACAGATATAGTTATGATGAGGGACTTGGAAAAACCCTCCTAAACTCTTCTCAAGTGGGTTAAGTGTTCAAAATTTTTGTAGTATGCTAATCTATGAATCACATTTATTTACAAATAGAATTACAGAACCAAGCATTTAGAGAGATATTATAAAAGGTTTCTTAAACATCCTTCTAAAGTAACAGTATGGAAACCTACGAACTATCCAGTGCTAATTTTGATGGAGAAGGATAGATAGATTGTCAACCCTGTGGCATGATACTCTTATTCACTAGACGCTTCAAAATCGTGTAGGGTTTCTGGCTCATGGGTAATACAGATTTGTCTATGGAAATGGCAATTTATGGTGAACAGTATTGAAGAATTACACAGAATTTTACAGCACGGAAATAGGCCATTTGGCCCAACAGGTCTATGCCAGTTTTAATGCTCCACACGAGCCATAAAGAGAATTGGTGAAGGATCCAAATTGTAACACAGATTTTAAAATGCTCCTTTAAAACCTACCTCTTTGACCAAGCTTTTGGTCACCTGTCCCAATATCTCCTTATGTGGCTTGGTGTCAAATTTTGTTTGATAATGCTCCTGTGAAGCACCTTGGGATGTTTTACTAAGTTAAAGGTGCTATATAAATGCAAGTTGTTGTTGTGGTTTACACTCTCTTTGAACAGGTAGCAATTTAACTGTTATTCTGAAACTTCTTCAGGGTGCTGGTTCCATATCTGGCTTGTATTTAATGAATTGTCTGGTGTTTTCCTTTCCTGTTATTTTGGCAGCTGCTTTTTCTTCCAGTGAATATCCTACACATCCTTATACTGTTGAGTTAACTGTTACTCTCTAAATTACTTACATCTGCATTCTGTTGAAAAACTCACAAAAGACAACCTTCCATTTAACTTTTCAGAATTCAAGCATCTGTTCAGGCAGTCTGACTGATCAATTGCTCAAAGTCAGAATTTCATTTAAAGCTGCACAATTGATAAATTTTACTCATCTGATTATTTCTGCAGGTTCCTCTCATTTGCATTTATTAAAAGTTAACCAGATTAAGAAAGTTGTTGCAAACAGTTAGGACTCCTGCTGTGTTAGTATCCACCAAGTATATAGACAAAGCCTAATTGAATCATCAGTGACTTGAGGGTCAAGTGTTAGGCCAGGTAGTAGTAGAGGGGTGGGTGGGGAGGTAGGGGAAGAGTGGGTCGGGGGAGGAGGAGTTAAAATCCCCCCTCAAACGTGGTTACAGTTACCCTCTTCAAAGCTTCTGAGCCGACAGAAACAGAAATAATCTTTCATTGGTTAAAAACACAACTGCAACAAACACTTCTTTAACAAAGTTTTCTGGATTCTTGAGGTCTTTGCTTGTGGTATACACAACAGAGGTTTTCTTATAATGTTAGAGGTCTTCTGATTGCTCACTGTTGGGAATAAACTCAATAAACAACAAGAATTGTAAGGAACACTAAGGCAGCCAAAAAGAATTATTTAAACTGGATAGCTGAGGGTTGATGTAATTGGATCCTGATTCCCAATTGGTGTCAGCTTGGCTCAGTGATTTGCAATTTGTTTGAGTCAGAAGGTTGTGAGTTCAAGCTCCATGCAGATTCGAGCACATAATCGAGGCAGACAGTTCAGTACACTACTAAGGAAGTGCTGTCTTTTGGATGAGATATTAAATTGAGGCCTGTCTGCCAGCTCAAGTGGACATAAAAGATCTCATGGCATTATTCAATTAATTCTCTTGTAATTAAGTTCTCCTGATATCCTGGCTAACATTCATTCCTTAACCAACACCATTATAGAATCATAGGCCTCTGTTTGTATTGTGGGTGGGGGGTTGTGAAGGGTGCGCGGGATCCGGGTAGCACCTGGACAACCACAACTACTTTCATTTATATAGCGCCTTTAAAGTAGTAAAACATCCCAAGGTGCTTCACAGAAGTGTTATCACACAACGTTTGACACTGAGCCACATGAGGAAATATTAGGACAGGTGACCAAAAGCTTGATCAAAGAGGTAGGTTTGAAGGAACGTGTTAAAGGAGGAGACAGGTAGAGAGGCAGAGAGGTTTAGGGAGGGAATTCCAGAAGTTAGGGCCGAGGCAGCTAAAGGCACAGCCGCCAACAGGGCTGCGCAAGAGGCCAGAATTGGAAGAGCATAGAGATCTCGGAGGGTTGTAGGGCTGGAGGAGGTTACAGAGATTGGGAGGGGTGAGGCCATGGAGGAATTTGAAAACAAGGATGAGAATTTTAAAATCGAGGAATTGCCAGGCCAGGAGCCAATGTAGTTCAGCAAGCAAAGGGGTGATGGGAGAACTTGGTCCGAGTTAGGATACAGGCAGCAGAATTTTGGATGAGCTCAAGTCTACTGAGGGAGCAAGGTAGAAGGTCGGCCACGACAGCATTGGATTAGTTGAGTCTAGAGGTAACGTATGGATGAGGGTTTCAGCAGCAGATGAGCTGAGACGGGCGATGTTACAGAGGTGGAAGTAGGCGGTCTTAGTGATGGAGCAGATGGAGCTCATCTTGGTCAAACAGAATGCCATGGTTGTGAACGGTTTGGTTCAGCCTCAGACAATGGGCAGGTCGGGGATGGCGGGGCCTCATTTAAATAATACTTCCTGAACTCCGCCTGAGGAGGAGTGGTACCAGGGCAATCCTGGTCCGATCGGGGGAGGGCTGGGGATTCCAGCCTGGTCTGATTGGGGAGGGCTGGGGATTTCCTCACATTGGGGCAGCCCAAGGACTTGGGGTGCTCCTCCTTCTGGAGTTCGAAGAGAGGGAAATTTTTAAAACTTACCTTGGCTTGTTCTGGCCAGTCGGCTCCTCATGTTTCCGCTTCCGGGCAGCAGACAGTGTGAGACCCCCACCCCCGCCCCCGTCATGGCGTCGATGACCTAGAATCGAAGCCATAAAATCAGACAGAACAGAAGGAGATAATTCGGCCCATCGTGCCTTTGCAGCTCTTCAAAAGAGCTATCCAATTAGTCCCTTGCTCTTGCCCTTTCCCCATAGCTCTGTAAATACTTTGCAATATTTATCCAATTCCCCTTTGAAAGTTACTATTGAATCTGCTTCCGCCACCCTTTCTGGCAATGCATTTCAGATCATAACAACTCGCTGCGTTAAAAAAAATTCTCCACATCTCCCCTCTGGTTCTTTTGCCAATTATCTGTGTCCTCTGGTTACTGACCTCCTGTCAGTAGAAATAGTTTCTCTTTAATTACTATTAAAACCCCACATAATTTTGAACACATCTATTTAACCTCCCCTTAACCTTCTTTGCTCTAAGGAGAACAGTCCCAGCTTCTCTAGTACCTCCACATAACTGAAGTCCCTCATCCCTGGTATCATTCTAGTAAATCTCTTCTGCACCCTCTCTAAGGCCTTCACGTCTTTCCTAAAGTGTAGTGCCCAGAATTGAACACAATACTCCAACTGAGGCCGAACCAGTAATTTATAAAGGTTTAGCATAACTTCTTTGTTTTTGTACTCTATGCCTCTGATTATAAAGCCAAGAATCCTGCATGCTTTTTTTTTACAGCCTTATCAACTTGACCTGCCACTTTCAAAGATTTGTGTCTGTGAATCCTCAGATCTCTGTTCTTGCATATCCTTTAAAATTGTACCATTTAGTTTATATTGCCTCTCCTTATTCTTCCTCCCAAAATCTAATTCTTCACACTTTTCTGCATTTGATTTCATCTGCCATGTGGCTGCCCATTTCACCAGTCTGTCTATGTCCTCCTGAAGTCTGTTACTATCCTCCTCATTGTTTACTACATTCCCAAGTTTTGTGTCATCTACAAATTTTGAAATTATGCCCTCTTTCCCCAAGTCCAAGCCATATAACATATATCAAAAAGAGCAGTGGTCCCAATACCAGCCCCTGGGGGACACCACTGTATACTTTCTTCCAGTCTGAAAAACAAATGTTCACCACTACTCTCTGCTTTCTGTCTCTTAGCCAATTTCATTTCCATGCTGCTACTGTTGCTTTAATCCCATGGGCTTCAATTTTGTTAACAAGTCTATTATGTGGGTACACAGTTTTTATTAGCAAGTACCCAATTTTATGAAGTCGCACTCATGGCATGGAGTCTTGTCCACCAGGAACAAATAACGGGAAATCATTGGTGCACGCCCCATGATTTTCTGACTTCATTTTAATGGATAGAAAGTTGTGTGGAGTATACCATAAATTCCCAAATGTGCTACCACAGATGTGACATTGTAAGATGAGCCCTAGGAAGTGTAGGCTCAGCAAAGAATTTGGAAAAGGAGCCTTGAAAGAACATAGGAACATTAGGAACAGGAGTAGGCCATTCAGCCCCTTGAGTCTTCTCCTCCCTTCAATTAAATCATGGCTGATCTGCACCTCAATTTCATTTTTCTGCCTTTGCTCCATTTGCCTTGATACCCTTAACTAACAAAAATCTATCTATGTCAATCTTGAAAGCTCCACCTGACCAGGCATCCACAGTCTTTTGGGGAAGAGATTTCAAGATTTCTACTACCTTTGTGTGAAAAAGTGTTTCTTGATTTCATTCCTGAATGGCGCTGCTCTAATTTGAAGATTATGTCACTGCTTGACTCCTCCACCATCCTTTTAACATTTTAAACACATTGATCAGAACACTTCTAAACTCAAGGGAATACAAGCCAAGTTTATGCAACCGGTCCTCATAATTTAACCCTCTAAGTCCTGGTATCATTCTGTCTGAAGATGAATGGGTATTCATCTGTGAACCAGTGCATATAGTTTTCATCTGCAATAAAATTGAAAGATGTACAGATAAATTACCATTTATATCATGTTGTCTCATGATTGCACAAATGGAATTGTGAAACCTCAGGAAATTGCTCTGGAGACGGATGAGAGGAAAACATTTTGGAAACTTTTGGAACATACCTAAAAATCTAGTCCTACTAGCAATGCCATGGGAATAAAAAAAACCTACCCAGCTCACCATTGACCTGTATAAGGCCCCCAGTAGCTCTGAAAAACATCACCTTATCACTGGCAAGCTCCTGGGCTTTCTACCTGACTGCAGGCCAACTAGGCATCTAACTAAAACGGTGACCGATTTATACCCCCGCATTGGATTAAGATAGTGAAAGATAGCTGAATATAAAAAAAACTGAAACCAGGTGAAACTCAACATTTGACAACGATTCATGGACCACTGCCAAGAACGGATAGCCACACTAACAACAGTCGCCACATAAGTTGCCATTTAAGAGAACGTGGTGCTCCATTGTATTTGTTATTTGATTTGTCTAACAAGCACTGTCTGCAATATTTGGTACGTTTGTAGGTTGACGAATGCGGAGCTGCAGGGCATCCTTTCCCCTCCTCATGTTGAAATGCCTGTTCTGAGATAGAGCTGGTTGTCATCAGTGTACATATGAAAATTCATCACTTCCTTGAAATAAAAACCTGGAGAACTTAATCTCCAGCTTCTTTCAAATTCTTTTGGATAAAGTAAAGAAACTCTCAAATCCTCACTGGATGTAGAGACACGCTATTCTACCCTTCAACTCCTGTTGAAGCACAGATCACATGTTGGGAAATTCTGCAAAATGAAGATGCTCAGAATTCACAGAAATGATTGCAAAATCGTTCTTAACTTTTGTAGGATAAAAATGTTCAGTTGAAGGCGGAGGCCTTCAAGTAAAAACTTTAATGAAGGCATTAAAAGACATTTTGATGGATAAATTTTTTTTGTGAAATATGCAATTTATTTATTTTGTTTAAGCACCAGCACTTATTTTGTGAATTAAAAATTACATTTACTGAGAAAAATTGACACATGAAGGTTGACAAATCTGCACAACATTGCCACCAAGTGGCCAAAGCATTGAACTAGAGAATCACAGACTGTTAATGGGAAAATCCTATTAAAAATATGAGAGGGCAGACCTCACCAGATTGTGGACACCAGATTACAGAACAACTGGTAGACATTATTGACATAGGACTTTTGAATGGAAAGATGAATGAGATAGGGTGTGAATTTCAACTTCAGCAGGGCAGCAAAATGGACGGTAGCAGATCAGCTGCCCGTTATACACACCACCTGATTTTCCTTTCTATTAAAGTCACTTCTAGTGTGCCAATTTTACAGGGGCACATTTTCAGCACTGGCATCTCCAAAAGGGTAAATTGTCCTCCTTCTTATGCTTACTCGGTGGTCTGTAGAATACTCCTAGCGTCATCTTGGATTTTTTGAGGTACCAGCTCTTTATTCCAGATGGTCACACATGGGCAAGGAAACGTCCTGCTGATTAACACCTACCACCCTCCCTCAGCTGATGAATCAGTACTCCTTGTTCAACATCACTTGAAGGAAGCACTGAGGGTAGCAAGGGCACAGAACGTACTCTGGGTGAGGGACCTCAATGTCCATCACCAAGAGTGGCTTGGTAACACCGCTCGTGACCGAGCTGGCCGAGTCCTGAAGGATCTGGCTGCCAGACTGGGCTTGACATGAAAGAACCAACATGAGGGATTAACCTACTTGACCGCATCATCATCAATTTATCTGTTGCAGGTGCATCTATTCGTTGGTAGGAGTAACCACCATACAGTCTTTGTGGAGACCATGTCTCATCTTCACTCATGCATCAAGGACTGCTTCCTAGATCAGAATGTTTCATAGAATCATAGAAAATTTATGGCACAGAAGGAGGCCATTTGGCCCATCGTGTCCGTGCCGGCTGAGAAAGAAGCCACCCACTTTCCCGCATTTGGTCCGTAGCCCTGCAGGTCACGGCTCTTCAGGTGCACATCCAGGTATTTTTTAAATGAGTTGAGGGTTTCTGCCTCTACCACCCTCTCAGGTAGTGAGTTCCAGACCCCCCACCACCCTCTGGGTGAAAACATTTTTCCTCATTTCCACTCTAATCCTTCTACCAATCACTTTAAATCTATGCCCCCTGGTTATTGACCCCTCCGCTAAGGGAAATAGGTCCTTCCTATCCAGTCTATCTAGGCCCCTCATAATTTTGTACACCTCAATCAAATTATCCCTCAGCCTCCTCTGTTCCAAGGAAAACAACCCCAGCCTATCCAATCTGTCATCATAGCTAAAATTCTCCAGTCCTGGCAACATCCTCGTAAATCTCCTCTGCACCCTCTCTAGTGCAATTACATCTTTCCTGTAATGTGGTAACCAGAACTGTGCGGAGTACTCAAGCTGTGGCCTAACTAGTGTTTTATAGAGTTCCAGCATAACATCCCTGCTTTTATATTTTATGCCTCGGCTAATAAAGGAAAGCATTCCATATGCCTTCTTAACCACCTTATCTACTCATCCTGCTACCTTCAGGGATCTGTGGACATGCACTCCAAGGTCCCTCACTTCCTCTACACCTCTCAGTATCCTCCCATTTATTGTGTATTCCCTTGCCTTGTTTGCTTTCCCCAAATGCATTACCTCACAGTTCTCCAGATTGAACTCCATTTGCCACTTTTCTGCCCATCTGACAAGTCCATTGATATCTTCCTGCAGTCTACAGCTTTCCTCCTCACTATCAACCACAAGGCCTATCTTTGTGTCATCTGCAAATTTCTTAATCATGCCCCCTACGTTTAAGTCCAAATCGTTAATGTATACCACAAAAAGCAAAGGACCTATACTGAGCCCTGCGGCACCCCACTGAAAACAGCCTTCCAGTCGCAAAAACACCTGTCAACCATTACCCTTTGCTTCCTGCCACTGAGCCAATTTTGGATACAATTTGCCACATTCCCTTGGATTCCATGGGCCTTTACTTTTTTGACCAATCTGCAATGTGGGACCTTGTCAAAAGCCTTGCTAAAATCCATGTAGACAACATCAATTGCGCTACCCTCATTGACCCTCCTTGTCACCTCCTCAAAAAATTCAATCAAGTTTGTCAGAAACGACCTCCCCTTAACAAATCCGTGCTGACTGTTCTAGTCCAACAAGGAAGGAAATATTGTTTTATTAAGTTCTGGGAAATCAAAAGGGGCAAATAATTGATACCAGAACAATTCAGAAATAGCAATCATGAAATAGTTAGGTTCAATGTAAGAATAAAAAAGGATAATGAAGTGTCATAGGTAAAGGTGCTGGACTGGAAAAAAGGCAAAGTTCAGTGAGATAAGAAGAGATCTGGCCCAAATTAACTGAACAGAAAAATTAGCAAACAGAACAATGGATGAGCAGTGATGGATCTTCAAATGAGATGAAAGAGTATAAAATAGATATCATTCCCTAAAGTGAAAATGGGGCACATCAAAGAATAGAGTTCCATGGATAAATAGAGAGATAAAAACTAATCTGAAACCCAAAAGGGAGGCATACGATAAATTTAGGGTTAACAATACTAATAAAAATTATGAGAAAGAAAAAAGTGTACTGAGGAAGTAGAGAGATTAGAAGAACTAAAAGGAAAAATATAAAAAGGTTAGCAGATAGTATTAAAGAAAATCATAAGGCCTTTTATAAGTATGAAAGTAAACAAATAATTAAAAGGAAAGTAGGAATGTTCAGGGTGAATTCTAGTTGTGAAGGTTAAAGGTACGAACATACAAACAATGAGGGACAGGAAAAGACCCTCTACTCCATCCAGCCCCACACAACTGTATTACGTTGTGCATCACAATATTTGGACTCCATACCCCACTTGAAAGCCACATGATCTCCTAGGAGAGGCAAAAAAAGATAAAAGCCCAGGCCAATTTGGGGAAAAAAATCTGTAAAATTCCTCTCCAATCCCATTAAGCGATCAAAACTAGTCGAGGAGATCATTTGGCCCTGATTAATGTCATGCAGTACGTACCTTTTGTACGAGGTGATTTCCACCCCAGCCAGAAACAGGTCCAGCTCTGGCATGAAGGAATTCAGTGAATTGGCATCCACCGCAAGAGCCAGCAGCCTGTTCTAGAGGTCCACTATACTCTGGGAAAAGAATCACCTCCTGACATCTAACCTAGTTCTGGTCTTATATAATTTGAAATTGTGATCCCTGGTCTTCCCTAACGTATTTAGTTGAAACAAGATATTTACTGGAACACAATCTATGGATGCTGTTCGGTTTGGAGAAAGGTTGGAAGTGGTGCACTCCAGGAATCAGTGCTAGGTTCACTTTTGTTCTCGGTATATGCAGATGACTTGAATTTGGGCATAGGAAGCACCATACTGAAATTTGCTGATAACACCAAAGTACGGGGCAGAACACCCAGGCAAACAGGGTAAATGCCTGTTTATGTTGTTTCTACGTGGGGGAGGAGGGGGGTGTTGGACAGAATTATGGCAGGAGAACAGTAGACACCCCATCAGAGCTATTAGCTGAATTGGCAGAGAGGTGGCGGATGAAATTTAATGTGGGTAAATGTGAGGTAATATATCTTGGAAGGATAAACAAGGGATGGAAGTATACATTCAATGGAAAGACACTGAAAGGTGTGAATGAAAAGAGAGAATGAGGGGTTCAAATATATAGGGGTGTAATTGGACTTCAATTTGCCCGTTTTTTGGGCAAGAAACGGGTCCATAATATATTAATTTTTGTCACTGACTATCATTTTAAGGAAAAATTGGATAAATATTTGCAGCAGAGAAATAGACAGGGCTCTGGGGAGACAGCAGGGCAGTTGGATCAGTTTTAGATTGCTCCAGCAAAAATCCAACACCGACATAATGGACTAAAAGGCCATTTAGTGCTGTAAAATTTCTTATAAAATTTTTTATTGTGCTATAAAATTAAAAATATAGATATTTTTGGTCTCAGGATTTGGCATTCGTTGTTCCTCCCTGGTCATCCTGAGAAGGTGATGGTGGGCCTTCTTGAAATGCTGCAGTCATTGTGCTGATGGTGCTTCCACAATGCTGTTAAGTGGGGAATTCCAGGATGTTGACCCAGTGAAAATAAAAGAATGGCAATAATGTCCAAGTCACAATGGTGTGTGACTTGAAAGGGACCTTTGAGCTAATGGTATTCCCATGACATTGCTGCTTTTGTTTTTCTTGGTGTTAGACGTCGCAAAGGAAGAAGGTGTGGTTGAAGTAATATTGCTGACTTGCTGCAGTGAATCCTGTAGATAGCATGTACTGCTGCCATAGTGCACTGGCAATGGAGTGGTGGTATATAGTCCAGTGATAGGGACACCAATCAAGCAGACTGCTTTGTCCTGGGTGATGTCAAGCTTCTTGAGTGTTGTTGTGGCTGCACCCACCCAGGCGAGTGGTGAGGATTCCACCACATTCCTGACTTGAGCCTTGTAGATGGTGGAGAAGCTTCAATGAGTCAGGAGGTGAGGCACTTGTCGCAGAGTGCCCAGCTTCTGCCCAGTGTTGATATGGTTGGTCCAATTCAGCTTCTGGTCAATGGTAACCCCTAGGATGTTGATGGTGAGGGATTCAGTGATGATGATGCCATTGAAGGTCAAGGTGGGCGGGCTTGTTTTTGTTTGAGATGTGCATTAACTGGTACTTAGGTGGCACAAATGTTACCTGCCACTTGTCAGCTTGGATGTTGTCCAGGTCCTGCTTTGGATTGGCATGGGCTGTTTCATTATTGGAGGAGTTGCTGATGTAGCAGAACACTGTGGAATCCCAACATATAGCCCCATTCCTAATCTTATGAGGGAGGGAAGGTCATTGATGAAGCAGCTGAAGATGGTTGGGCCGAGGATGCTTCCCTGAGGAACTCCTGCAGTGATGACTGATCTCTGACAACCACAACCATCTTCCTTTGTGCAGGTATGACTCCAGCCACTGAAGGGTTGTCCTTTTTACTTCCATTGACTTCAGTTTTGCTAAAGCTCCTTGGCGCCATACTCAGTCAAATGCTGCCTCGATGTTGAAGGCAGCTACTATCATCTCTGCTCTGGTATTCAGCTCTGCGTCCATTTCTGGATCATGGACGTGATGATGTTAGAAACTGAGTGGCTCTGTTGGAAACTGCACTGAGTTAGCAAGTTATTGGTGAGTAGGCATTGCTTGATGGCACTACTGATGACTCCTTCCATGGTTCCAAAATACAGGACATCTCAACTTAGAAGCAATGGCCTGAAGACATACCAGACACATTTACGTGCTTGTGTCAGCCCTACGGGCTCATAACAAATTTTAATAATTTGAGAAGGCTTACCATGAAATAATAAATTGCACTGGGATCTGTAGATTTGACAAATGTACCTGTGCAGATATTACAGGCACACAAACAGTGTACTACGTTGAGACACCTCACATTGGGACATAGAATCATAGAATTTTACAGCATAGGAGGAGGCCATTCAGCCAATCATGCCTGTGCTGGCTCTCTGAAAGAGCTATTCATTTACTCACAATCTCCTCTGCCCCCATACCCTTTAAAATTGTTCTTTTTCAAATATTTAGCCTCTTCTCTCTTAAAGACTGGTATGGATTTTGTTTCCATCACTATTTCTGGGAGGATACTGCATGTTCTAACAACTCTGCATAAAAAAATTGTCTAACCTCTCATTTCTTTCTTTTAGTTGTGTTCTCAAATGTGTGCCCTTTGATTACCTACTCACTGACCAGTGGAAATAGTTTTTCCTGATTTACCTTATCAAAACCAGTCAGAATTTTGAACACCTCTATCAGATCTTCTTGTAACCATCAGTGTTCTAATCAAAAGAGAGTCAGTTTCTCTAGTCTTTTCTCATAACTAAAGCCTCTCACCCCTGGTATCAAAGTGAATTTCTTCTGCATCCTCTCCATGGCCTCCATCGTAGGTGCCCAAATCTGTATAAGTTATTTTAACTAACTGATTATTTATTTAGCATTACATCTTCACTTTTGTACTTAATAACCCCGAATTTCCTTGAGGCTGGTGACAATGTGGTGGCTATCTGGCAGTCCAAGCATAGCGGGGGCAGAAAATGGGTCAGATCCAGTAATGCCGGAGTGGTGGAAGTGGAGCCCACAGGAGTATTTCAGGCTAGCACTAAACATGTCAGAGGCACACAATGGGCCAGGACCCGGCAATACTAGAGGAAGATGCATGGATAGCCTCAATATGTGTTGGAATGTGTAGTTGGGCAGTGGGACTTTGGTGAGGGGGAAGGAGTGGGACATGTTTTTGTCAAGCCCAGGGGGTCAATAGATGGAGGCAGCCTTATTTGCAAGGAAGCAATCATTCTGGAGGACAATACTGAGAGGGCCAGTGGAAAAGGACAGAGGAGGGGGTGGGGGGGGGGGAATGAATTGGGCAGATTGTTGGCTGGGAGACAGGGATGAAGCAATTGAGGTTGCAACTGTGGACGCATCAGCAACAGGAGGCACTACAATGGGCATGGCGAGGGATATCTATAATATAAAAATCTGTAGTACAAAAGCTGGTACTGCATCATATATTGGGGTCAGTATGGGAGCTCCAATAGCTGAGCCAGTTCTGGGGCATTGCCCTTTAAAACCGTTACCTTTTATGCACGCGAACAACTGTTCTCTTCCCTAATTACTTTACGTATTTTTTTTTCCCCGTGATAATTAATAAAGTGTAAATTTGCTGAAAGCACAGTTACAAAGAGAGACTTTACCATCTGTTCTCACGCATCCTCTCACTTCGGATACCGATACTTGCAGCAAACTGGAGCGCAGTACTGCAGACCAGTCTAACTTGATAAACGAGTTCCCGCCTCCCCGACGCTGTGATTGGTAACTTTGTCTTCCCTTTCGAATGTCGCGAGCAGGACTGATGACACCAGTGGTCAGTTCGACTGTCAATCAAATCTCTCGGGGGCCCCTCGCTGGTCAGGTTTGGTTGCACCGTTGCCAGTTGGTGGGATGGTTGTGGGGACGTCGTGACGTGACGTACCTGAGTGTTTTGCGGTGCTGGAGCAACCATGGCATCCGGACCGTGACAGATTGTCGGCGAATGTTCCTCGTTCACGTTACTTAGGGGTCACGGTTACCTCGTTTTATTTCTGTGACGAGGAGGTTGTTTTTTTTAATATATATATATATAGTTTAAAAACTTTGCACTTCCTTCCAGCGGATGTGGTGAGGTACGTAATTAAATTCAGCCCGCCCTGAGGAAGGCTGAGGCCTTTCTGGCTAATTCATTAGCGACAATCTCGGGTGCACAGCGCACTTTCCTTCGTTATAATAGTCGATTGCTCATAACACGTACTGCTGGTGCAATGGAGTCGCTGTGAGGTACAGTAATTGCACGTTTTGCTGCGGAGTTGTTTCAGTGTAGATGGCAAGGACCCCTCCCCCTCCCCCTCCCACCCCCACCTGGTTGAAGTTAAGAGGGTTAAGTTCCAGCAGTAAGTCAGGCACCGGGTTATGTCCCCAGTTCAAACATGTTTCGCCTCAAGACTATCGGTTCTTGAATACATTTTGGTTGTATGCCTTTTTAGGACTGCTTCCTTAAGCAGGGTTTACGTTAGCGATTAAACATTAAAATGTTTCCTTAACATTTTACAGCTGTATTACATCTTCCCAATGTTACATTTTTAGTTATAATGGTTTGGGGTGTAGCACATTTATAGTGGGAACTAAAATGATACCTGAAGAAATGTAACTAAAATATATAATAATTTGGTTGTATTGCAATATCACATAATGAATTTGGACCTGGTCTAATTTTAAATGTAGCACTGCTGCTGTTATTATTGCATCCTTCCTTCAATCTAATAATTTATGATTCATTTTCTAGGTTTAACTGCATGCAGTAGAAACTATAATATATTTATTTTCTGGTCTTTCACCAGGAGAAATTGTTTTTTTTTATTTTGGTCTTTTGTAACCTCTTAAGACCCTAGGGTTGCAGGCCCCTAAAACTGGCCTGATCTGAAGTAGTTGTTCTACACAAATAGTATAAGTACAGTATTGTCAATGGAGAAACCGACTGATGTATCACCAAGGTTTTGGGGATTTGGTCATTTTTAGTCGTGTTGTAGCCTATTGACTGAAGTGCTCTTGGTGCATTCATTTGATAATTATGGATACATGCTGACATTTAAGAGGGACATATTTCACTCTACCTTTTTTATTTATTTGTATTCAAATTGTCATGCATTGATCATGTAGTTTGTTTTAAACTGAGATGTTCCCCAGTCTCCCTCTTTATTAAGTATAGCTTTTTCACCCTTTCCATTATGTTGTGCAATGCTGTGTAGTTGGCCAAATTTGGACATCCATTTGCTAGCTTGATATCCATGACTTCAATATTGCTTTAACAATAGTATTTGTGCCAGGGTTTTGAGTGGGACACGCCACCATTTTAAACATTTAATTTTATTCCTTTTTTAAACTGATCACCATTAACCTACAAGAATATAAATGCACTGCCTGTCAAACATTTCATATGTCACTGCATTCTATATTTTACAACTGCAAGGATTTTATCAAATCTCTGCTTTTATTCGTCAAGGAGTATTCTGAAAATTACATAGATTGCGTGATCAGACCTATTACCAGTTGTAAAAATTTACAGATTCCTGATTTAAGTATAATTTAAGTGAGTTTCAATAGGTAAGTTCCCAAATTAGTAAAAGAACAGAAAAATAAGTGTGACTGTATAATCTTTTAAAAGACCAAATCATATTTTGTGTATGACATTGAAAGTATGCACATTCCAGATGGGTAAAATTATGGTGAGGTATTATTTCTACTGGCTGGCAAATCAGTAACAAGAGGGAGGTTAGAAGGAATTTTTTTCATGCAAAGTTATTAGAGTAAGGAATACATTGCCACAAGTGACTATTGCGGTCAATTCATTCATTTATGTTTAAGAGGAATTGGATAAACACTTGGAAAGATCTTAAAGGGTATGTGGGAAGAGCTGGGAAAAAAGATTAATGTGGGCATCTTAAAGGGGGAGTGAGCAACAGAACAGACAGTATGGGCTGAATGACTTCCTCTACTGAAATTTCTATGTGCACAAACTGATGTTACTCTGTATCTTTCAGCAAAATCACGTTTTGGTCAAATCATGTGGTGCACAAGGAGTTTTTTGTCCATAAGTCTGTCATAATAGCCCTGCTGGCAAAAAAAAATGAAAATTGCTAAGAAATATATGATGAAGGGTAATACATAGTCTACACTTTATTACAAAGTAGTAACACATTTTGGGCTGGCATTACATTGGAATGACATCTTACTACTGTATAACATTGCAGACATGTTATTGGGTTTAAGATCAGGCACAATAAAGGCTTTTCACATAATGCTGGATATTCTAAAATGTTCTACAGTGCAGTAATTTAATTTTTATTTTAAATGGAAAGTTTTAGTCTATGAAATAGATGTTATGCCTAGTTTATTGAAGAAACAGCAGTACTTTTCTGCCACTGGAAAGAAGACATGTAAAAGTCATCCTTCCTGAGGAAAGGGGTGTTTACCCTCATCCTCCAATTTTTGGTTAATCAAACAATGTGCAAGGATTTATATAAGATTTTACTGAACATCTTTTGCCGCCTCTGTGCTTTTTCAGTTAATTCATCTAAACAGAAGATCTTCATCCATGAAATGTATTTTCTGTCAATTCGTAATGCATTAGTCTACCACAGATTTTTGTGCTATTTTCAATCGGAGCGTTTGTACTCTGGGTTTTATTCTACCTACTTTGCTATAATCTTTCCTCCTTTTAACATATTATGCCAAGAGGAAGTTTCTTTTTAGAAATCGTGACTCGGGATAACTGTTTCCCTGATAGACATTTTCTCTTCAATTGATGCCCAAGTAGCCATTCAATTATTGTAATTTGTAATTGAATTATAGTCAATTACACATTGATGCTAAATTATTTTGTACATTTCAGGAAGATTATTTGTTTTGTTTTAAATGTAGGAATTGTTTAAAAACAATGATGAGTAGCACATTAGTCATAAGTTTTTGAAGTTGCAGATATATCGAGTTTAGGATTTTTTTTAAACACCCAGTGGGGACAGGTTTCTGGGTCAGGAGGTTGACGTGCTGCAAGTTAAATCATTATAAAATGATAAAAACCAGGGTGAACTTTTGCTCTTTTATCCATGTTGGCTGTTGATTTGGATCTCTTCAGAAACAACAGCTCAAGGACAAGATTGTTTTGTGCTCTTTCCCTCTGTTTTCTTTCCCTTTTAATCACTTATAAAGAGTACCAGTTAATCTACTCTGGAGGAGAAGCGCATAGAAATAATGTGCAGATTATCCGAGACCTAGAGGTAGTCAAGAGCTTGAAAGGTTATTGGGGAAACATAACTGCAAGTTATTGTTGTTTCTCAGACAGGATAATTTTAGTGAAATTGAAAACAAAACCATTCAACATTAACATAATTGAACTGCACTCACCAAAAACAGATTATGAAGATGGGGCGACAGAAAATAGTTGGTGTTGAAAATGGCAATACGCTATAAAATATTTGAGCTGAATTATGGAAAGGACTATACGACAATGTGATGGGCTAAATTGACCTGTGCAGAGAAATGACAAGAGTAACCAAACCAATCAAATTTTATCAATTAACCACATAGGGATTAAGTGAGTGGGTTGGCTAATTAAAGCATTCAAAGATCCCAACTTCAGCCACGAGTCGGAAGTGATCTGTTTATACTGCAGTTGGAAGACCAGTTTTTGAATTTGAAAATGCTCCAAATTCTGTTGCATCATTAAATATAGAGTATGATTCCATTCTGTTAAAAGTAAATCTACTCTTATACACAATTTTAAATCTGCTGCCAACCACAAAAATTGCTTCAATCAGTTTTTTTATTCGTTCATGGGATGTGGGCATCGCTGGCAAGGCCAGCATTTATTGCTCATCCCTAATTGTCCTTGAGAAGGTGGTGGTGAGCCACCACCTTGAATTGCTGCAGTCCGTGTGGTGAAGGTTCTCCCACAGGTGTTAGGTAGGGAGTTCCAGGATCTTGACCCAGCGACGATGAAGGAACGGCAATATGTTTCCAAGTTGGGATGGGGTGTGTGACTTGGAGGGGAACGTGCAGGAGGCGTTGTTCTCATGTGCCTGATGTCCTTGTCCTTCTAGGAGTTCCTCAGGGCAGTGTCCTAGGCCCAACCATCTTCAGCTGCTTCACCAATGACCTCCCCTCCATCATAAGGTCAGAAATGGGGATGTTCGCTGATGATTGCACAGTGTTCAGTTCCATTCGCAACCCATCAGATAATGAAGCAGTCCGTGCCTGCATGCAGCAAGACCTGGACAACATCCAGGCTTGGGCTGCTAAGTGGCAAGTAACATTCGCGCCAGGCAATGACCATCTCCAACAAGAGAGAGTCTAACCACCTCCCCTTGACATTCAACGGCATTACCATTGCCGAATCCTCCACCATCAACATCTTGGGGGTCACCATTGACCAGAAACTTAACTGGACCAGCCACATAAATACTTTGGCTACAAGCGCAGGTCAGAGGCTGGGTATTCTGCAGTGAGTGACTCACCTCCTGACTCCCCAAAGTCTTTCCACCATCTACAAGGCACAAGTCAGGAGTGTGATGAAATACTCTCCACTTGCCTGGATGAGTGCAGCTCCAACAACACTCAAGAAGCTCGACATCATCCAGGACAAAGCAGCCCGCTTGATTGGCACCCCATCCACCACCCTAAGCATTCACTCCCTTCACCATCGGTGCAACGTAGCTGCGGTGTGTACCATCTACAGGATGCACTGCAGCAACTCGCCAAGACTTCAACAGCACCTCCCTAACTCGCGACCTCTACCAACCTCTACCAGGTCTTGCTGCATGCGGGCATGGACGAGTTAATTATCTGAGGGGCTGCGAATGGAACTGAACACTGCAGTCATTAGGAAACATCCCCATTTCTGACCTTATGATGGAGGGATGGTCATTGATGAAGCAGCTGAAGATGGTTGGGCCGAGGACACTGCCCTGAGGAACTCCTGCTGAAATGATTGGCTTCCAACAACCACTACCACTGTAATTTGCTGGTTCCAGCAGAACACTATGTGTGGGTAACAGGGATTTTTGCTTTGCTTTGTGCAAGAACTCTTAAAGCAAATCTAATTTAAAAAGTGCTAATACCGCAAAGCCAGATTTTACCCTTCATTTAAATTTGATGGAACAGAGGCTAATTTTACAATTTGAAAAAGAGTGGAGGATACCCTTATCATAATGCAACTGTTTAGAAAATGTGAGAAAAGATTTGTTTAGCAATTGGATTTTTCACTGATTTTCTGATTGCAACCATCTTAATGATTTTTAATTTATGCCTCTACACCATGTGAAGTAAAATGAAGACCAAGAATCAATTAACTGCCAAGTGAATGTGAATTTATTGTTTTTGTACTAATCATAATACAGGTTTTCAAATTGACGGAATAAAAGGAAACAGGATAAAGTGAATGAGAGAGGAAATGAACAAGGAGCAGGGGGTAACAAGATGAGATGGAATATGAATGATATGGAGAGAGGGGTTGTTTACGAAAGGAACTGAGAGAGTATAAGTGAGGGGTATTGTGAGAAAGGGAATTATAGGGAAAGCAGAGAGACAAAAAGATAGCACAATCCAGGGTTCAAGTCAATAATTGGAAATAAATATCAAAAGTCATGGGCTAGTTTTCAAAATTTGTTGCTTGGTATACTTGTAGTTACAGTGAGAATACCGCTGAACATACTGGTACACTATAACGCTTGTTCTTTATTGCTGTACAACTTTTCAGCTCTTGATCTTTAAAAGGTTGTAGAATCAAAGAATTTCACAGCACAGAAGGATGGCAGCACAGCTCGCACCCGTGATATGCTCCTCCTGCACTATGTGGGAAGTCATGGACGCTATCGGTGTCCCTGGCGACCATGTGTGCAGAAAGTGTTTCCAGCTGCAGCTACTGGCTAACCGCATTTTGGAGCTGGAGCTGCGGATGGATTCGCTGTGGAGCATCCATGATGCTGAGACTATCGTGGATAACACGTTCAGTGAGGTGGCACACCTCAGGTAAAGATTACGCAGGCAGAAAGGAAATGGGTGACCGCCAGGCAGAGTAAAAGGACTAGGCAGGTAGAGCAGGAGTCCCCTGGGGCCATATCCCTCTCAAACAGATATACCGCTTTGGATACTGTTGGGGGAGATGGCTTATCAGGGGAAAGCAGCAAGAGCCAAGTTCGTGGCACCACGGGTGGCTCTGTTGCACAGGAGGGGAGGAAGAGTGGCAGGGCTATAGTGATAGGGGATTCAATTGTAAGGGGAACAGATAGGCGTTTCTGTGGCCACAAACGTGACTCCAGGATGGTATGTTGCCTCCCTGGTGCTAGGGTCAAGGATGTTGCGGAGCGGCTGTAGGACATTCTGGAGGGGGAGGGTGAACAGCCAGTAGTCGTGGTCCATATCGGTACCAACGACATAGGTTTTAAAAAAAAAGGGATGAGGTCCTGCAAGGTGAATTCAAGGAGTTAGGAGATAAATTAAAAAGCAGGTCTTCAAAGGTAGTGATCTCAGGATTACTACCAGTGCCAGTGAGTACAGGAACAGAAGAATAGACCGGATGAATGCGTGGCTGCAGGGATGGTGTAGGAGGGAGGGATTTAGATTCCTGGGACATTGGGACTGGTTCTGGGGAAGGTGGGACCTGTACAAGCGGGACGGGTTACACCCGAGCAGGACCGGTACCAATGTCCTCGAGGGGGTGTTTGCTAGTGCTGTTGGGGAAGGTTTAAACTGGAGTGGCAGGGGGATGGGAACTTGAGAGGGGAGTCAGAAGGGAGTAAAGTTGAGAGCAGCAAGAGAGGGGAAGACCCAGGGGAAATTTACAATACAAATAGTACAAACAGTTGTTCAGGAACAAGTGAAAGGGAAAAGCGCAGAGCAGCAGAAAGAAAGTGTACTTTAGACACTACAGATAAAATGAAAACTAGAAGGCGTAAGGCGATTCACCCAGCATCAAAGCTGAAGGTCAGGCTAGGGTGTGTGGCCCAACTAAGAAGTTCTATATACAAATGCATGGAGTATAAGGAATAAATTAAATGAACTACAGGTTCAAATTCAAATTGGAGGGTATGACATGATAGCTATTACTGAGACATGGCTACAGGATGGTCAGGATTGGGAACTAAATATACCGGGTTATAAGGTCTACAGGAGAGATAGGGAAAATGGAAGAGGGGGAGGAGTAGCCTCAGTGATTCGAGATGAAATCACTTCAATGATAAAGGAGGATATAACGAGAGGTAAGCAGCCAACAGAGACCTTATGGGTTGAATTGAGAAATAGGAAAGGATCTAAGACTATAGTGGGAGTTGTGTATAGGAGCCCTGGCAGCAGCTCTGAAGTGCTAGATTGTATAAATGCAGAGATTAGACAAGCGTGTAAGAAAGGTATAGTGGTTTTAATGGGGGACTTTAACCTTCACATAGATTGGGAAAAGCAGACTAGCAACTGTCAGAAAGGTAGTGAATTTCTTGAGTGTGCCCGGGATAGTTTTCTACAGCAGTATGTCCTAGAGGCAACAAGGGGGCAAGCCATACTAGATTTAGTAATGAGTAATGAACCAGATTTAGTTAACGGCTTAACTGTACGCGAACATCTATCCAAAGCGATCATAACATGATCGAGTTCAATGTAGTGTTTGAAAGGGAAAAAAGTGAATCGGCTGCTGAGATTCTAGACTTGGGTAAGGCCGACTTCAATGGGATGAGACAGAGACTGTCCACAGTAAACTGGACAAATCTGTTAATGGGTAAAACGACTGATGATCAGTGGGAAATGTTTAAAGAAACATTTAACATGATACAGAACCGGTTTATACCCCTGAGGGGCAAGAACTGTACTTGCCAAAAAAAAAAGCCATGGACAACTAAAGAGGTAAGGGACAGTATAAGACATAAGGAAAGGGCATACAAAAAGGCAAAAAATGGCACAGATCCTGGCAAATGGGAAAGATACAAAGATCAACAAAGGGTCACAAAACAGATAGTAAGAGCTACAAAAAGAAAGTATGAAAAGAAATTTGCAAGGGATATCGAAACCAATACGAAGAACTTTTATAGTTACATTAGGAAAAAGAGGGTGGTCAGGAGCAGTGTTGGCCCCTTAAAAACTGAAAGTGGGGATATTGTCATTGACAATGGGGAAATGGTGGACATGTTGAACAATTACTTTGCGTCAGTATTTACAGTAGAAAAAGAGGATAGAATGCCGGAAATCCCAAGAAAACTAATATTGAATCGGGGACAGGGACTCGATTAAAATTAACATAAGTAAAGCAACAGTAATGAAGAAAATAATAGCGCTAAAGAGTGACAAATCCCCAGGACCACATCGTTTCCATCCCAGGGTTTTAAAGGAAGTAGGTGAGCACATTGCAGATGCCCTAACTATAATCTTTCAAAGTTCTCTGGATTCAGGAACTGTCCGTTTAGATTGGAAAATTGCACATGTCACTCCGCTTTTTAAGAAAAGAGAGAGAGGGAAACCGGGGAATTATAGACCAGTTAGCCTAACATCTGTTGTGGGGAAAATGCTGGATTCCATAATTAAGGATCGGGTGACTGAACACCTCGAGAATTTTCAGTTAATCAGAGAGAGCCAGCATGGATTTGTGAAAGGTAGGTCGTGCCTGACAAACCTGATTGAATTTTTTGAAGAGGTGACTAAAGTAGTGGACAGGGGAATGTCAATGGGTGTTATTTATATGGACTTCCAGAAGGCATTTGATAAGGTCCCACATAAGAGACTGTTAGCTAAGTTAGAAGCCCATGGAATCGAGGGAAAAGTACGGACTTGGTTAGGAAGTTGGCTGAGCGAGAGGCGACAGAGAGTAGGGATAATGGGAAGGTACTCACATTGGAAGGATGTGACTATTGGAGTCCCGCAGGGATCTGTCTTGGGGCGTCAGTTATTCACAATATTTATTAATGACTTAGATGAAGGCATAGAAAGTCTCATATCTAAGTTTGCCGATGACACAAAGATTGGTGGCATTGTAAGCAGTGTAGATGAAAACATAAAATTACAAAGGGATATTGATAGATTAGGTGAATGGGCAAAACTGTGGCAAATGGAATTCAATGTCGACAAATGTGAGGTCATCCACTTTGGATCAAAAAAGGATAGAACAGGGTACTTTCTAAATGGTAAAAAGTTAAAAACAGTGGATGTCCAAAGGGACCTAGGGGTTCAGGTACATAGATCATTGAAGTGTCATGAACAGGTGCAGAAAATAATCAACAAGGCTAATGGAATGCTGGCCTTTATATCTAGAGGACTGTAGTACAACGGGGCAGAAATTATGCTGCAGCTATACAAAACCCTGGTTAGACCGCACCTGGAGTACTGTGAGCAGTTGTGGGCACCGCACCTTCGGAAGGACATATTGGCCTTGGAGGGAGTGCAGCGTAGGTTTACGTGAATGATACCCGGACTTCAAGGGTTAAGTTACGAGGAGAGATTACACAAATTGGGGTTGTATTCTCTAGAGTTTCGAAGGTTAAGGGGTGATCTGATTGAAGTTTATAAGATATTAAGGGGAATAAATAGGGCGGATAGAGAGAAACTATTTCTCTTGGTTGGGGATTCTAGGAGTAGGGGGCACAGTCTAAAAATTAGAGCCAGACCTTTCAGGAGCGAGATTAGAAAACATTTCTACACACAAAGGGTGGTAGAAGTTTGGAACTCTCTTCCGCAAACGGTAGTTGATACTAGCTCAATTGCTAAATTTAAATGTGAGATAGATAGCTTTTTGGCAACCAAAGGTATTAAGGGATATGGGCCAAAGGCGGGTATATGGAGTTGGATCACAGATCAGCCATGATCTTATCAAATGGCGGAGCAGGCACGAGGGGCTGAATGGCCTACTCCTGTTCCTATGTTCCTAAACCATTCTGACCATTTCGCCTGTACCAGTTCTCAAAAAGAGCTGTCCACTTCGTCCCATTTCCATGCCCTTTCCCTATATACCCTTCAAATTTTTCTTTTTCAAATATTTATCCAGTTCCCTTTGAACATGTATTGTGGATTCTACCTCCACTACTGTTTCTGATAGTGTGTTCTGTGTCCTAACAACCCTCTGTGTGTAAATAAAAAATCGATCTTCCAACTGCTCCCTTTGCAGTTTTGGTGATTAAATTTATGCCCTCTGTTTACTGACTGAATTGAGTGGAAATTATTTTTCTCTCTTTAGCCTATTATATCTCTGCTCTTCTACCCTTTCAAAGTTTTACCATTTAGTGTGTATTTCCTCTCCTTATTCCTCTTCCCAAAATGGATAATTTCTCCACACTAAATTTAATTTGATACCGATCTGTCAAGCCTACTAACCTGTCTTGTTTCCTTCTGAAATCACTTAACCGTTCCCTTCATCTGTTACCCATGTTCCAAGTTGGCTACCCAAAGCCTGTAAGGTTATACATATGGGAAGATTGAAAGCTAATAATGAGCAAATTATAGCAATCAGATAGACTAGCATTTTCAAAACTCAGTAAAGGACATGCAAGCATACCTTGATGCATACTGCAAGTCCAGTTATAACCCAGTGGTGGCAGAGATAGGAATCAAGCTCAAGTCTGCCACCGAGAAGACAACTTCATTAATGGTTTTAAATAATATCAGAATGCTAAGAAAAAACTGTGAAAGTAAGTAACAATTTGAGGAACTTGAATGGGATGCAGAATAGAAAAGGAAGAATGTATTATTGAATATTGGAACACTGAATATATTTAAGAAGGAGCTAGATAGATTTCTAGACACAAAAGGGATCAAGGGGTATGGGGAGAGAGTGGGAATATGGTGTTGAGATAGAGTATCAGCCATGATCATACTGAATGGCGGAGCAGGCTCAAAGGGCCGAATGGCCTACTCCTGCTCCTATGTTTCTAACATCTCTAGTTAGAACAGTAGAGGAAGTCATAGGAAAAAAGGCAAAGGAGAAGAAAGCATGAGTGACTCAAGAAATCCTCAATCTAATGAGACTAAGGAAATATGAAGGACAAGATTATTTTTAAATTAAATATAAGATGTAAAAGGAAATGTGTATTAAGGTACAGGAAACGTGGATCGAAGAAATAGAATCAGATAGAAAAATCAAAGACGTAAAACCGATAGGAAGGAAATACAAAAGTAGTTGCATAAGAACAAGGAATTATTTTATGCAATAAAGCTACACAAATAGAATATGTAGAAGGAATTTTTACTGAGGTAGAAAGGGTGAAGGTCACTACATTCAGAGGTTAAATATATGAAGACTGGTAAGGCTGGTGGAAAAAAATGTGTCCTAACAGATGCTTCAGAATAAAGAAGAAATTGGTTAAAAAAATCATGAAACCCAAATATGATGCACATCTCAGGAGTCATACTTGTGGATTTTGCCAGATCTTTATTTGTAACCCGTACTCAAGAATAATCAAAGACTACAGAATACAAAGAACATAGGACAAACAGTCTTAGGAAGCACCCATGAAAGTGCTGCAAAAACCATTGCCAGAAAGAAGAAAAAGGAACCTGGAATGGGAATTGAGGAACATTAAGCAGGAATGAACATAAGAAGGAACATTTAGCTTGATAATTTTTGAGCACTTAATAAAAATAAAAAGTGTATCTGTTCTTCATCGATTAAGACACAGTGTTTGACGGAGTGAAGCACCGAAAGATTAATAGATGCCTGCAAAGAGCTGGAATTGATGGGAAAGACATTAAATTTATTAGGAATCGTTGCCGGGAACAATAAGCAGCAGCAAAGAATTAACAAAATGGATTAAGATCACGAGACAGGGATGTTCACTTGGGATAATTTAATAACTTTTTAAATAGCTGAAGCAATTAAGTTAAAATGGAGAATAGCAATTGCAAAGGATGCATTTAATAGCACAGAGACCTCTGTGCTACTGTAAAATCGGGCTGATAAGTAGAATGTTTATAACTGCAAATTGCATTTATATATTGCTTAAGTGTTTTGTATGGTCAGTAGCATTTTATGGGTGTGAAAATTGAACCTTGAAGAAAGATGATGACTGGGCCATTTGAGTTGTGGTGCTATAGATGAATGTTAAAATTAGTTGAACAAGAATAAGAAGCAAAGAGTAGGCCCTTCAATAGCACATAAGAAATGAGGCTGATATTGATCATGGGAAAAGAACAACATACATGCAATCATACAGCACAGAAGGAGGCCATTTAGCCTATTGTGCCCATGCCGGCTCTTTTGAAGGAGCTATCCAATTAGTCCCACTCCCTTGTCCTTTCCCCATAGCTCTGCAATTTTTTTCCTTTTCAACTTTATATCCAGTTCTCTTGAAAGTTACTATTGAATCTGCTTTCACCGCCTTTTCAGGCAGTGTAATCCTGAACATGATAACTAGCTGCGTAAAAAGGCATAAGGAAAGTTGACGGCAATATATCAAAAGTCAGGCAAAGAAGAATGTGGATGATTGATGTGATTTGAATGGGCAGATGTGACATTGGGGGCTGATGCAACTCATCTGTGCAGGGACTGAAAAGTATAGTGTCCACAAGTTCTCAGTCTCCATATTGAAGAAGACAGAGAGAGAGAGATGTTTGGGCACTTATCTTTTCTGTTTTGCATGTCCTATCTTGTTTCTCCTCTCGCAATACCCAGCATAGAATTTTACAGCACAGGATATCATCATTTGGCCCATTGCAACTGCACCAGCTCTCAAAGAACAATCCACTTAGTCCTATTCACCTGTCCCTTCTCCATACCCTTTCTCTGTCTCGTTATCTTGCTTTGTCATGTTATCTATTTAAGTTCATTCAGTTAAATTACTTGAACTCAATGGGCCGATTTTGTTGTAAAAGTAACGGGTGAGGCTAACACCGATCACCATTATTTATGTGCAAATCAGACAGTAACTTCAGGCGACTGCACGTGCAGTTAAACGCGGAAATCTGGAAGTTGCAGTCTGAGATGCGAGGCTCCTCATGCATTGAACGGTGTGACGTTCCGGTGCTTACCTGATAGATACAGCCTAAACTCGCAAAAAAAGCTATGTTCAGTCATTTCAAGTCTAAGTACCCTTTTAATGGCGTGGTAAGTCTTAATTACTGCCAAACAACCCCTCTGTCACTGAAAATTAACTTATAAGTGTGGAGTCTCATTCCTTCAGATTTTAATTATTGTTGAGCATTAAAAAAAATTAAATACATTTTTTTCTTTCTGTCTCTTTTATCTCTTTCTTTTAATTCAATCTATTTTGTCCTTTTTATTTTGCTTTCTGTGCTTGATTTGACATTGAATTCACTATTCTAACTTGCGTTTCCTGGTTCTGACTGCGCTGTTATTAATGATGCTTTAATCTGATTGGTTAAGGAGATGTACAGCTCCTTGCCCTGTTCACACAGATCCCAGATGCCCTGTAGAGGATGCCACGCTTTTTGGATTTCTAACTTACAGGAACTTGCCGTGCAAAAGCTCATAGAAAATCCATGAGCAAGGGCAAGTCTAATGAACGCCGTTCATTTGCCGCTCACAGCAAAATCCAACCCAATATAAATTTCTTCCAGCTGATTGGATGATAAGCAAATGTATTAATTGCAATTGGAATGAAGTCTTTGTGAAAATTTCTTAGCATGGCGAAGGTGAACCAAGCAAGCAAATCAGATTGCTCAAAACACTTAGAATATTTTTCTCCCAGCAACATTTTACCTTCAACTTGGCAAACATCAGTTAGAAATAAAGCGGAATAACAACAAATTACATATTTCACAATAACGTAAATTTGTCCTTTGTCTGAGTAGCTTCATTTAATGGTTTTTACATGATGTTTTCAGCCTCTCTAAAATGCCTGACTTGAAGTTGATATTTTTGACCCAGAGTTGTCACTGTTGGATTTAGGGAGATGATGCAATCGAAGCAAGTGCAGAATTTCCCATCCTGTATCAATAGGATTCTGCCAGAGCAAGTGATGCACTGTCTCACAGTTGGAAGGGTATATCACCGCATGATGTATAAGGGTTTAAGCTTTCACAGACGATTGAAGCTACGTTGAATGTGGACATTTGCAGCTGACCTGCTTCCTCTGAAGCTCAATTTGTACTTATTCAGGGTACAGTTATTAAATTCATCATCTCACTGCTGGCCTTCTTGCTCTCCACAGCTCAAATTAATATATTGAAAGCAGATTGATTTATTTAATTCCTTGTTGGCTGTATTTATTTATTTAATTCTCAGTTGCTGTTCCCCCCCCCCCCCCCCAACCCACCCAAAAAGTCAGCTGGAATAAATTGATGTATTCAGTTGTCGCCTGATGTTTTTGCTCTAGCATAGTGGCTAAACTATTTTTTGCAGTTAATGTTCCTCATTGAGGACCCAATGCAGACTTATGGACTACAGCAAAAGGCAGAGGTTTATGGCTTGAAATATATGGAGTGAGATTCGTTGCTTTTGGTGTTTTGCTTTGCAAATTGATACAATTTAGATATGGCATCATTTTTACAGAAGCTTCAATGCATTCATTGCTACTGTTCTTTGACATAAAAGATGTATTTGGTTGACTGATAAAGGAACGATTGGAATCTTAAAAAGCAATGGCACAACTTGTGTGCAACAACCAGGGTGGATTCGAAAACTAGGAACCCTTTTAAGAGCCCACATTGCTCAACTGACAAGCCATGAAAAAGCCACCCTTTTGTGGCATTGCCTAGAGTTTCCAGGCAGCATATGTCCCACTGATTTAGAGTAATATTCACACCTAGAATCATTGGATTTTACAGCACAAAAGGAAGGACATTCAGCACATTGTGCTTCTGCGAGCTGTCTGAAAGAGCAATCCACTTAGTTCCTATTTTGTGCCCTATCCCCTTTGACTTTCAAATTTTTCTTCAAATATTTATTCATTTTAAAAGCTGTTATGGATTCTGCTGCTGCCACTGTTTCTGAAAGAAAATGTAATGCCCTAACACATCTCTGCACAAAATTCTTCCACCTTATGCTATTCTAATGAAGACAGCCCCAGTTTCTCTCGTGTCTCATAACTGAAACCTCTCATCCCTGTATCATCTTAGTGAATCTCTTCTGTACCCACTCCAAGGTCTTCACAGCCTTTCTAAAGTCGGATCATCAAAACTGGATAATTCTAATTACAGCCTAACCAATGATTTGTATAGGTTTAGCATTACCTCCTTGCTTATGTATTCTGTGCCCTTATTTATAAAAACTTAGGATCCTGTATGATTTTTACAATTTTACCAACTTGTCCTCCCACTTTTAAACATTTGTGCATCTGAACCCATAGGTCTCTCTGATCCTTTACTCCCTTGAGGCTCCCATTGAGGATCCGAGCCACATCAGGCTTTACATCAATGACTTGTCAGATATCCTGCCTCCACCAAGAGCCCAGGTAGGGGGCTGTCTGCAGAAAATATATTGCTATAGACGCGTGTTTTAAAAACTATCAGAGAGGCTGCATCGTTATTTCATGTGCAGATTCTGTGGCATAATCAGATAGGATCCCATAAATTATCCAATCTTTGCACTTAAAGGGTTAGCATTTGGGGAGTTTGAGATTTGGGAAACTGAACAGGTAGGTACTGTGCGTGGGGTGGGGAGGAGACAGTAAATGCTGAAGAGTGGGGAAATCAGAATGTTTTTGCTCATGCTGTACCTCGGTTTCCAGCTGTCATTATAATGATTACCTTCACTTCTGTTTTGTTGGTTATAAAATGTAATCAAAGCCTTTATGTTTACCTGAAAAGCTTTAAAAATTCAATTCAGTTGGTTTTGGAAAAAGAATTTAAATTAGGATCAACAAGGACTCTTCTGCTCTTATGTGCCTTCTCTCCAAATAATTTGGAAAAACTCAAAAAATCCTTTCACACCATGAGATTCTATACCCTTCCAGTTGCTGAGTTAGCCAGTCACTGGCACTGACTTTAAGGTGATTGGCAAAAGAGCCAGAGGCGACATGAGGAAACTTTTTTTTTTACATAGGGTATTGTAATGATCTGGAATGCACTGCCTAAACGGGTGGTGGAAGCAGATTCAATAGTAACTTCCAAAAGGGAATTGGATAAATACTTGAAGGAAAAAAAATTGCAGGGCTATGGGGAAAGAGCAGGGCAATGGGACTAATTTGAAAGCTCTTTCAATGAGCCGCCACAGGCACGATGGGCTGAATGACCCCCTACTGTGCTGTACTACGATGATACTATGACAATTATACTGATGCATGATGGGATATTCTGCATATGCTCACTGTGCCATCTTCCTGAAGCTAACATAGAGTAATAACTGTGGGTCAAAATATCAACTGCATACCCAGGCTTTTGAGGGGCTGAAGCCTTCACTTAAGAATATTAATGAAGCTGCTGAAAAACTTATAAAATAGTTTAATGTTATTGTGAAATATGCAATTCTTAATATTTTTATTATAATTGGAATCTTACTTTTAATCCATCGTCGTGAGGCTGAAGACAACAGAAATGGCAAATGGCAAACTTCTAGCAGCCTTTTGAGCAAATTGGATGGTTTGCCTTTTTGCTGGGAAATGTGCATATTACCGTATGTCAGGCAATCAGCTGCAAATAATTTTCATTGAGCGGGAATAAATTTCCATATCAGCTAGTCAACTGCTAGCAATTTCTTAATAAAGAATTTGCATATAAAGTGTGACACCGAGGTGACGCAGGAAATGAGACAAAATTATGTGCTAGGTGTATAGTTTTTATAGTAGTAGATTTTCATTGATGTTTATGATGAGTCGAAGGTCAGGCTGTTGTACAACAATACGGCTGCAATGGCATGTGACACAAAGTGTTGTCAGGCCCAATGATTTGGTGGTGGAAAAATAAGTTAAATGCTGTTTTTGTTAAATACTATTCTTGACTTTTTAATCTGTGTTTTGGGGTTGAATTCCACTGCTCTGTTTATTTTTTGAAAACTGTAAATGAGTGTCCATTCTTTTTGTGTAAACGTTATCTTTACATTTTTTAAAAAGCCTGGCATGCACAGGAATATGGTACACAAGATATACCAAATTAGAGATAGGAACCTGAGGTTTGGCAATGTTGGTAGGGTTTTTGGGGGAACTGGGGTCAGGATTCTAGAGTTTGACAGCACCATGGTAGGCATCCTGAGCTTTAACAGCATGCAAGGGGAGCACTCTGGTTTTGTAGCATGTAGCCAGTCATATTGTCAATCAAGCATTAATAGAAACGGGAGTAGGTCATTCAGCCCCTGCGAGGGTCATGGCTTACAAACAGTAAGTCCCCTGTTAATAGTTTGTCTTGCTCCCAGTCATACAAATTTCTAAAGCTTCAGAAAAGATTCAGAGAAGTCCCATAATTTGTGGCTTATAGTTTTTCCTTACAATTTCACTGTCCAGAAACAGTGAAACAAGTTCCTGGAAATTAAGTAAGTTGTGTTTTCCTTAACCACTGCAGCTGTATAAACAATTTTTTCTTCTTTTTATTCTCTGGATGCTGGCAGGGCTGCAATTATTGCACCTGCTGCATGTGTAGCGATTTGCTGGGCCACTTCAGTGTGGAGCAGGCTTTAACCCAGACTTGGGTAGAGCTGGCAGATTCCCTTCCCTGGAGGATGCTAATGAACCAGCAGGTTTTTACGACAATCCAAAAGCTTTAAGGTTCATTTTTTTGGTACCAGCCCACAAATTACCAGAAACCTTAGTTCAAAACCTTCTAAAATTAATTCTCCAGTAGTATTCGTCATATTCAAAAACCACAAACTGAAATATTGTTGCACATTTTTTTAGTGTGAAAAATGGATTGTTTTGGAATTTAAAGACAATGGCCTAGAAATTGCTTGGAGTGGTGAACCAACATTGTTCGCCGCTCCTTAGATTTATACTAACCCACTAACTTAACGCGGTCTTTACTGGGTGCAGTTCCTCTAACAGGAAGCGGAGAAGAGCACAGTGTCAGTTCCAGGGAAGCTAGGATCCTGGGAGAAGCGAGAGGATCACACGCTCCCCTCGACCAATCAGATTGCAGCACTTTTGACAAGCTGCGAATCTGTTTCTGCAGGCTTCGAATGTGAAATCCAGGCAGTGAAAGGTACAATGTTAAAATCATTGTAAAAACAATTATAGACAGCAAAAAAAAAGAGGGTAAGAAATAATTGAATTAAATAAGAGAAGGAAAAAGTAAAAAAAAATTTTAATTTATTTTTTAAAATTTATGATGAAAATCTATTAAAATAAGGAGTAATGAGACTCCATGTTTTTAAAAGTTGATTTTTAGTTGTTTGGCGGTCATTGAGACTTACCTTGCTATTAAAACTTAGTTTAGACCTGGTATTTTTAAGTGTACCTGTTTTGTGGCGATATTAGTTACTTTCCAGCTGGGCAGATGAGCAAGTTGGCGCTTTTTCAATGATTTCACTGATTGCAGCCGACAATATCCCTTTAATTCAAAGCTGTCATATCACCGGCAAACCAGTGGGAGCAAGTTCCAGATTTCTGCGTTTCACTGCGCATGTCCGAATGGTGGAACTTGCTTCTCAATTTCGCCACTAACAACGGTGAGTGCTATTGAGCTCACCGTTCTTTTCTTAGCAATTTCTGGGCCATTAGCAGGTGTGCAGTCAGTATTATCTGTCATGTTGAAGTTCTCTCTTGTGTTGGTTCGTGTAAATGGAGTTTCTGCCGCAATTCTGGCGAGGTTACAGTGGTGAAGCAGGAGCAGCTGCAAGGAAATTCCCAGCCAGTAAAATGTAACGTTTATACAGTAACATGGTTAATCTTGAGTGTGAAATTAACTTTAACTACATTCAGCAATTTTTTTGTATTATGCTAGAAACTATCACATTTCACGATTTCAGACAATGCTTTCATGGGAAGACCTTGGTGTAACAATGTTAAAAATGCTATTATTGAGCAAAATTTAGCTTTCAAGGGGATAACTTCACAGCACATCTGAACCAGCATGCTGAAGATTTCGGACAGGGCATCTGAGCCAGTGACAATGAAAGATAGTTTGACATTCTAGTGATCGTTCACTCTTGCTGCTCCATTTCTATTTATTTGACCTCAGCAGAGATCATCGCCAAATTAGGCTTGTGGATTTCACTCAGTGGGGTGGGCGGGAGTGAGGTAGTCGGGTGGAGAGAGACAGAGAGGCTGGAGGTGTTTTTCTTGTGTCCTGTCCAAAGTGCGAAAGAGCTGCTCGAAGAGTCTCCTCAGTGTGTTACTTGCTCATGTCCAAATATCAGCAAATAAGTACAAGATCACTAATTGTCCTCTTAATTGCAGTTGGATGCTTGTTAATTATTTTCCACTTAAAATGCTCAAAAAATAGGTTTTAAATTTTAAAAGAATTTAACTGGGTTCAACCATTGTGTAATTGATTATTGAGGAATGCAGATTCAGCCTATCTCCTGATTTACAACAGTGTTATTCAGAGAAATAGTTAATATATTGTCTCCATGAAGAAGAAAGAAAGGAGGAAGGGAGCCAGGAGATTTTCTGGCAAGGACAAAATAGACACTGTATTTTCCGCACCTGCTTTTCCAGTATTTTCTTTAAGTAAATGGTTAACCTGAACTCAGACATCAAGACATTATTGGTTAGTTACCCAGCTGAATTGACAACATTGAGAACGCTGGTAAAGAACAAGATCCAGGATGGATTAGCACGTAGCGATTTCTCCACACTTGCCATATCGAACTCACATTGCACACAGTCAAGACCAAGCATAGTCCTCAAAAGCTGTGGGCTTAGAGGGCGAGAAATAATTGGATCAGGATGTGTAGATATAATTCAGTCCCCATCTTAAAGCCATACATTGTTTTAATGTTTATATAATACTTCGATTTTATACTTATTTTGGTTAAATAGAAAAAGTTACAGCAATTTTGGAGGCAGAGTTGGAGCACAGGAATTTCTCTGCAGTACATGCTGAGAAGCTGCCTAATGGAGAACTTAAGGGGAATTGAATAGCGTAGATGGAGAGAATGTATTATAGTTGATATTTCAAGGCCGGTGCATGTGATGGACTTCCTTCAATATGGGGAGGCAAAACAGCACCGCATTTCTTGTTCAGTCCAAGCACTTGTGAAATTAGTCATTACTAACTTGTTAACTGAGTTGCATTAGCAACTCTGTCAAAGTAAAATCGAATTAGCATGTTTTCATTGCTAAATCTTGAAATAAAGTAAAAAGTTGTAAATGTTTTCAGTATATATAGCTTGGTTAGAAGCTAAGGAATAAATCTTAATTTAGCTCTTTTGTGTTCTTCCCTTTTTGTCTAGAATTTATATTACTAAAGATTCTGTTACAGAAAACACTACAACATGAGTGAAATTAACAGTGAGACAGGATTCTACAGTGTTCAAGTTGGTGATTCTACCTTCACGGTTCTTAAGCGTTATCAGTCATTGAAGCCCATTGGTTCAGGGGCTCAGGGAATTGTCTGGTAAGTAAATGTATACCATCTGGATGGTACACTCTGCAAATGAAATATAAATAGGGCTCAAAAAAAGTCTGAAATACTTACTTTATATCAATTGAATTCCTTTTTGGTTGACTGTGCAAGAGAGAGGCTGAAGCGTGCGCTCTCTTTCCCCCCCCCCACCTTCGCCTCTCTCGCTTTCGTGCATAAGCTCTCTTCCCCCTCGCCCCTCTCTCTCACATGCGTGATCTCTACGCTCGCCACTCCCCCTCCTCTTTCGTGGGCACGCTCTCGCGCCCCCCCCCCCCTTCGCGTGCACGGGATTTGTCTTCCTTGTGGATGATTGAAAATTAGTTCATGTCCAATGAAGAGCCACAAAATGGAAGTGTAATTAATTATTTGTAGTTAAGATCTAAAAGTTTTGTTCTACATTGCAATTTTGATGGTCTAAGTTTTCTCCTTGTAGTTACTTGTAGAGCCATGCAATTGTTGACCGTGAAATATGTGGGACAATTATCTATTTCTGGGCTTCTCTCAGTATCATTCTTGTACGTTACCTTTCACCTAGATTTGCACTGGTTGACTCGGCCTTGAATTTTCTTCATTTCCGCTCTACATCTCACCTGAATAGCCCATCTAAAAATATTGGGGCCAAAGGAAAGAATCTGCATCTTATTATCCTGTAGGCGGTTCTTCTGAATATGATGCTGAAATATTAATTTAAAAGCTCATTTTCCTGTTCACCTAGTCAGTTGTGCCAGCCACTCACAGGAAAAATGCAGCTCTTAAGTAGCTTTGTTTCCCAGCTTTTGCCCAGTATATTGGAGAAAGTTTATTTAATTTTTTTTTGAATTACAGCGCTGCATACGATAGTGTACTTGATGGAAGTGTTGCTGTGAAGAAACTCAGCAGACCGTTCCAGAACCAAACTCATGCCAAGAGAGCTTACAGGGAACTTGTTCTTCTTAAGTGTGTAAATCATAAAAATGTAAGTTAAGCTACATTTTTGTAATATTCCATTGTCTTTTGCAAATTAAACATGTTGAGCACTTAAAGTAGAGTTATAGCAAAATGCTTGCCTTGCATCCACAGGTTTGAAATTTAGCACAATAAAACTGCAATATTATATCTAGAGTGTATGGTTTGATTCCCACTGTGGTGGAAAGAGAAACCAACTAAATGAAACAGCATTGCTTGGGAAGTTCAGAGAGGAAACATTGCTAGGGGCCATGTTGAAGCCTTCAGTTTGCCTGCACCCTGTTTTAAGAAGTTTTTTTTAAAAAAAAGGAAATGTTTCATTGTAAAATGAAAGAAAAACACTATTGTGAATGACTTGTGCATTATAATTTAGGACTCAAAATTCAAGCATGTGTGTGTTTTTTTTGAAATGTACTTGTTCTTTGTTTAGATTTCTGTAGTTATCTAATCCCATAGTTTTCTTTAAAATGTTTTCATTGCAGGAATCCATTTTTTTCACTTATTTTCCTAAATGTAAACGTGCAACGACCATTGGGGTGGAGGAAAGATGGTCTCAGTTTAAACAAATAAAGGGCTAAGTTACTGATTGTGGTTGACTGTATAAATTAATGTTTAAAAAAACTCCTCTTCAAATAGAAAGTCTTCAAAATTTTCATGCCAAATTTTCCCTACCTTCGCACTGCTGAGGGTGTTGATTCTTTGCTGGGCTACCTACCATTGATCTCCAGTACCTACCCCAAGTGGCGGCTGTTTGTACGAGAGCCTGGAGAATCATTGGTGGGCTGTAAAACCATGGGAAACATTGCAGCAGGCCTTATCCTGTCCTTACCTGGCATCCATGGACATGAACTTTCACCAGATGTCCCTGGAATATGTCAGAAGTGGAAACCCTGATTGATTTTCTCCTACCCGAGGCCACTATAGCACGCCTCCTGCTGGACCAGTTAAGATGAACTAACTAAACATAGACCATGGATCAAACCTGGGATGTTCCTGAGACATTAAGGAGAAAACATTTTTTTTAATGCTTGCATGTGATTCCCTTGAGCTTTCATTTATTCTTACTAAAGTATAGAAGCGGGGCCCGTAATCTTTTGAAACTGTATAACTGGTGAGTTACGCCAAAATTTCTTGAGAATCTCGGCATATGTTGAAATGTAAAAATTCGGCATAAAACAAGTAGAAATCAACATAAACGATTGGAACCCAAGGAAAGCACTGAATTTGCTCATATTCCTTTTTTTAATCTCCCTCCATATGCATGAAAATTGAAGTTTGAAGTTATCAAACCATCATTTAGGCATACTAGGAACAGCGTGTTTAAGAAAATGCAGTTTTAAATTTTTTAATGCAAATCATTCTGATGCCATAAAGATGCATACAAAGATACAGAAAATGTATTCTAGGTCTCAGGAGAAATTTTTAAAAATTTGCTGAAGACAATCACCATAAAACACTAGAAATATGACTTTGAATCCAGTTGCGCCTAAAATTTTGGATGTAAATTTACAGCCCATTCAGAACTGGCTAAACTCAGGAAATCCGCGCAAGGTGCATTTTTGCATGGGGCGGAGCTATGTTAATGATTGGCAAAAGGCTTCGGCAAAGGTTTTGTGAAATCGGTGTAAAAGATTGAGGAAATTCGGGCATAGCTTAAAAGTGGATGTAAGTCACTTATACCTGAATTTCTTTTGCTGCGAAAATCGGCGTTATTCTGTACTTATGCCTTAGTTTCAGTGCTAATTCCAAATTAAATGAATTGTCATCAAATTTATTTTCAATTGCCAGATCATCCGTAGTTTGCCATTCATTTTGTTTGTGGAGTATCAGTTTTTCTTTCCCATTTCTCTAGTTATTGTTTACACTGTTTTCTCTCCTGAAAGTGGATGATTCGGTGGACTGTAATTCCATGGACACTGGTGGTGATGGTGAATGTTGTCAGGCCATTCAGTGATGGAGGGCAACACAGCCAAACCCTGATCCTGATCTCACATGCACATTTTCACTGGACAGACCCCCCCTCCCAATCTCTCAATCTCTCATCCTTAGCCTGGAGAGACAGAGGCGAATTGTAGTGTCCTCACTGGTTCTCTGGCTGAAATCAAGTAACACAGCACAGGCCAAGGGTCATACATGGGGTCTTCTGGTCTTAATAAGCTTAGCAAACCAGGTGGTGCTTTTATCCACTGAGTCAATTCTTTGTGGGCTTGTTATCCAGTTATATACCATATTGTGATCGTGGATATGACTGTGGAAGTCTAATTGCAGAAAAAGCAAACAAAATTTAAAAAAAAACAATGTTTAAAGTAACAGAAAAGTTATCCTTGTTTCTCTGATGCCTTTCCTCATTAGTTTAAGACAGTGCATACATAATATCTTTTCTGTTAAAGTACACATTAAATATTTTTAACACTCCCTTTGCTATGAAAAAAAAGCATATAACCTAGTGATGACACCTTCCCTTGTTTCATAAATACGAACTACATGCAGTTTTGTACAGCAAATGCTTAAGTATTTTCAGGGTTAATATTGTACTGTAATGTACACATTGTTGAGCAGCCAGGAACTGTTTGTTAATCCTTAGTTTATTGACAAAATAAGTACTGTCTAGGTAGTACAGGTATAACGGATAACAATGCTACATAAAAAAACTGATAACTAAAAAAAAAAATTTCTTCTTGCAGATTATTAGTTTGTTAAATGTATTTACACCGCAGAAGTCTTTAGAAGAATTCCAAGATGTGTAAGTATTTGAGTAAAATGTGGCAAAAATAATAGATTCTGAATTTTCCTTGTGGAGGAATAGTGTCTCGTGAAGTTCGTAAAGGTTGTAACATTAATTCTGTATTCTGTAGTTACTTGGTTATGGAGTTGATGGATGCCAACTTGTGCCAGGTTATCCATATGGAGCTAGACCATGAGAGAATGTCCTACCTTCTTTACCAGATGTTATGTGGTATTAAGCACCTTCACTCAGCTGGCATTATCCACAGAGTAGGTACTCAGGGTTTTAATTTATTCAATTTTTAAAGCATATAATGTGTATGACTAAGCATGGAGTTGTGTTCTGGCAAAAGAACTTAAGTGTTTTGAATATATATGGTAAATGCATCATTCTCTGTGCTAAGGTGTTAATACGATTTTACTTGCATTTTTAATAAACAGATCATGAACATGCAAAACAACCTATCAATTCTCTCCAATAACACAGGAAAAACCAGTTTGTAGTGTGACTCATAATGGTACCCTTTAGTCATATGCTGTTTAAGAATTAAATTGAGTACTTTTTGCAAACTTCTTTTAAGCTGGTGAATTCCTGTATATTATCTTTTAAATGTTTCAAGTGTTGTTTTTTTGTTTACAACAGGATTTGAAACCCAGCAACATAGTAGTAAAGTCAGACTGCACTCTGAAAATTCTAGATTTTGGACTGGCAAGGACTGCCTGTACTAATTTTATGATGACCCCATATGTAGTGACGCGATATTATAGAGCACCTGAAGTTATTCTAGGAATGGGATACAAGGAAAATGGTAAGCTAACCCATAAAACAGACTACTTATTTGAAGACACAAATATGTAGTTGGTATGAATTCCGGAGTCGCTGTTTTGCCATTTTCTGTCCTGTCCTCTCCTCTTCTCTCCTGAAGGTGTTAATTCTTGTTGGATTATGGTTCTTCTGGTGCCAACAGTGTTGCAGTACATCATCCAAGTAGCCATTCTCCGTGTTGGCAGGCTATTGGACTATGGGCAGGCATTGCAGCTGAGCCTGATCTGATCAGCTGATATTCATGTATGCACTTTTCAGCAGGAGTCACAGGGTAATGATCAGGAGCAGGAACCCTTTTAACCCTTGCTCCCCCCAACTTGGGGGTACTGGAGTCACATGTAGCATCTAACTTTTGCCTGGTTGAGATTAGCTTACTCAGCACAGTCGAGCAATTGAATGTTGAATTTTCTGATCTCTATGGCTCAGTGGTGTAATTGCATTTGTTAATCGATTGGTGATGAACAAAAACAATAAATTGTGCTCTTGCTGCCTTCTCGCAGCCCACATTTTTTTTGTGGAGCCCGTTTTTCCCCCCCCCCCCCACAAACCTTGCTTCTGGCCGGGTCGGTCTTCAGGCTGCCCGATATTGCACAGGCCTGGAGATAGAGATGCAGTGAGGTGCCCGTTTAATGCCCGCTGCCCAACAGTGGCACGGTAATGAGGTCTTGCTCTCAAAAAGGACTGGGACTCCCGGCAGCACTATTGAGCAGTCGGCCACATGCTCCTATAGTTAGCTGCCCGATAGTTCAGTAATTTTCTGTAACTGCATATTTGACAAAATATGGCCTACTAATGGTGAGCCTACACCTCTAAAATAACTGAGCAAGAGACAGTATTGAAGTTGTAACATCCCTTCTTTAGGAAGCCCAGCAAGGCCGCTTCTTAATGATGGAAATGGGGGAAGGACAGTGAAATTGAATTGAAGTGGATGGCTCCAGTTGAAGAGGCCTCATACTATGCTGTAATGTTTGATTATGTGAAACACCTGTTTCAGTATTGGAATCAATCCTAATGTAACCTTATTTTCAAAACATCCCAGGTTTTTAAAAATGATCTTTGACTTAAAAAATACTGGATGATGGTTCATAATGGTTTTCAACAATGGGCTGTGCACCCTATGAACTTTTAAAACAAAAAAGTGATGTAACATGATGCAGTACTCTGATTCTTTTAATGTACTAGACATCATTTAAAAATTACTTTCCCACATTAGTCGGCTCTTTGCTATGTGGTGTCACAGCTGAATTTATTTTTTTTAAAGATTCCAGCTGAATTTGAAATACACCTTTTTTTATTTTCTTCAAAAAATGTAATTTACTTGCAGAATAAACAGACATGCTGTAATGCAGGAGAAAACAAAATCATTTGGAATCTGGTTCAAAATTTTTAAATAATGTTAAAAGTAAGCAGATCTGCAGAGTTAGAGAATTTTGATGTCAACTCACTATCTTTTTATTTCTGAAATTAAAATTCAGAAAATTTTCAAATGTAATTTGCTGTAAATTTCAACTCCCAACAGCCAGTGATACACTGGTTGCCTTTTTTAAAGAAAAATCTTGGTTAGTGTAATCTGATATAATTTGTTCCATTTTATGAATATACCAAGACAATTGTAAATGTATTAAGCCTAATTGTTTAACAAAATCAGATCACAAAACTTAAAAAACACACAAACAAAATTCTCAGAGCAATTGGTTCTTAAAGGACTGACTGATTGATTATGTTAAGTGCCGTTGTTGCACTTTTGATTGCATTTTGTGCAGTTGTTTAGCGGCATGTTAAATAGCATTTTCTTTTCATTTTTCTGTTAACCTTACCTACGTAAACCATATAGTGGATTTATGGTCTGTTGGTTGCATTATGGCAGAAATGGTGCTCCACAAAATCCTGTTCCCTGGAAGGGACTGTATCCTTGCACATACAAAAAAATTACATGTTCTGTTCATCCACATTAATTAGTGCTTTTAAAAAACATACATAAACTGAAAGTCTGCTGGGCTTTCTTTCCCAGACCCTACATTTTGTTACTGCTGGAATATATTCCTTATCATTGTCATGTTATGTAAATTTCAATACATATTTTTTCTTGTCGTTGGTTTTTATTTTCTGAAAGGCATGGTAATTATCCATCATTTCATTTTATTTTCAGTTGATATCTGGTCAGTGGGGTGCATCATGGGAGAAATGCTGAAAGGTTCTGTGCTATTCCAAGGGACTGATCGTATCCTTCCCCAGCCATTCTTGAATCCAAAGCCATATATGTTCAGGGCAAAAAGATCACTACTTTTCCCTCATTTTGAGGGCCACAAATTGATGTTTTTAAGATGAAATACAAGGTTATTTTAGTTATTCTTCATTATTTTCCCAGCTTGCCATTCTTGAACTTTTTTTCTTGCAAAGCTCTCTGTACATGTGTTTTAATTTTTACTTGTTCTTGAATCTGTTTACTTGCATTACATTAATAACCTTTCTATGTACATTAATACTTCCCTCCTTCCACATATTGTGCAAAACATTTTTTTCTGTTTCTTTAAACTATCTTTGTCCAACAAAAGAGAGGAAGCAGTAGCTTCTAAAGCTAATTGAATGTCCACACAAAGGAACACTTGAGTTATTCAAATGTCAGGTTGATCTAGTTCAGTGAAGAAATAAAATTATTTTCTAAGGATTGTATTTTGTAAGAAGAAATTGCTACACTTTATTGTAGAAGTTTTTTGAGTGCTAATAACTCTTGCTAGTTGAAGTGTTTAAACATTAACGGTAAACATTTACTATATCTTAGTCTTTCATGCTAAGTTATTTCAGGTTTGTAAAGATGCAAATTATACAATTCCTGTTTGAGTATAGTATGATTTTAATAAGACTACAGAGCTGTCCCTTCAAAATGGCAAGTGAATGCAAAGGCGAAACCATACTTTTAGGTTTTATCTGAAAACCTATATATTAAGAGCATCATTTTTTTATAACTTCAATTTGCTCTACTTTTATTCTCTTACCTTTACCCACGTTACTTACATCTTGTTTTTCATAGCAAATATTCCACAATCATGATACCAACCAGATCACTTGGATCTGTTTCCTTTTGAATGCTTCTAACATGCATGCAGGCCACTGATAGTATAGTGCATAGATATCAAATATTCCATATCATTGTTTCTGTTACTCTAATTTATCTTTAATCATGTTTCATATTGTTGTTTGATGGTATCAGTGTGGTTGTAATTATATAATGCCATGGCCAGATTTCTGAAATATGATTGGTTGGAAAAAATTATAAATCTTCGGGAATTCCAAGATAAAAGTACATACTTTTAATAAATAGAACTGGTTAAACGATGGCATTATATAGTGGCAGTAATAAACTCCAAGGTTCGTGTTTTTGGCAAGCATTGTATGCTTATGATTATGATTAGTTTAGATACTTTGGCGAACATTCAGCTGTACATTGTGCACCAATAATGCAGATCTTTTTCTGGTTATCACTGAAATATTCTCAAGGTTTAGTGGTGAACATAATCTTCGTTCCAGTCCATATATTGGCTGATGTCAGCAATGCAAACAGAAATATCAGATTCTATCTCCATTGGCTTAAACCTATCTGACCTTTATTGTCCCTTAAGTACAATCTTTAGTTGTGTTTTTTGTTCCATTGATGCCAATCTAAAGCTCTAGTAATTACAAAGTTTGTAATAGGTCAAAACCTTCAGTTTCTCTAGAAGATCACCAGAGTATTGGTTAGGGGAAAATTACCCCTCTCCTGGCAGTATAGCATCTCTGGTGGCTTGAAATATAATAAATTGGTTGTTACTGAACACTTTGTGGGCCCAAAAATGATTGTGTAATGTTGTAGCTTTGAACATCTCCCAGAGTAATTAAAACAAGATAACCAGCTATTGAAAAAGCCTTTATTAAAAGATTTATCCCTGCTACTCTGTGCTAGTGAAGAAAGCAGAAGGTCTGACCTATCCTCGACCTCCAAAGATAACCTGTTTTTTTTAAAGAAAATTTACCCCTCTTATAGATGATAAAATGGAAAAAAAAGTAGATTGCTCACCTTGGGTGCATTTTTCTTTGTGAAGATACAGCCCAAATATAATAAACATCCACCTCCTTTACAAACAAGGTTCTAGTTCCAGTGAATTTACACATGAAATTTTAAGAAAATCTAACATGTATGGATGAAAGAATTTTTGTATTTCGTATTGAGTTTTTAAAGTTTACATAGTAGGTTTTATTAGTCCCTTTTCCTGGGTGGTCCTGGGCTGTGTTAACACTGTCTCTACAACAGTAAACACATCTATTATTTTAAAAATGTATTTTATCACCATCCATTTTGTAGAGTATTCCATTATAGCAGGTGAGATGTTTTCCTATATACCACAAAGAAAAAGGTCTTGCAGTTTCATCGGTAAACCTGTTGCTGAAATGCCATTTCTAATGAGAAGACCCAAAAATGACACTGAAGATGAGATCTTTTAGGACATAAGGGATCCAGTTAAAAATTCACTTACGGGGTCAGATGCCACTCTGATTTTGAAAACAGTGGTTCTTAACTATGATCAATATTGTCTAACAGTTCCTTTGTAACATCAAATGACAGCAAGAACTTTCTGGTGACATGTCTGTAGTTTGTGAATCAATGCAACGACAATTTCATTGGATTGTTTTAACATGTGTAATGCAGCAGTCTAATTGGCGTCAAACCCATCATGTGCTCAGCGTATTATCATACTCTCCTGCATGACAAATAAAGGGGGGGGGGAAAAATCACTAAATTGCATAGAATTGGTATCTTGTTCACTTACACTTTTGCAGTGCTGTAGCTAACTGTTCAATAAGTAGGTAATCGTGGGTGTGAATCTATATTCTGGCAGTTGATGCAGCTCTTCATAGCATCATCCTGAAGGAAGATGGCTCCTGGGCAGAAGGTTACTACTGAGCTCTCCTTAGCTCTTCTCCTTTGCAACTTTTATCCATGGCCATCCATTGCCATTTTTTTCCCTCTTTCTCCCCCCTCTCCCCCCCCCCCCCCCCCCCTCCCTTTTCCCCCCACCACCACCACCACTCAGTCTCCTCTCCTTCTCCGCTGAAGACCCACTGCCTCTAAGAGTGGGAGCCTTTTGGCTCAATCCATATACAAGCTCAAGCTACAAGTTTAAAGCTGCCTATGTAGAACATATTACCCATCCTCAATCTTGCTTGTTCTGTGTATTTTCTTTGCTCTCCATTGGCTGGAATTCTGCTCACATTTGATTTTCTGGCCTGGATGTCCTCTGCCATCAGAACTGCACTGATCACATGGCATTGTTCAGAGTTCTCCTGTAATCAAGCTCTCCTGATGTCCTGGCTAACATTCACTCCTCAACAAACACAGTTATAGAATCAAAGAAGCACAGAAGGTGGCAATTCGGCCCATCGTGCCAGTGCCGGCTCTTTGAAAGAGCTATCCAATTAGTCCTACTCCCCTGCGCTTTCACCGTAGCCCTGCTAATTTTTCCTTTTTGAGTAGAGATTCAATTGCCTTTTGAATGTTACGATTGAATTTGCTTCCACCACACTTTCAGGCATTGCATTCCAGATCATTACAACTCGCTGCGTTAAAAAAAATTCTCCTCATCTCCCCTTTAGCTCTTTTGCCAATTATCTTAAATCTGTGTCCTTTGCTACGACCCTCCTGCCAGTGGAAAAAGTTTCTTGTTTTTTACTCTATTAAAACCCCACACCTCTATTAAATCTCCCTTTAACCTTCTCTGCTCTAAGGAGAACAATCCCAGTTTTTCTAGCCTCTCCACATAACTGAAGTTCCCATCCCTGGTATGATCCTAGTAAATCTCCTCTGCATCCTCTCCCAGGCTTGACATCCATTCTAAAGTGTTCATAATTCACAATACTCTAGCTGAGGTCTAACTGGTGATTTATAAAGATTTAGCATAACTTCCTTGCTTTTGTACTTTATGCTACTATTTATAAATCCCAGCATCCCGTATGCATTTTTAACGTACTCCTTTTATGACCAGGGCATGTCTTTCCTCATTTTTGGCATGCCTGGATAACCCGAATTTCTTCTGTGTCCATTCACATGTGCATTCTGGACCCAAGCCCATTACCTCTGTTAATTTTTTTTTCCTCTTGGCCCCTCTCATGCCCTTTTCTCACGTCTCCTCTCCTTCCAGTTGTGCCAACTTTTACTTCTCCCCTCCCTAATGCTTTGCCTTCCTAATCCCTATGCCAACCTATTACTACTACTCTGCATTCCTACTTTACTGCCACTGTTCATTGCTTGAATCACCCTTGGATAACCTCACATCTGGCCCCTGTGCCTCTCTTGGCATTCTTCATAGAACCCATTGAGGCACCCAATGCTGCCTCCTTACAAGCAGCAACCCCAGCTGCCCCGTCTCTCTTGCCTCTCCTTTAAAATCCTCATTCTCTGCCCCATCTGCGTTTTTTCGGCGATATCCTCTGTCTCTGCAGTGAGCGACAGCTCATCCTCGGTGATTTCAATTTCCACCTCGGCTCACCTTGCTCTCACTCTCTGAATTCACTGGCTTCCTGTCCTCCCTTAACCCCTCCTATCCATATTCACGGCCACCCTCTCGAACTTGCCATCACACATGGCCCCTCTACTCCTATGGTCTTCGCAGACTAGGCTATCACTGACCATTCCCTTGTATCCATCATCAACCACACCATCCTACCCTCTTCCAATCCCACTTCCTTCTGTGCCCGCTGCAGGAAAAAACTTTCCTCCAAGTCATGAACAGTTGCACTTTCAAGCTGCCAACTGTCTACCCTTTAGCCCTTGATTCGCTACAATACTTCTTTCTTCTGCAGCTGTCGATCTGCTCAACTCCTTCTTGTCCATCTTTGAAGCCCTTGTCCCATGTAAAACCTTTACTCTCTTCCATCCTAGTTGTTCCTCCTGGCATGGCCCCCATCTTTGCTCCCTCAAGTCCAAGGGGCACAGATTTGAGCATATCTAGCGCAAAATTGGTTTAGCCATCCAATGCTACATCTGGCTGGACCACATCAGGCACTATTGGGCCTCACTGTCCTCTGTCAAAACTGCTGGGATCATCCTGGAGAGTAAAGATAACTCTGCTTTTTTCCACTACTAATCTTCACCTTAAACCCGTCAACTCTGCCTGTCCACCCTCCCCTCCAACAAGTTCAAAGAGCTCATGGACGACTTTATCATTGTGATTGAGACCATCGTTGAGCTGCATTGGCTACTTACCCCCTGCTCAAGCCCTGGACCCACATCTTTCTGTAGTTTCTCTCCTATCTCCCTTCATGCATCTATCTCTCTGAGTTTATTTTTCCCCTGAGAGCGAGCTCTTGCTCCCTTGACCCCATTTGTTCTAAACTGTAGACTATCCAACTTTCCTTCCTGACATTGTAAATGATTTCCTTTCCTCAGGTACTGTCCACCTCCCTTCCAAAAATACTGTTCTCACCCTCTCCTCAAAAACCCCCTCCTCATCTGTCCTTGCAGACCACTGCTCTATCCTGAACCTTCCTTTCCTCACAAGTCCATGAACATATTGCCTCCCAAATCCCTGCTCATCGTTCCCACAACTCCACATTTGAATCTCTCCAATCAGATTTCTACCCCTGCCGTTACTGAAACGTCCCTAATCAAAGTCAGAAATGACAACCTCTGTGACTGTGACCATGGTGCAATGCCTCTCCTCTGATGTCCAGCTCGGTGGGACTGCCCTCACTTGGTTCCACGTTTACCTATCCAATCGTACCCAGGGCATTTCCAGCAATGGCTTCTATTCTTGCTCCCCTCACTGTTAGCTATCGAGTTCCCCAGGATCTAGCCTTGGCCCCCTTCTATTTTTCGTCTATATGCTGCACTTTTGGCAACATCATCCGCAGACATAGGGTCAGCTTACAAATGTATGCTGATGATACCTCTCTCGACCCCTCCGTGCTGTTAGCTTTTCCAACAGTCAGTCTTGGATGAGCTGTAATTTTCTCCAGTTAAACATCGGGAAGACTGAAACCGTTATCTGCAGGTCTCACCACAAACTCCATACCCTTGCCACCAATTCCATCTTCCTTCCTGGCCACTGTCTCCGATTGAACCAGAATGTTCGTACCCTCGAAGTCCTGTCTGACCCCAAGCTGAGCTTCCAACCCCAAATCCTCGCCATCACCAAGACTGCCTACTTCCATCTCTGTAACATCGCGCATCTCCACAACTTGCCTTGCCCATCTACTGCTGAAACCCTCATCCATTCCTTTGTCACTTCCAGACTCGTCTATTTCAATGCTCTCCTGACTGGCCTCCCATCCTCCATAAACTTCAGGCCATCCCAAGCTCTGCTGCCCCCAAAGCTTCCAATTAAAAATTCTTATTCTCTTATTTAAATCCCTTCATGGCCTCACCCCTCCCTATCACTGTAACCTGCAGCCTTATAGCCCTCCCTGAACTTTGCGTTCCTCCGACACTGGCCTCTTGTGCATCCATTGCCATCTTTGGCGGGCATGCTTTCAGCCGTCTAGGCCAAACCGCTGGAATCCCTCCCTAAACCCCTCCACCTCCATCTCCTCCTTTTAAGACCCTCCTTAAAACCAATCTCAGTGACAACCCCTCCTAATGTCTCCTTTGGCTCGGCGTTCATTTTTGTCTAATGTTGCTGTGAAGCACCTTGGGATGTTTATCTGCATTAAAGGCGCTATAGAAATCCAAATTGTTGTTTCAAAAGGGAATAATAAATGTTTTTGAGACCTTGTGAATATGATATCAATGTTCCTATGATCCGTGCAGCTCTGACCTTCTGTCCTAAACAGCAAATACACATTTCCTCCTCCCTACATCCTCATTGTGTTGAAATTAAGACTAACCGCACAGACTCCAACTCTATAACACTTTCTTACCTCAGGACTAAAATCTGAGAACTTCTTAACTCCCTCAATCCTTCCCTTACAAAATTCAGGCTGAAGTTTTATTTTAATCCTTGCTTCCTGATTGATCTCTTATGGTGTCGGTTTGTAACGTGTTTGTGCTGGTAGATAGAGAGCAAAGCTGAAAGCGCTATAAGTGAAAGTGGTATTTTTCTTCAGTATTTCCAATTTATTAAATAACCTAATTGATCGGGTATTAAAATTGATGTCTCGATAGCCATTAAAGTAGAGCTGACACCAAGCTCATTTCTTCATTGCTTTATAGTTTTTTTTTGTCATTTTCTGAAAAAGATTACATACTTATTTTCTGTGCTTCGTGTGATTTTTTTTTAATCCAAAGATTTTGTTTTGTCCATGGATTTTCTATGTGGACTTAGGCGTTCTAGAGCTCTTCGATGTAGAGTTGTTTGAAATATTGAATGTTTTGCTAAAGGAACTTTAACAGTTCAGTGCTTGTCTTTTCATAAATAGTGTTTAATTTCACACATGCGATTGGCTGAGAGATAGACAATTGTTGTTTCTGGTGAAATAATATAAACTATAAATAAATGCAGTAAGCAAAAAAGCATATCTACATTCACTACTGTAGAATACTGCATTTGAAGGAGTACATTAAAGATGAATACTGGTTTTCAAGGTTTAAGATCCAAGCAAAAATCAAATGGTAGAATAATGAAGTAAATTTAAATTGGATTAATAAAACTGAATTACACTGTAGATAACTTTAAAAAAATTTAGTTAGAGATATGAAATCTTTTTAACCAGTTTTCCTGAACCAGCTGACAGATATTGATCAGTGGAATAAAGTTATTGAACAGCTAGGAACGCCATCTGCAGAATTCATGAAGAAATTGCAGCCGACTGTACGAAATTATGTAGAGAATAGGCCAAAGTATCCAGGGCTTGGCTTTGAAACGCTGTTTCCAGATTGGGTTTTTCCAGCAGATTCTGAACGTGACAAGTTAAAAGGTATGTTTTGCTTTTTGAAACTATCAGTATTTAGATCAAGTTCAAGGGTGTTGTGTGTATGTTTGTGTTTTAAGACTTTGTTCACAAAGGACAGCCTTGGAAAAGCAAAAATCTTGGACTATTCGAGTTGGTGATACTATAGAATTTTTGAGAATATTAAAATAGGTCAAAATTAATTTAGTTATTTCCTAAGATTTTTTTAAATCTTAAGATTAGTTTGGTTTAAAGTTTTCAAAGAAAGCAAGTATTATGTATCACACATTGTAGTTTATAAATAATTATTCATAAATCAGATGCTCGAGGGGAGATTTCCTCTGCAGTCAGTGTAGTGACATATACGTTTATTAAATATAGTATTTACAATTTTGCTACAGCTGGTGCACAAGAAATCTTCCCACAGTGTTTAATTGAAGTGCACATAATAACTTATAAAACAGTCATTAAACTATTATTGTACATTAAATTACAGTAAGTCAGGCCAGGGAGCTACTATCAAAAATGCTGGTAATCGATCCTGACAAGCGAATTTCTGTGGATGATGCCTTACAGCATCCATATATTGCCGTCTGGTATGATCCTTCTGAAGTAGAAGCCGTAAGCAAACTACTTTTGATCATAAGTTTTTGGTTATCTATTTTGTACTAGTGTTTGATTTATGTCTCAATTTTATGCTTAAACTGCTGCTTTAATCTACGTTGTACATTGAAATCTGAGTTTAAAAAGTGACATTCTATTTTGACACCTTTGGAGTCCCATCCTGTTTCCCACATCCAACAGGATAGACTTTTTCCCAGAAGCGACAGGACTCTTTAGCATCCAATGCCAACTAACCTGAAACTAATGAGTTAGCTGTTCAATGGGACAGCTTGAGCTCTTGGTCTTACCAGATTGTACTTAGCATCATTTCATCCTGTCAACTTTCTTCCCCACACTTGTTTTTAAAATGGAATGGTTTGCCAAATAAGAGCGGAATAAAAGGTTGTGTGAGGTGGAGAGGGTAGGAGATCTTCCAGGCACATGTAAAATTCCTATTTGCAACCCACTATTTGGAAATGGGAAGTTTGCTGGAAATCTGAGTTTAGTCAAATTTATTCTTTTTCCAACTTATTAAATCACCACAAAATTCAGAGATTGTCAGTTTAGTTAATTACTAGGCTGTGAATCCAATCAAAGCAGGAGTTAACTGAACTGTCTGCCATAATGCTATATACCCTATGTGTAATTTACTTATAGTAAGTTTTAAAAACCACAAGTAAGGCTGAACAAAATTTCCAATATTACATTCATAAAGAATTGTACACATTTTTTGATTACAAATGCTTGTAGTGGTAAATCAGTGACCCCGTGTACGTTGCTAAGCGCTAAAATTTTATGACCCTTGAATCTTGTCAGTGTTGTTATATCAGTGAGATGATTGGAATGTACAGCAATATTATCAAAAGGACAGACAATATGAGGGTTACATGGGAAAGATTGTTTTAGAACCTCTGCATAAGCCACATCTTGACCACGAAGCCTGAGACCAAGCCTTTGACTGTTGAAGGGGGCTGCCTTGATGGAAGTGATGTGGCCAAAGATTTGTTTGACCCTGTAGCAAAAGTCATTAAAAAAAACTGATGCTAGAGCCTGCTAGCTCTAACCTTGTTACCACAAAAGGAAGGATTGCTGTTGAGAGAAAGCAGAGGGCTGTTACGTAGAGGTACATGAAGCTTCTTTGATGCATTTCGAAGTTGCTACAAAGGTAGTGTTAGATGTATCATGTCATAAAAGTAAGAGGATCATAGGGGAATTGAAGTGGAATCAGTGGGTTGCATTCATCTTACAATCATACAAAAATGATCCTAAATCATTTGTTGTCTAAAGTCTGTTAATTTTGGTAGAAAAGGTTCCTCTTGCCACTGTTTGACCAGTCCAGTTCTTTTCAGCAAACCAGTGAAGTCATCTTCAGAATCTGGAAAGAACATTGTACTGAACTGGCATAACCCCAAAAGTAGTAGCGACCTAACTGCACGCAGGTTGGAAAGTTGGAAGGCCTTTATGAACCAAATCACTGAGAAAATAAACTCCACACTGTGTTTCTGCCTAAGTTACCAAGTATGGATAGTATTCATGTCAGTTCCTAAAAGTTGCTAAAGGCGAGGAGGAGAGCTGTAATCATCTTAGATATCATGCCAAAAATCTCCTTGAATCTGCACTTGAGGCTGGGGAATAGAATTCTGTTTCAGGCATGTACTTACTGCCCTGGTGTTCAAGACCAATAGTGGTTTCTGTCTATAGGAAGGACGATTGTAGTGTGATCAAAAACTACTGAGGACTCTTGCTAATATCAGTGGCTCTTAAATGCTTGTTTCAGTCATTGTGGCACTTAGGCCTGTTCATGAAGGAACAGGCTGGAGTTTGTTCTCATGGAGAATGCATGGGACACGTGATGGTGTTATACAAGGGCATATTGTCAAGTTTGGGATTCCATATTCATTGATTTTCTTAACACTTTCAATCTGGAGCTTCATGCGACCCTCTTGAAGCTGGGAGCTATAGAAGAGCACAGCCAAACCTTAAATGCTATTCAGTTACAAAATCTGTGTAGGTGTAGATGGGAGTATCACTGACCCTATCTCTCTCAAAAGAGAAATGAAACATTTTTGTACACTGTCAGCTGTCCTATTCAATGACTGTCAATTATGGCCTCATAAGGAACTGTCTCAGTGTCTGTTGCATGCACTTTGAAAGAATTGCACTGCTGATATTTTCAGATAACGCTGCGATGTTGGTAAACTTGACTTAGGGATCAAATGTGCTCCACTTGTTATTTGGAACAGTGGGATAACCAATAAAAGAAAAAAAAGGCTGACTGGCATTGATGTAGTGCCTTTCACTACCTCAGGACGTTTTAGAACGTATGAAGTAAATTTGAAGTGTAGTCACTGTTGTAATGTAGGAAATGTGGCAGCCAATTTGCTCTTAGCAAGCTTCCACAAACAGCAATGAAACAAAAGACCAGATCATCTATTTTAGATGTTGGTTGAGGGTAAATGTTGGCCAGGTCACTGAGGAGAACTCCTCTGCTCATCATCGAATAGTGCCATGGAATCTTTTCCATCCACTTCAGAGGGCAGACAGGGCCTTGGTTTAACATCTCATCTGAAAGACAGCACCTCTGACAGTGCAGCATTTCCTCAGTACTGCACTGGAGTGTCAGCCTCTGGTCAAGTGTCTGGAGCAGGACTTGAACCCACAACCTTCTGACTCAGATGAGTGTTACCACTGAGCTACAGCTGACACTGTGGCATATATATAAAACTAGTGGGATATAGGGGTGGTTCTCCCTAAGTGCAGTAATCTGGGTTTCTCTCTCTCTTGATTCTGCTCCAGTCCTGGACCTCCAGAGAGGAGTTGCATGAAGAAAGCATTTGCACTTGTATTTGTGCCTTTCATGTCCTCAGTAAGTTCCAAAGTGCTTCACAGCCAATAAGTTGCTCTTTTGTACAGTTTTGTAGGCAAATGCCACAGCCAATTTGTGCACAGCAAGGTCTCACAAACAGGAGTTACCATTTAATCTCTTTATGGTGTTGCTTGAAGGGGGAGTGTTGGCCAAAACTCTAAAGAACTCCCTGCTCTTCGAGAAAGTGCCATGCAAATCTTTTATGCCCACCTGAACAAGCTGACAGGGTTTTGGTTTAATATTTCACCCAAAAGATAGTACCTTTGCCAGTGTAGCTCTCCTTCAGTACCGCACTGTAATGTCAACCTAAATGATGTGCTTAAGTCTTTGAGCCACTTAAACGCACAACCTCTGACTAAGCAGAGAATGCTCTCATTGAGCCAAACTGACATTTGAGAGCCTGGATTAAGCAATAGGTAACCAGTAAGCCTGGTATACTGCATTGGGCTTGGATGCCTAGAGCATCAAGATGACTTGCATGTTGCAAGCTGTCCTGCATAGGTGCTTCCACTAGACTGTGGGTAGATTTTCATTGTACGGTTGATGAGCTCAAGCTCAGGATAACAACTGATAGAAGCTATTAACTTTGAAACTGAATATGCAAACACAAGATCATATACACTTGGTTCTGTGGCTACTATGATTAGGTTGCAGAGGAACAAAGTTGTTTGTTAAAGCTATGAGCCACTCTTCAGTGACATGTGTGCCCGTGCTGTGGACTGGAGGATGGTACAATGGACGTGCTCATTTTATGGTGATATTTGCTGCCCTCTCTATACTGTTCTGGGGCAGTTCCTGGTATCCAGTATCCACTTTGCGAGGACTCAAACCAGTGCCTGTCAGTTGTCTAATGACCAGCTAGTGATGATTCCCTTTGGTGGGAGATAGGTGGGGTCTCTTTGGGGTGGCACCCGATGAAGGTAACCTGAACAGTATTAGCCTGTTACACTTCAGCAGTCCCCCTATGCACTGATGGGCCTTTAATTGGCGTTTTTTTCCAACCTGCACCTATGTTCTCTGGGCTTAGGTAAGTGTTATGTGTCCCTAATTGCAGAGAGCATACACTCCATTATCAGGCAAACAAAAACTCCCACTTATGTGGGTTTGACTATAATTTTGTTTGGAGAATTAAGAATTTTAAAAAATCACACCTTTCTTGTGCCAAGTTGGGCCTTACGTGCAACTTTTAGATGAAATGTAAAGGAAAACCCGCCAGGATCAAGAAAAAGATAAAAGTGCCAAGCTGGGATCAATATATGAAACTTTTATGGTAAGTGAAAAAATATTTGAATTATAAACCTCTTGAACATGAAATCAAGTTATATTTACTACGTACTTTTAATTGTAAAAGAAGTAGAATAATGCCACAAAAAAACTGTTATTTTAATGCTAAAGCATTACTGCATAAATCTATATAATACCAAGGCTGAAAACAACTAACTTTATTCATTACCATTTTACTGTGACTGAGGTAAATTTAAAAAGTAATGGATTGTAATACCATTTTTTTTGTATGTTTGCAGATTATAGTTCAGTTTTGAGTGTCTTTGGAACAAACCTTCAATCAAGATACCTCCACAGTATAATTCTTACTGGGGTGGCAGACACATCAGTTACAGTGCCACTTGATGCTTAGTGTCACCTTTAGCTGACTGTGAAAATTTGAATGTCAACATACAAGCTTGGAAAGGAACAAGACTCGTGAAACCTCCATTAGTACACATCACATCAACCAGATAGATTACATGGTGTGATTATCACAATGTTGAAAATACTTGATTTGAAACACATTCCAGCACTACAATTGTATCTACCCTTTGACATATGGGGCTAATTTCTCCTTCCTTAAAGACCATGTTGGGAAGATAAAGGGAGAGCTTGTATGAACTCTGGGCTGATATGTCTTCCTTACCTCTGTTGGCTGTGGAGGATATCTCTATATAAGAGACTACCTCTTTTGCTCTTGCCTGACCGCACTGCAGAGCTCTCTTGCCACATGAACTTGGCTGCATCTCTTTGGTCCTCAGCCACAGCACGTTGTTCTTGTTGGGCAGATGCTTCCTCTTTCTGAGCAGACATTTGCTGCTGAAATTAAGATGACTTGCTGCTCTGACCCAGAGGGCTTCAAAGGAAGAATCACCTTGAGATATAAGCATAATATTTTTGCTTAGTTCATCTTGGACTATGTTTACGCAGTTGAGGTATAATACTGTAAAACTCAAAATTTTGAATATGAGGAGGCTGACTTTGTTAAAGTTATGCAAAAGCAACTGATAATGGACCAAGAACATTCATATGCTTAAAATGACTGCATCTTAAAATTGTTAATGATAACTGAGACCATAGTATCTGGTAATAGATTGTGCATTTAATAAAATAATGTAACACTAACTAGAATCATTGGAATCAGAGGTGTCATTGCTGCATTCTACAGGCAAAATATTGCAGCCATCCATTCTTCTATATATTTTAGACTTTCTCTGAGGCTTCTGTATGTGGGATTAAAGCTTTCTTTTGTTGAATGTGATTGATGATTGTTATGCCATAAATTAATTCTTAGGCACTTGAGCTGCTTTTTAAATGTTTTTTTTGTGGGAATAGCATTCCAGCCTACAATGATGACACTCTAAAGGGCATTTTGTTTTTTTATGCCTAGGAATGCACTTTCTAATCATGGCAGTCTTTTCACAAGCGCACATGAAGAATAAATTTCCACTACCGTATCTGCTTTTGAGGCCATCTTTATCTCTTTGTTGCCTCTGCAGAGTGGAAACCTATAACGGACATGTACCTTACTTCTGAAGTAAGACAGTAAATTCAGATTAGCGTAGCTCATTTGTGATTGGTTTTGTTGCTTTGCCACCAGCCAGAATTTTTAGGTTGTGGATGATTTGGTGGAGAATATTGGGTGGATTACACCCCCAGGACTGGAGAAGAATCAAGAAAGAAAGAGAAAGAAAGAACTTGCACATATATAGCGCCTATCACAACCTCAGGGCATCCCAAAGTGCTTTGCAGCCAATGATGTACTTCTGAAGTGTAGTCGCTGTTGTAAAGTAAGGAAACAAGGCAACCAAATTGTGCACAGGTCCCACAAACAGCAATATAATAATGACCAGATAATCTGTTAGTAATGTTGGTTGGAGGATAAATATTGGCCAGGATACCAGGGAGAACTCCCCTGCCCTTCGAAATAGTGCCATGTAATCTTTTATGTTTGCCTGAGAGGAAACACAGGACCTCAGTTTAATGTCTCACCTGAAAGTTAGTGCAGCACTCCCTCTACTGCACTGAAGTGCCAGTTTAGATTATATGCTCAAGTCTCTGGAGTGGAATTGAACCTACAACCTTCTGCCTTAGAGGTGAGAGTGCTATCACTGAGCCAAGGTTGTCGCTAGGAATGCCTTGATAGCTGCAAGATAATATCTCGATCCCTTAACATATCATGTGGGACAGGTCCTCTAAGAGTTTTTCTCCTAAAAGTGTTTGGGATAATTACTCCCTGTATGTGGCAGATGATAAAAATGAGATGTATCCCTGTAAGCACTGTTTCCTTACCATGCCTTTGTTGATTACATAAAAGGTGTCAATATATTATTTATCCTGATTCTTTGGGGCCAGTATTTTTTCTGTAATATTAGTAGATCTCCTGTGGTGTTGCTCATGGTAAATTACTGAATTAATTAGTTTTATTGGGGTATTATTGGGAAAATGTGATGAGGAAAGTGTTACTAGAGGTATGACATTTAACAGGAAGTATGTGTTGTATGCAAGACTTCAATATATTAGATAGTTAATATAAAAGATGAACCCATTGGTACTGAACATCCTTCACTACATTTTCAAAAACTTCATCGCAGCAGTTGCAAGCAATAATCTCTTGCAATTTGTGAGATCCCTCCTATACTTGGCATTGCTCATATAATAGTTTCTAGTATTACAGGTCAAGTACATGCAGTTAAAACACAAAAGCTTTGAACTTTAATTGCAAGTGAGCACTTATGTAGGTATAAGGCGGCCTGTGGTTTAGCTCACAGCTGTGCAGTAAGAATTGAATTGTATAATTTTTTTTGATTGATGTATCTTTATGATTCTAATAAGATTTTTCTTTATACTACAGCCCCCTCCACAGATTTATGATAAGCAATTGGAAGAGAGAGAGCACACTATAGAGGAATGGAAAGGTAAATATTCATACACTGCACTTAAATATTGGTATTTCAGTAGATTTTAAGTTCCAGTATTGCACTGGAATTTCACATTTCTTGTGTTTTATTAAAAAAAAGGAAACAAATAGTTCTCTAATTTGTGTACATATACTGGTTAAACATCAAACTAGTTCGGTATTAAGTCAAATCCCTGTTTAAATCACTTCTTTATCGTGAAGAAAATTATAAAGGATGAAACAGCATAAAGATTAGAGTAGATAATATTTTTCAAGTCGAGGGATGTGATCTTATCAGATGTATGTTAAAATTCTCTGCCTGTGTTGGACAAAAAACTAATTTAATACACTATTGTCAACACTGTCAACATAACTCAACTTTAAAAGTTAAAACTATTAAGATTTATCAATTCAATCAATACATTTCCAATGTTGTCCTTAGGGTTTAAATAAGGTGTAATAGGCATGAAAAATTTCTCTCCTTGTTCACAGGTTGGTTAGACACTTAGTAATACAGTTAGATTCAAGAAAGATGGCTCCTGAGTTAGCAGTTCCCTACAGAGCTCCTCTTGTTTGTAACTCTATCCATGGTCATCCAATGCCATCCTTTTGGCCTCTTCTTTCTCCCACCTCCCTCCGCCACCCGTCTCCTCCACTGCTTAAGATCTCCTGCCTCTAATAGTGGGTGCATTTTCGCTCAATCGACAATTCAAGGTACAAGTTTAACGCTGCCTGTGTAGAACACATTGTCTCACCCCGACCCAGCTTTTTACTGTGCTCTTTTCAACGTCTGGAACTCTGCTCATGTTTGATTTCTTGAACACTTGGACTTTTCTGCAATGAAGACTACGATACTGTGCTGGATTACACTGTATGCCTCGACTGTTGTGACTCTGGTCTGCCATTTAATTGCTTCAAGTTTAAGGTAACCTGTTTCAGCCTATAGTGCCCAGCTGCTGTTACCTGCCGAGCTGAGCTTTCAGTGCACTGTTTGCTTCTCTGTTGCTGTGTTGGGCCCTGGATATAAATCCGCCTTTTCCTGGGCTGAAGTCCATTTCTTCGCTGGCTTCTGGGCTTTACTGTTGACTTTCACCTTTGTTGCTGATTTCTATTGAGACTATTCTGTGTGGGACTGCTTCAATTCCAGTACCTCATCTGGTCCTATGGGCTCAGTTTTCTGGACTGCTTCTATTCCAGTACCTCATCTGGTCCTATGGGCTCAGTTTTCTGGACTGCTTCTATTCCAGTACCTCATCTGGTCCTATGGGCTCAGTTTTCTGATCCTCTGCTAGGAAATTTTCACTCTACATTGAGCTAGTTTTGATCTGGTCCTGCTAATTGCCTGCTCTGGATTCTGCACCCTTGCTGCTGAGTGACCTCTGCTGCCTTCCGCTTGCTTCCTGTGGCCGCTGACTCCATTCATCCTTGTGAACTCCTCCATCATCCTTCACTGAACCGGGTTGACTGGCTCTTCAAGCTCCTACTGTTGCTCCTGATCTTGTATGCTCTTCACCTGCCTGCAGCTGTTCCTCAGATTAGTTTCCTTATCTGCACTGATCCTGGGGATTTATGTTTCACCTTCCCCTGGCTCCTCACTGCTCTGCTGATGTATTGGATCTGCTGGTATGCACTAGTAACACCTCAGGCCACTGTGTCTCAGCTGGACCGCTGGATCAACTTCTGGCTCGTGGTCAACCTCCAGCAATGCACCCTCTGATACTCTGACCCTGGAACAACTCCTGGATTCACACTCTCTCCGGAAGTGTCTGTGAACCTGGACTTTGGTTTGTTAATGCTCTAAGCTGACTCCACCCTGTCGACAAGTCAACTTCATTCTACCACTGGACTTCAGACTTTAACATCAGTTTCTCTTATAATGTCTCCTTCCTGTCCTCTGCTTATAACCAGGACTTGATTTTCCTAATCATTGCCATGTCTTTGTAACCTGAATTCCTTCTGTGTTCATTCGTGTGTACATTTTGACTGCCATTCTAGACCCAGGCCCATTACTTCTGCTTACTTTTTTTCTCTTACCCATTTTCGAGGCTTTCTCTCCTGTCTCCTCCCCTTTCTGTCAGCTAGTCATGTAGTTTTTTTTTAATGTCTCCCCTTTCTGTTAATTTGTCCCCTCCCAATCTCTACCCCAATACATTGCTACTCCTCTGCCTTCCTACTCTCCTGCTGCCGTGCTAGGCTTGAATCCCCCTTAGATAGATCCACTGCTACCCTCTGTGCCTCGGCATTCTCTGGAGAGACCATTGAGGCATTCCAGCTGCCTCCTGATCAGCAACAACCCCATCCTCTTCTTTTGCTGTCCCTGCTGCTCATCGCACCCTCTCGCCATCCTACTTCCTGTCTCACTCACCCCACCCACCAGTTCCTCTTCAGTCTTTGCCAGCGGATTAATCATTGCCCGTTTCCACATTTCTCTGCAGAATACCTATTCACCCGCGAACAACGCCCATGCCAAGCGTGACTTTATTGTGGACAGTTGCATTGACATCCTGGCTTTGACGGAAAATTGGCTCACGAATAGCACACCTTGCCCCTTACTGAAGCCTTCCGCTTGGCTATACTTTCCACCACCTGCCCCGCCCAAATGACACGGTGGCGATGCGGCTCGTTTCCTTAAACTTATCACCAAGTCACACCTTGGTCACCCTACTTTTCTGGCACCTTCTCCTTCAAACACCTCAGCTTGTTCCACCCTCTTGTAAAATCCTCGTTTTTTCCCTGAGGTAGCCTCACTCCTTTCCTCCCTCAGCCTTTGCACTTACTCCTTATCCTCGGTGATTTCAATCTTTATCTAAACTTATCTTGCCCTTTTTCCTCTTATTTCACTGCCCTCCTGTCTTCCCTAAACCTCTCCCTCCTTGTAACACTCCTACCCATAATCACAGCCATCTCATTGACCTTGCCATCTCTCATGGTCTTTCTAGTTAAATGGACTCAATCACAGACACAAGCCATGTCTGACCACTTCCTTGTACAGCTCACCACTCACGTCCACCTTGCACCTGTACTTCCTTTTGTGTCCGCCCCTAGAAAAAGCTCTTCCCCCAAGTCACTTAGAGTTGCACTTTCAAACTCCCAACTGCCTAGCCTTTGGCCTTGTATTTGCAACAATACTTGTGCAGCTGTCACTCTGCTCAACCACTGCCTCACCTCCACCTTTTGATACCCTTGTCCCCAGTAAAACCTTTATTTTCTGTCCCATCCCAGTTGTTCGCACTGGTATGCTGACACCCCCCCCCCCCCAAATCTTCACCCCCCCCAAATCTTCACCCCCCCCAAATCTTCACCCCCCCCAAATCTTCACCCCCCCCAAATCTTCACCCCCCCAAATCTTCACCCCCCCAAATCTTCACCCCCCCCAAATCTTCACCCCCCCCCAAATCTTCACCCCCCCCCAAATCTTCACCCCCCCCCAAATCTTCACCCCCCCCCAAATCTTCACCCCCCCCAAATCTTCACCCCCCCCCCAAATCTTCACCCCCCCCGAATCTTCACCCCCCCCGAATCTTCACCCCCCCCGAATCTTCACCCCCCCCGAATCTTCACCCCCCCCGAATCTTCACCCCCCCCGAAGCTTCACCCCCCCCGAAGCTTCACCCCCCCCGAATCTTCACCCCCCCCGAATCTTCACCCCCCCCGAATCTTCACCCCCCCCGAATCTTCACCCCCCCCGAATCTTCACCCCCCCCGAATCTTCACCCCCCCCGAATCTTCACCCCCCCCGAATCTTCACCCCCCCCGAATCTTCACCCCCCCCGAATCTTCACCCCCCCCGAATCTTCACCCCCCCCGAATCTTCACCCCCCCCGAATCTTCACCCCCCCCGAATCTTCACCCCCCCCGAATCTTCACCCCCCCCGAATCTTCACCCCCCCCGAATCTTCACCCCCCCCGAATCTTCACCCCCCCCGAATCTTCACCCCCCCCGAATCTTCACCCCCCCCGAATCTTCACCCCCCCCGAATCTTCACCCCCCCCGAATCTTCACCCCCCCCGAATCTTCACCCCCCCCGAATCTTCACCCCCCCCGAATCTTCACCCCCCCCGAATCTTCACCCCCCCCGAATCTTCACCCCCCCCGAATCTTCACCCCCCCCGAATCTTCACCCCCCCCGAATCTTCACCCCCCCCGAATCTTCACCCCCCCCGAATCTTCACCCCCCCCGAATCTTCACCCCCCCCGAATCTTCACCCCCCCCGAATCTTCACCCCCCCCGAATCTTCACCCCCCCCGAATCTTCACCCCCCCCGAATCTTCACCCCCCCCGAATCTTCACCCCCCCCGAATCTTCACCCCCCCCGAATCTTCACCCCCCCCGAATCTTCACCCCCCCCGAATCTTCACCCCCCCCGAATCTTCACCCCCCCCGAATCTTCACCCCCCCCGAATCTTCACCCCCCCCGAATCTTCACCCCCCCCGAATCTTCACCCCCCCCGAATCTTCACCCCCCCCGAATCTTCACCCCCCCCGAATCTTCACCCCCCCCGAATCTTCACCCCCCCCGAATCTTCACCCCCCCCGAATCTTCACCCCCCCCGAATCTTCACCCCCCCCGAATCTTCACCCCCCCCGAATCTTCACCCCCCCCGAATCTTCACCCCCCCCGAATCTTCACCCCCCCCGAATCTTCACCCCCCCCGAATCTTCACCCCCCCCGAATCTTCACCCCCCCCGAATCTTCACCCCCCCCGAATCTTCACCCCCCCCGAATCTTCACCCCCCCCGAATCTTCACCCCCCCCGAATCTTCACCCCCCCCGAATCTTCACCCCCCCCGAATCTTCACCCCCCCCGAATCTTCACCCCCCCCGAATCTTCACCCCCCCCGAATCTTCACCCCCCCCGAATCTTCACCCCCCCCGAATCTTCACCCCCCCCGAATCTTCACCCCCCCCGAATCTTCACCCCCCCCGAATCTTCACCCCCCCCGAATCTTCACCCCCCCCGAATCTTCACCCCCCCCGAATCTTCACCCCCCCCGAATCTTCACCCCCCCCGAATCTTCACCCCCCCCGAATCTTCACCCCCCCCGAATCTTCACCCCCCCCCGAATCTTCACCCCCCCCCGAATCTTCACCCCCCCCCGAATCTTCACCCCCCCCCGAATCTTCACCCCCCCCCGAATCTTCACCCCCCCCCGAATCTTCACCCCCCCCCGAATCTTCACCCCCCCCCGAATCTTCACCCCCCCCGAATCTTCACCCCCCCCCGAATCTTCACCCCCCCCGAATCTTCACCCCCCCCGAATCTTCACCCCCCCCGAATCTTCACCCCCCCCGAATCTTCACCCCCCCCGAATCTTCACCCCCCCCGAATCTTCACCCCCCCCGAATCTTCACCCCCCCCGAATCTTCACCCCCCCCGAATCTTCACCCCCCCCGAATCTTCACCCCCCCCGAATCTTCACCCCCCCCGAATCTTCACCCCCCCCGAATCTTCACCCCCCCCGAATCTTCACCCCCCCCGAATCTTCACCCCCCCCGAATCTTCACCCCCCCCGAATCTTCACCCCCCCCGAATCTTCACCCCCCCCGAATCTTCACCCCCCCCGAATCTTCACCCCCCCCGAATCTTCACCCCCCCCGAATCTTCACCCCCCCCGAATCTTCACCCCCCCCGAATCTTCACCCCCCCCGAATCTTCACCCCCCCCGAATCTTCACCCCCCCCGAATCTTCACCCCCCCCGAATCTTCACCCCCCCCGAATCTTCACCCCCCCCGAATCTTCACCCCCCCCGAATCTTCACCCCCCCCGAATCTTCACCCCCCCCGAATCTTCACCCCCCCCGAATCTTCACCCCCCCCGAATCTTCACCCCCCCCGAATCTTCACCCCCCCCGAATCTTCACCCCCCCCGAATCTTCACCCCCCCCGAATCTTCACCCCCCCCGAATCTTCACCCCCCCCGAATCTTCACCCCCCCCGAATCTTCACCCCCCCCGAATCTTCACCCCCCCCGAATCTTCACCCCCCCCGAATCTTCACCCCCCCCGAATCTTCACCCCCCCCGAATCTTCACCCCCCCCGAATCTTCACCCCCCCCCCCCCCCCCGACTTGAGTGGATCTGGCGCAAAACTAGTTCAGCCATCCATCGCCAGATCTGGCTGCATCACATCGGGCACTATTGGGCCTTATTGTCCTCTGTCAAAACCACCAATTACTACAGGGTCATCCTGGAGAGCAAAGATAACTCTTGGCTTTTTTCTACTACCAAACGTCTTCTTAAACCCCTCTCTTCTGCCCCCTCCACCCTCATCTCCAACAACAAGTTTGAGGAGCTCATGGACGACTTTGTCACTCAGGTTGAGACCATCCATTCAGCTGCCTCTACTATTTCCCCTCCTTCCCCTGCCATAGCCTAGATCCCACGTTCTCTAGCTTCTCTTCCAGTTCATCTTGTTCATGAAACCCACCTCCTGCACCTGTGACCCCATTCCCACTAAACTGCTGACCATCCAATTTCCTTTCCTGGCCTCCATGCTAACTGACATTGTAAATGATTCCTCTCCTCATGTACTATCTCCCTCCCTTTCAAAACAGCTGGCCTCATCTTCTCCTCAAAAAAAAACTCACCTCCCTCTCCTCCTTCAAAGGCCTCCTTAAAACCCACCTCTTTGACCAAGTTTTGGGTTGTCCCTCTTTGGTTTGGCATCCATTTTTGTCTGATTACGCCTCTGTTAAATGACTTGAGACATTTCTCTTTGTTAAAGGCAATATATAAATGCAAGTTGTTGTTGTAGATATAGTCTTTTTTGTCAGGAAAGCTATTTCAGCATTTTAAGCTGTACAACACTGGGGTCAAGTATCAGTGACAATTTGAGATGATTAAAATGATTTCACAAGAGAGTTGGCAGAACATTAAAGTATACCTGTTCAGTGTGATATTTTAACTCCTGAAGCAGTTTGGTACCAAGGCAGCTAGTGACATTATTGCTGTTCAAAAGAAATTATGTCGGTGAATTTCCTTGCTGCTTCTGATGTACTTGGGTGCTGTAACTACGTAGAATTGATTTTGAAAAAGGAAACTCGGTGGAAGTGATTTCCGCCGCATGTGCACCTTTAAATTGCTTCCCCCAGTTTCTTCAATCTTTTTGGCCCTTCATGGAACTCATTTGCATACTAGCACCTGTCAGCCAGTAGCACTGCAGACTAATATTTCCTGCTTTTGAGCCCCTATTGCACTCCGGATAATTTGCACCCAGACAAGAGTCATAGCAGCTGCCCCTATCATTTAATCTAGGCGGAAGTGAGGAGTTTTGAAGAGCTTTGAAGAGTCTGCAAATTTTGCCTACTGATTACTGGCTTCTGAAAATGTTTTTCTTAGCTTTTTTTGCTCTATACTTAGACCTGCACTTCATTTTGACTTGGTGCTATTGACTCACCCCACCCAAAGATTTTCAGATCCCTGACCACGCAGGTGTATCTTTCTCCACGGGCATACCTCTCTACGCTGTTATGGAGAAGGAGAATGAGCAGCATTATTTGGAGAAAAGAATCAGACAGCGTGGCAGAAGACTGCAGATTTCCAAACATTACTTCTCTCCACAGAATCTATAGGCATCACAGAGTAAAATATGTCTAATTCATACAGTTGATTAAAAGGAGAAAGTAACATTCTAATGATGAACATTGTTCCCTGCCAGTTGTTCTTCTGTTTGCATATGCGTGTTGGGTATGTAGCTCCAGATGTGGCTGCCATTGTGATCCATGTGAATATAGATGCTTTGGAAGTTAGCTCCCCTTGAAAATGAAGTTCCTGTATCCATGCTGTACTTTCATGGAGTACTCTGCTTAGTGGACAGATGTCATACCTCCTTTAGCTGTATCAGTTCTGAAGGACTGAGACTGTTATGAGTATGAATGATCATTCTGTATCTTTACCATTCTTTGAGCCACTCCTGCCAGTTGATTATACTTTTTTTTTGCATTTTTTTCCTGATTGGTCACAATGGTTTATGTATTAGTATTTTTTTTATTTTGTGCTGCATTGCACGACCTGATGATATTGACGTTCCTGCCGGCCCATTTCTTAAATTTTTAGGACTTCACCAGAAACTTCTCCTTGGGCATTGCACCAAAGACGACAACTGCAAGTGGGCTCTCACTCCCCAGAAATCCGAGTGTGATTTTATACACGATATCAGGCGTTGCCTAGGGGTTGAACAGAAAGCCTTGTAATTGTAGTACCTCACTAGAATTGTCACAAGCACTTGTGTTCTCCTAGCCTTCAAAGAAGAATAAACATGCTTTCAGACTGTCCAACTATTCTCTTGGATACAAAAGTAAGAATATATGACAATTTGTTAACTCTTTAATAACACTAAACCTAAACCAAACTTATAAGAGGTTTCACCCAAGGACCAGTCTTCAATCTTAATTTCACTGGACTCAGACAAACTGAGAGAAAACTGTCTGAGATATACCTTTCATACCCATTGAAGTACAACATGGCATATAGGAAATAAAAGATGTCTACCACAGCTGAACAAAGCTTATCAAATTAATGTGATATTTTCCATCCATCACAGTCCTTTTATGTCAGTCTATAAATTTTCTCTCTCTCTCTCTCCTCTCTGTCTTTCTCTCCTTCTCTCTCCCTAGCTCTCTCCATTTCCCTCTCGCGCTCTCTCACTCTCTCTCTCCTCTTCACCGACCCCCTTCTCTCTATGTCCCTAGTTGAAGGATGAAGAATAGATTACAAGGCATTGGTACATTATTTGACTGTAATTTTGAACATGATCATTTTACATAAGATGGACTCCATGTCATTACTCACTATGTACACAATCCTAAATATGATGTACCAAAATAAGTGATTTGTTTTAGTAACAAAGGAGGAGATAAACACATTTGTTGTGGCGGGGCAAGGGGTTACTCTAGCTTACCAAACATTATTTGTCATTTCTGTTGTTTCAAAGAAATTTGGATGTTCAGCCTGGAGTGCTCCTTTTGAACATCTAATCTAGAATATTTCTTTATCCCTTCCAGGTTTCATGAAAAATATGAAATCTAGCTGAAGTATAGATGAGGCCTACATTTTTAAATTAGAGAAAACTATTTTGTTAATTTATACATGTGCCAACTAGTTTTTGTGTTGAAATTCCAATTAGCATAATTAATGTATGATAAGTTTTTTTTTTGCAAAGTGTCAAGGTAACTTTGCAATTTAAGGACAATTTTAACCTTTATTGTTTCAGAACTGATCTATAAAGAAGTTGTGGACTGGGAGGAGAGAAATAAGAATGGTGTTATTAAGGAACAGCCCTTACCCTCAGGTTGGTGGTTACTTTTGGTTTTTAGTTCCAGTAAATTCTCATTTTATTTGGTCTCTGGATGTGGACAAGACCGTATTTATTGCCCCTCCCTCGTTGGCTTGAGAAGGTGGTGCGGCAATTTGTTTTTATAAGTTACACTTCAAAGGGCATTAAGCATACATGGATGTTAGGAGAATCTTTGACAAGGTACCACACGGGAGATTACTAGAGAAGATTAAAGAGTATGGAACTGGAGGGTAGATAGCAAATTGGATTAAAAATTGGTTAGAAGGGAAAAAACTGAGAGCAAGAGTTAAGTGCACTTTTTCAGCATGGTTGGAAGTAGGTCCTGATATCCTGCAGTGTTCATTTCTGGGGCCACTTCAGTTTACTTTGGATATCAATAATTTGGATATAGCCCCAGAAGGAGTGGTGTCGAAAATTTGCAGATCATACCAAATTAGGAGGTATAGTTAACTCTTTAGAAGACCGAAGGGATATTGAAAAGAGGCCAAAAAATGGCAGACGGAATTCAGTGTCCGGGTGAGGTGGTACATTTTGGTTTAAAAAAATAACAGCAGTAATTATAATCTGAACGGAAGTCGGCTCAGTGCTGTGGAAGAGCAGAAGGATTTTGGGGTACAGGTTCACAGCACATTAAAGACAGCACCTCAGATTGACAAGGCCATTTTTATAAAATAAAAATGAACCTATATAAAACCGTAAGACCTCAGTTGGAGTATTGTGTACAGTATTGGGCTTTATAGGAAGGATTGAGACTGTAGAGACGGTACAGTGCAGATTTACTGGGATGCTGCCTGGTATAGGGAAATACAAATATGAAGTAGGCCATGAAAAATTGGGTCTTTTTTTGTTAGAACATCACAGATTACGGGGCAATACGGTGGGAGTGTTTTAAAATTATGAATGGATAGGACAGGGTAGATAGAAGCAGACTGTTTCCAATAGTTGAGGCGGTCAAAAAAAAGAGGGGCCATGGATATGATTAATTGTAAGAGCTTTAGAAGAGGGCAGGAGAAACTTCTTTATGCAGAGTTGTAATGATGTGAAATTCACTTATAGAGTTAGTGATTGAGGCAGAAACTGTCAGCAGTCAAGATTATATTGGATGAAGGAAAAGGGGTTGAAGGGATACGGAAACAGAGTGGCAAATGTGATTAGAACTATTTGCTCATGTGGAGGGTAAGCGCCAAAAGGACTGGTTGGCTGCATGGCCTGGTTCTTTGTTGTAACTTATATGCAAGAGTCAACCATGTATGTGTGGGATTGGAGTCGCAAGTACGTTCCCTTCCCTAAAGTGGATTAGTAAACCAGTTGTTTTTTTTCACAACAATTTTTATTGTCATTTTTTCTGATGCTAGCCCACAAATAACCAGATTTATTAAATTCAGTTTCACAACTTGCCCAGATTGGACTTTTACTCGTGAGTTCTGGGTTGCTGATTAATGCTTTGTTTTTTTGTATGATTACTATTGTGGTCCACTCAAAACTGTTTCATTGCGAGCTGCAGGTCTTAATTAACGTACCTCTGCCTGAACCATATCAACAAAAAGAAAGCTTAGCAGCTATATATCCTGTTGGCTACTTTTCTGAAGGTGCCATTTCAGCTGAATAAAAATGAGGGGTTTTTAAAAAAAATTCTTTGCAGCAGGCAGGCATTTAAATAGTCAAGAAAGACACTTTCAGTCAGTTTAGCACTGAAAACTGGCTTTAACTCAGCACAAGTCCTGAGGAAAATATGCAGGAAGTGCAGCAGAATGGCAGGAACTGATACGGGTGGGACTGAGGACGAACCTGAGAGCTGAAGAATACATCAGGATCAGTTTAGGCTGAGAGCAGGGCACAGTGGGCTGGGAATGGTGTTTTTTTTTCAAAAAATATACTTTATTCATAAAATTTGCAGCAGTACATACAATACAGTTGTCATATCACATTCCAAACATACACAATACAGATCATACAATTTGCAGGTTACATCAAGTACAGTTCAATGAACACATTGAACATAATTACAGTTCATGACACTCTAGGGTGCCTCATTGCATTACACTCAATACAGATTATTGATAACAGGTACGTTACAGATTCTTTACAGGTTCATTACAGATTCATTACAGTTACATCATATCAATTAGAATTTTACATTCTGCCCGAGGGGGTTTTTCCCTGATTGCAGCCCCTCGGTATACAATGGCGGGAAGGCGCTAAATGGTTGCCTTTTCCCACAGAGCCTTTGCGGCAGCCGCACCCATCCTCATTGCGTCCCTGAGCATGTAGTCCTGGACCTTGGAATGTGCCAGTCTGCAACATTCGGTCGAGGACAGCTCCTTGCACTGGAAGACCAGCAAGTTTCGGGCAGACCAAAGGGCGTCTTTCACCGAGTTGATGGTCTTCCAGCAGCAGTTGATGTCCGTTTCCGTGTGCGTCCCCGGGAACAGCCCGTAGAGCACAGAATCCTGTGTTACGGAACTGTTAGGGATGAACCTGGACAGATACCACTGCATCTCTCTCCAGACCTTCTTTGCAAAGGCACATTCCATAAAGAGATGGCTGACGGTCTTGTCTCCACCGCAGCCTCCTCTGGGACAGCGCGTGGTGGCGCTGAGAGTCCGGGAGTGCATGAAGGATCTGACTGGAAGGGCCCTTCTCACCACCAGCCAAGCTAGGTCTTGGTGCTTGTTTGAAAGCTCTGGTGATGAGGCGTTCTGCCAAATGACATTGACAGTTTGCTCGGGGAGCCAATCGACAGGATCCACCATCTCCTTTTCCCGCAGGGTCTCGAGGACGTTACGTGCGGACCACTTGCTGATCGCCTTGTGGTCAAAGGTGTTTTTCTGCACAAACTTTTCCATGAAGGACAGGTGGGGCGGAACGGTCCAACTGGACGGAGCGTTCCGTGGCAGCGTGGCCAGGCCCATCCTTCTCAACACCGGGGACAGGTAGAACCTCAGCACGTAGTGACACTTTGTGTTTGCATACCAAGGTGGCCATCAGGATGAGGGCCATGTTGGGCACGCCTTTCCCCCCTTTCTCCGGAGATTTGTACATCGTCTCCCTGCGGACACGGTCCGCTTTTGATCTCCAGACAAAGCGGAAGATGGCTCGGGTGACTGTCGCGGCGCAGGAGCGAGGTATGGGCCAGACCTGCGCCACGTACAGCAACACCCAGAGCACCTTGCACTTGATGACCAGGTTCTTGCCCACGATCGAGAGAGATCGTCAATCCCACAGTCCCAGTTTCTGCTTAACCTTGGCAATATGCTCCTCCCAGTTTTTGGTGCACGCCCCAGCCCCCCCGAACCAGATCCCCAGCACCTTCAGGTAATCCGACCTGACGGTGAAGGGGACAAAGGATCGGTCAGTCCAGTTCCCAAAGAACATGGCCTCGTTCTTGCTACGATTTACCCTGGCCCCCGAGGCCAGTTCGAACTGGTCGTAGATGCTCCTCAATCTGCGGACCGACAGCTGATCCGAGCAAAAGATGGCGATGTCGTCCATGTACAGGGAGGCCTTGACCTGAGTGCCTCCGCTGCCTGGGATCGTCACCCCTCTTATGCCCGCATCCCTCCTGATGGACTCAGCAAAGGGTTCGATGCCACACACGAACAAGACGGAGGAGAGAGGACAGCCCTGCCTGACTCCAGATTTGATCGGAAAGCTTTCTGATTCCCACCCGTTGATTGAAACTGTGCTACTGATGTCTGTGTAGAGCAGTTGGATCCAATTTCGGATTCCCTCCCCAAACCCCATTTTGGAGAGCACGTCCAAAGTGTGACAGCTCAGGGTGGGCTGCAAACTATAGCCCTGGACTCATTACCGAGGTAAGGGCATGGAGCAAAAACCACATTAACTTCTGACTGGAGTTGAGCAATTTTTATGGGTAAGTTTTTTTTCATATCATTTACATTATAAGTTATATTTTTTAAGCTGTATGCAGTCAGGAGGCTGAGAGGAAACATTTTCAAGAAGTATTTTGAGAGATTTGAGTGATCCAGTTTTTGTCTTTTTTTAATGGTTGTTTTTGCTCAGTCTTATTACTGAGTTCCGATTAGTTGCAGCCAAAGCGATGATGGGGCAACAAATTTGAACAACTTGATTGGTTCTCTCCTCTGCTTTATTGGTAAAATTTGGTGTACATTTTTCGGTTACTAAGTTGTGATTTGTTGATGAAATTTGAGCACACCAAGAAGTATGATCCCAAAGTGGGAGCAAATTAAAAAGTGTGATTTTAAAGTCTGAGACAGGAAATGTGACGTGACAGAAAGGAAGTGCATGCTATGATACTTTGATAATGTAGTTAATTAGTTATATATAAATAATTTTCTGGGGCGCTGCTCACAAAAATGAATAGATTGAGATCTTACCTGTCCTGCTGCTGGTGGCGATCGGTGCTTAGCTTGTGATAGTGTGGCCATGCCAAGGATTACTTTGGTGGGAAGCTGCTTAGGTGGCTCTTTTTTATTATAGAAATTGTTATATTTTGTTGGATAATTTGAAAATGCAGAGTTTATTTTGATTGGTGTGATAAGCAATTAGAAAGCAGAAAATTAGACACTTAACCAATCAGAGAAGAAAAGTAGACACACCAGGCATGGACAAATTCTGTATCATTAATTTATAGTAAATGACACATTTTCTCATTGGCTCAAGTAAGCAACTTAATCATATGGATTTGTTGAAATATTGATCAGCAAAGATACCACAAGTAAGCACATGGAATAGTGCAATTACAATTAATTGCTTCACTGAATTCATTTTTTCCACTGTAGTTCCAGCCATCATTTTTATTTCTGACACAGGTGAATATATAGTCATATACATAATAGTTATAAGCTAACAAGTACATGATCATTTTTATAATTCCCCATAAAAACATTAAGGTTACCCATACAGTGTCCAGTAATATTTTGTTTTGGCCAGCCCCAGTGCCTGATGCATGTGAAAACTAATCATCATAGTTTGGAGACTCTTAAGCAAGATGCTGAGAAATCTATACTTGTAGAGTTTCTGTTTGTCTGATACGGCGTGCACGCTCTCTTCCCCGTAGGGATATGCCCAACTTCCCTAAATCCAGAAAGCTTAGGCACAGGTTTTCAGAGACAAAGCAAGTGTTGCAGGGGTACTGCTGAGTTTAATCAGATAAAACAGTGCAGCTTACCAATAGAAAGCTCCCCTGCTTCTCCATTTAAGGCCACCTCACCAGTTAAGACATTGATGTGTAGGGTTACATGGAGGCAAAAGGAAACAATCCCAGAACCTAGTGACAGGTGCACTCTCCAGATTCCATTAGTGAACCAGGTTGGCTAGTCAATCATTAAAAGTATCCTGGAGTACTGCAGACCTACCTGGTTCAGGTATCAAATTACTGAGGGTTGACTTAATTCTGGGCTTCCACTTCCAGGTGTATCATCTTGTAGCTACCGCAACTCCAAAAAGACACCAAAACCTCCCCACCTAGCCCCTCAGAGGATAATCATTACTAGATCATTAGACAATTGAAAAGCACGGGTTTGAGGCCTTGCTCGATGAACAGCAGGTACAATGAACTCTTCAAGCGACATGGTAGGCAGCACAACTCACCACAAACAGCATGAGTGAGTTGCCATCATCTTTCCCCTGACCACAACTTGCACACACATCTTAACCAAGAAACTGAGGCCCCACCAGTTGGTGGTAGAAAGCTACTTGTCTCTCTGCAACTAGATCATAGTAGGCACCCAACCTGGATATGATTGCATATTCTCTTACTTGGTTTCCAGATAATACCTTCCAGCAGCTGTCATCTGAAGTCCTAGTTTCCTTATTAGATATATGATGGACACTCGCTTAGATTATTCCAGCCACCTTGATACTCTAGATGCCCAACTGCAGTGCTGAGTGCCAGGTTTCTCACCTGCTTAATCCAGCCCTTCATGTGAGGGGCTTTGGCAAGGAGATGGGCCTGCCTTGAGGCTGACTCCCATTTCAGGGTAGTGGCTGGAGCCCTCCTTCCTTGTAGCTGCTTCCACTATTTTTGCAGTTTGATCCTAGATCTCACACGTGGGCCGGATGGAGGAAGCCTTCTGTTGCATGCCAAGAAGTTTTCAACAATGAAGGCAAACAGTTTGGACGCATTTCTCATGCCACAAGGTTGACTGCATTAACACTTTGCTGAGATTAAAGAAAGATGAGCAAAACCAAGATTACCGTTACCCTTTCCCAGTTTGGGTCCAAAGGTTGAAATTGGAATCCACCAGGATGCCTAGGTATCAATATGAAAAAACAATTGGAACAGATGCCTCTATGTTCCAATAAGTACTTTTTGAGATCCTTCCTTGGGCCATTTTCTGTAAAAAGCAGTGCTGCAATAATTTCAGAATTGCCTTAAATAGGCACTTAAGTCCACTGTTTACAATGCCATCCAACATATCGTTGATGACATTGAATAGAATGGTTGACCATGGACAGCCTTGCCCCTCTTCTCATTTGAATGAGGTTGGTTCATCCATCCACAACCACCTTCATGTGGATCTTGGAACTGTTGGGACACATCCCAGGTAAAATCCAAGATTTGGCTATGTACTCCCATAGCTTCCACTTAATGGGGGATTGCATGAGGGACTAGGCTGACAAGCCTTACAAAAATCAGTGTAAGTGCGTTCCTCTGAGCCTTGTGATGCTCTGCAATCTGGAATAAAGTCACAATCTCCTGCACTTATGATAGCAGATTCCAGCCTATTCCTTTCTGATTACTCCATGGACGATGGGACTATTTGGGTGGTTCTAGGTGTTGCTAGAAGATGACACAGATTTTGAAGTTTTTAAGTTTTCTAATTTGTTTTTTTTCTCACTAAGTTCAGATCAAACTATGGTTGAAATCAGCTGCAAACAAATATGTGCTTTTTCAGGTCAAAAATAAAGCCACACTTTTGTAATTGGGAAACTTTGAATTTAATCATCCAAAATAATGTTGAAAGGAACAATAAAATAAATAATAAACACAACTATCCTCAAGGAGCTGAAAGGCATCATATGCTACATTCTCAGAGCCACCTTCCACATCGAACATTGTTCAGCAATCTCCACATGACACAGACTACTAAAAGTATACTCTATCAATGCTGTCCACCAGTTTAAAGAAAAGATGAAATGCTTCCTGCACCAAGCAGGAAAAGTACATCACACCAGAAGTGCAGGAGGTTGATGATTTCAGTTTTATTATTGGCTTTCCCAAAGTCACAAGGCTTATAAATAAATAGCCCATTAAATGATGTTGCTTCCAGCAGAGGGCAATAGGTTAAAGTCTGCTGTTGTCCTGTTCTGATAGTTCAGAAGGAATGTGTGCAAATACATATCAAAATACTTTTCTGAAGGAATGGGTAAATTCCTGGGTATTTTAGGGGAAGTGCTCAGAGGGGCAAAGAGAAACCTAGAAAGAAACATAACTGCAGATGCAAAACATAACAGTAAGAAATCAGTCAGAGAACAACTTCATAGAATCAAAAAAAGGTTACAGCACAGAAGGAGGCCATTCGGCCCATCGAGTCCATGCCAGCTCTATGCAAGAGCAGTCCAGCTAGTCCCACTCCACTCCCCTGCCCTTTCCCTGTAGCCCTGCAAATTTTTTCCTTTCAAGTGCTTATCTAGTTCCCTTTTGAACGCCATGATTGAATCTGCCTCCACCACCCCCTTGGGCAGTGCATTCCAGATCCTATCCACTCGCTGTGTAAAAAAGCTTTTCCTCATGTCACCTTTGGTTCTTTTGCCAATCACCTTAATCATCTATGTCCTCTGGTCCTTGACCCTTCTGCCAATGTGAATAGTTTCTCTCTATCTACTCTGTCTAGACTCTTCATGATTTTGAATACCTCTATCATATCTCCCCTCAACCGTCTCTGTTCCAAGGAGAACAACCCCAGCTTCTCCAGTCTATCCACATAACTAAAGTCCCTCATCCCTGGAATCATTCTAGTAAATCTCTTCTGCATCCTTTTTAAGGCCTTCACATCTTAACTGAAGTGAGGTGCCCAGAACTGAATACAATACTCCAGTTGTGGCGGAACTGGTGTTTTATAAAAGGTAAAACCGTAAGACCTTAAAATATACAAATAGACTTGAAACCAAAGATGAGTTCAAGATAGTAAACATTCTGAATAATTACTTCCTTCATATATTCACAAAGAAAGATAGGAATCACATGCAGGGGTAACTTGGGGAAAATTAAAGACCAATGTAAATGAGATGGACAGCCTATGCAAGCTAAAAGCAATAACAGTAAATACCCAGGGATAGACCATATTTATTTGAGTGTTAAAGGAGACTAGGGAGGAGATTTGTGAAGTATTGACAATCATTGAGGGAGTCTCTGAACACTGGGGATGTACCAGTAGATTGGAAACAGGCTAATGTGCTCATATTCAAAAAGGGTGACAAAACAGACACTGGACCACTACAGAATCATTGGTCTTATTTCATATGTAAAATAATGGAATCGAATATCTGGTATAAACTTGAAGATTATCTATATAATAACAACTTCATTAGCAGAAGTCATGGTGGATTTAGACAGGGAAGATCTTGCCTGACCAACCTGCTTGACTTCTTCAAGGAAATGACATCCCAAGTGGACCGTAGTAAGACTCATGAAGTGGGGCATTAGACAAAGTTCCACATACAAGTCTGTTAGTTAAGCTCAAAGCTATGAGTATTCACAGTATAGTTTGGATATAGATAAGAAATTGCCTGCAGGGTCGGAAACAATGGGTACTTGTTCTCGGAGTACTGAGTGGGATGCTCCATGGATCAGTGTTGGGGGTCACTATTATTTATAATTTACATCAATAACTTGGATTTAGATACCCAGTGTAAATTTGCAGATAATCCTAAACAAGGAGGCGACAGTTCAGAAAATACAGAATGAGTTGGATAAAATATGTAAGTGGGTAGAAGAATGTTAGATGAAATTTAATGGAGACAAATGTAAAATACTGCACGTAGAAAGGAAAAATGGACCAAATGCTTGCTCTGTGAATGATATTGAAATAGTTAGGAGTGAAGTTGAACTCGACCTAAGAGTCTTAGTAGAGTTGACACTCAACATGTTCAACCAATGCAGAGCAACAATCAACAAAGCCAATAGACTGTTGAGTTGCATAACCATTCATTCTCTGTTTATCTATGTTTGTTGCTAATATATCAGTTGCACAGTACCAAGCAAACAGCATTGAGTATTTTTAAGAGTGACACGAGTGGGAAGCCATATTACACAGTCTTAAGTGGCAGAAGCATAATTCTGCCCCTGCATTTCAGTACCCATTTACAGAGCCACGTTCACTGCCTCTGCCTGTTGATGAAATGTTTAATCATTTAAATAGATATTGGCTAACTTCTCATCATCTATCATTATAAACTGAAATGTAGACATCAGGACACTAGAGTTCTAAACTTTAAAAAGCTGACTGCTTCAGCTGCATTTATTCTACAAGTGATGCACAGTGGTATTGTGAGATCACATTCTTTTCATTCACACTCTCCCCTCCCAAATAACAGTTTTACTATCAGTCAAATTTGGGAGTGTTATACTCATTTGCCATTAGTGCAAGGCAAGAGCTTGTGTCAGTGATTGCAAGCTTGCAGTCTACTGAGGCATTCACAACTTTTTGTCTTTGAAGTATTTTTTTAAAACTTTTTATACTTCTCTCTTTTGATTATTTCTGTACACTTTACTTATCTTGGCGTTGGCACATCATCGTAATTTCCCTTATTCCTTCATTCTATAGTTTCCCATTTTCTCATTCTTTTCTGTCATTTGATTTTATTCATTTTCATTCTTATTTTTGATTTTTATGTTACATTTTTTCTTTTTTATTTTATAAGCGTTTTATTTCTTGTTCCTTTTTTGTGTAGTTTGTAGAAAAAAGGGGGAAAATCAATATCCTGTCCTCTTTCCTGCAACAGGGAATTAGGGGTTACGGGGAGCGGGCAGGAAATTGGACATGATTTTAGATTTGAGGTTAGGACCAGATCAGCCATGATCTTATTGAATGGCGGAGCAGGCTCGAGGGGCCGATTGGTCTACTCCTGCTCCTATTTCTTATGTTCTAAATATATAATATATAATATTTATCTCTGTATGTTTGCTTCTGCTTTCTTCCACCATGCCTTTTGGCCTTTGTTCCCTTGCTCCCTTCCATGGTGTCCTTGACCTGTTCTTTGTATCCTTCAGTAACTGGAATCTTCAGTTCATGCATCTTACTCCCTGTGTATCACCAACCTCTGGTTATTTATATTTATTTTGCCTGATGTGATGAACAGTTTCACTCTTGCTGTGGGAGATAGAGTTTACCCTATTCCCTGACATCACAGAAACTGCCTTGTACCCATTAGAGTACTGCAATGGCTTTAGTGTTTCCTTTACTACACACATTTTTGGGAATAAACTTGAAAAAAGAGGACTCGTATGTAAGGTCAACAGTCTGCCCTTTTTCTCAGGTTTTATTACATTTTTTGTTTACTTAGAACAGATGCAGCAGTGAATAGCAACAACAGTCCCTCTCAATCTTCCTCCATCAATGACATTTCATCCATGTCAACAGAGCAGACCTTGGCCTCCGATACCGACAGCAGCCTGGATGCTTCAACTGGACCACTTGATGGTTGCAGGTGATCAACCTACTGACTCCAAACATGAGCATTATCAGAAAGTAGCTACAGCTACTATTCTTGGCCTGAGTTGCTTTTAAATTAATGGAACCACGTAAAGAAGATATATCTATTGCATGTACTACAAACACAATGCCTGTGCTTTACTCGGTTGTTTATGATTGCTGGCTTATGTTACAAATAACAGCCGAGCAAAATTTGAAAAAGGAATTTATAATAGAATGTGTATTTGTGCAAACTGCTCCCAGCTCCAAATTCAGGTGGGCAGAATGTGGAAGAATAGAATGAAAACAATCAAACAAGCCAGTCCGAGCTCTAGAGCTCAATGTGTGAGTAAAATATACAAAATACTTTATGAAAATCCGCTTAGCAGTTTTACTTTTTTTGTCCTCGCGGTCTCTCACTTTTTGTTTAATGTTCCTAAGTACATTCCAAAAATCTAAAAGATAGAAACAACTGACAGCACTTTTTATTTCCAAAAATCATTTCTTAGCATGTTCAGTATAATACTGAGAGGTTAGGATGCAGTGTTGTGGATTGCAAATTGTATCTTAAGCATTAGGCATTCATTGTTACCTTCAACTAAATACTATTGCAGTCTCAATTACTTCTAAAATCACAACTGATAGTAGTATGCAGGATAAATGTTTTTATTTGTATGATGTTGGTTTGAGCTTTTGGGTGACTTTTTATGATCTGGATTAGCAGCATGATGGTCTAAAATGGGACTTTCCTTTGCAAATGACTGATTTTCAGGATGATCAGTAGAATAATTTACCTGTACGTTAGAAATACATTGTTCATCAGCTGACCTAGAAGCATAGAGCACATTCTTCATACCTATCAGAAAAGGGAGCAGAGAGAAAAGGATTTTTAAAGTTACTTGGATTTGGGAGAGTGTATAGAGTTAGGAAAATGATTTCAGTATCCTAGAGGGGCAGTGGTATATCCATTTTGGGACTGTTGCACTGTAAGATTTTAAAGTAAATTATTTGGGCCAGTTTTTGGCATTTTACGAAACTTTTTGTGATTCATCAGAAATAAGAAGCCCACAATGACACTGTTGAATGTGTCTTGTAAAGGTTTGAATGCTTGCAGCATAAGCTAACGTTTGTCACCAAAAACTTCATGTCCAGAATACTTTCACTGTACATCCTGCTAGACGAAACAAGCAACTGCTTAATCCAGAGTAAAGTGCAGTTAAAATCCATTGTCTTAATCTTGTGTGGGAATGATAGATCAGTATACCTATTGAAAAACACACCAACTGGTCGAATCCAATTACAAGTCAAACTGAAAAATCAGAATTGCAATACGATGTCATGGAACACATGGGTAAGATTTCCTCTGTGTACAATATGTAGCAAAGTTATAAAACTCCTACTTGATAAATTCATTTGATTTCTCTACACATAGTGCACTGAGGAAATCGTCGTTGACTGTTTTGTTGGAATACAGATTTGCCTCTTTTTTGTTAATGAGTGCATGTAGTACTACTTATAGCACATCCATTATTTATGGTAAGGCCAACTTTTTATAACTTGTTTCAACAAAATCCTGATTCTCTTGCAGCTTATAACTGCAGCCTGCGGAAGGGTGAGATTAACAGCTTTTTACTGAAGATTATATTCTTTGTCATAATGGTAGTTTTAGGGTTTTAACTATTCTGATTGTAAACTGCTTTTGCCTGTTGGAAAACAAAATTCAAAACTCACATACCTACGTAATTGCGGACAAAGTCTGTATAATGTTTGTTAAAACTTGCTTTAAATAGAATTAATCGTAATCAAAAGAATGGCTGAGTTTTCTTTTGGTGGTGGTGGGGGGGTGGGGTAGTGTTTGAATACTGCAATATACTATTCAAGCTGTGTGCAATCAAAAACCCATGACCCAGAAATTCCTGGCAAGGCATTTGGGTGGGGGGAGCATCTGAGGCAGGTTAGAACTTGGGCCTGCCCTGTAATGGTGTGCCTGACCCTGTTGAATAATCTGGGACCAGGCTATTTAGAATATGTTGGGCAGGGGATGGTACCCACCTGATTGGAGGGGTAGGAATTTCAAGGCGCTGCAGCGTCAGTAGGCCTAGAGGGCTCTGGTGGGGTGCCTCAGAAATGTAAAAAGTCCCTGGTGCTGCCTTCTGCCAGTTTCGACATTGCATCAATTGCGCTATTATCGAATGCACTCCACAAACCAGCCTTTAAATGTAGAAATCCCCCCCCAGCCCTAACATTGCTAGATGCCAGGGACTTGTAGGTGAGCCTGGTGTTGTTAAGGGCATAAATGAGGGAAATATGCGTTATGTATTTTCCTCATGGACATTGGATTATAATAGAAGATAATATGCCTGTCCATTTGTGGGCAAGTGTATTATGAGCCTGCCCCCATAAGTGTGTGGGAAATCCCAATTGGACTATAAAGTGTTGGAACCCTGCCAGATCCAGGTTTCCCTTCCAATGTGAGTTGTACCACAAAGCCACCCTCAGAATATCGAGGCCCATGTTTTTAAAATTCAGTTGCTATATTTTGAAATAAAACCATAGACTCCTAAACTAAGCATTATATTACTAGATGCTTCCTTTGACCTCTCTTCCATGGATAGCTGTTATATTAACTATTAAACATAGAATTCATAACTGAGGTTAAAGAAGATTTAAGGATTATGTTTGCTGTTTTCTTGTTTCAGTTTTTCCTCAATGTATTTTTGTCCTTTGTTCAGAAATTATAGTATAGAACTTACGAATTCAGATTTTAGTATGTACACTGATGGGAAAAAAATCATGTTTGAGAAACTGAAAAACTGTAGAATTTGATGATCAAGGTTTTCGGTTACAGAAGAGTGACTTAAAAGATATGTGCAAGGGATTGTCTTCAGAGGTAATGAATTTAAATCTAAATTAGCTGCAGTGCTGCAGTAAGCTTTGTGCAATGCGCAATCCTCAATTTGTAAGTAATAAAAAATCCTTTGAATTAAAGATAGAACAGTAGATTCATGCTCCCTAAAATGTCAAACCATATTAATGGAGTTTTCATTATTGATAAGGAGTCATTTCACAAAACAGTTTGCAAATGAATTTCAACATAGAATAGACTGAGAAGGTTACAATCAGTATTTAAAAGCTTTTGCTTCTTTGTAAAAGCAGAAATAACTTGAACTACGGTTTGTAGAATGTTTCATTTACTGAAAACTATATAACTAATCCATTCCTGAAAAATACTAACATATTCACATTGTTTCTGCAAACTTTACTTTATCTGTACATTATTTTGTGTAAGGGAAGAAAAAGTAACAATACCAATTCCAACGAAACATTATCTGGAAATAATTGTTTTTTTTTAACCAGACAACTCTGAAAGTTCAGTTACCACTCTAGTTTGGTTTATGCCTATCTCTGCACATTTGCTGACATAAAATTACACCTAGCTCGCTTAGGTTTCTCCCATAAAGAGAATATTTACTTCCTTCTGTTCTTTCCCTAGGAAATAGTTTCCCATCAATTCCTGTGGTAAATTGCTCATTTTGTGGAGAGAACATAATTTTGCAATTATACACAAGAAGTAATATTTTATAATCTAGTTTAAGTTCCAAACTAGCACTGTTCCAAAACAAGAATAATGAACAAATTTTCTGGGTAAGGCTATACTGAAATAGAAAGAAGTTAACACTTCATTTATATAGTGCCTTGTGTTATCAAAATGTTTCAAATTGTTTGACAGTTATTTACTTTTGGAGTGGTGACAGTCATGTAGACAAATAATGATTTTGGGCTAGTTTTAGGTGAACTACATATAACCTCTGTTACTAGTATCGCTGCTCAGTTAGCTACAAGTAAGAGCTCAGTGTTGATAATTGATCTTTCAACTGAAATTCAGTTGGAATTAGGTGGAGTTGTATTTTTTTTAAGGTAACTGGAGTTTGTGTTTTGCCTCAGCTAGCCTACTATAGTCCGTGTAGCAAATAACGCAAGCCCAAACAACCTTATAACAAATGCAGAAAATGCTGGAAAAGTTCAACAAATCAGACACCGCATATGTGAAGAGATGTTACAAGTTAACATTTAATATGAAGTGTTAATGTCACTTCTCTCCACAGATGCTGTGTGTGACTTGCTGACTGTTTCCAGCATTTTCTGTTTGTGTTTCAGATTTCAGTATGTAGTACTGTATTGTTTTTTGCCCAAAAACCTTGCATCAAATTTGTCCCCTTTTTGCATTTGTAATGTATCTGTAGAGTTTAGTAAACCTCAAGCTGCTCACCTGGAAAGACTATGGGGCTTTACAGTCTGGCTTCTACTTTGCAACATTCACTTTAATTAGATCTTCGAAAAGCAGAGTGGCTCAGAGGCATTGCTGTGATATGTTAGAATAGGTTGCATCTTTAAGCACCATGTGTAATGTAAGAACTGTTCTATATACAAGGTATAATCATTGCGTGCCTAAACCTTACCCGAGATTGCACAAACTGCACACTAAGGTGGTTTGCACTGAAATTGTTTGGCTAAAAGATCCTTCAGTTGTTTGGGATGATTGTTTTAAACGAGTGAAAAAAACTAAGTGTAACGCTTTGAAATGTTTGTAGCTACTTTAGGAGTATATGTATATGTTTGGTCTCTGTGTGCATCAGGGCTCGACGCTAAACTAGAACAGAATAACATCCGTATCAATGTTTTGTCAATTTCAGGCCTAGTGCTACATAATATTACCATGTACCAAATTGTGTTGTGGATTCCAATGTACTGCTATACTGTTCCATGTCACAGCTGTCAAATAACCGTAGCGTCAAGACCTGATATTTGTGACGTCTTTTTCTGTTAAATGCTCTGAATCATTTCCATTGAGTAAACGTGATGTTGACAGAAAGGGCTGCTGTTAAGTACTGGTATCCTGAAGCTGTTAATGTTACAAGTGCTTTTAGAGTAGTTACTTGAAAACGTACTTGCAACCTAACCAGCTATGTTCCATCATCTGCCTGTTACACGGTGTTTGTGCAATAAGAGATCTTGTATATAAAGATTGTTGCCAATTGACATTCATGCTGGATTTTTATTTTGATTTCAAGTTTGACATTAGATGGTGCTTTTTTTGTACTGACGACAGTCCTGCTTTTTGTTTTTTAAACAGATTTTTATAGATTACTTTGTTTTTAAGGGAACTATTTTGATCAGCTAACGTCAACTGCTCCAGGATATAGAATGGATTAAAATAAATCTGAAGGTTTTCAAAATGCAATTTTATCTAAGAACCTCACTACAGAGGATACATATGTGAATGCAAATAAAGCTGTGGTCTTCAAAAACTTACAAAATGTCTATGAATTTTGATTTTCTTCAATATTAAATAGATTAATTATAAAGGTTAATAGGATGAATTTACATTTGTATCGCATAATGTTATTTCTATATGTTATATTCATTACATTTACATGAAAGTGTCTTCTTTACTAAGCATTTCTGTACTACTTCAATGACAATCCACGTTATTTCCAGATACTTTAATGCAGGGTATGCAGTTTCCCTATAAGATTCAGTGAAATAAAACCACTCCTGTTCAACTCATGCCACACACCATTTCAGATAAAATCACATGACAAATTTTCAATGGCAAAAGAAAATAACTCTCAATTTTACTGATGTTAGAATGGTAGAATTTTACAGCAGAGATGACCATTTGGCCCATTGCACCTGTGCCAGCTCTGTTTTTATAAAAAAAGCTATCTCCTTTAGTGCCCATGGCGATAAGATGCTGCGGAAGGAAAGATGGGTTAAAAAGAAAGCCAGCAAGTCTTCCCTGAATATAACCGGCAGGTGTGCCTGGAAGGTAGGGAAAATTGCTGCTATGTACTGCATATAGCCAGAAGGTAAATACCTACTTGTCCTCTGCCTTTCGCAATTTTACTCTGATTATTTGTCACTTGGGGAGGAATATAGAGTTTTTTTTAAAAACATTGAAAGCCATGTACATATTGTTCAGGGAATTAATGGATATAAAATGGGTTCATCTTTATAGGTGTATTAATGAAAACTAATGCGCCCTGTTGCACGCTGATCAGAACAAAAAAAGAGACTTGGGGAAAAAAAAAGAAAGCTAAGGAGGGGACAAAAAGCATCTGCTGAAAGCGATCACCTCATTTCAGCCTCAGCAAGACACAGAATAATTCAGAAGTAGAGGAATGTGTCTAAAAAGCATCCAGCAGGGCCAGCAGCAAGGAAATTCCGTGCCTGCAATCATTGCTTTCTGTGCATTCCAATGGAGAAACTCTCCTCATCTCCTGCTAACCAGCCTGTGACTGGTACGTGGTGGAAACTGCACTTAAGTTCCACTCTTCACCATTTGAGAGTATTTTGTTCAGATAAAGTGAACAAAGTTTGGAAATTTCAGGGGTGTTTGTGGATTTTTAAAAATGTCACATGGTCCTGTCACGCGATCAAGTGTCGCATGATCAAACCTCTAGGAATACGTGGCAACCCTAACTGCTCTGACCAAGGGTCATAAGACCAGAAATGTTAACTCTACCTTCCTTTCTCCACAGGTGCTACCTGACCTGCTGAGTGTTTATAGCAAAACCATGGTTAGGCTTCATCTAGAAACTGTCCAGTTTTGGTACCCTCAAATGGTGTGAGATGTAGAGGCTCAGGAAAAGGTTCAGAGGAGGGCCACTGGATTGATACTTGGTTTAACAGCCCTTTATTATCACAAACTGCTTAGAGAGCTGTATCTTTACACTCTAGAAAAGCATAGACTTTGGGTAGAGTTAATGAGGCATTTAAAATAATGAAGGGAATTAGACTGTGTCCCTGTTAATAGATTATTTGAATTAGATAGGTCATGGAGAACCAAGGACGTGCATACAAGATATGTAAGCACAGAATTAAGTTAGATGTTAGGAAGTTTTTCTTTTCCAAACCTTTAGAACAAATTGTTAGCATGTGCAGAGTGCAGATTCGCTGCAAAGGTTCAAAAGGGAGCTGGACGAGTTCCTAGCTGTCGCTGATATCACAGCAAACAATAGGTAGGTGGGATATTGGGTGATTTGCCTCATGTGGTCTCTTGGAACTTGTTCTGAGTGCCTTTGGAGGTTGAGGAAGAATTTCCCAGAATTCTTTTTCCCTGAGTTGATCCAGGGTTATTTGTTTTTTTGCCTCTCACAGGCTGCTGGTGGGTGGGAGTATTGGGAGTCGTGATGCTTAATTGCAGTATGACATGGGACAGGCTTGATGGACTAGCTGGTCTTTTCCTGTCTGTCATTTTCATATGTTACCCTATATTATTCTACATTGTTAAGCTGCCTGGTCAACAAATACTCACCAAACTCAATCAAGAATTTTGTAAAAGACCATAATTGACTGAGCATCAGTACATCCAGAAAATAATCATCACCCTCGTGCCTGACTTTAGTGCTTTCCTATCTATTCTGGTGGAATGAGCTTTTAGCTTAATGGTAGAATTTTAAAAAAATTGTTTTTGGGATGTGGGTAAGGCTGGCATTTATTACCCATCCCTAATTGCCCTTGTGAAGATAGTGATGAGCCTTCTTGAACTGCTGCAGTCCATGTGGTGAAGGTACTCCCACAGTGCTGTTGGGAAGATATTTACAGAATTTTGACCCAGTGACCATTAAGGACTGGTGATATATGTCCATATCAGGATGGCGTGTGACTTGGAGGGGAATTTGGAGGTGATGGTATTCCCATGCATCTGCTGCCCTTGTCCTAGCTGGTGGAGGTCACATTGTTGGGAGGTGTTGTCGAAGAAGCCTCGGTGAGTTGCTGCATTGTATCCTGTGGATAGTAGTGGTGGATTTGTTGTCAATCAAGTGGATTGCTTTGTCCTGGATCATGTCGAGCTTCTTGAGTGATGCAGCTGCACCCATCCAGGCAAGTGGAGAGTATTCCATCACACTCCTGACTTGTGCCTTGTAGGTGGTGGAGAAGCTTTGGGGAGTCAGGAGATGAGCCACTTGCCTCAGAACACCCAGCCTCTAACCTGCCCTTTTAGCCACAGCATTTACGTAGCTGGTCCAGTTGAGTTTCTGTTCAATTGCGACTCTCAGGATGTTGATGGGGGATTCAGTGATGGTAATATCACTGAATATCAAGGTTGGGGGGTGGTGGTGGATAGACTCTCTTGTTGGAGATGGCCATTGCCTGGCACTTGTATGGTGCGAATGTTACTTGCCACTTATCAGCTCAAGCCTGGATGTTGTCCAGCTCTTGCTGCATGTTGGCATGGACTGCTTCATTATCTGAGGAATTGTGACTGCACAGCATTCAGCTCCAATCATCAGCGAACAACCCATTTCTGACCTTATGACGGACGGAAGGTAATTGATGAAGCAGCTGAAGATAGTTAGGCCTAGGATGCTGCCCTGAGGAACTCCTGCAGCAACGTCATGGGGCTGAGCATTTCCACCTCTTGAGTCAGAAGGTGCATGGTTTGAAACCCACTCCAGACAGTCCCGGTGAGTGTAGACTGGAGCTCCGTCTCTGAATTTGAGCTTATTTCTAGCAGGATACTTGTGTCCAGTGGGTGTTGGTGGTTCCCCCTCATTGTATTGGTTGTGGGAGCCCATAAAACACTTTTTTTCCCCGCCCCCCCCCCCCCCGACAAACAAACACACACACACACACACACACACACACAGTATAGAACTAACCACCCTATCAGCTGCTATAAGATGGTTATGGTCATGGAAGGAACGTTCACATTGTGGCCTGTCATGCTGTTAATCAGTTTGTGAATTTTTTCACTACTTTGCACTGTTCTCCAAGGGAAGAGTGTGAAGATACAACAACCTATTCTGGTGCTGCTACCAGGTGCAAACCTGGTAGTTTCAGCATGAGGTGTGGAAGACAGCTGTGCCTCCTCTGAGGGCACTTGAGATGGTCGTGGTTAGCTACCTTGAGCAGCTCGGACCCGAGAGGGCCCAGTTGCGGATTACAGCATCTCGGCTATTGCCGGGTCAGTCTGGCCCAGCTGGCTTTCTGGCAGCAGGATGGGTATTAGTTGCGGGGTTGATGGGGGAGCAGGTGTGAGAGAGGACAACAGGAAACTCTCCCATGGTGCTGCTGCCACTCTCATAGGGCCGCGCTTCAGCACTCAGACTGATCTGCAAGAGAGCAGACTACAGGAGTGATTTCACCCAAGCTGGAAGCCTGTGGCGAGATGGTGTAACCCAGAGCCTGAGTGGCAGCACTCTGAGCTTCCATTGGAACTGTCAGCTGTCACCACTGGCTCCATTACTGGGGGCTCCTTGCAGTGTTCATAGAACTGCTCCACGGTTGAATGCATTGCCTCGATGCCATGCGCTATGACCCCGCACAAGTTGGAAGTGCATTCCTGCACTCTGTCCGACATGGTGCAGTGGCTCCCTGCCAGGCAGCTCAATGCATACCTACCAGTCTTTTCTTTTGAAGATGGTAGCCCTCCTCCAGATCTGGAGAGCTCCCACTTGTGCGGCAGCCTGTCCTGCAAGAAGAGCAGAAGCGTGTTAGTACGTGGCCTGTTGCAGGCATTTGAAGATGTCTGAGGCAGTTTAGCATAGTTTGTAATGAGAGAAAGAAACAACAGGTGTGGGGAAGAGGGCCCAGTAATCGAGAGGACAGGAGCAAGTGCAGAGTGTGAAAGTGAAAGCAGAAGGAGGTACATTGATGTTTGTGATTGGAGGAGAGCGATGGAAAGCGGGGGTGGGACGGCTTGTTAGTATTGGGGCTATAATAGTGCTGCAGGGCTGTGCAGATTGTAAGAAAGTGGTGAATGGGAGTCTTACCTTAGCAGCTCTGGTCAGGTCATTGAATTTATTGAGTTTCAACGTGCCAGGTGCCTGGCATTCATGTACTCAACTACCTCTGCCCACTATCTGCCAGGGCACTCTGTCCATCTGTGGGGAACAACATCTTCCTCTGGTCATCACCTCCACCAAGACCTCTATGGCACTGTCTGAGAAACAGGGGACTCTGACAGCAGACATTTTGCTTGCAGCAATAGCTGTGACATTCACTATTGACTAAGGGCGGCACCTCCTTATTACGAGATGCAGGCTGCCTTTAAATCGCAGGAGCCCTACCAGATTTTCTGCCCTCCACCATGAGCACACTGCCAATTAGAAACACAGGCAGTGCTGACCGCTCGCTCTCATTATGAAAATGAGGCACACACCTCAAAATGACACATGCTTCATGTGTGCTGCTTCGGGCGAGTGTAGTGGACACCTCATCCACTTCGTGCCCATTTTTGGCTCTGCTTGAAAAGCTGCCCCAGAATGTCTGTAACCCTTAACTAACGTTACCAATCATACCTTTTTAAAAAAACTAAAGAAAACCAGTTGTTAAACTCTGATCTCAACCATTGTTTACTTAACAATAATTAAATGTTGTGACCTTAACGGGACAGCGTTTCTCCTTTGGTAGTCAGCTGTGGCTCAGTGGTAGCACTCTTGCCTTTGAGTCAGAAGTTTGTGGGTTCAAGCCCCACTCCAGAGAGTTGTGCACATAATCTAGACCAGGAGTGTCAGTCATTTTATATGGTGGGCCTGATCTGAAAATGTTTAAATAGGTTCAAGTGTAGAATCAGACATCTGTAATGTTGGCAATCCTTCAGTAAAGAACCAGTTTGTAAGTTTTAATACATTTTCTTATGTTCTAGTTGCATAGGTATTAGCAAACTTAGACATCTATATAAATATTTTCACTTTATCCAAAGTTACTGTTTGTTATAGTCTGAAAATTGTAAACACAGTAGTGGGGAACATAAAGTTAGGATCTCAAAGATCAGTCTGGAAGTCAGATGACTTTGTTTGATCAATTGGGTGTCGCATGCCTGTATTTTGTAATTGTTATTGTCAGGCCAACCTTCTGCAGAGTATATAGACAGACTGTTAAATGTACCAGTTACCACAAGATAGAATTTTGCACAACTACTTTAAATAGACAATTCAGCTCCTCATTTTTTCAGAGAATATTTTAATGATTTAACAAATTATTATTATTACAGGTTACAATCTATGTGCATGTGTTTGAACCGAACACTGGGGGAGGGGAGGAAGAAGTGTATTTAAGAAATCCAAAATTTCAAGCGTCCAATGCTCAGAAGAATTATTGATCTCAATGTCTGTGGTCAGTTCACCAAAAGTGTGAAAAAAAACTGTTCCAGTTCCTTTTGTAATATTTCATTTCTTTTCTCCGTATCATCTCTTGCTCGTTCAGTATTTCTCATCTTGATCTCTGCTGTGTTGTAGTATTTTCTTTGCTGATCCAAGTTTGATTGCAAGTTCTGAACCTTTGATTCTAACTCCCGATATCTCTGCTCCAAACTATTGAAGTTGTTCAGAATAAAAATATGCTAAATTATACAAGCAGGTGATCTATTTATATCCAGTATACAGTACATCAGGTCTTCAAGATTATGATAGTGAAAGGATGTTTCAACTGTGGTTGGTGAATCAGTAACACAGGAGCAGAGATTCAGGTTTGTCACGTGAAGAATGAAGGGGGAAGTTGGAAAAAATATTTTTACAATTAGAACATGGAGCACTTTACCACAAGTGCTATCGAGTCAGATTTTAACATGATTTAAAAGGGAATTGGATGCGTTTTCAAAAACGCAGAATAAAACCGATTCCTGGAAGGGGCAGCAAATGGGATTAGAGTAGATAGTTTCTTTTAGAAGAGCTAGTACCACCAGAGGCGTGATGGGCTCAATGGCCACCTCCAGAGCTGTAATTTTTATGGTTCTACATCCTGATCAGGCTGAATTTAAAAAAAATACTTCAAAATGAAACTGCACTAAATCAATCTGATTTAGGAAGCTATTATAATTAAAGGTTACCATGCAAATTTGTATACGTTCATTGGTACTGTACAATACACTCAAGATCAGAACAGTTTCGCCACTAGAAACATTTGGGAGTGCCTAAATCAAACCTTAATCTTTCCAGCTGGTTGCAGGGCTCTGATCTCCACAATGTTATCATTGAAATAGTAAATTTTCTAGGTATCCATGGATCCTCTGAACAGATATAAGAAAAATAATCTGAGAAAGCCATGTCTTAATACATATATAACATTGATGGGAGTTGTGACAAAGATAGAACAGGAGTTAAAGTTCTCAATTGGGGAAAGGCCAATTTTACTAAGCTGAGAAGTGATTTAGCAAAACTGTACTGGAGACAACTATTTGAAGGTAAATCAATGTCAGAGCAGTGGGAGGCATTCAAAGGGTGCAGAGTAAACATGTTCCCACAAAGAAAAAGGGTGGGGCTGCCAAATCTAGAGCCCCCTGGATGTCAAGGAGCATACAGGGTAAAATAAAGCAGAAAAGGAAAGCTTCTGTCAGACACAGAACTCAATATTACAGAAAGCCTAGAGGAGTATAAAAAGTGCAGGGGTGAAATTAAAAAGGAAATTAGGAAAGCAAAGAGAGGGCATGAAAAAATATTGACAAGTAAAATAAAGGAAAACCCCAAAATACATTAAGAGCAAGAGGATAACTAAGGAAAGAGTAGGGCCTATTAGAGACTAAAAAGGTAACCTATGTGTGTGGAGGCGGAAGATGTTGATATGGTTCTTAATGAATACTTCACATCTGTCTTCACAAAAGAGAGGGACGATGCAGACATTGTAGTTGAGGAGGAGTGTGAAATATTGGATGGGATAAACTTAGTGAGAGAGGAAGTATTAAGGGGATTAGCATCTTTGAAAGTAGATAAATCACCAGGGCTGGATGAAATGTATCCCAGGCTGTTAAAAGAAGCAAGGGAAGAAATAGCAGAGGCTCTCACTCTCATTTTCCAATCCTCACTGGATACAGGACTGTTAACGTTGTACCATTGTTTAAAAAAGGGAGTGAGGGATAGACCGAGTAATTACAGGCCAGTCAGTCTAACCTCGGTGGTGGGCAAATTATTGGAATCAATTCTAAGGGACAGGATAAACCATCACTTAGAAAGGCACGGAGTAATCAAGGACAGTCAGCGTGGATTTGTTAAGGGAAGGTCATGTCTGACTAACTTGATTGAATTTTTTGAGGAGGTAACAAGGAGGGTCGATGAGGGGTAGTGCATTTGATATCTACATTGATTTTAGCAAGGCTTTTGACAAGGTCCCACACGGCAGACTGGTCAAAAAAGTACAAGCCCATGGGATCCAAGGGAGAGTGGCACATTGGATCCAAAATTGGCTCACTGGCAGGAAGCAAAGGGTAATGGTCGACGGGTGTTCTTGTGATTGGAAGGCTGTTTCCAGTGGGGTTCTGCAGGGCTCAGTACTAGGTCCCTTGCATTTTGAGATATATATTAATGATTTGGACTTAATCATGCCCCCTACATTTAAGAAGTTTGCAGATGATACAAAAATTGACCGTGTGGTTGATGATGAGGAGGAAAGCTGTAGACTGCAGGAAGATATCAATGAACTGGTTAGGTGGGCAGAAAAGTGGCAAATGGAATTCAATCTGGAGAAGTGTGAGGTAATTAATTTGGGGAGGGAAAACAAGGTAAGGGTGTATACAATAAATGGAAAGATACTAAAAGGTGTAGAGGAAGTGAGGGACCTAGGAGTGCATGTCCACAGATCCCTGAAGGTAGCAGGACAGAGAGATAAAGTGGTTAAGAAGGCATGTGGAATACTTTCCTTTATGAGCCAAGGCATAGAATACAAGAGCAGGGAGGTTATGCTAGAACTGTATAAAACATTGGTTAGGCCACAGCTTGAGTACTGTGTACAGTTCTGGTCAGGAAGGATGTAATTGCACTAGAGAAGGTACAGAGGTGATTTACGAGGATGTTGCCAGGACTGGAGAATTTTAGCTATGAGGAAAGATTGGATAGAGTCATAGAGTTATACAGCACGGATAGAAGCCCTTCGGCCCATCGTGTCCGCGCCGGCCATCAAGCCCTGTCTAATCTAATCCCATATTCCAGCATTTGGTCCGTAGCCTTGTATGCTATGGCATTTCAAGTGCTCATCCAAATGCTTCTCAAATGTTGTGAGGGTTCCTGCCTCCACAACCCTTTCAGGCAGTGAGTTCCAGACTCCAACCACCCTCTGAGGTTGTTCTCTTTGGAACAAAGGAGGCTGAATGGTAATTTAATTGAGTTGTACAAAATTATGAAGGGCCTGGATAGAATGGATAGGGAGGACCTATTTCTGTTAGCAGAGAGGTCAATAACCAGGTGGCATAGATTTAAAGTGATTGGTAGAAGAATTAGAGGGGAGCTGAGGAAATAATTTTCACTCAGAGAGTGGTGGGGGTCTGGAACTCACTGCCTGAGATGGTGGTAGAGGCAGAAACCCTCAACTCATTTAAAAAGTACCTGGATGTGCACCTGAAGTGCCGTGACCTTCAAGGCTACGGACTAACTGCTGGAAAGTGGGATTAGGCTGGGTTGCTCATTTTCGGGCAGCATGGACACGATGTGCCGAATGGCCTCTTTCTGTGCCGTAAATTATCTGATTTCTATGATCAAAAGGTGCTTTCCGTTTAAACGCTTGACACATGTATAGGTATAGTAATAAAAGGATCCACTGTTCTTAAAAATAGAAAAGCAGTTTCAAAATTAATTTGTCTATCATGTGCTAATCAAAATATGGGTAATTTGGGCAAAAGTTTAAAAAGTGAATTATAATCATTCTCCAGAAGGAAATAATATATTTTATTTAAACAATAATAGATACAGGCCGCTTGACTGTAGGGTGGTTCTTTCAATCAAATTATAGTGTGGTTAGCCCAACATGACTGGCAATTCTTCTGTTTCTTTTAAATAAATCTAATTTTTCTTTGTTTCGAGTGGTTCTGAGTGACACCTGAAGCAGGTCAACTTACTCGGGATGCATAAGACAATAATTTTAGTATTGCCAGTAACTCTACTGTTAACTTAACAGCATTAATTAGGTATCATTTTTATTGCTGCCTCAGTCATATAACCTAGAGTTAAGTGAACGTAAAAGTTGACCTCAGTCAAAAATCAACAATCTCAGACATGAGCTACCAGGAGAGGTATCACCAGAGTGCAATCAAATTTCTGTTAACGTATTAATATTTCTCTTTTGAAAGTTTTCGTGAAGACTTCAATGGCTGTGGACACCAAGCTTAATAGCATTTAATTATATGTAATGGGTTTCATGGGAAATATTGTTATACTAAATATTTTCATTAATTGCCAGCTTATGGAAGAAATTTTACCCTTTGATCCCTGCTTCATACTCCTCCTTCTGTTTAGCCTATTTCAGCTTAAGGCTACTGTCAAGAACTTGTAGCACACTGTTACTGGTAAGGAGATCATTCACACAGCCAAAGACATCACTGTTTTAGTTGCTGCCTGTGAATCCTAACAAAAACTCTATTTCCTGGGATTTCCGGAATCAATGATTGTGTCATTTGAGCTCCATGGAGCTTCTTTCTAATCTTTAATCTGGGCAGGTGATTCTGGAAGAACAGTAAGAATTTGAGTTTTCTCTAAGTGACATCTTGCAGGATGATTTAGACCAGGTTGCACAGTCAACGTTTTTCATATCCTCTGTTTACAGGCGAAAACTGAATATTATCATAAATTGAATGTTTGTTTTCTTATGTTCTTTCATCTGATTCCCATGAGTAGTCCTTCTGGATCTGATTCCAGCTAACAGAGTTATTCAGAACACTTGATACAGGAGCATTCTGCACATAAATGGATCTACTTTTAATCCCAGTTTCATTTAGTAAGGAGGGGTTGTGTGCAGACTCACCCCCTTATAGCTGTACTGAAAAGGTGCTGTGTAAAACATGAAGTGCCCCATAGGATGTGGCTTGTTTGCTGACTTCAGTATAAGAGGGGGTATTTTCAGTGCTGGTTGATTGTCATCTGGTGATAGGCTGGTTTACATCTATCCTTGAACTAGCAGATCTAATTTCTTTAGTCATTTTTGTTGTCAATTCAGTCTTGCCAACTGCTGGTAAAGTACGGGAATTTGTATAAAAAAAACATTTGTGATTATGCTGTTCTTGCACGTGTCTTCTGTGTTCGAAAGTAGAGTAGAGATTGCTAAACCTGACTGTAAGCATTTTCTATCTTCAACTGGCCCAACATGCAGAACATCTTGCAGAAACAGCTTGCCGTGTTCGCACATCATTGTTGACATCATCTGCTGTACTAAAGCAGGCCCTGTGGGGAAAGGGGTTGGATTGTGGGAGGAAAATTAGTCCATGTTAGGAATTTTTTGTAATGCATTCCAAAGCACATCCTGTTTATTTAGACAAACATTGCCATCCAAAAACTTTTGTGACTGGAGTCTAATTTTAGCAAAATATTCTCAAAATTTATTAGTTATGAACATTATTTATTTACAAAGGCTTGGGACTAAAACAGTGGAAGAGCTACTGTGCTTATTTAGTGACAAAACTATATTAGGTTTCAATCATGGAAAATAATCAAATTAGGGTTGGAAGTTTTTCTAATAATCTTACAATTTCTATTAAAATGTGTGTTTTTGATGTACCACCCACAAGGATACATGAACAAAGGGAAACTGAATAGCATAGTGAGTTAGTACTTGTGCTTGAATGCAGCTCAGAATGTACCTTGAGTATTGTGTCTCATCTGGTTACGGATGTAGGTAAAACCTAGAGGTGGTATAGGAAAGAGTGCCTTGGGATCTTTTGCACCCTTGTGAACAGGTAGACGGAGACTCGATGAGACATTGCATCCGAAAGATGGTGCCTCCAGCAATGCAGCCCTCCCTCAGTACCATACTGAAGTGTCGACTTACATTATTTACTCAAGTCCCAAAGTGGGCTTACACCTACAACCTTTTGACTGAGTGGTAGCAACAGTATCACGCCTACGCTTTGACTTATGAGGAGACTGGAACAACTTTTTCAGCCTTGAAAAGAACCAACTGAGAAGTGACCTTATGGAGGTAAGCAAGATAGTAAAATGTAAGTAAAAAGAAGCCACAAGGATGCTTGTTGTGAGAAATAGAAAATGTCACACTGATGCAATACTCTTCTGAAATTATGGTTAAGGCATGTTAGGGCAGAATAGATGAAGCTTTACTCTGCATCTAATGGCGCTTGATGCTGAAATGGGGAGGTATTCCATTTCCCAGTACCAATTGTGATGGACCAGAAGCACTATCTTGTTTGAGTTCTTAAGAATGTACACATTATTTTCATCTAGGAATTGGTAGCTTGTCAGTATCGTAGCAACTTTAAAATGGCTTCTGCAATTGCATTCTGTAAGGGTTTGTCTGTTATCTTTGTTTCTCTGCATTGAGAGAAAGTGGCAAAATCGCTATCCCTTCATGGTATGTAGATTGCTTGTAGGCAGCCTCTGCAAATTTGCCTTGCACCATCATTCCTTTTGTCATTTAATCATTCCTGCCTTCCACTGTTCCCTCTAAGCTGTGCGTGTGCGCAGTTGCACAGCTGTTAGTTGTGTGCTGTGCACGTCATCATTCCGTCCGCGCACCAAACCGGTGCTCTCTGGTGAAGACGCTGCTGAGGTGACGTCAGCTACCAATCACTTTGCAGCAAAGGTGGGAGGTAAAGTTAGGTTGGACTGGAGCGTTGTACTACAGATGTTGGCATCTGGTGCGGGTCAGTGGTACAGCTGCTCAGAGACCAGTGTCCACAAATAGTATACCATCCAATTAGATATATATTCATTGGACAAGTTGTGTGTGTGTGTGTGTGTGTGTGTGTGTGTGTGTGTGTATATATTAATTGAAACAGTAACAGTTTATTTTTATATATAATATATATGTGTATATATGTGTATATGTGTATATATATGTGTGTGTATATATATGTGTGTGTATATATATGTGTGTGTGTATATATATGTGTGTGTGTATATATATGTGTGTGTATATATATGTGTGTGTATATATATGTGTGTGTATATATATGTGTGTGTATATATATGTGTGTGTATATGTGTGTGTATATATGTGTGTGTATATGTATGTGTGTGTATATGTGTGTGTGTGTATATGTGTATATATATGTATATGTATGTATATATGTGTGTATATATGTGTATATATATGTGTGTGTATATATGTGTGTGTATATATGTGTGTGTGTATATATGTGTGTGTGTATATATGTGTGTGTGTATATATGTGTGTGTGTATATATGTGTGTGTGTATATATGTGTGTATATATATATGTGTGTGTGTATGTGTGTATATATATATGTGTGTGTGTATGTGTGTATATATATATGTGTGTGTATGTATGTATGTAAAAAAAATATATATATATGGACAAATGTGTCTTTTACACTATAGAATATATATATTACACACACACAAACATTGATATAACTGATTTGAGTTTCCAATCAGAAAACCTTAGCACACGAGGATTCAGTAAGGAGATGCGTTCAATTAAATGAAAGCTTTTCACCTCTAGTGCGAATTGTGGAGAACTGTTACCTTCGTCTAAAGACAAACACATTTAAGGCATTGGTAGCAAATAACATTGGAGGGAGTCTACGATTAGTGCAATTAACAGTTTTTGTCACCATTCTATTCGACATTAGCTTTTTTTTTATTCGTTCACGGGATGTGGGCGTCGCTGGCAAGGCCGGCATTTATTGCCCATCCCTAATTGCCCTCGAGAAGGTGGTGGTGAGCCGCCTTCTTGAACCGCTGCAGTCCGTGTGGTGACGGTTCTCCCACAGTGCTGTTAGGAAGGGAGTTCCAGGATTTTGACCCAGCGACAATGAAGGAACGGCGATATATTTCCAAGTCGGGATGGTGTGTGACTTGGAGGGGAACGTGCAGGTGGTGTTGTTCCCATGCGCCTGCTGCCCTTGTCCTTCTAGGTGGTAGAGGTCGCGGGTTTGGGAGGTGCTGTCGAAGAAGCCTTGGCGAGTTGCTGCAGTGCATCCTGTGGATGGTGCACACTGCAGCCACAGTGCGCCGGTGGTGAAGGGAGTGAATGTTTAGGGTGGTGGATGGGGTGCCAATCAAGCGGGCTGCTTTATCTTGGATGGTGTCGAGCTTCTTGAGTGTTGTTGGAGCTGCACTCATCCAGGCAAGTGGAGAGTATTCCATCACACTCCTGACTTGTGCCTTGTAGATGGTGGAAAGGCTTTGGGGAGTCAGGAGGTGAGTCACTCGCCGCAGAATACCCAGCCTCTGACCTGCTCTCGTAGCCACAGTATTTATATGGCTGGTCCAGTTAAGTTTCTGGTCAATGGTGACCCCCAGGATGTTGATGGTGGGGGATTCGGCGATGGTAATGCCATTGAATGTCAAGGGGAGGTGGTTAGACTCTCTCTTGTTGGAGATGGTCATTGCCTGGCACTTATCTGGCGCGAATGTTACTTGCCACTTATCAGCCCAAGCCTGGATGTTGTCCAGGTCTTGCTGCATGCAGGCTCGGACTGCTTCATTATCTGAGGGGTTGCGAATGGAACTGAACACTGTGCAGTCATCAGCGAACATCCCCATTTCTGACCTTATGATGGAGGGAAGGTCATTGATGAAGCAGCTGAAGATGGTTGGGCCTAGGACACTGCCCTGAGGAACTCCTGCAGCAATGCCCTGGGGCTGAGATGATTGGCCTCCAACAACCACTACCATCTTCCTTTGTGCTAGGTATGACTCCAGCCACTGGAGAGTTTTCCCCCTGATTCCCATTGACTTCAATTTTACTAGGGCTCCTAGTAAAATTACAAATGAACCCAAATTGTGTGGCATATTATAATAATCGTTTATTAATTTCCATATTTCATATTTACAAATTAAGTAATTCTGACACCGATCATGTGTAATACTATTATTAAAGATCCTTCTACAATTGTGTTAAAATATGCTTACCAATCACGTTGGTACATTGTAATCAAAACAATGATGTTGATTTAAATAATTTTATACAACTGCTATCCAAAAGCCCTCAGTTGCCCCAAGGATTGTCTCTTTTTATCATTGTCCATTGCCTCCCTCAGTTCAGGTTGTTCATGACCAAACTGCTCCCTGCCTAACATAGAGGCAGCCAAAACTAATGAGACCTGCAAGTTGTACAACTGTAATGCAATAATATTTTTAACCCTGCTGAGGAGTCAATGGAGGGGGAGGGGGAGCTTTAATTAAACTGTTCCATATCCCCAAATTTACACTGACTGATTTGACAGCTGTTTTGTATTTCTGACTCAATTTAAAAATTCTGATTGCACACGATTTATTTCTGTTTGAATCAGAGTCATTAAGCTGATTCAACAAAAAGCTGATTAGAATTGATCCCATCAGATAATTTTTAATAAAATATAACGAGACTGGTCTGCTCAATCCGAGTGCAACTTAAGAAACCCATTTCATAAATTATATAAATTTATCGGTCAATATCACATTAAATTGTTACAATTATCCATTCTGTTTGTTATTTACCCTGACTAACATTTTCTAAAAAGATGTTCTATTCAAAGTTGTGATTTCTTTTACGGTGGCGCACACAGCTTTTATATCGGTGCACAAACCCAAATTCGTTCCGCACATGGGCGAAAAAAAATTAGAGGGCACGTTACTGCCGTCCACCACATTAGACTTTCTCCTTTCTTCTTTTCCCCCGCCCCCCCCCCCCCCCTTTCCCTGGCTCTGTACTTGCTTAAAAACTGTCAAATCTCTAATTTCTTCCAATTCTGATGAAAGGCCATCAATCTGAAATGTTAATTCTGTTTCTCTCACCGCAGATGCTGCCTGACCTGCTGAGTGTTTCCAGCATTTTCTGTTTTTCTTTCCGATTTCCAGCATCGGCAGTATTTGGCTTTTGTTCAAGTGGCTTGATTGTTTCCTCAAACTGGTATTTGAGTTGATAGCTATGAGAAATATTTGGAACCAGTATCTGGGGTGGTTCAATATTGTCTTGCATACTAGACATGTGGCTGAAGGTTTAGCTTTGATTAATCGTGAATCATATCTGTCTTCCTTTGTAGTAGTCTGGATCAAATGGAAGAGAAATATATAACTGGAATTCTTGCTTGGCATTTCCCATTTTGCTGTATTGCTAGAAGCCAAAGGCTAATGAAGGATTCTGAAATGTCACTTTATGAAAACTTTTCATTAAGGACATATGGTTCAAAGTTACTGTCATGAATTGCTTAAGAATTTTGACTCTCACTGTTTTTAAATTGTTTTAAAATACTGGTGAGAAATCAGTATTAAAAGGAAAGAAAGAACTTGCTTTTTTTTAAATTCGTTCATGGGATGTGGGCGTCGCTGGCGAGGCCAGCATTTATTGCCCATCCCTAATTGCTCTTGAGATGGTGGTGGTGAGCCACCTTCTTGAACTGCTGCAGTCCGTGTGGTGAAGGTTCTCTCACAGTGCTGTTGGGTAGGGAGTTCCAGGATATTGACCCAGTGACGATGAAGGAACAGCGATATATTTCCAAGTTGGGATGGCGTGTGACTTGAAGGGGAACGCGCAGGTGGTGTTGTTCCCATGTGCCTGCTGCCCTTGTCCTTCTAGGTGGTAGAGGTCACAGGCTTGGGAGGTGCTGTCGAAGAAGCCTCGGTGAGTTGCTGCAGTGCATCCTGTTCATGGTACACACTGCAGCCACAGTGCGCCGGTGGTGAAGGGAGTGAATGTTTAGGGTGATGTGGAGATGCCGGTGATGGACTGGGGTGGACAAATGTAAGGAATCTTACAACACCAGGTTATAGTCCAACAAATTTATTTTAAAATCACAAGCTTTCGGAGATTATCCCCTTCGTCACGTGAATGAGTGAAAAGGTTCTCAAGTCGCATATCTTATACTAGGCTGGGACAGCATCACACCATTCCTTACAAATGTTTAGGGTGGTAGATGGGGTGCCAATCAAGTGGGCTGCTTTGTCCTGGATGGTGTTGAGCTTCTTGAGTGTTGGAGCTGCACTCATCCAGGCAAGTGGAGAGTATTCCATCACACTCCTGACTTGTGCCTTGTAGATGGTGGAAAGGCTTTAGGGAGTCAGGAGGCAAGTCACTCGCCGCAGAATACCCAGCCTCTGACCTGCTCTTGTAGCCACAGTATTTATATGGCTGGTCCAGTTAAGTTTCTGGTCAATGGTGACCCCCAGGATGTTGATGGTGGGGGATTCGGCGATGGTAATGCCGTTGAATGTCATGGGGAGGTGGTTAGACTCTCTCTCGTTGGAGATGGTCATTGCCTGGCACTTGTCTGGTGCGAATGTTACTTGCCACTTATCAGCCCAAGCCTGGATGTTGTCCAGGTCTTGCTGCATGCGGGCACGGACAGCTTCATTATTTGAGGGGTTGCGAATGGAACTGAACACTGTGCAATCATCAGCGAACATCCCCATTTCTGACTTTATGATGGCGGGAAGGTCATTGATGAAGCAGCTGAGAATGGTTGGGCCTAGGACACTGCCCTGAGTAACTCCTGCAGCAATGCCCTGGGACTGAGATGATTGGCCTCCAACAACCACTACCATCTTCCTTTGTGCTAGGTATGACTCCAGCCACTGGAGAGTTTTCCCCCTGATTCCCATTGACTTCAATTTTACTAGGGCTCCTTGGTGCCACACTCGGTCAAATGCTGCCTTGATGTCAAGGGCAGTCATTCTCACCTCACCTCTGGAATTCAGGTTTGGACCAAGGCTGTAATGAGGTCTGGAGCAGAGTGGTCCTGGCGGAACTCAAACTGAGCATCGGTGAGCAGGATATTGGTGAGTAAGTGCCGCTTGATAGCACTGTCGACGACACCTTCCATCGCTTTGCTGATTGAGAGTAGATTGAGGGGCGGTAATTGGCTGGATTGGATTTGTCCTGCTTTTTGTGGACAGGACATAACTGGGCAATTTTCCACATTGTCGGGTAGATTCCAGTGTTGTAGCTGTACTGGAACAGTTTGGCTCGAGGCGCAGCTAATTCTGGAGCACAAGTCTTCAGCACTACAGCCGAGATGTTGACGGGGCCCATAGCCTTTGCTGTATCCAGTGCACTCAGCCGTTTCTTGATATCCCGTGGAGTGAATCGAATTGGCTGAAGACTGGCTTCTGTGATGGTGGGGATATTGGGAGGAGGCCGAGATGGATCATCTGCTCGGCATTTCTGGCTGAAGATGGTTGCAAACGCTTCAGCCTTGTCTTTTGCACTCACGTGCTGGACTCTGCCATCGCTGAGGATGGGGATGTTGACAGAGCCTCCTCCACCCATTAGTTGTTTAATTGTCCACCACCATTCACGACTGGATGTGGCAAGACTGCAGAGCTTTGATCTGATCCGTTGGTTTTGGAATTGCTTAGCTCTGTCTATAGCATGTTGCTTCTGCTGTTTAGCATGCATGTAGTCCTGAGTTGTAGCTTCACCAGGTTGGCACCTCATTTTTAAGTACGCCTGGTGCTGCTCCTGGCATGCTCTTCTACACTCCTCATTGAACCAGGGTTGATCCCCTGGCTTGTTGGTAATGGTAGAGTGAGGAATATGCCGGGCCATGAGGTTACAGATTGTGCTGGAATACAATTCTGCTGCTGCTGATGGCCCACAGCGCCTCATGGATGCCCAGTTTTGAGCTGCTAGATCCGTTGTGCATCTATCCCATTTAGCACGGTGGTAGTGCCACACAACATGTTGGATGGTGTCCTCAGTGCGAAGACGGGACTTCGTCTCCACGAGGACTGTGCGTTGGTCACTCCTACCAATACTGTCATGGACAGATGCATCTGTGACAGGTAGATTGGTGAGGACGAGGTCAAGTAGGTTTTTCCCTTGTGTTGGTTCGTTCACCACCTGCCGCAGGCCCAGTCTGGCAGCTATGTCCTTCAGGACTCGGCCAGCTTAGTCAGTGGTGGTGCTCCTGAGCCACTCTTGGTGATGGACATTGAAATCCCCCACTCAGAGTGCATTCTGTGCCATTGCTGCCCTCAGTGCTTGCTCCAAGTGGTGTTCAACATGGAGGAGGACTGCTTCGTCAACTGAAGGAGGACGGTAGGAAGGGTAATCAGCAGGAGGTTTCCTTGCCCATGTTTGACCTGATGCCATGAGATTTCATGGGGTCCAGAGTCAATGTTGAGGACTCCCAGGGCCACACCCTCCTGACTGTATATCACTGTATCGCCACCTCTGGTGGGTCTGTCCTGCCGGTGGGACAGGACATACCCAGGGATGGTGATGGAAGAGTCTGGGACATTGGCTGAATGGTATGATTCTGAGCATGGCTCTGTCAGGCTGTTGCTTGACTAGTCTGTGGGACAGCTCCCCCAATTTTGGCACAAGTCCCCAGACGTCAGTGAGGAGAACTTTGCAGGGTCGACTGGGCTTGGTTTACCTTTGTCGTGTCCGGTGCCTAGTGGTCCGGTGCCGGGTGGGCCGTCCGGTTTTATTCTTATGATGACTTTTTTTAGCGAGATTGTACAAGTGAGTGGCTTGCTACGCCATTTCATAGGGCAATTAAGAATCAACCACATTGCTGTGGGTCTGGAGTCACATATGGGCCAGACCGGGTAAGGATGGCAGGTTTCCTTCCCTAAAGGACATTAGTGAACCAGATGGGTTTTTACGACAATCCGGTAGTTTCATGGCCACCATTACTGATACTAGTTTTTTAAATTCCAGATTTTTATATTCATATAGCGTCTTTCATGATCTCCGGAGTCCCAAAGCACTTCACAACAACTGTACTCATTATGCTGATTGATGCATTTCACTTATGTGTTCGTTCTAAAAACTAATTGGTGTTTAGTCTGTTATTTTCTGCAGATTTTGGAAAGGTCAGATTACGAGGCAACCCATATTTGTTTGAGTGTACATGGTAACTATTTTTTGACATCTCCTTTCTGCATTTCTGAAGGGATGCTGCCTACAAGTTAATTGTTGGTAAGATTATCATATTCTATGTGTTCAATGTACATGTCACACAGCTCACTTAATATTTAAAACACTACCTCCATTCATAGTTTCAGGATCATCCACCTTTGGCCGCAAGTAGCTAGATTCTGAGCACTCATTTCGTTTACGCTTGAATGGGACTGGACTTCATCCAGGAATCTAAAATAAATAACTAATCGATATATCTAAAGTAGCACAGGCACAGTAGCACTGTATGTAGCTGATGTAAATCTAGTTCTTCAGTTGGCACAGTTAGGAAAAATAAACAAAGTAAAAATCTGTCCTTTGAGGAAAGAGAAATAGAAAAGTGAAGCTTTTTGAATTTGATATTTTACAACAGTTTGAAAGATCTGTCTGTTTACCATCTGGTTATAATCTCTAAATGGAAAGCCAGTATTTAAGAATTCCCAAGGATTCAGCAGATTTTGGTGAGAAATTATGAGCGTCCATTCTGTTGACAGCTGAGAGTCTAGACCCTCTGAGTCTCTTTTGAGGGTCCATATTGTTTTCTTCTCAAGTATTTTCTGGTTCAAGATGTGGGAATTATTAGTTAAAATTATTTTTAAAAAATGGACTTGAATGAAATAACTTCAGAAATTCTGACAGTATATTTTTATTTTGTAATATATTTCAGCAAAGAAAAACTCTCAATCAAATTTTAATCTCTAATTTCAGTCAGTTATCTGCCCTCCTCATTCTGCATTGACTGTACCACCTGTCTGATGCCTCTCATTGAACTAAGGTAAGATTCATAAGTTACTTCTCTACCACCACATCCTGCCTTTGCTTATAAAATGGATAATGATACCCAGTGGTAGAAAATATTGCAGTTTTTTGTTTTCAACACTATTATTGCACTTGTAGAGATTATAACCCCAAATTTGTAGTCCCGGCAAAATCACTGCCAGAAAAGGTTGCCTGCTAGCACTAAACTAGCCAAAAGTACATTTAGCTGATTATAGTTCTCCGAGGTCAGGTCATTTGAAAAATGATCCTAAGCTCCCAGCATAGCTTTGGCCTTGCACTGGTAGATGACAAACGAACAAAGGAAATAGGAGCAGAAGTAGGCCATACGGCCCCTCGAGCCTGCTCTACCATTCAATAAGATCATGGCTGATTTTCTACCTCAACTCCACTTTCCTGCTGTTTCCCTATATCCCTTGATTCCCTTAGTGTCCAAAAATCTATCGATCTCAACCTTGAATATACTCCATGACTGAGCATCCACAACCCTCTGGGGTAGAGAATTCCAAAGACTCACAACCCTCTGAGTGAAGAAATTTTTCCTCATCTCGATCCAAAATGGCCGACCCTTATCTTGAGACTACGACCCTTAGTTCTGGACTCTCCAGCCAGGGGAAACAACCTCTCAGCATTTATCCTGTCAAGCCCTCTAAGAATTTTATACATTTCAATGAGATCACCTCATTCTTCTAAACTCCAGAGAATATAGGCCCATTCTACTCGATCTCTCCTCACAGGACAATCCTCTCATCCCAGGAATCAATCTAGTGAACCTTCGTTGCACCCCCTTTAAGGCAAGTATATCCTCCCTTAGGTAAAGAGACCAAAATTGTACACAGTACTCCAGGTGTAGTATCATCAGAGCCCTATATAATTGCAGCAAGACCTCTCTACTCTTATTCTCCAACCCCTTTGCAATAAAGGCCAACATACCATTTGCCTTCCCAATTGCTTGCAGTACCTGCATGTTAACATTGTGTTTCATGTACAAGTCACCCAAATCCCTCAAAACACCAACCTTTATTAATCTCCCACCTTTCTAAAAAAAAAAATATTCTGCTTTTCTATTCTTCCTACCAAAGTGTATAATTTCACATTTCCCCACATTATACTCCATCTGCCACCTTCTCGCCCACTCACTTAACCTGTCTCTATCCCTTTGCAGCCTCTTTGTGTCCTCCTCACGGCTTATTTTCCCATCTAGCTTTATATCATCAGCAAACTTGAATACATTACACTCGGTCCCCTCATCTAAGTCATGATAAAATATTTGGCTAGCAGCTCAAATTTAAAGGGGTGTGCCCACTTAAGAGTAAATGGCCAGATATGGGGGGATCACATTGGTTCAGCCTTTATAAAAGTTCAAATTGATTTTAAATGTCAGCATTTGCACAACGGTAGTGGGGAGGGAGGGAGGGAAGAATCAAGCACATGGCAAAAATTAAGTGAAAGGAAACCTTGGGTTAAATTCTGACTATTTGGCAGCTGACATGTGGAGCACACTATCTGGTAGTGCCAACAGGAGGCGCTGCGATTTTGAAGGCAGGACCTCGTTACCATACTCCTGGTGGGCTGTGGGCGGAAAACGGTTCTGGGCATTCGTGATCGACCACAGTAAATCCTATTCGGATGGTCGAATATTGGGGGGATGAGATAGTTTTGCAGAATGAATGCAGTCTCAAAACTTGAATTTAATGTTTAACAGTTTAATTGGTCCAATAAGTAACTGAATTAATATCCTACAAAATGTACAATAACTGGCTTTAAAAATTTTAATGGTGGCGAAGAAATTGTTCATTCAGTTTTCAGATTTCTCTCTTCCAATAAAAGGTTAATATATCCCTCAGAAAGCAACAAAATTTCACTTACCAAAAGTATCACCGTTAAACTGCCAAGACAACTCCTTTTAAGTTTGAACCAAAATTATAGTGCGCACATTAGCTTAAAGCTGATCAAGAATTTTTCATGGTCTTCATGCAGTTTTTCTTATTATGCTAACTTCCAAATCCATGATTTGGCGCACTTAATTCCCTGTCCTCACCTACCACATTCCACACCATTGTATCAGGTCTATACAGCTACAGTGAAATAACACTTTTTCTAGTGGGCTTCACTTGTCCACATACCAAAGGCCCGAGTTTTTAAAATTGTTATATTGCTTCCACGCTGCATTTCGGTCATTGCAGGCACTCAGCAGTTGTGAAAAAAGTAGAAGAAACAGCAAAGTTATTTGAGATTTTTTTTATTTAGAACTAATCTACACAATTCTCACTGAAAGAAATGCAATGGGGCTGCTCCTATATGGTGCTATGTTTCACTGGCATCTCTGGCATCTAGCACGACTCTCACAATCCCAAGTTAATAGTGTCTGGGTCCTAACTGTGTCATAGGACCGACTTTTGGCTATTTATGAGGTGAAAGCCTCCCAAAACCCGGGAATAGAAATCATAGGCGGCATGAGTGCAGCAGGAACACGGAGAGAAGGACAGTAGCTCAATTTTAATCCTCTTGCACGGTCCATTCTCATCGAGTGTGGGGGTTGAAATCAGGGCTTTTGTTTTTGATTCAAAATCCAGAAGGTGATCACATACGTAAATGTAAGTACTCTCCTAATGCCATGAATCAATAAATCAGACTTTCAATATCTGTAAATGGTTCTGTCAGTTAATTCAACCAATTCATTGTTCTGCTTAATTTCCTAAACTCCCTGGAGTTAGTTTGACGTCACTGGCCAAGACTTGACTAATTGGTTGTTAGCCACTCGACATGCATGAAATGAGTAATCCTGCTGGTGAATACTGATTGGCCAGGTTTTTGTTAACAAGGCTAAAGAAAATCTTCCAGAATGAAGTCACCCAGCAGAAAATTATTGATTCGTGTTAAACAAAAAATAAGATGATTAACATCTCGATTTCTAAAAGCAAGAAACATCCCTTTAGTTCTCAGAGGGTTTTCACAAACGTACCCACATACGCACTGCTACAGGTTAAAGTTTGCAGGTCGGATGGATGTCACTTGCTTTTTTAGTTCCTCTATTCCCTGTAAAGTAACAGAACAGAATATAAGTGATGCAATCATCAATTAACAAAGCTAATCGGTATAATCCCTGCATGAAATTCATGGTGGTGTGACAAGGATATAATGTTTAGTAATAAACTTATAAGTGAGAAAAGATCCTGAAAGTAGGTCTGTGTAATGTATGGAAAATGTTATAATTACATGAAGGAAGTGTTACTCCAGCAAAGGAATGAGTGAGGCAGGCATGATTTGAATATTCAGTTTGGTTTGACTCGACCTTAACCAAGGCCATTGAACTCAGAGCCAGAATTGACTCTCTGGAATAGTACAGAGGAAAACCTGACTCTGGGTAAACTTCTAGGTCTGTTTCAGTTTCAAATTTCTTATAGGATAGATAATTCTTCCAATTTGGCGAGCTGTCCAAACCAAAATCCAACTGGATTTGTTCTAGCCAAGTCCCTTTTAAACTGAGTTAATTTATGTAGCCTTACTTTTTTCCATAAGTAGAATATTGAATATCTATACAGCTGATTTAATTTAAATCTCCATTATGTCTGGTGAATGATAACTAGTTGTCATGGTAATATACTCCCTCTGCACCTAATATACTCCCATGGGAACCTGGACTGATAACAGCTGAGATGGGCTGAGTTGCATATTTCCATGTACTATTGTAGGGAATGTCACAGCTGTAGCTATCACCCACTTGGAAAATAGGACGACCAATCCAGTTAGAATTTCATTAAATGTTCTAATTTCCTTTTAAACACTTATTTAATTTCTCTACTCTTTCAAAATATGTGTAAATACATGATAATATTTGGCAGCATTAGATTGTATGGTGAGATGTAAAATGTTACAATAGTCCTTTGTGTGCCACAGTTATCCGTGGTATGTTCTTTTTCTGATGGCCTCTGCCCCCCATTTGTGTTCGTGTCAGGAGCCTTCTTATTATGACTTTAAGGGGTAAATTTTAACCCCATGAACGGGTGGGTTGGGGCGGGTGGGAAGGTAAAAATTGTAAAAAAACAAAACTAAAACCTGCCTCCAACCCGCCCACTTCTGGTTTTAACTAAGGCGGGGTGAGGGGCGGGCAACCAACCCGCTCTGAGGAGGCGGGTCAGTCAGTGAAACGTTTTAAGAAGGCTGTGGGCCTCCATTTTGACTTTTAACTCCTGGGGGCTGGGATTCCTGGGCCTTCTCCTTCACACCATGTAAGAGGAGGTAACAAGACAGGTCAGTGTCATTATTGCACTGCTTGTGGGCCAGGAGGAGCAGGAGTGCTTCCCCCAGGCCCAACAAGCTTAATTCCTGTGATCCCACACAAGTGATCAACCGACACCACCCCCCACCCCACGATCGACCGCCGCCCTCCCTACCCCCCCACCCCCCCACCGTCGTTGCCCTCCTTCCGCCCAATGGTCTCCGCCCACCTCGGCCCCAGGGTCTCCGCACCCCCCCCCCCCCAACCTCGGCCCCAGGGTCTTTTTTATTTATTCGTTCATGGGATGTGGGCGTCGCTGGCGAGGCCGGCATTTATCGCCCATCCCTAATTGCCCTTGAGAAGGTGGTGGTGAGCAGCCTTCTTGAACCGCTGCAGTTCCTCGCTCCCCCTCCCACGGCCCCAGGGTCTCCGACCCCCCCCCCCCCTCCCACGGCCCCAGGGTCTCCGACCCCCCCCCCCCCCTCCCACGGCCCCAGGTTCTCCGACCCCCCCCCCCCCCCCTCCACGGCCCCAGGGTCTCCGACCCCCCCTCCACGGCCCCAGGGTCTCCGACCCCCCCTCCACGGCCCCAGGGTCTCCGACCCACGGCCCCAGGTTCTCCGACCCCCCCCCACCACGGCCCCAGGTTCTCCGACCCTCCCCCCCCCCCCCCCCCCCCGCCACGGCCCCAGGTTCTCCGACCCTCCCCCCCCCCCCCCCCCCCCCACGGCCCCAGGTTCTCCGACCCCCCCCCCCCCCCCCCCTCCTTAGAGCAGAGAAGGTTGAGAGGAGATATTAGATAGAGGTATTCAAAATCATGACTGGTCTGGAGAGAGTAAATTCTATACTTTTTATATATATCTTCTAAAACCTGAAATAACTCATGAGTCTTTACACAAAATCCTTTCCTGCTGCTTCTGGGGTCTGTGCATAGCCACGTTAAGAGCGATTGCATGGGTTCCTCTGTGATTAAAACTCTGAGGCTCCCTCCAGTGTTCCAAGGGGAAATTGACAAGAAACATGGCAGAGGCCACATTTGCTTCATTGTAATTTTACTCGCATACAGCCATCCACAGATATTTTATGCCACTGGCCCTGTATTCCGGAAAAAGGAGGGGAGTCAGTACATGGCACAGTATGCCCATAAGCACATTTCTGGCCCTTTCCATTTAGACCTGCTGGAAAACTAATAGGAAGGGCCTGGAAAGCCTAGCCCTTGAGTTCAAGTCCTAGAACTGCTTGACCTGATAGTCTTACTATCGGAGGTGTATGGGTTGAGAAACAGAAAGGGAAGGTGGATAACAGGTAACATAACCCCCCCCTCCTCCTCTAACACACAAAAACATGAACAAAGCAGGCCTAAGAAGCACCAGTAAGTATACAAATATTTACCGCTATTGCATTCAGAATTATTTGACAATTTAATAGAACAATCTTTAATTTTGACAGATACTGTAGCAGTCTTCATGCTGAGTGTTTTGATAATGGAAAAACAGAAAATTATGTTAACAAATGCCAATTGAGTTGTACAAACCAAAGCTATTTCATAATAGTACATTAATTCTCTAATCTTTCATTTTGGTTGTAGATATTTGATCAGAATGATAACACTTTTGTTCTGAGATCAATACTCTTACACACCAGCTATTTATTTAGTGCTATTCATGTACAAAGCAAGGTCAACTGAAACATGAAGCAAATATTCAGGTGGTACATAAAGATCCCATTTTATCAGTGACCTTGTGTATGGAGATTAAACATAATTCCCGTGAATATTAATCAAATACTTCTAGTTTCTTTTACTCATTTGTTTAAAAAGCTATAATCCCAGCAATATCTTTAAAGTGCATTTTGTGTTTTTTCAAAAAGCAAAAGTCCAGTACAGATGTGAATGACGCAGATTGAAGCCAAGAGAAAATGGAAAAAGCAACAGAGGTGAGAAGAAATAAACAATGCAATCGGACAGGAAATGGATGAGAAGGAAGCGAGTTTGAGATTAACAGTACACAAGAATGACTCAAAAGAAAAACCTGGCAAACAGCAAACAATATTAGGCTGGATTTTCCACTTATTCAGTCAATGGGTTCAAAATCCAGTCCATAAATAAAGTCACTGAGAAATGAGACATGAATTGGTAGCGAGTATAGACAAGTAACATAAGAAATAGGAGCAGGAGCAGGAGTAGGCCATACGGCCCCTCGAGCCTGCTCCACGATTCTGTCAGATCATGGCTGACCTTCAACCTCAACTCCACTTTCCTGCCCGATCACCATATCCCTTGATTACCCTAGAGTCCAAAAATCTATCGATCTCAGCCTTGAATATACTCAACGACTCAGCATCCACAGCCCTCTGGGGTAGAGAATTCCAAAGATTCACAAGTGAAGAAATTGCTCCTCATCTCAGTCTTAAATGGCCGACCCCTTATCCTGTGACCCAGCCCTCTAGTTCTAGATTCTCCACCCAGGGGAAACAACCTCTCAGCATCTACCCTGTAAAACCCCCTCAGAATCTTATATGTTTCAATGAGATCACCTTTCATTCTTCTAAACTCCAGAGAGTATAGGCCCATCCTACTCAACCTCTCCTCATAGGACAACTCTCTCATCCCAGGAATTAATCTAGTGAACCTTCGTTGCACCACCTCTAAGGCAAGTATATCCTTCCTTAGATAAGGAGTCCAAAACTGTACACAGTACTCCAGGTGTGGTCTCACCAAAGCCCTGTATAATTGTAGTAAGACTTCCATACTCTTGTACACCAACCCCCTTGCAATAAAAGCCAACATGTCATTTGCTTTCCTAACTGCCTGCTGTACCTATCTCTCTGGACCCCAACATTTAATAGTTTCTCACCATTTAAAAAATATTCTGTTCTTCTATTCTTCCTACCAAAGTGAATAACATCACATTTCCCCACATTATACTCCATCTGCCACCTTCTTGCCCACTCACTTAACCTGTCTATATCCCTTTGCAGAATCTTTGTGTCCTCCTCACAGCTTACTTTCCCAACTAGCTTTGTATAGTCAGCAAACTTGGATACATTACGCTCGGTCCCTTCATCCAAGTCATTAATATAGGTTGTAAATAGCTGAGGCCCAAGCACCGATCCTTTCAGCACCCTACTAATTACAGCCTGCCAACCTGAAAATGACCGGTTCATCCCTACTCTCTGTTTTCTGTCCATTAACCAATCCTTTATCTATGCTAATATGATACCCCAAACCCATGAAATAATTTTCTTATTCTCAACTCTGGTGTTATTTATTTTTCATTTGATTAATGTGAATATGGTATTGAGCCATATCAACATCAGCTACTCTATCACAATCATATGATCAAATAAAAGCTTAAGTCAAAAGAACTTGAGAAACTAAAGTTCAGATTTATTCCATAAATAAGATAAAATACTGCTATTTGTTGTTATAAAGACAGAACAACAAAACTGGGGTTTATTACATTTTGGAAGCCTATTCTCATGCAGCTGTTAATCTAGATATGGACCTCTCTCAGGTTACTGTCAATACAGTGCATAAGTAAACTATGGATCAACTGGATTTAACTACTCAATACCTGTTTCTCTTCTCCGGATTGTCTCACTATCATGTGATGCTTCATGTTGCCCTATTTATGCCTTGTTTGGTTTAGTCTACAAAGAGAATTATGGATCCATATGTAAATCTAGACAAATCCTGTATCCTTTTTGTAAACTAAACCCTTGGTCATATATCCATAATTCTACCGAGTAAACAAACATACACAAACCCCACTCACCTTTTATTTAAAAAAAAAAGCCATAATCCATGCTTATGCACGTGCAGTCGTCAAAACTTTTTTGTTACCCTTTATTTTCAGCCATTGTTTGGGAAATGAGGCAGTCATGAGAGGTCAGAGCGTGTCAACGACAATATCAGCAACTTTTTCTCCATCTCCTGGTTTGTGAAATCATCCCAGATATAATGTAACTAGCTTAATAAGTCAGTAGGAAGGAACGTGTATGTTGGATTCATCCAGAAAATGCGAGCTCCAAACCAAAATAAATTAGATAGCAGAGGTGTCAAACTCATCCAACCAAAGCAAGCAAGATCAAATGACAGGTAATCTTTAGGCTGAAGTCTTGGACTGCTTATTGAGCTTTGACTTGCACTGTTAAAGGACAAATCCTCAAATTAATTCCTTCTCATGCCCCATGTGCACTGCTTTTGTAAATCATCAGTAATAAAGCCTCCACAGCATTTGTTTTATATATCACAACCTTACCGTAACATTTAGCATATTTAGTCAATTAGGATGACTCTTCAGAAACAAACTGTTACCTTTATATATAATAGGGCAAGAAAAATGGCAATAGTATCCTGATATAATTTGGCACTTTTTCACTTACCTGACTAACAATGATTTTGTTCCAGAGTCAAAGGCATCTTGCAATTCTTTGACCAGATTTGTTTGGCCAGGAAGTCAAAACAGTCCCACTTCCTCCAGCCCCTGTTTTCAAATGAAATTGACACATTGTTCCACGATCAATGTGACCAAATGGTCACCAAACCTGTGTTCATGCTGAACTGTATCTTCCAGCTTTTGACCAAAAATCTCTAATATAAAAAAATATTTAATTTCAATAGTGCCGTATAGCTCAAATTGCTGCATTTTAGTTATTAAAAATATGAAAATAATTCATTAAGTAAACAATTGTAGGTCATGGATCAACACCATTGTTTATTACTGGAAACAAGACTTTGGAAAAGTCTGCAACATGATTACCCTGACTTGTCATATATAACCTGTTCTCTTTTTCACTATGAATTGTTGTTGTTTTGGACGCAGTCCTGTCGGTTTCTCTATTTCCCCTTCCATAAGTGCTGCTAGTTTCTCTCTGCACCCCCCCCCCCCCCCTCCCATAGTGCTTCTGGCTTCACTCTATCTCCTGGCAATTTCCTTTTCCTCCCTTCCAAATCTGACTTGCTTCACTCCTCGCTTGCACCATCCCCAAGACTGTTGCTCCCTCTTTCTCCAAATGCTGCTGCTCTCCCATTGCCCACATTTTTCCCATGTGCTCCTACCAGCTCATGCTTCTACAGTGATTGACAGTACTGGTCACCGTGGGGGAGAAATTCAACTCACAGCTGCCTGTTTTTCTGGAGTAAAACAGCATAAAACCATTGAATTTCGCATCGCGATCTCCTGCGTCTAAACAACCATGTATGGACAGGGTCCCCAGACCACTGATGTTGAATATGGACAGTTGACATGTATGTGTAAGGTTTGGAATCCATGGACTGACCCATGACCAACTGAATGAACAAAATAATTCATTCCATTTATTAATTTAATGAATTTGATGAACTAAAGAAAGTAAAATAGATAAAATGATTGCTTAGTTACAATCTCTGACTTGATGTGTTCAAAAGATAGAACAAATCCTTCTAATAAAACAGTTTATTTAAAAAAAACCAATTAATTTAATTGAAACATTCTGCAACTACATTTATCACTCACATTTCAAAAAAAAAGTTCAATAATAAAGCAACCTGCACTATTTGCAGATATTTCTGTCATGGTTGTTCTCCCTCCAACCTAGCTTTCCTGAAACTGAAGCTGTGTTTTACTTTCCAGTAGGTTGATTTTCGACGAACCATTGAATGTGTTGTGGCAGCACTGACTCTATACATTGTGTTCTTATTCATAATTCTTATTCATAAGGCATGGCTTTTCTTCACTGTTTAATCTTATTGATCACAGCACTACTTGCCACCAGGCATGTGGAGCTTGTATGTATATTTGTTCACTGAAAACTCACTTCATTGTAAACTTGTCCAGCCATATAAAGCTAACAGCCCATTTTAAATAGCAATTTCTTCAATCAATCAAATTGGTTTGGAATCAGGTCTGCAGCATTTGCCTCAAAAACTGAAGATTTGTAGTGTATGAGGTTTTTCTCTCAGTCAGCTATAGATAATGATTCTTCCTACAAGAATATTCATTGTTGTTTGGCTTTACTGTGACTTTAAATCATAAGAAACTCTTTAGAATGATTCAACGTTCAGTCCCATGCAGCACAAGTGTTCTATTACAGTTGTGTACTGCACTTAAATGAAAATATTGACTTAATCTTTTACTGAGGAATGTGCTCTAGTTGATGCATAATTCCAGTGATATAACCACTCACTCTTCTATCATCATAATCTAAGTGCAAGGAATCATGTTCAAATATGCATCATGATTAGGCAGGATTTTCACATTCTTCCTCACTAATTTCCTCCTCCCCTTGTAAAACCAACATTTCAGTAACTGGCCTGTGACCAGTCTGGCTATTTAGTCAGTGAGCAGCAGTGAGACACTTCTTTCATGGTAAATGATTAAAAGAAGGGTGCTTTGAGGCTGATGCAGCTATTTTACATTTATTATTAACACTTTATTAACTTTCATATCCATGCATTCCTCCAACATTTTATCAGATAAAGTTTCAGAAACTTCCAAAATGATTTTCTGCCTTCTGCCTATTTCTTTGATATCTGATTTAATGGAGCAGAAATTGCTCGGAGCGGTGAACCAACAGAACTCGCCGCTCCATAGATTTATACTAACCCGCTAATTTACTACGGCAGTATAATGCCAATCATTACCTTCCAAAGATGCACTATGCCTCAGCAATGTGACATTTTGGGGTTATTACTTGTGTTTTTTTGAGTTCTTCATCTCAAACCATTTCTGTAGGTGAATCAGCACTTCCTATGAACTAGACTGTGCCTTTCCCTGCCCGATATCTAGGTAGTTTTTGTCGTGAATCAAGGATCAAACAGAAAACCCTTGTAACTTCATTTCAGCTTACTGGTTGTATTAAGTGCCCTCATATGATCTTCCTTGACTTTAGAAGGCGGTGGAATAATCACTCAATTAGATCATGATTTAGACTATAAACTGCTAAACTGATTTATTAAATGGTAAATGATCGGTGAACAGAAGCAGCGATGCACTGTAGATTTTGAGTATTTACAGGCTTGACTATTCTTCCTTGGATGATAGAACATAATGAGCAGCCCTGACCGAAGCAAACTCAGAACATTAACTTTTACGTGACAGTTTGTTGCTGATCATCCATTATGTATCTATGGTCTATTTCTATCTCTGTTTGATGGATTCAAATCGATCAATTAATTGGATTAGGTCAGGTTGAGAAATACTTCCAAAATTAGACTGGGAGAAAGGAAATTTAAATATGTGTCTCAAATTCAAAAGGAGCTGCCAAGCAAAGATATACAAACAAAACCCACAAGATGCTTGCATTTGAATTGAATGACTTATAAACTCTTCGTTATTTAACAGAGTAATGACAGTATTTTGTATCAAAAGAAGCTGGACTGTTTTCTGTGAGTGAACCTGATTTTTCACTGCATGTATTGAACCATTTACATGCTTTTAGATTTTATAGCCTAGATTTTCTAATTGATATTAATTTAATACTGGCAAAGCCACCGGTATAAAAATAATGCTGATTGGAAAATCTAGCCTTTTATCTCTTGCGATGAAGCCCTGCATCCCATTAGCCTTTTTTTGTTCCTGTAAGCAAGCTTTTAATTATTATCAATAAGTGAAAGACTAGGGGAGAGAAATTGGTTAGCTCCCGATGACGGGTGCAAAAGTGGGGGAGTGATTACAATGCACGCCCAAAGAAGATGGCCCATGGATCTCCTGAAATTCGTCCTCAGACCTCATTTCGATATTACTGGTGAGCTGCCAGCACCTTTTGTGGATTCCAGAGGCAACTTGCTGGTTTGAAGATTTCCAATTTGGGCCAGCTGTCCCACCGATGACAGGTCGGGGGTTGGGGTGGGTTGGGGGTGGTGGTGGTTTGGGGGGGTGGGGGGGGGGGGGGGGAGAGAGGAGAGGAGAGTGGAAAGGGAGCTCACAGCCCCCAGGAGTGCTGTGGAGCTGGGAGGAGCATGAAGGGTCTTTAAACAGGGATTAGGCCCTTCATTAACATATGCAAGAGCATTATGCTTGTTTAAAGTGACCTCCCAGGATTCCTGAATATTAACAAGAACTTTAATTTATACGAGGCCAATAGTGTTGGACATATTTCAGGTGTCCTTGGGACATATCCTCACAATATTGGCCCTTTTTGCCCCCGATTTCCACTCAGTAAATAGGCACAACGAGGACCAGTTTCTCCCTCCTAGGACTCACAAATATAACTAAGTTTATAAGTCATTCAATTCAAATGCAAGCATCTTGTGGGTTTTGTTTGTATATATCTTTGCTTGGCAGTTTCTTTATAGAAATAAAAAATGCATTAGCTTTTTTATCAATCAAATTTCAAACTCTTTATTAAGCAACAAATAGATACAGAATGAGTTGAGCAACCAATCTTGATTCAGGTCAATTATGAGCTGTTTGAATGGGGAGAAACTGAAAGGAATAGTTTGAGATTGATTACACTCTACAGTAGTCATATTCTTGAGCAGTTGCCTGAAAAATGCATTTGTATGTATCATTTTAAATTGATTAATGTTTTAAACTAAAAGCTTATCATGGGATGTCTTGCCTCTTTTTTGGGTGGGCAATGGTTAACAATGGTAATCAGAGTGCTTTATTATCTTTGCCCATAATCTAATAAGTATTTTATAGGGATAAGCGTTCCTGTGAAGTTGAACGTAAATCTTGGGAATTTTTACAGTTGATGGTGTCTCGAGTTCTAATGAGTGCATTTTTTTCATGGAGTACATAAAATTTTGCAAAGTCAAGATGACTCGAGTGGAAGTCTCCTATAGTCATTGCAAAACACTTCAATAAATACACCCAGTTACCCTGACTTTGTGGAACTTTAAGGACACTAGTGAGAAAATGCACTATGTATAGCTCTGATTGATGTCATCTGAACCCATCAATTAAATTACTGCTTTTTTAACTACTCCTGGACATCCATTATATTACCCATCCAATGTTTAGGAAGGGGGTAATTAGATCAAAGTGCTAAGAAACAAACAGCATATGGTTTTCTTTTGAGTTGCTTCTATCTTATTTTAATAGTTCTAATTTATATGCTATTGTCTTGCAGAGAGTTGCAGCTTTTAGTTCTGCATTTTGTCACCTAAAAGGGGTTTCCATTCCTTCTGTTTCAAAAAAAAATCTTCCACCAGAATGAATTCAATCATTGTAACTTGCTTGTGCTCTGCAACTGTATTCTAAAAGTTTCCAAAGAGATTTGATTTTCTTTTGGCTGCTCTTTTATTTTACCTCTTGTGTGTATGTTTCTGCTGACCTCCTGCAAATGGTACACTCATCACATTACAACTCACCCTCATCCACTCTCCATTTCACTCTGTGTGGTGTCCATGAAGAAGTATGGTTCATGAGTGAACAGAAGAGTTTGTTTGTCCTCGCCTGTAGGTTAAAGCAGAAATGGATTGAATTTCGCTTCGAATAGCGTTTCTGGAAATAATCCTGACTGACACAAATTTGCCTAGAATGCCATTTTTTGAACAAACTTCTAGGATTATATACAGCAATGGCATGAGCTATGTTGTGTGATATATTTCAGATTGCATTTTATTGCATGTTATTTTTCTGTAGTACAGTAACAATCCAAGCTTTTTCCCAACACCTTTGTCTTGTGTCCATGGTAAAAATGCAGTCTGGCTTCCTAAACTGCTTCAGATTGATGAAGCCTCTGCCTTTCACAAGATTGCCAGTTTCCACTGCAGTTGGTTTGCTCATCTTGCACTGGTTTGACTCTGTTTTCCAGCTCAGGCTTGGTTCCTAGTAATGGCATAAGTTCTGATATATTAATAATTAAATCCTTCTCCAAAGTGCATCATACTGTAATGGTGCTAAAAGTCCTATTTCTTTTTTATCCATCCAAATCAGACACTCTGGTGACATTTTGTTCAGGAGTACCACTTTTACTCCCAAAGTATCATGAAAGAATGAAAGAGGGCAGTCTTACCCTTAGAAATTCATCATCCAGCACCAGATGTGACTGTACCTTAATCAGACAGCACCCCATATCATGTAAGCCTTCTGTTTGTCACTTGTTCACAAAGATCGTGTGTAAGTACTGTTCCATATTCTGTGAATTTGGTGCTGCCAAACAACTCCCAACAATGATTTGTCTAATGACAGCACCAAACTCATCTTCAAGATAACTGGTCATTGCACAGCCCTCCTCCAATAAAGTTTGCTCTTGCCAGTTATGTGCCGCCTTGTCCTCCAAGGAGAAAAACACAGACGTTCACGTTGTTAGGAGGAGATATAAGAATAATTCAGGGCCGTGGGCTAAGTAACAATAGATGTGATTGATTGAACATGTAGTTATATTGGTAAGGAAGAAAAGTTGAGTGCAGCTTCCCAGGTAAGATGTGAGTGAAGGCTGAAGTTAGGTGAATGCTGAAGATTTCAAAGGTGCCCTGTGGCTAAAGTGGACATTCATAGTAAGCATAAATATGAATGACAGATCATGTGAGGAGCCTGAACATATACAATCCGCCATGCATACTTTGCTATGTGTGGTTCCTGGGCCGACCTTTGCTACCCTCTAAACTTCTAAAACTTCTTTCTGACATGTAAACATGTCCTATGAGTGTTGTTCTGAGTTGATATGTTTTGCCACCTCCTCCTCCCAGGCATTACACTTCTGTGAGGCTGTGCACTTGTGTTCCAAATATTGTAGCTCTCCTGAACCACACCTACTCCACCAGGGAACATATGAACAGGAGTAGGTCATTCAGCCCCTCGAACCAGTTCTGCCATTTATTGAGATTGTGGCTGATGTGCATCCTAACTCGATCCATCCGCTTTGGCTCCATATCCCTTAATATCCTTGGCTAGGAAAAATCTATCAATCTCCAATTTAAAATGATTAATTGAGCTAGCATCTACTGCGTTTTGTGGGAGAGTTTTCCACACTTCCTTTGCATGAAGAAGTGTTTCCTAACTTCTCTCCTGATTGGCCTGGCTCTAAATTTAAGATCATGTCCCCTTGTCCTAGACTCCCCCACCAGCGGAAAAAGTTTCTATCGATCTACTCTATCAATTCCTTTCAAAGTCTTAAAAACCTCAACCGAATTACCCCTTAACCTTCTATGTTCCAGAGCATACAAACCTAGTTTATGTAATCTCTCCTCATAATCTAACACTTGGAGCCCTGGTAACATTCTGGTGAATCTGCACTGCACTCCTTCCAAAGCCAATATATCCTTTCTAAGGTGTCGTGGTCAGAACTGTGCATAGTACTCCAGACGTGGTCTAACCAGGGGTTTGAATAGCTGGAGCAAAACTTCCTCTCTTTATATTCTAGCCCTCTAGTTATGAAGGCTAATATTCCATTCATCTTTTTGATTATTTTTTATACCTGACTACTACATTTAGCACATGGACCCCTAAATCTCTTTGGACTGCCACTGTTCCTAGCTTTTCACCATTTAAAAATACACAGATCTATCCTTTTTTGGCCCATTCACTTAATCTATCAATGTCTCTTTGTAATTTTATGCTCCCACCTACACTAACTACTATGCCACCAAACTACTTGTCATGGACAAACATATATGATCCGCCTCCAACCAAATCAGCAGGCATGGAGCTGCAGCACCTGCTTCTCCCACAGTCCACACCGGGTCAGCAAAATCTACCCTTAAATGTCTTGCTTCAAACATGAAGAATGACCACTTGAGTGAGGCACTGCAAGGCTGTCAGAGTCTGTGAAAGAATGCCCCAGCAAGAGTCAAGGACTTTGTGAAAGGATGGAGAAATTTGGAAAGAAAAACCTTTTAATTAGAGATTGTTCCACTTACTTTATTATTTAGAGGTGTCAGCCTTGGCTCGGTGGTAGCATTCTTACTTCTGAGTCAGAAGATCGTAGATTCAAGCCCTATTCCTTAGGCTTGAGCACATAATTCAGGTTGACACTTTAGTGCAGTATTGAGGGAATGCTGCACTCACCATTTTTTGGATGAATTGTTAAACAAAGGCCTTGTTTGCATGCTCTGGGGGATGGAACAGATCCCATGGCGTTCTTGGAAGAAGAGCAAGGGAGTTCTCCTGGCCAACATTTATCCCTCAACCAACATCTCATCATCTATCTCATTGTTGTCTATTTTGCACAAATTGGCTGCCGCACTTTTTATCTTAACAGCACATTTTGATGTTTTGTTTCAAATGTTATTATTTTGCTGAAAAGTAATTGCACTTCTTGCATATCATTCATAGACTGACATAAAGATGCGCCCCATCATCACCATAAGTGACAAGATTAGTAATGAAATATAAACTAAAGTCTCACATGTCCAAATGTGATAAATGACTTCAACGAGCTGGCTCTGTTTAGCAGGAACATTGCTGACACTGAGCTGAAAAGACAAGAAATGGTTGCAGAACAAATTCAATTCTCCAAGGTAATGAAATTATCAAGATTTGTGACTGATAGGCCAGGGGACACGAGGCTACAAATATTGTACTTAAACAAGTGTTTGCCACCAGAAATGAGGAGAGATTGATTGTGTGCTACTTTCAAAGTCAGAAATTGATGAAGTGCTTGCAAACCATGTCATGCATTTGTAATTGTTCTCAGTGGCTGTAAAGGGAGCCAAATACACACCACTAAAACAACTAGCATTTAAATTTTACCTTTAATTTAGAAAACCTTGCAAAGTACTTCAGAGTTGAGTTTTGGTAAGGCTTTTAAAGGCAGGAAGAGAGGCAGCAAGGCAAATGGGTTTGGGGAGGGAGTTCCAGACTAGGACTGAGGTGGGTAAAGGCCAGAGGGACACATGGGAAGCCAGTCAGGGGAACAAAAAAGGTCAAGCTGCACTTCGCCACCACACAAATCAATTAAAGGCTAGTTCTAACATTACAGAAGTATTCAACAAAGGAGTCTATATAAGGGACAGCTCTGTGGAATAGCACATTACTAAACTAGCATGCTGCACCATAGGGCAGGATGACTCTGGAGCCAGCATTTTCCTCATTGTTATAATCATGGAGTAAGAGTGGCAGGGTGGGCTTTTTGCCTACCCAACTGACCTAGCTGTAATCCAGGTGAATTTTCTGAGGCCAGTCTTGGGAGCTAACCATTCTTGGGAAAGTGGGTGGGAAATGACTGCTGTTGCAGGATTACAATGTCTGGAACAGCTTAAAAGGCCAGGCAGAATCACTAAGTTCTTCTATCTGCTCCTCCTTTAAAACCCTCCTTAAAACCTACCTCTTTGACCAAGCTTTTCGTCACCCATCCTAATTTCTCCTTCTTTGGCTCGGTGTCAATTTTTGTCTGATTACACTCCTGTGAAGCATCTTGGGATGTTTTCCTACGTTCTGCTGCCTGTATCCTAACTTGCATCAAGTCCTGTTCACCCATCATCCCTGTGCTTTCTGACCGACATTGGCTCCCAGTCCAGCAATGCCTCAAATTTAAAATTCTCACCCTTGTGTTCAAATCCCTCCATAGCCTTGCCTGTCCTTATCTCTGTAACCTCCACCAGCCCTAGAACCCTTTGAGAACTCTGCATTCCTCCGATTCTGGCCTCTTATGCATCCCCAATTTCCTTCGTGCCTCTATTGGCGTCCGTGCCTTCAGCTGTTTAGACCCTAAACACTGGAATTCCCTCCCTAAACCTGTCCACCTTTTTCTCCTCCTTAAAACCTACCTCTTTGACCAAGCTTTAGGTCACTTGTCCTAATATCGCCTTATGTGGTTCGGTGTCAAATTTTGTCTGATTATGCTCCTGTGAAGCGCATTGGGACATTTTGTTACGTTAAAGGCACTATATAATTTCAAGTTGTTGTTGTTAAAGGCACTATATAATTGCAAGTTGTTGTTGTTAAAGGCGCTTATATAATTGCAAGTTGTTGTTGTTAAAGGCACTATATAATTGCAAGTTGTTGTTGTTAAAGGCGCTATATAATTGCGAGTTGTTGTTAAAGGCGCTATATAATTGCAAGTTGTTGTTGTTAAAGGCACTATATAATTGCAAGTTGTCGTTGTTAAAGGCGCTATATAATTGCAAGTTGTTGTTGTTAAAGGTGCTATATAAATGCAAGTTGTTGTTGTTGCCTTCACTAATGATGAAAAATTGCACCAATAAAGATATTTGCCAAGATCCTCCCTCTTTCAATTAAAGCACCTGTTGTGACCAAAAGCAGTTGTTTCTTATTTCCCAGTGCCCAGTAATTTTTTTAAGACATTCGTTCATGGGATGTGGGCATCGCTGGCGAGGCCAGCATTTATTACCCATCCCTAATTGCCCTTGAGAAGGTGGTGGTGAGCCACCTTCTTGAACCGTTGCAGTCCATGTGCTGAAGGTTCTCCCACAGTGCTGTTAGGTAGGGCGTTCCAGGATTTTGACCCAGCGATGATGAAGGATGATTGAGAGTAGACTGATGGGGTTGTAATTGGCCGGATTGGATTTGTCCTGTTTTTTGTGGACAGGACATACCTGGGCAATTTTCCACATTGTCGGGTAGATGCGAGTGTTGTAGCTGTACTGGAACAGTTTGGGTAGAGGTGCAGCTAGTTCTGGAGCACAAGTCTTTAGCACTACAGCCGGGATGTTGTCGGGGCCCATAGCCTTTGCTGTATCCAGTGCACTCGCCATTTGTTGATATCACATGGAGTGAATCGAATTGGCTGAAGACTGGCTTCTGTGATGGTGGGGATATCGGGAAGAGGCTGAAAAGAATCATCCACTTGGCACTTCTGGCTGAAGATGGTTGCAAACACTTCAGCCTTGTCTTTTGCACTCACGTGCTGGACTCTGCCATCGTTGAGGATGGGGATTTTTGCAGAGCCTCCTCCTCCCGATAGTTGTTTAATTGTCCACCACCATTCACGACTGGACGTGGCAGGACTGCAGAGCTTTGATCCGATCCGTTGGTTGTGGAATTGCTTAGCTCTGTCTTATAGTATGTTGCTTCCGCTGTTTAGCATGCTTGTAGTCCTGAGTTGTAGCTTCAGCAGGTTGGCACCTCATTTTTAGGTACGCCTGGTGCTGCTCCTAGCATGCTCTTCTACACTCCTCATTGAACCAGGGTTGATCCCCTGGCTTGTTGGTAATGGTAGAGTGAGGAATATGCCGGGCCATGAGGTTACAGATTGAGCTCGAATACAACGCTGCTGCTGATGGCCCACAGCGCCTCATGGATGCCCAGTTTTGAGCTACTAGATCTGTTCTGATTCTATCCCATTTAGCACGGTGGTTGTGCCACACAACATATTGGATGGTGTCCTCAATGCGAATACGGGACTTCGTCTCCACAAGGACTGTGTGGTGGTCACTCCTACCAATACTGTAATGGACAGATGCATCTGCGACAGGTAGATTGGTGAGGACGAGGTCAAGTAGGTTTTTCCCTTGTGTTGGTTCGCTCACCACCTGCCACAGGCCCAGTCTGGCAGCTATGTCCTTCAGGACTCTGCCAGCTCGGTAATGCTCGATTCCTGTTGTATACAAACGTGAATAGCTGAAGATAATGATGAAAAATATGATGTAAGATGTCACTGTCAATATTGCTTCATTCAAAATATGCTTATCTCTGGTTTGGGCGAGCACGTCTGATGTCTGATGGAAATTATGGTTGAAAACAAGAGTGGATTTAAAAATAGGTGGAGATCTGACTTAAGGACTCCATGTCCAATTTTCCAATCCCTGTTCATCCTAGTAAAGCAGGAATACTAATAGTAACACAGAAAAATCCTAGCTAGAATTGTCCAACACAAATTTTCGCACACACACCGTAGTACCAATCGCAGCTTAACTAGATAATCTGGGGCAATGTAAAGCAGGTGTAAGGCTCTTTCTTTGACAAAAGGAAGGAACTAAGAAGTTGTGTCAGCCCATGATATTCATGGATATCTTCTATTGACTGGTTTAATAGCAGAACTGTCACAGACCTGGAAATAAGCTACCTCTCACTCTCCTAGTAAAGAAATGGTGCTTGGGAGAGAACCTAAAGTGGGAGATAATTATTCATAAAATTGGGGGGAAATGTATTCATCAATAGATGGTAAATGTTAACCTAATAATTTGTTTCTTTTTCAAATTACTTTAAATGTACTCAGACCAACAGTTTCAATTGCAATAAGAAGACAGATATTTAAGGATTGAAAATGTGACACAACTAATGGTTCCGGCTTCTGTCTTTGAACTAAACAATGCTTGGAAATGGGATAAAGGTTTGATCGATGCAGGATCCCACAGTATGAATACTTTACTCACTCCAGTCCAATTTAAATTGCTGTAATCCTGAAGCAACTCATTACTTCCACCCATGGACAGCAGTTAAATGTAAGCAAGGTGAATGTGATAATGAGTGACTTATGAAATTAAGTAATTCTAACTGAGACAGCCTTGGTACAATAATGATTATGATTCAGTTCTGTTTATCATATTGTGTACTTTGGGAGGGGTCCTGGGATGAATCACATGATTATTAGATAATAGTTAACTGAAGTTCCTTAGTGATAATATAATGCACAATATGAAAAATTAATTTTGATAGAAATATTACAGCCATTTAATGCATATAGATGAGAGGACAGGGAAGAGACAGTGATGAGATGCACATGTGTTGCTACTACTAGTATAATGTAGAATGCATTCTATTTTGTTGGTGCATGCGTCCCAGAGGAGTATATCAAAGTACAATAACTTCAGCGGTTGAAATGATTCATTTTCCTTTAAATATTATGGCCTAGATTTTTCTGGTGAAATCTGCCCAACTTTGGGCAGTACTGTGATGGGATGAAAAAAAAAATGGGGAGAGGAGGCATTTTTCCCTCCATTGACTTCAATGGAAAAGAAAATCGGGCACGGTCCAAAATGGCTGCCAATTCACTATCAGCCCATTTTACGTTTTTCGGGTGCTAACTGGCCTCCTAAGTCCCCAATATGGCCGGCTGGAAGTGCACCACTTGTCTAATAGGAAAGAACAAAATATCGTCATCCGGTGCCCACGCCTGAAACAGGCATTAGGCTCTTTTCATAGGCCCCTTGTTTGCATAACGCTTATTTGAGGCCCCCATTGCAAGATTGAAAAACCAAACTTCGGGACCGCCTGTTGCTAATAAGGTAAATTTTGAAATATATTTACCTGAATGTGGAGCAGGCCTCCGATCTCCCCGATCCATCCAGCCCCTGACCCGGTCACCAGTTACTTGAGGGCCGCTGCAACACTAGCAGCGGCCCGATCTTCGTTGACTTCGCCGGCGGGCTCTTAGCGCTTTGCCAGCTTGATGGAAATGAAGCCCAAGGCCGAATGCAGGGGTGCCTCGGGTCTCACCATTCAGGTGCAGGGTATGTGCCCAATAATGGGCACGCCCGAATTCCAACTCATTGATATAGAACTGTACGTTTCTATCGGCTGATTGGCTTCCCTAATCTAATTATTTTTGTGATCTTTAATTTGGAGTCCTTTGTTGGAACAAAATTCTAGTGACCTTTGTGGTCCAAGGCAATAAGTATTTAATCATTTAATGAGCTATTCACTTTGGTATTATTATATAAACAGCACCATTTTCCATGATAGCTCATAGTTATGAGGAATTGACAATATCAGATTAAGTAATAAATGTATGTTCACCTGTTCCCTGTAATTATATTCCACGTCAAAAATCTGATTGATGCAATGGCTTTGGCTTGCTGCGTCCCCAAACCTCCTGCTGATTTTTCGGCAGATCTGGTGCAGGTGGCAAGTTGGACATGTACTTCCAGTGTACCCATATCCCTACTGCTTACCACTGGGCACAATAAAGTATGTAAAGTCCATGTAAATGAGGGAAACATGGCCTCCAGCATGTGTTCCACTATTTACACTGGAGCCATCTGATAGGCCCCATTCAGCATTCAGATGTTATCGGAGGATGGCTCAGGCCAAAAAGAAAGGAAGTGCCAGTGCAAGGGCTCTGAGGAAGGGGCCTTGCACAGGGCCCATTAATTTAAACATAAATTTTAAACTTCTGACATTTTTAAAAAATCCTGCAATTTGCTGGCCATGTCTTTCCCTCTCCACTGCCATATTGGTGTGACACCCTGGGGCAGGTCGGGGAGACTCCTTCCAATACACAAATGACTCTGGGGCCAGAAATATGACCAGGGTCAGTGAGTCCTGCAGTCTAGGGGCACAGTGGGGGGAGGTGAAAAGCCCAATATCTCATTTTAAAGATCACTTTCACTAAACCCCATAAACTTTGGCTTCTGTGGAAGGAGACAAGAGCCTTGATTTTCCAATAGCCATTATTTTAAATGGGTTACTTATAATGTCAAAATAACACAAAATAGGTGTCAGCAGTGGCTCAGTTGTAGCACTCTCGCCTTTGGGTCAGAAGATTGTGCGTTCAAGGCCCACTCCAGGGACTTGAGCACGTAACCTAGGCTGGCACTTCAGTGCAGTACTGAGGGAGTGCTGCACTGTTGGAGGTGCCGTCTTTCTGATGAGACACTAAACCGTCTGACCTCCCAGGTGGATGTAAAAGATCTCAAAGCACTGTGCAAAGAGCAGGGGAGTTCTCCCCGGTGCCCTGGCCAATATTTATCCCTCAACCAACACCTAAAAACAGATGATCTGGTTGTTATCACATTGCTGTTTGTTGGACCTTCCTATGTGCAAATTGGCTGTCGCGTTTCCTGCATTGTAACAATGGCTATACTTCAAAAGTACTTCACTGGCTGTAAAGTACTTTGGGACATCCTGAGGTTGTGAAAGACACTATATAAATGCAAATCTTTTCTTTTAAAGCTGATCAGAAATTCTAGGCTGCTTAAGAAGATAGGAACAGGAATGGGCCATTTAGCCCCTCGAGCCTGTTCCGCCATTCATTGAGATCATGGCTGATCATTTTTTTTATTCGTTCATGGGATGTGGGTGTCGCTGGCAAGGCCAGCATTTATTACCCATCCCTAATTGCCCTTGAGAAGGTGATGGTGAGCCGCCGCCTTGAACTACTGCAGTTCTGTGACCTAACTCCATATACCCGCCTTAGGCCCATATCTCTTAATATCTTTGGTTAACAAAAATCTATCAATCTCAAATTTAAAATTAACAATTGAGCTAGCATCAACTGCCGTTTGCAGAAGAGAGTTCCAAACTCCTACCACCCTGTTCAATAAGAATATTTTTGGCAGAATTCCTTTTGGCTTTGTTATTTTTGTTACTGATTTCTGGTAATGAATGTGCCCGAATATCTGCCCACATATGAAAAAGAATATATTGAGAAACCATAATTTACAATCCGTGATCAATAATATGTATTCCTACGTGTAACAGACTGCTTACTATTTCATACTTGTACATTAAATAATTGGAATAGAACCAAGGTTGTATCTGCAACATCTTGTGTCATTCACTAGCACTATCCGAAATTAAATTCTCCAGAGGGTGCAGTAAGAATTAGATTCTAATTGAAGATGCTTTTAACTAATTGTACTAAATTACTTATTTTCTGTAAAACCAATATGTGAATTCCATGATGGATTAGCTTATGTTGAAATCCCACAAATCAAATAACTGTAAATGTTCAGGAGTCTTTCATAAAGTTATAAAGACCTATCCATTTTATATGAAAGTTTGAAAGCAATTGTCACACTCCAGAGTTATATAAACACTCAAAAAAACACAACCCAAATCATTTCCTGTTTGAGATTTGACCTTGAGAAAACTTGGCCTCTCCCCAAGGAGAAGAGTCAAGTAATTGCCAATCAAGAAAAGCTGTCAATGAAAACAATAATTAGCCTCAGGAACTATTTATATGACTTTGCTCACAGGTAGTACCTGAGCTTACCAGTACTTTAATCAACCATAATCTAGATTCCAGACTACCCATGATCAATACCACGGCAGTTCAGTTAAAATGGCTGTTATGCTGGGGATTTCTGGAGTTCAGGTTACTGGTCAGCCCTGTAAACAGATCTTGCATTCCCTATGATCTATAGTGCACTTTTTCTGCCCAGTGTCCAGATAAATGTTAGTATGACCCAGGGATCATAACTGAGAACCCTTACTTCGTACTCTAGCTAATGAAATATATCATGTACCACGATGTGAATTCCCCTTTCTTCACACAAGGCGAACTGAATAAGCAGTCTACTGAGATGAATCAGAGGCTTCAAACCAAAAGCTTATTTATTTGTAGAAAACCTATGAATGAAGAGTACACAGTATAACACAGTTATAATATATTGTTTGCTATACTCCTTGGTATCTGAAAACAATAAAGATCCAACTTTCTTTCTTTCTAAACATGGGACCTAGGACAGAAGACCACTTATATTAGTTTAACCTTTTGAAGCTAAGCTGGTTCAGACTTTGAATCATATGCAGCCTTTTGGCTGCTGGCTGTGAAATTCACAAAGACTCTCTGACGCCAAGACAGTCTCACTGCGCATTGCCCCCTTAAATGTGTGAAATGAAGTCTCGGCCTACTGGGCTATCAATCATAGAGGACAAGCCAATTAAGTACCTTCCCCTTTAATCAAGTGGCTAAGGTATAGCTGTCAATCAAAGTCACTAAATCAAAAGCAAAATACTGCGGATGCTGGAAATCTGAAATAAAAATAGAAAATGCTGGAAAATACTCAGCATATCAGGCAGCATCTGTGGAAAAAGAAACAGAGTTAACGTTTCAGGTCGATGATTTTTTGTCAGAACTGGAAGAAGTTGAAGATTAAACAGTTTTTAAGCAAGTACGGAGCGATGCAAAGTGGGGGAGGAAGGGAAAGGGAGGAAAGAACAAAAGTGAAGGTCTAAGATAGGGTGGAGGGCAGGAGTGATTAAATGACAAAAGGGATGATTGTGCAAGGCAAGGAGGGTGGTAATGGGACAAGTAAAGAAACAAAAGATGGGTCTAGAGGAACTGTAAATGGCAACAGCAGAACCATCAGAAGTGCGGGAAATGGGACGGACACGGTCGAGGGCCCTGTCAACTACAGTGGAGGGGAATCCTCGGTTGAGGAAAAAGGAAAACATATCAAAGCACTGGTGTGGAAGGTGGTATCATCAGAAGAGATGTGACGGAGACAGGGAAGGGAATAGAGTCCTTACAGGACGCGGGGTGGGAGGAAGTGCAATCAAGGTAGCTGTAGGAGTCGGTGGGTTTATAATAGATATTGGTTGATAGCCTATCCCCAGAAATGGAGATAGAGAAGTCAAGGAAGAGAATGGAAGAGTCGGAGGTGGACCATGTGAAGGTGAGGGAAGGGTGGAAATTGGAAACAAAGTTGATGGAATTTTCTAATTCGGGGCGAGAGCAGGGAACAGCACCGATACAGTCATCAATGTACCAGAAAAAGAGGTGGGGGAGGGGACCTGAGTGGGACTGGAACAAAGAATGTTCCATATATTCCACAAAAAGGCAGGCATAGCTGGGCCCATACGGGTTCCCATAGCGACACCTTTTATTTGGAGGAAGTGAGTGGAGTCAAAGGAGAAGTTGTTCAACGTAAGAATGAACTCCGCTAGACAGAGGAGGGTGGTGGTGGATGGGAACTGGTTGGGCCTCTGTTCAAGGAAGAAGCAGAGGGCCCGGAGGCCATCCTGATGAGGGATGGAGGTGTAGAGGGACTGGGAGTCCATAGTGAAAAGGAGACGGTTCGGGCCGGGGAACTGGAAACTGTTAAAGTGACAGAGTGTGTCGGAAGCATCGCAGATGTAGGTCGGAAGAGGGGAGGAAAAAATAGAGTCGATATAGGAAGAGAGAAGTTCTGTGGGGCAAGAACAGGTTGAAATGATGGGTCTACCAGGGTAGTCCTGTTTGTGGGTCTTGGGAAGGAGGTAGAAGGGGGCTGTGCGGGGTTGGAGGACTATGATGTTGGAGGCCGTGGGGGGAAGATCTCCAGAGGAGATGAGGTCAGTGACGGTCTGAGAAATGATGGCTTGATGTTCGACGGTGGGGTCATGGTCCAGGGGGAGGTAGGAGGAGGTGTCGGAGAGTTGGCATTCAGCCTCCGCAAGGTAGAGGTCTGTTTGCCAAACAACAACAGCGCCGCCCTTGTCAGCAGGTTTAATGACAATGTCAGGGTTGGACCTGAGAGAACGGAGTGCTGCGAGTTCAGAGGGAGGGAGGTTAGAGTGAGTGAGGGGAGTGGAGATATTGAGACGGCCGATGTCACGCCGGCCGTTTCCAGTGAAAAGATCAAGAGAGGGTAAACGGCCAGAGGGAGGGGCCCAGGTGGAATGAGAATTCTGAAGGCAGGAGAAAGGTTCCGCTGTGCAGGGGGAAGACTCCAGGCCAAAGAAGTGGGCACGGGGGCGAAGGTGACTGAAGGAGAGCTCAGCATCATGTCGAGCTCGAAATTCATTGAGGTGGGGGCATAAGGGGATGAAGCTAAGTCCTTTGTTGTGGACTGATCGTTCAGGGTCAGTGAGGGTAAGGTCAGAGGGGATAGTGAAAACACGACAAAGGGTGAGATTGGAGGGAGGGATGGGGCCAGAGGAAAGTGAAGGGGAAGAAGGATCAAGGGGGGGTGTTGGTATCTAAGAGTTGTTGAAACTTGTGGTCCTTGACATCTGAAAGGAAGAAAAAAGTTTTTTGTTAAAGCACCGGATGAGGTGAAGGATGAAATGGAACTGCGGACCAGGACAACTGTGAAGTAGAGTGATTCACTACCCTGGGATGAGGGCCTACCCTTTGTGGGGCCAGGAGGCTCCCAAAAGTCTGCATATGAAGGGAATAGAACAACTGCTTCGAGGATCAGGTGCCTCAAGAAGCCATTTCTCACAATATCACACAATGTTTGATGTGGAGATGCCAGTGATGGACTGGGGTGTACAAATGTAAGGAATCTTACAACACCAGGTTATAGTCCAACAGTTTTATTTGAAAATCACAAGCTTTCGGAGCTTACGAAGGAGGTAAGCTCCAAAAGCTTGTGATTTTCAAATAAAACTGTTGGTCTATAACCTGGTGTTGTAAGATTCCTTACATTTGTACACAATGTTTGAGATTGTAAACATGAGCCCCCTCTCTGGATAATTAATTAATTAACACTTCAAATCACTTTCGTGTGAGCCTAAACGAACTTGCATTTTGAGGAAAATCTAATGGACAAATAGACTGGTTATAAGATGATAGCTGACCATTAGAAAGAATATTACGAGCAGCATTTAGATGCTGAATCCAGCATTACAGAAACATTAGGTCTAATTTTAACTCTGAGCAGGATTTGTGCGGGTGGAGGCCAAAGCGGATGGCAAACTTTGCGGACTTCCTCAGCGTGAGGTCCGGGAGATTTTAACTCCCAGGCTAGATCTGCATAGGCCTCATCAGTCTCCGGCCCGAAACCTGTGGGAAGCAGCAGCTGGCCGGCGAGCAGGATTGGAATGTCAAGTGGCAGGGGGCCGCCGCCAGGGACCCGAAGTAATGGTCTCTGGTACTCAGGTAAGTGGTTGGTAGGGATTCGGGAGGGCCTTGCAGTCATGGGAGGGGAAGGGAATCCCGGGGTTTCTCTGTCGGGCCCAGGAGGAGCATTCCTGCTGGAGTTTCACCAGAATGATACTGGGGCTTAAAGGGCTAAATTATGAGGGCAGGTTGCATAAACTTGGCTTATTTTGACATGGAGTTTAGAATGTTGAGGGGTGATCTAATCGAGGTCTTTAAAATGATGAAGGTATTCGATAGGGTAGATACAGAGAAACTATTTCCTCTGGTGGGGGTGTAATCTTAGAGCTGGGCCATTTAGGAGTGAAATCAGGAAGCACTTTTTCACACAAAGGATAGAGTAAATCTGGAACTCTCTTCCCCCAAAAGACTGTGAATACTGGGTCAATTGAAATGTTCAAGACTGACATAAGGACATCAAGGATAACTTTGGCCACCCCACCTAATCTTTCCTGGGAGCTGTTTTTTCCTCACAACTCTGCAAGTTAGATGATACGTTTTTTCCATGTTTTATTCGGACAAGAGTGTTAAATACAGTATGCTTAATGCATCATTTTGATAAAATGCCTCTGTGTCCCTTTAAGACCACAAAGTCTAAATGTTGTTAAGCAGCAGAAGCTCAGGTCATTCAGAGTTAATTGCTGTTTGGTCAGGCAATTTTGTAGGTTGGAATATGCTGGTCAGTTTCCAGCTCCAGCACTTTAAGATTATTTTGTATCTGTAGCCAAATGTGATGCCTGAAGTGTGTTGATGGTGTGTGCTGAGGTACCATCTTTAGTATATTATGTATGTAAAATATAAAACAATTGCCCTAATAGTACATTTTTTGATTACTGACTGCACAAAGGCAGTTGAACTTCGTGTTCAGGTGAGCAGGGGAAGTTTGATGGCCAATAGTTATTCTTTAATTAATACAGAAGAAAATAAAATACATGATTTTTTTTTCCAAATGTGTTTTTGCATTTTCATAGAATGATGCAGCACATGAAGGAAGCCATTCAGCCCATTGTGACTGTGCTGGCTCTTTGAAGGAGCTATCCAATTAGTCCCATACCTTTGCTCTTTCTCCATAGCCCTGTAAATTTTCCCCCTTCAAGTATTTATCCAATACCCTTTTAAAAGTTATTACTGAATCTGCTTCTACCACCCTTTCAAGCAGTGCATTCCAGATCATTACAAGTCGCTGTGTAAATTTTTTTTTTCCTCTTGTCGCCTCTGGTTCTTTTGCCAATTACCTTAAATCTGTGTCCTCTTGTTACTGACCCTTCTGCCAGTGGAAACGGTTTCTCCTTCTTTACTCCATCAAAACCGTTAATGATTTAAAATCATGAAATCTCCCCTTAACCTTCTCTGCTCTAAGGAGAACAAACCCAGATTCTCGAGTCTCTCCATGCAACTGAAGTCTTTCATCCCTGGTACCAATCTCTTCTGCACCCTCTCTAAGGCCTTGACATCTTTCCTAAAGTGTGGTGCCCAGAATTGGCCACAATATTCCAGCTGAGGCCTAACCAGTGTTCTATAAAGGTTTAGCATAAGTTCTTTGCTTTTGTACTCTTTGCCTCTATTTATAAAGCTAACGCTCCCATATGCCTTTTTAATGGCCTTCTCAACTTGTCCTGCCACCTTCAAAGACTTGTGTATGAACATCCCCCGGTCTCTCTGTTCTTGCACCCCCTTTAAAATTGTACCATTTAGTTTATATTGCCTCTCCTCATTCCTCCTACCAAAATGAATCACTTCACACTTCTCTGCATTAAATTTCAGCTGTCACGTGTCTGCTCATTTCACCAGTTTGTCTATGTCCTCTGGAGTCTGTTACTATCCTCCTCACTGTTTACTACATTTCCAAGTTCCATCTGCAAACTTTGAAATTATGCTCTGTATACCCAAGTCCAGGTCATTAATATCTATCAAAAAGAGCTGTGGTCCCAACACCGACCCCTGGGGAACACCACTGTAAACTTCCCTCCAGTCTGAAAAACAACCGTTCACCACTACTCTCTGCTTTCTGTTTCTTAGCCAATTACATATCCACACAGCCCCTGCTCCTTTAATCCCACGGACTTCAATTTTGCCAACAAGTCTAACGTGTGGTACCTTATCAAACACCTTTTGAAAGTCCATGTGGGTACCAACGACATAGGAAAGAAAAGGGATGAGGTCCTGCGGTCAGAGTTTCAGGAGCCAGGGAGGAAGTTAACCCAGGACCTCAAATGCAGTAATTTCTGTATTACTCCCAGTGCCACGCACTAATGAGTACAGAAATAGGAAGATAAAGCCAGTTAATGCGTGGCTAGAGACATGGTGCAAGAGGGAGGGCTTCAGATTCTTGGGGCATTGGAACCAGTTCTGGGGTAGGAGGGACTTGTTCAAGTCGGACGGGTTGCACCTCAACAGAGCTGGGACCAATGTCCTCGCTGGGACGTTCGCTTGTGCTGTGGGTGGGGTGAGGGGTGGGGGGTGGAGTTTAAACTAATTTGGCAAGGGGATGGGCACCAGCATGTAGCATTAGAAAGGAGAAACAAGGTGCACAAAGGATTGGGAGAGACAGAGAGCACTAGAGTAAGAAATAGTACAGTATTAGGTGGGATCAGACTAAGAGAGAATACGAGAAGGTCTTAGATGAGTTTACGTTGCACGTGTGTAAACACTCGAAGCGTGATAAATAAGGTTGATAAGTTTCAAGCGCAATAATGGGAATATGATGTAGTGGCAATAACGGAGACCTGGCTCAAAAAACGGCAGGATTGGATACTAAATATTCCTGGATACAAGGTGTTCAGGAAAGATAAGGAAGGAAAAAACGGTGGGAGAATATTGCAGTGCTGGAGAGAGAGGGTGTCCTTGAAGGGTCGAGGACAGAATGTATTTGGTTAGAATTAAGAAACAATAGAAGTGCCATTACACTACTGGGTATATTCTATAGGCCACCAACTAATGGGAAGGATATAGAGGAGCAAATTTGCAGGGAAATTACAGAGAGATGCTAGAACTATAGAGTAGTGATAATGGGGGACTTCAACTATCCTAATATAGAGTGGGATAGTAATAGTGTAAAGAGCAAAGACGGGAGAAGTATGTTCAGGAAAACTTTCTTGATCAATATGTTTCTGGCCCAACGAGGAAGGAGGCATTGTTAGATCTAGTTCTGAGGAATGAAGTGGGTCAAGTGGAGCAAGTGTCAGTGGGGGAACATTTAGGGAACAGTGATCATAATGTCATAAGGTTTAGATTAGTTATAGAAAAGGACAAGGAGCAATCTAGAGTAAAAATACTTAATTGGAGGAGGGCCAATTTCACGGGGTTGAGAACGGATCTGGCCCGGGTAAATTGGAATTAGAAATTGGCAGGCAAAACTGTAATCAAACAATGGGTGGCCTTTGAAGAGGAGATGGTTTGGGTACAGTCTAGGTACATTCCCACGAGGGGGAAAGGCAGGGCTACTAAAGCCAGAGCTCCCTGGATGACAAAAGAGATAGAGGGTAAGATGCAGCAGAAAAATGGGGCGTAATGACAGATGTTAGGTTGATAATACAAGTGAGAACCAGGCTGAATATAGAAAGTACAGAGGAGAAGTGAAAAAGGAAATAAGAGGGGCAAAGAGAGAGTATGAGACTAGACTGGCAGCAAACATAAAAGGGAATCCAAAAGTCTTCTATAGACATATAAATAGTAAACAGGTAGTAGGAGGAGGGATGGGGTCGATTAGGGACCAAAGGAAGAAGATGCTGCCAAAGTCACAGAAAAAGATTAGTGAAGACAAATGTAGGTCCCTTACAGTCAGAAATGGGGGAAATTATTATGGGGAACAAAGAAATAGCGGAACAATTAAACACATACTTTGGTTCTGTCTTCACAAAGGAGGTCCCAAATAACCTCCCAGAAATGTTAGGGAACCAAGGGTCTAGTGAGAGGGAGGAACTGAAGGAAACCAGTATTAGTAAAAAAAAAAATAGTACTAGGGAAATTAATGGGGCTAAAGGCTGACAAATCCCCAGGGCCTGATAATCTACATCCCAGAGTACTAAAGGAAGTGGCCCTGGAAATAGTGGATGCATTGGTGATCACCTTCCAAAATTCTATAGACTCTGGAACAGTTCCTACAGGTTGGATGGTGGCAAATGTAACCCCATTATTTAAAAAAGGATGGAGAGAAAAAACAGGGAATTACAGACCAGTTAGCCTAACATCAGTAGTGGGGAAAATGCTAGAGTCTATTATAATAGATGTGATAACAGAACACTTGGAAGGCATTAACAGGATTGGACAAAGCCAGCATGGGTTTATGAAAGAGAAATCATGCTTAACAAATCTACTAGAGTTTTTTTGAGAATGTAACTAGTAGAATAGATAGGGGAGAACCACTGTCCTCCTTACAGCTCCTCCTCATGGTATAATTCTAAAGGGGATGCAGGAACAGAGAGACCTGGGGGTATATGTGCACAAATCTTTGAAGGTGACAGGACAGGTTGAGAAAGCTGGTAATAAAGCATACGGGATCCTGGGATTTATAAATAGAGGCATAGAGCACTAAAGCAAGGAAATTATATTGAACTTTTATAAACACTGTTTCAGCCACAGCTGGAGTATTATGTCCAATTCTGGAAGGATGTGAAGGCCTTAAAGAGGGTGCAGAAGAGATTTACCAGACTGGTTCCAGGGATGAAGGACTTCAGTTATGTGGAGAGACTGGAGAAGCTGGGATTGTTCTCCTTTGAGTAGAGAGGGTTGAGAGGAGATTTGATAGAAGTGTTCAAAATCATGGAAGGTTTAGATAAAGTAAATAAAGAGAAACTGTTCCCATTGGCGGAAGGGTCGAGTACCTGAGGACATAGATATAAGATGATTAGCAAAAGAACCAAAGGTGACATGGGGAAAAACTTTTTTAGGCAGCGAGTAGTTATGATCCGGAATGAGCTGCCTGAAAGGGAAGCAGATTCAATCATGGCTTTCAAAAAGGAATTGGATAAATACTGGAAGGGAAAAAATTTGCAGGGCTACAGGGAAAGAGCGAGGGATTGTTCTTACAAACAGCTGGCATGAGCTCGATGGGTCGAATGGCCTCCTTCCATCCTGTAACCATTTTATGATTCTATTCTATGGAAGTCCATATACACAACCATCACCAACCCTCTGTGTTACTTCATCAAAGAACGCAATCAAGTCAGTCAAACACGATTTCCCCTTAACAAATTCGTGCTGGCTTTCATTCAGTAACCTGTATTTTTCCAAGTGCCAATTAATTTTGTCCTGGTTTATTGTCTCTAAAAGTTTCCCCCCCACCTATGTTAGGCTGACTGGCCAATAGTTGCCAGGTTTATCCCTCCTTTTTTGAAGAGGGATTCAATATATTAACAGGGTTTTCTACAATTAACAAGACTGATGCACTTCTATGCATTTGCCGACTACTGTAAGGTATGTATCCAAACTGTCAGATCGACACACCACGCTCCTTTAGTGACATTCTCAGGTTTTGTTTTTGATGATGTGGAGATGCCGGTGATGGACTGGGGTTGACAATTGTAAACAATTTTACAACACCAAGTTATAGTCCAACAAATTTATTTTTAATCCCACAAGCTTTCGGGGGCTTCCCCCTTCCTCAGGCGGTGTGGAAATGACATTTTCGAATCCTTCGCATTTTAAGATCACAGAACAATGCCTGGTGATTACTGCCCGTTGCCAAGGCAATCACAATGAGCAGACAGAAAGGTGTCACCTAAAAAGGCCACCGAATATACAAACCCCCAAAAAAAAGAGAGAGAGAGAGATAAGGAAGACAGTCAATGACCCGTTATATTAAAAACAGATAACATTTGTTCGCTGGTGGGGTTACGTGTAGTGTGACATGAACCCAAGATCCCGGTTGAGGCCGTCCTCATGGGTGCGGAACTTGGCTATCAATTTCTGCTCGACGATTTTGCGTTGTCGAAGGCCGCCTTGGAGTATGCTTACCCGAAGGTCGGTGGCTGAATGTCCATGACTGCTGAAGTGTTCCCCGACAGGGAGAGAACCCTCCTGTTTGGCGATTGTTGCGCGGTGTCCGTTTATCTGTTGTCGCAGCGTCTGCATGGTCTCGCCAATGTACCATGCTCTGGGGCATCCTTTCCTGCAACGTATGAGGTAGACAACGTTGGCCGAGTCACAGGAGTATGAACCGTGCACCTGGTGGGTGGTGTCCTCTCGTGTGATGGTGGTATCTGTGTCGATGATCTGGCATGTCTTGCAGAGGTTACCGTGGCAGGGTTGTGTGGTGTCGTGGACGCTGTTCTCCTGAAGGCTGGGTAATTTGCTGCGAACGATGGTTTGTTTGAGGTTGGGTGGCTGTTTAAAGGCGAGTAGTGGAGGTGTGGGGATGGCCATAGCGAGGTGTTCGTCATCATTGATGACATGTTGAAGGCTGCGGAGAACATGGCGTAGTTTCTCCGCTCCAGGGAAGTACTGGACGACGAAGGGTACTCTGTTGGTTGCGTCCCGTGTTAGTCTTCTGAGGAGGTCTACGCGATTTTTCGCTGTGGCCCGTCGGAACTGTCGCTCGATGAGTCGAGCATCATATCCCGTTCTTACTAGGGCGTCTTTCAGCGTCTGTAGGTGTCCATCGCGTTCCTCCTCCTCTGAGCAGACCCTGTGTATTCGCAGGGCCTGTCCATAGGGGATGGCCTCTTTGACGTGGTTAGGGTGGAAGTTGGAAAAGTGGAGCATTGTGAGATTGTCCGTGGGCTTGCGGTAGAGTGAGGTGCTGAGGTGCCCGTCTTTGATGGAGATTCGTGTGTCCAAGAAAGAAACTGATTCTGAGGAGTAGTCCATGGTGAGCTTGATGGTGGGATGGAACTTGTTGATGTTATCGTGTAGTCTCTTTAGTGATTCCTCACCGTGGGTCCATAGAAAGAAAATGTCGTCGATGTATCTGGTGTATAGTGTTGGTTGGAGGTCCTGTGCAGTGAAGAAGTCCTGCTCGAACTTGTGCATGAAAATGTTGGCGTATTGGGGTGTGAATTTGGTCCCCATGGCTGTTCCGTGTGTTTGGGTAAAGAACTGGTTATTGAAGGTGAAGACATTGTGATCCAGGATGAAGCGGATGAGTTGTCGGATGGCGTCTGGAGATTGGCTGTTGTTGGTGTTGAGTATTGATGCTGTCGCAGCGATGCCGTCATTTTGGGGGATACTGGTGTAGAGTGCCAAGACGTCCATCGTGGTGAGAAGTGTTCCTGGTTCAACAGGTCCGTGGGTACTGAGCTTTTGTAGAAAGTCTGTAGTGTCGCGACAGAAGCTGGGGGTTCCCTGCACGATGGGTTTCAGGATGCCCTCGATGTATCCAGAGAGGTTCTCACACAGGGTACCCACGGACCTCCAACCAACACTATACACCAGATACATCGACGACATTTTCTTTCTATGGACCCACGGTGAGGAATCACTAAAGAGACTACACGATAACATCAACAAGTTCCATCCCACCATCAAGCTCACCATGGACTACTCCTCAGAATCAGTTTCTTTCTTGGACACACGAATCTCCATCAAAGACGGGCACCTCAGCACCTCACTCTACCGCAAGCCCACGGACAATCTCACAATGCTCCACTTTTCCAGCTTCCACCCTAACCACGTCAAAGAGGCCATCCCCTATGGACAGGCCCTGCGAATACACAGGGTCTGCTCAGACGAGGAGGAACGCGATGGACACCTACAGACGCTGAAAGACGCCCTAGTAAGAACGGGATATGATGCTCGACTCATCGATCGACAGTTCCGACGGGCCACAGCGAAAAATCGCGTAGACCTCCTCAGAAGACTAACACGGGACGCAACCAACAGAGTACCCTTCGTCGTCCAGTACTTCCCCGGAGCGGAGAAACTACGCCATGTTCTCCGCAGCCTTCAACATGTCATCAATGATGACGAACACCTCGCTATGGCCATCCCCACACCTCCACTACTCGCCTTTAAACAGCCACCCAACCTCAAACAAACCATCGTTCGCAGCAAATTACCCAGCCTTCAGGAGAACAGCGTCCACGACACCACACAACCCTGCCACGGTAACCTCTGCAAGACATGCCAGATCATCGACACAGATACCACCATCACACGAGAGGACACCACCCACCAGGTGCACGGTTCATACTCCTGTGACTCGGCCAACGTTGTCTACCTCATATGTTGCAGGAAAGGATGCCCCAGAGCATGGTACATTGGCGAGACCATGCAGACGCTGCGACAACGGATGAACGGACACCGCGCAACAATCGCCAAACAGGAGGGTTCTCTCCCTGTCGGGGAACACTTCAGCAGTCATGGACATTCAGCCACCGACCTTTGGGTAAGCATACTCCAAGGCGGCCTTCGAGACACAAGACAACGCAAAATCGTCGAGCAGAAATTGATAGCCAAGTTCCGCACCCATGAGGACGGCCTCAACCGGGATCTTGGGTTCATGTCACACTTTACGTAACCCCACCAGCGAACAAATGTTATCTGTTTTTAATATAACGGGTCATTGACTGTCTTCCTTATCTCTCTATCTCTCTTTTTTTTGGGGGTTTGTATATTCGGTGGCCTTTTTAGGTGACACCTTTCTGTCTGCTCACTGTGATTGCCTTGGCAACGGGCAGTAATCACCAGGCATTGTTCTGTGATCTTAAAATGCGAAGGATTCGAAAATGTCATTTCCACACCGCCTGAGGAAGGGGGAAGCCCCCGAAAGATTGTGGGATTAAAAATAAAATTGTTGGACTATAACTTGGTGTTGTAAAATTGTTTACAATTTGTTTTTGATGCATTCGTCTTATTAGTTGTAGAAAATGGAAATTTCACTACACAATGTGATAGATCAAAAGAAGTACAAATTATAAAACACTCTCATCCTTACAAATCTCCTAAAATAAAATGCATCATCCAATCGAGTGATCAACACCAACACCAACAACACATCACCTGGTGAGGAAATAGACTGCTGCCAGTGATTTCTTGTGAGTTCCTGCTTTCTGCATAATGAAATGATGATCAACTGAATCAAGAAAGAAAGGTTACAGACTAATTAGGAGAGGATTTTAATTTATTTTGATAGTTTTGTATTCTTTCTTGGGCCTTTTTCAAAATATGCTTCAGACTGGACAGAAAAACAATATCCAACATTAGGATATTGACATGAAAGTACCACTACAGGTATAACCTTTATTGGCAAATATTTGGAGACCATCAGCTCCACACGAAGAAATAAACACACATTAGCAACATAGGCATCACAATGCACAATTATAGGGAAAATATGTAGAATGGCATTATTGTAGACAAATTTAACATTTATTGGAATTCATATCATTTTGAAAGAAAAAAAATATTGGAAAGTGAAATCTTGAATCTTTTAAACAGCCTACAAAATGAAACCATTCTCTGCAGGTGAATCTTATTCCTGTAAATCTCAAGTGATGATGAAGGCAAAATAATTGTTTTAAAGTCATATTTGTGACTCTCAAGATTGAAACTATTGGTATTCTGCTGGATATTTGCTTTAACCCACTCAGTACTGAGGTTCACTGTAGCTTTCAAAATATTCATTGTTACTCAACTGTCAACAATGCTCCCCTATAAATTCCTAATGTTGATTATTCTAGAGCAGAATTACAGGATGGTACAAAACTAATGAATAGTTATGCTGCCTCTTAATTTTCTAATGCTCTGTAATCCTCAAAGGTTAATTGTTGAATGTTAAGTACTACATTGTCACAGGATGATAAAAAGACAGAATGAGCAGCCTTACCTTGTTGAATGGAGTTCTTGGCTGTCCAGGGTTTAATACAGTTAAGTATATTTGGTTGTTTTGCTCACTTCTGGTGCCCAAATAATTGTACGTCTTTAGCCATTTAAATTTTTCTGCCAAGGTCTAGTATCAACTTCTTGTTGCTAGTGAATATATCAGAGACTTTCACACTAAGCACTAGAAGCTCATTCACCTCTACATTACTTACACATCGCTGTTTCACTCAAGAGTCAAGTAATCCTGGAATGTACAAGTGTTCCTAACAGAGCCTGCTCCACCTAAAGCTGATATCAGTCACTAGACATTGGCCAGTAAGGTCTTCTTCAGACATCAGTCAGCTGCAGACAAGACCAACGCAAGATCTTGCATGCATTAGCTATCTCATACTGCAAGGGAAACTGTTTTTAGTATTAATTGAGATAACCCTAATCCTTTCTTCAATAATATACTTTTTATCCCCAACATGCTGAGAGCAATTTTTCCAAAGGTGCCTGTTTTGATTGTATTCATATCTTTAGTGCTGAATAGGTTAAAGCTTCCAACAGCAATTCAACATTAAGTATCCTTTACTCTTTAATTAAATTTATGACACAGATCTGGCTGAAGTAATCAGCTCTATTGATTCTATAATAAGCTTTTAACCGGCTCACTCCTTCAACTGGGGTTTAACTAAAATGCTTATTGTACAGCACTAATGCTCAGGTCAGATCTGACGTAAATTTGTGTGTGTATGTAAGATGATAAAATTCTTTGTTTTTGCATCCCTCTTTGTAGAAAGTAAGTCTGATTTAATTAGAAGTCATCATGTTGCATAAAAATCTTGAAAGGTGGAAACTCTGCAGCGTCAATTTAAGGGCAGCAATATGGTGACAATGCAGTGATTTTCAACAGTTTTAAAGATGTGATTGAGATGGATGGAAAATAATCCTTGGAACAGTTGAACAAAAGCTGGGATGCACCCCGTCAGAGATTTTCGGGGGCTCTAAGTTTTTGAACTTTTCTTCGGAATGCAATTCGCTGATACTGGGAATTAGTCTTATTGCTCTTCGTTGCTTCAATTCCAGGGTTTGTATGTTTCTTTTGGCTTCAGCTGAAGTTTTCTTGGCTGCTTACTGCTCAAATTCTTTTAAAATCTTCCCTCATTGTCTTGAGATTGGCCATTTTAAAGTTGTGTTGGTTTGTGGTACGAGTTTATCCCACACCATATTATGATGCGAGGTGCCATTGCTTCTATTCAAAGTATATCATCTAAGTCATTTGCCATTACAAGGTTAAGATGAAATGTGATAAATGAATAAAAAAAATGTTTTAAGGATGTTGTTTGAGGGATGAATACACCAGGAAAACTCCCCTGCTTCTTCGAATAATGCAATGGATTTTTTACATCCACCTCAGGGGGCATAATTATAAATATGTCAAGTCCATTACCAAACCTGCTGAAGGATTTTAGATTTTTCATTATGAACTTTTGGTACTTGTTTTAAAGAAGACTAAAATAATGGACTTGAAATCCTCTTTCTTGGTAAAAGAACACAACTGTCAGCTTGACCAAAATCAGGATGCATGATGATCTTTGCTTATTATCCAGGATGTTTGGGGAAAGAAACATATTTGTCAGCTGGACTGAATGTAGCCTTCGTAAGCTATAAAACCTGAGTAACTGATAAGAAGAAACAATGGTGATAGTTGCAGAGAAAAGGAAGCAAAGCCTGTAAACTGATAAGGGATTCTTTGGTGTTTAAATCAACCCATATAATATATGATGATCAAACAACAGATTTGTAAGAAAACCATACAAAAGACCCCATTCTACAAGGGTTTTGAAGAGAACCACATTGATTTCTGGACAAGGTGGCATAGGAGAGGAACCTTCTTTTTCTCCCAAGCAAAGAACTTGATCAATTCTTTGTCCTGAGTTGTACTCGCTGGAGAAAAGTTGTATGAAAAGCTACAACTTTCTTTCTGGTTAAAAAAAACTGTTGCTTTGTATGTCAAATTAAATTCTTCAAAGTTAGAAAATAACTACAGTGTCTTGCTTGATTCTTGGCCTTTTGTATTCTGAACAAGAGAGAAAGGAAATCCTCCATTGCCAACTATTTTGTTTACATGACAGTAACTACAATCATTCAATTTGGTTCTAATAGTTTGGTTATGACTATGTCCAATTATTCACTGTGGCCATGTAAATGCTCCACACATCCTGGATACAGATTGTATTTTATTCTGCAACAACTCATTTTAAAACCAGGCAGTGCAGCCAAACTGCCCTACTTGCCCCAAGGTAAAATGGGTTGACAAATTTTCATGTTAGGCACTGTTATGGGGGAGGGACAGTTACTTTTGTCTCAGACTAAATTTTGCAGTACAAGTCTGCAGTTGTTAAAAATTGTACCATTGTATTTTAAAACTTTGTTTTCATGATAATTTTATTATCCACTGCAACCATATTAGCAGGAAAGTTGTGAATTTCAGCTTGCGCATATATAAATGCACCCCAGTTACCAGCTGAGGAATTTAGTTTACAGCAGCAAAATGTGAATTCACTTTCTTCTTCCCCATTGGTCACGTAAAGTCTATATTTAAAAGTGAAATTGCATGGAGACAACTGGCTGTAGGAGATTTATAACACAGTAGCTTTGGGGATACATATCCACTAGTGATGCAGTACATAGGGGTACAGCCTAAAGTCGATGGCAAATCTGTGCGACGGATATCCCTTCGATAAATTTGCTTCCTCATTACTTCTAAAAGCATTTAATCTCAAATGTCTAAACATTCATCTGATGAGAAAAGCCTTTTACTGAATTAAGTCTAGTTTTCTGCATACTGTTGATGTTCATCTGTGTTATACTGCATGTCATGGTTACTGAAGATAATTTGGCCTTTTTACCATTCTTTTTCCAGAAAAAAGCAGCTCATAACATCCACAAGTGGTAGAACCCCAAACCTGAGACCTCTAATTCCCTTTGAGGAGAAAGCACTGGACATCAAAGATGTTTCGTAACGTTCAAAGAATTATAAATTCTGTAGGATACATTTTTGTTTCACTAATTTATTTTCAAGTGGTACGGTACAATGAGATACCAGATCAGCAGGGTGCCATATTGTGCTGAATTTAGTGGGGAGGGGTGACTCTAAATTAAACATATTGGGGGTGATTTTCAACTGCCAGCCCCCTATTGCTTGCCTGAATAATGGGCGGGTAGCAATTAAAAATCAGGAGGTACCTCGGCTGCCCCATTGACGCCCAAAGCCCAGCTGATGCAATTTTCAGGTGGGCCTGTAAATGGGTGAACAAGATGCCCAATTGTTTCTTGCAGGAGGCTGCTTAAATATACAAATCCGGGTTCTATGCCAGTTGTAGGACCCTATTTACAATCTTCAGGTACAAACGGGTGGAGCATACACCACACCCCACTCTGTCCATTTGACCTGCCCAACCAGCAGACTTTAAATGGACCACTGGTGGCAGCTCAAGAAACGTCCCGAAAATGTCTTTGGTAGAATTTTTGTGGAGCCAGAAGGAACAGGAATACTCCATCTGGCTCCGCAAAAATGCTATGGGCAGCTGCCGGCCTGTGCTCAACCCTCTTCAGTTCCACCCTCGCCCCCCCCCACCCCCCACCCTAGGTGGTATTTAAATGTAGTTTGAAGCCAAAAATGCATTTCAGGAGGAAGTCAAAAATCTTCCCCCATTAGCTCCATAAAGAGCTTTGATCCTTCATTCCCTTAGCACATGTGAAAGTGCATTAAAAAAATCTTGACAATAATTCAAATATGTTGCATTAAAAACACCTTTGCCTGCAGTTAGTTCATGTAAGCTGAACAGAGAGTAATGGCAAATAACTGTGGAGGAAATTAAATTTGAAAATTATATTCCCCAGGACGCGGGTTGAAGAGGGAGGGGGAGGGGTTTATATTTAGAAATAAGAGATAGCTGGAAGGACTATCAGCGCAAAATTTCCTGGAGATTTGTAATGGTGCATCTATTAGTGACTTACACCATTATTTATGCCACGCCATAATTTCCTGGGACTTTTGCGCCATTCCAACGTTACCCTTGGACTGGAAAATAATGGCGCTGGTAAGCCCTTGAAGACCAGATAGTGTTGTGAGTTATTGATTTAAAGGATCCATAAGCAGTTCAATTTACTATTTTTCAAGTAAAACTGCAGGGAATTTCTGTGGCTACCTGCTGGGAGATTTAAAGGGATTTCATTACAATGGTAAAGTAGTCACCAAGAAAAGCATTATATAAGCTTTCTATATGATATTACTAACCTCGTTAGGAAAAGCATTATATAGGCTTTCTGTTCTCTTATACATTTGCATCATAGGCTTTTGGTCATCTTGTGTAGACGAGGCACCCTTGAGTAATGAGCAAACTGTGTCATTCTTATCTCATGCATAAGATGGGTAACGGCAGTTAGCCATAGTTTAGTAAGAATACAGGATGCTTTGAGATAAACATGGTCTCCTTGATAAGTTGGAGACAACTAATTATACGGGAGGCAATGATATCAGGTATTCGGTTATCTAGAATGTAAAGGGGGTGAAATGGATGGGCAGCTCCATGAGACAGAGAGGATTATTGATGAGAGGTCTCATGTTTGCACACTGTAGAACTAATATGTTAAAAACATATTTAAACTGAGAATTAAATCGTATTTGTTAGAACATTCTCAGAGGAGGCCGGACAGCTCAATTGTAATTTCAAGGGCCTTTGGGAAGTGCACCACCGAACCTTGTTTGGTGATGAGTTTTGCCAGGTTGTATCCCAACATCTTATTATTATGTTTAATTGTATTCTTGTATTTTAACATCTTTACTACTTATTATAACCTTTTAATAAAGCTATTATACTTTGGACCAAAATGCCTCGGAGCCTTTTTGATTGAAGACCGAACCATTTAATAGATCACTCATGGTCGCCATTTTATTAATGTGTTATGATTTAATGAATGCATTTAAAATTCATGGCTTGTGGTTGTAACATTTCAAATCATGCAAAAAGTTAGCCAGGTTTGTTTGTGGAACTAAAGGGATAGTCAGTTAATTGAAACAAAAGCTTTTTTTTTAAACTGACGGTTCTGTTCATATTTGCTCCTTTTGCCCAGTTAGCCAGATAAGGGGAGTCCACTCAGTCAGTTTGTTGGAGCTGATTTATAAACCTGAACAGACACACATAACATTCTTAATAATAGTACTGCACATTATTAAATGACCAGTGACCACTTTACATAAGAGGTTCACTTCGATTTACATTATTTCTTTGGAAACACACTGCAACTATTTAGAATGCTGAGTGAAAGGGTATGTAAAAATGTTTCTACACTTCATGATATTTAAGCAGTAAATAAATAATTGTTGAAAAATTGACCTTGTATGTATCCAGTTGTAATGCAGCAAAAACGAAATGTGTAGCAAACAAGATGATTATATTTTTATGGGGGTGGAAGGAGTAATGGGCACTGGGATTAATTTATCCATGAGATGATGACCAGAATCAAAATCAGTTGTATATGGATTGCCAACTGTGACAAGACTCATTGAAATTGTTCCAAATAACCAAAGCTCCCAAAAGTCATTTTCAGATAACATCTGAATTCTTCAGTAAAGTGTAATATTTAGCTCACATATGCATGCCTCAGTCAACAATATTTCATAAACTGCATCATGATATATAATGCTTTGTAGTCTTTATAATATATATGTAAGCAGGTCATTGGTGCCCACATAAAACTGGAATTATAAAACTACACCCACCTATCGAATCGCATAAAAAGGTATGCATCCGTGTGTTATTTAACATTTTAACTATTCAGTGATTTCAAATGAAAGAAAGGAGAATTAAGTTAAAATCCCATCTAAGACAGTATACGTCTTTTGAAGGCAACAGTCAGTTTTAGCAGTTCAGTCATTAGAATGGGTTTAAATTGGTGGCTGACAATATTGAAGTAAATCGTGGAACTGTCTATAAATGGCTGTGCCGCTCCCACTTTGCTGCTATACTTGCTGTGGCATATTCTAATTAGAAATCCAGGAAATGTCGGAGTAAGTTCGCAATGGCGAGAATGGCAAAATTTATAGTGTGCGTCGCTGATCTCACCGCTGCAGGAAATTCTGGGCCACATTCTGTTGAAGTAGAGGTGTGTAACTTGGGTTGCTACCTTGAAGGCCTGAAGGTCCACTTGATGTAAATATCTGAGGTGAAGAACAGCCTACCTATTAGGCAAATGATGAGCACAACAGAAGGCAAATCTTTCCATTTGAATTGGCAGCTGGTGATAAATCCCTAGCTTCCATCACTCGCTCTCTCTTTCTCCCCCCCACCTCCCCCCAACCATCAGAAAATTTAAAAATTGGCTGGCTTTCCTCCACCACCCCCCCCCCCCCCCCCCGCCTTTTTGTAATGATGTTTTAAGTCTGAAGTGCGACACTCCACTTGTATGCATACATCTTCTATGGTGCTGTTTACTTAAGACAAGGACCAACATAATGCATTTCATGTATTTGGTGCTGAAGTGTAGGAGTGCATCTCTTTAAGGAACAAGGTATAATTTCTCTGCATTGTTGAAACAAATTGTCCAGTCAGGGAAAGTTAAGTATCCTGCATTTGTCAGAAGGTCAATGAAGCTGTAGAAAATGTGGCTCCAGTATTGTGATCAGATATTTGCAGTAGTGTGTGATGTCTGGAGTGTTCATGCAGTACTTCTAAATTGTTGAATGTGCCATTGATGTATCACTTTCAAATAGTAATCTGGAAAAGTCCAATTCATAGTGCTCAGATACTAGGGCATTTTGCTGAGACCAGCAGATTTAATTACTTCTTTACTTTCAGATGGTTTAGAACTATGTTTCAGATAAAATGTGAAAGAATCATATCTTGATGTAACATCCACTGTAAAGTGATTCCAAAGTTAGAAATCCTGACCACATGACTGGATTAAAGATCTTGAATCCTATTCTGTTTTTGAGAACTGTATAACTTTTGAAGAGCTCTAAATACCGCAAGTGAACAGGTGGTGGCACCAGAATGTTGTAGTGAAGGACACCTGTGGGATCAGATCTTTACAAGCCTGGCAAAGGAGTTCTAAATGTGCAATAGAAGATATTGCAGCTGCTGCATTCAGTTTCTGTCCTGTTCTTTGTGAAGAAAAATGGCTGTACATGTTCCTATATGCACAATTACCTGTTATGGTTAATGTAAGGTAACAAGTACTGTCTTGTTAAAATTCCGGAGGGTCAGGTACAACGTGAAAGCAGGATATAAAATGAGATTTAAACTGAAGTCTCTCTTTAGGCTATGGGGTTGAATGGTGCCTTAGAGAAAGATGTGATTGTTCTTGAAGTGTGTATTGAGCTTCGGCACAACAACAACAACAACAGCAGCAACAACAACAACAGCAGCAGCAGCAACAACTTGCATTTATATAGCACCTGTAACATAGTAAAACATCGCAAGGCGGTTCACAGAGGCGAAACAAAATTTGACAGCGAGCCATATGTGGAGATATTAGGACGGGCGACCAAAAGCTTGGTCAAAGAAGTAGGTTTTAAGGAGCATCTTAAAGGAGGAGAGAGCGGTGGAGAGGTTCAGGGAGGAAATTCCAGAGCTCAGGGCTTAGGCAGCTGAAGACATGGCCGCCAATGGTGGAGCAATTAAAATCGGGGATGCGCAAGAGGCAAGAACTGGAGGAGTGAAGAGATCTCGGAGGGTTGTCGGGCTGGAGGATGTTAGAGATACTGAGGGGCGAGGCCATGGAGGGATTTGAAAACAAGGATGAGAATTTTAAAATCAAGGCATTCCCGGACTGGGAGCCACGGTAGGTCAGGGAGCACAGGGGTGATGGGTGAACAGGACTTGGTGCGAGTTAGGATGCGGGCAGCAGCGTTTCGGAGTTTACGGAGGGTGGAAGATGGGAGGCCGGCCAGGAGAGCATTGGAATAGTCAAGCCTAAAGGTAACAAAGACATTGATGAGGGTTTCAGCAGCGGATGAGCTGAGGCAGGGGTGGAGATGGGCGATGTTAGTGAGGTGGAAGTCGGCGGTCTTTGTTATGGAGCGGATATGTGGTCGGAAGCTCATCTCAGGGTCAAATAGGATGTCCAGTTTGCGATGCCTTGAAGAAAGATGCCATTGATCTTGAAGCTTGTATTGAGCTTCATTAGAACAGTGAATGAGGTCAGTGTTTTCCATCATTCCTTTCTCCCACTTTCACATTTGTGCAGGGCTCCCACTTCCTTAGCTTTTAACGCACTGTTTCATTAATGCTTGTTTATTACATTATGATCTATTTAGCTATTCCACTCATTATTCCTCTCTGGGTTTGTCTCTTATGTCTATACACTTTGACCCCTCCACTTTTTCTGATTGTATTTGTATGCCCTTCTATCTCTTCAATTTTTGAATGGTCTGTAACTAAAACAAAATAACTGATCTGTTCTTTTCGCAGATGCCGATTGACCTGTATGCTTCCAGCATTTTCTGCTTTTAAGACTTGCAACATCTGCAGTATTTTGCTTTTAATGGCATCCAGCTTGTCTTTCTTTCAGGAAAGAAGATAAATTCATGATTGGTTTTAAAATGGGAAAAATGACAAACTAACATAATTTCTGCCCAGACCCACCCAAGGAGTTCATGCAGTCATGGTGACTGTTTAAACTGAGCCATGCTTTGTGATTCCATGTAATCCCTGTCCATGTTGCCTAGCATGGAACAATCCAATTGAGTAACACGGAACAATCCAATTGAGTTTTGGTGAAACAGTTCCTTGTTAAAGCAGCTTGTTCAGATTCCACCCTCCAGGAAGCAGCAACTGGGAAACGGGATGGAAATGAATACAGTGCAGTTGCTCTTGAGAAGTTAGACTTAGTGAGTTCAGTGAGGATTGTAGGATTGTGACAAATGGCATTTGTCTCTCAGATTGCTTTAACGCGGTTGCTATAAGTACCCAATATTACAAGGGTTGATCTGCAACACTCTTCAAATATCCTTTTTTAATGGTACTGCAAATAGACAAAATAGATATAAGTTTCCATAAAGGCTCAGCAAGTTAATGAAAACCTAAGATGTATGGATAGGAAGGTGGTCTGTGCTGAGTTAGCTGGATACTGTAATTAGCCTCAACATGGAGGTAATTAAAGGGCAAATCAGTCTGGGTTGACATTGCTTATGGCTTTTATTGACCCTTAGAAGTGCACATTGTCTGAAAAGTGATTCAGGGTTTGGCTAGGCTGCCAATATTGTGCAGGGTTGACAGTAGTGACTTTGCGCAACTTAATGGAGGGGAACTAGAGCCTGCAGAACTGTTCTACAGCAAAGAGTATATGTTTTGAAGAACATATAAAAATAAATGGTAAATGTAGTATTTAGTGCAATTTGTAGATGGAGTAGTGTTGAAATACTAGACATGGAATTAGATTCGACTCAGTCTTGTCTGGTCTGTCTTTTCTTTAATGGTCTACGAGATGAATTTGGGCTAGTTTTGAACCAATCCTTGTGGGTTGACTGCCCAGAACCACTTGTGCTGTGGGCCCTGTTAATACTAATGTGGGAGTCAAGTTGTTCTTGAAAGCACAGATTTCTCTGGAAATTTGGTTAGAACATGCAATGTTAGTTTATTGGAAAAATTGATTCTCCCTAGCAACACTTCAGTATAGGTGGCGTTCAGATATACGTGAATCAAACTGCTGAGCACAGACCATAGCAGCTGATAGCAATATCCAGATTAATTTTATTGGGTAGGTATAACTATCAACCTTACAAGGCAGCACATTAACCAGCTTACCATGAGTAATGCCAGGGGATGTTTGCTCATTCCCTCTTCCCACATTTTTCTTCTTGAATCTCAGGTGCAGTGAACTACAGCTCAGCCGGACTGTTCATCAAGAACAATGTTATAAAATAGTACCATTAACTCCAGTAAGGGGAGTGGAATGTCAGTTCAGTTATGAATGTTTGCTCTGACCAACAAGTCAGTACTTTCTGTACCAGACAAAGGTTTAGCAAATTAAGGTTGCTAAATCCAAGGTACCTGGTCTTTGAGCTGGCCATAGTTAGCCTGTCACTACAAAGGAAAAGGAGGAAGTGGTCGCCTGCTCCAACTGCTATATTGGACTTTGAGCTGGAGTGTCAGGTGATATAAGATTGGACTCAACTGTGATGTCTTCCCTGGTTGAATGCCCCACTAATGCTTACTAAATATTTAACTTCAGCAATCTTAACTGGACCAGCCACATAAATGCTGTGGCTACTAGAAGGTATAGATGGTTTGGTGTGTGGGGGGGTTTAAAGGGTCAACCAGGACTCAACAAGGTGGAAAATAGGTCCAATTTATCAGGTCAACCTCATGCCTCTGAATAGCATCAGAAACATATCAGACACCATATTGGAATGGACACTGTAGAGGCGTCCCTGGTGGCTGCCTGAAAAGGCGTTAGGACCCTTGAATATACTAATAAAGAGCCTATTGCCTGTTTTAGGACAAAAATTGGAAATTGGTTTACATTAAATACAGCAGCCATTGGGCCTGCTGATTTCAAGATTACCAGGTCTACATGTAACTTAACCAGCGGTCCTTAAAGGGACTGTTGGAGGTTGCCACCAAAAAGCTAAGTATAAAAAGAATACTTATCTGAATGTGTAGCGGCAGGAGCAGAAATGTTCGCCCCCACTCCCCCTCACACAATTGCCTTCCCCCCCGGACTACCGTAGGGTCCTTGGCTGGCCAAATTTACAGCCCCCCCGCAACCGGCGAGCTGCTTCTATGGGCCACAACTGGCCGCACGCAGCTCGCCGACCTCGAAATGTGCGCTGCATCTGGGAATGAAAATTCCCCACATACAGAGCAGAGGAAACCTACCCTTATCTCTCCTGCACAATTCATACCTTCCCCAAAATGCATTCCACTTTAGGAAAGTGAGATATTCAATGGACTGATTAACTAGACGTCTACTGATACATTTCCTTAACCATGATGTGGAGATGCCGGTGATGGACTGGGTGATGTTCCCTAACCCACAGCCATAGCTTCCCACTGTAAGCTGAATCTCAATTGCTGTTTGTGGTGACTTTGCTGGGTGAATGTGGCTGCTGCATCTGCCTTTAAAGAATATTGGAGAAAAAAAGTAATTCATTGGATGATATGGGCTCTGGGATGTCCTGAAGACATGATAAGGCACTGTATAAATACATTTCTTTTATTTCTTTTTCTTACGCATTGAAGATCTCATTGGCGTTCACCCTTGTTTTGCATCAACACAGATAACAGTAGAATATTTGTGTGCGTGAGGAAAAGTATGACTCAGTCTCTATATATCTAGTGTATAGACATCAATAAAAAGCAGAATACTTCATTTATGTCATACATGGGGAACAGTCAGCTACTGTATAAGCATGAATATAGTCATTCTGATCTTTTAAATTAATCAAAAGGGGAATACATCATGAGCTGGAAAATAACAGGAAACTAAGAATCTTCATGCATATTTCCACCATACTGTTCCTTTGAGCTCATTTACAGATTTGATGAACTTATGTTGCTATTTGAGTCAACAACAACAACAACTTGCATTTATATGGCGCATTTAACGTAGTAAAAAGTCCCAAGATCTTTCACAGGGGTGTCATCAAACAGAATTTCACACCGAGCCACATAAGGAGGTATTAGGGCAGATGACCAAAAGCTTGGCCAAAGAAGTAGGTTTTAAGGAGTGTCTTAAAGAAGGAGAGAGAGGCGGAGAGGTTTAGGGAGGCAATTCCAGAGCTTAGGGCCCAGGCAGCTGAAGGCACAGCCGCCAATGGAGGAGCAATTAAAATCGGGGCTGTGCAAGTGGCCAGAATTGGAGGAGTGCAGAGTTCTCGGAGGGTTGTAGGGCTGGAGTAGGTCACAGAGATAGGGAGGGGCGAGGCCATGGAGAGATTTGAATATAAGGATGAGAACTTTTAAATAGAGGCGTTCTTGGACTGGGAGCCAATTTAGGTCAGCGACCACAAGGGTGATGCGTGATCAGGACTTGGTGCGAGCTAGGATATGGGCAGCAGAATTTTGGATAAGCTCAAGTTTATGGAGGGTGGAAGATGGGAGGCCGACCAGGAGAGCATTGGAATAGTCAAGTCTAGAGGTAACAAAAGCATGGATGAGAGTTTCAGCAGTAGATGAGCTGAGGCAGGGGTGGAGACGGGCAATGTTATAGAGGTGGAAATAGGCGGTCTTGGTGTTGGAGAGGATATGTGCTCGGAAGGTCATCTCGGGGTCAAATACGATGCCAAGGTTGTGAACGGTCTGGTTCAGCCTCAGACAGTGGCCAGGGAGAAGGTTGAAGTCAGTGGCCAGGGAATGGAGTTTGTGGCATGAACCGATGACAATGGCTTTGGTCTTCCCAATATTTAGTTGGAGGAAATTTCTGCTCATTCAGTAGTGGATGTCGGACAAGCAGTGTGACAAATCAGAGACAGTGGAGGGATCGAGAGAGGTGGTGGTGAGGTAGAGCTGGGTGTCGTCAGCGTACATGTGGAACCTGTTTTCGCATGATGTCGCCGAGGGGTAGCATGTAGATGAGAAATAGGAGGGGCCAAGGATAGTTCCTTGGGGGTCTCCAGAGGTATCGGTGCGGGAGTGGGAAGAGAAGCCATTGCAGGTGATTCTCTGGCTACGACTGGATAGATAAGAATGGAACCAGGCGAGGGCAGACCCACCCAGCTGGATGATGGAGGAGAGGTATTGGAGGAGGATGGTGTGGTCAATGGTGTCAAAGGCTGCAGACAGGTTGAGAAGGATGAGGAGGGATAGTTTACCATGGTCACAATCACATAAGATGTCATTTATGACTTTGATAAAGGCCGTTTCAGAATTGTGGCAGGGGCGGAAACCTGATTGGAAGGGTTCAAACATGGAGTTGCGGGAAAGATAGACACGGATTTGGGAGGCGACAACACGTTCAAGGACTTTGGAGAGGAAAGGGAGGTTGGAGATTGGGCGGTAGTTTGCAAGGACAGAGGGGTCAAAGGTCTGTTTTTTGAGGAGGGGTACATCTGATTCTGAAGTTTCTGTTTGTGTCCAACAGTGTGCATAAAATTTGGGATTTATATAAATATACAGTTCAATATTCAATGAGCATAACTTTATGATAATCCAATCTAGGTTTCGAATCAAGCTATAGTAGACGATTTCAGCTGAGTAATGGTTCATATCTGGTTCATTTGCTTCCCCTCCACCTTCCCTCACTTTCTTTGTTTTTCCACTCTCTGTCCTATTTTAAAAATTTTAAACATTTATTCATACATTTTTCTCAAATCTAACTTAATCTTGTCCAAAGTGCTGTGAAGATCAAAACTCCTGGGTGTATGTTTTCCAGACTAGGCCTATTTTAAGAAGGTCTAATATTTTATTGACTCTCAATTGTAGCCTTACCAACAGTTCCTTAAAATGAATTTTCTACTGTCGATCTTCCAAATAAGAATAACTTGCATTTGTATAGTGCCTTTGAGGTAGCAAAATTTCCTAAACTACTTTACTTAGGAAGGAGAGAGCAAATGGACGCCAAGCAAGAATTAGAAGACCTAGTGTGGCTGCAGAAATAGGTTTTCAGAAGGCTTTTTGAAGATTGAAAAGATGGAACAAATTTGAAGGGCTTAAGAAGAAAATTCCAGAGTGCAGTGATTTGAAGCTGAAGGCTGAACCAGTGATGAAGTAGAAGGACAAGAGGATATGCAGTATGGCAATATCAGAAGAGTGCCGTGTGTGAGCTGGGACAGGGAACTGGAGAATGTTGCAGAGGTAGGATGGACTGACGCCACAAAGATGTGTAAATGAGGATGAGGATTTTGAAATCAATACATTGAGGACAGGGTGCCAGTAGAGGTCAGAGAGGATGGGGGTGATAGTTGAGTGGGATTTAATTATGGGATAGGATGCAGGCAGTGGTGTTTTGGACACATTGAAATTTGTGTAGGGTGGAGTTCAGGAGGCCAGTAAATAGAGCTTGGGTATGACAAAGGCACAGATGAGAATTACAGTAGCAGTGAGACTGAGGTAGTGATGGAGGCAGTTGATATTTTGCAAACATTGTGCTCCAGTTCATTTTGCAATTCTTCATAGTCTACACTTTTAAAGTCCAATGATATTAAACATGTACACTGGAAGTATAATTACATCTTTTGTTTGTGTACTTTAAATGTAACATTCAATGCTTTGCAGGGTATTTGTTGACTGTAACTCAAAGACTATGCTACAAGACAATACATTGACAGGTTGGATGAGGTTTTGTCTAAAATGTTGTAGCTTCCCAGATTCCAAGTGCTGACATTGAACACATTTTAACCAAAAAAAAAAATACTCATTACACTGCAAAAAAGCTAAGTAAAACTGATTGCAAAAATGTTAATTTATGAAAGACATCTTGATTGTAATTTGGGTCTTATTAAAAAGTACAATTGTTAAAATGATTGGTTTAAAAAAAAGCTTGTACAAGCAGCTAGAGCGTGCTATTATTGGAGTCATCATCTTTTTTGCTTTATGTCAAAATCTTGATCGGATGTAAGAGAAGTGAAATGACTGTACCTCAGGCCTAGCCTGTCACAATCTATAACTGTGATGTCCAGTCGCCGTAGCTGATAACAATTGCCTCCTGCTAAATAATGCACAAGAAACCAGCATCAAGGTATAAATTCTACTCTTTTTCACATCAGAATAATGACTGTTGTAGTAAAATGCGTGAGAGCAGAGTTATCTGGTTTCTTTTAGATTTGATAGAGGTGTTCAAAATTACGAACGGTTTTGATAGAGTAAATAAGGAGAATCTGTTTCCAGTGGCAGAAGGGTTGGTGACCAGAGGACACAGATTTAAGGTGATCGGCAAAAGAGCTGGATGTGACACGAGGAAACATTTTTTTACGCAACGAGTTGTAATGATCTGGAATGCACTGCCTGAAAGGATAGTGGAAGCAGATTCAATAGTAACTTTCAAAAGGGAATTAGATAAATACTTGTAGGAAAAAATTTACAGGGCTATGGGGAAAGAGCAGGAGAGTGGGACTAAATGGATAGCTCTTTCAAAGAGCCGGCACAAGCATGATGGACTGAATGGCCTCCTGTGCTGTACCTACTATGATACTATGTACAAAATAGTAGCTTGTATAGAAATTGTTTCCTCAGGGATCGTGAAACTGCATTTTGGGTAAAATTATGAACAGCACTGACATGAACATCCAAAAATACTAAGTACCACATGAAAGGTAATTTAGGTGACTCTATACTTTAACTATGAAATAGTGATGAATGTTCGAGAGTAATAAGAAAGGAACAGAAAAGTGAGGTTCCGGTGTACTGGATACTTTGATGTGGAACAAAACTGAGATTATTTGTTGGAACTTGTCGTGCTGTGTGAGGTCCAGAAATGTTGCCAAATTACAGGCATAGGTAAATCTCAACTGACATATTAAAATTAGACTGCTGAACGGATTTGACTTTTCAGTCAGAAACTGTTACATCACTTTTAATTATAGCGAAAGTGAGTGAATAATCTCTGCTTTAAGGTCACATTTTTTGGTCACGTTGATTTGCAGCATGGTTCAACAAGATCTTTCCAAACTTTTTTTTATTCATTCATGGGTTGAATGCCCATCCCTAACTGCCCTTGAGAAGGTGGTGGTGAGCCGCCTTCTTGAACTGCTGCAGTCCGTGTGGTGAAGGTTCTCCCACAGTGCTGTTAGGAGGGGAGTTCCAGGATTTTGAGCCAGCGTTGATGAAGGAATGGCGATATATTTCCAAGTCGGGATGGTTTGTGACTTGGAGGGGAACGTGCAGGTGGTGTTGTTCCCATGGCGCTGCTGCCCTTATCCTTCTAGGTGGTAGAGGTCGCAGGTTTGGGAGGTGCTGTCGAAGAAGCCTTGGCGAGTTGCTGCAGTGCATCTTGTAGATGGTACACACTGCAGCCGCGGTGCGCCGGTGGTGGAGGGAATGAATGTTTAAGGTGGTGGATGGGGTGCCAATCAAGCGGGCTGCTTTGTCTTGGATGGTATTGAGCTTCTTGAATGTTGTTGGAGCTGCACTCATCCAGGCAAGTGAAGAGTATTCCATCACACTCCTGACTTGTGCCTTGTAGATGGTGGAGGGCTTTGGGGAGTCAAGAGGTGAGTCACTCGCCACAGAATACCCAGCCTCTGACCTGTTCTTGTAGCCACAGTATTTATGTGGATGGTCCAGTTAAGTTTCTGATCAATGGTGACCCCCAGGATGTTGATGGTGGGGGATTCAGCGATGGTAATGCCGTTGAATGTCAAGGGGAAGTGGTTGGACTCTCTTTTGTTGGAGGTGGTCATTTCTTGGCATTTGTCTGGCGCGAATGTTACTTGCCACTTATCAGCCCAAGCCTGGATGTTGTCCAGGTCTTGCTGCATGCAGGCATGGACTGCTTCATTATCTGAGGAGTTGCAAATGGAACTGAACACTGTGCAATCATCAGCAAACATCCCCATTTCTGGCCTTATGATGAAGGGAAGGTCATTGATAAAGCAGCTGAGGTACTCCTGCAGTGATGTCCTGGGGCTGAAATGATTGGCCACCAACAACCACTACCATCTTCTTTTGTGCTAGGTATGATTCTAGCCTATGGAAAGTTTTCCCCCTGATTCGTATGGACTTCAATTTTGCAAGGGCTCCTTGATGCCACACTCGGTCAAATGCTGCCTTGATGTCAAGGGCAGTCGTTCTCACCTCACCTCTGGAATTCAGCTCCTTTGTCCATATTTGGACCAAGGCTGTAACAAGGTCTGCAGCTGAGTGGTCCTGACGGAACCCAAACTGAGCATCGGCGAGCAGGTTGTTCGTGAGTAAGTGCTGCTTGAAAGCATTGTTGACGACACCTTCCATCGCTTTGCTGATGATTGAGAGTCGACTGATGGGGCGATAATTGGCCACATTGGATTTGACCTGCTTTTTGTGGACAGGACATACCTGGGCAATTTTGCACTTTGCTTGGTAGATGCTAGTGTTGTAGCTGTACTGAAACAGTTTAGCTGAAGGCATGGTTAGTTCTGGAGCACAGGTCTTCAGCACTACAGCTGGGATGTTGTTGGGGCCTATAGCCTTTGCTCTATCCAGTGCACTCAGCTGTTTCTTGATATCACATGGAGTGAATCAAATTGGCTGAAGATTGGCTTCTGTGGTGGTGGGGATCTTGGGAGGAGGCGGAGATGGATCATCCACTCGGCACTTCTAGCTGAAGATAGTTGCAAACGCTTCAGCCTTGTCTTTTGCACTCACATGCTACCAGGTACAGCAGCATATTGGTGATGTTACTCGACGAGTAATCCAGAGGCCTGGACTAATAATCCGGATACATGAGTTCAAATACCTCCACGGCAGCTGGTGAATTTAAATTCAATTAATTAAATAAAATCTGGAATAAAAATCTAGTATCAGTAATGGTACAATGAAACTACCCGATTGTTGTAAAAACCCATTTGGTTCACTAATGTCCTTTAGGGAAGGAAGCCTGTCGTCCTTACCCGGTCTGGCCTATATGTGACTCCAGACCCACAGCAATGTGGTTGATTCTTAACTGCCCTCTGAAATGGCCTAGCAAGCCACTCAGTTGTACAATCCTGCTTCAAAAAAACATGTACCAACTATTCTTACAAAAACATTTGCTTGTCACTATTACCCTGGCATTTTCTCATAATTTGATTCTACCCATTTATCGATCATTACATCATGAAATTGCCCATTCCCTTCCAACCTCACTTCCTTCTGTCTCTGACCCTGGAAGAAACTCTCCCTAAGTCACTTATAACTGCACTTTCAAACTCCCAACTGCCTAGCCTTTAACCCGCCTTTTTAACCAAGCTTTTAGTTATCCTTTCTGATATCCCCTTGTTCGGTTGAATATTAATTTTTTTTCTGATACACTTCTGTGAAGCATCATGTGATATTTTTCTACTTTAAAGGTGCTATGTAAATGTAAGTTGTTTTTGTTAGTCTGTCTTGTAAATCGTTTTTTTGCTTCATTAAACTCTCTGAGCAGGAATAAAGGGAAGTTTAATGCACAAGAGCAATACTTTTAAAACTTCTTTAGAATTCTGCAGAGTTGAGAGAGACGTTGGGGGTGAATTTATTTGTGGCTTCTCCTGCTCTACTGTAACTTCAGCAGAAACCCCATTTACTCGTAAGTGAGGTTTCTGGCGAAGTTTCAATGGCTGAGCAGAAGCGCCAAGGAAATTCACCCTCATTGTGATCTTTTTAATTATCTAAAATGTACTTAAATTGTTTTCTTAGAACAAAATATCACAAAAATTCTCAAGAAAGTTGAAGACTTAAAATAGTTGCTGGACTTTGATGCTTTCCTGGGTAAGTCTGTTGGTAAGTAATTTTTCTCCTCTGTTGCATCCACTTATCTTGACTTGACATGACTTCTCTTATTTCAATCACTTTTTATTGTTGTGAGTAAAATGGACAGTTGAGGCCAATGAAGATACTTCTCAGCTGTGTAGTATTTCATCTCTATTCCAAAATTTATGTACCAACAAAAAGCATGAGAGAGGGCAGAGTTGCAACACTTGGTATCTCTAAACAAAATAAAACACTACCAAAAGTAAGTAATGGAGTCTTGTTAATTAGACACTCTATTGCTAGATTATATGGATGGTGTATTGTGTAGAAGAAAAGCATTCAGCAGGGCACTTGTGTGTTTCCCAAAAGCTAAAGGATGATGATAATGGAGTGATTGCTTGGAACATAAGTATTAATGATATAATGAATAGGATGTCTATCCTCTGAAATGACAATTATTCCAGATGATCAGTAAATTAAACAATATTAGTTCCTGTCCCAGCAAGCTTATATCCCTCTCAATGCCTCTTTCTACATTCAGGGCCAATCTTCCAGCCCTCAAGCAAGGCTTATGATCTTTGATTTGTTGCCTGCATTACAGGATCATCAGAAAGGAACAGCAAGATCTTAGGCTTCAGTGATTGGCTGTTAGTTTTTTTGTATAAAGGAAAACATGGTGATTGGGGACAATTGGAAGTCATTTTGTAGGAAAGGGAAGGAATGGACTTCACAAGATTGGTTGGGGGCTGAACGGTTGACTCTAAATATAGAAAGAGCAATTGAGAGGTATTTAAACTCATTGGTCAGGAGCAAATATAGCTGATACTGTGTGGTTCCTTTTAGACTGATTATGTAGGGCAGCTGATGCTAATAATAGAAACCAAACTAATTCTAATTACAGGAAACAAGGTAACTTTACTTAGGGAGATAACCATTTGAGGAATGCTAAGAATTATTTAAAATGTTTTATGTTAATGCTAGAAATATTAGAAATAAAATGTTTTAATTTCAGGTATGTGATTCTATGGAAAATGTAGATATAAGTATCTCTGAAACTTGAGGTCACAAAGGAGGCAGTGTTGTTAATTGTAAACAGCATAACTTGCATTTATATAGCACCTTTAACACAATAAAACGTCCTAAGGCACTTCACAGGAGCGATTTTTGAACATAATTTGACACTGAGCCACATAAGGAGGTATTAGGTCAGGTGACCAAAAACTTGGTCAAAGAGGTAGATTTTAAGGAGTGTTTTAAAGGCAAAGAGAGAGATAGCCAGCCGGAGAGATTTAGTGAGGACATTCCTGGGCTTAGGGCTTAGGTAGCTGAAGGCATGGCCGCAAATGGTGGAGTGATTAAAATCAGAGATGTGCAAGAGGCCAGAATTGGAGGAGCACAGAGATCTCGGAGGGCTGTAGGAGGTCACAGAGATAGGGAGGAGTGAGGCCATGGTGGGATTTGAAAACAAGAATGAGAATTTAAAAGCGCAGCGTTCCTGGACCGGGAGCCAATGTTGGTCAGCGAGCACAAGGGTGATGGATGAACGGGACTTGGTGTGAGTTAGGATATGGGCATCAGGGTTTTGGATGAGCTCAAGTTTATGGAGGGTGAAAGATGGGAGGCTGGCCAGGAGAGCATTGGAATAGTCAAGTCTAGAGGTAACAAAGGCATGGATAAGGGTTTCAGCAGCAGATGAGCTGAGGCAGGGGCAGAGATGGGCAAGTTAAAGAGGTGGAAGTAGGCAGTCTTGGTGATGGAACAGCTAAGTGGTCGGAAGATCATCTCAGGGTCAAATAGGATGCCAAGGTTGCAAATGGTCTGATTCATCCTCAAGCAGTGGAGGAGAATATAATTGCAATAAAGAGGATATGAGCCAGCAGGAGGGAGTTGAAATGATTTATGAGCAGCTGGATCAGGAAGTGGGCCAAAGTTGATCATTGGCACCAGTTATAGGCCTCCAGGTGAAGCAAGGCTGGTCACTCTCTTCAAATTGGAAAAGCAGCAAGAAAGGTGAACTTATCATGAGTGACTTTAAATATCCATCCATTAAGTGGCCTGAAGAAATATGATTGAGGTTTTTAAGATGATGAAGGGATTGGGTTAAGTCATGTTGAATAGGTTACTTGGGGTGGTTAGGGTGGTAGGATTAGAGGGCATGCATGTAAAATCCTTTGGGCAAAGACTAGGTTAAATGCCAGGAACTATTTCTTTTCACAGTTATTGTATTCAGAAACAGACTAAGAAAACATGCAGCAGATATAAGGAAATGAATAAGTTCCTGAATGAAGAGATATTTCATTTATAGAAGGTAAGTTGTTAGTTATTGGGATGATAACAATTAATGGGCCAATGCAGTCTGCTGGAGTCTTGCTTCACTGTCTTAGGGAGTTTGAAGTGCAATTTCCCAGGAGTTTTCCTAAATTAGCTGTGCTTTTTTTCACTTCCAGGAGAATGAGTGGTTAAGAGGTGAGTAAATGGTGTATGGGGTTGTACCATATCTGGATGGATGAGCCTGATAATCTTTTTGTGTCTGTTTCATGTCTGTATGATGTATTTCAATATGTAATGTATCATGACACGCCAACTGGTGAATAATTGAAAAATAATTTTGAGAAAATCAATACCAAATGTTGTCATGTATCTTACAGATTATTTGTCTTAAAGCCAGAGCAGTGAACAACAATTTATGCATTGATTGTCATCTCTCAAACAGGGTGTTAACATTGGTCACAGTAATACATCTAGGTAACAGATGAAGCAGGTTTCTAGCCACCACACTATCCTCAGATCAAGAACAATAAACACCATTGATTACATAACCAGTACCAAATAGAAAAATAATGCAAAGGGCTATAAAACATTTGTAAGTATGATATGAGAACAAGCTATTTGTCCTGTTAAGTCCTTTCCCCCCACAGACCATGTATAGTTGTCATATTATGGATCCAATCTAACTACAGAGACTCCTGAGGAAGGCCGCCAACCAACTAAAACCTCCAACCTGTAAGATTCTCAAAATTCACAGATCCCCCAAAACTCGGAGAAAAACCCTAAAGAAATTCACCTTTTCCCTGAGCATGGAAAACTTTGGCCATTGACTATAATCCTAAAATGGAAGGATAGGTGAGAGGTCACCAGACGAAATCAACAACACACACACCGTGGAAATTTGGAGAATTAATGCTTCAGACATGTCTCTGTTTTAATGCAAAACCGACAGCAGGGGATCGACACTCAAGGCCATTGAAAGGTAACTGCTCCAGACATGGTGGGGCCATGTTTATTTTAAAGCAACATCTTTGTTTTAAAGCAACACCTAGGACGTTGGATACAAAAGGAAGCCTTGTGTGACAAGCTCTAAAAAATCGGAATTAACAATGACCATCGGGAGAAGCAATTGCAACATGATGAGGGACCATCAAAAAGCCATCAAAGATTTTTAAGGACTTTGTAAGAACTGTTTAGACATGAAGTGTTTTTTTTAAAGGTGTCGAAGACCATTGTAAGAGAGGATTATTAGAAGTGGAAACTCGAAACCTCTCTCTCTCTCTCTCTCGTTCTTGCTGGCTGCTTGTGTTGGTTCTGCCTGTGTCTGGAAGGAAGTGCAGATTCCAGCGAACAACAAGGAAAGGAATTCTACAGAGAAGATCAGCAGCTCTAGAAGCAGGCCGACACACAAGAAACCAGAGCAACAGCCCCAGTGACCATCGGACACCTCGCGGCAACAAGAGCCTTACGAAGCAACCAACCGAATATTGCCACCAACCAACCAGGTAATATTGGGCCACCGCGACCAAAGAAAACCAACTCGGGAGAAAACCGAAGATCCGCAAAGTTTCCACTCTACAATCTATTTCTGACTTACCTCTGGGTGAATTACTGTCAAAGATTCGTTTGGTGAGCATTATCTCTGGCCCTTTAGAGTCCAACTTAGCTGGTACAGTGGGATTGGGAGGGGTGAGGTATCTTTCTACTGTAATTTCTCTTGTGTGTACCGAAGTGTTCCCCATTTTATTAGAGTGTTAAGATTGTTGTGTTGTATTTTCTCTCTTGAATAAAGATCAAAGTTCTTGCACCAAAACCAGTTGTCTGCTGCACTTTGTCACAACCCCCAAATAAGTCCAAGGTCTAGAACCCAGGGAGTGGGAGCGATTCAGACTGCTCAGAAGTCAGAGGTGAAGCTGACACACACCACCACCCCCTACAAACCAGATTAAACGCTGAAATTTCTTTCTGATAATTTTCTTTCCCATTGATAATCCACAGGTAGTATATATCTATGGTCCTTGTAGTACTGGAAACATTGTGTTCCAGGCAGTATCTGATTATCTCTTTATGCTTATCCATGTATGTTTCAATCCTATTATTTTTAAAAAACTTATTGGCCTTTTCTAAAGGAGTAAATCGACCATATGAACTGCTTTTGCTGGGAGTCTATTCCAAATTTCAATTCTCCAAAAAACCCGTCATAATCTGATTTTACTTGAGGCTCGTTAACTCTTGACCTTAAATTCTGCAATCACATTCTACTTTAAATAGCTTGATGATAACAAAATTGTCCATTTCCTCGACGCTTTAAGCTCCTTCATCACTTTCATATTTTTATTTGTTTGCCTTCCTCTGTTCCCATTTATTTTCTGTGGCTCTAGTCCTGCCTTCTCTTTATCTTTTTTTTCTTTTCTGTTACTTCCTACCTTCCTCCTGGTCGCTTCATGAGTTGTCTTCCTTCACGTTCCTGCTTCTTTCTGACCTGATTGCTATCTTGTTATGCCATCAGTTTTTTTTCAGTGAACTACTATTAATGCCTGTATGCATTCCATACACAACTTAGATTTCCACAAGCCTTATGATCTATTCACCCAACACTGTATAACACAGGCCACAAAAGTGAAATTTCCATAATTCAAAATCAAATAACAGAAAAATAAACCATTATATAAAGGTGAGAAAATGGTTTAATGTTGTTCTGTTACTGAATGGATTTGTAAAAACATTTAGAGGAGGTCTGAGAATTTGTAAAGTGTAATTCTGATATAAGTTTTCTACAACTCGTGGACCTGACCAGACCAGACATAATGCTTTACATATCTGGTTCTGATTTATTAAATTCTGCTTGATGATCTTGTAGTGAAAAGATTCTTGGCCAAAGGGAAAAGTTTTTTTTTTCCAAAAGTTGTGAATTCAGCTCTAATAATTGGGTAAGTATAGGTAAGATAGTAATGTGGAATGTTTAATTTTTTTAATGTTTGGCATGTGTGTTTAAGCTATGTTATGTTGGTATGAGGAAAAGTATTCACTGATCTTTTTATCAAAATCCATATTTGCTTTTTTTTAAACTCAAAGCATTGGTTAGACCAGACACCTGAGGTTATATGAAAGAATTTCTATATTGTGGCAAATATTCAAGAATCAGTACTTTATGTGGAATTAGTATCCAGATTAATATGATGTCAAAACACAAAATACCTCTTCAATGTATATGATTTTAAAGCCATTTTTAAAAGAAATGTTCTATCAGGTTCTCCCATTCTGGCTCCCAGGCATCCCTCTGGTAATGTTAACAATCAACAGGGACTTGCACTTTTGGCATTTAAAAAAAATATATGTTTGTGGTTTGCCTGGCTTTGATACTGAATGACACATGTATCAGGTGGGAAAATGGTTTAATGTTGTTCTGTTACTGAATGGATTTATAAAAACATTTAGAGGAGGTCTGAGAATTTGTAAAGAGTAATTCTGAGATTATTATTGCAGTTGGAAGATTGTAACTTGACCTCTGTGTGGAGCAGTAGAGCCTGCAGTGCAGCAGTTTCCATTTGGAGAAGAAAGCTGCATTTACATGAATAGCTTGGTTTCTCAAAAAAGATCAGCTCCATGCTTTTGATGAAGATTTGCACTCCACCATTTGAGGTAGGTAGTCTGATAAGCTAAACATAGTTATCTAGTATTTTGGATATGCCTGTAAAATAAAAGGTTATTTTTGCACAGTATTTTGGGTGACACAAAACCAAAAGCATGCTAACAAATATGAATTCAAATGCTATGCATACAAGTCATATGAGAAATGGTTTGTTGGCTGTATTTACCTAATAAAAAAATCATACATTTCAAACTGTTCTGTATTGCAGTGTATTTTACAGCCTTTGTTGTTTTAATCAGTGTTCCCTCACATTTCTACTTGACCTACATTATTTTGAATAGATTTCAAATTATGTTTTCTGCTTCACAATTCAATTAACTTTATATTTGTGAGAAATATATTTTGATACATTAAAAGCCTACATTTGAACTATAAGTAGTAAAGGCTGTTTTTTTGCAGAATTGGATCTGTTGGGAATTATGTACTACTGTATTTGCTGGGTTTTGACAGTACATTCATTTACTACTTACTGCTGTTTGTTAATGTTTAATAACATGTGCACACCAGGGCTATGTTGTGCACAATCCAATTCAGAAGACATGTGGTTTACATAAATTCCATGCTTGCTCTTCAGGTTTATTTATGTGCATGTTTTATTACCTGATTTCAATAGCAATAGCAAAGTTGTTGTTTGGTTACTCATAAAAATTCATACTGCGGCATTCTTATTATCCAATGGACCATAGTTACAAGGGAGTTGTATAATGTAATCTTAGGTAATGAGGACTTTATTGTTCTTCGTGGAATTAAATGCATTATTTTAAAATGCTTTTTTTGCAACAAGTTTTATTGATATACTATTTCACAGTAAGCAGACTCATAAGAACATCAGATCATAAGAAATAGGAGCAGGAGTAGACCATATGGCCCCTTGAGCCTGCTCCACCATTCAATCAGATCATAGCTGATCTTCGACCTTACTTCACTTTCCTGCCCTATCCCCATATCCATTGATTCCCCTAGAGTCCCAAAATCTGTCTATTTCAGCCTTGAATATATTCAACGACTCAGTATCCACAGCTTGCTGGGATAGAGAATTCCAAAGATTCACAACCCTCTGAGTGAAGAAATTCCTCCTCATCTCAGTCTTAAATGGCTGACCCCTTATCCTGCAACTATGCCCCCTTGTTCTAGACTCTCCAGCCATGGGAAACAACCTCTCAGCATCTACCCTGTCAAGCCCCCTCATAATCTTATATGTTACAATGAGATCACCTCTCATTCTTCTAAACTGCAGGGAGTATAGGCCCATTCTACTCAATCTCTCTTCATTGGACAACCCTCTCATCCCAGGAACCAATCTACTTAACTTACGCTGCACCGCCTCTAAGGCAAGTATATCCTTCCTTAGATAAGGAGACCAAAACTGTACACAGTATTCCAGGTGTGGTCTCACCAAAGCCCTGTAAAATTGGACTAAGACTTCCTTACTTTTGTACTCCAACTCCCTTGCAATAAAGGCCAACATTCCATTTGCTTTCCTAATTGCTTGCTGTACTTGCATGCTAACTTTTTGTGTTTCTTGTACGAGGACACCCAAGTCTCTCTGAACACCAACATTTAATAGTTTCTCACCATTTAAAAAATATTCTCCTTTTCTATTCTTCCTATCAAAGTGAATAACCTCACATTTCCCCACATTATATTCCATCTGCCACCCTTTTGCCCATTCACTTTTTTTTTATTCGTTCATGGGATGTGGGCGTCGCTGGCTAGGCCAGCATTTATTGCCCATCCCTAACTGCCCTTGAGAAGGTGATGGTGAGCCGCCTTCTTGAACCGCTGCAGTCCGTGTGGTGAAGGTTCTCCCACAGTGCTGTTAGGTAGGGAGTTCCAGGATTTTGACCCAGCGACGATGAAGGAACAGCGATATATTTCCAAGTCGGGATGGTGTGTGACTTGGAGGGGAAGGTGCAGGTGGTATTGTTCCCATGTACCTGCTGCCCTTGTCCTTCTAGGTGGTAGAGGTCGCGGGTTTGGGAGGTGCTGTCGAATAAGCCTTGGCGAGTTGCTGCAGTGCATCCTGTGGATGGTACACACTGTAGCCACAGTGCGCAGGTGGTGAAGGGAGTGAATGTTTAGGGTGGTGGATGGGATGCCAATCAAGCGGGTTGCTTTGACCTGGATGGTGTCGAGCTTCTTGAGTGTTGTTGGAGCTGCACTCATCCAGACAAGTGGAGAGTATTCCATCACACTCCTGACTTGTGCCTTGTAGATGGTGGAAAGGCTTTGGGGAGTCAGGAGGTGAGTCACTCGCCGCAGAATACCCAGCCTCTGACCTGCTCTTGTAGCCACAGTATTTATATGGCTGGTCCAGTTAAGTTTCTGGTCACTGGTGACCCCCGGGATGTTGATGGTGGGGGATTTGGCGATGGTAATGCCGTTGAATGTCAAGGGGAGGTGGTTAGATTCTCTCTTGTTGGAGATGGTCATTGCCTGGTACTTGTCTGGTGTGAATGTTACTTGCCACTTATCAGCACAAGCCTGGATGTTGTCCAGGTCTTGCTGCATGTAAGCATGGACTGCTTCATTATCGGAAGGGTTGCAAATGGAACTGAACACTGTGCAATCATCAGCGAACACCCCCATTTCTGTCCTTATGATGGAGGGAAGGTCATTGATGAAGCAGCTGAAGATGGTTGGGCCTAGGACACTGCCCTGAGGAACTCCTGCAGCAATGTCCTGGGGCTGAGATGATTGGCCTCCAACAACCACAATCTTCCTTTGTGCTAGGTATGACTCCAGCCACTGGAGAGTTTTCCCCCGATTCCCATTGACTTCAATTTTATTAGGGCTCCTTGGTGCCACACTGGGTCAAATGCTGCCTTGATGTCAAGGGCAGTCACTTTCACCTCACCTCTGGAATTCAGCTCTTTTGTCCATGTTTGGACCAAGGCTGTAATGAGGTCTGGAGCCGAGTGGTCCTGGCGGAACCCAAACTGAGCATCGGTGAGCAGGTTACTGGTGAGTAAGTGCCGCTTGATAGCACTGTCGATGACACCTTCCATCACTTTGCTGATGATTGAGCGTAGACTGATGGGGCAGTAATTGGCCGGATTGGATTTGTCCTGCTTTTTGTGGACAGGACATAACTGGGTAATTTTCCACATTGTCGGGTAGATGCCAATGTTGTAGCTGTACTGGAACAGTTTGGCTAGAGGCGCGGCTAGTTCTGGAGCACAAGTCTTCAGCACTACAGCCGAGATGTTGTCGGGGCTCATAGCCTTTGCTGCTGATGGCCTACAGCACCTCATGGATGCCCAGTTTTGAGCTGCTAGATCCGTTCTGAATATATCCCATTTAGCACGGTGGTAGTGCCACACAACACGTTGGATGGTGTCCTCAGTGCAAAGACAGGACTTCGTCTCCACGAGGACTGTGCGGTGGTCACTCCTACCAATGCTGTCACGGACAGATGCATCTGCGACAGGTAGATTAGTGTGGACGAGGTCAAGTAGGTTTTTCCCTCGTGTTGGTTTGCTCACCACCTGCTGCAGGCCCAGTCTGGCAGCTGTGTCCTTCAGGACTCGGCCAGCTCGGTCAGTAGTGGTCTTGCCGAGCCACTCTTGTTGATGGACATTGAAGTCCCCCACCCAGAGTACATTCTGTGTCCTTGCTACCTTCAATGCTTCCTCCAAGTGGTGCTCAACATGGAGGAGGACTGATTCATCAGCTGAAGGAGGGTGGTAGGTGGTAATCAGCAGGAGGTTTCCTTGCCCATGTTTGACCTGATGCCATGAGATTTCATGGGGTCCGGAGTCAATGTTGAGGACTCGCAGTGCCACTCCCTCCTGACTGTATATCACTGTACCGCCACCTCTGGTGGGTCTGTCCTGGCGGTGGGACAGAACATACCCAGGGATGGTGATGGAAGAGTCTGGGATGTTGGCTGAAAGATATGATTCTGTGAGTATGGCTATGTCAAGCTGTTGCTTAACTAGTCTGTGGGACAGCTCCCCCAATTTTGGCACAAGTCCCCAGATGTTAGTGAGGAGAACTTTGCAGGGTCAACTGGGCTTGGTTTGCCTTTGTCGTGTCCGGTGCCTAGTCGTCCAATGCTGGGTGGGCCGTCTGGTTTTATTCTTATTATGACTTTGTTTAGCGAGATTGTACAAGTGAGTGGCTTGCTCGGCCATTTCAGAGGGTAATTAAGAATCGACCACTTTGCTGTGGGTCTGGAGTCACATATAGGCCAGACCGGGTAAGGACGGCAAGTTTCCTTCCCTAAAGGACATTAGTGAACCAGATGGGTTTTTACGACAATCCGGTAATTTCATGGCTACCATTACTGACACTAGTTTTTTAATTCCAGATTTTATTTAATTAATTTGAATTTAAATTCCCCAGCTGCTATGGCGGGATTTGAAGTCATGACTCCGGATTATTAGTTCAGGCCTGCTGGATTACTAGTCCAGGAACATAACCACAATGCTACCGTACCCTTAACCAGTCTATATCCCTTTGCAGACTCTTTGTGTCCTCACAGCTTACTTTCCCACCTAGCTTTGTATCATCAGCAAACCTGGACACATTACACTCGGTCCCTTCATCAATGTAAATTGTAAATAGCTGAGGCCCAAGCACCGATCCTTGCGGCACCCCACTAGTTACAGCCTGCCAGCCTGAAAATGACCCGTTTATCCCTACTCTCTGTTTTCTGCCCGTTAACCGATCCTCTATCCATGTTAATATGTTACCCCCAACCCCATGAGCCCTTATCTTGTGTAACAGACCTTTGTGTGGCACCTTATCAAATGCCTTTAGAAAATGTAAATATACAACATCCATTGGTTCCCCCTTATCTACCCTGCTAGTTACATCCTCAAAAAACTCTAATAAATTTGTCAAACATGATTTCCCTTTCATAAAACCATGTTGACTCTGCCTAATCATATTATGATTTTCTAAGTGCCCTGTTACCACTTTGTTCATAATGGATTCCAGCATTTTCCCGATGACTGATAGCAGGCTAACTGGCCTGTAGCTCCCTGTTTTCTCTCTCCCTTCTTTCTTGAATAGCGGGGTCCCATTTGCTACCTTCCAATCCGCTGGGACCATTCTAGAATCTGGGGAATTTTGGAAGATCAGAACCAATGCATCCTCCATCTCTGCAGCCACCTCTTTTAGAACCAGGGGCATTATCAACTTTTAGTCCCATTAGTTTCTCAAGTAATTTTTCGCTACTGATATTAATTACTTTAAGTTCCTCAGTCTCATTAGGCCCTTGGTTCCCCTTTATTTCTGGTGTTTTTTGTGTCTTCTACTGTGAAGACAGATACAAAATATTTGTTTAACACATCTGCCATTTCCTGCTTCCCCATTATATGGGACTTGGATTAGTTTTACTCTGATTAGGATTCTCCCACTTGACAGATCTGTGCCCGCATGCTTACGGGCACATGCAGAGCTCCTGGCCATTAAATTTTAATGGGATTCAATGTGATGGTGGGTGCCCCATATTATTAGGCACAGAGTAAGGCTTGTTATGGCCCCACATTTTATTTAAATTAGTGAGCTTCCCCATAAGGCGACTGGAGTACCTCAGCACTGCTGCAGTTGCACTGTGTGAATGTACGATTGGAGCAGTTGCTGAAGTGAAGGTCCTATTTTAAAAGTAATTTCCCTATCTGTTCCTTTTTTCCAACTATTACCCCCCCCCCCCCCTCCAAAAAATTCCTTGTATCACATTTCGGCCAGGTTTGGCACTACACTGAAGTTGTCCTCTATGTGGTGTCAAACCCAAAGCATGGGACTGCTTTCTCCGGGGTTCTTATAGCCCTTTGCTCTAGTCAGGTTGGGATCCAGTTCTGAGGTTATACTGCAATTTTAACTTTGCTGCAAATTGGAAACTGCTTCGTAGTGATGCTAGACTTGAAGTATTAATACAAAGAAAAATGTATTTACCATAAATTGACATGCAATGCCTTATTAAGGTAGTCCTAGAAAGAGTTAGTATTTCATGGGTTATTCAAATAAAATGTTCTCAAGCTAGAATCAGTTTCAGTGTTGTACTAAAAGAGGAATTACACCCTGTTTAAATAAAGCATGGCACAAATAAATTACCATTTAAATCTAGTGTAACCAATACCTGTTTCAACTAGGAAATGTGTTTTGACATAAGCAGCCATGACATTGCATGTGAATAATTTGGGAACTTGGCTTTATCGTGAAAACAGCAGTTTCATTTTCATCTCATTGTGGAAGTAGAGCAAACTGTGGTATTCACTGAAGTGTTTGTGGTCACGCAAAAAATTAAAATGACTGACTGCTATGATTATTCCACAATGAAGTAACTTTTCATGTTAACAAAGAGAATTCTGTAAATCACACAGTGCAATCTGTTATTACCCTAATCAATCAATCAAATGTATTTACAAAGGCACTAAGCAATATTTTGAAAGAACTGAAAATACTGGAAACAAAAATCTACAGCACTGTTTGTGTAAGATACATTAATGGTACTAGAATTGCAGAGGAAAGTCTACATTATTAATCTAACTGTCATGTATAAATTAATATTCTTCATAAACATCTGCTCTCCTTCAGCATAATGAATACACAATGTTTCATAAAGCTCGGACTATAGCTTTTTTGAGTTTGGGGATGGTGAAGTTTCTAATTAAAGCAGTTTCCCTGCTTCTGATTAGTATAATTTGTATGATTTCTCTTTTGCGAATCCACCAAATTTGATAAAGCCAGGTACCACAATTTTTACTTTGTAAGGACTGTTGCCAGTGAAAGTCTGTTGAAAAGATAAAATAAAAGAAATTGAAGATGTGGATGTACTTTACAAAGTCAGGAAGAATTGTGTTTCCAAACAGCTGCAATAACTTGTAGGACCAGTTTCAATAATAGGGTAGGGCCTATTAACATTAATGGCACAGCAGTTCATTCCCAGTTTAGGCATGCAAAGGTTTAGATTTGTTCATGCTTTGTCTGCCTTACAGTTCTGCCGATGGTGTCAGCCTGATTTTTGTAGGAGATGTGAAGTAACTGAGGTAACACTAGTGCCTCTGGCAGTGTGGAGCTGATCTTTCTTTTCTCATCACCAGCTGCAACTATTAAAAGCTGTCATTTCTGGGGCTGGCTAACACTGGTTCCTATTTTTATTGCACATGGGCAGGCTGATCACTCAGACTGCCCATACAGACCAGAAATGTAATTTGTGTGCCACTCACGCTCTGGAATCTAGCCCCCACTGCACACAGGGCAGATTCCAAAGCATCAGCAACCAAGACAAACGGAACTGCTTCTGTTTATCGTGCCTACTGATGCTGTACTGACAGCACTTGAGCAATGATGTGAACGGAGAGTTGCAGTTACACTGCTGCTGCACATCACTATGAAATGGGGAAGGGCAGAGCTCTGCACATGTGCACTCGAGCATATTCACAAAGCATTCAATCAAAGGATGTTACAGCACAGAAACCAATGATTTGACACATCAAGTTTGTGCTGGCTCTTTTCTTTACATGAGCCATTTACTGTAATCCTACTCTCCTGCTTGGTCCCACACTATTTATTTAATATCCCAAGCAACTGTCTCTTTTTAAAAAGAATTTATGAACTCCACTTCAAACAGTGCTTTGTGGCAGAGAATGACAATCTAAACCATATAAAGAACATTTTTTTAAACCTCCCTTTTAATTTTTTTCGTGACTATCTTTATTTTACATTTGTGCCCTCTCGTTACCGTCTTGCTAACTATTTACCTTAACATAATCCTTTGTAACCATGTTGATCTTTATCAGACCACCCCTTGACCTTTCCCAGTTTAGTGGAAAAAAGCCCCAACTGCTTAAGTCTATTTCGTAGTTGAGGAATAATTAGCCTGGTCCTGATGGTTGTCTAGGAATTCGTCCTGAAAAGTGTATATTCATGAGAGTAGGATCAGGGTTGGCTGTGCTGCCCTGTCAGCTTCAGTCTTGTTGGACAGCCTAGCTTCCATGTTGGAAAAAATAGCAACACACATGTGTTTCCAAAGGGGGCGATTACCGCTGTAACGTTGACTAAATTAGTGTTAATGATTACTGCTACAAATTATTTCGGGGGAAAAATGCAATCATATGACTGGGTTCCAATCCATAATCCATACTGCCACATTAATCTTGGCCCTGAAGCTGGACAATAGGAATAGAGGAGTCCAGCAGAAAGAAATGCCAAGAGTTCAGGCATTCAGCCATAAAGGTTTTCACTATTCAAGTTAGTCCAGGTGTACCTTATAATACAGCCTTGTCAAGTTGGACATATTTCTTGGCCTTTCTGTATTTCTCGTTATGCTATGTGAAGTAAGTCTCGGCATGCAGTACTAGCCAGGCTGTGCTTTGTTTATGCTATTTGGCTCCTAATAGAATTCTCATAACTCTTAGCTGTTAAATTTTAAATGTTTTAAGAGCATGTGCAGAAGTGCCTGCTTTCTCAAAACATTTAAAACTACTTTCTAACTTTATAAAGTGCCCAGAGAAGTGCAAGAGATGCTTGAGCAGTTTTTAAACCAGGTTGGGCATCCCTGTGGAATGGGGTTGGGACCTGACTCTGGAGTTATACTGTCACTTTTACATTGCTACAAAATGTAAATCATTTCATTGCAATGCCAAAATGTCAGTATAACTGTACTGCCAATGGGAATGCTTACAGTAGTCACCTAATAAACTTGAAACTGCTGGTAGTGCTACAAACAAACAAATAGCCCAATCCTGCTTTCTATCAATCAATCTATTATCTTGAGTCCTGATGATTTCATCAGGCATTCATGTGTAGGGATGTTCATCTTGTGTTACTAGAATGGGAGAATTTACCCTTTCCCAAGTTCAGTTCTAGTTGTGTCCATGTCCTCCTTTCCACTTATAATTAGTTAAAACATCAAAAGTAAGTTTGATCACTCAGCACAGTTCCAAATTTAGTATCAATTTACACTATTCAGTAAATCACTCAACATGATGGTGCTTTGTTGGGGTAATGCTAAGGAAGTTTATCCCGTATCTAATCCATCCTTGACATTGGTAACAGATGCAAAAGACAGAAACAAAATTGTTCAAAAGTGTTAATTCCTCACCCTGATCAGTTTAGAAACTGGGGCTCTTTGAAGATGATACTGCCCCCCCCCCACCCCCCACACCCCCCCACACATCCCCAAATCATGATTTACTGATTGAACTCTTTCCCCAAGACTAACGAGCCCTTTTAGTTATTAAATCCTACGGCAGGTATAGCAGCCGTCAGAGCATTCTGGACCAATGCCCCTCTATCCCTTTGTCGATGAGATTTCTGTGACAGATATCGTATAGGATGATATTTCCTCCTCCTGCAGCCAACTATTGATCTAGAAAATAATGGATTTCCAAAATGGAGACATTCATCTGGAAGACGGATGTCTCCATCCGGACCAGTAGTTTGTTCACCATAGTACGCATAATGATGCTAACGTTCTCCATGTAGTGGCATATATGTCAACCTAGAACACTATCAAAAGCTGACACAGTCCTCAAATAGCTGAACACTCAAGAACAGTCCTGATTTATAAACTAATGATGTGAAAATAAGTAGTTACACGAGCTTTCTAACTTAAACTTTAGGAACACCCGTACGTTACTTTTTTTTTATTCGTTCATGGGATGTGGGCGTCGCTGGCGAGGCCAGCATTTATTGCCCATCTCTAATTGCCCTCGAGAAGGTGGTGGTGAGCTGCCTTCTTGAACCGCTGCAGTCCGTGTGGTGACGGTTCTCCCACAGTGCTGTTAGGAAGGGAGTTCCAGGATTTTGACCCAGCGACAATGAAGGAACTACTACTTGTATTAGAGGAGAAAAAACACAAAAGAATATCAAAGTTTGAAGGGGGAAATGCCAATGTTGAAAGCACATTTCCAGGAGGGGTCTGGGCAAGCTTCCGAGATAATTAATTTTCAGCACTTTTTCCTTTTTTTTTGAAAAAAAAGTTAAGAAAAAACGGCATTTGGCTATTTCAACCGACCAACCAACCGCTTCCTTAAATTTACCTAAACGGTCACTTTCCCACATTAAACTCATCCAACTCTTTACCCATTCACTGTCCTCCTCCAACCCTCCCAGTTCATGCTGACACTTTTCTCCCTCTTTTCCTCGCCCCTCCCAGTCAACCTGGAGCACTTTTCCCCTATTCAATGTGATGCTGTCCTTCCTCTCCTTTGTCAGCCTGGCACTCTTCTTTCAAATCTCCATTCAGCTGATGCATTCCCCTCCCCCCTCCCCAAACACCTCAGTTAATGCTGACACTCTCCTTCCTCCCTTGTTACACAAGATAAGGGCTCATGCGGTTGGGGTAATATATTAGCACAGATAGAGGATCGGTTAACGGACAGAAAACAGAGTAGGAATAAACGGGTCATTTTCAGGTTGGCAGGCTGTTACTAGTGGGGTGCCACAAGGATCAGTGCTTGGGCCTGAGCCATTTACAATCTATATCAATGACTTAGATGAGGGGTCCAAGTGTAACGTATCCAAGTTTGCTGACGGTACAAAGCTAGGTGGGAAAGTAAACTGTGAGGAGGACACAGAGGCTGAAAAGGGATACAGACAGGTTAAGTGAGTGGGTAAGAAGGTGGCAGATGGAGTATAATCTGGGGAAATGTGAGGTTATTTACTTTGGTAGGAAGAATAGAAAAACAGTTTCTCACCGTTTCAAAAATATTCTATCAAATGTTGGTGTTCAGAAAGATTTGGGTATCCTTGTACACGAAACACAAAAAGTTAACATGCAGGTACAATAAGCAATTAGGAAGGCAAATGGTATGTTGGCCTTTATTGCAAGGGGGTTGAAGTACAAGAGTAAGGAAGTCTTGCTGCAATTGGTGAGGCCTCACCTGGAGTGGTACAGTTTTGTTCTCCTTACCTAAGGAAGGATATACTTGCCTTCGAGGGGTTGCAACGAAGGTACACTAGCTTGAGTCCTGGGATGAGAGGGTTGTTTTATGAGGAGAGATTGAGTAGAATGGGCCTATACTCTCTGGAGTTTAGAAGAATGAGATTTGATCTCATTGAAACATATAAGATTCTGAGAGGGCCAGACTGGGTAGATGCTGAGTGGTCAGAGCAGGTCAGAGGCTGGGTATTCTGCAGCGAGTGACTCACCTCCTAACTCCCCAAAGCCTTTCCACCATCTGCAAGGCACAAGTCAGGAGTGTGATGGAATACTCTCCGCTTGCCTGGATGAGTGTACCTCCAACAACACTCAAGAAGCTCGACACCATCCAGGACAATGCAGCCCATTTGATTGGCACCCCATCCACCACCTTAAACATTCACTCCCTCCACCACCGGCGCACCGTGGCTGCAGCGCGTACCATCTACACTGCAGCAATTCACCAAGGCTTCTTCGACAGTACCTCCCAAACCCACGATCTCTACCACCTAGAAGGACAAGGGCAGAAGGCGCATGGGAACACCACCACCTGCATGTTCCTCTCCAACTCACGCACCATCCTGACTTGGAAATATATCACAGTTCCTTCATCGCCACCTTCTCAAGGGCAATTAGGAATGGGCAATAAATGCTGGCCTTGCCAGCAACGCCCACATCCCACGAATGAATTTTAAAAAAGGCTGTTTTCCCTGGCTGGAGAGCCTAGAACTAGGGGGCATACTCTCAGGATAAAGGGTCAGCCATTTAGAAAACTGAGATGAGGAGAAGTTTCTTCATTCAAAGTGTTGTGAACCTTTGGAATTCTCTGCCCCAGAGGGCTGTGGATGCTCAGTCGTTATACAAGGCTGAGCTCGATAGATTTTTGGACTCTAAAGGCAATCAAGGGACATATTTTTTTTATTTTTTTTTATTCGTTCACGAGATGTGGGCGTCGCTGGCAAGGCCGGCATTTATTGCCCATCCCTAATTGCCCTCGAGAAGGTGGTGGTGAGCCGCCTTCTTGAACCGCTGCAGTCCGTGTGGTGACGGTTCTCCCACAGTGCTGTTAGGAAGGGAGTTCCAGGATTTTGACCCAGCGACAATGAAGGAACGGCGATATATTTCCAAGTCAGGATGGTGTGTGACTTGGAGGGGAACGTGCAGGTGGTGTTGTTCCCATGCGCCTGCTGCCCTTGTCCTTCTAGGTGGTAGAGGTCGCGGGTTTGGGAGGTGCTGTCGAAGAAGCCTTGGCGAGTTGCTGCAGTGCATCCTGTGGATGGTGCACACTGCAGCCACAGTGCGCCGGTGGTGAAGGGAGTGAATGTTTAGGGTGGTGGATGGGGTGCCAATCAAGCGGGCTGCTTTATCTTGGATGGTGTCGAGCTTCTTGAGTGTTGTTGGAGCTGCACTCATCCAGGCAAGTGGAGAGTATTCCATCACACTCCTGACTTGTGCCTTGTAGATGGTGGAAAGGCTTTGGGGAGTCAGGAGGTGAGTCACTCGCCGCAGAATACCCAGCCTCTGACCTGCTCTCGTACCCACAGTATTTATATGGCTGGTCCAGTTAAGTTTCTGGTCAATGGTGACCCCAAGGATGTTGATGGTGGGGGATTCGGCGATGGTAATGCCGTTGAATGTCAAGGGGAGGTGGTTAGACTCTCTCTTGTTGGAGATGGTCATTGCCTGGCACTTATCTGGCGCGAATGTTACTTGCCACTTATGAGCCCAAGCCTGGATGTTGTCCAGGTCTTGCTGCATGCAGGCTCGGACTGCTTCATTATCTGAGGGGTTGCAAATGGAACTGAACACTGTGCAGTCATCAGCGAACATCACCATTTCTGACCTTATGATGGAGGGAAGGTCATTGATGAAGCAGCTGAAGATGGTTGGGCCTAGGACACTGCCCTGAGGAACTCCTGCAGCAATGCCCTGGGGCTGAGATGATTGGCCTCCAACAACCACTACCATCTTCCTTTGTGCTAGGTATGACTCCAGCCACTGGAGAGTTTTTCCCCTGATTCCCATTGACTTCAATTTTACTAGGGCTCCTTGGTGCCACACTCGGTCAAATGCTGCCTTGATGTCAAGGGCAGTCACTCTCACCTCACCTCTGGAATTCAGCTCTTTTGTCCATGTTTGGACCAAGGCTGTAATGAGGTCTGGAGCCGAGTGGTCCTGGCGGAACCCAAACTGAGCATCGGTGAGCAGGTTATTGGTGAGTAAGTGCCGCTTGATAGCACTGTCGACGACACCTTCCATCACTTTGCTGATGATTGAGAGTAGACTGATGGGGTGGCAATTGGCCGGATTGGATTTGTCCTGCTTTTTGTGGACAGGACATACCTGGGCAATTTTCCACATTGTCGGGTGGATGCCAGTGTTGTAGCTGTACTGGAACAGCTTGGCTAGAGGCGCAGCTAGTTCTGGAGCACAAGTCTTCAGCACTACAGCTGGGATGTTGTCGGGGCCCATAGCCTTTGCTGTATCCAGTGCACTCAGCCGTTTCTTGATATCACGTGGAGTGAATCGAATTGGCCGAAGACTGGCTTCCGTGATGGTGGGGATATCGGGAGGAGGCTGAGATGGATTATCCACTCGGCACTTCTAGCTGAAGATGGTTGCAAACGCTTCAGCCTTGTCTTTTGCACTCACGTGCTGGACTCCGCCATCATTGAGAATGGGGATGTTTGCAGAGCCTCCTCCTCCCGTTAGTTGTTTAATTGTCCACCACCATTCACGACTGGATGTGGCAGGACTGCAGAGCTTTGATCTGATCCGTTGGTTGTGGAATCGCTTAGCTCTGTCTATAGCATGTTGCTTCCGCTGTTTAGCATGCATGTAGTCCTGAGTTGTAGCTTCACCAGGTTGGCACCTCATTTTTAGGTACGCCTGGTGCTGCTCCTGGCATGCTCTTCTACACTCCTCATTGAACCAGGGTTGATCCCCTGGCTTGTTGGTAATGGTAGAGTGAGGAATATGCCGGGCCATGAGGTTACAGATTGTGCTGGAATACAATTCTGCTGCTGCTGATGGCCCACAGCGCCTCATGGATGCCCAGTTTTGAGCTGCTAGATCTGTTCTGAATCTATCCCATTTAGCACGGTGGTAGTACCACACAACACGTTGGATGGTGTCCTCAGTGCGAAGACGGGATTTCATCTCCACGAGGACTGTGCGGTGGTCACTCCTACCAATACTGTCATGGACAGATGCATTTGCGACAGGTAGATTGGTGAGGACGAGGTCAAGTAAGTTTTTCCCTCGTGTTGGTTCGCTCACCACCTGCCGCAGGCCCAGTCTAGCAGCTATGTCCTTCAGGACTCGGCCAGCTCGGTCAGTAGTGGTGCTGCCGAGCCACTCTTGGTGATGGACATTGAAGTCCCCCACCCAGAGTACATTTTGTGCCCTTGCTACCCTCAGTGCTTCCTCCAAGTGGTGCTCAACATGGAGGAGGACTGATTCATCAGCTGAGGGAGGACGGTAGGTGGTAATCAGCAGGAGGTTTCCTTGCCCATGTTTGACCTGATGCCATGAGATTTCATGGGGTCCAGAGTCAATGTTGAGGACTCCCAGGGCCACTCCCTCCTGACTGTATATCACTGTACCGCCACCTCTGGTGGGTCTGTCCTGGCGGTGGGACAGGACATACCCAGGGATGGTGATGGAAGAGTCTGGGACGTTGGCTGAAAGATATGATTCTGTGAGTATGGCTATGTCAGGCTGTTGCTTGACTAGTCTGTGGGACAGCTCTCCCAACTTTGGCACAAGTCCCCAGATGTTAGTAAGGAGGACCTTGCAGGGTCGACTGGGCTTGGTGTTTTGCCGTTGTCGTGTCCGGTGCCTAGTGGTCCGATGCCGGGTGGTCCGTCCGGTTTTATTCTTATTATGACTTTTCGTAGCGAGATTTTACAACTGAGTGGCTTGCTAGGCCATTTCAGAGGGCAATTAAGAATCAACCACATTGCTGTGGGTCTGGAGTCACATATAGGCCAGACCGGGTAAGGACGGCAGGTTTCCTTCCCTGAAGGACATTAGTGAACCAGATGGGTTTTTACGACAATCCGGTAGTTTCATGGCCATCATTACTGATACTAGTATTTTAATTCCAGATTTTTATTTTTAATTAATTGAATTTAATTAATTAATTGAATTTAAATTCGCCAGCTGCCGTGGCGGGATTTGAACTCATGACTCTGGATTTTAGTCCAGGCCTCTGGATTACTCGCCCAGTAACATAACCACTATGCTACCGTGGGGACGGGCAGGAAAGTGGAGTTGAGGTCGAAGATCAGCCATGATCTTACTGAATGGCAGAGTGGGCTCTAGGGGCCATATGACCTACTCCTGCTCCTATTTCTTATATTATGTTCTTCTATTCTCCCCCATTTCTGCCCCTTCACATTCTCCTCAATGCTGTTCTTACCTGAGTCCTGTTGTTAAAAGAAGTGATTCCGGCCGTTGCATAAAGCGGGATTCCTCATCTTGTGGTTCCATTCAGGACCTAAATGGTTCACGCCCAGAACGTCAACTATACATCTCCTTTGCAAATGTATAGCTCCTGTATTACATGTAAATGATTCATACGCAATACCTGTGTCAAGTTCATGCAGTGTGTACTGTTACCTGACAGTGAGGTCGTGTTTATTTGAACATTAAAGAGGTTATTTTACAAGTACACGTTGCCAATGGGAAGTCTCATCCGCTGGCAGTGATATCAGACATTCAGGTGACCCACGATTTTCAATCACTAATATTACTCTTTTGGAAGGTTTTCAAGTCATTTATACTGTTGTATTTCAAAACCACAGTGGGCGCTAAATTAGGCCGTGAAGTGCCCGTTCTTTTGGCGCTACACGGCCGCCAGACGCCATCTTGGTATAGAAGTTAGCGCAATGCTGGAAGCATGTAAAGTAGGGAGAAAATGGCTGCAATCAGTGTGCAATGCTGATTTAAAGTGATACACACAATTTTGGACCTTAATGCTCAACTCAACGCAAAGTCTTATCTCCGACCATCTAATCGTTTCTAACAGTGCATGAAGGACCCCCCACCGGCACTATTTAAAGGGCCATGCAGGTGTTGCAGGTTAGTTGCTGGATTATTGCTTCTGGCTGCTGGAGGAGTAGGAAGTGTTTTTTGAAGTTCCCTATTCTTATTCAGAGTTCCCTCACTACTTTTGAGAGTGCTTTGGCAGGTATTTCCTCACGGGTCGGGAAACTACAACCCTGGTGGATCAACATTCCTGGCAACCATGGGTAGTCTGCTAGGGCTCCCGTTGGGCATTGACTCTACATGACTGGGAGCATGCAGAGAGGCCACTCCCAGCGGATCAAGCTGCGAGGAAACGGAGGATGAGGAGGTGCAGGGCACTGAGCAGGAGGCCCTACTCAATGAGGGCCTTCAGGGATCAATTCTCTTACCTCAACATGACCAAGGAGGATTGCTCCGACACCTGAGGTTCCCCAAGGGAGCCGTCACCGAGATCTGTCAACTGGTGCGGCCACAACTGCAGCCTCCGAGCAGGGCGAGGACAGCATTGCCTGTGGCTGTGAAGGTCACCGTGGCGCTGAATTTCTACAGCTCAGGAGCATTTCAGGCCTCTGCTGGCGACATGTGCAACATCTCGCAGTATGCAGTGCACTGCTGCATTAGGGAAGTCACAGACGCACTGTACCACATGAGGAACAGGTTCATCACCTTTCCTCTCGACAGAGACAATCAGACCGAGCGAGCATGGGGATTCCCCCGCATTGCTGGCTTCCCCATGGTGCAGGGTGCCATGGACTGCATACATATTCCTTTGCGTGCCCTGCACATCAACTCGGCTGTCTTCGAAAGGGCTTCCACTCCCTCAATGTGCAGCTGGTGTGTGACCACACGCATAGCATCTTGGAGGTCAATGCCCACTACCCTGGGAGTAGTCATGATGCCTTCATCATGCGGCAGTCCAACGTGTCAGCTATCTTTCATCCGACTCGCCAAGTCAAATGCTGGCTAGTGGGCAACAAGGGCTATCCCCTCATGACCTTGCAGAGTGACACACAATCAGCTCAGTATGCTTTTGGTAGCCATTCCTGGCAAAGATTTTGCTGGGAGCACAAAGTGCTTTAGTGTAACATAGGCTATCATACAAAATCTAATTTATTCAAACTTACTGATCTATACATACTTTATATCAGACTTTAGTATTCACAATGGTCAGCTGCTCATGGTGTTCTGTAACCAGCCATAAGGAAGTCCACAAGAGTAACATCAGTTGACTTGCCATCAATTTCTTTTTTAATTTCTTTTTTCCACTCCTTCTGGACAGGTTTTTTTTCTACTTTATTCTCTCCAGATGCTTGGGTGAGACTGAAATCTTGCTGAGTCTATTGATATTGGTCCAATGCACAGCAAATTTGCATAACCATACGATATGCTTTATTATCTGTACGGTAATAAAGCAGTTTATGCAAGCATAAAGAAATGAGAATATTTATACTAATCTACACTGCAGTAGATAACTATCAATTAGCATTTACATTTCCTGAAGGTGGGAATGGAGGCTGCAAAACTACACCTAAAGGAAAATTATCCGACAAATAACAGAACAGAGTGTCACAGAAATTGGAGGTAAAAGAGAAAACCATGATAGTTGGATATCTGACGTAAGAAATGATGTGGAGATGCCGGTGATGGACTGGGGTTGACAATTGTAAACAATTTTACAACACCAAGTTATAGTCCAGCAATTTTATTTGAAATTCACAAGCTTTCGGAGGCTTCCTCCTTCCTCAGGTGAATGTTGTGGAAATGAAATCCTCGAACCCTTCGCATTTATAAATCACAGAACAATACTTGGTGATTACAGGTAGTCTATCCAACTGCCAGTTGAAAGGACTGTCTGTAATCACCAAGTATTGTTCTGTGATTTATAAATGCGAAGGGTTCGAGGATTTCATTTCCACAACATTCACCTGAGGAAGGAGGAAGCCTCCGAAAGCTTGTGTATTTCAAATAAAATTGCTGGACTATAACTTGGTGTTGTAAAATTGTTTACAATTGACGTAAGAAAGTTAGTTCTGATGAAGAGTTCCATTTGAAACATTATCCTACTTTTCTCTTTCAGATGCCAATTGATATGCTATGCATTTCCAACATTTTCTGGTTTTTTTTCATTAAGGGAAAGGAAATTCTATTTGTTTAAAACTACATTTAAAACAACCAGGACATGCACTATACAGATATGTACTTACATTAAGTAGTGTTCATGCTTTGGATTGTATTAAGATGATGGGTAACTGTAAATTTGAAAGATTCTCCACTTTCCTTTCAAGTTCTTCAAGCATTCTGGAAGAGATTGAAGTCATAACATGCACCAGATCCTATAAGGCATTAACTAATATGAGAGTGTGTCCTAAGCAAATGTCTTGTACAATATTTGTTAGAAATAACCCATGAACGTCGTCAAATTCATCTGGAAGTTGCCCTGAATATTTTTTCCAAATAAAAAGTGATAATCATTTATCACAATAGTTTTTTGCCTTTGGAGTTTTATTGCCTTTCAAGAATATATTCATCTCAGGTTTCGATGTTGTCAAGGTAGAAACTTTTACTGCATTTTATATGAATAATTGCTTTTTGAATCTATGCAGTGTGAAGACTAAGAGGATTATTTACTGCTGGGGGTGGTAATTAATGCTTGCTGCTGCAGATTCTTCAAAGCTTCTTAACAACTGTGCCCCATTTTCAAATTATAGGATATACACTGAATAATTGATGAAATACTGTTATTTTCAACTTGATTTCAAAAAGCCAAATGTGACATTGGTCTATTTTAGCTCATTTACAGAAACAGTACAGAAGACTTGCTGTGGCATCTCTGTGCTTTTGTTTTATATTCTATTTCCGTTGATCAGAAATTGGTTTATTCAATTCTCAGTATATTTTCCTTTGCCTGAAAAGTATTAAGTTTTAAATGACTATTTTATTTTAAAGCTTCACAGTATATAATTCAAAGATGTTTTGAAATTCTAATTTTTTTAAGATGAAGCAGTTATTTTCATACTAATTGGCTGTAATCTTCCTTTGTTCTTTTGTATGTGCTGTAGAAGAAGCTATTTGGTACTAAAATCAGGTCAATTACATTAGTACAGCTGGCTCATGATATTTACCTTGCTGGGCAGTTTACTTTCAGAAATATACAATAAAAAACCTCTACTTCTAGGCTATTTTGCAAACTCCTGTCCACCTTCAGCTGTCTGACTGGCACCAGTTCTGATATAGTAGTTGGAACCTGCAGGAGAAAATGTTACCAGTCAAATAAAAATTCCTTTAAATTGCAGATATTAAGCACAAAATATTAAGGTTTTCAGCTTCAATTTGTGCTTTTTTTAAAAGCACGTATATTGAAATCTGCACACTAAGTGGTAGGAATGATGTGAGTTTGTGCCATTCATATAATTGTTTGAGTATTAATGTACATGTTTGTATAATGTCACAAATCATGGCAAAGGTACTGAAAATAAAAACATACCCATCATTTGTGATGAAAGTGCAGTGGAACTGTGTTTATACAATATCAAATGTTAAAAATCAAGCTTTAGCTATCTCTTTTATGTTAACAAATTTAAATGCAAATATTGGCTATAGAAAACCACTGCCTTATTTCACCTTAAATAAGGTTTTTGATAAGTGTTCATGAGTTGTGCACTGTTTTTTGATTTGAAGATTCAACTTTATCAGAAATGTCAGTCGTTTTAGGGGGATATATTTGTTATGATAAACAATGAATGTATTTGTGCCCTACTAAAAAGGATATTATAATGACACAGAGTTTACTTGCATCAGCAACTGAGAATATTTGACTTCAGCACTACATTTGATTCATTTACAAAGGTCAACATGCAGGAAGCTAAGAAATTTGCTATGTTTCACCAGATATAGGTACCCTTAAACAATATGTGAAATAGAAATAGATTGCTTCAACCCAAAGCATTGATTGCCACCCTTAAGCTAATAAACTATGAATTGTGGTTGCAGTACTGTTAGAGTGCGAGTATAATTCATTATGGTAAATAGGATGTTTTTCAGAACTGTGTATGGTTATGGTTTAAATCTACATCAGTTACATATTAAAATTGCTGGATGGGTTGAAACAGCCCCCCTCCCCCAATAAATGTGTTTACGAGTCGCCTTCCTCCTCCTCCTCCTCCACCCCCCTTCAGCTCCAACAACAAATTCAAGGAACTCATGGGTTTCTTCATCTCTGAGATAGAGACCCATCTGTTCATCTGCCTTTGCTTCTGTCTCTACCTATCCTTTGTCCATTAAGCCAACTCTCCCTCCCTTAACTCCACTCCCATGCCCACCCTAGCCCTGAACTTTGTGTCTCTAGGTTCTTTTCTATCACATGCTCTCCAAGCTCATCTTATCAAAGGGAGCCACCACCTGCTTTCTCAACCCCATTCCCAATAAACTACTGATCACCCAACTTCCCTTTCTGGCTCCCATTTTAGCTGATATTGTAAATGGGTCCTTCGCCTCAGGCACTGTTGCCCCTACATTTTCATAACCACCGTCATCACTCCCCTCTTCAAACAATCCTCCCTTGACCTCTGTCCTCACTATCTACAATTCCATCTCCATTGTCTTTGGCCCCCATTACAAACTCCATACCTTTGCCACTGACTCCATCCCACTCCCTGGCCATTGTCTCAGGCTAAACCAAACTGTTTGGAACTGCAGCATCTTGTATCCTGTTCAACCCCAAGCTGAGCTTTCGACTTCCTATCCTGCACATCACAAAGACTACCTACTTCCATCTCCATAACATTGCCTGCCTCCACCCCTACCTCAGCCCATCTGCTGCTGAAACCCTCAATTGGTAGTCCTGATTGATGGTACTATGCATTACTCCCATCACTTGTTGATGGGAAGGATGCTGATTAGCTGGGTTAGATATGACGGATTTTTTTGTGGATAGCACATGCTTAGGCAATTGTCGGGTAGAAACCAGTGTCATAGCTGCATTCAAGTAGCTTGGCTAGAGGGACAGCTAGTTCTGGTGCACAGGTCTTAAATTAAGTGTTTTTTAATTGGTTTCCAGAAATTAAGTAAATAAGCCCCGATTTTTTTCCTCTACTGATGATATCGGGGGACAATATGGACAGAGCATTCCGGAAATGCGTACTGCCAAGACCACAGTCTCTGCCCAAACTTTCTCTGGGGCCTAATTTGAATAATGAAGGTACTTACTGAGTGCATGTGGGGAGCACTATTGGGTCCAAACTGGAAGGAAACAAGAAGTTGATGCGCTTCCTAAGCCCTAAAGGCAGAAGTAATCTTAAAGGGGCAGGCACAATGGACGCCCCATAGAAGTAATAATTGTTGTCTCTTTAAGAGGATATGGCACAGTATATTTTCAAACAATTAGCAGCTGATGAAATTTTGAGAGTTCTGAAATCTGTTTTAGCGAGCCAGATGCTGTCATTTGCATTTATGTCACCTTATTGTTAATTTAAGTGTACAATGCTCTGTGGGAATGTGTGGATGCTGCCAATTAAAGGCTAGGATGGCAGCAGCACTCTGGTCTCCTCTTGCAGTCTGCCTTGGAGGGAGTTGGTAAAACAGCGGTACCATGGCAACAACCAGTGGTTGAAGAAACAGGGAAAGTCAGTGTGGGTGTGAAGAATGATGGGTCAGCAATAGGAGGATGGTACTGGTTTGACTGTGAGGTTTCTCTTTTTATTCATGGTGGTGTGGAGTAGTTATATTGTATGGGGAGTCAGTATTCATGGTCTGTGGTAGGGAAACAGTTATTAGTAGCTCAGGGGAAGTCCAGGCAAATTTCTTCAGCAGTTGTCAAGGGGCTTGTGGTTGTTTCCCCTTGTCTATCTCCAAATAAGCCATATGAAAAAAGGAAGGGTGTTCACAATACTGAACACTGCCCATGTTCTGAAGTTACAAGATTATCAGCATGCTACAAGTTGTAAAGCAGAAAAACCTTTTTTATTCAAAAAGCCAAAAATAAAGCCCTTGGCAATAACAGCCCGTCACTTTAAGCCCAAAATGTTTAAATGGAAGAAAGGGAAACAGTAATCCAAGTTTTTATGGGGACAGTCTTTCCCTGATCTGTATCCGATGCTATCAGAGGAAATCTGTGAGCAGAGTCATTTGTCATCTATTTACATGTAGTTTGCATTGCTCCATCCTCTCCTGACACAGTAAGGTCCAGACACATGGTGACACAGAAATTTACACTCAACAGTTTGATGGACATTTACAGTATGACAGACATTTGAAATGTGATGGACAGGAAGTGCATGCATACATAAAGCTTTTATAATAAAGAATGGGCACTATTACAAACAGCCAGTCAAAAGATTTCTCATTTTGCCTTGTCTAGCAGTACTTTTGAGTTATGTAACACAAAGTACTCTAATGTGGAATGGATCGTCATGAACTTAAATTGGATATTAAATATTCACCTACCTTCCTTAGCTTGACTGTGATTCCTGTCAGAGATAGGCTAAGGAAGGTAAGTAAATACTTATCAGTCTCAACACTCTCCAGAGAGGCAGACATCATTACCTGGAATCTGATTTATTAAAATTAATTTGTAAAAAAATATCCAGATCAATGTCCCTTTGTATAACAGAGCTAATCCTCAGAATTTCTGACTCTATCTTAACAAAAGTGTAATGCCTGTAGCCTTATGCTCCTGTTCCACAACAGCCATCCACAGAGTAGTGCTCTAATAAAAGAGAGAGAGCATTAAGGACACTTCCTGCAAAACGTATAATACAAGGATCATGGGAGAGAATTTGCAGACATAATTAACCTCTGCCCCGGCTAGCACTCTTCTTTGCAGCCAGAAGCAATTAAAAATGAGACAATCAGTGGACAAGGTCAGTCTGCAGGATCCTCTCCTAATATATTTCTTAGTGCAAACTGTTGATCTACTAGACAAGACATGAAGTCATTTTTTTTCTTCCCTACTTTTAACACTTTTGTTTTGTCAACAGAGATTAGCAATGCTTTAATGTATGTTGCTGGAAGGGAAGATAGAAATGATCTAATTATCTGACATGGTTTAAAGAAAATCAAATTTGATGACTATATTTGGAACTTCGAACAATATTGTCAGCTCCCCCCTCTCTAGTGGGGACTTGACTATTGTACAATTCTCAGCTGGTGCGCAGAATGTGTTTACAAAACAGTTTTTGAGCTGTCACCAGTTTAAAATGCAGTGGGGCCAAAAACACAATGGCATACACCCAAAGTGCTGCAACACATTGGATGCAAGCTTCCCATATTATCAGACACGGAGGCCTGAAGCGTTGCAATAATGAAGCAATCTGAGTGTTTGGCACCTGTATATAGACAGGACAAGATTCAGTTGAACCTATAATTCTATTTAAATGAGGAGGACACCCCATAATGCAATCTTGAGATGTGAGCTGTGCCTGATCGGATGAGCAACAATTTAAAAGGGGCACTGCTCGGGAGGACTGATCCTTTAGGTTGGGTCTTTGTTAAAGATACATTGCTGTTTTTGCTATATCTCTTGGCACCTGATGATTTCCGCACTCTTTTGATCTTGTTGGACAAAGGGCCTTATTGAAACTTATTGGAGTTTTTCTGATAGCTACTTAAATTTGTTCTGCATCATTTGTCAGCGACGTTTTTACAGCTGTCATTGTTAGAGAGCTCATTACACCCAGCTATGGGTATTAGTATGAGCATCCCTCTATTTGCAGGACTTGGGGTTAGAGGATCAGAAGATGCATGTCAGTGAGGTTAGAATGTTTCACGTCCCTATGCTGACATTTGTATACAGGGCCAGGGTCTCTTATCTGGACCTGTCTGAAAAAATTTACCAGCAGCAACTTCGATTCCAAAAGGAAGTCATCAATGAATTCTGCACTTCCTTCCAGCCAGACTTGGATGGCTATGTTGGTGGTTGTCAAGGTTACAGCTGCTTTAAACTTTTACATGGCAAGCTTCTTACAGGTAAGTGTGGGAGATTTATGTCACTCCTCCCAATTTTCAGTCTCAATTGTATAAAGCAAGTAACTGACACATTGTTTTCCAGGGTCAGGGATCTTCATCGCGTTTCCTGTGGAAAACAATTAGCAGCAAGGAAGACCTCTACCAAGTGACAGCATTCACAAAATGCAGGGCATCATTGTACTCATGGCCATAGTCTGAACGCAGTGTCCATCATAAACAGCAGAGACTACTGTTCTAATATGCAGGTGGTCTGCGACCACAGGCATGCAATCATGGACATGAACACACGTTTCCTTGGTAGCTGCAATGATTTGTTCATTCTGCAGCAGTCAACCTTATTTGAAGGGCAAAGAAGATCCATCATCTCCAAGTTCCCCTCCAAGCCTCACACTGTGCCTTCATTGTCGCTGGGTCAAATTCCTGGCACTCCCTACCTAACAGCATTGTAGGAGCACCCTGAGCACCAGTGTCCATGATGATAATCCATTGAAAGAACACCCCTGTTCTTATAAAATCTCCAACTCAGATACTAGCGGATCTCCCATGATGTTGCTCATCATTTTTTTTCTGAGACTAGCATACAAGATCAGTTTTAGAAATGGCCTCTTGATATTTTGTACGTTTTTTTTTACTTTTAATATGATCTGTTACTTAGAACCATAGAAAAGATACAGCACAGAAGGGGGCCATTCGGCCCATCGTGTCTGCGCCGGCATGAAGAACAACCAGGTGCCCATTCTTGTCCCACCTTCCAGCACCTGGTCCGTATCCCTGCAGCTTACAGCACTTTTGGTGCAGGTCTAGGTACTTTTTAAAAGAGCTGAGCGTCCCTGCCTCCACCACCAATTCGGGCAGCGAATTCCATACACCCACCACCCTCTGGGTAAAAATGTTTTTCCTCATGTCCCCTCTAATCCTTCCGCCAATCAGCTTAAATCTATGTCCTCTAGTTCTCGAACTCTCCGCTAGGGGAAACAGGTACTTCCTGTCTATTCTATCTAGGCCCCTCATAATTTTGTACACCTCAATCAAGTCTCCCCTCAGCCTCCTCTGCTCCAAGGAAAACAACCCCAGCCTATCCAATCTCTCCTTGCAGCTGCAATTTTCAAGCCCTGGCAACATTTTTGTAAATCTTCTCTGCACTTCTCCAGAGCAATTACATCCTTCCTGTAATGTGGTGACCAGAAATGCGCACAATACTCCAGCTGTGGCCTTACCAGCATTTTATACAGTTCCATCATTACATCCCTGCTTTTGTATTCTATACCTCGGCTAATAACGGAGAGCATTCCGTAGGCCTTCTTCACAGCCTTATCTACCTGTACTGCCACCTCAGGGACCTGTGCACATGCGCTCCAAGGTCTCACTTCCTCTACCCCTCTCAATATATTCCCTTTTACTGTTTGCCCTCCCTAAGTGCATTACCTCACATTTCTCTGGGTTGAACTCCATTTGCCACTTTTCTGCCCACTCCACCAACCCATTTGATATCTTCTTGGAGTCTACACCTATCCTCTGCACTATCGACTACATGGCCAATTTTTGTGTTGTCTGCAAATTTGCCAGTCATGCCCCCTCCATTCAAGTCCAAATCATTAATATATACCACAAACAGCAAGGGACCCAACACTGAGCCCTGTGGCACACCACTGGAAATGGATTTCCATTCGCAATGACGTCCATCGACTTTTACCCTTTGTTTCCTGTTACTGAGCCAATTTTGGATCACCACATTTCCCTGTATCCCATGGGCTTTTACCTTTCTGACCAGTCTGCCATGTGGGACCTTGTCAAATGCCTTACTAAAATCCACGTAGACAACATCCACTGCACTACCCTCATCAATCCTCCTTGTCACTTCCTCAAAGAATTCAATCAGATTTGTAAGGCATGACCTTCCCTGAACAAATCCATGCTGACTACCCCTGATTAAACCATGCCTTTCCAAGTGACAGTTTATCCTATTTCTCAGTATTGATTCTAATAGTTTGCCCACCGAGGTAAGACTGACCGGCCTATAATTGTTCGGCCTTTCCCTCGTACCCTTTTTAAACAATGGTACTACGTTTGCTCTCTTCCAGTCCTCCGGGACCTCCCCGGTATCTAATGAGGATTGGAAAATGATCCTCAGAGCAAAACTCAAATTTTCTTACAATACTTACTATGGATATTTTGAATGTATAACTGTTTGCATTACTGATTTTGAATGTAACTATTTGTACATCTCCATGTTTCATGTGCTTCTGAAACTGTGGTAGGAAGTGAGTGAGATGTTTGTATATTTTTTTGTGAATTGTGGGCTAATCAAAGTGAGGGAGATTAATGCTGGGGAATGAAATGCTTTTTACATTCTAGGAACCCAGTATTACAATAAAGCATTCTCAGGTCAGGTATAGCACAGTTAGATGCAAATTAAAGCCACCTCTATTCTGCCCTAACTCAGCCCCAACCTTAGAGCACCCCTTACTGCACCAATGTAGCATTTTTCCATTTCACCTACCACCCATTTATGGGCTGTGGGGAGATTGCCACTTCGTCCTGAATTGTGCATTTGAATCATCTGATTTCCAGGACAGTCCCAAGAATCCATTTCCTCTGAAATCTAATGGTAGGAGATATCTATCTGAGGCATTTGTCAGTTTTTATTTTAAGTAGGGTAACCATTGGATTCACCTTTTTCTGTCTCAATGTAGAGAAGGCTATCCATTATAAAGTATCCATGTTTGTATTGGTCTTGCATCAAAGGTCTCTGTTTCTATTGCAGCATTGAATGCCCCTACCAATCCACTACTACACCATTATTTCTGAGACAGTGGATTAAGATTTAAGCCACCAGAATTTTCTGAATCCAAATTTAAATCTAAAGTCCAAAATAATCTGAATGTTCCTTCCTATTTGATTGTACAAATTTTTGTTCATCATCATCATCGCCATTTAACTATTAAGGCAAAAATATGGGTAAACATTTTGGACTAAAGCAATAGTAAATAATAACCACTGTAAATGTCTAACGTAATTATGATGAGGAAAATTATTGGATTTTTCCCCAACCGGAATGATATTCATTAACTGGATTGCAAACATCCCTTTCGCAGTAAAAGTTAGCTTGGTCTTGATTGAGAGAGAAACCATTTAACCTATTGAGAATTTTGTCTCTGCATCCATCTAGCTGCATCTGCAACAAGTAGATTTTAATAGTAGTTAACGACAGGTGTACTTATTAGTGAAACATTAGCAAATCACATAGAAGAAATGTTAGATCATTCCTCTTCTACAGTTTTTGCTGGAAAAATTACTGAATTAAATTTCAGTAGTAAAATGTACTGAATCGTTGGTATCTTCCAGCAATATAATCTTCAGTGCAAGTATAACCGTGACATCCTCAGAGTGCTTGATGTTATACAAGCACTGAAGATGGCATTGCTCGAAGATAGCAACAATCCCTGATAGGTAAATAACTTACTTCCCACAATCTTTTATTGTCTTATTGGGAGTTTGTTATAAAATATCAGGAAAAATGTTAGGTTCTGCAATTTCTTGTGCACTTAATTGTACTCTTGGTATTGTTGGTATTGTTTTGTACTGTTTCTATTTTTAAGAGGTTACAATTTGTTATGTTGTTTAAATAATAGAAGTCATGTGAAAAGTGATTCCAAACTGCAAAGTAGAGCACTAACCCCAGAGGGTGGAGACCCTCTGTTGGAACATTGCACTGGCAGAGCAGTCTGCACTCTTGATGTCAGCTGTTTTTTGCTTCTTCTAGGCTGCTGGATTCCGTCCCACTTTGCCAGCTTTTCCTGGTTCCTTTTCAGACTTGCCTTAACCTCCATCCCAACCACACACCGCCCCGCCCCTCAACTCTGCCCACTATTCACATATTCTCTGTGTCTCTTAAATGTCTTTAATTTCTTTTGTCGTGCTTTTTCCTATTGTTTCATGGTAATGTCACTTTAGCCATATAACCATTTGTGTTTCATCTAAGCAATTGTAGGTCATTCTACTTCCTCGTGTGTGTTTTTCCTTCACCTTTCCCTTTGTTGAATTACTGTCATTCTGTAATTTCTTCCATTTCTGACGACGCCTTGTCCGTACTCTTCACCGATGCTGACTGACTTACCAGTGGATCTTAATTGGGACTAGACTTTGTTTTTTTAACATTTAAAGGACAAATATACATGCTACTAAATTATTTATCTGACAGCAATTCATTATCAGAATCAATCATGCCAGGCTCATCGCTGTCTTCACCTAGACAGTGGATTAAAAATGCCTCTGTGTTTGTTATCAGATTCAGTTTGCAAGTGATTTTGGTAATGTTTATCTTGTAATGTGTACACTGTGTTATCAGGTGGTGATCAGAATGCACGATAGTGGTAGCGCTCTCACCTCTGAGTTGAACAGTTAAGGGTTCGAGCCCCACTCCAGAAACCTGAGCACATAACCCATGCTGGCACTTCAGTACAGTACTAAGGGAATGCTGCACTTCCAGAGGTGCTGACAACTTTAGATGAGCTGTTAAAGTGATGACCCGTCTGCCCTCTCAGGTGGATGTAAAAAATCCCATGGAACTATTTGAAGAGCAGGGGAGTTCTTCCAGTGTCCTAGCCAACTTTTATCCCTCAACTAAAGCCCCTTAAAGAAACAGATTATCCGATCATTTATCTTGTTGCTGTTGGTGAGACCTTGCTGTGAGCATATTGTCTGCAACTTTCCCTATATTGCAACAGTGACTACATTTCAAAAGTACTTCATTGGCTGTGAAGGTCTGAGGTCATGAAAGGCCCTATATAATTGCAAGTTTTGGATTCTTGGGAGAGAATTTCTGGATATTGATAATCACAGTGGCTGGAGTAGTATTGAATTAATACCAATATTGGCCCCAAAATACACAAGGATTCTGCTAGACTCCCATCCTAACTTTGATAGAAGTTCAATGGAACCCATCGGAAAATGGCAGGGACCTGTTTGGCTGGCTCTCTTCCATTTCTGGCCTGCCTTGAAAGAGGCAGAAGCTCTGGGTGGGTTTGCTGGAGGGCTCTTTCAGTTGCTGAGACCAGGAAACAGGACCTCTGAGGCTGCCTGCAAAGCAGTTAAGTAGCTCAGTTACAGGACTTCATGCATTTGAGAGTGTGCCAAGTATTCTGCACAGTTTGGATGTCTCTAGAAGAGTCCACAACCTGCATATGTGCTGTGCTGCATGACTAACCTGCAGACTATGTCTGTTCACTCACGATCTAAATCCTTGCCATCCACGACCTTATTGTGAATTATTGCATTGATATCATGGTGTTGACTGAAGCTTGGTCCATGGGTGGGTGACATCTTTCCCCTTACACCGCACCTTCGGTAGGACATATTGGCCTTGGAGGGAGTGCGGCGTAGGTTTACTAGAATGATACCCGGACTTCAAGGGTTAAGTTACGAGGAGAGATTACACAAATTGGGGTTGTATTCTCTAGAGTTTCGAAGGTAAAGGGGTGATCTGCTTGAAGTTTATAAGATATTAAGGGGAACGGATAGGGTGGATAGAGAGAAACTATTTCCGTTGGTTGGGGATTCTAGGAGTAGGGGGCACAGGCTAAAAATTAGAGCCAGACCTTTCAGGAGTGAGATTAGAAAACATTTCTACACACAAAGGGTGGTAGAAGTTTGGAACTCTCTTCCGCAAATGGCAATTGACACTAGCTCAATTGCTAAATTTAAATGTAAGATAGATAGGTTTTTGGCAACCAAAGGTATTAAGGGATATGGGCCAAAGGCAGTTATATGGAGCTAGATCACAGATCAGCCATGATCTTATCAAATGGCGGAGCAGGCACGAGGGGTTGAATGGCCTACTCCTGTTCCTATGTTCCAATGTACTGACGGATCTCCATCTAATTATACTTTCCACCATCTGCCCCACCAAACTGTCATGATGGCAGCATGGCCTTATCAAATTACACCTTGATCTCTACCCCTACTTCTCCAGCACCTCTCTTCATTTGAGTACCTCACCCTGGTCCACCCTCTCACCTCTCCTTTAAAATCCTTGTTCTCCACCATCCCTCCAAGCCCCTTCCTGAATTTCTCTGAGATATCCTCCCTCCTATTTTCAATTTCCATTTCAACTCGCCTTGCCTTCTCTCCTCTGATTTCACTATCCTCCTGTCCTTCCTAAACCTCTCCCTCCATATAAACTCTCCTACAGATATTCATGGCCATCCCCTGACCTTGCCATCTCACACGGCCTCTCTACTTCCATGGTCTCAATCACAGACGAGGCTATCTTCGACCATTTCCTTGTATCCCTCGCCACCCACATCATCCCACTCCTATCCAACCCCACTTCCTTCTGCATCTGCTCCTGGAAAAAACCCTTCCCTCAAGTCATTTAAAACTACACTTTCAAACTCCCATTGGCCACAATACTTCTGCAGTTGTTGATCTGCTCAACCATTCTCTCCACCCATGACACCCTTGTTCCCAATAAAAGCTTTTCTCTCAGCTATCCTGGTCATTCGCTTGGTATAGCCCTCATCTTTGCTCCCTCAAGTCGAAGTGGTGCAGACTTGAGCGTATCTGGTGCACAACTTGTTTTGCTATCTATCACCAGATTTTCCTGGACCACATAAGCATTATCAGGCCTCATTCTCCTCTGCCAAACTAGCCCACGTCTCCAGGATCATCCTAGAGAGCAAAGATAATCCCTGACTTGTTTTCTCTACTACCAACTGTATCCTTAAACACCTTGGGATGTTTTTCTATGTTAAAAGTGCTACATACTTGCAAATTGTTGTTGTTGGTTCTCTGTTTCTTATCTCAATCTATGTTGAAAAATGTATCCTTTTTATCAATTTCCAAACTGCAGAAAGAATTATGACATGAAAGATTTACAGTCTTTATTCAAGTGTACAATAATTGATTTAAAATAGGTATTGGAAAAGGGTCAACAAAACTAATTCTTGAAACCACATAGATTTCATTAAGCAATTGAATTTTCCACCTATCTCATATTTCTTGCACATCCCTCACAGATTACCACCAGTTGTTTGTGGCCTTTACATTTTTGCAGAATTAAAGTGTGGCTGCTGCATTTCTTGACCAGTGAGGAGATTGAGCTAACCCATGTGAAGTGGTTCAAAAACTGTTAGGGGGAAGCTCCAGGAAAGGAGAAACTCAAGTCCCCAAGCCCCTGAGAGAATGTAGGACTTTGGAAGTAAAATTTATTGGACAGATTTCCAAAATGGCTTCATCATTTCTATGGATAAATTTAAGTATTTCTTGAAAATTATTTATGTTTTTGTGTGTTACATTATAAATTGTATTTTTAAATATACAGTGGCATTTGGTTTTACAGATCATCATTTAGCTATATAGATCAAATCTCACTCTCCGAATTCATTTCCCATTTATGCTGGACTACTTGTCCTCACTTATAATGATCAGTGGACTTTTGATTGTATTGATCAGACCAGAAATAATTTTCTTTGCTGTTTCACAGACGGGCAAGAATTTTGCACCATTTTTGCAAACTTGGTAGGGGAGGGGCCGTTAAGAATTTATCAGTTTGTGGCAATGCTAGTTTGAGCCACTTGGAACTGGATTAACTTGCCTTAGCGATGAAATTGACCATGCCATTTTGTCTTCTGAAACGCACACCTTGCACACTATTCCTTGCTGCTGTAAAATAGCTGGTGGAGCTTGCATTGTGATCTTGGGAATCAGTATAGTGCATTGTGTGATTTTGTGATAGCTTTGAAAAATCAGAGTAATTTGATTTGTTGATTTTGAGTGGATTGCATTGTTTTTCCTACCTGTCTATATTTGAGCGAGTCAGCATCATTAAATTAGTTTTTTAAGCCAATCAGTTAAATGTGGTAAACACTGCATGTGTAATGCTTTTCAGGTATAATGTACACATACCATGCACTACAGATAGGTGTTGGGCACAAGGTAATCAATAGATTATCTACTAAAGGAATAGAAATAATAGTTTGGCAGAAAAGTCATCAATATTTGGCATTGTTACAACAGACTTTAGTTAGATGACAAATCAAAAATGTACATATCTGCTCATTTCTTCCCAATTAGTGTGATAATAGGCTTTGCATTTCTGGGCAAAGAAAATTCTAACTACCTGGATTGTGGATCATCATTCATACATGGACCATAATTTGATGAGGTTATTGATGGACTGGACTGTTAACTTGCTTTAATTGCTTTACACATTGTGTTAACATAACCAAACTGTATTGGTGCACCATGGCTCTATAAGAGGCCCTTTAAATATGTGTGTGTGAAGATTTTCCTGACAACATTCTTTTTGTACTCTATCTGATTTTTAGTTTATTAGGCCTGCTGGACTTGTATTCTAAATACTGCACTTCTGTGACGTAAAACTTAAACTTTTCAAAAGTTAGGGTTTTTTTGGACAGGATTCATTGCATCATTGTTCTAATCACATGTCTGAAAATGCCACTGCTCGTAGTTTTCTTACAGATCTTTAAAATTATTGTTGAATGGTGGTTTCAGATTTCCCATTTTCTAGTCAAGGTAATTATTCTTAAACTTCTTTAGGGTCTTCCAACCTCCTCCTGCCCTGCAAGTGATTTTTCCCAAACTTAGCTTGGCTACAGTTTAAAGATCTTTTAAGAACATAAGAAATAGGCGCAGGAGGAGGCCATCCGGCCCCTCGAGCCTGCTCCGCCATTCAACAAGATCATGGCTGATCTTCTACCTCAACGCCATTTTCCTGCACTATCCCCATATCCCTTGATGCCTTTAATATCTAGAAATCTATCGATCTCTGTTTTGAATGTACTCAATGACTGAGCCGCCACAGTACTCTGGGGTGGAGAATTCCAAAGATTCACCACCCTCTGAGTGAAGAAATTTCTTCTCATCTCAGTCCTAAATGGCCAACCCCTTATTCTGAGACTGTTTCCCCTGGTTCTAGACTCCCCAGCCAGGGGAAACATCCTCCCTTCATCTACCCTTTCGAGCCCTGTAAGAATTTTGTATGTTTCAATGAGATCACATATCATTCATCCAAATTCTAGAGAATACAGGCCTAGTCTACTCAATCTCTCCTCATATGACAATCCCGCCATCTCAGGAATCAGTCTGGTGAACCTTCGTTGCACTCCCTCTATGGCAAGTATATCCTTTCTTAGGTAAGGAGACCAAAATTGTACACAATACTCCAGGTGCGGTCTGACCAAGGCCCTATATAATTGCAGTAAGACATCTTTACTCATGTACTCAAATCCTCTTGTAATGAAGGCCAACATACCATTTGCTTTCCTAATTGCTTGCTGCACCTGTATTTTAGCTTTCAGTACAAAGACACCCAGGTCCCTTTTGAACATCAACATTTCCCAATCGCTCACCATTTAAAAAATACTCTGCATTTCTGTTTTTCCTACCGAAGTGGATAAGTTCACATTTTTTCACACAATATTCCATCTGCCATGTTCTTGCCCACTCACTTAGCCTGTCTATATCCCCTTGAAGCCTCTTTGCATCCTCCTCACAACTCACATTCCCACCTAGTTTTGTGTCATCAGCAAACTTGGAAATATTACATTTGGTCCCCTCATCCAAATCATTGATATAGATTGTGAATAGTTGGGGCCCAAGCACCGATCCCTGCGGTACCCCACTAGTTACAATCTGCCAACCTGAAAAAGACCCGTTTATTCCTACACTCTGTTTTCTGTCTGTTAACCAATTCTCAATCCATGTCACTATATTACCCCCAATTCCATGTGCTCTAACTTTGTTCACCAACCTCCTGTGTGGGACCTTATCGAAAGCCTCTGAAAATCCAAATACACCACATCCACTGGTCCCCCCCTTATCTATTCTACTAGTTACATCCTCAAAGAACTCCAATAGGTTTGTCAAACATGATTTCCTTTTCATAAATCCATGTTGACTCTGCCAAATCCTATTATTATTTTCTAAGTGACCTGTTATCACATCCTTAATAATAGATTCTAGCATTTTCCCTACTACTGAGTCAGGCTAACAGGTCTGTAGTTCCCTGTTTTCTCTCTCCCTCCTTTCTTAAATAATGGAGTTACATTTGCTACCCTCCAATCTTCAGGAACCATTCCAGAATCTATAGAATTTTGGAATATGACAATCAATGCATCCACTATTTCTATAGTCACCTCTTTCAAAACTCTGGGATGTAGATCATCAGGTCCTTGGGCTTTAAATATTTCCAATCTACATAATTTATATCTTCCATGCAGCTGCCCTTTGTAGGCAGGATAATAGCTGTTCAAATTGCAAGGTTTCTCCACAGCCATAGTATACACATTAGATGACGGGAGTGGGTGTGTTGTAACTTTTTTTTTCAGTAGTCTAGTAAGTGTTTTTCTGAAACTAAGTGGTAGGTTAGCTTATCAAGTAGTCCGCAAACCTGACACAAATGCAAATGCTTTTACTATCGTTTTACGAACGTCCTCTCGATGGTTTGTTTTTCCTTTGAACTATTTTCAAACAATTGTGTCTTATCTGCAAGATCAAGGTTTATATCCTTAATGGAACCTACCTAAACACTCCTGTCTCATGGTCTGATATGTTAGCATGACATTTCTCAGCATTTTCATCGTATAAATAAATCAAATGTATTGTGATTTTTATCACAGCTATTAATCCAAACAGTGGGGCATTTGCTGTGAAAAAAATCACATCACCCAAGTCCCAATTGAGTAATCACTATATAAGCCTGTATTCTCTATCCACAGTATTCACTGCATTATGCTTTATTGTGTTTTTTTAAGGACATGCTAACAATGTGGAATTGTTACAATTTCATTATATCAGGACTGACTGGGCTAATAGTGGCAGATGGTGTAGGAGGAAAAGAAGATATTTTTAACATGTGCTGCTTCACTGCCTAGAACTTGGACCTATTCCAAAACCAGACTTCTGTTTGTATCGCAGCAGGTGCAGTGGAATGCTGTTGATACTCAAAATTTTCTAGTATATGCAAATTATGTTTTGTTCTGATTAGTAAAGGATTGCAGTTTTGTCCCCCAGACAGCATTATTAAAATGTGGCATAATAGAATGTGAGTAATAATTATACATGTAATTTTTGTAGCTTTACATGCTGTTGCACCACAGTTTTTCCTGATTCACTTGATTGATCTTAGCGTTCGATCAGCAATACCGGTTTGAAACCTCACAATTTCCACACTCCAAAACAAATTGTGCCCCAAATATTACTGAACATTTTGAATGAACTGCTGTGACCATTATTAAATATATTTTATAATAAGGTACTTTGCTTTTACTTTAAATAACCCAATCCTATTCATGGAATTTGATAGCAAATAGATTGCTTTCTTTTTAATTTAATTTTTTGTCTTTGAGGGATACATTACACAATCCTGATTGGAGGTATTCGCAGTGGGTGGCTGTGCAATCAGGTCGTTGCTCCATTTATATGCACACACTCAAAATCAACGATTTCCACACAGTACAATTGCATTCAAGCTCAGACCTTGATTGTCTGTTTCCAATTTACCTGTGCACTTCAGTGATGTTTTCAAGGTTTTTGGTTTTATCAGAATGAACACGTACCCACAGTTGATTGAAATTATTTGTGCCAGTGAGTTTAGAACACTGTCGAGGTACAATGTAAGCTGCTTTTACACTGCGTAGGACCTGCACTAGTGACACCAGTTCCTGAAGGTCAGTGTCATGAGCAGCTGCTGCAAGCCAAATGTGAAACAGCTCGGACTTACTAAGACTAGCTGACAGGAAGACCTATTTGTAGCGAGTCTTCCAGGCTGCCAGTCTTAGAAAGTCCCACCAGTCACACTTTTGGCTTGAAGCTGGCAGCACAAGACCTGTGCTTCAGGAACCAGTGACTTTGGTGCTGGTCTTGCAATATGTAAAAGAAGCTGCATTGTACATAGAAAGAACGTCCATTTATATTGCTCTTTTCATAATTTCGGGACACCCAAAAGCCACTGAAGAACTTTTCAGGTGTGGTCACTGTTATAACGTAGGGAAATGATCTCAGATTAGAAGTTTCAATATCCATTCACAGCCACTAGTACTTTATTTATCCTGGCTGGCTGCGATTCAGATTTTCTGCTCTCAGCCATTAAAATTTAAATGTAACGAAAATGCAAGTGGAGGCATCCACTCTTGCATTACACTTAAATAAGCTCTGTAAGTTTATAAAGTAACCAGGAGGTCCAATGGACCCCTGAGCATGTTGTAAACCTGGTTTAACGCTGCCCTCGATTATATTCCATGCAATATCAAATCCAAATAGTGTGAGAAGGCATTTCCCGGGGGTCGATCATACACTGTTACTCTTGAAAGTCAAGTCCGACCCTGACCCTCGAATCATACTGCAGCTTTGCATCTCTGTGAAGCTAAGTTGCAATGTAAAAACTCCTTTACTCAGTTCACTTCTGTTTATTTTGGAAAAGCCACATACAAGCTTAAAAATTATTTATAAAGGAAGACTGATGACTTATTAGGGAAGGACTCCATGGGCTTGATTTTACACGTAAATTGCGGGTGCCTTGGGAGCAGCGGGGCTGTGAAAATTGCGGAAATGCAGAGCGGGTTCAGAAGCCGGTTCCAACCCGCCGACTTCCGAGTTTCCCACAGACGCACCTGTGTGCGCGCGAGCAATTAAAGCCAGCGGGGTGATAGTTAAAGAACCAAATGTACCTCATTGAGGTACTTAAGGCACTTTACTTGCGACATATTAGGTAGCTAGAATGATTTTTAACTTACCTGGGCGGCTTTCCCACAGCTTCTGATTCACGCCTGGTGAAACCAGGGCCGGATCAGACAAAAGAAAACAAAATAAAATAAATAAAAAACAGTTGCACGAAGTTAAAACACAAAATCAACCTACTTTTCCACCCTGCTCCGATGTCCAATGTCTCCCTCTCCGATCTCCCCCTCTTGCCCCCCCCTCATGAGTCCCCCCCGATCTCCCTTCTTCCCCCCCCCTGATCTTCCACTCCTCCCCCTCCCGATCGTCCACTCTTCTCCCCCCCGATTGTCCACTCTTCTCCCCCTCCCGATCGCCCCCTCTGCTCCCCCTCCCGATCGCCCCCTCTGCTCCCCCTCCCGATCGCCCCCTCTGCTCCCCCTCCCGATCGCCCCCTCTGCTCCCCCTCCCGATCGCCCCCTCTGCTCCCCCTCCCGATCGCCCCCTCTGCTCCCCCTCCCGATCGCCCCCTCTGCTCCCCCTCCCGATCGCCGCCTCTTCCCCCGCCCCCCCAACCCTATCTTACGTTCCAGGACCGGTTGACGTCTGGCTCTCTTTCTCTTCCCCACCCCCAACTTGTGTTGCAGCTCCTGACGGCAGCCGGCCTGTCAATCAAGCTGGCTGCCGGGCGCGAACCCGGAGAGCACAATAATAATCATCAATTATGATGCGATCGCGTCGGAAGCAGTAAGTTTTGTTTATTTGGGTTTGCCACGCGCACCTTCACTACCTCCTCCCCCCCGCCCCCCCCCAGCCTGCTGCCAACCCACCACAGTTTCAGCATTGAGCCCCATGTGTCTAATTCTCCTGTTCAAATTCTGAAGTATTTTGAGAACATAATAAACCTTGTGGACAACCATCATCTTTAATAAATGTTGTTTATTTATATTTCAGCAAGTGCCAAAATTCTGATACAGTGCCACATAGGAGATTTGTCCATAAGATTGGAAGGCAAAGCTTAGGAGGGAGTGATTCTGAAATGGATCAAAAATTGTTTGAAGCAAAGCTGGATCAGCATGGCAGGAGATAACTGACAGGGTGCCGAAGGGATCAATACAGAGGACCATTGCTATTTACAATGTACAGAAATATCTTGGAAAGTGGGAACAGAAATAAAACTCTCTCTAAGTTTCCAAATTATGCCAAACTGGGAGATACTATTAATATGCAACAGACTGATCAAATACAGAAGTTCCTGGATAGGCTGGGAAGTTCAGCTGATAAATGGCAGATATCATTTAATTGGAAAAATGCAAGGTTGTGAGATTGGGAAAGGATGATTTAACAGCAACAATATAAGTTAAATGGTATTATTCTACAGGACACTATATAGGAGAGGGATTTGGGAGTACTGGTGGATAGATTGATGAAGCCATCAGCACAGTGTGCAGCAGCAGAACAAAGAGGATTGTCAGGCTGCATAGACAGAGGAATAGAGCACAAATCTCAGGAAGTGATTCTGAATTTATACAGAGCACTGGTTCGCTCCCGCCTGGAGTACTGTGTACAGGTTATGATCACTGTATTAAGAGAAAGACATCCAGGCACTGGAGAGGGGGCAACTATATTGACAGTTGGGATTAGGCATCTGAGTTATGAGGAGAGGCTGAAGAATCTGGAAATGTTTACACTAGAGAAGAGAAGGCTCAGGGTTGATCTTATTATTTAAGATTCTAAAGGATATAGACAAGATAAGAATAAATATGTTTAACATAACCACAGATTCTACAGCAAGAGGGCATAGCCTCAATCTTAAAAGATGTAGAGAATAAATACAGTTTAGACTTAACTACTTTAAGCAACGGGTGGTGAATCTATGCAATGGGCTGTTAAGGGAGGCAGTGGAAGCTGATTGTATAAGCAAATTCAAAAGGGAGTTGGATAAATAGCCAGCGAAAAATTGAATGGAGACATATGAGAGATATCATGGAATATGACATTTCCTCTCCACAATGGACATTCAGATGTTCCTATAAGTTCCACTGTTCAGTGCTTATTAATGTGTAACCTACACTTTGATGATATTACTAATAGTTCCTGTTTCATTAAATATGGGCTGACTGGAACCTATGGTCAGTTCCCATTTCTTATTTTCACTTCTTGTTTTATATAATTTTTTTTTTATTCGTTCACGGGATGTGGGCGTCGCTGGCAAGGCCGGCATTTATTGCCCATCCCTAATTGTCCTCGAGAAGGTGGTGGTGAGCCGCCTTCTTGAACCGCTGCAGTCCGTGTGGTGACGGTTCTCCCACAGTGCTGTTAGGAAGGGAGTTCCAGGATTTTGACCCAGCGACAATGAAGGAACGGCGATATATTTCCAAGTCGGGATGGTGTGTGACTTGGAGGGGAACGTGCAGGTGGTGTTGTTCCCATGTGCCTGCTGCCCTTGTCCTTCTAGGTGGTAGAGGTCGCGGGTTTGGGAGGTGATGTCGAAGAAGCCTTGGCGAGTTGCTGCAGTGCATCCTGTGGATGGTACACACTGCAGCCACAGTGCGCCGGTGGTGAAGGGAGTGAATGTTTAGGGTGGTGGATGGGGTGCCAATCAAGCGGGCTGCTTTATCTTGGATGGTGTCGAGCTTCTTGAGTGTTGTTGGAGCTGCACTCATCCAGGCAAGTGGAGAGTATTCCATCACACTCCTGACTTGTGCCTTGTAGATGGTGGAAAGGCTTTGGGGAGTCAGGAGGTGAGTCACTCGCCGCAGAATACCCAGCCTCTGACCTGCTCTCGTAGCCACAGTATTTATATGGCTGGTCCAGTTAAGTTTCTGGTCAATGGTGACCCCCAGGATGTTGATGGTGGGGGATTCGGCGATGGTAATGCCGTTGAATGTCAAGGGGAGGTGGTTAGACACTCTCTTGTTGGAGATGGTCATTGCCTGGCACTTATCTGGCGCGAATGTTACTTGCCACTTATGAGCCCAAGCCTGGATGTTGTCCAGGTCTTGCTGCATGCAGGCTCGGACTGCTTCATTATCTGAGGGGTTGCGAATGGAACTGAACACTGTGCAGTCATCAGCGAACATCCCCATTTCTGACCTTATGATGGAGGGAAGCTCATCGATGAAGCAGCTGAAGATGGTTGGGCCTAGGACACTGCCCTGAGGAACTCCTGCAGCAATGCCCTGGGGCTGAGATGATTGGCCTCCAACAACCACTGTATGATTCCAGCCACTGGAGAGTTTTTCCCCTGATTCCCATTGACTTCAATTTTACTAGGGCTCCTTGGTGCCACACTCGGTCAAATGCTGCCTTGATGTCAAGGGCAGTCACTCTCACCTCACCTCTGGAATTCAGCTCTTTTGTCCATGTTTGGACCAAGGCTGTAATGAGGTCTGGAGCCGAGTGGTCCTGGCGGAACCCAAACTGAGCATCGGTGAGCAGGTTATTGGTGAGTAAGTGCCGCTTGATAGCACTGTCGACGACACCTTCCATCACTTTGCCGATGATTGAGAGTAGACTGATGGGGCGGTAATTGGCCGGATTGGATTTGTCCTGCTTTTTGTGGACAGGACATACCTGGGCAATTTTCCACATTGTTGGGTAGATGCCAGTGTTGTAGCTGTACTGGAACAGCTTGGCTAGAGGCGCAGCTAGTTCTGGAGCACAAGTCTTCAGCACTACAGCTGGGATGTTGTCGGGGCCCATAGCCTTTGCTGTATCCAGTGCACTCAGCCGTTTCTTGATATCACGTGGAGTGAATCGAATTGGCCGAAGACTGGCTTCCGTGATGGTGGGGATATCGGGAGGAGGCTGAGATGGATTATCCACTCGGCACTTCTGGCTGAAGATGGTTGCAAACGCTTCAGCCTTGTCTTTTGCACTCACGTGCTGGACTCCGCCATCATTGAGAATGGGGATGTTTGCAGAGCCTCCTCCTCCCGTTAGTTGTTTAATTGTCCACCACCATTCACGACTGGATGTGGCAAGACTGCAGAGCTTTGATCTGATCCGTTGGTTGTGGAATCGCTTAGCTCTGTCTATAGCATGTTGCTTCCACTGTTTAGCATGCATGTAGTCCTGAGTTGTAGCTTCACCAGGTTGGCACCTCATTTTTAGGTACGCCTGGTGCTGCTCCTGGCATGCTCTTCTACACTCCTCATTGAACCAGGGTTAATCCCCTGGCTTGTTGGTAATGGTAGAGTGAGGAATATGCCGGGCCATGAGGTTACAGATTGTGCTGGAATACAATTCTGCTGCTGCTGATGGCCCACAACGCCTCATGGATGCCCAGTTTTGAGCTGCTAGATCTGTTCTGAATCTATCCCATTTAGCACGGTGGTAGTGCCACACAACACGTTGGATGGTGTCCTCAGTGCGAAGACGGGATTTCATCTCCACGAGGACTGTGCGGTGGTCACTCCTACCAATACTGTCATGGACAGATGCATTTGCGACAGGTAGATTGGTGAGGATGAGGTCAAGTAGGTTTTTCCCTCGTGTTGGTTCGCTCACCACCTGCCGCAGGCCCAGTCTAGCAGCTATGTCCTTCAGGACTCGGCCAGCTCGGTCAGTAGTGGTGCTACCGAGCCACTCTTGGTGATGGACATTGAAGTCCCCCACCCAGAGTACATTTTGTGCCATTGCTGCCCTCAGTGCTTCCTCCAAGTGGTGTTCAACATGGAGGAGGACTGATTCATCAGCTGAGGGAGGACGGTCGGTGGTAATCAGCAGGAGGTTTCCTTGCCCATGTTTGACCTGATGCCATGAGATTTCATGGGGTCCAGAGTCAATGTTGAGGACTCCCAGGGCCACTCCCTGGGAGTCCTCAACATATCACTGTACCGCCACCTCTGGTGGGTCTGTCCTGCCGGTGGGACAGGACATACCCAGGGATGGTGATGGAAGTGTCTGGGACATTGGCTGAAAGATATGATTCTGTGAGTATGGCTATGTCAGGCTGTTGCTTGACTAGTCTGTGGGACAGCTCTCCCAATTTTGGCACAAGTCCCCAGATGTTAGTAAGGAGGACCTTGCAGGGTCGACTGGGCTTGGTTTGTTGCCGTTGTTGTGTCCGGTGCCTAGTGGTCCGATGCCGGGTGGTCCGTCCGGTTTTATTCTTATTATGACTTTTCGTAGCGAGATTTTTACAACTGAGTGGCTTGCTAGGCCATTTCAGAGGGCAATTAAGAATCAAAACCCATCTGGAGTCACATATAGGCCAGACCGGGTAAGGGCAGCAGGCTTCCTTCCCTAAAGGACATTAGTGAACCAGATGGGTTTTTACGACAATCCGGTAGTTTCATGGCCATCATTACTGATACTAGTATTTTAATTCCAGATTATTTATTTATTTAATTAATTGAATTTAATTAATTAATTGAATTTAAATTCGCCAGCTGCCGTGGCGGGATTTGAACTCATGACTCTGGATTTTTTCGTCCAGGCCTCTGGATTACTAGCCCAGTAACATAACCACTATGCTACCGTACCCGGTTTGTCAAAATCATTTAATAAATGAAACATAGTCATAATTACAACTTAAGTTGCAGTGAGACTACAGTTACCTTTTCTCAGATTGGTATCTCTGAGGTGGACAGCTGTTTACAGTGCTTGAGCATACACACAGAGCTCTGTTCCGAGTCACTTATTTTCAATGTTAGGCAAGAGGAGGCAGAAATGCCCACTTTCTCCTAACATTAAAATGAAATGATACTTTCAATGTTCTAGGAGGCCCAATCTATCACCTCAGTACTTTTTTTTCCATGCAGTTTTGCACCAAGCTGCAGTTCTGGTGCATCCAATGTAAACTCAAACCACAGTGAGATGGTGTCTTAAAAGTGGTCTTCCAACAACAACTTGCATTTATGTATGGCCTTTAGCATAGTAAAATATCCCAAGGCGCTTCACAGGAGTGTTATCAAACAAAGTTTGACACCGAGCCACATAAGGGGATATTAGGACAGGTCACCAAAAGCTTAGAATCATAGAAAGTTAAAGCACAGAAGGAGGCCATTCGGCCCATCATGTCCGTGCCGGTCGAAAAGAGCTATCCAGCTTAATCCCACTTTCCAGCACTTGGTGCGTAGCCCTATAGGTCACAGCATTTCAAACCCGAATGCATAATCCAAGTACTTTTTAAATGAGCTGAGGGTTTCTGCCTCTACAACCCTTTCAGGCAGTGAGTTCCAGACCCCTACCACCCTCTGGGTGAAAAAAAGTCTCCTCAGCTCCCCTCTAATCCTTCTACCAATTACTTTAAATCTATGCCTCCTGGTCACTGACCCCTCTGCTAAGGGAAATAGGTCCTCCCTATCCACTCTGTCTAGGCCCCTCATTATTTTATACGTCTCAATTAAATCTCCCCTCAGCCTCCTTTGTTCCAAAAAAAACAACCCCAGCCTATCCAATCTTTTCTCATAGCTAAAATCCTCCAGCCCTGGCAACATCCTCGTAAATCTCCTTTGTACCCTCTCTAGTGCAATCACATCTTTCCTGTAATGTGGTGATCAGAACTGTATGCAGCTTGGTCAAAGAGGTAGGTTTTAAGGAGGATCTTAAAGGAGGAGAGAGAGGCGGAGAAGTTTAGGGAGGTAATTCCAGAGCTTAGGGCCTACGCAGCTGAAGGCATGGCCACCAATGGTGGAGTGATTAAAATCGGGGATCCGCAAGTGGCAAGAATTGGAGGAGTGCAGAGATCTCGGAAGATTCCATTAACTTTAGCGCACTCAGAAGTTAGATTAGGGACCTTATTCTCAAGTCATACTATTACTTTCATGTTGATGTGTACATGAAACCACCTGGCTAATGCTTATAGAATCATAGAATGATACAGAACAGAAGGAGACCATTCGGCCTACCGTACCTGTATCGGCTCTTTGAAAGAGCTATCCAATTAGTCCCATTCCCCTGCCCTTTCTTCATAGCCCTGTACATTTTTCCCCTTCAAGTACTTATCCAAATCCCTTTTGAAAGTTATTATTGAATCTGCTTCCAACACCCTTTCAAGGTCATAACAACTCGCTGCGTAAAAAATTTCTCTGGTTCTTTTGCCAATTATCTTAAATCTGTGTCCTCTGGTTACTGACCCTTCTGCCACTGGAAACAGTTTCTTCTTATTTACTCTATCAAAACTCTTTGTGATTTTGAATGCCTCTATTAAATCTCCCCTTAATCTTCTCTGCTCTAAGGAGAACAATCCCAGCTTCTCTAGACTCTCCACGTAATTGAAGTCCTGCATCCCTGATATCACTCTTGTGAATCTCCTCTGCACCCCCCCTAAGGCCTTGACATACTTCCTAAAGTGTGGTGCCCAGAATTGGACACAATACTTCAGCTGGGGCCTCACCAGTGTTTTATAAAGGTTCAGCATAACTTCCTTGCTTGTGTACTCTATGCCTCTGTTTATAAAGCCAAGGATCCCATTTGCTTTTTAAACAGCCTTCTCAACTTGTCCTGCAATCTTCAAAGATTTGTGAAAATACACTCCCGGTCTCTCTCTTCCTGCATCCCTGTTAAAATTGTGCCATTTAGTTTATATTGCCTCTCCTCATTCTTCCTACTAAAATGCATCACTTAACACTTCTCTGCCATGTGTCTGCCCATTTCACCAGTCTGTCCATGCCCTCCTGAAGTCTGTTACTATCCTCCTCACTGTTTTCTATCTTTCCGAGTTTCGTGCCATCTGCAAACTTTAAAATTATGCTGTGTGTAAAAGTTTTGGTCTCACGCTAATTAGAATATATTTAATGCTATTAATATAGAATCATATATCTTTCAATTTACTTTCCAAAAAGGAAAATTTATAAGGTAGAGTCAGTACTACAGAATAAAATGCCCTTTTTTTTAACCCCTACATCACATTCAATAAATGGTAGGTTGAGGTTAGCTCCAAGAAGATGCTTGTGATTCATTCTTAATTTAGAAAGAAATCAATATGTAATTATTCTAAATTGTGTGAATTGATTAGCTAATACTTTCTGCTCCATCTTGTGATCTAGGCAATGAACAGTTCTCACATTTGGTGAATGTATCACTACTTTGCATCAATAGACATGAAGTGAAATATTCTACAGAAACTGCAGAGAACTGTGCTAAAATTAACAACTACAGTTTACCACTTTTAATGCCATTTTTGCTCTTAATCACTATTGTTTGTCTATTTGTTAGTTCGATCTTTGATCCTGTTTTTTTTGGTTCTTAAAATATTGCCAATTTTTCAACAATTTTCACTGCAGTAACCATTGAGATTTAAAAGTATTTTCTTTATTGTATATGCACACATGATTCATTGGGGTTGTATTCTCTGGAGTTTCAAAGGTTAAGGGGTGATCTGATCGAAGTTTATAAGATATTAAGGGTGGATAGAGAGAAACTATTTCCGCTGGTTGGGGATTCTACGAGTAGGGGGCACAGGCTAAAAATTAGAGCCAGACCTTTCAGGAGCGAGATTAGAAAACATTTCTACACACAAAGGGTGGTAGAAGTTTGGAACTCTCTTCCGCAAACGGCAATCGATACTAGCTCAATTGCTAAATTTAAATCTGAGATAGATAGCTTTTTGGCAATCAAAGATATTAAGGGATATGGGCCAAAGGCAGGTATATGGAGTTGGATCACAGATCAGCCATGATCTTATCAAATGGCGGAGCAGGCATGAGGGGCTGAATGGCCTACTCCTGTTCCTATGTTCCTGTGTTCATATTAGAAATTTTGATTACATCTTAATGCTTAACATAATCTAAAAGGACCTGATAGGGCATAAATTCAACATTGTTTGATGCCAGTTTGGGCATAAAACAGGTGCAATGATAACCAATTGAGCAGGGCATAGACCTGCACCCGAACTGCACAGGCATTTGAGGCACTGCTAAATTGGTCAACAACTGCGGGCCACTGCCGGCCCATGCTCGGACCCCCTCCCGATTGCCTCCCACGGACTTACTTGTGGACCTTGACGCCGGCCAAAATTGCTTAGGTCCCAACCAGCAAGTTGCGTTGGGGTGACCGATTGGGGCCCGCAGTTCACCAGAATTATGATGATGAGGTCCAAGGACCAACTTAGGAAGGTTCTCAGGCCTCACCATTTTGGCACACCATCGCTGCCAGAATCGGACTCGGTTTCAGGCACTGTCCAATTTCTACCCTGATATGTTTAATACAACAGATGTCCTATTACTTTGAAACTCAATCATTGTAACATATTAATGGAGAAAAGAAATGTGGGCAAATATTTGTAATCTCAGTTTGCATAAGTATGTTATACATTCTGTTGCTGTTCAGTGATGAGAGATAACATTGCTGCAAAATGAGACTTTATTTCCATTATGTAAGTTAATAAAAGGATGGAATATTCCAACCTAGTTTAGTGCAGATCAACAACAAAATAACACATATTTGAATCTTTACTGAAAATGTAACTTTTTTTCAGCCAAGGGTCAAATTAATAGAGACCCATGCTCCTAATCTCCAAATGCAACAGGCCTAATAGACCCCATACATTTTTAATAATGGGTGTACAATTTTTGGTGCAAATTAAATATTCTGTACAAAAATAGAACAAATAAATATAACAAACAAGATTATCTTCAAACGATGTTTAAGTATGAATTAATTTTATTTGTATTTGTTTATTTTGTTGCATACGTAGTCTTGTATCAAGTTTTTAGGCAACACTGAATGTTTGTGCATAAACTAAAACTTTAAAAGGAAGTGTCACAAACCACAGACAGTTTTTGCCCTCAAGAAAATTAGCCCTGTAATTTTAAGTTGCTAACCTACCTGTCACTATGCCCCTAAAACCAAGACGTTTTGGAAATGTATTTCAAATAATTATACTTAAAAGTAATGTTTATCACATTTGCCACCTCATGTTTACTGAAGCACAAGCAATGTAATATTATTTGGCACAATTTAAATTGTTCTTAAAACCAAATTTATTTTCCATAAAAGAACATAAAAATTGTCTGATTATATTGCAAAATGTTAAAGAGCCAAAAAGAATCAGGATCAATGTTAGAACTAACTAAAATAGACTAACAATAGGGATTAGAGATAAATTGTTTGGAGATTATCCAATACAGAAACGGAATCCAATGTAATGCAGGTTAGAATGTTTTTCAACAGTTTCAAAACAAGAACCTTGATTTCATCTATGAAAATTTTCAAAAATATTGACATTACACAAATTATGGCTGCCTAAATAGGTGGAGTCATTTCAGATAGTCTGAATTACTCCTGTTCCAATTTCTTTCTTGCAAGAATTTCTTAACATGTAAACATAAAACTTACCTGCGGCGATTGCTTATCTTGTCTGAAAAAGTACAATGATGAATTAGATTCATTCCATTTGAATTTGTGTATTTTCTAATTATAATTTAATAATACCTCGTTAGTTAATTGTAAATATTAATATGACATGTTTTTCAAGGTGAACTAAAATGCTTTTTGGTTGGTGTATATAAATGCAAACCTTTGAGACTTTATGCAATGATTTTTCCTTGTCTCATTGCACTGTTTATTATGCAATACAATCATTTCAAAAATTCTGATATTCTTTAGCTGGTTGAGCTGAGATCAATACCAAAATGACCGAGTGCACAAATCAATCAGAACAGCATGAGCAATGCTATTTGGAAATGAGATGCTGTGCCTGCTTTTTTGAACTATAGAAAGTGATTATTCTTTTAAGCAGGAGCCAGGGGATAGGTGGGGGAAAAGTCTGGCCAGTATCCACATACATCAGTAAATTCTGCTGCTATGGAAGCTTGAATCTTTCTACAGACAATGTTTTATACTGATCAAAATGCCATGTTTTGATACAAGAGCATACCCATGACACTCAGCTTAAAAACTTTTTTTAGTTATTCTTTGAATTATTACTGGTAATAATTTATTATATGAATTATTACTGGAGATGCTGGGTTTTGAGATTCACCCCTGAAATTTTCATTTATATTACACTGTTGCAAGGCATTTCTACTATAGAAATCAACCTTTGTGCTGCAGATATTTATGATTTTATCATCAAGAAACAGCTTTTTATCAGCAATGCCAGATTGAAATCTCAAGTTTTTTGGTGTGCTTTTTTAATAATTTCATAACTGCTGTAAAATCTGCTGCATGAATTAGCATCAAGAGCACAGGTCATTTTTTGGCCCAATCAGGAAATTTGCCCTATACACATATACTTAGCTAACAGATAATTAGGCAATAAGGTACACTCCTCTCTCTCCATTATATCTCCAGAAAACACAGAAACCCATCAATAAACTACTAGACAACTGGATACAGAATGCCAGGGAATTTAATGTGTTTCCTTCTCTTAGTATTTCAAACAATTTTACAACACCAAGTTATAGTCCAACAATTTTATTTGAAATTCACAAGCTTTCGGAGGCTTCCTCCTTCCTCAGGTGAATGTTGTGGAAATGAAATCCTCGAACCCTTCGCATTTATAAATCACAGAACAATACCTGGTGATTACAGATAGTCTTTCCAACTGCCCGTTGCCAAGGCAATCACAGTGTGCAGACAGAGAGGTGTTACCAACAAGGCCACCGAATATACAAACACCCAAAAAAAAAACAGAGAGAGAGAGGCAGAAACATAGAAACATCCAGAAGGAAGAGAAAGACAGCAAATGACCCGTTATATTAAAAACAGATAACATTTGTTCGCTGGTAGGGTTACGTGTAGCGTGACATGAACTAGGGAAAGACTTTCTAAATTAACATGAAGACAACCAATATGCAAATCACCATTTCTGGAGTAAATTAAATTAGAAACTTATCACAAGTCATCCAAAGATGTCCAGATAAAATTGGCCATTTCCTATTTAAAAAAAAAATATCTTCTAGCTCTCCCATGGAGCTTTAACTGTACTTGCCCCTTTAATGATACTGTTGCCTTTAAGACCTGAATTGCTTGCATTATTCCTGGCCCCACACCAGATAAAACACCTCAATCTGTACCTATAGCTCACGCTCTGCATTATAGTAAGGGTCACAAGGAAATCCAGGTGCTCCAGTATAGCCTGAGGTGCAGCGCATACATTGTGTCCTTTAACAGTGCCACACCGGAAAATCGGCCCAATCTACAACAACCACAACAACTTGCATTTGTGTAGCGCCTTTAACATAATAAAACATCCCAAGGGGCTTCACAGGAGCGTTATCAAACCCAAATTTGACACTGAGCCACATTAAGAGATATTATAACAGGTGACCAAAAGCTTGGTCAAAGAGATGGGTTTTAAGGAGCATCGTAAAGGAGAAGAGAGAGGCATAGAGGTTAAGGGAGGGAATTCGAGAGCTTACGGCCTAGGTAGCTGAAGGCATGGCTGCCAATGGTGGAGTGATTTAAATCGGAGATGCGCAAGAGACAAGAATTGGAGGAGCGCAGAGATCTCGGAGGGTTGTAGGGCTGGAGAAGCTTACAGAGATAGTGAGGGGCGAGGCCTTGGAGGGATTTGAAAACAAGGATGAGAATTTTAAAACTGAGGCATTCCTGGACTGGGAGCCAATGTGCGAGTTAGGATAAGGGCAGCACAGTTTTAGATGAGCTCACATTTATGGAGGTCGGCCAGGAGAGCATTGGAATAGTCCAGTCTAGAGGTAACAAAGGTACGGATGAGCAGAGGCGGGGCGGAGATGGGCGATGTTGTGGAGGTAGGCAATCTTGATGATGGAGCGGATATGTGGTCGGAAGGTCATCTCGGTCAAATAGGACGCCAAGGTTGCGAACGGTCTGGTTCAGCCTCAGACAGTGGCCAGGGAGAGAGAGAGGGATAGCTAGGGAACAGAGTTTGTGATGGGAACCGAAGACAATGGCTTCGGTCGTCCTAGTTGGAGGAAATTTCTGCTCATCCAATACTGAATATCAGACAAGCAGTGTGACAACTTAGACAGTGGAGGGGTCGAGGGAGGTGGTGGTAAGATAGAGCTCAGTGTCATCAGCATATACGTGGAACCAAACGTTGTGTTTTCAGATGATGTCGCTGAGGGGCAGCATGTGGATGAGAAACAGAGGGGGGCCAATCTACTCTAATCCCATTTCCCTGCTTTTAATCTATATCCTTTTACATTCTTTTTTTCAAATAGTTATCCAATTCTACTTTAAATTATATCATACTCTGTCTCACTTGTGGTAAAGCATTACATGTTCTCATAATCCTCTGTCAAAAGCAATCATAATCCTCAGTAAATACCTCCTTGTTATTAATTTGCTAACCAGTGGAAACCATCTTTTTTTCTATTTACACTTTCATAATCAAGCCTTCTCTGTTACCCAATTTTTTAAGCCTTTCTTCACAACTATAATCTCTCTAACCTCTCATTTCTGGTCTAGTGAATCTTCACTGTACACTTTCCAAAGGCCGCAATAGCCATGTTGTACCTAGAACTGCATGCAATACTCCAACTATAACCTAAACAATTTCTTGTTGAATATTAATATCACTTTCTTGTTTTTACATTTGTTGTCTCCATATATTAAACCAAGAATCATTTCAGGATTTTTAATAACCTTTTCCGTCTGTTTGTTTAAATTCTTCTGGTGCTCCCCTCATTCTTCATGTTTTGTACACTTTGCGTTGAGTTTAATTTAGAGCATGCTGTTTTTTTAATGTTAATTATCTGGTTCCAGTCAGCAACTCAAATTTCAAACTTCATCAGCAGCAAAACAGTGAAATGTTAAGGACATAAATATAGCATTGACATAAATTTGCATCTGATTTCCATATTGCTTAGTCACATTATAAATGAGAAGTATATCTTTAACCATTAGCGAGCAAGGATAGTTTTTGAATATAAAATGTAAATGAATTTTGATACAAATCATAAGCAAAGTACAGATGTTGGTGAACAAGTTTCACAATGTTTGATTTTTAATGTAACAGTATTAATTGAGGGGCTTGACGGAGAGCTATTGAGTCTAAATAACCAAAATGAGGGAATTAACAGTTAGTTAGGAAATATACTGTTTATCTTTACTTCTGACCCTAGATAGGAAATGTGACTGTTCAATTCTTTCTACATATTTTGAAAGTGTTGTTGGAGAGGAAACATTTCCATCTATGTTTTGAAGGGACGTGACTGTTCAGCCTCAATAGATCACACATTGTCCAAGTAATATGGCTTTCTAATCCATAAAGGTAATGAGGTTTTCCTCTATTTTAGCTGGCATTGTTGGAATGCCCGAGGACACTATTTCATATATTCAAATAGCTGAGATTAAAATCTCTATCCTGGTCTCAATTTGTGTTCACTGCTTCTGCTGCATTTCTAATGACTGTTGGGCCCACCAATGCAAAAACCTGTTTCTGTGACTGTCCCACTGGATGTATCCCCCGCTACAGAAAAGGATACCACCATTGGAGATACTCCACAATCAAGAAAAGCTGCTGCCATCAGGCTGTCACATGTGGAACTATACCCTGGCAGGAGTCATTGGGCTCAATTTTGAAATGGTGGCGGGTTGGCAGCGGGGTGGTGAAGGTGCACATAGCACCAGATTCGGGGGGGGGGGGTGGGTGAAGAGGGGAAGGTCAGGGGGTAAAGATGGGGAGATCGGGGGAGGAAGATGGGGAGATCGGGGAGGGGTGAAGAGGGGAAGATCAGGGGGGGAGAGAGGGAGATCGGCAGGACTTTGGGAAGAGGGGGAGATCGGAGTGGGAGACATCGGGGGCTGAGGGGGACATCGGAGAGGGAGACATTGGACATCGGAGCAGAGTGGAAAGGTAGGTTGATTTTGTGTTTTAACTTTGTACAGTGGTTTGTTATTTAATTTATTTCGTTTCTTATTGCCTGATCCGGCCCTTCGCACCAGGCATGAATCAGAAGCGGTGGGCAAGTCGTCCAGGTAAGTTAAAAATCGTTCTAACTACCTAACATGTCACAATGAAGTGCCTTAAGTACCTCAATGAGGTACATTTGGTTCTTTAACTATCATCCCGCTGGCTTTAATTGCCGGCGGGACTTCCGGATTCGGGATGCCCACGTGCACACAGGTGCGTCTGTGGGGAACTCGGAAGTCGAAATGTTGGAGCTGGCTTCTGAACCCGCTCTGCATTTCTGCAATTTTCGCAGCCCCAATGCACCTGCAATTTATGTTTAAAATCGAGCCCCTTGACTTTAGAAAAGAAGCGCAGAAAATTGGGGGAAAACTCACATACTGCAGAAATCATGGTCTTTCTCTTCCAAATATGCAATAATATGAGTTAAAACTGATACATAAGCAGATCTTTATAATAAAAGTGACATTTTCAACTAAAGTTTGATGAGGTTCCATTGAATAAATTGGGATTTATTAAATAAAAAGGTTTATAAATGAGAAGAGGTAATTATTGGGTAGTAATAAATATCGCTGTACTGTTTTTTAGAAAAAGGCTTATCGTAGTATCATAGTTTCATAGTAGGTACAGCACAGGAGGAGGCCATTTCGCCCATCATGCCTGTACCGGCTCTTTGAAAGAGCTATCCAATTAGTCCCATTCCCATGCCCTTTCCCCACACCCCTGTACATTTTTTCCCTTCAAGTGTTTATCCAGTTCCCTTTTGAAAGTTATTATTGAATCTGCTTCCACCACCCTTTCAGGCAGTGTATTCCAGATCATTACAACTCTCTGTGTAAAATTGTTCCCTTATGTCACCTCTGGCTCTTTTGCCGATCACCTTCAATCTGTGTCCTCTGCTTACCAGCCCCTCTGCCACTGGAAACAGTTTCTCCTTATTTACTCTGTCAAAACCGTTCATGATTTTGAACACCTCTATCAAATCTCCCCTTAACCTTCTCTGTTCTAAGGAGAACACACCCAGCTTTTCCAGTCTCTCCACATAACTGAAGTCTCTCATCCCTGGCACCATTCTAATAAATCTCTTCTGTACCCTCACTAAGGTCTTGACATTCTTCGTAAAGTGTGGTGCCCAGAATTGAACACAATACTCCAGCTAAGGTCTAACCAGTGTTTTATAAACTTCGTTGCTTTTGAACTCTCCGCCTCTATTAATAAAGCCAAGGATCCCATATGCATTTTTGACAGCCTTTTCAACTTATCCTGCCACCTTCAAAGATTTGTGTATGTGCACCCCCAGGTCTCTCTGTTCCTGCACCCCATTTAAAATTGTACCATTTAGTTTATATTGCCTCTCCTCATTCTTCCTACCAAAATGTATCACTTCACACTTCTCAGCATTAAATTTCATCTGCCATCTCTCTGCCCATTTCACCAATCTGTCTATGTCCTCCTGAAGTCTGTTACTATCCTCCACATTGTTTACTATATTTCCGAGTTTCGTGTCATCGGTAAACTTTGAAATTATAGCCTCTATACCCAAGTCTAAGTCATTAATATATATCAAAAAGAGCAGTGGTCCTAATACTGACCCCTGGGGAACACCGTTGTATACTTCTCTCCAGTCTGAAAAACAACCGTTCATCATTACTCTCTGCTTTCTGTCCCTTAGCCAATTTTGTATCTATGCTGCCACTGTCCCTTTAATCCCATGAGCTTTAATTTTGCTAACAAGTCTATTATGTGGTACTTTATCAAATGCCTTTTGAAAGTCCATATATACATCAACCGTTCTACCATCATCAACCCTCTCCATTACTTCATCAAAGAGCTCAAACAAGTTAGTCATACGCAATTTTCCTTTATCAATTCCATGCTGACTTTTATTTATTAACCCATAGTTTTCCAAGTGCCAATTAATTTTGTCCTGGATTATTGTCCCTAAAAGTTTCCCCACCATCGACGACAGGGGGTGTAACATTTGCAATCCTCCAATCCTCCGGTGCTGTCCCCATATCTAAGGAGGATTGGAAGATTGTGGCCAGAGCCTCTGCAATTTCCACCCTTCCTTCCCTCAGTGACCTAGGATGCATCCCATCTGGACTGGGTGACTTTTCTACTTTGAGTACTGCCAATCTTTTAAGTACCTCCTCTTTATCTATTTTTATCCTATCCAATATCACTACTACCTCCTCCTTTACAGCTACAATGGCAGCATCCTATTCACTAGTGAAGATAGTTGTGAAGTATTCATTTAGTGCCTCAGTCATGCCCTCTGCCTCCACAAGAAGATCTCTTTTTTTTTGTCCCTAATCGGTCCCACCCTCCCTTTGACTTCCCTTTTACTATTTATATATTTATAAAAGACTTGTAGGTTCCCTTTTATGTTAGTCGCTAATCTATTCTGTTACTATCTCTTTACCCCTCTTACTCCCTTTTTTAGATCTCCTCTATACTTTCTATATTCAGCCTGGATCTCTAATGTGTTATGAACCTTGCATTCATCATAAGCCTCCTTTTCCTGTTTCATTTTAATCTTTATATCTTTAGTCATCCAGGGAGCTCTAGCTTTGGATGCTTAGCTTAGTGACCATTTCCTTGGCTCCCATTAAATCTTGCACACAGGTTATAAATTGTTTCATGTAACATTATGAAGCAAAATTTTACTCAGTAAGTAAGTACCAATGAATTGAATTCTAACAGATATTTCTGCTCATGGGTTCAAGCCCCAGAGATTTGAGCGCATAACTTCGGCTGACACTTCAGTACAGCACTGAGGGATTGCTTCACTGTCAGAGGTGTAATCGTTCAGATGAGATGTTAAACCAAGGTTCTGTCTGCCCTTTCAGGTGGATGTAAAATATTTAATGACACTATTTATTAATTGTATCCATATGATTTATATCAATTAGTGTTAATTGTATTCAGGTGGTGTGTATCAATTGGGGACTCTCTTGTATCCATTTATATGAGAGCTTATCGAGGGTGTGGTGTGGGTTGTGTTGATCTCTGTGAATAAAGGCTTGGAAGCAACTTAGGCCAGGCTTTAGTATTCTATCCTTCACCACCTGGCTATCCAATTTGTTACACTATTTAAAGCAGGACATTCTCCTAATGTCCTGGGTAGCATGTATCCCTCAACCAAGAACAGATTATTTTGTCTCATTGCTATTTGTTTTTTTTGTATTCGTTCATGGGATGTGGGTGTCGCTGGCAAGGCCAGCATTTATTGCCCATCCCTAATTGCCCATTGAGAAGGTGGTGGTGAGCCACCTTCTTGAACCCCTGCAGTCCGTTTGGTGAAAGCTCTCTCACAGTGCTGTTAGATAGGGAATTCCAGGATTTTGACCCAACGAAGGAACAGTGATATATTTCCAAGTCGGGATGGTGTGTGACTTGGAGGGGGACGTGCAGGTGATGTTGTTCCCACCTTGTTGGATCTTACTGTGTGCAAATTGGCTTCCATGTTTCCCTACATTGAGACAGTGACTACACTTCAAAGTATTTCATTGTCTGTGAAGTGCTTTTGGACATCCTGAGGTCATGAAAGGCATTATATACATGCATGTTCTTTCTTATTTCTGATGGGCCCAAATTACTGCATTAAATCAGAATCTGGGGAGCAACGGTTTGGTGACATATGAAATGTAGTGCTGTGGCCCAAACATATGTTAAGAAGTTTATTTTACCAAAAAGTATTTACCAATTCTGCTTTACATAAGATGACAAGCAAATTCTAATTCGACTTGCAATTATGTGTTGACTACTAGTCTTATCAAGTTTAATAAAAGCACCACAAAAATCAAGAACTCTATAGTTCGTAAACCTATGTGACATGGGATTAGAATCATAGTGACAGATTTAATAATTGAAAGTGCACAAGAAGCAATGTGCCATTCTGATGAAAGCCACTGACTTCCCAATCCTTTTCACTAGATTTGACTCAAATCCTAGTTGTTTACCAATGCGACAGAATTGAGTGCTGTATAATAACAGTAAAATGCTTCAAAGGTGAAACCATCACTCAAAATCTCCATCTTCTCCAGAATTTTTAATGATACCTTGATCAAACTTGTATTTGGAAGGTAACTGACTATCTTTTAAATCATTAATTAAATTGTATTAAAATAATATTAGGTCATTCAAGAGTTGATCTTTTAAAAGTATTATCTTATATCAGGTAATCATAATAGGTCTCCAATTTTTATCTTTTATTTAATACTTTGCTTATACTCAGTGCCTTTGATTTAGTCCTAGTTTTTCCAATCAGGAGAGATAGAGAAGGAAAAAAAACCAGAGGGGAAGGCTATCTTAGTAATTAATGACACAATTACAGCTGTACAAAGGAAAGTTGTTGTTGTCAGTGATGCACAGTCTGTCTCAAAAGTTAAGAAGTCAGAAATCTGATGTCTTAGTGGCAATACATTATGGACCACGCAAAATAAATCAATGATGGAATTTGTAGGTAAATTGGAGATGTTTGCAGTGGTAACAGAGTTGTAATTAGGAGACACTTTAACTATCCTAAAGTATACTGGGATGAGACAAAAGCTTATGGTCAAAATTGGGAGCAGATCTTAGAACACATCCAGGATTGTTCCCTTAATGAGTATGTTGCAAGTCTAACAAGTTAGGGTGCAGTGTTATATCTAGTTCTTGGTAACAAAGGAAGAAAATTAGTGACCTGGAGGGAAATTGTGACCATAACATCATTAGGTTCACATTGAAAATAGACAAGGAAAAATCGGTCTTGGGTGATAGCACAAAATGAGCGATAACAAATTGTCAGCCTGTTTTGCACTCCGCCTGATTTTGTTTTGCATTGATTTCAATGAAAATGCTACCTTGTATATCTCATTTGTTCTCTGCTGCAATATTGTTGTTAGACAAAGTAAAGTAAGGAAATTTCTGGGAGCCTGCTTGAAAGATTTTTAAATATGTATAGGATCTGTTGTGTGTGCTCGTTTGACCAGCAAATATTGTTTGTGCGCTGTTTCGCGTGTAGCTATCCCTAGGAGCATATCTTTTTTCAGGTTCTGGAGGAGAATCAGAGTATCCAAACCAGGTAGATGTGTTTGCATCTTAGATGCTCTTTTAGGACTCATCCTTATGCCCCCATCCATGCATACAGGGTCAGGTTCTCGTACCGGAAGACACCTGCACAAACAGACTAAGAAGACACAATAGAATAATGTACAGTCCTGCAACCAGACTTGGGAATCACTTCTGTCAATGGCAGTGAAGATTACGTCTGTGCTGCACTATTGCACAACAGCCTGCTTCCAAGCAATCACAGGAGATATCCACCTCATCTCCCCACCAGATAGCTCACTAATATGATATTTGCCAGCACTAGTGAATTCGTCAGTTTCTTTTAGTGGCCACATCCCTTTAAATTTTCCAAGTGATCACATACCTTTAAGCTTTTCCTTTAAGGTATTGCTGCTTACATTTTCCATTCCCCTCTAGTGAACTCTCAGTGCCAATCTGAATATGGGCCAAATAACTTGGATAAATATAAATATATTACATGTGCCAACCACAGAAATCACACGTAGTTGTTATTTGGGCAAAGTCTGTCAAACTCTTTGAACACGGGGATCATAAAATACACCTACTTCACCTTATTTAAAAAAAGGCTTTCTTTTTTAAAAGCTGTTAAAAATATTTTTATGCTGTTCACACTCTAGATTATTATTTCAGCACCTAAGTAACTGTGGTCCAAGTGTCTGTGCCAGTCTACAGAAAATGGATTTAATAACAAACACTAGGAGCTGGTTCAAGGACACGGGCTCTTGAATACAAATTAAAAGATCAATAGAAAAGCAGCAATTGCAGAATATGTTCTTCGTTAAGCAACCCTGCTCATTGCAGTAACCTACCAGTCTTTAGCCCCTGGCTAAGGAGGAAAGCTTGCCTTTGTAGTGCAACTTTTCACAGATCAAATAAGATTGTCATCTGTCAATTATCTGGAATTTATTTGTTCTATATCTGAGAAGTTTACCAACAGAAATGTATTGGATTTTTCCTGATAGTTGTATTATAAACTTTGTATGAAGCATTTTTATCAGCACTTTAGTTGTGAACTGTAGAAGGCATCTCACCCATTATATATTTGAAAGCAGGTGGAATAATGTACACACCCAGAATTTTTCTTGTAAGCATTTTTGCATAAATCCTTTAAATTGCTGTAATATGAACATACAAAAATGACGGACAGGAAAAGACCGCTGGGTCCATCCAGCCTGTCCCGTACAGTTGTCATGCCTTATGTATCACAATGCATAGACTCCCTCCCCACAGCCATGTAATATCCCGGGAGAGGCAAAAAAACATTAAAAACTCAGGCCAATTAGGGGAAAAAAAATCTAACATTCCTCTCCGACCTCTTTAGGTGATCAAAACTAGTCCAGGAGATCACAGACCCTGGTTTATATTACGGGATACCTACCTCTTGTACGAGGTGATCTCCGCCCCAGTCAGAAACTGGTCCAGCTCTCTCTTGAAGAAATACAGCAAATCTGTGGTCACCGCATGACTGTGTCTTCACAATAGAACACACAAAAAGCATACTGGAAATAGTGGGGAGCCAAGGGTCTAATGAGAGTGAGGAACTTAAAGCAATTAAGATTAGTATAGAAAAAGTACTGGAGAAATTAATGGGACTAAAAGCCGACAAATCCCCTGGACCTGATGGCCTACATCCTAGGGTTTTAAAAGAGGTGGCTGCAGAGATAGTGGATGCATTGGTTTTGATCGTCCAGCGTTCCCTAGATTCTAGAACGGTCCCCATGGATTGGAAGGTAGCAAATGTAACCCCGCTATTCAAAAAAGGAGGGAGAGAGAAAACAGGAAACTATAGGCCAGTTAGCCTGACATCAGTAATGGGGAAAATGCTAGAAACTGTTATTGAGGATGTAGTAACAGGGCATTTAGAAAATCAAAATATGATTAGGCAGAAGTAACATGGTTTTATGAAAGGGAAATTGTGTTTGACAAATCTATTAAGAGTTTTTTGAGGGTGTAACTAGCAGGGTAGATAAGGGGGAACCAGTGGATGTAGTATATTTGGATTTTCAAAAGGCATTTGATATGGTGTCAAGAGATTGTTACACAAGATTAGGGCACATGCGATTGGGAGTAATATATTAGCATGGATTGAGGATTGGTTAATGGACAGAAAACGGAGAGTAGGAATGGACGGGTCATAATAGGGTTGGCAGGCTGTAGCTAGTGGGGTGCCACAAGGAACAGTGCTTGGGCCTCAGTTGTTTACAATATATATCAATGACTTAGATGAGGGGACCGAGTGTAATGTATCCAAGTTTGCTGATGATACAAAGCTAGGTGCGAAAGTAAGTCGTGAGGAGGACGCAAAGAGGCTGCATAGGGATATAGACAGGTTAAGTGAGTGGGCGAGAAGGTGGCAAATGGAGTATAATGTGGGGAAATGTAAAATTATCCACTTTGGTAGGAAGAATAGAAAAGCAGAATATTTTTTAAAAGGTGAGAGACTAAGAAATGTTGGTAGTCAGCAGGATTTGGGTGTCCTTGTACACGAATCACAGAAAGTTATCATGCAGGTACAGCAATTAGGAAGGCAAATGGTATGTTAGCCTTTTTTGCAAGGGGGTTGGAGTATAAGAGTAAGGAGGTCTTGCTACAATTATACAGGACTCTGGTGAGACCACACCAGGGGCTGTGTACAGTTTTAGTTTCCTTCCTAAGGAAGGATATACTTGCCTTAGAGAGGGTGCAACGAAGGTTCACTAGATTGATTCCTGGGATGAGAGGGTTGTCCTGTGAGGGGAGATTGAGTAGAATTGGCCTATATTCTCTGGAGTTTAGAAGAATGAGAGACGATCTCATTGAAACGTATAAGATTCTGAGAGGGCTTGACAGGGTAGATGCTAAGAGGCTGTTTCCTCTGGCTGGAGAGTCTAGAACTATGGGTCATAGTCTCAAGATAAGAGGTCGATGCTCAGTCGTTGATTATATTCAAGACTGAGATCGATGGATATTTGGACACTAAGAGAATCAAGGGATGTGGGGATAGGGCGGGAAAGTGGAGTTGAGGTAGAAGAGGAGCCATGGCCTTATTGAATGGTGGAGCAGGCTCGAGGGGCTGTATAGCCTACTCCTGCTCCTATTTTTTTATGTTCTTATGACCCGGCAACCTTTTCCACAGATCCACTATTCTCTCGGAAAAGAAGAACCACCTAAGATCTAACCTAGTTCTGGCCTTACGTAACTTGTAAGTATGATCCCTGGTTCTCCTTAACCTATCCAGTTGCAATAATTGTTCCAAGTAAACACAGTTTAGTCCCTTCATTATTTTATTAACCTCAATCAAATCGCCACAAAGTCTATGCTTGTCTAAGGGTGTTATGGACAGGAAAATTGGCCCCATTTTCCTTATAATATGACCCTCAAAATACTAATTTTTGTATAAACCCCAAGAGGATCCCATGTACTCAACAATAGAAATTTTATACATTTTGCAGCTCAAGATATCAAAGTAAATATTTGTGGAGGGAATAGAACTATAATTCATCAATAATTTAGTATAAGAAATGTTTTAATGTAGGTTATGTCAATAATAACTGTCATTTTTTTGTGATTTTTTTTCAAATTTTTCTTTTCGGTGAAGCTAAACTTTGATCCAAATTAAAAGATGAACAATTTATCACGTACATTTAGTCTAGCTATAATTCATAGCAGCAAAATTGGTTTTATTTATGTTGAAGTTTTCAAAAGATGTGAGCCCTTCTGAATCTATGTCTGCAAAGTAGCTTTTGTTTAATATTCACCCATTTTTAGATCTATCTGTCATCAAAGATTTTTCTGTTTCTTCTACGCTATAGTTAATAACAGGGTTGCTAAATTTATTGAGAGTGGTTGAAAATTAAATGCTTGTGAAAGTATTTTTGTAGGGTTTGATTATATGTTGGGCCAGTCAAGATTTTACAGAAGATACAGAAACATGTTTGAATAAAGAACTCGCTTAATAACAGTGTGAAACACAGATGATACAATCTGTTGCCTGTTTTTCTTGATTGCATTGAATTCAAAGATATAAAACTCTGGAGAAAACAAAGTTCAAGGGGTAGAATTTCCGTGGGGTTTCACACCGCATTCCCAGTCTCGCACTGCATTTTTGATGGAAGATAGGCAGCACCCTTGCAGAAACGGCGTAAATAGCCCTTTACATTGTATCTCCAGAATTTCCACCGATCTCCCACTGAAGTTATGGTGGGAGATTGGGAGAACCCCCACGGAAACTCCTGGTGAAGCAGTTTTCAAATTAGCAGTTTTCTACTTGTCCAATTAAATTAATGCACTATTAAATACAGGCAGGATCACTGTAAGTCAGCAGTCTCATAACCATTTATATTCCTGGCAGTGTTAATTGCATGTTTAATTCACATGGAATCAGGCATTTTTGCCAGCAGGTATGTTTTATTATTCTGGCAGTATTTGTGTACCTCACAGTTTAGATGGGTTTGGAACTGCTTGAGATGGGAGGCTGAAAGGGAACTCGATAAATGGATTTGAGAAAAGCAGAACTTCATTTCAAAAGAAGCAAAGTGATGAGAAAAGGAGAGTGAATCAATAAAATCAAAATTGGAAAATGAGGATAGATTATTCAAGAAATACCTATATTTATAGAGAAGCATAAAACAAATTTAAAATATTGAAAGAAATAATTTAAACTGATGAATATAACCTAATGAAAGACCAAGTGGCACAGTTTCTCAGCAGGTTGGAGTTCTAATGCTCTGGGCCATGAAGTGTTAGGATGTAGGTATGCATTAATGAGTCACCACATGGTGAGTTCTTGATATCAGGTATGTTGCCATGAGGTGATACCAAACAGATGTTGAGTGTTCACCCAAAAGGAAGGAGGGATAGTCCAAGGTAGAGTAGTTCTATGCCTTCTAGCAGCTCCATTACTGGCAGAGTCCTGAGAATATGTTGGCTGTCAGGAAAGAAAGAAAAGAAGACAAACTGATCTTCAGAAAGAGGTCTACTGTTATTAGATGGATTTTTCAAGTTGTCAGGTAGGTCACTAGTTAGCCCACAGCATAGTAGTAGAGTATTTCACTCACAGAATTGCAGTTTCTGTGAGACCAACATGCAGCAACCTTGAAGAATTCTGCATCCTGGCATGACCCATCCTTCTGGCTGATAGAGAAAATAGTGTGGGCTCAAATGGAGGGAAAATATTATTTGAATGCATCTATAATGTAGTCTGAATGAACGATTAAATTGAAAAATCAATTCGAGAAATAAAATTTGAAAATATGCTTGCAATGTTTTGGAGTGTGGCAGTTCTTTGACACAAAATTAATGTTATTATGCTGCACATAAATGAGAGTGTAGCAGGTTAATTACATACAGTGAAACCTTGATTATCTTCGCTCTCGTTATCTCAGTTCTTAATTAACTGCAAGAATCTTTGCGGGAATCAGGCTGCCAACAGTTTTTTTTTGTGTCAGAGCATGTTAATCCAAAGAGCATATTGGTGGAGCTCCAACAGCAGATCTGCTGGCTCCCCAAGCTCCCACCCATGACAACAGCAACCAAACCTGGCACAAACCCAAGAAAACTAGCCAAAAATGCTCCAAGAGCACCAACCAGAGGCCCTCTGAAACAGAGGTAGGGGTTAAAGGCAGTGTGCACTCACCTCCAATGATCATGTCAGCAGCCTTCACAGTGCTGATCTCAGCAGAGGGACCAATATTAAAATCCAGGTAGATCCTGCCTGTAAAAACTTGCTGCTATGTCTCAGGCTTTAATCAACTCTCGTATTTTGGCATAAAACACGATGAAATATTTATTAAACTCATAATAACACTCATGCATATGGTACCTTGTTTGACCTAAAAAAAATTATAGTTGATTATGAAGTAATATTTTGGCATCTCTCAATGCATTGCCGTATAAGTACTGTAACAATTTAATTGTCATGTTGATTGATTGTGAATAATTGTTGGGAAGGATTTTAGTTTTTTAAACATTTATTTAATAATTACTTTTAGTTAACTACATGAAATGCTGGTCTTACACTATTTAGCTTCTGGGCATAGCACTGTTCTGCTCATCTCCTAATTGGTGGAACAATCCAAAATATGTTGCTGAGGAAATTTCTTTTTATTAATTGAAACTAGTTCTATATACAACAGTGTACGTCATATATTTGGCTAGTCATAATATACAAAAAAAAATGTAGCCCACATTGTGGTTCAGCTCTTTTAAGCTTTCTTTCTTTGTGGGTGTTTGGTCAAAATGCAGCTGAAGCAAAAAGTTACTGTATGTAGTAATGCAGAGGCAGGAACCATGATGTCATTCTTGATAACAGTAAAATGTCTTCCTCTGAAACACAGGAAATTTAGACCTATAAGGGGCTGTCTTGAATGAGCCTGAACACTGAATTAATTGTCTCTGATGTGCAAAACAGACCCTCAACAGTTTTTTTGAGGTTATTACTGATGATATTACTTGTGTTTATTGCAATTGGTACATGTTTTTTGGCTGACCATCTTAGATTGTTAGTTTTTGAAGTTCATGATTGGCAGTTTCTGAACTTCACATTTTCATTCCCACTTGCTACTTCCTCAATGGCATATTCTCAGTTGCAATCTTTTGATATTTTATAAATATGAAATTTGAGCCAACCAGCTGCAAGTATGCCACCTGAGCTGTGACTAACGCAGGTGCGTGCTAGATGCAAGACTTTTATGGCATTGCTTACAGGTGGTCCAGGGTATGAGTCATAGAGCAGAGTCATCAAATGGGGAATGATGCATGAAACAGACCACCAAGTCAGAAAGTAGAGTGGGTGGGAAACAGAGCATGTGGCTGAGGAGTGGAATGGTTGGACAAAGTTGGAGCTTAGAGGGGGGTGGAGCAGGGTGCAAGGTCGAAGTTGAAGCGGGGATGGTCAGTTAATGTCAGTTGGCAACTGGGACCAGAAAACTCTACCACCTGCAACAGGCCTGGCTGTACCAAACAGTGGCAAAACCCAGAGAACTGTGTGGGCAGAAGCATTAGTGGGACTAAGGCCAAGAGCTCAGGCATCTGTGGACTGAGCAAGGGAGCAGAAGTTTGGGACCAAAGGAAAGTGGGGTTAGAGAAAGCAAAACTTTTATATATTATAGATGTTTGTTACAAAGGCCATGGTACTTAAAAATAGTATTGTAATGAAGTTTAATATAAATAGGGATAACTATCTGAAGTGGAATCCTAAAAGGATCAATACTGTTTTGTAGTTATCAAGAATTGGATTACAGTATAGATTAAACATTATTGGGCCAGAATTTGTTGTAGCAGGGCATCTAATGGCGTGCGCTGTTATGTTTTTAAAAAATTTTCGAGGAAAGTTGCTGAAAGTGCGAGCTGATAATGTTGCAGCAAGGGAAACAGGGCATCTGGGACCTGAGTGAACAAGGCAAGCAACAGGGTATCTCCTTAAACAATCAGATTGAAGATTAAGAAATAAACAGAGCAAGGACTGAGAAGGAAATGTAAATTAGAGTGGGTGAATTAAATGCTAAATCAGGTACAGAAAGTGGAGTTGAGGTAGAAGATTAGCCATGATCTTATTGAATGGTGGAGCAGGCTTGAGGGGCCGAATGACCTACTCCTGCTCCTATTTCTTAAGCTTTTATGTTCTTAGCTCTGGGAACAGCTCTGTGCTCCAGGCTGTGGATGGAACTTCCTGATTCAATAAAATTATCTCAAGATCAAGAAACCCTAACTGCAACATGGAGTCCGTTGCTGGAGCAATCTAACAGAATCAGGTACAAACTGGAATTAGGTCCAGCAGATAACAGCATCAGAGAGTGAAGCAGCAGCAATCTCCTGCCTAGATCCCTTGGGATAGCAATTTTTTTTTCCATTCATTCATTCATTCATGACATGTGGGCATCGCTGGCAAGGCCAGCATTTATTGCCCATCCCTAATTGCCCTTGAGAAGGTGGTGGTGAGCTGCCTTCTTGAACTGCTGCAGTCCGTGTGGTGAAGGTTCTCCCACAGTGCTGTTGGGTAGGGAGTTCCAGGATTTTAACCCAGTGACGATGAAGGAACGGCGATATATTTCCAAGTCAGGATGGTGTGTGACTTGGAGGGGAACGTGCAGGTGGTGGTGTTCCCATGCGCCTGCTGCCCTTGTCCTTCTAGGTGGTAGAGGTCGCGGGTTTGAGAGATGCTGTTGAAGAAGCCTTGGCAAGTTGCTGCAGTGCATCTAGATGGAACACACTGTAGCCACGGTGCGCCGGTGGTGAAGGGAGTGAATATTTAGGGTGGTGGATGGGGTGCCAATCAAGCGGGCTGCTTTGTCCTGGATGGTGTTGAGCTTCTCGAATATTTTTGGAGCTGCACTCATCCAGGCGAGCGGAGAGTATTCCATCACACTCCTGACTTGTGCCTTGTAGATGGTGGAAAGGCTTTGGGGAGTCAGGAGATGAGTCACTCGCCGCAGAATACCCAGCCTCTGGCCTGCTCTTGTAGCCACAGTATTTATATGGCTGGTCCAGTTAAGTGTTGCGAATGGAGCTGTAGCAGAACAAGTTTGCACTGCAAAACCTGATTTACCACCCCAAGGTATAATCAGAGTACATATTAGCAAACAATGTTTACATCTGCCGACACCATTGGTTGGGAAGTGCTTTTGCCACATCCTTACTGCCAATGAACTGTTGCAGAATTGTTCTGATGAAGAAAAGATGATTGAGAGGTGACATTATCCAGCTCTTTAAACTGATGATAGGAATGGACAAGGTCGATTTGGCAGGTTACATGACTTAAACAAGTTAAAATCTAGAGGTCACAAGTACTGAATTAAAGCGTCAATAAAGTCCGGAGATAGATTTTTTTTTCCCACAGAGCATTGGACCTATGGAACAAATCCACTGGAAAAGCAGTTAATGTTGTCAATTAACTTCTTTAAAAATAAAGAGATGGTTAAACATGGGGTTAATAACAAATTGAAGGTGATGAGGTTAAAAAAAGATTTAGATGATTATGTACTCTTTATGGCTCTTGTCACGGTAGAGATATTGTCTATGTAACATAATTAGTTAGGGTTGAGGAATGTGGATTGTGGAGTATGATTAATGCTTAGGAATTTTTCTCAATTGCTTTAAGGTCGGGCAGAAATTTTATAGAGTTTGGATAATTTACCTATAATTAGCTGTCTCCTGAGAAAATTAAATACACTCCATGATGCAGCAAATTTTAGATACTCTGTAGAAGCAATTGCCTGACAGGCTGAAGGATCTTTTTTTCTTTCTATACTTTTATACAAAATTGGTCTACTCACTTTGCTGGTGCTCAGGATGCTAGGACGGCTCCATCACTGTAAAACTCCCTGTCCCTGCAAGAACAACACCAAGAGCATATGAGTCACAGTGGGAAAAATAGAAGCAGCCAAAGAGCTAATAGGAGGAAGGAGGAGGAAAGGGGAGGATGGAGGTTGTGTCCTTTGAGACACACATCAGGATGGTGGAGATTGAGATTCCAGACAGGAGGAAGCCATGAACATGTCAGGAGATGGGCTGGAGCAGAAGTGGACTTTGGCAGAATCGATCACAAAATGCCAAAAATTGTGATTATTATTGGCATGTAAACAACTCAAAGGATTAAGTTAGAGAATGTAATAGTCCATAATAGAAATTATTTAATCATTTCCATTCCCCTCCCATCTATTGTCTAAATTTCCTAGCATGCATAATCATCAAAAATATAATGTATTGTGAGATCTCAAAAGGAACATCTTATCAGTTGATTCTTCACATTTTTTAATCTCATATACCCCCTCCCCACCCCCACCACCTCTCACTCTCTGACCAAGAGAACTAACAGGTGATCTATTTCCTGGCACCCAGAGTGTTGCCAATTGGTTTGTCAACGTAGTTAATCTCCTTCCCTAGCAGCCTTACCTCTCCTCTACCTCTCAATTCCCCCCATTCACCAAGCTGAGTTTAGAATTCGCTGTGGTGGGAAATTCAAGGAGGATATTACAGTTAATCTGAAAATGGAATGTTCTTCATATAAAAGGGTTTAGCAAACAATTCTAAAAATGTATTCACAAATGCATAATGCAAGGGCAGGAATTGCATCATTGTACAATGATGAGAATGATGCACAACTCTTCCCTGTCCAAAAAAAGAATCATTTGCCAAATTCTTTTTCATGAAGACACTGCATTTTTAGTAAATTCTATTTTTATTTTACATGACATAAACAAAATGCTAAGAAGGATGTTTTAATAAGAGGATTTGGTAAAATTATTTAATGCCAAAAATGGTCCTTAAGTATTTTTTTTAAGTCTGAATGATTAAGAAGCAGTTGATAAAAATAAAACAAAATCCTTTCTTCAGCAGCATCTTTAGCAGCAGACCTTCCTACCAGCTGTCTGGCTTCCTTCCTGTTCTTTCCCATCTGTAAGAGGTGACGATCAGTAACTTGTCAAACCATGAGCACATTACAGCAGCAATGAGTGTCTGACCTTGTCAGTACCACAGTAGTTGGTTGTTTTCTGCTCCCTGCTAAAAAGGAAGGCAGATTTTCTTACAACTTTAACAAGGAGTCAAAAATACCGTAGAATCTCGTTATAAAGTTTATTACATATCTCCTGTTACAGAAGACATTTTCCTTGGTTTTGATGGAAGTTTTTTTCTAATTACTGGAGGAGCTGAGTCTCAACATGGTCCCTCAGAAGCTACTTTGCTGCTCACTGAGCTTATTATAAAAAGGTTTGACTATAATTTCATTGACCTACCTGGGATATTATTATGAGTTAATTGGAGAGATTTCTAGTGGATGGAAATAACTTTGAGGTTTAGAGGGATCAAATAATTTAACCTTTTCCCCGGTGTATCTGTGGCTAAACTCAACATTTCTTAATACTTTGGAACATTTCAAACATGGATTTAAGCAAATCTGCTGGCTGGTGAATAATTGGTGTAAGTAAGAATCTGTGTAAAGACCATACTTCAACATAGGTAATACAGAATAAATCTGACGTTGGTTGTCAATTTAGTACATTTAAAATAAATAGTAAAGTTAAATAAATGACAAACAGCACTGTGATAGTGATGAGAGTAGCAGCAGATGTTGATGTAATGTCTCAATAGTGGCTGTGAATAAGTTAATATGCATACATCTGTGTTGATGTGACTGTGTGCAAGATGCACAATTCATTGTTGGCACCTTGCAGAGCAATGAGGAGGAGGTATGATTAAGTCATGTGCGTAAGAAAGGGAGAGTACAACACTTTCACTGCATACATTAGAGAAACTTAAGCATGTCAGTGAAGGAGAGAATTCAGGTAAATAGGGCTTATAGAAATAATTCATTTTAGATAGTGTCTGTCTGATTTGTTTTAATTTTTACCCTACTCAAATATTATCAGCAATTCGCACCCATATGAAGCTTATATAAGTGTTAATGCAGTTAAATGATGTCTACACTATAAGCTGTTGCTTGTTTGAGTCTTGCAAGATAAATTAACATGTTTTGATTCTTTTAATAATTCTTATACTGTGAAGTTCTCCAGGTATGAAACATATGCAATACACACAAGATGCTACTATTGGGAGTGGTGAAATGATTTACTGGTTAACCTCTTTACCAGACATTGACTGAGCTTTTAATCAAAGATTGTTGAACATTAATAACATCAATTTGCAAGAAGTACACTTGGCAGACTAGGTGTGCAGAGTGGTTTACTTATTACTTTATAGAAACAGGAATTTTAGCACAAGAGGAGGCGAATTAGCCATTCTTGCCTGTGCTGAATTTGAGCCCTTCTCAGGAACTTATTTTACGCAGTCCCATTTTCCTGCTTTCTCTCCATAGCCTTTTATACACTTTATATACAAGTTCCAACTCGTTTAACCATCATTCATGCACAGCATGTTTAAGAACTTGCGATCGGGGAAGATTTTCAATTTTTAATGTGACTTATACTTATGCCATAAAAATCATTAAAAGAAACAGAAAATACAGAGCAGGTCCCTGTGAGGATAAATTCTAAAAAATTGCAATAAAATACCAGCAGAATTACTTTCTTCCCTGCTGCACCTGAAAATCTGGTCACAATGTGAAGAGACCTTCCGAACAAGCGCAATTGCACGATACTTGCATTTGAGAATTGAAGGCGTGGCCAGTTTTGTGGGCGGAGATTCATTCAGGCGGAGGGTTTGATGGATGGCTGTAAAAGATTGAGGCAACTTGGGTGCATTGTAGTTACGCGCCTAACTCACGCCCAAAATTCCGCGATATTTTAAACTACGTAATTGGTTTGTGCCCAGATTATGGCTGTCTCTGGATGCAAATGCGAAGGAAACTCCAGGCCCTAGTGTTTACATTGAGATCCTAACCTCATGTCTTCAATTTACCTAACAATAAAAATAATCTATTTATGTTTACCTTGTCCATTCCTTTTTATCATTTTGAATGCCTCCATTAAATCCCACTCAATTTTCTCAGTTGAGGACAATATAGCCCTAGTTGTTTTTGCCTTTCCTTGTAACTGAGACCCCTCATTCCTGGTATCATCCTGGTAAATACATTAGCACTTTTATAGAAAGAATCCCAAAACTGCACAGAGTACTCTAGATGGCTTAACCATTGTTTTGTGCAGAGTCATTATGTCCACTTTGTTTCTGTTTTCAGTGCTTCTCAATATAAAGGCCAAAATATCATTTGCCTTCATAATGGTCAGGTGTGAGTTGGAGTTGGAACCAGCAGATAGATCATCTGCACATCTAATTCCCTTTGCTCCTCCATTGCATTGAGAAATTTACTATTTAAAGTATATATACATTCTTTATTCTTGTTCCCAAAATATAGCGGGCCGGATTTTGCTGGAAAAATAACGGTGAGGCTAACAGTGTTCACTGTTATTTATGTGCTAATCGGACAGTAATTTCCGGCGACCGCACGTGCACAATTAAACGTGGAAACCCAGAAGTTGCTGTCCGAGATACCCTGCTCCTCCAAAAGCTGCGCAAAAACAGCACCTCACCATCTGACTCTCCATTCAAATGTATAGAATGGCGTGAAGTTCCTGTACTTACCTCATAGATACGGACTAAACTCACCAAAAAAAGTTAGGGCTTGTCCGTTCCAATGTAAGTAACCTTTTAATGGCATGGTGAGTCTTAATTACATTGAGTTACATCGAGTCTACAGCACAGAAACAGGTCTTTCGGCCCAACTGGTCTATGTCGGTGTTTATGCTCTACACTTACCTCCTCCCACCCCTCTTCATCCAACCCTATCAGTATATTCTTCGATTCCCTTTCTCTCTCATGTGTTTATCTCGCTTCCCCTTAAATGCATCTATGCTATGTGCTTCAACTACTCTTTGTGGTAGATTGTTCCACATTCTTACCACTCTTTAGATAAAGAAGTTTCTCTTGAATTCCCTATTGGATTTATTAGTCACTATCTTATATTTATGACATCTAGTTTTGGACTCCCCCACAAGTGGAAACATTTTCTCTACGTCTACCCTGTCAAGCCCTTTCATTATCTTAAAGACCTCTATTGTGATTCCCCTGAGCCTTCTCTTTTCTAGAGAAAAGAACCCCAGCTTGTTCAGCCTTTCCTGATAATTTTATCCTCACAGTTCTGGTACCATCCTTGTTAATCTTTTTTGCAACTTCTCTAATGCCTCTATAGCCTTTTTATGATACGGAGACCAGAACTGTGCACAGAACTCCAAGTGTAGTCTAACCAAGGTTCTATACAAACTTAACATAACTTCTCTACTTATCAATTCTATCCCTCTAGAAATGAATTCCAGTTCTTGGTTTTCCTTTTTTATGGTCTTATTAACCTGTGGTGCTACTTTTAGTGATTTGTATATCTATACTCCTAGATCTCTTTGCTCCTCTACCCCATTTAGACTCTTATTATCCAAGCAGTATGTGGCCTCCTTATTCTTCCTACCAAAAAACCACCACCTCACACTTATCTATATTGAAATTAAATTTGCCAATTATTCAATAATTACGCCGCACCTTCATGATTCTTCAATCTGATTGGTTAAGGAGACATACAGTTGCTTGCCCTGTTTACACATGTCCCAGATGCCCTGTGGAGGGTGTTGCTGGCGCCATTTGTTTGCTGCTCACTGCAAAATCCGGCCCATTACCGTACATTTTCTGTATTAAACTACATCTGTCACTCATCTCATTTTCCTAGCCTATCCTATCCTATAACCTCTTACACTCTTCCTGGTAATTCTCATCATCAACAAACTTCAATATCCACCCCTTCATGTACAAGTCCACAGAAAACCCATTTAATGTGACCATTTGCTTTCAGCCATCTTTCTAACGACCTGCTATTTCCTCTTTTATGCCATGCGTTAATTTCCTCAACCAATTTCTTACTTGGCACTTTATCAAATGTTTTCTGGAAATTCATATAAACTAAATCTATTGTTTCACCCACCTTCTCAGTCTATGTTTTCCATTATTCTCTCAAGATATTCTGTCAGATTAGTCAAACATTACCTACTTTCACAAATCCATGTTGACTATCTCTGATCAGATCATGCCTTTCTATGTATGAATGAATGTATTTATTTATTCTGTCTGTAGCTATCATCTCTCGTAATTTTCTTACTACTGACATAAGGCTGGTCAATAGTTGCCTGGCTAATCCACTTCCTACTTTTTGAACAGAGATGTAATACTGGCCACATTCCAGTCCTTTGACAAAGCTTATGGCTGTAAGAAATTTGAAAAATCATACTTAAGTTCACTGATACTTGCTCACTAACCTCCTTCAGTAGTCTGGGGTACATACCATTTGATCCTGAATACCTGTAAATGTTTAGCACCCTCAGCCTCTTGAGAACCATTTACTTATTAACACAAATATCTGTTAGTTACCCTTCTTATTCCTCATTCACAAGCCATTGAGAATTTTCCTATTCTCTGCAAGTACTGAATCAAAGTATTGGTTAAACATTTAGTCGGCTTAGTTTATACACCAAATTAATTTTACTTACGGTTATACTTGCTTCATCTTATTCGGTTTATTTGCAAGATTGTAGATCATATTAAATGTAAAAATTGATTTGTCAAATTGCTATTTAAAATTAGCATTTTCATATTTAATGAAAAATGTTTTTAATTATATGAATTCAAAATAAATCCAAGTAAAATCATCACATTTTACATAAATGTATAGTTAGAGTTGAAAGTAATTCACAAATGTAGTTCAGGACTGAAGTATAGATAGGCTTGTTTTCTGCAACTACGCCTGGAAATGATGTGTAAGTTGCACCTGAGCACATGTCCCAATCAAGTTTTGAGCATGCTGATGTAACACTATTATAATATGTAGATATAACTATTGCCCGCTTCATAAAAACATTAAATACCAATGTTTACATCAAATTTTACAGTAGCTTGTCTTTTCAGTGATAAATATGTATGGTAGAGGTGTATTACAGGAGTGCTACTTTCATTGTGAAGTAACTTGTAAGAGATTTTACAATATTTAAATACAGAAGATTGGAAAGCAATTCAATTGGTGATAGTGGCCTCATATTGCTGAGAGTGTTTACCATGATAAATTAATCATTTTTTATCATAGTTTGAGTACAAGTGAAATAAAAACATGAGAGTACTATTCTCCAAACATGATCCAGCAGCCAACATGTTGGCAATTGAACTGGATTTTCACAGAAAGTTGTACCTGACTGTTCCAGGAATAAAGTCTACCCAAAAAATTCTGCAGTACCAGGTACGGTAGTGTAGTTGTTATGTTACTGGACTAGTAATCCAGAGGCCTGGACGAACAATCTAGAGAACGTGCGTTTAAATCCCACTCTGGCAGTTTGAGAATTTGAATGCAGTTTAAAAACATCTGAAAATAAAAAGCTCCTACCAGTAAAAGTGACCATGAAGCTGCTGGGTTTTTGTAAAAATCCAACTGGTTGACTGATATCCTTTAGGGAAGGAAACCTGCTGTGCTTACTCGTTTGGGCCTATATGTGCCCATATGCTGCGACTGAATTTTTAAAAAGTAACAATGCCCCTTTAACAGTAAAATTCACCATAACAATGCCCCTTTAACAGTATAATTTCCAGTTCTTGACATAACATCTCATGCAAATTAAATATGTACAGGGTATTCTATTTACCTGTAGTGAAATAAATAGAGAGTAACGGATACTAGGAATGTTTACGCACTAGTCATCTCATCAACACTTTCCAAAGACATAGACCATGGTTCATTACCAACATCTGAAACCCAAGAAGAGATTACAACCATAAAATCATTTCCAGGTATATCCATTATTTATTTCCATGACCTACTGTGCAGTTATTGAGGTCGTTTTATTGAGTTTTCAATCTATTTTTCACTGTAGGTCATACAGATAGTCCTTATACTTCCAATAGATGTCACAGAGATATTGACAGCCACATTGCCTCATGTAACGCTTCATAGAAAAGTCTGTTGTCTGACTTTTGCAATGTGTAATCCCATACAGTTTTCCAACACAGTGCTATAACACGAAAGAGAACTTAGTTGGAAAGCTAATGCCACATTAGGGCTGAATGAGGTTAGAATCACAGAATCATAGAAAGGTTACAACACACAACACAAAAGGAGGCCATTTGGCCCATTGAGTCCGTGCCGGCTCTATGCAAGAACAATCTAGTCCCACTTCACCGCCCTGCCCCCATAGCCCTGCAAATTTTTTCCTTTCAGCTACTTATCCAGTTCCCTTATGAAGGCTATGATTGAATCTGCCTCCACCACCCCCTCTGGCAGTGCATTCCAGATCCTAACCACTCGCTGTGTAAAAAAGTTTTTCCTTATGTCACCTTTGGTTCTTTTGCCAATCACCTTAAATCTATGTCCTCTGGTTCTTGACCTTTCTGCCAATGGGAACAGTTTCTCTCTATCTACTCTGTCTAGACCCTTCATGATTTTGAATATCTCTATCAAATCTTCTCTCAACCTTTTCTGTTTCAAGGAGAACCCCAGCTTCTCCAGTCTATCCACGTAACTAAAGTCCCTCATCCCTGGAATCACTCTAGTAAATCTCTTCTGCATTCTCTCTAAGGGCCTCACATCAGTGCCTGCCCAGAACTGGACACAATACTCCAGTTGTGGTCGAACCAGTGTTTTATAAAGGTTCATCATGACTTCCTTGCTTTTGTACTCTGTGCCTCTATTTATAAAGCCCAGGATCCTGTATACTTTTTTAACTGCTTTCTCACCCTGTCCTGCCACCTTCAATGATTTGTGTACATATACCCCCAGATATCTCTGTTCCTGTATCCCTTTTAGAATTGTGCCCTTTAGTTTATATTGCCTCTCCTCATTTTTCCTACCAAAATATATCATCTCGCATTTTTCTGCAATAAATTTCATCTGCCATGTGTCCGCCCATGCCACCAGCCTGCCCATATCCTCGTGAAGTCTATCATTATCCTCTTCTCTGTTCGCTACACTTCCAAGTTTTGTATCGTCTGCAAATTTTGAAATTGTGCCCTGTACACCCAAGTCCAAGTCATCAATATATATCAAGAAAAGCAGTGGTCTAGTACCGACCCCTGGGGAATACCACTGTACACCTCCCTCCAGTCCGAAAAATAACTGTTCACCACTACTCACTGTTTCCTGTTACTTAACCAATTCTGTATCCATGTATTGCCCCTTTTATTCCATGGGTTTCAATCTTGATGACAAGCGTATTATGCAGCACTTTATCAAAGACCTTTTGGAAGTCCACATCAACTGCTTTGCCCTCATCCACCCTCTCTGTTACCTCATCAAAAAACTCTATCAACTTAGTTAAACACTATTTGCCTTTAACAAATCCGTGCTGGCTTTCCCTAATCAATCTACACTTGTCTAAGTGACTGCTAATTCTGTCCCGGATTACCATTTCTAATAGTTTCCCCACCACCGAGGTTAAACTGACTGGCCTGTAGTTGCTGGGTTTATCCTTACACCCTTTTTTGAACAAGGGTATAACATTCACAATTATCCAGTCGCCTGGCACCACCCAGGTTAATGAACCATAAATTGTGTCATGCCATTGCATAATCTGCATTTACTGTAGTGTAGATCCACTGTGAAGAAAGTCAAATGGAGAATTTTACTGACTGCTTAGACTAGTATATAAAAACAATGCTGTTAAGTAACTGGGACTACTATCTGTATTTGAAAACAGTCTGAGAATTTTAACATCAGACGATTCACTTGAAAAATGTAACAATTATTGAGCTGTAGTTTGTAATGTAGCTAGAATGGAATCTATTTGTAATTTTTAAGATTCAAACTGTGTTTCCATCTGAAAATTGTTAGCAACTACTGTGTTGCGGTGTGAAATTGAGCTCTTGGAACACAGCACATAAACTAAAACATAGATTTGTGACAGCTAAAAACATATCCATGTATGACTTCATCCAAATTTATTTAGTTTTTGTTTGCCTGTATAATGAATTTAATTGACTTAAAAACTCTGCTTCTCCCAGGTAATTGTTTTATGGCCTGTGCTTTGTTACAAAGCCAGCAGATTATTAAAAACAGATGACCACCTTGTTCATTAAAATGCATTTGATGTCTCATTTTACCAATGTATGTCATAAGTTTTAGAGTACAAGAATTGTCATTGCTAATGTTAACCTCAATTTTTGCGGCTTTTAAAGCCCACAGGGCTAGTTTTTCACTTGGCAATAGCGTTTGAGTGGCATTTTAACCACTGTTAGATTTTTTTTCCTGCTGGTAGAACCAGTAGAATGATGTTACCTGCAACATTTCCAATTCCATCCCTTCTCTCCCCCAGCTCCCATCTCTGCACCAGTAATGAGAAGGAGACAGTAATAGGAATGACCCAGATGTGTGTGAAGGCCATCAAACTCATTGGACGTTTGCCCAGAATTTGCTGGAGTGGGGCATCTCGCGGCGTGCCCTGTTAGACTTTTTCCCTTACCCTTCAGCTCTAAATGTTTTTGTCCTGTAAGTTGCTGGAAGTACGAGCTGGTAACGGTGCAGCAATGTCAACAGGGCATCTGGGACCTCGGTGAACGATGGGTCCAACAGACTATTTCCTTAACCAATGAAATTTAAGGATTGAGAAAGAAACAAAGGAATGATGGATTAGGAAATAGGATGAATTAGAGTCAAATCAGGTACAGAAAGAGAAATAGAGAGAGAACGAAAGATTGGATTAAGGGAGAGAGAAAAGAGAGTTAAAAGAAAAGTAAGAAAAAAATTTAAAAATTTAAAATTTTAACTTTTAATAATCTCTAACAACAATTTACCTCCTGCCAGAATGAGACTCCATAGTTTCCACTGTTCCCTTTCTGGGCCGGAGAGGTTGAGTGGTATTGCAGGAACATAAATCTCGTCATTAAAAAGGTGCTTACACTGTTAAGTACTAGTCCTAACTTTCTGCGGTAAGTTTAATTGGCAATTAATGTGCAAATGCAGTAATTTCTTGAAACTCATGGGAAGGTTGAGGGCGAGTTGCCGTTTTCGTGAGGCTAATGGCAGAGCGGCACAACTCGTCCAGCAACTTGTGGTGATTTGCAATTCATGGGGTAGCTCTTCCTCACCACAAGTTCATAGACTCATAGTAGGTACAGCACAGGAGGAGGCCATTTGGCCATCGTGCCTGTGCTGGCTCTTTGAAAGAGCTATCCAATTAGTCCCATTCCTCTGCTCTTTCCCCATAGCCTATAAATTTTTTACCTTCAAGTATTTATCTAACTCCCTTTTGAAAATTATTATTGAATCTGCTTCCACCACCCTTTCAGGTAGTGTATTCCAGATCATTACAACTCGCTGTGTATAAAAAAAAATGTTTCCTCCTGTCATCTCTGGCTCTTTTGCCGATCATCTTAAATCTGTGTCTTCTGGTTACCAACCCTTCTGCCACTGGAAACAGTTTCTTCTTATTTACTCTGTCAAAACTGTTCATGATTTTGAACACCTCTATCAAATCTCCTCTTAACCTTCTCTAAGGAGAACAATCCCAGCTTCTCCAATCTCTCCACATAACTGAAGTCCCTCATCTCAGGTACCATTCTAGTAAATTTCTTCTGCACCCTCTCCAAGGCCATGACATCCTTCCTAAAGTGTGGTGCCCAGAATGGAATGCATTACACCAGCTTGTTAATTGTATCCATATGATTTATATCAATTGCTGTTAATTGTATTCAGATGGAACCTATCAATTGGAGACTCTCTTGTATCCATTTGTATAAGAGCTTCTCTAGAGTGTGGAGTGGGTACTGTGGACTTCTGTGAATAAAGGCTTGGAAACAACTGAAGACCAGGCTGTAGTATTCTATCCTTCACCACCTGGCTATCCAATTTATTACACAGCTGACGCTTAACTAGTGTTTTATAAAGGTTTAGCATTAATTCCTTGCTTTTGTACTCTCCACCTCTATTAATAAAGCCCAGGATCCCATATGCTTTTTTAACAGCCTTCTCAACTTGTCCTGCCACCTTCAAAGATTTGTGTATGTGCACCCTCAGGTCTCTCTGTTCCTGCACCCCTTTAAAATTGTACCATTTAGTTTATGTTGCCTCTCCTCATCCTTCTTACGAAAATACATCACTTCATACTTCTCTGCATTAAATTTCATCTGCCATGTGTCTGCCCATTTCAAAAGTCTGTCTCTGCCCTCCTGAAGTCTGTTACTATCCTCCACACTGTTTAATACATTTCCGAGTTTCATGTCATCTGCAAACTTTGAAATTATACACTCTATGCCCAAGTTCTGGTCATTAATATATATCAAAAAGAGCAGTGGACCTAATACTGACCCCTGGGGAACACCACTTTATGCTTCCCTCCAGTCTGAAAAACAACCATTCACCATTACTCTCTGCTTTCTGTCCCTTAGCCAATTTTGTATCCACACTGCCACTGTCCCTTTAATCCCGTGGGCTTTAATTTTGCTAACAAGTCTATTATGTGGTACTTTATCAAATGCCTTTTGAAAGTTCATATACATATCAACCGCACTACCCTCATCAACCTTCTCCGTTACTTCATCAAAGAACTCAATCAAGTTAGTCAAATACATTTTTCCTTTTCAATTAACTTTGTCCCAGATTATTGTCTCTAAAAGTTTCCCCATCACCGATGTTAGGCTGACTGGCCTGTAATTGCCGGGTTTATCCCCTCCTCTTTTTTGAACAGTAGTGTGACATTTGTAATCCTCCAGCGCCATCCTCATATCTAAGGAGGATTGGAAGATTGTGGCCAGAGTCTCAGCAATTTATACCCTTCCTTCCCTCAGTAACCTAGGATACATTCCATCTGGACCAGGTGACTACTTTGAGTCACCTGGTCCAGATGGAATGTATCCAATCTTTTAAGCACCTCCTCTTTATCTATTTTTATCACATCCAATATCGTAACTATTTCCTCCTTTACTGCTAACAGTTGCTGGACTATTTACACACTAATAATGGGGTCTGCATTAACTTGCTGCTTTTTTGGCAGCAAAATCTGGGCCACTATCTTTCTTTTGATGTCTGTTTATTATTAGTAGAACTCAGTGATCTAACTTACCCTGGGTAGACTTCTGTCTACACTAAGACTGGAGCTCATACATGTTTGCACCAGTGAAACAAATGATTTTAAAATAATGCACCTGTACCTTATTTATCCTGGGATGATTTATCCATCTACACTAACTGATAAAATGATTGTTGTGAAGTGGAAGTAGATTTTAATTGCCATCCTATCACCAATTAGGGAAATGGGAAATTGCAGATTTTAGCTGGTACTGGAGTTCAGAGCATTCTCTGAACGTTAGTAAGTTATAAGCTTGTTTTATTTAAGATACGGATATTCAGAAATCCTATCATAATATTCAAAATATTTAATAAATCTTTTCTGACAAATAATTAAAACCAGAAATTTGGTGATTAGAGCTTGGAGGGAAAATAATTATTTTTAGACTTATTCCAAAATATTGGACTCAGTTTCTGTAACAAATGTGGCTTGCAAGATGTCAGTGTTCTGCTTTTTTTTCAATTTCCACTTTGTATTTTGAATCAAATTCATTGTTGTTGGGCTATCTGTGTCTGGATTTGATTTAGAGCGATTTTCTAGCAGGGGAATAACAAGGGAAACAGGATGAGAGAAATAACAAAGTAAGATGGGACTGAAGTGTTTTGAGCTTTTGCCAAAAGTTGGAGGTTGGCTTTGCATAAAAGGTATATTACAACTTTCCTGTAGGCAGAGATAGGAAATCACAACACATTTATTTGCAGTTGATCTAAGAAAGTTATGTAATGCAAGTCACTATGTAGCAAATTGTCCTTTATGTTTTAAAGCGCTTTGTTTTGCAAAACTTGGAAATGTTATAGATTAGATTCTCAGAAAAAGTGAGAGTCCTCTTGTCCAGTTGAACGGCCGACACTGTGAATATAAAGAGAAGGCTGCGCTCCATAGTTCTGAGCCTTTGCTATTTCTCAATGCTTTATGGTGAACTCCAGAAATGATTCTCCCAGATAAAGTAAATATGAAGCACAGTTCTGATGCTTACCTTGACATTAACATGCCATTTCTAGACTTTAGCTAAGATGGGAGGGATGTGCTGATGTGATGGTCAAAAGAACACAGTGGATTCAAAGTATTTCAGCTGTTCCACCTTTGATACCAAATAAGAAATATTGGGGGTAATTTCTGTTTTCACTGTTTGGGCAATAATGGAAATGAAAATCCATAATGGGCTTCTATAGATGGGTGGGTAATCTACCACGTTGGTTTATTGCTCAACCAGTGAACATAAGAACATAAGAAACAGGAGCAGGAGTAGGCCATACGGCTCCTCGAGCCTGCTCCGGCATTTAATAAGATCATGGCTGATCTTCGACCTCAACTCCACTTTCCCTCCTGATCCCCACATCTCTTGATTGCCTTAGAGTCCAAAAATCTATCTATCTCATTCTTGAATATATCCAACGAATCAGCATCCACAGCCCTCTGGGGTAGAGAATTCCAAAGACTCACAACTCTCTGAGTGAAGAAATTCCTCCTCATCTCAGTCCTAAATGTCCGCCCCCTTATCCTAAGACTATGCCCCTAGTTCTAGACTCTCCAGCCAGGGGAAACAGCCTCTCAGCATCTACCCTGTCAAGCCCTCTCAGAATCTTGTATGTTTCAATGAGATCATCTCTCATTCTTCTAAACTCCAGAGAATAGAGGGCTACTCAATCACTCCTCATAGGACAACAGTGTCATCCCAGGAATCAATCTAGTGAACCTTCGTTGCACCGCCTCTAAGATAAGTATATCCTTCCTTAAGTAAGGAGACCAAAACTGTACTCAGTACTCCAGGTGTGGTCTCACCAAAGCCCTGTACAATTGCAGCAAGACTTCCTTACTCTTATACTCCAACCCCCTTGCAATAAAGGCCAACATACCATTTGCCTTCCTAATTGCTTGCTGTACCTGCATGTTAACTTTCTGTGATTCATCTACAAGGACACCCAAATCCCTCTGAACACAAACATTTAATAGTTTCTCATAATTTAAAAAATATTCTGTTTTTCTATTCTTGCATCCAAAGTGAATAACCTCACATTTCCCCACATTATACTTCATCTGCCACCTTCTTGCCCACTCACTTAACCTGTCTATATCCCTTTGCAGACTCTTTGTATCCTCCTCACAGCTCACTTTCCCACCTAGCTTTTTATCGTCTGCAAACTTGGATATATTACACTCGGTCCCTTCATCTAAGTCATTAATATAGATTGTAAACAGCTGAGGCCCCAGCACTGATCCTTGAGGTACCCCACTAGTTACAGCCTGCCAACCTGAAAATGACCCATTTATTCCTCCTCTGTGTTTTCTGTCCATTAACCAATCCTCCATCCATGCTAATATATTACCCTCAACCCCATCAGCCCTCATCTTGTGTGGCACCTCATTGAATGCCTTTTGAAAATCCAAATATACTACATCCACTGGTTCCCCTTTATCTACCTTGCTAGTTACATCCTCAAAAAATTAATTTCTCCTGTACTTTTTCTTTACTAATATTAATTACTTTAAGTTCCTCACTCTCATTAGACCCTTGGTTCCCACTATTTCTGGTATGTTTTTTGTGCCTTCTACTGTAAAGACAGATACAAAATATTTGTTTAACTTCTCTGCCATTTCCTTATTCCCCATTATAATTTCTCCTGTCTCAGCCTCTAAGGAACCCACGTTTACTTTCGCTACTCTCTTCCTTTTTACATACTTGTAGAAGCTCTTACAACCTGTTTTTATATTGCTTGCTGGTTTACTCTCATATTCTATTTTCTCCCTTATCAATTTTTTGGTCATCCTTTGCTAGTTTTTAAAACTGTCCGAATCCTTAGGCTTACTACTCTTCTTGGCAACATTATATGTTTATTCTTTTAATCCAGTACTATCCTTAACTTCTTTAGTTAGCCACGGATGGTTCACTTTTCCTGTGGGGTTTTTATTCCTCAATGGAATGTATATTCATTGAGAATTATGAAATATTTCTTTAAATGTTCATCATTGCTTATCTTCCGTGATATCTTTTAATCTGATTTCCCAATCAACCTTAGCCAACTCACCCCTCACACCTATGTAATTGGCTTTGTTTAAGTTTAAGACTCTAGTTTTGGACTTAACTACATCACTCTTGAACAATATGAAATTCTATCATATTATGATCATTCTTCCCCAGAGGATCCCTTACTATGAGATTACTAATTAACCCTGTTTCATTACACAAGACAAGATCTAAAATGGCCAGTTCTCTGGTTCCATGACATATTGTTCTAGGAAACTGTCTCAAATGCATTCCATGAACTCGTCCTCCAAACTACTTTTGCCAATTTGATTTGCCCAGTCGATATGAAGATTAAAGTCACCAGGATTATTGCATTATCTTTGTTACAAGTTCCTCTTATTTCTTGATTAACTCGCTGCAGAATACCCAGCCTCTGACCTGCTCTCGTAGCCACAGTATTTATATGGCTGGTCCAGTTAAGTTTCTGGTCAATGGTGACCCCCAGGATGTTGATGGTGGGGGATTCGGCGATGGTAATGCCGTTGAATGTCAAGGGGAGGTGGTTAGAAACTTTCTTGTTGGAGATGGTCATTGCCTGGCACTTGTCTGGCGCGAATGTTACTTGCCACTTATGAGCCCAAGCCTGGATGTTGTCCAGGTCTTGCTGCATGCGGGCTCGGACTGCTTCATTATTTGAGGGGTTGCGAATGGAACTGAACACTGTGCAGTCATCAGCGAACATCCCCATTTCTGACCTTATGATGGAGGGAAGGTCATTGATGAAGCAGCTGAAGATGGTTGGGCCGAGGACACTGCCCTGAGGAACTCCTGCAGCAATGTCCTGGGGCTGAGATGATTGGCCTCCAACAACCACTACCATCTTCCTTTGTGCTAGGTATGTCTCCAGCCACTGGAGAGTTTTCCCCCTGATCCCCATTGACTTCAATTTTACTAGGGCTCCTTGGTGCCACGCTCGGTCAAATGCTGCCTTGATGTCAAGGGCAGTCACTCACCTCACCTCACCTCTGGAATTCAGCTCTTTTGTCCATGTTTGGACCAAGGCTGTAATGAGGTCTGGAGCCGAGTGGTCCTGGCGGAACCCAAACTGAGCATCGTTGAGCAGATTATTGGTGAGTGAGTGGTGCTTGATAGCACTGTTGACGACACCTTCCATCGCTTTGCTGATGCTTGAGAGTAGACTGATGGGGCGGTAATTGGCCGGATTGGATTTGTCCTGCTTTTTGTGGACAGGACATACCTGGGCAATTTTCCACATTGTCGGGTAGATACCAGTGTTGTAGCTGTACTGGAACAGCTTGGCTAGAGGCGCAGCTAGTTCTGGAGCACACGTCTTCAGCACGACAGCTGGGATGTTGTCGGGGCCCATAGCCTTTGCTGTATCCAGTGCACTCAGCCGTTTCTTGATATCACGTGGAGTGAATCGAATTGGCCGAAGACTGGCTTCCGTGATGGTGGGGATATCGGGAGGAGGCTGAGATGGATCATCCAATCGGCATTTCTGGCTGAAGATGGTTGCAAACGCTTCAGCCTTGCCTTTTGCACTCACGTGCTGGACTCCGCCATCATTGAGGATGGGGATGTTTGCAGAGCCTCCTCCTCCCATTAGTTGTTTAATTGTCCACCACCATTCACGACTGGATGTGGCAGGACTGCAGAGCTTTGATCTGATCCGTTGGTTGTGGAATCGCTTAGCTCTGTCTATAGCATGTTGCTTCCACTGTTTAGCATGCATGTAGTCCTGAGTTTTAGCTTCACCAGGTTGGCACCTCATTTTTAGGTACGCCTGGTGCTGCTCCTGGCATGCTCTTCTACACTCCTCATTGAACCAGGGTTGATCCCCTGGCTTGTTGGTAATGGTAGAGTGAGGAATATGCCGGGCCATGAGGTTACAGATTGTGCTGGAATACAATTCTGCTGCTGCTGATGGCCCACAGCACCTCATGCTGCTAGATCTGTTCTGAATCTATCCCATTTAGCACGGTGGTAGTGCCACACAACACGTTGGATGGTGTCCTCAGTGCGAAGACGGGACTTCATCTCCACGAGGACTGTGCGGTGGTCACTCCTACCAATACTGTCATGGACAGATGCATTTGCGACAGGTAGATTGGTGAGGACGAGGTCAAGTAAGTTTTTCCCTCGTGTTGGTTCGCTCACCACCTGCCGCAGGCCCAGTCTGGCAGCTATGTCCTTCAGGACTCGGCCAGCTCGGTCAGTAGTGGTGCTACCGAGCCACTCTTGGTGATGGACATTGAAGTCCCCCACCCAGAGTACATTCTGTGCCCTTGCTACCCTCAGTGCTTCCTCCAAGTGGTGCTCAACATGGAGGAGGACTGATTCATCAGCTGAGGGAGGACGGTAGGTGGTAATCAGCAGGAGGTTTCCTTGCCCATGTTTGACCTGATGCCATGAGATTTCATGGGGTCCAGAGTCAATGTTGAGGATTCCCAGGGCTACTCCCTCCTGACTGTATATCACTGTACCGCCACCTCTGGTGGGTCTGTCCTGCCGGTGGGACAGGACATACCCAGGGATTGTGATGGAAGAGTCTGGGACATTGGCTGAAAGATATGATTCTGTGAGTATGGCTATGTCAGGCTGTTGCTTGACTAGTCTGTGGGACAGCTCTCCCAATTTTGGCACAAGTCCCCAGATGTTAGTAAGGAGGACCTTGCAGGGTCGACTGGGCTTGGTGTTTTTTTGCCGTTGTCGTGTCCAGTGCCTAGTGGTCCGATGCCGGGTGGTCCGTCCGGTTTTATTCTTGTTATGACTTTTCGTAGCGAGATTTTACAACTGAGTGGCTTGCTAGGCCATTTCAGAGGGCAATTAAGAATCAACCACATTGCTGTGGGTCTGGAGTCACATATAGGCCAGACCGGGTAAGGACGGCAGGTTTCCTTCCCTAAAGGGCATTAGTGAACCAGATGGGTTTTTACGACAATCCGGTAGTTTCATGGCCATCCTTACTGATACTAGTATTTTAATTCCAGATTTTTATTTAATTAATTAATTGAATTTAAATTTGCCAGCCGCCGTGGTGGGATTTGAACTCATGACTCTGGATTTTAGTCCAGGCCTCTGGATTACTAGTCCAGTAACATAACCACTATGCTACCGTACCATAGTGGAGCCCGTCCCAATGGAACAGCTCCCTCTTTCCCCAGTACTGGTGCCAGTGCCCCATGAATCGAAACCCCTGTCTCCCACACCACTCTTTGAGCCACGCATTTAACCATCTAATCTGTTTGTCCCTATGCCAATTTGCACGTGGCTCAGGTAGTAATCCAGAGATTATTAGTTTGGACCCTAACTCCTCAAACTCCCTCAGCAGAATCTCATTCCTAGTTCTACCTATGTCATTGGTTCCTACGTGGACCACGACAACTGGATCCTCCCTCTCATGCTCCAAGTTTTTCTCCAACCGCAAGGAGATGTCCTTAACTCTGGCACCAGGCAGGCAACACAGCCTTCGGGACTCACACTCACGGCTGCAGAGAACAGTGTCTATCCCCCTGACTATATTATCCCCAACCACTACCACATTTCTTATTACTCCCCCCACTTGAATGGCCTCCTATACCATGGTGCCGTGGTCAAATTGCCCATCCTCCCTGCCTGTTCTCATGCATACAGGTAGCAAGTACCTTGTACCTGTTGGACAAGGTCAAAGGCTGAGGATCCTCCATCACCACATCCTGGGTCCCATACCTGCCTGACTCACAGTCACATCCTCCTGTCCCTGACCACAGACCAAATCTAAACTATTACCTAACCTAAGGCATGTAACTGCCTCCTGGATCAAAGTGTCCAGATAACTCTCCCTCTCCCTGATGCCTGCAGCTCAGACTCCAGCTCAACAACTCTGAGCTGAAGCTCCTTGAATTGCAGACACTTAGAATCATAGAAAATAGGAGCAAGAGTAGGCCATTCGGCCCTTTGGGCCTGCTGCACCATTCAAAATGATCATGGCTGATCGTCTAACTCAGTACCCTATTCTCGCTTTTTCCCCATATCCCTTGATCCCTTTAGCATTAAGAAATATATCTATCTCCTTCTTGAATATATTTAATGACTTGGCCTCCACTGCCTTCTGTGGTAGAGAATTCCACAGGTTCACCACCCTCTGAGTGAAGAAATTTCTCCTCATCTCTGTTCTAAATGGCATATCCCGTATCCTGAGACTGTGACCCCTGGATATGGATTCCCCATCCATCGGGAACATCCTCTCTGCATCAAGTCTGTCTAGTCCTGTTAGAATTTTATATGTTTCAATGAGATCACTTCTCATTCTTCTAAACTCTAGTGAATATAGGCCTAGTCGACCCAATCTCTCCTCATACGTCAGTCCTGCCATCCCAGAAATCAGTCTGGTAAACCTTCGTTGCATTCCCTCCATGGCAAGGACATCCTTCCTCAGATAAGGAGACCAAAACTGCACACAATACTCCAGATGTGGTCTCACCAAGGCCCTGTACAACTGCAGTAAGACATCTCTGTTCCTGTAATCAAATCCTCTAGCAATGAACGCCAACATACCATTCGCCTTCCTAACTGCTTGCTGCACTGAATGCTCGCTTTCAGCGATTGGTGTACAAGGACACCCAGGTCTCGTTGCACCTCCCCTTTTCCCAATCTATCACCATTCAGATAATAATCTGTCTTTCTGTTTTTACAACCAAAGTGGATAACCTCACATTTATCCAAGTTACACTGCATCTGCCATGTTCTTGCCCACTCACCCAACTTGTCTAAATCACATTGGAGCCTCTTTGCATCCTCCTCACAGCTCATATTCCACCCCAGCTTTGTGTCACTGCAGATGTGGTTGCTCTGGATCTCGCTGGTCTCCCCCAACTCCAACATGTTGCGGTTATGACACACCACCTGCCCTGCCATCCCTATCTAATCTTGTTTTATAAATTTAATTAGTTTAAATTTTTATTCACTTGATATTTTTAGTTTTATTAACTAATTAGTTTATCTAGTTTAAGTTATTAATTTAATAAAGTACTAGTTACAGTTTCCCAGCTCTTAGTTTAAACCACTGCCGTAGCTTAGAGAGCAAAAAAACTAATACTCATCAACCGATCACCGACCTGCTGTCCTGTGACATCACTCTTTGTTGGTTTTTGTCTTTGATTTCACCCTTTTATAGGGAGCAGGCTCTGTTATCGCCGCTCTTTAAATCTTCTTCTCAGCCTCCCCCGTGGTGCTTTGCAAGATGAAAACTAATCCCATTGCGGCTGATTTTCAACCCCCTCTTTTCAGTTGGGAATGGGTTGGTAGTGCGATCAAAATGGCAACATAAACTTACCGCCCCATTCCCGCCGATGTTCAGTCACTGACAATTTGGTCAGCGCCTTAAAATGTGCCACCCAAGTGCCTGCCAAGCAGGATCCTCATCAGCCCATGCAAATCAAATCCTATGACATCAATAGGACCCCGATGCAATTTTGAAGTCCCACTATGTGGTGCGTGCACTAGGAATGCTCCACCCATTGGTACTTGGTGTAAAGAGGCATAACCAACAGTCCTTAAAGGGACTACTACAGGCCACTCAAGAAATCGATCCCCCACACCCTTTAACTTACTTGCTGGAATCCACAGTGGAGCTACCGGATTTCCCAGCCCTCCAACTGACAGGATGCAATTGAGGGAAGACCATGAAAATTGTTCAGGCTTCTGACCACACGCTCCCTCTGCCTCCCACCCGATGGAAGCAGTCACTTAAAAGTCAAACCCATTGTATCCATGATAGTTTTCACATGGAACACTACGTTTCCAAATCACTTGTGGTATAAATGTAACAATCTATATAATAAATAACAAACATGTATTTATACACTGCCTTTCACAACCTAGAACGTCCTAAAACACTTTACAGGCAATGAAGTAATTTTGAAGTGTCATTATTGCTGTAATGTAGAGAAATACTTCGCATCGGTCTTCACTAGAGAAAAGGATGCTGCCAATACAGCAGTAAAGGAGGAGGTAGTAAAGATATTGGATAGGATAAAAATAGATAAAGAGGAGGTACTTAAAAGATTGGCAGTACTCAAAGTAGAAGAGTCACCCGGTCCAGATGGGATGCATCCTAGGTTACTGAGGGAAGTAAGGGTAGAAATTGCAGAGGCTCTGGCCACAATCTTCCAATCCCCCTTAGATATGGGGATGGTGCCGGAGGACTGGAGGATTGGAAATGTTACACCCCTGTTCAAAAAAGGGGAGGGGGATAAACCCGGAAGTTATATGCCAGTTAGCCTAACGTCAGTGGTGAGGAAACTTTTAGAGACAATAATCCAGGACAAAATTAATAGGCACTTGGAAAAGTATGGGCTAATAAATGAAAGTCAGCATGGATTTGTTAAAGGAAAATCGTGTTTGACTAACTTGATTGAGTTTGTTGATGAAGTAACGGAGAGTGTTGATGAGGGTAATTTGATTGATGTTATGTATGTGGACTTTCAAAGGCATTTGATAAAGTACCACATAATAGACTTGTTAGCAAAATTAAAGTCCATGGGATTAAAGGGACAGTTGCAGCATGGATACAAAATTGGCTAAGGGACAGAAAGCAGAGAGTAGTGGTGAACGGTTGTTTTTCAGACTGGAGAGAAGTATAAAGTGATGTTCCCCAAGAGTCAGTATTAGTACACCACTCTTTTCGATATAAATTAATGACCTGGACTTGGGTATTCAGTGTATAATTTCAAAGTTTGCAGATGACACAAATCTCGTAAATGTAGTAAACAATGTGAAGGGTAGTAACAGACTTCAGGAGGGCATAAAGGGTGTGATTTTAAAAGGAAAGTCCGAGTGCTTTGGGGACGAGGTGGCAAACAAAATTGGGATATTCTGGAGCGGGAAGGAATCCAGCCTCCAACCCGCCGATAAACATGCATGATCCAGAGTCATCTGGGTGTGTGCGCCGTTTCCGAACCCGAAAGTCCCACCGGCAATTAAAGCCAGCGGGACGATATTTAAACCAGCAGTTCAAGTACTTAAAATACTTGAAATGTGCATAAATTTAATTAACAATGATGGCAAGCAATTTCAACGCTGCCTCAACATGTTTCCCATGCTGTGTGAAGCATGCCATGGGAAACTAGGCGGGTTGCAGCCGACATTTAAATGACTGTTTGACAGATGGGGATAAAAGGTGAGTTATTGCAGCAGGGCACTCAGTTCTCAGACAAACTTTTGGCTGGGAGTTCTTTGTGTTTAGACTGAAAATTCTTGGTTCACACTCAGGGTTGTTCTGTTTACACAAATTGACCTACTTTTTGGACCCCCTCAAACTGACAACATCAGGATGGGGGGGGGGGGGTGCAATGGCTGCATTCACCAGTACATCTGAGGAGGAGGCACATCACCATCCTCGCCAGGCACGGCGTGCTCTTTCGCCACTTGCAGCTCCACAACACAGTGATGCACCAAAGGCACCTGCAGAAGAGCAGAGGGGAACAACAGAGGGATTACCTTTGTCAGAGGGTCTACAGACCGAGGCTGAGCTTCCTGGACCTCTCTGAGGACCAGTGGCTACGGAGGCTGAGAGTGAGTCGCCAGGTGCTCGTTGACAGGTGCTATGTTCCTATGTTCCTATGACATCTGCAGCCTCGTTCATGCTGAGCTGTTCCCGGATGGGCCTAATGGCATTGCATTACCCGTCGCAGTTAAAGTGATCTCTGCCCTCAACTTCTTCACCTCCAGATCATTCCAGGGCACCACCGGTGACATCGCCGGGGTCTCTCAGCCGTCTGCCCACGAGTGCATAAGAAAGGGCACTGATGGTTTGTTTTGCAGGGCCTCACGATACATCAACTCCCCATGGACGACTTCAGCCAGACGGAGAGGGCAGTGGGTTTCCACTCTGTGGCTGGCTTCCCACGTGTACAGGATGTAATCGATTGCACGCATATAGCAATCCGAGCACCTCCACACGAGCCAGGACTGTTCATCAACAGAAAGGGATATCACTCCATCAACGCGCAGCTCGTTTGTGACCACAGCAAAAGATTTCTTCAAGTGTGCGCCAGATTTCCTGGCAGCTGCCACGATTCATTCAGTCTGAGGGAATCCAACATCCCGCCCCTCTACCATGCACCAAACAGTCTTAAGGGCTGGCTCCTTGGAGACAAGGTATAATCCCTGTACACATGGCTCATGACACCTCTGAGGACTGCTGAAGATGCGATTTCTATGCCTGGATCGTTCTGCGGGAGCGCTTCAATACGCACCAGTGAGAGTGGGTCGAATTAGATTTGTCTGTTGTGACCTGCACAACATGGCACAATAGTGAGGGTTACTGTTTGATGAGGCCCCATGCCCTCATCCAGCATCCACATCTGCCATCAACATTGAGGAGGAGGAGGAGGATGAACCCATGGGCAGAGCAACAGACTCTGCAGGGGCAGACTCTGCCACCTGGAGAGGAGGCAGCATTGTGGGTACTGGTTGAGAGGGGGGCAGCGGGTGAGATGTGGGAGTGCTTTGAGTGGCGTCCACACTTCCATATCCTCTTTCGCCATCGTCCCTCTTCTAGACCAGGCCCACATCACTCCTACCAGCCTGAGAACAGTTTGGAGGAAATTTGTGATGTCTTGAAAGCCCACTTGTAAAGTTTCTGTCTGCCTGTTTAAGGCGGCAGAATGTTGTTCACCCTGAGTCCGAGCATCCATTGTCAGAGCCTGAATGGACTCATTTGTGAGCTGTGCTTGTAGCTCAATGGAGGCTAGCCTTCTCTCCATCTCAGACATTCCCGCACTTACCTGTTACACCATCTCAGACATTCCCGCACTTACCTGCACCAGTATCTCAGACATTTCAGCAGTTACTTGCGACATTATCTCAGACAGTTCCTCACGTCCCTGTGACACTATCTCAGACATTTTCGCAGTTACCTGCGACACTATCTCAGACATTCCCGCACTTACCTGCGACACTATCTCAGACATTTCAGCAGTTACTTGCGACACTATCTCAGACAGTTCCTCACATCCCTGTGACACTATCTCAGAGATTCCCTCACGTAACTGTGCCCCCATTCCACTAATACAGGAGTTGGACTTCACCATCCTCTGGGCTATTGTGGAGAGTGTTCGTGGCACCTGTTCCAGCACCTCGCAAATTTGCTGCTGCCCCTTGATCGTTTTCCTTTTAAAGGATGGCCTCCGGGATTCAGCATCTGTGTCCAGCTGACCAGAGCCTGGAGAGGAGTGCTCCCACCGACGCGGACTCTCCATAGCTGCCCCTGCCACCAGTGTCTGCTCGTGCTCACTTATGTGTGGTGATTCACCAGGTGCCAACCCAACTAACTGACTACTAGGACCTACCGAGGTGTGAGTATCTGTGCTGGTGAATGGCTTGCTACGATGTGACGATGCGCCCTCAGAGGCAGGGAGCTCCTGACACAGCGGTCGTTTAAGAGCCTGTAAGAGAACAGAAGGCAATATTAAACATCATTACAGATGTGTCATGTTGCGATGGGTATACTGAGGTGATGATCATGCCAATCATTGTTAACATCAATTCATGTTGTGTGTGATGAATGTTAAAGTTGTGTCACCAGATGTTTGTAGGGTGCCAGTCTCGGCGATCCCGACGGACAGGCACTCGAAGGTATGGCTGATCTCCAGGACCACCTCCTCCGAGTCTGTGAGGACCACTATTTGTTGTGGCCCTCCTCCAGTCCTTGCCCTCTCGCATGCATTTTGCGCTCTCTTCTAGAAGGGGAGAAAGTACAAACCTGTGAGTGAGTGATGGTGAAGTGGCCAACCGATGAATGCATTGCTTTGGAAGAGGCTGAATGTGAAAGAGGCGCATCAGAGGGTGAGTATCAGACAGAGACATCACATTGGATCAGGATTGGGGTGAGTGGTAATGGTGGGGTCACAATTGGGGAGTTGAGGAAGTCTCAGGAAGTGCAGGTAAGTTGAGGATGAGCCTTGTGGTAGTGAGGAGTGACATGATGGAGTAGTCTTGGCAGTGCAGAATGAGTTGGGTGGGGGTGGGGTGATGTGCAACGGAATGCAGGAGAATCAGTAAGTGTACTCACTTTTGCTGACCTAATTAGTTCATTGAAATGCTTCCTGCACTGGACCCAACTGCGGGATATGTTGCTCCTGCTCATGACCTCCTCTGCCACCTTGAGCCAGGCCTTCTTGGTGGCACTTCCTCCTGTCGGCCGGGTAAAATAGTTCCCTCCTCCTCCTTGCCTCACTTGAGGTGCTGCTGGCCGGGGTATCACTGAATCTTGGAGCTTCCTTGACCCTCTGCTGCTCCATTCTATGTCCTTGCTCCTTGCTTCAGCAAAAGCCATTGGTGCAACGGCCCTTTAAATCCAGACACTCCAGCTGTCAGCAGGTCATGCAGGTGTGCGCAGTCCGCCCGCTGCGCAGCTTTCGGGCGGCAAACCCGGAAACAAGGTTAATGGCCACCAATTAAGTTGCAATAGCGTGGGTAACGGTAAGGTTTTATTATTCGGGTTACCCACACGCCCATTGACCCCCCCCCCCCCCCCCGCTGCCATCCCGCCGGCATTTTAAAATCATGTCCAAACAGACGGGTGAAATGGGCAGACACATGGCAGATGAAATTTAACGCAGAGAAGCGTGAAGTGATTCATTTTAGTAGGAAGAATGAGGAGAGGCAATATAAACCAAATGGTACAATTTTAAAGGGGGTGCAGGAACAGAGAGACCTGGGGATGTATGTACATAAATCTTTGAAGGTGGCAGGACAAGTTGAGAAGTCTGTTGAATAAGCTTATGGATCCTAGGCTTTATTAATAGAGGCATAAAGTACAAAAGCAAGGAAGTTATGCTAAACCTTTATATAACACTGGTTAGGCCTCAGCTGGAGTATTGTGTTCAATTCTGGGCCCCACACTTCAGGAAGGATACCAAGGCCTTAGAGAGGGTGCAGAAGAGATTTACTAGAATGGTACCAGCGATGAGGGATTTTAGTTATGTGGAGAGATTGGAGAAGCTGGGGTTGTTCTCCAGAGAAGGTTAAGAGGAGTTTTAATAGAGGTGTTCAAAATCATGAGCAGTTTTGATAGAATAAATGAGGAGAAACTGTTTCAAGTGGCAGAAGGGCCCCAGTTTAAGGTGATTGGCAAAAGAACCAGAGGCAACATGAGGAAACATTTTTAATGCAGAGAATTGTTGTGATCTGGAATACACGGCCTGAAAGGGTGGTGGAAGCGGATTCAGTAATAACTTTCAAGAGGGAATTGGATAAATAGTTGAAGGGAAAAAAATTACAAGGCCATGGGGAAAGAGCAGGGGAGTGGGACTAATTGGACAGCTCTTTCAAAGAGTCAGCAGAGGCATGATGGGCCGAATAGCCTTCTTCTGTGCTGTAACATGCTATGATACTATGCAATGCAGCAGCCATTTTGTACACAAGATCCCACAAATAGCAATGAGATAAATGTTGGATAAGGAGAGATAGGTGTATGGTCTGGAGTTGGGTCAGGAAGGGAGGGGTCTGATGCAGCTGAATGGATTGTCTCTATCTTTGGGATAAAACAAAAATCTAGGAGCTGCTCACACCTGGCTTTGGAGATGAGGATGGATGGAGCAAAAGAAAGTGGTCGGACGTAAATGTTTGATGTCAAGAAGAGCAATTTGCGCAAGTAAGGGGACAGATGTTCCTGTTTTTGCACCTGAGTGTATTGGATCGCCTGTGCTCAACAAATAGAGAAGAACTGGGCAGGGAAGATTGCACAGATGTTTAGCCTCCCTGTCTGATTTTGCTTTATGTCCTGTGCCCAGGCTATCGAATATGCATAGGTACAGGAAAATCTGCCTTGATATCTCTTGTTGGATGTACTTATTTTTTGTTGCATATAGAAGTGTTCAAGATATCAAACAACATTTTAAAATTTGTTAACGTAAACAAATGCTGGTACATCTGACATTTAACGTAGGAAGAAAGAAGAAATAATTAATCTAAACTTGGAATTGCCAATCTTCTTGGTAATGTGCTGAATGAAACAAATTCCATTTAATTCCTGCAAATAGTTTGTTCGTTACAATACAGTATTCACAAAAACATAGAACAGAGTTCACAATAGCTAGCAATTGTGTGTTAGGTGGGGGGAGCAAACAATTATACCCAGTGATAAAAACATTGGATTCACTTCAGATTCAATACTACTTACCTTTCGTGGGTGGCTGCAGGGTCACTGAAGGATTCTGAGCAGGCCCAGCCCGGCCCGGCACCTGCTCCGCTCATAATAAACAAATTTTACACGGGGGTCCCTCAACAGGCATTAGGCTCCTATTTAACATAAGCAGGGAGCTTAAAGCTTGTGTTCGGCAGCTCCCGGATTGCTTGCAAACCCACCTACGCCAATAAGGTGGCGTTTGTAACACAGGCACTGATCAGACATGGGACGTTGCACCCTAAAATTGGCCCTTTTTCCCCATTGTTTTTCACCCGGAATCTACCCTGAACATTGCAACCGCCTTGAGCAGTGCATTTTGGAATGGATGGCATTATCGTGGATAGTAAAATAACTTGGGATGTTGGCTGCTAAAGAAATAACAGGTATTTGGTTTACAAGCAACAATTCTCCTGAATGTTACAAAGGACAACTTAATTTTTCCACGAGTGTATTGCATGAAGGAGAAGCAATGGCATTCAAATTGTGGTGAAATAATGCAACATTATAAGGTGCATGGCACATGCCAGAGGAATTAATGTGAGATCAAAGTATTGAGATTTAAAAACTTTTCATTTTTGTTCCAAATAACTCTAAAGCTAAAAACAAGTTAGCAATAAGCATTCATTTCATGGTATTACATAGTTTTATTTAATATTTGCAGCATAGAAACAGGCCATTCGGCCCAACAGGTCTATGCAGGTATTTATGCTCCTCACGAGCCTCCTCCTATCTTATTTCACCTAACCCTATCAACATAGCCTTCAATTCCTCTCTGCCTCATGTACTTACCTAGCTTTTCCTGAATAGGCATTCTAATTATTCCAATTATGGACTACATTGAATTTAGCAAATCAGTGATGCTTCTTGATATATTCTGCAATGTATTCCAGTCCCCCCCCAAAAAACCAAGGTCAATCATAAAACAAACACAAGGGAACCCAGTCACTATTAATTGTATAATAAAAAGATGTGTAGTCTCTGTTCTAATCCAAATACAGCAGATGTAGTGCTGAATATGTGTTGTTGGCAAGAATTTCATGATGTAGCTGTAGGAGCTGTATGCTGCACTATCAGTGAAATCTACTAGAAAATGTTGCTGACCCAATTATCGGCCATGTGGAATGTTGCTTGTTGTTGTGACATTTATAAGTGATGGGCCCCAAATTCCTGGGTTGGGGGAGGGCATAAGTCAGTATTTGGGTCTTTGTGGGGGCAAGAATTTGGCTCTGGGTCTGCCAGGTTTCGTTCCCAAAAGTGACTTGGTATAAATTCTAACATGTTTCAGGACACGCTGAAAAAGTGCCTGTCCTCTCAATGCCAGACAGATGTAAATCGTGGAGATAGTGTAGGATCACAAGATAAAATTACAGATGAGGAAGACCATTCAGCCCATATTAGTTTATCTATCCAGAAGGATTGTACAGTTTCCCACTGCTGCTCTTAGTTGCATCTTAAATAGATCCAGGGTTTTCACCTCCAGTACTCTCAATCTTCATAAAGAAGAATCTTCTGATATTAATCCTGCAATTACCTTTTACTAGTTTGAACCTACGTCCTGTTGTCCTATGCCTACAATTTAATTTATATTTTGGATTATATTTTCCGTACCATTTGCTATCTTGTATACCTCCATGCCACGCTTCTGGGCTGAAAAATCATTGGGGGTTAAATTGGATAACCTTCAAAAAGGGGCATGGGGATCATGGTATGTGATTAACCTGCGTCCATTCATTTCACTACAGCAGCATGTTAAATTTGTGCTGCCTGCTGTTTTACATGATTTGTTGCATGCAACCAGCGCTACCTGCGCTGTTCATTGGCTGCACGCATCAGCAGCGGGCCCAATATCGCGAGTGGCTAGCACTACATAAAGTCAGCCTGTACCTCTTAAAGCAGAGGTGGATAGTGGCTGCAAGAAGTGGTGGGAGTCCTTTGTGAACTGAATCTGTACTGTGATACTTTGAAGAATGGCTGAATATGCGAGAGAGCGTGCACCAAGGTTTTCTGATAATGCATTGGAGGCCTTGTTGCAAGAAGTGGAGAGAATCCTGAATTGGCAGGGAGGCAGGAGGCCCTCCAGACATATGCTCAGGAAACCAGTGGGAGGAAGTAGTGGTGGAAGTCAATGCCAGAAGCATAGCTCCAAGAACATGGATGCAGTCCAGGAAGAAGTTCAATGATCTGACACAAGTTGTCAAGGTGAGTGAGTTCAATGTTCAAATGGCATATCCTACCAACTGCACCACTAGCCTCATCCACTGCTCAATTCACTACACGCCCATCACCCACCTAACAACAACCTCTATCAATCAATACTCAACCCTTCCATTCATATGGTTTACCTCACCCTCACACACAGCACTGTTGCAAGCCTCACATCCACAACTCACAGCTCACACACACTGACAGCTATTCAACCATGACAGCTCCATCACCCAAACATATTTCAGGACACTCACTGGCACACTTCCCTCTTTCTTGCAGGAGAAGGTGGCGCATAACAGGAGGCAGCAACAAACAAATGGAGGAGGATAAGTGCGCCTACACGCTTTAACCCCCATGGAGGAGACAGTGCTGGCCACCATTGGAAAGGGCATCGCTGAGGCCGTGGCCTCTGGTGGCGCTGGAGGGATAGATGATGAGGGTCTCTGCATTCCTAATCCACCTCTCTTCCCACTTCTCCCTCATCCCACAGTGTCTTCTGACTCACAAGCTGCAGATGGTGTAAGCATGCACTTCTTACTTTCTCCTCTCCTCCTCACCACAACCCAACACTTGTCCCTTTTTTATTTCAGATACCCAAGAGCTGGACCTGCCCAGTCAGAGGAGGAAGAGGAAGAAGACAGTGATGATGAAGAGATACCGTCACTCGATCTTACACTCGCAGCCACTAGCTCAGAGACTGACACTGCACGGGACTTTAGCGGCTAGGGATAGAGGAGGGGTCTGCACGTGGTGAGACATCGGGCACAAGTGCACAGGAGCCAGGGTGGGGGGAAAGGATATTGCAGGTGCCAGCTCGCCAGAGGGCGAGGTCGCACACTAGTTCTGCTGCAGATGATTCAGATGAGGACTTTGATGGCCCAGGCTACTGAAGAAGGTTACTGGGTGTACACAACCAAATGTTTGGTGCACTGGAAAGCCTGCCAGAAAGCCTGCGCATAATGTCAAGGAACATGGAGGAGTCCAGCACAGGGCTTTGCTCAGAGCTTGGAGCCCATCCTTTCCAACATGGGATGGGAGGTTAACTCCATCAGCACACCTGTGGAACCCACCATGATGCAGCATCTGATGACCGATGTCACAGCTTCCATTGCAGCACAAACAGCTTACATCAAAGATCTGACTGCTGCCTTGGAAGCTCAGACTGCTGCTATCATGGCTCTGGATGCCACTGTTGAAAGGGGCTTCCAGGGCATCACAGCAGTCCAGCAATCTGTTCTCCAGCAGATCACCGGGATTGTTGAGGCGCCGCCCTGGGAGAGTTGCAGGGGCTCCATGGAACAGGAACCAGCTGTCCTCTCTCAGGATGACAGCATTTTTGCTCCCACCCCTGCCACTCCACCAGTGCCCTTGCCAGTTCAGACTGCTGTAGCCTAGGCCGAGATGGTGCAGTCTGAAACTGGGCTCTCTCAGTCCAGAGCTGCCCGAGGTCGTCCTCCAAGGCCATTTGCAGTTTCCTCAACTGAAGGTCACCAGCCTTCCACCTCCCATGCTGCAGCCACTGGGGACGCACCTCGTAGGACCACTAGGATAGGTAAAGGCACACAAACGACAGGCACTAAGGGAATGCACAATTGTGAATAGTTTCATTTTGTATACATTATTTAATGAGTGAATTGATACATTCGGATTTGAATTTGCATTTGGTGGTGGTTTTTATTTCTACGGTGAATTGAGGGAGGAACCATTATGTGTTATCAGAAAAAGAATAATGTGATGGTCAGTGAGAGAGGATTGGTAAGGAGTGTGCGACTGTTGGTGAATGGGAAGGTGTAGTTGAGGTTACTGTTATTGTTCATGAATAATCTGATCATGTAGAGCCCTGGCAGAAAAGGCCTGTCTACAGTGTAGCCTCCCTTCCTCTTCTGCTTCCTCCATTTCCGCTTGCACTTCCTCCTCCTCCTACACTTTCTCCTCCTTCTCCTCCCTCTTCTTGCAGCTTATCCTGCTCTGCGTAGCCTCCCTTCATTCATGTTCAATTCCCAGAGGAAGCCCTACCAGGCCACCCATGTCTGGAAGCAAATTTTGTCAGCACTATATTTTAAATGTCACTAAAAGTACTGCAAGACCAGCCAGACCACTCCACGTAGACTATTGGAACTTTAGCCATGTATAGGAAAGCACCAAAAATGCGTACAATTGCACCAGCAGCCAGAAGAAATAATCTAGCAACGAACCTATAAGTACTTCACGATCCCTTTAAATAGCGCTGGTAGGAGATCCTTCATGTTGTTTAATATCGTGTTCAGCTGAGCGAGGTTAAGACAGTGTGTTGGCTGGAGTGTGGAGTTCCAAATTAGTAGCGGTGCCTTCAAATCAGTGTTGCACCCTTTACCAAGATGGCGTCCTGCGCACTTCCTGTTGGATGTGTGCATGCACATCTCAGACCCCATTTTCAAGTCTTAGGTGGCCACGTAGTGCTAAAAAAACGGACGCTACACGGCCCAATTTAACCCCCTAAGTATCTCCAGTCTTTCCTCATGTAATATCCCTAACATCAGGGATCAGCCTTCTGGATCCTCTTTGCACTGCCTTCTGCACTTGAATGTCTCCCTTGAGTCTCAGTGACCATAACTGGACACAGTACTTAAGGTGTGGTTTGACCAGAGCATTGCACAGTTTGATCATGACTTCCTCTGACTTATACTTAACTGTTTTGGAGGCTCCAATGTGATTTAGACAAGTTGAGTGAGTGGGCAAGAACATGGCAGATGCAGTATAACGTGGATAAATATGAGGTTATCCACTTTGGTTGTAAAAACAGAAAGGCAGATTATTATCTGAATGGTGATAGATTGGGAAAAGGGGAGGTGCAACGAGACCTGGGTGTCCTTGTACACCAGTCGCTGAAAGCGAGCATTCAGTGCGGCAAGCAGTTAGGAAGGCGAATGGTATGTTGGCCTTCATTGCAAGAGGATTTGAGTACAGGAACAGGTATGTCTTACTGCAGTTATACAGGGCCTTGGTGAGACCACATCTGGAGTATTGTGCGCAGTTTTGGTCTCCTTATCTGAGGAAGGATGTCCTTGCCACGGAGGGAGTGCAACGAAGGTTTACCAGACTGATTCCTGGGATGGCAGGACTGACGTATAAGGAGAGATTGGGTCGACTAGGCCTATATTCACTATAGTTTAGAAGAATGAGAAGTGATCTCATTGAAACATATAAAATTCTAACAGGACTAGACAGACTAGATGCAGGGAGGATGTTCCCGATGGCTGGGGAGTCCAGAACCAGGGGTCTCAGGTTACGGGGTATGCCATTTAGAACCGAGATGAGAAGAAATTTCTTCACTCAGAGGGTGGTGAATCTGTGGAATTCTCTACCACAGAAGCAGTGGAGGCCAAGTCATTAGATGTATTCAAGAAGGAGATAGATATATTTCTTAATGCTGAAGGGATCAAGGGATAAGTGGGAACAGGGTACTGAGTTAGACGATTAGCCATGATCATTTTGAATGGCGGAGCAGACCCGAAGGGCCGAATGGCCTACTCGTGCTCCTATTTTCTATATTTCTATGTTTCTATGTGGTTCAGCTTCCTATTTGCTTTGGTAACTGCTGTGCAGGTTTAGTTGGACATGTATAGTGTAGAATCTACTAAGACTGGTAAGAAACTTTCAAGCTCACCTTTAGCTATTTCAACACAGTCATGGAATGCATGTGTTGCTTATTTTTCCATCCAGTGTGCAGTACTTTGCACTCATCTGCATTAAATTTCATCATTCATTTGTCTGCCCACATACTTATTTTGTCCAATTCATCAATTTTTGAACTGCTTCCTCTGATTCCACTGCCCCTCCCAGTTTGGTATCGTCAGTAAATTTAACACTTTACACTGAGTTTCTGAATCTGAGTCATTTATGTAAATTAGAAACAGTAGTGATCCTAACACATAACCCTGAGTTACACCATTCAGTACGCCCCCAGCCTGACCTAACCGTAACGAGCACTCATTGCATTCTACCCTTCAACAAGTTTCTTATCCATTCCAAGATTTAGCCTGAATCTCTGCAGTTTTGAGTTTAATTAATGGCCTTTGACATGGAACTTTATCAAATGACTTTTGGACGTCAAGGTACAACGTGTCATAGGGCTTACCACAAACCACTTCCTCAAAGTCAAGGAGGTTGGTCAGGCATGGTCTTCCCCTTCTGAATCCATGTTGGTTACTATTTACTAGCTTATAATTATACAGATACTCCTCAAGTTTACTCCTGATGATTATTTCCATTATTTTACATGGGGAAGTGTGACGGTTGGGTTTATAGTTGCATGTATCTGTTTTATCCCCCTTCTTCAATACGAGCTGCATGGATCTGCTTCCAATCTACCGGTACCTCCCCAGTGTCCAATAATTCCCTCATAATGGTTATCAGTGCATCACAAATCTCCTCTCTAGTCTCCTTCAGCACTTTGGGAAAAATACCATTTATCCCCAGTGGTTTGTTTGTTTTGAACCTTTTTAACCTGCCTAGGGCTTCCATCTCATTTATACCAAAGTCATTAATTTTACTTCAGTTAACTCTATTTGGGGAGGACGTGTTAATCATATCTTCCCTTGTGAATACATGGAGGAAGTAATCATTCAGAATATTAACAGTTCTGTGCTTATCCTCTGTTTCAGTTCCATTTGCATCTTTTATGGTTTTCACCTCTTCCCTGACTACCCTTTTACTGTTGTAGTGCTGAAAGAATGTTTTACTATTATGTTTCGCCTCTGATGCTATGCTTTTTCCTAGATATATCTTTGCCTTCCTGATCACCCTTTTAACTTGTTTCAGCATTTTCTCATATTCCTCCTGGTGAACCCCTTCCCCTTTCTCTCTGGAGGATTTATAAAGGTCATTTTTTTCACTTTCTATCAGTTTCAATTAGTTTTTTCTGAGCCTATTGGTTTTTGATGATTTCAGCAGGCCTAAATTCAGTAACTTTCACCTTCCCGTCTACCCTTGTGAATGTGTTTTTCTTTATTCGTTCATGGGATGTAGGTGTCGCTGGCAAGGCCAGCATTTATTGCCCATCCCTAATTGCCACAATTTAAAAGGTATAGTTTGCCAGAACCTGCTCATCAAGGTGGAAGTACTTGATTAAAGGGAAACTGCAGAAGTGAGATTACTTATGGAGACCTTTGGTCATATCTTGCCAATACCTGCAGGTATTTGAAAAAAATGTACTGCTGTATTGAGGAAGCCTTCCCCTACAGTCTACATTGTGGTATCCTGTTGTGTGCTTCGTAACTTTGCAACAGGAAAGGACTGATGATAGATATTCCAGAGGGTGCCAGAGAGGCTGATGATAACACTGTTAATGCTGAAGAACAGGCCCATGAAGATTAGGAAGAGGGTCCAGTGACGTGCTGTGAGACAGCTGACAGCCAGACTCATTTGGCACACCTTCACAGACGGAAAGAGCAATAAATAGCCAGAAGTCTGGGTCGATCAAAGAGAAGCCTCCTCTCATCAATCTCTCTATGGTTTAAATAAAATCTTTTCTCTCTACAGCTAGTCATTACATCCTAATCCTGATTCTCAACAGCAGCTAGTACCTAGTCCTGACTGTCCGAGAAGAGAACCAAACAGTGCACAGTCCTTACGTCAAATATTCCAGTGATTTATTACAACAGTTTACAAAAAGATCATTCACTTTTTCAACATGCATACTCCTTATGACCAATGCAACCTTCTGTCTGCCCTAGTCCAATGTTTCTTCTGTGTGCCATCTAAAGGCCTAGGGTCCGAGATGTCGAAGGTTATTGAAAAACATTATGAGGCTCTTGGGATAGAGGTGGCCCTTGTCTGAGGCCCCCAGCTCAGGCAGGCGGGAGTGCAATGTCGGTTGGCAGTAAGCCGTTGCCATGGATCGAAGGAACGGTCCCTAGCACTCAGATAAGTCGTGGGGGAGGGGCAGAAGCCTGTGACATGGGAGGTCTAAACTTTCTTTGTGGGGCCTAGAAGAGCACTCCTGGTAAAATAACTTGCCTTTTGGGCCTCTTCTGGCCCTGACTCCTCTCTCCATTAAATTAGCCTGGTTTCTCTGCGCAGGCCTTTGGTTAAAATGGCAGTCGGACCCCAATGACATCATCGGAGCCAGATCTGCATTTTTTTTCTGCATAAGAATGGTTAAATTTATGTCAGAATCATCGACAATGATTGTACTTCTTTGAAGATCTGAACTTATTTGCAGTATGTAGATTCAATGCTGAACACTATTCTCTGAAATTAGAAATTAAAAAATAGCGACTTGCAGACCAATTATTTGCAGTATTTTAAGGATAAATGATTGCCATGGAATGGGAAAGTTGTTACATGAACATAAATTAAAATGTCAGGTATAAATTTTAACTTTCGGGCAGCCGACTGGCAGAACATGCAGGCCGCCTGTATCAGGACCAAAGAGGCTGGAGCCATTTCAAGTCCTGGGCCTCATTTAAATGGAACTGACAAGCTGCCCGCCCGAAACAGGTGCCCGATGCAGCTCGCCGGTTTCAGGCAGGTAAGTCTTGGGAGGGAGGTATGCGATCATGGCAGCAGCCCATATTATTTTTGTGGGGCCTGGAGGAGCATTCTTGCTCCTTCTGTCCCCTTAAAAATAATTTAAAACTTACCTTTTTGGACTTTCTATGGCTGTGCCACCAGCAAAACTCATTGGAATGTGCCCAGTTTTTTCCCAAAATGCCAATATAAAGACCCATATTACATATTGAAACAGGCGGGCGCTTCAGCCGCCCAGCAGTAGGCCCCTTTAAAGATGGCGGCAGACGGAGCGTCAGCGTTACTGGGGCGGTAAGTCTACCAACTTCCATTTTGAGGCTGGTAGGACCTCAACAATGCTGATTTAGGGAAAAGCAATAAAATTATACAGCATTTTGCAGTTGTATTTAAGTAAAATTGACTGCAGAATGCTGATTGACTTTAGTCATGTTTAAATCATCTACAGCATACTGAGTTAACAGCAAAGTCAGCGATACCGAGAGCCTGGAACTACTCAGTGTTCTAATGTAATTTGATTTTTATATTCCTAATAGGATGTTTACAATTTCACACTGTCATGCAGATTCACCAATCACATTTCGATGGATGGAGTTGAAGCAGATCACTATTTTGCATCTTTGCAGATATGCCAGGGCAAAATTTCATAATCAGAGGTGTCTCTGCCTTTCACTGGAACATAGGAACATACTGTCAGCACTTCACCTCAAATCTGCTAATTGATTTGCTTGGTTTTGAAATTAATAATAATAAAAATATAGTCTAGGGACTGCATAACGGTCTTTATGTCTCCTCTTGGACTGTGTCATCCAGACGTTGGTTAAATCTGTTTGAAAACCATAATAATATCCTATCAATGCAAGCTGTGTCAGCCAAATGGTTGTAGATAAAGGATAGCGCAAGTGATGCTTTCAGAAAGACAATGATTTTGAGAGCTGTAAATAGCTTTCCTGAACTACCCTTAACATTTGCTTTCAGATCATGTAGGGAAGGTTTCTGCCTGCTGCACACTCCTGCTTTCCCCTTTTTAAAAATAAATTGTTCCTAGCTGGTGCAGTCCTTTGGCACAGCTTTGAGTTGCTACTGTTGTAGCTTGACATTTTGTTTTGGTTTAGCAAAAATATGAATATGTTATTAGAATTCAATACTGGAATATGAATTTTAACCCTGCAGAAATAAATGTCCTTATTGTATGTATTGTAGTTGCATCCAATGTGCTGACAAATTTGAGATAGCTAATCTCACATTGATAAAACCGTTATATGCACCAACAATATTGCACCTGAGGAAAAAAATCCCATCCAACAAAATGACAATGTTTCTGTTCTGTCAGCAAATACTGCTAACCCTTTGAGGATTACTACAATAGCATTGTTGCATCATCTCCTCAAATAGTACGAGAATAGAGTTTTCTGTTTTCATCTACTATACAGTTTTATAAATAGAAAGATTTTGTCCATGCTTTAGTCTCACATGTTCTCTTATACATGGTATTGCTGTTTTCAGCATATTATTTTGCAAGAATTGAAAAAATATTTCTGTCCTCACAAGAATGGGAAGGATCTGTTCTGTGGTTCAGGCTTTCATTAAGTTCTGCCTCATTGTATGAAACATCAGAAGTTGATCTAAATATCATTTAATATGACACTTGGTAGGTGCAAAGAACATTCTGTATTCAAAGGTTCACAATCTGAACAATGAAATAAAATATCATGGTGCATTCAGTTTCATAAACATTAATTTAAATGGTGCTTTGGAGCTCACTTGATCTAATCATTACTCTTGTTACAAGAATAGTGATAGCTACTGCAGGACCTTGAAATAAATAAGGTTGAGCTGGAGCTTAATGGTGAAACATTACATTGAGCTCTTCTGCTCCACAGCACATTTTATCTACTCTTCCTGTTAAAGCCTGCTACTTCCCCTGGACACTGGATTTCACCAATCAGATGGGTGACTGAGGGAGGAACCATTGGTGTGTAGCTTCTGACTAGTTCACCCAAGCAACCACATTAAGGTTTTTTTATGGAGATAACTCTAGACCAGACCAGAGTGGATAGCATATTTGTGTCCATGCAGGATGGGGAAGAGATTTCCCCCTTTTATCTGGAAATTCTGGACAATCAGCATCTGTGGAGAGAAAAGATAGGATTACATTGCAGGGATAACCCTACATGGATCATTGACCTGTCTTTTCTCTTGACAGATTATGACTGACTTGCTGTGTATTTCCAGAACCATGGCCATCTTTCCTGCAACTCCTCATTTCCTGACCCTGCCATAGCACTGAAACGGCCCTAACCAACTTCATGAATAACATTCTCTGTGATTGTGACCATGATGCATTATCCCTCTTCATCCTTGTCAGCCTCTCTGCAGCCTTTGACACAGTCAACCACATCATCCTCCTCCAATACCTCTCCTCCATCGTCTAGCTCAGTGGGACTGCCCTTGTCTGACATCCAGTCAGTCGACAGTGCTGTCAGGCTGCTTGTCCAACATTCAGTCTTGGAACAGCTGCAATTTCCTCCAGTTGAACATTGGCAAGACTAAAGTCGTTGCCTACGACCTTTGCCACACACTCTCTACTACAGACTCTAAAATGGATAATAAGAAAACGGCAGTACTTGGAAATTGTCAAATGAGTACTTCGTATCTGTTTTCACAGTGCAGGAAGACGACAAAATACCAGCAGTACAGGGGGACCTAAATATAATTCAAGGGGAGGAATTTAATGGATTTAATATGTTAAAAAATGTTAATGGAGAAAATAAGATTTAAATTGCCATAATCTATTAACCCAAGGTACTAAAAGAAATAGGTGAGGAAATTGCAGATGTGGGGAAGTTATTGGAATCTATCATTAGAGACAGTGACTGAGCACTTGGAAAAGAATCAGTTGTTCATAGACTGGCTCGAGGTGGCAGAGGAGGTCACCTGCACCACCAACATATCGCCCACCCGCATACAGTGCAGGAGGCGCTGCAATGACCTAAGTAGGTCAGCCAAAGTCAGTACACTTGCTCATTCCCCTACACTCCGTCTGCCACATCACCACCCCCACCCCACATCTCCTTCTGCACTGCCAACACTACTCTGTCACATCACCCCTCACACCCACTCAAACCTCATCCTCATCTTACCTGCACTTACTCACCTCGCCAGTACTCATCCCACCACTACCACTCAACCCAATCCTCATACAATCTCATGGCTCTATCCCATACTCACCCTCTCATGCATCTCTTTCACGGTCAGCCTCATTCAATCTGCCACTACCTGTGCTGCAGCCACAGGGCACATATGTGCAGTAGGAAGCGTAAGGCCAACGTGTTGTGAGCATGAAGGGGATGCACAAGGGTGTTTGAGGGTTTGTCATGGTTTTTACTTATATTTAATTTCTGACCAACTCACATCACATATTATATTGGCACCACTACTGCCTCGTCTTTGCGAATCTTGTCTGGTTTGTGCAATAATGCCCTTTCCTGAGGATCACAATGAAGACCCACACCTGATGCCACCCATTGTGTCACTGCAGAGTGGATGTAGGTATATTTGCAGGGCTCTTTTGTGCAGACGACTGAGAGACGTCGGCGATGTCCCCAGTGGCACCCTGGAAGGATGCGGAGGAGAAGTTGTTGAGGGCAGTGGTGAATTTGACAGCGACAGGTAAGAAGATGGTGCTTGGGCCAGCCGGGAGCAGCTCGGCATGAAGGAGGCTGCAGATGTCCACGACTACATGTCAAGTGACTCTGAGCCTCCGTGTGCACTGCTGCTCAGAGAGGTCCAGGAAGCTGAGCCTCGGTCTGTGGATCCTGTGACGAGGGTAGTGCCCTCTGCGACACATCTCTCTCTGCGGTTGCCCTCCCTCCTGCTGTGCAGGTGGATGTGTTACAGCACTGTGTTGTGGAGCTCCACGTGTCAGAGGTGGATGGCGTGGCCGGCGAGGCTGGTGATGCTGTTCGTCCTCCGAGGAGGTCATGACTGCAGCTACGGTGGCCCCCATCTGGAAGATGTACATCTGAGGGGGTCCGCAAGGTAGGTACATGTCTCTGGACCCCGGGGTAAGTGTGCAAGTTGGTGAATTTTCTTGTCAGGAGGAGGGTGGTGGAGGCCAAACTTTGTCCTAAGTGACAGAGTGGCCTCCTGCAATGGGTGAGGGTCTCCCCCCGCCCCCACCTGTCAAATGGACCTTTGCAGCTGCCACAGGCTGATAGCTGCAACACGTCCATTTCAACTGGGAGCGTTTCACCCAGTACGGGAGACAGTCCCAGTTGTTTCTAAAATCCCACCCCTCCTCACATATTCCCTTAATCAGGTCTGTTAATGACCTGAAATAGCAACATAAATACCGTTAAGTGGCACCCCGCCGGCTTTAATTGCCTGCGGGAGTCCCACCTGCGGGGGCTGTGCGCGCACGTTGGCGCGTCTGTGGGGAACCCGGAAATAGGCGGGTTGGAGCCGGGCTCCCGACCCGCTCCGGGATTCCCCGATATTAGGACCCCCCGCCAGGAACGCACCCGATAGCAGGTACTAAAATGGAGCCCCAGGAAACACTTTTTCACACAAATGATGGTGAAAATCTAGAGCTCCCTCCCCCAAAAGGCTGTGGATGCTGAGATCGATAGATTTTTGTTAGGTAAGGATATTAAGAGAAATAGAACAAAGGTGGGAAAATAGAGTTGAGGTACAGATCAGCCATGGCGGAACAGGCTCGTAAGGTTGCATTGCCTTCTCCTGTTACTATGTCTCTACACCCCATCCCCAATCTGAAGCAGATTGTTTGCAATATCAACATCCTGTCGGACCCTAAGCTGTGCTTCCAACCCCATATCCTCACCATCACCCACCTCTGTCCCTACTTTAGTCCATCTGCCACTGAAACTCTCACCATACCTTTGTCACCTCCAGGCTTGATTACTTCAATGCTCTCCTGGCCGGCCTCCGATTCTCCACCCTTTGTAAAGTTCAGCTAGGGTTGGTTGGAGTCTCCAGGAATTGAAGATTAATCTCCAGCACAGCTGCTGCGAGCAACCCAAGAGAAAAATCGTAGGGGCATAAGTAAAATTGTATGTTTTCATATTTTTTGAGCACTTTCATTTATTAGTTGTAAAATTATTGGAGATGGGAAAATTGGCCTTTTGACTGACAGTCATGAATCATCCAATTGAGTAACAAAGAGTCTGTTCACTTTACACTTGGTATATGAAGGTGGTACGTCATAAGGAAGGACGTGTTGGGCGACCAATTGTGGGAGTGTGAGGGCGAGGCAGTTAGAGGTAAGAGTTCATGTGATGGAACCTCCAGGAATACGTCAAACCAGAGTTGGAAACCCTAACTTCAACTCATCAAAATTCTGCTGCCTCTATCCTATCCGTCACCGAATCCTGTCACTCATCATCCCTGTCCTTGCTAATCTACTTTGGCTCCTGGTTTCCTAACACCTTTAACTTAAAATTTTCATTTTTATGTTCAAATTTCTCCAAGGCCTTGCCTTCCCTATTTATGTAGCCTCCTTCAGCGCTACAGCCATCTTCCACCTCAAACTTCATTCCACTGACTCTGGTTTCTTGTGTTTCCCCATTTATTCACCCCACCATTGATAGCCATGCCTTCAGCCACCTCGGCCCAAGCTCTGGAATTCCCACCTAACCCTTTCCACCTGTCTATCATCCTCTCTTCCTTTAAGACCCTCCTTAAAACTCATCTCCTAGACCAGGCTAAGCTTCCTAATATCTCTTTTCTGGCTCAATGTCCATTTTATTCTCCTTATGTCTCTATGAAGAGCCTTCGGATATTCTTCTACATTAAAGGTGCTATATAAATGCAAGTTGTTATATTTTGTTCTGAAAAAAGGAGGATAGGATCCTGATTAGATGAAAGGCTTTCCTCTCTGCTGGATCAGTTGGTAGCACACTCACCTCTGGGTCAGACAGTTGTGGGTTTGAGCCCTGTACAGAGTTTGGTAATCTCGTGCAGTACTGAGGGAATGCTGCATTGTCATGATGTGTCATCCTCTAGTGGTTTCAGTGGACATTAAAGTTCCCATGATACTATTCAAAAAAAAAGCAGGTGAAGAAACAGTTGCACTGTATAGGGAAATAATGACCTTGTGGCTGGGTCATATCTCGTTGGATTGTTCAGGTCACAGGGAAAGCATTTGGGCCAGTGACACACTGCCAGTTTGCTGCCACACTATTTTTTCAGTACATTCACAAATTCCCTGTCACTGTAAACATCTACCATGAAATTACTGCATTCAGATTTTCTCTGAACTGTGGTAGAAAAACACAGATAAGAAGTAGAATGAAATTTGCGTATCTGCAGCTATTGTAATTTGCCCAGATTAACCGCTAAAAATTTTTGTTTGAATTGAAGTGTATTAATAAAGAGCAACCGTTGAAAATTATTTAGCGACTCAAAAATTCAGGTATATTAAAGTGTTAAGTGTGGGTTCAGGAATATGTTTTATTATTAATAACAATAGAATAAAGCTGCTGTGTTACATTAATAAGACAGAGCATAGAACTATTTCCCTTCATCTTAGCCCTTTGCTTACTGTTATAGCATTTTAACTGGATCATTTTAACCAAAGTGGATTTATAGTACAGGGCAGCAGTTGGTGTTTCTCTAAAGATGAAGAATGAAGTATTAGACAAGGCTTTGCTGATGCAGTTTCCTTGTACTGTGCCAAATGCAGCTGTCTCTTGAGTTCTGTTGGAAGACTATGACAGCTCCAACAGTAGCACTGAAACAATCATCACTGTAAAGAATAAGATTAGAAAATTTCTATCAGAACATGCTGCTCACAATAACATTTCTGTTATTTTCATTAATTGTTGAAAACTTCTTTTCTAGTTAAAATCCATTAATCAGTAGAAAAAATGTCAACAATGGTTAATGCACAAATTTTAGGGTTTCAATTAACGTTTTTACATTTGATACATCGACATGTCTCCCCAAATATCCTTAGTATGGCAAAAGCTCAGTTAGACACTCAATGATAACAGGTCTTGGTAAGATTTTGCAATGTCTAGTGTGAAGTCAAAATTTGACAGTACTATCTGTAATATGTGTAACCACCATGAATAATGTACCATCATTATGTACAAAATCAGTAGAGATTTTGTAGTACATTAAATATGACCAATAAACAATGATTTGTTCATCAGTCACTTTACTTACCTCCTTTTGCTTATGGGCAGGCTTTTTCCCAGGATGGGCGATTTGCCATTGGATGTGCCAGTAATAAATTTACTACAACTCAACAACTAAATTTTGCCCTTTTGAATCAAAGTAAAAAGTGTGCATCTGCCAAACAGATAGCATTACAATTGGGCTTCTTTGTGTCAGCATAAACAGTGCAACTGGAGCAGAATTAGCAACAGATCAAGGGATCAAGACTAGTTCAAGACCAATAGTTTTGAAAATACATCACTTACATTTATCGAGTGACCTGTTTGACATGTTCTTTTGTAGTCATATTCATTGTCATTGAAATCCTGTATAATTTAAATGCTTTACTTATGAAGAGTATGTGTTTCACAATGGTTAACTAGTTTCTTAAAACTATTAAGACAATAGCTGCATAAAATATTTCCTCAACATAGTAATGCTACAATTTCAAAATGCTTCCAAAGATAACCTATTGATGGGCACTAGCCTTCTCAATAATTTCATTTTATAAAAATTCAATATTGCATGAAACCTTTGAATGACCTGTTAAAACACAATGGCCTAGAATTTTGGGTGCCCCCATTTTTAGGTGTGCAAGGATCCCTGCTCCTGAATGGTGAGGCCTGAGTCTCGCCCGATATTAGGCCTTGGGGCTCATTTCCATGCAGCCGATGAGCTGTGCAGATCTGCCGGTGAAGTGTAGTTGAAGGTCCTTCAGGGAGCAATATTGCCTTTTATGGGTAAAGATCAAAAGGGCAATTTACATAACTTTTGACATCTGAGTTTTACCACAATTTTAAAATTCAAATCTCAGAGCAGCAGAAATGAGCCATTGACCTAGAAATTCTGGCTCCACATTCAGGTAAGTATATCTTTAAAACTTAGCTTGTTAGTTGTGGCCTAACAGGCGATCCCTTTAAGATCCACCTGTTAGGCTGCATGTAGGTCTGGCTTCCCTGAGTGCAGCCGGCCCTAGCGTTAGGTCCCCTATTTGCGTATGCAAAGAGTTAACACCTGTTTCAGGCATGGGCACTGCACGCCAATTTTATGGCTTGTACCAATATGGTGGTGGCACATTGCAGGCTCATATTGTGCGGGATTACCTGCCCACAATATCGGAGGCTCTCGAGGCCCTTTAGCGCTTGAAAAATGGGTGCTGCGTGGCTGAATTTCTAGGCCATAGGCTCATTTCTGCTGCTCTGAGATTTGAATTTTAAAATTGTGGTAAAACTCAAATGTCAAAAGTTATGTAAATTGCCCTTTTGATCTTTACCCATAAAAGGCAATATTGCTCCTTTATGAAACTTTAGTCTTTGCAACTAAAATAAATCCCACCTAATTATTTTAAGCTTCAGTACTACAGAATAATTTTTATAAGCTGTAGATAAAATATAGATAAAATAAACATAATATAGAATAATATTCCTGTTATTATAACCATGTTTTTGATTAACTATGTTAAACTTTTGAGGAGGATGAAGTATAACAAATGTTTCACTTTTTAAAAAAGAATAGATATTTTAAGTTGAAATGAGCTGGAAGAATGTTAAATGCAATTCTGTCTTATTGATAATACTTTAGAAGGGAGAATCATACCCTCATCACTTTTAAAAAATCATTGAATCTCTGCTGCTCTTTGGGTTGTCTCTAAATATTAATACGTGTTAGTTCATTGTATCTGCACTAATTTATCATTTTTTAGAAAATTGATTTTAAGATACTGTATAAATATTATTGTTTAAGGACTACAACTTTAAAAGCAAAGTGTTTTTTTATTAAAAAAGAACAATTTCTTCCTTAGTTAGGTTCCAAAAATGAGAAGGGACTATAACAAAACGGCGCAGAAGAACAACAAAGGGTTTGTTGCCACGGACAATGTCATAACGTTGATGATGTCACCACATCATCAACATGCCATTCATAACAATGAGAAGCTTAAAAATTTTCTTGCAGCTATCGCTAAGATGTTTATTCTTGTTTTTTTTTCTGCTTTATTTTTTCCAAAGCAGACAGGGTAGCAAGTAAAATTATTGATAGCCAAAGCCCATGTTAACAACATTCTGTTTTCTGTTGTAAAGAATGGTAGATGAATCTTGCACGTTGCAGCATGCTGCTGGCATGGTCATGCCAACAGTAAGCTGTAGGCAAATTCTGGGGCATTCCAGTCCAGTAGTTTAATACCCAGAATTTATAACAGACACAGAACAAGTGAATGATTGATACATAATTGATCATTATGCCTTATTTCACAATAGAAGTTATTTTAAAACAATTATACAAAAGTTTTTTTCCCAAAATGATTCTAAATAAACTTGACTTATGCATGCACAATGGAAGTAAAACTGATGTTGTTTATCTTGCAAACAAAAAAGGGTGTCAAAAATCCACAGCTGCAGCATTTCAGTTAGGGTGCACCCTCTCGGGATCTCTGGCACTGACACCGCCAAAGGTCAGTGGGTTTTAATATTCCGTGCTGGTGCCCACAACACTGGGGCACATCACAAGCATCCGTCTTCCCCATTGGGACAGAGTATCTGACTTAGCACTACTGCGTCTGGGTGAAAGGGGTGCAGGGCCCTTCCTCCAGAAAGAATACACAAATGTTCCCTCAACCCCCTATTTAAGGAGGCCAAAATAAAGTTCTCCCTCTTGCCAAGATCTTCCGTCATTCAGGCTGCAATCCAACTTTAGACTTCCAAGTGGGCCCCATTTCCACCATGCAGCGGGCCATTCCACCTGGTCTCACTCGGTGCCACAGCCTGCCAATTCTACACCATACTGAGATGGGTGGGTAGAGGCTCTACTCCTTACAAGGACATTCAGAAACTCCCAAGGAAGGCTGGGACCCAGTGTATTTGGGCCCATATCCCCTCCACTGAATCAGAGGAAAGATATAATAAGGCCCATGTCAGTTCTTGTATCATTGTGGAGCACATCATTAGCATTCTGAAGGCATGCTTCTGCTATCTTTGTAGATCGGAGGGGTGGGGGAGGGGGTTGCATTGTAATACAAACCATCTAAGTCTTCAAAATAGTTGTGGCTTCCTGTGTCCTGCATGAGGGGAGCCAGTAGCAAGACATGAGCAGTCAATTTACCAGCAGGAGGAAGAAGCAGAGGAGATTCAGGATCAGAGGGGAGACAGATTAGACAACACTGACCTTCTCCAACTAATAAAGGTGTGTTCTTCTCTAGCAGTACTTACACTAACAAGAGCACCCTTGCCGTTCAACTTAATCCAGCCTGCATGCCACTGAAAATTCTAGTTAGGTAACCGTACAATTTCCCATTGGGTCAGCGTCACAGCAGATAATGGGTATAAGTCCCGCCCCATTGTACTTCCAGCATTATCACCTCTAAACTCTATGCTCCTTATTATTGTGATTACATTTTAATATCAGACAGTAGAACTTGATAAAGTGGAAATATTTGTTGGAATTCTAAATTTTCTAACTAGTAGCTATACAACTAAGAACACAGTGTAAGAAGTATAGTGAGTGGAAGTATTAAAGCCTACAAACTGGTTAGTCACTGAAAGGCTGCTAATATTATAACCATTTGGTCCTATATTTGAACCTATTTAAGCAGTTTCAGAAAACGCTAGCTGATCTCCCATGATAAGTTGGATCTGAGAATTCTATAAGGACAGATGCATTGTAAGGCACAATATATTATTCTGATGCTAAGGGGCAGCTAAATGTAACCTGGTCTGTACCTTTAAATCCACATTGTCTACAACAACAACTTACATTTATTTAGTGCCTTTAATATAGTAAAAGGTCCCAAGGTCCTGCTTCACAGGAGTGTTATCAGACAAAATATGACAGTGAGCCACATAAGGAGGCATCAGGACATTCTTGTGATTTAATTAATTATACTGAAAACTTTCTCTATTTTTCATTAAAAGAAAAATCTACGACTTCTAGTTATTGAAACCCAGATTCTTTGAAAGAAAGTAAATTAACTAAGGGTGCATTTACACTACAACTGGAACTTTGATGTGAGGTTCTTGCCACTAAGCATACTCAGAAAATTTAGGCCATAGTATAATTGCAGTCTGAATCCAGAGTCAGTTCCTTACCTGCCACTGGAGCAAAGCAGAGTGAGATTCCCTAGAGTAAGGAGTCCCACTCCACTTCACTTCGGCCCTTCACGTCCAATTTACGGTATATAACTTTAGGTTTGGTGCAAAGCTGAAACTGGTTATCAATTAAATCTATAAATAATTCATACTAGATTCTTAATTCCATTATATCTATTTTAATTAAAATAACTCGTATTATGCACTCCTGTAAATTGTAGGGCAATAATATTTTGCACTGATGTCATGATGGCCTACAAGCCATGTAGTTTCAATGCTACTTTTAATGGCTTATTAACATTGTCTTACTTTTAATGAGATCATAGAATGTAGATTATAAAATAAAGATGAGTATCAGGTTAAGTTTAACTCTTCTCTTCACTCTTAATCATCTAGAATTGTATATGTACAAATTAAAATAAGGACTGCATGAGGATGACTTTTTTTCTTGCAATAGAATGGAAACTTCAAGTAAAAGAATGTCTATGCAATTGGAATTATGCTGGGAATAAAAATATTTTACGGTTAGATATGCCATTATCAGTATTTGGATGTAGCATTGCCCTACAATTTATTTTAATTTACTGATTCAGCAGCAAAGAAATGATTGCCTAATGGGTCAATACTTCATTTTTACAGTGCCTCAAAATACTAACAATGTGAATGCAGCAAAATTATTTTCAAACTGCCTTAATCTGTTCCTGAACTCAGCCTCGTTGAAACATTGGTTTTGTATATTGTATAGTTTTTTGAAGTGTACCACCCTACTTTTCGTGCTTCTGAGCATTGTATGGAATGAAGGATATCCCAATATGATAACATAATTACTGAGTATACGTATCACCACATCATCTTGTAAAGCTGACATGCATGCTAGGACTGAGTTTCTGGCTGTGCGTTGGTGTGGTTACTGTTGAGGGATGATGACTTAAAAATGTCACTACTGTGGATCGGTTTTGGTTGTTTCAAACTGTTCTGCATGTTGAGCAAATGCTTCAAATAGTCAAAGGATGAGACATGGCCTTACTTGATAAAAGATAATTGAGCTGCAGCATTTGGAGATTTGCCCCCTGATCCATCAAACAAAATACAGTAAGCAACAATTCTAGCAAAGATGAAACTGAGTCTTTTCCGGATATGAATTGTGTTCTCCCACGCATTTACCACACAACTTCTGCAAATCTCTCATGAAGCAAGAGCTTCCCTGTTGGACTGTGGCCTTGAGCATTGAAGTGCATTTTGCTGAACAAAGTACTCTTTCATTGCTCTGTAATTACAGTTACCAACTAACTAAAAGAGTCTGTGTACTATATGTTGTACTTCCAGCAAATAGAATTAATATGTTGTTTTCCCTTTGCAATTGATGGTGTCATGAAGCCGCATCACAAAATCCATTCTGCCAGAATCAATGGTGTCAGTAAATTAAACTCTTCACGGTAACTGTCTACATTTACTCTAAATTCATGAACTGATGGTCTTTGTCAAGCAGAATGAGAAGCTGCTTATTACTACCAGCTGGACTTTTGTAATGTTCAGTGAAACATATAAATAACTACTATACATATTGAGGGAAACAATACTATCCAAAAGATAAGGGCCTAGAAATTCGATTGTACCCGGAAACTGGCGCACGGGGCCACGGTGTGCATCGCAATTGCCCGTTAGGTGACAGTGGCAAGAAGTTGCAGAGTATGCCACATTTCCAGCTCGTAATGAGCACGCGCTTCCTGCCTGCCATATTGAAAGCTTAGGAGGCTGTTTAGTGCTCAAAAAACGGGTGCTCCGTGGTCGAATTTCTAGGCCAAGCTCTCTACAAAGAGCATGAACTATTGTTAATTGAAGACATGTTGCCCTGCTCCATGTTGAGGTATTTTGCATTTCAATTGTTATATTAAATGTAAACAAATAGGAATCATTAAAATCTAATTTCCACTGATAAATCCCTGGATTCTTTTTTTGGATGGTGATTCAGTTTTTAAAAAAAGATTTTCTTCCTGAATTTGAGGAAAAAAATGGAAATTTCCCATTATTTTCTTGCCATAAAAGGAATCTGGAGGTATTTATACATTCCACCCAGTAAGTCAACATCCACATTGCATGCTGTACAAGCTGTGCTGATGTCACGGATGCAATGCATACGCATCCCTGGACCTTAATTTTTTGCTAGAAAATAAACAAAATCTGTGGATTTTGAATTTTTTAAGGGGATTTGGATCTGAAACACTGAAACAATTAACACACTGAAAGCACCTTATCAAATGCCTTTTGAAAATCCAAATACACCCTCAAAAAACTCTAATAGATTTGCCAAATACGATTTCCCTTTCCTAAAACAGTGTTGATTCTACCTAATCATATTATGATTTACTAAGTGCCCTGTTACTACGTCCTTAATAATAGATTCCAGCATTTTCCCTACAATGATGTCAGGCTAACTGGGCTATAGTTCCCTGTTTTCTCTCTCCCTCCTTTCTTGAATGGCGGGGTTGCATTTGCTACCTTCCAATCCACAGAGACCATTGTAGATTCTAGGGAATTCTGGAAGATCAAAATCAATGCAACTACTATCTCTGCAGCCACCTCTTATAAAACCCTAGGATGTAGGCCAACAGGTCCAGGGGATTTGTCGGCTTTTAGCCCCATTAATTTCTCCAGTACTTTTTCTTTACTAATCTTAATTACTTTAAGTTCCTCACTCTCATTAGACCCTTGGTTCCCCACTATTTCCAGTATGTTTTTTTGTCTTCTACTGGGAAGACATGTCCAAATAACTGTTTAACGCCTTTGCCATTTCCTTATTCCCCATAATAATTTCTCCTGTCTCTACCTCTTAAAGGACCCATGTTTGCTTTTGCTACTCTCTTCCTCTTTACATACTTGTCGACACTCTTACAATCTGTTTTTATATTTATTGTTCGTTTACTCTCATATTCAATTTTCTCCCTCTTTATCAATTTATCGGTCATCCTTTGCTGATTTCTAAAACCCTCCCAATTCTCAGGTTTACTATTTTTGGAAACATTGTAAGCTTCGTCTTTTAATCTAATACTACCTTAACTTCTCTAGTTATCCACAGTTGGATCACTTTTCCATTGGAGTTTTTATTCCTCACGGGAATGTATATTCGTTGAGAATTATGAATTATTTCTTAAAATGTTTGCCATTGCTTATCTACTATCATATACGTTAATCTAATTTCCCAATCTACCTTAGCCAACTCGCCCTCCATATCTACGTATTTGGCATTGTTTCAACTTAAGACCCTAGTTTTGGACTTAACTACATCACTCTCAAACTCAATATGAAATTCTATCATATTATGATCATTCTTCCCCAAAGAATCCTTAATTATAAGATTACTAATTAATCCTGTCTCATACAATACTAGATCTTAAATAGCCTGTTGCCTAGTTGGTTCCTCGACATATTATTCTAGAAAACTGTCTCGAATGCTTTCCATGAACTCGTCCTCCAAACTACTTTTGCCGATTTGGTTTGCCCCATCTATATGAAGGTTAAAGTCCCCCATTATTATTGCTTTACCCTTGTTACATGCTTCTCTAATTTCCTGATTTATACTCTGTCCAATACTACAACTACTGTTAGGGGGCCTATAAACTTCTCCCATTAGTGTTTTCTGCCCCTTGTTATTTCTTAGCTCCAACCTTACTGATTCTACATCCTGATTTTGTGAGCTAAGATCCTTTCTCACTACTGCCTTTATCTCATCCTTTATTATCAGCACCCCCCCTCCCCAGCTTTTCCATTTTGCCTATCTTTTCTAAAAATCAAGTACCCTGGAATACTTAGTTCCCAACGTTGGTCACCTTGCAACCACGTCTCATTAATGGCTACTAGATCAAACCCATTTATCTCCATTTGTGCCATTAATTCATCTATCTTGTTACAAATGCTTTGTGCATTCAAATATAGTGCCTTTAATTTCAACTTTTTACTATTTTTCCCTGATGTGACTGTAGTCAACCTTATCAACAGAGGCAGCTACATGAATGAATTAGATCTTAGAGACAGAGAAATCCATGAACTCTTCACACTTGGTGTTGGAGGTCATGGGGAAGGGGGTGGGGTGGGGGGGTGTAATGGACTTGAGGAGAAGGTTGGTTTTAGAGAAAAGGAGCTTGTGTTGATCTTGCCATACAGAATGATCCTGGAGTAGTAGGTGGTTTTGGCTGAGGACAATGAGGCACAGTAATGCTTGATGTGATTCAGTCAGATCTGGTGATGAATGTCAAAACTGGTTGTGGACCAGGCATGCTCAACTTTATGACTCTCTCTTGAGTGAGCAAAGATGAGGACTATCCCGTGGAAAATTGTAGGGGTGAAAGACATTAAGTTATTTAGTGGGACCAAAGACAGACATGAGGGATCTGCTGAGTGTGTCAACAGCAGCAGCGGTATCATGATGGGTGGAGGGCCAGAGTGAAAGGAGTTGGGAGGTTGCGGGCGAATTAATGAGGAGCATATAAGCTTTTCCTTTTATATCTTAATTTGGAGTACATTTTGATGCCTAAATTGAGAAACTATCACATCATATAGAACAAGAAGTGCTTGAATATCAGATTACAAAGATGTGTATAATTTCCAGCTCTGAACAAGAACATCCACAATCCTTTTTTTAGTACTATTCAGTTGCACATATTGTAAAAGCTAACGTTCACACACTGCACTTAACCTTCCCCTGGGAGTTTTGTCAGTGCATATTGCATCCATTACACACTGCATTTAATTGCTGGCAGAAGGGGCCTTTTTATTTGGTAGTCAGTCTTTGTCTTGCATCTGTGAACACACTGCTTCTGGAAATAAAATGTTGCCTCACCCAGGCACTATCTGTGCACAGTAGCCAGATGGCTTTTTTTTCCCCCTAAAAAAACAAAAGCAACAGACTGTTCACATCAACACAGAAGACTGGCTACTGAATGAAAAACATTCTACCAAATGGAATAACTTGCATCTTGCTTGCAGAGGCACCCTGCATCCTTCCTATTTGTGGGCAGACACTAGCTAAAACAATTCCTGTTCCTCAAAGGAATGCGAAAACAGCATGCTGCACATAATGCTAAAATATAATTTTTGTGCACAACAGACATGCTTGCATGTTTGTTAATCTATGCCCATGAAAACTTTTATTTTGAGCTTCATCACATCCTGTAAAGAATCTATATATTCCTTTCCAAGATTTACTCGTTAATGGCCAAATAAACACACTTTCAATATTTGTATCATTGTGATTAACCATAATTTATAGTGTATGTGCATGTTTTTAGTATAGCATACACATACGTGCCAACTATCCGTGTTTTATGTAAACAATCAGCATTTTGGACCCGTGAACACTTGTTCGATTTGTGGATGAAAATAAGTGGACGATTTGTGGATGAAAATAAGTGGACATTCAAACTTCCCACACTTCACTGTAGTCACAACAATGAGCAGTCGCAGCTCAGTTCGAATGGCCTTACATCTGATCGCTGCTTCTACTTTATGCCTCAAGGATTAAAGTTCTCGCATACTGACGGAATCAAAGACAGTGAACAGAAATGAAGCTGAAGGTAAAGTTTACCAACGTTCGAATATCCAAGTCCAGATTGGTAAATCTGAGATACTGCCAGAAAACAATTGATGTGGACATTGATTTCCAATGTGGTCCATAGTTTGTGAATGGCGTCCACAGTCATTTTGTACATTGTCTCTCATCTACCAGAGATGTAAGAAATGACTGCATCTGCCATGCTATGTTCTGAAATGGATTCAATACAGACCATTGTTCCTGGCGTCGGTTGAAGCCTGGGAGTTCTTTTGTGGGGTCCACAATCAGATGTTTGGGACATTAGAATTAGCTTGTGAAACGATATGGTTGATTTGAGACATTTCAGGCCAATTCTGATTACCTATAAGACTACAAATTCTATAATTTTTATACATTTTTTTGGAATTATTGGATTTGTAAAAAGTCAATTTAGAGATATGACAAAGTTTTAAAAAAAGCTCCAAGCTTTTTAATTCAGATTCATTGGCCAGGATCTTGACCCGGAGCCGGGAAAGGGGCGGGGGGGGGGGGTCGAAATGGGAGGGAAAGTAGAGAGTGAGGAGGACATAAAAAACCTACAAGGGGATATAGACAGGCTGGGTGAGTGGACGGAGATTTGGCAGATGCAATACAATATTGGAAAATGTGAGGTTATGCACTTTGGCAGGAAAAATCAGAGAGCAAGTTATTATCTTAATGGCGAGAAATTGGAAAGTACTGCAGTACAAAGGGACCTGGGGGTCCTAGTGCAAGACAATCAAAAAGTTAGTATGCAGGTGCAGCAGGTGATCAAGAAGGCCAACGGAATGTTGGCTTTTATTGCTAGGGGGATAGAATATAAAAACAGGGAGGTATTGGTGAGACCGCACCTGGAATACTACATACAGTTTTGGTGTCCATACTTAAGAAAAGACAAAGAGGCAGTACAAAGAAGGTTCACTCAGCTAATCCCGGGGATGAGAGGGTGGACATATGAGGAGAGGTTGAGTAGATTGGGACTCTACTCATTGGAGTTCAGAAGAATGAGAGGCGATCTTATTGAAACATATAAGATTGTGAAGGGGCTTGATCGGGTGGATGCGGTAAGGATGTTCCCAAGGATGGGTGAAACTAGAACTAGGGGGCATAATCTTAGAATAAGGGGCTGCTCTTTCAAAACTGAGATGAGGAGAAACTTCTTCACTCAGAGGGTAGTAGGTCTGTGGAATTTGCTGCCCCAGGAAGCTGTGGAAGCTACATCATTAAATAAATTTAAAACAGAAATAGACAGTTTCCTAGAAGTAAAGGGAATTAGGGGTTACGGGGAGCGGGCAGGAAATTGGACATGAAGCTGAGTTCGGATCGGTCAAGGCCCTGTGGGTGGCGGAGCGGGCCCAGGGGCTGAGTGGCCGGGTCCTTCTCCTACTTCTTGTGTTCTTTAGATTTGAGGTTAGGATCAGATCAGCCATGATCTTATTGAATGGCGGAGCAAGCTCGAGGGGCTGATTGGCCTACTCCTGCTCCTATTTCTTATGTTCTTATGAAATCCCGGACAGGAAACTTGGAAGTACAGGTTTCCCGGACGTCCTTATGATTTTGACGTAAGGACATCTTTTATTCTTTTTTGTCGGTTTGCCGTCCGACTGGCTGGCCTGATTGACAGGCTGGCCTCAGTCGGACAGGAGCAGAGCAAGGAAGAAGATGTGAAAAGATGAGTCTTCAGGCAATCTTTGATTGTAATGGATGGGGGTGGGGGGGGGGGGGGGTGTGGGCATGGGGACACTGGTGGACAACATTGGGCATGGGGGTCACGGGATGGGGGGAAGTCAGTCATCGGAGAAGTCATTCATGGGGCCAGAGATTGGGGGTCGGTCACCGGGGGTCATCGCAGTGGTCTGTGATCGTTGCGGGGAGGGGGATCAGAGATCGTTTGGGTGGGGGGGGATTGGAGATCGGAGGGGGGTAGTCCGCAATCGTTGGGAGGGTCTGCGATCATTGGGGGGTCACTGCAGGTAGGTTTGTTGGGCCTGGGAGAAGCACTCCTGCTCCTCCGGGCCCACAAGCTGTGCCAGAAAGGCACAGTTTCAGGTCTTCTTGCCACCTCTCACGCGCTGTGAAGGAGAAGGCCCGGGAATCCCGGCCCCCCAGGGGTTGCAATCGGAAAACCTTGCAAAATGGAGGCCTGCAGCCTCCTGGGAGTGGGTTGGTTGCCCGCCCCTCGTCCTGCCCTGGTGAAAACCAGAAATGGGTGGTTTGGAGGCGGATCTGAAATTGTTGCAATTTTCAATGCCCCCCACCCCCAACCCACCCATTTTTCACAGTTAAAATTCCGCCCATTGTCCTTGTTCACATTTCACAGAGAGTGGTCTTCTTGTCAAATAATCACCTAGCAGTACTGGTGATTTTGATGAAAGGTAATGGTGTGCTAATGTGGCTAACTTGTGATTAACTATAGCACAACTAAGATTTTACCAATGTTGACAAATGATAATATCTAGGGTTTGGTCTCAGAATGAGTCACTGATAACGTACATAATTGCCAGAGAGCCTGACAAATTTCTTCAGAAGATAAGTGCACATATTACCTTGACCTTGTGTGATTTGCCATTTTGCGTTTTTGGAGCCAGGATCTTAGTTTCCAGAAACAAAGAAATTGGTATATCCATTACAGCCTCCGTTTCATGCTCTTGCTTTCAAAAATAAAAAGTTGGAGGGGTGGATTTTGACTTTCGACTGACAGGTGGAAAGTCAAAATAGCTGTCATTAGATATTGGTCTTGATATTAACCCCCCCACGACTGGCAGAAGGAGGTCGGACGAGAGGGGGGGGGGTTAAATCCTACAAAACGGGTAACACCTCCCCAACCTGCCGCGTGTGCACCTGTTGCCATTTATATGGCGGCTTGTTTCAAGCCATGCGAGTTTCCCATCTTGGAGAGGTAGGACACTTCATTTTCATATTTTAATCAGGTTCTCACAGTGCAATTGGGAGTCTGATTTAAATTTAACAGCTGTCGGCCGGGTTTCCCAGGGCTTGGAAAACAGGCAGCGAAATGGAGGCGGGACCTGCCATCTCCAGAAGGTAAGTGCTTTTTATAGCACTCCTAGTGGGCCAGGAGGAACAGGAGTGTTTCCCCCCAGTCCCTCAAGGAAGCCTTCAGCCTCCCTTCTGCTGATCGCAGCCTCCCTCTAGACCCTGCTGCGATCACGATCTCCTCCCTTTCCCCCCCCCACCAACCCCCTAACTGCACTTCCCTCCCTCCCGATTGCTGCTCTCTTCCTCCACCCCCCCCCCCAACCTCTGAATTGCAGCCTGGCCTGTGATTGTCGGCCCCTCCAAACCCCAAATTGTAGCTTGTCCCGCGGTCGGCAACCTACCCCGTCCCCAATTTGCAACCTGCCCCGCAACCGGCAACCCCCTATTTGCAGCCTGCACTGCGATCACGATTGCCGGGGACTGTCCCCGAGTGTCCCCGGCTGCGGCCCCCTGCCGCTGGTTTTGACCAACTGCTGGGAGGGAAACGGAACAAAAAAATTATAATGAGATCCTGCAGGACCTCCGTGTCCCCGGTCTTGCTGGGTTTCCCCTGCGCTATCGTGCTCCTCCGCATCCTCCCCGCCTCCCCATAAATATTGGGGCCATTGTGTCTCCAAGTCAAGTCATTTATAACTGTTCTGTTTAGACTGACTGCTTTACTGTTTCACAGGACATATCTCTGTTTCACTTTGATTACTAGAATTATAGAATCATACAGCGCAGAAGGAGGCCATTTGGCCCATCGTGCCTGTGCTGGCTCTTTGAAAAATCTATCTAATTAAACCCACTCCCCTGTTCTTTCCCCATAGCCCCACAAATTTTTCATTTTCAAGTATTTATCCAATTCCCTTTTGAAAGTCACTCTTGAATTTGCTTCCTCCACCCTTTCAGGCAGTGCATTCCAGATCATAACAACTTGCTGCATAGAAACAATTTTCCTCATCTCACTTCTGGTTCTTTTGCTAATTATCTTAAATCTGTGTCCTATGGTTATCAACCCTCCTGCCATTGGAAACTGTTTCTCCTTATTTACTCTATCAAAATCCCTCATAATTTTTAACACCTCTATTAATTCTCGCCCTAACCTTCTCTGCTGTAAGGAGAACAATCTTATCTAGTCACTCTACATAACTGAAGTCCCTCATCCCTAATATCGTTCTAGTAAATCTCCTCCGCACCATCTCCAAAGCCTTGACATCCTTCTTAAAGTGTGGTGCCCAGAATTGGACACATTACTAAATGAGAAAATTTGACTAGTTACAGATATTTTACCAACATCCTTATTATTATTACAACTTCTATTAAATACTTGAATGTGAAATAGGGTTTATAAAGTTTGAAATATTGTAGATCACAGAATTCATCTATTATTTATATGCATTTATATATAGTAATCCACAATTCATTCATTAGTTACATACATTGTTACATAATTATTTTTATTCTAAATTATATTACAATATGCACTCTTTAGATAGTTACATTGGGTTATTTCAAGTACCTATCCCTATGGTTTATTGCTATTGTTTTTTTTACATTGTTTTATCAATTTAATATTAAAATACAGTTTAAGAGGTTCTTGCAGGTGATCAAGCACTAGATAGAGAAAAATCTTTTTTATGTTGATTTATATCTATTGAGTTCCCATTCAAAAATTTGACAAATATTGGAGAAAATAACAGCTCATAACAGGTTTCATAAGATATCTTTGGCCTTATTTTATCACTGTGGCATTAATGGAACACATATTTTTGCACCTGGCATAGATAGAAAAGGAGTCTGCAGCAACAGCTGTGACTAACCAATTTTTCATCCCAACAACGTACTAAATAGCAACTGCAGCCTGTAAAATTGGGCATTCTGGCAGGATTTGAGCCAGTTCTATATCCATATTGCATCAGTGGGAAATGTTAATGTTGAACACAGAACAAATGAATGCGGGGAAAAACACAATAGGTTTGTAAGCATCTGAAAAGAGGAAAGATAGAAAGAGCTCGCATTTATATAGCATCTTTCACATCCTCACATTGTCCCAAAGTGCTTCACGGCCAATGAATTACTTTTGAAGTGTAATTGTTGTTATGTGTGCAATCAATTTGTGCACAGCACCATTAGCAATTAGATAAATGACCAGCTAATCTGCTTAGCTGGATTTAAGAATTATCCATCAATGAGGAGCCAGGGAGTTCACAGGTGGAAACCCACATTTCATAGGCTGCATACAGCTCCCAGGCTGTTGTTTGGATATTCCAGAGCTAGCCAATTGAACTGGAACCTGGATTTGAACCAGTGAAACTTCTGTCAAAGCCAAAAATACAAGTAGTTACAGGCAGTAGAGTTTTAGATGAACTCAAGTGGAGAATGGGAGGCCAACCATGAGAGTTTTAGAGTAGTCGCGTCTGGGCATGACAAAGGCATGGATGAAGGATTTAGTAGCAGATGGGTTGAGGCTGGCGCAATGTTAAGGAGATGGAAGTAGGCTATCTTTGTGATAGAGAGTATATGGGGTCAAAAACGCAGCTCAGGGTCGAAAAGGACATTGAGATTGTGAACAGTGTGGTTCAGCATGAGATAGTGGCCGGGAAGGAGGATGGAATTAATGACGAGGATACTGAGCTTGAAGTGGGGGCGGAAGTTGATGGCATCAGCCTTCCCAATGTTTAACTGGAGGAAATTGGGGCCCTTCCAACACTGGGTATCAGACAAGCAATCTGACAGTTCAGAGGCAGTGAAGGGAACATGGCAACAGCAAATATTTTATCCTTTTCCTCCACTGTGAAAATGAATACAAAGTACTAATTTAACAAGTCTACCATTTTCTTATTGTCCATTATAGTCTTGCCTTAATCTGTCTCTAATGGGCCCACATTTCCCTTCACCACTTTCTTTCTCTTAATATATTTATAAAAACCTTTACTGTTAGCTTTGATAGTCCTTGCAAATTTTTTTCATATTCCCTTTTTGCACCTTTTATTACTTTCATTGTATCCCTTTGTCCATTTTTATAGCTCGCTCAGTCTGCTGGATTTCTACTTTTCCTTACATTTGTGTAAGCCTTTCCTTTTATCTTGATACTGTCACTTACCTCATTTATAAACCATGATTGCTTAATTATACAAATAGAGCCTTTGCCTTTAATAGGTATATACTGGTTTTGTATTGTAGCAAATGCTTCTTTGAATATTTCCCACTATTTGTCTGTAAATTTACCCATTAACAGTTCAGCCCAGTTTACTGTGGTCAGTTCATTTCTCATCCCTTCAAAGTTTGCCTTACTTAAATTTAAAACCTTGGTAAAGGTGGAAAAGTAAGTTGTGAGGAGGACACAAAGTGTCTGCAAGAGGATATAGACAGGTTAAGTGAGGAGGCAAAAATTTGGCAGATGGAGTATAATGTGGGAAAATATGAAGTCATCCACTTTGGTAGGAAGAATAAAAAAGCAAAATATTGTATAAATGGAGAAAGACTACAGAATGCTGCGGTACAGAGGGATTTGGGTGTCCTCATACATGAAACACAAAAAGTTAGCAGACAGGTGCAGCAGGTAATTGGGAAAGCAAATGGAATATTGGCCTATATTTCAAGGGGGATGGAGTATAAAAGCAGGGAAGTCTTGCTACAACTGTATAGGGTGCTGGTGAGACCACACCTAGAGTACTGCGTAAAGTTTTGGTCCCCTTATTTAAGGAAGGATATACTTGCATTGGAGGCAGTTCAGAGAAGGTTCACTAGGTTGATTCGGGTATGGAAGGGTTTTCTTATGAGGAAAGATTGAGCAGGTTGGGCTATACTCACTGGAATTTAGAAGAATGAGAGGAGATCTTATTGAAACATATAAGATTCTGATGGGGCTTGACAGGGTAAATGCTGAGAGGATGTTTCCCCTTATAGGGGAATCTAGAACTAAGGGGCATAGTCTCAGAATAAGGGGTCGCCCATTTAAGACGGAGATGAGGAGAACTTTCTTCTCTCAGAGGGTTGTGAACCTTTGGAATTCTTTGCCCAAAGAGCGGTGGAGGCTGTCATTGAATATATTCAAGGCTAAGTTCGACAAATTTTTGATCAGCAAGGGAGTCAAAGGATATGGGGAACAGGTGGGAAAGTGGAGTTAAGGCCAGAATCAGATCAGCCATGATCTCATTGAATGGCAGAGCAGGCTCGATGGGCCAAATGGCCTACTCCTGCTCCTATCTCTTATGTTCTTGTGACTCTCCCTTCTCCCTCTCAAACCTAATATCAAATTTAATCATATTATGGTCACTATTTGCAAGATGATACCTTACTGTTAGATTATTAACGAATTCTGGTTTGTTACTCATCACTAAATTTAGTATGGCCTGCTCCCTAAACCAAAAGCAAAATACTGCGGATGCTAGAAATCTGAAATAAAAACAGAACGTGCTGGAAATACATAGTAGGTCAGCAGCATCTGTGAAGAGAGAAGCAGAGTTAACTTTTAAGGTCGATGACCTTTCGTCAGTTCTGCTTAGTATTTCCAGCACTTTCTGTTTCTACGGCCTGTTCCCTGTCAGTTCTCAAACCTAACTTGACTTTAGCTGGCAGGAAAGACGCAGCTTCCCTGCTTAGGTCAGAATTAAAATTGTGGTCGGGGCCCAGATTACGTCATTGGATCCAATCTGCATATTTAAAGATGGACCCCACCAGCTTCAGACGGGTACCTTTGTTGCTTGCTCAGAACAGAAGTTTAAAATTGAAGATGGCAGGGTCCAGGTGGGACATCAGCGGATAAGTCATCCATTCGACTTTAGCTGCCCACCCACCCAGTCTCCGGCAGGATAATGGGGTTAACATTGACCCCAAAATGTACTAATTAACATAACATGCTCTTGTGGAAGCTTAGATAGGAGTAACCCATTTGGCCCCTCATTTTGTTAGCCATGGCAGCTCTATCTTTTAATCCCTTCTCCACATCCCTGAATACTTTTGTTTCTCAACTGAGTATCTTCCTTTTAAACACCTCCATCAATTATGCATCTATGAGACAGTGTATTCCACATTCTCTCAAACCTGAGTGTGAAGAGTTTTTTTATTGTTTACACTTTTAACTGGCTTGGTTCAAATTCTAAGACAGTGTCCTTCTGTTTTCAAAACAACTGAACATTTTATGTTCTATGATTCTAAAGTATTCCATGAGCTCAATGTTTGTTTATATGTCACCCATGAGGTTTAATTGTAGACAGCTAAGTGGTCCATTAAGCAAAAAATTTGGAAGCCCGAGGCTAAGTCATATTGAACAGACTTGAAAGTCCAGATCAAGTTTTCCTCAGCCCCCCCTCCCCCACTACTAAAAGTAAATGATATTCAAAACATCTAATTTTCTGGTGGTACAGAACAAGGTCCCAAAAAAGCATTAAAAATGCTGGAAAATCCCATGTAATAATAAAGAATTTGACTTATTCAATCACTGTTAAAGTGTGGCCTGGTGATAACGGTCACTGCAGCAGAACCGTACCAAGTATTAATATCAGGCTGCAAATGAAAGCAAAAGCTCAAAGGGTGGGTGGGTGGGGAGACTGGGGGCTGTGGCCTTAACTGTGTTGATATATCAAAACATTAATTAGCAGCTATATGCATCCTTGTTCACCACAAAACCAAGACCCTTAATGAGCTAACTGCCAAAGGCAATCGCAATGCTAGAATAGTGGTGCTAGTATTTTGCACAATTTTTTATGCATTTATTGAGGGAGGCTTCATTTAAGAGGAAACTAACATTTATTTGAAAAAATGCTGTTTCTGATAATCAGTAAAAGAACAGTTTGCAGATTCTTGAAAAGCTGTAGGTTTTGAAAACTGACTAAACTAAGTGGGTGGATTTGGTAGCCATGCTGTTTGGACTACCAGAATGTCCACAAAAATAAATGTTCTTTCTACCAAGACCAATGTTTAATTATATGTACAGTAGTTGAGTTCTAGAACCCTACAAGCAGGCCTAAGCAAGAAAGATGACTTTGATCTCTAGAGATCAAGTGGATTGGCAGAGAAGTGACAGATACAGTTAAAATGTACTAATCTGATCTGAGCTAGAGGGGGTAATTTTCAACTTACTGCTGGCAAAAAAAACAGTCTTGTGAGTTGGGGTACCCGTCATTTATATTTCAATGGAAAGGAAAATCGGACAGTTTCTATAACGGGTGTCTGACCAGCAATGCTGGTTTTACTCTCCAGCGGTAAGTTGAAAATTACCTCCAGTGTATTTTTGTTCACTATCCACCAGTTAGAAGTCTAACAATAGAACAATGAAAGTTCACTATAAAATTGGGAAGTGCTATAAAAAATAGAAGCTCTAAAGAGAACATCATCGTTCAATGGACCATCATTTTTTGCCTCAAGTAAAAGTCACAAACCATCACATGCAGTAGAGATAAACAAGAAATATTCAAATGTTGGAAATTTGAAATAAAATTCAAATAGTAGGACAGCTAGGGCCTGTTGCTTGCACATCCGGTGCGACGTGGGAACTCCAGAACACTTTGTGTGTCCTGGAAAACCACCTGTGCAAGAAGTGCAGCCATGAGCTCAGTGTTTCTGAGCTTGAGGGATGGCTGGCGTCACTACAATGCATACGGAAAACTGAGAGTTTCATGGATAGCACATTTCAGGAGGTGGTCACCCCGCAACTACAGACAGTTCAGGCAGAGAGGGAATGGGTGACCACCAGACAGACTAGGAGGAACAGGCAGGCAGTGCAGGAGTCCCCTGGGAGTATGGCATTCACAAACTGGTATTCCGTGTTGAATACCAATGAGGGAGTTGACGCCTCGGGGGAGAGCAGCCAAGAGTAAATCCACGGCACCGTGGGAGACTCGGCTGCACAGGGGGGCAAAAGAAATGCAGTGGTTATAGGGGATTCAATAGTCAGGGGGATAGACAGGCTTTTCCTGCAACCGCCAACGTGAGTCCCACATGGTGTGTTGCCTCCCTGGAGCCAGGGTAAAGGACATCACTGAGAGGGTGCAGAACATTTTGGGATGGGGATGGGGAGGGGGGAGGAGAACAGCCAGAAGTCACGGTCCATGTGGGAACCAATAACTTAGGAAGGAAAAGAGTTGAGGTCTTCAGTCAGAGTTTCAGGAGCTAGGGAGGAAGTTAAAAAGCAGGACCTCAAAGGTAGTAATTTCTGGATTATTCCCAGCGCCACACGCTAGTGAGTATAGGAATATAGGATAAGACAGTTTAATGCATGGCTGGAGCGATGGTGCAGTTGGGAAGGCTTCAGACTCCTGGGGCATTAGGACCAGTTCTGAGGCAGGAGGGATCTATTCAAGATGGACAGGTTGCACCTCAACAGAGCTGGGACCAATGTCCCTGTGGGGAGGTTAACTAGTGCTGTGGGGGAGGGTTTAAACTAATTTGGCAGGGTGACGGGCACCAGGATGAAACATTATAGAGGAGAAACAAAGTGCACAGAGGACTGGGAGAGACAAGTAGCACTAGAGTAAAGAGAACTTCAGAAATAAGGGGGATCAGACAGGGGGCATATGCGAGGCAGTCTAAGATGAGATTGGAGTACATGTGCGTAAATGCACGTAGCATGGTAAATTAGGTTGGTGAGCTGCAGGCACAAGTTGCCACGTGGGACTATGATATAGTGACAATAACAGAGACCTGGCTCAAAGAAGAGGAGGATTGGGTATTTAATATTCCTGGCTACAAAGTATTCAGGAAAGATAAGGAAGGAAAGAAAGGAGTGGGGGTGGCAGTATTGATCAAATAAATTATTATAGCACTTGAAAGGGATGATGTAGTTGAGGGGTCAAAGACAGAATCAATTTGGTTAGAATTAAGGAACAATAGAGGAATTATAGCGTTACTGGGTGTATACTCTTGGCCACCAAATAATGGGAAGGAGATAGAGGAGCAAATTTGCAGGCAAATTACAGAAAGATGCAAGAACTATTGAGTAGTGTAATGGGGGAGTAGAGTGTAGTAGAGTAATGGGGGACTTTCATTATCCCAATATAGACTGGGACAGTAACAGTGTAAAGGGCAGAGGGGGAGGAATTTCTGAAATGTGTTCAAGAGAAGTTTCTGGAACTGTATGTTTCCAGCCCAACCAGGAAGGAAACAGTGCTGGATCTAGTTCTGGGGAATGTAGTGGGGCAGATGGAGCATGTTTCAGTGGGGGAGCATTTGGGGAACAGTGATCATAATATCATTAGGTTTAGAATAGTTATGGGAAAGGACAAGGAACAATCAAATATGAAAATGCTTAACTTAAGGAGGGCAAATTTCAGTGAGTTAAAAAGGCATCTTGCCCAGGTGGATTGGAATCAAAAATTGGTAGACAAAACAGTAATTGAACAATGGGAAGCCTTCAAGGAGGAATTAGTTTGGGTACAGAGTAGACACATTCCTACAAGGGGGAAAGGAAGGGCATCCAAAGTTAGAGCTCCCTGGATGACTTAAGATATAGAGATTAAAATGAAATAGGAAAAGGAGGCTTATAATGAATGTAAGGTTCATAATACAGTAGAGAACCAGGATAAATACAAAAAGTACAGAGGAGATCTAAAAGGGGAATAAGAGGGGCAAAGAGAGAGTATGAGAATAGATTAGCAGCTAACATAAAAGGGAACCCAAAAGTCTTTCATCAAGATACAAACAATAAAAGGGTAGTCAAAGGGAAGGTGCGACCGATTAGGGATAAAAAAAAAGATCTTCATGTGGAGGCAGAGGGCATGGCTGAGGTACTAAATGAATACTTCACATCCGTCTTCACTAGAGAGGAGGATGCTGCCATTGTAGCAGTAAAGGAGGAGGTAGTAGCAATATTGGATAGGATAAAAATAGATAAAGAGGAGGTACATAAAAGATTGGCAGTACTCAAAGTAGAAAAGTCACCCGGCCCAGATAGGATGCATTCTAGGTTACTGAGGGAAGAAAGGGTGGAAATTGTGGAGGCTCTTCCAATCTCCTTAGATATGGGGATAGTGCTGGAGGACTGAAGGATTGCAAATGTTCATCCCAGTTCAAAAAAGTGGAGAGGGGTAAACCTGGCAATTACAGGCCAGTCAGCCTAATGTTGGTGGTGGGGGAAACTTTTAGAGACAATAATCTGGGACAAAATTAATTGGCACTGAGAAAAATATGGGCTAATAAATGAAAGTCAGCACGGATTTGTTAAAGGAAAATTGTGTTTGACTAACTTGATGAGTCCTTTGATGAAGTAACGGAGAGCATTGATGAGGGTAGTGCAGTTGATGTGTATATGGACTTTCAAAAAGCATTTGATAAAGTACCACATAATAGATTTGTTAGCAAAATTAAAGCCCATTGGATTTTAGGGACAGTGGCAGCACGGATACAAAATTGGCTAAGGGATAGAAAGCAGAGAGTAGTGGTGAAAGGTTGGTTTTCAGACTGGAGGGAAGTATACAATGGTGTTATCCAGGGGTCAGTATTAAGACCACTGCTCTTTTTGATATTATATTTGATATATATGACATGGACTTGAGTATAGAAGGTATAATTTCAAAGTTTGCAGATGACACGAAACTCAGAAATGTAGTAAACAATGTGGAAGATAGTAACAGACTTCAGGAAGACATAGACAGACTGGGGAAATGGGCAGACACATGGCAGATGAAATTTAACACAGAGAAGTGTGAAGTGATGCATTTTGGTAGGAAGAATGAGGACCAGCAATATAAACTAAATGGTACGGTGGAGAGACTGGAGAAGCTGGGTTTGTTCTTCTTAGAACAGAGAAGGCTAAGGGGAGATTTGATAGAGGTGTTCAAAATCATGAACGGCTTTGATAGAGTAAATAAGGAGAAACTGTTTCCAGTGGCAGAAGGGTCGGTAACCAAAGGACACAGATTGAAGGTGATCGGCAAAAGAGCCAGAGGAGGCATGACAAAACATATTTTTACGCAGTGAGTTGTAATGATTTGGAATGCACTGCCTGCAAGTAGATTCAATAGTAACTTTCAAAAGTAAGGTGGATAAATACTTGAAGGGAAAAAATTTACAGGGCTATGGGGAAGAGCAAGGGAATGGGACTAATTGGATAGCTCTTTCAAAGAGCCGACACAGGCACGAAGAGCGAAATGGCCTCCTCCTGTGCTGTATCTACTATGATGAAAAATAGAAAACGCTAAAAATGTTAGTAAATCTTCCACCTGCTCTTCCTTTCCCATATTTTCTGTTTTCATTTCAGGTACATGTAACTGTTTCCAAACTAATCTGATGTTAGGAACATTCATCTATTATTATTAATAAACAATATTGCCTAAAAAATACATGAGGAGAGGGCACCATTCAAATTACTATTTTCTGGTTTCTTTACTGACAGCTGAACAAAGTTGAACATTAAAATGAATCTTGTTAGCCAACGGTCAAAAGGTAGCAAACTATTAAAATGGCCAACATTATTTCAATAGTTTGAAACTCAGTTGACTATTTTGGAGATTGTTACTGGGGAATTTCCATTCTGAACTCCATGTGAAAATTGAAACAAATGTTCCTGTCAAAGTAATGAAAATTAGAATATTTAATTGGCATCATTAGATCTGACTTTGATGGATATACCATGGAAATATCAAAGTATGTTGAAGCATTAGAAACTTGTTTAAGGTCCTGATTCAGGGATTATAATTCACTAATTCAGCACACACGCTTTGATGGAACTAAAATAGATGTTTAATCTACATATTGGCCTAGAAATTGAATCGTGCTGCTCCCAATTTACAGGACCACGGCAAATTGGTCAGCGGGCCTCATTAAGATAGCATTGGCGAGCTAAGGGTCCAGATCAGCCATGATCTTATCAAATGGCGGAGCAGGCTCGAGGGGCTGAATGGCCTACTCCTATTCCTATATTCCTATGTTCCTATAATGGCAGATGGCATGCACGCACTCATTCAGCATCTGAAGTGTGCAGTTCACCATATTGGTTAGCGCTCCTCCGTAGGCATCCAGGGCTCCCATCTGAAACTGCCGTTAGGCTCTTTACATTTGCAAATCGGGGGCCTATCGCTTGTTTCAGGGCCCATTTGCGAAATTCGATTACGAATGACCGCAGCATGGTCCATGCATGCCGCGGTCGGTTTCTTCTGGCGCTCAGCAGCTAAATCTGTGTTCCTTAAAGGGACCGCTGGAGGCTGCCACCGAAAAGGGAAATTGTACCTACTATACTTACTGCAGGAGCGCTCCTCCTGGTTCAACTTTGAAATCATGGGCCACTGCCAGCCACCGCTCACCCCCTTCCAGTTGCTTCCCCCCACTGGACTCTCCTGAGGACCTCAGCCGATGTCCAAGCCTGATGATTTTGCTGTCCCCTGCGATCACTGAACTGCCTCTTGGGCCATGAATGACACCCGCAGCTCGCCAATGCTATCCTAATGAGGCCAGCTGACCAATTTGCCATGGTCCTGCCATCGGTCTCATTTGTTACATGCAGCGCTGTACCCGGATAGCGCTCTGATTCAGGTGCAATCCAATTTCTAGGTCACTGGTTGCAAAGTTAGTGCGCAATGATGCAATAATATAATATGAATGGTAGAGTAGCATTAAAATTATATTGGAAACCTCCTATACCATTTTGAACATGGCTTCTACTCACAAAGATCTAAACGGTGTAATTGGAAAAATGCATATTGGCCCACAATTAACTGACAAAATAATAGTGAGGCTAACAGCGTTCACTGTTATTTATGCTCAAATCGCACAGCAGCTTCAGGTGAGGGCCAATGTGAGGTTAAACACGAAAATATGGAAGTTGCTGTCCGAGATGCGCCACACCGCCGTTAGATTTGTGAAAACAGCATCTTGCTGTCTGACTCATTCAAGTGCATTGACTGCCGTGATGTTCCTGTATTTGCGCAGTAGTTACGAACTAAACTCACCATAGAAAGTTAGGGCTTGTCCATTTCAGTTTTAGTACCCTTTTTTACGACGTGATAAGTGTTAATTACTGCCAAACAACCTCTCAGGCGCTGAAAATTAACTATTGCAAGTGTGGGGTCTCATTCCTTCAGCTTTTAATTGTTGGAGATTTTTTTTTAATTAAGTTCAATTTTATTTTACTTTTTCTTTGTCTCTTTTTTCTCTCTCTTAATCCAATCTTTCTTTTTCCTCTCTTTATTTCTCTTTCTGTCTCTTTCTGTACCTGATTTGGCATTGAATTCACTAGTCTAACTTACACTTCCTGGTTCACTTCACAATCCTTCAATCTGATTGGTTAAGGAGATACACAGTTGCTTGCCCTGTTCGTACAGATCCCAGATGCCCTGTAGAGGGTGCTGTGCCATTTCCAGCTCGCATTTCCAGCAACTTCCGGTGCAAGAAATTAAACAGGCAAGGGCAAGTCTAACATTGACCGGCTACTGCAAATTCTGGGCCAATAATTACATTGTTTCCTGGTCATTGATTTATCCAAACAAAATCTGAGGTTTTACTTTCAGCACCTTTTCAAACAGGTCAGTAAATTCGAATAATGAATGTAGGCTGGGTTGTGACTGCAATACGATTCATAAGTTCAGGTCATAAGTGTACAACTACCCTATCACTAAATAAACAGGAACACCAATAATAGATAATTTTTCATAGCACTAATTGGTTTCACATATGACAGAAATGAGAGATAAACAGGAACTTTGCACTTCATATGGTAAAAATGAATGGAACTGAAAATACAAAGGGGCTCTATAGTGATATCATAAGGATATAATCCTTCAGAATAGTCAAGATATTAATTTGGAAAAATAGCAATACTGTGCTAAAAATTGCATGTAAATGGGAGAAGTTGATGGGTATTCATGAAATATTAACATCTTAAATACATTGATGCTTAAGGCATGGTAATGTCACGTAAATAATTTTACAGATCGTGATAACACAGGTCTAACCAGGAAGTTTTATTTGTTTTGTTATTCCAGCCAGCAGTGCATTATAAAAGAACAACTATTTAATAGCAGGCAATACTAATACCTGATAATGAGTATAAAACATTTAGGTTTATTGCAATACACGTTAATGAGCTTTTACAGTGTTCTATAGAATTTTTGGTTCAGGATTATATTTTATAAAATTGATTGCTCTGTCTCAAATATATTAAACAGTTTTGCAATCTTTTATATTCAATTTTTAGAAAAGCTATTTCATTTGTCACTTTGTAATGGAATTATTATTCCCATGACTACTGAACATCTGAACATGTGGCAGATCTAAGTATCTTATAGCTGATGTTAATAGGCAGCCAACGAATGGGCACGTTGTGCTACAATTGCACTTATTAAATATTTCTTGTAAAATATCCCAGGTGTCGATCTGTTAAGAGAGCTGCTAACTCAATCCTATTAATATTCAGAAGCACTTATCTTAATTTTCATAGGGTAGTTTAATATTGAATTTATGTAATTCATGGTTTCTGTATTTATCCCTTTGCTAAGTATATTTTTGTTGCCCAAATTTTTTTATCTGAGAGTATATAATCAAGAATAATTAAGGGTGATTGCCGCTGCCTTGTGTTTTTGTTAGAGAGAACAAAGTCCTGAGCATAAGTACAAAGACAGCTTGAGGGTATCCAAAATAGCAAAGAAATAGAGTTGTCTGCAATTTTTAAAACTCTTCTTTAGTAGTTTCAAAATTGCCTTAGGTTCTATGGAGAGACCAGACAAGTTTAAGTTTTGTGTATGGATCTTTTTCTGCACCTAAAACATAAAACTTGTCTGTTCCACAAATGTTGACTGATCTGTTTGTTTCCAGCATTTTCTGTTTTAGTTTCAGATTTCCAGCATCTGCAGTATTTTGCTTTTTACATGCCTTAGTTTCTGTTGCCTCTAATTAAAACTCCTGACAAGCAGATTTAAACCATATAGTACTATGAAACACTATTGATCCTTGGTTTTCAGGAAAATGTGCTGCAGTCCACAATAACACAATGATTTAAAGACTATCAAAATGCGTATCTCATCACTAGAGTCAGCATGTGCAAGTTACTATTTTAAGACTTCCAATTATTTTAAGTGCCTTATACTCTCATGGAAATAGCTGATTGGATGAATGTATTTCTCAAGTTGTTCTCATACTAGGATAAATTCTGCGTTAAGATATTTATAGCAATATGAAAAATATACTTTTTTTTGTAATTGCCACTGTAGTTAATATAAAAAAGTGAGCTTTTACTGTGTTGAAACAGTATTTATAACACAAATCAGCATTTGATTAGTTTTGTGATAGTTTTGTGATCATAAAGCTAGATTTTTGTTTTTATACACATCTACATGAACAAATGTAGTGCTATTTAGTCTGAAGTAATTGTTTAATAGACTTAGAGTTATGTGAATGAGTCATCTGGTTATTTTTCTCCTAATGAGATCTGAGCATGTGCAAAGAGGTCTACTGGTAAAGGAAATAGCAGTGTTAAAACTGTAATCAAACAGACGCATGAGGTTTACTTACAGATCTTTATTTAGACCACTTGCCTTGCGTGTGATATAACACTGATATATTCTTATCTATCTTAAACAAATAAAATTCCCAAATATTTTAAGAGAAAAGGTGCTTTAAAATATATTGGAATTCACAAAATGATATGAATAATTCTTGCAATGCTAAATTCCCTCATTTTCACTTCACTATTACGGTTTGCTCTATGTCTGGCGTACAAAGGTGTTAAAGCAACTGAAATATTGATTTATTCATAACAACTGCTAGCTTTAGGATACCATTTTGTGGTCAGCTCCTGGTTTCATCTGTTATGTGGGAGTCTATTCCAGCCATTCAAGAAAGTGCTCTGACATAATTTGTTTTCAACTGCCTTTCACTCTGTAATTGTGCCGTGTGTGTGTGCGAGACAGCCATTGTGAAGCAACCTATGCCCTTAAGGCATGAGCTAATTTGAATGCATGCTTCTGTAGTACAGCAGACACTGAGGGAAGTGTATGTGGATTCCCAGCTGATGTTTGTGTGGAATAATTGCACCTGCCTTCAAAATACAGTGAGCAGCACAAAGCTATAGACTATCAACGGTGCAATCTCTTTGTCGGCTACGGAACGGTTGTTTGTCTTTTCAGCACCCACATGTGAATATTTCTGCTTCAAGGCTATGTGCAATAGGCTAAGGACCTGCCCCGAGAGCTTAACACTCCCTCATAGTATCCTGTTTCAGAGATCTGCCTCGCTGCTCACACAGCTCAGCTGTCTCCTGTAGGTGTGTTTGCTTGTTCCTTCTTCCGCAAATTTGAGCTACTTCTACTCCCATTGTATTAGTAAGCCATTTTAGGCATCGCAGGAAGATTGTGAAGGTGTAATTAAAGTGCTGAATGGGCAACAGCAAGGTGAAGAATTTGTACGTAAAGACTATTGGAAAACAGAACCTTCAGCGTTAAACAGCGGGAGTCCTTAGTAGGTGAAGGCATTACTTAGCGCTGGACCATTCTATTCACGGAAGACTAATCTGTAGGATTTGTGATTACAGGTACAGCTAAAGCCTACTTTATTCACTTCTTTTCATTATTGCCATGACTGTGATAAGAAAGAGTTTAAAGTGGAGCATTTTAGCACAGAAACAGCAGTTGCTCTAATAGCTCCGGTTGTAATAATGCCCTGTTTATAGAATGTGTGAAATATAAGTTGTTACAGGAAGAAATTTTGACAGAGTTCCAACAAGAACTGGAACAGTAGGATGCCATTGTTAGTAGTCTGAATGTTGATTTACTATTGACTGGATGATTGCAAGTTGTCAGTAAATTAATTCAGTGACCTATTTCTGATATTTCTTTTAAATTTCTGGCCTCTTTTTGTTTATGCATCCTCTTCCTTTCCTTGTATGGAAACAGTTAAAGCTTACTGCTTCTTTTGTTTTGTGTTGTGCTTTGCTGTTACTTATTTAGCATAAGAGTCGTAAATGTCCGATGCAGAGTTTATATCTGAAGGTATACCTGTATACTGTTAATACTACACATCTCTGACGATTTTCCTTTTGCAAAGCATCCAGTTAAAGCCTCCGTTTATAATCAGCTTCAATTTAATTTGTTATGTACAAAGTTAAGTAAAAGGATATAAAGAGTATGCCTATATATAATATCCATTACAGCAGCTAACAGGTACTTGTCATTTCATTCATGAACGTGATATTTTTGAATTATGTGCATCACGTTGTACAGCTAGAATGGAACAACTGAGCTTCATGTTAGAAACAAAAAAAATTCCTTCCCCTTTTTGTGATTCATTCAGATCAGCTTATTTGTTGCGACCATGTGCAAAATGCATGGGGGAGGGACTATGTGGCTGTTCAGCAGCAAGGCATTTTTGTAGCCAGTATAATCCTTTATTCACTGAACACAAGAAATATCTTTTTTAAAAATCACCTTTTGATAGAATGACAAAATATGTAGACTATTGGAATCCTTGAGGGAGAAATGTGTAGAGGGGCAACAAGGATGAAAGCAGACATAAAAGAAAGTAGTCAATGGTCACTATGGAGATTTAGGTCAAAGGGTGCTGGAATTTGCTATTGAATTTACTCAAGCAACAACCTCTTAAGATGCAGACATTCCAGATTTTGAAGATTGCAAGATGACAAATGATCTATTGATTTTATTGGGCAAACCTGTGTGCTGTGGTCAACTGAAATTGCATTGCACGGTATTATCATTATTTTAAAAATGTTCAGTAGAATTTGCAGAATAATCTTCAGCATGTTTTTCCTCTGACTTTATCCTAAATGTGTGGGATACCTTCTGGCATCATGACAGCATGCCATGGAGTTGCTTCATGCGAGTGCAATATTTTTGCCATTACAGCATATAAAGGAGATTTTAATGGAGTGATTGCATGGTTCGGTTAAATATTGTTGCATCAAATATATCGGATCTTAACTCTTTGGGGTTTTTTTGCATATTAAAAGTACTTATGTGAATGTTAGATCGCGTTAACAATAATAGAGTGGAAAAATAATTCACATATAGAGTAAATTTATTTTTACAACTAAAATATATAGTGAGGAATTGTTAAATGGGAGAATTGATGACTGTTACCATTTTCAAATGGCTGATTGGACCTAAGAAATTTTCTGCTATACGCCCACTTGCCGCTTCCATTAGCATTTTACTTTAAAATGGGGCGGGTTGATGATGATTCCAACTCTTTCCTGATTATTTTTCCTGATTTGGAGGAATGCTTTTACCTGTATTCTATCACTGCGCCAGGCAACCCTCTGTAAACATTGTGCTGGAGCTGTGCATCTTCTCAGATGTTATCAACTAAATATTACTGGGAGTAAAATATTTAAATGAAGTCCTTACCACCTATCTGCAAACTCTACAGGCATTATTAAGACCTTACACTTTTCCGTCAGAAATGATCCCTGTAGTTTTCCAGCATTCTTACATTCATTTATTTCTACTTTAAGGTAAAGAAATGTTTCAACGGAATGTTCACAGAATTCAGTTTTGTGAGATTTACCCAGCATGCCCCAGTTAGCTACAAAATAAATGTTTGAACACAGCACCAATGTTTTTCCATTGGCCAACCCTACAAATACTGACCATACAGTGCTAAAATAACAAGATCAATATTTATTGGGTGAGATTTATAATTATAATGCTATCTAAGCCTTATGCACAGGCTTTCCCTTGGTGATGCTACATGGTGTGCTTGTCCTATTTCTTAACTGGGCCAAAGTACTCCAAGCGAGAGGCGCAACTGTGGTAGCAGGTGACATTTGGTTTGTATAGACTGAGGCATGAGACGGCTGCAGCCTGGAACCTCTGGATACAGGATCATGTGATGACTCTGCAACAGCTGGAGCCATGTCAGATGATGTAGTGGCTGCCAGTGCCTGCATGCTCTCAGTCACTTTCTCAATCCTTTGAGGTGCCTGGCTTGAGTGAAAAGACGTGCAGCCACCTTGAGAGGATGCTGCCTCATATGACCCTGAAATGGATGGAACATGAAAAGAAAGAAAATTAAAAACAATCCATATTGAAAATCAAATGAATATGCCAAACAATTCATTTTAATTTAATTAAACAAAAATACTTGTATGATCTCCACAAATATAAAAATTTGGCCAAAGGAAAACAAACATTTAGACTGTTGGAAAGACTGAGGAGGTGAGCAATTCACCATATTGTTATATTGCCACTTGTAAAGTGGTTTTGAGTCTACCACAATTTTCCATAATATTATTATTGAAGGAATCTGCAAAAAGAATCTTCATTATGAAAATTGCACTTTTAAAAATTCTTCAAGGTGAAAATTTCGTGATATATTTTCAATCCACCATAATCTTGGAAGCACTGAATGAGCAATTTGTTTATTGATAGAAATCCTGATGGCATTGTCTCATTAGGGTTTGGAAAGAATTCTAATTTGGGGGAGAGAGCATATGCAGGCCAAATAGTTCTGCATCAGATTCTCCATCTGAGATATTTTCAGTTTTATTCTTATCTTTTTCTCAGACTGCTCCTCCTGCTTTGGGATCACAGTGTAGCATCGGTTGTAGTCATAGAACAGTTCATATCCCAGACTAGGTCACCTTCCCAGCTGGATGAGAATTCACATTGGTCAGTCGTCTATACGGGGGAAAGAAAACATAGCATGATTGTTCTTAGAAACATTTTTTTTAAATGAACTATGCACTCACTAAGGTAAACAATGTCATTACTGGAGAATGAAAGACTTTCCCATAGAGAAAAGACACTTCAGTCTTATCAGTTTAGGTCAGAATTGAAGTCAGTTGGTCAGAAGTATACCACTCAGTCCTAGGAGGAAGCAGAAATGGAAATGGTGACTGGAATTCCCTGCATTCTTCCTCAGTACTTTAGTTGAAAATAGTCTGAAGTGTGGTGCCACCAGTTCACTCTGTGAAGATGCTGTCCTACTGCAGTGTGTCCCTGGGCCCGTCTGAGATGTCTATCCTAGTGCACTGCAGTCAGACTACCAGTTGGTGCCAAGCTGCCCTTGAGGTATGTGTTCTACTACAGTGCTGCCAGGGCACTCAACAGCTATTGGGAACGTAACATTTCATACAATAAATCATAGGTATCAATTTTGTAATAAAACTGGAGATCTACAATTGGTTTCATGAATGCCTGGATTACAAATTAATGACCTTAATCATTGTTTGCTGATTCAGCTGCTAATAAAAGTGTGATTTACAACAAATGTTACATTCTGGTAAAAAAAATAAATCATTAATGTCTCTTTTGATACACAGTCCCACCATTTGTCCATCCATTTTCATACTTTTTGATATTTTCACCATCTACTTGCTATAGTTCTACAGGAACTTTTCCAATACATTGGACACATTGACAGTTTAGCATATTCTAATTTTTCAGTCCCTCTCATCCTTTTAAGTTTAGAGGGTGATCCTGTGCAATCAGCAAGGAACCAAACTCAAAAGGAAGGAGAATCAGTGCTACAACAGACCCCTGTTGTCTCCACCCCGCATTCCCTTCAAGCACACCTTCCACTGAGAGCATGGAATAACCCTATGTATAGTGAAGTACTTCACAGTAACAAACGGTGACTTGCTGAGTAATCAAATATTAGTCACTGGAACAAGTGGGAAAAAACATCACTCACATTCACACAGAATAAATCAGTCACATGTACAACCGCTAGGTGGGGGAGGGGGGATTTGGTGAGGGGGGAAACAAGGGATGAGTTCCTCTCCAACGCTCTAATTTGTTGTTTTGGATTATAGATGAGACACAAAATTGTACGAGCTTTGGTAACACTAATATAAAAGAGAGATCACAGCAAGTAAGCAAACTGTCCACTGAAGGAGCTGCTTGTGGTTAATTAATCCCCATAGGGAGTTCTTTAATCAGAGAAACAATATTTACACTTGTTTGGTATTTTTCATTAAACTTCATGATTGAATGATTTCATGCAAAATTGATTTTTACATTAGAAAACAATGGATTTGCCTTCTAATCAATAATTTAACAATCAATGGAAAAATATTCCAGATACCTTTCTCAAAGAAAAATTATTTCTCCAGTTCTTCATGTTTGATTGAATATCATAGAATATTACAGCATAGAAGGAGGCCATTCAGCCCGTTGTGCCTGTGCCAGCTTTTTGAAAGAGCTGTCCAATTTAGTCCCACACCCCAGCTTTTTCCCATAACCCTGCATATCAGTTTATGTTTGTCTGTATTAAGATTTCAGTGCTGCATCAACACATTTCTTATTAATTTATATTGCATCACTGCCGTTTTTTCACAAATATACCGGAAGCCATAATACACTGACATTTTAAACATGCAAACTGGCCTTTCTATTCTGTGTTATAGTTGAAAACTGACAGCACATTTAACAGTTTCAGCCTTCAGCAAAGATCCATGTAGTTCCTATCAATAGTGAAGTTTTGATATATAGGGCGCTAAATTGGGCCGTGTAGCGCCCGTTGTTTCGGCACTACACAGCCTCTTCGACATCCAAGATGGCGTCTTGGATGCGCACGCATGTTTCCAGCGTGACGTGCGCCAGATGCCATCTTAGTATAGGAGTTAGCCCAGGTGCAGATAACGAACACTGGAATCATGTAAAGTAGGGAGAAAATGGCTTCAATCAGTGTGCAACGCTGATTTAAAGTGATAGACAACATTTTGGGACTTAATGCTCAACTCAACACGCATTCTTAACCCCGACCATCTGAACGTGTCTTAGAGTGCCTGGAAGACCCCCCACCGGTGCTATTTAAAGGGACCATGCAGGATTTACAGGTTAGTGGCTAGATTATTGCTTCTGGCTGCCGAGATATTTGTAACTGTTTTTGGAGGTCTCCTCGATTTGAATACTAGGACTAGGGGGCATAGCCTAACATTTAGAGCCAGGACGTGTAGGAGTGAAGTTAGGAAATGCTTCTACACGCAAAGGGTGGGAGAAGTTTGGAACGCTCTTCTGCAGACGGCAGTTGATGCTAGCTCAATTGAGAATTTTAAATCTGAGATTGATAGATTTCTGTGAACCAAGCGTATTAAGGGATATGGGGCTAAGGCGGGTATATGGAGTTAGGTCACAGGTCCACCCTGATTTGATCGAATGGTGGAATAGGCTCGAGGAATTAAATGCCACTGCCACTTGCTGCCTACTGATATGCGCAACCTTCTCCTGCAAGAAATCGGGACGTGTGTCTGGGCATGTGCCTGTCATGGTTGAATAGCTGCCAGTGTGTGTGGCCTGTGAGTTGTGGGTTGGTGGCTTGCAACAGTGGTAATGTTTGAGGGTGAGAGGAAGCATCTGATTGGAAGAGTTGAGTACTGATGGAAAGAGTTTGTTGGTAGGTGGCTGTTGGGGGTTTTAGTATGTGGAGGAGTGGATGCGGCTAGTGGTGTAGTTGGTAGGAGACGCCACTTGACAGTTCACCTCACTCACCTTGACCACTCATGTCAAAGCATTGAACTTCTTCCTATATTGCATCCATGTTCATGATGCTGTGCGCCTGGCATTGACTTCATCCCCTACTGCCTCCCACTACCTTTTGGGTGTATGTCTGGAGGGCCTCTTGCTCCCCACACCCTGCAGATATAGGATGTCCCTCCTGTCCTCCTCTTGCACCAAGGCCTCTGGTGCATCAGCAGAGAACCTTGGTGCACACAGTCTCAGATCAGCAGATTGGTGAGGTCTGGCATGCAGATTGGAGGATGTGGGAATTAGTGGTGTGCAACCTTTATTCAATGTTTTAATATAATTCATCAGTATGTAAAACTAGGGATGAGCCCTGCATCTGTGCTTTACGTGTGCGATGTCTGATCTCTGTTCAGACTCCGTGCAGACAGCAGGCTGTTATATTCAGCAAATAACAGGTACCACCTACCTTTAAGAGATTTCTAACAGACGGCATGCCTTTAAGAGATTGGAGCTCCCCCTGCTGGTGGAAAGTGCAAATTGCATGGAATCCTTGTTCAACGCTGATTTCCAATGCAGATTGCAGGTGAGTCCTCAGGCCTGACGAAAATCTTGTCCTGCCTGCGCAGGGACCACTGGGTGTGGGGTAATAGCGGATTGTGCTACTCCCGCCCAAAAACAGGCCCTATCCAATTTTTCCCCCATAGTATTCTCTGAGGCTGCTTTTACTTGAGGTACTACCGTCAATGGCAGGCACGCAGTTCTCTAACCATTGACAGCAATTACAAAGATAAAATCATGGACCTGTGCAAAGCATGAGTCCACATTTTAAAAAAATGGTCTCCAACGGGCCTTGATTTGGATTGGCATCATCGCTAAAGTAAACAAGGGAGGGTGTTGCGTGTAGTGAATAGGTCTCTGTTTGTACAGTGTTCATCTGAGATCCCTCCCTCTCTTCACCAAAACCCTGCTCCACACTTTCATCATTTCAAGGATTGATTTCTCTGATGCTCTGCTCACCAACTTCCTTCCTCCACAGACGACTGTTAATCCAGAGTCCTGCAGCCTGAGTTCTTTCTCACACAAAGTCCTTCACACCCTTCACCTCTGTCCTTGACAGGCTCCACTAGCTCTCTGTCCCTCAACATTTCAACTTCATGGCCCTCATTTTCAAATCCCTATACGGTCTTGCTCCACCTTACCTGAGTAATCTCCTCTACTGTAACTTTCAGCCTGCACCCTCTACTCCCCTGACTCTGGATTACTGCTAATCCTCCACTCCCTCTGCTCCACCATTAGAAGCTTATCTTTTGACGACTACATGCCTGTTCTATGGAACATTCTCCCAAAACTTCACTGTGCTATCTGTCTCTCTTCCTCCAAAAGCTTTTAACAACATAACCCGTTCACATTTTTTTAAAAGTTCCCCTTCCTCTTAATCATTTTATCTCTGTCTCCTGCTTGGTGTACTCTGTCCTTTATAAAGAGCTCTATGGCATTGTTGTCCATGAGGGATGCTACACAAATGTTAAGTTGTGTTGACTTCCCATCTTAAGTATAACAGTGTTCTATATACCTTAACCAGGTAGTTGATCCCTATTGGTCCATTCTTACCTCTTTTATCTCACAATACTGCATGAATTTGGCACTGAATTCATGCTAGGTAACACCATACATTTCACTTCATAGTTTCATTGACTATCGCTGCTGAATTAGACCATTGACTGTCAGGCCACAAAAGTGGTTGGTTTGATTCTGATTGTGTCATCTCCAATATATTCGCCAGAGGTAACAGGATGAGTAGAAACTGATAAACATCATAAAATCATGACTTTTAGAAGCCAGTCTGTCTCTGTACGAATACAAATCTGACCCCGTCTTGGGCCAGTAGATAGGTTTCAGTGTGTAGACTCTGCAGGGTGAAGAGGGTGATTGCATGTATACAGGTATATTATATAATTGTGTATGCTAAATAGTGTCCTGAATTTCAGAGGAAACCAGGGCAGCACTGATCAAATGTGTGTAATCCCAAGCTTTATTGGTGCTGATACCCATATTTCCTATATTACAGGTATAACAGCAGCAATAAAGAGCCATTGTTGCCATATTGTGGGGTTCTGGGCAGGCTAAGTTCAAGTCCAAGTATACCCTGATGTGAGTGTGGTATGTTGACTACCAAGGTAAGTTTATGTAGCAGCACATTGTGTATATATTCTACTGTGTTAACACTTGTTCATTTTAAATTGAAGTGAGAACAATTGGTAGGGGAAAAACAAACAATGTCATATAATGGTGTCACCACACAAATGATCACCATGTTTGAAAACAAAAAGTTTAATACACTTCCTATATTAGCACAATATTTTACCAAATGACATACACATTTAATTTAGTTACAATCCCCTTAAAGTATATATGCTGAAATAAGACCAAGTAGGATATGTAAAGGGCAATGTAGTTTAACGCAATGTCCCGTGGCTTTTAAATAAAACAAATATTTTATTAGTAGAACCCCAAAATAAAAATTACAAAACATGTTGCCAAACTTTTTATCTTGTTTGCTAAACACAACACATCATTTTGGAACACATAATCATATCACTTATGCATGGCATTATTGTGGCAAAAAGTCAGATGCGTGTTCTTTTGTTTTCCCTTTGGTGACCAATACAAATTTTTTCCTTCCAATTTTCTCACCTTCCCTCCTCCTCTCCTGAAGTCATTGACACCTTCTGCAGTTTAAGAGTTGCCAGTTGCTCTCCAGTACCTCATCTAAGCAGCTATTCTTCAAACGTGAGCCTTGACAATTAGTCAACCAGCTATTTAACAGTAGCAGGAGATCACAGTCAAGCATGATCCTTCTCTCACCTAACATCCATCCACGTGCATTTCCATCTGAGGTATGGATAGCAATCAGAAGTAAGAATAATTCGATTTTTCCCCTCCCCAACCCTGGCTGAGATCAAACCTGGGACTTTTTTTGTTCAGCCATTTGCTGTGCAAATTGCTGAGCCATCATGGAATACACATGTCCAAGACATTTAAAGAGGCCCTAACCCTCACCAGCACTTATAATGTGGAGATGCCGGTGATGGACTGGGGTTGACAATTGTAAACAATTTTACAACACCAAGTTATAGTCCAGCAATTTTATTTTAAATTCACAAGCTTTCGGAGATTTTCTCCTTATAAAGCATCATTCTTTTGAAATTGCCATGAAACCATGATCTTAAAGTTTGCAACTCATAATTTGCAATGGAACCGATAATGTCTTGAAATAAGGGCTTGGTTTTAGCTGGGAAGAAGCTTTATACACTAGTCACTAAACATTTATTAATTTTGTTTTGACAGTAAAATTTTATTAAAGGGACTTTATCATAGGCTTGAGTTTTCAGATCTGCCAGGTAAAGCTTCATTCAATCTCTTTCACATTGACTGCTGGAGAAAGTTTGTATTGCAGGAAATATCTGCTGAAATAGAAACATTTCCAAAACTTTTTTAAAATTAAAAAGTGCATAGTAGCAGACTTGGCAAGTAGTATAATGTCGTTGCATTTCATTGTACATTCCTCTGGCAAAAATTATAGTATGTTTATCTAAAAAGTAAATTGAAAATTGTTGGAGAAAATTACACTTTAAAAAGTGTAACAAAAGTAATATCATTGACAAATTATTTACCATAATACTTTGCAAATACAGTAATGTTTTCATTTGTGTGGTGTAATGAGCTTGAAATAAAGTTTTACACTATCTGTAGGTTAACTCCTATTAATTCAAAGTCCTTTTTGCTTGAAAAGAATTGAATTATCCATTAATTCAAATTAAACATTTCAAATAAAACAGCACAAGAGCTAATTTTATGCAATTTTAATTTGAATTAATAGATAATTCAAATTAAGCAACTTTGAATTAAGAGTAGACTGTATATGAGAACATGTTTAAGGAAGGTGGTTTTGCCTGCTGCAGCCAACCAGAATACATCAAATTCCTCCCTGTAGCAGTATGGAGGCACTGGAGAGCACCTAAAAAATATTGGCCTAGAGATTGGATCGTGCCCAAATCGGGGGGCTATCCTGGTGCACATACGCTGCTATGCACCTAATCAGGTCGGCAGAGGGACCACAGCAAATTGGTCCACCGGCCTCAATAGGATGGTACTGGCATGCACCAATCGCAGCCGCAGTGATAGCTCACCGGTCACGGTGAGGCAGCAAGATCAGTCAACATTTTGCAGTGGTCAATGCACTTCCTGTCACTTTTATCATCAATTTTACAGTCTACTGGCTTACTTTTTTTTTTAACTCTGGCATTTTCCATTTGGATCACATTGAGCTATGCTTGTGGAAGAGCAAGTGAAAAATTTTACCAGTTACTGAGTTAAAGTGCTGAATGTTGGAATTGATAGTGTTCCTATCTAGATGGTATGTGAATGCATAACAGTATAATAACTTACTTATATTCACATTTTGTTGCTGACACCACCTCAAAGGTCAGCACCAACCTGCATATGTAAACAAAGTAATGATCTTGTCATTGCAGGTAGTGAACACCACCAAAAAAAGTGGCTTCAACCCGCACCTCCAATGACACTGGCAGCTCCAGCAGCATAAATGCCCAGCGGCTTGCCGATGGAGGTGGTCAACAGTTATGCCTGCCTGTAGCTTGAGTAGTGAGAGGAGCACTCCTGCCTGCCTTCACACAGGTCAGCAAAGCACTTTTGTTATCACTGGCCCATATAGATCCTTCCTAGCCAAGGTTGAATAACATGTTGACACTCTCTCTAGGTTCACGCATATGGAGGGAAAGAAATTTCAGAGGGAAACAAATTCCAGTATTAAAATTGCTTACCTTTAACGCTGTGTCTAATGTTCACTTTTTCAGTGGTAACAATTCAGACATACTTGTCAAGGCAAAGGAAATATGAACAAATTAACAATGCCAAAAATACAATTTTATTCTTCAGTGGAAACATAACCCCTTTGCACTGCATTTGATCTTGGAGGTCTGCAACTGCCTTTTTGGAGAGAAAACATACCTCAAAGACTGAAAAGAGATTTTATTATTGATATAATACATGAGCTCTTTTTAAAAAAAATTACAGCAAATATTGATATTTCCCTTGGCAGTCTAGTCTGGTTTCTAAAGAAAGGATGGAATCACTTTTTGCACTACTTAAACATATTCCCTTTTATGTCAAATAGGGTGTAACATTTAACATGTAACATCTCGGTAGAGATGTTTGTAATTGGACCATCGCACTCTCCCAACCAAAAGCTGCTTGCACTTTGTTGCACCAGTTTCAGAACAGCAGGACTAAACTGATCTTTTACCACCATTTGGAGGAGACCAAAACTAGGGGCCATTAATATAAGATAGCCATCAATAAATGCAATAGGGAATTCAGGAGAAACGTCCTTACCCAAAGAGTGGTAAGAACGTGGAACTCACTATCACAGGAAATAGTTGAGGCGAATAGCACAGATGCATTTAAGGGGAAGCTAGATAAGCCCATGAGGGAGAAAGGAATAGAAGGATATGAGATGATGTGGGAGGAGGCTCGTGTGGAGCATAAATGCTGGCATGGACCAGTTGGGCCGAATGGCCTGTTTCGTTGCTATAAATTCTATGTAATTCCTCTCCCCGCACCCCCCACCCTGGTTTTCTGCCAGCTGCCGTTCTCTATCTGGCAACGTACAGGAGAGTTCGATGGCAGTTCTCAAATCCATGAAAAAGTGGGGCTCTGCTGCCACTGGAACAAGATGAGTTGGATTGTTTACATTGGGTTGTTTAACTGCAGCTGACATTTGTCATTGGATGAAGGATGGAATATGAATTTGCAAAAGTAAATTTAGGAGAAAGTATGGATAATTATGACAAAGATTCCTTTGTCATAATTATCCATACTTTCTCCTAAATTTTCATAACTCCAGATATCCAAATGTACAAATGAAAATATTCAAAAACAACTTTGATCCTTGTGGCAATAAGCATTCTAGGAACTTAATAGTTTGACATATCTGATATGGCTGAAAAGAGACAAAAGCAAAGTTGCATCAGCAAAGTCCTCTCATTTTTCTCATTTGAATAGTGGTGCTGTTGCTGACAGCCAGTGGGAGGAACAGGAAGGAGATTGTTCATAGCCATGACTGTTTTTGCAATTCAAAATGAAATAATGTTTTAAAACTGAGTTGTAGAGGTGCAAAATTAACATTGTGATAAATAAAAATGTATGCGTCTAAAACACATTGGTTGAACAATTTGAAACACTAGTCTATTTGAAAGAACAATTATGTATTGTATGGGGAGTTTCCCTAAAGGCAGTTATGCAAATATATAGGATTTGTTTTTACTCATTTCTTATGGATCTTTCCATCTCTCCTCACAGAAAGGCATGCCACAAACATTGACTTCTACAAGTATGTTTAATACCAGTGGCTTTAGCCATCAACTTCACCCAACCAAAGAAAATGATCATGGAAGGCTGATATTTCATGATGGTAACCTTATCTCTGCATCTTTAGAGGCTTTGATCCAGCATCTCATACCTACAGTTGATTATTATCCTGAAGTAAGTTTTTGGCACTTTTTATTGTGTAGTCAGCAAAAAAAAAAAATCACTTTTTTTTACAAATGTTCATCTATTTTTTAAAATGTATTGCACTTTATCTCAATTACATTTATACAGGAGTTAGTGGAAATGTTTAGAAAATTATAAGAAAAGTAAATATGGAAACTGGTCAGAGTATTGTTTACAGAAAACTTCTATTATTTTTTCGTTAGCCTTTTAAAGTTGCTGGAGCAAATTGCATCTACCAAGAAATACTAATTTACCCAGAAATGTTTATTCTGAAAAATTCACAGCACAATTGTATCTTTTTTTTAATGTCATTACGCTTCTGCAATGATTCTCTTCAGAATCAGTGGTTCATCCACACTCATCATTTCCATCTTATGTCAGTGCTGATACATATGCTCTGAGGCTAAGACAAAGCATTATGGGAATTGCAGTCGTCTTAAATATCTGATACTATGTACAGTCCGAAACAATCTCATTTTTAGCTCCTGTTATGGAAGCTGTCTCCCGTACTTTTTTGTATTTTAAGATAGGAGTTGCTTTGAAACCAGACTGTCTCCGCTGACTTTAAAGTTTGCATTACTGCACCCCTTTCTTAAAAAATATACTATTTTCAGGGCTTCAGAACTTCAAATTAAGTTAAATTACTAATTCATAATCTTGTTGACATTTTGTTTCACGTACCAGCAGTCTGCTCAATGATTATAAAACATACAGAACAAGCCAAACATTTAGTCAATTAATTCTGTTGCCCCTTAGCAACAATAGTTCAATTTCAAATGTTCATTCGTTTCTGAAAACAAGGCCCCAATTTTACCCTAACCCGCCTGGCAGGAAAAGGGCGGGTTTAGGTCGGATGCCTAATTTTTACCAGTGACTTCAATGGAGAGCAAAATCGGACAGGGTATAAAAACGGGCCTCTGATCTGAACCCGCCCCCTTCCCACCGGGCGGGTTAGGTTAAAATAGGGGCTTATAAGATTAACCTATTCAAAAAAGTAACCAGACTGTTACACGTTTCGCGTCTGACTTGGATATTCTTTCAGGTGCTGGTCACTCCGTAAGTGATCCGAGCATCTTATGTTCAGGAATGTGCCTATGCTGCCTGATATCTAATTATACAATTGAGCATCCTAGGGTGTAACAATAGGAACCGCCTCTGATCCAAACTGTATATCATGTCTTTTGCACACACCCTCACATACTCTTCTCCAATCTACCGAAGGGAAGACTGAAAATGCACTTGGTAAGATGAGGCCAGATAAAAAGATAATTTTGCTGCTTTATTTCACCGAACATCAAGTGCATATACAGAGTAACAAAGTAAATTCCATATACTTATCTCATTGCCCTCCTCAAAAAACGGTGGGAAAGTAATAAATCACCTGCCCTGTCCTTTTTGTGGGCTGACTTGTTTTTGGTGTTATCTTTCTTTCAAATTACCTCTAACTACAAAAAACCGACCTACTACATTTTTAGTTCCCAGCTTGAGATCCCAGACCCACACCTTGCGATCTCTTGTTTAAAACCTGACCGATCATGTGTTACTTTTATCTATGTGTTCCTCACTGGGGGAAGAGCTATGATGATGACTTCCTCCTGGGTCAGTGATTCATCAGTAGACCTGTCAATAAAATTGGTTACGTGTCCTCTCCCCTTGGGGTGTGGATATAAACATCTTCTGCTGTTCTCAAAATGAATAGGGGCCATCCAGACTAATGAGAACATAAGAACATAAGAAATGGGACCAGGACTAGGCCTTATGGCCCCTCTAGCCTGCTCTGCCATTCAATAAGATCATGGCTGATTTTCTACCTCAACTCCACTTTCCTGCCCTATCCCCATATCCCTTGATTCCCTTAGTGTCCAAAAATCTAGCAATCTCAGTCTTGAATATACTCAACGACTGAGCAACCACAGCCCTCTGGGATAGAGAATTCCAAAGATTCACAACCCTCTGAGTGAAGAAATTTTTCCTCATCTCGGTCCTAAATGTCCGACCCCTTATCTTGAGACTATGACCCCTGGTTCTAGACTGTCCAGCCTGGGGAAACAGCCTCTCAGCATCTACCCTATCAAGCCCACTAAGAATTTTATACATTTCAATGAGATCACCTCTCATTCTTCTAAACTCCAGAGAATTTAGGCCCAGTCTACTCTATCTCTCCTCAAAGGACAATCCTCTCATCCCAGGAATCAATCTAGTGAACCTTTGTTGCACCCCCTCTAAGGTAAGTATATCCTTAGGTAAGCAGACCAAAACTGTACCACTCCAGGTGTGGTCTCATCAGAGCTCTATATAATTGCAGCAAGACCTCCTTACTCCTATACTCCAGCCCCCTTGCAATAAAGGCCAACATACCATTTACCTTCCTAATTGCTGCTGTACCTGCATGTTAATTTTTTGTGATTTGTGTACAAGGACACCCTCTCACATTTCTTAAACTCTCACTTTTAAAAAATATTCTGCTTTTCTATTCTTCCTACCAAAGTGGATAATTTCACATTTCCCCACTTTATAATCCATCTGCCATCTTCTCGCCCACTCACTTAACCTGTCTATATCCCTTTGCAGGCTGTTTACATCCTTCTCACAGCTTACTTTCCTGCCTAGCTTTGTATCATCAGCAAACTTGGATACATTACATTCGGTCCCCTCATCTAAGTCATTAATATAGATTGTAAATAGCTGAGGCCCAAGCACTGATCCTAGTCCACGGCACCCCACTAGTTACAACCTGCCAAACCAAAAATGACCTGTTTATTCTTACTCTTTGTTTTCTGTCTGTCAATCAATCCTCAGTCCATGCTAATATATTACCCACAATCCCATGAGCACCAATCTTTTGTAGCAACCTCTTGTGTGGCACCTTATCGAAAGCCTTTTGAAAATCCAAACATACTACATTCCCTGGTTCCCCTTTATCTAACCTGCTAGTTACACCCTCAAAAAAACTCTAATAGATTTGTCAAACATGATTTCCCTTTCATAAAACCGTATTGACTCTGCCTAATCATATTATGATTTTCTAAATGCCCTGTTACTACCTCCTTAATAATAGATTCCAGCATTTTCCCTAATACAGATGTCAGGCTAACTGGGCTATCGTTCTCTGTTTTCTCTCTCCCTCCTTTCTTGAATAGCGGGGTTACATTTGCTACCTTCCAATCCACGGGGACCATTCTAGAATCTGGGGAATTCTGGACGATCAAAACCAATGCATCCACTATCTCTGCAGCCACCTCTTTTAAAACCCTAGGATGTAGGCCATCTGGTCCAAGGGATTTGTCGGCTTTTAGTCCCATTAATTTCTCCAGTACTTTCTCTTTACTAATCTTAATTACTTTAAGTTCCTCACACTCATTAGACCCTTGGTTCCCCACTATTTCCAGTATGATTTTTGTGTTTTCTATTGTGAAGACAGATACAAATGTCTCTGCCATTTCCTTGTTCCCTATTATAATTTCTCCTGTCTCTGCCTCTTAAGGGACCCATGTTTACTTTTCCTAACCCCTTCCTTTTTACATACTTGTAGAAGCTCTTACAATCTGTTTTTATTTCTTGCTCGTTTACTCTGGGTTGAGACAATAACCCTCATTGTATCAGTTATGACATTCCACAAACTGGCCAGTCTGGCTCTATTACATACCTTGAATGGATCAAGCCTGTGACATTTTTTTTAAACCTGTGATAAAGAATCCCAAGGCATTACACAAAATTTTCAGCAATGAAATGAATATTGAAAATAATTTGTAGAACAGCAGTCTGCATCAGCCTGAGACCGTCTTAGCTATATGATGCCACAAACACCGTCTCTTTTGCTTATTATAGAGGTATCAATTTTGGGGAAATTTGAGTACAATTTATGATCAGTAAGAGTAACGCAGCTTCCAAAGCAGTTAAATATATGAAACTATTTATTTTCATGGTGGTACCAAAATAGGTTGCACTATTAGGATTGCTTCCTTTGCCAAATCCAAGACTATATTTGAGCTCTAAGCTTTGCTTTCCTAATAATGAAAATTCATTGACAAATGTAATAATTGAAATGATAAATGTTTCCACTTCATGCAAGAGTGAAGTTGAAAAAATTGACTGTTATTTTTAAAAATGGCTCTCGTATCAGGTTTACATTTCAGTCAGTTCCAAATCAAAGCTGTTCAATAAAATAATCATGGTAGCGATACATATTATTTAACCAAAATTAATAATACCACTTCTGATGAGCAACATTTCATATATCTGTCCTTTCTGATTTAGATGTGTCTTGTAAGCTGGAGATAGTATAGTAAATATAACATTTAAGTTTTCTACAAAAGACAATTGCAATCAACCAAACATTCAATTTGATATATAAATTAGTAATGGTTTTTATAGTGCCAAAGTTATTTTGCTATTGTATTTCAAGAAAAATTTGTGTAAAATAGTTCATTTATGATTTAAAGGTTAACTGTAAATCATGAATTATACTCAGATTCTACTTGATTAATCTGGTTGGCAACTAAATTGTACCTTAGCCCAAACAGAAAGCATTAGTAAAATATTGTTAAATGTCCATCATAGAGTATTTGGCCCCGAAATTCTTTTGAGTCACAATTTCAGCAGTCATGCCTAGATCATACTCAACAGTTCCCTCCACCACTAACCCCACTGGAGTTTGTAGAATCAGTGGGTGAGCACCTCATTAGTATTGAACAGACAGGCACAATCATCACTTTGGTCGCATCGCTGACGCCCACCTGAATTTTGGTCTCTGCCCACCCTTGGTGGTGGAGGATTCCATAGCCCCATCATCCCAGCTACAGTTCCCTTGGGTCACTGACCACAGGGGGCTAATCTACAGAAATTTTCACAAAATTGAAAATTGCCATTTCTTCAGAGGACCGAAGCAGCTAACCTTTCTCCAAAAAAACATCAGGAAGACTAAAACTCCATAGGTAAGATTTTCCTGACCTTTGCCCCCAGGGAACACCCATTTCTCCAGGTGCCAAGGTCTTCCCCCTTCTCCGTTGCCCCATGATTTTTGAGACTTCCTTGGTGGTGGAGGAGCTGGGCGTGCATGGCCACCACAAGTATACTCATGAGCTAGGAGGGGGCATTCCCAGTGTCCCACCTAATTTTCCTGGAAGAATACTTGCTGGGCACCCCAAATGCAGGGTGCCCATAGAAATGTGATGGGAGTGTGGACATCCGGTGACAGGCCAAGGAAACCAAGGCAAGTTAGGAAACCCCCCCCCCCCCCCCTTTCCAGGATGTTTGCATCCATCATCAGCCAGAAGGCAATAATCACGGTGACTGATATACAGCTCTGGTACTGCAGTCGTGCTGAAATTCCCTGTCTCTCTGCCTGCAGTAGGCCCTATCAGGGGTATATCTATGCCATGGCTAGAAAATTAGGTACTCTTGGCTTTGGACAGGAACAGCACACTTCAAGGGTAATGTCCCTGTGCAGCACTACGGCAGGGGGGAGGGTCAGGAAAATCTGCACTCATATCTTATTCATTATTGGTTGCAACTGCTGATACAGCAGAAAAGCCAATTAGACTGACCTGTGGTCTCTTCTAGTCTTGAAATTTTCTATGTTTTTATCCATTAACAAGACCACTTTTCACCTCTGCAACATTGCCTACCTTCCACCTCTGCACCATCTCTACTTCTTCTTAAATCCTTATCCATGTTTTCATTACCTCCAGACTCAATTTCTCCAATCTCCTTCTCACCAGCCTCCTGAGTCCTACCTTACAGAAACTCCAACTCACCCAAAACTCTACCACCTGTATCTTGGCCCGCAGTAAGTGCTGCTCACTCATTATGCCTGCCTTAACCAACCTCCATTGGTTCCTTGTTCCCCAACACACTTAATTCAAAATCATCATTCTTATCTTCAAATCTCCCCATCACCTCTGCAACCTCTTCCAACTCTGGCCTCCTACTTTCTTTTCACTCCACCATAGGTGGCAGAACATTCAGTCATCTCGGCCCAATTCTCCAAACTTTCTTCCTACGCCCTTGCACCTTGTTACTTCTCTCTTTGCTTTCAAAGCCTAGCTTTTTGACCTTGCTTTCGGTCACCTCCCTGAACTCTTCTATACTTCGTAGGGTCATTTTCTCCTCTGTGAAGTGCCTTGGGATGTTTACTATGTTAAAGCCACCATCTAAAAGAACCTTTTTGTATGCTTGCTAAATAACAAAAGTACAGAAAGTGTGCGTTCTACAAGTATTTGTATATTTTCTGTCACCTGCTAACTTTTAACTGTTACAAATGTGCATTTTTCCTTACAGAAAGCATATATATTTACATTTCTACTGAGTTCAAGACTATTCATCGAACCCCATGAGCTTTTATCAAAAGTATGTCACATGTGTATTGAGCAGCAAAGTCTAGATGAGCCAGTGCTTGACAAGGTCAGAGTTATATTTAACTACATGTAGAGCATTTCTTTTTAACAGTAAGCTAATTGTACTATCGAAAAGAAATGAATTCCTCATAACAAAAGTTGTTCTCATCGGCAATTGACTTTTCCATTGTTGCTAATTGATTTGAACTTGATACAAACTGCTGTTGACAATAATCTGTTGTACTCTTATCTATGATTCATGAAATGTAGTAAAACTTAAAGGAAACAGTTGAAACACTGTCGAAGGTGCAAATTATAGACATCTCAGGGGTGAATATCCTCAATGCTTTCAGCGTACTTCTGGTGCATAATCGGAGCATTTAAAATTTGAAGCAGGAAAGTTAGGCAGATGCTGTTTTTACCAGTTTTTCACCATCAAAGCTTGAGTCTGACTTCATCTCCCTCTTCATCATCATCCTGCTCATCTTACACCTCATCATCATAGTTCACAAAGAGATAGTTGTGTGTCTATTATTCTTCCTCCTCCTCCTTCTCATCATCATCTTCATCCTCATGTTGTGGTGGTGGATCTGTAGGAAAGGAGGGTAGAAGCTAAGAATGGGTGAGCTTGAGATTAAAGAAATAGAGAAGGGGGTGGAAGTTTGTGCCTGTGAGGGTCTTCAAGGGAGGCTACGACAATTGTGCAGGTGTTCAGTCACTAGCCATCTCACCATCCTCACGGTAAGAGCAGAGTGCCTCCCTACCAGTTCCATGACCAGCTTCATGGCCTGTTGCTCATAGAGGATGAGCTCTTTAAAATCAGTGATGCCCCCTCCAGTGACCTGCCTCTCAATGGCATTGTGCACCAGTTTATCCTGCAACAAGATGAAGTGAATTTAGTGACAGCTAGCAACTGAGGAGACATCTGAAGAAAGAGATGTGATGGTATAACCCTGTTCAAGTGGAGGAAGGGGTTTACGGTTAGGTTAGGTATGCAAGTGGTTGCTTTTAAGGGAGATGGGTACCCATAAGATCCGAAGTTAGAGCCCCCCTTAACCAGAGTGCAGGGTTATTTATGCACCGTTTAATTTTAGAGAGCGAAGAGTACCCAAGGAAGGAAAGGGGAGTGGTCGGTGAATTACTTTGCCTGCCCTAGTCAGGTTAGTGAACTTCTTATAGCACTGGTCTGTAGTCCTCGAGGTGACACAGTTCAGTGCCAGTAGCACCTTTCACACGGCAGGAGAGACATTTTTTGGAGGCTTCGTCCCACGGACGCCCAGCAGTCTGTGGCTTCTCTGCTTTATTTCAGCAAGGGGAGTTTGCAGGTCTCATTTTTTGACATTATAAGCTCGTCTTTTATGCCTCTATGACATGTCCTTGTCCCTTTCTGGCTGACTCTGTCAGCTGCTACTTTGGTAGACATTCTTGAAAAGTGGCACAAAAAGATTCATGAGACATTGAGCTAGATTCTCCTTCATGATCCCACCCAAAATTAGGATGTCCAACTTGCACCCCCACCTTAGGGACCGCCGCTGGCTCTTCCTTCCCCGTCTACTATAAATGGTGGCAGGTTCTAGGTTCCTGGCCAATTTCCCTCCAGTCTGCCCATGTTACCATCACTTCTGCCACAGGCAGGGTAGTAGTAGGCCCCAGGAAACAATGGTAACGGTACCAAGTTGCCCCCATAAGACTCCTCTCCCTAAAATCTGCTCCCAACACTTACCTGCTGAAGGCCCTGGTCTCAGTTAAGGCCTTTAGTGGGACATCTATTCCAATCTATGGGATCTTCTGCCCCTTTAACGGCACTCCCAGTTCTTTTGGTGCTACAGTACCGGAAGAATTTTCCTCTTGTACAGGAAAGCTCCCTCTTGTTTGCGGCGATCCTACATACGAGATGACCCCTGACTCAGGAAATTGGGTCGAGCCATCAGCTTGGGGAGGTGGGCGGAAGTCCCACCCTGCCAGAACACCACTGCTGGGGTAGAATCCCAGCCATCCAGTCAAGGTACCTGACAGTGAACTGAGTCAGCCAAGCAATTTGATACTTACCTGCTGTTGCTAAAATTTCACCCAGAACTGACTTTATAAGGCTGCACTTTGATTTCCAAGCACCCCAGCACATTACTCCCATTTTACATGGGATTGACTCCTTCCTTCAATAGCTATGCAAATGAGCTGGCCCACAATATTCTAGTGCAAACAGCTCTCCAGACCATCAGCGAGCACATAAGAACATAAGAAATAGGAGCAGGAGTAGGCCATACGGCTCCTCGAGCCTGCTCCGCCATTCAATCAGATCATGGCTGATCTTTAACCTCAACTCCACTTTCCTGCTTGATCCCCATATCTCTTGATTCCCCTAGAGTCCAAAAATCTATCTATCTCAGCCTTGAATATACTCAATGACTCAGCATCCACTGCTCTCTGGGGTAGGGAATTCCAAAGATTCACAACCCTCTGAGTGAAGGAATTCCTCCTCATCTCATTCTTAAATGGCCGACCCCTTATCCTGCGACTATGCCTTCTAGTTCTAGACTCTCCAGCCAGGGGAAACAACCTCTCAGCATCTAACCTGTCAAGCCCCCTCAGAATCTTATGTGTTTCAGTGAGATCACCTCTCATTCTTCTAAACTCCAGAGAATATAGGCCCATTCTACTCAACCTCTCCTCATAGGACAACCCTCTCGTCCCAGGAATTAATCTTGTGAACCTTCATTGCACCGCCTCTAAAGCAAGTATATCCTTCCTTAGATAAGGAGACCAAAACAGGACAGCACAACGTATAATTCATGTAATTCATAATTCATCGATATGGAAATTTATTTGAATTTCTACTATTCGGACTAATCTTTGCCCTGTTTCCTTGCACATGTACATAGGAACTGGACTGGAATCTATCATTCAAGTCTACACTTTATAAAATATCCAAATTAGCGCAATCCTTACCCTTTTTATATACCTAGTCAGGAGTATCTTAATATTTAAACTCTGAGCTAATCACGGAATTACAGTACAATCCTGAGCGGAATGAGTTAATTTCTAGCCAGAGTCACTAAACTAATACTTTATTTGAAACATCTAAGTTAACACAACTAATATCATCATAAGATTAAACATTGAGAATTATAATAGGTACTTAGGGGAGATATTGTTAATTAAGAGTTAGGCACACATGTAATTTAAATACATCTCAATTTCTTAGCAGTAATTCAGTTTTCTTGACCCATCAATTAACCTTTTAGGTTTGTAATATTGACTGATTCAGCATACTGTGACTCCAGGTTTAAATAGAAACATGTGGACCTGTCTGTGTGTGAGTCATTTGGCTCAGCTTCTCTGCAAGGCTTTGTTTGCTCCTCCAGAATTCCAGTTTTAACTCAGTAGTATGTTTCAGAAGACCATTTCCCTACTGATACAGTAGCCCAGTGGTTATGGAACTGAATTACTAATCCAGAGGTCAGGAGTTCAAATCCAACCATGGCAAGTTATGAAATTAAATCCAATAAATTTGGTATTTTATGAGCTAACACCAGATTGTTAACCAATTGGTTCACTAATGCCCTTCGAGGAAGGGAACCTGTCACTATATATGACTCCATTCCCACAGTATGTGGTTGATTTTTTGCTGCCCGCCTGAGTGGCCTAGCAAACAGCTCAGTTGCAAAACAACAGCAATGAAACATAACAATAAGAGAAATAAGACTTAGGCAATCTCAACCATCTAAAGTTCTCCTCGGTAATATCTGGGTTCTGGTGCTCAAGTTGGGAGAGCTATCCCACAGACAAGCTGTAGTGGGAGCAGAAAATCTGGGATCTGTCCCACAGAAAAGCAACAGCCTGACATCGTCGTACTCACAGAATCATATCATATTTACTAGGGAGAACTAAAAGGGTGGACATGACATTAGAAGAAGATATCAAGACATTTAGGATAGAAAGGGGGGAGATAATTGGTAAGCTAGTAAAACTTGGAGAGGATAAAACCCCTGGTCCAGATTGATTGCATTCACGCTTACTAAAAGAAGCATGGGAAGAGATAGCAGAGGCACTATTTTATTTATATATAAAATAGTGAAGGCCATTCTAACTATATATTGTATATAAAAAAAATCATTAGAAAAGCGAATAGTGCCAGAGGACTGGCGGACAGCTAATTACAAAGAATTTACTGCACAGAAACAGGCCTTTCAGCCCAACTGTTTATGCTCTACACGAGCCTCCTCCCACCCTACTCCATCTAACCCAATCAGCATAATCGTCTATTCCTTTCTCCCTCGTGTACTTATCTAGCTTCCCCTTAAATGCATCTATGCTATTCGCCTGAACTATTCCTTGTGGTAACAAGTTCCACATTCTAACCACTCTCTTGGTAAAGACGTTTCTCCTGAATTTCTTACTGGATTTATTATTGATTATCTTATATTTATGGCCCCCTAGTTTTGGACTCCACCACAAGTGGAAACATCTTCTGTAGGGCTACCTTATCAAACCCCTTCATAATTTTAAAGATCTCTATTAGGTCACCCCTCAGCTTTCTCCTTTCTAGAGAAAAGAGCCCCAGTCTGTTCAGTCTTTCCTGATAATTAGAACCTCTCAGTTTTGGCATTGTCCTTGTAAATCTTTTTTGCACCTTCTCCAGTGCCTTTATATCCTTTTTGTAATATGGAGACCAGAACTGTTCACGGTGCTCCAAGTGTGGTCTATGCCACAATATGCTGCTGACCTCACCATCTCCCACAAGAAGAATAGAATGACATCCCATGGTCCTCCTCATAGGCATGAGGGATTTAAAGATGGAGTTGCCACCTCCCGTGGCCTGCCTCTCATGGCCATTGTGTGTCAATTTCTCTTGCAAGAAGATTGAGTAAATGAGGAAAAGGTTAGCAGTTGTGGAGTGTGTGCCAAGTGGCATGGGAGGGCTGAAGTAAGAGATGTGGGACTATTAGCCTGTTAAATTAGAGGAAGGGGTTTTAGGGTTGTGTATCTAAGCTAATTGCTGGTGGGGTAGGTAGCTATAGTCCAAGATCCCGAGTTAGAGCCCCCTTTGACCAGAATGCATTGCTAAGGCTTAGTTATACAGTTGTTCCTTTTACAGGGTGAAGAGTGCAATGGTGCCCAAGGAATTACAGAAGAGAGTGGCCACCGTGTCATCTTGCCTGCCCTGGTGAGCTCATTGAACTTCCTGCAGTCATGCGGGTGAGAGAGTTGGCACTCAGTGCCAGTACCCTCCAGGTGGCACAAGCGACACTTCTGGCAGGTTTACTGCCATAGACACCCAGCAGCCCATGTCCCCTGATGTCATTTTCCTTGAGGGGTTTGAGTATGTGAAATTATGGCATCGCCTTCTGTGCCTGGGTGCCATGCTTTGTTGCCTTGTTTGGCTGCCTGTGCCAGCTGCTCCTGTAGTAGATATCCTGGAGATAAAAGTATCAGAAAGAGATAAATTGAGACATGCAGTGAAGTTAGCTGACAGTCAAGTGTGTGATCCAAGCACCGTTCTCTACTCACCTGCTTGTCCCAACTCTGCTGCTGCATTGTTCAGCCAGAACAGTCTTTTTAAAGGTTGCACTCCAATTACCAAGCATTCCAGCAGATTATGCCTGTTTTACATGGGATTTATGCAAATCATTACTCCAATGGATATGCAAATAAACTGACCTAAGAAACTCTTGTAAAAATACCTCTCCAGACCAGCGATAGGCGCATTGGTGTAAAAGCAGCGCAACACACTGCATGGAAAATCACCCTCCTATTAGGAAAATCTTAGAGCTTTAGATCTTCCATCTAATGGACTATGATCGCACATCAGTTCATTTCATCTTTTATCAATAGTTTGTCGTTGTATTTTGAAGCTTGTTGTTATGTATCTATCAGCTATCAGCAGTTGATTTGATGGAACAGATTGCAGTAAAAAAGAGAGTATCCTAAATGCAAGCTCATTTATGAAACACAGGGTGGAATTTCTTGTGTATTTGCACCTAGAGACGAGTGTAATCGGGTTGTGAAGCAAATACTCAGCGTATAAGGATGAGGAAACTCGGGCACAAGTGTGTTACGCACGTAATCACACTACGCCCATATTTCCTCGCTCTTTTATGCCTGTCTTATCGATCCCTGTGCCCAAATTCATCTCGGCTTATTATAATGACTCCAGATTGGGGATTTCATAAATCCTTAGTTATTTAGCAACAGGCTAAAGAACCATACATGCAAATTTTCCAGCAATTACGCTGGTTTGAAACAGGTGTAAAATTAAGCCCAGAATTTTAGAGGCATTAGGAAAGAAATTAATTTTTCTGATATTTTGTTGCAATTTTTAAAATATTAAATTTATCCTCACTGAGATCTGCACTGTAATTTCTGTTTCTTTGAATACATTTTTATGGCATCAATATAAGTCACATGCAAAATGAAAATCTTCCATGATTGCATATTCTTAAACACGCTATGAGTAATGTGCATGAATGATAGTTAGATGGCCTGAAACTTTAATTTTCACACTTATAGAAGGATTATGTGGCACGAGCTCAGCGCTTTCCTTGGACACCAATTGCGTACGCTGATTTCTGCTTGTTTATGCTCATTTTTACGTTTCAGTGTATGTTAATGAGATTGGCAGGAAATTTGGGTGTAAATAAACATTGGCAAAATGGGAGCACGAATGGGCGAAATATCGGGTGTAACTTCCCAATTACCACCCCCCCCGCCCCACCCACACACAGAGGAAATTCCATCCCTTAATGTCATTGAAATGAACGGAGTTAAGAAAAAGAATATACGGAATAAGAAAAGCACATTTGGACCATCATGCCTACTCCTTCTGAACATTTTGCGCTATTATGAACTGTACCTAACTCATTTAATCTTCTGAGGGAAGTTGATAACCACAAGTAAATCTCCCAATAAGATAAATCTTTGTAAACTTTCACTTTGTCTCCCAAAGGTAACCAAGAGAAAGAATAAAATATCAATTTAACATTCCAATCTGCATCGTTGAAATACTTGTGCCTATATAGTATCTTCTTGTCTTTAAAAATATTTCAAATACTTCACATGCAATGAATTACTTTGAAGTATAGTGACTGTTATGCAGGCAAACATGGGAGCCATTTTGCACAAAGTAAGATCCCACAATTGCCAATGAGATGAATGACCAGTTAATCTGTTTTTGGTGGTGGTTGTTGAGTGCTGGCCAGGATACCAAGGAAAACTTCTTGCTATTCTTTAAATAGTGTTGTGAGATCTTTAATATCTACTTCAATTAGAGGAACTGGCAAACAATTTAACATCTCATCTGATGAACAGCATGTCTGGCAATGCAGCACTCCATCAATATTGCATTAATGTATCAGCTTAAATTATGCACTCAAATCTTGGAATGGGACTTGAACTCACAACCTTCTGACTCAGAGTTGAAAATGCTACCAAGTGAGCAAAGCCACATTCCAAAGATAACAGCTCCATGTCGGAAATAAATTATAATGTTCCACAAAGCATTTGATTGTCTATGTCTACTAACCTTAAATTACATCCTCCACCAGACATTCATCAGATCTTTTGCTAAAGAGTTAATTGCTACTATTTACTGCTTTTGATGGGAGCCTAATCTGCATAGCTGCAAATAGAAAGGAAAGTTCTTTTTGATGGTGGGGTTCAGATGAAGTCTGTCTGGGATAAGTTAAGAAATAATGAGAGATCTATGGCCATATTGGGAGTACATTAAATGGCAAGGTTTTACAAATGTGTGCTACTGGCAAGAAACCTTGCTCCTGACCCCACATATAGAATTACGTAGAATTGCATAGAATGTACAGCACAGAAACAGGCCATTCAGCCCAACAGGTCCATGCTGGTGTTTATGCTCCATACAAGCATCCTCCCTCCCCTCTTCATCTAACCCTATCAGCATATCCTTCTATTCCTTTCTCATGTGTTCATCTAGTTTCTTATTAAATATATCTATGCTAGTCGCCTCAATTACTCCTTGTGATAGCAAGTTCCACATTCTAACCACTCTTTGGGTAAAGAAGTTTTTCCTGAATTCTCTATTGGATTTATTAGTGACTATTTTATATTTATGGCCCCTAGTTATGGTCTCCCCCGCAAGTGCAAACATCTTCTCTGTATCTAACCTATTAAACCTTTCATAATCTTAAAGACCTCTAACAGGTCACCCCTCAATCTTCTCTTTTCTAGAAAAAAGAGCCCAGGCCTGCTCAGTCTTTCCTGATAAGTATATCCTCTCAGTTCTGGTATCATCCTGGTGAATCTTTTTTGCACCTTCTCCAGTTCCTCTGTATCCTTTCTATATTGTAGAGACCAGAACTGTTCGCAGTACTCCAAGTGTGGTCTAACAAAGGTCCTATACAAGTTTAATATAACTTCCCTGCTTTTCAATTCTGTCCTAGAAATGAACCCCAGTGCTTGGTTTGCTTTTTTTTCTGGCCTTATTAACCTGCGTCATTACAGATTTGTGTATCTGTAACCTCAGATCCCTCTTCTCCCATTTAGACTCTTATTTTCCAAGGCCTCATTATTCTTCCTACCATAGCGTACTACCTCACACTTACCTATATTCATAGATTCATAGAAAATTTACGGCACAGAAGGACGCCATTCGGCCAGAAATGAGCCACCCAGCCTAATCCCACTTTTCAGCACATGGTCCGTAGCCTTGTAGGTCATGGTACTTTAAGTGCACATCCAGGTACTTTTTAAATGAGTTGAGGGTTTCTGCCTCTTCCACCCTTTCAGGCAGTGAGTTCCAGACCCCCACCACCCTCTGGGTGAAAAAAATTCTCCTCAGCCCCCCTCTAATCCTTCCACCATTCACTTTAAATCTATGCCCCCTGTTTATTGACCTCTCTGCTAAGGGAAATAGTCCTTCCTATCCACTCTATCTAGGTCCCCTCATAATTTTGTACACCTCAATTAAACCACTGCTCAGCCTGCTCAGTTCCAAAGAGAACAACCCCAGCCTATCCAATCTTTCCTCATAGCTAAAATTCTCCAGTCCGGCAATATCCTAGTAAATCTCCTCCGTACCCTCTGTAGTGCAATTACATCCTCCTGTAATGTGGTGACCAGAACGGTACACAGTACTCAAGCTGTGGCCTAACCAGTGTTTTATACAGTTCCAGCATAACCTCCCTGCTCTTATATTCTATGCCTTCTTAACCACCTTATCTACCTGTCCTATTACCTTCAGCGATCTGTGGAAATATACTCCAAGGTCCCTCACTTCCTCTACACCTTTCAGTATCCTCCCATTTATCGTGTATTCCCCTGCTTTGTTTGTCCACCCCAAATGCATTACTCACACTTCTCCGGATTGAACTCCATTTGCCATTTTCCTGCCCATCTGACCAGATCATTGATATCTTCCTGCAGTCTACAGCTTTCCTCCTCACTATCAACCACACTGCCAATTTTTGTATCATCTGCAAATTTCTTAATCATGCCCCCTACATTTAAGTCCAAATCATTAATATATATCACATAAAGCAAGGGACCTAGTACTGAACCCCACTGAAAACAGCCTTCCAATCACAAAAACACCCGTCGACCATTACCCTTTGCTTCCTGCCACTGAGCCAATTTTGGATCCAACTTGCCACTCTCCCTTGGATCCCATGGGCTTGCACTCTTTTGACCAGTCTGCCATGTGGGACCTTGTCAAAAGCCTTGTAGACTACATCAAATGCACTACCCTTATGGCCCTCCTTGTTACCTCCTCAAAATATTCAATCAAGTTAGTCAGTCACGACCCTCCCTTAACAAATCCATGCTGACTGTCCTTGATTACTCCTTGCCTTTCTAAGTGACGGTTTATCCTGTCCCTCAGAATTGATTCCAATAATTTGCCCACCACCGAGGTTGGACTTATTGGCCTGTAATTACTCGGTCGATCCCTCGCTCCCTTTTTAAATAATGGTATGACGTTAGCAGTCCTCCATACCTTCAGCACTGTGCCTGTATCCAGTGAGGATTTGAAAATGATGGTCAGAGCCTCCACTATTTCCTCCCTTGCTTCTTTTCACAACCTGGGATGCATTTCATCCGGCTTTGGTGATTTATCTACTTTAAAAGATGCTAATCCCCTTATTACTTCCTCTCTCACTAAGTTTATCCCATCCAATATTTCACACTCCTCCTTAACTACAATGTCTGCATCGTCCCTCTCTTTTGTGAAGACAGACGCAAAGTATTGATTAAGAGCCATACCAACATCTTCCGCCTCCACACATAGGTTATCTTTTTGGTCTCTAATAGGTTCTACTCTTTCCTTAGTTATCCTCTTGCTCTTAATGTATTTAGAAAACATCTTTGGGTTTTCCATGATTTTACTTGCCAATATTTTTTCATGCCCTCTCTTTGCTTTCCGAATTTCCTTTTTAATTTCACCCTTGCACTTTTTATGTTACACTAGGCTTTCTGTAGTATTGAGTTCTCGGTGTCTGCCTTATCTTACCCTTTATGCTCCTTGACATCCAGGGGGCTCTATTGAAATTCATTTACCAATTACACACCTATTCTGCAAGTTTATTAATGTCTTCCCGTATTTTGTTGCAGTCCTCCTCAGTATTAACTACACCCCCTAATTTGGTGTCACCCGCAAATTTTGAAATTGTACTTTCGATTCCTGAGTCCAAATCTTTTATGTAAATGGTGAACAACAGTGGTCCCAGCACTGATCCTTGTGGAACACCACTTCCCACGTTTTCCCAGTCTGAGTAACTACCTTTAACCTCTACTCTCTATTTTCTGTTTTGTAGCCAGCTTGCTATCCATTCTGCTACTTGTCCCCTGACTCCACATGCTATTAATTTTAATGGATGGAAAATAATGAGTAGTGTGCAGGTGAGACTCTCTGTTAGCACACATTCGTAGACTACCAAATAATTGGAAAGAATTCAAGAATGAGATTTGTAGGCAATTTAGATAAGTTTGCAGTAGTAAGAGAGTTGTAATAAGATGGGGCTTTAACTATCCTAAGGTAAAGGTTTGTGGACAAAATGAGAAGGAGTTTTTAGAATATATCCAGGATTTAATCAGTAAATTGCATGTCCAACAGGGATGAAGTTGCAGCTCTGGTGCTGAGTAACGAGTCAAGACAAGTAAGCAGCCTAAAAATGGGAGAACGCTTAGGATATAATGACCATAACCTAAAAATAAGGAAGTGATGCTGAATTTGTAGAGACATTGGGTTTAATTTTCAAATTAAAAAACGGGTGGGTTGGGGGCAGGGGGGCATTGAAAATTGCCACCATTTCAGACCCACCCCCAATCCGCCCATTTCTGGTTTTCACCGGGGCAGGACGAGGGGTGGGAAACCAACCTGCTCCCAGGAGGCGGGTCAGGCCTTAAAGCCTTTCGAGCAGGCTTCAGGCCTCCATTTTTCACCAATTCCCAATTTCATCCCCGGGGGCTGGGATTCCCGGGCCATCTGTTTCACGCCTTGTGAAAGGAAGAGAATTCCAAACTTCTACCACCCTTTGCGTGTAGAAGTGTTTCCTAACTTCAAGCCTGAAAGTCCTGGTTCTAATTTTTAGGCTATGTCCCCTAGTCCGAGACTCCCCAACCAATGGAAATAGTTTCCCTCTATCTACCCTATCAGTTCCCCTTAATATCTTGAAAACTTCATTCAAATCACCCGTTAATTTTCTAAATTCCAGGGACTACAACCCTAGTTTGTTTAATTTCTCCCCATAACTTAACCCTTGGAGTCCAGGTATCATTCTAGTAAATCTACGCTGCACTCCGTCCAAGGTCAGTCTATCCTTCCTAAGGTGCGGTGCCCAGAACTGAACACAGTACTCCAGGTGTGGTCTAACCAGGGCTTTGTATAGCTGTAGCATAACTTCTACCCCCTTGTATTCTAGTCCTATAGATATAAAGGCCAGCATTCCATTAGCCTTTTTGATTATTTTTTGTACCTATCCATGACATTGTAATGATCTATGTGCATGGACCCCTAAGCCTCTTTGGACCTTCACTGTTTAGAGCTTTTCACCATTTAGAAAGTACTCTGATCTATCCTTTTTCGGTTCAAAGTGGATGACTTCACACTTGCCTATATTGAAATCCATTTGCCACAGTTTTGCCCATTCACTAATCTATTAATATCTCTCTGTAATTTTATGCTTCCATCTACACTGCTTACAATGCTGCCTATCATTGTGTCATTGGCAAACTTGGATATGTGGCTTTCTATCCTGTCATCTAAGTTGTTAATAAGTACATTGAATAGTTGAAGTCCCAACACAGATCCCTGTGGGACACCACAAGTCACATCCTGCCAATTTGAGTACCTGCCCATTATCCCTACTCTCTGCCTCCTGCCACTCAGCCAATTTCCTAATCAGGGCAATAATTTGCACTCAATTCCATGAGCTTCAGCTTTAGCTAACAGTCTCTTATGAGGGACTTTTATCGAATACCTTCTGGAAGTCCATATAAACAACATCCATAGACATTCCCCTGTCCACTACTTTAGTCTCCTCTTCAAAAAATTCAATCAGGTTCGTCAAATCCATTTACCGTTTACAAATCCATGCTGGATCTCTGTGATCAGCTGAAAATTTTCAAGGTGTTCAGTCACTCTATCCTTAATTATAGACTCTAGTAATTTCGCGACAACAGATGTTAGGCTAACTGGTCTATAATTCCCTGGTTTCCCTCTCTCACCTTTCTTAATTAGCAGAGTGACATGTGCAATTTTCCAATCTAAAGGAACAGTTCCTGAATCGAGAGAACTTTGGAAGATTATAGTTAGGACATCTGCAGTGTTCTCACCTACTTCATTTAAAACCCTGGGATGGAAACCATCTGGTCCTGGGATTTGTCACTCTTTAGTGCCATTATTTTCTTCATTACTGTTAATTTGCTTACGTTAATTATGATGAGTCCCTGTCCCTGATTCAAAATTAGTTTCCTGCTGCACAAAGAAGCTGGAGTTCTTTATCTGCTCCAACCTAGAGCTGAAATCTTTAGTGTGTTTTTTGCTAGTATCAAACTTATAAAGGCCATTAAGGCCTATTTGTAGCTCAGTCACTTCTATCAGAACAACCCCCCACTGATCTCTTATGAAACTACTCCACTAGTTGTCTGTCCTTACTTGAAAGTAGAGTTAAAATAACAGCAGATTCACATGATAAGTAGTTGCCAATGTTTATATTTAGTGCATAGGTATAGAGGCCAGAGAGCTGAGAGAGGTTCCAGACTGTAAACAACCTGACAGCCCCTGGTATCAGACATCCACAGGAGCATGTCTACCACTTGGGAGCACCTACCTGAATATGACTGTAGAGCACTCCATGCATTACTAACTGTTAGCCAGGAAAATGGTCACTCAGTTGTACATCTCATGGAACTTGAGCGATTGAAGCAATCCACTATGTGCACAGCTCTGCTGGTGGCTCTTAAAATGACTACAACCTAATTTATTATGCCCTAAGGTCATTCCAAACTATCCCACTGCTTTGACAGGAGCCATTCCTCAGTGCAGTGATGTATCCTTTATTCTGCTAAGGCAACGTTTTGGCAGCAGCAACAGATATCCAGGCAGCAGGGCTTCCTTAACACTGTCAATTTCTCAAAGTTGTAGGACATCATCAATTACACGCCTATTCCCATTCAAGCTCCATTAGTCCAAAACATGCACTACATAAGCAGAAAAGGATAATACTCAGTCAACATGCAGATAGTAAGATCAGTTTTACTGATTTGTATGCTTGCATGGAACTTCACCTGCCAGCACTGTGGATTCGTGAAATTTACTCTAGTGTGATATCAACCTGAGCTTCCAAATATTACTGCGATGCTCCAACATTTAATGCCTGTTTCACAGAAATGGCAAGGCTGGCTAGATATATATTGGGGGATTCGAACTATCCTCCTCAATTCAATGGAGATAAGGAAGCAATGAAGGTTGGTGAGTACAGGAGTGATAGGAGAGTGCAGGCTAGAATGCATCGTTGGAGTTTTGGGTGTTGCAATTTGTAATGGGGGGGGTGGAGGGAGGCTCAGGAGACAGCAATGAGCAATGGAGTCACTGAGATTAGAGGCATGAATACATATTTTAATGGCAGTGGATGCAAGGTAGGGTTAGGGGCAGATGATGTTGTGGAGGTGAAAATAGGCAGTCTTGATGATGGAATATATTCAAAGAGGGAAACATAGGAAAGATTGGAGCAGGGTTGGGTGATGATAGTATGTTCAAGAACATGAACGAGGAATGGGAAGTTGCTGATAGGGTGGTAACTGGAGAGGATGGAGTGATCGAAGATATTTTTTTTGAGGACCGATTGATGACTCAAGAAAATGAGCCAGAGTCACGGTGAGATTGGAGTGGTGGGCAGAAGTCCTTCCCTGACCCATTTCTGGGGGCATTGCTGCTGATGAGGGAAATTTCACCCAACATTTATACCACAAAGAAACTTAGCTAAATGTTTGCAACATCAAATCAAATTTAGTTGCAGAATTTAAAATGTAATAGGCTATCCCCTCTTGCAGTAAATATGAGGCAGGATTTTTCGACTGTTTCCAATCTGTTAAGCAACTTTAATGGGACAGATAGTGATGGAAATTGAAGGGGGATCAATTATGGTGAATCCCCACCCATTTTTGCTGCTGACCTATTTTCTGTCAGAAGTAACAGGAGACACTGAAGCAGTTGTCCAAATATGGGTGGACACATTAAAATGATGTGATAATGACAGAGTGATGTCACGACACATTTTCCATCATTATTGCCAAGACATCGCTATACACCACTTAATGCCATCAATAAACAGGTGCCCAGGGTTGCTAGGAGAGATGATTCAAAAAAGAAACACAAGTGAATGGAAGTTGTGACATACTTTCTCAGAAAAAGACAATATCTAACTGCAGATACTGAATATAATTTACACTATTTGATAACACAATTCAAACACAAAACTGGTATAGGTTCTTATGAAGTTTCATTCTTTGCAATTGTTTGCCCTGAATTTCCATGGCCTTTCCAAAACATTCCTGTTCTTTGAGATTGTAGTTCAATTAAATTATTAATTTTGTGGCCAGAAACAATTGAAATACCCAAAGAAGGAATGGAAATCAAACGATTAGAAAAGGGAAAAGTGCCAGAGGACTGGCGGACAGCTAATGTGATTCCTATATTTAAAAAGGGAGATAGAACAAGTCCAGGGAACTATAGACCAGTTAGCTTAACATTGCTGGTAGGAAAGATAATGGAATCTTTACTCAAAGATGTACTAGAAAAACATCTAGAAAATAAAAATATAATAAAGAATAGTCAGCATGGATTTCAGAAGGAAAGTCATGCTGGACCAACCTTGCTAAATTGTTTGAAGAAGTAACAGAAAGAGTAGACTAGGATAATGCAGCAGATGTAATATATTTGGATTTAGAAAAGGCCTTCGAAAAGGTACCACATTGTAGACTCATGACTAAGGTAGACTCATGACTAAGCTCAGAGCAAATGGAGTCGGGCACAGGTAGCAGAATGGATAGCAAGTTAGCTACAAAACAGAAAACAGAGTAGCTGTTAAGGGTAGCTACTCAGACTTGCAAATAGTGGAAAGTGGTGTTCCACAAATTTGCATTAACGATTTTGTTTGATAACACTCCTGTGCAGCGCCTTGGGACGTTTTACTACGCTAAAGGCGCTATATAAATGCACGTCGTTGTTGTTGTTTTAAGCCTTGGTTAGACCACTCTTGGATTACTGTACAGGGTTCTGGTCTCCATATTATAAAAAGGATACAGAGGCATTAGAGATGGATCAAAAAAGATTCACAAGGATGATACTAAAACTGAGAGGATATACTTATCAGGAAAGGCTGAACAAGCTGCACCTCTTTTCTCTAGAAAAGAGAAGGCTGAGGGGTGACCTGATAGAGTCTTTAAGATAATGGAAGTGATTTTAACCCACAAGAACAGGTGGCTTGGGGGCGGATGGGAGTTGAAAATAGTTTTTTCGGTCACGACCGCAACCCGGCTTCACTTCCGGGTTTAAAGTGGGCGGTAAAAGTACAGGCTTCCCACTGGGAATGCAAAGTCCGAAGATTTTGTGGTTGCGACCCAAAAAAACAACTATTTTCAACTTCAACCTGCCGCCAACCCACCTGTTCTTTAGGTTTAAAATCACCCCCAATGAAAGGGTTTGATAGGGTAGACATAGAGAAAATATTTCCACTTGTAGGGGAGTCCGAGGTCATAAATGTAAGATAGTCACTAATAAATCCAATAGGGAATTCAGGAGAAACTTCTTTCCCCAAAGAGTGGTAAGAATGTGGAACACATTACCACAAGGAGTATTTGAGGCAAATAGCATAGATGCATTTAAGGGGAAGCTAGATAAGCACAAGAGAGAGAAAGGAATAGAAAGGTATGCTGATAGGGTTAGATGAAGTAGGGAGGGAGGATGCTCATGCGGAACATAACCGCCGATATAGACCAGTTGGGCCGAATGGCCTGTTTCTGTGCTGTAGACTGTGTAACTCGATGAATGAGGCATGATAGATTGGCATTTCTGCATCGGTAGAATTTGTCACTCCATTGGCGGCTACAAAATTTTTCAAAACTCCAAAGCTGCCTACCCTTTGGCCCCCGCATGGAAAGTTTCAGAGCGCAGGTGGGAATATTTCTGGGAGCCTGCTGAAGAATCTTCAACGAGGCTGACCTTGCAAACTTTAGCATGGTCAGTGGCAGGTCAATTGGGTAAGCCTGCCCTGTCACTCCAATGCAGCAAATTGTGCAGAAGACCTGCCAGCAACTGATTTATCTATTCTGCTGGAGGGAGGAGAGGGTTATGGGTTTAGGGCAGACAGAGGTTTGAACACATTGTGAGATCACAATAGCCTCTTCTTTGTCCTACATTCTCAAGTTCTTTTGATTAATTTTACTAATTGTATACAAATAATGGAAAATCTGCATGAGCTGTATTAATGCTGTATTCATTTAAAGCTTACTGATGATATTTTGCAATGTAGGTTCAGTATGATTTTTTGAAAAAGTAGTCAATAGGAGTTGTGACATTTTTTTAAAAGAAAACAATTTCTAAGTGCAGATACTGAATATAATTTACATTATTTGACAACCAAATTCGCACACAATTAACTGGGATAGATTCTTTTCACATTCCGTTCTTTGAGACTGTGGCCATGAATTTCCAGCATATCCCCTTTGTAAGTCAGATGGGAGTGCGGTGGAAGGCCCACAAATTAGGCCAGGTCCTGGCTTGCACTGCCAGTATCCATAGGGCCATGTTTGGGGCGGAATTTCCACCCAGCCCAAACAAGGTCATTCACATCAGGAGAGGGGATTCCCAAGCCGGGAGCTTCCTTGTCCCTGGCAGCTAGGCAGCCAATGCACCGGGTGAGAGGAGCGTATCAGCCGTTCAGCGGAATGGGGACCCACCTGGGAGTCAAGGCTTGGGTCTAGGCCTGGGCCCCTGAAGACTTGTGTTGTCATTATACAAAAATCAGCCCCTAATTTAATCAAGTGACTGGTATCTCCTACTTCTCCCACCCCTCCGACCCCCAGCTCTGGTGGACGTCCAAGATATGCCTTAATAAATATGCTTCCCCTTGACCCCTTAGACACTGATAGGGTCAGTGATAGAGCTGCCAGTGGGTGGATTCTGGGACTTCCAGTAGGCTCAAAGGCCTGCAGATATTTGAGCCCTGTAGTTCTAGTAGTTTTATCGTAACTTTAATTATACCATTTTTGCTGGAGTTTAGGTACGAATTAGAAAATTTGGACCTAAGATAATACAGCTGCTGACAGAATGGACAGAAACTTTCCCTTCTGATTTTCGGGATGAGAGAATGATTGGACATCTAAAGGACATGATCCACAGGATAGCTCCCTACGATGAGGTGAGTTTCATGGATAGTTAAGCCTCAGAATTAAAATCTTTACTGGAATGCTTGTTCTACATGTCCCAAGCAAGATTATTCCCGTATTTTGATTTTCATTAATTTAACCTACTATTAGTTTTTTTCACTTTTAATTATGGTAGAAAGCCCTGTGAAATAAAATCTGATGAATACATAATTAAAAGTTAACAACAGTGTCCTAAAATTATTTTTGAGTTCTGCCTTTTAACGGTAATCTAAAGAATCATTAATACCACTATTTTATATAAACGATACCACTAACTTAAAAGAAAAGCAATTGTTGGAGAACTCTTTTATTATGTACCAAGGACAAATGCAACCTGATTCATTTATTCGTTTTGAGTAAATTATTTGACTAATGATCAATAGAACAAAGTTACCAGTAAGTAAACTCGCCATGTCGCCATTGAGGTACTGCTTCTGACTAAATAGAAATAGAACTTTTGTGCCTTTGCAAATGTTATTATGTTTTAAAGTAAACTATTATGTTAGTTCTTAACACAAAGAATACATCATCATCCTCCAGCAAATATTATCTTGATCAACACAAGATCAACTTTTTTCAACGTGAAAATAATTAGATATTCATTTAGAGCTTAATGAAGATTGACCACAGAAAAATAAATAGCTCACAAGATAATGAAATATTGTGACCCTTCTAACTTTACTCCTCTCCCTGGCAGTGTACTACAGATGTGCTGTGTTAGATCACAAAGCTAGATGAGTGCCACTCATATGGCCTATGCGTTGAGTTCATAAATCAATATCTTTCTTTCTATCAGCACTGGATGTCGGTCCTGGAGTCAATACCTATTTAATATTAAGCAATGTGTGGACTCAATACTGAATTTTTAATAAAGCACTAGGGGTCAGATACAGTGCAAGACACAGCAGGCATCATGTGTGATCTACAGCAACTGCAAATTTCATTCTGCCACTAAGAGGGAACATTGTGTATGCATGCTCACATACATGCACAGAGCTCTGCTCTCTGCCAATAAATTTTTAATGTTTTGAGATAACATTAAAAGACTCTGCATTAAGTTGATGAAGTGCCCAGGAGATTCAGCTTTTCAAAACTGGTTTCACTCTGCACTAGAATTACACGCCACACGATCCCAAGTCCTAGTGATGTAAAACCCTAGTGGGTCTTGCACTGTTTGCTTTTAGCGTGTTCCAGAGCCAGATCGGGACCTGACTTCAAAGTTATTCTGCCAATTTGTATGACCCACATCAAAAATCTTTTTGCAGTGATTCAAAAGTGGCAGTATAACTGCAGCCTAAATCACTGTACTGGCTCTAGTTGAATGATTGTCTTCTGACTTTCAGACCTGAAAAGTGGGTCTCGCAGGCTGCCAGAGAAGGAAGTTAAGATTCCTCCTAACAGGTAGAAAAATCAGTTAATGATTTTTTCCCCCCATAAACTATACAAGGAAAGCATTTTACATTAACTGTGTTTTGCCTCTTCCCTGCAATAACGTTCCCGTTAATTAATGCTTTACTGCAGGTATTATTGGCTAAGTTGTAGCTCTTGCTCTGAGTCAGAGGTTCTGGGTTCAAGCCTCACTCCAGGACTTGAGCAAAAACTATAGGCTGACACTTCAATGTAATACTGTGTTGTTGGAGGTGCCATCCTTTGGATGAGATGTTAAACTGCTTTTTCAGATGGATGTTAAAGATTGCATTGCACTAGTGCAAGAGCAGGGAGCTCTCTGGGTGTCTTAAGACAACATTCTTCCCTACAACAACAACAATTTGCATTTATATAGCACCTTTAATGTATTGAAACATCCCAAGGTGCTTCACAGGAGCACTATCAAACAAAATTTGACACCGAGCCACATAGGAGATATTAGGATAGGTGACCAAAAGCGTGGTCAAGGAGGTAGGTTTTAAGGAGCATCTTAAAGGAGGAGATGGCGAGATGGAGCGGTTTGGGGAGGGAATTACAGAGCTTAGGGCCTAGGCAGATGAAGGCGCAGCAGCTAATGGTGGAACGATTAAAATTAGGGATGCGCAAGAGGCCAGAATTGGAATTCCCTAATAAACACTACCAGAAATAGTTTAACTGATCATTCAACTCATTGTTGCTTGAGGGACTTCCTATGCACCAAATGGCTGCCATGTTTACCTATAGAACAACAGTGACTGCACTTCAAAGTAATTCATTATATGTGAAGCACTTTGGGACTTCATGAGAGATGATAAAGCACAATATAAATCGAACTTCATGCTTTATCGGTTTGACGTCATTACCTGTTTTCAGAGCAGTGCGAACTGACAGTGTCCATCACATCACTCTGAACAGGACTGCAGAGCGCTGCATATAAGCATTCAAATGCACTGGTGAAATGCTTTAATATTAGAAAAGAGTTGGTAGGGACAATAGGCACTTTTCTAACATTTAAAAACTTCTAAAAATGTAATTAATATTTTAAAAAGCTGGCCTGTGTGGAAGCAATTGTCTCACAGCAATGTGAGTACAAATTGATAAGACATAAACTGTAGATGCATTGTGAGCTCTGATAACTACATTGATTAACACAAAATTTGAAGTTTAATTAGCTTGTTTCATGTAGCTTATAACATGCAAAATGGTTGGCTCTGAAGCTGTACTAAAGTCAACTTCTCTAACTTAGTAAGCAAATGTTTACCAAACATTAATCAAAAGTCTCAAATGGTTTGCATTATTCTTTCAATAGGGACATGATATAAAACTATAATTCGGGTGGCTCATCCAGGCTTAGGGATTGGAAAATCAACCAAAGTTCCCATTTGTGATTGCAATCCAAAGACCCACTTGGAGAGGTTGAGCACTTAAATGAACCCTTGATACATATTTGTGAATGTTTTATAAAATGAAGCAAGTATAGCATTAGTGTACTTAGTTTATTTGCTGTATGTACAGGAAAAAATGTGCAGTCACTTTTACAATTCATGTATCGTGACATGCCAGTTTTTTTTCTCCCAGAGTTATTGGAAGACGATGAATCAGCTTTTGCAAACCCTGAATCAAAAACTAGCAACTCTAACTCAAAACGAAGAAAACACAGTGAAGGTTAATGCTAGTGTGTCCGACAAATTGGTTATTATCAAAACAAAGCCTCCATCTATTCAAAGGGATATACTGAGTATCTGCAATGACCCTTATACACTGGCACAACAGCTAACTCATATAGAATTGGTAAGTAGGATGACTATTTTCATAGAATTTGATCAGCACTATCATACAGGCTTAGCCTTTGAATCCATGGATCTGGAAAACATTTTTTGGTATGGAGGAGTTTCAATAAAATGGTGGCACAAACACAGTAAATGACATTGAAGAAACTGCAGGATGTGATAACCAAAAGGAGGTAAAACACATCTGCCGGCAGGGAGATAGAATTATGATATTACCATTAGTCGGACTGGGCATTGGCATGAGGCCAACTCCTGAAGTGGTTCTGGTTAATCCCGTATTAATTCAGAGTGCATAATTAGCTAATTCAAAGTGGCAAAGAAAGGTGAAATTTCAGCACAAGGCGTAATGTTCAATGTAATATCCTGTTAACACCAGCGTTCAATTCCATTTCAGATCACATTGATTGAAACTGAATTGACCTCTTTGGTATTTATAATGTTTATATGGTGGTTCAATAATATCAAGAAGGCTGGGATAATGCTGGCTCCAGGTATATATGAACCTGCCTCTCTTTCTGCCATTCTTTCATTTTGAAACCTCATAGAGCAGGGGAGGGGGATGCTGAATGGCAGTCAGTATGGGATTGGAGCAATTGAGTAAACAAAAGAAGATGGGGATCAGAGTTATTGACAGGCAATTCATTATGAAAATTACAATGACTATTTTGAGGGGTAAATATCAAAAACTTGCAATTTAAAGTGAAATACAGTTTTTGTATCCCCTTCAGTTCCTGGTTTTGTTCTTTATTGGTCATATGACAATCTAACAGGGGTTTCACCATTAAAAATGGGACTCACTGTTCAGCTAGGATTTTGGCTGTCTTCACAGCTTCTATGTACAACCTACCTAACTCTTAACATTGGTTCAGTGATATGTCCAGTTGCATATCATGGTTATCTGCTGACATACAAAGTTCTACAGTTGATAAATTAGGGCAGTTTGTAAGGATAAGTAGTTTTGCATCTTGTGTGTTACCTTTGTACAATTTTATCCTTAATTTATATTTTTCACACTTGGGCTATTGAATTACAATACATTTATTAACAAATTTTAATAAAATATTTGAATGACCACAATAAATGAGGAACCATGAAGAGGGAGTATACTAAATACTGAAGTGAGATTATGGCCTAGAAATTTGATCGCGCCCAAAAACAGGCGAGCGGGGGTGGGGTACACGCTACACCCACCTGCTCACGTGGGCACAGGGACCGCATGAAATTGGTGCTGGCAGGCAGCTCATTAAACTGAGAGAGGCGTGCAGACAGAACTCCATGTTCTGATTATTGGTTGGGCACCTGTTTGGGGCAGGGAAATTGGGCGTCACTGCCGCTACTTAAAGGCAGCCTCCACCTCTTAAGGGGGAGGTGCACTGTGGCTGCAGGCAGCAGGAAACGCTGTAAAGTGGCAGATAGCCTGCAAGAGCTGCAAAAAGGGCAGCCAGGTTTTCTGATGCAGCTTTTGAGGCCTTTATGCAGGTGGTCGACAGGAGGGGGGAAAACTTTTTTCTCCCCAGGGGCAGAAAGCCCTCCAGGCATCATCCCCGAAGACAGTGGGAAGAGGTGGCTGAAGAGATGAACGCAGGGAACCTAGCTCCCAGGACCAGGCTGCAATGCGGAAAGACTTTCAATGACCTCGCCAGGGTTGTCAAGGTAAGAATCTTAACTCAGCTCAATTACTCTCTGCTGACACCAGCATCACCTGCAACCCCACTCATCACAACACTCCCTCCCCCGCTTCCTTTCACTCTCCTACAATCACTGCACTACACTTCCTTCTCCTCCTACTTACACACTCTGTACCCCCTACTCTCAGAACCCTCACATCCCCACATATCACATCTTGCACACAACATCCGCACTATTCAACCCTAAAAGACACAGTCTCAAAATAGCTCACAAGGCTACCACTAACACACTCACCTCTTTCTTCCAGGAGAAGGTGGCACACAACATGAGGCAGCAGGCAGTGACCAAAGGAGGCCAAAGCTGCCTGTACATTCTTTCCCCACTGGAGGAGTTGATCCTCAATCTGATGGGCAGGGTACGAGTCATGGCTGTTCCAAGTGGAAACACTGGAGGAGACGTGACAAAGGCTTTCATCGTACCATGCCCTATTTTGGCCCTCTCACTTCTATCTTATCCTACACACTTTGCATGACAAACTGCAGCTGATTTCAGCAGCCACTCACCTCTCCCTGCTTATCCTTGATACTAAAGGCTAACCCTTATCCCTCTCTTTCATTTCAGGTGCAGAAAATATCAAGGCACTTGTGGCACTTCAGGAAAAGTAGAGCAGCCTTTCTGAAGATGCAAAGTCACTCATTCTGACCCTAGCAAGCTCAGATACTGGCACCACACATACTTTAGAGGTTAGGCTAGAGGACGGGTCTTCATGTGGTGGATCATTGGCCAGAAGTATCACAGTAGGTATAGCACAGAAGGAGACCATTCAGCCCATCGTGCCTGTCCCGGCTCTCTGAAAGAGCTATCCAATTAGTCCCATTCCCCTGCTCTTTCCCCTTAGCTCTGTAATTTTTTCCCTTCAAGTATTTATCCAATTCCCTTTTGAAAGTTACGATTGAATCTGCTTCCACCACCCTTTCAGGCAGTGTATTCCAGATCATTACAACTCGCTGCGTAAAAAAATGTTTCCTCATATCGTCACTGGATCTTTTGCCAATCACCTTAAACCTATGTCTTCTGGTTACCAACCCTTCTGCCAGTTTCTCCTTCTTTACTCTATCAAAACTGTTCATGATTTTGAACGGTGCTATCAAATCTCCTTTTAACCGTCTCTTCTCTAAGGAGAACATGCCCAGCTTCTCCAATCTCTCCACATCACTAAAGTCCCTCATCCCAGGAACCATTCTAGTAAATCTTTTCTGCATCCTCTGTTAAGACCTTGACATCCTTCCTCATGTGTGGTGCCCAGAATTGAACACAATACTCCAGCTGAGGCCTAACCATTTTTTTTATAAAGGTTTAGCATAACTTCCTTGCTTTTGTACTTCATGCCTCTATTAATAAAGCCCAGGATCCCATATGCTTTTTTAACAGCCTCCTCAACTTGCCCTGGCACCTTCAAAGATTTGTGTACGTGGACCCCCAGGTCTCTGTGATCCTGCCCCCCCCACCCCCCAACCCTTCAAAATTGTACCATTTAATTTATATTGCCTCTCCTCATTATTCCTACCAAAATGCATCACTACACACTACTCTGCGTTAAATTTCATCTGCTATGTGTCTGCCCATTTCACCAGTCTGTCTATGTCCTCCTGAAGTCTGTTACTATCCTCCACATTGTTTACTACATTTCCAAGTTTCATGTCATCTGCAAACTTTGAAATTATACCCTGTATACCCAAGTCCAGGTCATTAATATATATCAAAAAGAACAGTAGTCCTAATACTGACTCCTGGGGAACACTACTGTATATTTCCCTCCAGTCTGAAAAACCACTACTGTCTGCTTTCTATCCCTTAGCCAATTTTGTATCCATGCTGCCACTGTCCCTTTAATCCCATGGACTTTAATTTTGTTAACAAGTATATTATGTGGTACTTTATCAAATTCTTTTTGAAAGTCCATATACACAACATCAATCGCACTACCCTTATCAACCCTCTCCATTACTTTATCAAAGAACTCAATCAAGTTAATCAGACACAATTATCCTTTAACAAATCCGTGCTAACTTTCATTTATTAGCCCATACTTTTCCAATTGACAGTTAATTTTGTCCCGGATTATTGTCTCTAAAAGTTTCCCCACCACCGACGTTAGGCTGACTAGCCTGTAATTGCTGGGTTAATCATTCTCTCTTCTCTTGAACATGGGTGTAACATTCACAATCCTCCAGTCCTCTGGCACCGTCCCCATATCTAAGGAGGATTGGAAGATTGTGGCCAGAGCCTCCGCAATTTCCACCCTTACTTCCCTCAGTAACCGAGGATGCATCCCATCTGGACCGGGTGACTTTTCTACTTTGAGTACTGCCAATCTTTTAAATACCTCCTCTTTATCTATTTTTATCCTATCTAATGTCACTACTACCTCCTCCTTTACTGCGTGCAGCGGAATAGGACCCCACAGGTGACAGCTCGTCGAAGGATGAGATTGCATCCTAGCCCCGCTGTAGAGGACTCAGATGTTGACTTTGAGGTTGCAGACTACCGAGAAAAGCTGATAGCCATTAATCAGAAATGCTAAGCGCACAGGCCTGCCAGTGAGCTTGTGCACTATGGCTAAGGACATAGAGGAGTGCAGCTCCAACTTGGGTCAGGGCTTCGCAAAGTGCATGGAGACCATTTTGTCCAACATGGAGTGAGTGGTCTGCTCCATGAACGTGACAGTGGGAACCACCATGAGAGAGTCTCTGGTGACAGCTCTGACAGCTTCCATGGCAGATCAGACTGCTGTCGTCTTGGTTTTGGGTCCAGCGTTGACTGGGGCTTCCAAAGCGTCCCATCACTCCTGCACTCTGTTCACCTCCCAAGCTTGGGAAGGAGATGTAGATGTTCTTCTTGGAGTGGAGAGCACTGATAACCTCCTTGATGCAGCAGTGTACAGGGAACTGGGAGATGTCGCTGTTGTCACCTGTTGCTGCCTGGAATTACGCCGTGGCGTAAAAGTTAAGGGTCACGGTGATCTTAACAGCCACAGGCAATGCTGTGCATGCCCTGGTTTGGGGCTCCAGTTGTGGCTGCAGCAGAGTACAGAACTCCAATACAGCCTCCTCGTTGAAGTGCAACTGTCTCATACATTGCTCCACCATCAGGTAGGTGTAGAAAAAGTGTTCTCTGAAGACCCGTTGTGGGTAGGGCCTCCTTTGCAGTGCCCTCCTCCGCCCTCTGCTAGCTGCTCCTACTTGCTCATGTCTTCTTTGCTGTTACCCCTCCTCCTCCAGCCCCAAAGGCGGACCTAACAGACCATGAGTGAAATGAAATATTTGCAAGGCAGACAAGCACTAACAAATTATGTTCCCAGAACTCAAGTCATTAGTGGAAAGGAGAAAAAAAAACAAAAAAACGACCCAGAAGTTGACCAGCAGCGCAACAAGACAAACCAGGGGATGAGTCCTTTAAATGTCGCTCCTGCAAGGTTCTTGTTGATTGTTAGTGCTGGGCAGATTGATCACATGGTGAGTCAGGCACTAAGGCAGTCTAATTTCACAAAAGAATCCTACAACCAACGTAGGACCTTTATTTTAATGAGCTTTTTGAATATTTCCAGTGTACGCTCCCAATACCAATGGAAGTGACTGATCCAATATTCCGGTGTTGGACGGGCGCATGTGCGCCACCCACCATATTGGATCCTTAGGTGTCTGTTTCATGCCTGAAAGACGGGCGTAGCGCGATACAATTTCTAGGCCTATTAATTCTCTTGACTTTTTTGATCCGACATCTACTAATAATCATTCACAGATATTCTTGTCTCAAATGTTGTGATACTAACACAAAGTTGTTGCAAAGACTAACTAAGCAAAAATAAACAAATAGAAATAAATTAAATTTTCAGTATGTTCTAGCAATATATTCAGAGTATTGTCATTGTTTAAAGCTTCTGGAATATTCAAGGCTTACTGGCTATTATTTCATCACCAATGACTTTTTTGTGGTAATATGTGCACAACATGTGTTGCTTTCTTTTGTTTGCGAATCATTTACTGACAGTGTTTCACTGACAAATGCATTAGTAATTAATCGTTCTAACAGGTTAAAAAAATAATCTTTTGACCATAATATTGGCCCAGAATCTGGAGCGAGGCATTTCGCGATGAGTGCCGTGAATTGGATTTTTTTCCTCACCCTTCAGCTCCAATTATTTTTGCGCTGAAAATTCCTGGAAGTGCAAGCTGATAATGGGGGATCTGGCACCTTGGTCAATAGTCCATCTCCTTAACCAGTGAAATTTAAGGATAAAGAAAGAAACAGAGCGAATGATGGAGAAGCAAATAGGGTGAATTAGAGTCAAATTAGATACAGAAAGAGAAATAAAGAGAGGGAAAGAAAGATTGGATCAAGACAGAGAAAAAAGAGACAGAAAGGAAAAGTAAGAAAAAAAATTTAAAATTTAAAATTTAAAAAGCCTCTAGGAACAATTTACTACCTGCAGGAGGGAGACTCTACAGATCCAATTGTTCCCTTTTTGGACCTCCGAGGTGAGTAGCATGTCAGGACTATTAAACACTCCATTAACAAAGTACTAATGTCATGAAATGGAGCCATAACTTTCTGCGGCGAGTTTGATTCGTATTTACGGCGCAAATCCAGCAATTTCTTGACACTCATGGGGAGGTTGACGGCGAGTTGCCCTTTTTGCGAGGCTAACGGCGGAGTGGCACAAATTGTCCACCAATTTGTGGTGATTCGCAACTCATGTCATATCTCTTCCTCGCCACAAATTGCTGGGTTTTTTATGCACTAATAATTGCATGCCCTGCATTGCATGCAGCAAATTCTGGGTCAATATCTATGAAATCTCATTCAAATGTATTTTTCCAGAACTCAGTAATTCTAAATTTAGTATCATCCTGCACATTATGTATTTATCCGGAATAATCAATAATAAACAAATAAATCTTTGGATGAATGCTGACAGGAGCAATAAATTAGCTACTGTTTCAACAGGATATTTGTTTCACAAGCCTCTACATTAGTAGGATTTGGCTATACATAAATAAATATGCATAATATGACACAACCATGAATAAAACATTGACTAACATAATAAAAATCTAGCAGATTTAATTTTAGTGCAGTTTTAGATTTCTGAACTACATGAACAAATACACACACTTCAAACTAAGCTAATGGCAACTTGTTGCACTATTGATGCAATAGAGCAAAACATAGACATGACATTCTCTTGAAGTGAGATTTTAACCATAAGTGCAATATAAAATGTTTCTACCCAGTTTTTGATTTAAGATATATTAACACTTATTTAATTTTCCCAAGGAGCGATTGAGTCTTATTGGTCCTGAAGAATTTGTGCAAGCATTTGTACATAAGGATTCCTTGGCTAACACAAAGGTACAACTTCTCACAGATATCTTACATACAAATTATTTTCTAAATCAATATTGTGCTCACCTTATAGAGTTCATAAGATAAGCTATTGATTTCTTTTATTTCTATATAATTTGTGTATAAGACCCGTCATAGCAGTATACATAATACAATGGTGTTCCCGTGCAAAATATAGCCAGCATTATTAAGCCTAATAAAATTAAAAGGAAAAACTAGAACTCAAGCATTAGCAATATACCATCTAGAGGCCTGTTTGAGAAGTGACAAATTATCATTGAGAGGGTTGGTGGCATTAAGCAAAGTTACTTGATTCCAATTCTGATTTGGGATTCAGATTCTGATCTGTTTTTCAAAGCCAAATTCAGATTATTTTAACAGTGCAATCGATTTTAAAAACAGTGTTAGCAATTTATTACAAATCTATCAATGCACGTACACTGAACAAGCAAAATTAGTATCCAAAGTCTAAATCAATTTGACTTGCTCAAATATAGATACAGTGCATTATGTTGTATTGAAACTCACCAGAAAGGGAAATTAATTAAAGCATGGTTGACATTGATGTCACTGCATTATTTATTAAGACCACAGTACAGGACAGAAAGCTGATTAAAGTTGAAGGTGGCAGCTTAATGTTTTAATCAGCTCAGGGTTCCTAATCTAAAATGGATCTCACTTGATCATATTTTACACCTACTAGTCGAGGAGTCAGGGGAAACATTTTTACATATGCTTTGGCTAAATAGAGCTTATAATCTTTATGTTTGGGGAATTTTAAATGAGTTCTTAGAATTTTTTTGTTGACAGCTAGGAATTTTGATGAATTCCTAGCGTACAAGATTTTACCCAGAAGGAAAAAAAAATTATGTGAGCATTGGGAATTTTGGGGAATGATATCACTTGAAGTAATTGTTCTTGTTTTATTGGTAACATTTTTATTGCTAGTATGTTGTAGGTGCCAAGTCTGCACCAGGTTAATCACAGAAATCTGCAATACTGTAGTTTGAGGCATTTACTCTGTCTCAGTACTGCGCTGAAGTATCAGCCTTAGAGGTAGTGTATGTATTTGAGTAGCAGTTTATAATTTCTCACGGTGTATTATTTAGAAGACATTGAGATTATCATTATGGCTACATTAGTTTATAATAAATGCTTACTTTTCCTCTCTTTATCCAAAGTCTTGCTTCAGTGACCAAAAGAAAACAGACAATCTCGAAGCCTATGTTAAATGGTTCAATAGACTCTGCTATTTAGTAGCTACTGAAATATGCATGGTAAGTGCATTTTTTACCATATATTGCACATGGATTTTTTATAATATGTGGCTCAAAATTCTTCAAATAATTCCATAAATTAACAATTTAATATTTATAGTTGCACAATTTTGTCAATTGAAATCAATTTAATGTTTTCTAAATTGCAGCCTGCAAAGAAGAAACACAGAGCACAAGTGATAGAATTTTTTATTGATGTTGCTCGAGAGTGCTTTAATATTGGCAACTTTAATTCCTTAATGGCAATTATATGTAAGTATGACTTAATTGATTTTATTAAAGGAGAGAAATATCGATATTGAATAAAGCTGGATTTCTTATTCACTACTTGTCACTTAAAAAAAATGGCCTTGAGTTTTATCACATGTGTTAGTATTTCCCAGGATGCATAAGCCAGGTTCAGTTCTGCCTCATGAAATCTGTTTTGTGACAACACTTTAGCATAATCAGACATTTTAACAGATGTTATCAGTTTGGTTTGATCCACATAATTATCCAGTCAAGATCTCCAACCTTTAGAGTTTTTGTTATTACTTTTTTAAATCTTTTTTTCTTTTACTATTTGCACAGCTAATCAATATACATTTTTACAAAATGAAACGTGTCACTATAATGCTCCAGTATCTTCAGAAAAAAATTCTGTGGTTGTTGCAAAATGATCAGTTTTGTTTTCTTTCTGCAGCTGGTATGAACATGAGCCCCGTTTCTCGACTAAAGAAGACATGGGGAAAAGTTAAAACAGCTAAATTTTTCATTCTTGAGGTCAGTACAATGTTACAACAAAATTACGTTAACATAACCCCTTGAGTTAGTTATGCTAATATCTAATATAATGGCCTTTCTGAATTTGATATACAGCATCAAATGGATCCTACTGGTAACTTCTACAACTACAGGACAGCTCTCCGAGGGGCAGCTCATCGGTCCCTGACTGCACAAAGTAACCGAGAAAAGGTAAGGTTGCCAGTACAGTATTATGGTACAACACAATGGGCGTGAACTGGAGTGTACTTTTTCCAACTGGATAAACATTTTAATATTTACCCGGTACCTTAGTTAAGTATAATCGTCCAATACACTTGAGAGTTTATGGAGTTGCAGTACATTAAAAAAATTGTATATTTTTTATTATTTATTATTTTTATTATTTCCTTTTCCTATTTCCCTCGCCATTACTCATTCACTTCTCTGATGTACTCCTCCATCCAAAAGAGGAAGTGAACAGACTGCAACTGCTCACATAGCGAAATAAAAATGTGCAAATGGAATGCCCATTTGTAGACTGGGTAACCCATCTAGTGGCCTATTTGAGAAGTGACAAATTGTGACTGAGTGGCTTGGTGGGATTAAGCAAAATTACCTAAATCCAATTCTGATTTGGGATTCAGATTCTGTTCCCTGTTTTTCAAAACCAAATTCAGATTATTTTAACAGTGCAATCAGTTTTTAAAGCAGTGTTAGGAATTTATTACAAAACTGTCAATGCACAAACATTGAACAAGCAAAGGTAGCACCCAAAGTCTAAATTAATTTGAGTTGCTCAAATATAGATAGGTCCAATTAGTGCAAGTGATATGATATGAGCATATGAGCTTTGGAGCTCATCCCTGCAAACTGATGCTTCAGTTTGTGGTGGAATTTCAATTGATGTGAATTAAGAATTGTGTGGTAAATGCTTCATCTGATAGCTCTACTGGAATGCATTTTTACATTTATTACAATCGAGAAGTATAAAGCAATAAATAGCTCAGCTTTCTTAATGTGAAAAAATATAAATGGAAAATTGTGTGTGAAATCATAATTTGCTATCTTCCAGATTGTTATCCCATTCTTCAGCCTACTGATCAAAGACATTTACTTCTTAAATGAGGGTTGTGCAAACCGTCTTCCTAATGGGCATGTCAATTTTGAGGTAAGTGTCACAGATATCACTAACAAATGTCCAGTTTCTACTATAGATGCTGGTGTACCTGGAATCTTTTGAAAGCTGACTCTCAATTGTTGCTTACATTTACAAAGATTAAAGACAATGTAACACACTGGGGCTGATAATACGACCCTTGGCACCTGAAGTGCAGTTGTACATCAACGTGGGCATCTCACATTATCAAGTACTAAGCCTCAGGCTTTCTCAGTGTCCACTGTGTACTGCACCATATAGTGTAGTTCTAAGCCTTGTCAACTAGGGTTGCCAACTCTGATTGATGTATTCCAGGAGGTTTAATAACATGACCTCCCACTTCTAACTGTCCCACCCCCACGCCAGGTGGGGTGCGTTAAAATGTCCCCGTAGGATTGGCTGTAATGGAGAGCACTGTCACTTGTACCGGAAGCACTCATCTATACTTGTGTTCATATCCTAATGAAGAAACTAATGTGGCCATTGGTTACAGTCTCAAAATACAACAGCATTTTCTCCCAACGATCTTAATCTTCTCTATTTGAAAGTATCTATCAGGACACATTAAAATACCTGTTAATCCAAATTTTATTCACCCTAACAGTGTGTATTGCAAGTGTAGTCAGTGTGTTTTACCTCTGCTTCCCCAATGTGAGACTATATATCGTGTGCCTTTTAGTTTCTAAACATTCCCCAGTGGGAAGATGAACTGAGGTGGATGGCAATCGTGTTTAGTTGTCTGTAGGGACGGAGGAGGGATGACTCCTCCTTGTGATGAGTCACCAGATGACCCTGCACCTGGCGGTGCCACAGGGACAGTCTACTCTTAATTCAAAGTTGCTCGATTAAAAATATCTGATAATGTAAATCTTTTTAGCAGCAAATTCGCACTTTGCTATGCTATGTATGTAGCTTATTTCAAATTATTGGAGAATTCAATTTTTAATGCAAAAACAACTTTGAATTATCAGCAATAGATTGTATTGCTGTGGTGGCTGCTTGGGCCTGTAGTCACATGAGTGGAGTTGCCAAATGTTATGGTAGTGGGATTACCCAGAGAGACATCCCCACTATCTGTGCCAGGTCCTGCTAGTCCCTTTTTGCTGGGCACACCAACAGCATGGACATAGCTGTGGTGGAGTAGACTATTGGGCAGCAATAAGGTATTGGTGCTCTGCATTACGGCCCCAACATGGTGAATCCAGATGAGACAGACAGCCGGAGATTTGAGCACATAGTCTGTATAGAACCAGTCAAAGCGGTTCACAGCCTGGGCAATTGGGTAGGACCCATCACATTGAACCATCCTTTATACAACAAAAGTCCCTTTTCTATCTGTTATCAGGAGAATTCTGCACATAACCAGAGACAGTGGGCTTGATTTTCGCACCCCCGAGCGGGTGCGTTCGTGGCAGGGGGGCTGCGAAAATCGGGGATTCCCGGGGCGGGTCCGGAGCCCGGCTCCAATCCACCTACTTCCGGGTTCCCCAGTGACGCGCTGACATGCGTGCGCAGCCCCCGCATGTGGGACTCCCGCCGGCTTATGCCACTTGAAATAATTAACTAGGTACTTCAGGTCATTTACAGACCTAATTGACCTGATATTTTAGGAGGGGTGAGATTTTGAAATAAACTGAGACTGTTTCCCGTACTGGGGGAAACACTCCCAGTTGAAATGGACGTGTTGCAGCCATCAGCCTGTGGCAGCTGCAAAGGTCCATTTGACAGGTGGGGTGGGGGGGGAAGACCCTCACTTATTGCAGGAGGCCACTCTGTCACTTTGGACAAAGTTTGGCCTCCACCACCCTCCTCCTAACAATAAAATTCACAAACTTGCACACTTACCCCGGTGTCCAGACACATTTACCTACTTTGCAAACCCCCTCAAATGTACATCTTCCGGATGGGGGCCGCCGTAGCTGCAGTCATGACCTCCTCAGAGGACGAACAGCATCACCAGCCTTGCCGGCCACACCATCCACCTCTGACACGTGGAGCTCCACAACACAGTGCTGTGACACATCCACCTGCACAGCAAGAGGGAGGGCAACGGCAGAGAGAGATGCATTGCAGAAGGCACTACCTTCGCCACAGGGTCTACAGACCGAGGCTCAGCTTCCTGGACCTCTCTGCGCAGCAGTGCACACGGAGGCTCAAAGTCACTCGACATGAAGTCGTGAACACCTGCAGCCTCCTTCATGCCGAGCTGCTCCCGGCTGGCCCGAGCACCATCTTCTTACCTATCGCTGTCAAAGTCACCACTGCCCTCAACAACTTCTCCTCCGCATCCTTCCAGGTGCCACCGGGGACATTGCCGACGCTCTGCACAAAAGAGCCCTGCAAATATACCTACACCCACTCTGCAGTGACACAATGGGTGGCATCAGTTGTGGGTCTTCATGATGATCCTCAGGAAAGGGCATTATTGCACAAACCAGACAAGATTCACAAAGACGTGGCAGTAGTAGTGACAATATAATATGTAATGTGAGTTGATCAGAAATCAAATATAAGTAAAAACCATGACAAATCCTCAAACACCCTTGTGCATCCCCTTCATGCTCACGACACGTTTGCCTTACGCTTCCTACTGCACATATGTGATGCATGTCCTGTGGCTGCAGCACAGGTAGTGGCAGGTTGGGTGAGGCTGACCATGAAAGAGATGTATGAGAGGGTGAGTATGCGATAGAGCCATGAGATTTTATGAGGATTGGGTTGAGTGGTAGTGGTGGGATGAGTACTGGCGAGGTGAGTAAGTGCAGGTAAGATGAGGATGAGCTTTGAGTGAGTGTGAGGAGTGATGTGATAGATTAGTGTTGGCAGTGCAGAAGGAGATGTGAGGTGGGGGTGGTGATGTGGCAGACGGAGTGTAGGGGAATGAGTAAGTGTACTCACTTCGGCTGACCTACTTAGGTCATTGAAGCGCCTCCTGCACTGTATGCAGGTGCGCGATATGTTGGTGGTGCAGGTGACCTCCTCTGCCACCTCGAGCCAGGCCTTCTTGGTGGCAGAGGTAGGCCACTTCCTCCCGTCCACCGGGGGGAAGATCTCTGTCCTCCCCCTCCTCCTCACCCCATCCAATAAGACCTGGAGTGAGGCATCATTAAACCTGAGTGCAGCCTTCCCCCTGGGCTGCTCCATGCTGTAATTTTGCCTATTTTCTGGAGCATCAGTCAGTGGAGGACTGCCCCTTTAAATAGGGCTCCTCCAGCTGACAGCCTATGCTGCGCATGCGCAGTCCGCCCGCCGCGCAGCTTTCCAGTGCAAAACCCGGAAGCAAAGGTAAGTACCTTCAATCAAACTGCAATCGCATGCAGAGCACCCCGATTTCACTGGGCGTGTTACCCACGCGCCCAGTCGACCCCCCGCTGCCAACCCACCGCCCTCCTAAAATCAAGCCCAGTGTCTGCAGATAGAATCATAAAATGTTACAACATTTAATCAAGCCATTCGGCCCATCAAGTCTGTATCGTTGTTTTTCCCTACATGAGCCACCTCGTCTAGTTCCACTCTCCAATGACTAACAACCTTTTAAATGCTGCTTGAATCCATCTAATTCCATTTAAGACATAGATAGGCTAGCAGGATAGAAGAATAGGTGACAGATGCAGTTTAAACCAGGCTTTTGGGAAAGGTGGTAAGCAGGGTCAACACTATGTATATTACCTTCAAAATCTCTGTAATTCTATATAACCTGAGAGCAGATGTAGAAGACAGCATACTTGAAGGAATTTGGCAGGGAAACATTACAATACATCTCATGGATGGCTCAATGATTGCTTGCCACAAAGTTTTGCCTGTTCCACATGTACTCACCCTGCCAAGCCCTCATAGAACCAGTACAGTTTTTTTTGCATCTCATACATACTTATACCACAGGAGAGCACATCTTCGAAATGCATCTTACAATTGAAAACCTTGGAAACTGCCAAAGTCATAACACCTCAACTCATTGTGAAACAAATTAGCTGCATGGTACACAATCAGTTACTGATACCCAGGCTGGTGTACAAGTTGTGCACATGTCTGTCACTATACACGTGCTCCTTCAACTTCTAAAGACTGTCTTTCTGCTGGAACAATAAGATGGCACTTTGTAGGAAAAATCCCTACCTGGAGAAAGAACTCTCCCCTCAATTCTTCTTTAATGTGCCCAAGGAGCTCTGTCAGGGTTTGTGACCCGACCTGGGTAATGATAGGTCTGTGCCGCCTTCGTCAGGTACAGGCAGATCTTCCTGTAATTAATTCTCTGAAATTGTCCTCCAGCTCCTAAAGGACAAGAGGAATTACAAAAGGAATGCCTATCCTACCTGCAGGAGCTATAGCAAATCCCAGTGAAACTCCCCTAACTGACAGGTGATAAAAGGTGAAAAAGTTTTTTAAAAACTAAATTAAATTGAAATGCAAAAAAAATACTCCTACAGAAATGCAACAATAGAAAACAAAAAGTTTAAAAATGTACTCACTAAACCTTAAATGGTTTAAAAGGAGCAGGAATTCACTTCTGATGGCTGTCACCTGCTGAGTGGTGCTGTGCATCTGTTTATAGATGCAAGGAATCTTACAACACCAGGTTATAGTCCAACTGTTTTATTTGAAAATCACAAGCTTTCGGAGGCTTTTTCCTTCGTCAGGTAAGTGTGGGATTCGGATTCCATGGAAGGTTACCGCATATATAGTCAGAGAACAATACCTGGTGATTACAGATAATCTTTCCAACTGCCCGTTGTCAAGGCAATCAAAGTGTTCAGGCAGAGAGATGTTGAGAGATGTTACCTACAGGACCACCGAATACACAAACGGCCAGAACAAAAGACAGACAGAGAGAGAGAGAGAAACATCCGAAAGGAAGAGAAAGGCAGAGAATGACCCGTTGTATTAAAAACAGATAACTTTTTTTCGCTGGTGGGGTTACGTGTAGCGTGACATGAACCCAAGATCCCGGTTGAGGCCGTCCTCATGGGTGCGGAACTTGGCTATCAATTTCTGCTTGACGATTTTGCGTTGTCGTGTGTCTCGAAGGCCGCCTTGGAGAACGCTTACCCGAAGATTGGTGGCTGAATGTCCTTGACTGCTGAAGTGTTCCCCGACTGGGAGGGAACCCTCCTGTCTGGCGATTGTTGCGCGGTGTCACTCAACAATGGGCACTGGTGGAGCAAACCACCAAAGGATGCGGGACAAGAGGCTCTCCCTTAATTTAAATCGTTTTTAAAAGTTTCATGCAGTGCTAGCCGCCTGCTCTTCTAGTGCTGTCCAGTCAGAAAACATCAAGCAGCGCATTTTGCCTCCCGTTTTCTGTTCCTAATGTGCCTGCATTGTGTTGGAACTCCAATGTATGGCACCACCGAGTAGCACTGATTAGGGATTAGGCGGTCTAGAGGAGGAAGAGAAGTTATGGAAAATCAGAAAGCGAGTCAGTTGCAGGCTCCTTTCCTGCACGCATAGCATTCAGTTCAGAGCAACATTGATGGAGACACAAGGCAAGTTGCCTGCTAACGTTCTCGGCCCCAGTTTGTGTTTGATCAAGGAAATATGAGAGAAAATAAGTTGAAAGTTGAAAGAAATAAGTACCTTCATCTCAACAGCGTATTTTTGTAGATTACATCATACTTTAATTTTGCAGCAAAGAAAAAGTGTTGATAAACTTTGATTTGGCTATTAGAGTATAATTATTCAAAACTTTTTAAAATCTGTGTTTTTACGTTCAAAACAAATAAAATTTGTTGGTATACTTTATTACATGTAAATACAACTAATTTTCTAACGTTTGAGATCACCAGATAGAAACATATTTTAAAATGTAATACTGTTACTTCCAAATTATACAAACTTAGGGAAGATTTTACTTTTTGTTGGGAAGTATAACATGCTCTTCATATCCCTATAGAAATTTTTAGAATTGGCCAAACAAGTAGGAGAATTCATGATGTGGAAGCAGGTAGCATGTCCTTTTGAAGATGATCAAAATATCATCCATTATCTTCACACAGCCCCTGTCTTCTCTGAGGATGGTAAGTTTTTATTTCACTAATCATTCAGAAAGTCGTTTTTTATGCTACATTATTAAGATTGCAAAACTGTGGTAGGGCACTCCCATACAGAGGGTCCAAATTTATATTCCAATTTTGACTGATGTTTAGGCCTGGATTTTCCTCCACTAACTCATTCCAAATTGGGCAGGATAGTGTCAGCAGGGAAAATAGGGTGGTGAGGCCTACCACAGCCTCCCTACTCCAACTTCAATTTTCCTTCCACTTCCGAGATCTCAATTTCCCTTCCCCATCCATCGCATGCAAATACCGGCAGGAAGTCGGGCCACAGCTTCCTAGTAGATTTTCCTACTATTTGCCTCATCCCACCGCTCTGCGGAACCATCACGCAAAGCTGGGCTCATCCCTGTGGCAACAGCGGCAAGTCCCCAATATATTGTGATGGAGGGAGAGGGCTTTGTAGCAGCCTCGTCTCCCTTCATTTCGGCCCATGCACTTGACTGCTGAAGGCCTCGATCCCACTGCAGCACCACTGGGATTTTACGGCTTCTTCTTGGCATTGGGAACCCTGCTGGGAGTCTGCCTTGCATCCTTAATGATCACTACCCAAAATAATGGGTTGGGGTCAAGGCAGAGCCAGAGGGGTGGACAGAGGTCACGCCCTGCCGCTGCTCGACTCCTAAAAAGGAAAGTCAGCCCTTAAAGTTGCTACTTGCTGTGAACGCAGTTTAGTTGGCATCAAACTACCTGCTGTGGACCGTAGCTCATTTTGCACAGGACCTTTACTGGCTCATAGGAGACGTTCTATTAGTCTGGACTAGATTTGAACCTATAGGTGAAAGGACAGCGTAATCACCCCCATGCTGAAAAAGTCTGTTTGAGTGCTAAGTGAGATGAAATCTAAAATGATTTTGATTTTTACACTTTGTACCATATAAGTTTATTTACTGTTCTAAAATTGGCTTAAATTTTCTGAATCGTGGTTAAAAATTGTTTCTAAATACATATTGTCATAACTACTCCTGCTTTTAGTTTCCAGTACTCAAACCTTAACATGATTATTCATTTTATTTGTTCTAGTCCAGAAATAATATTTATTATTGTTCTCTAATTACAAGTCAAATTTTACATTCGAAAGAAATAGCAAATGAAGCTGATCTGCATAGCTTTAATGAAATACATTAACAGAAATTGCATTCAATTCCTACTCTAAGGTTTGTATTTGGCATCGTATGAAAGTGAAAGTCCAGAAAATCAGCTTGAAAAAGATAGATGGAAAACTTTAAGGTAAACTCCAATTCTGCCATTTTTTATTTTAAACTGTCAGGAATATAAGCTGTGATGTGTTTGCTATAGGTGTCATAACAACCATTTCCAACAGAATACAAAAATAGTTTTACATGGATATTGCAAGTTATCAGCAATGTTGCAAAGTGTTTCACATACAATGAATTATTTTAAAGTGAGGTGGCTTATTATGCGGGCAACAGTAGAACATAATCATATCGAAGTCAGGGATCTGTTCATTAGATTGGAATTTTCATAGCTCTGGAGTTGCATGGTAAGATTTCACTATACTGAGCTCCAACCTACCAAATCTCTGGATTTACCATAATCTGAATTGGTGGATTTATCTGTTAAGTTTAGACATAGTTTATTAGTACATTCAACTGTTTGTCGTAGTAATTATTCCAATATTATATTTCTCAGTAATATGTTTTTAATGCTTTAGGTAATTTAAAGGATGCCAAATATTTTCATAAATCTGACAGAAATCTCTTATTTAAGATTTTCTGACTTTTTTTGTTTCAGATCAACACTCTTGGGAAAGACATGAGTGTACGGAAGCAGTAGGATACAAATCTACCAATAACATAGCTTGCACTATTGACTTCAGAGACCAGCAAAGACCTAGGTTTTCTTATGAACTTTGATGAGCAGGATTCATCAATCAGAATTATACAGATGCAGAGAGAAAAATGATTCCCCCACTCCAACCCCTCTCTGAACAAAAGCAGTATTTAAATTGTACAGATTCTATTAACGGAACACTGGATAATGATTAATTACAGAAAATACTGAAAACAGAAATATTTCAGTTACTATATGGTCTGTGACTGATTTAGACAAACAACAGCCTGCAAAAAATGCAGAAATGTTTTCTCTCAATAAACTCTGAATGAATGTGTCAGTAAATACTTCATTTTTTAATATTCTGGGCACTGGATTGCTCATGTTTTAAACTCTACTTGAAATGGGTTTGAACATGTGAACTGAACTCATGAAGCAGAGGATTCACTGTGCAAAGGCAACTGCTCTTTATCTCAACTGGAACAGAACACTTCCATATGCAGGAAGATTCTACTAGACTGATATTCAGTTGTGTACATTACTTGGTAATTCTATGGAGCACATATTTTGTGTTGTAACATTTTACTCAGTGGGTACCTGACCTGATCGTGTGCATGCATTTAAAATGTCTCATTAAAGTTTGAAGTATTGTGACATTTTTAACTTGCTTGTTTAGCAAGATTAGATGATACAATTCATCACTAACATTGTTTAAACAACATAGAAATGCATAATATAAATATAAATCTGATTTTGTTCTGTACCCTTTCAGATGTGGATAAGATTTTGAGTTATAAAATGTCATTTGTCACATTACAACATAATGTAACTGCAGTCTGTCAAATCTCCATAATCTTTTATTATAATTTATCAGGTTTGTTAAATCTGGCAGAATCATACCATTTCTTGCAAAATATGGTAAAAAAATTATATAAATATGATTTTCACATACTTCTACTAACCTTTATAATTTACTAAAGCAAAGAAATCATGATTAACACTGTTGACTGCCATATGAAAAGTCATGTTGCTAAAGAATATTGAGGAAGATCTTATTCTATATAACTGCGTATGATTATATCACTGTGTTAATCAAAAGTCTGGAAATTAAAGCCATTCAAAATACACACAGTAAGGACATACATATATAATACCATTTGACCGTCAAAGCTACTAAAATAGCAAGGTATTTTTGTAGCACGTAATATTGTAAATGATGTCACATATTAGCCACACTGGTATGGTATGTATACATATACTGCTGTTTTGTGCCCTGTATCCATTTGCAAGCACTTGCTTTACAAACAATTTTTTTTATAAATTGTATGTCAATTACTTTATCCATTTAATGATTAAACAAGGATTACCAAGATCACTCATAACTCGACACAGCTGATATCTATCTGTTCCTGAGTGGTGGTGAATTTGGCAAAACTGCTGGCTGCAATTCGACACACTGCATCACAGGCGTAATGAGGCTTAAAATGTGTACAGTTTCCATATTGTGCTGGAACATACTTGTCATTGTGACATTTCATTGCCACATTTCACACTTGAAAAACTGTTTGGTTGGCAATTGCTTCTTGTAAAGAGCCTAAAATAGCATGATTCCTTCTATAGTTTTGTAACTGTATGCTTTATTGGTTAAAAAAATATGAAGTTGCAGCTGTGGTATTTGAAAATTGATTTTTTTATACTGCTGTATGAGATTATTAATGGAAATCTTATTGATAATATTCTGGCTAATTTATCTGTGTATAGAATTTATATATTATGTGTAATTTATACTGTGTTCTAACAGTTTGGCTGGATGGTTGTCAATTTCTAATTTTTGTACCCATAGTTGTGAATGTTTTAAACTCTTCTAATAAATGAAGCAAACAATTATAATCATAAAATTTGAAACATTTTTGTTGCATCTTCTCCATTTTTCATTTGATTCTTGTTTCCATACATCTACTAAAAATTATATTTTAAAAAACGGTACGATTAACCACGGACGGTTATCCTGAGTGGATAACTCATTTTCTGAAATGTTTCTGCAATTATCTGGCTGTGTAAGTGAGCAGTGCAAATTTGGCCCTGAAATTCTGAGTCCTGTAATCTACTACTGAAAGTGCAAGAGGCAGGACTTAGGTGCGCCCATTGAAAATGAAGCTGATTGCATCAAACATTCCAGGGTCAGCTAATTTGGATAAAGCTGGCAGGACATGTTCGGGAGTTCTGCCAACAAAGGGCAGAAGTGCCCGTGGAGACCCTGAAAACATGGGTGGCAGGGGGTGGAGGAAAGTGGAGTGTGATGTAATTTAAAAACAGTCTGCGCTTAAAGGTGTGCATCATCATTCTTAAACTGACAATGGCAGCAACATGTGCAAGGAAGAGAAAAGCAGCTAATTTTACAGACAAATGGAGTAGCTCTTAAGTAAGACAAAGCTGTGGAGGAAAAGAGCCTAAGAACTATGCTGCAGGAGCAATCTGGAAGGAAGTGGCAGTAGCTGTTTATGGAATCTTGCTGACCACCAGGATACCCTTGCAATGCAGAAAGAGGTTCAATAATTTGGTGCTCTGGCCCTAACAACAATTTGTACCATGGAATCACAGAAACAAATGTGCATTGCATGCCATAAGTGTTCAAGCATTATCCTCTGAGTTATACCAGTGAGAAAGAAATGCTTAAGTACTTTATCACCTGAATCCCTCCAAATAACCCTTCCATACATGTACATGTCTTTTCGTCAATCACCTGTTTCTTCAATTTCCTTCTACACTAGGCATTCTTCCATTTCAAGAGGTGAAAGATTACATCAATGGAAAAAGAAGGGTGGCAGTATGTAACACAGCACTGAAACTGTACCATCCTCATGCAGAAGATTGCTCGCAATACCTGCAGACAAAGGGTTGCAGGCAGAGGACCAGCTGACATCCATGTGCTAACACCCCATGAGGAAGAGGCTATAGAGATCCTGGGCACCAATTTATCACTGCAAGTGGGAGATGGTGAAGTTGGAGCGCCTGCAGCTGCAGTGTGTCCCTTCTGAGCAGATAGATGTGTTGTATTGAAAGCAACTTCATATGTATCATAGAATCATAGAATCATAGAAGTTTACAACATGGAAACAGGCCCTTCGGCCCAACATGTCCATGTCGCCCAGTTTATACCACTAAGCTAGTCCCAATTGCCTGCACTTGGCCCATATCCCTCTATACCCATCTTACCCATGTAACTGTCCAAATGCTTTTTAAAAGACAAAATTGTAGCCGCCTCTACTACTGCCTCTGGCAGCTCGTTCCAGACACTCACCACCCTTTGAGTGAAAAAATTGTCCCTCTGGACCCTTTTGTATCTCTCCCCTCTCACTTTAAATCTATGCCTCCTCGTTATAGACTCCCCTACCTTTGGGAAAAGATTTTGACTATCTACCTTATCTATGCCCCTCATTATTTTATAGACTTCTATAAGATCATATATCTTGCTATCAGTGTCCATAGAAACCCCAGAAGGAGAGGGTAAAGAGAATGGAGGCAATAACTTTAACGTGATTCTTTTCATTTGCCCAGAAGGAACACAAGCTGAAGCAGTGCAAGGAGGCCCACAGGAATAGCTAGCTGGAGCTTCAACAGCAGAGAGCAACCCAAGATATTCCCTCCATCATGCCGCCGCCCCCCCCCCTCCCCCCGTCTCCACCACTGGCACTAGCACTCACCAACCCTGAGAGACACACTCGGGGGAAATAGATATTTTATTTGAAGGGTAGTGACTGGGTGAGTCACAGACCACAAGGATGCCAAAGGACGTGGGAGTAGAAGAGGATCCTACTGTTCCTGAATGGAGGCCCCACTGACCTTGTTTGCATTTGTCAGTGAGAGCCAGTGGCATAGCAGCTGAGAGTTTCCTGGGTTTGAGCTTTTAATGCACTCTGGGTTAGTTAGAATGAGATATATGAGACGGAGCAGCTGCCAGGATCAATTAATCAAGGTGGAAGTATTGAGTTTGTGAGCCTTAAAAGTCTGGAGAGTTTAAATACTGATTTCTACAGCATGGAAATGCTTTTTGAAGTATTTTTGGGGATTTATGACTACAAATATCTGGACTTGCTTCTGACTGCTTCCAACAGGGTTAGCCAACCGGCATAATTTTGGAAATATTTAACATCAGCCAGGGTGCAGTGTGAGTATGCATTCATCAGGTCACTGACACCCTTTACAGGATGTAAGGAGTCTTACAACACCAGGTTGTAACCTGGTGTTGTAAGACTCCTTACATTTGTCCACCCCAGTCCATCACCGGCATCTCCACATCATCACCCTTTACAGGAGAGTGGGCCAATTCATCACCTTTAGCAGTACAACAAGGCAGCAATGAGAACAGGCTATACAATTTTATGAGGTTGGTGTCTTCCTTGAGGTCCAGGGTGCAATCAATGGTGCGCACATTGCTTTGATGACACCCACTCAACCAAATCAACAGACAGGGCCTCCACTCCCTCGATATCCAGAATTTGTGTAACAACAATCAGAGGATTCTGAATGTCAACACCTGATATGCAGGAAGTTGCCATGATGCCATCACCCTTTGTAATTCGGCCTTTCCTGAGCTTCTGATGGCTTACTGGGTAAAGATGCTGATCCCTGATCTGTGCTGATGGTTCAAGCCTGAACCTGTCCTCACTCAGCAGAAAATCCCTAACTGTGGTGACAAGAGGTCTCTATCTAATGAATGACCCGCCTGTGAAATGTAATAAGTCAGAGTTATAAATGTATGGCTGGATTAACGTTTTGGTGCTTTGCTTGATTAGCCTTGTGAAGAAATCTTGCAGAACTTTCTTTTCTATGCAGTTGTTGTTTCCCTCCAGAGATTGAATGGGTTAGGTAGAATCAGTGAGAGGGCAAATTGTATAAGTCTCTCACGTCAAAACAACATCTAATGTAACTTGGGTGTGGAATTACCAAAATCACATTTAGGAAAGTGGTGTGAGACCACCTTCAGTAGGTAATTTCGTACTGTTTTGATTTCAGGCTGGTGGAAAACAAGTTTTAAAAATTCACGGGTGTTCCACTGGAAGGTGTGAAATGTTAAACTTTCACCTGGAATTTCTGCAGGGATTCTTCCAGAAACCCCAGAGAAATAGCACAAATGGCAAAAGTTATGGTAGAAAATCAGGAGAACCCGCATGGAAATCACTGGCATCGGTCCCAATTTGCCTTAGGTTGGGCTCCTTTTTTGTGATGTGTTTTTTTCTTTACTGCTCAAGGCTTCAGTTGACTCGATAGAAGTAAATTACCACAGGGGTTCTCCCGCTCACCAATAGTCAGCGGAAGAGCCAGAGAAATCACGGAAAAGTGGTGTGGACAAGCGTGAGGACCATTATGGAAATACATCCCCTTGATTATTTTGTGATCTTTTCAATATCTTTATTTCTATCATGAAGTTGATTTATTTACTGCCTTGCAGTAAATTAATCTATTTCCTATCGATAGAATTTTGGTTATTCTCCTTCTGTTCTGTTGTCTTCCACTTTTATTATCTTCCTGCACTTTAGATATGATCAGTATTGCCTGTTTTAATAATTTTACTCAGTATTTTCAGAAATCCTTCATTTCTATTTACTAAGTTTTCTCTTAGTTTCTCCTGTTATTCTTGGTGGCTTGTCTCATTCTTTGCCCTTAATCTTTTAGTTCAACTATTGCTCATTTTTTCCCAAAGTTTACCCAGAAACTGAGTCTTAATTCCTTCAGCTTTGTATTTAAAAACTTGGTGACTGGATTTATAATAACAACATCTTGCATGCATATAATGCCTTCAATGTATAAAAACATTCCAAGGCACAAGGACAAAATGGATGCCAAGCCAAAGGAGATATTAGATGGGGTGACCAAAAGCTTGATCAAATATGTGGGTTTTAAGGAGGGTCTTAAAGGAGGAAGGGAAGTTGAGAGAGTCAAGGGGTTTCAGAAATGAATTCCAGAATGTGGGGCCTGGGAAGCTGAAGGCGCAGCCATTAATGGTGGGTGATACACAAGAGGCCGGAATCGAAGAAGTAGAGAGTTTGGGGTGGTTCTAGCACTGGAGGAGGTTACAGAGTCAGGAAAAGGCGAGGCCATGGAAGCGTTTAAACAGAAGGATGAGAATTTTAAATTTGAAGTGTTGGGGACCAGGAGCCAATGTAGGTCAGCTAGGACAGGAGTGATGGGCGAGCATGACATGGTGCAGGATAGGATATGGACAGCATAGTTTTGGATGAACTGAGGTGTATCAGCATTTGAGGATGGAGGCTGCCTGGAGAGCATTGGGGTAAACCAGTCTGGAGGTGACAAAAGCATGGATCTGGGTTTCAGTAGCAGATAGACTGAGGTAGAAGCCAAGGCAGGCAACGTTACGTAAGTGAAAGCAGGCAGTCTTTATAATGGAGATCATACGGAGGTCAAAAGCTCAGCTCAGGATCGAACAGTTTGGTTCAAACTGAGATAGTGGCCAAGGAGGGGGGATAGAGTCAGTGGCAAGAATATGAAAACAATGGCTTTGCTCCTCCCAGTATTTAGCTGAAGGAAGCTGTGGCTCTTCCAAGACTGGATGTTGGACAGGCACTGACAGTGCGGAGGCAGTTGAGGAGTCAAGAGAGATAATGGAGAGATAGAGCCAATAGCGTATATGTGGAAGGTGATACCATGGTTGGGAATTTCCTCGGAACTGCCCTTCTCCACTATCATTAATTTGCCAGAAGTGCAGTGTAAACTTAATTTATGCACATAAACAGGGTTGCCACTGCACTTCCAATAAAGTTATTACAGCAGACCGGGAGCAGCAGAAACCTGATTAGAGGGATTCAAAAGAGCTTTGCAGGAGAAATGGGCATGGATTTTGGAAGCAAGTTTACTCTGGGTTTATCCCTAGCTGTATGAATTAGGAAATAACATGCTAACATTTCTCTTGACCTCAGTGCAGTAGAATACTGCCTTGTTACTTTTGTACTTTTATACTGAGCTTAGTTTTGTTGCTTTTCTGCTCCTCCCTTGATTTCTTATCAATATAAACATTTCCATGGATGTATTAAGCTTACAGGAAAACTAATCCAGAGCCAAATTCCTTTCTGTCTTAAGTATTAGATTTATATTTTGTGTATTCCAAGTCCATTTATGTTGTACATCACCGCCCACAGAACTGTAAGAGTACGAGTGGGGTGCCCCAGGGCTCGTTATTGGGACCACTGCTGTGTCTAATTTACATCAAAGATTCAGAAACTCAATGAAAATTGGTGAAATTTACAGGTGATACAAAACTCAGAGGGGCAGTGTACTCAAAGGAGGCAGCCCAGAAATTACAGAATGAACAAAAAAAATCTGAGTGGACTGAACAATAGCAGATGAAATTTAATACAGACAAGTGTAAAGTATTGCACATATGAAGAAGAAAATTGGATGATATATGTACTCTTGTGAATGGTGTTGAAATAGTTTCCTACATTACAACAGTGACTACACTTCAAAAGTACTTCATTGGCTGTGAAGCACTTTGGGACGTCCTGACGTTGTGAAAGGCGCTATATAAATGCAAGTCTTTTTTTAGGATGCAGTCAAAAGAGATCTAGCTCGACGTTCAACATTATAATCAATACCGAGCAGCGGTCAATAAAACTACTAGAATGTTTAACTACATAGCCAAAATAGTGGAATGGAAATCAGAGGAAGTTGTGATCAAACTGTACAGTGGTCTGCTCAGACTGCACCTTGAATACTGTGCCCAGGTCTGGTCCGCAAAAAACAAGAGATAAATTCAAGCCCTGGAGGCAGTGCAGAGAAAAGCCAGGAGGCTGATCCCTAGTGTCAAGGGTTTGAGTTATGAGGAAAGACTGGAGAAAATTATGCCTTTCAGCCTGGAAAGGAGGCATAAAGAAAGATTATCTGATAGAGATATAGGTTAGTAAAGGATATGGAAAAGGTTAAGCCAAAATATTACTTTATGATAATCAGTAGGAATAGGAAATGGGGACACAGTTTCAAACTGGTAAATGGTAACTTTAGGATTGATATCAGGAGCTTCTTGTTCACACAGTTCTCAGCACTTGGAATGGAAGGGAACCAAGACAAAAACCTTGGCATCATACGAGAAACAATTAGACAATTAAAGATAAAGTTGTGGGGAACTGTTGGGTTGTTCAGGATGGATGGATGAAGAGGGGCGAATTGCCTTCCTCATCCGTAATTATCCTTACACCTTGTTCAAAAAACCCAGCAACTACAGGCCAGACAGTTTAACCTCGGTGATATGGAAACTTTTAGAAACGATAATTACAGAATTAGTAGTCACTTAGACAAGTGTGAATTGATTAGGGAAAGCCAGCACGGATTTGTTAAAGGAAAATCGTGTGTAACTAACTTGATAGAATTTTTTGATGAGGTAACAGAGAGGGTCGATGAGGACAATGCAGTTGATGAGGTGTATATAGACTTTCAAAAAGCGTTTGATAAAGTACTGCATAATAGGCTTGTCATGAAGATTGAAGCCCATGCAATAAAAGGGGCAGTAGCAGCATGGAAACAGAATTGGCTAAGTAACAGGAAACAGAGAATAGTGGTGAATGGCTGTTTTTCGGCCTGGAGGGAGGTGTACAGTGGTGTTCCCCAGGGGTCGGTACTAGGACCACTGCTTTTTTTGATATATATTAATGACTTGGACTTGGGTGTACAGGGCATAATTTCAAAATTTGCAGATGATATGAAACTTGGAAGTGTTGTGAACAGTGAGGAGAATAGTGATAGACTTCAAGAGGATATAGAAAGGTGGTGCCACGGGTGGACACGTGGCAGATGAAATTTATTGCAGAAAAATGCGAAGTGATACATTTCAGTAGGAAGAATGAGGAGAGGCATTATGAACTAAAAGGCACAATTCTAAAAAGGGTACAGGGACAAAGAAATCGGGGGTTATATGTACACAAATCGTTGAAGGTGGTAGGGCAGGTTGAGAAAGCGGTTAAAAAAGCATACAGGATCCTGGGCTTTATAAATAGAGGCACAGAGTACAAAAGCAAGGAAGTCACAATGAACCGTTATAAAACACTGGTTCCACCACAACTGGAGTATTGTATCCTGTTCTGGGCACTGCATTTTAGGAAAGATGTGAAGGCCTTAGAGAAGGTGCAGAAGAGATTTACTAGAATGATTCCAGGGATGAGAGACTTTAGTTACGTGGATAGACTGGAGAAGCTGGGGTTGTTCTCTTTGGAATAGAGAAGGTTGAGAGGAGATTTGATAAAGGTATTTAAAATCATGAAGGATCTAGACAGAGTAGAAAGAAACTGTTCCCATTGGTGGAATGGTCAAGGACCAGAGGACATAGATTTAAGGTGATTGGCAAAAGAACCAAAGTGACATTAGGAAAAACTTTTTTACACAGTGAGTGGTTAGGATCTGGAATGCACTGCCAGAGGGGGTGGTGGAGGCAGATTCAATCATGGCTTTCAAAAGGGAACTGGATTAAGCAGTTGAAAGGAAAAAATTTGCCGGGTTACGGGGGATAGGACTAACTGGATTGCTCTTGCATTGAGCCAGCACGGACAATGGGCCAAAAGGCCTCCTTCCACGCGGTAACCTTTCTGTGATTCTATCTTGTGATATGTGGAGGCAAAGCAAACTGTAAAGGCGTTTGCTAACCAGTCCTGGCCTAAGCTGAGCCAAGCCCCGCCCTCCCCCGCTCGCGTCACCCCTCCCCCCTCCCCCGCTCCGACCGGAAATGCGCCAAAGAGTGACGTGAATCACCTTATTGTTGATCTGGTGAAGGTTCGTGCGCCATTTTGTGTAGGAGCGGATTTTTATTTTTGCGTCTTTCGTTTATGCGATTTGAAGCCGTATTGAGGTAAGGCCGCTGGAAATAGTTTTGACTTCGGGCTGCTTTCGGAGGGAAGGGGGAGATTGTGTTCCAATTTTAGCGGAATGCTTTGTATTTAAAGTACCAGAGACATTTTTGGAAGGGAGAGACTCGCTGAGCTTTCTTGTTTACTCGATGCCATGTCCGTATCGCCTATATATCAAATACGGCAGGTTGTTGGCATCGCAGTAAAGGCTTGGTATCCAAAGAGGTGTTAGCGCCAATATCTGCTCTTCATTCGCGGGCCTGTTTTACTATTTATCCGTCAGACGGAGTTTGCTGACAATCCTGCGCCGAAACCGAAAACACCGCCACAAAATGGCGACCACTACTCGCCGAGTTAAAAAAGGTTTTTTTTTGACCTGGAGCGGCCCAAAAAATATTTCCCGTCTTTTTTTTTGTTTAATCGTTCACTTAATCCACCAGGTTATATTTCGTGTTGGAAAATTCACTTTCTCCTTGTGCTCGCTACTGCAAATCAGAAAAGACCGTTCGTATCTTGTTTTGGGCGAGTCTTTCTCAAGCTGCTGGTGTTATTTCTGAGTGGCTTCACTGTCAAGGGTGACAGTTCTTATACTGAAACGTAAATAAAACTTAGAATTCCTGTTGGGGAGGACGAAGTGAAGATTCGATGTTCCTCCCCGGGGATATTAAGAGGGGCGTCCGAAATAATATCAAGAAAATATTTTTTGCGCCATTTTAAGTTGTATAACGAACGACCCAATTACATTTATAGATGTTTTATGATTATAACTTACACCATTTCCAAAAAGTCAGAAAATTGTAGAGCAAAAAAATCTAAGTTGGTTTAAATGGGTACCTTATATTAAACCACCTCAATCTTTTGATACGAACTTTCACTATCCTAAGTCTGATACTGAAATATGTCAACGTTCTCTATTTTTGTTATTCACTAGTGGATATTCCCTATTGGCTTTGTCCACGGAAAGTCAGCACCAATGAATTTTCCACATGAACGCATTAGTGATGCTGTACATGGGGATCTGGAGATTTTGAAACTCCAGCTCCTGTTAGAAGTATACAGCTGGTATGTATGTCTGTGTATTGCAGAATGTTGATGCCCAAATAAGTGCACAACATACATTGCAAGGCTATTGTTTAAATTAAAAACATGGAGAAGACTCAAGTACCTGTTATGACTTTAGGTGGTGCTGTGAATGGTGTTTTCAATGTTAACCATGTCATGCTTCCCTGTCACGGCTTGTGTGATATGTAATAGCTGTCATTTTATAGTCAGTATATCACCCTGTAATACTGCAGTGGGGACCCAGTGGCCAGATTAGTAAAAGAAAGAACTTGCATTTATTTAGTGGCTTTCACTGACCTCAGGATATCCCAAAGTGCTTCACAGCCAATTAAGTACATTTTGAAGTGTAATCACCATTGTAATTTGGGGAAACATAGCTAATTTGTGCACAGCAAAGTCACACCAACAGCAATGAGATACTTGACTGGATAATGTGTTTTAATGATGGTTGAGGGATAAATGTTAACCAGGAGGCTGGGAGAACTCTGCTCTTCTTTGCAAAGTACCATGGGCTCTTTTACATCTACCTGAGAGGGCAGAAGTCTCATTTGAAAGATGACACCCTCAGTTCAGCACTGCAATAAAGTGTCAGCCAAGGTTATGGTCTCTGGAGTGGGGCTTGAATCCACAATCTTCTGAATCAAGGGCCAACAGGCCAAGGCTGATGCTCAAGGGGCTTTCTGAAAGATTTTTTAATTTTTTTTTAGTAACTGAAATTCCCAATTCCAAAATAGAGTTTAAGCAAAACAATTACACATTTCACAATAACATTGTTTAATTTATCCACTGGATTGTCTTTTTGTCTATTTAAGTGCTGTCATTAAAGTTTCACTTGAAGGCTTCAGCATCTCCCAAAAGCCTTGGTTTGGACTTGATATTTTTGCCCAGAGCTGTGATTTTTGAGCTGAAATGGTGCAGTTTGAGCTTCTGTAGCATCTAATTTCCCAAGTTGCATTAGTACAATTCAGTCTGTTATCCTGATAGAATATTTTTCTTCAGCTTCTAACACTTTTTGCTCAGATAATTTAGAAAAACAAGACAAATTTCAAACACTTTATTGGGATTAAAACTTATATTGGGGGGGGAAAAATACATTTATATAGTGCCTTACCCATCCCCAGGATGTTATAAAGTGCTTCACAGCCATTTAAGTACATTTTGAAGTCACTGTTGTAATGTAGGCACACCCAGCTACCACTTTGCACATGGCAAGGTCCCACAAACATCAATGAGATAAAAGTTTTTTTTTGGTGTTGAGCTGAGGGATAAATGTTGGCCAGAATACTAGGAGAACTCCCCTGCTTTTCTTTGAATAGGGTTATACGATCTTTTACATCCATCTAAGCAGACACACAGGGCCTCGAGTTTAGAGTTCCATGCAAAAGATGGCACTTCTGACAGTGTCCCAACTCTCAATACCGTTCTCCCCTCTTCCCACTTACAACACTTATGTTTAAAATGGGCGCTTGCTTATATCAGCCAAAAGGCGATAACCATTATCCATTTGCATTAATGTCAATTTCAAAGTTGCCGGTTGTAGTGTCATAAATGCTCTGTTTATTTTGGACAGAAACAGCTGTGTTTACTCACTAGTTTGCAGACCACTTTCCTTAGGCTTCCATTTCTTCCTCAATTTAAAATGCAAATCCCGAACAGTGCCTTCAGATTTTTCTCACTTTCCTATTCTTTTCAACCTTTGCAGTGTTCACCAAGATTTCTCAAGTAGAAAAAGAAATGAGACATAGTAACAACTAAGGAAGCTGGCCTACTCTTGAAAAACAGCACTGATATTTTAACTGTCCTCTCTGGCAGTCTTCAATAAAGGATTTTTTTTAAAATATGGATGTTATGACAGAAAACTGTAAAATACAAATTCTGCTCAGCAATCACTCAATGGCAACTAACTGGAATCATTTTAAATTTTATTAACGCTACCGCGTTATATCGACCATCACGTTCAGTGGGCAGATTGCATTCGCACCAACTTACCCGCCATAAGCGATGGGGACTGGACTGCACTGAAGAGTTCGCCTGGACTTTGTGCTCAAGACTCTGAACCCAAATGTTTTGGTTCAGAAGTGAGAGTGCTACCACTGAGTCCAGGCTGACAATTGAGTTTTTTAAAACTCTGTGGATTTGTCTTTGATTTAAAACACTCGTCACAGATTTTGCTTGAACACTGTCTTTCCTCTTTCTAATTTGATTTTTTTTAAATTTAAAAGCAAACTGAGGAAACAGGAAGGGGTGATGGCCAGGATGAGAGGAGGGAAACAGGTTGAGGGGGATGGGGCCTCTTGTCAACTGGCCTGACATTCAGAGAGGTAACCAAAGAGGTGGGTTTTACAGAGGGTGTTAAAGGAAAAGAGAGAGGCGGAGTGGTTTGGGGAGGGAATTTCAGAACCTACGGCTGAAGGCGTGGCCGCCAATGGTGGGGCGAAGAGCGGGGGCGTGCACTAGAGGCCCAAGTCGGAAGAAGCCAGAATTCTGAAGGGGGGGTCGTTGTCGGAATGGAAATAGGGAGTGGCGTGGTCATAAAAGGATTTAAACACGGGAATGAGAATTTTAAATTGTGAGGTGTTGGGGGACTAGCAACCAAAGTAGGGCACAGAGTACGGGGGTGACGGGTTGTGCGCAGTAGTATATGGGCAGCAGAGTTTAAATGAACTGATATTTGTGGAGGATGCGAGGCCGGCCAGGAGAGCATTTCAGTAGTCAAATCTGGAGGTGACAAATGCATAGATGAGGGTTTTAGCAGCAGATGGACTGAGGTCTTTGCGATGGAGACGATATGTGGTCAGAAACTAAACGTGGTTTTGAATGTGTTTCAACCTGAGTTGCTGGGGGGAGGGATGGAATCGGTGGCATGACTATGGAGTTTATAGTGGGAGTTGAAGACAGTGGCTTTGGTATTTCCAGTCTTCAAGTGGAGGAAATTGTGGCTCATCCAAGACTGCATGTCAGACAAACATCTATGGGAATTGCAAATGGCTAGCATTAATGGACTGTTGCCTGCAATAACCTAGGTGGGTATAAGTGGGGTCTGTAATTTTAAGGCCTTCATTTTTAAGAATATATTGTCTTTTTAAATTATTCTTCATAATACCTCCACTGTTATGTAATACTGTACAATATTTTCACTTAATGTTTGCCACTACTGCTGTAAAGCTTCCTTAAATGTGGTTTCTAAAGCTGTAAATGTTGAGATTGAATAGACAAAGTTGATACCAACAAAATATATTTATTGATAGATGCCTCATTTGAAGTGTACACGGAGCTCTGATTGGAGCAGTGGAGAGAGTTGGGACCACAGAGACTATTACAGTAGTCTCAAACGCAGGAAACGATCCCGTAGCAGTGAAAGAGAAAACAAACGGCGCAAGCGCCATCATCCCTCGAAGCCTTCAGATAGGTGAGTAAAGCAGATGTATAATGTGTGAAACCTATACAACAATAGTTAAGATTGGTAATTTAGTAAGTTTTTCTTATAGCCATTACTTGGAAACAAAATCTGTTAATGAGCACATGGATTACCATGACGGAAAGCATGAATACAGAGATGGGTACAAAATGGAATATAGGAATGGCTGTCGCAACAGAGAATGTCGACACCAGCGCTACTACTATAGTCATCAAAATGGCAGCAAGTCAGATAAACCTGATAGTGGAAGGAGTCAGAAAAGTAGCCGGGAAAGGCATAGGCCTAAAAAACATCACTCTGGTTCAAGTAATCATTCGCACTCGGTAAGAACAAATTTATTTGAAATTGACAGATTTAAAGTTTGGGGTATTTGAATACTTCTGTTTTTATATAAAACTTAGGCATCATTTTGGGAGGGGGGGGTGGACGGTGAGCCTCCCAAACAGTTTTAAAATCTGGATAGTCAAAACTTTAGAAAGGTAACAATCTAGGAATAATTTTCTATTAAATTTTGGAAGTGGTGTCAAATATAATACATGTATTCGTGCATACAGTTAGTTATCACTGGCAGTGTCATGATGAGATTGTTTGATGTTAGAAAAAGCTGATTTTGAAGACTATTACTAGTTATGTGATGACATTTCTTTATAGCAGTTTTACTAATAGGAAGTCCCTTGGAATAAAGTAACAAATTATAAAGCGTACCTGGACAGTTAAAATACCACATTTTATCTTTAGTTTTCATGTCATGCCAATCATTCTGAGAAGGAGTTATCTAATCACTGGCAATTCAACCAGTGTTAATGATCCACGTGTCATAACTGCTGTGTTGATGTAATCTGGCAGTCTGGTGTTGAATACAATCAGACATTATTAAGAATGAAACCTATTCTGCCTCCATGCTACCGAAAACAGTGTTACTTCCACACAGTTTAATAACAGTTCCTCTCACCACCCCTTCAGAATGTTGAAAATGATTTCCACAATGGCCATTGACTCCTAGTTTTTGAAAATCTAATTAATTTATCTTAGCATTGTTTTCATTCCCTACCTTTTTAGGCCATTTTAGAGAGAACATAAATTTACCCTGCAATTCAAAATTCCTAGAAAGAAATCCATTTTCTCCCCTCCCCCCCCCCCATCCCTACCATCATAAAAACGTAATTGTAACCATATAATATTGCATCCAAAGACATGCAATATCTCTGACCTCTCAGAATGTGCTTTTTTCCCCATACTTTATTTGTAATTCCCAACATGCTTTGAATCTTGATGTCTTTTATTAACTTTGATTTGGTGAATTTTGTATTGATGCATTTGTTGCTTTGAAAATTTTAAGAAGCATCTTATCTTAAAATCTGTTCCTTGCCATGTTTTTCTTCTGTAACACACACTGTGTGCCATGTGAATTTCTGGGGATTGAATTTGAATTTGCACCCGTCAACCTACCGTGGCCTTTCGTGGATTGGCGTGTATATGAATACCTGAATCCTCTCCTGGGGAATGGTGTGTTCTGTTCCGAAATACTATCCTTTTTCAATGGCTGGATGATGTTGCTGACTGCTTATCGTGTACAGAAGAGGCACCGCCAGAGGAGAACCAAGAATGTTGAGGATGATGAGGAGGGTCACCTGGTATATCACACTGGAGACAAACTAAAAGCAAGATGTATAGAATATTTTTGTAACAACTTATTACAGAGCACTTTAAAGACATAGTTTGGGAAAGTACGGGAGGGAGGAGAAGATAATGTATAGGGGGGTCCATGAATGTGTATTCTAAAACCAGTTTTTCATATTTGGAGCCATACATGTAATTTTAAAAAGTATACCTTTCTTAGAGCTTTGTGTTACTCTGAAGTTAGCCTATTAATCTTGTGCAGAAATCGCATAGTTCAGGAAACCTTCAAAATAAGGTTTCTCTAGCGTTTGGTGAATGGTGGGGTGGCACTGTTTTCCCCTTAATTGAAGTATGGGTTACTTATTTTGAAAGTTTATTGTATAGTATGTTAGTATTAGGAATACCCTTACCATAGTAATATTTTTAAACTTGACCATATTTTAGTATAAAACTGCTTAAATTTAAAGTGTTAGTTGTTTAGGATGTTTTAATCTTTTAACAAGACTTGTGCGTTGATAAGGAAATGATTTATTTTTTGTGTGCTTAAGTTCTTAATGAGTTTTTCTTTCCATTCAGATGAAATAATTAGTAATCTAGGAGAAGGAGCTTTTGGAAAGGTTGTAGAGTGCATTGATCTAAAAAAGTAAGTGCTTTCATCAGTGCCTTGGTTTGTTAGTAAGTTGTGTTAAATGTAAGTTGATCTCCTGTAGCATTGCATGTGTGAAGATGAGACTGTACAATGCTGAAAAGTTTTTAGCTTGATTCCAAAGCACCCTGAAACAGTAGACAGCAGAAGCTACTACTGCAATATCAGATGAGTATCAAAATAAGCTGGAGAATTTAAAGTAGAACAAAAGGTGCCTTTTTTGACAGCATACAATCGCAACAGGAAAACAACCTTTAGAAAGCAATGTAAACCACTTGCATTACGACTCACTTGATAATAAAGAAAGGACATTGTTGAAGCACAGCTAAGTGGGCACTAGTGAATTGATAAATTAATGGATATGAGGAAACACAAATTCACAGAGCAGTGGGCAACAGTAGATTAAATGGAAAAGTGGGCAATAATGAATTAATAAATTCATAGACCAGCAGGCACGTCAAATCAATAAATGAACGAAGCAGTGGGAATACCAGTAAACAAAACAATGAAAATGGAGATTAGAAGGGCTAAAAGGGAATATGAAAACAGGCTAGCAGATACTATAAGGAAACAGCAAGGGCTTTTATAAGCATATAAAAAGTAAAATGGTAGAGAATAGGAGGGAGCCCTAATTTTGGGGGATGAAAGGATGGCAGAGATATTAAATATTTTGAATCAATTTCTGCAAATGGTGGTGAAAGGGAGAACATAGGTGTACTAGAAGAGGATGTGGAACAGATGATAGAGGTAACTGTAGAAAAGTTTAGTGGATCTTGGGGTGGATAAGTCACCGGGCTCTTCTGATTGGTACCCTAGGCTGCTGAAAGAGGTCAGAGGAAATGGCAGCAGCTCTGGCTCCAATTTTCAATCCTTGTTAAATATACAAATTGTTATAGGACTGAAGGGCTAATTTAACACCTTTGTTCAAGAAGGAAGCATAGAATAAATCAAGTAACTAGAGACAAATTAACGTCAGTTGTGGGCAAATTCTTACAATCCATAATTCAAGCTTAAAAAGAATGATTATTTAAAAATGCATGGATTAATGGAGGACAGTCCGTATGGGTTTATTAAAGGCTAGTCATTTTTGATAAATTTGAGTTTTTGAAGAAGTTACCAGTTAAATAAATAAAGGGAATGTAGTAGACATGTATGGATTTTCACTAGATGTTTGAGAAGATGTCTCACAAAAGGCTTGTTCGAAAAATTCAGGCTTATGGTATAAGAGGAAATGTAGCAGCGTCGATAGAAAGCAGGTTGATGGACAGAAAACCGAGCGGATACAGTGGTAGTGGTTATGTTACTGAACTAGTAATCCAGGTGCTTGGATTAATAATCTGGGAGCTCAAATCCCACTATGGCTGTTTGATAATTTGAATTCAGTTTATAAAAAAGCTGGTATCAGTAAAGTGATCATAAAGCTGTTGGATTTTTGTTAAAAACCCAACTGAATCACTCATCCTTCAGGGAAGGAAGCTTCCCATACTTATCTGGTCTGACTGTAGTCCCGCAGCAGTGTGGTTGACTCTTAACTGCCCTTAGAAGTGGCCTAGCAAGCCATTCAGTTGTATCAAACAGGGCAACTAGGGATGGGCAATAAATGTCGGCCTACTCCTGTTCCTATGAGATGTTAATTCGAGGCCCTGTCTAGCCCTTCAGGTGACATAAAAGATCCCATGGCCCTATTCAAAAAAAGATCTGGGAGTTCTTCCAGTGTTCTGGCCAACATGTGTCCCTCAACATCAATAAAGAATAGATTATCTGGACATTTATGTCATTGCAGTTTGTGCAAATTGGCTATCATGTTTGCCTACATTACAGCAGTGACTACACGTCACAAAATTAATTAATTAGCTGTGATGCTCCTTGGGATGGTCATGAAAGACGCTGTATAATTGCAAATTCCTTTCTGTCCTTTTCTCTTTATTTCTCTCCTTTCCTCCCCTCCATCCTCGAGATTAACATTTTTCTCCTATTGTAATTTTCCATTTGCCACTTATATCAAAATATTGAAACTATTTCAAATGACCACCACAACTAACACAATCTCTCTCTCTTCCCCTCCCCATCCCAACTTAATATTGTGTCCAGAATATCGTGTGCAGTGATGTTACAATGGAAGAGAGTCATTTGTGAAAGGGTTAAATTCCAGCACGCTATTTTCAAGAATGTAGCTTCAATAGATTTAGAAATAGGATCTATTTGGATTGAGAACGTCTGATGAAGGATGTGCTAATGGTTTAAACTTTACTTTTATAAAGTAATATTGGTAATCTCATATAGGGAAATGAATGAAAACAGTTCATACTTAAGATTTGATCCATTTTTATACCATGTTTTTCAAGGATCACTCAAAAGTGATAATGCTAATTGATAGAACACGTTTGAAAGCAGACTGGACTGAGCCTTTTCACATGGGATTATGTTAAAGTGAACAATGTTACTACAGTGCACGTTAACATTTAAGCTACATTACTGTTCTTTCAGGGGAGTATATATGGCACTGAAGATCATAAAGAATATTGCTAGGTACCGTGAAGCGGCTCGCTCGGAAGTACGTGTACTTGAAGAAATAAGTAACAGGGGTGCTAGTGCGTAGTAAGTAAAAAATTTTTTAATTTAAATAGGCTTTGAGATTAAAATTGTTCTCTGCTATTGCATTTGCTATTTTAGCAAGGATGCTTTGGTATAATAATGTATTGTGCCATGGAAGTGTACGAAGATGGCATAGGTTCTGTTTACCACATGATACTTTACTTCTGTTTTCAGGCTGAGATTATACTTGCATACCCAGATAGGAAGAAAACAGTCATAACTTCTTTTCCTATTTAGTTTCCCTTGTCTAGTCTGAACTTTCAATTTAAAACTTGTTTTTGCAGATTTTTTTTTCTCTGCATGGCTCCAGTTGAAACTAATTTTTTTACAATGGCAAACAAAAGCTGAATTCGAGAAAAGTGTATTTGTTCCTCCTTGCCATAGTAAACAAAATTAATCTAAACAAAAATAATAGACACAACTGTTACTTTGTTAATATAAGTGCTGGTAGGCTCCCTGCTTTGATTTGTGGTGGTAAGTCAACATGACAGGCACCAGGCCACCGTTCTCTGTCCCAGCTGCCTTTTAAGCAATAAAAGCAAATGTAATATAATAGTGCATGCAATTAGAAATTCTGTGGAATTGTCCACCTTTACCAAAATTAAATGGTTTGGATTTAATGAAACACATTACCTGCCTATTTTTGACATCGTTTAACTACATAATTGATTTGCATTTTTGGGTTCCTCTACCAGTTTTCTCCTGCCTTTCGTGAAATTAGCAATTAATGCCAAGGCTGCCGTTCCATGAGTGCAAGCAGCCGCTTTTTACCTTGCTTATGTGGTCATTTTTCATATGAGCCTGAAAAGTTGGTGGTGTGAAACAATGCAGCAATAGTGGAAATATGAATCTGATTCTGTCTCTGACCATCATCCGTGTACTGGATAGTGATTGGGAGCAGCAACCCAGCCACATTCTTCAACCCCAAATTGTGATACCCCCTTGGTTACCCCGCCCAAGATTAGCTTGTTTAGTATAGACGAGGATCTAACATGGAACCTTCCTGGTCGTCTTAGCTGAAAAACACACCTAAATTTTGTATAAAGATTTAGAATTCTCTGCTATTTTCCCCATTTTTTTTCCTTTTAGAGGGCAGAGAAAGAAGGACGTGTTACCGCATGATTTCCGTGCTTTTCACTTGGAAAAAAATTCATTGGATTTTCCTGCACTACAGTATTAGCTGCCTGGCCATAGTGCTTTTGCGTTTGAAGTATTTTACCAAGCGAATCTGAGTCTGTAATTCATATCCGGTTCAGTTTGTAAGATTGTAATTCTTTAGAGGGAAAAACATGAGTGCCTCTTGAAATTAAAGTAGGTTTGTTCTACTCTGTTTTGTTAGAAAATTGTTCTGTGAATGATATCCCAAATTGCTATTGCTGTATAAAATCGTAGCTGATTTACTAACACTCTAGTAATATGGGTTACTCTAATTCGCAGTGGATGTGTACAAATATTGGATTGGTTTGATCACCATGGACATATTTGTATTGGCTTTGAGCTCCTTGGACTCAGTACCTACGATTTCTTAAAGGAAAACAATTTTATGCCATTTCCAATGCATCATATCAGACACATGGCTTATCAGATTTGTCATGCCTTGAACTGTGAGTAAAACTTATACTAAATGCAAAAAAAATGGACTTGATATAAAATGTTGCTTTTATGTTGCTCTTCGTGTGAAATGTTTGATTTGAATTGATGCATATTATATATTTGTGTATCTCCTATGTATTTAACAACTTTTCACAAAAAAATAGTTTATACTTCAGTATTACTTTGATACTTGTCCATCGTGTGATAGTTTAGAATGTTTTGAACAGGATGTCTGTTTTTGCTGTTAGCAAACTTATTACACCAAATTGATGTGTATAGATACCAAATATAATTAGGAATGCCAGATATTCTTTTTAACCACTTGTTTCAATATTTTTAAAACAAGTCGGCTCTCCAATTGCCCAAAGTAGATATCTTCAATTTGTCAGTGGCTGTCTCCAGCCTGCTGCCAACAGCAGCACCTTCACTGCCTAGAATGAAATTTACTACATCTGATAATTCAAAGTTGTTTTTTGCACCGAAAAAATGAATTATCCAATAATTATAATTAAGCAATGGAAATAACACAGTGGGAGCTTAGCGCTTAAAATTAATTACTTTGTTCATTCTTGGGATGCAGGCGGCACTGGTAGGACCTGCAATTATTGCCCATCTCTGGTTGCCCTGAGAAGCTGGTGGTGAGCTTCCATTTTGAACCACGCAGTCTGTGGTTGTCGTGGTTTGGTGCAACTGAGTGGCAAGGCCACTTAGAGGGCAGTTGGGGCTGGAGTCGCATATAGGCCAGAACCCATAAGAACCAGTTGGGTTTTTAACAATAATCTGACAGCTTCATGGTCACTTACTGGTACCCGCTTTTTTTACTTCCAATTTTTTTTTTTAACTGAATTCAAATTCTGAAACTGCCATGGTGGGATTTGAACTCACGTTCTCTGGATTACTAGCCCAGCAACATAACCACTACACTACAATACCCCATTTATATTATCAGAGAATTTGAATTAAGAGTAGGCAGTTTATGTTCAGAGAATAAATGTGGTGTGAACTAAAAAGCAATACTTTCTCAGAAAATGTTCAGATCGCAGACTGCTTGTTTAGTTACCAAGGGTTATTAAGAATCTGAATGCAATGAAATAATTCCCTTATAATTCACTCTCTCTTAACCTCGAGAGATGCATAGGATATGACTCCAAAAATAACTGTTGTATCTTTGTAATGTAACAAGTGATTTATATACCTTTTTAAACTGACATCCGTCCACCTCAGTTGCTAGTACTCTCGTCTTGAGTCAGAAAGTCATGGGTTCAACCCTCACGCCAGGACTCGAAAACTTGCTCTAGGCTGACACTTCAGTGCAGTACTATGGGACTGCTGCATTATCAGAGGTGCTGTCTTTCAGATGAAATGTTAAGGCGAGGCTCTGTCCACCTAGATGTAAAATATCCCATGCTGTTATTTGAAGAGGAGCTCTCCCGGTGTCTTGGCCAACCTTATCAAAAGAACAGATTTAACAGGTCATTCATCTCACTTGCTGTTTGTGAGATCTTGCTGCGTGCAATTGGTTGTTGTGTTCGCATGCATAATAACAGCAATCCAAAAGTAATTTATTCTCATTAAAGTGCTGAGATTATCTCTCTCTCTCTCTCTCTCTCTCATATACATATGCTTGCTTGCGCTTTCATCTTCGTTCTCTCTTGTGTTTGCGTTCTTTGTTCAGCATGCTTTCTCTTGCATTTGCATTCTCTCATGTTTGGGTTCTCGCTCCTGCTTGTGTTTTACTGGAGCCACTGATTAAGAACTCAACAGAGAAGCTGAATTCTAGTCGTCTCTCTAATATTTACCTATAATGCAAATTAGCTGAATGAGAACAATTAAGTACTTCAATGGCCAATTTTTTATACAGGCAGCTGAACTGTCTAGAGGTAAAAATTTGAAGTATTGAGCCATCATTAAAACTTAGGTAAAGTTACTAAGTTTTAATGCTGTCCCTATACTTTTAAGTATGGCTACATAAAGCTCCTAGTTGTTTTTGCAGTTAATCAAGTTGTGTAGGAGCTAATGACATTATCCTACACATGGGCAAGAAAATGTCCTGAAGTGTTGAGAGCTAACAATCCACTGGCACCCCTATTGATAGAGGTGAAGATTATGTATTGTGCATTTTTCATTGTTCCTTTTTTAATACATGAATACATAATGCTTTACAGACATAATGTTTTCTCACCAGCTTTGTAGCTACCCTACACTGATAAATTAAAGGAAAAGCCTTATAAACAGTGATTTATAGTTTCTATTAAGGCTGTTGTTTTGTGGTGTATGGTAACTCTCAACTTAAACCGCAGTGATCATTAAACCCGCTCATGTAATGGTTTATAATTTTCTCTCATTAGTTTTGCATCAGAACCAGCTTACTCACACAGACCTCAAACCTGAAAATATTCTGTTTGTGAATTCTGACTACAGCATAAAGTATAACAGTAAAACGGTAAGGTGGCTTGTCTCTAGTCAAGCTTATCTGGTTTATTTTTTAAAAGCCTGTTTTCACAGCTACATGAGCTGTTTTAATTGTGCAAAGTAATTTCTATTTCACAGAAACATGATGATAGAACAGTGATAAATGCAGACATCAAAGTTGTGGATCTTGGCAGTGCAACATTTGATGACGAGCACCACAGTACTGTAGTGTCTACCAGACATTACAGAGCTCCTGAAGTAATATTAGGTTAGTACCATGGAAAATCATTTTTTTTGCTAATTATACTATGAACAATTCTTAAATGGCGTACTCTTCAATTTTTCAGAATTGGGATGGTCACATCCATGTGATGTATGGAGTATAGGATGTATACTAATTGAATATTACCTTGGTTTGACACTGTTTCAGGTAAGAACTTGTATTTTTTTCTACGTGTCTTTCTGGGCTGAATAGACTTGGAGCTGATAGGATTTAAGTTGACTAGTTGCCCAGTATTTTGATCTGCCTCTTTAAAATTGTTTTGCCATGAAGGTAAAGTTTTATGCCTTGTAGTAATAGATTTCAGAACATGCAAGAAGCTGAGATTGTTTCATAGTATCTGCAAGAAAGAATAACCGTATTTAATTTGAGGCACATTGGGCAAAGGAAATTTGGACAGTATCAGCCCATCTCAAGTAAATTTGAGTCTACGACTTCAAATTTCTCAGACTGACTCATTTCTAATCTAGTTGCCGAAATATCACCCTGGTCCAGTAGGGAGCACTGTCTTGGGATTTTGCTTTAAGTACATTGGTCTCTAAATTGCATCTGATCTGTATTATGCCTTGTAGTGTGCATTACTCTAGATTCAGAGAAATGTACTTCTTTGTACATTTTTTATTTCATCCCCCTCCTTAATGGTGTGAAGAAGTACAACTTCATATCTAACCTCAAAACACAAGTGTTTGGCTTTTCTTTCAAAGGCCTACTTGTAATGACTAGATGGCATGCCATCTTATTTTTCACATTTTTCTTGTTCAGACACATGACAGCCGAGAGCATCTTGCTATGATGGAAAGAGTACTTGGACCCATTCCAACCAGTATGATTAATAGAACACGGTAAGTATGTTTAGCCATATTAAAACAAACCTTTGGTCTGAAGTAAATGTCTTTTGTCCCTTGTGGTCACTGGTACCAAATCACATTTTGTTTTCGTTCTCTGATTGAAGTTTTTGACTTTGTTCCATCGTGCAAAGCAATTTGCTGGAAAACTATGAATTTCTTCTTTGTTTTGTATCTGGTTTCCCTTTATTGATGCTTTGTTTCCATGCTATATGATCTGTGCTATTTAAGCTTGCACACTTAATTTGCAAAGTAACTGAGAAATTCACTGTACCAAGTTGAAAATAATTAATTATGTCTGCCTAAAGGTATGAACTAAATCTTTACAGTTGGGAGTGGTGGAGTGAGGTGATTGATTGTCGAGACCCATCTAATGTTAATAACTTAAGATAATGTAAGAACAAAAGAAATAGGAGCAGGAGTAGGCCATACGGCCCCTTAAGCCTGCTCCGCCATTCGATAAAATCATGGCGATCTTTGACCTCAACTCCGCTTTCCTGCCCGATCCCCATATCCCTTGATTCCCCTAGAGTCCAAAAATCTATCTATTTCAGCCTTGAATATATTCAGTGACTGAGCATCCACAGCCCTCTGGGCTAGAGAATTCCAAAGATTCACAACCATCCGAGTGAAGAAATTCCTCCTTATCTCAGTCCTTAATGCCGACCCCTTATCCTGAGACTATGCCCCCTAGTTCTCGACTCTCCAGCCAGGGGAAATAGTATCTCAGCATCTACCCTGTCAAGCCCCCTCAGAATTTTATGTTTCAACGAGATCCCCTCATCTAAACTCCAGAGAATATCGGCCCATTTTACTCATCCTTTCCTCATCCCAGAAATTAATCTAGTTAACCTTCATTGCACTGCCTCCAAGGCAAGTATATCCTTCCTTAGGTAAGGAGACCAAAACTAACTACACAGTTCTCCAGGTGTGGCCTCACCAAAGCCCTGAACAATTGTAGCAAGACTTCCTTACTCTTGTACTCTAACCCCCTTACAATAAAGGCTATTTTATTTTCTTTAAGATTTTGGGTTTCTTTCAAAATTTGAATACTTGGAACCTTCCTTTGTTTGCCCTCTTTGCTAATGTAAACAGGATCTTCTCTCTCTTCCACCCCATATCTTTTGAGTCTCCTGTTTAATACGCATGCAGTTTTTACTGTTTTCACACACAAGTTCAGACATTCAACCAGGGTGTCATGATTTGGTTCAAGGGACCTCTGTTTCAATTGTTGATTCACATCAGTGCTCGGGGTCCTGATAAATGCAACTTCATCCTAAACACGGTCCTTTGAGATGGCACTGAGAAGTTGCACTGGGTGCTTTTAGTCTTGTCATTGTGTGACAGCGTCTGGTGTATAAGATTTAGCCAAACACTGCTACTTCCTGGTTCACAACACTGAGGCATGCAATGGGAAGGGCTTCTGGCCCTTGTCAGGATCTAAGGCTAAATTCGGAGTTCATATTGTGGTAAAATAGGGAAATGGCTTCAGCCTACACTGACTATCACTCTGTACCCTGGAATGGGGCCAGCCTCATTGCACGCACTCCAGTTTGCCAAAGCGCTCAATGTGAGGATCCAGATTAAGAAATTGATGAGTAAGCCTGATATGCACGCAGCACTGGACTTGGGCTTCTGGAATTGATTGTGATAACTTATGCTGCCATGTGTAGATTTATGCACTGTGTTGAAAACAGATGTCTATCATAATACTCCACTCCCACAACAACATAGTTTGCTCTTAACAGCTCTCTGAAGTGGCCTAGCAAGCCACTTGGTTACATCAAACCACTATCAGCAATTCAAGAAGGTGGCCCACCACCACCATCTCAAGGCAGCTAGGGATGGGCAATAAATGCTGGCCTTGCCAGTGACGCCCACATCCCAAGAATGAATATATTTAAAAAATGGTGACTACATTTCTAAAGTATTTTATTGGCTGTGAAATGCTGTAGGACATCCTGAAGTTGTGAAAGATGGTGTATAGATTTCTATTTCGTTCTGTTCTTGGGGGAGTTACAGTAATTCCAGGATCATAGAAATTATAGGAAGGTTACAGCACAAAAGGAGGCCATTGGGCCCATCGAGTCCGTGCTGGCTCTATGCAAGAGCAATCCAGCTAGTCCCACTCCCCTGCCCTATCCCCGTAGCCCTGCAGATTTTTTCCATTCAAGTACTTATCCAGTTCCCTTTTGAAAGCCACAATTGAGTCTGCTTCCACCACCCCCTCTGGCAATGCATTCCAGATCCTAACAACTCGCTGTGTAAAAAGTTTTTCCTCATGTCACCTTTGGTTCTTTTGCCAATCACCTTAAATCTCTGTCCTCTGGTTCTTGACCCTTCACCAATTGGAACGATTTCTCTCTATCTACTCTTTCTAGACCCTTCATGATTTTGATTACCTCTAACAAATCTCCTCTCAACCTTCTCTGTTCCAAGGAGAACAACCCAGGTCCTCCAGTCCATCCTCATAACTAAAGTCCCTCATCCCTGGATTCATTCTAGTAAATCTCTTCTACACCCTTTCTAAGGCCTTCACAGCTTTCCTAAAGTGCAGTCCCCAGAACTGGACACAATACTCCAGTTGTGGCCGAACCATTGTTTTATAAAGGTTCATCATGACTTCAATGCTTTTGTACTCTGTGCCTCTATTTATAAAGATGACACACATGTCCTGGAAATTTGGAACCAAGTCACCTCTATGTGGCAGACTTGTACTTGAACCAGACAGCTCCACGTTAATCCAAGGCACTGTTGATGATTAACTGGTTAGCTTAGCTCACGAAAGGAACCTGTAGGGGTTGATCTTGTTGCTGGGGGCTGGTAATCTTCCCACTCTGCTCCAGATAGTGCTACAAGTCAAAGCTTTATGATAGTGTGTTCCCAGCTGGACAAGTTGTTAGCTTAAACAAGAAAGTTTACCAATGCTCTGTATTGCTAAGGTAGTTCTCCAGTAGGAAAACTTGGGCATCCCTAAGCTTTGGCTCTGCCAACCTGCACCTAAGCTCTTTGGACTTGGGTAGATGGATGTACTTCTATGGGGAGAGTGTGTGCAAACAGAAACTACAGGTGTGGATTTCTCAATAGTTTTGGAAACTTTTAAACATGGTGTGTCAGACACCCATCTCACCAAAAATCAAGATCTCTCCCTCTTTGCATAATTACCATTAACTAAATGTACTTAATCAAGTCTCTATGCTGAATGTAGATACTGCAGGTTTATTTTGTGACGTAGTAAATTGTTCCTAGTCTTATTCTGTATGTGATAACCCAGTTCACATTGGACTAATTTGGAGTTTCAGTACACCTTTGTGCCATTGATGTAACATTTAAATGAGCAAAATGTGAGATTAACTTGCATGCTTTATGTTTTCATGTGTAAGTTCATAAGTGACATACTGATGGCAGTCTTTTTTCCAGGAAGTGCAAATATTTTCACCATGAGCGGTTAGATTGGGATGAAAACAGTTCTGCAGGTAGATACGTTAGGAAACGCTGCAAACCTCTGAAGGTAGGAATTTTAAGGATATTTTGTATTTATAAAAAGTGTATATATTGAAATTCTACTTTTCTGTAATTTAAATATTTTTTTCAGGAATATATGACTTGTCAGATCTCTGAACATCAGGAACTCTTTGACCTAATTGAAAAGATGATGAAGTATGAACCTTCAAAAAGAATACAGCTAGATGAAGCATTGCAACATCCATTTTTTTCACATTGAGGAGAGAGACCATGGCTTACAAAATGAATTGTTTTGTACAACTTGTAAATTAGTTCCAAGTTCTCCATAGGAGAATGACTAGACTGTGTCAGTCTGTATTCAAATCATAAATTTTGAAATGGAAGTGTATGTAAAAATTATGTCCATATTGTGTGGTACAAATTTACTAAGATACCATTTTTTTGGTGTTGTCATGTGGGCATGTGCTAATTTTTTGAACCACTATTGCTTTACAATACTGCAATTCTTGGAAAGTTTAGAAAACATTTTCTAAAACTGAAGATTTTTGTATTATACTACCTCATAACTTGTAATGTAAACATTGAAATATTGTGCAATAAAGTTGTGATTTTATTGTATTCAGATTTGTTTTCAATTATGTTGTATGAAGTGAAAACTAGTTTATGTTCACGGAACAGTGAGCTGGATATGAATGAGGCTGTAACAGTTCTAATGATGCTCAGACTGTGTTCCAGTAATGTACTAGATAATCCTCTATAAGATGGGTTTATTTAAAATGTCAATAGCTCTAAGTTCTCAACCTTATACTCCATTTCTGTGTTTTCCTGCTCAGTTCATAACTTGTGTGGATATATAATAAATGATCCTTTGTTGAGAAATAGAGCTTCATTCCATTCCACCACCTGAAGGAATGTTCAAGACTAGATTGATTTTTTGATGTAATTGCAAACTAGTTTTTCGTAAAGGTGCAAGATAACTATGCAAATATTTAAGCAGTGGACTAGTATCGAATTTTCCTCTTTCACACCTGACTAGCATCAATTTAACCTATTGTACTGTAAATCAGTGGTCCTGATAAATTGTGCATTACATGGCTCTCTGGAGCATGGCTCAGTCGATAGCCTCTGAGTGAGAAGATTGTATGTTCAAGCACCAATGTGTCAATAAGCTAACCTGACCCTTCAATGAAGTACTAATTGTTGGATTGTTGATAAACCAAGATTATGTCTACCTGCTCAGGTGGACATAAAAAATCCCAGGATACTATTTAAAGAGCAGAGATTTCTCCCAGTGCCCTGGCTAACATCCTCTCTCCCCCCCCCCCCCCCCCCCTTCCAAACAATACCATCAAAAACAGATTTACTGGTCATTCATCTCAATTACTGTTTACATGACCTTGTTCGATGCAACTGTTTGCTGTGTTTACCTATATAAGTGACTGCACTTTCAAATTAGTTCATTGGCTGTGAGGTGCTTTGATATCTTGAGGATATAAGGTGTTACTTAAATATGTTTTCTTTCAGTTGATAAACAGCAATGTCCTGTGACTCATGAGCAATCTCTGAGAAAACCACAAGTATATATTTTTATACTATAGGCCACCAAATAGTGGGAAGGAGATAGAGAAGCAAAAATTGCAGGCAAGTTACAGAAAGATGCAAGAACTATGAGTAGTGATAATGGGGGACTTTAATTATTGCAATATAGACTGGGATAGTAACAGTGTAAAGGGTAAAGAGGGGGAGGAATTCCTGAAATATGTACAAGAGAAATTGCTTGATCAGTGTGTTTCCAGCTGAATGAGAAGGGAAGCAGTGCTGGATCTAGTTCTGGGGAATGAAGTGGAGCATGTTTCAGTTGGGGAGCAGTAATCATAATATCATTTAGGTTTAGAAGGGTTATGGGAAAGGACGAGAAACAATCAAACATAAAAGTACTTAATGAGGAGGGCTAATTTTTTTGTTAAAAAGGGATTTTGTTCAGGTGCATTGGAATCACAAATTGGTAGGCAAAACAGTAATTGAACAATGGTTTCAAGGAGGATATGGTTTGGGTACAGAGTAGACACATTCCCAGGAGCTCCCTGCATGACTAAAGATATAGAGATTAAAATGAAATGGAGAAAGGAAGCTTATGACATGTAAGATTCATAATACAGTAGAGAACCAAGCTGAATACAGAAAGTACAGAGGAGATCTAAAAAAAACAATGAGCAAAGAGTACACTAATAGATTAGCGGCTAACATAAAAGGGAACCCAAAAGTCTTTTATAAAACATATAAATAGTAACGGGGTAGTTGAAGGGTGGGACCGATTTAAGGACAAAAAGATCTTGTGGAGGGAGAGGGCATAGCTAAGGTACTAAATGAATACTTTGCATCAATCTTCACTAGAGAAGAGGATGCTGCCACTGTGGCAGTAAAGGAGGAGGTAGTAGCGATATTGGATAGGATAAAAATGAAGATATACTTAAAAGGTTGGCAGTACGCAAAGTTTAAAAAATGTCACCCAGTCCAGATGAGATGCATCCTAGGTTACTGAGGAAAGTAAGGGTAGAAATTGCGGAGAGTCTGGCCACAATCTTTCAATCCTCCTTAGACATAAGGGTGGTGCCAAAGGGCTGGAAGATTGCAAATGTTACACCCTTGTTGAAAAAAGGGGAGAGGGATGAATAGGGACAGAAAGAGAGTAGTGGTGAACAGTTTTTCAGACTGGAGGGAAGTAAACAGCGGTGTTCCCCAGGGGTCGGTATTAGGATCAGTGCTCTTATTGATACATATTAATGACCTGGACTTGGGTATAGAGGGCATAATTTCAAAGTTTGCAGATGACATGAAACTCAGAAATGTAGTAAACAATGTGGAGGATAGTAACAGACTTCAGGAGGACACAGACTGGTGAAATGGGCAGACACATGGCAGTTGAATTTAATGCGGAGAGGTAAGAATGAGGAGAGGCAATAAAGAGTACATGAGCAAGGAAGTTATGCTAAAGCTTTATAAAACACTGGTTAGCTGTCAGCTAGAGTATTGTGTTCCATTCTGTGGCACCACAATTTAGGAAGGATGCCAAGGCCTTAGAGAGGGTGCAGAAGAGATTTACTGGAATGAGGGACTTCAGTTATGTGAAGAGACTGGAGAAGCTGGGATTGTTCTCCTTAGAGCACGAAATGTTAAGAGGAGATTTAATGGAGGTGTTCAAAATAATGAATGGTTTTGATAGTAAATAAGGAAAAACTGTTCCAGTGGCAGTAGGGTTGGTAACCAGAGGACACAGATTTAAGGTGATTGACAAAAGAACCAGAGGTGACATGCAGAAACATTTTTTTACACAGCAAGTTATGATCTGGGATGCACTGCTGGAAAGGGTGGTGGAAACAGATTCAATAATAGATTTTAAAAGGGAATTGGATAAATACGTGAAGGGAAAAGATTTACAAGGCTATGGGGAAAGAGCAGGGGAGTGGGACTAATTGGACAGCTCTACCAAAGAGCTGGCACAGGCATGATGGACCGACTGGCCTCCTGTGCTGTATCATACTATGATATTATGTATCATACCTGCAAATGTAACTTAAAGAATCATGTTTCAAAAGAATGAATCCAGAGCAAGAAAAATGAAAATTGGCTGAAAAACAGGTTTCTGTTATATCGAAGTGTAAACTAATAAAAATCAGTTTGCTTTAGTAGGTATCTGTGAAATAAGCAGAAAACAGCAATGAAAACACTCATTATGTTTCAAAGCTGCCATTCACAAAATAGCAAGAACCACAAAACCAACAAATCAAATCTTTTTATTTTTGAGCTAGTAATTATATGAACCTTAAAAATGCACTAATCAGAAGAAACATATTAAAACTGAAATAATTCATAAGAACTTAAGAAAAAGTTAATGACAAATGCTGTTTGGTCCATGACACTTGCCCCTCTAATACTTCAACTCGCCCAACCTCGTATTCAACTGCTTCTTGAATTCTAATTCCACTACTTTTACATGGTAGATTGTTCCAAACATTTGTCACCCTTTTAGTAATTTTTTTTAAAGATCTGTTTTAAATTTGCCTTTTATTAATTTAAATTTGCCTTTGTTCTACTGACCTGACTGAATTTGCCTTATATATGTCATTTAGTACCTTATACTTCAATGAAGTTGCTTCTTAATCTCTTCTCTAGACTGCAGAGCTTAAACTTCTGTGATTTTCCTCATAGCCTGTACCCTTTACAATTAGAACGATTCTGCTTTGCTCTTCACTTTTTCAAATGCATTTCCGTCCCTTTTGAAGTATGACAATCAGAATTGCACACAGTAGGTGTCAGCCTTGGCTCAGTGGTGGCACTTTCACACGAGTTAGAAAGTTGTGGGTTGAAGTCCCACTCCAGAGACTTGAGCACATAATGTAGGCTGACACTTCAGTGCAGTACTGAAAGAGTGCTGTACTATCGGAGATGCTGTCTCTTGGATGACGTTAAACTGAGGCCTCGTCTACTCTCTCAGGTGGAGGTAAACGATCCCATGATGCTATTCAAAGAGCAGGGGAGTTCTCCCCGTGTGTGTGTCAATATTTATCCCTCAACCAATATCTCTTAAAAAAAAGATTATCTGGCCATTATTACTGATTGTGAGACAGCTGTACAATTGATCTCCCTCACTGCCAATGAGTACTTGGAAGATTTAGGCTAGAAAGTAAAGGAGAGATGAGCAATGGGAAATGAATGAATAAGGCAGAAAGAATATAAAATAAAGCAGATGTGACAAGAGAACAAGTGAGATGTGTAAAGGCTATTTTCAATTCAAAGTTGTTTAATTCAAATTATCTGAAAATTCAATTTCTTTAGTACTAAATTGCAACTTTCCTATGTTATTTATGTTGCCTAATTCAAATTAATGGATAATTCAATTTTCAGTGCAAAAAACAACTTTGAATTATTAGGGATACATATTGTAAGACAAAGGGACACTACACAAGTGGAAAATTAATGGCAAAAGAGGGAAATAAAGCTTTAGAGTTGGAAAGAACCAGAGTTACAGGGAGAGGCAATTTTTAAAAATTCTCTGAGCAACCCAAACAGGAAACCAATTAAATTATATAATATTGCACTGCCAGACAGTAAACTGAAAAAATTACAGCACCCTGGACTCAACCTCAGTCTGATTTGTTACTTGACCTTTGGAATAGGTTTCTGGCTCATGTAGTGGATGCAAAATCACTGCAAATATTCAAAAGGGAACTGGACAAGTTTCTGGGGATACTCAAATCACTTATACAAAAGGTAGGTGGGATGTTGGGTAATGTACCTTGTGGTCATTCTTATCTCCTGGAACTAATTTTTTGACTGCCTTTAGGTCAGAGGAATTTTCCTGAATTTTTTTGCCTCCCAGGAGATTACATGGTTGCTGGTAGATGTAGTTGCAACACTGCTGAATGGGACAGTCTTGATGAACCAGCTGGTACTCTTCTGTCTGTCTTTTTCAAATGTTCGTGTATTAAGGACCGGTCGCCAGCAGAGTGGGAGAGGTAGAAGTCCAAATGCGTCTAAAGTCTTGAACAAGGACAGAGAAGATCCACTAGGATGTTTTAAATGTATTTTTTTTCCACTATGATAATGAATGTCTACCTTTAGGCAGATTTAATACCACAGCCTCTCCTGATGCATTTCAGAGATCCTTAAGAACAGTATATGAGAATGAATGTTGCAGCCAGGATAAACAAAAAATAAAAACATGCAGGTGCTGGAAATCTGAAACAAAAACAGAAAATGTTGCAAGCACTCAGCAGGCCAATCAGCATCTGTGGAGAGAGCAGCTGAGTTAACATTAACCCTGACCTCACCCGTTCTCTCCGCAGATGCTGACTGCCTGCTGCATGTTTTTGTTTGCAGGATAGGATGCCCCCTTCCATGCTTGCTCACTCATGAATCATGGAAAGGTTACAGCGCGGAAGGAGGCCATTCGCCCATCGAGTCCATGCCGGCTCTATGCATGAACAATCCAGCTAGTCCCACTCTCCCGCCCTATCCCTGTAGCCCTGCAGATTTTTTCCTTTCAAGTCTTATCCAGTTCCCTTTTGAAAGCCACGATTGAATCTGCCTCCACCACCCCCTCTGGCAGTGCATTCCAGATCCTAACCACTCCCCGTGTAAAAATATTTTTCCTCATATCACCTTTGGTTCTTTTGCCAATCACCTTAAATCTATGTGCTCTGGTTCTTGACCCTTCCATCGATGGGAACAGTTTCTCTCTATTTACTCTGTCTAGACCCTTCATGACTTTGAATACCTCCATCCAAATCTCTCAACCTTCTCTGTTCCAAGGAGAACAACCCCAGCTTCACCAGTCTATCCACTTAACTAAAATCCCTCATCCCTGGAATCATTCTAGTAAATCTCTTCCACGAATAAACACACGAACATACGAATTAAGAGCAGGAGTAGGCCATTCAGCCCTTCGAGCCTGCTCTGCCATTTGATAAAATCATGGCTGATCTGATTGTGACCTCAAACCTACCTTCCCGTCTACCTACTATAACCTTTGACTCTCTTGTTAATCAGGAATCTATCTAACTCAGCCTTAAAAGTATTCAATGACCCTGCCTCCACCACTCTCTGGGGAAGGGAGTTCCAGAGACTCATAACTATATGAGAGAAAAAATTTCTCCTCATCTCCATCTTAAATGGGAGACCCCTTATTTTTAAACTGTGTCCCCTAGTTCTAGTCTTCCACAAGGGGAAACATCCTCTCAGCATCTACCCCTTCCAGTCTCCTCAGGATCTTATATGTTTCAATAAGATCACCTCTCATTCTTCTAAACTCCCATGTATACAGTCCTAACTTGTCCAAACTTTCCTCATAAGATAACCCCCTCATCCCAGGAATCAGTTCAGTGAATCTTCTCTGAACCGCCTCAAAAGCAATTATGTCCTTTCTTAAATAAGGAGACCAAAACTGCACACAGTATTCTAGATGTGGTCTCACCAATGCCCTGTACAACTGTAGCAAAACATCTCTACTTTTATATTCCATTCCCCTTGCAATAAATGACAACATTCCATTTGCCTTCCTGATCACTTGCTGTACCTGCATACTAACATTTTGTGATTCGTGTACTAGGACACCCAGATCCCTTTGTACCTCAAAGTTCTACAATCTCTCTCCATTTAAATAATATACTGCTTTTCTATTCCTCCTGCCAAAGTGGACAAGTTTACATTTTCCCACATTATACTCCATCTGCCAAATTTTTGCCCACTCACTTAACCTATTTATATCCCTTTGCAGGCTCCTTATGTCCTCTTCACAACTTACTTTCCTACCTACCTTTGTGTCATCAGCAAATTTAGCAACCATACATTCGGTCCCTTCATCCAAGTCATTGATACAGATTGTAATTAGTTGAGGCTCCAGCACTGATCCCTGTGGCACTCCACTTGTTACATCTTGCCAACCTGAAAATGACCCATTTGTGCCTACTCTCTGTTTCCTGTTAGCTAACCAATCCTTTATCCATGCTAATATGTTACCCCCCTAGGCCATGAGCTCTTAATTTGTGTGGTAGCCTTTGATGTGGCACCTTGTCAAATGCCTTTTGGAAATCCAAATACACCACATCCTCAGGATCCCCTTTATCCACGTTGCTTGTTACTTCCTCAAAGAACTCTAATAAACTAGTCAAACACAATTTCCCTTTCACAAAGCCATGTTGATTCTGCCTGATTGCATTGAGATTTTCTAAGTGCCCTGCTTTAACCTCCTTAATAATAGATTCTAGCATTTTCCCTATGACACATGTTATGCTAACTGGCCTGGTTTCTGTCTCCCTCCTTTCTTGAATAGAGGAGTTACATTCGTTATTTTTGAATCTGATGGGACCCTTCCAGAATCTAGGGAATTTTGGAAAATTAATACCATTGCATCTATTAACTCTGCAGCCACCTCTTTTAAGACCCTAGGATAAAGTCTGTCAGGTCCTGGGGACTTGTCAGCTTTTAGTTCTAATAATTTTTTCAGAACCTTTTCCCTGGTGATTGTAAATATTTTAAGTTCCTCCCTCCCTTTCACCTCTTGATTCACAATTATTTCTGGCTTGTCATTTGTATCCTCTACAGTGAAGACGGATGCAAAATATCTGTTCAATTCATCCGCCATTTCCTTGTTTTCCATTATTAATTCCCCAGACTCACTCTCTAGAGGACCAACACTCACTTTACTTATTCTTTTAAATACCTGTAGAAACTTTTATATTTCTAGCTAGCTTTCTCGTGTGCTCTAATTTCTCCCTCCTTACTATTCTTTTAGTCATTCTTTGCTGTTTTTTATATTCTGTCCAATCTTCTGACCTGCCACTAATCTTCGCGGAATTGTATGTTTTTTCTTTCAATTTGATACTGCCTTTAACTTCCTTAGTTAGCCACGATGGTACGTCCTTCCCCTGGAGTCTTTCTTTCTCACTAGAATGTATTTTTGCTGAATGTTATGAAATATCTCATTAAATGTCTGCCACTGCATCTCTACTGACCTATCCCTTAACCTAATTTCCAAGTTCACTTTAGCCAGCTCTGTCTTCAAGCCCTCATAATTGCCCTTATTTAAGTTTGAAACAGTAGTCTTAGACTTACTCTTCTCTGCCTCAAACTGAATGCGAAATTCAATCATATTGTGATCACTGCTACCTAGAGGCTCCTTTACAATGAGGTCATTAATTAATGCTGTCTCATTACACATTATCAGATCTAGAATAGCCTGCTCTCTGGTTGGCTCTAGAACATGCTGCTCTAAGAAACAGTCCCGAAAGCACTCTATGAACTCATCTTCCAGGCTACCTTTGCCAATCAGATTCTTCCAATCTATATGTATATATAGTTTCTGCACCCTCTCTAAGGCCTTCACACCTTTCCGAAAGTGCAGGCAGACAGAATGTTTCAGTTACTCATTTTTGTTGCTTTTACTTTGAAAAAATCATTTGGGCTCAGAAGTTTATTGCACATAGACTTATTGCACACATTATATCTGGTTTCTTGTGTTGGATAAACAATTTAAGTTGTTTCAGGAGAAGCAGACGTTTAATAGCCGCTGGAGGGCGTCCGAGAACAGCGGTGGAGTACCGGGAGACACAATACATTAAACCACATTGAACTTGAGCTGTGCGCAACGGTGGAGCCGGGTAAGTAATTGTTTATAGCATTAAAACCATCAGTTTCTGAAGAGTTTAAGAGTGTTTCTTCTTACTGACTACGCAATGGTACAAATCGATGAAATCAATATTTTAACATATTCATAGCCTAACCTGAGTGGGAGCCGACAAGCCTGGACAGCACAAGCCTCCCTTATTTTAATTATTGTTAACTGTGTCTGTGAACATCAATCATAATATGAGAAACGTTATGAATTCGGTTGATTTTTGGATGATGAACAGTATTGCACAATGTTTCAACGTTACTCAATTTTGTTGCTTTCACTGCGAAAAAGAAAATATCCTCTAGGCTCTAAAGTTTATTGCACTTAGACTTACTGCACACACTATATCTGGTTTCTTGCGTTCGACAAACAATTTAAGTTGTTGCACATTTTTACAATTATTGTGGTTTTAGTGTGGTTTCATGTTTGTGCCAACGCAGTGTGGGCGTGGTACGTTTCCATTCGTGGGGAGTTGGCTTTGCATAAGTAAATATTCTAAATCTGGCCAGAGGGGATGAGAGGTGGGGAATCTATCGCAGCATTTACTGTAAGCGTTGCCTAATAGCAGGCAAGTCGTTTACTGTCGGGACTTGACTCACACTTTCAAACTTTCTGTCCGTTTAAAAAATACACTGGATTTAATAAGCAGGGAGAATACAATTGTTAAGGACAGCCACACTGAAACAAAACAGCGAGGCAACCGCGAGATCTTGGCATAAAGTGTCAGAAAACTTGATTTTGCAGAATTGCGTCTATTACTGATTGTTTTTCCACTAGCAGGATTTGTTTAGATTTGGCTGGCCCTGCTTTTTATCTGGAAAAAAATTCCCATTGCAACTGGTGTTGCTGAATTCTGAAGGATGGGCAAGAATTATCAGTCACTCAAGGTTGGAGAAAGTAAAAAGGAAATGGTACCCATATCAAATCCCATAATGTGTTTAGGGACATTGCCAACAGTAATCTGCTTACTGTCGTCAGTCACTTCTGTTGTGTTTTGTTTGTTGCTAAATTTTAAAACATCCATGTTGCAAGATAGAGTAAAGCTGTTGGAAAATCAAAAAGGAAGCATTTCAGTGCAAGCAGTGCGGGACATTTTATGGAATGATGCAGGTTTACTACCTGTGCTACAGAAAAGAATCGACCAACTTCAGGAGGTAAATGAATATTTATATTATATATGGACTAACTGACGGTATAGCATATGCATCTAGTTACTGAAACTTAAGTATGACCCGTTCTCTTTCTGCCATAACGTAACTATTTTACATCCGTACTTCGTTCTTCACTATGTCTCGTGCTCCCTTTGCTCTTCTTACTCAAGTTATAAATCTATTACTTGTCAGTGAAACAAGATACCTTTTACTCATTGCTTTCTATTAACTCTTGCAAATTAAAAAAACACTTACTGAGTTTTCCCTTGCAGTTGTACCTATTGCCTTGCATTGGTGATCTGGTTAACTGTCATCAGACAATACTGTTACAGGTATAATGTTTGTACCTAATTCATACAATTGCCTTCTTGTCTCATTATCTGGAAATAAGTGTATTTAAAACAAAATGTAACACTGACTACTGAAAATAAATACGCCGTGAATTTACTAAGTCTTTACTCCTTTGTTTCACACACTTAAGGCGCCAATCCTATTTAAACATACAAAAGTTTTGTATAAACATTTTCCAAAGAATCATTACTAGAGAGCACTTGTTGGCATTTTACATCAACTAGGTAAGGATATGTGTCAGATACCACAGACAGTTGCTATCTTACAAAAATAAATGATTCTTTTTCCAGTTATTTGTTTATATGCAGTACACAAATGGTATGGTAGATTTGTGACTAAGGTCAGAGCATGTGGAGTTAGGACAAGTAGCAGAATGGATAGCAAATTGGCTACAAAACAGAAAACAGAGATTAGTGGTTAAAGGTATTTACTCAGACTGGCGGAAAGTGGGAAGTAATGTTCCACAGGGATTGGTGTTGGGACCACCATTGCTCACCATTTATATAAATGATATGGGCTCAGGAAACGGAAGTACAATATCAAAATTTGCGGACGACACCAAATTGGGGAGTATAGTTAATACTGAAGAAGACTAACAAAATGCAAGAAGATGTTAATAAACTTGCAGAATGGGTGTGTAAATGGCAAATTAATTTCAATATAGACAAGTGCGAGGTGGTGCATTTTGGTAGGAGGAATAAGGAGGCCACCTATTCCTTGGAAAATAAGAGTCTAAATGGGGTAGAGAAGCAAAGGGATCTAGAGGTACAGATTCACAAATCACTAAAAGTAGCAATGCAGGTTAACAATGCCACAAAAAATACAAACAAAGCACTGAGGTTCATTTCTAGAGGAATAGCATTCAAAAGCACAGAAGTCAACTTGTATATAATCTTGGTTAGACCACACTTAGGGTACTGTGCTCAGTTCAGGTCTCCATATTACAAAAAGGATATAAAGGCACCGGAGAAGGGTGAAAAAAAAATTACAAGGATGATACCAGAACTGAGAGATTATAACTATCAGGAAAGGCTGAACAGGCTAGGGGCTCTTTTCTCTAGAAAAGAGAAGGCTAAGAGGTGACCCGATAGATGTCTTTAAAATTATGAAGGGGTTCGATAGGTAGGTGTAGAGAAGATGTTTCCACTTGTGGGGAGTCCAAAACTGGGGGCAATAAACATAAGATAGTCACTAATAAATCCAATAAGGAATTCAGGAGAAACTTCTTTACTCAGAGTGGTTAGAATGTGGAGCTTGCTATCACATGGAGTAGTTGAGGCGAATATTTAAAGGGAAGCTGGATAATTACATGAGGGAGAAATAGAAGGATATGTTGATAGGGTGAGATGAAATAATGTGGGAGGTATAGACCTGTTGGGCTAAATGTCCTGTTTCTGTGCTGTAAATACTATGTAACACATGAGTACTGGAAAGTGCGTGTAAAAATCCAAATACTGTAATCAGAATAATTTTGTTCATCAGAAAATATTACACAATTAATTCGTTTTACCATATTTTCTGGGCGATCACTTTTATTAGTTTCAAATGTTTCCTCGGTTAAAACAATTTGTTTGAAATTGCTGCAGACTTATTTATAAAGTGAAGCAATTTTTTGGAACTAAATGTACTTAAAACCTCAATGTACTCTAATTGACATATGTATCCAATATACTCATTGGAGGCAGTTAGGAAGTTAATTAAATAAATGGCACTACATGGGAATTATGGTAAGAGCTGGTCTGTTTTTAACTAGCAGAATTGAACACACAACAGATGATATTTGCTGAGCATGATAATTATGGACTCAATCCCAGAGTTTGACAAATTCCTATGGCAGAGCTATGTTAATACCTCTTACATCATGAATCAGCTTTCAATTCTATTGAAAATTAATTTTTAAACAATTTTAAACTTTGTGAGTATAAGATTTAATTTTTAAATAGGTGCATTAACATTCTGTGTCAGCCATTTCAACCCAGAACATCACTGAGATCACTTCTTTATATGTTACTATGACAACTGCACTCCCCAAGTGTAAAACAATGGGTAGCTGATTATCAGGACACCACAAAGGCTCTTCTGCCCTCTGCCACAACAAAAACATAATTACAACTGAAAAGTAATTAAAATAATTTTGAAATTGTACCCTTTTATATTTATTTAAAAAAGGCTGACACTAAACTGTATAGTCAGTGGGTTTGTAGTGCCAAGCTTTGGCAGTAAGCAGTCAACAGTTCTGATTGGTATGGAGAAAAGAGAGTTGGCACTGTCTAGTGCTAATGGTAAAAAAGGAACACTTCTATAGTATGAGTATGCAATATAAGTATACACCTAAAAAAAATTAAGCTAAACAAGCTGTCTTCAAAATGAATGAGTATGTCAATTAAAAAGGAAAGAAAAATGAGGGAAAACTATACTAAGCCAAATATGGGAAAAGGAAAACAAGAATTTGTGAAAACAGGTCAAAATGGATATTGGAGATGCAAATGGAAAGAGATAAGTGCAGCTAAGAATGTTGAGCACAATACTGAAAATGTTCTAACACTAACCTACCAATAAAAAGTAGTTAAAGAAGTTAGAAGTCTAAAGATTATAAGTGACAGTGAAATTGAAGAGGCTAAAATAGTTGAAATATTAAATGAATATTTTCTAGAAATATCTACTAAAGAGGCTAAAACTAATTTGCTATCCAAATTTTGCAGTATACGCAATACCCTAAAGGATGAGGATGTCAGTGAGTCAGAAATACTTAAGAAATGAGGAATCGAGTTATATCAAAACTACAGCACAGAAACAGGCCATTCGGCCCAACTGGTCTATGCCCGAGTTTATGCTCCATACTAGCCTCCTCCCTCCCTACTTCTTCCAACCCAACAGCATACCCTCCCATTCCTTTTTATCTCATGTGCTTACCTAGTTTCTCCTTAAATGCATCTATGCTATTTGCCTCAACTACTCCTTGTGGCAGCATGTTCCCCATTCTTACCACTCTTTGGGTAAAGAAGTTTCTCTTGTATTCCCAATTGGATTTATTAGTGACTATCTTATATTTATGACCTCTAGTTTTGGACTCCCCACAAGTGGAAACATTTTCTCTATGTCTACCCTATCAAACCCTTTCATTATTTTAAAGACCTCAATTAGGTCACTGCTCAGCCTTCTCTTTTCTAGAGAGAAGAGCCCCAGCCTATTCAGCCTTTCCTGACAAGGATATCCTCTCAGTTCTGGTATCATCCTTGTGAATCTTTTTTGCACCCTCTCCAATGCATCTACATCCTCTCTATAATATGGAGACCAGAACTGTGCATAACACTCCAAGGGTAGTTTAGCCAAGGTTCTATACAAGTTTAACATAATTTCTCTGCTTTTCAATTCTGTCCCTCTAGAAATGAACCCTAGTGCTTGATTTGCTTTTTTTATGGCCTTAATAACCTGCATCTGTACTTTTAGTGATTTGTGTAACTGTACCCCTAGATCCCTTTGCTCCTCGATCCCATTTAGACTCTTATTATCCAAGTAGTATGTGGCCTCCTTATTCTTCCTACCAAAAATGCACCACCTCACACTCATCTATATTGAAATTCATTTGCCAATTACATGCCCATTCTGCAAATTTATTAACATCCTCTTGCATTTTGCAGCGTTCTTCCCTTGTATTAACTATACCTACAAATTTTGAAATTGTACTTCCGATTCCAGAATCTAAATTGTGGTCAACAGTGGTCCCAGCACCGATCCCTGTGGAACACCACTTCCAACTTTTTGCCAGTCTGAATATGTACCGTTAACACCTACTCCCTGTTTTCTGTTTTGTAGCCAACTTGCTATCCATTCTGCTACAGGTCCCCTGACTCCACATGCTCTGACCTTAGTCATGAGTCTGCAATGCGGTACCTTATCGAGAGCCTTTTGAAAATCCAAATATATTACATCTGCTACATTATCCTTGACTACTCTTTCTGTTACTTCTTCAAAAATTTCAATGAGGTTGGTCAAGCATGACTTTTCCTTTTGAAATCTGTGCTGACTATTCCTTATTATATTTTTGTTCTCTAGATGTTTTTCTATTACATCTTTGAGCAAAGATTCCATTATCTTTCCTGCCACTGACATTAAGCTAACTGGTCTATAGTTCCCTCAACTAGTTCTATTTCCCTTTTTTAAATTTAGGAATAATATTATCTGTCTACCAATCCTCTGGCACTATTTCCGTTTCTAATGAATTATATATATGTAATAAGTACATAAGAAATAGGAGCAGGAGTAGGCCATACGGCCCCTCGAGCCTGCTCTGCCATTCGATGAGGTCATGGCTGACCTTCTACCTCAAATCCACTTTCCCCCCCTCTCCACATATCCCTTGATTCCCTTAGTGTCCAAATATCTATCGATCTCAGTCTTGAATATACTCAACGATTGAGCATCCACAGCCTTCTGGAGTAGAGAATTCCAAAGATTCACATCCCTCTGAGTGAAGACATTTTTCCCCATCTCGGTCCTACATGGCCGACCCCTTATCTTGAGACTATGGCCCCTAGTTCTAGACTCTCCAGCCAGGCGAAACAGCCTTTCAGCATCTACCCTGTCAAGCCCGCTAAGAATTTTATATGTTTCAATGAGATCACCTCGCATTCTTCCAAACACCAGAAAATATAAGGCCCGTTCTACTCAATCTCTCCTCATAGGACAACCTTCTCATCCCAGTCTGCCATGTGAGACCTTGTCAAAAGCCTTGCTAAAATCCATGTAGACTACATCAAACACGCTACCCTCATCAACCCTCCTTGTTACCTCCTCAAAAAATTCAATCAAGTTAGTCAGACATGGCCTTCCCTTAACAAATCCATGCTGACTGTCCTTGATTAATCCGTGCCTTTCTAAATAACGATTAATACTGTCCCTCAGAACTTTTTCTAATAATTTGCCCACCACCAAGGTTAAATTGACAGCCCTGTAATTATTTGGTCTATCCCTTTCTCCCTTTGTAAACAATAGAACAACATTAGCAGTCCTTCAGTCCTCCAGCACCACACTGTAGCCAGAGAGGATTGGAAAATGATGGTCAGAGCCTCTGCTATTTCCTCCCTTGCTTCTCTTAATGGCCTGGGATACATTTCATCCGGGCCTGGTGATTTATCTACTTTCAAAGATGCTAAACCCCTTAATATTTCCTCTCTCACTATGTTCATCCCATCTAATATTTCACACTCCTCCTCCTTGATTACAATGTCTGAAGACAGACGCAAAGTATTCATTAAGAACTATACCCATGTCTTCCGCCTCCACAGACAGGTTACCTTTTTGGTCTCAAATAGGCCCTACTCTTTCCTTAGTTATCCTCTTGCTCGTTATGTATTTATAAAACATCTTTAGGTTTTCCTTGATTATACTTGCCAATATTTTTTCATGCCTTCTCTTTGCTTTCCTAATTTCCATTTTAATTTCACCCCTGCACTTTCTATACTCCGAGGCTTTTGCAGTATTGAGCTCTCTGTATCTGACATAAGCTTCCCATTTTTTGCCTTATCCTACCCTGTATGCTCCTTGACATCCAGGGGGCTCTAGATTTGGGAGTCCCACACTTTTTCTTTGTGGAACATATTGCTCTGTACCCTCACCTATCCCCTCCTTGAATGCCTCCCACTGCTCTGACACTGATTTACCTTAAAATAGCTGTTTCTAGTTCACTTTTGCTAAATCACATCTCAGCTTGGTAAAATTGGCCTTTGGCCAATTGAGAACTTTTACTCCTGGTCTATCTTTGTCCTTTTCCATAACCAAGCTAAATCTAACTGAATTATGATCACTACAACCAAAATGCTCTCTCACTGATACCCCTTCCACCTGCCCAGATTCATTCCCTAAAACTAAGTCCGGAACTGCCCACTCTCTTGTTGGGCTTGCTACATATTGGCTAAAAAAGTTCTCCTGAATGCATTTTAAGAATTCTGCGTCCTCTATACCTTTTACATTGATTCTATCCCAGTTAATATTAGGGTAGTTGAAATCCCCTACTATTACTGCCCTATTGTTTTTGCACTTCTCAGAAATTTGCCTACATATTTGCTCTTCTATCTCCCTCTGACACTCCCAGTTGTGTAATTGCCCCTTTTGTGTTCTTCAGTTCAACCTATATGGCCTCATTTGATGATCCTTCTAACATATCATCCCTCCTCACAACTGTAATTGTTTCTTTAGCCAATATTGTGACACCCCCCCACCTTTTTTATCCCCCTCTCGATCTCATCTGAAAACCCTGTAACCAGGAATGTTGAGCTGCCATTCCTGCCCCTCTTTAAGCTATGTTTCAGTAATAGCTATGACATCATACTTCCACATGTCTACCTGTGCCCTCAGCTCATCTGTCTTATTCACTAGACTCCTTGCGTTGAGGCATATACCATTAAGCACTGCCAAACTCCTTGATTGTCTATTTTCTAACCCTTGTTTCCTCTGCCTTCCAAACTCACTTACTAATTTTCTACCTTCCATTTCCAGCTCTGCTTCTCTCCCTTCTGAATCTACGCTCAGTTCCCATCCCCCGGCCAAGCTAGTTTAAACCCTCCCCCACAGCACTAGCAAACCTCCCCGCGAGGATATTGGTCCGGGCCCGGTTGAGGTGCAACCCGTCCGGCTTGTACTGGTTCCACCTATCCCAGAACCGGTCCCATGCCTCAAGAATCTAAAGCCCTCCCTCCTGCACCATCTCTCCAGCCACGCATTCATCTGCACTATCCTCCTATTTCTGTACTCACTAGTGCCTGACATCAGGAGTAATCAGGAGATTACTACCTTTGAGGTCCTGCTTATTAATCTTTTTCCTAGCTCCCTAAAATCTACCTGCAGGACCTCATCCCTCTTTCTACCTATGTCATCGGTACCAATATGGACCACGACCTCTGGCTGTTCACCCTCCCCCCTCAGAATGTTCTGCAGCTGCTCAGTGACATCCTTGACCCTGACACCAGGGAGGCCACATACCATCCTGGAATCACATGTGCGGCCGCAGAAACACCCGTCTGTTCCCCTAAACTATTGAATCCCCTATCACTGTTGCTTTCCTGACTTTCCTCCTCCCCCCGCTCACCCCAAACAGCTGAGCCACCCATGGTGCCATGTACTTGGCTCTGGCTGTGCTCCCCAGAGGAACCATCACCCTCGTCAACCAGTTAGAGAGGAAGATGCACTCAGGGGACTCCTGCAGTACCTGCCTGGTCCTCCTTCTCTGTCTGGTGGTCACCCAGTCCCTCTCTGCCTGCACTCTCTTGAGCTGCGAGGTGACCACCTCCTGAAATGTGCTATCCATGTAGCTTTCAGCCTCGCGGATGCACTGCAGTGACACCAATTGCTGCTCAAGCTCCGAAACCCAGAGCTTGAGCTCCTCCAACTGGCGACACTCCTTGTATATGTGGTTGTCCAGGACACGAGAAGCGTCCTGGAGTTCCCACGTGGCAGAGAATGTGCATTTGATGGGACTGAGGTGCCCTGCCATGCCTCTAACCATTACTACTAACTAAACTTACCAGAAATAAACTTAAGACTTATTCCTGATCTGGACAAAAAAAAACACTCACCAGTTACTCATCAATCAGCTCCTTCCCGTATGCTGATGTCACTTTAGGTGTTTTTTTTACCTCTCTCCCTGGTGCTCCCTTACCTCCGAGCTCTCCGAGTGAGGCCTACTCTCAGGGACTCACTATTATAACTCTCCCACCACTCTGCCGCTCCGCCCCCCCCCCAACTCTCTCAGGTCCGTGCTCCCTTACCTCCGGGCTCTCCGAGTGAGGCCTACTCTCAGGGACTCGCTATTATAACTCTCCCGCCACTCTGCTGCTCTGCTCCGCAACTCTCTCAGGTCCGCGTTGCCTTACCTCCGGGCTCTCCGAGTGAGGCCTACTCTCAGGGACTCACTATTATAACTCTCCCACCACTCTGCTGCTCCGCACCCCCCCAACTCTCTCAGGTCCGCGTTCCCTTACCTCTGGGCCCTCCCTATTCCCTGTTTTCTCTCTCCCTCCTTTCTTGAATAGCGGAGTTACATTTGCTACCTTCCAATCCAAGGGGACCGTTCTAGAATCTAGGTAATTCTGGAAGATCAAAACCAATGCCTCTAATAGTGCCTCTGCTATCTCCTCCCTAACTTCTTTTAATATTGGCGGATGCAATCCATCCGGACCAGGGGGCTTATCCTCTCTAAGTTTGATTAATTTATCAATTGTCGGCCCCCTTTCTATTTTAAATGTCTTTTCGTCTTTTTTAATCTCTTCTTCTAATGTCATGCCCACCTTGTTAGTCTCCTTGGTGAATACTAAAGCAAAGTAACTATTCAATATTTCTGCCATTTCGCTTAGTGGCCCTATCCCTATCCTGATTTTTCTTTTGTTATTTATGTATCTGTAGAATACTTCACTATTTCTTTTTATAGTCCTTTATAATTTAATCTCGTCGTTCCTCTTTGTTTTCCTATGTCATTGGTCCCAACATGGACCATGACAACTGGATCTTCCCCCTCCCTTTCCAAGTTCCTCTCCTGTTGCTCCAAGATATCCTTTACCCTTGCACCAGATAGGCAACACATCCTATGGATTTTCCATTGCGACTCCAGAGGACGCTATCTATGCCCCAAATTAAAAAATCCCCTATGAATACAACCTTTCTATTCTGTTCCTTCCCCCCCCCCCCCCCACAACTTGGACTGCCTTTTGCTCCATGGTGCCATGGTTAGCATTCTGGCTGTCCACCCCGCAGCCTACATTCTTATTCTCACAGGTAGCAAGTACATTGGGGGTGATTTTAAACCCCAAGAACGGGTGGGTTGGGGACGGGTGGGAGTTGAAAATAGTTGTGTTTTTGGGTCACAATCGCAAAATTTTCAGACTTTGCATTCCGAATGGGAAGCCTGTACTTTTACACGCCAACGTTAAACCCGGAAATAAAGCCGGGTTGCGGTCGCGACCCAAAAAACAACTATTTTTAACTCCCACCGCCCCCAACCCACCCGTTCTTGCAGTTTAAAATCACCCCCATTGTATCAATAGGACCAGTGTCTGTGAGACCTCCTTTTCTACCTCTATCTTCCCTTAATTCCCCTTACCCTGCTGAGCTATGTGTCAAAGAGTGTCTCTGACTCACACTCCAGCTCAAAGACTCTGAACCAGAGTGTTTCAAGCCAGAGAAATTTATCTGGTAAATTATGATGGGAAATAATGAAATGGCAGAGACGTTAAACAAATATTTTGTATCTGTCTTCACAGCAGAAAACACAAAACATACCAGAAATAGTGGGGGACCAAGGGGCTAATGAGACTGAGGAACTTAAAGTAATTAATATCAGTAGAGAAAAAGTACTAGAGAAACTAATGGGACTAAAAGCCAACAAATCCGCTGGACCAGGTGGCCTACTTCCCAGGGTTCTAAAGGAGGTGGCTGCAGAGATAGTGGATGCATTGGTTATGATCTTCCAAAATTCCCTAGATTCTAGAACGGTCCCAGTGGTTTGGAAGGTAGCAAATGTAACACCACTATTCAAGAAAGGAGGAAGAGAGAAAACACAGAACTCCAGACCAGTTAGCCTGACATCAGTCATCAGGAAACTGCTGGAATCCATTATTAAGAAAGTGATAACAAGGCACTTAGAAAATCATAATATGATTATGCAGGGTCAACATGGTTTTATAAAAGGGAAATCGTGTTTGACAAATTTACTAGAGTTTTTTGAGGATGTAACTAGCAGGGTTGATAAAGGGGAACCAGTGGATGTAGTATATTTGGATTTTCAAAAGGCATTCAATAAGGTGCCACATAAAAGGTTGTTAGGCAAGATAAGGGCTCATTGGGTTGGGGGTAATATATTAGCATGGATAGAGGATTGGTTAATGGACAGAAAACAGAGAGTAGGGATAAACGGGTCATTCTCAGGTTGGCAGGCTGTAACCAGTGGGTGCTGCATGGATCAGTGCATGGGCCTCAGCTATTTACAATCTATATTAATGACTTAGATGAAGGGACCAAGTGTAATTTATCCAAGTTTGCTGATGATACAAAGCCAGGTGGGAAAGTAAGCTGTGAGGAGGACACAAAGGGCTCGATTTTCAAATCGAAGTGTGGGTGCGTTGGGGGGGGGGGGCGGGGAAAATCGGGAAAATCCTGAGCAAGTAAGGAAGCCGGCTCCAACCTACTGACTTCCGCGTCTCACACAGAAGTATCTGTGTGTGCGCGCTTCTGGAATGCGAGGGCAATTAGGGATGGGCAATAAATGCCGGCCTCGCCAGCGAGGCCCACATCTCATGAACGAATTAAAAAAAAATTTAAAGCATTTATTAAGGTCCTTGAACTTGTAGAAGTTGTTAATTTCATGGTGATTGAGGCAGTGGAGCGATTTTCATTCGGCCTCAGTGTGTTTCTCATGCTGTGTGAAACACTCCATGTTGTAGGAGACGTGTTTCAGCCGGCAGCCATTTGGGCATTTAAATGCCTGTTTGAAAGATGGGGATAAAAGGTGAGTTATTGCAGCAGAGCACTCAGTTCTCAGACAAACGTTTGGCTGGGAGTTCTTTGTGTTTAGACTGAAAATTCTTGGTTTCCACTCAGAATTCTTCTGTTTACGCATATTTACCAACTTTTCGGACCCCCTCAAACTGACACCATCAGGATGGGGGGGGGGGGCGCGATGGCTTCATTTACCAGAACATCCGAGGACGAGCAACATCACCATCCTCATCAGGCACAGCGTGCACTTCCGCCACTTGGAGCTCCACAACACAGTGCTGCACCACAGGCACCTGCACAAGAGCACAGAGGGCAACGACGGAAGGAGTGACGTCGCAGAAGGCACTACCCTCGTCAGAGGGTCTACAGATCGAGGCTCAGCTTCCTGGACCTCTCTGAGGAGAACTGCATACGGAGGCTAAGAGTGAGATGCTCGGTGGTCGCAGACATCTGCAGCCTTCTTCATGCCAAGATGCTCCCAGCTGGACCGAGCAGCATCTCATTACCTGTCATTGTTGAAGTCACCACTGCCCTCAATTCTTCACTTCCAGATCATTCCAGGGTGCCACCGTTGACATCGCCAGGGTCTCTCAGTCGTCTGCCCACGAGTGCATAAGGCAGGTCACCGATGGCTTGTTTCGCAGGGCCTCGCAATACATCGAATTCCCCATGGACGACCTCAGCCTGACGGAGAGGACAGTGGGATTTCACTCTGTGGCTGGCTTCCCTATGGTACAGGGTGCAATCAATTGCACCCATATAGCAATCCGAGTACCTCCACACAAGCCAGGACTGTTCATCAACAGAAAGGGATATCACTTCATCAACACTCAGCTCGTTTATGACCACCACAAAAGATTCCTTTACATGTGCACCAGATTCTCTGGCAGCTGCCACGATTCGTTCATTCTGAGGGAATCCAACATCCCGATCCTCTTACACCCACCAAACACACTTAAGGGCTGGCTCCTCGGGGACAAGGGAGACCCCCTGCACACATGGCTCATGACACCTCTGAGGAACCCCATCAGCGAGCAACAGCGTCGATACAACAACAGCCACATTGCCACTAGGTCCGTAATTGAACTTGCGATAGGACTGCTGAAGATGCGATTTTGGTGCCTCGATCGTTCTGGGGGAGCGCTTCAATACACACCAGTGAGAGTGGGTCATATTATGGTAGTGTATTGTGTCCTGCACAACATGGCACAACAGAGAGGGGTACTGGCTGAGGAAGCCCCATCCCCTCATCCACCATCCACATCTGCCATCCACATTGAGGAAGACACCCTTGTCCATACCCTTCGTGATCACAAAACCTTAGCCTTTCTCTTCCTATTACTTCTATGTGGTGCATCCCCTGTGGCTGCAGCAGAGGTAGTGGCAGGTTGCTCATGTTCATTCCCCGACTCTTAGATGCTTTGGGCCTACGCCTTCTAGGTTTTGAAGCCCGTGAGGGCCCCGCCAAAGACTGCTCCACCTGCACCTGTGCAGGGGCAGACTCGGTCACCTGGACAGGAGGCAGTATTGCGGGTACTGGTTGAGAGGGGGGGGCAACGGGTGAGATATGGGGGCGCTTTGAGTGGTGTCCCCACTTCCATGTCCCCTTTCGCCATCATCCCTCTCCTGGGCCAGGGACACATCACTCCTACCACCCTGCTGGACAACAGTTTGGAGGACATGTGTGATGCCTTGTAAGGCCAGTGCTAGTGTATCTGTTTGCCCGTCTAAGGCAGCAGAACGTTGTTCACCCTGAGTCCGAACGGCCATTGTCAGGGCCTGAATGGACTCATTTGTGAGCCGTGCGTGAAGCTCAGCGGAGACTAGCCTTCTCTCCATCACAGACATTCCCGCACTTACCTGCAACACTATTTCAGAGATGCCCTCACATCCCTGCGACACTTTCTCAGAGATCCCCTCATGTAGCTGTACCACCATTCCATTAATGCAGGAGTTGGACTCCTCCATCCTCTACGCTATTATGGACAGTGTGTGTGGCACACGTTCCAGTACCTCGCAAATGTGCTGCTGTCCCTCAATCATTTTCCTTTTAAGGGATGACCCCCAGGGTTCAGCATCTGCGTCCAGCTGAGCAGAGCCTGGAGAGGAGTGCGCCCACCGACGCTGACTCTCCACAGCTGCCCCTGCCACCAGTGTCTGCTCGTGCTCACTTGTGTGTGGTAACTCAACAGGTGGCAACCCAACTAACTGACTACTAGGACCCACCGAGGTGTGAGTATCTGCGCTGGTGGATGGTTCACTAAGATGTGACGGTGCGCCCTCAGAGGCTGGCAGGTCCTCTGAGGAATCGACCTCTGCCATCACAGTGGTCGTTGAAGGGCCTGGAAGAGAACAGAAGGCAATATTAAGCATCATCACAAATGTGTCCTGTCGCAATGAGCATACTGAGGTGTTCAACGTGCCAATCATTGTTAACATCAATTCATGTTGTGTGTGATGAATGTTAAAGTTGTGTCACCTGATGTTCGTGGGGTGCCAATCTTGCCGTCCCTGACAGACAGGCACTCGAGGGTGCGGCTGATCTGCAGGGCCTCCTCCTCTGTGTCTGTGAGGGCCACTATTTGTGGAGGCCCCCCTCCAGTCCTCGCTCTCGCGTTTATTTTGTGCTCTCTTCTAGAAGGGGAGAAAGTACAGACGTGTGAGTGAGTGAGGGTGAAGTGAGGTCAGCCAATGAATGCATTGCTTTGGGTGAGGCTGACCATGAAAGAGGTGCATCAGAGGGTGAGTATGAGACAGTGACATCCATTGGATGAGGATTGGGGTGAGTGGTAGTGGTGGAGTCACAAATGGGGAGGTGAGGAAGTGCTCAGGAAGTGCAGGTAAGTTGAGGAAGAGCCATAAATGGGTGTGAGGAGTGATGTGATGGCAGTGCAGAATGAGTTGGGGGGGTGTGATGTGCACCATGGAATGCAGGAGAATCAGTAAGTGTACTAACTTTTGCTGACCTAGTTAGGTAATTGAAACGCTTCCTGCACTGGACCCAGGTGTGGGATATGTTGCTGCTGCTGGTGACCTCCTCTGCTACCTCGAGCCAGGCTTTCTTGGTGGCAGAGGCAGGGCACTTCTTCCTATTGGCCGGGTAAAATAGTCCCCTCCTTCTCCTCACCCTGGCCAGTAGCAGCTGAAGTGAGGCATCACTGAATCTTGGAGCAGCCTTGCCCCTGTCCTGCTCCATATTCTGTGTTGTTGGTCTTTGCTCCAGAAAAAGCCATTGGACCAATGGCCTTTTAAATAGAGACGCTCCAGCTGACTGCCTGTCATGCGGGTACGCAGTCCGTCCACTGCGCAGCTTTCGGACGGTAAACCCGGAAGCCACGTTAAGGGTCACCAATTAACTCGCAATCACATGGAGAACGGTAAGATTTTAGTATCCAGGTTTGCCATGCGCCCATTGACCCCCCTCTGCCATCCTGCTGCTATTTGAAAATCGAGCCCAAAGAGTCTGCAAAGGAATATAGACAGGTTAAGTGAGTGGGCAAGAAGGTGGCAGATGGAGTATAATGTGGGGAAATGTGAGGTTATTCACTTTGGAAGGACGAATAGAAAAACAGAATATTTTTTAAATGGTGAGAAACTATTAAATGTTGGTGTTCAGAGAGATTTGAGTGCCCTCGTACAAGAATCACAGAAAATTAGCATGCAGGTACAGCAAGCAATTAGGAAAGCTAATGGCATTTTGGCCTTTATTGCAAGGGGGTTAGAGTACAGGAGTAAGGAAGTCTTGCTACAATTGTACAGGGCTTTGGTGAGACCACACCTGGAGTATGGTTACAGTTTTGGTCTCCTTACCTAAGGAAGGATATTCTTGCCTTAGAGGCGGTACAACGAAGGTTTATTATATTGATTCTTGGGATGAGAGGGTTGTCCAATGACGAGAGATTGAGTAGAATGGGCCTATACATTCTGGAATTTAGAAGAATAAGAGGTGATCTCATTTAAACATATAAGATTCTGAGGGGGTTTTACAGAGTAGTTGCTGAAAGGTTGTTTCCCCTGGCTGGAGAGTTTAGAAAAAGGGGACACAGTCTCAGGATAAGGGCCATTTTAGTCTGAGATGAGGAGGAATTTCTTCACTCAGAGGATTGTGAACTTTTGGACTTCTCTACCCCAGAGGGCTGTGGATGCTCATTCATTGAGTACATTCAAGGCTGAGATAGACAGATTTCTGGACTCAAGGGGAATCAAGGGATGTGGGAATTAGGTGGGAAAGTGGAGTTGAGGTCGAAGATCAGCCTTGATCATATCGAATGGCGGAGCAGGCTCGAGGGGATGTATAGCCTACTCCTATTTCTTATGTTTACTGCAGATGTGGCAATCCAGGACAGTCTCGCTGCCCACAGACTCCCACATACCACAGTCACGACACACAACTTGCATGGCCATGTCTAGTTTTTATTTATTTATTACTTAGTATTAATTTAATCCTAGAGCTAACAGAAACGCTTAAGATTTAGATAATATTTAGCCGATGGATTTTAGTTTGATTTTACATTAATTACTAATTAATTATTTTGAATATTTATTCATTTAACTATTTATTTATATTTTATTTTTATAGATTGAATGTGTACAGTAAAATAAAAACTTAGTTTAATTTTCTCACATTCCCTCGTTCCCCCGTCCCCCCTCCCGCTGTGCTGACTATGGCATCACCTTTTGAAATTTCTCCGAGTTTGTTTCTCCCTCCTGGGCTGAGCTGTTGCTCTGCTCCTTTCAAGACTAAGAAATTGCCTAGGCCAGCTGGTATATGTAGGAACATAGGAATTGCTAGATGCGAAAAGACTAAGGTCTATCTATTTTGTCTTCTATGATCCTGGTAGTCGCATGATATAACTTTAATGAAGTTGTTGACTAATCATGGCATTCAATCCTCATCAATTAATCTACAACAGACCCAGACATGAGCTGAGGAAAACATCAGTGGTGGAAAGCTTTGGGAACCATAGGTCCAAAGTCACCTGTTCCTCTCAAGAATGCCACACTTACCATTTGTCATATCTCAAAACACTCATATATACTGTATCCCAAATATTATTCTCTGAAAGAAATCTTTCTAATTTGCATTTGATTGCTTCCACAGTCTCCCTAAGGAGCATGTTCCATAGATTGACCACTCACTCACTGAAATACTGGGCCAGAATTTACTGTGAAAATAATGATGAGGCTAATAGCGTTCACCATTATTTATGTGCAAACTGCACAGCAACTTCCGGCAAGCACACATGCGCAGTTAAGTGTGAAAATCCGGAAGTTGCTGTCCGAGATGCGCTGCTCTTCCATCAGCTTCGTGAAAATGGCATCTCGCTGCCTGACTCACTGTTCAAGAACATTGAATGGTGGGAAGTTCCTGTACTTACATGGTAGATGCGGACTAAACTCACCACAAAAAGTTAGGGCTTGTCCATTCCAGTCTAAGCATCCATTTAACAATGTGATAAGTCTTAATTACTGCCAAACAAACTCTCTGGCACTGAAAATTAACTTTTACAAGTGTGGAGTTTCATTCCTTCAGCTTTTAATTGTTGTTGGAGATTTTAAAAAAAATTGAAATACATTTTTAAAAATCTTTTTCTTTTAGTCTATTTTTTCTCTCTCTCTTAATCTGATATTTCTTTCCCTCTCTTTATTTTGCTTTTGGTACATGGTTTGACACTGAATTCACTATTTGAACTTACACTTCTGGGTTCAGACTCCACGCTACTCATTAACGATTCTTCAATCTGATTGGTTAAGGAGATACACAGTAGCTTGCCTGTTCACACAGGTCCCAGATGCCCTGAAGAGGGTGCTGCGCTGTTTGGATCACTAACTTCCAGCGCAAAAGCTCGTGTAGAGTATATGGACAAGGGCAAGTCTAATGAACAGTGCCTGCCACTTACAGTAAATTCTGGCCCAATGTTTCAACAGATTAGTTTTCAATTTACCCCCCTGCAAGTGCAGGCTATGTCCTCTGGTTCTACTGTTCTGGATAAGGTGAAACAGCTTGTCATAGTCTACATTATTTAGTGCCTTTTAGAATCCAAAAACAGCAATCATTTGACCTCTCAATCGTCTCTTTTCCTGTGAGAACATACCCAATGTACATAATCATTCCTCATCGTCCAATACCTCCATCCCCTCAACCTGTTCCATTGGATATTAAACATCTCATGAAGCAATCTGAATAACAGCAGGGAGCTCTCCTGGTGTCCTGGTCAACACTCCTCCACTCAGCCATTTCTTGATGTCACATGGAGTGAATCAAATTAGCTGATGGTGGGGACCTCAGGAGGGGGCTGAGAATGATCATCCACTCAGCACTTCTGGCTGAAGATGGTTGCAAATGCCTCAGCCTTATCTCTTATACTCATGTGCTGGGCTTTGCCATTGTTGAGGATGGGGACGTTCTTCTCGCCTCCTCCGATTAGTTGTTTAACTGTCCACCACCTTTCACCACTGGATATGGCAGGTTTCAGAACTTTGATCTGATCCATTGGTTGTGGGATTACTTAGCTCTGTCTATAGCATGCTGCTTTTTCATGTAGTCTTGTGTTATAGCTTCACCAGGTTAGCACCTCATTTTCAGGTACGTCTGGTGTTGCTGCCTGTATGCATTTTTACACTCCTCATAGAACCAGGGTTGGTCATCTACCTTGATAGTGGTGGAAGAGTGAGAGATATGCCAGGCAATAAGGCTAGAGATTGTGGTGGTACACAATTCTGCTTCTGATGATGATCCACAGCGCCTCATGGATGCCCAGTTTTGAACTGTTAGATCTGTTCTCACTCTATCCCACTTAGCTTAGTAGTGGTGCCACACGATACAATGGAGGTTGTCCTCAATGTGAAGACAGGGCTTGGTTTTCTCAAAGGCTGTGCAGTGGTCACTCCTACCATTGCTGCCGTGGCCAGATGCATCTGAGACAGGTAGATCGGTGAGGTCGAGGTTAAGTAGGTTATTCCTCATGTTGTTTCTCTCGCCACCTATCGCAAACCCAATCTGCAGTTATGTATTTCAGGACTCAACCAGCTTGGTAAGTGATGGTGCTACTTTTGGTGATGGACATTGAAGCCCCCGTCCAGAGTATATTCTGTGCCTTTGCTACCCTCAGTGGTACCTTCCTCCAAGTGGTGTTCAACATGGAGGAGTACTGATTCATCAGCTGTACCATCACTAAGACCAAAACAGCTTAAAGGGAACTCGAGCGGAAAAGTGTAAAGTGGGAGAAAATGTAAGAATAAACTTTATAAAAGTATAATAAACCATAATTTGTACAAAACTAAGATTAGAACACTGCTGAGCTGTTTAAAGTGCCTGTAAGCACCATTGTCGAACAGCTGAGCATTGCTGACTGGCAATTTTAAATCTGATCAGTAAATTATTTAAAAGCCCCAATGTGCAGCACATCAAACTTTTAAAATACTGAAGGTGAGTGGCACTTTGAAGATAAAATAATGAAGGTGAGTGGCTGGACAACAACTGAGCAACATCGCAGGTTTCACAGTTTCCCCGATCAGCTGTTTAATTTGCTGCTCAGCTGTTCAACAATGCTGCAAACTGGCAATTTGAACACTGAACAGTGCTCTACTTAGACTGCTGGCTTGTAACAAATTGTGGGTTTATTACACTCTAAAAAGTATTCTTGCTGTTTCTCCCACTTCATCCCTGCTCTTAGCTGTTTAGCAATGCTGACCTATCAGCTGACTATAGATCAGCAGGAATTGCAAGAGGATTAAAACTAGATGAAGATGAATACCAGAGCTGCAAATGAAATGCAAAAGAAATGTGAAAAAGGTTTCTGATGCCTGAACAATAAAAGGACCAGAGCTAAACTGATCAATATAAGCAACTTGTACTGATTAGCATAACCAACTTGTACTGATTAGCATAACCAACTTGTACTGACGACCATAACCAACTTTTACTGATTAGCATAGCCAACTTGTACTGACTAGCACAAATGGTAGAAAAAGCAAAGACCTTATGCAATTTGGTTTTGGAAGTTGTGATTTAAGCATTATATCCATGTGATTACTACAGGTCCTGATCACTGAAAGTGGATTCTACTATACCATTGATATATTATCTTATTTCTGTAGGAATTAACTGATAGAGTTGCAAAAATCAGGACAATTAGAGAAGCTGCATCTGAATGTCTCTGTCCACCAGGTGAGTGAATTTGTCTTTTGTAGCATGTACTCTTGAGATTTCTCCAAACTGACTTACACACATCCTTTTATAAATCTGGGATCGGATTGATATTCTTTCAAATGTACTAGAATTACATAGAATTTACAGCACAGAAACAGGCCAATCAGCCCAATTGGTCCATGTTGGTGTTTATGCTCCACATAGAAACATAGAAAAATTTATGGCACCGAAGGAGGCCGCTCAGCCCATCATGTCGGTGCCGGTCGAAAAAGAGCTACCCAGCCTAATCCCACTTTCCAGCACTTGGTCCATAGCCTTGTAGGTTATGGCACTTCAAGTGCCTATCCAAGTACTTCTTAAATGTGATGAGGGTTTCTGCCTCTACTGCCCTTTCAGGTAGTGAGTTCCAGACCCCCGCCACCCTCTGGGTGAAAAAAATGTTCTTCAGCTCCCCTCTAATCCTTCTAACAATTACTTTAAATCTATGCCCCCTGGTTATTGACCTCTCTGCTAAGGGAAAAAGATCCTTCCTATCCACTCTATCTAGGCCCCTCATAATTTTATACACCTCAATTAAATCAACCGTCAGCCTTCTCTGTTTCAAAGAAAACAACCCCAGCCTATCCAATATTTACTCATAGCTAAAATTCTCCAGTCCTGGCAACATCCTTGTAAATCTCTAGTGCAATCACATCTTTCCTGTAATGTGGTGACCAGAACTGTACATGAGCCTCCTCCCACCCTTCTTCATCTAACCCTATCAGCATAACCTTCTAACTAATGGAGTTGCAAGAATATAAGCGTAAGTTACATGTCCTATATCAATGTTTTATTTTTATTTGGCCATTACTTGGTTTTAAAGTCATCTTTTGGATAACCAAACTTGCCACAATGGATTGTCCTCCTCCAGGCGGAGTTGTGGTGGACCGAGACTTTCGCCTGTCTCTCCAAATCCTCCGCAACCCATTTCCCTGGGTCGTTTGATATGCACAGCAGGCTCTCAGCAGGATTTCTGCCACCAAGATGGTGCCTGCCAGTGGCCGAAGCCTAAACAAGTGAGGCTTTGGGGCAGAAAAGGAGACCTCAAATAGGCCTTCTCTGTCCATTTAAAATCGAGGTCAGAGTGATTTTTGGTTAGGATTGTGGAGGAAAATCCATAGAATTATAGAAAATTTGCGGCACAGAAGGAGGCCATTCAGCCCATCGTGTCTGCGCTGGCTGAGAAACGAGCCACCCAATCTAATCCCACTTTCCTGCATTTGGTCCGTAGCCCTGCAGGTAACGGCTCTTCAGGTGCACATCCAGGTATTTTTTAAATGAGTTGAGAGTTTCTGCCTCTACCACCCTCTCAGGCGGTGAGTTCCAGACCCCCACCACCCTCTGGGTGAAAACATTTTTCCTCATTTCCGCTCTAATCATTCTACCAATCACTTTAAATCTATGCCCCCTGGTTATTGACCCCTCCGCTAAGGGAAATAGGTCATTTCTATCCACTCTATTTAGGCCCCTCATAATTTTGTACACCTCAATCAAATCACCCCTCAGCCTCCTCTGTTCCAAGGAAAACAACCCCAGCCTATCCAATCTGTCATCATAGCTAAAATTCTCCAGTCCTGGCAACATCCTCATAAATCTCCTCTGCACCTTCTTTAGTGCAATTACATCCTTCCTGTAATTTGGTGACCAGAACTGTGCGCAGTGCTCAAGCTGTGGCCTAACTAGTGTTTTATACAGTTCCAGTATAACATGACTGCTTTTATATTCTATGCCTCGGCTAATAAAGGAAAGCATTCCACATGCCTTCTTAACCACCTTATCTACCTGTCCTGCTACCTTCAGGGATCTCACTTCCTCTACACTTCTCAGTATCCTCCCATTTATTGTGTATTCCCTTGCCTTGTTTGCTCTCACCAAATGCATTACCTCACACTTCTCTGGATTGAACTCCATTTGCCACTTTTCTGCCCATCTGACAAGTCCATTGATATCTTCCTGCAGTCTACAGCTTTCCTCCTCATTATCAACCACACGGCCTATCTTTGTGTCATCTGCAAATTTCTTAATCATGCCCCCTACGTTTAAGTCCAAATCGTTAATGTATACCACAAAAAGCAAAGGACCTAGTACCGAGCCCTGCGGCATCCCACTGGAAACAGCCTTCCAGTCGTAAAAACATTCGTCGACCATTACCTTTGCTTCCTGCCACTGTGCCAATTTTGGATCCAATTTGCCACATTCCCTTGGATCCCATGGGCATTTACTTTTTTGACCAATCTGCCATGTGGGACCTTGTCAAAAGCCTTGCTAAAATCCATGTAGACTACATCAATTGCGCTACCCTCATCGATCCTCCTTGTCACCTCCTCGAAAAATTCAATCAAGTTAGTCAGACATGACCTCCCCTTAACAAGTCCGTGCTGACTGTCCTTGATTAGTCCGTGCCTTTCTAATTGACAGTTTATCCTGTCCCTCAGAATTGATTCCAATAATTTGCCTACCACTGAGGTTAGGCTGACCGGCCTGTAATTACTCGGTCTATCCTTCGCTCCCTTTTCAAACAACGGTACAACGTTAGCAATCCTCCAATCCTCCGGCACTACACCTGTATCCAGTGAAGTTTGGAAAATTATTGTTAAAGCCTCCGCTGTTTCCTCCCTGGCTTCTTTTAACAGTCTGGGATACATTTCATACGGTCCTGGAGATTTATCCACTTTCAAAGTTGCTAATTTCCTTAATACTTCCTTTCTCACTATGTTTACCCATCCAATATTTCACACTCCTCCTCCTTAACTTCAATCCCTGTATCATCCCTCTCCTTTGTGAAGACAGATGCAAAGTATTCATTAAGAACCATACCCACATCTTCCGCCTCCACACATAGTTTATCTTTTTGGTCTCTAATAGGCCCTACTCTTTCATTAGTTATCCCCTTGCTCTTAATGTATTCATAAAACATCTTTGGGTTTTCTTTGATTTTACTTGCTAATATTTTTCATGCCCTCTCTTTGCTTTCCTAATTTCCTTTTTAACTTCACCGCTGCACTTTGTATACCCCTCTAAGCTTTCCGTAGTATTGAGTTCCCAGTGACTATCATAGGCTTTCTTTTTCTGCCTTATCTTACCCTGAATGCTTCTTGACATCCAGCGGGCTTTAGATTTGGCAGCCCCTCCCTTTTTCTTTGTGGGAACATGTTTACCCTGAACCCCTTGAATCACCCCTTTGAATGTCTCCCATTGCTTTGACACTGATTTACCTTCAAGTAGCTGTTTCCAGTTTACTTCTGCTAAATCACTTTTCAGTTTAATAAAATTGGCCTTTCCTCAAATGAAAACTTTAACTCCTGCTCTGTCTTTGTCCTTTTCCATAACTATGCTAAAACTAACTGTATTATGATCACTACCACCAAAATGCTCTCCCACTGCCACTTCTTCCACCTGCCCCTCTTCATTTCCTAGAACTAAATCCAGAACTGCCCCCCCCCCCCCCACCACCTCTCGTTGGGCTTGCTACATACTGGCTAAAAAAATTCTCCAGAATGCAATTTAAGAATTCTGCGCCCTCTGTACCTTTAACATTGATTGTATCCCAGTTAATATTAGGGTAGTTGAATTCCCCTACTATTACTGCTCTGTTGTTTTTGCACTTCTCAGAAATTTGCCTACGTATTTGCTCCTCTGTCTCCCTCTGACTGTTTGGGGGTCTATAGTACACTCCCAGTACTGTGATTGCCCCTTTTTTGTTCTTTACCTCAACCCATAAGGCCTTATTTGATGCTCCTTCTAAAATATCATCCCTCCCCACAACTATAATTGTTTCCTTAACCAAAATTGCCACCCTCCCCTCCTTTTTTATCCCCCTCTTTGTCGCATCTGAAAACCTTGTAACCAGGGATGTTGAGCTGCCAATCCTGTCCCTCTTTAACCCATGTTTCTGTAATAGTTAAGATATCATACTGCCACGTGTCTATGTGTGCCCTCAGCTCATCCGCCTTATTTCCTATACTCCTTGCATTGAGGTAAATAAGTTTAATACATTAAGGATAGCCATATCTGTTTTATGCAACCAATTCTGTTGCATTTCAGATTACTAAGCACTTGCTTACACCATTAGGCATAGTTTTCATTAACCAGACATCATAATTGTAAGAGAATTTTGTTTGAGTAATAAGGTTAAAAATGTGATATTTAGAAATGGGGTAAATAATCAGATTTCTATTTGAACAGATGGGAAAAACCCCAAGTAGATTGCTAATTCACATCGGTATGAGGTTTTTAAAGGGAGACGATATGTTTCCACTAATAATCTTTTAATTTAAGTCAAAGCTCAAAATTTGTTTTTATTTCTATAATACATACCTTCACTCTAAGCGAAGTGTATGATTAATGTGAAACCAAAATAAGCTAGAAATACAAATGAAATACGTCAATTAGATTAAAAGTCTAATAATTCCTTCATGCTTTATTTAGTTTCTGCTTTCCTGTGATCTTGGTACTGTCGCTGTTACTCTCCTCATTACTTCTTTGTCAATAAGATTGAGACCATCCATTCAGTTTCCCCTGCCCAAACCCTGAACCCACATCTTTCTCTAGTTTCTCTCCTATCTCCTCTCATGCTCTCCGATCTCATCTTGTCCATGAGACCCATCTTCTGCACCTTTTGACCCCATTGTGACTAAAATGCTGACCATCCAACTTCTGTTCCTGGTCCTCATGCCGGCTGACAATGTAAGTGGTTTCCTTTCCTCATTGTGTCCCCGTCTCTTTCAAAAACTGCCATCATCACCCCCCTCAAAAAAACCTACCCTCAAACCCTCTGCTCTTACAAACTAGGGCCTCATCTCCAGCCTCCCTTTCCAAAGTCCTTGAACATGTCACTTCCAAATCCGTGCCCATCTTTTCTGCCACTCCATGTTTGAATCTCTACAATCTGGTTTCTGCAGCTGCCACAACACTGAAACAGCCCAAACCAAAGTCACAAATGATATCCTCTGTGACTGTGACCATGGTGCATTATCCCTCCTAGTTCTTGATCTCTCTGCAGCCTTTGAAACAGTCGACCACACCATATTTCTCCAGTGTCTCTCCTCTGTTGTTCAGCTCAGTGGGTCTGACCTTGCTTGGTTCCACTCTTACCTATCTGATCATAGCCAGTGGATCTCCAGCAATGGCTCCTCTTCCCACCCCTGAACTAATACCTTTGAAGTCCCCCAAAGATCTATCCTTGTCCTCTCCTCTTCCTCATTTACATGCTTCCCCCAGTGACATCATGTGAAGACATGGAGTCAGCTTCCATATGTACACTGATGACACTCAGCTCTACCTCTCCACTACCTTTCAACCTGTCCACTGCCACCATGTTGTCAGACTACTTATTCTGACTTCCAGTAAGCTGCACCCAAACTGTTAGCCTGTCTTTTCTCTTTACAGCTGCTGATGGGCCTGTTGCTTATTTTCAGCATTTTAGTTCAGATTTCCAGTATTTGCATATTTTTTCTTTTTAATTGCACAATAGGGCTGCCCAGCTGTTAGCTTTCACTGGCATACACCCAAAGTTAACTTTAATGGTCATGTTAATCAAAGAAAAGTGCAGAACGTGCTACATCCTGTTGATTTGAAGTGGTAGTATATATAGTATTCCTACCTCCAACCTGCCAAAATACTGGAATTAGTAGCAGCAATCAGCACTCATTTCTTAAAAAAAATAATTGAGTACACTGAACCGAAAGTTGAGGATATGCAGGTCAACCAGAAGAGCAGGCTTCCTTCAATCAACTTGCTATTCTCAATTCTCCTGTACAGTATAGGCACACTCATTATTGTTACACAATCCTATTTTCTATTGTCTTTAATCGGGGAAAAAAGGCAAATATATTTTCTGTTTTTGATCAATTCAGAAATGTAGGTTTTCTTAAATCAAAGAGATTACATTTGCATGGGAAATTATTGCTATTAATACAATGAAGCAAGTGATTTGATGGCTATTGACTATTACAACAGCTCAAGATTATCTTCAGTTAAGTTTGACTGTACAATATTCAGCTAATCTGAATGCTGCATTTTTAAAATGTAGTGATCAAATAGAAAACAGTTTATGGATCACCTGTACTTTACTACAGGTGATTATTGATATTTGTGTGTGTGTGTGTATTTATTGTTTTCTTATTATGGTCGCTTGTAGATACCTTACCAGATTGCATAAATGAATGAAAAGAATAGTCCAAAGAAAAAGAATAATTTTTGAAACATAAAGTCTGCATTATCCTTTTTGTGAACTTTATACACAAATCAAAGGTGGAACCAATTGCAACCCAGATGCTGCTTAATTCTGACATTGATGGTGATTTATTTTGATAATCTATAATGAGAATGGTATGACTTGTGTTTGAGAAAAAACAGGATTTAATTTCTTGCCATCAGCACATTTGCAGATTTTTTTCCCCAGCTTAGTTGATGTATGAGTGATTTCACTTTAGGCCAAGTCTGAAACCAATTGCTCAATGACATATAGTCACATAGTGAGAGCCTCAGGGTGCGTTAGTAGCTTATTTGTAAAAGGGGAGAATAATAGGATAGGTTTTGAGCTTTGCTATTAAAGTTTGTTTTGTTCTGTTAAAATAATGAAATTGTGGCTGAAAAGATACCACAGTGCACACTTGTGTTACATCAGTGAAAGAATAGGAAAGGTTAGAGGGTGTACTTTCTGTATAAAAAGTTCCATGTCTATTATTTTTTTTAAATGAACAAGATAGCTTAAGTATGCAGTGCTACCCAGATGGGATATCTTAAGAATGTAGTAGTACTCAGCTGATAGTAGCTTTTCCCCATCCCAGTGGCTTCAAATCAGCCTCTAGGGTAGTTCAAAATGCTGGTTCCCACTGAACTGAGCATAACTGCTACGGGTCATGTACGGGCTGTTCCTATAATATACATCCTGTCCCCTAATTGACGAGCTGCCTGTTGGCATTCCTTGAATGGTGGCAGCTCGTCAATACGAGGCAGATGAGGCCTGATCATGAAAATGGTTTGGGCCTCCCACTGGTACCATCGGGCAGGCAGAGAGAACACTCTCACCGCCCGTCATTACCCGTTTGATTTGCATCACAATTGCAAATCGCCCCCATAGTCTCAAATGGACACATTTAATTTATTGGTGTATTTACTGATTTCAAGAATATAATCTAACTGTAATAAAAGTTGTAGGCTATTAAGTTTAATTGGATTCTTATAAATAGTGAAGTCCATCTGGAGGAGAAGTTTAAACTTACAGCACCACTGTTAGCCACTAGAAGGCACTTCCTGCACATGATCACAGTAGCTGTATAAACACTGGGAAAAGTCCGCAGTCTCAATGAAGCAAGTGGTGTTAGGGTGTTAGGCAAAAATGTTTAGATATTCAGCTTTAGATCCCTCCCCTATAATTAAGCGGGAGGATGTAGAAATGCAACATCTCCAGCAGCAAAGATGCAAGAGAGTTGTTGGTCCATCAGGACAAGTGCTGCCTCGGATCCTTAGCTTGTAGACTACCACCAAAATTGATTAAATCAGATAACCAAATAAAATTCCAGTTATTCATCAGTCTGTTTCAGCTACTAATGGCACCAAACCAGCTAAAAAAGATATATCTATATAAATTGAGACAAAATTCTGATCTTCTCTCTTTGTTCTACATCTACTTTATTCTGACTTGCAGCTCATCTCTCTAATTATGATGAAAAGAAATGGAGACAAAAGCAATTGTTTGGAGTATATTGTAACACTGTGACAATACTTTGGCTCTAAATATATTAATTTTCTTTATTTATCCTGTTGACTCTCAAAATTTATAGCAACCAATTAGGTAATTTTAATGGCTTGTTGTTAACCAGTGACTGATTTTACAGTTGGCTGGAGTAAGAGCTAGTAGGGTAGATTTTCATCTTTACTACCTGGGCGATGAGCATCACCTGGTTAGAACACAGAGAGGTAAATCTGGGTGGTGAGCATTGCACGCCAATAACAGAATTAATGGAAGGAAAATTGGATGGGTTCTGTAACTGGCATGCTAAATGCCCATCTGGTAAACATCAGCCCCAGTATCTCTTGGCTAATTCCTGTATCAGTTCTAACTCCCCTCATAGAGCATTCCAACTGAAGGTGGCAGAGAAAGTAGTTTTATATCTCCCAGCATATGAACTGGTTTGGGCAGCCCTCATTATAAACCCTAGAGGACTGCATTCAGTTTTGGTCACCCTGACCTGAATTGAATGGAATTGGTATGGGGCTTTACTACTATTACTGCTACTAGTACTATTACTGCAGCTACAACATGCTCTTGTATAGCACCTTAAATCTAGGTAAATATAGGAAAAAGGCACTTCACAGGGGTGTAAGGAATGATGAATGAAAAGCCAAAAGGGGAAAGATTGGGCGGAGTGGTCAAAGGCTTGGTCAAAGGCATGGATTTTAAGGAGGGTCTTAATGGAGGAGAAGGTAGTGCAAAGGCAGAAGAGTTTAGGAGGGGAATTCCCTAATATAAGGGATCAGCTTCCTGGCTCTTTTCGCAGCCTCCAGTGCTTGAATGTCTCTTGTTTCTTAATGACCAGCACTGGACACAGTATTCAAGGTCCAATCTGACCAGAGCACTGTAAAGTTTAGTCCCTTCCTCTTCTGACTAATATTCCACTGCTTTTTATCCAGTTCCAGGGTTTATCCTGAATCTCAACAGCTTTGATTTTATATTGAATGTTATCAAAAGTCTTTTGGAAATTAAGGTACACCAAATCATAGGGCTTACCAGAGTAGACTTGGGTAATCACTTCCTCAAAGAAGTCAAAGAGGTGGGTCAGGCAAGAGCTTGCTTTTCTGAATCCATGTTAATTAGGTTGTTGTCATACAGATGATCCTCAAGTTTAACCCTGATAATCAATTTCATTATTTTACATGGAATGGAAGTAAGACTAATGGGTCTGTAGTTGCCCATGTCTGTGTTTAGCCACACTCCTGCCAGAGTTATGGTGGGAGTGTACTGAAAGTGCCCGAATTTTCGGCCCCTATATTGAGGGGTGAAATCCTGTGTGGGTTCCCTCAATTGTCCACCATAAGACATTCCTGAGGAGGCGGCCTTAGTTGTTTCGGAGGCAGAAGTATATGGAAGAGAGAATCACAGTGACCCGCTCAGAGGACTCCTCAGTGACTGGAAGGCGTATCAGAGCACAACTGGATGAAGCATTAGAAAGGAGATACAAGATGCACAGAGGACTGTGAGGGACAAACAGCATTAGAAGAAAGAGTACTTCAGAAATAGCAAGGATCCGATGGGTGGTGGGGGGAGGGAGGAAGCGAGGCAGACTAAGATGGGTTTAGAATACATGTGCGTAAATGCATGGTGTGTGATAAATAAGGTTGGTGAGCTGCAGGCACAAGTACCACTATGGTATAGTGGCAATAACGGAAATCAAGGGGAGGGATGGACATTTGATATTCCTGGCTACAATAGGAAATATAGGGAAGGAAAAAAAGGAAGGGGCTGGCAGTATTGATCAAAGATACTGTTACAGCACTAGAAAGGGATGCTGTACTTGAGGGTTCAACGATAGAATCTATTTGGTTAGAATTAAGGAACAATAGAGGAGCTATTACATTGCTAGGTGTATATTATAGGCCACCAAATAGTGGGAAAGAGATAGAGGAGCAAATTGCAGAAAGATGCAAGAACTTCAGAGTAATGATAATAGGGAACTTCAATTATCCTAATGTAGACTGGGAAAATAACAGTCTAAAGGGCAAAGAGGGGGAGGAATTCCTGAAATGTGTACAAGAGAACTTTCTTGATCAGTATGTTTCCAGCCCCATGAGGAAGGAAGCAGTGCTGGATCTAGTTCTGGGGAATGAAGTGGAACAAGTGGAGCATGTTTCAGTGGGAGAGCATTTAGGAAACAATGATCACAATATCATTAGGTTTAGAGTAGTTATGGAAAAGGAAAGGAAAAATCAAATCTGAAAATACTCAACTGGAGGAGGGCTAAGTTCAGTGAGTTGTAAAGGGATCTGGCACAGGTCGAAAGGAATCAAAGATTGGCAGGTAAAACAATAAATGAGCAATGGGAGGCCTTCAAAGAGGAGATATTTCGAGTACAAACTAGACACATTCCCATGAGGGGGGAAAGGAAGGGCATCCAAACCAAGAGCTCCCTGGATGACTAAAGAAACAGAGATTAAAATGAAACAGAAAAAGGAGGCTTGTGATAAATGTTGGGTTCATAATTCATTAGAGAACGAAGAATACAAAAAGTACAGGGGAGAACTGAAAAAGGAAATAAGAGGGGCAAAGAGAGAGTATGAGAATAGATTGGCTGGTAACATAAAAGGGAACTCAAAAGTCTCTTATAAACATGTAAATAATAAAAGGGTAGTCAAAGGAAGGGTGGGGCCGAGTAGGGAGCAAAAAGGACATCTTCTTGAGGAGGCAGAGGGCATGGCTGAAGTAGGAAATGAGTACTTTGCATCTATCTTCACTAAAGAAGAGGATGCTGCTAATGTCACAGTAAAGGAGGGGGTAGTCGGGAAAATGGATAGAATAAAAATCGATAAAGAGGAGGTACTAAAAATGTTGGCAGCGCTCAAAGTAGAAAAGTCACCCAGTCTGGATGGGATACATTTTAGATTGCTGAGGGAAATAAGGGTGGAAATTGCGGAGGCACTGGCCACAATCTTCCAATCCTCCTTAGATATGGGAGTAGTGCCAGAAGACTGGAGGATTGCAAATGTTACATCCCTGTTCAAAAAAGGGGAGAGGGATAAACCCGCCAGCTACAGGCCAGTCAGCCTAACATCGTTTAGTGGGGAAACTTTAGAGACATTAATCCGGGACATAATTACTTGGCACTTGAAAAAATATAGATTAATAAATGAAAGCCAGTACGTATTTGTTTGACTAATTTGATTGAGTTCTTTGATGAAGTAACGGAATAGGTTGATGAGGGTAGTGTGGTTGATGTGGTGTATATAGACTTTCAAAAGGCGTTTGATAAAGTACCACATAATAGACTTGGCAGCAAAATTGAAGCCTGTTGGATTAACAGGGCAGTTGCTGTGTGGATACAAAATTGGCTTTTTTTTATTCGTTCATGGGATGTGGGCGTCGCTGGCAAGGCCAGCATTTATTGCCCATCCCTAATTGCCCTTGAGAAGGTAGTGGTGAGCCGCCTTCTTGAACCGCTGCAGTCCGTGTGGTGAAGGTTCTCCCACAGTGCTGTTAGGAAGGGAGTTCCAGGATTTTGACCCAGTGAAGATGAAGGAACGGCGATATATTTCCAAGTCGGGATGGTGTGTGACTTGGAGGGGAACGTGCAGGTAGTGTGGTTCCCATGTACCTGCTGCTCTTGTCCTTCTAGCTGGTAGAGGTCGCGGGTTTGGGAGGTGCTGTCGAAGAAGCCTTGGCGAGTTGCTGCAGTGCATCCTGTGGATGGTACACACTGCAGCAACTGTGCGCCGGTGGTGAAGGGAGTGAATGTTTAGGGTGGTGGATGGGGTGCCAATCAAGCGGGCTGCTTTGTCCTGGATGGTGTCGAGGTTCTTGAGTGTTGTTGGAGCTGCACTCATCCAGGCAAGTGGAGAGTATTCCATCACACTCCTGACTTGTGCCTTGTAGATGGTGGAAAGGCTTTGGGGAGTCAGGAGGTGAGTCACTCGCCGCACAATACCCAGCCTCTGACTTGCTCTTGTAGCCACAGTATTTATATGGCTGGTCCAGTTAAGTTTCTGGTCAATGGTGACCCCGAGGATGTTGATGGTGGGGGATTCGGTGATGGTAATGCTGATGAATATCAAGGGGAGATGGTTAGACTCTCTCTTGTTGGAGATGGTCATTGCCTGGCACTCGTCTGGCACGAATGTTAATTGCCACTTATGACCCCAAGCCTGGATGTTGTCTAGGTCTTGCTGCATGCGGGCTCGGACTGCTTCATTATTTGAGGGGTTGTGAATGGGACTGAACTCTGTGCAATCATCAGCGAACATCCCCATTTCTGACCTTATGATGGAGGGAAGGTCATTGTTGAAGCAGCTGAAGATGGTTGGGCCTAGGACACTGCCTTGAGGAACTCCTGCAGCAATGTCCTGGGGCTGAGATGATTGGCCTCCAACAACCACTACCATCTTCCTTTGTACTAGGTATGACTCCAGCCACTGGAGTTTTCCCCCTGATTCCCATTGATTTCAGTTTTACTAGGACTCCTTGGTGCCACACTCGGTCAAATGCTGCCTTGATGTCAAGGGCAGTCACTCTCACCTCACCTCTGGAATTCAGCTCTTTTGTCCATGTTTGGACCAAGGCTGTAATGAGGTCTGGAGCTGAGTGGTCCTGGCTGAACCCAAACTGAGCATTGGTGAGCAGGTTATTGGTGAGTAAGTGACGCTTGATAGCACTGTCGACGACACCTTCCATCACTTTGCTGATGATTGAGAGTAGACTGATAGGGCGGTAATTGGCCGGATTGGATTTGTCCTGCATTTTATGGACAGGACATACCTGGGCAATTTTCCACATTGTCGGGTAGATGCCAGTGTTGTAGCTGTACTGGAACAGCTTGGCTAGAGGTGCAGCTAGTTCTGGAGGACAAGTCTTCAGCACGAGAGCTGGGATGTTGTCGGGGCCCATAGCCTTTGCTGTATCCAGTGCGCTCAGCCGTTTCTTGATATCACATGGAGTGAATCGAATTGGCTGAAGACTGGCTTCTGTGATGGTGGGGATATCGGGAGGAGGCCGAGATGGATCATCCAATCGGCATTTCTGGCTGAAGATGGTTGCAAATGCTTCAGCCTTGTCTTTTGCACTCACGTGCTGGACTCCATCGTTGAGGATGGGGATGCTTACAGAGCCTCCTCCTCCCGTTAGTTGATTAATTGTTCTCCACCATTCATGACTGGATGTGGCAGGACTGCAGAGCTTTGATCTGATCCGTTGGTTGTGGAATCGCTTAGCTCTGTCTATAGCATGTTGCTTCCGCTGTTTAGCATGCATGTAGTCCTGAGTTGTAGCTTCACCAGGTTGGCACCTCATTTTTAGGTACGCCTGTTGCTGCTCCTGGCATGCTCTTCTACACGCCTCATTGAACCAGGGTTGATCCCCTGGCTTGTTGGTAATGGTAGAGTGAGGAATATGCCGGGCCATGAGGTTACAGATTGTGCTGGAATACAATTCTGCTGCTGCTGATGGCCCACAGCGCCTCATGGATGCCCAGTTTTGAGCTGCTAGATCTGTTCTGAATCTATCCCATTTAGCACGGTGGTAGTGCCACACAACCCGTTGGATGGTGTCCTCAGTGCGAAGATGGGACTTCATCTCCACGAGGACTGTGCGGTGGTCACTCCTACCAATACTGTCATGGACAGATGCATTTGCGACAGGTAGATTGGTGAGGACGAGGTCAAGTAAGTATTTTCCTCGTGTTGCTTCGCTCACCACCTGCCGCAGGCCCAGTCTATCAGCTATGTCCTTTAGGACTCAGCCAGCTCAGTCAGTAATGGTGCTACCAAGCCACTCTTGGTGATGGACATTGAAGTCCCCCACCCAGAGTACATTCTGTGCCCTTGCTACCCTCAGTGCTTCCTTCAAGTGGTGTTCAACATGGAGGAGGACTGATTCATCAGCTGAGGGAGGGCGGTAGGTGGTAATCAGCAGGAAGTTTCCTTGCCCATGTTTGACCTGATGCCATGAGATTTCATGGGGGGGCTATTGGGCGCGTGGGTAACGCGCCCGGTGAAATTAGTCAGCCACCCGCGCGATCGCAGCCCAATTGGATCCACTTACCTTGTCTTCCGGGTTCCCCACTGCTGATCTGCGCGTCGGGCGGGCTGCGCATGCGCAATGAGGTCTGTCAGCTGGAGGAGCTCTATTTAAAGGGGCAGTCCTCCACTGACAGATGCTGCAACAAATAGAAAAAATTACAGCATGGAGCAGCCCAGGGAGAAGGCTGCTCCCAGTTTAATGATGCCTCACTCCAGGTATCAATAGATGGGGTGAGGAGGAGGGGGAGGACAGAGATCTTCCCCCCGGCGGGCGGGAGGAAGCAGCCTGCCTCTGCCACCAGGAAGGCCTGGCTCGAGGTGGCAGAGGAGGTTACCAGCACCACCAACATATCACGCACCTGCATACAGTGCAGGAGGTGGTCCAATGACCTAAGTAGGTCAGCCAAAGTGAGTACACTTACTCATTCCCCTGCACTCCGTCTGCCACATCACCGCCCCCACCCCACACCTCCTTCTGCACTGCCAACACTACTCTGTCACATCACCCCTCACACCCACTCAAACCTCATCCTCATCTTACCTGCACTTACTCACCTCACCAGTACTCATCCCGCCACTACCACTCAACCCAATCCTCATGGCTCTATCTCATACTCACCCTCTCGTGCATCTCTTTCACAGTCAGCCTCACTCAACCTGCCACTACCTGTGCTGCAGCCACATGGCATGCATCACATATGTGCAGTAGGCAGCGTAAGGCAAACGTGTCGTGAGCATGAAGGGGATGCACAAGGGTGTTTGAGGTTTTTTTACTTATATTGAATTTCTGACCAACTCACATTACATATTATATTGGCACCACTACTGCCACGTCTTTGCGAATCTTGTCTGGTTTGTGCAATAATGCCCTTTCCTGAGGATCACTATGAAGACCCACAACTGATGCCACCCATTGTGTCACTGCAGAGTGGGTGTAGGTGTATTTGCAGGGCTCTTTTGTGCAGACGACTGAGAGACGTCGGCGATGTCCTCGGTGGCACCCTGGAAGGATGCGGAGGAGAAGTTGTTGAGGGCAGTGGTGACTTTGACAGCGACAGGTAAGAAGATGGTGCTTGGGCCAGCTGGGAGCAGCTCGGCATGAAGGAGGCTGCAGATGTCCACGACTACATGTCGAGTGACTCTGAGCCTCCGTGTGCACTGCTGCTCAGAGAGGTCCAGGAAGCTGAGACTTGGTCTGTGGACCCTGTGGCGAGGGTAGTGCCCTCTGCGACGCATCTCTCTCTGCGGTTGCCCTCCCTCCTGCTGTGCAGGTGGATGTGTCACAGCACTGTGTTGTGGAGCTCCACGTGTCAGAGGTGGACGGCGTGGCTGGCGAGGCTGGTGAGGCTGGTGATGCTGTTCGCCCTCCGAGGAGGTCATGACTGCAGCTACGGCGGCCCCCATCCACAAGATGTACATCTGAGGGGGTCCGCAAGGTAGGTACATGTCTCTGGACCCTGGGGCAAGTGTGCAAGTTGGTGAATTTTCTTGTCAGGAGGAGGGTGGTGGAGGCCAAACTTTGTCCCAAGTGACAGAGTGGCCTCCTGCAATGAGTGAGGGTCTCCCCCTTCCCCCCCACCTGTCAAATGGACCTTTGCAGCTGCCACAGGCTGACAGCTGCAACAGGTCCATTTGAACTGGGAGTGTTTCCCATAGTATGGGAAACAGTCCCAGTTGTGTATAAAATCCCACCCCTCCTCACATAATCCCTTAATCAGGTCAGTTAATGACCTGAAATAGCACAATAAATACTTTCAAGTGGAACCCCGCTGGCTTTAATTGCCTGCGGGATTCCCACCAGCGGGGACTGCGCGCGCATGCAGGCGCCTCAGTGGGGAACCCGCAAGTGGGCGGGTTGGAGCCGGGCTCCGGTCCCGCTCCGGGATTCCCCGATTTTTGGACCCCCTGCCAGGAACGCACCCGATAGCGGGTGCGAAAATGATGCCCAATGTTGAGGACTCCCAGGGCCACTCCCTCCTGACTGTATATCACTGTACCACCACCTCTGGTGGGTCTGTCCTGCCGGTGTGACAGGACATACCCAGGGATGGTGATGGAAGAGTCTGGGACATTGGCTGAAAGGTATGATTCTGTGAGTATGGCTATGTCAGGCTGTTGCTTGACTAGTCTGTGGGACAGCTCTCCCAATTTTGGCACAAGTCCCCAGATGTTAGTGAGGAGGACTTTGCAGGGTTGACTGGGCTTGGTTTGCCTTTGTTGTGTCCGGTGCCTAGTGGTCCAATGCCGGGTGGTCCGTATGGTTTTATTCTTATTGTGACTTTTTTTAAGCGAGATTTTACAACTGAGTGGCTTGCTAGGCCATTTCAGAGGGCAATTAAGAATCAACCACATTGGTGTGGGTCTGGAGTCACATATAGGCCAGACCGGGTAAGGACAGCAGGTTTCCTTCTCTAAAGGACATTAGTGAACCAGATGGGTTTTTACGACAATCCGGTAGTTTCATGGCCACCATTACTGATACTAGTATTTTAATTCTAGATTTTTATTTAATTAATTGAATTTAAATTCCCCAGCTGCCGTGGCGGGATTTGAACTCATGACTCTGGATTATTAGTCCAGGCCTCTGGATTGCTAGTCCAGTAACATAACCACTATGCTAAGGGACAGAAAGCAGAGTAGTGGTGAACGGTTGTTTTACAGATTGGAGGGAAGTGTGCAATGGTGTCCCCCAAGGGTCAGTGTTGGGACCACTGCATTTTTGATATATAATGATGACCTGGATGGATTTGGGTATACAAGGCATAATTTCAAAGTTTGCAGATGACATGAAATTCGGAAATGTAATAAACAGTGAGGAGGATATTAATAGACTTCAGGAGGCCATAGATGGACTGGTTAAATGGGCAGACACATGGCAGATGAAATTTAACACTGAAGTGTGAAGTGATTCATTTTGGTTGGATGAATGAGGAGAGGCAATATAAACCAATGGTACAATTTTAAAGGGGGTGGAAAAATAAAGAGACCTGGGGGTCTTTGAAGATGCAGGACAAGTTGAGAATGCTGTTAAAAGGGCATGCGGGATCCTTTGCTTTGTACATCAGGACATTGAGTACAAAAGCTAGGAAGTTATGCTAAACCTTTATAAAAACACTGGTTAGGCCCCAGCTGGAGTAATGTGTTCAGTTCTGGGCACCACACTTTAGGAAGGATGCAGAGGAAATTTACTAGAATGTACCAGGGATGAAAGGCTTCAGTTACATGGAGAGATTAGAGAGCCTGGGGTTGCTCTCCTTAGAGCAGAGAAGGTTAAGGGGAGATTTAACAGAGGTGATCAAAATCATGAAGGGTTTTGATAGAGGTAAATAAGGAGAGACTGTTTCAGTGGCAGAGGGATCAGTAACCGGAGGACACAGATTTAAGGTAATTGGCAAAAGAAGCAGAGGCGACAGGAGGAAAAAAAAATTTACGCAGCGAATTATGATCTGGAATGCACTACCTGAAAGGGTGGTGGAAGCAGATTCAATATTAACTTTCCAAAGGTAATTGGAAAAATATTTGAAATGGAAAAATTTGCATGGCTATGGGGAAAGAGCAGGAGAGTGGGACTAATTGGATCATTCCTTCAAAGAGCCAGCATTGGCACAATGGGCCGAATGGCCTCCTCCTGTGTTGTATTGTTCTAAGATTCTAACTTATCACTGAAATCTCCTCTTCTATTTAACAGAGTCTAACTTTGCTACTGCTGCCTTAACTCCTTCTCCTTCACCTTCAAGTAAAGGACCATTCATTCAGTATCCATCCAGAACATGACAATACATCAGGCCTCTTTGCTCCAATATAACCGTGCCAGTGATCGGCATCTGATTGAATAAGTCAACAAGAAATAAGTGCACTCTTTCCTGTATGACTCTAACCTCCATGAACACATGAAAAGAAGTTGGGGTTATCTTTGCTTTTCGGTATGATCCTGGAGTAGTGGGCGGTTTTGGCAGAGGAGACTGAGGCACGAAAGTGCTTGATGTGGTCCAGCTAGATCTGGTGACAGATGGCTAAACCAGTTGTGCGCCAGACACGCTTAAGATTAAACAAAATACATGTAAAATATTATAAATGCTATAAATAAAATACTGCAGCAAGTACAGAATACTATTTGAAATGAACTGGATTTGAAAACTGTCTTCGAGTTGGTAGAGTTCTACTGAGGAATTGTTGTAGTGGATTGGCCAAAAATCAAAAGTAAAGCCCAGTAGTAAAGGAATAAATGACTAAGGTCTCTCTGTGCATTGTACATGCATATTTTAAATATAAGTATTTACTTTTGTGTACACTTGTATATGTTAGGGAAACTGGATTTTCATGAAGCAGTAAGAAAGGTATGTTAATAAATCATTATCAAGAGTTTCCTTTCACACACTGTGCATAAATCGACATATTGGCCCAGAATTTGCTGTCAAAATAATGGTGAGGAGAATGGCGTTCACCATTACTTATGCACAAATCACACGGCAACTTCAGATGAGGGCAGACGCGCAGTTAAACGTGAAAATCCCGAAGCTGCTGTCCAAGATGCACCATTCTACCATCAGCATTGTGAAAATGGCATCTTGCTGTTTGACTCACCATTCAAATACATTGAACGGTGTGATGTTCCTGTCCTTGCATGGTAGATACGGATTAAACTCGCCACAGAAAGTTACGGCTTGTCCATTTCAGTCTAAGTACCCTTTTTAATGGTGTGATAAGTCTTAATTACTGCCAAACCACCTCTCTGGCACTGAAAATTAACTATTAAAATGCAGACTCTCATTCCTTCATGTTTTAATTGTGGGAGTTTTTTTTTAAATGTAAATTAAAATTTTAAAAAACTTTTTCTTTGTCTTTTTTTTCTCTCTCTCTTAAGCCAATATTTCTTTCCCTCTCTTTATTTCACTCACTGTTCCTGATTTGACCTTGAATTCACTATTCTAACTTACACTTCCTGGTTCAGACTCTGTGCTGCTCATTAATGATTCTTCAATCTGATTGGTTAAGGAGATACACAGTTGCTTGCCCTGTTTACACATGTTCCAGATGCCCTGTAGATGCCTTCACTGTTTATCAACTCCCACATTCAGCAACTTCCAATGCAAAGTCTTATGGAAATCAAACGGGCAAGGACAAGTCTAACGAACAGTAAATTCTGACCCATTATGACAGTGTTGATTGCCAGTGACAATTAAATGCAAACTCACATCTTATGTTATGATCAAATAATACACACTGCAGTCAGGCTACGCCGGTGGTGGACGGGGATGGATGTTTAGGCTAATTGATGAGATGCTGATCAAGCGGACTGCTTTGTCCTGGATGGTGTCGAGCTTCTTGAGTGCTATTGCAACTGCTCCCATCCAGGCAAGTGGAGAGTATTCCATCACCCTCCTGACTTGTGCCTTGTAGGTGGTGGAGAGGCTTTAGGGAGTCAGGAGGTGATCCACTCGGCACAGACTATCCAGTCTCTGACTAATTGGTCCAATTGCTATTCTGGTCAATGGTGAGCCCCAGAATGTTAATGGTGGGGGACTCAGTGATGGTAATGCCTTTGAGTGTCAAGGGGAGGTGGTTAGGTTCTCTCTTGTTGGAGATGGTCATTGCCTGGCACTTGTGTGGAGCGAATGTTACTTGCCACTTATCAACCCAAGCCTGGATGTTGTCCAGGCCTTCCTGCAATCGGGCATGGGCTGCTTCATTATCTGTGGAATTGTGAATGGAGCTGAACACTGTGCAATCATCAGCGAATAACCCACTGCTGACCTTATGATGGAGGGAAGGTCATTGATGAAGCAGCTGAAGATAGGACACTTCCCTGAGGAGCTCTTGCAGCGATGTCCTGAGGCTGAGATGATTGGCCTCCAACAACCACCACTATCTTCCTTTGTGCCAGGTATCACACCAGCCATGGGAGTGTTTTTCCTCTTATGCCCATTGACCTCCATTTTACTAGAGCTCCTTTTTCCCCACACGCAGTCGAATGCTGCCTTGATGTTGAGAGCAGTCACTCTCACCTCACTTCTTGAATTCAGGTCGTATCCATGTTAGGACCAAGGCTGTAATGAGGTTTGGAGCCGAATGTTCAGTTTGTGTTCTGCCAGGACCAATGGGGAGCAGGTTATTATAGTAAGTGCCGCTTGATTGCACTGTTAACAACTCCTTCCATCACTTTACTGATGATTGCGAGACGGCTGATAGGGTGGTAATTGTTCCGGTTGGATTTGTCCTGCTTTTTGTGGACAGGACATACCTGGGCAATTTTCCATGTTGTCGGATAGATGCCAGTTTGTAGCTGTACTGTAACAGTTTAACTAGGAGTGGGGCTAATTCTGGAGCACAGGTCTTCAGTACTAGAGCTGAGATATTGTCAGGGCCCGTAGCCTTTGCTGTATCTAGTGCACTCAGCCACTTCTTGATGTCACGTGGAATGAATCGAATTGGTTGAAGTCTGGCATCCCAGAGGACCTCAGGAGGAGGCTGAGAAGGATCATTCACTTGGCACTTTTGGCTGAAGATGGTTGTTAACGGTTCAGCCTTGTCTTTTGCACTCGCATGCTGGGCTCCGCCATCATAAAGAATGGGGAAGTTCATGGAGCCTCCTCCTCCCATTAATTGCTTAATTGTCCAACACCACTTACAAATGAATGTGGTAGGGTTGCTGAGCCGTTGGTTGTGAGATAGCTTAGCTCTGTCTATAGCATGCTGCCTTTGCTGTTTAGCATGCATGTAGTCCTGTGTTGTAGCTGCATCAGGTTGGCACCTCATTTGCAGATACGCCTAATGCTGCTCCCACCATGCCCTCTTACACTCCTCATTGAAACAGGGTTGGTCATCTAGCTTGATGGTGATGGAGGAGTGAGGGATATATATCGTGGTGGTATAATCTGCTGCTGCTGCTGATGGCCCACACAGCCTCATGGATGCCCAGTTTTAAGCTGCTAGATCTGTCTTAATCCATCCAACTGTGGTAGTGCCACACGACATATTGAAGGGTGTTCTCAGTATGAAGGCAGGACTTGGTGTCCACAAGGACTGTGTGGCGTTCACTCCTACCAATGCTACAATGCATCTGTCACAGGTAGATTGGTGAGGTTGAGATCAAGTAGGTTATTTCCTCGTATTGGTTCTTTTGCCACCTGCCACAAGCTCTATGTCCTTCAGGACTCTGCCAGCCCAGTCTGTGACAGTACTACTGAGCCACTCTTGGTGGTGGATACTGAAGCCCCCCACCCAGAGTTCATTCTGTGCCCTTGCTACCCTCACTGCTTCCTCCAAGTGATGTTCAACATGGAGGAGGACTGATTGATCAACTGAGGGAGGGCAGTAGGTGGTAATCAGCAGGAGGTTTCCTTGCCCATGTTTGACCTGAAGCCATGTGACCTCATGAGTCCAGATCTGGCAAAAGTCCCCTGTGGCTCCCTAGAATGAGCTTGTAGCATAAAAGGTGAGAGATGTGGTCACCTTCTCTGTCTCAATCAGAGCTGTCCAGGCTGTGGAACTTGATTGCAGATTTGGCTGCAGCAACTAACAGAGCTCCTCCAAAGCTTCATGATTGAAGTGCAGCCTCCTGAGACAGAACTCATGTATGGTCTAAGAAATTGCGCCTGGGTTGATACATCCTCCGGGATGGTAGTGTTGGCATGGTCTGGCTCTCTTCTGGTGCTGCCTAATTAATCTGGATTCCCTTACAGACTCTGGTTGCTCCTTTTCCTCTAGCATATATATCATGTAAAGTGGAATTCCAATTGGGAAGCCCATTGTGCATCCCTCAGATAATAGCTCAGTAATTTTATTGAACTAGAATGCTTTCCAAAGGTGATGCAGGATGCAGGGAAGGCTTCCTGAGTATAACAGTGAAGACATTTTTCCCAATATCTGCAATGAGTCCCAAGAAATGACCAAAAATGTCCACAAGCAACCTTGGTTCAGCAGTATCCTCTTAACCAGATTCTACTGCCTTAAGGAATAGGTACTGATAAACTACGCCTTTAAAATGGTGGTGCGCATTCTCAAGGCCGGACAGGAAGGTAGAAGGTGACGTTATCCCATCCTAACTCATTTTACGTGGCTGTAACTGGGAGTGGGCATTTCTTCAGCACATCCTGAAATTCAATAGAATTTATGGCAGGGCGTGACTGCATATCAGCCCTGTCAAAAATTCCTGGCCCCTAGGAATGTCAGGGTCCATAGCTTCTTTACATTCTATATGTGCAGTGGAGAGAGAATTGGCATAACATGTATCTTTTCACTTTATTTGTGAAAATGATTACAGAAATGTACCTATTTAATAGTAATTAGTTATACTCCCCAATATTTTTCTCTGTGCAATAGTTTTAATAAATTCACAAGCTCACATTTATGAATTTATTTATACTGACGCACAGAGGAAAATGTTGAGGACTGTCTATAACCCATTAGATTGTAAGAAATACTAAGGCAAACTGTGGGTTTAATGACTTATTTATTGTACATTTTTGTGATGGAAGGCAAATTTAAAAGCAATACTTTTGAACATAATTAAAGAATAAACATGGTTCAAGAAATTTAGATTTTAATTTCTTATTACTATTCATTTCCGAGGGCTGCTTGTTGCTATTCCTTCTCGAGCTGAGTCTGCAGGGATAACGTGCAGTTTAACATAAGCTTCCTGTTAATGTGCTTTTTTTTTCTTAAGCATGCAAATCATGTAATAAAATACTCAACAGTGTGGCTTTAAAAACTGACTTATGTGGTGTCATAGTATGGCCAGGTAATGAGATCAAGATTACCAGAGCCTCCAGCTAAGGAACAATTTGACTTTCAAACACATGTATAACAAAAAAATCTGCAGATGTTGGAGCTGAGTTGGGTTTGGTATGAAAATGCGATCTGTTGTGATTTGTGTTTAATTTATTAATACCAACCTCTGAGAATACTGAATATATGATTTTAGTTGAAGTCAGTACTTTGCAGTATGAAATTATGCTGTTGTGTTTTCTTTTATAAAAAAAATTTAAGGTCAGAAGGAGTGATGACTGAAATACTATTTTGACCTTGTTGCATTTATTGCTTTATTTACTAGCACTGACTTAAAGCTAAAAAGATTTGTGTATATATATAAACAGAATACATCCATTTTTTAAAATTCATTTTCCCTGTTCCTATGTTCTCCTCAAGGAATCCAGCTTTGTAATGTTGTAGCTACTAGATACATGTTCCATATAATTTAATCTCCTGTTTTGATTAGAATTATTTTGTTTTAGTTGATTTTCATTTTGTTAAGAGGCTTTTTGTAAAGGAGGAGATAGCCTTTATGTCAGACTTTTAGGAGTGCTAATATGTTTATGATCATTGGTACGTTGCTTCTCATATGGTTGTATTTATGATGTCCCGGTGGCCTGCTCTGTCTCCAGATGGGAAGACATGCTGAACAGAGCTACATGAATCTGAAAATTTCCACATTTAAGATGAAATTCTATGCCTGAAATGTGCGCTAATAAATGTATTTTACCATTTCCTGACTATCTGTTTATCTGATATCAAGTAAAATAAGCAATAAAATACAAGCAGTTCTAGTTTTATGCTTTTGGTTTTATGCTTTTGGATGAAATCATTGAAAAAGCTTTTGTTTAATATGGACAAAATGGTTATGATTTGGGGCCAAGTACTTGCAAGAAATTAAAAGCAAGCAAATACTTTAAAATATAAACAGATAATTTATTGAATGGAGATCAGACACATGATCAATTACTTCAGAATTTTTTTTCGGTTAATTTGTGTTCTTCAATGTAAAATATGGCAATAGTTGGTACTAGGAACAGGATTAGGCCATTCAGCCCTTTGAACCTGCTCTGTCATTCAATTAGATCTGATGTAGAGATGCCGGTGATGGACTGGGGTTGACAAATGTAAAGAATCTTACAACACCAGGTTATAGTCCAACAATTTTATTTGAAAATCATAAGCTTTCGGAGGCTTTCTCCTTCGTCAGGTGAATGTGGAAATCCTTGAACGTTTCGCATTTATATTCAGAGAACAATACCTGGTGATTACAGATAATCTTTCCAACTGCCCGTTGTCAAGGCAATCAAAGTGTTCAGACAGAGAGGTGTTACCTACAGGACCACCGAATATACAAATGGCCAGAACACAAAACAGAGAGAGAGAGAGGGAGAAACATCCGAAAGGAAGAGAAAGACAGAAAATGACCCGTTGTATTAAAAACAGAGAACTTTTATTCGCTGGTGGGGTTACGTGTAGCGTGACATGAACCCAAGATCCCGGTTGAGGCCGTCCTCATGGGTGCGGAACGTGGCTATCAATTTCTGCTCAACGATTTTGCGTTGTCGTGTGTCTCGAAGGCCGCCTTGGAGAATGCTTACCCGAAGATCGGTGGCTGAATGTCCTTGACTGCTGAAGTGTTCCCCGACTGGGAGGGAACCCTCCTGTCTGGCGATTGTTGTGCGGTGTCCGTTCATCCGTTGTCGCAGTGTCTGCATGGTCTCGCCAATGTACCATGCTCCGGGGCATCCTTTCCTGCAACGTATGAGGTAGACAACGTTGGCCGAGTCACAGGAGTATGAACCATGTACCTGGTGGGTGGTGTCCTCTCGTGTGACGTTGGTATCTGTGTCGATGATCTGGCATGTCTTGCAGAGGTTGCCGTGGCAGGGTTGTGTGGTGTCGTGGACGCTGTTCTCCTGAAAGCTGGGTAATTTGCTGCGAACGATGGTCTGTTTGAGGTTGGGTGGCTGTTTGAAGGCGAGTAGTGGAGGTGTGGGGATGGCCTTAGCGAGGTGTTCATCGTCATCGATGACATGTTGAAGGCTGCGGAGAACATGGCATAGTTTCTCTGCTCCGGGGAAGTACTGGATGACGAAGGGTACTCTGTTGGTTGCGTCCCGTGTTAGTCTTCTGAGGAGGTTGCAACCAACAGACATCCCACGGGACGCAACCAACAGAGTACCCTTCGTCGTCCAGTACTTCCCCGGAGCGGAGAAACTACGCCATGTTCTCCGCAGCCTTCAACATGTCATCAATGACGACGAACACCTCGCTAAGGCCATCCCCACACCTCCACTACTCGCCTTCAAACAGCCACCCAACCTCAAACAGACCATCGTTCGCAGCAAATTACCCAGCTTTCAGGAGAACAGCGTCCACGACACCACACAACCCTGCCACGGCAACCTCTGCAAGACATGCCAGATCATCGACACAGATACCAACGTCACACGAGAGGACACCACCCACCAGGTACATGGTTCATACTCCTGTGACTCGGCCAACGTTGTCTACCTCATATGTTGCAGGAAAGGATGCCCCGGAGCATGGTACATTGGCGAGACCATGCAGACACTGCGACAACGGATGAACGGACACCGCGCAACAATCGCCAGACAGGAGGGGAACACTTCAGCAGTCAAGGACATTCAGCCACCGATCTTCGGGTAAGCGTTCTCCAAGGCGGCCTTCGAGACACACGACAACGCAAAATCGTCGAGCAGAAATTGATAGCCACGTTACGCACCCATGAGGACAGCCTCAACCGGGATCTTGGGTTCACGTCACGCTACACGTAACCCCACCAGTGAATAAAAGTTCTGTTTTTAATACAACGGGTCATTTTCTGTCTTTCTCTTCCTTTCGAATGTTTCTCCCTCTTTGTTTTGTGTTCTGGCCGTTTGTATATTCGGTGGTCCTGTAGGTAACACCTCTCTGTCTGAACACTTTGATTGCCTTGACAACGGGCAGTTGGAAAGATTATCTGTAATCACCAGGTATTGTTCTCTGAATATAAATGCAAAACGTTCAAGGATTTCCACATTCACCTGACGAAGGAGAAAGCCTCCGAAAGCTTATGATTTTCAAATAAAATTGTTGGACTATAACCTGGTGTTGTAAGATTCTTTACATATTCAATTAGATAATGGCTGATCTGTACCTCATCTCCATTTACCCTCCCTTTCTTTAATGAAAAATAAGAACTACACTTCATATCCATTTAATCTATCAAAAGTTCATAGGAATTGTTGGGGTATGGTGAGCTTCTGCCTGATCAACTTCAATTTAAAGCACACTGTAGAACATAAAAATGTTCAATTCATTCTTTATTGATGTTAACAATGTCCCTCAGCCATGCACTGATAAATAACCATTGTGAGAGTGTATAGACATATTGTAAAATCCAGTGTATACGTTGCTGCTTCTTGCAGATTTTTATGATCTGCAAGCATGAGTATGTGACTCTTGCACCAGTGTGATCAATCTTTTGCTGAAAAATATAAAAGTCTCAAGTTTGAATTTCGCACTAGTACAGCCAGAACACAAGAATTTATGGTAAATTCATTTAACATGTCAATGGACAAATATAGGTTTTATGCGTAAGAACAATATATTGAGGTTTAAAAAGCAGAAGAAATGTGGAAAAAAATGTCAGGTGACATTTTGTTATACTGTTCAGGAGATTAGTAAATTACGACCATTGCAAAACATTGCTTCACGTTATTTGCAGAAAATTTAGTTTTCCTTTGTTTGCATCTACTACATAAACATGACATTTTTAAGTATTTAAGGAATTAACTTATGATACCACATATTTACTACAATAATAAAAGGTATTGTTTATTCAGACTTTGCAACACTGGAAAGTACAGTTATTGAAGAATTAGGTGAGATGCAGAAATCTTTGTTTCATTTGTTCCATATCCTTAGAACAATTGTGCACTTCAACTCTGTGCTCATTCTTCTATCTGGACATGTACTAACTTAAATAACTGTCCCATTATAGTACAATACAGAATGAAAAAATAGCCTTTTAAATTTCACACACTGCAGGAAGTTTACTGTAGTTGTCAGAGTGGATTTTATTTGCATGCAAATGTTAAGCTTTCTTAACAGCTGGTTAATATTTTGACTGCAAATTTGATGTCAGGACAGCTAATGCAAAACAGTAATAATTTTAAAGGTTAATCCATCAATACCTCTGAAGAGTTACATGACGGCAGTAATTATAATGCAAACCTAAAGCATACAGATAATGTAATAAGAATAGTAGCATTTATGTAGCGCTTTTCAAGTTGAAATATCGCAAAATGCTTTACATCAATTGCTTTTTGAAATGGAGTGACTATCTGTCAAGATGGAAAAATACAGTTGTTGGTAGTAATACCAGTTCACATTTCACAGCAGATGTTTAGCAAGGTAGTAAAAGTTTTAATGCCAATGGATTGAAACACCAAGTAATTTCAGCCAGACTGCAGTTCCTAAAAAGAATTATCCTTCATACATCTGGAGTTGTAAGTCTCAGTCAGACCAGCCGTTAATTTAATACCAGTGTAATTTACAGTTGATTTTTTCTCAGCGAAAAAGTGATCCTGCTTGAGAGATACTTAAGTGTATCAATATAGCGGAGTGGGCAACACATTGTAGCACGTAGCGATGAAACTTGGTTCTGGCAAAGAGCCTCTATACGAAATGTTAACCTGTTTTTCTCTTTCAGCAGTTGATAAATCTGTTTTATTTTTCCAATGTTTTCTGTCTTAATTTTTGTTTAAGATTTCCGGCATTCAGTTTTTCATTTTGTCTTCATATGCAATAAGCTCACTTTGCAGCATATCATTTTGAATTCATAGTTACTGCATGTGCAAGATGTATGTGGAGGATATAAGTGCTCTTTTCAATGACACCAGGAAGAATACAGAGTACCCTCTACATGAATATTGTAATGTGGTCAGGATTGCCAGAGAAAAAAACACAGTCAGACTGAACATTCTAGAAGCAGCTATAGTTCCATCCCGGAGGGTAAGAGAAGCCACCGAGCCAAAGAATATCTATCTACACATGAGTGAAGTTTGAAAGGCTGAAACAAAAATCAGAAAATGCCGAAAACACTCAGCAGGTTAGGCAGCATCTATGGAGAAAGGAACAAAGTTAACGTTTTAGGTATAACCCTTCGTCAGAACTGGAAGAAATGACAGATGAGGACAGCAAGGGGAATGGGAGGGGGAGACCACATCCACAAGAAGAGAAAAAGAATGACCTATTAAAGTAATTAGATGGAGAATTGGAGATGTTTAAATGACAGAAGTGATAATAGCGTAAGTCGAAAGGGAAGCATGATGAGAAAAATAGACATATACAAGATCCAGAGAATGTGTGAATAGTTAAAGCAGGATAGCTAAATGGAATGGGGAGCTTGAAAACCTGGCAAAGTGGAGCAGGCTTCTGTCACCCAGGGGACTGGTGGGAGAAAAAGGCAGGTCAACACCAGAGGTGCAGACCACCCTGCGACAGTGTACTGATGGGGGATCCCCAACCCAAGTGCCAACTTGAAGGAGATGAATGGGCAAGCATTTAATTTCCTGCCCTGGCATGAGAAAGTGGTGGGAAAGGAGATGTATTGGGTGATGGAAGAATGGAGCAGAGTGTCACGTAGGGAACAGTCCTTTCAGATTCTTCCTTCCAAAGTACCGCTGTGGGAATTGTACCCGGAAAGATTAGGCTTTTATAGTCTACTGTTCTCTTCCACTTCTCCCTGTTCCCGATGTTCAGCCATTGGCACATTCTTGGCCACCCTCTCTGCTTCTGCGGCTTATTCTGGGTGGGTTCATCATGACACTTACACCGAGATGCACGTCCAACATAACCCCGATCCCGCCCTGTAAATTTCAAGGTCTTGAATTTTGTAAATAATAACAGCATATATTTTAAATGGGTTTTTAATCAATCTTAGGCATATTCACAAACTCAATACTGATAATATTCAAACATTGTTACCTATGACCAATTTCTCTACCTGATGGTCCTGTTCTGGATTGGGAATTAATGGACTGATGCACCTTGATTGGTGCCAAATAGCATTCAGAACAAATGGGGCCCGATATTAGGAGGGAGGCGGGTTGGCAGCGGGGGGTCGACTGAGTGCGTGGGTAATGCGGCCAGTGGAATCGGTGGGTTTGGCACGCGATCGTAAGTAAATTGAAGCCACTTACCTTGGCTTCCGGGTTTTGCGCTGGAAAGCTGCGCAGCAGGCGGACTGCGCACCCGCATCATAGGCTGTCAGCTGGAGTAGCCCTATTTAAAGGGGCAGTCCTCCACTGACTGATGCTGCAGAAAGGAGTCAAAATTACAGTATGGAGCAGCCTAGGGGGAAGGCTGCTCCCAGGTTTAATGATGCCTCAATCCAGGTCTTACTGGATGGGGTGAGGGGGAGGGGGAGGACAGAGATCTTCCACCCGGCGGACGGGAGGAAGTGGCCTGCCTCTGCCACCATGAAGGCCTGGCTCAAGGTGGCAGAGGAGGTCATCAGCACCACCAACATATCACGTACCTGCATACAGTGCAGGAGGCGCTTCAGTGACCTAACCAGGTCAGCCGAAGTGAGTACTCTTACTCATTCCCCTAAACTCCGTCTGCCACATCACCGCCCCCACCCCACATCTCCTTCTGCACTGCCAACACTGCTCTATCACATCACTCCTCACACCCACTGAACCCTCATCCTCATCTTACCTGCACTTCCTCACCTCCCCAGTACTCATCCCACCACTACCACTCAACCCAATCTTCATACAATTTCATGGCTCTGTCTCATACTCACCCTCTCATGCATCTCTTTCACGGTCAGCCTCACCCCACCTGCCGCTACCTGTGCTGCAGCCACAGGGCATGCATCACGTATGTGTAGTAGGAAGCGTAAGGCAAACGTGTTGTGAGCATGAAGGTGATGCACAAGGAGGTTTGAGGGTTTGTCATGGTTTTTACTTATATTTGATTTCTGATCAACTCACATTACATATTATATTGTCCCCACTACTGCCACATCTCGGCCATTCTTGACTGGCTTGTGCAATAAGGCCCTGTCATGAGGTTCTCCATGAACACCCTTGATGCCACCCATTGGGTCACCCTACAGTGGGTGTATGTGTAGTTGCACAACTACTTTGTGCCGGTGCCTGTTGTGCAGCAATTTGTTGTGTAGCACCACATGGCGGAGGTGGACGGCATGCCTGGTGAGGCTGGTGATGTTGCTCATCCTCCAATGGAGTGATGAATGCAGCTATGGAACCCCCCCCCCCCACCCCCATCCTGACAGTGTGAGTATGAGGGGGTCCGCAAAGTAGGTAAATGTGTTTGGACAGCAGAGTTTAGGGTATGATGTAATAATTTTGAGTGTGGAGACAACGGTGTGGCAGGCAAAACTTTGTCTGAGGTGACAGAGTGACCTGCTGCAATGAATGAGGTATTCCCCCCAAACTGTCAAGGAATCCTCTGCATCTCCCAATGGCTGCTGACTGAAACACGTCTGCAACAACAGGGAGTGTTTCCCACAGCATCGGAAACACACTGAGGAGAGTCCAAAATGACATCCCTGCTAAAATCTCTTTCCAATGAGGTCTGTCAACGACCTCAAGTACCTCCCAAACTATCTAAACTGTCATCCCGCCGGATTTAATTGCCGGTGGGAGTCCTGCAGACGGGGGCTGCGTCCGCACCGATTCGCGTCATTGGGGAACCCGGAAGTGGGCGGGTTGGAGCCAGGCTCCGGACCTGCTCCGGGATTCCCCAGTTTTAGGAAACCCCCCCGCCACGAACGCATCCTAAAATTGACCCCATGGTGTCACGTTTTAAAAATAATGGTATTCACTTAATACTGATTCCTTTTTTCGGTTTCTTTCATTCAACAATCCTCCCCCATTTATTTTTGTTTCTCTTAATAATTTTATCCTGTTTCTCTCACATCCTGAAATAATGCACAGCAACAAAGTGATTTGTAAAGATTAGTCAAACTTTCACCTCTTTTGCATCATTATCTGAAATCATTGAATAATTCAGAATTCTTTGTAGTTATTACTCTCTAAACACCATGGGAAAGGTGTCTCATCCCCACAGAAAATCATTCACCCATATATTCCTTTGAGACCTTTAGGCAAAAAGCATGGGCTTGATGTTTGGACGTCCGAGCGGGTGGGTTCGTGGCGGGGCAGCTCCGAAAATTGGGGATTCCCGGGATGGGTCCGCAGCTTGGCTCCAACCTGCCCACTTCTGGGTTCCCCAGTGACGCGCTTAGATGTGGGCGCAGCCCCCGCATGTGGGACTCCCACCGGCTTTAATTGCACTTAAGGCAATTAATGTGATAGTTGAAATGGACGTGTTGCAGCCACCAGCCTGTGGCAGCTTCAAAGGTCCATTTGACAGGTACGGGGGGAGACCCTCACTCATTGCAGGAGGCCACTCTGTCACTTTGGACAAAGTTTGGCCTCCATCACCCTCCTCCTAACAATAAAATTCACAAAGTTGCAACCTCAACCCCGGTGTGCAGACACATTTACCTACCTTGCGGACCCCCTCAAACGTACATCTTCTGGATGGGGGCCACCATAGCTGCAGTCATGACCTCCTCGGAGGATGAACAGTATCACCAGCCTCGCCGGCCACACCGTCCACCTCAGACACATGGAGCTCCACAACACAGTGCTCTGACACTCCACCTGCACAGCAGGAGGGACAACAACCGCAGAGAGAGATGCGTTGCAGAAGGCACTATGCTCGCCACAGGGTCTACGGACCGAGGCTCAGCTTCCTGGACCTCTCTGAGCAGCAGTACACATGGAGGCTCAGAGTCACTCGACATGTAGTTGTACACGTCTGTAGCCTCCTTCATGCCGAGCTGCTCCTGGCTGGCCCAAGCACCATCTTCTTACCTGTCGCTGTCAAAGTCACCACTGCCCTCAACAACTTCTCCTCCGGATCCGTCCAGGGTGCTACCGGGGACATTGCCGACGTCTCTGTCGTCTGCACAAAAGAGCCCTGCAAATACACCTACACTCACTCTGCAGTGACACAATGGGTGGCATCAGGTGTGGGTCTTCATGGTGATCCTCAGGAAAGGGCATTATTGCACAAGCCAGTCAAGAATGGCTAAGACGTGGCAGTAGTGGTGACAATATAATATGTAATGTGAGTTGATCAGAAATTAAATATAAGCAAAAACCATGACAAACCCTCATGCATCCTTGTGCATCCCCTTCATGCTCACGACACGTTTGCCTTACACTTCCCACTACACATATATGATGCATGCCCTGTGGCTGCATCACAGGTAGTGGCAGGTTGGGTGAGGCTGACCATGAAAGAGGTGCATCAGAGGGTGAGTATGAGATAGAGCCATGAGATTGTATGAGGTTTGGGTTGAGTGGTTGTGGTGGGATGAGTACTGGCGAGATGAGTAAGTGCAGGTAAGATGAGGATGAGCTTTGAGTGGGTGTGAAGAGTGATGTGACAGAGTAGTGTTGGCAGTGCAGAAGGAGATGTGGAGTGGGGGCGGTGATGTGGCAGACGGAGTGTAGGGGAATGAGTAAGTGTACTCACTTCAGCTGACCTATTTAGGTCATTGAAGCGCCTCCTGCACTGTATGCAGGTGCGCGATATGTTGGTGGTAATAGTGACCTCCTCTGCCACCTCGAGCCAGGCCTTTGTGGTGGCAGAGGCAGGCCGCTTCCTCCCGTCCGCCGGGTGGAAGATCCCCATCCTCCTCCTCCTCACCCCATCCAGTAAGACCTGGAGTGAGGCATCAATAAACCTGGGAGCAGCATTCCCAATGGGCTGCTCCATGCTGTAATTTTGCCTATTTTCTGCAGCATCAGTCAGTGGAGGACTGCCCCTTTAAATAGGGCTCCTCCAGCTGACAGCCTATGATGCGGGTGCGCAGTCCGCCCGCTGCGCAGCTTTCCAGCGTGAAACCTGGAAGCCAAGGTAAGTGGCTTCAATTAGGCTGCTATCGTGTGCGGAGCACCCCGAATTCACTGGGCATGTTACCCATGCGCCCAGTCGACCCCCCGCTGCCAACCCGCCTCCCTCCTAATATCGAACCCCATGTGTTATTTCTTTCCTAGACTAAACAAATGCCCCTTGACCATTTCTACATTTTACTCCCACTACTGAAATCAGTCAAGGTTCTTTTCCTGTATATGACAATCCTGCTTCTTTCATTTCTGTCAGTAAACTTGCTTCAATGCTTCACATCACAAAATCCAAAATCAAGTTAGGTCCCTTCTATAAAGCACACTGTTATTCATGCCGACTTTAGTATTTAAGGATGAAACAAGATGGTAATCACAGGAGAACCTAACATACTGAGTTCCAAAATAACACCGTTTTTACTGACTGTTCAATTTTACCGCGTGTTCAATTCAGTGCCTTGGAGAAAGCATCATCACTGAATGCACAGGCACACCTTCTTCAAGGACAAACCTCAAGAGCACCAAGATTTAGTATTCATGCCATATATACTGAAAGTGTTTGAATGTCTTATCTTTACCATACGGGCACTATAATATCTAATGTATCTGTTACAAGGATCTTGTTGATCACTTTGCCGCTGCATGTTATCTTGGGATCTGATAGAAACAGAAGAGAGGCAAAGGTAAATGGAAAAGGATGTCAGAGGGAGAGAAAGCAATGAAAAAACTCTGCAAAGCAAGAGAAAGAGTAAAATGTAAATGTTATATAAGAACATAAGAACATAAGAAATAGGAGCAGGAGTAGGCCAATTGGCCCCTCGAGCCTGCTCCGCCATTCAATAAGATCATGGCTGATCTGATCCTAACCTCAAATCTAAATTCATGTCCAATTTCCTGCCCGCTCCCCGCTAACCTTGGATAACTAATCCCTATTTACATGTAAACAAGATAATTGCAAAATTGTTTTTGCACTTTTTTGGTGTTTGCAGTTTTTTTAATGTTGCACTTGCATGCATACAGGACACTATACAGAAAAAGTCTGATCATGATATGGGGCAATCCACTTTCTCCTCCAGATATAATGGACCTTTGGAGGCAGTGGACAAAGGTTCAGGAAATTGGCCATATCTGATTTGTGCTGTGCCTGATTTCCCAACTGGTGATTTTGTGGATGAAAATAAGGCCATGCTACCAGCATGTGCAGCCCTGGTTAGCATCGAATATCTATTCAAACATGGTCCTTTACCTTAATTCCTAACTGTGGACAAGGTTCCACCTACCATGTGCTGCTGGCCCACTTAAGATTTTTTATCTTTCAGTTTTCCAGTAAATGTTATTCTATTTTTCCTCATGCATTGCTTGTCTTTGCTCTTTTGCTGCCAATGAATTTCTTCAGCATTCTTGGCACCATACAAAGTGGTGAGCTTGGCATTCCTTGCTGGCTTATAAATGTGCTGGATACTTCAGCTGAGGAAGAACAGTTTGTGAGGAGGCTATCAAATAGAGTTGTAATGGCATCTTATGCATTCTGTCTGCACCCAGTGTGACTGAGAGGCATTCATAGATGCCGCCACATATACCTGGACATATCAGAGAAGATCTAACTTTTGTGTTTCAATTTAACAAGACAAGGTGCCACAGTTTTACCATGTGCTGCATTGTAACCAATAGAAAATATCGGGACTTGGATTGCTTTTCCTGTATAAGTAATGGTTGCCACAACATGAAGCTTTCATGCCACCAAGTCCTTCCAAGCCACCCCAGGGATATGTGGTACATCAAGCAGTCTGCAGTGCACATCTGTATCAAGCAAGTGACAGATGCTGTTTGCAAGGGGCAATCTCATCACTTTCCACTGGAAAGAATGCATTGGATGGACACAATGAGCTTTCAGCCGACGGTAGGCTTCTCTCAAGTGCAGGGTGTCATGATGGCAACCATGTGGGCCTCAGGGTTCCCGATATCAACCCTCCAGCCTACATACAACAAAAGAGTTTGCTCTCAAGTATAGTTCAGATGGCATCTGGCCACAGAAATATCATTATGCGCGTTAGTGGCTGTTATCCAGGATGCAGCCATGATACCTTCAGTAAATGGTAGTCTGTGGTGGCTGTGTTTTTGGAAGGAGAAGAAACACTGGTTGTGGGGTGGGGGGGGTGGGTGGGGGAGAGTGGAGAATGGCTCTTAGAAGACTAGTGCTAACTCTGTATCAATGGCTACCAAAATTACAGAGAAAGCCCCTAGCAAAAAAAGTGTACCGTGCAGATTTGGCACAATGAACAAATGTATGCAAGAGGGCAATGGTTGTGTACAATGCTTGAAGTAATACCTTCCAGAGGGTGTTGCAGTTTCCATCTTATGTTCATGCCATCCTGCAGTGAACAGAACATATTCCATCACCTTTCTCCTGATAACATTAATTTTTTTATTCACTTGCAGCCTGGTGCTAGGGATCTGGGTAACTACATAGATCAGTCACCGACTTCCTTTGGTGCAGCTTGCACCTGTGGTTTTATTGGAGGGCAATCTTCAGCACCATATAGGACCACCCTCCTTTGATGCACATTCTGCACCACCTCCAATTCTTCAGCATCAAAAGAACCAATGTTGTCCACATCGCTCTGCTATGCTATTGTGATCACTTTACTGTCCCCACACATATTGCCCTTTAATGGCTAGCTGTAGCTATTTTAAGAGTTACTTTTTCACTGGATATCCTGATCCCCAGCCATGTGTGCATAAAGGTGAGTGACTGCACATGGGCAAAAATTGTTGCAGCTTTGATAAATGCTGTAAAGGCAAAAAAAAAGGCTGGCAAAATAAATGTGCTAGCAGGAAAGTGATGGAATGGCACAATACCCAAATCCTCTGTTTGATGGTTGGCGAAGTGGGGGTGCTGTTGAATGATGTGGGTGCAAAGATGTTTGCCAGTCCAGGTCACCCACCCTAGAGATAGCAGTGCAGCATTACTGGCAGGTGGTGCTGGTCAGTGTCAACACTGTATACAGTACCTGCAGGAGCTGGGAACAAATGCAGGAAAAGATGGCACATCTTAAGAAAACTATCAAGGTTACCAAATTTGGAGGCAATTACCAGATACAGCAGGCCAAAATTAGGGGGCAGTGCAAACTTGTGAGGCAGATTATAGAGGGCCATTGACAAGTTAATCAAGTGCAACAGAAAATGTTAATATTTATCAGAAATTTTCAAAATTATGAAACTTTTTGAGAAGGTTAATAGTGAAACATTTGAGATGGAAATTGGCTATGGTCCATTTTCGGGTCTGTAACCAGTGGCATGGCGACCACGTACATCCTAACTGGAAGGCCAGAGGACAGCTCTAAATTGGTTTCCAGACCTTGTTATCATTATTTGGGCGAGCTGCTGGCACCTGTCGCACATCCACAGGCAGCTCGCCCCTTTTCTAAAGCTGAATGCCAGGTCGCTTGTCTCTCCGTCAGTGGCCAAAAGGTAAATCCCAGGAGGAGGGGATGGAGTGGCAAACGAGGGGTGGGGTGGCGATCGTGAGTGCTGTGGAGTAAGCAGAGCACTCCTGCTCCTGGCTCCACAGCAACAATTCCTGAATTTTTTTGAAAAATTAAACTTACTTTTTGTTGGCGGCCACAAGGGCCACTGAAGAAGCCCAGACTCTGGCTCCTGCTCAGCTCATTCTCAACCAATTTCAGCAAGGGGACCTAAAACAGGTGCTAGGCCCCTCGTTTACATATGCATATGGCAGCCACCAGGGCTTATGATACAGGCCGTCCTATTCCAAAAGTTGTCCCCGTTTTACATAAAACGATGTTGAATTTAGACTCCATTGTTTCCACTAGTTGTCAAATTACTAATAAGGGGGTATAGACTGCAGATTATCAATGGAAGAATGAAGGGAGAAGTTAGAAGAAGTTTTTTCACATAGAAGATTATTAGAACTTGAAATACTTTACCATGAGTAGCTAACGAGGCAGAGAATAACAACATTTTAAAGAAAATTGGATATGTATTTGAAAAGGAAGATTGTAAAAGATACAGGGAAATGGAATTAAGAGTAGATCCAGTTAAAAAACTAGCACTGGCACGATGGGCTAAATGGCCTCCTTTTGTGCTGTAATTTATTAGGTAGGTGGTCCAAGTATGTATGCCACAAGATATTACCTGTCGTTCTGTTCCATTGATCACATTTTGTTACCTTTACCAAGATGGCCTGGAATGGACTTTGTTTTAATTTATGTTATGTTATAGATATAAAGTCAAATTCAACTGTCCCCTAGAATTTGATATGACCTATAAAATTTACCAATTGGCATTGAGTTCTAAATTCAAGTAGTGGTCCCAACACTAATCCCTGAAGCACTTTCCTCCAGCCTGACACAACTTCTCTAACAACTACTTGCTTTTCTACCCTGCATACAATTTCTTAATACTTTCCAGGTTGACCCAAATCGCCACTACAAGGGGTTTAACTGGTAGCCTTGTCAAATGCTTTTTAGAAGTCGAGGTACATCACACGTTAGAGCTTTCCACATGAGATGTCACCTCCCCATAAAAGTCAAAAAGGTTTGTAAGGCAGAACTCCCTCACTACCCCCCCCCCCCCCCCAACACACACACACACCAATCCATGGTGGCTGCATTTAACTATGTTGTTATTGTACAGATAATCTTTAAGTTTACTCTGGATAATCAATTTCATTATTTTACACAGTAATAAAGTAAGATTACTACGCCTGTAATTACCTGACTCTGATTTGTTGCCTTTTTTGAAAATGGGAACCACCTTAACCTATTCCAATTAATGGTACCTCCTCGATGTTCAACAAGTCCCTTGAAGTGCTTTGCAAATCTCCTCCCCTGTCTCTCCTTGTACTCTGGGATAAATAGCTTCTATCCCTGAGGTATTTTTTGTTTTGAGCCCTTTTACCCTGTATAGAACTTCCATGTCACTTATATCAAACTCCTTAATTCTACTTAGGCTTTCATTACTTTCACATGTTACCCATGTCCTCCCTTGCAAATATGTGGAAGAAGTAATCATTCAGAATAGTAACTATCTAATGCTCATCCTTTGTTTTAGGGCCATTTTGAATCTTTTATGATTCTTGTTGAACTTAATCATTTTGTCGTCAGTATTGCCAAAGGGTGTATGACTTCGATTTCTTGTGTTTTCTAGGTTATTTACTATCACTAGGTTAAGTTGTGTACTGCTTCCCTGAGACAACAGGTCATGAAGCAATCAAGCATTACAGACTACGAATCAATTGGCTATTCCCAATTTATGTTTTGGTTGATTGAAGTCGTCCATCAATTTGACTTTTCTGTTTTCGCATGCACTTCTTATCTCTTCATTACCACAAACTGTCATCCTTATTATGATGGCCTGGCAATCTATATAGTGCTCCTAGTATTATCTTTATCTTTTTCACATTAAGGATATTTAACCAGAGTATTTCATTCTGTAACTTTCTCTCTCCCAAAGGGTTAACTTCTTTAACCTCCTAGGTCCCTGACGTCCAGGCTACATCACCTCTTCTGTCTACTTTATCATTTCTGCATGCTGCTTGTTGTATTTACTACCACCCTCTGGGGACAGCCATGTTTCGATATTCCTACTACATCATAGTTTCCTGCTGCCACAACAGCTTGCAGTTCTGGCATCTTATACCGAATGCTTTTACTATTCATACATATACATTTTATTGTAGATTCACTCTATTTCTTGGTCCCCAGTGTCTGCTTGTTCCTGGTATTTGGTCTCTGTGTGATTCCCTACGTTTCTGTATCCATGCCTGCCTGTTGAATACCTTTCACTCTACAACTAATATATTCTGGGATCCATCCACCCCCTCACTTATCTGGTTCAAGGATTCTCAATAATTGCATCAATCATCATTGCAAATTTCAACGTTCTTGCTTTGTTTAGGTGCAGCTCATCTCTCCTGTACCGGTCCTATTTGTTCTGAAAGCATTCCCAGTTATTTATGAAAGTGGCATTATATATTTTCACACCAGATTGCTTGCCACTGATTTACATTCTCAATTGTCTCAATTTCCGTAATACCTGAAGTATACCTGAGGACATTATTTTGTATCCTTTGTCTGAGTTTTATAATGACAGAATAATTCAAGTTGGTTTATAAAGATTGAATAAGTCAAGTTCTATTTTTGTTATGTGCAATTTCAGGATTTTTACCATTATTTCGGAAATGAGAAAAATTCTGTCCATTTTTCTGAGAAAATTGCAAGTCAGTTGTCTTGCTCATAAATAAAGGTGAAAGAAAATTAAATTGCTATAATGCTTTGCAAAATATTACATAGAATTACAAAGAACGTACAGCACAGAAACAGGCCATTCGGCTCGACAGGTCCACACATGGCAGCTACACATCACACCCACACTTGCAAGTGCACTTCCTCGAGAAGCGGATCACATCCATCTATGGAATCAGTGGGAAAACAGCTGACGAGGTCTTCATATCCAAAGAGTATTTTAAGGTTTAATTTTACAGAGAATGCAGCACAGAAACAGGCCATTCAGCCCAACGGGTCCATGCCGGTGTTTATGCTCCACACGAGCCTCCTCCCTCCCTACTTCATCTAACCCTATCAGCATATCCTTCTATTACTTTCTCCTCCATGTGTTTATCTAGCTTCCCCTTAAATGCATCTACGCTAGTCGCCTCAACTACTCCTTGTGGCAGTGAATTACACTCTGAGTAAAGATGTTTCTGTTGAATTCCTTATTGGATTTATTAGCAACCATCTTATATTTATAACCCCTAGTTCTGGTCTACCCCGTAAGTGGAAACATCTTCTCTACGTCTACCCTATCGAACCCTTTCATAATCTTAAAGACCTCCATCAGTTCACCCCTCAGTCTTCTCTTTTCTAGAGAAAGGAGCCCCAGCCTGCTCAATCTTTCCCGATAGGTATAACCTCTCAGTTCTGGTATCATCCTTGTGAATCTTTTTTGCACCTTATCCTTTCATAGAATCATAGAAAATTTATGGCACAGAAGGAGGCCATTCGGTCCATCGTGTCCGCGCCGGCTGAGAAACGAGCCACCCAGCCGAATCCCACTTTCCCACGTTTGGTCCGTAGCCCTGCAGGTCACGGCTCTTCAGGTGCACATCCAGGTATTTTTTTAATGAGTTGAGGGTTTCTGCCTCTACCACCCTCTCAGGCGGTGAGTTCCAGACCCCCACCACCCTTTGGGTGAAAAACCTTTCCTCATTTCCGCTCTAATCCTTCTACCAATCACTTTAAATCTATGCCCCCTGGTTATTGACCCCTCCACTAAGGGAAATAGGTCCTTCCGATCCACTGTCATCATAGCTAAAATTCTCCAGTCCTGGCAACATCCTCATAAATCTCCTTTGCACCCTCTCTAGTGTAATTACATCCTTCCTGTAATGTGGTGACCAGAACTGTGCGCAGTACTCAAGCTGTGGCCTAACTAGTGTTTTACACAGTTCCATATCTCTATATATCTTTCTATATATCTCTATATCCTTTCTATAATATGGAGACCGGAACTGTTCACAGTACTCTAAGTGTGGTCTAACCAAGGTTCTATACAAGTTTAACGTAACTTCTACTTTTCAATTCTATCCCCCTAAAAATGAACTGCATTTTGCTTTTTTTTGTCCTTATTAACCTGCATTGCTACGTTTAGTGAGTTGTGTCTCTGTACCCCCAGATTCCTCTGCTCCTCTACCCCATTTAGACTCTTGGGGCTCAATTTTAGGGGGAAATTGCAGGTGCGTTGGAAGCGGGGGGCTCTCCAAAAAATGCGGAAATCCCGTTCGGGTTCCGAAGCCGTCTCCAACCCACCGACTTCCAAGTTTCCCAAGGACGCACCTGTGTGCGCACGGGCAACCCGAAACTGGAAGTCTCGCGAGCCAAATGTACCTCATTGAGGTACGTAAGGCACTTTACTTGTGACAGATTAATGATTGCAATGATTTTTAACTTACCTGGGCGGCTTGCCCACCGCTTCTGATTCACGCCTGGTTCAGGGAAAAAGAAACTAAATAAATTACATCAAAAATCATAGAAGGAAGTTAAAACACAAAATCAACCTACCTTTCTACCCTGCTCCGATGTCCGATGTCTCCCTCTTCACCCCCCTCCCCCGATGTCCTCCCGATCTCCCCCTCTTTCCCCCCCCGGATCTTCCACTCTTCCCCCCCCCGATCTTCCGTTCCAGTGCTTTCTCTCTCTCTTGCCCCTTCCCCCCTCGCATTGCAACACCTGACAGCAGCCAGCCTGTCAATCGTCGGAAACGGTAAGTTTTGTTCATGCGGGTTTGCCACGCGCATCTTCCCCCAGCCCCCGCTGTCAACCCACCACCATTGCAAAATCGACCTCTTATTATCCAAACAGTACGTGGCCCCTTTATCCTTCCTACCAAAATGTAATACCTCACACTTATCTATATTGAAATTCATTTGCCAATTACACCCACATTCTGCAAGTTTATTAATATATTCCTGTATTTTGTCGCAGTCCTCCTCGGTATTAACTATAGCACCCCCCCCCCCCAAATTGGTGTCGTCCGCAAATTTTGAAATTGTACTACTGATTCCCGAGTCCAAATCGATTATGTAAACGGTGAACAACAGTGGTCCCAGCACCGATCCCTGTGGAACACCACTTCCCACCTTTTGCCAGTCTGAGTAACTACCTTTAACCCCTACTCTCTGTTTTCTGTTTTGTAGCCAGCTTGCTATCCGTTCTCCTACTTGTACCCTGACTCCACACGCTCCGACCTTGGTCATGGGTCTACAATGCGATATCTTATCGAAAGCCTTTTGAAAATCCAAATGTATTACATCTACTACATTACCCTTTCTATTACTTCTTCAAAGAATTCAGTAAGTTTGGTCAAGCATGACTTTCCCTTTTGAAATCCGTGCTGACTACTCTTGATTATATTTTCATTCTCTAGATGTTTTTCTATTACATCTTTGAGTAAAGATTCCATTATCTTTCCTACCACCGACATTAAGCTAATTAGTCTAAAGTTCCCTGGACTGGTTCTATCTCACTTTTTAAATATAGGACTCACATTAGCTGTCCCCCAGTCCTCTGGCTCTATTCCCTTTTCTAATGAATTTTCTAATGAATATGTAATAGAGCCTCTGCTATCTCTCCCCTAATTTTTAAATGCGCGGATGCAATCCATCCAGACATGGAGTCTTATCCCCTCTAAGTTTGGTTAGTTTAGGAATTATGTCCCCCCCCTTCTATCTTAAATATATTTATATCTTTTTTTGATCTCTTCATCTAATGTCATGCCCATCTTGTTAGCCTCCCTGGTAAACACTGAGGCAAAGTAATTATTTAATAATCCTGCCATTTCTCTGTCATTACCTGTGAGTTTATCATGTGTATCCTTTAGTAGCCCTATCTATATTCTGATTTTTCTTTTGTTATGTATGTGTCTGTAAAATACTTTATTATTTCTTTTTATATTCCTGATAATTTAATTTTGTAGTTTCTCTTTGCCTTCCTACTTTTTTTTAACTTCTTTCCTAACCATTTTGTAATCCCTTTTGTCATCCTCTCCTTTGTTGTCCATGTACTTAGTATGCCATTTTCTTTAGTTTCAATTTTGCCCTTATTTCTTTATTCATCCATGGTGTATCATAATTGACTCGTTTGTTCTTGCTTTTTAGTGGGATATATTTCTCCTGGACTCAGATCACTGTTTTAAATGTTTCCCACCGCTGTTCTATTTCTTTGTTTATCAGTAAAATTTTCCAATTTATTTCCCTGATTCCATTCTCATCCCCTGAAAATCAGCTTTTTTCCAATTTATTACTTTGGTTTTTGTCTTACTTATGTCCTTTTCAGTCTTTATTTTAAGCCTTATTATGTTGTGATCACTATTGCCTAGATGTTCCCCTGTGCTTACTTCTCTTATCTGTTCTGGATCATTTCCCATTACTAGAACCAGTAGTACTTCCTCTCTTGGGCTTTTTACATACGGGGTAAGAAAGGAGTTCTCACATTGCACACATCGGAGCCGATTTTCGGATGGCCGAACAGGTGCTTTGGGGGCTCCTAAAATGGCGGAATCCCAGAGTGGGTTCGGAACCCGGCTCCAACCCGCTCACTTCTGGGTTCCCCAATGACGCATTCGGGTGTGCACGCAGCTCCCGCACACGGGACTCCCATTGGAAATTAAAGCCGGTGGGATGATAATTTAGATAGTTATTTAGCTAGTTGAGGTACTTGACAGATCTCATTGAGTGGAGATTTTGGCAGGGGTGCAATTTTGAAGGATCCTCAGCGTGTTTACCATGCTGTGGGAAACACTCCCTGTTGGAGCAGACGTGTTTCAGCCAGCAGCCAGTGGGAGATGCAAAGGATTATTTAACAGTTGGGGGGAATACCTCATTTATTGCAGCAGGTCACTCTGTCACTTCAGACAAAGTTTTGGCTACAACACCTTTGTCTTTCCACTCAAAACTCTGTTTTACAAACACATTTACCTACTTTGTGGACCCCCTCAAACTCACACCGTCAGGATGGGGGGGCGCCATAGCTGCATTCATCACTTCATCTGAGGACGAGCAACATCACCAGCCTCGCCAGGCACGCCGTCTACCTCCACCACGTGGAGCTCCACAACACAGTGCTGCGCCACAGGCACTTGCACAAAATAGTCGTGCAATACACATACACCCACTGTAGGGTGACCCAGTGGGTCGCATCAAGTGTGGGTGTTCATGGTGAACCTCATGAAAGGGACTTGGTACACAAGCCAGTCAAGAATGGCCAAGACATGGCAGTAGTGGTGATAATAATAATATTTAATGTGAGTTGAACAAAAATCAAATATAAATAAAAAACATGACAAACCGTCAAACACCCTTGTGCATACCCTTTGTGCTCACAAAACCTTTGCCTTACACTTCCTACTACTCCTACATGATGCTTCCCCTGTGGCTGCAGCAGAGGTAGTGGCAGGTTGCTCTTGTTCATGTTCTGACCGATTAGATGCTTTGGGCCGACGCCCTCTAGATTTTGGTGCCCGTGAGGGCCCCTCCAAAGACTGCTCCACCTGCACCTGTGCAGGAGCAGACTCAACCACCTGGAGAGGAGGCAGAATTGCGGGTACTGGTTGAGAGGGGGGCAACGGGTGAGATGTGGGAGTGCTTTGAGTGGCGTCCCCACTTCCATGTCCCCTTTCGCCATCATCCCTTTCCTGGGCCAGGCCCACATCACTCCTACCACCCTGCTGGACGATAGTTTGGAGGACATGTGTGATGCCTTGTAAGGCCAGAGCTGGTGTATCTGCCTGCCTGTTTAAGGTGGCAGAAAGTTGCTCATCCTGAGTCCGAAGGGCCATTGTCAGGGCCTCAATGGACTCATTGTTGAGACGTGCTTGAAGCTCGGTAGAGGCTAGCCTTTTCCCTCCATCCCAGACATTCCCGCACTTACCCGCGACACTATCTCAGAGATGCCCTTACGCCCCAATGATAGTATTTTGGAGATCCCCTCCTGTACCTTTGCCACCATTCCACTCATGCAGGAGTTGGACTCCTCCATCCTCTGCGCGATTGTGGAGAGTGCGCGTGGCACCTGTTCCAGCACCTCGCAAGTGTGCTGCTGCCCCTCGATCATTCTCCTTATAAAGGATGGCCCCCAGGGTTCAGCATCTGTGTCCAGCTGAGCAGAGCCTGGAGAAGAGTGCTCCCACCGAGGCGGACTCTCTTTAGTTGCCCCTGCCTCCAGTGTCTGCTCGTGCTCACGTGTGTGGTGTCTCACCATGTACAACCCCAACTAACTGAGGACAGGGACCCACCGAGGTGTGTGTATCTGCGCTAGTGGATGGCTCGCTCAGATGTGACAGTGCCCCTTCAGAGGCTGGCAGGTCCTCTGAGGAATCGCCCTCCATTGTCACAGTGGTCGCTGAAGGCCCTATAAGAGAACAGAAGGCAATACTAAGCATGATGACAGATGCTGAGGTGCTGAAGATGGCGAGGCATGTTAACATCATTTGCTGTTGTGAGTGCTGAATGTTAAACTTCTGTCACCAGCCGTTTGTCAGGTGGCAGTCTCGGCGTCCCCGATGGACAGGCGCTCGAGGGTGCAGCTCAATTCAAGATCCTTCTGCTCCACGTCCGTGAGGATGACCTGATGTGGCGGCCCCCCTCCGGTCCTCGGCCTCTCCCGTGCATTCTGGGCTCTCTTCTCCTATAAGGGGAGAAAGTAGAGAGGCGTGAATGAGGGATGGTGACGTGGCCAACCGATGAATGCATTGGTTTGGGTGAGGCTGACCGTGAAAGAGATGCATCAGAGGGTGAGTATGAGACAGTGCCATGAGATTGTATGAGGATTGGGTTGAGTGGTAGTGGTGGGATGAGTACTGGGGAGGTGAATAAGTGCAGGTAAGTTGAGGATGATGTTTGAGTGATGTGATAGAGTAGTTTTGGCAGTGCCGAAGGAGTTGTGGGGTGGGGGTGGTGATGTGGAAGATGGAGTGTAGGAGAATGAGTAAGTGTACTCACTTTGGCTGACCAGTTAGGTCATTGAAGCGCTTCCTGCACTGGATCCAGCTGCAGGAGACGTTGCTGCTGCTGCTGACCTCCTCTGCCACCTCGAGCCAGGCCTTCTTGGTGGCAGAGGCAGGCCACTTCATCCCATCCACCGGGTAGAAGATCCCCTCTCCTCCTCCTCACCCCATCCAGTAAGGCCTGGAGTGAGGCATCATTAAACTTGGGAGCAGCCTTTCCCCTGGGCTGCTCCATGGTCCTGTGTCGTTGTTTGCTGCAGGATCAGTCATTGGAGGACTGCCCCTTTAAATAGGGCTCCTCCAGCTGTCAGCCTGTGATGTGGGTGCGCAGTCCGCCCGCTGCGCAGGTTGACGACAGGAAACCTGGAAGCCACGTTAAGTGGCTTCAATTCACCCGCGATTGCTTGGGGAACTGACGGATTTTACTGGGTGGGTTGCCCATGCGCCCAGTCACCCCCTCCCCCGCTGCCAACACGCCTCCCTGGTAATATCGGGGCCCTTGTAAAAACTCCATTCTCTGTACCCCTTTACCTACCTCTTTTTGCCAGTTTATTTGGGGATAGTTAAAGTCCTTTACTCATTTCACATATTTGCTTACTTATTTCTTCCTCCATCTCCTTTCCACTAATTGGTGGTCTGTAGTATTCTCCTATTAGCGTGATCAATGCCTTCCTATCTTTTATTTCAATCCATCTGGATTCTGTTTCTATCCTTCTGTTAGTTATGTCCCTTTTTTCTACTGCCATTATGTTATCTCTAATTAGTGCAGCTATTCCACCCCCCCCTTCCTCCCCTATACTTTCTGATTATGTTATAATCTGAAAGATTTAGTTGCCAGTCCTGCTCCTTATGTAACCATGTTTCAGTTATTCCTACCAGATCTGGTTCCTCGCTACGGATTATTGCCTCCAGTTCCCCCGTTTTGTTTTGGACGCTGTGTACATTTCTGTGTAGGCAGTTTAATTCATCTTTAGTAGTTGTTCCTTTTACTTTATTTTTAGCAGTCCTTTTATACTTCTGTTTTATAACTGTATTTGTTCCTTGACCATTTATGTTATCCTTATTTGCTAACTGTGTCCCATGCATTTAACTACTTTATTTGATTTAAACTGTATCATTTTAGATTCTGGAAGCACAAGACAACTGCTTTAGGATCAGGCAGAAAATAATTGATTTGGCATGTTTCACCATTTTTCTTCCTGTGTTTAACTCAGTAACACTTCACCTTGTATGATACAGGATTCCCTGTAGATATAAAATAGTTATTGGTTTTTGAGGTTCATGTTCTTTTAGATGTTTCAATCAAAATGTTATGTTTATTAGAACAGTTCAACATTTAAAAAAAATGATTTCCAAAGCAAAGTTCTCAGCTTTTATAAATATTTCCTGCAAATTTTATGAAGTATTATCTCATTGAAACATATAAGATTCTGAGAGGGCTTGACATGGTCGATGCTGAGAGGCTGTTTCCCTTGGCAGGAGAGTCTAGAACTAGGGGCATAGTCTCAGGATAAGAAGTCGGCAATTTAGGACTGAGATGAGGAGAAATTTCTTCACTCAGAGGGTTTTGAATCTTTGGAATTCTCTTCCCCAGAAGGCTTTGGATGCTCAGTCGTTGAGTATATTCAAGGCTGAGATTGATAGATTTTTGGACTCTGAGGGAATCAAGGGATATGGGGATCGGGCGGGAAATTGGAGTTGAGGTAGAAGATCAGCCATGATCTTATTGAATGTGGAGCAGGCTCGAGGGGCCGTATGGCCTACTCCTGCTCCTATTTCTTATGTTCTTTGTTGCTAAATATCAAAGTTACAAGTCAATGCAAAGTAGCACAATAAATTCATTAACCTTACATCTAATTGGTGGCAGCTGTTTGTAACTTTTTTCATTCTTTATAAGAGATACAGATATTTAAGGCTGCAGTTGTTATCTTAACAACTTTATTTCTTTATTACAGCAGCATGTAGAGTTTGGATATAATTAGCATTTATTGAATCATAGTTCAGCGAGGCCTGCCATTGCCCTGTATCAAGTTTCAGTTCTGTGATGGTTTCAAAATAAGATACATATTGAGTAAATGTCAACCATAATTTACTGGGATGTTTGGCACAACTGATGAAAACATTAGAATGTGAAGTTATTCTCCCAGAAATTGTTAAACATCTTTCCAACAAGGTGTCAGTGTCTGTCCGATCCCAAATGTGTCGTGCAAAAGGGGCAAATGTTTCAAACTAGAAAGGTCCTGCAGAATGATGAGAACTATTAAGAGAGCACCTACAATCATATTAAACTGTCTTCCAACTCAGTGTACAAGCTACGTTAACATAGTTTTACGGTGTCACTGTAGCAATAGTTGTATGTTATTTGAAGAAAAATAATCACATTTTAATAGAATTAAATTGTGAAAATTTATCGTAAAGGCTGCTGGGAAAAGGATTGTTCATTCAAATCTCACTCGCCTGATGTCTGGCAGAGTGTGTCCGGCAGAGTGTGTCCGGCAGAGTGTGTCCGGCACCATTTTGAGTGAGACTTTAGTCATCCAGGTGTCTGTCTGGAACTGCCGGATTCCCACTTACATATATGTGAAGATGGGTCCTGCGCCTGTTTCAGGATCCTATTGCCATTTTCAACTTCCTTAGCGCTGGATTCGCTCATCCTAAAACCCACCCAGGTTTTAGTGGGTGGGAACAGTCAAGAGGAATGCTGTACCAGCATTATTGAAAAGAATCCTCAGTTGCAGTTAGATAAGTCCTGGTTAGGTTTTAGACTGCTAGTGGGCTTTTGTGGCTGTTTCTAGCTGTGTTGGCTGCTGCAGCTGACTGCAATATTGGTGGCAAGTTTTTTTTTGAGCTGGGAGAGAATTTCCTCCGCAGGGCATCTGCATAAACTTCCTCTGGCAACATGAGGGTGCTGCTTGATCTGCCATTGTGGCTGGGGGACCTTGAGGAGAAAAAAAAGCAAGCAAGAGTGGAGAGACCTAAGCTGCAGGGAAAAGAGGGTGAAGGAGGGGAGGACGCAGGAGATCATACCCCACACGAGTTTACAGGACAGGAACATTGCACCTCCTGTTAAGTGAGGAGCAGTGTGTCTGGTGGCTCCTCTTCACCAGGGAAGCTGTTACAGAGCTATGTCACTTGTTGCAGCATCAACTGGAGCCCAGAAACAGGTCACACACTTCTGAAGGTTGTGATTCTGAAGGTGACTGTGGCCCTCAATTTCTACACCTCAGGCTCATTCCAGGCTGCAACAGGTGACATTTGCAACATTAGTCAAGTTGTGATGCATTCCTGCATCAAGCAGGGTGCGGATGCACTCTTCAAAGTAAACGAGTTCATCTCCTTCTCTATGGAGGTAAACAAAGCAAGAAGACAGGGCTCTGGGCTTCACCAAGATCGTAGGCTTGCCCAAGTGCAGGGCATAACTGCCTGCACCCACATAGCCTTGTGTTTATTAGGTATTTAAAAAACTATTTTTGAATTTTTCACCTAACACTTAAGACATCCAGGGCTCTCTTGCCTCTTTTTGGGCCTCCCTGCACCATTTCCAGCCACCAAATTATACCCAGTCTTCGGCCTGAGCCCAACCTGAATCCTAACTATCCTTTTTATTCGAGTGGCTGGTCATTTGATGTAGAGTCAGCATACCAGCCCTCTTTGCTTTCCCTGGTGGTAGAGTGCTTGATCTTAGGCCTCGTGCCCCCCACATGACAACCCATGAGCTATGATCCCATGACCCTTGATCACATCTTGTCCTCTAACCCACTATGATCCTTGACTCCCATAATGCTCATCCCTCCTTCTTTCCTCCCTGCACCGTCTATTTACCTTCTCCCCTCCTTTTGTCTGTCAGCAGCCTTTCTTCAAGGCAGCTATGCCAACACCAAATTTGAAGTTCAGAATATTCCTTTAGATGCACTTAAACTCATTATATGGAACAAATATATTGTATTAACAGCTTAAGTTTCTTAGGAAACTAAACATCTATTTTTAACTAAAGAGCCTTTCAGTAGTTTTGACTCAGCTTTGCAATCAGCAAATATTTGGTAATCACTTGTAGCACTTTGAAAAGTAAACTGCTACTGAAACTACTGAAAGCAATTCATGACTGCAAGGGCAGAGGTTGCAAAGGTAGGAAGGGGTATAACCTCACTGCTACCTACTGCTCCATTAATTCATTGATTTTTTGGTGGGCCAGCTGCTATATGAATTTGTTAATTCACAGGTGCCTACTGCAATTATAAAGGGCTTTGGTGAGACCGGATCTGGAGTAGTGTGTACAATTTTGGTCATCTTACCCAAGAAAGGATATACTTGCCATAGAGGGAGTGCAACGAAGGTGAACTAGACTGATTCCTGGGATGGCGGGATTGTCGTATGAGGAGAGATTGAGTAGACTAGCCCTGTATTCTCTAGAGTTAGAAGAATGAGAGGTGATCTCATTGAAACATACAAAATTCTTACAGGGCTCGACAGGGTAGATGCAGGGAGGATGTTTCCCCTGGCTGGGGAATCTAGAACCAGGGGTCACAGTCTCAGAATAAGGGGTAGGCCATTTAGGACTGAGATAAGGAGAAATTTCTTCACTCAGAGGGTGGTGAATCTTTGGAATTCTCTACCCCAGAGGGCTGTGGAGGCTCAGTCATTGAGTACATTCAAAACAGAGATCAATAGATTTCTAGATATTAAAGGCATCCAGGGATATGGGGATGGAGCAGAAAAATGATGTTGAGGTAGAAGATCAGCCATGATCTTATTGAATGGCGGAGCAGGCTCGAGGGGCCGGATGGCCTACCCCTGCTCCGATTTTTCATGTTCTTATGTACTGCTTCATTAATTTATTGGCTTGTTGGTGTGTTCATTACTGTATGAATTTATTAGTTCACCAATTCCTACTGCTTCATTAATGAATTGATTAGTTACTGTACCAGCTGCTGTATGAATTTATTAATTAACTGTGCTTGCTTCTCCATTTATTGATTTTTGGTGTGCCCACTGCACTAAATATTTATTGATTTGTTGATGTGGCCATTGCTTCATGAATTCATTGGTGCCTCCTGCTACATGTATTTATTTATTTTTGTTATGATTTCTGTTCTATTCATTTATTGATTTGTTACTGTGCCAACTGCTCCATTACTTACTTGATTGGTTAGTGCATCCACTGCTCTGTGACTTTATTAATTCAAAAAGATACGTAAACATATATAATGGCAATTTTCCTCGGTAAACAATGCCCTGTCACAGCGTTGTTCCAGGCCAAGGGCAATTAGAGATGGGCAATAAATGCTTGCCTTGCCAGCGATGCCCACATCCCATGAACGATTAAAAAAAAATCCATTTGGTGCTGCTGTTCCACCTCCTGATCCATCATCGACATACTGTACCTGTTGTTCAAAGCAAATTGTTCCACTTTGTTCTTCTTTAAGCTGCTATACTCTGCTCAGTAACTTTAGGACCTGCTCCTGCTTCTTCTTTCAAGTTCTCCCATATGTTTGTTCTTCCTTCCCCGCTAGTTCTCAGCTCTTTCTAAAAATGTGCAAAATGATTTGAGATACAAATCCCATTAGCCACATTTCTCTTAAAAGATGCAGTGGTGTTTACCTCAACTATTTCCTGTAGCACAGCATTCCATGCTCTGAAAACTCTGCATAAGGAATTTTCTCCTAACCTCTCTGTTCACACCATTAGTGAAAACTTTAACTTGATGACCCCTTGTCATTGACTCCTCAACCAGAGGAAATAGTTTTTCTCTATTCAACCTACCACAACCCTTCATCTATGTCAAGTTTAATATCTTAACCTTTCCAGTGTGTAGCATGGGAATGAATGCCAATATTATTATCCTTGTGACTTTGTTGTTCAATGTAACGCCTATCTCCCTAAAGTCCCTCTGCAAGGCTTGAAACATACTGTTATTGGTAATCTAAACTGAACAGAATAGTGTGGAGGATAGTGAAAAATGCTTCCAGTGCTGAATTTGATTACTTGTACCCAATGCCAATTCTTTCCTGAGCGGCACTTATACTGATCCAGTTTCCAAGAAGCACAAGATATTTGAACAGGCAAGCACAACCAATCAATCAATACAAATCCACCTTCTTACAATATTACTTAATTAATTTTGGTTACTTGGAATTATTATTATTGGTATTGAATATGTGTGAGAGTAAGTGCGTCAAGAATATGAGAGGGTAAAGAGTGAGACAAAGGCAGTGAAGATGTAATCTCACCAGTATTTGATAACCCCTAGGTCAGCTCATTTTAATCAGCCGTGGTGCCACTTGAACTCTTCATTATGATTACCTAGATGATTTAGAAATGCATTTCTTCTCCTGCACGCACCATTTGGTGTAGATTTTCATCTTGCTGTTAGAATTGCCAAAACCAACATCCTGCTCTGCATCTTAAATACCACCTCTGTTACCACCAAAATTCACCTTTTTCTAAGCATCACAATCTTGAGCTTTCAGGTATTCCTAAAACGTTACTTTCTAAAGTAGTCCTCTACTATCCATGACACATTGCTTTTCAGCTTTAGCAAACTGACAAATGACTTTGCTTTTCAACTTGCTAAAGACATTTTTCCACCTCCTTGTTTCATTGTCAAATTATCATGACAGGTGCAAGCAATTTGTCTAAAAGTTAAGGGCCAGTCCTGTATATAACTACAATTGTATACTTGAGGTCATTTTGAAAAAGCAAATATTTGACCATGATACTCTAGAAAATTACAGTTACCAATCATCCACATTGAGAAAAATGATGTTCTTGATTGCTGTAACATGCTAGTGAATTGTTCTTAAATTCCAATCCTGTTGCATTTCCATGATGGAGTTACTAATACTGATCATTTTCTGTAAATGCTTGGTTGTTTGCTCAAAATCACTTGGTGATTTCTCTAAATATACCATAGAACAATTATTACAACAACTTGCATTTATATAGTGCCTTTAACACAGTAAAACATCCTAAGGTGCTTCAAAGGAGCGTTATCAGACAAAAATTTAGACCGAGCTAAACAACGAGACATTAAGACAGGTGACCAAATACTTGGTCAGAGAGGTAGGTTTTAAGGAGCCAATTCCTCAGAAAAGCCATAATATATTTTAGTACAAAATATTCCCCAACATATATTAAATAGTGGTCTCAACATTCTAAAGATATTTCACCTGGAGGTGGCACTTGGAGTATAATGTTACGTGACAGGGCCACATACAGGAAAAAGCAATAACTCACCTTTGGAATCAATGCAGCTGAGAAAAAAATAATAAATGGTTATTTAAGAAATGCAGACACCCCTCCCCCCCCCCAGCATAATGCACAAGCTCTAAAACTAATTGTTAACTCAAATAATGAATATGATTTTTAAAAAAGGCACCAGCCGGTGGCCATAGCTGAATGAGGCCTGCACAAAGGAACTTTGAAAATGGAGCTTGCAACAAAACATGTCTGCAACAATAAATGAAACAGCCAGAAAGATAAAGGTTAAGTGTACCAAATGCCGTAAGACAGCACAAGACACTGCAGCATTAGATGGTTAAATCGAAACAAAAAGTACAAAGAAGAACTAAGAGGGAAGAAGATGACTCTGGTTCGCAGTCGTGCAAAAGAACCCTCTGAAGAAACGGAAGTAGAAACAAAACAAAAGATTGAAAACCGAAACGCTGAAGCTAAACCAAAGAAGCGACACTTCTCTTTCATCCTCCACCATTTGTCCCTCCTCCTCCCCTTCCTTACCCATCTCTCCCCTCTCCGTCTGCCCCTTCTCTCCCCTTCCCACTCTGTTGTCTCTCTCCCTTTGCTCCCACTTCCCTCCATCCCTCTCACTTCTTCTCTCTCCCTCTCTCCTCTTTCTCTTTGCCCTCCCCCTCTTATGCCCTCTCCACACACCCCCCACTACCCTTCCTTTCCCCCTCTCCGTACCCCCCTTCCTTTCCTCGCTTCCACATCCCCTTCCTTCCCTCCATCCCTTCCCTTCTCCCTCTCCCACCTCTCTTCTCTCTTCCCTTCTATCTCTCCTCTCTTTTGCTCCCTCTCCACTCCGCTGCCTTGGTTTAGTTGTCTCCCTGCCCTCTAACTCTTCTTGATCTGAAAAGTGACCTATGTTTTGTTTTCCCATGTGCAATGCTACAGGAGATTAGCAAGAGTATCATTAGAAATGAAAAGATTACAGACAATACATCTTAACTTGTGGCACATAGTTTTGATATATCAAGTCATTTTTCCCTAAATGGAAACTTACAGGGTCTCACAGTCCATTGACATGTTGTATATTATGGGAGTGGCTCACATGCATCCCATAATGGCTCTTCATTCACACAGGTCAGCACTTTGTACTATCCTAGGAACTGATCATTTACTTAGACTATGGGGATAACTTTAACCTCCAAGAATGGGTGGGTTGGGGTGGGTGGGAGGTTACAATAACATCTTTTTGGAGTGGGACCGCATCTCAGCTCCAACGTTTAACCCAAGCAGTTTTGTATATACGTGCACAGCAGACACCAGGAAGCCCCACCCCACTTAAAGCCGGCTGGCCGATTCTTAAAGGGCAATGTACCTCATTGAAATAGTTGAGGTACTTAATTCTTTGTGCATTGGAAAACTTAAATGAATTTAACCTTCCCTATTCGTGTTTCCCATCGCTTCCGAATTGTGTCAGGTGAAAGCGGGCAGGAGGGGCTGGATCCATGAGGCGAGTGCCTTTATTGCACTGCTTGTGGGTCCAGAGGATCAAGAGTGCTTGATCCAGGCCCAACAAGCTCACCTGGCTGACAGGGCCCCTGCGATTGGCCAACCGCCACCACCCCCCCCCCCCCACAATGCTGGACTCCCCTCCCACCGCCACCCCCGATCCCGATTATGGACCTCTCCCCTCCAATCCCTGATGCTGGCTGGACCCCCAGTGACTTCCACATCCCCCCACCTCTGATTTTTTTCCATGGCTCACGATCTCTCCATCCCGCCCCCCTCTCTGATTCGCAGCTCCTTTCCCTTCCGACAGGCAGCCAGTCTATCAATCTGGCTGCCAGGCGCATGGGAGGCCCAGAAGCACAAATACTCACCTTCAATTGAGTTATAATCGCAGATTGCAATGCACCCAATTGGCTTCCGAGTTCCTTACATAAATATCTACGGACGTGTGGGGTCCCCGGTTCCGAGATAAATTCATGCCCTATGAGCTGAAATAGACATGTATAAAGATTTAAAAATATAGGGACTGATCTTTCTGGTCCCCGGTTTCCCAGTGGTGGTCAGGAGTAGGAAATCTGAAAACCAGGCCCAGGAGTGCCATTATTTCCTATCTTGAAGGCTGGAGGCACCACCAGCACAGCTCCAGCCCTCCCCCCACCAAACCCCCCTAAGCTCCAGCTCCCCCCCCCCCCCCCCCCCCGCCAGGGGGGAACGGCGGCAGATGGGGAGCAGGCTGTAGCACCAAGTTTCACTGGGAACCCCTTTGCCAAGGCACCCAGCAAGCTGGGTCTCAGGAAAGGAAGACCAGGGCTTGGAACAGCCCTTCCCATATTGTTTGCAACAGGCCTGCGCCTACTGCAGGCCAACCCTGCTACATCCCATTTTCCAGGTAAATGGTCATTCCCAGGAGCAAAGATCAGGAAAATTGGCCCCATACTTTTCTGCATGCTTCGATCATTACCAGTGGAATGGGAAATTACTTCCAGTGAGCAGCTCTGCAATAACCAGTGTGGCAAAATAATTCAGCTAGCAAACTTCAATCCATTTGGAATATGAACCTGCATCACCCTGCCGTGAACTTGTTATTGTTTGGCGCATGTATTCTGCATAGGTGTTGAATAATAGTTTTTAGATGAACACCACATGTTGGCAAATTGATTCATTTGGCTGTGATCAGTCACTTGGCCAAGAATAGGATTCTGCACACAATCACGTCACATTTAACGAAGAAAATGATTGATTGATTAAAAGAAGTTAAGCAAAGCCAAAGTATGAGTAATTTGGTACTTTGAAGAATTTGCCTCAGCTGGGAATAAAATGGAATTTCGATGGCTGACAGTTTCTCTCTATCATCTGCTTATTATAGCCGGGAAATTTCCTGGAGTTGCTCTCGGTCCTCCAGTGTTAGTTTGCCGGAAGTTCAGCGGAGCGGGAGCAGGCCCGAGGAATTTCTAGGCCTATGTTTCTGGAACACGAAGCAGTTTCCATGGAAAATACATATTCTCTTCATGAAATCCATCTATTCAGCATCAGTTCAGCCATAATTTCTACAATTTTGAAAAGTTTACAAACAATTCTCCAACAAAGGACCAAACTAATTTGTAATAATAAACTCCAACCATAATTCCAGGTATGTGCAAGTAACAGAACACCTGCACTGTAGTATGCCGAGGCCAAATGGTATATAGTACTGAATGAAGTGTATCAATTCTGCAAGGTGGGGGAGTGGATTTTAAAGATATGCTTCAATCCAACAACAAACAAATAAGCGAATTCTCTTTTTTCTTTATATGTAGGCCCCACAGGAAAACGAGGCAAAACAGGAAGAAGAGGAGTTAATGGTAAGTCTTGCACTGCCTGCCAAAATCAGATGTATATTTTTAAACAGGCAACTGAGTTACTAATTTTCTTGGAAGTGACCTTATGACATGTGGTGAACTAAATGACTCCTATTGCCGTTAAACAGCTTTGAACCAGATTATGCAGCCTGTCCTTGAAATGTCACAGACATGGATTTTTTTTTCTTGTCGACCCCCATACTGACATATCATGTGCATTCACCATTGCCAGAAATAACTTACGGTGCAGGAGAAGCTCTCTACATTCCAGAAGCAGCTATTTCTTATTTAAAGGCAGTCAGTAAATGTGAATGAATTCGTATTTTGTTTCAGTTCATAGATTTTTATCTGCATTTGAAAGGCCAAAGCAAATTTAAATTGAGTATTTGCAGGGACTGTTTAAAATGCAGACATTGAAGAGCTGTTTTTTTTTAAGTTGATGCATCATTTAATTGTCATTTTCAAAAGCAGAATAAGAAAAAAAAATCAGATTTTATTTTTAGGATAAATGATAAGCAGTGCAACTCAAATAAGCTAAGTTAGACTTAAAAGTTAGGTAAGAACTTTTTTAATAAAACTTCTTTTTTCTCAAACCTGGTACACTATTCCATCCTTGTGTCAGTTTGAGTTTTACCATAATTTCTAATGTACAGTAACATATATTTCTGAATAGATCCTGCTTTAATACAGTGTTATCCAATTCTTTAGCCCCTAGCCACATGTGGCAAATTCGGAATTCAGATGTGGCTAATTGCAAATAAAAAAATTTAGTGATAAACACCGTTGTTGAGCATGTAATCTCAATATTCATATTCGCACCCTCTCATAGGACAGACTAAACAGATGGCTCCCAAAAGCAGACATTGGAGAAAGCTTAGGGTAATTGGATGTACTATGATTATTGTGAAAATTGTATTCCACAAAATATGATTTTTCTGTTAAAATAAGCCATAAAGTCAATGGAGATTTCTGCACCCTCTTTCCTGCCGGAAAATAATTGGCCCAGTTGCTAAGATACCATCAACAAAGGAGATTTTCATCCTCTGAGATTTTAAAAAATATTATGAGTACAGTAATTGTAAACAAATGATACTTAAACAGTTACCTGCTGGAAAAATAACAAGTTTGTAGCTGATGCATTGACTCATTACTTGATGCACAAAAACTGTGTTTCCATTAAAAGTCTGTACTTTGCAATGTATCTATGTACCATCCATATAGAAAAACTTTGCATGTGGGCAAAATGTGTGTTCAGGGCAGCAAACTTTTTTGATATATCTATAGGGCATAGATCATTCTGATTGGCTGAAATATCCCATTCACTTACAAAAGAAACCCTGAAATTCCATGCCATATCTGTACTTTTGCAATGTAAAATTGGGACATCTTTTTTCCAGTAAATTGAGGTGGGAGCTGTTTCCACTGTTTTTTTAGTCCAAAATTGATCTCCCTGAGCTTCCAAATTCAATTTGACCCTTTCCACAATCCACCCATTGAGTCCTTGGCCATCTCATTGTAACATGTGGTAACAAGGGCCAGTGCTCGCAGCCTCGAATTGCCTGGTTTTACACTTGCAGTACACTAGGAGTAAGTTAGAATGAGAGATATAAGGCATAGCTGCTGCCAGGATCAGCTCTTCAGGGGGTGAGGAATTTTGGAGCCTGAAGAATGTAGAGAGCCTGAGATTTTGACCTGCCCCCATCCCCAATGAGGGCTTCTCAGCAGTAGATACGGCATTCCCTATGGATTTACATTTGCAGAGCCGGATGGAGCAAAGGATAGTCAGGCAGCATTCAAGGAGGATACACACCACCAGATATTCCCTCCCCACCCCCCTCCCCGCAAAGAAAAAATGTACAGGCAAACAGGTCCTTGGTGAGCAGATGTGTATTAGAAGAGCATGCTTTACCAAAGAGACAATAGGGGAGCATTGCCACCTCCTGCATGAAGAGCTGCAGCCATGTCTAGCTGCCAACACTGCATAGATGGCACGCATGTTGCTTTGAGAGGTCCTATAGTCAACCTCCTCAACTTCCTCAAAGGAAAGAATTCTACTTCCTGAAGGTACAGATTGTGTGTTCCAAAATTCAAAGGATTCTACACATCAAAGCTGGAAGCTATCACGATGCATTGATTCTTCAAAATTCTCCTTGACGTCATCAAGGAAGAAAAGCAAATCAACAGATGTCTTGCGGGTGACAAAACCATACTCCTATACATAATGACTCCACTAACAGATCCACAAACAGCAGCAAAGCAGTGATACAATGAAGCTTATACCTCCAGCAAAGTAGTCATTGAGAGGACCATCAAGGTTTTAAAGAGGCACTTCCACTGCCTTGACAGGTCATGGAAGGATCTGCAGTATGCTCCAGCTCGTGTGTCCCACATAGTTGTTGCCTGCACAACTTTGCCACACTGAAAGGCCTGGACTTGAACATTCCTGGCAGTTGCTTTGGAGGCAGAAGTACGTAGAGGAAAGCATTATGATCACAATCACTAAGAGGTCACTTCAGTGATGGATACAAGGGGCATTGGAGCACAACTGATCACTGAAGTCTTCTTCTGCTTAACACAGTCTATCTTTAAATTATGTTTGCTGGCGCTCAATATGGGGAAGTCATCCACTTTGAATCTGAGAAAGACAAATCGGAATATTTTCTTAATGTTGAAAGATTAGGAGCTGTGGAGGAGCAATGGGATTTAGGTGTTCATGTGCATAAATCACTAAAAGCTAGTGCAGGTACAAAGAGTAATCAAAAAAGCTAGTGGAATGTTGGCCTTTATCTCAAGGGGGTTGGAATACAAAAGTGAGGAAGGTAGTAGAAACCTGGAACCCTGTCCCACAAAAAGGCTGTGGGTGCTGGGTCAATTAAAATTTTTAAGACTGAGATCGATAGATTTTTGTTAGGTAAGGGTATCAAAAGGGATATGAAGCAAAGGCGATTAAATGGAGTTGAGGTACAAATCAACCATGATCTAATTGAATGGCGTAACAGGCTCGAGGGGCTGAATGGTCTATTCCTGCTCCTATGCCCCTATATCTTTGCCATATAACTCATTCTTCCCCACCTTCAAAGAAAGGAGCAATTCTTCAATCTGGTCCCCATCTTTGTCATGTCAGGGCAGAGGTTTGATGGGTTTTTTTATTCGTTCATGGGATGTGGCCATCGCTGGCAAGGCCAACATTTATTGCCCATCCCTAATTGCCCTTGAGAAGGTGGTGGTGAAACGCCTTCTTGAACCGCTGCAGTCCGTGTGGTGAAGGTTCTCCCACAGTGCTGTTAGATAGGGAGTTCCAGGATTTTGACTCGTCGACAGTGAAGGAACGGCGATATATTTCCAAGTCAGGATGGTGTGTGACTTGGAGGGGAACGTGCAAGTAGTGGTGTTCCCATGTGCCTGCTGCCCTTGTCGATCTAGGTGGTAGAGGTCACGGGTTTGGGAGGTGCTGTCGAAGAAGCCTTGGCGAGTTGCTGCAGTGCATCCTGTGGATGATATACACTGCAGCCACAGTGCGCCGGTGGTGAAAAAAGTGAATGTTTAGGGTGGTGGATGGGGTGCCAGTCAAGCATGTGTTGTCATGTTCTAGGATGAGTACCACAATGTTAGGAAAGAATAGGTTAGTATATGTTCAATTTGGACTTTGTTGTATTCAAGTAGAATGTGCACTTATGTCATGCTTTGTTACTCATGGCAATTTAGCAGCCTAAGCACTTCCGGGAGGGATCAGGCACAGGAGATTGCATCTGGAAATTGGTCCCTTCTCCCAACTCCTATTTTTTGCCTACTGTTTGGGTGTGACAGGGACCAATTTCTCCCCAGAGTTTTTGAAATCTTCACATACTAATATGATTCAGAGGAGGGGTTGGTACACATTTAGCACGATGATGAGGATGAATGGTCATCTCATTTCAGAACGCATAATCAAAACAAAATATGGAGATCGCACCTTTCATTTTTTTGTTTTTGTAAAACAGCAGAGGCCAGGACTGAGGAAAGAGTAATCCATGCCCCCTGCAGAGAGCTGCACATGCTGGGAACATGGGTGAAGAGTCGGGGCTATACTTTTTAGTCCTGTCGCCGAACTGCACTCCCTGCAAGCACAGCTCCCAGCTGGGAGCGCAGAGAGTACAGAATTAACCTTGTGGACATCTGCAGAAGAACAAGGGCGCTGATTAAATGGTTCAGCCTTCTATTCTGGGCAACACTATGTCAGTGGTTGTATTACTTTACTCCAAGACCAATTCCCAAAGCTCTGAAGTCAGCACAATCAATCAAAATTAAATTATAGCTAGCCTAAAAATTCCACACAAATGTAATCATTCAATAACATGGGAAGACCAAATTTCCTGAAAATAGTTAAGCTATTCCAATTCACCTTTGTAAATACTTTTATTTATGGTTTCTTTTGCCAATTTCAGAACTGTACTGTGGCAGAGTCCTTGGGTGAAGCTATTCTTTTAATGGCACATTCAAAGGCCATCATGAATTATATAAATGTGGCAAAGCCTGCGAATTTCAATCACCAATCACAGGTCAAACCACTATAGGATCTTTGGCAGATGGAAGTAGTTACATTGGGCTGGGAATTGCTCTGAGCAGCGAACGAACAGCGCTCGGCGCTCCATAGATTTATACTCACCCACAAACTTATTACCACAGTCTTTACTGCGGGAACGCTCTCTAATGCGAAACTGAAAAGAGTCCAGCATTAACTCCAGGACCCATACGAGTGATGAGAGGATCACTCTCTTCCCTCAACCAACCAGATTGCAGCATTATTGACAAGCCGCGAAAAATCAATGCAAGCTGCAACGAATCAAAATCAGGAAGTGAAAGCTACAACAGTAAAATCATTGTAAAAACAGTTTGAGATAGTGAAAAGAGGATAAGAAATATTGAAATAAAAGAGACAGAAAGAAAAAAGTTTTAAAAAATTTTAAATTGTTTTTTTATAAAATGTCCAACAGTTTTTAAAACCGCAATGAATGAGACTCTACATTTTAAAAAATGTAATTCTCAGTGCCAGAAAGGTTGTTTGGCAGTCATTAAGACTTATCACGCTGTTAAAACTTAGTTTAGACTTGATATACGTGAGTGTACCTGATTTGTGGTGATATTACTTATGGAGTACTGCGTACAGTTCTGATGCCCTTATTTAAGGAAGGACATACTTGCATTGGAGGCAGTTCAGAGAATGTTCACTGGTTTGATTCCGGGTATGGAAGGGTTGTCTTATGAGGAAAGATTGAACAGGTTGGGTCTATACTCATTGGAGTTTAGAAGAATGAGAGGAGATCTTTTTGAAACATACAAGATTCTGAGGGGACTCGATAGGGTAGAGGCTGAGAGGATGTTACCCTTCATGGGGGAATCTAAAACTAGGGGGCATAGTCTCAGAATAAGGGGCCACCCTTTTAAGATGGAAATGTGGAGGAATTTCTTCTCCCAGAGGGTCGTGAATCTTTGGAATTCTTTACCCCAAAAAGCTGTGGAGGCTGAGTCATTGAATACATTCAAGGCTGAGTTAGACAAATTTTTGATCAGCAAGGGAGTCAAAGGATATGGGGAAAGGGTGGGAAAGTGGAGTTGAGGTAAAAATCAAATCAGCCATGATCTCATTAAATGGCGGAGCAGGCTCGAGGGCCAAATGGCCTACTCCTGCTCCTATCTCTCATGGTCTTATCAGTTAGTTTCCTGCTGGGCAGAAGAGCAAGTTAGCGCTGGTCCATTGATTCTATTGATTGCAGCCAGCGATGTCCCTTTTAAGGCAAAGCTGTCAAATCACCGGCGAACCAGGAAGAGCAAGTTCTGGATTTTCAAGTTTAACTGCACACGTGCAGTCGGTGGAAGTTACTCTTTGATTTTGCCACAAATAATGGTGAGAGCTGTTGGGCTCACCGTTATTTTGAAAGCAATTATCTTCCATTATCTTCCATTTGGTGACATGACAGCAAGCTTTTCTCAGATGTTGATTCTGCAAAAGTGGGTGGAAAATAGATTTTTATTTTAAAATTTGAACTTTTATTGTCTGGGTTATATTTTAGAAAATTTCCAGTTAGCCTGTGAACTTCAGACTTCAATAGAAATAAATATCAGGAGAGATGTAAAATAGGCTGCCGACTCTCTATCACCCATTTTACACTATCGCACAGTCAAAATCTACCCCAGACTCTCTGATCCAAACCTGAGTGGATAATAACCTTACTCTGTGGATTCCTAAAATATATTTATATTTGCCACCTTTTTTTTTCTCCCTGCAACCTTTTGGAGTTTTACTGTTTTTCCCTTCTGCCATGCTTCCTGTTTAGTCTGCAGGATCCAATAGTCTGGGTTACAAATGTCATCTTAGTACCTGCCAACAAAACTCCATAATCTGTCAATAAGAGTTCTACAGGACTGGCTCTGTCAGTTTGGCCTCTCTTCCTTTCTTCCTGTCTGACTAGAGTTTGAATGCTGATCTGACTGCAAACTTGCAATACTGACTCTAAGTACATGAGGGTAGATGCCCATCTTAGCTGGGATTTACCTGTATCTTTCTAGTTTTGAAGATCATTGCTGTACCAGTAATGGAGGATGCTACCCTAGCATGCAGTGCATCTGAGTATCATTAAGGTTAAAATTCTCCTTACTCCAGTTGTGCTTTTTTCCCTTTTTTAAAAAAAAAGTCACTCCAGTGATTCTGATGAGTACATCTACTGATTCTGCAATAAAACTGTCAGTGTAAACTTTGCACAAAAGCCTCTTAGTGCAATGTAAATCATCTTTGGCAGAATTCCTGTCCTTACTGATACAATTTAGCATTGCAGATTTATTGAACCAATTGCCCAGCTCTAACCTGTTTTATTTACGCCTCGAGCTGTCTTTCTCATATGTAATTGTTTAGTTGTGTCTGTCTGAGAAATCTTTGTACATAAACTGCTGTAGCCAATTTGAAAAAGTAACACTACTCACAGCTGTTTACAATGACTTTTCTGTTACATATTATGATACATATGGTTCACATGTATTAGTGTTATTAAAGAAAACAAGAAGGTAGCCTGTGTTAATTTCATTATTCACAAGAAAGTCACTATCTTAACACGTTGTTTGGGGATACCTATTAATTTCTGTATAGTTATATGACAGTGAGTTACCAATGAATTTTGGGTTACTTGTAATACAATTTTGTTTCAATTCATGTTCTTAAATACACATGGAATAATTGGGTAAACCTTCAACAACAACTGTATGGCCTGGAGGTTCCTTTGTATTTGCGCCCAGATACACCCGTAATCTGGGCGTAAAACAATAACATGCCTTAAAAGATCGCCGAATTTTGGGTGTTAGTGAGTTAAGCGCATAACTACAATATGTCAAAGTCTTCTCAAACTTTGACATCCATCCATCCAACCCTCTGCCCACAAAACTGGCCAGCCTCCAACTTTCAAGTATGAGTATCCTCCAATTGCGTTTGTTTGAGGGGGTTCTCTCAACATTGCGACCAGATTTTCAAATGTAGCAGGAAACAAATTCATTTTTCTGGTTTTAATTGCAATTTTTTGAGCGTTTAAAAAAAAAATTATCCTCACTGAGATCTGCTCTGTGTTTTCTGTTCCTTTTTAATGCATTTTTATGGCCTAAGTATAAGTCACATTAAAATTTGAAAAGCTTCCCCGATTTGCAGGTTCTTAAACATGAAGCGCCTAATATGCACGAATGGTGGTTAAATGAGTTGAAACGTAAATTTTAAAACTTGAAGGAGAAATATACTGGTGTGGGTTCGGTGTTTCCTTGGACCAAGATTGTTTATACTGATTTAGACCCATTTATGCCAATTTTATGTTCCAATGTATTCCAATGAGTCTGGGAGGATACTTGAGTGTAACTTCACATCAACAAAATGTGGGCAATGTTGGGTGCGTTTTTTGGGTCCAACTTCCAGGTTGTGTACAAGGAAGAAACTCCAGGGGGGTGATTTTAAACCCCAAGAACGTGTGGTTTGGGGGCAGGTGGGAGTTGAAAATAGTTGCTTTTTGGGTTGCGACCACAGCCCGGCTTTATTTCCGGGTTTAACGTCGGCGCGTAAAAGTACAAGTTTCCCACTGGGAATGCAAAGTTCAAACATTTTGCAGTTGCAACTGTTTTCAACTCCCACCCACCCCCAACCCACCCGTTCTTGGGGTTTAAAATCATCCTCTAGGTCTATACTTTGAAAAATAGTCCAACTTAGTATTAGCTTTTTCTGTTTATAACTAAAAGCTACAAAGAAGTAAAAACATTTATCTTTATCACTTTGTATTGTTAATGCCAACATATTACTGTTTCTAAGTAATACTTGATGGCTTTGACTAAAGAACTTTAAACTAATTGGTCTATTGGCTTGTAGTAGAACAATAGTTAAAACCTATTATGATTAGTCGGTTGATATAACCAGTGATATTTTTAATATCACTGATCTTTTTAGTATGAGGAGCACATAGAACAGGAGCAGGCTAATCAGCCTACCTGTCTCGCCATTTTATGAGATCATGGCTGATCTGTACCTCAACTGTATTTACTCACCTTTTCTCCATATCCCTTGATATCATTACTTAACAAAAATCTATCAATCTCAGTCTTGAAAATTTCAATTAACGCAACATGCGCAGTCTTTTGGGGCGAGAGTTCTAGATTTCCACCACCCTTTGTGTGAAAAAATGCTTCCTGATTTCACCCCTACCTAGCTCTGATTTTAAGATTATGCTCCCTTATTCTGAATTCCCCAATAGAGGAAATAGTTTCTATGTATGTACCCTATCGAACCCCTTTATCATTTTAAACACCTCGATTAGATCACCACTTAGTCTTCTGAACTCGGGAATACAAAACAAGTTTATGCAACCTTCCCTCTTAATTTAACCCTTTAAGCCTGGTATCATTCTGGTGAATTTGCGCTGTACCCCCTCCAAGGCCAATATATCTGAGGTGCGGTGCCAATACTTGAACACAGTACTCCAGATGGGATCTGACCAAGGCTCTGCATAATTGAAGCAGCACTTTCTCACTTTTGTATTCGAATCTTCTTGCAATAAAGGCCAACATTCCAGTAGCATTTTTTTTTATTACTTCTTATACCTGTGCACTAGCTTTTAGTGATTTGTGTACATGGACACCTAAATCCTTTGCTCCTCCGCAGCTACTAGACTCTTGCCATTAAGAAAGTATTCTGATTTGTCTTTCTCGGATCCAAAGTGGATAACCTCACACTTCCCCACATTGAAACTCCATCTAGGTAGTGAAATCGGAAAATGCAGCTCAGAAATTAGGGCATGAGTTGAACAAAATATGTAAGTGGTCAGAGCAATGTCAGATGAAATTTAATTAAGCGAAGGATAAATGCTACATATAGGAAGGAAAAATAGGTGACACACATATTCCACAAATGTGTTGAAATAGCTAAAGATGAAGCTGAAAGAGACCTAGAGGCCTTCATAAACTATCCACTAAACATGTTCAAGGCAGAGCAGGAATCACAAAGCTAATGGATGTTGAACTACATAGCCAAAACAGTAGAATATAAGTCAGAAGAGGTAATGATCAAACTCTATAGTGCTCTGATCAGACCTTGAATACTACATCCAGTTGTGGCCGGCAAGAAACAAGATAGACATTCAAGTGCTGGAGGCGGAACAGAGAAGAGCTACGAGGCTGATCCCCAGTGTCACAGTTTGAGTTATGAGGAAAGACTGGATAGACACGGGCTTTTAAACCTGGAAAGGATTCATCTGAGAGGTGATCTTATAAAGATATATGAGGTTGTTGTAGGCATAGAAAAGGTTAATCTAGAATGTTACTTTAAATTAAACTCCAAGAGTAGAACTAGGGGAACACAGGTTCAAACTAGTAAAAAGATAATTTTAGGACTGCGATCAGGAAATTCTTCTTCAGACAAAGAGTGATCAATGTATGGAATAAACTTCCAGATAGAGTAGTGGAGGAAAAGACCCTGGAATCATTTTAAGAAACAATTGGGTACTACAATGGTGGACGCATTGGAATCTCTCTGGATGGAAGAATTAAGATGGGCTGAATTGCCTTCCTCCTCTGTAATTATCCTGTGATCTTGTGTCATCAATTACAGAGATTGAGAAGTCAATGAATTACATACTGCTCCTAATTTTTCCCAGCCTCTCTTCCTAGTATCCTGTTCAACAATATTGAATATAGAATTACTCCCTTAAAGGAGAAAGAAAGTCCATGGGAATACTTCTTGTTCAAAGTACTCCCACCTTTCATGGAAGAAAATAATAGACTCAACAACAGGGCTACAACTCAAACTGGCCTGGGTGTAGCTCTGAAGCATCAGTGCCCTGGGGGAGCAGATTTCTCACTGTTTAGCCTGGTTTTCCAAGGCCAGGCAGTTCTCAGGTCAGTTTGAAGTCACTGCTGATTGCAATAGAGCCATTCTGATACCTTCCCATAATTGACATCCCCAGGAAGAATGGAGACCTAAGGTCTCTATATTGTGAAGAAAACTAATATTTTAAAGAAAAGTCAAAGAAATTTATGGAAAAAGTACTTTGAACAAAATGTGCTGCCCTTGGACTTTCCTTCCCCTTTAAGTTCACACACCACTGATATGTAATCACTGCTGTTACTGTTGAAACTGCTCAAATACATCTTCAATTATTGAAGTAGTTTAATAACCCATTCAACTCATCTTTTTATCCCATTTATGTATTGCATTCTTTCCATATTAAAGCCTGCTACTGTGGGTCCTTGTTGTATATTTAGTTTTTGTGAATTACTATTTTCTCTTGCAGCAATTGAGAGTATTGGAAAGACACTGACAAACAACTGCTTAAAATCTAAGTGTATTTTTATGAGAATTCTTCTTTTGGATAGCGATGTTAGCATACTGATTCAAATGTGAAGTACACATACCCTGAACTTTGTTACTCTAGTTAGTGTGTCTACTTATAATCAATAAGAAGTCATCCCTGGTAAAAGAAAAATAGATTTTGTTTCTTGGTTAGTTGTCCTATAAGTTAGAAGGAAAACCTTGAACTCTGCCAGTTATCTCCTCACTCAATAGTGACTTCTTTTAATTGAGAGGTAACAACTAAACTAAGGAAAAACAATTTTCTTTAGTCATACATTTTTAATTAAAGGTGGCTACTCTCAGTCAATGGGAAGAAAATTGAAGAAATTTGAAACATGTTCCCACTTAGAGTGGATATTTGGACTAGGAACAATTGAGCTGCTGTTCAGGTTCCCCAGTTCTGATGTTTCTGCTCCTTAAAGCATTGAATCTCTCCAAATAGTATGATTTTAAACAATGGTGTAAGCAGCTTAAGCAAAAGGGAGCTCAAAGATATGCTCTAAAAAAGTTGTTAATGTAGCCATCTTTGCACTCCTGAAATAAACAACATTCCTCTGAAATAAGATTTAATAAATAACATTTAATACCAAATGTGATACATGTCCATACAGTATTACAAATTCTATTTTTGAAACAAAGATATTTCTGTTGTGTCACCGTGTTAATTATTAACAGATGTATGCAGAAGGAAAGATCTCAGAATGCAGGGTGCTGACATGTCTGCCAGTTTAGTTACTAAATGATCAATTATGATAAAAACATTTTACTTGGGATCGACGGGGTAGATTTTTGTCTTCTCTGCCTGCATATAAAGCATCACTCGGGTGGTGTGCAAAGAAAATCGCATGCTTTTTTTTATTTGTTCATGGGATGTGGGCGTCGCTGGTGAGGCCAGCATTTATTGCCCGTCCCTAATTGCCCTTGAGAAGGTGGTGGTGAGACGCCTTCTTGAACTGCTGCAGTCCATGTGGTGAAGGTTCTCCCACAGTGCTGTTAGGAAGGGAGTTCCAGGATTTTGACCCAGCGACGATGAAGGAACGGCGATATATTTCCAAGTCGGGATGGTGTGTGACTTGGAGGGGAATGAGCAGGTGGTGGTGTTTCCATGTGCCTGCTGCCCTTGTCCTTCTAGGTGGTAGAGGTCACGGGTTTGGGAGGTGCTGTTGAAGAAGCTTTGGCGAGTTGCTGCAGTGCATCCTGTGGATGGTACACACTGCAGTCACGGTGTGATGGTGGTGAAGGGAGTGAATGTTTAGGGTGGTGGATGGGGTACCAATCGAGCGGGCTGCTTTGGCCTGGATGGTGTTGAGCTTCTTGAGTGTTGTTGGAGTTGCACTCATCCGGGCAAGTGGAGAGTAATCCATCACACTTCTGACTTGTGCCTTGTAGATGGTGAAAAGGCTTTGGGGAGTCAGGAGGTGAGTCACAAAGCATACCCAATATTCTATACTGTAGTGGATCCATCCTGCCCATTGACACAACACAGAGTGGAAAATTGGGCAGGAGGATCACATGCCCACCACAAAGCCTACCTGCCTTTTCTTCCATAATGCCTCCTCATTGACTACTTTTCCTCTGTACTGTAAGAATCCCCTCGGAGACCACGAAAACGGCATAGCCTCCCACTCACAGTAGTGAGCCTGTGGGAATCTCTACAATCTAGGAAAGTCTGACGCGAACCAGTTGGTAACGGTTGAGTACTTTATTTGGAATTAGAACAGAGTCAAGTACTCACAATACAGTAAACAGCGATTTATACTGAACAGCAAAGGCAAAGTTCACCCAGGTGGTGTTCAGGGCAGAGTTGCATTCTGGCGCCAGCGCAGTCATTCCTTAGTTGTCACACCTTAGTCGCACTACTTCTCTATAAAAAGCATGAGTTTTGGGCTCATCTTTATAGTAGAAATGATGCCTGAGGATCGACAGGCATTAATCTATTCGGGTTACTTTCCCATATCTCTAATTAGATTGCGCCAATGGAGGGCTGCCAGCATTGGGCCCTGGGCTGGTGATGTTCACATGCCCAAGGGTTACCTCCTTCCAAGTTGGAGACTTTTAACCTTTCTTTGTTCAACTTTCTTGCAGACCCTGCAGTTTTCGTACAACTGCTAAGCACGTAGCCATGTCTGTTTCCAGACATGGGACTCTGAGTTACTGTCTTGTCAAGGCCATGCTTGCACCTGCTTGCCCAATCTTTTTTGAGGAGGACAGCCTGCCTTTTCCCAGACCTATAAGACTCTTTTACGCTCAAGAAACTTACAAAGAAATGTTATGCTAATGAATGCATTACAGAGATATCCGAAGGCATGTGCAATTACGTTAATGATTATATGGTTCAAGCTACTGAAGGCTATCATGATTATGTTTAAATCACATGCCATTTGTTTGACCAAACTACCTACACAATTGTCTGGTTAACATACTAAATAAATGATACAGTTAAATATTTGTGGTTACATATTAAATGCAGTATAAATTAGATTAATTATGATTAAACATAAGTTAGTGAAGTATAAACGTTTCGAGAAGGACTTTCTGAAAAATGGTGGGGGGGGGGGAGGATGTGTTAAATGGCTGACGGGAACGTCGAGACACACAGAAACAGAAGGTCTCATTTCCCTTCAGTCCCTACTTCGGCAGCGTAAAACGTTTAGTTTAAGCAGTTATATCTTTATACTATTCAGCTGTTGGGGCGGCACATTCGCATCTCTGGTCTTATCTTCTAGCCATAAAATACCTCACTCCCATGCTGACTCTGTGTTAAACAACTTTAGATGAACCGTGCCACGTAACGCCACATAACGTGACTACCTCATCCTTTACCTCTGCTGTGTACTTACCAGCACCGCCCTCTTGCTAAATGCTAGACACTATGTGAGATGGGACAATTGACTATGCTCCGTTTAAACATCTCCAACCTTCTGAATCTGAATGAAACCACTCTGCGTCAATTTTCACCTTGCCTCATAACTTTCTTCTCGGTCTTGTCTAAGGTCACCTTGAGTTACATTATATTAACATTATGTTTACATAAATACACGTAGATATATGGCTATTGCTTCAAAGTTTCATTTGGTTAATCTTACACATTGTGATATAGACAAAGAAAATCAAGAGTCTGCAAAGGGATATAGACAGGTTAGGTGAGTGGGCAAGAAGCTGGCTGACGGAGTATAATGTGGGGAAAGGTGAAGTTATTCATTTTGATAGGAAGAATAGAAAAACAGAATATTTTTTAAATGGTGAGAAACTATTAAATGTTGGTATTCAGAGAGATTTGGGTGTCGTTGTACAAGAAACACAAAAAGTTAACATGCATGTACAGCAAGCAATTAGGAAAACAAATGGCATGTTGGCCTTTATTGCAAGGGGTTTGTAGTACAAGAGTAAGGAAGTCTTATTACAGTTGTACAGGGCTTTGGTGAGACCTCACCTGGAGTACTGCGTACAGTTTTGGTCCCCTTATCTAAGGAAGGATATAGTTGCCTTAGAGGCAGTGCAACGAAGGTTCACTAGATTGATTCCTGGGTTGTCCTTTGAGGAGAGATTGAGTAGAATGGGCCTATACTCTCTGGAGTTTAGAAGAACGAGAGGTGATCCCATTGAAACATACAAGATTCTGAGGGGACTTGACAAGGTAGATGCTGAGAGGTCATTTCCCCTGGCTGGAGAGTCCAGAACTAAGGGGCATAGTCTCAGGATAAGGGTTCAGCCATTTAAGACTGAGATGAGGAGGAGTTTTTTCACCCAGAGGGTTGTGAATCTTTGGAATTCTCTACCCCAGAGGGCTGTGGACGCTGAGTTGTTGAATATGTTCAAGGCTGAGATAGATAGATTTCTGGATTCTAGGGGAATCAAGGGATATGGGAATTGGGTGGGAAAGTGGAGTGAGGTTGAAGATCAGCCATGATCGAGGGGCCGTATGGCCTACTCCTGCTCCTATTTCTTATGTTTCTGATAATACACTGTATAGAAAACTACAATGTTCTATATTATCAAGAAATCATGGACACAAAAGATTCTCCAGCTCTCCTTTTATTAATATCCTTCTTGTGGATTTTTTTTTCCTAAATATTATTTTCTCCCTAGCCCAATTTCATTGTTAACTGAAAGGAACCTAACCCTGAATTTTGGAAATCCTATACTGTGTCTTCTTTACATTAATTTCAATCCCTCTGATTGGTACCAGTGTTTCCTGATTGTTTCATTAATTAGTCGGTTTCTCTATGGAACATGTGTCAGTGCCTTGTTTGAAAGGTTTTCTCACTCTCCTGAGGAATATGGTGGCTATTGTGTATATATAGATTTTCAGAATGCATTTGAAAAGAGACTTGTCACTAATGCCTGTAGCCTTAATCCACATGAATAGAAGAATGGCTAGGTGACAGAATGTGGAGATGCCGGTGATGGACTGGGGTTGACAATTGTAAACAATTTTACAACACTAAGTTATAGTCCAGCAATTTTATTTTAAATTCACAAGCTTTCGGAGATTTTCTCCGAAAATCTCCGAAAGCTTGTGAATTTAAAATAAAATTGCTGGACTATAACTTGGTGTTGTAAAATTGTTTACAATAGGTGACAGAAAGCAGAGTACAGATGAATGGATGCTTTTCAGGTTGGTACGATGTATATCCAGGAATCTGTGCTGCGATCTCTATCAATATTGAAGTTTGCTGATGTTACCAAATGAGGGGGAATAGCAAACTCTGAGGAAGATTGTAGGAGGGCATCAACAGGTTAGCAGAGTGAGCAGGCAGGCAGCATATGCAATTCAATGCAGAGAAGTGTGAACTAATGTTTTTTGGAAAAAAGAACAGTGAAAGGAAGTACACCCTAAATGGTAAGACTGTTAACAGAGTGGCGAGGTCTAGCGGTGCAGATGTGTAGTTCTTTAATTGTAGGAGTGCATAGAAGAAACTTTAAGAAAGGCAAATGGAGTTCAAGGTTTTATACACGGGGCATTGAATCTAAAAGCAAAGAAGCGATGTGTTTGTGTACGAAATTGGTTTTGTCACAGTTAGAATATTGTGTGCAATTCTGGATACTCCATTATGAGAAGGGTATTGGAACCATGGAAAGAATACAGCGGAAATTCATTAACAATTACATTAGGAAAGAAAAGTTGAAGTTATAAAAAATGGCTTGAAAATTGGCAATTTTTTCCTACTAGAAGAGCAAAGGTTATGGGGCGAATCTAATAAAGGCTTTTCAAATTATGAAAGGTTTTCAGAGGGTAAATTAGAAAATGGAATGCTTTACCACAAGTAATTATTGAGGCAGAGACCATAAAATCAATTAAAAAGGAATTGGGTAAGCATTTGAAATAGAAGAATGTAAAAGGATACAGGGAAAGGCTGGGAAACTGAGATTATATCTGATAGCTCCACAGTTGTAGAGCTAGCAGACATGATGGGCTGAATGGTCTCCTTCTGTTCTGAATTCGTATGATTCTGATAAGGTTCTTTGAGCATCTTTCTTTGTGCCACATGAACAGAAGAGTTGCATAAAGGGCAGCCCAGCCATTTCACTAAATGTATCGTAGATGAGCAATCATATACAAGCCTTCCTGGCTGCAATGGTTTTTCTGCAGCTACATCCTCTTGGTTTGTGTCCTACACAGTCCCTCATTGAGTGTGGTCCTCTTCATCCATAGTTAGGTTTCTTTGTGTTGCAAAATTGTGGAGCATGCGGCAGACACCTATGATCTTATAGAGCCTGAAGAGAGGGGAGCTGTACTGTAAGGCATCCCCATATCTGTGCAGACATCTGAAGTGCTGATTCAATATGTCTGTAGTATACTCAATAATGATTTGGAATATACATGGGCTGCATCGTATCTGCACTTTGCTTCTGCCCATTGCTGCCACAACAGTGTCATTTGTCAGGGCTGAAGGATAGCTTTGGCCTCTGAGGGGCCATGCTTCCAGTCTCTCTTTCAAGTAGCACCGGTCCTTGTTGTTATCGTAGATGAGTTGAGGGCACAAAAGCTGAGAACTGTTCACTGTCACTGGCAGTGCTGTCCCTATTCTGGCAGTTGGCTGCAGGACTCCTTGAAGCAGATCTGCACAGCTGTGTGATAGCCTTCCTACTGAACCTGAGTTTGTGGAGGTAGTGCTCCTCTCTTATTGCCAAGTAGCTGTGCTCGGCTTGTAGATGTGGTAGGTGGCATATTGGTGGGTGTGCCAAGTCCTCCTCTGGTGCCAACTAATATCCCTGGCACTAAAAGTAACCCCCATAACTTATTATTTTGTGGCTGTAAGAGGAAATTAATACGATAGCTTTAAGGGCCCAGCTCCTGACAATCAAGAACCTGGATGACCTTTAACATCCATTTGAAATGGGAGAGGTTAGCACACTGCACTTTCAGTCTGTGGGAACAGGAAATTGCATGCCTGCCCTTAAGTAGTATGTGTTATCAGATTTGCATTGGTATTCTGTATGAGAACACACACTACTAGCAGGGAGGCATAACAGGAATTTCCAGGCTATTTTCTGTTCAAGCTGGGCCCCTATTTTTTACATTTTCCAGATTTGATTTGATCAATGAAATGTGCAATAGCATTAGATTCAAAGCTAAAGCTAACCTAGCCATTTGTTAAGTATTTTTGGTATCATCATTCAACTTAACATTGCAAGTTTTTAACTGTTTAACATTTTACAATAAAATGTCAATATTACCCCATTGTGAATTGTATTTCCTTTTTTAATAAAATAGGTAAAAGTTGTAAAATGTAATTCTTAATACTACCTACCATAACAATGCTAACAGGACTTATGTGAATAAGAGTAACCATACTGTGTTATGTTTTAAAATTTGGACTGCTACTATTTAAATAAAGCCTCTAAAAATGTCTTACTTGACCATGTATGTTTTCTTTGTTCTAAGTCCTTATAAACACAGATTTGTGCCAAATAGGCTAGTAAAAAGAATAGTATCACATAGAGATTCCTGATATTTTAGTGATTATTGTCTCCATCTGTTCTTTTTCAGGACTCCCTGTAAGTATTGTGGATACTACAAAGTTGATTGGGTCCACTGAGTTAAGGAAACTTACTTCTTCTTTCTCTTTGTCTATTTTTCTTTTCAGTTGAGCATTTAATCTCATAGATTCACATTTCATGATTAATAGTATATTATGGTTAGAAAATTAGGAACAGCTGTTTATTTTTGCACTCTGTAGATTATCACTGAAGGATTGTGCCTATTTTGTGGCTATATGAATTGATTGACTAAACCTTTCATGCAAGTGCCCTAAAGCAGGGTTGTCCAACCTGCAGCCCTAGGAACACATGTACCCCCGAACCCTGGCAACCTGGCTCTCAAAGTCTAGGCAGCTCAGTACTATTGGTGCTCATATTTCTTACTTGCTGTTTGAATTTTATGGACCTGGAGATTTTGAAAGGGCTGTTTTAACAATGTTGCCTCATTGGTGGATAAATCAGAACACCAAGATCTATTAATATCTATAAATTGAGATATATGCAAATTAATGGGAACAGCGATTTAAACTTCATGGGCTCAATTTTAAAAGGGCGGCAGGATGTCAGCTGGGGGTTCAATGGACGTGCAGCAAACCCCATTAATAAAAATTTACCTTTCCCCACGTGATCGCGACTTAATTGGTGGCCATTAATCTTGTTTCCGGGTTTGCCGTCTGAAAGCTGCGCAGTGGATGGACTGCACACCTGCATGACAGGCTGTCAGCTGGAGTGTATAGGACCATTGCTCCATTGGATTTTGCTGAAGCAAAGAGCCAGCGACCCAATGGAGCAGCACAGGGCCAAGGCTGCTCCAAGATTCAGCGATGCCTCACTTCAGCTGCTACTGGCCGAGAAGAGGAGGAGGGAACTATCTTACCCAGCCGAAAGGAGGAAGTACCCTGCCTCTGCCACCAAGAAGGCCTGGCTCGAGGTGGCAGAGGAGGTCACCAGCAGCAGCAGCAGCTTCTCCCGTGCTTGGGTCCAGTGCAGGAAGCGTTTCAATGACCTAACTAGGTCAGCAGAAGTGAGTACACTTACTGATTCTCCTATATTCTGTGGTGCACAGCAACCCCACCCCACTCCCAACTCATTCTGCACTGCCAAGACTATTCCGTCACATCATTCCTCACACCCACTTAAGGCTCATCCTCAACTTACCTGTACTTCCTGAGCATTTCCTCACCTCCCCATTTGTGACCCCACCACTACCACTCACCCCAATCCTCATCCAATGTGATGTCTCGGTCTCATACTCACCCTCTGATGCACCTCTTTCACGGTCAGCCTCACCCAAAGCAATGCATTCAACAGTTGGCCACTTCACCATCACTCACTCACACGTCTGTACTTTCTCCCCTTCTAGGATAAGAGAGCACAAACTGCACGCGAGAGGACGAGGACTGGAGGGGCGGCCACAACAAATAGTGGTCCTCACAGACGTGGAGGAGGAGGCCCTGCAGATCAGCCGCACCCTCGAGTACCTGTCCATTGGGGTCGCCGAGACTGGCCCCCATAAAAGTCTGGTGATACAACTTTAACATTCATCACACACAACATGAATTGATGTTAACAATGCTTGGCATGTTGAACACCTCAGTATGCTCATCGCAACATGACACATCTGTGATGATGCTTAATATTGCCTTCTGTTCTCTTACAGACCCTTCAACGACCACAGTGAGGGGAGAGGGCAATTCCTAAGACGATCGGCCAGCCTCTGAGGGCGCACCATGACATCTTAGTGAGCCATCCACCAGCGCAGATACTCACACCTCCATGGGTCCTAGTAATCAGTTAGTTGGATTTGCACCTGGTGAGTCACCACACACAAGTGAGCACGAGCAAACACTGGTGGAAATTCCGCGTCAGTGGGAGCACTCTTCTCCAGGCTCTGCTCGGCTGGTCGCAGATGCTGAACCCCAGGGGCCATCCTTTAAAAGGAGAATGATCGAGGGACAGCAGCACATTTGCAATTGGAACATGTGCCACACACACTCTCCACAATAGCCTAGAGGATAGAGGTGTCCAACTCCTGCATTAGTAGAATGGTGGCACAGGTACGGGAGGGAATCACTGAGATAGTGTCACAGGGACGTGACGGAATCTCTGAGATAGTGCCACACGGACATGAGCAACTGTCTGAGATAGTGTCGCACGTAACTGCTGAAATGTCTGAGATAGTGTCGCGGGTGGGTGCGGGAATGTCTGCGATGGAGAGAAGGCTAGCCTCCGGTGAGCTTCAAGCACGGCTCACAAATGAATCCATTCAGACCCTGGCCGTTCGGACTCACGGTGAACAACATTCTGCCGCCTTAAACAGGCAGACAGAAACTTTACAACTGGGCTTCCAAGGCTTCATACATGTCCTCCAAACTGTTCTCCAGCAGGGTGGTAGATGTCGGCCTGGAGAGGGATGATGGCGAAAGGGGTCATGAAAGTGGGGACGCCACACAAAGTGCTCCTACAACTCACCCGTTGCCCCCCCCTTTCAACCAGTACCCACAATGCTGCCTCCTGTCCAGGTGGCCGAGTCTGCCCCTGCACAGGTGCAGGTGGAGCAGTCTTTGGAGGGGCCCCTCACGGGCTCCAAAACCCAGAGGACGTCCGCGCAAAGCATCTAAGCAGTCAGGGAATGAACGTGAGCAACCTGCCACTACCTCTGCTACAGCCACAGGGGGTGCACCACGTAGAAGTGGTAGGAAGAGAAAGGCTAAGGTTTTGTGATCATGAATGGTATGCACTATGCATTCTTGACTGGCTTTTGTGATAGCGCCCTTTCATGTGCTTCATCACGAATGGTGACACTTGATGCCACCCAGTGGGTCACTTTACAATGGGTGTATGTGTAGTTGCAGGACTGTTTTGTGCGGGGGGCGGGGGGTGGCTGCTGGTGTTGGCGCTGCTCTTTCCAGGTGGTGTGAGGACTGGACTCTTCTCACTTTCTGATCTAACGAGAACCGTTCACATATGAGTGACTCCCTGGCCTCACAAACAGCCAGGTGAGCTGCTGCTCTACCCATGGTTTTGTCATCCTCCTCCTCCTCCTGCTCCTCCTCAATGTGGATGGCAGATGTGGATTGTGGATAAGGGCATGGGGCCTCCTCAACCGATACCCTCCTCTGATGCGCCATGTTGTGCAGGACACAACACACTACTATAATGCGAAGCACGTTGAGGCAGCGTTGAAATCGCTTGCCTTCATTGTAAATTGCATTTATGCATTTTTAAACTACTTCAACTAGTTCAATTGCTGCTTTAAATATCGTCCTTTAATTGCCGGCGGGACTTCCGGGTGGTGGAACGGCGTGCGCACCCAAATGACTCTGGGTCGTGCGTGTTCTTCAGCGTGTTGGAGCTGGGATTTCTGCCCACTTCTTGCCCCCCTGCCCCCAACATATCTGGACTTTTCTTTTAAAATTGAGCCCCATATGTCACCCCTAAGGCTCAGTGGTACACAATTATACGGCCACAAAGACAAAAGCTTGGACACCCCTGCCCTAAAGGAGCTAAGGTAATTAAAACCATATATCACTCTTTAATAATTGTTTGTCAGCATGGCAGACAGTGCCTTAATGAATGCTCGTTCATGAGGATGAGAAGCGTAATGACAGTGTGATGTTCCTGTTTCTTACATTTTTGTTTCTGTAGCACTACTGTCTGGCAGTTTGCGTAAATTATACCTAACAGGTCTTGACGTTCATTATTTGATGTGTAGCTGGAGAGAATGATTATTTTTGAGCTATAGAAAATATGATTTTTACAATAAGGTTTCACTGTGTTCTTTTTTGTTGTTTCATTCATTCCACGCCCACAGGGAGAACCAGGAAGAGATGGTTATCCGGTAAATGGCCATTATGTTTACAATTATTTTATATTTCTCCTGCATTTGCAATGTAATCAAAGAAAGATGTCACAATATTATTTTTCAGGTAGTGCATCAAACTAATAGGAATAATAGTCCTATTAAAGTGTAAACAATACTATAAAATATTTCCCCATTATCACATAATTGCATAATAATCCTATCATTTTAAGGAAATATAACTTTTGTCGTTAAACTAAAATCGATTCAGCATAATCATTGTGACTCTATCTGTTGTTCTTTCTTGACCTACATAATTGTTGTGGCTTAGAATTTCCCAATAGATGATAAAGAAATGTATATAATGTGTATTGCAAAAATGTATATTGAATATCCTCATTATTTTGGCAGATTTTCAATTTATTTACACAAAGTAAAATGCTATAGGATTTCAATCTACATTTTTAGGTTCCCTTGCACTGCTGGTATTTTGTCCCCTTCCTCCACTGTGGAATCGGATACAAAGAGCTCATTTATCAAGTCTGCAGTTGGCGTCCGCAGCTCGCCTGTTGAATGCAAATGAGGCCTGAAGTCGAATTTCGATCAGGCCTCAGGCCACCGGGAGCCACCGTGCAAAGCAACCGCTTCACTGACTTGCCGCCTGTTTTGAGCGCAAGATCAATTTCTCAACCACTGACCTGTTAAGTGTTTGCAGCATTTTCTCTTCTACTTTCATATTGTACATTTGTAGTTTTGGTAAATGTTTGTGTACTCAGTTGTATAAACTTGTTGAGGCAATTTTGGATCCACTGACTGCATTTTTAAAAATGTGCATACTTTTCCTGTGTTTTGTTACATTCTACCTACACTGTGTATCGTCAACAGCAAATTAGACATGAAGGAAATCAATCTGCCCCTGTGCCTTTGCCAGTGATGTTTTGTAACTAGGTTCAATTTGAAAGATGTGCAAAAGTTATCAGGGGCAACTCACCCAGTGCATTTCATCAAAGGGAAGTATTTGGCTTCCACTTAGTACTTCTCTTTGGCGATCAAACCAATAAGGAAATATATTGTGTGGTGAAATTAATTTAATTTTCTGAGGGTTCACCAGTATTGCAGAAACTAGCAGGACTTGAACAGGATCAAGAAACTGAGACTCTGGTTGTGTGCACCTGACTCACAGTACACCCAATTTCCTGACCAATATTTATGGTGTGAAAATGAGACAGCATTACTACCGACATGTATCGATCTCATTATCACCGAATGGTTATTTGAATGCAGATCCGACCAGAATTCCCAATTGCAGGAGAGGGATGGCTCACAGCTTGCTGCTTGCCCAGTTGAAATGGGCCCATCAGGGATTCTGGGGCCTGGCGTTGCTCAAACAGACTTCTTAAAGTGATTTAGGTGTCTTGTTGGTTGCTAAAATGTTAATGTATTTATAAAAACATATTGAAAATTATAGCAGTCACTGAACATTCTTTTTAAACTCACCCAAAGTAAAAATGGAAAGAAAATCGCACCCTCGCACTGGTATCAGATCGGATACTAATTGCACATCATTATGAGACATTAGAGGTGAATTTCCTCAGAGCTTTTCCTGCTCCACACCTGCAACTTCGCCGGAAATCCCATTTATGTGCGTAAAAGGGGTTTCCACTGGAATTACGGTGGCGGAGTGGGAAAAGCCCCGAAGAACTTCACCCCCTTAAAGACTGTTACAGAGGCCCATTATCTTCAATACATAGAATATTGTCTCTGAAGTGAGATGATATAACATGCTTCTCATTGCAGGACAAAAGAGCTTTCCAAGATGAGGAAAGGAAGGTGTAGATCCTTCTCATGTCTCCTATTCAATTGTACGTAGACCATTGAAGAAAAAAATCTTGTTGTCATCACTGTTTAAAAAATAAAAGAGCAGTGAAGTGATTTAGTAAAGATAAGCAGAGTGTGGCAGAGAGGGACAGAGAGTTTACCAATAGTAGAGCATCATCAAATAAGGTCAAAGCAGGAAAAAATGGTTAAAAAGTCAAAATTAAAGGCTCTTTATCTGAATGTATGGAGCATTTGTAACAAGATAGTTGAATCAGTTTCACAAATAGAGATAAATGGGTTTGATCTAATAGCTATTACAGAGACATGGGGCTCGATTTTAAAACAGAACTGCGGGTGCGTTGTGGGAGGGGGAGTGAAGAAAATCGTGATTTCCAGGAGTGGTCAGAAATCCCAGCTCCAACACGCCTAAGAACGTGCGTGACCCAGTGTCATCTGGGTGCGCACTCTGTTCCCAAACTCGGAAGTCCCGCCATACGATGCTTAAACAAGCAATTCAAGTACTTCAAGTACTTGAAATGTACATGGATCTAATTAAGAGTGAAGAAAAGCGATTTCAATGCTACCTCAGTGTGTTTCCCGTGCTGTGTGAAACACACCGTGGTGAACAAGTCGTGTTTCAGCCGGCAGCCATTTGGACATTTAAATCTCTGTTTGACAGATGGGGATAAAAGGTGAGTTATTGCAGCAGGGCACTCAGTTCTCTCAGACAAACTTTTGGCTGGGAGTTTTTTGTGTTTAGACTGAAAATTCTTGGTTTTCATTCAATTGTTCTGTTTACACATATTTACCAACTTTTTGGACCTCCTCAAACTGACACCTTCAGGATGGGGGGCACGATGGCTGCATTCAATAGAACATCCGAGGACGAGCAACATCACCATCCTCACCAGGCACGGCGTGCACTTCCACCACTTGGAGCTCCACAATACAGTACTGCACCACAGGCACCTGCACAAGAGCACAGAGGGTAACAACAGAGAGTGCGACGTCGCAGGAGGCACTACCCTCGTCAGTGGGTCTACAGACCGAGGCTGAGCTCCCTCGACCTCTGTGAGGAGCAGTGCATATGGAGGCTCAGAGTGAATCGCCAAGTGGTTGCAGACGTCAGCAGCCTCCTTCATGCCGAGCTGTTTCCGGCTGTGCCAAGCGGCACCTCATTACCCGTCGCTGTTAAAGTCACCAGTGCCCTCAACCTCTTCACCTCCGGATCATTCCCGGGTCCCACCGGTGACATCGCCGGAGTCTCTCAGTCGTCTGCACACAAGTGCATAAGACAGGTCACCAACGACTTGTTTTGCAGGGCCTCGCAATACATCATCTTCCCCATGGACAACCTCAGCCAGACGGAGAGGTCAGTTGGATTCCACTCTGTGGCTGGCTTCCCACGTGTACAGAGTGCAGCCGATTGCATGCATATAGCAATCTGAGCACCTCCACAAGAGCCAGGAATGTTCATCAACAGAAAGGGGTATCACTCTATCAACGTTCAGCTCATTTGTGACCACCGCAAAAGTTTCCTTCATGTGTGCGCCAGATGCCTTGGTAGCTGCCACGATTCATTCATTCTGAGGGAGTCCAACAACCCGGGCCTCTTCCACACACCGAACACCTTGGTTCCTCGGGGACAAGGGATACCCCCTGCACACGTGGCTCATGACACCTCTGAGGAACCCCATCAGCGAACAACAGTGTCGATATAATGACAGCCCACATCGCCACCAAGTCTATAATTGAACATGTGATAGGACTGCTAAAGATGCGATTTCATTGCCTCGATTGTTCTGGGGGAGCGCTTCAATACGCACCAGCAAAAGTGAGTCGCATTATAGTAGTGTGTTGTGTCCTGCACAACATGGCGCAACAGAGGGGGGTACCAGTCGAGGAAGGCCTCATCCCCTCATTCACCATCCACATTGAGGAGCAGGAAGAGGAGGAGGAAGTGGAGGATGAACCCATGGGCAGAGCAGCAGCTAACCTGGCTGCTCGTGAGGCCAGGGAGTTACTCATATGTGAACGGTTCTCATAAGATCAGAAAGTGAGAAGAGTCCAGTCCTCTCACCATCTGGAAAGACCAGCGCCAACACCAGCAATCCCCCTCCCCCCGCACAAACAGTCATGCAACTACACATACACCCACCGTAAAGTGACCCACTGGGTGGCATCAAGTGTTGCCGTTCATGGTGAAGCACATGAAAGGGCGCTATCACAAAGGCCAGTCAAGAATGGATAAGATGTGGCAGTAGTGGTGAGAATGACAACATTTAATGTGACTTTAACAGAAACCAAATATAAATGAAAAACATGACATTCTGTCAGATACCTTGTGAATACCTTTCATGATCACAAATCCTTAGCCTTTCTCTTCCTACCACTTCTATGTGGTGCATCCCCTGTGGCTGCAGCAGAGGTAGTGGCAGGTTGCTCATATCCATGGCCGGACTGCTTAGATTCTTTCGGCTTATGCCTTCTGGGTTTTGGAGCTCGTGAGGGCCCCTCCAAAGACTGCTCCACCTGCACTTGTGCAGGGGCAGACTCAGCCACCTGGAGAGGAGGCAGCATTGTGGGTACTGGTTGAGAGGGGGGCAACGGGTGAGACGAGGGAGCACTTTGAGTGGTGTCGCCACTTCCATGTCCACTTTCACCAACATCCCTCTCCGGGGCCAGGCCCACATCACTCCTACCACCCTGCTAGAGAACAGTTTGGAGGACATGTATGATGTCTTGGAAGCCCAGTTGTAAAGTTTCCATCTGCTATTTAAGGCAGCAGAATGTTGTTCCCAGTGAGTCCGAATGGCTGTTGTCAGGGCCTGAATGGACTCAACTGTGAGCCGTGCTTGAAGCTCACCGGAGGCTAACCTTCCCTCCATCGCAGACATTCCCGCACTTACCTGCGACACTATCTCAGACATTTCAGCAGTTACATGCGACACTATCTCAGACAGTTGCTCATGTCCCTGCAACACTATCTCAGAGATTCCCTTACATACCTGTGCCACCATTTCACTAATGCAGGAGTTGGACTCCTCCATCCTCTGGGCTATTATGGAGAGTGTGCATAGCACCTTTTCCAGTACCTCGCAGATGTGCTGCTGTCTCTTGATCATTCTCCTTTTAAAGGGTGGCCCCCGGGGTTCAGCATCAGCTGAAGAGAGCCTGGAGAGGAGTGCTCCCTCTGACGCGGACTCTCTACAGCTGCCCCTGCCATCATTGTCTGCTCATGCTCACTTGTGTGTGGTGACTCACCAGGTGACAACCCAACTAACTGAGGACTAGCACCCACCGAGGTGTGAGTATCTGCGCTGGTGGATGGCTCGCTAAGATGTGACAGTGCGCTGCCGGCCTCTGAGAAATCGTCCTCTACTGTTACTGCGGTCGTTGAAGGGCCTGAAAGAGAACAGAAGGCAATGTTAAGCATCATCACAGATGTGTCATGTTGCGTTGAGCATACTGAGGTATTCCACATGCCAAGCATTGTTAACATCAATTCATGTTGTGTGTGATGAATGTTAAAGTTGTGTCACCAGACTTTTGTGGGGTGCCAGTCTCGGCGACCCCGAGGGTACGGCTGATCTGCAGGGCCTCCTCCTCCACGTCTGTGAGGACCACTATTTGTTGTGGCCCCCCTCCAGTCCTCGCCCTCTCGCATGCATTTTGCGCTCTCCTCTCTTAAAAGGGGAGAAAGTACAGACGTGTGAGTGAGTGATGAAGTGGCCAACTGATGAATGCATTGCTTTGGGTGAGGCTGACCGTGATAGAGGTGCATCAGAGGCTGAGTATGAGACTGAGACATCACATTGGATGAGAATTGGGGTGAGTGGTCGTGGTAGGGTCACAAATGGGGAGGTGAGGAAGTGTTCAGGAAGTACAGGTAAGCTGACGATGAGCATTAAGTGGGTGTGAGGAGTGATGTGATGGAGTAGTCTTAGCAGTGCAGAATGAGTTGGTTGGGGTTGATGTGCACCACGGAATACAGGAGAATCAGTAAGTGTACTCACTTTTTTGCTGACCTAGTTAGGTCATTGAAACGTTTCCTGCACTGGACCCAGGTGCGGGATATGTTGCTGCTGCTGGTGACCTCCTCTGCCACCTCAAGCCAGGCCGCCTTGGTGGCAGAGGCAAGGTGCTTCCTCCTGTCAGCCGGATAAAATAGTTCCCTCCTCTTCCTCACCCCAGCCAGAAGCAGCTGAAGTGAGGCATCGCTGAATCTTGGAGCAGCCTTGGCCCTGTGCTGCTCCATTGGGTCTTCTTGCTCTTTGCTCCTGCAAAATCCATTAGAGCAATGGCCCTTTAAATGCAGACGCTCCAGCTGACAGCCTGTCATGCGGTTGCACAGTCCGCCCACTTTTCAGATGGCAAACCCGGAAACAAGATTAAGGGGCATCAATTAAGTCGCAATTGCATGGGGAATGGTAAGTTTTTATTAGTCTGGTTTGCCACAGGCCCATTGACGCCCCCCCCACCCCGCCATCCCGCCACCCTTTTAAAATCGAGCCCATGGTTGCAAGGTGACCAAGATTGGGAAATAAATGTTCCAGGGTACATGACATTTAGAAAAGACAGGCAGAATGGAAAAGGAGGGAGTGTAGCCCTGATAATAAAGGATGACATAAGGACAGTGGTGAGAAAGGATTTTGGCTCGGAAGATCAGGAAGTAGAATCGGTACGAGTGGAAATAAGAAATAACGAGGGGCAGAAAACACTGGTGGTAGTAGTTTATAGGCCCCCTAATAGTAGCTATACCATTGGACAGAGTGTTAATGATGAAATAATAGGAGCTTGTAAGAAAGGTAATGCTGTAATCATGGGGGACTTTAATCTTGATACAGACTGGGTAAATCAAATTGACAAAGGTAGTTTGGAAGATGAGCTCATGGAAAGCATTTGAGGTGGTTTCCTAGCATAATACATCATGGAACCAACCAGGGAACAGGATATTTTAGATCTTGTATTGTGTGATGAGACAGGGTTAATTAGTAATCTCACAGTGAAGGATCCTCTGGGGAAGAGTGATCATAATATGATAGAATTTCACATAGAGTTTGAGAGTGACATACTTAAGTCCGAAACTAGAGTCTTAAACTTAAAAAAAGCCAATTACATAGGTATGAGGGACGAGTTGGCTAAGGTAGATTGGGAAAATAAATTAAAGGGTATGACAGTTGAAAAGCAATGGCAAACATTTAAAGAGATATTTCAATATTGTCAACAAATATACATTCCATTGAGAAATAAAAACTCAATGGGAGAAGTGATCCACTCGTGGCTAACTAAAGAAGTTAAAGATAGTATTAGATTAAAAGAAGAGGCCTATAATGTTGCCAAGAAGAATAGTAAGCCGGAGGATTGGGAGAGTTTTAGAAACCAACAAAGTACGACCAAAAAATTGATAAAAAGGGAGAAAATAGAATATGAAAGTAAACTAGCAAGAAATATAAAAATGGATTGTAAGAGTTTCTACAAGAATGTAAAAAGGAAGAGAGTAGCAAAAGTAAACATTGGCCCCTAGAGGCAGAAACAGGAGAAATTATAATGGGGAATCAGGAAATGGCAGATGCGTTAAACAAATATTTTATATCTGTCTTCACAGTAGAAGACACAAAAAGCATACCAAAAATAGTGGGGAACCAAGGGGCTAATGAAAGTATGGAACTTAAAGTAATTATTATCAGTAGAAGAAAAAGTACTTGAGAAACTAATGGGACTAAAAGCCGATAAATCCCCTGGACCTGATGGCCTACATCCGAGGGTTCTAAAAGAGGTGGTTGCAGAGATAGTGGATGCATTGGTTGTGATCTTCCAAAATTCCCTAGATTCTAGAACGGTCCCAGCGGATTGGAAGGTAGCAAATGTAACACTGCTATTCAAGAAAGGAGGGAGAGAGAAAACAGGGAACTACAGGCCAGTTAGCCCGACATCAGTCATTGCGAAAATGCTGGAATCCATAATTAAAGAAGTCGTAACAAGGCACTTAGAACATCATAATATGAATAGGCAGAGTCAAAATGGTTTCATGAAAGGGAAATCGTGTTTGACAAATTTATTAGAGTTTTTTGAGGATGTAACTATCAGAGGAGATAAAGGGGAACCAGTGGATGTAGTATATTTAGATTTTCAAAAGGCATTCGACAAGGTGCCACATAAAAGGTTGTTACACAAGATATGGGATTGGGGGTAATAAATTAGCATGGATAGAGGATTGGTTCATGGACAGAAAACAGAGAGTAGGGATAAATGGGTCATTTTCAGATTGGCATGCTGTAACTGGTGGGGTACTGCAAGGATCAGTGCTTGGGCCTCAGATATTTATAATCTATGTTAATGATTTGGATGAAGGGACCTAGTGTAATTTATCCAAGTTTGCTGATGATACAAAGCTAGATGGGAAAGTAAGCTGTGAGGTGGATGCAAAGAGTTTGCAAAGGGATATAGACAGGTTAAGTGAGTGGGCAAGAAGGTGGCAGCTGGAGTATAATGTGGGGAAATGTGAGGTTATTCACTTTGGTAGGAATAGTAGAAAAACAGAATATTTTTTAAATGGTGAGAAATGATTAAATGTTGGTGTTCAGAGAGATCTGGGTGTCCTGGTACAAGAAACACAATAAATTAGCATGCAGGTACAGCAGGCAATTAGGAAAGCAAATGGTGTGTTGGCCTTTATTGCAAGGTGGTTGGAGTACAAGAGTAAGGAAGTCTTACTACAGGGCTTTGGTCAGACCTCACCTAGAGTACTGCATCCAGTTTTGGTCTCCTTATCTAAGGAATGATATACTTGCCCTAGAGGCAGTGCAACGAAGGTTCACTAGATTAATTCCTGGGATGAGAGGGTTGTCCTATGAGGAGAGGTTGAGAAGAATAGGCCTATACTCTCTGGAGTTCAGAAGAATGAGAGGTGATCTCATTGAAACATTAAGGTTCTGAGGAGGCATGACAGGGTAGATGCTGAGAGGTTGTTTCCCCTGGTTGGAGAGTCTAGAACTAGAGGGCGTAGTCGGAGGATAAGGGGTCAGCCATTTAAGACTGAGATGAGGAGGAATTTCTTCACTCAGAGGGTTGTGAATCTTTGGAATTCTCTACCCCAGAGGGCTGTGGATGCTGAGTCGTTGATTACATTCAAGGCTGAGATAGATAGATTTTTGGACTCTAGGGGCATCAAGGGATATGGTGGTTGGGCAGGAAAGTGGAGTTGAGGTTGGAGATCAGTCATGTCCTGATTGAATGGCGGAGCAGGCTCGAGGGACCGTATGGCCTACTCCTGCTCCTATTTCTTATGTTCTTATCAGTTTATACCACCTCATACCAATTATTTATCTAAAATGAACTGGTCTTGACCTAAGTTCTACTAGTTAAAATTAATTGTGCAGTCAACTGTTTTGCTTACCAGATGTGACCGATGGTTTTTGAGTTCAGGACTTCTGCTTGTTTGAACTGGAACTAGTTCAAACTCATTTCTACTTGCCAGAGTTTGATTTTTCAGCATGGGGTGAAATGGGATAAATTAGGTCACAATAAACAAATGAATTGGAAGAAATTCAATGAATGTAACAGTTTAGTCGTAAAAATAAATAGGTTTTTTGTAACTGGTTCCTTTGCAGTCCAATCTTAGTCATCACAAAATATACTGTTAAAAAGATTGTCATCATTACTATGTTCTTGTGAAGTGTGAATCTTTTAATAGCTGAACGATGAACGTTGTAGGAATGCATGATATTTATAGCGCCAAAGATATTGGCCTGGAATTCCCTTGATTGAAGGCAGGTCAAACATATTTTGAGTTGTGGGTCAAGTCAACCAGAATTATCGGTCATGACGCCTGGACGGAGGTGGCACAGGCACCTACTGCCAACAGCCTCACCCGGGGACTGCAGAACAGTGCCACAAGAAGTTCCACATCCTCAACAGGGCAGGCACGATAACACGATGCACACCTTTCACTTTTCCTCTTTGCCCAGCCTGGGAACCAGCACACTCTCACTGTCTTAAAGCAACACTTTCACAACTTTCAATCTTCACAGTAAAGGATGAGGGGGTAACTAACATGGTAGATACGGGATGTCTATGGATGTTATTCGTATTGACTTCCAGAAGGCATTTGATAAGGTTTCACAGAAGAGACTGTTAACAAAAATGAGAGCACATGGAATTGGAGGCAATCTATTGGCTTGGATAGAGAACTGGCTAGGAGATAGGAGACAGAAAGTAGGGACAATAGGTATGTACTGAAATTGGTAGGATGTGACTAGTGGTGATCCCCAGGGATCTGTACTGCGGCCTTATTTATAAATAACTTGGATGAAGGAATAGAAAACCGTATATCCAAGTTTGCTGACGACAGAAAGTTAGGTGGCACAGTAAATAGTAGATGGGAGCAGAAAGTTGCAAAGGGATGTTGACAGATTAAGTGAGTGGTCAAAATTGTGGCAGATGGAGTTCAATGTGGGAAAGTATGAGGTCATCCACTTTGGACCTAAGAAAGATAGATCAGAGTATTTTCTAAAAGGCGAGAAACTAGGAACTGTGGATGAGCAGAGAGATCTAAGGGACCAAGTACAGAAATCACTAAAAGCTAGTGAACAGGTACAAAGAATAATTTAAAAGGCTGATGGAATGTTAGCCTTTATCTCGAGGGCTGGAATACAAAGGGGTGGAAGTTATGTTACAGCTGTACAGAGATCTAGTTAGACCCCATCTACTGCATTCAGTTCTAGACACCGCACCTCAGGTGTCCAGGTAGACTGAATCTTGTAGTGAAGACTTCAGAGTGTATCTGCCCCTTGCAGCAGTCAGCGAGGATGCTGAGTGGATGTCCTCCACATGTTCTGGTCCCTGCAGTTCAGCATCTTCTGGTGCCAACACCTCCTCTTCAGCCATGTCAAACCGCAGCACTTCCTTGATGGCAAAGATATAAAGGGCACACCAAGCAATGATAATTATGGAAATCCTATCTGGCTCATACTGCAGAACTCCACCCGACCTATTCTGGTATTGAACGTGTGCTTTCAGTACTCCAGTGGTCCTCTCAGTTACGAACCAGGTAGTTGCATGTGACTCATTATAGCGCACCTCTTCTTGTATTTGACGTATTCAGAGTGGGGTCATGAGCCATTGTAGCAGGGTGTCAGCTTTGTTGCCCAGTAGCCAACCATTGATATGATTTTCTTCCTTGAAGAGATCAGGGAGCGCCAAATGCCAGAGGTTGAAGGCATCATGGCAGCTTCCTACATACCAGTGTTTACATGAAGGGTCTTCTGAGTGGTGTCACAAACGATCTTAGAATGGAATCCCTTTCTGTTCACATAGGTGAGGCATAGGTTCTGTGGATGCCTTCAATGCAATATGAGTGCCATCGATGGCACTCCGTACCTTGGGGAAGCCAGCAACCTCATAAGAACTATGTGACCCTTTCTCTCTGCTGCCTGACTAAGTCAAAGCTTATGAAATGGGCTGCTCTGCTGTACAGGATATCAATGAACTGACACATGCATACCCTTGCTTCTCCCTGGCTTATATTGCAGGATTTTCCCATAACTGACTGTTAAAATCAAGGGGAATAGTGACTTTCATTGCCACGGAGAGGGCAGTTCTGGTAAATGAGCATGGCCTGTGACCAATCAATCACAGATGCCCAATCGCAGCATTTGAGAAGTGAACCTATTTGACGGCATGCTCCTCAGATAGGTCCTCGTAGGACTCCGGAACTGCCTGTAAATTCTTTGTGGGGGATAATATTTATTGGGCTGCATTCTTCTGCCTGATTCTCCTTCCCTCCAATCTGTGCTGCTCTTCCTCCATAATAATAATAATGACGTAGAGTGGAATACCCAGGAGACAAGCCTGCTGTTGTTCTGACTGTGGAGGGAGGGATGGGTGGAGCTCGGGGTTCCAAAAACCTCTGGATAGTCTACCTCATAGCAAGCAGTGAAAATCAAGTACAGGCCTCATTGGGGAACAAAAACAAAAAAAAAGGTTGAAAAATGTTTCCAAACAGCAGAAATCAGTAAGTGAAGTTTATAGACTCTTCAAAGCTCACAAACACCTCACTTCCACCTTCATCGGGTGACAAAGGCAGCTGCTGTGCCTCATACCAAAACTGGCGACACAGATTGATAAAGCAATAAAAAGGGCAAATGAAGCACTAGAGTTCATTTCTAGAGGGATAGAAATGAAAAGCAAAGAAGTTATGTTAAACTTGTATAGACCCTTGGTTAGAACACACTTGGAGTACTGTGCACAGTTCTGGTCTCCATATTATAGAAAGGATATAGAGGCACTGGAGAGGGTACAAAAAAGATTCACAAGGATGATGCCAGAACTGAGAAGATATCCTTATCAGGAAATGCTGAACAGGCTGGGGCTCTTTTCTCTAGAAAACAGAAGGCTGAGGGGTGATCTGATGGAGGACTTTAAGATAATAATAGGGTTTGATAGGGTAGACGTAGAAAAAACATTTCCACTTGTGGGGAGTCCAAATCTAGAGGTCGTAAATATAAAATAGTCACTAATAAATCCAATAGGGAATTCAGGAGAAACTTTTTCACCCAAAGAGTGGTAAGAATGTGGAACACAGTACCACAAGGAGTAGTTGAGGCAAATAGCATAAATGAATTTAAAGGGAAGCTAGATAAGCACATGAGGGACAAAGAAATGGAAGGGTATCCTGATAGGGTTAGATGAATTCAGAAGGGAGGAGGCTCGTGAGGAGCATAAACGCTGGCATAGACCAGTTGGGCCGAATGGCCTGTTTCTGTCCTGTAGTTTCGATATATTTGGGTCTAATTTACCCAGAGTGCAATAAACGGGTAATCCAGGAAATAAATGTCTACAGCACAACTGGAAAGGGTACAATCTTTTTTGTACCCTTTCCGATGCCTCTATGTCCTTTCTATAATATGTAGACCATAACTGTGCACAGTACTCCAAGTGTGTTCTAACTAAGGGTCTATACAAGTTTAACATAACTTCTTGGCTTTTCATTTCTATCCCTCTAGAAATGAACCCTAGTGCAAATGAATCAGCCGGCAGATCACAGTAACAACCAAAAAGATCGAGGAAACTTGGGGGAAGTGTATTACTCAACAATACCTTGTGATGTTTGGGATCAGGGACTCGATATTAGCAGGGCGGCGGGTTCTCAGCGGCGGGTCAACTGGGCGCGTGAGTAATCCTCCCGGTGAAATCAGTGTGCTCCGCACGCAATTACAGGATAATTGGAGCCACTTACCTTTGCTTTCGGGTTTCCCGCTGGTAAGCTGCGCGGCGGGCGGACTGCGCATGCGCAATAAAATCTGTCAGCTGGAGGAGCTCTATTTAAAGGGGCAGTCCACCAATGCTCCTCCTGCAGCAAACAACCAATGCTGCACCATGGAGCACGCCAGAGGGAAGGCTGCCCCAAGATTTTCAGACTCCTCACTCCAGCTGCTGCTGGATGGGGTAAGGAGGAGGAGGGAAATATTTTTCCCGTCTGATGGGAGGAAGTGCCCTCCCTCCACCACGAAGAAGGCATGGCTGGAGGTGGCCGAGGAGGCCAGCAGCAGCGGCAATGTGGCACGAACCTGGGTCTAGTGCCGGAAAAGATTTAATGATCTAACCAGGTTAGGCAAAGTGAGTATACTTACGCATTCTCCCACACTCCGTCTTCCACATCACCTCCACCACCACACAACTCCTTCTGCACTGCCACCACAACGCTCTCGCATCACTCCTCACATCCACTCAACTATCATCCTCACCTTGCCTGCACGTACTGACTGCCCCTGTCCCCATTCGAACACTACCACGCAACCCAATCCTCATACAATATCATGGCTATGTTGCACACGCACCCTCCCATGCATCTCCCTCATGCTCAACCCCACCCACACCAATGCATGCAGCGGCTCACCATGCAACCATCACTCAATCACGCCTCTGTGTTTTGCCTTGATAGGAGAAGAGATGCCAGAATGCCAGGGAGAGGGCACAGACCGGAGGGGGCCCGCCACACCAGGTGGTCCTAACGGATGCGGAGCAGCAGGCATTGGACATCAGCCGCACGCTGGAGTGCCAGTCCGTGACGGATGCCGAGGCTGGGATTGCACAAGCGGCCGGTGACAGAAAGCTAACACTCGGCACTCATGATAGCGAATGATCTTAGCATCACTTGGCATCTGCAGCACCCCAACATCTGTCCACATGTTTAATATTGCTTTCTGTTCTCTTGCAGGCCCATCTGCGACCGCCGTGACCATGGAGGGCGATTCCTCAGAGGACCTGCCGGTCTCTGAGGGTCCATCGTCACATCTGAGCCAGCCATCCACCAGCGCAGATACACACACCTCGGTGGGTCCCCGTCCTCACTTTATTGGGCTTGCACATGGTGAGTCACCACGCACATGTGAGCACGAGCAGACCCTGGTGGCAGGGGCAGCCGTGGAGAGTCCGCGTCTTCTCCAGACTCTGCTCAGCTGGACTCAAATGCTGAACCCTGGGGGCCAGCCATGAAAAGGAGAGTCATCGAGGGGCAGCAGCACATTGTCGAGGTGCTGGAACAGGTGCCATGCGCACTCTCCACAATCGCACAGAGGAAGGAGGAGTCCAACTCCTGCATGAGGGGAATGGTGGCACAGGTACAGGATTGTATCTCCGAGATAGTGTCGCAGGGACGTGAAGGCATCTCTGAGATAGTGTCGCGGGTAGGTGTGGGAATGTCTGCGGTGGAGGAAAGGCTAGCCTCCCTCGAGCGTCAAGCACGGCTCAACAATGAGTCCATTCAGGGCCTGACAACGGCCGTTCGGATTCAAGGTGAGCAACATCCTGCCGCCTTGAACAGGCTGACAGATACTTTACAGGTGGCCTTCCAAGGCCTCACACAAGTCCTCCAAACTGCCGTCCAGCAGGGTGGAAGGAGTGATGTGGGCCTGGGCCACGAGAGGGATGATGATAAAAGGGGACATGGAAGTGGGGACGGCAATCAAAGCGCTCCCTCGTCTCACCCGTTGCCCCCCTCTCAACCAGTACCCGCAATGCTGCCCCCTCTCCAGGTGGCCGAGTCTGCCCCTGCACAGGTGCAGGTGGAGCAGTCTTTGGAGGGGCCCTCATGGGCACCGAAACCCAGACGGCGTCCGTGCAAAGCATCTCATCGGTCAGGGCATGGACAAGAGCAACCTGCCACTACCTCTGCTGAAGCCACAGGGGTAGCAACACGTAGGGTTTCCCGGAAACGCAAGGCGAAGGTTTTGTGAGCACAAAGGGAATGCACAAGGGTGTCTGACGATTTGTCATGTTTTCATTTCTTTTGTTTTATTTCACATGCACAATAAATATTATTATCACCACTACTGCCACGTCTTGCCCATTCTTGACTGGCTTGTGGAATAGGTCCCTTTCACGGGGTTCACCATGAACACGCACACTTGATGCCACCCATTGTGTCACTGCAGAGTGGGTCTAGGTGTCTTTGCAGGGCTCTTTTGTGCAGACGACTGAGAGACGCCGGCGATGTCCCCGGTGGCACCCTGGAAGGATGCGGAGGAGAAGTTGTTGAGGGCAGTGGTGACTTTGACAGCGACAGGTAAGAAGATGGTGCTCGGGCCAGCCAGGAGCAGCTCGGCATGAAGGTGGCTGCAGATATCCACGACTACATGTCGAGTGACTCTGAGCCTCCGTGTGCACTGCTGCTCAGAGAAGTCTAGGAAGCTGAGCCTCGGTCTGTAGACCCTATTGCGAGGGTAGTGCCCTCTGCGACGCATCTCTCTGCGGTTGCCCTCCCTCCTGCTGTGCAGGTGGATGTGTCACAGCACTGTGATGTGGAGCTCCACGTGTCAGAGGTGGACGGTGTGGCCGGTGAGGCTGGTGATGCTGTTCGCCCTCCGAGGAGGTCATGACTGCAGCAACGGCGGCCCCCATCCGGAAGTTTGAGGGGTCCGCAAGGTAGGTAAATATGTCTGGACACCGGGGTAAGTGTGCAAGTTTATGCATTTGATTGTTAGGAGGAGGGTGGTGGAGGCCAAACTTTGTCCCAAGTGACAGAGTGGCCTCCTGCAATGAGTGAGGGTCTCCCCCTCCACCTGTCAAATGGACCTTTGCAGCTGCCACAGGCTGGTGGCTGCAACACGTCCATTTCAACTGGGAGTGTTTCCCCCAGTACGGGAAACAGTCTCAGTTAATTGCAAAATCCAATCCCTCCTAAAATATCAGGTCAATCAGGTCTGTAAACAACCTGAAGTACCTGTTCAAGTACTTTAAGTGGCACCCCGCCGGCTTTAATTGCCGGCGGAAGTCCCACATGCGGGGGCTGCGTGTGCATGTGAGCGCGTCACTGGGGAACCCGGAAATGGGGCGGGTTGGAGCCGGGCTCCGGACCCGCCCCGGGAATCCCGGATTTTCGCAGCCCCCCCGCCACGAACGCACCCGATCATGGGTACGAAAATAGAGCCCCATGTTTGGGACTGACTGGAGTTCTTTCTACCCCAGGCCCCCACAACAAATTGGACTGTCTCCTGTTCTGGCATTTCCAAGTCCCATCTGCCAGGCCTCTTATGCAACCTTAGGAAACAGCACAACCAAACTAGATTCTGTTCTCGCCCAACATATGTATAGATACATACACGCACACACACACATGTCACTGGATAGCAATCAAGAGCAAGAACTTTGGGAGATTTTTTTGCTACCCTAACCCCAAGGCATCAGGTCAATTATGGTGCTCACACTGCCATCCTGACTGATTCAGTACAGAACAGTGATCAAACCTGTGGCCTTCCTAGTATGTATGGCTCCATATCACACTAGGCAGTGTTCTTATCCACAGCTGTTGTACTTACAACCTCATTTTAAACTATTTCTGGTATATTTTTACCTTGATGCACCAGTATACCACAGGAATGCAGTGGAATTCCTACATGACATAGTGCAGATGTTGCGGTCATTCTCTCCCCTCCCAGGTAAAACATTTTTTTAAATAGACAGTAATCTGTGAGACAGTGTGACACAATGCCTTCGACACTAGCCTTTTACCTGTGGGACTGGGATCAAATTCAGCTCAGGCTCTATTTATTGATTGCAAGAGTCCTATTTAAAATGAATTTGGGTAGTATCTATCTAGTTTGTAGGCCCACAGCACGAGATTGCCCTCATTTTCTCAGTTTTACCTATATAAGGAGAAGAAGAAAAGTTAGAATGTGTTTCACAGAAGCCAAGTTTTCTTGAGACTTGCAATCTAAAGAGTAACTGAGGGTTCATAATGTGTGTTTAGCAAACAAATAATGTGTTGTCCTGTAGTTTGAGTTGCAAGGGCTGACGGATGCTAAAACAAGCCTGCAGCTGGCACCTGTCCTACCACTTTTTCCATTTCCAACAGCCTCCTCTGTTGGCCTCCCCAGTAGTCCGGGCTTCCTCTTCATATGGAGGCCATTACCTGTGACCAATCTCTCCTTAGTGCTTTTCCTGAACAATGCAGACTGTGTAATTAGCCTGAGGTTGTCAAAAGATGCCCTCCAGCCGAAGAGTAAGTAAGCGGAGCATAAGGAGAATAGGTCTCTGAACCAAACTTTGACCTACCACGTGAGGCTTTGGATGTTGAGAGGGGGAGAACGCACGTAAGACATGGAAGGAAGAAACACTTAGTGGCATAAGATTGTATTGTAAAGGGCAGTGGTGCCACTCGTGTCCATTAATGGGAATGTGTTGAAGCCCTTGATCTCAGTGAGAGGAAGCTGATTGTAAATGCTTAATTTGCTTAGGACAGTGCATTCTTGGAAGGTGTAGCTGTGCGGGGTGGGGGGTTCATGGGGGTAGCACTAGTAGCCAAAACCAGCTCCCTCCACTTAGCCTGAGTTCTTCCTTTAGCTGGCCTCTTCCCATGCATCCCAAACACTGTCCCTCCTTAGCCATAACTTTTGTAGAAACACTTCAGTTGCTATATCTGAAAAATTAGGACCACCATCCAGAGGCTTTTTTTTATTTGTTCATGGGATGTGGGCGTCACTGGCGAGGCCGGCATTTATTGCCCATCCCTAATTGCCCTTGAGAAGGTGGTGGTGAGCCGCCTTCTTGAACCGCTGCAGTCCGTGTCGTGAAGGTTCTCCCACAGTGCTGTTAGGAAGGGAGTTCCAGGATCTTGACCCAGCGACGATGAAGGAACGGCGATATATTTCCAAGTCGGGATGGTGTGTGACTTGGAGGGGAACGTGCAGGTGGTGTTGTTCTCATGTACCTGCTGCTCTTGTCCTTCTAGGTGGTAGAGGTCACGGGTTTGGGAGGTGCTGTCGAAGAAGCCTTGGTGAGTTGCTGCATTGCATCCTGTGGATGGTACACATTGCAGCCACTGTTTGCCGGTGGTGAAGGGAATGAATGTTTAGGGTGGTAGATGGGGTGCCAATCAAGCGGGCTGCTTCATCTTGGATGGTGTCGAGCTTCTTGAGTGTTGTTGGAGCTGCACTCATCCAGGCAAGTGGAGAGTATTCCATCACACTCCTGACATGTGCCTTCTAAATGGTGGAAAGGCTTTGGGGAGTCAGGAGGTGAGTCACTTGCCACAGAAAACCCAGCCTCTGACCTGCTCTTGTAGCCACAGTATTTATATGGCTGGTCCAGTTAAGTTTCTGGTCAATGGTGACCGCCAGGACGTTGATGGTGGGAGATTCAGCGATGGTAATGCCGTTGAATGTCAAGGGGAGGTGGTTAGACTCTCTCTTGTTGGAGATGGTCATTGCCTGGCACTTGTCTGGCGCGAATGTTACTTGCCACTTATGAGCCCAAGCCTGGACATTGTCCAGGTCTTGCTGCATGCGGGCTCGGACTGCTTCATTATTTGAGGGCTGGCCTGCCTGACATTCTTCTGCACTGTTCCTCTTAACTGAGACAAAGGTTTTCTGAGCAACACTTGGCCCTTTAAGCTGCTGCAGATTTTAAATCCTGCAGCAGCATGCCAGTTCACACCTTCCCCGTCTGGTGTGAGAGTGGGTTTCCCACTTGGATAGTGCCCAAAATTACTTAAACTAGCTGACCTCAGAAATCCGCTAATGCCCACAACAACTTTGTGGGCAGGTGGAAGTTCCAACTCTACTCCATTTCTGGCAGCATTACAGCCACAGTGGAATATCCCAGCTTCTGAGTCCTGTCAATGAAGAGCAGCAATCAATAAAATAAATAGAATGGTGAACTATATTGCCAGCTCATTGGAGTATAATTCTGAATGTGCCATGCTGAAGCATTCTGGTACTCCAGTCAGGCACACCGTGACTACTGCATTCACTTATGGTCACCAAGGCACAGGGGAAATATCCAAATCTGCAAGTGGTGTAGAAAAGGGCAATGAGATTGACCCAAGTGTCATAAGACTGAGTAACTAGGAGCAGTTACAAAAATTCAGGCTTGAAAGGAGGCAAATGAGAGATGACATCTAGAGCACTATTTAAAGTTAAAGCACACATTGGTACATTCTAATAAAAAGCAAATTCATGACTGATGTCAAGAAGCATTTCTTCATGCAAAGAGTGAAAAATAACTGGAATGGTTTTGCAGAAAGGCTAGTACAGGCAAAAACTCTGGAATCATTCATGACGCAGTTGGATGCTGTTATGGGAGAACAGTGGGTTTCTATGAAAGGATGCTTCTCTCTATCTCCATATACCCATCCATCGCCAAGGATGCTGGCAGACCGTGTTGGTCTTCCCTCTTATGGTCTTCCTAGCAGCACCTATTAAAACCAGAAATGAAGATCTTTCTCATTGACTGAGAATGTCAGCAACAAGTTACTGTGGGAGATGTAATTACTGTTTTCTAAATTTATATGACGGCAGTATGCAGCAACTGAACTCCCTTTATTTTAGTTGTTAATTTGTTTTTTATTTAAGTGTGAAAGTTAACCTAATTATTAAATAAGTACAAAAACATTGTGAAACTTATTCATTTGGCATTATCGTACTGGCAGCAGGGTGCTTATTCCTGTTTTTTTTCTCCCCAGACTCTGCTCCTATGTATATCCTATATTTACAATGTACATCCTATATATCAAAAATTAGCTTATTTTACCACAGTGCCTTCATATGAAACTGTAAATGCTTATTTTGCTTCAAATGGCACTTTGTTATTGGCTAGCACAGTGTGCACCAGCAAAATTGTTCCATGTGGAAGATATTTGCCAAATGACTTGGTTAGCAGTACAATCCTGTCCCATTATCTTACAAACAAGAGAAGGCTTGAGCATCAAATTAATAGGTCACCTGGAACCATTTTATTTGTACATAAATATGGCAATTGTCTGAAACACTCAATTAGCAAAGATAAGAGGAAAGTTCCAAATTACCTATAACCAATGCTTCTACTGTGCTGTGATTTTACAGCTGTGGAATCTGTCAGAGTATTTACCTATAGCTGCAGAATAGCCTCCCCATCTCAGAGATGTCCCTCCACCTTTTACAATTAAAGAAAAACATATGCAGTAAAAGAATGGCTGCAAATAGCCACCGTCCTGAAGACAACTGCTTTTCTTTGAGGATGGAGAATACCATGTGACACTCGTCAACTAATCAGGTGTCTTGCTGCGAATTTTAATAAAGACTGGTGAGAAACTACAAGAATATCCATTTCCTGGATATAAAGTTCCCTCCATTTTATTAGAATGTACCAATGTCCTCAAGGCACGGTTCCATGGCTTTGAAGGACTGCCTGTTTCTGCTTCTGTAAGAACAATGTGTTGTTGCTGCTGCTTTTTTTAATTGCAGGTTAGGTTTTTTTTTGTGGTTTGATTGTTAAATGGTTTAATAGTATAACATTTTTAATCTAATTTATTTTGAATATTTTGTTGCTATGCAAGGGACTTTCAAGCTGATTTTATGAGACTTTATTGTTATTAAGTTCAGTCAGTGACAAATTAGAAAAGACTGTAGAGTTTCAAAACACGTGCCTTGTATTCATCAGCCATTTTAGAATACATTTAGCTGTCAATCATGCAAACATTACCAGGTCAGAGGAAACGGTCAGGAAATTTCCTGTACTTAAATGTGGATTCAAAGTTACACCCATATTGATATGGAATATACTTTTTTGCTGCTTAAGGATGCATTTACATTGCAAATTTATTATCATTGTGAAGCAGTGCTGCACTAGCAGTGTAAATCTAGAGCCAAGGCTCAATCTGATTCTGGAGTGAAGTAGAGTGAGATTCTTTGGAGGGGGATAGTCTCACACCACTTAGGTTTGACACCGCATGGAGTATAAATCCAGTGCGGTGTCAAACCTGGTTTGCAAAGTGCTCAGGGACCTGTTGGACCTCATCAACCCTTTGGAAAACTACACAACCTCAATTTAGATATTTAGGGAGCAAGAATTCTCTAGACATTCAAAGGGAAATTTTAACTCCAAGGCGAAAATCTAGTGGGACACACTGGCCGCCTGCCTGGGACCTATAGCAGGAGGCCTGGTCCTTCTAATGACCAGGCCTCATTAACATTCCACTGGCCAGCTGCCCGCCCAAAATGGGAGCGATGAGGCAGCTTGCCGGCTTGTGGCCTGCGAACACCAGGTGGCCCAGTTTAAACTTACTTAACAGGACGTCTGCCCAGTTTTACTGAGTGGAGCATCCACTGCGGCTGTGTTGCTTCGTAAGCCTTTAAAATTGCATTGACGTCCTAATGACATCATAGGACCCCGATTTACATGTATTGATGAGGCTTCCACCTAAATCAGGCAGGTGCCTCATACCCCAAGAAAAAAGCAGCGTTAAAATGGCTGTGGGGCAGGACACAAGTGGTAAGTCCACAGCTTAGATTTTAACTCCTTTTCTGCCCAGCTTCTGCTGGAATTAAAATTCCCCCTTTAAATTTCTAACTTTTGGGAGATAGCTGTATGTATGCATATATTTAGGCACGTGCAGAGCTTGCTCCTAAACAGGACAGTTAAAGTTACAGCTAGGCAGGAGCCAAACAATGGCCACAACTTGAATTGCAGCGACCGTTCTCATATCTGTAACTGCAGTGTAAATGCTCCCTAAATTAGAAAATGAATGTTTAAATATACTTAGAACACACAGAAATTGGATAGACCTGCCGCAGAATCTACATTCTGATTCTGCAGAATTTGGTTTGGCTTGCCACAGAAATTGGCCCTGAGATGCTTCAGAATTCTAGGCAGCCTGCCTATAATTAAACATTAACAGCGGATAACAGGGGAAATGTGCCTAAAGGCAGAAATCTTAAACAGCAGGCTTAGTTTGATGTAAAAAATGACTATCCACTTTTTAAATTTCTTGAAAGCTATATACAACAATCTTGTTTGTTGTAATATTTTGCTTTAAGAATAAATGTTGTCAAAATTGGAAAGCAAAACATGGACTCATGACATATTTTGGGACTATTACCCAGACTGCTCTGGAAGAAAGAGACTCCATGGTGTAATATTATAAGCTGAACTGTTTCACAGTAGCAAATAGCTCAAAGCAATTAACAGAACTACTTTTCACTGAACTTTTAAATAGGATTAATTTTTCTACATCCTATCAGGTGGGATTCTTACCTTTTGGGAATAATTTTTTTTGCTTACTATGGCATTAGCATATTAAACATGAAATAAAAAGTATGAAATTCTGTGAAAACCAGAATAAAAATTACCCTCATTGTAGGGTATTTGTTAAGCTTTCTCACTTAATGATATTTTCCCTGCTTTTATATCAAAGTCAGTTGAAATCAATAAAGAAACACAAACCTTAATAAGATAATCCCAAGATGAGAAGAACTGTTTTCTTGGCTGCCACAAATCTATAATAACACAGCTGGAAAGTATATCACCAACATGTGTAAGTTACTTTTTATCTTTTGGCCCACTTTTGTATCTCATTTTATTTTTCCCTTCTCCTGATATATCCCAGGGCTATACATCATTTCTCAGCCAAGAAGGTAGGCAGGCAACTTGCCACCAGCAATTGCCAATTTCACTCCTAATATAAGAGTTCCATGCTGTATCCTTCAATTCCCCTTCCCTCGCCTTGTAGGGAAGCGCCTAGTCTCCTCATGACATTTTGCCGCAATGATGTGACTGAGGTGAGCAATTAATCAAATTGAGAATTGTGGGCACGAACACATATCCTACCATTCCAGAGCACACATGCGCTGAAATAGCATGCCCTGTCTATAAAGGTTACTGGATGATAAGTAGTTGAATTTATCTTATATATATACGTAGGCATCTATCCTTGTTTGGAACATATTGACGTAGATAATACAAAGGTGGATGCCTGATACACTGCTCCCCACGTTATCATTGGATTTTAACTCCCTTTCTGCCCAGCTTCTGTCAGATTCAACTTTAGGTGATGAGCAAATTATCCTAAGGCAATTTTGTTTTTTCCTGAAATAGTTATAAATACCACCTGATCTTCCATGGTGTTGTTCCTGAGTACTCAGGGGTCTGGAGCATGGTTGTTACAGGATAATTATTGGTGATGCGGAAAATTTGCAGATTGTCAGGTGCTTGTAAATTTCCAAGTCAATCTGCAAACCTCCCTCCCAGGAGCAATTAACCTGTAATTTCCCTCAGCATGAAATTGATGGCCTTTTTTTTTATATATTCTTTTTGTACTTTAAAATTTGACATCCTGCTGCTAATAGAGTAAATAAGTAGAAACTGTTTCCACTGGCAGGATGGTCAGTAACTGAAGGAAACCGATTTAAGATAATTGGCAAAAGAACCAGAGGGGAGATGAGGAGAATTTTTTTTTATGCAGTGAGTTGTTACGAATGCACTGCTTGAAAGGGTGGTGGAAACCGATTCCATAGTAACTTTCAAAAAGGAATTGGATGTATACTTGAAAAGGAAATATTTCCAGGGCTATGGGGAAAGTGCAAGGGAGTGGGACTAATTGGATAACTCTTTCAAAGAGCCGGCACAGGCATGATGGGCTGAATGGCCTCCTTCTGTGCTGTATGATTCTATTCTGTGATCTTTCATCATCTTACATGGGTGCAAAGTTGATACGACAGGTCCATTTTTGTCTGTCCTGGTACCAACCAGACTTCTCAGTGTTTCACAGCTAGGCACTGGAGATTGTGGTAGGTCACAATCAGGTTGTTCCCTAACTTCCATGTCATCCTAATCCTCCTCTGAAAGGATGATAGGAAGAAATACCATGTTGCATGTACTTGCAGTGGTTACCAAATTATATGGTGTGTTTATAACAGACTGAGCCTGACATCCAGCTAACATATGTAGGCCATTTCTACATTCAAAAGCTATACTATGGCTACAACTAATTAATTAAATCTGTCTACCCAGTAATGGCCTCACTGGATCACAGGTTATTTTGCTGTTTCATTTGTCAGAAGAGTTTCCAGATTGCTACTACTACACCTTTTTTGCCTTACAACCCTTAGTAAGCTTTCTATACTTTTTATGGGTACCATTGTTGTTTTTGTTCTGGATGGAGCAGCGAGACTTGGAAGAGAATTAGCAGCAGCCTTAGCAACCACCACCACCAGCGCCTGGGCCTCTCAGAAGACAACAGGTGAAGAGGATTGCAAGAAGGTGGCGGTACCCAGCACATGGTCTACAGGCCAAGAGTCACCTTCTTGGGTCTATCTGAGGAGTAGTGCAGGAGGAGGCTGTGAAAGTGTGCTAGCATGAACTCCTGCTATGAGGGCCCAGCTGCAGCATCCCTTGGAGGTGACCACACCATCCAAGATAGACCTCAGAGTGGCGATGCCGTACAAGATGACACCACAGAGGCTGGGTGCGGACTCCTCCACACTCAGCCATAGTGGTGAACATCCTTGGCACGGCTTCCAATTCCTCGTACATCTATGATGCCAGTAGACCCACAAAGCCCTCTTCTTTGCCCTCCTCAGCAGAGCTCGGAGAGGGCCTCACCCTCCAGCAAGGTCTCTCCTGGGCTGTCCCTGCCAGAACTACCTGCTGCTGAAAACTAGTGCTACATGTTTGACTACATGCAGACCTCTCTAGCTCACTATCCCAAGCGGAGTGTCAATGTCTAAGCTGGTATCCTGGGAGGGGTGGAGCGCCTGACGCTGCATTCTTAGGAGGATTGTCCTCTTGAGGTCTGTTCGACTGCACGAGCTTCTTGATGTTGAGAAGGACCTATAATTAAGAGAAAAGGGAGAAGAGTTGGGATGGAAGATAGAAGCTGTACATGAGGAGGTCACAATTTTGAGAAGACAAGTTGCATTTGTAAAGCTTTCTGCATCTGTGCTGAGTTAAATGAAGGAATACAAGTTATATGCAAATAGACTGCTTGGGTAAGCCACCAGGCTCTTCTTCCACGATGCTCATCATCCTGCCTTGGCAAGTGATGGCCAGGGCTTCTTGCTTTGCCTGTGAGAGGTCGATGATGTTGGGGACCCCTCCACCCATCTTGTTCCTCTCCCTGTCATTATGCGTGATCTTGTCTTGCAGAAAGAGAGGATGAGAGTTAGTGAGTGTGTGTTGAGAAGGTGAGTGGAGAGGGGTGGTGATTGTTCATATAGTGGATGTGTTGAGAGATGTAAAAGAAGCAAAATGGATTGAGGATGGGTGGTGATGAATGTAAAGGGAAGTGTGTGTGATGTGAGGTGAGGAAGGAGTGGTGGGAGTAGTTGGTGATTGTGCAAGTGGTAGGATGTGAGAAGAGAATGGTGCTAGTGTGTGGTGTGAAGAGAGGAAAGGAAGAAGCAAGTGGGTTTCCAATGAGCAAAAGTGTGCTGTGAAGATTGTTTGTGGAAGGATGTGATAGAGGGAAGGTAATAGTTGAGCGTGGTAGGGGAGGGGGTGAGAGGAGAAAAATAAGGTGCTGATAAGAGAGATGGAGAGGTGAAGGTCATTAAACCTCTTTCTACATTGAATCCAGGTCCAGGGGATGATGCTGCTGGCACTGACCTTCTCAGCCTCCTCTGTCCAGGCCTGCTTGACATTGGCTGTGGGGATGCTCCTGTGGGTGCTGGGGAAGAGCACCTCCCTCCTGGCCCTCATTTCCTCCACTAGGATCTCCAAGGAGGCTTCACAAAAGTGGGGAACAGTCCTTCAACTCACTTCTGCAGCCAACAAGTCTTCCATAGTTGTTTAGTAAGAAATTCAAGCAAGGGTTGCAACCTCACTTTAAGTAGGCCTTGGGAATCACACCAGAAATTGGGCACGGCAGGTGCACATGCTGCCTGATTCTGCAGGTAATCGGAAGGTCAGCCCATCCTTCAAATGTTAATGACCCAGAATTTGATGTAAAAATAACGGCGAGTTTAATGCACACATGTGTAAATAACCCAGCAATTTGTGGCGAGGAAGAGATACGCCGTGAGTTGCGAATCACCGCAAATTGCTGGATGATTTGTGCCGCTCCGCATTAGCCTCACATAAATGCGAATTCTCCATCAACCTCCCCGTGCGTTTAAAGAAATTGCTGCATTTGCGCTGTTAAAATGAATTAAACTTGCCACAGAAAGCTAGGGCTAGTACTTAATGACGTAAGGACCCTTTTAATGACGAGATTTATGTTCCTGCAATGCCACTCAACCTCTCTGGCCCAAAAAAGGGAACAGTTGAAACTGTGGAGTCTCATTCCTGCATGGAGTAAATTGTTCCTAGAGGTATTTAAAATTTAAATTTTTTTTCATACTTTTCCTTTCTGTCTGTTTTTTCTCTCTTAATCCAATCTTTCTTTCCCTCTCTTGTTTCTCTTTCTGTATCTAAAATGACTCCAATTCACCCTGTTTTCTTCTTGGTTGTTCCTCTGTTTGTTCTTTAACTTTTAAATCTCATTTGTTAAGGAGATACACTGTTGGTTCCGTTGTTCACCAAGGTCCCAAGTACCCCGTTGCTCGCATGTCCAGCAATTTGCAGTGCAAAAGTTTTTCGAGCTGAATGGTGAGGAGAAAGATCTAACAATTGGGGCACGCTGCAATATGCGCAGCTCTAATTCTGAGTCAGTGAGGCCTGAGCCTCATGCAGAAATGAGGGAGGAGAGAGACAATGTGAAGAAGAGTGAAACAGAAAAGAAAGGAAAAACAAAAAGGAATGAAAAGCAGAAATGGAGGAGGAAGAGAAACAGAAATGAAGGAAGAAAGATTATGTTCAGTATCCTCAGTTCAAAGGGAATGATAGAACAAGAATTTTTCAATGCAGCTCAACCTGAAAAAGTTTCAGAACCACTGAATCTAATTTTTTCTTGAGTCTGCCCTGAGCAAAGGCACATGGGCAGGGCTCCAATGAACTGGCAATCATTTTGTGGGTGGTTTTCACTTCTGACTTCAGGGGGAACATTGCCATGTTTTGAGCCCAAATCAGAAACTGGGAACTTATCCAGGTCAAATCATTATTTTTATACACAGAGGATTGCTTTTTCTGAATGTCAGTGAGCTGTCAGCAAAATTATTGACACCCAGAAACACTCTCATGACTTCCAAAATGGTTAATGGCATAGATACAAATACCAGAATTTGTTTTAAATCCACAGTGCAGAGGTGAAATTACAACTTGCTGTTACTAGAAGCTTTCAGCCATCATTTTAAGGATTAGTTCTAAATCTACTTACTGTGGTATTGGTTAACATTGATTAATTTTATGATTTGCTTAAAAGCTAGCAGCTTTAAGATGATTTTAAAGAAGTATAAATATTTTTACTTGGAGTTACAAATACTCCACTGTAGCAAAACTTTAAATTCAATGCTGGTTATAACTTCACTGTTTGGGCAATCTTAGTTTAATCATGCTTCATGTGGGCCTTCAAAAAAATGCTGGTGGAAATTTTATAGGGTAAATTTGACAAATATAACAGGAAGATATAATTTCATATAATGCATTGGCTGGAAGATACATGTTTCGTTCCAACCGTTTGCTACAGTTCATACTCAAGGCTCCCTTATGGATATTGGGCTATTTTCATGCATTTCAAAATATGATTCATTTTATTATTTCTCCAGGGAAGGAAGCTGGCACTGAACAGCAACAAAATGTATGTTACGTTATGGCTAATAACAAACATTGCTTCTCAAATTTCTCAAATATAGACAATCCATGAGTTTTAAAACTTTTCTAAATATAGTAAATCATATTACTTCAGATTATTTTAACATTTTATTTTATTACCAAAGAGAACTGTACCATTAACTAACTGGTTCTAATAATCTACTGTCCTACCAGTGCCCTCCATTCCTCTTCCCATCAATGATGCAGATCTGATTCCCAAACACCCGTGTTCCCCTATGTGATAGAACATGCTCTCCCAGGATATGATGCCTTTTTAAACTTTCTCTGTGAGAAGAGAGTTGAGCTTTCTGTTTGCCTTTCCTTGATCCCTCAGACGTGGTTGGCCAACGATACCTCCTCCAATCCCCTTGGTTTTTACTGTCCAAGGCTCCTTGGACTGTGAAATCCTTAGATTTGTTTGGCCCATCAACTATCGTTGCCCTGCGTGTCTCTGTGGTGCTTAAAACTGACCCAGCAAGTCCTCCACCTGAAATTGACTGAAACACTCTCTCCATTGCTTTCTCTCTGGCTGTTAGCCTCACTAATTCAAGTTCCACTACTTTTTATTTGGATATTTTTAAATCTAATTTTGAAAGCAAGCAAAGCATCTAATTATCACTTGATTATCTCCTGTATTTTGTTCTAATTACTGACATGAGAGTGAGAGACAGACAGACAAACATAAAGGGATAGGGAAACACCAGCTGGTCCATCAAGCTTGTCCTATCCTGGCATTATGTAACTTCTACCCACCAACCCCCACCACCCCCCTCCCCTTCCCCTACACAGCTAAGCAATCTCCTGCGAGAGGCAAAAAAAAGCCTTAGGCCAATTTGGGAAAAATATCTGAGAAATTCCCTTCTGACCCCTGAAGGCAATTAAGCAAGCACCGAGAGACCACAGTAACTGGGTGGCACAACCCCTGATGACCCACCTACCTTCTGTATGCAGATATATTGGCCACTCTCAGGAATTCGTCCATCCTTATGAATGCTTGCAGTGAATCCGCACTCACTCCTCATGCCAACAACTTACTCCAGAGGTCTCTAGGAAAATAAATTCCTCGTAGTATCTAACCTACTGCTATGCTTTTCTAACTTATACCTGTATCCCTGGTGCTCCCTAATCTATCTAGCTCAAATAGTCTACCCACTTAGACTGAGTCTAATCCTTTCATTATTTTAAAGATGTGAAACAACTCATCTTGAAGTCTACACTGTGAGGAAAGGGGTGGATCGGTGAGGTTTGTGATTGGGGAGGGGTGGAGGAAGCCGGGACAAGGGAGGCCCAAGGCATCCTTGTGGAGCCAGAAGGAGTACTCCTGCTCCTCCTGGCCCACAATAAACCTTCAAAAAAAATTTTAAAACACTTGCCTGGGCCTCCTGTAGCCAGGATGCTGCCTTCAGCTTTCCCTGGCGAGTCAGAGATTATGCATCCCTTAGTCAGCCTGCAATTAAATTGCTGTCAACAGGACGTGACTTTGCCATTTAAGTTAGGGTCCCTCCGTCACCTCACCACCTCTGGGGCGGGCGGCCTACCCGTGTCTGATTTCAGGTGAGTTATGATAGTGGGGGCAGGAATGCTGTGCTAACCCCTCCCCCCTGCCATCTTAACCCCCCTGCTACCACACCATTCCCACTGGATTGGGGGTGGGGGGGGTGGCGGGGAGGTTAAGATTTGAAATAGTTGTTTCATTGTAGCTACTTGTTAGAATTGTGGGTGGTGGTACTCCCTAAATGATTCCTGTGGTATTGCTGTAACCATAAAAACTTGACTTTAATTATGGTCTAGGCAAGATGTGAGATCTTTATATTAATTTTAAGGTCAGTTATTTATTTATACTAGAAATGAGCCTTCAATTCCTAATTTCTCACTATCTGCCTTTATTCCAGTAATTAGAAGCCAATTTAACTTTTATTGCAGTATGCCTGCAGGTTCAATAATGCATAAGCTACATAGTTGACACAAAGAAATTAAAGTCAGGTGTAGTTTTTCCAGTTAAAGGACTTTTTCTGATTCTCCTGACTGGCCAGTGAGTTTATCCAGTGAGTCGCTGAGCCTTGCAGACCAGGAAGGTCCCAGGTTCAATTTCTGATTTGTGCTGAATTAGCTCATTTCATATAATTGCTTGCAGGGACCAGGGTTACAAAGGAAAAACTGGCAAAGTTTCCTGTTCCTGATTGTTATCCAATTATCCCTGCTGGAAGTGCGCTTGTGGATATCAGGTGGGACAGGATTGGATTCCGCTGTAATGCCCCTGAGGTCAAATACCCTGCAAACACTCGTATCAAGACTTAGCCATGAATAATGGCCGCTTGAGTGAGCTACCAGAGCGCAGTCAGTGTTTGTGGATGCTACCCATCGACGAGCAAGTGCCTTCAGGAGAGTAGAAAATTGGCAGAGAAAAATTAATGGAAAAAATGTTTTGACAAAGACCTTCGCATATTTTCCAAGTGTTATAGCTCTATAAAAACTCTTCCACGGTAATTGCATGTTTAAAAAAACATGTGTGTGTATATATACATACTGTTACAATTACAAGTACCACAGAATTACAATCCATGTAGTGATTGAGAGTTTTCAGTATTTATGTTCAAATGTCTAAAAGGCTTTGCAAGTTTTTCATAGATTTTTATCACACAGAAGAGAGCAGTATTCCAGCCTATATATAATATTTGTAAAGCTATTTTTCAGTTGTAACCTGATTCAGTAATTAGAGAAGGAAAAAGCACAAGCCTCCTGTTGGTGGAACTCCAAAGGGAACTGTCAGTGTGATATGAGGAGTATGAATGGAAGATAATTCTGAAATTATAGTTTGCAGAAAAGTTTTAGTGCAGGAATCCCAGCGAGGAAAAACTGATGTCCTTACCATACTGCTGAACAAGCAAGTTGAGAGCCTGCTGCAGGGGGGAGAAAGAACTGGCTGATGAACTGCCTATTCAAAATGTTTTTTCCTAAAAGTTTTCATTGCACTGATGGGACATGTGGCATGGCTGCACTCTGAGAACACTTGCAGAGGCCCCTCTTCAATTTTTGCCCTGTATCCCCCTCTAGTCATCTCTGAACACTTAATATTGGTGCTTAGCAGACGACCCCTGCATCCTATGTTTGAAGATTAAAATGGTGGGAAACTTGGCACATGCATATATTTACCATGTGCCCACCCGCATATGGAAAGGTGCAGTTCTCCCAATGGGAACCGGCCACTGGAAAATGGCAGGGTGCAGCAGAGCATATCCCTGAATTTCTTTCCCCCTTGGCCCACCCCAGATCCACTGAAAAATCGGAAGAGGGAGGCCTATGCCAAAATGTTTAATCATTTTATAGTGCATTTGTGGTTGTTTAAATGATGTAGAACAGCTTACTTTGTTAATTATTTCATTTGTATTTGTTCATTCTAAAATTCTGTTAGTAAAACCTTTAAAGGATAATTCAGTTACTGTCTGTAACTGATGTTATTGTTACGTTGTTCTTCACAGATGTCAACAATAACTTTCCATGGAAGTGTTGCATTTTAAATAACGCTGCAGTGAATGGGTGTACAAAATATATTTTTTATAACTGCAATTCATGAAGGTGTTTTTCAGGCCATGTTATAATACTTAATTTCATTGTAATACTTATTAAAGTACACAATTGAAATGATGCATTCATCATTTACAAATCTATTTTTATACATCAGATTCCTAGTGCCTTATGTACATAGCCATGCTGATATCTTTCTAGTAATTTAATGATCCCATGATGCTAAATTTTTGTTTTGGTTTTGGATTCTAGGGCCCTCTTGGATTGGATGGAAAGCCAGTAGGTATTTTCTGATACATAAGTGTTCAAAAGAAGCCTGCATTACTTTCTTATCTGCTACAGGAAGAACAAACTTAAATAGAAAAAAACATCAGTTTGAGTAAATAAAGAACAATGTGAAAATCAAATGTTTTATCACTGAACCTGTAACACAATCTGTTTCCCAGCAATAGATTTCTGTTGCTTAACAGAAATGTAATTGAGGTTAATATTAGCTGCCTTTAGTTTTTATGGTATATTGCTCTTATTTGTAGAGAATTTTCCTTTGCTGTTGAAAAGTTTTTTAAAATCTACAGCTTCATAACTAAGTATAAACTGAGACAAAAAAGTGTTAGTAATTGCTCAAACTCCAGGGACATGAGGGCATACCAAACGGTATCCGGTGACACTCTTTGGTGTTGCTGAACTCACTCCGAGTTTCCCTTTCCTTTGTGTCCCCCGAGCCTTTTCTGGGTCTCTCACTCTCATTGATGCTGAACATTTTGTATGCTTCAAAATATTGGAAAATGTAACAGTGTCAACAGTCAAAATTTCCTTGGGGGGCATTAACCCTTAACCCCCCCCCCCCAATTTTCTTTTAACATCATCACACATCTCTTCAAAAATGTTGACATCCGCCACTGCAAATACTGCACTTTTGTACACTTATGTTTTTTTCCTCCCCCAGTATTTAATACAAGTGATGGAATGTTGGATATTGCTGCAGCTGAAGTCATAAGTTCATGCTCCACTGTTCCTTTTCATATGTCATATGTGAGGTCATTTGTTTTCAGTTTGCACAGAAAAGCAAGCTAAATTGTGGCATGTGATTTCAAAACACTAATAAAAATCCTGAAGTCCAATTAAATAAATAAAATCGAATCTAACTTAGTCAGCTTGAGGCAGGGGCTTGGTCTTTATTCAGGGCTGTTTTTTTTCAGTTTTTCATTGTTTTTTGAGTTGTCAGCTTTTTTGGGGCTGTCAGCTTTTCTGAAGCTATCAGCTTTTCCTAGTTTTGTAGTTTGGCAAGTATGCAAGACGGAAAAAGAATTTAAATTAGAGAGGTAAGAGAAAAAAGTGCCTATATGAACTGTGGGAGTGGTAAAGAGTGTCTCTTTGGGCTAAGGAAGGAAAAAAGAGTGTCTATGAATTGGAGGAATGGTTCAAAGTGTCTCCAGAACCAGGGCAGGGAGTGAAGTGTCTTCTGAAAAGTAAGGATAGAGTGTTTTATGAACTCTGGAGGGAAGTGTCTTGAGTACTAGGGAGGAGGGAAATGTTTTGTGAACTAGGGAGGGGCAGTGTCTTGCGAACTTCGAGAGAGGTAGGAAAGAGTGTCTTGTGAACTGGGAAGAGTGTTTTGTGAATTGTAGGAGGGATACAGTGTCTTGTGAACTGGGGTCAAGGGGAAACAGTCTTCTGAACTGCAAGAGACGAAGGGGGGGGCAAATTGGATAAGGGCCATTTTTGGGTGTAGGTTGCGTGATGCGCAATGACCCCTGCACAGGCTGGATGCGAGTTTCAGCTGGTCCAAGGACTCACCACCTGCAATCAGCATTCCATTCCGACCTTGCACGTGGAATCAATGCAATTCGCACTTTCCACCACCAGGGGGAGCTCAATCTCTTAAAGGGAGGATGTTTCTTAGAAATCTCTTGAAGGTAGCTGGTACCTGTTATTTGCTGAAAATAACAGTCTGCTGTTTGCATGGAGTCTGAATGGAGATCAGACATCGCACAAGTAAAACACAGATGCAGGTCCCATCCCTATATTTAAATACTGATGAGTTAAGTTAAAACATTGAATAAAGGTTGCGCACTACTAAATCCCACATCCTCCAATCTGCATGCCAGACCTCACCAAATCTGCCGATCTGAGTTGGTACCAAGCCTGCGAGAGTGCGTGCACCAAGGTTCTCTGCTGATGCACTAGAGATCTTGGTGCAAAAGGTGGACAGAGGGAGGGACATCCTATATCCGCAGAGTGGGGAGGGGGACAAGAGGTCCTCCAGACATATATCCAAAAGGCATTGGGAAGCAGCGGGAGACAAAGTCAATGCCAGGCGCACAGCATCATGAACATGGATGCAATGCAGGAAGAAGTTCAATGCTTTGATGTGAGTGGTCAAGGTCAAGATGAGTGAGGTCAACTGTCAAGTGTCGTCTCCTACCAACTGCACCACGCACTACACCCCATCCCCCACATACCAACAAACTCTTTCCATCAGTACTCAACTCTTCCAACTAGCTGCTTCCTCTCACCCTTAAACATTACCACTGTTGAAGCCGCCCACCCACAACTCACAGGCCACACACACAGGCAGCTAGTCAACCATGACAGGCACATCACCCAGACACACGTCCTGCTTTCTTGCAGGAAAAGGTGACGCATATCAGGAGGCAGCAAGTGGCAGTGGCATTTAGCCCCTCGAGCCTGTTCCACCATTCAATGAGATCATGGTGGACCTGTGACCTAACTCCATATACCTGCCTTAGCCCCTTAATACCCTCGGTTCACAGAAATCTATCAATCTCAGATTTAACATTCACAAGTGAGCTAGCATCAACTGCTATCTGCAGAAGAGCGTTCCAAATGTCTCCCACCCTTTGCGTGCAGAAGCATTTCCTAACTTCACTCCTGCACGTCCTGGCTCTAAATGTTTGGCCATGTCCCCTCGTCCTAGTATCTAGTATTCAAATCTAGTTACATTAAATTCAAAAACAGTTACAAATGTCTCGGCAGCCAGAAGCAATAATCCAGCCTGTAAATCCTGCATGGTCCCTTTAAATAGCCCGGTGGGGGTCCTCCAGGCACTCTAAGACACGTTCAGACACGTCGGGGTTAAGAGTGTGCATTGAGTTGAGCGTTAGACACCATTTAGAAACTTATCACTTTAAATCAGCGTTGCACACTGATTGAAGCCATTTTCTCCCTACTTTACCTGATTCCAGCGTTCGTTATCTGCGCCTGCGCTAACTCGGCTACCAAGATGGCATCCGGCGCACGTCACGCTGGATACGTGTGTGCACATCCAAGACGCCATCTTGGATGTCAGATGCCATGTAGCGCCGAAACAACGGGTGCAACGCGGCCCAATTTAGCGCCCGAAGTCTTATGAATGGGGAGAGAAGGAAAACAATACCTTGTTAACTGAGGGGGAAATGTATTATGAACCTAGGAGCAAAATGTCTTATGAACTTTGGGAGAGGGAGGGAAATGTCTTGTGAGCTAGAAGAAGGGAGAAAGTATCTTGTAAACTGAGGAGGAAGTATCGGTAAACTGGGAAGGGGGAAATGTCATGTGAACTTGGGGATGGGGATAAAATACCTTGTGAACTGAGAAGGAAATGTGATATGAACCTGGGAGCAAAGTGTCTTGTGAATGCAGGGAGAGGGGGATAAAGTGAACTGTGAGCTGAGGGAAGGGAAAAAGTGTGTCTTATGAACTGTGGAGTTGAGTTTTTGATGGAGTCACTAGCATGATGGATAGAGGAGTGTCTATGGATGTTGTCTGTATGGACTTCCAGAAGGCATTGATATGGTTCCACACAAGTTTATTTAAAAAATGAGAGTGCAGGGAATTGAAGGTAACCTTGTGACTTGGGTCGATAATTGGTTAGGATGTAGGCGATTAGGAATAAAGGGTTAGCTTTCTGATTGGCGGGATGTGACAAATTGTGTTCTTCAGGGATGTGTACTGGGGCCTCAGCTTTTTGGCATATATCAATGACTTGAATGAAGGCATAGAGAGTTGTATATCCAAGTTTGTAGATGACACTAAGTTAGGAGGCACAGTAAGTTATGTAGATATGAGCAGGAAGTTATAAAGGGACATAAACAAACTACATGAGTGGGCAAAACTACAGCAGGTGGAGTTCAATGCAGGGAAGTGTGAAGTCATCCACTTTGACAAATCGGAATATTTTCTTAATGGTGAGAGACTAGGCGCTGTGGCGGAGCAAAGGGATTTAGGTGTCCACTACACAAATCACTAAAAGCACAAAAAGTAATCAGAAAGGCTAATGGAATGTTAGCTTTATCTCAAGGGGGTTGGAATACAAAAGTGAGGAGGTTGTGCTTCAGTTGTACAGAGCCTTGGTCAGACCCCATCTGGAGTACTGCGTTTAGTTGCAGTCATCGAACCTCAGGAAAGGTATATTGGCCTTAGAAGGGGTACAGCACAGATTCACCAGAATGATACCATGGATTAAAGGGTTAAATTATGAGGACAGGTTTCATAAACTTGGCTTGTATTCCCTTGAATTCAGAAGGTTGAGAGGTAATCTAATCAAGGTGTTTAAAGTTATAAAGAGATTCACCACGGTAGATACAGAGAAACTATCTTCTCTGGTGGTGGAGCCCAGACTAAGAGGGCATAATCTTAAAATTAGAGCTGGGCTATTTAGGAGTGAAATCCAGATGCACTTTTTCACACAAAGGGTAGGGGAAATCTGGAACTTGCTCCCCAAAAGGCTGGGTCAATTGAAATGTTCAAGGCTGAGAACGATGGATTTTAGTTAGGTAAGGGTATCAAGGTATATGGAGCAAAGGGGGATAAATGGAATTGAGGTACAGATCAGCCATGATTTAATTGAATGGCAGAATAGGCTTGAGGGGCTGAATGGCCTACTCCTGTTCCTATATTACTACGACAGTGTTCTGTGAACCGTGGGGGAAGGAGAGAGGGAAGTGTCTTGTGAACATTGGGGGAGCAAGTAAGTATCTTGTAAACTGGGTGGAGGAGTGAACTGTCTTAGCTGGAGGAAGGAAAGGAAGTGTCTCATAAACCCAGGAGGGGGAAAGAGCAGCAGAAGAGGCAGCAGGAGAATCTGCAACTTATAAAATCCACAGCAGCAGGAAAGTAGCAAACATTGTGAGAGGTGTGCAAGGTCTTGGTTGATATACAAGGCTCGCACTCTTGCTGCTGCTTCCAGCTCTCTAGTTACAGACCCTATTGCTGACTTTGGCTACTCCTGCTGGCTCTCGCTGCCAATTTCTTTCTTGCTGCTGTTGTATCTCCTGCTCCCAGTGCCAATATCTCTCATGTTCCCGCTAGCTCTTCTGCTTGATTTTGTGGATGCAACAATAATAGCAACAAAGTAATGTTTTGGGCAGAAGACCATTGGTCCATCTAGCCTACTCCTCCAAACCTTCCATCATGTTCCTTCCTATGATTCTGGAATTATTAGCCTTGTATTTCCTTCACCAATGGGAATTCATTCAGCCCCTTTTTAAAAACCTGCCATAGTTTTCTGTTCCACCACTCTCATTGGTAATCGGTCCCACAATTCTATCACCCTCTTACTGAATAAAAAATTGCCTAAATTTCTTCTTGTTCTCTGATAACTTTAAACTGTGTCCACTAGTCCTCAAATGTTGCACTCCACAGAATTACTCTCCTAGATCGAAACTTCCCATAGCTGTGAAAATCTTAAAAGTCATCCATCTAGTACTTTCTCATCTTCCTCTCCAGAGATTAAAGTCCCAAGACACACAGGTCCCGATTTTGAGATCTCTACTACAACAACAACTTGCATTTATATAGCACCTTTAATGTAATAAAATGCCCAAGATATTTCACAAGGGCATTATCAAACAAAATTTGATACTGAGCCACATTAGGAGATATTAGAACAGGTGATTGGTCAAAGAGGTAGGTTTTACTGAGCACCTTAAAGGAGGAAAGAGAAGTGGAGAGGTTTAGGGAGGGAATTCCAGAGCTTAGGGCCTATGCAGCTGAAGGTACAGCCACCAATGGTGAAGTGATTAAACTCAGGGATGCACAAGAGGCAAGATTTGGAGGAGCACAGAGATCGGAGCGGAGGGTAGTAGGGCTGGAGAAGGTTACAGAGGTTATTCCATTTCTCAGTGTGAATGGAACGGTATCGACATTAAAATTGACTTCCTGCCCAAGTACCACCTGCTGCGATTTTCAAAAGGCCTTCGATTTAGGCAGGCAGCACTCCTGCTGGAACTAAATGGGAAGCTCATTAACCAATCCAAATTGGGGTCCTTAGGACCTGGATGCCATTTTGGTGGTGTTCAGTATGGCACCCACTGAGTGCTGGACCTGCCCACTAATCAGCCCTGGACCAGTGTCACTTAAAAGAAGCAGGCCTGGCAACATTAAAAATTAAAATATTTGGCAGGTTTGTGTTTTCAGTTTTACTATAATAGCTCTCCCGGCCCAATATTCTCCACCTCTTTTTATTAATGCTCTTCGCTACCTCCCCGCCCCCCCCCCCCCCCCCCAACTCCAATTAGCCCAACCCTCCCCTTTAATCCATTGCTGCAGGTCCAAGCAATGTGGCTGCAAAACTGGAAATGTGTAGATTGCCAATAGAATGCAAACTGAGCCCGACCATCAAAATGTTTGGGCTTCTCATTAGTGATATTGGGTCAAAATCCTGGAACTCCCTTCCTAACAGCACTGTGGGAGAACCTTCACCATACAGACTGCAGAGGTTCAAGAAGGCGGCTCACCACCACCTTCTCAAGGGCAATTAGGGATGGGCAATAAATGCTGGCCTCACCAGCGACGCCCACATCCCATGAACGAATAAAAAAAGATTGGGAATTGTTCCGATTGCTCCGCCCACCACCCACTCAATGAATGCTTGAAGATGAAAATGTACCCCATAATCTTTCCTCCTAAATCAGTCCTCTTACTTCAGGAATCAGCCTCGTGGCCCTCTATTGGACTACCTTCAATAATTCTACATTTGACCTGCAATTCTGTATTCTAAATGCAGTGTCCTCTAGACCAGCTACAATTGCAGCATCACTTCATTTGAGTTATAAGTCACATTCTTAGCTATACATCCCAAACTTTGATTTGTTTTCTTGACTCCTGTGAATACTAAATACACTCCTGTTCACATTTGCTCTCCTTGTTCATGATTCTCCTTCTTCCTCTCCTGCTCTTTGTGTCTCTCCCGCTGATAATTTCTCTTCTGCTCCTGCCAGTACAGTCTACTATGAATTCTTACTTCAAATTATCGGTTAATTTGAATTGAAATTGAGCAAAAAACCTCCAGTGTTGTATTATTAAAATTGCTTAATTTAAACTACTGTACTAAATAATTTGCAAAATTGACCTTGCATTAACAGGAGTAGATGTATTCTTGTTGGCAATTCTGCTACATCTGCAGATGATTCTAATGCTCCTGCTCGCATAACAAGGGGAATTACATAAGGATAATCACTCCACCAGATTACTGCCCATGTGGTGAAGGTAACATTTTCCCCCTTGTTTATTGATGGGAGAAAGACCCAGTTTATAGCCATTTTCAAAATCAATCGGCCAAATATTTCACTTCTCATTCCTTGAACTTCATTTTATCCTTGTTGAGTCAGATATCTTTTCATTGGCATTGCTTCAACTAGGCTCATTTTTCCATGCTAAGTACAGAGCCCACCACTTAAAATGTCTACGTTTAAAATGGGCAGTTGCTTATATTGGCCAAAAAGCGATAAGCATTAGTGATTTGCATTAATGTCAATTTCAAAGTTGCCGGTTATAGCATCTTAAGTGCTCCTTTATTTCGGGCAAAACAGCTGTGTTTACTGATTAATCTTGAAGTAGTTTACCCATTATATTTTATTTCGCTTCTGATTTGTGAGCAGCAGTGTGAGAAATGTCAGTGCTGAAAAACTGCACACTTCTCTCTTCATTTTAGTATCCATTATGTTTATCGGGCATTCCTAAGTATAGTGGGCTAATCTGCTCCACCACATTATTCCCAGGCGGCGAAGGTGAAAATTATCCCCAAGATGTCCAGAAAATTCTTAGAATAATTATTTATCCTCATGGAAGTCAGAGGGCCGTTTGCACCTAATTTCACCTCATCTATGGCACTCAGTAAACTTCTTGTTCGCATGCCCCCCTGGTCTCAGTTTATATCCTGCCTGCCTCATCGTCAGAGTCGTTGGCGGCAGAGTTGGTAATATTTCCAACACATGTTCGCTCGGGTGCATTGGCGGACCGAGGTCATCTGGTCGAGGATTTGTTCGGCTGAATGTTCTCTCCTGTTCTGTAGCCTCAGCTTCCGTTTCACCTAGGATCGAAGATTCAAGTGACAGACCAGGGTGACCTACAACAATTTTTTAAAGAGAGAATTTCAACATATAGGTAGAGACCGTTGAATTGAAAGGTGAAATGAAACCTGAGATTCTTTCTAGATGTGTATTGCACCAATTAAACTCTCCTTTAAAATGTAACATTTTCAACAGTCCTAAATACTAATTTCATACCCATTCACATCTTATTAATCGTATTGTACCCCAGCTCCGCTCCATATCTTATCATTTTCTTTGGCAAGATCCAGCTTTACGGAATCCCTAAAATGATAGTCATGCTCTTCTAATCTCATTCTTATCCAGGAATATTGTACCGATATACCAGCCATTGTGTATAAAGGGCAAATCGCGTTTGCATGAACACACCCGCCGTGGGTACCGTATTACGCTTCTCCCTGGGTGCTTACTTCTTTCAGGTGCTTTGCTGTCACTTCGTTAGGTTTACACATGTCAATAAAAGCATTCAATGCCAGTTCAGATTCTTGTGAAATCCTCTTCTTAGTACCACTGTTCTGTATCCCAGTAACTGTTGTCTTTGATTAGACTTTCTTCTAGAGCTCCATAGTTACAGGTTCGAAGGTGTGGAGACTCGCTACATATGACTCTCTATTGTTTCTTCAGAAAATGTAGCCCCAATTTTAACCTGACCCACTCGTCAGGAACGAGGCAGGTTTGGGTGGAACACCGTTTTACACCGCGCCCGATTTTGCTCTATAATGACTAGATAGATTTGATCCGTCTTGCCAATATAAAATTGATCCATCTTGCTTAGAATGACCTTTATATCAATCTTGTCTTCATCTGTTTCAAACTGAAGGCCATCAAGCATTTTTACTGTTCTCTTGTCCATACTGCAATAAATGTGGGAGTTCTAATATTGTTTGGCTGTTTAGTGAGGCATGATGCAATGTCAAAGTTGTCCCAACTCCCATGAATGTTTTCCAATTGCTTGCTAGATTATCTGTCATCTCTAGTTTTGCTGGGAATGGTAATTTTTGAACTATACAGTGGTTGCATTCCCAATACTTAACATTTTAATTTTCCATTTTAAATGACTTTCTGTTTGATAGTCAAAAAGAACTCAGTACAGGATCTTTATTTGATCATTTTAGACTACTGACAGCACATGGAGCTGTTGTAAACTTGCTTTCCTGTTTTCAGATTTTTCCTTCCATATCTCCTTTTAAGATTATCTGGTCATTTATCTCATTGTTGTTTGTGGGACTTTGCTGTGCACAAATTGGCTGCTCTGTTTGTCTACATTATCTAAGAATGCTGGGGTTAGTATCCAGACAGATATATCAAGGAACCAAACGAATCCTTAACCCCTTCACCTTAGCTTCTCACTAAGGAACTGTGTAGGGTTTACCTCCTAACCTATGCCTAGGGTGAGTGATGCCTAAGTTTGGCTCACCAAATATTCTCACGTCACCCAGTTCGGATTGAATGAATTTTCCTTACCAACCCTCAATTAGGATACCCACATTCTAAGTGAGTGAATTAACCCCTTCTTGCCAAATCATCAAAGAAGTCAGACAAGTCATGCACTAGCAATTGTTTATTAACTCCAAAATAACGATTGGCAATACTTAAACTTAAACATTGAGTATGTAAACAACTGTGGATAGAAATAGTTATAGACAGAAATAGTTGTAGACTGGGTTATCTAACAAAATGAACAGCAGAGGTTATAAAGGCAGTTCAGTGATATCACCATGATTCAGAATTAGATGTATCATTCGTTATCAAATTACCATCGAGATCAGTGTCGAGACTGATACAATTTGGTGCGATTAATTTAAGGTTTAGCTCCTTGATGGCTGACCAGTTAGCATTAGAAAGCCAGTGTCTTGAACAAATTAGAGCCTATGTGCTAGTGGTTAGCAATGTTCCAAAACTTATACAACCTTGTCCTTATGGGCTGAGGAGTTGAGTTGACTGCCTTGCCTTTCTTTGGATGATGATGTCGACTTCTGGGACGTTGAGCGATGAACGTCCTTCTGCAGAGATGACTAGCTCTGGAAGAACATCTGTTGTTTCTATGTCCTATTAAGTAATCTAAGGCACGTTCTCTGGAAAAAAGGAGTGGTCCGATTTTATTTTTTAAAATTAGAGAAAATTCAGGGGTCGTTTAAACACCCTGAACGTTCCCGCCCCCCAGACCTTTCTAGCGGAGATGGGACTACAACAATGAAATCCTGATTTTCTAGTCTGTTCTCACTGGGAACACAGCCTTGAAAAATTACTCGAACTAAGTTACATGGCTTCAATACACTTTACAGCTCAGCTCCTGTGTAAATATTTTGTAACATAATCCCTAAAGTTTTGTGGCAATTGTTATAGATCAAAGGAAAAAGACTACAAATGCCAAAAAATTGAAATGAAAACAAAAAATGCTGGAAAACGCAGCAGGTCAGTTGACATCTGAAAATAAAAAAGATGAGATAAAATTTTAGTAGAGGCTTCATCAAAACTGAAAAAAGAAAGGCAAACTCAAACAAAGAATAAACGGGGGAACAACAGGTAAAGGTTATGATCCCAACATTACAACAGTGCCTACATTTCAAAAGTACTTAATTGGCTGAATAGCGCTCTGGGACATCTTGAGGCTATATAAAAGCAAGTCTTTCTCTTTTCCAAATACATTAATTACTAGTAGAAAGTAGCAGTTAATAGTTGTAATAGCATGTGGAACAGATTTTTTTTTCAAAGGCTATAAAGAGGTGAGAAAGTGTTGTATCGTATACAGTTGACATTCGCAGTCAGGCTTTGAAAGACTAACCACGAGTAAAACAGTCCAAAGTAGAAGGTTGTGGGGTGAAATATGAATTGGAGAAACTGATAGGGAAATGGAGAAGTTGCTAAAGTCAGTCTTCAGACCAGGCGGCTTCAAAGAGCCCAGGAGAAAGATCAGATACTATTCTGATATTTGCAATGAGCTAGTGGAGCAGTGTAGGAGGCAAAAGTCTGACAGATCAGAATGTGAATGTGAGGAAAAGTTGAAGGGCTCTTCTCATTCCCCAAAAATAAAATGAATCAGAGTAAACTTCTATCCAGACCCTCCGTTATTGAGGTTCTAGGTATTCAAACTTTAGATTTGTCTTTCCTGTGCTGCACTCTGTACAATTTGTAAATGTGTCTCTACTATGCCATATTACATATAGTATGGAAGGTGCAAAATACCTGTTATTTAAATCCTTCAATAAGTAAATTAATTCCTTATGTCTACATTGGTTTCAATTTTCATATTCTATATAAATCAGTTTAACGGACACTGATTTAATAGAATCAATAAACTCAACCAGTCAATTTTGTGTGTTCTCTGTGAACCTTTATTGTGGAGGAAAAGTATTTATATGCAAATCTGCCTTTTGAGTGAATTGTTCTGCTCCGATTTCTGTATAATTTGATCCTTTCTAGTCATTCATATTCATGGTATGAAGCTAATTTGACAGGAGGCATAAGTTTACTATTTGCTATTTTGGATATCTATTAAATTCAACTGCTACAATTTACCGGGGAGGGAAGAAAAACCTCGCCCCACTGAAAAAAGAAACATTACAGACCAGATGCAGCATTCTATAATCTCACTATTAGTGATTCTCACAATCGCGGTAATTCCTCCAAACTAGCTGAGGGCACTGTGAACCTTGTCTCCAGACTTCGTTGTCTATCTAATTTTACGATCACCTCTTATTTCACAAGGTTACTAACATTAATTTAAGAATAAGCCAAAAAACATGGAAGGGGTGCAATGTTTGAAGCTTGCCTGGTTTGTTGGTGACCGTTTGTGAAGGAGGGTTAGATTTTGACTCCCCTCCTCAAACTGTTTTTTTAAAAAAAACAAATAGCAAATATTAAACCCATATCTCCTGTTAAATCAGCTTCATAGTATGTACTTAAATAATCATGAAGGATCAAATGACAGAGAAATTGAATGGAATAATTCTCTCAAGGTAGTTTCCACAGTGAACGCCCCCCCCCCCCCACCCTGCCCCCCAATAATGTATTTCCAGCCACACTGTAGAGGAAATAATTTCATGTGAACCATATGGGAAAACTCTATGGGGGAGAAAATTGTTCTGGGAGGTTGAAGTGGCTCACATGCTAAATGTGCATGATTGTATAATAACTTTGTTCACACAAACAAAGCAGTTATTCACTTGCTGAGGGACAAAACATCTGTTTACCCACAAGTAAGATTGCTTATCTGGGTAAACAGATGTTTTGGCCATTAACTAGTGATTTGTTGGTTAAAGTGATTTGTCATCACTTAAATCGACTGAGAAACTGATATTTTCATTGCCCTCTCTGTGGAAAATTGAAGTACTTAGTACATGTTGCAAATCGTGCAGTAATGCTAGAAGTTTGTAAGATTTGTTACAAGATGTTACAGGGCGGCAGATAATTTGCAGTAATGTTTTTTTGACCTTCCTTAGGAACATGTAAACATAGGAACAGGAGTGAGCCATTCAGCCCCTCTAGCTTGTGCTCAGTTAGATTATAGATGATCTGTATCTCAACTCCATATAGCCGCCTTTGCTCCATATCCCTTGATACCCTTAACTAACAAGCATCTATCAATCTCAGTCTTGAAAATTTCAATTGTCCCAACATCCACAGCCATTTGAGGGAGAGAGGGTTCCAGGTTTCTGTTACCCTTTGTGTGAAAAAGTTCTTCCTGATTTCAATCCTTAATGGCCTAGCTCTAATTTTAAGATTATGTCCCCTTGTTCTGGATTCCCCCACCAGAGAAGATGTTCCTCTGTATCGACCAACCGAGTCCCTTTTTCAGTTTAAAGACCTTGATTAGATCTCCCCCTCAACCTTCTAAACTCAAGGGAATACAAACCAAGTTTATGCAACCTATTCTTGTAATATAACCCTTTAAGCCCTGGTATAATTCTGGTGAATCTGTGCTGTACCTCCTCCAAGACCAACATATCTTTCCTAAGGTTTGGTGCCCAAAACTGACCGCAGTACTCCAGATGGGGTCTGACCAAGGCTCTATACAACCAAGCATCCCTTCCTCACTTTTGCACTCCAACCCCCTTGAGGAAAGGAGCAATATTCCATGAGTCTTTTTTCATTATTTTTTGTACCTGTGCACTAGTTTTTAGTGATTTGTTTACATGAACACCTAAATTTCCATGCTGCTCCATAGCTTCTAGCCTCTTACCCTAATAGCCTCTCAAACCTAATATAAAATCATATGGTCACTATTTGCAAGATGTTGCCTTACCGTCAGATTGTAAATTAGTTCTTGTTCATTACTCGTACTAAATCTAATATGGTCTGTTCTGATGTCAGTTCTAAAACATATTGTTCCAGTAAACTGTCCTGAATACATTCTAGAAATTCTTTGCCTTCACTATATGAGCTGTTCTGCTTCTCCCAGACTATGAAAATTAAAATCTCCCATTATAAGCACATTTTATTTGCTACACGCTTCCCTGATTTCTGTATTTATGCATCGCCCTGCCACATTATCCTTTCCTGTTCCTTAACTCTATCCATAGTGTTTCCACTGCCTGATCGCCCTTACTGAAATCTCAACTTTCCACTGCTTTTCTCTCTCCTTTCCCAATTTTCCTGACCTTTGTGAAGTGTTTGTGCTAATTTTCTGTGGCTTGATTTTTAATGGAAATGCTGCATATGACTCCTGGCCCCTATGTTAGCTAACGCTGTTAATGACTGTCTTTGCTTATGCACTGTCCCTCTCCCTTTCAAAATGATCATCATTAACCTCTCATTAAAGAACTCATACATCATCCTCAAATACAGCAGTTCAAAGAAGGAGGCCATCTTCTAAGGGCAACTAGGAATGGGCAATAAATGAGGCCTTCAAGCATCACTCAAATTCTGAGGAATATTAAAAAAAGAATTTGTCATCGACTCCCAACTCCATGCCCATTTCTCCTAGAACTCCCCTGTTTGAAGGCCTTTAGTTTGGTTTCCACCCTGCTTGCAGCATTGAGACTGTTCTTGCCAAAGTCATGAATCTTATATGACTGTGACCATGGTGTGTTATCCCAAATTGAGTGAGATTTCAATCTAGAGCCAAAGTCCATAAGGATAGTTGTAGAAAAAGTAACATAATAAAATAAGGAGTACACTGCTAAAGTTAAGGCTAACGCCCATTGTTGGAGTAGAGTGGCAGAAACTTTACTCTGCACCTAACAATGATGTTGACACTGGGTGGCAAAAGTGGAAATGTATTTTATTTCTCAGTACTGATGATATCCCTCATCTTGATAAGCACAAATAATCACCATAAAATGTTCAAAAAGGAAATATTAAAAACAGTATGTTTTGCATAAAATATGCCTTAATTACAAAAAATCTTTTATTTCATTTTTTAGGGACATCCTGGACCAAAAGGAGAAAAGGTAGAGAATTGTTTATTTTATTACTAAAATTGTAATGTTTCTAATTGTAACTTAATTAGTCCTGTAGTATGTTCTCTATTTGTCATTTGTTTTTCTTGCTGAGATTCCTTATTCAATTGCTGTCCCCAGCTCCCAGAATACACTGGCAAGAATGACTGCATACAGATTCTATTACTTGATGCTACAAAACATAATGAACTGTTTCATATTTAAAGAAGCTGCATGCTTTAATTACCCTAATTAAGGTATTTTAAAATAAAGGTCACTGTGATGCATGCTTTTATTATTAGGGTCCATCTTTCTTTATAATTTTTAAAATAAAAATATGCTACATTAAAAAATGTCCAATGATCCAAAAGGGTGGTCCTGCCAATGTTAGAGATAATGAGTGAATAACTTTTTTTTACTTTAAAAGAGCTTATGTAAGTCAAAAATAAATGATTGCTTGGGTGGGTCATATTTTAATGATTGTTGTTATTGCATATAACTTCTTTAATCATTTAGAAAAATAAAGGTAAATTTGTTTATTTCTATTTAAATATATTGGTCTCATACTATTATTTAAATATTTAAAGGGTTAGTTTCTTTGTCCTGCAAATTATCACTAATTTAAATATGTGGGTGACAAAACAACTAGAACATACTGGATAGGATGTTGTTGAATATAATATTTATATAACGATTGAAGGAGAACACCTAATTCACAAATGACAAAATGGCAAGTGAGTTACGGAGGTCTCCTTACCATGCAACTCAGGACTAATTCCCATACTGTTGAGTTTCCAGTTAAAGCTCTATACCAAGTAAGGGACAGGGGAAAGGGTAAAATCAGGGAACAGCTGTCTCCAAACAATTCTCATGCATATCAGTTTAAGCTGACATTAATAGAGGCCTGGACATCATTTGGACTCTGCCCACTTGGCTCCAGAGTTGCTTAGCTTGGGACAACCCTTGCACTAAAATTATCAATTCTAACAAGCTTGCAAATCCCTGAGCAAGGCACTAACAAAGAGATTTTTCATTGTTAGTGCTGCTCTGAATTTTCCTCTGATTGTTACATTCTGATCTGAAAGTTTAACAAGAAAATTGAAAAAAAGGCATGAAACACATGTCAGCCTTCTTAAGGGCCAATTAAGTCAGATTATACTGATTTCCGTTGTAAATGAAACAATAATGGCAGGCCGTATTAACTTCCTGTCAGTCCTGACGATGAGTCTCTCCTGCCTTAGAATTGCTAAGTCACAAGTGCATACTCAAAAGCAGCTTATAAGTGAATGGTATGGGAATAGTGGGCATAGTTGGATTTTGTCTGTCAGAGGAGCAAAAAGTAACTCAGGAAAGCAAAAGATTTAGCTGGCGTACCAACTGAACCAAGCATTACCCCAATGGTGGGTCAGCAACCAAGTCCAAATTACTTTGTCAGTAAGTCACCTTTTCACGATTGCTGGTTGATCCCAAAATTAGTATATAAAAGTAATGATGAATTGCTCTTAAATTGTGTGTCTGTGTGTATATCTGGTTGTCTATTTCTGCAATTCTGTCTGAATAGGTTCTAAATTTCTGTATATATCTGTTGCATCCTGATAGGAACATAGGAACAGGATTAGGTCATTCAGCCCTCGAGCCTGTGCCACCTTAAGCTTCTGTATTCCAGAGAATACAAGCCTAGTTTATGCAATCTCTCCTCATAATTTAACCCTTGGCGATCTGGTAACATTCTGGTGAATCTGCGTTGCTCTCCTTCCAAAGCCAATATATCCTTTGTAAGGTGCGGTGCCCAGAACTATATACATAGCACTCCAGATGTGGTCAAACCAGAGCTTTGTATAGCTGTAACAAAACTTCCTCCCCTTTATATTCTAGCCCTCTAGTTATAAAGGCTAACATTCCTTTAGCCTTTTTGATTATTTTTTGTACCTGAATACTACATTTTAGTGATCTGTGTACATGGACCCTTAAATTGCTTTAGACCTCTACTGTTCCTAGCTTTTCACCATTTATAAAATACTTGGATCTATTCTTTTTTGGTCCAAAATGGATGACCTCGCACTAACATGCGTTGAAATGCATCTGCCACAGTTTTGCCCACTCGCTTAATCTATCAATGTCTCTTTGTAATTTTATGCTCCCATCTACACCACTTACTATGCCACCAATCTTTGTGTCATTGGCAAACTTGGATACATGTCTTTCTATTGTGTTATCTAAGTCATTAATAAATATAATGAATAGTTGAGGCCCCAGCACAGATCCTTGTGGGACACCACTAGTTACTTCCCTCCAATTCGAGTACATACCCATTATCCCTACTCTCTGTCTTATACCAGCTACCCAATCTCCTAACCAGGTCAATAATTTGCCTTCAATTCCATGAGCTTTAATTTTAGCTAACAGTCTCTTATGTTGAATGTTTTCTGGAAGTCCATATACGCTACATCCATTGACAGTCCCCTGTCTACTACTTTAGTTACTAACTCAAAAAATTAAATTAGGTTTGTTAGACATGACCTACCCTTTACCCTGATCGGACTCATCTGCAAAAATATCACCCATATGGCTCCACAAAAATACTGCAGACTGCTGCCGGCCCACGCTCACTGCCTTCTGCTTCATCTCCCCGCAGACATTTCAAACGCTATTTAAAGGGATCCACTGTTTCTCTCGGGCATAGCCTTATAGAGCATTATTGTAGCTTCAGGTGCAGATTTGGATTGATGCAAAGGAGCACACTCATAGTGGGAGCAGAAATTTTTAGGCAAATTAAATTTAAAGGGGACTATTAAAGGAGAACATCCAAAAAGGGGGACCACATTCTGAAAGGTTTTGGAAAGGTTCAAAAAACATCTCAAGCCATTCAACAACATTTTCTAAGGCTGAAGAGGAGAGGACTAAGAAGTGGTAGGCAAAAGTGAAGAGAAAGGAAACTCAACATGCAGGCAAATGACAGAAGAGCTAGAATCCTGTTTGATGGCTTCTGAAGTGGAGATGGTGCTGCATAAAGTGGTTAAGAGAAGCATGACCCACTGTGCCATTCCATATCACCTCCCCATAGGTCAGCACTAATGCACACCAGCAAGGAGGTGGAACCAAGTTTCAGGCCACTGCTGACCATTACTATCACTGGATGTGCCAGCCCTATGCCGCATGGTAGCTGCAGGTGTCCTTGCAGCAGACGGCACAGCTCTGCATCTAGCTGTCTGCTAATACAGTTCAATATGATCAAAATAGACAGACAAGGTTTTGTCCAGATCCTGAGAAGACAGTTCCTCTCATTCACTCCAAGTAGGTGCCAAAAACACACTGCAAAAAGGCCAGCCAGTATCAGTATCAATATAAGCAATACAATCTTCAGTGGCTGGCCCTCCATTGCTTTTGCTTCACATCAGTGGCAGCTGGTAAGAAAATAGCTTTTTACTTTTTTTTCCAAACTCTGGTGGTCTTGTGTGTCATTATATTTCTACTGATTGAAAAGAAATGATAATCCCATCAATTTTTCTCAATCAGCAGAAAGCTAAGAGTTTTTAAGCAGGCATTTGAATATGAATACATTGTCCAATCGGCTGCTGTAACTTTGACTGAAAGCCCGGATATACCATGTAAACAGGATTTCCACAGATTTTTCACCAAAGTTATAGCAGTTAATCTGGAGAACCCCTGAGGAAATTCCTGGCGATGGAGCTCTCATTCAACAGTGACATAAATGGACCATATAATGCCACCTCGCTACTTACATCGACTTTCAAATTCTGACACCAGCTACAATGTAGTGATAGTTTATATATTTACAGTGACATTTATACTGTCATTGAAAATCTGCTGCAAGATTTTTGCTAAGTTTTTGAATCAATATTGGATTCAAACGAGAAGTTTTTCTGTGTCCAAGCAAAAAAATTAATTTAAAGATCTGATTGGTCTTTCTGCTGCAGATTTATTTACAGGATAATTAAGGCTTGATTTTTTTTTTGCTGTGAATGCAGTTTAAACCAAATGGTCAGTGGTGGGTTCTCGATAGATTCAGATGGAGGGGTTCAGCCTACACTCAAATTCATCCCCTATATTGCTTAAATGAAATGATTAATCCTTTTTTCTTTGTTAAGTTAAGACTTCGAACAGCAACCCATTTTATTTATATGAATTCATATTTATTAGAATGCAAAGAGTTAAATTAGGATACTATTAACATTTTACAAGATGTGTCACACTAATTAGTGTTACAAATGTTGGGGGTAAAATTCAACTTCGGCAATGTTAACTGCAAGGAAAATCAGATGGGGTGTATAGTGAGCGGCCAATCTACTCGCACCCAGTTTGCGCCTCGGTCAAAATTGAATGTGATCCCTGTTGTTTCTTCTTGTACAATACTTACTCTTTATTTTTGCTTCAATGTATAGGGTGACCAAGGTCATTCTGGTCCAGCAGGTCCTCCAGGTCCAACAGGTCCCCAAGGAGACACAGGAAAATATGGCCCACGTGGAGTTCCAGGTGCATCTGTAAGGAAATTTACTACCTGTTCAGATACACAGCATGTGTAGAATATGAAATAAATATTGTGTGATTAACTTTCTTACCTATCAGTTTTTGTTTAGTATGTTTTGTAGTAACTACAGTGGGAGTGAAACTGGTCTTCAGCAGTAGCACCAAACGGGAGATGTAATAGCAGGCATTTTACATGGGCGGGGTGTAAAATAGACTGCCAATTCGTTATCACTCATTTTGTGCTAATGCTGAAGATCAATTTCAGCCCCCATACATGTTGAACCATTACAAATCACTGGTTAGACCTCAGCTGGAGTGTTGTGTACAATTCTGGGCACCACACTTTAGGAAGGATGTTAAGGTCTTGGAGAAGGTACAGGGGAGGTTTGCCAGGATGATACCAGGCATGAGGGACTTCAGTTATGTGGAGAGATTGGAGAAGCTGTGATTGTTCTCCTTAGAGCAGAGAAGGTTAAGGGGAAACCTAATAGAGGTATTCAAAATTATGAGGGGTTTGATAGAGCAAGTTGGGAGAAACTTTCCTCTGGCAAGTGGGCTGGTAACCAAAGGTCACAGAACTGGAGGGAAAATTAAGAGAGATTTTTTCACAGAGGGTTGTTAAGATCTGGAACGCACTACATGAGGGAGTGGTGAAATTAGATTCCATAGGAACTTTCAAAAGGCAATTAGACATGTATTTGAAGAGAACTAATTTGCAGCGTTATGGGGAAAAAGCTGGGGCGTGGGACTAAATTGGACAGCTCTTTCAAAGAGCTGGCACAGGCACGATAGGCCAAATGGCCTCCTTCTGTGCTGTAAGATTCTGTGATTCCATGATTTTATAATACTTCACATCAGTCCACAAACATTAAATGAGGACTTTAAGAGTAATTTTGCAAGAAGACAAGATAGATGAATTAATGGCACAAATAGAGATAAATGTGTTTGATCTAGTAGCCATTACTGAGACGTGGTTGCAAGGTGACCAAGTTTGGGAACTAAATATTCCAGGAGACTTGACTTTTAGAAAAGATAGGTAAAATGGGAAAGTGGTGGTTGGGGCGGGGTTGGTTAGCCCATCATAATAAAGGATGAGATAAAGGCAATCAGAATGTAGAAACAGTATGGGTGGAGCTAAGAAATAAGAAGGGGCAGAAAACCAAATTGGCAAAAGTAGTTTTGAAGACAAGTTCAGGGAATGCATTCGAGACAGTTTTCTGGAACAATATGTCAAGGAATCAATTGGGGAACAGGCTATTTTCGAGCTAGTATTGTGCAATGAGACATAGTTAATTAGTAATCTTATAGTTAAGGATCCTCTGGGGTAGAGTGATCATAATATTTTAAAATTTCATATTGAGTTTGAGAGTGATGTAGTTAAGTCCAAAACTTGGGTCTTAAATTTTAAACAATGTGAATTATGTTGGCTAAGGTAGATTGGAAAATTAAATTAAAAGATATGGTGGTAGATAAGCATTTAAAGAAATAATTCATGATTCTCAACAAATATACACTCCCTTGAGGAATAAAAACTCCATGGGAAAGGTGATCTAACCATGGCTTAGATTAAAAGACAAGGCTTACAATGTTTCCAAAAAGAGTAGTAAACCTGAGGATTGGGAGAATTTTAGAAATCAGCAAAGGATGACCAAGGAATTGATAGAGGGAAAAATCGAATGAGAGTAAACTACCAAGAAATATAAGAACAGATTGCAAGAGCTTCTATAAATACGTAAAAAGGAAGAGATTAGCGAAAGCAAGCGTTGGGTCCCTTAGAGGCAGACATAGGAAAAATTATAAAGGTGAATAAGGAAATAGCAGAGCTGTTAAACAAATATTTTGCATCTGTCTTCACTGTAGAAGACACAAAAAAGAGACCAGAAATCGTGGGGAACCAAGAGTCTAATGAGAGGGAGAAACTTAAAGTAATTAAGATTAGTAAAGAAAAAGTACTGGACAAATTAATGGGACTAAAAGCCAACAAATCCCCTGGACCTGATGGCCTACATCCTAGGGTTTTAAAAGAGATGGCTGCAGAGATAGTGGATGCATTGGTTTTGATCTTCCAGAATTCCCTGGATTCTAGAACGGTTCCCGTAGATTGGAAGGTAGCAAATGTAACATCGTTATTCAAGAAAGGAGGGAGAGAGAAAACAGGAACTATAGGCCAGTTAGCCTGACATCAGTAGTAGTGAAAATGCTGGAATCTATTATTAAGTTCGTAGCAACAGGGCACTTAGAAAATCATAATATAACTAAAACATTTGAACATAAGAAATAGGAGCAGGAGTAGGCCATACCGCCCCTCGCGCCTGCTCCACCGTTCAATCAGATCATGGCTGATCTTCACTTTCCTGCCCTATCCCCGTATCCCTTGATTCCCTTGGAGTCCAAAAATCTATCGATCTCAGCCTTGAATATAATCAATGACTGAGCATCCACAACCCTCTGGGGTGGAGAACTCCAAAGATTCACCACCATCTGAGTGAAGAAATTCCTCCTCATCTATGTCCTAAATCGCCGACCCCTTATCCTGAGACTATGGCCCCTATTTGTAGATTCTCCAGCCAGGGGAAACAGCCTCACAGCATCTACCCTGTCAAGCTCTTTAAGAATTTTATACGTTACAATGAGATCACCTCTCATCCTTCTAAACTCCAGAGAATATAAGCCCATTTTTCTCAATCTATCCTCATAGGACAATCCTCTCATCCCAGGAATCAATCTAGTGAACCTTCGTTGCACCGCCTCTAAAGCAAGTATATCCTTCCTTAGGTAAGGAGATGAAAACTGTACACAGTACTCCAGATGAGATCTTATCAAAGCCCTGCACAATTGTAGCAAGACTTCCTTACTCTTGTACTCCAACCCCTTTGCATTAAAGACCAACATACCATTTGCCTTCCTAACAGCTTGCTGTACCTTCATGTTAACTTTCTGTGTTTTGTGTACAAAGACACCCAAATCTCTCTGAACACCAACATTTGATAGTTTCTCACCATTTAAAGAATATTCTGTTTTCTATTCTTCCTACCAAAGTGAATAACCTCACATATCCCCATATTATATTATAATCTATCTGCCACCTTTGTACCTATTCACTTAACCTATCTATATCCCTTTGCAGACTGTGTCCTCCTCGCAGCTTATCTTCCCACCTAGCTTTGTATCATCAGCAAACTTGGATAGATTACATTCAGTCCCTTCATCTAAGTCATTAATATAGATTGTAAATAGCTGAAGCCCAAGCACTGATCCTTGCAGCAGAGTCAACACGGTTTTATGAAAGGGAAATCATGTTTGACAAATCTACTGGAGTTTTTTGAGTGTAACTAGCAAGGTAGATAAAGGGGAACCAGTAGATGTATTATATTTGGATTTTCAGAAGTCATTCGATAAGGTGCCACACAAGAGGTTGTTACACAAGGTTAGAGCTCATGGGATTGGGGGTAATTTATTAGCATGGATTGAGGATTGGTTAATGGACAGAAAACGGAGAGTAGGAATAAACGGGTCATTTTTGGGTTGTCAGGTTGTAACTAGTGGGGTGCCACAAGGATCAATGCTTGGGCCTCAGTTGTTTACAATATACACCGATGCCTTAGATAAGGGGACCGAGTGTAATGTATCCAAGTTTGCTGATGGTACAAAGCTATGTGGGAAAGTAAGCTGTGAGGAGGACGCAAAGAGGCTGCAAAGGGATATAGACAAGTTAAGTGAGTGAGCAAGAAGGTGGCAAATGGAGTATAATGTGGGGAAATGTGAGGTTATTCACTTTAGTTGGAAGAATAGAAAAACAAAATATTTTTTAAATGGTGAGAAGCTATTAAATGTTGGCGTTCAGAGGGATTTGGATGTCCTTGTACACGAAACACAGAAAGTTAACATGCAGGTACAGCAAGCTATTAGGAAGGCAAATGGTATGTTAGCCTTCATTGCAAGGGGGTTGGAGTATAAGAGTAAGGAAGTCTTGCTGCAATTATATAGGGCTCTTATGAGATCACACCTGGAGTACTGTATACAGTTTTGATCTCCGTACGTACGTAAGGAAGGCTATACTGACCTTAGAGGGGGTGCAACGAAGGTTCACTGGATTGATTCCTGGGATGAGAGGGTTGTCCTATGAGGAGAGATTGAGTAGAATGGGCCTGTATTCTCTGAAGTTTAGAAGAATGAGAGGTGATCTCATTGAAACGTATAAAATTCTTAGAGGGCTTGACAGGGTAAATGCTGAGAGGCTGTTTCCCTTGGCTGGAGAGTCTAGAACTAGGGGTCATAGCCTCAAGATGGAGTTGAGGTAGAAGATCAGCCGTGATCTTATTGAATGGCGGAGCAGGCTCGAGGGGCTGTATGGCCTACTCTTGTTCCTATTTCTTATGTTCTTAAGATAAGGGGTCGGCCCTTTAGGACTGAGATGAGGAGGACTTTCTTCACACAGAGGGTTGTGAATCTTTGCAATTCTCTACCCAAGAGGGCTGTGGATGCTCAGTCTTTGAGTATATTCAAGACTGAGATTGATGGATATTTGGACACTACGGGAATCAAGGGATGTGGTGACAAGGCGGGAAAGTGGAATTGAGGTAAAAGACCATCCATGATGTTATTGAATGGCGGAGCAGGCCTACTCCTGCTCCTATTTCTTATATTCTTATATTCTTATGTTCTTTAGACACTCCTGGTGTAAAGTTTCATTCCACAGGTTGGAGCTAGGACTTTAACACAATTGTGTGATTCTGCAACCAACAGTTTTGTCAAGCAAGGCTCCACCCAGGGAGCCTGGTCTTGCAAAATGTACCCTCTAGTGGTTAATTTGAGAATCACAAATGACCACAAAATTAAAGTTTGTTTTCTTTTCCTTTTGTCACATTTCATTTTCTGTTTTAACCCTAATTTTAATCTTTACACCACCTCACCTTGCTGCTTCAACAACTAGGGTGGGGCTTCATCCATTGTGATTGGTATGTTGTACTGGCACTAGCAGGTATACTTTGTGGACATTAGACATATCCGCAGTTATTTCTTTATCCTCTCCCCCTCTTTGTCAAGATCAAATGCCGTACCATTTCAAAATAGTCCACCTTACAGCCTGGCCAAAAAATGGTGAATCTCACCCGTGGAGAGAGCATGGCCACAAGCAAATGTAGTTGAGGCTATGATTCAAACAAAAGCTTACAGGTTGCAGTTGTAAGCTCTAGGCTATTGTTTGAATCACCCTACAGCTAAAGCCACCAGGCCAATATGACTGTGATCACCTTTGCAATAGCAGTGGTTTTTTGCGGGGCATGGTTAAAACTACAGCAGCTTTTATATAATGGGTTTTTAATAAAGATCATACTTTTTTTAAATACTCAAAAACCAGTGGTACTGAAAGGATTGAAGCCAGTTTGTATTCCTGCACCTATAGTGAATCCCAGAGCTATGGTAAAACAATGCATTTTAAACAATTGCCCGCATCAGCCTCCCTAAAGTGTATAGATTTTAATATTCAACATTCCATCAGTTTCTAGTATTACATTCATGATAGTAATCTTAGGATCTGTTTTCATTTATGCCAAATTATCCACCCCCAGCCTATGATCTCCTGACATTAAAATTAATGGGATACAGTCTATGAGTAATTTGAGGCATGATACATGGTAAATGCTTGAGAGGAACAGTTCTTTGGACCTATGGTTCTTAGTGTTCCACCACTGGGGTTTTCTTCGCTTCATGTCTGGGTCTGTTGTAGACTAATTGATAGAAATTGATTGCCATGATTAGTCAACAACTCCATTATTCTTGTTTCACGCGACTACCAGGACGCAAGAAGGCAAATTAGATGGACCTTGGTCCTTTTTCGTCTTGCAATTCCTATTTTCCTATAGCCACTGCTGGGTGCCAGACAGGCGCAGCATACCAGAGATGTGCTTTGGTTGTGAAAGAAGGAGTACGCTCAATTTTACCAGCATCAGGGCCTTCTTGCTGCTGCTGGACAGCAGAAATCAGAAAGCCCAAATATCATCCTAGAATCACAAGGAAAGGACCTTACCTTCTGTCTGTTTTGAGCTTATTGCTTCCAGGATCCTCCAGTCTGTAGAGGGTACCAGCCCAAGCCCTGGCACCAGCTTGTTTGGGCACCCCATGGACACACTGAGAGGAAACAGAGACAGGAGCGTGGCTAGTGGCATTATGACGGATGTGACTAATGCCTCCTCCCACTGCATTAGCATCCTTACATCAAGCCTGCACTAATTGCGGCCGCAGATCCAGTTTTGCAAATTCTGGAAACTTGTGGAAATTCCAGGCCAGCCTGGTGGGGGCACTGAACTGACAAAGGGGTCTCCAGCCCCATTTCCACTTTTCTGTGCCTGGAAATGTCGCATGCCCCAAGTGCAACAGAGAAAAATGTCCTACTTGCAATGGCACTGCATGAAAGAAAACATGCCAGTGTAATGAAGAGCCAGCATAGCCTGATTAGTCACACCTGCCATGATGCAGGTCTTGACACACCTACTTGGAGTGACTGAGAAAGTGTCTTCACAGGGTCTGGATAGGCCATTTTGATCATATTGAACTATCTTAGCAAAGAGCTAGATGCAGAGCTGTGTGTCAGCTGCAAAGACACCTGCAGCTACCATGTAGCATAGAGCTGGCACATCTAGTGATAGTAATGGTCAGCTGTGATCTGAAACTTGGCTTCACCTCCTTGCTGGTGTGCATTAGTGCTGACCTATTCGGATGGTGATGTGGAGTGGCACAGTGGGTCGTGCTTCTCGTAAGCATCTTATACAGCACCGCATCCACTTCAGAAGCTATCAAACAGGCAGGTGGGTGCCAGGTTGCTCTGTCATTTGCCTGCAACTTGAGTTTCCTTTCTCTTCTCTTTTGATTATCACTTCTTAGCCCTATCCTCTTTAGCCTTAGCAAAGACTGTTAAATGATTTGAGATACCTTCTGAACCTTACCAAAAGCTTTCAGAATTTTGTCCCTCTTTTTGGACGTTCTCCTTTTAATTGTCCCCTTTAAATTTCACTTGCCTAAATATTGCTGCTCCCACCATGAGTGTGCTTCTTTGCATCATTCAAATCTGCATCTGAAGCTATAATACTGAATTAGCCTCTGAAAATGTTGCCGTAAGCTGCACGCCTCCATCTGAGGCTATCTTGAACCCACCATTAACCATTCGGTTTAAACTGCATCCACAGCAAGAAGAATTAATCCTTAATTATCCTGTAAATCAAATCTGAATCAGAAAGACCAATCAGACCTTTAAATTCATTTTTTTGTTTGGACACAGAAAAAAACTTTTCATTTGAATTTAATGCTGATTCTAAAACTCATTTTTTTAAAAAAAAAAGCTTGCAGCAGATTTTCACTGTCAGATTATATAATTACAGTGACATTTGTAGTATTGCTACATTGTGCCGAGTGGTGCTGCATATTCTGCCATAGTTGCAGTGGCACTAAGAGTGGTACGTGTTACCCTCTCTCAAGATGTCAGCACATCCCCTCTATCAGTAACCCCTCAACCAATACCTGTCATGAAGCCAGGAAATCAGCTGTGCCAGTCTGCCTTGGCGGCAGCCACGGTGCAGGAGTCTGCAGCCAGCACTGGCTCTCAGCTCTCGCAGGTTTACGCACCCAGAATCATTGCAAGGATCCCAATATGAGCAATAGCAGAACTTCCACTAACTGTGCTGAGGTCAGGATAAATGCATTATGACAGCTGTCTGGGTACCTTGCAGAAACTTGCATGTTCCTGTTTCTGTGATCGGACATTAATGGAGTGGTATCCTTTTCTATTGACAGATGCTGCTGGCTGGTGCTCTGGCGCCTAATGTCAACATGTGTGCAGTTAATGATGCCCAGGATGTGAGGGAAGCCAGCACTGCTGTAAATCCCTGACTTTCTCATATTGGCTATTGACATCAATGGGGATGGTGATGTACTGCTGAGTCCTGGTGAACAGTGCCTCGGTGACCTGCTTAATGCAGCTCAGTATTGCAGACTAGGAGATACGGGCTGATGTGCCCATTAACAGACTGAAAAGAACCAGTGGCAAAGAAATTAAGGGCTGTGGTGACTTTGACAGCCACTTGCAAAGCATGGACCCCTGGTCCAGCAGGCAACAGGTCCTGTTGCAGGAGGCTGCAGAGGCCTGCAACAGCCTGCCGGGTAAAGCACAGCTTCCTGAGGGACTGCCTTTCAAATAGATCTAAGAAAGTGACTCGGCCTGTACACCTGTGTTCGGGACATGGCCTCCTACGAGCAGTCATCCTCACTTGCTGTCTTCAGATAGGCCCAGCTGCTGTTAGATGTTGAGGCGGCTGCTGCTCCTCATCCTGCAAGTGTTCCTCGTTCCAAAATACACAAGCAATTATTGTACCCAGGAAAAGCTCAGAAAGCTGATAAGGCCAAAAAAGTATGAAAGAAGTGATCTGGAAGCTGGAAACTCTCCTGGGAAAATCAGACAGCAAAAAAAAAATCCTATGATCCACTAACCCGCAACTGAGTGCTGGTTATATACGGCGTCAGTGGCGCTGAAACACCAATCCCACCAGGTGTTACTGGCGGGTCAGACACTGGGTGTGACTTCTGAAATTTCTAGTTAAAATAGCATTGGGTTATAGGACCCCAATTTCAATATGTTCATGAGGCCCCCGCCTGCCTGGGCGAGCGCCTGTCGCAAAGCAAAAAACTGTGGGGTTAAGAAGGCAGCGGGCAGGAGCATGTTGAGAATGCAGCGGTACGCATACGTGCGCACTAGGTTATCACCCGTCCATCCCGTTCCCGTTGGGTGGGCAGGGTTAAAATCAAGAATATGTATGTGGCATAATTTTAAGTCTTGCGTGCCATTGCTGTATTTGTTTTCGTGAACTTGTATTTCAGTAATCCCACACATCTGAATCATATTTTAAAGAGGCATCCTGCTCTATGTTATAATGTAATTATCATCATAATGTTTCTTTGGAAGTTTATTAACTGAATAAAACAGTCTGTTCCAGAAGGACTTGTTGACTGGTCACAGTCATGGTTAAATTAAACACAGCCTTGTTTGTTTTGGGGATTGTTCTCTTTCCCTGCCAGCATTCGAGATGATTTTAAAAGTACATGCAGGGATTTTGCACTTTTACTCAAAGTTGTATAGTGGAAACAGATGAATCAAACCAGGAATGCACAACTGTACAGGTCTATTTCATTCAATGTAAGCACATTAAGAGCTGCTCTATGCTTTTTATAATCTTTACAGATGTTGCAAATATTCAACCAATACTATAACAACTTGCATTTAAATAGCACCTTTAGCATTGAATAATGTCCCACCGCACTTCACTGAGCTGTAAGGAAAAAAATGGATGCTGAGGAGATTTTGGGAGTCATCTAAGAGATGGGTTTTAAGGAGGATCTTAAAGGAGGAGAGGGAGGTGGGGAGACAGAGGGGTTTAAGTGGAGAATTCAAGTGTGGGGCATAACCAGCTAAAAGCATGGCCGCCAGTGGTGGGACAAAGGGAGTGAGGATGCTCAAGATGTCTTAGTCAGAGGAACGGAGAATTCGGGGAGGGGGTCGTAGCACTGGAGAAGGTTATATGTATATGGAGAGGTGAGGTCATGGTGGGCATTGAGGAACATGGATTCAGTAGGGTGATCGTCAAGTAGGACTTGGTGCAAGATAGCATATTGGCAGCAGGATTTTGGATGAGCTGAACAGGATGGGTGGCCAACCAGGAGAGGATTGGAATAGTTGAATCTGGAGGTGGCAAATGCATGGACAAAGGTTTCAATGAAAGATGGCCAGAGGTAGGGGTGGAGGTAGACAATATTACAAAGGTGGAAGTATGGAGTCTTTGTGATTGAGAGGCTGTGGGGTTGGAAGCTTAGCTTGGGATGAAATAGGATGATTAAGTAGTGAACAGCCTGAGACAGTGACCAGGGGAGGGGGTGAATGGAGTTGGTGATGAGGTTACAGAGTTTGCGATGGGGACCAAAGATGATGTCTACAATCTTCCCAGTGCTGAGCTAGGCGAAATTGCGGCTTACCCAAAAATAGATCATGGATAAGTAGCCTGACAGCACATGGTCAAGAGAGTTGGTGGAGAGGTAGAGCTGAGTGTAGTCAGCGTACATGTGGAAGCTATCCCATGTCTGCGGATGATGCCGCCAAGGGTCAGCCTGTAAATGAGGAAGAGGAGTGGACCAATGATGGATCCTTGGGGAGCTCCCAAGGTGATGGTGCAGGTGTGGGAAGAGAAACCACTGGTAGAGATGAACTGGCTATGATCCAATAGGTAAGAGTGGAACCAAGCTAAGGCTGTCCCATCAAGCTGAACAGTGGACGAGAGGCATGTGACGAGGATGGTATAGTTGACTTTGTCAAAGGTTGCATAGAGGTTGAGAAGGATGAGGAAGGATAATACAGCGTGGTCACAGTCCCAGAGAATGTTGTTTGTGACTTTGGTTAGAGCCACTTCGATGCTGTTTTGGGGGTAGAAAGCTGATTGGAGGGATTGAAAAGGGAGCTTCAGGAGAGATGGCCACAGATCTAAGAGGCAACAACATGTTGAAGGATTTTGGAGACTAAAAGGAGATTGAGAAGGAAGGGCAGTAGTTTGCAACAGGGATCAAAGGTGGGGTTTTTAGGAGGGAGTGATGGGCAGCAGTTTTAAAAGGGAGCAGCAGTACCTGAGGAGAGAGAACCATTCACAATATCAGCTAGCATGGGGTTTGGGAAGGGAAGTTGGGTGGTCAGTAGTTTAGTGGGAAGGGGGTCAAAGAAGCAGGCAGTAGGTGAGGTGAGCTTGGAGAGGACATGGGGAAGATGGGAGAAAAACAAAGAGGGAGATGGAAGTTCAGGTGTAGGGCAGGAAGGGTTTGTGGAGCAAAAAGAAGAGATTTGGCTTGGTGGGAAAGAGGAATGGGGAAGCAGCAGAGGCAGCTGAACAGTTTGTCTCTATTTTGGTTACAAAGAAATATTTGGGTTCCTCGCATTTGGGAACAGAGGAGAAGGATTGACTGAGGCAGTTAATAGTGCAGAAATTAAGTCGGGGTCACCTTTGCTCTCCAAGATGATCCTAATGGAGCTCTGATAATATAAGATGACATAAAGACAGTAGTGAGAAAGGATCTTGGCTTGGAAGATCAGGAAGTAGAATCAGTATGGATGGAGATAAGAAATAACATGGGGCAGAAAACGTTAGGGGGCCTATGAACTACTCCCACCAACAGTAGATATACCATTGCAGAGTATTAATCAAGAAATAAGAGGAGCTTGTAACAAAAGTAATGCAATAATCGTGGGGTACTTTAATCTTCATATAGATTGGGCAAATCAAATCGGCAAAAGCAGTTTGGAAGACGAGTTCAAGTAATGCATTCGAGATAGTTTCATAGAACAATACATCGTGGAACCAACCAGGAAATCCAGGCTATTTTAGATCTTGTATTGTGTGATGAAACAGGGTTAATTAGTAATCTCCATAGTAAGGGATCCTCTGGGGAAGAGTGATCATAATATGATAGAATTTTACATTGAGTTCGAGAGCGAAGTACTTAAGTCCAAAACTAGAGTCTTAAACTCAAACAAAGCCAATTATATAGGTGTGAGGGACGAGTTGGCTAAGGTTGATTGGGAAATTGGATTAAAAGATATGACGGTAGATAAGCAATGATGAACATTTAAAGAAATATTTCATAATTCTCAACAAATATGCATTCCATTGAGGAATAAAAACTCCATGGGGAAAAGTGATCCACTTGTGGCTAACTAAAGAAGTTAAGGACAGTATTAGATTAAACAAAGAGGCTTACAGTGCTGCCAAGAAGAGTACTAAGCCTGAGGATTGGGAGGGTTTTAGAAACCTGCAAAGGATGACCAAAAAATTGATAATGAGGGAGAAAATAGAATATGAGAGTAAACTAACAAGAAATATAAAAACAGATTGTAAGAGCTTCTACAAGTATATAAAAAGGAAGAGAGTAGCGAAAGTAAATGTGGGTCCCTTAGAGGCTGAGACAGGAGAAATTATAATGGGGAATAAGGAAATGGCAGAGACGTTAAACAAATATTTTGTATCTGTCTTCACAGTAGAAGACACAAAAAACATACCAGAAATAATGGGGAACCAAGGGTCTAACAAAAGTGAGGAACTTAAAGTAACTTACATTAGTAAAGAAAAAGTACTGGAGAAATTAATGGGTCTAAAAGCTAACAAATCCCTTGGACCCGATGTCCTACGTCCCAGGGTTCTAAAAGAGGTGGTTGCAGAGATAGTGGATTGTGACCTTCCAAAATTCCCTAGATTCTAGAACAGTCCCAGGGAATTACAGGCCAGTTAATCTAACATCAGTCGTCGGGAAAATGCTGGAATCCATTATTAAGGACATAGTAACGGGGCACTTAGTAAATCATAATATGATTAGGCAGAGTCAACATGGTTTTATGAAAGGGAAATCATGTTTGACAAATCTACTAGAGTTTTTTGAGGATGTAACTAGCAGGGTAGATTAAAGGGGAACCAGTGGATGTTGTATATTTGGATTTTCAAAAGGCATTTGATAAGGTGCCACACAAAAGGTTGTTACACTAGATAAGGGCTCATGGGATTGGGGGTAATATATTAGCATGGATTGAGGATTCTTTTCTGTCCGGTAACCAGAGAGTAGGAATAAACGGCTCATTTTCAGGTTTGCAGGCTGTAACTAGGGGCGTGCTGCAAGGCTCAGTGCTTGGGCCTCAGCTATTTACAATCTATATTAATGACTTAGATGAAGGGACCGAGTGCAATGTATCCAAGTTTGCTGACGATACAAAACTAGGTGGGAAAGTAAGCTGTGAGGACGACACAAAGAGTCTGCAAAAGGATATAGACGGGTTAGGTGAGTGGGCAAGAGGATGGCAGATGGAATATAACGTGGGGAAGTGTGAGGTTACTCACTTTGGTAGGAAGAATAGAAAAACAGAATATTTTTTAAATGGTGAGAAACTATCAAATATTGGTGTTCGGAAGGATTTGGATGTCCTTGTACACGAAACACAAAGTTAACATGCAGGTACAGCAAGCAATTAGGAAAGCAAATGGAATGTTGGCCTTTACTGCAAGGGGTTTGGAATACAAGAGTAAGGAAGTCTTGCTACAATTGTACAGGGCTTTGATAAGATCTCATCTGGAGTACTGTGTACAGTTTTCATCTCCTTACCTAAGGAAGGATATACTTGCTTTGGAGGCGGTGCAACGAAGGTTCACTAGATTGATTCCTGGGATGAGAGGATTGTCCTACGAGGATAGATTGAGAAAAATGGGCTTATATTCTCTGGAGTTTAGAAGGATGAGAGGTGATCTCATTGTATAGGGTTTTGGTGAAATAACACCTGGGATACTGTGTACAGTTTTGGTCTCCTTACCTAAGGAAGGATATACTTGCCTTAGAGGGGGTGCAATGAAGGTTCACTAGCTTGATTCCTGGGATGAGAGGGTTGTCCTATGAGGAGAGATTGAGTAGAATGGGCTTATAGTCTCTGGAGTTTAGAAGAATGAGAGGCAATCTCATTGAAACATAAGATTCAGAGAGGGCTTGACAGGGTAGATGCTGAGAGGCTGTTTCCCCTGGCTGGAGAGTCTAGAACTAGGGGGCATAGTCTCAGGATAAGGGGTTGGCCATTTAGGACTGAGATGAGGAGGAATTTCTTCACTCAGGGGGTTGTGAATCTTTGGAATTCTCTACCCCAGAGGGCTGTGGATGCTCAGTCATTAAGTATATTCAAGGCTGAGATCGATAGACTTTTGGATTCATGGGGAATCACGGGATATGGGGGTCAGCAGGAAAGTGGAGTGGAGGTCGAAGATCAGGCATGATCTTATTGAATGGTGGAGCAGGCTCGAGGGTCCATAAGGCCTATTCCAGCTCCTATTTCATATGTTCTTAAAGTACTGGGTGGTTTTGACAGAAGATAGTAAGGCTCTGTGGAGTTGATGTGGTCCAGCTAGATCTGGCAATGGCTGACTAAACCAGCTGTGTGCCAGATACACTCAAATCTGTGCCCAACGGACTTGAGGGAGCATAATGGAACTGTATAATGGGGAACAACCTGAATGGTAAAACTGTTGCAATTTCCCAGGGAAAAGGATATCAAAGGTGGAGGTGAGAAAATGATTGGGTAAATGAACAACTGCAGAGGTATGGATGCATTCTAAAGGGAATAAGGACCATGATTCTCCTCCCAGGTGCAATGTTCCAGAGGGGTGAAACTTCTGCCCATCCCTCTGACATTGCCGCCACCCCCACACAGTTTCCTGGGTCGGGATTTATCTGGAATGCATGGTGGCCTCACAGTGAAATTCCCATAGCTACAGCACCAGATGAGTCTGCTGGCTGGTTAAAGGGCAGAGCATCCCAAAATATGCTGGAGATTGATGCCCAAGGTTAGAGCAGGCTTCTACTTCCTCAATGTTGGCACCTCAGGGCTATCACCACCACATCCCGGGGCTTACCACCTCTTTCCCCACAGTGATAACACAGACCAGCAAGTCAGAAATCAACTGGGGACCCCAACCTCATCACCATCTTTACGCAGCAGGTAGGGAAGGAGTGGCTTGTGGCAATTATGGTAGGGGCAGAGGAAGGTTAATGCATCAGCTGTGAGGCGGTCATAGGCCTTACCACCCAAATTTTCGATCATTATCTGCTGCTATCCCACCCAATTTCAGGCAAGAACACAAAATAGAATTCAGCCCATGACATCATTCCATTATTACTGCTCAGAAAGAGGTGAGTACAGAAAGTATTTGCCCCTTCTTCTTTTTGGATCCTCATTGGATTTCTGGTATACCTGGTTCCTGCCCCAAATTCACTTGTCCCTGGTCCCACCCACTCTGAAATTGCTTCCAATATGCCCCAAACTTAATGAAACTCGGGGACAGAATATTTAGATTTTCTATCAACAAAACAAAGGAAATATGGATTTTCAGAGGACATTCAATCAGGTGTCTCATAAGAGGCTTATTATATGGTATGTGGAAATGTAGCAGCATGGATATTAAATTAGTTGATGTTTAGGAAGCAGAGTTGGGTAAATGAGTAGAAAAAGGTCATGAAATGGTGTACACAAGGGGTCATTGCTGGGTCCACTTTTGCTCAGTGTATACGCTGATTTGGGCTTGGGCATAGGAGCACAATCTCGAAATTTGCATGACGCGAAAGTAAGGGTTGGGCAAACAGTGCGGAGGACTATAAATGATTTCAGGAAGACGTAGACAAGTTAGCGGAATGGGCAGACAGTCGACAGATGCACTTTCATGTGAATAAATGTGAGGTAATGTATTTTGTGAGGAAAGACAAGGAATGAGAGTATACACAAAATGGGAAGACACTAAAGGATGTGGATGAACAAAGAGATCCATGGGCTCAAATACATAATTTCCTGAAAGTGTAAGTGCAGTTAGATAAATCCATAAAAAATATTTTGGGTTTTATAAATAGAGGCATAAAGTACAAGAATAAATAAGTAATAAATTTGTACAAAACATTGGTTAAGCCACCCCATTATGGAAAGGACGTTAAAGCCATAGAAAACATATAGCATAGATTCACCAGGGTGATGCTAGAGATAGGAAACTGTAGTTATAAGGAGAGATGTGAGATACTAAAAGTAGCGACGCAGGTTAATAAGGCCATTAAAAAGCAAACAAAGCACTGGGGTTCATTTCTAGAGGGATAGAATTGAAAAGCAAAGAACTTATGTTAAACTTGTATAGAACCTTGGTTAGACTTGGAGTACTGTGTACAGTTCTGGTCTCAATATTATAAAAAGGACTACAGGCACTGGAGAAGATGCAAAAAAGATTTACAAGAGAGATACCAGAACTGAAAGGTTATACCTATCAGGAAAGATTGAGCAGGCTGGGGCTCTTTTCTCTAGAAAAGAGAAGGATGAGGGGATGACCTGATATAGGTCTTTAAGATTATGAAAGGATTTGATAGGATAGACTTAGAGAAGACGTTTCCACTTGCGGGGGGACAAAAACTAGGGGCCATAAATATAAGATAGTCACTAATAAATCCAATCGGGAATTCAGGAGAAACTTCTTTACCCAGAGAGTGGTTAGAATGTGGCACTGGCTACCATAAGGAGTAGTTGAGGTGAATAGCAAGGATGCATTTAAGGGGAAGCTAGATAATCACATGAAGGAGAAAGGAATAGAAGGTTATGCTGATAGAGTTCGATGAAGAGGGATAGGAGGAGGCTCATGTGGAGCATGGACCAATTGGGCCGAATGGCCTGTTTCTGTGCTGTATGTTTTATGTGATATGGGGCTATTGCCTTTGGAGCACAGAAGACTAAGAGGAAATTTAATAGAATTTTTAAAAAGCAAGGCCTTGATAGAGTAAATATGGAATGACTATTTCCTCTGGCTGGGGAGTCAGTGATGAGAGGTCATCAATTTAAGATGGTACATTTGATTGGTAGGTCAACATTCCAGTTAGCTACATAGAGAGCTGAGGGAGTTCAGCTTTGTCTGTCCATCTCTCTTTGGACAAATGAGTCTGCAGTTTGAGTGTGGAACAGTAAGAGATACAGAGAGGTCTCGCTTTTTTGCCAGCCAGTGAAGGAGGCTAGGAAAGTCGAGACTGAAACATGAATGCATGTGTCCTATAAGAGTAAGGATAGAGCCAATCAGACTGATAACTTGGGAAATGAGTTAGGCCTATACAAAAGGATAAAGTTGTGCATTTTATTTTTATGATTCAAATATTTCATGTAAAATAAACTAGTTTCTGTTTACGATTGGTCTCATCTCACTGGACTGCTGTTCGATCCACATGGTGCCTTGTGCGAGATCATAGAATCATAGAATGGTTACAGCACAGACGTAGGTCATTTGGCCCATCAAGCCCATGTTGGCTCTTTGTAAGAGCAATCCAGTTAGTCCCATTCCCCTGCTTTTTCCCTGTAGCCCTGCAAATTTTTTCCCTTCAAGTATTTATCCAATTCCTTTTTGAAAGCCATGATTGAATCTGCTTCCACCACCCTTTCAGGCAGCACATTCCAGATCATAACCACTCACTGCGTAAAAAGGTTTTCCTGATGTCGCCTTTGGTTCTTTTGCAATCACCTTAAATCTATGTCCTTTGGTTCTTGACACTTCTGCCAATGGGAACAGTTTCTCTTTGTTTAGTTTAACTAAAGCCTTCATGATTTTGAACACTTCAATCAAATCTCCTCTTGACGTTCTCTGCTCTAAGGAGAACAACCCCAGATGATAGAATCCAGATTATAGAGGATACGAGGTCTGGTTATAGGAGTGACCGGTGATGATGAACCCAAGAAAATAGAGCAGACCCAAAATTTGTAATACCTGCATTACATTTCACTTCCTCAACCCCAAAACTACTTTTACACCAACTCCCAAATCATCATATAACCAGTAACCCTCCCAAAATATTATAACCTCTCACTTACTGACACTAACAGCCCATGGTTACTTTTTTATAAGACACTATGGGCCCGATTTTACCAGGGGTGCGGGTTCCCGGCGGATGGGCAAGCGGGCACGTTGGTAACGCGCCCGGTGAAATTAGTGGGTTTCCCGCGCGATCGCAGCAGGCAACCCACTAATTGGAACCACTTACCTGCTCCTCCGGGTTCCCCGCTGCTGATCTGCGCGTCGGGCGGTCTGCACATGCGCAGTAAGATCTGTCAGCTGGAGGCGCTCTATTTAAAGGGGCAGTCCTCCACTGACTGATGCTGCAGAAAATAGAAAAAATTACAGCACGGAGCAGCCCAGGGAGAAGGCTGCTCCCAGTTTAATGATGCCTCACCCCAGGTATCAATACATGGGGTGAGGAGGAGGGGGAGGACAGAGATCTTCCACCCGGCGGGCGGGAGGAAGCGGCCCGCCTCCGCCACCAGGAAGGCCTGGCTCGAGGTGGCAGAGGTGGTCACCTGCACCACCAACATATCGCCCACCTGCACACACTGCAGGAGGCGGTCCAATGACCTCAGTAGGTCAGCCACAGTGAGTACACGTAGTCTTTCCCCTACACTCCGTCTGCCACATCACTGCCCCCACCCCACATCACCTTCAGCACTGCCAACACTACTCTGTCACATCACCCCTCATAACCACTCAAACCCCATCCTCATCTTACCTGCACCTACTCACCTCACCAGTACTCATCCCGCCACTACCACACAACCCAATCCTCATACAATCTCATGGCTCTATCCCATACTCACCCTCTCGTGCATCTCTCTCATGGCCAGCCTCACTCAACCTGCCACCACCTGTGCTGCAGCCACAGGGCATGCATCACATATGTGCAGTAGGCAGCGTAAGGCAAACGTGTCGTGAGCATGAAGGGGATGCACAAGGGTGTTTGAGGGTTTGTCATGGTTGTTACTTATATTGAATTTCAGAACAACTCACATCACACATTATATTGGCACCACCACTGCCATGTCTCCGCGAATCCTGTCCGGTTTGTGCAATAATGCCTGCTCCTGGGTATCACAATGAGGACCCACCACTGATGCCACCCATTGTGTCACTGCAGAGTGGGTGTAGGTGTATTTGCAGGGCTCTTCTGCGCAGACGACTGAGAGACATCGGCGATGTCCCCGGTTGCACCCTGGAAGGCTGCGGAGGAGAAGTTCAAGAGGGCAGTGGTGACTTTGACAGCGACAGGTCGGAAGATGGTGCACGGGCCAGCCAGGAGCAGTTTGGCATGAAAGAGGCTGCAGATGTCCACGGCTACATGTCGAGTGACTCTGAGCCTCCGTGTGCACTGCTGTTCAGAGAGGTCCAGGAGGCTGAGCCTCGGTCTGTGGACCCTGTGGCGAGGGTAGTGCCCTCTGCGACACATCTCTCTCTGCGGTTGCCCTCCCTCCTGCTGTGCAGGCCGATGTGTCACAGCACTCTGTTGTGGAGCTCCACGTGTCAGAGGTGGACGGCGTGGATGGCAAGGCTGGTGAGGCTGGTGATACTGTTCGCCCTCCGAGGAGGTCATGACTGCAGCTACGGCGGCCCCCATCCGCAAGATGTACATCTGAGGGGGTCCGCATGTCTCCGGACCCCGGGGTAAGTGTGCAGGTTGGTGACTTTGACCGTCAGGAGGAGGGTGGTGGTGGAGGCCAAACTTTGTCCCAAGTGACAGAGTGGCCTCCTGCAATGGGTGAGGGTCTCCCCCCGCCCCCCCCCCTCCCCCCTGTCAAATGGACCTTTGCAGCTGCCACAGGCTGACAGCTGCAACACGTCCATTCGATCTGGGAGTGTTTCCCCCAGTGTGGGAAACAGTCCCATGTTGATCCAAAATCACACACAGTCCCTTAATCAGGTCAGTCAATGACCTGAAATACCAGTATAAATACTCTCAAGTGGCATCCCGCTGGCTTTAATTGCCTGCGGGATTCCCACCAGCGGGGGCTGCACGCGCACGCCGGCGCGTCAGCGGGGAACCCGGAAGTGGGCGGGATTGAGGCAGGATCCGTTCGGGATCCTGGATTTTCCGATTTTCGAGGCCCCCCCGCCGAGAACGCACCCGATAGTGGGTGCTAAAATCGGGCCCTATTTCCTCCAGCCTCCCATCAGAAAGCAACAGGTGATCCAGTTTTTGCGCAAGGAATGCACTTCTTGTACACATTAGACTGACTTCCTGTGTCACAATGTTTCTGCCATGCAGTATCTGTCAACATTTACAAGTTGTCAACATTTGTGCCGTACTGTCAATTGTAATCTGTATGTAAACATTTGGCTATCACACATCTATCTTCTATTATATTAAACCTGCACTAGGAAGGTGAACCAATCAAAGTACTTAAAAAAAAAATTATTGAAAAGATTTTCTTCTGCAATTTTTTCTCAGTAATTGAAATTTCTAATATTAAAAATAATGCTTTTATCTTATTTAAAACATCAAGAAATTGTATATTTCACAATAGCATAATTAAATTTACCAATTGAATTGTCATCTGTTTTTTAATGCCTTCATAAAAATGTGGCCTCATGTTCATTAATTAAATAAATAGGGTGTGGATAAATTAAATCAGGCGATTTGCTTTCATCCTGCTCTTCTGTGGTTCCAAACCTCTGTTTTCAGTTGTGTTCTGTCTCCAGTTTCCCATAGCCATTCCTCCTTTTCAACTTTACACACTTGTCTCAAAGTAAAATAGCAGCAAATCGGAACTGAAGAGTAGGGAATATACAAATCAAAATCAAGAAAAGTCTTATTCAGGTCCTGAATGACCAGACAGGAGAACCTATCAATAGAAGAAAGACGGTAAACCAAGAGAATCACTGAGTGCATTTTGAAAAAAGTCATCACCATGGGCAGGATTTTAACAGGGAAAAACAGGTGGGATAGAGGCGGGGGGGGCATTGAAAATTGCAACAATTTCAGACCCGCCTCCAATACACCCATTTCTGGTTTTCACCGGGGCTGGACGAGATACGGCAACCAACCCGCTCTCAGGAGGCGGGTTGGTCATTAAAACCTTTCAAGGAGGTTGTGGGCCTCCATTTTGAAAGGTTTTGCAATTTCAATCACTGGGGGCCGGGATTCCCGGGCCTTCTCCTTCATGCCGCGTGAGAGGAGGCGAGAAGGCCCGAAACTGAAGATAGGTGCCTTTCTGGCACAGCTTGTGGACCCGGAGAAACGGGAATGCTTCCCCCAGGCCCAACAAGCTACCTGCAGCGACCCACCCCCCCCCCTCCAATGATCGCGGGCCTCCCTCCCCGACAATTGCAGACCCCTGCAATGACTCCCAATCCCTCCCTAATGACTGACCCTCCCCCATGCCCCCTGGTGCCCCCCCCCCCCCATCCATACAATCTAAGACTTAACTGAACACTTACCTTTTCACTTCCTCTTCCTTGCCCTACTCCTGTCAGACTGAGACCAGCCTGTCAATCAGGTCGGCCTGTTGGACAGGAAACCAACAAAAGAAAATGTCCTTACGTTAAAATCATCCAGGGAACCCATACTTCTGGGTTTTCCATCCGCGGTTCAACACCCCGGCCCCCTTCCCAGCTCCTAGTCAAAATCCTGGCCCATGTCTTTATCAGTAACTGAAATTTCTAAGGTTCAAAGTAAGCTTCGAAATGAAATAAAAACATTAAAAAATTACATATTTCACAATATCATGATTTGGTGCTTTCAGTTAAATTTTTTTGTGTCTTTTAATACCTTCATTAAAGTTTTTACTTCAAGGCCTCAGTCTGTCTCAAAAGCCTAAGCTTCAATTTTATATTTTTGCCCAGTATAGTTGAAGGGAGTTAACAATCACATCTGTGAGTTTTGAGCACGTGAAACATGCAGAATTTTCCAACATGCATCAGTAGGTTTCTCTGAGTGGAAGTAGAAAGGTTCCTAAAGGAATTTATGAGCTTCTTTGCTTTTGCCAAAAGACTTCAAATCAATGTACAGATTGAAATCTTAAGTTTTAGATATAAAATATTAACAACTTTTCTATTCTATTATGAACTGCTTAGTTTTTACCTCATAGGCAGTTAGTCAACACGTGATTAACAGTACCCATGGTTTCTTTTGCCAACATTTAGAAAGCAAAAACAAATATCTTTAATTGGAAATGTATTTCTGGATAAGTTGAAGAGGATTTCAGTTTGGTTTTCCAAATGATTTGAATAAAGCTGGAAGATGAATTTGAATATTGGCTTCCTTTTGGTTGTCTGTTGTGACAACCAGCTCCTCTGCTCATCGTTTTGACTCCAAATTTAGTTAAAAAAAATCTTTCTCTTTATGAGAAAGACAGCGAGCAATTTTTGGGGCTTAAATATAAAAGCCCCACAAAATTCTGCTCTTATTTTTGGTGGAGATCAGGCATAGAGACAGTGGAGGGACTGGAGGTTACAGCCGAACCTATCATTGCCAGTTTTTTTTTATGGTTTTCAGGATCTGGGCAGTGCTGTCGGGGCTACATTTATTGTCCATCCTCACTTTCCCTGAAAAGGTGATGTTGGACCTTCTCTTTGAACCACTGCAGTCGTTCTGCTGATGGTGCTCCGACTATGGTGTTAGCTAGGGTATTCCAGGGTTTTGAGCCTGCAATAAAATGGTGATATTTGTCCTAATCAGGATGATGTGTGACTTGGAGGACAACATAGAGGTGACTGTGTTCCCATGATATTGCTGCTCTTTTCCTTCTCAGTGGTAGACATCATGGGGTTGGGAGGTACTTTTAAAGTAAGCTTAGTGAGATGCTGCAGTGCATGCTGTAGATAGTACATACTGCAGTCACAGTATGCTAGTGGTGAAGAGGTGGATATTGGGTGGCAGCAGCATAGATCAAACGGGTTGTTTTGTCCTGGATGGTGTTGAACATCTTGAGTGTTGTTGCCACTGAATCTATCACACTACTGACTTGAACCTTGCAGTTGGCGAAGAGACATTGAAGGGTCAGGAGGTGAGCCACTCGTTGAAAAGTACCTAGCCTCTGCTCTGCTCTTATAGCCATGGTGTTAATATAGCTAGCCCAATTAGGCTCCTCAGGGTACTCTGTGATGATGGTGCCATTCAAGGTTAAGGGGGAAGTGGTTGGGCCTTTTCTTGGAGCTGGTGATTATCTGCCACTTGTCTGGCCATGCCTAGATGCTCTCCTGGTCCTGCTGTAAACTGATTTGAGTTGTTTCATAATCAGCCATGTTGTGAATGTATCTGAATACTGTGGTTTGGTTAGCGAACAGCCCCGCTTTTGACTTATGATGAAGCAGCTGAAGATGTTTGGGCCAAGGCTGAGAATGCTGCCCTGAGGAACTCCTGCAGCAATGTCCAGGAGCTCTGATGATTGGTCTCTCAGAACCACCACAATCCTCCTGCATGTCAAGTATGACTCCAGCCACTGGAGGACTTTCCCCTTGACACTTGTTGACCTCCGTTTTGCTAGAGTTCCCTGGTGCCATACTCAGTCAATGATGCTTTGATGTCAAGGACAGCTACTCTCACTTAGACTCTTACATCCATGTCTCGATCAGGGCTGTGATGAGATCTGGACCTGGGTGGTTGTAGGTAGGTGTCACTTGATGACATTTTGCTGCTGATCGGGAGGAGGCTGAAAGGGCAGTAATTGGCTGGGTTAGATTTGTCCTGCTTTTTGTCGGATAGATGCCAATATAATAGTTATACTGAAATAGCTTGGCTGCAAGGTTGGCTAGATCTGGTGCACTGGTCTTCAGCTGGGATATTATCAAGGCCCAAAACTTTCGCTGTGTCTGGTACGTTCAACTACTCATTACACTTATTAATATCGTATGGAATGAACTGAATTGGTTGGATGCTGGCATCAATAATGGTGGGGACCTCAAAAGGAGGAGCTTTGCCTATGGCTTGTGTTGTAGCTTGACAAGGTTGGTGCCTTATTCTAAGGTATGCCTGTGCTGCTCCTGGCAAGCCCTTCTACACTTGCCATTGAACCAGGGTTGGTCTCCCAGCTTGATGGCAATGGAGGATTGAGGGATGTACTGGGCCTTGAGGTTACAGATTGTGGTGTTATACAATTCTGTTGCTTTTGATGATTCACAGTGCCTCATGAATAGCTAGTTTTAGGATGTTGGACCTGTTCACTAAGCACAGAGGTATACTACACTACGTAATTGAGGGTGGCCTCATTCTAGATATGAGACTTTGTCTTCACAATGACTGTGAAGCTACAACATAGGACTACCTGCATCTGTGCGGCAATCGCTTTTACCAGTTCTATCATGGACAGACATGTCTGCAACAGGTAAGTCATTGAGGCTATTACTTTTTTACCTGACACTGTCTAGCAGCTATGTCCTTTAAGACTTGGACAGTGGTGGACACTGAAGCCCCTCACCCATTGTATATTCTAGGCCGTTGCTCTCATCTATATTTCCTCCATGGAAATTGCTACTGATGGCCAGCAGGATAGACCCATTATAGGTGGGGGCACAGTGCACATAGAAGTACTGAGGGAAGTAAGAGCTCAGAGCAACATGGAGGAATACTCATTTGTCAGCTGAGAGAGAGCAGTAAGCTGTCTTCTTTATCTGATGTGGAGATAACATCCACATCGTTCACCTGAGGAAGGAGGTAGCCTCCGAAAGCTTGTGAATTTAAAATAAAATTGCTGGACTATAACTTGGTGTTGTAAAATTGTTTACAATTCTTTATCTGAAGCCAGAGTCAATGTTGGAGGCTTCCAGGGCCACTCCCACCTGCCTGTATACCACTGTACCCCTGTTCTGCCCAGGGATAGTGTTGAAGTCTGGGATGTTGCCTGATAGATATGACTGTCAGGTTGTTGCTTAAGTAGAGCTGTCCCCATATATTAGGAAGGAGGACTTTTAATATGTCATCTGTTTTACAATTGAGTATCATTAAGAGTCAGCTCCATACATATAGGCCAGAACAGGTAGGGATGGCAGGTTCTTTTCCTCGAAGGACATCAATTGGCTTTTTACAACAAACAGGCAGCCTTCATGGCCATTCTTCCTAATGCTAGCACATAAATTACCAGGTTTATAGAATTCAGTTTCACAACTTGACCTGGTGAAATTTGAACTCGCAACCTCTGGTTTGCCAGTCCAATGTCTTAACCACCACATTACTGTAATGGAAGGAGTCATGAGGTGGTTGGCTCCAAGGGTCAGTGCTAAACACATTGGGGGTTAAATTGGATAACCCCCGAAAATGGGCACTGAGATCACGGTGCGCGATTAACCCGTGCCAGTTGGTTGCGATGTAAGTAGCACGTAACATTCGTATTGCCTGATGATTTAAATGATTGCTGCATTCAGCCAGCACTACCTGCGCTGTTGATTAGCTGCATGCATCTGCAGGGGACCCTGATATTGGAAGTGGCTAGCACTACTTAAAGGCAGCCTGCACCTCTTGAAGGGGAGGTGCACTATGGCTGCGGGAAGTGGTGGGAGTTGTGTGAGAAGTGATTCCTGGGCTCTGATAGTTAGAAGAATGGCTGCGCCTGCAAGAGAGCGTGCACCAGGGTTCTCTGATGATGCACTAGAGGCCTTGGTGCAAGAGGCGGATAGAAGGAGGGGCATTCTGTATCTTCAGGGGGGCAAGAGGCCCTTTAGACATATGCTCAAGAGGCAATGGGAGGAAATAGCGGATGAGGTCAATGCCAGGAGCATAGCGCCAAGAACGTGGATGCAGTGCAGGAAGAAGTTCAATGATTTGACATGAGTGGTTAAGGTGAGTGAGTTCAACTGTCAAGTGACATCTCCTACCAACTGCACCACTAGCCGCATCCACTGCTCCATGCACTACACCCCCCATCACCTTCCTACCAACAATCTCTTTCAATCAGTACATAACTCTTCAATTCAGATACTTCATCTCATCCTCGCATGTTATCACTGTTGCAAGCCACACACCCACAACTCACAGGTCACACACACTGGCAGCTATTCAACTATGACAGCCACATCACCCAAACATCTTGCACGACACTCACTGACACACTTCCCTCTTTCTTGCAGGAGAAGGTTTCACACAACAGTAGGGAGCAGGAAAGAACTGAAGGAGCACTTGTGGAACCCACCATGATACAGTGTCTGATGACCTATGTCATAGCTTCCATTGCAGCCCAAACATCTGCCATCTAAGCTCAGGCTTCTGCCTTGGAAGCTCAGGTTGCTGCCTTCGTGGCTCTGGATTCCACTGTGGAACAGGGCTTCACAGCAGTCCAGCAATCTCTTCTCCAGCAGATCACCAGAATTGCTGAGGCGCGCCGCGGGAGAGTGGCAGTGGTGCTATGGAAGACGAACCTGCTGTCCTCTCTCAGGATGACTGCATTCCTGCTCCCACCCCTGCCACTCTGCCAGTGCCCTTGCTGCTGCCTGTCAGCCAGCCAATTGAAGGTCAGCAGCCTTCCACCACCCCTGCTCCAGCCACTAGGAATGCACCTCGTCGGAGCACTTGGAAAGGTAAAGGCACACAAACAACAGGCGCTAAGGGAATGGACAAGGGCGAATAGTCTCATTTTGTTTGCATCACTTCATGTGCTAATTTATAAATGTGGATTTGAATTTGCATTTGGTGGTGGTTTTTATTTCTGCAATGAGCTGAGGGGGAAAGCGACATGTAATCATAAGGAGGACAATTTGATGGTCATGTGGGAGAGGAAAGGTAAGGAGAGTGGGACTGTTGGTGAATGGGGAGGTGTCGTTGAGGTTACTGGTATCGCTCATTAATAATCTGATCATGCAGAGTCCTGGCAGATGGGGCCTGTGTACTTTGTAGCCTCCCTGCCTCCTCCTCCACTTCCTCCAGTTCCTCCTCCTCCTCCTCCTCCTCCACCTCTTGCTCAGCTTTTCGTCGGATAGGCGGCGGTAAGGGCTGCTCCCTCAAAATGGCGAGGTTGTGCAGCATGCAGCATACAATGACAAACCGTGATACCCGCTCAGCTGAGTACTGCAGGGCTCCTCCAGAGGGGTCCAGACAGCGGAAGCGTTGCTTGAGGATGCTTATGGTGTGCTCTATGATGTTCCGTGTGGCAGCATAGCTCTCGTAGACCTGCTGTGCACATATGCACACGTTCTGGTCCGAAGTCATGAGCCATGTCATGAGGGGATAACCCTTGTCGCCCAGTAGCCAGCCTTTGACTTGCCGTACTGGTTGAAATATAGGTGGCGCGTTGGACTGCCACAGAATGAAGGAATCATGACTGCTGCCAGGATAGCGGGCATTGACCTGCATGATGCGCTGTTTGTGGTCGCACACCAGCTGCACATTGAGGGAGTGGAATCCCTTTATCTCATTGAAACATATAAGATTCTGAGGGGGCTTAACAGGGTAGATGCTGAGAGGATGTTTCTCCGGCTGGAGAGTCTAGAACCAGAGGGCATAGTCACCAAATAAGGGGTCGGCCATTTAAGACTGAGATGAGGAGGAATTTCTTCACTGAGAGGGTTGTGAATCTTTGGAATTTTCTACCCCAGAGGGCTGTGGATGCTGAGTCATTGAGTATATTCAAGGCTGAGATAGATAGATTTTTGGACTCTAGGGGAATCAAAGGATATGGGGATCGGACAGGAAAGTGGAGTTGAGGTTGAAGATCAGCCATGATCTGATTGAATGGCAGAGCAGGCTTGAGGGGCCGTATGGCCTATTCCTGCTCCTATTTCTTATGTTCTGTTCATGAATATAGCAGAGTTCAGATGTGGAGCACGCATGACAATATGCGTGCAGTCAATGGCACCCTGCACCATGGGAAAGCCTGCAATGCGAGCAAACCTTTGTGCTCACTCCTCCTGCTTGTCTCTGGCAAGAGGTAATGAGATGAATCTGTTTCTCATTGCGTACAGAGCCTCATTGACCTCCCTAATACAGCAGTGCACTGCAAACTGCGAGATGTTGCTTATATCTCCAGCAGCCAGAAGGAGCCAGAGCCATAAAAATTAAGGGTTATCTTGACAGCTACAGGCAATGCTGTCCTTGCCCTGCTTTGAGGCTGCAGTTATGGCTGTAGCAATTGACAAATTTCAGTCACGACCTCTTTAGTGAACTGCGGATGTCTGATGCACTGGTCATTGCTGAGGTAGAGGTAAGAGAATTGCTCCCTGAAGACCCTCCTTGGATATGGCCTCCTGCTGAGTGCCCTGCGCCTCCTCTTCCTCCCTCTTCTAGCAGCTTGTCCTGCTCTGCGTGGCCTCTCTTCATTCTCCCAGTCATGTTCAATTCCCAGAGGAAACCCTAACAGGCCACCCAGGTCTGTAAGCAACTTTTTTCAGCATTATATTTTAAATGCCACTAAAAGTACTGCAAGACCAGCCAGACCACTCTCTACAGAAAATTGAAACTTTTGCCAAGTATAGGAAACTTCCAATAACACGTACAATTGTACCAGCAGCCAGAAAAATAATCCAGCAACTAACCTGTAAGTACTTCATGATCCCTTTAAATAACGCTGGTAGGGGGTCCTTCATGCTGTTTAAGTCCTGTTCAGCTGTGTGAGGTTAAAACAGGGCATTGGCTGGAACATGGAGTTCCAAAATGCTTCAAAAGAGTATTGCACACTGATTTACGTCATAATCCCCCTACTCTACATGCTGCCGACATTCGTTAGGTGCACCTTCGTTAGGAAGGTGAATGGTATGTTGGCCTTCATTGCAAGAGGATTTGAGTACAGGAGCAGGGATGTTTTACTGCAGTTATACAGGGCCTTGGTGAGACCACATCTGGAGTATTGTGTGCAGTTTTGGTCTCCTTATCTGAGGAAGGATGTCCTTGCCATGGAGGGAGTGCAACGAAAGTTTACCAGACTGATTCCTGGGATGGCAGGACTGAAGTATGAGGAGAGATTGGGTTGACTAGGCCTATATTCACTAGAGTTTAGAAGAATGAGAAGTGATCTCATCGAAACATATAAAATTCTAACAGGACTAGACAGACTAGATGCAGGAAGGATGTTCCCGATGGCTGGGGAGTCCAGAACCAGGGGTCACAGTCTCAGGATACGGGGTATGCCATTTAGAACTGAGATGAGGAGAAATTTCTTCACTCAGAGGGTGGTGTACCTGTGGAATTCTCTACCACAGAAGGCAGTGGAGGCCAAGTCATTAGGTGTATTCAAGAAGGAGATAGATATATTTCTTAATGCTAAAGAGATTAAGGCATATGGGAAAAAAGCGGGAACAGGGTACTGAGTTAGACTATCAGCCATGATCATTTTGAATGGCGGAGCAGGCCCGAAGGCCCGAATGGCCTACTCTTGCTCCTATTTTCTATGTTTCTATGCAACCACCTTTACCAAGAATGGCATCCTGCGCACTTCACATCAAAAATGTGCGCGCGCATCTCGGACGCCATTTTCAAGACTTAGGTGTCCGCAAATCACCTAAAAATCGAGCGCTACACGGCCCAATTTCGCCCCCACTAGATTGAAGTGGCCTTCTACTTCCTTGTAGTGGATTATGAAATAGCTCTGCAGCTAGCTCCACCATGTCTGCTGCTATGGTTCTAAGCAACTTTATCAGTTCCCCAGAGATTCAATTTCATGCCTCCATTTTTTTGTTGCCTCCATGTGTTTTTCTCTCAGCCAGATACTTTGTGCCTTCCAGGTACTGTGTCCTAAAACAATTTTTGCAATCTAATAATATTCTTCAATTCAATTATTCTAGCCCTTTAAATTTGGCTACTTGCCTCTAAATGACTGGTTCCCTTTTAAGTAGCTGCTGCAACCCTTGACATTGCTGTAGCAGTGAACAAAATTTGACTCCCTCATTGTACAAGCTGCCAGCAATAAGTGCATTTGAGGCCGAGAGCTTGTGTTGAAAATTAAAATGAACAGAACTCAGAAGTTAGTGCATGATTGGTCATGCTCAATTAAGGCGGATGCAAAACCCACAGTGTTCCTCCTGCCTCCGTGCACATTGTGAAAATTATACCCAATATCCCTTTACATATTTATTCATTTTATCTTTTTTAAAAAACATTTTTGCATTGGAGCAATTTCCATGTCCCCACCATTTTTTGTTGAAAAATAGGTTCCAAAATTCCCCTCCCTTGTTATCCCCTTTCCACCCAATGCATTAATTAGAGTGTTTTTGATTAAAACGTATAAACAAAGGACAGCTGCCTACAGTTAGCCTTTGTCTTTTTGAAATGTTTGTACGTTCAGATCCAACACACAGATTTTCAGGTAAATAAAGCACAGCTGCCTATAATTAGCCTTTGTCTTTTTGAAATGTTTACTTGAAAAGCTTTCAGAAATAAATTCCAGTTTACTTGGAATGATAGAGAAAAATAAAACATTCTATTAAGGATCATTATTTTCAAAGTCCGCGTGCCTTGCCCAAAAGCTGGCAGTGCCATTGAGCCATTGGAGCGAAATTTCCATTCACCCTTGTGCTACAGTCGCTGGAAATCGCGACATCAGTACGTTATAATATTTATTCATACGTGGGACTGTGTAAATTTAGCCTGCAATACCAGAGTTATGCTTGGGTGGGAGTGGAAAATGCATGCGAGGCAGGAGTTAAGTTAAAGTTGTGTCCTGAATTCGATGAACATGAGGATGGGGGAGGTGGTGGCAGAAATCTTTTTGAGAGGGGCAGATATAAAATCTGCTGCTCCTTCTAGGGGCAAGGGTAGCGCTGGAGGAAGGAGGCAAGCTGGAGATCCATGATGGTAGGGAGACTTAAGAGAAGAGTTCCAAACTTTGTGGAGTCTGAACTGGACGCGCTTCTAATTGAAAGACAAAGCAGGAGGGACAGGCTATTTGGGGACAGGCAAGACACTTGTGATGCATGTAGTGTGTATTTTGTGGAGCAAGTGGCACCTGGCCGTTATAAGCTTATGAGGCCAATTTGCAAGTCAATACTAGCTCATTTGCACATAAAAACAGGGCAGCGGTGAGACCAAAATTGGGTGGGAAACGGAAGTTGCCTGCCCATTCTGTTTTATGGGCGGACCTTGATTCAGGCAGTGAGAGCTCCCGCTGGAAATAGATGGAGGCCTAATAAATAAATGAAAATCGGGATCAGATGATGTAGTCTGGACTCCCAGTGCTATTTTTGTCCACTGCCTACCTCTAGTTCTTGATGCTGCCCACAAACCATGGGTGGTACAAATTGAGAGGCAGCCATTCTATTGATATTTGAAGGGATCCTCAGCTGCTCTCAGGTAGAATGCTAGAAAGTTTTGGGAGACATTTTGCTTGAATTACATTGTAGTTACATGCTACTTAAACAATTTCAAAATGCTTGTCGTGGTTGTAAAACATTCTGGCCTCTTGAGGGGCTTCTGGCAACGCTCTCTTCTTCATGGGAGTCCTTCTTGTAATTCCACCGTGACAAGAGGAGCAGGAGGAGATGCAGCTGGAGGGACAGCAAACAGAATGAGGTGTTCCTGCAGGAATCCTTACCCTCACAACAGAGTTTAAAGGCCCAGACAACATACCTGCAGTTCTCAGAGAAGCAGTACATAAGGAGGCTGCACTTCTCTAGGGAGACTGCCTCCTGCAACAAGACCTGCAACCAACTGCCGCAGCTAGCACAGCATTGCCTGTTGAAGTAAGGTCGCTGCAGCCCTCAACTTCTTTGCCTCTAGCTCCTTCCAGGCTACCACGGGGATTATCAATAACATCAGTCAGTCTGCAACCCGTGCTTAAATTAAGAATTGACTGATGCAAGTGACATTCATCACTTTTCCCATGGACAATTGGAAGCAGCAGGATAGGTCTCTGGGGCTTGCACAGATTGCAGGATTCCCAGGACATCATTGACTGTACCCATGTTGCCCTGTGGGCTCCTTCACACAATCCCACTACCTTCATGAATTGCAAGGGCTTCCATTCCATTCCATTAATGTGCAACTGGTGTGTGGTCACCAGCAGTGCATTGTGTAGATCTGTGCCTGCTTTTCCAGGCATCTGCCATGGCCTTTATATTGCAGCACTTCTCCATGCCCCACTCTTTCCTCCTGCACAGCAAGTGAGAGGTTGCCTACTTGGCGGCAAGGATTTTCCCCTGCGTTCTTGGCTCAGGACTCCTCTCAGGTACCCGCACTTGGGGGGCCAAACTGCACTACAATAGTTCCATGGCTTAACTACAGCCTTCATCAAGAAGACCATTGGAGTCCTCAAGCAACGATTCTGACACCTTGGCAGGTCTAGTGGCTTTTTGCAATATCGCCCACACGGAATGTCCTGCATGATCGTGTTTTCTCAATGCTTCATAACTTTGCTCTGCAACGGGGACAACACAAGGACCTTCAGCATGCTGAGGGAGAGGTCACTGATGTCATAGAGGAAGGCAAGGGAAGCTAGATGGCTCTATTAGTTGCTTTCAACCAGAGCTCTTTGGAAGCAGCTCATTGAAACGCAGCAGCTCATTATAACATTGTGGAATACACCATGTAAAAAAGTTTTCATTGTGACTAAACTTAATTAGATCCATTCGCCAGTAATTGTTCAAATCAGTGGTTTTAGTGCACTGATAGAATCATAGAATCTTACCACACAGAAGAAGGCCATTCGGCCCACTAGTGCCTGTGCCAACTCTTTAACTCTTAACTGCCTTATCAACTTGCCCTGCCACCTTCGAAGATTTGTGAATATGCACCCCCAGGTCCCTCTACTCTTGCACCCCCCCCCCTCAAAATAGTACCATTTAGATTATACTGCATCTCCATGTTGTTCTGCCCAAAGAGCTTTTTTCCCATAATCCTGTAAATTAGTCCTCTTCAAGTACATGTCCAATTGCCTTTTGAAAGTTCCTATTGAATCTGTGTCCACCACTCTTTCAGGCAGTGCGTTCCAGATCTTAACAACCCTCTGTGTGAAAAAAATTCTCCTCATTTCCCCTCTAGTTCTTTTGCCAATTATTTTAAATCTATGACCTCTGGCTACCGACCCACTTTCCAGAGACAGTTTCTCCCTACCTGCTCGATCAAATCCCCTCATTATTTTGAATATCTCTAATAGGTATCCCATTAACCTTCTTTGCTTTAAGGAGAACAATCCCAGCTTCTCCAATCTCTCCACATAACTGAAGTTTCTCATCCCTGGTATCCTCCTGGTAAATCTCCTCTGCACCCTCTCCTAAAGTGTGGTGCCCAGAACTGTACATTTTTTAAAATTTCAAAATATACTTTATTTCATAAAATTTAAAGATACATACAGTTTACACACAGTTGAAATATAGGGCACAAAATGTAGCACAGCAGTTCAAAGCAACACAGTACAGATTGTATACACTATGATCTCATTGTTACAATTTTAAAAACACAGTACATATTTTCTAATACATTCTCTACAATACAAGGTGGGGTAGCTTTATACGGTGGCCTTTCTCCATAGGGCCTTTGCGTAGGCCGCACCTCACTTCTGTGCATCCCGCAGCACGTACTCCTGGACCTTGGAGTGTGCCAGTCGGCAACACTCGGTCGTGGACAGTTGCTTCAACTGGAAGACCAGCAGGTTTCGGGCGGACGAAAGGGCCTCCTTCACCGAGTTGATGGTCTTCCAGCCGCAGGTGATATCTGTCTCAGTGTGCGTCCCGGGAACAGCCCGTAGAGCACAGCATCCTGTGTTACCGAGCTGTTGGAGATGAACTGGGACAGATACCAATGCATCTCTCTCTACACCCTCTGTGCAAAGGGGCAGTCCATCAGGAGGTGGATGATGGTCTCCTCCCCGCCGCAGCCTCGAGGGCAGCTCACGGTGGTGCTGGGATTCCTTACGTGTAGGAAGGACTGCACTGGGAGGGCTCTTCTCACCACCATCCAGGCTACATCCTGGTGCTGTTGGTCAGTTCCGGCGATGAGTTGTTCTGCCAGATGGTATCGACCGTCTGATCGGGGAAGAGCCCGATCGAGTCCACCCTCTCCTTTCCTTGCAGGACTCTAAGGACGTTTCGTGTTGACCATTGTCTGACGGTCTTATGGTCGAAGGGGTTCCTCCTCAGAAACTTCTCCATCTGGGATAGGTTGGGGTGGGGGTGGGGAGGAACGGTCCGGCTAGACAGGACATCCTGTGCCTGCAAGGCGAGCGTGGCCAGACCCAGCCTGCTCAGTGTGTTGGACAGGTAGAAACTCAGCACATAGTGACATTTGGGGCTCAATTTTAAAACGGAACTGCGAGTGCGTGGGGGCCGGAGGGGTGAAGAAAATCGCGATTTCCAGGAGTGGGCAGAAATCCCGGCTCCAACACGCCTAAGAACGCGTACTTGAAGTACTTGAAATGTACATGGATCTAATTAAGAGTGAAGAAAAGCGATTTCAATGCTACCTCAGTGTGTTTCCCGTGCTGTGTGAAACACACCGTGGTGAACGAGTCGTGTTTCAGCCGGCAGCCATTTGGGCATTTAAATGCCTGTTTGACAGATGGGGATAAAAGGTGAGTTATTGCAGCAGGGCACTCAGTTCTCTTAAACTTTTGGCTGGGAGATCTTTGTGTTTAGACTGAAAATTCTTGATTTCCACTCAGAATTGTTCTGTTTAAACATATTTACCAACTTTTCGGACCCCCTCAAACTGACACCATCAGGATAGTGGGGGGCACGATGGCTGTATTCACCAGAACATCCGAGGACGAGCAACATCACCATCCTCACCAGGTACGACGTGCACTTCCGCCACTTGGAGCTCCACAATACAGTGCTGCACCACAGGCACCTGCACAAGAGCACAGAGGGTATCAACAGAAGGAGCAATGTCGCAGGAGGCACTACCCTCGTCAGAGGATCTATAGACTGAGGCTCAGCTTCCTGGACCTCTCCGAGCAGCAGTTCGGACAAAGGCTGAGAATGAGTCACCAGGTGGTCGCAGACATCTGCAGCCTCCTTCATGCCGAGCTGATCCTAGCTGGGCTGAGCAGTATATCATTACCTATCGTTGTTAAAGTGACCACTTCCCTCAACTTCTTCGCCCCCCGATCATTCCAGAATGCCACCGGTGACATCGCCAGGGTCTCTCAGTCGTCTACACGCAAGTGCATAAGGCAGGTCACCGACGGCTTGCTTCGCAGGTCCTCTCAATACGTCATCTTCCCCATGGACGACCTCAGCCAGACAGAGAGGGCAGTGGGATTCCACTCTGTGGGTGGCTTCCCACGTGTACAGGGTGCAATCGATTGCACGCATATAGCAATCCGAGCACCTCCACACGAGCCAGGACTGTTCATCAACAGAAAGGGGTATCACTCCATCAATGCTCAGCTCGTTTATGACCACCGCAAAAGATTTCTTCACGTGTGCGCCAGATTCCCTGGCAGCTGCCACGATTCGTTCATTCTGAGGGAATCTAACACCCTGGGCCTTTTCCACCCACCGAACACTCTTAAGGGCTGGCTCCTCGGGGACAAAGGATACCCCCTACACATGACAGCTCTGAGGAACCCCATCAGCGTCGCCACCAGATCTATAATTAAACATGCGATAGGGCTGCTCAAGTTGCGATTTTGGTGTCTCAATCGTTCTGGGGGAGCGCTTCAATATGCACCAGCAAGAGTGGGTCGCATTATAGTAGTGTGTTGTGTCCAGCACAACATGGCACAACAGAGGGGGTACTGGTTGAGGTGGCCCCATCCCCTCATCCACCATCCACATCTGCCATCCACATTGAGGAGGAAGAGGAGGAGGGGGAGGAGGAAGAGGACGAATCCATGGGCAGAGCAGCGGCTCACCTGGCTGCTCGTGAGGCCAGGGAGTCACTCATATGTGAACGGTTCTCATAAGATCAGAAAGTGAGAAGAGTCAGTCCTCACACCACTTGGAAAGACCAGTGCCAACACCAGCAATCCCCCCCGCCCCCGCCAACCGCTGCACAAAACAGTTCTGCAACTACACATACACACACTGAAAAATGACCCACAGGGTGGCATCAAGTGTCGCTGTTCATGGTGAAGCACATGAAAGCATCACAAAAGCCAGTCAAGAATGGGCAAGACGTGGCAGTAGTGGTGAGAATGATAACATTTAATGTGACTTTAACAGAAACCAAATATAAATGAAAAACGTGACAGTCTGTTAAACACCCTTGTGCATACCCTTCGTGATCACAAAACATTAGCCTTTCTCTTCCTATTACTTCTACGTGGTTCATCCCCTCGGGATGCAGCAGAGGTAGTGGCAGGTCGCTCATGTCCCTAGTCGGACTGCTTAGATGCTTTCGGCCTACACCCTCTGGGTTTTGGGATCCGTGAGGGTCCCTCCAAAGACTGCTCCACCTGCACCTGTGCAGGGTCTGATTCGGCCATCTGGAGAGGAGGCAGCTTTCCAGGAACTGGTTGAGAGGGGGGAGCACTTTGAGTGACACTCCCACTTCCATGTCCCCTATCGCCATCATCCCTCTCCTGGGTCAAGCCCGCATCACTCCTACCACCCTACAACAGTTTGGAGGACATGTATGATGCCTTGGAAGCCCGGTTGTAAAGTTTCTGTCTGCCTGTTTAAGGCGGCAAAATGTTGTTCATTGTGAGTCCAAATGGCCATTGTCAGGACCTGAATGGATTCATTTGTGAGCTGTGCTTAAAGCTCAACGGAGACTAGCCTTCTCTCCATCGCAGACATTCCTGCATTTACCTGTGACACTATCTCAGACATTTCCGAGTTACGTGCGACACTATCTCAGACAGCTGCTCACGTCCCTGCGACACTATCTCAGAGATTCCCTCCCGTACCTGTGCCTACATTCCACTAATGCAGGAGTTGGACGCCTCCATCCTCTGGGCTATTGTGGAGGGTGTGCGTGACACCTGTTCCAGTACCTCGCAAATGTGTTGCTGTCCCTTGATCATTCTCCTTTTAAAGGATGGCCCCCAGGGTTCAGCATTTGCGTCCAGGTGAGCAGAGCCTGGAGAGGAGAGCGCCCACCGACGCGGACTCTCCACGACTGCCCCTGCCACCAGTGTCTGCTCATGCTCACTTGTGTGTGGTGACTCACCAGGTGTCAACCCAACTAACTGACTACTGGGACCCACCGAGGAGTATCTGTGCCGGCAGGTCCTCTGAGGAATCGCCTTCTCCCATCACTGCAGTCATTGAAGGGCCTGTAAGAGAACAGAAGGCAATATTAAGCATCATCATAGATGTTTCATGTTGCGATGAGCATACTGAGGTGTTCAACATGCCAAGCATTGATAACATCAATTCATGTTGTGTGCGATGAATGTTAAAGTTGTGTCACCAACTTGGGTGCCAGTCTCGGCATCCCCGACGAACAGGCATTTGAGGGTGCGGCTGATCTCCAGGGCCTCCTCCTTCGCGTCTGTGAGGACCACTATTTGTTGTGGCCCCCCCCCCCTCCAGTCCTCGTCCTCTCGTGTGCATTTTACGCTCTCCTCCTAGAAGGGGAGAAACTACAGACGTGTGAGTGAGTGACGGTGAAGTGGCCAACTGATGAATGCATTGCTTTGGGTGAGGCTGACCGTGAGAGACAGAGGGTGAGTATGAAACAGAGACATCACATTGGATGAGGATTGGGGTGAGTGGTAGTGGTAGGGTCACAAGGGAGGTAAGGAAGTGCTCAGGAAGTGCAGGTAAGTTGAGGATGAGCCTTAAGTGGGTGTGAGGAGTGATGTGATGGAGTAGTCTTAGCAGTGCAGAATGAGTTGGGGGGGTTGGGGGGGTTGATGTGCACCACAGAATGCAGGAGAATCAGTAAGTGAACTCACTTTTGCTGACCTAGTTAGGTCATTGAAACGCTTCCTGCACTGGACCCAGGTGCGGGATATGTTGCTGCTGCTCGTGACCTCCTCTGCCACCTTGAGCCAGGCCTTCTTGGTGGCAGAGGCAAGGCGCTGCCTCCTGTCCGCTGGGTAAAATAGTTCCCTCATCTTCCTCACCCCGGCTAGTAGCAGCTGAAGTGAGGCGTTGCTGAATCTTGGAGCAGCCTTGCCCCTGTGCTGCTCCATTGGGTCTTCTTGCTCTTTGCTCCAGCAAAATTTGGAAGGGTAGTAAACAGTGAGGAGGATAGCGATAGACTTCAAGAGGATATAGACAGGCTGGTGGCATGGGCAGACACGTGGCAGATGAAATTTAATGCAGAAAAATGCGAGGTGATACATTTCGGTAGGAAGAATGAGGAGAGGCAATATAAACTAGAGGGCACAATTCTAAAAGGGGTACAGGAAAAGAGAGATCTGGGGGTACATGTACACAAATCGTTGAAGGTGGCAGGGCAGGTTGAGAAAGCGGTTAAAAAAGCATACAGGATCCTGAGCTTTATAAATAGAGGCACAGAGTACAAAAGCAAGGAAGTCATAATGAACCTTTTTAAAACACTGGTTCGGCCACAACTGGATTATTGTGTCCAATTCTGGACACGGCACTTTAGGAAAGATGTGAAAGCCTTAGGGAGGGTGCAGAAGAGATTTACTAGAATGAATCCAGGGATGAGGGACTTTAGTTACGTGGATAGACTGGAGAAGCTAGAGTTGTTCTCCTGGGAACAGAGACGGTTGAGAGGAGATTTGATAGAGATATTCAAAATCACGAAGGGTCTAGACAGAGTAGATAGAGAGAAACTATTCCCATTGGCGGAAGGGTCAAGAACCAGAGGACATAGATTGGCAAAAGAACCAAAAGTGACATGAGGAAAAACTTTTTTACACAGCGAGTGGCTAGGATCTGGAATTCACTGCCAGAGGGGGTGGTGGAGGCAGATTCAATCATGGCCTTCATAAGGGAACTGGATAAGTACTTGAAAGGAAAGAAATATCAGGGCTATGGGGATAAGGCGGTGGAGTGGGACTAGCTGGATTGCTCTTGCATAGAGCCGGCACGTAATTGATGGGCTGAATGGCTTCATTCCATGCTGTAATCTTTCTATGATTCTACGATAATACCGATCCCCGGGGGTCCCCACTGCATACTTCTCTCGAGTCAGAAAAATGTCTGTTCACCACTACTCTCTGCCTCCTATCCCGTAGCCAATTACATATCCAAGTTATCACTGTCCCTTTAATCCCATGTGCTTCTATTTTCTGAATAAGTCTGTTATGTGATACTTTATCAAATGCCTTTTGAAAGTCCATATATTTAATATCTACTGCACTACCTTCATCAACCCTCTCTGATACATCATCAAAGAACTCAATCAGGTTAGTCAGACATGATTTGTCTTTAACAAATCCGTGCTGGCTGTCCCTTATTAACACATGCTTTTCCTAGTAAGAATTAATTTTGTCCTTGACACTGGTCTCTAGTAGTTTTCCCACCACTGATGTTAGACTGATTGGCCTGTAGTTATCAGGTTCAGCCCTCTCCCCCTTTTTGAACAGGGGTGTAACATATGCAATCCTCCAGTCTTCTGGCACCACTCCCATATCCAAGGAGGATTGAAAGATTGTGGTCAGAGCTTCTGCTAACTCCACTCTTGCTTCCCTCAGCAACCTAGGATGCATCCCACCTGGACCGGGTGACTTGTTAACTTTGAGTGATGCCAATCTATTTAGCACCTCCTTTCTATCTATTTTTATCCTATCCAATATTAACTTCATCCTCTTCTTTTGTGAAGTCACATGCAAAGTACTCATTCAGTGCCTCAGTCTTGCCCTCTGCTTCCACAAGATGATTTCCTTCTTTGTCCCTAATCGGTCCCACCATTCCTTTGACTATCCTTTTACTTTTTATATGTTTATAAAAGATTTTTGGGTTCCCTTTTATGTTACCCGTTAATCTTTTCTCATACTCTCTCTTTGCCCTTCTTATATCTTTTTTCAATTTCCCTCTGCACTCTCTGTATTCTGCCTGGTTTTCTACTGTATTCTGTACCTGACATTTGCCATAAACCTCCTTTTTCTGCTTTATTTTAACCTCTATTTCCTTTGTTATCCAGGGAGCTCTAGCTTTGGATGCCCTACCATTCCCCCTTATGGGAATATGCTTGGTTTGTACCCGAACTATCTCCCCCTTGAAGGCCTGCCGTTGCTCATTTACTATTTTCTTGATGTAAAAGATTCTGGGGTAGAATTTCAAGTGGCCCATTTTTGGGCACGCTGGGTGGTGGTGGTGGTGGTTTCGGGGTTGGCGGGCGGCTACAGGGTCCATTCCCTGTGCCTGAATGGCAAGGGCCGAGGCGCCCCCCACCCATATTGGGCCACGGACATCATTTCAATGGAGCCGGTGTGGTGCGAACAGCAAGTTGGATTCAACCAAGATCGGGCCGCTGCTAGTGTCGCAGCAGCTCTCAGGTAAGTGAATGCTGGTGGTAGGGTGGGGAGGGGGGTGGAGGGAGACCGTAAGCCAGGGTGAGGGGGGTGGGGAAACAGAGGTCAGGAAAGGACATCGGAGGCCCGGGTCGGGAGTCAGATTGGCAGCCAGGTGGTGGGAAAAGGCTTTCTTTAAATGTGGTGTTGGGAGGAACACTCCTGCTCCTCCGCGCTCCACATTCAGGTAAGTAAATTTCAAAAACTTGCCTTTTTGGTAGCAGGCGGCCCCAAGGTTCATTTTTACTGAGCCAGTACTAGCTGCCTCAAAGCAAACCAATTTAGCAAAGGGCATAACGCCTAATGACAATTTTTTTTCCTTTCCCTATATGGCAGGCGCGCACTTCCTGCCAAAAATGCGCACGCATTTCCTGCCCACCATATTGGGGCTTAGTAGGCTGGATAGAGCCCGAAAAATAGGCGCTACTTGGACAAATTTATAGGCGATTGTGCTGTGTTAAATCTGTCAATTTTCAGGCATATTAATATCACACAAAGCCCCCTTAAAACCTAGACTCATGACAGTAAGCCACCACAAAAGTTACCAGCAATCAGAATATGTCCCTTGTTGTGGTTCTCTACCTCACACTTTGATAATTCACCACATTTCATCAGTCAATTTGGAGTTGATAAATTACATGCAGACTTGTTTTATTCTTTTATAGCTTGAAGGGCATAATTTGTAAATGCATTTCTTATGCTGTGCCATTTTAAACAGAACCTCCAGACAGTTATTTCTGTATCTTAGCACAGATCATCTTCTACATATGTTTAACATTTTAGATCTCTATCAAAAAGACTGATTTGATTATTGTTGACTGAATCAAAATTGTGAAAATGTGCAAACTATTTTGTCGATAAAATAATTCACCTGAGCCCTTTCAAGTTATGGATATATCCTAAAGGTTCAAATAATTTATAATTATAGCCATGTGTCTTACCTGACTGTCTGCTCACGAAACATGCACCAAATGTGAAGGCTAGAGTTTCATGTAACCTAGATTGACATTATTGAAATTGAAGGATGTTTTTGGTGATTATGTTAATAATATGTTACTTTAAGCAAGAAAATACAAATTTGCTTTTTAGCTGCTGGCAATGGTTTCTACCCAGTATTTCATTACTAGCAGCAGTAATTTGATTCTATGTGCTGCCGCTGTGTGGTCAGCAATAGAGTAACATTCATATTATTAAGGGACATGCATGGCTTTTCAAATTTTGCATACACAGATTTGAGTTAAAGGAGAGATAGGGGAAAATTGAGAAATAATATATTGGCCCTGAAAATGGGCAGGTTGCAATCCCAGCAGTAATGCAGGGACTCCCAGTGTCCTCTAGCTCTGACTTCACCAGAGTTTGTGGGGTCAGTGGGAGGGCACTTTCATGGGGCTAGTGGGCTCTCGCATCACTACAAGCACACCTTAGGCACTGCCTGCCCCATGCTGCTGGAAACTCCAGCATTTGCCCACCATTGCCCGGATGGATGCCCAGATACCACCCCCACCCCCTCCATCCACCCCACCACCACCAAGATCCCATACATTACATTGCTCTGTTCCCTGTGTAAGGGGAAAATCCATAAAATAGACAAATCCATAACATTTTATTAAAAATAGATTTACCTAATCTTGAGGAGGCCAGGCCACTTCCTGGCCTGGGCCATCCTGGTGGGGTCTGCTTGCACCCTTCTGGAGGCCAGAATACCTTATCTCACTGTGTTACTAATAGATGTGGGAACTCACAGTGTAGGGAGTCACTGGCCCTGCCCAAACTCTGCATTAGTGACCCTATAAGGTGCAGGTGGAGGCTCCATTCTTTACAAGACTGAGCGGGAATTCCCAACTACGGTGGGACCCAGCCCATCCCGGTCCCTGTCTCTGTCGGAACTGTTCCACAATTCTACATCTGGATTCACAGCAGAGCAGGTGGAACAGCCAAAGGAATTCAACCCCATTTTTCTTTTCCGTTGTGAAGATATATGCTGGACATTATGTGTTGCAATGAGTGACCTACAAAGCAGTTTATAGAATTTGAGGTATTCAGTTACTATAATCAGGAAAGGTATTTCACTTAAAATATTCAAATACATATTTTGACTTGATGTCGCTCAAGGATTGGATTCCAATGTGTCTAGTATCTGTGTAAATCTTGTGGAACTTTGAAGCTGGATAAATGACCACATTTTCAAAATACTCATGACCCAAAATCTTATATATTTGAGAATGGGATGAGAATTTTTTCATCAAAACAGAAACAATCACTCTGCCTGAGTTTGGAAAGTGCCCAGAAGGTCTAATAGACCCCCTGAGCACTTTTTAAAGTATGGCTTGACATCACACTGGAGTCATACTTCCTGCGGTGTCAAGCCCAAGTGTCGTGAGATAGTTTCCCTGAAGGGATCTCTCATTGCTGTGCTTTGGAGTTAGATAAATACGTAACTCCAGACTGAAAGCATTTTTATATCATTGTGAAGTGGACGCTGCACAACTTTTGCTACAAATCTAATGTGCATATGAACATTGGTAAATACCAATATAAATCTGATTTTTTTTACACCAGTGAACATGTTGTTGACTTATCAGTGGCGTTAAGTTAGCCACGGGCTAAATTTTCTGCCTATTGATGATAAATTGATCAAAAATCTAGCCCATATGTCTATCTGCATGCCTGAGTAGGCCCTTTTAATACGCAAATAGGGGTCCCATGATGTACATAGGACCCCGATTGCCATTTTAGGACTCAACTGTGTGGAGCAGATTCTGTACACATTCCACACATTATCAGCTGGTGGGCCAGCCGAAGAGGAGCCCAGAAAGTAAATTTAAAATTTATTTTTGTGGGGCCGGGAAGAGCAGGAATGCTACTCCCGGCTCCAAAAAAACAACCTGAGCCTAGGCTGCACCGGGTCCAATCTTTGAGAACGGACCCCTTCCTCCAGATCTACCTTTTTCTGGACCAGAAGCTAGTTGGAGCGCCCGATATTGCAGCGGTCCCGGAGCAGGCGGGCTTCTCTGGAGCACTCATTTTCCATCCACAGCCTGCCAGCTGTATGTTAATGTCGCAGCCCTCAAAGTGGACCAGGCCTCCTGTCAGGACTATTAAGCAGCCAGCTGGCATGCTCCACCGTCTGGCCACCCGAATACCCGAGTGTTCAATGTACTAATGGGTTAATTGCAGCCTTGCTTACTTATTTGCTTTATTCTGAAAGTAACCCTTAATGATCTAAACAAGCAAAAATTGGCTTGTTTCCCTTTCATTCCTAGCCTTTGGAATGGTGTGAATTCTCAAAGCAGCATTTGACCGAGTGTGGCACCAAGGAGCCCTAGTAAAATTGAAGTCAATGGGAATCAGGGGGAAAACTCTCCAGTGGCTGGAGTCATACCTGGCACAAAGGAAGATGGTAGTGGTTGTTGGAGGCCAGTCATCTCAGCCCCAGGGCATTGCTGCAGGAGTTCCTCAGGGCAGTGTCCTTGGCCCAACCATCTTCAGCTGCTTCATCAATGACCTTCCCTCCATCATAAGGTCAGAAATGGGGATGTTCGCTGATGACTGCACAGTGTTCAGTTCCATTCGCAACCCCTCAGATAATGAAGCAGTCCGAGCCTGCATGCAGCAAGACCTGGACAACATCCAGGCTTGGGCTCATAAGCGGCAAGTAACATTCGCGCCAGATAAGTGCCAGGCAATGACCATCTCCAACAAGAGAGAGTCTAACCACCTCCCCTTGACATTCAACGGCATTACCATCGCCGAATCCCCCACCATCAACATCCTGGGGGTCACCATTGACCAGAAACTTAACTGGACCAGCCATATAAATACTGTGGCTACGAGAGCAGGTCAGAGGCTGGGTATTCTGCGGCGAGTGACTCGCCTCCTGACTCCCCAAAGCCTTTCCACCATCTACAAGGCACAAGTCAGGAGTGTGATGGAATACTCTCCACTTGCCTGGATGAGTGCAGCTCCAACAACACTCAAGAAGCTCGACACCATCCAAGATAAAGCAGCCTGCTTGATTGGCACCCCATCCACCACCCTAAACATTCACTCCCTTCACCACCGGCACACTGTGGCTGCAGTGTGCACCATCCACAGGATGCACTGCAGCAACTCGCCAAGGCTTCTTCGACAGCACCTCCCAAACCCGCGACCTCTACCACCTAGAAGGACAAGGGCGGCAGGCACATGGGAACAACACCACCTGCACGTTCCCCTCCAAGTCACACACCATCCTGACTTGGAAATATATCGCCGTTCCTTCATTGTCGCTGGGTCAAAATCCTGGAACTCCCTTCCTAACAGCATTGTGGGAGAACCGTCACCACACGGACTGCAGCGGTTCAAGAAGGCGGCTCACCACCACCTTCTCGAGGGCAATTAGGGATGGGCAATAAATGCCGGCCTTGCCAGCGACGCCCACATCCCGTGAACGAATAAAAAAAAAACCAAATAGAATTGAGTAACATATTGGTGTTTTCTCCTGACATTACAAACTTTGAATTCAAATCTTTTTCATTAACAAAGATTAGAAAATATGCCCGTTAGTTTTCTTCCTGCTCAAATAATGAAGCAGTCCGAGCCTGCATGCAGCAAGACCTGGACAACATCCAGGCTTGGGCTCATAAGTGGCAAGTAACATTCGCACCAGACAAGTGCCAGGCAATGACCATCTCCAACAAGAGGGAGTCTAACCACCTCCCCTTGACATTCAACGGCATTACCATCGCCGAATCCCCCACCATCAACATCCTGGGGGTTACCATTGACCAGAAACTTAACTGGACCAGCCATATAAATACTGTGGCTACAAGAGCAGGTCAGAAGCTGGGTATTCTGTGGCAAGTGACTCACCTCCTGACTCCCCAAAGCCTTTCCACCATCTACAAGGCACAAGTCAGGAGTGTGATGGAATATTCTCCACTTGCCTGGATGAGTGCAGCTCCAACAACACTCAAGAAGCTCAACACCATCCAGGACAAAGCAGCCCACTTGATTGGCACCCCATCCACCACCCTAAATATTCACTCCCTTCACCATCGGCGCACAGTGGCTGCAGTGTGTACCATCCACAGGATGCACCGCAGCAACTCGCCAAGGCTTCTTCGACAGCACCTCCCAAACCCGCGACCTCTACCACCTAAAAGGACAAGAGCAGCAGGCACATGGGAACAACACCACCTGCACATTCCCCTCCAAGTCACACACCATCCCGACTTGGAAATATATTGCCATTCCTTCATCATCGCTGGGTCAAAACCCTGGAACTCCCTTCCTAACAGCACTGTGGGAGAACCTTCACCACACGGACTGCTCACCACCACCTTCTCAAGGGCAATTAGGGATGGGCAATAAATGCTGACCTCGCCAGCGACGCCCACATCCCATGATCGGAAAAAAAAGCTCCTTTTATTGGACTTGTCGTTCATCATCAATATAATACAAATGTTGAATGTTAACATCTGATTGCTGCCAGTATAGCAATGAAAACCGTGTGTTTTGAGGGGGTATGTTTTTCCTGAATATTTTGTAATTTGTACTTACACATTCCTCATGTATGCAGGGAGAAAAGGGCATTGCGGGTCCCCAGGGATTAAATGGATTGCCAGGATTAAAGGTAAACAATAAATTATTTAATTTTCTAAATATATAGACAGTGGAGGTTCTCCTGATCATCTGTTGTAACTTCAGTGGGAGATCCACAGAAACCCCAGAGAAACAGAGCAATTGCTGTTTACATTATTTCTCTGGGATTTCCTTGGATTTTCCACCAAAGTTACCCCAGATGATTGGGGGAGCCCCCATGGAATTTAACCCCAATATGTCATTAATCTTGAGCTGAAGTCCTTACCTTTCAGTAAAAGAAAGTCCAGGACGTGATAACATGTAAACAGTCATTCCACAGTGTCCAAGAGGATGAAAAAACTTGAATTTATGTAGCACCTCACCACGTCCTCAGGATGTCCCAAAGCACTTCGCAGCCAATGAACTACTTTTGAAATGCTGTCACTTTGTAGGCAAACATTGCAGCCAATTTGCACACACTGCCTTCAACAATGGAGTACTCTCTCACTACTGCAATAAAGTGTCAGTTTAGATTATGTGCTCAAGTCCTGGAATGGGTTTGAATCCACAATCTTCTGGATTAGAGATGAGAGTGCTACCACTGAAGCAAGCTGATACTTTACCAAATACCTTCTTGTTACAATAAAATATTTGATATGGAAACCACAAGGCAAAGCTTCCCAAAAAACAAACTTCCCAGTGCAGCTGTTTTATACATACAGTTTAATTTCTATGGCAGTGAGTTTTAAGTACAAAAAGGAATTGTTTTATATCTCTGAAGCATATTAGAACTCATAAGATATCAAATTAAAGAATTACCCTTCAAATACATTTACAATAAAATATATATATTAATATTTATAATCAAGTTCAAAGCTTTTTAGAATTCGTTCAGTTGTCCTTTAGTTCATTGGCAATAAATAAATATTACAGGCAGCTAAAACAGAACATTTAATATGATAGAAATTTTTTAATTGAAGTAACACTTTGTCATTTAAGCATTACTGCTTAATTAGCTCAATTTGGATTTCAATCACTTGTGGTAAGTGTACCCTCAGGGTATTTGAACACAGACATAGCAGCTCAAAATCCCTGGGATATGACTATGGAAAGTTGAAGTTTATCTGAATAGTATGCTTCATGTCATTGGTGTGTGAGGTTGTCTGAACTGAAGGATTAATTATTGTGACATAACTAATTTCATTGGATGATAATCAATAATTGATTACCAGGAGGTGTAGTCACTTTATATATTATATATCAATCCACCTTCAATGAATTTGGTACAATTTCAGATTCAATCAATCTAATCATGGCAAAGAATCCTTTTAGACAGCAAGCTATGTTCCAGTGAATTTATATTGGTAACACACTCCCCAAAAGGGTGGAAAACATTCTGCCCAGGTATTGATATTATTGTACATTATACGGTGACAGTAGGTTCCTGCCCACTTATCATGGTTTGCTGACAAAGCTCTGCACATGATTTAAAAATCCAGCACTGCCAGGCCACTCCTTTTGAGGTCATTCCAGAATCTATTAGAAACCTCTTCCAGCCACGCACAGAACTTAACCCAAGAGCTGCCAAGAAGCAAATCAATTTTAATTCCCCAGGCTTGTTGGACACCAGGCAGAGCAGGGGTTAAAATGGTCCATTTCCTGCTCCATTCCCGTCCCGCGTCAATTTCGAACTTGCTTTTTTTTTGGGCGGCTAAGGCCATTTTATGTGGTATTTTAACTGTCGGGAAACGGGCAGCCTGCCCATTTTCACTGCGCAATTTCTGGCTGGCCGCCTGAGGCCTATTTAAAGAGGGAATGCACCTCTTAAAATAAGGTTGTATTTCCTGATTCCAGATTTGCTTGAAGAAGGACCATTAGGAGAATGAGTTGCAGGGCTGCCCCGAGGTTTTCAAATGCCAGGTTCTTGTGGAGGAGATCAGGGCAAGGAGGGAGGTGGGGCATATTGTAGGGAGCCCCAGACCTGTCCAGACACTGGACCTCTGCTTCAGCAGCCCTGTTTTGTGCTCACTAATCAGCCTAGTGGTCCCATGGTTTTGATTATACTTGTGTTGATCGGAGACCAGCTGGAGGTTAATTGAGTGGTAGCCTTTTTTATTCACGAATGGTACTGGCTGCTATTCTGGTGCCCTTATGGCAACATGTGTACAGTCAACAATGCCCTGGACATGAGGGAAGCCAGCCACTGCTGCAAATCCCTGAACTCCCTCCCTGTTGAGTGTTGACGACAATGGGGAAGGTGATGTACTAGTTAGCCCTAGCGAATAGAGCATTGGTGACCTGCTTAATACAGCTGTGCACTGCAGCCTGGGAAATGCGGGAGATGTCCCCTGCAGCAGACTGGAAGGAGCCAGTTGCAAAGAAGTTAAGGGCTATGGTGACTTTGACAGACATTGGCAAAGCATAGCCCCTTGGTCAATAGGCAGCAGGACCTCTTTCAGGAGGCTGCAGAGGCCTGCAACAGCCTGCCTGGAAAAGCGAAGCCTCCTGATACATTGCCCCTCGGATAGATCCAAGAAAGTGACTCTTGGTCTATACACCCTGTGTGCTGGGAATGGCCTCCTACGAGCTGCCCCCCTCACCTTCTTTCTTCTAATACTCCCAGCTGTTGCTTGTACTGGTTGCTGAGGCTACTGTTGCTGTTGTATCTCTTCCTCCTCTGTAAATGTAGGGAGCATGATTAAGAAGTTTGCAGATGATACAAAAATTGGCCATGTGATTGATAGTGAGGAAGAAAGCTGTAGACTGCAGGAAGATATCAATGGACTGGTTGGGTGGGAAGAAAAGTGGCAAATGGGATTCAATCCGGAGAAGTGTAAGGTAATGCACTTGAGGAGGGCAAACAAGGCAAGGGAATATACTATAAATAGGAGGATACTGAGAAGTGTAGAGGAACAGAGGGAACTTGGAGTGTATGTCCACAGATCTCTGAAGGTAGCAGGACATGTAGATAAGGTGGTTAAGAAGGCATACGGGATACTTTCCTTTATTGGCTGAGGCATAGAATATAAGAGCAGGGAGGTTATGCTAGAACTGTATAAAACACTAGTTAGGCCACAGCTAATTGCACTAGAGAGAGTACAGAGGAAATTTATGAGGATGTTGCCAGGACTGGAAAATTTTAGCTATGAGGAAAGATTGGATAGGCTGGGGTTGTTTTCTTTGGAACAGAGGAGGCTGAAGGGAGATTTAATTGAGGTGTATAAAATAATGAGGGGCCTAGATGGAGTGGATAGGAAGGACCTATTTCTCTTAGCAGAGAGGTCAATAACCAGGGAGCATAGGTTTAAAGTGATTGGTAGAAGGATTAGAGGGGAGCTGAGGAGAATTTTTTTCACTCAGAGGGTTGTGGGGGTCTGGAACTCACTGCCTGAAAGGGTGGTAGAGGCAGAAACCCTCATCGTACTTAAAAAGTACTTGGATATGCACTTGAAGTGCCGTAACCTACAGGGTTACGGACCAAGAGCTGGAAGGTGGGATTAGGCTCGATATATCTTTTACGGCCGGCACAGACAAGATGGGCCGAATGGCCTCCTCTGCCGTAAATTTCCATGGTTCTAAGTTCCTCCATCCAAATTAATATCCAGAATAATAACTCCCATGATAAAAAGATAGAGCTTACTGAGGGTAAGTAAAGCAATATGCTAATCAGGGGCCTATCACCTGTTTTAGGATCCCCGCTCCCAAATTTGGCTGAAACTGGGCGGACTATGTGCTGTGCATGCTCCGCTCAGTTTTTCAATGTTTATTGTGGCCTAACCAGCAGTCCTTATACAGACTGCTGGCGGCCGCCAACCTAAATATGGGAGCCAGGAGTGAAGCCTTTGGTCACTCCTCCTAACCTCTCCTTCCTGGCTTAGCATTCATTATCTTTATGCCTATTTGTAAAGTGCCTTAGGATATTCTTTATATTAAATGCAAGTTTTTGTTGTTGTTGTGGGGTGAAAGAACTTTTTGGCAGTAATGAGCAAATCAAGCTTCTTGGAGCTTGCGTCAGTAATATAGAAGATACAGGAGTTCCATCTGAGCTCAGAGGAAACAATTAAGCCAAGAATATTGATACATGAACAAAAATTAAAGTGGGACTATTAAAGCTAGAACTTTTAATTAGAAATGTGAGAAACATGAAGGAAGTGAGTTTTTCAAGAATTGAAGGAAGCAAAATTTGTCTTGCCCATTGGAGGACACGGAGGAGATCAAGGTGTAATGATTCAGCTGTTGCACTGTAAGAAGATTGGAGGTTTAGTGCATCATAGGCATACAAACTTAAAGTTGATGAATATAGAGTGGAATATCTCCAAAGAATGGATAGAGTTAAATTGGGAGTGGAGGTGATCATTGATATGGAGAATGAACAGAATAGGAGCGACGTAATAGCCCTGGGAAACCCGTGAGTTAATGGAAAAAGAGTTAGAGGATGAGTCATTGACTATCGAAAAGACACAGTAATTTGAGAGGATGTTGGCTAGCTAGTTGCATTAGGCAGCTTTAATAGTGGATTTGCAGAGATAGCATTGGCTCATGATGCTTCAGACAGATCACAATGTCAGGTGTTATAGGCAGAATTTTTATGAGAGACTCTAAAACAATAGGCATCATTCAACCATGGTTCAGTATCAGATTTAATTGAACGGGAAGAATGGAGTATGAAGCTGCACATACCACCTAGTCAACATAGCCTCAGTTATGTCATTAACATAGAAATGATCAGAAAAGTAAAAGCAAGAGTTGGATCAGAATTCTTCTCACTTCCTATTCCACAATAAGTCCACTTCATCTCTCATCTCTGTCATTCCTGACCTCCACTGGCTCCCCAACTCCTAAGGCATTGATTTCAAAATGTTTGTCCTTGTCTATTAATCTCTTTATGGCCTTGCTGCACCCTGTGTCTGCAACCTTCTCCAGAACAATGACCCAGCTTGCACTCTCCACCCCTCCAAACATAGCCCCCCACTCCACCAAAGGTGGCAGAACCTTCGGTCATCACATCCCAGCATTCTGGAGATCCCTTCCCAAACTGCTTGCCACATCCCTCTCCATTTTCAAAAGCCTCCTCAAAACCTACCTCTTCAATCACACTTTTGGTCACTTCCCTTAATTCTTGCCCCAAGCTTCTGCTCGATACCCCATCCTTACTTGCAAAGCACCCGGGGATGTTTTGCTATGTTAAAGGTGCTGTAGAAGTGAAACTGGTTGTTGCTATAGGGAAAAGCAGCAAATAATTCTTAAAGACCAAAGTTGCCAAATAAATTAATTTAGCGCATTAAAACTATTTTGGACAACAAATATAAGAACTGTTTTAGTTTCAATTTTCTACAACACTTAAAGATGAATCAAGGGAGGCTAGCATTCTGGATCTGAAAGGGATAAAGCTTAGTACATGATTTGATTATCATTGTACAACATGTACTTAATTATATCATAAAACATAACATTGTATTCAATTATGGTTGCATTTAATTTCTAATCAGCAGTCAGCAGATTTGAACAAAGATGTCATGGAATTTATTTTAGGGTGAACTTGGGGAGAAAGGTGAAAAGGGTCATACAGGACTGACTGTAAGTAATAATTTTGTTGGGTTACATTCATTTCTAGAGTTAAGATTTAATACTACATAGAAAGAAAAAGCACACATTATCAGAAAAAAATCTAAAATCCTACCTATATATCTGTTTCTTTCTGAAACAATGTGGCATCATCACCCTTTAGCTGTGCTTTCTTTCCCCAACCCATCTTCCTCCTGCTCAGAGCCCACTTTTGTATTCTGCCCAGTAAAGTCCTCTAAGACATCTTTAAGTTATTAATGGTGCAAGACTTCCTCTGTACGCTTGATAGCATTAACTAGTAGATGACTTGATTATGAAGACATTTATGATTTTACTATAGCTAGCATACAGAGAAAAATGCCCTCCATATTAAAAAAATAGCTTGTATATTGTATTTGCACATAGCAGCCTGAAATTTAATGGTTTCACAATTTGATAAAGACTGCCCATTAAGTAAGGGAGGAAGAAAGAACTTGCATTTATATAGCACCCTTCACGATCTCAGGACGTCCCAAAGCGATTTAAAGCCAATGAAGTACTTTTGAAGTATAGTCACTGTTGTAATATAGGTAACGCAGCAGCCAATTTGCACACAGGGAGGTCCCACAAACAGCAATGAGATATTGACCAGATAATTTGTTTTCCTTAGTGGTGTTGGTAGAGGGATAAATATTGACCAGCACACTATGGAGAACTGCTCTGTTCTTCTTTGAATAGTGCCATCAGATCTTTTACATCCACCATAGAGGGCAGACGGGTGTAACCTTTCATCTGAAAGGCGGTATCTCCAACTCCCTCGTTACTACACCAAAGTGTCAGCCTAGGTTATGTGCTCAAGTCTCTGGAGTGGGACTCGAGCTCACATCCTTCTGACTCTGAGGCAGAGTGCTACCACTGAGCCAAGGCTGACATTAGTCTAAACTGTAGTAAGTACAGGTAATTCAAGTGTTGCCTACATGTTGAAACAGATATATTGAATAGGACCTCCTTGAAATTTCAGGAAAGAAAATTTTGAGCAAATATTATTTTCTGCAACAATATTCTTCAAGAGGTTAATCCTGAAGTGCAGCACAGAAAAGAGCCAATAAAGCCGCCCCCGCATAGCATGCCAGACCTGTTCAGGTGCTCCATACAACTGTGTAAGAAAGAGCTGGTCTTGCATGATAATGCAAGGTAAGCTCATTTACATAATTTATTGACACTCCAAGCACTTCTCTCTTTAGGCACAGGTAGCACATTATCAGGTGCCAGCAAGCAGTGAAAAGTTACTGATTGCCTGTTGTGTGCTGGGCACATTCCTGGATTGAGGTAAGGGGAAGGGCCACCAAGTAGAGAGAGGGGGGTACTGTTTATACATGGGGGCACCAGTGCCGGGAGTTTAGAGGCCACCTTGCCCATGCTTGAGCTGAAGGATTGACCTTAAAGGAACTGATTTTCTCATGTATTGTTTAATGAATACTTCCTCTATATTATCTACTTGTATGAAGGGTGAAAAAGGTGAACAAGGAACAACAGAGATAATAGACTACGATGGAAAAATTCAAGAGGCCCTACAGGTAGTGTTTTCACTGTAAACATGAATTATAATTTCTAGGATTGGAAGGAACATGATGCAAAGATTATAACAAAACATTGTACTGTATATGCCAAACTAAAACAAGGATTGAAGACTTACTGTATATGCAAAAAGCACATGTTTTGGCTGACTCCCAAAGATTTTATCAATATCTAGATGTGCAATGGTGACATCATTTATTATTCCAACCTCCATGCAGTTTTATCTAACATGTCTGCCTCTGTGAGCTCCAGTGCTAAAGTGCTACTTTGAAATCTGAGTTTGCGTTTTTTTTAATAGATGTACATTTTACTTCATTTTTTTTATCCAATTGCTCCTTAGATTTGATTCACTATCCAAACATCCCAACTAAAACACAAAACTCTATATTGCAATTCAGTTCATATTACTTTCTCATGTCTTCTTCTAAAATTATATCTGTTCTAGTATAAGTACATATGCCATAAATATGGAACTCTGTATCAAGTGATTAAGGCAGTGTAGTGGCATAAGTTACAATACTAAAAAATCTCAAGCATTTCCAAGAACATTTTTAAAATTGCAGTGTTTATTCATATAGTACTTCCCCTCATTTCTTGCATTTTATTCTGTGTCATCCCCTTTCTTCTCCCTGTGTATCTGAGAATTTTGACAAGAACAAACTCCAGATGTACCTATGGGTATTCCACTCACAGAAAAAAATTGCTGCCCACCTATTTTGATACAGAATAAGCTTATTTTATCTTCAAAAATGTTAATAACTAGCTGGCCTAAGAGAAGTAATTGTGTTTAAAGGACATCATATGGGGGTAATTTTCCAACTTTGCATTTCTAGCCCACCAGCAGCACATATTTGAAATCCAGGCACGAATTTAATTTAAACTAATGGTTGGAAAATCATTCATTGTACCTGCCAAATCTCAGATATCTGCTACTGGTGAGTGAGATTCCCCCAGAAAACACAAAGTTGGAAAAATACCCTTGTGCTGCATGACAGGACATTTTCTAATGATCTAATCATTTTAAATTGATGAGGAAGTACTTTGATATTGAAGTACTTACCCTTTCCTTTAAATAAATACTTGAGTGCGCATGTTATATTTATATATTTTATTAAAAAATATATGTAGGTCTCACGCTTCCTGCCCACAAACCTTACTTCCTGTTGTCATGATTTTGGTTGCACTTTTCTGTCAGCATTTCCAAAGAAGTAGAGCCAAATAGAAAGAGAATCAGATAGACGGGGTCTTTCCTCAACCTAATTTAAGTTTTTAAAAAAATAAATGCATTGAATTTTGAAAGCAAACAAATCTTCTGATTATCACTTGCCACTTATCACTTTTCAGAAAATATAAACATATTAATTACTGACACCATGAGAGGCAGAGAGGCTGAGAGACAGAAGCTAAACAGAGAGACAAACACAGAGATACACTCTCAAGAACCAATGAAAACCACCAAATTTAATGTTTTCAGAGATCTCTTATAAAGTTTCAATCCAGTGTTGCCCACCCTGACCCCCCGAGCTGTCAGTTGCATGCCCTCCCCTCACTGCTGACAGAAACCAGGAATCCACTAGCGAACCAAACCTTACAGTCCAACCCCTTCTGCCAAACCTCAATTTCCCCTCGAATGTTCTGTCTAAGTCCAGGACAGTCCCCCAATGCTACCAAACCCCAAGACCATTCCCTAGTAGTATCAAAGCCTAAGATTACCTGCCAGAGCTACCAAAGCCAAGGAACTTCCCCCATGCTAAGAAAGCCCAGGACCATCCCCAGTATTACCAAAACACAGAACCATCCCTAATGCAGTTAAACCCCATTTTCCCTACCCTCTATTGCTGTCATATGTCTAACTCCACTAATACATCTTGCATAGCATTTTGCTCCATATCCTCAGCTTTAAAACTGGTAAGGATTAAAACTTAAATACATAGGTGAAGGAAAATATATATAATATAAAGGCCACTCAATTACAGTTTTCACAGAATTATGGACAGTCATGGAATTCACTGCCCCAAAGCACCAGTAAATATCCCAGAATACCATTTAATAAAAATAGAATTTGACTTATTCAGTCACTGTAAATGAGTGGCTTTGACGTTATCCCCTTTTTTTATTCATGGGAAGTGGGTAACATTGTCAAAGCCGCACTAATTATGCATCCCTAGATGTTCTGCAACAATGGTGGTGGGCCTTCTCCTTGAACTGCAATCCTTGTGCTGATGTTGCTCCCATGATGGTGTTAGGTAGGGAATTCCAGGATTTTGACCCAGTGACAACGAATCATAGAATCACAGAAAGGTTACAGCACGGAAGGTGGCCATTTGGCCCATCGAGTCCGCACCGGCTCTGTGCACAAGCAATCCAGCTAGTCCCACTCACCCACCCTATCCCCGTAGCCCTGCGCATTTTTTCGTTTCAAGTATTTATCCAGTTCCCTTTTGAAGGCCATGATTGAATCTGCCTCCACCACTCCCTCGGGCATTGAATTCCAGATCCCAATCACTCACTGTGTAAAAAGGTTTTTCCTCATGTCATCTTTGGTTCTTTTGCCAATCACCTTAAATCTATGCCCTCTGATTCTTGTCCGTTCCACCAACGGGAACAGTTTCTCTCTATCTACTCTGTCTAGCCCCTTCATGATTTTGAATACCTCTATCAAATCTCCTCTCAACCTTCTCTGTTCCATGGAGAACAATCCCAGCTTCTTCAGTCTATCCAGGTAATTTAAGTCCTTCATTCCTGGAATCATTCTAGTAAATCTCCTCTGCACCCTCTCTAAGGCCTTCACATCCTTCCTAAAGTGCAATGTCCAAAACTGGACACAATACTCCAATTGTGGCCGAACCAATGTTTTATAAAGGTTCATTATGACTTCCTTGCTTTTGTACTCTATGCCTCTATTTATAAAGCCCAGAAACCTCTACGCTTTTTTAACCACTTTCTCAACCTACCCTGCCACCTTCAACAACTTGTGCACATATACCCCAGATCTCTCTGTTCCTCTACCCCTTTTAGAATTGTGCCCTCTAGTTTATATTGCCTCTCCTCATTTTTCCTACCGAAATGCATCACCTCGCATTTTTCCGCCTTAAGTTTCACCTGCCATGTGTCTGCCCATGCCACCAGCGTGTCTATATCCTCTTGAAGTCTATCACTATCCTCCTGACTGTTCACTACCCTTCCAAGTTTTGTGTCATATGCAAATTTTGAAATTGTGCCCTGTACACCCAAGTCCAAGTCATTAATATATATCAAGAAAAGCAGTGGTCCCAGCACCAACCCCTGGGGAACACCACTGCACACCTCCCTCCAGTCCAAAAAACAACCATTCACCACTACTCTCTGTTTCTTGTCATTGAGCCAATTCTGTATCCATGTTACTACTGCCCCCTTTATCCCATGGGCTGCAATTGTAATAGCAAGCCTACCCTGTAGAACTTTAACAAATGCTTTTTGAAAATCCATATATACCACATCAACTGCATTGCCCTCATCTACCCTCTCTGTTACCTCATCAAAAAACTCTAACAAGTTGGTTAAACATGATTTGCCTTTAACAAATCCGTGCTGGCTTTTCCTAATCAATTCACACTCGTCCAAGTGACTGTTAATTCTGTCCCGGATTATCATTTCCAAAAGTTTTCCCACCACCGAGGTTAAATTGACTGGCCTATAGTTGTTGGGTTTATCTTTACACCCTTTTTTAAACAAGGGTGTAACATTTTCAATTCTCCAGTCCTCTGGCACCACCCCCATATCTAAGGATGTCCGGAAGATTATGGCCAATACCTCCGCAATTTCCCCCCTTACTTCCCTCAGCATCCTAGGGTACATCCCATCCAGACCAGGTGTCTTATCTATTTTAAGTACAGCTAGCCTTTCTAATTTCTCTTCTTTCTCAATTTTTAGCCCATCCAGTATCTTAACAATATCTTCCTTTACTGGGACTCTGGCAGCATCTTCTTCCTTGGTAAAGACCGATGCAAAGTACTAATTTAGTACCTCAACTATGCCCACTGCCTCCATGAGTAGATCTCCTTTATGGTCCCTAAACGGCCCAACCCCTCCTCTTACTACCCGTTTACTGTTAACATGTCTGTAGAAGACTTTTGGATTCCCTTTTATGTTGTCCAAAAGTCTATTCTCATACTCTCTCTTTGCCCCTCTTATTTCCTTTTTCACTTGCCCTCTGAACTTTCTATATTCTGCCTGATTCTCACTTGTATTATCAACCTGACATCTGTCATATGCCCCTTTTTTGGAGAAATGTGATGTATGTTCAAGTCAGGATGGTGTTTAACTTGGAGGGGAACTTGACGTTGATGGTGTTCCCATGCTGTTGATGCTGTTGTTCTTCTTGGTGGAAGTGCTGCTGAAGTAAGCTTGGTGAGTTTCTGCAGCACTTCCTGTAAATAGTACATACTGCAGTCACAATGCACCAGTGGTGGAGGGGCTTGATATTGAGCCTAGTGGCAGGGACATCAATCAAGCAGACTACTTTTTCCTAGATGATGCCAAGATTCTTGAGCGTTGATGCAGTCATCTATCCAAGTGAGAGGTAAGTATTTCATCACACTCCTGACTGGAGCCCTGTAGATGATAGAAAGGCTTTGAGGGGTTAGGAGGGGAGCCACTTGTCGCAGTGTACCCAGTCTCTGTGTTGCTCTTGTAGCCATGGTGTTAATATTGCTGGTCAAGCTTCTGGTCAGTGGTAAGCCCCGCAATATTAATGGTGGGGCAGTAAGCGATAGTGGTCTCTACCATGCTGTTTTTGGTGTTTAACATGCAAATAGCCCTGTGTATTAGCTTCGCTAGATTGGTGCTTCATTCTAAGGCATGCCTAGTGCTGCTCATGGCACAACCTTCTACAAACCCCATTGAAGGGTTGGTCTCCAGGCTTGATGGTGACAAAGGATTCCCCCTCCCCATTCTCACATTTCTGAGAGGTCCGAGGACTCTTCTTAGTGCCTGAACCATCCCCTGATGCTGCTAAATTCAGGACTCTCTGCCTCCAATGCTGCCAGATCCCAGGAGACTTCCCCACTGCTGCTATACCAAGGTTATCCTTCCCTCTACCACTGTTGCCAAACTCTACAATCCATCCTTCAATAACCAGACTCCAGAAACCTCTTTGTAAATCAAATCTCATATTCCAAATCTCAATGCAGCCAAACCTCAAGCATCATCACTGCAGCACTGTCCCACTGCAGAATCTCTGCCCCTCACCCCCGTGCCATTGCAACCAAAGCCCTTCATCTCCCATAAATGGTGTTAAACCACCTCTCCACTACTGCTAAAAGCCACATACGTATCTCCTGTCCGCTATATGTTGCCTTCCACTTTCCTGTGCGCACTGTTAAGAGATAAAAATTAAATACATAGGTAAAGGAACATATAATAATAATCAGCATTAGGGCTACTCATTTCCAGTTTTCACAGGGAAATGAATAGAATCATGGAATTCTATCTCCAAACACTGGTAAAAATCCCCTAATGCCATGTAATAGAAATGGAATCCGACCTATTCTGTCTCCATAAATTGGTGGCCTTGATAATACATTGTGCATTTCTAAATCAAATCAAAAGTTCTGGAATCGATGTTAAAAACTGGCAATTGATGACCAAATTTGAAAAAGTGTACTGAAGACTAATCCAGAATAATGTGTATCCACTAGTCATCATTTTTTGTGAAATTCAAGTTACTTAATGCTGTTTACATATTTTGTGCATGTGGTTCTAGCAAAAGTTATTTTAAAGGTTTGTATACTCTGATCTTCTATTATGTTAGCAGGATAGGCCCTTTTAAATTTGATTTCACTTTAAATTCTTATAGATTTAATATTTTTAAGTATGTTTTTTTTTGAATATTTGTAACATTTACCATAGAAAATACTGATGTCTACAGGGTCCTCCCGGTCCACCAGGTCCCCCAGGTATCCCAGGATTTCAAGGACCAAAGGTTAGAAACTATTTTTACAGTGCCTCTGAAGTTTAACCATTTTAAGGACTGGACTACTTTTCCTGTTTTGTATCAGGATCAAGTGGTTCCACAGCAGTTGTGGTCAGCCTGTAGTGTGGGTATGAATACGGTGTAATGTCGACATCACCTTGATTATGTGACTTGCCCCAAGCCTCAGAAGAGTACACCCTATGTGACATTTCCATTTCCCACAGTCTACCCTTCTGCCTTTAGCAGGAGTCCTGGAATATTGCTCATTACTGCATTGCTAAATTTGAAGAGACTTTAATGGAAATAGATAAGAAAGGGTACCCACCACCCCTGACCCTTCAAAATGATTGGTTCTACTCTCATAATATTTAATCCCATTCCCTTAACCTTAAGTACAGTCACCGTTGTTTTATACGGTAAATGTGGCGTTTGCACACAGGAATGTCCTAAAAACAGCAATGAGATAAATGACCAGTTAATCTATTTTAAGTCATGTTGGTTACAGGAGAAATGTTGGCTAGAGCATTGGGAGAACTGCCTGCTCTTCTTCAATTAGTGCCACAGGATCTTTTACATTCAGCTGACCAGGGAAACAGGACATCAGTTTAATTCCTCATTTGACAGACAGCACTTCTGACAAAAAAAAGCACTCCCTCAGTCCTACACTGAAGTGTGCACAAACTTCCCAATTGCTCTCTGTGTGTTTCCTGGAATATTCAGTTTGCCTGCAACATCAAATATGCTGAATTAAAATACTTTAAATAACAAAATCTTAAAATAACACCAAAATGGAATAACTAATCTATTTCTAAAAAACAGCAAATCAGCCATTATACTGGCCTACAATTGAAATGGCATTCAAGTCTGTTTGTGGATTTGAAACTGTAATAAAGACTAATTTTGTATTCCATTTAAAGCAACTCATATTGACAGGTCTCAATTTCAAAATTTTCAATACTGAGACATCAGTATTTTCTACTGTAAATGTTATTCAAGAAAAAACGTACTTAAAAATATTCATTCTATGAGAATTTAAAGTTAAATCAAATTTAAAAGGGCCCTTCCTGCTAACATAATTATGCTCATTTTATGAACAGATGCAGAGCTTTAAAATAACTAATCTTTAAGATGCAACCTCACTGTTTTGTCACTCTCTTGTGGTCTATGTGTGCTGCCTCAGGCCTGGAGGACAGAGCCCACAGCATGTGCTCACTAACTTTGCACTTTCACAATTTGAAACCTGTGAGATCATGGAACCACTTGCTTGTGACCCTGTCGTGTACATTTGAGGAGGGAATTTCTACGGGGGAGTCTCCCACTTGTCCAGCAGCACCATTTTTCCAGGGTTTCCACAACTCTTCCAGCAAAGTTACAGCAGACGAGTAGCAGAACCCCTGCAGAAAATTACCTTTTGATGATGTTTAAACAGCAGATTACAAGATATTGGGATTAGGAGTGGGCCATTCCTCAGGCTCTCAATGAAAAGACTGCCAAAACCAGTTCTTCTCACTTTAAAATTTACAATCCTACAAGTCCAGCCCCTTCCTTGACCTGAATTGCTTCTCATCAGAAAGGCCACTGTTAATTGATAGAAGTCACTAGCCACTTTGTTGCCTTCTAAACCAGTATTAATAAAAAACAGGACAACAAAGCACTAGATGAGATGGTTGAGACGATGGACAAATGGGAGCAGTCCACTACCCGCAATTGCAACACATTGAGGGAATTTTCCCACGGCCTGCAGAATACTCTGGAGATTGTGACAACCCAGAGATTGCTGCAGCATTAAGACATCAGGAAGAGCTTCCATGGACACTGTTGGCTTCTAGAGTGGCAGCTACCAGTGTTTCAGTAGATATCTTGAGGGTCAACCTGAACACCACACTTACACAGGGCTTCCAAGAGCTGGTTGGGACTATTGAGTCAACACCGACCAGTGGCACCTCTGAGCCTGTGCCCACTACCAGTGGGTTGCAAGGAGTGGGTGCAAATGTTTCTGTGTTTCCAGAGAGTGGCATTGAGCTTGCTTCCTTTAGGCCCGCTTCAATTCCTACACATGAGGGAGCTTCCAACATGGGCCCAGAACCCCTTGCCACTGCAAGAGAAAGGCTGCCAGAATCTGTTTCCCTGAAAGAGTCACCTCAAGCCTTAAAGGCTCCAGGGGACCAACCCAGCCACCCACCACCCAATCTCATCTCACAAATGGAATGCCCCATAGTAGTAGTAGATTAGGAGTTTGAAGAAGTCATAGAATCATAAAAAGGTTACAACATGGAAGGAGGCCATTCAGCCCATCGTGTCCGGGCCAGCTCTATGCAAGAGCAATCCAGCTAGTCCCACTCCCCCACCCTTTCCCCGTAGCCCTGCAATTTTTTCCTTTCAAGTACTTATCCAGTTCCCTTTTGAAGGCCATGATTGAATCTGCCTCCACCACCCCCTTTCATTCCAGATCCTAACCATTCACTGTGTAAAAAAGTTTTTCCTCATGTCACCTTTGGTTCTTTTGCCAGTCACCTTAAATCTATGTCCTCTGGTTCTTGACCCTTCCACCAATGGGAAAAGTTTCTCTTTATCTAATCTGTCTAGAACCTTCATGATTTTGAATACCTCTTTCAAATCTTCTCACAACCGTCTCTGTTCCAAGGAGAACAAACCCAGCTTCTCCAGTCTATCCACTTAACTAAAGTCCCTCATCCCTGGAATCATTCCAGTAAATCTCTTCTGCACCCTTTCTAAGGCCTTCACATCTTTTCTAAAGTGCGGTACCCAGAACTGAACACAATACTCCAGTCGTGGCCGAACTAGTGTTTTATGAAGGTTCATCATGACTTCCATACTTTTTTGTACTCTATGCCTCTATTTATAAAGCCCAGGATCGCGTATGCTTTTTTAACCACTTTCTCAACCTGCCCTGCCACCTTCAATGATTTGTACACATAAACCCCGAGATTTCTTTGTTCCTGTACCCCTTTTAGAGTTGTGCCCTTTAGTTTATATTGTCTCTCCTTGTTCTTCCTACTGAAATGTATCACATCACATTTTTCTGTATTAAATTTCATCTGCCACATGTCCGCCCATGCCACCAGCCTGTCTATATCCTCTTGACGTCTATCACTATCCTCCTGTTTACTACCTTTCCAAGTTGTGTGTCATCTGCAAATTTTGAAATTGTGCCCTGTACACCCAAGTCGAAGTCATTAATATATATCAAGAAAAGCAGTGGTCCCAGCACTGACCCCTGAGGAACACCACTGTAGGCACAAAGGGCAGACATGGTGTTAAATAATAGTTGTAAATAATGTGTTAAATAATAGTTGTAGATAGGGTGAAAGGAATTTTTGGAACTTTATGGAGATTTAGAAAATATGTTGTTGTGTGAAGTAAACATGGCTTATGCAAAGAGTTCTAAGTGCATTTCTGTGAATATTTTAAGCTTTTGGATATGGGGTGACGGCATGGGAAATGTAGGCTTTTGTCTTATGAAGGAACTTCCACTCTCTCTTCATCCTGTGTATCACCTTCAGCGGCTAGAAGCAGCAAGCCATTTTTCATTGTGATATCATACAGAATGCAACAAGCTACATTGATTCTTGAGACCCTTGCTGACTATATTGCAGGGTTTCACCAGATTTATCCAGGCACCAAAATGGGACTTGAGAGTTCCTTTAGTTGGCTCTGTGACACTTCTTTGTAGTAGATGGAGTATAATGTGGGGAAATGTGAGGTTATTCACTTTGGTAGGAAGAATAGAAAAACAGAATATTTTTTAAATGGTGAGAAACTATTAAAAGTAGGTGTTCAGAGAGACTTGGGTGTCCTCGTACAAGAAACACAAAGAGTTAGCATGCAGGTACAGCAAGCAATTAGGAAAACAAATGGAATGTTAGCCTTTATTGCAAGGGGGTTGGAGTACAAGAGTAAGGAAGTCTTACTACAATTGTACAGGGCTTTGGTGAGACCACACCTGGAGTACTGTGTACAGTTTTGGTCTCCTAATCTAAGGAAGGATATACTTGCCTTAGAGGTAGTGCAGCAAAGGTTCACTAGATTAATTCCTGGGATGAGAGGGTTGTCCTGTGAGGTGAGATTGAGGAGAATGGGCATATACTCTCCGGAGTTTAGAAGAATGAGAGGTGATCCAATTGAAACATATAAGATTATGAGGGGGCGTGACAGGGTAGATGCTGAGAGGTTGTTTCCCATGGCTGGTGAGTCTAGAACTAGGGGGCATCGTCGCAGGATAAAGGGGTTGGCCATTTAAGACTGAGATGAGGAGGAATTTCTTCACTCAGAAGATTGTGAATCTTTGGAATGCTCTACCCCAAAGGGCTGTGGATGCTGAATCGTTGAGTATATTCAAGGCTGAGACAGACAGATTTCTGGACTCTAGGGGAATCAATGGATATGGGGATCGGGCAGGAAAATGGAGTTAAGGTCGAAGATCAGCCATGATCTGATTGAATGGCGGAGCAGGCTTGAGGGGCCATGTGGCCTACTCCTGCTCCTATTTCTTATGTTCTTATTTTCTAGTAGTGGCATGGCCTCAATGTATCTATTGTCCCCTCTGTCTGTGAAAGCCTTTCTGGAGTCATCAACCATGACTGCAGGCGATAGTCCTGATCACCTATCAACCAGGAGAGCAAGCCTTTGGCTTAGTTGTAGCATTCCCAACTATGAGTCAAAAAATGCAGGGTTCAGACCCCGCTCCAGACACTCCCAGCGAATGGAGACCGGAACTCCGGCTCTGGATTCTAGGGACAAAAAGCAGAGAGTAGTGGTGAACGGTTGTTTTTCAGTCTGGAAGGAAGTATACAGTGGTGTTCCCAGGGGTCAGTATCAGCACCACTGCTCTTTCTGATATATATTAATGACCTGGACTTGGGTATAGAGGGTATAATTTCAAAGTTTGCAGATGACACAAAACTCAGAAACGTAGTAAACAATGTGGAGGATAGTAACAGACTTCAGGAGAAGGTGGACAGACTGGTGAATTGGGCAGACACATGGCAGATGAAATTTAACGCAGAGAAGTGTGAAGTGATGTATTTTGGCAGGAAGAATGAGGAGAGTCAATATAAACTAAATAGTACAATTTTAAAGGGGGTGCAGGAACAGAGAGATCTGGGGGTGTATGTACACAAATCTTTGAAGGTGGCAGAACAAGTTAAGAAGGCCGTTAAAAAAGCATATGGGATCCTGGGCTTTATTAATAGAGGCATAGAATACAAAGGCAAGGAAGTTATCCTAAACCTTTATAAAACACTGGTTAGACCCCAGCTAAAGGCCCCAAAATACAGGAGAAAGAAGGTAATTGATCCTGGAGGGGATTGATTACCGTCCAGAGATGACCTTACAGCTCCTTCAGGAGTCAGGCTATTCTGTGTCTGGGGAAGATCTAGCACTGCTTCAACTTTCTGGACCTCTGTCAGGACAGGCGCTGCTAATGCATTCTTACTGGTGCTGGTGAGTATGTTAATGACCCCGTCCCCAAAGTTTGGGATGGGGGTCTATGGCAAACCGCAGGGGGAGCAGAGACTTCTGTTCTGCTATATTTCCGTCAGTGGAGCAGGTCACCTGGAAATTCAGACCGTATGTGTATAATTTCTTTAAAAATATTATAAAATTTCCCTGATGGTGTAGGGAGAAAGTGTAGTCATCTCTTTCCTGGTGATAGATTTTGAGTATTGTGTTCAATCCTGGGCACCACACTTTAGGAAGGATGTCAAGGCCTTAGAGAGGGTGCAGAAAAAAATTACTAGAATGGTACCAGGGATGAGGGACTTCAGTTATGTGCAGAGACTGGAGAAGCTGGGATTGTTCTGCTTAGAACAAAGAAGGTTAAAGGGAGATTTGATTTGAGGTGTTCAAAAACATGAACGGTTTTGACAGAGTAAATAATGAGAAACTGTTTCCAGTGGCAGTAGGGTCCATAACCAGAGGACACAGATTTAAGGTTCTTGGCAAAAGAGCCAGAGGCGATATGAGGAAACATTTTTTCACAGCAAGTTGTAACGATCTGGAATGCACTGCCTGAAAGGGTGGTGGAAGTAGATTCAGTAATAACTTTCAAAAGGGAATTGGACAGATATTTGAAGGGAAAAAATTTACAGGGCTATGGGGAAAGAGATGGGGAATGGGACTAATTTGATAGCTCTTTCAAAGAGCTGGCACAGGCACGATGGGCCGAATGGCCTCCTCCTGTGCTGTACTTACTATGATGCTATGACATGCAGCAGGATACTCGTGTCTGGTGGGTGTGGGTGGCCCCCATCATCGCATGGGTTGTGGGAGCCTATAAAATCCTCCCGCCATACAGGACTAACCACTCTATCGGCTGTGTAAAGGTGGTTACAGCCATGGAAGGAGCGTTCACATTGCGGCCTGTCAGTGTGTTAATCCGCCTGCAAATCCTTTCACTACTTTATTACGAAAACAACAAGCAATCAACCATCCAGATACATGGCTTTAAGTTATGAGGGCTGGCATGATGGGTTATTGCATAATGAAAGCATCATGGCAGCTTCATGAGTATCTGGCTGGACATTCATAGAATGAAAGCCTTTCCTACTCATCAAATTGATGGGGTTTTCATATGATTCTTTGAACGCCATATACATTTCTCTTTCATGTCCTCGTGCTCCTCCTCTTCATAACACAGGAATAGAGGGACTCCCTTTGGGAAATTCATATCCCCAGTGCGAAGCAGCGCTTCGAGCAGCTAAAGTCCTGATTGAACCTCTAAAGAACGAAAGAGATTGACATGCAGGCGAAGTGACATGAACCTTCAGTAACAGCACATAAAATGGCCTCCTCAACAAAGTATCTGTTTCAGGAATACCTTCCTACATCTCCTACTGTCACTTATATAGTGATGGTAATTATTTGGGTGGGCTTTAGACAGAAGTTGGGGGAAATGGATTGGAGGGGATTGTCACGCTCCCTTGACCCCATTTATATGAGGCAGATCAGGCTCCCAGAGGGCCTTACAGAGGCCTGATTTTTAGTATCAGTGATGTCAACCAGTGTAGTTCATATTGTCGCTTTCTACCTCCCACAGGTGTCGCTGACATGTAGGGCTACACCACCTCATTTTTTGTCTGCTCTGTCTTTTCTAACACTTTTATACTCCGAAATGTTATATTCTTTTCCATTTTCTGGATTTAGCCTTGTTTCTGATATTCAGTTAGCAGTCACAGATCCAAATATTGATATTAATAGATCCTGTGGACGCTTGCACAAGCCTCCAGAGTTTAGATATATATCCACCAGTATACATATAGGAAACAGGCGAACTGTTCTCTTTCTTCGGCTCCCCCCAGCACACATGTACATACACACACAATTAGTTAACCATTGTAGATGTGCACAGAATCAAAATCTATCACCAGGAAAGAGATGACTACACTTTCTCCCTACACCATCAGGGAAATTTTAAAATATTTTTAAAGAAATTATACACATGCGGTCTGAATTTCCAGGTGGCCTAATCCACTGACGGAAATATAGCAGAACAGAAGTCTCGGCTTCCCCTGCGGTTTGCCATAGACCCCCATCCCAAACTTTGGGGACAGGGTCATTAACATACTCACCAACACCATGCATTAGCAGCGCCTGTCCTGACAGAGGTCCAGAAAGTTGAAGCAGTGCTAGATCTTCCCCAGACACAGAGTAGCCTGACTCCTGAAGGAGCTGTAAGGTCATCTCTGGACGGTAATCAATCCAGGATCTGGATCGATTACCTGCTTCCTCCTGTATTTTGGGGCCTTTTGAACGCTCCTCCTAGCCCCACAAAAATCTTCCGGCCCGCTGTTCTCACTCCCCCCTGCTCCATATTCACACCCCCCACAAACAGGCCCTACCTGTCAGCCGTCTCCATGCAGAAGTTGGCCAATTATTCACGGCACCAAACTGGCGAGCTGCGGCACAGCATCCGTTTGCCACCTACAGCTGACCAGCGAAATTTAAATGAGGGCCGAACCTGAAAATGTTTTGGGCCTCCTAATTGTGACCTGGGGCTGGCGCCACAGGTGCACTGCCGATATTGCACCCATTTTGGGCCCAAACTGAAAATTCCCCACCCAATGTTTTTAATGTTCAAACGCTGTAATAGTGATGGTGTTAAAATGTCAGCATCCAATTCAGGCATTGTGTTTTCTGAGCATTGGTGTTTATTATTTTTAGGGTATGACGGGTCGTAAAGGAGACTCTGGACTCCCAGGAATTCCAGGGCAAAAAGGTGAAAAAGGAGAAATCGGTTTCTTTGGTCCACCTGTAAGTATCTATCCCAATATCTTTCATTTCTTAAGAATGCCAGTACAACCTCAGTATAAGTAAATAATCCAATGTGTCAAACATTACTAAAACAAAAAGAAAATGTAATGTGAAGCACACTAGCTTGTCATAGTTACTGCTCTGTCCTTCTCCTCCTTGTTCACCTTTACCCCTCCTATCCTAAATGAACTGACTCCAGCTGGGTATCATTCCTATCATCGCTAAAAAAACAGATTATCTGGTCACGATCTCATTGCTTTTTGTGGGACCTTGCTGTGTGTAAATTGGCTGCTGCATTTCCTACATTACAACAGTGACTGCATTTCAAAAGTACATGGGCTGTAAAGCGCTTTGGGACGTCCTGAGGTCATGAAAGGCGCTGTATAAATACATGTTCTTTCTATTCTTTAATGCCATTTCTCACGTCTGACCCAAGCCTCCACCTCAGACACAGCTGTCAATTACAACCACTACTCCTGGATGACTTGATACATTGATATGTGCCAGATAACTTGAACTACCTGCCCAAGAAACTGTTCAAAACAAAAGATATTAACAAACTGTAGCTTCTTTAATTACATTGATTGGCTACCATTCACAATATTGAAACACGTAACACTTGTGGAAGAAGCCTGGAGATCCTGTGGGTCAGTAGATTCAGTAGCTTTGGTCATTTAAATAATTAACATATTAAACTCTATTATCCAACAGAAACCAGCTATAGAATTATTACTTACAAATTCATGTCACATCAATACCCATTCAGACAATCTATTTGGATTTCAAGCTGAATGTGCATCGAAAGGGCTGGACTTTGTTTGTACGTGAAACTGGATTTATAACCCTCGTGCCATGTCCAATTAGAGAGAATTCAAATAATAATCTAGTAGTCAAAAATGTTCAATTTTGCCACATTTTCTTCAGTCCTCAATGAACCACCCATCCAATCTTTCTCCTCCTTCAAATAATGATGGTGTGGTAGATTGGCATAAAATAAAGGCTGCTACCAGGGTAATGGAAATTTATTTGTATTATTTCATGCAACATCAGCATCCTGTTCAACCCGAGCTCAGCTTCCAACTCCAAATCCTCTTTGTCAAAAGACCACCTATTTCTACCTCGCTAACATTGCCTGCCTTGGCCCCTCTCTCAGCCTAATTATCACTGAAATCTTCAAATGTACCTTTGTCACCTCCAGACTTGCTTACATCAATGCTGTCCTGACTGGCCTCCCATCTTCTACCCTCCATAAACTTCAGCTCATCTAAAATTCTATTGCCCGTTGTTGGGTTTATATATTTATATATAATATAATAATATTATCATACATTCAAAATACAAGCCTATTCATCTCATGGATGGTAAATGAGGTAATGTTTCCAGTTGTTCCAAGCCTGACTTTGCAAAGTCCATTGCAGAATTAAGCAAAATTAAATTCCATGGGATTAAAGGGACAGTGGCAGCGTGGATACGAAATTAGTTAAGGGACAGAAAGCAGAGCATAGTGGTGAATGGTTGTTTTTCAGACTGGAGGGAAGTATACATTGGTGTTCCCCAGAGTCAGTCTTAGAACTAGTGCTCTTTTTGATATATATTAATGACCTGGACTTGGGTATCGAGGATATAATTTCAAAGTTTGCAGATGAAACAAAATTTGGGAATGTAGTAAACAATGTGGAGGATAGTAACAGACTTCAGGAGGACATAGACAGACTGGTGAAATGGACAGAAGCATGGCAGATGAAACTTAGTGCAGAGAAGTGTGAAGTGAAGGCCAGTAGTTTTCAGAACTTAATCAGTTTCGCTCTGAAACTACCCACTAAAAATGCCCAAGGATAACGCAAAAGATCTCTTCCTCAATTTTATTTTTCCTCCTGTGAAAAATAATACTAAAATTATCTTTTAAAAGCCCTGTGCATACCCTAGCACGTACTGCGCTGAGCTAGATGATTATTTTGGAGTAGCAGTCAGCCCACTACAATTGGCCTTAGAACTCCTGAGTTGAGATGAGGGAACCAGGCGGGGTTTCTGCTCCTGATTGCTCTCCAGCTACCATTGCTGGAAAGTCCATGTGAATGGATATGTGGTAAGGTCAGCAGTTTGGCTGTGGTGCCATGATCAAATCACATACAAGCACTCACTATCTAAGCACACACATGAAGAATGGTCACTTGGATGAAGTACCGGAGGAGGAGTCGCACCAGTGATACTGTACCCCAGAATGAGTCAGCAACTTCAGGAGAGCAAAGCAAGAATTTGGGGTGGATATTACACTGTACCAGTTCTTTACAGAAATAATTCCAGGGGTATATCTTGTATTTGATTAATATTTTTCCTTAAGCAAAATATTACATATCTATGTGCATGAGCCCTGAAATTCTAGGGCCTGAGAGCGCCCTAAAGCGGGTGGATTGCTTGGGGGGGAGGGCCATAATTTGGGATTGAACCACGATCCTCCTCTGCCCCATTTACAGTTTGCTCCAAATTCCCTTGTGGTGGGAAGGGAGAATCTAACCACCACCTCCCCTCCCCCAATATCTTGACAATTGTAAACAAGTTTACAACACCAAGTTATAGTCCAGCAATTTTATTTTAAATTCACAAGCTTTCGGAGACTTCCTCCTTCCTCAGGTAAATGACAATTGTAAACATTTACCTGAGGAAGGAGGAAGTCTCCGAAAGCTTGTGAATTTAAAATAAAATTGCTGGACTATAACTTGGTGTTGTAAAATTGTTTACAATTGTCAACCCCAGTCCATCACCGGCATCTCCACACCAATATCTTGAGGGTGAGTCCAGGGGAGTTCTCAGACTCTCTTGGTAATTACACCAATCACACCCCCTGTTAGGCCCAATAGAACTCTTTCTACCTAAGAGCTGGCATGAGTTCTGCTGTGGGCCTAACAAAGGCTCCAAGACTGCACTGGAGAAAGTAATAATTCCCTCTACAAAAATGGCCATATGCTCCCTTGGGAGCATTTCCCATGCATTCCCTCTTCACCCCATCCTGGGCCTCAGGTCTGCCATTGGAGTGGCAATGGCATTGTTCTGATTTTCCTCCTTGCTGTTGAGGCAGGCACCTCTGATGTGAACTATACAGGCATGGAATGCAATTCCACTGGTGGAGTAAGACTCCTGGAATTTCAAGGCCATGATAAATCATTAAAACTATACCTTGCTTTCTATTTAGGGTGAACCAGGGTTGAATGGTAATAAAGGTGAGAAGGGTGATGCTAGTGGAAAAGGTGATAGAGGTATTCCTGGTATACAGGTAAGTGAACAAATACCCATGCTTTAATCAGAGTAAAAAGCTGAGCATTATCTGAACACAGCTTCACCTAAACATTATTTTGGTGTATATTGCAGTAGTTTTTATAAAACAGCTATCTGTAGAAACTGATTACTTAGCTCCTGAACCAACTGCAAGTTTAATTCTATGGCAATTTAATCTATCTACCAGGAAATTGTCCATTTGTAGATTTTTAAAATATATTTACGTAATGGTATGGTTAATTCTGAAATATGGCAATACCAGTGTAAAACCTTTCAGTGTACGCCTAATGCAGATAATATCCTCCTTTCAGAATATTCAATAACTATACAATTTAAATTGCTTGATTCATCTATCATTGAATAAATAAATACTTTGAATTGCCTAGTAGTCAGTTATCATTTTATGAGATTTATCCATCTGTTCCTTGCTGATCTAAAACTTGTGTGTCTATTTTAATTGGGTAGATTTCCCGACTGGTCCTCCTATCAGATGTTACTTAGCGATGTATTATTAGCACTCAGTCAACCATTGGTGTGCTGATTTTGTCAGGTCAGCATTATTTGCAAAGTAGACAAGATCCTGACCCACATTAAGCCTAGTGTTGGGAGCTCTTCGCTAGAGATGGGATGTATAAGCCAGCCCTTAAAAGATCACTTACAAGGGTTGATGGATAAATTTTAATGGGCTCCATATGTAGATAAAATTGTTGGTAGCCTTTACAAAGGTGATAAACTGTTTGATGTATATTTCAACATTTGCAAAAATCTGCTAGGATAATAATAATACTGGGCAAAGCCCAGAAGCTGGAAAAACAGGTGTGGAGACAGGAACTGAGTCTGTGGCCAAGTAATGGAGTGGCACAACATTCCAACCCTCTAATGGCTGGCGAATTGGAGGTGGTGTAGAATGAGGTGGTACAGAATGATGTGATAGCAAGATGGGTGGCCATGGCTGCCACTCCGGGGCAACCTCCCTATAGGACAGCATTGCACATGGCATGGAAGGAGGCAGAGGAAGAAGACTTGAGGATGCAGTTAACCATTACCATCACTGGCAATGTCAGCCCAATGATGCATATTAACTGCAGGTTTCCTTGAAGCAGATGGCATAGTGCTGCATCTAGCTATCTGCTGACCTGTTTAATCAGTTCTGTAAAGTCATTGTCAGGTTGCTGCACCTTTGGCTGTAAATGTGGTTGAGAGGATACTGGCTGATAGATGCAGCCTGACCTGGCACCTCTCTATTGCTCTTCCTCTTCTTCCTTCAGAAAAACATACATAAAGCAGAAATGAAACAAAAAATATAAGAAAAAAGGTTCAGAAATAGCCTCAAATTGCTCATACAAATCTAACTGCAAGGCTCTTTAAATGCACCAGCATTAACAGCACGCCAGCATAAATAGCAGCCTTGGACACCATCTTATATGGGCAGATAGATGACTGAGTGCTATACTGACATAACTGCTGGAAAATTGCGTGGACTTTTAAATTATCATTGAGGCCTAATTTTAATATAATTACACTGCAAACTAGTGGGTGCTTGTGGCACTAATACAAAATCCAACCAAAAAATCCAAAGAGACACTAAATGGGAAGAAATCTGGCATAACGGATGTCTGCATAATTATGCCTACTTCAAGTGTAACTGGTCAGAATAGCTGCCATGATGTTTCCCAGGCAAAGGGCTTTCACACCCACAGGTGAAGTAGATAATAATTTCAACATTTTTCTTTTCTTTAGTGCTGAAGTACAATTAATTCGGGTCACTTTTGTTCCACAAGTTTGGATCTTCATCGATACAGTTCTAAAAATCATCAGATAATGTGACAGTGGGGATTGAATGGCATCATGGGATGTGCACTGACCGTTGATCTCTGTAACATGGTTTAACCTAGCCTATGTTTATGGGATGAAAGTCTGATCTGCCTATTGGCTCTAAAGAATGCCTTTGGGCAGCCTCAGACCAGTTCTTTCTGGTCATAGGTCCATTAAATTATCCCTATTTTGTTTCTAATCAAATTTCTCATTGTTGATGCTACATATTGGTGAAAATTAACTGAACTCATCAGTGTACAATAACTAATTACATTTACACTGATTCATGGGTGCTAAATTTGTGCCAATTTCATACTGGCCTTAGATTGTCAGTATAAAAAAAGTAGCTGATGTAGATTGAGTATAATTGGGGGAGGAGGTGTAGTGTGATGGGCTGGTTTTTTTCCAGCAATCTTTTCTCCATTAGCACTGGACCCCTCCCAGCACTCGTCCAGAGGTCAATCTTCACTTTTGAGCATAAATAGTGAGTGTCAGCAGATGGAGGGCATCATTAACAAGTCTAATCCTTCCTTACCTGACATACATACATATATTCACACACACACACATACATTCAGTAGGGTTTGCCAGATAGTGATCCCTAGTCCATGAGTGCTGAGGTCAATCTCTGTACCGCTACCACTATCCTGACCGAAATCAATAAACTCAGTACAAACCAGGGATTGAACATAGGACCTTCCACGTCTGTGATGTAAATTTTCTTTTTCACCACCTGGGCAGTAATCTGGCGGAGTGGACCACCTGCCCCTGGTAGAACCTGCCCGGTTTTCATTCCATTGATTTCAAATTACCGATCAGGCAGTGAAGATGAAAATTTACCCTTGTATGTCTGAGTTACACACTACCTTAACCAGTTAAGACATCAGGAAAGCCGTTCTTAGTCATCGGGTGTCCAATCACTTAATGCAAGGATAAACATAAACCAATGAAGTAACATGGAAACCTTTTCAAAATTATAGAAGTTTAATGACAGATCAATTGATGACATCATGCCATGTCCCTCTTTATAGGGAAATCCTGGTTCCACGGGTCTTACAGGTTTACCTGGTCAAAAGGGAGAAAAGGTAAGAATTCAGGATGCTTAATACAGGACATTTAAATTAATACACAGAACAACTTTGCACTTATGTATTGGCCTAAATTTTCCGCTGCTCCCCTCCTCCTTCTCAATTGGGGCGCATCGCTGGTCGGGCAAGACTTCTGTCTGCCCCAAGATGGCCCCCAACTCTGCCTGTATTTATGGCCCCGGGGTTGTTTACATATAGGATACGGGCTCCTTGGCCTCCACTGGGGATTCACGCCAGTCTGGGGTCGACACTTGCAATGGCAAGTCTCAGGGGCCTGCAACAGGAGCAAGAGGTTTACCGGCCAGCTCCCTTTAAAGATTTTTTTCCTCCAAAAAGGTTTCTTTCATTAGATGGTGGGATCTGTGCTTGGTTGCACTCAGAGAGCACATGCATGGGCCCCTCTTGAATGTTTACACCTGGACCCCACTGCCAAATTCTAAACACTAAATACTGAGGCCTTGGCCATAATTTTAGCATGGAGGCAGGAACTCAGCAGGTGGGTAAATAATCGCGTGGGAAACCCGGAATTAATTTGAGTGCGTCGGATTGTCCAATCACAACTCAATCGAAGACACTTCATTTTACTTCCGGGTTCCGCGTCTCCAAACTGCGCAGCGGGCGTCCTGCATGACACAATTTAAAGGCCACTATTTAAAGGGCCAATGCAAAAATGGATTTTGAAGGAAAAAGGAGAAAATCAGATATGGAAGGACATAGATGAAAGGCAGCACCCAGGTTCTCTGACGCATCCCTTGAGGTACCACTGGCTGCTGTGAGAAGCAGGAGGGAGGTGTTATACCCAGGTGGTAAGAGGAAGTAGGCCTGGCTGGACATGGCAGAAGAGGTGAGTAGCAGGAGCACGGTGCCCAGGTTTTGGCTGCAGTGCAGGAAGCGTTTTAATGACCTAACTAGGTCAGGAAAAGTGATTACATTTGCTGATTCACCCACATCCTGTGTTGTGCAACACCACCCCTCTCACTCTTTGTTGGCAAGCCTACTCCATCACATCACTCCTCACATGTGGTGAAGTTTCAGCACCAGCCATCAATCACTTTCTATGTACTTCGTCACCTCCCCATTTGCGCACCCACCACTGCCACTCACCCGAATCCTGATGCAATGTGATGCATCTGTCTGATAGTCACCCTCTGATGAATCTGTTTCATAGACAGCCTCACCCAAAGCAATGGATCCATCGGGTGAATACATCACCTTCAGTCACTCACAGGTCAGTTCTTTCTCCCCTTGTAGAGAGTGCAAAATGCAAGGGAGAGGACGAGAACTGGAGGTGGCCCACCACAGATAATGCAGCTAACAGATGCAGAGGAGGAGGCCGTGGAAATAGGTGGGACAGTTGCATCCCTATCCATCAGAGGTGGAGAGACTGGGAACCCGCAGGTGGCTGGTAACAGAACAGCTTTCATACACATGATGAATTTATTTCATCAATGACAAAACTGTGACAAACCTCAGTATGGCCATTGGAAAGATTGTCACTTTTCCGATGAATAATTAGTATCGCTTTCTGTTGTCTTCCAGGGCCTTCACAAGTTCAAGAAGAATGTGGTGAGATGGAAGATATCAATTCCTCAGAGGACCTCAATCCTTCTGAGGGTGCACCATCTCAGGACATACAGCCATGCACCAGCGCAGGTACTGGCACTTTGGTGGATCCCGTTAGACAGATAGTTGGGTTGTCGCCTGGTGATTCACCACTCACAAGTGAGCATGAGCAGACACTGGTGGCAGGGGCAGCTGTGGAGAGTCCGCGTCAGAGAGCGCACACCTGTCCAAGTTCTGCTCAACTAGACCCAGATGTTGAACCCTGGGGGCTGTCGTTGAGAAGAAGAAGAATGATTGAGGTACTGATTTAGCTTTGCAATGTACTGGAAAATGTGCCACGCACATTCTCCACAATAGCAGAGAGGATGGAGGACTCCAACTCCAATACTAGTGGATTGTTGTTGCAGGTAAGAGCAAGAATGTCTGCGATGGAGAGAATGGCAGCCTCCAATGAGCTTCAAGCACGGCTCTTAAATGAGTCCATGCAGGCCATGACAAAGGGTGTGCAGGCTCTGGATGCCAACACGTCAAGCACCTTAAACAGGCAGACAGATATCTTAGCCGTGGCCTTACAAAGTGGCACATCTGTTCACCAACCTGCTGACCAGCAGAGTGGTGGGAGTAATGTTGCGCTGGCCCAGGAAAGGGATGATGGCAAAACGGGACATGGAAGTGGGAACTCCACTCAAAGCGCTCCCACATCTCACCCATTGCTCCCCCCTCAACCAGTACCTGAAATGCTGCCTCCTCCCCCAATGGCCAAGTCTGCCCCTGCACAGGTGCAGGTGGAGCAGTCTTTGGCAGGGCCCTCACATGCTCCAAAATTTTTTGAGGCGGGAACAAGGAGAGTCGATGAGGATAACTTGTTTGATATAGTGCACATGGATTTTAGCAAGGCTTTTGACAAGGTCCCACATGGCAGCCTGATCAAAAAAGTAAAAGCCTATGGGATCCAAGGGAAAGTGGCTAGTTGGATCCAAAATTGGCTCAGTGGCAGGAAGCAAAGAGTAATGGTTGATGGGTGTTTTTATGACTGGAAGGCTGTTTCCAGTGGGGTTCCGCAAGGCTCAGTACTAGGTCCCTTGCTTTTTGTGGTATATATTAATGATCTGGACTTGAATGTGGGGGGCTTGATGAAGAAATTTGCAGATGATACAAAAATTGCCTGTGTGGTTGATAGTGAGGAGGAAAGCTGTAGACTGCAGGAAGATATCAATGAACTGGTCAGATGGGCAGAAAAGTGGCAAATGGAATTCAATCTAGAGAAGTGTGAGGTAATGCATTTGGGGAAGGCAAGGCCACTATTACGCCACAAACAAGGCAAGGGAGTACACAATTAATGGGATGATACTGAGAGGTGTAGGGGGACAAAGGGACCTTGGAGTACATGTCCACAGATCACTGAAGGTAGCAGGACTGGTAGATAAGGTGGTTAAAAAGGCAAACGGGATACTTTCCTTTAATAGCCAAGGCATAGAATATAAGAGCATGGAGGTTATGCTAGAACTGTATAAAACATTGGTTAGGCCACAGCTTGAGTACTGCGTACAGTTCTGGTCACCACATTACAGGAACAATGTGATTGCACTAGAGAGGGTACAGAGGAGATTTACGAGGATGTTGCCGGGGCTGGAGAAGTTTTAGCTATGAGAAAAGATTGGATAGGCTGGGGTTGTTGTCTTTGGAACAAAGGAGGCTGAGGGGAGATTTAATTGAGGTATATAAAATTATGACGGAACTAGATAGAGTGGCTAGGGAGGACCTATTTCCCTTAGCAGAGCGGTCAGTGACCAGTGGGCACAGATTTAAAATAATTGGTAGAAGAATTAGAGGGGAGCTGAGGAGAATTTTTTCACCCAGAGGGTGTTTGGAGATCTGGAACTCACTGCCTGAAAGGGTGGTAGAGACAGAAACCCTCATCTCATTTAAGAAGTGCTTGAATGTGCACTTGAAGTCCCGTAACCTACAGGGTTACGGACCAAGTGCTGGAAAGTGGAATTAAGCTCGATAGCTCTTTTTCAGCCGGCACGGTCACAGTGGGCCGAATGGCCTCGTTCTGTGCCGTAACTTTCTATGATTCTAAAACCCAGAGGGTGTAGGCCAAGAGCATCTCAGCAGCCAGGGCAGGTATCCGAGCAACCTGCCACTCCCTCTGCTGAAGCCACAGGGGATACACCACGTAGAAGTGGCAGAAAGCGTAAGGTTAAGCAACTGTAATTCATCAAGGGTAAGCACAAGGGTGTTTGACGAAATGTTATGTTCATTTATATTTTTTTGTATTGGCACATTAAATTTATTCATTATCATCACTTCCACGTCTTGGCCATTATTACGTCCCAAGTGTTAAGTCACCCTTTCATCTGCTTAATCGTGAATGCCAAGACACGATGACACCAATTGGCAGGGTGTGCAATGAGTGTATGCGTGGTTGTAGGACTATTTTTATGCAAAGGCGGGGGATTGGTGGTGGTGGTGGTTGTCCAGGTGTTCTGAGTATCTCATTCTTCAATTTGCACATCTCACTATGAGAACCTGTTAGTGACGAGGGCATCACGGGCAGCAATGTGCGCAGCTGTTCTGGCGATGGATTCCCCATCTTCATTGTCCTCCTCCTCCTTGTCCTCCTCATCCTCTTCAATGTTGGCGCCAGCAGACGATGCTTGACATTCGCTATCGTCCACCTGTAACCCTCTCTGCTGCGCTATGTTGTGCAGAACGCAGCACACCACAATTATTCTGGACACCCTCACTGGCGAGTACAGAAGGGCTCCCCAGATCTATTCAGGCACCTGAAGCACATAGGAACAGGAGTAGGCCATTTAGCCCATCGATCCTGTTCCGCCATTCAATTAGATCATGGCTGATCTGTGACCTAACTCCATATACCCGCCTTAGCCCCATATTCCTTATTACCTTTGGTTAACAAAAATCTATCAATATCAGATTTAAAATTTACAATTGAGCTAGCATCAACTGCCGATTGTGGAAGAGTGTTCCAATCTTCAACATGCCAATGGCTTGCTCAATGACACACCTGGTGGTCATGTGACTCTGGTTGTACCGGTGCTGTGCTTCAGTGGTGGGGTTTCTCACAGGTGGTCATGAACCACATTTGGGTAATCCCTTGTCTCCAACGAGCCAGCCCTTAAGTCTGACTCCTGTCTGGAAGAGGTCTGGAATGTTGGACTGGCACAAAATTAAGTAATCGTGACAGCTGCCAGGGAATCTAGCGCACACCAGCCGTGCATTGATGGAGTGATAGGTTTATGAAGACTCCTGGCTCATATGGTGGTTCTCGGATTGCCACGTGTGGGCAGTCAATTGCGCTCTCCACCCACGAATTGAAACCCACTGGCCTCTCAGTCTGGCTGATGTCAGCGCGGGGAAGTTCATGTAGTCGGACGTCCTGGCAAACGACCCATCCATGACCTGTCGTATGCACTTATGTGCAGACAACTGACGCATCCTGGCGATGTCACCGGTGGCGCCCTGGAAGGATCCGGAGGCAAAGAAATTGAGGGCAGTGGTGACTTTAACTGCGACAGGAAATACGTGGCCACCGGGGGTGAATTTTAACCCCCCTGAACACGTGGATTGGGGGCGGGTGGGAGGTTAAAATAACAGCTTTTTGGAGCGGGACGGCATCCCGGCTCCAATGCGCCCACTTCTGGGTTTAACCCAGGCAGGTTTGTCTGCATGTGGACAGCAAACACCAGGAAGTCCCGCCCCCACTTAAAGCCAGCGGGCCGATACTTAAAAGGGAAATGTACCTCAGTGAGATACTTGAGGTACTTAATATTTTGTGTATTGGAAAATTAAAATGAATTTAACCTTACCTGTTTGGGTTTCCCATCGCTTCAGATTCACGTCAGGTGAAAGCAGGTGGGAAGGGCCGGATCCATGAGGTGAGTGCCTTTATTGCACTGCTTGTGGGCCCGGAGGAGCACGAGTGCTTCATCCAGGCCCAATAAGCTCACCTGGTCGACAGGACCACTGTGATCAGCCGCCCCCTCCCACCTCACCCATACCCCGATGGTGGACCCCCCCCTACCTCTAACTCTTCACCTGACCTCCAGTGACCACCAACCTCCTCCTCGGCCCATCCAATCACCTCCCTGGTCCGTGATCCCTGCCTCTGATCCCCAGCTGCAGCCTGCTACCACAGGCCTTCCTGCCCAACAGCCAGCAGTCTGTCAATCAGGCTGGCTGTCGGGTGCGAAGCCCGGAAGTAAAATTTATTGGCCTCATTAAGGTTGTGATCTGCCAACTCACCTCCAGGTTTCACACCATCCATCCGAGGGAATTTATTTATTTTTTTGAAACCCATTTATCATGTTAAGGACATCCATCTAATTTTAGAAATTGTTAATTCTGCTTGGATTATCGCTATGTAGGAAGAGTATGTTACTCATGTCTTTCCCAGTGAGTACTTGAAAGAAGTAATCGTTTAGTACTTAACTAGATTTGCTCATCTTCAGCATCTGCCCCGTTACTACATTTTGGGCTTCTCATCTCTTTGCCTGCCTTTGAGGGTAGACTAGGAAAACTAAGAATTCTCAGCCTTGAACTGAAACAAATGGGAATGTATTTTATGGAGGTGTAAGCAGAATAGAAAAGATAAATCTAGAGTACTATTTAAATTAAATAATGACTGCAGGGAGAATGAGGTCGATACAAACTGGTAAAGGGCACATTCAGGACTGATGTGAAAGAGGATTTCTTTATGCAAAGAGTAATCATTTTTTTGTATTCATTCATCGGATGTGGGCATCGCTGGCAAGGCCAGCATTTATTGCCCATCCCTAATTGCCCTTGAGAAGGTGGTGGTGAGCTGCCATCTTGACAACTGAGTGGCTTGCCAGGCCATTTCAGAGGGCAGTTAAGAATCAACCACATTGCTGTGGGTCTGGAGTCACATATAGGCCAGACCGGGTAAGAACAGCAGGTTTCCTTCACCCAAAGGACATTAGTGAACCAGATGGGTTTTTATGACAATCCTGGTCATCATTACCAATACTAGCTTTTTATTCCAGATTTTTTAAATTTTTAATTAACTGAATTTAAATTCCCCAGCTCCTGTGGCAGGATTTGAACTCATATCTTCGGATTATTAGTCCAGGCCTCTGGATTACTAGTCCAGTAACATAACCACTATTTAACTGTATCCGTATAAATAGTTGGAGTGGCCTTCTGGATAGTGCAGCGGGCAAAAACTTTGAAATCAGTCAACAGTCAGTTAGATACGGTGATGGGGGAAGCACAGGTTTCTCATGAAGGATGAGCTAGATGGGTCAAATGGCCAGCCTAATTTCTACTTATCCTTGTAATCTTTGTTACCGACATTGATTGGAAGAGAAGCTTGCACCCCAGACAGGATTAAAATAATTCAAAATGAACAAAAAATGTATTATGCTAACCATTAATAATGATTCCATGTAATCAATCATCACATCACTGGGCCTGAAAATATATCAACAAAAGCCTTGGAGCCACAAAGACAAAAAACTTTTAATTCCATAGACAAGACAAAATTGTTAGGTAAATCCATCAATGCTGTGCTTCCAGTGGGGAGCTATGTTCAAAAAGATTGGGCTACAGTGTTGTAACACTGTTTCCCCACCTATATTTCTTTTGAGCCTGGCTCCCTACTGGGAGCACAGTGAATTTACCCTCATATATAAAAGTTTTTTATTGCTGACCTTCCTTTAATTTTGGGTATTAACTGTGATATATGTGGAGGCAATGTATTATTTTAAAGCAAATTTACTAAGACAAAGGTCAAGGTCAGATTTCTTGCAGCGAAGTACAGTATCTGTTTTCCTTCTTGTTTCTTACACAGGGGAAACCTGGTGAATCGGGATTAGATGTAAGTACCTTTTGGCAGAATATTTAAAATTCACTATTAAATTAAAAAACAACATTGTTAATTAAGTAGATGCAAATAGCCTACAGCTTTACAGATTTCTACTTTGTCACCATATATATAGTGAAGAATAACCATACTTTCTGGAAAACAAATCAATAATGGAAAATTTAATGAAAGCACTAGTTAAAGAGCTAATTAACGTGCATAATGTGAACTGAGAGCCCAAACTGACCTGATTAGGCGGTTCAGCTCACTAACTGAATCCCAAAATTTCTCATATTCAGGTTCAGGTGTTTCATTTTCTTTTCAAAGAAAAAGTTGCCACCACACATGAAAAGAGACACGGAATATATTTTGTGTGTGAGACATAATTTTCTGTATCTCAGTGTTCTGTAAAATGACAAAATATTCCTTTGCCCGTGGCACAGGCAGTGTCCCACCAAAATGTCAAAAGCTTCCCTTAGCCAGCATCTGGTGTTAGTGGTTTGACCAACAGAAACAAAGGTCAGAAAAGGTAAAATACTGCAGATACTGGAAATCTGAAATAAAAAGAGCAAATGCTGGAAATACTATCAGCATTCTTTAAATGAGCTTTTATTTTTAAGTTTCTGCTGGCTGGTTTGGTGCTCCCAATTCCTCAAGACATTAACTAATTCTCTTATGATCTAATGGGAATTTATTTACTGCTGTATAAGCACAGATGTATGTTAGAACCTTGGTGATGTTGAATAGAGAAAATTTGCATTTTACTGGTTTCCGCACCAGTTTCATTATTAGGGTCAGTTTGCAAATCCTTAACTTTTAAGGTACCTGGAACGAAAACTCCAAATAATCTGAATATTCAAACCCGTTAACTACCTTTTTAAAACTCCAAAGCACATGCATTTATAAAGACCTGAATATGTATATTAAATGGAAAATTATTTTCCATTTCTGAGAGCTATATCTATAGTATAAGATACCATGTTGATTAATTGTTTCAACGCATGCAAAACTATTATTGTTTGCAGGGTTTTCCAGGACTGAGGGGGCAAAAGGGAGACAGAGGTGAAAAAGGAGACAAGGTAATTAAATATTAATTCAAGTTTGTAAATAGAAAAAAAAATCACCTTTTATATGTGATTATAACTTGTGTCAGAAGAGCATTTGGACAAATATTATCTGATCAGAAAGAGCCAGCATAGATTTGTAAAGGGTAAGTCATGTCTAACAAACCCAATTGAATTTTTTGAGGAGATAACAAACGTGGTAGATAAGGGAGTGTCTATGGATGTTATTTATATGGACTGCCAGAAGGATTCAACAAGGTTCCAAGCAAGAGACTGTTAACAAAAATGAGAGCGCATGGAATTGGAGGCAACCTATTGGCTCGGATAGGGAATTGGTTAGGAGCCAGGGGATCAACCCTGGTTCAATGAGGAGTGTAGAAGAGGATGCCAGGAGCAGCACCAGGCGTACCTAAAAATGAGGTGCGTACCTAAAAATGAGGTGCGTACCTAAAAATGAGGTGCCTACCTGGTGAAGCTACAACTCAGGACTACATGCATGCTAAACAGTGGAAGCAACATGCTATAGACAGAGCTAAGCGATTCCACAACCAACGGATCAGATCAAAGCTTTGCAGTCCTGCCACATCCAGTCATGAATGGTGGTGGACAATTAAGCAACTAACAGGAGGAGGAGGCTCTGTAAACATCCCCATCCTCAATGATAGTGGAGTCCAGCATGTGAGTGCAAAAGACAAGGCAGAGTGGATGATCCATCTTGGCCTCCTCCCGATATCCCCACCATCACGGAAGCCAGTCTTCAGCCAATTCGATTCACTCCACGTGATATCAAGAAACGGCTGAGTGCACTGGATATAGCAAAGGCTTTGGGCCCCGACAGCATCCCGACTGTAGTGCTGAAGACTTGTGCTCCAGAACTAGCCGCGCCTCTAGCCAAACTGTTCCAGTACAGCTACAACACTGGCATCTAACCAACAATGTGGAAAATTGCCCAGGTATGTCCTGACAACAAAAAGCAGGACAAATCCAATCTGGCCAATTACCGCCCCATCAGCCTACTCTCAATCATCAGCAAAGTGATGGAAGGTGTCATCGACAGTGCTATCAAGTGGTACTTACTCACCAATAACCTGCTCACCGATGCTCAGTTTGGGTTCCACCAGGACCACTCGGCTCCAGACCTCATTACAGCCTTGGTCCAAACATGGACAAAAGAGCTGAAATTGCAGAGGTGAGGTGAGAGTGACCGCCCTTGACATCAAAGCACCACTTGACCGAGTGTGGCACCAAGGAGCCCTAGTAAAATTGAAGTCAATGGGAATCAGGGGGAAAACTCTCCAGTGGCTGGAGTCATACCTAGCACAAAGGAAGATGGTAGTGGTTGTTGGAGGCCAATCATCTCAGCCCCAGAACATTGCTGCAGGAGTTCCTCAGGGCAGTGTCATAGGCCCAACCATCTTCAGCTGCTTCATCAATGACCTTCCCTCCACCATAAGATCAGAAATGGGGATGTTCGCTGATGATTGCACAGTGTTCAGTTGCATTCGCAACCCCTCAGATAATGAAGCAGTCCGTGCCCGCATGCAGCAAGACCTGGACAACATCCAGGCTTCTGCTCATAAGTGGCAAGTAACATTCGCACCAGACAAGTGCCAGGCAATGACCATCTCCAACAAGAGAGATTCTAACTACCTCCCCTTGACATTCAACGGCATTACCATTGCAGAATCCTCCACCATCAACATCCTGGGGGTTACCATTGACCAGAAACTTAACTGGACCAGCCATATAAATACTGTGGCTACAAGAGCAGGTCAGAAGCTGGGTATTCTGTGGCAAGTGACTCACCTCCTGACTCCCCAAAGCCTTTCCACCATCTACAAGGCACAAGTCAGGAGTGTGATGGAATACTCTCCACTTGCCTGGATGAGTGCATCTCCAACAACACTCAAGAAGCTCAACACCATCCAGGACAAAGCAGCCCGCTTGATTGGCACTCCATCCAGCACCCTAAACATTCACTCCCTTCACCATGGGCGCACAGCGGCTGCAGTGTGTACCATCCACAGGATGCACTGCAGCAACTCACCGAGGCTTCTTCAACGGCACCTCCCAAACCCGCGACCTCTACCACCTAAAAGGACAAGGGCAGCAGACACATGGGAACAACACCACCTGCACGTTCCCCTCCAAGTCACACGCCATCCCGACTTGGAAATATATCGCCGTTCCTTCATCTTCGCTGGGTCAAAATCCTGGAACTCCCTTCCTAACAGCATTGTGGGAGAACCTTCACCACACGGACTGCAGTGGTTCAAGAAGGCGGATCACCACCACCTTCTCAAGGGCAATTAGGGATGGGCAATAAATGCTGGCCTCTCCAGCGACGCCCACATCCCATGAACGAATTTAAAAAAAGGTAGGAGACAGACAGTAGGGATAATGGGTTTTATACTCAAATTGGCAGGATGTGACTAGTGGTGTCCCCCGGGATCTGTACTGGGGCCTCAGCTTTTCACTATATTTATAAATGTCTTGGATGAAGGAATAGAGAGCCGTATATCCAAGTTTGCTGATGACACGAAGTGAGGTGGCACAGTAAATAGTGTAGATGGGAGCAGAAAGTCACAAAGGGACATTGACAGATTGAGTGAGTGGTCAAAATTGTGGCAGATGGAGTTCAACGTAGAAAAGTATGAGATCATCCACTTTGGACCCAAGAAAGATAGATCAGAGTATTTTCTAAATGGCGAGAAGCTAGGAACTGTGGATGAGCAGAGAGATTTAGGGTCCAAGTACAGAAATCACTAAAAGCTAGTGGACAGGTACAAAAAAATAATTTAAAAGGCTAATGGAATGTTGGCCTTTATCTCAAGATGGCTGGAATATAAAGGGGTAGAAGTTACGTTACAGCTATACAGAGATCTGGTTAGACCCCATCTGGAGTATTGCATTCAGTTCTGGGCGCTGCACCTCAGGAAGAATATATTGGCCTTGGAGGGGGTGCAGTGCAGATTCAGCAGAATGATACCAGGGCTAAAAGGGTTAAATTATGAGGACAGGTTGCATAGACTGGGCTTGTATTCCCTTGAATATAGAAGATTAAAGGGTGATCCAATTGAGGTGTTTAAAATGATGAAAGGAGTTAAGGAGTTGCTGGGTAGATAGAGAGAAACTATTTCCTGTGGTGGGGGAGTCCGGAACAAGGGGGCATAATCATAAAATTAGAGCTAGGCCGTTCAGGAGTGATGTCAGAAAGCACTTCTTCACATAAAGGGTCGTGGAAATCTGGAACTCTCTTCCCCAAAAAGCTGTTGAGGCTAGGTCAATTGAAAATATCAAAACTGACATTGGTAGATTTTTGTTATGCAAGGGTATTAAAGAATATAAAACCAAGGCGGGTAGATGGAGTTAAGATACAGATCAGCTATGATCTAATTGAATGGTGGAACAGGCTCGAGGGGCTGAAAGGCCTACTGCTGTTCCTATGTTCCTAGAAATGGGCAAAGATGATTGTTACTGTGCATCTACAACTACTAAAAGAAGAAGAATTTGCATTTAAATAGCACCTTTCATGACCTCAGGACATCCCAAAACGCCTCACAGCCAATGAAGTACTTTTCAAGTGTAGTCACTGTTGTAATGTAGGGAAACGCAGCAGCCAATTTCCACACACCAAGGTCCCACAAATAGCAATGAGATAAATGACCACTTAAACTGTTATAGTGGAGGGAAAAATTGGTTGGGGTTGAGGGAAAAATGCTGGCAAGGATACCAGGGGAACTCCCTTGCTCTGCTTTGAATAGTGCCATGGGATATTTTACATCCACTTGAGAGGGCAATCGCGACCTCAGTTTAATGTCTCATCTGAAAGCTGGCACCTCCAACAGTGCAGCACTCCCTCAGCACTGCACTCGAGTGTCAGTTGAGATTGTATGCTCAAGTGCTGGAGTGGGGCTTGAACTTACAACCTTCTGACTCAGAGCCAAGAGTACTGCCACTGAGCCACGGCTGACACCTAATAAAAAGATTAAACCGTCATTATTATTCTCTAATTAATCTCAAAAACTAAATAATGAATATTAAGAGTTTTTAAATAAAAGCAATGACTTGAATGGGATAAATTTAGAGGATACTACAAATGGATTTTAATCATCAGTCTTCAGTCAAATTGGTAGACAGACATCGCTATTCAGTTGAGAAAAAACATAAGAACATAAACAGGAGCAAGACTAGGCCATATGGCCCCTCGAGCCTGCTCCGCTATTCAATAAGATCATGGTTGATCTTTGACCTCAACTCGACTTTCCACCCGATCCCCATATCCCTTGGAATCCAAAAATCTATCGATCTCAGTCTTGAATATACTCAACGACTCAGCATCCACAGCCCTCTGGGGTAGAGAATTCCAAATATTCACGACCCTCTGAGTGAAGAAATTCCTCCTCATCTCAGTCCTAAATGTCTGACTCCTTATCCTAAGACTGTCCCCTAGTTCTAGACTCTCCAGCCAGGGGAAACATCCTCTCAGCATCTACCCTGCAAGCCTTCTTAGAATCTTATATGTTTGAATGAGATCACCTCTCATTCTTCTAAACTCCAGAGAATATAGGCCCATTCTACTCAATCTCTCATCATAGGACAACCTAAAAGCAAAACTAAAAGCACGTCTCCAGTGGGTTGAACACAAAGCAAGAAAGGGTGGAGCCCTGGAAGAGTGTACAGCTTCCTTGTCCAATATTTGTTCTGAGGGGAGATTTGTCTTATGTGGAAGTGATAATCTTTGAGAAGAAATATGGAGAATATAGGGGCAAAATTGGACATTATTTAACTTGTTTTTCAGGTGCGAAACAGGTGACAAACTTACCAATATCGGGTACCGATCACGTGCCCATAGTTGTCCCAGGCCCCTGCTTAAAATGAAAATTGAGCCTATTACAATATTTAAATCCGCTTCCTTCGATTGTTTTTCCCTTTTGTGCAATTGGTTTGTGCCAATATCTGATTCGCTAATTCATAATTCCACCCAGCAAATCATGATGGGAACAGTCAGGAACCAGCCTACAGAAATTCTATTTAAAGGGACAACTACTTACTATGATACTTACAGTGTTCTGGCCCACTGTATACTTTAGTTAACAGTTTCAGGTTTACAATAGTTTTATTTGTCTTTCTTAGAGCTGCACTTCTATGTACATCACATAGTTGTGAAATGTTAGTTGATGCATTTTCATAGTCTGGCAACTGATATTTCTCTGTTCCTATGGCATAGTGACGTTTTCCTATAGTTTTCTGGTTTTAAAAATAAATATGTGACAAATTTACATCAGATAATATTAGTCACACATTGAGGTATTTGGATATCAAAACAGAAAATTGAAACTCAAGATGGTTCATAATTTGAACTCCTCAATGTGTTACTGCTTGCTAACATGCCCTAACCTAGGTTATCCCATGCAGCATATGGAGGTGGAGATCATGTGCTAGTTTTTTTTTGAGTTTTCAGAAAGTTGTTTTTTCCAGTGGTGAATGTTATGGGAGATGGTAGTCTCCTGCAAATGAAGTGCTATTGCATTGTATGATTTGAACTGCAACTTATTTGAATTAAAGCACTAGAAATCAAGAGCTGCTGTTATCTGAACTCACCAGCAGGTGTCATTCAGCTCCAGATTTTCACAACTGCACAAATTCAAAAAGTTCAGAATAGATCTGAATGCTTGTAATTTAAATCTACTTCAGCAAAACTTCAAGTCGCAAACCTAAATCGGATTGGTGCAAAATCTGCTAAGTATATTCATCAATTTCGATACTGTTTGCTTTGTTTATGTATAACTCCATGTACAAATTCCACTACCACCCCAGCAGATTGATGCTTCAGGCAAACAAGGCATTCAGGGATGTATAGATCCATTAGATTACAACAAAAATCAAAATGAACACACATTCATTGTTGCTAACTGCAACCAGTTTCAGCCCTCCGTTCACACCGTGCTCTCCGTGTTCAGGTCTTGGGACTTCACAATGCTTTGCCAGTTATTTTTGCTGCAAATGAGCTGATATTATCCATTCACAGAAGTAGCCAGTGGGCTACACATTATGCAGCAAGAGTGAGGCAGAGCCAGATATACTCTTTTAAGAGCACAAAGAAGGGGATTGGTAGATATGCTGTCATAAATTACATAGAACTTAGTAGCAAAATATATTATGTTTGAAAAGTTGGTTATGGAGAATTCTGAAAGTTATCTGGTCCAATTTGTTTTTACATTTTTATGTTCCGATGGCAGTTAATAAGATTGTGAATAATGGATGGATGTAAGTAACTGTGATTCAGAAGGCATACAAAAAAGAGCATACTTGGAAAGAATTTGCAGAACAATATCTAAATATCATAAGTATTTGATGGCAAAAAATATCGTAATCAATTGTAAATTGCTTTTATACAAACAATTCATGTTTTGTGTTTGCACTCTGGTATGAATATCAGAGTTGGGTGACATCAATTTTCATAAAAAGTAGGGCGAAGCAGACTAATGAATCATTATGAGGATAGGATGAGGGTCAAGATAGGTTTAACTAAGGAATGGTGAATGAGGGATTCGCAGTGAGAATGAAGTGCAAGGGCATTACATTGATATGAAGGTTGGGAGTAATGTGTGACATTAAAGGTGTGAGAGGGGAGATGGTATGGTGCGGATGAGGAATGAGTGGTGAGGAATGAGTGGTAGCAAATGTTACCCCGCTATTCAAGAAGGGAGGGAGAGAGAACACAGGGAACTACAGGCCAGTTAACCTGACATCGGTCGTCAGGAAAATGCTGGAATCCATTATTAAGGGAGTGTTAACAGGGCACTTAGAAAATAATAATATGATTAGGCAGAGCCAACATGGTTTTATGAAAGGGAAATCGTGTTTGACAAACCTATAAGAGTTTTTTGAGGATGTAACTAGCAGGGTAGATAAAGGGGAACCAGTGGATGTCATTAATTTGGATTTTCAAAAGGCATTCGATAAGGTGCCACATAAAAGGTTGTTACACAAGGTAAGAGCTCATGGGGTTGGGGGTAATATATTAGCATGGATAGAGGATTGGTTAAAGGACAGAAAACACAGATTAGGGATAAACGGGTCATTCTCAGGTTGGCAGGCTGTAACTAATGGGTTGCCGCAAGGATCGGTGCTTGAGCCTCAGCTATTTACAATCTATATTAATGACTTAGATGAAGGGACCGAATGTAATGTATCCAAGTTTGCTGACAAAGCTAGGTGGGAAAATAAGCTGTGAGGAGGACAGAAAGAGTCTGCAAAGGGATATAGACAGGGTAACTGAATGGGCAAGAAGGTGGCAGATAGAGTATAATGTGGGGAAAGGTGAGGTTATTCACTTTGGTAGGAAGAATAGAAAAACAAAATATTTTTTAAATGGTGAGAGACTATTAAATGTTGGTGTTCAGAGAGACTTGGGTGTCCTCGTACAAGAAACACAAAAAAGTTAGTATGCAGGTACAGCAGGCAATTAGGAAAGCAAATGGCATGTTGGCCTTTATTGCAAGGGGGTTGGAGTACAAGAGTAAGGGAGTCTTACTACAGTTGTACAGGGCTTTAGTGATACCTTACCTGGAGTACTGTGTACAGTTTTGGTCTCCTTATCTAAGGAAGGATATACTTGCCTTGGAGACGGTACAACGAAGGTTCACTAGATTAATTCCTGGGATGAGAGGGTTGTCCTATGAGGAGAGGTTGAGAAGAATAGGCCTGTACTGTCTGGAGTTCAGAAGAATGAGAGGTGATCTCATTGAAACATATTAGGGGGCTTGACAGGATAAATGCTGAGAGATTGTTTCTCCTGGCTAGAGAGTCTAGAACTGGGGGGCATAGTCGCAGGATAAGGGGTCAGCCATTCAAGAGTGAGATGAGGAGGAATTTCTTCAGGCAGAGGGTTGTGAATCTTTGGAATTCTCTACCCCAGAGGGCTTTAGATGCTGAGTCATTGAATATATTCAAGGCTGAGATGGATAGATTTTTGGACTCTAGGGGAATCAAGGGATATGGGGATCGGGCAGGAAAGTGGAGTTGAGGTCGAAGGTCAGCCACGATCTGACTGAATGGCAGAGCAGGGTTGAGGGGCCGCATGGCCTACTCCAGCTCCTATTTCTTATGTTCTTATGTGATGTTAAAGTTGGAGGTAGAGGTTATGTTGAGGATAAAGGTGATGGTGCGGGAACAGTGAGGGTTGGGGTTATAGGTGAGGGAATGGATGAGTGGTGCGGGTGAATGCTGGTGGTTAGTGAGGAGGGGTGAGAGTTATTTGAAATTTGATTGTGACTATCAGAAGAATCAATGTGTACCGATTACAGCAGCTCCACATAGATTTGCAGACTACTGGGTTGCCATTTCCTGATCCTGTTTTTTACGCAATAAAATACTGAATTCAATACTGAGTAAACTCTGCTCATCAGAGACCTCATGCGTCTCTGTGTCAGACCTACTCCTGTGGCAGACCCCTGTCTATGAGAGACTCTGTACATACATAAATGTTGCCCCTCTTTTTGTAAGACCAGTGTTTGAAGATATTGGTGTGGCAGAAGGCAATTTAACTGTCCTTTTGGACAATGGAGATTGGTATAACTGTAAAATGATTATTCCAGAAGTGTTGCAAGGTTATAAACTTAGTTCAGGTGACATCAGTAACCGTTAAACTTCACTCTCACAGTTTATTATTTCATCTAAACCCTTCAATAAGTTACTACCTAGCAGTGGTATCAATTATCCTATAATATGACTTTTATCACCACATACATGGTACAAAAGGTCTATGCTAGCATTGTGTATGGGGTAGGAGTGTGACTGCACTCTTAAGTAATATTGAACAGTATTTCAAATAATTTATAATACCATTTGTTTACTGCAGGCTGACTGTTGGCCGTTGCAGTCTGGTTGATTATTATTTTCATGCCTTACGATGGACAGTTCCAAATTATATTTTAAGGATAAATCAGTCATCGACTCTCAACTGGTACATGCCTTTTTAGCCTGTTTTGATGTAAAATCGCCAAGTATTGAAAACCCTGCTTCCCTTCATTTTAATCCTGTAGGATTAATCTAAACCCTCTGAACTCCTTGCAAGAGTGCCTAGAATAGAATTCTCAGGATCAGTGAAAGCACCCAAGGTCTGTGTGAAAATCCTCTTTTGTGAAGTGCAGTCAAGTCACAAAACTTGGATTTTTTTCACTTGAACTTCTAGTTGCTGTAGATTTGTTGTCACTGAGCTCAGATCTAATTAAGTGATACACAAGGACCAAGGACCTGAAGTCATGTGGTTCAGACACTAGGTGCATGAAGACATATCAAAAAGTTTCCTTTGACACTCATTAGTGTTGCTGAGCTCTCTTTGGGTTTCCTTCTCCTTAATGTTGAATTGCCGTGCATTTCAAAATTCTGGAAAATGCACCAAAAAAGTGTGAAAAGTCAAAATTTCTTGTGGGGGGGTGGGGGGTGGAGGGGACATATGCCCAGGTTCCCCAGGGAATTATTTTTACACCATCAGAGCATATTTCCCCTCTGCAAAGATTTCTAAATCCACCACAGCAAAAACTGTGTATTGCAGTTTTTCCTTTAATGCAATTGATGGAATATAGGGTATAGTTATAGCTAAAGTCAAGTTCATGACCCACTGCATTTTCATAATAACTACTTTCCGTGTGTCATATGTGAAGCCATTGGGTTTCAATTTGCACAAAACAACCCGAATTGTGAAATGCGATCCCATAACACTAATAAAAATCTTGAATCCAATGTAATTCAATCATCTTAAATCCGAAGCCATGGTCATTAGCCTTTATTCAGGGTTACTTTTCAATTGTACATTGTTTTTTTTTGAGTTCTCAGCTATTTTGGGTCTCTGTCAGCTTTTTTAAGTCATAGGTCAGCTTGCATGAATATTTTAAAAACAAGATAAATAAAAATAATAATCTATCTTTCTAGGTGCCACAGCACAGTTGAACAAAAACAGAAATGCACAAATTTTGGTCAAGATACTTCCAAAATGCCACAATACATATCCAAAACAAATTTAAAAAGAGCAAAATGTTCCACTCTGAAGTCATTTTATTTAAGCACCAATTGTGTGCAAATATGAATCCTACAAATTGGGCTACAGTTTGAAAAATTCAATACGCTGCAGACAGCTGTAAAAACAATGCCTTGGTTAAGTGTCTGTTCAGTTTGTGAATCCATTCCTGTTATATGCAACTTTCTGCTCTTTTCTTACTTCATATATATAACTGGATTCTACTGTGTAAATTTAATGAATGCAATAAAGGAAAATTGTGCCTTTTGCATCGATAACCATTAGCCGATGCTGTATCTATGTTACATTTGATTGTGTTTAAATTCCAAACAATTTGTTTAATATTTCTTAACCACACAATAATTATCTCCGCAGGGGGAGAGAGGTTACCTGGGCAAAAAAGGACTTAAGGGGCAGAAGGGAGAACAAGGCCCCCCTGGATTAGATCAACCTTGTCCAGTGGTATGTGATTTCTGCTTTATCTTAGAAATATGTCCACAAATTTATGATGTTCAAAGGAAAAAGCAAATTCTTTTTAAAAGGTTTATACTGTAGAACATCAATCGCACTCTATAACTACACTGTCAGACAATGCAGATGTAAAGGAAACAGTTTGAGACAGGTTATCTTCAATAGTAGGTGGTGGGCAAATAGCTTTGGGACATTCATGCTTTCCAGTTGTGTCAGAGATGTGGTATGTTGATACACTTCATGCATAACACCTTTACTGTAGTACGTTGAAAAATAAGGCCCTGCTTGGTTTCATACTACAGTAATTATTATTATCTGAAAATCTTAAATGTTACTTATTGTAGGTGTTGTGATTATATTTATGACAATCAATATTTTCTGACTGAACTGTGTTTATTCTGACTAAGAATGATTATACCTTTTGCAATGTGTATTGCTATCAGAAAAACTAATTAAATAAAACATTATCACTTGGAATAAGATTATTTTAATCTACCATTAAAGTAAGTTTGCCATATTTAAAATCCCCTAGTAAATGATTCTGATAGTAAATATATAAAATATCTGTGCTTTTACACTTTTATTTTGAGACTCAATTACTGACACTGGAAAACTTTCTGCATCTTGAAACTAATCAACATGTAAAAAGATACCCAGAACCTATTGCAATATACTCCTATATATTAGAGTCATAGAGTTATACAGCACGGATAGAGGCCCTTCGGCCCATCGTGTCCGCGCCGGCCATCAAGCCCAGTCTAATCTAATCCCATATTCCAGCATTTGGTCCGTAGCCTTGTATGCTATGGCATTTCAAGTGCTCATCCAAATGCTTCTTGAATGTTGTGAGGGTTCCTGCCTCCACAACCCTCTCAGGCAGTGAGTTCCAGACTCCAACCACCCTCTGGGTGAAAAAGTTCTTTCTCAAATCCCCTCTAAACCTCCCGCCTTTTACCTTGAATCTATGCCCCCTTGTTATAGAACCCTCAACGAAGGGAAAAAGCTTCTGAGTATCCATCCTATCTATGCCCCTCATAATTTTGTACACCTCAATCATGTCCCCCCTCAGCCTCCTCTGCTCCAAGGAAAACAAACCCAATCTTCCCAGTCTCTCTTCATAGCTGAAGCGCTCCAGCCCTGGTAACATCCTGGTGAATCTCCTCTGCACCCTCTCCAAAGCGATCACATCCTTCCTGTAGTGCGGCGACCAGAACTGCACACAGTACTCCAGCTGTGGCCTAACCAGTGTATTATACAGCTCCATCATAACCTCCTTGCTCTTATATTCTATGCCTCGGCTAATAAAGGCAAGTATCCCATATGCCTTCTTTACCACCTTATCTACCTGTTCCGCCGCCTTCAGGGATCTGTGAACTTGCACACCAAGATCCCTCTGACCCTCTGTCTTGCCTAGGGTCCTCCCATTCATTGTGTAGTCCCTTGCCTTGTTAGTCCCTCCAAAGTGCATCACCTCGCACTTTTCCGGGTTAAATTCCATTTGCCACTGTTCCGCCCATCTGACCAACCCATCTATATCGTCCTGCAGACTGAGGCTATCCTCCTCGCTATTTACCACCCTACCAATTTTTGTATCATCAGCGAACTTACTGATCATACCTTTTACATTCATATCCAAGTCGTTAATGTAGACCACAAACAGCAAGGGCCCCAGCACAGATCCCTGTGGTACCCCACTGGCCACAGGCTTCCAGTCACAAAAACAACCTTCGACCATCACCCTCTGCCTTCTGCCACTAAGCCAGTTTTGTATCCAAAGTGCCAAGGCACCCTGGACTCCATGGGCTCGTACCTTCTTGACCAGTCTCCTGTGCGGGACTTTATCGAAGGCCTTACTGAAATCCATGTATACCACATCCACTGCGTTACCCTCATCCACACGCCTAGTCACCCCCTCAAAAAATTCAATGCAGCTTCTGTCATAGCGCTAGTCATTTATGACTCACAACAGGGATTTTGTTGCTTTCTGTTAAACATAATTGTTATCATAATCCAATTGTGCCATACTTGTCACAGTGTAATAACATTAAGATTAATACTTTTGATTCTAAACAACTGATGGATTAATCTTCAAGATTACAGGACATCAAGCTACAGCCTCATACCAGGCGTAAACACTTCAATATAAAAATGCCTAGTGTATATCAGAAATGCCGCAATGTCCAAAAATGTTCTGCTTCCAAATAAACTACTGAGAAATTTAGATCCAGTAAGGCCCTCTTCTAGGTTTGTGCTCCTAATCTAGCATAGCACTACAGTGCAGTACTACTGGATTGATGTGTTTTCAGAGATGATATCCTTGAAGTGTGAAATTAAATGAGGCCCCACCCGCCCGTTCCTGTGATTTAAGGCTTTCTGACATGATAAGGCAGCATGATTATTTTATTTAAGCTACACATAAAAAGCAAATATTATGGCTTGTGCATAAACAGCATACTTGCTGTAAATTCCTCATTATTGCACACAAGAAGCAAAGCTATATAACCCATTTAAGACTGTCTTTCAGAAATGGTTCATCCTTCCTTACTCTTGTAATAAAAAGTGTGCCATTAATGTTCTCATTAAATAAACTCAAAGTTAAACCAATATGAACAAAAAAAGCAAAATACTGCAGATGCTGGAAATCTAAAATAAGAACAGAAATAGTCAGCAGGCCAGGCGAAAACAGACAAATTAACGTTTCAGGCATTCCAATTCTGATGAAGGGTCCACACCTGACATGTTAACTTATCTGTTCTCTCCACACATGCTGCCTGACCTGCTGAATTTTATCCAGCATTTTCTCTTTTTCTTCAAAATTCAAGCATCTTCGCTGTAAGGCAATCTTCAATATATACCATGGTTTCAACATGACTCCCAAAAGGATTATTATAAAGAGAATGTATGACTTAACCAGAATGAATTAGAGTTCATTCATTCATTATATCCATGTTTCTGTGTCCATTATAGGGCCCAGATGGTCTGCCGATTCCAGGATGTTGGCAAAAGGTAACATACTTATGCTTCCCTAATTCAGCCGGAACATTTAGTCACGAAGTTACATGTTTTTGAGTTTCTGAAATGAACCCACTAGCTTAATAAACACATGTTCAAGATTCGTTCAAAATGTGTGTCAGAAGACTGAGCAAAAAGCTGATTTAATCCATGACCTTGAACAAATAAAATCGAGAGATTGGAGATGCTAAGACAGTATCTGTAGATGTGAACCAGATATTATATAAGGACATAAGAAATAGGAGCAGGAGTAGGCCAATCGGCCCCTCGAGCCTGCTCCGCCATTCAATAAGATCATGGCTGATCTGATCCTAACCTCAAATCTAAAGAACACAAGAAGTGGGAGCAGGACCCGGCCACTCAGCCCCTGGGCCCGCTCCGCCACCCACAGGGCCTTGACCGATCCGAACTCAGCTTCATGTCCAATTTCCTGCCCGCTCCCCGTAACCCCTAATTCCCTTTACTTCTAGGAAACTGTCTATTTCTGTTTTAAATTTATTTAATGATGTAGCTTCCACAGCTTCCTGGGGCAGCAAATTCCACAGACCTACTACCCTCTGAGTGAAGAAGTTTCTCCTCATCTCAGTTTTGAAAGAGCAGCCCCTTATTCTAAGATTATGCCCCCTCGTTCTAGTTTCACCCATCCTTGGGAACATCCTTACCGCATCCACCCGATCAAGCCCCTTCACAATCTTATATGTTTCAATAAGATCACCTCTCATTCTTCTGAACTCCAATGAGTAGAGTCCCAATCTACTCAACCTCTCCTCATATGTCCACCCCCTCATCCCCGGGATTAGCCAAGTGAACCTTCGTTGTACTGCCTCGAGAGCAAGTATGTCTTTTCTTAAGTATGGACACCAAAACTGTACGCAGTATTCCAGGTGCGGTCTCACCAATACCTTATATAACTGCAGCAATACCTCCCTGTTTTTATATTCTATCCCCCTAGCAATAAAAGCCAACATTCCGTTGGCCTTCTTGATCACCTGCTGCACCTGCATACTAACTTTTTGATTTTCTTGCATTAGGACCCCCAGATCCCTTTGCACTGCAGTACTTTCCGGTTTCTCGCCATTAAGATAATAACTTGCTCTCTGATTTTTCCTGCCAAAGTGCATAACCTCACATTTTCCAATATTGTATTGCATCTGCCAAATCTCCGCCCACTCACCCAGCCTGTCGATATCCCCTTGTAGGTTTTTTATGTCCTCCTCACTCTCTACTTTCCCTCCCATCTTTGTATCATCTGCAAACTTTGATATGTTACACTCAGTCCCCTCCTCCAAATCGTTAATATAGATTGTAAAGAGTTGGGGACCCAGCACCGACCCCTGCGGAACACCACTGGCTACTGGTTGCCAGTCCGAGAATGAACCATTTATCCCAACTCTCTGCTTCCTGTTAGATAACCAATCCTCCACCTATGCCAGAATATTACCCCCAATCCAGTGATTCTTTATCTTGAGCAATAATCTTTTATGTGGCACCTTGTCGAATGCCTTCTGGAAGTCCAAATACACCACGTCCACTGGTTCCCCTTTATCCGCCCTGTACGTTATGTCCTCAAAGAACTCAAGCAAATTTGTCAGACATGACTTCCCCTTCATAAAGCCATGCTGACTTTGTTCTATTAAATTATGTTTATCTAAATGTTCCGTTACTGTCTCCTTAATAATAGACTCCAAAATTTTACCCACCACAGATGTTAGGCTAACTGGTCTATAATTTCCAGCCTTCTGCCTACTACCCTTTTTAAATAAGGGAGTTACATTAGCAGTTTTCCAATCTGCCGGGACCTTTGCCGAGTCCAGAGAATTTTGGAAAATTATTACCAAAGCATCCACAATCCCTACTGCCACTTCCCTCAAGACCCTAGGATGTAAGCCATCAGGTCCAGGGGATTTATCCGCCTTGAGTCCCATTATTTTACTGAGTACCAATTCCTTAGTGATTTTAATCATATTTAGCTCCTTCCCCCCCCCTTAGAGCCCCCTGTTTGTTCAATGTTGGGATATTCTTAGTGTCCTCTACCGTAAAGACTGAAACAAAATATTTGTTCAGCATTTTTGCCATCTCCATGTTTCCCACCATTAATTTCCCAGTCTCATCCTCTAAGGGACCTACGTTTGCCTTAGCCACCCTTTTTCTTTTTATATAACTGTAGAAACTCTTGCTATCTGTTTTTATATTTTTTGCTAATTTATTTTCATAATCTATCTTCCCTTTCTTAATCAATCCTTTAGTTACTTTTTGCTGTCTTTTGAAGACTTCCCAATCTTCTATCCTCCCACTAAGTTTGGCTACCTTATATATCCTTGTTTTTAGTCGGATACTATCCTTGATTTCTTTACTTAGCCTCGGATGGCTGTCTTTTCTTTTACACCCTTTTTTCCTCAGTGGAATATTTTTTTTTTGAAAGTTGTAAAATAACTCCTTAAGTGAACACCACTGCTCATGTACCGTCTTACCCTTTAATCTATTTTCCCAGTCCACTTTAATCAATTCCGCTCTCATACCATCATAGTCTCCTTTATTCAAGCTCAGTACGCTTGTTTGAGAAACAACCTTCTCACCCCCTAATTGGATATGGAATTTAACCATGTTATGGTCACTCATTCCAAGGGGATCCTTAACTAGGACATTATTAATTAATCCTGGCTCATTACACAGGACCAGGTCCAAGGTTGCTTGCCCCCTTGTAGGATCAGTTATATACTGCTCAAGAAATCCATCCCTAATACACTCAATAAACTCTTCAAGGCTGCCCTGCCCAATTTGATTTGTCCAGTTAATATGATAGTTAAAATCCCCCATAATTATAGCTGTTCCCTTATTACATGCCCCGACTATTTCCTGATTAATACTTCTTCCAGCAGAGTTGCAACTATTAGGAGGCCTATATACTACGCCCACTAGTGTTTTTTTCCCTTTATTATTCCTTATCTCTACCCAAACTGTTTCATTATCCTGATCCTTTGTCCCAATATAATTTCTCTGTATTACAGTGATTCCTTCCTTTATTAACATAGCCACCCCACCTTCCCTTCCTTCCTGCCTGTCCTTCCTGGTTGTTAAATACCCTGGCATAATTAATTCCCAGTCATTGTCACCCTGGAGCCATGTTTCTGTAATGCCACAAGATCATACCCATACGTAGTTATTTGTGCCGTTAACTCGTCCATTTTGTTACGAATGCTACGTGCATTCAGATAAAGAACTTTCAAATATGTTTTGTGACACTTAGTTCCTGCTTTTTCCTTTTTTAACACTTTACCTTTTACTCCATACCTTCTGTCCCTTCCTGACACGCTTTCCTCTGTCTCCCTGCTCAGGTTCCTAACCCCCTGCCACTTTAGTTTAAACCCTCCCCAACAGCTCTAGCAAACACTCCCCCTAGGACAGCGGTCCCGGCCCTGCCCAGGTGCAGACCGTCCGGTTTGTACTGGTCCCACCTCCCCCAGAACCGGTTCCAATGCCCAAGGAATTTGAATCCCTCCTCCTTGCACCACTCCTCTCGCCACGTATTCATTTGAAATATCCTCCTATTTCTACTCTGACTAGCATGTGGCACTGGTAGCAATCCTGAGATTACTACCTTTGAGGTCCTATTTTTTAATTTACCTCCTAACTCCCTATATTCCGCTTTTAGGACCACGTCCCCTATTTTACCTATATCGTTGGTGCCTATGTGCACCACGACAGCTGGCTGTTCGTCCTCCCCCTCCAAAATGTTCTGTAGCCGCTCCAAGACGTCCTTGACCCTTGCACGAGGGAGGCAACACACCATCCTGGAGTCTCGGTTGCGGCCGCAGAAACGCCTATCTATTCCCCTTACAATTGAGTCCCCTATCACTATAGCTCTTCCAATCTTTTTCCTCCCAGCCTGTGCAGCAGAGCCACCCATGGTGCCAGGAAGTTGGCTGCTGCTGCCTTCCCCTGATAAGTCATTCCCCCCAACAGTATCCAAGTGGTATATCTGTTTGAGAGGGGGATGGCCACAGGGGACACCTGCACTACCTGCCTGCACCTCTTACTCTGCCTGGTGGTCACCCATTCACTTCCTGCCTGTACACCCTTTACCTGCGGTGTGACCAACTCGCTAAACGTGCTATCCACGTGGTTCTCAGCATCGCGAATGCACCAGTATGTATCCATCCGCAGCTCCAGTGCCGCAATGCGGTCTGTCAGTAGCTGCAGCTGGATACACTTCCTGCACACATGGTCGTCAGGGATATAAAAGAATGCCTAGGTGAAAATGGATTTACAAAATGATCATAATATTAGTTCATCTCTCGCGGCATTACACTTGGGGAGTGAAGACCGTGTGTTGTCTTCAAATGAAACAGGGTTGAAGGAAGGAGGAATAATTGGATTAGGCAGCACAGATTTATTTCAGTCCCCATTTTAAAGTCATAAATTCTGTCCTTAATTTTGTATTTCAATTATAAATTCATAGTTCCACATTATAATGTAAACTTGATACAGATCAGCCATTATCTAACTGAATCGCGGAACAGACTCGAGGGGCTGAATGGTCTACTCCTGTTCCTATGTTACCACACAGTAATTACACCCTCCTGCCAGTGTTGGCACTGCAGTGCCTCCACTGGGGGAAGATGTAATTAGAGCCTGACAAGTTTACATTGGCAGTTTCCACTGTAAATGTGGACATAGGAATTTATAATAGAAAAAAGTTGATAGGAAGTGTATGAAGACATAAGATTTTTAATATATTATATACTTTTTTGTTACTAGCAGGAAAGTAGAGTTGTTTCTCTGCAGCATAGGCTGAGGAGCTGGGGAGAAGCAAAACTAAGGCTTAACAGCACCACTTCTGGTAAGAGGGTATAACTACAATATGAAAAGTTTACATAGACAATTACCATTATAAATGTGGAGAGAGAAATTTATAATGGAAAAAGTTAGCATGAAAGTGCAACAGAAACATGACAACAGGAAGTAAGGTTTTATAGACAAGAAGTACACACAGACATAAAGGCCCTCTGAGCGGCGAATGAACGGTCCCGTCGCTGTTTAGACTTGCACTTACCCATAAACTTTTCTTGTTTTTATTCATGGCAAGTTCCTGTCATGGGGCGCGGAATCCAAAACGGCTCCCCCTACAGGGCATCTGGGACCTGTGTGAATGGGGCAAGCAACTATCTATCCCCTTAACCAATCAGATTAAAGCATCTGATGAGCAGCCAAGAGTGAGAACCAGGAAGTGCAAGTTAGAATAGTGAATTCAATGTACAGAAAGCAAAATAAAGAGGGGATAAGAAAATATTGAATTACGAGACAGAGATAAAAGTGACAAAAAGAAAATGTAAAAAAATAAAAAAAAATTTTTTTAAATGTCCAACTACAATTAAAATCTGAAGGAATGAGCCTCCACACCTGTAGAAGTAAATTTTCAGTGCCAAAGAGGTTGTTTGGCAGTCATTAAGATTTATCATGCCGTTAAAAGTGAGCTTAGACTTAAAAAAGCTTAACATACTTTTTTTTGGCCAGATTAGTTTGTATCCATCAGGTCAATGCAGAAACTTCACACTGTTCCATTCATCTGAACGGTAAATCAGCTGTCGAGATGCCATTCTCACAAAGCTTTGAGAGGAGCAGGGCATCTGGTAGAGCAACTTCCGGATTTCCGCGTTTAACTGCGCATGTGCGGTCCCCGGAAGTTGCTCTACCATTTGCACAGAAATAATGGTGAGCCCTGTTAGGCCCGTGTTATTTTTGCAGAAAAATCCGGCCCAAAATTTTTTATATGTTATAGTTTTTAATTTCTTATGTCTACTGAGGAGACTATACTTGCCAGGTTGGCCATATTTTATTTCATTTCTCATCCAGTTTTCTTTGCTTACCCCTTCTGTCCCGAAAGCAGCAACCCATCTTATAGTACCCAGTTGGAGGATTAGAAGGCTATTTTGTGCCCGATAAACAGGCACTACGTGGCCGAATTTCTAGACTGACATTTTTTATAGTCAGAATGAAACATTAGTTACTAGGGGGGGCGGGGGGAAGAAAGAAGGAAAAGAGAAAGACTTGTATTTATATAGCGTCTTTCACAACCTCAGGACATCCCAAAGTGTTTTACAATCAATGAAGTACTTTTGATGTGTAGTCACTGTTGTAATGTAGGAAACTTGGCAGCCAATTTGCACACAGCAAGCTCCCACAAACAGCAATATGATAATGACCAGATAATCTGTTCTTTTTTTGTGATGTTGGTTGAGAGATAAATGTTGGCCAGGACACCTCCCCTGCTCTTCTTCAAAAGTGCTGTGAGATCTTTTACATCCTCCTGAGAGGGCAGACAGGGCCTCAGTTTAACATCTCATCTGAAGACGGCATCTCTGACAGTGCAGTATTCCCTTAATGCTGCATTGGAGTATCTGCCTGGATTTTGTGCTCAAATCTCTGGAGTGGGACTATGAACCCACAACCTTCTGACTCAGAGGCACAAGTGCTACCGACTGAGCCACAGCTAGGGAAGGGGGAGAATCAGCGGCAGTGGGTTCACAATGGTATGTTTAGGTCCATTCAATTTGCCTTCCATAATTGATGAGTTTTGGTGTTTTTTGTAGTATGTTAAGGAAGCTACCTAGGGGATGGGGAAAACCCATGGAGCATATCCTGGCAGCCCTGTCTTCCTAACTGAAGAATACATGAATACACATAGACCGGAATGTCCTTGAAGCTAGTCCCACTGTATCGTCGTAAACGGGGGTTTACCCCGCACTTCTGGTGGCACAGAGTGACCAGCTCCGAGGAAATTCCCAGCCATAGAATTTACTGGGGAAATTACACATCTATCTATAATCTATATATTCAAAATCATATCTGTGCACACTTACTGTCAACTTTACCCATTAGAAATACCTATGTCCACATTTGTAATGGAGACTGCCTGTGTAAACGTGTCATGCTATAATTACACCCTCCTCCAGTTGCCACAAGTTTTGCTATTTAACCAGGGTGGTGAGAATGTGGAACATGCTACCACATGGAGTGGTTGAGGCAAGTAGCATAGATGCCTTTAAGGAGAAGCTAGATCAGTACATGAGGGAGAAAGGAATAGGATATGTTGATAGGGTGAGATGAAGTGAGGTGGGACGAGACTCGTGTGGAGGATAAACACTGACATAGACCCGTTGGACTGAATGGCCTGTATCTGTGCTGTTAATTCTATGTAACCAGAAATAAAAATACATAAAATCAAGGTATTATATTAAAATAAGGACAGAATGTATGATTTTAAAACAGGAATTGAATTACATCTGCATTCCTGAGCCCAATTGCTCCCCGGCTTCTTATCCCGTCTCACTTGAAATCTACACCTGGTCTTGCCTTCCCTGTGTGCAATACCACAGAATCTCAGCTAGTATTAAGAAGCAACTTCAGCTTGATTTTAATTATTTTTAAACATCTGTGGAAGATAGTGCATGTATGATGAAATCCATCAGTGAATATAAGTCACAATATATCCATTAAGATCTTTCAAATGGAATATGTCAGGTTGGAGTGAAATTCTAAACCTTTAACAAACTTTCCATAGTCAGCAGATTTGATTTTGATTTGAGCTGACACTTATTCCACAACTGAACTAAAAATGTTCCATTACATCTTTTGGGGGATCAAATATCAGTTCTCACTCATGTTAAAATGAATCAAGGTTTTAATCATTTGTTTCTGTTCTATTCTGCTGATAATTCCATGATCTCATTTATTATTCAATACTATAAGCCACCCAAATAGTGGGAAGGAGATAAAGGAGAACATTTGCAAGCAAATTACAGAAAGAAGCAAGAACTATAGAGTAGTGATAATGGGGACTTCAATTATCCCAAAATAGGCTGGGACATTAACAGTGTAAAGGGCAAAGAGGGGGAGGAATTCTTGAAATGTGTTCAAGAGAACTTTCTGGAACAGTATGTTTCCAGCCCAACCAGGAAGGAAACAGTGCTGGGATCTAGTTCTGGGGAATGAAGTGGGGCATGTTTCGGTGGGGGAGCATTTGGGGAATAGTGATAGTAATATCATTAGGTTTAGAAGAATTTAGAATAATTAAAAGGACAAGGAACAATCAAATGTGAAAATGCTTAACTGGAGGAGGGCAAATTTCAGTGAGTTAAAAAGGGATCTTGCCCAGGGTCAAAAATTGGTAGACAAAACAGTAACTGAACAATGAGAGATCGTCAAGGAGGAGTTAGTTCGGGTACAGAGTAGACAATAGGGAAAGAAAGGGCATTCAAAGCTAGAGTTCCCTGGATGACTAAAGATACAGAGATTAAAATGAAACAGAAAAAGGAGGCGTATGATGAATCTAAGGTTGGTAATACAGTAGAAAACCAGGCTGAATACAGAAAGTACACTGGAGATCTAAAAAAGGGAATGAGAAGGGCAAAAAGAGAGTATGAGAATAGATTAGCAGCTAACATAAAAGGGAACCCAAAAGTGTTTTATAAACATCTGAAAGGGTCATCAAAGGAAGCATGGGACCGATTAGCGACAAAAAAGGAGATCTTCTTGTGGAGGCAGAGGGCATGACTGAGGCACTAAATGAATACGTTGCAACCGTCTTCACTAGAGAAGAGGATGATGCCATTGTAACAGTAAAGGAGGAAGTAGTAGCGATATTGGATAGGATGAAAATAAAGAGGTACTTAAAAGATTGGCATTACTCAAAGTAGAAAAGTCACCAGGTCCAGATGAGATGCATCCTAGGTTGCTGAGGGAAGTAAGGGTGGAAATTGTGGAGGCTTTGGCCACAATCTTCCAATCTTCCTTAGATATGGGGATGGTGCCACAGGACTGGAGGATTGCAAATGTTACACCCATGTTCAAAAAGCGGAGAGGGATAAACCCGGCAATTACAGGCCAATCAGCCTAATGTCGGTGGTGGGGAAACTTCTGAGACAATAATCTGGGACAAAATAATTTGGCACTTGGAAAAGTATGGGCTAATAAATGAAAGTCAGCTCGGATTTGTTGAAGGAAAATCGTATTTGACTAACTTGATTGAGTTCTTTGATGAAGTAACGGAGAGTGTTGATGAGGATAGTGCGGTTGATGTGTATATGGACTTTCAAAAGGCATTTGATAAAGTAGCACATAATAGACTTGTTAACAAACTTAAAGCCCATGGAACAGTGGCAGTGTGGATACAAAATTGGCTAAGGGACAGAAAGCAGAGAGTAGTGGTGAACGGTTGTTTTTTAGATTGGAGAGAAGTTCCCCAGGGGTCAGTATTAGGACACTGCTCTTTTTGATATATATTAATGACCTGGACTTAGGTATAGAGGGTATTATTTCAAAGTTTGCAGATGACATGAAACTCAGAAATGTAGTAAACAATGTGGAGGATAGTAACAGACTTCAGGAGGACATAGACAGACTAGTGAAATGGGCAGACATATGGCAGATGAAATTTAATGCAGAGAAGTGTGAAGTGATGCATTTTGGTAAGAAGAATGAGGAGAGGCAATATAAACTAAATAGTACAATTTTAGAGGAGTGCAGGAACAGAGGCCTGGGGGTGCACACACACAAATCTTTGAAGGTGGCAGGACAAGTTGAGAAGGCTGTTTAAAAAAGCATATGGGATCCTGGGCTTTATTAATAGAGGCATAAAGTACAAAAGGAAGGAAGTTATGCTAAACCTTTATAAAGCAGTGGTTAGGCCTCAGCTGGAGTAGTGTGTTCAATTCTGGGCACCACACTTTAGGAAGGACATCAAGGCCTTAGAGAGGATGCAGAAGAGATTTACTAGAATGGTGCCAGGGTGAGGGACTTCAATTATGTGGAGAGACTGGAGAAGTTGGAGTTGTTCTCCTTAGAACAGAGAAGATTAAGGGGAGAATTGATAAGGTGTTCAAAATCATGAACAGTTTTGACACAGTATATAAAGAGAAACTGTTAAAAGAAGTTAGGGAAGAGATAGCAGAGGCACTTTTACATATATTTAAAGATTCATTAGAAAAGGGAATCGTGCCAGAGGACTGGCGGACAGCTAATGTGATTCCTATTTTTAAAAAGGGAGATAGAACAGGTCCAGGGAACTATAAACCAATTAGCTAACATCAGTGGTAGAAAAGATAATGGAATCTTTACTCAAAGATGTAATAGAAAAACATCTAGAGAACAAAAATATAAGAGTAGTCAGTATGAATTTCAGAAGGGAAAGTCGTGCTTGACCAACCTTAATGAATTCTTTGAAGAAGTAACAGAAAGAGTAGGCAAGGGTAATACAGTAGATGAAATATATTTGAATTTTCAAAAGAACTTTGATAAGATACCACATTATAGACTCATGACTAAGGTCAGAGCATGTGGAGTCAGAGGACAGGTAGCAGAATGGATAGCAAACTGGCTATAAAACAGAAAACAGAGAGTCGGGGTTGAGGGTAGCTACTCAGACTGGCAAAAGGTGGGAAGTGCTGTTCCGCAGGGATTGGTGCTGGGACCACTGTTGTTTACCATTTATATCAATGATTTCTACTTGGGAATCGGAAGTGCAATTTCAAAATTTGCAAATAACACGAAATTGGGGGGTGTAGTTAATATAAAGGAAGAATGCATTAAAATGCAAGAAGACATTAATAAACTTGCAGAATGGGCATGTGATTGGCAAATGAATTTCAATTTAGATAAATGTGAGGTGGTGCATTTTGATAGTAAAAGTAAGGAGGTCACATACTGCTTGGATAATAAGAGTCTAAATGGGGTAGAGGAACAAAGGGATCTGGGGGTACAGATACTCAAATCACTAAGAGTAGTGACACAAATTAATAAGGCCATAAAAAAAGCAAACCAAGCACTGGGGTTCATTTCTAGAGGGATAGAATTGAAAAGCCGAGAAGTTTTATTAAACTTGTATAGAACCTTGGTTAGACCACACATGGAGTGCAGTGCACAGTTCTGATCTGCATATTATAAAAAGGATATAGAGATTTGGAGAAGTTGCAAAAAAGATTCACAAGGATGATACCAGAACTGAGAGGATATCCTTATCAGGAAAGGCTAAACAAGCTGGAACTTTTTTCTCTAGAAAAGAAGGCAGAGGGGTAACCTTATAGAGGTCTTTAAGATAATTAAAGAGTTTGATAGGGTAGTCAGAAAAAATGTTTCCACTTGTGGGGGAGTCCAAAGCAAAAGGTCATAAATATAAGATAGTCACTAATAAATCCAATAGGGAATTCAGGAGAAACTTCTTTTCCCAAAGAATGGTAAGAATGTGGAACGCGCTACCTCAAGGAGTAGTTGAGGCAAATAGCATAGATACATTTAAGGGGAAGCTAGATAAGCACACAAAGGAGAAAGGAATAGAAGGGTATGCTGATAGGGGAAGATGAAGTAGGGAGGGAGGAAGCTCGTGTGGAACATAAACGCCGACATAGGCCAGTTGGGCCGAATGACCTGTTTCTGTGCTGTAGATTCAATGGGCTTCATTTTAGCACCCGCTATTGGGTGCGTTCCTGACGGGGGGGCTCCCAAAATCGGGGAATCCCGGAGCGGGTCGGGAGCCCGGCTCCAACCCGCCCACTTCCGGGTTCCCCACAGACGCGCCGACGTGCGTGCGCAGCCCCCGCATGTGGGAATCCCGCAGGCAATTAAAGCCAGCGGGATGCCACTTGACAATATTTATCTAGCTATTTCAGGTCATTAACAGACCTGATTAAGGGATTATGTGAGGAGGGGTGGGATTTTAGAGACAACTGGGACTGTTTCCCATACTGGGGGAAACACTCCAAGTTGAAATGGACGTGTTGCAGCTGTCAGCCTGTGGCAGCTGCAAAGGTCCATTTGACAGGTGGGGGGGGGGGGGAGACCCTCACTCATTGCAGGAGGCCACTCTGTCACTTGGGACAAAGTTTGGCCTCTACCACCCTCCTCCTGACAAGAAAATTCACCAACTTGCACACTTACCCCGGGGTCCAGAGACATGTACCTACCTTGCGGACCCCCTCAGATGTACATCTTGCGGATGGGAGCCACCATAGCTGCAGTCATGACTTCCTCGGAGGGCGAACAGCCTCACCAGCCTCGCCGGCCACGCCATCCACCTCTGACAAGTGGAGCTCCACAACAGAGTGCTGTGACACATCCACCTGCACAGCAGGAGGGAGGGCAACCGCAGAGAGAGATGCGTCGCAGAGGGCACTACCCTCGCCACAGGGTCCACAGACCGAGGCGCAGCTTCCTGGACCTCTCTGAGGAGCAGTGCACATGGAAGCTCAGAGTCACTCGACATGTAGTCGTGGACATCTGCAGCCTCCTTCATGCTGAGCTGCTCCCAGCTGGCCCGAGCACCATCTTCTTACCTGTCGCTGTGAAAGTCACCACTGCCCTCAACAACTTCTCCTCCTCATCCTTCCAGGGTGCCACCGGGGACATCGCCGACGTCTCTCAGTCATCTGCACAAAAGAGCCCTGCAAATACACCTACACCCACTCTGCAGTGACACAATGGGTGGCATCAGGTGTGGGTCTTCATTGTGATCCTCAGGAAAGGGCATTATTGCACAAATCAGACAAGATTCGCAAAGATGTGGCAGTAGTGGTGCCAATATAATATGTAATGTGAGTTGGTCAGAAATTCAATATAAGTAAAAACCATGACAAACCCTCAAACACCCTTGTACATCCCCTTCATGCTCACGACACATTTGCCTTACGCTTCCTACTGCACATATGTGATGCATGCCCTGTGGCTGCAGCACAGGTAGTGGCAGGTTGAGTGAGGCTGACTGTGAAAGAGATGCATGAGAGGGTGAGTATGAGATAGAGCCATGAGATTGTATGAGGATTGGGTTGAGTGGTAGTGGTGGGATGAGTACTGGCGAGGTGAGTAAGTGCAGGTAAGATGAGGATGAGGTTTGAATGGGTATGAGGGGTGATGTGACAGAGTAGTGTTGGCAGTGCAGGAGGAGATGTGGGGTGGGGGTGGTGATGGGGCAGATGGAGTGTAGGGGAATGAGGAAGTGTACTCACTTTGGCTGACCTACTTAGGTCATTGCAGCGCCTCCTGCACTGTATGCAGGTGGGCGATATGTTGGTGGTGCAGGTGACCTCCTCTGCCACCTCGAGCCAGGCCTTCCTGGTGGCAGAGGCAGGCCGCTTCCTCCCACCCGCCGGGGGGACGATCTCTGTCCTCCCCTCCTCCTCACCCCATCTAATGATACCTGGAGTGAGGCATCATTAAACTGGGAGCAGCCTTCCCCCGGGCTGCTCCATGCTGTAATTTTTGCTATTTGTTGCAGCATCTGTCAGTGGAGGACTGCCCCTTTAAATGGAGCTCCTCCAGCTGACAGAGCTTGCTGCGCATGCGCAGTCCGCCCGCCGCGCAGATCAGCAGTGGGAAACCCGGAAGACCAGGTAAGTGGATCCAATTAGGCTGCGATCACGCGGGGGGCAGACTGATTTCGCCGGGCGCGTTACCCACACGCCCAATAGCCCCCCCCGCCGCGAACCCGCAGCCCTGGTAACATCGAGCCCAATGTAATGTACTGGCTAAATAACTTCCAATAGGGGTCACTGGTTAGCAATCAAGAGCAGGGTCCCTGCCAAATTTTCACCTTCCTATCTCATGAATACTGGGGCATCTGTATTTGCCCTAAGTGCTGAACTGGCTGAGATCAGTTAGTTCAGCACATCCAGGAATCGAACCTGGGACCTGTCTATGTGGCTTGGTGGAACAAATATGATTCTGATTTTGATAGCAACATTATCACAATTTATCAATAGATTTTTAATTTCAAATTTGAACCTTTTTATTTTGGACGATCATTAAACATGCCATCTTGCTGAAATTTGTATTTATAACCAAATCATTATTTTGTGCTTTTTTTCAGTGATTACTAACCAACGAGCAAGGAGTGTGTACATAATATATCTTTTGTGCTTCAACACTTTGTAAAGAAACTCAGCTGATAATATATTGAGCCTTGCATATCTGACAAGGGTGGAGGTGTATGGTACAGAATATTATTCTTGAACTTAGCCTGAAAATTGTGGATTCAAAAATAACCAAATAAGCTTCAGCGGTGGAACTAAATTATACTGATAGCTACTTATGCTGCTGCATATTACTTAGGCTGTAACCTTGTCAACGACCCATTTATTCACTCAACCATAAATTGAAGATTCCATACATGATCTGAATAGTTTGATTTCGAATTGCATAATATTCCAATGAACTTTAAACTTTTATCCATTTTTGCTAAAAGGGGGAGGAAAGCAACACAACTTAGCTACAAGTTGAAAAGAAATAAACCTCACACTCCTATTTGTGAACATGGAAGCTAAAAATTAAATTTTTGGGGGGGTTCTTTCCTAGGTGAACATAGCACGACTGTGTTACTGGTAACTTCAACAGGATATGTGCATTAGTTACTTTTGGAGACAGCCAGGCCTCTACATTAGGCATTGTGATAGTAAATGTCTAGCAATGAAAACGAGTGTTTGATACTTTAAATGACATCATCAAAAGTCACTCAATAGAAGTTCCAGCGTCTGCTATGATGCATTCTAAGACATATAGAAAACTAATTAGGGCCGATTTTAACTTCGGAGAGAGGGCAGGTGACAAGCAGAGCGGACAGGCTGCCTGCCTGTTCTTTCTGGCATGAGGCCCAAGCCATTTTGAGGCCTGGGCCTAACTTACATGCCACCAGCGAGCTGTATGCGCTAAGTTGGCACCTTGCTGCAGCTCGCCAGTTGTGGGAGGGTGGGATATCAGCTGGTTCCCATGCTGAGCCAGCCAGCAGTTGGAGCCGGGGGGAGGGAGGAAACAATTATGGATGTCCCTGCAGTGGGCAGGAGTTTTTTTGTGGGTCCCACAAAAAAAGGCATTTCCTGGGCAGTTTTTTGAGCAACCTCCAGCAATCCCTTTAAAAACCACTGGTTAAGCTGCTCACAGTCTGGTACAAATGGGTGGAGCATGCACGGCGCATTATCCGCATTATCTACTAATTTGTACCTCGAAATTGCAGTCAGGGTCCTATAAACGTTGTAGAACTCTGATTTGCACATTACAAGTGGCCTCACGGCTGAAATAGGCAGGTGGCCTGGCCGCCTAGCTCAGGTACCCAAGATGGCAGAAGCCAAAGCGTCAGCGTAAATGAGGTGCTAAGTGACCCAACACCATTTTCGGGCCACTACCACCCCATTTACGCTGGGTGGATGGAGTTAAAATCGGCCCTATTGTGTACACATAGTCACTGTTCGACTGCTGAATTTACGGAATGATGTACCACTGTATGTGAACTTGTATATCTACTGAATATTTTGTTACGTTATCATGTGAATTATTATTCATTGCCTGAGTACAGCATCTCAGTCCAAAAAGGTGTGAAGAAAAATTGTGTTATTTTACAGGCACTAATGGTAATTACTTTGCGCTTGATCTGCCAGCTGACACCTCTCTTGTCCCAGAGACGCTCACAGAGTTTGCCAAAAGCTAAGCTGACTTTGGCCTTTCTGTAGGATGCTTCTGTATCAATATGGACTTCCCTAGAAAGGGTGCTGCCCAGGTAGGTGAATCTGAAGCGTGTGATCACCAATAGTGATGGTTGGTGGAGTGTAATCCTTGCCTGAGGCTGGTTGGAAGGGTACCCCTGTCTTTTTAAGGCTGATAGGCATGCCAAATTGCAGGCCAGCTATTACAAGTCATCAGCAAAGGAGTTCATGAACAAATTCTTCCAACACCTTTGTTTTAGCTTGACGTCGTCTAAGGTTTAAGACCTGCCCATCAGTCCTGAATCTGATCTAACTCCTATTTCGAGATTATTGAAAGCCATGAGAAGCATAGCAGCAAACAAAAAGCTGAAGAGAGATGTTGCAAGGACAGGGAAGTAGATGGAATTGTTCCCATCTTCCATCATTCAAGCTCAAAGTCTACAGGGCTGCCATTCTGATGAACCTGCTTTATGCCTGTGAAACTTGTACAACATTAAGAAACTGAATCACTTTCACCTAAGCTGCCTGAGACAACAAATGAAGATCAAATAGCAAAACAAGGTCCCCGACACTGAAGTTCTCAAAAAAGCTGACATGGCAAGCATAGATTCTGTGATTGTGAAGGCACAGCTGCGATGGTCAGGTCATGTGGTGTGAATGTCTGATGAACGAATCCCAAAGATGATCTTTTATGGCGCATTGACAACTGGGAAGCGATTTGTGGTGGTCAACAGCAACACAACAACTACTTGCATTTATACAGTGCCTTTAATGTAGTAAAACGTCCCAAGGTGCTTCACAGGAGTGATTATCAAACAAAATTTGGCACTGAGCCACATAAGAAGATATTAGGACAGGTGACCAAAAGCTTGGTCAAAGAGGTAGGTTTTAAAGAGCATCTTAAAGGAGGAGAGAGGTAGCGAGGTGGAGAGGTTTAGGGAGGGAACTTCAGAGCTTAGGGCCTAGGCAGCTGAAGGCATGACCGCCAATGGTGGAGCGATTAAAATCGGGGATGCTCAAGAGGCAAAAATTGGAGGAGTGCAGAGATCTCGGAGGGTTGCAGGGCTGGAGGAGGTTACAGATTTAGGGAAGAGCGAGGCCATGGAGAGAGACCGGGGGGCGGAGCATCGAAGCATTGGAGCAGGTAAAAAGCAAAGCCCAGGGACTAGGCCTTAATCGGGACCCCGGAGTCCAGAGCGGGCGCGGACCTGCGAGAGACCGGGGGGCAGAGCACTGGAGCATCTGAGCAGGTAAAAAGCAAGGCCCAGGAAGCGAGGAAATAACCTAAAGTGATGTCAGCACAAGGGACGGAGCTGATTGGTGAGTAGCTGGTGAGTGTTTTTTTTAAACTTTTTAGTTTATATCTATTAAGTTTAGTTAATAATCTAATAAATCGAGGCATGGCAGGGCAGCTCAGACCCGTCAAATGCATGGCCTGTGCCATGTGGGAACCCCAGGATGCTTCCCGTGTCCTGGACAACCACAAGTGCAGGAAGTGTCGTCAGCTGGAGGAGTTCAAGCTCCGGATTTTGGGAGGTGGTGACCCCGCAGCTTAGCAGAGTGCAGGCAGAGAGGGACTGGATGACCGCCAGACAGCCGAGGAGCAGGAAGGTAGTGCAGGAGTCCCCTGAGTGCATCTCACTCTCTAACCGGTATGAATACTGCTAAGGAAGAGAGTTCCTCTGGGGAGTGCAGCCAGCGCCAAGTCCACAGCAACATGGGTGGCTCAGCTGTATGGGGGTGGTGGAGGAGGAGTAAGGTCAGGAGAGCAATAGTGATAGGGGACTCTATTGTTAGGTGAACAGACATGCATTTCTGCGGCCGCGAACGTGATTCCAGGATGGTATGTTGCTTCCCTGGTGCCAGGGTCAAGGATGTCACTGAGCGGCTGCAGAACATTCTGGGGGAGGAGGGTGAACAGGCAGAGGTCATGGTCCATATCGGTACCAATGACATAAGTAAAAAGAGGGATGAGGTCCTGCAGGCAGTATTTAAGGAGGTAGGAAAGAAATTAATAAGCAGACCCCAAAAGGTAGTAATCTCCAGATTACAACTGGTGCCACGCGCTAGTGAGTTTAGAAATAGGAGGATAGTGCAGATGAATGCGTGGCTGGAGAGATGGTGCAGGAGGGAGGGCTTTAGGTTCCTGGGGCATTGGGACCAGTTCTGGAGGAGATGGGACCTGTACAAGCCGGATGGGTTGCACCTCAACAGGGCTGGGACCAATTTCCTCGCAGGAAGGTTTGCTAGTGCTGTTGAAGGGTTCAAACTAGCTTGCCAGGGAGATGGGAACCTGAGCGTAGATTCAGAAGAGAGAGAAGCAGAGCTGGAAATGGAAGGCAGAAAATTAGTAAGTGAGTTTGGAAGGCAGAGGAAACAAGGGTTAGAAACTAGACAACAAAGGAGTTTGGCAGTGCTTAATACCTCAATGCAAGGAGTGTAGTGAATAAGGCAGATGAGCTAAGGGCACAGACAGACATGTGGAAGTACGATATCTTAGCAATTACTGAAACATGGCTTAAACAGGAGCAGGAATGGCAGCTCAACGTTCCTGGTTACAGGGTTTTCAGATGAGATAGAGAGGGGGATAAAAAAGGAGGGGGTTGCAATATTGGTTAAATAAACAATTACAGCTGTGAGGAGGGATGATATGTTAGAAGGTTCATCAAATGAAGCCATATGGGTTGAGCTAAAGAACAAAAAAGGGGCAGTCACACTGCTGGGAGTGTATTATAGACCCCCAAACAGTCAGAGGGAGATAGAAGAGCAAATATGTAGGCAAATTTCTCAGAAGTGCAAAAACAATAGGGCAGTAATAGTAGGAGATTTCAACTACCCGAATATTAACTGGGATACAATCAGTATAAAAGGTATAGAGGGCGCAGAATTCTTAAATTGCATTCTGGAGGACTTTTTTAGCCAGTACGTAGCAAGCCCAACAATAGCAGGGACACTTCTGGATTTAGTTTTAGGGAATGAAGTTGGGCAGGTGGAAGGAGTATCAGTGAGAGAGCATTTAGGTGCTATTGATCATAATTCAGTTAGATTTAGCATAGTTATGGAAAAGGACAAGGATAGACCAGGAGTGAAAGTTCTAAATTGGGGAAAGGCCAATTAGAATCATAGAAAGGTTACAGCATGGAAGGAGGCCATTCGGCCCATCGAGTCCGTGCCGGCTCTATGCAAGAGCAATCCAGCTAATCCCACTCCCCCACCCTATCCCCGTAGCCGTGCATATTTTTTCCTTTCAAGTACTTATCCAGTTCCCTTTTGAAAGCCATGATTGAATCTGCCTCCATCACCCCTTCTGGCTGTGCATTCCAGATTCTAACCACTCACTGCATAAAAAACTTTTTCCTCATGTCACCTTTGGTTAGGAACATAGGAACAGGAGTAGGCCATTCAGCTTCTCGTGCCTGCTCTGCCATTTGATAAGATTATGGCTGATCTGTGATCTAGCTCCATATACCTGCCTTTGGCCCATATCCCTTAATACCTTTGGTTGCCAAAAAGCTATCTATCTCACATTTAAATTTAACAATTGAGCTAGTATCAATTGCCGTTTGCGGAAGAGAGTTCCAAACTTCTACCACCCTTTCTGTGTAGAAATGTTTTCTAATCTCGCTCCTGAAAGGTCTGGCTCTAATTTTTAGCCTGTGCCCCCTACTCCTAGAATCCCCAACCAGCGGAAATAGTTTCTGTCTATCCACCCTATCTGTTCCCCTTAATATCTTATAAACTTCAATCAGATCACCCCTTAACCTTCTAAACTCTGGAGAATACAACCCCAATTTGTGTAATCTCTCCTCTTAACTTAACCCTTGAAGTCTGGGTATCATTCTAGTAAACCTACGCTGCACTCCCTCCAAGGCCAATATGTCCTTCCGAAGGTGCGGTGCCCAGAACTGCTCACAGTACTCCAGGTGTGGTCTAACCAGGGTTTTGTACAGCTGCAGCATAACTTCTGCCCCCTTGTACTCCAGTCCTCTAGATATAAAGGCCAGCATTCCATTAGCCTTCTTGATTATTTTCTGCACCTGTTCATGACACTTCAATGATCTATGTACCTGAACCCCTAGGTCCCTTTGGACTTCCACAGTTTTTAACTTTTTACCATTTAGAAAGTACCCTGTTCTATCCTTTTTTGATTCAAAGTGGATGACCTCACATTTATCTACATTGAATTTCACCTAATCTATCAATATCCCTTTGTAATTTTATGTTTTCATCTACACTGCTTACAATGCCACCAATCTTTGTGTCATCGGCAAACTTAGATATGAGACTTTCTATGCCTTCATCTTAGTCGTTAATAAATATTGTGAATAATTGAGGCCCCAAGACAGATCCCTGCGGGACTCCACTAATCACATCCTGCCAATGTGAATACTTACCCATTATCCCTACTCTCTGTCGCCTTTCGCTCAGCCAATTTCCTAACCAAGTCCGTACTTTTCCCTCGATTCCTTGGGCTTCTAACTTAGCTAACAGTCTCTTATGTGGGACCTTATCAAATGCCTTCTGGAAGTCCATATAAATAACATCCATTGACATTCCCCTGTCCACTACTTTAGTCACCTCTTCAAAAAATTCAATCAGGTTTGTCAGGCACGACCTACCTTTCACAAATTGGTTCTTTTGCCAATCACCTTAAAACTATGTCCTCTGGTTCTTGACCCTTCCGCCAATAGGAACAGTTTCTCTCCAACTACCCTGTCTAGACCCTTCATGATTTTAAATACCTCTATCAAATCTCCTCTCAACCTTCTCTGTTCCAAGAAGAACAACCCCAGCTTCTCCAGTCTATCCACGTGACTAAAGTCCCTCATCCCTGGAATCATTCTAGTAAATCTTTTCTGCACCCTCTCTAAGGCCTTCACATCTTTCCTAAAGGACACGATACTCCAGTTGTGGTCGAACCAGTGTTTTATAAAGGTTCAACATGACTTCCTTGCTTTTGTACTCTATGCCTCTATTTATAAAGCCCAGGATCCCACATGCTTTTTTAACTGCTTTCTCGAACTGCCCTGCCACTTTCAACGATTTGTGCACATAAACCCCCAGATCTCTTTGCTCCTGTACCCCTTTTAGAATTGTGCTCTCTAGTTTATATTGCTTCTCCTCGTTCTTCCTACTGAAATGTATCACTTTGTATTTTTCTACGTTAAATTTCATCTGCCATGTGTCTGTCCATTCTGCCAGCCTGTCTATATCCTCTTGAAGTCTATCACTATCCTCCTCACTGTTCACTACACTTCCAAGTTTTGTGTCATCTGCAAATTTTGAAATTGTGCCCTGTACACACAAGTCCAAGTCATTAATATATATCAAGAAAAGCAGTGGTCCTAGTACCGACCCCTGGGAACACCACTGCATACCTCCCTCCAATCCAAAAAACAACCGTTCACCACTACTCTCTGCTTCCTGTTACTTAGCCAATTTTGTATCCATGCTATTACTGCCCCCTTTATTCCATGGGCTTCAATCTTGATGACAAGCCTATTATGCGGCACTTTATCAAACGCCTTTTGAAAGTCCATATGCACCACATCAACCCTCTCTGTTACCTCATCAAAAAAACTCTCTCAAGTTAGTTAAACATGATTTGCCTTTAACAAATCCGTGCTGGCTTTCCCTAATTAATCCACACTTGGATTTTACTAAACTGAGAAGTGATTTAGCAGAAGTGGACTGGGAACAGCTACTTGAAGGTAAATCAATGTCAGAGCATTGGGAGGCATTGAAGGGGGAGATTCAAGGGGTTCAAAGTAAACATGTTCGCACAAAGAAAAAGGGTGGGACTGCCAAATCTACAGCCCCCTGGATGACAAGGAGCATACAGGATAAAATAAGGCAAAAAAGGGAAGCTTATGTCAGATTCTGAGAGCTCAATACTGCAGAAAACCTAGAGGAGTATAAAGTGCAGGGATGAAATTAAAAAGGAAATTAGGAAAGCAAAGAGAAGGCATGAAAAAATACTGGCAAGTAAAATTAAGGAAAACCGAAAAATGTTTTATAAATACATAAAGAGCAAGAGGATAATTAAGGAAAGAGTAGGGCCTATTAGAGACCAAAAAGGTAACCTATGTGTGGAGGTTGAAGATATGGGTATGGTTCTTAATGAATACTTTGTGTCTGTCATCACAAATGAGGGGGACAATGCAGAGATTGTAGTTAAGGAGGAGGAGTGTCAAATATTGGATGGGATAAACATAGTGAGAGAGGAAGTATTAAGGGGTTTAGCATCTTTGAAAGTAGATAAATCGCCAGGCCCAGATGAAATGTATCCCAGGCTGTTAAAAGAAGCAAAGGAGGAAATAGCGGAGGCTCTGACCATTATTTTCCGAACCTCCCTGGCTACAGGCATGGTGCCAGAGAATAGGAGGGCTGCTAACGTTGTACTGTTATTTAAAAAGGGAGAAAAGCAAAGACCTGCTAATTACAGGCCAGTCAGTCTAACCTCGGTGGTAGGCAAATTATTCGAATCAATTCTGAGGAACGGTATAAACCGTCATTTAGAAAGGCACCGATTAATCAAGGACAGTCAGCATAGATTTGTCATGGGAAAGTCGTGTCTGACTAACTTGATTGAATTTTTTGAGGAGGTAACAAGGAGGATTGATGGGGGTAACACATTTAATGTAGTCTACATGGATTTTAGCAAGGCTTTTGACAAAGTCCCACATGGCAGACTGGTCAAAAGAGTAAAAGCCCATGGGATCCAAGGGAAAGTGGCAAATTGGATCCAAAATTGGCTCAGTGGCAGGAAGCAAAGGGCAATGGTTGACGGGTGTTTTTGTGACTTGTAGGCTGTTTCCAGTGGGGTTCCGCAGGGCTCAGGTACTCCGACCCTTGCTTTTTGGGGTATATATCAATGATTTAGACTTAAATGTAGGGGGCATGATTAAGAAGTTTGCAGATGATACAAAAATTGGCTGTGTGGTTGCTAATTAGGAGGAAAGCTGTAGACTGCAGGAAGATATTAATGGACTGGTCAAGCGGGCAGAAAAGTGGCAAATGGAATTCAATCCGGAGAAGTGTGAGGTAATGCATTTGGGGAGGGCAAACAAGGCAAAGGAATACACAATAAATGGGATAATACAGAGAGGTGTAGAGGAAGAGAGGAACCTTGGAGTGCATGTCCACAGATCCCTGACGGTAGCAGGACAGGTAGATAAGATGGTTATAAGTCTTGCGGGATACTTTCCTTTATTAGCCAAGGCATAGAATATAACTGTATAAAACACTAGTTAGGCCACAGCTTGAGTACTGCATACAGTTCTGGTCACCACATTACAGGAAAGATGCGATTGCACTAGAGAGGGTACAGAAGAGATTTACAAGGATGTTACCATGACTGGAGAATTTTAGCTATGAGGAAAGATTGGATAGGCTGGGGTTGTTTTCTTTGGAACAGAGGAGGCTGAGGGGTGATATAATTGAGGTGTATAAAATTGAGGGGCCTAGATAGAGTGGACAGGAAGGACTTATTTCCCTTAGCAGAGAGGTCAATAACCAGTGGGCATAGATTTAAAGTAATTGGTAGATGGATTAGAGGGTTGTTGAGGAAATATTTTTTACACCCAGAGGGTGGTAGGGGTCTGGAACTCACTACCTGAAAGGGTGGTAGAGGCAGAAACCCTCATCACATTTAAAAAGTACTTGGATATGCACTTGAAGTGTCATAACCTACAAGGCTACGGACCAACTGCTGGAAAATGGGATTAGGCTGGGTAGCTCTATTTTGACCGGCACAGACACGATGGGCCGAATGGCCTCCTTCTGTGCCATAAATTTTCTACGTTTCTATGGAGCGGATATGTGGTCGGAAGCTCACCTCAGGGTCAAACAGGACGCCAAGGTTGTGAATGGTCTGGTTCAACCTCAGACTGTGGCCAGGGAGAGGGATGGAGTCGGTGGCCAGAAGACAATGGCTTCAGTCTTCCCAGTCTTTAGTTGGTGGAAATTTTTTGTCCAACATCCAGTTGGTAGTGAGGTAGAGTTGGGTGTCGCCAACGTACTTGTGGAACCTGACGTATTTTCAGATGATGTCATCGAGGGACAGCATGTAGATGAGAAATAGGAGGGGGCCAAGGATAGATCATTGGGGGACTCCAGAGGTAATGGTGCGGGAGCGGGAAGAGAAGTCATTGGAGGTGATTCTCTGGTTACGACTGGATAGATAAGAATGGAATCCGCAAAAGAGATATAAAGATTGCTCTAAAGTGACTCTGAAATAGTGTAAAGTAGATGTCCATAAGTGGGAACAACTTTTCAAGATAAGAAAGCATTGCAATAAACCATCCATAAAGGCACCTCCTACTAAGAGGCCCCTCGAATTGCTGATGCTGAATGTAAACACCAGCTGAGGAAATCTCGTCTGAAAAATCAAGATCCCCAATCTGGTGTAACTGGGATCCACTGTTCAATCTGCGGACACTCATTCCGAGCAAAAATAGGTCTCATCAGTTAACAAAGAACTCACTGCAAAAAAATGCAATGATATTTGAACTGTCTTCTTCAGTACGCAAGGACGAACAATGAGTGGTAATTACGAGTGGGTATTATATATCTGACAAAATAGGGGTAACCTTCTTTGTACATGCCGGTGGCAGGGAACCTTTCAGCCACTGGGCACAATTTACCAAAATGCGGTGGTGTGAGAGAAATTCCCTGTCATCACCACATACTCAGAAAATTACTCCCAATGTGCCACCTATCTAGAATATTACTTCAAGTCTTGTTAAAAGGCATTCTTGCAAACAATATGACTGTTCCTTCAACAATTTCCGGGATGTTATAGTGCACAATCACAACAGGTTTACATTAGCCACACAGGTATTACAGTATACAAACATGTCAGTATTGACATGCTGTACAGCCCGTTTTTTTGTTACAATTAATACCTTTTTAGCTATCTGCATTGAAAATAAAAAATATTGTTTATCTTAGCATTTTATATATTTGAATGTTTTTAAAAATGCAAAGTATTCATTTTCAAATTTGATCACTGTTGTGCTTAAATTGTAACCTCAATAAAATGGCGAAAATAGAACCGAGCTTTTATCCATATGCTGTTCATCTGAATTGCAACTACAAATAATTAACTCGTGCCCATAGAAATTGATTCTCGTGAACACAATTGTCTTTGTTTTCATTACCCTGAACAGGCGCTTGGTAATTAGTAATTACAAGTTGTGATCTTTCAACCTGTTCAGGATTGCATAATCCTTTCATAAAACCACTTTGTTTTTAAACTTTGGTGGTAAATAGATCTTTGATTTTAGCATTCATGATGCAGCTTTCCATTATGAGTTTTTGAAACACAAATACATTACAGTAGTATATGATCTCATTGCAGAGGTCTTGTTAAATGAAGCACTTTCTGCAGGAAACTGCACTGCTCATTAAAACTAAGCTAAAGGTGTAAATTAGTCCAATCAGGGATATTACCTCAGACACTCTATACTGAAGTCCACTGGCCCATTAAAACTTTTCGTTAAGTTTCTATGTGGTATTTTGTTTGCTCAGTCTTACCGTTTTAAGGAGCATCACAAAGCACACGATAAGCCACCCTGAGTATTACTGTTCATTGCAGTTTGTTTGCATGTACATGTTTTTTGCTAACGAATAACAACAGATTTTGTGCACATTTCACTAGTACGTTAATATCTTTAACGGAGGCCCCGCTGACAATGACACCGCGCACATGCGAACTCAATATCGGGCAGCTTGTGATTTTCGGCAGTCACTGCTAGCAGCCGCGTTGTTAATAGTTGCGACCCCCAGCCTTGCCCAGGAGTTTCTATCGAGCCTTGGGAGCGCGGAGCCTCCGCCTGCACAAACAAGACCATTGATGTGCCAGGGTGGGGGCTTCCAACGCCAAGAGTTCTCCTGTCCCAGTCTGACAGAGGCCTAAGGGATCATGAGTGAGACCAGGTATACCATGATATCGAACAGCACATGTGGGAACCACTTGGGTGTCCGGAATAACAAGGAGTTTTTTTGGGTTAAATTTCGGTCCCCTTACAAACTTTAACTTCTGAGGTGGGTAGAGTGCACCCCCATCCTCAACCAGCACACTTATGCTGGGATCCCCGGGCTTCTTCGGCAAATCCCTGGAAAATCTGTTAGGGTCAGCAGCAAAGGTGTGTAGCCTGGGGCATCCCAGCAATTACTCCAAGATACAGCCACTACAGATTTTTGACCCCATAATTGAGAAACTGAAAATTGAAGCAAATTTAATTTGCTTTCAACCCATGGCTATTAGTAGTATGGAAACCACTGTGATTTCATGTTCAAAATTTTCCTTCAGAAAAATAAAAAGGCATTCAAAATTATATTTATATGCGTATTTCAGGAACTATCATACTGGCATACACACAATGGAAACAGAATAGAATTTTAGCTTTAATCCTGTAATGAATAGACATCCCTTTAAAACATGATAAACTGCATATGTATGTTGATGTATTTCCAAAATGTATTCCTTTACAGATTTATCTATTCAGTTTCCTACAGAATGCCATGATTTTTTTAGTTAAAAGTTGTACACTAAAACTATTACCTGTGCTTTCTAAAGCCAGTTATTAAATTTTAATACTGTAAAATGTTATGATTACAGATTTGTTTATTACTGCAGTGATGTTTCAATCTCTCAGTATCTATTTATACCTCAAAGATGCACCAATGTTTAGTACATTATACTTTCCTTCACACCTCTGATTTGAAGTGCTGCCTATATTCAACTTCTGCACTTTTATACTTGTGCTGAGTAATTTCCTACACTGAGAAATGATTGCATCTGAGTGGAATCTGCTTATATCGTAGGTCTCACTTCACTGTAAATTAATGTTTTCCAAAGACAGAGGTTTTTTAAATTATGTATGATAACCTTATGAAATTACTTTAATCTGAATCAAGTTATGCAAAGAAGCAATTGGATAAATACTTTAATGTATGGAATGATCGTATCACCACAGATACTATTGTGAATGTTTTCTGAATAGTGGATACATCAAAATGAGTAATCCATATTTGCGTGTTACATTCATTCTTGTGCAGCCTTCAATCTGGCAAATGTCACTCTCAACATGTTGCATTTACACTCAGTGTACACTTACTGCACAATATTTTAATTAAAAGAAAATATGGTTAGGACTTTAAAATGGTATGAAACACTCTAAGGAAATCATAGAATCTTCAGCACAAAAGGAAGGTTGGTGGTCCACTGTATCTGAACCAGTTCTAACTCCCCGACCAGTGCTATCCCATTTCCCTCCTCTTTCCCTGTGCACCATAATATTTTTCTTCAAGTATTTGTGTATTATGATTGACTAGATTTCCATAGCCACTTGCGGTAATGCCTATATATTCTATTAGCACTTTGTATGTAAAGATTTCTTTTAACCTACCCCATTGTAGATCAAGAATTTATAGTTGCACAAGAATGCACTGTGCTTTTTCATGCAGAATGACAACACCCTGCATTTATGTGGCACCTTTAATGTAGAAAAACACTGAAGATGCCTCACAAAAACATAATCAGACAAAAATCAACATCAAGCCAAAGTGAGAAATATTAGGAGGGATGACTTAAAGTTTGGTCAAAGAGGTAAGTTTTAAGGAGAGCCTTAAAAGAGGAGAGAGAGAGATAGGTCAAGAGGCAGAAAGGTTTAGGGGAGGAATTCCAGAGCTTAGGGCTGAGAAGGCTGAAGGCATGGCCACTAATCGAGGGGCAAAAGGAGTGGAGGATGCACAAAAGGTCAGAGCTGGAGGAACTCAGAGTTCTTAGCGGGTTGTAAGACTGGAAAAGGTTACAGAAAAAGGAAAGGGTAATGGGTGAATGGGACTTGGTGCCGGTTACGATACGAACAGCAGAGTTTGGATAAGCTGAAGTTTATGGAGGGTGGAAGATGGAAGGCGGCCACAAGCGTATTAGAATAGTCAATTCTGGAGGCGACAAAGGCATGGATGAGTGTTTCAGCAACAGATGGGCTAAGGCATTGCAGAGGTGGAATAGGCAGTCATTGTGATGGAAAAGATATGGAGTCGGAAGCTCAGCTCGAGGTCAAATAGGACACTGAGGTTGCGAACAGTCAGCTTCAACCTGAGGCGGTGGCCGGGGAGGAGGATGAAATCAGTGGCAATGGTACAGAGTTTGTGGTGGGGGCTGACGACGATGATTTCAGTTTTCTCAATGTTTAACTGGAGGAAATTGCAGCTTATCCAGGACTGGATGTCTGACGAGCACACTGACAATACAGAGGAAGAGTCAAGAGAGGTGCTGGAGGGGTAAAGTGTGTCATCAGCATACGCAGGGAACCTGACAGCATGTCTTCAGATAATGTCATTGTAGGGCAGCACATAGATGATCAATAGGAGGGACCAAGGATAGATCCCTGGGGGCTCCAGAGGTAACGGTGCGGGGGTAGGAAGAGAAGCCATTGCTGGAGTTGTCCTGGTTGCAATTGGTTAGGTAAGAATGGATCCAAACGAGGGCAGTCCCAGTCAACTGGACAACAGAGGAGAGGCATTGGAGGAGATTGGAGTGGTAGGCCATCGCAGAGGCTGAAAAAAGGTCAAGAAGGATGAGGAGGGATAGTGCACCACGGTCACAGGGGATGTCATTTCTGACTTTCATTAGAGCCGTTTCAGTGCTGTGGCAAGGTCGGAAACCTGATGGAAGAGATTCAAACATTGAGTTGCGAGAAAGATGGGCACAGATTTTGTAGGTTAGAACCTGTTCAAGGAAAGGGAGATTGAAGATGGGCTGATAGTTTGCAAGGACAAAGGGCTCAAAGGTGGGTTTTATGAGGAGGGGAGTGGTAATGGCAATTTTGAAAAGGAGGGAGGACAGTATCTGAAGAGAGGGAACCATTTACAATATCAACTACCATGGAGGCTAGGAAGGGAAGTTGGGTGATCAGCAGTTTAATGGAAATAGGGTCGAGAGAACAGGAGATGGGTCTCATGGGCAAGTTGAGCTCAGAGAGGGCATGAGGGGAGATAGAAGAGAAACTAGAAAAAGATGCGAGTTCAGGGATAAGGCAGGGGGGCACCTTGGGTGAAGTTTGGCTTGGTGAGCTAGGGGAAGGGAGGGAAGCGGCAGAGGCAGCTGAACAGATGGTCTCAGTCTTAATGACAAAGAAGTCCATGAACTCCTCGCACTTGTTGGATGTGAGAGTGGTGGTAGGAGAGAGGGGTTTAAGAAGATGGTTTCTAATGGAGAAAAGAAGCTGGGAGTTATCTTTACATTCCAGGATGCAGTTTTGGGAGAGGAGAGCAGGACTCGATAGTGCTTTATGTGGTCTAGCCAGATCTGGCGATGAATTGCTAAACCAGTTGTCCGCCATAAACGTTCAAGTCTGCGTCCCTTGGACCTAAGGGAGCAAAGGTGGGGGCCGTACCAGAGGAAACTACCAGGCTGAGTCAGTAAGGATTTTAGTGGGGGCAAGGGTATCAAAGATGGAAGTGAGGGTATTGTTGAGCAGATCAGTAGCTGCAGAAGTATCATGGCGAATGGAGGGACAAAGGCTAGTTAGTTGGGAATTTGAAAGTGCCACTGTAAGTGACTTGGAAAAAACAGAAACATAGAAAATAGGAGCAGGAGTAGGCCATTTGGCCCTTTTGAGCCTGCTCCACCATTCAGTATGATCATGGCTGATCCTCTATCTCAATACCATATTCCCGGTCTGTCCCCATACCCCTTGATGCCTTTTGTATCTAGAAATCTATCTAGCTCCTTCTTAAATATATTCAGTGACTTGGCCTCCGCAGCCTTCTGTGGTAGAGAATTCCACAGGTTCACCACCCTCTGAGTGAAGAAATTTCTCCTTATCTCAGTCCTAAATGTGAGACTGTGACCCCTCGTTCCGGACCCCCCTGCCAGAGGAAACATCCCTCTGCATCCAGTCTGTCTGGCCTTGTCAGAACTTTATATGTTTCAATAAGATCCCCTCTCATTCTTCTAAACTCAAGTGAATACAAGCCGAGTCGACCCAATCTTTCCTCATACGACAGTCCTGCCATCCCAGGAATCAGTCTGGTGAACCTTCACTGCGCTCCCTCAATGGCAAGTATATCCTTTCTTAGGTAAGGAGACCAAAACTGCACGCAATACTCCAGGTGTGGTGTCACCAAGGCCCTGTATAACTGCAGTAAGACATCCTTGCTCCTGTACTCAGAGTTTTTTCCAGGGGCAAACACAGAAGGAATAGCCATAAGGGCATACTTTCCCACAGCAATTACTGGATCACAATCAGGATCAGAAATCGCAGCTGATTTTCCCTTCCCTAGCCCCAACAGTGAGACTTTCTGATCCATATGGTTCAATTTACATGGTAGTTTTACGAATTGTTGCCTTTGGGAATAGTTGAGCAACAGCTTTTAAAAAGGACACTGTAATTTTTTTTCTGATACATCTGGGGTATAAACGAATGAGGAACCATTTAGACATTCATTTATACTAACAACCTAAATAAGTAATGGTGACAGGGGTAACCCTGGATCTTCCTAAGGCTCACTATTCATAAACAAGCCATCAGAAGCTAGATGATTTGAGTGTTCATCCACACAACATGCAGATCGGCAGTGGCGGAACCAATAAGGGCACGGACGGTCATTGCGCTTCCCAATCACTTTGAGGTCGGCCAGCGCAGCATTAGGGGACCTCCTCCGTTTTGCTCCCAGGAACATGTGTTGCCCATTCTCGGCTCCAGAGTCAGCCTGCAAATCTGTGCAGTTCCTGCCTCGGCCTTCAGACTAGGTTAAGTTGGCAATCCCCAGTTCCCCTCTTGGTCCCCTTCTTGCAAAGCTCCCCGCTGAGACCTTGGTCTCCAAGTACGCCCCGCTTTATTTCTGGCCCTGAGCATTCTGAGTTCTATCCCCTTAGATCAGAGGCAGAGCTACATTGGAAGGAGGAAGCAGAGCTGCTCACACTTCATATAGGCAATGTTGTGAAGGAATTTGGGGTCAAGGGGTACCTGCCCTTGATAATCATTTGATGACCTTTTACAACAGACATACGACAGCAGTCACCTGAGTCATGGCTGATTTGATCAAGGGTATCTACCTGTGACCATTGCTTGATAACCCTTTACAATGAACTGAAAAATAGCAGTCAGCTGAAACATGACTAATTTTGATTAATTTGATCAACAAGAATTGTGACCAGCTGATCAACAAGAACGCTCACAGCCAAAATGAAGCAACCGGGAAAGTACAGTATAAATACTGAGAGCTCAGATTAGGTTTTTTTAGATTCGCTTAGATGGGCAGGAGCGTTTCTCGGCTATCAGAGTGAAGTGAGTTGAATCCTCACCTTAAAAAGGAAGGAGACTTCTCGTCAGCTCTATAGTCTTCTACTACTCAAGGTTTTAAGTTAAAAGCTACCTTGATAATTGATGGATATCCTGTCTAAATAATTTTGAGAACTGATCTAATGTAACAAAATTTACATTCAAAGGTTAAATTCTCTGCTAGAAGGAAGATTATAATTTTTTACCTTTTTAAGGAACTGTTAATGTTGCAATTGCCAGTCTCACCAGCTGTAGATTGCAAATTGTTTAATCAATAAGCCTCTGTAAAGTTTTTATATTTTCTCTCATAGTTTTCTGTATCATTAACTCGTGAACCCCATCTCCGAACACTCTTTTGGTGAAGAGGTACATTACTGAGGAGAGACCCCCAGACCCTCACAATATCCGGGATATTACAATCTGGCTGGAACTTGCTAGAAACGCTATCTGGAGGACAGTAATATTCTCGGGTTGCCACTTTCCCTTGGGGAAGAGATAGACCAGACCTTCAGACTCTTTCAGTGTCTTTAGGATTTGGCTATCTCAACCTTAGTTTGAGAGTGAACGCCTGAGAAGTACACCTGACCTGGGATAGTCCCCAAGGGGCTAGGATCGCAATTCACCACAATGTCACCCAAATCTGGGGGCTAGGTCAGGAGTTCAATTCCCAGCCTCAATCCTTCGACCCTAGCTCAGCCACTGAATGCCGCTCACGTCAAGGTAAATACATCTTTACAAACTTCATTCAGTGTTTCCACCTTTCCCATTATCACACCTGCAGTTTCTGCAGCTCATTATTCTTAGCAGTGAATGTATTGGATAAGGGAAGACATTTTGAGTATCATCCCTTTTTTTTGTTACTGTCCACCCACCACCAGTCTCGAAAAAGGGTCTGCGCGAAAAAGCGGGTAGTGAGCCCAGCTTGTCTACCTGGATAGCTCAGGTTCGAGCCCCCTCATTTAAATGGGGAGCTCGGGTTCGAGCCCCCTCATGTACCTGGAGAGCTCGGGTTCTAACCCCCTCCTGTACTTGGGGAGCTCGGGTTCTAACCCCCTCCTGTACTTGGGGAGCTCGGGTTCAAACCCCCTCATGTACCTGGAGAGCTCGGGTTCAAACCCCCTCCTGTACCTGGGGAGCTCGGGTTCAAACCCCCTCGTGTACCTGGAGAGCTCGGGTTCAAACCCCCTCGTGTACCTGGAAAGCTCGGGTTCAAACCCCCTCGTGTACCTGGAGAGCTCGGGTTCGAGCCCCCTCGTGTACCTGGAGAGCTCGGGTTCGAGCCCCCTCGTGTACCTGGAGAGCTCGGGTTCGAGCCCCCTCGTGTACCTGGAGAGCTCGGGTTCGAGCCCCCTCGTGTACCTGGAGAGCTCGGGTTCGAGCCCCCTCGTGTACCTGGAGAGCTCGGGTTCGAGCCCCCTCGTGTACCTGGAGAGCTCGGGTTCGAGCCCCCTCGTGTACCTGGAGAGCTCGGGTTCGAGCCCCCTCGTGTACCTGGAGAGCTCGGGTTCGAGCCCCCTCGTGTACCTGGAGAGCTCGGGTTCGAGCCCCCTCGTGTACCTGGAGAGCTCGGGTTCGAGCCCCCTCGTGTACCTGGAGAGCTCGGGTTCGAGCCCCCTCGTGTACCTGGAGAGCTCGGGTTCGAGCCCCCTCGTGTACCTGGAGAGCTCGGGTTCGAGCCCCCTCGTGTACCTGGAGCTCAGGTTCGAGCCCCGCTCCTCCCCACTTGTTGCACATCAGCATTACCAGGGGGTGGTGCCTGACATGCGCACTGAAGGACTGAAGTATCCAGTGACGTGTTCTGGGCAATGACTGAGGGTGAAGCAGCTGTGGGAATGTGAGCGGTGCGAGAGATAACACAGCTCTGTAACAAACTGTGCGTCAGAACATGGCTTTTGAACTCTACAACAAAGGGCAAACCCTGGCTCTTCGAAAGAAGTTAATTGCGTAAGTATTGAAGATTCCAATCGGTGCGATTGGAATCGAGTCGGAGATCTTTTATTCTAATTTTGCCACAAAATATGGTGAGGTTTATTTCGGTTCCTCAGTAGTGCGCAAGTGCAATGCCTTGTAGAAATAATACCACGGTTTGTGCTGACATGATCATGAAGAGTTGAGAATAATATCGCTCTGTGTGGAAATAGACCAAATATTAATAGGGTTGCCAAACGCTGGTTGGAAGCATTCCTGGAGGTCTGGTCATGTGATATTCCGGCCACGTGACGTCTGCAAATGTTGATTGAAGGGCAGCGGGCTTTGTGTTTGGGGCACTTCTCACCAGGTGCATTGTCCTAAACTCAGCTCAGTGCCAACAATAAAGGAGAGTTTTCATAGATCGATAGAAATTACAGCACAGGGGGATGCCATTTGGCCCCCTGTACCTGTGCCATTGCACCATCAATGCTTATTTCCTCTTTTAAAACTTATTAAATCCCCACCCCCTTGCAGAAAATGAACTTCTATATACTTTAGATATAGCAAGTTTAAAGTTCGGTGTATGTTTGTTTAACCTTGCAAGTGATCAGGATTTTTTAAATTGCCTTTTGTTTAAATGAGAGATCTGAGCAGAGTTTTTTTAAACCCCCTGCAAACTGCATTACAGAAAATATTATAATCCCACAAATTGGCAGTGTTGCATTCTACTTTCTGTGGTTACTGAGGTGTATCTGAGCTCCATAAATAAATGCCCCATTCTCCTCAAATATGGGCCTGTGGAGGGTCTTGGTGTATTATACAGTCGATGGAAACAGCCAACATAAATTAGTAATCATGTACTGTGGACAGTTAAATAGACTTGGTTTATTCTTTATATTTGATTTCACTCCTTTGTTTCAAAAGAAAGCAATGTATTATAAATGTATATAATGTAGTACAGAGAAGTATAACATTGGGAAATTAAAGGTTAAAAGAATATAAGTATTAAGAATGTATAACATTTTTGTCACATTGTGTTCTCTGCGCTTTTATTTGTAGGTCTTCTTGCAAACTCTTTTTCCCAGATGATCCTATCAAGATTGTCAGAGCTCAGGGCCAATATATGTTTGATGAGAAGGAAAGAAAATATTTGGACTGTATTAATAATGTTGCTCATGGTAAGAAAATCATTAAAACAGATGGCAAATGTTGCACAACTTTAAAAAGTTACATGTAGCTTCCCTATTGACCCAGTGGGCAAATACACAACTCAGGGTAGTATTGAGTCACAGGCCAAGAAAGTCCTAGGTTCGATCTCTGGTCTGTGCTGAGTTAGCTGTTCTTAGCTGGAGTGGAGTGGAGTGGAGTGGAGTGGAGGGGAGAGGTGACCACAATTGCCCCCTGCACCTCTGCTACAGGTTATCCAATGATAGTGACTTGAATGGACATCAGGTATAGACAGCATTGAGCTTGGTATAATGCCCCCACCTATCTGATGATCGAATAGAAAATCAAAGAAAAATATAATCATCTTTGACTGAGAGTGAGCTTCATATATCCTGGGCTCATTGGCTATTCCAGTAAAAGTCATAAAGGTGCTGTTCCTTCAAAAAAAAAACTTTTTGGTATTGCTGCCAATGAAGAAAAGATGGTCATCTTGCACGTAGCAGCTATCCTGTCTGAAGTAACGGTCTTAAGATTTGTCCCCATTTTGTGAACTACAGGCAGTTTTGTGTTGTGGGTACGACTGGCAATTAAATTAAAACTGAATTTCACTTAAGACTTTTACAGCTGCAGAGATAGGTGACTTTCAAGCCAGGTCCTAGGGGTGAAAGGACACCATGCCAACCCACTGCACCATCCCATACTTCTAGTAGCATCACTTTATCTGACTTCTGCTTGTCCTGAAGTAGATTTGAGAGCACCACTACATAGTGTAAGCCTTCTCAGTTCCAAAATATGGATGATCTGACCAGATACTTAAACAATCACTAAGAATGTAATCATATTGTCACTTTTGTGTCATTGTAAAGTGGAAACCAATCTGACTCCAGAATGGAGCAGTGCAAAATGCCTTGGGGAGGCAGTCTGAAGCTTTTATTTGACACCACATATATAATTCCAGTCAAGTATTAAGGGGGTTTAAAAATGGACTTCCTGAGCACTTTCTAAACTTAAGCAGAATATGTTCTCAAAATATTTTAAAATGTACTTAACGGCTGGAATCAGAGCTCTGTCTATAGATGCAAGTATGCATGTGCAGAGCTCTCATCAGCAGCAGTATAAATATGGTGCTGCTGGCTGCAAACCACTGACTACAGTGATCATTAGTGCAGTATAAATCAGCCTTATTAGCCACCTATGCTGCAACAAAGGGTGCTGGAGACATTTTAGTTTCGTCCTTTTGGAAGCAGCGATCTCTTTCAGGGCGGTATGTTGATAAGAAGACATCTTAGGCAAGGAGCATGATTCTAATTATTTTCTGCAGTCAACACTGAAATTTAAACTTGCTATATTAAGAACTCATGAGAACTTAGTGCCACAAGATCTGATTTAAAAAAACATCTTGGGCAATGTGCATGATTCTAACAGTTTTCTGATAATTATGTGCTTCTACCCAAAACATTTTAAGAGGAATTGTGCTATTTTGGGGAGGGGAAGCATCTAGAAGAACCACAAGTGACTTTCATTTTAGATTGATTGATTGATTTAAATTGAATTGCTGCTTAGCATGTGGATGATTTCTTTTAAAGTTGCCCAAAACCAGTGAGCTATAGTGCCCTTTTAGGGGACCGACATTGTTCTGATTTCCATCAGATGGAAATGTAATCTGCCAAGCCAAGAATATAATAAATGATGAAGAGCATTTCTATCTCATTTTTATCAGCTTTAAATTTAATCAGGTTTTGAATTTTGTTATGGCAATTTTCAATATATTTAAAAAATAATCACTGGGTATTATTAGCATTAGCCATAAAATGAATATGAATTACTCATTGGGGGAGTGAGGAAAGATCAGTGGTTGAATGAATTCTGAACACTTTTATGCACCTTAATAGCCTGCTCCAAGCGGTCACTGAGAGCACATTACTTATCTATCCACAAAGCCAAAGAATGATGATCGGTAGAGGACGATATAAAGAAGCTGAATTAATAAGGTTGCGAAAGGAATTTAGTAGTAATTCTATATGGAATGTTAAACTACCTGACAAACTCAAAAAGTAACTGAGGGAGAAATTGGACATCGACATACTTGTTTTCCGGGTATGAAATAGTTGAAACTGGCTCCAAAATGGGATGACAATCTCCCACATCCAATTAAGCCCGGAAGTGAGTGACATTTAGTCGCCCAGGAAGCCCACCTGAAGCAGGCAGCAGGCTGATTTAGTTATTCAGATCAGGGTCCTATGCCAGTTGCAGGACACCAGTATGTGAAATTGGACATCAACTAGGTGGAGTGTACATCGCACAAGCTCCGACTAATTCTCCTGGGTTCAGAGTGGCTTTATGGCACCGCTGGAGGCCACTGAGAAAAGCCCCAAAAACTTTGAAAATGTCTGTATTTTGTGGAGTCGGAAGAGTGGGCGTTCTCCTCCTGGCTCCACAAAACAACCGTGGGTCACTGGCAGCCTGAGTTTGCCCCCCTATCAGCATCGCCTGCACCCCCCCCCCCCCTTCACAGAACCTAACAGGGCTGCTGTCGGCAGTTAAATATAAATGAGGCCTGGTGCCAAATTTGAACGCAAGTCCAATTTAAACTTACTAAAATAACTATGGATTACCAGCTGAGTTTAATTGGATTTAATGAATGTTAGTTTAAATTAGATGAGGCATTGTCTGTTATCTTAAAATATTATGAAGCCACATGCAAAACAGTTTGCCTGCCTTTAAATTTGTTTTCCCTTTTATAGTTGGACATTGTCACCCAGATGTTGTGAAAGCTGGATTAACACAAATGGCAATATTGAACACAAATGCACGTTTTCTACATGACAATATGGTCCACTATGCAAAGAAATTATCGGAGACACTGCCGCAGAAACTATCAGTTTTCTATTTTGTGAACTCTGGGTAAAATTTTATCTCTTTTACTTTCCTAAATGTGTACATTTTCCATGAAAACATTACTAGAAATCAATCATTTCAAATAATAATTGTATTAAATTCTTATGACTTCTGGGTGGCTTGAAATTCAGTTTTATCAATTTTCATTCTTTCCTGAAGGCACTAACTCCTTACGGGAGTATAGTTTCATAGTTGTTTGCTGTTTGGTACCTTAGCCAGGTAACCATTATTCATTTGTGTGCCTTGGCTGTGAGTTTTATTCGATTGTGGTTTGAGGGAAGCATATCATAGCTGAGCCTATGCCTGTCCTCTCCCTATGTCCACTGTGTGCACTTCCAGCATTGTCCACTGCATAGTGACCAAAAGTGTGAACTTTGGTCTATTTTCTTTCTCCCTAATGCAAGATGTTCAGATGAATTGTAGTGCCATAGCATCACCCCATTTGAGATCAACTAACCAGCCATTGACTGGGAATCAAACCTCAGGCCTCTTGGTTTATTTGAATTATCTGTTCACTGGAGGAACTGTGGAATTCATTGTTTTTAATTATTTCCATGGAATTTACCAGTTCAGTAAGATTATCCAAAAAGGAACAAATCAGACCTACCTTTATAATTTCAAGCTAAATTGTATTTTCCATATTCAGTGACCACATTTAGCTGCAAGCCCTTCCTGCCACACACACACTGGCAAACAACCTACCTACATCAAGGAGAATATTTCTGCAACCCTGTAACATTGTGAATATCGTGTAAAGTTAGATTGCCTATGGTGATTTGTCACTCATTTTTTGATTATAACCTGGAAAAATAGACGGTCAGCTCAAGGGAGATGCTACAAATTTTGGTCTACTCTAAATATCCTCTTGGGTACAGTATCACTGGTTTCTCTTGTAAGCAGATCCTGTATCCCTTTGAACAAGGCATTTATCTTTCCTGCCCGATATCAAGTCATAAGATGGCGTCTCCCAGGGACCTGTAACAATGAAACTCTATTGCAATAAGAACTGGACACTCTAATCCTGCATATACTACCATGTGCACTTCTCATAACTTCCAAAAAGGGAAACTGATTAACACTTCAGTGAGAGACGAGACCAAAAATAGATCAGTGAGCTGATTTATTAACAATCACAAAATAAACATACAGAGTAGCAGTTATAGAATGTCTCTCACCTTATTCAACTTAACAACCTATTATTCCAGGTAATATAGAAAATAATAAGTATGCCACACTGTCCCCATTAGCAGGCCAAATATAACCTTTATGACCAGTGTTTCCTCTCAGTCTGGTCAGCAATATCATAAAAGGAGGATCTGCTCACCCCCAGTGTGTCTCTTACCAGATTGAACACACATTCTGCCCCAGACCATGTGATCACTTGTCCTTTGTTCCCTAGGGGCATGGTAGCCCAGTGGTTATTGTACTGGACTAGCAAGCAAGAGGTTGTAGGTTTGAATGAATCTGCTCATTTTTATGGTAGGACCAGAAAACTAACCATGAAACCTTCCAGATTTTCATAAAAACCTAAATGGTTCAACAATGTCCTAAAAGAAAGGGAGCCTACTGTTGACCGGAAGTCACCGGTTAACAGTTTTAGCTTAGTACACAGAGGAAGAGTCAATTCTCTCTTAATTCTCAATTTGCTTTATTAACGTTATTAGATCATGTACATACCGCTTATACGTCTAGTTAGGTATAGGCATGTCGTTTACAGCAGGTTATACAGGTTTATACTCAAACTAGGATTTAAACACACACCCACTAGGTTTCTCTAGTAATACTCCCCGAGTATTAGGCTTTAAACGCACACCCACTAGGTTTTCCTGACAACACTCCCAGAGTGGTCCCAGAATAGAAAGGATATTATATTACCCGGAAAGGAGAGACGCTGCTGGCCAGGCAATTCTCCCTCTTACTCCCGACGTCGTCTCCACGTCCCTGACGCAGTCTTTACGTCCCTGACGTAAGTTATTCACTTCCACGAGGGTTAGTCTCCAGAGTCTCCCTCACAAACACACACCAACAAAAACACACACTGACTCTCTCTCTTGCTCACAAACAAACAAAGACACACACTGGGACCAAACCAGCAATTCTTCAGTTTTATTCCCTAAGTCTGTCTTTTCGAACGATGCTGTCTTCTCCGGTTGGCTCAAAGTTGCTGGAGTGATCGATGTCATCCCCTGATTGGCTCTGTTCCAAGGGCCCAGGTAGCATCACCGTTCCTTTGTCTCTCTAAGAAGCGGAACGAATTCAAACCGTTTCTGGCCAGTTCAGACCAGTGACTGAACTCCAGGTCACCTCAGTTCAAAAGGTCAGTGTCTTTGTTCGCACTTCGAATTAAGCTCAGTAGGTTTTTGCAGCCTCTGGCCAACACTACTTCCTCTAACTCTACCTCCTGATTTTAACGACTGGGCCTCATTATAATATGATTGGCAGACTGGCTGGCCGATCACATCAGCAACTAGTTGCCCACCCACCTAGACCATACAGTCTCCGGTGGGACTCGGTGGACAGGCAGGTGCAAGTGGTGTTAGGAAACTTGGAACTGATTTTGAAGCGGCAAACCAGTGGAAATGGCTTCCGCCCAATTTTCCTACCCAAAACGAAAGATTCCCTAATTTTCTCAGGAAAAATGCCAAATCCGGCGTGGAAATTTGGGATCAATTTGTATACTGAACATAATGTAACACACTAACTAGAAGGATTGTGAAATGAAAAAAGGTTATATTATAGAAAGGATCCCACAATGAACATTTTCTATCAACTCTCAGTATTATGACTGTTGAAATGTTGATTTGTCGTGCCTCTCCTATTATGTAACTGGAACATAAATGTAAGTTTTGATTTGGCTATGCAGAAAGGTTAATATGAACTAAATGTGATTTTTCTTAATGTCATTACAGTTCAGAGGCAAATGATCTTGCTCTCAGGCTAGCTCAACAATACACCCAGCATGAAGATATTGTTGTCCTAGACAAGTAAGTTAGCTTTTATAAGTTTAAGTGAATCGATATGTAAGTCTAGATTTATGTTTTCTTCAGTAAGTTTTCAATTTTAACCATTTGTCCTTACCAGTACACAAACATTAAGTTAAATAATTTGGTTTTTAGAAAGCAAAACATGATTTACTGTGAGGAGTACTTAATTTAATATCACGTTACAAAGGGGTGAAATTTCTCCTGTTGATAACTTTACTGAAAAAAATCAGGCAAGGATTTCCTGTTTTTTACTCACATTGATGTCTTCAGTAAAATTATCGACAGGAGGAATTTCAGCTCCAATTGTGCTGCAGGAGTCAGAACTGACAGCCAGCTGCTATCTTTGGCATTTTACTATATAAATTGAATGGAATGTGTCAGCCAATAATTTTCCATAATAGCATGAATTGAATAATTTGAGAAAGTATTGAACCCTAATCAGCCATATTAGGATTGTGCTTCATCCAAGGCATATTTAGATTGTTTAGCAAAAATTACACATTTGTTCCAATTGTACTTCAATCTACATATGGCTAATGGAACCCATATGAAATGAATTTGATCTGGTGTGTACCTAATGAAACCCTGAAAATATTGAATTAGACAGTGAAGTTAAAAAATATCAGTTAAATATATTCTTCTTAATGCTGGGGGCAAGATAAGGGGTGGGAGGGGAGTTTTTAAGATGAGGGAATCAATAAGATAGGGATAGAAAGGTATTTTTGCAACCATTTTTCCATGGTAACCCGTACCTGAGAAGTTAGGACAAAAAGAATGATAGTAAATATTGCCTCTGAATCAGAAGGTTATGAGGTTCAATTTTCATTCTAAGTCATGAGCACATAATCTACACTGAAACTTCAGTGCGGTACTGTGTTTTCCAAGATGCCATCTTTTAGATGAGACATTAAATCGAGATTCTCTCTTACTGTTACTGTAATTTAAGTTAATGCAAAAATCCCATGGTGCTACTCTCAGAAGAACAGCAAGTTCACCTGGTACCCTGCCCAATATTCTTCCCTCAACCAACAATGCCAAAAAACTGATTTTCTGGTAAATCATTTCATTTGCTGTTTATGCAACCTTACTGTGCACGGATTGTCTGCCTACATAAGTAACTAACTGCACTTCAAAAGTCATTCTTTTAGTTGTGAATTGCTTTCAGAATAATAAGGTACTATATAAATGCTAGTTCTTTTCACATACCTACATCTTAATTCACAAAAGCATTGCAATCCATATCTACTGTATTTGAAAATAATAATGAGCGATTCTTCTATGAATCACAAGACAGTAATATAGTCAAGTGATTTAGATGAAATCAAATTGCAAAATCAAATTGCAAGATCAAAAGTCAAGCATTTTATGATAGATAAATTTAAGGTGGTTTAATCAATTAGTATTGGTTATTACTGGTAACATATATAGATTCTCTTGACTTTTTCTCATTGTAGTGATACCAGGTTTGTTTTGCAAGGCCTTAAGTAGTATTACATTTAAGATGGTGATAATTATATTGCATTGCAATATTGAAGACCATACTGCATTGAACTACATTTCTACCCGGATGTAATGTGTATGTGACTGACCAAGTAATTATTACTTTTTGTATTCAAAGTGCTTACCATGGACACCTTAATTCGTTGATAGATATCAGTCCTTATAAGTTCAGGAGTCTAAGACCACAAAAGGATTGGGTTCATGTGGTATGTTGGTCTAGTAGTTAAACTGTAATACTTGTCAGAACATTTACTTTGTGAACTTCCTTTCAGCTACAATAAACTTTACTTTCTGGACAGGTGCCTATTCCAGATACCTACCGAGGAATGTTCAGGGAAGATCATCCTGATCCAGCCTTAGCCTATGCAAATGAAGTGAAATCTGTCATTGATGAAGTAGAAAAGAAAAATCATAAGGTACAATACCATGGTAAAAAACAATATTGTGTCATATAACTAGTTGAAAGTATCTAGGGAGGGAATTCTAGGGGGCAGATTCTCTGATTCTTGCCTCATTGGCAGGACGAAAACTGGGGGAGAAAATATGCCGCTGAATTATCGCTGGAGGTTCGCCTGTTCTGATTTCCGAGCGGACTTTAATTTAGGCAGCCAGCGCTCCTGTTGGAAACAGCCGGGGCCACATTAATTTAAGTAAATAGGGATCAAGTGGCACAGTTAAGATCCCAACATTTTCATTTTCATCTGCTTTGCTAATTCTAGTTCCTTAGCCCACCCACAAACCATGGGCAGTATAAGTCGGGAGGCGGCCATTTCCAGTTGCATTGAAAAGGATCCTTAGCTATAAGAGGGATAGAATATAAAAGCCAAGAGGTAATGATAAGCATATGTAAAATCTTAATAAGACCTCATTTAGAGTAAAGTGAAGAGTAATGGGCTTCACTATAGGAAAGATTTTGAGGCTTTAGAGAGGGAATGACACAGATTCATTGGGATGCTGCTTAGTATGAGGAAATACGAAGGAAGACTTGAAAAATTTGTTATTTTTTCCTTAGAACAATGCAGATAACGGGGCAATATGATAGCAGTGTTTAAAATTATGAAAGGATGGAACAGGCTAGATAGAAGCAGACTGCTTCCAGTAGTTGAGGGGTCAGGAACAAGGGTCTGTAGTTACAAAAATAAATTTAAGAGATTTAAAACAGGAGGCAGGAGAGACTTCTTTACACAGAGTTGTGAGGCGGTGGAATTCACGTCCAGCATTAGTGGTTGAGGCAGAAACTAAGTTTTTTTTTTTATTCGTTCATGGGTTGTGGGCGTCGCTGGCAAGGCCAACATTTATTGCTCATCCCTAAGTGCCCTTGAGAAGGTGGTGGTGAGCCGCCTTCTTGAATCACTGCAGTCCATGTGGTGAAGGTTCTCCCACAGTGCTGTTAGGTAGGGAGTTCCAGGATTTTGAGCCAGCGACGATGAAAGAACGGTGATAAATTTCCAAGTCGGGATGGTGTGTGACTTGGAGGGGAATGTGCAGGTGGTGTTGTTTCCATGTGCCTGCTGCCCTTGTCCTTCTAGGTGGTAGAGGTCGTGGGTTTGGGAGGTGCTGTCGAAGAAGCCTTGGCGAGTTGCTGCAGTGCATCCTGTGGATGGTACACACTGCAGCCACAGTGCGCCGGTGGTGGAGGGAGTGAATGTTTAGGGTGATGGAAGGGGGGTGCCAATCGAGGGGGCTGCTTTGTCCTGGATGGTGTTGAGCTTCTTGAGTGTTGTTAGAGCTGCATTCATCCAGGCAAGTGGAGAGTATTCCATCACACTCCTGACTTGTGCCTTGTAGATGGTGGAAAGCCTTTGGGGAGTGAGGAGGTGAGTCATTCGCCGGAGAATACCCAGCCTCTGACCTGCTCTTGTAGCCACAGTATTTATGTGGCTGGTCCAGTTAAGTTTCTGGTCAATGGTGACTCCCAGGATGTTGATGGTGGAGGATTCGGCGGTGGTAATGCCGTTGAATGTCATGGGGAGGTGGTTGGATTCTCTCTTGTTGGAGATGTTCATTGCCTGGCACTTGTCTGGTGCGAAAGTTACTTGCCACTTATCAGCCCAAGCCTGGATGTTGTCCAGGTCTTGCTGCATGCAGGCATGGACTGCTTCATTATCTGAAGGGTTGCGAATGGAACTGAACACTGTGCAATCATCAGCAAACATCCCCATTTCTGACCTTATGATGGAGGGAAGGTCATTGATGAAGCAGCTGAAGATGGTGGGCCTAGGACATTGCCCTGAGGAACTCCTGCAGCAATGTCCTGGGGCTGAGATGATTGGCCTCCAACAACCACTGCCATCTTCCTTTGTGCTAGGTATGACTCCAGCCACTGGAGAGTTTTCACCCTGATTCCCATTGACTTCAATTTTACTAGGGCTCCTTGGTGCCACACTCGGTCAAATGCTGCCTTGATGTCAAGGGCAGTCACTCTCACCTCACCTCTGGAATTCAGCTCTTTTGTCCATGTTTGAACCAAGGTTGTAATGAGGTCTGGAGCCGAGTGGTCCTGGTGGAACCCAAACTGAGCAACATTCAAGATTAGATTGGATAGTTGGATGAAGGAAAAGGGGTTGAAGGGTTATGGAAACAGGGTGGTAAATGTGATTAGAACTATTTGCTTGCATGAACACCGACACGGGCTGGTTTGGCCGAATGGCCTGTTTCTGTGTTGTAACTTCTATGTATTTGTATATATGCAGTTAGGGAAAACTGGTAGTGGGTCTGTCACTCATTTTTTCCGTAGTCTCTTGTGTGTTTTGGGCCTTAAAGCTCCCATTATTTTATCTCCTTGTTGCTGTGGATGCTACAGAAATTTTCCTGCTGTTGAAAACTGCTGCTCCATTTCACTGTGCACAGTAGGAAAAATATATTGGTTGTAAGTTCAGACTTCCAATCACACTCAAATGGCCCTTCTGGAAGTGGACGTAAACAAGTGGCAGGCTTTGGTGTGATAACCCCCATCAAAATGTCCATTTATGCTTACTGTCTAGACTTATAGACAGTGAAATATTGGCAGGTTGCTGACACCACGTGTGAAATTAACACCAAACATAAACTATCATATTCAGGAAAGCAGGAATTAAGGGAGGGTAAAAAACCTGATGTCACGTTATCAACTTCATATCTAAATATTATATAAGCTTGGCGAACACATTTATGCTATTTTTCCAGAATCCAATATTCGAAATTGATATTTTAAAGGGACAGACAAAAAGCAATGACAGTTTCTTTTTCGTTGATTTAAATTATAATTTGTGATCTCTGAACAGATTACATATTTTTATAGACTATAAATTATTGTAGAATTATTTATTAGGACTTAATAATTGTTTTATTAAGTTCAATATGCTTAGTGGCTGAACATTGCGTAGTATGGCACTGAGCAGTACAGGCCAGAAAAGTTTCCTTTTTGGTGAGTTAGCCAGTCTTGGCTGAGGTTGCAGTGGGGACACTTCTCAACATTTCGGAGCTGGGTGGAGAAATGGACAATTGGCAATGAAAGGAAGAAAACATAATTTGCATTGATAGAGGGCCTTTTAAGTCCTCAAGACATGGTAGAAAATGCTTCACAGTCAATGAACTATTGTCTTGTACGTAAACGCAGCAATCAGTTTGCACCCAGCAAGGTCCCACAAATGGTAAATAAGAGAAACTACCAGTTCATCGGTTTTATTTGTGTTGACGGAGGGAAGAATGTTGGCCAGGACACCAGAGAACTCCTTATTTTCGTAAAATAGTACCATGTGATCTTTCATGTTTCCCTGAACAGTCATCATTTCAAACAATGCAGCACTCCCTCAGTACTGCACTGAAGCAACAGCCTAGATTATATGATCAAATCCTAAAATAGGACTTGAACCTAAGACCTTTTGACTCAGAAGCAAGTATGCTACTACTGAGTCAAATTGACACTATGGTCTAGAATTTCGAGCACACCTAGTCTTGGGGGGGGCGCAGGGATTATTCCCTGAATGGTGAGGCCCGAGCACACCTGATATTGGGCCTCGGGTCTCCTATCCATCGAGCTGTGGACAGTAACCGGCAGCACGCTGGCAAAGCAACATTGAAGATTAGGCTGCAGTGTCGACAGAAGTGGCCCTCAGGTAAATGAGAAAAGGTGGTGATCAGGTCAGGAAGGAAGCGGTGTTCGGTGGAGTGGGAGCTAGTGGTGGCGATCGGGTGAGGGGCAGGGGTGAGGTATCAGTGGCAAACAGGGAATGGGGGGGTGAGGTATCGGTGGCGATCGCGAGGGAGTGAGGTATCGGGAGGGGGGGAAGGTATCAGTGGCTGTCGGAATAGGGGGGAGGTATCGGTGGCTGTCAGGGCGGCGGGGGGGGGGGATCGGGGTGCGGCGGGGGGGGGGAGGGATCGGGGTGCGGCGGCGGGGGGGGGAGGGATCGGGGTGCGGCGGCGGGGGGGGAGGGATCGGGGTGCGGCGGCGGGGGGGGGAGGGATCGGGGTGCGGCGGGGGGGAGGGATCGGGGTGCGGCGGGGGGGAGGGATCGGGGTGCGGCGGGGGGGAGGGATCGGGGTGCGGCGGGGGGGGGAGGGATCGGGGTGCGGCGGGGGGGGGAGGGATCGGGGTGCGGCGGGGGGGAGGGATCGGGGTGCGGCGGGGGGGGGGAGGGATCGGGGTGCGGTGGCGGGGGGGGAGGGATCGGGGTGCGGCGGGGGGGAGGGATCGGGGTGCGGCGGGGGGGGAGGGATCGGGGTGCGGCGGCGGGGGGAGAGATTGGGGTGCGGCGGCGGGGGGAGGGATCGGGGTGCGGCGGGGGGGGGAGGGATCGGGGTGCGGCGGGGGGGGGGGGAGGGATCGGGGTGCGGCGGGGGGGGGGAGGGATCGGGGTGCGGCGGGGGGGGAGGGATCGGGGTGCGGCGGGGGGGGAGGGATCGGGGTGCGGCGGGGGGGGGGGGGGGAGGGATCGGCTAATAAAGGGACCGCCTGTTAGGCCACATGTAGACCTGATTTTCCTGAGGGTGTTTCCTGCCCGCCGTATTAGAGGCTTAGGAGGCCAGTTAGCACCTGAAATATGGGCGCTGCGCCTCCAAATTTCTAGGCCTATGATTGAATGATTCCTGCTCTTGATTGCTATTGAGCAGGTCCTGTTGTATTTGCTGGATAAGGATGAAGACAAATTCACTGTAATAGTGCCCACATCTAAGTAGCCACACAGTGAGCATTCACAAGCTTGAGGCATTACAGCTGAGAATGATTCTGTCCTCATCAACGATGTCCACACACATTTTCCAGCAGAGGTCAGTGAATAGTGATCTGTCATGGAAACTCTGGCCAATTTTTCTCTAGTCCAGAGACAGTGAGGTTATTGGTAGTGCTCCATACTACCCTGGATGAGATGAGGTAATTCAGTAAATATTAGACCTCGAACTTGGGACTTTTGTGGTCTCATTGGCTCGGCTCACACCAGACAGTGAGCCACTGGGGAAGTTGGCAAACCTGTGAATTTCTATCCACGTGCAGCTAACTCATTAACGTTTTGATTTCACCACATCTCCTTGAATTCAGATGTCTGGTTTACATTTTTCATGCATCGTAATTCCATACTAGTTTCTAGTTTTTTTTTCATCTTCCTCTATCCAGATTGCTGCATTTTTTGCTGAATCATTGCCAAGTGTTGCAGGTCACATAATTCCACCTACAGGATATTTCCAGAAGGTTGCAGAGTATGTATTACATATTACTTTGCCTAAATGTGGGTATCACATATTTCTTGCTTAAAAATATTAAAATGAAATCTTTTTTTTTGGTCAGTTACATTTTTTGGGGAAGGGTTTCTAGCTTTCTTACTCTAGATTATTCTGGTCCTCATATCGGAGAGCAATCTGATGGATGGTTCCATACTTTGGAAAGTGTCTGCCCTTTGAGATGTAGGTAAACTTTCAACAACAAACCCAGCCAATGGACAGCACACCCTGTCTGGTAATTGCTTTCAACTACTGGACAGATCTTATGCATCCATAAGAGCCCATTCCAGTCTTCACAAGCAGGAGCCCATAATTGTAATGATTTTATTGTAAGCTTATAATATCAAGCAATTTTACTTTACCAGAAATTAAGTAACAGTCATATAATTTAATAACATTTACAGTAGATATCTACCTAACACTTCAGGGTCGATTTTAACCCCGCTCTCCTGGTGAAAACACAAGTGCCATTTTAATTGCGGGCCGACTAGGTGCCGCACAATCTTGGACTCACCAGTGAAAGCGGGCAGCATCGTAGCCAGGAGAGGCCTAGGTAAGTTTTGTTTAGTAGGAGTGCGCCTCTGGCCTCACGAGAAGACCATGGGCCTTCCCTGCCCCAAGCTTCCCCTTCCCTCCCCCAACCGCAATGGTTCTCAACTCCCCCCACCCCCCCCCCCCCCCCAGCCATGCTTCCTAACTTACCTTGCCGGGGACTGTTACTGTGGGTCCCAGGCGGTGACCTGCTGCTGTGCGGTTTCCCACTTCCGACCCCAGCATCCATGTCATTCCTGCCGACTTCAGGCAGAAGTCTGCGGCAGGAAATGCAATTGAGGTCTGGGAGTTAAAGTTACCGGGCCTCATACTCTGGGGGACCAGACAGATCGTTGCTCACTTCTGCCTATTATAGGGGCATAAACACAGCAGAGTGGGCTGCTCTTTCACAACCTGGCCTTTAAGTTAAAGGGGGGCGTGAAGGCAACCAATGCTGATCCAGCTAATCTGAAGTCCAGCGCAGGCCAGAAAACAATATATCATGTTGTCAGGGTATATGCTGCACTGCCACATGCATCTCTGTGCTGATCTGATACTCCAGAGCATCACAATGTCACAGTGAGGGACCACATGCGCTGAATAAGTGCTTTTACCAGAGGCCTGAAGATTGGGAAGACTCGGTGGAAACCAGGACGATGAATTTCCTCAGAGTTTCTCCTGTTCTGCCACTGTAACTTCAGTGGAAACTCCTTTTAGACGTGTGATTGGGGTTTCTGTTAAAGTTACAGTAGTGGAGCTGGAGCAGCTCTGTGGAAATACCGTACCGCCCTCCTCCTTCCCCCCTCCCCCCACCCCCCCACCAGATCTTCCCAGCTTCTGGCCTTAACAAATCAGGTAGGTTTATGTTGAGGTTGCTGCTGTATGTGCAATCATAGAATGGTTACCAGCACAGAAGGAGACCATTCGACCCATCGAGCCCATGCTGGCTCTTTGTAAGAGCAATCCAGTTAGTACCATTGCCCCGCTTTTTCCTGTAGCCCTGCAATTTTTTTCTCCAAGTATCTATCCAATTCCTTTTTGAAAGCCACAATTTAATAACTACTTGCTGGGTAAAAAAGTTTTTCCTTTGTGGTTCTCTTGCCAATCACCTTAAATCTGTGTTCTCTGGTTCTCGACCCATTTGCCAATGGGAACAGTTTCTCTTTTATTTACTTTATCTAAACCCTTCATGATTTTGAACACTTCTATCAAATCTCCTCTTAACCTTCTTTGCTCTAAGGAGAACAATTCCAGCTTCTCCAGTCTATTCAGGTAACTGAAGTCCCTCATCCCTGGAACCATTCTAGTAAATCTTTTCTGCACCCTCTCTAAGGCCTTCACATCCTTCCTAAAGTGCGGTGCCCAGAATTGGACACAATACTCCAGTTGTGGCCGAACCAGTGTTTTATAAAGGTTCAACATAAATTCCTTGCTTTTGTACTCTGTGCCTCTATTTATAAAGCCCAGGATCCCATATGCGTTTTTAACCACTTTCTCAACCTGTCCTGCCACCTTCAACGATTTGTGCACATATATCCCCAGGTCTCTGTTCCTGCACCCCCTTTAGAATTGTACCATTTCGTTTATATTGCCTCTCCTCATGCTTCCTGCCAAAATGTATCACTTTGCACTTCTCTGCGTTAAATTTCATCTACCATGTGTCCGCCCATTCCACCAGCCTGTCTATGTCCTCTTGGAGTCTATCACCTAGCCTCCTCACTGTTTACTACACTTCCAAGTTTTGTGTCATCTGCAAATTTTGAAATTGTGCCCTGTACACCTAAGTCCAAGTCATTAATATATATTAAAAAAAAGCAAAGTGTTCTTATAACCGACCCCTGGGAACACCCCTGGGTATACCTTCCTCCAGTCCAAAAACAACCGTTCACCACTACTCTGTTTCCTGTCACTTAGCCAATTTTGTATCTGTGCTGCCACTGCCCTTGTTATTTCATGGGCTTCAATTTTGTTGACAAGCCTATTATGTAGCACTTTATCAAACGCCTTTTGATACGTGAGGCAAAACCTTCCTACAGAAAGGGAAGGAAAATTATAAAAGTGCTGCCTTATTTATGTCTGCTGAATGGAATTGAAGTGAGAAGAGGACTATCCGAATGGAAGACAGTAAATCTCTCATGTTTCCCAACAGCTTGATAACAGTGACATTGGCCATGACCGTTGCCCCTTTGTGTGTGAGAAATGCAAATCTGATGAACATTCAGGGGGAAAAAGAGGGCAGCATGGTGTTATACAAACAACATTCGCATGGAAGTGAAGTGGACTATTTATTCTGTCCAGTTTACTCAGCTTATTCCATAAGTGAATTACATCATCTAAATCCTTTACATGCTACACATTTCAGTGAAATTCTAACAAAAGTTACAATTACAATGTCTTTTTAACTTAAATAAACTTAATTCATACAACCAGACCCAAATACTACAAGATATTTTTCACAAACAAGTCGGGGGGGGGGCAGGGGCGGTGCGGTGGAGCGAGGAGAAGAGAGATAATCAAATGCTAGTAACTTATATTCCATCCTCTCCTTCAGACATATTCGGAATGCAGGGGGATTGTTTGTTGTTGATGAAATCCAAGTTGGATTTGGAAGAGTTGGCAAACACTTCTGGGCATTCCAACTACAAGGAGATGACTTTTTACCAGACATCGTAACTATGGGAAAACCTATTGGAAATGGGCACCCGCTAGCCTGTGTGGCTACAACCAAAGAAATTGCAGATGCATTTGCTGCAACTGGAGTGGAGCATTTTAACACAGTAAGTTAAGCACCACTAACTGTAACTATAGCTGCTTTGCAAAATCAAAAGATCACTGAAATACAGCTTTAAATCAAACTGATAACTTGAGCAAAGGCAATACAGATTGATTTTTATTAAGGGTTTTTGTAATTATATACAAATATTGTTTCCCTAGATACATGTCTAATAGTAATCAACTGTTTTTATGTACTTCATGCAGACCTTTAAAAATAGAATACATTCTCTCAGCATGGATTTGCAGAAGAGGGTAGCTTTCTTTTTAAACAAAAACCACTGAAATTTCTGGCAGGCGACTACAGGGCAGGGAAATATGCCCAATCCCATACTCCAAGTTGGAACTTTGAACAGGAGGCAGAAAGGGACAGAGACCCAATGTCAAAGGGTCCCACCCCAAATTGCTCCCTCCCCCTCACTCAGATTGTATGATTGTACTATTAAGCCATTAAATTCTCTAACCCCTTATTTTCAAGCTAAGAAATCCAGTACATACAGAGAACCCATAAACAATGGACAAAAATACTCAATTTTTGTCACTATTATATGTACATTTTTATGTGTCTATACATATCCAGAAGAGGACATTTGGGTGAGATACTAGAAAGTGAAACACTACCCCAGCATTGTAGGCAAGAGAGAGAGGAGACAAGGGGAAACAAATTTTATGAAAGGGGTTAAAAAGGACCTGAAACCAAAAATTGAATTGTTGAAACTCAACCAACATTGAAATGTCATTCAATTTACAAAAATAAACATGATTGTTCCATTTTGTATTAAAATTAACATACATGTTTGAAGAGCTGTTAAGTTACATTATTGCAGTAAAAGGGATGTATACTAGGATATAAAATTTTCACACATACCCTTTTACCATATTGTCGTTGATGTGATTACAGTTTGGAGGAAGTCCAGTATCCTGTGCAATAGGACTTGCGGTTTTAGAAGTAATTGAAAAGGAAGATCTACGTGGGAATGCTATACGAGTGGGCACTTACCTGCTGAATCTGCTAAATGAGCAAAAAGCCAAACATCCAATCATTGGTGATGTCAGGTATTGAATCTGCCAATTAAACCATCATTTCCAAATATTTTTGATTTTAATTTAGTAAAATGTATTTCACTTTTGTACCCAAAGGGGCATTGGCTTATTTATCGGAGTAGAGCTGGTAAAAGATCGACAGCAGAGAACACCTGCTACAGAGGAAGCCCAGTATTTAATTACAAGGTATTGTGAATGTCGTATTCATGGGAAAAATGAAATAATTTCTATCTACAAAAATACAATTAGAATAAAATTCAAAATCCCTTTTTCAAAACGTCGGTGGAATTTAGCTGAAAGCTAGTGTTCCTCTGGAGCTGTGATCTTTAAATTTACCCTGCACTGGTGATCAGGCACTCCCATTAACTTGCTATAAGCTCCAAACAGGAACTGTTTCTTTGACCGGTAACAAACTGGCCAATATTAATGACTTTCTCCTGCAAGAGTGAAGTGTGTTAGTGAGAGTCTTGTGAGGAGTTTGGTGAATGTGGCTACTATGGTGAAATAGCTAACTGTGTGTGCGTGTGTGTCAGATGTGAGTTGTAGGTAAGTGAGGGTTGTAATAGTGGTTGAGTGTGTAAGCATGAGGGAAATGATGTTCAGTGAAGTATGGTGCAGTGATTGCAGGACAATGCAGAGTAGTAGGTGGGGCAGTGTTGAAAGTGCTGTGTGGGTATTATAATTAATGAGGCTGTGAGTGATGCAGCGGTGATCAGAAAGTATTTCAGCAGTCGTCTTGCCTTAACAGCTCCAGTTAGATCATTGAATTTTTTCCAGCATTGCAGCCACGTTCTTGGAGCAGTGCTGCTGGTATTGATGTCCTCCACTATCTCCTCCCACTGCCTCATGAGTTGATGCTTGGTGGGCCTATATCAAGGCCTCCTGTCCAGCATTAGGGAACCTTGGTGCCCGCTCGCTCCCTCCTTCAGCCATTTTTTCCAGGACTTGTTGCAGTTTTTGCAGCCAGAATGCACCTCCCCTTTAAGGCATGCTGGCTGCCTTTAAATAGCATCCTGAGCTCCCGATAAATGTGCAGGCAACGAATAGCATGGGTAGCACTGGCTGCATGTATGAATCATTCTAATCAGCAGACAACATAGATATTGTGTGCTGTCTGTATTGGTGTTAACTGGCGCAGGTAGTCCGTACTTGCTCCCGCGCCTGTTATTGGGCATGATCTGATTTCTGGGCCATTGGTGTTTGATTTTTATTTTATTTTGAGTGTCAGTGGGGAGCAGCACAAACAATATTGCCAATATTCACAATTCCTGTGATTCCCATGATGTTTGGAAGCATTTTGTTTAAGTGCTTGTCATGCAGAAAATTTAAAAATGTCATTTTCATGTACTTGCTAGTTATGTTGCATGGATCTGAACCTCTGCCTCAAAAGGCTGGACATTCTAGCATTTAGGCACCCTGTAGGGGGAACTTTATTCTGTATTTAACAATGCTATCTAACGGTGTCAACTGTCTCCAAACCTGGACATTGGTTCGTTTGTGCTCCAAGCTGACTCCACCTTGTCTACATGTCAACTCCATCTCACCAAAGAACCTCTGACTTTATGAACTCTCACATCATCCCCATCCCTAGTTTACAACCAGGACATAGCTATCCCTAATCTTCCGTATGTAATCTGAATTCCCTATCCACTCACATTTGCATTTTGGCTGCAGCTCCAGAACCGACCCCGCTATTTGTTTTCTCTTCACCACTCTTGGGCCCTTCTCTCCTGTCTCCTCCCCTTCCTGTCACCCAGTCATGCCCCCTTTCATTTTCCTCTCTCGTGTGCTCCACCACCACCCCTTCCATCCCTAGCCCAACCCTTCACTATTCGTCTGTCTTCCTACTCCATCGTCCCAGGCTTGAATCCCCCTTCGATAAGCACACAACTACCTTCTGTCCTTCTCTTGGCATTCTCCAAAAGGCCCATCAAGGCACCTGTTGCTACATCTTTGAGCCGCAACTCCAACGGCCCCATCCTCCTCTCGCCAAACTTCCTGCCCAGTGCGCCTGCTGGGGACTAATCTTGTTCCTTCTCATCCCGCTCACCTCACCCACCACTGTCCTCTTGGACTCTGCCAGTGGTTCAACAATCAGAGCTTCTCTCCGCATCGCCCTCCACAATATAACCTTATTGTGGATGATTGTATTGATGTCCTGGCTTTGACAGAAACTTAGCTCATGGGTGGCAACACCTTGCCACTCAATGAAGCCTCCCCTCTGACTGTACTTTCCACTGCCTGCCGCTCCTAAACTGCCACGGTGGCGTTGTAACCTTTATTACCAAATCATACTTTGTTCTCTTTTTCCCTACTTTTCTGGCACTTTCTCCTCCTCCGAGTGCCTCACCTTCTTCCACCCTTCTCTCCTCTCCTTTTTAAACTCTTTGTTCTCTACCATCCACCCAGACTGCCTCACCTCAGCCTTACTCTCCCACAATGATTGTCCCCCTTGGTATGGCACCCAGAGTTTCTCACCAAGGTCTCCTCACCCCATTCCTCCCTCAGCCTCTGCACTGAGCAGTGCCTCATCCTCGGTGATTTCAATCTCCATCTTAACTCACCTTGGCCTCTCTTCTATGATTTCACTGCCATCCTGTCCTCCCTTAACCTCTCCGTCGATATAAACTCACCTACCCACATTGATGGCCACCCCCTCAACCTTGTCATCTCTGATCACTTCCTTGTATCCCTCACCACTCATATCCCACTTCCTTCCGCACTGCCCTGGAAAAAACCTCCCCACCCCCCCAAGTCACATACAGCTGCACTTTCAAGCTCCCAAATGTCTGACCTTTGGCCCTCCATTCGCCACAATACTTATGTAGTTATCGATCTGCTCAATCACTGCCTCACCTCAGCCTTACTCTCCCACAATGGTCGTCCCCCTTGGTATGGCTCCCAGCTTAGCACCTCAAATCCAAGAGACGCAGACTTGTCTGGCACACAGTTGGTTTAGCCATCCATCACTAGATCTGGCTGGACCATATAAAGCACGAGCAAGCTCTCCTCTGAGAAAACCACTCACTACTCCAGGATGATCCTGGAATGCAGATAACCCACTCAGCTGCTTTTCTCCACTACAAACCATCTCCTTAAACCCCTTTTCCCGGACTCGGCATCTCCATTTTCAAGTGCAAGCTCACAGACTTCCTTATCACTAAGATTGAGGCAGTTCGTTCAGTTGCTCTCGACACAATTCCCACTAAGCTTCTGGCCACTCAACTCCCCTTCCTGGCCGCCATGCTAGCTGACATTGTAACTGGTTCCCTCTCCTCGGGTATTGTTCCCCTCCCTTTCAAAACTGTCATCATCACCCATGCGTTTGCTGACCAACACTGGCTCACGGATGCAATGGTTGTGATCTTCCAAAATTCCCTAGATTCTAGAACGGTCCCAGAAGATTGAAAGGTAGCAAATGTAACCCCTCTATTCAAGAAAGGAGGGAGAGAGAAAACAGGAAATTGCCAGTTAGCCTGACATTAGTTATTGGGAAAATACTGGAATCCATTATTAAGGAAGTGATAACAGGGGCACTTAGAAAATCATAATATGATTAGGCAGAGTCAACATGGTTTTATGAAAGGGAAATCGTTTGATAAATTTATTAGAGTTCTTTGAGGATGTAACTAGCAGGGTAGATAAAGGGGAAATCAGTGGATGTGGTATATTTAGATTTTCAAAAGGCATTCGATAAGGTGCCACATAAAAGGTTGTAAGGCAAGATAAGGGCTCATGGGGTTGGGGGGTAACATATTAGCATGGATAGAGGATTGGTTAATGGACAGAAAACAGAGAGTAGGGATACACTGGTAATTTTCAGGTTGGCAGGCTGTAACTAGTGGGGTGCCGCAAGGATCAGTGCTTGGACCTCCACTATTTACAATCTTTTATTAATGACTTAGATGAAGGGACCGAGTGTAATGTATCCAAGTTTGCTGACGATACAAAGCTAAGTAGGAAAGTAAGCTGTGAGGAGGACAGAGGCTGCAAAGGAATATAGACAAGTGAGTGGGCAAGAAGGTGGCAGATGGAGTATAATGTGGGTAAATGTGAGGTTATTCACTTTTGTAAAACAATAGAAAAATTTTTAAATGGTGAGAAACTATTAAATGTTGGTATTCAGAGGGATTTGGGTGTCCTTAAGAAACACAGTTAGCATGCAGGTGCAGCAAGCAATTAGGAAGGCAAATGGCATGTTGACCTTTATTGCAAGTGAGTTGCAGTATAAGAGTAAGGAGGTCTTGTGACAATTGCACAGGGCTTTAGTGAGACCACACCTGGAGTACTGATCTCCTTATCTAAGGAAAGATACACGTGCCTTAGAGGCAGTGCAATGAAAGTTCACTAGATTCCTGGGATGAGTGTGTTATCCTATGAGGAGAGATTGAGTAGAATGGGCCTATACTCCCTGGAGTTTAGAAGAATGAGAGGTGATCTCATTGAAACATGTAAGATTCTGAGGGGGCTTGACAGGGTAGATGCTGAGATGTTGTTTCCCCTGGCTGGAGAGTCTAGCATTAGGGGGCATAGTCTCAGGATAGGGAGTTGGCCATTTAAGACTGAGATGAGGAATTCCTTCACTGAGGATTGTGAATCTTCAGAATTCTCTACCCCAGAGTGCTGTCGTTGCTGAGTATATTCAGGGCTGAGATAGATAGATAGATTTTTGGACTCATGGGGAATCAAGGGATATAGGGATCGGGCGGGAAAGCGGAGTTGAGGTCGAAGATCAGCCATGATCTTATTGAATGGCGGAGCAAGCTCGAGGGCCGTATGGGCTACTCCTATTTCTTATGTCGTTATCTTCGATTTAACATTCTCATCCTCGTGTTCAATTCGCTTCATGGCCTTACCCCTCCCTATCCTTGTAACCTTCTCTAGCCCTACAACCCTTAGACAACTGTGTGTTCCTCCAACTCTGGTCTCTTATGCATCCCTCACCCCTCCATTGGCAATTGTGCTTTCAGCCATCTAGGACCTAAGCTCTGCAATTCACTCCCTATACCTCTCATTTAAGATCATCCTTAAATCCTATCTCTTTGACCAAGCTTTTAGTCACCCTCTTAACTGCTTCTTCTTTGGCATGGTGTCAATTTTTGTCTGATTATGCCTCTGTAAAGCACCTGGTACGTGTTCTGTGTTAAAGGTGCAATATAAATGCAAGTTGCTGTTGTTACACCTGCCCTGGGAATGCTTGAGTGCCTGAAATGAGTGCAGTCCATTTCCCAGCACTCACCGTTTAAAAAGAAACGTCACTTCTGTTTGTTCTTTTTCTCGCTATCCCACTCTTTATTTTTCACATCTTCTGAAAACTGCTGCTATTTAATGAAGTAACTCGCTAGTGAGCCCACCAGTCCAGCATCACCCTGAGGGCTAGTATATCTTTTCTCACTGTAGAAATTTTACTTTACTGTAACTAATGTAGGATATTTTCTTCAGTTTTTATAAATGAATATAGCAAGTCAAATTAAAGGCAACTCATTAACAGAACATGGTTTTGCTGGGTGTAATATATGGTATCTACTGCACTAGTTGCTGAGCTACTTGACTATATTTATCAGTGTATATTGAATGAACTGAACTGTTGCCTAGGTGTGCAGTCATTTTTTTCTGCAATAAACGCTATTTGAACTGGTGATTCTGACAGAATATCCTTGCAAACCTATTTACAACCCTGTTTTCAACCCACCAGACTTGCCTTTCTCAACAACCATTGTTTGAAACTTGATCATTGTTTCCCATTCAAATCAAACTTAATTTACACCTCAATACTATCCACCAGATCATCTATGTACATTTTATATTAAAAATCTTATGTTTGCATACACTTCCTTTGTTAACTTTTCTCATTATAAATTATGTTCACATTTATAATGGAAACTCCCTATGTAAACTTGTGACATTGAAATGATACCCCACTGCCAGTGGTAGCCCTGTACCACATCTACTGGCAGGAGTACATAATTACAATGTGATAAGTTTCCAGTGGTAGTTTCTATTATAAATATGGATTAAAAAAATTGACTTTAAAACAGGGACTGAAGTGCACCCTGCACTAGTAATCTCCAACCACCGAAGCCTGTACTTAGGCAGGGAAATTTCTTGGGAGTTGCTTTACATGCGTAAACAGGGTTTCCCCACACTTCCAGCAGAGCAGAAGCAGCTCCAAGAAATTTCCATGGGTAATTGACTAATATAGCATATGGGCTTCCAATTTCAAATAAAACAAGTTATTTTAAAATGGTCAGATACATTAGCAGTGTATTAGAATTTCTGGGACAAAACTTTAGCAGTGATAGTTGCATTGACGACCCAAACTACTATATATTATACTCGACTAAACTTTTAGAAATACATACATAGCAGTGCCAACATGGAAACAGGCCATTTAACCTAGTCACAAGCAAATAGTTCTAATCACATTTACCCATCCTGTTCCCATATCCCTTTAACCACTTTTCATTCTTCCACCTGTGATCTAATTTTGCACTTTTCACTTGTCAGGTTGAAGAAAGAATTTATCTTACTTAGCACTGATGGACCAGATAGAAATGTCGTCAAATTCAAACCCCCAATGTGCTTCACCATGGAGAATGCTCAATTTGTTGTTGAAAAAGTTGACGGAATACTTAATGGTAAGTGTTTGAACAAACTGATTAAAAGATAACTAGTTACATTTTCATAGCACTGCTCGTTGACCATTTTTTTAAAAATTGAGGCCGTGGCATTTAGACAACTGCCCGTTCAATATTTTGCAATTGCTGTTACCTTTATATCAGAAAATCTTCAAACAAAAAACGACTAATTTAAAAAGGTTAGGATTACTTAAAATAAAAAGTGCAGTATTCAGCTTGTATGAGTTTACAGTTCAAAAAAAAATCAGACATCACTTTGAAGAATTGCATCACGTTTGATGGTTTGTTTTGGTAACAGATCTAGTAACTTACATAGGTTTACAGCTGCAAATCTATCTACCAACTAGTGTACAGTAACAGGAGAGCAGGAACTTTGTTGTAAAAAGAGCGCGATGAAATCTTCCTCAGAGTCCCTTTGATCAGAAAATAATTTGAAGTTTGAAAAAATTCATCTTGAAGTATGTCCCAGATTTTCTTTAGGACAAGATTTTCCGAATGGTATTTGCTTCTTAGTCTACAGATACAGTTCTTACTTTGGGAATATCCTGGATTAAAATATGTTCAAATTTTGGACAAGCCCCACACCAGGACTCAAGCATATAATCTAGACACTTTAGTGCAGCAGTGAAGTGCTGCATTGTAGGGGGTGCCATCTTTCAGATGAAATATTAAACTGAGGCCCTGAAGGTGGATGTTAAAGAACCCATGACTCTCATTCAAAGAGCCAGGAGGTGCCCTAACCAACATTCATCCCTCAACCACCACCAAAAACATTTAACTGGTTATTCATCTCCTGTTATTTGTGGGACTTTGCTGTATGCAAAACTGGCTATTGCATTTACCTACAAAAACAGCATCAACTACACTCCAAAGGTAATTAATTGGCTGAGAAGGGCTTTCGAACATCCTTCAGAAGTGAAAGGTTCTATATAAATGCAAGTACCCCATTCCACCCCCTGTCAATGTGACAGGGCTTCTTTTGGTAACCAGATAGACCATTCCTGAATGGCAACAAAAGCAAAATACTGCAGATGCTGGAAATCTGAAATAAAAACAGAATATGCTGGAGTCAGATAGCATCTGTGGAGAGAGTGAGTTAACGGTTCAAGTCGATGACTTTGCATTCAAACTCTGAATGGCAACATTGCTTCTACCTCTCCCCAAATTTGTCCCCCACTGGGCATGCAAGAAGCTATATTTGGAACCAAGTAGTTGTTGCAGTAAACAGTCCCATCCCTTTTGCCTTGCAGCACAACATTAAGCTATATTTAAAGTTAAGATTTCTGAATATTTTTATCTTTAGAAATGGAGATGAAAATGGCTGATATGCGCAAGACTTTGCTGGAGTGAATTCGAGCAACTGAAGGTATGGAGTCAAAACAAAACTATACCTCTGCTCCTGAAGCATATATAGAATTTGCAACACAGGAACAGGTGATTTTGTCTCATTTCTACAATCCAGTTTTACTTTTAGTACTCTTACCTGCATCTGAATATTCTGAATTCACTCCAGTACCTGAACACAGCTAGGTTAACAAGTGTGATTCCTGCAATGTCATTCCTGTTCTGACAGTACATGTAAACATTAAAAGAACCATTAGTATGATTTAGAGCAGATGGCTCTAGTATCCTGGCCAAAAGTTCCATCCCTGTGACCCGAGATGGTTGTAGGATTTTGCTGTGCTGAAATTGGCATATCAGATCAAAAATGGATATTTATGCAATTGTACTGTACCTCTGGAATAAAAAACATTTAATTGCCAAACAGGAGTCTATGGTTTGCCTCTAATAGACTAGTCTTCACTGACCGACTCAAAGAGCAGTAGACAGATTTTGACACCAGGGGTTAATGCACCAAATAGTTTAAACATTCCAGATGGAAACTATTGCAGTTTTTTTACACCTATAGAAATAGTTTATTATATCTGCATGCCTAAGGGAAGAGTGTAATCAACTAGTAGAAAATAAATGCAGTCAAAATGGCAGCAAAACATTCCTACTCAAAATTCAAACATTTCTGACCACGTAGATTTGATTCTGTAGTACCAGGGTAAAGAAAACAAAAATATCCCAGATTTTTGAAGTATTAAAACAGCAGCTGCCTCAAAGTAACTCAGCAGTTCAGGCAGCATCTGTGGAAAGAGAAGTTAATGGTTCAGGTCAATGACCTAACCCTGCTGTGTGTTTCCAGCATTTTCTGTTTTTATTTCAGATTTCCAGCATCTGCCATATTTTGCTTTTGTTAAAGTAACTCAATTAGTTTGGGCATGTGGTTGAAAACAAATTCATAGATCCTCAGACAAGCCCTATTTAAATAACATTTAACAGTAATGTGCAAAAAATTTTTATAAAAATATTACTTGGTCCACAGATGTACAGTGCTCATTTTTAAGAATAAGCATGTACAAGCAGACACTAAATAATGCTTTCACAGTGCATCCCCATTAAATAGTGACATATAAAAGTACTAACTCAGAAAACTTAATGCCTTTGATTCTTTTTTTAATTTACATACATTGGCAGTGACAACCCATTTTGGTCTCATTACAAAACCAGAAGTAAACTGAAATCTGAATACAAACAGAATTCATTCAACACAAAATACACAAAAGGAACTTTTATTTCAAGAACTTGGACTGCTCCAATAACCAAGTCATTGGCAAATCCAGTAATTTTATATGTAAAATACAAACTTACATAATACATTATCAGCGTCCATTAGGTACCAAAAAGTACAGTAAAAACCACTTCCATCACAGGAAATGTACGACACGAAGACAGACTACAAAATAAAAAGTTGGAAAGTGACATAGGCTTCCCTAAAACAATCCATTCTGTACATTTGGGGAGTCATCGAGTGAAAACAGTTCAAAGAAATTAGTCCCTAAGTGCAACACAGCTGCGTTTAGAGGACCCGTTTAAGTTTTTGCCAAGCTGATGACCTGAAAAAGTACCAAAAAAAATCCATTAGTGTCCTCAAATAACAAAAGCTTTCTTTTACTAGAAACATATATGCAACATATGTTGAGCTACATATGGAGTGCATCAAAGTTTGTAGCCACATTTGCTTTGGTCACTCGCTGGGCTTCAGCGTAATGAAAGTGAACTAGATAGTTAATTTTCCCTTAAAGTCACAAACATAATTACTATATCTAAAATGAAATACTAACCCATCAGTATATTATCCCCTTATACATTCCTAAAAGCTATGAAAAGTATTGAATATTTTAATGCTGACAATACATGAGCTGTTCCAAGTTTCTAAACTGCAAGCACACAATTAACAGCACAGTAAATAGCAAATAATGTAACTTGGTCTAAATTAACCATTACAGAACCTGCTAAAATATTTAGCATATTTGCATTACTTTTTGACACCACGTTGGAAGACATCATGCCACAGTGCAGCATGCCAGAGAGCACAACCATCTTGTGTGTAATGTGTGGACCCAAGTGTAGTCAGGAGATATGACCTGCATGACATTCCTGCCAGGTGGCATGGATAAGGAATTCAGATTTCAACATGCATGTCCTTTATTAGTACCTCAAAAATCAGTAGAGTTCTAAAATATAATAGGACTACTTGGAGAATAAATTTATGTAGGCAGCAACATTAAGTAGTTCAACTCTTAGGTAAAAATTTATTGTATGTATACATTCTCCAGACTATCAACTGTTTCACATTCAGAAGTCTAGTCAAGTTCAACCTGAAATGTTATTTATAATGCTGCTTTTATTACTAATACTGAATTCGCTGGCGTACGCTAATCTCAAAACATCTGCAATTGTTTATCAATCAAAGCACATCCCCAATAATGACCTGGGTTTCAGAAAACATCCGGAAGTTACCCAAGGGGGAGGAAAAAACAAATTGTGGGGGGAAACATCTATATATCAACATTGGCACAAAAAGTACAAACACTTGAAGTGGCCAGTGTTACTGTCTGTTATTTGCTTTTCTGTATTACCTACTTGCAGTCTGGTTCAACAGATTTTTCCCCTCCTTTACCTTCCTGTGGATGAAATAGTTGATATGGCCCCTAACCCTACAACAATGTCTATGTAAGAAGTCCATTTATATTGTATTTTGTATTGCCTAACAGCTGACGGTAGCTTTTTTTTCATTGCTCAGGAAATCACAAATCCAATTACTTTTATGTGGTTTATTTAATGTTAATCTTCATGTGACATTCTCCAAATTTTACAGGGCTCTTCATCCAGTTATAAATTCCTCCAAATGAGACAAGACTCCTCAAACTATGGACTTCGGTTTCCAAAATGGCTACTATCTAAAGCATAAACTTTATTGTACAGAACAGGTGGGATGGAGCGAGCCCATCTAAAAGTTGCTGCAGATGTGGCATGATTTCCACAGAAAATTGGGTTCAAACTCATGTTATTTAATTCAATGCACATTAATGCAATTTACAGGAACACAGCAATCATGTGTTTAGACAGTCATGTGTTTTGGCCATCAAAATACTCAAATATTACTACTGGAGGGTGCTACTGGGCAGTGTTAAACTGCCTCATGCAAGTTTTCTTTGCTTTTTTTATGCAAAGAAATAAGCAAGCCAGCACATGCAACTGAACACTGGCTAGACCATGAAACCGGGCAAATACAAGGCATGAATGCTGAGACATAGCATTTAGTTCATAGCATCCCAAATCAAAATGTTTTAGCAAAAGGATTGAGGTCCTACAAGCAAAGTTTCAGGAGCTAGGAAAAATAGGACCTCAAAAGGTGGTATTCTCTAAATTACTCCCAGTGTCACATGCTGTTGAGTACAGAAACAGGAAGATAGTGCAGGTGAATGCACGGCTGGAGAAGTGGTACAGGAGGGAGGGCTTCAGATTCCTGGGGCATTGGGACCAGTTCTGGGGAAGGAGGGACCTGTACAAGCCAGACAGGTTGCACCTGAACAGGGCTGGGACCAATGTCCTCATGGGGAAGTTAACTAGTGCTGTTGGGGAGAGGGGGTTTAAAACTAATTTGGTAGGGGGAGGGGCACCAGGACACAGCAGCAAAGAGGAGAGACAAAGCGCGTAGAAAACTAGGAGGGACAAAGAATAGTTAGAAAAAACAGGAATTGGATGGAGGGGAAAAAAGCAAAGCCAACTAGCATAGTGTGTTAACGTGAGAAGTGTTACAAATAAGGTTGACGAGCTACAGGTGCAAGTTGCCGCACAGGACTATGATATAATGGCTATAACATAGACCTGGCTTAAACATGGGCAGGAGTGGGAACTAAACATTCCTGGCTACAATATATTCAGGAAGGATAGGGAAGGAAAAGACAGGAGATTTGGGTGGGGGTGGGGCAGCAGCGGCATTATTGATCAAGGGGTCTACGGAGGGATGATATACTAGAGGGTTCAAAGAATGAATCGATTTGGTTAGAGTTAGGCAACAGAAAAGGAGCTGTTGCATTGATGGGTGTTTACTATAGATCTCCAAATAGTGAGGAGATAGAGGAACAAATCTGTAGGCAAATTTCAGAGAAATGTAAAAATAACCATGCAGCAAAATGGCATTCAATTACCCTAATATAGACCGGGGGGGGAAAAAAAAGAGTAAAGGGAAAGGAGGGTGAAGAATTCCTAAAATGTGTACAGGAGAACTTTCTTAATCAGTATGTTTCTAGCCCAACAAGGAAGGAAGCAGTGCTGGATCTAGTTCTGGGGAATGAAGTTGGACAAGTAGAGTGGGAGAACACCTGGGTAATAGTGATCATAATATAATTAGGTTTAAAAGTAGTTATGGAAAGGAACAAAAAAAGTGAAAATATCCAATTGGAAGAGAGCCAATTTCAGTGATTTGAGAAGGGATCCAGCACAGGTGGACTGCAAACAAAGATTGGCCAGGAAAATCGTAAATGAGCAATGGCAGGCCTTCAAGGCAGATAGTTAGAGTTCAAACCAAGCATATTCCCATAAAGGAGGAAAGATGTGGCACTGGAAGTTAGAGTTGCCTGGGTGCCAAAGGAAAGAGGTGCCAGAGGACTGTAAGTGTCGCATCCCTGTTCAAAAAAGGAGAAAAGGGATAAACCTGGTAACTACAGATTAATCAGTCTAACATCAATGCTAAGAAAAGCTACTAGAGACCATTGTCGCAGGCAAAATTAATTCTCAGTTGAAACATGGATTAATAAGGGACAGCCAGCATGAATTTGTTAAAGGCAAATCGTGTCTGACTAACCTGATGAGTTCTTTGACAGAGGGTTGACGAAGGCAGTGCAGTAGATATTGTATACATGGACTTTCAAAAGGCATTTGATAAAGTACCACACAACAGACTTATTTGGAAAATAGCACATGGTCTTAAAGGGACTGTGGTAACTTGGGTATGTAATTGGCTGAGGGATAAGAGGCAGAGAGTAGTGGTGAATGCATGTTTTTCTGACTAGAGAGAAGTATGCATTGGGATCCCCCAGGGATCGTTATTAGGGCTATTGCTTTTCTTGTTAATTTTATAGAATGACCTGGGTTTGGGTATAGGGGTAAAATTTTGAAACTTGCAGTTATTACAAAACTTGGCAACGTAGTAAATGGTGAGCAGGATAGTAGACTTCAGGAGGACAGACAGACTGGTGAAATGGGCAGACACATGGCAGCTGAAATGTAATGCAGATAAGTGTGGTGAGGAACAACATAGAGAGAGAGACAGTATATTCTAAATGGTGCCATTTTGAGGGGGGTGCAAAAGCAGAGGGACCTGGGGGTGCATATTCAGAAATCTTTGAAGGTGGCAGGGGAAGTTGACAAAAAGAACGTACAGGATATTTGCCATTGTAAATAGGGGCAGTGAATACAAAAGGAAGGAAGTTATGCTAAACCATCACAAATCACTAGGAAGGATGTCAAGGCCTTGGAGAGGGTACAGAGCACGTTTACTAGGATACCAGGGATGAGAAACTTCAGTTATGTGGGGAGATTGGAGAAGCTGGGATTGTTCTTCTTACAGCAGAGATTAAAGGGAGACCCAATAGAGGTATTCAAAATTATGAGGGATTTTGACAGAAACAGTTTCCCCTGGTAAGTGGGTCAGTAACCAGAGGTCATAGATTTAAAACCATTCGCAAACAAACTATAGTTGAAACGAGAATTTTTTTCACAGGGGGGCATTAAGGTCTAGAACGTGCTATCGGGAAGAGTGGTGGAATCAGATTCCATAGGAACTTTCAAAAGGCAATTTACATGAATAGAAGAGGACTAATTTGCAGGGTTACGGGGCAAAAACTGGGATATGGGACGAAATTACACAGCTCTTTCAAAGAGGCTGGCTCAGGCATGACGGGCCGAATGGCCTCCTTCTGTGTTGTAAGATTCTATTCAATAAGAGTGTAAAGTAAAAGTGAATTTAGCAGCATTTTAAAAATATTTATGGTATACAATTGACAGTGTATGGTGATGTAGCTTTCTAAAAGAACATTCCACTAAGTATGGGCTACCACTAAACACTAGTTACTGCCTTATTTTATAGCAGCTATGATTTTTGCCCCAACAGGATTAGACTTTCAGGACAATTTACATTAGAAAGAATTGCACATCTCAACTAACTTTGATTAGGTCTATACATTATTTTCCTTTTTCCTCCCTTCCCCCGCCCCCCCATCCGATGTTCTGTAGAGGCACCCAATGCATCAGGAGGTGTTCTAAACACTAGAACGCTTCTGTGAAATACAGAGTCTCTCCTCGCTCCCCTTCTCCAACTTCAAATGAGATTCAAGAACCCACAATTTTTTTTAAAAATGCACTCAAGAAAAACATACTACCCTAGTTCTGATCTTACTACAGTCTGTGCTTTGTCATCTGAAGGATACACATTTTCAATACCTAGTCTCATTACATTCCTTTACTGGTATCAACATACCTGCATTCACATTCCATTTTAATACGGTTTGTAACCACCTTGGTGAGCTGCCCCACGTCTTGGTGCTTTCCCATAGTTACCATTACTCTGATCTGGATGAAAACAAGCTTATAGTTAAATTGCTGCTCTCTAAAGTTTGATACACAAAATGCTGTCTTTCTACTGAAACGAGACCAGTAACAAAATTGAGGCCACTTCCAGAATGTCACTGTGAGATGAAATCTGTTAGTGCTAGAGAGTGAATAATTAACTTGGTATTTAATGAGGCTGTTGCCAGCCATTAAGTAACTAATGTTAAAATTGCACCAATTTTTGCAATGCTTAAGCCTCAATCCCCACAAGCCTTGCTTCAGTACAGCAATGAATATACTTACTGTAGTCATATCCTTGTCCATATCCACCATAGTAACCACTATTGTAGTTATAGCCAGTATAATCATAGCCTCCATATGCACCATAGCCACTTTGCCCGCTGTAACCATAACTGCTGCCATAGCTTGGATTCCAGTAATTATTGCTGTATCCTTGACTCCAGTTCTGACTTTGACCTTAAATTTAGCAAGACATACAGGTAAGCACTAAAAAACCATTCCACAGATGGTTTTTCTTCCTTATTGTAGAGCTGTAAACACGCAACTCACCACCTCCACGGCCACCACCTCTGCCCCTTCCTGTAAAGCTACCTCTGCCTCCCCACTGCTGTTGCTGTTGATAAACTTCTTTAGGCTGAGCCACTTTGATTTCACACTGTTTTTTAAAAAAAGAAAAACATCAGTGTACAAAATTTCATACACCACTTTCTTGTAAAGAAACCAAGTTGTTTCTGTCCACTACCTTGCTGCTTCCAACATCATGGTACTTCTTCTCCAAGATCTTTTTCACTGGCTCTTCCTCTTTAAATGAGATGAAACAAAAACCTCTCCTCTTGTTGGTCTTGCTATCCATTGGAAGTTCAATTGATTCCACCTAGATAAAAAAATTCAAATGAAGCTTGCTATGAGGGCCAAGCTGATGCTTCACTGAACCCATCTGAACACCCCCCCACAAATATGGGAAAAAAAAGTGAATGTGTACATATAGAAGGTACATGATCTGCAATTAATCTCACCACAACAGTCTCTTAATTCACAGACCCTAGACTTCAGGTGATGAAGGGCCTGTAGGTCACTGCAGCCAGTATTCCTCTCTAATATTGAAATTTGACTGCTTTTAGTATAGTCAACTATTGAAAATATACACACACACACATACACACACATCTTTAATTCCAGTTGAGGCTTGACAGCTAGGCCCAAGTTCAGACAGTTGCACAGACAGTGCTTGTGTACAAGAGTCCATTCCATTCAAACCCAGATCTCCAAGATGCAATTTACACAATTGCAATATTTACCATGACATCAAATTATTCATTGGAATCGGAAAATGCCACAAATACTAATTACAAAGTTCAGAATTCATTGTGGTGCTCTCCTGAAAGCTGTCCTGAAGGTCCATGGTTAGATTTACACTCCACCAGGTTAACCAGTCTCACAACACCACAACAATTGTAAACAATTTTACAACACCAAGTTATAGTCCAGCAATTTTATTTGAAATTCACAAGCTTTCAGAGGCTTCCTCCTTCCTCAGGTGAATTCTCCTTCCTCACATTCACCTGAGGAAGGAGGAAGCCTCCGAAAGCTTGTGAATTTCAAATAAAATTGCTGGACTATAACTTGGTGTTGTAAAATTGTTTACAATAGTCAACCCCAGTCCATCACCGGCATCTCCACATCATAGCACCACAACAGGTAGTTATCCTTCACAGTCCTGGCTTACAGGAGAGGGGCCTGGGAAATTCATAACTCTCAATTATTCCAAGGCCAAGACTTGGAATAGCTGTAAAGCCCCAACTAATAGCCCATCACCACTCACTAAACTTTTGAGCCACATGGGCAAGGTGCCCACTGAACATTACCCCACCACCTCACCCAGTCAAATCCTTTTTCCCTTAAGACTATCAAATAATGTTAAGTCTTTTAATATACTTCACGTGCTTTCAGAAAATACCAACCTCACCAAAGGCTCCAAAGTACTCTCTGATCTTGTCCTCTGGGGTATCTGGATGAAGGCCTCCAACAAAGATTTTCTTTACAGGTTCTTTCTTCATGGCCATTGCTCTTTTAGGATCAACCACTCTACCATCTAATTTATGTTCTTTTTGTTCCAACACCTACAGAAAAAAAAACCTGCGTTAACAATGGAAGAGAGATTCATTGCAAAATGGTGTAGATTTAGTGACTGTTTTAACTGATGCTCAAAGAAAATTATTACAGAAGCTCAAATCACTGGCTGCAGATGTTTCACAAGATGCACACTAAGGATATTACAATGGTACATTTAATGGGTATGAATTATGTAAATAAACAAAGCCATCGAATTGAATCAAAACATCCATGTAATCGGTTACCCATTTGATACTGATGATAAATCAAACAGTCTGTGGGTATTTCTAATGAGGTACAGTCATCTATTGCCTTTTATTTTTGTATAATTTGAAAGGAGTTAATATTGTAATGGAAGCCAATCTTACCAGTAGTCTAATCAAAGACTGGTTAAAAAAGGAGAGATGTTCAGTTTAGCAAGGAAGCCAGGCCACATTGAAGCTACAGCAAGTAAACTTCAGTTTAAAGTCTACATTTAGAGAAACTGGCATCTTCTGTATCGAGGAGGCTAGCAGAGAGCGTGGTTCACTGTTACGTCACCTCTTATGCAAGTAAAACTATACTTTAGCTCAAAAGTACGAGTCTCAGTTTCGTGGTATATATTCAGAGTATCACAGAGACACTAAACAAGTATTTTTCATCTGTCTTCACAGTATTAGGCACAAAAAAATACCAGAAAGTGGGGAACCAAGGGTGTAATGAGAGTGAGGAACTTAAAAGTAATTAAAAAGAAAAAGTACTAGAGAAATTAATGGGACTAAAAGCTAGCAAATCCCCAGGACCCTACGGCCTACATCCTAGGGTTCTAAAAGAGGTGGCTACAGAGATAGTGAATGCATTGGTTGTGATCTAACAAAATTCCCTGAATTCTAGAACAGTCCCAGTGGATTGGAAGGTAGCAAATTTAACATCACAATTCAAGACAGGAGGGAAGAGAGAAAACAGGGAATTACAAGCCAGTTAGTCTGACATCAGTCGTCACGAAAATGCTGGAATCCATTATGAAGGACATGGTAACAGGGCACTTAGAAAATTATAATATGATTAGGCAGAGTCAACACAGAATTAGGAAAAGGAAATAGTGTTTGACAAATTTTGAGGATGTAACTAGCAGGGTCGAAAATAGGGAAACCAGTCGATGTAGTATGTTTGGATTTTCAAAAGGTATTCCATAAAAGGTGCCACACAAGAAAAGGGCTCATGGGGTTGGGGGAAATATATTAGCATGGTTAACAGACAGAAAACAGAGTAGGAATAAACGGGTCATTTTCAGGTTGGCAGGCTGTAACTAGGGTGCCGCAGCTATTTACAATCTATATTAAAGGTTTAGATGCAGGGACTGAGTGTAATGTATCCAAGTTTGCTGACGATACAAAGCTAGGTGGGAAAGTAAGCTGCGAGGACACAGACTCTGCAAAGGGATATGGACAAGTTAAGTGAGTGGGCAAGATGGCAGATGGAGTATAATGTGAGGTTATTCACTTTGGTAGGAAGAATAGAAAAAAGAATTTTTTTTTAAATGGTGAGAAACTATTAAATGTTGGTGTTCAGAGAGACTTGGGTGTCCTTGTACACAAAACATAAGGTTAACATGCAGGTACAGCAGTTAGGAAGACAAATGGTATGTTGGCCTTTATTGCAAGGGGGCTGGAGTACAAGAGTAAGGAAGCCTTGCCGCAATTGCACAGGGCTTTGGCGAGACCACACCTGAAGTACTGTGTACAGTTTTGGTCTCCTTATCTAAGGAAGGATATACTTGCCTTAGAGGTGGTGCAACGAAGATTCACTAGATTGATTCCTAGGTTGTCCTATGAGGAGAGATTGAGTAGAATGGGCCTATACTCTCTGGAGTTTAGAAGAATGAGATTTGATCTAATTGAAACATAAGATTCTGAGAGGGCTTGACAGGATAGATGCTAAGAGGTCGTTTCCCCTGGCTGAAGAGTCTAAAACTAAGGGGCATAGTCTCAGGATAACAGGTTGGCCATTTAGGACCGAGGTGGGGAAAAATTTCTTCAGGGGGTTGTGAATCTTTGGAATTCTCTGCCCCAAAGGGCTGTGGATGCCCAGTTGTTGAGTATATTCAATTGTAAACAATTTTACAACACCAAGTTATAGTCCAACGATTTTATTTGAAATCTACAAGCTTTCGGAGGCTTCCTCCTTCCTCACCACATTTACCTGAGGAAGGAGGAAGCCTCCGAAAGCTTGTAGATTTCAAATAAAATCGTTGGACTATAACTTGGTGTTGTAAAATTGTTTACAATTGTCAACCCCAGTCCATCACCGGCATCTCCACATCATGAGTATATTCAAGACAGAGATCGATAGATTATTGTACGATATGGGGATCGGGCGAGAAAGTGGAGTTCAGGTCGAAAATCAGCCATGATCTTACTGAATGGCGGAGCAGGCTCGAGGGGCCATATGGCCTACTCCTGCTCCCATTTCTTATGTTCTTATTCAGTCACGTGGCACCAAGTAATATATTCCAGTAGCTTGTGCTCAGATAACAGCTTCTTTGTCACTATTGATGCCTGGGACTCAGCAGTACCTTCCTGGATATCCAAGAGAGGCCAGTGACACTGAATCCCGGAAAATTATCAGACGTTAAAAACCCAAAAGAGACATTTTGAATTACTCAAGCAGTTTACTCGGATTCTTTGCAGTTAAAATTTGCTGCATCACAGTTCTACACCGAATTCCTCTTTTAAAATATGTTTGGGCAACTTTGTAAAAAAAAACTAGAGGTTTATGAACACAGTGTCTGGAACGTCCTTTTCATTCCAGGGCTTCAAATGTGCAGCAGTCTTCCTATTCATCCTCCAAACAATCACCCCTTTTGCTTTAATCTGCCCATTTGTTTTTCCTCCCCATTGGGTAAAGTTATGGCAGTAATTTAGTGTCAATATCAGTGAATCATACAAACAATCTTAAAATTAGATTTAGACCATTTTAGGAGTGAAATCAGGAAGCATTTTTCCCCACACAAAACGTAGTAGAAATCTGCGGGTGATGTGGTAATTGAAATTTAAGATATTGATAGAACGATTTCTATATCAAGGAATATGGAACAAAAGGTGGGTAAATGGAGCCGAGGTACAGATCAGCCATGCTCTAATTGAACAGCCTACTCCTGTTCGTAAGGTGAAAACTTCGATTTAGGCCATCGCTATTCGAATACTATGCAACTGCAGCCTGACCCTGCAACTGTACACTACCAGGATGACTTCTGGAGATTTGAACACAACCGATTTGTCGAAGCAACACAGCATTCTACTTGTTTATTGCCACCTCATACTGACTAGTAAATTGCCCGTCAGCTTCCCCTCGGTAACTTGTATCCCAACCATACCTCCTATTGTTACTTCCAATATTCGCCACTGATACAAAACCGGATTGCGGCTCAATACCTCCTCCGTCTCCTCTACCACCCCCTATGTAGCTTTCTTCTGCCGCCCAAGTCCAAGCACTTTCAAAGTCAGAATTACAGCCAATCCCATTCCCCCTCTTTGAAATGTTTAGGTAGTTTGAGTAAACACAGGCTACCGCCAAAAACACTTCTCAACCTCACCCTATCGGCGCATGAAGAATCTCTGAAGAGGATAAATCCAAAGCCCCTCGACCTTCCGGTTGCAGGATCCATCTTAATTGTACAATCCACAACTTCGCCAAATTTGGAAAAATAATCTTTCAGGTCCTTTTTGCTTGTATCCCAGCTCAATCCTCCTACGAACATTTTCCTGTCGGAGAGAGAAAAGACGACCTTTTGTTACCCAGGCTTGCTCCCCTCCCCCAGCCCAAGAAAGCACATGGCGCCAACAAAGATTCGGCAACATGTGAACAAAGAAACCCGGGGCCAAGCAGCCAACGATCGGCGGTGCGAGGCCTGCTCTCTAATCGTGCCGACGGTTTTTACACAAAGGCGGAAACTGAGGCTTTTCCCCGGACGTTTTTTTTCCCCGAAAGAAAAGTTGCGTGTCATTAAGGCAGGAGAGGCGATCGAGCGAACACCGCACTAAACCTGCGCCGTGGGCTGGAATGGGAAAGGTGGCGGGCGGGAAGGCGAGCCGAATCCAACATTTACGGGAATCGCTCCAAGCGAGCTCCGCTACTCAGGGCCGCCTACGGATCGTGGGGCTGCGGTCGGTCGGTCGAACGAACTCCCGCGTTTTATTGCCACGATGTTGGGTTAGGGCCTACCGGCAGGAGGAGACTCTCGGGCCGGGAAGGGGGGTGGGGGGGAGGAGGCGGCGGCTGGCCTTAGCATCTTACCCAGCGTCTTCTTCGTTTTTACTGGCGTTGATTTTCGAGCCCTCGCTCTCGGCGCCCGGCTGAGGCTCTGCTCCATCCGGCACCATTTCCTCGCCGGCAGCCTGGCCTTCTCCTTCGTAGTGACCGTTCTCGGACCCCTCCACGTACTGCTGCTCCGCGTCGGCCATTTTGAGTTTCGTGTGCGTCGGAATTAAAACGGAGTGAGATTTTTTTTATAAAAATGGTGCCCCCTATTTTTAAAAAGGGATCGACCCTCCCAGCGGCGCGGCTTCGGACTATGGCTTCCGCTTAGCGCCAGCTTGTGGCCTTTTATATAGCGGCCGGCGAGCGGCACCACCCACTAACCGCGCCTCTCATTGGCTCTACCTGTCGGTAGTTCAATATCCCTGCCTCTCATTCGCCAAAGGATTGTGCCGCCCCGCCCCCTCACTGGCTGGACGTTCCAGGTTACTTCGCGAAGTTTTCCCCCTGTTTGAAGCCAATTCTGTCAGTGACTAGGTGGTGCAGAGAGCTCGCTCACAGGAACAGGGCATTTGTATTGCACAGATCTTTTCGCTACCCAAATTTTCTGTTACGAATTCTATTGCAAAATTCTCATTCTTGACTAGATCAATCTTATGGGATATATTGTTCTTGAGCTCTGTCGCTCACTCTTAAATATTGATATGGAGATGCCGGTGATGGACTGGGGTTGACAATTGTAAACAATTTTACAACACCAAGTTATAGTCCAGCAATTTTATTTTAAATTCACAAGCTTTCGGAGGCTTCCTCCTTCGTCAGATATTGGCCACTAGTCTATTTCTGTCAATATTTTTCTCTAGCTCCATTCTTATTCCTTCATAATTGGTTTTTATTTAATCTATTCCTTTTTTAAAAAAATACAAATCAATAACAAGAGTCAAATAATTTTATTTTCCTAATCAACCATACACTGCAGTCTCTCTGTTAATCTGTTCCTGGTATCAGCTGTGGCTCAGTGGGTAGCACTCTCCCCTCTGAATCAGAAGGTGCAGTTTCAAGTCCTAATCCAGGTTGACAGTCCAGTGAAGGAGTGCCGCACTGCCAGGTGCCGTCTTTCGGATGAGACGTTAAACTGAGGACCCATCCACCCTCTCCGCTGGCTATAAAAGATCCCATGGAGTTTTTTTTTCCAAGTGCCCTAGCCAACATTTAACCCTCAACCAACATCACTTAAAAGAAATTATCTGGTCATCACATTGCGGTTTGTGGGACCTTGCTGTGTGCAAATTGGCTACCGTGTTTCCTCCATTACAACAGTGACTACACTTCATTAAAAATAGTTCATTGACTGTAAAGCGCTTTGGGACGTCCAGAGGTTGTGAAAGGTGCTATATAAACTCAAGTCTTTCTACTATTTATATCTCGCTCAATCATTTTCTTAAACCTTATATTGTGATCACTATTCCCTAGATATTCTGCCGCGTTCACTTCTCAATTGTTCCAATTAATTTCCCATTACTAGGTCTAGCAGTTCTTCTTCCCGTCTTGGGTTTCCTATATATTGGGACAGAACAGAGTCTTTTTAGGTACTGTAAAAACTCCATCCTTTTCTCTTATTTCATTTTCCATGCAGTAGGAGTTTAGGGAAATTTCTTGGACTGGCAGAAAGTGGAATCCTGTAAGGATCCATACTAGGACCATTGTTGTTCCCATATACATAAATGGCTTGGACTCAGAAATTGGAGGTATGATGTTGATAACAAATTGTGTGTTGGGGGCAGGAAGAAGAGAGAGAAAGAGAGATAGTAAGCTAATAATGTGGAGGACTGCACCAAAATACAGGAAGATAAATAGGCTCACAGAGTTGCCAGATAAATGGCAAATTAAATTCAATTCAGCAAAATGTAAGATGATTCAATTTGGTAGAAAGAATAAGGAGGTTACTTAATCCTTGGAAGGTAAAAAACTTCACCTGACGAAGGAGCAAAGCTCCGAAAGCTTGTGATTTCAAATAAAGCTGTTGGACTATAACCTGGTGTTGTGCGTCTCCAAGCAAAATATAGATACATAAATCATTAAAAGTAAGAACACAAGTTGATACAGCCATAAAGTGTGCAAACAAGATATTGGGGTTCATTTCTAGAGGAATAGACTACAAAAGCAGGGGGTAATGTTAAATTTATGTAGAACCTTGCTTCGACCACACTTGGAGTACCGTCTACAGTTCTGATCTCTATACTACAAAAAGGATATTGAAGCATTGAAGAAAGTGCAGAAAACATTTACAAGGATATTACTAGGAATGAGATGATGCAGCTATTAGGAAAGATTGAGGAAGCTCTGGCTCATTTCTATGGAAAAGACAAAGAGGAGACACGATAGAGGTCTTATAAAGGGTTTCTCTTGGGTTCTACCAATCAGCTACCAGCTATCCCCTGCAGAAATTCCAGGTATAAAAATTTCTTGGAGTAACATTGATTTAGTACATCTGGTGAAAATCCTGATTACAACAGTGATTTTAAGGCATCTGTAATGCTTTATTTTTTTTCCCATTGTCCCTTCCTCCATCGACAACGGTTCCACATCCATTAGCAGCCGTCCAGTAGTTTCCCCAAGTTATTCTGTGCTGTAATTTATATGATTCTATTAAGAGGATGCCACACAGCTCATCGTACCTATGCCAGTGCTAGTTCCTCAATGACCGTTTCAGTGACTGCGATCATGGGGGTCCTGATGGCTACAAATGCATTTCCAGTAGAGGTTATTAGAAACGGGAATGTTACCCAATTTTCCCCCTCTCCCTGACCTGGAGAATACAGAATGCAATCAGGATCTCCACCATTGCACTGGCTAAGAACAGCTAGCACATTACCACAATACAGGGCATTTATCCACTGAACCACCAGAGGAATGCAAACAAAAATTCAAGCCAACTATTCTTTTTCACTTCTGGCAGAGTAGAAAGAGGGTCCAGTAGCAACACCATGCACGCATAAAAATACTGCTGTGAGAAGAGGGTACACAGATAGTAAAACCAGTTGATTAAGAATGTCAAGTCCAGGATGCCAGGACTTGTAATCCATTCAGCATCACACTTCAGGAAGGATATATTGGCCTTGGGAGAGGGTGCAGTACAGATTCAACAGAATAACTCCAGGGTTTAAAGGGTTAAATTATGAGGCCAGGTTGCATAAACTGGACATATTCCCTCAAGTTTAGAAGATTGAGGGGTGATCCAATCAATGTGTTTAAGATGATAAAAGGATTCAATAGGGTAGATAAAGAAACTATTTCCTCTGGTAGGGGAATCCAGAACAAGGGGGCATCATTTTAAAGTTAGAGCCAAGCCATTCAGGAGTGAAATCAAGAAAAACTACTTCGCACGAAGGATAGTAGAAATCTGGAACTCTCTCCCCCAATCTGTGTTTGCAGGGCCTATTGAAACTTCCAAGACTGAGACTGATAGATTTGTGTTAGGTAAGGGTATGAGGGGATATGGACCAAAGGCAGGTAAATGGGGTTGAGGTGCAGATCAACCATGAACTAACTGAATGGCAGAATGGCCTACTCATATTCCTTTACCATTACATAGGATCAGAATACAGAGGCAGAGGATTTTCAAAATCTATTCAACTTAGTTTCAGATCACACTTATTTTAACATTGCATCAGGGTGAATAAAGGGGAAATAGCCAGCTGCGACCATAAGAATTTCAAAAAGCTTTGAGATTTTGCATTAACCTGATGTCCATTGGATCAGTGGAAGGCTGTTGTATCAGATTTTTAAATATTCATAATACCAGCATTTGTGCAGGTACAAAATATACATAACTGGTTTCAGGGTTTTTATTCATGCTTTGAGATTGTATTCAGCTAGGTTTTCCGTGAAAACTGAAACCAAACGACCTCATGTGACGTATGAAAGGAATTAGTTATAACGGAAGTACAGTGGGACACAAACTATTCTTGAGTTAAGCTGCAGCTATACCTAAAATTCCATCAGTTGTATTATAGAGGGGAAACCTAAAGTATACAAAAGTGTAATTTTTGCTCATGCTTATACTCAAACTGCTGTCAATTCAATGGTATGAGATGCAGAAGTGCTGAGTATCTCTGCTCCACATTTCAAAGCAATCCTCTAATAGGGCTTCCACTATTGTATTCATTGGCATGAGTTTATTTTAATAGCATCTCTACTCTAAAAAAGGTATCTGATACCTATGATATAAACAGAAAATGCAGCAAGGACCCATGATTGAAATATGTATTAAGTGAATGAACAATGTTAGAATAATTTGCAAATTATTCTATTATTAAATAATTAAATCCAATGGGTCTATACAATGTTCTATTTATGGTATAATTAGATAAAACCTTACCAAGAGCTGATATATAAATGTTTCTCATAAATCTACATGTAGCGAAAGGATCAACAAGCCCAACCTCAGATCCACAATGAAGCAGTCCATATGTTTGCGCGGGATCCCCAGGTGCCAATTAAAGTCCCACAATGCATTGCATGATCTCCTGTCCATGTGCGATATTTTAACATGATGCACACAGAAGAGATAATTTAGAGCATTGTGAGCGAATTTTAAAATACCCTAAACTGCAAACATGGGGACTCCCATGCGAGTTGAGGGCCATAAAGCTGACAGCTTGTTCAGAAACTCTCAATTCAGGAATTGTACCCTTGGATTGGAAAATCTCCAATATCACTCCATTATTTAAGAAGGGAATTATAGGCCTAATAGTCTAACATCTGAGTTGGGACATTTACTAGAATCTGTTATCAGGGTCAGATTGACTGAGCACTTGGACAAATATCAACTGACCAGAGAGTGTCTAACAAACCTAGTTGAATTTTTTTTTTTTTTGAGGTGGTAAGGTACCACATAAGATGCTCTCATTTTTGTTGACAGTCTATGAAATTGGAGGCAACCTATTGTATTGGGTAGGGAATTGGTTAGGAGGTAGGAGACAGAGAGTAGGGACAATGGGTATGTACTCAAATTGGCATGTGACCAGTGGTAACCCCCAGGATCTGTACTGGGGCCTCGGCTTTTCACTATATAAAAGTGACTTAGATGAAGGAATAGAGAACTGTATATCCAAGTTTGCTGATGACACCAAGTTAGGTGGCACAGTGAAGAGTGTAGATGGGAGCTGAAAGTTGCAAAGGGACATTAATAGATTAAGTGAGTGGACAAAACAGTCAGGTGGAGTTCAGTGTGGGGAAGTGCAAGGTCATCCACTTTGGACCTAAGAAAGATAGATCAGAGCATTTTCTAAATGGTGAGAAGCTAGGAACTGTGAAGGAGCAAAGAGACTGAGGAACCCAAGTGCAGAAATCACTAAAAGCTAGTGAACAGGTAATTTAAAAGGCTAAATGGAACGTTGGCCTTTATCTCAAGGCTGGAATTCAAAGAGGTGGAAGTTATGTTACAGCTGTACAGAGCTCTGGTAAGACCCCAGAGTACTGCATTCAGTTCTGGGCACTGCACCTCAAGAAGCATATACTGGCCTTGGAGAGGTTGCAGCGCAGCTTCAGCAGAATGATACCAGGGCTAAAAGGGTTAAATCATGAGCACAGGTTGCATAGACTAGGCTTGTATTCCCTTGAATATAGAAGATTAAAGGATGATCTAATTGAGGAGTTTAAGATGATTAAAAGGAGCTGATAGTTTCTCTCTACCTACCCTATTTCCTCTGGTGGGGGAGTCCAGAACAAGGGGGCATAACCTTAAAATTAGAGCTAGGCTGTTCAGGGGTGAGGTCAGGAAGCATTTCTTCACAGAAAGTGTAGTGGAAATCTGGAACTTTTCTCTTCTTCCCTCCCCCCCTGCCAAAAAACTGTTGACACTAGGTCAGTTCAAAATTTCAAAACAGAGATTGATAAAATTGTTAGGCAAGGGTATTATGGGTTACGGAACCAAGGCAGGTAAAAGGAGTTCAAGATAGAGATTGGCCATGATCTAATTGAATGGCAGAACAGGCTCAAGGGGGTGAATGGCCTACTCCTGTTCCATACATCAAGCCTACCTAAACATGAAGTGCCAACCCAGTGAAACTATAACACAGGACTACATGCATGATAGAAAAGATAGGGAAGGAAAAAAAGGAGGGGAGGGGGTATTGATTAAGGAGAATGCTGCAGTGCTGGAGAGAAGATGTCCTTGAGGGGTCAAGGACAGAATCTATTTGGTTAGAGTTAAACAACAGAGGTGCCATTACACTATTGGGTGTACTCTATTGGCCACCAACTAGTGGGAAAGATATAGAGGAGCAAATTTGCAGGGAAATTACAGAGTGGTGCAAGAACTATAGAGTAGTGATAATGGGGGACTTCAACTATCCTAATATAGACTGGGATTATAGTGTAAAGGCAAAGCTGGGGAGGAATTTCTGAAGTGTGTTCGGGAGAACTTCCTTGATCAGCAGGTTTCCGGCCCAACGAGGAAGGAGGCATTTCTGGATCTAGTTTTGGGGAATGAAGTGAGAACACATTTAGGGAACAGTGATCATAGTATCATAAGGTTTAGATTAGTTATGGAAAAGGACAAGGAGCAATCTAGAGTTAAAAAAAACTTAATTGGAGGAGGGCCAATTTCAAGGTTGAGAATGGATCTGGCCCAGTAAATTGGAATCAAAGTCACAGTAAATGAGGAGGTAATTGAGATACTGGATGGGCTAAAAGTTAATAAAGGAGGTACTAGAAAGGCTGGCTATACTCACAGTAGATAAGTCACCTGGTCCGGTGGAAACTGCAGAGGTGCTGGCCATAATCATCCAGTCCTCCTTAGATATGGGGGTGGTGCCAGAGGATTGGAGAATTGCAACTGTTACAGCCCTGTTCAAAAAGGGTGCAAGGATAAACCCGGCAACTACAGGCTAGTCAGTTTAACCTCGGTGGTGGGGAAGCTTTTAGAAACGATAATCAAAGACAAAATTAAACAGTCACTTGGACAAGAGTGGATTAATAAAGGAAAGCCAGCACAGATTTGTTAAAGACAAATCGTGTTTAACTAACTTGATTGAGTTTTTTGATGAGGTAACAGAGAGGATTGATGAGGGCAATGCGGTTGACATGTACATGGACTTTCAAAAGACGTTTGATAAAGTGCCACATAATAGGCTTGTCAGCAAAATTGAAGCCCATGGAATAAAAGGGGCAGTGGCAGCATGAATATGAAATTGGCTGAATAACAGGAAACAGGGACCTAGTGGTGAACGGTTGTTTTTCGGAGTGGAGGAAGGTATACAGTGGTGTTCCCTAGTACTAGGACCATTGCTTTTTTTGATACATATTAAATGATTTGGACTTTGTGTATAGGGCTCAATTTCAAAATTTGCAGATGACACATCAGCCTCTTCCCAATCAACAGCAAAGTGATGAAGGAGTCGTCAACAGTGCTATCAAGCGGCACTTATCAATAACCTGCTTAACAATGCTCAGTTTGGGTTCCACCAGAACCACTCGGCTCCAGACCTCATTACAGCCTTGGTCCAAACATGGACACGAGAGCTGAATTCAAGGACTCAGAACTTACTTACCTTGGATGCCGCTCCACAATGGCGTCCATCCCAACCGCCGTCAAATCCATCGGAGCAAGTTCACAAATGCGCAATTGGGCAATAAAACCCGGAAATTGCAAACTTGCTCTGATTGGTTCAACGGTGTTTTGACAGTCCCAAATTAAAGGGCCAACTATGCCACAATCAAATACAATCACCAAACAATCATAAACTTACCCATCTGCCCAGCTGGAACGAAGATACTTACGCCATGAAAAGGTACGTTTGAAAATACCAGCCCGACACTACTTTTTAAAAGCACGATGACTTAAAATGACTAAAAATTTAATTTTTTGTTGTTTTGCAAAGTGTAATATCTAATTATAGTTATTTTAATATGATTAAAAATATTTTTTTAAAACTTCTGTATATTTAGGTAAATTAAATCATTTCCTTGAATTTTTATAAGTTAAATTTTTATTTAGACTAACATAGGGAAATGTACTTTAAATTTATGAGTTTAACTTGCCTGCTTGAGGGCAGGGCTTGCAGTCCCACAGTGTTTCCATGCGCACATGGCCTGCGCTGATATCGGAATGCACCACTGCGGAAGATCTCAGAAATTTACTTTGTGGACCTCCGCAGGAGGTGCAGAGAGCCTTGCCATGCTGATCAGAGCAAGTTCCAGTCCAAGATGTTAGCTGAGAGTGACTACCCTTGTCATCAAGGCAGAATTTGACAGAGTATGGCACCAAGGACATTGAAGTCAATGGGGATCATGAGGAAAACTCTCCAGTGGCTGGAGTCATACCTGGCTCAAAGAAAGATAGTTGTGCTTGTTGGAGGCCAATCATCTCAGTCCCAGGACATGACTGCAGGAGTTCCTCAGGGCAGCATCCTATACCCAACTATCTTCAGCCGCTTCATCAATGACCTTCCCTCCATCACAAGGTCAGCAGTCATGCTGTTCGCTGATGATTGCAGTGTTCAGTTCCTCAGATAATAAGACAGTGCATGCCCGCATGTAGCAAGACATGGACAACATCCAGACTTGGGCTGATATGTGGTGAGAATGTTACTTGCCACTTGAGTGTCTGGCAATGACTATCTCCAATAAGATTGTGCATAACCACCTATCCTTGACATTCAATGGAATTACTATCGCTGAGTCTCTCACCATCAACATCCTGGGGTGGGGGTGGGGGGGGGGGAGGGGGTCACCATTGACCAGAACCTGAACTGGACCAGCCACATAAATGCTATGGCTACTAGAGTATGTCAGAGGCTGGCTATTCTGCAGCGAGTGGCTCATCTCCTGACTCACCAATGCCTCATTACCACCTACTAGGCGCAAGTCAGAAGAGTGATGGAATAATCTCCACTTGTCTGGATGGGTGCAGCCCCAACACCACACAAAGTTTGGCACTATGCAGGACAATGCAGTCTGCTTGATTGGCACCCCATCCACTGGGTTAAACATCCACTCCTTCCACCATTGGTGCACCATGGTTGCAGTCTGTATTATGTACAACCTACAGGATGCACTGCAAAAACTCGCCAAGGCTTCTTTGGCAGCACCTCTCAAACCTGCGACTTCCACCACCAAGAAGGGCAGGGTAGCAGGTTCCTGGAAACACCATTGTCTCCAAGTCACACACCATCCTGACTTGAACATATAATCGCCATTCCTTCATTGTCGCTGGGTCAAAAACCTGGAACTCCCAACCTAACAGCTTTGTGGGAGCACCTTCACCACACGGATCTTATTGAAGCAGGCTCAAGGGGCTGTATGGCCTACTCCTGCTCCTATTTCTTATGTTTTTATACCAAACATAAATTTTAGGGTGAGGTTCTTTTGAGGATGATGCTATAATTGTTCTGGCCACCAGGAGTCCCGCTAAGACCAATTATGCTTTTGGGATCAGGATAGTTACTCAGTATGCAAAGAGCAGTATGGGAAATAAGCCTTGTGGAGGCAGATCCTGGATGCCAACTATATCCAAAAGGGCTTACTCTGGGAAGTTTCCACAATAATGGTTGAGGTGCCATCTTTGTCCCATAGCATAATCAGTTCCTTGTTTTAAAGGTCAAGTGTATTCATCTGAATTGTCACAAGATCCTAAATGGACACTATCTCTACATTAACATACAGCAGTTAGAGTGCATATTGAGAACTAGAATGTCTCCAGGCGGTGTACAAAATGCACATAGCAGAAAAAATAAGTGAGTTAGAAGCACAAATTCATCTTAAAGGCTATGATGTAGTAGCCATTTCAGAGATCTGGCTACAAGCTTCGCATGATTTGGAATATTTAACTCCCAGCTATAGGATCTTTAGAAAGGACAGGGAAGTTGGGAAAAGATTTCAGTATGATCATAGGAACAGGAGTAGGCCATTCAATTAGATCATGACTGATCTGTATCTTAACTCCATCTACATGCCTTGGTTCCGTGACCCTTAATACGCTTGCCTAAAAAAAATCTATCAATCTCAGTTTTGAAATTTTAAATTGACCCAGCTTCAACAGCTTTTTGGGGGGGAAGAGTGTCCCAGATTTCCACTACCCTTTGTGTGATGAAGTGCTTCCTGACATTTTCCCTGAACAGCCTAGCTCTAATTTTAAGGTTATGTCCCCTTGTTCTGGATTCCCCTACCACTGGAAATAATTTCTCTCTATCTAGCCAATCAACTACTTTGATCACCTTAAACACCTCAATTAGATCACCCCCTAATCTATATTAAAAGGGAATACAAGCCTAGTCTATGGACCTGTCCTCATAATTTAACTCTTTTAGCACCAGTATCATTCTGGTGCATCTGCACTGCACCCCCTCCAAAGTTTATATATCCTTCCTGAAGTGTGGTGCCCAGAACTGAATGCAGTTCTCCAGATGGGGTCTAACCAGAGCTCTCTACAGCTGTAACATAACTGCCACCCCTTTGTATTCCAAACCTCTTGAGATAAAGACCAACATTCCATTAGCCTTTTAAAATTATTTTTTGTACCTGTCCACTAGCTTTTTAGTGATTTCTGTACTTGGTCACCTAAATCTCTTTGCTCATCCACAGTTCCCAGCTTCTCACCATTTAGAAAATACTCTGATCTATCTTTCTTGGGTCAAAAGTGGATGTCCTCACACTTTCCTACATTGAACTCCATCTGCCACAGTTTTGCCCACTCACTTAGTCTGTCAATGTTCCATTGCAATTTTCTGCTCCCATCTACACTCTTCACTGTGCCACCACACTTAGTGTCATCAGCAAATTTGGATATACGGCTTTCTATTTCTTCATCCAAGTCATTTATAAATATAGGTGAAAAGCTGAGGCCCCAGTACAGATCCTAGGGGACACCACTAGTTACTTCCTGCCAATTTGAGTACATACCCATTATCCCTACTCTCTGACTCTTGACTCCTAACTAATTCCCTATCGAAACCAATAGGTTGCCTCCAATTCTATGTGCTCTCATTTTTGTTAACAGTCTCTTACATGGAACCTTGTCGAATGCCTTCTGGCAGTCCATATAAACAACATCAATAGACATTCCCTTATTTATGTTTGTTACCGCCTCAAAAAATTCAATTAGGGTTGTGCGACATGACTTGCCTTTTACAAATCCATGCCGTCTCTCTCTGATCAGCTCATATTTGTCCAAATGTTCAGTCACTCTGTCCCCAATAATCAGGCAGTGGAAACCTATGGGTAGAATTAACGGAACATCAAGAGTGCAAAGAGTAGTCTACAGACCTCCTGATAGTAGTGATGCAGAGGTGGGGGAGGGGGAAAGAGAAGAGATAGGAGATGTATAAATATTTAGATCAGGGAAGCATGTAGCAAAAACAACGTGGCTATAATGGAAGATTTTAATTTTCACAGACTAGGAGAAGCAGAACAGCTTAAGCAGTAAAGGCAATGAATTTCTAGAATATATTCAGGACAGTTTTCTAGAACAATATGTTTTAGAACCGACAAAGCAACAGGCTATACTGGATTTAGTAATGTAAGGAACTAGAATTAGTTAGCAATCTGACGGTAAGGGAACATCTTGGGAGTAGTGCGCATAATATGATTGAATTTGATATTAGGTTTGAGAGGGAGAATCACAAACCAAGGTTTTAAATTTAAGTAAGGCAAACTTTGAAGGGATGAGAAATAAATTGACAACAGTAAACTGGGTTGAACTGTTAATGGGTAAACCTACAAAGAGTGGAAAGTGTTCAAAGAAGTATTTGGCGCAACACAAAAATCCGTGCATTTCTCTAAAAGGCAAAGGCTTCATGTGTACTTAAGAAACCATGGTTAACAAAGGAGGTAAGAGACAGTATCCAGCTTGAAAAGGCTTACACAAATGCAAGAAGTGGAAAGCTGTAAAAAGCAAGGGTTACAAAGAAATTAATAAAACAAAAGTGTGTGTGTGAGAGAGAGAGAGAGAGAGAGAGATTAATTTCTTTGTAACCATTGCTTTTATATATCCGATTTTTAAATGAGGTGCCGATATGCTATCGCTCGTTTTACATTATCGCACAAAGTCAAAATTACCTCCATTCAGTGGTAAAGAGAAATGTGGATCCATTAAATTCAGATGCAGGCAAGACTATCATAAGCTATGGCAGACATGTTAAATTAGTACTTCGTATCCGTTTCCACAATGGAGAAAGAGGACAAAATACCAGTGGTACAAGGGAACCTAAAAATTAGTCAAGAGGAACTTGGTGCATTTAATACAAGTTTAAAAAAACGATCATGGAGAAATTCCAACAAGATGCATTTACATAGCGCCTTTAATGTAGTAAAACGTCCCAAGGCACTTCAAGGAGTGTTAGCAAACAAAATTTGACACCGAGCCACATCAGGAGATATTAAGACAGGTGGCCAAAAGCTTGGTCAAAGAAGTAGGTTTTAAGTAGCGTCTTAAAAAGGAGAGGGGTGTGGAGGGGTTTAGGGAGGGAATTCCAGAACTTAGGGCCTAGGCAGCTATAGGCACAGCCTTCAATGGTGGAGCGATTAAAATCAGGGATGCGCAAGAGGCCAGAATTGGAGGAGCGCAGAGAACTCGGAGGGTTGTTGGACTGGAAGAAGTTAGAGATAGGGAGGGACAAGGCTATGGAGGGATTTGAAAACAAGGTGAGAATTTTAAAGAAGCATTGCCAGACCAGAAGCCAATGTAGGTCAGTGAGCACAGGGATGATGGGTGAACAAGACTTGGTATGAGCTAGAAAATGGACAACAAAGTTTTGAAGGAGCTCAAGTTCACAGAAGGTGGAAGATGGGAGGCTGGCCAGGAAAGCATTAGAAGTCAAATCTGGAAGTAACAAAGGCACGGATGAAGGTTTCAGCAGATGAGCGATGTTATAGAGGTGGAAGTACGTGGTCTTGGTGATGGATTGGATTTGGGGTCGGAAGCTCATCTCAGGGTCAAATAGGACACCAAGGTTGCAAACGGTCTGGTTCAGCCTCAGACAGTGGCCAGGGAAGAGAGATGGAGTCAGTGGCTATGGAACAGTGTTTGTGGCAGGGACTGAAGACAATTGATTCGGTCTTCCCAATATTTAGTTAGAGGAAATTTCTGCTCATCCAGTACTGGATGTCAGACAAGCAGCGTGACAAATCAAAGGCAAAGGCAGTGGTGAAGTAAAGCTGGGTGTTGTCAGCGTATGTGTGGAAGTTGATGTTGTATTTTCAGATCATGTCGCCGAGGGGCAACATGCAGATGATAAATAGGAGGGGCCCCAAGGACGGATCCTTGAGACTCGAGGTAATGGTGCAGGAGCGGGAACAGAAGCCATTGCAGGTGATTCTCTGGCTATGACCAGATAGATAGGAATGGAACCAGACGAGGGCAATCCCAACCAGCTGGACTAATGGAGAAGACATTGGAGGAGGACGGTATGGTCAACCATGTCAAAAGTTGCAGGTGGGTCGAGAAGGATGAGGAGGGATAGTTTATCACAGTCACACAGGATGTGCTCTGATTTTGATAAGGGCTGTTTCAGAGCTGTGGCAGAAACCTGATTGGAGGGATTCAAACATGAAACTGTGGGAAAGATGGGCAAGAATTTGGGAAGCAACAACACAGTCAAGGAATTTCAAAAGAAATAGGGGACAAAATTGCAGATGAGTTTATAGAAATTTATCAAGGACAGAGTGACTGAGCACTTGAACAAGAATGAGTTAAATAAAGAGAGTCAGTATGGATTGGTGAAGGTAAGTCATTTCTGACTACCAGAATTTAAAAAAAAGTCACTGGTATGATCGATAGGAAAGTGTCTAAGGATGTTGTCTATATGGAATTTCAGAAGGCATTTGATATGGGTCTGTGCAAGAGACTATCAAAAATGAAAGCACACATAACTGGAGGTAAAGTTGCAACCTGGGTTGGTAATTGGTTGGGAGGTAGGAGACAAAGCAGGAATAAAGGGAACATTGTGAGCAGCGGGAGGTGATAAGTGGTGTTCCTCTGAGATCTTTACTGACTCTAGTATGCTTTGTAAACTCCATCCCAATAGAGCCACCTCACCTCACACACCCCCTCCAAAATCAACCGCTGCCCCTCCCCCAACCACTGTTCCCCACAGCAGTTCCTGGGACTGCTAATTGGGACATCCACTCTCACTGCAAAAGGTGCTAAAATTGGCTCTACCTGCAACAGAACCCAAGAAGGCTAACTCGGGACCTTCCAATGCACAAAGTTTACCCCACACAAACTTTCACCCAACAAGTGCTGGCGAAATGGTGGTCACAAGGGTACAGCCTAGCCCATGTTCCAATCCTGTCCCACCTCCAGCCCTTCTGAATAGAACTGCTGGAGACCACAGACCATCTTCCGTAACTCCAAGCCCATGCATACTTAGTCTACTATCAACAGGGCAGGAAGCCCCAACCAACTGCAAACTCACAAGTATCTCATTCCTGGCAGCAAGATGATCCATCCCCGTGCTGTGGCACAATCCAACATTCCCAACAAACATGTAGTCTAAGCATATGATAAAAAGAACAAACTTGTATTTATATAGTACCTTTTATGGCCTCAGAACATTCCAAAATGCTTTACAGCCAATTAAGTATTTTTTCAAGTGTAATCATTGTTATAATGTAGGGAAATGTAGCAGCCAAATTGTTCACAGCAAAATCCCACAATGATATAAATGAGCATATAACCCTATTATAGTGATATTGGTTGAGAGATAAATGTAAGCCAGGACACAAACAGAACTCCCCTGCTTTTCTTCAAATAGTACCCTGGAATCTTTTATATCCACCTGAGGGCAGATGGAGTCTCTGTTTAACATCTCATCCAAAAGACAGCACCTCCAACAGTGCAGCACTCCACAGCCTAGATAATGCATTCAAATGTCTGGAGTGGGACTTAAACCTTTGGCCTTCTGACTCAGGAGAGTGCTACTACTGAGCCAAGGCTAACACTACATCTGCCAGTCAGTATGAGTAATGGAGGGGCTGCACAGGAAGCTGAAGAAACACCAGAAAATATGGAGCCCTTGCCTATGGGCCCTTCTCCAAGCTCCCACAACCAGGCCAGTCCCAGGGCTACTTAGGTGCAGACAGGATCCTCAATGCTGACAAGAACCTATTGCTGCTGTAACCTTTGTAGCACCTCATCCTCACCAGCACCAGGTATGACAGTGACCCCATTACCAACTACCCCTCACTCTAGTGTATAGAACTGTATAACTATATATGACCTGCACTGCATTTACTTGCAAGTATTGAGAAATATGTACTATAGCATGTACTTATGAAATATGACCTGAGAGCATGAACATTTCTTGTATAAAATTAAAACAAAGCACAGGTATAGTTAGATATGGGCTTGGCTGGAATCCCCAACCCATTGCTGTCACACTGTCACTTGGATGAGATACTGGAGGGTTGCTGGCACCTATAGAATTGTAACCTAAAGTACACCGCTATCTCCAGAGGATAACAAAATATTTATTTCTATACTACAAAATCAATGTCTCCGCAAAAGTACTCTGAAACAGTGGTTAATATTTTTGCATATGAACGAACAGTAACACGGACCACTCTTAGAATCATAGAAGTTTACAACATGGAAACAGGCCCTTCGGCCCAACATGTCCATGTCGCCCAGTTTATACCACTAAGCTAGTCCCAATTGCCTGCACTTGGCCCATATCCCTCTATACCCATCTTACCCATGTAATTGTCCAAATGCTTTTTCAAAGACAGAATTGTACCCGCCTCTACTATTGCCTCTGGCAGCTCGTTCCAGACACTCACCAAGAAACTACTTACTGAATTATTATCCATTAAATTGTACAAAATGCTGCACTTTCGCATAATCAATCTGTTCGAAGTTGAGTTAACATACAAAATATAAATATTGACGTTAGCTTATTTCTGCATCTCTTCGATTTACCATAAACATCGTTACAAAGTTAAATTTATGTATTTTTTAAAATCCCAGTCTTGGGGCAGAGCAGCGTACATTACGTGACAATTTGATTGTTCCTTGACCTGCTTTTGATCGTAGACGCATAGTAGCATAGCTTAAAATAGAACACGATTCTTCCATGTACTTTTGTGGAAACAAATCTACATTAAAATCCTAGCCCACATAATCCAGCTAGAAAGACGGAGGTAATAGTTCAATTTGTCTCCCGTACTTAAAACTGGCTTTGTGGATCCAGCGCCTGTTATAGAACCTCTCCATTATATTGAGCCAGTTTTATGTAAGTTTGAAATCTACACATTTGAGTCGGTCTGCCTTGAACAGTGAGTTAACGTCGGCAGGATATTTTTTTCCATTAACAGGATTAGATCAGAAGTTAACACTTATTTTTTTAAAAAATAGTGCGATTTGGGGCACATTCGCAACTCTCAAGTTCTGCAACTCACGAAGTCTTACAGGCTCAGTCAGCTTCAAACAGCTCCCTGCCGAATTGTTATTAACCATCATTATCAAAGTAGTTGTTCTGCCTCATTCAGAAAGATGCGTAAAAAAATCATGTTAACAATTAATTTGGTATAAACTTAACTCTTGCAAAATACGTGCCTGACTATGGCAAATAATTTGGTGGAATAAAAGTTTAAAAATGTACAACTTGGACTAAAAGAGTTTCGATTACACTTCACAGCTACTGGAGCTTTATCAGCTCATTTAAAAGAGAAATGGTTAGACATTGAGGTAAAAAAAAACCTTTCCGTTTAAATCAAATGCCCATTATGTTGATTATGAACACCTGTCGTGTTTTTGAACAGAATTTGGATTACTCGTTTACATAAAACTAACAGTCCACCGCGCGGAGGGATTTCCTGTACGGGCTGCTCCTGCACACCATCCACTTCCTCGCCCTCGTCTCTCGGCCGGACACGCCCTGGCGTGCCAGCCTGCCGTCCGGCGGAGACGGGGGTCCCCAGTGGGAGGCTCTCTATACGGGGGTCCTCCCGTGTTACTTTGGGGATCTGGGGTGGAGGGTGTTGCACGGAGCAGTCCCGTGCAACAGGCGTTTACGCCATTTTACGGACACCCAGGCCGCTTGCATTTTCTGCGGCCTGGAGGAGTCCGTTTTTCATTTGTACACTGGGTGTGCGAGACTGCAGCCCCTGTTCCATTATTTGGAGGGGCTGCTCCTCAAGTTCTGGCTGCACTTCAGTCCCACGCTCCTGATCTTTGGCCGCCCGGTGAGGAGGGGGGCGGGCAGGTCGGTGGACGTTCTCGTGGGCCTGCTCCTGGGCCTGTCCAAGGTGGCCATCCACAGGTCTAGGATGATCGTGGTCCGTGGGGGCGGTCGCTCGGCCTGTCTGCCTCTCTTCCGCGGGTTGCTCCGCGCCCGGGTGGCCCTGGAGATGGAGCACGCGGTGTCTGCCGGTACGCTCGAGGCTTTCCGCGGCCGGTGGGCACCGCAGGGGCTGGAGTGCATCCTGGACGAGGATAATAAAATTTTAATTTGAACACTTGGTTTTGGTTTATTTGGTTTTTTAGTATTTAAGCACACCCCACACCCCCCCTTCTGATAAAAGGGGGGCCTAATAAAAAAAAACTAACAGTCCACCGCGCGGAGGGATTTCCTGTACGGGCTGCTCCTGCACACCATCCACTTCCTCGCCCTCGTCTCTCGGCCGGACTCGCCCTGGCGTGCCATCCTGCCGTCCGGCGGAGACGGGGGTCCCCAGTGGGAGGCTCTCTATACAGGGGTCCTCCCGTGTTACTTTGGGGATCTGGGGTGGAGGGTGGCGCACGGAGCAGTCGCGTGCAACCGGCGGTTACGCCATTTCACGGACACCCAGGCCGCTTGTGATTTCTGCGGCCTGGAGGAGTCCGTGTTCCATCTGTACACCGGGTGTGCGAGACTGCAGCCCCTGTTTGATTATTTGAAGGGGCTGCTCCTCAAGTTCTGGCTGCACTTCAGTCCCACGCTCCTGATCTTTGGCCGCCCGGTGAGGAGGGGAGCGGGCAGGTCGGTGGACGTCCTCGTGGGCCTGCTCCTGGGCCTGTCCAAGGTGGCCATCCACAGGTCTAGGATGATCGTGGTCCGTGGGGGCGGTCGCTCGGCCTGTCTGCCTCTCTTCCGCGGGTTGCTCCGCGCCCGGGTGGCCCTGGAGATGGAGCACGCGGTGTCTGCCGGTACGCTCGAGGCTTTCCGCGACCGGTGGGCACCGCAGGGGCTGGAGTGCATCCTGGACGAGGAGAATAAAATTTTAATTTGAACACTTGGTTTTGGTTTGTTTGGTTTTAGTATTTAAGCACACCCCACACCCCCCCTTCTTATAAAAGGGGGGCCTAATACACAAAAAAAAAACTAACAGTTACTGTAAAACATATAATTGAAGAACAGGGAGAATGACAATAGTTTGCCACGAAACGGCGTGGTGTAAGACATCGTAACAATGATCCAAAAATTCGCATCATTCTCCACTACCAGTTCCAGGTAGGCTTTGCAAGTATTTGTTAGGTACAGAGATTTCATACCTTTCAAGCAAACCTTTACAATTTCTTGGAAAACTCGACTTCAGTGGAAAGAGGGTCTGTCGTAACTGTTTTCTGGCTCCATCTTGGATTTTAAAAAAACCTTTACCTTTTCACATTTCCAAAAAAAAACACTTTCCTGAGTTCTGTAATTTTTCTCTTTTTCTTTTTTTATTTGAGTGGTTGCAGCTGCTCCTTTTTTTTTCTTTTCTTTTTTTATTGCTTGAGTGAAAGGGGTTAATTTTTTTTTTCTTTTTTTTTTCTAAATTAGGCCCCCCTTTTATAAGAAGGGGGGGTGTGGGGTGTGCTTAACAACTAAAAACCAAACAAACCAAAACCAAGTGTTCAAATCAAAATTTTATTATCCTCGTTCAGGATGCACTCCAGCCCCTGCGGTGCCCAACGGTCGCGGAAAGCCTCAAGCGTACCGGCAGACACCGCGTGCTCCATCTCCAGGGCCACCCGGGCGCGGAGCAACCCGCGAAAGAGAGGCAGACAGGCCGAGTGCCCGCCCCCACGGACCGCGAGCATCCTGGACCTGTGGATAGCCACCTTGGACAGGCCCAGGAGCAGGCCCACACTCCGTGCCGTTTCACACCGCGCGGAGGGATTTCCTGTACGGGCTGCTCCTGCACACTCTCCACTTCCTCGCCCTCGTCTCTCGCCCGGACACGCCCTGGCGTACCATCCTGCCGTCCGGCGGAGACGGGGGTCCCCAGTGGGGGGCTCTCTACTCAGGGATCCTCCCGTGTTCCATCGAGGATCTGGGGTGGAGAGTGTTGCACGGAGCAGTGGCGTGCAACAGGCGTTTACGCCATTCTACGGACTCCCAGGCCGCCTGCAATTTCTGCGGCCTGGAGGAGTCCGTGTTTCATTTGTTCACGGGGTGTGGGAGACTGCAGCCCCTGTTTGATTATTTGGAGGGGCTGCTCCTCAGGTTCTGGCTGCACTTCATTCCCACGCTCCTGATCTTTGGCCGCCCGGTGAGGAGGGGAGCGGGCAGGTCGGTGGACGTCCTCGTGGGCCTGCTCCTGGGCCTGTCCAAGGTGGCTATCCACAGGTCCAGGTTGCGTGCGGCCGGTGGGGGCGGTCGCTCGGACTGTCTGCCTCTCTTCCGCGGGATGCTCCGCGCCCGGGTGGCCCTGGAGATGGAGCACGGGGTGTCTGCCGGTACGCTTGAGGCTTTCCGCGACCGGTGGGCACCGCAGGGGCTGGAGTGCATCCTGAACGGGGAAAATAAAATTTTAATTTGATACCTGGTTTCGTTTTATTTGGTTTTTAGTATTTAAGCACACCCTACACCCCCCCTTCTTATAAAAGGGGGGCCTAAGAACACAAAAAAAAACAAAAAAAAACTTTCCGTTTTTTCGGTTGAGAACGAGCGGTTTTTATTGTGAAAAAAAAGAAAAAAAAGAAAAAAAAAAGAAGAAAAGAAAAAAAAGAAAAAAAAAGAACACAAAAAAAAAAGGTGCTGGTTGGTGGATAAAGTGATCGTTGAGTTGTTTGGTATCATTGGGGATTTAAAAAAAAAAATCAAAATTTTATTATCCTCGTTCAGGATGCACTCCAGCCCCTGCGGTGCCCAACGGTCGCGGAAAGCCTCAAGCGTACCGGCAGACACCGCGTGCTCCATCTCCAGGGCCACCCGGGCGCGGAGCAACCCGCGAAAGAGAGGCAGACAGGCCGAGCGCCCGCCCCCACGGACCGCGAGCATCCTGGACCTGTGGATAGCCACCTTGGACAGGCCCAGGAGCAGGCCCACACTCCGTGCCGTTTCACACCGCGCGGAGGGATTTCCTGTACGGGCTGCTCCTGCACACCATCCACTTCCTCGCCCTCGTCTCTCGGCCGGACACGCCCTGGCGCGCCATCCTGCCGTCCGGCGGAGACGGGGGTCCCCAGTGGGAGGCTCTCTATACAGGGGTCCTCTCGTGTTACTTTGGGGATCTGGGGTGGAGGGTGGCGCACGGAGCAGTCGCGTGCAACCGGCGGTTAGGCCATTTCACGGACACCCAGGCCGCTTGTGATTTCTGCGGCCTGGAGGAGTCCGTGTTCCATCTGTACACCGGGTGTGTGAGACTGCAGCCCCTGTTCCATTATTTGAAGGGGCTGCTCCTCAAGTTCTGGCTGCATTTCAGTCCCACGCTCCTGATCTTTGGCCGCCCGGTGAGGAGGGGGGCGGGCAGGTCGGTGGACGTTCTCGTGGGCCTGCTCCTGGGCCTGTCCAAGGTGGCCATCCACAGGTCTAGGATGATCGTGGTCCGTGGGGGCGGTCGCTCGGCCTGTCTGCCTCTCTTCCGCGGAATGCTCCGCGCCCGGGTGGCCCTGGAGATGGAGCACGCGGTGTCTGCCGGTACGCTCGAGGCTTTCCGCGACCGGTGGGCACCGCAGGGGCTGGAGTGCATCCTGGATGAGGAGAATAAAATTTTAATTTGAACACTTGGTTTTGGTTTGTTTGGTTTTAGTATTTAAGCACACCCCACACCCCCCCTTCTTATAAAAGGGGGGCCTAATACACAAAAAAAAAAGAAAAAAAAAAAAATCTGAAAGTGACTCTTTGTTTCAATCTCTCGGGATCATAACTTTGAATTATTTGAAAAAGAAAAAAAAAAGGAGCAGGCCCACGAGGACGTCCACCGACCTGCCCGCCCCCCTCCTCACCGGGCGGCCAAAGATCAGGAGCGTGGGACTGAAATGCAGCCAGAACTTGAGGAGTAGCCCCTCCAAATAATGGAACAGGGGCTGCAGTCTCGCACACCCAGTGTACAAATGAAAAACGGACCCCTCCAGGCCGCAGAAAATGCAAGCGGCCTGGGTGTCCGTAAAATGGCGTAAACGCCTGTTGCACGGGACTGCTCCGTGCAACACCCTCCACCCCAGATCCCCAAAGTAACACGGGAGGACCCCCATATAGAGAGCCTCCCACTGGGGACCCCCGCCTCCGCTGGAAGGCAGGATGGCACGCCAGGGCGTGTCCAGGCGAGAGACGAGGGCGAGGAAGTGGATGGTGTGCAGGAGCAGCCCGTACAGGAAATCCCTCCGCGCGGTGTGAAACGGCACGGAGGGAATTTCCGAGAGACGGCTCAAGTTGTGAGGCGCGGCCCTCCGAGGGAGGTTCCGGGGTTTTTTTTTTTTTTTTTTTTTTTGTGAATATCCACGAGAAGGCACGGAAAAGATAATCAAAAGGTTTTTTTTCTTTTTTTTTCTGAAAGACATCTTTTTTTTTTTCTCTTTTTTTCCTTTTTTTTTCCTTTTTTTTTTCTTCTTTTTCTAATTAGGCCCCCCTTTTATAAGAAGGGGGGTGTGGGGTGTGCTTAACAACTAAAAACTAAACAAACCAAAACCAAGAGTTCAAATCAAAATTTTATTATCCTCGTTCAGGATGCACTCCAGCCCCTGCGGTGCCCACCGGTCGTGGAAAGCCTCAAGCGTACCGGCAGACACCGCGTGCTCCATCTCCAGGGCCACCCGGGCGCGGAGCAACCCGCGAAAGAGAGGCAGACAGGCCGAGCGCCCACCCCCGCGGACCGCGAGCATCCTGGACCTGTGGATAGCCACCTTGGACAGGCCCAGGAGCAGGCCCACGAGGACGTCCACCGACCTGCCCGCCCCCCTCCTCACCGGGCGGCCAAAGATCAGGAGCGTGGGACTGAAGTGCAGCCAGAACTTGAGGAGCAGCCCCTCCAAATAATGGAACAGGGGCTGCAGTCTCGCACACCCAGTGTACAAATGAAAAACGGACTCCTCCAGGCCGCAGAAAATGCAAGCGGCCTGGGTGTCCGTAAAATGGCGTAAACGCCTGTTGCACGGGACTGCTCCGTGCAACACCCTCCACCCCAGATCCCCAAAGTAACACGGGAGGACCCCCGTATAGAGAGCCTCCCACTGGGGACCCCCGTCTCCGCCGGACGGCAGGATGGCACGCCAGGGCGTGTCCGGGCGAGAGACGAGGGCGAGGAAGTGGATGGTGTGCAGGAGCAGCCCGTACAGGAAATCCCTCCGCGCGGTGTGAAACGGCACGGAGGGAATTTCCGAGAGACGGCTCAAGTTGTGAGGCGCGGCCCTCCGAGGGAGGTTCCGGGGTTCTGAGTTCTGTAATCGTGTCAAATGTTATTTGAAGAACACCTTTTAAGTCGAGGAAAGAGTTAATGATCCTTTTTTTTTTTTCTTTTTTTTTTCTTTTTTTATTTTTTTTATTTTTTTTTTTTCTCTTTTTTTTCTTTTTCTAATTAGGCCCCCCTTTTATAAGAAGGGGGGGTGTGGGGTGTGCTTAACAACTAAAAACCAAACAAACCAAAACCAAGAGTTCAAATCAAAATTTTATTATCCTCGTTCAGGATGCACTCCAGCCCCTGCGGTGCCCACCGGTCGCGGAAAGCCTCAAGCGTACCGGCAGACACCGCGTGCTCCATCTCCAGGGCCACCCGGGCGCGGAGCAACCCGCGAAAGAGAGGCAGACAGGCCGAGCGCCCACCCCCGCGGACCGCGAGCATCCTGGACCTGTGGATAGCCACCTTGGACAGGCCCAGGAGCAGGCCCACGAGGACGTCCACCGACCTGCCCGCCCCCCTCCTCACCGGGCGGCCAAAGATCAGGAGTGTGGGACTGAAGTGCAGCCAGAACTTGAGGAGCAGCCCCTCCAAATAATGGAACAGGGGCTGCAGTCTCGCACACCCAGTGTACAAATGAAAAACGGACTCCTCCAGGCCGCAGAAAATGCAAGCGGCCTGGGTGTCCGTAAAATGGCGTAAACGCCTGTTGCACGGGACTGCTCCGTGCAACACCCTCCACCCCAGATCCCCAAAGTAACACGGGAGGACCCCCGTATAGAGAGCCTCCCACTGGGGACCCCCGTCTCCGCCGGACGGCAGGATGGCACGCCAGGGCGTGTCCGGGCGAGAGACGAGGGCGAGGAAGTGGATGGTGTGCAGGAGCAGCCCGTACAGGAAATCCCTCCGCGCGGTGTGAAACGGCACGGAGGGAATTTCCGAGAGACGGCTCAAGTTGTGAGGCGCGGCCCTCCGAGGGAGGTTCCGGGGTTCTGAGTTCTGTAATCGTGTCAAATGTTATTTGAAGAACACCTTTTAAGTCGAGGAAAGAGTTAATGATCCTTTTTTTTTTTTCTTTTTTTTTTCTTTTTTTATTTTTTTTATTTTTTTTTTTTCTCTTTTTTTTCTTTTTCTAATTAGGCCCCCCTTTTATAAGAAGGGGGGGTGTGGGGTGTGCTTAACAACTAAAAACCAAACAAACCAAAACCAAGAGTTCAAATCAAAATTTTATTATCCTCGTTCAGGATGCACTCCAGCCCCTGCGGTGCCCACCGGTCGCGGAAAGCCTCAAGCGTACCGGCAGACACCGCGTGCTCCATCTCCAGGGCCACCCGGGCGCGGAGCAACCCGCGAAAGAGAGGCAGACAGGCCGAGCGCCCACCCCCGCGGACCGCGAGCATCCTGGACCTGTGGATAGCCACCTTGGACAGGCCCAGGAGCAGGCCCACGAGGACGTCCACCGACCTGCCCGCCCCCCTCCTCACCGGGCGGCCAAAGATCAGGAGTGTGGGACTGAAGTGCAGCCAGAACTTGAGGAGCAGCCCCTCCAAATAATGGAACAGGGGCTGCAGTCTCGCACACCCAGTGTACAAATGAAAAACGGACTCCTCCAGGCCGCAGAAAATGCAAGCGGCCTGGGTGTCCGTAAAATGGCGTAAACGCCTGTTGCACGGGACTGCTCCGTGCAACACCCTCCACCCCAGATCCCCAAAGTAACACGGGAGGACCCCCGTATAGAGAGCCTCCCACTGGGGACCCCCGTCTCCGCCGGACGGCAGGATGGCACGCCAGGGCGTGTCCGGGCGAGAGACGAGGGCGAGGAAGTGGATGGTGTGCAGGAGCAGCCCGTACAGGAAATCCCTCCGCGCGGTGTGAAACGGCACGGAGGGAATTTCCGAGAGACGGCTCAAGTTGTGAGGCGCGGCCCTCCGAGGGAGGTTCCGGGGTTCTGAGTTCTGTAATCGTGTCAAATGTTATTTGAAGAACACCTTTTAAGTCGAGGAAAGAGTTAATGATCCTTTTTTTTTTTTCTTTTTTTTTTCTTTTTTTATTTTTTTTATTTTTTTTTTTTCTCTTTTTTTTCTTTTTCTAATTAGGCCCCCCTTTTATAAGAAGGGGGGGTGTGGGGTGTGCTTAACAACTAAAAACCAAACAAACCAAAACCAAGAGTTCAAATCAAAATTTTATTATCCTCGTTCAGGATGCACTCCAGCCCCTGCGGTGCCCACCGGTCGCGGAAAGCCTCAAGCGTACCGGCAGACACCGCGTGCTCCATCTCCAGGGCCACCCGGGCGCGGAGCAACCCGCGAAAGAGAGGCAGACAGGCCGAGCGCCCACCCCCGCGGACCGCGAGCATCCTGGACCTGTGGATAGCCACCTTGGACAGGCCCAGGAGCAGGCCCACGAGGACGTCCACCGACCTGCCCGCCCCCCTCCTCACCGGGCGGCCAAAGATCAGGAGTGTGGGACTGAAGTGCAGCCAGAACTTGAGGAGCAGCCCCTCCAAATAATGGAACAGGGGCTGCAGTCTCGCACACCCAGTGTACAAATGAAAAACGGACTCCTCCAGGCCGCAGAAAATGCAAGCGGCCTGGGTGTCCGTAAAATGGCGTAAACGCCTGTTGCACGGGACTGCTCCGTGCAACACCCTCCACCCCAGATCCCCAAAGTAACACGGGAGGACCCCCGTATAGAGAGCCTCCCACTGGGGACCCCCGTCTCCGCCGGACGGCAGGATGGCACGCCAGGGCGTGTCCGGGCGAGAGACGAGGGCGAGGAAGTGGATGGTGTGCAGGAGCAGCCCGTACAGGAAATCCCTCCGCGCGGTGTGAAACGGCACGGAGGGAATTTCCGAGAGACGGCTCAAGTTGTGAGGCGCGGCCCTCCGAGGGAGGTTCCGGGGTTCTGAGTTCTGTAATCGTGTCAAATGTTATTTGAAGAACACCTTTTAAGTCGAGGAAAGAGTTAATGATCCTCCCGCAATTACCCTCAACAGGTGGAAGGCATTGCATCTGAATAAGGTTCAGATGCTTAGTCAGACTCCCGGATATTTCAATGAAAAATCAAGTTTTACCAATAGTAGAGTTACGACTTGCAAATATAAGCAATCTGTGCGGCAGTAGGTTGTTACAAGTATGCGGGGTGCTCTGGCTATATTGTAAGTTTGTAAAACCGTTACATTTTCTCTGAAATTGAGCTAAAGCCTTCTAGGGTGGGGTGAAAGTTTAATTTTATAGTTATTTGATAGCACCAACACCTCTGTTGCTGAATTATTCTTGTCACAGTTCAAATACAAAGATTTAACTAGAACTTACATTAATATATCGCTTTTAATGTAGTAAAACGTCTCCAAGCAAACGAGAGGCAAAAACAACCAGACACCAAACAGTGGTAGAAGGGTTAGTAACAATAATTGATAATCAGATCAAGGAGATAGGCTTTTTGAAGGAGTGGAGGAGGAGTAGTAAGATGGAGGGGGCTTAGGGGAAAGCACTCCAGCGAGTACGATCGAGATAGTTGAAGGCTCTGTTCTCGAAGGATGGAGCGGAATGGTGCGAAGGAGGCCAGAGTCTGAAAAGCAGAGTGTGTCGGCTGAAACGTGGGCCTCGAAGGCTGATAGAGAGGGGAAAAGTCGGAGCGCTGTAGATCAGGACAAGGATTTTGACACTTATGCTGGGGAACCAATGAAGGTTTTTTTTTTCTTTTTTTTTTTTTTTTTTTTTTGAGAAGGCACGGAAAAGATCATCAAAAGGTTGTTTTTTTTTTTTTTTTTTCTTTTTTTTTTTTTTCTTTTTTTTCTTTCTTTTTTTTCTTTCTTTTCTTTTCTCTTTTTTTTTTCCGGATTTTTTTTTTTTTTCTTTTAATAGTTCCAGAACTTTTTTTTTTGTTCTTTTTTCTAATTAGGCCCCCCTTTTATAAGAAGGGGGGGTGTGGGGTGTGCTTAACAACTAAAAACCAAACAAACCAAAACCAAGAGTTCAAATCAAAATTTTATTATCCTCGTTCAGGATGCACTCCAGCCCCTGCGGTGCCCACCGGTCGCGGAAAGCCTCAAGCGTACCGGCAGACACCGCGTGCTCCATCTCCAGGGCCACCCGGGCGCGGAGCAACCCGCGAAAGAGAGGCAGACAGGCCGAGCGCCCACCCCCGCGGACCGCGAGCATCCTGGACCTGTGGATAGCCACCTTGGACAGGCCCAGGAGCAGGCCCACGAGGACGTCCACCGACCTGCCCGCCCCCCTCCTCACCGGGCGGCCAAAGATCAGGAGCATGGGACTGAAGTGCAGCCAGAACTTGAGGAGCAGCCCCTCCAAATAATGGAACAGGGGCTGCAGTCTCGCACACCCAGTGTACAAATGAAAAACGGACTCCTCCAGGCCGCAGAAAATGCAAGCGGCCTGGGTGTCCGTAAAATGGCGTAAACGCCTGTTGCACGGGACTGCTCCGTGCAACACCCTCCACCCCAGATCCCCAAAGTAACACGGGAGGACCCCCGTATAGAGAGCCTCCCACTGGGGACCCCCGTCTCCGCCGGACGGCAGGATGGCACGCCAGGGCGTGTCCGGGCGAGAGACGAGGGCGAGGAAGTGGATGGTGTGCAGGAGCAGCCCGTACAGGAAATCCCTCCGCGCGGTGTGAAACGGCACGGAGGGAATTTCCGAGAGACGGCTCAAGTTGTGAGGCGCGGCCCTCCGAGGGAGGTTCCGGGGTTCTGAGTTCTGTAATCGTGTCAAATGTTATTTGAAGAACACCTTTTAAGTCGAGGAAAGAGTTAATGATCCTCCCGCAATTACCCTCAACAGGTGGAAGGCATTGCATCTGAATAAGGTTCAGATGCTTAGTCAGACTCCCGGATATTTCAATGAAAAATCAAGTTTTACCAATAGTAGAGTTACGACTTGCAAATATAAGCAATCTGTGCGGCAGTAGGTTGTTACAAGTATGCGGGGTGCTCTGGCTATATTGTAAGTTTGTAAAACCGTTACATTTTCTCTGAAATTGAGCTAAAGCCTTCTAGGGTGGGGTGAAAGTTTAATTTTATAGTTATTTGATAGCACCAACACCTCTGTTGCTGAATTATTCTTGTCACAGTTCAAATACAAAGATTTAACTAGAACTTACATTAATATATCGCTTTTAATGTAGTAAAACGTCTCCAAGCAAACGAGAGGCAAAAACAACCAGACACCAAACAGTGGTAGAAGGGTTAGTAACAATAATTGATAATCAGATCAAGGAGATAGGCTTTTTGAAGGAGTGGAGGAGGAGTAGTAAGATGGAGGGGGCTTAGGGGAAAGCACTCCAGCGAGTACGATCGAGATAGTTGAAGGCTCTGTTCTCGAAGGATGGAGCGGAATGGTGCGAAGGAGGCCAGAGTCTGAAAAGCAGAGTGTGTCGGCTGAAACGTGGGCCTCGAAGGCTGATAGAGAGGGGAAAAGTCGGAGCGCTGTAGATCAGGACAAGGATTTTGACACTTATGCTGGGGAACCAATGAAGGTTCATGAGGTTAGGGGTGATGCGTAATGAAATAGGCTGCAGGAGGTGGTGCTTGTCAAGAGTGGAATTCAGAAGACCAGCGTTTGATTCTGGAGAGAGCACAAGTATGGATGAAGGCTTTAGCAGCAGGTTGGATGAGATGGAGCAGGTAAAGGCCAAAATTGTGGGGTAGAATTGGCTAGGATGTGAGGTTTGAAGGTCAATTTAGGGTCAAACTGCGCAAATTGTGCCCTGTTGGGCTCCAGTAAAAGCGAGCAGAGGGGGAGGGGTTTTCTCCGGGTTCTCCCGATCTGCCGTGTTAACTTCGGCAGAAATCCCGATACAGTTTTTTTTAAGAGGGTTTCTGCCGAAGGCCACCAACCAGGAGACACCCTGAGGAAATTCGCAGCAATGGACTAGGATGTGGAGTTTTTGGCAGGAGATAAGGACGATGGCTTCAGTCTTGATATTGAGTTGAAAGTTATTGCTCATCCAGGGCCTGAGGTTAGCTAAGCAGTCACACAGCACAGAGGTGGTCCAGAGTGGAGGCTGCTGGCTGAGAGAAATCAGGATGTCATTGGCATAGGTATGAAAGCTGATCCTATGCCTACATATTAGGTAACCAAAGGACAGCATGAAGACGAGGAAAAGAAGAGCGTTAACAATGAAGATTTGAGGCACGCTTTGGGGGAGGAGCGGATATTTCAGATGAGTTAACTTCATTGGGGTAGATACGAGTGGAACAAATATATGGCAGACTCTTTAAGGAATAAGAAATTTTTGGTTTTCAGATCATTCTTTTTCACCTAAGGGTTTAACTTCACTACGTGATACACAACATTTAAATGTTTCATATTGAAATGCATAACCGAAGTAACCTTTTAAATTAAGCCACATTTTAGCAATATTAAAGTTAGCTATCGCTTGAAAGTGCTATGGTTGGTAAATGTGTTATTCTAATACTTGGAATGAGAAAGTATGATTTCCATACCTCCCATTTAAAAACAAAACGTCGAAGTTTATTACTGGAGCAAAACCTTGAAATAGCCGCTTACCTATAGTAATAGTTTCCAAGTGTACATTTACCATTGATGGAAACCCTGAATATTTTCGTCGCTTATCCTGAATTTACCAGAATAATTATGAACTAGTTGCTAGAGTTTTGTGCGCACGTTGCACTCCAGTCGAAAACCAAACCTTTCAATCATCGTATTGTCCTTGGTTGCTTATCATTTTACAATGTGTATTAATGCGTAAAGATCGCTGGCACTAGCCGAGCTTGAGATCGTTGGTTGTTAACTGCCTAAATTGGAGTTCATTTTTCTGTAATTTGTTAGAAAATGACTTAAATGCGAAGGTTATATGAAAAGTGTGGACCTTTATCACAAGTTAGCACGTTTCTCTGGCGTTGGAAGCGAGTTCATTAGAACGTACTTAGATACCTTCTCCCTGGCTCCAGAACGGCTGGAACCCCGTTGACAAGTGTACTAAGTTGCCAAACCAGCCTGAGGCTGCGTATCACTACTAACGTAAAGCCCTTTTTTAACAGTCATTCACTTCACTAGAAAATAAAGTCCGGGTATTTACAAACGGCACTCAAATCTAAATAACTATGGTTACATAATCTGTTACTTTAAACATTCGTCGATGGTTCTCTCGATCGGCCGCCATCATTTTGGGTTTCCGTCGATTCTACGCCGATTACGACCACCGATCGGGAGAACCCCCGAGGAAATTTCCATCGTAAATGAATTGCAGTTTAAATTCCACTTATACCGCAGGTAGCGGTTTGACATAGGTACACACTTTAGAGTCCTGCTAGTTCCTTAAGACACTGCACTGCGTTCCTAAACGTGTACAAAACTCCACATACTAGTGCTGGGATCCTGGTAACTTTTTTCTAATTTTACTCAAAAGCCCATCGTGCTAGCTACTCTCGGACAATAGTAAAAATGTAATGATGGTCTGTAATCTTATTTAGCGTTTAAAAATGGCTTTCAATGGGTTGCAGTTATGCTGTAGCCAGCGTGAAGTCAAATAGTGTGAGACTACCTCCTGGAATAGTCTCTCACCCCTTGCCAAAATTCAGATCACACTTGGATTGATGACCTCAGATAAGCATTATGCCATAGTTATCGATGTGATGCAAAAACCGTGTTGCATCCATACAGAAACTAGTATAAACACCCTATCAAATAGTTTACAATATGCTCTCGCATTCTTAAAATCGCATATTTCTGTGTTTTGTCCTGGACAGTGTTGGGGCGACAAATTTTATATTTATGTAGCACATTATCAGGTCTCTAAGTCCCAAAACTTTCACATCCAATGAATTATTGAGGTGCAATGATATTATGTAGATAAATGGCCAGACATTTTGCAACTTGTACTTTTTACAGAATCTTTTAACTTGAAATGAATGGCCAATTATTCTGTGTTTGTTGGTGTTGGATGAGCGACGTATTGGTCAGAACATGGGAGAACTTTTTTTAATAGTGCCATGACATCGCTAACAGACAGCAGGGGATTTGATTTAATACCTAATTCCAAGAACATCAGAGGTGTCAGCTTAAATTTTATGCCTAAATTCTGCAGTGGGACTTGAACCCCCGACCTGGTATCCTAAATGGGTCATCTATGTGTCTCTTTTTAGTGATAGATTTGGTGTAGAGGGATATAGCTTGATGCGCGTAAAGTTCACTTTAAAACAAATAGAATTCTAAATACTAACATTTCAATTTAAAATAGACGACAACACTTTTAATATCCATAAATGAACTAAAACTAACCGTGAGAATAAACAGAATTCGAACATTTGTGTTTCTTTAGACAGACAGTGTATTTTTAAATGGTATTGATACCCAAATCCTGTTCGGTAGGACAAAGGTTCTGAAATGCAATCGAAACTGGAAAACCTGCAATTCACAACTTCAATCGCTTGCCAGAAACAAGTTAAAGGAAACATCTATTCAATACTAGATTATTCCCAATTAACAGGTATTTCTAGTAAAGATAATTGGGAGAAAGTAACGAACCACACATTTAAGTGCAAATTATTGTAACCACAATCGCAAACAATAGAATAACTTTTTAAGATATTTGATTTTAATAATTCTACGGACAGAGCTACAGTTTTTAGGGTTGAAATAAATATAAGGGTCTCGAGATGGGTAATTAAGTGCTAAATGTTCAATGAGGTATGCACACGGCTAACCTAATTGTGGAAGTATTCAATAAATAGCTATTGGCGATAAGTGTTAACAATCCTTTTGAAATTCATTATTAGGCGTTTCTAGTCTGCCATTGGTTGCTGTCTGTTTACTCATTGCCCAGCTCCGAACTGGTTAATTTACAACAAAAGAAGTATTTTCCCTGACCGCTGTGCAGCCCATATAAATAGCGGAGCAACTTTCTCAGCGCTCAACTCCTTTTGGGTCCAGAGCTATTGCAACAATTGCTGAAACAATTCCAGCGAATGAGACACCGCTGCCATGAAACTCGGCCAAGTCACTGCTTGCTTTGTGTTCGTTTACAGTAGCATTACTCCAGTTGCATTGTGGTAAGCTTATTTCGTCATACACTTAACAATTTTATTCCAATGTGTGGGAAAAGTGGAATATTCAAATTATACAGTTACTATATTCTTGTTACAGGTCCGTAAACAACTTTTTGATGACCGGACCAAAGGTAAGCTGAAGTCCTCTTAATATTTTTTAACAAACTTTGTTTGCTTGGATTCTTGTGGAACTCATTTTTAAGATCTGTCTGTTTATGGACTTTGAAAGTTAATGTTTACACTTATTCCATACATATTAAAACACATGTTGTCCCGTTAGATGCTTTGGATTCACAGATTGCCCGCATCCCATTAGCAACTGACGAAAGTTTCGAATTACTGAAAGATCGCAGAGACTATTTGCGAACTTATCTCGAATCTCCCTTTCTAATGCGTCCCATAACTTAGCGCTTCGATTTTACGTTGGTAAAACGAATTTTAAGATTTGACTATTATAACACACATTGTATTAAAAACATTACATTTCTGAAAACTGCAGGTATAAAACTTAAAACCTGGATCAATACCAACAACCGCAGAAGCGGCACTCTCGCTCTAATTTCACTTCGCTTTATAAAAAGTATACAGGTGCTGTTGATGCATTTGACGAACGGGTTGTGGCTTTTTTTTTGCAGGCGTTCCTGACCTATTCCAGCAGTGTTGCTGCTGGGGCTGAGTCCGGGATTGATGAATGCAAACACCAGTTCGCTTGGGACCGCTGGAACTGTCCAGAGAGCGCGCTGCAACTCTCAACGCATAATGGTCTTCGGAGCGGTAAGAACCCGCCCCATAGAAGCAATACTTCTCGGGTAAAATTTTACTCTGATATGGTTGGTTTTTATGAATTCTTAATGCATTTTAATGTGCTTTTATTAGCAACGAGAGAAACATCCTTCGTGCATGCAATAAGTTCTGCAGGTGTCATGTACACCCTGACAAGAAACTGCAGTATGGGGGACTTCGACAACTGCGGATGCGATGAGTCAAGAAGTGGTCAAGCTGGTAGGTTGGAGATCCTTGTCAAGGGCCCTTTCCGTTGTTTATACCTATAGTAGCTCATTTTAAGGAAAAGGGCCTTTATCCACTTGTCAGTTGAGATTGCACGAACGGTTTGCTTTAAGTACATTTTGTACAAATTTCTGCGTAGATTGTCTGAACATCTGTTTTGCAGGAGGACGAGGCTGGGTTTGGGGAGGATGTAGTGATAATGTTGAATTTGGGGAAAGAGTTTCCAAACAGTTTGTCGATGCTCTAGAGACGGGACAGGATTCCAGAGCTGCCATGAATCTCCACAATAACGAAGCCGGAAGAAGTGTAAGTTGCTGATTCACATCACTTAAATGTTGCATTATGGTAAATAAAGAAATCGCTTCTAAATCGTATTACATTATTTCGAGTTCACTTGTTCTAAATACCATGCAATATTGAAGACTTCAGATTATTCAAATGTTTGATCGAAGTTTTCAAGATGTTAAAGGGAATTGATAGGGTAGATAGAGAGAAACTAAGTCTGCGATTGGGGAGTTTAGGACTAGGGGGACATAGCCTAAAAATTAGAGCCAGGACTTTCAGGGGTGAAGTTAGGAAACAATTCTCGCAAAGGGCGGTAAAAGTTTGGAACTCTTCAGTAATGGGCAGTTGATGCTTGCTCAATTGTTAATTTTAAATCGGAGATTGATAAGATTTTTGTTCATTAAAGGTATTGATAGATATAGGGCTGAGGCTAAGTAAGTGGAGTTAGGTCACAGATCAGCCATGATCCCACTGAATGGCGGAACAGGCTCGAGGGGCTAAATGGCCTACTCCTGTTCCTACACTTTCACTTTATTAAAATTGTTGGACAATACTACATTTTATCCAGTACAACATGATCAATAAATCACATCGTAATATAGTTCCACGGATGATCTTTTCCCTGTATAAGGTGTGATGTGTAACTATTAAGCAAGATATGTAGCTGAGGATAAGGGCAAATAAACTTCCTTGAGGACTGGATGATGTACTATACTGTCGTTTCACCCATGGGTTTGAATCTCCTCTGGCGAGACTTTTTTCAGGCGCCCTTAGACAGTACCAATACAGTTCGCAACGGGTTTTGGCCCATGGTACAAAAAAATGGCAATTTCACTATTGCTTTTTATACTTCCATTTGGAAAGTAAGGGACAACCCCCTGCTCTGAATTGGTATGAAATGATATTGACTCATTCTCACTTTCTGGGTCACAGTAGTGCTCCAGTTTCCTCGAACTCAAAATAAATGATGGCTGTAGAAGGGGTACTTTTCTTCCAATGTCTCCCTTCCTCCCTGACGACAGGCTTATGCTGCAGTACACACCGGCTGTCGGCGGTCCTCTGGTACTTCACCCAAGTGTATGCTTTAGATCTGAGCAAACATCTATTTTGGGGGAGAGGAGTGTGTAGCTGCACCAATCTTGTCTTTGATATTCATACCTGTACTTTCCGATAAGGATCACTGGATGGGGAAGGGGTTTTTGGTTATTTTTGTTCTCCCTAACCATTGTGGAGTTCTCCAGCACTGCCTTGATTGAGATCAACTAGTTCTGCATTGACTAGGATAGAAAACGGAATCTCTTGGGTACGCAGCTCAGTTACGTCCCAGATCATTGGTGTATCTATTCTTTGAACGTTACGCAGTTGTGCAGGATATTTATCTTGAGTTTTGGATAAAGGCACATTGGAGGCGGTGGCTGGATGGAGACATGTATCTAACAAGATGTAGTGCCGAAAGTGGGGAGAACGTTCCATTTCTTCAAGCATTGTCCTATTCCAATCAGTAATAACTGTAAAATCTAGTGTTAGGGATGCGAACCTGGAATATGTGTTGTGTGTAATGGCATAAATTAACAAGTCTTTTAAGTTTTTTTTAAATTCAAGAATACGCATCCATAGGTGACGCAATATTTCGTCTAATACAAAATACTCCCATCAAATCTAGGTACGCGCGACGGTGATAAGGCAAATTCCTTCCAAAAGGGTTACCAACTTTCAGAATTGGTAATAGTCAGTTCCACTTTTTATATAAAACTTGCAACTTTAACACGAGCATTCTACAATAGCTTCTGATCGAATGTGAGCACTGATTATATCCAGTCGTTTGTGTAAATTACATTATAGGATTAATTTCGTTGTTGATTCCATAGGCTGTCAAAGAGACCATGAAGCGAACCTGCAAGTGTCATGGGGTGTCGGGGAGCTGCAGTATCCAGACTTGCTGGCTCCAGTTAGCTGATTTTCGAGACATTGGGAACTTCCTGAAGGTGAAACACGAACAAGCTGTGAAGATCGATCTAGAGAAGCGGCGTATGAAAGGAGGCAATAGCGCGGATAACCGTGCTGCGATCGCCGAGGCGTTTAGCGCAGTGCTACGGACAGAACTTGTCTACTTGGAGGACTCTCCAGATTACTGCGTGCGTAACGTCACACTGGGATTGCAGGGAACAGAAGGAAGGGAATGTCTCCAAAGTAGTAAGAACCTCTCCCAATGGGAGAAAAGGAGTTGCAGACGGTTGTGCGGAGAGTGCGGGCTCAAGCCAGAGGAGAAAAAGACTGAGACCGTCACCAGTTGCAATTGCAAGTTCCATTGGTGTTGTACTGTCAAATGTGAACAATGCAAACAAATTGTAACCAAACATTATTGCTCTCAGCGAGAGAAGAACAGATCTTTTAACAATAAGCAACGTAAAAATCGGGGCCAGAGTTGGTGAAAGAGGCCAATGGAACGCTTCCAAATTAAGATTTGTTTTTACAATCGACATAAGACTTCAAAATAACGACTACTCACCGCATTCGTTTTGTTAACTAAACAGACTTGTTATGAACATTATTAAGTTGCTATAGTCTACGTTCTTAAATCATGTGATCAGTTTGCAGATTCTTGTACAGTGCTCCTCCAGTTACATTTTAGAAGCTTTTTTTAAACTAGTTTTAAGACATTACATACGTACTTTTTAAAACGCTGGGAGTATTTAAATTGTTCTAGTCTGCAAGTAAGCGATAAGGAATATTTCTTTATTAATCTTCTGCATGGTTAGTTAATATTTAGTTGTATACTTGTGTGTTTATACGAATGCAGATGTTTCTTTCTATGAAAGTGGATGTGGGATTTTATTCGACATTTGTTTCTGCACAACTAATTTTTCTTATGCACTTATTTTTCTGTAACATTGATTTTTTGCACCAGTTCAGAAGCGTTCGCACTGTCACGGAAACTGCACATGAACACTTATTATAGTAGAAGTTTAGATGAAGTAACGTAGCATCAGAAGTTGTTTTTTCACTTCAATTTACTAGTTTGGCCTTAATGATCTGTGGCCAACAAGGCAACCACTTTGAAAATTGTAGACCATTCAGAGCTGTAGTTGCGATTACATTTATGTTTGTTTACAGAACTACAACATTGGTTCGCATTTTCCAATAAATTTGTTTCAATTAATCTACCGTTATCGAGTTTGATGCGTTTTCTCGAGTTCCTGAACTAAACGAAATGACTTTCATTTGCAATTTTCACTAATTGGGCGTAGTACATGGTAGACCAGTGTGTGATTTCAATCCCGTTCCACACTTCGGTATTAAAGAAACGTAAATTTCATGCATTTCCTCCCTTAAACGCTTCATTTTTAGTGGACGGGTAAAGGTGGGTGTTCGTTTATGTACCAATCTGAAAAGGAGTGCTGTCATCCTATACTAGAATAGCGTCTCATAGAACCTTTTTGAAAACAAATGCAAAGCTCGTATACCAATAATACAAACCTATGATCAAGCATGTGTTCTTTCTAGTTAACGGCTTTAGTTAGCGCCAATGTACATCACAGCATCATGAAATGTTAATGCACAGAACCAAGCTATTCGCCTCCAACTCTACTACGCTGGTGCCCACCCATAAGACACCTAGTCTAACCCTGCTCGCTCCCTATACAGTTTACTTTTCCTCTTTCAAGCAAGCAGCTGATCGCTTCCTTCTACGACTGTAAAAGCAAGTTACAGTAGTGGCAACGTTTAAATTCGTTTTAAATGCATGCACTTGCTGGCAAATCTATTTCTCTTGTGCTGCTTTCCATTTCAAAGCATTACTCAGTCATTCATTTTCATTATTCTAAGGATACTGTTAGTCCCTTTGAACTTGAACAGTAAAACAGAACAACAAAAAGTGTTACCCTTTATGCATGTGAACTTGTTTGCTGTTTTCGCCACAATTTTTAACGCGCACGAAAACCAGGCGCTCTGAATAACCACAAGACTCCACCACTAGCTTTGCATACTTCGGAGGTTTATTGTGCTGAGTTTCTCATTGCCACGGAAACATGGTGGATGTTGTGTATAATTAACGGCCACTCTTAACTTCAATTTCAAACTTTTTATTGGTTTTTAAGACAATTAAAGGGTTTATCTTTTGAGTGTAAAATGATTAGCAAAACAAACTAGTTATCGTGACCTGTTGTCTTGAATTGTGTTCAACTTCAGCATGATATATAAAAGTAACTCTAATCTTAACAATTGGATTTAAATTATCCTTTCACCGTTTTCAGCATTTAATGCTTGGCGTCCTATTTGACCCTGAGATAAGCTTCTGACCACATATCTGCTCCATCACCAAGACTACCTACTTCCACCTCCGTAACATTGCCCATCTCTGCCCCTGCCTTAGCTCATCTGCTGCTGAAACCCGCCTCTGTTACTTCCACACTGGACTATTCCAATGCTCTCCTGGCTGGCCTCCCATCTTCCACCCTCCATAAACTTGAGCTCATCCAAAAATCTGCTGCCCATATCCTAACTAGCAAGCCACTCAGTTGTACAATCTCTCTTTTAAAAAAAAAAGTCATAAGAATAAAACGGATGGACCACCCGGCATCGGACCACTAGGCACCGGACACAACAGGCAAACCAAGCCCAGTCGACCCTGCAAAGTCCTCCTCATTAACATCTGGGGATTTGTGCCAAAATTAGGAGAGCTGTCCCACAGACTAGTCAAGCAACAGCTTGACATAGCCATACTCACAGAATCATACCTTTCAGCCAACGTCCTAGACTCTTCCATCTCTATCACCATCCCACGGGCAGGACAGACCCACCAGAGGTGGCAGTACAGTGATATACAGTCAGGAGGGAGTGGCCCTGGGAGTCCTCAACAGTGACTCCAGACCCCATGAAATCTCAGAACATCAGGTCAAACATAGGAAAGGAAACCTCCTGCTGATTACGACCTACCGCCCTCCTTCAGCTGATGAATCAGTCCTCCTCCATGTTGAGTACCACTTGGGTGGGGGACTTCAATATCCATCACCAAGAGTGGCTCGGTAGCACCAATACTGACCGAGCAGGCCGAGTCCTGAAGGACATAGCTGCCAGACTGGGCCTGCGGCAGGTGGTGAGTGAACCGACACGAGGGGAAAAACTTACGTGACCTCGTCCTCACCAATCTACCTGTCGCAGATGCATCTGTCCATGATAGCATTGGTAGGAGTGACCACTGCACAGTCCTCGTGGAGATGAAGTCCTGTCTTCGCACTGAGGATACCATCCAACGTGTTGTGAGCCACTACCAACATGCTAAATGGGACAGATTCAGAACAGATCTAGCAGCTCAAAACTGGGCATCCATGAGGCACTGTGGGCCATCAGCAGCAGCAGAATTGTATTCCAGCATAATCTGTAACCTCATGGCCCGGCATATTCCTCACTCTACCATTACCAACAAGCCAGGGGATCAACCCTGGCTTAATGAGGAGTGTAGAAGAGCATGCCAGGAGCAGTACCAGGCATACCTAAAAATGAGGTGCCAACCTGGTGAAGCTACAACTCAGGACTACATGCATGCTAAACAGCGGAAGCAACATGCTATAGACAGAGCTAAGCGATTCCACAACCAACGGATCAGATCCAAGCTCTGCAGTCCTGCCACATCCAGTCGTGAATGGTGGTGGACAATTAAATAACTAACGGGAGGAGGAGGCTCTGCAAACATCCCCATCCTCAATGATGACGGAGTCCAGCACGTGAGTACAAAAGACAACCATCTTCAGCCAGAAGTGCCGAGTAGATGATCCATCTTGGCCTCCTCCCGATATCCCCAACATCACAGAAGCCAGACTTCAGCCAATTCAATTCACTCCACATGATATCAACAAACGGCTGAGTACACTGGATACAGAAAAGGCTTTGGGCCCTGACAACATCCCGGCTGTAGTGCTGAAGACTTGTGCTCCAGAACTAGCCGCGCCTCTAACCAAACTGTTCCAGTACAGCTACAACACTGGCATCTAACCAACAATGTAGAAAATTGCCCAGGTATGTCCTGACAACAAAAAGCAGGACAAATCCAATCCGGCCAATTACCGCCCCATCAGTCTACTCTCAATCATCAGCAAAGTGATGGAAGGTGTCGTCGACAGTGCTATCAAGTGGCACTTACTCACCAATAACCTGCTCACCGATGCTCAGTTTGGGTTCTGCCAGGACCACTCGGCTCCAGACCTCATTACAGCCTCAGTCCAAACATGGACAAAAGAGCTGAATTCCAGAGGTGAGGTGAGAGTGACTGCCCTTGACATCAAGGCAGCATTTGACCGAGTGTGGCACCAAGGAGGCCTAGTAAAATTGAAGTCAATGGGAATCAGGGGGAAAACTCTCCAGTGGCTGGAGTCATACCTAGCACAAAGGAAGATGGTAGTGGTTGTTGGAGGCCAATCATCTCAGCCCCAGGACATTGCTGCAGGAGTTCCTCAGGGCAGTGTCCTAGGCCCAACCATCTTCAGCTGCTTCATCAATGACCTTCCCTCCATCATAAGGTCACAAATGGGAATGTTCGCTGATGATTGCACAGTGTTCAGTTCCATTCGCAACCCCTCAGATAATGAAGCAGTCCGTGCCTGCATGCAGCAAGACCTGGACAACATCCAGGCTTGGGCTCATAAGTGGCAAGTAATATTCACGACAGACAAGTGCCAGGCAATGACCATCTCCAACAAGAGAGGGTCTAACCGCCTACCCTTGACATTCAACAGCATTACCATCACCGAATCCCCCACCATAAACATCCTGGGGGGTTACCATTGACCAAAAACTTAACTGGACCAGCCATATGAAAACTGTGGCTACAAGAGCAGGTCAGAGGCTGGGTATTCTGCGGCTAGTAACTCACCTCCTGACTCCCCAAAGCCTTTCCACCATCTACAAGGCACAAGTCAGGAGTGTGATGGAATACTCTCCACTTGCTTGGATGAGTGCAACTCCAACAACACTCAAGAAGCTCGACACCATCCAGGACAAAGCAGCCCCCTTGATTGGCACCCCATCCAGCACCCTAAACATTCACTCCCTTCACCACCGGCGCACTGTGGCTGCAGTGTGTACCATCCACAGGATGCACTGCAGCAACTCAGCAAGGCTTCTTCGACAGCATCTCCCAAACCCACGACCTCTACCACCTAGAAGGACAAGGGCAGCAGGCACATGGGAACAACACCACCTGCGCGTTCCCCTCCAAGTCACACACCATCCTGACTTGGAAATATATCGCCTTTCCTTCATCGTCGCTGGGTCAAAATCCTGGAACTCACTACCTAACAGCACTGTGGGAGAACCTTCACCACACGGACTGCAGCGGTTTAAGAAGGCGGCTCACCACCACCTTCTCAAGGGCAACTAGGGATGGGCAATAAATGCTGGCCTCTTTAGATTTATTTGGGGATAGAAAAGGATTGATTAAAACATCGTTTAGATTTTTTTCACACAGGGAATCATGCCCACAATGTTTACACCTATTTATCTATAATCAGTTTTCTTAACCATAATATGCATTTAAGAACATTCAGAAATAGGTGCAGGCCATACAGTCCCTCAAGCATGCTCCACTATTCAATTAGATCATGGCTGATTTTCGACCTCAACTCCAATATAACTCGGTGAAAGACGCCCTTTGGTCTGCCCGAAACCTGCTGGTCTTCCAGTGCACGGAGCTGTCCTCGACCGAGTGTTGCAGACTGGCACATTCCAAGGTCCAGGGCTACGTGCTCAGGGACGCACTGAAGCTAGGTGCAGCCGCCGCAAAGGCTCTGTGGGGAAAGGCAACCATTTAGAGCCTTCCCGCCCTTGTATACCGAGGGGCTGCAATCAGGGAAACCCCCCCCCCCCCACCCCGGGCAGAATGTAAAATTCAAATTGCTGTAATGTACCTGTAATGAATCTGTAATGTACCTGTAATGAATCTGTAATCAATAATCTGTATTGAGTATAATGCAATGAGACACCCCAGAGTGTCATGAACTGTAATTATGTACAATGTGTTCATTGAACTGTACTTGATTTAACCTGCAAATTGTATAATCTGTATTGTGTACGTTTGGAATGTGATATGACAACTGTATTGTATGTTTTGCTACAAATTTTATGAATAAAGTATAGTTTTTGACAAAAAAATCCCTTAGAGTCCAAAAATCTATCGATTTTTTCAGCCTTGAATATACTTAACGATGGAGCTTCCACAGCTCTCTGGGGTAGAGAATTCCAAAGAGTCACAACCCTCTGAGTGAAGAAATTCCTTTTCATCTCTGTCCTAAATGACCCCTTATCCTGAGACTATGTCCCCTAGTTCTAGACTCTCCAGCCAGGGGAAACAGCCTCTCATCATCTACTGTCAAGCCCCATAACAATTTTATATGTTTCAATGCGATCATCTTTCATTCTTCTAAACTCCAGAGAATAAAGGCCCATTTTACTTAATCTCTCTTCATAGGACAACCTTCTCATCCCAGGAATCAATCTTGTGAACCTTCGTTGCACTACCTCTAAGGCAAGTATATCCTTCCTTAGGTAAGGAGACCAAAACTGTACACAGTACTCCAGGTGTGGTCTAACCAAAGCCCTGTACAATTGTAGCAAGACTTCCTTACTCTTGTACTCCAATCCCTTTGCAATAAAGGCCAACATACCATTTGCCTTCCCAGTTGCTTGCTGTACCTGCATGTTAACTTTCTGTATTTAGTGTACAAGTACACCCAAATCATACTGAACACCAACATTTGATAGTTTCTCACCATTTAAAAAATATTCTGTATTTCTATTCCTACCAAAGTGAATAACCTCACATTTCCCCACATTATACTCCATCTGCCACCTTGCCCACTCACTTACCCTGTCTATATCCCTTTCCAGACTCTTTGTGTCCTCCTCACAGCTTACTTTCCCACCAAGCTTTGTATCATCAGTAAACTTGGATACATTACACTCGGTTCCTTCATCTAAGTCATTAATATAGATTGTAAATAGTTGAGGCCCAAGCATTGATCCTTGTGGCACCCCACTAGTTACAGCCTGCCAACCTGAAAATGGCCCATTTATTCCTACTTTCTGTTGGTTAACCAATCCTCTATCCATGCCGATACATTACTCCCAATCCCATGAGCCCTTATCTTGTGTAACAACCTTTTGTGTGGTACCTTACCGAACACCTTTTGAAAATCCAAATATACTACATCCACTGGTTCCCCTTTATCTACCCTGCTAGTTACATCCTCAAAAACACTAATAGATTTGTCAAACACGATTTCCCTTTCATAAAACCATGTTGACTCTGCCTAATCATATTATGATTTTCTAAGTGCCCTGTTACCACTTCCCTTAAAATGGATTCCAGCATTTTCCCATCTACTGATGTCAGGCTAACTGGCCTGTAGTTCCCTGTTTTCTCTCTCCCTCCTTTCTTGAATAGTGATGTTACATTTGCTACCATTCAATGCATTGGGATTCCCCTCATGGGAAAAGGATTAGTACCAGGTCATAGTGAAGAAGCCATCACGAATGGAAAACAGTGAACGTGTACTACACATGTGCAACAACACCATAGAAGTCATCTGTTGCAGGCATGGAATTACAGGCACATTATTATACATCATGGCACAATATATAGCACATAATGTTGTTGAATTAGCTGGTCTCAGCCAGGCAGCAATTAGGGTGCTATAATTAGCCTCAGTACCTCTGGGCTAGACATGAGAAAATTATCCATGACCCCTGTTGCTTAAAGCTATTCAGAGACTTGATAGAACAGGATGTATGTGGATATTGGATGAAGACAGAATCAAGTTTGTCTGGGATATCCTCCATAGTTGAAAAGCCTGCTGATGATCTTCAGGCTTACAATAAAATGGTCATAGTTCTCATCAACGGTACATACCCGAAACACCAATCTATCTTTCTTTTTTACAGACATTGACTGATCTGTGTATATGCAGCATTTTCTGTTCTTGTTTCAGATTTTCAGTCTTTTCTTTCTATTTTACATAATGGTAAGGTATTAGAGGCTTTCTGGCTACTGTGGATCTTTACCCCTGCAAGGAGAGAAGGAAAGGGAAGGGCAAAAAGTTGACAAAAAAACTATACAGGTTTTAGAAAATGAAAGCAATTTGGTGATGTAATGCTTTCATGCACTATTCCACTGATCAGTGAATCTGGCTCTGAATTCCAGAACCTGTGTTTTGCAGATGAACCTTGCCCAGACAGCAAACTGTTGATTACTGTGGAATTGTTCAGCATAATCTTGAATGAAACTGAGAAGATGAATCGAAGGTCTAGATTTTCCAATTGGGTAATTGCTTAACTGGGAGTTTCAACAGCACCTGTCTCACCTAAAGTGTGCTGATCTGCATGCATTTCTATGGTCAGTCTCATTATCATATTTGGGCAAGCTCCCAGCAGAGAAACCCCCTGTGACTGGGAGTTTACCTATTGATCAGTTAAAGGCCTGTGATAAATAAAAGGGGCAGGTGTAGTAATTTTGTACTTTGCAAAACAGTAAATTGCAGGAAGGCAGAGAACGGTGTATTTCTCTAATGGAAGTCCTCAAGCAGGATGTCACACAGTGGAGGGGCACTCTCTTCGGCAATGAGCACTGCAGGGCCGCAAGAAGAATACGAGATGGTGCAATTAGTGTCAATGCCACCTTCACCAGTCCATGCATGCAGAAGCAATGCCACAAGAAATTTAATGAACTTACCAAGTCAACCACGGTAGGAGTATGCACTATTACCCTCCATTAATACAGTGTACTAAGTGGGGCAATAATGCAGCCTAAGCACCATGCCACCGGGACCAGTGCTGCATGGGTGCTACATGCACCTGTGCACAATTGGCATGGTCTCACCAGATAAGAAGGCTAAAACAGTCTCATAATTTACTGGCACTCCAGGCATGTGCCTCATTATGTTCTGGGAGTGTCTGCCACATTGTTGGGTGTCAGCATCCAATAAAGGACTGCTGGCTACTTGTGTGGTAGGCATTTTCACAATGGGGCCCTGGGTAAGCGGGAATTGGTGCCAGGGGCTGGGGACAAAGGGCAGACATGGCTGCATTTAAAAAAAATTTGTGGTGGTCTACCCTTCAGTTCTTCAGCGCCTGTTCCAAATGGGGGCTGTGCAGATGGAGCCTTTGCCCCACTCTTTGTGAAAATGCCCATCGCACTGTGAGTAGCCAGCAGTCTTTCATTGGACGCTGGCACGCAACAATATAGCCCTGGCACTCTTAGCACATCACGAGAGACACAAATGGAGCACTATTAAATTATTCACATGGATTGACCTCATTTTAATCAGTGAGGACAGGCGATTTGTGTACAGATGCATGTAGCACTGGTGCTGTTTGGCATGCACTCAGGCAACATTATCAGCCCTAATTTGTACACTGTATTAATGGAAGGTAATAGTGTATACTCCTACCTTTGTTGACTTGGTATAGTCATTAAACTTGTAGCACTATGGGACAGGCACCTCATTTAAATAGAACTTGAGTCCTAATGAGGTCAGCACACAACTTATGCATTGGTGCATGTTGAGTGCTGACCTCATTAGCCCTCAGTCCTCCATGCCCATTTTTCCAGGAAGTTGACCTCAGTATATATGGCATTTACAATTACTGCCCTCTTCACAATACATTAAAGTACTTTCAGTACTTACCATGCATGACCATTATTCAGCCTTCACCTGGAAGTATTCTGTTACTCATATTCATACATGCATTCAGCCCAAAATAATCCTCCCCTTAATGTGCATTTGCATGACATGCAGCCATTATGGCCTGAAAGCTGATGTTTGGTTATCACTGTATATCATCACGATAATAGCAATCACTTTATTATGTCACTCCTTTTACTCAAAGCTATATGTCAAGGCTGCTGGTGAAGACACCGTTGTAACCTCTGTTCCTCTTCTGGTTCTCTAGGTATCCCACAGGAAGGAGAATCTGGACCCTGTGCATCCGGCCATGCCAGTACCACACTGCAGATCTCACAAGCATCAGCCCTGGTACATTCACCCTGGAGGCGTTGGAGAGTTAGAGTGGAGTGCACTAGGTAAGACATATAGCCTAAATGACCATGAGCTGATGTTGGTGGTGGTGGCAAAGGAGGAGCAGGAATGTGCTATACAGACAACCAGCTTGCATTCCACTTCAGCTGATGAGCCAAGAACGTAGATCTCACAGGACTTGTATTTAAGCATGCATTTATATACCATCTTGAGTGTCATGGTGAAGCAGTTCCCACTTCACAACAGTGCTAAATAGGGATCACGGCAGATCAATTCAATCTCCAGCACCTGGCGGTTTCAGACTCATGGGGGGAAATTTAACCCCCAAGAACAGGTGGGTTGGGGCGGGTGGCAAGTTAAAATAATAGATTTTTCTAATGCGACGGCAACCCGGCTCCTACGCGTTTACTTCCGTGTTTAACAGAGACGCGTTTCAATGCGTGTGAGTAAATTACTCGCCGGAGTCGGGTCCATTATTAATGCAGGTAGAGAATTCCACAGGTTCACCAACCTCTGAGTGAAGAAATTTCTCCTCATCTCAGTCCTAAATGTCCTACCCCATATCCTGAGACAGTGACCCCTTGTACTGGACCCCCAGCCAGGGAAAACATCCTCCCTGCATCCAGTCTGTCTGGCCTTGTAAGAATTTTATATGTTTCAGTGAGATCCCCTCTCATTCTTCTAAACTCGAGTGAATACTGGCCGAGTCGACACAATCTGCCATCCCAGGAATCACTCTGGTGAACCTTCGCTGCACTCCCTCTATGACAAGTATATCCTTTCTTAGGTAAGGAGACCAAAACTGCACACAATACTCCAGGTGTGGTCTCACCAAGGCCCTGTATAACTGCAGTAAGATATCCATGCTCCTGTACTCAAATCCTCTTGCAATGAAGGCCAACATACCATTTGCCTTCCTAACGGCTTGCTGCACCTGCATGTTTGCTTTCAGTGACTGGTGTACAAGGACACCCAGGTCCCTTTGTACATCAACATTTCCCAATCTATCACCATTTAAATAATACTCTGCCTTTCTGTTTTTCCTTCCGAAATGGATAACTTCACATTTATCCACATTATACTGCATCTGCCATGTATTGGCCCACTCACTCAACTTGTCTAAATCACCTTGAAGCTTCTTTGCATCCTCCTCACAACTCACGATCCCATCTAGTTTTGTGTCATCAGCAAACTTGGAAATATTACATTTGGTTCCCTCATCCAAATCATTGATACTCTCTGCTTTCTGTCTGTTAACCAATTTTCAATCCATGCCAGTATATTACCCCAATCCTATGTGCTTTAATTTTGCACACTAACCTCTTATTTGGGACTTTATCAAAGGCCTTCTGAAAATCCAAATAAACCATATCCACTGGTTCTCCCTTATCTATTCTACCAATTACATCCTCAAAAAACTTCAGTAGGGTTGTCAAACATGATTTCTCTTTCATAAATCCGTGTTGACTTTGTCTAATCCTGTTGATATTTTCTAAGTGTCCTGTTATCATATCCTTTATAATAGACTCTAGCATTTTCCCTACTGATATTAGGCTAACTGGTCGGTACTTCCCTGTTTTCTCTCTCGCTCCTTTTTTAAATAGTGGGGTTACATTTGCCACCCTCCAATCTGCAGGAACTGTTCCATAATCTATAGAATTTTGGAAGATGACAACTAATGTATCCACTATTTCTATGGCTACATCTTTTATTACTCTGGGATGCAGATTATCAGGCCCTGGGGATTTATCGGCTTTCAGTCCCATTAATTTCTCCAGCACTATTTTTTTTACTAATACTAATTTCCTTTAATTCCTCCTTCTCACTGGTCCTTTGGTTCCTTAGCATTTCTGGGAAGTTATTTGTGTCCTCTTCCGTGAAGACAGAGCTAAAGTATTTGTTTAATTGCTCTGCTATTTCCTTGTTCCCGATTATAAATTCTCCCATTTCTGACTGTAAGGGACCTACATTTGTCTTTACTAACCTTTTTCTTTTCCATACTTGTAGAAGCTTTTACAATCCACTTTCATGTTCCTTGCAAGTTTACTCTCATACTCTATTTTTCCCCTCTTGATCAATCTCTTGGTCCTTTTTTGCTGAATTCTAAACTGCTGCCAATCCTCAGGCTTGCTACTTTTACTGGCAACTTTATATGACTCCTCTTTGGATCTAATGCTATCCTTAATTTCTTTTGTTAGCCATGGTTCGGCCATTTTTCCTTTTGTGTTTTTGCATCAGAAAGGAATGTATAATTGTTGCAATTCATGCACTCGTTCCTTAAATGTTAGCCATTGCCTATCCACCGTCATGCCTTTTAATGAAGCTTACAATCTATCATGGCCAACTCACTCCTCATACCTTCGTAGTTTCCTTTCTTTAGATTTAGGACCCTAGTTTTGGATTGGACTGCTTCACTTTCCATCTTAATGAAGAATTCTATCATGTTATGGTCACTCTTCCCTAAAGGACCCTGCAAAACAAGATTATTAATTAACCCCTTCTCATTGCACAATACCCAATGTAGGATAGCCTGTTCCCTGGTTGGCTCCTCAACTTACTGGTCTAAAAAACCATCTCGTACACACTCCAGGAATTCATCCTCCACAGTATTATTGCTAATTTGGTTTGGCCAGTCTATATGTAAATTAAAGTCACCCATGATTACTGTAGTACCCTTGTTACATGCATCTCTAATTTCCTGTTTGATGCCATCCCCTACATTACCACTACTGTTTGGAGGCCTATAGACAACTCCCACCAGTGTTTTCTGCCCCTTGGAACTTCTTAACTCCACCCAGACTAATTCTACACCTTGATTTTCTGAGCCAATATTTTTTTTTATTCGTTCTTGGGATATGGGCATCGCTGGCAAGGCCAGTATTTATTGTCCATCCCTAATTGCCCTTGAGAAGGTGATGGTGAGCCGTCTTCTTGAACTGCTGCAGTCCGTGTGGTGAAGGTTCTTCCACAGTGCTGTTAGGTAGGGAAATGTCAAGAATCTTACAACACCAGGTTATAGTCCAACAATTTTATTTGAAAATCACAAGCTTTCGGAAATTATCTCCTTCGACAGGTGAGCGTGGGACTCCTTGAACGTTTCGCATTTATAGTCAGAGAACAATACCTGGTGATTACAGATAATCTTTCCAACTGCCCGTTGTCAAGGCAATCAAAGTGTTCAGACAGAGAGGTGTTACCTATAGGACCACCGAATATACAAATGGCCAGAACACAAGACAGAGAGAGAGAGGGAGAAAGTTAGGTAGGGAGTTCCAGGATTTTTACCTATCGACGATGAAGGAACGGCGATATATTTCCAAGTCGGGATGGTGTGTGACTTGGAGGGGAACATGCAAATAGTGTTGTTCCCTGTGTCCTTCTAGGTGGTAGAGGTCGCGGGTTTGGGAGGTGCTGTCGAAAAAGCCTTGGCAAGTTGCTGCAGTGCATCCTGAGGATGGTACACACTGAAGCCACTGTGCGTGGTGGTGAAGGGAATGAATGTTTAGGGTGGTGGATGGGGTGCCAATCAAGCGGGCTGCTTTGTCCTGGATGGTGTCGAGCTTCTTGAGTGTTGTTGGAGCTGCACTCATCCAGGCAAGTGGAGAGTATTCCATCACACTCCTGACTTGTGCCTTGTAGATGGTGGAAAGGCTTTGGGGAGTCAGGAGGTGAGTCACTTGCCACAGAATACCCAGCCTCTGACCTGCTCTTGTAGCCACAGTATTTATGTGGCTGATCCAGTTAAGTTTCTGATCAATGGTGACTCCCAGGATGTTGATGTTAGGGATTCGGCGATGGTAATGCTGTTGAATGTCAAGGGGAGGTGGTTAGACTCTCTCTTGTTGGAGATGGTCATTGCCTGGCACTTGTCTGGAGCAAATGTTACTTGCCACTTATCAGCCCAAGCCTGGATGTTGTCCAGGTCTTGCTGCATGCGGGCATGGACTGCTTCATTATCTGAGGGGTTGCGAATGGAACTGAACACTGTGCAATCATCAGCAAACATCCCCATTTCTGACCTTATGATGGAGGGAAGGTAATTGATGAAGCAGCTCCGATTTCATCCTTTACTAACAATGCTACTCCACCTCCTTTTCCTTTTTGCCTGTCCCTCCTAAATATCGAGTACCCTTGGATATTCAGCTCCCAGCCTTGGTCACCTGCAGCCATGTCTCCGTAATCGCAATTATATCGTATCCGTTTACATCTATTTGCACTGTTAATTTGTCTACCTTATTACAAATGCTTCGTGCATTCAGATACAGCACCTTTAGATTTGTCTTTTAAACATTCTTAGACATCTTAACATTTTTTTGTACTATGGCCCTATTTGTCTTATTACCTTTTTTTCTTACCTGGACCCTATTTGTTAGTGCACTCTTTTGTTTGTATGCTCTGTCCCTCAAATTATAAATACAATAAAGGAAAAGTTAGTGTGCATTTTGTCTTGACAACATGGTATCATGATACCACCACCAAAGGAATTTCCACAAATTCAGATCAGGTTTTGAAAGTGCCAGTGTGACTGGAGGCTCCAAACTTGAAGCAAACTTGGGAGGAATGCATTCTGCTATGTGAATATGCAATAAAACAAAGATGTGTTCTGAGGATTCACCATTGGTGCAGTCATTGGGGAGCATGCCAAGCAGTGCTTTCAGACAGCAGCTCAGGTGGTAGAGTCCATTAGCCACAAGTGCATAGTCTTGCATGACAGTTTCACAACATTGCAGTCCACCAGTGAACATGTGGCAAGTTCAGAGATGTTTGCAGCAGATTCCTCCATGCCACAGGCCGAAAAGGCAGTCATTGCTTCTCCCTAGGGTGCTCAGACTGCTGCCATAGTGGCATGGTGGTCTAGCATTGAATGGGCTATCTTTTCTCTTTCTTTAGGCTTGGGCATCAATTAGAGTGAAGCATGAGGCATCATTGTTGCTATTGGGTCCAATGTCACACTGATCAGTGACCATAGTGAGACAGTGCCCAGCAGTAGGATCATGGCTGCAAAGAGCATGACTGGTGGTCTCTTTGATGGCCACACAACTGCACTTCCACCAGAATCCTACAATGCCCAGATATGTTCCAGAAAGCACTTGCAGTTTCAGAAGCGGTGGCGCCTACAGCAGGTCTACTTCAGGCCCCAGCTGCCAGAGACGAGGGTCATTTCAATAACCAAGAGGTTCTTATGGTCACACAGCAGCCAGCCGTCTCACATACTCCTGTCCCAGAGAAAACATCCACTACTAGATTAGGTGGAATAGATATACGACACACAGTCACCACGAGGCAACAGTGAAGAACCAAACAGTAGGAACTCACACATATCCTTTATAGGGTTATTGAAATGTTGGTTGCATTGCAGTTGGACCGTGTGCAGAGAATATTATTTCTAAGGTTTTGCATCATGTTTCAGCAGCTGGCAGGAATGGGGTTTGGGAGTTGAATGGGAGTTAAGGCACTGTAGGTGAAAGCAGATTAGTGCTGTTCACCGGGAAGATGTAGACAGAATTTTTGACGAAATGGGCAGGTTTTCATGTTACAAGAAAATCTCCTCTATGCGAGATCACAGAATGACTCTTGATGCTGGGAATAGATTCTCTTCTAAAGCCTCTTTGTACTGTTCATCTTGCTGGTCGCCTTAATGCAGCTGGGTGTCAATTTCTGCTGGTGCCTCCATGATAATGCCTCTTTGCAAGACAAAATTGTGCAATATGCAGTAGATTACTATGATTCTTGATACCTTAGCCATGCTGTACTACAGGACAACCCCAGACCTATCCAAACACCTGAAGTACTGCTTCAACATGCCACCTCATTATAGCTATTTTTAGCTAGTGCCTTTGAATGCCACAAAGGTGGCATGAGCAATGACTACAGAAGGAAACCTTAATTGTTCAGGAGCACTCCGACACTTATTTTTGTGGGTGAAATATTGGTGGAGTGAAGGCATCATGACAGTTGCCTGGAAGAAAGCAATGACTTACATAATTCAGTACTGATAATTGCAAACAAGCTGAACATTCATAGAGTGGAATCTTTTCTGATTCATGGAGGTAGTTGCATAATGCAATGGCGCACAGAGGGCCACATGGTGCAATCTATAACCTCCTGGACCTTTGGGAATTGTGCTCCATTTCACAGCTCTCATGCTGCCATAAATCTTCATAAAATGCTATTTAAATCCACCTAAGAAAACAGCTCATTCCTGGAAACTGTGAACACCTATTTTATATAAATAGGTGTATGAATCAATAATATCTGTGCGAAATCTGGGAAATTGCATGAAGGGCACTATTCTGGCCTCATTTTAAAATTATAAGCAGCAAACTGCGGGTGTTAGATCTGGCATGATGTATCTTTGGCCCTGTTTCAATCAGTTACGGTCGCTTTATACTCGCTATAGACTGTCTGAGATTCATGGACATTTTGAGAGTACTCAATAAAAGAAGAGGGGAATCAAGTATCTAATGCATATTAGAGAAACAATAACCTGACTTTTCCATGAAAGCACTGGTGGCAGGGAACCCCACCTGCTGTCAGCACATAATGGAAAATTGCAGGCGTTTTGTCCGCGATTTTCTGATACGCGCTGGCAGTAGCCAAGGATCCCTGCTATCAGCACATATTTGGAAAATTACCCACATTTTAAAAGAATTTCAAGGCAATTATAAAATCAAAAAATTTAGACAAAATCAAATTATGACAATGATTAATATATATACTTTTTACTTAGAGATATTACATAGAATTTCCAGCAGAAACAGGCCATTTGGCCCAACTAGTCTGTGCCCATGTTTATGCTCCACACGAGCCTCCTCTCACCCTACTTCATCTAATTCTATCAGCATATCCTTCTATGTTGTATTATCAAACTCATCCACATGTAATTATTTCATTTAATAATGTATCACTTTTAATTTACAATCTATAATATATTAAAAACTGCACTTATTTCCTGTTTCATAACTGGCACGCCCAAACTCTATTTTCCAGCTATGTCTGCAACTAGCTCTCCTGCTACTGAGGGTAAGATAGCTTTGTAATTTCATAATCTTTCAAAAATGAAGGAATCATAGAAATTTACAGCACAGAAGGAGGCCATTCGGCCCATCATGTCTGTGCTGGCCAAAAAAGAGCTATCCAGCCTAATCCTACTTTCCAGCTCTTCGGCACTTCAAATGCATATCCAATTACTTTTTCAATGTGATGAGGGTTTCTGCGTCTACTACCCTTTCAGGCAGTGAGTTCCAGACCCCACCCCACCCTCTGGGTGAAAAAAATTCTCCTCAATTCCCCTCTAATCCTTCTACCAATTACTTTAAATCTACGCCCCCTGGTTATTGACCTCTCTGCTAAAGGAAATAGGTCCTTCCTATCCACTCTATCTGGGCCCCTCATTATTTTATACACTTCAATTAAATCTCCCCTCAGCCTTCTTTGTTCCAAAGAAAACAACCAGGGTATCCAATTGTTCCTCATAGCTAAAATTCTCCAGTCCTGGAAACATCCTCGTAAATCTCCTCTGCAGCCTCTCTAGTGCAATTACATCTTTCCTGTAATGTGGTGACCAGAACTGTACGCAGTACTCCAGCTGTGGCCTAACTAGGTGTTTTATGCAGTTCTAACATAACCTCTCTGCTCTTATATTCTATGCCTCGGCTAATAAAGGAAAGTATACCCTATGCCTTCTTAACCACCTTATCTACCTGTCCTGCTACCTTCAGGGATCTCTGGACATGCACTCCAAGGTCCCTCTGTTCCTCTACACTTCTCAGTGTCCTACCATTTATTGTGCATTCCCTTGCCTTGTTTGACCTCCCCAAATGCATTACCTCACACTTCTCTGGATTGGATTCCATTTGCCTCTTTTCTGTCCACCTGACCAGTCCACTGATATCTTTCTGCAGTCTAAAATTTTCTTCTTCACTATCCACCACACAGCCAATTTTTGTATCATCTGCAAAGTTCTTAATCATGCCCCCTACATTTAAGTCTAAATCACTGATATATACCACAAAAAGCAAGGGACCCCACAGGAAACAGCCTTCCAGTCACAAAAACACCTGTCGATTATTACCTTTTGCTTCCTGCAACTGAGCCAATTTTGAATTCAACTTGCCACTTTCCCTTGGATCCCATGGGCTTTTGCTTTTCTGACCAGAACTTTTAATTTTCGATAACTGTGGTGTTAACAGATGGAATAGAAACACAGAAACATAGAAAGTAGGAGCACGAGTAGGCCATTTGGCCCTTCGAGGCTGCTCCGCCATTCAATATGATCACTGCTGATCCTCTATCTCAATACCATATTCCTGCTCTCTCCCCATACCCCTTTCAGTGCCATTAATTTCTCCAGCACTACTTTTTTACTAATACTAATTTCCTTTAATTCCTCCTTCTCACTAGTCCCTTGGTTCCCTAGCATTTCTGGGAAGTTATTTGTGTCCTCTTCCGTGAAGACAGAACCAAAGTATTTATTTAATTGCTCTGCCATTTCCTTGTTCCCGATTATAAATTCTCCCATTTCTGACTGTAAGGGACCTACATTTGTCTTCACTAACCTTTTTCTTTTTACATACTTGTAGAAGCTTTTACAGTCCACTTTCATGTTCCTTGCAAGTTTACTCTCATACTCTATTTTTCCCTTCTTAATCAATCTTTTGGTCCCTTTTTGCTGAATTCTAAACTGCTGCCAATCCTCAGGCTTGCTACTTTTTCTGGCAACTTTATATGACTCCTCTTTGGATCTAATACTATCCTTAATTTCTTTTGTTAGCCATGGTTCGGCCATTTTTCCTTTTGTGTTTTTGCGCCAGAAAGGAATGTTTAATTGTTGCAATTCATGCATTCGTTCCTTAAATGTTAGCCATTGCCTATCCACCGTCATGCCTTTTAATGAAGCTTCCCAATCTATCATAGCTAACTCACTCGTCATACCTTCGTAGTCTCCTTTCTTTGGATTTAGGACCCTAGTTTCGGATTGGACTGCTTCACTTTCCACCTTAATGAAGAATTCTATCATGTTATGGTCACTCTTCCCTAAAGGACCCTGCACAACAAGATTATTAATTAACCCCTTCTCATTGCACAATACCCAATGTAGGATAGCCTGTTCCCTGGTTGGCTCCTCAACGTACTGGTCTAAAAAAAAATCTAGTACACACTCCAGGAATTCATCCTCCACAGTATTATTGCTAATTTGGTTTGGCCAGTCTATATGTAGATTAAAGTCACCCATGATTACTGTAGTACCCTTGTTTCATGCATCTCTAATTTCCTGTTTGATGCCGTCCCCTACATTACCACTACTGTTTGGAGGCCTATAGACAACTGCCACCAGTGTTTTCTGCCCCTTGGTGTTTCTTAACTCCACCCAGACTGATCCTACATCTTGATTTTCTGAGCCAATATCCTTTCTCACTATTGTTCTGATTTCATCCTTTACTAACAACACCACCCCTCCTCCTTTTCCTTTTTGCCTCTCCTTCCTAAATATCGAATCATGTTTTGGGGGTACTGGGCCAGATGGCAATTAATTACATTAACAAATCCGTCCCCTATAAATTTTATTGGTCTTTGCAGGGAGCAGGCCAGGATGGAATTGTGTTTTGCGAGCAGCCTGTCAAATTTTATTGGTCTTGGGAGCTGTGCGATTAGCTGGCAATTAGTTCTATTAATTAATGGAGCCAACCACAAATTAATAAATAAATGAACTCATCCTGAATACATGGACTCGGTCTTCAAGAGCAGTGGGCCACCAGGGAATCTAACAAATAAATAAATGTAACTTCAACAAATCCAATGAAACTAGAGGGGAAGCAGGCCTGTTGGCAAATAAATAAATCTACTCTAAATAAATGCAATCATGCTTCAGTGGGACAGCCATTAATTAATAAATTGAGTAAATTTGCCCTAAATACATCCAATAGCAATTTGAAAGGTATCATGCCAGCTCTAATTCATTACTTCAATAATTGTGCCTTTAAAACCTGCAATCTGGCTTTGGAAGGAGTGGGCCAACTGCAAATCAATCATTTTTTAAAAAATTGAATAGATGCAATCAGGCTTCAGGGACAGTAGGACAACCAAAAATGAATTAATTAATTGTCTCAGTCCCTGTCACCACGACCACACCAAAGGGTGGTGAGTGTCTGGAACGAGCTGCCAGAGGCAGTAGTAGAGGCGGGTACAATTTTGTCTTTTAAAAAGCATTTGGACAGTTACATGGGTAAGATGGGTATAGAGGGATATGGGCCAAGTGCAGGCAATTGGGACTAGCTTAGTGGTATAAACTGGGCGACATGGACATGTTGGGCCGAAGGGCCTGTTTCCATGTTGTAACTTCTATGATTCTATGATTCTATGAAATCCACTTTCTTATAAAACATTATTTCCTTGGACTTCCCACTGGCAATGTAATGGGAGGTGCACTAGTGTTTAAAAAAAATCCCACCAATTTTCCCTCTTCACTTCCTACTGGGTCTTCCCAGCCACCAGCTTTAGTGAAACTGCAAAGCTTACCTCAGCATTACTCTTGGTCGTGTGAGGCCTACTTGCTAGGAGCTGGCGGCACTAGCATGGACCTTGCGCAAAATGAAAGTGGCTACACTGAGCAGTGCCTTTACCTATTAGGTCATTGGAAAGCGACAGTTATAATTAAGTTACTTTATATTAGATAGAAAAGTTGAAAATCTTAAATTTTTCTTTGTAGATTTAATACACGTTCTTCTCTCTACTATTAAAGAGTAATGTAAAAATTTTTTTAAAACAAATAGTGTCTCCTGTCACCCTGAAGTTTTTTTATACTCACTACTTGTTAACAGGAATAAGGATTATCAATCACAGAAAACAACAAATGGCACATTACCTTTTATACAAGTGACATGAGGGCTTTTCATATGTATCCCAATCAATCGGTCACACAGTATTCCACTTGACACAATTTTTAACTGAGTTTAACTTTAGCTGCTCCTTTTGAACTGAAACAAAGAGCACATTTCCTTTGATTTGTAAAAACTCTTCCTTTAAATAACAATAACAAGAGGACATTAATCAACACTTTTGTGCATGGTGTTAAACCTAACAGTTATACTTGTTCTCTGAAACTCCAGTAACATTAACCATTTTACTCAAATGTGGATCAGGACCAATTGAAACACTTGGAGCAAATGGTATGTTTAAATGCTCTAGAAGTGGTTTCTCTTAAAAATAACTTCTTATTATATTGTGTAATGAAATTGTTACTCAATGAAAACTTGATTATGATGATGTGATTGTATGAGTAATATGCAGAGGATCCCAGTAAAGAAGTTACAACAGAACGTTTAAGGACTTAAGTCCATCAGTCAATTATCATAAATAGGCTATAGAAGATAAAATACCTCAATACCATGTTCTCCTCTCTTCCAGCTCCCACAGATATCTGTTCATTGTTGGTTTTCCATTCAAGTTTTCCTATACTGATTACCACAATTTCAACTTTGGCTTTCAATTTTTGCCGTGTTTTGCCACTTAGACCACTGAACAAATGGCACTGGTGGGCTTCCTAAGTACTGTAAAGCAATGGTGATAGCCACGGCAAAACACATGCGCATTCATTAAATGATCTATATTTTGGCTCACACAAATGAGAACTGCAGAAAAATAGCATTTTTTTTATTCGTTCATGGGATGTGGGCGTCGCTGGCAAGGTCAGCATTTATTCCCCATCCCTAATTGCCCTTAAGAAGGTGGTGGTGAGCCGCCTTCTTGAACCGCTGCAGTCTGTGTGGTGAAGGTTCTCCCACAGTGCTGCTAGGTAGGGAGTTCTAGGATTTTGACCCAGCGAAGGAACGGCAATATATTTCCAAGTAGCAATGGTGTGTGACTTGGAGGGGAACGTGCAGGTGGTGTCGTTCCCTTGTCCTTCTAGAGGTTGCAGGTTTGGGAGGTGTTGTCGAAGAAGCCTTGACGGGTTGCTGCAGTGCATCCTGTAGATGGTACACCCTGCAGCCATGGTGCGCCAGTGGTGAAGGGAGTGAATGTTTAGGGTGTTGGATGGGGTACCAATTAAGCAGACTGCTTTGACCTGGATGGTGTTAACCTTCTTGAGTATTGTTGGAGCTGCATTCATCCAGGAAAGTGGAGGGTATTCCATCACACTCCTGACTTGTGCCTTGTAGATGGTGGAAAGACTTTGGGGAGTCAGGTGAGTCACTCGCCACAGAATACTCAGCCTCTGACCTGCTAATTATGATTCAATGATCTGCCATCCCTTACAAGTGTCAATCGCTAATTTTAACATAGATTATCTATCCAAATATGTGTTTCTTTCAGAATTCATATTGATAAATACATTCAATTCTACATCAGTGGGATACTGCATCAGTAGAGGAAGAAAGAACTTGCATTTATATACTGTACTGCCTTTCTTGACCTCAGGATGTCCCAAAGCTCTTTACAGCCAATTAAATACTTTTGAAGTGTAGTCACTGTTGTAATGTACCAAATATTTTGTTGAGGGAATAAATGTTAAATTTGTCTATTTAAAGAGTTAAGACGACTATTAGATGCCATGCAGCTGCTGCTGCTCTGAATTTAAATGCAGGTATATTTTAGAAATGAATTATTAAATAATTACTTCTTATAGATCTTGCATTGAGTTTTTAATTTTTCCCCTTCAAAACACAGGACGTGTGCTTTGAAATGAATTTGCCCAACAACATCTGAAAACTATTACAATTTAGAAGCCTTCAATTAGCTCAGGTACCTGTGGCCACATGTGCTGACAATATTACACCCAGGAATTATATTTCCAAAATTTTAGAAAACAAAATAAATAACCTAAAAGATTTACGGAAACTTCGCAAAAATGGAACTCACAGTCCAATACCCGCTTTTATAAACCAGGATAAAATATTAACATTAAATGGATGAATAATGGTGATATTATTCAAGTGTTCGAAATTGGAATTAATAGCAAATATTGTTAATTGGACATTGACTGTGCTACTTCTGATTCGCTGCTATGCTTGCTGTGGCACATTCTAATTAGAAAGGTAGGAAAATATGGAGTATCAAGGGCAAGATTGGTGTGTGAGGTGGCAAAATTTACAGTCCACATTAACCATCCCGCCGTTGTGGGAAAATATGGGCTAATAACATAGGTAGTTAACTTGTTAACAAAATTAAAACCCATGTGATTAAAGGGACAGTGGCAGCATGGTACAAAACTGGCTAAGGCACAGAAAACAGAGAGTAGTGGTGAACGGTTGTTTTTCAGACTGGAGGGAAGTATACAATGGTGTTCCCCAGGGGTCGGTATTAGGACCACTGCTCTTTTGATATATATTAATGATCTGGACTTGGGTATAAAGGGCATAATTTCAAAGTTTGCAGATGACACAAAATTCGGAAATGTAGTAAACAATGTAGAGGATACTAACAGACTTCAGGAGGACATAGACAGACTGGTGAAGTGGGCAGACACATGGCAGATGAAATTTAATGCAGAGAAGTGTGCAAAGATATGTTTTGGTAGGAAGAATGAGGAGTGGCAATATAAACTAAATGAAACAATTTTAAAGTGGGTGCAGGAACAGAGAGGCCTGGGGGTGCACATACACAAATCTTTGAAGGTGGCAGGACAAGTTGAGAAGGCTGTTAAAAAAGCATATGGGATCCTGGGCTTTATTAATAGAGGCATAGAGTACAAAAGCAAGGAAGTTATGCTAAGCCTTTATAAAACATTGGTTAGGCCTCAGCCAAAGTATTGTGTTCAACTCTGGGCACTACATTTTAGGAAGGATGTCAAGGCCTTAGAGAGAGTGCAGAAGAGATTTACTAGAATGGTACCAGGGATGAGGGACATCAATTATGTGGAGAGACTGGAGAACCTAGGTTTGTTCTCCTTACAGCAAAGAAGGTTAAGAGGAGATTTGAGAGAGGTGTTCAAAATCATGAACGGTTTTGATAGAATAAATAAGGAAAAATTGTTTCCAGTGGCAGAAGGGGTGGAAACCAGAGGACACAGATTTAAGGTGATTGGCAAAAGAACCAGAGGCGACACGAGGAAACATTTTTTCACAGCGAGTTGTTATGGTCTGGAATGCACTGCCTGAAAGGGTGGTGGAAACAGATTCAATAGTATCTTTCAAAAGAGAACTGGATAAATACTTGAAGGTAAAAAATTTACAGGGCTATGGGGAAAGAGCAAGAGAGTGGGACTAATTGGATAGCTCTTTCAAAGAGCCAGCACAAGCACAATGGGGTCGAATGTCCTCCTTTGCTGTACCATACTATGATACTATGAACATTCTGAATTAAAACACATTTTCAAATTGTAGTTCAACAACTTTACCTTTCAGAATTCTATAAAGGTGAAAATAAGTGTGTGTGTGTTCTGTACTACTGCTCAATAACTGGACTTAAATTAGGATAATTATTGAGCAAAAATAAATGTAATCAAATTTGCAAATTCCAGTGAACTGTTTAGTGTTTGAATATTCCATGTAACAAATCAAACATCTATGTCATCTTATTAAATGAAGAGATAAAGTGATAGTTTGAAGCACAACAGATTACAAGTCACATTTATCTTATTAATCAACAGACTCTTCTTTCAAATCATTTTGGAATCTTTAGTTTTTGGTCTCTGGTGTCAGTAAGTGTAGTTTTGTATTGCAGATTTCCAATACAATTCTTGATGTAAATGGCTACTTGAAAAATTAGTCAGGACTTTATAGATATTATTAAGATGACAACCAGAGTGGCTGCACCAAAGGACCTCCTGCAACATTACATGCCAAATATCACACTGTTCGGGGGTTTGACACTGAATTTCACAGATTATTTGCTATTCAAGTGGAAATTTCACACAGTTTTGTTTTTTTTCACAATTAAGTGCCATTGCTATTATTGTCTTTTCTGTCTCCAACTTAATGGCCATCCCTATACAATGCCTGGTTTTACAAGTCGTAAAGGAAATGCAAAATTCTAAATTGATTAAACAAAATCTCTGTTGCTAGTTTGCCAAGTGAAATAAGCCACTTTCTCCCACATTTGTCAGCATCACATTCTCATGATAATGAGTCATAAAGTGTAACATTTTAACTAAACCTTCCTGTTTTGAATAATTCTAACTTTGTTTCCGATTCTTAATTTACACTTCAAAAAACCAGTATAGCATTTTCAATTAGAAATCAATTTCATATTTATCATTAATGCTTTTAAATTATTCCGGTCTAATATATCTACAGTATAGTGTCATAAACTGCTGTGACTCAAAGAGCTGTGAATTATGTCAGTACGCACTAAAACAGGTTCAGAGAACAGCAAGAATGATTCTGGGCCTTAAGATGAAGTTCTGAGATCAGTCTGACATCACTGGATTTGTTTTAATTGGAGAAACTGGAAAAAGATTGAGAGAAGATGTGATACTACTGTTGAAACTACCCCATTTATATTGGTGGCTTCTATAGCACCAGATCTACATTTAAACAACTGCAAGTTTGTGCATGCACATTTGTTTTAAAGTTGCACACAGTGATTTTTTTTGCTTGATGACAAAAGTCTGTATGGAAACTGTTTCATTGACCTTTATGTGGTAGGTGTGATCTCTTCAGCTGCTCTATCCACTCAGACAAAAAACATGACTGCCTCTGACAGCAAGCTGTTATACTGTCATCAGAAATGACAGTGCTCTCAAAGGCATGAGACAACACTGGCTATTGTGGTGGCATATACTGCCTTCAGCAGCACTGTGGTACCTTGCTTACTTTCCTGTTGACTTCAGCAGCAAAGTAAATAGGGTAGAAAGACAGCATGACAGTAAGTTTTTTTTCATAAAATATAATTTATTCATAAAATTTGCAGCAATACATACAATACAGTTGTCATATCATATTCCAAATGTACACAATACAGATTATACAATTTGCAGGTTACATCAAGTGCAGTTCAATGAACACATTGTACATAATTACAGTTCATGACACTCTAGGGTGCCTCATTGCATTACACTCAATACAGATTATTGATTACAGATTCATTACAGGTACATTACAGATTCATTACAGGTACATTACATCAATTTGAATTTTACATTCTGCCCAGGGGGATTTTTCCCTGATTGCAGCCCCTCGGTATACAATGGTGGGAAGGCTCTAAATGGTTGCCTTTCCCCACAGAGCCTTTGCGGCGGCCGCACCCAGCCTCAGTGCATCCCTGAGCACGTAGTCCTGGACCGTGGAATGTGCCAGTCTGCAACACTTGGTCGAGGACAGCTCCTTGCACTGGAAAACCAGCAAGTTTCGGACAGACCAAAGGGCATCTTTCACCGAGTTGATGGTCTTCCAGCAGCAGTTGATGTCCGTCTCGGTATGCGTCCCCGTAGAGCACAGAGTCCTGTGTTATGGAACTGCTCGGGACGAACCTGGACACTGCATCTCTCTCCAGACCTTCCTTGCAAAGGCACATTCCAGAAGGAGATGGGTGACGGTCTCGTCTCCACCGCAGCCTCTTCGGGGACAGCGCGCGATGGCGCTGAGTCCGGAAGTGCATGAAGGATCTGACGGGAAGGGCCCTTCTCACCACCAGCCAAGCTATGTCTTGGTGCTTGGTTGAAAGCTCTGGTGATGAGGCGTTCTGCCAAATGACATTGACAGTCAGCTCGGGGAACCAACCGACAGGATCCATCATCTCCTTTTCCTGCAGGGTCTCGACCACTTACTGATCGCCTTGTGGTCGAAGGTGTTTTTTGCATAAACGTTTCGACGAAGGACAGGAGGGGCGGAACGGTCCAACTGGACGGAACGTTCCGTGGCAGCGTGGCCAGGCCCATCCTTCGTAACACCGGAGATAGGTAGAACCTTAGCACGTAGTGATACTTTGTGTTTGCGTACCAAGGGTCCACGCAAAGCTTGATGCAGCCACACACGAAAGTGGCCATCAGGATGAGGGCCACATTGGGCACGCCTTTCCTCCCTTTCTCTGGAGATTTGTACATCTTGTCCCTGCGGATACGGTCCATTTTTGATCTCCAGATAAAGTGGAAGATGGCTCGGGTGACTGTCGCGGCGTAGGAGCAAGGTATGGGCCAGACCTGTGCCACGTACAGCAACACCGAGAGCATCTCGCACCTGATGACCAGGTTTTTGCCCACGATCGAGAGGGATCGTCGATCCCACAGTCCCAGTTTCTGCTTCACTTTAGAGATACGTTCCTTCCAGTTCTTGATGCACGCCCCGGCCCTCCCGAACCAGATCCCCAGCACCTTCAGGTAATCCGACCTGACGGTGAAGGGGACAAAGGATCGGTCGGTCCAGTTCCCGAAGAACATGGCCTTGCTCTTGGTACGATTTACCCTGGCCCCTGAGGCCAGTTCGAACTGGTCACAGATGCTCATCAATCTGCGGACCGACAGCTGATCCGAGCAAAAGACGGCGACGTCGTCAAGTGCTCAGGTACCTGATCACCTTAAATACAAAGAACTTTCATCCCATATCTTCTTATCACTGTATAGCAATGGCCAATGCACTTCAAAGTAAATCATTGTATGGGAAGTGTTTTGAGATATTTCTGAGAATCTTGATAAAACACCATATAAATGCAATTTGTTCCTTTCTCTAATTCTTTTTTATCATCTTAAAAAAGTTAAACTGTTTTCAAAGTAGAATTTTTTCTTCCACCCCAATTTTCCCCAAGTAGCCATTTTTTATGTATGAGCCCAGACAGTAAGTTACAAAATTCTGTTTGTGTGCTGAGCAGTTCAAACTCCTCGAGCACTGAGGCTTAGAAAATCTGCTTCCCGATGAAGAGTTAGACCAAGACCCCATCTGCTTGTAAAGTACTTCATTGGCCGTGAAGTGCTCTGGTAATGAAAAATGCTAAGTAAACGCAAGTTTATTTGTTTGATATTGGAGTTTTTATTATTGCAGCTTTCAGGGAATTGTGTGCTCTGTATATATTAAGTATATGTGGGTTGTTCTAATGGCTTAATAGATAAAGGCACCACTGGTAGGATTGAACACATACAGACCAGATCTCAGTCTCAATTTCTGGTCTGTGCTGAATTAGCTGATCTCAGTTGGGGCATTACATTTGGCTTCAGTGCCCTTGGGATAGGATAGGGAAAAATCAGCTGGACTTTTTCTTCTAATTTCTGTCCAATGATGCTTGCTGTAAAGTGTTTGTGTGTGTGTGTGTGCATCACATATGAAGAACTGGAAAGCAGCTGACAGAACAAACAGTTGACTAAAGGGAGAGAATGCAAGAATGAGGAAAAAGGAATAAAGCTGCAAGTCTGATTACCATTCATATTGTACTGTCTCGGTATTTCTCCCGGTGTGAATCCTATCAAAATGTCAGTTTACTTGAGTTTAGGATTGATTCAGAGCATAGAATTTGCTACATACAATTGCCAGTTGGAGGTTAGATTTCCACAAATGTTAGGTCTAACCCAACCACTTTTTGTGAGTATAAACAAGGCTGTAGATTTTGCAGACAGACAGTGATAGGTGGAATCTGTAGTTAGGCTCCCTGTGGTGTGAATCATGACATACAAATGAACTGGGACTAGCAGTGAGCAAAGGTCGGGAGTGGGAAGGATCATATTTAAGTTCCCTGCAGTGTAGCTCCTGGTGGAAATGGGGCCTATCACCAGGACTTATTACAAGATAGATGGTGGTAAGATTTAGACTAAAGATCCCTGCAGTGTAAATCCTGGAAAGATTGGGCTCTGAGACACAAACATAACATACAGATGAGTGATGATAATACTCATATAGTACAAGTGCATGTTTTTAGTTTTTAAATAGAATAAGCACTTTGGATTGCATTGTGCTTTGACAGGGTTTCCTTATACAGTCATAAATTATTATTTTAGCTGTTGGGACAATTTTTATTTGTTCTTGGGATACAGGGATCACTGGCAAGGCTAAATTTATTATCCATCCCTAGTTGCCCTAAGAAGGTGGAAATGGGCCTTCTCCTTGAACCAGTGCAGTCCTTGTGGTGATGGTGCTCCCATAATGGTGTTGGATAGGGAATTTCAGGATTTTATCCCTGCGATGATGAAGGAATGGTGGCGATAGTCTAAATCAAGATGGTGTATGACTTATTCATTATCGTTTATTGAATTTAATACTTTCGCAGAAAGTACAGTGACAGATATATGCTGAAGCTGCAGCTCATCCTGGCTGTAATTAAGTGACCATGCATTATGCAGCTAGGTTGTATGTCCTCTGGGACTGATTACCTTTGCCTTTTTCCATTTCTGGGGCCTCTACTAGGCCCACAGTGGAACCAACACTTGCTCTCAGCAGAATTGGCTTTCATTCGGCCAATGTAGAGTATGTTGGCCGAAATTGCCCAGGGTAACCCAGGAACATCCCCAGACGTGCCCCGCGAAAGCTGGCTGTGGACATTGGAACAGCAGACAGTAGATTCACCCGTTACCCCTCTCCTCTCCCCGCCTGCATTTGGGATGCAGGTTTGCATCCAGCAGATCTGCGTTCCACCCCGAATTCTCCTCCCCACCCCCCCCGCAGATAATCCGCCTGCTTTGTGCTCTCCCATCACCATCTAGGAATTTTGGCCCCTTACAGCCAGTTACTCAAAATGGCATCCATCCCGTAAAAGTTATATCACATCACAACTGACGTATTCCTTGTTGTCTGGGGAAAAGTGGGATAAGACAAAACTAGAGTTCAGCGTCACACAATGCAATCACATTTATGACACCTGCATGAAAGCCAATGCCATAGACTCATCTTTTTATACTGGTATAACTGCAGTGAGAGGTTCATGTTGTAAAGCTTACTCTATATTGGATTTACTTCAAAATTAATTTTGTAATAAGGATATAAATTTTGGGTTTGAGTTTATTGGTTAACTATTTTTATTGGTTAATTATTTAACTGTAAAACTGTTTTATTCACCCCCTCCAGTGCCTCAGTAGGTATATGAACTACCTGGTTGCTACTGAGCTATTCAACCAGGATGTTTCAGTTTCCAGGTTTGTTCTTTCAACATTCCCAAGCTGGGGGGAGAAGGAACAGCAATGATTTTGACTGATGGTCACTATCCAGAAAACATGCAAGCATGGATGTGAAGTTGAATGAGTACAGGACTGATCCCTACAAAAAATAGCTTAATGCCTAAATATAGTCTCTGCCCAGACTCACATATAAAGAACGACTGCTTGGGTGAGGTACCACGGGGTTGTTGCTATACTTGTTGGATCATATGCCTGTATATTTCATCTTCTACAGCAGAGGCAGGGTAATTTATTTTACAACAATTATTTATACCCCTTAAATTTTCTGTTAAAAAATCTTTCTGCCAACTTGTTTATATATTGTATTTGTTATTCTCCTTCACTTGTTTATATTTATTACTATAGGTAACATTTTAAAAATCCAAGAGATTTGTCTTGAATGCTGGAAAACTGGAGAAGGTCTGAAATATTAGATATTCCAGCAGAATTCTAAGAAGTTGGGAGGTTCCACTTCACAATTTTATTTTACTTTCTTTTTCCTTTTATGTCATTTACCATACTGATGGCATAATAGCTTTACAATTGCAACAATGTTTATTAGATATCAAAAAACTTGAGGAAATATTAGCAAAATCTGCTTTGCTGCTCCGGCATCATAAGCAGTGTGATAAACATGAATGGGAAACCCAAAAAAGTTTCATTTCCTTAGCTTTTGTTGTCTTTATTGAATTTGACTGACAGTACCATTCAGCAGGTCAGCATGGTGTCTGTTTACTAATGACATTTGCAAAACAAAGACAGTCACGGTCAAAATTCAGTTGTTCTGTCAAAACTCATCTTATATTCTTGTGGAAACCTTCTAAAAGAATGAATCTAGAAACACATAGTGGGAACAAACAGCTGCAATAACAAGCAAACGTGCTATGTATACAGGAAGCAGTAATTATACCAAGCATGTTTGCATTATGTTTTTTAAGTAGGCTAAGGTTGACCGAATGGAGCTCTGGGTCTCAGCACCTAGAATTATTACACAGTACAAAAGTCTTCCAGACGTGGGGCTGATTCCTTAATGCAGCATTTGGAGAGCGGCCTCTATCTAGCACTACACAGGATCCACAGAATTGAGCAGGTAGACCTCCGTGCAATGGGCACTGAAATCCTAATTCTACATGAGCAAACATTTCCCTATTTTGGAGGCCATGCTATTGGGTGCACTGGGCTCATTAGCGACTGAGAAATGATATAAATGCATGGCCTCACAATGATCTCCCATGCTGTCCTGTAGCTCAGCTCTTGATTTACTGAGACCCCATATAAAACAAGCACTGGGAGACCTGCAACCTCAATGAAGAACTTCACTACTTAGGAGGTGTTGTGGGAAAAATCACCACTCGGAGTCAGACTTAAAGATTCCACATGCAGTCCCAAACTTTCTAAACTTTCTGAAATCCCAGCCCGAACTCCACTCCAGATTTTACTTTCAGTTGCAACTATATACTCACGGCCACAATTACCAGTTTGGTAATGTGCTTCCTCCCATGGGGTTCGGTTCTAGGTTGTATGATCAGACAATACACATCGTAAATTAACTTATGCTTTAACTTATGCTCTAATCTCTGCGTTTGTTCGCCACTACAGAGTTTGGTACCGGATGGTTCTGGTTACTCATGCTTCACAATTAGTCGATCAGCACAAGCAACCAGCTCTTAGTTATACCCAACAGTCCCATAAATTCTCTTAACTTACCCCCCCGTGTTAACTGCACTGTTGGCTTAGTCTGACTCCCACAGTTCAATGATCTCTACTCCAGTTCGCTGATCGAGGCCAACCGATCAGCTCACCAGTAGTGAGATCCTGCCGACTACGCCAGCCAATTAAGCCCGCATGGCAACAACGGACTGCTTACACATTAACCAATTAAGTCCGAACAACTATTATCGCCTTAAGACAGTGTGCCTTTGTTTCACGCAGTCTGGTTCTATAGTTTTATCAGTTCGTTGTGAAATGTCTTTTGTATTCCCAGACTGTAAGCCAGTTTTGGAATGTACAAACTCAACACTTTTAACTGTCTTTCCCACAGTCACAGAATCCATTTTATTTAATAGTGTCCATTTTGTTTAATAGTGTCCATTTTGTTAGTAGTCAAGCGTTATATTTAAGCCTTTAATTAAGGTTAGTCCAATCTACACAAAGCGCATTTCAGTGTGGTTTTAGGGTAAAGACCACCGCCATGTACCCAATAGTCACTTCATCATTGCCTTTAACCCAGCAGTCCAAAATCCACGCTAACAGAAGGTGAACCATGCTGGGGTTTGGTCATATTTATGAGAATTACATTTTTTGACAGCTGCTTTTCACTTGCCAAACTAAATGTTGTACATTTATTGCTAGTGCTAATGCATTTCCTACATTACAACAGTGACTACACTTCAAAAGTACTTCATTAGCTATAATACACTTCCGGATGTCCTGAGGTTGTGAAAGGCGCTATATAAATTCAAGACTTTCTTTTTTTCTGCTGCTTGCTGCTGGTTTCTGTAGTTCAGAATTCCCTGGGTACACATCTTCAAAGCAGTACTCTTGCTGCCACCAGTTGATTCTGCAGCTACAAGCACAATCCTCAGTCAATATATGCGCTGGATTTGCAGGAGGAGGAATTTCTGCGGGGTGGGGGGCAAGCAGCTGTGATGGCACCTCAGATATCTGGTGTCCACTGACAGGTGGCCCAGGAATCATTTGCATGCTGGAAGAGACCTGCCTTTTCTATCTACGATTCAGCAGGGGGCAGTCAAGTTGAGCCGTCTACTGGAGCATGAACTTTAGAGGAAATCCTTACCCATTGACCAAGTCACCACAGTATTGAACTTTTATGCCACCAGCTCATTTCAAATCACCACTAATGACATTTGGCAGATCAGTCAATCATGTGTACACCAATACATCAAGCAGATCATTGAAATCTTGTTTGCCAGGACAACATGTATGTCACTTTCCCCAAACAAAGGAGAGACCAACTTGAGAACATGCAGCACTTCTACAAGTGACTGGATTCCCAAAAGTGAGGAGCCCAATTGATGACACCCATGTAACCACCAGGACATATAATGACAAATTATTGGCATATATGAATTGTAAAAGATTCACTACATGTTTCAGAATTTTTGATAATTTTTTTCTTCACAGAAAGGATTTTGGGATTGAGTTACGTTTAAATGCTGTGTTTTAAAACAAGGTGAATTCTCAATGGTTTAAAAAAAAGCCAAAGGCTGAAGCCATTGAAAATATATATTTGAGCCAAACAGGCCAGTTTGTGGCGTGTCACAACTGATACAATGAAGGTCAGTTGTCTCATCCAATGTCCATTAGTCAGAATAACCCCCATTCATTTTAAAAATAGCAGGAGATGTTCTCTTTAACACCACAACCCGAGAGGAGAGGTAGCCGGTTTTATCGGCAGGCCTACTTTTTTTTTATTCATTCATGGGATGTGGGCATCGCTGGCAAGGCCAGCAATTATTGCCCATCCCTAATTGCCCTTGAGAAGGTGGTAGTGAGCTGCCTTCTTGAACCGCTGCAATCCGTGTGGTGAAGGTACTCCCACAATACTGTTAGGTAGGGAGTTCCAGGATTTTAACCCAGCGACGATGAAGGAACTGCGATATATTTCCAAGTCAGGATGGTGTGTGACTTGGAGGGGAATGTGCAGGTGGTGTTGTTCCCATGCGCCTGCTGCCCTTGTCCTTCTAGGTGGTAGAGGTCATGGATTTGGGAGGTGCTGTCGAAGAAGCCTTGGCGAGTTGCTGCAGTGCATCTTGTAGATGGTACACACTGCAGCCATGATGCGCCAGTGGTGGAGGGAGTGAATGTGTAAGGTGGTGGATGGGGTGCCAATCAAGTGGGTTGCTTTGTCCTGGATGGTGTCGAGCTTCTTGAGTGTTGTTGGAGCTGCACTCATCCAAGCAAGTGGAGAGTATTCCATCACACTCCTGACTTGTGCCTTGTAGATGGTGGAAAGGCTTTGGGGAGTCAAGAGGTGAGTCACTCACCACAGCATACCCAACCTCTGATCTGCTCTTAGAATCATAGAATCATAGAAGTTTACAACATGGAAACAGGCCCTTCAGCCCAACATGTCCATGTCGCCCAGTTTATACCACTAAGCTAGTCCCAATTGCCTGCACTTGGCCCATATCCCTCTATACCCATCTTACCCATGTAACTGTCCTCTTGTAGCCACAGTATTTATGCGGCTGGTTCAGTTACGTTTCTGATCAATGGTGACCCCCAGGATATTGATGGTGGGGGATTCGGTGATAGTAATTCCACTGAATGTCAAGGGGAGGTGGATACACTCTCTCTTATTGGAGATGGTCATTGCCTGGCACTTGTGTGGTGCGAATGTTACTTGCCACTTATACTGGTAAGTCACTGACCACAGAAAGCCAGCATCACAGCCCGCCCTCAGGTTGAGGACATACAAAAAATAGCACAAAAGAATTAAGAGGCAGGTAGATTTTAAACATGAGACTATGAGGTGTAGGCCTCGGGCCTGCAGCTGGGAGCCAAAATGCAGGAGATCAGTTTTGTAGTTAGAGGTAGTTTAGACAGAAGATAGAGCCAAAGACAAGTATGTTGATCTATAAAAAAGACAGGGCATGTGATATATTATTTTTTTCCATTTTTCAAGGAGAGAAGTGAGATTGAGTAAAGTAAACAGAATTTGCTTTGACTGTTACTCTGTACATTCATTTGTTATCTGTAAAATAAAGCAGCTTAACAATTTGTATACCACCTTATCTCACCAAGTGTTTCAGCTCATCTTTGGAAAGATTGGAGAAGTGTACATGAGGGCACACATGAAAGATATGGGGCATGATTTTAATATGCCAGCGGGATGGCAGCGGTGGGGGGGGTCAATGGGCGCGCGGGAAACCCGAAAAATAAATCCCTACCTTTCCCCACGCGATTGCGACTTAATTGATGGCCGTTAACGTTGGTTCCGGGTTTGCTGTCTGAAAGCTGCACAGCAGGCGGACTGCGCACCTGCATGACCTGCTGTCAGCTGGTGTGTTTGTAATTAAAGGGCCATTGTATCAATGGCTTTTGCTACACAAAGGAGCAAGGACACAGAATGGACCACAGAGAGGCAAGGAAGCTCCACGATTTAGTGATGCCTCACTTGAGGTGCTGCTGGCCGGGGTGAGGAGGAGGAGGGAAATATTGTACCCGGCGGACAGGAGGAAGCACTCTGCCTCTGCCACCAAGAAGGCCTGGCTCGAGGTGGCTGAGGAGGTCAACAGCAGTATCAACATCTCCCACACTTGGGTGCACTGCAGGAAGCGCTTCAATGACCTAACTAGATCAGCAAAAGTGAGCACACTTACTGATACTCCTGACATCCGTGGCCCATATCAAACCCTCCCCCCCACCCCCCCTCATATTCTGCACTGCCAAGCCTACTCCATCATATCAATCCTCAAATACACTTAAGGCTCATCGTCAACTTACCTTTACTTCCTAAGCATTTCCTCACCTCCACATTTGCGAAACCACCACTACCTCTCACCCCAATCCTGATCCAATGTGATGTCTCTGTCTGATAGTCATCCTCTGATGCATCTCTTTCATGGTCAGCCTCACCCAAAGCAATGCATTCATCGGCTGACCACTTCACCCTCACTCACTCACACGTTGGTACTTTCTCCCCTTGTAGGAGGAGAGCACAAAATGCACAGGAGAGGGCAAGGACTGGAGGGGGGCCACAACCATAGTGGTCCTCACAGAAGCGGAGGAGGAGGCCCTGTAGATCAGCCGCACCGTCGAGTGCCTGTCCATCAGGGATGCCGAGATTGGCATCCCAGAAGCGTCTGGTGACACAACTTTAACATTCATTACACACAACATGAATTGATGTTAACAATGCTTGGCACTTTGGACACCTCAGTATGCTCATCGCAACATGACACATCTGTGATGATGCTTAATGTTGCTTATGTTCTCTTACAGGCCCATCAACGGCCGCAGTGACAGGAGAGGGCAATTCCTCAAAGGAGATCCCGGCCTCTGAGGGCGCACCGTCACATCTTAGCGAGCCATCCACCAGCGCAGATACTCACACCTCGTGGGTCCTAGTAGTCAGTTAGTTGGGTTGGCACCTGGTGAGTCACCACACACAAGTGAGCATGAGCAGACACTGATGGCAGGGGCAGCTGTAGAGAGTCCACGTTGGTGGGAGCACTCCTCTCCAGGTTCTGCTCAGCTGGACACAGATGCTGAACCCCGGGGGCCATCCTTTAAAAGGAGAATGATCGAGGGACAGCAGCACATTTATGAAGTACTGGAACAGGTGCCACGCACACTCCACAATAGCGGCGAGGATGGAGGAATCCACCTCCTGCATTAGTGGACTGGTGGCACAGGTAAGTGCGGGAACGTCTGCAATGGAGAGAAGGCTAGCCTCCATTGAGCTTCAAGCACGGTTCACAAATGAGCCCATTCAGGCCCTGACAATAGCCATGTGGACTCAGGGTGAACAACATTCTGCTGCCTTAAACAGGCAGACAGATACATTACAAGTGGGCTTACAAGGCATCACACATGTCCTCCAAACTGCTGTCCAGCAGGGTGGTAGGAGTGATGTGGCCCAGGAAAGGGATGATGGCGAAAGAGGACATGGAAGTGGGAACATCACTCAAAGCTCTCCCACGCCTCACCCATTTCCCCTCCCCAACCTGTACCCACAATGCTGCCTCCTCTCCAGGTGGCCGAGGCTGCCCCTGCACAGGTGCAGGTGGAGCAGTCTTTGGCAGGGCCCTCACAGGCTCCAAAACCAAGAGCATCTCAACAGTCAGGGCATGAACATGAGCAACCTGCCGCTACCTCTGCTACAGCCACAGGGGATGCACCACGTAGAAGTAGCAGGAAGCGAAAGGCTAAGGTTTTGTGATTACAAAGGGTATGCACAAGGGTGTCTGACAGACTGTCGTGTTTTTCATTTATATTTGTTTTTTGTTAAATTCACATTAAATGTTAGCATTCTCACCACTACAGCCACATCTTGCCCATTCTCGAGTGCCTTTTGTGATAGCGCCCTTTCATGTGCTTCATCATGAACAGAGAGACTTGATGCCACCCAGTGGGTACGTTTACGGTGGGTATATGTGTAGTTGTAGGACTGTTATGTGCAGGGGTGGTGGGGGGGGGGTGGCTGGTGTTGGTGGTGCTCGTTCCAGGCGGTCTGAGGACTGGACAATCCTCATTTTGCAGATGTCCTTATGAGAATAGGTCAAATATTAGTGACTCCCTGGCCTCACGGGCAGCTAGGTGAGCCTCTGCTCTGCCGATGGGTTGCCCATCCTCTTCTTCTTCCTCCTCCTCCTCCTCCTCCTCTTCAGTGTTGATGGCAGATGCGGATGCTAGATGAGGGCATGGGGCCCCATTCACCAGTAACCCTCTCTATTGCGCAATGTTGTTTAGGACGCAACAGACGACTATAATTCTACCCACTCTCGCTGGTACGATACCCCAGACCGATCCAGGCACCAAAATCGCATCTTGAGCAGTCCTATTGCATGTTCAATGACAGACCTGGTGGCGCTGTGACTGCCATTGTATCAACGTTGTGCCTCGCTAATGGGGTTTCTCACAGGTGTCACGAGCCACGTCTGCAGGGGGTGTCCCTTGTCTCTGAGGAGCCAGCCCGTAAGTCTGTTTGGTGCGTGGAAGAGGGCCGGGATGTTGGATTCCCGCAGAATGAAGGAATCATGACAATCGTATGAGGAGGGATTGGGTCGACTCGGCCTGTGTTCACTCGAGTTTAGAAGAATGAGAGGGGATCTCATTGAAACGTTTAAAATTCTGACAGGGCTAGACAGACTGGATGCAGGGAGGATGTTTCCCCTGGCTGGGGGGGACCAGAACGAGGGGTCACAGTCTCAGGATACGGGGTAGGACATTTAGGACTGAGATGAGGCGAAATTTCTTCACTCAGAGGGTGGTGAACCTGTGGAATTCTCTACCACAGAAGGCTGTGGAGACTAAGTCACTAAATATATTTAAGAAGGAGCTAGATAGATTTCTAGACACAAAAGGCATCAAGGGGTAAGGGGAGAGAGCGTGAATATGGTATTGAGATAGAAGATCAGCCATGATCATATTGAATGGTGGAGCAGGCTCGAAGGGCCGAATGGCCTGCTCCTGCTCCTATTTTCTATGTTCCTATGTTTCTAATCTGGCACACACGTGAAGAAATCTTTTCCGGTGGTCACAAACGAGCTGCGCATTATATCCCTTTCTGTTGATCAACAGTCCTGGCTTGTTTGGAGTTGCTACATGTGTGCAATCAATTGCACCCTGTACCCGTGGGAAGCCAAGCAGAGAGTGGAAACCCACTGCCCTCTCCATCTGGCTGAGGTCGTCCATGGGGAAGTTGATGTCGTGGAACGCCCTGCAAAACACAGCATCAGTGACCTGTCATATGCCCTTGTGGGCAGACGACTGAGAGACCCCGGCGATATCACTGGTGGTGCCCTGGAAGGTCCAGAGGTGAAGAAGTTGAATGCAGTGGTAACTTTAACTGCCACAGGCAATGCGATGCCATCAAGCCCAGCCCGGAGCAGCTCTCAGATGTCTGCGATCACCTGACGACTCACTCTGAGCCTTCATAGACACTGCTCCTCAGAGAGGTTCAGGAAGCTCAGTCTCAGTCTGTAGACCCCCTCACGTGGGTAGTGCCTCCTGCGATGTCGGGCCCTCTGTTGTTCCCCTCTTTGCTCTTGTGCAGATCCCTGTGGCGCACCTCCGTGTTGTGGAGCTGCAAGTGATGGAACTGCACGCTGCGCCTGCCGCGTATGGTGATGTGCCTCCTCCTCAGATGTACTGGTGAATGCAGTCATTGCGCACCCCCCACCCCCCACCATCCTGATGTTGTCAGTTTGAGGGGGTCCAAAAAGTTGGTAAATATGTGTAAACAGAATAATTCTGAGTGTGAACCAAGAATTCTCAGTCTAAACACAAAGAACTCCCAGCCAAAAGTTTGTCTGAGAGAACTGAGTGCCCTGCTACAATAACTCACCTCTTATCCCCATCTGTCAAACAGGGATTTAAATGGCCAAATGGCTGCCAGCTGCAACCTGTTTAGTTTCCCATGGCGTGTTTCACACAGCACGGGAAACACGTTGAGCCAGCGTTGAAATTGTTTCCCTGCATTAATAACAAGATTAATCACCATTTCAACAAGTTTAAATAGCTTAATTCCTGCTTTAAATATCGTCCCGCTGGCAATTCTGGCTTCCTGAAGTGCGCGCGCCCAAATGGGTCTGGGTCGTGCACGTTTTTCAGTGGGTTGGAGCTGGGATTTCCTCCCACTCCAGAAATCCCCAATTTTGTTTGCCCCCAACACACCCAGACTTCGAAGATAAAATTGTGGCCACGATATCCAGTTCAGATCACAAGGGGGATCCTATTGTTATACCTCTGGATTAGATATTATGTGCATGGACATATTCCTGGATGTAAGACGCTCAGACCGCTTATGGAAATGATCAGCACCATCGTACCCAAGAGAGTGTCTAAGACAGACCAAAAACTTGTAATAACAACCACAACAACTTGCATTAACAATTCCATTTGATCAATATCCAGGTAGTCTCATACACAATACAACAATCTCATACAACAATGCAGTTGACTGCAAGATACCCCAGCAGAAGCTATGATGCTTTCATCTTGTGACAGTCTACAACGGCACAACTATTTGAAAAAGCAGGCAGAATAAATGGTTGGCTGCTGGATGACTGGGGCTACCTCTTGCTGCCCAGGCTATTAACACCAGTCCAGAACCCCACACCAAGGTGGTGAAAAAAATATAAAAAATATTTTTTATAAAAGAAACATAATGAGGCTCCCACCTCCACCTGAATTCTGGTGGAACATGCAATCGGTATGTTAAAGCAGTGCTTCCGATGTCTGGATAGATCAGGTGGGGTTCTGCTCTACAGTCCTGAGAAAGTGTCAAAGGTCATCAGAATCTACAGTGTGCTGCACAACTTCACCATTTGTAAATGAAAACCCATGCAGCAGAAGATAGGATGGCAAGCCTGTAGCTTTGTCTGCAGAAAGAAAGAAGATTAAGAGAAGGAAGAATTGGCCAATGCTGATAGCTGGTCAGGCAGGCTGATTCATCATAATGTGATTAACATTTTCAGTTAAAAGCACACCTTGAGCTCCTACAAGAATAGTTCTATGGTCTTCTCTGTACTACATTCACCCAATACTAACAAATGGGGCCAAATACCCTCTGCCTTCACTACCACCCCATCCCAACATGTTTGTACCCAACAACAACAATCATACGTCCCTTCTGGCCAACTAATCATAATCAAACAATCCAAAGTAGGGGCAAATAGTTTATTTTCCTACTTCATGTTTGTCTCTGCATCAAAGTTGGCTTCCCCGGTGCTTGCCCTTGGTGATAGAGTAGGGTACGTGTTCTCTACTAAGTGCCTTCTCTGTGGGTTCCTCAATGGGGTCCTTCTGACTTGCCTATTGCAAAAAAAAACATTTCTGTTAGGTCATGAGATGTCCATGCTGTCAGCATCTCAGTATGTCTGGCTGCTCCTGTTCTTTATATGCCTCTTTTGCAATTTTCTGAGGGGTCCACTGAGAGGCAGATGCTTCATTGGCTTGAGAGGTCAAGTCCCCGTACTTCTCTTGCCATGCCCAGCCATTGGCTGTACCTTGTAGACTATAAGGGACCTATGTGGGGACAGACCCTTGGCCACCAATAAGTAGTGTGAAGCCTGTCAGCAAGGTCTTCTCAAGCTGATTCCCTAGCCTCTGTAGACTATGTGAGAGCCTCATGTAACATGGAGCCCGAAGTCTCAAAAGTGCTAAACTCAGTGTTGTCATCTTCCAAATCCAAGCCTAACTTTCCCACAAAAATCTCTCCAAACAGTTTTCTGCCCCTGCCACAGCACTGAAATGGCCCTAGTCAAAGTCACAAATGACATCCTCTGTGTCTGTGACCGTGGTGCATTATTCTTCCTCGACCTCTCTGCAGCCTTTGATACGGTTGACCACACCATACTCTTCTGTTGCGCAGTTTAATAAGACTGCCCTTGCTTGGTCCCACTCTTACCTATCCAATGCCCCCGCATCATTACCTTTGGAGTTCCCCAAGTGGAAGTAGGCACTCTTTGTGATGGAGAGGATATGGGATTGGAAGCTCAGCTCAGAGTTAAATAGGATGTTGAGGTTCCGATCAGTCTGGTTCAACCTGAGACATTGGCCACCTCCTTTTCCTTCTCTACATGCTTGGCAATATCATCTGAAGTCATGACGTGAGCTTCCACATGTATGCTGATGTCACGCAGCTCCACCTTTCCACCACCTATCTCGACCCCGCCTCTACCTCTCTCTTGTCAGACTGCTTGTCTGACTCGCAGTGTTGGTTGAGCCACAATTTCCTCTGCACCCTTGCCACCGATTCCATCCCCTTCCTGGCCAATGTCGCCCCTGCCCCCAAAATAAGATTTTTCCTGAGCACCACATATTCCAGGAGAACCTCCAGGCTCTCTCTCCTCAGTGAAGGGAACAGTTCTTGCAACTCTAGTTTTGTATCGGCCCAATTCATTTCTATATTAAGAATGCTTATTAAGACCTGTACTAGATTGAAATGGAGCCCAGATCGGTCTGCCTAAAAACTGATGACTCCATTTGAAATTTTGAAAGCAGATCCAACAGGAGCAGCCAATACAAAATCCTGCAGTACTGATAGTAAATAATTACAAATAGTGCAGAGCAGAATAAAGTTTCCTGTTTACAATGGATCAGAACCAACCACCAATACTGTTGCCTACAGAAATGTGATCTGAGCTGACAATATTAATGTAATACAATATTCTGGACAACAGTTTCAGATAAATCAATATATCTAAGTAATATTTATCTGTATTATAGCTTTCACCTTCTGCTAAATATTATAAACAATCTATTTCACCACAAATATGCACATGTTCCAAAAAAATAAGCCATTTTTTAAATATGGCACAAATTCACATCATATTTTTTCAGAGTTGGTTGACTTAGTAAGTAGTAGTAAGACTAGTTTTGTACCATCAGTATGGGCACTACAACTGGCACCAACGGTCACTTTCTGAGTCAGCTGGAATTACACATTGATTGCTTCTTGATTTGGAAAGACACAAGTTCCAAACATCTTGTTTAATTAACCCTAAGCCTGCTGAAAACACAATACAATTTGAATACACAGTAGAAATCAGTAGGCTAAGGAATAATTTAATAATCACTCGTGTGACTTACTTTTTGATAGTGCACCTCAGAGAAGAAAACGTGCTACAGACCACGCTAGATATAATTTCCATATGCAACTGAAAGAGATGCATAGAACCACATCTGCTGAGGCCTACACAAATCCAAAAATTTAGAAAATCACAGAAGTTAGCAAGTCTGGAAGTTTTTTTGGTGATTAGGAATAATTTTAAAATCTGAGAAACTATCAGAGAAAATTCAGCAAAATCTGAACATTAACTTGGATATATAGCACAGGACCACCCAGAACAAGTAGTACTATATACCATAATAATGCAGGAAAGTACTATGGGCTTTCTTTTTCTTATATAGCTGTAGTAGAACAATTACAATGACCGTTAAAGTCATGAATGATTCCAAGAAGTTTTAACAAGTTAGTGACATTATCCTGTGATATCTACTTTCACAAGGTTTAAAGTGGGGTAATACGATGTGCTTCAAATTCCATGTGGGAGGTGCAACCACATGCGTATGTCAAAGGCCCCGGGGACTTTCTCACACAGAGAAGGCAGTACTGCCACAGTCACTAAATAAATCCCAAATACTGCCGTCACTCAAGCCTTACCACCCACTAGAACAGGCTCATGCTATGGAAATACATTGCTCCCCTAAGACAAGCAATGCTGAACAACTACAGAATCAAGGCAATTCTGCATAATATAATTAAATCAGATCGCAAGACACCTATAGATAAGGAAGGCCATTTGGCCCATCTTAATTCCTCCATCCAGAAGGACGCTACAGTCCCCTTCATTGCCACATTTAATTGTTTCTTAAATGATTCCAGTATTTCTGCCTCCACTACTCTATCTAGGAGTCCATTCCAAGTGTTGATCACTCTTTGTGTGAAGAAAACATCCTGGTTTCAGTCCTAAATTTATCTTTTACTAGTTTGAACCTGTGTCTCCTTGTCCTACTCTCACAATTTAATTTAAAGTAGTAGTTCGTGTTTACATTTTCCATTTTCTTAACTATCTTATATACCTCTATAAGAGCACCTCTTTTAAATGCCTCCTGTCCAGGCTGAAAAGCCATATTTTCCCCAGTCTTTCCTCATAACTCAGACCCCTGACACTAGGTATCAGCCTCAGGCTCTGCTCTGCACTGATTCCAGCGCTTGAATGTCTCCCTGCGACCAGAACTAGAAACATTATTCAAGGTGTGGTCTGAGCAGAGCACTATACAGTTTGATCACAACTTCCTCTAACTTTATTCTACTGTAATTGACTATGTAGTTCAACATTCTAATGTTTTTTTTGATTGCTGCTCTCCATTGGTTGGACATATTAAGTGTCAAATATACTAAGACTCCTAGGCCTCTTTCAACTTCATCTTTTATCTATTTCAGTACCATTCACGGAGTACATGTATGGCCCATTTTTTTTAAAATTTGATTTTCAGGATATGGGCATCGCTAGCAAGGTCAGCATTTATTGCCCATCCTTAGTTGCCCTTGAGAAGGAGGTGGAGAGCCTTTTAAAAAAAATTTCCTTTCTGTCTCTTTTTTCTCTCTCTCTTAATCCAATCTTTCTCTCCATCTCTTTATTTCTCTTTCTGTACCTGATTTGACATTGAATTCACCCACTCTAATTTACACTTCCTTCTCAGTCCTTGTTAATTTCACAATCCTTCAATCTGATTGGTTAAGGAGATACACAGTTACTTGCCCTATTCACTCAGGTCCCAGATGCCGCGTCCCTCGCTGCGACGTTATCAGCTCGCACTTTCAGCAACTTGTCACACAAAAAATTTTAAAACCTAAACGTGCAACGGCAAGTCTAACTAACGGCAGATGTTGTTAGATGCCCGACTACAGCAAATTATAGACAACTGAGTTTCTGAATCCAAGTCATTAATGTAAATTGGAAACAGTAGTGGTCCCAACAACAATCCTGAGGCACCCCACTCAGTACTGCCCCCCACCCTGACCTGACTGACAAGTATCTGTTATTTTTTTCTATCAGCAAATTTCTTATCCATTCTCAAGTTTTACCATGAATTGCCACAGCTTTGAGCTGAACTAGTAGCCTTTTGCGTGAAACTTTATCAAATGCCTTTTCGAAAACTAAAAACACAATATCATAGGTTTACCACAGTCCACTTGGATTGTCACTTCCTTAAAGAAGTCAAGGACATTAATCAGGCAGGATCTTCCCCTTCAAAGCTGTGTTGACTGCTGTTTACTAGATTATACAGACAATCTTCACGTTTACTCCTGATAATCGATTCTATTATTTTACATGGAATTGAAGAATATAATTTATTTACCATTTAATCTCAGTAGCTTTTAATCTAACTCTCAATAGCTTTTCAGATATACACTATTCTTAAACCCTGTTCACAGGGTTTCAAATTTAGATTAAATCTAGATTTGATGCTGATTTATTGGTTGATCCAATCCAAACATCATCACTGGTACAATTCAAATGATTCAGAGAACAAAACTCTTACTTAACCATTCTGGACTAAAGCTCACTCTAATGTTAGTGCATTACTCACCTCGATTATCCAACACATATATATGAAAATGTAGGTGGTTAATTTCGATAACCCCCAAATCCGGGCATGGGGGTTGCGGTGCGCGATTAACCCGCGTCCGGTCGTTGAGATGCAGGCAGTACGTGAGATTCGTGCTGCCTGGTCATTTATCTGATATCTGCGAGCAGCCAGGCCTAGCTGCGCTGTTGAGTGGCTGCTCACCAGCAGGGGACCCCATATCGCGTGAGTGGCTAGCACCACGTAAAGGCAACCTGCACCTCTTAAAGGCAGCCTGCACTTCTTATTTGCAAAATATAAGATACGGGTCCTTACGGAATCTGAACGGAGATCAGACATCGCACACATAAAACACAGATGGAGGTCCCATCCCTATGTTTACAAACTGTTGAGTTATGTTAAAACATGCAATAAAGGTTGCGCACTACTAAATCCCACATCCTCCAATCTGCACGCTGGACCTCACCAATCTGCCGATCTGAGTTTGTACCAAGCCTGTGAGAGAGCGTGCGCCAAGATTCTCTGCTGATGCACTAGAGGCCTTGGTGCAAGAGGTGGACAGGAGGGGCATCCTACATCCACAGGAGAGCAAGAGGCCCTTCAGACATATGCTTAAGAGGTAGTGGGAGGCAGTAGGGGACGAGGTCACTGCTAGGCACATAGCACCACAAACATGGATGCAGCACAGGAAGAATATCAATGCTTTGACACGAGTGGTCAAGGTGAGTGAGTTCAATTGTCAAGTGGCATCTCCTACCAACTGCACCAATAGCAGCATCCACTGCTCCACGCACTATACTCCTCATCACCCACATACCAACAAACTCTTTCAATCAGCACTCAACTCTTCCAATCAGATGCTTCCTCTCACCCTCACACTGGCAAGCTGTGCACCCACAACTCACAGGTCACACACACTGGCAGCTATTCAACCATGACAGGCACATCAACCAAACATCCTGCAGGACACTCACCGACACACGTCCCGCTTTCTTGCAGGAGAAGGTGGCGCATAACAGGAGGCAGCAAATGGCAGCAGTGGCTCCATGGAACACGAACCTGCTGGTCTCAGGATGACAGCATTCCTGTTCCACCCCTGCCACTCATTATAGGAACATAGGAAGATAGGAACAGGAGTGGGCCATTTAGCCCTTTGAGCCTGTTCCGCCATTCAATGAGATCATGGTTGACCTGTGACCTAACTCCATATACCTGCCTTAGCCCCATATCCCTTAATACCTTTAGTTAACAAAAATCTATCAATCTCAGATTTAAAATTAACTATTGAGCTAGCATCAACTGCCGTTTGCGGAACAGAGTTCCAAATCTCTACCACCCTTTGCGTGTAGAAGTGTTTCCTAACTTCACTCCTGCAAGTCCTGGCTCTAATTTTTAGGCTATGTCCCCTAGTCCTAGTATTCAAGTATAGGAAACCTCCAAAAACAGGTACAAATGCATCAACAGCCAGAAGTAATAATAATCCAGCAACTAATCTGTAAATCCTGCATGATCCCTCTAAATAGCACTGGTGGGGGGTCCTCCATACTGTTTTTGACCTGTTCAGTTGTGTGAGGTTAAGACAGTGCGTTGGCTGGAGGGTTGAGTTCCAAAATCGTATCTGTCCCTTTAAATCAGCGTTGCATACTGATCTAACACATATTCTCCTTACTTCACATGCTGCTGGCGTTCGTTATCTGCGCGTGTGCAAACGCCGTTACCAAGATGGCATCCGGTGCACGTCATGCTAGAAGCGTGCATGCGCATTCCAAACATCATTTTGGGTCCTTAGGAAGCCGCGTAGTGCCTACAAAACAGGTACAACACATCCCAACGTATAGCCCGTAATCTTTTCTTAAACATAGAATCTTGCAGCACATAAGGAGGCCACTTGGCCCACCATGCCTATGCCGGCTCTTTGAAAGAGTTATCCAATTAGTCACACCACCCTGCTCTTTCCCCATAGCCCTGCAATTTTTTTCCTTTTGGGCTAAGGAATGGCAGGTCAATAGCAATGTAAATAAATGTGAAGTTAAACATATTAGAATAAATCATATACACGAAGAGCAGTGATGCCCTCCACAATCGAATAGCCTGCCAACACTCCATTTTTATTAAGAATCAGCACTTGAGTAATGTACCAGAGCACTGCTGGTCTTTGTGCAATTGAACCCCACCAGGAGTCCATGTCTCGAGGACAGGAGTGGAGAAAAGGGGATAAAACTGAGAGGAAAAGAAAGCTTGGAATGAGAAAAGACCATTTGCCTCATCAAATGGGAAAAGACCATTTGCCTCATCAACTCCATTCTTTTCATAGATATTTTAGGATTCACTCTATCATGGACTTTACCTAAACCATTTAATCTCCTAAGGAAAAGCTTTGCAAAGCTTCTCTCTCTTCCCAGGTAAATCAAGCAGAATACTTGTGTATATAGAGGACAAAAACAGGAAAAATGATGCATGTTCTTTTTTAAGTGGGAATATTCCCTCAAAACCAAACAAATAAATAAATACTAAACAATCAATCAAGCTTTTAGATAGCTCTCAAACATTCGCAAATTTTCAGTACTCTACTGGACCACTAACAATAAATCCAATAATATGAAACAGTCAACATTTCAGAAATATTTCATTACAAATACAAATCTGAAAACAATTGTAACACAGAAAATTACTTCTATTTCACTTGTGCGTTGCTGATGGCTGCTTAGTCACGATATGTAAATAACATTTTGAGCCAAATTATTTAGTTAAAAATATTCCTTCCTGGTTCCAATGAAACATAGACAAAAATGAAATTCCTTATTAGCTTTATTTGTGAATCGGCTGTTTTATGAAACTATTTGTACTCTGACACAGACCAGAATTTTCAGTCCTTTAGAAGAATTATATCAGCAGTGTACACTGGGCAAGATTCTACACTTTGGGAAATGCAAAGTGAGAAACAGTGCAATTTTTGTCAAATTTTATTGCAAATGTTAACAGTGAGTCTGGGGTCCCATACAATTCTCCAATACTGGTAGATAAAGAGTGAAATCATACTTCACTGTGTTTCTTGGTCTTACAGGTTTTGTGTAAATCTATATTGTAATCTATACATTGTTCACTATCCCTTGTATGAATTTCTGCAATAGTTTCACCTAAAATCTTTTAAAGTTCTTTATCACCTACCTTTGAAATCATGACATTTCCACCAGTAATTATAAAACAGTTATTGTTATTGCTACTTGTATCCTATCTCATGCCAAGTCGTGTTCGCCCATCACCCCTGTCCTTGCTGACCTACATTGGCTACTAGTCCCCCATAGCCTCAATCTTAAAATGTTCATCCTTGTGTTTAAGTCAATCCATGACATCAACCTTTTCTATCACTATAGCTTCTCCAACGCTATAACTGCCCCAACATCGCTGATCCTCTCACTCCAGTCTCTTGTGTATTCCCCTTCCTATCAGCTCCCACTTTGGTGGCCATGCTTTCAGCTACCTAGGCCCAATACTCTGAAATTCCCTTCCTCAATCCCTCCCCCTCTTCAAACCCCTCGCCTCTTTTAAGACCCTACTTAAAATCCACTCTCTAACCAATTTGGTCACCCCCCCATTCTCTCCTTCCTTGGCTCAGTGTCCACTATTTTCCTTATGCTATGTGAAATGCCTTGGGATATTTTTCCAAATGAAAGGCATTATATAACTGCAAATTGTTGTTGTTGACTTTTATTGCCAAATGGTCTGAACTCTAGCATCACTGTAATTTGCTGTTTGCTGCACAATTTTGCCGTCTGCAAAGGATTGCTAATTAATGCTCCGGAGGAGGGAGAGGTAGGAAACCAAGGGTAGCATGGTCAGCAGGAAATTGAGGCATTGATTGAGGAAGCGGCCTCGGACATCCTTCCTAACCTGTCAGTACTCCAATTTCTTGCACCCACATAATGGCTAACCTGCCTCTTTAAGCTGTTGCAGCTACAGAAATGCTATAGCAGTGCCAGATTTCTCTCCCCACAGAGGCAAGCTGCCAATTGCACTGGGAGCCGATCCACAATATTAAAATAAAACTGACAGAGAAAAATGCAACAGGTTTAAAGCGGCAGAGGTGAAGCTCCAATGCATTTGTGATGGCAAACTCATTATGGGGGAATATCCAGCCCTGGGTGTCTAGCAATTCAACAATACAGGCTAAAGATCCTCCAGGGAAATTGAACTGATCACCCAGATCAAAGTGAAACCACATCTTAAACCTCTTGTCTTGCACACAGGACTTTTCACGGCCCTCCCACTAAAAGAAAGCTTGTACTGTTCCTCCAGTTTGTACCATGCAGGTGCATTTCCTCTGCACTAGTAACAGCTTCTGTGAAAGAAAACATAACTGAAAAAAAATCATGTCTCACTGCAAACGTGAGCTGGATTCTCCTCTGAATTATACCCATTTTGTGTCAGATTGGGACGTAAAACATACTGGAATGAGTTCTTAAAGGCTACCACCTCAAAACTGCCACTAAGAAACTGTACCAGAATTATCTTTCCAAAAAAACTATCATTCCTTTTGAAGACCTGCTGGGAGATCCACCACATGTAAAGAGGCCTGAGGCCCATGGTTAACCTCTCTGACTGTTTTCCCCAACCTCTGCCCTAAACCTGTCCTAAATAATTACTACCACGATACAAGCAATGGTATGAATTCAGCAAGGTAACTCTGAGTTGGATTCCACATTTAGGATGTCATTTTATGTGCTGTAATAGAAAGTTGATGTTACTTTGCCTGCATGTCAATCTCCTTAGTACTTTGGAGATTTAGTCAGGACTTTTGCTGCTGGTTTTAGTAAGTTCTGCTCAAAGTACTGCTTTACACTGGGGATATGGATTTCCCAAAGGGAATCAATCCCTCTATTCTTGTGTAATGAAGAGGAGGAGCATGACGACATGGAAGAGGATGGATTGGAGACTCTTAGAGTGATTCATTACAGAAAGTTTCTCTCCCTTACACACATATACCCACTCACCAGGGTCTAGAGACCAAGAAAGACCAAGTCCATCAATGCCTCAGAAGGCTGTGCTTCCTCCCAGAGGCTATTGGGGAAATGTATCCAGAACAGCATTGTTTGTACTAGAATCATAGAAAGGTTACAGCTCAAAAGGAGGCCATTCGGCCCATCGAGTCTGCACTGGCTCTATGCAAGAGCAATCCAGCTAGTCCCATTCCCCTGCCCTTTCCCTGAAGCCCTGCAAATTTTTTCCTTTCAAGTAGTTATCCAGTTCCCTTTTGAAGGCCATGATTGAATCTGCCTCCACCACCCCCTCAGGCAGTGCATTCCAGATCCTAACCACTCGCTGTGTAAACATTTTTTCCTCGTGTCACCTTTGGTTCTTTTGCCAATCACCTTAAATCTATGTCCTCTGGTTCTTGACCCTTCCGCCAGTGGGAACAGTTTCTCTCTATCTACTCTGTCTAGACCCTTCATGATTTTGGATACCTCTATCAAATCTCCTCACAACCATCTCTGTTCCAAGGAGAACAACCCTAGCTTCTCCAGTCTATCCACATAATTAAAGTCCCTCATCCCTGGAATCATTCCAGTGAATCCCTTCTGCACCCTTTCTAAGGCCTTCACATCTTTCCTGAAGTGCGGTGTCCAGAACTGGAAACAATGCTCCAGTTGTGGCCGATCCAGTGTTTTATAAAGGTTCATCATAATTTCCATACTTTTGCATTCTATGCCTCTATTTATAAAGCCCAGGATCCCATATGCTTTTTTAACCACTTTCTCAACCTGCTCTGCCACCTTCAACAATTTGTGCACATATACCCCCAGATCTCTCTGTTCCTATACATCTTTTAGAGTTGTGTCCTCTAGTTTATATTGCCTCTCCTCGTTCTTCCTACCAAAATGTATCACTTCGCATTTTTCTGCGTTAAATTTTATCTGCCACATGTCGGGCCATGCCACCAGCCTGTCTATATCCTCTTGAAGTCTATCACTATCCTCCTCACTGCTTACTACCCTTCCAACTTTTGTGTCATCTGCAAATTTTGAAATTGTGCCCTGTACATCCAAGTCCAAGTCATTAATATATATCAAGAAAAGCAGTGGTCCCAGCACTGACCCGTGGGAAACACCACTGCACACTTCCCTCCAGTCCGAAAAACAACCGTTCACCATTACTCTCTGTTTCCTGTCCTTTAGCCAATTCTGTATCTATGTTGCTACTGTCCCCTTTATCCCATGGGCCGCAATCTTGATGATATGCCTACCATGCGGCACTTTATCAAACGCCTTTTGAAAGTCCATATACACCACATCACTGCATTGCCCTCATCTACCCTCTCTGTTACCTCAAACATGATTTGCCTTTAACAAATCCGTACTGGCTTTCCCTAATCAATCCATCTTCGTCCAAGTGACTGTTAGTTCTGTCCTGGATTATCGTTTCTAAAAGTTTACCCACCACTGAGATTAAACTGACTGGCCTATAGTTGCTGGGTTTATCTTTACACACTTTTTTGAACAAGGGTATAACATTTGCAATTCTCCAGTCCTCTGGCACCATCTCCATATCTACAGATGTTTGGAAGATTATGGCCAATACCTCCGCAATTTCCACCCTTACTTCCATCAGCAACCTAGGATGCATCCCATCCAGACCGGGTGACTTATGTACTTTAAGTACAGCTAGCCTATCAAGTACCTCTTCTTTATCAATTTTTAGCCCATCCAGTATCTCAACTATATCTTCCTTTACTGAGATCGTGGCAGTGTCTTCTTCCTTGGTAAAGACAGATGCAAAGTACTCATTTAGTACCTCAGCCATCCCCTCTGCCTCCATGAGTAGATCTCCTTTATGGTCCCTAATCAGCCTCACCCCTCCTTTTACTACCCATTTACTGTTTACTTGCCTGTAGAAGACTTTTGGATTCCCTTTTATGTTGGCCGCCAGTCTATTCTCATACTCTCTCTTTGCCCCTCTTAGTTCCTTTTTCACTTCCCCTCTGAACCTTCTATGTTCTGCCTGGTTCTCACTTGTATTATCAACCTGACATCTGTCATACGACCCTTTTTTCCGCTTCATCTTACTCACTATCTCTTTTGTCATCCAGGGAGCTCTGGCTTTAGTTGCCCTACCTTTCTGCCTCGTGGGAATGTGCCTAGACTGTACCCGAACCATCTCCTCCTTAAAGGCCGCCCACTGTTCAATTACAGTTTTTCCTGCCAATCTTTGATTCCAATTTACCAGGCCAGATCTGTTCTCATCCCATTGAAATTGGCCCTCCTCCAGTTGAGTATTTTTACTTTAGAGTTGACCGTGAACTTTTCCATAGCTATTTAAACCTTATGATACTATGATCGCTGCTCCCTAAATGCTCTCCCACTGACACTTGCTCCACTTGGCCCACCTCATTCCCTAGAGCCAAGTCCAGTAATGCCTCCTTCCTTGTTGGGCCGGAAACATACTGGTTAAGAAAGTTAACCTGTACACATTTCAAAAATTCCTCCTTATCTGTGCCCCTTATATTATTATTGTTATCCCAGTCTATATTAGGATAGTTGAAGTCCCCATATGGCTTTTGCACCTCTCTGTAATTTCCCTGCAAATTTGCTCCTCTATATCCTTCCCACTAGCTGGTGGCCTATAGAATATACCAAGTAGTGTAATGGCACCTCTTTTATTTCTTAACTCTAACCAAATAGATTCTGTCCTTGACCCCTCCAGGACATCCTCTCTCTCCAGTACTGCAATATTCTCCTTAATCAATACTGCCACCGCCCCCCTCCTTTCTTTCCTTCCCTATCTTTCCTGAACACCTTGTATCCAGGAATATTTAGTACCCAATCCTGCCCATTATTGAGCCAGGACTCCATTATCGCCACGGCATCGTATTCCCATGTGGCTATTTGCGCCTGCAGCTCACCAACCTTGTTTACCACGCTTCGTGCGATTACACACATGCACTGCAAACCAGTCTTACACTTTCTTGTACTCTCTCTTAGTCTGATATTATACTATTACTTGTTTTAGTGCTATTTTTCTCCCCCATTCCTTTGTGCCCTTTGTTTCTCCTTTCCATTGCTACATCCTGGTGCCCATCCCCCTGCCAAATTAGTCATTAGGACATTGGTCCTGGCTCCGTTGAGGTGCAACCCTGTACAAGTCCCACCTTCCCCAGAACTGGTCCCAATGCCCCAGGAATCTGAAGCCCTCCCTCCTGCACCATCTCTCTAGACACACATTCATCTGCTCTATCCTCCTATTTCTAGGCATACTAGCGCGTGGCACCAGGAGTAATCCGGAGATTACTACCTTTGAGGTCCTGCTTCTTAATCTCTTTCCTAACTCCTTAAAATCTGCCTGCAGGACCTCATCCCTCTTTCTACTTATGATGTTGGTACCAATATGGACCACGACCTCTGGCTGTTCACCCTCTCCCCCCAGAATGTTCTGCAGCCGCTCAGTGATATCCTTGACCCTAGCACCAGGGAGGCAACATACCACCCTGGAATCACGTCTGCGGCCACAGAAACGTCTGTCTGCTCCCCTAACTATAGAATCCCCTATCACTATTGCTCTCCTGACCTTTCTCTTCCCCACCTGTACAGCTGAGCCATGGTACTGTGAGCTTGGCTCTGGCTGCACTCCGCAGAGGAACCCTCTCCCCCATCAGTATTCAGAACTGAATACTGGTTAGAGAGTGGGATGCGTCAGGGGGCTCCTGCACTACCTGCCCGGTCCTCCTTGTCTGTCTGGCGGTCACCCAGTCCCTCTCTGCCTGCACTCTCTTAAGCTGCTCCTGAAACGTGCTATCCACATAGCTCTCAACCTCGCGATGCACCGTAGTGACACCAGCTGCTGCTCAAGCTCCGAAATCCAGAGCTCAAGCTCCTCCAGCTGACGACACTTCCTGCACCTGTGGTTGTCCAGGACACGGGAAGCATCCTGGAGTTCCCACATGGCACAGGCCGTGCATTTGACGGGTGTGAGCTGCCCTGCCATGCCTCAATTTATTAGATTGTTTACTAACCTTAACAAAAATAAGTTATGATGTGGAGATGCCGGTGATGGACTGGGGTTGACAATTGTAAACAATTTTACAACACCAAGTTATAGTCCAGCAATTTTATTTTAAATTCACAAGCTTTCGGAGATTTTCTCCTTCCTCAGGTAAATGTTTCAAGATCTCCTTGAAGCCTACGCATTTATACATATTGAATAATACATGGTGTTTACAGAATGCCCCTGCAACTGCCCGTTGCCAAGGCAATCACCGTGTTCAGACAGAGAGGTGTCATCTGCAGAACCCCCGAATACACATTCAACAAAAAAACAAACAGGGAAAAAAAACAGAGAAAAAAAAAACACAGAGAGAGGCAGAAACATCCGGAAGGCAGAGAGAGCCAGCAAATGACCCATTATATTAAAAACAGATAACATTTGTTCGCTGGTGGGGTAACGTGTAGCGTGACATGCATGTCACGCTACACGTTACCCCACCAGCGAACAAATGTTATCTGTTTTTAATATAATGGGTCATTTGCTGGCTCTCTCTGCCTTCCGGATGTTTCTGCCTCTCTCTGTGTTTTTTTTTTCTCTGTTTTTTTTCCCTGTTTGTTTTTTTGTTGAATGTGTATTCGGGGGTTCTGCAGATGACACCTCTCTGTCTGAACACGGTGATTGCCTTGGCAACGGGCAGTTGCAGGGGCATTCTGTAAACACCATGTATTATTCAATATGTATAAATGCGTAGGCTTCAAGGAGATCTTGAAACATTTACCTGAGGAAGGAGAAAATCTCCGAAAGCTTGTGAATTTAAAATAAAATTGCTGGACTATAACTTGGTGTTGTAAAATTGTTTACAAAAATAAGTTAAGCCTTAAAGAAAAGCCCTCAACAGAAAAAGAAACGCGCACCAGCTACCAGCCAATCAGCTCCTTTCCCTGTTTAATTAGTTTTATTAGTCTAATTAATAAACTAGTTCAAGTTATTAAATTTAATAAACTAACAACAATTTTACGCTCCCAGCTTTTAATTTAATTTCACCCACTTCCCTAACTCAGAGGGAAAAAAGAAGCTGTAACACTTACAATCCAATCACCAACCTGCTGTCCTACGATGTCATTCCTTTTTTTTTCTCGATTCCTACCGACTGTCTCCGCAAGTTGTACCTCCAGTGCTCCTCTAGGTCCGCTCCCACCGCTCCAAGTGAGTTCTGGCCTTCGAGCCTGGACCTTTATTTGAGTCCCTCTGCCCCTCTAGGTCCGCTCCTGCTGTCTCCGCCGCTCCTAGTCAAGGTCCTTGCAATTGGATCCTTCCAGGCAGCGTCAGGTGACCTTTTTTTTATTCGTTCATGGGATGTGGGCATCGCTGGCGAGGCCAACATTTATTGCCCATCCCTAATTGCCCTTGAGAAGGTGGTGGTGAGCCACCTTCTTGAACCGCTGCAGTCCACGTGAAGGTTCTCCCACAGTGCTGTTAGGAAGGGAGTTCCAGGATCTTGACCCAGCGACGATGAAGGAACGGCGATATATTTCCAAGTCGGGATGGTGTGTGACTTGGAGGGGAACGTGCAGGTGGTGTTGTTCCCATGTGCCTGCTGCTCTTGTCCTTCTAGGTGGTAGAGGTCGCGGGTTTGGTAGGTGCTGTCGAAGAAGCCTTGGCGAGTTGCTGCAGTGCATCCTGTGGATCGTACACACTGCAGCCACAGTGCGCCGGTGGTGAAGGAAGTGAATGTTTAGGGTGGTGGATGGGGTGCCAATCAAGCGGGCTGCTTTGTCCTGGATGGTGTCGAGCTTGAGTGTTGTTGGAGCTGCACTCATCCAGGCAAGTGGAGAGTATTCCATCACACTCCTGACTTGTGCCTTGTAGATGGTGGAAAGGCTTTGGGGAGTCAGGTGAGTCACTCGCCGCAGAATACCCAGCCTCTGACCTGCTCTTGTAGCTACAGTATTTATGTGGCTAGTCCAGTTAAGTTTCTGGTCAATGGTGACCCCCAGGATGTTGATGGTGGGGGATTTGGCGATAGTAATGCCGTTGAATGTCAAGGGGAGGTGGTTAGACTCTCTCTTGTTGGAGATGGTCTTTGCCTGGCACTTGTCTGGCGCAAATGTTACTTGCCACTTATCAGCCCAAGCCTGGATGTTGTCCAGATCTTGCTGCATGCGGGCATGGACTGCTTCATTATCTGAGGGGTTGCGAATGGAACTGAACACTGTGCAATCATCAGCAAACAACCCCATTTCTGACCTTATGATGGAGGGAAGGTCATTGATGAAGCTGCTGAAGATGTTTGGGCCTAGGACACTGCCCTGAGGAACTCCTGCAGCAATGTCCTGGGGCTGAGATGATTGGCCTCCAACGACCACTACCATCTTCCTTTGTGCTAGGTATGACTCCAGCCACTGGAGAGTTTTCCCCCTGATTCCCAGGGCTCCTTGGTGCCACACACGGTCAAATGCTGCCTTGATGTCAAGGGCAGTCACTCTCACCTCACCTCTGGAATTCAGCTCTTTTGTCCATGTGTGGACCGAGGCTGTAATAAGGTCTGGAGCCGAGTGGTCCTGGCGGAACCCAAACTGAGCATCAGTGAGCAGGTTATTGGTGAGTAAGTGCCGCTTGATAGCACTGTCGACGACACCTTCCATCACCCTGCTGATGATTGAGAGTAGACTGATGGGGCGGTAATTGGCCGGATTGGATTTGTCCTGTTTTTTGTGGCCAGGACATACCTGGGCAATTTTCCACATTTTCGGGTAGATGCCAGTGTTGTAGCTGTACTGGAATAGCTTGGCTAGAGGCGCAGCTAGTTCTGGAGCATAAGTCTTCAGCACTACAGCCGGGATGTTGTCGGGGCCCATAGCCTTTACTGTATCCAGTGCACTCAGCCATTTCTTGATATCACATGGAGTGAATAGAATTGGTTGAAGACTGGCTTCTGTGATGGTGGGGATATCGGGAGGAGGCCGAGATAGATCTTCCACTCGGCACGTCTGGCTGAAGATGGTTGCAAACGCTTCAGCCTTGTCTTTTGTACTCACGTGCTGGACTCCGCCATCATTGAGGATGGGGATGTTTACAGAGCCTCCTCCTCCTGTTAGTTGTTTAATTGTCCACCACCATTCACGACTGGATGTGGCAGGACTGCAGAGCTTTGATCTGATCCGTTGGTTGTGGAATCGCTTAGCTCTGTCTATAGCATGTTGCTTCCGCTGTATAGCATGCAGGTAGTCCTGAGTTGTAGCTTCACCAGGTTGGCACCTCATTTTTAGGTATGCCTGGTGCTGCTCCTGGCATGCTCTTCTACACTCCTCATTGAACCAGGGTTGATCCCCTGGCTTGTTGGTAATGGTAGAGTGAGGAATATGCCGGGCCATGAGTTTACAGATTGTGCTGGAATACAATTCTACTGCTGCTGATGGCCCACAATGCCTCATGGATGCCCAGTTTTGAGCTGCCAGATCTGTTCCGAATCTATCCCATTTAGCACGGTGATAGTGCCACACAACACGTTGGATGGTGCGAAGACGGGACTTAGTCTCCACGAGGGCTGTGCGGTGGTCACTCCTACCAATACAGACATGGACAGATGCATTTGCAACAGGTAGATTGGTGAGGACGAGGTCAAGTAAGTTTGCTACATTAGTCAGGCAGTTGCTCACCACTACATTGAGAACAGAATTCATATGAGAGAGAGAGAGAAAGAAAGAAAGAAAGAAAGAAAGAAAGATAGGAGTGCAAAGAGCAATTGATGGATCGCACGTGCCACTCAAAACGCCATATGACCAACCTATTTAAATTTATGAATAGGAAGTACTTTCCTTCTGTTAATGTCCAGTTTGTGTACAATGCTAATCACCATATCCTGCACATGAATGCTAGATGCCTAGGGAGCTACCATGATGCTTCAACATGCGACAATGCACCATATCAGCCCTCATGACTTGGAGCCATGTATCAGGATGATGCAGGCATGGCTGATGACTCAGTAAGGCATCCGAAGAGAAAGGAAGACAACAGATATAATGAGGCCAATGCCCGTAAAGGAAGTGTGGTAGAGCAGACTATAGGCATTCCCAAATCACATTTTAAGTGCTATTTCAAGAAATCTGGAATAATAATCAATAACTATGATACCTTTGTCCTCTGAACTTACAGAAGTCAGCTGCAATCTTCTGCCAAGGGTGTTCCAGTGATGGTGTTGTCATCAAATGTTCTTTCCTTTGAGTTTATTAAGCTCACACGAAAGCATTGCTGATGCTTAGCCACTACACAGATCTGTTTGCTCTTTCCTGGCACTTCATCAATCCTCAATGTGCCTCATGGATTCTGTTAAAAATCTTGCTCCCCATTTTCGATTGGATTACCATCCTGTTCCGGGTGCACTGGTGCACTAACATTGGATTCTTATTCTTGACTGTTTCAACATGGACTTGTACCTTATTCTCTGATCCATCTGTGTCATAAACCAATTCCCAGATTACTTTTCTTGGGACATACTCTCCTTTTGCCTCTGGTACTTTTGGCACAGATTCTACAGATTCAGTATCTTCCTCAATTATGCCAGGTTTTTTCATTATTTTTATTCTTCTTCCAATTTATGAAGTATTGGGAATAGAATATTCAAGCTGTAAAGAATAACATAATTCTTAAGCATGCCTGACTGTACGATGCGAAGCCCACAGACAGCACGGCCTCCCAGTCCTTCCTGTCCTTTATCTCGGAGGTTTTAGACGCAGGAGAGTATGGATCTCTGGGGGTAATATATTGGGATTGGTTAACCAACAGAAAACAGAGAGTAGAAATAAATGGGACATTTTCAGGTTGGCAGGCTGCAACCAGTGGGATGCCGCTAGGATCAGTGCTTGGGCCTCAGCTATTTACAATCTATATGAATGACTTAGATGGAGGGATCGAGTGTAACGTATCCAATTTGCTGACGATACAAAGCTAGGTGGGAAAGTAAGCTGTGAGGAGGACACAAAGAATCTGGAAAGGGATATAAACAGGTTAGGTGAGTGGGCAAGTAGGTGGCAGATGGAGTATTATGTGGGGAAATGTGAGGTTTTTCACTTTGGTAGAGAGAATAGAAAAACAATATTTTTTAAACGGTGAGGAACTATTAAATGTTGGTGTTCAAAGCAATTTGGGTGTCCTTGTACACAAAACACAGAAAGTTAACATGCAGGTACAGCAAGCAATTTGGAAGGCAAATGGTATGTTGGCCTTTATTGCAAGGGTGTTGGAGTACAAGAGTAAGGAAGTCTTGCTACAATTGTACAGAGCCTTGGTGAGACCACAGCTGGAGTACTGTGTACAGTTTTGGTCTCCTTACCCAAGGAAGGATATACTTGCCTTAGAGGCGATGCAACGAAGGTTCACTAGATTGATTCCTGGGATGAGAGGATTGTCCTCTACGAAGAGATTGAGTAAATGGGCTTATATTCTCTGGAGTTTAGAAGAATGAGAGGTGATCTCATTGAAACATATAAAATTCTTAAGAGGGCTTGACAGGGTAGATGTTGAGAGGCTGTTTCCCCTGGCTGGAGAGTCTAGGACTAGGGGGGCGTAGTCTCAGGATAAGAGCGTAGCCATTTAGGACTGAGATGAGGAAGAATTTCTTCACTCAGAGAGTGGTGAATCTTTGGAATTCTCTATCCCAGTGGGCTGTGAATGCTCAGTCATTGAGTAAATTCAAGGCTGAAATCGATGGATTTTTGGACTCTAAGGGAATCAAAGGATATGGGGATTGGGCGGGAAAGTAGACTTGAGGTCGAAGATCAGCCATGATCTTATTGAATGGCGGAACAGGCTCGAGGGGCTGGTCTTTCAAGACAAGTAAAGCTCCCGAGAGCAACAGGTTACCAGTCGAGTTGTATTCGGCTCTGTGGGACTGGATAGGCCCAGACCTGCTGGAAGTGTACAGAGGTATGCTTCTGGCCGGCTTCATGTCCATGAAGAAAGGCATCATCACCCTTATCTACAAGCAGAAGGGAATGGGGGAAGAGATCAGAAATTGGTGGCCCATTTCACTGCTTAACGTGGACTACAAAATTCTATCCTAGGTCATCACCAATTGGGACAAGTCTGCTCTAGAGCCAGTGATCCACCTGGATCAGACCCGCGCCATACCTGGCAGGAAGATCTCTGACAGCCTGGCGCTACTCAGGGATACAATCGCCTATGTACGGGACAGGAGGTGAATACCTGCCTCATCAGCTTGGACCAGGAGATGGCCTTTGACAGAATATTGCACATGCACATGATGGACGTGCTCTCTAAAGTGGGGTTTGGGGAGGGAATCTGCAATTGGATCCAACTGCTCTACACAGACATCAGTAGCGCAGTTTCAATCAATGATTGGGAATCAAAAAGCTGTCCTCTTGTTTGTGTGTTGTATCGAACACTTTGCCGAGTTCATCAGGAAGGATATGGGTATAAGAGGGATGACGATCCCTGGCAGCGGAGGCACTCAGATCAAGGCCTCCCTGTACATGGACGACATCGCCGTTTTCTGTTCAGATCAGCTGTCAGTCCGCATATTGATGAGCATCTGCTACCAGTTCAAACTCCTCACGGGGGCCAGAGTAAATTGCAGCAAAAGCGAGGCCATGTTCTTTGGGAACTGGACCGACTTATCCTATGTCCCCTTCACCGTCAGGTCAGATTACCTGAAGGTGCTGGGCATCTGTTTCGGAGGGGCCAGGACGTGCACCAAGAACTGGGAGGAGCGTATTGCTAAAGTGAAGCAGAACCTGGGACTATTGGATCGACTCCCCCTCAATCGTGGGTAAGAATCTGATCATCAGATGAGAGGTGCTCTTGGAATTGCTGTATGAGATACAGGTCTGGACCATACATTGTTTATGCTCTGTGACAGTCAGCCCAGCCATCTTCCACTTTGTCTGGAGATCAAAAATGACTGCATCCGCAGGGACACGATGTATAAATCTCCAGGGAAAGGGGGGGGATAAACGTATCAAACATCGCCCTCATCCTGAAGGCCACCTTTGTGTGCGGCTGCATCAAGCTGTGTGCAAACACCAAATGCCACTACGTGCTAAGGTTCTATCTGTCCCCGGTGTTGCGAAAGATGGGTCTGGCCATGATGCCATGGAACGTTCCATCCAGTTGTACCATTCCGCTCCACCTGTCTCTCGTAGAAACGTTTGTGCGGGAAAACACCTTTGACCACAAGTTGAGTAGGCAGTGGTCTGCACGTAATGTCCTCGAGACCCTGCGGCAAAAGGAGATGGTGGATCCTGTGGGATAGTTCCCCGAGCAGACTGTCAAAGTCATTTGGCAAAATGTCTCGTAGCCGGAACTTGCAAACAAGCACCAAGACCTGGCTTGAATGATGGTGAAAAGTGCACTTCCCGTCAAATCCTTCATGCATACCCGGTGTCTCAGCGCCATCGCATGCTGTCCTCAAGGAGGCTGTGGTAGGGACAAGACCGTCACCCACCTCCTTCTGGAATGTGCCTTTGCAAAGAAGGTCTGCAGAGAGATGCAGTGGTTTTTGTTGAGGTTCATCCCAAGCAGCTCCGTAACACAGGAATCTGTGCTCTACGGACTGTTCCCTGGGACACACACCGAGATAAACATCAAATGCTGCTGGAAGATCGTCAACTCCATGAAAGACGCCCTACAGGCTGAACGTGTAAGGAAAATGTCTAATGTAATCGGTACCAGAGACTGTACTGATTGTAAGTGCAATGAGGCATCCTAAAGTGTCATGGACTATATTTATCATGTATGACCTGTTTGAATTGTGACATTTGGATTGTACTGTATGTACCTTGCAGATTTTATGAATAGAGTATATTTTCGAAATTTAAAAAAAATTCTCTCCTGTTTCTAAAACAAGTGGTCTACTTGACTCGGCTTCCTCCATAAAAGGTACAATGGCTTCCTTGTTCAAAATTGCATCTCGGCCTCCCCTTCCCTAATGTGACATATCTGCAGCCATTTGGCCATCCTTGATCCAACTCGTCTGTTGCAACTATAAATGTTTTCGTCCTCTGATAGCATCCATCTCTGCCGCTGGCTCTGGACACTCTGCCCTGGCTTTTACTTTGTTATTCCTCAGGGGGAAGTGGCTATTGCGCTCGGGGAACATTTGCTGCAGACCTCCTCACGTGAGAAACTCCCGAGAAAAATCACATAGCCCGAGTTGACGGAAAGTATGTGCTGAGAGTGAGGCAGGTGGGGGGAGATGTGAGATAATTGTTGGATTTGCTAACGAATAAATATGAAATATGTCATTTACACATAAAATAGAAAACTGAGTAATGATATTGGAGACCACTCAGCATAAACTGCAGCCCCGAAAGGTAAGTCTGTGGTGTCATCTGAAAAGAGGGATAATTCATGGGAATAAAATCGGGGGGTGGGGAGGGAGGGAGGGAGGGAGGGAGAATTTTTAAAATGTAGTAAAATCATACCGGGGGAGCGACAGATTAACCATAGAGATAAAGTCTCGATCGGAATGCCAGCTTGATGCTGCAACGATGCTCTGGTCCGGTTGAGCGCCATCACCGGGGTAACTGGCGGCCGTTGGGAGGGGGCGGGGCGCTGTAGGCTCGAGCCGTGCGTTCGGATCACGGAGTGACAGCGACAAAGAGGCGCAGCAGTCACGGGCTGTACCTTGAATTGAATGTCTTTGAGTGTCTTTTCTATGGCGGTTTCCGTAGTGTAGTGGTTATCACGTTCGCCTAACACGCGAAAGGTCCCCGGTTCGAAACCGGGCGGAAACAGTTTATTTTGTATAATTTTAATTATATGATTTAGTATTTTGATACAAATTCGGTTGAAAGCATTTCAAACATGAGCGAGTAAAATGGCGAGATAAATCACAGGTAGAGTCCACCTACAGCTTATGGAAGCTTTAATAATTGAATAACAAAGACGCGTGCCAGACCAAAGGTGACAAAATATAAAGTGCAGCAATTATAAAACCTATTTGAAAGGCCGGAGGAGAAATAACGCATAAAAAAATCTCGGACTCTCACTATTCACTAAAAAGTCCGTTCTGTCCCGAATCCTTGTTCAATAATTGCGACACTACGGTTATCGTAGAGTTTTGGGTAAAATGTGCCATTTCATTTTTGCTGAAATCGGTCGAGATTACGGTATTTAAAAACTTAAACCAATAATAAAAAAAATCAGAATAACCTTGATCTGAATATGACAAAGAGACTGCCAGCAACGGTTTGGCCATGACAGTTTCCGTAGTGTAGTGGTTATCACGTTCGCCTCACACGCGAAAGGTCCCCGGTTCGAAACCGGGCGGAAACATATTGTTCTACTTTATTGCAGTAACATTATTTTACAATTCAGTCTCTTAAAATGTTATAATTTTGTTCTCAAATATACTGAACAAAATATACACAAAATTAAGGCATTACATATCAGTCAGATTCTATTTATTCACCCTCTAACCCAACAAAGAATTGAGCCCCTTGGCGTAATCTTATTGGTAATTCGGTTGTCATGTGACCATTCTGCTTGTAGAGCTCTCCGTCAATCTCATTGGCTCCTGGAAAAGCATGTGACCAACCTGATTGTTACAGGATTTATTTGCTGGGCTCTAGACCAATGGCGGCGCAGAGAGCCGGGAAGGCGATCTGTTGTTGCAATTTATTTCTTACAAGCTCGAGTGCGTTTCTGCCCTCGCCTTCTACCAGCGACCTACACTCCAGTCTACCAGCGACCCACACTCCAGTCTACCAGCGACCCACACTCCAGTCTACACTCCAGTCTACCAGCGACCCACACTCCAGTCTACCAGCGACCCACACTCCAGTCTACCAGCGACCCACACTCCAGTCTACCAGCGACCCACACTCCAGTCTACACTCCAGTCTACCAGCGACCCACACTCCAGTCTACCAGCGACCCACACTCCAGTCTACCAGCGACCCACACTCCAGTCTACACTCCAGTCTACCAGCGACCCACACTCCAGTCTACCAGCGACCCACACTCCAGTCTACCAGCGACCCACACTCCAGTCTACCAGCGACCCACACTCCAGTCTACACTCCAGTCTACCAGCGACCCACACTCCAGTCTACCAGCGACCCACACTCCAGTCTACACTCCAGTCTACCAGCGACCCACACTCCAGTCTACACTCCAGTCTACCAGCGACCCACACTCCAGTCTACACTCCAGTCTACCAGCGACCCACACTCCAGTCTACCAGCGACCCACACTCCAGTCTACCAGCGACCCACACTCCAGTCTACACTCCAGTCTACCAGCGACCCACACTCCAGTCTACCAGCGACCCACACTCCAGTCTACACTCCAGTCTACCAGCGACCCACACTCCAGTCTACCAGCGATCCACACCGCCCACACTCCAGTCTACCAGCGACCCACACTCCAGTCTACCAGCGACCCACACTCCAGTCTACCAGCGACCCACACTCCAGTCTACCAGCGGTCCACACTCCAGTCTACCAGCGACCCACACTCCAGTCTACCAGCGATCCACACTCCAGTCTACCAGCGACCCACACTCCAGTCTACCAGCGATCCACACTCCAGTCTACACTCCAGTCTACCAGCGACCCACACTCCAGTCTACCAGCGATCCACACTCCAGTCTACCAGCGATCCACACTCCAGTCTACACTCCAGTCTACCAGCGACCCACACTCCAGTCTACCAGCGACCCACACTCCAGTCTACCAGCGACCCACACTCCAGTCTACCAGCGACCCACACTCCAGTCTACCAGCGACCCACACTCCAGTCTACCAGCGACCCACACTCCAGTCTACCAGCGACCCACACTCCAGTCTACCAGCGACCCACACTCCAGTCTACACTCCAGTCTACCAGCGACCCACACTCCAGTCTACCAGCGGTCCACACCGCCCTCGTTTCAACCCATACTCCAGTCTACCAGCGATCCACACTCCAGTCTACCAGCGATCCACACCGCCCATACTCCAGTCTACCAGCGATCCACACCGCCCATACTCCAGTCTACCAGCGATCTACACCGCCCTCGTTTCAACCCATACTCCACTCCCTCGCTCCACACCCCACTCCCTCGCACCACAAACCCCAATGTCTCTTTTCCAACCCCAGCTCCACAGTATGACTCCGCTGTCACACCACCGTCTCACAAAACAAACCACCAGTACCAAGCCAAAGGTAGAAATCCGATCCATACAAATCCATCAGCAACTCGTATTTATTACGTTTTAAAAATAAAAAGCAAAAAAAATTAAATGTTGGAGATCTGAAATAGATTTTGAAATGCTCGGCGACTGGTATACAGTCTAGCCTTGACATGATGCTACCCTCAAAATTCCACCCAAATGTCTATAATAACGGTGTACCGAGTCTACTTTGGAAGGATAGCGACTCCACCAGTTTACAGCATTAGAACAAAAGCCTCAACCCGTGTCAGGGTAACAATGACGGCTCACATCTTTCAGGGCTTTTATAGAACGATAGGTGGCGCAGCAACAATGCACATCAGACCTCAGCCTCCTTGTCATCCTTAAATTTACAAATCATTATAGAAATAGTGTATCATAGTTGCATTATAGTGGGTACAGCACAGGAGGCCTTTCGGCCCATCGTGCTTGGGGGTCAGGTCTCTGGGAGAGTATTGCATAGAACAGTACACTCGCTGCTATTTGATGTACAGTACAGCCCCATAGTAACTTGTTTCTGAATAACGTGATCTTGTTTAGAAAATTACATTTCACTAGCTCCCAAGTTTTTACAGAAAAATTGCTTCCTGCAACTTCGAAAAAGCGTTGTGAACATGAATGCCACTCAGAGATGGTATACTGCAGAATTTGAAATGCTTCAGAAAGATATGCATTCAGGAAAAACTTCCACCTGAGAGTATGTGCCAAAGGCAACTTTCCAGGGAACAGATTGTCTGCCCACCACACTCCATTGTTCTGTATAATTTTATATTTACATGTTTGCCCATTCTATTTACATCATACTGTCCCAAACATTGGAAAATAACAATAAATTGTTCCTTCTCTTCAACAACTGCAAGCTACCTTGTACTTCGCATCTGTCTTCACAAACAAAGAGGATGAAGTTAATGTCGCAGTAGAGGAGGAGGGAATATAGACATTGGACAGGATAAAAATAGATAGAAAGGAGGTTGGCATCACTCAAAGCTAACAAGTGACCCGGTCCAGGTGGGATGCATCCTAGGTTGCTGACGGAAGCAAGTGTGGAGATAGCAGAAGTTCTGACCACAATCTTTCAATCCTCCTTGGATATGGGAGTGGTACCAGAGGACTGGAGGATTGCAAATGTTACATCCCTGTTCAAAAAAGGGGAGAGGGATAAACCTGGTAACTACAGGCTAGTCAGTCTAACATCAGTGGTGGAAAATCTACTAGAGACCACTGTTAAGGACAAAACTAATTCTCACTTGGAGAAACATGGGCTAATAAAGGACAGCCAGCATGGATTTGTTAAAGGAAAATCGTGTCTGACTAACCTGATTGAGTTCTTTGATGAGGTAACAGAGAGGGTTGATGAAGCTAGTGTAGTATATTTATATATGGACTTTCAAAAGGCATTTGATAAAGTGCCACGTAACAGGCTTATTCGGGAAATAGAAGCGCATGGGATTAAAGGGACGGTGGTAACTCGGGTATGTAATTGGCTAAGCGATGGGAGGCAGGGAGTAGTGGTGAACGGATGTTTTTCTGACTGGGGAGAAGTATGCAGTGAGGTCTCCCAGGGGTTGGTATTAGGACCATTGCTTTTCTTATATATAAATGACCTGGACTTGGGTATAGGGAGTACAATTTAGAAGTTTGCGGATGATACAAAACTTGGCAATGTAGTAGTGAGGAAGTCAGTCGCAGACTTCAGAAGGACTTAGATAGGCTGGTGAAATGGGCAGACTCATGGCAGATACAATTTAATGTGGATATGTGTGAAGTGATGCACTTTGGGAGGAACAACATGGAGAAGCAGTGTAATCTAAATGCTACTATTTTGAGGGGGGTGCAACCGCAGAAAGACCTGGGGGTGCAAATTCACAAATCTTTGAAGATGGCAGGGCAAGTTGATAAAGCGGTTAAGAAAGCGTTTGGGATACTTGGCTTTGTGAATAAGGGCATTGAATACAAAAACAGGGAAGTTATGCTAAACCTTTACAAATCACTGGTTAGGCCTCAGCTGGAGTATTGTGTACAGTTCTGGGCACAACACTTCAGGAAGGATGTCAAGGCCTTAGAGCAGGTGTAGAGGAGATTTACTAGAATGGTACCAGGGATGCGGGACTTCAGTTACATGGAGAAGCTGGGGTTGTTCTCCTTAGAGCAGAGAAGGTTATGGGGTGATTCAGTAGAGGTGTTCAAAATGACGAGGGGTTTTGATAGAGCAAGTAGGGAGAAACTGTTTCCACTGGCAAGAGGGTCGATAACCAGAGGTCATAAATTTAAAATAATTGGCAAAAGAACTAGAGGGGAAATTAAAAGAATTTTTTCATAGAGGGTTGTTAAGATCTCGAACGCACTACCTGAAAGGATGGTAGAAGCAGATTCCATAGGAACTTTCAAAAGGCAATTGGACACGTACTTGAAGAAGACTAATTTGCAGGATTATGGGGAAAAAGCAGGGATATGGGACTAAATTGGATAGATCTTTCAAAGAGCTGGCAACGGGCTGAATGGCCTTCTTCTGTGCTGTAAGATTCTATGATTCTACCTCTTGGCGACATCATCAGGAAGTATGAGCTCAGCTTCCACAAGTATGCTTAAGAGACTGAGCTCAACTTCCAAAACTGTTGGTATGCTCTCCCTGCCCAGTAGCAAGACCTGGATACAACGAGGGTCAATTGTCTCATCACAGCCCCATTAGCCAGAATGACCCCCATTCATCTTGAGAACTGCAGATGTCCTCTTTAAACTGACTCCAGGAGATAGTCGATTTTTTACGGCTTTATCAACGTCTCCTTCCACTTTTAAGGATTTGTGTATCTGGACCCCTGCGTTTCTCTGCTCCTCTTAAGATTTTACTATTTAGTGTATGTTATTTCTTATTCTTCATTCCAAATTACATAAGCTCACATTTCTCTGCATTAATTTTCATACAAAATCTATCTGCCCAATTTACTAACCTGTCTGTCCACTTAATGCCACTTACAGTCAGTCCTCTTCACAGTTCACTATGTTCCCTATGTTTGTGTCATCTGCAAATTTGATATTGTGCCCCCAGACCTGAATCCAGGTCATTTATATATATATATATATACACTGAAGAAAGTAATTATCCCAAAACTGTCTTCCTATGTGATACCTTATCAAGCACCTTTTGAAAATCCATATACTCAACTGCGTAATTGGAGAGTGGATGATTAGGGCTGGATTTCATAAGTTCTCATCCTTGAATCTAATTCTTTTTCCAGGCAGCTACTTTGGTATTGTACATGTCCATTGCATTCAAGGGATATCAGAGCTAAAATGTTTTTATTTGAAGTACATTCTCCTCACTCATATATACCTAGTGTTTGTAAACTTTATTTTTTATTTATTTGAGAAACCTATGTAGTTCATTTTTACATTTTGACTTAATTATTCAAGGCAAAATCCTAAAATAGCTATAAATATAACATATACCCTTAGAAAACATCACCCAAATTTTTAAAATTATCTAGTGGTGAATAAAAATATATTGAGACAGGTACATTACCAACAACTTGCATTTCTATAGTGCCTTTAATATAGAAAAACATCCCAAAGTGCTTCACACAAGTGTAACCATGGTTGTGGAGGACTTCAGGAGGACAGACAGTCTGGTGAAATGTTGGACACATGGCAGATGAAATTTAATGCTGTGAAGTGTGAAGTGATACATTTTGGTAGAATGAGGAAAGGCAATGTAAACTAAACGGTACAATTTTAAAGGGGTGCAGGAACAGAGAGACCTGAGGGTGTATGTACACAAATCTTTGAAGGTGGCAGAACAAGTTGAGAAGGCAGTTAAAAAAGCATATGGGATCCTGGGTGGACACAGGCAAAGTTATGGAAGTGGATGTAGGCAGTCTTTGTGATGGGAGAGGATTTGGGGTTGGAAGCTTAGGTCAGAGTCAAATAGGACACCGAGGTTGCGAACAGTCTGGTTCAACCTGAGACAGTGGCCGGGGAAGGAGTGGAATCGGTGGCATAGATACAGAATTTGTGGTGGGAGGATGAAGACGCCTTTGGTGTTCCCAGTTTTTCAACACCTCCACAGCCTTTATGTTGTCAGACTGCTTGTCCAACATACAATCCTGAACGCACCCAGAGGAGGGTGAAGGAAGGCCTGCAGGAGTACCAGAGGAGATTATGCGGGGTGGGGTAATTAATAAATATAAATATTAAAAAAAGAAATGGTATTGCAAGAGTTACAGGGACTTAAAGTAGATAAATCACCAGGCCCAGATGGTCTATATCCATAATGGAGGGAGGTTAGTAATAAAATAGCAGATTTTGGAAGCAGGAATTGTACCAAAGGATAGCAAATGTATACAGGTATACAGATTGTTAAAAGCAAGATCGTACATGAAAAAAGCCATAAAAAAGGCCAATGCAATTCTGGGTTTTTCATATTGGGGCCCTGAATGCAAAAGCAAGGAGGTGATGATGAATCTATACAAGATTCCCAAGCACATGGGAACACCACCACCTGCACGTTCCCCTCCAAGTCACACACCATCCTGACTTGGAAATATACTGCCATTCCTTCATTGTTGCTGGGTCAAAATCCTGGAACTCCCTACGTAACAGCACTGTGGGAGAACCGTCACCACACGGACAGCAGCGGTTCAAGAAGGTGGCTCAGCACCAGCTTCTAAAGGGCAATTAGGGATTGGCCATTAAATGCTGGCCTTGCCAGCGATGCCCACATCCCATGATTAAATAAATAAAATATTAGGCCGTAGATAGAGGACTGCACGGAGTTTGGGCACCCCATAATTGAAAGGATATTGGAGTCACAAAAATGATGTAATGTACACTCAGTAGGATTATACTAGAGATGAGAGGACATAGTTCTGATGAAAAACTTGAAAAACTATTAATGTATTCATTGGAGAAAAGATGATTAAGGGGAAAATCTAATAGAAGTATTCAAAACTTTGAAAGAGTAAATAGTGACAAATTATTTCCAATATTTGATGAATTGTTAACAAGCGAGCATTAACTTTGGATTAGTACCAGAAGCATAAAGAGGGAAATTAGAAGAATTTTATTTCAAGCAAAGGATCATTAGAATATGGAATGAATTATAACACATTGATATATAAGCTGTGTTAATCACACTGTTCGAGAGAATTTGGTAAACACTTGAAAAACATATTAAATAATTATGTTGTCAAGTAGCGTGTTTTGCAGCATCTAATAATGTTTTTCAAGTCTTTCGAACAGTGTGATTAACACAGCTTATATATCAATGTGTTATAATTCTTGTAAATCTTCATAGGACCATACAGTTCACCGATTAAAAAGCTGGGTCTAGCACATTAAATCCTAATCATTGCCAGCTTGGTAACCTTTGACCCTTCCAATGAAGTCACGATATTGGGAGCATCCACATTTAACATATAGAAAATTATAATTTAATTTTTTTTGCATATTTTCTTTGGTCATTAAGGTGTGGGATATTAATGCTTGGGATAGAGTACAGTATTTTTCTGCTTTTGCCATCCATTAACACCACCAAAAATTGTCCATAACTTTATTTCCAATTTTATATTAAACAATAACAACCTCAAATATGTTGAACGTATTAAAATTCAAAGCAATCCATTGTTTTCATTGGTCAAATTCCAGTTGCAATGCATATTTCCTGAAAGTTGTAGCTGGTTTTCACCTTTCCAACAAGTTAGAATACTCGTGGCTGTCAGAACGGACATTTTTATGGTTCTTCTAACAGACCCTCATGAATGTTTGGTTTGTTGGGATTGTTTGCAATGAGCCAGTCTGCAAGCCAGGTCTGAAAGAGAAGACGTTATAAAATTATATTAAAATGAGTAATTTTAAAAACAAAACATTTTGCTGATTTTTTATTGGAAACCAAAAATTTGAAGATAGTTTTTAGTGACTATTTATGCACATCTATGCGATGAATATTAGTGCTAGGAAATGGAGCCATTTCCATTCCAGCCACCCAGTTTTAGCATCCAGCTTTTCCGTTTCAGGTTAGATCAGAGTAAATCTTCCTCTGCTATTCCCCAACAACTTAATTCAGTCCAATCTCAGAACAGCACCTCCTACTGCATCTTGTGTACTAGCCATCCCAATGGCTTCTCTACGTGAGATTGTCTATTTATTGGGAAGTTGTGTCAATTTGGTGCTTTAGGCCCATAGAACTAGTAATTATGTGAAAGTGCCCAAAACACATTTCACATAAGCCCTTGCAGTCAGCAGAGAGAGGAGGCTTTCATTCCATCAGGGATAAAGAACAGTGTGCAAACATCGTCTCAATGCCTCTTGTCTCAAAGAATAAACACACCCTAATCATGGACAACAGTACTTCCATTTATTCAAGTGCTCCCCACAGTACAATACAGGATATGCACCACAAAAACATGAGAACAAATTCCTAATATACATCATATTTACAGGAGTTTCCTATTAATCTTAATCTTTAAAATGATGGGGTTACTAAATATACTGATACTCAATTGCATGAAATTTATAACAATGCAGCAGTGATTTAAAAAAGAATGCCCACAGCAGCAAGTAAATATAAAATACAGTGATTGCAAATGATAAGCAAGCCATAGAGAGAAAAGAGAAACATCAATTCCAACATATAACTCATTCAATTTTTTTGTATAAAGCACTCTTCTGTCTAGCGTGCAAAATAACTTACCGTGGCTTTTTATTTAGACTTGCTTCAATAAAAATAAATTCAGATTACACCAAGAGGTTGCATATTGCAACTGTACAAAACAAGTGTTAGGCACTGTACACTTAAATGTACCATTTGCTGTCAATTCATGTGTCCATCCGTTTAAAAAAAACTAGATTTTTTTTAAAATTTGAGGATCACCCATCCTCAGTTACCTCAACCAACTGGTCATCCTTCAAGTGCGAGCAGAGAGAATAAATGTAAGCAGGCCATTCAACCACTGAAGTGTGGCATCATTGCTGAACTTGATCCTGTCCTTACTTGAAATCCACACACTCACTTTCCAACAGGAGTCACTGGACAACAATCAAAAGTGGCTTACTTTTCCCATTAGTTGATTGAGGATTGAGGCCAATTATAAGGCCCCTTTTTCTCCCCTCACTGTGCACAATTTTCTGGTATTGAGGACTAACAATCTGCTCTCAGCCCTTTTCCAATGTAATTTTTTTAATCCAGTCATAAGGAAGTGCCTGAGAGACACATGCAATGTGATACTCTGCAAATTTTCCCTCCCTCAGCTTGGTGCCAAACCGACTGTACAGCTGACAACAGGAACTCATTGTGTGGAGTTGCCGGCCATGCATCACATAGCAGGCTGGAGCACCATCCAGGAATTTAATATATAGCAAAACCATAAAGCATGCTTGCAACAATTTACAACAGCAAGAAGTAATGCAAACCCTCCAATAATGAAAAAAATCTGATGTTACAAGCCTGACTTCAGCAGAGCACAGCAGTACATGGTACAAAATTACTGAAATGTATTCTTTATGTCCACTTTAAGAATAGTAGAAAAAAATGTCCTTGGTAAACTGGAATGAGTTAATGAGCATGTAACATATACATTAATGTTCACGATTCACTGACTGAAGAGTACTTACAATAGGGTCTGTGGGTTTCTGCTTGCAGAGTTCAGTCAGTCCAGACAACATTGTAGGATTTACAAATCTGCTCAGGTAATCCGTTGCAGCCCATCCAACTGGAATTGGGTCTGCAGTACCTGTAAACATTGAATAATCAGTCATTTACCTCAAGATTTTTTTTAATGTAGAGCAAGGTTTTCTAAAAAAATCTTGTTAGTAGTAGGGGGAACGGGGAAACATTATAAGAAGCTACTAAGAAACTCCACAGAATTTCTTTAGTTTATTGTTTTACAGACATAATGCTGCTTAATAAGATAAATTATAGCTAGTATATAGTACTTAAGGTTTATCGTTCTGCTAACAACGTTTAATGTGGAGATTTAAAAAAAGATTTTCTCCCTCAGAGTTTCTTCCCTTAACCTCTCACGAAGGCATCAAGTTCCACAGACATCTCCTTCAGTAGCTCATCCAAGTAACAATTCAAATGTAGGCTTGATCAGTGAGCATCAGCAAGCCTTTCAACTGTTGAGGCCATCACAACTAGGCCTAGATCCTCTCTTCACTTGGCAACAATGCTCACATGGGAGTCATTGGCTTCTGATCAGGAGTGTAGTTTTAGCCTACAAATACTGAGCACCTTCATCGCACCTTCCCCCAGCTAGCTTTGCTCAAATCAGGGATTTAAACTGGAACTTGTGTGTGAGCATGTGATCATTAGCTGAAGTTACAGGACAGCCACATTGATAATGGGAATTCCACTACATAGTGCCATTAATAGTCTGTATTAATGCCATTAATAGGCTGTATTGTAATTCATTGCAGTCTACTGACAGTCAGAAAAAAATAGACACAGCAATTGATGATTTTAAAATTAAACAAAAGTTTAGTCTAAGGAAAAATTGGCTATAACATATTCAATTGAATTTGGTTTGCTACAAAATATCAAATTATTGAAACAAATTATATTTTATGTCTGGTCATTAGCCACAATCTCCAATTCATTTTTAAATTTTGACTAATTGAGACTCTGCAGCTAAACATATTTAAACTTCATAAGAAGATTAGTTCTCAAAGCAGAGAAAATATGATGTTCTCTGCTCTGATCTACATTGTTGACTGCTACTCAGGGTCATCACTTGGCGTGTTTTCTTCTGAGTATCAACAAATTACAATACAACCCACTTAAGATCCCTACTGTGATGCAGTTATGTACAGGATCAAAATTTATTTTAAAAGAAGCATTCTTTAATTTAATTATATCAGATTTTAACTTGTTAATTTTCTGCCCTCGTTTTTGTTCCAGTAATAGTTTGCTAGAGATGTAACTTTGGGATTGTGGGTGAATTTGCTGACGTGTGTAAAGTCCTCCATAATCACTCCAATTGTTCCAAATCAATATTTTGAATTCTCATGTTTTTATAGACTGGCAATGACTTAGTTGTTATCATATGAACATTTAGTATCAAATTCTTCTGTTATTTTAATATAGGCATCAACCCATTTAAAATAAATAAGTTAACAACTGTTAAAATAGTAGATAGACGAATTATATACAAGTGTATTAATTTCAATCACTTACTTTTAGGTTTATATACCATCCTAATGAATGTTTGTAACGATGTAAGTGGCTTACAAGTTTTTTTTTAAGCTATTTTTTGGGTAGGGGAGGGAGGTTAAAATGCTTTCTCTCGTGTCCTTTACAACTTAGTGTTTTTACTGATGTAAAATAACAAAACACAAATACAATCTTGGTTATAATATGACTTGGATATGTCTGATTGTATCTATCAATGTTTCCAACTATTATAATACAATTGTTAGGAAAACACTGTTTAATGGTAATTTTTCAAAATTACTAATTGCGCTTTAATCACTATCTAGGTCTTTCCTGACATTCTGCGTCTCTTTTGGTAAATTATTTAAATTTCTCTTCCTTGTGCCATACACCAGTCCCTCAACTGCTGGTGACCTACTCCCAGACTTATGCCAATGATGTTTTGTAATTTGCTATCAGGGCACCACAGATTTGCCATCTACAAGGGCACCACAGATTAGGTCACTCTAAATCATAGGATTTTGTGGCTTTTTGAGACAAGCAACGTTTTGCTCTTCTACCTTCAAGTTCATAGAATCATAAACTGATACAGCACAGAAGGAGTCCATTTGGCCCATCGTGACTGTGCTGGCTCTTTGAAAGAGCTATCCAATTAGTCCCACTCCCCTGTCTTTCCCCATAGCCCTGTAAATTTTCTCCCTTCAAGTATTTATCCAATTCCCTTTTGAAAGTTATTATTGTATTTGCTTCCACCATCCTTTCAGGCAATGCATTCCAGATCATAACAACTCACGCAGAAATTTTTTTTTCCTCATCTCACCTCTGGTTCTTTTTCCAATTACCTTAAATCTGTGTCCTCTGGTTACCGATCCTTCTGCCACCGGAAACAATTTCTCCTTATTCAGTCTATCAAAATACTTCAAGGATTCTCATCCTTGTTTTCAAATCCCTCCATGGACTTGCCCCTCCCTATCTCTGTAGCCTCCTCCAGCCCTACAACCCTCCGAGATCTCTGCACTTCTCCAATTCTGGCCTTGCGCATCCCCGATTTTAATCCCTCCACCATTGGCGGCCGTGCCTTCAGCTACCTAGGCCCTAAGCTCTGGAATTCCCTCCCTAATCCTCTCTGCCTCTCTACCCCTCTCTCCTCCTTTAAGATGCTCCTTAAAGCGTACCACTTTGACCAAGTTTTGGTTACCTGTCTTATGTGGCTCGGTGTCAAATTTTGTTTGATAATGCTCCTGTGAAGCGCCATGGGACCTTTTACTAAGTTAAAGGTGCTATATAAATGCAAGTTGTTGATGTTGAGGTGAGTTTAATGGGCAATTAATGTGAAAATGCAGTAACTTCATGAAACTCATGGGGAGGTTAACGTCGAGATGCCATTTTTGCGAAGCTAACGGCAGAGCGGCGCAAATTGTCACCACAAGTTGCTGGTCAATTTGCACATTAATCACACGCCGTTATTTTTTCACCAAATTGCGGCCCATTGCCTCCAAAGCTGCAGTCTGTGGTTCCATGGAGGTGGAGGCACCAACTGGTCCCTGGCTGCTTCTTAGCTGGGGATCTGCTACAGATTTCAATAAAGCTGCCACTCATTTCATTGGTGCCTGCAACAAAGACAAAGCTTCCGTGATGTTGCCGCAAAGGACAGCTATAGACTGGAGAGTCACACCTGTCAGTTGCCGCACAACCTTGGGTATTGACCTCAGAGCATGCACGTAGCTATGATGTTCCTCAAACATCCTTCTTTTGAAACGGGTCCTACCTCACGAGTTCTTGGTACCAATCCGAAGCCAATGGCAGCCTTTTCCTCAGCAGCTGCTGGGAAGATGGCACATCCTCACCCATTCCCCATTCCTCTGGTTCCCTTATGCTCTGTGGAGCACCGGGTACAATATCCTCACTATCACTATCTAATTCTCCTCGGGTGAAATAACCTGAGCTGGTGCCTGGGAGTGAGCAAGCAAGTGCTGCAGGTGATGAGTTGGCAAGGATTAGGGCAGAGCGATTTAGGCAGGATGAAGCAGCTGCACGGGGAAGGGGTCCCAGCACTAATACTCCTCTTCAACAAGGAAGAAATATCTACCATGATTCTCCTCTTCCTGATCATCACCTTCCTTCTCCTGTCCCCACCCCCGTTACTGTGGTGGGTCTGGAGGAAAGGATTATAGAAGCTAAGAATCTGTGAGCATTACCCCCTTGGGATTAAGGAAAAAGAGGAAGGGGGTGGAAGGTTATGACCGCATGGTGCTTCATTGGGATGCCAGGGCAACAGTATAGGTGCTCAATCACTACCCTGCCACCGACCTCGCCATCTCCAAGGAGACCCAAGTGAATGCCCGCAAGCTGCATGGCCTTCTCCTTGAAGGGGTTGAGGGGTTTAAAGGTGGGGATGCTCCCACTGGTGGCCTACCTTTGGCAGTGCCAATTTGTCCTGCAAGAAAACAGAGTGAATGAGGCTAGCACTCAAGGAGTGTGCCAAGTGGCATGGGAGAGGTGAAGTACGTTAAGTAGGGGGCATGAAGTTGTTAAAGTGGTGGAAGGGGTTTTTGGGTTGTGTATGCCAGTTATTGGTGTTAGGGGAGCTGTGTAGGCATAGTGCACGTCACAGAGTTAGAGCCACCTTTAACCAACAGTATGAAGCATTTATTGCGCAAGTGTTGCTTTAAGAGGATGCTGACTTATTCACTTAGGTAATGATTATTGGCACAGCCATGTCAAGGCAAAGAGGGTGAAGAGTGTGCTCAGGATGGGAAAGGAAGAAAAGGAGTGCCCAGTATGTTACCTTGCCAGCCCTGCTGAGGTTGTTGAACTTTTTGCGACACTGGTCTGCAATCTTGGAGATGCAGAAGTTGACACTGTGCCAGTGCTAACACCCTCCAGGCAGCACAAGTGTTAAATCTCTGGCAGGCTTGGTGGCACCCACTCCCAGGAATCTGTGCCTCCTGCCTTCCATCTCCTCAAGAAAATTGCTTCTGCTTCACTGAAGTTTTACATTCTTCTCCTGGATGGGGCACTACCCTGCTACCCTCTGGGCATGAATAGTGCTTTAAGGCCATAATTCTGTACAAGTATGATCAGTTTTTGTATGACTTTTAATCAGAGGCTGATCTTCACAGCTGTCACATAACATTTTGCTCAAATCAAAGTCATTTAAAAATTCAAACAGTTATAACCTTTTCAGATTAAAGACTTACCACCAGGAAACATAAACCGAATTTCCCTCTCTGCTGCAGAAGCGGTTTCACTACCATGTACAGCATTCCTAAGGTCATCCGTCCCATATAGCGCCCTTAAACTGGAACAGGCAGACAATGGTAAAGCAGGTTAAATGGATCATATATTTTTACTGGCTTTTTATATGTAAAACTGCAGAACTTTTTACATTACTTTTTAAATATAAAATATATTAAGCATATTATTACTTGATAAAGAATACACCAAAGCTGCTCAATTGTTATGAAAGAGCTTTCATCTCCTCATGACAAAATCTGTGGAATTAAAATTCATAGAATTTGTCATTAGGGTTACCCAAACCTAGTCTGCAACAATAAAGAAAATGATGTCTGCATTCAGCCCACCAGGGCTAGTTTCAGAAATGGCGGGGGGGGCGGGGGGGGTGGAGAGGTAATTTTAACCTATCCCACCCGGTGGGAAACTGACAGGATCGGATTGGCCACCCGTTTTATTTTCCACTGACCGTAAGGTTAGATAAAAATTACCCCCAAGGTGTTCCACCATAGTGACAGATAAAACTGTTGATAGGGTGCTGCCACCATAGTGGGATGCAAATTTGCCCCACACACCCTAATTTTTAAGATCACTCACCTGCCTGGATGAGTTTGTTTTGCTTTTATGCTATTTGCAGGTCCAATCATCTTCTTCCAGTATGCTATTGCTTGATCTCTGGCAATGACCATGGCAATAGTTGGTCCAGAACTCATGAATGCTGTTAAACTGGGAAAGAACATTTTTCCATAATGTGCAGCATAAATATCACTGCACTGCTCTGGACTTAAATACACTTTCCGTTTCTGCAATGGGAAAAACAGTTCGGTTCAATATAGTATTCCAGATTAGCAGGCATACGGGAAGGGAAGGCAAAGGATGAGGCAGAAGGAGGAGGTGGGGGGTGGAAGGGAGCGAGGAGGTGGGGGGGAAGGGAGCGAGGAGGTGGGGGGGAAGGGAGCGAGGAGGTGGGGGGGAAGGGAGCGAGGAGGTGGGGGGGAAGGGAGCGAGGAGGTGGGGGGGAAGGGAGCGAGGAGGTGGGGGGGAAGGGAGCGAGGAGGTGGGGGGAAGGGAGCGAGGAGGTGGGGGGGGAAGGGAGAGGGAGCGAGAGCGGAAGGGGGCAAGGAAAGAGGCACCAGCGGCGGTGGACCTGAGAGGAGGACCCCCTGGGGCCCACCGAGCGGGGGGGGGGAGGAGGCCCCGGGGCCCACCGAGCGGGGGGGGGGGGAGGAGGCCCCGGGGCCCACCGAGCGGGGGGGGGAGGAGGCCCCGGGGCCCACCGAGCGGGGGGGGGAGGAGGCCCCGGGGCCCACCGAGCGGGGGGGGGGGGGGAGGAGGCCCCGGGGCCCACCGAGCGGGGGGGGGGGGGAGGAGGCCCCGGGGCCCACCGAGCGGGGTGGGAGGAGGCCCCGGGGCCCACCGAGCGGTGGGGGGGAGGAGGCCCCGGGGCCCACCGAGCGGGGGGGGGGAGGAGGCCCCGGGGCCCACCGAGCGGGGGGGGGAGGAGGCCCCGGGGCCCACCGAGCGGGGGGGGGGAGGAGGCCCCGGGGCCCACCGAGCGGGGGGGGAGGAGGAGGCCCCGGGGCCCACCGAGCGGGGGGGGGAGGAGGCCCCGGGGCCCACCGAGCGGGGGGGGAGGAGGCCCCGGGGCCCACCGAGCGGGGGGGGAGGAGGCCCCGGGGGCCACCGAGCGGGGGAGGAGGAGGCCCCGGGGCCCACCAAGCGGGGGAGGAGGAGGGGAGGAGGCCCTGGGGCCCACCGAGCGGGGGAGGAGGAGGCCCCGGGCCCACCGAGCGGGGGAGGAGGAGGCCCAGGGCCCACCGAGCGGGGGAGGAGGAGGCCCAGGGCCCACCGAGCGGGGGAGGAGGAGGCCCAGGGCCCACCGAGCGGGGAAGGAAGAGGCCCCGGGCCCACCGAGCGGGGGAGGAGGAGGCCCCGGGGCCCACCGAGCGGGGGAGGAGGAGGGGAGGAGGCCCCGGGCCCACCGAGCGGGGGAGGAGGAGGGGAGGAGGCCCCGGGCCCACCGAGCGGGGGAGGAGGAGGCCCCCAGGCCCACCGAGCGGGGGAGGAGGAGGCCCCGGGCCCACCGAGCGGGGGAGGAGGAGGCCCCGGGCCCACCGAGCGGGGGAGGAGGAGGCCCCGGGCCCACCGAGCGGGGGAGGAGGAGGCCCCGGGCCCACCGAGCGGGGGAGGAGGAGGCCCCGTGCCCACCGAGCGGGGGAGGAGGAGGCCCCGGGCCCACCGAGCGGGGGAGGAGGAGGGGAGGAGGCCCCGGGCCCACCGAGCGGGGGAGGAGGAGGGGAGGAGGCCCCGGGCCCACCGAGCGGGGGAGGAGGAGGCCCCCAGGCCCACCGAGCGGGGGAGGAGGAGGCCCCGAGCCCACCGAGCGGGGGAGGAGGAGGGGAGGAGGCCCCGGGCCCACCGAGCGGGGGAGGAGGAGGCCTCGAGTATTCAATGAAATCAAAAACAACAACAACAAAGATAATCAAGGAGTGACGTCACAGGACGGCAGGTAGGTGATTGGTTGGTGAGTATTAGTTTCTTTGCTCTCTATGCTAGGGCAATGGTTTAAACTAAGAGCTGGGAAACTGTAACTTGCTATTTCCTTATTAAATTAATAACTTAAACTAGATAAACTAATTAGTCAATAAAACTAAAAAATAAACGATTGAATAAAAACTTTAACTAATTAAATATATAAAACAAGGTTAGATTGGGATGGCAGGGCAGGTGGTATGTCTTAACTGCATCATGTGGGAGTTGGGGGAGACCAGCGAGATCCCGAGCAACCACATTTGCAGTAAGTGTCTGCAACTCAAGGAACTTCGGCTCAGAATGTTAACTGTATCCATGTGATTTATATTAATTAATGTTAATTGTATTCAGGTGGTGCGTATCAATTGGGAACTCTCTTGCATTCATTTATATAAGAACTTATCTAGGGTGTGGTGTGGGTGTAACGTGGATCTCTGTGAATAAAGGCTTGGAAGCAACTGAAGACCAGGCTCTAGTATTCTATCCTTCACCACCTGGCTATCCAGTTTATTACACAGAGTTGTTGAGCTGGAGTCCGAGCTGCAAACATTGCGATGCATCAGGGAGGGGAAGAGTTATCTGGACGCTTTGATCCAGGAGGCAGTCACACGCCTTAGGTTAGGTAGTAGTTTAGATTTGGTCAATAGTCAGGGACAGGAGGATGTGACTCCGAGACAGGCAGGTATGGGACCCAGGATGTAGTGATGGAGGATCCTCAGCCCTTGACCTTGTCCAACAGGTACAAGGTACTTGCTATCTGTATGGATGAGAACAAGGACTGCAGGGAGGATGGGTAAACTGACGACAGCACCATGGTACAGGGGGCCATTCAAGTGGGGGGAGTAAAATGTAATGTGGTAGTGTTAGGGGATAGTATAGTCAGGAGGGTAGACACTGTTCTTTGCAGCTGCGAGTGGGAGGCCCGAAGGCTGTGTTGCCTACCCAGTGCCAGGGTTAAAGGACATCTCCTCGCGGCTGGAAAAGAACTTGGAGCATGAGGGGGACGCTCCAGTTGTCGTGGTCCACGTAGGAACCAACAACATAGAAAGAACTAAGAATGAGGTTTTGCTGAGGGACTTTGAGGAGCTAGGGACCAAATTAAAAAGCAGAACCTCAAAGGTAATAATCTCTGGATTACTACCTGAGCCAAGCACAAGTTGGCATAGGGTCAAACAGATCAGAGAGTTAAATGCGTGGCTCAAAGATTGGTATGGGAGACAGGGGTTTCAATTCATAAGGAACTGGTACCAGTACTGGGGAAAGAGGGAGCTGTTCCATTGGGCGCTCCACTTAAACCGGGCTGGGACCAGTGCCCTGGCAAATGGAATGACTAGGGCTGTAGATGGGGCTTTAAACTAAAAAGGTGGGTGGGAGGGTTCAGGTGAGGGGAAATTTAGAAATCTAAAGAGAAAAGACAAGGCAATAGAGCACGATATCGATTTGAGTAAAGATAAGCAGAGTGTGACAGGAAGGGACAGAAAGTTTAACGGTAATAGAGCACCAGCGAATAAGGTCATAGCAGGGAAAAATGGTAACAAGTTAAACAAAGCATTCGGAACAAGATAGACGAATTAGTGGAACAAATAGAGATAAATGGTTTGATCTACTAGCTATTACAGAGACGTGATTGCAAGGTGACCAAGCTTGGCAACTAAATATTTCAGGGTACTTGACGTTACGAAAAGACTGGCAGAATGGAAAAGTAGAGGGGGTAGCCCTGATAATAAAGGATGACGTAAGGACAGTAGTGAGAAAGTATCTTAGCTCGGAAGATCAGGAGGTAGAATCAGTATGGGTGGAGATAAAAAATAATAAGGGGCAGAAAACTCTGTTCTAGTTTACAGGCCCCCTAATGGTAGCTATACTGTTGGACAGAGTATTAATCAAGAAGTAATTGGAGTAACAAAGGTAATGCAATGATCATGGGGGTCTTTAATCTTCATATAGATTGGACAAATCAAATTGGCAAAGGTAGTCTGGAGGACGAAATCATGGAATGCATTCGAGACAGTTTCCTAGAACAATACACCGTGAAGCCAACCAGGGAACAGGCTATTTTAGATTTTGTATTGTGTAATGAGACAGGGTTAATTAGTAATCTCAAAGTAAAGCGTCTTCTGGAGAAGAGTATTCATAATATGGTAGAATTTTACGTTTGAGCGTGACATACATAAGTCTGAAACTAGAGTCTTAAACTTAAATAAAGCCAATTACATAGGTATGAGGGGCGAGTTGGCTAAGGTAGATTGGGAAATTAGATTAAAAGGTATGATGGCAAATAAGCAATGGCAAACATTTAAAGAAATATTTCAAAATTCTCAATGAATATACATTCTATTGAAAAATAAAAACTCCATGGGAAAAATGAACCATCCGTGGCTAGCTGAAGAAGTTAAGGATAGTATTAGATTAAAAGAAGAGGCTTATAATGTTGCGAAGAAGTCTAGTAAGCCTAAGGATTGGGAGAGTTTTAAAAACCAAAAAATTGATTAAAAGGGAGATAAAGGTGATAAAGGTGGCTGCAAAGATAGTGGATGCATTGGTTGTGAGCTTCCAAAATTGCCTAGATTCTAGAATGGTGCCAGCGGATTGGAAGGTAGCAAAGGTAACACCACTATTCAAGAATGGAGGGAGAGAGAAAACAGGGAACTACAGGCCAGTTAGCCTGACATCAGTCGTCGGGAAAGTGCTGGAATCCATTATTAAGGAAATGGTAACAGGGCACTTAGAAAATCATAATATGATTAGGCAGAGTCAACATGGATTTATGAGACGGAAATAGTGTTTGACAAATTTATTACAGTTTTTTGAGGATGTAACTAGCAGGGTAGATAAAGGGATCCAGTGGATGTAGTATATTTGGATTTTCAAAAGGCATTCGATAAGGTGCCACATAAAAGGTTGTTATACAAGGGCTCATGGGGTTGGGGGTAATATATTAGCATGGATAGAGGATTGGTTAATGGCCAGAAAGCAGAGAATTGGGATAAATGGGTCATTTTCAGGTTGGCAGGCTGTTACTAGTGGAGTGTTGCAAGGATCAGTGCTTGAGCCTCAGCTATTTACAATCTATTTTAATGACTTAGATGAAGGGATCAAATGTAATGTATCCAAGTTTGCTGATGATACAAAGCTAGGTGGGAAAGTAAGCTGTGAGGAGGATGCAAAGAGTCTGCAAAGGGATATAGACAGGTTAAATGAGTGGGCAAGAGGTGGCAGGTGGAGTATAATGTGGGTAAATGTGAGGTTATTCACTTTGGTAGAAAGAATAGAAAAACAGAATATTTTTTAAACGGTGAGAAACTATTAAATGTTGACGTTCAGAGAGATTTGGGTATCCTCGTACAAGAAACACAGAACGTTAGCATGCAGGTACAGCAAGCAATTAGGAAGGCAAGTGGCATGTTGGCCTTTATTGCAAGGGGGTTGGAGTACAAGACTAAGGAAGTCTTGCTACAATTGTACACGGCTTTGGTGAGACCACACCTGGAGTACTGTGTACAGTTTTAGTCTCCTTATCTAAGGAAGGATATACTTTTAGAGGCGGTGCAATGAAGGTTCACGAGATTGATTCCTGGGTTGAGAGGGTTGTCCTATGAGGCGAGATTGAGTAGAATGGGCCTATACTCTCTGGAGTTTAGAAGTATGAGAGGTGATCTCATAGAAACATATAAGATTCTGAGGGGGCTTGATGGGATAGAGCTGAGAGGTTGTTTCCCCTGGCTGGAGAGTCTAGAACTAGGGGGCATAGTCTCAGGATAAGGGGTCTTAGATGGAGGAGAAATTTCTTCACTCAGAGGGTTATGAATCTTTGGAATTCTCTACCCCGAGGGCTGTGGATGCTCAGTCATTGAGTATATTCAAGGCTGAGATAGATTTTTGGATTCTAGGGGAATCAAAGGATATGAGGAAAGGGCGGGAAAGTGTAGTTGAGATCGAAGATCAGCCAGGATTGTCTTGAATGGCAGAGCAGGCTCGAGAGGTCCTATGGCCTACTCCTGATCCTATTTCTTATGTTCTTATGGAAAGGAAGAGGGGGGGGGGGAGCAGGGAGAGAGGGCGGAAGAAGGGAAAAGGCAGAACAGGACAGAGAGTCAGGATCGGGGGTGGCACTAGGACCGCACAATCCATGCGATTGTAAGGATGCCTGAGTCAGGGGCCTGAACAGATCTAGTGATTTGGATGAGGGAACTAAATGTAACATTTCTAAGTTTGCAGACAACACAAAGCTGGGGTGGAATGTGAGCTGTGAGGAGGATGCAAAGAGGCTCCAATGTGATTTAGACAAGCTGGGTGAGTGGGCAAGAACATGGCAGATGCAGTATAATGTGGATAAATGTGAGGTTATCCACTTTGGTTGTAAAAACAGAAAGGCAGATTATTATCTGAATGATGATAGATTGGGAAAAGGGGAGGTGCAACGAGTCCAGTTAGGAAGGCGAATGGTATGTTGGCCTTCATTGCAAGAGGATTTGAGTACAGGAGCAGGGATGTCTTACTGCAGTTATACAGGGCCTTGATGATACCACATCTGGAGTATTGTGTGCAGTTTTGGTCTCCTTATCTGAGGAAGGATGTCCTTGCCATGGAGGGAGTGCAACGAAGGTTTACCAGACTGATTCCTGGGATGGCAGGACTGACGTATGAGAAGAGATTGGGTCGACTAGGCCTATATTCACTAGAGTTTAGAAGAATGAGAGGTGATCTCATCGAAACATATAAAATTCTAACAGGACTAGACAGACTAGATGCAGGAAGGATGTTCCCGATGGCTGGGGAGTCCAGAACCAGGGGTCACAGTCTCAGGATACGGGGTATGCCATTTAGAACCGAGATGAGGAGAAATTTCTTCACTCAGAGGGTGGTGAACCTGTGGAATTCTCTACCACAGAAAGCAGCGGAGGCCAAGTCATTAGATGTATTCAAGAAGGAAATAGATATATTTCTTAATGCTAAAGGGATCAAGGGATATGGGGAAAAAGCGGGAACAGGGTACTAAGTTAGACGATCAGCCATGATCATTTTGAATGGCAGAGCAGGCCCGAAGGGCTGAATGGCCTAATCTTGCTCCTATTTTCTATGTTTCTATGTTAGTGTGCTTATTAATAAATATAATAAAATATGCACAAATCTCAAAACTTTCATTAACATTTTTAAAATACATATCAAAATATGAATAATTTTATTTTCATTCATACTTCCTGTGGGATTTACAATTTGAGATGGGTTTGAAATCTGGAAAATATGCGTAAACTGTCTCCTTTTCCCTAACTCTGCTCGATTTCAAACATAAAGTCATTTTTGTAAATGAAAATAATAATTTTCCTCACCTCAAAACAATGATAACATGCTACTTAGAACAAATAAAAAATGAATTCATCATTGGTACTCATCCCGTCTGATAATAAAGTAGGTTTGTGCCTAATTATATCCCACAGTCAGTAAATTTTCTCTTGAGCGAACTGATGCCTTTCATTGTATGTCATAATGGTGGAATCGCTGACTGCTCCTAACAATAGCTGTTCCCTATTAATTGTGCTTAAAGTTCTGCTGGGGTTTCAACAATTCTGTGTCCATCTCCCTCTCACACCCTCTGCATTCCAGCCTGACTCTCAATCATAGATAATGCATGCTCTGACCACATATTTCTGATCTTAATATTCTTACATTTAACCCTGTTGTCCAGCACGCTTTTTGGATAGAGGAGGTCCTTTCTCTAATGCCACTCCTCCCCCAAAGGTGTACTTACTGTCTCCTCCAACCTGTTAACTAATATATCCATATAAAAAGGCCAAGTGATTCTACATACTGGGAAATTACAATCACATTTCCCAGGTGCTGAGTAAGAGCGCAGATAAAGTTTAACTGTACAATATAAATTCTAAAGATAACAGCAGTGTAACCCATAGAATTACAAATTAAGTTGAATCCATGAAACAGACCCTGACCCAGCTGTCATTCATTTCCTTTTACCTCTATGTATTCTTTTAGCTCATCCGATTGTCTTTATTTTATAATTTTAAACAAGTTGGAAAATAAACAGGTGCCAAAGCTCAGACAACTGATTTGACACCAGATTAAATAGGCAGCATCTAATATAATTGTCTGATAAAATATAGGGCCCCCAAACTGAACCTTTGCACGTGGCCCCCACAGACAAATACAGCCCCTGGGTGGGGGAGGGGGCAATCAGAAGGAAAAGAATCATAAAATCATGCAACACAGGAGGCCATTCGGCCCATCATGTCTGTGCCAGCTCTTTGAAAGAGCTATCCAATTAGTCTCACTCCCCTCCTATTTCCCCATCGCCCTGCAAATTTCTTCTTTTCAAGTATATATCCAACTCCCTTCTAAATGTTTCTATTGAATCTTCTTCCACCAATCTTTCAGGCAGTGCATTTCAGATTGTAACAACTTGCTGCATAAAAAAAATTTCCTCCTTCCCCCTGGAATTTTTTGCCAATTATCTTAAATCTGTGTCCTCTGGTTACCAACCCTCCTGCGAGAGGAAACAGTTTCTCTCCCTCATATTTTGAATACCTCTATTAAATCACCTTTTAACTTTTCTGCTCTAAGGAGAATAATCCAAGCTTCTCTCATCTGTCCCATAAATGAAGTCCCTCATCTCTGGTACCATTCTGGTAAATCTCCTCCGCACCCTCTCCAAGGCCTTGACATCCTTCCTAAAGTCTGATGCCCAGAATTGGACACAATACTCTTAGCTGAGGCCTTACAGGTGATTTATAAAGGTTTACCATAACTTCCTTGCTTTTGTACTCTATGCCTCTATTTATAAAGCAAAGGATCCCAAATGCTTTTTTTAAGAAACAGCCTTATCAACTTGTCTTGACAACTTCAAAAATTGTGTATACAAACCCCCATGTCTCTCTGTTCCTGCACCCCCTTTACAATTGTACCATTTAATTTATATTGCCTCTCCTCATTTTTCCTTCGAAAATGCATTACTTCACACTTCTCTGCATTAAATTTCATCTGCCATGTGTCTGCCCATTTCACCAGTCTATGTCCTCCTGAAGCCTGTTACTATCCTCCCCACTATTTACTACATTTCCGAGTTTCGTGTCATCTGCAAACTTTGAAATTACACCTTCTATGGCCAAGTCCAGATATATATAGAAAAAAATGGTCTTAATATCGACCCATGGGGGACACCACTGTATACTTCCTTCCAGTCTGATAAATAACTGTTCAGCACTACTCATTGCTTTCTATCTTAGTCAAAAGTTTGAGGGAAAAAAATACTCCCAAGCTCCAGCAAAACTGTTACATGTTTTGATTTATAGAAGTACTTTTCCCCCTATATTTTTGTTAACAGCACCTACAAGGAAATCAATGTATCAAAATTGCGAGCCTGATTAAAAAAAAGAAAGCGGCGTTCAGTTTAACGACAGAAGAGGTTAAAAAAAAACACCCCATAAATAAAACTTACATCGCTGTAAAGTATTAAAACTCGGAAATTGTAACTGGCCAGTTTTTGTGTCGAGCTATAAAATCGCACCGACTGGCAGGAGGAACAAAGCTGAATGTTGCCTAGAACAAGCCACACAGCACACCTCTGCAAGGGTTTTCATGTTTCATTCTAAAGACATTTGCAGCGTACTTGAATTATGGTGAACCCGGATCGGAGAACGATCTCTTCGATTTCGTCCGCGCTGTCGATGGCGTCCGGTTTGATCAGGGCCAGTGTCCTCTCCACGTACACCTCTGATGCAGACCGTGCTTCCTCCATAATTCACTCGCTCACCTCTGATCGAAATACCGTACCTTTCCTAAAAAAAAATACTGCAAATTGAGCACTGCAGCGGTAACAAGAAAATTAAAATATTAGAGTAAAGTGAATTTCACACTTGTTATTTGCGTTCACTAGTACAGTAAGTTTTTAAAGAACGGCACGAATCTTTAGGATTTTTCTTCTGGTGTTGTCGAGGCTGTTGCTAAGGAACACTTAGTGCTTATGTGCTTTTCCCAAGAGACTTTTCAGAAGCAACCAATCTCTGGTAACAACTTATATTTAGTATGCAGATTATTTTAGAATGCATATCCCACTGGCATGAAACACCTTATTCATTCATCTGTTTTATAATTAAACCATAATGAGGGTACGAAAACTCACAGGGAGTTGTCACTGGGCAACTCTCGAGCGTCTCCTCTAGATGAATAATGTTATAGTCAGGGCCCCTAGATTTCCTCTACACTCAAAGGCCGATTTCAACAACTAGCTCAACCAAATTCTCCAGCATAAGAATGTAGATTCTGCTGCCAGTCTGTTCGGGATTGATTGAAATACCAATACTTACTTTAAAATATTCCCCTCAATATAATGTTTTGAAATACTGTATAAATAATGCTTATTTGGACAAATCAAACATTTAAACAGCTTAAAATCAGTTTACTATGCTTAAGCCTCTAACTCTGCAAAGCACTGTGAGTTGTTTGCAGTAGTAGCTTCTATACTATTCAAGTAAGATAACTTGAATTAGATAATTAAATGGTAGCTAGCTAAAATAGTGGAGCACAAGGACGTACTTACATTAGCTTGTTCATACAATTTTAACTCTGCGGGCTGTTTTTAGCAGTTGCTTTGTTGATGCATAAATGTGGGGACACCATTACCTCCATGTTCCCCGCCAAGTCACACACTATCTTGACTTGGTCATATAATCATCATTCCTGGGTCAGAATCCTGGAATTCCCGATCTAACACAACGGTGGGACTGCAGTGGTTCCAGGAGAAGCCTACCACACCACCACGTTTTCAGGGCAACTAGTGATCGGCAATAAATGCAGCCTTGATGGATGGTCACTTATTAGCTTGGTTTCTTACAGATACTGTTCCTTTGTTTCTGCTTTTTGATTCCTTTAGTTTGCAGATTGTTGTAGTTACCAGATGTGATTCAGCTGCCTTTCTTGAATGTGGTAACTGTACCTGTCTGATTCCAGTCTATCAGAACCTCCCCAGTGTTAAGTAAGTCTAAGTGCCAGGATTTTTAAATATCGCATCTGCTATCCTGTTTTTCTGCACCCATTTCTTTGTTTATTTTGGCATGCTGAATCACATTTTCTTGCAGTCAAATTTTTTTTCACCCCTTCATTAATTTCTGTATCTTTCATCTTTCCCACCACATCTCATTTTTAAAAATCTCCACTTCTCTTTGTCTACCCCTTCATTTTTACTTTCCCAATCTCTTAACTTTTTCTCTCTCCTCTTTCTGATTCCATCTCATTTACTTTCTCTGAAGTGAGGCTCAAGGTTCACATGAATGACTGATGGTGACCAGCACTGAGGTCACGTGTATAGCCCTAACAAAGATTTGACTGCAAGAAAATGTGATTCAGGCATGCAGAAATAAACAAAGAAATGGGTGCTGAATCACTGAGGTTATGCAAGCATGGAATAACAAAAATCATTTGCAGGAGATGCCTAACTGAAAGATCCTACTTCTGTTTCACATATAGTCAAACACAAAACTTTTAATTACAGATTGAGAAACCAAGTCCATAGTACAGCACAGCACCACAGTTGAAAGAATACAAGTGAAAACACGTCAGGTTCCACATGCACGCTGACAACTCCCAGCTCTACCTCACCACCACCGTCTCTGATTTGTCATGATGCTTGTCTGACATCCAGTACTGGATGAGCAGAAATTTCCTCCAACTAAGTATCAGGAAGACCGAAGCCATTATCTTCGGTGCCCGCCACCGACTCCGTCCCTCTCCCTGGCCACTGTCTGAGGCTGAATTAGACAGTTCGCAACCGTGGCATCCTATTTGATCCTGAGATGAGCTTCCGACCCCATTGTCAGCTCCATCACCAAGACCGCCTACTTTCACTCCCATCTCTGTCTCTGCCTCAGCTCATCTGCTGCTGAAACCCTCATCCATGCCTTTGCTACCTCTAGGCTTGACTATTCCAATGCTCTCCTGGCCAGCCTCCCATCTTCCACCCTCCATAAACTTGAACTCATCCAAAACTCTACTGCCAGTATCTTAAATCTCACCAAGTCCCGTTTACCCATCACCCCTGTGCTCACTGACCTACATTGGCTCCCGGTCCTGCAACACCTCAATTTTAAAATTCTGATGTTTTCAAATCACTTCATGGCCTCGCTATCTCTATTTCTGTCTCTCTAACCTCCTCCAGCCCTACAACTCTCAGGTCTCTGCACTCCTCCAAATCTGGCTTCTTGCACATCCCCAATTTGCATTGCCCCACCATTGGCAGCTATGCCTTCAGCTGCCTAGGCCCTAAGCCCTAAAACTCACTCCCTAAATCTCTCCTCCTTTAAGACACTCCTTAAAATCTACCTCTTTGACCAAGCTTTTAGTCACCTGACCTAACATCTCCTGATGTGGCCAGTGTCAAATTTTGTTTGATAATGCTCCTGAGAGGCACTTTGGGATGTTTTACGTTAAATGCAAGTTGTTGTAAGTAGGAGAGTAGCAATTAGGTGATACCATGTTTGGTTTTAAAAACCTGAAGATTGTAGATAACAGGTTTAAATATGTTCATGGAGGATCAACAAAAAAGTGATGACATAAATATGAACTTTCATAAACAACATCTCAGGACTGGTTACACCTAAAACAAGTAGGCTAGCAAGCAACAGTGAGGCAGCAATCCAGAATCATTTAGATAGGTGGGGGGCAGGCAGGAAACAGGATCCCAGAAGAAACTGAAGGTAATGAGATGGGTATGGACACATACATGAACTATTTACCAGAAAAAGGCAATATTGATGGTGTTGATTTATAAATGAATATTGGCCAGTAGAGAACTACCTGCTTCTCTGAACAGTGGCATTTCACACCCACCTATACAGTGAAGCAGGGACTTGGTTGAACATCCTTTTTGAAAAACAACATTTCTTGACACTACAGCATTTAGCTGAAGTACCAGTCTAGATTATGAGTTCAAATGCTGGAGTGGGTCTTGAACCCAGACCCTTCTAACAGACGAGAATGCTAAAATGTTAGGCACATTGTATTGTTTAGCATTTTGTCCATACATTTTCCTTCTGTGCATTTTATCTGGAAACAATTCCATAATAGTTTATCCTGTATAAAATGGTATGAAATAGTGGGCATTAGACCTGGGCTACACTAACCCACAGTAAACAATAAAGACACAGGGTTCAGTTCACAGGAAAGTGTGGTCCATTTCCAGAAATGGTGATCAAGCTGTTATGGAAGAAAATATGTTGCAAAAAAAAAGCAACCTATATAGGGTCTGAGGAAATGCCTCCTACTGTATAAATTAAGCCACAAGGTTTGGGGTTGGGCCCTATAGATCAGAAACATCACAGGTTTGACTCTTAGGCTATCTTAAGTAAGCTAATCTCAGCCAGAGGAGCAGTGGCCTCAATGGCTGGTGTGAGGGAGGGGGAAAAACAATCAAACTTACGCTCCTGCTGGAAAATGTGCAAGTGAGATCAGGACCATTATAACCAAGCCTAATGCTGATGGCTCAATAAGCTTGGCAACTCACCCTCTACTTTGGAAATATACCCTAACTATACTCTATTGTGATTTGATACCTTCAGGTGGAGGGCGAGAAAGGAGTTAATTTTTCATCCTCCCATCTACAGGACATCAAGAACCAATTGAATTGCAAGTATTTAAATTAAAACCTTACAAGTAAAATTACAAATGTTGGCAGTGGCATTTGTTTTTCATTCCTTTTCCCCATAGATTGGCCATTGTAAGAGCAGCTGTGGAAAATATCAACATGTGTCAACAGCTGCTCAGTAAACTTTCAGATAGTGCTCTCAAATTCATGATTCAGAGCAGAGGGGATTGTAAATAGAAAATTAGACAGACTTCAGTTTACCCACGTTTCTGTGAATGCAGTAACATAGCTGGGGTCATTTACTGCATCATTCTGCTTTCTCTCCCTGCAAAAATTACAGGTTACTAGTCAGCACACACTATGCCCAAAATCAGTACATGAGGCAAGGGGCAGAGTATATTGAACTGCATGCTGCCACATGGTGCCCAAGTGAGTCATATTCAGTCCAAGGGATACAGTTCTCTTGTAGGGCAAGTATAAGCAGTAGCAATAATGTTGAAGTGTCAAATTCACAGTCCTTCACACTAACATAACATCCCAGTTCTCAACACCACAACTGCTATAAAGCAGGTTAGCGAATGTAGCATCCACAGGCCTAAAAACAAAACATTTTACTGTGCAGCCTTTCATGTACAACTAAAGGCAATTTTCATAAATAATGGATTTAAAGTACAAATTCCATCCTAAGACAAAAAGGGAAAATTTCCTGAAGAGATATAAAACCAACAGGTCAACTTACTACAAACAGAACAATGGAAACACAGCCAGTCCCTTCTTCAAAACTGAGTTTTTAAAAAAGTCTGCAACTGTAGCAATAACTCGTCTGTTCTCTCCAGATGCTGACTAACCAGTTATGTATTTCTAGCATTTTCTGTTTTTTTTTAAGATTTCCAGCAGGCACAGCCTTTTACTTTTCACGTCAATTTACTCTACTCCATTCACTAGATAGCATGTCTCCTGGTCAGTTTGTCACATACTACTCCACTCAGTTCATGAGCAAGAACAGATCCAGCAGCACTTCAAAACCAACTTTTTAAAAATAGTTTTTTGTGCCCATGAAAGCCAGGAATATCATTACCGGGGCACAGAACAATTTCTGACACCAGTGGCCTAAAACATGAGCTCGATAGGGCCCAATCAGCAACAGAATAGAGCTCATTCTGTTCTACCCCTGTTCTACATCCAGACCTCAGTGTGACAAAGCCAGCCCATCCCACAAGGCGTCCATGCAACTTAGTGAAAACTTTGTGTTATAAACCCATAAAGGAAAAGACTTAGTGTAGGGATATCTGTGTAGGGAATGCAGCAGTCAATTTACATACAGCAAGGTCCCACAAAACAGCAATGAGATATATGACTAGATAATCTGTTTATGATGTTGGTTGAGGGATAAATATTGTCCAGAACACCTGGAGAACTCCACTGCTCTTCGAATAGTGCCAAGGGATCTTTTACATCCACTAAGAGGGCAGATATAACCTAAGACTAACGTCTCCTCCGAAAGTGTGAGCATGGATAATGTGCTCTAAGATGGGGCTTGAACACAACTGTCAGAATAAGCCAAGCCATACAGAACCAGGATGAAACCATCCAATTAATTTAACAAACAGAAAACCTTCATCCCATCATGGCAGGTTGCAGTCAAACAATCTACCCACTCAGATCCAAAGTGAAAGAACAATGCCCTAACCCATCCCAAATCGGAAATACAATTTAGCAATCTGTACAACCATTGCATAATTAAATAATGCAATAAGTCAAGGTTCATGTGTTTACACACAATTTTGTAGAATACAACTGGTAAAGTCACCCCATATAGCACAATGGTGTGTTTAGAGCAGTTATTAACTTTGGAAATCATGAATCCAAACAAGATCTCTACACAGATTAAGTTGAAAACAGCGATATTTTATTTCAGATCAGCCCGAACAAGTAAAGATTCTCTGTATATTCTTGCAAGAAACACTTCATCTTGTTCCAATGGTGACCTGCCAGACTCTGATGAGGTTATCCGTGTAGCCAGCAAACAACGTCTGGGGGAAAATACAAGAGGTCAACAATTAGTAGCACTAATATGGCAGTATTTGTTTCAAATGGCAAACTAGTTTAAGCAGTCTTCAATCCAGCCACCACTGGGATTCCAGATTTGCAAACTGGTAGCTAAAACGAGGCACAGCTACCAAAATTACTTAAATTACTGTTCTTTAGACATTAATACTCTTTACTTGTGTAACTCTTGGATGCACAGCACTAATTTACAACAGCCACATACATTTTACAATTACCATTACAACATTTTTAGTCCATTATCCCATCATATTTGCAGGACTTGTAATCATCCCCATATGGGTCAGATACTTGTGTGAATGAATATAATCATCGGGATACTGGTCATATTTGAAGTAATACTCCAAATTAAAAAAGGTACCTGTCCATCTGCAGACCAAGCCAGGCATGTACACTGTGGAGGCTCTGCCTTACTGCTGGTGCTAATTACTTCCTGTCGCAGTTCATCCACTATGATTTTTCCTTCCAGGTCCTGTGAACAATTCATAAATACACAAATTCTAAAATTCTCTACTAGTACTCACAACAATACAAAACCATTCAAGAAAATATAAGTATTCAAGCTAGATAAACACACGAGGGAGAAGGGAATGTTGATAGGGTTAGATGAAGGGTGGGAGGAGGCTCACGTGGAACATAAACACCGGCATGGACCTGTTGGGCCGGATGGCCTGTTTCTATGCTGTACATTCTTTGTAATTCACATATTGGGAAAGGCTTCTAGTTAAAGGTGAATGTGGTTTTAAGCAAATGTAATTTCTGTTTAACATTAGTATTCTTACAAAAAAAAATGAATTGACACCCAATCTTCCCAGATATGCAAAAGCAGTGATCAACCAGTGGGCAGTTACAACAAGGGAGTCTATCCCCACCCTGATCTTTCAGGCAAAGGGTGATTGGAGAAGAAATAAAAAGAACAAGTGCCACTCTACAACAGAGTCACTTGCCGTGGCTTTGCTCCTGGCTAGCTTCCAATCTTAAAAAAATTATAAACTGAAGTTCTCATTAAGTGCAAAAAAAATGACAATTATCAGGAGTAGACTGTATCCCCCAATGAGACAATACTATGTATGGTTCTGTTCAAATCTCCAGACCACAAACAGGCAGAAATAGCATCTAAGATATAACTGAGCTGGCTGAATTCATGAGCCACATATCCACATGGACCACTGTCTGATATGTCAGAGATAGAAATGGCATTATAGGCAACAGGACTTTTTAAACAAATGCTTGAATCTGCAGTGTCAATCTGTACTTCTAAAAACATCCTACGCTCAAGGTTTTGTTCTAAATCAGTGAAGTGTGAAAATTGTTCCATCACTAACTGCTTCAGCTTCCAGAGTTTGGTAAAAAAAAACCTCAACCCAAAAATGCAAGTGTGCTTACCCAGATCTTAATGCTTGGACCAGTGGCAGCGCAGAGCCAATATCTGTTGGGGCTGAAGCACAAGGCATTGATGATGTCACCGCCATCCAAGGTGTAGAGATGTTTACCCTCATTGAGGTCCCACAACATCGCCTGGCCATCCTACACAACAGAAAATACCATTACCTTACCACTGAGGGAAGCTTGACAGACAATTCAGCTGATTCCTTACTTCTGTTCTCCATAAAAAACATTACACGGAAGAACTGCTACTTGCTTCGGTTTTTAAAATATTTCACCTTTTCAACCAAAAGCCACAAGAGCAGCCTGAAAATACTGGGACAACAGTAGAATATAAATGACAGAAATCAGACTTCATATGCATAGATGGTTCAATTAGAACTCTTTGATCATGTCCCTTTCCTGAAGGGACATTAGCCATCTAATCCAGCAGATGAAAAACATCTACTTTCTCCGTTAATAGCAAGCATGTAAAGCCATGGTGAGCTACCTTGCCTCCAGAAGCACATAGGGATCCATCGGGGGAAACAGTAACAGTGTTCAGATAGCCAGGATGCCCAATGTGATTTGTTTTCAGTTTGCAGTTGGCTAGGTTCCAAACCTGGATCAGTGATGAGAGAATATGTAAACATTTAATACAATTAGTTTCAAAATTATACATTTTGTTAATCAACTATCAAGTGCCGATTTTAAAGTAACATGAAAACTCAAAGCAGATACATTCAAAAGACCCAAATCCCAGTCTGGATAAAAAGTAAAAATGAAAAGCTGAGAAAACTCAGCATGTCTATCAGCATCTGGGAACAGAAAACATAGGTCACCTTTCAGGTGTAGGTCCTTAATCACAACAATTTTTTTTATATTCGGTAACGGGATGTGGGCGTCACTGGCGAGGCCGGCATTTATTGCCCATCCCTAATTGCTCGAGAAGGTGGTGGTGAGCCGCCTTCTTGAACCGCTGCAGTCTGTGTGGTGACGGTTCTCCCACAGTGCTGTTAGGAAGGGAGTTCCAGGATTTTGACCCAACGACGAAGAAACGGCGATATATTTCCAAGGGGAACATGCAGGTGGTGGTGTTCCCATGTGCCTGCTGCACTTCTCCTTCTAGGTGGAAGAGGTCGTGGGTTTGGGAGGTGCTGCCGAAGAAGCCTTGGCGAGTTGCTGCAGTGCATCCTGTGGATGGTACACACTGCAGCCACTGTGCGCCGGTGGTGAAGGGAGTGAATGTTTAGGGTGGTGGATGGGGTGCCAATCAAGCGGGCTGCTTTGTCCTGGAGTATTGTTGGAGCTGCACTCGTCCAAGCAAGTGGAAAGTATTCCATCACACTTCTGACTTGTGCCTTGTAGATGGTGGAAAGGCTTTGGGGAGTCAGGAGGTGAGTCACTCGCCACAGAATACCCAGCCTCTGACCTGCTCTTGTAGTCGCAGTATTTGTGTGGCTGATCCTGTTTAATTTCTGGTCAATGGTGACCCCCCCAGGACATTGATGGTGGGGGATTTGGCAATGGTAATGCCCTTGAACGGGAGGTGGTTAGACTCTCTCTTGTTGGAAATGGTCATTGCCTGGCACTTGTGTAGCACAAATGTTACTTGCCACTAATCAGCCCAAGCCTGGATGTTGTCCAGGTCTTGCTACATGCGGGCACAGAGTGCTTCATTATCTGAGGGGTTGCGAAAGGAACTGAACACTGCAATCATCCCCACTTCTGACCTTACGATGGAGGGAAGGTCATTGATGAAGCAGCTGAAGATGATCGGGCCTAGGACATTGCCCTGAGGAACTCCTGCAGCAATGTCCTGGTGCTGAGATGATTGGCCTCCAACAACCACGACCATCTTCCTTTGTGCTTGGTATGACTCCAGCCAATGGAGAGATTTCCCCGATTCCCATTGACTTCAACTTTACTAGGGCTCCTTGATGCCACACTCGGTCAAATGCTGCCTTGATGAAGGGCAGTCACTCTCACCTCTGGAATTCAGCTCTTTTGTCCATGTTTGGACCAAGGCTGTAATGAGGTCTGGAGCAGAGTGGTCCTGGAAGAAACCAAACTGAGCATCAAAGAGCAGGTTATTGCTGAGTAAGTGCCGCTTGATAGCACTGTCGAAGACACCGTCTATCACTTTGCTGATGATTGAGAGTAGACTGATGGGGCAGTAATTGGCCAAATTGGATCTGTCCTACTTTTTGTGGACAGGACATACCTGGGCAATTTTCCACTTTGTTGGGTAGATGCCAGTGTTGTAGCTGTACTGGAACAGCTTGGCTAGAGGTGCGGCTAGTTCTGGAGCACAAGTCTTCAGCACTATAGCCGGGATGTTGTCGAGGCCCATAGCCTTTGCTGTATTCAGTGCACTCAGCTGTTTCTTGATATCACATGGAGTGAATCGAATTGGCTGAAGACTGGCTCCTGTGATGGTGGGGATCTCGGGAGGAGGCCGAGATGGATCATCCACTCGGCACTTCTGGCTGAAGATGTTTGCAAATGCCTCAAGCCTTGTCTTTTGCACTCACGTGCTGGGCTCTGCCATCATTGAGGATGGGAATGTTTGCAGAGCCTCCTCCTCCAGTTAGTTATCTAACTGTCCACCACCATTCACGACTGGATGTGGCAGGTCTGCAGAGCTTTGATCTGATCCATTGGTTGTGGGATCGCTTAGCTGTCTATAGCATACTGCTTCTGCTGTTTAGCATGCAGGTCGCCCTGTGTTGTAGCTTCACCAGGTTGGCACCTCATTTTTAGGTACGCCTGGTGTTGCTCCTGGCATGCTCTTCTACACTCCTCATTGAACCAAGGTTGATTCCCTGGCTTGATGTTAATGGTAGAGTGAGGGATATGCTGGGCCATAAGGTTCCAGATTGTGCTGCTGCTGCTGATGGCCCACAGCGCCTCATTGATGCCCAGTTTTGAGTTGATAGATCTCTTCTGAATTGATCCCAATAAGCACGGTGATAGGGTCACACAACACGATGGACGGTGTCCTCAGTGTGAAGACAGGACTTTGTCCCAAGGACTACATGGTGGTCATTCCTACCATCACGGACAGATGCATCTGCAACAGGTAGGTTGGTGAGTACGAGGTCAAGTAGGTTTTTCCCCTCGTGTTGGTTCTCTCTCCACCTGCCGCAGGCCCGGTCTGGCAGCTATGTCCTGCAAGACCCGGCCAGCTCGGTCAGTAGTGGTGCTACCGAGCCACTTTTAGTAATGGGCATTGAAGTCTTCCACCCAGAGTACATTCTGTGCTCTTGCTACCCTCAGTGCTTCCAAGTGGTGCTCAACATGGAGGAGGACTGATTCATCAGCTGAGGGAGGACAGTAGGTGGTAATCAGGAGGAGGTTTCCTTGCCCATATTTGACCTGATGTCATGAGACTTTATGGGGTCCAGAGTCAATGTTGAAGACTCCCAGGGCCACTCTCTCCTGACTGTATATCACTGTACAGCCACCTCTGGTGGGTCTGACCTGCTGATGGGACAGGACATACCCAAGGATTGTAGAGTCTGGGAGTATGGCTGTGTCAGGCTGTTGCTTGACTCGTCTGTGGGACAGCTCTCCCAATTTTGGCACAAGTCGCCAGATGTTAGCGAGAAGGACTCGCAGGGTCAAGTGGGCTTGGTTTGCCTTTGTCATGTCCGATGCCAGGTGGTCCACGCGATTTAATTCTTACCATGTCTTTTTGTAGTGGGATTGTACAACTGAGTGGCTTAATAGACCATTTCAGAGGGCAGTTAAGAATCAACTACATTTCTGTGGGTCTGGAGTCACATATAGGCCAGACTGGGTAAGGACTGCAGGTTCCCTTCCCTAAAAGGACATTAGTGAACCAGGGGGGTTTTTACGACAATCTGAGTTTCATGGTCACCATTACTGATTGCTGTGGCGGGCAATGCCAATGTCCAATTATGAAAGATGAACTAGCAGAAGCTAGTGGCACAGACGGTAAGAAGCAGGGGGACCCTGTGGTCTGCATGTGGAAATGGAGCAGGTAGTGAACAGCCTTGTTGATCACAGGTGAGGAAAAGCCTCTGCTGATAAAAAAGGAGTATTTCAGATAGAGGTGTGAAGAAATATTATCCAGGTAGAAAGGAAGAGTCAAAGGTGGACCACAGTGAGGCACAGGAGGAAGCAGGTTGCTCAGATCTGAAACACCAGTTCATTAACCGTTAAGTCTATTAACTGCCTCCAACAGATCAGCACATCTGATTTGCTTCTGCAGGAGTCCTAGTTCGGACAAGAGTCTACATCCAACCATCAACCCAACTTTTCAGTTGCTGATATTTCCAGCATGTTCTGTTCCCACACCCCGCCCACCAATTCTAATCTACACCTTACCTTAACTAGTTTATCCCAGCCACAGGAGACGATGATTGGGTTGCTGCTATTTGGCGAAAAGCGAACACAAGAAACCCACTCAGTGTGGCATTCATCCTACAAAAAAAAATCGACGTGGATAAAGTTATGCAGAATTTAACAAAGGCACATTAATACAACAATTTAGATTTACCATTCTCACTTCCCCCATATCATCCCACCAGAAACTACATCAATAATTCAGATGTCTCCATAATTTCAAGTGTCAACTAGATGCCACTACCCAGTCAGTAGCAAGTACATTGGACAGTTAATTTTGACTCAAAAATATGAATTGCAACATGGATGACACCCATGTTATTTGCAAGTAAACTTATATCCATTTATATTCCACACCTGCTTCTATAATAAACTGTGCTCTCAGTAGGCCTCTTTAGCATATTGGTATCAACATTGTGCCAATGCAGTGAATCCAAATTACTGCACCTCAATCACTGACTATTGGTATTCCACCCGGTTACAATATAACACTCTCTCCAGACACAACCCAAGGATAAAATAATTGTACTGATAAGTGTTTTCAATTCAGGTGGGCATATATAGTATGAAAAGTTCACACATGCCATTAGCCTTTATCAACTCCTTGGTAAAACAATGCTCATGAAAGCAGGCTCAAATTAATTTACTTTCCAGCACAAGACTAGGAATGCACTGAAATATATAGTAATCCAATGCAGAGGATTATTCTCAAACAGGTTCTTTTTAAGGTTACATTAAAAACAGGCAGAATTTTTTGTTGGCAGTTTATCAGTTTCTGTTCCTACTGCCTGAAAGCTGTGTCACCACAGAATTTGATATTTTAGCTATAAAGTGAGTAACTATTTTTCCTTCATAGCACAGTAGTCATACTAGGAATCATAAAATTCACAGCCTCAGGAAAAAGTTACCTGGATTGTGTATTTGCAAACTCCCAGGGTGTTCCACAATTTTACAGTCTTGTCACGGGAACCAGACACAATTTGGCGATTATCTGCTGAAAAGGCAACACTCAGTACATCCTTGGTGTGACCCACAAATCGGCGGGTAGTTGAACCTCTGGAAGAGTAATAAAGTTGACCTCTCATCAATTAATCCAGCAAGTTGTGGAAAAACATACACTGTCATTTATTGCAAAGAATATTCAATAATCTCATAAATGTTTTGGGACCAACATTTTTAAATTAACATTCATGGCATTTAAAATGTATTCAGAACAGGGCCAGATAGCTTCCTCCTGCACTGTAAATTTCTATCATTCTAACAGATTAAGTTGCTATTACTTACAAATCTCTATCTTAAAATAGTGAATTATCTGCATTCTTACGTTGTCAAATCCCAAAGTCGCAGGGTTGCATCCCAGGAGCCGGAAAGGGCAAACTGACCATCAGAAGAAATGACTACATCACTAATAAAGTGAGAGTGGCCACAGAGGGAACGCTGAGGGACACCATAGCTCGTCTCATCCCTGGTTAGCTTCCACATGATGATCGTTTTATCTGAAAAACAGAAATGAAGTCTTTAGAACACAGTAAATTTGGATTGACTGAAGCTGCAATCACCTATCTACAGCTTCCCATCCACAAGTTGTGAGTCCACCCAGTACTAATGTAGTTTACTAGAGAATGTATTAAAATGCTCATCTTTTATCCAAAAGCTAGCAAATTTACTAATAAACAGATACAGTAGCTGTTTCACCATTCAAGTGGGATTGAAATAAACTATCTCTGGAAGGATCTGCACCCTAAACGTCTGCTCTCTCCACAGATGCTGCCTCGACTGTTTCCAGCATTTTCTGTTTGTTTCAGATTTCCAGCATCTGCAGTTTCCTTTAGCTCCAAAGTAATAAAGAACTTCAAATTAGCTGCCACATTTCCTACATCACAACACTTCCCAAAAAAAAGCGATTAAAAATTGGCTGTGAAATGCTTTGGGACGTCCTGATGTCATGAAATGAGCTAGATAAATGCAAGTTCTTGCTTTCCAAAAAAAAAATTGCATGGTATCAAGCCTAAACTGATGATCATCTTTATATTTTATTTGGCTGCCCTGTTTTATCCACAACGCAGTTTTGCAGCATTCTCAGAGAATCCGTTTTCAGTTCTGTAACAATTCGCAGCTGCTGTTTGCCGACACAGAGCCCGGCTTATGCCCCCGTAATAGGGCACCCGTGAATGTCAGTACGCTGTATACGTGTAACCCACATCTACTCAAAAGTTAAAGAAGATCCGATTGAAGAGAAGGAGGAGGAAGGGGGGGGAAAGAGGACAAAGTCAGCGGAGCGCCGGGAAGAGACTGCTCTGTCTCGGGCATAGCGGCAACACCCGCGGGCTGGATTCCTGCCCGTCCCCTCCCCCCCGGTACCTCGGGACGCTGACAGAATCATGTCGGGAAACTGTGGAGTCGTAGCGATTTGTGTGACCCAGCCATTGTGGCCCTTCAGGGTCCCGCGAAGGGTCATCTGCTCCGTCATTCTGACTGGAAATCGGGCGTCCTCGAGTCCGATGGAAGCGGATTGCGGCGAGGACTCGGCCTAACCCAGACCGCGCTTCTCCACAGCCACAGAGAAAGAGGAAGCACTCACGCCACGCGCGGATATGACGTTGAAGACGCAAAGAACACTGGGTAATGTTTCAAGATGGCCAGTCGCCATGGAGACCACTCATTGCCTCCGTGAGAATGTCGACTTTCCACAACGTAACATGGAGCCGCAAATCTTAGCGTGAGATTTCCAAATACCGGTTAAATGTTTGTGGTAAAACATAAACTTGAATGAAGGGTCTATCATAGGGGCTGGCTTGTCCACACTTAACCCGAGTTTGTCGTCTTGTTACCACTGATGCTCCTGCACCGAGCTGTCCATTTTCTTCAGTTATCTTTCCACCCGAGTTGTATCGCCTGATAACAGTGGCAAGATAGCACTTTGAACCAACCACCCATCAGAAATCACTTGGAAGTAGGTGACCGAACACGCAGAGGACTGGAGAGTTAAAGAATAGCGTTGATGCCTATAAAATATCTTGATGAATATAACTGAACGGAAAATTACATACCTGTATTAACAGCTTTCACCACATTTTCTCTACGCCTCTGTGAAGCACCTTGGATGCTTTTCTAACTTAATGGCACCAAATAAATATAAGTTTATATAAATACAGGAACAGAACCTGGGGGTCTATGTACACAAATCTTCAAAGATGGCAGGACAAGTTGAGAAGGCTGTTAAAAAAACATATGGAATCCTGGATTTTATTAATAGAGGCATAGAGTACAAAAGCAAGGAAATTATGCTAAACCTTTATAAAACACTGGTTAGGCCTCAGCTGGAGTATTGTGTTCAATTTTGGGCACCACACTAGGAAGGATGTCAAGACCTTAGAAAGGGTTCAGAAGAGATTTACTAGAATGCTACCAGGGCTGAGGGACTTCAGTTATGTGGAGAGACTAGAGAAGTTCTCCTTAGGTTGAACAAGTTGTTCTCCTTAGAGCAGAGAAGGTTAAAAGGAGATTTCATAAAGGCATTCAATATCATCAACGGATTTGATAGAGTAAATAAGAAGAAACTTACCAGTGGCAGAAGGGTCGGTAACCAGAGGAAACAGATTTAAGGTGATTGGCAAAAGAACCAGAGGCAACATGAGGAAACATTTTTACGCAGCGAGTTGTTATGATCTCGAATGCATTGCCTGAAAGGGTGATGGAAGCAGATTTAATAATAACTTTCAACTTGAATACTTTGTAGGGCTATGGGGAAGGAGCAGGGGAGTGTGACTAACTGGATAGCTCTTTCAAAGAGCAGGCACAGGCATAATGGGCCAAATGGCCTCCTTCTGTGCTATATCATACTATGAAATGCCTATAAGTTATTGTTGAAAGGTCTCTGAAAAGTTAATGCATCTCTGAAAAGGCTGCTGTATATTTTAACAATTTTCTGTTTTTGCACTACACCTGTGCCACGATCTACTTGTCTGCTATCGATATTAAGCTTTTCACTTTCCGTTAAAATACTGTAAATAAATTATGATACCAGAAATTAAACTTTATCTTTTTAACAGTTTTTAATCAGAAAAAATATAAACTGTAGCTGTTTTTTTTAAAAAAAATCTTTCAATAGACAAGAAATGACATATAAAATTCATTGCTGAATTCTTGAGTGCTATATCTGTAATTCCTGGATTATATATTCAGCTTCTTTTCCCAATCCCGTGCATGGCAGTGACTCCTGATCCTTCTGCACCTTGATGTCTGATAAACAAGCTTGCATATCACATTGTAAGATGCATTTTGCCCAACCTTTTCTGTGCTTCGTGTGGATTAAAGTACTGTATATACATAGGAGCATGGGAAAGTATAGGGTCAGAAAAGATTCTGTGATTTATCTGTCCAGTCCCAAAAGTTAATACCTTTCAATTGTGCAACTCTTCAAATATTTAACCAATTCTCCCTTAAAATTTTCCATGCTATCTTAGGAACATAGGAACAGGAGTAGGCCATTTAGCCCCTCGAGCCTGTTCCGCCATTCAATGAGATCAAGACTGATCTGTGACCTAACTCCCTATGCCCGCCTTGGCCCCATGTCTCTTAAAAGCTTTGGTTAACGAAAATCGATCAATCTCAGATTTAAAATTAACAATTGAGCTGGAGTCAACTGCTGTTTGCAGAAAAGAGTTCCAAACTTCTACCACCCTTTGCATGTTGAAGTACTTCCTAACTTCACTCCTGAAAGTCCTGGCTCTAATTTTTAGGCTATGTCCCTTAGTCCTAGACACCCCAACCATCTTCTTCCATTGCCTCCCAGAACATTCTATTCGCTCATTCACCACCTTTTGTATAAAAGTTCAAATTAAACTATCTGTGAACCTCTTTAAACTTGAGCCTGTATCCTTTGTTCCAGAGTTTTTAGCAATCACATATTAACAAGGTTTAATTTAACTATTCACTTAAGGTGCTTGAATACTTTAATAATACCTCCTCTGGGACTTCTCTTCTCTAAAGTAAATAAACCAATCTCTTCAACCCTCTCCTCGTAGCTCAGATGCCTTAAGTAGGTGTCAGTTAAGTTGCCTTTTCTACATAGCCTGCAATGTCTGAATATTGTTAGTGACCAGAATTGCATACTATACTCCACGTGTGATCATACCAGTGGCTATACATCCTAAGATCTGGTTAGCTTTCCTTTACTGCTGCCACACATTGGTTTCAGCGAGTTATTTACTAATAGCCCAGATTCCCCCCATGTGCTTTGCAGCCTCGGGCCATTTAATATACATTCCCACTCTTTATTTCCCTTTCATATTCTAGTTACCTTGCATTTGTCTGCATTAAATTCCATTTGACACTTATCAACCAATTTGTTTTCCTCTTCCCTATAATTTGAAACTGCTAAATTTGATGTCATCTGCAATCTTAGCATAGTTTCTGTCTCCAGCTCCAAATTATTTATGTATACAGTAAACAGCAATGACTCAGCACTAATCCCTGTGGCAGCCTGCTAGTGGCCTCTTGCCATGCTGATTCAGCTCCATTCCCAACCACCATTTGCTTTCTCTGATTTAGCCAATTTTCAATCCGCTTCAGAAACATGCCTCCAATTCCATGCCATCCTATCTTACAGACTAATCGTTTGTCTCGCACAGTATCAAAAGCCTTGTTGAAATCTAAATATCTTACCCACAGAGCTTCTGTTGGCAACAAAGTATGTCATTTCCTCAAAGAACTGCAGTAAATTTGTTAGACAAGACCTCTCTCCCATAACTCTATGTTGATCCCCCTCCTGCCAGACTATACCGATCTAAGTATTTAATTATCCCTTCTTTCGGAATGCTTTTTAATACCACATCCACAAGAAAGGTTAGGCTCACTGGCCTGTAGTTCCCACGGTCAACACTATGTCCCTCTTTGGTCTCATCATGGTTATTTTACTATTCTCTGTACCAATCTCATTTCCTAAAGAATACCCACTATAATTACATGATAAATAAATAGGATTCTTATTAGTTGGCTCATTATTTGAAAAATAAATAATTCTGAGCATGCACAGTATACACGGTTTGAAAAGGTTTAAGTGAGTTTGCAGTATTAATTTCTGGCACCAGAAACAGTTCCCTTTAATTGAGTTATACTTTTGCAACTACAAATGTGCAGATGGCTGTCATACCTGGAGCAAATATCTTTCGGTATCCCCAGATCCCTCTCGTGTTGCACAGCCTAGAGCTGTTATTATGTTCCCACTGCTTATTTCCCTTCCCTAGGCTTATTACCTTGCATTTGTCCATATTAAATATAATTTGCCACTCATCAGACCAACTTACCAACCTATCCAGATCCCTCTATATTTGGTTTGTCTTTTCCTATTTTGTATTTTCTTTTTGTACTGCTTCTCTGTTTCAAGAATTAGCCTTTTAATATCTGATTTTAAAATGGACTGCTTACTGAGCAGCTCACTCCAAAACTGGACTGTCCAGCTGAAAACCAGATGGGAGGTCATCCTGTCTGAAAGAGGCTGATTTGCACCAGTAAGGATGCACATCAGCCCTTGTATAAAAGCAGCTGGTACAAAGCTTTGTCAAAAAAGTAAGCTTTTGAACTTAAATATTGGTGGCCTTTTGTACTGGCTTTTATTTTAATGATTGAAAATAACTGACTGTCTTGTCAAACCTTCTCAGGTACAGGCCCTTTAATGTGTGAAGGTACAAGATTAAAATTGAAACTTTTCTAATCTGTACAGCTAAATGTCACACCAGATCGTGCATTTACCCAGTAAGCCATTGAGGGCATGAAGAACAATGATCTTCATTTGGAATGAAGCAACTGCCTAACAAATGCTGCATCCATGATTGTAAAGTTAAATAAATCTATTTTTAAAAAGTTGGCTAACTGAAAGGAAACTGTTTTGCAACTAAAACCTGCCAACAATTTGGCAAATGACATGTTGGGTTTGGCTTGGCACCTGTAATTCATGTATCCTGTTTTTCTAGTCAAGGTAGTCCAATGTGATGTTTGCTATTATATTGTGTACAATCAAAGTCCTTTCTGGTATTCAGTACAAGGAAGTACTGTATCTGACAAAAGGATTCCCACCATTGTGCAGAGCATTAACATCTCAACTAAAGTATGGGAGGGAGAAGTATCAGGTAGAACGTAACTGTTAAATTGTTTGAGACTATGGGCCTGAAAATCCAAAGGAGTTTCAATGATCTCCAGCTGTAGCTCTGCAGAAGATTGGGGGAACCCCATACCACCCCAAAAAAGCACGGTTTCTGGGAATTTCAGACATGCCTTGTATGAGGTAAATGTCATTGGGGGCATGAAGCCAAGGGGAGGGGCTCCCTATGCCAACAGTTTCCACTGGCCTGGCTCACATGGGACCCAGAGTATCTCTGGAGGCTGGTACGCTGGGTAAATTGAAGCATACCAGCCTCCAGAGGGATGAGAAGGGGCTCACCAGTGGGATCCAAGCTAGGGTAGTGGCCTGGAAAGCCAAAAAACGGCTGTAAAAAATAATTCCTGGCCAGCCCCATTTAAAAGGGGTTTGAGGGGTACAGGGCTGGGGTTGAGGGGGGAGGCAAATGCTCTCCCCTAATGGCAAGTGGGGGTTGGAGATGTGCCCAGAAGGGGCTTGTGCCCATCTGTCCTATACAAATTAGGTGCCCTCCCACTAACCCCGTAAACTCTGACGGGGTCAGTACTGGAGGGTACCAGTAGGTACAATCCTGGCATAACCACCATGATTGCACCCCAAGGAATATCAGGGCCTATATTTATTGGTGTGATTTGTGGAGCATTTTTTTAATGGGTTTTTCAGTTGTCTCTTAAACAATGTAAGGGCTGATTTAATGAATGAAATACTGGTGGGGAGCTTCGCCCATCAGCCCACATATCGAGAAATTGACGGCACTGCCCACAATTTTCTGTTCATTACAATGTAGGGAAGGAAAATTTTGGCTATGTGCCTGCAATTGTCTGATACGTGCACGTGGTGGGCAAAGCTCGCGCTGGTAACATGTAATCACAAAATTGCCCCCATAATCTTCAGGCATTTTCAGAAATAATAATGTTTGATTGGCCATCAGAAAGGGAAATATCAAATGCTTTTACAAGCACATAAGAAGTCAAAGAAGGATTTGGACCACTTAGAGATGAAGGGGGAGGGCATATGTGCTTGAGAGTGAAGGAATGGCAGAGGCATTTGAAAAGTATTTTTCCTCAGTTTTTAAAAGGATGGTGAAATTGGGATTGTAGGAGTACTTGAGAATGTGCAAGAACCACTACTGGAAATAAATATTCAAAAGGAAATTATATTAAAAAACAGTTAATGGGACTCAACACTTCCACTCATCTGCAGGAGAACAAACTGCAGAAGATGATTGACTCCTTGAAAGTCCCCATCTATTTGCACTACCAGTCTCTTTAAAGTGGACATTTGTCTCTGCAAGGCAGACTTCTGCCTCTCCAAGTTGGAGCAAAGGTTTGAGCCCAGAGTCTGCAAGTGGTTGAAGGCATGGCTGCCAATGGTGTGGCGAAGGCAGTGGGAGATTCACGAGGCCAGAGTTGGAAGAATGCAGAGTTCTCGGAAGATTGTAGGGCTGGAGGAGGTTGCAAAGATGAGGAAGGATGAGGCATTGAAGAGATTTGAACACCAAAATGGGAATTTTAAATTTGAGTTGTTGGGGGTCGAGGAGCCAATGTAGGTCAGCGAGCACAGGGGTGATGGGTGAGTGGATTTGGTGAGGGTTAGGATACGGGCAGCAGAGCTGAATAAGCTGAAGATTATGGAGGGTGGAGAATGGGAGGATGGCCAAGAGCACATTGGAATTGTCAAGTCTGGAGGTGACAAAGACATGGATGAGGGTTTCGGCAGCAGGTGGGTTGAGGCCGCGGCTGATTTGGGCAATGTTACGGAGGTGAAAGTAGGCGGTCTTTGTGGTGGAGAGGATTTGAAATTGGAAGCTCAGCTCTCTGTCAAATAATATGCCTAGGTTGAAAATAGTCGGTTTCAACCTGAGACAGTGGCTGGGGAGGAGAATGGACTTGGTGGCGAGGGTACAGAGTTTGTGGTGAGAACCAAAGACAATGGCTTTGGTCTTCCCAAATTTTAACTAGAGGAAATTACGATTCATCCAGGACTGGATGTTGGACAAGCAGGCTAAAAACAGAGCAGTTCAGAAGGCTCAAGAAAAGTGGTGGTGATGAGGTTGAGCTGGGTGTCATGAATGTATGTGGAACCTAACGCCATATCTTTGGATAATGTCGCCAAAGGGTAGCATGTAGGTGAGGAGGAGCTGGGAGCCAAGGATCGATCTTATGGGGATTCCAGAGGTAACAATGCAGGGGTGGGAGGAGAAGCCATTGCTGGAAATGCTCTGGCTACAATTGGATAAGTAAGAGTGGAACCAAATGAGGGCAGTACCACTCAGCTGGACAAATGGAGGGGAGGCTGGAGGAGGATGGTGTGGTCGACCATGTCAAAGGCCGTACAGAGGTCGAGAAGGACGAGGACAGATAGTGCACCATATTCACAGACACAGAGACGTCAATTGTGACTTTGATTATTGCCTTTTCAGTGCTGTGGTAGGGGTGAAAAGCTGATTAGGGTGATTCAAACATAGAGTTACAGGGAAAATGGGCATGGATTTGGGAGGTGACAACATGTTCAAGGCCTTTGGAGGGGAAAGGAGGTTGGAAATGGGGCTGTAGTTTGCAAAGATAGCATGATCAAGGGTGGTTTTTTTGAAGAGGGGGTGATGACAGCAGTTATGAAAGAGAGGGGAACAGTACCTGAGAAGACAGAGCCATTCACAATGTCAGCTAGTTTGGTGGCCCGAAAGTTAAAATTACCCCCAATGTCATTCAAGAAGGTGAGACGGAGCACCAGAGAACAACAAATTGTCCTGGTCATAAATAAGGAAGCTTGGAAGTTGATTCAGTGAAAAACTGAGCTATATAGATATAGAATGTGCTGGGGGTAATTTTAACTTTTGATAATGGTCTATAATGGGTGATAATTGGATGGGCCGCCCATTATACGCCACACCCAGTTTTCCTTTCCATTGGTTTTAACAGAAATTAAAATCGGGTGGGGTGTATAATGGTGAATGATGCAATAGCACCCATTTTACACCATCACTGAAAGTTAAAATTACTCTCGCTGTGTTTGTGATATTACATCTTTGGGCTTTACCTAGATATTTCTCTCATACTCTGTGCCAAAGAGTACTCACATAATTGAGTGCTTGCTCCCTGAACTGGTGTGACTTTATATGCACAGTATCTGATAATGTAGTGATGTTCAGTGGTGAAACAGAGACTCGGCATTGTTTTTAGCTTACAGGACACTCGTGATCTTCTAGACTTTGAAAAGTGAAAGAATATATACTCTATCAGACCATGATATAAGCTATTAACTACATAACAGGTTTAAGAGATAAACAATAGCAATAGACAATATGGCAACTCCCACTGGTTTTACAGAACATTTAACTCAAACTCCTTCCTTGGGTGCAAAATAAACAGAAGTTATGATAGTCTACTGATGTTACTAAACCTGGGCTAGCATCTGCGTGGTAACTCTTATATGTGGATAATTGTAATGGTCCACAGAACACTACAAGAAACACCTCCATGTGAATTGTGATGCAAGGTATAACTGTCGAACTGAGCACAAGCTGCTTAGTTTACACCTCTTCTACCCTTTGAAATTGAAAATTGGGATACAGAAGAACAAAAGATATCTCGCATTGTTGTACCACATTTATCAAAGTAATATGATAATTTTGTAAACTCCCCTCAGCCCATTTGCACATCTTACCAAATAGTTTATCTTAATTGATTCCAGGACAAAGCAGTCTGTGTTAAGTGATTTCTATTTGCTTTGCAATAAAAACATATTTACATAAGAATAATACTTTTGAAGTGAACTTTTGCATACCAGACAGTATGGTGTATTTTCTCCAGCCTGGGGATGGCATTTGTAACAGTAACCAAATTTGATTCTGTTCCCCATAGTCAAATAACCTGCTAACATTAATTTTCAAGGCTCACACATGAAAATTACTACTTGGGAGAAGTATGATGGCTGACTGGATGCCATGAAACCATACTGCAAGGGGAGGCGATTTCTTCAGGGGACCAGATAAGAATGGAGGGAGAAGAGAAACAAAACAAGAATGTTTACTTCCAATTCAGTACTTATTCATAGAAGTGAATAATAATAATTGAATTGAAGCATATAGTCCATCACCAAATTGATCATGAAAATCTAATTCATCTGCTGAATTATAATGTAGTTATGTAAAATGTTAAAAATATACATATTACAACTAAAACTTGAAGTTATTTTTAACTCCTGGAATAACTTTTTGGTGATAGAATACAGCATTAAACTGATTCGTGCAAAGTGTTTACTTTGGGGTAAGACAACAGCAACAGCTTACATTTCTATAGTGCCTTTAACGTAGTAAGATGCTTTGCAGGAGCATTACCAAACAAAATTTGACACCGAGCCACATAAGGAGATATTAGGACAGGCGGTCAAGTTTTAAGGAGCGTCTTAAAGGAGGAAAGAGGGGTAGAGAGGTTTAGGGAGGAAATTCCAGAGCTTAGGGCATAGGCAGCTGAAAGCATGGCCACCAAAGGTGGAGTGATGAAAATCGGGGACGCATAAGAGGCCAGATTTGGAGGAGTGCAGAGATCTCGATGGTTTGTAGGGCTAGAGGAAGTTACAGAGATAATTACTGACCTTGCATGGTTCCATTCTCTCCAGAGAATTTCCTGCAATGACTTCTCTTTCCGCCTCACACTGTTACCTCTGGAGTCCCCCAAGGATCAGTTCAGACTACAAAGTGAATGACATTAATTTAATAACTCATTTAATTTAAAAATACAAGCTGTATTGTGTAGATTCTACTGAATTATTGCAACAAGCGTAAACATAAACAATGCAAAATGAAACAAGTTGTAATTTTGCTGAGATCTCCTGTGATCATAGCACTCAGAAAATGTTATTTCTGTAATTGCAAGTCTGAGGTGTCATTCACTTTGTAGTCTGAACCGATCCTTGGGGGACTCCAGAGGTAACGGTGTGGGGTGGAAAGAGAAGTTATTGAGGGAAATTCTCTGGATAGGTAAGAATGGAACCATGCTAGGTTCACTAGATTAATTTCTGGGATGAGAGGGTTGTCCTATGAAGAGAGGTTGAGTAGAATGGGCCTATACTCTCTGGAGTTTAGAAGAATGAGAGGTGATCTCATTGAAACATGTAAGATTATGAGGAGGCTTGACAGGGTAGATGTTGAGAGATTGTTTCCCCTGGCTAGAGAGTTTAGAACCAGGGGGCATAATTGCAGGATACGGGGTCGGCCATTCAAAACTGAGATGAGGAGGAATTTCTTCATGCAGAGGGTTGTGAATCTTTGAATTCTCTACCCCACAGGGCTGTGGATGCTGAGTCATTGAATATATTCAAGGCTGAGATGGATAGATTTTTGGACTCGAGGGGAATCAAGAAATATGGGGATCGGGCGGGCAAGTGGAGTTGAGGTCAAAGATCAGCTATGATCTGATTGAATGGCGGAGCAGGCTCGAGGGGCCATATAGCCTACTCCTGCTCCTATTTCTTATGTTCTTATGTTCATGCAAGGTCAGTCCCACTCAGCTGGACAATGGAGGAGAGGCGTTTGAGGAGGATGGCTTGCTCGTGCATGTCAAAGGCTGCAGAGAGGTTGAGACAGATGAGGTGGTATAGTCCATCCTGGTCACAGTCACAGAGGATCTCATTTGTAACTTTGTTTAGGGTCGTTCAGTGCTGTGGCATGGGCAGAAGCTGATTGGAGAGATTCAAACATAGAGTTGCGGGAAAGGTGGGCACGGATTTGCTTGGCGACAACACGTTCAAGGACTTTGGAGAGGAGAGGAAGGTTGGACATGGGGTGGTAGTTTGCAAGGACAGAGAGGGCAAGGGTGGTTTTTTTAAGGGGAATTGATGACAATTTTGAAAGGGAGGGGGACAGTACCTGAGGACAGGGAATCATTTGTAATGTCAGATAGCATGGGGTTGAGAGAGTAAGAGGTGGGTCTCATGTACAAGGTGAGCTCGGAGAGGACAAGAGGAGATAACAACAATAACTACTTGCATTCATATGACGCCTTTAACGTAATAAAACATCCCAAGGTGCTTCACAGGAGTGTTATCAAAGTAAATTTGACATCGAGCCACATAAGGAGATATTAGCACAGGTGACCAAAAGCTTGGCCAAAGCGGTAGGTTTAAAGGAGGAGAGAGAGGTAGGGAGGCGGAGATGTTTCGGGGGTGAATTCCAGAGCTTAGAGCCTAGGCAGCTGACGGCACGGCCTCCAATGGTGGAGCAATTAAAATCGGGGTTGCACAAGAGGCAAGAATTGGAGGAGCACAGAGATCTCAGAAGGTTGTAGGGCTGGAGGAGGTTACAGAGATAAGGCAGGGTGAGGCCATAGAGGGATTTGAAAACAAGGATGAGAATTTTAAAATTGAGGCGTTGCCAGACCGTGAGCCAATATAGGTCAGCAAGGAGTGATGGGTGAATGGGACTTGGTGCAAGTTGGGATACGGGCAGCAGAGTTTTGGGTGAGCTCAAGTTTATGGAGGGGGTGGAAAATGGGAGGCCGGCCAGGAGAGCATTGGAATAGTCAAGTCTAGTGGTAACAAAGGCATGGATGAGGGTTTCAGCAGCAGATGAGCTGAGGCGGGGGGGATACGGGCGATGTTACAGAGGTGGAAGTAGGCGGTCTCGGTGATGGAGTGGATATGTGGTCAGAAGCTCATTTAAGGTCAAATAGAACATCAACTTTGCAAACGGTTTGGTTCAGCCTCTGGCAGTGGCCAGAGAGAGGGATGGAGCTGGTCGTTAAGGAATGGAGTTTGTGGCGGGGACCAAAGACAATGGCTTCAGTCTTCCCAATATTTAGTTGGAGGAAATTTTTGCTCATCCAATACTGGATGTCGGACAAGCAGTGTGACAAATGAGAGACAGTGGAGGGTTCAAGAGAGGTGGTGATGTGGTAGAGCTGGGTGTGGTCAGCGTATACGTGGAACTTGACATGTTTTTGGATGATGTCACCGGGGGGTAGCATGTATATGAGAAATAGGAGGGGGCCAAGGATAGATAGGAAAGAATCTAGAGAAAGATGCAGGTTCAGGGCTAGGGAAGGGAGGAACCCTTGGCTTGGTGGGTGAGTGGAAGGGGAGGGTAAGGCACAGGCAGCTGAACAGATGGTCTGAATCTAAGTGACAAAGAAGTGCACGAACTCCTCGTACGTTGTTTAAGGGGAAGGAGTAGGGGCAGGGGAGAGGGGTTTAAGAAGATTGCTGGTAGTAGAAAAAGGAAGCCAGGGGTCATCTTTGCATTCCAGAATGATTCTGGAGTAATAATCAGTTTTGGCAGAGGAGAGCAGAGCCCAGTAATACTTGATGTGGTCCAAGCAGATCTGGCGATGAATGGCTAAACCAGTTGTGCGCCAGATACACAACAACAACTTGCATTTATATAGCGCCTTTAACGTAGTTAAACATCCCAAGGCACTTCACTGGAGTGTTATTAAACAAAATTTGATTCTGAGCCAATAAGGAGATTTTTTTATTATTATTCATTCATGAGATGTGGGCGTCACTGGCAAGGTCAACATTTATTACTCATCACTAATTGCCCTTGAGAAGGTGGTGGTGAGCCACCTTCTTGAACTGCTGCAGTCCGTGTGGTGAAGGTTCTCCCACAGTACCGTTAGGTAATGAGTTCCAGGATTTTGACTCAGCGACAATGAACGAGTGGCGATATATTTCCAAGTCAGGATAGTGTGCGACTTGAAGGGGAACGTGCAGGTAGTGGTGTTCCCATGCGCCTGCTGCCCTTGTCTTTCTAGGTGGTAGAGGTTGTGAGTTTGGGAGGTGCTGTCGAAGAAGCCTTGGTTAGTTGTTGCAGTGCATCTTGTAGATGGTACACACTACGGCCATGGTCGCCGGTGGTGGAGGGAGTGAATGTTTAAGGTGGTGGATGGGGTGCCAATCAAGCGGATGCTTTGTCCTGGATGGTGTCAAGCTTCTTGAGTGTTGTAGGAGCTGCACTCATCCAGGCAAGTGGAGAATATTCCGTCACACTCCTGACTTGTGACTTGTAGACGGTGGAAAGGCCTTGGGGAGTCAGGAGGTGAGTCACTTGCCGCAGAATACCCAGCCTCTGACCTGCTCTTGTAGCCACAGTATTTATGTGGCTGGTCCAGTTTAGTTTTTGATCAATGGTGACCCCCAGGATGTTGATGGCGGGGGATTCGGCGATGGTAATGCCGTTGAATGTCAAAGGGAGGTGGTTAGACTCTCTCTTGTTGGAGATGGTCATTGCCTGGCACTTGTCTGGCACAAATGTTACTTGCCACTTATCAGCACAAGCCTGGATGTTGTCCAGATCTTGCTGCTTGCGGGCACGGACTGCTTCATTATCTGAGGGGTTGCGAATGGAACTGAACACTGTGCAATCATCAGCGAATATTCCCACTTCTGACCTTATGATGGAGGGAAGGTCGTTGATGAAGCAGCTGAAGATGATTGAGCCTAAGAACTGCCCTGAGGAACTCCTGCAGCAATGTCCTGGGCTTGAGATGATTGGCCTCCAACAACCAATACCATCTTCCTTTGTGCTAATTATGACTCCAGCCAATGAAAAGTTTTCCCCCTGATTCCCATTGACTTCAATTTTGCTAGGGCTCCTTGATGCCACACTCGGTCAAATGCTGCCTTGATGAAGGGCAGTCACTCTCACCTCACCTCTGGAATTCAGCTCTTTTGTTCATGTTTGGACCAAAGCTGTAATGAGATCTGGAGCCGAGTGGTCCTGGTGGATCCCAAAGTGAGCATTGGTGAGCAAGTTATTGGTGAGTAAGTGCCGCTTGATAGCACTGTCGACGACACCTTCCATCACTTTGCTGATGATTGAGAGTAAACTGATGGGGCGGTAATTGGCCGAATTGGATCTGTCCTGCTTTTTGTGGACAGGACATACCTGGGCAATTTTCCACTTTGTTGGGTAGATACCAGTGTTGTAACTTTACTGGAACAGCTTGGCTAGAGGCGTGGCTGGTTCTGGAGCACAAATCTTCCGCACTACAGCTGGGATGTTGTCGGGACCCATAGCCTTTGCTGTATCCGGTGCACTCAGCCATTTCTTGATACCACATGGAGTGAATTGAATTGGCTGAAGTCTGGGTTCTGTGATGGTGGGAATCTCAGGAGGAGGCCAAGATGGATCACCCACCCAGCACTTCTAGCTGAAGATGGTTGCAAACACTTCAGCCTTGTCTTTTGCACTCAAGTGCTGAGCTCTGCCATCATTGAGGAGCCTCCTTCTCTTGTTACTTGTTTAATTGTCCACCATCATTCACGACTGGATGTGGCAGGACTGCAGAGCTTTGATCTGATCTGTTGGTTGTGGGATTGCTTAGCTCTGTCTATAGCATGCTGCTTCCGCTGTTTAGCATGCGTGTAGTCCTGTGTTGTAGCTTCACCAGGTTGGCACCTCATTTTTGAGTACACCTGGTGTTGCTCCTGGCATGCTCTTCTACACTCTTCATTGAACCAGGGTTGATCCTCTAGCTTGTTGGTAATGGTAGAGTGAGGGATATGCCGGGCCATGAGGTTACAGATTATGGTGGAATACAATTCTGCTGCTGCTTATGGCCCACAGCGCCTCATGGACATCCAGTTTTGAGCTGCCAGATCTGTTCTTAATCTATCCCATTTAGCCCGGTGGTAGTGCCACACAACACGTTGGACGGTGTCCACAGTGTGAAGACGGGACTTTGTCTCCACAAGGACTGTGCGGTGGTCACTCATGGACAGATGCATCTGCGACAGGTAGATTGGTGAGGACGCAGTCAAGTAGGTTTTCCCCTCGTGTTGGTTCGCTCACCACCTGCCACAGGCCCAGTCTGACAGCTGTGTTATATTAGGACAAGTGACCAAAAGCTTGGTCAAAGAAGTAGTTTTTATGGAGTGTCTTAAAGGAGGAGAGCGAGGTAGAGAGGCAGAGAGATTTAGGGAGGGAATTCCACTGCTTAGGGCCTCGGCAGCTGAAGGCATGGCCGCCAATGGTGGAGCGATTAAAATCGGGGATGCGCAAGAGGCCAAAATTGGAGGAGCGCAGGGATCTCGGAGGGTTGTCGGGCTGGAGGAAGCCACAGAGACAGGGAGGGGCAAGGCCATGGAGGATTTGAAAACAAGGATGAAAATTTTAAAATAGAGGCGTTGCAGGACTGGGAGCCAATGTAGGTCGGCGAGCACATTCAGATCTCTGCCCCTTGGAATTGAGGTAGTGAAATTCAAATTTTGAAAGAGCTGTTTGCAAATGTATATCTACCTTCTACTGTCAGATTATGCATAAAAATCCAAAATCTAAAATCACAAAAATAATAAAGTACCTATTGTAACAGTAAACAAGCAAAGGTGTATTTTAGTGAAATCCAAAAGCTTAATCTGATAGAAGTACAATACAGAATTAAGAGCTTTATTCAGTAAGGAACTGTAGATATCAATGAACAAAAATATCTTGTAAACCATCCTTTAAAATAACATAGTGCTCCCGATTCCAACTTGCACCTTCTGTTGTTGTTTATTATCTTCCACCTGGGAACTAATTCAGCACTGCTGATTACGCCTGGACCAGCTAAATGTGCTGTCTGTTTGGTGCAGACATCGATGCCATCAGCTGACTGCTTTTTCCAGACACAATGTAACAGCAAGCACATCGTGCACGGCACGGAAACAGATCACTGTGTGCAATGTACAAGTAGTCTCTGTGCATAACTGAAAACCACCTAAAATTATACAAGACACGAAATAGCATGATTTTTTTAAAATGTGGGTTTACATTTAATGGAGTTTTCTTTAATTGCATGCAAGAGGGAAATATCAATATTTTCATGAGTAATGCCCAGCAGCAGAATGGTTATAAGTTGGCATTATGTCAGTCTGATTTCTTTACAAATGTGTCTGTACCTTTCAACAAAGACTTAAGAATTGCCTCGTCTGTTCCACTGTGGTGCCAGCTGTTCCAAGCTCAGAATGTTCCAAAATCAATTGCCCATCTGTTAGCTGGCTCACATTGTCTAAATCGGGACCTTTTCTATACACATAATAGATGTGATACCCGATATGAAAAATACTGCATATGCTTATAGACTTCCCTTTCGTCCCAAACCACTTTTTTTGTCATAAAGTTGCTATTGTTCCCTGTGGAGACCTTGAGACATCTTGTTCCACATCTCTTAGCTTAGGTTGGAGGCTCTGCACTTTGACATTTTTTATATCAGTAAAACTATGCATAGCATTTAAGTAGTGTTTCAGATATTTGGAAACATTTTACCTTCAACGAACATTGTGTACAAACACAGCAGTGGATTCGAAAATCAAATAGGATTTTTTTTATGATTGTCAAAGCTGTGAACTTCATTTAGCTTTTATTTATTCTAAAATCATTGTTTGTTTGAAACTCTTATGTATCTTCATTTTAAAAACTGCAGCAGACTTGTGTCTCTTATTTTTGAAAACTGTGCATGGTTTGAATATGGAAAGTCATGATGAAAATATATCTTTAAAACAGAATTTGACCTTATGATATGGTTCTAATTCCACTGTATAATCATCTGTTTTGTTCAAACATAACCATTGTCATTCCACTAATTAAATATATCAGCATTTTACTGTAACAAAACCAAAGAGCCGGAATAAAATATGAAACAAAATTTCTTCTGTAGTTTTCAATAAGTGACATGTCTTCTAGTATTTTTGTTTAATAGCATTAGTGATGAAAAATTAAATCATGAACTGAAGGATATATTATGGAAAATTAACAACATAATTTAATGGAATAAAAGCTTAAATTCTTATTTAAATGAGTACTGTAATAAAATTAAGCAATCTAAATAGGGTATTTTGTATTTTATGAATTATTATTGAGCTTGTCCTTTTCTCCACAAATTTTCCTTTTACCTTTCTCCTGAAAGTGATGATGCAAGTCAGCATAACTTTCGCAGGTTGCAGCAGAAGCAGTCATCCAACTAATATTTATGTATGAGCCTGGACATTTGTCCATGTGAGAAGGGGGTGGGGGAGAAGAGATGGGTCATCCCAGTCAAGCCCAAACATGCTTTTAGCTTATGTACATTTATGTATATTTCCAGCAGGAGATTTATATTTCCTCCCTAGCCTGGGAATGTTGAGACCATTTGTAGCACCTCTGCAGTCATTCAGTACCATACAATGTGCATTTATTCACAGACCAGCAAGAACTGAAGCATTGTTTGTTACAGTTTTATTACATGAAAGGATAACTACATTAAACACCATAACACATTGGAGCTGTAACACTGCAGTATGAAAACAGGACACAAACTTGTACCCATAGTACTTAATCTTCACTATATAGTTTGAGGTTTTGCCTATGGGAGGGAGGAGGGGAAAAATCATTAGTCAAGAGTTGTATTGCAGATGGCTGGGAACAGATTGCCTGTCCTCAGCTTGGGGATAATGGTAGCATCACAGAGTTGGGGACAAAAATGAATTATAAATAGGACAAAAATTAAAAAATTAGGCTTCTAACTAATCTTCCATTTATTGTAATCTTTCAAAATGACATGGTTTACTAGAAAAACAGAAAGTAGAATTTTTTTAAAAAGGTGTTTTCTGAAAGAATGAAATTTCAAATGTTCCTTTATAAATTGGAAACAAAATCCATATATCGTATAACAGTCACACTTTCTGTTGCAATAGCCTTTTAAAGGCTATTTGATTAGAACAATTCAGTGGTGACACACGTCAATATTAAATAAATTAAACCACAGCATCATTTATGTTTTGTATTGGACAAAAGAGATTCCCAAAAGGCACACATATTTATGTATTATGTGTGCATGGTGATTATTTAAATCAACTGCAGATCCTTTAGGAGCCTAGACAGAACTTTTCAATACATTTAAAGGAGAATCATTACTGATGATGTGCATCATTTTCATTATAGGTATTATGTGTAAATATGCAAATTAAGTAATTGCAAATAGGCTGTCAGACAGGCAAAAATAACTTTTCCCAGCCACTTGACTGTTGCCATACCTCTTGAACATACATTTTTAGTACAAGATGCCTCAAAATATATGCAAATAAGCACCTAAAATGTTCATTCAATTAGTGTTTCAAAGATGGGGGAACATTTTTCCGATGCATCATTTCAATTGGGAAACTTTAACGAAAAGAAAATCAAATGGATTTTGCCAATTTCCTGCAAAGATTTTTTGGGGGTGGGGAAGGGCAAGAAAAAAATCTGAAGTATTCCACACATTCAGTTATTTCATTGGTTTTTATTTGTTTTGTAACATGTTAAGCATAGAAGTGTCCATGGAAAGATGGAGTTTAAATACACAAATAAAATAAAACTGAATTCACATATTTAGTGGGCAGATACATTGTTTCCTATCACTGTATGGTCCAAACACCATTATATTGAGAAGTTGGTCCCTTGGTGCAATAGAGGGAGTAGTCCCTATCTTGGGAGTGGAGTGGATGCTACATCAGAGTCCCATCCGCGAGTCAGTTAGCAGTAAGGGTTTTGAAACGAAAACCAGTCAACTTAAAAACAATTAAAAGTTGCATCTCCTCCATTTCACGTTCATGAAGCTGATTCTTGTCTCTTTTCCTCTTCAATTGCTGAAACATAAAGAAACCAACGTTTTAGCGAAACCTGTGCAATCTAATTTCAACTGCCTAAACAAGGTTTTCTCCAACATTAACCTTCGGAGTAAAACAAAATTACACATATGCATTTGGACACATCCCATAATTTATCATATCAAATATTAAAATACTCTGCAGCATTAAAAATTAATTATGTACATTTTACACTATTTCATGCCAAAGTGATAGCAATTTATAATGATCCTTCACAATAGTATCGTACAGGTGTGGTCAGCAGTCTGAAGGCTGTCTCGAGCTTTGGCATACTTACTCTCTTTTGTTGGCAAAGGGTTTTTCTCTTTGGTTTCTATCTTCTTCAGTTTTTTCTTATCAAATTGTATGATTTCGCAAAGATTTGGTTTGTCTGACATGGCGTCTGCTGCAAAATAAAATCACAACCCAAGACTTGTACAGTGCAATGCGGCAAGTAAAGTCACTTAGTATGAGAACAAAGCACACACTAGAAAGCAGTAAGTAGCATTTATAAATTTAAATCCTTGAATAACATTTCAAATATGGCCTTTTTGTGTGCAAACTGGATTAACCAGAAGTTTCACAAATAAAAACGAGTCATATGAATGCCAAACGATGCACGACATGAAAATGCATCGAAAACTACAAACGATTATCAGCCTTACAGGAAAACATAGATTTTAGCATTATGCTTTGCTAAAGTCCTACCATTTAGTTCCGCAGATTTTTTTCCTCCCGAAGATTGTATTACAGTTACACTAATCTTACATTCCTCTGTTTAGCATTGTTGTCAAAGGGAGCCGCCCTACTGAAGGGCATTAATTCAGGCTCAGATTTTTGGTGTTATAGTTTACAAAATAAAATGTAAGGAATTTGCACGGTTGAATTTCACATAACTCGGAATTTGAAATGAAACAGTTTAACAAAAGAAAACCTTCCAATACCCTCGTTTTGTTCCAAGGACCGCAAATTTCCAAAATTTACAATCCCATTTAATTTTAAACCGTTCAACAATTCGCCCGGAAGATTTATACATATCTTTATCTAAATAAACTAACACCTTTATCCGTTTGTTGATTACTAATTTTAATAAAGGAAGTGGTAGCTCAGCAAAACTGCTAAAATTGCGAACACAAACGGATCTTAAACCTAAATAAATGCGAAATCAATAAATGTTTGGATACTATAATATCCAAATGTTAATTACAGGAATATGGTCAAAAGAGAGCGCGGGTGTATTACTTACCGTTATCTTTGTCCCGCTCTACCAAAGATTCAGATACTATCCTCTATCTGCACTGCCTGGGCGTGGATTAAAAGGCGCAGAGCTCCGCGTGATTAGCATAAATATCTGACACAACAGGGACCGCCTTACCGGAAATCAACCGTGTAGCAAATAGCATTGCAGTGTTCCTGGAACTGGCTATCAGCATCAGCAGAAAACTGATGCAAAGCGGAGGTAGGGAGAAGCCATTTCTCAGGATTCAGGACGCAACCGAAATACAGTTATTGGCGATTCTTACCGGAGTGAACAAGTGAATGGGGCATTGTCCTCTCCCAGGGATGGGAAGATCGGTGCCTTTGCATAGTAATAGCTTAGACCAACCCCAACATCCAACATATTCGCGGAATGACAATCAGCCGTGAATAATACACTATAACGAACCAGTACTATAGTAAATTATCTTTATGCCTGGGGAGACAGAAGAACCGCACATAATTTTCGATGCAATGTCAGGCACACACAACACAATGATATTTTTCCAAACATTTTCATTTGCATCGTCTTGTTGATATTATTGGGAAGCACACAATAAAGGTTTCCAGAGCACTTTTTGAAAAATAATCAATGCTGCCTTAATTTATAAAGTGCTATTCGAACGCTATGCTGGTTGCTGTCAGAAAGGCACTCATCACAATGGCCCAGACTTTCAAACGCCCAGCTCCGAGAAAGTATAGTGGCCAGTGTCACTAATGGAGGAGTTACAAAATGAAACCAAACGCTTGGTTTCATTTTTCAAAAGATCAAGTCCTCTCTCGATAAATGTACACATTCCTACTCAGCAAGAATGGCTGTGCACGTTCCGGAAGGATTTTTTCCAGTATAAATTAAAAGCGAGCTATGGAATGGAGGGTATTTATTAGCAAAATAACACCATGATTGTAATATTTCCGTACTTTTTTTGCTTTCGAAACGACGCAAGAAGACGCTTAAAGCTGAGCAGGGATTTTTTAAATAAAAGATAAATCAGGAACTGGGAGGTCTGACAACACATTTTTGTCATTCATGAACATAATGTAAAAAAAATAGTGTTTTAGTGAAACAGACTTTCAGACTTTTGGACCAACCAATACAATGTTAGGTATGGTTACCTTAAGAAAAAATAATTTTAGCAATTCCCTACCTCAGCTTGAAAACAAAGTAAACTTGCTTCGCCTTTAATCTTCACCTATCACAAAATACAAAGTTGTGAAAAAGTGACACAGTTTTGCTTTTGTGTCACCAATGCTTACACATTGGTTAGCATTGTAGGGTATGAATCAATATTGGATGCATTGTTTCCTATTTCTGGGCTTTATTTGAATTCATACCTGATTTCATCTGAACGAACAGACTTGTTCTAAAGGGGCATTATTATGAAAAAAATGTTCACAATTTCCCATTCAACAATAACAACAATAACTTGCATTTATATATAGTAAAACGTCCCTAGGCAGTTCACAGGAGTGTTATCAGACAAAATGGGACACAGAGCCACATAAAGAGATATTAGGACAGATGACTAAAAGCTTGGTCAAAGAAGTAGGTTTTAAGGAGCATCTTAAAAGAGGAGTGAGAGGCGGAGAGATTTAGGGAGGGAACTCCAGAGCTTAGGGCCTATGCAGCTGAAGTCACAGCCGTCAATGGCAGGGCGATGGAAATCGGGGATGCACAAGAGGTCAGAATTGAAGGAGCACTGAGATCTCAGAGGGTTGTAGGGCTGGAGGAGGTTACAGAGATAGGGAGGGGCAAGGCCATGGAGGGATTTGAACCCAAGGATAAGAATTTTAAATTTGAGGCATTGCCAGACTGGCAGCCAATGTAGGACAGCGAGCACAGGGGTGATGGATGAACCAGACTTGGTGTGAGTTAGGATACGGCCAGCAGAGTTTTGGATGAGCTGAAGTTTATGGAGGGTGGAAGGTGGGAGGTCGGCCAGGAGAGCAATGAAATAGTTGAGTCTGGAGCAAACGCATGGATGAGGGTTTCAACAACAGGTGGGCTGAGGCAGGGGTGATGATGGGTGATACTATGGAGATGGGTGATACTATGGAGATGGAAAGGATATGGGGTTGGAAGCTCAGTTTATGGTCAAATAGGACCTGTGATTCTGCAGAGCCCATGATATGAAGATAGGGACACTGAAGGTCTTCCCACATAAATGCCCTGTCTACATGCATTCCCTGCCCACATACCTTCACTTAAGTTAACAGTCATTCTTGAAAATAAATCTGAAGAAATGATTCAGTGGTCCTCAAACAAACTCTCAGCTTCTCACCTATCCAACTAAGAATGCTGGTAGTGGTAAATCTAGAAAAAAAATCTCTCCTTCACTTTTGTTCCTCTCCTCCTCAACTTCTGTTTTGCTGTCTCCCTCAGTTTTGTCCCTCTCTCTCGCCCACTTTCTCCTCTTACTTTTAACTTTCTGTTTTTCTCTTTTTTCTTACCTCCTTCTGCTTTTTGCCTCTACAACAGCTTTCTGGAGCTGAATTTCAATTCAGGCTCGCTTCGTCAGTCTCACTGCAGCTCTCTCTGTGCACTCTGCTGATGATCACTCTGTGCTCTACCGCACTCAGGGTGCTCAGGGATATCGGCATTGCTATCTTGCCTAAACCTAGGGTTCTCTCTGTTCCCTACCTTAGTTCTGCCTCCTAGCCTCCATTATGCCATCTCTGTCCCTTGATGTCCACTCTTCTGCACTCAGCTTGGTATTTCTTGCCAGAATGTCTCCTGGAAACTCTTTGCCATTACATTTTTCCTCTCTCCTCTCTTGATGCTGCTTCTTTTATTATTTTCTATGATGACTTCCCGTGCTCCAGTACATGTGCACCAGCTGTCTCTACCCGACCCAGTTGATTCCCACACTCCTCTCTCCCCCATTCTCTACAGATGCTTGTGTTTTCTCTTAGATCAATAGAAATTTACAGCACTGAAGGAGGCCATTTGGCCCATCGTGTCTGTGTCAGCTATATGCTAGAGCAATCCCACTTCCCAGCACTCTCCTCTTTCATTTGCCTCTGCTTCGAATCTTTAATCTACTCTTCCCTTAAAGAATGTACATTTACATTACACAGGGTGAAAAGGAACAATTCACTGTCATCTGTTACTGAACAGTATGGATATTGCTGAGTTGATCAATCTATATATAAATGCTTGCTTTGTCTGCACTAAAAGACACGCACAACTGCTGCTGCTTGGAACCAGTGCTAAAATGTGAGAGTCAGAACCGTTTACTGGACTCTCCTGGCTCAGTTTAACCCTTGTGCTAAAAGCTGGCCAGGACTTTCCCGACTGTCCTGTGTGGTGGTTGCACCACTGCTGCAGAGGTAGCGGGAAAAACAGTACAGTGCAACTGAACTTGTCTGAAATCTGTGGTCAGAGAGTTGACTTTTACAACCTACAATACATAATTCATCTCCAAAGTGAAAATTATAATGGATTCTCTCCCGTGCACATCCTATTCATTGTATACATACATCTCCAAGTGGTTTGTTGTATTTAACTGAGGCCTCTACTGCTGCTGTGTAAATTAGGGAGGGCAAAAAGATGAAATTACTGTCTATAAAGATGATACATAGCCGACTGCTAATTGATAATTGAGGGATATTGCCACTTCAGCGCTGTACCATAAATGCATTCTATCAGAGTGATAGAATACCAGTTCATCCCCATAATTCCTCTTGCCAATTTCTAATCACAGCCATGTTGCTGTTAGAGGAGGCAAGGAGTTGAGGAAAGGCTTTTTGCCACAGAAAGGGAGGGAAAACTGTAGGCGAGTTACCTCAGCCATTCTCATGTACCTAACATCTGATTTCAGAACCCTCTACCCAGCATTTTATTGGAATCTGTAGTGTAGATCAAGGAAACTCAGGATAAGATATGAAAATAGAAATAACATACCTTCAAAATATATTTTTTTGAAGTCAGTGATATTATTGAGCTATGTTTACATCTGCTCTCTTTTTAAAACATTTGGGTCTGGAAACTCCATGGGAGTTTCTTGATAACCTGCTGTAACTTCAGAGGGAGATCAGTAGAAGACCCAGAGTAATGATGGGTAAGTACATTGGTCCAGAGATTCCGCTAGATTGCACTGGCTTTTTCAGCGCAATCCTGCCAAATCAGCACAAAACATCACAGAATTCCAAATTACGATGGGCGTAATTTGCGCTCAGCATAATTCGAATTTCGCAACTTTTTGCGCTGGCTAAAAAAAAAAATCGCTGAAACTAGCCCCGCCCACAAAACTGGCCACCCCCTCTCAAAATGAGTTTTTAAATATTAAAAAATATAAATTTACTAAGAAACTGACTAGTGTACACCAATGAAAGTAGGAAATGCTTCAGCATAATTTTTTTGAGTCATTTTCCATTAGTTTAAATTAAGTTACTCATAGGCAGAGGACTGGTCTCAAAGATAATGTGCTGAATACTGCACAATTTTGTTTCACAAAAAGGCCTCCTCATAAAGGCCCCACAGGACAAAGGCACCTATGGGGAGCAAATATATCAACAGGAGCAGCATCAGCAGCTTGAGAAAGATATAGAGGATAACCCATTGCTAGTTGTAAGAGACATTCATGTCAATTTGAGATGGGAGATATTTTCCTGACTACCACATTTGTCCACTACGATCAGTTCTGTCTACACCTTGGCCCAGAAGTTGCAATGCGCAATGCCTGGTTTTAAGATGCTGCACGGACACCTAAACACCCAAAATGGTGGGCATGAAGCGCGTGCATATTGAGTAAGGATAACAAGAGGTGCCCTTTACCTATGCCTGAAGCAGGCGTTAGGCCTCTGCGAATAAGGGGCCTAATTCCTGATTATGGTCTCCTCTCCAGGATTGGTTTGCCCTGAGGCAGCCAGCACCATCGTGGGCTGCGCTCAGGGAAACTAGCCCTAGGGTTTGCTTGCAACAAAGATAAATAACTTACCTGCATATAAGCACTCCTGCTCATCCTGAACTCTGATCCTCCCCCTCCCAATCGCCACTGCTCCTGACCCCTGATCGCACTCACTCGCCTCCTTTCCCGACCCCAGATTGCCGCTCTGGCCGCCATTCCCGACCACCGAACCGCACCCCTCCCCCCCCCCCCCAACGAACCTCAACACCTTCCATGTCAAGAGCTTTGTGCCTCCCCACGAATTGCCTGGCCTTGTTCTTGAGGGTAGGAAAACTCCTTCCAGTGGCCTGCCTTTGGCAGGCAAGGTGTACCAAATCTTCCTGCAAAGAGATAAGTAAATGAGAGTAAGGCTGGCAGTTAAGGAATGTGTGGCAAGTGGCATGGGAGAGGTGAAGTGATAAATGTGAGGATGTGAGGGTGCTAAAGTAGAGGTGCTACGTCCCCACCTCAACAAATTTCAAACTGCACATGATGCTGAACTTGCCACATTTGCCTCCACACCCATTTTTTTTTTGCCAGGAGGCTTCCCCCTGTATATCTGACCCTTACGCTTGTCTTCAGCATTTCCGATGCACCTGGAAACTCCCTCTTGGCGCCTACCCTCTCTTGATATTTTTATTGAAAGCTGCCAGCATGCTATTGGCTGTGACAATTTCTCCACCTCACTAACTCACTCTAATCTATATCCCTCTAAACGTGCTGTGCTCCATTCTTTCAGGTCCAATCTCTCTCTCATTATCAAAACCACTGGAAAGACCTCCAGCTTGCCGAGGCTGAACGTCAACTCTCTGACAATTCATCCTATCTTCCCATGGACCACAACCCCCATAACAGAACACCAAGACATCATTTCCCAAACCGTTACCCACCTCATCTCCTCTGGATATCTTCCCTCCATGTCCTCCAACCTCATAGTTCCCTAACTCTGTACTGCCCGCTTCTACTTCCTCCCCAAAGTACGAAAACAGAAGGTTCCCAGTAGACCAATCGTATCAATCTGATCCTGCCCCATTGAATGAAATTCTTCTTATCTTGTCCCTATTTTTCTTCCCCTTGCACAATCTTCATCTACCTACATCCATGATGCCTTCTACCACTTTAACAAATGTCAGTTTTCTGGCCCAAATTGTCTCCCTTTCACTATGGTCGTAGAATCTTTCTACATCTCCATCCTTTGCCAAGACAGCCTGAGCACCCACCGCTTCTTCCTCGAACAGTGGCCCAACAGTTCCCATCCACCATCGACCTCCTCCATCTGGCTGAACTTGTTCCCACATTGAACAACTTTTCCTTTAATTCCACTCACTTCCTCTAGATAACAGGTGTTGCTATGGGAAACTCTTTGTTCCAGTCCTATTTAGGCCCCCTCCTTGACCTATGCATTTTGGTAGATCAAATCGGGCCAGGACCTACTCCGTTAATGGTAGGGTGTTGGGGAGAGTTATAGAACAAAGAGATCTAGGAGTACAGGTTCATAGCTCCTTGAAAGTGGAGTCACAGGTGGATAGGGTGGTGAAGAAGGCATTCAGCATGCTTGGTTTCATTGGTCAGAACATTGAATACAGGAGTTGGGATGTCTTGTTGAAGCTGTACAAGACATTAGTTAGGCCACACTTGGAATACTGTGTACAGTTCTGGTCACCCTATTATAGAAAGGATATTATTAAACTAGAAAGAGTGCAGAAAAGATTTACTAGGATGCTACCGGGACTTGATGGTTTGACTTATAGGGAGAGGTTGGATAGGCTGAGACTTTTTTCCCTGGAGAGTAGGAGGTTTCGGGGTGATCTTATAGAAGTCTATAAAATAATGAGGGGCATAGATAAGGTCGATAGTCAAAATCTTTTCCCAAAGGTAGGGGAGCCCATAACGAGGGGGCATAGATTTAAGGTGAGAGATACAAAAGGGTCCAGAGGGGCAATTTTTTCACTCAAAGGGTGGTGAGTGTCTGGAACGAGCTGCCAGAGGCAGTAGTAGAGGCGGGTACAATTTTATCTTTTAAAAAGCATTTGGACAGTTACATGGGTAAGATGGGTATAGAGGGATATGGGCCAAGTGCAGGCAATTGGGACTAGCTTAGTGGTATAAACTGGGCGACACGGACATGTTGGGCCGAAGGGCCTGTTTCCATGTTGTAAACTTCTATGATTCTATTTTTCCATTTACATTGATGACTGTGTTGGTGTTGCTTCCTGCTGTCGTTCTGATCCAGGAAATGTCATTAATTATGTCACATTTCCACCCATCTCTTACCTTTACGTGGTTCATCTCTGACTCTTCCCTTTCCTTTCCTTCGCTCTACTTCCGAGGACGAGCTTTCCACTGACATCTGTATAAGCTCAATGGCTCCTACAACTAGCTGGATCTTATTTCTTTCTACCTAGCTTCCTGTAAGGACTCCATTCCTTTCTGTCTCTCTCTCTCTCAGTTTAATGCACTTTTAAAGTTTATACAATGCAATACAAAAGCTACAGCAGGTGTGTAATCAGAACACTGTCATTTTTTTCTCTCTCACACAATCCCTCTTTTTTTTACAAAAACACTCAATATTAGCTTTACTTCAGTAAAGCTTTTGAAATTTGTCTTCTTGTTTTTCAAAATTAGGTACTGGACGGCGTGCCAGGAGATAAAGAAAAATATCTCACCTGTACAATTGACTGCACAATATTGATGCATTCTGGCCAATATGTACACTACATGTGCTCAGACTGCACAATCCAAATTTAGCTTCAAGAATCTGAACTCGAGACAAAAATATCAAGGGAGAGGCTGAAGACTTAAAGTAAAATTTTAATGAAAGTATCAAAAAATAATTTAATGGATACACTTAATTATGTTATTGTGAAAGGTGTAATTTTGAACTTTTGACTCCTCTTCCACTCTTGCTGGTTGAACTGGTTCTACCTGTTTGAATTCACAGGGCTTCAGCCTTGGAGATATAAATAAAAAGTCATAAAGTCAAAGTCGCAGATGCTGGAAATCTGAAATAAAAATGCACAGCAGGTCAGTCAGCATCTGTAGAGAGAAAAGACAAAATTAACATTACCTAAGAAAGGATATACTTGCCATAGACGGAGTGCAACGAAGGTTCACCAGACTGATTCCTGGGATGGCAGGATTGTCGTACGAGGAGCGATTGAGTAGACTAGGCCTGTATTTTCTAGAGTTTGGAAGAACAAGAGGTGATCTCATTGAAATATACAAAATTCTTACAGGGCTCGACAGGCTAGATGCAGGGAGGATGTTTCCCCTGGCTGGGGAGTCTAGATCCAGGGGTCACAGTCTCAGAATAAGGTAGGCCATTTAGGACTGAGATGAGGAGAAATTTCTTCACTCAGAGGGTGGCGAATCTTTGGAATTCTCTACCCCAGAGGGCTGTGGAGGCTCAGTCATTGAGTACATTCAAAACAGAGATTGATAGATTTCTAGATATTAAAGGCATCAAGGGATATGGGGATGGTGCAGGAAAATGGCGCTGAGGTAGAAGATCAGCCATGATCTTGTTGAATAGCGCAGCAGGCTCGAGGGGCCGGATGGCCGACTCCTGCTCCTATTTCTAATGTTCTTATTTCAGGTGTGGACGCTTTGTCGGAATGGCAAGATATTACAGGTGAACAGCATTTAAAAGGAGCAGAACAAAGTGAAAGGGGAGGGAAAACCAAACAACAACAACTTGCATTTATATAGCACCTTTAACATAGTAAAATTTCCCAAGGCGCTTCACAGGAGCATTATCAAAACAAAATTTGACACCAAGCCACATAAGGAGATATTAGGACAGGTGACCAAGCGCTGGGTCAAAGAGGTAGGTTTTAATGAGCATCTTAAAAGATGAGAGAACACAAACATACAAGCGAGAAGAAATAAAATGATCTGCTTAAGTGGAAAATGGTTGTCTAAATGCCAGAAGTGGTATTACCATGAAACAATAGAAGGCACGATGAGAGAAATTAAAGACATTTGAGAGACACAGAGAATGTATGAATAGCTGAGGAGATGGGTAAAGCAGTTTTAATGGAATGGAAGCCTGAAAAACTGGCAAAGCGGAGCACATTCTAGTGGCCCAGGAGCCTGGGAGAAGAAAAATGAAGGTTAACACTAAGGGTGCAGACTGTCCAGCTATTACAGTTCAGGGCTGATGGAATTAAAGTCTTTATTAAGGCCAGAGGGCTGCAAAGTGCCTAGTAGAAAGATACGCAGCTGCTCCTTGAGCTTGCGTTGAACTTCATTGGAACAGTGTAGAAAGCCAAAGACAAAAAAGAGAGTGAGTGGGATGAGGAATTGAAGTGGCAGGTGATAGGGAGCTCAGGGTTTTACTTGTGGACAGAATGCAGGTAGTCAGCAAAGCGGTCATTTAATCTTCATTTGGTCTCCCCATTATAGATGAGACCGCACCATGAGCAGCAAATACAGAATAGAAAGTTGGAGGAAGCACACTTAAATTGCTGTCTTACCTGAAAGGAGTGTTTGGGGTCCTGGACAGTGGAGTGGGAGGAGGCGAATAGGCAGTGATGCATCTCCTCTATTTGCACAGGAAGGTGCCAGAGGAAGGAAAGCAGGTGTTAGGGGCAGCGGAAGAGTGAACCAGGGTGTTACGAAGCGAATGGTCCCTCCAGAAAGCAAGGAAGGGAGGGGATGATGTTTTTGGTGGTGGGATTGTATTGGAAATAGTGGAAATGGATGAAGGTGATCTGTCAGAAGGTGTCAGTTGTGTCTGAGTGGTAGTGCTCACGCCTCCGAGTCAGAAGGTCGTGGGTTCAAGTCCCATTCCAGTTAAGGGCTGAAGGGGATGAGGGAAACTGCTTGAGGGTGGGGTGGTCTCTGGCCTTTCAGCACCCACCATTGGGGGAAGTGAGCGGGAATGTGGATGGAAGATTAAGGGTGAGGTGAGTGATGATGGAGCAAGAGGGAGGAGAGGGTACAGGGATTGAGTGGGTCATTCAAAGAGGAAGAGGTAGGGGTATTGATAGGGTTGGGTGGTATGAAGGGGAATGGGTAGTGGGAAGATGAAGGAGTAGGAGACACAGTGGGTGTGAGGGAATAAGGGGGAAGCTCAAGTGATCGGGGGACAGCAAGGGAAGAAATCTGCTGAGGACTACATTTTCCCTGCAACCCCTACCCTGAGGTAATTGATAGCTCCTTTCTCCATCACACTATGTCATAACACCAATACCCCCTCCATCTCCCACCTGAAAAAGACAGAAAGAGAAGCAAAAATAAGAGTTAAGGAGAGAGAAGCAAAAGAGAAGAGCTGTTACACAGATGGCCGGACATGTTGAGGGATGCCCAGTGGCAGGGACATGGCAGAAGAGAAAGCAGTTTCTCAGAGCAACTCTCTGCCCATACCACCAAGTTGCCCCATTCAAATGATCCGAGCAGAGCAAGAAAGCAGTCAGGCCCAGGCAGCCATCAAAGTAACAGATGTGGCATCAGCAATTGTAGGGCCATCTTATGATTTTGAAGAAGGAGGTACCGAGCCCCTACCATCCCGAGTTGCTCACTGACATCCAGTAGCTAGCCAACTTCCATCTCCTACAAGGGTAGCATCTTGGAGGAACACTAGAATAAGCAGTAAGCTACATTTCTCCACAAAGTTATAAAGGGGAATCACCAATTTCAGAGATACTGTCAGCACAACAAGCACTATTCCACGAATACTTTTTTGCTGGATTTGGACTTTGAGCAAAGAGTTCACTTGTCCTGAGCCAATTTTCTGCAACAGAAGATGAACAGATGTGCATGCATGGTACTTCCAAGTTTAAATGACATGTTTGTTCTGTTAAGGTTATTAGATATGGCATACTTGCTGCAGCTCCAGTGGAGCTGGTTAGTCCTAAGCCTTAGCATCATTATTTCCGTCTCAACCCAAATAACATCATGACTCTGTACTAAACCTCAAGTTGCATGCATGCACATCCAATCATCTCCTCTTGCACCTGCTGAATGACAACTCTCCTGATAGCATAATTGTTCAGCATATATTTTGGAGACCTTTCTCGGGCTGTACAGCTGTATAACCCTGGACCTATCTTGACAGCAGAATCTCTGATTTAGCAAGTTTATTACTTGCTCTATTTGTATCCTTGTTGAGACATGTAAATCATTATATTTTCTTTCTTTTGATGTTCATAGATTACTTAGCGGTGTCATCAGCCACAAGGGTATCCCTGGTTGCCTAGGATCCATTCATTTAGGGTGGAAATGCTATGAAACAATGGTGAAACTGTTGGCTCGTATAGAATAAATGCACAGTGGCAGTTTCCAGGGTACCTGGCACCCATCTGGATGATGTAGTTCTGATGGTCCACATACAACCCAGATTTTAATTGAATGGAAGCCCTCGCTATTTATAAATGGCACTGAAATTGTGGAAGGAACCTATATGGTCATATGGGCTTCTTCAATAAGGTCCTGCACCCCGGGAAGCCAGCCACTCTCTCTTATTGTTGGTTGTTGGCCTTAGGAAAATTGATGAAATCATCCACCCTGGAAAACAAACTGTGACCTTTTGTAAGAAGCAATACACCGCAGACTGGCTGATCTGACAAATGTCACTTGAGGCAGCTTGAAAAGAGCCATTGGCATAGAAGTTCAAGGCAGTAGTGACATTCACTGTCATGTGCAGAATTGTGAATGAGATTTGGAGGTCTGACTGAAGTTCCAAATGCCTCCCTGGTGCAGAATAAGTAGCAAAGACAGAGCTCCTTGGACACAACAATAACTGGTGTTTGCACAATCAAGCAGCAATGAGGTTTGTGCACTCAAGCAATGTGAGCCTCTTGAGCCCCAAGATTGTAAAATACTGAGTAGCAATATTGGACAAGTCCAGACCAACAAGTTTTGTTGTACTGCTTCATCCTGTTGGCGGTCACCCACTTCCTCCCCTCTGTCATTAGTCCTATTTATAGGGTGATTATTTATAGGGTGACCATCTTCTGCAATGTGTCCTTCAGAATATTTCCTCCCTATGTGTGTTGGGCCACTGTAGCCAGCTGGACTTCCAGCATAGGATTTCCCTCTTTCAACTCAATCCTCTGATCCTTCATGTATGTGTACTCCTGGATACTTGCAGAACCAGGATATCCCACATCATGCATGCTGCACACATCTCTAATCTAGCTCGATATTGCCATTTCTATATTACTACCTGCTGTGCTATTTACAGTTACCAACACTTGAACTAAGTTTCTCACTTACCTGGCCTGGTCTTGCTGAACCAGGCCTCATCCATCTCAGCACTGAACTCCTATTCAGACAAAACTCCCTCTTTTGCCTTCTGTTACCACACGCTCACTCTGGTCAGCGTCTCAATCAATCAGCCTCTTGCAACATTGACTTTTATTATACTTATAGAACTTTACCTAATGACACATTCAGGCATTTACTCAGCTCTCTTGGCCATATCTTCAATTCAGATATCATGCAGCATTCTCCGCGCCCGGGTGGCCCTGGAGAGGGAGCATGTGGTGTCTGCCGGTACGCTTGAGGCTTTCCGTGACCGGTGGGCACCGCTGGGCCTGGAATGTATCCTCGATTGGGAAAATGGAATTATTATTTGACTTTGTTTATTTTGGTTCCAATTAGTGTTTTTTTTATTTAAAAAAATTCAGATATCACAATCTAGCTAATTTATTTTACAGCTAATCTGCTTAATTTAACAGCTCAATCAACACAATCCTCACAAAACGTGATCGCTTGATCAGCACCCCATCCACCATTTAAAAACAAACAACTTTCCACACCACCGGCACACTGTGGCTGTAGTGTGTACTATCTACAGGATGCACTGCAGCAATTTGTCAAACCCATAATTTCACCACCTAGAACCCAAAGATGTTTTATAAATACATAAAGAGCAAGAGAATAACTAAGGAAAGAGAACGGCCTATTAGAAACCAAAGAGGTAACCTACGTGTGGAGGCAGAAGATGTGGGTACGGTTCTAAATTAATACTTTGCGTCTGTCTTCACAAAAGAGGGGGACGATGCAGACATTGTAGTTAAGGAGGAGGAATGTGAAATATTGGATGGGATGAACATAATGAGAGAGGAAGTATTAAAGGGTTCAGCATCTTTGAAAGTAGATAAATCGCCAAACCAGGGTGAAATGTTTCCCAGGCTTTTAAGAGATGCAAGAGAGGAAATAGCGGAGGCTCTGACCATCATTTTCCAATCCTCCCTGGCTACAGGCGTGGTGCCGGAGGATTGGAGGACTGCGAACGTTGTACTGTTGTTTAAAAAGGGAGAACGAGATAGACCGGGTAATTATAGGGCAGTCGGTCTGATCTCGGTGGTGGGCAAATTATTGGAATCAATTCTGAGGGACAGCATAAATCGTCATTTAGAAAGGTAAACAATTTTACAACACCAAATTATAGTCCAACAAGGTAGGTAAGGTGGTTAAAAAGCTATACAGGATATTTTCCTTTATTAGCCGAGGCATAGAATATAAGAGCAGGGAGGTTATGCTAGAACTGTAAAAAACATTGGTTCGGCCACAGCTTGAGTACTGCGTACAGTTCTGGTCACCATTACAGGAAAGATGTGATTGCATTCGAGAAGGTATGGAGGAGATTTACGAGGATGTTGCCAGGGCTGGAGAATTTTAGCTATGAGAAAAGATTGGATAGGCTGGGGTTGTTTTCTTTGAAACAAAGGAGGCTGAGGGGAGGTTTAATTGAGGTATATAAAATTATGTGGGGCCTAGATTGGTGGATAGGAAGGACCTATTTCCCTTAGCAGAAGGGTCGGTGACCAGGTAGCATAGATTTAAAGTAACTGGTAGAAGGATTAGAGGGGAGCTGAGGAGAAATGTTTTTTACTCAGACAGTGGTGGGGGTCTGGAACTCATTACCTGAAAGGGTGGTAGAGGCAGAAACCCCTAAATCATTTAAAAAGTACTTGGATGCGCACTTGAAGTGCCAAAACCTACAGGGCTACAGACCAAGTGCTGGAAAGTGGGATTAAGCTGGATAGCTCTTGTTTGGTCAGTATGGACACGATGGGCTGAACGGCCTCCTTCTGTGCCGTAGCTTTCTTTGATTCTAAAAGGATAAGGGCAGCAGGTGCATGGGAACAGCAACAGTTCCAAGTTTCCCTCCAAGTCACACACCATCCCGACTTGGACATATATCACTGTTCCTTCATCGTCGCTGGGTCAATTTCCTGTAACTCCCTACCTAACAGCATTGTGGACTGCAGCAGTTCAAGAAGGCAGCCCACCACCACCTTTTCAAGGGCAACTAAGGATGGGTAATAAATGCTGGCCATGCCAGTGACCCTCACATCCCGAGAATGAATGAACTTCCAGTTAGATTAGCACACTTACTGGTCAGTTCATTGACGTCACTGTCAATTCCTGCTCTGGTCAAAAACCCTTTCTTACCTTCTCTCAACCCAAACTCAGTCAGTGCCTCACTAAAATTGATGCCGTAAAATTATGAACAACACAAAGGCAAACTTCTGTAAATTAGTAAAAGAGCAAATTACACCTTTTTTGAAATAAATATTTCCCAGCCATTGTATGTAACATTAAAATGATGGTCAAGAGAGTGCTGTACTTACAGGGTCCCTGTCTCTTCTCTCTACAGGTTTGCAGATTTTTATTTTAAATGCAGTGTTCCTGTATTTCCCTTCCACCAGCTTATTTTCTAAAGCTGATCTATTAAAAAACTTCCTTGATTGACTGTACCTCACCATCCCCCTAGGTTGCTCTCCAACTATTCCAATGGCTTTGACTTCTTTTCCATCAGTCAGCTTGCAACCTCATTTTAGCATTCGTTCCTGGCAATATAAACTAGAGGGCACAAATCTAAAAAGGGTACAGAGCGATCTGGGGGTATATGTTGTCAAATCATTGAAAGTAGCAGGGCAGGTTGAGAAAGCAGTTAAAAAGCATATGGGATCCTGTGCTTTATAAATAGAGGCATAGAGTACAAAAGTATGGAAGTCACCGTTGACTAGAAACTTAACTGGGCCAGCCATATAAATACTGTGGCTACAAGAGCAGGTCAGAGGCTCGGTATCCTGCGGCGAGTGACTCACCTCCTGACTCCCCAAAGCCTTTCCACCATCTACAAGGCACAAGTCAGGAGTGTGATGGAATACTCTCCACTTGCCTGGATGAGTGCAGCTCCAACAACACTCAAGAAGCTCGACACCATCCAGGACAAAGCAGCCCACTTGATTGGCACCCCACGCACCACCCTAAACATTTACTCCACTGGCGCACAGTGGCTGCAGTGTGTACCATCCACAGGATGCACTGCAGCAACTCGCCAAGGCTTCTTCGACAGCACCTCCCAAACCTGTGACTTCTACCACCTAGAAGGACAAGAGCAGCAGGTACATGGGAACAACACCACCTGCACGTTCCCCTCCAAGTCACACACCATCCCGACTTGGAAATATATGGCTGGACCAAAATCCTGGAACTCCCTTCCTAACAGCACTGTGGGAGAACCTTCACCACATGGACTGCAGCGGTTCAAGAAGGCGGCTCACCACCACCTTCTCAAGGGCAATTAGGGATGGGCAATAAATGCCGGCCTCGCCAGCGACGCCCACATCCCATAAACGCATTAAAAAAAAGCCATGATGAACCTTTATAAAACACTGGTTTGGCCACAGCTGGAGTATTGTGTCCAGTTCTGGGCACCACACTTTAGGAAAGATGTGAAGGCCTAGAGAGGGTGCAGAAGAGATTTACTAGAATGATTCCAGGGATGAGAGATTTTAGTTATGTGGATAGACTGGAGAAGCTGGAGTTGTTTTCCTTCGAACAGAGACGATTGCGAGGAGATTTGATAGAGGTATTCAAAATCATGAAGGGTCTAGACAGAGTAGATAGAGAGAAACTCTTCCCATTGGCGGAAAGGTCAAGAACCAGAGGACATAGATTTAAGGTGATTGGCCAAAGAACGAAAGGTGACATTAGGAAAAACTTTTTACAGAGCGAGTGGTTAGGATCTAGAATGCACTGCCCGAGGGGGTGGTGGAGGCAGATTCAATCATTGCCTTCAAAAGGGAACTGGATATGTAATTGAAAATAAAAAATTTGTAGGGCTATGGGGAAAGGGCAGGGAGTGGGACTAGCTGGATTGCTCTTGCATAGAACCGACGCGGACTTGATGGGCCCAATGGCCTCCTTCCGTGCTGTAACCTTTCTATAATTCTATTTATCTAAACTCTCTCATCTTTTGTACCTTTCTATCTCATTTCTGGAATTTGTCAAGCTTAAATACCAATGTCAGTGTTCCAACTGATTAACACAGCAATCTACATACATATTTGATTCAGATCGTAACAGCCAATTCTTCTAATCTGTAAATTAAAATAATTGTACTCTTTCATACAAATATTCCTCTTTTGTGCTATCTCCTATGCTGCACGGAGAGTCTGACTTCATCAGGTTCTGATGACTTACTTGTTTGAATATCAGCCCCTGCAAGTTCTTGCAGTACCTTGATGGCTCAGTGCACTGTGATATGAAGTACTGAAACATGTGAACCAGGGAATTCCAAGGTTTGCTCCTTGGTCTTTGCTGATCTCTGCAGGGAAGTAATGCGGGTGAACATAAGAAACAGTAGCAGGAATAGGCCATACGGCTCCTTGAGACTGCTCCGCCATTCAATAAGATCATGGCTGATCTTCTATCTCAACTTCACTTGCCTGCCCTATCCCCGTATCCCTAGATTCCCTTAGTGCTACAATTAACCTTAGTGCCACTGTACTAACGATGGGGAAAAAAAATCAATTGGAGTTCCTGCTCCTGTTCATGATCTGTGCTGTAAATTCCATGTGTGTGGAAGTGTGAAGAAGACAAGGTGAGGGTCAGCTGTGATGGTCCCTGCTTTCAAATAGCCCACTGCCTTCACAGCCTCACAATAAAGAATTGCCACTTGGGTAAGGTACTTAATGGCCTGTTGTATTTTGTAGCATTACAGTACCAGCTCTTTGCAGCATGCTGTAACATTACAGTGCCAGTTTTGCCTGCAGTACTGCAGTATTGCAGTGCAAGCTTTACTCCAGCACCCTGCAGCATTACAGTGCCAGTTCTGACTGCAGCATTAGTAGCTACTCTGACCGCAGCACATATCACTCTTTCATTATGATTAATGAACCATTACATAACTACATAAAAATATTTAATTGAACTGTCACTATGGCATTTTAATACGTAATATACTAAATTAAACACTGTTTAGCGTTCCAATTAATATTGAATATATAGCAATTTGTTTATATATCTATGCTTTATTTGTTGAGAGGTGTTTTTCCTGATCCGCACTGACCCCGAAACGCCGTGAGCTGCCACGCCCATTCCCGTCTCCATGGTAACGCGCGGCCTTCCAGCAGCTGCTTGTTTGACAAGTGACGTAATCGCACCGCTTGTCTGTCAATGGCTAGCATAGTCAATCAGGTGATGTAACTTCCTGTAGCAGATTCGGTTGGTGACGCAGATGTTGTCTGATCATTAGCGAAGAAAATATACGGGGGAAAAAAAAGTCGAAAGAAAAAGAAAGCAATTCCAGGAGACTGTTGTACTGTTTAAGCAAGTTACAGCAGTATTTTCCGACGTGACGGCTGGAAATAAACGAGTCCGGAGTGGTCTGTGCCGAGCTCCGTTGCTTGGGCCCGGACAGGTAAGTGTGGAATCAGCCTGAGTTCGACTTCTTCGAGCAGCCGCGAAATTTTGTCCCAGCGACGGGCTGCACTGAGCACGCGCTCGGTTGCAGGGCCAGCATAAGATGCGCATGCGCTAGTCAGCTAGGAATTGTGAGACGACGGAGGAACTCGATCTGTTGCGGGGAATTGTTGGGAGGCTTGGGCGCGACTTTTATCACTTTTTTAAAAAAATGAGAGACTATTTTTAAATATACCCATTTTATAATTAATGTACTATGCAAACATCCTCATACACATAACGGGAAATTAACCCAATTTAGTTTTTTTTTCAAAAAACAAGGACAAGTGCCTTGTTTACAAGTGGCTGCAGTGTCATTTTACTTATAGGAAACGATGTACAAGTGCTTTGTACCAAAAAAGGAAAATTAAGTAGCCAGCCGCCAAAAGCTTTAAAAAAAACATTGTTTTTGTAAGAAATAGGTTAGTAACGGGCGTCTTCGTGCAGCTGCATGTTTTTTTTAGTGTGCACCAGGTACGAACGTCTCTAGAATATTCTGGACAGTTTTTCGGTTGCTGCGCCGGGCTTCACTTTTATCGGCGTGTTTACGCGCATTTGATTTTTTTGGGGGTGGGGTTCGTAGACCATTCTAGAAGGTCAGTGAGATGTTTTCAGTGGAGCTACTTGCCATATAAGAGCGTCGAAACACGCTGTGTGCATTGCACTGTTTGAGGAAGTTTCTGCATAATTTGCGGCTGGGCTGACTGAGCAGGATTTGGCATCTTGACCGTTTCAGTGGCTAGGCGAGGGACGCTTAATATTTCGCTGCATCTAATCGTAACTTTACACTACGCCTAATAATCAAATCGTGAATATGGTTAGAGGAAGATTTGGATTGAACGTTTTACTTTTTACACAACTTTACGGAACTGGATGTCGCGTTTACTGCTGAATTTAAAAAAAAAATACGATTCTACCGATGGCCAATCTGTAATTTGGAAACGCTTCTGTTTTGTCCTATAGTGCATTAATTTATACCAAAAGCAAAATACTACGGATGCTGGAAATTAATTTATACGTCGTATAATAGAGTAAAGGTTATTATTCCCTTCCCCCAATTCCGCTCTTGCGTGTGTTTAGTTTTGGATGGATTTGTATTTAACTTTGTAGACAAATATTCTGTTAAGTGATTTTATTTCCTGAACGTCACTTCAAAGTACAGTACTTAATACAAAAATATGCTGTGGTGGACAATCCTTTACAAAAACTTGCATAGGTTATTATTAAAAACATATGAGATATAAATGTAAACTATTGTGAAAGTTGAATTATAGGCATCTGTGACTGTAGATTACTCAGTAATCTCAACCCCTCCCTCCTGAATTTTCTTTTCCTTTTCCCCACCTCTGCTGAAAGTGTTAATGCCATGCTGGCACAGGGCTCCTTTGGAGTCAGTAATCTTCCAGCACTTCGCCCAAGTAGCTATTTCTCATTAGTATACCTGACTATGATCAGGCCATTCTACTATGGGAACTTCAATACTGCATTTGTTCTTTTCACGAAGTTGGGTGGCACTGGATAATGATCAGTAGCAAGGACTGTGGCTGACTTTTACTCTTGCTAGCCCAAGGTTGCTGAGGCCGTTTGTGTCATAGAAACATATAAAATAGGAGCAGGAGTAGGCCATTCGCGCCTGCTCCGCCATTCAATATGATCATGGCTGATTCTCTATCTCAATACCATATTCCTGCTCTCTCCCCATACCCCTTGATGCCTTTTGTGTCTAGAAATCTATCTAGCTCCTTCTTAAATGTATTCAGTGACTTGGCCTCCACAGCCTTCTGTGGTAGAGAATTCCACAGGTTCACCACCCTCCTGAGTGAAAAGATTTCTCCTCACCTCAGTCCTAAATGTCCTACCCCGTACCCTGAGACCGTGACCCCCTCGTCCTGGACACCCCAGCCAGGGGAAACATCCTCCCTGCATCCAGTCTGTCCAGCCCTGTCAGAATTTTATATGTTTCAATGAGATCCCCTCTGTTTTCTAAACTCGAGTGAATACAGGCCGAGTCGACCCAATCTCTCCTCATGCAACAGTTCTGCCATCCCAGGAATGTCTAGTGAACCTTTGCTGCATTCCCTCTATGGCAAGTATATGCTTTCTTAGGTAAGGAGACCAAAATTACGCACAATACTCCAGGTGTGGTCTCACCAAGGCCCTGTAGAACTGCAGTAAGACATCCTTGTTCCTATACTCAAATCCTCTTGCAATGAAGACCAACATACTATTTGCCTTCCTAACTGCTTGCTGCACCTGTCCTGCCACCCTAACTGAGATCAGCTAATTCTTTGCAAACTGGGGATCAAACCTGGGATCTTCCTGGTCTCCATGATTCTGTAGCACAGGTACAGTACAGTTCCCTTAGAGCTAATTGTTGTCTTAAGTCTTGGTTATATTTGAATTTCTCCAACGTTATACACCTTTTATTCTGTTTTTTAAAAAAAAGTCCTGGAAGAATTCTGTACAGTCTTGATACTTTTAAATTGTGTTCACAACAAAAAGCATTTTTCATTAGCAGTTAGGTATGAACTGAACCCTTATGTAGTTGAGTGGAGTGAAGATGAACAATAAGGTCTCTGATAACTGATTTTAATTTCCTCATCTGGAAGCAGAAGACTCAAGTTAATTATGGCGATATTAAAATCAGCTAAGTTGATTCACCGAACTCCACACAAGAACCCAATAAATCTAACTGCATTGAAGGGGTTGAAATAACCTCTGCAGCCCCTTGTCCATAACAAATAAAATGCTCTGTGATGAGTTACATTTGACTAGAAAAATTAGCTATATTGTGTGGGACAAAGAACATAACCAAGCTATTTGGCAGTACTGCAGTGATAGCATCAGGATTTCAATAAACTGCAATGGGTGTGTGAAATTTTCATTTTGTGCCCACTTCAACTGAAAAATATTGAGCAATGCAGCTACAGATTTTGTCAATCCAAACCAGGGTTGGTGTCTGGTGAGGCAGCATTTTTAGCTGTAGAACACCAGGGTGAAGTACTGGTGGCAGCAACAACTTCAGGTGATGAACTAAGAGTATCCCACAACATGTAATGCATATTGGCTAACATATAATTTTTTTTCAAACCTATTGGTGCCATTATGCTAGATAAGCTCTGGATTAGAACTTCTAATATTCTGCAGCATGACTTTAGTTGAACATGGCAATGGGACCGATAGTTGAATTAAGCCAAGTTGTGGTTTCTTGGTACCTGTCCCAGGGCTAATATTTTCCATGTTATTTCTATCCTGTAATTGACAGTTTAATTTTGGTGTCTTGCTGATACTTACCGTTTCAATTTACTCCGTTCTCTTGTTTGGGATGTTAAGGTACTGGGGATATTAAGAAACTGGTACACCAGTGTTTCAAATCACAAAATGGTGTGAAGAGAGACTAAAACTAGGGCCACTGTTTGCAGGAGCCATATTTGATAGTGAAGTGTGGAGTTTTATAAGTGGACATTTAACATTGGACATCTTGCATTCATATAGCATCTTATCATATGTTGGGGCACCCTAAAGCACTTCATAACCAATGAGTTACTTTTTAAATACTGTCACTGTTATATAAGCAAACAAGACTGTGTGTTCTGACAAGACAAATTAAATGTATGACCAGTTATTCTGTTTTTGGTGTTTTTATTTGAGATTAAAATGCTAACCAGGACACTGGGAGAACACTGATTCTCTTGGAATAGTGACATGGGATCTTTTCAGTTGACCCTTGGTTTATTGTGTCATCTGAAATATGGCACTGCTCACAATGCACCTCTCCCACAGTACAGAAATATCAATCTAGATTGTATGATCAAATTCTGGAATGGGGCTTGAAACCATAATCTTATAATTCTGAGGCAAAAATGTTACCAGATGACATTTTGAAATTCAGCAAATTTTCTTTACTGATTCCAATACCTACATTTCTTAGTGGTAATTGATGGCAAAATATAGTAGCTAAATTTTGAAATAGGTTTGAGATATTTTGAAAGAGGAATTCTTGCACTTAACAAACTGATGTAAACGGCAAATATCTTGATGGCTAATTATGCACTGCGTGGCATTGTACTGAGCGACACAAACCAGAAATTCCACGTTTGCACTATGTTTGCTGATCTCAACGTGGATTGCAGTGGACATTAGAACTGGCATAAATGTTTTGGGGCTATTAAGTGGAAAATATGGATCAAAGATCCCACTCCTGAATGCTGTAGAATGATCGGTGCTGAAAGTGAGTGCGCATACAACCAGATGCTACATTTTGGGTTTTGGCTTCATGGTGACATTTTGCAGGTAGATGCATGGTCACTTGAGTTAAATAATTGAAGGCTTCTGCCACATATGGAAACTGCACCTTTTCATGAGTCTCTGTCTTCAAGAAAGGTAGTAGGAATTGAGGGGTGGAGGAGGAGGGGAAAAAGCAATTGCAGACAGTTATATAATAGAGAAAAAGTCCAGAAGGTGCGAAATGTTGGATCTAATTAGTTGATAAAAGTTGACTTATCTATAAATTTGGCCACATGTCTGGGGCTGCAGGTGCTTATCTCTCCCCTTGATCTATGGGGAGTAGGTAGAATTCCTTAAAGATGGGCTTATCAAAGGTAAACCTGGAAGATATTCATAGTTATAGAATATTATGAAGATGTTGCTTGAGGTAATCCTCTTTCTGGATATGGAAAGTTTGACATGTTGGCTCAGTGTGTTTTGGTTTATTTTGAAGACTTTCAGCAAGCCAGTTTTGTTAAGATACTTGGATTGCATAATGGTTAATTTTGAAATAGCTATGTTGGCTTGGGAAAATGTTGAACTGCTTGTTTTTCTTGCACCATGTATGCACCTACAAGTTTTTCTCTGTTAGAAAAATGATCGCTGCAGATTGTAGGATAGCTTCTGGTAAATAGTATAACCACCCACCATGGTGGTTCACTTGAAGCCCTCCTCATCTTGAGATGAAAGCATTTGAAAAGAATTGATACTCAACTAGAGGAATCAATATTGGCAAAATACAAGATCACAGAGATCCATATCTTTCCTATTCATGAAGCAAAGCTCAAGCCAGAATTTTTTGTGGTTCATTTCTTCTCTCATTTCTTGACTTTGTTTTGCTAATATTTCCTGTCACTGAAACAACTGAGGTCATTCCACTGTACTACATATTGTATTACAATATTGTACACAGAATTACAATGTTACAACAGTTTCTTGAATTGAACACTATTGTTCTTTATCATTTTTAGTCTCCAGATGCTAGATGTACAACTCTTGCCCCCTCGCCCCAAAATTTACAGATCACAAAAGTGTTTATTTATTGGCCAAAATTATTGATTTTGAAATGTCTGCCCCAAATTTTTGGGCGTTCCACAGAGAAATTTGAAGAGTAGTTTCTTTATTGTGTGTAACTTTTTATATTTAACATGGTGGGAGATTTGTCTTAGTCTTTGATATTAGCAGCAGTTGGACTAAAATGTTAATGGTGAGCCAAAGCTATGTTTGAAATTTAAGCCCAAAATTTTTCTCCAGATGAGTCCAGCTAACTGGTGGTAAGATGTATCCAAAATCCTGCATGAATTAATCAGCATTTTCGTTAAGATGATCAGTGAAGCATAATAATTGGTGTGTGAAATTTTCTTTGTCAGCTTGAACAAGTGTGTGTATTGGGGTGGGGAGAGAAGAACAGCAGTATAGTTTATGGATTCCACCCTTCCAAACTTGGGTGGGAGAGTGCATTTTACTCTAACTCTAAGGTACTAATATTTATAGGTCTTTCACTAGTAGTGGGATCAATTTGAGGTGATGAGTTAAGAGCATAACACAAAGGTACTGCCACAACGTTAAAATGTATTGGCTTTTTAAGATTCTTTATTACTTATTAGTAATAGGTTAAATAAACTGATCCAAAACATGCTAATGATCTCAGCTGTGCTTTGAGGAAGACCAAGCACCTTCTCAAAGTGAGGGGAAGATTGAATGGGGCATTGTCTAAAATGAGTTTGCTCGTTTAATGGCTAGTTTTAGTATGCCATTGGTAAAGGCCTTGGCGCTTAGTGGTCGGCCTGTCCTTTCAACTTGGCATGGTATGGGGAAACTAGAGAAAAGGGATAAAATGCTTTAAAAAAGAACCTTTGATTTCATTTGTTTTTATTGCCCATTCAGTATCTTTTGATATATCTTGCACTGTATATTAAAAACATTATTTGTTTTTCCCTCTAGGTTGATTGCCAAGAAAGATTGGACGAATTCTGTGTTTCTTCAATGAGGAACTACAGGTTGATCTTCTGCCACAATCTCAAGCAACCATAGCTGGCTAAAAAATGCTTATTCACTAAGGGTGATTGGTGTATAAGTTATTTTTTAAGTGGGTGTCTGTGCTCAGAGGTAAGTTTCTGGAGTTAGAGCAATGTTATCTTACATTCTTAGAGTCTGCAGCACAGAAACAGGCCATTCGGCCCAACTTGTCTCTGCTGGCGTTTATGCTGCACACGAGCCTCCTCCCACCCCATTTCATCAAACCCTCTCAGCATATCCTTCTATTCTTTTCTCTCTCGTGCTTTATTTAGATTCCCCCAAATGCATCTTTGCTATTTGCCTCAACTATTCCTTGTGGAATTGCATTCCACATTCTAATCACTCTTTGGGTAAAGAAGTTTCTCCTGATTTCCCTATTGGATTTTTTAGCAACTATCTTACATTTATGACCTCTAGTTTTGGACACTCCCAGTAGTGGAAACATTTTCTCTACGTCTACCATATCAAACCTTTACATTATCCTAAAGATCTTTATCGGGTCACCCCGCGGCCTTGCCCCAGGATGTTCAGCCTTTCCTGATAAGTATATCCTTGGTTCTGGTATCATCCTTGTGAATCTTGTTTGCACCTTCTCCAATTTCTCTTATATTTTTATAATCTGAAGACCAGAACTGTGCACAGTATTCCAAGTGGTCAAACCAAGGTTGTATACAAGTGTAACATAACTTCTTTGCTTTTCTATTCTATCACTCTAGAAATGAACTCCGGTGCTTTGTTTGCATTTTTATGGCCTTATTAACATGTGTCGCTACTTTTAGTGATTTGTGCATCTGTATCCCCAGATCGCTTTGCTCCTCTATCCCACTTATATTTACTGTCCAAGCAATATGTGGCCTCCTTATTCTTCCTACCATAAGAACATAAGAAATGGGAGCTGGAGTTGGCCACATGGCCCCTCGAGCCTGCTCCGCTATTCCATAAGATCATGGCTGATCTTTGACCTCAACTCCACTTTCCTGTCCGATACCCATATGCCTTGATTCCCCGAGAGTCCAAAAATCTTATCTATCTCAGCCTTGAACATATTCATAGATTCAGCATCCACAGCCCTCTGGGGTAGAGAAGTCCAAAGATTCACAACCCTCTGTCAACCCTCCACCGAAATGCATCACTTCGCACTTACTATATCGAAATTCATTTGCCAATTACATGCCCATTCTGCAAGTCTTCCTATATTTTGTTGCATTCTTCCTTTTGTATTAAGTACACCTCCCAATTTGGTGTCGTCCCCAAATTTTGAAATTGTACTTCCGATTCCCAAGTCAAAATCATTAATGTAAAATGTGAGCAACAATGGTCCCAGCATCAATCCCTGTGGAATGCCACTTCTCACCTTTTGCCAGTCTGAGTAGCTACCCTTGAACCCTAGTCTTGTTTTCTGTTTTGTAGCCAGCTTGCTATCCATGCTGCTACCTGTCCCCTGATTCCACATGTTCTGATTTTAGTCATGAGTCTGCTATGCAATATCTTATCGAAGGCCTTTTGAAAATCCAAATATATTACATCTACTGCATTATCCTTGACTACAGTTCCTGTTACTACTTGAAAGAAATCATTAAAGTTGGTCAAGCATGAATGATCCCTTTTGAAATCCGTGCTGACTACTCTTTATTATATTTTTGTTTTCGAGATGTTTTTCTATTACATCTTTGATTAAAGATTCCATTATCTTTCCTACCACTGATGTTAAGCTGACTGGTCTATAGTTCCCTAGACTTGTAGTTTCTGTATTTAAACAGGGAGGTAGAACATTAGCTGAATGCCAGTCCTCTGGCACTATTCCTTCTTATGAATTTTTATATATATGTAATAGAGCCCCTGCTATCTCTTCCCTAACTTTTTTAATATGCATGGATGCAATCCATCCGGACATGGGGTTTTATCCTCTCTCTAAGCTTGATTAGTTTATCAATTATCTCCCCCTTTCTATTTTAAGTGCCTTTATATCTTTTTTGATCTCTTCTAATGTCATACTCATCTTGTTAGTCTTCCTGGTAAATACTGAGGCAAAGCAACTATTCAATATTTCTGCCATTTCGCTGTCCTTACCTGTGACTTTATCTTGTGCACCCCGTCCTGATTTTTCTTTTGTTATTTGTGTTTGTACAATACTTTACTTTTTTTATATTCCTCGATAATTTAATTTTGTAGTTCCTCTTTGCTTTCCTAGTTGCATTTTTGACTTCTTTCCTAACCTCTTTGTATTCTCCTTTGTCATCCTCTCCTTTATTGTCTATGTACTTAGTGTATGCCTTTGTTTAGTTTCAATTTTACCCTTATCTCTTTATTCATCCATGGTGTTTCATTATTGGGTAGTTTGCTCTTTTTTAGTGGAATATACTTGTCCTGAACTCTCTTGATCACTGTTTTTAAATATTTCTCACTGCTGTTCTGTCTCTTTCTGTCAATTTTTTTCCCAGTTTACCTTCCCTAGTTCCATTCTCATCCCCATAAAATTAGCTTTTTTCAAATCTATTACTTTTGTCTTTGTCTTACTTATGTCTTTCTCAATCATTATTTTAAACAGTACTATGTTATTGCTGTTACCTAGATGTTCCCCAACATTTACTTCTCTTGTCTGCTTTGGTTCATTTTCCATTACTAGATCCAGCAGTGATTCCTCTCTTGGGCTTCTTAAGTACTGGGTAAGAAGTGAGTCCTGAACACACTGTAAAAACTCTTTCCCTTGTCCCTTTCCTTACTTGCCAGTTTATTTGGGGGTAGTTGATATCTCCCTTGATTATTATTCAATGTCTTATACTCATTTCATGGATTTGCCTACATATTTCTTTCTCCTTCCCTTCCACTATTGGTCTGTAGAATACCCCTATTAACATGATTGATCCCTTCTTATCCTAAGTCTCAATGCATATGGATTCTGTTTCTATCCTTTGTTATGTTCCTTTTTTCTACTGCCATTATGTTATCTCTAATTAGTACAACTACCCCACTCCCCCTTCCTTTCGAAATAAGTTATATCTTGCAATATTTAACTGCCAGTCACGTTTCAGTTATCCCTACTTCATCTGGCTCCTCGCTACGAATTATTGCTTCCATTTTTCCCCCATTTTGTTTTGGATGCTGTGTGCATTGCTCTACAGCCAATTTAATTTGTTTTTATTAATTGTCCCACTCTTTTTTTAAGTCATTTTATACTAATGTTCTATAACTTTGTGTTCCCTGACTGTTACCCTTATTCTTTACCTTGGTCTGACCTTTTTTCTCATCTCATTTCTTTTATCTTCAAGCTTATGTTATTTTGACCAGATCCCTCCCCCCACCCCCGTCTTACTAGTTTAAGTCCTATCCACAGCCCTATTTATCCTTTCCCCTAGGACACTGGTCCCATTCTGGTTCAGGTGGAGCCAGTCCCAGCAGTACAGCTCCTTCCTGTCCCAGTGCTGGTGCAGGTGTCCCATGAAGTGGCAACCTCTCCTTCCCACACCAGTCTTTGAGCCACCCATTCACCTTCCTGATCTGTCTATCCTTATGTCAATTAGCATGTGGCTCAGTTAGTAATACTGAGTTTATCACCTGTGAGGTCCTGTTTTTTATTTTAGTTCCTAACTCCTGATATTCTCCTAGCAGGACCTCCTTTTTCTTCCCTATTTCATTAGTCCCAACATGGACCACGACATCTGGATGTTCGCCCTTCCTTTCCAAGTTCCTCTCCAGTTGCTCTGAGATGTCCTTCACCCTTGCACCAGGTAGGCCACGCACCCTCCTGGATTCTTGGTCATGACTGCAGAAGACTCTTTCTATCCCCCTAATTATCGAATCCCCTATGATTACAGCCTCTCTATTCTGCTCCTTCCCTCTTTGGACTGCCCCTGCTCCATGGTGCCATGGTTAGCAATCTGGCCATCCTCCCTGCAGCCTTCATTCTTATCCTCATAAGTAGCAAGTACCTCGTACCTGTTGCATCGAAACTACAGCACAGAAACAGGCCATTTGGCCCAACTGGTCTATGCCGGTGTTTATGCTCCACACGAGCCGCCTTCCTCCCTGTTTCATCTAAACCTATTGGGATACCATTCTATTCCTTTCTCCCTCGTGTTTATGTAGCTTCCCCTTAAATGCATCAATGCTATTTGCCTCCACTACTCCTTATGGTAGCACATTCCACATTCTTATCACTCTTTGGGTAAAGAAGTTTCTCCTGAATTCCCTATTGGATTTATTGGGGACTATTTTATATTTATGACCTCTAGTTTTGGACTCCCCCACAAGTGGAAACATTTTCTATCAAACCCTATCTTAAAGACCTCTGTCAGGTCACCCCTCAGCCTTCTTTTCTATAGACAAGAGCCCCAGCCTGTTCAGCCTTTCCTGAGAAGGATATCCTCTCAGTTCTGGTGGTATCCTTGTGAATCTTTTTTGCACCTTCTCCAATGTCTCTACATCCTTTCTATAATATGGAGACCAGAACTGTGCACGATACTCCAAATGCGGTCTAACCAAGGTTCTATATAAGTTTAACATAACTTCTTTGCTTTTCAGTTCTACCCCTCTAGAAATGAACCCCAGTGCTTGATTTGCCTTTTTTAATGGCCTTATTAACCTGCGTCGCTACTTTTAGTGATTTGTATATTTGTACTTTTTGCTCCTCTCTCCTGTTTAGACTCTTATTATCCAAGCAGTAAGTGGCCTCCTTATTCTTCCGACCAAAATGCACCACCTCACACTTATCTATATTGAAATTTATTTGCTAATTATATGCCCATTCTGCAAGTTTATTAATACCCTCTTGCATTGTGAAGCATTCTTCCTTTGTGTTAACTACACCCCCCAATTTGGTGGCTGCAAATTTTGAAATTGTATTTCCGATTCGTGAATCCAAATTGTTAATGTAAATTGAACAACAATGGTCCCAGTACCGATCCCTGGGGTACATCACTTCCCACCTTTTGTCAGTCTGAGTAGCTACCCTTAACCCCCATGAGGGGGGCAAAGCTAGAGAGCTGCCCAGGGCCATGTTTTGCCCTTGTCTCCAACCCTATTGTATGAGGCCATTGATGGCTTCTTTCTCTGCCCCACCATGCCATTCCATCCACCACCTCTAACCCAAAAAGGAAGAATAAAAAGCGAGAAGCAGATGAGGACAGAGCGAAGCAAAAAGAGTTGAGGGGAGAGAAGCAGCAGAGAAGAGAGAGATAAAATTAGAAGAGACGAGACACACAGCAACACTTAACACATTGGAGACAGGTACAAGAGGACATTGGCTTATCACATGCAAAGCCACAGGAGATTGACTAATAAAAACCTATCTGCAGACTTCCAGTCAACTTTCTCCATACATTTAAAATGGAAACTGCCTGTGTAAACATGTTCTGTATTTCCACCCTCCTGCCAGCGGACGCACTGCAGAATTAACACTGGCAGGAGGGCGTAGTTTATATAGGCGTTTTCATTAAAAATGTGGACATGGCAATTTATAATGGAAATATAAAAATGTATGACTTTAAAATGTGGAACGAATTACATTTGTGCCCTGGTCCAATTGCCTGCTGTCCTATAACTCTGCTTCACCCAAAGACTTCTCTTGTTCGTGACTCCCCATATGCAGAATCATGGAAATCAGCTAGTATATACATATATTGGTAGTTAGGTCACAACATTTAACATATATAATATCTCTCATCTGCCTGACACAAATTGTGCCTGTAGGTGGTGCTGTCATGTTTTGCTTATGAGCTGATGTTGCGTGATTAGCCTAATTCCATATCTCTGAGGAGAATGGGCCAGTAGCAGTTGAGAAGCTGGGAGCAGCAAAACCTGGAAAAAAATGAGCAGTAAAATGTTGAAAAATTCAGAGCACTACAGAAAAGTGAAAAATAGGAGCTGGTAAATGTTTCAAAAAATCAAGGCCTCTTCAAATGAACCAAATCATGATGTTCGTACGCTCTTTAAATGTGAAATTTCTCCCTCCTTGAATGCTGCCAGACCCTTCCCCAGCATTGTGCAATCTGTAGACCCACCTCCACTAGTGCTATGGAAGTATAGGACCCTCCCCTATCTTCCTTCCCCCCCCCCCCCCCCCCCCCCCCCCCGAATGCTGCTAAAGCACAGGGTACCTACCTCCAATCTGTACATCTTGCCTACAGTCTTGCTCTTTTTAAAATCCAGGATACCAAGCAAGTTAAGATTTGGTATTTGGGTAAAGGAATATGTAATAATAGCCATTAATTTACATTTCTAATAGAAAAATGGACAGGATTTGGGGATTCAATTAAAGAAATTTCCAGAATATTATATAATAAAAATGCAGTCTGACTTGGCTGCTGTAAATCAATGGCCCTATTACATGCCATGACATCTCTATTGTTGCAAAAGTATGTCATCGGACTCTGAGTAATGCCAGAGGAGATTCAGCAGTAAAACTACTAGTTTGTTTCTCTCTCATGTTCACTCATATAAGCTGACCTCTTGTGGCTTTGTACGTATGAATCTAAAGTGAGGAAAGTGGTTGAAAAAATACCAATGCGAAACTGCTAATGACATTTAAAAAAAAAATCCAGAATAGCCAGTCAGGAAAACCTGTGTCCTGGAAGGCAAGTATTGAATGCTTGCATTGAGACATTGCGTCTATTTGAGTAAAATCAGTTCAGTTATGTTTTTTTCCTCAAGTGGTTAAGGCGATGTAATCGATTGTGCTGGGCAGGCTTGGAGTTTGAATCCCGTTCTCATCAATAGGGCAGTGTTGAATGGTTGCATTTTTGACATTGCAATTGATTGAGTAAAACCAGGGTCTGGAAGGGCCCTGCATTGCTGTGATGTTTTAGTTTCATGATTTATTGTGCATTTTGGTCACATTCAAAACATTGACAATCACCAAAGCTGGGAAGAACAACATAAATCTTTGTAGTATTTAGAAGAAAAGGTAAACCAGTCAAATCACTTTTTAGGAAAGAAAAGTTTGTGCACCATTTTTACCCTGAATTTGCAGAGTATGGGCTTAAAAATAAGACTTGTAACATAGCATATTTCATAGTAACATGATTAAAGATTGCCTATAAAGTTGTCTGTGTTTGAGTAGCTTTGTTAATACCTTTATGTAAAGGCCTCAGCCTCTCTCCAAAAGCATAGCTTACAGTTGATATTCTGACCCAGGGCTATCACTGTTAGATTCAGGGAGATGTTGCACAATTTCTTATTATGCACCAGTAAGATTCTGAGATTGTTGGGTTGTTTTGAAACTTAATGGATGTCACTTTTCATGGTGGAAAAGATTTTCATTTTTCTTCAAGTTTTTCCACGTAATTTGTAGACAAACTGCAGAATAAATTTTTTAGCAAAAGTTTCCTATTATCAGCTGTTCTAACTTGTAAGTTTAGAGAGACAGCATAAGTCAGACAGCTATATACACACACTCACGGATGTGTGCACACACCACACGCACATATACACCCAAACTCGCACATCCACACATACTCCCACATGCACTGTCAAATAGCTTTTTCTTAAATAAAAACCAAACCAATTGAATTTTAAAAGCTTTTCTTGTATACATACAGGTGATGGGTAATCAAAGCCTTTGTTATATTGTGGGAAATATAAGCATTGTAACTAATCACATCTATGCTAGTTATGTATCGATATGAAGCATAAGGATTTTTTGAGCAAAAAATTCTGCCATCCCCATTCTCCATTGCCTACTTGCCCAAGGTACACTGTTTCTCTCTTCTTCCTCTTTCCCCCCCACCCCCCCCCCCCGCATTGTTAAATTCCCAACTAATTGGTTGCCAACCTGAATTCTTATCACCATATGGCTAACCCCAAGCACTACTCAATCCAAAGTGATCACTAACTCCCCAAATACTCTTCTCCCCATAACTACTTGCAACTTTTTGAATTACTCCAGCTGCCTTAACTGTTTCCACATCCCCTCCTGAATATATACAAATCCAGCACCCCTCCCCCAACCTGCAGATCCTCATTTCCTGTGAGCAATGCCATGAGATCAATGAGAAATATAAAAATGGTACTTCTAGAGTGCATATTCTGCCTCACAAATGTTGCACTTAACTTTGTATCACACTTCAAAGAAAAGCATAAACAAAGTAACTCCCAGGAACACAAGTTACTAAAGCTGGTATACTAACCCACAACAAGACCCCATTTGTGCCACCTAAATGTCAGACATTGACTATCTTTAACAGGACCAGGCACAACTGCTTCCCCATAATTTTCTATGGCACCACCATCACTGACTCCTCTACCAATGTCCTGGGGATCACAATTGACGAGAAGCTTAACAGACCCAGCTACATCAACACTGTGGTTACAAGTACAGGGCAGAGGCAGGGTACTCTGATGTGGACAGGTACAACAAATAATTAAAAAGGCTAATGGAGTGTTGGCCTTTCTCACACGAGGGCTGGAATACAGAGTGGTGGAAGTTTTGTTACAGCTGTACAGAGCTCTGGTTAGACCCCATCTGGAGTACTGCATTCATTTCTGGGCACTGGACCTCAGGAAGGATATATTGGCCTTGGAGGGGGTGCAATGCAATTTCACCAGAATGATACTGGGGCAAAAATGGTTGCATAGATGAATGTTGTACTCCCTTGAATATAGAAAATTAAGGGGTGATCTAATTGAGGTGTTTTAAGATGATCAAAGGAATTGATAGGGCAGAGAGAAAAACTATTTCCTCTGGTGGGAGTGTCCAGAACAAGGGGACATAATAAAATTAGAGCTAGGCTGTTCAGGGATAATGTCAGAAAGCACTTCACACAAAGTGTAGTGGAAATCTGGAACATTCTTCCCCCAAAATGCTATTGAGACTGGGTCAATTGAAAATTTCAAAACTGAGATTGATAGATTTTTGTTAGGCAAGGGTATCAAGGGTTACAAAACCAAGGTGGGTGTATGGAGTTAAGATACAGATCAGCCATGATCTAATTGAATGGCTGAATAGCCCACTCCTATTATGAGTGGCTTATCTTCTGACCCTGGAAACTATCTCCACACCTACAAGGCTCAAGTCAGGAGTGTGATGAAATATTTACTGACTGCTTGCCTGGCTCGGTGCAGCTGCAACAACACTTAAGAAGCTCAATGACATTCAGGACAAAGCAATCCGCTTAATTGGTGCCCCTGCTATTGAGCTCTGTATCCACCCTTCGTACACTGCAGCTGCAATATGCATTATCTACCGTTGGAACAACACCACCTGCACGTTCCCCTCCAAGTCTCACACCATCCCCACTTGGAAATATATCGCAGTTCCTTCATCGTTGCTGGGTCAAAATCCTGGAACTCCCTTCCTAACAGCACTGTGGGAGAACCTTCACCACACGGACTGCAGCGGTTCAAGAAAGCGGCTCACCACCACATTCTCAAGGGCAATTAGGGATGGTCAATAAATGCTGGCCTCACCAGCGACGCCCACGAACGAGTTTTAAAAAAATAAAACTTGCGAAGCTTACTTCGACAGCACCTTCTAGCCTGTAACCTTTACCACTGAGGAGCATAAGCAACAATATCATGACAATGCCATCACATCGAAGTTCCCCTCCAAGTCATACACCATCTTGACTTGTACATATACTACTACTACTAATTCATTCGAGTCAAAATCCTGGAAGTCTTCATCTAACACCATTTGGAGAAAGTCATCACAAGAACTGCAATGGTTCAAGGGGAAAGCACACCACAACCTTCACGGGGCAACAAGGGGGTGGCCAATAAATGTGGATGTTTTCCATATCCTGAAAATACATTTTTAAAAAATGTCTAGTGTCGTAATTGATACCTGTGTGAGCTTGCCTTATGTTTAGTTAATAGCAGACTTTTAATTGACCTGCATATAATGCAAGTGTTTAACGGCAATTGGATTGTGTCATCTTAGAGTATACACCTACACTTTAATGGCATAACATTCCTGACCTTGTAAAACAGCACATCCTTTGACTTGCCATGAGTAGCATCATTGTAGATTTGCCATTATAAAAAAAGTGTGGTGTCCATTGTGCTTTCCTGTTGGTCATACTTCAAGTGTTGCACTCAAGTTTGTGTCACACCTAAGAATGTTAAAGAAACAAAGGGAGAAACTGCAGGAACAGAATGCCTGTAGCCTCTCAAATGATTTAATCAATCGCACTTAAAAAGAAAAACAAAGTAACTCAGGGTCCTGACCTGCAGTCTGAAGAGCAATTAAACTCAATGAACTCAACCTTATGTGTTAAACACAATCAGATTTGGTGAACTTAAACAAATCCAGTTTTACCTTGGCAGCAGAATAATACATCGTGCATTACATGACATAGTGCGCCTGTCCTGAAAAGCATATGATCCAGCTTTCTGTGAGTAATGGCATTGGAGACCCATGTCATGCTTTGCCATACATTCAAAGCTATCTCTTAGAAAAGAGAGACAGTCATTGACAAGTGTTACAAATTTCAGTCCTGTTTAGATATTCTCTCGGATACAGGGGTTCTGGTTATTCCTGTAAGTAGTCTGAACATTTTGTGTGCTGCAAAGGGCCCATACTACCTGATATCTAATTATACAATCGCCTAATTCAGGGGTTGTAACAGAACTCCCTTGTGATCTTTTTAAAGGGACAGACCAAGTTAACAGTTCAATATCACAGCTATGTTTCAAACTCCAGACTGCCCATGAGCAACTCAACTGAAGATCTGGTCTTAAGTAACTTTTATTGGCCACGGTCACGTTTCGTGCAAAGTTTTCTCCAGTCAAATTTTTCCCCAAGAAAAATTTCTTCGCTCAGAGGGTTGTGTATGTTTGGAATTCTTTACATCAGAGCGCTGTGGATGCTCAGTCATTGAGTATATTCAAGACTGAGATTGATAGATTTTTGGACACTAAGGGAATCAAGGGGTATGGGGATAGGGCGGGAAAGTGGAGTTGAGGTCGAAGATCAGCCATGATCTGAATGAATGGCAGTGCAGGCCTCCTATTTCTTTTTGCTCCTAGTTCTTACATGTTTTGGTCCTCAAAATCTCCAAGGGAAAATACTCTGCTTCATGTTTTTGTTCAACAGATTGAGAGCTTGCTTTGTGAGGGTTTTCCACATTTGAAACTGCTACCACTCTGTACAACACCTGTATTTTAAAAATTTTCCTTCCTTTCCTGAAGGCATAGACTCCACGCACATAAGGATTTAGCCAGCCTATTATCAAGTGGCCGTTCTTCACATGTGAACCTAGCTATTAATTCATGGGTAAAATCGCTATCTAGCCTGATTTTGTTCTCACCCGACATACACATGAGCACTTCATTGGCGGATAGCGATCAGTAGATGAAACCCTAATAGACTTTAATAAAAAAAATCCCTCTTCCTAATCCACGGGAATACCACCATTTTTAGTGCCCCTACAATTGTTCTGGCTGACAACAGCAAATTTGGCATATGGGACCTGGGACCTCCCTTGTCAATAAATCTGAGGTACTAAACAGCTGAATTATTGGGGAAGCCCCATATGTCTAAGATATCTGATTTGGAATAATTTTGATTTTAGTTGAAGTCTTTATCAGGAACAAAGAACTTCACAATTTTAGAAAAAATGTGATCTGTTTATATTTCTATTTTCCATCTTTGGATACGTTATGGAAATCATTCAGATCTAACAAAGTTTACAATATTGTTGGGCTTGTCTAATTGTACTTATTTTCCTTTTGAATTTTCATGCACAAGTGTTTCATATTTGCAGTTCTGCTTTATTATAAAAGAGGTTGTTCATAAAATGGGAATTTTTCTATTTCTGAAAGATACAGTGAAGGCAAAGGTCACTTGTCTTAAATGTTTAAACTGTTGTAAAGTGAAATTAGAATAAAGGAAGATCTGTGTGTTGACATACTTTAAATTTTTTGTATAGACAAAACGGCTTTGCTTTTTGGCTGAGGGAAGATATGAGGAAGAGCTTCTCTCCTTCACCGAGTAACAGCAACTCATTAACTACTAACAAAATTTTTGGAGTTCCTCTTAATGAGCTACAGCAACAAGGACATCATCCAGGGAATGGAGTTCCATTTATAGTAAAGCACATTGTGGAGTATCTGGAGGAATATGGTAGGTAAAGTTTTATCAATATAAATGTATTTAAAACTATACAAGGAAACTTGTTTTTCCATTTTTGGCATAGTAACTTTAAATGGTTTCAGTGCAGTGAAATGGACAGATAGTTTTTGGAAATATCCTTAGTTTGAGAAATTTGACAATTTTTCAGTGTTCTAATTTTTAACTAGTCTTTTGTACAATATTTGAAACAGAAAAGGTAAATTCACAGCATATTGGGAAAATTGATTTATCTATTTTCTTTGGCTGTCATTTATTTTTCATTACATACAGCGCATTGAAGGTGGCAGCAATTTAAAGTTGGAATATTGTCCTTTTCAACAATTTACATTCCAATTTGTATGTTAAAATGAAGGTGCCTACTTAAGGCAAATTCAAGCCAGTCTAATTTGCTTAAAGCAGTAGTACCTAAAAGAAAAGCTCTTAAAATCATTAAAGAAATTGTAAGTTTATTAATGTTAATTTGCTTTTTTTTACACACTTCACTGACCTACACCACTACACTATTTAAATCTGCAATTCTGTTTGGAATTATAAACATATGTGGCATTTGGTGAATGAAGTGCAAAACAAATGCAATATATATAGTATTATCAGCAATACACTGAAGCATTTAGTTTAACTTGATGACATTGAGATTTTTTTTAAATAAAAGGGTAAATCTAGGCCTATACTTTGGGAAAAGGATCCGACAACTTTTCGTGTTACTGCTATTAGAATAATGTTTTCTCTTTTTTTAAAAAAAAAGACAAAATTGCAGTGATTTGATTTTGTGAAATACTGTGAATTAGTTTATAATATGGCATTTTGCACATTAAACTTGCTTTGTAACTTCGACACATGTAAAATATGCAAATTTTGAAAGGTATGGTGTATATATATATATATATATATATATATATATATTAAATAACTGGTTGCCAATTTCTCCATGAGCAATCAAGTTGCTAAATACTATAAAAATACAACTTTTAATATTAAACTGATACCTGCCTAAGGTGACTATTGTATTAACTTTTGGTTTAATAGCAACCAAAGGTATAGTGCAAAATGAATATGAGCGACCCTATGTTTAGTGTGTTCCCATTGGAGATCTCAGGGTTACAAAGAATTGATAGCAATGTGCTATAGCAAACATGTACATCAGATTGCATTGTTAGACTGCTGGCTGCTGCATCACTGCAAAAGCCTTTGTTCTAGGTGGTTTTAAAATTGGAAATGCAATGAACCACTGACACTTTCCCTACTAGGTTATAAATGGTGTATTGTGTAATGACAACAGGTTCATGAGTTATAAAGATATTGCCACCCATTAGGTATCAGTATTTAGTTCATGAACCCCATGTCAAACCCATTTGTGACTGTGACACTTGTACAAATTGCATAACATGGTACCCATGTGATGTTGGGAACAAATTATGTTAAACCATCTATCAACGTTGGTGGGATATTTTTTAATTAAGCTGACTTCTTGTGGGAGAGGAAATCCATGAAGTTGAAACCAAAACATAATCAAATCTAATCAGGCAAATTGAAGGGAAACAATATTTCTCAGGCCACTTAATCATAGACATTAAGGAGGAATGTATTTACAGTTACTAGTGTCTCTCAGTTGACCCTGGTTCATATCTTCCACACTTCAAAATTACTGGATAGAGACAGACTTTTTTCTTTTTTTTTATGCTTCTCACTCCAAAATGGTGACTGATGCTGGAGCTTGGTTCACTTGATTCTAGCAAATCTCCAGTATCTTACCCAAGTGGCCATGTTTTCTTGAAGTTCTCGATAGTAAATGTTGGCAGGCTTTTCACACAGGTGACTTTGCAAACAAGCTGCATTTGAATATTCACACTTTCTGGCAAGGCATGACCGAATAACAGTTGGAAGTAGGAATCCTGGCTCTTTGTCTTCTTTATATTGGGAGCCCTGAGACCAACTTTAGTTCTCCTTGACTGCCCTGAGATAAACTCTGAGCACACCTGAGATCAAACCTAGGACTGCCTGTTCTGGGTGGTCCAGTATCATGCTCCCTGAACCAACTGAAAAGTTTGGAAAAGACATTTTGTGTAGAACTCCCTCATCTACAATGAAATGGAGATGGTACATTCTGGGGATGCCTTGAAGTAAAACTTGAGGATTTCAGTCTGGGGGAATTGTGTGCAATTGCTATAAGTCAGGATGCCTCTAACACTTTTGAAACCTAAATCACAGAAAAACTGAGACACCAGTAAATGTAAGAGTTATGATTCTGTAGTGATGCATTTCTCATTTATAGTATTGTACAGTATATTCACTTCATTTGTAATTCCAATTTTTTTTTAAGAGGTACTTACTAAAAATTATGGAGATGCAGCTTTAAATTTGAGGATTGTCATTAACTGGGTGGGGAATGGAAAAATGGCAAAACAAAATATAGTTTTGAATATTTGGGGCAAAAAACACTGTTACGGATTTGTATGTTGTCCTAATACAAAATCATCCCATCTTTAAATTGGAACTTGAGGTGATCGATCAGTACAGTTTGTGTTGGGGGATCTCACTTCAAACACCATCTCGTCAATCATGATGAGTGATCCCAAAATAAAAACTGAATGTGTTGTGCAATTAATTGTTTGCAAAAAGAAACAACAGTTATGAAATTCCTTAGAGAATCTGCCTTTAAGATTCATATTTGATTTCAATCATTTATAGCAATAATATTGAAATTAATATGATTCATCAACTATCTAAGTATAAATGACATTTATGAAATTGAACATTTGGCAACAAGACCTTTAGTTGTCACTTCATAAAAGTAGTATGTAATTATTATAGTATTAAGCTGGTGTGCTAAAAAGAGCAATTAAAATTTTTTTTTATCTGAACCCCATAATAATCCATATCAAAATTAGATCAAATCCGCTTTGAAATCAACTTTTTGTTTGGCAAAATTGATTTCTTTAGCTCCGTTGTGTCTGCAATTTCACAAAACTTTTTTTTAAAATAATAAATTGGGAGGTCTGGAACAGGAAGGACTTTTCAAAGTAAATGGAAGCGCAGAGATGGTGGAATGGCTTCGACAGAAGTATGACAGTGGCGAAGAGGTGGACTTGGTTAAAGAAGCAGATGTATCTTCAGCTGTGAGCCTCCTTCGACTGTTCCTACAGGAACTTCCAGAAGCTGTCATCCCTGCTAGCCTGCACTCTCACTTAATGCAGCTCTATCAGGGTAATTTTATTGCTTACTCCTTACTGTTGTATAAACTTTTGAAAGCCTCTGGTATTAAAAACATTTAGTGGTCCTGTACCTTTCTCTAATTCAGGAAGAGTAATTTATAAGAAATGAGAGCATCAGGGAAATGCTTAAATTATAGCATCATTTTTATTTTTACTGAATCTTTTTGCTTGTCAAGGTGAAGCATGTCTAGGAAATGAACTGATTTCTGCCGTGGATATCCAGTGTTTGTATCGAGCACTCATGTTAGGTATAGCACGGCCACATGCAAAATAAAAACATCAGTTCTGCCCCAACAATGTCCATTAGTCCCAACTTTAGAAGAGCAACCCCTGTTGCATCAGTTTCACTTGGATTTCCACGCAAGGATCTTTATTGTTTATGTGAGTAATACTCCAATTTAGAGGAGAATCATGCTCAAACTCAAGATGAAATACACCGTACACTTGTAACATGTTTGAGGCCATTCAAGGGAGTGAATAAAGGTTGCTTTTAAATTAAAATTTGGTACCACATTGCTTTGTAGAACTACAAATTATAAATGTTTTTCATTTGTTTAATCATGTAGAAATAGGAATTGCTGTCATCCATGGGGAAAGTTAAATTGACACCATTTCATGATCACTTTAGACAGATGAAACTGGAGGTCACAAAAAGAATCTGGGGCTTTATAGAGAATGTCCTCGGGGTTTCAGGAAAGGAGTACCTGCCTAACAAAGTATAAATCTGGCTCATAGCTGTGGATTAGATGTCAAAAGTCCTTCGGGGCTTGCATGCCTCTTCCGGTGCTTGTCACAGTGTTGCTAAACCTCAGGATTCAGCACTTGCTTTGGTCCTTCTTGACAGTGACTGACTGGTTAGAAGCTCTATGTGGATGGACAATATTATCACTGCTTTGATGGTCATTGGCACTACCTAATGAAACTGCCTTCAGCTCAGAACAGATGTGAAATTCCCATCTCAGTTAATATTGACTGAACCGTGACATGGTATTTTAGCTTGTAAAACGTTCCACAAAAACAACTCTTGGTGCAAGAGCAAATCATTGATTGACTGAGGGATCTCCTCTCTGCTCCCCTCATCTGCCCTCTCCCCTCAACCGGACAATCTTTCTGAAAGATTCCTTCAGTAGTGTGTTGTTGTAAACCACTTGCAATATTTGGGCTTTGTGCAGATGGGCACAATAGCATGCCTCCTGCCTAGGTGATAACACAATTGGGACCAACTTGGCTGAAAATAGTGTGGTCTAGACAATTGCGAATGACTCAAAATATCCATAGAGGATAATGAGAAGATGGCAAGGGGGTAGAAGTATGCCTTTAATGAGTAATATGAAGAAAATGTACCCTTCCTCAGCATTCCTTCATTCTAAAGTTTAGTTACTTTTAGGTGAGCAGAACTCCTGCATAGCTGCTATTCCCCCCTTCCCCCCCCCCCCCCCCCCCCCAAAAAAAAAAGTGGTATTTCAAATCCCAGAGAAGCCTGACATCACAGGGATTGTAATTTTGAATTGACTGAATTATTTACTGTTCAACATTCCAGTACCCACTCTAATGTGGTTGACTAGCCAAATGACGATGGAGATTCTTGGACAGTTTGTGATCACTTCTAGACAGGCTATGTAAAATTTCCAATGTAAGCAAGACTCGTCAGTTGGCTTTACAGGTACAAGATAAATGTTGAAAATGTTTAGTGCGGAGGGAAGTGCAGTTTCCTCAGTTAAAACGCTGGATAACCTGGAGGAGGCAGGAAAAAAGCAATTTTATTTTCAAGGTACTGTACTGATGAGAAGAGCAATGTTGCTACTTTCTGAAGAACCATTAAGTTGAGAAAACTTGAGGTTCTGTGGAGGATTCCAGTTTGTGCAAGACCAAAGATTTCTGATCCTCCTTGTATTAAGGGAGAAGTTAAAAATGGTAATGTAACTGCAGTTGGAGTCCAGATGGACCGCTAGGATGCGCATTTCCACAAACAATTTAAGATTCCCACAGGAAATAATTGAGAAGGGATTCATTGTTGGTTCAAAAAACTGCTATTTGACTTGCACTATGGCTTTAGTGTTCAATAAATACCTTTCAAGTAGCTGTGCCATTTTTGAGACAACAGCAGCATGTGCAAACATGCTTGTATCTTGACAATGAGAACTTATTTCCCAAGACTTCAAACTAGTATCCATCCTAAAGTCTTCTGGGAATCTAAATTTTATTGTAAATTGAGACGAGTCCCATTATTGTAGGAGTTTAGTTTTAAACTACTGTATATACTCATGTGTAACATGAATATTTCCAGTTACTGTTTGAGGGTTGAAAATCACTGTGGTAGATATTATTGTAACTCACTCTGGAGGAGCACATTCTCCTGTCCTGGACCATGCTGCAACGGTTTCCTGCTCGATTTTCTCTGGCTACTGTTCTCCTACTCCCTGATTGTGTTGGTGCAAAGTGATGACATGAGGTGGAGCCGTCTTGTATACGAGTTACTTTTTGGGGAACTGTTTAAGGTATGGATGTATATTTTCAAAAGAGTGTTCAGAACGAGAATATTCCGTCCTTCAAAATGGAAAGCAAAATTTCAGCTTTATTTTTTGGTAAATCTTGGTACTATGGCAGCAAACATGTTTGTAGTATTTAATGCAGCGCTCTCCTTAATTCCATCACCACTCAACTAACTTGTACAATTGTCGCATGTCCTGCAAGGTGAATTCAAGGAGTTAGGAGATAAATTAAAAAGCAGGACCTCAAAGGTAGTGATCTCAGGATTACTACCAGTGCCACGTGCTAGTGACTATAGGAACAGGAGAATAGACAGGATAAATGCATGGCTGCAGGGATGGTGTAGGAGGGAGGGATTTAGATTCCTGGGACATTGGGACCAGTTCTGGGGAAGGTGGGACCTGTACAAGGGAGACGGGTTACACCCGAGCAGGACCGGGACTAATGTCCTCGCTGGGGTGTTTGCTAGTGCTGTTGGGGAAGGTTTAAACTAGAGTGGCAGGGGGACCTTAGCGGGGAGTCAGAAGGGAGTAAAGTTGAGAGCCGCAAGAGAGGGGAAGACCCAGGGGAAATTTACAATACAAATAGTACAAACAGTTGTTCAAGAACAAGTAAAAGGGAAAAGCGTAGAGCAGCAGAGAGAAAGTGTACTTTGGACACTACAGATAAAGTGAAAACTAGAAGGCGTAAGGCGATTAACCCAGCATCAGAGCTGAAGGTCAGGCTAGGGTGTGTGGCCCAACTAAGAGTTCTATATACAAATGCACGGAGTATAAGGAATAAATTAAATGAACTACAGGTTCAAATTCAAATTGGAGGGTATGACATGATAGCTATTCCTGAGACATGGCTGCAGGATGGTCAGGATTGGGAACTAAATATACCGGGTTATAAAGTCTACAGGAGAGATAGGGAAAATGGAAGAGGGGGAGGAGTAGCCTTAGTGATTAGAGATGAAATCACTTCAATGATAAAGGAGGATATAACGAGAAGTAAGCAGCCAACAGAGACCTTATGGGTTGAATTGAGAAATAGGAAAGGATCTAAGACGGTAGTGGGAGTTGTATATAGAACCCCTGGCAGCAGCTCTGAAGTGCTAGATTGTATAAATGCAGAGATTAGACAAGCGTGTAAGAAAGGCATAGTGGTCTTAATGGGGGACTTTAACCTTCACATAGATTGGGGAAAGCAGACTAGCAACTGTCAGAAAGGTAGTGAATTTCTTGAGTGTGTCCGGGATAGTTTTCTACAGCAGTATGTCCTAGAGGCAACAAGGGGGCAAGCCATACTTGATTAAGCAATGAGTAATGAACCAGATTTAATTAACAGCTTAACTGTGCGTGAACATCTATCCAATAGCCATCATAACATGATCGAGTTCAATGTAGTGTTTGAAAGGGAAAAAAGTGAGTCAGCTGCTAAGATTCTAGACTTGGGTAAGGCCGACTTCATTGGGATGAGACAGAGACTGTCCACAGTAAACTGGGCAAATCTGTTAATGGGTAAAACGACTGATGATCAGTGGGAAATGTTTAAAGAAACATTTAACGTGATACAGAACCGGTTTATACCCCTGAGGGGCAAGAACTCTACTTGCCAAAAAAAAACAGGCATGGACAACTAAAGAAGTAAGGGACAGTATAAGACGTAAGGAAAGGGCATACAAAAAGGCAAAAAATGGCACAGATCCTGGCGAATGGGAAAGATACAAAGGGTCACAAAACAGATAGTAAGAGCTACAAAAAGAGAGTATGAAAAGAAACTTGCAAGGGATATCAAAACCAATACAAAGAACTTTTATAGTTATATTAGGAAAAAGAGGGTGGTCAGGAGCAGCGTTGGCCCCTTAAAAACTGAAAGTGGGGATATTGTCATTGACAATGGGGAAATGGCGGACATGTTGAATAATTACTTTGTGTCAGTATTTACAGTAGAAAAAGAGGATAGCATGCCGGAAATCCCAAGAAAACTAATATTGAATCGGGGACAAGGACTCGATAAAATTAACATAAGTAAAGCAACAGTAATGAAAATAATAGCACTAAAGAGTGACCAATCCCCAGGACCAGATGGTTTCCATCCCAGGGTTTTAAAGGAAGTAGGTGAGCAGATTGCAGATGCCCTAACTCTAATCTTTCAAAGTTCTCTAGATTCACGAACTGTCCCTCTAGATTGGAAAATTGCACATGTCACTCTGCTTTTTAAGAAAGGAGAGAGAGGGAAACCAGGGAATTATAGACCAGTTAGCTTAACATCTGTTGTGGGGAAAATGCTGGAGTCTATAATTAAGGATCGGGTGACTGAACACCTCGAGAATTTTCAGTTAATCAGAGAGAGCCAGCATGGATTTGTGAAAGGTAGGTCGTGCCTGACAAACCTGATTGAATTTTTTGAAGAGGTGACTAAAGTAGTGGACAGGGGAATGTCAATGGATGTTATTTATATGGACTTCCAGAAGGCATTTGAAAAGGTCCCACATAAGAGACTGTTAGCTAAGATAGCAGCCCATGGAATCGAGGGAAAAGTACCGACTTGGTTAGGAAATTGGCCGAGCGAAAGGCGACAGAGAATAGGGATAATGGGTAAGTATTCACATTGGTAGGATGTGACTATTGGAGTCCCGCAGGGATCTGTCTTGGGGCCTCAAATTATTCACAATATTTATTAACGACTTAGATGAAGGCATAGAAAGTCTCATATCTAAGTTTGCCGATGACACAAAGATTGGTGGCATTGTAAGCAGTGTAGATGAAAACATAAAATTACAAAGTGATGTTGATAGATTAGGTGAATGGGCAAAACTGTGGCAAATGGAATTCAATGTAGACAAATGTGAGGTCATCCACTTTGGATCAAAAAAGCATAGAACAGGGTACTTTCTAAATGGTAAAAAGTTAAAAACAGTGGATGTCCAAAGGGACTTAGGGGTTCAGGTACATAGATCATTGAAGTGTCATGAACAGGTGCAGAAAATAATCAATAAGGCTAATGAAATGCTGGCCTTTATATCTAGAGGACTGGAGTACAAGGGGGCAGAAGTTATGCTGCAGCTATACAAAACCCTGGTTAGACCGCACCTGGAGTACTGTGAGCAGTTGTGGGCACCGCACCTTCGGAAGGACATATTGGCCTTGGAGGGAGTGCAGCGTAGGTTTACTAGAATGATACCCGGACTTCAAGGGTTAAGTTACGAGGAGAGATTACACAAATTGGGTTTGTATTCTCTAGAGTTTCGTAGGTTAAGGGGTGATCTGATCGAAGTTTATAAGATATTAAGGGGAACGGATAGGGTGGATAGAGAGAAACTATTTCCGCTGGTTGGGGATTCTAGGAGTAGGGGGCAGTGTCTAAAAATTGGAGCTAGACCTTTCAGGAGTGAGATTAGAAAACATTTCTACACACAAAGGGTTGTAGAAGTTTGGAACTCTCTTCCGCAAACGGCAATTGATACTAGCTCAATTGTTAAATTTAATTGTGAGATAGATAGCTTTTTGGCAACCAAAGGTATTAAGGGATATGGGCCAAAGGCAGGTATATGGAGCTAGATCACAGATCAGCCATGATCTTATCAAATGACGGAGCAGGCACGAGGGGCTGAATGGCCTACTCCTGTTCCTATGTTCCTATGGCCTGAGAGATTGAGGTTAAGATGATCCAGGGATTTGGCTGAGGTTCTGAAATATTTCTCGCAAAAGACATATGTTCTGCAAATTCCAGCTGCAGTTTGCACGTATTTCCCACTCTGGTGACTGGTACAATGGGACAAAGGAATGTGAACCCAATTACAAAGTTCTGATGTGCAAATAGGCATGAGCTGTGAGCAGTTTGATTAGCCCAACTCTTCAGGGAACATCTGTGCAATAACACTTTAGAGGTCTGGAAGGATAACGTTATATGATGCATAGAAACAAACAAACAAAGAAGCTTCTCTACCTGTACATTATGGCATTGATGTTGAAACCTTTTTGCTCAACACCTTACAGAACATCATAGCAGATGCCTTTGAAGGGACAAGGTCTAGCTTCGTGAGGGTTTCTTTCCACCATAAATCAGCTCAGATCATTTTTAACAGATGGCACTTTCCAGAGACTAAATTTGAGGTGACCTTCTAAAACACAAGATTGCTGGAGTTCAATTTTGGGAGCTAAGCAGTAGCTCTCCACAGCTCATGGAATGCATGAAATGGAAAGTTTTATTGTATTTATTCTTTATTTACTCCCATAACCAGGGTAGGATCAATCACAATATTCAAATAAGAAATTGTCATCATTTTGGTGATCTCTATTGGCTAAAGAAAACCTGATTCTCAAACTCATTCTGCACAGACATTATTGTGGATGGAGGGCCAGATACTATACATTAACCCACAGAAGCTCCTCTTTGAGAAGACTAGTCTGACCAAACAAGGCTTCTCTCCTTTAGTTGTTGAAACACTCCTGGCATCTATGAAATTCTGAAAGCTTACAGCATTAAATGGGAAAGATTTACTTGTACTGGTGGTGGGACCAGAGCTATACTTTGCAAAGATGTGATATTGCAACCATTGCATTTTATCTGCAGATATTGCTGCATCGGGGGGTTTTCTCTCGCTCGCTTAGGGTTCTTGTTGCAGCTGGTTTATCTTCTGTGTTTGGTGTATCAATATGGATGTCCAGTTCATGAAAATATCTTCTGGACTTCATTCACTAGTTAACTCCTTGAGATTCTAATCTGGTTTTAGGCAAATTGGCGTAAAAAGTTCTTGAACTCAGCGTTTGTTGTTTTTATGCACCATAGACTAAGTGAAGTAATATTTTTATTTTGGCAGAAAGTGTTAATGGTGACTTTGGTGACCGATTGCATCTTGTTTCAGATATCAATAGGTTAACTACGAAATCACACCCACTTTTTTGCTATAAATTGTACCTTGGGTTAACATAGTTTGACACCATTTCCTGAACTATTACCTCATGCATTATTTTAGCTTTCTACAGAAGAACAAACAGAATTCTTGTTCATTTATTCAACTATTGTATACAAATTGGAACTTCATCTAATTTTTAAGTAGGGGTGATGGAGCAGAACCACCCAAGAATATCATCATTTAAGAACTTCACACCTGCATGGGTCAGGTGCCCTTTTACACTCTTGCAGTATCTAAGGTCATTTTTTTCAGTCAGTCCTTTTTTTCTCCTATTGTGCCTTCAGGTTTAATTTATCGTGACTTGTATGGGCTACTGAGGCCAATTAGTTTGGTCACAGTTGAGGCCAGCAACTGATTTTAAATCTGTTAGAATCAGAAAATTTATGGCACAGAAGGAGGCCATTCGGCCCATCGTGTCTGCGATCATCGTGTTGCTCTTGAGCAAGGGTTTTTTTCATGACCAGGTAGATAGTGCTCCACAAAGCATCTGCAGAGCTTACAAGGAAGTCTAAGTATGATCCTTAACCTGGTTAGGCATAACATCTGATGAAAGCCTCCTCAACAAAGAAGCAGTCCTCTTCTAAAACCAAAGGAGGATCCACTTGAGATACCGAGCATCCCAGAAAGGGTGGGGAACAGGAAGCTGAAAATAAAAGCCCCTACCTTGCTGCTTCTGTAACCCTTCTGTGATTTCAGCATCTCCCTCAACAATATTAGCAGGGGACTCCATGGTGGAACAGCATGTAATAATGCATAAGAATTTACAGGTGCATAAAAAAACCATAATGGTGCACCACCCTGATCCTTGATTTTGCAAAATATTACACTATCTCTCAAATGCATTTCTCTTAATTTACTGACTGTCTGCCTCCATGAGCATTCCATATATTCATCACTTTCTATGTAAAATCTGTCGGATGAGTAAGGGGGAGCATGGAGTGGGATAGTTCTGGGGATTATTGCATGAAGTTATCATTAAACTTTTATTAGAATAGAATCGCTTAAAATCCTGAGCTGGATCAGCCAGCTTTTCCCACCCTCCTAATAAGTTGTGGAGAGTGGGTTTCTATGTACGGATGTGTGGGGAAGGGATCTTTTAGAGAAAAGTACAGAAATAGCTTCTGTATTTTTGTACTTCAGAAATCCTGTAGAAAATGTTTAATCAGGATAGGAACTTAAGGGTTTTGGTTCCATTATTTTGTACTCTACAGAATAGTGAGGATGGGAGAACAGATCTGTTTGATCCAGGAGTTCATCTAATTTAAACAGCTCCACTCTGAAAGACATTTCATAATTCAAGCATTACAGAAAGGGGACTGGCTTTGTCTCAAGGTGCATGCTTATTGAAGATCAAGAAATATGAGGTCTGATGTTTAATAAAAATTGCTAGAGTTCACATTGGTACAAAAATACAGAAACTATTTCTGTACTTTTCTCTAAAATATCCCTTCCCCACACATCCATACATAGAAACCCACTCTCCACAACTTATTTACACTGCCTGACTAGTTTTTTAAAATTCATTCTCTGGATATGGGCTTATCTGGCAAGGCCACCGTTTCTTTTCCATCCCTAGACGCCCTTGAGAAGATGGTGGTGTGCTGCCTTCTTGAACCATTGCAGTCCATGTGGTGAAGGTACTCCCCGCTGTTAGTAGATTTTGACCCAGCGATGATAAAGGAACAGCAATGTATGTCATGGTCAGGATGGTATGTAATTTGAAGGTGATGGTGTTCCTATGCACCCGCTGCCCTTGTCCTTCTCTTGTTGGAAATTACCATTGCCTGGCACTTGTGTTACGCGAATGTTACTTGCCATTTATCAGCCCAAGATTGGATGTTGTCCAGGCTTTGCTGCATGCGGCATGGACTGCTTCATCATCTGAGGAATTGCTAATGGAGCTGAACACAGTGCAATCATTAGAGAACAACCCCACTTCTGACCTTATGATGGAGGGAACGTCATTGATGAAGCAGCTGAAGATAGTTGGACCTAGGATGCTGCCCTGAGGAACTCCTGCAGCAATGTCCTGGGGCTGAGATGATTGACCTCCAACAAGCACAACCATCTTCCTTTGAGCCGGGTATGACTCCAACCACTGGAGAGTTTCCCCCCGATCCCCATTGACTTCAGTGTTACGAGGGCTCCTTGATGCCACACTCCGTCAAATGCTGCCTTGATGACAAGGGCAGCCACTTTCACCTCACCTCTGGAATTCAGCTCTTTTGTCCATATTTTGATCAAGGCTGTAATGAGGTCTGGAGCCGAGTGATCCTGGCAGAACCCAAACTGAGCATCGGTGAACAGGTTGTTGGTGAGCAAATGCCGCTTGATAGCATTGTTGATGACTCCTTCTGTCACTATGCTGATGTTTGAGAATAGGTTGATATGACGGTAATTGGCCGGGTTGGATTTGTCCTGCTAGCTTGGATAGTGGTGGTACTACCGAGCCACTCTTTGTGATGGACCTTGAAGTCCATCACCCAGAGTATATTCTGTGCCCTTGCTACCTTCAGTGCTTCCTCCAAATGGTGCTCAAAATGGAGAAGTACTGATTCATCTGCTGAGGGAGGGCAGTAGGTGGTAATCAGCAGGAGGTTTCCTTGCCCATGTTTGACCTGAACTCATGAAACTTCAAGGGGTCTGGTGTCAATGTTGAGGACTCCCAGGGCCACTCCCACCTGACTGTCTACCACTGTGTCCCCATCTCTGGTGGGTCTGCCCTGCCAGTGGGACAGGACATACCCAGCAGTGGTGGTGAAGGAGTCTGGGACGTTGAGTGATAGGCATACTTACAGAATCATACCTTTCAGGCTGTTGCTTGACTAGCCTGTGGGACAGCTGTCCCAACTTTGGTACCACTTCCCAGATGTTAGTGAAGAGGACTTTGCCGAGTCGGCTGGGCTGGGTGTGCCTTCATCGTGTCTGCATTCGATGTCTAGGTTGCAGCTGAGTGGTCCATCTGGTTTTATTCTTATTCTTGTTTGTAGTAGTGTGATACAACTTGTAAGCTTTTTAGGGTTGACATGTTTACCAATACCTAGACTGGTTGGTACAGCACCTTTTAATGGGCAGCACATTCTAGCTAATTGGAGCCTTGCTGGAGCTTGTCATTAGGAGAAATTCCAGTTGCATGCAGCACAAGATCCACCATTTGTAGGGGCCTGCAGTTCATGCCAAAGGTTGGGAAACTGGCTTATGGGAACAATTCCTCGTGTTAAATGTTTGGCAGGTTAAGGCCCAGAAGGCAAAGTCTGAGCTTATCTTAGAACCATAGAATGGTTACAGCATAGAAGGAGGCCATTCGGCCCATAGAGTCTGCACCGGCTCTATGCAAGAGCAATCCAGCTAGTCCCACTCCCCTGCCCTTTTCCCATAGACCTGCAAATTTTTTCCTTTCAAGTACTTATCCAGTTCCCTTTTGAAGGCCATGATTGAATCTGTCTTCACCACCCCCTCAGGCAGTGCATTCCAGATCCTAACTACTCGCTGTGTAAAAACAAAAAGTTTTTTCTCCTGTCACCTTTGGTTCTTTTGCCAATCACCTTAAATCTATGTCCTCTGGTTCTTGACCTTTCTGTCAATGGGAATAGTTTATCTCTACTCTGTCCAGACACTTCATGATTTTGAATACCTCTATCAAAATCTCCTCGCAACCGTCTCTGGTCCAAGGAAAACAAACCCAGCTTCTCCAGTCTATCCACGTAACTAAAGCCGCTCATCCCTGGAGTCATTCTGGTAAATCTCTTCTGCACCCTTTCCAAGGCCTTCACATCTTTCCTAAAGTGCAGTGCCCAGAACTGGACACAATGCTTTAGTTGTGGCCGAACCAGTGTTTTATAAAGGTTCATCATGACTTCCATATTTTTGTACTCTGTGCCTCTATTTATAAAGCCCAGGATCCCGTATGCTTTTTTAACCGCTTTCTCAACCTGCCCTGCCACCATCAACGATTTGTGCACATATACCGCCAGATCTCTCTGTTCCTGAACCCCTTTTAGAGTTGTGTCCTCTAGTTTATATTGCCTCTCCTCGTTCTTCCTATCGAAATGTGTCACTTCGCATTTTTCTGCATTAAATTTCATCTTCCACGTATCTGCCTATGCCACCAGCCTGTCTATATCCTCTTGAAGTCTGTCACTATCCTCCTCACTGTTTACTACCCTTCCAAGTTCTGTGTCATTTGCAAATTTTGAAATTGTGCCCTGTACACCCAAGTCCAAGTCCTTAATACATACCAAGAAAAGCAGCGGTCCCAGCACCGACCCCTGGGGAACACCATTGTACACCTCCCTCCAGTCTGAAAAACAACCATTCATCACTACTCTTTGTTTCCTGTCAAATAGTCAATTCTGTATCCACGTTGCTACTGCCCCCCTTTATTCCATGTGCCGCAATCTTGATGATAAAGCCTACCATGCGGCACTTTATCAAACACCTTTTGAAAGTCCAGAGATACTACATTAACTGCATTGCCTTCATCTACCCTCTCTGTTACCTTATCAAAAAACTCTTATCAGGTTAGTTAAATACGATTTGCCTTTAACAAATCCGTGCTGGCTTTCCCTAATCCATCCACACCTGTCCAAGTGACTGTTAATTTTGTCCCGGATTATTGTTTCTAAAAGTTTCCCCACCACTGAGGTCAAACTGACTGGCCTTTGGTTGCGGTGTTTATCCTTGCAGCCTTTTTTGGACAAGGGTGTAAAATTTGCAATTCTCTACTTCTCCGGCACCACCCCTGTATCTACGGATGTTTGGAAGATTATGGCCAGTACCTCCGCAATTTCCACCCTTACTTCCTTCAGCGACCTAGGATACATCCCATCTAGATTGGGTGACTTATCTACTTTAAGTACGATGTGGAGATGCCGGTGATGGACTGGGGTTGACAATTGTAAACAATTTTACAATTGTCAACCCTGACGAAGGGGGAAGCCTCCGAAAGCTTGTGAATTTAAAATAAAATTGTTGGACTATAACTTGGTGTTGTAAAATTGTTTACAATACTTTAAGTACAGCTAGCCTTTCAAGTACCTCTTTATGAATATTTAGCCCATCCAGTATCTCAACTATATCTTCCGTTACTGAGACTCTGGCAGCATCTTCCTTGGTAAAGACAGATGCAAAGTACTCATTTAGTACCTCAGCCATCCCCTCTGCCTCCATGAGTAGATCTCCTTTATGGTCCCTAATCGGCCCCACCCCTTCTTACTACCCATTTACTGTTTACATGTCTGTAGAAGACTTTTGGATTCCCTTTTTATGTTGGCCACCAGTCTATTCTCGTACTCTCTCTTTGTCCCTCTTATTTCCTTTTTCCACTTCATCTTACTCACTATCTCTTATGTCATCCAGTGAGTTCTGGCTTTAGTTGCCCTATCTTTCTGCCTCGTGGGAATGTGCCTAGACTGTACCTGAGCGATCTCTTTTTAAAGGCCACTCACTGTTCAATTACAGTTTCGCCTGCCTATTTTTAATTTCAATTTACCCGGGCCAGATCTGTTCTTATCCCATTGAAATTGACCTTCCTCCAATTGAGTATTTTTGCTTTAGAGTGGTCCGTGTCCTTTTCCACAGCTATTCTAAACCTTATGATATGTTAATCTTGTTCAACAACCACTTCTTGGAGCAGCATGTGAAGGGTTCCAATTGACCCTAAATACTAGACATTTTACTGAAGCAATTCTTATGCTTAGGAACATAGGAACAGGAGTAGGCCATTCAGCCTCTCGTGCCTGCTCCGCCATTTGATAAGATCATGGCTGATCTGTGATCTAACTCCATATACCTGCCTTTGGCCCATATCCCTTAATACCTTTGGTTGCCAAAAAGCTATCTCTATCAGATTTAAATTTAGCAATTGAGCTAGTATCAGTTGCCGTTTGCAGAAGAGAGTTCCAAACTTCTACCACCCTTTGTGTGTAGAAATGTTTTCTAATCTCGCTCCTGAAAGGACTGGCTCTAATTTTTAGACTGTGCCCCCTACTCCTAAAATCCCCAACCAGCGGAAATAGTTTCTCTCTATCCACCCTATCCGTTCCCCTTAATATCTTATAAACTTCGATCAGATCACCCCTTAGCCTTCGAAACCCTAGAGAATCCAACCCCAATTTGTGTAATCTCTCCTCGTAACTTAACCCTTGAAGTCCGGGTATCATTCTAGTAAACCTACGCAGCACTCCCTCCAAGGTCAATATGTCCTTCCGAAGGTGCGGTGCCCACAACTGCTCACAGTACTCCAGGTGCGGTCTAACCAGGGTTTTGTATAGCTGCAGCATAACCTCTGCCCCCTTGTACTCTAGTCCTCTCGATATAAAGGCCAGCGTTTCATTAGCCTTATTGATTATTTTCTGCACCTGTTCATGACCAGTAATGATCTATGTACCTGTACCCCTAAGTCCCTTTGGACATCCACTGTTTTTAACTTTTTACCACTTAGAAAGTACCCTGTTCTATGCTTTTTTGATCCAAAGTGGATGTCCTCACATTTGTCTACATTGAATTCCATTTGCCACAGTTTTGCCCATTCACCTAATCTATCAATATCGCTTTGTAATTTTATGTGTTCATCTACACTGCTTACAATGCCACCAATCTTTGTGTCATCGGCAAACTTAGATATGAGACTTTCTATGCCTTCATCTAAGTCGTTAATAAATATTGTGAATAATTGAGGCCCCAAGACACATCCCTGCGGGACTCCACGAGTCACATCCTACCAATGTGAGTACCTACCCATTATCCCTACTCTGTCGCCTTTCGCTCAGCCAACTTCCTAACCCAGTCCATACTTTTCCCTCGATTCCATGGGCTTCTATCTGAGCTAACCGTCTCTTATGTGGGACCTTATCAAATGCCTTCTGGAAGTCCATATAAATAACACCCATTGACATTCCCCTGTTCACTACTTTAGTCACCTCTTCAAAAAATTCAATCAGGTTTGTCAGGCACGACCTACCTTTCACAAATCCATGCTGGTTCTCTCTGATTAACTGAAAATTCTCGAGGTGTTCAGTCACCCGATCCTTATTTATAGACTCCAGCATTTTCCCCACAACAGATGTTAAGCTAACTGGTCTATAATTCCCTGGTTTTCCTCTCTCTCCTTTCTTAAAAAGCAGAGTGACATGTGCAATTTTCCAATCTAGAGGGACAGTTCGTGAATCTAGAGAACTGTGAAAGATTATAGTTATATATTACTAAAACATTATTGACAGCTGAGGGTAAGTACTTCCCACGAGTTTTCAATGAACATGTAGGTCTCTGAACAACAATGTGAATGAATGAAGGAGACGCCTTTAGTTCCCCCCCCCCCCCCCCCCACCCCCACCCCCAAGTGGATGGCAAAATTCCTACAGGTTATAATTTTAAATTACAATGACTCCACTAAAACTAGTCTTACTCTTGTTCTAATTATTGTTTGTTGAATAAGGACAACATTTGCTCAGTCCTTTGATGGCAATGCTAGAATTATTGTGGCAAACATTTTTATTGGTGGGTGCAGGGGTGAAAATTACTTGGACTTTGTTCTAAATCTGTTGTAAATTTTTACATGCAAGCCAGCTTATAGCTATAGTTAGTTTCTTAAAATTAGTCTGGTTAGCAGGAAATTTCCGTAATTGAGAATACTGAGGAGCCAAGTATAATAGATTGTTTTGTGTGTGCACAAAGAATTGGAATTTGGTTTGAAAGCACCAAAAATCAGCTTCATAGAAATTATACTTTTTAAAAAGAAAAAGATCAGAAATGTTCCTTTTCAGAAAACGTAGCTTTTTATACAAACTCAAGATGGCAGTGTTTTATGTATGCAGTATATTTATTAAAACTTTTTAATTTTTAGCTGTATATATATTTTTCAGACAATATTGAGGATGAACTTGGAGGGAAGTTGAAATGCTTCTTAGATGAGCTTCCAGCTGTTAACTACAATCTCCTGAAGTTCCTCTGTAGATTCCTGGTCAAGGTCGCATTCCAAAAGGAAGAAAAGTGGACTTCAAGGAATCTTGCTGCTGTATTTGGCCTGGATGTTTTCCAGTAAGTGTAACACTTTTATTTGTAGACTCTATACTTGGTTTTTAATATTGGTTTTTTGAATATGTATCCTATGTACAGGATTTTATTCAATTCTTCACATTTTTGAATGTTTTTGCAAGAATGTTTGGGTTTCTTTGTCACAGCGAAATCAGTTTTCATATCAGAATATATCTGTTAGAACCAAAAAGGAAGGAATTTCACATCTGACTTGATTTCTGTTGATATTAGATGAACAGAAAACTGTGTGAATATATTTGTGCATTCATACACTGGTGCAGTCTCATTAAGTTAGATTTTTTTTAACTGCATTTGCTGAACAAAAATTAACATTGTGAGAACTTGATGTAAAGAAATTTTGTGATTTAAATGTGGACTGTTTAGATTTTAATATAAAAATCTGGAATTTTGGCATCACTGTTGATATATTGTAAGACTGAGTTCTTTATGTCTGCATTTAATCATATTTGAATGATATTTAACAATGGAAGTTAATAAAACCGGAACCCTGACCAATGTTATAATAAATTGTGCCACTAAACCCAATGCTTTGTGGTAACTTTTATTAGTAACTCAATGTTGGGTTAAATGTTAAATCCATCGAAAGTTGCATTGGATTAGAACATGGTTGTTTCACTTTTGGGATTTGGGCTGCTTTTCCACATTAAAGGCACTATATAAATGCTTGTTGCATGTTGGCGGTGACATCTAGCTCACAACAACATAATGAAATTCTTGGTGCTGGTTTTAAAGCTCCTTATAGAAATTACAAGATCAATACAGAGGAGAGAGGTCATTTAGTCACGAGTTAAAGGGGCAGGTAGCTTTTTTATTTATTTTCTACACAGTTTACTATCTTGTTTCCACAATGAGATCACCTATCACTTGCTTCCTTTCATGGCCGATGAATTCAAGTTTCTTCATTCTTTCCTTGTAACTCAGTTCTCATCATGGCTCTTCACTGCGTCACCTTCGGGGTCCTTGTGTCTCATGATCCAGTTCTTAATGGCACAAATCCACAACACCAAACAGCAGTCTTGATCAAGTTGATGTGAAAAGGTTGAATGAAGGAAAAAAAAAAGTAGAAGGTTTTCTTTTTAGATTGGAATTGAGGCAAAGTTATGATAGGCTAGAGTGAAGAAAAGGGGACTTGATTCTGGATGTGGTTCATGTGAATAAACTTTACCTGGGACCTACTGATCCTGGGTATCAAAGAAAGAAATAAGAACTTGCATTTATAAAGTGCCTTATCACATCTGTCGGATGTTTCAAGTACAAAGAATTGCTTTTTGAAATGCTGCAAAAGCAGGTCAGAGGCTGGGTATTCTGCGGTGAGTAAGTCACTTCCTAACTCCCCAAAGCCTTTCCACCATCTACAAGGCACAAGTCAGGAGTGTGATGGAATACTGTCCACTTGCCTGGATGTGTGCAGCTCCAACAACACTCAAGAAGCTCGACACCATCCAGGACAAAGCAGCCAGCTTGATTGGCACCCCATCCACCACCCTAAACATTCACTCCCTCCACCACCGTGCAATGTGTACCATCCACAAGGTGCACTGCAGCAACTTGCCAAGGCTTCTTTGACAGCACCTCCCAAACCTACGACCTCTACCACCTAGAAGGACAAGGGCGGCAGGCACATGGGAACAACACCACCTGCACGTTCCCCTCCAAGTCACACACCATCCCGACTTGGAAATATATCGCCGTTCCTCCATCGTCGCTGGGTCAAAATCCTGGAACTCCCTACCTAACAGCACTGTGGGAGAACCTTCACCACATGGACTGCAGCGGTTCAAGAAGGCAGCTCACCACCACCACCTCGAGGGCAATTAGGGATGGGCAATAAATGCTGGTCTTGCTGGTGACGCCCACATCCCATGAACGAATTTTTAAAAAGTCTCTGTTACATAGGCAAACAGTGTCCAAAGTAGGAGTATTGACATACTTTATCCAAATGACTGGGCAATTTTTTTTTGCAAATAATCGTTTCAGGTCAGCGCAGTTGAAGAATTGAATCCCTTTAATAGTTTCACTCACTTTATACTGAACTTGTGCTGTACCAAAAATGTCACATCTGCCTAGAATCTGAATTGCTCAATGTATGATAGATTTTTGTTTTTGCAAAATAAACATGTTTAATTGAAATCCTTGCTGTGCTGAAAAGCAGTGTTATAATTGGTTTAAAAGAAGAATTTGTTTTGATTCAAACTACTTCCTCTCCAACATCCGCTGACACTTAGTTTCTTTAAATAAAGGCTTGGGAACATGAATTATTCTGGGAATGTTTGCCCTGAACAGTTTTTTAAAATAACTTATTATAAATGAAGAAAAACATTCCTCAGATATAAAGACAATCCCTGAGCCATACAGACCAGGAAGGTCCCAGGTTTGATTCTTTGCCTTTGCTGAATAAGCTAATCTCAGCTGAGGCAGCATCTTGGAATGCTACTGTTTGATTATAGAAGCAAAAATTGACAAGAGTTCTTGCTCTTGACTATTATCCATGGATTTCCTGCTAGATTTGCTATCCTGGAACCTCTGATGGATTTCAATGGGTAACGGTCAGATGAGAACAGGGTTGGTCTTGGCTGCGATATTTTCCACAGTTGAACAGCCTGCAAGTACTCACTGTCTTGCTCATGCATGGATAATGGTCACTTAGGCAAGCTACTTTGACTGTTGTGTGTGGGACCCCTATAAGGGATTAAGACTTTCAGGAAGAGAGGGAAGAGAATTGGACAGAGGAAAGAAATTACAAGGTAATAAAGTATTTTTCATTATGAAAGATAACAGAATGGCTAAACTTTTGAGCATTTAAATATTCTACATGGTGGTAAGGTGCTGAAGTTATTTTACACAAAAACATATTTTGCATTAGTCAAATACCTTTCTTAAAAAAAGATTGTTTTTAATGACATTTGTGTGTGTCACTATTTTAACTGCATTTAGAATAAATTCTACAATCTTCTGAAGTAACTTTATGCAGGACATTTTTGTGGACATTTTTCATATTACTAATTTGTTTTGACAATTTGTGCTTTTTAACCATTCTCATCTATTTCCCTTAGTATTGCTCTCTACCGTGGTGGTTCTCTGGCTGAGAACGAGGCAAAGACCTGTTCTCAGTTTCTTGTTACTTGCTGTATGCAAGTAAATGCTACTTGCTGTAAATGCTGTGGGGAATAGCATTGAGAACCTACAACTCTGTGCTGCCATTATGGCATATGATTTTGCAAAACTTAATTTTTTTTGAGGTTTAATTTTTTGAATGCTATTATACTATATATTGACTGGGAAGTCCAATACAGAATTCTCACAATAACTACGGAGCTTTCAAAATTCAGTAACACCTAGTAGTATATATAACATTCACTAACATTTAATTTTTTTTCTAAATAGAAGAGAAAGCATTAGAAACTATTTACTGGAAAAGAAAATGTCTCAATTTTCAGCATTGTTTTAGCTGAACATATAACTGAAACTTTTGGTACTCCAGGTGCCCAACAATGTTAAAGCAGGTTTAAGATTTAGTAAACTTTGTTAAATATTTATTTTACAGTATTTACACAGATGTGGAAGATATGAAAGAACAAGAAGCAGCTAGCAATATAATGTCTGAACTTCTGGAAAATTACAGTGATTTCTTTGGTACTGAAGAGTTTCTGCCCACAGATATTTCAAATTCATTTTGTGTTGAGGTAACTTGATTTGTTAAATTTATTTACTTGAAATGAAACTTTATGTTTCCTGGGGACAGAAAAGTTAAATGAAATTTTCAGCTAAATTTGGATATAGGAACATAGGAATTGCTAGACAATAAAAGACCATCTAGTCTGCCTTCTACCATCCTGGTAGTCACATAATACAACAATGATGGAGTTGTTCACTAATCATGGCAATCAATCACTATCAGTTAGCCTACAACAGACCCAGACATGAGGTGAGGAAAACCTGCCATTGGTGGAAAGCTTTGGTGGAAAACAGGTCCAAAGTCACCTGTTCCTCCCAAGCATGCCACACTTACCATATGTCATGTCTCACATTACTCATACACTGTATTCCAAAATATTATTTTCTGAAAGAATTTACATTTGAATGAATCAACACTTTTTGCTTTCACCATCTCCCTAGAGAGCCCGTTCCATGGATTTACCTTCCTTCAAGCTCAGACTATGTCCTCTAATTCTGGTTCTGGACAAGGGTAAACAGCTTGTCATGATCTAGTCCCTTTAGAATCCTAAAAAATAGCAATCTTATCACCTCACAACCATTTCTTTTCCAGTGAGAATGTGCCTAATTTATGTAATTGCTTCTCATAATTCAGTCCCTCAATCCCCATAATCATTCTGGTTACCCTCTTCTGTATCCTTTCAATCGCTTCAATATGCCTTTTGTACTGTGGCAACCAGAACTGTACACAGTATTCTAAGTGCAGTCGCACCAATGGTTTATAAAATGGCAGGGTTATTACTCCACTATTTTGGCTCAAAATTGATTGTTTTGTGCATCCCACCATCTAACTTGCTTTACTCGTTGCCACCGAGCATTGTTGCGATAGCTTCAATTTATTGTCAATCAGGACTTCCAGATTTCTCTCTTTTTTCATGCATATTATTTTCTTTCCATTTAATTAATAGTCCCTTGCAGGATTTTCTGTCCTGATGTCAAGCACTTCACATTTCTTTACATTGAATTTTATCTGACACCTGTCTGCCCAATTCCCAAGTATATTTAAATGCTCCTGTAGCTTATCCTGTTTAACTTTGCAGTTTACTACCTTTATTAGCTTTGTATCATCTGCAAATTTAGCCACTGCGCTTGTGATCCCTAGCTCCAGATCATTTATGAAGATATTAAACGAAAGTCCCAAAACAGACCCCTGTGGGACTGGTAGCATTTCTCCCAGGCTGATGACAATCCCTGTATCATCACCCGTTGATTCCCGCTTTCTTTATTTTCAATACCAGCCTTTCCAGATTAACTGTATCAAAGACCTTAGTGAAATCCAAGTATACCACATCCACTGCTATACCCTTATCATGCTCCTTTTGTCACACCATCAAAGAAAACCAGCAAATTAGATTGGCAAGACCTCCCCTTCACGAGCCTGTATTGGCTATCTTTTATGAATTTATTTCTATCCAGAAGCTCTATGGTCTTTTTAATAAGAGTTTCCATAACTTTACCCACAGTGGACATCAAACTCACTGGTCTGTAGTTTCCTGGGTCAATTGCTACCTTTTTTAAAAGTAGGAGTAGCATCTGCCTTTCTCCAGTTTCCAGGCATCTCGCCAGTATTTGGTGATTTCCAGAAGATTGGTGCCAGAGTTCCTGCAATTTCCTCCATTAGTTCCTTAAGGATCCTTGGATGCGTTTTATCTGGCCCCTGAGATATATTCACCTATTTGCACAGCTGTTCAGCAATCATGCTGGCAGTAATATGAATAATGTCGCATTTTAATCTCTGCAACATCCTCCAGTTCTCTTTCCAGATCAAATAAGTTACCCAAATTTCCTTGGTAAAAATGGAATTAAAAAACTTAATTAACACAGTTGTCATGTCCTCACCCGATCCCACTTTCAGCAATCCCTCTCCATTCCTTGTTTTTCTTAATATAAAATAAAAATCTTTTTATTATCCTTCACTTCTCTTGCCATATACAATTCAAAATTTTTCCTTGCTATTCTGATGCCTTTTTTTACAATCCTGGCATGCGTTTTGGCATTGAATCTGCCTTAATTCTGTGCCATTTTCCTTCATGGCCGTAAATGCCTTTTTTCCTTCGAGTTGCTTAGTAGTTCTGTTCAACCAGGCAGGAGTGCCTTTAAGCTTGGTGCATTTGCTTTGCATGGGTACACATTGGTCCATTGCATTCCAAATCACCACCTTTAAGAAACTCTGTAGTTCTTTCACTCTCCTAGCCATATTCAAACCTGCCAGGCCCACTCTGACAAGACTTCTCAAATGAATAAAGTTGGTCCTCAAAATTTGGCAATTTTATTTGGGTATTTATAACCTCATCAATCTTTGTAATGTCGAATATGATCACTGGCACTTAAAGCCTCACCCACCTTAACATTTTTACTTTTTTTCTCCCACCATTGGAATTGGACTTCTTAAACTTTGATTTGTATTTCACTGATACACCTTAAGGTTTGCTCCAATCGGTACAGATGCTCTCCTCTGCCTACCACAATACCACCACCATTCTATCTATCCTGCCTGCCAACACCTCTACCCCCGCCCGTCGCCTTTTTGTTTAGTTGGAGCCCATCTAGGTCTGTGTAGTCTCCACCTATTCCAAAATCCTGTTTACCTACACCAAAGCTTCAGCCACATATTTGTCTGCCCAATTACCTTCCGTCTCTCTTCACTAGCATGTGACACAGGTAGTATTTCAGAAAATACTGCACTTGAGGTCCTTTCTTTAGGCTTCCTTCCTAATTCCCTAAATTTTGCATGGTCACTTCAATCTATTATTCATTCCCCATATAGACAACAACATTTGATTCCTCATCTGCTCTGCAGCATTCTGTCAACCCGGGATGTCAGAATCTCGACCCGTGCACCTGGGAGGCAACATATCATTCATTTTTTTGGGTCTGGTTTGCTCAAAATTCTATCTATAAACCGAGTAATTGAATCCCCCAATTACACAACTCATCTGCTACTCTCTTTTTATCTCTCCTTCCCTAACAGGCTGCTGGATTGCCTCCGTGCATGGTACATTCTTGCCTGTCCCAGCATCTCTTGAGTCTCCACATCTTCTCTCTCTAGAGGAGAATAACTGTTGGAGCGCACCACGGATGACTGCTCCTGCCCCACTACCCGATCTCAACTTCTGACCTCCTTTCTAACAGAGACCCAGCCTCCTCTGCTATTCTGACCCCCAGTGTGGTTTTGTCTAATACCAGATCTATAAAAATGTTTAATTAAAATATTTAAATATTAAAAATATTTAATGTGGCTGTGTAAAATTATGGGGTCTGTAAGTCTAGAGATTCGGAGGAAGTATACAATACTTTGAAATTTGAATGTTCTGTGTCTGCAGAATACATGTCTGATATTTTGATCAGATAATACTGAATTTTATTCAGAAACTTAGTATTTTAGTATGTATAAGAGTAATCCCAAACTTGGAATTGATAATGTAATTCTTATCACAGTTGCCTTGAAATCTTGCTTTCGTATAGATAACATAAAACAAAATGTTCATTATTGTTTTTTCTAATTCTCTGTCATTTCTGGGATAGATTGTAAGCTCTCCTGTTTCTAGTGGCAAGTTATAGACGCTGTTGTGATGTCACGCATGCATTTGCAGGATAAAATGACCCAAGATTTCTGATTAGTGAATATTGGAACATGGAGAAGAACTAGAGCAGAAGATTGATTAAATAGCCAAGATATCAAAAAAGCTAGATTTGTGAATGTTAGGAAGGTAAAATAGAGTAACAAAAGCCTATAAAGCAATACTGTTGGACAAATAGGAATAAGAAATGGAAGAGGAAAAAATAAGGTAGCGAAAGGAAAGTGAAAAGGAAAAACTAAATGTGGACACAGTATCAGAGTTCTAAAATTCACTTCTTAAGAACAGCAATGATTTGACCTAAAATGTAATAAAACATGTATTGCCTTCTATAATATTGGTTTTGGCTTTATGTGTGAGTGTGAGAAGATTGTTTTAATACAGTTTTGTCTACTTGCTGGTTACGATTTTACTGAAATCAGTAGAGCTTTTAAAAACTACATGATGAAGTTGATGAGCACTGGACCACTTTTATAGTTTTAATGTTTGTAAAAAGCTGACAAAGTCAACATCTTCCCATTATTCAAAATATCACCAATAACTTTGGCACCAGTGAACTGAGCCCTGTGAATGCTTTTAAGAAAAGCAGGTCTTAGATTGTCATGTATTTGCATTTACTTGATTTGCTTTTCAATTGGAGCATAATCGTACAACTCCATGCTGCCAGCTTGCTGCTCTAAAAGCACAACTTGGCTTTAACTTAAGGATGTTGTAGAACCTTATTTGCTTTGTCCTTGGGTGTCAGCCTTGGCTTACACGTGGCTAATTGGGGATCTAGCTGTGGCTAATTGCATTTCTGATTCGTAGATTAAAAAAAATAAATATGGACTCGTTGGGTATGTGATCTCATTACTCTTATTCGCACAACTTATGCATGTGTGTTAACCTTTTTGTCTGTTTGGTGGTAAAATGAATGACTAATCTGATTGAGTTCTTCGAAGTAACAGAGAATGTTGATGAAGGTAGTGCAGTAGATGTATATATGCACTTTCAAAAGGCATTCAATAAAATACCACAAGACCTAGTCGAAAAATAGAAACACATGGGACTAAAGGGATGGTGGTAACTTGGGTACGTAATTGGCCAAGGGATAGGAGGCAGAGAGTAGTGGTGAATGGATGTTTTTCTGACTGGAGAGAAGTATGCAGTGGCGTTCCCCAGGGATCGGTATTAGGACCGTTGTTTTTCTTGTATATAAATGACCTGCACTTGTGTATAGGGAGTACAGTTTTGAAGTTTGCAGATGATACAAAACTTGGCAACGTAGTGAGCAGGAGCAGGATAGCAGCAGACTTCAGGAGGGCATAGACGGACTGGTGAAATGGGCAGACAGATGGCAGATGCAATTTAATGTGGATAGGTGTGAAGTGATGAACTTTGGGAGGAACAACATTGAGAGGCAGTATAATCTAAGTGGTACTATTTTGAGGGGAGTGCAAGAACAGAGGGACCTGGGGTGCATATTCATAAATCTTTGAAGGTGGCAGGGCAAGTTGATAAGTCATTAAGAAAGCTTTTGGGATACTTGGCTTTGTAAATAGGGACATTGAATACAAAAACAAGGAAGCCATTCAAAATTATAAGGGGTTTTGATAGAGAAAGTAGGGAGAAACTGTTTCCTCTGGCAAGTGGGTCGGTAACCAGAGGTCACAGATTTAAAATAATTGGCAAAAGAACTAGAGAGGAAATGAGAATTTTTTTCAGAGGATTGTTAAGATCTGGAATGCACTACCTGAAAGAGTGATGGAAGCAGATTCCATAGGAACTTTCAAAAGACAATTGGACATGTATTTGAAGAGGATTCATTTGCATTGTTATGGGGTAAAAGCTGGGATGTGGGACTAAATTGGACAGCTCTTTCAAAGAGCCAGCCCAGGCCTACTTCTGTGCAGTAAGTTTCTATGTCTCTGGTGAGACGAAAAGCAGTGTGTGAGTGTTTTTTGACCATTGTAAGTGTTTGGGTATTCAATGGTTGTAGATGTTTGTAAGTAAATCTACATGAAGTACATTTATCTGTATTGTGAATGTATGTACGGTATTTTCTACTAAAATTAGTGCATGTGGCTAAAACGGTGTTGCCATAGTCACATCTGTGGCTAGTCAACAATTTTTGTTGAACAACATTGATCTAGGCTGACACATCATTGCAGTACTGAGGGAGTGGTGCACTTTTGGAGGTGCTGTCTTTTGGATGAAGACCTTAAACTGAGGCTGCATCTCCTCTCAGGTGGAGGTAAAATATCCAATAGTGTTATTTGAAAAAGAGCAGGGGAGTTCTTTAAGTGTCATGGCCAACGTTTATCCCTCGATAAAAATCTGTTTGTTGGACCTTGCTGTGCGCAACTTGGTTGCCTGATTTGCCTACATTACAACAGTGACTACACTTTAAAAAAAAAGTATTTAATTGGCTGTGAGGTATTTTGGGACATCCTGAGGTTATAAAAGTCACTATATAAAGTGCAATTTTTTTCTTTAGAATAGTTGCATTTAAAAATAAATTGTCAACCAAGGAGCTTTTTATAAATGAAAGGGAAGCTTATGCAGCAGTAATGTTGCAAGTACTGTTTGAAAGTTTGGTGTTTTACCTCATTTTTTGCTTTTTTTCCCACCTGTGGTGCGCTGCACTATCTACCATGGCTGTTCACTGTGGTCTCTCAATTTAAAAAAAACTGAAAAATATTACAGAAGGCATAATGTAACATTTTAACCTGAAATGAACAGGAATTCCATGAATACAGAACAAGTGAGCTGAAAAGGGAGATTAGCATATCTGTTAATGGGTAAAACGACTGATGATCAGTGGGAAATGTTTCAAGAAACATTTAATGTGATACAGAATCGGTTTATACCCAAGGGGCAAGAACTCTACTTGCCAAAAAAAACAGGCATGGACAACTAAAGAGGTAAGGGACAGTATAAGACGTAAGGAAAGGGCATACAAAAAGGCAAAAAATGGCACAGATCCTGGCGAATGGGAAAGATACAAAGATCAACAAAGGGTCACAAAACAGATAGTAAGAGCTACAAAAAGGGAGTATGAAAAGAAACTTGCAAGGGATATCAAAACCAATACGAAGAACTTTTCTAGTTACGTTAGGAAAAAGAGAGTGGTCAGGAGCAGTGTTGGCCCCTTAAAAACTGAAAGTGGGGATATTGTCATTGATAATGGGGAAATGGCGGACATGTTGAACAATTACTTTGCGTCAGTATTTAAGTAGAAAAAGAGGATAGCATGCCGGAAATCCCAAGAAAACTAATATTGAATCAGGGACAGGGACTCGATAAAATTAACATAAGTAAAGCAACAGTAATGAAGAAAATAATAGCACTAAAGAGTGACAAATCCCCAGGACCAGATGGTTTCCATCCCAGAGTTTTAAAGGAAGTAGGTGAGCAGGTTGCAGATGCCCTAACTATAATCTTTCAAAGTTCTCTAGATTCAGGAACTGTCCCTCTGGATTGGAAAATTGCACATGTCACTCTGCTTTTTAAGAAAGGAGAGAGAGGGAAACCAGGGAATTATAGACCAGTTAGCCTAACATCTGTTGTGGGGAAAATGCTGGAGTCTATAATTAAGGATCGGGTGACTGAACACCTCGAGAATTTTCAGTTAATCAGAGAGAGCCAGCATGGATTTGTGAAAGGTAGGTCGTGCCTGACAAACCTGATTGAATTTTTTGAAGAGGTGACTAAAGTAGTGGATCGGGGAATGTCAATGGATGTTATTTATATGGACTTCCAGAAGGCATTTGAAAAGGTCCCACATAAGAGACTGTTAGCTAAGATAGCAGCCCATGGAATCGAGTGAAAAGTATGGACTGGGTTAGGAAGTTGGCTGAGCGAAAGGCGACAGAGAGTAGGGATAATGGGTAGGTACTCACATTGGTAGGATGTGACTCGTGGAGTCCCGCAGGGATCTGTCTTGGGGCCTCAATTATTCACAATATTTATTAACGACTTAGATGCCGATGACACAAAGATTGGTGGCATTGTAAGCAGTGTAGATGAAAACATAAAATTACAAAGCAATGTTGCTAGATTAGGTGAATGGGCAAAACTGTGGCAAATGGAATTCAACGTAGACAAATGTGAGGTCATCCACTTTGGATCAAAAAAGGATAGAACAGGGTACTTTCTAAATGGTAAAAAGTTAAAAACAGTGGATGTCCAAAGGGACTTAGGGGTTCAGGTACATAGATCATTGAAGTGTCATGAACAGGTGCAGAAAATAATCAAGAAGGCTAATGGAATGCTGGCCTTTATATCTAGAGGACTAGAGTACAAGGGGGCAGAAGTTATGCTGCAGCTATACAAAACCCTGGTTAGACCGCACCTGGAGTACTGTGAGCAGTTGTGGGCACCGCACCTTCGGAAGGACATATTGACCTTGGAGGGAGTGCAGCATAGGTTTACTAGAATGATACCCGGACTTCAAGGGTTAAGTTACGAGGAGAGATTACAGAAATTGGGGTTGTATTCTCCAGAGTTTCGAAGGTTAGGGGTGATCTGATCGAAGTTTATAAAATATTATGGGGAACAGATAGGGTGGATAGAGAGAAACTATTTCTGCTGGTTGGAGATTCTAGGAGTAGGGGGCACAGTCTAAAAATTAGAGCCAGACCTTTCAGGAGTGAGATTAGAAAACATTTCTACACACAAAGGGTGGCAGAAGTTTTGGAACTCTCTTCCGTAAGCGGCAATTGATACTAGATCAATTGCTAAATTTAAATGTGAGATAGATAGCTTTTTGGCAACCAAAGGTATTAAGGGATATGGGCCAAAGGCAGGTATATGGAGTTAGATCACAGATCAGCCATGATCTTATCAAATGGCGGAGCAGGCACGAGGGACTGAATGGCCTACTCCTGTTCCTAGAATGGCTAAAAGGGAATTTGAAAAAAGCTAACACTATATAAAAGGATATAGTAAATGCTTTTATAAGCATTTTAAAGGAAAATAGTAAAGTCCAGTTGGGGATGGGGCGGGGGATGGAAAAACTAGTTGTGAAGGATGAAGATATGGTGGAGATATATTATCTGTAGATTATTTTTATATATATATATAAATAAGTAAAAACAAATTGCGATTACATGCATTTCCTGTCAACTTTTTCTATTGTAAATTCCTATGACTGCATTTACAATGAAACCTGTCTATATAAACTTGTCATGTTGTTTCATCCTCCCCAGGAGGTGCAGTTTCAAGAAGGGAGAGGTGGATAAATGAGGTTGGTCTGATGTTGGTTGTGGGCAAACTTTTAGCGGTAGAAATTGATCTTCAGGTGTTAGGCCCCCCATTAACGTTTTCAAGGGACCTATCAGTGAAATTGGTTGGCGCTGACCAGAACAGACATTGGGCCTGCCCTGTTCAGTCTTTTTGTTTCTAATGCAGCCTCTTCCCTTTATGTGGAGTTGGGTGGAGCAGAGGTGCTCTCCAATTCTCTTCCCCCACCCTGGCCTTTCAGAACCTACCGGACGGCCACGGCCAGCGAGGCAGGCAGTCTACCTTCATCCTCATCAAATTGACGAGCTTACTCTGGATGCCCGATTGACAATGTGCTGATGACCGTAGGGAGCATAATATCAAAGTTAGCAGATGACACAGAAGTGAGGGGTTTGGCATACAGGGAGGAGGAATGTATAAGACTTCAGAAAGTTATTGGCAGGTTACCGGAATGGGTAGACAGGCGGCCAATACAATTTCATGTGGAGAAGTGTGAGGTGATAAGTATTTGGAAGAAAAACAAGGAGTTGGAGTATACATTCAATGTAAAAATGCTGAAAGATGTGGAGGAGTAGGGATTCCTAAGGATGCAAAATGCATTTTACCCCTTTCATCACTTTGCCCCATCATTGGCAGAACTTTCACCAATCCTAGTCCTTTTCTTTGGACCTTATTCCCCAAACTTCTCCACCTCTCTTTTTTAAAAACCTCCTTAAAACCCAACTGTTTTCCCTCCTAATCTTTGTCATCTTGACTCTGTGTCTGTTTTCCTTGTGCCTATTTGTATAGCACCATGGGGCATTTTTTTTAACATTAACACCATTATACAATGTTAGTTGTTACAGTAAAAATTCAAAATTTACTGGGGGCAAAGAGCCTATGCTGGACCCCATGAGAAATTCACCACCTCTCTTGTTCCTTCAATATTTGTATCAGGCTGTCATGTACTTATGTTTTTACTCCAATACAGTTGAAAGAATTGTGGCTATTCATGTAGTTTGTTACAAACCATGTGTAATTACTTGATTTCACATCTCATGGGCTTATAATTGGCATCATTGTTGAGTTGTCAGCTTTTTGGCATGTGTAGCTTTTCTGAAGCGGTTTGTTTTCTAAGTTGACATGTATGAGACTTTAATGTAAGGTCCTTCCATGACCTGCCTGGGGTCTCAAACATCAAGCCTACTGTTCATTAACGTTTTATTGTTTTCAATTATCAAACTAGTTGTAGAATAGTTTTGTGTGTCTGTTTTCTTCCTTTGAAGGTTGTGGGAGATTTCGGGACAGGCAGGATATTTTTGGTAACCTTATCATTTTTTTGTTTCAGCAAAAGAACATGTTCTGGATGTCACTATTGTATGTTTTATGTAGGCTTTGTTTTGCCCATGGCACTAATGTTGAAATGCTTCTGATTTCAGGTTACTGAATCATGTGAAGAAGGTGATAAAATAGAACAAACTGATTTACTTCCTGAAGAATCTGAGAGGATGTTGTTGATGATGAATAGTGAGCACTTGATGATAACTAAGAATATAACTGAACCTGACAATATTGTTTTGTCAGCAAGGTAAAATATTAACTGCTTATAAATTGAAAATTTTGATAAATATGCACATTGACACCATGTTTTGTGCTTTTGCTCTTTTCACCACCTCAGTTTTGGAATTGGTATACTCATATCTCAACAACGTGGAGGGTTTTATGTACAGTATGTGCCTCTGAAATGGCATAATAAGCCAAAATAGTGACATTTTCAAATTCTCAGAATTTTTATACTGCTGCTCAAGATACAGTGGTGTAATATAATCCTCAATCTACCAATGTGGTTTATATATTAGCTACATTTTGAAAATGTATAATAAGATACTATTTCTGTATTTGGTAATGAGGCTAGGACATTTTATAAAATATTTGGTTCACTCTCAATGTTTACTTCTGTAAAGACTGCAATATAGAGTGAAGAAAATGGTTTAATGCAGCTCAAATAAGCGCGATCTGAACTCAGTAAATATTTCTTTCAGGTATTTTTACAAGTGCTTTGCAAGGATTTCAAAAAAAATGGCTATAGGTTTAGAAGGTTACTAAACTTGAAACATTTTTGATACCAATTTAAGGTGAAACTATATGATTCCTAAATATAGCACAGTCTCCATTCTCCGCTAAAGGCAGGGGTGGGTTACTTAGATGCAAAGTTGCATCAGTTTCCATAATGAGCATGACCATGTTTATCATCATTATGTACAGATTATTCATTCAGTTGTAAAACCTTTAAGTAACTAATGTTTATTGATGACCCAAGCATTTCACAGAATGGAATACCGCTGGAAACATTTAAAGGTGGTAAATGTGGTTGTGTAATGGGGTGAGAAGAAGAATGTACCCAGCAACATCTGGTTAGTAGTGAAGTTTGAAGCTTCGACACTTTCCAGTCAGTTTTCAGCATATGGATGCCGATCAGCATTGGTTCCTTCTGGAGCTGCTTGTTGATTTAGGATGGGGGTAGCAGACCAGCTTCTGGATGAAATTTGAAGTCGTTAAATAATCTTGCCTCCCTTTGTTAAAGAGCTTTTCCTAATTAAGTATTAGAAGTTTTGAATAGTTACCTGGTTTGGGAATAGTATACAATATATTGTTTCTTACACATTGTTCACAACAGATTCCTTTTATTTTTGAAATTTATTTTTTGGCATCTAGAACATCAGTTGAATTGAAAACGTTGAATCTGCCTATTTATTATAAACCATTAACTTTTATTGGCCTATAAGTAAAGCGGGTTACGGGGCATTTTTTTTTAAACAAGATGGCTTGAATGGATATGATCTAGGCTGGCACTTCAATACAGTACTGAGGGAGTGGTGCATTTTGGAGGTGCTGTCTTTTAGATGAAACATTAAAGCGAAGTCCCATCTGTCTGTTCAGGTGGACATAAGGGATCCCATGGCACTATTCAAAGAAGAGCAGAGGAGTTCTCTCGCTGTCCTTGCCAACATTTATCCCTCAACCAACACTATCAAAAATGGATTAGCTTGTCAGTTGTCTCATTCCTGTTTGTGGGATCTTGCTGTACGCTAATTGGCTGCTGCATTTCCTGATTACAACAGTGACTCCGCTACAAAAAGTAATTAATTGGTTGTGAAGCGCTTTGGAATATCCTGAGAACATGAAAGGCGCTATGTAAATGCAAGTTTCTTCCCTCTCTTTAGATTTTATGATTGGCATTATTCAACACAGATGTTAAACTATTTATTTCAAACAGATTAATGCGGCATAAAAATGACACCAAAATTAAATCTAGATTCTTTAATAATAATTATCAGGTAATGATTATCGGGCTGGAACATTTAGGAGCAAGATTTTTTGAACTGTGCTGCAATGCTAGAGTGTGGGTACTCGTGTTCCCGTTCGCTATTGATTGAATGGAAAATGGAGATAGTTTTATATAAGAAGTATTTCTTCCATTCAGGGACAGTGGCAGCATTGATACAAAATTGACTAGGGGACAGAAAGCAGAGAGTAGTGGTGAACGGTTGTTTTTCAGACTGGAGGGAAGTATTAGGACCACTGCTCTTTTTGATATATATTAATGACCTGGACTTGGGTATAGAGAATATAATTTCAAAGTTTGCAGATGACACGAAACTCGGAAATGTAGTAAACAATGTGGAGGACAGTAACAGACTTCAGGAGGACATAGATTGACTGGTGAAATGGGCAGGCACGTGACAGATGAAATTTAAAGCAGAGAACTGTGAAGTGATACATTTTGATAGGAAAATTGAGGCGAGGCAATATAAATTAAATGGTACAATTTTAAAGACGGTACAGGAACAGAGAGACCTGGGGGTGCACATACATAAATCTTTGAAGGTGGCAGGACAAGTTGAGAAGGCTGTTTTTAAAAAAAAAAGCATATCGGATCCTGAGCTTTAATAGAGGCATAGAGTACAAAAGTGAGGAAGTTATGCTAAACCTTTATAAAATACTGGTTAGGCCTCAGCTGGAGTATTGTGTTCAATTCTGGGCACCACACTTTCGGAAGGATGCCAAGGCCTTAGAGAGGGTGCAGAAAAGATGTACTAGAATGGTACCAGGAATGAGGGACTTCTGTTTGGTGGAGAGACTGGAGAAGCTGGGGTTGTTCTCCTTAGAACAGAGAAGGTTAAGGGAAGATTTGGTAGGGGAGTTCAAAATCATGAATGGTTTTGATAGAATAAATAAGAAGAAACAGTTTCCAGTGGCAGAAGGGTCAGTAAGCAGATGGCACAGATTTAAGGTGATCAGCAAAAGAGCCAAAGGCAACATGAGGAAACATTTTTTATGCAGCGAGTTGTAATGATCTGGAATGCACTGCCTGAAAGGGTGGTGGAAGTAGATTCAATAGTAAATTTCAAAAGGGAATTGGATAAATACTTGAAGGGAAAAAATCTACAGGGGTCTGAGGAAAGAGCAGGGCAGTGGGACTAATTGGATAGCTCTTTCAAAGAGTCAGCACAGATATGATGGGCCGATTGGCCTCCTCCTGTGTTGTACCTACTATGATACTTCCCCACTCACGGTTTTTGTCCTTGCATGACAATCTTTAGGCAGAACTATAGTAATTTTTCTCTGACCATTGCCCGTTGTTTCTCTGCAATGGACTGATAGATTAAAATGGAGCAAAAGCTCGCATTAGAACAACTATCTTAAGTATTTTTTATAAAAATTGACATCTTTTAAGCAGACAGTTTTGTGAAACTGAAACATTTGAGAATAAATAGTCCTCTTGACTTGCCAATGTCACATTCTTCAAATTTTCTGTCCATTTAATATGATTCAAAAATGTGTAATTTTCCTTTCACAGGGATCATTCTTGAAATTTTACTATCCTATGTGAAACTGAAGTATATATTAAAGTTTGGATCCTTTATCAGAATCTTTGTATTTTTAATTTAATTTTTATGCAACTTTTTAAGTTGCTTTAGAACCTTTAGTACTGCAGCATCTCGCTCAAAACTTTGAGTTAATGCTGCAGATGTCTCCCCAAGGGATCTTCAATTAACTCCTTGGTCAGAAGGGAATCTACCACATTGAGTTGTGTCAAAAGCTCTTACGTAAGTGATGATAATACACCTGAAGCTTCAGTCAGTTGTGTTTTCAGTAGCTGTGAGTTTGGTTTTTGGATGCTGTGTCCTTAAATGGAACCTAAGTTCAGATATCTGTTGATCGATCATGAGATGCTTGTATTAGATTTGCGCCATTCTGCTATTACAGAATTTTTTTCATCCAGTCAAAAATACTTGAGTTTTTTTTGTCTCTGATCATTGTTAAAGGAGCAGCTGCTCAGAGGAGCGAAAGTATTTTAAATGCAAGGAAGTCACCAATAAAGACTTGGGTAGGGTGGTTAGGTATGAGAGACATGATTCAATGTGTTTGTTCTCTAAGAGGATATGCTCTCACTAAAAAGCAGACTTAGAATCATTGAAATTTATGGCGCAGGAGGAGGCCATTCGGCCCACTGTGCCTGTGCTGGCCGAATAAGAGCTATCCAGCCTAATCCCACTTTCTAGCTCTTGGTCTGTAGCTTTGTAGGTTATGGCACTTCAAGTGCATATCCAAGTACTTTTTAAATGCGATGAGGGTTTCTGCCTCTACTGCCCTTTCAGGCAGTGAGTTCCAGACCCCCACCACCCTCTGTGTGAAAAAAAATTCCCAACTCCCCTCTATTTCTGCCAATTACTTTAAATCTATGCCCCCTGGTTATTGACCTTTCTGCTAAGGGAAATAGGTCCTTCTTATCCACTCTACCTAAGCTCCTCATAATTTTATACATCTCATTTAAATCTCCCCTCAGCCTCCTCTGTTCCAAAGAAAAAACCCCAGCCCATCGAATCTTTCCTTATAGCTAAAATTCTCCAGTCTTGGCAAAATCCTCGTAAATCTCCTCTGTACCTTCTCTAATGCAATCACATCTTTCCTGTAATGTGGCGACCAGAATTGTACGCAGTACTCAAGCTGTAGCCTAACTAGTGTTTTATACAGTTCTAGCATAACCTGCCTGCTCTTATATTCTAAGCCTCAGCTAATAAAGGAAAGTATCCTGAATGCTTTCCTAACCATCTTATCTACCTGTCCTGCTACCTTTCAGGGATCTGTGGACATGTACTCCAAGGTCTCTCTGTTCCTCTATGCTTCTCAGTATCCTACCATTTATTATGTATTCCCTTGCCTTGCCTTGTTTGCCCTCCCCAAATGCACTACCTCGCACTTATCCGGATTGAATTCCATTTGCCACTTTTCTGCCCATCTGACGAGTCCATTGATATCTTCCTGCAGTCTACAGCTTTCTTCCTCACTATCAACCACGCAGCCAATTTGTGTAACATCTGCAAACTTCTTAATCATGCCCCGTAGATTTAAGTCTAAATCATTGATATATACCACGAAAAGCAAGGTACTTAGTAATGAGCCCTGCGGAAGCCCACTGGAAACAGCCTTCCGGTCACAAAAACACTCGTCGACCATTACCCTTTGCTTCCTTCCACTGAGCCAATTTTGGATCCAACTTGCCACTTTTCCTTGGATCCCATGGGCTTTTACTTTTCTGACCAGTCTGCCATGTGCAATCTTGTCAAAAGCCTTGCTAAAATCCATGTAGAATGTGATTAAAATGTGCTACCCTCATTAGCCCTCCTTGTTGCCTCCTCAAAAAATTCAATCAAGTTAGTCAGAAACGAAATAAAAACAGAAAATGCTGGAAAAGCTCAGCAAGTGAAGCAGCATCTGTGGAGAAAGAAACAGAGTTAACGATTCAGGTCGAAGGCCTTTCGTCAGACACATAAAGAGCAAGTGGATAACTAAGGAAAGGGTAGGGTTGATTAGAGTCCAAAAAGGTAACCTGTGTGTGGAGGCGGAAGACGTGGGTATGGTTCTTAATGAATACTTTGCATCTGTCTTCACAATAAGGGGGAACGATGCAGAGATTGTAGTTAAGGAGGAGGAGTGTGAAATCCATGTTGACTGTCCTTGATTAATCCGTGCCTTTCTAAATGACGATTAATACTGTCCCTCAGGATTTCTTCCACTAACTTGCCCACCACCGAGGTTGGGCCAACTGGCCTGTAATTACTCGATCTATCCCTTTCTCCCTTTTTAAACAACGGCACAACGTTAGCAGTCCTCCAGCCCTCCGACACCATGCCTGTAGCCAGAGTGGATTGGAAAATGATGGTCAGAGCCTCTGCTATTTCTAAGTTTGCTTCTTTTAGCAGCCTGGGATACATTTCATCCGGGCCTGGCGATTTATCTACTTTGAAAGATGCTAAACCCCTTAATATTTTCTCTCTCTGTTTATCCCATCCAATATTTCACACTCCTTAACTACAATCTCTGCATCGTTCCCCCTTATTGTGAAGACAGTTGCAAAGTATTCATTAAGAACCATACCCACCACGTCTTCCGCCTCCACATACAGGTTACGTTTTTGGTCTCTAATAGACTCTACCCTTTTCTTAGTTATCCACTTGCTCTTTATGTATTTACAGAACATCTTTGGGTTTTCCTTGATTTTACTTGGCAATAATTTTTCATGCCCTCTCTTTGCTTGTCAACACTTGCCATCCTGGGTCTTCCAGGTGGAAAAGACCCATATGGAATGACCTACCCAGGTCAGTGTCTGATCAGTAGTCACTCAGATGAGTGGTCACCTGGATTTTTCCTGCTCCCAGGTGACCTTGTTACACAGGGTGTAAATCCAAAGTTCATGGCTAGTTGAGACTTGGCCACTACCAGAACTTTTGAATTCATTGTTTAGTTCTGAAATTCTACCAAATTAATGTTAGTGTTTGCAGGCACAGATTGTTCTTAAAGCAGTCAATGTGTTTTGACATCATTTTGTGTTTTTTTTAAATGGCAATATTTACAAATTGTAATGATATCAGCGTGATAAAAATGAAAAGCAGATTGTGGATTCAAGTCCCACTCCAGAGACTTGAGCACATAATCTAGGCTCGCACCCCAGTGCAGTATTGAGCGAGTGCGGTACTGTTGGATGAGACATTAAAGCAAGGCCCACACAGGTAGATGTAAAAGATCCCATGACACTATTCGAAACTGAACAGGGGAATTCTCCTGGTGTCTTAGTCAACGTTTATCCCTCAACCGACACCTAAAAACAGATAACCTCGTCACTTATTTCATTGCTGTTAGTGGAATCTTGCTGCTGCATTTCCTACATTACAACAGCGACACTTCAAAAAAGAAATAGGTACTTCATTGGCTGTAAAGCAATTTGGGAGGTCCTGAGGCTGTGAAAGCCACTATATAAATGCAAGTTTGTTCATTTGTTTTTTCCAAAATAACCTTGTTATTACATATTGCTTAGTCACCCTTCTGATGCCAATCCAGCTATTGGTATCTAATTTTAGGGCTGTTTCTGGTCTCAAGTTAAAGGATTAAATCTTTGTGTTCTGCTAGAATAAGAGGCATCGCGTCTTCATAAACTGCAACTTGAGTGTTGTTAGCACTCTTGCACTGTTTCCAAACTGCCCTTTGTAAAAGTGAAATTCAGACTAAATGTACATTATGTATTTTTCTGTTGCAGTACTCATGGCTCCCCTTTCAACCGAGTGCCTGTATCTGCAGAGTAAGTACTGATCGTTTTCATCACAATTTAACTATTTGGATTTATGTAGCTAGTTGTATGTAAATTAAGCATCCACAATTGTATCAAGAATTATTTTTACATAGGAATTATTTTTACATAGGAACAAGAGTAGGCCATTCAGCCCATCAAACCTGTTTGTCATTCAATTAGATCATGGCTGATCTGTATCTTATCTCCATCCACCTACCTTGGTTCCGTAATCCTTAATACCCTTGACCAACAAAAATCTATCAATCTCAGTTTTGAAATTTTCAATTGACCTAGCCTCAACAACCTTTTGGGGGAGAGAATTCCAGATTCCCACTACCCTTTGTGCGAAGAAGTGCTTTTTGACATCACCCTTTCTTGACAGTTTTTTTTCTCTCTTCTGAAGAATGATCAGGAGCAGAAACGGCTGATTTCCCCCTCTCTAACCCAGAAATGTTGGAGCCAATTTTACTGTTCCTCTTGTCACCCTAACTGAAATCACCTAACTGTGCATGTGCAGTGACTGAACCTGTGATATTTCTGATTGGTATCATTTAGCTGCTTACAGGTTAAACTTGCTGAGCCATTGTGGGAGCCAAGAAGAATATTATGTGACTATCATTTGTTCATCTTGAATATGAAATAACTTCCAAGAAAAATAATTGTTTTATAACCTGGTAGTTCTGCAATTGCATTTCAGTCAAGGAACAGAAGGTATTTTTAATAAATAGTGTGCTTAACCAGATTTATATTGATGTGGAAACATTTGCCTGAGGAAGGAGAAAATCTCCGAAAGCTTGTGAATTTAAAATAAAATTGCTGGACTATAACTTGGTGTTGTAAAATTGTTTACAGATTTATATTGTACTAGGATGTATGAGCTCGAAAGACGATTTAGTGAAAAACTCAAAAATCTGACACAATTGCCATGATTAAATAACCTTGGTTACAAATTGCTATTCTTAAATTGGTTTGGTTCGCCTATGAACCAAAAATCATGCCTGCATTTGGGTATCTTTAAACTTTTTGCAATCTACGTATAGTTGTTTAGTAGAGGTGACTTGCTAGTTTCTTTTGTCTGTATAAAATATATTGGCAGTACAGTTCTCAAAACTTATTTATTCTAGATTTTTAATGTTAGTTTCCCTTTTATTTTCCTCTTGGTGAATTCTGTGCTTGCGCCGAAGACTTTTGCTTGCCTTTGGTTCCAACCCCCATTTCCCTGAAATATGCCTGTCATGGGCACCTTGGGGATGAGGATAATGGAGAGGATGAAGATAACTGAGGAAGTTGCAGTTTACACTTGATTTGAAGTCACTAAATTAGATTTCTGTGATGAAAATATTTGATGATTTGAATATTTTTCAGCACTAAATTACTGTTTGTGTTCATGTTGCTTAATTTGAATTATTGCAAAATTTGAATTTTCTTAGCATGAAAAGTGACTGAATTATTAGGAGTAGATTGTATTACAATTCAGATCAATAGGCCACTTTACTCCATTTGAAAAATGCCTAAAATGTTGCTAAAATCTAAAATAATTCCCTGTTTTCATAGCAGGCAGCAACAACAGCAACTTGTATTTATATACTGCCTTTAACATAGAAAAATATCACAAGGTACTACAGAGGCAAAAGGCAAAATGAATGCCTAGCCTGGCAGATTAATATCTATATCCGCTCACTAAACAAAAGTTACACAGATGTACATGAACAACTTGCAAGCTGTATGCCTTTAAAAGAGTTTTGAAACCTGACTACCAAAGCTGTTTTCAATGCCTGTTGATAGAATGTGGTATTGTTGAGAAATAAAAATAACAATTTTATATTTTCATTTCCTCTAACTGTGTCTCTGTAATGTCTCTGTAGTATTCCACTGCTTTTGCACACTTTTTCTATTTCTCCCTTGACCTCTTTCACTCCCGCTGGCCCAACAGTTCGTCCCCTCTTGCTTCACCCTTTCCTCTCGTCTCCTTTTCTTTCTCTCGCTCCCTCTGCCCCTTCTCTCCTGTGTTTCCCCCCCCCCCCCCGTCTCTCTGTTTCCCCCCCCCCGTCTCTCTGTTTCCCCCCCCCCGTCTCTCTGTTTCCCCCCCCCCGTCTCTCTGTTTCCCCCCCCCCGTCTCTCTGTTTCCCCCCCCCCGTCTCTCTGTTTCCCCCCCCCCGTCTCTCTGTTTCCCCCCCCCCCCGTCTCTCTGTTTCCCCCCCCCCGTCTCTCTGTTTCCCCCCCCCCGTCTCTCTGTTTCCCCCCCCCCGTCTCTCTGTTTCCCCCCCCCCGTCTCTCTGTTTCCCCCCCCCCCCGTCTCTCTGTTTCCCCCCCCCCCCCCGTCTCCCTGTTTCCCCCCCCCCCCCCCCCCCCCCGTCTCTCTGTTTCGCCCGGAAACACTTCTTCACGCAAAGGGTGGTAGAAGACTGGAACACTCTTCCACAAAAAGCAGTAGATGCTAGGTCAATTAATAATTTAAAATCTGAAATCAACAGATTTTTGTTAGCCGTGGATATTAAGGGATGCAGAACCAAGGCGGGTGGATGGAGTTCGGGTGCAGAGCAGCCACGATCTCATTGAATGTCAGATCAGGCTTGAGTGGCTGAATGGCCTACTCGTGTTCCTATGATATACCAGAGGGCTTCTGGCTGCTAACAGACTGTAAATGAATCAAGATTTTGGAAAGGACAGTTATTGTAGCTGTGGGGGCAATTCCTTTGTATGATAATATAGATCAGAACTTTAAGCAGTTAGCATTCAAAACATCAAAAATGATTGACACATGCAGTAGGAGATGAGATAACAGGTCCAGTAAATTGTGTGAAATAGTTCTAAAAGTCTAGCACTTACAAACATAAAAAATACGATTTTATATAATTTATATGTAGAAATTCCATCAAGTCTTGTAGTTTACTTTTTAATTTGTGCACGTTTGAAGATTGTGCAGTTTAATTTAAATTCACAGTTGCACTCTTTTTGATTTGTATAATCGTAAATGATGCCTGTTCTTTTCTACTTCAGCTTTTAAATGAAACAATTGGATTTTTGCAGTGCATCATTTATGTACAATAATAGAAAATAGTAAATGTTTAGTGATGTATTCATCAACAAAACCTGAGGTTTGTATTGGTCAGACTAGGAATATGACACAACTCTGTTCTACCTTCCATTTCTCACCCTAATAATGCAATTCTCCCTGTCTTTGATCTCACCCCTTACTGTTTGCAAGGAACTGTGGATTAAACATAAAATTGAGAAGAGTCTAGAAAAGAATGACTTCAATCTTAAACTTGTTATACTGGTGCAATATATCTTTAGATCTCCAACGTTGTAGTGGTACGCTGCAGTTCTTATGAAAAGAAATTGAGCACCTAATTTAAAGAAAAAGTTCTCGTAACTATTTTCTCTGAACTGGTTTGCAGTATCTGATTTTCTTTCTCCAAATTCTAGAGAAGATCTCACTGAAGAGAATAGTCACAACACTGAAGTTAGTAAAACAGCCCTTTCAGAAACTTTGCTGCATGCAGATAGTTTGGAAGACAAAGATCAGCAGCTTTCACTACACGATTGTACCTTGGAAGTACGGAAAACTCATTCGCACCAGGATGTTGAAAATGTAAGTAAAACAACATATGTCTCTGATGAAATGAGTAGAAAGGATCTGAGGTTTGAGATCACATTAAATACCCTGTTTATATTGTCAACACCCAGCCTTTAGAAACAGCAACTCAATATAACAAAGATCTTGTAAATGCTTCCAAAGGCAGAGATCAACCTTAGGAGCTGATTTACTGCCTTTGGAGGCAAAGTGTGCTAGCACCAAAGGTAAATGGCTGCTATTTTATTCTGGCTATGGACAGGCTGAGAGCTCAGGCCCAGCATTAATATTTCCACATTACTGACTTGTGCAAACTTTATTCTAACATGTGGGAAGGTTCACACCAGAATGCAAACCTGATTTTTGTAGTCTTAGATATACACAGTAGTTGTACATGTGTGCTTGTATCCACTGGCAGTATAAACTGGATAACGTCACTCACACCAGGGATTGGGTTATATTATGGATTTCCTTCAATTGGGAGTAGCTCCGTAATATGTAATATCAATGAAATATAATTGTATTTTATACGTGATTTAGAAAGACACAGAAAATGAAGCAAAATTCTTCAGTCTGGTAGAGGAATTAACTTTTATTGTAGCATAAGACTTAATGACCTCTTAATGTGATTTTAAAAACTGCTGTTTTAGGATAGAAAATTAAGGCTTTACAATATCGTAGTATCATTGTATGTTACAGCACAGAAGAGGCCATTCAGCCCATCGTGCCTGTGGCCGATTCTTTGAAAGAGCTACCCAATTCATCCCACTTCCCTGCTCTTTCCCCACAGCCTTGTAAATTTTTTCCCTTCAAGTGTAGCTATCCAATTCCCTTTTGAAAATTATTATTGAATCTACTTCCACCACCTATTCCAGATCATAACAACGCTCTGCATTTTTAAAAAAAAAGTTTCCTCATGTTGTCTCTGGTACTTTTGCCACTCACCTTAAATCTTTGTCCTCTGGTTACTGACTCTTCTGCCGCTGGAAACAGTTTCTCCTTATTTACTCTTATCAAAACTGTTCATGATTTTGAACACTTCCATTAAATCTCCTCTTAACCATCTCTGCTCTAAGGAAAACAACCCAGCTTCTCCGGTCTCTCAACATAAGTGAAGTCCCTCATCCCAGGTACCATTCCAGTAAATCTCTGCTGCACCCTCTCTAAGGCCTTGACATCCTTCCTGAAATGTGGTGCCCAGAATTGAACACTATACTCTAGCTGAGGGCTAATGAATGCTTTATAAAGGTTTAGCATAACTCCTTTGTTTTTGTACACACTTGTAATTTCTGAATTTTTTTTATTCGTTCATGGGATGTGGGCGTTGCTGGCAAAGCCAGCATTTGTTGCCCTTGAGAAGGTGGTGGTGAACTGTTGCAGTCTGTGCTGTTAGGTAGAGAGTTCCAGGATTTTGACCCAGCGACGATGAAGGAACGGCGCTATATTTCCAAGTCAGGATGGTGTATGACTTGGAGGGGAACGTGCAGGTGGTGGTGTTCCCATGTGCCTCCTGCCCTTGTCCTTCTAGGTGGTAGAAGTTGTGGGTTTAGGAGGTGCTGTCGAAGAAGCCTTGGCGAGTTGCTGCAGTGCATCCTGTGGATGATACACACTGCAGCCACGATGCGCGGGTGGTGAAGGGAGTGAATGTTTAGGGTGGTGGATGGGGTGCCAATCAAGTGGGCTGCTTTGTCCTGGATGGTGTCGAGCTTCTTGAGTGTTGTTGGAGCTGCGCTCATCCAGGCAAGTGGAGAGTATTCCATCATACTCCTGACTTGTAGATGGTGGAAAGGCTTTGGGGAGCCAGGAAGTGAGTCACTCGCTGCAGAATACCCAGCCTCTGACCTGCTTTTGTAGCCACAGTATTTATGTAGCTGGTCCAGTTAAGTTTCTGGTCAATGGTGACCCCCAGGATATTGATGGTGGGGGATTCAACTATGGTAATGCCGCTGAATGTCAATGGGAGGTGGTTAGACTCTCTTGTTGGAAATGGTCATTGCCTGGCACTTGTCTGGCGCAAATGTTACTTGCCACTTATCGGCCCAAGCCTGGATGTTGTCCAGGTCTTGTTGCAAGCGAGCACGGACTGCTTCATTATCTGAGGGGTTGCGCATGGAACTTAACACTGTGCAATCATCAGTGAACATCCCCATTTCTGACCTTATGATGGAGGGAAGGTCATTGATGAAGCAGCTGAAGATGGTTGGGCCTAGGACATTGCCCTGAGGAACTCCTGCAGCAATGTCCTGGGGCTGAGATGATTGGCCTCCAACAACCACAACCATCTTCCTTTGTGCTAGGTATGACTCCAGCCACTGGAGAGTTTTCCCCCTGATTCCCATTGACTTCAATTTTACTCGGGTTCCTTGGTGCCACACTCAGTCAAATGCTGCTATGATGTCAAGGGCAGTCACTCTCACCTCACCTCTGGAATTCAGCTCTTTTGTCCATATTTGGACCGAGGCTGTAATGAGGTCTGGAGCCGAGTGGTCCTGGCGGAACCCAAACTGAGAATCGGTGAGCAGGTGATTGGTGAGTAAGTGCCGCTTGATAACACTGTTGATGTCATCTTCCATCACTTTGCTGATGATTGAGAGTAGACTTGTAATTTCTGAATTTTTTTTATTCGTTCATGGGATGTGGGCGTTGCTGGCAAAGCCAGCATTTGTTGCCCTTGAGAAGGTGGTGGTGAACTGTTGCAGTCTGTGCTGTTAGGTAGGGAGTTCCAGGATTTTGACCCAGCGACGATGAAGGAACGATAATTGGCTGGATTGGATTTGTCCTGCTTTTGTGAACAGGACATACCTGGGCAATTTTGCACATTGTCGGGTAGATGCCAGTGTTGTAGCTGTGCTGGAACAGTTTGGCTAGAGGCACGGCTGGTTCTGGAGCGTAACTTGCATATTGCGTAACTTTGAATGTTTAATCAGGGTGATTTCAGTTTTAGCTTGTGCAGACATTGGACACCATTTCAAACATCTGATTTCACTTGTTGAGCTGCAAAGGTATAGTCGCGATTGCGATTCCCAGTAAAATCCAAATATAATGTGCTATTCTGATAGGACCATTAAAAATACTGGTGCTGTTTATGTTGCCTTGCCAGCTGTTTTGCTTGTTTACCGGTAAGATTTTTTTTAGCTATGTACATCCTCTCCATCTACATCTTTGATACAAGGAAGCAAAAGATTATGATTTGTAAAACATTTTGGATCATTACCATTGTAACTACTGCGGTTGTATTTCAAATGGCCTTTGCTTCCCTTGTGGAAAGAAAAAACTATAATGCTGATTAAGGATTCACTTTATAATGCAAGAAAAGAGGGAATTGAAATGGTGCCCTCGCATCATTGATGAAAATGTCTTGTGGGGGAATTATAACTAACCCTGCCGTTGTGCTGAGCTTCATCATTATTTCATATTGAAAATGTGCCCATTTGGTGAGTGGAGATGACTCATGAGGTAGGTATTCACGTGTAGTTCGCCACAATACTTCTGCTGCTGCTGTTCTGCTGAATCACACCCTCACATCCACCATTGATGCCTTTGTTCGCAGCAAAACTTTTACTCTCTCCCAACCTGGTATGGCCCCCATCTTCACTCCATTGAGTCCATGGGCTGCAGAGTTGAACGTATATGGCGCACAACTTGGTTAGCCATTTATCGCCAGATTGAGTTGGACCATAACAAGCACTGTCGAGCCCTGCTCACTATTCCCTGATCATCCTGGAATGCAAATATAACCCCTGGCTACTTTGTTCCACAACCAACCATCTCCTTAAACCCCTCTTCCTTGCCTCTTCCACCCTCATCTTCAACACGACGTGTGAGGAGCACATGGACTTCTTTGTCATTAGATTGAGACCATCTGTTCAGCTGCCTTTCTCTTTGCTCAAGATCCAAGGTTTCCCCCTTGCCGTAGCCCTGCAGTCACATATTTCTCTAGTTTCTCTCCTATCTCCCCCCATGTCCTCTCCGAGCTCATCTTGTACATGAGAGACCCATCTCCTGCTCTCTCAACCCTATTCCCACTAAACTGCTGATCATCCAACTTCCCTTCCTGGCATCCACGCTAGCTGTTATTGTGAACGGTTCCTTCTCCTCAGATACTATCCCACTGCCTTTCAAAACTGCCGTCCTGCCCATTGTTTAATTGTATGAAATTGCAGCTCATCCAGGATTGAATGTTGGACAGGCAGCCGGACAACAGAGGCAGTGGATGGGTTGAGAGAGGTGGTGGCGAAATAGACAAGCGATGTCGTTGGCATATGTGTAGAACCTGATGTCATGTTTTCGGATGATGTCGATGGGCAGCAGGTAGTCCCTCAAAGATCTATCCTTCGTCCTGTCCAATTTGTCATCTACCTGCTGCCCATCGGTGATATCATCCGAAGACATGACATCAGGTTTTGCACATATGCTGACAACACCACTTGTCTACCTCATCACCACCTCTCTCGACCCATCACTATCTCTGTTGTCCGACTGCCAATCTAACGTTCAATCCTGGATGAGCTGCAATTTCATACAATTAACCATTGGGAAGACCAAAGCAATTGTCTTCAGCCCTGCCACAAACTTAATTCCCTCGCCACTGATTCCATCCCCTCTTCCTGGCCACTGTCTCTGGCTGAACCAGACTGTTTGCAACCTCAGTGTCCTGCTTGACCCTGAGCTGAGCTTTCGACCCCATATCCTCTCCATCGCAAAGACTTCCACCTCTAAGATTGCTCGTCTCCATCCCACCTCAGCTTATCTGCTGCTGAAACCATCATACGTGCGTTTTGTACCTCCAGACTCGACTATTCCAATGCTCCCCTGGCCGGCCTCCCATCTTCCACTCTTCATAAACTTGAACTCATCCAAAACTATGCTGCCAGTATCCTAACTCGCACCAACTCCCGTTCACCCATCACCCCTATGCTCGCTGACTTACATTGGCTCCCGGTGCGCCTGGCCTCGATTTTAAAATTCTCGTCCTCATGTTCAAATCCCTTCATGGCATCATCCCTCTCTATCTGTAAGCTCCTCCAGCCCTACAACCATCCGAGAAATCTGTGATCCTCCAACTCTGGCCTCTTGTGCATCTCCCACTTCATTCGCCTCTCATTCAGCCTCTTTATTTGACCTTACCATCAGCTGTCTGGACCCTAAACTCTGGAATTTCCTCCCCAAACTTCTTTGCTTCTCCTCTCCTCCTTTAAGATGCTGCTTAAAACCTACTTCTGACCAAACATTTGGTCACCTGTGCTAATGTCTCCTCCATTGGGTCTGTCAATTTTTGTCTGATTACACACCTGTGAAGTGCCTTGGGACATTTGACTACGTTAAAAGTGCTATATAAATGCAATTATATAGATTAATGACCTGGACTTGGGTATACAGGGTATAATTTTCAAGTTTGCAGATGACACGAAACTAGGAAATGTAGTAAACAGTGAGGAGGATAGTAACAAACTTCAGGAGGACGTAGATAGATTGGTGAAATGGGCAGAAACATGGTAGATGAAATTTAACGTAGAGAAGTGTTAATGATTTATTTTGGTAGGAAGAATGAGGAGAGGCAATATAAACTAAATGGTACAATTTTAAAAGGGATACAGGAACAGAGACACCTCGAGGATGTTTGTACACAAATCTTTGAAGGTGGCAGGACAAGTTGAGAAGGCTGTTTTAACAAAAAAAGCAAACAGGTTGCTGGGCTTTATTAATAGGGCATAGAGTACAAAAGCAAGGAAGTTATGCAAACCTTTATAAAACACTGGTTGGGCCTCAGCTGGAGTATTGTGTTCAATTCTAGGCACCACACTTTAGGAAGGATGTCAAGGCCTTAGCGAGGGTGCAGAAGAGATTACTAGAATCGTACCAGGGATGAGGGACTTCAGTTACGTGGAGAGACTGGAGAAATTCGGATTGTCCTCCTTAGAACAGAGAAGGTTAAGGGATGATTTGATAGAGGTGTTCAAAATCATGAATGGTTTTGACACAGTAAATAAGGAGAATCTGTTTCCAGTGGCAGAAGAGTCATAACCAGAGGACACAGATTTAAGGTGATTGGCAAAAGTACCAGAGGCGACATGAGGAAACATTTTTTTTACACAGCGAGTTGTAATGATCTGGAATGCACTGCCTGAAAGGGTGGTGGAAACAGCTTCAATAATAACTTTCAAAAGGGAATTGGATAGATACTTGAAGGTAAAAAAATTACAGGGCTACCGGGATAGACCATTCTAATTGGATAGCTCTACCAAAGAGCCAGCACAGGCATGATGGGCCGAATGGCCTCCTGTGCTATATCATACTACCACTATGATACATTTTCTGATTTATTTACAGGTAAAATGTTATAATGAAACAAAAACGCCTAGCAAGATACTAATAATGTGTAAATAACCAAACTTATTTCATGTATAAACTGGTCTTCGCGATTAAAATTCAAAAGCAGTCAAAAATCCATGCAGTCGAACCCAGACTCATGGTAAATGGCATGGGATAGTAAATGGCACAGGATGATTCCTCATTAAGCCTGTAATGGCAAATATTACTGGCAAAGCCAATAGGTAATTCATGTTACATGTGTGTTCCTTCTTGGAGGTATAAGTACAACTGTTTAGAATACTCCATTTTGTTTGAACTAGCATCAAAGCAACAGTTGTATCTTATCTGTGACTCTGCTCACCAATCCTAAGTCAATCTTTATAATGGGTTTCATGATGGTTTAGCAATTCTGGAACACAAACATAGTTGCAAATAATACTTTTATCTCTTCTCATGATCTGGCATATAAGATATATCCCTTCTCCTTCAAAGAATATAAATTGATTCATTATGGATCAAAACCTACAGGAGCTCTAAAACAGACAATCTCACAGCAGTCATTCTACTTTTCCAAGGAACCCCTTTTTTATAAGCTTTCCACAACTTTAAAATGATATACATGACTCTTGGGATACAAACTATATCCTCATCAGTCATTTTCTGATTAGACTTGGATAACTTCTGTTTTTTGGAAATTTGTAGGTTGTGGAAAACTTGTCTCTTCCCAAAGATCCGCTCCTGGATATGCCTGAAGAAAACTTGGACAATGAACCAATTATAGATGAAGAAAACAATATTAAAGCAGAAAGGTAAGTAGTGGTGGAACTGCTTGACATTTTAAAATATTTTCATTTAAATTCAGGTAAGCAAAGTATAGAAATAATATTCTTTGTCCAAAGTACATTGGAAATACAAATAAATCTATACTCTTAGCCTTCTATGTATATCCAGTGTGTTGGATTTTAATATACAATCATTCTACAGTAGTAAAATAGAGAATGCTCAGTGGGAGGCCTGCATAATTGAAATTGCGAGTGAATTATCTCAATCCAGTTCACGAGTGGAATAAAAACATATGAGCTCCTTTCAAATGTGCTACCTGTGCAAAAGGTGTTCTGTGAAATGTATCTTTGCTTATCAATTTTGCCAACTTATTTGCAGAGAATCACAAAGCTTTCAGATGGCATCTATGTGGAGATCATGGCAACTTTCAGCGATTAAGTGGTCATCGGACTGACAAATAGGGTGCACCATTGTAATGTTATTAGACATTTGTCAAGAGATCAGCTACTATTGTGTAGCATGGATTAACTAAATATTTATTCAAATAGAGTAAATGAGCACAGATTTCACCAGTAATTTTATATTTATGTAACCAGTGAACCTAAGTGAGTAATTCAGTTAGAATTGTTAGTTGTGACCAGTTTACAGGGATAATTTTCCAACTTTGTGTTGCTGGGTGGGGAGCCTTGTCCACCAGCACATATCAGAAATCTGCCACTTGCTGCGCATGATTTTCCGGCTATTTAAATTGATGTTTTAAAAATCATACAAAGTATGTGTCCTGATGGCAGAGACTCCCTTCCCATAGTGCAAAGTTGGAATATTACCCACACAGTACAAATATCAAACCATTGGTGAGATTTGGGAACTAAATATTCCAGGGTACATGACATTTAGAAAAGACAGGCAGGAGGGGGTGTAGCCCTAATAATAAAGGATGATATAAGGACAATGGTGAGAAAGGATCTTGGCTCAGAAGATCAGGAAGTAGAATCAATATGGGTGGAAATTAGAAATAACAAGGGGCAGAAAACACTCCAACCAGAAACAGATCCAGCTCTCGCTTGAAGGAATTCAGCGAATCGGCATCCACCGCACAAGCTGGCAGCCTGTTCCTGAGTAGCCTACCAAAATTCATTTTTAGAGCTCACACGTGAATAATGGCCACTTTGCTGAGGTACCTGAGGTTTACTGGCACCTGTTGAACTGTACTCTAGCTTTTAATAGAGGAAGGGAGAAAATTGGCAAGAAAAATATTGCGGCAGAGAACAATAAACTGAAAGCTTAGTGTTCTCTGTCTCAATTTTGTTTTTTGTTCCTAAGATGATGCATTGAGAGAAAAGTTTGACCAAAGTAACAGGATGAAAATTTCCACTTAAAAGTACAAGGAAAGGTTTGAGTGGTTTGGAGAGTGCATTTGGTTAGAGCCCTGTCTTTTCAACTCTGATGTGGAGATGCCGGTGATGGACTGGGGGTGGACAAATGTAAGGAGTCTTACAACACCAGGTTATAGTCCAACAGCTTTATTTGAAATCACAAGCTCCGAAAGCTTGTGATTTCAAATAAAGCTGTTGGACTATAACCTGGTGTTGTAAGACTCCTTACATTTTTTCAACTCTGGGCTTGAATTTGAACCTTGCTCAGACTAATGGGATGAACATTTCTTCTTTCTGTTAGCAGTAAAGGTCTTGTTTAAAATGCATTTGGAGTCTCATCCCAGTTCCTTGTGGGTACAGTGCCACTGCACAAAATTGCCCATACTCCAAGTTATTTAGGCGAAAAGGGTGGCAGGTGTGGTAAATGAAATGTAACACTGGTGCAGTAGAAAGAGACATGCACATTTTTTTGTTTCATTTTAAGTGGGAGAATAGAAGGAGCTTTATTTTCTGTATAATCTGTACAATACCTAGGATGCTAATGCTGGTGTGGAAACTGTTCAATAAGCTATTTGTTGCCTTTAATACAGTCACCAATTTTTTTTAAAAAACTCTTAAGTTTCAGTCAAGTAGTTATTCACCCAGTGACTTAATAATTCTGGTGTAGAATGGAAAATGAGTAATCCATTGTGGTACCATATTAGTAAAAATCTTGAATCTGACCAGAATTAAAGCAAAGACTGGGAATGTTATGTTAGTTTTTTGAGTGACGTGTTACTAATTGTGCATTGAGCTAATGAATAAACAAATTCCCGTAATATATTTTCTGCTTGATTAGTTCTATGAGCAAATGCATTGCCTAATGATTCTGACCCATAAAGACATGAAAGATACTAGATTTGATCCCTGGTCTATGCTGAATTATCTTAAGCTGGAGTGGCAATAATGCTACATCGAATTACATCGAAACTACAGCACAGAAACAGGCCATTCGCCTCCACAGGTCTGTGCCAGTGGTGTATGTTCCACGCAAGCCTCCTCCCTGCCTACTTCCTCTAACCCTGTCAGGATACCCTTCTATTCCTTTCTCCCTCTTGTGCTTATCTAACTTCCCCTTAAATGCATCAATGCTATTTGCCTCAACTACTCCTTGTGGTAGCATGTTCCACATTCTTACCACTCTGGGCAAAGAATGGGAAAAATGTTGTACAATTTGTCTCCTTAACCTGGGCTACAGAATGGAATTCCACCAGGATTCCTGCTTCTGATTACTATTCAGGATCTCTTGGTAGAAAGTGCACATGTTCACTATCTGGTTTGGCCTTAATGCCACCGCACAGTCACAAAGCTGGTTGATAGCCAATGTCTAGGCTCAAACATGAAAAATGTCCAGATCAGCTGGAGTGCTGCTGATTCCTGTGGAAGCATACTGAAGCAGGAGTCAAGGTTTTCAGGAGAGCAGGGGAGAAAATTGGAAAAGAAAAAATTGTTTCTTGGGCATTGCTAACTGTTGCCTTACTAGTTACAGATGTTTGGAAGATCTGTTTAGCAAAGTTGTCAAAATTGCAGCATTCAAAATGTTAATGGGCTTTATGGTACACATTTCCTGCTGATGAGAACTAGGACTTTGAGTAATTCAGCTAAAATACCATTGCTAGCAACTTAGTAGTGCTGCTGTTTGTAAAAGCTATAGTCAAGTTAGTGATCTATAATGGTACATTTTAAGGGCTATGAAAATGAAGGAGTCTATAATTAGTTTTCAAACTAATATATTGAAATGTATTGAATTTCAAATAACAGTACCTGTGGTGACCTATATTGCTTGCCTTTTTGAAGTTACAAAAAAGCTCCTCATTATTTAGGAACTTGTGTTTGAAAACAAGTCAAAAGCAAAATGTTAAGTGTCCTGTACTGTGTTTTTTGCAGGCAAGAAAGTACCTCTGTTTCTGAAATTGACATAGATAATTCTTTAAAATTAACTTCGGTGAGTAAGAACATTTTAGAAGGTTTATGTAACTGCATGTGAAATATTTGTTCTGTGATAGTCATATATATATAAAAAAAACTCAAAAGTCTTTTTGCAAAATAAGCTATTCTCTTGGTTTATAGATCTTTTTAAAGTACTAATTATTTTAAATAGCTCCAAATTAAAGAAAATAAGCTCTAACGTAAAGGGAGTGAACAAATGGTTGTTTTCTTTAAGAAAAATTCCGAATAGTAGTGATGAATGATTTGAACTTGGGACTCTGAAGAGCACTACCTTTGATGAGCTAATCATAGAGGTTGATGGGATGCAATGGACCATTGGAAAAACCACATAGATCTCATGCCATTGCTATATGCAATTGAAAGAGGCATAAAGAACTCAACATTGTAAGATTTCAAATAATTCATTTTTTTAACATAAAAGTTAGTAAAATAAGGAGGATTAAAATCCAACAATTCGTGCCAGACCAACTGAGTGCTGCTTGTGCCTCCTATGTTTCTCTAATCAGTACTTTACCTGAACTGAAACTCATATTTTCATCCCCTTTTTAAAGCCATTTCTGTTTTTTGATTTATACGTTTTATTTTCTCCCCAGTACAGTTTCTTGCTGCCAATTAGGTGCTAATTGTTCTCATCTGACCGTTTTTCTGCTAGCACCATGATGATGATTTCTCTCATCATCTGATTTGAGACCATTAGTGAGTTATTGTTTAATAAGATAATTGTAGGATTAGAGTGATAGCATGAAGTTGGTAGTGAGAAACCTATGAGGTGGTCAGTAAATCACATTGCAAGAAATTGTAGGACATAAAATATAATAGGGCTGCTATCAGGTATCACATGACAAGGCTAATACTGATTGTATCAAGCTGCAGAATAAAATCATGACTGGTTAAACAAAATTGGAATATGTGATCAACGCGGGGAATAGCAAGAAACTGGAATTTTTCTCATTGATATGGAAACAAGATCAGGTAAAGCTGTGAACTCTACTCTTCGAATGAATTGCTCGGAAAGTTTTTGAACTTATAGAAATACATAGAAGTTACAAATAGAAACAGGCTATTCGATCCACCCAGTCCGTGTTTGCATTTACCCTCCATGTGAGCAAATAGTTCTAATCACATTTACCCACCCAGTTCCTATATTCCTTCACCCACCTATTCAGTCTGGAACATAGGAACAGGAGAAGGCCATTCAGCTCCTCGAGCCTGTTCCGTCATTCAGTTAGCTCATGGCTGATCTGTATCTTAACTTCACCTTCCCGCCTTGGCTCCATAACCCCTAATACCCTTGCCTAGCAAAAATCTATCAATCTCAGTTTTGAAATTTTCAATTGACCTAGCCTCAACAGCTTTTTGGGGGAAAGAGTTCCAGATTTCCACTACTCTTTGTCTGAAGAAGTGCTTCTGGACATCACACCTGAACTGCCTCCCTCTAATTTTAAGGTTATGTCCGCTTGTTCTAGCCACCCCCATCAGAGAAAGTAGTTTCTCTCTCCACCCTATCAAATCCTTTAACCATCTTAAACATGTCAATGACCTAATAATCACCCCATAATCTTCTATACGCAAGGGAATACAAGCCCAGTCTATGCAACCTGTCCTCATAATTTAACCCTTTTAGCCCAAGTATCATTCTGGTGAATCTGCGCTGCATCCCCTCCACGGCCAATATATCCTTCCTGAGGTCTGGTGCCCAGAACTGAACCCAGCACTTCAGATGGGGTGTAATCAGAGCTTTATATAATTGTTAAATAACTATTACTCCTTTGTATTCCAAACCCCTTGAGATAAAGGCCAACATTCCATTAGCCTTTTTAATTATTATTTTCTACCTGTCCACTAGCTTTGTGTTTTCAGTACTTGGACCCCTAAATCTCTTTGCTCCTCCACAGTTCCTAGCTTCTCACCATTTAGAAAATACTCTGATCTTCCTTCCTTGGGTCCAAAGTGGCTGACCTCACACTTTCCCACATTGAACTCCGTCTGCCACAGTTTTGCCCACTCACTTCATCTATCAATGTGCCATTGCAACGTTCTGCTCCCATCTACACTATTTACTGTGCCAGCTAACTTGGTGTCATCAGCAAACTTGGATATGCAGCACTCTATTCCTTCATCTAAGTCATTTATAAATATAGTGAAAACTGAGGCTCCAAGACAGATCCCTGGGGGACACCATTAGTTACATCCTGCCAATTTGAGTACGTACCCGTTATCCCGACTCTGTCTCCTACCTCCTAACCAATTCCCTACCCTTGATCTTGAATGTTGACATAACTTCTGCCTCAACCACTGACCCAGTAAGTGAATTCCACAGCTTCACAACTCCCTCTGAAGAGGTTTCTCCTGCCCTCTTCTAAATCTCTTGCATTTAATCTTGTATCTATGGCTCCTTGTTTTTGACCCCTCAGATGTTGAAAATAGGACAGCATAGATAGAAGCAGACTATCATTTCATAATTTTTAACACTTCTATTGTATTGCCCCGCAAATTGTGTTGCTCTAATGAAAAAAAGACCCATTTTTAAAAATCTTTCTTCATATTTGTATTTCCTCATGCCAAGCATCCTAGTATATCTGCATTGTGCCCCCTCCAAAGCCTCAATATCCTTCCTCTAGTGTGGAGCCCATTATTGCACACAGTACACTAACTGAGGTCTTATGAAGGTTTTATATAATGAGCCTATCACTTTTTGGCTTTTATACTCTGTACCTCTTGAGATAAAATCTAGAATTCTGTTAGTTTTTCTTATGGCCTCATCAACCTGAAGTTTAACGTTCTGTGAACCTGTATCCCTGAACTTCTGCTCGTCCACAGCACCTAGCCTACTTCCATTCAAGAGTATAATTACTGTTGTTATGTTTTTTTTACCAAAATGCATCACCTCACACTTACTGACATTGAGTAAGTGTGAGGTGATGCACTCTCCTCCAGCCCCCCCCACCCCCTGCCATCTAGCCTCTCTATCTTCTCCAGTAATCTCAAATGTAGAACTTAATTGGGGTTGTATTCTCTGGAGTTTCGAAGGTTAAGGGGTGATCTGATCGAAGTTTATAAGATATTAAGGGGAACGGATAGGGTGGTTAGAGAGAAACTATTTCTGCTGGTTGGGGTTTCTAGGAGTAGGGGGCACAGTCTAAAAATTAGAGCCAGACCTTTCAGGAGCGAGATTAGAAAACATTTCTACACACAAAGGGTGGTAGAAGTTTGGAACTCTCTTCCGCAAACGGCAATTGATACTAGCTCAATTGCTAAATTTAAATCTGAGATAGATAGCTTTTTGGCAATCAAAGGTATTAAGGGATATGGGCCAAAGGCGGGTATATGGAGTTAGATCACAGATAAGCCATGATCATATCAAATGGCGGAGCAGGCTCGAGGGGCTGAATGGCCTACTCCTGTTCCTATGTTCCTAACGTACTCAGTAAAATATGTAATAGGAGACATGGGAAACTGGGAGTGCACAGTTGGTTCAGGTGTTAATCGCTTCTGAATTAAGTAGGAATTGAGTATTTTAAAAACAGGAAGTGAGTTTTCATGATTGCTTTATCATTTTGTGACCAAAAGCAATACATTTTCATTTAGTATGTTTTAGAAATTTTCATTTTGGCCTTGAAATTACTTTGTGGAATACTATATTTGAGTGCTTAACATGTTCTATGAAATGCCGCTTTCTCTTTTAACTGTGGTGCTTCTGAGTAAGAGAACGGAGCACATAATCCAGGCTGACACTCTAGTGCAGTCCTGGGGGAGTGCTGCTGTCTTTCTGATGAGACATTAAACTATTAATGGTTTCTTCTATTAAAAAGTTTCAATTAAAATATTTGTGAATTTGTCATACATCATACAGTGTAGAACTACACTGTAGAAAATGTTAGTTTTACATTATCCATTTCATGCTTGCAGCCATTCAAATTGACTGCTGATTTTACCATAGAAAAGGTTATGACACAAACTGGTTCATGTATAGATTAGTATTGTTTGTGTAATTATGAACGTATTTTCAAAATACCCCTTGTAGGAACTTTACATGTCATGATACACCTAACCTCACATGACACTCACAAATAAATAAAGAAGTATACGTTGTTACAGAAGAGGGAAGGGTGTTTTGTTTACTGAGTGCATGTGGCAGGTGAGGAGTTGCATGTCGTCTACATATACAAACAAAGAGGAATATAGACTGTACATAGACAGGGAATGGATGCTTCTTTGTAAATAGAGCAGCAGTTATTTTTAAATATATAGTGGAGATATAAGAACTTAAGAAATAGGAGCAAGATTTGGCTGTACGGCCCTTAGAGCCTGCCCCAGCATTCAATAAAATCATGGCTGATCTTCGACCTCAACTCCACTTTCCTGCCCGATCCCCAAATCGCTTGATTCCCCTAGAATCCAAAAATCTATCGATCTCAGCCTTGAATATACTCAACAACTGAGCTTCCACAGCCCTCTGGGGTGGAGAATTCCAAAGATTCTCAACCCTCTGAGTGAAGAAATTTCTCCTCATCTCAGTCCTAAATGGTAGATCCCTTTATCCTGAGACTTTGCCCCCTAGTTCGAGACTCTCCAGCTAGGGGAAACAATCTCTCAGCATCTACCCCGACAAGCCCTCTCAGAATCTTATATGTTTCAATGAGATCACCTCTCATCTGAAATTCGGAGTGTATAGGCCCATTCTACAATCTCTCCACATAGGACAACCCGCTCGTCCCAGAAATCAATGTAGTGAATCTTCGTTGCACCGTCTCCGAGGCAAGTATATCATTCCTTAGATAAGGAAACCAAAACTGTACACAGTACTCCAGGTGTGGTCTCACCAAAGCCCTGTACAATTACAATTGTACATGCAAGACTTCCTTACTCTTGTACTCCAATCCCTTTGCAATAAAGGCCTACATACCATTTGCCTTCCTAATTGCTTGCTGTACCTGCGTGTTAACTTTGTGTTTCGTGTACAAGGACACCTAAATCCCTCTGAACACTAACATTTGATAGTTTCTCACCATTTAAAAAATACTCAGTTTGTCTATTCTTCCTACCAAAGTGAATAACCTCACATTTCCCACATTATACTCCATCTGCCACCTTCTTGCCCACTCACTTAACCTGCCTGTATCCCTTTGCAGACTCTTCGTGTCCTCCTCACAGCTTACTTTTCCACCTATCTTTGTATCGTCAGCAAACTTGGATACATTACACTCGGTCCCTTCATCTAAGATATTAATGTAGATTGTAAATATGAGGCCCCAGCACTGATCCTTGGCACCCCACTAGTAACAGCCTGCCAACCTGAAAATGATCCATTTATCCCTACTCTCTATTTTCTGTCCATTAACCAATGCTGTATCCATGATAATATATTACCCCCAACCTCATGAGCCCCTGTGTAACAACTTTTGTGTGGCTCCTTATCGAATGCCTTTTGAAAATCCAAACATACTACATCCATTGGTTCCCCTTTATTTACCCTGCTAGTTACATCCTTTAAAAAAAACTCTTAATAAATTTGTCAAACATGATTTCCCTTTCATAAAACCACTGCCTAATCATATTATGATTTTCTAATTGCCGTTACCACGTTCTTAATAGATGCCAGCATTTTCCCGACGACTGATATCAGGCTAATTGGCCTGTAGTTCCCTGTTTTCTTTCTCCCTCCTTGAATAGTGATGTTACATTTGCTACCTTCCAAACCATTGGGACCGTTCCAAAATTCCCTAGATTCTAGAAGATCACAGCCAATGTATCCACTGTCTCTGCAGCCACCCCTTTTAGAACCCTAGGATATAGGCCATCAGGTCCAGGGGATTTGTGGGCTTTTTAGTCCCTCTAATTTCTCCAGTATTTTATTGTTACTGATATTAATTACTTTAAATTCCTCACTCTCATTAGACTCTTGGTTCCCCACTATTTCCGGTATGTTTTTTGTGTCTTCTACTGTGAAGATGGATACAAAATATTTGTTTAAGATCTCTGACATTTCCTTATTGCCCATTATAATTTCTCCTGTCTCAGCCTCTAAGGGACCACGTTTACTTTCGCTACTTTCTTCCTTTTTACATACTTGTAGAAGCTCCTACAATCTACTTATATATTTCTTGCTATCTTACTCTCATTCCATTTTTGCTGCCTTTATCAATTTTTTAGTCATCCTTTGCTAGTTTCTAAAACTCTCCCGACTCTCAGGCTTACTACTCTTCTTGGCAACATTATAAACCTCTTCTATTAATCTAATACATATGGGGCTGCAGGGTTGGGAGCCCATATTTGGTGGGCTTGTGCTGTACACAGACTGTCAGGTGGTCTGTCCGTGTATTTATTGTGGTGGAGCTGGGTTATTTTAATAGGTGTTTCTCGTAACCCTGCTTTGATTTGCTCAAATAAAATAAATAAAAGTATTCTGTAAGAAAATGTATAGCTAGTAGGTTACTGTTACATTTCTAAAGGTAAATAGGCATCTCCAAGGTTAGATATCACTTATCTGGGACACTGCCATTATCTGTCAATAGCCTTCATTTCTTTGTGAAATGGCTGATGTTAATATCATATAGCTAATTTCTGTACACAAAAATGTACAAAGGAACCACATTGCAATATGTATATCATTGCATACATCTAGCTTCAAATAACTGCTGTTGAACTGAAGCTACCAACATGAGCCCAGGCAACTGTTGCTGAGAAAGCAGAAAGTCCATGTCCAGGAGAGAAGAATGCAGGGAAGTGAGATAGTTATGGTGAGAGCCTGAGGTCCACACAACATGCAGTGTGGAATCTGTCAGTCTTCACTTGCCTTATATTAGGAATGACCCATTCTTCTTCCTTTTTATCCCCCCCCCAAAGATATCACAAACAATATGCAAGTATAACCTAAAGATTGTAATGAACAGCATTGTCTGAGACTACACTCTTTACTGCTACTTACGTTATCTTGTGCCTCCTGTAATATTCTTCATATCTCCAACTTCGGTCATCTTGCTCTTATTTGCTGTTTTAAGTTCAACCTCTTTCTGACCCTCTTTCTGTCTCACTTTATATTCTGACTTCTGACCCAGAGGAGGTATGTGTTCTTATTTGTTCTCGCACATTGCTTCTCAGTGGAGTCCCTTGAATCGCCTAACTTTAAATACCTAAAAATATCTTGCCTACCTCATTAAATTTATTTTCTGTATCCACAGTTCTTCTAATCTACAACTGTATGGAACTTTTAAAGTTGTTGTCACACAATGATATATTGTCTTCTCCACTGCTAAAGCCACCATTAAGAATTTACATTTATATGGTGCCTTCTTGCATCTTCAAAAGGCCCTAAAGCTCTTGACGTCCAATGAATTACTTTTAGAAATTCAGTCACTATTAATGTAGGCAAAATGAAGCAGCCAGTTTTGCACAGAACATGGTCCCACAAGCAGCAAATAAGGTGAATGACCAGTTTATTTATTTTTGGTGGTGTTTGAGGGAGGAATATTAGTTTGGACATCAGGAGAATTCCCCTTTCAAATAGTGGCATAGGATCTTTTACATCCACTTGAATAGGCAGATTAGAGTCAGTTCAATGTCTCATCTGAAAGATGGCATCTCTGTCAATGCAGCACTCACTCAGTATTGCACATAGCCTAGACTATTGACTTAAGTCCTGGAATGGGTCTTGAACCCACAACTTCTTACATGGGTGAGTGTGCTACCACTTGGACATACTGATGCGATTCTTGGCAACTTCACGATTCACCATCAGCAGTAGTTCTACTCATCTTTTACTGATGTGGCCAGCCTTTAATGCTGAGTCCTTTTCTATCTTGAAAAATAAATTGCTTTTTTTTTTATTCGTTCATGGGATGTGGGCGTCGCTGGCGAGGCCAGCATTTATTGCCCATCCCTAATTGCTCTTGAGGAGGTGGTGGTGAGCCGCCGCCTTGAACCGCTGCAGTCTGTGTGGTGAAGGTTCTCCCACAGTGCTGTTAGGAAGGGAGTTCCAGGATTTTGACTCAGCAATGATGAAGGAACGGCGATATATTTCCAAGTTGGGATGGTGTGTGACTTGGAGGGGAACGTGCAGGTGGTGTTGTTCCCATGTACCTGCTGCTCTTGTCCTTCTAGGTGGTAGAAGTCACGGGTTTGGGAGGTGCTATCAAAGAAGCCTTGGCAAGTTGCTGCAGTGCAACCTGTGGATGGTACACACTGCAGCCACTGTGCGCGGGTGGTGGATGGGGTGCCAATCAAGCGGGCTGCTTAGTCCTGGATGGTGTCGAGCTTCTTGAGTGTTCCAAGTGGAGAGCATTCCATCACACTCCTGTCTTGTGCCTTGTAGATGGTGGAAAGGCTTTGGGGAGTCAGGAGGTGAGTCACTCGCCGCAGAATACCCAGCCTCTGACCTGCTGTTGTAGCCACAGTATTTATATGGCTGGTCCAGTTCAGTTTCTGGTCAATGGTGACCCCCAGGATGTTGATGGTGGGGGATTTGGTGATGGTAATGCCATTGAATGTCAAGGGGAGGTGATTAGACTCTCTTGTTGGAGATGGTCTTTGCCTGGCACTTGTTTAGTGTGAATGTTACTTGCCACTTACGAGCCCAAGCCTGGATGTTGTCCAGGTCTTGCTGCATGTGGGCTCGGACTGCTTCATTATTTGAGGGGTTGCAAATGGAACTGAACACTGTGCAATCATCAGCGAACATCCCCATTTCTGACCTTATGATGGAGGGAAGGTCATTGATGAAGCAGGTGAAGATGGTTGGGCCTAGGACACTGCCCTGAGGAACTCCTGCAGCAATGCCCTGGGGCTGAGATGATTGGACTCCAACATCCACTACCATCTTCCTTTGTGCTAGGTATGACTCCAGCCACTGGAGAGTTTTCCCCCTGATTCCCATTGACTTCAATTTTACTAGGGCTCCTTGGTGCCACACTCGGTCAAATGTTGCCTTGATGTCAAGGGCAGTCACTCTCACCTCACCTCTGGAATTCAGCTCTTTTGTCCATGTTTGGTCCAAGGCTGTAATGAGGTCTGGAACAGAGTGGTCCTGGCAGAACCCAAACTGAGCATTGGTGAGTAAGTGCTGCTTGATAGCATTGTCGATGACACCCTCCATGACTTTGCTGATGATTGAGAGTAGACTGATGGGGCGCTAATTGGCCGGATTCGATTTATCCTGCTTTTTGTGGACAGGACATACCTGGGCAATTTTCCACATTGTTGGGTAGATGCCAGTGTTGTAGCTGTACTGGAACAGCTTGGCTGGAGGCGCAGCTGGTTCTGGAGCACAAGTCTTCAGCAGTACAGCTGGGATGTTGTCGGGGCCCTTGGCCTTTGCTGTATCCAGTGCACTCAGCCGTTTCTTGATATCACGTGGAGTGAATCGAATTGGCTGAAGACTGGCTTCTGTGATGGTGAGGATATCGGGAGGAGGCCGAGATGGATCATCTACTCGGCACTTCTGGCTGAAGATGGTTGCAAACGCTTCAGCCTTGTCTTTTGCACTCACGTAATGGACTCCGCCATCATTGAGGATGGGGATGTTTACAGAGCCTTCTCCTTCCGTTAGTTGTTTAATTGTCCACCACCATTCACGACTGGATGTGGCAGGACTGCAGAGCTTGGATCTGATCTGTTGGTTGTGGAATTGCTTAGCTCTGTCTTATAGCATGTTGCTTCCGCTGTTTAGCATGCATGTAGTCCTGAGTTGTAGCTTCACCAGATTGGCACCTCATTTTTAGGTATGCCTGGTGCTGCTCCTGGCATGCTCTTCTACACTCCTTATTGAACTAGGGTTGATCCCCTGGCTTGTTGGTAATGATAGAATGAGGAACATGCCGGGCCATGAGGTTACAGATTATGCTGGAATACAATTCTGCTGCTGCTGATGGCACACAGCGCCTCATGGATGCCCAGTTTTGAGCTGCTAGATCTGTTCTGAATCTATCCCATTTAGCACGGTGGTAGTGCCACACAACCCGATGGATGGTGTCCTCAGTGCGAAGACGGGACTTTGTCTCCATGAGGACTGTGCGGTGGTCACTCCAAATTAACTGCTTGAGTTCAATCAGCCTATGAATCTCTGATTGAGCTAACAAGCTGAATGACTGGGCCAGTGCATTGACCATCAGGGATAATCTTGAAGATGGTGTTGCTGTTTTTCCCTAGTCTGACTGCTGTTTTTATTCTCCTGGTTCTTAATGCTTGTGACAGTGAAATAACTGATATTCTAGCTGGCATGGGTGGTTGCAACCCTCACTCTCTCCCTTCTATCAGATATGTGATTGCCTGCCAGACTTGGGCAATTTTTTATAAAAGAAGAACAGCCCATCATACCTACGATTTTGATCAGATTAAAACTTCCACAGCCAACTTTATTTTTGGTTGTGATTTAGGTGAATCCACGGACTGCAGCGGTTCAAGAAGGCGGCTCACCACCACCTTCTCCAGGGCAATTAGGGATGGGCAATAAATGCTGGCCTTGCCAGCGACGCCCACATCCCATGAACGAATAATAAAAAAAATTCCACTGTTTGAGCTGCTGAATAAAGTGATCCTTGATGCTTCTCCTAGCAGCTGTTCTTTCTGGTACTTTGCCAAAGCTATCTTTTGTAAAACTTTTGTGAATCCTCCTTTTGACCACTCTTGCATTTGAATAATTAATTTGCTAGTTCTGTTAGAGAAAGCTGGCCTTTTTGACTCAGTAGTCTTCTCAAACTCGTCAAAATCTTGGCAAAGAACCATTCCTCTTCATTGTCTTCTGTGCTACCATTAAGATGAATGTCAAATCAACACTCATTGTTTATTATTTTAAGTCTCTTTCCCATCTTTTCAGTTTAATTAATTTAGTCCTAAATAATATGAAAATCAATGCTTTTTTTTCATAAAACAGGACATCTGTTTTAGCTGTTCAGAAACTTGAAGTTGAGGTCAGACCTATAGGTGGTGGGCTCAGCAAAGGATATACTGTGTGAGTTCTTAACTCTATTGCAGTGAAAGTAGAGGCAAATAATTTATTTTTGTTAATGCATTTATTTCCTTTGGAAACTGATCTCTTCACAACAGCAACCAGTTAATGGCAATGGTCAGGTATGTGATTTCAGACTACAGATAAGAGAAATGAAGTATTGGTGCCAATTATATCACTAGACATTCTGAATATGGTATACATTTCCAACTATTAGTGGTTGAAAAGAGTTGAAAGCCATATGTTTAGTCAGAACTGAGAATCTTGTTTAAAGGGTGTGAGAAAGGAGAAACAGATGAAGCAAAACAAAATGCCTTAAAAAGACAGATGTTACTTGTGATTTCCCTTTTTTTTGAAAAAAACTAATGTTGACAATGATGTTCTTTCAATGAATGAAGAGTCCTGCACCTGAAGGTGAGTAAATGATGAAATTAAGTAAGGAAACAAAGCAATCTAAATATATTAATTTAACATTGAAGCCTTTCAGCTGTTTGTTTAGGCCAATTGATCAGCTTGCAAAGTAAATATAAATTTGGTTGGAAAATCAGTTTTGTCATAGTAACAATTTTAACAATCTTCAAATTAAGTAAAAGCTTCAATCAGTACTCAAAACTAGATATTGGAGGTACATTTGATGTTTTACGTACAAATCTGTTACGGTCCTGGAGTCTTCCTCTTAATATGTTTTTCCTAGGAAAATTCTTTCACTTGGGCTGGCAAACATATGGATCTAATAGATTGGTAACAGATTGATGACAAAATGAATCTTTCTATCTTTTAGAATTCGTCTATTGGAATTTATGATTTAAATGCTAATAAAGAGTCTGATGTGCCAAAAAGTCAAGAAGTTTCTAGTCAGGATGTCAGAGTACGACCAGAAATTGCTCACCTTGATCTGAAGAGGGTGACTGAGACAGGTGACTGGGAAGGTAATTGCAGCATTCGGAAAATTTAAGAATAATTAACATTAAGTGCACAATGCATTAAAGTAATCTTTTTTTTCAAAAAGCTGGCAGGTGCTTGATTATGCAGATCATCTTGTTCTTTGAGATTTTCTTTGAGGTCTAATATGCCATATGACCTAACTTTCCTGTGTTGTGCGGTATACGAACTGAAACTAACTGAAATGAGATGGAAGCCAACTGATCTACTTGTGTTTCATAATAGAGGTTCAGCTACAATCTTTAGACATAACAAGTGCCAGTGATGAAGATCCTTGCACAAAAATTATTGCTTCCAAATTTTAAAAATTGTAACTAATTTTTGGTCGTCTGGTCCCAAAATATGAAATTTGATCTGTAAGTGGGGTTTAAATTTTGCTATATATATATATATAATGGATTACTGAAGAGTAATAAATATTAAAATAATTATTGACACCAATATCCTGATGAATTCATGAGGATTTGCAGAATTCAAGAATGTATTGTGATGCAGAAAATGAAAATTATAGACATAATTATATGCTGAAATTACTTCTATAAATGAAGGGAGAGTAGTTTAGAAGTTATAGCCCTCACAGTATAGTCAGTATTAACTTTATTGTGCTTATGAGGTATGTTACAGCTCCCGAATTGAACACACTGCATTTCAGGCATTTGGTGTCCATATGAAGCATTCTCAGTTCAGACGCAGTGATAGATCCAGAGTTAAGTGCCCCAAATTTGGCACTACTCCAACCTTGAAAAATCTCCTAATGTGATAATTTTTCCTCCATTTCCCACAAAAGTCTCTCTGAGCTACTTCAGTACTGGGGAGTGCAATTTCTTGCTATGGTCCATACAATGAGAAACTGGATTAAGATTGCCTAATCTAATTTCACATAGCATACTTTCAGCCAGCAGTCGGAGGAGACTTTCATCCAATCAATATGGGCTGGATTATGCCAGAGGTGAAAGGCCAAAATTTAACTTTATTGTGGGTCGGTAACCAGAGGACACAGAGTTAAGGTGATTGGCAAAAAAGCCAAAGGCGACATGAGGAAACATTTTTTACGCCGCCAGTTGTAATGATCTGGAATGCACTGCCTGAAAGGGTGGTGGAAGCAGATTCAATAGTAACTTTCAAAAGGGAATTAGATAAATATTTGAAGGGAAAAATTTACAGGGCTCTGGAAAAAGTGCAGAGGAATGGGCTCCTGTGCTGTTCCTACTATGATACTAACTTACTAATGAGATGAACGTCTACTGGCTGTAATGGGCTGTATGAAATAAACTTGGGTAATTTCAAACCAGTTCCTAGTGAACATGGGGCCCATTGCACAAAACTGTTGCATGTCTGGCACCAATTGCCACTAAATTGGCAATTTCATTCAGGGCATAAGGATGGTTGATGTTGAAATGTGGTACTGAGTCAGCTAGGGGTGCTCTTCTGCTGTCGGAATTAAGGCACACGAAGGCAGAATAGAGAAGCTGTGCTTGCATCTAACCCATGCTGTACCTGACTTGTGTGTGCTCAATGTTGACACTGCAATAGGAAAATATTCCTGTTTCCAAATGTTAAAATTTCTTATTGTTTTGAGCACAAAAACTAACTACTTAAAAGCATTGAAATGATTTTCTAAGGTTTGCTAAACAAGGTTAGTCATGATTTACAAATCTAAAGTTAGTTTCAGTCTTTCTCATAGGTTTTTTTTATATAAGAGAAACTCTTCATATTGTGTTCTATTTAACATTCCTGTGGTCTTAAAAATATAAAATTTTGTTTTAAGTATTATAAGCCAGAGGAGAGGGAAATGGGTCTCAGCGCTTTCAAGTAACACAAATAATCATTTTTGCACAAATGACACAACTCAGGTTAAGTGATAAAATCACAAAACTCTTTCAATTCGAAATGCTGCTCGTTTTTCTTGAGTCAACGAGCTTTATGAATTTGTAGTTTATGGCAAAAAAATGTTTCATATTTGTCATCTGATGAAAAGAAAAAGTGCTTATACCATTTAATTCCATTGAGCATGCTATAAGTGTGCTATTACTGCTGAATCATTAGAATAGCAGTTGTCTATATTCTGGGTTGCTGAGGTATTAGCTGCTTGTTCTGGTAGTTCAGATGGACCTTAAACATCCCACGGTACTATTCGAAGAAGAGCAAGAAGTTCTTCAGATGTCCTAACGAACATTCCTCCCACAATCAATGTCACCAAAAATCCAATTAACCGTTCATTCATTTCACTGCTGTTTGTGTGACATTACCAGTACAAGATGGATGACATTTCCCCACATGAAAATCACTCACTCCAAAAAAGTAATTCATTGTGTGAATTGTTTTGAGATGTTTGGACAGAAGGCACTATGCAACTATGTTTTAGTTATGGAAAGTGCTGACTGGTGTAATAAATATGCAAATATGACTCTTAGTTCCATGCTTACAAGAATATTTTTGAGTATTTTTAAGATTCGAATCAGATTATAGAAGTAATCCTATATTTCTACCTTTTTATTTTACCTCTAAAATTGAAACGTTAAATGAACAAATCCAAAACTTGAGTCGCAGAGTTGAGTGGTTGACCAACTCAGAGGCGCAGCCAAGAGTGCTCAACAGAGTATGTACCTGAACTGATTAAGAGCAAAATATTGAATGTTGGAGGTGGAAATAGAAGTTGCATGTAATCCATGCATGGTATAAAACTTGCCAAGGGGGAAGTTGAAAGAGGACCAAAGTTATCAGTTGACTTGCTGCAGGCAACAATAAAGCAAACAGATATTGAAGTATAATGTGATGTCAGTTTCATTTAAAACCCTAGAAGTTATTCTGAAGATTTAGAGTTCTTTTATCAGGCTACGCTGGAGTACTATATACAGTTCTGGTCATTGTGACATAAGGTTCTAGAGGCAGTGCAGAGAAGCAGAATAAAGCTAATCCCTAGAAGTTTTGAGGACTGCCTAGATAAGCCATTGCTCTTCACCTCCGAAAAGAGATGCCCCAGTGAAGACCATGCTGAGATTTATTAGATACTTGATGGGAGAAAGAAAATAATCCTCCATCATTACTATCGGATGTGTCAAGGCAGTAGAACAATAGAACAAAGGTTTAGGGTTGTAAAAGGCAATTTTAGTACAGATACCAGCAAATATTTATTTACACAGAATGTTAGTCAACAGCTGGAGCTGGTGGCAGGGAAAGGGTAACTGAAGTCCGGACACTGGATTCATTTACGAAACAGCTAGATGCTGTAATGGGAAAATGGTGGTTGGATGAGATCAAATGGGCTGAAGGGTCAATCTTGGAAATTCATCATTGAAGCAGTATAAATTGAAAATAAATTAATTTTGAACCAGTAAGTTCACTTGTCAAAATTGTTTTTTGAAAATGTGATTAAAACTCAATTTACATATACAGCATTGAAGATAAGTCCTTGATTTTAGTTTACTGCTGTTATTCCTCCGCTTTCAAAAAATCTAGGCAACTTTTATGTTTTAATTTTTAGTTTTTATTTTCTTGTTGATATTTGTCTTATTGGGTCTCCACACTCAGCAGGGAGTTATTCCGCAGATGTAAGAAATGAGAAACACCAACAAATGGATCCATAGAAAATGATCCAGAGTAGGAAAGGAGGCTAATCGGTGTGACTTACTATGTAGCCACTCATCAACAAGTCCCCATAGCTTGTATGAGCTGAGCAGCTCCTTGCAGACTGTGGAAACCTGATATGACTGATCTACATGGAATTGGAAAAATTAAAGTTACAATCTCTTATCAGGTGGGAGGGTTTTTTAAAAAAGACTTGCATTTATATTTTAAAAATGCTCCTAACTTGAATTGTGCTATATTGTTGATAGAAAATGAAAAAGATTGCAGTATTGAACAAACTTTTTTTCTGCTGCAGTGATGTCAATATTGTGATGGTTAAAACTTTCTCTATCCAAGATGCACATTTCCTATGAGCTGAAGTAATTTTAAATTACCCCCCCCACTTAGTCACGCCTGTACGTTCTGATTAAGTTTTTTTTGACTTCACAACTGAGATTTGTTTCTGGCCCATTTGTTTTTAACCATTATGTCTCAATGTAGTTTGCTAATGTTTTAATGCCTTGCATTCATTCACACAAATAAGTGTTCCCAGCCCATCTGTGCTAGGTCAGACCAATCGATTTGAAGCACTTTGTGTTAAGTTCTCTGATGAAGTAACGGAGAGGGTTGATGATGGTAGTACGGTTGATGTTGTGTATATGGACTATCAAAAGGCGTTTGATAAAGTACCATATAAGCAAAGTTGAAATCCATAGGATTAAAGGGGCAGTGGCAGCATGGATATGAAATTGGCTGAGACAGAAAGCAGAGAGTAGTGGTGAACAGTTATTTTTTAGACTGGAGGGAAGTGTACAGCGGTGTCTCCCAGAGGTTGGTATTAGGACCCCTGCTCTTTTTGATATATATTAATGATCTGGACCAGGTATACAGGGCATAATTTCAAAATTTGCAGATGACAAGAAACTGAAATATAGTAAACCGTGAGGAGGAGAGTAACAGACTTCAGGAGGACATAGACAGAATGGTGAAATGGGCAGAAACGTGGCAGATGCAATTTAACACAGAGAAGTGTTAAGTGATGCATTTTGGTAGGAAGAATAAGGAGAGACAATATAATCTAAATGGTACAATTTTAAAGGGGGTGCAGGAATAGAGTGAACTGGGGGCATACATAAATGAATCTTTGTGGGTGGCAAGACAAGTTGAGAATGCTGTTTTAAAAAATCATACAGGATCCTTGGCTTCATAAACAAAGGCATAAAGTACAAAAGCAAGGAGTTATGCTAAACCTATATAAATCCTTGGTTAGGCCTCAGCTGTAATATTGTGTCCAATTCTGGGCATCACACTTGAGGATGGATGTTGAGGCCTTCGAGAGCATGCAGAGGAGATTTACTAGAATGGTACTAGGGATGCAGGACTTCAAGTTATGTAGAGAGACTAGAGAAGCTGGGGTTGTTCTCCTTAGAACAGAGAAGATTGAGGGGAGATTTGATAGAGGTGTTCAAAATCATGAAGGGTTTTGATAGAGTAAATAAAGAGAAACTGTTTCTAGTGGCAGAAGGGTCGGTAACCAAAGAACACAGATTTAAAGTAATTGGCAAAATAACCAGAGGCGAGGAGAAATATTTTTATGCATCGTGTTGTGGTGATCTGGAATGCAATGCCTGAAAGGGTGGTGGAGGCAGATTCAATAATAACTTTCTAAAGGGAATTGGTTAAATACTTGAAGGGAAAAATTTGCAGGGCTATGGGGAAAGAGCAGGGGAGTGCGACTAATTGAATAGCTCTTGCAAAGAGCCGGCACAGGCACGATGGGCCGAATGGCCCCCTCCTTTGCTGTGTCATTCTATGAATGAGCCCGTCCCTATACTAGAGCCTTTTTTCCCCCTGATTTTTGTTTTAACTGAATGTTTGTCTGTTATGCCTTCATTTATGATTAATTTAATTTAAGCTTTACACTGTCTCTTGATCTATGATCAAAAGAGGAGAAACCTAGCCAGGAGAAAACTTGCAAGTGAGACAAATGACGGCTAATTTTTTTTTAAACAGTCCTCATAAGGCATTAAATAATGTAGAAACTTACTTTGTTTGTAAATAAGCAATGAACAAACTAACCACGAGCAAATTAAAATATTCTTGAAAAAAAATGAAACGAAAATTTTACAAGTTGCAAATTTATTCAGAATTCGATAATACCAGTTTACTCTTCTACATTTAATTCTTTTTAAAGAATTGCTTGATGCAGCACAGTGATGCCATGCATTTGTGCTTCAGTGAGAAACACAGTGAAGTGGTAGGACGGAGGTTAATTATACCCCACTTCTGAGTTTTTGATACTATTCTGAGGAGGTCCTAATGTCCTCCTGTAGAGATTTGGAGCTGGTCATTGCTGAAATGATATGAGACAGCTAGCAACCAGTTCAAGCAACATTGGCAGAGGCGTGTGAGTGGGACATCTGCTTTCTTGACAGAAGGGCAATTCCAGGGGTGAAAGTGGGAAACTTTTTTGGAGGGCCTTATGCCTTTCAAAAAGGAAAAAATTAATTACCAATTATGCACCATTTTACATTCATGTGGTCCATTGTGCCAGAAAACAGATGTTGTCTGAACAAAGTAAAGTTAAACAAATGCAAATTGTTTGGAATCAATCTGGAGTGCATCATATTAATGTAGTTTCATATCTCCAATAAAACTGCTATAGCTCTTTTGAATATTTTAATTTGTGCAACATGTTTACCATAAAAGCAAATGCTGTTTTTGACATTAGTAGTGAAATAGTTTTAATTGTGTTTTCTGATTTACTTTGTGTTTATGGGGTGTTTGTGACTGTGCTTGCTGCTCACACTGGTATTTTTGCCATTTTTTCATTCTATTAGCGCCATGTACAATCACTTTTCCCTTCATTGATTTCAAAACAATGCATCTTCAAGGAGATGGGGATGGTAAGTATGCTTTGCCATCGATCTGTATTCAGCCAACCAGCATTTAGAAATAACAAGAATAAAAGTTTCAGGTTACGTGTGAAAGGAAATGTTATTGATTTGGCTTTTTTTTTTAAACTTAATCATGGGAAATGGAAGCTAAGTGAAAACTAAATTTTAACCCTTTGAAAACCAGTGAGCTGAATAATTCATTCTGGAAGTACCACAATTAAAGGTGTTCAGTGATCTTTACTAGCACTGAATTAACATTTTAACATTTCTAAAATTATACGCTTCTTGGAGTAGCCAGTTATATTGTCACATAGTTAGATTAAAAATTGTTTATAATTTAAGTATAGGTTTGATTATTTTGATTTTCTTTTTATGCATCAAATTATTTTTTGATTTATGCAAGCCTAACATCTTTTAATATATTAGTTGTAACCTGTACCAGTGGATTGTGCACATATAAATCAGTGGTTCTGCTTTCATGGTGGCTCATCTTATAAAGGTAATAAATAATTGAGCCACACAAATCAGGAATATGCCAGGTCTGATCCTGGTCAATGCTGAGTTTGTTGATCCAGGCCACCCTGGCAATAAGATGCTGAAGTTGGCCTCAGTATCTTTAGATTATAGAAAGGTTCCCACTTCTGATTACTATCCATTGACACCTACTGAAAGTGACATTATGTGAGGACAGGATCTGACTGACTATGCTGACCCCACAGTTAAATAGTCTGGTGCTCATTATCTAGCCTTATTTATGAAGAATGGCCATGTGGATGAGGTACTGAAGGGTGACCAGCACCCATGGAAGTACTCTACTAAGGAATTAATGCCTTGAGCAGAGGAAGTGAAAAAGGCCTGGATGGTAGACGTTGAAGAGCTAAAGACCACAAGGAGCAAACTGATGTCAGTTTTTAATTACTCTGCTTTTTGGCACCTGGGATTTTCAGGTTTTAATATTAATGTTAGACTTAATTTTTGAATTGAAAACTGCAAAATATTCAATACTCAGTTAATGTTAGCATTTTGAATTAGTATAAATTATACTATATCTCGCAAATGGAGAAAATGTTTCTTGGTGTATACTTAACAATTGGTTTATTCACATGAATTTTCAGATTAAGTTTAATAAAAATATTGCCTTTGATTTAACCATCAATTCTCTGAAGTTTTAAGATCAGGATTTTGGCTTTTAGTATGGTGCACACAGATAAATGGATGTTCAGTTTGCAGAGTGTATGTATCATACACATGATTGAGTCAAAATTGCTAATGCCTGCTCTGAGGAAAATATTGCTAGAAGTGAAAGATACCAAAAAAAATAGTCTGCCATCAAAACCAAAGCTAACTTTTTTGTAGCTTTTATTACCTTTGTTGGTGCTCCATGGACAATTTTGCTTGTTGACAAAATCTTTTTATTTTCAAGTGTCAAATCAAGTAGCTTTCAATGGGCAGAAAAAGCTTCAAAAATTAATGTTGCTAAAAAGGAGAATGGGGGATAAAAAGCAAAAAGAGGGATAATAATGGCACACAGAATTGAAAGGTTTAATATTAAATTATTTTTAGTTCTTTATGGTCAGTAATACTCTTGACATTGGAGTAACTTGATTGCAGTACATAAACTGAACTTGCAAAACTGGCCAGCTCAGGGAGATGTCATTTCTCTGAACCAATCAACAGTCGAAGGGTTAGTACCAATAGGGAATATCATTGTTTTGACTTTCTGTCTTTGTCACCTGTCTGAACACCTATTTAATATTTATTTTTGAATTTTCATTAGGTTAAATTAAGTTTTTAATCAGACTAGTTCCAAAAGAGGGTATCACTTGTGTATCGGAAGACAAAAATTGGGAATATTGTTTGCACTGTTAATGTTTTTTACTTCAGTAACATGAAAATTGGATTTATTGGATTTTTACCAAAATTAGTTGTGAACATACTCATGCTATATTTCACTTACAGTTTGAAATGCTAAGTTCCTACACATTCAGTGCACTGAAGATGTATAGAGAACAAATTGCAGAGAGAAGACTCAAAGAAATATTAAAATAGAGTCCCCTGTGACTTGAAGCATGACCCATTTCCAATTCGTCACATTTTATTTGTTCAAAACCTTTGACTGTGCTTTTGGTTCACCCCTCCATCTGTAAAATGCTGAGAGATATTTTATATGTATTTAAATAGAAACTTCCTGCCGACTTCAGTCCTGGGGTACTCCCGTTGCTGAATTTAAACCTCTCCTTGTATTTACCTTGCTCAGTGGTCTCCGATTTTTAAGTCAGGAGCAGAAAGAAAGAAAGAATTTGCATTTATATTGTGCCTTTCATGATTTCAGGATATCCCAAGATACTATACAGCCAATGAAGTACTTTTTGAAATGTAGTCACTGTTGTAATCTAGGGAAACGCGGCAGCTAATTTGTACACAGCAAGGTCCTGTAAACAGCAGTGAGATAAATGACCAGATCATCAATTTGAGTGATGTTGATGGAGGGATAAATGTTGGGCAGGGCAACGGGAAAGCTCCCATTGCTCTTCTTTGAAAAGTGGCATGGCATCTTTTACGTGCACCTGAGAGGGCACACGGGACATTTGTCTAATGTCTCATCCGAAAGATGGCACCGCTGACAATGTAGCACTCCCTCAGTACTGTGTTGAAGTGTCAGTCTGGATTTTGTGTTCAAGACTCTTGGAGAAGTCTGGACTGGAATCTGAAGGAGAGTTTCCATTTAAATATTACAGTCCTGGAGGAGTGTAGTGCATTCCAGTCAGTTATTGCTCCACTCCTCCAGTACTGTCCCTTTATTCTGTTTCTGCACTGCTGTTTACATAATCCTTTTAATATTTTCTATTGTAAGTTTTAGCTTTCCCACTGCTAATAAAGATATTTTTAAGTTATTAAATATCACATCACTGGAGGAGCAGAGCTCATTCCTATTCATTGATGCTGTCAACTTTTGGCCCACTCCTCCAACTCTCTTCAAATGCCAGGGGTTTCTTCCCAACTCCAGAATCCTGGTTCATGCTGCTGGTTTGAAATTCCAAATAGCCAGGCATGATTAATATAGAGAGAGGAGATTCAAAATCTGTAGTGGCAGCCAGGACTGAAGTCAGGAGGGAGACTTTCCATTTAAATACCAACACTGGAGGATTGGAGTGGGAAAAAAAACTGATAGGAATGTGTTCTTACAATATTACATAGAGTCTACAGCACAGAAACAGGCCATTTGGCCCAACTTGTCAATGTCGGTGTTTATGTTCCTTATGAGCCTCCTCCCACCCTTCTTCATCTAACCCTATCAGCATACGCTTCTATTCCTTTCTCCCTTGTGCTTTCTTCCCCTTAAATGCAGTGCTGTTTTCACTGTCTTTGATTCAACTACTCACCAGGAGGGAAACTGGAGGGAAGAGATTCCCCCCCACTCATAGGGATGTAAATTTTTTGTCAAGTGCCCAGTAATAAAATTATTCAGAAAAGTTTATATTTCTGTAATTTTAATACAAAAAAAAATTCATAGAAAGTTAATGCATTATATAAAATATAAAGGAATTCACTGCTTAAAATATTATAAGATCAAAATAGTTTTTTTTTTAGGTACTCACAAACATTGCATAAGAACATAAGAAATAGGAGCAGGAGAAGGAGTAGACCGCGCGGAACCTCGAGCCTGCTCCGCCATTTAGTAAGATCATGGCTGATCTTCTACCTCAACTCCACTTTCCCCATATCCCTTATTCCCTTCGTGTCCAAATATCCATCGATCTCAGTCTTGAATATACTCAATGATTGAGTATCCACAGCCCTCTAGGGTAGAGAATTCCAAAGATTCACAACCCTCTGAAGAAATTTTTCCTCACTTTTGTCCTAAATGGCCGATCCCTCTATCCTGAGACTATGACCCCTAGTTCTAGACACTCCAGCCAAGGGAGACAACCTCTCAGCATCTGCGCTGTCAAGCCCTCTAAGAATTTTATACGTTTCAATGAGATCTCCTCTCATTCTTCGAAACTCCAGAGAACATAGGCCCATTCTACTCAATCTCTTCTCGTAGGACAACCCTCTCATCCTAGGAATCAATCTAGTGAACCTTCGTTGCACTAACATTTCTTAGTCTCTCACCTTTTAATAAAAATATTCTGCCCTTCCCCACATTACACTCCATCTGCCGCCATCTCGCCCACTCACTTAACCTGTCTGTATCCCTTTGCGTCCTCATAATTTACTTTCCCACCTAGCTTTGTATCGTCAGCAAACTTGGGTACATTACACTCGGTCCCCTCATCTTTTTTTTATTCGTTCATGGAATGTGGGCGTCGCTGGTAAGGCCGGCATTTATTGCCCATTCATAATCGCCCTTGAGAAGGCGGTGGTGAGCCGCCACCATGATGGTGGTGTCATCAATATAGATTGCAAACAGCTGAGGCCCAAGCACTGATCCTTGCAGCATCCCACTAGTTACAACCTGCCAATGCAAAAATGACCCGTTTATTCCTACTCTCTGTTCACTGTCAGTTAACCAATCCTCAATCCATGCTAATATATTGTCCCCAATCTCATGAGCCCTAATCTTGTGTAACAACCTTTTGTGTGACACCTTATCGAATGCCTTTTGAAAATCCATACATACTACATTTACTGGTTCCCCCTTATCTACCCTGCTAGTTACACCCTCAAAAAGTTCTAATAGATTTGTCAAACACGATTTCCCTTTCCTAAATCTGTGTAGACTCTGCCTAATCATATTATGATTTTCTAAGTGCCCTGTTACTAAGTCCTTAATAGATTCTTGCATTTTCCGTACTACTGATGTCAGGCTAACTGGCCTATATAGTTCCCTGTTTTCTCTCTCCCTCCTATCTTGAATAGTGGGGTTACTTTTGCTACCTGCCAATCCACGGGGACCGTTCTAGAATCTAGACAATTCTGGAAGATCAAAACCAATGCATCCACTATCTCTGTAGCCACCTCTTCTAAAACCCTAGGATGTAGGCCATCAGGTCCAAGGGATTTGTCAGCTTTTGGTCCCATTAATTTCTCCAGTACTTTTTCTTTACTAATCTTAATTACTTTAAGTTCCTCATTCTCATTAGACCCTTTCCGGTAAGGTTCGTCATTGCTTATCTACCATCATATCTTTTAATCTAATTTCCCAATCAACCTTAGCCAACTCGCCCCTCAAAACTACATAATTGGCTTTGTTTAAATTTAAGACCCTAGTTTTGGACTTGACTCCATCACTTTGACTTCATATGAAATTCTATCATATTATGATCACTCTGCCGCAGAGGATCCTTAACTATAAGATTACTAATTAACCCTTTCTCATTACACAATACTAGATCTAAAATAGCCTGTTCCCTAGTTGGTTCCTTGACAGATTGATCTTGAAAACTGTCTCGAATATATTCCATGAACTCGTCCTCCAAACTACTTTTGCCAATTTTGTATGCCAGCCTATATGAAGATTAAAGTCTCCTACGATTATTGCATTACCCTTGCTACATGCTCTAATTTCCTGATCTATACTCTATCCAGCACTATAACTTCTATTTGGTGGGAGTAGCTTGCAGGCCCCCTGTGTTTTTTTAACCCCTTGTTATTTCTTAGCTCCACCCATACTAACTCTACATCCTGATTTTCTCACGACTGCTTTTATCTCATTCTTTATTACCAGGCACCCCCGCCCCCCCTGTCTTTTCCATTTTGCCTATCTTTTCTAAAAGTCAAGTACCCTGGAATATTTAGTTCTTAACCTTGGTCACCCTGCAATCACGTGTCAGCAATGGCTACTAGATTAAACCCATTTATCTCTATTTGTGCCATTAATCCATCCATCTTGTTACAAATGCTTCGTGCATTCAGATACAGCACCTTTTAATTTTAACTTTTTACTATTTTTCCCTGATGTGACTGGAGTCACTAATGCCCTATTATCTTTATTAAACTCTCTGTCCCTTCCTGACACACTCTGCTTGTTTTTACCCAAATCGCTACTCTGCTCTATAGCCTTGACTTTTCTCTTTAGACTTATAAATTCACCCTTACCTGAACCCTCCCCCTCCCCCCACCTTTTTAGTTTAAAGTCCTATCTACCGCCCTAGTTACTTGATTCACCAGGATACTGGTCCCAGCCCAGTTTCAGTGGAGCCCGTCCCAACAGAACAGCTCCCTCCTTCCCCAGTACTGGTGCCAGTGCCCCATGTATTGAAACTCCTGCTTCCCACACCACTCTTTCAGCCACGCATTTAACCATCTAATCTCTTTGTCCCTATGCCAATTTGCAGTGGTTCAGGTAGTAATCCAAAAATTATTACCTTTTTGAGGTTCTGCTTTTTCATTTGGACCCAGCTCCTTAAACCCCCTCAGCAGAACCTCATTCTCTACCTATGTCATTGGTTCCTATGTGGACCACGACAACTGGATCCTCCCTCTCCTGCTTAAAGTTCTTGTCTAGCTGCGAGGGGATATCCTTAGCCCTGGCACCGGGCAGGCAACATTGCCTTCGGGACTCCCGGTCGCGGCTGCAGCGAACAGTATAACCCCCCGACTATACTATCCCCTAACGCTACCACATTCCTTCTCACTCCCCCCACTTGAATGGCTCCTGTACCACGGCGCCGTGGTCAATTTGCCCATCCTCCCTGCCGTCTTTGTTCACATCCATACAGGTAGCAAATACCTCGTACCTTTAGACAAGGGCAAATACTGAGGCTGCTCCACCATTGCATCTGGGTTCTCCTTACCTGCTTGACTCGCAGTCACATCCTCCTGTCCCTGACCACTAACCAAATCTAAACCACCAACTAACCCAAGGGATTTGACTGCCTCCTGGCTCAAAGTGTCCAGATAACTCCCGCTCCCTGATGTATCGCCGCGTCTGCACCTTGGACAACAGCTCAACGACTCTGAGCTGAAGTTCCTCGAGTTGCAGACATTGCAGATGTGGTTACAATGGTTATTAAATAAAAAATAGCATGTGTTGATGACTACTGGTTTTATATATAAAAAAAAAATTCATTTAGTTTTTGAGGTGATGTGTAAAACGTTTCCATGGTTGAAATTGAAGCAAACATTTTATTGTGATGGTATGGTTCCTTCTGCTTTCTCCCTGATCTCCTTCTAGATTTCTTCTGAGAAATCTGTGGGAGGAACAAAATAATCATGGCAACCTTTTTATGAATGCTTTTGGGGTTTTTTTTAAGAGCAAGCATTGTAGATTGGCAACCGGCTTTAATAAGAATTGCATTTTATTTTGAAGGGTATGTGCCTTACCCTGACCACCCCCCCCACCCTTCCCATAGGCTGTTATAGATCAGATAGAATAACCATTTTTTAAAAATGCTGATATTTAGAAAAAAAATCAACTAGTGTGATTACTGTTTAGTTGTCCTCTAATGAAAATAGAGAAGTGATGTCTTCGTTGCAACATCTAATTTTTGTGACATGACAGCTGTTGATTCGGTTTCTACTATAGTGCTACAGTTGTGTTTAATTAAATTTGAATTTGTTTAATCATTATCTGACAACTTACTTTCTTTTGTTTCCTGTAGATCCCGTTCCTGCATTTAAATCATGGCAGGATGAATATGAACATGAATTGGGAGAGGCGCAGCTCTCACCACAGGCAGCCAGACTGATTAGCCATCCCCTTGAAGAGGACCCACAACCTTTGTTATGCCGTCGTTACCTTAATTTTGGTCACAGTCAACGCTTTCTACACGAGTCTGATTCATTAAACTCATTGAAAGGGCTTTCCGCTTTTAGGTATGATAAGTTGTAGTGTGCTAGTGAGGCTTCCTTGTTTTTTCTAATTTCCCCATTTCTCCCCTCTTTCATGGTGCCAACTCTGCTGTAGTATGGTTCCAGTTTTTTGGTACCTTGCATTTTTCAGTGTCTCATTCAAGTGTGTTAATCACAACTGAGTGATTCTGTTCTTGATTTGCACATTTTCCAGTACAAATCACTGGATCACCATCTGAATTAGACAATTCCATTTGCCTTTTTTTTTCCCCCTTCCCCTACTCCCTCATTCAAGCTCAGAGACATTGGGCATGATTTTCACTTGGAGCGGGGAACCCAGACCGTCTTTAGATATTTGCGTGGGGAACCTGGAAGTGAATTGAGTGCATTGCAATCTGCAGTTGCAACTCAATTGAAGGTGACTTTAGAGCTTCTGGGTTTTCCATGCACCAAGCAGCCAAATTAACAAACCAGCTGCCTGCCGGCAGTGAAAAGAGCTACAAATCAGAGAGGGGGGCGGGAGAGAGAGTGGGGGTGGGGTGGGGTGGTGGTCAGCCAGCATCGTGGATTGGGTGGGGTCGATCAGCCGGGATCTGGGGTGGGGGAGGGTCCAGCATCTGGGGAGGGTTCACCACCAGGGTGGGGGGTTGGCCGATCGCAGGGGCCCTGTCGGCCAGGTGATCTTATTGGGCCTTGATGAAGCACCCTTGCGCCTCCAAGCCCACAAGCAGTGCAATAAAGGCACGCACCTCATGGATCCGGCCCTTTCCGCCTGGTTTCACCTGACATGAATCAGAAACGATGGGAAACCCGAACAGGTAAGATTGAATTCATTTAAGTTTTCCAAAACACAAAATATTAAATATCTCAATTATTTCAATGAGGTACGTTGCCCGTTTAAGTATCGGCCCACTGGCTTTAAGTAGGGACGGGACTTCCTGGTGTCTGTTGTCCACATGCACACAAACCTGCCTGGGTTAAACCCAGAAGTGGGCACGTTGGAGCCGGGATGCGGTCCCGCTTCAAAAAGTTGTTATTTTAACCTCCCACCCACCCATTCTTGAGGGTTAAAATTGCCCCCATTGAGTCCATTTGTAGTGGGCCCACTGCTGATTCACCTGAGATCAGATAATTGAGCACTGACCAGGAATAGAACAGAGACATGGGCTACAGTTCCATGGATGGTAGTCACTCCTTCTGTATTTTTCTGAAGTGACTGTTATTTATGTGAGAACCAAGGCAGTAAGTTTTGATTGGCTGTTTAATTGTGGGGGTCCTTATCTATACATGGATGTCTAGACGTGCACTTCAACTGAATAGAAATCAGGGGTGGGTATCCTGGCCAGTTCCACCTCCAGGTGCACTGAGGCCAATTGTAATATCCCTATTGGCACCCAGAGCGAAATTAGCTCACTTGGGAATTACCTGGTCTGATTGGCTCAGCTGTTGACTGGACAAACTCACTAGCCCTATCTTTATTTTTAATTCTTTGTCCATTTTTTGACAGCGATCTTTGGTAAATGTGATGCATTAGAAGATATGTTTTGTAAACCATAAATTAACTTTTTTAGCAGCAATCTACATTTTTTGCTCTAATTCTTTAAAAGCGTGATTATTATTTGATGGTAAACTCCTTATAAGTCATCAATAAGAGATTTTTAAAAATTATACCTTTCTCTAGTTTTATTTTCTTTCCTTAGTAACTGTTGTAATTATATTTCAAGACCTCGAAGGTCATCATTTGATTCCAAAGACGATGAAAAGGAAGAGCAGACTCAACTGCAGCTGACTAAAAAAATTCAGAACATCAAAAAGAAAATAAAGTTATTTGAAGAACAGTTTGAAAAGGAGAGGAAGTATAAGGTGAGCTATTTGAAACTAGGTATCAGATGAAAACTTTTTGTATTAGTTGGCATTTTAGGTTGAAGCTGAAGATAAACACTGTAATTCGAGGCTTCTGGTTAATTTTGAATCACTTGGAAAATAAATAAAATACTATTCAACTTTCACAAAGGAAAATAAATCCATTCATTGTGTTTAATCTTTGTTTTGCTTCCTAAATGTTAAAGAATCCACAGGTGCTGTTAATCTGTCTGTGAGCAGTTCATAATGGAAAAAGAGCTGTTAATATTGTAAATGTGAAAATTGCTGGAAATAACGCTTTAAGAATTAATTCTTCAGTTTGCTTTGAAGTCTTTTGTAAAAAGCAAAGCTCACAACCATCACAGAATGAGTGAATATACCTCTGGGCTTCAAACCAGAGAAACCTAATCATGCATGTTAGGAAATTCTTCAAACGAAATATGTTCGGAATCCACAGATGTGGTTGGTAACTAACTCCCTTCAACTGTCCTAGGGAAAATATATCCAGTTGAAACATTGACTTTAGAGACAGGCTAAGGCCTTAAAATAAAAACTTTAATAGAGTATTAAAAGACACAGAAAACAATTCAAAGGATAAAGTGTAATCATGTTATTGTGAATTATGTAATTTTATATTTTATTTTGTTTAAAACATTATGAATATTACATATCATGTTACTCAGGAAAAATGGTGGTCTCAAATGATCAAAAAGCTCTAACTGATTCACCTTCCATTTTTAAAAAAAAATTGTAGATTCCCCTAACTGGTCATTCAGGATTTGCTGTTTTCATAAGTCCTTAGTAGCTTTTTACTTGTATATTTTCCAACTGCTTTTCTTGCTTATGATTTGTATGTTCCCTTCCTCTTTAGTTCTGATTTGCTGCTCTTTTACTTTGAGCCAAACCACAAAGTTTGATGGCACAAATGTGAAAAATGGGATATACGCACTAGACTCGAGACTTTTAATGTACACGAAAAGTCAAGACTAAGTGCAGTCCTCAGATGAAGTGAAGTTAGAGAACAAAGGAAAATTTGACCAGGCCACGCAGATTTAATTCAGTCCCCATTTTAAAATGTACATGCTGTCCTTAGTTTAATATTTTCATTATAAATTACTAAGTTCACATTTATAATGGAAACTGCCTATATAAACTTGGCATGCGGTAATTATACCCGCCTGCCAAAGGTGGTGCCGTAGTGCTCTCACTATTTTTAATATTATATAGACTAAATAGAAAAATATTATGCTGATGTGAAAAATCAGTGTGACCCAAAGAAGTGAAATTGGCTACTTGAGACAGAAGGAAAGAGAACTGTAAGCTCCTGCATTATGACCCAAACAGCATCCTAAGGAGTTGCTCATGCTCAAGACAGGCCTTCATCATCACAGACACATCCCCAAGAACAATTTGCATTACATGGTATTTTTAACATTGCTAAGTGTCTCAGTGTTTCACAGAGGAAGAAAGGGAAAGCCCTCATGGGAAGTTGTGAAAGATGACCGAAGGCTTGGTTGAAAAGATGACTTTTTAAGGAAGCTTTTAAATGCAGAGGGTAGAAAGCTAGAGAGGCAGTTAACAATTATAGAGGAATTTCCAGAGTGCAGGGGCAAAACTGGTGGAGTGGAGGGGCAGATGCACGGAAGGAATAAATTAGATGAAACTGAAGCATATAGAAGGTTGGAGAACTCTGTAGATGTGGAGTGCAGAGTTTTGTAGATGTGGACAAGGATTTTAAATCTTACACATCGGAGGGGGGGGGAGGGAGAGACAGGAAGCCAGTGCAGATCAATGAGGATAAAGGTATGGGCCAAGCAAGATTTACTGTGGGGCAGGACATGGGTGGCAACTTTGGACAAGTTGAAGTGTGTGGAAGTTACAAGTCAAGCGAGTAAGGCATGGCAAGGAGTATAAATTTCACACGCATAAATACAAGGCTAAAAAGCACAACATTATTTTGCATTAGGTAGACTCTCCAGCGTCGACTGCAGAGAGCTGATGCCATGCAAGATGACATGCAGGCTGGAAGCAGACTCCTCCACACACCGGACTCAGCCATAGTGCTGAAACTGATTGGCAGGCCTTCCAATACTTAGTTCAGCCGTTCATGTGAGGCAAGCAGTTTTCTTTTAATGGCTGGGCCCTAGAAGTCCTCATTTCTATCCTCATCAGCAGAGCTGGGAGATCGTCCTTCAGCGACCTCTCCCGAGCTGTGCGTGCCACCAGCATCTGCTGCTGCCCACTCGTGCTCGGTGTTTCACCACGTGCAGACCCCTCTACCTCATTCTCCAACAGGCACATTGTGCCAATGTCTGAGCTGGTGCTTGGGAGGAATGGAGCACGTGGTGGTGCATCTTCAGGAGGATTCTGCTCCTCTGAGGTCTTTCTTTCATGAGGCTCTTGACACTGAGAAGGACCAAAGGGAAAGAGAAAAGGGTCAAAAGTTATGATGGCATGGAGAAACTGGACATGTGATATCAAGGACTATCTGCTATGTGTGGCTGATGGTTGTGATATTTGTTACTCGTTGCTTCCCCCAACCCCCCATCCCTGTCTTGTTCCTCTGCTTCACATAATTGTCGTTTTGCCCTGCAGAAAGAGAGAATGAGGGTTAGTGAATAACTGTTGAAAAGGTAAGCGGGGCTTGTGCATATAGTGAATGTGTTGAATGCTGAAGAATCCAGGTGGAATTTGGATGGGGAGGTGATGAACATAAAGGGAACTGTCTAATATAAAATGAGGAAGGAGTGGTGGGAGGATTTGAGGGTTGTGCAAGTGGTAGGATGTGAGAAGAGAATGCTGTTGGTGTGTAGTGTGATGAGATGAGTTTGTTTGGAATGAGCGCATTGTGCCTTTGTAATTGTGTTGAAGGATGTGATGAAGGTGAGATGATTGTTAAGAGTGGTGGGGGAGGGAGTGAAATTGAGGTGCAGCAGAGAGAAATGGAGAGATGAAGAACTGTACTTAGCCATGCTGCTCTTGAGGTCATTGAACTTCTTTCTACACTGAAGCCATGTCTTGGTGATGATGCTGGTGGCACTGATCCTGTCAGCCATCTCTGTCTAGTCTCGCACAACTGTGGCCTTGGGGATGTTCTTGCGGCTTGTCCTTGCCCACACTTTCTCAGAAGCATCAGAAAAGTTGGGGGCAGACCTTCTACCCATATCAGCAACAATCAAATCCTTCAGAACTGAACAATCAGAAATCCAAGCAGGATATGCAACTTTGCTTTAAGAGGTGCATCCCCTTTTTAAATACGCCTAGATAGCCACACTAGAAATTGCATGCGGCGGGTGGATGGGTTGCCTGATTTCTGACGCGATCAGGGGAGCAGCCCGTCACATGAATGGCTATGAGGCTCGGGTTAAAATGGCCTGGGCCTCATGCCACCACAGCTGTGCGAGCTTGTGGCAACTGCACCTCCTTTCCCCCCCCCCCCCAACACCCATGCTGCATTCTTGCCCCGAGTTAAAATTGGGGCTATAAATTAAGGTTGAAAGAACCACTAATCTTTCCCACCAATTTACTTATCCTATCTTACAAATTCCTCAAACAATATTTTCCCATATAAGCCTCCCCTCTTTTGTTAGTCTCGGGCTTCCTTTCTACTCCATTCCCAGAGTTTCGATCCTTCACCTGGGCTTTGGGACCTGATATTTTTCAGGCCACTTTGCATTTCTGATATAGGTGTTCCTCAGAAGCTCCCATGTTTTCTGCTTCAGGTGATGGTTTCCTTAGGCTCAAGTTATGATTACACTATAGCAAGTGGACACGGGAAACTGCACTCTCCCAACTGTCATCCAGTCACGGCATCTCTCATTTCACCCCTCTCAGGTTCTTTGCCCCCCCGATCCTTTTCTTCACCCTTCACTACTCCTCTGCGTTCCTAATCTCCTGCAGCTGTCCCAGGTTGAATCTCTCATGAATGAACACATAGCTAGGCTCTCTTGACATTCTCTGAAGGTTGCATCAAGGCACCCATCGCTGCCTCCTAATAAGCAACTGCCCCATCCTCCTCTTGCAACCCTCCTGCGGAGGACTACCTCAGTTGGTTTGGAGGATGAGGTCATGGAATGCATTCAAGACAGTTTTCTAGAACAATTTGTCGAGGAACCTACTAGGGAACAGGCTATTTTAGATCTAGTATTGTGTAATGAGAAAGGGTTAATAATCTTATAGTTAAGGATTCACTAGGGCAGAGTGATCAAAATATGATAGAATTTCATATGGCGTCTTAGAGTGATGTAGTCCAGTCCGAAACTAGGGTCTTAAATTTAAACAAAGCTAATTATGTAGGTATGAGGGGCAAGTTGGCTACGATAGGTTGGAAAATTAGATTAAAAGATATGATGGTAGATAAGCAATGGTGAACCATACTGGAAATAGTGGGGAACCAAGGGTCTAATAGGAATGAGGAACTTAAAGTAATTAAGATAAGTAAAGAAAAAGTACTGGAGAAATTAATGGGACTAAAAGCTGACAAATCCCCTGGACCTGATGACCTACATCCCAGGGTTTTAAAAGAGATGGCTGCAGAGATAGTGGATGCATTGGTTTTGATCTTCCAGAATTGTCTAGATTCTAGGACAAATTCATAACTCAACGAATATACATTCCCTTGAGGAATAAAAACTCCATGGGAAAAATAATCCAACCGTGGCTAACTAGAGAAGTTAAGGATAGTATTGGATTATAAGAAGAGGCTTACAATGTTGCCAAAAAGAGTAGTAAGCCTGAGGATTAGGAGGGTTTTAGAAATCAACAAAGGATGACCAAGAAATAGATGAAAAGGGAGAAAATTGAATATGCGAGTAAACTAGCAGGAAATATAAAAACAAATTGTAAGAGCTTCTACAAGAATGTAAAAAGGAAGAGATTAGCGAAAGTAAACGTGGGTCCCTTAGAGGCTGAGACAGGAGAAATTATAATGGGGAATAAGGAAATGGCAGAGAAGTTAAACAAATATTTTGTATTTGTCTTCACAGTAGAAGACACAAAAAACATACTGGAACTAGTGAGGAACCAAGGGTCTAATGAGAGTGAAGAATTTGAAGCAATTAAGATTAATAAAGAAAAAGTACTGGAGAAATTAATGGGACTAAAAGCTAATAAATCCCCTGGACCTGATGGCCTACATCCTAGGGTATTAAAAGATGTGGCTTCAGGGATAATGGATGCATTGGTTTTGATCTTCCAGAATTTCCTAGATTCTAGAACAGTCCCCATGGATTGGAAGGTAGCAAATGTAACCCCGCTATTCAAGAAAGGAGGGAGAGAGAAAACAGGGAACTATAGGCCTGACATCAGAAAATGCTAGAATCTTTTATTAAGGACGTAGTAACAGGGCACTTAAATCATAATATGATTAGGCAGAGTCAACAAGGTTTTATGAAAGAGAAATCGTGTTTGACAAATCTATAAAAAAATTTTGAGGGTGTTACTAGTAGAAAGTAAGCTGTGAGGAGGACGCAAAGAGACTGCAAAGGGATATAGACAAGTTAAGTGAGAAGGTGGCAGATGGGGTATAACGTGGGTAAATGTGAAATTATCTACTTTGGTAGGAAGAATAGAAAAGCAGAATATCTTTTAAAAAGATGAGAGACTAAGAAATGTTGGTATTTAGAGGGATTTGGGTGTCCTTGTACATAAATCACAGAAAGTTAACATGCAGGTACAGCAAGCAATTAGGAAGGCAAATGGTATGTTAGCCTTTATTGCAAGGAGATTGGAGTATAAGAGTAAAGAGGTCTTGCTGCAATTATACAGGGCTCTGGTGAGACCACACCTGGAGTACTGTGTACAGTTTTGGACTAAGGAAGGATATACTTGCCTTGGAGACGGTACAACGAAGTTTCACTAGTTCAATTTCTGAGAAGAGATTGAGTAGAACGGGCCTATATTCTCTGGAGTTTAAAAGAATGAGGTGATCTCATTGGAACATATAAAGTTCTTAGAGAGCTTGACAGGGTAGATGCTGAGAGGCTGTTTTTCCTGGCTGGAGAGTCCAGAACTAGAGGTCACAGTCTCAAGATAAGAGGTAGGCCATTTAGGACCGAGATGAGGAAAAAATTCTTCATTGAGGGTTGTGAATCTTTGGAATTCTCTACCCCAGAGGGCTATGGATGCTCAGTTGTTGAGTATATTCAAGACTGAAATCGATGTATATTTGGACACTAAGGGAATCAGGAGATATGGGGATGGGACAGGAAAGTGGAGTTGAGGTAAAAGATAAGCCATGATCTTACTGAATGCAGACCAGGATCGAAGGGCCGTATGGCCTGCTCCTGCTCCTATTTCTTATATTCTTATGTTATCCTCCTTCCTGTCCTGCTCATCATCTCTGCCCCCTTGGACTACATAGAGGTTCCAACACAAACAGGCCATTTTGTCAAATCAGTTTGTCGGTGTTTACCCTCCATAAGAGTTCCCATATCCCTTCAACTCCTTTGCCTTCATCCACCTATCTAATCTAATCTAATCTAATCTTGAGTGTTGACGTGGTTTCTGCCTCAACCACTAACTCTGGAAGTGAATTCCACAGCCTCACAACTCTTTGTTTAAATAAGTTTCTTCTGCCCTTTCTTGTAGATCTCTTACATTAATCTTGTACCTATGGCCCCTCATTCTTGAAAAATCCACTACTGGAAATAGTCTGCTTTATCTACCCTGTCCATCCTTCCATAATTTTAAACACTTCTATTAAAATTGCCCTGAAATCTGCAATTTTCTAATGAAAAAAGACCCAATTTTTAAATCTTCCTTTGTATTTGTATTTCCTCATATCAGGCAACTTCCTAGTGAATCTGCGCTGTACCCTCGGCAAAGCCTCAATATCCTTCCTATAGCATGGAGCCCTATACTGCACACAGCACTCGAATTGAGTTCTTATGGAAGTTTTATATAGGCTCATCATTACCTCTTGAGATAAAACCTAGAATACGATTAACTTTTTCCCAAAACCTCATCACCCTGAGGTGCTGCTTTTAATGTTCTGTGAACCTGTACCCCCAAATCTCTCTGCTCTTCCACAGCACCGAGCGTACTTCCATTCAGAATATAATTACTGCTGTTAATTTTTTTTTTACCAAAATGCATCACCTTACACTTAGTGATATTGCACTCTCTTCTCTGAGTTCACTGCCCTCCTATCCTCCCTTAATCTCAACCTTCATATAAACTCCCCTACCCATATTCACGGTCACCCTCTTGACCTTGCCATCTCACGTGGTCTCTACTCCCATCGTGTCAATCACAGATAAGACCATCTCTGATCACTTCCTTGTATCCCTCTCCAACCACATCCCACTTCCTCCTCCCAAACCCACTTCCTTCTATGTTGGCCCCTGGAAAAGCTCTCCCCCCCCCAAGTCACATACAACTGCAGTTTCAAATTTCCAACTGTCTCGCCAATGGCCCTTCATTCACCACAACATTTTTACAGCTACTGATCTGCTCACTCACACCCTCAGCTCCATATTTGATGCCCTTGTCCCCATTAAAACCATTACCCTTTCTCACCCTGGTTGCTCCCCCTAGTACGGCCCTTATCTCCGCTCCCTTAAGTCCGAAGGACACAGACTTGAACATTTGTGGCGGACAACTGGTTTAGCCATTCGTCGCCAGATCTGGCTGGATCACATAAAGCACTGTTGGGTCCTGCTGTCATCTGCCAAAACTGCTCACTGTTCCAGGATCATCTCTGAATGCAAAGATAACCCCCGGCTTTGCCTCTCGACTACAAACTGTCTTAAACCTCTCTCCCCTTCCCCCTCCAACGAAAAGTGCAAGAAACTCATGGACTTCTTTGTCACTGATTGAGACCATCTGTTCAGCTGCCTCTGCTGCTTCCCTCTCTTCCCCTAGCCCACCAAGCCAAACTTCCCCCAAAGTTCCCACTGCCCTAGCCCTGAACTTGCATCTTTCTCTAGTTTCTGTCCTATCTCCACTCATGCCCTCTTCGAGCTCATCTTGACCAAGAGACCCACCTCCTGCTCCCTTGATCCTATTCCCATCAAACTGCTGACCACCTAACCTCCCTTCCTGGTCCCCATGTTAGCCGATATTGTTAACGGTTTCCTCTCCTCAGGTACTGTCCCCTTCCCCTTCAAATCTGCCTTCATCACCCCCCTCCTCAAAAAACCCTCCCCTGACCCCTCTGTCCTTGCAAACTACTGCCCCATCCCCATCTGTAACCTCCCTTTCCTCTCCAAAGTCCTTGAACGGGTTGTCACCTCCCAAATCTGTGCCCATCTTTCCTGGAACTCCACGTTTGAATCCCTCCAATCAGATTTTTGCCCCTGCCACAGTACTGAAGCAGCCCTTATCAAAGTCACAAACAACATCCTATGTAACTATGACCATGGTAAACTATCCCTCCTCATCCTTCTCGACCTGTCTGCAGCCTTTGACACAGTTGACCACACCATCCTCCTCCAAAGCTTCTGTTGTCCAGCTTGGGACTGCGTTTGCCTGGTTCCATTCTTATCTATCCAGTCATAGCCAGAGAATCACCTGCAATGGCTTCTCTTCCTGCTCCTGCACCATTACCTCTGGAGTCCCCCAAGGAACTATCCTTGGCCCCCTCCTATTTTTCATCTCCGTGCTGCCCCTCGACAACGACATCTGAAAGCACAATATCAGATTCTACGTGTAGGCTGACGACACCCAGCTCTACCTCACCATCACCTCTCTCAACCCCTCCACTGTCTCTCATTTGTCACACTGCTTGTCCGACATCCAGTACTGGATAAGCAAAAATTTCCTCCAACTAAATATTGGGAAGACCGAAGCCATTGCCTTTAGTCCCCGCTGCAAACTCCGTTCCCTAGCCACTGACTCCATCCCTCTCCTTGGCCAGTGTCTGAGGCTGAACCAGACCGTTTGCAACCTTGGCATCCTATTTGACCTTGAGATGAACTTCCGACCACATATGCGCTCCATTGCGAAGACTGTGTACTTCCACCTCCATAGCATCGCCCGTCTCTGCCCCTGCCTCAGCTTATCTGCTGCTGAAACCCTTATCCATGCCTTGATACCTCTAGACTTGACTATTCCAATGCTCTCCTGGCTGACCTCCCATCTTCCACCCTCCATAAACTTGAGCTTATCCAAAACTCTGCGGCCCGTATCCTCACTCGCAGCAAGTCCCGTTCACCCATCACCCCTGTGCTTGCCTACGTTGGCTCCTGTCCTGGCAATGCCACTGTTTTAAAATTCTCATCCCTGTCTTCAAATCCCTTCTTGGCCTCGCCCACCCTATCTCTGTAACCTCCTCCAGCCCTACAACCCTCCAAGATCTCTGCGCTCCTCCAATTCTTGTCTCTTGCGCATCCCCGATTTTAATCACTCCACCATTGGCAGCCGTGCCTTCAGCTGCCTAGGCTCCAAGCTCTGGAATAGCCTCCTTAAACCTCTCTGCCTCTCTACCTCCCTCTCCTCCTTTAAGAAGCTCCTTAAAACCTATCTCTTCAACCAAGCTTTTGGTGACCTGTCCTAATATCTCCTTATGTGGCTCGGTATCAAATTTTGTTTGTGTTGCTCAGGTGAAGCGCCCTGGGACAGTTTACTACGTTAAAGACGCTATATAAATGCAAGTTTTTGCTGTTGTAATAACTAAGTCATAAAAGGCAAAATAACCAGTTAACTATTTGAAGACTTTCAACAGTTTTGTTTGTCATAATTTTTGAAATGACATATTACAATTTATGTCGTAATGTTGCAATAAATGTCAAAATGTGGCATTGTTTTGTTTAGCCATCCCAGAGTGACAAAGTAGCAAATCCAAAGGTTTTGAAATGGATGAATGAACTGGTCAAGTTACGCAAGCAGTTAAAAGGTAAATACCCTATTTATTTTTTTCATGGTTGCACATAATGCAGTGAATCTTGCCTTGTACGTGTTTGTAATTTTGCAAGTTAATATCTCCATTAGAGAGATGTTGAAAACTATTAGCAGGATAATTGAAAGGCAGACCATCTTCACGAAAACGTGTTTGACAAATCTTTTTTTAATTATAAGCACATAATGGGACACATAAATTGTCAAAGTTCATTATCAGGTCACTTGTGATGTCACTATGACAAAATGACACAAGACTCTTTTGGCTCATTCCTTTCCATAAAAGTTTTTCAAATACATTGCTATGAAGAAAATACCTTTTTTAAGTTTCTGAAAGATGTAACATAACCCTTAGATCTGAGTACTTCAACTCTCTCAGCTAGCTAGTTTTGCCTTTAGTTCATATGATAGTAAAGCAAACCCTAATAGTTTTAAGATACTCTGCTGTCAGGAGCAGCTTTCTTTTTCTATTAATAGTGGACCTCTTTTGGTGTTGCTCAAGGTAAGTCAGGTGATAAACTTTTGTAAGGAAAGCAGTGTAATGCATTGTAACGCATGCCATAGAATTCTGCTGCTAGACTGTGTCTTTAAGTCCACAAAATCTAATTGTTAATTAAATGCAGCCCTGGTAAATCAACAACCACAACCGTTTGCATTTATATGTGGAGGATAGTAACAGACTTCAGGAGGACATAGACTGGTGAAATGGGCAGACTCATGGCAGATGAAATTTAATGCAGAGAAGTGTGAGGTGATGCATTTTGGTAGAAAGAATGAGGAGAGGCAATATAAACTAAATGGTACAATTTTAGAGGGGGTGCAGGAACAGAGAGACCTGGGGATGCACATACACAAATCTTTGAAGGTGGCAGGACAAATTGAGACATCTGTTTTTTTTTAAAAAAAGCATATGGGATCCTGAGCTTTATTAATAGAGGCATAGAGTTCAAAAGCAAGGAAGTTATGTTAAACCTTTATAAAACACAGGTTAGGCCTTAGCTGAAATGTTGTGTTCAATTCTGGGCATCACACTTTAGGAAGGATGTCAAAGCCTTAGAGAGGGTGCAGAAGAGATTCATTAGAATGGTGCCAGGGATGAGGGACTTCAGTTATGTGGAGAGACTGGAGAAGCTGGGGTTGTTCTCCTTAGGAGAGAGAAGGATAAAGGGAGATTTGATAGAGATGTTCAAAATCATGAACAGTAAATAAGGAGAAACTGTTTCCAGTGGCAGAAGGGTCGGTTACCAGAGGACACAGATTTGAGGTGATTGGCAAAAGAGCCAGAGACGACATGAAGAAACATTTTTTTACGCAGCGAGTTGTAATGATCTGGAATGCACTGCCTGAAAGGCTGATTCAATAGTAACTTTCAAAAGGGAATTGGATAAATACTTGAAGGGAAAAAATTTACAGGGCAATGGGGAAAGAGGGTAATGGGACTAAATGGAAGGCTCCTTCAAAGAGCTAGCACACGCACGATGGGCTGAATGGCCGCCTCCTGTGCTGTACCTACTGTGATATAGCACCTTTGACGTAGGAAATATCTCGAGGCCTTCACAGCGATGTAATCAGGCAAAAATCATCACTGAGTCAAAGAAGGAGATATTAAGAGGGTGACCGAAAGCTTGGTCAAAGAAGTGGGTTTAAAGGAGGACCTCAAAGGAAGAGAGGGAGGTGGAGAGGCAGAACGATTGTGAAGGGAATTCCAGAGCATGGCGGTCTAGATGGCTGAAGGTACAACTAGCAATAGTGGGGCAAAGGGAGAGGAGGGTGCACAAAAGGCTAGAGTCAGAAGATTGGAGAGTTTGGGAGGTGCTGTCGGGCTGGAGGAGGTTATATAGAGCTAGGGAGTGGAAAGGCTATGAACGGATTGAAACACGGGATGAGAATTTAAAATTTGAGGCGTTGGGGGACTGCTAGGTCAGCAAGTGTAGAGGTGATGAGTGAGTGGGACTTGGTGCAGGATAGGATACAGGCAGCAGAGTTTTTGATGAACTGAAGTTTACAGAGTATGTTGAATGGGAGGCTGGCCAGGAGAGCAATTGGTATAGTTGCACCTGGAGGTGAAAGAAGCCTGGATGACAGTCTCAACAGCAGACAGGCTGAGGGAGAGGCGGAGGCGTACAATGTTATGGAGATAGAAGCAGACGGACTTTGTGATAGAGTATAGGATCGGAAGTTTAACTCAGGGTCGAATAGGACTTTGAGATTATGAGGACTGGTTCGGCCTGAAATATTGGCCAGGGACGGGGATGGAATTGGTGGTGTGGGTATGGAGTTTGTGGTGTCGGCTGAAGACGATTACCTCAGTCTTCCCAGTGTTTAACTGGAGGATATTGTGGTTCACCCAAGACTGGATATTAGGCAAGCTGTCTGACAAAATAGAAGCAGTGGAGAGCTTGAGCTAGGTGGTGGAGAGTTAGAGCTGGGTGTCATCGGTGTACATATGGAAGCTGACCCATGTCTGCGGATAATGTCGCCAAGGAGCAGCATGTAGATGAGGAAGAGGCAGCTGAATGGATGGTCTGAATCTTAGTAACAAAGAAGTCTATGTGCTGCTCACACATTGGAGGTGAAAATGGAAGGGGCGGAGTCGAGTGATTTAATGAGACAGTAATGGAGAAATGAAACCGGATGTTATTCCAGGATGATTCTGGAGTCGTGTACGGTTTTGGCAGAGGAGAGGAGAGTGCGACGTGATGGTCCAGCCAGAGCTGGTGATTGACGGCTAAACCAGTTGTTTGCCAGCTACCCTCAATTTCCCCCCCCCGCCCCCCGACGGTTTTGAGGAAGCGAAGATGGCGGCCGCATCAGGGGAAATGACCACGGTGAGGGAGTGGTTGAGCCAATCGATTGCTACAGATGTAGTGTGTTCAATGGAGGGCCAAAGATTAGAATTGCTGGGATGAGAGAACAAAGTTTTGCTGGGGACAAGAGCACCAAAGGTGGACATGAGTGAATGGTTAAACAAATCGACAGCTGCAGAAGTGATGTGGAGAAGGGAGGGCCAAAGGCTAGGGAGTTTGTATTTAGAAAGTGCAGTTGTAAGTAATTTGGGGGAGATTTTTTCCAGGGATGAATATAGAATGAAGTTGGGTTAGAAGCGGGTAGGCAAATATGGGTGGTGAGGGATACAAGGAAATGATCAGACTTCAATTGTGGGTGAGGGAATTTTGCAGATCGGAAGGTGCTTTGTAAATTTTGTTAATGATTGTCTCCTGCTCTGCATCTAATGTGGTGTGACATTTAGTGTGTGATGTGTGTCAAGAGATGAGCATTTTTATACAACTAATTTCTCCCATGGCATTGCTCATGGTGCATCAGAGGATATTTTATTACAGTATCATTATGCCGTGTAATGCACAATATATCATCAGGGTCATTGATTCATGGAGATCAAATATCCAATTTTTATTGTGAGATATTCTGGGATTTATAGCGGTGCTTTGGAAATCAAATTCAAAAGCTCTGTTCCTGTAAAATCCATAATTATATGTCCTTTACTTATATATTAAATTTTCAGCTCCTACCTTCCTTAAAGCTCAGGATACATGGGAAGATAGTGGGAGGATGTTCACAAATCCAGGTCAGTAACAGGTGTACAGCAATAGTGAAGAGTTGGGGAGACAATTCAAGGGGTTTAGCATTTATGGGAAAGTCCTTGGTTTAGGTATTGCTCGGGGGATGGGTGTTGTATGTGGTGGGACCGGGAGGGGTTTTGGAGTCTGGTAATAATGTGGAGGGGAGGGATAGGTATTCATGGTGGAAGCTGCAGAATGTGGTATGAGAGCACAGGATGGGTGCTTGTGTAGGGAATTAACGGGGACTGGTGGGGAGGCATGGATGTTTAAGGTGAGTGGGAAAGGCATGGGTACTCTGGACTGTAGAGGGGTAAAAGAGGCGAAGGGGAATGAAATGCGTAAGCTTTGCTTAAAATGTTTGGAATTTAAATAACAGAGTTCTCCAGAGTCAAGAAAAGCCAGTACCCAGTTAGAACCATAATCCCAGGTTTTTGAAGAGCATGTATTGGGTGGGAGGAAAAGACCACCTCCGGTTCTGTGTGGTTGGGCCAGGTCGGGTGGGGCTGAGAGGGAAGGCTGACTCTATGCAAAAGATGGGCACAGGAAATGTTGCACTTAAAGGAAGTATGCAAATACGCAAGACTTTTTAATACTATAATATATTGTTATATATTGTAGACTTAAGCACTCCATTCCCCTTCATCTCTTACTCCTCAACTGTCTTGAGTGCATATGCCTTTCCCCGCTTACCTTAAACATCCAAACCATCCCACAAGTCCCATCTACTGCTCCCCCCTCCCCCTTCCCACCAGCCAAGCACCCATCCTGTACTTTTCTACCACATTTTGCAGCTTCCACCCTGAATGCCCATCCCTCCCATCCACCTGATTACCAGGCTTGAGAATATATAATTATATCGATGGATATAATTATAGCACTTAACTTCCTGTTTTCCCTGCTGCTTTTCCTATTCGGTTCCACTTTCATTGAAATAACTGTTATTTCTAACTAATACCACCCTATTTTAGTCTTTGCTAGTTTAATGTATTATCCATCTTTCTCTGAATCTTGGGTCCCCCTTCATGAGGTGAGAACCATTGGACAAAGTTGCATTTATTGAACAAAGCCTGAAGTTTTATAAGATCAACATGGCCACATCGACAATGCAGCTAAATAGTCCATCTTGGATTACGACAACTTGTTGAGCTATCTCATCCACAGCATAAGTTGCATGATTAAACCCAGGAAAAATAATTCACTAATTGCTGTGATTGTTAATACTCTAAAAGTACAAAATTCTTCGTGCACCTTGTTCAAGATAATATAGCAGTCACTATAAACTGGAACTTAATGTGATTTGAATGACCGAATGCATATATGTAAACAGTGTAAATAAATGAGCAGATATGCACCAATATGTTTTTGTTTGTACTTTCATAACAGAGGCAAGATATAAAACTTCAGAAAACGATGTAGAAATTTTGCCTGTAATACGCCCACGCAGCAATACTCTTCCAAAGAGCTTTGGTTCTTGTCTGGAACATGAGCAAAGAGATGTATATAAAGAAACATCCGAGAAGGAGAAAAAGCCATCTATGGAAGCAACATTAGAAACAATCCTAAAAAGACTTAAAGAAAAACGAGCTGAGGAAGACTGGCCAGAGGATATTAAGGTATTGCTTGGACAGTAGCCTTTTGACTGCTGAATTTGGTTGAGCCAGTAGAACAACAAGTATTTAATCTCACTTGTTCCCATTTCATATGTAATCATTTTACCTGCTTTATTTATCTAATTTGACAATTGTACTGTTTTGATAACATTAGATAGATTAAATGTTGAGGACAAGCTGCACAGTTGTGACTGAGCACTTTGGACTGAGCATGCTCTTGAAACAATTGTTGCGATTTAAGGCTTTGTTGAATATAGTACTTTAAATGTTTCCTGGACAGGTCGATAGTTTCTTCCTGCCTCATGTGGAGGACTGAGGACAAAACAATGCTGCACAACACACTGGTGTATTATGAAAAATATCATTAATTTAGTTTGCCAGAAAGGAAAAATCAGAATTGAACCAGATTGACCACTTAAAATGCAAATAGAACTGCTGCACAAGCTTGTAGCTGACAAATTGCTTTACAACATTTGGTATATTGAGTGTTACCGTTGCAATTTCATTTGGTTTAATTTAAAATGTATTTAATTACCCTCTCTAACAGGAAATGAGACAAAACCATTTAACAGCAGAGAAGATAGCCCTACAGAAGAGTCTATTATATTTTGAGAGCATTCATGGACGTCCGGTATTTTTACTTTTGCCTGTTTTTAGGACTTGCTGATTATTGGCACTTTTTAAATCTAAACTTAAATGTCAGGCATTGCATTCATTTAAGTGTGTTATGTACTTCAATATAAAATATAAATCTTTATCAATAAAAGCAAAGAAAAAAATTGGTGCAGTTAAAAAGTAAAATATTTGAGAGCTTACTAGAGAGGTATACAAAATGGAGTACATATCTGGAGGAAACGAGTGTTATTGTTAGGTCAAGTACACTAAGAATTTATATTTTTAAGCTGCTAATTCTATAAATACGAACTGTGTTCATGTGAAATAATTTTATCGTGGTATACAGTTATCGTCTTTGGGGTGAAAGCAACTTAATATTGACAAATAAAAATTGAATACTTGAAAGTCAATCCCTTTGAGAACCAGGGGTTCAGATGACATCACAAACTGCCTGAGTGAAACTAGAATGGTTTGTAAATGGTATCTGAAACTGAAACCTGGGATTAGACCGCAGTCTTGATCATACTGCTTGGTATCAATTAAGTTATGTGAATGAATGAAAAAAGTCATAAATAAAATAACATTCCAAATTATTTTTAAGAGTAAAATTAGTATAATAATTGAATGATCAGTGTATTGACTGTTTAATATAGACATTGTGAGATAAAAGTACCATTTATGAAAAGTCATGTCACTATATCCACTTCATCAATTATCCTGTAAAAGTATATATTAATGTACTTACTAGTTTGCAGTCCTGCTTAGTGTTCAATATTTAATGAGACCTATCTAATTTTCTAGGTTACTAGGGAAGAAAGACAGCTAGTGAAGCCTTTATATGATAGATACCGACTTGTGAAACAGATGCTGGCCAAGGCAAACGCAACACCAGTTATTGTAAGTGTGAAGCTTCCCTAAAAATAACAAAATTAACAATATGGTGCCTTCAACGTAGTAAAAAGTCCTACGGCGCTTCACAGCAGCGTAATCAAATAAAACTTGAAACCGAGCCAAAGAAGGAGACATTAGGGCAGGTGACCAAAGGTTGGCCAAAGAGGCAGGCTTTAAGGAAGGCCTTAAAGGAGGAGAGAGAGGTGGAGAGTTTAAAGAGGGAATTCCAGAGCGAAGGGCCCCACAAGCTAAAGGCACGGCCGCCACTGTTGGGTTGAAGGAAGTAGGGCATGGAAAAGAGACCAGAGTTGGAGGAATGTAGGGCTGGAGGAGGTTATGGAGATAGGGAGGGGCAAGGCCATGGAAGGATTTGAACAAGAGGATGAGAATTTTAAAATGGGGGTGTTGGGGACCGAGAGCCAATGTAGATCAGCGAGCACAAGGGTGATGGGTGAACAGGACTTGGCGCCAGTTAGGATATGGACAGCAGAGTTTAGGGTGAGCTCAAGGTTATGGAGGGCGCAATGATGGGAGGCCAGCCAAGAGGACATCAGAATAGTCGAGTCTGAAGGTAACAAAAGCATAGATGAGGGTTTCAACAGCAGATGGGCTGAGGCAGGGCAGAGACGGGTGATATTGTGGAGGTGGAATTAGGCGGTCTTGGTGATGGAGAGATTATGGGTTCAGAAGCTCAGTTCATTGTCAAATAGGACACTGAGTTTGGGAACAGTCTGGTTCAGCCTGAGACAGTGTTGTTTGGTAGGAAACAGAATTACCAATAGTGCTGTAATAGCTGACACGCAGATTGTTTTCACTTTTCATAGAATCATAGAATGGTTACAGCATGGAAGGAGGCCATTTGGCCCATCGAGTTTGTGCCGGCTCTCTGCAAGAGCAGTCTAGCTAGTCCCACTCCCCCGCCCTTTCCCCATAGCCCTGCAAATTTTTTCCCTTCAAGTACTTATCTAATTCCCTTTTGAAAGCCATGATTGAACCTGCCTCCACCACCCCCTCAGGCAGCGAATTCCAGATCATAACCACTCGCTGTGTAAAAAAAAGTTTTTCCTCGTGTCGCTTTTGGTTCTTCTGCCAATCACCCCTTGAATCCATGTCCTCTAGTTCTTGACCCTTCCGCCAATGGGAACAGTTTCTCTCTATCTACTCTGTCTAGACCCTTTGTGATATTGAATATCTCTATCAAATCTTCTGTCAACCTTCTCTGCTCTGAGAACAACCCCAGCTTCTCCAGTCTATCCACATAACTGAAGTCCTTAATCCTTGGAACCATTCTAGTAAATCTCTGCCCTGCCACCTGCAACGATTTGTGCACATATACCCCCAGATCTCTCTGTTCCTGCACCCCTTTTAGAATTGTACCCTTTAGTTTATATTGCCTCTCCTCGTTCTTCCTACCAAAACGTATCACTTTGCACTTCTCTGCGTTAAATTTCATCTGCCACGTGTCCGCCCATTTCTCCAGCCTATCTATGTCCTCTTGAAGTCTGTCACTATCCTCCTCACTATTCACTACACTTCCAAGTTTTGTGTCATCTGCAAATTTTGAAATTGTGCCTTGTACACCCAAGTCCAAGTCATTAATATATATGAAGAAAAGCAGTGGTCCTAGCACTGACCCCTGGGGAACACCACTGTACACCTCCCTCCAGTCCGAAAAACAACCGTTCCTGTTACTTAGCCAATATTGTATACATGCTGCCACTGCCCCTTTTATTCCATGGGCTTCAACTTTGGTGACAAGCCTATTATGTGGCACTTTATCAAACGCCTTTTGGACAACATCCAGGCTTGGGCTCATAAGTGGCAAGTAACATTCGCACCAGATAAGTGCCAGGCAATGACCATCTCCAACAAGAGAAAGTCTAACCACCTCCCCTTGACATTCAACGGCATTACCATCGCCGAATCCCCCACCATCAACATCCTGGGGGTCACCATTGACCAGAAACTGAACTGGACCAGCCATATAAATACTGTGGCTACGAGAGCAGGTCAGAGGCTGGGTGTTCTGCGGCGAGTGACTCACCTCCTGACTCCCCAAAGCCTTTCCACCATCTACAAGGCACAAGTCAGGAGTGTGATGGAATACTCTCCACTTGCCTGGATGAGTGCAGCTCCAACAACACTCAAGAAGCTCGACACCATCCAAGATAAAGCAGCCCGCTTGATTGGCACCCCATCCATCACCCTAAACATTCACTCCCTTCACCACCGGCGCACTGTGGCTGCAGTGTGTACGATCCACAGGATGCACTGCAGCAACTCGCCAAGGCTTCTTCGACAGCACCTCCCAAACCCGCGACCTCTACCACCTAGAAGGACAAGAGCAGCAGGCACATGGGAACAACACCACCTGCACGTTCCCCTCTAAGTCACACACCATCCCGACTTGGAAATATATCGCCATTCCTTCATCGTCGCTGGGTCAAAATCCTGGAACTCCCTTCCTAACAGCACTGTGGGAGAACCGTCACCACACGGACTGCAGCGGTTCAAGAAGGCGGCTCACCACCACCTTCTCGAGGGCAATTAGGGATGGGCAATAAATGCTGGCCTCGCCAGCGACGCCCACATCCCGTGAACGAATAAAAAAAAAGTCCATATACACTACATCAACTGCATTGCCTTCATTGACCCCATCTGTTACCTCATCAAAAAACTCAATCAAGTTAGTTAAACACGATTTGCCTTTAACAAATTCGTGCTGGCTTTCCTTAATTAATCCACACTTCTCCAAGTGACTGTTAATTTTGTCCCAGATTATCTGTATTATTTGGTTCTTTGCTTATATTGTATCCTACCATACAACACTAATTTAGAATGAAAAGTGTGAAAAACATTTTCTAACACAACAGCCAAGGCTGCTGGCTTCTCAAAGAACTCTGGTTGCTGTCACCAAACAAAACTGGCAGCCTTGAGTCATGAATTTCTAAAAGGGTCGTCAGTTGATGGTCCCTTTTTTTTAAAAGAAACTCTAGGGTTTCACTTTTGCTTAATTGCCAATGCCATTTTTTCCAGCTGATACTTGACTTGTAAGTATCAGTCCTTTCTAGTCCCATCAACTCATTCTCAGCCTCTACTCAGCAGCACAACCAATTATAGGATTTGTGTTAAATGTCCTAGACCCTTCACAGTGATTGATAATAACAACTTCACTTCACTGTCTTCTAATGTTGCCTCATTTCTAAACTTACTCCAAACTTAGCAAAAGGAACCTCAATAACTATCTTGTTTGTTAGAAGGATATCCTGGACACAAGATTATTCAAGCTTGCTTCCACTAAGTCGTATAGAGACCTTGGGTTGTTCTGCCAAGAAACAAATCTCCACCCTTGGGTTAGAAAGGAAAGCTAGTTTTAAGCAGGGAGTTGTCCAGCAAATGTGCTTTCTTCCTGGCTGCACGAGATAGTGCAGAATTGCAAACCTGATTAACTTCAGAGTTTGATATGCATCAATCTTTGAGGAAGCAAAGGTAGTTTTATCACAACCTTTTGCACTGTTCAAAGCAGTTTTATTGCTGGCATTGGTGTAAAAGAGGAAGTGCCACAAAACCTCTTACGAAATAAATAGTTAGATTCAGGCAACTGCTCTGAGGGCAACTGCTCTGAGATCATCTGAAGAATTCCTTCATATCTAGTTCTTCTGGCACAGAACATATTTCAGCATATGGCTGGCTTCAGAATTGTCTCTTGACTGTGACATTGCCCAATTGACCTGTCTTAAGACTGGCAGACACTGCACTGCAACACATGGAGTATCCAATTCTTTTAGATTATGAAGAAGAGGAAGAAGAAAGGAAACCAAAAGTGTAAACTCTTCTAGTGGGCACTAATGATGCAGGAAATTAGACTGCAGTGTTCCTGTACTTCTGACTTCACTCATATGTGTTGAGTTGCCCGTTTGCATCTTGGGAATCCAGGCGTGGATGGGTGTACCTGCAAGCCAGATGTTTCCACTGTTTCAGTCCCCTTCTCTTGCAAACAGCCACAAAAATTGTTCAGGAGAGCCCGAGTCAGACTGAACATATGGCCTTTAGGCTTGATGGATCAGATTTCTTTGTCTCGGCTGCTTCTTTCTCTGACTTCTTAAAGGATTGCACCATAGATGCCACATGTCAGAAGATAGATGCCCCCTCTCTTTTTCCTCGCCCGCCCCCAAAAAAACCTGGAAAATCCAGGATAAAGCACTATCTCAAGAGGCCTGTTAACCATCTGGCTGCTCCTTAACTAAACTGACAATCAGTTGGGCAGAAGAAAGAAAAGAACAACTTGAGCAAGACAACAGAGACTGGGAGTACAAAAAGCAATAATACCATGATTGTTAAGGAGTCTAGGGCATTGGATGAAGAAAGAAGGTAGGCCTGGCTCTTAAATGAGCCACAGGCAGACAGCAGCATGTGGAGCCAGGAAAGCTGTAAACAGGATGCAGCAGAGCCCACCTTCAACCCATAGGCAGCTAGTCCAGAGGTTCCCTACATAAATCCCCAGAAGACCGAACAACACAAGATTGCAGAGCCCATTGCACACCCATGAGCCTCAGAACAGAACAGTTCACCGGAGCTAGACAGTAAATTAAACAAATTGCATAACAGAGTAGTTGGCCAGGTCACCTTCCCAGCTACTGCCATGACTTTTAACGAGTAGACAAGCAGGAGCACAATATTTACCTTACCCTTTTCCATGGCACCTTTCCAGCAGTCGATGGAAAAGACCCTATCCCTACACCCCCAGTCCACCTGTCTGTCTTTCGCAGCAATTTTTTTTTTAAAGAGTTCAGAGGATTAGATTGGCTGCCTAATATATGTCTGACATACTGTGATTGGAATGCTTTTGAGAAAGAATTGAACATTATGCTTAGTCAGGCATTCACATCATTTTCATGCCATTTTGTCTGCTGTCCTAGCTTTCTTTGGGAATAGGAACATCTGCATGCACTAAACCCTCTATCGAAGTCTTGTTCGTGTGGATACTAATGGGTGGGCATAGAACAGTGTTGTCCAGTAGAAATCACTGTCTAGCCACAGGCATGGCTACGGTGACACCGTTCTAGCCACATGCACTAATTTTTGTAGACAACAACCTTACGGGATACGAGTAAATGTACTTAACGTGTATTTGCTTAACAAACATCTACCACCATTCAGTGTGAAATTTTGCAGCGTGAAAATTGATCTTCACTCAATTTTCCTATTGGATTTTCCTGACTTTATACCTGTGAAATGGGACAAATTTGGAAAATCTATACGGAGAAGCACTCCAAGCCAACCGTAGTGCCACCGAAGGTTCCATGTAATATTATTCATTTATTTGTACATTGCGGTTGAATGGATGAGGAAAGTTATTAGATTACTTACCGTCAGTCTAGTCCTTCTCATTGTTTTGAAAGGAGTTCAGTCCCTATGTACAAGCTCCTTTCCAACCTTAACCTTTGGTTCTGTCTTTGAGGGGATGCTGTTTGCAGCTGCTTTGGTTTGTGATGTGTTGCTCTTGATCTTAAGGTGAAAGGATGAGATGTGATCACAGGCACGATGGGCCAAATGGCCTCCTTCTGTGCTGTATCATTCTATGGTTCTATGAATTCGGAGAAATGCCTTGTGTGAAGTGAGGAAAGATCACCTGATTAAACAACAAATCAAAAGCAAAATACCGTGGATGGTGGAAATCTGAAATAAAAACAGAAAATGCTGGAGAAGCTCAGCAAGTTAATTTGTGTTTTGACTTGCTGAGCTTCGCCAGCATTTTCTGTTTTGATTAAACAACAGTGCAGTTGTGTGAATTTCTCAGGCATTATCCCTGGATGAGTTCCCCCTCCCTGCAGTTAGTAATCCAACATTTTGTTTTTCATATAAGAGGATTGCAGAAAAAAAGCCAGTTGGTGCTCAAATTGATTTCTTGTCACATGTTATTGATTACAGCTATATGATATATTAACACATAATGCCACACTGCATAATTTACTGAATTATCAAAGCTAAGTGTTTTAAGAATGAGATCAGTTTTTACGTTGGTAATGTCAATATGGGAAGGAGACCAAACTGCCACATTGGCCTTGTATTACTGTCAAATCTTCAAAAAGGCAGGATAACATTTATCTTTCATCAATTTCTTCCAGGGTTCTCCATCAACCAAACGTCGTGGCCAGACATTGCAGCCAATCATTGAAGGTGAAACTGCTCACTTCTTTGAGGAAATAAAGGTTAGGTTTCATTTGTATTCATAATATATCGCATTAATCACATGGAAACATTACTTGTAGCTTGTTTAGTTACACAGCCTTTCAAATTGTTTTGATTGTCGGCAGTTTATGAAATCCCATTGAACATTCTGTTGACAGTGCAATAATACCTATTGTAGTTCAGTTTAGAATTGTTTGAAGAGGGTACATAAATAATGAAAATGAATACTGAGAGAATTGTAACTTAATTTCCGTGTTAGTAGCATTGCTAGTTGGCACAACCAGTAGTTGTATGGGAAGATTGTTACAACAACAACTTGCATTTATATAACACCTTTAATGTAGTAAAACGTCCTAGGGCGCTTCCCAGGAGTGATTTTCAACCAAAATTTGACACTGAGCCACATAAGGAGATCTTAGGATAGGTGACTAAAAGCTTGGTCAAAGAAATAGGTTTTAAGGAGCATCTCAAAGGAGGAGAGAGAGGCGGAGAGGTTTAGGGAGAGAATTCCAGAGCTTAGGGCCTAGGCAGCTGAAGGCACGGCCGCCAGTGGTGGAGCAATTAAAATCGGGGATGCGCAAGAGACCAGAATTGGAGGAGCACAGAGATCTTTGAGGGTTGTAGGGCTGGACAAGGTTACAGAGATAGGGTGGGGTGAGGCCATGGAGGGATTTGAAAACAAGCATGAGAATTTTAAAATTGATGCGTTCCCAGACTGGGAGCCAGGCGTGCACAGGGGTGATGGGTGACCGGGACTTGGTGTGAGTAAGAATATGGGCAGCAGAGTTTTGGATGAGCTCAAGTTCATGGAGGGTGGAAAATGGGTGGCCGGCCTGGAGAGCATTGGAATAGTCAACTCAAGAGGTAAGAGGCATAGATGAGGGTTTCAGCAGCAGACGAGCTGCGGGGCAGAGACAGGCGATGTCACTGAGGTGGAAGTAGGCCGTCTTGTTGATTGAATGGCTATGTGGTCGGAAGTTCATTATGGGTCATATAGGATGCCAAGGTTGCGGTCAGTCGGGTTCAGCCTCAAACAGTGGCCAGGAAGAGGGTTGGAGTCGGTGGCTAGGGAGTGGAGTTTGTAGTGGGAACCAAAGACAATGGCATCGGTCTTCCCAATATTTAGTTGGAGGAAATTTTTGTGTGACAAATGAGAGACAGTGGAGGGGTCGAGGGCGGTGGTGGTGCGGTAGAGCTGGGTATCATCAGCGTACATGTGGAACCTGCCTTTGTGTTTTCGGATGATGTCGCCGAGGGGCAGCATGTAGATGAGAAATGGGAGGTGGCCAAGGATAGATCCTTGGGGGACTCCAGAGTAAACGGTGCATGAGCGGGAAGAGAAGCCATTGCAGGTGATTCTCTGGCTACGACTGGATAAACAAAAATGGAACCATGCGAGCGCAGAACCACCCAGTTGGACGTCAGAGGGGAGGGGTTGGAGGAGGATGGTGTGGTTAACCGTGTCAAAGGCTGCAAACAGGTCGAGAAGGATGAGGAAGGATAGTTTACCACGGTCACAGTCACATAGGATGTCATTTGTGACTTTGATAAGGGCCATTTCAGTACTGTGGCAGGGACAGAAACCTGATTGGAGGGATTCAAACATGGAGTTGCTGGAAAGATGGGCACAGATTTGGGAGGTGACAACATGTTCAGGGACTTTGGAGAGGAGAGGGAGGTTGGAGATTTGGCAGTAGTTTACAAGGACAGAGGGGTCAAGGATGGTTTTTTTTGAGGAGGGGTGTGATGAAGGCAGATTTGAAGGGGAAGGGGACAGTACCTGAGGAGAGGCGTCTGTTAACAATATCAGCTAATTTGGGGGCCAGGCAGGGAAGTTGGGTGGTCAGCAGTTTGGTGAGAATAGGGTCAAGGGAGCAGGAGGTGGGTCTCATAGTCGAGATGAGCTTGGAGAGGACATGAGGGGAGATGGGAGAGAAACGATAGAAAGATGCGAGTCCAGGGTTAGGGCAGTTGAGAACCTTAGGGGAAGTTTGGCTTGTTGGGCTAGGGAAAGGGAGAGAAGCAGCAGAGACAGCTGAACAGATGGTCTCAATCTTAGTGACAAAATAGTTCTTGAGCTCCTTGCACTTGTTGGAGGTGAGGGTGGAGGAGGCAGGGAAGAGGGGTTTAAGAAGACAGTTTGTAGTGGAGAAGAAAAGCCGGGAGTTATCTTTGCATTCCAGGATAATCCTAGAATAATGAACAGTTTTGGCAGAGGCGAACAGGACCCAATAGTGCTTTACGTGGTCCAGCCAGATCTGGCGATGAATTGCTAAACCAGTTGTCTGCTATAAATGTTCAAGTCTGTTAATAACGAACTACAATTGTAGTAGAGTATAGTAACAAATAAGGAATAGGCTGTTCACAACTCTGCTTTTGATTTTCTGAAAATATGTCTGGTATATAAGGTAGCATTATGATGATTGGGAGGCACATAAAATATTTGTGTATCTATTGGCAGAAATTTGCCCTTCCATGCCTAAGCATCTGCTGTATAGTTCTGTGGGAAATGGCGCAGGTGTTATCTTGGGCTGTATTCAGAATCTTGGTTAAGACGTGTTTGGTAATAAAAGGACCTACAACCTGGGAGTAGCTGTTCCTCCAAGTGATGCTCATGGCTCCAAACGCAAACACCTGTTTTCTGGCAGAGCTGGGCTTGCAGCATTCTTAGAGGTTGACGGTGGTCTTGAATCCACCATCTCCAGTTCACTTTTCAGGTGCAGCTCCCAAAGTGAAGAGTTGGAATTTGTTCTTGGAAATCTTCGAGTGAAGATTACTCTCTCTTCCCTCCCCCCCCCCAAAAAAAAACACATGCATCCCCATTGTTATGGAAGGAGCTGTTGCAAGGAAGTTTCCGCACAGCTGCTTAAACCAGTCAGATACATTTCTTCATGTTGGTTATTCTTGTGTTCTGGTCCTAATAAACCTATTTACTTGATGGTCTTTAATTTTTCTCAGAAGATATTCCTTTAGGAGTCTGCTGTCTTCTGCTATTCATACATTGGAACTTCCTGTGCAAATTTCTTTTGATGACTTTCGTCCCCTTCAGCCTGTGCCAAGCTAGTTAATAGAACCAGCTGGATACTTGAATAAGTGGTCTTACAGTACATAGAAAAGGATGGTCTTTGTGACCAGTTATCTCACTCATGGTATGGATTTTAGCTGAGAATTTAATAGCACTTGTGGTATTTATCCCTGTATGCTGGTCATCGAGTAGAAGTTTACAGCTTTCTTTTGTGTTTGTTTTTTAGGAAGAGGAGGAGGAGGAGGATGATTGTAATATGACAGCAGACTTCACTGTTACCCTAAGGCCAGGCTTACACGCAAGAAATTTTTTAGATCAGTTGGATAATGACCACAACATAATTGCATCGACAGTAGAAGAGACTTCAATGAAGCTGAGCCTTGACCTAGGGGTATCAAGCATGCATGCTGCATCAATGTGAGTATATGATAAAATATTGAAGTATCACACTTTGATATGTAGTATTACAATTTTTTTGGTTTTAGTGGTGGGGTGAGGAAAGAGAATTAGTCTTGCTTCAAAAGTCTTGATGACAAGATCATATTGTCTGTTGTATTATTCCAAATTTCAATATCATTTTGGTGTGGTCATCTGGACAGTCTTATTCAATTGATTTTGATTTACTAAATATTATGACTGATATACATCATCAGAGTTGTGATCAGGTAGAAGCATCATTTCCTAATACATGCTCAGTGTGTAGAGAGATGCTTCAAATGTACAAATCCAGCTGAGCAATGCTTCTATAATCACTTGTTAGGTTCTAGTTAAATTTCAAAAGCATCAACGATCACTTTGATAACTGAATTTGCGTTTTCCACTCTTCAAATATTAATGTACAGCAGTATGTTAGTATATTTTATTGTGCTAGGGCACTTAATTTCCATGTTGAGGATATGCATCCTCCTGTGTTTTAGAATTGCTTAGTTGGGGGACAGACTGGATGGTTATTTTTCTTCTGGTATTTGGGCTGAAATCAGCCTGGACTGATGGAATAAAAGTTTTCTGTCTGTAGTTCAAGGGGCCCAAGTGAAGTAAGTTTGGGTAGCCTTCGCTGACCACGATTCTGCACAATTTTTAGTCTAAGAGGCCACAAGGATGGCTGAAATGAATAGTAGAAAAATTACATTGGTGTAGCAGGGTAAGCAATTAAGATTGGGGACTAAGGCACAACATTGGCATTGAATAGAGAAAGTGTCAATCTATATTTGAACTGTGCCTAACCTGCAGTTGATGACATCTCTCATCTTAACTACATAAGCACAAAAAACCTTTTCTAACCTCTTTTAGGTTGTGGGAAAGAATAGAAAAGGTATTTTCAGTATGAACACTAGTGTCCTGTTTATTGAACCATTGAGAGAAACGAATGGAAGTGATGATAGATGATGTCTTGCTGTGAAAAAGTTTGATCATAAAGCTGCCTTCACTCCAAACTTTGTTAAATGATCCATGGTTTGTTGTCAGATCTTTCATAAGAAAACTGTACGTAATTAGCTATAGGCGCCTTTTTTCTGAGTACACATATTCTTCATTTATTAGTCTCTGCATATGAACGGGATATGAATATATGAAAATGCTGCACAGGGAGAGACCAGCTGGTCCATCTAGCTCGTGATGCCTTGTGCTTCATGATTAAGACATTTTCTACTCACCGGGTCCATACAATCTCCTGGGAGAGGCCAAAAACCCAAGGCCAATTAGGGGGAATAAAATCTGATCCCCAAGACAATCAAAACTAGTCAAGGAGACTGCATTGACCATGACTTACATTGGACAAAACATGGACAAAAGAGCTGAATTCCAGAGGTGTGGTGAGAATGACTGTCTTTGACATCAAGGCAGCGTTTGACCAAGTGTAGCATCAGGAGCCCTAGTGAAATTGAAGTCAATGGGAATCAGGGGATAACTCTCCATTGGCAAGAGTCATACCTAGCACAAAGGAAGATGGTAGTGGTTGTGGGAGTTCCTCAGCTGCTTTATCAATGATCTTCCCTCCATCATAAGATCACAAGTGGGGATGTTTGCTGATGATTGCACAGTGTTCAACTCCATTCGCAACCCCCCTCAGATAATGAAGCAGTCCGTGCCCGCATGCAGCAAGACCTGGACAACATTTTCAGGCTTGGGTTGATAAGTGGCAAGTAACATTCGTGCCAGATAAGTGCCAGGCAATGACCATCTCCAACAAGAGAGAGTCTAACCACCTCCCCATGACATTCAATGGCATTACCATTGCTGAATCCCCCATCAACAACATCCTGGGGGTGTCACCATTGACCAGAAACTTAACTGGACCAGCCACATAAATACTGTGGCTACAAGAGCAGGTCAGAGGCTGGGTATTCTGCGGCGAGTGACTCACCTGCTGACTTCCCAAAGCCTTTCCACCATCTACAAGGCACAAGTCAGGAGTGTGATGGAATACTCTGCACTTGCCTGGATGAGTGCAGCTCCAACAACACTCAAGAAGCTTGACACCATCCAGGACAAAGCAGCCTGCTTGAATGGCACCCTATCCACCACCTCAAACATTTACTCCCTCCGTCACCGGCGCACCGTGGCTGCAGTGTGTACCATTTACAAGATGCACTGCAGCAACTCGCCATGGCTTCTTCAACAGCATCTCCCAAACCTGCGACCTCTACCACCTAGAAGGACAAGGGCAGCAGGCGCATGGGAACACCACCGCCTGTACGTTCCCCTCCAAGTCATACACCATCCCGACTTGGAAATATATTGCCGTTCCTTCATCGTCGCTGGGTCAAAATCCTGGAACTCCCTACCTAACAGCACTGTGGGAGTACCTTCACCACACGGACTGGAGCGGTTCAAGAAGGTGGCTCACCACCATCTTCTCAAGGGCAATTAGGGATGGTCAATAAATGCTGGCCTTGCCAGTAACACCCACATACCATGAATGAATTTTTAAAAATTTCCTTGGGACCCACCTCTTGTGTGACATGATTTCTGCCCCGGCTAGGAACCGATTCAGCTCTCTTGAAGGTATAGAGCAAATCAGCATTCACCACACAAGTCAGCAACCTGTTCTGTGGGTCCACCATTCCCTGGGAAAAGATGAATCGTCTAACATCTAACCTAGATCTTGTGTAACTTACAAGTGTGACCCCTGATCCACCCAAATCTATCTATTTGTAAAAAGTTTCAGTGGTGGGGAGAGGAGAGAAACAGAATTAGTCTTGCGTCAAAAGTCTTGATGACAAGATCATCGTACCTCTGTTTGTTGTATTTTATTCTAAATTTCAATATCATTTTGGTGTGGTTATCTGGACAGTCTTCTTCAATTGATTTTGATTTACTAAATATTATGACTGATATAAATCATCAGTGCTGTGATTAGTTCGAAGGACCATTTCCTAATACATGCTCAGTGTGCAGAGATGCTTCAAATGTACACATCCAGCTGAGGAACACTTCCATAATCACTTGTTAGGTTCCAGTTAAATTTCAAAAGCATCAGTGATTTCTTTGAGGAAAGCTGAATTTACTTTTACCACTCTTCAAATATTAATGTATAGCTGTATGCTAGTGTATTTTATTGTACTGGGACACTTAAATAATTGAAATAAGGATGGACATAATCTAGCCCTTCATTATTTTATGGACTTCAATCAAATTGCCCGAGTTTGCGTTTCTCTAAAGTATATAGATCCAGCTTTTTAAGCCAATCTGCATAACTAAGGGGTTTTAAGCTGGTAATCAATCTTGTGGCCCCTCAATATTACCCATCATGTGAAGGGACCAAAACTAGACACAGTATTCTGAATGAGGCTCCACCAAGGTTTTACAAAAGGAGAACATGGTATGTCTTATACTGAATAGTCCTGTGGAATATATTGAATAGTCCTGTGGATGCAGCCTAGTGCCCTATTTGATTTAGATATAGCTTTACAGCATTGGTCGTGAATCTTTAAAGGGTTCTGAACTATGACACCTAGGTCTTTTTCTTTTACCACTTGCTTCATTTCTGTTCTCTGTAGTGTGTATGTATGTTTAGTGCTAGTCCTGTCCACATGTATCACAATACACTTACCTAAGTTGAATATCATTTGCCATACGTGGGCCCGTACTCCCACCATATCTAGCTTTGCTTGCAGTAGTTTGGTCTCCTCCAGTCCTATCACTCGCACATATCTTGGTATCATCCTCAAACTTGCGGATCGTTTCCCTAATACCTACATCATAGTCATTTTAATAAAGATAACAAACAGCAAAGGCCCTAACACAGATCCCTGTGGAACACCACTGATGACCTGTCTCCAAGCAGATCAAAAGCCAATTCTTAATCTATTGTAATAGCTTTCTACTAATTCCACAAAATTCTATCTTGTAGAGTAACCTATTGTGAGGTACCTTATCACAGGCTTTCTGAAAATCCAAGTAGACAACATCTACTGGGTTACCCTCATCCACTAACCTAGTGACGACTTCAAAAAATTTGCTCAAACTAGTAAGACATAAACTTCTTTCCCAGAAGCGGTATTGAGTCTTCCTGTGACCCCTTCTCTATCTAGGTGATCAGCAACTCTTATGATCCCTTCAAGCATCTTACCTATTACTGAAATCAAACTAATGGGTCTATAGCTCCATGGTTCTGCTTTGTCACCCTTTTATAAAATTGGAACTACATCAGCATGTTTCCAATCCGAGGCAACAGTCCCCAGACTCTAGCAAGCTGCTAAAGATCTAGGGAAGGGGATCACAAACCACATGTCCCATCTCTTTTAAGCCTGATCTATTTTGAGGTTCTTCATTTTATCTAAGATGGTATCCTCAACTATTTTAATATTCACAATCTTAATGTTAACAGTGCAACGCAACTTAGTGCTGATTGTTGAGCGTCATCTTCATGAGTGAAGACTAATGTGAAGTAATCATTTAGTACCTCTGCCATACATGAGTCCACTTGTGTCTGTCCCAGGGAATCTTTCAGTGGCCCTATACAGTCTTTAATGGTTCTCTGACTCCAAATGTATCTAAAAAAGCTTTTACCATTTATACTGCAATTACCCACTATTCTCTTCTCCATTCATAGAATTTTACAGCACAGAAGGAGGCCATACGGCCCATCGTGCCCATGCCAGTTCTTTGAAAGAGCTATCCAATTAGTCCCACTCCCCTGCTCTTTCCCCATAGCTCTGCAATTTTTCTCCTCTTGAAGTATTTATGAATTCCCTTTTGAAAGCGGCTATTATATCTGGTTCCACCACCCTTTCACGCAGTGCATTCCTGATCATAACAACTCGCTGCATAAAAAAAATTCTCCTCATCTCGCCTCTGGTTCTTTTGCCAATTATTTCAAATCTGTGTCCTTGGTTACCAACCCTCCTGCCAGTGGAAACAGTTTCTCCTTATTTACTCTATCAATACCCCACATGATTTTGAACACCTCTATTAAATCTCCCCTAACCTTCTCTGTTCTAAGGAGAACAATCCCAGCTTCTATAGTCTTTCCACGTAACTGAAGTCCCACATCCGCGGTACCATTCCAGTCAATCTCCTCTGCACCCTCTCCAAGGCCTTGACGTCCTTCCTAAAGTGCGGTGCCCAGAATTGGACACAATACTCCAGCTGGGGCCTAACCAGTGTTTTAAAGAGGTTTAGCATAACTTCCTTGCTTTTGTACTCTGCCTTTGTTTATAAAGCAAGGAGCCCTTCTAAATAGCCTTATCAACTTGTCCTGCCACCTTAAAGATGTGTACATACACCCCCAGGCCTCTCCGTTCCTGCACTCTCTTTAAAATTGTACCATTTAGTTTATATTGACTCTTCATTCTTCCTACCAAAGTGCGTCATCACGCTGATATAGAATGTACAGCACAGAAACAGGCCATTCGGCCCAACAGGTACATGCGGGTGTTTATGCTCCACACGAGCCTCCTCCCTCCGTGTTTTATCTAACCCTATCAGCATATCCTTATTCCTTTCTCCCTCATGTTTATCTTGCTTCCTCTTAAATGCATCTATGCTAGTTTGTGGTAGCAAGTTCCACATTCTAACCACTCTTTGGGTAAAGAAGTTTCTCCTGAATTCCCGATTGGATTTATTAGTGACTATCTTATAGTTCTGGTCTCCCCCGCAAGTGGAAACATCTTCTCTATGTCTACCCTATCAAACCCTTTCGTAACCTTAAAGACCTCTATCAAGTCACCCCTCAGTTTTCTCTGCACCCACTGCTCCTCTCTTCCCCCCCCCCCCCCCCCCCCCTGCTCTAAGGGCAACTTTTGTTTCTTTTAATTGTGCATAGTACTTGTCTTTATTTTCCTTTGAATTATATTCTTTTAATCTACGAAAACATTTTTGGTTATGTATAATTTTAATGCTTTTTATTGTCAAGGGGAAAGTCATCTAGGGAAACAGTCCAGTAAAAATTTAGCTGCTTTTATATTACTCTTGTGCCATTGACCCCTGATGTGCAAATCTCTAGCAGTGGCAGTTGAGACAGATGGCCTGAAGGACCCATAGTTTTTCTTGCTGCCACTAGTCTTTCTAGCCCTAGTAATCACACTGTTCTGATAGCAGTGTAATTTGCAGCAGTAACATCAGCAACTAGAATTTTGTGCTAATGGCATGATGTGCTATTTTTTTGGCTCAACTACTGCCCTCAATTTTTCATGACTTGGGTCACCTTCACTCTCTTTTACCTGAGTGCATTGTGTTTGCATGATTTGGCCTTTGAGATAAAAGAGCTTTAAAGCATTTTGTGCACCTGGCCTTTTTATGACATGATTTTGTTCTCTTTCTCTCTGCCAGCTACTTGCTTGGTTGTTGGTCACACAGTGGAAAGTTCAAGTTTCAAAAACTTATTTGTCAACATCTCAATTGCAGTATATGATGTATTTAAGTTTTTAAAGACATCCCATCACAAGCTCCAGACATTTTAAACATAATATTTCAAATGTTTTAAATGCAGCTCCGTTATACAGTATTAACAAATATTTCAGCAGTAAAATGAGAAAAGCTCCACACTAGGTGTAATAATTTGACAGCAAACACATTACAAAAGACAGAATTGTTAAAAATTGCATCAAGCAACAAAACCACCTGCAAGTTGAGAAAAGAACAAAAATGATGATGCAAGTGAACTTTTTCCCCACCCCCAGAACGCAAATGCACAAGTCCCCAAGACCATGAAATACTGGAGTAGAATGGATCGGTGATCTGGCCTAGTACTCTAAATTCATATTCTCCAAAAGATCAGGGCTACAAATGTAAGGGCAAAGAATATGTGAAGTGGAATGAGAGTTCCACTGCTATCTTGCTCCTTTTGCAGTCTTTGGCCCACTGAGACCTGGTTGTTCTAGTCAATGTCATCTCCCAGTTCTATCATTTATGCTGAATGTCATGGATCCTTTTTGTGAATGATTATACCTGCTTATCCTCTTGATTTCCATTTTGAGATGTGAAGAAAAGTAATTCCATCTTTTTCATGGAAGATTATGGGCTCGATTTTACCAGGCCTGCGGGTTTCCGGCGGGTTGGGTTTCGGGAGCGTGGTCAACATGCTCGGTGAAATTAGTGGGTTGCCCGCGCGATCGTAGCAGGCAAACCACTAATTGGAGCCACTTACCTGCTCTTCTGGGCTCCGCGTTGCTGGTCTGCGCGTCAGGCGGGCTGCGCATGCGCAGTACGATCTGTCAGCTGGAGGCTCTCTAGTTAAAGGGGCAGTCCTCCACTGACAGATGCTGCAACCAATAGAACAAATTACAGCATGGAGCAGCCCAGGGGGAAGGCTGCTCCCAGTTTAATGATGCCTCACCCCAGGTATCATCAGATGGGGTGAGGAGGAGGGGGAGGACAGAGCTCTTCCACCCGGCGGGCGGGAAGAAGCGGCCTGCCTCTGCCACCAAGAAGGCCTGGCTCGAGGTGGCAGAGGAGGTCACCTGCACCACCAACATATCGCCCACCTGCATACAGTGCAGGAGGCGCTCCAATGACCGCAGTAGGTCAGCCACAGTGAGAACACGTAGTCTTTCCCCTACACTCCGTCTGCCACAACACTGCCCCCACCCCACATCTCCTTCGGCACCACCAACACTACTCTGTCACATCACCCCTCATACCCACTCAAACCCCGTCCTTATCTTACCTGCACCTACTCACCTCGCGAGTACTCACCCCGCCACTAACACGCAACCCAATCCTCATCTAATCTCATGGCTCTATCCCATACTCACCCTCTCGTGCATCTCTCTCACGGCCAGCCTCACTCAACCTGCCACCACCTGTGCTGCAGCCACAGGGCATGCATCACATATGTGCAGTAGGCAGCGTAAGGCAAACGTGTCGTGAGCATGAAGGGGATGCACAAGGGTGTTTGAGGGTTTGTCATGGGTGTTACCTATATTGAATTTCAGAACAACTCACATCATACATTATATTGGCACCACCACTGCCATGTCTCCGCGAATCCTGTCTGTTTTGTGCAATAATGCCCGCTCCTGGGTATCACTATGAGGACCCACCACTGATGCCACCCATTGTGTTACTGCAGAGTAGGTGCAGGTGTATTTGCAGGGCTCTTCCGCGCAGACGACTGAAGAGACATCGGCGGTGTACCCGGCTGCATCCTGGAAGGATGCGGTGGAGAAGTTGTGGAGGGCAGTGGTGACTGGCAGCGACAGGTAAGCAGATGGTGCTGGCTCGGCATGAAAGAGGCTGCAGATGTCCACGACTACATGTCGAGTGAATCTGCGCCTCCGTGTGCACTGCTGCTCGGAGAGGTCCGGGGAGCTGCGCCTCGGTCTGTGGACCCTGTGGCGAGGGTAGTGCCCTCTGCAACGCTTCTCTCTGTGGTAGCCCTCCCTCCTGCTGTGCAGGTGGATGTGTCACAGCACTCTGTTGTGGAGCTCCACGTGTCAGAGGTGGACGGCGTGGATGGCGAGGCTGGCGATGTTGTGCGCCCTCCGAGGAGGTCATGACTGCAGCTACGGTGGCCCCCATCCGTAATATGTACATCTGAGGGGGTCCGCAAGGTAGGCACATGTCTCCGGACCCCGGGGTAAGTGTGCAGGTTGGTGACTTTGACCGTCAGGAGGGGGGTGGTGGAGGCCACACTTTGTCCCAAGTGACAGAGCGGCCTCCTGCAATGGGTGAGGGTCTCCCTCCCCCCCACCCCGCCCCGACACCTGTCAAATGGACCTTTGCAGCTGCCACAGGCTGACGGCTGCAACACGTCCAGTTCAACTAGGACTGTTTCCCCCAGCGTGTGAAACAGTCCCATGTTTCTCCAAAATCACACACAGTCCCTTAATCAGGTCAGTTAATGACCTGAACAAGCAAAATAAATACATTCAAGTGGCATCCCACTGGCTTTAATTGCCTGCGGGATTCCCACCAGCGGGGGCTACGCACGCACCCCCGCACGTCATCGGGGAACCCGGAAGTGGGCGGGATCGTGGCGCGATCCGGTCACGTGCCTGGATATCGGGATTTTCGGGCCCCCCCCCCCCCGCTGGAAACGCACAGGAAACCCGCCGGTAAAATCGAGCCCTATGTGATTACGCAGATGTCCAAACTTGAGTTTCACCATCACCCATCGCCTGAGGATTAGAGACTTTTGAGTGCTAGTAGTGGAAATAAAATATGAACATTAAGTCTGATGTGAGAAAAGGCCATTCAGCTTATTGTATCCAGAAACCATGTCTGATTATGATCTCACCAACTCACCATCACCATCTGCTTATCCTTAGTTTAAGGAATATAAAGTTCTTTCCCTTGGGAATCAAGCAGTGCTATTAATATCTTTCATACCTGTTGAGACAGGTGATTAAGGGTATCAGTCCAGGTCTGTCTCAGTGGTTTCAATTGACTCCTTTAGTTTCTCTGAGAACCTGGTCTACATGTTGATTATCCTCAGTGGGATGTATTTTTCTAATCTCAAACCTTGCTCAGGCTTTTGAATTTTGTACTTGTGTTTTCTACTCCTACGCTCATTGTCCTAGTTGCTTCAACCTTATTTATACATTTCATTATTTTAAAGTCCTTTAATCTTTTTTGAACTCTTCTAATGAGCACTATCCTTTTTGGTGTAGGTTGACCCAAACTGCATGTTATATTCCAGAAATTCATAGAATCTTGGAGCACAGAAGGAGGACATTCGGCCAAACATGCCTGTGCTGGTTCTTTGAAAGAGCTGTCCAATCTACTCCCATACCCTACCTTTTTCCTATAACCCTGCAAATTAGTCCTCTTCAAGTACATGTCCAGTTGCCTTTTGAAAGTTCCTATGGAATCTGATTCCACCATCCTTGCAGGTAGTGTGTTCCAGATCTTAACAACACTCTGTGGAAAAAATTCTCCTCATTTCCCCTCTAGTTCTTTTGCCAATTATTTTAAGTCTATGACCTCTGGCTATCGACCCACTTGCCAGAGGAAACAGTTTCTCCCTACTTGTTCCATCAAAACCCCATATTATTTTGAATACCTCTTATCAGGTCTCCCCCTCACCTTTTCTGCTCCAATGAGAACAATCCCAGCTTCTCCAATCTCTCCACATAACTGAAGTTTCTCATCCCTGGTAACATCCTAGTAAACCTCCTCTGCACCCTCTCGAAGGCCTTGACATTCTTCCTAAAGTGTGGTGCCCAGAATTGTACACAATACTCCAGCTGAGGTCTAACCAGTGATTTATAAAGGTTCAGTATGACTTCCTTGTTTTTATACTCACTGCCACTATTTACAAAGCCAAGTATCCCATATGCTTTCTTAACTGCCTTTTCAACTTGCCCTGCCACCTTCAAAGATTTGTGAATATGCACCCCCAGGTCCCTCTGTTCTTGCACCCCCCTCAAAATAGTACCATTTAGATTATACTGCCTCTCCATGTTGTTCCTCCCAAAGTGCATCACTTCACACTTATCCACATTAAATTGCATCTGCCATGAGTCTGCCCATTTCACCAGTCTGTCTATGTCTTCCTGTAGTCTGCTACTATCCTCCTCGCTGTTTACTACATTGCCAAGTTTTGTATAGGCTCCAAACTTCGAAATTGTACTCCCTATAGCTAAGTCCAGGTCATTTATATACAACAAGAAAAGCAATGGTCTTAATACCAACCCCCGGGGAACCCCACTGCATACTTAAGAACATAAGAAATAGGAGCAGGAGTAGGCCATCCGGCCCCTCGAGTCTGTTCCACCATTCAACAAGATCATGGCTGATCTTCTACCTCAACGCCATTTTCCTGCACCATCCCCATATCCTTTGATGCCTTTAATATCTAGAAATCTATTGATCTCTGTTTTGAATGTACTCAATGACAGAGCCTCCACAGCCCTCTGGGGTAGAGAATTCCAAAGATTCACCATCCTCTGAGTGAAGAAATTTCTCCTCATCTCAGTCCTAAATGGCCTACCTCTTATTCTGAGACTGTGACCCTTGGTTCTGGATTCCCAGCCGGGGAAACATCCCCCTTGCATCTACCGTCGAGCCCTGTAAGAATTTTGTCAGTTTCAATGAGATCACCTCTCATTCTTCTAAACTCTAGAGAATACAGGCCTAGTCTACTCAATCTCTCCTCATACGACAATCCCGCCATCCCAGGAATCAGTCTGGTGAACCTTCGTTGCACTCCCTTTATGGCAAGTATATCCTTCCTTAGGTAAGGAGACCAAAATTGTACACACTACTCCAGGTGCGATCTCACCAAGGCCCTATATAATTGCAGTAAGACATCTTTACTCCTGTACTCAAATCCTCTTGTAATAAAGGCCAACATACCATTTGCCTTCCTAATTGCTTGCTGCACTTGCATGTTAGCTTTCAGTGACTCATGTACAGGGACGTCCAGGTTCCTTTGAACATCAACATTTCCCAATCTCTTACCATTTAAAAAATACACGGCATTTCTGTTTTTCCTACTAAAGTGGATAACTTCACATTTTTCCACATTATATTCCATCCACCATATTCTTGCCCCACTCATTTAGCTTGTCTATATCCCCTTGAAGTCTCTTTGCATCCTCCTCACACCTCACATTCCCACCTAGTTTTGTGTCATCAGCAAACTTGGAAATATTGCATTTGGTCCCCTCATCTAAATCATTGATATAAATTGTGACTAGCTGGGGCCCGAGCACCGATCTCTGCGGTACCCCATTAGTAACAGTCTGTCAACTTGAAAAAGATCCGTTTATTCCTACACTCTGTTGTCTGTCTGTTAACCAATTCTCAATCCATGCCAGTATATTACCCCCAATTCCATGTGCTCTAACTTTGTTCACCAACCTCCTGTGTTGGGACCTTATCGAAAGCCTTTTGAAAATCCAAGTACACCACATCCACTGGTTCCCCCTTTATCTATTCTACTAGTTACATCTTCCCTCCAGTCAGAAAAACATCTGTTCACCATTATTCTCTGCCTCCTATCCCTTAGCCAATTACATACCTAAATTGCCACCCTCCCTTTAATCCCTTGTGCTTCTATTTTCCAAATAAGTCTGTTGTGTGGTACTTTATCAAATGCCTTTTGGAAGTCCATATGTACAACATCTACTGCACTACCTCCATCAACCCTCTCTGTTACTTCATCAAAGACCTCAATCAGGTGAGTCAGACACGATTTGCCCATTCAAATTCATGCTGGCTGTCCCTAATTAACCATACATCTCCAAGTGAGAATTAATTTGTCCTTGACAATGGTCTCTAGTAGTTTTCCCGCCACTGACGTTAAACCTGATAACTAAATAAAGGCCAGTCAGTCTATCACTTCCCCTTTTTTGAATAGGGGTGTAACATTTGCAATCCTCCATTCCTCTGGAACCACTCCCATATACAAGAAGGATTGAAAGATTGTGGTCAGAACTTCTGCTATCTCCACGCTTGCTTCCCTCAGCAACCTAGAATGCATCCCATCTGGGTGACTTGTTAACTTTGAATGGTGCAAACTATTTAGCAGCTCCTTTCCATCTATTTTTGTCCTATTCAATATCTCTACTCCCTCCTCCTCTACTGCAACATTAACTTCATCCCCTTCTTTTGTAAAGACAGGTGTACCTCAGATTTCTTTTTTTGTCTTTAATCGACCCCACCATTCCTTTAACTATCCTTTTATATGTTTATAAAAGATTTTTGGGTTCCCTTTTATGTTACCCACTAATCTTTTCTCATTCTCTCTTTGGCCTTCCTATATTGTATTTCGATTTCCCCCTGCATTCTCTCTATTCTACCTGGTTTTCTACTGCATTCTATGCCTGACATTTGTCGTAAACCTTTTTCTGTTTTATTTTAACTTCCATTTCCTTTGTCACCCAGGGAACTCTGGGTATGGAGGTCCCATCTTTCCTTCTGGGAATATGCTTGGTTTGTACCCAAACTATCTCCACCTTGAAGGCCTGCCATTGCTCATTTACTGTTTTCTTGACCAATCTTTGTTTCCAATCCATTTGTGCTAGATCTCAAATCATTGAAATTGGCTCTCTTCCAGTTGGATATTTTCACCTTCGATTTTTCTTTCCGTAACTACTTTAAACCTAATTATATTATGATCACTGTTACCCCAGATGTTCTCCCACTGAAACACACTCCTCTTGCCCTACTTCATTACCTAGAACTAGATCCAGCACTGCTTCCTCACCATTGATCTATAGAATGTCAGACAACTTATCCAGTACCTCCCATTCCATCGGATTTGACTTATCCATAACTGCTTCACACTAACCAGATGCTTTCAGGGTGTGATCAATGATAGAATAATGGGATGTTACAACACAGAAATAGACCATTTGACCCATCAAGTCTGTCCTGGTGTTATTCCCATTCCTTGTTATTTTTAAAGCAACTATAATTCCCTTTTAAAAGAATTTATGGGCACACATCAGCAACAGGTTGTGACAGAAAATTCCACATTCTAACCACCGTCTGTATGAAGATTGTTTTTTCTAATCTCTGCTTTAGGTCTTTTTATGATTAACTTAAATTTATGCACTTTTGTTACCATCATGCTGACCAATGGAAACAATCAATCCATATTTATCTTCACAATCCAGAAGACCTCCATTGACTTACTCTTTCACCTCTAATGAAAAAAAGTCCTAACTTCTCAAGTCTCTCTTCAGACCTCTAACCTGCTATCCCTGGTAACGTGTTAGTGAATCTGCATTGCACCTTTTCCTTCTTATGGGATCCCAAAACTGCACACTGCACCAACTGTGACTTAACTAAGGCCTTGTACTAGTGCCATATCACCTTTGTGTGTTGTATTCAGAACCAAAAATTGCCTTTTTATGGCTTTTAACTCCTTGAGTTACTACATTTAAAGACCTGTGTAGCTGCACAGAGGTGGTTCTTCTCCAATAAGTTGGGAGGCACAGTAAGTAGTGCAGATGGGAGCAGGAAGTTACAAAGGGACATAGACAGATTAAGTTAGTGGGCAAAACTGTGGCAAATTAAGTTCAATGTGGGGTCATCGACTTTGGATCCAAGAAAGAAAAATTGGAGCATTTTCTAAATGGTGAGAAACCAGGAACTGTGGAGAAGCAAAGAGAGTTAGGTGTCCATGTACACATTACTAAAAGCTAGTGAGGTACAAAAAAGCAATCAAAAATTGCTAATGGAATGTTGGCCTTTCTGTCAAGGGGGCTGTAATACAGAGGGGAGGAAGTGATGCTTCAGTTGTATAGAGCTTTGGTCAGACCCCATTTGGAGTATTGCGTTCAGTTCTGGGCACTGTACCACAGGAAGGCTATATTGGCCTTGGAGCGGGCGCAGCACAGATTCACCGGAATGATACCAGAGGTTAAAGAGTTAAATTACGAGGTCAGGTTGCATAAACTTGGGTTGTATTCCCTTGAGTGTGGAAGAGTGAGGAGTGATCTAATCATGGTGTTTAAAATGATAAAAGGATTCTATAGGGTAGGTAAAAAGAAACTATTTCCACTGGTGAGTGGATCCAGAACAGGAGGGACATAATCTTAAAATTAGAGCCAGACCATTCAGGTATGAAACCAGGAATCATAGAAAGGTTACAGCATGGAAGAGAGGCCATTCGGCCCATCCAGTCCATGCCGGCTTTATGCAAGAGCAGTCCAGCTAGTCCCACTCCCCTGCTCTATCCCCATAGCCTTGCAATTTGTTTCCTTTCAAGTACTTATCCAGTTCCCTTTTGAAGGCCATGATTGAATCTGCCTCCACCATCCCATCGGGCAGTGCATTCCAGATCCTAACCACAAGTTTTTCCTCATGTCACCTTTGGTTCTTTTGACAATCACCTTAAATCTATGTCCTCTGGTTCTTGACCCTTCTGCCAATGGGAACAGTTTCTTTCTATCTACTCCGTCTAGACCCTTCATGATTTTGAATACCTCTATCAAATCTCCTCTCAACCGTCTCTGTTCCGAGGAAAACAACCCCAGCTTCTCCAGTCTATCCACGTAACTAAAGTCCCTCATCGCTGGAATCATTCTAGTAAATCTCTTCTGCACCCTCTCTAAGGCCTTCACATCTTTCGTAAAGTGCGGTGCCCAGAACTGGACACAATACTCCAGTTGTGGCCGAACCAGTGTTTTCTAAAGGTTCATCATGACTTCCATATTTTTGTACCCTGTGCCTCTATTTATAAAGCCCAGGATGCTGTAAGCTTTTTTAACCACTTTCTCAACCTGCCCTGCCACCTTCAACGATTTGTGCACATATACCGCCAGATCTCTCTGTTCCTGTACTCCTTTTAGAGTTATGCCCTTTAGTTTATATTGCCTCTCCTCATTCTTCCTACTGAAATGTATCACTTTGCATTTTTCTGCGTTAAATTTCATCTTCCATGTGTCCATCCATGCCACCAGTCTGTCGATATCCTCTTGAAGTCTATCACTATCCTCCTCACTGGTTACTACCCTTCCAAGATTTGTGTCATCTGCAGATTTTGAAATTGTACCCTGTACACCCAAGTCCAAGTCATTAATATATATCAAGAAAAGCAGTAGTCCCAGCACCGACGCCAGTCCGAAAAAGAACTGTTCACCATCACTCTCTGTTTCCTGTCCCTTAGCCAATTCTGTATCCATGTTGCTACCGCCCCCTTTATTCCATGGGCTGCAATCTTGATGATAAGCCTACCATACGGCACTTTATCAAACATCTTTTGAAAGTCCATATACACCACATCAACTGCATTGCCCTCATCGCCCCTCTCTGTTAGCTCATCATAAAAAACTCTATCAGGTTAGTTAAACACGATTTGCCTTTAACAAATCTGTGCTGGCTTTCCCTAATCAATCCACCCTCGTCCAAGTGACTGTTAATTCTGTCCCGGATTATCGTTTCAAAAAGTCCCCCCCACCCCCACCGATAAACTGACTGGCCTATAGTTGCTGGGTTTATCCTTACACCCTTTTTTGAACAAGGGTGTAACATTTGCAATTCTGCAGTCCTCTAGCACCACCATGTAAGGAAGCACTTCTTCACACACAAGGTAGTAGAAATCTGCAATTCTCTCCCCTCAAAAGACTGTGGATGCTGGGTCAGTTGAAACTTTCAGGACTGAGGTTGATAGATTTTTGTTAGGTAAAGGGATGTGGACCAAAGGCGGGTAAATGGGGTTGAGGTACAAATTAGCCATGATCTAATTGTATGGCAAAACAGCCTTAGAATCATAGAAGTTTACAACAGGGAAACAGGCCCTTCAGCCCAACTTGTCCATGTCGCCCAGTTTATACCACTAATCTAGTCCCAATTGCCTGCACTTGGCCCATATCCCTCTATACCCATCTTACCCATGTAACTGTCCAAATGCTTTTTAAAAGACAAAATTGTACCCGCCTCTACTACTGCCTCTGGCAGCTCGTTCCAGACACTCACCACCCTTTGAGTGAAAAAATTGCTCCTCTGGACCCTTTTGTATCTCTCCCCTCTCACCTTAAATCTATGCCCCCTCGTTATAGACTCCCCTACCTTTGGGAAAAGATTTTGACTATCTACCTTATCTATGCCCCTCATTATTTTATAGACTTCTATAAGATCACCCCTAAACCTCCTACTCTCCAGGGGAAAATAGTCTCAGTCTATCCAACCTCTCCCTATAAGTCAAATCATCAAGTCCCGGTAGCATCCGAGTAAATCTTTTCTGCACTCTTTCTAGTTTAATAATATCCTTTCTATAATAGGGTGACCAGAACTTTACACAGTATTCCAAGTGTGGCCTAACTAATGTCTTGTACAACTTCAACAAGACATCCCAACTCCTGTATTCAATGTTCTGACCAATGAAACCAAGCATGCCGAATGCCTTCTTCACCACCCTATCCACCTGTGATTCCACTTTCAAGGAGCTATGAACCTGTACTCCTAGATCTCTTTGTTCCATAACTCTCCCCAACGCCCTACCATTAACGGAGTAGGTCCTGGCCCGATTCGATACCAAAATGCATCACCTCGCATTTATCTAAATTAAACTCCATCTGCCATTCATCGGCCCACTGGCCCAATTTATCAAGATCCCGTTGCAATCCTAGATAACCTTCTTCGCTGTCCACAATGCCACCAATTTTGGTGTCATCTGCAAACTTACTAACCATGCCTCCTAAATTCTCATCCAAATCATTAATATAAATAACAAATAACAGTGGACCCAGCACCAATCCCTGAGGCACACCGCTGGTCACAGGCCTCCAGTTTGAAAAACAACCCTCTACAACCACCCTCTGTCAAGTCTTGAGGGGCTGAATGGCCTACTCCTGTTCCTGTGTTCCAAAACCTTATAATTTAAGGTGTATTTTCTTTTTCCATTCTTCCAGAATTTATTACCCACATTTTTCTACATTGAACTGCATATGCTATCTTTTTGGAGTAGCTTAGACAAAAAACAAATGGGAAAAAGAGTAGTGTTTGAATGTATTGCAGTGCACATAAATAAGCTGGGAGAACTGGAAGCAATTATTTTACAGGAAGATCTAGATTTACTAGCATTAGCAGAAACTAAGCTGCAAACTGGAAAGAATGGAATAATCTATAAAATCTACATTCAGTGCATTTCCTTTATCTATTCTGTTGTTTGTTCAAAGAGTTCTATAACATTGGTCAAGTATAGCCTACCTTTTAGAAATCTGTGCTTAAAAGTTCCTGATTAACTCACGTTTCTTCAAATGCTGGTAATTTATAATGACAAAGTTGACACACAAGTGTGACTAAACGTGGTAACAGGAAGTAAGGTTTTTTAGATGAGAAGTGTACGTAGATGTAATATCTTCAATATGGCCCCCTCCTTACTCTTGCTGCAACTATGCCCTCCTAACGCTCGCTCCGGCTGCGCCCTCCTAACGCTCGCTCCGGCTGCGCCCTCCTAACGCTCGCTCCGGCTGCGCCCTCCTAACGCTCGCTCCGGCTGCGCCCTCCTAACGCTCGCTCCGGCTGCGCCCTCCTAACGCTCGCTCCGGCTGCGCCCTCTATTCTTCCATCTTGTCTCCCTTCCCCCTCCCAGAGAAATACACAAAATTGTCAAAACACTGCATCCCAAATGGAAACGAATCTGGTGTCCTTACGGACCTCAATTTTGGAAACTAATGTTTTAAATCATTATCTCTTAAATAATCTAAAAGAATTGTGTGTAAGGGGGAAGGGTACGGAGGTACTTCCAGTGCAAAGCAGTTACTTAGCTGCATATGTTAAATTTTGTCCATTTTATACGTGCTGTAGCCTTCCTGTGGGATTAATGTGCAATCTTTGTATATTATACATAGGGCAACTTAGTGAAACAATATTCTTTCGTTGAGGTATTGCCCTTGTCTAGCCAGTGGATTCAAATCATTAGAGTACTGCCTCTATTTTTAGCAGTACTTGAAATGCACCTGTTTGTACATTGAAAATGGCTTAATATGCTGGACTACCTGCTGAGAGTCTAATCTTCCTCATTGTGCATTCTTTACAATGTATACTGCTCCCACCCAGTTTCTGTTGAACTTGGTGCTGAAACTAATCAAACTTGTTTTATTGCTCATGTGGAACATTGGAGGCTGTTGTTGCTCCTGCCTTCAGTTGAAAGAAATAAAGATGAGACGTCTACTGCTGAATAAGAGGAAGTCACCAGATGAACATTGCATGAAATTCTTAACAGGATAGTTTTCCTTGTTAATTTCCTCCATGAAGATGGCATATTGGATGTTGTAAAGGAAGAATGGACTACATTGAAATAGTGAAGACAGTATCTATAGATTATTTCATATCTCTATCACAAAATTATTTTATTTTTATGAAACAGGTATGTATTCTTTTCAAAAAGATGAATCAGTTATTAAGGAGGATAGCTGACACATTCAGCGTTGGTAAAGTTATACTTGAACCTGCCTTTTCTGCTGGCTTCCAGAATTAAATTGCAGCTTCTTAACTTTATCATTTTTATAATTTTTAGGCCAGAACTGCTTGAACAACTCTGGAAAGCAAGAGATGACAGGAAGAAATTACGCAAGACACTGCGTGAGTTTGAAGAGGAGTTCTATCAAAAAAATGGAAGGTTTGTTTGTTAGCCTTTCTTTATTTAATCATAAGAACATGGATCTAGAAAAGGTAATTTTGCTCACCAATAACTGCTTCCACATACAGCACACCCCATCATATACCCTTTGCTATTCATTTCATTTCTTGAAGGAAAGTTCTGATCTGCCCTCCACAGACAACATAGTCTCCAATTCCTTCCCCTGCTCAAGAATTATTTAGTTATCACAATATATACCTATGTCTGTAACGTCCTATGCCATTACCAATTAAATATTTATCGGGTTCCTTTTTGAAGGAATTAATTAACTTTTCTTCAATTGTTTTTGCTGGGAATTTGTTCCGGATAACAGCTACTTGGGGCTAGGAGATTGTGTTCTATTAATCTCTAATCTCTTGAGATTTGTTAATTTAAAATCCTTGCCCTCTAGTTCTGTGCTTAGTCTAAAACAAATAATCTGCTTATAATTCCATGCCTTTCCATATTTTAAAAACCTGGATAATGTCTCCCATCAATCATCTTTAATGGAAGCAAGTTCCGGAAATTTTTTTGTCACTCTTTGAAACCTCTCAACCACAATGCACTTTTGTAGGTACAGTCCCCAAAATTGCATACAACATTCCTCACCACACTGGATGGAATAAGTTTTCTGATTAATTTTGTTGATACCAGATTCACATTGGAAATTGTTAGTGAATCATCAATAGTCACATACAGATTTTTTTTCTTTCAAAATCGACCCGTTCATTGTAGACGTTGCCAGTTTCTGTTTCAGTGTGAATTACCTTACATGGAATTTTACAGCGCAGAAACAGGCCATTCAGTACAACAGATTTATGCTCCACACGAGCCTCCTCCCACCTTACCTACATTTTATATTTATGTTAAAATCTATTGATGTAGATCTTAGTGAATGATGTTTATCTCCTTTATGTTTCTCAGCTGACCACATAGGTTGGTGTCAGTAAATTTTATAATGTGATCCGGTAGTTGCCAACTAAATGATTAGCATTCTGCAACTTTAACGTTTTTGTATGTAACCTTAAACTAACATTTAGTCCAGGCTTATGATTGCTAGCAGTGATTGGCTTGTGCACGAGAAGTTGCCAGGATTTTGATAGAGCATAATGATGGACATTTTCTGATAACTGTCATTATCCAGTGCTGCACAGGCTCTATCCAGGATGTGTCTCTTGCTCACCGCGTCTCTCTCTCGTTTGCTGTGTGTCTCTGTCCCGCTCGCCGTTTCTGTTTCTATCTCGCCGCGCCTATTTCTCACTCTCGCCGCCTGGCCCGCCCGCGCTCTCGCCGCTTACTACAGGAACTTGCTGTTGTCAGCTACGTGATTAGCATTCCAGCGAGGATTGTAGTATCATTGTGATTTTGGATAAGATGGACGGACTGTGTGCTTTTTTAGCACCAACATCAGTGTCCAATTGGTCACTGACATACACTGGTTACAATATTAAGTGACTTTCCAGCACATTAATTTGCAACCTGCTTAACTCTCTTGACTGCAGTATAAATTTAGACTAGTCACATAGATATACCTTTTAGCTTTTATACATTGTTTTCCATTATCCAGATTTTATACATTTTTATACTAAGTTAATTGTAACCTATTTCACTTTCTGGACACAAATGATTGTGTATTAGCTTAATTGATTAGTACTGGAAATTAAAATTGGCATAGGAAAATCTATAGTTTTTCCCAAATTACAGTTGAATCTCATTTGGTTGAATGTTGTAGGAATGTACAGAAAGAAGATCGTGCTCCAATGATTGAAGAGTACAGAGAATATAAACGCATAAAAGCCAGAGTCAGGCTTTTGGAAGCTCTTATTAGCAAGCAAGATTCTGCAAAATCAATTTAAGTTAGTTTGATGTTAATCAGTACTATCTTTATCATGAGCAATGTGTTGAACACTTTATCTTATGGAACTGGTGCTTACCTCTTTTGTAACATACCCTTGCCTAAAGCCAATTTGTGCACTTTACTCTGGTGCTTCTTACACTGTAATGAGCAAAGGGTAAGGTTGTACCCCAAGGATGCTATGAATGGTAGATGGCTCCAGAGTAACGAGGATGACAGACTAAATCAGAACTGACTAATGTTTTGCAAGGTTGATGCATCTTGTTCTGAAATGGATGGTAGTAATATATTTACTGTGGGTACTTAATGTTTTTTGAGTTATCTGTTGATGAAATACAGTGTAGAATGCGAAGAATCATACACTTGTCCATAATCCATCTTCTAGATTTCAAGACTGATTACAAAAAGTGGGACGATAATGTGTTTATTTTGTTTCCATCTGTGTTTGCTGCATCACATAGCTGATTTGTTCATTTCAGCATCCAGCATCAAATTTTTTAGTTCGAACTTCAGTTTTCCAAAGCATTTGTCATACAATTGCTACTCTGTTCAGAGCGGAAAGGTGGAGCAGTGATTTTCAGTAGAATTCCTCTTAAACCACCAGTCACCCATTTTGTGAAGTGGGCAGAGTCTGAGCCAGAAAGTGGAGGTATTACACCTGTTACACTTGCTGTATATAATAGATTGAAGTTGCTGTTACTGTAGTTTGCTGTCCACAGTGGTACAGAAAGCACTAACATACAGTAAATGTTTACTAAATTGCTGTTACTTTTACTAAGTGTATTAACATTTTGAGATTTTTTTCTGCTGAGTGAAATATTTGGCAGAGTTTGATTTATGAATGTGTTTTTAATGCAAAATACCTGCTTTCAGTATAACTTCTTATCTTGTGCCACTTTCTACTGCTGAAGACTGCTCAATTGCAGTATGAGGTGTTAGATTTATTGTGCAGCGATCTTGTGTTTTTTTAAAAAGAAACACTTTTGGAAACAATATGAAAACTGTTTTTGAGTCTTCTTGTCATTCAAAGAAATAAGATGGGTGATGCTTTATAATACTGTTTGTAACTGTGAGATCATTGCATGCACCTACTGTATATGTGTAATTTAAGCAGCTACCTTTTATTTTTTGCATGATTTTAATAAATAGTACTTGCAAAACTTCTGAATGTAAACAGCACAAGGACCCTGTATTGAAAGCAGAGATTTGTTAAGATTGAATACAATGTTGCATCTTAATTAGAAATATGCATTGAAAGAGATAGAATGTGTACATTTTTGTACATGATTGGGTTTGTTTTTGTGTAACAAAACAATGCAGCAAATTGCAGCAAAAATGTATGTTGACATTTCATTGTTGAAAATTACAATATTACTGCATTACAATATGAAGACTTTAATAAATGCATGGTCTCAGCACTTTCAGGCGTTGTCTTGTGTGCATATATAGCTGTATGGTGGTACTTTTATAGTAATGTATAATTTCTACACTTCTGTTTTAATGTTTTTTTAAAAACCTGTATTTATCTGTATATTTCGGTGTGTTGAAATGTTTAACCAGTCTTATTCACTCTTGCATAGTGATAACTTGCTTGATCCACATATTGAAATTGCTTGAAAATTTAAAGATAAATTAGATTTTAATGGAATATGTAGAAAAAAAATCATAAGAGCAATAAAATTAAAAATTTGAACTGTGGAATAACATTCTGATAAGTGCTAGATGTTTGAAGCAGTTTTTTGCTTGGGATAAACAAATTTCATGTAACATAACTATGCATGGCAAGAACTTCTTAACGTGCCATCATTTTTGCCAACCTGGGACTTTAAAGAAAGTGGTTTCATGTTATGGTGAACTGTAGGATTTACCACAGTGCATGTTACATGTAGATTATTTATTTTGGAAGTTTAATATATCAATTAGTTTTCCTAATATATTTGCTGTGTCATTTACTTTAATAAAATATTTCCCATATTAGTCTGGCATTTACTTGAATGAATTAATATTTTATTTCATAACTGACTTTCACCATAGCAGTACATACAACATTCAGCCACAGCTCATATTAGCAAACTTTGCCCTAATAGTGTAACACTAAAATTGGTATATTTGGGCTAGTGTGTTGTATGATATATATCACAGATTGGATATTACAATATCCAATCAGGCAGCTGGGTTATGGTGTGATATAAATGATTCTTCTTTTGTATGGTATTAAATGAAGAAACCCTGAGCAGCAAAAAATGGCGCTAGTGCTTTTTTGAAATAAATGTGAAGACCCTGTCAATAGCTTTTAATGTCCAATGGTGTCTGTTTTACTAACTGGAATGATGTTATAACTTTGAAATGGTTATAGCTTTAAATATCCTCATATGTGTCAGCTTGGCTCAGTAGTACTCTTGCCTCTTAAGTCAGAATGTTCTTGATTCAAGCACCACTCCAAAACTTTTAGCACATAATCTGACAGTTCAATACAGTACCGAGGGAGGGCAGTCTTTCGGATGAGACGTTAAACCAAAGCTTCATCTGTCTATTCAGGTGGATGGCAAAGATTCATTGGTACTATTTGAAGAAGAGCAGGGAGTTTTCATGGTGCCCTGGCTATCATTGCTCCCCAACCACCACCAAAAACAGATTAACTGGTTATTCATCTGACTTACTATTTGTGAGATTTTGCCATGTGCAAATTAGCTGTTGAGTTTGCTTACATAAGTGACAACAGTTCAAAAGTAAATTATTGGATGTGAAATTATTTGAGATGTCCTGAGCACTTAAGTTATATAGATACAAGTTGGCTCTTCCTTTCTCAAAGCAAAATAGGAATCTTTTACAATAATATGTGGAGCTCAATTGGTTATGTTCAGCTGCATATTTAAATTAAAATATAAAATTACATGGACTTATTTTTACTGGAAATGTTCTCCGTATTTGTACAGTTCAATTTCCCAGCAATAAATAAGCAACATACACATAAGGTTGTCAGTAACTTTCATAAGTTTAAAAAATAAGCCACTTGGTTGCTTTAACTTATTCCTGGCTGAAATTTTGTTCGTCACAGGTGAACTGTCTTAGTCTGTTTTGAAATCTGTTGGTTTTAGATTCTGGTGCTAAGTTTATTGACTGAACTGGAATCGATCTTCAGGCCTGCATTCTTAGCTACACTTAGCCATTCTTGCCCAGCTACTCAGAATAACATTTTCCCAGTGTAACTCACAGCATTAATGCATTTTCTGTTCTGCACTGTACTATGGGAAACCAGAATATCCAGATGAGTGATCACTGAAGGCAGTAAGAGAAACTGGTTATGTAGCAGAGATGTGACTGATGTAATATTTGGGAAATGTGTACTGATATCCTAGTAACACTAAACCAATGTGCCAAGGACTCTGAAGGACCAGATAAATTAGAATCTTCTATGTATGAATTTAGCAAGTTCTTGGTGAGCTATTGTGAATGTATAGTTATGGGATTGAGATAGCTGGTGTAGGTGTTGTGCTGACTTTTTCCAATAAATCTAATTCATCAATTTAATCATTTTAATCCCTAGGGTGCCAAAAAAAACTTATTTTGGTGGTGTATATTTCACTGGACCATTGACGAGTTATTTAATTGATGCTGCAGAGTGCCTCATGTCACCGAGAAAACTTACCAGATTGACCTGGTCATCTAAATGTGACAAACCAGTCCTGTGTTTTATTAACTGAAAAACTGGCCTTTGTTGCCAGTTTACAACCATTTAAAACTAATGTGATTTCTAGATTGGGAAGGTCTGTGAAGATACTGGGAAAAAGGTAACTATAGTATTATGTTTTTTTTTAAAGGAATACATTTTTTACAGTTTTTAATTTCTTTTTTAATTCATATTCATTCTGAGGATGTAGGCATCACTAGCAAGGCTGGTATTTATTGTCCATCCCTACTTGACCTTGAGAAGGTGGTGGTGGGTCTTCTTGAACTGCTGCAGTCCTTGTGGCGAAGGTGCACCCACAGTGCTGTTAGGTTAGGAGTTCCAGGATTTAGACCCAGTGACGATGGCCGACCTCCAGCAGCAGCAGACCCAGGAGCTGGCCTCCAAGCGGGTGGACATCCAGAACAAGCGCTTCTACCTGGACGTGAAGCAGAACGCCAAGGGCTGCTTCATCAAGATCGCCGAGGTGGGCGCGGGCGGCAACAAGAGCCGGCTGACCCTCTCCATGGCGGTGGCGGCCGAGTTCCGCGACTGCCTCGGGGATTTCATCGAGCACTACGCGCAGCTGGGCTTCTCGGACTCTGACGCCGGCCTGAGCTCCGACGAGCCCCGCCGTGCGCTGAAGAGCGAGTTCCTGGTGCGGGAGAACCGCAAGTACTACATGGACCTGAAGGAGAACCAGCGAGGTCGCTTCCTGCGCATCCGCCAGGCCTTAAATCGAGGCCCCGGCTTGGGGGGGACGCAAGGCCCAAGGGCTCATCGAGTTCAGGGACGCGCTGGCGAAGCTGATCGACGACTACAGCGTGGACGACGAGCCGTGCAGCCAGTCTGAGTTGCCTGAGGGCACGTCCATCACCGTGGACAGCAAGCGCTTCTTCTTCGACGTGGGCTCCAACAAGTACGGCGTGTTCATGCGAGTGAGTGAGGTGAAGCCCCCTTACAGGAACTCCATCAACATCCCCTATAAAGCCTGGTCCAAGTTCGGCAGCGCCTTCAGCAAGTACGCCGAGGAGATGAAGGAGATCCAGGACAAACATCGGGACAAGAAGGAAAAAGCAGGAACTAAGTGTCACAAAACATATTTGAAAGTTCTTTATCTGAATGCACGTAGCATTCGTAACAAAATGGACGAGTTAACGGCACAAATAACTACGTATGAGTATGATCTTGTGGCCATTACAGAAACATGGCTGCAGGGTGACAACGACTGGGAATTAAATATGCCAGGGTATTTAACAATCAGGAAAGACAGGCAGGAAGGAAGGGGAGGTGGGCTGGCTATGTTAATAAAGGAAGGAATCACTGTAATACAGAGAAATGATATTGGGACAAAGGATCAGGATAATGAAACAGTTTGGATAGAGATAAGGAATAATAAGGGGAAAAAACACTAGTGGGCGTAGTATATAGGCCTCCTAATAGTTGCAACTCTGCTGGAAGAAGTATTAATCAGGAAATAGTCGGGGCATGTAATAAGGGAACAGCTATAATTATGGGGGATTTTAACTATCATATTAACTGGACAAATCAAATTGGGCAGGGCAGCCTTGAGGAAGAGTTTATTGAGTGTATTAGGGATGGATTTCTTGAGCAGTATGTAACTGATCCTACAAGGGGGCAAGCAACCTTGAACCGGTCCTGTGTAATGAGCCAGGATTAATTAATTAATGTCCTAGTTAAGGATCCCCTTGGAATGAGTGACCATAACATGGTCACATTCCATATCCAATTAGAGGGTGAGAAGGTTGGTTCTCAAACAAGCGTACTGAGCTTGAATAAAGGAGACTATGATGGTATGAGGGTGGAATTAATTAAAGTGGACTGGGAAAATAGATTAAAGGGTAAGACGGTACATGATCAGTGGTGTTCATTTAAGGAGTTATTTTACAACTTTCAAAACAAATATATTCCACTGAGGGGAAAAAAGGGTGTAAAAGAAATGACAGCCATCCGTGGCTAAGTAATGAAATTAAGGATAGTATCCGACTAAAAACAAGGACATATATGGTAGCCAAACTTAGTGGGAGGATAGAAGATTGGGAAGTCTTCAAAAGACAGCAAAAAGTAACGAAAGGATTGATTAAGAAAGGGAAGATTATGAAAATAAATTAGCAAAAAATATAAAAACGGATAGCAAGAGTTTCTATCGTTCTATAAAAAGAAAAAGGGTGGCTAAGGCAAACGTAGGTCCCTTAGAGGATGAGACCGGGAAATTAATGGTGGGAAACATGGAGATGGCAAAAATGCTGAACAAATATTTTGTTTCAGTCTTTACGATAGAGGACACTAAGAATATCCCAACACTGGACAAACAGGGGGCTCTAGGGGGGGAGGAGCTAAATACGATTAAAATTACTAAGGAATTGGTACTTAGTAAATTAATGGGACTCAAGGCGGATAAATCCCCTATATCTGATGGCTTACATCCTAGGGTCTTGAGGGAAGTGGCAGTGGGGATTGTGGATGCTTTGGTAATAATTTTCCAAAATTCTCTGGACTCGGCAAAGGTCCCGGCAGATTGGAAAACTGCTAATGTAACTCCCTTATTTAAAAAGGGTAGTAGGCAGAAGGCTGGAAATTATAGACCAGTTAGCCTAACATCTGTGGTGGGTAAAATTTTGGAGTCTATTATTAAGGAGACAGTAGCAGAACATTTGGATAAACATAATTTAATAGGACAAAGTCAGCAAGGCATTACGAAGGGGAAGTCATGTCTGACAAATTTGCTTGAGTTCTTTGAGGACATAACGTACAGGGCAGATAAAGGGGAACCAGTGGACGTGGTGTATTTGGACTTCCAGAAGGCATTCGACAAGGTGCCACATAAAAGATTATTGCTCAAGATAAAGAATCACTGGATTGGGGGTAATATTCTGGCATGGGTGGAGGATTGGTTATCTAACAGGAAGCAGAGAGTTGGGATAAATGGTTCATTCTCGGACTGGCAACCAGTGGCCAGTGGTGTTCCGCATGGGTCGGTGCTGGGTCCCCAACTCTATACAATCTATATTAACGATTTGGAGGAGGGGACTGAGTGTAACATATCAAAGTTTGCAGATGATACAAAGATGGGAGGGAAAGTAGAGAGTGAGGAGGACATGAAAAACCTGCAGGGGGATATAGACAGGCTGGGTGAGTGGGCAGCGATTTGGCAGATGCAGTACAATGTTGGAAAATGTGAGGTTATGCACTTTGGCAGGAAAAATCAGAGAGCAAGTTATTATCTTGATGGCAAGAGACTGGAAAGTGCTCCAGTACAAAGGGATCTGGGGGTCCTAATGCAAGAAAATCAAAAAGTTAGTATGCAGGTGCAGCAGGTGATCAAGAAGGCCAACGGAATGTTGGCTTTTATTGCTAGGGGGATAGAATATAAAAACAGGGAGGTATTGCTGCAGTTATATAAGGTATTGGTGAGACCGCACCTGGAATACTGCGTACAGTTTTGGTCTCCATACTTAAGAAAAGACATACTTGCTCTCGAGGCAGTACAAAGAAGGTTCACTCGGTTAATCCCGGGGATGAGGGGGTGGACATATGAGGAGAGGTTGAGTAGATTGGGACTCTACTCATTGGAGTTCAGAAGAATGAGAGGCGATCTTATTGAAACATATAAGATTGTGAGGGGGCTTGATCGGGTGGATGCGGTGAGGATGTTCCCAAGGACGGGTGAAACTAGAACTAGGGGGCATAATCTTAGAATAAGGGGCTGCTCTTTCAAAACTGAGATGAGGGGAAACTTCTTCACTCAGAGGGTGGTATGTCTGTGGAATTTGCTGCCCCAGGAAGCTGTGGAAGCTACATCATTGAATAAATTCAAAGCAGAAATAGACAGTTTCCTGGAAGTAAAGGGAATTAGGGGTTACGGGGAGCGGGCAGGAAATTGGACATGAATTTAGATTTGAGGTTAGGATCAGATCAGCCATGATCTTATTAAATGGCGGAGCAGGCTCGAAGGGCCGATTGGCCTACTCCTGCTCCTATTTCTTATGTTCTTATGAATGGCGATATATACCCAAGTCAGGATGGTGTGTGACTTGGTGGTGATGGTGTTTCCATGTACTTGCTGCCATTGTTCTTCTAGGGAGTGGAGAATGGGTTTGGGAAGTACTGCACTGCATCCTGTAAATAGTGCACCTGGTACGCTGGTGATGGAGAGGGTGAATGTTTAGGCTAGTGCATGAAGTGCCGAACAAGCAGGCTGCTTTGTCCTGGGTGATGTTGAGCTTCTTGAATGTTGCAGTTGCACCCATCCAGGCAGGTATAGAGTATTCCATCACAATCCTGACTTGTGCCTTGTAGATGGTGGAGAGGCTTTGGGGCATCGGGAGGTGAGCCATTTGCCACAGAATACCCAGCCTCTCCCCGCTTTAGTAGCCATAATATGTGGCTCGTCCAGTTGAGTTTCTGGTCAATGGTAACCCCCAGGATGTTGATGGTGGGGTCTCGGCGATGGTAATGCTATTAAATGTCATGGGGAGGTTGTTGGGTTCTCTCTTGTTGGAGATGGTCATTGCCTGACATATGGTGCGAATGTTACTTGCCACTTATCAGTGCAAACCTAGATGCTGTCTGGGTCTTGCTACGTGCAGAGAAAGCATGAAATAACCTAACATATACGACTAGGCACTGGCAATCAAGGCAAATAGAATTTTGCTTTTTTTTACATTGGACCTTGTGATCTGGTTTTGAAAATAAATGGTGTCAATAGCTACGGGTGAAATCGAAAGAGATCTCGAGGTATTAGTAGACTCTGCACTTAATGACCATTCACGGTGGAGCAGCAATAAAGGCAAATAAAATGGTGAACTGTAGAGTGAAAACAGATTAAAATTTGTAGGAAGTGCTGCTTACCTATACTGTGCTCTGGATCACATTTTAAGTATTGTGTGCAGTTCTAGTGACCAATCCAGCCCTGGGCTCAATGAAGAGAAAAGATGAAAGTGTAATCCTAGCTTCAGAAGACTGATCTAATGAGCGAAGACTGGAGGAACCTGGGCTATTCATCTTGAAAGGAAGCGTCTGAGATGGAACCTCATGGAGGTCTTCATAAACTAACTAATGCTATTAAAAAAAGGTAAATGTGGAACACTACTTGAAATTAAACAGTGCAGGACAATAGGGCACAAGCTTAAACTAGTGAAAGTCAAATCTAGGACTGATGTCAGAAAGTTTGCACAACATGTGTAATGAACTTTTGGATGGAGTAATGGAAGCATAAACATTTAAGAAACCACTGGATAACTAAATGTGTGAATTAGGTTTTTTTGAATAATTGAGTTAGGATGGGCCAAATGGTCCCCCCCTCATCTATATTAATCTTGTGAATAATACACATCACAAAATGTAACTTGACAAAACATGGTTGATACTTGCTTTTTTTGATAGTGTCTATTTTGGGGCTCATTCAGTCTGTTAAAACCTGACAAATTATTGTAGAACAAAAAGTAAAATACTGCAGATGCTGGAAACACTCAGCAATTCAGGCAGCATCTGTGGCGAAATGTCGATTGCCTAGAAGTGCACTACTGCTCCTCCCGGCTCTACATTCAGGTATTTTTAAAAAAACTTACCTGTTGCTTGCGGGTCGCCTGTTAAGTCGGATGTAAACCTGGTTTTCCCGAGTGCAGCCAGCGCTAGCAAAGCCAGTGGGGGTTTCAAACAGGTATTGGACCCCTTATTTGCATATGCAAAAGGACAAGGAGCAATCTAGAGTAAAAATATTTAATTGGAGGAGGGTCAATTTCAGTAGGTGGAGAACGGATTTGGCCCGGGTAATTTAGAATCAAATATTGGCAGGCAAGATTGTAATCGATCAATGGGCGGCCTTTAAAGAGGTGATGGTTCGGGTAAAGTCTAGGTACATTCCCACGAGGGGGAGCAGTTGGCCAACCAAAGCCAGAGCTCTCTGGATGACAAAAGAGAATAGAGAGTGAGATGAAACACAAAAAGGGGCAATATGATACATCAAGTTGATAATACAAGTGAGAACCAGGCTGAATATAGAAGTGGAGAAGTGAAAAAGGAAATAAGAGGGGCAGAGAGTATGAGTATAGACTGGCGGCTAACATAAAAGGGCATCCAAAAGTTTTCCAAAGGTATATAAATAGTAAACGGGTACTAAGAGGAGGGGAGGGGCGATTAGGACTAAAATGGAGATCTACGCATGGAGGCAGAAGGCATGGCTGAGGTACTGAATGCGTACTTTGAATCTGTCTTTACCAAGGAAAAAGATGCTGCCAAAGTCACAGTAAAAGAGGAGGTAGTTGAGATACTGGATGGGCTAAAAATTGATAGAGGAGGTACTAGAAAGGCTGACTATACTTAAAGTAGGTAAGTCACCCAGTCCGGATGGGATGCATCCTAGGTTGCTGAGGGAAGTAAGGGTGGAAATTGCAGAGGTGCTGGCTATAATCTTCCAATCCTCCTTAGATATGGGGTGGTGCTAGAGGACTGGAGAATTGCAAATGTGACACCCTTGTTTAAAAAAAGGTGTACAGAGAAACCTGGCAACTACAGGCCAGTCAGTTTAACCTCTGTGGTGGGGAAGCTTTTAGAAAGGATAATCCAGAAAAAAATAGTAGTCACTTGGACAAGTGTGGATTAATAAAGGAAAGCCAGCACAGATTTGTTACAGGCAAATTGTGTTTAACTAACTTGATTGAGTTTTTTGATGAGGTAACAGAGAGGGTTGATGAGGGCAATACAGTTGATGATCTGTATGTGGACTTTCAAAAGGCATTTGATAAAGTACCATAATAGGGGCAGTGACATCATGGATACGAAATTAGCTAAGTGACAGGAAACAGAGAGTAGTGGTGAACGGTTGTGTTTCGGACTTGGAGGAAGGTATGCAGTGGTGTTCCCAGGGGTAGGTACTAGGACCACTGCTTTTTTTGGTATATCTTAATAACTTGGACATGGGTGTACAGGGCACAACTTCAAAATTTGCAGATGACACAAAACTTGGAAGTGTAGTAAACAGTGAGGAGGATAGTAACAGACTGCAAAAGGACATAGACAGGCTGGTGGAATGAGCAGACACATGGCAGATGAAATTTAACGCAGAGAAGTGCGAAGTGATACATTTTGGCAGAAAGACTGAGGAGAGTCAATATAAACTACATGGTACAATTCTAAAGGGAGTGCAGGAACAGAGAGACCTGGGGATATGTGTGCACAAATTTTTGAAGGTGGCAGGGCAGGTTGAGAAAGCAGTTCAAAAAGCATAGGGGATCCTGGGCTTTATAAATAGCTGTAAACAATTTTACAACACCAAGTTATAGTCCAACGATTTTATTTGAAATCTACAAGCTTTCGGAGGCTTCCTCCTTCCTCAGGTAAATTTACCTGAGGAAGGAGGAAGCCTCCGAAAGCTTGCAGATTTCAAATAAAATCGTTGGACTATAACTTGGTGTTGTAAAATTGTTTACAATTGTCAACCCCAGTCCATCACCGGCATCTCCACATTTATAAATAGTGGCATAGAATACAAAAGCAAGGAATTTATTTTGAACCTTTATAAAACACTGGTTCAGCCATAGCTGGAGTATTGTGTCCGATTCTGGGAACCACACTTTAGGAAGGATGTGAAGGCCTTAGAGAGGGTGCAGAAAATATATACTCGAATGGTTCGAGGGATGAAGGACTTCAGTTACGTGGATAGCCTGGAAAAGCTGGGTTTGTTCTGCTTAGAGCAGGGAAGGTTAAGGAGATTTGATAGAAGTGTTCAAAATCATGAAGGGTTTAGATCAAGTAAATAAAGAGAAACTGTTCTCATTGGCGGGTGGGTCAGGAACCAGAAGACACAGAATTAAGGTGATTGGCAAAAGAACCAAAGGCGACGTGAGGAAGAACCTTTTTACGCAGTGAGTAGTTATGATCGGGAATGCGTTGCCTGAAGGGGTGTTTGAAGCAGATTCAAAAATGGCTTTCAAAAACGAATTGGGTAAATACTTGAAGGGAAAAAATTTGCAGGGCTGTGGGGAAAGAACGGGGGAATGGGACTAACCTGCATTGCTCTTACAAAGAGCCGACACGGGTTCGATAGGCCGAATGGCGGCTTCCTGTGCTGTAATCATTCTATGATTCATGCCTGTTTTAGGCGTGAGGCACTGCATGCCGATTTTTTTGGCCTTTATCATTTTCAGTTCGTAATGAGCATATGCTTCCTGCCCGCCACGTTAGGCTAAGGAGGCCATCTAGCATCTGAAAAACGGGCGGTGTGCAGCCAAATTTCTAGACTTTCGTCTGGAAAGTATTTGTTATTACTATTTTGCTTAAGTTAAAAGTGATGGTGTGCTCCTAGTCTACTAGCGTCATTTTTTTTTTAAACCAAGTATATGCTAATGTGTTTCAGTTCTCCACCTAATCACTTTACCGATCATTCTTTTCCTTGCGTATGTGATCATTTTCTTCCTCCCCACCCTCTTTCCCTCATGCTGTTCCCTCTTATAAGCTATTCGTCTGTAAATTATTGTAGACATTGGTTTCTGCTTTGTAAATAAAACTGGTATCTACAGCAATGTTTTTTATTTCATTCTTGCTAATACACTTTTAAATTATATACACAGTAAGAAGCTTATTAAACAGGTTCCTGTTTCTGATCTTTCTGTGCCCAGCTGGGCAATCGTTGCTTCCAAAAGTAGGGCTGTTGCTGTTATTTCTCTCATCAAAACTGTGTCCTTTCATTCCTCTTCTGGAATCAAGCTTTGAATTATGAGACTAAACCTCTTCTGATAACTAGAGAATCAGGCAAAATATTTTTACTATTAATGGCTTTGATTATACAGTCTTTAAATAACATAACCTGCCTCTTGACATTAAATGAAAAATGATAAAAACATGTATAATTCATTTGCATTATTGATCCACTAAATATTCCGCCTAGGTCCCTGACTTATGAAAGGAATAGTAAATCTTCTTAATTCCATTCAAGGAATTCAACATAGGTCCCTGACTCATTAGTGAAAGGAGTAAATCTCGGCACAGACTTCATTCTTCAGTTCTTAAGGCCAGTCCAGTGACAACTAGGGAGACCTGAGAGGCAGCTCACGTGATACAATTAGAAGTGTTAAAAGGCTCTTTGTATTTAGACACTTACATTTTTTCTCTCTCATAGATTCTATAAAAACAAGTGGAGGACTGTTGGAATGTTAGGCATCAGATCTTTCTCACTGAGAAACCGGGCATTCTGCTGTTTGCATTGTATAACCTCTGTACACACACACAGTAAATAATTCCTCCCTACAATACACTAGATGGAACACACATGGTTCACCTACTAACAAAGTTATAAAAAATGCTATTTCTATACTACACCTGTTACTGTAACATTTATTTTCTAAGAACCTCAAAGAAGTGAATTATATTTTTATTCTCATAATATTCTAATGCATATGCAAGGTGTGATATTTCCTGGAATGCAACAAAAGGTAAGGGTATGAAAAGGCCATGCAGTCCATCTAACTTGCCATAATAATTTAGGTCCATATACAGGACCTGATAAGACTATTTTCAACTTTTGCCATTGGATCAAGCTGTATCATTACTCTATGCCTTCATTTCAAACAGTAAAATAAAACCTTACGTGGTGTCCATTTGAGTCACATGGTATATCAGTTCAACTAAAGTCATAGAATATTCTAGTGTTTCATTATTGCTCAATTTTTACTTAATACATTTCCAAATTTCTTCTGGAACTTTAAAAAAATGCACTGTAGAGTAAAAATTCAATTCAGAGAAGTAATTTATCTCAAGGTTCAGATATTGATTGTTTCAGTTTTGTTCTTGATTGAAACACCTCACTGTGTTATTTACTTGTAATGCTTATTTATTTTTCAGTTAACAAGGTAAATTCAAGGTAAAGTTTATACAGTTTACTAGCAGATATCTGGTAAGTTGGGCACTGGGCAGGTAGGCAGTTAAAATGCCTCCAGTTACTTACCTGCCCTGAAATCTTCAGCATCCTGCCATCCGCGATTTTAACCTCTCCTGAGCAGGCGGCAGGGTTACCAACCCAAAGCCAGTGGGGTCCTTCTTTACATTTGCATATCAGATCCAGATGATGTAATGCAGTGGGTGAGGATAGTGGAAACAGAAAAATCTGGAGCTATATTTTTACTGTTTTATCAAGTATTTTAGTGAAATGAAGAGGCAATTTTCAAAGTTTGAGGTGAACTCTTTGGAAAAAAAACAAAATAACCTATTGCATATTATATCTATATGTGATTATGGTACTATTTTAGTATTGCCAAATTTGTTTGTTTAATTTTTTCATGTATTTGTAAAGAAGTATAGTTTAAACCTGTAAAAACTGGTATGAGTTTAATATTCTGCCAATTTCAAAAAGTGGTATTGTAATGGGACTCTGCTTATTCAAGTATTACTACAAATATGGGTAATTGTTAATCCTCAGGATCACCCTGATTGTGCAAGACAGGTTATTGATTTTAAAAATACAGCTCCAGATTGTAGGAGATCAGGTCTGCTTACAAGAGCTGCTGTGAAACCATTGAGAGAAAAAAACACCACCAAACTGTAACAATGTCTACTCACCTCTGTGATATCTGATGTTGTCTGTTTTCCACTTTGCGCAGATCTTTGCTTCTCATCAAGCTGTTCCATAATCCAATCTATTTTAGATGACATGTCATTCATTCGCTCCTCCAGTTGACCTGTCCGCATGATCAGACTAAGAAAATAGTTATATAAAATTGGATCTCCTATGATGTTGCCCATGTGAGTTGGAATATAATGTTTTATATTTCAAGAATGTTATACTATAGTGTAATATAGCAGACCTTTTGTGGAATTGCTCATGGTGAGTCGATGATATGCTGTTTTAGAATGACAGAGAATTATATAATCTATTATGTTATATTATGATGGACTTTCCACGGCATTCCTCACAGAACAATTCTCCCTCTTTTTGCAGTTGTGACTCCATTTTTCCTCATTTCTCATTCTCCAATTTTTTCTCTCTTACACTTTTACTGTCTCTCTCCCTATATGCCTCTCATACTTTTACATTCCCTCAAAGTGTTGTCAAACTCTTCACTGCATGCTGTAATATGCATATCAAGTTAAAATTGGTAATTTTGGAATACTCAGATTTTCAATCTCACAGTTTGAAATTGGACAAAAAGTGCACTGGAAGTCACCTGTAAAAGCAACATCGGAATTCCTTCAGTTTTGGTCCTGCACCTGAACAGGATTGGGAGGGAACTTCCAGGGGAACAAAGCAAGCTTCAGGAAAAGAGCAAAGGCCCATGGGTCTCTAATAGGGCAAAACTTATTGAATGGATTTTCAATATGACATGGGCAATTTTATGGGTAAATTTAAAGACTTTTTTGTGAATTATTTAAATTTACATGATTTTAGAAATGATGGGGTAGATTTCTCTCTGCCCAAATGGTGTTCAGGCAGCCTGCTAGCTGCCTGATAGTTCCGAAGAAAGGCCTGAGACATTTTGAGGGCCGGGATTTGATAGCATAGGGTCGGTGAGCTGCGCGGGGAGTGGGGGGAAAAGTGCGGCCTCATTGCTCCAGGCTGCCTCAATGTTGGATTTGGTATGGGGGACCATGTGTGGCAGTGGCCCAGGTTACTTCTGTGGACCCTGGTGGAGCACTCCAGCTCTTTCCAATCCCACAAAAATAAATTAAATTTTTGGCTGGCCCATCAGCTGAAACTGTGTGCAACATGCATGGCATGCACTCCACCCAGTTCTGTCCTAAAATGGCAACGAGGGACCCATGTATGTCATCAGGTACGGTAGCATAGTGGTTATGTTACTGGACTAGTAATCTAGAGACCTGGACTAATATTCCAAGAGTCATGAGTTCAAATCGACAGCAGCAGGGGAATTTAAATTCAATTAATTAAATAAAAAATCTGGAATAAAAAAAACTAGTATCAGTAATGGTGGCCATGAAACTACCGAATTGTCGTAAAAACCCATCTGGTTCACTAATGTCCTTTAGGGAAGGAAACCTGCCATCCTTACCCGGTCTTGCCTATATGTGACTCCAGATCCACGGCAATGTGGTTGATTCTTAATCACCCTCTGAAATGGCCTAGCAAGCCACAAATGAACAAGCCACTTAGTTGTTCAAGGCAGCGACTCACCACCACCTTCTCAAGGGCAATTAGGGATGGGCAATAAATGCTGGCCCTGCCAGCAATGCCCACATCCCATGAACGAATAAAAAAAATAGAGCCATGATTTTCTAGTAATAGGGGCCATGATTTTCATAGTAATAGGGCCTACCACCTGACTCAGGTGCTGCGGCTGTCCTGGGGAAGATAGGAACAGCCACAATGCGTTAATGGGACGGTAAGTTATTCCCCACCATTTTCGGGGTGCTACCGCCCTTTTTCCACCGGGCAAGAGGTCTCAAAATCTCCCCCGTTATCTTTAGTTGTATATGGTCAGTTGACTGAGGAAACAACGTGGCTGCTCAAAGGAACAGGAAAAGAATTGAGCAGTTTAACGGGTTCATTTTACAGCAGTAGTTGATTCTGAATTGGTACTTCTTAAAAAAAAAATTCTAACCATTTGATTGGCTGGTTTTATTGGTTGGTTCCTGATTGGTAGATTCTCCTGCCCCTCTATATTTGAGTAAATCAGCATGTTTCACTTACTTGCATCAATCAGAAAAATGTGACGGATGATTTTTCATGCAACAGTCATATTTAAAGTATGACAAGCGTATTTAAGACATGATACTTTCTAATTGCAATGCTTACAATCATACCGATATACTTGATGTAAACCAGCAAGATTTCAAACCAGTCCATATGGTCTGAGATATGATTATTGTACATTAGGATTTTGCTAATAACAATGTATTTACAGTGAAAGTAAAGATAGTGGTAGATTGAGTCTGATGTTTTTTTCAGTTTGATTCCTATTTACTGACTAGTCCAACAGTGGTCACTGTTGCCAAGCTGCTCTCTGCCTCTGACCTGCTCTGCCATCTCCTGGCTGTTGCTTAATATCAGGTCCAAAAGCATCTCTGCTCCTATGGATTTTTTGATGAATTGTTCCATGTAACAATCCAATATTGTTTCTAGGATCATGTTTTCACTCGTATTGCACTCTTCATAAATTTTACAATTTATTTCTGGTACTTTGAAGTCACCCATAACCGCTGCATTTGTTCCTGTATGTACTTACCTTATTTGACTACAACGTTCTTGATCTAATCCCTCTATAGCAGATGCTCATAGTTAGTTTCCTTCTCATGTGTCTCACCCCTAATTGCAGTGTTTCCACCTATTCACATCAGGTCCCGATAGGTTCATCTTAATTGCACTCGAGCTCTTTCACATGAAAGGCGACACCCCCTCCTAGTTTATCTTTTCTACCTCTGTGAAGTAATGTATATCCCTGTACATTAACCCAACCTGTGTCATTATCAAACAGTTCCTTGTAATGCCTATGATATCATAGTCTCCCTCTCTAGCAATGACCTCTGGATCTCCTATTTTATTCCTAAGACTTTTATCATTCATATATAGAACTTTTGAGGAATTAATTTCCTGTGCTGTTTGGACTGATGTGTTTATTTATTTTGTCATTATTTTCCTGTGTGGTCATATCCTTATACTCTGCGCACTTACTTGCTGTATCATTGTTTGCATTTGAACTGTCATTTACCATGTACCATAATATCCAGCTCCTGTATCTTTTTTAACTTCATCATTCTTTATTTTCACTCTTTCCAGGCCTGCACTGTTTGCCCTACTTCACCCTGCCTTATTAGTTTAAATTCTTTCCCACTGCTTATTTACTCTCTCTGCAAGGGCATTGGTAGCAGTCGAATTTAGGCAAAGCCCTTCCGATTTGAAGTCTTCCCACTGCCCCAGAATATGTTCCAATGTCCTAGAGACATTCTTCCCAGTTCCTTTGATTTCTAGCTGTACTGTGAAATACCCATTTCCTAAACTTGATCACAGTATCCAATGAAGTCTTAATCCAGCACTTGTGCAGAAAATGATTAAAGGACTCACAGGTGATGATCTTTAGCAGTAATTTGTCTATTTGAATTCTTCACAGGATTGTGATGGACATTGGATTCTTCCACAGGATCAATGTAATAATATTTATTTGCAAGCTTTTGTCGATGTAGTATTCTCTGTTCAAAAACATGAAAAACTGAGTATTCAGGATTACAGAATAAGCCCATTTAAAGTAGAAACTTCAATTGTTTGTTAGCTACACTAAGTGGCAAGATCATGAATTGGGGCTATGTGTAGCCATTAAGATTTGATGAATGAGGCTGTCTAAACCATTTCCAATTCATTAGTATAGTTAGTTGCCTTGATGTAGCTGCTATACTCTATAGCTTCTGTATCAACAATTTTTTAAAAATAACATCTTACAAATTGAAAATGCACAGTTCCTATATCATAAAGGTGGTATAAAGGGTAAATTAGAACAGAATTAAATAATTAAAGAGAAGGTACTTAAAAGATTGGCAGTACTCAAAAGTAGAAAAGTCACCCGGTCCAGATGGGACGCATCCCAGGTTACTGAGGGAAGGGTGGAAATTGTGGAGGCTTTGGCCACAATCTTCCAATCCTCCTTAGATATGGGTCAGTACCAGAGAACTGGAGGATTGCAAATGTTACAACCCTGTTTAAAAAAAGGGGAGAAGGATAAACCCGGCAATTACAGGCCATCAGTGGTGGGGAAACTTTTGGAGACAATAATCCAGGACAAAATTAACTGGCACTTAGAAAAGTATGGACTAATAAATGGAAGTCTGCGCAGATTTGTTAAAGGATTCAGTTCTTTGATTAAGTAACGGAGAGGGTTGATGAGGGTAGTGTGGTTGATGTGTATATGAACTTTCAAAAGGCATTTGATAAATAATCACATAATAGACTTGTTAGCAAAATTAAAACCCATGGAATTAAAGGGATAGTGGCAGCGTGGATACAAAAATGGCTAAGGTACAGAAACCAGAGAGTAGTGGTGAATGGATGTTTTTCAGACTGGAGGGAAGTACACAGTGGTACTCCCCAGGGGTCAGTATTGGGACCACTGCTCTTTTTGATATATATTAATGACCTGGACTTGGGTATAGAGGGTATCATTTCAAAGTTTGCAGATTACAGGAAACTCAGAAATGTAGTAAACAATGTGGAGGATAGTAACAGACTTCAGGAGGACATAGACAAACTGGTGAAATGGGCAGACACATGGCAGATGAAATTTAACACAGAGGAATGTGAAGTGATACATTTTGGTAGAAAGAATGAGGAAAGGCAATATAAACAAAATGGTACAATTTTAAAAGGACAGGAACAGAGAGACTTGGGGGTATATGTACACAAATCTTTATAGCTGGCAGGACAAGGTAAGAAGGCTATTAAAAAAAAACCATATTGGATCCTGAGCTTTATTAATAGAGGCATGGAGTACAAAAGCAAGGAAGTTATGCTAAAACGATATAAAACACTGGCTAGGCTGCAGCTGGAGTATTGTGTTCAATTCTCGGCACCGCACTTTAGGAAAGATGTCAAGGCCTTCGAGAGGGTGCAGAAGAGATTTTCTAGAATGGTACCAGGGATGAGGGACTTCAGTTACGTGGAGAGACTGGAGAAGCTGGGGTTGTTCTCCTTAGAGCACAGAAGATTGAGAGGAGATTTGATGGAGGTGTTCAAAATCATGAACGGTTTTGATGAAGTAAATAAGGAGAAACTGTTTCCAGTGGCAGAAGGGTTGGTAACCGGAAGACATGGGCTTAAGGTGATCAGCAAAAGAGCCAGAGGTGACATGAGGAAACTTTTTTTTATACAGCAAGTTGTAATGATCTGGAATGCATTGCCTGAAAGGGTGGTGGAAGCAGATTCAATGGTAATTTTCGAAAGGGAATTGGATAAATATTTGAAAGGAAAAAATTTACAGGGTTATGGGGAAAGAGCAGGGGAATAGGACTAATTGGGTAGTTCCTTCAAAGAGCCGGCACAGGCACGATGTGCCGTTTGAGTTTGAGAGTGAAGTACTTAAGTCTGAAACTAGAGACTTAATCTTAAATAAAGCCAATTACATAGGTATGAGGGGCAAGTTTGCTCCGGGAGATTGGGGAATTAGACTAAAAGGTATGACGGTAGTCAAGCAATAGCAAACATTTAAAGAAATATTTCAAAATTCTCAATGAATATACATTCCATTGAGAAATAAAAACTCCACGGAAAAAGTGATCCATCCGTGGCTAACTAAAGAAATTAAGGATAGTTAGTATTAGTTTAAAAGAGGCTTATAATGGTGTGAAGAAGAGTAGTAAGCCTAAGGTTTGGGAGGGTTTTAGAAACTAATAAAGGATGACCAAAAAATTGATAAAAGGGGAGAAAATAGAATATGAGAGTAAACTAAGTTTGCCGATGTTACAAAGATTGGTGGCATTGTAAGCAGTGCAGATGAAAACATAAAATTACAAAGGGATATTGATAGATTAGGTGAATGGGCAAAACTGTAGCAAATAGAATTCAATGAAGACAAATGTGAGGTCATCCACTTTGGATCAAAAAAGGATAGAACAGGGTACTTTCTAAATGGTAAAAAGATAAAAACAGTGGATGTCCAAAGGGACTTAGGGGTTCAGGTACATAGATCATTGAAGTGTCATGAACAGGTGCAGAAAATAATCAAGAAGGCTAATGGAATGCTGGCCTTTATATCTGGAGGACTGGAGTACAAGGGGGCAGAAGTTATGCTGCAGCTATACAAAACCCTGGTTAGACCGCACCTGGAGTACTGTGAGCAGTTCTGGGCACCGCACCTTCGGAAGGATATATTGGCCTTGGAGGGAGTGCAGCGTAGGTTTACTAGAATGATACCCGGACTTCAAGGGTTAAGTTACAAGGCGAGATTACACAAATTGGGGTTGTATTCTCTAGAGTTTAGAAGGTTAAGGGGTGATCTGATCGAAGTTTATAAGATATTAAGGGGAACGGATAGGGTGGATAGAGAGAAACTATTTCCACTGGTTGGGGATTCTAGGAGTAGGGGGCACAGTCTAAAAATTAGAGCCAGACTTTTCAGGAGTGAGATTAGAAAACATTTCTACACACAAAGGGTGGTTGAAGTTTGGAACTCTCTTCCGCAAACGGCAATTGATACTAGCTCAATTGCTAAATTTAAATGTGAGATAGATAGCTTTTTGGCAACCAAAGGTATTAAGGGATATGGGCCAAAGGCAGGGATATGGGCCAAAGGCAGGTATATGGAGCTAGATCACAGATCAGCCATGATCTTATCAAATGGCGGAGCAGGCACGAGGGGCTGAATGGCCTACTCCTGTTCCTATGTTCCTACTAGCAAGAAATATAAAAACAGATTGTAAGAGCTTCTACAAGTATGTAAAAAGGAAGAGAGTAGCGAAAATAAACATGGGTCCCTCAGAGGCTGAGACAGGAGAAATTATAATGGGGAATAAAGAAATGGCAGACATTAAACAAATATTTTGTATCTGTCTTCACAGTAGAAGATGCAGAAAGCATACCAGAAATAGTGGGGAACCAAGGGGCTCATGAAAGTGAGCAACTTAAAGTAATTAATTTCAGTAAAGAAAAAGTACTAGAGAAACTAATGGGACTAAAAGCCCACAAATCCCCTGGACCTGATGACCTACATCCCAGGGTTCTAAAAGAGGTGGTTGCAGAGATAGTGGATGCATTGGTTGTGATCTTCCAAAATTCCCCAGATTCTAGAACTGTCTCGGCAGATTGGAAGGTAGCAAATGTAACACTGCTGTTCAAGAAAGGAGGGAGAGAGAAAACAGGGAACTACAGGCCAGTCAGCCTAACATCAGTCGTCAGGAAAATGCTGGAATCCATTATTAAGGAAGTGGTAGCAGGGCACTTAGAACATCATAAAACCATGTTGACTCTACCTAATCATGTTATGAAAGGGAAATTGCGTTTGACAAATTTATTACAGTTTTTTGAGGATGTAACTGGCAGATTAGATAAAGGAGGACCAGTGAATGTAGTATATTTAGATTTTCAAAAGGCATTCGATAAGGTGCCACACAAGATAAGGGCTCATGGGGTTGGGGGTAATATATTAGCATGGATAGCAGATTGGTTAACAGATAGAAAACAGAGAGTATGGATAAACGGGTCATTCTCAGGTTGGCAGGCTGTAACTAGTGGTGTGCCGCTAGGATCAGTGCTTGGGCCTCAGCTATTTACAATTTAGATTAATGACTTCAATGAAGGGACTGAGTGTAATGTGTCCAAGTTTGCAAACTATACAAAGCTAGGTGGGAAAGTAAGCTGTGAGAAGGACACAAAAAGACTGCAAAGGGATATAGACAGATTAAGTGAGAGGGCAAGGTGGCAGATGGAGTATAATGTGGGGAAATGTGAGGTTATTCATTTTGGTAGGAAGAATAGAAAAACAGAATATTTTTTAATTGGTGAAAAACTATTATATGTTGGTGTTCAGAGAGATTTGGGTGTCCTTGTACAAGAAACACAAAGTTAGCATGCAGGTACAGCAAGCAATTAGGAAGGCAAATGACATGTTGGCCTTTATTGTAAGGGAATTAGAGTACAAGTGTAAGGAGATCTTGCACCAATTGTACAGGGCTTTGGTGAGACCACACCTGGAGTACTGTGTACAGTTTTGGTCTCATTATCTAAGGAAGGATATACTTGCCTTGGAGACGGTGCAACAAAGGTTCACTAGATTGATTCCTGGGATGAGGGGGTTGTCCTCCTCGATGAGGAGACAGATGCTGAGAGGATGTTACCCCTCATGGGGGAATCTAAAACTAGGGGACATAGTCTCAGAATAAGGGGTTGCCCGTTTAAGACGGAAATGAGGAGGAATTTCTTCTCCCAGAGGGTCATGAATCTTTGGAATTCTTTACCCCAAAAAGCTGTGGAGGCTGAGTCATTGAATACATTCAAGGCTGAGTTAGACAAATTTTTGATCAGCAAGGGAGTCAAAGGATATGGGGAAAAGGCAGGAAAGTGGAGTTGAGGTAAAAATCAGATCAGCCATGATCTCATTGAATGGCGGAGCAGGCTCAAGGGGCCGAATGGCCTACTCCTGCTCCTATCTCTGATGGTCTTATGTCCTATGAGGAGAGATTAAATAGAATGGGCCTATACTTTCTGGAATTTAGAAGAATGAGAGGTGATCTCATTGAAGCATATAAGATTCTGAGGGGTTGTTTCCCCTGGCTGGTGAGTCTAGAACTAGAGGGAATCGTCGCAGGATAAGGGATCGGCCATTTAAAACTGAGATGAGATGAGGAATTTCTTCACTCAGAGGGTTGTGAATCTTTGGAATTCTCTGCTCCAGAGGGCTGTGGATGCTGAGTCATTGAGTATATTCAAGACTGAGATAGATAGATTTTTGGACTCTAAGGGAATAATAGGATATAAGGATCAGGCAGGAAAGTGGAGTTGAGGCCAAAAATCTTAGCGAATAGCGGAGTAGGTTTGAGGGGCCGAATGGCCTACTCCTGCTCCTATTTGTACTTACTATGATACTATGTCTAGGAAGAAACTTCATGTCAAAAATTTCTCTAAACTGGGTGAGCATTTTGACTTTTTATTATTTCCATTTAAATTTTTCTCAGACAAGTACTCAAAAGAGACACGGCAGATGATTTTCGTCTTATTACCACCCATTTACAGCTAAGAACGGGGCAGTAGTGGGAGCAAAATCTCATGGAGGACTGAATTGCCGACTTCTCAATGGTTGTCCACTCGTTCTGATTTTCGGGCAGACTTCATTTCAGGCGGCCAGAGCTCCCGACGAAAACAGGCAGGTGCCTCATTAATATATGTAAATGATGAAGTTAAGACCACCATTGCTACCACCAGTTCCACAACCTGCCCATAAACCATGGGCAATACAAGCTGGGAAGCAGCCATCCACGCCTGCTCTCGGCTAAAACGCTGGATTTGGGAGACGTTTTCCTTCTATTATATTATGGTTTTTTTTTGCTACGTAGGCCTTTTAAAAGCGCTGTTGTGGCTTTACAACGTTCTGAATTCTTAAGAGGTTTCTAGCAATGCACTTTTTTTGTCTTGGGGATCCTTCTGGCAATTCTACTGTGGCCAGAAGAACAGCAGCAACAAGAGGAGGAGCAAACAGAGCTGCAGATGCAGTAGAAGAGAGAGAGACAGAAGCAGCAGAGGAGAGATAAAGAGATAGGGATGTGACAACTGGTGTTCCCAGGGGATCTGTACTGAGGCCTCTGCTTTTCACCATATATAGTAATGATTTGGATGAAGGAATAGAGAGTTGTAGATGATATTTAAGTTAGGAGGCACAGTAAGTTATGTAGATAGGAGCAGAACGTTCCACAGGGTCATAGACAGGCTGAGTGGGCAAAACTATGTCAGATGGAGTTCAACGTAGGGAAGTGTGAGGTCATCTACTTTGGATCGAAGAAAGATAAATTGGAATATTTTCTTAACGGTGAGAGACTAGGAGCTGTTGAGGAGCAAAAGGATTAGGTGTCCATGTACTCATCAGTAAAAGCTAGTGAATGGGTACAAAAAGTAATCAAAAAGGTTAATGAAATGTTAGCCTTTATCTCAAGGTTGATATTCAAAAGTGAGGAAGTGATGCTTCAGTTGTACAGAGCCTTGGTCAGACCCCATCAGGAATATTGTGTCCAGCTTTGGACACCGAACCTCAGGAAAGTTCCTTGGAGGAGGTACAGTGCAGATTCACCATAATGATACCAGGGCTTAAAGGGTTAAATTATGAGGGCAGTTTGCATAAACTTGAGTTTAGAAGGTTGATGGGTGATCTAATCAAGGTTTATAAAATGATAAAGGAATTGAATAGGGTAGATAGAGAGAAACTATCAACTCTAGTGGAGGTAAATGTAAGGAATCTTACAACACCAGGTATAGTCCAACAGTTTTATTTGAAAATCACAAGCTTTCGGAGCTTACCTCCTTCGTCAGGTGAGTGAGTGGGGGTATGGAGAACAAGGGGGCACAATCTTAAAACTAGAGCTGGCTATTTAGGAGTGAAATCAGGAAGCACTTTTTCACAAAGGGTTGTGGAAATCTGGAATTCTCTTTCCCCAAAGGGCTTTGGATGCTGGGTTAATTGCAATTTTCAAGACTGAGATCGACAGATTTTTATTAGGTAAGATATGAAGGGATATGGATCAAGGCGGGTAAATGGAGTTGAGGGTCAGATCAGCCATGATCTAATTGAATGGTGGAACAGACTCAAGGGATTGAATGGCCTACTCCTATTCCTATAATATGAGCAACATAGTTTTGGAAGAACTGAAGTTTAGAGGGTGGGAGATGGGAGGCCAGCCAGGAGAGCATTGGAATAGTCAAGTCGTGGGGTGACAAAGCCATAGATGAGAGTTTCAGTGGCAAATGGGCTGAGGTAGAGTTGGAGGAAGGCGATGTCTCTGTGTCAAAATCCTGGAACTCCCTACCTAACAGCAATGTGGTAGTACCTTCACCACATGGACTGCAGCAGTTCAAGAAGACGGTTCACCAGCACCTGCTCAAGGGCAACTAGGGATGGGCAATAAATGCTAACCTTGCTAGCGATGCCCATATCCCGAGAATGAATCAAAAAATGGTGGAAATAGGTGTTTTTTGTGATGGAGAGGATATGGGGTCAGAAGTTCAACTCAGTGTTGAATAATACAATGAGATTATCTCATTGAAACATATAAAATTCTGACAGGGCTAGACAGACTGGCTGGGGGGTCCAGAACGAAGGGGTCACAGTCTCAGGATACGGGGTAGAACATTTAGGACTGAGATGAGGAGAAATTTCTTCACTTAGAGGGTGGTGAACCTGTGGAATTCTCTACCACAGAAGGCTGTGGAGGCCAAGTTACTGAATATATTTAAGAAGGCGCCAGATAGATTTCTAGACACAAAAGGCATCAAGGGATATGGGGAGAGAGTGGGAATATGGTATTGAATATGGAGGATCAGCCATGATCATATTGAATGGCGGAGCAGGCTCGAAGGGCTGAATGGCCTACTCCTACTCCTGCTCCTATTTTCTATGTTTTTATGAGATTGCGTACTGTCTCCTTTGATCTGAGACAATGGCTCAGAAGGGGGATGGAGGCGATGGTGAAGACATGGATTTTGTGGACGATGGATTTATTCTTCCCAATGTTTAGCCAGTGGGAGTTGTGGCCTATCCAAGACTGAATGTCAGACAAGCCTGCACCCCTTGGCCTTGAAGTAGTGAAAATGGTGGTCATACGGGGGCGAATAAGCAGGATGAGAGACCATGAAGGTTTTGCGGGGACAAGGGAAAAGATGGAGATGAGGAATGGTTGAGCAAATTAACAGTTGCAGAGGTACCGAGATGAATGGATGGCAAAAGGTTAGGTAGTTGGGAGTTTGAAAGTACAGTTGTAAGTGATTTGGGGAGAGTTTATTTGCAGGGACTTAAAACGAGACATCGCAGGGAGGCCGGTGATAAATCAGATATGCTTAGGAATGATCTTGACGAAGAGAGTATAAGCACAATTTATAAATTCACTGATATTTTGTGTAATGTAATAAACCTAGATGTACCTTTTGGAAATGATTAAGGGAGAAACAGGATTATTTTGAATAACAGATACAAGAAGTATGATGTCAGAATTTGGAAACGTTAGTAAATGAGAGTCAGAAGAAACTTTTTCTTACATGGGTTTTTAATCTATAGACAGATAAATTATCAGTGGAAGTTGTGGTCAGTCAAGCCTGCACCCTTTGGCCTTTAGGCAGTGAAAATCGCAGAGATACCGGGGCGAATGACCAGGATGAGAGAGTGTGAAAGTTTTGCTGGGACAAGGGAAAAGGTGAAGATAAACAGTGAGAGTAGAATAAGTGAACTCATTCAAACAAAGGTGTGGATTGGTTTCTTAATTGGGAGGAAACTGAGGCAAATAAATTTAGCTCTAAATCAAATTTGTAACCAGGTCTTGGTTAAGATCTTGACAGCAACAATGAAAAGTATTAAATTGAATGAGAAAGCAGAATATGTTCGACTAGATGAAAGTCCTGAATAGCTTTTCTCATTTATAAATTCCTTGTCTGCTGAGTAGGTATACTGATTTTGATTTTGCAAGACCGTAGATGAAATGGTCTGCCCATGTTCCACTTCACCTATCAACTCTGTTCCTTTCATAAACCAGGTACAATCTACTCTATATGAATTCTACCCAAATTATTTAATCTCTACAAAAATTTATCCCCGAGTCATCCATAACATGACATTTCCATTGTTCTTGAAAAGCATTTGATCATCTTTATCCTTTATAACCTTCAATTCTGTTCCTAACACATATTTATTTAGCTCCCTTTTTAAAGGAGTTAAGTTACACAACATTAATCTTGCATTACCTTGACAAGGTAAAGATAGGTAAAAGACTAAAAATTTATGAACAGTTCTCATTCTTTCATCACTCAACATATCCCAAACATTACGTTCATACATGTGCCTATTGCTGATTAATTATTATCTTTTAGCTATTACTAACCTTCAAGATTTATTGTTTAAATAATTCATGTTGCCTCATGTTTATTAATGTTATATCTCACCTTTTTAGCCTCTGTAAGATCCTGCTCATCATCTTCATCCCTAAAATCATTATAGAAGAATGATTCAGCTTCTACATCAGTGTTTTCTTCATTGTAATTTTTATATTTTAAAGTTTATTAAGTAAATAGCTTATGATTATGACTAATATTTTGTCATGCAATTAATTAAAATATTTCTACTAATTAAGTCCATTAACATATTGAAAACCAAATGCTAGTTTACCTCGTAAAATAGCCTTTTTAGTAAGTTTTTTTTTCTCTCCATGGACTATAAATCAATCACAATTTAGTAGGCATTGAACTGCTTCCAGGCCTCCACCAATATCACTCTAAGTTGACGACCAGGAAGTGCACAGTCATGGTTCTCAGACACTAAGGGCTCGATTTTTGCACCCCTGAGCGGGTGCGTTCGTGGCGGGAGGGCTGCGAAAATCGGGGATTCCCGGGGCGGGTCCGGAGCCTGGCTCCAACCCGCCCACTTCCGGGTTCCCCAGTGACGCACTGACATGCCGCGCAGCCCCCGCATGTGGGACTCCCGCCGGCAATTAAAGCCAGCGGGGTGCCACTTAAAGTAATTATTTAGGTATTTCAGGTTGTTTACAGACCTGATTAACATGATATTTTAGGAGGGGTGGGATTTTGCAAACAACTGGGACTGTTCCCCTACTAGGGGAAACGCTCCCAGTTCAAATGGACGTGTTGCAGCCATCAGCCTGTGGCAGATGCAACGGTCCATTTGACAGGTCGGGGGAGTAGAGACCCTCACTCATTGCAGGAGGCCACTCTGTCACTTTGGACAAAGTTTGGCCTCCACCACCCTCCTCCTAACAATAAAATTCACAAACTTGCACACTTACCTCAGTATCCAGACACATTTACCTACCTTGTGGACCCCCTCAAAAGTACATCTTCCGGATGGGGGGGCGCCGTAGCTGCAGTCATGACCTCCTCTGAGGACGAATAGCATCACCAGCCTCGCCGGCCACGCCGTCCACCTCTGACACGTGGAGCTCCACAACACAGTCAGCAGGAGGGAGGGCAATGGCAGAGAGAGATACATCGCAGAAGGCACTACCCTCGCCACAGGGTCTACAGACTGAGGCTCAGCTTCCTGGACTTCTCGGAGCAGCAGTGCACACGGAGGCTCAGAGTCACTCGACATGTAGTCGTGGACATCTGCAGCCTCCTTCATGCCGAGCTTCTCCTGGCTGGCCCGAGCACCATCTTCTTCCCTGTCGCTGTCAAAGTCACCACTGCCCTCAACAACTTCTCCTCCGCATCCTTCCAGGGAGCCACCGGGGACATCGCCGACGTCTCTCAGTCGTCTGCACAAAAGAGCCCTGCAAATACACCTACACCCGCTCTGCAGTGACACAATGGGTGGCATCAGTTGTGGGTCTTCATAGTGATCCTCAGGAAAGGGCATTATTGCACAAACCAGACAAGATTCGCAAAGACGTGGCAGTAGTGGTGACAATATAATATGTTATGTGAGTTGATCAGAAATTAAATATAAGTTTAAAAACCATGACAAATCCTCAAACACCCTTGTGCATCCCCTTCATGCTCATGACACGTTTGCCTTACTCTTCCTACTGCACATATGTGATGCATGCCCTGTGGCTGCAGCACAGGTAGTGGCAGGTTGAGTGAGGCTGACCATGAAAGAGATGCATGAGAGGGTGAGTATGAGATCGAGCCATAACATTGTATGAGGATTGGGTTGAGTGGTAGTGGCGGGATGAGTACTGGCAAGGTAAGATGAGGATGAGCTTTGAGTGGGTGTGAGGAGTGATGTGATAGAGTAGTGTTGGCAGTGCAGAAGGAGGTGTGGGGTGGGAGCGGTGACGTGGCAGACGGAGTGTAGGGGAATAAGTAAGTGTACTCACTTCGGTTGACCTACTTAGGTCATTGAAGCGCCTCCTGCACTGTATGCAGGTGCGTGATATGTTGGTGGTGCAGGTGACCTCCTCTGCCACCTCGAGCCAGGCCTTCTTGGTGGCAGAGGCAGGCCGCTTCCTCCCACCCACCGGGGAGAAGATCTCTGTCCTCCCCCTCTTCCTCACCCCATCCAATAATACCTGGAGTGAGGCATCATTGAACCTGGGAGCAGCCTTTCCCCTGGGCTGCTCCATGCTGTAAGTTTTCCTATTTTCAGCAGCATCAGTCAGTGGAGGACTGCCCCTTTAAATAGGGCTCCTCCAGCTGACAGCCCGCCCACTGCGCAGCTTTCCAGCGCAAAACCTGGAAGCACAGGTAAGTGGCTGCAATTAGCATGCGATTAAGCACCCCGATTTCACTGGGCGTGTTACCCACGCGGGCCCTAAATATATTCTGTTACAACTGACTCTAAAGCCCTGATTTTAACTTGAGGCGGGAATGAGGCAGGCAGGGGGCAAGCCCCCATGATGTCACCAGCATGAGGCCGGACGATTTTATTGCCCAGGCCTCATTTTAATATAAAAGCAAAATACTGTGGACGCTGGAAATCTGAAATAAAAACTGAAAATGCTGGAAACACTTAGCAGGTCAGGCAGCAGATGTGGAAGGAGAAACAGAGTTAATATTTCAGGTTGATGTGGTCATCGACCTGAAATGTTAACTCTGTTTCTCTCATTTTAATATGACTGATGGGCTGCCTACTCGATCCCATTCCCATGGTGCAATTTATGGCCGGCCGCCTGAGGCCTATTTAGAGGAAATGTACCTCTTAAAGCAAGGTGGCACCCCCAGGTGCCAGATTTCGCTGCAATACTGCTGGAAGAAGGACTATTAGGAGAATGAGTCACAGGGCTGCCCCAGCTTTTCAGATGCCTCTTTGGAGCACCTCGTGGAGGAGGTTAGGGCAAGGGAGCATAGCCAGGGTGACTATCCAAGAGGCCTGGGCAGAGGTAGCTGAGAGGGTTGGTGCCAGTAGCATCACCCCCAGGACCTGTGTTCAGTGTAGGAACAGGTTCAATTAACTCACAAAAGCAACAATGGATGAGTAGAGCTCTTCCACTCTCCATCTCTCTCACCTGCCAACATTCCTTACATCCCCTCCATCACATCCTTAATGCATACAATCAGAAGGACATACTGCAACAATTCCAAACAAACTCATCTCTTCCATTGCTCTCTTCACATCACACACTAACAGCATAATCTTCTCACATCCTAGTACTTGCACAACCAGCAACTCCTTCCAGGATTCTTTTCTCACGTTGCATTCTGCACACTTTGCTTTCTAGTCATCACTTCCCCATCCTCATTTTATCTTGCTTCTTCTCCAGCTCTCAGCACTTGCACTATGTGCACAAGTGGTACATACCTCCACTTCTCTTTTCAGCTGCCACTCACTAACTCTCGCCCTCTCTTTCTGCAAGACAAGACAGCACATAATGCCAGGGAGAGGAGCAACTCTGGGAGAGGAGTACTTAACATCATATCTCTCACCCAGAGCAGGAAGCCCTGGACATTAGTGGCCCAGGAAAAGCCATGATCATTGGGGAAGGCGAGGTTGGCAGCTTAGCTCAGCAGGGTGACTGCATATGACTTGTAATTCTTCATTCACCTCAGCAAATATTCAGCAAGCGTAACAACTTCATGCTGCATTCTGAAGACTGTCATCTGCTAATGTCCAGCTTCTCTGCCATCCTGATTCTTGAACCTTTTCTCTTTCCTTTAGGTCCTTCTCAGCAGCAAGAGCTTCCTGAAGAAGATACCTCAGAGGAGGACAATAATGGGGATGCACAGTCAGATGTTCCATTTCTCCCATGCACCAGTACAGACATTGGCGTTAGACAGTGAGCTACAGGAGTGCATGTGGTGAAACACTCAGCACGAGGTACTGGTAGCAGGGACAGTCCAGAGAGGGCAAGGTCCTCTCCCAGCTCTGCTGTGTAGGACAGAGATGAGGACTTCAGAGGCCCAGCCATAAAAAGAAAACTTCTTGCCTCTCACAGTTATACCAGGTATTGGAAGACCTGCCAAGGAGTTTCAACACTATGGCTATAAGTGGAGGAGCCCGCTTCCAGCCTGTGTAGTGTCATCTCGCATGGCATCAGCACTCTGCAGTCTACCTTAGAGAGTGTGACCACCTCGAGGGATGCTGCAGCGGGGCCTCATAGAAGAAGTCAATGTCAACGACCTGGATGTGAGGGAAGCCAGCCACTGCTGCAAATCCCTGAGCTCTCTTCTATTGACTGTTGAGGTCAATGGGGAATGTTATGTATCAGTTAGCCCTGGCGAACAGTGCATTGGTGACCTGCTTAATAAAGCTGTGCACTGCAGACTGGGAGATGTGGGGGATGACCCCTGTAGCAGACTGGAAGGAACCAGGGCTTGGTGACTTTGAGAGCCACTAGCAAAGCATGGCTTTATGATCCTGTTGCAGAAGGTATCAGAGGTCTGCAACAGCCTGCTTAGAGGAGCACAGTGCCTGATGCACTGCTCTTCTAATTGGCTCAGCTGCTGCTCATGCTGGTTGCTGAGGTTGCTTCTGCTGTTGTTCTTCCTCCTGCTGTTCCTCCATCTAAATGCAACTGGATATTATAGCACCCATAATAAAAAGATAGACTTTACTGAGGGTAAGTAATGCAAAAAATATCAGAAAGAAGTGATCTGGAAGCTGTAACCTCTCCTGGCAATTCAAACAGCACAATGGCACACAAATCCTCTGATCCAGTTACCTGCAGCTGAGTGCCCCTTTAAACATGCTCAGAGAGATCAAACCCGCTAATTTTTACTGGCGGGTTGGGGGTTGGGTGGGATTGCCACGATTTTGCATTAAAATGGCATCAGGGTCCTAATTGCATCAAAGGACCGCTTCGACTGTCTAAAAAGCTGCACGGTTAAAATAGCGGTTGTGAGAACGGACCAGTAACTCCTCTACAGTGATTATAACCACCTTCCCACCCCATTCCCACCAAGCGAGCAGGTTAATATTGCCCCTTAATATTTATGTTTCATTTATGAAATCAATTTAAAATTATGGTCTAGACCTTTCCTCTGAGCTGCTCCCACTCCACTGCCACTTCACTAGAAGTACAGCAAAAACCCGGCGAAGTTACAGTGGTGAAGTGGTAGCAACTCCGAAGAAATTCCCGACCATATGTGCCTTTGATGTTTCCGTCTGCTTAAGTCTATCAGAAGTGATAGTGCAGGTGGATAGAAATGTACCAATGACAAAATGCATAATTTGAATCATACTTCTCAAAATCATCCTGTAGAGCTGTGTGGCTTCCTTTGCCATCCCTGTATTGAGCCGATTCATAGACATCAGTTGGTGATTTTTTTAGATTGAATTTCAAAAGCATATTGTTGTAACCCTGTAATACACATTTCATAAATAATAAATTAAACCTCAGCACTTGATCTATTAAAGTGAATTTCCAAACTGTATTTCTATTTTTTTTTTACATTAGAAAGCATCCATCACATTTAGAATAACCTAAAATTTATATTAACTTTACATTGTGATCCCAGAAGACAAATGTTTCCTGCTTTAGCATATATTTCCACTACGAATATAACCTATTTGCTTTAACAAGTTCACTCATATAAATGAAAGATATACCAAATAATATCTAGGGGAAAAAAACTTTCTATTTATTATGTCATGGTTTAAAATTGTTTATATTTGCTCCATGGGTTCTAAAAGTTTTTCTTTCAAATGGCTTAGAACAATGAATGTACCAAGGAAATCAGTTAGTCACCATGGCGATGAATTTCCTTGCTGTTTTTGGCATAAGTCCAGTGTAAAATCAGGGCAAGTAAATTTTTGTGGCAGGAAAATGGAGCAGAATCTGTTTCCCCCACTGTCCGTCCCCCCACCCTCCAAATTTTCTCTCACTTTTTGGCCCTTCATACAATCCACCCACTGAGTTCCAAGTGCCCTCTTTTAAATATATTATAAAGAGGGGCAGTGGCACTACAGCTCTGCATTTTCTACTTTTACACTCACAAAGCACTAGGGGTAACTAAGACTGAGAATCATGATGCTGCTGCCAGGATCTACTGAGACAGGTGGAAGAGTTTGAGTCTGAAGAGTGGAGTTTCACTAGGAATTTCTGCAGTTGAGAAACACTTTTTACAGTGAATGTAATGTCATTCTGCCGACAGACCTGGACCTTAAGACTTCTGATAGGATTAGACCACCAGGAGATTTTAATTCCCACCCAACAGCCCACTGTCTACTCACAGTGAGTGCTCCTCAGGAGCAGGTGTGGCATTCCCTATTGGATACCTTTGTATGCCATTATCATGGAGGAGGAAGAGCAGCAGCAGCACAGGATGGAGCAAAGGAGCATCAAATAGCATTTAAGGAAGTTGCACCTCACCTCCCTATAAAATATATAGGAAGAATTTGAGGCAAGTTGTTGGAATAATCAGGAGGAGCTTTATCCTGCATCTAACGTTGGCTTTATCTAATGGGAAAGTGTTCAATACGGAAACTAGATGTAAAAAGAGTATTTTTTTATTCTCAACAATGACAACCCTCAAAACAAACTCATACTAGAAAGTACAATATAAATAACAAAATTATAAATATCTTCCTTTATTTGGAATAATTGAGGGTATGATTAATTTCCTACCTTTCTAAGCACATCATAAATGTCAAATTCTATTTCTTGTAATGTTTTGTCATCCTTGACTTCTGAATAGGTGTCATTAATGATAGCCAAAAACACATTCTGTAAAGAAACATCAATTGTGTAATGCACTGTGCACTAATCAAACAATCGAGCAGGAGTGAGAATGTGTATAAATATAATTGTGTTCACAACATAAAGAAATTCTTATAAAGCAGCATTGAGTAACTAACTTGAACCTGCATATTCTGGCAACCCTAAGTGGAGATCAGTGTTTAAGTCCCAATTTTTCGAGACTTTGCTGGTAGCATGAAACCTCATTGTGGCAAACATGAATCGGAAGATTAGGCCCCCATCTAGTGCATCCAATTTGCAGTGCACCTAATGTTTGAAAGAGCATTTTTAAGGAATTGTAAACAATTTTACAACACCAAGTTATAGTCCAGCAATTTTATTTTAAATTCACAAGCTTTCGGAGGCTTCCTCCTTCGTCAGGTGAACGATGTGAAAATGAAATCCTCGAAATGAAATCGCATTTATAATTCACAGAACAATGCTTGGTGAGTACAGACAGTTTTTTCAACTGCCCGTTGCCAAGGCAATCAGTGTGCAGACAGACAGGTGTTACCTGCCAGGTCTCACAGAATATACAAATCACCAAAAAAAAACAACAAACAAAAAAAAAAGAGATAGAGAGGTAGAAACATAGAAAAGACAGCAACTGACCCGTTATATTAAAAACAGATAACATTTGTTCGCTGGTGGGGTAACGTGTAGCGTGACATGAACCCAAGATCCCGGTTGAGGCCGTCCTCATGGGTGCGGAACTTGGCTATCAATTTCTGCTCGACGATTTTGCGTTGTCGTGTGTCTCGAAGGCCGCCTTGGAGTACGCTTACCCGAAGGTCGGTGGATGAATGTCCATGACTGCTGAAGTGTTCCCCGACTGGGAGGGAACCCTCCTGTTTGGCGATTGTTGCGCGGTGTCCATTCATCCGTTGTCGCAGCGTCTGCATGGTCTCGCCAATGTACCATGCTCTGGGGCATCCTTTCCTGCAACGTATGAGGTAGACACCGTTGGCCGAGTCACAGGAGTATGAACCATGCACCTGGTGGGTGGTGTCCTCTCGTGTGATGGTGGTATCTGTGTCGATGATCTGGCATGTCTTGCAGAGGTTACCGTGGCAGGGTTGTGTGGTGTCGTGGACGCTGTTCTCTTGAAAGCTAGGTAATTTGCTGTGAACGATGGTCTGTTTGAGGTTGGGTGGCTGTTTAAAGGCGAGTAGTGGAGGTGTGGGGATGGCCATAGCGAGGTGTTTGTCCTCATTGATGACATGTTGAAGGCTGCGGAGAACATGGCGTAGTTTCTCCGCTCCGGGGAAGTACTGGACGACAAAGGGTACTCTGTTGGTTGCGTCCCGTGTTAGTCTCCTGAGGAGGTCTATGCGATTTTTTGCTGTGGCCCGTCGGAACTGTCGATTGATGAGTCGAGCGTCATATCCCGTTCTTACTAGGGCGTCTTTCAGCGTCTGTAGGTGTCCATCGCGTTCCTCCTCATCTGAGCAGACCCTGTGTATTCGCAGGGCCTGTCCATAGAGGATGGCCTCTTTGACGTGGTTAGGGTGAAAGCTGGAAAAGTGGAGCATCGTGAGGTTGTCCGTGGGCTTGCGGTAGAGTGAGGTGCTGAGGTGCCCGTCTTTGATGGAGATTCGTGTGTCCAAGAAAGAAACTGATTCTGAGGAGTAGTCCATGGTGAGCTTGATGGTGGGATGGAACTTGTTGATGTTATCGTGTAGTCTCTTTAGTGATTCCTTGCCGTGGGTGCATAGAAAGAAAATGTCGTCGATGTATCTGGTGTATAGTGTTGGTTGGAGGTCTTGTGCAGTGAAGAAGTTCTGCTTGAACTTGTGCATGAAAATGTTGGCGTATTGGGGTGCGAATTTGGTCCCCATGGCTGTTCCGTGTGTTTGGGTAAAGAACTGGTTATCGAAGGTGAAGGCATTGTGATCCAGGATGAAGCGGATGAGTTGTAGGATGGCTTCCGGAGATTGGCTGTTGTTGGTGTTGAGTATTGATGCTGTCGCAGCGATGCCGTCATCGTGGGGGATACTGGTGTATAGTGCCGAGACGTCCATCGTGGTGAGAAGTGTTCCTGGTTCAACTGGTCCGTGGGTACTGAGTTTTTGTAGGAAGTCTGTAGTGTCGCGACAGAAGCTGGGGGTTCCCTGTACGATGGGTTTCAGGATGCCCTCGATGTATCCAGAGAGGTTCTCACACAGGGTTCTGTTGCCTGATACGATAGGCAACGGAACCCTGCAGCCTCTGCTTTCATTTTTAAGGAAAGCAGAGGCTGCACTACAGGCAGGCATGAACCTCATTTAAATTGTATATTCAGGCATATGAAGTCTTACACCGAACTTCACGATGTTGGGTGTGGCCAGCCCTGAATGTGCAGCTTGCCTCTCCGTATAAAATGGGTGCATGACAGTAAGAGATGTGCTTTGGATTGTCTCTTAAAGCAAGTTTGCTGCTGTTATATTGAGTGTTTTGAAATCTAGGTTTTTTTTGCCAGTCAGCATTGCTCTGTTTGTGCATTGTACACTTTATTTGACACCTGTATTGTTGCCTTTTTGCAAAAACCGTATACTTGGCTAAGATAAGTTTCTGGGTAATTCCTGCTGCGGTACAAGTTGCAGCTAACAGTTCGAAGGCTGGATATCCCTTCACTGTTCCCATTGTGTTACATGAATTAGATGAGCAGGGCCAATTAATGAGGGACAGCATCTTCAAACCCAACATCACCTCAGAGAACATGGTCACTGCCATCAATATCCAAAGACTCATGTTTACAGACCAAGCAACTCCTACCTGGATATGTCACAGAAGACCTGTCTTTGACACCTCTGCTTCACCGCAGAAGTAGTAACTGAGTTGTGCCACGTGCTGCAGTCTGATTTACATTCAATTTCAAGGATTGTCATGGCTCTTCCTTACTCTGTGAAGGTCACTACAACATTAAGCTTGCATGCAGCAGGATCCTTCCAGACCACTGCAGGTGACATTTTCCAGATAACCAGTCTGTTGTTCATTCCTGCATAAAGCAAGTGACTGACACCATGTTTGCCAGGGGAAACACCTTTATGTTAATGCCCATTATCTGGGAAGCAACCCTGCTGTTTTCATTTTGTAGCATTATTGATGGTTTTCAGAGAATGAACAAATGGCTGTTGGGAGCCCTTTGCAGCCATGGTTCATGTCCCCAATTAGAAACCTCCAAACAGCAGTAGAGCACAGATACAGTGCCACCATTCAACTTTCTCTTGAGCACATTATGAGGACGTTGAAGCAACAATTCCGCTCATAGAATCATACAGCACTGAAGGAGGCCATTCAGCCCATCATGGTTGTGCCGGCTGTTTGAAAGCTGTCCAATCGATTCCGCTCCTTTGCTCTTTCCCCATAGCCCTGCAAATTTTTCCTTTTCAAGTATTTATCCAATTCCCTTATGAAAGTTACTATTGAATCTGCTTCTAACACCCTTTCAGGCAGTGCATTCCAGATCATAACAACTTGCTGCATAAAAAGATTTCTCCTCGTCATGTTGTTTGGAGTACTGCCTGGGTCCTCTAAATTCAACACTATCTGTTGCATGCTGCATAACTTTGCCATCCAAAGAGGAGAGAGATGCAGTAGCATGAGGAGCAGGCCCAAAGAAAGCAAGGCCCACAGAAGGAGGATACAAAGAAGTTACAACACAGAAATGGGCCATTGGTCCAATCCGTGTCGTATCGGCGTTTACCCTCCATGTGAGCAAATACTTCCATTCAAATTTCCGCACCTTGTGATATTCCTTCAACCCCTTTTCCTTCATTCACCTATCCAATCTAATGTTGACATAGTTTCTGCCTCAACCAGTAACCCTGGAAATGAATTCCACCGCTTTACATCTCTCTGCGTAAAGAAGTTTGTCCTACCCTTTGTTCTAAATCGCTTACATTTAACCTTATATCTGTATTCTTGACTTCTCAACTACTGGAAACAGTCTGCTTCTATCTACCCTGTCCCAACCTTTTATTATTTAAAAATATCTTCTATCATATCACCCCATAATCCTCATTGATCCAAAAAAAAAATTCAAGTGTTTCTGCGTATTTGTATTTCCTTATACCAGGCAGAGTCCTAGGGAATCTGTGTTGTAACCATTATGAAGAATGAAGAATGAGGAAGAGGGAGAGGTATTGTGGACAGAGATGATGTGCAGGCGGGGAAATTGGTGCAGAACTCTGAAAAAGAGTCAGTATTGTCAATTACAAGCCTGACTCACGCTGACAGCTTGCCCTTCCTGTGAAATGAGGCACGTAGCTCAAAATGCTTCGGGTGGGCAAATCAGACGCCCGGCCCACATTGTGCCCATTTCAGGCATATGTTGAAGATTACCCTGTGACTCCAATCTTAGGAGTCTGATAACCTGAACCCCTTTGATTAGATTACAGCATGTAAATCGCTCAGTAATTAATTATTCAACATAGATAATCCACATTTATAGAATGCATAATTATATTTCAGTTACATATACTTTGAAGCTACTATAAACAGACAATACTGAACATTCAGTGTTGTATTGTTGCTCATGAATGTGTGCCCATTGCAGCAATTAACTGTATTCAATGTAAAATCAGTATGTAAACCATAATTCCACATTAAAACTCTGTTTTAAAGATACACGTCACTAATATTTATCACTAACACTATATCACTCACCAGCAGTACAAAGAATAAACAGAATACAAATGTGATGAAGTAAATGGGTCCAAGGATTTGGTTTGCCTCTTCAAGTTCAGCAAAATCAAAATCTCCCAGAATAATCCTAAACTGTGCAAAACTGAAAAGAAAGGTTTATAGATTTTTTTTTAAAAAAAACTTCGCCTGGTGAACATAATACAAGTTGACAGAATCTTAAAATGTTTAAAATACAGTTCTATTAAAGGAGCATTGGATGTAGTACAGAGGAAAAAATACAGGTTCCAAACACACTTATTCTACACACTTAAGACATTTAACTCATAGGAAAAAGTACTGCATGCAATTAAGGAAGACAAAACAGCCATAAGATTAGCCAAGAGATCTCTGCAAAAGAAGATGGTGCATAATTGTGGCAGTAATAGCAAAAGCTTTTTTAGCTATGTAAGTAGTCAGAAGACCATAAAGGACTGCATAAGGCCAGTAAAGGATATTGTAGGGCAGATTCAAATTGATTCTCAGGTTATGGCAGAGCTGTTAAATGACTATTTTGCATCAGTCTACACTCCTGTAGATGATGTTTATGTTCTAGATGCAGGGTGCTTAGTATTGAATAGCATTATTAAAATTAAAATAAATAGTAATGTCATCTTGGATAGGTTAGGAAAGCTCAAAATTGATAGGGCCCAGGTCTGGATAATATCCATCCAAGGGCGATTAAAGAGATGGGACAGGTACTTCTGTGAGCCCTTTGTCCGTATCTTCACTAGTTCGATAGAGTCAGGGATAGTTCCCGTAGACTGGCAGCTAGCTCATGTCGTTCCTATTTTCAAAAATGGGGACAAATCAGAGCTGGGGAACATCAGGCCTATCAGCATGACATCTGTTATTGGGACGATGCTGGAAGGGATTGTAAGAGATACCCTTTATGATCACTGGGAAAGGGAAAAGGCTATTAGAAATGCACAAAACAGCTTCCAAAAAAATAGGTGGTGCCTAACAAATTTGATAGAGTTTTTAGAGGAAGTCACTAGGGTAGTGGAAGAAGGTAATCCGGTAGACATTATCTACCTGGACTTTCAGAAAGCCTTTGATAAGGTACCTCACACTAGGTTACTTCACAAGATAGAATGTTGTATCAGTAGCAATTTGAAAAGCTGGATTATCAATTGGCTCCAATCCCACAGCCAAAAAGTTGTAGTTAAAGGATGTGGTTCAGCTTTTGTTACCAGTGATGTCCCCTAGGGATCGGTCCTAGGCCCACAACTCTTCACGGTCTCTATTAATGACCTGGACAATGGTGTTGCGAGTATGGTAAATAAGTTTGCAAATTATACCAAAATCTGTGCAAGGGTTAAGACGGTAGAGGAATGCAATCAAATCCAAAAAGATTTAGATGTGCTAGGAGAGTGGGCCACACATTGGCAAATGGCATTTAATTTAGATAAATGTAGTGTCATGCTTGTTGGTAGGGCCAACACAAAATACACGTATCATTTGCAATACTGAAAGAGGGTGAGAGAAAAAAATCTTGGTGTTATTGCGCACAGATCACTAAAGGTTTATGACCAATTAGGTAGTAGTAATGGAACCATTCAGTATAAATCAAAGGACACCATTTTGACACTATACAGGTCGCTGGTCAGACCGCATCTAGAGTACTGTGCCCAGCTTTGGTCCCCCCACTTGATGGGTGATAGAGTGATCTTGGAAAAGGTCCAGAGGAGAGCTACAAGAATTATTCCTAGCTTAAAGAACCTCAGCTACTCAGATACACTCAAGGACCTTGGTCTATTTACTTTAGCCATGATGTGGAGATGCCGGTGATGGACTGGGGTTGACAATTGTAAACAATTTTACAACACCAAGTTATAGTCCAGCAATTTTATTTGAAATTCACAAGCTTTCGGAGGCTTCCTCCTTCCTCAGGTGAACGAGGAAGGAGGAAGCCTCCGAAAGCTTGTGAATTTAAAATAAAATTGCTGGACTATAACTTGGTGTTGTAAAATTGTTTACAATTATTTACTTTAGAGTAGTGTAGACTTGGAGGTGACCAGATAGAGGTCTATAAAATACTGGAAGAGATGGATAGTGTCCCTATTGATAGATTATTCCAGTTTAACAGATTGGGGAGGACCAGGGGACACCCGTTTAAGCGATGGAAGAGTAGGAATAGACTGGATGTTAGGAGGTTCTTTTTCCAGAGAATTGTGAGCCTCTGGAATATATTGCCAGCTGGTGTGGTGGGTGCTTACTCTCTGCCTGCCTTCAAGAGGGAGCTGGACTGATTCCTGTCTGAGGCAGAGATTGCATCATATAAGGTAAGTGTCTTTACAGATAACACTTGATCCATGTGATATCCTGGACTGGTTTTGATCGCCTGAGGGGGTCGGAGAGGAATTTTCCATTATTGGCCCTGAGTTTTTCTGGTATTTTTGCCTCTCCCAGGAGATTACATGGCTGTGGATGTGTGTGTGCGTGTGGGGATGGGGGGGGGGGGGGCGGGGAGGGAAGAAGTGTTTAGCCATGATGGTCTGGCCATCATCGGTGTGGGGCAGGCTTGATGGACCAGCTGGTCTTTTCCTGCCCGGCAACTTTGTGTGTTCGTAAACCATATATTTATTAATGCAGAAACTCTCAAGTATTTTGTTCCTGTCACTATTCCCTTTTCCACGAGGCTACAAGATTGTGTGTGTGTGTGTGGATGATTCAGTGGACTTCATTGCTGCTCAGAAGAAAACATTTCCTGGGGTTGTAAGTATTATGATACAAATGATGCGACAAAACTTTCCTGCTATTTGATTTCATTCTTGGTGTATTTGTTATTTCAATTGTTTTACCATATGCTTCTGCTGATTTTTCATAAGAGGGGGAGCTGCTGAGCAGCCTGCATACATATTGTGGGGTCAACAATGCAGTCCCGGTTCTGTGGACACCTCCACCTGAAGAGGCAAGGTCAGCTCACTACCCCCAGAGTACTGTGCTTGCCAAAGTCAGGGGGTGGAATTTCCTGTACCAGCAGCTCTTAAAAGAATTGCTGGCTGTCCATAAACATGTACTTTTTTTTCTTGCCGAACAAGGTTAGGGATAAAAGCTGGGGGGGGGGGAACAAACCTTCAGTAATAAAGAGTACAACTAGAGCAGCATGAATAAAGGATCCATCGAGTTTCAATAGCTTTCTTCATCCAACAAGATCATAACAATACAGAAACTAAGAGATACAGCAATGCGCTTTCAAAAACAAAGCAACAGGCCTCCTTTGCAGCACCTGTTTTATAAAGGTGTTCAGCCTATTAGGCACTGCTTTATCTTATAAAATTGTAGGCTGTAATTTGCTTTGCAGAGTTCAAATTCTCAAAGCTCTTCAGCATTTTGTCATGCAATGAGCATTTGGTGCATAATAGGCCTCAGGTTCTGCATGCCATAATATAGGGAGCTGGTGTCTGATTTGCATTAGTGCTTTGGACAACTGCTGTCAGATTATCAGCCCCTGCTGACAGCGATGGAGTGAGGTTACTTTTTCCATCCGGATCCTCTTTTGGATAACAAGAATTATTGTGGAGATGCCGGTGATGGACTGGGGTTGACAATTGTGAAGAATCTTACAACACCAGGTTATAGTCCAACAATTTTATTTTCAAATAAAATTGTTGGACTATAACCTGGTGTTGTAAGATTCTTTACAAGAATTATTGTGGCAGGAGAATTTGGATTACTGCAGTCATTTTTTTGTTCTGATGGAATAGCCCCGTTACCCCCTTTATCTCAGCTAGATTACTAGCTGATAAAATTAATAAAATCCATGAGATAAAAGGAAAAATTGTGAATCTGAAATAAAAATAAAAAATACAGCGAATACACAGTAGGCCTATCAGCATGTGAAAAGTTGCCGAATGAGCGAGGACCCTTCGTCAGAACTGAACAAGGATGCTAAGAGAACCTGCTGTGTACTTCTACATTATCTGTTTTTCTGTTTCCATGTATAACAAAATCAACGGCTAGAATGCTGTGAAGCAAACAACTTAACTGCTTTATATTTCTACTAATCAATAAATAAGCTATTTAAGCTGTATGCATTCTTCTGAATACTCAATCATAGGAATGCAGGAACAGAATGTTATAAGCTTGGTTCTGTAACTATTCTACTCAGTATTCAGATATTGCAATTTTAATACATACATGCAGCTGCCAAAAGTGTGAAAACTGTCCACCTGAGTGCCAAAGATAAGGTAGCCTAACTGAGCATATCCAAAAAATACTATAAAAAACATTATGGCAAATCCAACAATCCCTTTGGCGCAGCGAGAGAGGGTTGTAGACAGCTGAGTCATAGTCATATTGAAACTAATGTATTTGAATATCTAAAACAAAATAAACAAAATAGATATTTAGAATTCCAATCCAGAATTTGCCATGTTCAAGTTGATTTTATTGTTTATCTTCTGAGAAATGGATTTACAAAAACATATCCTTAAAATACTCTTTATTACCATTATATAACACCAAAGGGGTTTTTATAAACCAAATTCAATTATCTTTAACAGCTTATGGATTTAAATAGTTTATTAATACCACAAACCAAATCTTAACGATTGAGTTTATATTAATAGAAAATTGTTTTATTTCTACGTAACTTGTAATAAAGTGATTCCTATTAAAAAGTAGGAATTTGCACTAGCGAATTCTAAGTTCACCGGAGTGAAAACTCTACCGGGCGATTTTCTGCCCTGGCACCTGACTGATAGCCATGTCAGCCTTGGCTCAGTAGTAGCACTCTTGCCTCTGAGTCAGAAAGAATCGTAGAATGGTTACAGCACGGAAGGAGGCCATTCATCCCGTCGAGTCCATGCCGGCTCTCTGCAAGAGCTATCCAGCTAGTTCCGCTTCCCCACCCTATCCATGTAGCCCTGCATTTTTTTTCCCTTCAAGTATTTATCCAATTCCCTTTTGAAAGCCACGATTGAATCTGCCTCCACCACCCCCTCAGGCAGTGCATTTCAGATCACAACCACACGCTGCGTAAAAAATGTTCTCTCATGTTGCCTTTGGTTCTTTTGCCAAACACCTTAAATCTATGTCCTCTGGTTCTTGACCCCTCCGCCAATGGGAACAGTTTCTCTCTATCTACTCTCTCCAGACCAGTCATGATTTTGAATACCTCTATCAAATCTCCTCTCAACCTTCTCTGCTCTAAGGAGAACAACCCCAGCTTCTCCAGTCTATCCACGTAACTAAAGTCCCTCATCCCTGGAATCATTCTAGTAAATCTCTTCTGCACCTTCTCGAAGGCCTTTACATCTTTCCTAAAGTGTGGTGCCCAGAACTGGACACAATACTCCAGTTGTGGTCAAACCAGTGTTTTATAAAGATTCATCATAACCTCCTTGCTTTTGTACTCTACGCCTCTATTTATAAAGCCCAAGATCCCGCATGCTTTCTTAACCGCTTTCTCAACCAGCCCTACCACCTTCAAAGATTTGTGCACATATACCGCCAGATTTCTCTGTTCCTTTAGAATTGTACCCTTTAGTTTATATTGCCTCTTCTCGTTCTTCCTACCGAAATGTATCACTTCACACTTTTCTGTGTTGAATTTCATCTGTCTTGTGTCCGCCCATTCCATCAGCCTGTCTATGTCCTCTTGAAGTCTATCACTATCCTCCTCACTGTTCACTACACTTCCAAGTTTTGTGTCATCTGCAAATTTTTAAATTGTGCCCTGTACACCCAAGTTCAAGTTATTAATATATATCAAAAAAAGCAATGGTCCCAGCACTGACCCCTGGGGAACACCACTGTATACTTCCCTCCAGTCTGAAAAACAACCGTTCACCACTACTCTCTGTTTCCTATTACTTAAACAATTTCGTATCCATGCTGCCACTGCCCCCTTTATTCCATGGGCTTCAACTTTGTTGACAAGCCTATTCTGCGGCACTTTATCAAACGCCTTTTGGAAGTCCAGATACACCACATCAACTGCACTGCCTCTTCGACCCTCTCTGTTACCTCATCAAAAAGACATGGGTTTAAGTTCCACTCCAGAGGGTTACGCACCATAATCTAGGCTGACGAATCAGTGCAGTACTGAGGGCATGCTGCACTGTCAGAAGTGCTGTCTTTCGAATGAGACGTTAAACCGGGGTCCTGTCTGCTCTCTCAGGTGGATATAAAAGATCCCACAGCATTATTTGAAGAACAGCAGAAGAGTTTTCCTTGTATCCTGGACAATATTTATCCCTCAAATAACACTACTAAAACAAATTATCTGGTCATAATATCATTTCGGTTTACGGGATCTTGCTGTGTGCAATGTGGCTGCTATGTTTCCCTACATCACAACAATGACTACACTTCAAAAGTACTTCATTGGCTGTAAAATGCTTCAGGACGTCCTGAGGTCATGAAATGCACCAGATAAATGCAAGTTCTTCCTTTCTAATAATACTAATACACAATACTCTTAAAATAAAGCAAGTCATTCATTTCAGAGCCTGAAATTTCTAAGCAAGTTACTTGACCTCTTAATGAATTAAGGAACTTCTAAGCATGCACAATTATCTGAATTCCCACAGAGAGTACTCCAGCAGTGGTCTTAAAGGAACAGGCCAGGATAGCAGTTAAATATCAAAGTTGTGCTCTAGATTCTAGACGATCCATAAACAGCATCACGGAAAATAAATTAGTAACTTTTAAATCTTTTTTGCAAAGTAATGTACTGATAAAATACCTTTATCCATGCGATGAAAACAGTAAATGCAATTATGATGTTATACCGGTTCTGCCAGTAAGCCAAGAAGTAGAGGTTTGGGTATGAGTCTGAATTTTCCAGAAGTTTCCCAAGTAATAAAGTTACTTTAATTGTACGATAGATGTTGTAAAAGATGGCAAGTAAAGAAAACTGAGGGAGAGAAAAATGTAATGAAATCAAAATTGAAACTGGTTTCACATTTGTTGCTTTTAAAAATATAAAATTATAATTCATTCTTTCGGTAGCGTTTCAAAATATTCTGGACCAGTAGGCAGAAAATAAGTACAGTGAATTGGATAAGGGGTTGAGGGGTGATCTAATCAAGGTCTTTAAACTGATAAAGGGATTCAATACAATAGATACAGAGAAACTATTTCCTCTGGTGGGGGAATTCGGAACAAGAGGTCATAATCTTAAAATTAGAGCTAGGTCATTTAGGAATAAAGTCAGGAAGCTCTTTTTCACACAAAAGGTAGTGGAAAGAACTGCAACCTGCTTTAAAAAAAGTAATACATTGTTAGATAATACATTTCAGAAGCTCTGGTGCAGAAGCGGGAGTCATCAGAGGTGATGTGATGGAAATGGATAAACTGAGAAAAAGAGATGGAGTCTTTACAGGAACAAGGGTGGGAAGAAATATATTCTAGGTAGTTATGGGAATCAGTGGGCTTGGAGTAGATGTCTGTGGAAAGCCCAATGCTTGAATTAGAGTCAGAAGTTCAGGAAAGAAAGAGAAAGAACTTGTATTTATATTGTATCTTATCATGTCGTCAGGACATATCAAAGTGTTTTACAGCCATTTTTACATATAGTTACTGTTATGTTATGCACAAACATCAAATGAATGAATCACCAGATAATCTGTTTTTGGTGATGTTGGTTGAGGGAGGAGTGTTGGCAAGGACAGTGAGAGAACTCCTTGCTATTTTTCAAAAAGTGCTAAGGGATCTTTTACATTTACCTGTGCTGGTAGATGGGCCTCGATTTAAAGTCTCATCTGAAAGATGGCACCTCTGGCATACCTGCACTCCCTCAGTTTTGCACTGAAATGTCAGCCTAGATTATATGCTTAAGTCCACTGTGGAACTTAAACCCACAATCTTCTGACTTACAGGCGAGTGAGCCAAGCTGACACTAAAAGGGTCAGAAATGAACTACAGAAAGGTGAGGGATAAGTGGAGCTTGGAAGCAAAGCTAATGAAATTCTAAAGATCAGAAAGCAGCACCAATAGTCATCAATGTAACAGAGCATGAGGTCAGGGAGAGACTTTAGTTGGATTGGAACAAAGAAGGGTCACATATCTTTCAAAAGGACAATCATACCTAGAACCCATGCATATTCCCTTAGTGGTATCTTTTACCTGGAGGAAGTGCATGGAGTTAAAAAGGAAGTTGTTTAAAGTGAGAACGAGTTCAGCCAGGTGAGTATGGGGGGGCTGTTTGTGTCAGCTTCAGATTGGGAAGAAACCTCCCCCAGTGACAGATGGTGGTATAGAGGTGGAAAGGAGACTTCAACCTTCATCTCAACTCATTATGCTCTCTCTCCTCTGAGTTCACTGCCCTCTTATCGTCCTTTAATCTCTCCCTCCATATAAACTCCCCTACCCATATTCATGGCCACCCCCTCGACCTTACCATCTCACGTGGCCTCTCTACTCCCATTGATCACTTCCTTGTATCCCTCTCCACCCACATTCCCCTCCCCCTCCCAATCCCACTTCCTTCTGTGATCGCCACTGGAAAAAACTCTCCCCCAAGTCACTTACAACAGCACTTTCAAATTCCCAACTGTCTAGCCTTTGGCCCTCCCTTCACCACAACACTTCTGCAGCTATCGATCTGCTCAATCACACTCTTGCCTCCACCTTTGATACCCTTGTCCCCATTAAAACCATTACTCCCTCTCACCCTGGTATGGCCCTCATCTCCGCTCCCTTATGTCCAAGGGATGCATACTTGAACATTTATAGCAGACAACTGGTTTAGCCATTCATTGCCAGATCTGGCTGGACCACATAAAGCACTATCGGGACCTGCTCTCCTCTGCCAAAACTGCTCACTATTTCAGGATCATCCTGGAATGCAAAGAAAACCCCCAGCTTCTCTTCATTACAAATTGACTTCATAAACCCCTTTCCCCTGCCTCCTCCACCCTCATCTCCAACAAGAAATGTGAGGAGCTCATGGACTACTTTGTTACTAAGATTGAAACCATCTGTTCAGCTGCTTCTGCCACTTCCCTCCCTTCCCCTAGCCCACCAAGCTAAACTTCCCCTACCGTTCCCCCATGCCCTAGCCCTGAACTTGCATCTTTCTCTAGTTTCTCTCCTATCTCACCTCATGTCCTCTCTGAACTCATCTTGACCGTAAGACCCACCTCCGGCTCCCTCGACCCTATTCCCACCAAACTGCTGACCGCCCAACTTCCCTTCCTGGCCCCCATGTTAGCTGATACCGTTAACAGTTCCCTCTCCTCAGTTACTGTCCCCCTCCCCTTCAAATCTGCCATCATCACCCCCCTCCTCAAAAAACCCACCCTCGACCCCTGTCCTTGCAAACTACCAGCCCATCTCCAACCTCCCTCTCCTCTTCAAAGTCCTTGAACGTGTTGTTGTCTCCAAAATCCGTGCCCATCTTTCCCGCAACTCCATGTTTGAATCCCTCCAATCAGATTTCCGCCCCTGCCACAGTACGAAACAGCCCTTTTCAAAGTGACAAATGACATCGTACGTGACTGTGACCGTGGCAAACTATCCCTCCTCATCCTTCTCGACCTGTCTGCAGCCTTTCACACGGTTAACCACTCCATCCTCCTCCAATGCCTCTCCTCCATTGTTCAGCTGGGTGGGACTGCACTCGCCTGGTTCCATTCTTATCTATCCAGTCGTAGCCAGAGAATCACCTTCAATGGCTTCTCTTCCCATTCCCGCACTGTTACCTCTGGAGTCCCCCAATGATCTATCCTTGGTCTCCTTCTATTTCTCGTCTACATGCTGTCCCTCAGCGACATCTTCAGAGAACACAACATCAGGTTCCATATGTATGCTGATGACACCCAACTCTACCTCACCACCATCTCCCTCAACCCCTCCACTGTATCTGATTTGTCACGCTGCTTGTCTGAGATGAGCAAAAATTTCCTCTAACTAAATATTGGGAAGACCAAAGCCATTGTCTTCGGTGCCCACCACTGCTTCTCTAGCCACCAACTCCAACCCTCTCCCTGGCTACTGTCTGAGGTTGAACCAGACCATTTGCAACCTTGGCGTCCTATTTGACCCTGAGATGAGCTTCCGACAACATATCCCCTCCATCACCAAGACCATCTACTTCCACCTCCATAACATCACCGATCTCTGCCCCTGCTTCAGCTCATCTGCTGCTGAACTCCTGATCCATGCCTTTGTTACCTCTAGACTTGCCTATTTCAATGCTCTTCTGGCCAGCCTCCCATCTTCTACCCTCCATAAACTTGCGCTCATCCAAAACACTGCTGACCATATCCTCACTCGCACCAAGTTCTGTTCACCCATCACCCCTGTGCTCACTGACCTACATTGGCTCCCGGTCCAGCAATGCCACGATTTTAAAATTCTCATCCTCGTTTTCAAATCCCTCCATGGCCTTGCTCCTCTCTATCTCTGTAACCTCCTCCAGCCTTACAACCCTCCGAGATCTTTGCGCTCCTCCAATTCTTGCCTCTTGTGCATCCCCAATTTCATAGCTCCACCATTGGTGGCCGTGCCTTCAGCTGTCTAGGCCCTAAGCTCTGGAATTCCCTACCTAAACCTCTCCGCCTCTCTCTTCTCCTTTAAGACGCTCCTTAAAACCTACCTCTTTGACCAAGCTTTTGGTCACCTGTCCTAAAAACTCCTCAGGAGACTTGGTGTCAAATTTTGTTTGATAATCACTCCTGTGAAGCGCCTTGGGACATTTTAGCAGGTTAAAGGTGCTATATAAATGCAAGTTATTGTTGTTGTGGGAGACAAATGGGGCTGCAGAATCAAAAAAAATCAAAGCAGCAGAAGGCAGTAGAAGAGTCATGGATGTGCTAAAGTAGATATTGGACAAGGGGGAAATAATAGAGCCAAGGAAAGAGGAAATTAGTTTGGTAAGGCAGGAGCAAGCTGAAATAAGTCCTGTTTGTGTATCGTGAGGAGAAGGAGGTAGAAACAGACTGTGCAAGTTGGGGCTGTACATGGCTAGGCCCTTTCTCATTTTTTCTTTCTGCTTAGTTTCATGCATTTAAAATCCAAACTGATTATTCCTGTAATATATTAAGAGTTATCATAAGAAATAGGAGCAGAAGTAGACCATTCAATAAGATCATGGCTAATCTGATCCTAACCTCAAATCTAAAGAACACAAGAAGTAGGAGCAGGACCCGGCCACTCAGCCCCTGGGCCCGCTCCGCCACCCACAGGGCCTTGACCAATCCGAACTCAGCTTCATGTCCAATTTCCTGCCCGCTCCCCGTAACCCCTAATTCCCTTTACTTCTAGGAAACTGTCTATTTCTGTTTTAAATTTATTTAATGATGTAGCTTCCACAGCTTCCTGGGGCAGCAAATTCCACAGACCTACTACCCTCTGAGTGAAGAAGTTTCTCCTCATCTCAGTTTTGAAAGAGCAGCCCCTTATTCTAAGATTATGCCCCCTCGTTCTAGTTTCACCCATCCTTGGGAACATCCTTACCGCATCCACCCGATCAAGCCCCTTCACAATCTTATATGTTTCAATAAGATCGCCTCTCATTCTTCTGAACTCCAATAAGTAGAGTCCCAATCTACTCAACCTCTCCTCATATGTCCACCCACTCATCCCCGGGATTAGCCGAGTGAACCTTCTGTGTACTGTCTCGAGAGCAAGTATAAAGGATAGATAGTGGGAACAAAAGGCATTTCTGTTTCAAGTGATATTCTTATGTAAAAGGAACTAACTTTGTTGGGTCTGATAAACTAATAAAGCACATTATGAAAGTAGACACATTCTACATTTTTTTCATATTAAAACATAGTACTGACCAGAACAATTAAAAAATCTAAACAATTCCAAAAATTCTTGAAGTATTGTATCCTATAAGTGTACAGCTCTATGGCTTCTTGGATCATATAGTTGAAGATGAAGACGCAAAAGATAACTTCACAGGCAGCCAGAAAGTAGTCGAAGTTAGAAACATATCGTAGGAGTTTGACTGTGAAAAACTTAGAGGAAGGGATGGCTCCACCAGTTGCAGGAAATTCCACCAGTAGCCTGGTATACAAGCAGGTTATAAGATTTAATCATTCTGGAAGAACTGAAAACAATTTTTACTAAATTGAAAATTAAATTTATAACATTTTTAGAGTACAAATACAATCCACATCATTTTAACTAAGCCTTGTGCACTCCTTAAGTAATGAGGTTTACTTTTTTATATACCTAATTTACCCAGGCTTTCGTGTGCTGAGTTTGAGATCTGGGACGACAGTTAATTAAATATGATTTACAAACAATTGTCTTTGTTATGGTGCTAGATCCACAAAGTCATCAATGGGAAAAAGAGCCAGAACAAATGCAAAAACAATGAACTACTGTAAAATGTGACTATAGATGAATTGCACATGATGTGAGTTTAATAATACACATATATACTATTTGATTTCAATGTGACATAACTGTACATTGAACTGTGGAAATATAATTTGGACCACATTCATAAAAATATTCAAAATGTTTTCACAAACCTGATGGCACAAAACAAGTTAATATTTGCATTGTAGACTGTAAAGTCTATGAAGACAGCTCTACTCCCACTATCAAGCCAAAGTTTTGATTTAAGGCGTTTAATCTTCTTAGCACCGGCATCTTTATTTCTCTGTAACTCGACAATATAACCACCATTGCTGTATGTACCAATTCTACCCCAGTGCCACAGCTCGAACTCACTATTAGAAATACTGTATTCCCATCTGTTGGTATTTTAAAAAGGGAAGAAAAAAGACATGAATCAAATCCAATGAAGCAACAGAAATATCTATATAATTGTACTGACAAACTAGAGGATAATTTGCAGTATATCACAAGGCTATAATACTTGTGTGATTAGGATGTCAGAACCTGTGAAAGAAAAGAACATGGGTTGCAACATAATATCAGATTTACTGATGCCATCAGTTCTTATTTGCTTCATTTCTATAAATTTCCTATCTGTTTTAGGAAGACTTTCTGTGAACATACCAGTCAGATGAGAAACAATTGATATTGTTCTTATGATCTTGGAAATATCTTAGAGATACCGCTGTACTTGTTATCCTCATTGTCTCACGTGAACTGTCTCTAGTATCCGATAACATTTAAACTGTTACTCCTTACTAAGAATAGTAACAAGCCTTTGAGGCATTTAAGAGGGGCCAAATTATAGCTTGCATCTTAACAAAGAGAGATATTCTGAAGTTGGCAATCTTCCAGGACAGGGTCTCAGAGGACTAGTCTGTTCAGTGTGCATCCATCTCTGAAGTCATTTGTAAGATTTAATTACATTGAAATATGTGCTTATTGCTTGACACACAGATCAAGCAGAATTTATGTTCCACATATATCTGAGATTTTTAAAGAGATATAGCATGGTCAGTTTCCTGAACAGGTAGCTCTAGAAGCTGGAGGAGGCTGCCTCAAAACCTACAATAAGAGCTGCATCAGGTACAGCACCAGTTTTACTTTGACTCATAGTATGTGGATTCAAGCTGCATGCAGGATTTGAGCGCATATTATGGACTGGCACTTCAGTGCAATGTTGCATTGCCGCAGGTGCCAGCTTTCAGATAAGATGGTAAACCAAGGTCCTGGGTGCCTGTTCTGCTGGACAAAAAAAAATTCCATGAAACTAATCAAAGAGCAGGAAGTTCAATGCCGAACCTTCCCTCCTCAACCAAGAACAAACCAACTAGTCATTCATATCATTTGCTGTTTGTGGGACCTTGCTGAGTGCAAAGCTGGCTGCCATGTTTGCCTGTACGACAACAGTATCTGCACTTCAGAAAAAAGTGATTAATTGGTCGAAAAGCACTTTGGGATGTCTTGAGGATGTAATTCGACACTATATACATGTACGTTCTTTCTTGCAATTCAGGCCAGGAATAATAAACAGATTCAGGCCTTTTACAAAAACACAGTACTGTGCAAAATCAAAAATAGATTTTGACCACCTTTTTGATGAACTTAGTATGAAAGCCACAAATAGATGCTGCAATTCTATTTTGAGAACATAAAATTTGACAGGGTTGTTGCCTCCATGCAGGGTGGGAAAGTCTGCATCGCATTACAGTGGAATTTTATAAGAAGTTTACACACTGACAGATTAGCTAGATCACTGAGAGAAACTATCACACTGGTACTGATGAAGAAAGGTAAGGAGCACCAAAACGCCTAAAATTGTATATGAAGCATATATGACTCCTAACTAGTTGACAATGATATTTATTCAGCACAGAACAGATATTGAAGAAGTGGAGACCAAAAGCCTAAAGGCCTTTGATTCTGGCATAAATGCCAGAATACTACAACAAATATAGTAAAGCATCTCATATAATATACTGAAAATCGAAAGATCTCTTTTCTTAGGTGTCAGCCATGGCTCAGTAGTCGCATGGATTCAAGACCTGCTCCAGAAACTTAAGCATATAATCTAGGCTGACACTTCAGTACAGTACTGAAGGAAGGTTGCACTTTTGGAGATACGATTTTTCGGATGAAACGTTAAACTGAGAGCCCATCTGCCCTCAACCAACACAATGAAAAATAGATTATCTCGTCATTATCACGTTGCTGTTTGTGGGACCTTGCTTTGTGTGCAAATTGGCTGCCATGTTTCCTACATTACAACAGCAACTAGACTTCAACATACTTCATCAGCTGTGAAGCTCTTTGGGACATTCTGAGATCGGGAAAGGCCTTATATGAATGCAAGTTGTTGCTTTCTTTATTGCTTTTAATGTGTTGAGCTACGATAATTTTAAATAGTTGGTGTACAAGTAGGCCTATTTTGTCGGTATTCTGGAACAACATGTTTTGGAACCAACAGGGAACAGGACTTAATAGATTTAGTGATGAGTAATGAACCAGAATTAGTTAACAACCTCACAGTAAGGGACCATCTTGTGAATAGTGAACATAATATGATTGAATTTGATATTAGGTTTGAGAGGGAGAAGGGAGAGTCACAAATTTAATTTTAAGTAAGGCAAACTTTGAAGGGATAAGAAATAATATAACCACAGTAAACTTTAGTTTTAGAGATAAGAGACAGTACCAAGCTAAAAGAAAAGACAAAAGTGGAAATCCAGTGGACTGAGAGAGCTATAAATAACAACAAAGGTATCGAAAGAAATTACTAAGAGGTGCAAAAAAAATGAAAAAAACTTGCAAGAAATATCAAAGCTGAAAGTAGAAGTTTGTATAAATATATTGAGAAAGAGAGTGGTAAATGGGTAAGTGGTCCCATTAAAGACGAGACTATAATGGACAATAAGGAAATGGCAGACTTCAAATGAATACTTTGTATCCATTGTCACAGTAAGGAAGAGGACAAAATACCAGCAGTATAATGGAATCTAAAAATAAGTCAATGGGAGAAACTTCGTCGGTTTAATATAAGTTAAAACATGATAATGGAGAATATATTGGGACATAAGGTAGGCACATTTCCAGGAGGTGATGGTTTCCAACTCAGGGTATTAAAAGAAATAGGTGAGGAAATTACAGATGCATTAGTCTTAACTTTCCAAAGCACTCTAGACTTGGGAATGGTGCCTTTGGTTTGGAAAATTGAAAATGTTACTCCATTATTTAAAAAAAGAAAGATGGAAGAAACCAGGAAACTACAGACCTGTCAGTTTAACATCAGTTGTGGGGAAGTTACTGCAATTTATCATCAGGGAGAAAGCAACTGAGCACTTGGACAATTATGAGCTAATCAAGGAGAGTCAGCATGGATTTGTGAAGGATAGGTCATGTATGACTAACCTAGTTGAATTTTTTGAGGCGGTCACTAGCAAGGTGGATAGAGACGTATCTATGGATGGTGTCCATATGGACTTCCACAAAGCATTTGTTTAGGTTCTGCACAAGAAATTATTAGCAAAAATGAAAGCACATGGAATTAAAGGTAACATTGTGACTTGGATTGGTAATTGATTGGGAGGTAGGAGAGAGACAATAGGGATAAAGGGAATGTACTCTGATTAGTGGAATGTAACATATCCAAGGATCTGTATGGGGGCCTCAGCTTTTCATCATATATATTAATGACTTGGATGAAGGAACAGAGAGTTGCATATCCAAGTTCGCAGATGGCACTAAGTTAAGAGGCACAGTAAGTTGTGTAGGTGGGAGCAGAAGGTTCTAAAGGAACATAGACAGAGTGGGCAAAACTATGGCTGATAGAGTTTAGTGTAGGGAAGTGTGAGGTCATCTACTTTGGATCAAAGAATGGCAAATCGGAATATTTTCTTAATGGTGAGAGACTAGGAGCTGTCGGGGAGTAAAGGGAATTAGGTGCCCATGTATGTAAATCAAGAAAAGCTAATGTGCGTGTACAAAAAGTAATCAAGAAGGCTAATGGAAAGTTGGCCTTTATCTCGAAGGGGTTTGAATTCATATGTGAGGGAGTGATGCTTCAATTGTACAAACCCTTGGTCAGACCCCATCTGGAGAAGTGCATTGTTTTGGGCACCTCAAAGGATTTATTGGCCTTGGAAGGGGTACAGCGCAGCTTCACCAGAATGATATTGAGGCTTGAAAGGTTAAATTGTGAGGACAGATTACATAAACTTTGCTTGTATTCCCTTGAGTTTAGAAGGCTGATGGATGATCTAAACAAGGTTTTTAAAATGTTAAAGGGATTCGATAGATACAGAGAAACTATTTCCTCTGGTGGGGAAATCCAAAACAAAGGAGTACAATCTTAAAATTAGAGCAAGGCCATTTAGGAGTGGAATCAGGAAGCACTTTTTCACACAAAGGGTAGTGGAAATCTGGAACTCATTCCCCCAAAAGGTTATGGATGCTAGATCAATTAAAATTTTCAAGACTGAGATTGGTAGAATTTTGTTAGGTAAGGGTATCAAGTGATATGGATCAAAGGCAGGTTACTGGAGTTGAGATACAGGTCAGCAATGATCCAACTGAACAGCGGAAAAGGCTCGAGGGGCTGAATGACCCACTGGTATTCCTATGTTCCTTCTTTGGCTCGGTATTCTTTTTATTGATCACGCCTCTGTGAAGCACATTGCAACATTGTTCTACATTAAAGGCACTATATAAATGCAGGTTCTTGCTTTCTACTTACAAAAATGAAATTTGTCTGAAAGATTAAAGAACTGTATATATAAAAAAACTTACTCTGTTCCAGTTTTAGGACCAAATGGTGACTGATCCTCTGTACCAAAAGAATACACATCATAACAGTCTTTAATTATCTCCTTAAAATATTCATGAATAGAACAAGTATTGTTGCGCACCCTCAATTGACGAATTTGAGGGCGTCCTAGAAGGATATTCTCGTAGTATATGTAGTTCTGGCCTGGATACAAAGGCTGGCCATTGTACCATTCTTTCCAGTAAAGACTATCCAGGAATGGCCCCTCTGCAAACTGTAAATAGTAATTTTATGGAATTTATAGTTAATCTGAAATGTATAAAAATAATTTTCACTTTAAATACAATTTTATTTTTTCTCTTACTTTGCTACATAGATTTTTATGTATAGTTGGTTCCAGTTTAAAAAACACTTTAAATACTGTAGACTCATAATTAGTTAGACATTCTGATCACCACTGGTCTTCAAGGGTTTAATTACTCCTGAAGTAAGGATCAATAGTTACCATGATGGTGCAGTAAAACTAATGTACTATTCTGATGAACCTTTGGGGTTGATTTTCCTCTCTGGAGTAGATCGAGTGGACGGTGCATGGGGCATCTGTTCCATCCACCTGCCCGATACAAGCAGTAGGGGACCCGTGCCATTTTTGTGGCCAGGTCTAATTTAAATGCAATTGGTGAGCTGTCAGTGCTAATCGTGCTCCCTATAGGCAGTTCGCCAATTGTCAAGGAGAGGAATCTGGAAGGGCGGCTACTACTTAAAGGCAAACTGCAGCCATTAAAGGAAGGAGCACTTTTCCATGATGGAGTGTGGAAAGTGATTTTCTGGAGCACAGGCAGCATAGCTTCAACCAGGACCACTGTGATACGGTGGTGCAGGTACTCAAAGTCAGCAGCAGGAAGTCGTCTTCCCCTCCGATAGAGGGGTGCTCAGACAAATTTCTTAGCAGCAATGGAGAGAGGTGGCAGAGCAGGTAAATGCCATAAGCATTGTTCCCAGGACCTGACTGCAGTGCGGGAAAAAATGTAATGATCTCACCAGGACTACGAAGGTAAGACTTCACTTCACATTGCTCTTACTCTCTTACAGATCTGCACCATCCTACTTCAGCTCCACCACTATAAATCCTTCCCTCCTCTGCTTCCCAAGCCTCTCCTCCAACCATAACCAAACACTTAAATGCTTCTCCTTCTGCATTCACTCATATCTTAAAATCCTACTGCTACACTCACAATTACTCTTCGCGCGCGCCCCCACCCCCCCCAAACCTGGAAAACTTGCTGCTTCTTCCTCTCATCATCCACAGTATATTAAGCTGCCTCAGATATCTTGAAAACCCTTCAACAGGTTACAAACTAACCCACTTCTACTCTTGCAGATGTTGGCACACAACAGAATGGAGTATAAAAGAACAGGAGGCCATTCTGCCTCTACAAACATGCTGACACCAACGAGAATGCAGCCAGGTTCATGGCTCATGGCACCGGAGATGGCCAGGGTAGAGGGCAGGCATCACAGGATGTTTGGGCATCTTTCCTTCCTTTTCTCTACTTAACTGGGTCACTCACACACTCAGCATGACAATCTGGTGGTGCATTGCGCTGACACTCATGTGCTACTGCTTACCCTTGCCACTACGTGCTAACTCTTATCCTGCTCCCCATTTTCTATGTCCATCAGATGTCTCAGGCTTTGCAGTCACACAGACAGATGGGAAGAACCCTCCCAAAGATGCACTGTCACTCTCTCTCTCACAAAAACGACACTCTCTGTGGTTAAGTGAGTTATAGGGGACTGCACTGGGTGACTCACTGATTACAAGTGAGCAGGAGCAGCTGTATGTGTAAAGGATTATACAGGAACGTGCTCGTGGCAACTTGCTTACTTTTAAAGGCCTGGTCTTTAAAAGAAAGATAGTTTCTGTACACCAGCAATTGCTAAATTCATTGGACTGCTTGCCAGGGAGCCTTCGCAACATGTCAGTGTACACGGAGGAGTCCACTACAAACTTGTATGGGGTTCTGGTGCATGGGGTTGACACTCTGCAGTCAACCATGGAGCATGTGGTCACCTCAATGGATGCTGCAGCTGGGCCCTCTCCGCAGGAGTCTGTAGCACTAGTAATAGCATCTCTTAGAGATGTTCATATTGGGGCCATACAGTCTCTGTTCTCAATTACTTCTGCCTTGGACAGGCTTGGAGACCAAATGGATAGGAACTGCTAATGGATCACGGATCTCCTGCAGATTAGTGAGAGTGCTGAACCGCAGCCTGATAGCAGGGTCAGTTGGGCAATGGGAATGGAATATGTTGCTATCTCTTAGGATGACATATGTCTGGACCCTCTCAACACCCTCGACCACTTTTTTTTTATTCGTTCATGGGATGTGGGCGTCGCTGGCGAGGCCAGCATTTATTGCCCATCCCTAATTGCCCTTGAGAAGGTGATGGTGAGCTGCCTTCTTGAACCGCTGCAGTCCGTGTGGTGACGGTTCTCCCACAGTGCTGGTGCCAGAAAGCAAATTTGGCTAGACTGCCCCAGCAGCTGCTGAGATGCTGCACTCTGCAGCTGGGCCCTCTCAGGCCAAAGCTTCTGGAGGTCGCTGTCCATGAGAATCTCTAGAGCCCTTGACTGAACCACATCAGGCTCCCTACACCCAAAACAGCTAGCCTCTCATTTGCTCTGCAGAGGCAGAGTGGGGGAATGGGCAATTCTGGGCACCACACTTTAGGAAGGATGTCAAGACCCTGGAAAGGGCACAGAGGAGATTTACTAGAATGATACCAAGGGTGTGGGACTTCAGTTACATGGAGAAACTAGACTAGATGGGGTTGTTCTCCTTAGAGCAGAGAAGGTTAAGGGGAGATTTAATAGAGGGGTTCAAAATCATGAAGGGTTTTGATAGAGTAAATAGGGAGAAACTGTTTCCAGTGGCAGAAGAGTCAGTAACCAGAGGACACAGATTTAAGGTAATTGGCAAAAATACCAGAGGCAAGATGAGGAGAATTTTTTTTTTTACACACAGCAAGTTGTTATGATCTGGAATGCACTGCCTGAAAGGGTGGTAGAAGCAGATTCAATAATAACTTTCAAAAGGGAATTGGATAAATACCTGAAGGAGAAAAATTTGCTGGGTTATGGGGAAAGGGCAGGGGAGTGGGACTAATTGGATAGCTCTGGAATGGAAGCCTTTGCAATTCATGAAGGCAGTCGGGTTGTATAAAGTAGCCCAAAGGGCTACGTAATGCCCAGGGCTTGGGAGAAGCTTACAATCTATAAGAACTGCAAGCTCTATCCTGCTGTTTCCTCACGATCATGGGGAAAGTGATGGAAGTTTTTACTCTAGCAAACATGGCATCAATCATCTGCTTAATGCAAGGATAATCTGCAAACTGACTGATGTGCTGGTATCCCCTGTGATGGCATGGAAGAAGCCAGAGGCAAAGAAGTTGAGAGCTGCAGTGACCACAGCAACAGCGCACAACCAATTCCTTCATTGGAATCCATTAAGTACCGTTATACGTCTGCAGAAGCATGTACCCACACTAATATGTAACTTTATGAAAAAAAGTCACAAAAATGCTCTTATACAGTAAGTATGCTGCCATTTCTTAACATTTTCACAGCACAGATATGACAAACTATGTATCTCCTGTTTTAATATAATGAATATTTATAAAAATTATGGGTCTAACTAAACATCAGACTTGTAGGTTTGTTGCTTGCATGATAAGTGGTTGAACCTACTTGTATAAATATATCACACCTGAAACTATGTGATATCCTTATACTTATTTTGTCCTAGACCTCAACGAACAGAAATGAGAGGCTTACTGGATGATTTAAATGACAGATGTATATTTATCATTTTTAATTATATATGTTTATACTTTCATTTACACAAAAAAGCAGGAACGAGAAAAGCTCATTAGGCACAGCCTTAATTTTAATAGGGATTACTGTGAGAATAGGGGGGCTCTATAATGCTGCCTATGTCATGGTTCCCCCTCACCACTTTCTGCTATTTTGAACATCTCCTTTAGTAGGGCATGAAATTAATGTTCTTTATGACCATTAGTTTACATGGGTTTCTCAACCAATTTAGACACTTAGCTATATCTTCCCTGACAATAGCCGCTGCACTCCAAAGTAATTCCTAAATGAAGCATTTTGAGAGATGTGATAAGATATTATATAAATGCAAGCTTCTTTTTCCCCCCTTTATCTTAACACTAAAACTATAAAACGCACAGGCATTGGCTCTAAATTGTTATTTATATCTATATGAGTTGCATACAAGACAAAAATAACTGCTCATATCACTAAATTTTTCCATGAGTCTATTTGCAGGGGAGAAAAAATTAGGAAAATAGTCAAACAAAAACAAAAACAAAAATGGGGCTTCTAAGTCCATTTATGCTTTTATGCCTTGTAGCTGCACAATTGCTACATTTGAACACCAATAAATTTTATGTGACATTTGGTGCCAGCATAATTTAAAATTATAATACGGTGGGTGTATTTGGGTTTATTTCATTAAAAATTATTGAATTTGAATTTTGCAAAACTTTCTAACTTAAAAATGAAACAAAATTTTTTAGTTGCATGCTGCTTCTGTTATTTTTTGCAAAAGAAATTCTGACCTGGATGATTATTTAGAGTAGCCAAGTTTAGGGGGAGTACTTTATGTTCAAGCTACCCATTTTATAGACAAAAATGTACAGTATACCAGAATTTTCTTTGAAGTTTTGTAAAAACATTTTATTGCATGCACAAACACCCTCAACTTGGATCTCCCATCCTGCTATACCACTCTGGTGCTGTTACAGCCAAGGGGTGTCTCCATCTATCCCAGTGTAGTTTCATCGGAAACTGCAGGGGCAGGACGAAATCAGATTGAATGCTGCTGGAGCCACTAATTCAAGGAAATTACATTATAGACAGGGTACTTTGCATCCCAAAGGCTATTACGTGGTTTCCCAGGGACCTGCAGCTCTTGAGAATCTCTCCGGCTGGTCTGAAGTAAGGACTCCTGCTGTTTCACATGGAGCAGCTCAGGCATATGGACACAGCCTGCTGATGCTGATATTGGAACGGCCTCACGGAGGGTAGGAGGTAGACCTATTTCAAGCATTTCCATGCACCTAAAGTATTACAAAAATATAAAAGAAAACTCTTGAGGATTTTTTTTTCCCCTATATAAATTGGTGAGTACTTTGATCAACAAGTACTCCCCTAAAACTCAGCTTTCCTTTAAGCAAGTCGGTTTTTCTCAACTAAAACAACCAAAAGTTGGTTTGTTCCAGCTATTGATGCACTAATTAGAAGACCATAGTCAAAGCATGTATTTTGTTTAAGAAACATCTTGATACCTCCCAGAAATCCACTATGCTGTTTATCGATTTGAAGTTTATGCCATTGGTATTGGAGGTGGTTTCTAGGAAGAGGTTAGACATAATCTTGGTGAAGAAATACATGTTGGAATTTACCATTCCAAAGGTCACTGCAAAAGAAAGGAATTTATGAAGGTGTATCAGACATTATCGATGACTCTATACATACCAGATAGTGGATTCCAGCACACTAATATATGGAGCAAAAAACAGTAATATTATAGATCCTGTCATGTGACTCATACCTAAAAATCTACATGATAATATTGATAATACCTTTGTCCTAAGGCTCTCTGCAATACTTTGAAATTCAAACTTCAGATAATTTCCACATTAAATGTTAGAATGGTAATTAAGAGAGTGTATTTCCTCATCATGTGCATTTTTTTGTAAATATTATTTCATCGAATTTAAAATTGCATCTTTTTGCTGTTTTACTTATTAACAGCAAGAGAATTTCAAATCCATGGTTAGTGGAAGTGATCTGATCAATTCTTACCTTCAATAATTACATTTTTGTACTTTTCAGACCTATTTTCCTTGTCAAGATTCATTTAAATACTTCAAAAGAAAGTTAAATAACGTTTTGAAGATCTTAAGAATACTTAAAAAAAAATTACAAATATCATAAAACTTAAAATGATTCAAATCTACTTTAAGTAACACTAATAAAAATGTGCTTACCTGGTCTCTATAGCCTTCAGCGATGGAGCACCCCTAACCCACTTTGGGGCAGAGTTCCAGCAGGGCGGAGACTTTTGCCCATGATATCCAAATCTGACCCAACCCCGATCTGTTTTCCTGTGTCAACAGTCATTTCCAATGCATGTTGGACTCCTGTTGGGATTCGCGCAGTCAAGAGGGAGCCTGCCATTGGCCCCGAGGGAAATTCCACTCAGCATCTCAAGGGGTGGGAATTGATTTAAAGGGGCTGAAAAGCTTAGAAGACGGCAGGAGCTGCAGCCTAGTAAAAGCAAAAGGCTCTCTCTTATTGCTGCCTGTTTTCCATAGGAAAACAAATCAATTGACCTAGTGCACAGTGCACAGGCTGTCAATGATCATATTATGGCATACCATGTGTTCCAGATGCTGAGCAGGCCTCAGTGCCCAATGATGCAGGGCACTGGTGTCCAATGTACAGTTACATTATGGGCATCAAGCATCATATTATTGACTTCTATATATCTTACCTAATCATATAACCATCAAACTGTTAGAAATCTCAAATAAAATCAAGCCCTAAGCAGAATAACAATATGAGAATATATAATGTGTTTAGATACTTACATATGGATAGATCCAACAGAAAAAATAAATAGACTATAAACTCTTGCAGTGTTGATTTCATGTTTATATCCTTGTTATGAATGTACTTATTTCCAACTACACCTGATGGAAGATGAAAGAAAAAGTATTCCATTTTGTTAACATTTTATTGAATTGGAATGTTGTGCATATTGTGAAAGCAATTGAACTGCAATGAACCCTCAGCCTCTGGTTCAGCACTTTGTGCCATGTCAGAGGGACACTTAATGGATGGTGCAATGGCTATACATGGCCTTTCACTTTTGTGACCTGGGTTTGAATCCAGTCCAGACTGATGTGACAAAAATCTCTTTTGTCTGCTCGTTCCTAAGGGTCCTATATGAAATGAGTTTAGACTCAAGCCATCGTCTTCAGTCCCTGCCACAAACTCCGTGCCCTTGCCACCTATTCCATCCCCTCACCAGCCACTGTCCCACATTGAACCAGACTTGCAACCTCAAGATCCTATTCGACCCCGAGCTAAACTTCCAACCCTATATGCACTCCATCACAAAGGCCGCCTACTTCCACTTCTGTAACATCACCCGTCTCTGCCCCCATCTCAGCCCATCTACCGCTGAAACCCTCATCCAAGCCTTTTTCACCTCCAGACTCGATTATTCCAATGCTCTCCTGGCTAGCCTCCCGTACTCTATCCTCCATCCTCTGAAAACTTACGCTCATCCAAAACTCTGCTGCCTCTATCCTATCCGGCACTAAATCCCGTTCACCTATCACCCATGTCCATGTTAACTCCCAGTCTCCCAACGCCTCCAATTTGAAATTCTCATCCTCGTGTTTAAATCCCTTCATGATCTCGCCCCTCCCTAAACTCTTCTAGCCTTACAACACCCCCACTCTATTCCTCTGATTCTAGCCTTTTTTGCTTCATCCCACCTTTGGTGAGCGTGCCTTCAGCCGCCTATGCCCCGCACTCTGGAATTTCCTGCTGCAGCCCCTCCACCTCTCTCCTTTAATACCCTCCTTAAAACCCACTTCTTTGACCAAGGTTTTGGTCACTCCTAACACCTCCTTCTTTGGCTCAGCATCCATTTATTTCTGTTAAATGCCATGGAGTGTTTTTCTACATTAAAGGCACTATATAAATATAAGTTTTTGCTGCTATACATCTAAACTAAATGCACTTGATGCTGATACTTGGCATTTGAAATAGAATAGTGTCCATTCCCCAACACTAACATTTTTAACCTTTCTGTATAAAAGAAATTCACCCAAAATCACTCAAAAAAGGGGCACTGTGTTCATGAAAAATTGTTTTGACATTTTTTTGGTTAACAAATAAGACAGAAGAAATCATTTTTACCATAACGACATCACGTGCAAATGACCTGATGATGTGTGTTGTGTTGATATGATTTAGGTCAATCCATCACATTTTTTAAACCATCAGAAAAAGGATCATTTTTCCTGGAGACAGTGCCCCTACAGATAACAACTTCCATTTATATACCTTTAACATAGAAAAAAATCTCAAGGCATTAAGAAAACTAAGCCAAGGAAGGAGAACTTTTTTGGGGGGCGGGGCGGGATAAAAGAGGATAAGAACAACCAATTTGGTAGTTTAAATTTCCACTCTATGCATAGTTAAAAAGGTGTATTGAAAGACTAATTGCTACTCCTATTTAGAAACCTTACCATGACCTTTCATGGCCGTGGTCTTTTTGGGCGGTTTACTGGCCAGAAACCTGAATGCATGTTTCGCCATTAAGTCCCAGCTCGGAGTTTCGAGTCTGTGCTTATTATAATCGTCTTCAATATTATTGATCTATGGAGACATTGATCACTCCGAGGTCATCAAGCAGCCCAGCTCTCGCGCTCGGTACACGTGCAGATGCGGTTAACGTTTATCCAGCTGTTGCTGGTTTAAACCAAGGTTCGGACTCTGGGTTCCATCTGGAACTGTTCCAGCACGTGGCTGGGGAACAGGCTGAACAGTTGCAAACACCACAGCATAGTGCTGCAAATCGTTGAATGTCGAGGCCTGTGTCCTGCAAAAGTCTTAACTACAGCATTAATATTTGCAGGCGAGAAGGGGGATATTAATTCCATGTCGATCAGAATCATCCATCAGATCGATAGTAACATATAACTAACGACAGGTAATGATTATGTTTTCATTGTAGTAACAATTGCATTTCAATGAAATCCTTCTAATATAAAAGTATTAGCTTCTGGAGTCATATCAAAAATACTGCAGTATGAAATTATACGGATAGTACTGTAACTAGATTGAGACCTTGGAGACTGGTGTCCTATATTGTATAATAATATACGCTAACCATGTATTCACACCAGAACTTTAGCATGGACATGAAGCAGCTTAGTTTGGCACCAATATTCAGTTATGGCATAAATACAAACTAACTGTAGAAGAGGGTTTCCAATTCTGGTTGGACTATTCAGGTGGGTTCATCACATGACGATCTTCATCCAACCACCCCGACCCCACACTCCCACCATTGGTCGCTGGACACGTCCACCCTGAGGGCACACTGCCTTCCCACACCAATTAGAAAGGGAACAGACTCTTTGTAACCCGATTGGATGATACTTGACTGTTAGTCAAACCGCCTTTATCCCAGCTCCAATATTTTTATGACTAATAAACAAGAGTTCAAAGAAAATGAAAAAGAACACTTTTTTTAATGCCTCTATGATTTTTCTCCTGGGTTTTTTTTGCAGCAGTGCCCTGGAGATTAATCTTTAACCTTTTAATTCCTGGAGCGAAACACAACGAAACTCCCTGGAGAAGTGAGTCTCCCTTGGACTTTGACACCCGATTTATACTTCACAAGGTTAATGTCAGCGAGACTATGGTATTGAGATAGAGGATCAACCATGATCACATTGAATGGCGGAGCAGGCTCAAAGGGCCGAATGGCTCCTATTTTTTTATGTTTCTATGTCACAGTGTGAAGCTAAAATTGTTTTGTACCAATGCTAAATTTACAGTGTAAATGCACCTTAACAACAGCAACTTGCATTTATATAACATCTTTAACGTAGTAAAACATCTCAAGGTGCTTCACAGTTATCAAACAAAATAAGGGTGTGTTTACACTGTAACTTTTGCATCACTGTATAGTGATTTTCACTAGACAGCGAGCAGTAAAGCTTCAATATAAATCTAGAGTCAGAGCCCGACCTGACTCCCGAGAGAAATGTTGTGAGTTAACTGGAAGATGCTGTGCTGCACTGTCAGTTGCTCAAGAATGAGCAAAAATTGCACCTTGTGTCTCATTCTGTTTCCATCTTCCACTCGCATTGTCAAAATGTTCACTTTTTTTTGTCAATTGAGTGTCTGACACGTGGAGACTCCTCAGGAGTTTCCAAACCAAGCTACTAAGAAGTCTACGGGTTATAAATTGGGCCGCATAGTGCCCATTATGTAGGCGCTACGTGGCCTCCTAAGGATCCAAAATGGCATCCGGAATGCACATGCACATTTTTAGCATGACGTTCGCCGGACGCCATCTTGATAAAGGTGTTTGGCAGTGCACAGATAACGAACGCCGGCAGCATGTAAAGTAACGAAAATATGTGTTAGATCAGTGTGCAATGCTGATTTAAAGGGACAGATACGATTTTGGAACTCAATGCTCCAGCCAACCTTGCACAGCTGAACAGGTCATAAACAGCATGGAGGACCCCCCCCCCCCCCCCCCCAGTGCTATTTAAAGGGATCGTGCAAGATTTACAGGTTAGTTGCTGCATTATTGCTTCTGGCTGCTGATGCATTTGTACCTGTTTTCAGAGGTCTCCTATACTTGAATACTGGGACTAGGGGATATAGCCTAAAAATTAGAGCCAGGACTTGCAGGAGTGAAGTTAGGAAACGCTTCTACACACAGAGTGGTAGATGTTTGGAACGCCGTTCTGCAAATGGCAGTTGATGGTAACTCAATAGTTAATTTTAAATTGAGAGTGATAGATTTTTGTTAACCAAAGGTATTCGGGGTATGGGGCTAAGGATCCGTATCTTATATTTTGCAAATAAGAGGTGCAGGCTGTCTTTACGCGGTGCTAGCCACTCGCGCGATATCGTGGTGCCCTGCTGGTGAGCAGCCACTCAACAGCACAGCTAGGCCTGGCTACTCGCAGATATCAGGTAAATGGCCAGGCAGCACGAATCTCATGTGCTGCCTGCATCTCAATGACCAGGCGCGGGTTCGCCCCCCCTCCCCGCCCAGATTTGGGGGTTATCGAATTTAACCCCCCCCCCCCTTGCCATGTATAGAATTTTGGATTGGATAGAGTGGACATTTTTCTCCCCAAAGGGACATAGCCCTGTTATTTAAGTCCAGCGAGCTAAGGCTCAGGTTGATGGAGTCAAGGCTTGTCAATTCTCAAGTGTGCTCAGGGTACTGCTACAGTTTATCTAGCAAAACTGTGCCATTTACCAGTATACCAGATATTGGTGAACTTCCTGCTGCTTATCCAGCCTGAGGACTGTCTTGCAGGGTTATCTGAAGCCCAATAGGAAGAAAACCCAGCCCCCTGTGACAGGTCCACCCCTTAAAGTTCCATTAGTTAGACTAGTCGGCAGGTCAATCATCAACAGTACTCTGCTGGAATTACAGACATGTGCTTCAATAAGGAATTTAGATGTAAGTGGTATCTCTGAAAACTGGTTACAAACAGTGATGAATCAGAAGTAGAGTTTAAAGATTACACAAGATTCCATAAAGACAGGTTGGGTACAAACCTGTGGATGTAACTTTTTATTTGTAAGAGAGGATGTAACTATGATTGTGAGGGAGGATATTGGCCAGCAGGGGGAGTTGCAGTGGTTTGGATGCAGCTGATTTTGCAAGATCAGGAATTACTACTAACAGTGTACTATAGTGCTTTATCCCTGCAGCAGCAGCAGCATAATCAGGTGGTAGTTGAGAAAAGTGGTGAGTGGTGGATTAGGGAAGACCAGCTTCATAAATACATGGAATAAACAAGGTGAGGAAGGGAATAAAGAGTGCTGGCATTGTTGAGGTGGGGGAGGTGGTGGCTGTGTGAACTGGGAAGGGGGTACTTAATAAACAATTTTAAAATAAATTAGCAATCACATTTAGCAGCAGAGTATACTGATACTCATCCACTGTAACCCAAAATTTCTCTGCAAGAAATGAGAGAAAATCCTTGCCATCTATTAGTGGCCCTGTGGTAAGGAATTGTACTCTTGCAGATTTCAAATTTCCAGGAAACTGATGCCGGTTGTAGTACTACACTTGTTACATTATTTGAACTGACTTCAGCTAACTCAAAACAGACCAAGGATTGAACCAGAGATTTTCGTGGTTTGTTGAGCTCAATACCACATCAACAATGCATTTACCCACAGAGCTATTGGGACAGATAGTTATGAACAATTTCATGCAGTGGGATCAAGTCCATTATCCTGACACTGCACTAACTGATTTTGAACAAAAAACAACAAAAATAATGCAGATGCTGAAATTCTGAAACACAAATGCTGGAAACACACAGCAGGTCAGAGCACAAACAAGTTAACCTTTCAGGTGTGGATCTTTCATCAGAACTGTAAGATATTACAAAGGAACTGCATTTGAAAAGGAACAGAAGTGGAAGGGGAAGAGTCTTCATCTGAGACACAGCAGTATTTAATCTCCCATGCTGCAGTCACTGGTTTAGCACCTTGTAGGCACACTAGAATAGCTACGGGGCTTTCACCAGGTTGATCATTAGTATTACGACTGGTTAGGAGAATTTGAATAATTATAATGTTTTCTGAAATGGCTGAGGTACTAAATGAGTACTTTGCATCTGTCTTTACCAAGGAAGAAGATGCTGCCAGAGTCTCAGTAAAGGAAGATATAGTTGAGATACTGGATGGGCTAAAAATTGATAAAGAAGAGGTACTTGAAAGGCTAGCTGTACCAAAAGTAGATAAGTCACCCAGTCTGGATGGGATGCATCCTAGGTTGCTGAGGGAAGTAAGGATGGAAATTGCGGAGGTACTGGCCATAATCTTCCAATCACCCGTAGATATGGGGGTGGTGTCAGGGGACTGGAGAATTGCAAATGTTACACCCTTGTTCAAAAAAGGGTGTAAGGATAAACCCAACAACTATAGGCCAGTCAGTTTAAATTCAGTGGTGGGGAAGCTTTTAGAAACGATAATCTGGGACAGAATTAACAGTCATTTGGACGAGTGTGGATTGATTAGGGCAAACCTGCATGGACTTGTTAAAGGCAAATTGTGTTCAACTAACCAGGTAGAGTTTTTTGATGAGGTAACAGAAAGGGTAGATGAGGGCAATGCAGTTGATGTGGTGTATATGGACTTTCAAAAGGCATTTGATAAAGTGCCGCATGGTAGGCTTATCATCAAGATTGGGGCCCATGGAATAAAGGGGGCAGTAGCAACATGGATACAGAATTGGCTAAGGGACAGGAAACAGAGAGTATTGATGAACGGTTGTTTTTCGGACTGGAGGGAGGTGTACAGTGGTGTTCCCCAGGAGTCGGTGCTGGGACCACTGCTTTTATTGATATGTATTAATGGCTTGGGCTTGTGTGTACAGGGGACAATTTCAAAATTTGCAGATGACACAAAACTTGGAAGGGTAATAAACAGTGAGGAGGATAGTGATAGACTTCAAGAGGATATAGACAGGCTGGTGGCATTGGCGGACACGTGGCAGATAAAATTTAATGCAGAAATATGCGAAGTGATACATTTCGGTAGGAAGAATGAGGAAAGACAATATAAACTAGAGGGCACAACTCTAAAAGGGGTACAGGAACAGAGAGATCTGGTGGTATATGTGCACAAATCATTGAAGGTTGAGAAAGCGGTGTAAAAAAGCATACGGGATCCTGGGCTTCATAAATAGAGGCATAGAGTACAAAAGTATGGAAGTCATGATGAACCTTTATAAAACACTGGATCGGCCACAACTGGAGTATTGTCCAGTTCGGGGCACCACAGTTTGGGAAAGATGTAAAGGCCTTAGAGAGGGTGCAGAAGAGATTTACTAGGATGATTCCAGGGATGAGAGACTTTAGTTACGTGGATAGGCTGGAGAAGCTGGGGTTGTTGTCCTTGGAACAGAGACGGTTGCGAGGAGATTTGATAGAAGGATTCAAAATCATGAAGGGTCTAGAGAGAAACTGTTCCCATTGGCGGAAGGGTCAAGAACCAGAGAACATAGATTTAAGGTGATTGGCAAAAGAACCAAAGGTGACATGAGGAAAAACTTTTTTACACAGCGAGTGGTTAGGATCTGGAATACACTGCCTGAGGGGGTGGTGGAGGCAGATTCAATTATGGCCTTCAAAAGGGAACTGGATAAGTACTTGAAAGGAAAAAAACTGTAGGGCTACGGGGATGGGGCGGGTGAGTGGGACTAGCTGGATTGCTCTTGCATAGAGCCAGCGTGGACTCGATGGGCCGATTGGCCTTCTTCCATGCTGTAACCTTTCTACCATTCTACTCTATGAAATCTTTATGTGCACAGATGTTCTTGAACTAGCTGGAGACCCTGCAATGTTAGTTGATATTAATACCAATGTTGTTCCTTAGGCAGATGCAGTTCGTTGGAGGATGGAAGCACTGAGAGAGATGCTGGACATGACTGTTAATGCAGAGGAGCAGGGATTATTCAGCTGAAGCAACATTCAATGAGCAGCTGTCAAAGAGACCTGTCTGCAGGTAAGTTTTTTAGAGTTTTTCTGCTTCCTCACCATCCTCAATGTCATCAGGGTGATCTTCCTTGTCATGCTGAAGGTTCTTCTCCTCTGGTGGATCCAAGTGGCAATGTTAAGTTATGCAGGTAACAGCACACCGCTATGATACACTCTTTGTGGGTTATATTGCAGCAAGCCACTAGATCCGCCCAGGCAGTGGAATCTTTGCTTCAGCAGTCCAATGGTCTGCTTGATGAGGGGAGTAGTGGATGCATGGATCTAGTTGTAGAGCAGTTGGTCAGTGAGCGTGAGTTACTGAGAGCAGTCGTGAGCCACGTTTGCAGGGGATACGCCTTATCCCCAAGCAGCCTGCCTCTGACTTGCTGTGAAGGGTCAAAGAAAGGGGGGATGGAGGTCTGGCACAGTATGAAGGCAGCATGACAGCTGCCAGAATAGCTGCAGAGACCCGCTGCTGGTTATCACACATCGGTTGGATATTAATAGAGTGAAAACCCTTGCTATTCATGAAGGCAGCGGGATCTTCTGGGACGTGTGTGTGCAGTCAATGATGTCCTGGACTTTGAGAAAGCTTGCAACGTGCACAAACCTCAGAGCCATATCCTGCTGTTTCCTGTTTTCCATGGGTAAAACAATGAAATAGTTTGCTTTAACAAAAATGGCATCAGTCATCACTTAATTCAAGGATGTAATGCAGACTGACTGATGTTGCTGATATCCTCTGTTGCAGTTGGAGGCAAAGAAGTGACTTTCACTGCAACAGGCAATGCCATGCTAGCTCAAGCAGTTGGCTGCAGGTCTTGCGGCAGGTCTTGCAGGAGGTAACACAACTCTGTCACAGCCTCACAGCCTGGAGAAGGGCAGCCTCCTAAGGCACTTCTCTGAAAAGTGCAGGTATGTTATCATGAGCTTATAAACTCTGGCAGGGTACGGATGCAGCTCAGTGTATTCCTTTCAGCTGATCCTCCTCCTCCCCTAGCCATAATGGAATTTCCAGATCCCAATTATGGCAAAAGTGCATTGCCAGAAAGCCCTTCACAACAGTTGAGAATGTTGTACAGACACAACCATCAGTTGTAAATGGTCTAAGTAGCCAAAAGTGACTATCGAATACAAGCCAATAGTCTCCTAAAACTTTTCAGCATTTTACCGAGAGCAGCTAAGGATCCCTTTAAATATCAGGCCAAAAAACGGATCTGTTGATAGATGAAAATCTATTGAAAAAGGAACTTCTGTAAAATATATATATATGTGTGTATGTATGTAGTGTGCTTTTACATGTGGTTGCTTTCATTAATATGAAGCAGTTTCAGAAGCAGTTTTGAATATCAGGTCATTTTATTGATCAATAAAGTTTAAAAATTGCAAAAAAAATCAAACATTCCATCTCTTTTAATTTACATAAAATTGTGAAGAAACTTGCTTTTGTGTGCCCTTAATCTACAAAGCTGCGATTGTGATGCTGCCTTGCATCATGGAAAGCCAGAAACCAGGGTGGTGAATGAGTTAAGAGCAATTACTGTTACTGCAGCTGTAGACAGTGGATGATTTGTAGCTTCTTCAAACAAAGCATCAACAAAAACACTAGGACTAAATCTTTGTAGAACTGTACACTACTTTAGTATTTTGTAATTTAACCAGTTTTAAAAAAAATGTTTACAGTTATTACCAGCAGTCACTGTATTATCTAAAGGGTGGAACTGAAAAGGCTGTTGAATGGATCATTTTCCCCTTCTAGCTGATAGAAATGCTATTTTCTAGGGCAGATAGGATGAGGCTCATCAACAAATTTTGCACTATCTAGGAACTCACAGGTTCTATGCTAGGATGGAAGACCAGCAAATTAAAGTGTAAGACGATAGTCTTATACTAAAGTTATTTCCACATTGCTGTTTAAAATAACTTACAAACAACAGAGTTTTACTTTTTACTCAAATCCAGTCCCACAGCCACACTTACACAAGGCAGAACACCATCAAATCAGTTTAACACATTTATTCTGCTTATTTGTTTTCATATAATTATTTTCTCATCTATCTCAACTGATTATGTGCCATGTAGCAAAGCTATTGTTCTGTGCTATGACGTATGTCATAAGTGTATGTACATGAATTTATAAGCCTTAACTTGCAACACTTTGGTATTTATACTGCAGCAGTCTTGCATTTTTACAACTAAATGTAAATTTATATACAAAACCAATTGTTTTGTATACAGTAAGGTGCAGGTAAAACATACTACATTCCATAAGCTGAAAAGCTAACACTGCCTATTGAGTTGAAGTACAGTGACCTCACAGTTCATCGCTTTCAAACAGACCAGGGTACGATGCTGTATATTGGGAGCCTGGTTCCAGCAGGAGCCCTTGACCATTAAGTGCTGTATATTGGGTAAATGTTGGCCGTACCTTCAGTGGCCTGGTGTTTGGAACTTGTTTCACTGGCCAAGCTGTTGGGAGCAAATAGAAAACATATTTGTTAGAATTTGATCTCCCATGGCCTCTCTACTCCCATGGACTCGATCAGTGACAAGGCCATCTCCAACCACATTCTTGTATCCTTCACCACCCACATCCCTCTACCCTCTTCCTACCCCACTTCCTTCTGCATTCATCTTTGGAAAAGCTGTCTCCCAAGTCACTTACAACTGCACTGTCAAACTCCCAACTGTCTAGACTTTAGCATTCTATTCACAACAATACTTCTGCAGCTGTTGATTTGCTCAACCACTCTCTCTCCTGCATCTTTGAGCCCTTGTCCCCATCTCTCTCATCCTAGTCAATCCCCTAGGATGGCCCTCACCTTCACTCCATCAAGTCTAAGGGGTGAAGACCTGGGCAGAACTGGTTTAGCCATCTATCAGCAGATCTGGCTGGACCACCTCAAGCATTAACTGGCCTCATGCTCCTCTTCCAGAACCATCCACTATTCCTAAGATCATCCTGGAGAGCAAATATAGCCACCGTCTTCTTTGCTGCCTCTCCCCTGCTCCCTCAACCCTCACCTCTAATAACAAGTGCCAGGAGCTCATGGACTTGTTCGTATGCATATGCATATGCAAATAAGGAGCCTAACACCAGTTTGATGCCCCCTTTACCAAATTGGTTTGCCCTGAACGTGACCGGCAACAAGCCTAGTTGGCATTTGACAAATTATTACTTTCAAGCAATTTTCAGCAAACCATATTTGAGCAAAGCAGTTGTGCAGATTTGTCTAAATTCCTAGCACTTTGCGTGGTGATTTTTGAAGGCAACTCACCAGCAATATCCAGTCTTGCTGTGCAGATTGTTGACCCAGCTTCATTTTGGCCAGATACAGTATACCATCCAGCATCATGTTTATCGACTGGGAAAATTTCAAGGCCCACTTTACCGTCATTGCTGTGGTATAGACTACCAATACAAAAAATAAACCTTTATATAAACTGCCACCAAAAGCATTTGAAAAATGTTTAACTGAATTCTCAGACATTAAAATCCAATAGCAAAAAGTTGAAAGACCTGATTTTAAAAAGTTTTTTTGATGCTTATTAAAGCGAAGGATATTAGTGCTGGGAAATGGAACACACTTCCATTTTAGGCACCAAGGGGCCAAAGTTCCTCGAGACACGATCCTGGCATTAATGGTATTGGTGCCCTCCAATGCTGACCCCAGAGTTTGCGGAGTCAGTGGGAGGGCACCTCATTAGTTGGAGGAGGCAAACACCACTATGTCTCATCTCCTGCCTGCTCGCTGTGGATGGAAACCCTGGTTTCTGTGCACCATTTGGAGGGGGGGATTTGCTCAAGCACCACCCCCACCTCACAATCCCAGCCATGTTTCTGAGCAAAGGTGCCAATCTTGAAAAATTAATTAAGACAAGTCACATTTCTTCGTAGTCTATCTGCTTCCCTGGCCTGAACCCCACCAGTGGGGCCCCACATACACCCATGTGGAAGCCAGTGTGCCTCATCTCACTGGACGTACCATCCTCCACAGATACGTCAGTTCCTCACTGAATGGCTAGAGTGGGAACTCCAAGCATAGGGAGGCTCTGCCATCTTCGTGTCATCTGCTTGCCCAATGATATGCTTCAACTTCAATCTCAGAAGAGTGCTTCCTAACAGGTGAAACTTTTATTTCCCACACCAACCATCCTTGTGGCCTCTATGCAGTTGCAAATTTATTGCCAGAGAACTTGATGTGGAATTTCTGCGGTGGTTCTCCCAGTCTCCTGCCATAATTTTAGCAAATCGGCAGAAACCGAAGAGAAATGGCATGAACTTTTAATTAATTTAAGATTAAAGGGTATAGAATTAGGGAGAGGGTAGCAAATTGGATTAAAAACTGCTTAGAAGGGGGGGTGGGAAGGGCAAAACAATGACAGATGGAATTCAATGTCTGTAAATGTAAGGTTAAAGAAAAGAAGTAATAATTATACATTGAATAAGGGAAAGCAGAGGTTCAGGTTCATAAGACATTAAAAGCAGCACGGCAAGTGGATAAGGCCATAATAAAAGCTAATGGAATACTGGGTTTTATGGCAGGATGCATAACATATGAAAGTCAAGATGTTATGGTGAATGTATATAAAACCTTCATAAGACCACGGTTAGAGTACTATGAGCAGTTTTGAGCTCCATGCTTTGGGAAGAAAGTTGAGGCATAAGAGGGGGTACAGCGCAGATTCACTAGGATGCTGCCTGGTATGAGGAAATACAAATACAAAGAAAGACTTGAAAAATTGGGGCTGTTGTTGTTAGGGGCTGCAATCCCCATGGGGCCCCCTATGCCTCAGGTTCTGAATGACCCAGGAAAGTGGGAACTCCCGCTGTAAGGAGTCCCTGTTCCAATTGCACCCCCTTTACAACATTTGTTTTGTGAGGGATGGACGAAGGCACTGCCCCTTTTGGCAGGGAAATGATGGAGATGCAGGATAAGTCTCTGCTATTTCTGAGTGGGTTTTGCTGGTCTCCCACCGGCGTTACAGGAATTTGTAATTACCTGATTCTGTTTGTGTTGTGCTCTATCATTTCATGGTCTTTTTTCCAGAAGATTACTGGCTGTGGTTCTCCAGTCACCTGGCATTCCAACTTGACTTTTTCTCCTTCGACAGCTCTGGAATTCTGGAGCTTGTAAATAAATTCTGGCGCTCTTTTAGCCTCTTGTGCTTTAAGAAGAAAAATTGCAACATGTATTACTTAGCCACTGGATTGGTCTTTATGAAATTTTACCTCCAGCATCAATTTACAAATAAATGCACCTGATATCACAGCACATTCCCAATTTCATTGCTCAGGACAGTCTCCTTGTTGAATAAATGTTGTATCTAACAGAGATCTAATACTTATTTTCTTCCTGAGACCTAGGCAGCATTTGGTAAATGAATTGTAACACCTGATACTAATTCACCAACAGAACTAATTTAAAGGGGGTAATTTTAACCTAACTCACTGGGCGGGAAACTGGTGGGATCATGTCGAATGTTCGTTTTAAACCCCGCCTCATTTTATTCTCCATTGACTTCAGTAGTGTGTAAAATCAGGCATGGTGTGACTCTTTAACCCTTTTAACCAGGTATCATTCTGGTGAAACAGTGTTGCACCCCTCCAAGGCCTTCCTTAGATGTGGTGCCCAGAACTGAACGCAGTACTCTGGATGCGAGCATGCGACAAGGAAACTGGTATGAATTTCTACAAGTTGGTATAAATACCATCACGCAGTCAATGTTGCTGCGATTAAGGGTCTTTGAATACAAGGGAAATTTCACCATGGGACACTAGCGTACAAATACTTAATCTATTTGTTTGAAATTCCTCTTTTCTCTTGTTCAGTGGAGGTGTTAACCCATTTTGTTAAAATAATGAAGTGAGGACTTTCACACTGGTGCTTTAAGATTCTTATGTTAGTATCCCAAAGTGTAATTTCAGGGTCTGGATGTTAAATGATTCTTAATGCCATCCACATACATAAGAATTTTTTTTTCTATTGGAGAGAATGCCTGAACAAATGTCCATTTACAAAAGCCCTGAAATTACACTTTGGGATACTGCCATACTTCCCAAACATGAGAATGCTTCCTTTAATATAAAGATTATTGTTCTTCTTATATGCAAGTCTGATTGTACACAATGATTTTTGTGTAATTCAAGTAATTAAAGAATACTCTCACCTTCGACTTCAAGGTATACTGTAAGCCTGCTCTGACCAGCACGATTGACGGCTACACATTCATACTGCCCACCATCACTTGCTGTAATTGCATCAATGATGAGTGAATGTACACCATTTCCTGACACAAGCATCTTATGACCAATATCTTGTTGAACAGGTTGGCCGTTTAAATACCACATAAGTTCTGGAGGTGGCAGTCCACTGACCTATAAATCATAGAATCATAGAAAGTTACGGCACAGAAGGAGGCCATTCAGCCCATCATGTCCATGCCAGCTGAAAAAGAGCAAGCCAGCTTAATTCCACGTTCCAGCACTTGGTCTGTAGCTCTGTAGGTTACTGTACTTCAAGTGCACATCAAAACACTTTTCAAATGAGTTGAGGGTTTCTGCCTCTACCACTCTTTCAGGCAGCGAGTTCCGGACCCCCACCAACTTCTGGGTGAAAAATTTTCTCCTCAGCTCCTGTCTAATCCTTCTACCAGTTACTTTAAATCTATGCCCCCTAGTCACTGACCCCTCTGCGAAGGGAAATAGGTCCTCCCTATCCACTCTATCTAGTCCCGTCCTAATTTTATACACCTCAATTTAATCTCCCTTCAGCTTCCTTTGTTCGAAAGAAAACAACCCAGCCTAACCAATCTTTTCTCATAGCTAAAATTCTCCTGCCCTGGCAACATCCTCGTAAATCTCCTCTGTACCCTCTCTAGTGCAATCACATCTTTCCTGTAATGTGGTGACCAGAACTGTACGCAGTACTCAAGCTGTGGCCGAACCAATGTTTTATACAGTTCTAGCATAACCTCTCTGCTCTTATATTCTGTGCCTCAGCTAATAAAGGTAAGTATCCCGTATGCCTTTTTAACCACCGTATCTACCTGTCCTGCTATCTTCAGGGATCTGTGGACATGCACTCCAAGGTCCCCCTGTTCCTCTACACCTCTCAGTATCCTCCCATTTATTGTGTACTCTCTTGCCTTGTTTGCCCTCCCCAAATGCATTACCTCACACTTCTCTGGATTGAATTCCATTTGCCACTTTTCTGTCCACCTGACCAGTCCATTAATATCTTCCTGCAGTCTACAGCTTTCCTCCTCACTATCAACCATATGGCCAATTTTTGTATCATCTGCAAATTTCTTGACCAAGCCCCCCACATTCAAGTCCAAATCATTAATATATACCACAAAAAGTAAGGGACCAAGTACTGAGCCTTGCGGGATCCCACTGGAAACAGCCTCCTAGTCACAAAAACACCCGTCAACCATTACCGTTTGCTTCCTGCCACTGAGTTAATTTTGGATCCAACTAGCCACTTTCCCTTGGATCCCATGGGCTTTTACTTTTTTGACCAGTCTGCCATGTGGAACCTTGTCAAAAGCCTTGCTAAAATCCATGTACACTACATCAAACGCATTACCCTCATCGACACTCCTTGTTACCTGCTCAAAAAATTCAATCAAGTTAGTCAGACACGACCTTCCCTTAACAAATCCATGCTGACTGTCCTTGATTAACTCGTGCCTTTCTAAATGACTATTTATGCTGTCCCTCAGAATCGATTCCAATAATTTGTCCACCACCGAGGTTAGACTGACTGGCCTATAATTACTCGGTCTATCTCTTTCTCCCTTTTTAAACAACAGTATAACGTTCGCAGTCCTCCAATCCTTCGGCACCACACCTGTAGCCAGGGAGGATTGGAAAATGATGGTCAGAGCCTCCACTATTTCCTTCCTTGCTTCTCTTAGCAGCCTGGGATACATTTCATCCGGGCCTGGTGATTTATCTACTTTCAAAGTTGCTAAACCCCTTAATACTTCCTCTCTCACTATGTTTATCCCATCCAATATTTCACACTCCTCCTCCTTAGCTGCAATCTCTGCATCGTCCCCCTCTTTTGTGAAGACAGACGCAAAGTATTCATTAAGAACCATACCCACATCTTCTGCCTCCACACATAGGTTACCTCTTTGTTTTCTAATAGGCCCTAATCTTTCCTTAGTTATCCTCTTGCTCTTTATGTATTAATAAAACATTATTGGATTCTCCTTAATTTTACTTTTCAGTAATTTTTCATGCCCTCTCTTTGCTTTCCTAATTTCCTTTTTAATTTCACCCCTGCACTTTTTATATTCCTCTAGGCTTTCTGCAGTATTGAGCTCTTGGTGTCTGACATAATCTTCCCTTTTTTGCCTTATCTTACCCTATATGCTCCTTGTCATCCAGGGGGCTCTAGATTTGGCAGTCCCGTCCTTTTTTTGTTGTGGGAACATGTTTACTCTGAACCCCCTGAATCTCCCCCTTGAATACCTCCCACTGCTCTGACACCAATTTACCTTCAAGTAGCTGTTTCCAGTCCACTTTTGCTAAATCACTTCTCAGCTTAGTAAAATTGGCATTTCCCCAGTTTAGAACTTTTACTCCTGTTCTATCTCTGTCCTTTTCCATAACTATACTAAATCTAACTGAATTATGATCATCACCACCAAAATGCTCTCTCACTGATACTCCTTCCACCTGCCCAGCTTCGTTCCCTAAAACTAAATCCAGAACTGCCTCCCCTCCTGTTGGGCTTGCTACGTACTGGCTAAAAAAGTTCTCCTGAATGCAATTTAAGAATTCTGCGACCTCTATACCTTTTGCACTGATTGTATCCCAGTTAATATTAGGGTAGTTGAAATCCCCTACTATTACTGCCCTTTTGTTTTCTCAGAAATTTGCCTACATATTTGTTCTTCTATCTCCCTCTGACTGTTTGGGGGTATATAGTACACTCCCAGCAATGTGTCTGCCCCTTTTTCATTCCTTAGCTCAACCCGTATGGCCTCATTTGATGATCCTTCTAACATATCACCCCTCCTCACAACTGTAATTGTTTCTTTAACCCCCTCCCCCTTTTATATCCCCTTCTCTATCTCGTCTGAAAATCCTGTAACCAGGAACGTTGAGCTGCCATTCCTGCCCCTGTTTAAGCCATGTTTCTGTAATAGCTAAGATATTGTACTTCCATGTATCTATCTGTGCCCTTAGCTCATCTGCCTTATTCACTTTACTCCTTGCATTGAGGCATGTACCATTAAGCACCGCCAGACTCTTTTGTTGTCTAGTTTCTGACCTTTGTTTCCTCTGCCTTCCAAACTCACTTACTAATTTTCTGCCTTTCATTTCAAGCTCTGCTTCTCTCCCTCCTGAATCTACGCTCAGGCTCCCATCCCCCTGGCAAGCTAGTTTAAACCCTCCCTGCAAGGATATTGGTCCCGGCCCTGTTGAGGTGCAACCCGTCTGGCTTGCACAGGTCCCATCTCCCCCAGAGCCGGTCCCAATGCCCCAGGAATCTAAAGACCTCCCTCCTGCACCATCTCTCCAGCCACACATTCATCTTCTCTATCCTTCTATTTCTATACTTGCTAGCGTGTGGCACCGGGAGTAATCCGGAGATTACTACCTTTTGAGATCCTGCTTATTAATCTCTTTCCTCACTCCTTAAAATCTGCCTGCAGGACCTCATCCCTCTTTCTACCTATCTCATTGGTACCGATATGGACCACGACCTCTGGCTGTTCACCCTCCCCCTCCAGAATGTTCTGCAGCCACTCAGTAACGTCCTTGACCCTGGCACCAGGGAGGCAACATACCATCCTGGAATCTCGTCTGCGGCCGCAGAAATGCCTATCTCTTCCCCTAACTATAGAATCCCCTATCACTATCACTCTCCTGACCTTTCTCCTCTTCCCCCCCCCCCCCCCCCGTACAGCTGAGCACCCATGGTGCTTTGGCTGCATTCCCCAGAACCCTCTCCCCCACCAGTATTCAGAACCGAATACTGGTTAGAGAGCAAGATGCCCTCAGGGGCCTCCTGCACTAACTGCCTGGTCTATCTTGTTTGTCTGGCGGTCACCCAGTCCCTCTCTGCTTGTGCAACAATAAATGTGCTAATTAGGGTTCTGAAATATTCAAACATGCTTTACAAAGATTTTAGTACTATAATACAATAATCAGCAGGGCACCAAGTGTAAACAGTGGACTGTGTTTGTACAAAAGTGTTTTTTTTACTGTTGCAGGCCTTAATAGAATGTCTAACACTTAGAATTATAAGGAGTCTTACAACACCAGGTTATAGTCCAACAGCTTTATTTGGAATCACAAGCTTTCGGAGCTTTCCTCCTTCGTCAGGTACTCAAATAAAGCTGCTGGACTATAACCTGGTGTTGTAAGACTCCTTACATTTGTCCACCACCGGCATCTCCACATCATAACTTAGAATTATGAATGTGGATTTTTCAGTTTCTGACCGACAATAACATGAAGCCAGGACGACTAATCTCACAGAAGCTGAGGTGTACTTTTTATTTTGTATTAACAATAAGAAACAGACTGCAGATAAACTTTTAAATTAAAACAGATAATACTGGAAACACTCAGCATGTTATGCAGCATCTGTGGAGAGAACAAACAAGTTGCATGTTGATCTGTAATATCCTACCATTCTGATGAAGGATCTACATCTAAAACGTCAACTTGCCTGTACTCTCTACAGATTCTACCTGACCTGCTGAGTGTTACCAGTGTATTCCGTTTTTGTTTCAGATTTCCAGCATCTACAATTTATTTTTTTGTTTTTCATTTAAACTCCAAATTATGTTGCAAGAGAAAAATATAATTTTTAAAAATTGCATACTGTTTCTTATCCTGGGGCTGGAATAAAAGATTAGGGAGTAAGATTTAAAACAGGAATCTTCAACATTTTTTTTTGACCACTGACAAACAATTTTGCAGTTATCAGTTCTAGATTTACATGCTGACTACACAATAAATGTGCAACAGACGCACATGTTGAAGCACCTGTTTTCTCTATTGGTTTGCCAGAAACAAAGATCATTGTGCAGTTATTTTTACACGTTGGAACGGAAGGTTTTTAAATTGGGATTATATACCTTGCAGTCGATTCTGCAGAGCCCATACTGTTGAACAAGCATATTCTCATCTGGTTTCTGTAAAAAGCGTGGAGGGAAGAGCTTTTCTTGGATTGATTCGTTCTCATTTTCAAACTCTCTGGAGCTGAACTTTTGCCTATGGAAAGATTAGAATCTTTGTATTATGGCTACTATGCAAAAAATAGTTCCGCAAGCTGTTGCGTAAGCTTTGCTGCATATATAGATTATCCCCTTCATTTAAATGGCATTGTGCATTTCAGAACAATCCTTTTATAAGGAAATACTTTTCAGGAGGATTGCATCTACTGATATGGAAATACTTCATACCACTTTGCTCTGCAGATTGTACCTATGTGGCCATATTTGAGTATCTAGTTCTGGTTCAATTTTTGCCAAACATCATGTTCAGTTTCTTATATTCTTACGATTAAACTTTTACCCACACGGGTTGTCTGCTACATGAGTTCTACACAAAAAAAAAAGTTTGCAATACTTCCAGACTGTGTCTAACCAGCAGTTCTAAAGCATAATAAGGAGAATAGTAACAGACATCAGGAGGACATAGACAGGCTGGTGAAATTTAACGCAGAGAAGTGATACATTTTGGTAGGAAAAATTAGGAGAAGCAATATAAACTAAATAGTACAATTTTAAAGGGGGTGCAGAAACAGAGAGACCTGGGGGTGTATGTACACAAATCTTTGAAGATGGCAGGACAAGTTGAGAAAACCGTTAAAAAAGCCTATGGGATCCTTGGCTTTATAAATAGAGGCATTGAGTACAAAAGCAAGGAAGTCATGCTAAACCTTTATAAAACACTGGTTAGGCCTCAGCTGGAGTATTGTGTCCAATTCTGGGTGCCATACTTTAGGAAAAATGTCCAGGCCTTAGAGAGGGTGCAGAGGAGATTTATTAGAATGGTGCCAGGAATGAGGGACTTCAGTTATGTGGAGAGACTGGAGAAGCTGGGGTTATTCTCCTTAGAACAGAGAAGGTTAAGAGGAGATTTGATAAAGGTGTTCAAAATCATGAATGGTTTTGATAGAGTAAATAAGGAGAAACTGTTTACAGTGGCAAAAGGTTTGGTAACTAGAGGACACAGATTTAAGGTGTTTGGCAAAAGAACCAGAGGCGACATGAGGAAAAACATTTTTATGCAGTGAGTTGTTGTTGTGATCTGGAATGCACTGCCTAAAAGGGTTGTGGAAGCAAATTTAATAGTAACTTTCAAAAGGGAATTGGATAAATACCTGAAGGGAAAAAATTTGCAGGGCTGTGGGGAAAGAGCAGGAAAGTGGGACTAATTGGATAGCTCTACCAAAGAGACGGCACAGGCACAATGGGCCGAATGGCCTCCTTCTGTGCTGAATCATTCTATGATTCTATGATAATATAAGGTAACCAGGGTAACTAAGAGAAGCTAATAAGTGTTCAGGTAATTCTGTTTGTAACATTTAGGATTATTAACTGTTCGATAGGATTCTCCCCCTCCCGCTCAATTTCCCTTTGACTTTATAAAAAATATGGACGCAAATAGTTGATGGTCATGTACCAAGTTTGTGTTTAATCAATAACAGTGGAAAAAGAAATTCCCAATAAGAGCAGATTGGGTCTTTACCTTTCTGCTGGTGATCGGTACACCTGCCTTCTTTGGCTATCTGAAGAGTTTTGTTGCTGAAATAAAAAAAAATTAAATCATTTTTTTGAGATTTAATATGCATCTTTTCTTGACTGCCTGAGCAGAATTTAGAAAATAGTTCTGAAATAGATGGTAAACTTTAAATCATTGATATTCATCATATGAAATATTGTGAATTAGGCTCTTACAAAGTTTGAATAGTACCAGAAATTTGAGATGCTTCCGTTAAGTATCAAAATACTATGAAATCCTTTTCTATTAAATAGTTTGATGGGTAACAAGTTGTACATAGCTGAGATGGGATACAACAAAACTGACTGAATTCAAAGAAATTGGGACAGTGTAAAAGTTTGATTACATATGAAATGTGCTTTAATATATGTTAATCTGATGCACTTACTATCTTAATTTATGTTCCCATAGACAAATGTGATTTAAAAAATGGGTGCTGGCCCTCACAGCTCCCTAACCAATGTTACAGAGATCTCCAATGGGTGACTGTAAGGAACCAGAGCCACAGAAATTGAGGGCCATGGTCACCTTTGTTTCGCCGGATAAGGCCCTGTGAGCTGTAGACTGCAATTTTGGGTGCCGTATAGCATTGACGCTATATTTAAAGCCCACTGCATGGATTTGAGGTTGTTGGAGCAATTTTATTTTCAAAGCATGATAGATTTTTTTTGTTTGCTTCAATTTGAATTGTGCCCTTGACTATTTGTGCCAGTTACGTGATTCACTGTCAAAAAAAGTAGCAGATGATCTTGTGAACTTAATGGCACTGAAGTTGCTGGGAAAATAACATTGAGTTTAATGCGCACGCCGTTATTAGTGTGTAAATGAACAGCAATTTGCGGTGAGGAAGAGATACCCTGTGGGTTGCGAATTGCCAGAACTTGATGGTTGATTTGCGTCACTCCGCCGTTAGCCTCGCAAAAATGGCAACTCTCCCTCAACCTCCCCGTGAGTTTTAATAAATTGTTGCATTTGCGCAGTAAATACAAATTAAACTCGCCGCAGGAAGTTAGGGCTGGTACTTAACAGGGGAAGGACCCTTTTAATGATTAGATTTATGTTCCTGCAATGCCACTGAACCACTCCGGCCCTGAAAGGGAACAAATGAAACTGTGGAGTCTCACTCCTGCAGGTAGTAAATTGTTCTTAGAGGTTTTTAAAATTTAAATATTTTTTCCTACTTTTCCTTTGTTTCTTTTTTCTCTCTCTCAATCCAATCTTTCTTTCCCTCTCTTTATTTCTCTTTCAGTAGCTGATTTGACTCTAATTCACCCAATTGCCTTCTCCGTCATTCCCCTGTTTCTTTCTCAGTCCTTAAATCTCATTGGTTAAGGAGATAGACTGTTGTTCCTGTCGTTTGCCAAGGTCCCAGATGCCCCATTGACCTTGCAACTATCACCTGTCAAATGCAGGTCCTCGTAGCTCCCTAGCCAATGTTACAGAGATCTCCAATGGGTGACTGTAAGGAACCAGAGCCATAGAAATTGAGGGCCATGTTCACCTTTGTTTCGACAGATAAGGCCCTGCAAGCCATAGACTGCAGCTTCAGATCTTCCTGCAGCATTTCACAGAGGTGGCCAATTACTTCTCTGGTGAGGCACAGTCTGTGCGCACACAGCTCCTCCAACACTTTCTGGTATGACATTTGCTCCCTATACACTCTGTGGAGTGGGGTAGTAGCAAGTTCGAGGCAGCCTCCAGCCATGGTGCCTCACGTGCTGTTTCTCCTACCACCTGCCTTTGTTCCTCTTCCATCATCGTCCATGATAATGAAAGGCCGTTGCAATCCTTTGACCTCCTGAACACGTTGAGAGGGGTAGCAGTACTTAAAATATTGCCTTCAGACACTTTCAGGACTCTGGATGGCAGAACTGGCAAAATCGAAGATCTCAGTAACAGAGAAGCAGAGAATAAAATCTGAGAGATCAATTCCAGATTGTAGAGATGAAGTTCCACAGCTTTAAGGGTCCTCCCCGGCTAAGAATCATGTAAGAGTCATAAATCACATCGTTATCAAGTAACCAAGGGCCCACCTGTGCTATGATTTCTCAGTCTAAGTGGATGCAGCGAGAATAATAGCATAAATCCAGGAAATCTGCGATCACCATTGTCTTGAATGGGGACGGAGCTACGATAATCAACTTTTCACAGTTTCAGCAAAGATTTCGGCAAAAGTCCCACAAAACTGTGCCGTAGCGTGAATAGTGGCATAACTCACTTACGCCATCATTTCCTCGAACTTTTGCGGTGGAAAACAGACCCAATGACATAGAAACAGCATTCCAATGGCGCAAGTTTCCAGGAAATTCCCACCCATAATCCAAGGCAGACTCAGTTTGTAACAGTTACCTAATAAATAAAATTTGACTTTATAAAAGACACAAGTTCCAACTGGACTCTTATCCTGTTGTGAGTTTTAAATATGAAATATAGCCACAGTGCCATCACTAAGTTGGCCTATTCAGCAGCCTCTGATTGAAACTCATCTGTTGCTGAATTTTGAGTGAGATAGTGTTGCTGATGCTCGAATTACCACAAACATATGGATCATATTGTACCTGACCCTCTATGGCCAGCCGAGTGTTATATGCAGCACCAATTAAAGAAGAAATGGAATAGAGATATTTTGCTTGATGGCTAAAAAATATTGAGTATACTATGCTTCCATTCTGGGAAGGTGTTTGCTTATTGTATCACTGCAAAAGTAATTAAATTTGGTGCTTGGTGCGTATTAGGTGACTCAAGCTAACTGGATTTTAAAATACAGAGTTAATTCATCAAAGGAAACATAATTACCCTGAACAGGCTCTATCACATTAAATGGGCCAAATTTTGCAGAAAAATAGAATTATCCTTGTCATTTCTGCATTCTATCTGCTATAATGGAAAACTGACAGGGAAGTTCACTTTGCTTGATAACCAGGAGCAGAACTGAATTCTATGGCAGTCCTCCCACAGTAGCCTAATATTCATGCTGTTTTTGTTTAACAGGAATAAATTGTGTACATAGTGTTCCCACTGTACTACAACAACAGCAATTATCACTTTTGAACTGGAACCCCACAGCATATCACTGATAGTAAGAGCAGTCACTGACAAATGTTGTGGCTATAGTTAGATTTCCCTAATGCAGCACTGACATTACAAATTATAGCCAAGTATTTTGCTTCTCATTGGAATGGAGACTATTATAGTCTGTGAAGTCATACTCTGTGCTATTATAGCAGACTTAACTATGTGTGGTTACATTGATTTATATTATGAAAAAATAATTTGTATACACACCTTCTCAGAATCCATTTTGCAATATTAAAAAACAGGTTGGAGCTCGTCTAGATTATTTCCAAAGAAACCCCAAGGTCCTATCCTATTTACACGTAACTAGCTGTAATTATCTCTTCACTGCTAAACTCATGTAGTTAGCACAACAAATGATATGACAGTTCTTTAAGAATTACCATATCTTTTATTTGATGTTTATCTAGGCTTTGAATAGTTTTTCCAAGCACTTGTTTTTGCTAACTGGAATACTATAGTCAACTAGGAATGGATTTTTGTTTGACCACAGCAACATGAATTCAGCATACTGAGTGCACCAACGTGCAAATCCTTTGTCCTTCTCAGCTGTGCTGCAAGAAAAACAAATGATGCTGTATCTGCGAGGATAAATCTTGCAGCAAGCATCAATGGTTCAGGGGATAAATGCACTGGCTGATGTTGTACTGAGTTAGGGGATCGGTACCCAGGCTATGCTTAGTTAACTAATCTCTACAGAAAGGAAAAATCAGCCAGATAATTCATTCCTAATTGACATCCAGTAACATCTGCTGGTAAGTGAAATGTGAGGAAGTCAGGAGAGGAGAGACTGCGAAGACTAGACACCAGGGTGAGAAACTCGAGGGCAGCAGAGCTGGGTATCCATACCCCAGCAAAAGGGAGAAAAATGGAAGAATTTTTCTTTTTGCAGAAAAGTACTGGGGTAGATTTTCAACTTGCCTCCTGGGTATAAAAATGGTCACCCAGATGATGTGTTGAAAATCTATCCCATTGTCTCCTCAGGGCTGCAGATCAATCACATTGCAAGAACATTTGTGCTTTACTGGTGTCACTGATGGGTCTTGTCAGCTGGTGGCCACGGGATAGAATGGAAATTAGCCAAGATTGCTCTCTTTCCCTGCCTGTTAGCTCACAAGATCACACTTACTGTGATCCTAATTCTTGCCTATCATTCTTACATTAATTTTAATAAACTGCATATTAACAGTGTAAGAACTTTTACATTCGAAATAAGAATTTATGGAAAATGACACATTATTGATGTTTAATATAGGAGATAAATGTTCAAAGAATTACACCATATAGACACAGGCCAATGTTACTATCAAACATACGAAAATTACACTGCAGGAAAAGACCGCCTGATTCATCGAGCCTGCCTCCACAGTCGTGATGCGTGAAGCATCATGATCAGAAAATCCCCTACCCACCAGCAGCCATGTAATCTCCTGGAAGAAGCAAAAAAACAGGCAAAAGTCCAGGGCCAATTAGGGAGAAAAATCTGGAAAATTCCTCTCCAACCCCCTTAGGCAATCAAAGCTAGTCCAGGAGACCACATTGACCATGCTTATATTACTCCTACTTCATCTACCTTTTATATGACGCAATCTCTGCCCCAGCCAGAAACTGGTCCAGCTCTCTTTTGAAGGTTTGCAGAGTCAGCACTCATTGCACAAGCTGGCAACTTGTTCCAAAGGTCTTCTATCCTATGAGAAAAGAAGAACTGCCTAACATCTAACCTAGCCCTACTCTTGCGTAACTTATACACATGACCCCGGTCTTCCCCAATCTATTAAATTGAAATAATTGATACCTCTATCAAATCACCTTAATTCTATGCATCTCTAAAGTGAATAGGCCCAGCTTTTTAAGCCACTCTGGGTAACTAAGGTTTTTTAAGCTGGGAATTATTCTTGTGGCCCTTCTCTGAACCTTTTGCAAAGACTCTATATCAACCATGATATGAGGGGACCAAAACAGGATGCAGTATTCCAAATAAGGCCTAACCAAGGTCTTGTACAAGGACAAGATAGTGTGTTTTGTTTTATGTTCAAGAATTGTATTATTCATGTGAAGTCAAATTTCATTACAACCTGTAAGTTTGTGTGGAAGATCCCAATAATTTGCAGTTCACAGTATGCTGCTCTCCATATTGCATCCCTACAGTCAAGTATACTTTTCTAACTTTAGCTGATTTATGAGTAAATCTGTTACAGCCCACAATTCTGTCCTAATCATGTTTAATTTATATAATAATGTACACTTTTTAATATTGTTCTGTTGTTAGCATTATGACCAACGTAGAGAAACTGTAGCTAAAGCTAACAAGGTATTGGGTTGTATTATTAGAACTCTTCAGTATAAATCAAATGACACCATTTTGACACTAGTCAGACCGCATCTAGAGTACTGTGCCCAGTTTTGGTCCCCCCACATGGTGGGTGATATAGTGGCCTTGTAAAAGGTCCTGAGGAAAGCTACAAGAATGATTTCTAACTTAAAGAACCTCAGTTACTCAGATATGCTCAAGGACCTTGGTCTATTATTTTAGAGCAGCGTAGACTTAGAGTGACCTGATAGAGGTCTATAAAATAATGAACGGGATGGATAGTGTCCCTATTGATAGATTATTCCAGTTTAACAGATTGGAGAGGACCAGGGAACACAAGTTTAAACTATGGAAGAGTAGGAATAGACTGGATGTTAGGAGGTTCTTCTTTTGCTAGAGAATTGTGAGCCTCTGGAATACGTTGCCGACTGGTGACGGTGGGTGCTGACTCTCTGCCTGCCTTCAAGAGGGAACTAGACTGGTTCCTGATTGAGGCAGAGATTGCATCATATAGAAGCTAAATGTCTTTATAGATAACACTTGGTCCATGTGATTCCCTGGACCGTTTTTGATCACCTGAGGGGGTCGGAGAGGAATTTTAGAGTAAATTTTTCCCTTATTGGCCTTGGGTTTTTTCTCTTTTTTTGCATCTCCCAGGAGATTACATGCTGCGGGGTTGGGTGGGAAGGTGAGGGGGTGGGGTGCAGAAGTGTTTACCATGATGGTCTGGCCATCATGGTGTGGTGCAGGCTTAATGGACCAGGTGCTCTTTTCCTTTTCATATGTTCGTACCATGTTTAGGAGATTTCTTGCTGTTGCTTTAGTGTATAGCAGCTGGAGGCAATTGTTACAAGGTCAATTTATCACAAAATTGACCATAATGATTTTTGAGAGCATAGAAAGATCTAGAGAAATTGTACCATGGTGCTAATAGTAAATTTCATGTGACAAATGCTATAAACTTAAAGTCCTGTTCAGCAAGTGATGGTTAAATTTACATCTGAACTTTTGCATGCAAAGGACAGAGTTTTGGCAATTTTATGTGATGAAAGTCGAGGTGTCTAAGGGCCGTGCATTGTACCATTGCAAAGGGGGCATGCAGTCAGCCTGCGCCCAGGCCTTTGTCAATACTACTGTAAAACCGGTTGCTAGGTGATGAACAAGAGCAGCCTGATGTGACATTGGCTGCTTTTTTTGGCACTTTCTAACAATGGAGAGATTGACACCCGAAGTTTACTATCTACACCAGGAAACTGCAGCCACAAATACGTGTCCTACAACTTTTTGACAACACAATGCAGCTCTAGTGTGCCCCTCCTGCAATTAAACTGCCAAGCAAAATTTTACTGGGAAATAATGCATCTAAGTCTACGCTGCTCTAAAATAATAGAGCAAGGTCCTTGAGCGTATCTGGTTGGTGGTGCCAGTTGCCCTGTTTTTTTTTTATCTTCACTGATCATTGTTCCCCATTTAGTTGCATTATCAGGAAACGTGCAAAGTAAAATTTCAGCTCTTTTTTATAGCCTTAGGAGAGAATTGGTTTTGTACAAGCGTGTCTATAACACAATGGAATTGATTTTAACTCAAGCCTCCAAGAATAAATGGAATGTAGCAGCCCAAAAATGGCTTACCGCTCCGTATATGCCATCATCCTGACCACCATCATCCTCACAAGAACCTTCCGCTGGGTGGCCAGAGTGCCTGCCTGTTTCAGGTGGGGGTCCTTTTAACATGCAAATAGGGATCCTATCATGTATGTAGGACCTTGACTGCAATCTTGACAGACAATTGGGTGGAGCATGCACTGTGGACACTCGGCTTAGTTTTACTGCGCAGTACAGCAGACGAGGCAGCAGCAAGGTAAATTTAGAATTATTTTTTGGGGAGCAGCAGGAATGCTCCTGCAGGCTCCACAAGAAAAATGTGGGCCACTGGCTTTCTGGGCTGTTCCTCCTCTGTGATTGCCCCCTCCCCCTAGACTTGCCTTCCTGCTGGCTGGGTGGGCCTCTGGGCCTTGTGATATTACTGCGGCCCGGAGCCGTGAGCTGCAGCGGGACACCCACAGCTTGCCAGCGATATGGTAGGAACATAGGAACAGGAGTAGGCCATTCAGTCCCTCGTGCCTGCTCCGCCATTTGATAAGATCATGGCTGATCTGTGATCTAACTCCATATACCTGCCATTTCCCCATTGTCAATGACCATATCCCCACTTTCAGTTTTTAAGGGGCCAACACTGCTCCTGACCACCCTCTTTTTCTTAATGTAACTATAAAAGTTCTTCGTATTGGTTTTGATATCCCCTTGCAAGTTTCTTTTCATACTCTCTTTTTGTAGCTCTTACTATCTGTTTTGTGACCCTTTGTTGATCTTTGTATCTTTCCCATTCGCCAGGATCTGTGCCATTTTTTGCCTTTTTGTATGCCCTTTCCTTATGTCTTATACTGTCCCTTACTTCTTTAGTTGTCCATGCCTGTTTTTTTTGGCAAGTAGAATTCTTGCCCCTCAGGGGTATAAACTGATTCTGTATCATGTTAAATGTTTCTTTAAACATTTCCCACTGATCATCAGTTGTTTTACCCATTAACAGATTTGCCCAGTTTACTGTGGACAGTCTCTGTCTCATCCCATTGAAGTCGTCCTTACCCAAATCTAGAATCTTAGCAGCTGATTCACTTTTTTCCCTTTCAAACACTACATTGACTCGATCATGTTATGATCGCTATTGGATAGATGTTCACGCACAGTTAAGCTGTTAACTAAATCTGGCTCATTACTCATTGCTAAATCTAGTATGGCTTGCCCCCTTGTTGCCTCTAGGACATACTGCTGTAGAAAACTATCTTGGACACACTCAAGAAATTCACTACCTTTCTGACAGTTGCTAGTCTGCTTTTCCCAATCCATGTGAAGGCTAAAGTCCCCCATTAAGACCACTATGCCTTTCTTACACGCTTGTCTAATCTCTGCATTTATACAATCTAGCACTTCAGAGCTGCTGCCAGGGGTCCTATATACAACTCCCACTGTAGTCTTAGATCCTTTCCTATTTCTCAATTCAACCCATAAGGTCTCTGTTGGCTGCTTACCTCTCGTTATATCCTCCTTTATCATTGAAGTGATTTCATCTCTAATCACTAAGGCTACTCTCCCCCTCTTCCATTTTCCCTATCTCTCCTGTAGACCTTATAACCCGGTATATTTAGTTCCCAATCCTGACCATCCTGCAGCCATGTCTCAGTGATAGCTATCATATCATAACCTCCAATTTGAATTTGAGCCTGTAGTTTATTTAATTTATTCCTTATACTCCGTGCATTTGTATATAGAACTCTTAGTTGGGCCACACACTCTAGCCTGACCTTCAGCTTTGATGCTTGGTTAATCGCCTTGCGCCTTCTAGTTTTCACTTTATCTAGTGCCTAAGTACACTTTCTTTCTGCTGCTCTACGCTTTTCCCTTTTACTTGTTCTTGAACAACTGTTTGTACTATTTGTATTGTAAATTTCCCCTGGGTCTTCCCCTCTCTTGCTGCCCTCAACTTTACTCCCTTCTGACTCCTCGCTCAGGTTCCCATCCCCCTGCCACTCTAGTTTAAACCTTCCCCAACAGCACTAGCAAACACCCCCGCGAGGACATTGGTCCCAGTCCTGCTCGGGTATAATCCGTCCCGCTTGTACAGGTCCCACCTTCCCCAGAACCGGTCCCAATGTCCCAGGAATCTAAATCCCTCCCTCCTACACCATCCCTGCAGCCACGCATTCATCCGGTCTATTCTCCTGTTCCTATACTCACTAGCACATTGCTCTGTCAGTAATCCTGAGATCACTACCTTTGATGTCCTGCTTTTTAATATATCTCCTAACTCCTTAAATTCACCTTGCAGGACCTCATCCCTTTTTTTACCTATGTTGTTGGTACCGATATGGACCACGACTACTGGCTGTTCACCCTCTCCCTCCAGAATGTCCTGCAGCTGCTCCGCGACATCCTTGACCCCAGCACCAGGGAGGCAACATACCTTTACATACATCCTGGAGTGACGTTTGTGGCCACAGAAACATCTATCTGTTCCCCTTACAATTGAATCCCCTATCACTATAGCCCTGCCACTCTTCTTCCTCCCCTCCTGTGCAGCAGAGCCACCCGTGGTGATGAGACCTTGCCCTGAAAATGGACCAGGCCTCCCGCCACCCATTGGATAAAATCTACTCTAAAGTCTGTATGCGCAATACAGATTTTGGTTCTGTTCACATAGGCATATTGTCAATGCACTATACTATATTTCTGTTACTTTGATTTGTCCATGTGGCTGATGTCGAGGTGCATTGGCCCCTTTCATGCCTGTAATCAGTTTTAACCTCAGATGTACGCAACGTCTGTAAATTAGATAGAACTTGCATTTACAGGGTTCTCAGTTTAAAGTGGTCAGATTTAGCTCTGTAGTATCCTCCCTGTTGAGTCCATTGAGAGGAAAATCTGACTTATCAGAGAAGGACTCAGCACATCCATTCCTTCCATTTGCATTGTTAAGACTGACTGCTAAATATGTTCCCATGCATATGGCAATTATTTGAATTAGTTATGAACATTAGTTAACCTGAAGATCAAGTAAGTGATGATCTGGTTTATTTACCCTGGTTGTCATTTGCACAGATGAAAATGAGCCCCCAAGCAGCCTATTTAACACCAATTAGACATTGAGCTTTATCACACAGAAAAATAAGTCTGAATCTCCGCCAAGGCTATTTCTCAGAGTATGTGACTCATGTTTAAATTAAATACGATGGAAATCAGGCATTTGCACCTGGCAAGGTTCCTACTGACAGTGAAGGTAAATAGAAATATTTGGCCGAAGACAGAAAATTTGAGTCTAATTTTTTGTAAGGAAAATTTCTCCGCAATTGAAGAGTTAGTAAATAATTCGATACCCTCCCCAAGGGGACAAGACTCTAGTCAATTCCTCCTGCTTGAAGCATTATTAAAATCTGCTTTGAATTGGGCTTAACTTTTTAATTGTGCAGGTAATTGAGAGAGGATAGCTCTACTTTACACAAAATGACTAGAGGAACATTAAACCCTATGAGAAATGTGAGAACTGTTGCTACCGAGGATTAATGAGATGGTAAATTCAACAACAATTTGAATTTATAAAGCACCTTTAATATGTCAAAGCACCCCAAGCTGCTCCAATGGGAAGGGAGAATTGGACATTCAGCAGGAGTAAGGAGAAAAGTTAGAGGAGGTGACTGAAAGTGTTGTTGAACAGATGAACTTTGAGGAGCCTCTTGAAAGTGAGGAAAGATACAGCAAAGCACGAGGGTTTAAGAAGAGAATCATGAGCAGGGGAACGGTGGGTGAACGCTCTGCTCCTGATGGTGTGCGCACAGTCAGAAAAGCAGATGTGATGGGCATTGAGCTCCAGCAGGTTACAGAAGTGTGGTAGTGCAAAGCCAAGGAGGGATTTTTAAATGAAGATGAGAATTTTGAAATCAATATGCGGGGAAACAGGGAGCCAGCAGATGTTGGTGAGAATAGGAGAGATGTGTGAGCAGGGTTTAGCACAGGATAGGACGTGGATGGTGGAGATCTGAATGATTTGGAGTTTGTGTAGGTTGGAGCTGAGAAAGCTGGTGGGAAGAGTGCTGGAGAAGTTGAAGAAGCTTGTTGTCAACCCAAGAGATATACCGCCATATGCTTAGCACATCAAATGGTGCAACTAACCCTTTAAGAACTGTTTTAGATTGCAAGCTTGTCACATAATGGGGCCGATTTTCGGGTGAAGGAGCGGGTGCATCGGGGGCGGGGGCTCCGAAAATCACTGAAATGCTGAGCGGGTTCGGAGCCTGGCTCCAACCTGCCAACTTCCGGGTTCCTCAGTGACGCGTCCGGGTGCGCACGCGCCTCCCGAATGCGGAAGTCCCACTGGCAATTAAAGCCGGCGGGATGATATTTTGCATAGTTTGTCAGCTAGTTGAAGTACTTGAAGTACTTCATTGACTCGACGTTTTGGCAGAGTTGCGATTTTGAAGCATCCTCAGCGTGTTTGCCGTGCTGTTGAAAACACTCCCTATTGCAACAGACGTGTTTCAGCCAGCAGCCATTGGGAGATGCAAATGCTTATTTGACAGGTGGAGAGAAAACATCATTTATTGCAGCAGGGCACTCTGTCACTTCAGACAAAGTTTTGGCTGGAAGACCTTTGTGTTTTCACTCAAAATTCTTACTTTCCACCCAAAACTCTGCTGTTCAAACATATTTAACTACTTTGCGGACCCCCTCAAGCTCTCACCGTCAGGATGGGGGACACCGTGGCTGCATTCACCACTACATCCGAGGACAAGCAACATCACCAGCCTCGCCAGGCACGGCGTCCACCTCCGCCACGTGGAGCTCCACAACACAGTGCTGCGCCACAGGCACCTGCACAAAAGCATGGTGGGCAACAACAGAGAGCGACATTGCAGGAGGCACTACCCTTGCAACAGGGTCTACAGACTGAGGCTCAGCTTCCTGGACCTCTCTGAGGAGCAGTGCATCAGGAGGCTTAGAGTCAGGAGGCTTAGATGTCGCAGACATCTGCAGCCTCCTTCGTGGCGAGCTGCTCCCGGCTGGGCCGAGCAGCATCTCCTTACCTGTCACTGTCAAAGTCACCACTGCCCTCAACTTCTTCGCCTCCGGATCATTCCAGGGTGCCACCGGGGATGTCGCGGAGTCTCAGTCGTCTGCACAAAAGTGCATAAGGCAGGTCATCAACGGCTTGTTTCGCAGGGCTTCGCACTATGTCAACCTCCCCATGGACGACCTCAGCCAAACGGAGAGGGCAGTGGGATTCCACGCTGTGGCTGGCTTCCCACAGGTGCAGGGTATAATCGATTGCACCCATATAGCAATACGAGCACCTCCGCACGAGCCAGGACTGTTCATCAACAGGAAGGGCTATCGCTTCATGAACACTCAGCTCGTTTGTGACCACCGCAAGAGATTCCTTCACGTGTGCGCCAGATACCCTGGCAGCTGCCATGATTCCTTCATCCTCTGGGAATCCAACATCCTGCCCCTCTTCCACGCACCGAACACCCATAAGGGCTGGTTCCTCGGGGACAAGGGATACCCTCTGCACAGGTGGCTCATGACACCTCTGAGGAACCCCACCACCGAGCAACAGCATCGATATAACGACAGCCACATTGCTACCAGGTCTACAATTGAGCATGCTAAAGGGCTGCTCAAGATGCACTTAAGGCGCCTTGATCGTTCTGGGGGAGTGCTTCAATATGCACCAGACAAAGTGGGACGCATTATAGTCGTGTGTTGTGCCATGGTACAACAGAGAGGGGTGCTGCTTGAGGAGGACCCATCCACATCTGCCACCCACATTGATGAGGAGGAGGAGGTGGAGGTGGAGGAGGAGGAGCAGGAGCAACCCACGAGCAGAACAGCGGTTCACCTGGCTGCTCGTGAAGCCAGGGAGTCACTGATATGTGAACGGTTGTCCTAACATCAGATAGTGTGAAGAGTCCAGTCCTCACTTGGATAGAGTAGCACCCACACCAGCACCGCCCCCTGCACAAAACAGTCCTGCAACTACACATACACCCACTGTAGAGTGACCCAATGGGTCGCATTAAGTGTCGGCGTTCATGGTGAACCTCATGAAAGGGCCTTATTTCAGAAGCCAGTCAAGCATGGCCAAGACGTGGCAGTAGTGATGACAATAATAATATTTAATGTGAGTTTAACAAAAAGCAAATATAAACAAAAAACATGACCAACTGTCAAACACCCTTGTGCATCCCCTTCGTACTTACAAAACCTTCACCTTTCGCTTCCGACTACTTCTACGTGGTGCATCCCCTGTGACTGCAGCAGAGGTCGTGGCAGGTTGCGCTTGTTCATGCCCTGACCAATTAGATACTTTGGGCCCACGCCCTCTGGGTTTTGGTGCCCGTGAGGGCCCCTCCAAAGACTGCTCCACCTGCACCTGTGCAGGGGCAGACTCAGTCACCTGGAGAGGAGGCAGCATTGTGGGTACTGGTTGAGAGGGGGGCAACGGGTGAGTCATGGGGGTGCTTTTAGTGGCGTCCCCACTTTTTTTTTTATTCGTTCATGGAATGTGGGCGTTGCTGGCAAGGCCAGCATTTATTGCCCATCCCTAATTGCCCTTGAGAAGGTGGTGGTGAGCCGCCTTCTTGAACCGCTCCAGTCCGTGTGGTGAAGGTTCTCCCACAGTGCTGTTAGGAAGGGAGTTCCAGGATTTCGACCCAGTGACTATGAAGGAACAGCGATATATTTCCAAGTTGGGATGGTGTGTGACTTGGAGGGGAATGTGCAGAAGGTAGTGTTCCCATGTGCCTGCTGCTCTTGACTTTCTAAGTGGTAGAGGTCGCGGGTTTGGGAGGTGCTGTCGAAGAAGCCTTGGCGAGTTGCTGCAGTGCATCCTGTGGATGGTACACACTGCAGCCACGGTGCACTGGTGGTGAAGGGAGTGAATGTTTAGGGTGGTGGATGGGGTGCCAATCAAGTGGGCTGCTTTGTCCTGGATGGTGTCTAGCTTCTTGAGTGTTGTTGGAGCTGCACTCATCCAGGCAAGTGGAGAGTTTTCCATCACACTCCTGACCTGTGCTTTGTAGATGGTGGAAATGCTTTGGGGAGTCAGGAGGTGAGTCACTCGCCACATAATACCCAGCCTCTGACCTGCTTTTGTAGCCACAGTATTTATATGGCTGGTCCAGTTAAGTTTCTGGTCAATGGTGACCCCCAGGATGTTCATGATGGGGGATTCGGCGATGGTAATACAGTTGAATGTCATGGGGAGGTGGTTAGACTCTCTCTTTTTGGAGATGGTCATTGCCTGGCACTTGTCTGGCGTGAATGTTACTTGCCACTTATGAGCCCAAGCCTGGATGTTGTCCAGGTCTTATTGCATGTGGGCTCGGACTGCTTCATTATCTGAGGGATTGCAAATGGAACTGAACACTGTGCAATCATCAGCAAACATCCCCATTTCTGACCTTATGATGGAGGGAAGGTCATTGATAAAGAAGCTGAAGATAGTTGGGCCTAGGACTCTGCCCTGAGGAACTCCTGCAGCAATGTCCTGGGGCTGAGATGATTGGCCTCCAACAACCACTACCATCTTCCTTTGTGCTAGGTATGACTCCAGCCACTGGAGAGTTATCCCCCTGATTCCCATTGACTTCAATTTTACTAGGGCTCCTTGGTGCCTTGATGTCAAGGGCAGTCACTCTCACCTCACCTCTGGAATTCAGCTCTTTTGTCCACATTTGGACCAAGGTTGTAATGAGGTCTGGAGCCGAGTGGTCCTGGCGGAACCCAAACTGTACATTGGTGAGCAGGTTATTGGTGAGTAAGTGCCGCTTGATAGCACTGTCGATGACACCTTCCATCACTTTGCTGACACCGTGTCCCCTTTCGCCATCATCCCTCCCCTGGGCTAGGTCCACATCACTCCTACCACTCTGCTGGATGACAGTTTGGAGGACACTTGTAAGGCCAGTGCCATTGTTTCTGCCTACCTGTTTAAGGCGGCAGAATGTTATTCACCCTGAGTCCGAGTGGCTATTGTCAGGGCGTGAATAGACTCATTTGTAAGCTGTGCTTGTAGCTCCATGGAGGCTAGCCATCCCTCCATCGCAGACATTCCCGCACTTACCCGCAACAGTATGTCAGCGATGCCCTCCCGTACCTGTGCCACCATTCCACTCATGCAGGAGTTGGACTCCTCCATCCTCTGGGCTATTGTGGAGAGTGTTCGTGGCACCTGTTCCAGCACCTCGCAAATGTGCTGCTGCCCCTTGATCATTCTCCTTTTAAAGGATGGCCCCCAGGGTTCAGCATCTGTGTCCAGCTGAGCAGAGCCTGGAGAAGAGTGCTCCCACCGACGCGGACTCTTCACAGCTGCCCCTGCCACCAGTGTCTGCTCGTGCTCACGTGTGTAGTAACTCACCATGTGCGACTCCAACTAACTACAGATTGGGACCCACCGAGGTGTGTGTATCTGCGCTGTTGGATGGCTCGCTCAGATGTGACGGTGCACCCTCAGAGGCCGGCAGGTCCTCTGAGGAATCGCCCTCTGCCGTCACAGCGGTCACTGAAGGTCCTGTAAGAGAACAGAAGGCAATATTAAGCATAATCACAGATGTGTCATGTTGCGATGAGCATACTGAGGTGCTGAAGATGGCGAGGCATGTTACCATCAATTCATATTGTGTGTGCTGAATGTTAAAGTTCTGTCACCAGACGTTTGTCGGGTGCCAGTCTCGGCGACCCCGACGGACAGGCACTCGAGGGTGCAGCTCAGCTCCAGTGCCTCCTGCTCTGCGCCTATGAGGACGACAGTCTGTTGCGGCCCCCCTCCGGTCCTCGCCCTCTGCCGTGCATTCTGGGCTCTCTTCTCCTTTCAGAAGAGAAAGTATAGATGTGTGAGTGAGTGATGGTGATCTCGTCAACCGTTGAATGCTTTGGTTTGGGTGCGGCTGACCGTGAAAGAGATGCCTCAGAGGGTGAGTATGAGACAGAGCCATGACATTGGATGAGGTTTGGGTTGAGTGCTAGTGGTGGGGTGACTAATGGGGAGGTGAGGAAATGCTGAGGAGGTGCAGGTAAGTTGAGCATGAGCCTTAAGTGGGTGTGAGGAGTGATGTGATAGAGTAGTCTTGGCAATGCAGAATGAGTTGGGGGGTGGGGGCGGTGATGTGGAAGACAGAATGTAGGAGAATGAGTAAGTGTACTCATTTTGGCTGACCTAGTTGGGTCATTGAAGTGCTTCCTGCACTGGATCCAGGTGCGGGAGATTTTGCTGCTGCTGGTGACCTCCTCTGCCACCTTGAGCCAGGCCTTCTTGGTGGCAGAGGCAGGGCACTTCCTCCCTTCCGCTGGGTAGAAGACATCTCTCCTCTTCCTCACCCCATCCAATAGCACCCTGGAGTGAGGCATCGCTAATTCTAGGAGCAGCCTTTCCCCTGTGCTGCTCCATTGTGTTGTGTGGGTGTTTGCTCCAGGAGAAGTCATTGGAGGACTGCCCCTTTAAATAGAGCTCCTCCAGCTGACAGCCTGTGATGTGGGTGCGCAGTACGCCCGCTGCGCAGCTTTCGGACGGCAAACCCAGAAGCCACGTAAAGTGGCTCCAATTGACCCACGATCGCAAGGGAAACGGACAGATTTTATTGGGCGAGTTACCCACGTGCCCAATCGCCCCCCCCACCCCACTGCTGCCATCCAGCCTTCCCTCTAATATCGGGGCCTACGTCTTCTTTGAACTACAACATGAGTTAGTTTAGATCTTTAAAAAATATCTATCATTTTGTTTGACCTGTGCAAAAATACAAGTACCTTTTTCTGCTGATTCAGTTGAGATCTATTAAAGCTGCAACAAGATATTGATTTAAAAAAAGTGAAAATTGAGCTTTATTAGTTATCAATTTCTACTCTTGTACGACCCTTGCAACCTCACAACACGTTTCCTACTTCAGATCGTATGACCTGATCTCTGCATTTCTCTGGCAATGTTGCTGCATGATTGACTGGTGGGTGGTGTACTTGGGTGGGCTGGGGCTTGTCCTGCTAGTTTTTCCTTCTCCAGTGAGTTAGACTTTGTGCTGCACTGTGCTCCAACAAACAACATGAGCAAGAAATCAAGTAATGGAAGCTGAAGTGAGGTGAATATGGATCTCAGTTGAGTTTGGGATCAAGTCATAATCCTCTAATTTCATTAACTGGACAGCCAATTTCCCCCCCCCCCCCCCCCCCCCACCAAACACACACAGTATTTTTCATGTTAGGCGTATATAGGGCGGCTTGGACAGGCTAGGAGACCAAATGGTCTTTAAATATTGCTGAAAATGGCACCTCTCGACTTGTACCAACCATTGTGGGCGGGTTGTAGAACTGTCGATAGCGTGCAGATGGTGACCAAAACGGGGTTTGGGTCCTTAAACCATTGCAGGAACCCGATTTGCATATTTTTATTGGGCTGCTCCAATTTTGGCTGCATATTTTGAGACCTGTTCAAAAATCATATCTGGTGGTCCTCTGGTGTGATTTCAGAGCAAGCTTTTTGTTTCAATTTTCGTGCCACTACCGTACTGTTCACACCGTGTATGCACACACACACACACACACACACACACACACGCACTCGCACATGACACACTACATGCATGCACTCGTACACCACACACTCAATCCTACAAGAAAATATATTTTAAAGTTAAAGCATATTTTATTGTAGGATCTTTATAGTTGTTTGATAATTTTCAAGTACGCTTGACAATATATTAGCCAAAATATGTTAAAAATATTTACAACTTTGGTATAAAGTTAAGAAAATGTAAATGTATTAACTAAACATCCAAAATACAAACAAACCATAGAACCATAGAACCAAAGAAAAGATACAGCACAGAAGGGGGCCATTCGGCCCATCGTGTCCGCGCCAGCTAGAAGAACAACCGGGTGCCCACTCTAATCCCACCTTCCAGCACCCGGTCCGTAGCCCTGCAGCTTACAGCGCTTCAGGTGCAGGTCCAGGTACTTTTAAAAAGAGTTGAGGGTCCTTACCTCTACCACCAATTCGGGCAGCAAATTCCATACACCCACCACCCTCTGGGTAAAAAAGTTTTTCCTCATGTCCCCTCTAATCCTTCCACCAATCAGCTTAAATCTATGTCCTCTAGTTCTTGAACTCTCCGCTAGGGGAAACAGGTACTTCTTGTCTACTCTATCTAGGCCCCTCATGCAGCATGCATGCTGCATGCAGCACTGGTACAAATCAGCCTTCTTAGCTCAACAAACTGGGAGAGATTCCTCTGATAATCCCATCAGCCAGAAATCTTTCTACATTCTAACCAAAATCAAACCCCACGTGAAAGGAGAAAGAATAATTACATTACCTGGATAATCTGCTCATTTTCCATCTTTTGAAGATCAAGCACAGAAGCAGCATTCTCTGCTCCCAGTAACCTACGAGCCATCTTTTCCTCGTATGTTAATCGCTAGAAATGAAGAGACGTTTGCATTATATTTCAGCATTAAGAGGAATTCTTGCTTTTCCTAAATTCTGAAATGAAATACAACTTCCTAAATTGAGGCTTATCTTTAATTTTCAGAATCGAGTTGACCAGTTAAAAGAAAAATGTATTTTCTCTGAAAACATTTTGAACTTGTCTGTAAAATATGGGGGCCTGGAATTTTCTCAATGTGATTTACACTGCTGTTGCTTCTTTAACAAAGTCGCTGCGCCCAGCAGTCTCCAGCAGTTACATGCATGTTTCTGGGATAAGTTCATTTCTATATTCATTGGTGCAAGAATTGGTTGTAAAACCCCAGTAAAATGGGTGTAAGCTGCTGAATCACCAGGAAACCTCTCTGCAGCCTTTTAAAAGCACTATTCAGCTCTTCAGCAGCACTCTGCAGGACAAGCAGGTTAGATAACAACAGTGCTTTATTCTTTCATTTCTCTCTGTTTACTGCATGTCTTACCAAATGTTGTGGAGATGCCGGTGATGGACATTTGGTTGACAATTGTAAACAATTTTACAACACCAAGTTATAGTCCAACAAATTTATTTTAAATTCCACAAGCTTTCGGAGGCTTCCTCCTTCCTCAGGTGAACGGTGTGGAAATGAAATTTTCAAATCCTTTGCATTTGAAAATCACAGAACAATGCCTGGTGATTACTGCCCATTGCCAAGGCAATCACAGTGAGCAGAAAGAAAGGTGTCACCTAAAAGGCCACCGAATATACAAATCCCAAAAAAAAAGAGAGAGAAGGAAGACAGTCAATGACCCGTTATATTAAAAACAGATAACATTTGTTCGCTGGTGGGGTTACGTGTAGTGTGACATGAACCCAAGATCCCGGTTGAGGCCGTCCTCATGGGTGTGGAACTTGGCTGTCAATTTCTGCTCGACGATTTTGCGTTGTCGTGTGTCTCGAAGGCCGCCTTGGACTATGCTTACCCGAAGGTCGGTGGCTGAATGTCCATGACTGCTGAAGTGTTCCCCGACAGGGAGAGAACCCTCCTGTTTGGCGATTGTTGCGCGGTGTCCGTTCATCCGTTGTCGCAGCGTCTGCATGGTCTCGCCAATGTACCATGCTCTGGGGCATCCTTTCCTGCAACGTATGAGGTAGACAACGTTGGCCGAGTCACAGGAGTATGAACCGTGCACCTGGTGGGTGGTGTCCTCTCGTGTGATGGTGGTATCTGTGTCGATGATCTGGCATGTCTTGCAGAGGTTACCGTGGCAGGGTTGTGTGGTGTCGTGGACGCTGTTCTCCTGAAAGCTGGGTAATTTGCTGCGAACGATGGTTTGTTTGAGGTTGGGTGGCTGTTTAAAGGCGAGTAGTGGAGGTGTGGGGATGGCCATAGCGAGGTGTTCGTCATCATTGATGACATGTTGAAGGCTGCGGAGAACATGGCGTAGTTTCTCCGCTCCGGGGAAGTACTCGACGACGAAGGGTACTCTGTTGGTTGCGTCCCGTGTTAGTCTTCTGAGGAGATCTACGTGATTTTTCGCTTTGGCCCGTCGGAACTGTCGATCGATGAGTCGAGCATCATATCCCGTTCTTACTAGGGCGTCTTTCAGCGTCTGTAGATGTCCATCGCGTTCCTCCTCGTCTGAGCAGACCCTGTGTATTCGCAGGGCCTGTCCATAGGGGATGGCCTCTTTGACGTGGTTAGGGTGGAAGCTGGAAAAGTGGAGCATCGTGAGGTTGTCCGTGGGCTTGCGGTAGAGTGAGGTGCTGAGGTGCCCGTCTTTGATGGAGATTCGAGTGTCCAAGAAAGAAACTGATTCTGAGGAGTAGTCCATGGTGAGCTTGATGATGGGATGGAACTTGTTGATGTTATCGTGTAGTCTCTTTAGTGATTCCTCACCGTGGGTCCATAGAAAGAAAATGTCGTCTATGTATCTAGTGTATAGTGTTGGTTGGAGGTCCTGTGCAGTGAAGAAGTCCTGCTCGAACTTGTGCATGAAAATGTTGGCGTATTGGGGTGCGAATTTGGTCCCCATGGCTGTTCCGTGTGTTTGGGTAAAGAACTGGTTAGTGAAGACATTGTGATCCAGGATGAAGCGGATGAGTTGTAGGATGGCGTCTGGAGATTAGCTGTTGTTGGTGTTGAGTATTGATGCTGTTGCAGCGATGCCGTCATCGTGGGGATACTGGTGTAGAGTGCCGAGACGTCCATCGTGGGGAGACGTGTTCCTGGTTCAACAGGTCCGTGGGTACTGAGTTTTTGTAGAAAGTCTGTAGTGACGCGGCAGAAGCTGGGGGTTCCCTGCACGATGGGTTTCAGGATGCCCTCGATGTATCCAGAGAGGTCCTCACACAGGGTTCTGTTGCCTGATACGATAGGACGTCCGGGTGTGTTGGCTTTGTGTATCTTTGGGAGGCAGTAGAAGTCTCCCACGCGGGGAGTACGTGGGATGAGAGTGCGTAGGATGCTTTGAAGGTCTGGATCGAAGGTCTTGATCAGTTTGTTGAGCTGATGGGTGTGTTCTTTGGTCGGGTCTGTGGGTAACCGTCTGTAGTGTTCCTGGTTGTCCAGTTGTCGGTATGCTTCTTTGCAATAGTCCATTCTGTTCTGTATGACGATGGCTCCTCCTTTGTCCGCTGGTTTGATGACGATGTTGCGGTTGGTCTTGAGAGCTTTGATGGCGTTGCGTTGTGCTCGGGTGACATTCTGGACTGTCTTCCGAGTGCGGCTGATGAATCTGGCGTAGACGCATTTCCTGACAGCTTGAGCATACATGTCAAGCTGAGGGCAGCAACCCTCTGGAGGAGTCCAGTGAGACTCTTTCCTCTTCGGTTGCTGTACCGCGGATCCCTCTGTCTGCTGTTCCGGATCGTTGATTGTCTCATTGGGTTCGCTGCTGAAATCTTGGGGTTTGTGGTAGAATTCCCGGAGCCTCATTCTCCTGATGAATTCCTCTGTGTCTGCCGCGAGACTAGTGGGGTCCATTTTGGTAGTGGGGCAGAAATTGAGCCCTCGGCTGAGAACTTCGATTTCGTCTGGTTGAAGGGTGTGGTCGGACAAATTGACGATAGACTTCCCTTCGCACCCCAATACGCCAACATTTTCATGCACAAGTTCGAGCAGGACTTCTTCACTGCACAGGACCTCCAACCAACACTATACACCAGATACATCGACGACATTTTCTTTCTATGGACCCACGGTGAGGAATCACTAAAGAGACTACACGATAACATCAACAAGTTCCATCCCATCATCAAGCTCACCATGGACTACTCCTCAGAATCAGTTTCTTTCTTGGACACACGAATCTCCATCAAAGACGGGCACCTCAGCACCTCACTCTACTGCAAGCCCACGGACAACCTCACGATGCTCCACTTTTCCAGCTTCCACCCTAACCACGTCAAAGAGGCCATCCCCTATGGACAGGCCCTGCGAATACACAGGGTCTGCTCAGACGAGGAGGAACGCGATGGACATCTACAGACGCTGAAAGACGCCCTAGTAAGAACGGGATATGATGCTCGACTCATCGATCGACAGTTCCGACGGGCCACAGCGAAAAATCACGTAGATCTCCTCAGAAGACTAACACGGGACGCAACCAACAGAGTACCCTTCGTCGTCGAGTACTTCCCCGGAGCGGAGAAACTACGCCATGTTCTCCGCAGCCTTCAACATGTCATCAATGATGACGAACACCTCGCTATGGCCATCCCCACACCTCCACTACTCGCCTTTAAACAGCCACCCAACCTCAAACAAACCATCGTTCGCAGCAAATTACCCAGCTTTCAGGAGAACAGCGTCCACGACACCACACAACCCTGCCACGGTAACCTCTGCAAGACATGCCAGATCATCGACACAGATACCACCATCACACGAGAGGACACCACCCACCAGGTGCACGGTTCATACTCCTGTGACTCGGCCAACGTTGTCTACCTCATACGTTGCAGGAAAGGATGCCCCAGAGCATGGTACATTGGCGAGACCATGCAGACGCTGCGACAACGGATGAACGGACACCGCGCAACAATCGCCAAACAGGAGGGTTCTCTCCCTGTCGGGGAACACTTCAGCAGTCATGGACATTCAGCCACCGACCTTCGGTTAAGCGTACTCCAAGGCGGCCTTCGAGACACACGACAACGCAAAATCGTCGAGCAGAAATTGATAGCCAAGTTCCGCACCCATGAGGACGGCCTCAACCGGGATCTTGGGTTCATGTCACACTACACGTAACCCCACCAGCGAACAAATGTTATCTGTTTTTGATATAACGGGTCATTGACTGTCTTCCTTCTCTCTCTTTTTTTGGGGGTTTGTATATTCGGTGGCCTTTTAGGTGACCCCTTTCTGTCTGCTCACTGTGATTGCCTTGGCAATGGGCAGTAATCACCAGGCATTGTTCTGTGATTTTCAAATGCGAAGGATTCGAAAATTTCATTTCCACACCGTTCACCTGAGGAAGGAGGAAGCCTCCGAAAGCTTGTGGAATTTAAAATAAATTTGTTGGACTATAACTTGGTGTTGTAAAATTGTTACCAAATGTTCATTATACTTGGACAGAATTAGGAGCACTTCAGAGGACAGCAGGGCAGGGCTCCATCCAGGAGAAGAACTCAGAACCAAGTCCTACTCAACGAGATTGAAGACACAGGCTCCTGTGCGTGCATTTCACCAAACTTGCCAGGACTGGCACTCATGCTGCATGGAGGAAGGTGGCACTGGCACTGAGTGCCAACTCCCTCACCCCCAGGACCGCAGAACAGTGATCTGACCAGGGCTGGCAGGGTAACACATTGACTATGCTCTCCCTTTTTTCCTTGCCCAACCTGGACACCAATGCTCTCTTCATCCTCTAAAAGCAGTACTTATACAACTAATCTTTCACACTGTACTCTGGTTAAGGGCGGTTCTAACACTCTATTCTGTACTATCGCTACATAGCTCCCTTATCACATGAGAACTGCCTTGCTCAACCTTAAAATTCCTCCCTCCACTTTAACCCCCACATCTCTTACTTCACCTCTCCCATGCCACTTGTGACACACTACTCACCTACTAGTCTTACCCTCATTTACTTATCTGCAGGAAAAATTGACACACAGTGCATGCCATAGGCAGGCCACTGGAGGGGCAACCCCATCCTTCAACTGCTCACCCCTTTGAGGACAAGTCCATGCAACACATGGACAACTCACTTGTTTGTTGCTGTGATAGTGCAGTCAGCAGCACTAAGGGGGTAAATCCAAGAAACTCATGTCTACAGTGCCACTGGCTGACATGCACATATATGCAAATGAGCCCAGTGGGAACTCACTGGGCGTATTGTGGGAAGGGCCGAAAAGATCGAGGAACTCAGAGGAAGCAATTTAAAGGTGTGCAAGCAGCGCAAATGTCTTAAACGCAAGTTTCCTCACTAAAAATTGTTCCAACGCTATTCACTGAAAATGGCAAGGAAATTCATCCTCAGGGATAAACATTTTGCATTGTAACAAAGGCGGCCATTCACGAAAATGTGTAACTATTATGCTAGTCATTCAGTCCACGTTGATGATATTTTCAGCATTCTCGGAGAAAGATGAATTTTCACATCTGTGTGGAATTATTTTAATTGTGAGTGTATACAATATGCATTTTACCAAGTCCTGAAAAATTAACAAAATCAATAAAGCAGTGATGAGAGGCATTTGAAATATATGAAATGCTGAACTTAGTGTTCCATATAAACTGCATGTGCCAATAGGACATGAAAAAATGCCAAAAGGCTGTCATATGAGAGAGGCATAAGGCTGCAGGGATCTCTAAACTTTGAAAACAACATTTTTCCACGTTTGTTACAGTCAGTCCATAATTGTCTGTGTGGCTGCTACGGATAACACTGTCACACAAGTTCTTTTGGCTCATTTGCAGGGAAAGATGTTGTTTAATATTCATAATATAATCAAAGCAAAGAGTTATTGAGCCCTCCAGTGCAAGTGAAGTGAACTAATGTCATTAGAGATGCAATCATTAACATACTTCAATTAACTTGTCATGTTAATATGGCTCTTTCACACTAAGCAAAAAAAAACAAACTTGAATATAACGTGTCCTGGTGAAATAATGTTGTCTCTTGTAACTTAAGAGGTGGTTACTTGTGTCTGCACTACTGCCAGAACTGGGATTTGAGCTGTGAAATTAAGACTTACAAGAGCTGATGTTATTGTGGCATGGGTCTCTAATTCTGAGGTAATACAATGAGGTGGCCTGGCTCTGTTAATCATAGGTTAGAAGCTGATGATACATAATTGCTCTCAAAATGTTAATCTCAATCCCTCAGAAGCGGAGGAATGGCCTATTAAGTTGCCAATATATGTGTGCCCTACACTTCCAGTGAAAGTGTCTTAAGAACATAAGAAATAGTTTTAGAAATAGTGATAGTGACAAATTAGCAAAATGTGCACTCAATTATAACAATCTTAAAATAATATTTATCAGCAGAATCCTGTACCTGCTGTCCATTGTGCAGAAGCCCATTTTTGCAGCGCAGTTTTCTTTCCAAGTCTTGAATGACAGCATCTTTTGAGCCTTGTATCTGCTCATCACTGGTTGGCATTGGTGACTTGACAATATTCTTTCCAAAATTGTTGGGATATCTATAACTAATGAAAATTTCAGTAGCAATGACTATGGGATAAATCAATTCTTATTTCTGTTATCAATAACTGAGTATTTGAATATCAAGAATTGTGAAACATTAGATTGGAATGAAAATTTTGAACGGTGAAAATTTACATCTTACCAGACTGATCATTTTTCGGGAATTTTATACTTACTTAATTTCTTTGGTAGGCAGCTGCATTTCATTTTTTGGAACTGAAACAAATTGAGCTGGGAGTACAGAACAGAGAAAGGCTGTAGGTGACTGGGTAAGAGAAGGGGAGAATATATGCTTTGAGGAAGTGTAAGGAGAAGGTTGAGGACAAAAGGAAGATTCAAGTTTAAGAGGTGATTGTGGAGATGCTGGAGTTGACTCTCTATTAGAGCCAAATGATGAAAATGTAGTAGAAACTGGAGAGCTCAATATTGATGATACTGCAGGTATTTGCTGGCCGTTTTGGCTCTGTGATTGCTGGAAGGAGATAGGCAACTGCTGAACTCTATAGGGTTTTGTTTGAAATGCAGGGGAATGCTGAGGAAATGGAGCTGTAGAGACCCCAGATGTCGGAGACTGGAACTTTGGTTGGCACTTAGTCTGTGATTGAATGAAATCACTTGGCCTCTCATAGTTGAAACTTGATCGATGCGTTGGTCGTGAAGGAAGGTTGGCCACACTCATAGCAGTTATTTGTTGCCTTGTCTCACTCTTATACTGAACGGTTTGATGAGGAGATATTGGTTGGACAGAAACTGGTAGGAATGCCTCAAGAAATAGGGTATTCTGCTTTTGTCTGTTGCCTTTTTGGTGAGGGTGAAAGTCTTGCGGATTGGATGGAGAATGATGCTTGATATTCTGCTGTACTGGCTGACTAGGCGGAAGAAGGAAAAGAATTTTTAAAGAAGATTTAAAAGTATTAATGCTAATACAGATAAATGCAGAACTACTTTGCTAAAGAAATGTTATGCTTGATCAGGTTTTCAATAAATAAGCCAATTTTCATAATTGTACTGCAGCCAACTTAGGGGCAGAATTTCCAGTGCAGGGACATTTTGTATGGCATGTTCCATGCTGTCAGGACATACAAGGAACCTCATGGGTTTTCCAAGGTGCCCTCATTAACATATGGCAGGTGCACGCCCAGCACGATTTGCATCCCACATTGAGAACACAGTGCAGGAATATCTGCAGAATCTTAAAAGTGCAGGTGTAGCACCTTGAGGCTGTGTCTGCACTACCAACTTCCATTTTTGTGCTTTTGCTGAAAGTCTTTATGAAATCAGTCAAAAGTCTAACAATTCCCAAGAGGAAAGAGGACAGCTCCCTTTAGCAAGAAAGCCCTGGAAGTGTTGTTAAGGGCAGTCCTGGTAAGGACTGCGCTATTTTTGGACATAAGGGGCACCTTCCTCAGCAAGTTGTACAGAGGGCACCTGGGAAGAGGTGTCTGAGCAGGCACATGAAGTTTCTGCAGTGAAGTGATCATCTCCCAGGAAATTTAACACCTTCAAGAAGTTTGCCAAGATAAGTGAATCTTGTACTTATCTCTCTACAGTGGTTTGCAATTGCATGCCTGCAACACATACACAGACTCCCTTTATACAGTTGGATACTTATTGAGATGGTTTCTTATCTTTACATACCCCTTTGCTCTCTCTACCACTAGCACAAGGCAACTTATATTCATGCCTGACACACCTCACTCTTCCTGAAACCCTTTATTTGTTGGTGGATAAGGCCTTTAAGGACTCCTCAAATACCCACTTGCATGCTGCCTGTTCTTCCACTCCTGTTCAGTGAAGCACAGTGTCCACTTGCCTATCACTGGCAGGCCTTAGGAAACAGTCAGCATTTCATTCGTGTCTTATGATTGCAGGTCAAGGAAACATACAAAAGAAGGGAGAGGCAGAAATGTGGGCCGCCACTCCCTGGGACACATTGGAGAGTTTCATGCAGGTGGCCAACCTGAATCTTCAGGCTAATACCCATTCTTCCCTTTTTCTTTTTCTACAAGGAATGTTTGTTCACTTAAGTCAATGGGCAACCTACCCAGCACCACTACCTCACATTGCGGGTTGCTGAAACTGTGTTCCAACAAAAGGCTTGCAGGTTCCAATATTTGCTTTCTCCGTTGTATTTCTTTAGGGCCACCTGAGAAGCAGCAGCTCACAGTGCCAGGGTCAGAGGGACCATCCACTTCACACTCCCACCTGCGGCAAGCATCAGCCCAGAAATATCCACTTCAGGGGAAGATATATTTTTAGAGTTAGTTACAACAGAGAGCACTGGATGAAGCACACAGCACGAGTCAGGAGGAACAAGTGTAAGAGGCAGTCTGAAGTAGGCTGGAGGGCCAGCTCCATGCTGCCCCAGATACTGTTTTTCAGGACTGGTGCATCCAAGACCTGCACATAATGAAGGTGCTTTCTGAGCACATTGAGTCCTATGAGAGTGTGCAAAGAGCACAGCACCGTATGGAGGAGTGCACTACCCGCATCAGCAATGATTTATAGCCGCATTACAGAACTACAGTCCATCCAGGAGACTGTATCACCTCCAGGAGGATCTGCAGGGCACCCTCTCCCCTACCAGAGGGCCCAAGCACAGCTGTGGGCTCTCCCTGGAACACTCTAACAGAGACCTCGGGCTCCTATCTCTATGATTCCATTTTTATGGGATTCTCCATGCTGGGTAATCATCTGGACAGGATCATGATGCAGGGCTTCTGTGACTTCACTGCATCCCTGCGGTCTGCCCTCATGCAGAAGGCTGAAAATGCCCAGGGAGTGCTGACAGCAGGGGAACCGCAAGAGGAGGCGTTTGTCAGGCTGACTAATCATCTATGCTGTCCAGCCACCCACCCTTTTCCAAGAACTTGCTAGTGTGCAAATCATATCTGAACTACACCTCTGAAAAATATCCATATTATTTAACAGAGTTTTCATTTCAATTCAAATAAAATTCTGCTTTTACAGAACAGAAATATATTGTGTTTCTAATAGGCCACAAAGGGCTACAATCTTTAGTGGACATTTAAAGACAGATTTTAAGATTACACTATGCCTTTTTGATTATGTGATATTAACTAATGAGTTATAGCATTTAAAAAGTAGTGGAACAGGCTGCTGTTAAAATCATAACTATTAATTCTTGTTGGATAGCAGATATTATTATTCAGCTCCTGATTCTTGTGAACACTAGACTGTGACTACAGCTACATCATCAGCCCAGTGCCTTTTGCAAAAAGAATGTATCCATAAATCAAGGTTTTGGAAGCGCTTTGTACCATGTTCATTAAAATACCTCGGCTTTTCACAGGATACTCCTGAAGTATTCACCATATCAGAGAGGGTTTCGCTTTTTGCCAAATACATTTGCGTTTCAGAGGTAACTGTGTTTGCTCAGATGCCTCATGATTCACGTGGTACTGAAGCTTAAATAATTTGCCACAAAGAATTAATACCAGCATATTTTTATGAAAATAAAATAATTACGTTTTTCATTTAATGACCTTGATTCGTCACCTTTGAATGTAGCATTTTTATTGACAGTTCAATAGAATTATGCTACTGCGGTGCTGCTATTTTGAGTGTAGTTCAGATGTTCATTGGTATGGTAAGTACAAGCAGTGCTAATTTTAAATGCAGTGGTATTCTTTCATGTAGAAGATACCATTTTAGTAAGCAACAGGGAGAATACTTTTGCATTTCGGTGGAGTTTTGGTGTGATTTTTGTTTTTTTACTCATTGGATTTGAACTTTTTTTCTCCTGAGAAAGTTCCTTCATAGGTCTTCTGTTATATGTCAAATTAGATCTTTTTGCTTCTGTTTAAATCATACGAAAACACTGGACTATGGAGTGGGAGCAGAGGGGACTAAATAGTTCTGTTTTAAAATACAGGAGTAACATTTAAATAATTGTTACTCCAGTCCCTTCACTGAGAATGAGTCTCTTCCCCGCTCCTACACAATGACCAAAATTAAGATGACCTACGGCAGTGTAATATAGAAAAGGTATATACATTTAAATTTAGCTGCATCATACCTCCAGTCCACCCACCCCCGTCACAAAAATTGTGGAATGCTAATGGCTGCAAATTAAGCTCACTATATGTACAGAGGAGATGGTCTGATCATGTTCTTCGAATAATATACTTTCATATTAGCACAGACTCCAGTTATTGTGCATTTTGATACGACCAGATCTTTGATGTAGCAAATACTTTCAGGGTCCCTTCAGTAATAAAGAACTTGTACGAAATGATGATATATTGTTTTTTGTAATGCAATTTTGTATGACCCCTAAAGACTAGGGAGGGAGATTCTACTGTACTTTGCTCCTAATGGATCAGATCTAATGGAATTTGGGAAATCAGCACAAGGAAAAAAAAATTTCAGGAAACTCATATTTTTCCAGTATTTAATCTGAGCCAATGGAGATTCTTGTGGATTGCTGGGGGATTACCAGTGGCATCACAGAGCTGTCTCTGTTCCTGCTTCAACAAGCTAAAGGTTTATGGTAACACAGTTCAGACATTTCTTTAATGGTGTTAGCAGGCCTCACTTTTGCCTTTGAATACAATATAAAGTGGTACTCAGAGCTACATTTATCCTAAAGAAATTGAATCTGTTCTGACCAAACACATCAACACAACGATGGAGAATTTGCAGTGATTTACCATTTCTTGATTGCAAAATATCATAAAGGAGTTTTACCCACGATGAGACAAATTTGCAATAAGGGGCAGATTCCACAGTGCTGAAGCAACAGACAAACAAGCAAACTTTGAACATCACAATTCATAGCTTTGCTTTCTGTCTGCTAGACTTTCCTCAATGGCTGGGTAATGTTTGTGTGAATCAGCGAGCAAGAAACTGCAACAACAGTTTGTACAGATATTAGCCCATCAGTTATCAGAAAAGATGGTGGCTTCTCACCCTAGTCGGTGACAGCATTTATAATAAAATTAAAAACTAAGGGATTTAATTTCCTATGTATGGTATTTTTAGGGGTTTGCCTAACATGTTCAAATATGAATTCCTGCCTGAGCTATTTTAATAGGTTTACAACTGCATTAAAATAGTATAGACCAGAATTTTAAAATAGCACAAAGAAGAAATTAAACCACTATTTGTCTGAAGAGACAATGAAAAATAATTTCTCGTTAGTTACTTTCTGGCCCCAATTTTAACTCGAAATGGACAGCGATCTGTCCAGCCCCCCCAGGGTGTGAGGCCCAGGAGATTTTAACTCCCTGGCCTCATTTAAATTTCCTGTGCTGACTTGTGCCTGAAGCTGGCAGGGATGATATGGAGGCTGGCGGGCAGGAGTGGGAAATTGCACAGCTGCAGGCCACGGCCGGGCACGAAAGAAAAGTGATGCAGGTGGGGAGAGGGGGTTCTGGGCCGACTGCGGTCGGAAGAAGGGGGCGAAGGAAGCATGGGGCAGAAGAGGCCCAGGGTTTTCTTGAGCACTCCTGCTCCTCCTGGCCACAAGGAACATTTCAAAAATTAAATGATTTAATAGCTTTTACTGATGGCTTGGAGGCAGTGCGTTATTCGTACATCTCTGAGTTAAAATTACGTTGGGGTCCAAATGACTTTGTCGAACCCCAACATTTCAATCTTTGAGGCCCCCACCATGAACCCAAAAATCCACGTATTAATATGGTGGGGGGCAGGAATGCAGCGGCTTTTGTCTGGTGGCCATTTTGACCCCCGCCTATTTCTGTTTTTATTTGTTCTATGATGTAAACTTTCTGTTCTAGGGTTAGTGAAGCACCTGAAGTCATATTCTCCTGGAAACAATTCTTTTCCGAGAAAAGAAGCTTGGAAGAATTTTAATGGAAGTTCCTGTCATTTCCATTACATCATTTGTTCCAAAGTACCACAATTTGCTGGAAGTAAGCCAGAACTAATGACTAATGACCTCAGTGCACATTAGTTCCAGTAATATCCAGAACAAGACAATTCCATTCTTTTTTGTATTTCTGGGATAGGAAACTGTAGTTTTTATTTTTACTACTACTAGTGTAAATATTCTCTGGAGTCATCCAGTAATGAGTGACGACTAGTATTTTAACATCATTCAGTCTGCAGCACCAAACCTGCAGGAGGCCAGGAAGCTTTTAGGACAAAGGCACAGCAATGAACAAGCACGTGATTTCTGGTATATTATTAAAATATATTCTGTATTTTCAATTAATTAAAACTTTTTGGGTCTTGCTCCCAGATGTCAATTACATAGGTTAATCCAACGTAAATCAGTAATAATATCTGAATTGGTTTTCTAAACTCACAGTACATTACCACAATTTATTCAAGTATATTTTTACTGCGACATCAATCTGCAAACAGGCTTCCTGCTAAGTCTGTAAGAATTTTACTAACTTTAAACTTTAAGTCTTTAATATTTTTTATGTTTTTAGTTCCAATCAGAATGTTAAAGGTTTTGTAGAAAAGATTAAATAGCAGCCCGTCACAAACCAAACACTAAAAACCTGTACATATGGAAAATATAAATATGCTTTAATTCTCTTGAACCCAGCAATGGTATCATTTTAAAAATGTAATTACAAAGTCATCTAATAGGAAGCTACTACATTATATCTAGATAAAGAGATAGATCAAAAATGATGACATTTCTAAATTTATTTTTAAATCATTATATAAAGCTCTAATATTTTGATGCCTAAAGATAAAAATAGGGTGTATTAAAATATAATTCCAATTTTACCTTATAAACATTTTACTTTATACTCATCCTCCCACCAAATAAAAATAAGTTGATTAAGCTTACCTTGATCAATGTTTCCTGTTGGATTCAAGGTACTCTGGTAATTGCACTATGAGAGCCCTTTTAGTACTGCTATTAACTGAGAAGTTAAACCTTAGAAGTTAGTGTCCTTGTATATAGTACAGGCAGCGAGGGGATGACGTTTGGTGATGACTGATCTGTCAGTACAGCACTGTATCACTTACTCCCTCACCAAAGTAAGAGTCCCTAATCATTCTACAAATAACGGCATATACTGTATAACCTCCAATAGCATTATGTAGTACAGTGAAGTGTTCAATGTGTTTTCTTTAAGTTTACAGGATCTCCTCACTATAAGGTTTTTGGTATATTAGCATCTCCATTATAATATATATATAGTTTATAGGCATCTAGATCTTGATCTCTAGTCCTAATAGCTACAAAAGTTCATAATGTTGATTTTTTTTTTTGGCATTTACTCCCAGTTTTGTACATTATTTTCTCCCACTCCGCTGGTTCCCCTTTGTCTGTTGCATTGCCAGGCTTCTGCTAATACTTCTTTGTCACTGACTGGTGTGAAGGTGTTGAAGAATGTCCTAGTCTTTCTGACTTTTCCTCTCTCCTTTTTGGAAAGCACATCAGCCCCACTCAGGCAAACCAGTTGAGATTAACAATTCACTACATGGGGACCTGCTGGTGGAAATCTATGTTGTAGTTTTCTCCTAATATCTCAGTGCACTGTGCGACTGGATATAAAATGTATATTTGTGCGTACATTTTTAAGCACTCCTAAAGAAACATATTTTTGTTGACAGCACTTACCATGGTCCATTAATTTTCCCAAAACCACATGCTCCATAGTGGCATAGGTTTAAAATATTACCAATTTGTGTAAAGCTAGATGGCACATTTCATCCCGTGTTCTGGATTTATGGTTTGCAGATTTGCATAACTGATACCCTCTTTAAAACAAACTGATGGTTATAGCATTCTGATCTGACTGAAAGCTATTTACAAATCTTACATGAACAGTGGATCATACAGTTTCCTGAATGCACACATTCCATTGCTGTACCTTTAAGAATATTACTGTGCATGCAGTTATAATGTCATTTTTTTCTTGGCATGTAGTTATACTGCCACTTGTGCATCAAAGCAAACTGGTTTCTTTTTTGCAGCAATTCAAGGACAGGTCATGATCTAATCTCATCCCGCTTGAGCTTGGCACTCCATTGAAAATGGAGTGTGGTGTTAAGGCAGATTTTAAAAGTTCTCAGTGGTCCTGGGCAGAGTTTTTAAAAAAAGGTTTTGTTTTGAGAGTATGGACACTCCCACCTGCAATCTCAAAACATTTAAAATTTACTGTCCAGGAGTGAAGCTCGGTACATACATGTAACCATGTGCAGAGATCTCAAGGCAGTGGAAATGTAGACTCACAATCAGGGCAGCCCGCAGTATGGCCCCGATATTAGCAGGGAGGCGGGAGGCGGGTTGGCAGCGGGGGGGGGGGGTGGGGGGGGGGCGATTGGGTGCGTGGCAAACCCGCATGAACCAAACTTACATTTCCGACTCGATCGCACGTTGATTGATGGTGGTTAACGTCCCCTCCTGGTTTTGTGCCCGGCAGCTAGCCTAATTGACAGGCTGGCTGCCATCAGGAGCTGCAATGCGGGGGGCGGGGGGTGGGGGGGGGAGAGAGAGAGAGCTAGACGTCATCTAGTGCTGGACTGGAAGACCAGGTTTGGGGGGGGAGAGGGGAAGACCAGGGTTGGGGGGGAGAGAGGGGAAGACCAGGGTTGGGGGGGAGAGAGGGGAAGACCAGGGTTGGGGGGGAGAGAGGGGAAGACCAGGGTTGGGGGGGGAGAGAGGGGAAGACCAGGGTTGGGGGGGGGAGAGGGGAAGACCAGGGTTGGGGGGGGGGAGAGGGGAAGACCAGGGTTGGGGGGGGAGAGGGGAAGACCAGGGTTGGGGAGAGGGGAAGACCAGGGTTGGGGGGGGGGGGGGAGAGGGGAAGACCAGGCTTGTGGGGGGAGAGGGGAAGACCAGGGTTGGAGGGGGAGAGGGGAAGACCAGGGTTGGGGGGGGGGGAGAGGGGAAGACCAGGGTTGGGGGGGGGGAGAGGGGAAGACCAGGGTTGGGGGGGGGGGAGAGGGGAAGACCAGGGTTGGGGGGGGGAGAGGGGAAGACCAGGGTTTGGGGGGGGGGAAGAGGGGAAGACCAGGGTTGGGGAAGACCAGGGTTTGGGGGGAGAGGGGAAGACCAGGGTTGGGGAAGACCAGGGCTGGGGGGGGGGGGGAGAGGGGAAGACCAGGGCTGGGGGGGGGGGGGGAGAGGGGAAGACCAGGGCTGGGGGGGGGGGGGGAGAGGGGAAGACCAGGGTCGGGGGGGGAGAGGGGAAGACCAGGGTCGGGGGGGGGAGAGGGGAAGACCAGGGTTGGGGGGGGAGAGGGGAAGACCAGGGTGGGGGAAGACCAGGGTTGGGGGGGGGGAGAGGGGAAGACCAGGGTGGGGGAAGACCAGGGTTGGGGGGGAGAGGGGAAGACCAGGGTGGGGGAAGACCAGGGTTGGGGGGGAGAGGGGAAGACCAGGGTTGGGGGGGAGAGGGGAAGACCAGGGTTGGGGGGGAGAGGGGAAGACCAGGGTTGGGGGGAGAGGGGAAGATCAGGGGGACGTCGGGGGAAGATCGGGAGGGTGAGATCGGGGGGGCATCTGGGGGAGATCGGGAAGACATCGGGAGGGTGAAGAGGGGGTCATCGGAGTGAGAGACATTGGACATCGGAGCAGGTTTCAAAGGTAGGTGCATTTAGTGTTTTCACTTCATTGCATGTTTTTTTATTTCATTTATTTAGTTTCTTTCTCCCTGATCCGGCCCTTCATTCCTGGTTTTACCAGGCGTGAATCAGAAGCAGTGGGCAAGCCGCCCAGGTAAGTTAAAAATCTTTCTAATCACTTCATCTGTCACAGATAAAGTGCCTTAAGTACACTTGGCTCTTTAACTGTCATTGACTTCCGGTTTTGGATTGCCCATGCGCACACAGGTGGGTCCCTGGGAAACTCGGAAGCCGGCGGGTTGGAGCCGGCTTCCGAACCCGAACGGGATTTGTGCGATTTTCGGACCCCTCCGGCCCCGAACGCACTCGCATTTGTCTCCTAAAATCACCCCCTATAACTCTGTGAATCGATAGTACAGTATAAATATGAGCTAGAATTTTCACACCACACTTAGAATTAACAGAATTACAATTTTAGTTTTATTACCAGAATATTATGAATTAGGTAATATTATGAATTAGGTAATATTATGTTGCTGCACATTTCACTGATTCTATTTCATAATGTTTAGAAAATGTCTGCAGCTATTATAGGAAAGAAAATATGTGCAGATTTTTAAAGTTTGCAGTGATATCTAGTACCTATATTACAGCGACTAGAAACACTCGTATTTTGAAATGTTTCCTTTTTTTAGGCTGCCTGCTGAATTCTTGCAGCAAATGTAATTCAATCAATCTATTCGCCTGGCTCCTTTGTGACAGCACCTCCCACCTTTTCTCACTTCAGTTGCTTCAATCATTGTTATGTTGCCGTTTATTATCAGAAAGTTCCCACTGGATCTTTACTGTTCCAAAGAAATATTCAACCACATCTCCAGCCTTTTCTACACACATTATTTTTTAGCAATAATGAAGATTTCAGCAGATCAGCCAATGAACTGACTGGGTAGCGTATGTCATTTACTGACCTATAATATGAACAGTATGCTACCTATGGATAGATATCAATTTAGTGATGTAAGGCTAAACTAAAATAGTTTGACTTAATCCACACTGTCAAACTCAATTGAAAGACAGCCATGATCTTATTGAATGGCGGAGCAGGCTCGAGGGGCCGATTGGCGTACTCCTGCTCCTATTTCTTATGTTCTTATGTTCTTAAAGTTGTTATAATCAAATTGACAATGAAGTAGGTTAACAACCTTTAGTTATAAATGGTTTGTGTTTGTTTATATTTTAAATTAGCAATTATATTGGATCAAGATTTTTTTTAAAGTAAAATACAGCAAATTTATGTAATAAAATGTAATGAATCTGTAATCAATAATCTGTATTGATTGTGATGTGATGAGGCACCCTAGTGTGTCATGACTGTAATTATGTACGATATGTAACTGTATTGTTGGAATCATATTTGAACTGTACTTTATATATCTTGTAAATTGTATAATCTGTATTGTGTACGTTTGGATTGTGATATGACAACTGTATTGTATGTATTGTTGCAAATTTTATGAATAAAGTATAAATACCTTCAACTGTGTGGCATCCTCTGCTAAGCTGGGGTGGAGAAAACACGCACGTGCACACATACTCGGCCTAACAGGTCTTTGCAGGTGTTTATGCTCCACACAGCCCTCCTCCCCCCCTTACCTCATCTGACCCTATTATCATATCTGTGGTGAATAATGAACTTAAGCTAATGTTAATATTCACTCACTCAAATCCAAGGTCCAAAGACGAGATTTGAAGGGAGATGGCGTTGTAGTGGCTCATTTTGACTCTTTTTTTTTGCTTTTGCTATTTACAAATTTTTGCTTAGACTACCTTTTTGGTCTAGCTTGAGTCATTTTGACTTTTTCATCATGTCGATAGATGCAGAGACTGCCAGCACTCAACAGGTCCAGTGGCAGCAGTCAGCCTTAAACTGCCGCCCTTTTGGTCTAACAATCCAACAATCTGGTTTGCCCAGGTGGAGGCGCAGTTCATGACCCGAGGTATAACAGCTCAGGCAACCAAATATACCTGTCATCGCCTCGCTACAACCTGAGATTGCCCAGGAGATTAGAGATCTACTAATCGACCCCCCCACCGGCGGAGCGTCCTTATGAAGTACTGAAGGAACAATGGTGAAATGTACTTTGGTTTCGGAGCAGAAACGTTTTCACCAACTATTGACCTCAGAGGATCTTGGGGATCGAACGCCTTCACAGCTCCTATGGTGCGTGAAGCAGTTGTTAGGTCAGAACACCCTGGAGGACAGTATTTTAAAGCAGCTCTTCTTACAGAGGTTGCCCAACCACGTCCAGCTCATCCTGGCGCCAACCAATGACAGTGGCAAGATTGAACAACATGCCAGTATCGTTGATAAAATTTTGGAAGTCCCTGTGCCGCCATCCTCCAACGCTACAGTGACCACTCCAGCAGCGGTAGTGGGAGCAACTTCAGCTGGAAGTGAGGTGCACCAACTTAGCTCATAAGTCGACAGACTCACAGCTCAAATGCAAGCCTCAACCTGCCAGCTGCAAGAAGACCGTTGGAGCCGTGGTCGCGACCGAGACAGTTCGAAAGAACATAAAGGTTGGTCTTCACATAGCCCGAGTGCTCAACAGCATGCCAGTGGAGCATGCTGGTACCACTGGCGTTTTGAGCGAGACGCAGGACTACATGCATGCTAAACAGCGGAAGCAAAATGCTATAGACAGAGCTAAGCAATTCCACAACCAATGGATCAGATCAAAGCTCTGCAGTCCTGCCACATCCAGTCATGAATGGTGGTGGACAATTAAACAACTAACGGGAGGAGGAGGCTCTGTAAACATCCCCATCCTCAATGATGGCAGAGTCCAGCACCTGAGTGCAAAAGACAAGGCTGAAGCGTTTGCAACCATCTTCAGCCAGAAGTGCCGAGTGGATGATCCATCTCGGCCTCCTCCCGAAATCGCCACCATCACAGAAGCCAGTCTTCAGCCAATTCGATTCACTCCATGTGATATCAAGAAACGGCTGAGGGCACTGGATACAGCAAAGGCTATGGACCCCGACAATATCCCAGCTGTAGTGCTGAAGACTTGTGCTCCAGAACTAGCTGCGCCTCTAGCCAAGCTGTTCCAGTACAGCTACAACACTGATATCTACCAGTTTGGAAATTTGGAAAATTGCCCAGGTATGTCCTGTCCACAAAAAGCAGGACAAATCCAATCCGGCCAATTACCGCCCCATCAGTCTACTCTCAATCATCAGCAAAGTGATGGAAGGTGTCGTCGACAGTGCTATCAAGCGGCACTTACTCACCAATAACCTGCTCACCGATGCTCAGTTTGGGTTCCGCCAGGACCACTCGGCTCCAGACCTCATTACAGCCTTGGTCCAAACATGGACAAAAGAGCTGAATTCCAGAGGTGAGGTGAGAGTGACTGCCCTTGACATCAAGGCAGCATTTGACCGGGTGTGGCACCAAGGAGCCCTAGTAAAATTGAAGTCAATGGGAATCAGGGGGGAGCTCTCCAGTGGCTGGAGTCATACCTAGCACAAAGGAAGATGGTAGTGGTTGTTGGAGGCCAATCATCTCAGCCCTAGGGCATTGCTGCAGGAGTTCCTCAGGGCAGTGTCCTAGGCCCAACCATCTTCAGCTGCTTCATCAATGACCTTCCCTCCATCATAGGTCAGAAATGGAGATGTTCGCTGATGATTGCACAGTGTTCAGTTCCATTCGCAACCCCTCAAATAATGAAGCAGTCCGATCCCGCATGCAGCAAAACCTGGACAACATCCAGGCTTGGGCTGATAAGTGGCAAGTAACATTCGCGCCAGACAAGTGCCAGGCAATGACCATCTCCAACAAGAGAGAGTCTAACCACCTCCCCTTGACATTCAACGGCATTGCTATTGCCGAATCCCCCACCATCAACATCCTCAGGGGTCACCATTGACCAGAAACTTAACTGGACCAGCCATATAAATACTGTGGCTACAAGAGCAGGTAGAGGCTGGGTATTCTGCGGTGAGTGACTCACCTCCTAACTCCCCAAAGCCTTTCCACCATCTACAAGGCACAAGTCAGGAGTGTGATGGAATACTCTCCACTTGCCTGGATGAGTGCAGCTCCACCAACACTCAAGAAGCTCGACACCATCCAGGACAAAGCAGCCCGCTTGATTGGCACCCCATCCACCACCCTAAACATTCACTCCCTTCACCACCGGCGCACAGTGGCTTCAGTGTGTACCATCCACAGGATGCACTGCAGCAACTCACCAAGGCTTCATCGACAGCACCTCCCAAACCCGCGACCTCTACCACCTAGAAGGACAAGAGGCGCAGGTACATGGGAACAACTCCACCTACACGTTCCCCTCCAAGTCACACACCATCCCGACTTGGAAATATATCGCCGTTCCTTCATCGTCGCTGGGTCAAAATCCTGGAACTCCCTTCCTAACAGCACTGTGGGAGAACCTTCACCACATGGACTGCAGCGGTTCAAGAAGGCAGCTCACCACCACCTTCTCAAGGGCAATTAGGGATGGGCAATAAATGCTGGCCTCGCCAGCGACGCCCACACCCCATGAACGAATAAAAAAAACGCCCGCAAGTGCACCCCTCCTTGCACATATGTAGACCAGATGAGACAGAGTCAGAGAAACGACCAGGCCAGCAACTGAAGGCAGCAAATGTAGCCACCTCTTTTATGTCACAGACAAGTACTCTGGCAATCATTTTTTGATAGACACGTGTGTGGAGGTTAGTGTTCTTCCTCTAACTCCAGAAGAACGCCGTCACCTTACTTCGACCATTTTTTCACTACAGGCGGCTAACAAGTCGTCTATCACTATATTTGGAGAGAGGTCAGTAACTCTGAATATTGGTTTACGCTGAGTTTACCATTGGGTTTTTATTGTTGCAGACGTCCAGACACCCATCATTGGAGCTGATTTCCTGAGGCATTTCAGTCTGTTAGTGGATATCAAACATCGAAAGCTCATTGATTCCACGACCAGTCCGACTGTCCAAGGTATCGCTTCACGTGTTCCATCTGTCAGCCCATTGTTTAAGCTTGATAACATGCAAGTTTTGACACCCTCCTTCAACAATATCCAGAGATTACTCGACCTATATACAGTGAAATGTCAATCAAGCACTCCACTACACACCACATTGACACTTGTGGATCACCAGTCGCAGCTCGGCCACGACGTCTTGCACCGGATCGTTACAATGTTGTGAAAGCAGAGTTCGACCACATGCGTGAGCTTGGTATAATACGACATTCATGCAGTAACTGGTCCTCACCTCTGCACATGGTTCCGAATACGGCACCTGGAGACACGGCGATCCAAGACTATCTGGCACCTACCTCAGTACATCAGCTGCGTGCGTTCCTTGGCATGGTGAACTTCTACTGGTGGTTCATACCGAGCTGCACAGGCATCCTATGTCCACTCACTGATTTCCTCACACGACAAGGAAGGAAGTTGAACAAGTCCTTACCCTGGACAGACGAGTGTGCTACAGTTTTCAACACTGCAAAGTCTGCCCTTGCAGAAGCTACCATGCTGGTACACCCCAAACCAGATGCTCCACTCTGCATCATGGTAGATGGGTCTGATGTAGCCATGGGTGGTGTACTGCAACAATGTGTAGAAGGAAGGTGGGAGCTCATTTCCTTTTTCTTTAAGATGCTGCAACCAGCAGAGACGAGGTATAGCACCTTTGGTTGCGAACTGTTGGCCATCTACCTGGAAATCTGCAACTTCCGTCACTCAATGGAGGGTAGGCAGTTCTGCGTGTACACCAATCACAAGCCCCTGACTCACTCTTTCCAGTGTGAGCCTGATTGTTACTCACCATGAGAAGTCCATCACCTTGACTATGTGTCCTAGTATACTGACATACGCCATATTAGTGGTAAAAAGAACATGGTGGCTGATGCTGTTTCACGTATGGTTGTCAATGCTTTGAACACACCACCCTCCATCGACTTTGACAAGTTAGCCAAAGCACAACAGGAAAACCAGGAATTTTAGCAGCTGGGAGCTAGCTCCACATCACTCCAGTTCAGCGAGGTGCCTCTCCCTGCTTCAGACGGAAAGATTGTTTGTGACCTTTCCACAGGCAAGCCTTGCCCTTACGTTCCAGTGGAGTTCAGACGTGCTGTGTTTGATGCCTTACACAATTTATCCTACCCTGGTATCAGAGCTACACAGCATCTCGTGACTCAATGTTTTGTTTGGCATGGAGTTAACCGTGACGTAGACCCATAGACCATAAGACCATAAGAGATCGGAGCAGGAGTAGGCCATTCGGCCCCTCGAGCCTGCTCCGCCATTCAATGAGATCATGGCTGATCTGATTTTTACCTCAACTCGCTTTCCTGCCTTTTCCCCATATCCTTTGACTCCCTTGCTGATCAAAAATTTGTCTAATTCAGCCTTGAATGTATTCAACGACTCAGCCGCCACAGCTTTTTGGGGTAAAGAATTCCAAAGATTCACGACCCTCTGGGAGAAGAAATTCCTCCTCATTTCCGTCTTAAATGGGCGACCCCTTATTCTGAGACTATGCCCCCAAGTTTTAGATTCCCCCATGAGGGGTAACATCCTCTCAGCATCTACCCTATTGAGTCCCCTCAGAAACTTGTTTGTTTCAATAAGGTCTCCTCTCATTCTTCTAAACTCCAATGAGTATAGACCCAACCTGTTCAATCTTTCCTCATAAGACAACCCTTCCATACCCGGAATCAACCTAGTGAACCTTCTCTGAACTGCCTCCAATGCAAGTATGTCCTTCCTTAAATTAGGGCACCAGTTCTGTATGCAGTACTCCAGGTGTGGTCTCACCAGCACCCTGTACAGTTGTAGCATGACTTCCATGCTTTTGTACTCCATCCCCCTAGAAATAAAGGCTAATATTCCGTTTGCCTTCTGGATTACCTGCTGCACCTGTATGTTGACTTTTTGTGTTTCATGTAGGAGGACACCCAGATCCCTCTGTACCGCAGCATTTTGTAGTATTTCTCCATTCAAATAATATTTTGCTTTTTTATTTTTCCTCCCAAAGTGGATGACTTCACAGTTTCCCACATTATATTCCATCTGCCAAATTTTTGCCCATTCACTTAACCTGTCAATATCCCTTTGCAGACACTTTGTGTCCTCATCGCAACTTGCTTTTCCACCTATCTTTGTATCATCAGCAAATTTGGCCACAAGACACTCTGTTCCTTCATCCAAGTTGTTGATATATATTGTAAATAGTTGAGGCCCCAGCACTGATCCCTGCGGCACCCCACTAGTTACAGATTGCCACTTTGAAAATGACCCTTTTATCCCGACTCTTTGTTTTCTGTTAGTTAGCCAATCCTCTATCCATGCCAGTATATTACCCCCAACACCGTGAGCTCTTATCTTGTGCAGTAATCTTTTATGTGGCACCTTATCGAATGCCTTTTGGAAATCCAGATATACTGCATCCATTGGTTCCCCTTTATCCACCCTGCCCGTTACTTCCTCAAAGAACTCTAATAAATTTGTTAGACACGATTTCCCCTTCATACAATCAAGGAGAGTCAACATGGTTTTATTATGAGTCTCCAAATGTCCTGCCACTACTTCCTTAATGGATTCTAGCATTTTCCCAATGACAGATGCTAGGCCAACTGGTCTATAGTTACCTGCTTTCTGTCTCACTCCCTTCTTGAATAGGGGTGTTACGTTTGCGGTTTTCCAATCCGCTGGGACCTTTCCAGAATCTAGTGAATTCTGGAAGATTACAACCAATGCATCCACTATCTCTGTAGCCACTTCCTTTAAGACCCTCGGATGCAAGCTAGCAGGTCCAGGGGACTTGTCAGCCTTTAGACCCATTCGTTTACCTCGTACTTTTTCTCTAGTGATAGTGATTGTTTTTAGTTCCTCCCTCCCCTTTGCCCCTTGATTTTCTACTATTATTGGTATATTATCAGTGTCTTCTACTGTGAAGACAGATACAAAATATCTGTTCAATTCCTCTGCCATTTCCTTGTTTTCCATTATTATTTCCCCAGTGTCATCCTCTAAGGGACCAATGTTTACTTTAGCTACCCTCTTCCTTTTTATATTCATGTAGAAGTTTTTACTGTCAGTTTTTATATTTCTTGCTAGTTTACTCTCATAATTTATTTTCTCCCTCTTTATTATTCTTTTAGTCATCCTTAGCTGGTTTTTAAAGCTTTCTCAATCTTCGGGCTTACCAGTAATCTTTGCCATGTTGTATGCTTTTTCTTTTAACCTGATACCATCCTTTACTTCCTTAGTTAGCCATGGTTGGTTCACCCTTTTTGTGGAGTCTTTCCTCCTAAGAGTGATATATTTTTTGTTGTGAGTCATAAAATATCTTTTTAAATGTTTGCCACTGCTTATCCACCATCATACCATCTAATTTGTTTACCCAGTCCACTTTAGCCAATTCCGCCCTCATTCCTTTATAATTGCCCCTATTTAAGTTTAATACAGTAGTTTCAGACCCAAGATCCTCGCTCTCAAACTGGATGTGAAATTCTATCATGTTATGATCACTGCTTCCCAAGGGATCCTTTACTTTGAGATCATTAATTAATTCTGTTTTGTTACCCATTACCAGATCCAAAATGGCCTGTTCCCTGGTTGGTTCCCCGATGTATTGGTCGAAGAAACAGTCCCTAATACACTCTATGAAGTCCTCCTCAGGGCTATTTTTGCCAATTTGATTTGTCCAATCTATGTGAAAGTTAAAATCGCCCATGTTTATTGCATTACCTTTTTTATAAGCCCCTCTTATTTCCTGATTAATATTTTGCCCCACAGTGTAGCTACTGTTAGGGGGCCTATATACTACTCCCACCAGTGAAATTTTTCCCTTGCTATTTCTTACCTCTCTCTTATGTTCGTATGCTCTGTACTTTCCTGACACACCCTGTTTATCATTACCCCATCACTTTCCTGTATTACTTCCTTGTCTTTTCTCTTTATCAATCTAAACTTCGCCCCACCTGAGCCCTTCCCCCATCTAGTTAAAGGCCTTCTCTACCGCCCTAGTTATTCGGTTTGCCAGAACACTGGTCCCAGCATGGTTCAGGTGAGGAACTGGTCCAGAGCCTGCCTACAATGTCAACGAGCCAAGGTGCACACTCTTGGGTACATTTGCTTCGCCTGACGCCCGTTTCAACCATGTGCACATAGACTTAGTTGGTCCTTTTCCTCCATCCGGCAGTAACACATATCTCCTCACGTGTTGACCGTTATACTAGATGGCCTGAAGCTATACCTATATCCGACATCATGGCAGAGACGGTGGACAGAGCTTTTGTTTCCAGATGGGTTGCTGTGTTTGGTGCCCCATCCACTATCACCACCGACAGGGGCCGCCAGTTTGAGTCTGCACTTTTCAAAGCACTCAGAATTAATGGGGAGTAAATGCACCCGAACGACTGCCTATCACCCAGCTGCAAACAGGCTCGTCGAACGTTTCCATCGACAACTCAAGTCTTCGTTGAAGGCGCAAGCAGATCCACAGCGCTGGATGGAAACACTACCACTCATACTTCTGGGTATCTGTTCCACCATTAAAGCTGATCTGGGTTGCAGCGTAGCTGAGCTAGTGTTTGGAACGACGCTTCGCCTGCCAGGGCAGTTTGTCATACCAGCAGAGAACCAGACCAGTTTAGATCGCAGCAGGTATGGGTACGGTAGCACAGTGGTTATATTACTGGACTAGTAATCCAGAAGCCTGGACTAATAATCATGAGTTCAAATCCCACCACGGCAGCTGGGGAATTAAAATACAATTAATTAAATAAAATCTGGAATTAAAAGACTAGTATCAGTAATGGTGGCCATGAAACTACTGGATTGTCATAAAAACCCATCTGGTTCACTAATGTTCTTTAGGGAAGGAAACCTGCCATCCTTACCCGGTCTGGCCTATATGTGACTCCAGACCCACAACAATGTGGTTGATTCTTAATTGCCCTCTGAAATGGCCTAGCAAGCCACTCACTTGTACAATTTCGCTAAAAAAAGTCATAATAAGAATAAAACCGGACGGACCACTAGGCACTGGACACGACAAAGGCAAACCAAGCCCAGTCAACCCTGCAAAGTCCTCCTCACTAACATCTGAAGACTTGTGCCAAAATTGGGAGAGCTGTCCCACAGACTAGTCAAGCAATAGCCTGATATAGCCATACTCACAGAATCATACCTTTCAACCAACGTCCCAGACTCTTCCATCACCATCCCGGGGTATGTCCCACCAGCAGGACAGACCAACCAGAAGTGGCGGTAAAGTGATATACAGTCAGGAGGGCGTGGCCCTGGGAGTCCTCAACATTGACTCTGGACCCCATGAAATCTCTTGGCATCAGGTCAAACATGGGCAAGGAAACCTCCTGCTGATTACCACCTACCACCCTACCTCAGCTGATGAAGCAGTTCTCCTCCATGTTGAACACCACTTGGAGGAAGAACTGAGGGTAGCAAGGGCACAGAATGTACTCTGGGTGGGGGACTTCAATGTCCATCACCAAGAGTGGCTCGGTAGCATCTCCACTGACCGAGCTGGCCGAGTCCTAAAGGACATAGCTGGCAGACTGGGCCTGCAGCAGGTGGTGAGCGAACCAACACGAGGGAAAAACCTCACCAATCTACCTGTCGCAAATGCATCTGTCCATGACCGTATTGGTAGGAGTGACCACCGCACAGTCCTCGTGGAGACAAAGTCCCGTCTTCGCACTGAGGACACCATCCAACGTGTTGAGTGACACTAACACTGTGCTAAATGGGATAGATTCGGAACAGATCTAGCAGCTCAAAACTGGGCATCCATGAGGCGCTGTGGGCCATCATCAGCAGCAGAATTGTATTCCAGCACAATCTGTAAACTCATGGCCCAGCATATTCCTCACTCTACCATTACCAACAAGCCAGGGGATCAACCCTGGTTCAATGAGGAGTGTAGAACTGGATCTTGGGTTCATGTCACGCTACACGTTACCCCACCAGCGAACAAATGTTATCTGTTTTTAATATAATGGGTCATTTGCTGGCTCTCTCTGCCTTCCGGATGTTTCTGCCTCTCTCTGTGTTTTTTTTTCTCTGTTTTTTTTCCCTGTTTGTTTTTTTGTTGAATGTGTATTCGGGGGTTCTGCAGGTGACACCTCTCTGTCTGAACACGGTGATTGCCTTGGCAACGGGCAGTTGCAGGGGCAGTCTGTAAACACCATGTATTGTTCAATATGTATAAATGCGTAGGCTTCAAGGAGCTCTTGAAACATTTGCCTGAGGAAGGAGAAAATCTCCGAAAGCTTGTGAATTTAAAATAAAATTGCTGGACTATAACTTGGTGTTGTAAAATTGTTTACGAGTGTAGAACTGGCATCTACCTGACGATGTGGCATGCCAGGAGCAGCACCAGGCGTACCTAAAAATGAGGTGCCAACCTGGTGAAGCTACAACTCAGGACTACATGTATACTAAACAGTGGAAGCAACATGCTATAGACAGAGCTAAGCGATTCCACAACCAACGGATCAGATCAAAGCACTACAGTCCTGCCACATCCATTCGTGAATGGTGGTGGACAATTAGACAATTAACGGGAGGAGGAGGCGGCTCTGTAAATATCCCCATCCTCAATGATGGTGGAGTCCAGCACGTGAGTGCAAAAGACAAGGCTGAAGCGTTTGCAACCATCTTCAGCCAGAAGTGCTGAGTAGATGATCCATCTCGGCCTCCTCCTGATATCCTCACCATTACAGAAGCCAGTCTTCAGCCAATTCGATTCACTCCACGTGATATCAAGAAACAGCTGAGTGCATTGGATACAGCAAAGGCTATGGGCCCCGACAACATCCCGACTGTCGTGCTGAAGACTTGTGCTCCAGAACAAGCTGCGCCTCCAGCCAAGCTGTTCCAGTACAGCTACAACACTGGCATCTACCTGACAATGTAGAAAATTGCCCAGGTATGTCCTGTCCACAAAAAGCAGGACAAATCCAATTCGGCCAATTACCACCCCATCAGTCTACTCTCAATCATCTGCAAAGTAATGGAAGGTGTCGTTGACAGTGCTATCAAGCGGCACTTACTCACCAATAACCTGCTCACCGATGCTCAGTTTGGGCTCCGCCAGGACCACTCGGCTCCACACCTCATTACAGCCTTGGTCCAAACATGGACAAAAGAGCTGAATTCCAGAGGTGAGGTGAGAGTGACTGCCCTTGACTTCAAGGCAGCATTTGACCGAGTGTGGCATCAAGGAGCCCTAGTAAAAGTCAATGGGAATCAGGGGGAAAATTCTCCAGTGGCTGAAGTCATACCTAGCACAAAGGAAGATGGTAGTGGTTGTTGGAGGCCAATCATCTCAGCCCCAGGACATTGCTGCAGGAGTTCCTCAGGGCAGTGTCCTAGGCCCAAACATCTTCAGCTGCTTCATCAATGACCTTCCCTCCATCATAAGGTCAGAAATGGGGATGTTCGCTGATGATTGCACAGTGTTCAGCTCCATTTGCAACCCCTCAGATAATGAAGCAGTCTGTGCCCGCATGCAGCAAGACCTGGACAACATCCAGGCTTGGGCTGATAAGTGGCAAGTAACATTCGCGCCAGACAAGTGCCAGGCAATGACCATCTCTAACAAGAGAGTCTAACCACCTCCCCTTGACATTCAACGGCATTACCATCGCCAAATCCCCCACCATGAACATCTTGGGAGTCACCATTGACCAGAAACTTAACTGGACCAGCCATATAAATACTGTGGCTACAAGAGCAGGTCAGAGGCTGGGTATTCTGCGGCGAATGACTCACCTCCTGACTCCCCAAAGCCTTTACACCATCTACAAGGCACAAGTCAGGAGTGTGATGGAATACTCTCCACTTGCCTGGATGAGTGCAGCTCCAACAACACTCAAGAAGCTCGACACCATCCAGGACAAAGCAGCCCACTTGATAGGCACCCCATCCACCACCCTAAACATTCATTCCCTTCATCACCGGCACACTGTGGCTGCAGTGTGTACCATCCACAGGATGCACTGCAGCAACTCGCCAAGGCTTCTTCGACAGCACCTCCCAAACCTGCGACCTCTACCACCTTGAAGGGCAAAAGCAGCATGCACATGGAAACAACACCACCTGCAAGTTCCCCTCCAAGTCACACTCCATTCCGACTTGGAAATATATCGCCGTGCCTTCATCGTCGCTGGGTCAAAATCCTGGAACTCCCTTCCTAACAGCACTGTGGGAGAACCTTCACCACATGGACTGCAGCGGTTCAAGAAAGCGGCTCACCACCACCTTCTCAAGGGCAATTAGGGATGGGCAATAAATGCTGGCCTCGCCAGCGACGCTCACATCCCATGATCGAATAAAAAAAATAAATTACGTAGATAGGCTAAGGACGAAGATGAGTGAGTTACACCCGACTCCTATCAGAGTTCAGCATCGCTCCACACAAGTCCACAAGGACCTCTCGTCGTGCACTCATGTTTTCGTATGGGACAACGCTGTGAGAACTCCACTTCAATCTCCTTACCGTGGTCCTTTTCGAGTGATTAGCAGGAAGAACAAGTATTTTGTCCTAGATATCAACGGGAAGCCCGGCACCGTCAGCTTAGATAGACTGAAGGTTGCCTATACGGACAGTGAAGCAGAGGCATCACAATCTGCTCATGCTACTGCAGCGCAGAGGCAGCCAACGACAACCTCTACTACTCTTAGCCAGCAACCTTCAAATCAGTCCACTTCTCCATCACCATCTCTGCCACTGACATCAGTACTAGAAGTGAGGAAGACGTGTTCAAGCAAGCATGTACATTGGCCCAAGAAGTTTCTACAGGTATTGGACAAAGGTTAAAGCGTTACTTTGGTATACTTTTGTGACTTTTTATATACCTTGCAATATTTAACTGTTGCGATAGCATTTTTGAGCTACACTAATTAATCTTTCATTGTCGATCTTCACTCTACGATCATCGATCTAGGATGGAGCTACATGTAGTGGCTCATTTTGACTTTTTTTTGTATGGAGTGTACCTTCACACATACCGTAGTTGGTCACGTGACAATACAGGGCCAATTGGCGAGGTAGGGAAAACCCCGGACTTTTTTTGGCTCTCTGGTAGCTGGATTTTGAGCAGAAGGCGCATTTTTAGCTACTCGCCATTTTTGTATACACCGCACGTTTTTTTTTATGTACTTCAACATTTTATTGTTTACGATGCCATCTTCATTTAAATCTCTTCTAAGGACCTTTATATTTGAGTGAGTGATTATTTACATTAGTTTTAGTTCTTATTAACTCCTCAGTGTCATAAACAAAGAAGATGGCGCTGGAGAAAGTACCGACTGCGCGTGTTTACAGATACTACTTTGATAAAGTCCAATGTGGCTTCGCTTTGCTGGTAGTACACGTTGGAATTAAGTCCGCAAAGTGTGCAATGCACGACTGCCGTATGGATGAATGTCCAAAAGCTGAATTAGGCTCTCGGCGAGCCCAAGCCTCAAGATTTGTGAACCTTGTTCAAAAGTCCCCGCAATAAAATACTGAAGTACAAAAACCGCGTGGTGTTATCCAAAATGACGAGTAGCTGAAAACATGGCCGTCCGCTAAGAAAGTCCAGCTACCAGTAAAAAAAAATGCTGTTTGGGGTTGCCCAACTTTGTTGCAAGGGCTAGTATTAACACTGATTAGCTTAGCGTTGTCATGTGAGCTCCTCACAGAGTCATTGCAATCACGGTGTGCGTGAAGGTACATTTCATGTATATAAAAAATGAGTCATTACATATACTTCTAGTCCTTTCTCCCTCATGTACTTATCTAGCTTCCCTTAAAATGCATCCATGCTATTTGCCTCAACTACTCCATGTGATAGCGAGTTCCACTTTCTAACCACTCTCTGAGTAAAGAAGTTTCTTCTGAATTCCTTATTGGATTTATTAGTGACTATCTTATATTTATGGCCCCTAGTTTTGGACTCCCTCTATGTCTGACTATTTTCCCCATCAGACTTTTCCTCCCCATTTATTTTTCTACAGCAAAGGTGGTCCACTAGATATCTTATAGAATTAATACGACAATATGAAAATGTGAACTGGTGTTGTACTCTCCCTTATGCCATTGTATGAAAGCTCAACAATAGCATTCCATATTCAGGTGATGATAGGAAAGAACCTGGTTAATGTCTTGTACTTTTGGGCAGAGGTTACCAAACAGATCATCTTAATTTGTAATGTTGATTTTCTCCCAGAGTCCCCTGTGCTCAACCTCAGAAGTCTGTCTCCAGTTTAAGCCATATCGTATTTAAAGTGCTTTACTAGTCTGGTGTACGACTAGCTCAAAGGATGGTATTATAGAACTGAAAACAAGGTAGATAAATGTGTGAACAGATGGTGGCAAGACCAGATAGATTTGGTGGTGCTTCAGAGAATGATCATTCTTTTTGAAAAAGGACAGCAATTTTTATGCAAGGAGAACTCCATCATGCCTCAAACAGAAATATTTCTGCACTCTCCGGTTTTAATGTGACTGTAGGACAGACTCACATGTCTCCTATGAATTGAAACTAGCAACCTTATGTACAATGTGAATAGAATAACATGGCAACAGTGAGAAGTTGTATGAGTGGAAGGTTTTCACTATGTACTTCAGTTCCTTGCTTTGACTGCTTCTTTCCAGTGGAAGTGGGATATAGGACTCCATAAGGGTCTTTGCTATTTAACAGTTTATCAGAGGCTCATTTAAAATATTGTAGAAGGAAATGCAAAGATTTTGGACTCTATTATTTTTTAAATATTGTGTTAAGTCAAGTATTCTACTACCAGTTACTTGCAGTGTGTTTTTTGGTACTGTATAGCTATCTCATTTGTAAGTAACTTTGATTATATGTTTAACCTGATAGATATGGTGTGACATTTACTTCCTTTATAGGTGGACTGGAGACTGTGGCAAGAATCCCATGTAGTCTCTGGTGCAAAATACTATGGTAAAAATCGGCATTGTTAGTCCTGCGTCATGCTATTCTATTCACATTGTGCATAAGGTCGCACGTTTCAATTCATAGGAGACATGAGAGTTTATTTATGGAAACCGTCTGTTTGCTGTGAGCACGAGTTGAGAGTGTTGGAAAAAAAGTCTGTATTGTAACAGAGATGTTATTAAGATTTGGGAATGCGGGCTGGTATTACCACCTTCTTATAACATTCCAGGAACATCCATCGTCTGATTTTTTTCAACATTTTAATTAATGATTTAACAAATATTCCGGGCCGTTTTAAGGCAGCCTCAAGCAATCCCTTTCAGGACCGCTGGTTAGGCCACTCACCACCACACGCGTAGTGCACACTCCATTCATTTGTAGCTGAAAATTGCAAACAGGGTCCTGCAATCAACGTAGAACCCTGATTTGCATATGGAAGCAGCCTCCCACTTGTTTTGGGAGGAGTGCTATATATCTATTTATATGTCTGCCTGAAAATTGCATCATCCGCGCCTTGGATGTCCCTCCCCCCGATTACCACTGCCGGCCGCCCATTATTTCAGCAAGAAACAGGCATGTGACAGTTGAAAATCAGCCCCAACATCTTTTGTATGGGGCAAGTTCAATTTCATCTGCTTTCAATATTTTAGTGCACGAATTTTAAATAATTTTAGAATCTTCCCCAAGTTAATTACATTACTCAACATAAGGGAACTTCAACTAATTTTCTTGAATAGAATTTAAATACATTAATGCCTCCTTATCCCCTTAAATGTACTGCTCTTGAAATCACATTTTTTATTCAATGTCTTCAATTTATTTTTTAAAGGATTATAATACACCTTCCTCAGACACCCTACCACTGCCTCTCTATACCTCATCTCTGAGTCAGGTGATTATAACGTACACAATAATGAGACTGTCATGTTTATCATTGTATCACGTACTTCCTGTCATGGGGTCAAACTACAGGTGCACCTGCCTCACCAGAGAACCCAGCCAGAGTTCTCTTGTGAGGTAGCATCAGTATCACTATACATTTTATATGCTGGTAGACCCTGGGAAATTCCAGCCATCTTGGACTGGACATTTATTACCTTTTCAGTTCACACATTGTGATGCTGAAATAAACACTATTATTATAATGAGAGTGAGCCTTTGGCTTAGTGTTAGCCTTGGAGTCAGCAGGTGAAAGGTTCAAGTCCCACTCCAGACAGCCCTAGTGAGTGGAGACTAGAATATGGTCTCTAAATACTGGGTTGACATCCAGCAGGGTACTTGGCTAAAGAATCTCATGTGAGATTGAAGTTAGGACCTGCCCTGGGGCAGAACACAACGGATGGACAGATGGATAATAAACTATCTTTGCTACTCTAATATTATCATAGAAGTTTACAGTACAGAAGGAGGCAATTTTTCCATTATGTCTGTGCTGGTTCTTTGCTGGCAAAATCCAAAACTAATTCCACTGCCCTGTGATTTCTCCATAGTACTTTTGAAGTGTAGTCACTGTTGCAATGTAGGAAAACACGAAAGCCAATTTGCGCGCAGTAAGGTCCCACAAACAACAGTGAGATAATAATGACCAGATAATCACTTCTAGTGATGTTGGTTGAGAGATAGATATTGGCCAAAACAGTGGGAGAACTCCCCTGCTCTTTGATGTGGAGATGCCGGTGATGGACTGGGGTGGATAAATGTAAGGACTTGCACAACACCAGGTTATAGTCCAACAGCTTTATTTTAAATCACAAGCTTTCGGAGCTTACCTCCTTCGTCAGGCGACGAAGGAGGTAAGCTCCGAAAGCTTGTGATTTAAAATAAAACTGTTGGACTATAACCTGGTGTTGTGCAAGTCCTTACATTTGCTCTTCTTTGAAATAGTGCCGTGGGTTCTTTTAAGTCCATCTGTGAGGGCAGACAGGGCCTCGGTTTAACGTCTCATCTGAAAGATGGCACCTCTGACAGTGCAGCACTCCCTCAGTAGTGTCAATCGAGATTTTGTGTTCCAGTCTCTGGAGGGGGCTTCAATCCACGACCTTCTGACTCAGGAGGTGAGAGTGCAACCAACTGATCCACGAACGTACCTCAAAGGGGCAACGCTATTAACATTTCAGGGAGAAGTATCTTACACAAACTCAAAAGCACTATTGTAAGTAGAAATAAATGTTAAAACAAATTATTCAGATTGTTTTTGATTTTAATATTGACAACTCCTTTAACCTTATAAACCTGTGTCCCAGTTGCAATAAAATTTATTTCCACTAGAGGGACATAAATCAATGCGCTCTTTACAGGCAGCCACTAGGCCATCTGAACAAATCTCAGGACAAATTTAGCAGTGTTCTGGGCGCATGTGAAAATTGGGCGTGGTCCATCACATTGCTAAATTCATCATTGTTGCGCCTGTTTCATGCCTAAGAAATGGGCGCAATAATGTGGAATACAGACTCCTATGATCCCTGTTACCCCTCAGTTCAGCTGCATAAAGTAGTGAGAAATTGCTTAGGACTCTTAAACATCAATGCTGTAGAAATTGGATACACTTAAAAATTGGTCTGTTATTAAGAAGAGTGAAACTATGGAGCAGTTAATACCTCCAGAATAATTAGATGTCAAGGCAAAGAATTTACTACAGGTTTGGAAGCACTGGAAAGAACTACAGTTAAGTATGGAACTTACAATGACTTATAGAAATGAGAAAATGCAAATTAAAATGCTGTAGTACCTAATAAGCAGTCAGGGCAGACAGCTTTTACATTGTGTACTAGAGTGGTGCCATCATTCCCTGATGCATGGGTTTCATGCAAACAGAGGCAACATCCAACTAAATTTGCCAGATTGACTAAGGCTGGCAGCTGAGAAGGCCCAGTAAAAACAGATCTTACTGGCCACCGCCATTACTGAATTCACCAATTTTATTTTGGTGTTGCCCTTGTTATGTAGTTCTAACAAGTTTGCTAGAATTCTGGAAGAACACTGACTCACAAGGATAATTCAAGCATTTGACAATCATAAGAAAAATGACACTTTAATTTTTTTTACCTGCACCAAAGAAGGAGGAGAGCAGCTGAAAATTTGAGCAGCTACCTGCAATTGTATAAATTTAAATCAATCATGTATGGATTAGAGACTCCCACCTGAGAGGGAGTCACTTTAGAAAAACAGAGTGAGATTTGGCAAAATGTCTGCAAATATACAGAGCAGCAGAACACATTAGGCGCATATAGCACTGAGCAGAATGCAAGGCTTTGGCCTGACAAAATGAGACTGTTTTAAGATGTTAATACAGTGTCACCAGTTGCCAGAACCAGTACAACAGTGGAAACAAGCATGAAAACAAAATTACATGGCAATCAGCAGCTTGCAGGGATTACAGGAACATAGGAATTGCTAGTCGAAAAAAGACCAACAATGTCATAGGAACAGGAGCAGGCCATTCAACCCTTTGAGCCTTCTGAATGCAAGGGAATACTAGCCAAGTTTATGTAATCTGTCCTCGTAATTTAACTCTATTCATTCCACACTGAAGTAGGTTATTTCCGGAGAGCATGGAAATCAATCCATTAACCCAGGATGACTGTGGACTGATAGGTTACATTGAAAAACATGACACTGTTAGAACAATAGAAACTAGACAGCAGGTGTTACCTGAGGTACCTGATTGCCCATGGTCAAAATTTGGACCTGATTTGTTTGTACTTCATAATCACTATCTAATTACTGTTGATTAGTATTTGAATTAATGAAAAATTGATCACCAAGATAACATCATGGAAAAGACTATAATAAAAAAAAGGATATCCACAGAGCAACAGAAACAAGCACCCCAGGCAGCAAAATCTCTGAAAAGAAAATTGCAATAGCTAGCACAGACTCCTATTCAGCAATATTATACTACATGGATATATCTACACAAAGAATAAAAAGTGGTCCAGTGCAGACATTGATGACCGTTAGAACTGAGAATCTGCTATTGACAACACACAGTTTACTCAAACAAAGGTGGTTGAAATGTGCAATGAAAGTTCTGAGAGAGTAAACATTGACAGTTTAATTTTATATTAGAGGTGCCAAAGATCTTTCAGCTTGGAGAGTGGGAGATGTGGTGCTGATGGGCCATGAGGAAAAACAGAAAAAAACAGAGATCTGAAGGCAAGTTTGTATCAGATACTATGAAGTTCTTACAAAAGGTGGAAAGGGTTTGACGAGCTCACCACCATGTGAGGAAGATAAAATATCCCTACCTCACTATCCTCATTGGTATGATGAGATTGAACACAGATGTCCTCCATCTCAATAAGCACAAACATAGCAAGTTGAGTGTGAAGTGCCAGTATTGGGAGAACAGGATATCTGCTGTAAAACTGATGATAAATCAAGATTACAAATAGTTGTGACAAGATCTGGAAGGACTGTATAGAGATCAGTTCACCTAAAATATTTTGTTACTTAGGTGTTAATTGATTATTTGAAAGCTTATTTTTTGATTCATAAGCTAAGAGATCTCAGAAGAGAATAGTAATTCATGCAAGACAAAGGAATTTGACCTAGTTGTGTTGAACTTTTGGGGGGAGATTTTAACTCTCTACGCCCGATCGAAACGAGGCAGCAGCGGAGCTAAAATGAAGGTGGTGGACTTACTGCCCTGTTTTTGCTCTGCTGCTTTTTTCCCCAGTGCCGTCCACTGCGCAGCCCAGGCACCCACCTGAATCAGGTGGGAGCGTCATTAATCTATGCTGATTGGAGTCCTCTGACATACATATGACTCTGATGCTATTCTAACTGCCTACCGGGTGGAACATCTGATGCTCGGTCAAACCTGGTGGTACAGCAGAAGAGGCCGGAAAAGGTAAATGCTAAAATTATTTTTGTTGGGCCGGGAGGAGCAGGAGTGCTCCTTGGGACTCCACAAGAATAGTGTGGGCCGCTGCTGCTCTGGGCTCCCCCTTCCATGATCGCAAGCCCCCCCCACCGCGATCACAGTCCTGCTCTCCCTCCCCGCCACAGACCTATCTTTCGCCCGGCCGGGTTAACCTCCAGGCCACCCGATATTGTGCCAGTCAAGAGCCAGTGAGCTGCAACGGGATGCCCAGTTGGGCCGTGCAGCTCACCGCATAAATGTTAATGGTGCCTGGCCCTGGAAGTGGATCGGGCTTCAATTACCTGGATTTGTCTATTTAGAGCAGTGATATTAAAGGAATAAATTAACTTTGCAGCTAAGCAATTTTGCTTCAGACCCCAGACTCCCATAAGCAATGTTTTGGAAGTCTGTTGATTTAGTATCAGTCATTGTGAGAGCTGCATGCAGTGCCTAAAGCAACAAAAGTTCTTCTAAATAAAGTAAATTGTTCTTGTTCAGAAATACAGCCTCTGACTTGTGATGCATTTTGGTAGAAAGAATGAGGAGAGGCAATGTAAACTAAATGGTACAATTTTAAAGGGGGTGCAGGAACAGAGAGACCTGGGGGTGTATGTACATAAATCTTTGAAGGTGGCAGGACAAGTTGAGAAGATTGTTGAGAAAGCATACAGGATCCTTGCTTTTATAAACAGAGCCATAGAATACAAAAACAAGGATGTTATACTAAACCTTTATAAATCACTATTTAGGTCTCAGCTGGAGTATTGTGTCCAATTCTGGGCATCACACTTTAGGAAGGATGTCAAGGCCTTAGAGATGGTGCAGAGAAGATTTACTAAAATGGTACCAGTATGAGGGACTTCAGTTACATGGAGAGACCAGAGAAGCTGGGGTTGTTGTTAGAGCAGAAAAGGTTAAGGGGAGATTTATTGGAAGTGTTCAAAATCATGAAGGGTATTATTGATAGAGTAAACTTAGGAAAAACTGTTTCCAGTGGCAGAAGATTCGGTAACTAGAGGACACAGATTTAAGATAATTGGCAAAATAACCAGAAGCGAGAAAAGGGGAATTTTTTTTATGCAGCAAGTTGTTATGATCTTGAATGCACTGCCTGAAAGGGTGGAGGAAGCAGGTTCAGTAATAACTTTCAAAAGGGAATTGGATAAATACGTGAAGGGGAAACATTTTCAGGATTATGGAGAAAGAGCAGGGGAGAGGGACTAATTGGATAGCTCTTTCAAAGAGCTGGCACAGGCATGAGGAGCCGAATGGCCTCCTTCTTTGCTATATCGTTCTATGATCTATGACCTCTGGTGATATAAAAGAAACAGCAAGGCAAAGCACCTGGTGGTCTAACAGAGCAGGTGGGTTTGTGATAATGGCACATGTATCAGTTCCTGATGGTTTAGATGGCGTGTAGCAGTGATTTAGGCTTATTCTCGAGCTGTATTTAGATGTGTGGCAAATGGTTCAGAATATTAGTATGTATTAGATCAAATTCAGTTAGATCAATTCACAAATACCCGAAGACTGGATCTTAGAATTTGAACATTGGACCTAAAGAAAGCTGAATTCTCACCATTGACAGAAAGGGAGAATTGCTGTATGATTCTTAATTTTCTCACCATGCTTAAGGGTGAAATACTGCATGACTGTAATCTTAAGTAATAATGAACTCCAAAGTATACACAGGGTTTAGCCATGCCAATGATTGATTTGGCATGATAAAACCTTGTTGTCTATGCTTTGGAGTTCATCATTGCCACTTCTTCACTATTTTCTGCTTTACAACAGAAAATGTTGTTTTGAAGGCAGCACTATCATAACAAGCCTTTTTTTGCTTATGGAGGAAGGAGAGCTAGCCATCATTTTCATCATGATGATGTCACACAAGTTGTGAATTGATTTGTTTTAAAATAGTTTAGAGGAAATTTTCTGATGGGCAACCATTTGATGTCCTTATGGCAGGGCTGTCCAATTTGTGTCCTTAATTTTTTAATTTTTATAAAAGCATTTTTTTAATGACCAAAAACAATTAAAATAAGGAGTATGAGACTCCATGTTTTTATTTCTGTCTCTTTTATTTAATTTGATTATTTCTTGCTCCAGAGTCCGTGAAACCTAGCTATCATAGCTCAGGCAACTCAGTCCTATTTACACTTGTATTTCTTATTCAAGGTCTGTTACTAACACCACTTGAAATATGTGCATATAAATAGGAACATGGATTTAAACTTTATATGTGGCCCATAAATCTAAAGGCTTGGTCACCCCTCACACCAAATTCCTGCCAGTCTTATTTTAACATGGCATGGATTCAGTTGCCTTCCTTTGAAAAATACTAAAGGAATTTGATGTGAGCACCCCTTGGAAAATATCCCCATTACATTATTTATTTGTGCTTGGAAAAGAACGGTGAGCTCGATTACGCTCACCATTGTTAGTGGCAAAATCGAGGAGCAAGTTCCACCATTCGCACATGCGCAGCGAAAGGCAGAAATCCAGAACTTGCTCCTACTGGGGATATCGTTGGCTGCAATCAGTGAAATCATTGAAAAAGCGCCAACTTGCTCATCTGCCCAGCTGGAAAGTAAGTAATATTGCTACAAAATAGTTTTGCTTAAAAATACCAGGTCTAAACTAAGTTTTAATAACGCGGTAAGTCTTAATGACTGCCAAACAACTAAAAATTAACTTTTAAAAAGTGGAGCCTCATTACTCCTTATTTTAATAGTTTTTGGTCATTTAAAAAAGTTTTTTAAAAATTAAAAATTAATTTTTTTTATTTTCCCTTCTGTCTCTTTTATTTCTTACCCTCTTTTTTTTTGCTGTCTATAACTATTTTTACAATGATTTTAATGTTGTATCTTTCACTTCCTGGATTTAACGATCCAAGCTTGCAGAAACTGTTTGCAGCTGGTCAAAAATGCTGCAATCGGATTGGTCGAGGTGAGGGTGTGATCCTCTCGCTTCTCCCATGGGTCCTAGCACCGCTAGAACTAACGCTGGGCTCTTCTCCGCTTCCTGTTCGAGGAATTGCACCCAGTAAGTTAGTGGGTTAGTATAAATCTATGGAGCGGCGAGCACTGTTGATTCGCCTCTCCAAGAAATTTCTGGGCCATTATGTTTACTTTTGGTGTTGCTTGAGGTAGGAATGTTAGCCAAGGTAACAGGAAAACTCCTTGCTCTTCTTTGAACAGTGCTAGAGAATCTTTAACCTCTACCTGAACAAGCAATTGGGTCCTCATTTTAACATCACATTTGAAGGATGGCACCTCTGACATTGCTGCTCATAGCTAATTACTGCGTGAAATGTCATCCCAGATTATGCGCTCAAGTCCTGGACTGGGGCTTGAACTCACAATAAATAAGCAAACTTGGTTTCAGTTGGTTGCCGAAGCAATGGAAACAAGAGATGCACGGAGAGCACAATGTTGAATGAGGGTTTTACAGTGCTGTGCTGGGTGATCACAGCATTGCTATTATGTTAGCAGTGATCTCATATGTGACAGTAAACTACATGGATATAAATGGGATGACAAGAGAAGATCACGGTTATAAATGGCATGGTGACACACTGAAGGTTGGAACATTCTCAGTAATCTTTTTTCCATACAATACATCCTGGCCATTTCCTGCGGCATTGAAAAGCTGGCATTCTGAAACCCAACTAAAGGCCATACAATTACAATAACAAACTGCACATGATCTGTATCTAATTGCATGATTATCCTTGGAATTTGTTGTGAGTATCTTGAAGGAAATTATTTTTATAACAAATTACTGTCATATTACTGCTAATTAGAAAATATTCATGTTGAATCATATTTCACACAGCATCTATAAATGGGTCAATTTAGAATAAAAGCTCTCTTGTCTTTTTTACAATGCAAGCAGAAATAACACTGGATGAACATTGTTTCTGCACCTTGTGAATTAAGACCAACTGCACCATAGTTGATGTGCGAAAGGTTACTACAGTAATGGAGATGCAAAGTCAGAATGGTAATTCACTGCCCAAATAAGGAGGGCAGTAGAGTGGAAATTCAAAAATAGTTCATCCCTGTTTTACACCACTGGCAACTTTTCTACAAAACTTCTGTCTGCCTAGTAATGTAACATTGTAGTGCAGCTTGAGAACCCGAGACGAATCCTGCCTAGATTTTCTGATCTAACAAGATTGCTGCTGGATCAGTGGTGAAGCAGACTTTGTGCCTATTCTTCTCCATGAGCACCAACACTGATGGATCTCCAGTCAGACTGATTTAAATTTCTTAGACAGCTCCCAGCAGTATTTCTGCTGCTGTTGGCTTGCCTGCCTTGGATTGGGGGAGGGGGGCAGGGGAGGAGAGAGAAAGGGCTGTGGTGCCTGCTACAAGGCAGTGTGGCCGACAGGCCCCAGGGCAGCAAAAACTAAATCATTTTTGATTGATTGCACATTTCAAGGCAGCTCTTTAATCTTATATGCAAAGAACAAGATATAATGTGATTCAGCTGCAATTCTTTGGGGTGTCACCATACATTGAACTTTAATTGAAAATCTTATTACTTTGGGCTGGATTTTGCTGTAAAAATACCAGTGAGGCTAACAGTGCTCACCATTGTTTATGTGCAAATCGGACAGTGATTTCCAGTGACCGCACATGTGCAGTTACATACGAACATATGAATTAAGAGCAGGAGTAGGCCATTCGGCCCCACAAGCCTGCTCTGCCATTTGATAAGATCATAGCTGATCTGATTGTGACCTCAACCCTACTTTCCCGTCTATCTACTATAATCTTTGACTCCCTTGTTAATCAGGAATCTATCTAACTCAGCCTTAAAAATATTCAATGAATTCAGTTAAACGCAGAAATCCGGATGTTGCTGTGCCAGATGCCCTGCTCCTCCAGTAGCTGTGCAAAAATGGCACCTCGCTGTCTAGCTCCCCATTCAAACGTACTGAATGGCGTGAAATTCCTGTATTGACGTCGAGATACAGACTAAAGTCGTCAACAAAAGTTAAGTCAAGTCATTTCAAGTCGAAGTACCATTTTAACGGCGTGGTAAGACTTAATTTACTGCCCAACAACCTCTCTGGCACTGAAAATTAACTTTTATAAAAGTGTGGAGTCTCATTCCATCAGATTTTAATTATTGTTGGACATTATTTAAAAAATTGAAATAATTTTTTTTCTTACTTTTTCTTTCTGCCTCCTTTAACTTTGTCTCTTAATCCAATATTTATTTGCCTCTTTTTATTTCGCTTTCTGTACCTGATTTGACCTTGAATTCACTATTCTAACTTACACTTCCTGGTTCAGACTCTGTGCTGCTCATTAACAATGCTTTAATCTGATTGGTTAAAGAGATACATAGCTGCTTGCCCTGTTCACACAGGTCCCAGATGCCCTCTTGAGGGAGCCGTGCTTTTTGGATCTCTTCTTTAGAGGAAAGTCTCTGGGCAAGGGCAAGTCTAATGAGCAGCTGGTGCCATTTGTTCGCTCACAGCAAAATCCGGCCCATTGTTTTATCTGGTGGGTCTCAGGCCCTAGAATTCAAATTGTATTGTATCTAACTTTGATATGTTATTGTAAAACCTTGATATCTTAAAGCATTTTCTAGCTAACCTGTGTATTTCTACGTCACAGGAAAGCCGAGGGTTGACGACATAGTCCATGACTGGTCGAGTCAAGTTAATATTTAATGGATACTGCTGCAAAATGGAAGTACAGTGGTAAGAAGCACTGATCAGGTGCCCATCCATAGTTGTCCTGAGAAAATGGTTTTGGGTCATCTTCTTGAACTGCTATTGTCCTGTAGCATTGGTGTGTACACAATGGTGTTAGGTAGGGAACTCCATAATTTTGACCCAGCGATGATGAAGGATTTCACTGTCTTGCATGATGCTGTACTGCTGGCCGCAATGAGAGAATGGAATCTCTTCTATTTGATAAAAGATGGTGGCATTATCAAGAGAACACACATGGCCACATGGGTTCAATCAATGACACGGACATTCAGGAATCCTGCAATCTGTAAAATTATAGTGCCCTGTCATGTTGTGCACAAACTAACCATCCGTTCAAGTGAGCTGTTGGTAATGGTCAGTGCCACTACTGCTATGTGATTTCTCCTGTCATTTTCCCCTTGTTTTTCTTCTCCAAACAATTTTCCCTATTAGAACTATATTGTAGACAGTGTTTGGTGTACCAACACATTAAACTGGTCTCTGATTCCAAATGATGTCAGGTGACCACAATCTTCTAGTCCCCATGTGCAGCTGCTTAATCCCCTCAATTTCTTAGGGTTTTGTCGGGGTGAATGGGTCATCAATTTAAAATTGTCATGAAGAGAGTGAGGAGAGGGGTTAGGAGAAATTTATTTACACAGATAATTGTTGGAACATGGAATACGTTGTATTAGGGCTGACTGAGCCATCATTTGAGGGAGAACTGGATAAATATTGCAGCAGAAAAAGATAGTGAGATTGTTTGAATTGTTATATAGAGTTTTTTGTGAACTATGACTGAAGGTAACATATAATTTAGTATTAGAAGGATTAGAACAGGACTGTGCTAATTGTATGAAATGTTGTAATTACAAAACCAGACCTACATGTAAAGGACAGAGGTGCTTGGCTGCTAAAATCATCAGATTAAACAGAGTTGCCTTTGTAGCTGCAAAAGTGCTTCTCTGCAGGATTCAAGGATTAGTAACAGGCTCTAGACCACAAAGAAGGTGCAAAATGACTCTGTTGGGGTGATTTTGACTCCTGGGCTTCATTTCCATATTCAGAATCAGACTCCCGCCTGAGCCCGACAGGAATCACTGCCTAGCCAGCGGGGGGAGCAGAAATTCAGGTGGCAGGAGGCCACCTCTGGGTACCCACGGGATCGGTCTCTGGCAGCCAGGTAAGCCTCAGGGAGGGGGATCTTGATAGGGGGAAGGAAGCCTGAGGCAAGGGAGGCCCAAGGTTTCCTTGTGGGGTCCGGAGGACCACTCCTGCTCCTACTGGCCCAAAAGGAAACAGAAAAAAATTAAAATGGTAATATTCACTTGTTCAGGTCTTGTTCACAGCCAATCATGAAAAACTGATGCAGAATTATGCAACTGTAGGAGATAATCAAAAGATGAGCATTTTACTCCAGACCACGCTTGTCTTTTGTGAAACCTTGTAATGCCAAGTTTTGAAATATAACAACAGAAGTGAATAATACAAATGATTTTTCTGCCCCAGAGCATAGGTGCAGCATCTATTTTTGGGTATCTGATAGTGCAGCATGATGAAGAGAGGATGTGTTGGAAATTCAAAGAACAAAGAAAGTGCTTGATTCACACTATGTTCTACTCATGCATGTGGGCGAACTGCAGTGGATCCTCATCATAGTAAAGCAGCAGTGCATGAGTTTCATCAGGTTTAATAGGGAGGCTGTGACTGAGCAGTCCCATCTGGCCGAACAATAGCTGCAGAGACAGCCTACCTTCGTCTTGCACTATCAGTGATAATGAAGGTCAATATTGTCCTCAATTTTTATGCCACAGGGTCCTTACAGATATCCACAAGAATACATGCCAGGTGATTTGCCATGCAGCACTCCATTAAGTATCATCATATATTCACCACATTTTAACAGTGACCAGAAACAACAAACCCAGCTCAAATGTTTCCAAATTGGCTTCCCTAATGTACAGGCTGTTTACATGTAGCCATTTGTGCACCTACCAACAACCCAAAGGCATTCTAAAATTAGAAAGGATATTGTTTTATAAACATGCAAATAGTTTGTGACCTACAGTAGAAAACAATGATGCTCAATGCGTGGACTTGTAAAATAAACCACATGGAATATGTTTAGCATAAGGTATCTCATCAACATGTGTAATCAGTTTGTACCACAGTTCAAAGTTTTGATTTGGTTATTTCACAGAAGTGGAATGGCTTGTAGCTGAATATATTGCTGATGTTGTCCATCACAGCTCATGGAACATTAGAAGAAGAAAGAAAGAACTTGCATTTATATAGCGCATTTCACAACCTCAGGACGTCCCAAAGCGCTTCAAAGCCAATGAAGTACTTTTGAAGTGTAGTCACTGTTGTGATGTGGGGAAACGCAACAGCCCATTTGTGCACAACAAGGACCCACAAACAGCAATGAGAAAAATGACCAGATAATCTGTTTTGGTGGTGATGGTTGAGGGATAAATGTTGACCAGGATATCAGGAGAACTTCCTGCTCTTCTTCAAATATTGCAGACCTGGCTCCCTCAGTACTGCACTGAAGTGTCAGCCTAGATTATGTGCTGAAGTTTCTGGAGTGGGGTTTGAATCCACAACCTTATGACTCAGAAGTGAGAGCATTACTACTAAGCCAAGGCTAACACTTTAGGCTTTTAGAGTGTATAATGCTGGACAGTGTATACAGTGAAGTGCTCCAAATTGACAGAGAATAGAAATCATGAGAGCAGGAGAGGCCTTGTGAAAGAATCAATAGAGGAAATATGATCTGTGACAAGGAGGCAGACTGAGAGAAAGAGAGTAACAAAAATCAGCAAATTAAAAGAAAATGAAAGAAGGAGGAGTGAGGGACGGACAAGGTTTGAAGAGAATTAGCTAGTAAGCATTGTGGGGAGGGATAGTGAAGAGGGACGGTGTACAAATGTTTGAAAGTATTTCTAGCTGTGGGGTCCCTGACTCAAACCGTTGCTGGAAACTCTTCACATTAGGTGTAAGAAGAGGTTAATGGATAACTTTTGCTTTTAGCCAAGATTCATTAGTGCTCCATGTTTGAAAACCTGGCTATTTTTGCAATAAATCTTACCTTTTTGAATGGAAGGATCTGTGAAGTGCTACATGGACACGTTCAATGTAAAGCGTCAAACATTTTTCATTTGCATACAAAGAACGAGGCATGCACCATTTTCTAAAACTGTCGAGTCAGTCATGTGGAATAGTTAAAAATCAAATAAAACTGTTACAATGTGCATCATGGTGTTTTTGTAGCATGAAGTACAAATTAACTTGAAATCTATTAATTTAAAGAACTTGAATTGTATTGCTTTTCATTAACATCATTGTTAGCCAATCAGGTATCTTCATATTAATCTATCTAATAACATACCTAAAACATTTTAGTCTGTCAGTGATCTGTAAATGTGTTGTTAAAGTAGTTCCTTTCACGTTCTAATGAATACGTTTTTTTTTGCAGTGAACATTTGCATCTCATTTCTAAAATCTCTTGACATCTTGTGGGAATCTCTGTATGTTCTGCTGGATTGGCTTTGCACAGCGGAGCTTATAAGCTTTGAAATTACTGTGTGCAATAAACATGTTTGTGTGATATTTTGTCAGATATTTTAATGGAGACATTAATTATTTTAAAATAAATTAGCACATCCACTAAAAAAGCAAAGTTACATAAATGGTATTAAGAATTTGGACACTAATATTTTGCACAGCAGTTTTAGGCTATATTGTTAACTTAATAATGCAATGGGTTAGAGAAGACCATTAGTCCATCCAGCCTAGCCCACCCATCCATCAGTTCCTTCTCATGATTCTGGAAATAATAGCCCTTTTTCAGGAATTACTAACAGGAATTCATCCACTCTATTTTAAAGCCTGGCATGATTTTCTGTCCCATAAATCAGTTCCACAATCCTATAACTCAGAATTTTAAAAAATGTTGCATAAATTTTGATGCCCTTAACTTGAAATTGTGTTCGCTAGTCCTGGAATCCTGTGACTGACAGAAGGACCTTGCTGGATCCAAATTATCCACACCAGTGAAAATCTTAACGACCTCTAACAAGTCCCCTCCTCATCTTCCTTCTTTCCAGAGAGTAAAATCCCAGGATAAATAATCCTTTCTCATAACTCAGTCCTTTTAATCCTGGAATCAACCCTGTAGCCCTACATCCAATAATCTTACATCTTTCCTGAGGCTGAACACTGTACTCCAGATACAGCCTCACCAAGGCCAGATACAACTTCAACATCACCTTTGACTTATAAATAACATCCCTAATATTCAACTCAACATTTTATTTGCTTCCTTGACCACCTGTGAGCACTTAATACAATGGTTTTAACAACCTATCTGCCAATGCCCCCACCTTGGTAGCTTTTTCTCTATAGATGAAATCTCAGGAACTTCTGATGCTGTAGGTGAACTGGCAACAGATATATATCCTTGATCGATCAAGGTCAGTTACCTCAAGCATTATATCATAAAACATGTACTCCACATTCCCACTTCTTCTACCTGATCCCACCAATTGAGGTGAGGCTCACAGATTTATAATTTATGGGGTCATCCCTTTTTAAAGAAAGGGGTAACATTTTCTATTTTCTGATTCCAATGAGCTGTGAGGAGGGCATTTGCAATCTCCTTAGCCAATTCCACCAATACACTAGGATTGAAATTGTCTGATCCTGGAGCCTTGTTTACCTTACACTTTCTAAACCTTTCTAATGTGCCTTCCTTTGTGATACTAAGGGTTTTTAGCCCACTCTTTCCTTTATACACGTTTCTCAACTCAGGCACCCCTCCCCCCCACCTTTTAATGGCTAAAAACAGTAACACAATAATGATTTAGTAATTTTACCATTTCCTTTCCTCAGTCACCATCACTGCCACTGATAAACAGACTCATGTACCTCTACACCCTTCTGTTTCTTCTCAGAAACTTAAAGAATATTTGTCCTTTTATATAATCCACTATTCCTCTCATGATTCCTTTTATCAGTTTCTTGGAGTTCCCTGCTTGATTTGATAGTTCATCCTGTCCTGCTCCTTCTCTGTACATTTCAGAATTTATATGCACTTTCTTTCTCCCTAATGCCTACCATGACTTCCCTTTTCATCCATATCAGTTTTATTCTTCTGTTTTGTCTTTGACTTGTTTCTGGAACAAACTGCCCCTATAATGTAAAAAATATCTCCTTAAAGCACTCTCGTTTTCCCTCCACATCATTCCCTTTAAATTGTATTTCCCATTTTATTTCTTTCATGCAGTATTTTATCCCTTCAGTCTGCTCTCCCCAAGTCCAGATTCTTAATAGTTTTAATTATCTGTTCTGGCCTAATTTTGACCTTAAAATTAGCAACTGTATGGTTAATGGACAATTGCTTCCTTAGTGCAACTTGACTTATTATTCTCTTTTCATTAGTTAGAACAAAATCCAATCTTGCTGTCCTTCTTGTGGGTTCCCTCACCTATTTAAGAAAAATATTCTTTAAGTACTTCAGTAAACTCCCTTGTGCATACAGATTGTCCCACTGTAAGTCCCAGTCAATGTCTAAACAGAACTCTTTGCTGTGATTATAGCTGTATATTGTAAACAATTTTACAACACCAAGTTATAGTCCAGCAATTTTATTTTAAATTCACAAGCTTTCGGAGGCTTCCTCCTTCCTCAGGTAAATGTTGTGGAACATTCACCTGAGGAAGGAGGAAGCCTCCGAAAGCTTGTGAATTTAAAATAAAATTGCTGGACTATAACTTGGTGTTGTAAAATTGTTTACAATTGTCAACCCCAGTCCATCACCGGCATCTCCACATTATAGCTGTATACTCACAGTTCAGGATTGTGATTCAACGCTTGTAACTTCTTTGATGGAAAGATGTCTACATTAGGGCACGCTTCAAGGATCTGAGCATCCGGACCAAGTGTGACATGCTTATATGTGGTTTGCCTTGTGTTCTCCAATACACACTGCTTACTGTGGTTTATTGTAGTTTTTATCCCATTGTCATTCACAAAGGTTGGATGTCTCATGGAACTATCTGGACGTATCCCTGTGCTAGACTGAAAAGCTTGAGCTTCCTGAGTCTCCTGATTTTCTGCAAAAATAAATAGTAAATAATGTAATATGTCATTAATAATTGATGAATTGTTAAATTATATTTTACAATTTAAAAAGTAAAACTAGGGCTTATATGAGCAGGGCTGTTTGTTCAATTTCCCAAGTTTGCAGCACTGTTGGGCAGCATTACCCATTGACTGCTCATATCGGGCAATCACGGGAGTGATGCCTTCAATTTTCTGTCCATTAAAAGTAATGAGCAGAAAATCATGGGCTGCAGCCTGTCAGTGTCATGTGTAACAGGTGGCAAGGCTCTCTGCTGGCTGCATGAACTCAGAAAATAACCCCAAAATTAAGCCGATGGAGTGGAATGGCGGTAAATGTTGTGATGGTAAGACATAGGTTCGATTCCACAAGTCAACAGGCAGCAGGTTTCAGTTCTGAGTTATGCCATCATGGGGAGCCAAACACCAAGCGAAAGCTAGGTTCCTCTCACCAGAAGAAAGGGATAACTGGAGAGTCAGCATCTAAATGGCTTTTGCACACTTTCTAATGACCAGCCATAAAGCTGCATTTTTAGAGGTCTGGAAAAACACCAGCTATCTCTTATTTGAGGTGGAAATAAATGCTCATCTAACTGAGCACAGATCTAAGGATTTATATTTGTGCCTGTATTGCAGAATATATACTAAAATTGGAAATATTTATTTTGAAAACTATTCTCTTAGTATCTAATACTGCTAAACAGGTAATATTTTCAGGGGATTGGCTGGTACACTACATTACCCCACTCTTCTTTCACATCTGGGACCTGGGTTTGAGTCCACCCCAAACTGATGCATGAACGTCTTGTTTGTTTGATTGGTTTTACGATCCTAAGTTTAGACAGTCTCAATCTAGTTCCAAGCGAGTGTGAGACCGTATATCAACTCTTCCCATAAATTGGCACTGCATTGACAATCTCACTTAGATGCCAGAAGTGTGCTGGTGTGGGAAAGAGACTTGTAGATTTAAACTGCGTTGTTGGGTTATGCTAAACCAAACCTGGAAGTGCTTGATACTAACACTGGATATGAAAGGTGGGGAGAAATGTTCAATTTCCCAGCATTCAACTGGAGATTTTAAAAATGCCATATTGAATTCATCTTTGACCTCAATTGTGCTTTAGCATTGAAGGATACATGTCCACTGTAGCTTGATAAATATTTTGTTCCGTGTTTGAAAAAAAATAAAGTAAAAAGAGAAAAAATAAGGAAAATGTACAATATCAGTGATAGCACAGTGAATAAATCTTGATGGAAAATTTTGCCTTCATAATTATTATAAAACTAGAGGGTTTGTAGGCAACTCTACATCTAATATAATGCTTTAATTGTTTATGTTTCAGCTGCTGTACATTAAATGTTACAAAATATTGGACATGCTAAATATTGTATGAATCATCTGTTTTTTAAAAAATAAATAATATATATGCTTTAATCCTGTCCTGTGAAACATTACCTTGGTCTCACAAAGTGCAACTACACAATACAATGCGGGTTGGTGGGGGGGGTTGTTGGGAAGAGTTGCTCTGGTCACAATGAGCTGTGAATCGCAAACAGTCTTTTGAATGCATTTACAATGTTGTTACACATAGCAATTACCACAGTTCTTCCCTAGGATTAGTAGCTTTATATGGTTTCGTAGAGTATTTGCATTCTTGTTACTCTGCCATATAATAAGTTTATTATTTATTTTGTGATCTTGTATCTTAATCATAAATTAAAACTGGTTACAAATTGATATATTTTTATTACAGATTATATTTTTGTAAGTCTCTTTAAGTGGGGTTAATTTTATAGAAAATGATTTAATCATAATCTTTGGCAATACATGTGTAACTGGCATGCATTTTTGTTTAATGTTTTGAGTTCAGGCCACAGTCATTAAATGCAGTGTACATACTGTACCTGAATAGACAGTGAGCTGGCCACAGCATGAAGTTGCGCCATTCTGGTTGGTAGCAACACAATTGTACAACCCCGAATCTTCTGGAAAAGCTTCTGTAATTACCAGTGTGCAAACCTCTTCTATAATAAATATAAATTTTTAAAAAGTGATTTTGCTGAATATTTAATACTTGAATCTAAATGGACACAATTACAGTTGTAAAATGGAAAACGGAGCTACAAAATTGCTCTGTCAACCACTTAACACATATTGTACATCTGTCTCAATTACAGGCATTTTAATGTCATTGAACTCTTCTGTCATTAACCAGCTGAGTACTGAATATCCCTTACAGTTTTCCCACGATGTCCATGTTTGCAATCTTGTGACATTTTCAAGAATACGGTTCAAGAATGAATATTATAAAGGATTCGCTATCGTCCGTTTTTCGCTCAGCGATGAAAGTTAAAATGACTTCTGATGAGGGTCAATTTAGTGCAATCCATCAATTTACCATTTTCACAAAATCCTAATATCATGGTTGGATCTACATTCCTCTTTTTTTATGGTCTATCATTATGTCAGTACAGATATTATGCAGTTGAGTAAATACTTACTAGGTTAGAAATGGTTGTACAGTATTAAACCATTAACTGAGCATTGCCTAGGATTTTCCAGTGAAAGTAAGCGTGCTTATGAACCCACAATTTTAGTGTTTTACTTGCCTGCAATGCAGCTTGCAACATAATGACTGCACAGCGGATTATCAGATGGAGCATGAGATTCACTGATTATGGCCATTGCCTTTTTAACTACACTAAACAGCCTTTAAACCCTTGAAGTAGTACATGAGAACTGAGTCCACCTTTTACTCAATGATTTCTCAACACAATAGACTATAGAAAGCAAAGCAAGTGCTGTTTCAATGACCAAGGCTGCAAGGATGCAGGAAAGAAGCAAATGTATGGAATAGATGGCCACCCCTTTAGAAGCAGCTGGCGTAGGAAACATGGGAAGAAATCACAGAGTGGGTCAGTGCTGTCTCTTGAACTCGCAGAACCTGCCAGGATGTCAGAAAGATGGCAGATCTCACGAAACCTATGTAAGTCACACTAATAATAAGCCTGACCATAAGTGGACATGTAAGAAAGGCAGCTCTGCCAAACTTTGCACCTTTTCCTGCTTCCCCATGCAAACCAGTAAGAGGATGTTAACTGGTACAACACTAGCATAAAAGAACCAGAGCAAGGAATGCTTAGTATGAATGGATTACTTTGATATGGGAAAGATACAATTACAAAGTACAAATGTGTGCCCAGCAACCATTCCAAAAAGGCGTTCACTCAATAACTACAAGTCAACCAGCAGGATGGTGCCCATAAATAGCTAATTACTGTAGATGCTGTAAATCTGAAACAAAAATAGAAAAAGCTGAAAAAACTAAGCAGCTCAATCAGTGTCTGTGGAGAAAACAGACAGTCTGCGGTAGATTTTCACTGGTGCTGCTGGGTGGAAACAGGGCTTCGCTCCCGATCCATACGATGTAAACTTTGGAAGGGCCTTCCGCCAGACAGCCCTTTTAAAATGCAAATCAGGGTCCTATGATGAACATGGGATGCCGACTGCCATTTTTAAACACTACTGGATGGAGTTCCATTAAAACACCAATTATGCCACTACTAATGAGCTCAACAACATTAACACACAACTTCATTGCAATAGCTCCACAAGTCACTTCCTCCCAACAGTAATTTGGTAGCGTGTTGTAACAATGGATTAATTATGCGCTGCTCTGCACTCTCAATTACTGATGCCGAATCCATGATCAGCCAGGTGGTCATTGTAAGGCCAACAGTAATTTACTAGCTAATAATTCTGTTTAGTATTAGAAATAAAAATCCCCAAATATATTCAATTTAAGTACATTCTACTTGTTTCTGTTAAATGCTACTTACCAGGTACTGCTGTTAAACATGCCTCTGCGGGTTGGACACAAGCGTGCAACAGAGAAAGGAAAACAAGAGAATGTTATTGTCTGTAAGTTAGATTCTAGAAAACTACAGAAAAGTGACAAAATATTTATAAATTGTATTGACTTGTGTCAGTAAATTCTGTTAATATTCTGCTCCTAACCAGCATTACTGTGACAATTTGCATACTGATGAAGTGTTGAATTATGTAAACCATGCATCATATTTTGATTCTTCCCATTACTGGTGGGTCATAGTTTATTTTTAATTAGTGGCACTGTGGCTTTGTGCTACTAATACCAACCACTTTGAAACTGGCATCAAGTTTTCAATCTTGGCAGTAGTTGTTAGAATTTCGAAATGCATGACCCTGATAGCACTGATGTATATTTGGAGTAGCGTTAGCAATTTTCATTGTTTTGTGCCCAGTGAATAAATATCCATTCAAACTTCCCTTACGATGTGAATCTACTTTGTCCGTGATTGTAATTCTAATGCACCACAGGATAGCAGGAATGTATTAGCATTAATTTATTGGCCCAGATTTTCCTGCAACCCTCTGATGCATCTTTTTCACCTTCAGCCTCACCCAAACCAATGCATTCAGCGGTTGGCCACGTCACTATCACTCACTCACGCCTCTCTACTTTCTCCCCTTATAGGAGAAGAGAGCCCAGAATGCACGAGAGAGGGTGAGGACCGGAGGGGAGCCGCCACATCTGGTTGTCCTCACAGACGCAGAGCAGGAGGCTCTGGAACTGAGCCACACCCTCGAGCGCCTGTCCGTCGGGGACGCCAAGACTGCAACCCAACAAATGGCTGGTGAAAGAACCTTAACATTCAGCATTCACAATAGCAATTGATGTTAACATGCCTTGCCATCTTCAGCACCTCAGCATCTGTCATCATGCTTAATATTGCCTTCTGTTCTCTTACAGGGCCTTCAGCGACCGCCGTGATGGCTGAGGACAATTCCTCAGAGGACCTGCTGGCCTCTGAGGGGGCACTGTCACATCTGAGCGAGCCATCCACCAGCGCAGATACACACACCTCGGTGGGTCCCCGTCCTCAATTAGTTAGGGTCACACATGGTGAGTCATCACATACGTGTGCATGAGCAGACACTGGTGGCAGGGGCAGCTGTGGAGAGTCCGCGTCGATGGGAGCACTCTTCTCCAGGCTCTGCTCAGCTGGACACAGATGCTGAACCCTGGGGGCCATCCATGAAAAGGAGAATGATCGAGGGGCAGCAGCACATCTGCGAGGTGCTGGAACAGGTGCCACACGCACTCTCCACAATCGCGCGGAGGATGGAGGAGTCCAACTCCTGCATGAGTGGAATGGTGGTACAGGAGGGAATCTCTAAGATACTGTCACAGGGACGTGAGGGCATCTCTGAGATAGTGTCGCAAGGTGGTCGAGTCTGCCACTGCACAGGTGCAGGTGGAGCAGTCTTTGGAGGGGCTCTCACGGGCCGAAACCCAGAGGGCGTAGGCCCAAAGCATCTAATCGGTCAGGGCATGAACAAGAGCAACCTGTCACTACCTCTGCTGCAGCCACAGGGGATGCACCACGTAGGAATACTCGTTAAGCGAAAGGCGAAGGTTTTGTGAGCACAAAGGGGATGCACAAGGGTGTTTGACGGTTTGTCATGTTTTTTATTTATATTTGCTTTTTGTTAATCACACATTAAATATTATTATTGTCACCACTATTGCCACGTCTTGGCCATTCTTGACTGGCTTGTGTAATAAGGCCCTTTCATGAGGTTCACCATGAATGCCCACACTTGATGCCACCCATTGGGTCACTCTACAGTGGGTGTATGTGTAGTTGCAAGACTTATGTGCAGGGGGCGGGTGGGGGGGGGTCCGCTGGTGTGGCCACTCCTCTGTCCAGGTGGTGAGGACTGGACTCTTCACACCGTCTGACGTTAGGAGAACCGTTCACATATCAGTGACTCCCTGGCCTCATGAGCAGCCAGGTGAGCTGCTGTTCTGCCCATGGGTTGCTCCTCCTCCTCTGCCTCCTCATCCTCCTCCTCCTCAATATGGGTGGTAGATGTGGATGGGGCCTCCTCCAGCAGCACCCCTCTCTGTTCTGCCATGTTGGTGATTATAATGCGTCCCACTCTGTGTGCTGCATATTGAAGCGCTCCCCAGAATGATCAAGGCACTTGAAGCGCATCTTGAGCAGCCCTATAGCATGCTCAATTATAGACCTGGTAGCGATGTGGCTGTCGTTATATCAACGCTGTTGCTCGGTGGTGGGGTTCCTCAGATGTGTCATGAGCCACGTGTGCAGGGGGTATCCCTTGTCTCCGAGGAGCCAGCCCTTGCGGGTATTTGGTGCGTGGAAGAGGGGTGGCGTGTTGGACTCCCGGAGGATGAAGGAATCGTGGCAGCTGCCAGGGTATCTGGCACACACGTGAAGGAATCTCTTGCGGTGGTCACAGATGAGCTGAGTGTTGATGGAGTGATAGCCCTTCCTGTTGATGAACAGTCCTGGCTCGTATGGAGGTGCTCGTATTGCTATTTGGGTGCAATCGATTACACCCTGCACCCGTGAGAAGCCAGCCACAGCGTGGAATCCCACTGCCCTCTCCGTCTGGCTGAGGTCATCCATGGGGAAGTTGACATAGTGCGAGGCCTGTGAAACAAGCCGTCGGTGACCTGCCTTATGCATGTGTGCAAACGACTGAGAGACCCCGGCAATGTCCCCGGTGGTACCCTGGAACGATTCAGAGGCGAAGATGTTGAGGGCAACAGTGACTTTGACAGCGACAGGTAAGGAGATGCTGCTTGGCCCAGCCGGGAGCAGCTCGGCATGAAGGAGGTTGCAGATGTCCGTGACCACCTGGGAACTGACTCTGAGTATGCACTGCTCCTCAGAGAGGTCCAGGAAGCTGAGCCTTGGTCTGTAGACCCTGTGGTGAGGGTAGTGCCTCCTGCGACATCACTCTCTCTGTTGTTGCCCTCCGTGCTGCTGTGCAGGTGCGTGTGGTGCAGCACTATGTTGTGGAGTTCCACGTGGCAGAGGTGGACGGAGTGCCTGGCAAGGCTGGTGATGTTGCTCGTCCTCGGATGAAGTGATGCATGCAGCTATGGCGCCCTCCATCCTGACGACGTGAATTTGAGGGGGTCCGCAAAGTAGGTAAATGTGTTTGCACAGCAGAGTTTCCGGTATAAGTTAAGAATTTTGAGTGGAAAGACAAAGGTGTTGCAGCCAAAACTTTGTCTGAAGTGACAGATTGCCCTGCTGCAATAAATGAGGTTTTCCTCCCGCCTGTCAAATAATCCTTGCATCTCCCACTGACTGCCGGCTGAAACATGTCTGCGACAACAGGGAGTGTTTCCCACAGCACGGGAAACATGCTGAGGATCCTTCCAAATTGCACCTCTGCCAAAATCTCCACTCAATGAGGTCTCTCAAGTACCTCAACTATCTACCTAACTATCTAAAGCAGCATCCCGCTGGCTTTAATTGCCGTGTCACTGGGGAACCTGGAAGTCAGCGGGTTGGAGCCGGGCTCTGAACCCGGTTCGGGATTCCGCCATTTTAGGAGCTCCCCCCGCCCCCAACGCACCTTCTCGGCCATCCAAAAATCAGCACCAAGGACCGGAACGGGTCTGATAAAATGCGGGGAGATTGTAACAGGCCATTTACGAAGTCTTTTTAAAATAATTAGTCCTATTGAAATGCAGTTCCTTCATTTGCTTGTGGGAATTCTGAATCCTCTTCTGCCTTTTCTGTACTTGTTTTAGCTTCCGCCTCTACTCCTCCCTGGAGTCCCGTTCATTTGTTCTAACGTTATCAATTTAAAGGCTTGGCACTCAGCACTACCCCAATTCAAACTGGAACTGAGGGAGAACGTGGCTGGAGGGCTCCAAGCACGACACAGAGATATCTTGGATATACGAGGGCAATCCTAAATCGGAAACAGAGCCTGTTCTCACTGGGCACTGTTTTCTGGATGCAATGCTTCCAGCCCAACTGCTGTTGCGAAAGTTGGTTGTAAATTTTCTGTGGGCATTGGAAATATGTTTAAAGCAACCAACCTAGGAGCAATAAATCATGTTGCTATCAGGCCATCAGCGACATTATTTTTGAGTCTGAGTGGCAGCAGCGTGAAAACTGGCTTTGATCCAGAAAAATCGCATTGATTTTATCGGGGGTGGGGTGGAGCTATGATAATTAACTTCTCACTGTATTTGATTAGGTTAACGGCACAAAAGTTCTAGGAAAATAAGTAATGATGTCTTCCATAATTTCCTCTTTATTTTGCACCGTTCAAGGGCCACTACGACATAGATGTGCCATTACCATGCTGCAAGTCCCCAGAAAGTCAGGCAGCTGTAAACTATTGTTAGTACAGCTGAATAATAACCGATAGACTTTAGTCAATTAATTCATTGCAGAATTGTATGGGCTACATTTTACTGTTGTGATTTCATGCTCCAAGTTGAAAAGACAGTGGGGGTAATCTTCACTCTTGGCGTGGCAGTAAACAGGTGGTTGCAGTTTGGTTGCCCATTATACCTCCTATCCAATTTTCCTTTCTGTTGAAGTCAATTTTTTTTTTAAAGAAAGGATACACTTCCTTCCCCTTTCTGTTTTTCTGAATCACTCATCTTCAGCATCAGAAAAGGAGGGTGGTTGGCCAGTGTCCACCAATATTGCTCTCACTCCAGTTGGGAATCTCATAAGAGCATCTTCCCTTGGCCCATGCTCGATGCCCACCCAAACCAATGAGACTGAAACTAGGAACTCAGTGGGGTGGGTAAATGGGCCTTTGTTCCATGATTCTGTTTGTTAACATGATACACAGTTCACAATACTCATGTTTTAATTTAAATGTTCTTAAGTCAAGTTTTTGAATCAACAAGCCAGAATTATGTCTGTGTGCTGGGGAAGAAATGTCCTTACATTGCAAAAAGTAACGTAGAGTTTCTTTTTTAAAAACTTTTTTTGAATGCATTTTCAAAGTAGAATAAGGGACATGCTGAATAGATTGGCAGAGAAAGTAATTAATTTGGGTCAATTGTAATCTTTAAAATAGAGCTGGAGTGAAATCTGTTGAGAAATGGCATTGAGGATTATAAAGGTAAAGCTTAAGTTTTTTTCAGGGAAGTTGGGGAAGGAATTTAGTTTTCCCCTAAAGTAGGGGATTAATAGGTAACGGTGGTTTAAGAGAGGGGGAAAAGCTGTTGACCCTTTAGGGTGAAGTCTGTATGTGGTCCAAGTCACTTTGCTACCAAGAGGAAATGGAGCTCCACTGGACACATTCGTACCCTCAAAAAAAATCAGTTATCACTTTATACTGATTTTAAAAATAGATTTCTTAGAAAGTGCAATATGATTCCACTTACTCTTTCTTAAAATTCGAAAGTCTGCAGAGTCCTTGATTAGCCTTTCCTCCTTGTACCACTGCACGCTTAAAGGGGAGGAACCCTGGACTCTGCACTCCAGTACAACTAGCTGACTCTTTGGTGACGTAACATCCTGCACACACTACAAGAAGAAAGCACGTTATTCTATTTACTAACATTATAAACTAAAACAATGAAATGTAGAGAACAGTTCCTTAAAGAAACACTTCATGAAAATCTTTTTGTTTGGTGAAGCAAAAGATCCAGAAAAGCCATGCACCATTTTTATTAATGACGACGTTAGAATCATAGAATCTTACTACACAGAAGGAAGCCATTTGGCCTGTCGTGCCTGTGCCAAGTGTGGCATGCAATGCTCACCTTTTGATGTGCCTATGTAGTTCTGGAATGCTGCTGAATTGCTTATGAATGCTCTTTAACAAGATTTTTCGGTTAAATTGGCCCTCTTCCTAACATTTTTGAGGGTTAAGAGTGCTCAGTTCAGGGCTAAAGACAGATAACTAATTTGTTGGCACCTTATGCAGACATTCTACCAAACATCATAGGATTATAGAATGATACAGCACAGAAAGAGGCCATTCGGCCCATTGTGCCTGTGACAGCTCTTTGAAAGAACTATCCAGTTAGTTCCTCTACCCTGCACTTTACCCATAGCCGTCCAAATTTTCCCATTTCAAGTATTTATCCAATTCCCTTTTGAAAGTTATTATTGAATCTGCATCTATCACCCTTTCAGGCAGCGCATTCCTGATCACAACAACTCGCTGCGTAAAACATTTTTTCCTCATGACACCTCTGGTTCTTTTGCCAATTTCCTCAAATTTGTGTCCTTTGGTTAACAACCCTTTTGCCACTGGAAACAGTTTCTCCTTATTTACTCTATCAAAATTCTTAATGATTTTGAACACCTCTATCAAATCTCCCCTTAACCTTCTCTGCTGTAAGGAGAACAACACCAGTTTCTCTAGTCTCTCACGTAACTGAAGTCTTTCATCCCTGGTACCATTCTAGTAAAGCTTCTCTGCACTCTCTCCATGGCTTGACATCTTTCCTAAAGTGCGGTGCCCAGAATTGGACACAATACTCCAGCTGGGGCCTAACCAATGTTTTATAAAGGTTTAGCATATCTTCCTTGCTTTTGTACTCTGCCTTTTATTTTAAAGCCAAGGATCCCATATGCCTTTTTAACAGCCTTCTCAATTTGTCCTGTCACCTTCAAAGACTTGTGTACGTACACCCCCAGGTCTCTCTGTTTTACACCCCCTGTACAATTGTACCATTTAGCTTATATTGTCTCTCCTCATTCTTAGTACCAAAATGAATCTCTACTTTTTTACTAAAGCTCATAAATCAAAGCCCATGGTTTCTAGAATTGTATGACTGCATTTGCAGTTTGAGCTATTAGTTGTTTTGAAGACAGTTTGATAGATGATATAATTCGGCCAGCACTGGATATTAACATAAGTAACAAAATAACTTTGAAACTATGGCTACTTTCCATTGCCCTCAGCCCCTGAAGGTCTCTCTTGTGCTGCACATGTCATTTTCCAACCACTTCTGAAATACTTTCACATAGAGGAGCTAATGAGAGAGAATGTGTGTGTCTTTTATGCCTTTAAACGGTAGGCTTCACAAACATTTATTCGATTTTCATTTGTAAGTATTGTTTTAAAGTGATTCACATATATGCATAAGATAGCCAATATTGCTGATTTTGCTCCGTGTTTGACAGTGGTCATTCGAACGTTCTTTTTTAGCCTTAGACAAGATTGCAAGAGCCATCATTCCTCTTGCTTTCCGTATCTAATCTAATAGTAAAACTTGACCTCTTCGGCACATTTTTCTTAGGTAGACATTGATGAGAACAGTTGTAACAAGAATAACAATCTCTATTCAGCAAAGTATTAGAAGCCCACTAAAATAGTAACATAGGAAACTTTACTCCCTCAAGTTATATTTTGGTAACCTAGGGCTAATAAGATTCTGCAAATATTGACCTTTGCCCCTACCATTGGAGTTAGTTACCCTTTAAACTACGTGGTGCAATGTGTGAATTCAGCAATACTTACATGGGTGAATAATTCTGGTTGCCATGCGTAGTGATATCATAAATTAATTTAAAAAGAATCTGTTTGTGATTTTGCCTCATATAGCGACTAGATCAATTCCTCCCCATGGAAACAAAGATAAGAATCATAGAAAGGTTACAGCATGGAAGGAGGCCATTCGGCCCATCGAGTCCGTGTTGGCTCTTTGCAAGAGAAATCAAGCTAGTCCCACTCCCCCGCCCTATCCCCGTAGCCCTGCAATTTTTTTCCTTTCAAGTACTTATCCAGTTCCCTTTTGAAGGCCATAATTGAATCTGCCTCCACCACCCACTTTGGCAATGCATTCCAAATTCTAACCACTCGCTGTGTAAAAAAGTTTTTCCTCATGTCACCTTTGGTTCTTTTGCCAATCACCTTAAATCTATGTCCTCTGGTTCTTGACCCTTCCGCCAGTGGGAACAGTTTCTCTCTATCTACTCTGTCTAGACCCTTCATGATTTTGAATACCTCTATCAAATCTCCTCTCAACCGTCTCTGTTCCAAGGAGAACAACCCCAGCTTCTCCAGTCTATCCACATAATTAAAGTCCCTCATCCCTGGAATCATTCTAGTAAATCTCTTCTGCACTCACTCTAAGACCTTCACATCTTTCCTAAACTGCAGTGCCCAGAACTAGACACAATACTCCAGTCATGGCCAAACCAGTGCTTTATAACTTCCTTGCTTTTGTACTCTATGCCTCTATTTATAAAGCCCAGGATCCTGTATGCTTTTTTAACTGCTTTCTCAACCTGCCCTGCCACCTTCAACGATTTGTGTACATATACCCCCAGATCTCTCTGTTCCTGTACCCCTTTTAGAATTGTGCCCTTTTGTTTATATTGCCTCTCCTCATTTTTCCTACCGAAATATATCACCTTGCATTTTTCTGCGTTGAATTTCATCTGCAACGTGTCCGCCCATGCTACCAACCTGTCTATATCCTCTTGAAGTCTCTCACTATCCTCCTCACTGTTCACTATACTTCCAAGTTTTGTGTCATCTGCAAATTTTGAAATTGTGCCCTATACACCCAAGTCCAAGTCATTAATACATATCAAGAAAAGCAGTGGTCCTAGTACCGACCCCTGGGGAACACCACTGTACACCTCCTTCCAGTCCGAAAAACAACCATTCACCACTAATCTCTGCTTCCTGTTACTTAGCCAGTTCTGTATCCATGCTGCTACTGCCCCTTTTATTACATGGGTTTCAATCTTGATCACAAGCCTATTATGTAGCACTTTATCAAATGCCTTGTAAAAGTTCATATACACATTAACTGCATTGCTCTCATCTACCCTCTCTGCTATCTCATCAAAAAACTCTATCAAGTTAGTTAAACATGATTTGGCTTTAACAAATCCATGCTGGCTTTCCCTAATCAATCCATACTTATCCACGTGACTGCTAATTCTGTCCCGGATTATCATTTCTAAAAGTTTCCCCACCACCGAGGTTAAACTGACTGGCCTATAGTTGCTGGGTTTGTCCTTACACCCTTTTATTGAACAATGGTATAAAATTTGCAATTCTCTAGTCCTCTGGCACCACCCCCATATCTAAGGATGTTTGGAAGATTATGGCCAGTACCTCCGCAATTTCCACCCTTACTTCTCTCAGCAACCTAGGATGCATCCCTTCCGTACCAGGTGACTTATCTACTTTAAGTACAGCTAGCCTTTCTAGTACCTACTTTTTATCAATTTTTAGCCCATCCAGTGTCTCAACTACATCTTCCTTTACTGAGACTCTGGCAGCATCTTATTCCTTGGTAAAGACAGATACAAAGTACTCATTTAGTACCTCAGCCATGTCCTCTGCCACTATAAGTAGATCTCCTTTTTGGTCCCTAATCAGCCCAACCCCTCCTCTTACTACTCGTTTACTGTTTACATGCCGAGAGAAGACTTTTGGATTCCCTTTTATGTTGGCTGCCAGTCTATTCTCATACTCTCTCTTTGCCCCTCTTATTTCCTTTTTCACTTCCCCTCTGAATTTTCTATATTCAGCCTGTGTTCTCACTTGTGTTATCAGCCTGACATCTGTCATATGCCCCTTTTTTCTTCTTCATCTTACTCTCTTTCTCTTTTGTCATCCAGGGAGCTCTGGCTTTAGTTGCCCTACCTTTCTCCCTCGTGGGAATGTATCTAGACTGTACCAAACCATCTCCTCCTTGTTCAATTACAGTTTTGCCTGCCAATCTTTGATTCCAATTTACCCGAGCCAGATCTGTTCTCATCCCACTGAAATTGGCCCTCCTCCAATTGAGTATTTTTACTTTAGAGTCCTTTTCCATAGCTATTCTAAACGTTATGATACTATGATCGCTGTTCTCTAAATGTTCCTCCACTGACACTTGCTCCACTTGGCCCGCCTCATTCCCCAGAACCAAATCAAGCACTACCTTCTTCCTCATTGGGCTGGAAACGTACTGGTCAAGAAAGTTCTCCTGAACACACTTCAAAAATTCCTCCCCCTCTTTGCTCCTTATATTATTACTATCCCAGTCCATATTAGAATAGTTGAAGTCCCCTGTTATCACTACTCTATGGCTTTTGCACCTCTCTGTAATTTCCCTGCAAATTTGCTCCTCCCTACCCTTCCCAATAGTTGGTGGCCTATAGAATACACCCAGTAGAGAAATGGCACCTCTATTGTTTCTTAACTCTAACCAAATAGATTCTGTCCTTGACCCCTCCAGGACATCCTCTCTCTCCAGCACGGAATATTATCCTGAATCAATACTGCCACCCCTCCTCTCCTTTCCTTCCTTCCCTATTTTTCCTGAACAATTTGTATCCAGGAATATTTAGTACCCAATCCTGCCCTTTTTTGAGCCAGGACTCCGTTATCGCCACGACATCGTATTCCCATGTGGCTATTTGCGCCTGCAGCTCACCAACCTTGTTTACCACGCTTCGTGTGTTTACACACATGCACTGTGAACCAATCTTAGACTTTCTTGTACTCTCTTTTAGTCTGATCACACCTAATACCGTACTATTTCTTATTCTAGTGCTATCTTTCTCTCCCAATCCTTTATGTACCTTGTTTCGCCTTTCTAGTGCCTCATCCTGGTGCCCAACCCTCTGCCAAATTAGTTTAAACTCCCCCCCACCCCCACAGCACAAGTGAACCTCCCGGTGAGGACACTGGGCCCAGCTCTGTTGAGGGTGCAACCCTTCCGGCCTGTACAGGTCCCAACTCCCCCAGAACTGGTCCCAATGCCTCAGGAATCTAAAGCCCTCTCTCCTACACCAACTCTCCAAGGGAGCATAAAATCCGTGATCAGCCCCATAACAATGGCAGAACGGGACTTTATCTGTACTAAACATTTATACTTCTGACCCTTTTGGAATTCCTAGGTCAGTAGCGTCTGCTCGGTGGGGGAATGGAAACAGTGGTGTTGGCCGGGAATCAGTGCCGGCAGGTCCGGAGTTGGCCGGGAATCAGTGCCGGCAGGTCCGGTGTTGGCCGGGAATCAGTGCCGGCAGGTCCGGAGTTGGCCAGGAATCAGTGCCGGCAGGTCCGGTGTTGGCCAGGAATCAGTGCCGGCAGGTCCGGTGTTGGCCAGGAATCAGTGCCGGCAGGTCCGGTGTTGGCCGGGAATCAGTGCCGGCAGGTCCGGAGTTGGCCGGGAATCGGTGCCGGCAGGTCCGGTGTTGGCCGGGAATCAGTGCCGGCAGGTCCGGAGTTGGCCGGGAATCAGTGCCGGCAGGTCCGGAGTTGGCCAGGAATCAGTGCCGGCAGGTCCGGAGTTGGCCGGGAATCGGTGCCGGCAGGTCCGGTGTTGGCCGGGAATCAGTGCCGGCAGGTCCGGAGTTGGCCGGGAATCAGTGCCGGCAGGTCCGGAGTTGGCCGGGAATCAGTGCCGGCAGGTCCGGAGTTGGCCGGGAATCGGTGCCGGCAGGTCCGGTGTTGGCCAGGAATCAGTGCCGGCAGGTCCGGAGTTGGCCGGGAATCAGTGCCGGCAGGTCCGGTGTTGGCCAGGAATCGGTGCCGGCAGGTCCGGAGTTGGCCGGGAATCAGTGCCGGCAGGTCCGGAGTTGGCCGGGAATCAGTGCCGGCAGGTCCGGTGTTCGCCGGGAATCAGTGCCGGCAGGTCCGGAGTTGGCCGGGAATCAGTGCCGGCAGGTCCGGAGTTGGCCAGGAATCAGTGCCGGCAGGTCCGGAGTTGGCCAGGAATCGGTGCCGGCAGGTCCGGTTGAAGATGGATGAAAGTAGTCCACTTTTCTTACAGCAACTGACCACTTTGCGATTGGTTGCTGTTAGTCTTTCAGAATCTGGTGGGCCCCTTATGTCTGCTTCGTGCAGTTCTCCTGTGTGTTGGGGACACCAGAGGAGGGACTATCGAGAATTCCAACAGGTGATGTTAGCTCGACAGTCCTGCCTCCTTCCGTAAGATCTATACCCAATCCCTCAGGAACCCCAGCACTGCACAAACGGGGCAGAGACACAGATAACCAGATCCTGCCCCAATTTACGACCCCACTAGTCTCCATCCACACTGATAATGCCCCCAGTTCACCCCAATCACCAAGGAAATTTAGGGCCACATAGTCATAACGTGTATCCAAAATACTGACAAAACATGAAAAGGGACAGATGAATATTGGTAAGGCATTAGATTTCTGTATCAGTTAATGAGATGTCCCAGCAATGGGAAATGGCATGAAAAGTATGGTGTGAATGGCAAAGCATTAACGTCTAGATGAATGAATCCTCTCTGATTTACCTTTGTAAACACTGGAGGGATTCCCGTTGAAGCTCCTGAATGAGTAGAACATGGGGAACTTTGAGTCTGTAAAAAAGAAGGAAATTCAAAGTTTAAACAGTTCATTATTAAAGGGGGAATGCTTTCCCAAAAAGGTGCTTAGCAAACTTTTTTTTTATAATTTGGAAGGATGTGACAGCCAGAAGAGCCATGAATTATTTTCTTCCAATTGACATAACATGCAAGTGTCAGTGATGTGTTCCAAAGTAATTTAAATTGTTGCATCATTTGTTTCTAGATATGCAAAAGAACATTTGGCAAATACTTCTCCTGGAGATGCTGGTTCGTTAAGGCAGTTTTGCTAAATTAAATTTGTTAGTTGTATCCAGAAAAATTGACATGAGGATTTTACTTTTAATTATTCAATAAAAAGTAATTCATGCAAATATTCTAGCTATACGTTTGTGGTTTTGGACAGCTGTTGGTATCTGTGCAGTCTCGTGTGGCTTAAAAGTTGACATTTATTGTAAAAAAAAGTTACTTCATCGCATTCAAATCATTATCTTGGAAGAGATCCAAACTTCTAGATTTAATGAGGCATTATAAAACCTATTTCTGATTTAACTGAGATACATTGCTGGTCACTACCTGCTGGGTGTTGACAGATAAAGTCTGAACAAGTGTGGAGCGCATTTGGGGATTCCTAGGGCTTGCAGAACCTTCAATTCCCGAAGAGGCTAATGTTAGTGACACAGTTGCTGTTTTCCTCTGTACCCTGATGAGAAGAATCATTTTACAGAAATGGAAATTAAAGAAGATGTTTTATAGAAATGTCAGCATTTACTGCCATAAAACTTCTCAGGTTTACCTGAAACAGTTTAGTTTTTAAAATGAGTCAAAATTATATAAAAAGTTTTATAGTACAAGTTGTCCACAGTGATATCACCTTTACCAGATTGTATTAATGCGTTGCATGAAGATAAAGCAATAGCCCTCCTAAAATCATAGAATCATCGAATCATATACAGGTATTGGGGCAGAGTGGAGGGAAGTTTATGCTGCATTTATTTGTGTTATATCTGACCTGGGAGTGAGTGCCTGAGGCAGACATCGGGCGCCTGAAATGTAAATTCTTCTATTGCTCAGATCTCACATTCCTGACCTTGATGAGCACATTTGTTTTTGGAAAAAATAAGTTATTTTCATTAGTGAGCCACCACAATATCAGACGGTCTGTCTAGCCTCCAAGCTGGAATTAGGTAGGTGCGTGGGGGGGGCGGACGAGGTCCAGAGCGGCAGTGGCCCAGGCTGGTTTTGTGGAGCCCAGAGGTGCATTCTTGCTTCTCCCGGTCCTACAAATATAAAGACAGACTTACCTGTCTACCTGTCCGCTCCTCTTCGACTGAACCGCCAGCTGATACTTAGCGGAGTGTGTGCAGCGCACGGTCCACCAGTACTGTCCTAAATTGGCAATTGGGTTACTATGTACATCATAGGAACCTGATTTGCATATTAAAAGGGTCTATTGCCTGAAGCAGGCAGGTTCTCTGGCCACCCAGTGGTTGACCCCAGGGAAAGTTGTGGTGGCCTCAATGACAGCGGGAACGGGGAAGTAAGTAATTCCCTAACATTTTTGGGTTGCTACTGCCCCGTTTCCAGTGGGTGGGAGGTCTCAAAGTTTACCCACCACTGTTTCTAGTTTACATTAACAACTTGGATTGAGAAGCCCAGTGCAGCTGGCCAAATCACAATTGCCACTAAACTAGGAGAGGCAGTTAAATCTGAGGAGACAGTCCAGGAGTTACAAAATGAATTGGACAAAATATGTAAGTGTCAGAATGGTGACTGATGAAATTTAATATGAAGAGGTATAAAATATTGCACTTGGAAGAAAAATGAATGACATAAGTAATCCATGAATGGTGTTGAAATACCAAAAGGTGAATTTGAAAAAGATCTAGGAGTTATAGTAAACTTGATACTCAACAATTACGACCGGGAAGCAATTAACAAAGCAAATAGAAAGCTGAACTATATAGCCAAAACTGTAGAGTACAAGTCAGACAAAGCTATGCTTAACATATGCTGTACTCTGGTTAGACCACATCTCAAGTAGTGTGTGAAGTACTGGTCACTAAGGCACAAGGGAAACATTCAAGCAAAGCAGGCAATTTGGAGAAGAGTCATAAGATTTATCCCTAGAGTAGAGGACTCAGTTATGAAAGAAGACTGGATAAACTTGGGCTTTTCAGCCTTTAAAGGTGACTTTATGGAGGTACATATAGAAATTGTAAAACCAGAACATTACTTCAAATTATACTGTAGCAGTAGGTCAAGAGCAAAGGTTTTAACTGGATTTTTTTTTAGAATAATTGACAAGAGGAATTTCATCATTGGATTAGTGCACCAAGTTTGAAAAGTAAATAGAAAACATTATTTATTATACAGTAACATCTTCCAATTTTTCCATACTTACTGTGGCATGATGCTTTCTGTAGTACATAGATCTCAAACGTTGATTCCCTTTCCTGAATCTGTATCAACTACTGCTATGGAATAGAATTAAATTATGTTAGAACTTTATAGAATTATTTTCTGCTCTCGGGTGCTTAAACATGGGTTGTCAAACTGATTTAAACCAAAACATTTAATCTGTTTTACCAGAGGTAGTTTGGCTTTGGAAATGAAGTTTTCACTTTCATTTAATATATATTTTATACATTTTGATATGGACTATACAAACTTAATCAAAAAACATTGCATCTATCTATTTTCTTTAACATTTAAAAAGGCTGCTCTATCTGGTTAAGCTGTGAATTTTGTTTTGCAAGGACATAAAATGCTTCTGTGTTTCTCTGTCTATAGCTTTCGCTGGTCATGCAACTCCTGAGAGAGTGGATGAATGACTAGGCATTTGCCTGTAAGAGGTAATATTACCTCCAGTTCTATCATTTCCTCATGGAGATTATTGAACAGAGACCAGGTGCCTCTCCATTGATGCAGCTGAAATTGGAATTCAGCAGCATGGGATGGGGGAAGGAGGAATCTAACCTGCAACTCCTCAGTCTATGGTGACATGCATTGGATACTCCAAGGTTCATCCTCACTGAGCCACAATATATAACATACTTTTAAAACAGATCATCATCTGGTAATAAACTTAATAATGATCTTTTTATAAATTGTTTGGTTTCCATTCTAACCTTTCAGTATCGTAAATCCAACATTAACTGTACAATTAAAACTGCAAACTTCTCCAGTTGGTACTGCCACTGTCAGTGCTGTTCAATGCACTACACTAAGTTAATACAAGGCAGAGGATTTCTCTTTCGCTGTTCCTCCTCCTCCAGTCCATTTAGTGGCTGGCAAAGATATGCATCTCCAACCCTCCCCTCACCGCCCCCCCCCCCCCCATCTCCTCCCTCTCCCCCTGTCACAGCAGGGGAGTTCAAATATCACCAGGCTAGGATTTGAATTTCCAGTCCTATATTTGAGAGCGTGTTCTGCTCTTATCAGGCTACCTAGTAAATCATTTTAAAAACACTACAAAGCCAGTAAAATGTAAAATTGAAATCTTTAGACAATTATTGCTTCTAACAATTACTTTTTTTAAAAAAGCCTTCTTTACATGTAGCAGAAAGCTAGTATTTTTCTCTTTTTTTTGTAGCATGTTTTAAACAGTTTTTTTTTAGCTTGCATCCCATTATACTACCAAGCACAGAAGTTAAGTTATTCTACTTGTGTCACATGTGTTGTACGCAAGTGACAACCTTCTGTAAATGTAATATTAACTCCTGTGGAAGGGTCAGAATTTGACCCTCTGTATCCGGGAGCACAGTCTTTGTAACTTGATACCAGTTTAAATCAATGGGATTTTTGGACGTGTTAAACAGATGACAAAGTAGAAATCAATACAAAAATGTTAGTTAATTTTAACAAAAAAATCATGGTATTGAAAAATTCCAAAGTCCAGTAAACAAGTGCAATTTTAGATTATTTTACCAACTGCATGCCATTTTGTTTTATAGCTCAAAAATACTTTAATGTTAAATTGAATGGCTTGTACCTCTGGTAATTGGGTATTTTGTATTTTAATTACACATTATTGCATCCATCAGGGTAATTATCAATAATATCTGTGTGTGAGCCAAAGCTAACATCAACCTCTATTAATGTTTCATGGGCCTTAGAGTTTTGTGCTCACTTTGCTAAACTGGGATTAGTCAGACTCCAGAGTACTGCATGTCATTTGTATGTTGTAACATATAAAATTGTGCATCTGTGAAATAATATCCAATGGACTTTATTTTGGCTTGTGATCTATTTACTCATACTATGATTATGGCAAATGAATACTTGATCATGTGTGGTAATAATTTGATCATCAGCCTGCAGAAGGTTAGAAGCTTCCCATTACATATTTGGATTGTTATGCAATACATTCCCCTGGAGGTTAGCGTCACTGTGAAGGTACCATAATAAAAGAAATGAAACCAATAATACAATACCTCATAAACAAAAATACTTATTTTTGTCACACCTTCCTTCGATTTATTTCACTTTCAACAAATAATGGCACAATACTGAAGTTTACAATATACAATTCAGATGATCAAATGTTTGTCAATAATTTGAACAGGCGTTTCACATTTGGAATGCCAACTCTAACATTCCTGAAGTTGAAATACCTGATTTATCATAATCAGTTTTGATAGCTTTAGTAAGTGACGATCTTGCCCTGTAGGCCCTTATACTATTCTTATGCTTTAATTAATCATATTAAATTTAGAACAACTCTATGAAAATTTTTACTATAGTTAAAGTTGCTGATAATAAAGCTGTATCCTGGAATTACAATTCTACGGCGTTTCTTGAAATCAAAATAAATTATGCTATATTCCTAAACTGGATAGCGCAAATTATAGAAAATAACCCTGAGATACTTTTTGATAAATAAAAGAACAGCTTCTCCCTACACTTTCTTTAGATGTTTGGCTGTAATTTGTCTTTTAGTTTGCCAAGGATGAAACAGATATTTGTAACAGCTGCAAAGGTCTTATGCGTCCTGCTCTTGGATGTGAGCCAGAGAGAATACCTACCAACCACTGACTCCAATCTATGTGTGACCGAAGGAACTACAAGAAGCTAATTACTCTGTGATCCAGGCTTCTGAAGCATTCTTTCTTTTATATCTGTAGAAGGCAAGTTGTTGACTCTTTGCTTAGAGGGCAGTATATAAATATAAACAACTCCGAACGTAACATCTCAGTCTTGTCATGTGCATCTGCATTTTTGTAAAATATTTAATTCTTTATGGACTACTTCTCAATTTCAGAACATCTATAATTATCAAATATCTCCCTAGTGAGTATCCCTTGGTAAGTCAGATGATGTTCAGTTTCATAACAACAGGGACATTAGACCACCTAGTGTACAATGTAACATTCTGTTGCTAAGGTGCAACGAACTGCAGTCTGCCCCTGTAAGGTTAGAATGTGCAATTGTAAATATGCATATCCTTAAGTCAGTTGGAGGTTAATTGTTGGTGAGGGAAATTTGCTACTGGCATATGCTTTTAAATTTCCAGCTCAGAAGAAAACAGCATGAAGTGATTGCTTTCTTTCCCTTTTTCTACTTATAACACTTTAGAATGTGATATCTGAAGTATGATAAATGCATGCTAGGCACAAGACAGATATTTGTTAATCTCCTGTGGTGTTACACATGATAAGTTGGAGAATATGACCACTTTCTGCTGTCTTTGTGCTACTGTTTTGCTCTCCTTATCTCTTCTTTTGCTTCTTTCTCTTGTTTTCTGCTTCTGTCTCATTAATTCTCCATGCTACTTCTCTTTGTCCTCTTCTGTTCTTCTCTGTCTTTTTCTTCATTTCTTCTTTCCTTTGGGGTGGGAAGTGGTCAGTGATATGACGTGGCATGACAGGGAAAGGAGCCACCAGCAGCTGCAAGCTATTTCGGTGGGGTATTTGTGTAAAATGTGGCTTTCAGCAGCTCTCTTCCCATCTCCCTCAATAATTTGTGTTTCATCCATCCCCTCACTCCCTTTGTGTCCACTATCCCTTCCACTTCCTACCACCCTTCATTCAGATCTCTATCCCTACATTTTCCCTTTTTAATTACCTGCTCTACCCATATATCCTGCCCTCTCTCTTGCTCCCCTATCATTCACCACACCCTTAACCCTCCAATCTCTCCCCCCACCCTCACACTCATGTCCCCCAAATGCAACATTTTAAAATAAAAGATCAAATTAAAATGACTAAAGAAATTGTCTGTTTGCTTTTCTCTCTATTTGTTTTTCTCTGTCTCTGTCAACCCCCCTTTTTCTCAACACCTCTCTCTTTCTCCTAGGTGCTAGAAATTAAAATATCTTGTTTTACAGGTGTAAGCAATTAGCATTGACCAAATCTGATGGTCAGCAAAACATAGATGAGATAATTAGTTCGCTTATGCATTCAACTGTTTTTTTTTGAAAATTGAACTAGCATTAAATTAAAAAACACACTTAGGTTGCCTTTCTTTTTATAGCTCTCACCTCCCTCTGTTGTTCTGTCTCTTTCTTTCAGCTTAATACATTTTCTGAAGTTTATAGAACCCAAAACAAAAGCTACAAAAAGGTGTGTAATTAATGCACTGCCATTTTCTCTCCCTCTCTCTCACACACACAGAGACATCCTCATTATGTAAAAAAAATTCAATGTAAATTTTACTTCAATAAAAAGCATTTGAAATTTCTCCTCGTTTTTCAAAATTATTTAAAGAAAAGCTACTTATCAGGAAGCGCTAGAAGCTAAAATAAAAGCATTCAATCAGCTAATTAAATGGTACTGATGCACCCTGGGTAATGAGCTACATCACATTTGTTCAGGCTGCACAATCCAAATTCAGAACGCAGAGTCAATGCTCTTGGCAAAAACCATCAAGTCCAGGCCCAGGCTTTTGGGTAATGCTGAGGCATTCAAGCAAAAATTTTAATGAAGGTACCTAAAGGCTCAAAAGACAATCAAATATTACATTTAATCATGTTATTATGAAATATGTAATTTTTGTTTGTTTTATTGCATTTGAACCCTTATTTTGGCCATTAAAATTTTCTGTTACTGAAGAACAAAAATAGCAAATGAAAACAAAATTCAGAAAGTATTTTAATCAATTTGTGGGAACCTGGGGCCCGATTTTAGCACCCGGTCTCGGGTGCGTTCTCGGCAGGGGGGCCTCTAAAATCCCGAAATTGAGGAGCGGGACCGGATCGCGCCTCGATCCCGCCCACTTCCGGGTTCCGCGCTGACGTGCGGGGGTGCGTGCGTAGCCGCCGCTGGTGGGAATCCCGCAGGCAATTAAAGCCAGCGGGGTTCCACTTGAGTGTATTTATCGAGGTATTTCAGGTCATTAAATGACCTGATTGAGCTGTTTATTTAACAAGTGTGGGATTTTACGGTGAAATGAGACTGTTTCCCATACTGGGGGAAACACTCACACTGCCAACGGACGTGTTGCAGCCAGCAGCCTGTGGCAGCTGCCAAGGTGCATTCCACAGGTGGGAGGGGGAGAGCCTTCACCAACGCAGGAGGACATTCCGTAACATTGGGCAACGCCTGCCCTCCACCACCCTCCTTCAAGCAAGAAGATTCACCGGCATGGAAGTGCAACCCCAGTGCGAGGACACACTTTTCTAGCGTGCACAACCCCGCAGACCTATACCTGCCAGATGGGTGCTGCGTTGACATCCTCGGAGGACGAACAGCATGACCAGCCTCAGCAGCCTCGCAGTCCACGCCGTCCGCCTCAGAGACGTGCAACCCCACAACACGGTGCTGTGGCACATCCACCTGCACAGCAGGATGGAGGGCAACCGCAGAGAGAGATGCGTCGCAGGAGGCACTACCCTCCGCACAGGGTCTACAGACTTCATAGACCTCTCTGAGCAGCAGTGCATACGTAGGCTGAGTCACTCGCCAGGTAGTTGCCGACATCTGCAGCCTCCTTAATGACGAGCTGCTCCCAGATGGACCAAGCAGCATCTTCTTACCCGTCGCCGTCAAAGTCACCACTGCCCTCAACTTCTTCGCCTCTGGATCCTTCCAGGGTGCCACAGGGGACATCACCGGGGTCTGTCAGTCGTCTGCACACAAGTGCATAAGGCAGGTCACCGATGGGTTGTTCCGCAGGGCCTCGAACTACATCAACTTCGCCATGGATGAGCGCAGCCAGACGGAGAGGGCGGTTGGATTCCATTCTGTGGCTGGCTTCCCACGGGTGCAGGGTGTAATCGATTGCACCCACATAGCGATACGGGCACCTCCACATGAGCCAGGGCTGTTCATCAACAGGAAGGGGTATCACTCCATGAACGCCCAGCTCATTTGTGACCAATGCCAGAGATTCCTACACGTGTGCGCCAGATACCCTGGCAGCTGCCACGATGCCTTCGTCCTCAGGGAGTCCACCGTCCCGCCCCTCTTCCACGCACCCAACACCGGCAATGGCTGGCTTCTCGGCGACAAGGGATATCCCCTGTACACGTGGCTTATGACACCTCTGAGGAACCCCATTACCAAGCCGCAGCGTCGATATAATGACAGCCATATTGCTACCAGGTCTACAATTGAGCAGGCTATAGGGCTGCTCAAGATACGCTTCAGGTGCCTTGATCGTTCCGGGGGAGCGCTCCAATACACGCCACTCCGAGTGGGACGAATTCTAGTTGTCTGCTGTGCCCTGCATAACATGGCACTACAGAGAGGGGTGCCGCTGGAGGAGGCCCCATGCACACCCGCCACCCACATTGAGGACGACAATGAGGAGGAGGAGGAAGAGGAGGAGGAGGAGGAACGACCCATGGGCCGAACACCGGCTCACCTGCGTGCTCGTCAGGCCAGGAAGGCACTCATATGCCAACGGTTCTCCTAACATCACACTGTGTGAGGCGTTCACATGCCATAACATGCACAGACGAGGGTCCATACAGGCTCCCTCCACAGAAGAGTGGTGCCTGTACACCTGCACCCACTGTATTATGCCCAATGGGTGGGACGGGGTGGTCGTCGTCATGATGAGGCGCACGGAAGGGACATATTGCACAAGCCGCAGAATTATGGACAAGAGGTGGCTGCATTGGTGAGAAAAAGTGAGTTTATTTTGTGTTGACATTCAAATAGTGGAAATAAAAAAAAAATAGACAAACACCCTGGTGCAATCCCTGTGTGCTCACGGAACTTTAGGCTTTCGTTTCCGGGTACCCCTACGTGGTGCTACCCCTGTGGCTCCAGCAGAGGTGGTGGCAGGTTGCTCCTGTTCGTGCCCTGACCTGGTAGATGCTTTGGGCCGACGCCCCCTGGGTTTCGGTGCCCGTGAGGGCACCTCCACAGACTGCTCTTCCTGCACCTGTGCAGGGGCAGACTCGGCCACCTGGAGAGGATGGACTATTGCGGGCACTGGTTGAGAAGGGGATAACGGGTGAGACGTGGGGGCGCCTTGAGTAGCGTCCACACTTCCATTTCCCCGTTCACCATCTTCCCTCTCATGGCCAAGGCCCACATCACCCCTTCCACCCTGCTGGACGGCAGTTTGGATGACGTGGGTGAGACCTTGCAAGGCCACCTCCAATGTATCTGTCAACCTGTTGATGGCAGCAGAATGTTGCTCACCCTGAATCCGAACAGCCGTTGTGAAGGCCTGGATGGACTCATTGGTGAGCTGTGCGTGACGCTCGAGGGAGGCTAGCCTGTCCTCCACCGCAGACGTTCCCACACCTACCCGTGCCACTATCTCAGAGATGCCTTCACGTCCCTGCGACACTATCTTGGTGATACCCTCCTGCACCTGTGCCACCATTCCCCTCATGCAGGAGTTGGACTCCTCCATCCTCCGTGCGATTGTGGAGAGTGCACGTGGCACCTCTCCCAGTACCTCAGCAATGTGCTGGTGCCCCTCGACGACTCTCCTTTTGACTGGCGGCCCCCTGGGTTCAGCATCTGGGTCCGGCTGAGCAGAGCCTGGAGAAGAGTGCTCCCACCGAGGCTGACCCTGCCACCAGGGTCTGCTCATGCTCACGTGTGCGCGGTGACTCACCATGTGCAATCCCAACTAACTGAGGGGGGGACCCACCGAGGTGTGTGTATCTGCGCTGGTGGATGCAAGGCTCATGTGTGACGATGCACCCTCAGAGACGGGCATGTCCTCTGAGGAATCCCCCTCAACCGAAACGTCGATCGCAGACGGCCCTGCAAGAGAACAGAGGGCAATATCAGGCATGTGTCCAAATGTGGCGGTGCGGCATATGCCATGTGATGCTAAGATCATTCGCGCTCATGAGTGATGAGTGCCAGTTTTCCCTTACCGGCCGTTTCGACAGAACCAGACTCGCCATCCGCCACCGACATGCAGCGTGCGGCTGATCTCCAGTGCCTTGACCTCGGCGTCTGTCAGGGCCACCTCGTGTGGCGGGCCCGCTCCGGTGCGTGCCCTATCGCGTGCATTCCTGCACCTCTTCTCCTGTGAGGGCAAAACACAAAAACGTTATTGAGTGATGATTACAATGTGAGACGCTTCAAGCATTGGTGTGAGTGGGTTGAGCGTGTGGCAGATGGATGGGAGGATGCGTGTGCCACATGGCCATCCCATTGTATGGGCATTGGGGTGTGTGGTAGTGGTCGAGTGGGGACAGGGACGGTGGGTACGTGCAGGCACTGTGAGGATGATAGTTGGGTGGCTGTGAGGATTGGTGCGGGAGCGCAGTGCTGTCAGTGGAGATGGGGTTGTGAGGTGTTTGAGGTGATGTGGAAGACGGAGTGAGGCAGAGTGCGTTAGTGTACTCACTTTCCCGGACCTGGTGAGGTCATTGAATCTCTTGCGGCACTGCATCCAGGTGCGGGTGGTGTTGCCCCTGCTTGTGACCTCCGCGGCCACCTCCTCCCATGCCCTCTTGGTGGCGCTGCCAGGGCACCTCCTTCCATCCGTGGAGAACAGCGTCTCCCTCCTCATGTGGACCCCGTCCAGCAGCACCTGGAGGGTGTGGTCCGTGAAGCGGGGAGCAGCCTTACCCCTGCGCTCCTCCATCCTTCATGGACTGTAGGTTGTGGCTGGAGGAGCTTTGGTGGACTGCCCCTTTAAATAGAGCTCCAACATCGCTCAGACGTCAATGCGCATGCGCAGGCCGCCGGCACGCAGCTGAGAAGCGCGGAACCCGTAACTGCCGGCTAATTACATCAATCATCCCGCGATCGCGCGCGCAACGCACTCAATTCGGACGGCGCGTTTTCCTCGAGCCCGACTGATCACCCGCTGCCAACCTGCATCCCTGGTAAAATCGGGCCCCTGGTGTCCAGATTGCACAGTCAGAATAACACCTTTACACAGGCAAAACTCAACATAAATGTGGACATAAGAATTTATAATGAGAAAAAGTTGACACAAAAACGTGACAACAGGAAGTCAAGTTGTGTAGATAGGAAGTGAGTGCAGATGTAAGATTTTTAATGATATATATATTAAAATAATAAACATGTTTTAAATACTTAAACTAATTAACATTCAAGTATTGCTTGTCATGAAATGAATAAAACAAACCGTAGGATATCTAGATCATCATTATAAATAAATAAAAATACTTTGAGTATAATGTAGTTCAAATCTGGAAAAGTGTCATTTGAAAATATTTAACATTTACAATTAATATTATTGCTCCTAAATCATTTTCACAAATGACTAAAGAATAACAGCAAATGTCTTTTTGTTTATAAAAACAATTTTGTTTATTTTCAATACAAAAGTTCAGAAATATGTATTTAGAAAAGTAACAACTATCTCAATATTGGAAAAAGAATGCAAGTATTTGGAAGCAATTAGCAACATAATTGTGCTACATATAGGCAATTCCATGGCCTAGAAACTCGATCGCACCAAAACGGGTGTGCAAATAGCCAGGTGTGCACTACACACCCCTGTTCGCATGGCTGCTGGGACCGCCCAAAATTCATGCTAGGACCTTGTTATCATGTTTCAGGCAAGCAGCCAGTGCTGCCCGCTCTGTTTGTGGGGGGGATATTGGGCATCCCTGAAGCCACTTAAAGGTAGCCAGCACCTCTTAAAGGGAAGGTGCACTGTGGCTGCAGACAACAGGAAATGTTGAAAGGTCCAAAATTGCTGCAAGTGGTCCAGAGAGGGCACAAAGGTTTTAAGGTGCAGCTTTGGAGGCCCTGGTCCAGGTGGTGGGCTGGAGGAGGGAGTTCCTGCTCCTGGGGGGACAGAAAGTCCTCCAGGTGACACCTCTAATTCCAGTGGGAAGAGGTTGCAGAGGAGATTAACATGAGGAGCTTAGCTCCCAGGACATGACTGCAATGCCAAAAGAAGTTTAATGACTTCAGCAGAGTTGTCAGTAAATTGTGTCAGAAAGTTGCAAAGGTACATTGATAGATTGAGTGACCAAAACTGTGGCAGATGGAATTCAAAGTGGGGAAATGTGAGCTCATCTTCTTTGGACCTAAACAATGGTGAACAGCTAGGAACTGAGAAGGAGCAGAGACATTTAGGGGTCCAACAACAGAAATCACTAAAAGCTAGTAGACAGGTACAAAAAATAATTTTAAAAGCTAATGGAATGTTGGATAGATTTTTGTTAGGCAAGGGTATTAAGGGTCACAGAACCAAGGCGCATTGATGGAGTTAATAAACAAATCAGCCATGATCTAATTGAAAGGCAGAGTGGCTGTATGGCCTACTCCTGTTCCTATGTTCCTTAGCACCACCTGCAGCCCCACTACACTACACTTCCCTCTCTCGCCACCCTTCACTCTCCTACAATCACTGCACCGTATTTTTCTCCAGCTGCTTATCCAATTCTCACCACTGTTGAGGTGGGGAACCCTCATTTTCCCACACCTCACATCTTGCAAATGACATCTGGACTATTCCACCATGACAGGCTGATTCTCAAAACAGCTCACAAGGCTGTCACGAACTTCTAGGCCTATGTGTCATTAGAAATTTGCAACTTCAACAAAACTGGATATCTGGAAATTCTAAAGAGTCCAGAAATAGTAATGTAAATGTCCCGATGGTTTTCTGTGCTTGAATCCCTTTAGCTGCTAAAATTGCAGACAAACCTGTCCCTCCTGTTAGCCTTGAAACTTGCTGACTATTAGTTTTGGCTCTTTCCTCTGGAGAGTGGTGCAAGGTCAAGGATGTAATCACCAAGAAACATGAGCTGGGCTTTTCCTAATTTCTAGCTATGCTGTTTTTGATATGCAGACACTTATGTGCAGATAGCCCAGTTCATCACAGATAAGTCAGTGGAAAATATCCAATTAGCCACACTTAATTATTATTCCAGACGTTCCATATCTGAAAGTTACAAGTACTCATTAGTTGTTTATTCTTAAGCAAATTTGAAAGGTAAGGGCCGGGTAATTGGTCTTGTGCTGAAAACCAGCGTGAAGTGAGTGGCACGCCTGCAACAGAGCTCGAAGGTGAAGGCTCGAGGTTCACTGGAAATTGGGCCTCATCTACATAATATCAGCGAGCTGCAGACTCTGATGACGCAACGCGATACAGCTCTGTAAATTTGTCTGGTTCCGAAGCACAGCCAGCCTACAGGTAGATTGTGGGAGGGCGAGAGGCGAACAGAAGTGGGGCAAGCGTGGGATGGTAACGGCCCTCCATGGGTCCACATTAAGGTAAGTAAAAAAGCAAAAACTTACCTATTATTTGGCGGCCTCCAGTGGTCCCTTTAAGGACCACTGGTTAGGCCGCCATAGACCCAGAAAAACTGAGCGGAACATGTGCAGCGGCAATTTTTGCTGAATTTGGCATTGGGGTTCTAAACCAAGCATTAAGCACCTGATTCAAGGGTCCTTACACTTGTTTCAGGCAGGCACTGCAGGCATTTCCGGGGGGGGATTGAGTATGGGAGATCGCACCCAGATATTGGTTCCCTCAACTCTTATTTTTCGCCCAGAAATCAGGCGTGATGGGGACCAATTCTCCCCTGAGAATTTTTGACATTCTGGTTAATATTATTAGGCTTTCAGCAAGCTGAAGGTATAAACAATTCATTTGTGAATAAAACAGATATTTGCAAGCTACAGGTCATTGTTATTTGCTACTAAAGCAAATTATGGATGCATTTTCCATTAATTTTAAGTGCATATTTAATTTCCTATTGATCACATGTCTTAGCAAGCCAAAAGTATTTTAACATTACTGCAGCAGCCCTGTGAGTCATCGCTCAGTTGTTGCTCATGTAACTGTCACTAAATTGTAATAAATATATGAGCTAAGATCATGATTTTCAAAGAAAAACTTATCAGGCAAGGACAAAGCATTCTTTTGCATTTGTTGTGAAAAACTATAGGTTTCATCGTTCTTGGGGAATAGAATTTCAGTACCACTGTAGGAATTGATGTTAATTATATGACAATAATAAAAATGCAGCATCTACATTCCTAAGCATGTGGGCTATTATAAGAGGCTGGCAAGTTGAGGATTTTATATTAGCTAGTCCATGAAAGGGTTGGTTACTTGTGAACATAGAAAAAGGTGACAAATGATATGCATGTCTCACCCACTAGACTGAAAACTTATGCACCACCTCCCCAACCACTAATAATGTTAACTTCAGAGGTATGCAAAAAAAAGAGAAAACATCTGTGGCCAACATCAGCAAAAACTTTAGCAGGCTTCAGAAAATCATGGTTGGCCATAAAGTGTCACGAGGTGAACTTAACTACTTCCCTAACACCACTCAGCAATTTATCAAATCCCTTCTTAAAGAACTGTAGCATACCTGTGTTTACCATGTCTACCAGTCACCTCTTCCAGCGGGCAATAAGTCTCTGGGAAAAGAATTACTTCTTGACATCTAATGTGATGCATTGCCGAGTCCTACTATCCAACTGCAGAAGTACTAAAGCATTACATAGTTGAAACACAGTGCTTGTTTTGTACTTTATTTGACCTTGTTAGAAAGTTAAGCACCTTTTCCTCAGAAGCTCACAATCAAACGTCAAGTTCTCCTTGGTGGCCTGCAGTTAGGTCTGCTGATTTATTCAACAAAATGGAATGATAACCTAATAATAACTTATGACATTTGCTAATGAATGGTTGGTATGAAGATATTATTGTTAGTCTGTGAATTGTAGTGCCACTAAATCACATAAAATACCAATGCTTGTCTCTTTCCATTCTAATTAGAATAAAAATGGAGACTTCTTGTGAATCCATAATCTGGAGTCAGATTCCACATGTATGGCGCTGACACCCAGTTCTAGCTTAACACCACCACCTCTCTCAATCCCATCAATGCCTCTGATTTGTCAGGCTGCTTGTCCGATATCTAGTACTGGATGAGCAGAAATTTCCTCCAATTAAATATTGGAAGACTAAAGCCATTTCTTCGGTCCCCGCCACAAGCTCTGTTCCTTAGCCAGCAATTCTATCCCTCTCCCTGGCCATTGCCTGAGGCTAAACAACTTCGGCGAGCTATTCAACCCTGAGCTGAGCTTCCGACCCCTTATCCTCTCCATCACCAAGACCGCCTACTTCCACCTCCGTAATATAGCCCGTCTCCGCCCCCCCTCATCCCATCAGCTGCTGAAACCCTTATCCATGCTTTTTTACCTCCAGACTTGACTATTAATAGAGTTACATAGAGTCGACAGTACAGAAACAGGCCATTCGGCCTAACTAGTCTATGTCGGCATTTATGCTCCACACGAACCTCCTTCCATCCCTCTTCATCTAAGCTTATCAGCATACCCTTCAATTCCTTTCTCCCTCATGTGCTTATCTAGCTTCCCCTTAAATGCATCTTTGCTATTCGCCTCAACTATTCCTTGTGGTAGCGAGTTCCACATTCTCACCACTCTTGAGGTAAAGAAGTTTCTCCTGAATTCCCTATTGGATTTATTGGTGCCAAACTTATATTTATGGCTAGTTTTGGACTCTCCCACAAGTGGAAACATCTTCTCCACGTCTACCCTATCAAATCCTTTCATAATCTTAAAGACCTCTATCAGGTTACCCCTCAGCCTTCACCTTTCTAGAGAAAAGAGACCCAGCCTGTTCAGCCTTTCCTGTTAAGTATTTCCTTTCAGTTCTGGTATCATCCTAGTGAATCTTTTTTGCACCTTCTCCAGTGCCTCTATATCCTTTTTATAATATGAAGACCAGAACTGTGCACAGTACTCCAAGTGTGGTCAACCCAAGGTTCAATACAAGTTTAACATAACTTCTCTGCTTTTGCAATTCTATCCCTCCGGAAATTAATCTAGCCTGGTTTGCTTTTTTATGGCCTTATGTGTCGCTACTTTTGGTGGTTTGTGTATCTGTACCCCTAGATCCTATTGTTCCTCTACCCCTTTTAGACTCTTATTATCCAAGCAGCATGTGGCCTCCTTATTCTTCCTACCAAAATGTAACACCTCACACTTATCTATATTGAAATTAATTTGCCAGTTACACGCCTATTCTGCAAGTTTATTGATCTCTTCTTGTATTTTGTCACAATCTTCCTCTGTATTTACTATACCCCCCAATTTGGTGCTGTCCACAAATTTTGAAATTGTACTTCCGATTCCCGAGTCCAAATCGTTTATGTGTAAATTGTGAACAACAGTGATTCCAGCACCGATCCTTGTGGAACACCACTTCCCACCTTTTCCCAGTCTGAGTAGCTACCCTTAACCCCTACTCTCTTTTCTGTTTTGTAGACGACTTGCTATGCATTCTGTTACTTGTCCCCTGACTCCACATGCTCTGACCAATGCTGCCCTGAATGGCCTCCCATCTTCCACCCTCCGTAAGCTTGAGCTCATCCAAAACTCTGCTGCCCATATCCTAACATGCACCAAGTCCTGTTCATCCATCACCCCTGTGCTCGCCAACCGACATTGGCTCCCGGTCCAACAATGCCTCAAATTTAAAATTCTCATCCTTGTGTTCAAATCCTTCCATGGTTTTCTCCTTCCCTATCCCACTTACTCCACCTCCTCCACCCCTACTACCCTTCGAGATCTCTGCGTTCCTGCAATTCTGGCCTTTTGCGCACCCCTGATTTCCCTTGCAGTGGCCGTGCCTTCAGCTGTCTAGGCCCTAAGCTCTGGAATTCCCTCCCTAAACCTCTCCTCCTTTAAGATGCTCCTTAAAACCGACCTCTTTGACCAAGCTTTTGGTCACCTATCCTCATATCTTCTTAAGTGGCTTGGTGTCAAATTTTGTCTGTTAACGCTCCTGTGAAGTGCCTTGGGACATTTTAGTACATAAAAGGCGCTAAAGTAGTTGTTGTTGGAATGCTAAACATAAGTGAGGAGCGGAACCTCCATGCAAGCTTTTTGTGGAACAAATGTATTTTACTAGAGGTCTTGCAGACTTCTAATTTTTGAAAATAAATATCTTTATTATATTTTTTTTATTATTGTGAAAATACTCAGCTTTTCACTTCAGAATTTCTAACTATTGACATTTTCATATTCTTTGCATGAAAACATGGCTTAGTATGGAATTTGAATTCATATGTGTAAATAATGTTTTATTGATATATTCTGTAAACACATCTAAATTAAGAAACACACAGCTGAATTAGTTAGTAGAGTAATCACTTAGTTCCTAAATCACACAATTCATAAATATCTTATCATAAATCCCATTTTATAAAAGTGCTAGACATAATTTTTTCTTACCAGTAAGTATTAGACAAGGGTATGTAGAAATCGCCTGTCAAATTCTGTGCTCTGGTTTTCTGTACTTTGTAAGCTTGCTTTATCAAGGTGCAGAATATTGCCGCCTCTTTTCTGCCAATGTTCAGATTTGGCAAAATTCAAACCAGAAGTTAGACGGGGAGGAGAGAAAGATTATAGTCCAACGGACAGTGTTAACTTCAGAATTCTACAGATTGATCCTCCAGCCAGTGCTTGCCATGTATGTTTCTAAGGAATAAAACTAGGAAGTGATCTCAGGCTCATCTCAGGTTTCTTGGCCACGGACCAGCTGCTCCTTACTCACTTAGTCAAGAAATACTAAAAATAAGAGAAGCATTAAAACTGAGCCTCCGGGCCATCTGTACAATGATGCATTGGTTTTTAGTTTGTCTAACCCACAGTATATATGAAATGAAGGGTAACTAAAATGAAACTTTTAGTTAATGGTCCAATAATGTTAAGAAAAGATAGAAATGGCTCATGTTTATAAACCTAGTTATAGATTGGACATTTTTTGAACACATGGGTAATATATACATGAAGTATTTAAAACTTGTTAATACAATGTGTAGTTTAAGTGACAGTTTAGACTATTATCATAACAATATCTCCTCATCTAACCTGTCATTTAAGTCCATGTTTAGGACTGGAAAGAGTGTTTTAATCTCTTTCTTGCCTTCACACTAACTGTGTATCCCTTTAGTTATCTATAATATATTAAAAGTCTAGCATCTTTTTTATTTGTTCTTAGAATGTGGGTGACACTGGCAAGGCTGCATTTATTGCCCATCCCTATTTGCCCCGATGCGATGGTGGTGGGCTTTCACCTTTGTCCATTGCAGTCCTTGTGGAAATGACGCAATGGTGTTACATAGGGAATTCCAGGATATTGATCCAGAAACGATGAAGAAATGGCATGAATATCCAAGCCAGGATGGTATGTGATTTGGAGGGGATCATGGAGGTGATGGAGTTCCCATGACATTTCTGCTCTTGTCCTTCTTGGTCACAGGAGAAGGAGGTGCTGTCGAAGTAACCTTAGTGAGTTGTTGCAGTGCTTCCTGTAGATAGTACATACTGCAGGCACAATGTGCCGGTGGTGGAGGGGTTTGATATTGATTTCAGTGGTATGGGCACTGTCCTCTCCTGGTTGATGTTGAGCTTTTTGAGTGTTGTTGCAGCTGCACCCATTCAGGCAAGTGGTGAGTTGTGTTGTAGATGATGGATATGATTTGAGAGGTTAGGAGGTGAGCCATTCAATGCAGAGTACCCATCCTTCACCTTGCTCTTGTAGGCATGGTGTTGATATTGCTGGTCCAGTTAAGCTTCTGGCCAATGGTGATCCCCAAGATGTTGATGGTGGGATACTCGATAATGTTGGTGCTGTTGATGGCAAGAGGAGATGGCAGGGTTTTCTGTTGTTCCAAACGGTTATTGCATGGCACTTATGTGTTGTAAATATTATTTGCCAATGTCAGTCCAAGCCTGTGTTACCCAAGTTCTGATGTAGGATGGCATTGGCTGCTTCATTATTGGAGGAGTTGGGAATGGAGCTGAACACCATGGAATCATCAGTAAGTCACACTCCTGGCCTTATAATGGAGAGATCACTGATAAGGTAGCTGCTGCCAGTTAAAGTGGAACATCACTTTTATGCCAGCTATTTGGGGGTGTCAGCAGCTGGAAGGGATCCCAGATCCGTGGACACATCCCTGGGGTTCTTATAGCAGAATTCAGGGCCAGAAGAACAACTTTTTGGGCACTGAGGGTAGAAAGCTTCTTAAGAGGATGGTGCAGTTGTTTGGAGGGAGGTGCAGAGATCAACAATGCTATCTCCAGCACCCCAGGAACTGCCATACAGTGCCGTGAAAGGTTCAATGATCTCACAAGGGTAGTTAAGGTAAGTCAATGCACTCTTGACAATACACATCCTCTATCATTTATGTCCAAAAAATAATAATTAAATTTTTTATCTTGTGTTTAAATACGTACATGGCTTCACCTTTCCCTTTCTCTGTAATCACCTCCAGTGCTACAGTCCCCAGTGACTCTCCATTTATTTGACTCCAGCTTCCTGTGCATCCACCCCACCATTGATGGCTATACCTTCAGCCACTTAGGCCCCACCTTCTGGAATTCACTCCCTAAACCACGCGGTCTTGCCACCTTCCGCTTCTCCTTTAAGACCCTACTTAAAACCTATCTTTCTAACCAAGTTTTTGGTCGCCCTTCCTAATACCTTCTTTGTCGCCGTATCTAATTTTTCCTTAAATCTCGGTAAAGCACCTAGGAACATTTTTCTATGTTAAAGGCTCTATATAAATGCGAGTTTATATATTGTTGATGATTGTCTTTGTATATGTCTTTTAGCAAGGTTGTACATCTCTGACACAACCTCTCTGGGCAATAAAAACAAACGATTCAACCGTTGGCACTTTCTCCCAACATTCCACCACTCTTTACTCACTTACTTTTGTTGGTAAGATTAACAGAAAAATGTCAGCCTCTAGTGACTTAATTGATAATTTTAAGCAGATAATTGTCATACAAATAATAGTTTTGTTTAATTTACTTCTATTGGTGTTTAGGAACATAGAAACAGGAGTAGGCCATTTAGCCTCTCGAGTCTGTACTGCCATTCAGTGAGATCATGGCTGATCTGTGACCTAACTCCATTCACCCGCCTTAGCCCCATATCCCTTAATACCCTTGGTTAACAAAAATCTATCAATCTCAGATTTAAGATTAACAATTGAGCTATCATCAACTGCTGTTTGCGGAAGAGAGTTCCAAACTTCTACCGCTCTTTGCGTGTAGAAGTGGTTTTGACTTCTCTCTTGAAAGTCCTGGCTGTAATTTTTAGGCTATGTCCCCTAGTCCTAGAGTCCCCAACCAACAGATATAATTTCTCTCTATACACCCTATCTGCTCCCCTTAATATCTTAAAAACTTCGATCAAATCACTCCTTAACCTTCTTAATTCCAGGGAATACAACCCTAGTTTGTGCAATCTCTCCTTGTAATTTAACCCTTGGAGTCCAGGTATCATTCTAGTAAATCTACTTTGCACTCCCACCAAGGCCAATCTATCCTTCCTAAGGTGCGATGCCCAGAACTGAACACAGTACTCCAGGTGTGGTCTAACCAGGGCTTTGTATAGCTGTAGCATAACTTCTATTCCCTTGTATTCTAGTCCTCGAGATATAAAGGCCAGCATTCCATTAGCCTTTTTGATTATTTTCTGTACCTGTCCTTGACATTTTAATGATCTATGTACATGGACCCCTAAGTCTCTTTGGACCTCCACTGTTTCGAGATTTTCACCATTTAGAAAGTACTTTGATCTATCCTTTTTCAGTCCAATGTGGATGACCTCACACTTGCCTACATTGAAATCCATTTGTCACAGTTTTGCCCATTCACTTAATCTATTAATAACTCTCTGTAATTTTATGCTTCCATCTACACTGTTTACAATGCTGCCTATCTTTGTGTCATCGGCAAACTTGGATATGTGGCTCTCTATCCCATCATCTAAGTTGTTAATAAATACAGTGAATAGTTGAGGCCGCAACACAGATCCCTGTAGGAAACCACTGGTTACATCCTGCCAATTTGAGTACCTACCCATTATCCCTCCTCTCTGTCTCCTGCCGCTCAGCCAATTTCCTAACCAGGTCAATAATTTGCCCTCAATTCCATGAGCTTCAACTTTAGCTAACAATCTCTTATTAGGGACTTTTTTGAATGCCTTCTGGAAGTCCATATAAACAACATCCATAGACATTCCCCTGCCCACTACTTTAGTCACCTCTTCAAAAAATTCAATCAGGTTTAAAACATTAGATTTGTTTTAATAGAGAAAGTTAATTGTTCATAGATTAATTTTCACTTTCCTTCCTTTCCCCCCCTTGGCAGTTTATCACTGCCATATTATTCTTCCAGTCTCAAAATAGGGCAAAGACAGGCATCTCCACATATGCTGTATTTGTTATTATAAGTTATCTAAAGTCCAGGCTAAGAACTGGTGAAATTCCACCAACTGAATTAAGTGCTTTTAAGTGCAGCACTGAGACTGAAAAGAATAACCTTTAGTCAGGATAGTTTCAACTTTTGAATGAAGTGAGATTTCTCCATCAATTTTGACAAATCAGTGAAGTGTTTTTTTTTCTGAACTGAAGTACCGAAGGATCAGATGTAATGCTTCCGTGAAGCTACAGAACTTTTAAAATGTCAGCATTGGAAGTTCTGAATACTGTTATTAGCTGCCTTAATATTTCAAATCTGACATTTTCATTATAATAAAAGGCCATTTCAAGATGGCAAAGAAGAAAAAGCTATTTGCTGCTCCATAATCTTTTTAATGTGGTTCAAAGACTTCTGCTCATATTTAGGCATCTAAAATGGTACTATGCAAGTATTTAGCCAGGGCATGAAGCAAGATATCACTCAACTATTCTGTTACAGAGATGTTATAAGATACTATTTGAATATTGGGAAGAGGAAAAGGGAAATTAACCAACTGAAATGAATCAAAAAACTGTTTTTCCAATGAATTCTTAAAAAGATGAGTCTATAAGCTCCGGTTATTTGAATTAGTTGATGCCAAGTTTTAATATAAAACATTAGCAGTAGATCATTCTTTTTTAAATATACTAGGAGACTTTGTGTGACCCGAGACCTGAGTACAGATTTCCGGCTGGGAATGTCCTTGAAGTTGGTCCCGATCAGCCGCTGTAGCTTCGCTGGAAGTGTGGCGGAAACCCTGTTTATACATCTAAATGGGATTTCTCACCACACGTCCATCACTTGACGTATTGGTGTACAGTTGACTGACTGATCTGGCAAATGTCTTCAGTGGTGGCTTGAAATGACCCAGCATAAAAGTTCAATATGGTGGTGGCCTTCACAGCAACAGATAGGGTGACCCTATGCTGGATGTGTAATCTGCAGGTCAGACTTCAGTAGATAGGACAAATCTGTGACAGCCTCCCTGTGCTATGGGATCTTTTATGTCCAATGAATTCTTAAAATGATGAAAGTCTATAAGCTCTGGTTATTTGAATGAATTGATGCCTAGTTTTAATTTAAAGGTCCACCAGGGGCCTTGGTTTAACGTCTCATCCAATAGATGGCACCTCCAAGAGTGCAGCACTCACTCAGTACTGCACTGAAGTGTCAGCCTAGATTTTGCACTCAAGTTTCTTGAGTGGGACTTGAACCCATGATCTTCTGACTCAGAGGCAAGAGTGCTACTACTGAGCCATAGCTGACATCTAGGGCTCGATTTTCACCCCCTGAGCGGGTGTGTTCGTGGCGGAGGGGGGGCTCCGAAAATCGGGTTCCCCAGTGACGCGCTGACATGCGCATGCAGCCCCCGCATGTGGGACTCCCGCCGGATGCCACTTGAGGTCATTAACTAGGTACTTCAGGTCGTTTACAGACCTCATTGACCTGATATTTTAGGAGGGGTGGGATTTTCAAGTCAACTGGGACTGTTTCCCATACTGGGGGAAACACTCCCAGTTGAAATGGACGTGTTGCAGCCACCAGCTTGTGGCATCTGCAAAGGTCCATTTGACAGGTCGGCGGGGGGGCGGTGGGGAGACCCTCACTCATTGCAGGAGGCCATTCTGTCACTTTGGACAAAGTATGGCCTCCACCACCTTCCTCCTAACAATAAAATTCACAAACTTGCACACTTACCCCGGTGTCCAGACACATTTACCTACCTTGTGGACCCCCTCAAATGTACATCTTCTGGATAGCTGCAGTCATGACCTCCTCGGAGGACGAACAGCATCACTAGCCTCGCCGGCCACGCCGTCCACCTCTGACACATGGAGCTCCACAACACAGTGCTGTGACACATCCAGAGAGAGGTGCGTCGCAGAAGGCACTACTCTCGCCATAGGGTCTACAGACCGAGGTTCTGCTTCCTGGGCCTCTCTGAGCAGCAGTGTACATGGAGGCTCAGAGTCACTCGACATGTAGTCATGGACATCTGCAGCCTCCTTCATGCCGAGCTGCTCCCAGCTGGCCCGAGCACCACCTTCTTACCTGTCGCTGTCAAAGTCACCACTGCCCTCAACAACTTCTCCTTCGCATCCTTCCAGGTGCCAACGGGGACATCGCCGACGTCTCTCAGTCATCTGCACAAAAGAGCCCTGCAAATACACCTACACCCACTCTGCAGTGACACAATGGGTGGCATCAGTTGTGGGTCTTCATAGTGATCCTCAGGAAAGGGCATTATTGCACAAGCCAGACAAGATTCGCAAAGACGTGGCAGTAGTGGTGACAATTTAATATGTAATGTGAGTTGATCAGAAATCAAATAGAAGTAAAAACCATGACAAACCCTCAAACACCCTTGTGCATCCCCTTCATGCTCACGACACGTTTGCCTTACGCTTCCTACTGCACATATGTGATGCATGCCCTGTGGCTGCAGCACAGGTAGTGGCAGGTTGAGTGAGGCTGACCGTGAAAGAGATGCATGAGAGGGTGAGTATGAGATAGAGCCATGAGATTGTATGAGGATTGGGTTGAGTGGTAGTGGTGGGATGAGTACTAGCGAGGTGAGTAAGTGCAGGTAAGATGAGGATGAGGTTTGAGTGGGTGTGAGGAGTGATGTGATAGAGTAGTGTTGGCAGTGCAGAAGGAGGTGTGGGGTGGGGGCAGTGATGTGGCAGACGGAGTGTAGGGGAATGAGTAAGTGTACTCACTTCGGCTGACCTACTTAGGTCATTGAAGCGCCTCCTGCACTGTATGCAGGTGCGCGATATGTTGGTGGTGCAGGTGAGCTCCTCTGCTACCTCGAGCTAGGCCTTCTTGGTGACAGAGGCAGGCCACTTCCTCCTGCCCGCTGAGGAGAAGATCTCTGTCCTCCCCCTCCTCTTCACCCCATCCAATAATACCTAGAGTGAGGCATTATTAAACCTGGGAGCAGCCTTCCCCCTGGGCTGCTCCATGCTGTAATTTTGCCGATTTCCTGCAGCATCAGTCAGTGGGGGACTGCCCCTTTAAATAGGGCTCCTCCAGCTGACAGCCTATGCTGCGCATGCGCAGTCCGCCCGCTACGCAGCTTTCCAGCGCAAAACCTGGAAGCCAAGGTAAGTACCTTCAATCAAGCTGCAATCGCGTGCGGAACACCCCGATTTCACTGGGCGCGTTACCCACGCATCCAGTCAACCCCCCGCTGCCAACCCGCCTCCCTCCTAATATCGGGCCCCTAATGTCATAAGCTAAAACTAAAGACTGAAGGAGTGATGTAGTTGTTCCATCTGTGGTGGGTGAGTCGTCCTATCATGCTTTTATACTGGTGTTTGTTTAGGTCAGACTGTTTGCCATCCATGTGCCAGGTCCCTGTGTTTACACTGCTAAATCTGTCACCTTTATCCTGGCAGCAGAGCTGGGTCTCTGCTTCTGCCAGTGATCAGGAAGGTGGATTTAGTAATGTAAATATCAGATGCAATTCTCCTGCAATCTGACCAAAGTAAGTGTTCGTGAAAAAGTGCCTGTGGTAATGTGTATATATTGGATATTTCATTTGACTACTGGGGGTAAATTTTATAGAATCATAGAATCATAGAAGTTACAACATGGAAACAGGCCCTTCGGCCCAACATGTCCATGTCGCCCAGTTTATACCACTAAGCTAGTCCCAATTGCCTGCACTTGGCCCATATTCCTCTATACCCATCTTACCCATGTAACTGTCCAAATGCTTTTTAAAAGATAAAATTGTACCCGCCTCTACTACTGCCTCTGGCAGCTCGTTCCAGACACTCACCACCCTTTGAGTGAAAAAATTGCCCCTCTGGACCCTTTTGTATCTCTCCCCTCTTACCTTAAATCTATGCCCCCTCGTTATAGACTCCCCTACCTTTGGGAAAAGATTTTGACTATCTACCTTATCTATGCCCCTCATTATTTTATAGACTTCTATAAGATCACCCCGAAACCTCCTACTCTCCAGGGAAAAAAGTCCCAGTCTATCTAACCTCTCCCTATAAGTCAAACCATCAAGTCCCGGTAGCATCCTAGTAAATCTTTTCTGCACTCTTTCTAGTTTAATAATATCCTTTCTATAATAGGGTGACCAGAACTGTACACAGTATTCCAAGTGTGGCCTTACTAATGTCTTGTACAACTTCAACAAGACATCCCAACTCCTGTATTCAATGTTCTGACCAATGAAACCAAGCATGCCGAATGCCTTCTTCACCACCCTATCCACCTGTGACTCCACTTTCAAGGAGCTATGAACCTGTACTCCTAGATCTCTTTGTTCTATAACTCTCCCCAACGCCCTACCATTAACGGAGTAGGTCCTGGCCTGATTCGATCTACCAAAATGCATCACCTCACATTTATCTAAATTAAATTCCATCTGCCATTCATCGGCCCACGGGCCCAATTTATCAAGATCCCGTTGCAATCCTAGATAACCTTCTTCACTGTCCACAATGCCACCAATCTTGGTGTCATCTGCAAACTTACTAACCATGCCTCCTAAATTCTCATCCAAATCATTAATATAAATAACAAATAACAGCGGACCCAGCACCGATCCCTGAGGCACACCACTGGTCACAGGCCTCCAGTTTGAAAAACAACCCTCTACAACCACCCTCTGTCTTCTATCGTCAAGCCAATTTTGTATCCAATTGGCTACCTCACCCTGGATCCCGTGAGATTTAACCTTATGTAACAACCTACCATGCGGTACCTTGTCAAAGGCTTTGCTGAAGTCCATGTAGACCACGTCTACTGCACAGCCCTCATCTATCTTCTTGGTTACCCCTTCAAAAAACTCAATCAAATTCGTAAGACATGATTTTCCTCTCACTAAACCATGCTGACTGTTCCTAATCAGTCCCTGCCTCTCCAAACGCCTGTAGATCCTGTCCCTCAGAATACCCTCTAACAACTTACCCTCTACAAATGTCAGGCTCACCGGTCTGTAGTTCCCAGGCTTTTCCCTGCCGCCCTTCTTAAACAAAGGCACAACATTTGCTACCCTCCAATCTTCAGGCACCTCACCTGTAGTTGTTGATGATTCAAATATCTCTGCTAGGGGACCCGCAATTTCCTCCCTAACCTCCCATAACGTCCTGGGATACATTTCATCAGGTCCCGGAGATTTATCTACCTTGATGCGCGTTAAGACTTCCAGCACCTCCCTCTCTGTAATATGTACACTCCTCAAGACATCACTATTTATTTCCCCAAGTTCCCTAACATCCATGCCTTTCTCAACCGTAAATACCGATGTGAAATATTCATTCAGGATCTCACCCATCTCTTGTGGTTCCGCACATAGATGACCTTGTTGATCCTTAAGAGGCCCTACTCTCTCCCTAGTTACTCTTTTGCCCTTTATGTATTTGTAGAAGCTCTTTGGATTCTCCTTTGCCTTATCTGCCAAAGCAATCTCATGTCCCCTTTTTGCCTTCCTGATTTCTCTCTTAACTCTACTCCGGCAATCTCTATACTCTTCAAGGGATCCACTTGATCCCAGCTGCCTATGCATGTCATATGCCTCCTTCTTCTTTCTGACTAGGGCCTCAATCTCCCGATTCATCCAAGGTTCCCTACTTCTACCAGCCTTGCCCTTCACTTTATAAGGAATGTGCTTACCCTGAACCCTGGTTAACACACTTTTGAAAGCCTCCCACTTACCAGACGTCCCTTTGCCTGCCAACAGACTCTCCCAATCAACTTCTGAAAGTTCCTGTCTAATACCATCAAAATTGGCCTTTCCCCAATTTAGAATTTTAACTTTTGGGCCAGACCTATCATTCTCCATAGCTATCTTAAAACTAATGGAATTATGATCACTGGTCCCAAAGTGATCCCTCACTAACACTTCTGTCACCTGCCCTTCCTTATTTCCCAAGAGGAGGTCAAGTTTTGCCCCCTCTCTAGTTGGGCCATTCACATACTGAATGAGAAATTCCTCCTGAATACACTCAACAAATTTCTCTCCATCCAAGCCCCTAATGCTATGGCTGTCCCAGTCAATGTTGGGAAAGTTAAAGTCCCCTACTATTACCACCCTATTTTTCTTGCAGCTGTCTGTAATCTCCTTACATATTTGCTCCTCAATTTCCCGTTGACTATTTGGGGGTCTGTAGTACAATCCTATCAATGTGATCTCTCCCTTCTTATTTTTCAGTTCTACCCATATAGACTCAGTGGGCGAACCCTCGGATATATCCCCTCTCACTACTGCCGTGGTGTTCTCCCTAATCAAGAACGCAACTCCTCCTCCTCTCTTATCTCCTGCTCTATCTTTCCTATAGCATCTGTACCCTGGAACATTGAGCTGCCAGTCCTGCCCCTCCCTTAGCCATGTTTCAGTAATAGCTATAACATCCCAGTCCCATGTACCCATCCATGCCCTGAGTTTATCTGCCTTGCCCATCAGACTTCTTGCATTGAAATAAATGCAGTTTAATCTAGCCTTCCCTTGGTCTTTGCCCTGCTTTCTCAGACCATCTGTCCGGTCATGTTCTGTACACTCTCCCTTACTGCCTTTTGTTTCTGTTACCACTTTACTTCCCACTGACTTCCTGCATCGGTTCCCATCCCCCTGCCACATTAGTTTAAACCCTCCCCAACAGCACTAGCAAACACTCCCCCTAGGACATTGGTTCCAGTCCTGCCCAGATGCAGACCGTCCAATTTGTACTGGTCCCACCTCCCCCAGAACCGGTTCCAATGTCCCAGGAATTTGAATCCCTCCCTCTTGCACCATCTCTCAAGCCACGTATTCATCCTAGCTATCCTGTCATTCCTACTCTGACTAGCCGTCGCACTGGTAGCAATCCTGAGATTACTACCTTTGAGGTCCTACTCTTTAGTTTAACTCCTAACTCCCTAAATTCAGCTTGTAGGACCTCATCCTGTTTTTTACCTATATCGTTGGTGCCTATATGCACCATGACAACTGGCTGTTCACCCTCCCCCTCCAGAATGTCCTGCAGCCGCTCCGAGACATCCCTGACCCTTGCACCAGGGAGGCAACATGCCATCCTGGAGTCTCGGTTGCGTCCGCAGAAACGCCTGTCTATTCCCCTTACGATCGAGTCCCCTATCACTATAGCTCTGCCACTCTTTTTCCTGCCCTCCTGTGCAGCAGAGCCAGCCACGGTGCCATGAACCTGGCCACTGCCACCTTCCCCTTGTGAGCCATCTCCCCCAACAGTATCCAAAACGGTATACCTGTTTTGGAGGAAGATGACCGCAGGGGACCCCTGCACTGCCTTCCTACTCTTCCTCTGTCTGTTGGCCACCCATTCACTATCTCCCTCAGTAATTTTTATCTGTGGTGTGACCAACTCACTGAACGTGCTATCCACGACTTTCTCAGCATCGCGGATGCTCCAAAGTGAGTCCATCCACAGCTCCAGAGCCGTCAAGCGGTCAAACAGTAGCTGCAGCTGGACACACTTCCCGCAGATGAAGGAATCAGGGACACAGGAAGGATCCCTGAATTCCCACATCCCACAAGAGGAACATGACACGGCCCTGGGATCTCCTGCCATGACTTAACCCTTAAATTAGCTTAACAACAACTACAATGTCAAGAGAAAAAAAAGGAAAGAAAAACTACTTACCACTCCCTATAAGGAGTTTACTCCTTTAAATTATTCTTAATTTAGAGAATGTTAACTACACTAGGGACCTTGATTCACTAAAAAAAAATGCTACTTTCTATAAGACCTGCAGACCTTACCTTTCTTTTTACTTTAGTTGCTGTATAAAAGTAGAAATACTCACCTGAACCTACTCACCAATCAGGTGCCTCCCCTGTGTCGCGTCCCTTTCTGATTCCTGACGTCACTTCGAACTCCGTCGCAGCTCCCTCTGCTCCGATCTGCTCATCTCAGCTGTTCTCGGCGCTCCGAAATCCCTCCTTTTTATGGGACGCTCCCATAAAAAGGCAGGATTTTAACCCGGAGCTGGGAATTGGGCAAGGTGGGGGGATTTCCTGACGGGAAACCCGGAAGTACAGGTTAAGATTTTGACGTAAGGATGTCTTTTAATTTTTTTTTGCCGCCCTCCTAATATCGGGCCCCTAATGTAATAAGCTAAAACTAAAGACTGAAGGAGTGATGTAGTTGTTCCATCAATGGTGGGTGAGTCGTCCTATCATGCTTTTATACTGGTGTTTGTTTAGGTTGGACTTTTTGCCGTCCATGTGCCAGGTCCCTGTGTTTACATTGCCAGATTGACAGGCTGGCTGTCAGTCGGCCGGGAGAAGAGCCAGGAAGCAGATGCCAGCAGGTAAGTCCTAGATGGGGGGGGGGGGGGGGGGGGTCATGGTCGGGGTTTATCGGGGGGTATCAATCATCGGGGGGTCCATCATCAGGGTCGGGGGTTACCGTGGTGGGGTCGGATATCGTGGGGAGAGGGTGGGTTGGAGATCGTGGGAGGGGTCGGGGGTAGCCGGAGCGGGTGGGTCGGTGATCGGGTGGGGGGGGGGGGTGGAGTCGGAGATCTTGGGGGGTGGAGTCAGAGATCGTGGGGGGTGGAGTCGAAGGTCACGGTGGGGGGAGTCGGAGATAGCGGGGGGGTCGGAGATCGTGGAGTGGTTCGGAAGTCGTGGGGGGTCGGGGTCACCAGCTGGGTCGCAGATGGGGGAGGGGTCAGTCGATCGCGTGTGTGGGATCGCTGCGGGTATGTTTGTTGGGCCTGGCGGAAGTATTCCTGCTCCTCCTGGCCCACAAGCAGTGCAATAAAGGCACTTACCTGTTGAGCTGGGCCTTCTCGCCTCCTCTTACGTGGCGTGAAGCAGAAGGCCTGGGAATCCCGGCCCCCAGGAGTTAAAAATAAAAAAGCTGTCAAAATGGAGGTCTGCAGCCTCCTTAAAAGCTTTCACTGACCGATCCGCCTCCTAAGAGCTGGTTGGCCGGCTGCCCCTCAACCTGCCAATATTAAAACCGGAAGCAGGCGGGTTGGGGTTGGGTTTTAGGTATTTTACCTGCCCACCTGCCCCCAACCCACCCGTTCGTGGGGTTAAAATTTAGGCCCTGAGGTCTCTTTCCAATGGTGTCTATAATGATCTCAACAGGATTTGTTGCTATTTTGTATGTAGGTTGTTATTTTATTTTAAAATATAAGCTTTGAATACAATATAGTAGAACAAAGAATATAGAAATGATACTGTGGTCAGAGGGAGACTGATGGTCAAAATGACAGGATGCACTAAAAAGCCTTTTATGTTTTTACTTCCTTATATAGTAAGGAAAGGGATACATGGGAAGTGTTTTTTAATTATTACTTTTAATAATGAAACAGCTGTTAGCCTTGTGCAACTATTTTGTTACAAAGTGTTGTGGGCTGATATAATGGGTTTACATTAGCTGCCCATTTATGCTCATTTTATGGACAAAATAAGGTTCTTTCATGCTGAATAATAACAGATTCACAACGAAAATGGGCACGGCAGCTATAATCTTCATTCAGGTTGTAATCATTGATCATTAAAATTTTAAACTTAGAAAAGTAGAGCTGTATGAATCACTGGAGAGAAAGATAAACAAGTAAATGATGAGATGGATAGCTAACAGGAATGGCGCCTATACAAACAACATTGTACATTGTGAAGTACTCAATTCATCTGTTTTCTTTTTCTTATGGAACATCACTGGGGCATAACTTTTTTCTATCTGTCAGTCTGACTAACTATCTGTCTATGTATCAATTAATGCTAAATAGTGACTTGCATTTTGTTTTCTGCAAAGAAAAATGAAACATGAGCAAGCAAGTCTGTTTAAATGTGGACAAAGAAAAATAAAATTGAATCTGACTGGCTTCAAATTTGGTCCAGCTTGATGGGATGAAAGTCCCCTTTGCTAATTGTAGAGGCCCCATGTGAAATGCCTTTGGGCCGTTACAGTTTAGTTCCTAGTGGGCATGGGCTTACAGCACAAAACTACCCCTAATTTGGCATGAAATTGGCAATCTCACTTAGGCTTCAGGATGGTTGGTGTGGGAAATGAAACAATTGGAACACCAATGCAGTAGGGTGTGCCTTTCTGAGGTTAGGGTGGAGGGATATTGTTGGGGCTGAGTAGAGGCAGTTTTATTCTGTATTAGACTTGAGTGTGCTCAGTGCTAACAGTAATGGTGAGTGAAAAAGCTGGGTGAAAATGGTGAGTGAAAAATAACAACAACAGCTTGTATTTATATTGTGCCTTTAATGTAGTAAATCATCCCAAGATGCTTCATAGGAGCGATTATCAAACAAAATTTGACACCGAATCACATAAGGAGATATTAGGACAGGTGAGAGGTAGGTTTTAAGGAGTGTCTTAAAGCAGGAGAGGTAGAGAGGCGAGGAGGTTTAGGGAGAGAATTCCAGATCTTAGGGCCTAGGCAGCTGAAGGCACAGCCGCCAATGGTGGAGCGATTAAAATCGGGGATGCGCAAGAGGCCAGAATTTTTGGAGCGCAGAGATCTCAGAGGGTTGTAGGGCTGGAGGAGGTTACAGAGATAACATTTCTCACCTTGATGAGTAGAAAGAAAGAGGGAAAAGTGAATTGCATGACTCAGGCAAAGACAGATAATCAAGATACCAAGAAATTGAATGTCCCAAGTGGATGGGTGACAGTGCAGTGAAGGAAAGTTAAACATGTGCATCACAGTACGGTGATTGGAATGGGAATGATTCTACTATTGCCAGTACTGGAGCTGACAGTTGGACCTATCTTTGGAATCTCAAGCAGACTTCGATCAACAATAGCACTGGTTGGGTTACAAGACAGAAAACTTGATCAGTGTAGATGGTAGCCATCTACACGGTGATTGCCTTGGCAACGGGCAGTTGCAAAGACTTTCTGTGATCACCATGTATTGTTCTGTGATTTATAAATGCGTAGGCTTCGAGGAGTTCCTGACATTTACCTGAGGAAGGAGGAAGCCTCCGAAAGCTTGTAAATTTCAAATAAAATCGTTGGACTATAACTTGGTGTTGTAAAATTGTTTACAATTGATCAGTGTAGACCACATTACATCTTAGATTCTCAGTAATAAAATACTTTGTTTTGCTGAATTGTCTTTAATGGAATGTGCATGATCTCTTCAAGGTTTGTGTAAAAGACCTCGTCAAGGTTTTATATTCTTAATCTCAAACTAAGTTCATAATTACCTTTTGAATTTCAGGCTGCCTGAACAGCAGTGCTGCAAAGTCATTGAGGCCACTGAAGAAACAAGATGTGTACCTCACTAGTGAGTGATGTAGCTGTCGTGTGGAAGCCAGCAGAATGGTGAAAAGAGAAACACAGTTTACTTCCCTTTGAGTAAAATTTGAGAAGCACTGTGAGCCCAAAGTGCATATCTTAGCATCTGAAATTGTAGAACAAAGGAAGGCAAATACAATTGAGAGCAAGATGGAGGAAATGCACATAGCCACAAATTAACTCACTGAGGCTGTTTTCAGGATTGCTTACAACCTTGCAAAGTGCAACCAGCTATGCAGTGACCATAAGAACAGATAAACTGAATGGTTTTGCGCACACAATTCAGTGTGACAGCTATTGTGAACAAGACTGCAGATGAAGTGAGGAAGAAAATTATCAACAACCTATGACACCTCATGAACATACCTTCTTCAAAGTTGTCAGTGCTGATTGGCAAGTCCACTACTCTGAATAAAAAGGCAGTGGGCCGGATTTTTCTATGAGTGGCCAATGAATGGCGCCAGCCGTTCATTAGACTTACACTTTCCCATAGACTTTCTATGAGCTTTTGCACGGCACGTCACTGTCAATGGAACAGCCAAACGACGCAGCACCCCCCACAGGGCATCTGGGACCTGTGTGAACAGAGCAAGCAACAGTGTATTTCCTTAACCAATCAGATTGAAGAGTCGTTAATAACAGCGCAAAGTCTGAACCAGGAAATGTAAGTGAGAATAGTGAATTCAGGAACAGAAAGCGAAATAAAGAGAGAGAAAGAAAGATTGAATTAAGAAACAGAGATAAAAGAGAAAGAAAGAAAAAGTAAAAAAATTTATTTAATTTTTTTTAAATGTCCAACAATAATTAAAATCTGATGGAATGAGATGCCACACTTGTAAAAATTAATTTTCAGTGCTAGTGAGATTGTTTGGCAGTAATTAAGGCTTACCACGCCACTAAAAGGGTACTTACACTGGAATGGACAAGCCCTAATTTTTTTTGGCGAGTTTAGTCTGTATCTATGAGGTAAGTACAGGAACTTTACGCTGTTCAATATATTTGAATGGTGAGTCAGCCAGCGAGATGCTTTCTTTGTGCAGCTTTTGGAGGAACAGGGTATCTCGAACAGCAGCTTCCCGATTTCTACATTTAACTCCGCATGCGCAGTCACCAGAAGTTACTGTCCAATTTACACATGAATAATGGTGAGCGTTGTTAGCCTCACTGTTATTTTTACAGCAAAATCCGGCCCAATGTTATTAGTGTGCACAAAGGTTGCAGTAGGAGTGGAGAACTTTTGATCTTTTTTCAAAATATGATTTACCAGAAGCACATGCAATTTTGGGTGAAATTCCACTTACAACAGTTGTAGGGTTGGAATAAATTCACTAATCTTTGTTAACAAGTACCATAAACAACTCTACATCTGGTAAATTTACTGTTTCTTTAATTTGTTGACATTTCTGGATCTTTCTTCTTATACATAACTATGATATTTATCAGCCTGATGCATTAATTTCTTCCTCTGATCTTTGATGCAGGGCTCTTAACACTGGGAGATATTATGTCTTTACTTTGCTATGTTGCTAAAGCGACTGTCTCAATTATCCTGCACCTAACACTGCCTAATTGGCTTTAGAAACATTCCTCCAACCACTGCAGATTGCCTCTCTGGGCATTTTTTAAAGCTTGCAGGAAGAATAAAAAGGATATTAGAGGCATTTTTGTTAAATAGGAATAAGGATGAGATGAAATGGATTTTATAAAGGGTAGTATACTGTATTTGAACTCTTGATACATCCATCTCTTCTATTTCAGCTGAAATATATTTGCAGTTTGATCAGGTATAAGATGACACTTCAGAAGTGGCAGTGCTTTTATCCATAATTTCCCACATATTGGAATCCTTTTATCATTGTTCCTGTTGCAAATAGATGAACCCCTCCCACTTGATGTCCTCAGTTGTACAGAATTTATGGTCTGGAATTTGTTTGTGATTTGTCACATGTGGAAAATTCTGGAATCATTGGGCAGGATTTTAACAGGGAAAATAGGTGGATTGGGGGCGGGGGCATTGAAAATTGCAACAATTTCAGACCTGCCTCCAACCTGCCTATTTCCGGTTTTCACCAGGGTGGGACGAGGGGTGGGCGACCAATCCACTCTCAGGAGGCGGGTTGGTCACTAAAACCTTTCAAGGAGGCTGAGGGCCTCCATGTTTTCAGGTTTTGCGATTTCAACCCCTGGGGGCCGGGATTCCCAGGCCTTCTCCTTCACACCACATGAGAGGAGGCGAAAAGGCCCAAAACTGCAGGTAGCTGCCTTTCTTGCACAGCTTGTGGGCCTGGGGGTGCAGGAGTGCTTCCCCAGGCCAAACAACCCTACCTGCAGCGAGCACCCCCCCCCACCGCCAACGACCACTGACGCCTCCCCGCCAACGACCACTGATGCTGCCCCCCCAATGACTGCCGATGCCCCCCCCTCCAACAATCCCAGACCCCCTCCAACGATCCCGGACTCCCCCAACGATTGCGACCCCCCCACAACAATCGCATACCCATGCGATGACCCCGATTTCAAACCCCCCACTCTCGGTGACTGACCCCCCCTTCTGACTGACACCCGATTGCCCCCCATGACTCCCAATCCCCCTCCCCCGATGACTGTTTAACCCCCCCTCCAATGACTAACTCCCCGATGACTGACCTCCAATGACTGACCTGCCTCCCCCCACCCCCCCCAATAACTGACTCTCCCCAGGACCACCGATGCCCACTGATGACCCATGCCCTCGTACCCACCCTTGCCCCCCCACTCCATCCATACAATCTAAGACTTACCTGAACACTTACCTTTTCACGTCCTCTTCCTTACTCTGCTCCCGTCCGACTGAGACCAGCCTGTCAATCAGGCTGGTCTGTTGGACGGAAAACTGACAAGAAAAAAATAAAAGACGACCTTACATCAAAATCGTAAAGATGTCTAGGAAACCCATACTTCCAGGTTTGCCATCCGCGATACGACCCCCCCCACCCCCCACCCCCTTCTCAGCTCCAAGTCAAAATCCTGGCCCTTGTATTCTCTGGAATTTAGAAGATTAAGGGGTAATTTGATCGAAGTTCTCAAACTATTAAGGGGAACTGATAGTTTTTCTCTGTCTACCCTATTTCCATGGTTGGGGAGTCTAGGACTAGGGGACATAGCCTAAAAATTAGAGCCAGGACTTTCAGGAGTGAAGTTAGGAAACACTTCTAGGATGGAAGAAGTTTGGAACTCTCTTCCGCAAATGACAGTTGATGCTAGCTCAATTGTTAATTTTGAATCTGAGATTGATAAATTTTTGTTAACCAAAGATATTAAGGGATTTGGGGCTAAGACGGTCACAAAGTGCAGCCAGCTATGCAGTGACCATAAGAATCAGGTAAACTGAATGGTGTTGCACACACGATTCAGTGTGACAGCTATTGAGAACAAGACTGCAGTTGAAATGAGGAAGAAAATCACAGATCAGCCATGATCTCATTGAATGGCGGAACAGGCTTGAGGGGCCAAATGGCCTACTCCTGTTCCTACGTTCCTATACTCCTGTTGTCACACATATATAAATGCATTTCTTCTGGCTCAATCTTTTGTTGTAATATGTCTGCTAAATAAATTATTTTTCTGAAATGAAAACAGAAAAAGCTGGAAACACTCAGCAGGTCAGGCACCGTCTGAGGAGAGAGGAAGGTAGGGTCAATCTTTCAGGCCAATGACCAGTTCTGTTTTTGTTTCAGATTTCCAGTATTTTGCCTTCTTAAAAAATATATATTTTTCTGCTCTGGTAATACTGTGAGCCATTTCTAAACTGGGTTTTGTGCTGCCCGGTACCAATATTGTGAGCTGAGGGCCATGGATATTATAGACATGTGCAGTCTATTTAATATAGACTATAGGGTAAGTTTTACATGTCTGTCATTTTCTGATGTGTGCTAGCTGTGATTGAGGCCCCACTGATGGTACAGGACCTCACAAATTTACCCTTGTAAGTACAGAACTAGAATACACAAGTCCAATATTAACAATGAACAAGACTAGAGGTTAAAAGTAAATGGGTTGAATGATCAGCAAATTCCTAAATAGAAAAACTTTTACATCATTAGTGAGGTGATGCAGAGACATAAAAAGACAAAAAGAATGTACAACTAGTGTAAGGGAAAAAGACATGGGAGAGGCCTGCAAAACAAAAATACAAAAAAATAGGGAAGACAAAGAAAGAGAAAGGTAAAAAACGAAAAAAGAGCCATCTGCAAATTCGGCAGATCTGAAATTAAAATAGAAAAAGCTATCAAACATAATGGGTGGAATTTTAACTGTGAAGAACGGGTGGGTTGGGGGCGGGGGGGGGCATCGAAAATTACAACAATTTCAGACCCGCCCCCAACCTGCCCCCAACCCGCCTCCAACCCGCCCATTTGTGGTTTTCACCAGGACGGGAGAAGGAGCGGGCAACCAACCCGCTCCCAGGAGGCGGGTTGGTCACAAAACCTTTCAAGGAGGCTGCAGGCCTCCATTTTGAAAGGTTTTGCAATTTCAACCCCTGTGGGGTCGGGATTCCCGGGCCTTCTCCTTCACGCCATGCAAGAGGGGCGAGGAGGCCTGAAAATGCAGGTAAGTGCCTTTCTGGCACAGCTTATGGGCCCGGAGGTGCAAGAGTGCTTCCCCCAGGCCCAACAAGCCTATCTGCACCGACCCCCCAATAATCGCAGACCCTCCCCCACAATGATCTCCGATTTCCCCCCCCAAAACGATCGCGGACCACCGCGATGATCCCCGGTCCCAAACCCCACCCCCAAATTGGTGACTGACACCCAGTGACTGATCCCTGATCCTTCCCCCCCATGACTGACTCCTCCGATGACTGACCTCCCCCCCCACGATGACTGACTCCCCCCCCATCGGTGCCCCCATGACCACTGGTGCCTCATGCCCACCGGTGCCCCATGCCCAACCATGCCCTCCCCATCCATACAATCAAAGACTTGGCTGAAGACTTACCTTCTCACATCCTCTTCCTTGCTCTGCTCCCGTCTGACTGAGACCAGCATGTCAATCAGGCCGGCCAGTCGGACAGCAAACCAACAAAAAAAAAGACGTCCTTACGTCAAAATCGTAAAGACATCCGGGAAACCTGTAATTCTGGGTTTCCCGTTCGCAGTTCGACCCCCCTCCCACTTCCCGGTTCTGGGTCAAAATCCTGGCCAATGAGTCTGCTAATCCGTAGAAGTGAAAAAGAAACAGGTCAACACCACGGGCTCAGACTCCCACCAGCATTATGTTCTGATGGAGGATCTCCATCACAAATTTTAATCTTCCTCTCCTCCTGCCGAACACCAACAGATCCGCCCCACATCAAAAAAAAACCCATGCTGTAAAGAAATTGGAGTATATATTTACGGTCTGAATTTATTAAAGTCAATGTTTAGAGCAGAAGACTGCAGAGTGCCCAGCAGAATGCTTAAGACACTGTCCCTTATGCTTACATTGAGCTTCATTAGAAAGTGTAGGCAATCAGGGGAAGTATTTTAGTCCCATGCTCCTTATCCTTGCTGCACAGGGGGACAAGCAGATTAGTGGACCCCCTGGTGGGTCTGCTCCTGGGATTAGCTAATACTGCCATCTACACATGCAGTATGCGAAGGATCCATGGGGAGGGTTGCACTAATTGCTTGCCTCTTTACCATGGTCTTTTGCACACCCGGGTGACTCTGGAGAGGGATCATTCGAAGTCCATCAGTACGCTTGAAGCCTTCCCTGACCGATGGGCACTGCAGAATATCAACAGCATCATTAACAAAAGGAACCAGATCATGATTTAATTTTATTTTTATTTGTACCATTTTAGTTTGATTGGACCATTTGTATTAGTGGTGTCCTTGAGGAGGACACTTGTAATAGTGATGTTTTGTCCTGGTGACATTGAATAATCCCAGTGCCACTCTATTAATCCATTTCAAAATAATCCTAATTCAGACGCTTTAGTAATTTGTGCCCAAAGTGCCTGGTCACAAAAAGCTCCTTGTCCTGGAGGCCTATAACAAGTGCCAATGATTAACTTAGAACCATTACCTCGAACTAATTGAATCCAAATATCTCCAGATGTGGTCAGTGCACTAAAATCAACTCTTTCTGGAGCAGTTAAGTTTTCATTAACAAATATAGATCAGGAGAAGTTAAAGTGGTGAGCCGCAGGGAGGCCAAGATCACACTTGAAGACAGAAAGGAGATGTTCAGCAAAGTAACCATTAAGTAGTAAGTATGTGGAGCTGATTCCTAGCGTTGATACTTTGTTAATTACATCTTTTAAACTGGATAAATAAATGAGATAAAGAGATTTAAAAAATGAAGCAGATCCCATGATAAGATAGATTGTACATGATCTATGGAAGGAATGGTATAATGAGCTAATGTCCTTATCTTGTTCCATGATTTCCATCGGTGCCAACCTAGAAAACCAGCAAAACCTAACCAGCAGCTTCAAAAAAGCTAGCTCAGCTCGTGACAATCTCCAGTTAAAGAACAGTCCCGATTATAAGCCTATGACCTGTGAAAACAAGTAGTTTCACAGACTTTGTAAATTTAGCTGTGTGTAGAACCAAGACTTTTTCACTTGTATTAGATGAAGAAAAAACATAAGTACATGAAAGCAAGAAGGGCAAAATATAAATGAAGACATAAAATGGATTCTGAGGACATAAGGGTAAATATTATTCCCCAAGAACAGATGGGCTGGGGGTGGATGGGTCGATTAAAATCTTTCGTTTTTGGAGCGGGAGCGCATCCCGGCTCCAACACGCCTACTTCCGTGTTTGACCCAGAAGTGTTTGGAAGCACGCACTTCTGACACCCGGAAGTCCCGCCGGCTTTAAGTGGCGGCAGGACGATTATTTAAAGCGCCAATTTAGGATTTTAAAGTACTTAATCCTGTTAACTTTTTTTGTATTGACTTACACAAACCATTTTAACTTCCCCTGAATGTGTCTCCCGAGGCCTCTGAAACACACCATGGAAACAGAGGTGAGTTGCAGCTGACTCTCATTTGGACCTTTTAACCAGTTATTGACAGGTGTGAAGAAGAAAATGAGTTTTTGCAGCAGTGCAGTTAGTTCTCTCAGACAAACCTTTGGCTGGGAGTTATTTGTGTTTAGACTGAGATTTTTTTGTTCACACTGAGAATTCTTGTGTTCAGACATATTAACCTACATTTTGGACCCCCTCAAACTGACAACATCAGGATGGGGGGGGGGCGCAATGGATTTATTCTACAGTACATCTGAGGAGGAGGCACATCACCATCTGCGGCAGGCACAGCGTGCAATTCTGAGAGCTGCAGGTTCACAAGACAGAGGTGCACCACAAGGACCTGCAGAAGAGCAGAGAGGAGACCAACGGAGGGGCTGACGTTGCAGGAGGCACTACCCACGTGAGAGGGTGTACAGGCAGAGGCTAAGCTTCCTAGCCCTCTCTGATGAGCAGTACCTATGCAGGTTCAAATTGAGTCACAAGGTAGTCGCAGACGTGTGCAGGCTCCTTCATGCAGAGCTGCACCTGGCTGGGCCTGGTGGCCACGCATTGCCCATCACATTCAAAGTCACCACTGCCCTCAATTTCTTTGCCTCTGGATTCTTCCAGGGCACCACCGGTGACATCTCCAGGGTCTCTCAGTCGTCTGCACGTAAGTGTATACGACAGGTCACCGATGGCTTGTTTGCCAGGGCATCCGACTATGTCAACTTCCCCTGCAACGACATCAGCCAGACTGAGAGGACAGTGGGATTCAACTCTCTGGCTGGCTTCCCACGGGTGCAGGGCGTGATTGATTGCACACACGTAGCAATCCGAGGACCTGCACGTGAGCCAGGACTGTTCATCAACCGAAAGCATTATCACTCCATCAATGAGCAGCTGGTTTGCGACTACCAGAGGAGGTTTCTGCAGTTGTTTGCCAAATTTCCTGGCAGCTGCCATGGTTCCTTCATTTTGCCCGAGTCTAACATCCCAGCCGTCTTCCACGCACAAGACAGATTTAAGGGCTGGCTCCTTGGAGACAAGGGATACCCCCTGCAGACATGGCTATGAGAAACCCCACCAACGAGGCACAATAGCGGTACAGTGACAGTCACATCACCACCAGGTCTATCACTGAACAAGCCATAGGATTGCTGAAGATGCGCTTCAGGTGCCTGGATCGATCTGGGGGAGCCCTTCAGTACTCACCGGTGAGGGTGTACAGAATAGTAGTGGTGTGTTGCGTCCTGCACAACATTGCTCAGCAGAGAGAATTACAGGTGGAGGAGCTTGAATGCACTTGTGGAGCACCCTCATCTGCCAGCAACATTGAAGAAGATGAGGAGAAGGAGGAAGAGAGGGTGGATGATGGGGTGGAGGATGAGGGGAAGGGGGGAGGAGGAGGAGGAGGGAAGGGGATGAAGAGGAGGAGGGGAGGGGAGGACGATGAGGAGGAGGAGGAGGAGGAGGTGGAGGATGAGGACGATGAAGAGGAGATCGATGGGGAGGAGGAGGAGGAGGAGGGGGACGATGGGGATCCCATTGCCGGAGCAGCGGCTGCTCGTGATGCCGGGGATTCACTCGAATCGAACAGGTTCTCATAAGGAGATCTGCAAACTGAAGATAGTGAATACTCAGACCGCCTGGAACAACCACCACTACTAACACCAACACCAGCACCGCCCCCCCCCCCCCCCCACCACTTGCACAAAACAGTCCTTCTGCCACGCATACGCCCATTGTTAATGCACCCAATGGGTGGAATCAAGTCTTGGCGTTCATGATGAAGCACATGAAAGGGCACTTTCAAAAAAGGGACTCAAGAATGGACAAGACGTGGCAGTGGTGGTGAGAATTATCACATTTAATGTACATTTAACAAAAAACAAATATAAATGAAAAACATGACATTCCATCAGACACCCTTGTGCATACCTTTGATGATTACAAAATCTTAGGCTTCCTCTTCCTGGAGTTTCTACAAAGTGCATCCCCTGTGGCTTCAGCAGAGGTGGTGGCAGGTTGCGCAGGTCCCTGTCCTGACTGCTGAGATACTCTCAGCCTATACCCTCTGGGTTTTGGAGCCCGTGAGGGCCCCGCTAAAGACTGCTCCACCTGCAGCTCTGCAGGGGCAGACTCGGCCATCGGGAGAGGAGGCAACATTGCGGGTACTGGTTGTGGGGGAGGGGGGCAATGGATGAGATGTGGGAGCGCTTTGAGTGGTGTCCCCATTTCCATGTCCCCTTTCGCAATCATCCCTTTCCAGGGCCAGCGCAACATCACTCCCACCACTCTGCTGGACAACAACTTGGAGCACATCTGTGACACATTCAGAGACCACCGGCTAAAGTATCTGTCTGCCTGTTTAAGGCGGCAGAAAAGATGGCATCCTGAGTCCGCATGGACTGAATGGACTCATTTGTGAGCCGTGCTTGAAGTTTGATGGAGGCTGCCATTCTGTCCATCGCAAACATTCCCGCACTTACCTGCGCCACCATTCCATTAATGCAGGAAGTGGACTTCTCTATCCTCTCATCATGGATTTGTTAAGGGAAGGTTGTGTCTGACTAACTTGATTGAATTTTTTGAGGAGGTAACAAGGAGGGTCGATGAGGGTAGAGCATTTGATGTAGTCTACATGGATTTTAGCAAGGCTTTTGACAAGGTCCCATATGGCAGACTGGTCAAAAAAGTTCAAGTCCATGGGATCCAAGGGAAAGTGGCAAGTTGGATCCAAAATTGGCTCAGTGGCAGGAAGCAAAGGGTAATGGTCAACAGGCGTTTTTGATACTGAAAGGCTGTTTCCAGTGGGGCTCTGCAGGGCCCAGTACTCGGTCTCTTGCTTTTTGTGGTATATATTAATGATTTGGTGTTAAATGTAGGGGGCATAATTAAGAAGTTTGCAGGTGATACAAAAATTGGTCATGTGGTTGATAGTGAGGAGGAAAGCTGTAGACTGCAGAAAGATATCAATGGACTGGTCAGGTGGGCAGAAAAGTGGCAAATGGAATTCAATCCGGAGAAGTGTGAGGTAATGTATTTGGGGAGGGCAAACAAGGCAAGGGAGTACACAATAAATGGGAGGATACTGAAAGGTGTAGAGGAATAGAGGGACCTTGGAGTCCATGTCCACAGATCCCTGAAGGTAGAAGGACAGGTGGATAAGGTAGTTAAGAAGGCATATGGGATACTTTCCTTTATTGGCCGCGGCATAGAATATAAGAGCAGAGAAGTTATCCTAGAACTGTATATAAAACACTAGTTATGCCACAGCATGAGTACTGCGTACAGTTCTGGTCACCACATTACAGGAAGGATGTAATTGCACTAGAGAGGGAACAGAGGAGATTTACGAGGATGTTGCCAGGACTGGAGAATTTTAGCTATGAGGAAAGATTGGATAGGCTGCGTGGCATGTCTTCCAGTACCTCGCAAAAGGTGGAGCTGTACCTCAATCATTCTCACTCACAAAGATGTCCCCGAGGGTTCATCGTCTGGGTCCAGCTGAGCAGAGCTTGGAGAAGAGTGCGCCCTCCGACGCAGACTCTCCTCAGTTGCCCCTGCCACCAGTGTCTGCTCGTGCTCACTTGTGAGTGGTGAATCACCAGATGACAACCCCCAACTATCTGCCAAACAGGACCCACCAAAGTGCGAGTATCTGTGCTGGCACATGGCTGGATGTGATGTGACGGTGCGTCCTCAGAGGAATTGAGCTCCTCTGAAGAATTGCCCTCTTCCATGGTGCGTCCCTGCTCATCAATCCTTGGAGGCCCTGGAAGAGAACATGAAGCAATATTAAGAATCATCGCAAAAGTTAGTTTGCAATGAGCATACTGAGGTGTGCAACAGGTCAATCATTGCTAACATCAATTCATGATGTGTGTGAAGGATGTTAAAGTTCTGTCACCAGACATTTGCAGGTTGCCAGTCTCGCCACCTCCAACGGCCAGGCATGCAGCATGCGGCTGATGTCCAAGGCCTCCTCCTCCGCATCTGTCAGGAGCACTACTTGTGGTGGCCCCCCTCCAGTCCTACTCCTCTCCTGTGCATTTTGTGCTCTCTTCTCTTACAAGGGGAGAAAGAACAGACGTGTGAGTGAGTGAAGGTGACGTGGCCACCTGATGGATGCAATGCTTTGGGTGAGCCTGCCAATTAAACAGATGCATCAGAGCGTGACTATCAGACAGATTCATCACATTGCATCAGGATTGGGGTGAGTGGGAGTGGTGAGTTCACAAATGGGGAGGTGAGGAAGTGCACAGAAAGTGAAAGTAAGTTGATGATGAGACTTAAGTGAGTATGAGGAGTGATATGATGGAGTAGGTTTGGCAAGACAGAGTGAGTGGGGGGGGGGGGAATGTACACCACAGGATGTAGGTGAATCAGTAACTGTACTTACTTTTCCTCACCTGATTAGGTCAATAAAGCTCTTCAAGCATTACACCCATGTTCTTGAGACAGTGGTCCTGCTGCTCAGCTCCTCTGCCACCTCCAACCACACCTTCTTGATGGCAGAGGCAGGGCACTTCCTTCGATCACCCGGGTACAGTATGTCCCTCCTGCTCCTCACACCGGCCAGTGGCAACTCAAACGAAGAGCCACTAAACCAGGGTGCTGGCTTAGTCCTTGGAAGCTCTATTTTTTCAAATACCTCCTTTCTCCCATAAAATCCACGGTTGCAATGGCCCTTTAAATACTCCAGTTCCCAACACATCGTTTGGGTGCATAGTACGCCCACTGCACAGCTTGGAGATGCGAAACCTGGAAGTCACATTAAAGGCCTTCAATTGAGTTGCGATCGCTTGAGCCAATGCACGCAAAAATTTTCCGGGTTTCCCATGCGACTATTCACCCCCACTGCTGAGTCCCCACTGGCATGTTAACATTTACCCAGTAGTCTCCCAGATATGGTTGAATTTTTGCATTAAGATGATGCATTTTGGTTAATGTTCAGCACAATTATACTTCACAATTTATAGATTTTTTTTAACTTTCATGAGAAAGGGAAAAAACTAAGTGACATTTGGATTTTCGAAAGACCAGTGGAACATCACTTCCCCAAGTTACCTCAACAATCACTCTCGCACTTCCAACCCCAGTTCACAAAGGCACTCTACCCCTCGCAGACCCAGTTGACAGAGAACCCCATCAAACTCCCCACCCTTTCATAGAAACACAGTCTCCTCCAACCCTCCCACTTCATACTGCCACTCTCTCTCTCTCTCCCCCCCACCCCCGAATCTATCTAGCATTCTTCTCCCCACCAACCCTGTTCAAGCTGGTATTCTTTTTCCATTCTCCCATTTAAGCTGTCATTTTTCTTTCCCTCCCCCCAGTTTAAGTTGGCACTCTTTTTTTCTCCCCTTACTTCAAACTGACTTTCTCTTCTCCCCTTAATGCTGGCACATTCCATCTCCACTGCCTCTCAGTTAATGCTGGCAATGTCCTTCCACTCACATCTCAAAGCATCAATCCTGATTTCTGACCTCTTCCCTCCCCTAATCATTGTTATCCAATCACCTTCTTCTGTCCCTTGCCTTCCTTTCCTTCTCCCCTTCACTTCACTTCCCCCATTTTCTCTCCATTGCTATAATTTCCCCTTTCCTCCCCTCTTTATTGCCATCCATTTCCCCTTCCCTTCATACGAACATACAAAAAATGACAGACAGGAAAAGACCAGTGTCTTTGATTAGGGAGGATGGGAAGGAGAGAATCCTATTTCAAGGACTGCTACATATCTGCACGGAGAGAGAGAAGCAAATCATTCCGTTTGTAACCCATGGACTGCAAGTCTTCACAGAAGAGTTTGTATGTATACTCTAGATTTAGGAGAGATCTGATTGCCCAGTACATGGGCCAGGATTTCTTGAGTCATTTCTCCAAAACTGGGAGACCCTGGTAACTGCCATCAGATGTGGAAAGTACTTTCCTCCTCCTTCTATCTGCAGCAATAATTAATTAAGCTACAACAAACTTACCTTGTGCTGAATGTTTCATTGTACAAATTCACTCTGTTAACATAGATGACGCTTTGTTTGATCTCAGACTGACATGGGGATCATCTTGCAATCTGGGTTGAAAGAGTGTTATACTGGCACATGGATGCTTAATGCAGTTTTAGGAAATTTCATTGCATGCTATTTTAATTCAGGCTTCAGCCATTTATGTTAATCTTTTAATCTGTAATCAATTCTCCAGGGATGTTTCTGATTGCATTCTCTAATGGTAAACTTTCCGTACTCTGACTTTGGATTGTAGATCTATTAATTGGTGTGACTTTTCTTCCTTTTCAACAGTTGTGTTTCCAATTAGATGCCCTCTGCAAAACTATTTTAAATGCTTTACATAGCAATGCTTCTGACAAGATGAAATCCTGATTGTTTAAGAAGAAATTGCCCATTTATGTCATTATTTTCAGAATAAACTTACTACTGTGCAACAAGGAGGGTGAGTTTCAACTGCTGATCATCCATTTCTCACCTGAAAAATGGGCGCCTGGCAGAGGAAAATTAGGAGGGCACCTTTGACACCCCTTTGATGCCCAAGGCCTGTGTGATTCAATTTTCAATCAGGCTTTTAAATGGCCGGGAAGCTGTTTAAATATACAAATTGGGGTGTGACGCCAATTGTAGAACCCTAGTTTCCATTTTCATGTACAAATGGGTGGAGTGTGTACTGTGCATGCTAGACCTAATTGTTCAGACATTGAGTGACCTAACCAGCGATCCTTAAAGAGACCGCTGGAGCCTGCTCCAAAAATGGCCTAGGAAATCTTTTGTTGGGGGGAAATTTTTGTGGGGCCCAGAGGAGCAGAACACATCGTTGAATGTAGCAACACTTGGATCAGAAAAGAGTTGCAACGTGAACAGTCAATGCAGAAGAGGTGCCATGCCGCAAGTAATCTTACAGAAATATACATTATATAATCTTTGTGGAGCTTTTATGCTATGGGAACATACATGATTTCAGTTTTGATAGAGTTAAAATGCACTGACCACTGATTCCAGAGGCAGATTGATTAAATGAACAGCCCAATTTAGTGCACATTTTTAAATGACAAAAACAATGTGCATTTAAATGTATTTGTCCTTAACTGACTATGTTGAACTTATAAAAAATTAGTATAGCTATTGCAGCGTTAAAGCTCACAACCTGATTGACCCTGAGATAGTGCTTGGCACTTATATTTGGTAAATTTGCATAGAATCTTTTCATCAAAAGGTTATATTACTGACAGAATCCCATTTTAAAGCCTTGCCCTTCAGATTGTTGATTTAAGTCGCTGTTACCATGCAAAAGGATGCCCTTGAAATCTGAAAGGTGCTGCCACAGTGCAGCAGCACAGACATAAAAAGCATCACTTCAAACGCACTGCTCCCTCCTATCCTTATGTTATTTCACATTTTCAGATCCAAGCTCTCGTTAGACCAATCTTTGGCAATAAAATCAATTACTCGTCTTTTAGGGTTAATGAAGTAGTCCAGCAAGCATGTTTCTAAAAAGGAGGGGAAAGTTTAGCTTTAGTTAAAATTAATCATCTAATCCTTCAGTGTTTGTTTTCATTCTATTACCACCAAAACTATAGTTTTAAAAGGCTAAGTACACATACGCTTGTCCTACAATGGTTACTTCCAAAACGTACACTTTGCCTGCAAAGTTGGGCTTATCTTGGCTGTCCGGCATATTTCGTAATCTCCTCCCCAGGTTCCAGGAACTGGCTCTTTTTATTAAAGGTAACTTTTTAAAATGTTTTAAATCTGCAGCCTGAAGTACTTTACTCTTTTAGCACACTGATGCATTAGTAAGCTTAATAAACTAACCAATGTAGCATATGCTCTAAATAATTGATCTTATGTTTGTTGATGCCAAGTATTAAATAGCTAACAGCAGTTGCTTTGGATCTATCTGTATTCTCTCTGATCGACTAGTTTTATCTGTCCCAGTGATCAATGCGTCTTGTAATAAAGCAGATGATATTCCATAATGGCTTCTGACTGAAGTCAATGTGCCCTGAACATTGAATGCTGTCAGAAGTCAGATTTTAACCACTGAGAACAATAGGAGACTGCTGATCTAAGCTGTTGAAGTATTCCCAATAAGCAAGAAAGAAGAAAAAAAGCAGCAGCCAGGGTAAGGATTAAGAAGGAAAATTAGAGCCATGTGAGCTGCTGGTGAAACACTATCAAAACATTCCAAAACATCTGTAATAAGTTAGGCAAGTGTTATAGATGGGATGGGCTTCTACGGAAGAGAGAAACTGCCTAGCCAAAAATGCTAAATGTCACAAGTCTAAGAAAAACAACCATTTCACAACATATTTTCCAAGCAAAGGATATATATACCAAAGAAAATCGACCTCTAAACACTGCAACAGTCGAATTATGTGTGAAGAAGAAAAGGACATACAAACATAATAGAGAGAAATACGCCCCTGCATTATACCCATAACGAATTACTGAAAACCTGCTTTGAGCCACTGAAATTGGATAAGATTCTTCAGTGGAAAATGAAAGAATTGGGTAAGAGTGGCATAAGTTATCTTATGAACTATATTACAACATCTAAAATCAAAATGAAATTAATTGTAGCGAGATTGCAGACCCCATTGAACAAGACATCAAACATTTTTGTCAACAAGCACTGGGATTATAATATTTGTAGTATGTATATTGCTATTAACTGTAGGCATTGAGATATGTACTAACACTAGCTGATTTCCCATGATGGTGTCTGAATTTTAAAATTAAAATCAGTGGGACTCGAGAAAAGTTAGGACTTAACCTGTTTAATAGCACCAGGGATATGAAGAACTGTGATGGCAGTTGTTCTGAGAGATTGTTTTCCCAGATCATATTTCCAGGCAGATACCTGTATGTGGAGAAAGAATTTTTTTTTCACTTGTCAGTCACAAAATTGGAATTTGTCCCTAAAGCACAAGGACTGTTTTTGTAATTGACAGCAATACTAGCCATTCACAGAGAATGTGAGTCCTGTTGTCCTGGGTCTGGTACTTTATTAGACTGAAGAGAAAGTGGCAGACTTTATCTGCATTCTGGGAGTAGTCATTTATCATAGTGATGTGCACATTGCCACATGAGCCTTCTGGCAATTGTAGTCAGAATAGAGTGACACAGGTGCATTTTGGAATTCTACTACTTCTCTGAGCCTCTTCAGTTAGAAATGGTCCAGCCTTCAGAAAGAAACACAGGCAAGTGTGCTGAAAATTTCTTAGAGGCATTTCTAGCTTAGAGGGCCAATGTTATGGGCAAGGTTAGAAGCACCTTGTAGGAGTAGTAGATGAGGAGCACGAACAAGTAAGTTGGCTGTCGCAAAAAAATAGACACAGTAGTAAGAAGTAGTTGTAGGTAGAGTGATTGGAATTTTTAGCACTTTGTATTAGTGAGTTTCCCTGACACCTAAGTGATGCCAGAGAAAGAGGTGACTGAGCGCTCTGTCAATGGTACAGCATGTGGATTGGAACACTCTTGTGAGGTCATTAAACCTCTTCTTGCATTGTGTGGTACTTCTTGGGGCAGTGGTGATTGCACTGCCAGCTTAACCATCTCCTTTCAAAAGGTCTGAACCACCCTCTTATGGGTATTTTTGCCATTGTTGTCTATGCCGATCCCTTTCAGCCATTAACATCTCCAGAGAGAATCTGAGAGCCCCTCCTGCTGTTGACTGCCTTCCCCCAAGGCTGGTGCTCCTTCAGACACCTCACACTTGTGCATCTTGCCCTCAATAAGGGAATGCTCCCCTTTTAAAGGCTGCAAAAGCACTGTATTTCCCTCCCCCTTGCAGCGTAAACCAATAATGAGCAGTATTATCACTACTAATCTGCCCAGCATTGGTAATGAAGACTCAGCAGGTTAGCGACAGAGACACATGGATGGGCAGAAATCCCACCCTGCTGTCAACCTGCCAAAAGAAAAAGAATCCTGCCCATTAAGCCTTAAAAATATATCATATGGTTTTTATTTTTCTATTTTGGTAATAAAAGAAAGATAAATATTATAGAGATAATACATTCAATGAATTGTTCTCATAGGGACTCCTGCTACCAGCTGTATTTCTTTCATATTTTTATTATATTTGAGGCAGCTACTGGTGATGACATTTACAAACTGATTTTCCAGGAGCTCATTTTTGCACGTTGAGTTAAAGTAATCTCCGAACAGGAAAACAATGATGTGTCAGTTCTAACAGCTGTTCAGGACAATGTGCACATGTGCAATCACAGAGCTTAGACTTGATTTGCAATCTGTGTCAGAGCAACAGATACATTCATTTCATGACCAAAACTCTTAGCAACAGAAAATGTTCGATCTAATGTTTACAACAGAGAAGCGTTTTTAGGCTTACAACAAAATTGGACTGCTCGGATCCTGTAAGTGAGTGCAGTGACAGGAGGTGTTGGGCCTGCTATTCCGCTGGTCAAAAAAACAAGCAAAGAGCATGTTTTAAGCCCATTTTTACAAATCATGGGGGCGTGCGTCATTCCTAACTTCCAACTGTGACAAATGTGATTTTGTTAGTAGCAACAAAACAGCATTTGTCAATCACGATCTGCCCGCAATAATAGTCTTTTAACACTTATGAAGCAGCTCACAAGCCTGTTTGTCCCTTTAAATTTTGTAAAGCTCAAGAATCCAGCTATGAAGTGTGCAAATATGTTTGAAAGTGGCTCCATAACTAGTGCAAAATAAGTTTCAGTGAGGAGACTCTCTGCTGGAGTTAGGTTTTTTGGTAGGGAGGTCAGTCATCCCAACATTTAGAGAAGACGAGAAGAGTGGCAGTACAGACAGTGGGGGTCAAATCTGTCTCAGCAACTTGGAGGACCTGACAGAAGGCCTAGAAGAAGATGGACAACTTAAAGAGAAGCACAGAGCATGAATATTACTGTAAGGCAGGAGCACCGGACATAAATGCATACAAGAGACAATTATGATTTTAAAAGTTATATGCAATAAATGTTGCACTGCTGACCACTCAACTTCCCCTCCTGGACCCCATGCTACCTGACATTGTAAATGATTCCCTCTCCTTGGGCATTGTGCACTTTTCTTTGGGTCAGTTTGCACAAGTATGCCGTTGACACCCAGTTCTACCTCTCCACCACCTCAGTGCTGGCAGACTGCTTGCCTATCTTCTAGTCTTGGATGAGTTACAAGTTCTTGCTGCTAAACATTGGGAAGACCAAAGCCATCATCTTTGGCCCCTCACCACAAACCTCCATACTTTCGCTATCGAATCCACGCTCCTTCCGGGCTATTGTCTCAGGCCAAACCAAATGGTTTGCAACCTCACTGTATCCTATTCAACTGTGAGCTGATCTTTCAACCCCATGTCCTCTCCTTCACAACTTCATATCTACTCCGTAACATTGTCCACCTCTGCCCCTACCTCAGTACATCTGCTGCTAATCCACAACTTTGTCACCCCTGGACTCAACTATTCCAATGCAGGATTCTTAGTAGACATTTAGGAAAATAGCCTGATTCAAGTTTCTCCCAGCATATCTGTCTTGTAGATCCTGGAAATTTCTAACACTGTTTGTTATAAACTGCACTCAGATTTCTAAGTGCTTAAATAAAAGCTTGGAGTTGTAATCTGGGTTTGCTGCTGTTGCACCAATAGGAATGTGATTTGTTCTCCCAGAGAAACATGTCAGCAGAATAAACTTACTGTCATGGTAAAATTATATTACAGTATTGCAGATGTTCCACTGTAAAGGCAAAATGTCCACTCTTAATAAACGATGACAGTATCCAGAATTTGTTTTTGAAAATCTTTCTCAGTAGGAGCTTTGCATTGCATATATTACATTTTGTAATTACATCTTAAAAGACCAAAAGTATTTGATTATTCTGGCTGCATGTTGATATATGTAATACTTTGCACACAAAGGTGAGTTTGTTTGTTTAACTTTCACTGTAAAATCAAACTGCACTTTTAATGGGGTTGGTGGTGTTTTATCTGATACTGGTATATACAGTGAGGGCTCGCTAGAGCTCCCACATTATATGTGTTCTTTTCTATCTGGTTTCAACAAAATGTACACATTTCCTTAAAGCTAATTGTTTGATGATTGCAGTGGGGATTCTGGCGCCTGCTACCATAATCCAGTGGGAATGTGGCAGAAAGTTTATAAATTAGGTCAGGACTCAGTCCCAACCTTACTCTTTGCATTTACATCCAACCTCGTAGAGACAAAGCCTTTGCCTGCTCCAAACAAAGCCATTGATGCAGGAGGGGGAAAGGTTGGGTTGGGGGGGGGTGGGTGGTGTGCAGGAACTTCCTAAGTTCTGACCTTCCTAGCCTCTGACAGGCCTGGCAAAGCATCAGCAGCCAGTTCGACTGGTGAGTGGCAGATGTGGAGCCTACCTTGAGGTCCAGGGACACAACCTGGACCCCCAAAAAGGAGGGCCCATTTCTTCAAGCTACAAATTTTTAGACAGCCTCCTTACAAAGACGGTGTGGGGACAGCTCTGATCTTTCAGGGGGCCCAGCCCCTGCCTGTATTTGGTTGGACATTTTGGCCTCTGCAATGGATGCCCTAGATATGTCCAGGCATCCATTATTCCATTGATAACGAGGAAACCTCTCCCTGACTCCGAAAGGTCCACCAGGGTCAGTGGTGGAGGGTCCCAAAGGGCGCAATCCCAGCATAAGTACTGGCATCGCTGGTCCCCCCAGATTTTTGGCCTCAGAAGTTCTAACATTTTTTTTGTTCCAAGTAAACAATTGAAAGAAATAATACAATGGCAGAAAAGGCCAATGGCTGCACTAATAATTTTTTTTCTTCAGTTACCACTTATTTGCAAACTGGTTGAAATTGATACAATTTGTATCCTGATGGGGCTTGTCTTGGGATAAACAATGTAAGCTACAGTGCAGGATTTGATGTGATTTTACAGCTGATCGCTGGCCTTTTCAATTATATTGGAAAGGGAATTATTTCTCCTGGCTAAATAACAGAAGGGCTTATTTGAAACAGGAAATGAATGTTTGAGATAACGTTAATCTAGTTTCAATCATTTCAATCTGATTATTGCAGACGTATACATTTTGCACAACATACATTTTGCATGAAAACATTAATCATTAATCTCTAGCCTGTCTCTTTTTGTAAAAGAAAATCTGCAGTACTGATACTGTGGCTACAAGAGCAGGTCAGAGACTGGGTATTCTGCAACGAGTGACTCACCTCCTGATTCCCCAAAGCCTTTCCACAATCTACAAGGCACAAGTCAGGAGTGTGATGGAATACTCTCCACTTGCCTGGATGAGTGCAGCTCCAACAACACTCAAGAAGCTCGACACCATCCAGGACAAAGCAGCCCGCTTGATTGGCACCCCATCCACCACCCTAAACATTCACTCCCTTCACCACCGGCGCACAGTGGCTGCAGTGTGTACCATCCACAGGATGCACTGCAGCAACTCACCAAGGCTTCTTCGACAGCACCTCCCAAACCCGCGACCTCTACTACCTAGAAGGACAAGGGCCGCAGGCACATGGGAACAACACCACCTGCAGGTTTCCCTCCAAGTCACACACCATCCCGACTTGGAAATATATCGCCGTTCCTTCATCGTCGCTGGTTCAAAATTCTCAAGCTCCCTTCCTAACAGCACTGTGGGAGTACCTTCACCACATGGACTGCAGCGGTTCAAGAAGGTGGCTCACCACCACCTTCTCAAGGGCAATTAGGGATGGGCAATAAATGCTGGCCTCGCCAGCGACGCCCACATCCCATGAACGAATAAAATAAAATGATAAATTAACAATTTAATTTAAAATTACTAAAAGAGTGAAGCTTAGTCTCTTTTTTTAACAGATGTTTGTTTTGTGGTTTTGAATACCTTAGATCTTTGTTCAATGTTGAACAATTAGCAGATGTATGCATATTAATGTAGTACAAGTCTTATATATATTACTGCTTCAATCTTGTACAATGACTTTGTGTTTTCTTGTTGATCTTTCACTACTTTCTATATTTTCCTTGTTTACCACCACTGTACAGATTCAATCATAAAATGTTTAGAAAATGCTATTTTATACTTAAATATTGCGAAATAACATACATGTAGTTTAACAGAGAATTATTCCGGAAAAAGAGCCTGGCATTCATTTTATAAGATGGCATTTTATTTACTGTGCATAATGAAAGACACGCCTATCATCTACATAGATGCAATGGAAGTCAAAGTAACAAATGCTGTTAACAAAGCTTCCTGGGTTTGTCTCTCCACTCACTTAAAGCACTGAATTCCTATTTTACTGACTTTCCTGCAGTATTGAGCTCACTTATGCAATCATTTCAAACAGTCAAGTGTCTCGTGGTCTCCACTGAAAACAAAATGGCAGAAGCTGAAAAAGGCAAAAGGAGGAGTTAATTCAGCAGTAATTCATTTAAAAGATGATTTGAATAATCTCAGTGTTAGGGAGAGTAAAATTACAATAGACCCAAGTAACAGTAATTAATTTAGTATCTGTTACAGACATTATGTACCCTTTTGTTAGCAGCCGATATGTGTCCCTCTTGAAGGAGTTTTTTTTTGAGAATTGAGCCTCAACTGACTGTCTGTGATGAGAAACTTTTAAAGAATAAGAAGATAAAGTGCCTTTGATTCCTGCAATTATCTAGCAAATCTTCACACTCACAGCTTGACTGCTATGACCTCGGCACACAAGGTGACTCCTTTTTTCTATTCACTGAGTTAGCAACATTAGTCAGACTCCACATAGATGGCTGCTGTAGGAAATGGAAATGTATTGTTCATAGTTTGGGGGTAAAGCATGTTGTTAGGGTAGAGGAGGCTTTTTTCTGTGAAACCTGACCGCAGGCTGCAGGCATCAAACGGTAATGAAAAACACTTTTCGATTGTGAATTTAACATGCGAAACGAGCTAACATAGCATCCATATTCAAGAAAGGGGACAAATCTAATCCAGGAACTACAAATCTATCAGTCTAACATCAATACCTAGTAAACTAATGGAATCAATCATCAAAAGCAAATTTGATGAGTATAATAATAATCTAATAAAAACAAGCAAACAAAAGGTCATGCCCAATAAACCTCCTTAACTTTTGAGAAAGGTACAGTGGACAATGGAAAACCATATGATACGGTGTACTTAATTTCCAAAACCTATTAAATAACATTATTCATGAAAGGTTGCTACTGAAACAGAAAACAGTGGGAATTTAAGGTAAAACCTGGAACTGGCAAAGGAGTTGGCTGAAGGAAAATATCAGTGAGTACTTGTTAGTGAAACAATGTCAGGGTGGGCAGGGAAGAACTGAATGGAATGCCAAAAGATTTGGAGATGCTGGGGTTGAAATTGTTCTGCAGCAGTAGCACAAAACAGGCGATAACAAAAAAGCCGCCCATTTTACACCTTCCCAATTTTCTTTTCCATTCACTTCACTGTTCCTAATCTACACTAGTGATTTAGACACAGACACCCAATGCAAACTGGTCAAGTTCACAGGTGATACTAAAGTGATACTAAAGAGTCTAGAACTAGGGGGCATAGTCTCAAGATAAGGAGTCGGCCATTGAAGACTGAGATGAGGAGGAATTTCTTCACTCAGAGGGTTGTGAATCTTTGGAATTCTCTACCCCAGAGGACTGTGGATGCTGTGTCGTTGAGTATATTCAAGACTGAGATCAATAGATTTTTGGACTCTAAGGGAATTAAGGGATATGGGGATCGGATGGGAAAGTGGAGTGAGGTTGAAGATTAGCCATGATCTTATTGAATGGTGGAGCAGGCTCGAGGGGCCGGATGGCCTACTCCTGTTCCTATTTCTTATGTTCCACCGGGCAGGAAATGAGTGGCAGCAGTTTTAGCTCCTGTTTTACATCCTGCCCATTGAAGTCAAGAGAAAGGAAAATCAGGTGGGGTATGAAATGGTAATTATAACTAATATATCCATCTGATAATGGCTTGTAAAATGATTAGCTTGAAATGAGAAGCTTTCTGCCCTATTTTTAGTGTATTTCAAAATGGGAAGTGAATCTCAATATGTGGATGAGGAATTTTCAACTTTTCAAAACGTCACAGGAAAAGTCTGTGGCCTCTTTTAGAAATGTCACTGCTACATAATTGCCGACCAACCTCTTTGGGAGTAGACAGAGAGCTTTTTCAGCCTATTCACTGGGGGGCCTGAAAATAGCTGATTTAGGGACCACTTAAATCCTCAGTGGCTCACTGACTTCCATGTTGTTGCTGATTTGTTTTTGCTTCTGTTCGAGCTGCCACCCATCTCGTCTCGTGTGCCTGAGAGCACAGGATGGACTTGCGTTCGACACCCTGAACTGCAAGTCTGAGAGTAGCTCGTGTGTGCGGACATGAGAGCAGCAGAGGACTGTACGCAGTGGCTGTTTGCTTATGGCTTGCTCTGTAAGCCTGGTGGCCATTTGCTTGTGCTGGATCGAATCGTGCCTTTCTCTGTGACTCTGTGGTGGGAAACTGGCACAGCTTTGCCCTGACACTGTGAAACTGGGCAAAGCAGCTCTAGAAAGGCAGCCGTACAACGAGAAGACACCAGAGAAAATGTCAAGTTTTCTTCACATAAGGAAGATGGTGCTGGTGAGGCAGGGCATTGCTGTGGCAGTTCTCTGGCACAACACCATGGAGCGAGGCATGATTCAATTCAACACGATATGAGCGGCCACTGGGTTAACAGAACAAGCCCTCTGCTGCTTACAGAAAAACAAACTGAATTATGGAATGTGATCCCAAAACATTAATAACAATCCTGAAATCCAATGTATTGAATAGGAATTGAACTTATTTGGTCGCCTCGAAGCAATGGCCTTGGTCATTGGCCTTTATTCAAGGCTGATTTTCAGCTGTACATTGTTTTTTGAGTTGTCAGCTTTTTTGAAGTTGTTTGACAGTTTTTCTGAGTATTGTGGATTGGCAGGTATGCTGGTACAACGTAACTGGGGCAATTACTATCTAAAATGAAAGTGTAACACAGATAAAGATACTTTTTAGTGCTTAAGATTGATGGAAATCTGAAACCGATATAATCCTGTTCTGAGGAAGGATTACACCTGGAAACATTAACCTAATTTTCTTTATCTGAAGATGACCAATCTGCCATGCATTTCCAGAATTTTCCGTATTCCCTTTAATGCTCACCTTTTTTTGAAAATAATGAACTTGGATAATTAAATCACATGAAAACAGTTTCATTAATTATTTATTTTAAAGCGATAATTGGACATTTATAATACATTCACTTAGAAAAGGTTAATTTTTGACTCGGAAATGTCATTCAGTGCTAATTAATACCAATGACTTATTCCCCAGGTTTTAAACTGATGGAATAGTTTCCAGTTGTTTATAATTGTTGTGTTCAATAGTGATTTTCTATAAATTATTAAAGCATAGTGTGGTGTAATTATAGAAACTAGAAGGACTTGAAATACTGAAGACACACCAATTAGTCTAATCGCAAAGAAAAACTGAAAGTGGCAAAGTGAAGAGCAAGAGAAAGTTGCTCCTCTGATGGCTTCATAGATAAATGCACCAGATTGTGTGATACAGTTGAGTTAACATATCTCAGCTGGGGTCTTGATGAGGGCATTACTATTGGCCTCAGTGTCCTTGACTAAGGAAGGAGAGAATCGGCATATATAGATGTCAGGTAAGAGCAAGAATAGGCTCAGTTGTAATGTCCCTCCCCCATGGTATTCACTGTCCAGGCTCGATTAAATTGACATTTGGGTGAAGTACTGGAGGACAATTGGCACTTGTGAAAGTGTACTCTCACAAAAGTCAGCACATTCAGGAGAGGAGAAAAGGCAAAAAGTGTCTTAGAGCACAAAAACCTCAACATAACACCCAAAATATTTATTTAGCAGCATTTTCTTTCATATCTACTAAAATGTTGAATATATCAAATTATAGATGTGAAATATTTTGGCTTGTGCTGTCTTTTGTGAGGAAAATAATATCGCCAATCTAAATTGTTCTTTGAAATTCTTGAATGCTCATACTTATTTCCACTGTCAATCACCTATGAGAATTCACTCAATGGGGTAGAAATTCATTAGCGCCACTAGGCTGGTGCGAACAAGCAGGCCCAAGGCCCGATTGATATCAGCCCTCGGGCCTCATTTTATTAAGTCTTGTGAGCTGCCGCCGCTTACCGCCATCTACAGGCAGCTCACCGGCAAAGCAGTGATCCACTTCAGGCCACTGCAACACCAGTAGCAACCTTTGGATAAGTGCTGGGTGGGGGTGGCGGCGGAGAGAGGAGAATGGAAGCTGGCGATCACAGGCCAGCAGCAGCTCTTGGGGAGTACTGTAGAGCGGAAGGAACACTCCTGCTCCTTCTGGCTCCACATGAAGGTTTTTTTTACAAAAAGAAAACCTTACCTTTTTAGGTGCCGTCACTTGTTAGGCTGCATGTACTCCTGGAAAATCTGAGCTGGGCAGGCCTGACACCTGCTGGGTTCAGGGCATCCCAATTTCAGAAAGGAGTCTTTAAACAGGTGTTAGGCCCCTCAATAGCACATGTAAGGGACCTAACATCTGTTTTAGGCTGATGCCAGGGATACCTCTAGAGTTGCTGAACCAAAATGGCATTGGACGTGTTCCTGCTTTGTTTAGGCTTGGGAGGATGGCCCCCTAAATTGGACCTCAATGCCCCTATTTTTTGCCCCACTAACTTTTAAACATATCTAAATCCCTTAAAAGCAGCAGAAAGTGTTTGAATGTTAGCAGCTACAGAGAGTTTTTGATAGTGAGAGCACAAGTGCATCAAGAATGTATATTAATAAAATTCTTTAAATGGCACATGATGTAGGGAAAAGTAGGGAATATTACTCCACGAAGGATAATTAAACTTAAAGGGGCTGATTTTCGAATGGCGGAGTGGGTGCATTGGAGCGGGGGGGCTCCTAAAATGGCGGAATCCCGGAGTGGGTTCGGAGCCCGGCTCCAACCCGCTGACTTCCAGGTTCCCCAGTGACGCGTTCTCCCAGAATGCGGGACTCCCACTGGCAATTAAAGCTGGTGGGATGCTGCTTTATATAGCTAGTCAGATAGTTGAGGTACTTGAGAGACCTCGTTGAGTGGAGATTTTGGCAGGGGTGCAATTTTGAAGGATCCTCAGCGTGTTTACTGTGCTGTGAGAAAAACTCCCTGTTCTAGCAGACGTGTTTCAGCCAGCAGCCAGTGGAAGATGCAAAGGATTATTTGACAGGTGGGGGAAATACCTCATTTATTGCAGCAGGGCACTCTGTCACTTCAGACAAAGTTTTGGCTGCAAGACCTTTGTGTTTCCACTCAAAAGTCTTAATTTATACCCAAAACTCTGCTGTGCAAATAGATTTACCTACTTTGCAGACCCCCTCAAACTCACACCATCAGAATGGGACGGGGGGGGAGGGCGCCATAGCTGCATTCATCACTTCATCCGAGGACAAGCAACATCACCAGCCTCGCCAGGCACGCCGTCCATCTCCGCCACGTGGAACTCCACAACACAGTGCTGCGCCACAGGCACCTGCATAACAGCAAGGAGGGCAACAACAGAGAGAGCGACGTCGCAGGAGGCACTACCCTCGCAACAGGGTCTACAGACCGAGACTCACCTTCCTGGACCTCTCTGAGGAGCAATGCATATGGAGACTCAGACTCAGTCGCCAGGTAGTTACGGACATCTGCAGCATGCCGAGCTGCTCCCGGCTGGCCCGAGCAGCATCTTCTTTCCTGTCGCTGTCAAAATTGTCACTGCCCTCAACTTCTTTGCCTCTGGATCGTTCCAGGGTGCCACCGGGGACATCGCCGGGGTCTCTCAGTCGTCTGCACACAAGTGCATAAGGCAGGTCACCGATGGCTTGTTTCGCAGGGCCTCGCACTACGTCAACTTCCCCATGGATGACCTCAGCCAGACGGAGAGGGTAGTGGGATTCCACGCTGTGTCAGGCTTCCTAGGGGTGCAGGGTGTAATTGATTGCACCCATATAGCAATACAAGCACCTCCACAGCCAGGACTGTTCGTCAACAGGAAGGGCGATCACTCCATCAACACTCAGCTCATCCATGACCACCGCAAGAGATTCCTTCACATATGTGCCAGATACCCTGGCAGCTGCCACGATTCCTTCATCCTCTGGGAGTCCAACATCCCATCCCTCTTCCACGCACCAAATACCCGCAAGGGCTGGCTCCTCGGAGACAAGGGATACCCCCTGCGCACATGGCTCATGACACCTGTGAGGAACTCCACCACCAAGCAACAGCATTGATATAACGACAGCCACATTGCTACTAGGTCTACAATTGAACATGCTATAGGGCTGCTCAAGATGCACTTCAGGTGCCTTGATCGTTCTGGGGGAGCGCTTCAATACGCGCCAGACACATTATAGTCGTCTGTTGTGCCCTGCACAACACGGCACAACAGAGAGGGGTGCCGCTGGAGGAGGCCCCAACCATATCTGCCACCCACATTGAGGAGGAGGAGGATGAGGAGGAGCAGAAGAGGAGGAGGCAGAGGAGGAGGAGCAACCCATGGGCAGAAGAGCAGCTCACCTGGCTGCTCGTGAGGCCAGGGAATCACTGATATGTGAACGGTTCTCCTAACATCGGACAGTGTGAGGAGTCCAGTCCTCACCACCTGGACAGAGCAGCGGCCACACCAGCAACCCCCCACCTCCCCCCCCCTCCACCTGCCCCCTGCACAAAATAGTCGTGCAACTACACATACACCCACTGTAGAGTGACCCAATGGGTGGCATCAAGTGTGGGCATTCATGGTGAACCTCATGAAAGGGCCTTATTACACAAGCCAGTCAAGAATGGCCAAGATGTGTCAGTAGTGGTGACAATAATAATATTTAATGTGTGATTAACAAAAATCAAATATAAATAAAAAACATGACAAACCGTCAAACACCCTTGTGCATCCCCTTTGTGCTCACAAAACCTTCACCTTTCGCTTACGACTACTTCTACGTGGTGCATCCCCTGTGGCTGCAGCAGAGGTAGCGCAGGTTGCTTTTGTTCATGCCCTGACCGATTAGATGCTTTGGGCCTACACCCTCTGGGTTTCGGTGCCCATGAGGGCCCCTCCAAAGACTGCTCCACCTGCACCTGTGCAGGGGCAGAGTCGGCCACCTGGAGAGGAGGCAGCATTGCAGTTACTGGTTGAGAGGGGGGCAACAGGTGAGACGTGGGAGTGGCGTCCCCACTTCCAAGTCCCCTTTCGCCATCTTCCCTCCCCTGGGCCAGACATTCCCGCACTTACCCGTGACACTATCTCAGAGATGGCCTCACGTCCCTTTGACAGTATCTCAGACATGCCCTCCCTTACCTGTGCCACCATTCCACCCATACAGGAGTTGGACTCCTCCATCCTCTGCGCGATTATGGAGAGTGCGCGTGGCACCTGTTCCAGCACCTCACAAATGTGCTGCTGCCCATCGATCATTCTCCTTCATGGATGGCCCCCAGGGTTAAGCATCTATGTCCAGCTGAGCAGAGCCTGGAGAGGAGTGCTCCCACTGATGCGGACTCTCCACAGCTGCCCCTGCCACTAGTGTCTGCTCATGCTCACATGTGTGGTGACTCATCATGTGTGACCCCAACTAATTGAGGACGGGGACCCACCGAGGTGTGTGTATCTGCACTGGTGGATGGCTCGCTCAGATGTGATGGTGCACCCTCAGAGGCTGGCATGTCCTCTGAGGAATCACCCTCCATTCTGTAATTTTGTGTGTTTGCTCCAGGAGCAGCATTGGAGGACTGCCCCTTTAAATAGGGCTCCTCCAGCTGACAGCCTGTGATGCGGGTGTGTAGTCCGCCCGCTGCGCAGGTTTCCGACGGGAAACCCGGAAGCCACGTTAAGTGGCTCCAATTTACCCGCAATCACGTGCAGAATGGACGGGTTTCACTGGGCGGGTTACCCACCCACCAGTCGCCCCCCTGCTGCCATCCCACCTCCCTGGTAATATCGGGGCCAAAATGTTTAATATCATTGAAACCTCTTCTTTTTAGTCTCATTAAAATGCTCACCCATACCATGCTATTATATGTTGCACATACATTTTTCAGCTTACCATGCATAATATACACAACCTAGCTATTGCACACATTTTGCAGATGTGCACAAAATTACCATTTTTCTGTGTGTGTGTAGAAATTGTGCATGCACAACAATACGTACACCAAGCAGAATTAATAATCAAATGGTGGGAGATAGGTAAATGAATGAATATAACAACAACAACAACTTGCATTTATATAGCGTCTTTAATGTATTAAAATGTCCCAAGGCGTTTCATAGGGGCATTATCAAACAAAATTTGGCACCAAGCCACATAAAGAGATATTAGGGCAGGTGACCAAAAGCTTGGTGAAAGAGGTAGGTTTTCAGGAGCGACTTAAAGGAGGAGAGAGAGGTAGAGAGGTTTAAGGAGAGAATTCCAGAGCTTAGAGCCTAGGCAGCTAAAGGCACGGCCACTAATGGTGGGGCAATTAAAATCAGGATGCGCAAGAGACAAGAATTGGAGGAGGGCAGAGATCTCGGAGGGTTGTAGGGCTGGAGGAAGTTACAGAGATAGGGAGAGGTGAGGACATGGAGGGATTTGAAAACAAGGATGAGAATTTTAAAATCAAGGTGTTGCCGGAACGTGAACCAATGTAGGTCAGCGAGCTCAGGGGTAATGAGTGAATGGGACTTGGTGCAAGTTAGGAGCCGGGCAGTAGAGATTTGGATGATCTCAAGTTTATGAAGGGTGGAAGATGGGGGGCCAGCCAGGAGAGCATTGAAATAGTCAAGTCTAGAGGTAACAAAGGCATGGATGAAGGTTTTGGTTGCAAATGAACTGAGGCAGGGGTGGAAACATGCGATGTGATGGATGTGGAAGTAGGTGGTCTTGGTGATGCAGCAGATATGTTGTCGGAAGCTCATCTCAGGGTCAAACAGGACGTCAAGGTTGCGAATGGTCTGATTCAGCCTCAGAGAGAGAATGGAGTAATGAATGAAAGTGTAATGAATGTGCACTGCTATGTGTAAAAGAGAAAGTGGTGAGCAAAGATGAATTCATGAAATAGCAGCACAGAAATGAAAGTTTTGGTTAATGGCAGTAAAACTTCAAAGGGTCCCTAGTGACTCAGTAGACAAAAGTAGCTCATGGTGTGGTACTGAATGTAAATGTCTGGATGTCAAGTGTTAACCGGGGAGTTAGGCAAAGCATATAGCAGAGAAACTGAATGTATGCTGCCATTAGACAACATGCTAAGAATAAATTAGTGAATATCAACTGTTCATTCAGTTACACAAGGGAGCTCAAATTCCCAGAAATGACATAATGTTGATGAAGAAGATTTGCTCAGCTTGTCACACTGGAAGTTGTTACTGAGCCACAGGACAAGAAGCTATTTATAAAGGAATGACTTTTAAACCATAGAAATCGTCCTCAGATGTGGGGAATCTGCACTTCCACTGTGCATGCACTGTTGCACATGAAAATCTACCACATCTTTCCCCCCACTATTTTCTATGCCCTTTTTTTATGTTAGATCCTATGGGAATCCGGTTTGCAGACATATCCAAGGAAATCATCAATACTGTCCCTTGACATGCCCTTTAGAGGATGTGCTTCATCTTTGTAGGATAGGACCTCCCTATCCCCCCACTTCCCCTCCCTCTCCCAGAAAAAGTCACCCTACAGAGAAGCTTTAGCAGAAGTGCCAGTGAAGACTAGAATTTTTTCTTCTATAACTCCTGGAAAATATTGTCCAAATATTTCAGCACCAGTAGTCTGTTCAAGACAATCACACAGATATTATAATGTCCAGAATTAAGAGATTACAAAAACTAATAATGATTCTGTCGTTGTTAAATGAAAAATGAATTAATATTTTGCTAAATAATTTCAAATAATTTTTTCAGCTTTAATTGCTGAAAGTGTTTTTCATAATTTAAAAAGCATTAAATTGTGGAGAGGACTTGAAACTGTAATGGGAGTTGCCTACAGGCCTCCTGATAGCAGCAATGGAGTGGCAGAATGTATTAATTCAGAGATTAGAGAGGCTTTTAGCAAAAGCAGAGTTGTTTTAATGGGAGATTTTAATTTTCATATATTTCCTATAATTAAGATCAGAGTGACTGAGCACTTAGAGAAATTTGAGTGAGAGCCAACATGGATTTGTAAAGGGTAGGTCATGTATAATGAACCTAATTGAATTTTTTGAGGAAGTAACTAAAGTAGTGGACAGGGGATTGTCTATGGATGTAGTTTATATGGACTTCCAGAAGGCATTTAATAAGGTTCCACATAAGAGACTGACAGTTAAAATTAAAGCTCATGGAATTGAAAGCAAATTATTGACCTGGTTAGGAGATTGGTTAGACGGTAGAAGACAGAGAGTAGGGGTTATGGGTTTGTACTCGAATTGGAAGGAAGTGACTTGTGGTGTCCCACAAGGATCCATGCTAGGGCCTCAACAATTCATGCTATTTATTAATGACTTAGCTAACACAACAGAGAGCAACAGATTCAAGTTTGCTGATGACACAAAGATTGGTGGCATAGTAAGTATTGTAGACAGGAGCATAAAATTCCAAAGAAACATTGATAGATTAAGTGAGTGGGCAAAACTGTGGCAGATGGATTTCAATCCAGGTAAGTGTGAGGTCATCCATTTTGGACCAAAAAAGGATAGATCCGAGTATTTTATAAATGGTGAAAAGCTAGGAACAGTGGCGGTCCAAAGTGATTTAGGGGTCCATGTACACAGGTCACTAAAATGTAGCGGTCAGGCACAAAAAATTACCAAAAAGGCTAATATAATAGGAACATAGGAACAGGAGTAGGCCATTCTGCCCCTCGTGCCTGCTCCGCCATTTGATAAGATCATGGCTGATCTGTGATCTAACTCCATATACCTGCCTTTGGCCCATATCCCTTAATACCTTTGGTTGCCAAAAAGCTATCTATCTCTGATTTAAATTTAGCAATTGAGCTAGTATCAATTGCCGTTTGCGGAAGAGAGTTCCAAACTTCTACAACCCTTTGTGTGTAGAAATCTTTTCTAATCTCGCTCCTGAAATGCCTGGCTCTAATTTTTAGACTGTGCCCCGTACTCCTAAAATCCCCAACCAGCGGAAATAGTTTCTCTCTATCCACCCTATCTGTTCCCCTTAATATCTGATAAACTTCGATCAGATCACCCCTTAACCTTCGAAACTCTAGAGAATACAACCCCAATTTGTGTAATCTCTCCTCGTAACTTAACCCTTGAAGTCCGGGTATCATTCGAGTAAACCGACGCTGCACTCCTTCCAAGGCCAATATGTCCTTCCGAAGGTGCGGTGCCCAGAACTGCTCACAGTACTCCAGGTGCGGTCTAACCAGGGTTTTGTATAGCTGCAGCATAACTTCTGCCCCCTTGTACTCTAGTCCTCTAGATATAAAGGCCAACATTCCATTTGCCTTCTTGATTATTTTCTGCACCTGTTCATGACACTTCAATGATCTATGTACCTGAACCCCTAAGTCCCTTTGGACATCCACTGTTTTTAACTTTTTACCATTTAGAAAGTACCCAGTTCTATCCTTTTTTGATCCAAACTGGATGACCTCACATTTGTCTAGATTGAATTCCATTTGCCACAGTTTTGCCCATTCACCTAATCTATCAATATCGCTTTGTAATTTTATGTTTTCATCTACACTACTTACAATGCCACCAATCTTTGTGTCATCGGCAAACTTAGATATGAGACTTTCTATGCCTTCATCTAAGTCGTTAATAAATATTGTGAATAATTGAGGCCCCAAGACAGATCCCTGCAGGACTCCACTGGTCACATCCTGCCAATGTGAGTACCTACCCATTATCCCTACTCTCTGTCACCTTTCGCTCAGCCAACTTCCTAACCAAGTCCGTACTTTTCCCGCGATTCCATGGGCTTCTATCTTAGCTAACAGTCTCTTATGTGGGACCTTATCAAATGCCTTCTGGAAGTCCATATAAATAACATCCATTGACATTCCCCTGTCCACTACTTTAGTCACCTCTTCAAAAAATTCAATCAGGTTTGTCAGGCACGACCTACCTTTCACAAATCCATGCTGGCTCTCTCTGATTAACTAAAAATTTTCGAGGTGTTCAGTCACCCTATCCTTAATTATAGACTCCAGCATTTTCCCCACAACTGATGTTAGGCTAACTGGTCTATAATTCCCCGGTTTCCCTCTCTCTCCTTTCTTAAAAAGCAGAGTGACATGTACAATTTTCCAATCTAAAGGGAATAATTGAGTGAATAATTGAGGCCCCAAGACAGATCCCTGCGGGACTCCACTAGTCACATCCTGCCATTATAATGTTAGCCTTTATATTTAGAGGGCTAGAATACAAAGGGGAGGAAGGTTTTGCTACAGCTAGTCAAACCCCTGGTTAGATCATACCTGGAGTACTGTGTACAGTTCTGGGCACCGTACGTTAGAAAGGATATATTGGCCTTGCAAGGAGTGCAGTGCAGATTCACCGGAATGTAACCAGGGCTCCAAGTGTTAAATTATGAGGAGAGATTACATAAACTAGGCTTATATTCCCTGGAATATAGAAAGTTAAGGGGTGATTTGATTGAGATTTTTAGGATTTTGAAAAGAATTGATAGGGTAGGGAGAAACTTTTTCCGCTGGTTGGGGAGTCTAGGACAAGGGGACGTAACCTTAAAATCAGAGCCAGGCCTTTCAGGAGAGAAGTTAGGGAATACTTCTTTAAGCAAAGGGTGGTAGAAGTGTGGAACTCTCTCCCACAAAAAGCAATATATGCTAGCTCAATTAATCATTTTAAATCTGAGGTCGATAGATTTTTCCTAGCCAAGGGTATTAAGGGATATGGAGTCAAGGCGGATAAATGGAGTTAGGATACCGATTAGCCATGATCTCATTGAATGGTGGAACAGGCTCGAGGGGCTGAATGGTCGACTCCAGTCCAATGCTGATGCACAGATTTCAAGGCCTGGAATTTCCTGACATCATTGGTATCCTCTCACCAGCCTTCTGACGCTGAGGTAGCACCACATAGGAATAAGAGGTTAGGATCATGCATAACAAGGAGTAGTCACAGTGATAATAGGTAGCAGTAATGGTAGAACACAATGAAGGGACAAGATAGTAATAAACATGTACTTCTCTGATTACTCGGTTTTTTTTGTATTTTTTCCTGTGAGTTCTGTTATCCCTCTTATCTCGTGATTAATGTCTGTAACTCACCTCTCCCAGGGAGAATGTTAGTGGTATTACAAATTAGCTGAATGACTGTCTGAGAGTGATGCACATGGAGGGGCCCTGTCTTTATTGGAAGAAGTTGCTGATGATCTCCTGCTTGATGGCATGTGCTGCTGGCAGCAGGGTGGCTGGGCCCATCTCCTGGGCTTCTTCATCGTGATCAGGGGAAAGGCCACCAGCACCTTCTTCCTCTTCACCTTCTGTGCTTGGAAGGCCCAATCCCTTTCTAATTGTCAAATTATGGACAGCAAGCCTCTACAATTCTGGAAAGCCTCGTGGGAATATACCGCAGGGCTTCCCTGACCTTTCCAGACATCGGAAATGGGACTTAAGAATTCCGGTAGTCTGTTCCACAATGATCCCCTGGTAGCACCAATGGCCTCAATGAACCTTTTTTGACTTCTGTCCTTGGATTTCAAAAATGTGACATCAACCAAGGTGCCCTTGGTCTCCTATCAGCCACGCTGTCATATTGCTGTAGTTGAGCAGTGCAGGTATCCTGGATTGGTCACATCGTAGCCACTCTCTAGGTATGTTATTTGTTGTTTATATTAATGATTTGGATGAGAATTTAGGAGGCATGGTTAGTAAGTTTGCAGATGACACCAAGATTGGTGGCATTGTGGACAGTGAAGAAGGTTATCTAGGATTGCAACGGGATCTTGATAAATTGGGCCCGTGGGCCGATGAATGGCAGATGGAGTTTAATTTAGATAAATGTGAGGTGATGCATTTTGGTATCGAATCGGGCCAGGACCTACTCCGTTAATGGTAGGGCGTTGGGGAGAGTTATAGAACAAAGAGATCTAGGAGTACAGGTTCATAGCTCCTTGAAAGTGGAGTCACAGGTGGATAGGGTGGTGAAGAAGGCATTCAGCATGCTTGGTTTCATTGGTCAGAACATTGAATACAGGAGTTGGGATGTCTTGTTGAAGTTGTACAAGACATTAGTAAGGCCACACTTGGAATACTGTGTACAGTTCTGGTCACCCTATTATAGAAAGGATATTATTAAACTAGAAAGAGTGCAGAAAAGATTTACTAGGATGCTACCGGGACTTGATGGTTTGACTTATAGGGAGAGGTTGGATAGACTGAGACTTTTTTCCCTGGAGAGTAGGAGGTTTAGGGGTGATCTTATAGAAGTCTATAAAATAATGAGGGGCATAGATAAGGTAGATAGTCAAAATCTTTTCCCAAAGGTAGGGGAGTCTATAACGAGGGGACATAGATTTAAGGTGAGAGGGGAGAGATACAAAAGGGTCCAGAGGGGCAATTTTTTCACTCAAAGGGTGGTGAGTGTCTGGAACGAGCTGCCAGAGGCAGTAGTAGAGGCGGGTACAATTTTGTCTTTTAAAAAGCATTTGGACAGTTACATGGGTAAGATGGGTATAGAGGGATATGGGCCAAGTGCAGGCAATTGGGACTAGCTTAGTGGTATAAACTAGGCGACATGGACATGTTGGGCCGAAGGGCCTGTTTCCATGTTGTAAACTTCTATGATTCTATAATATGCATCGACGTATATATTGAGGTGGCTAGCATTACTCACTCTCTGGGCATTCAGGGAATGAAATCCCTTCCTGTTGATGAAGTTGATGGGGCTTTCAGAGAGGACCTTTATAGCACATGGGTGGCATCAATTGCACCCTGCACTTATGGGAATCCACCTACATGGAAGAAGTTGATGGCGCTGTTTCTTTCTCTGCTTTGCTGGGCCTGTTGTTGAATGGAGTAAACTCATAGGAATGTCTGAATGGGACATCCGTGACCTGTCTAATGCAGCCATGAACTGCTGACTGACTGATGTGACTGATGTCAACAGAGACCACCAGGAAACATCCAGATGCATAAAAGTTAAGTGCTGTTGTCACCATTACAGTCACAGACAAAGCGGCGCCACTGGTGGGAAAAGGCTGCAAGTCAACTTCCAACAGCTGTCACGGTGTCGGGGGGAAACACTATCTACAGGAAAAATCCAGATAGGTCCCCTGTGATCTGTAGTCCCCGTGGGTTGGGTGTTGCCTGTTCTTTTCCATGTCCTCATCATCCTCCTCCTCAAAGGACAGGAACAATGGAATCCCCAAAGAGGAATCCATTATTTCACTGTGCATAGCTTCCTTTCAGCAAGTTTCACAAAATACCTTTAAATGCTGAGAAACTGTAGCTTCAATGTTATGGAAGTGACCGCCAGTCAAAAACAGTGTTGCAGAATTGCACTCTGTGTAATCTTTCAACCTCCCAAGCTTTTCCCAATTAGGTTAGCAACGTCACCTTTATAGTGGAGGTGATTTTCAGGAGCGGTAAGTGAGTGGAAACTCAAGAAAATCTCAGGAGCACTTGGCCACGCCCCTCGATTCACTTAAATGCAGCGGGTGTGCTTCTGGAAGGCAGATTAGAATCACAGGAGGGAATACATGGCAGCCATTTTTAGGAGTGCAATTTCGGCAGCAGACCTTTCCGCCCCATTTTACTTGCCAGATCGCCTTTACACTGCCCGAGAACAGGACATTTTTTTAAGGAAAACCCAGGCCCAAATTTACAAATAAATGTTCTTTGTTATATTTCTGATTCTTATCCATATAGCTATTAATTTGTTTTCCTAAAATCAATGTAACAACAGATAGACTGTATGATTAAAATGATTTCCATATAAAGACCATACTTCATATTAAAATTGTGGGCTTTTGCAGTTAATTATTAATTGACAAGTTAATATAAATGCTTTAATGCCTTTTTTTAATGGTTTCCTTGATTTAATATTAGGCAATTATGCAATGTAATCATTAAGGTTTTGAGATAAGAGAGCAAATTATACTGCATTACATCTGCTAATTAGTATAGATAAAAGGTGGATACTCATTTAAATAACCTAATGCTCTGTTCTTAAAATGTTGATGATAAAGCAGCTAGGTTACACAGTGAGTTAACACAATGTTCTTTCACTGCTAGAACCTGTTTTCAAATCTAATAGAGACTGAAGGGGTGAAATGTTTTCTTTAAAGGTTCTATGCAAACAGATTATGGCACTAAATTGGTAATCATGTTTAGAAAAGCCACAAGGATGCCTAGTTTAGGAAATGGGAAAAATTTTTTATAGCCTTTGGCACGGTTAACCATATTATCCTCCTCCAATGCCTCTCCTCCATTGTCCAATTGAATGCGACTGCCCTTGCTTGGGTCCACTCTTACCTATCTAGTCATATCCAGACAATCTTCTACAATGGCTTCTCTTCCTGCCCCCGCACCATTCCTCTGGAGTCCCCCAAGATCTATCCTTGGCCCCTTATATTTCTCTTCTACATGCTGCCCCTCGACGACATCACTCAAAAACACAACCTTGGGTTCCACATTACGCTGATGGCACACAGCTCTACTTCACCATTACTTCTCTCAACCCTTATACTGTCTCTGTGTTGTCAGACTGCTTGTTCGACATCCAGTCCTGGATGAGCTGCAATTTACTCCAATTAAACACTGGGAAGACCGAAGCCATTGTCCTCGGGCCCCATCACAAACTCCATTCCTTCGCCACCGATTCCATCCTCCTCCCTGGCCACCGTCTCAAGCCGAACCAGACTGTTCATAACCTCCGAGTATTATTTGATCCTGATCTGAGCTTCCTCTCCATCACAAAGACCACTTACTTCCACCTCCCGTGGAAGGAAGTAACATCACCCGTCTCCACCCCTACCTCAGCTCATCTGCTCCTGAAACCCTCATCCATGTTTTTGTTACCTCCAGACTCGACTATTGCAATGCTCTCCTGGGAAGGGATCATTTGAATATTCAGGGCTGATGCCATTACCTGTTGCAGCACAACAGAGACGCCTGCCCCTCTGAAGAGACAGAAATCAGTGTGATACCCTGTCACTTCAAAAGGGGGCAGCTAAGGCCCGGAAGGGGTTGAGTAAACAGGCTTAAGATTTGTTAACATCTCCCCTCCGGGTGCACAACACCAGCCTTGGAAAGGTGATCGATTATCTGTGCTCCACCATTGCCGGCCCTGCCTTCATCTGCCTAGGCCCTAAGCTTTGGAATTCCCTCCCTAAACTCCTCCGCCTCTCTACCTCTCTCCTCCTTCAAGTTGCTCCTTAAAACCTACCTCTTCGTCCAAGCTTTTGGTCACTTGGTATCTCTTTATGTGGTTCGGTGTCAAATTTTGCCTGATAATGCTCCTGTGAAATGCCTCGGGTCTCACTATGTTAAAGGCGCTATATAAATGCAAGTTGTTGTGCTTTTTCTTTTCATCTTCTGGCCTTCTTTAAGCAAAACAGCTATCAGCTAGACCAGGATAGCCTAAGAACACACCCAGACAAATAAAAAGCATTAAAAATGTTTACTGGAATCTTTTTAAGAATTGTAGCCAACACAAATTAAAATTTAATTATAAATAGTTTACACCAGGGATCTCCAAACTTCTGGAAATGGGCTGTTATACATGTCAAAACCACTGAATGGGCCATATATAATTATACAGTAATGTGAGTCACAAAAGGCAAGACTCCTATTTACAAAAATGCAAGACCCCATATGCCCAAAAAATTGAGACCCCTATACACCCAAAATGCGAGACCTTCATACACAAAAAAGCAAATCTCCCCCATACACAAAAGGGTAGACAGCTATACTTAAAAAATGAGATGGCCATACAATACAACTTGCACTTATGTAGCACTTCTAATGTAGAAAAACATCCCAAGGTCCTTCACAAAAGCATGAGGTAAAAGGGACAGGAGCTAAAGGAGGAGAGATTAATGGAGTGACCAAAACCTTAGTCAGAGGTGTGTTTTATGAAGGGTCCTAAAGGAGGAGAGGGAGGTTGTGTAGCAGAGGGGTTTAGGGAGGAAATTCCAGAGCATAGGCCTAGTTGGCTAATGGTATAGTGGACAATGGCAAAGCGAGGGAGGGATGCACAAGTGGTAGCAGTCAAAAGAATGGAGAATCCGGAAAAGCTTATAGGGCTGGATGAGTTTATGAAGATGGGGGAGGTCATGGAGGGATTTGAACACAAGGATGAGAATTTTAAATTTGAGGTGATGGTGGATTAGAAGCCAATGGAGGTTAGTGAGGGCAGGGGTGATGGGCAAGCAAACTTATTACGGCATTGGATACAGGCAACAGAATTTTAGATGAGTTGGAGTTTATGGAGGGTGGAGAATGGGATGCCAGCAAGAAGAATTTTGCAGTAATTGTATCTGGAAGTGATGAAGAAAAATATAAGGGTTTCAAGAGCCGATGGGCCGAGGTAGGGGCGGAGGCAGGCAATATTACAGGGGTAGAGGAAGGTAGTATTTGTGATGGAGAGTGTCAGGGGACTGGAAGCTCAGCTCTGTGTTAAACAGGATGCTGAGGTTGCGAGCAGTCTTTGTGACAGAATGTGTGACGGATGCCAAAGCCTCGAAGTTTGAAGAACTCAAGGCCAAACTGGTGAAATCAGCTTTGTGCATGGAGCCAGCAGAAGCTTCACAGGGTGTCTCAAAGGAGCCTGTGAACTGCACCTTGGATTGTCTGTGTGAAGAATTGCACCTGGGCTTGGATACACCAATTTTTAATTTCTTTTTTTCATAGTTTACTTCATCCTCTTTATTCCCCCTGAGTTTCAGTTGAACTAACTCCAGCTGATTTTATAACCAAATAAGACCTAGTAGCAAATATTGCACAAATGAGCTTAGTAATCAAAATATCCCCTTAATATTTAACATGTACATCATCTCAATCTACTTTTTAAGAAACGAGAGAGAGAGAAAAACCAGGGAATTATAGATCAGTTAGCCTAACATCTGTTGTGGGGAAAATGCTGGAGTCTATAATTAAGGATAGGGTGACTGAACACCTCGAAAATTTTCAGTTAATCAGAGAGAGCCAGCATGGATTTGTGAAAGGTAGGTCGTGCCTGACAAACCTGATTGAATTTTTTGAAGAGGTGACTAAAGTAGTGGACAGGGGAATGTCAATGGATGTTATTTATATGGACTTCCAGAAGGCATTTGATAAGGTCCCACATAAGAGACTGTTAGCTGTTAGCGTGGATTTTGGACTGTTGAATTAAAGGCAACGATGAAGTGACTAAGGGGTACATGACAGTGGTATTTACCCTAAAACCACATTGAAATGCGCTTTGTGTAGATTAGACTAACCTTAATTAAAGGCTTAAATAAACACTTGACTACTAATAAAATGGACACTTAATTAAACAAAATGGATTCTATTAACAAAGGGACACTATTAAAAAGCATGGATTCTGTGACTGTGGGAAAGACAGTTAAAAGTGTTGAGTTTGTACATTCCAGAACTGGCTTGCAGTCTGAGAATACAATGGACATTTCATAACGAACTGATAAAAACTGTAGCACCAGACTGCATAAAACAAAGGCATGCTGTCTTAAGGTGATAACAGTTCTTCGGACTTAACTGGGTAATGCGTAAACTGTCCGTTGTTGCTGTGCGGACTTAATTGGTTAATGTGTGTAATCAAGATTTATGATGTAAAAGCTACTGAAATCTGTATTTCAAAGGTATAAAAAAGCATGACAACCATTTTAAAGTTGAGAAGGGAGCTGCGGTGTTGCGGAATGCCCAGCCTTCTCCCAAAGCTTTGTCCAATAAACTGCATGTTGAATCTTTAAGTCTGACTCCGAGTGGTGATTTTTTCCCACAACATTGATCGACTAAGGACAAGGAAGTGTCTCTTTTGTATTCTGCCTTAGACTGGCTGTTAAGAGGGGAGATCCCCCACGCGAAGGTCAGGATTTTGAAGTGGATACAAAAACAGGGGCACTTGTGATTGTGAAGCACGAGCAACCAGAACCATCCGGTACCAAACTCTGTAGTGGCGAACAAACGCAGAGATTAGAGCATAAGTTAAAGCATAAGTTGATTTACGATGTGTATTGTCTGATCATACAACCTAGAACCGAACCCCATGGGAGGAAACACATTATCAAACTGATAATTGTGACCGTGAGTATATAGTTGCAACTGAGAGTAAAATCTGGAGTGGAGTTCAGGCTGGGAGTTAAGAAGGTTTAGAAAGTTTGGGAGGGAAAAGGAAATCTGGCGTGACCGGCAGTGACCGGTGATTACGGCTGGCTGTACACCAGCACATACCGACAGTGATCGGTGATTAAGTACCGGCAAGTCCCGGGCCAGGACCCGAAAGTTGAAAGAAAAGAAAATCCGGCAAAAAAAAAAGCCGGGACCCGAATGAAAGATATAGCGAGAGGCTGATATATCAGAAAAGAAAATCCGGTGGTTAAACCGGGACACGGAAGGTTCAAGTGAAAAGAAAACCCGGTGGTTAGACCGTGACCCGAAGGATATAGCGAGAACAGAGCACGATAGTAAAGATGACAAGTGAACAACCTAGATGGGGACCTGCAGGTTCCCTCATCGAGAAGTATATGACAGACAGACACTTATTAATTAAACAGATGCAAAAGGATGGCTGGGATATTTCTCAGACCTTAGAACAACAGAGAAAGTGGATAGATGGGGAAAAGAAGGATAAAACAAAAAAGGCAGGAGTATTACTAGTCCACCAACTACCTGGACTAATAGGACAAGTAGGCACCTCCACTAGAAAGTGGAGCGAAGATAAGGATAAAATTAGGGAATTAGAAACTAGGATAAGGGAATTAGAAAAAAGAATCAATTAAAATGTTTAAAAGACATAGACCCGGAAAAGAAAGGGTGTACTGTCTCTTTAAAAAGCCTGTCCTGATTGTGAGTGTTTTTTTTTTCGGTGTTGTGGGCCACGCCCCTTCTTACTGCGTCTTACGTGTTTATGTATTTGTTTTGTCTTGTGTTTAATTCTGAGATTGCTGAATTAAAATTGGAGTTATTGAGGTTAAGTGACCGATTAATTTTATCTTGTGATTGACTGTGGTTAAAAAAAAAGGTTAAAAAAAAATAACGGGACAAATAAAAAAAAAGCTATCTGGTATCACCGTGATAGGAAAAGTCGGAAACCTGGAACAGCTCAGAGAGTTGGTTATAATCAAACCCACTAAAACTGTGTGAAAAAAAAAAATGAATTGGAAAGCTATAGTTGTGTATGACGAGCAAATTATAAAACTTACGAAGACTAACTATAAACTAAAATGTACGATGGAAGATGTTGTTTCCCAGTATGAATTAAAAAAAAAAAAAAATTTATGTGAAAAGTACGTTGACGTATGCTTAGAAAAGTCTAACCTTCCCAAGGACACCGATATCTGTTTCCAATTCACCAAGACAAAATGAGGTTTTAATTGTAAAAAAGAGATAAAGTGCAGATTTAAAGAATTACTCGGAAAGTTACAATCTCTAGTTATAAATTAAACTGATCTTCGAAGCATTTTGTGCTATTGTGATTGATTAAACACTATGATTAAAATAAATCTCAAAAATAGTGTAAAAAGATAAAGTGAAAGCAATCCACAAATGTGAGAAGTGAAAAAAAAATTTAGTCAAAACTGTGTGAAGAGAAATTTTGATTGTGCAAACTTAATCTCAGAGGGAGTAGTATCAAATTACTCCTACCACAAGAGCAAGTTAATGTTAATCCCTTCCATCCCAAGAAGCCAGACTGTCATGCCAAGAGCAGTTCAAACAGATAGAAATGACCCAGTCAGTTGAGAACTGTCTGAGGCTAACCATTACACAGATGAACATGAGGTAACAATTGATATAGGTTATATTATTAAAGTTGACCCAATTACTCGGAAATGCCAAAGGCACCCAGACAATGCTACAGTGAAAAAAATTGATAAGAAAGAAATGTAAAACAAATCGTATCAAAAGAAAGCATATGTTAAACAATTGGAAGTCCATTACTTGAGCTATGTACTGACACAGGGTACTAAACGCCTATCAGTTTTACCCCGCCACAGTATGATAACGAAGTTCGACAAGTTCGGGGGCTATTCACGAATAATAGATACAATATAAATCTGACCAACGAGGGGAGACCTTCCCTGACAAATTATATAACTCGCGTTGAGAATGCTAAGAAAATTCAACAATTATATTAACACCTCCTAACTCAAGTCTTAAAACAAAGCGAGACATGGAATGGAGGTGGATAATCGTAAAAGAGATAGATTTGTACATCTTGAAAACACAAAGATTAGGACTTGGAGTTGGGAATTCCAGTCCGCAGTCCCACGTACATCTGTATGTGGGAGAGACAGTGTTTATTTCAGACAGGCTGCGTGCTCCAGAGAGAGAGAGAGAAAGAGAAAAAGACTAGCCAATTCCTCTCTCCTGTTTTGTTTTTTGATTTGGTTTCGGGTAAAGGGATTATTCCTTTGGACAAAATAAATAATAAAAGATGATTTGACAAATTAACCCCTTGGGCTCTCAAGAAGAGCCGCAATGGATTTTCTGTGTTTCTTTTAAAACAGGTGACCCTGATTACCAAGAGTAATTACAAAGTTACGATGCAACCTTTGCTGGACAAATTTGGTGCATGAAACGATCCAGTGATGTTAAAGATTTAAGACTTTAGCTGCAGACATCAGCAGATACCAAATGTCACAGCGTGGTGATATCAACCTGATCCTCTTCCTTTGAAAACATTTTGATTTGTTTTGTTTTAACCCATTTATTGTCTTCTGAGACAGAGTGCTCGAGGTGGGAAGATATGGGAGTTACATCCAAAATTAATTATGAGCACTTCATCTCTACTGTAAAACCACAAAGCCTGGACATAATTTGTTTCTGAAATTGGAACTAATAAGAAAAATTTATATGAGTTGCTATTCAAGCACTCGAGGAGAAAAAAATTTACTGGTAATTTAAGGGGATAATCAAATTATATTTTAAAATAAAAGAAGTCCAGTCTAAATGGTTCCTATTGATTGCTGTGTATCAAGAATTCTTTTCGAGAGGGAAGAAAATACTGCTCTCAAGTTGGGATAATTCTGAAATGATAGAAGGGACTCGGGCACAATATAGTGGAATATTTTGGGAAATAAAAGCTGTTCAAGAAGAAATTACGTAAAATAAATAAATTTTGGGATATTGGAGCTGACTGTAAATATTGTATCGGACAAAGATAGAAGCCCATGGAATCGTGGGAAAAGTACGGATTTGGTTAGGAAGTTGGCTGAGCGAAAGGCGACAGAGAGTAGGGATAATGGGTAAGTATTCACATTGGCAGGATGTGACCAGTGGAGTCCCGCAGGGATCTGTCTTGGGGTCTCAATTATTCACAGTATTTATTAACAACTTAGATGAAGGCATAGAAAATTTCATATCTAAGTTTGCCGATAACACAAAGATTGGTGGCATTGTAAGCAATGTAGATGATTAGGTGAATGGGCAATACTGTGGCAAATGGAATTCATTGTAGGCAAATGTGAGGTCATCCACTTTGGACCAAAAAGGGATAGAACAGGGTACTTTCTAAATGATAAAAAGTTAAAAACAGTGGATGTCCAAAGGGACTTTGGGGTTCAGGTACATAGATCATTGAAGTGTCATGAACAGGTGCAGAAAATAATCAATAAGGCTAATGGAATGCTGGCCTTTATATCTAGAAGACTAGAGTACAAGGGGGCAGAAGTTATGCTGCAGCTATACAAAACCCTGGTTAGACCGCACATGGAGTACTGTGAGCAGTTCTGGGCACTGCACCTTTGGAGGGACATATTGGCCTTGGAGGGAGAGCAGCGTAGGTTTACTAGAATGATACCCGGACTTCAAGGGTTAAGCTACGAGGCGAGATTACACAAATTGGGGTTGTATTCTCTAGAGTTTAGAAGGTTAAGGAGTGACCTGATCGAAGTTTATAAGATATTAAGGGGAACAGATAGGATGGATAGAGAGAAACTATTTCCGCTGGTTGGGGATTCTAGGACTAGGGGGCACAGTCTAAAAATTGGAGCCAGACCTTTCAGGAGTGAGATTAGAAAACACTTCTACACACGAAGGGTGGTAGAAGTTTGGAACTCTCTTCCGCAAACGGCAATTGATGCTAGCTTAATTGCTAATTTTAAATCTGAGATAGATAGCTTTTTGCCAACCAAAGGTATTAAGGGATATGGGCCAAAGGCAGGTATATGGAATTAGATCACAGATCAGCCATGATCTTATCAAATGGCGGAGAGGGTCGAGGGGCTGAATGGCCTACTCCTGTTTCTATGTTCCTATGTTAAGAATGATCATTCCTGAAAATCAAAGTGTTTACACCAAATTGAATTAATACAGGTATTTTATTGGAACAATTAACAAGTTTTATGCAGTCTACAGAAAGAATAGCTGAATAAAACACAACAAAACATATACTATGAAGTTCAGTTTTCACATTTAATACAGCATGCTGGCCAACACAGCAAATCAAATACATTCTCAGATAATTATTCAGCATGTCCAAGAACAGTTTTAATACTGATTTACCTTTTAATATCTAAACAGCAAACTAATACATTACATGGAAACAGTGAAACAGAGTCACTTATTAATATAAATTGCTGCATATTTTTTGTGGAAAATAATTCATGTTGAACAAAAGTAGGGTGCATCATTTTTGAATTTTTGTTATCTTTGAACATCAACTAAAGGACATTGAAAAACACCAAGACTTGGATAATCCTTTTGTTACGTTTGTCAACACCAAAGTGTTAGTATAGCTATCAAGCTCATTTATGTGACACGTCTTGATGTCTATTTATCTGCAGTCTATTACTTTTTATTTTATCAAAGCAAAGTTCAATATGTGAAATATTATTGAATTTGTAAAGGTGGGTAATTCACTTAGCTGTCAATATATTTTTAAAAAGTTTCCCTACTCATGAATGTTGATGTCAAAGTCAATTCTAAAATTGATTGGGTTTCAAAAGTTCTGAGGCAGCATTTTTCTGCTGTTAGTTAGTAGCAGTATAACCAACAGCAGTAACTTGAGTTTCTATCTGGAAGTGCAGTCAAAGCTCCAGGCTGGCTGCTGCCGATTTTATCTTATCTCTCAGTGCCAGAAGTCCACTAATGAGATCATACAGAGCAAACCCGTAAACTGGGCACGGTGAACTTTCAACAGCTTTGAAAAGATCAGGGGCTCGAATTTAGCAGGCCTGCGGGTTCCCAGCGGGTGGTCCTCCGGGAGCGTCGAAAACGCGGACGGCGAAATTAGTGGGTTGCCCACGCGATCGTAGCAGGCAACCCACTAATAGGAATCAATTACCTGCTCCTCCGGGGTCCACGGCGCTGGCCTGCGCGTCGGTCGGGCTGCGCATGCGCAGTACGATCTGTCAGCTGGAGGCTCTCTAGTTAAAGGGGCAGTCCTCCACTGACAGATGCTGCAACCAATGGAACAAATTGCAGCATGGAACAGCCCAGGGGGAAGGCTGCTCCCAGTTTAATGATGCCTCACCCCAGGTATCATCAGATGGGGTGAGGAGGAGGGGAGGACACAGATCTTCCCCCCAGCGGGCGGGAGGAAGCGGCCTGCCTCTGCCACCAAGAAGGCCTGGCTCGAGGTGGCAGAGGGGGTCACCTGCGCCACCAACATATGGCCCACCTGCATACAGTGCAGGAGGCGCTGCAATGACCGCAGTAGGTCAGCCGCAGTGAGAACATGAAGTCTTTCCCCTACACTCCGTCTGCCACAACACTGCCCCCACCCTACATCTCCTTCGGCACCGCCAACACTATTCTGTCACATCACCCTTCATACCCACTCAAACCCAATCCTCATCTTACCTCCACCTACTCACCTCGCCAGTACTCATCCTGCCACTAACACGCAACCCAATCCTCATACAATCTCATTGCTCCATCCCATACTCACCCTCCCGTGCATCTCCCTCACGGCCAGCCTCACTCAACCTGCCACCACCTGTGCTGCAGCCACAGGGCATGCATCACATATGTGCAGTAGGCAGCGTAAGGCAAACGTGTCGTCAGCATGAAGGGGGTGCACAAGGGTGTCTGAGGGTTTGTCATGGGTGTTACCTATATTGAATTTCAGAGCAACAAACAGCACACATTATATTGACACCACCACTGCCATGTCTCCGCGAATCCTGTCCGTTGTGTCCAATAATGGCCGCTCCTGGGTATCACTATGAGGACCCACCACTGATGCCACCCATCGTGTTACTGCAGAGTAGGTGCAGGTGTATTTGCAGGGCTCGTCCGCGCAGACGACTGAGAGACATCGGCGGTGTAGCCAGCTGCACCCTGGAAGGATGCGGAGGAGAAGGTGTGGAGGGCAGTGGTGACTTTGACAGCGACAGGTAAGCAGTTGGTGCTGGGGCCAGCCAGGAGCAGCTCGGCATGAAAGAGGCTGCAGATCTCCACGACTACATGTCGAGCGAATCTGCGCCTCCCTGTGCACTGCGGCTCGGAGAGGTCCGGGGAGCTGCGCCTCGGTCTGTGGACCCTGTGGCGAGGGTAGTGCCCTCTGCGATGCGTCTCTCTCTGCGGTAGCCCTCCCTCCTGCTGTGCAGGTGGGCGTGCTACAACACCGTGTTGGGGGGATCCACATCTCTGCGGCGGACGGCGTGGACTGCGAGGCTGCTGGGGCTGGTCATGCTCTTCGTTCTCCGAGGGTATCCACACACCACCCATCTGGCAGGTGTTGGTCTGAGGGGTTGTGCAGGGTAGGTGGGTGGTTCCTCGGACTGGGGCTGCGGTTTCGTGTCGGTCTGTCTTCTGGCTTGGCGGGGGGTGGTGGAGGGCAGGGGTTGCCCTATGTGACGCAGTGGCCTCCTGCGTGGGTGAGGGCTCTCCCCCGTGGAGCGCACCTTGGCACCTGCCACAGGCTGCTGGCTGCAACACACCTGGTTGAGGAGGGACTGTTTCCACCAGTGTGGGAAACTCACTGCCTTGAACCTAAAATCCCACACTTCCTCTTTTGACAGCTGCTTCAGCTCATTAACTGACCACAACGAGCAAGGTAAGTACTCTCAAGTGGAACCCCGCTGGCTTTAATTGCCTGCGGGATTCCCACCAGCGGGGCTTGCGCGCGCAGCCCCGCACGTCAGCGCGGTACCCGGAAGTGGCCGGGATTTCGTCGCGATCCGGTCACGTGACCGGATATCGGGATTTTCAGAGCCACCCCGCTGGGAACCCGCCGGAAACACGATCCCAAAATCGAGCCCCAGGTGTTTTAAACTATGCACCATTCCTCAGATTGAAACATTCAACTCAATGCAAGCTTTCAGGATTAATCTCCTAGACCATGCAGCTAATCTTGCAGCAATCTAATAACAGATCTTTTCTTTGTACCTGATCTTGTGATTGACAACTTACATCGAGTTGCATAGAGTCTACAGCACAGAAACAGGCCATTCGGCCCAACAGGTCTATGTAGGCTCCACACGAACTTGAAGAATATTTTACTTTGGAATATAATTTTTATAGGAATTGTGATTAAAGGTAAAATTCAATTGGTGGGTCTGCACAAAGACATTCTGCTTTTCTTTTTATAATATCTGTCTGAAACTTTTAATGGGATATTCAGTTGCAAATTCTTTGTCAAAATCTGATATATGTAAACCTCAACAAACTAAAATAAACAATCAGAAAATATCAGCATTTTAACCAAATTTAGAAACTTTTACATCAAAACATTTTGTGCTGATTTTAAAAACCCTAACTTATACAAACAGGAGAAAAAAATAATAATCCTGAAATATTTAAGATTCAAATACATCAACCTCCATCATACAAATAACCTCAATGAGACTCAAACTACAGACTGTAGCTTGCTATTATAAATTTTCAGTATAAATTTACAAAAGTACAACAAATGGATATTGTACCGTCACTTTAATCTTCAAATAATTGTTGCACCTGTACTTTTTTGCACAAAATATAAATTAGCCAAATCTTTATTTTACAACAAACAAGTTAATGTGCGTTGCAACATTTGGGTGTTAATTCACCATCCTTTCATTAACCAGATAATGTATAGTTAAACGAAAATTTTGTGAGGAGTACCTGGCAGCATATATCCACAAGCTAGGTTCATACTGTCAGCAGAAGGAAAAATAAATATCTCTATGATTATAGCTTTGTTTTTATTCGAGGAAAGGAGAATAACTGTCTCCATTAAACAACTGTAAACGAAACCACAAGCAATTCCACTCTTAACAATAAAGCATACACTTTATAGTATCAAATATTCACTGATGGATGGCTATGAGTGAGTAAAGAAACAGTCACACTAATCCAGAGATCTAGAGCAGGTTGCTGATGTTTGAGCCAGGATCTGTGTAAGGACTTAAATTAACTTTCTTTTAATAAGTTGTTACTTCTAGTTTTCAAGAGAAAAGTGAAAGACACTACCCTTTACTTAAATGAATGAATACATCTCCTCCTGTTACTCCGCAATGTCACTTGGTGTAAATGAGAAGTATCAGGTATGTGATGTGTTATATCAACAAACATGTTATTCATCACGAGTAACAGAAGGGGGTCTTCCTAGACAAGCTGAAGGGTTCCTCATTGCATTGTTTATATCATTACAGTATATACAGTATACTCCTGTTAACCATCCAACTATTTTTCACAGCTCTTCTATCTGGAGAATACGTTCTCTTCAGGACAAAGTGTTTGGCTCAGTTTTTGGCAGGAATGAGCTAGAATTATTTTAGGCATGAAGATTTCATGATATGGGTCATTACGTTGACTTAGTGAATACATGAAAAAGGTTTGCCAAATATTCTTTCATAAAGTCAGTGCTGTTTTAACTGGAGTGCTTATGAGGTATGCTATAGAACAAAAATAGTTTTATTTGATTTGCAAATACTGCTACATCTGTGATATTAAAATAGAATAGCATAATGGCTTTTGAAATGCACCATTTCTAATGAGCATTGAGAAGTTGTAGATTGTAACCTACTGCTCAAAGTAAGTGTACATTGGTATCATGGACTGAACTATACACACAACAGAAGAATCTTTCATAGAAATAAATAGGGAAGATTTTTTCTTTTCAAAATTAAATTCTTAGAAGTGGTATATGCTTACGTGAAGTAGATAGCGCATACTAAAGCTCTATGTGAATGAATGAGTATAGAGAATCCTGATTTATGTGTTATTACCCATCATATTCTTAACGGGAACCATTCAGATCCCAGAATTATGAGAAAAAATGGGCGATCTACCAGTAATATAAATTAGATTGAGCGGCAAAATATGTAGAGTGAATATTGCATTCTTATTGAAAAGTTTTCATTGTATCCTTCTCTTTCTATTTCTAATTCAAACACATATCCTATCTACTGATCCACCATCTTTAACCTTCTCCAAAACAGTTTGCCAAATGTTAAGGATTCAGTAAGCAATGTGTCTATTTAAGAGATCCATTTTACTGCGACAGATCTGTATCTGATTCTTACTCTGCACTTCACTTCATGTGTAATATTTCTCAAGTGCAATGTGTTGGTTAAACATTTTCTTATCAGCTTTGGCTAGTTAGCTGACATATGAATATTAACTACCTGCTTTGGCGTGAGCGTGGACGTGATTGTTTTGCTTTAAAGTTTCATTTTATTTCATGAATAGTTTGACGTGTTCACTTTGATTGAAGAGGGTTTATTTAAACATTCAGCTGAACTGATTTTGGATTGTGTTTTTTGTTCTGTGGGTAACTAAATTGAATTCACAGTATGGAGTCTGGGTACATTAAAAGCTATAAACATGCAAACCCCTTTTAAATGGATGAAGAACTACATGAAAATGAGAATAATTAGGCAAGTCTTCCCTTATGAAGGTTGTGTTTGACACTGCAAAGGTATTGTATGGATGATTACTGTTTAATACCGTATAATGTAATCACTATTAATACATAAAAAAGAACCAACATGCTAGAACTGCCTATGAGGACATGAGGATATTTTTGTAACTTAAGTAAATTCAGGGTTTTGGAATGCAATAGTGATATACTGAGATTAATTAAAATGTACAATATTAGCAATATGTTGTTTATATATAGTACAAGGGCCTGGGTGAAGCTGTACCACCTACCTGTACCAGGCAAGGCATTCCCTCATCAATTGCTAGTGTAGTTAATTTTATGATTGGATAGATTTTCTCTTTAAATGAACATTTCATTAACAGCTTTCTATTCTTTTTTTTTATTCGTTCATGGGATGTGGGCGTCGCTGACGAGGCCAGCATTTATTGCCCATCCCTAATTGTTAGATTAAGTTAATAAAGATTTCAAAAACATAGATAAGCTCATCAGTATAAAAATCTGGTATATTTTAAATGGCTAGCAGATAACAAGAACAAATTATATGCAAGTATTATTGTAAAATATGATCGATTCGAAACTTACTTTATACATTTGGAGAGGAATTGTTTAATTTCAGAGAGCATTTGGATATATCTGTATGTGTGGCTGAGAGGCCAATGTTCTCACATTCTTCTTGGGTTGATTGGTATTTGCAGTGAATTAGCATATTTAAGTCCTTCTGGAAATTCTTATTGAGAAATCCATAGAAGATGGGATTAATGCAGGTCGATATCATTGCTGTCAGATGACATAGTGTAAATACAAGATTATAGTGGCAGTTCATCAGAGCTTCATGATTCCAGTCAAAGACAACATTGAAGATGTTCAATGGCAGCCAGCAGACTGTAAAAGCCACTACAATTGAGACCAGCATCATGTTTATTCTTTTGCTTTCATTTACCCTACTCTCATTTTCTCTCATTTTATCTGCCATTCCGTTTCTTTTCTTTAGGCATACAAAGATTTTTAGATAGCAAACAAATATAAAGCAGAGTGGGGCAAAATACTGAAGTATGAGCAGACTTGTTGTAAAGATCAGTCTGTCTGTTTCTGAGGGCCAGATCTCAATGCATACAAATTTGTCTTTGTAGAATTCTGAGTGTAAAGAGACATTTCTAAAAGGTTCATCTGTAAGCAGATGAAATATGATGAATGGAAAGGAGATTATTAGGGATATGAACCAGATCAATACAATCCCCAAACATGCATGGGAGACATTGGGCTTCCAGCCACGCGGGTTTACAATTAACTGATGTCTTTCAATAGCAATCAGAACTAAAGAAAATATGGACACAGTAACAGATACACACTGGATAAATGAGTTTGCTTTGCACATGACATCTCCAAATATCCAGTAATCCATCAATGTGTACACAATAGTGAAAGGAATGCACATGACACAGACAAGAACATCAGATACAGAAAGATTTGCAATCAGGATATTGGTGACATTATGATTTTCTTTCTGCCTTTTTATGATGAATATGAGGCAGAGATTACCAAAAAGTCCTACTATGGTCACTGTACCATATGCAAGAATCAGCAGGAACATTACAGGCGAAGAAGCTTGGCATGAATCAAAATCTGCAAACTGAGGCCGAGTGCCATTATGGATAACTTCAGAAATATTTACACTGTGATTGAACCTTGATTCTTCCATTTTACCTGTTTTCATCATTCAGTCTATTTACAGATACCTTCACGTTAATTTGGAGGTGAAGTAATTTGACACATCTCTAACACTTGTACAAAGTAATGATTTTCACTTGTAAATATCCAAGTTTGCTTTTCCAGCTCCTATAAATTTATCCTGCAAATAAAAGAGCAAACCAAGATTAATTCACTGTGCTTGCCATGAATTCTTAAATTTTTAATGCTTTTACAATCTGACACACATCAATTTTGCTGGCATTCATTTCTCTCTGAAACTGGAAGCCTTTAGCAAGTCATCTCACTCATGCATTACATACATTTTAAGGATCTCAATCTTCATGAAAATGCATTTGGGAGAAAGAAGAATCAAAAGAGCTGTCTGACAGTTTTGACAGAACGACACAGCAACCCATTTTTGATGTGACTTGCATAATTGTATCAGATTTTGTAAACAAACAAAAAGTAGTTTGTTGAATATTATTCACGAAGATAGTGGTCTTTTGATGTTTGAAAATAATTTAAAATAAGCTTTTCAAGCTCAAGATACTTATTTTCTGCCAAACTAAAAATGTATTAAAGAGATCTCATCTTCATGGAAGAGTTTGCCAAACATTTTAGTTATAATCACAAATAATACAAATCACATCAAAATGGATAAATTGAATCGCTTGTGCCATACGTTGACATGACCAAAATGACACACGCCTCTTTTAGTTTTTGTGGAGTTCAACCACGCAAACTATGCATATTGCTTGTATCACATTTGACATTCGTTGCATAAGAAATCATAATGGAATTATAAAGTTTGTGGAGGCAAATCAGAAAGCTCCACAAATGGAACAAACCATGATCTTACTTCTCCTGATGTATATACCAGTAATAGAAGAGATCTTTCTCACATCAAATTAATTACTCAAATGCCACCTGCGCTCATACACTATGTTATTCTGTCTGCTATAGTTTCTAGAATGATACCAGATGGATTACATAACTCACAATGCTCACAGTCTGCAGTTGTTTCTACTATAATGCTAGAGTAGTAATCTGTCAGGCATGTAAGTGTCATGTGTAGGCTTGCACTTAGACTTCAAGAATACAACCTTCTAGAGTGACTAAAGAGTGCCAACAGCTGTCATGGTTGCACGTAAAGTTTAAATAGATAAGCTTAGCTCACAGCACCATGACTGATTTATTTCAAGGGTACAGTTTCAAAATAACTGATACCAGAGTGGCCTAAAATTTAGTAGCAAGCTAACTTTTGTATTAATATAACACTGCTCAGATTTCATACTTAGAGGTGAGACCAAGCTGCTGGTATAATTCAAAGTTAGAAACATTTACACATACATGAGCAAACAACCAAAAGCTGCCTATTTGTCATTAATGATGTTAGTGTCTCCCTGGCAGTGGTGCAGGGTATGGAGTGCAGCCGGACCATAGGAAGTCTCAAATGCTCACTGACCAGAGGTTAAAGGACAAACTCAGGTATTCTGGTTTGGCTGCTGCCATTGGTGACAGCTGTTCTTGCATCTCCCATTTCCTACCTCTTTGACATTCTGTCCAGAGCAATTCTCTTCTGCTTATTTAATCTCTTTGGAAGGCAGCAGCTGGCGGTTATCCAGCTGTATCCTCCACCAGATGCCTGTAGAGTGGGTCAGCAGTGCTGAAATCAGTTGGCTGTCAGCCAATCATCTACAGGTCCTCCTGAACCGTGCAGCCCATCTCTTCTCCAAGCCACACTGAAGATTCAGGGTTACCCCCACCTGGCTGAAATCAGCATTTGGGAAAAGGGTGGGTAAACAAGCAAATCAAGTAACCCAGTCACCTTAACCACTTCTGCGTGGCTTTGTGTAGTTGGTGTGCATGTGTAGAGCACACGAGTGCACACACACAGACACAGGTCAGAACAACTGTCCCTTTGGATTTCACAAACCAAAGATGAACCAATTCACTATGTTAATATATTCCCATGTATTAAAATAGAGAAGATAAGTTGAAGAGTATCATATTGCTATGTTTATGTAATTAATGTGTGTAATATTGAACAAATATTTGCCAAAACAGCATTCATTGCAGTAGAAATGCTTAGCTTTAATTAGGTAAGTATTTACAATATTTGATTATTAGGAATGAGTAGGGAACCTGAGACAAAAATCTCAACCAGTTCAAAGTGAGCTTTTCAAAATTCATTCTGAAAAACCTTTACAAGCATCTCCAATTTAAGTGGCAGTGTGCGCACACAGAGGGGTAAATACAGTTGGAGACATTGGGGTAAATTTTAACCCCCAGGAACAGGTGGGTTGGGGGTGGGTTGACAGTGAAAATTCTAAGAATTTGGAGCGGGACCACTCCGGATTTGACCCAGACGCGTTTGGAATGCATGCGCACTTCTGACACCCGGAAGTCCCGCACGATATTTAAAGGGCCAATTAACGTACTTAAAGCACTTAAGGGGATTAACTTTTTGTGTAATGAGTTACATAAACGATTTTAACTTTCCCTGAATGTGCCTCTCGTGGCCTCTAAAACACACTATGGAAACGGAAGCGAGTTGCAGCCAACCCTCATTTGGACCTTTAAACCAGTGATTGACATGTGAATCAAAGATGAGTTTTTGCAGTTGGGCACTCATTTTCTCAGTCAAACCTTTGCTGGGAGTTCTTTGTGTTTACACTGAGATTTCTTTGTTCACACTCCTTCCCTCCATCATAAGGTCAGAAATGGGGATGTTCGCTGATGATTGCACAGTGTTCAGTTCCATTCGCAACCCCTCAAATAATGAAGCAGTCCGAGCCCGCATGCAGCAAGACCTGGACAACATCCAGGCTAGGGCTCATAAGTGGCAAGTAACATTTGTGCCGGGCAATGACCATCTCCAACAAGAGAGAATCTAACCACCTCCCCTTGACATTCAACGGCATTACCATCGCCGAATCCCCCACCATCAACATCCTGGGGGTCACCATTGACCAGAAACTTAACTGGACCAGGCATATAAATACTGTGGCTACAAGAGCAGGTCAGAGGCTGGGTATTCTGCGGCGAGTGACTTACCCCCTGACTCCCCAAAGCCTTTCTACCATCTACAAGGCACAAGTCAGGAGCGTGTAGAATAATCTCCACTTGCCTGGATGAGTGCAGCTCCAACAACACTTAAGAAGCTCGACACCATACAGGACAAAGCAGCCCGCTTGATTGGCATCCCATCCACCACCCTAAACATTCATTCCCTCCACCACCGGCGCACTGTGGCTGCAGTGTGTAACGTCCACAGGATGCACTGCAGCAACTCGCCAAGGCTTCTTCGACAGCACCTCCCAAACCCGCGACCTCTACCACCTAAAAGGACAAGAGCAGCAGGCACATGGGAACAACACCACCTGCACATTCCCCTCCAAGTCACACACCATCCCGACTTGGAAATATATCGCCGTTCCTTCATCGTTGCTGGGTCAAAATCCTGGAACTCCCTTCCTAACAGCACTGTGGGAGAACCTTCACCACACGGACTGCAGCGGTTCAAGAAGGCGGCTCACCACCACCTTCTCAAGGGCAATTAGGAATGGGCAATAAATGCTGGCCTTGCCAGCGATGCCCACATCCCATGAACGAATAAAAAAAATCTCAGAATTTTGGTGTTCAGTCATATTTACCGACATTTTGGACCCCCTCAAACTAACAACATCAGGATGTGGGGAGGGGTGCGCAATGGATCTATTCTACAGTACATCTGAGGAGGAGGCATATCACTATCCGCAGCAGGCACGGCGCACAGTTCTGGGAGTTGCATGTGCACAAGACAGAAGTGCGCCATAAGGACCTACAGAAGAGCAGAGAGGGGACCAACGGAGGAGCCGAGGTCGCAGAAGGCACTACCCTCGTGAGAGGGTGTACAGACAGAGGCTGAGCTTCCTGGACCTTTCTGAGGAGCAGTGCCTATGCAGGCTGAGATTGAGTTGCCAGGTGATCGCAGACATCTGCAGGCTCCTTCATGCAGAGCTGCTCCTGGCTGGGCCTAGTGGCCATGCATTGCTCGTCGCAGTTAAAGTCACCACTGCCCTCAATTTCTTTGCCTCCAGATCCTTCCAGGGGGTCACCAGTGATAACTCCAGGGTCTCTCAGTCGTCTCCACATAAGTGTATACGACAGGTCATGGATGGCTTGTTTTCCAGGATGTCCGACTACATCAATTTTCCCATCGACGACATCAGCCAGACTGAGAGGGCAGTGGGTTTCAACTCTCTGACTGGCTTCCCACGGGTACAGGACGCAATTGATTGCACACACGTGGCAATCCGAGGACCTCCACATGAGCCAGGACTGTTCATCAATGCACAGCTGGTTTGCGACCACCAGAGGAGGTTTCTGCAGGTGTGTGCCAAATTCCCTGGCAGCTGCCATGATTCCTTCATTTTGCGCGAGTCCAACATCTCAGCCCTCTTCCATGCACAAGGCAGACTTAAAGGATGGTTCCTTGGAGACAAGGGATACCCCCCTGCAGACGTGGCTCATGACACCTGTGAGAGACTCCACCAACAAGGCACAGCAGCGGTACAACGACAGTCGCATCACCACTAGATCTGTCACTGAACAAGGCATAGGACTGCTGAAGATGCGCTTCAGGTGCCTGGATCGATCTGGGGGAGCCCTTCAGTGCTCACCAGCGAGGGTGTACAGAATAATAGTGGTGTGTTGTGTTCTGCACAACATTGTTCAGCAGAGAGGGTTACAGGCGGAGGAGCTCAAATGTGCTCATGAAGCACCCTCATCTGCTGGCAACATTGAAGAATTGTAAACAATTTTACAACACCAAGTTATAGTCCAGCAATTTTATTTTAAATTCACAAGCTTTCGGAGGCTACCTCCTTCCTCAGGTGAACGATGCGGATCGTTCACCTGAGGAAGGAGGTAGCCTCCGAAAGCTTGTGAATTTAAAATAAAATTGCTGGACTATAACTTGGTGTTGTAAAATTGTTTACAATTGTCAACCCCAGTCCATCACCGGCATCTCCACAACATTGAAGAAGACCATGAGGTGGAGGATGAGGAGGATGAAGATGGGGATCTCAACGCCAGAGCAATGGCGCACATGGCTGCTCGTGATGCCAGGGATTCACTCATATCTAACAGGTTCTCACAATAAGATCTGCTATGTGAAAATAGTGAAGTACTCAGACCGCCTGGAACAACCACCATCAGCACCCTCCGCCTCCATTTGCACAAAACAGTCCTTCAACCATGCATACACCTATTGCACATGCTCCCAATGGGTGGCATCATATCTTGGTATTCATAATGAAGCACATTAAAGGGCGCTTTCACAAAAAGGACTCAAGAATGGGCAAGGCGTGGCAGTGGTGGTGACAATTATAACATTTAATATGCATTTAACAAAAAAAAATGAAAAACATGATATTCCATCAGATATTCTTGTGCATACCCATGTTGATAACAAAACCTTAGCCTTCCTCTTCCTGACACTTTTATGTGGTGTGTTCCCTGTGGCTTCAGCAGAGGTGGTGGCAGGTTGCTCAGATTCATGATCTGACTGCTTAGATGCTTTCGGCCTATGACCCCTGGGTTTTGGAACCTGTGAGGGCCCCCGAGTTCCACCTGCACCTGTGTAGGGGCAGACTCTGACATCGGGAGAGAAGGCAGAATTTCGGGTACTGGTTGGGGGGGGGAGGCAACGGGTGAGATAGGGGTGCGCTTCGAGTGGAGGCCCCAGTTCCATGTCCCCTTACACCATCATCCATCTCCCGGGCCAGTGCAACATCACTCCCACCCCTCTGCTGGATAGCAGGCTGGTGAGGAGATGTGGCGCTTTCTAGGGCCATGGTTGAAGTTTCTGTCTGCCTGGTTAAGGCGACAGACATGTCGACATCCAGAGTCCACATGGCCTGCCAGGAATCATCTGAAGCTCAATGGAGGCTGCCACACTCTCCATCGAAAACATTCTTGCACTTACCTGCACCACCAATCCACTAGTGATGGAGCTGGACTCCTCCATTCTCTCTGCTATTGTGGAGAGTGTGCGTGGCATCTTTTCCAGTAACTCACAATGGTGGATCTGTACCTCGATCATTCTCACTCTCAACGATATCCCCGGGGGTTCATCATCTGGGTCCAGCTGAGCAGAGCTTGGAGAGGAGTGCGCTCTCCAACACGGACTCTCCACAGCTGGCCCAGCCACTTGTGAGTGTTGAATCACCAGGTGACAACCCAACTATCTGCCTAACAGGACCCATCGAAGTGCGAGTATTGTGCTGGTGCATGGCTGGATGTGATATGATGGTGCAGCCTCAGAGGAATTGAGCTCTTCTGAGGAATCACCCTCTTCCAAGGTGAGTGCCTCCTCATCAATCCTTGAAGGCCCTGGAAGAGAACATAAAGCAATATTAAAAATCATTGCAGAAGTTAGTTTGCAATGAGCACACTGAAGTGTGCTCATGATGTATGTGAAGGATGTTAAAGTTCTGTCACCAGCTGTTTGCGGGTTGCCAGTCTCGCCATCTCCGATGGCCAGGCATTCCACCGTGTGGCTGAGCTCCAAGGCCTCCTCCTCTGCCTCTGTCAGGAGCACTATTTGTGGTGGACCTTTCCAGTCCTGCTCCTCTCTCGTGTATTTTGTGCTCTCTTCTCCTACAAGGGGAGAAAGAACAGATGTGTGAGTGAGTGAGGGTGACATAATCACCCGATTGCTTTGGGTGAGTTGTGGGTTCACAAATGGGGAGGTGAGGAAGTGCACAGAAAGTGAAGGTAAGTTGATACTGAAACTTAAGTGGGTGTGAGGAGTGATGTGATGGAGTAGGCTTGGTAAGACAGAGTGAGGCGGGGAGGGGAATGTACACCACAGGATGTAGGTGAATCAGTAACTGTACTACTTTTCCTGACCTGATTAGGTCATTAAAGCGCTTCCTGCATTGTACTCATGACCTTGCTACTGTGTTCCTGCTGCTCAGCTCCTCTGCCACCTCGAGCCAGGCCTTCTTGTTGGCAGAAGCAGGGCTCTTCCTCTGGTCAGCCGGGTACAGTATGTCCCTCCTGCTCCTCAACCAGCCAGTAGCAACTCAAGAGAGGAGTCGCTAAAACGGGGTGCTGCCATGCACCTGTGATGCTGCATCTCTGAAGATTCCTCAAATCTCTTTCAAAATCCATGGTTGCAATGGCCCTTAAAATACTCCAGTTCACAGCACATCATTCGGGTGCATAGCTTGGAAACATGAAACCCAGAAGTAATATTAAGGGCCTTCAATTTAGTTGCAATTGCTTGAGCCGACGTGGAGAAAATTTTTCTGGGTTTCCCACGCGACTATTCACCACTGCCCCTCCCCGCCCCCCCCCCCCTGCCCCGGCTGACTTCCTGCCGCTATCATGCCCATTGAATTTCACTCCACTAATGTTGGGAAAAAACTTTGCTCTTTTTTTGTTTTATTTCCCTTCCAGTTACGGAGGGAGATTTTAACTGGATCCTTTAGACGGAAAAGGGGTGGTAGCTCTCCGAAAATTACATTGGAGAAACTTACCGCCCTGTTCCCACTCTTGATCCAGCCAACGTCATCCTGAAAGGGACCTAACACTGGATGGCTGGAGCACTCTCCTTTTAATATGCAAATTGGGGTCCTGTGACATACATCGGACCTAAAGTGCCATTGTGAGAGACAACTGGATGGAGCAAATGCTCTGCCGGTCCACAGTCTGATAGTTAAAATCTGCCCCATAGGTTTCTGCTGAGAGCTACAGCAATTAATTAATTTACTTATGTATGTCTGGTATTATGGATGCCTGGTAGTTCTAGGGATGGAGATGGTGGCATGTCTTATCTTGTCCACCATTGGTGGCTGTGCCTTCAGTTGCCTAGGCCCTAAGCTCTGGAATTCCCTCCCTAAACCTCTCCGCCTTTGTACCTCTCTCTCCACCTTTAAGACGCTCCTTAAAACTACCTCTTTGACCAAGCTTTTGGTCACATGTCCTAATATCTTCTTATGTGGCTCAGTGCCAAATTTTGTTTGATAACACTCCTGTGAAGTGCTTTGGGATGTTTTACTGTGTTAAAGGCACTATATAAATGCAAGTATTGTTGTTGTTGGTGAGTGCACATCCATCCAATGCCTTGTACAATGGTGAGGTGGATATATTCCATTTTATACGCAACACATTTACCTATACTATGGGGTTTATGATTTTCAAGCCCATAAAACATGGTATTTTAAAGAGTGTGGTACCATTTACACCTGTCTACTGTGTACTTTTTCTCTGATTGCTTCTGTGACTATAATATTTGGGCTCTTGATTAAAAAAGCAGTCTATCAAGTCTAATGCAATACTTTTATAACATGACAATTATATAGACACAGAGGGGTTGATTTTGGCCCTGGCATAAAGTCGGAGGGAGGTACAAGGGACAAAAGTGGTGTCAGTGGGGGAACCATCCCATTTTCCAGGTCATTCCATATTTGCATGATTTAGATGAGCTGCCAGCATAAATTGCATTTACCATAGGCAGCCTGATGATTAGGGAGGAGGAACTTGGGAGCCCCTACAGTTTCTGAAACATTTGCAGCAACATAAAGGGAAAGTATTTGTTTGTGACCAAAGCAGGGAAGGAACATTGTGGATCTACTGGAAGATGTCTGAGGCAAGAAGAGTTCCAGCAGGGCCCCGAGATTTCCAGATTGAACCATGGAAATGCTGGTAGAGCAAGATTATGAGAAAAGGGAGATCTTTTTCCATCCGGTTGTTTGGTGTGTGCCAAAGTGAGACGGTGGATGGGCATGGTGAGAGGTGACATAGCATGGTAAAACAAGCAATATTTACATCAGGAGTTGGCTGCAGTGCAAAAAGAAATTTAATGATCTCACCAGGAGTGTCATCTCTTTCTTTCGGCTCAGCTCTGCATGACTCCTTTCTTTGCCTCCGCACAATCAATCATTTCTTTCTTTGCTTCCCAATGTTGTCTATATATCATCAAGGAAGACTTCACTGCACCTCATTTCTGCTTTCACTCACACCCTGAAAAATTGCTTCTCCCCTCACAACTAAGTCTTCCCCTTGGTGTTTCTTCCTGTCATCATGCAATCTATGGTAAGCTGGTTCATATGTAGCGAGGGTTAAAAGCCCTTGCCCAGGGAGAAGCTTTCCCACAACACGTGGGAGACAAGCAGTGGAGGGGAGGTCCCATCACTCTACAGACACTCACCCCTATGGAAGAGGCATTTTGGGATGAGATATGACAGTTAGCATCAGAAGTGATGAAGCTGGATGCCTGTTCTCACAGCAGAGGTTGTGAGCATCTTCTCTATCTTTTCTCTTTCTGTTTAACTCTTTCACTCACATACTCACTAACCTTCTGAACATGACAGCCTGCTGTGGCCTAGCACTGAGAGTGATCTGACATGTGCTTGCCTTTGAAGCTACATATCCCTTGTCACGCTCTCCTTTCTCTGGGTCCAACAGACAAATCAAATACTAAGTGCCAGGCAGAGTGAAGCTGAAACACTTGATAAAGATGCACCATCACTCGCTCTCACCGTGCCAAGGACCAGCTCGTAAATCAGCTTTCTGTGTGACATAGAGAGGAGTGAACCAGGTGATTCAATAAGCACAAGTGAGCAGGTGGAGGTGGCATGGAAGGCCAAGGGACGAGCTATTCAGAGAGCCAGCTCAGATCTTCGCTCTGCTGAAGAGGACACTGATACAGAGTACAGGGGCTCATCATTTTAAAAAAGGATGGTGTTTGTGTAACAGCATTTGCTGCAGGCATTGGACTGCCTGTTAAGGAGTTTCTACGACATGTCCGCTCGTATGATGGAGTCTGCTACCCACTTGTGTGGACTTCTCAAGCCAAATTAGGCTGCTCTGAGCGGAGCAGGCGTCAAGCTAAAAGCCACAAGTTCTAGTGTACGGTCTTTTTTATGTTCTCTGTGGCATGTATAATGGAACTGCCTATATATGAATAATGAATAATGGTAGTTTTTGCTTCTCCATCCTATTAAGCCTAAGTAAAATTCTGTACATTATTTTACAAATTCATATGTTATTTGCTGTCGTTCAAAGTGATCAGTTTTCAAACAAATTATATTTTCTCTCAAGGGCTACCAACATGAACAAATACTGACAATGTTGTTTATTCTTTAACGTGTTAACATTAGATATAATATCAGGAAAGCTGGTGAGTACTGTTGTGCAATACAAACATGTTTAGCTTTTGACGATTAACTGCACAGCAGTCAAAATACCTCTGTTCCCTCTCCTCCAAACACACACAGATTTCAGTTATTACAGAACATACTATAGTTTTAACCTGGAGCAACTGAACATTAGGAAAGCATTCGGAAACATAGTTAATGGCTCATCCTCACCAGAAAAACAAGGTTTCCACTGAAGAGACTATTTGAAAATAATCTCTCTGTGCAGGAAGGGGGTAATCAGTCTCTGGATCCTGGTGTTCCTGAAATAGAATGAATTCATAAATTAAGGTTTATAATTTTCACAAACACTGCAGAATAGTAAAAGCAACAGAGAGGAAAACATAATTTGGTCTCTGGGGACTGTTGGATAGTTTAGCACATTGGTGTTGAAATTCTGCTAGAAATGGTTTAGGCAGAGAAATGGTCAGTGAAAGGTGAGGGAGAGGGCAACCAGGCAGATCTTTCCGTTATCTCCTTTAACACCATCAGGTCGCAACTACTTGCAGAGGTGCCACCAACACAATCTTCTTTCAATTCTCACTTTTATATCAATCAATATCATCATCATTTTTGCTCCTAAACAATGAAAGTGATTCAAGGATTTGATCAATGTACATGCTCCTGAAATCAATGGCTCAGAATTTGTTTGGAAAATAACGGCGAGTTTAATGCGCACGCCGTTATTAGTATGTCAATAACCCAGCAACTTGTGGCGAGGAAGAGATACCCCATGAGTTGCAAATTGCCACAAATTGCTGGACAACTTGCGCTGTTCAGCCGCTGGCTTCGCCCTCAACCTCCCCATGAGTTTTAAGAAATTGCTGCATTTACACAGTAAATACGAATTAAACTTGCCGCAGAAAGTTGGGGCTGGTACATAACATTGTAAGGACCCTTTTAATGACTAGATTTATGTTCTAAATGGAGGCGGGAACTGCCAGTTCCAGCAGGTAAGTGCTTTTCCAGCACTGCTTGTGGGCCAGGAGGAGCAGGAGTGCTCTCCCCCAGCCCCTCAAGCAAATCTTTTGCCACGATCTGCCTCCCTCCTTGCAATCGGCTGACCCCTCCAGCGATCTTCAGGCCCCACCCTGCGATCAGCCGACCCCTCCCGTGATCAGCCTCCCCCACTGTGATCGACCAGCCTCCCCCCGCGATCTGCCTCCCTCCCCGCGATCTTCAGACCCCACCCTGCGATTGGCTGACCCCTCCCGTGATCAGTCTGCCCCCAATGATCAGCCTCCCCCCCCGCGATCGGCCAACCCCTGCGACCAGCTCCCCCCACCGTGATCTCTCCCTCCCCGCAATCTCTCCCTCCCTCCCTCCTTGCTGCAGTGCTCCGAGCCCTCCCACCCCCCCGCCCCCCCCCCCCCACGATGGGTGGGAAATGGAGTTAACAAACGCTAATGACATCCTGCCATTAAATTCGGCCGTCCTCCGCCTTCCTGGTATTTCTGGATTTCCCGGCCGCAGAAACGCTCTCTCCCCGCCTCCATTATCTCTGCTCATGTTTGTGTTTCAGTTCTTCAGAATACAACAACGCTGTTTTTTTAAACTGCAATCAGAACTACGTTTATGGATAGATGCTTTTATCAGGATTTAGGTTATTTATTCGTCCTGAATCACTTACCAACCATACTTACTAATTGCTGACACAAATCAATTTTAGCTCAATTAGTATAGGGTAGCTGTTTGAGGTCTTGTTGTATTGCACTTTCCATGATTACCGTGGAATTTAAGGTGCCTTATGTGCTGTTGTACAGTTCTTTATATGAAAATTATTGGGCCACAATTCCTTGAAACGCAATCCTAGTGATTGCACGGGCTCCTCCCCCAACCCAACCGTGTTCCCATCAGCCCTCTGAGCAAGCGGGCCAATCTAGAAATTAATTTTTTTAATTACCTGAGCCTCATAAGTGGGGCTCACATGTGCCCTTTTAGCAGACAGTATTAATCACCTCACTGGCTGTACTGTCCTCCACAGCTACGCCAGGACTCGACTAAGCCCGGTGAGTGGGAGCTCCATCATTTGCCTTGTAAGGTACAGACAGAGCTTCCACTCCTTACAAGGCAAATTGGAAACTCCCATAAATGGGGCTCCACCATCTTCTAGGCAGTTCCACCGGTCTCCCACCGAGGTTACAACGGGAGGCTGGTTGTAGCCCGAAGGAATTTCAGCTCCTATATCACTTTCCCCTGCAGTCATACTCACTGATTATAAAATTTAAAATATTATGATTAGGTTTTGAGATGTCAATTTATTATCATTAAGTTGGAAAGAAGAGTAGACTTACAAGGCTTGTGCTAAGCTCTAGATCTTCGTATCCATTAATTAGAGGGCTGGCTGGTCAAATGGCAGCTATCAGATCCTGAAAGCCCTGAGAGACAGCAGCCTGCCCTCAGTGTCTGAAAGCTAGTGCAAAGGATACTTTCAAATCTGTCCCCTACTGCCATTTACGCAGTAATCTGTGCTCCTGTATTGGCACAGATAATGACTGGGCCAACACCCTTTCTGAGGTGGGGGCGGGGGCTGTCACAGATCCAGCATAGCTGCCCAGTGCTCCATTGATGCCTGCAACAAGGAAGAAACTTCTATGATATTCTCGCAAATGAGGGCTGTAGACTGTACAGTGATGCCTGTCAGTTGTGCGCATCAGCGGCGACTGACTTCAGTGCCTGGACTTAGGTGTGATGTTTCTTGAATAACTTTCTTTTCAGGCAGGTACCTGTGAGCTCTGGGTCTAATGACTCTGAAGCCATGGGAAGCCTTCACCTCTGCCTCCACCCAGTCACCAATCCTATGACTCCCTTCTGCTCCGGGAATCAGCCAGAGCTATAACCTCACTTACTATCTAATTGCCCCCAGGTGACAGTACCTGAGCTGGTGCATGGGTGTGAGAAAGCAAGTGATGATGAGGGCGACATCGAGGAAGGTGGGGCAGAGGAACATGGAGCAGGATCTTTCTCCGGGGCTCCTGTTTGACCTTTTCATCAGCATCCTGTCCCTTATCAGCATCATTTTCATCATCATTATTATAGTCAACAAAGAAGAATTTTCTTTCCTCCGGCATCTCCTCCTCTTCATCATCATCTTCTTCCTCTTCATCGTCCACTGCCCCCCCTCCCTCCATTGCTGCAGTGTATCTGCAGGAAAGGATGGCGTAAGTTAAGAATGGGTGAGCATAACCCCCTTGGGATTAAGGAGACAGAAAATGGTGGGAAGGGTACAGGAGTGCTCCTCCGGGCCCCACAGAGAAACTCCCAGACTTCCCTTCCCCCTCCCATGACCACGATCGCCTCCAGACCCGTACCCCGACCACTTGCCTTATGGCAGGGACTCTTTCTTTGGATCCCTGCCAGCGGCCCCTTGCCACCCAAAATTCTGGTCCCATCCACCTCGTCATTATACCCGGGTTCAGACGGGAGTCTATCTTGCAGAATGTTTTTGAGGCCCGGCAGTTAAAATACGCTGGGCCTCCCTGCTGGCACTCCTGGGAGAGCCGGCTGCTCGCTAGACCGTGTTCCTATCCGGGGAGTTAAAATCAATGCCCATGATTTATGGCGGGGTTAGTGCTGCTTTTGTTTGTTGAGTGGAATTACCACCTCCAGGGTGCAACACTGACGTAGATTTTCGAGGCCAATTTATTTCCCCCCTCTGTTAAAACAGCGCACAGAAGAATTTCACACAAACATGTTAAGCATTTGTACAGTAATACTGCAGAGCATAATTTCCAGAACATTATTAAATCCTTAATTAGAACAGAGTACAGGAATTACTCAGCAGGTTAGGCAGCATGTACTGTGCATTCCTAGCCTTTTCTGTTTTTATTTCAGATTTCCTGTAGTTGCATGTAAAAAAATACTTACTGCCAGCATTCTAATTGCTGTCCTTTGAACCTGTTTAAAAAAATGTTTTTTAATTAAAGTATATTATTTAGTGTATTGTTTAGGTTGGCATCGCCTCAAATGGCTGGTCCTGCTGGCCTCTCCTCAGCTTGAACGTGATCTTCATGCCAAATGTGGTAATGAACCTCTCACGTTTGTTCCTGTACATACAATACTGTGGAAACCAGGGTCAGGCAGCAGAAGGTGTCAGTAATGCAGCCACAGTTCTTTGAACTGGCTGAGTTCCAAGAATCAGGTCTACTGCAGGGACATGCAGTACTCTGTGCTATTTGTGGCTTTCATACATCTCATTTAATTAGGATTACAGCATGTCTCCAAATTATTACAACCAATTTCAGATTCTCCTCCCTTAAAGTTAAAATCATTATTATTAATGTCTAATGCTATGAACACAATGAAAAATGGATGTTCTCATCTTCTCACTTTTTCATCTGCTCCAATAGCTGCTAGAAACATTCATTATTTAAACCTTGTCCAATTTTCTGCAAGATTTCTAGTCACCCAATGACAAGGTGGAGGATGCAATTTAGCAAGTTTATGTCATTTTGCTTTTCATTGGAAGGCTGTCTGCTTTTAATTACAATGATTTTCCTTGAGTTTCACTATTTTCCCTTTTGACCTTCAACCACTTCTCACATCGTCATGTTGAACCTGCTTTAGGGTTCATGGTTGAAACAGAAATTAACCACATTATATTTGTGAAGGTTTGAAATAATTTTACATGTAGCAACAACCAGTGTGTGGCATAAGTGGGTCAGAGATTTACTGGTAGGTCTGCTCCTGGGTGTGGCAAAATCAGTTATTGTCAGGTTCAGAATGTATATGATCATTAGACAGGTGGCCTGGATTTCAACTGCCAGCAGATTTCTGGCGGGAAAGCATGCTGACAAGTTAATTTCCCGCCCACCCTTAGCAGAATGAGACCCGATGGGTTTTAACGGCCAGGCTTCATTTAAATCCCGCTGGATGACTTTCACCCGTTCCGGGCAGGAAGTCAGTGGGAAGTGGCGGAAAAATCCATTGACACCAAACAAGTGGCAGGATCGGCTGCCGGAGCCCTCTCACAGGGGTCTCACAATCAGGAAGGGGTTGCAACTCTGTGGTACGGGAGGCCTAAGCTTTTCTTGTGGGGCACAGAGGAGCACTCCTGCTCTACCTGACCCCACAAAGAAAGTAAAAAAACTTACATGTTTGGGACTCTTCCGGCCCCAATCCTCTTCCCCACAGTCGTCACCTGGCAAGAAAGCCACTGCGGCTTCCTGCTCAGACTGTCCAGTTAAAATTGCTGTTGGGTCCCGATAACATCATTGGGACCAAACATGCAAATGTAAAAAAGACCTGCCAGCTTAGGGCGGGCGTCTTTGCCGCCTGCTCATGTGGAGCAGGTTAAAATTGGTCAGCTCCTGGTGGCTCCAGGGCAGGAAAATAACCTGGACAATTTTAACTGCCCACCTGCCCCGTTTCTGTCAAGCAGCTAGCGTTAAGAATCTTTGCTTGAGGACTCCAATTGTCTGCTCGATAAGGGGTCTAAATAAGCCATGGATATGACTGTAACACTGTTCAGACACCAAGCATGGGTTCCTGAGAGATGATATGACCCAAGTGTTCAGGAGGTAGCCCTTGTCCCCAAGTAGCCAGCCTCTCACTTGCTGTGCAAGGACAAAGAGTGGAGGAAATGAAGGATTGGCACAAGATAAAAGTGTAATGGTAGTTGCCAGGAAAGCAGGCACAGATCTGCACAATGCACTGCTGGCGATCACATACCTGTTGATAACTAATGGAGTGGAAGCTCTTGGGATTCATGAATGCAGTGGGGTTGTGTGAAGGAGCCCACAGTGTGCAGACAATGAGGCCCTGGAATTGAGGGAATCCTTCAATCAGTGCAAACCTCAGAGCCCTATTTGTGCTGTTTCCTCATGTCCATGGGAAAAGTGATGAAAGTGTTTGCTCTAGCAAATATGGCATCAATCACCTGCTTAATGCAAACATGGACTGCAGACTGACTGATGTTACTGATATCTCCTGTGGCACCCTAGAAGGAGCCAGAGGCAAAGAAGTTGAGAGCTGCAGTGACCTTGAGTGAAACAGTCAATGCTCTGCTAGCTGTGACAATTGGTTATAGGTCTTGTTGTAGAAGGTAACTTAACTCTGTGACATCCTCCCTAGAGGAGTGCAGCCACCTTACACACTGCTCCTCAGAGAACTGTAGGTATGTTGTCCTGGGCCTATATACTTTGTTGAGGGGATAAGCATTCCTGCGAGTATGCCTCCTATTTACGCTCCTTGCAGCTGCAGCTTTGTTTGCTCCTCCTCTGGTTGCTGCTCCACCTCCTGCTCCTCGTTCTCTAGCCAGAGTAGAATTGCCAGTAGGATCCCCATAAAGAAAAATGTGCGTTACCGGAAGCCCCCTAAGAGATCACAATGTTATACAGCCACAACAAGCACCAATACAAACAAAATGGCTGCCAAAACTTGGCAGCATTTTAGCTGAGAGCAGGTGAGGATCCCTTTAAATATTGCTGGAAATGGCCGTCCGCGGTTTGTGGGCAGGTTGAGGATCTGAGGCAGGCTGATTGTCTAATTACACTATTGCCACTACATTTACTTGGTGTTAAGAGGACATCTCTAAATTACATACTCAAATTGGTATATTGGGTGGAACGTTCAACTTTGGCAGGGCGTAAAGTGGGCAGTAGTGGATCAGCTGCCTGTTATACACCTCGGCCGATTTTCTTTTCCATTGATAGAACCAACCGTGCTATTGATTCTTTATAATGTTGAAAAATATAACCTGCATTTTGACAGTGGTGAGAGGAACTCTGCACAGGTATGGTCTACTTAATTTGCTCAGAGAGCAACACACAGGCAGCGGTGTAACTCTGATCTGCCAGCTCCATGTCACACTAAACAGTTACTGTTCTTAAATGGGTATCTGTATTATATACAGCATTATTTGTTGCCTTTATGGTTTTAAAACCAGCTACACTTGTGCGTGAAGTAATATGACAGCCTGACGGAGTGCTCAAGGATGTTATTAAACAGGGCAGTGTCTCACAAGATACTTCAAAATGACATCCAGTAAGAAGATTCTCTTACAGGTCGAATTAAATGTTGCACTAATTGGCCTGCATTAGGTGTAAAACACATTAGGCGAGATTTTCTACTTGCATGGAGTCCCGCTGCAACTTCAGCGGGAAAGAGCTTCCACCCATTGCCTACCCCAGCTGATTTCCTGGGATCAGCCTGATTTAAATAATTTGGAGAGGGTCCTGCTGGATCACTGCCTGCGTTAGGGAACCTGCCTTTTGGGAGGGGTGTAAAATCTCTGCTGCGAACCTCAGGAACCCTGCAGCCGTGGCATGGGGCATACTGCCTTCAGAGCAGCTGACGATAAAATAATTTTTCTTCATTTTTAAATTTGCCTGGAAGAAAGAGTGTAATCAATTACACTCCCTTTAAATTTAAATCTCCCTCCACCCTAGAGAGCAATGTTTTATCCCAGTTATGCACTGGCATTTCTAACGTCCAATGTTGCTAAGACGTTAATAATAGGAAATACATTGTAGGACATTTTCCCTTCATTAACATGTCATTTGAATAGCTCCATATCGGAGCGGATGCATTCAACACTGACTGCCACTTTCGCAGAAAATCCTGGAGGCGGCTACGGCCTGCAGGAAGCTGGCAGAACAGTTCCCCACTCTGAATTTCCATGCCGCCCCGCCCCCTCCCATCCCATGTCTACCTGAAATTGGGCAGTCAGGGAGTGGAACTGCATCCTTAATTCAAGGCATGCATGATTGATACCCAAAGTGAGGAAAACAGCTAAATTGGGGCAAAGGATTTAAATTCACAAACATTGGTCAAGATCACGAAAAATATCCGATGATGGATGAGAAATGAAAGATGGAAATAACGAAGAGGTTCAGGACTGTAGGAGCTGCCTCTACTCCTAATGATGCCTCATTTATACTGCAAACTAGAGTGCTTTGATTTTTGTCACAATCTAGTTGGTATATGACAGACTGCTTGAAAGGCATAATGGATTCTCTGAGCCCTCCATTTGTCTATTACTTGTTTGTGAGTAAGCCAGTCACAGTGGAACAATATATTGGCATTTTTGGTTTGTAGCTTACAAATAATTTCAGTGCCACAGGATATAAAAATGATCAGGAAGGAAACCTTCCATTTACTTTTATTTCCCTGTGTTGATAATAATTATCTGACCCTAGCTAAATAATTAATCCATTAACAACTTTGTTATAAACTGTTGCAATGTATGCTGTCATTACACATGCTATCATTATGGTATTGTGCCATTCTGGTGAACCGTGCATGCACACTGCTAGTTTAAGGATGAGAACGGAAATTCTACAGACTGTTTTGACTGAGCTCGGATGTAGCCAAATTTATTCCAGATCACTTATTCTTAATTTGATTTAACTACTCATTGGGGTAGATTTATAACTTGCCACCCAGCCGTAAAACTGACAATGTCGATCAGCTGCCTGTTAGAGAAACTTAGAACAGGCAACTTATCCGCAACACCAGTTTTACGCCCTGGCAGCAAGTTGAAAATATATCTCATTGTGTTCTGTCTTCTTGCTTTCATTCTTTATCAAGGATTGCTATTGCCTGCAAAAAACACTTTTTTTTCTGGGAGAACCAGCCAATGATTCTTAAACCCTCTAAGTTGGTGATATGTTCAGTTACTGCTGCACATTATCCCTCACAAACTTCTGCTTGTCCACCTGAGTTTTTATAGCATTGTTCCAATAAGCTGACTTACAGCAGTTTATCTGGCTAGCTGTGAAGGGATGTCTTTTACTACGACTTTTTGTTGCCACTCTAGGATTGGTTTCAGATGTTCGGTCTCCTGCTCCTCTTGGGCACCCAGAGGTGCAGAAGAAGAATATACTTTACCATGCTAGCAGTCAGACACCTCTTGAAACATAGCCGCACACAGCAAGAGATTTCAATGTGTTACACTAAAATGCTGCAATTTGGAACGAACGGGGGTATTTTTAACCCCCCAGAATGGGAGTGAGGTGGACATATAGAGGGTCTCCCAGTCGGCTGCTCATAAATGCATAAGGCAGGTGACTGGGAGACACATCATGCATTGATGCATCAATTCATTTCTTCACATTCATCACCAAGCAAATGAAAAGGCGAGTTGCCACTCGGCACGCAAGAATGGGCAACACGGGGAATGGTGTAAAATAATACATTTTATGCGAGGTCATAACAAAAGGAAACGTAATAACATAACTTTTTCACGAACACCTATGTGCAAACCCTTGGTGATTTAAATTGTATTTTTCTTAGTTTGCCTACTGCTCCTATGTGGTACAACCCCTGTGGCTTCAGCAGAAGTAGAGGCAGGCTGCTCAAATCCCTGCTCTGGCTGCAGAGATGCTCTTTGCCTCTGGGTGTTGGAGCCCTTGAGGGCCCCACCAAAGACTGCTCCACCTGCACCTGTGCAGGGGCAGACTCGGCCATCGGGAGATGAGGCAGCATATTGGGTACAGGCTGTGGGGGGTGGTGTAATTGGTGAGATGTGGGAGCGCTTTGAGTGGAGTTCCACTTCCATGTCCCCTTTCACCATCATCCCTCTCCTGGGCCAGCGGCCCATCACTCCTTCCACTCTGCTGGGGAGCAGCTTGGTGCAGATCAGTGATGCCTTGTAAGGCCACGGCTAAGGTGTTATCCTGCTTAAGGCAGCAGACGTGCTGGCATCCAAAGTCTGCGCGACCATGGTCATGGCCTGCACGGACTGGTTTGATTGCCGGGCTTGAATTTCCACGAAGGCGGCCACTCTCCATGGCAGACATTCTAGCAATGGCCTGTGACATCAATCCACAAATGTTCAAGCTGGTCTCCTCCCATCCTCTCTGCTATTGTGGACAGTGTGCGTGGCACGTCTGCCAGTACCTCACAAATTTTCTGCTGTACCTCTATGATTCTTCTTTTCATTGATGGTCCTCGAGGCTCAGTATCAATGTCCAGCTGAGCAGAGCTTGGAGAGGAGAGCACCCCCCACGTGGGCTCTCCACAACTGTCCCTGCCACCAGTGTCTGCTCGTGCTCACTTGTGAACTGTGAATCACTAGGTGAAAACCCAACTAGCTGTCTAACAGGACCCACCAAAGTGCGAGTATTTGCGCTGGTGCTGCATGGTAGTATGTGCTGTGATGGTGCACCCTCAGAAGGAATCAGGTCTTCTGAGGAATTGTCCTGGGAAAAATCGACAGATGCTGTGATTGCTGCTCCACGCAAGGCCTTGGAGGAGAGAAGAAACAGATATGTAGCAATGTTGCCACTCAGCATAATTATGCTTATCATATTTCATTCGTTGCTGAAATCAAGTCAACATGACTTAGCCTTGTATGAGATGTGGGTCAGAGGTATTTTTAAATCTGTCACCAGGCATCTGCAAAGTCCCAGTCTCTCCATCACTGATGGTCGGGGATGCAGAAATGCCACTGATCTCCATTGCCTCTTCCTCTGCACCTGTCAGCTGCACAATCTGTGGTGGGCCACCTCCAGTTCTGTCCCTCTCCCTTGTGTTTTGTGCTTTCTTCTTCTGCAAAGATGGAAAGAACAGACCGATGAGTGACTGTTAAGCATGTGTTCACCTGATGGATGCAGTGCATTCGGTGAGGGTGACTATCAGGTAGATGTATCACATTGCATAAGGATTGAGGTGAGTGGCAGTGGTCGATGGATAAATGGGGCAGTGAGGAGTTGCATAGAAAGTGAACGATGTGCGCTCTTGAAACTTAAATGAGTGTGAGGGATGATGTGATGGAATAGGCTTGACAAGACAGAGTGAAGGGTGGTGGGGGGGGGAGGGTGCAGGGACGGGGAGCGGGGAGGTGTTGTACACCACAGGATGTAGGTGAATCTGCAACAGTACTCATCTTTCCAGACATGGTTAAGTCATTAAAGCGCTTCCTGCACTGGATCCAGGAATGGGCCACAATGCTCCTGCTGCTGACCTCCACTTTCTTTCCTGCCTCCAGGTTCAGGCTATTAGTCAGAGTGCACTGATGCATCCCATCACCATCATCCATGCTGTTCTGGCTGTGCTCTGTATTTCAGTGTGGCCCTCTCCTCCAAAAAGAGTTCCTGCAGGACGATCTCCAAAAGCTGACCACTGAAAAGGGCCATTCTGACACCAACCATTGTGTAGCCTAGAAATGGGTACATTTTCATGGGCAGTTAGCAGCCTTTTGAGACATGCTGGTGCAGGAAATCCCACCCCTGACCTTGCTGCATTCCCAGCGTGTCAGACATTATGCACTGGTCCTGCTGCCATAATGGGTTTTCTACGGAGAATTCTGCTTTTTGAAAAAAGAGGAGGAGTAGCAGAGGAATTCCAGGAAGCTTAGCCTACAGCAAAAAAGCTCTGCACCAACCCACTGGAACCCCCAAGTCAGAATATATATATAGGCAGAAGTACACATACTTCTACCAGTCTGAGGAGCAGTGCATGTGGAGGCTTCAGTTTAACAGTGAAGCCATCAACTGCCACCAAACCCCATCACAAGCACTGTAAACGTCACTAACATACTCAACTATTATGCATTGGGATTGTTTCAAGCTGCCACTGGGGACGTTGCAAATACAAAGCAATCAGCTTGTGCGAAGCAAGTCACGGATGCAATGTTTGCTTGAGCTACACAGTTCATATCCTTCCCCATAGACAATTGCCATCAGCATGAGATAGCTGTGCAGATTTGCAGAGTGTCAGGGTACCTAAAGGTCCAAGAGGTTATAGATTTCACCCATGTGGCCCTACATGCTTCCTTACACAATGTCACTACTACAGGAACACAAAAAGATTCCACTATCTGAATGTTCAGCTTGTTTGCACCCATTAACACTGTCTTTTGCAAGACTATACATGCTTTGCAGGCAACTGCACCTCAGGTCTATGAAGCAGCCATCTGAGTATCCATGGAAGAAGCCCTAACTGCCCTCAGGCACTCTGACATGAGGGGGCTCTGTTGCAGATAGCCCTGGAGCAGCCACACATTCCATGATGTACTGAAGTGTTGCAAAACCAAAGTTCTGCACATGCGGCTAGTGGAGTCTTTGACCCAAGCTGCCATCTGCAGTACACTGTTAGGCATGACCCCCGATGCCTGCACCAACGCTTGATGCTCTTTTAAAAGCAGGACCTGTGAGCTTTAGATTTCCAGACTCATCAGACAAGGCACAATGCATGCTAGCCCTCCACACTGCAAGTTCCTTTTTCCTCCACTGCCAACACGAGCTGCTTCTAATCACTTGTGCTCGGTGTGTCCTCTACCGTACTCTCCTCACTCTCTAAATCCCCAGTCTGAATCCCCTGGCTTGGATGTATCTGAACTGGTATTTGGGAAGTAGAGAGTGAGTGACAGTGTGGGTTGTGAAGCGCTGGTATGGCTGGATGCAGTGAGGCATGGCTCACCATTGTCTGGCACTTCTAGAGAAAGAGAAGGGGAAGACAGATTACAATGGTGTCCTGATAAGCACCCTTCACATCTTGCTTACAGTCGGAGTGACAAAGTAGAGAGCTTCAGTATATGCCTTGCTAGCAGTTCGTGAGAAAGAATAGGATGAGAAGGAACAACAGCAGAAGTTGGTAACAAACCCTGAGCTGGCAGCTATCTTCCTATGTCCCCATTCTCTGGCACTCTTTATGGCCTTCTGTTCAAGGGTTTCAAGGGCTTCTTTCTCATATGGTGCTCACGCTCTAATGATTTGGCATCTGTCACCTTTCGCTGATCATTCTCTGTTATTTAGGGCTATTTCTTCCTGCAGGGAGATTAAAAGAAGTGAGAAGTTGCAATTGTTAAGAAGATAGGCAGTAAGACCCAAGTATCAACATGTATTGTTAGTCTGTTGTTGGTCTGATGATATTTATATGCAACAGTTAGGTATTTTAGATGGGAGGATTCTTTTGGGCTGACTAGTTGTAAGGATGTGAGTGAAGGAGCACTTTCAGGTAAATCATAGAATGGTTACAGCACAGAAGGAGGCCACTCGGCCCATTGAGCCTGTGCTGGCACTCTGCAAGAGCAATCCAGCTAGTCCCACTCCCTTGCCCTTTCCCCATAGCCCTGCAAATTTTTTCCCTTCAAGTACATGTCCAATTCTCTTTTGAAAGCCACAATCGAGTCTGCCTCCACCACCGCAACCCCCCCCCACCCCCACCCAGGCAGTACATTCCAGATCATAACCACTCGCTGTGTAAAAAAGAAATTCCTCATGTCTGGGGTGTAAAGAGCACCCAGCTACCTCATGAGCATTTATGTTAAGGTTTGAAAGTACTTCAAGACAGTTTGAGAGGGATGTCATTGTAAGTACCAGACATGCTTAGTATACTACATTAATGTGAGATCATGATAGGTTCCCTTACCTTGGCTAATCTGGTAATCTCCCATTTCCCCATGGCTCCTCTTCTTGAGGGCTTCCAGCACTCACTACCAATAGAGGCTATCCTCAGCCTCACTTCCTAAAGGAGAATCTCTGTGGCCCCATTGAAGAATAGGGCTGCTATGCGGCCTACTGCACTCGTTCCAGATGTTTTTTCACCAGAAGCTACCTTGTTTCATAATTTGTTCCAATCTCAATACCTGCCTCTTTAAGCTGCTGCAATACAGGATTTGACAGCCTCACAACTGGTGAGCTTCTTCTCAGAAGCTTCCTATACCTGGAGCTGGCTTTCAAAACTTGGCAGGTTGAGCAAGTGCAATTTTTGACTTTGCACGATGAGAATATAAAATCTATGTTTCTGTTTTCATTGAAAATTTTGAAACTGTGGGATCCTATGGTTCAGTTGGTTCAGCTTCATTTGACATCACGAGAATATTATAAGCAGTACGTTCTGTGTATAGAATTAATTCTGAATACTATTATCTGAGGTTTCTTTTAAAATAACTGCTATACAAGCTCCCTCAATGGCACAGTTGATAGGGTCAATGTGTAACTGATCAAAAGGTCTCAGGTATAATCCCCAGTCTGTGCTGAGCTCACTGCTTTCAGGTGGGATGATATTCAGGGTATTACAATTAGACCCAACTGTTCTGGGGTAGGGAGAAAAAAATTACCCAAGGTTCTTGCTTTTGATTGCTACCCAGTGACCTTTGCTGATGATGGTACGATCAGGATTAGTAGTGAATAGACCACCAATACTCACTGTCTAGGCTCGCATATGACTGTTTTAAGCAAGGTACTAAAGAGCTACCACCACCTGTGGAACTGTACCCTAACACAAATCATCATTTTCAAAATTTGAGTTGGAAAACTTTATATAAGAAAACAGTGCTATGGGCTGTAATTATCCAGCAGAAGGTTCATATAATTACACAGTAGGACCAATTTTACAAGTCCACTCTGTTAATGGGACACTTTATCCTCCAGCAGCGCATGTTAGAAATTCAGGTGCATGCGGGTCATAAAAGAAAATCATGGTGAGATGTACCTGAATTTGTGATATGCACTGGTGGTGGGTGAGGTTCCCTCCTGGACTGCAGACTCGTAAAATGAGGCCCAGTATGCACTAACAGAGCTTACAACTTGTTATATTTGAATCCACCGTAATTTTATTTTCTGGTTTTCAATTTCACAAGTAATATTTTGCCAGGGAACTTATACAAAAGTATATGACATTAGGACAAAGCAAACAAGAAGTAAAATCACATTATGTGAATAGAAACTAACAGTAAACTTACAGTATAAGACTATAGAATAAGAAAATTCTGAACTTGTCAAAATTAAAAAGACATGGGTTTGATTCAAATTATTTAAAAAAAGAAACACTTAGAATTTATATAATACCTTACCATGTCACTCAGAAACCTCTCAAAGAGCAATTGCAAATGACATTTGCTTTGAAGTTGTTTTGACAGCAAAATCCAACAAATAGCAATTGTTTTTGATGATGTTGGCTCAGGAAAGAATTTTGGCTTGGACATTAGGGAAACTCCCTTCCCTTTTTCAAATAGTGCTACTGGATCTTTAATATCCACCCAGACAAAAACTTTGATTTAACATCTGATTCAAAAGAAACATTTACGACAGTGCAGCACTTTCCTCAGTCCTACACTCAAGTGTCAGCCTAGATTAAATTGCAGAGTGGGGCTTGAATCTACAACCTTGACCCAGAGGGCCACCAACTGAGTCAAGCTGACAACTTATAATGGTAAATTAAATTTGATCAAGTATTAAGTTGCCACCAAATTGACACCAAAACAACTACTCAGACAACTTGAAATGGCTCAACAATCATAAACAGGACAAATGGCTACACAGCAGCACAAATAAGCACAGTGCAGGATGTGATTTGGTTTACTTTCAGAACACGACTTGCTTAAATACATTGCTGAATAGTATTCATCTCAATGCATCTCTTCAATAGTTTAACCAACACATTTTGATATTAAATCTATACCTTTCAACATATCTATTTTAAAAATAATAATGATTACCTGATGAGGTTAGATATTTTCCGTTTCATGGCTTGTCCAGCCTTCAGTAGGATTCAGGAGGAACATTGCATCATCTCACTATTGCAGAATATTTCTTTCCATTTATCTATTAGATCTCTATTAGTATTGCATTACGCTGTGGTTGCACAAGATGTTACTGATGATATTCTTGAAGATACAGCTTTCCTTTGTGTGCAAGGCACTTTGTCCAAATCTAGTTAGAGTGCACTGACGTTTTATGATTGACAGCAAAACAACCACAGAGACAACTTGAAGAGTCTCAACAATAATCAAAAACAGGACAAATGTCTACAGAGCAGCACCAATCAGCTCAGCACAGGGTGGGATGTGGTTTACTTTCACAATATGACTTGTCGATCCCTATCAGGTTAGTGATGACTAAGGAAAGGTATTACTGTACTGTATATTGTCATTATAAAGGCTTTAGCATGGCAGTAGCAGACTGATTAGTGTGATTCTCTAGCACCATCTTGCAGCTGAATTTATGATTTTTCAGAACTCCAAATATCTAGGAATCAGAAATGAGCTAAAAATCTATGTGCTGGTAACATAGATTTTTGATATCATGTTTTAAGATATAGTTTTATAAACACATATGAGAAAAACATTGAAGACCTCGCTTTTAAAACATTTCAAATCATTTGTTTAATAAATGTACCATTAAAACAGTGTGCTCTGTTTCACATTGAAGAGCTTCTAGATGATACAGAACAGCTGATACTTTCCATGGTACTAATGTAAATTTTGCAGAAAAGAAATCTGGAACTGTAATCCCTTTTTCCAATAACATTTATAGGCATAGAAAACTGATAAATCTATTACCAATTTGCTCTGTAGTCCAGCTGTTAAATTAATAAAGTGTTAAAAAATTCCTTTGTAGCCCCACATTGAAAATTACAGAAAATTATTCATAATATTGCTGCATAGCAATCACCCTGTGATCTGAAAAAAATGTGGCTGCATTCTTCTTGAATCTACAGTTTCCTTTTGCAGTTTTCATTAACACTGCTTGAAGCTGTAATTAAAGTTTCCAATTTATTCCAGTGCCAACACAATGTATACTCACCTTTTAGCTTGTATTTGTATTTTTGGTGGAGTGGCTTACAAACGATATTTTAATGAGTCTTTGCCCTTACCAAAGACTACTTTTCTATTGAAAACGGCACAGCAGGTGGGCGCTGATGCTGCTTTTGTTTTTTCATAACTCGAGGTTAAGGAGGGAAAATATCAGGTGGGTTTCCTGCTCTTGTTCACCGTTCAGTGACCACTGCTGGAAAGTGTGCATATTTGGACACAAAGAGGCCATTTTTTGCCTCCATTACACCCAAAAAGCAGGTGCAGATGCAGTAACACTAAATTAGATGTAAATCAGTTCCATCTGATATCTACCTATTTTTAGCCCCACTCAAGTTCGTGGGTAGGTCTGGGGTGGGAAGTGGAAACTTCAGTAATGAATGTAAAAGAAGGTGTGGAAGTTCCCCAGGTGATTTCCCAGCATGTGGGCATGCTGATGTTAAGTCCAACCCAAATCCAGGGGTCAAGGGTTACTAATTGTAAAGGGTTAAAAACTGACTTTTACTATTATCAGCCCTAACCTCCTCAGCAAGTCGATGATGTTAAGTCAGCGTGCCACATGATCCTCGGCTAAAATGATGACTTACTGTCACGCTGCGGGACTCTTGACAGTGTATAAATATACAGCTCGAACAAGGTTTCAGGGTAAAGTAACAAGACGGGAATGGCGAGCAACAATCAAGCAATGATCCCTACCCAGATGACAACCGGTTAATCAGGCTGCCCGAGAGGTGCCTTGTGTCCTTCAGTTGGCATCTGCACACCCACATCCGCAAAAGGAGGTGAAATTGCCTCACCTTAGCAGACATATGTTTGTTGGAGCCCCTTCTTCCCAAAAAAAGCTGTGCCAACAGACCTCTATGCTGGATGGTTCTTCAGAAGCACTTTAATCACAGCACATCATACTTTCCACGGTACTGCATGGAAAGAGGCATGCCGGAGTGATCAAGAATCAGCTTTGCCTGATTGGCTGCACCCACCAAGATGCCTCCAACTATTTCTGGGGTTGTTGCACAGCTATCTGGCAGTGATCAAGGCACACAGTCTTCTCAGGGTCTGGGTCAGCAGAGAGGCACATCTACTGCAAGAACATCTGCAGCTACCACAGAGCATAAGGCTGGCACATGCAGGAACAGTAATGATTAGCTGTGGCCTGGAACTAGCCTACACCTCCTTGCATCCATGTTGCAATGGTGACCTACAGGGATAGGACCATGGAGTAGCACAGAGGGCACTCTCCTCATGCAGCGCTACCTCATCTTCAGTGGCCATCAAACTGGGGGTTGAGTGCTGGACTGTTCTGTAATTGGTCTGCAGACTCATGCTTGCACCTAGGGTCCCTCTTTCCCTCATTGCAACATAATCCCCTGCCCTTGGAGTCTTGGCAAAGGTATCTAATGAATTCAGCTTTCAGAATGTTTGTCCCCATGCTGTGACACTCTCCTTTAATTGGTCCCATTTCTTTAAATTTGATGAATATAATTTTAATACTGAAACACCTGTAGACAAAGACCGTGCCTCAGGTAAGAACAGAATGGAGCTTATGTTTAAATAACATGTCAACTCCAAATTTAGAAATGAAAAATGGCTATGTACTGGGGTAATGGGGAACAGGGAAATGGCAGAGCAATTAAACAAATACTCTGGTTCTGTCTTCACGGAAGAGGACACAAATAACTTCCCAGAAATGCTAGGGAACCAAGGGACTAGTGAGAAGGAGAAATTAAAGGAAATTAGTATTAGTAAAAGAATAGTGCAGGAGAAATTAATGGGACTGAAAGCCAATAAATTCCCAGGACCTGATAATCTGAATCCCAGAGTACTAAAAGAGGTAGCCATGGAAATAGTGGATGCATTAGTTGTCATCTTCCAAAATTCTATAGATTATGGAACAGTTCCTGCAGATTGGAGGGTGGCAAATGTAACCCCACTATTTGAAAAAGGAGGGAGAGAAAAAATAGGTAACTACAGACCGGTTAGCTTAACATCAGTAGTAGGCAAAATGCTAGAGTCTATTATAAAGGATGTGATAACAGGACACTTAGTAAATATCAACGGGATTAGACAAAGTCAACATGGATTTATGAAACGGAAATCATGTTTGACAAACCTACTGGAGTTTTTTGAGGATGTAACTGGTAGAACAGATAAGGGAGAACCAGTGGATGTGGTTTATTTGGATTTTTAGAAGGCCTTTGATAAAGTCACAAATAAGAGGTTATTGTGCAAAATTAAAGAACATGGGATTGGTGGCAATATACTGGCATGGATTGAAAATTGGTTAACATACAAGAAACAGAGAGTAGGAATAAATGGGCCTTTTTCGGGGTGGCAGGCAGTGACTAGTGGGGTACCACAGGGATCAGTGCTTGGGCCCCAGCTACAATATATATATAAATGATTTGGATGAGGGAACCAAATGTAATATTTCCAAGTTTGCTGACGACACAAAACTAGGTGGGATCGTGAGTTGTGAGGAGGATGCAAAGAGGCTTCAATGCAATTTAGAGAAGTTGAGTGAGTGGGCAAATACATGGAAGATGCAGTATAATGTGGATAAATGTGAAGTTATCCACTTCGGAAGGAAAACCAGAAAGGCAGAGTATTATTTAAATGGTGACAGATTGGGGAATGTTGATGTACAAAGGGACCTGGGTGTCCTTGTACACCAGTCACTAAAAGCAAACATGCAGGTGCAGCAAGCAGTTAGGAAGGCAAATGGTATGTTGGCCTTCATTGCAAGAGGATTTGAGTATAGGAGCAAGGATGTCTTACTGCAGTTATACAGGGCCTTGGTGAGACCACACCTGGAGTATTGTGTGCAGTTTTGGTCTCCTTACCTAAGAAAGGATATACTTGCCATAGAGGGAGTGCAGCGAAGGTTCACCAGACTGATTCCTGGGATGGCAGGACTGTCGTATGAGGAGAGATTGGGTCGACTCGGCCTGTATACATTCGAGTTTAGAAGAATGAGAGGGGATTTCATTGAAACATATAAAATTCTGACAGGGCTAGACAGACTGGATGCAGGGAGGATGTCCCCCCTGGCTGGGGGTTCCAGAACGAGGGGTCACAGTCTCAGGATACGAGGTAGGACATTTAGGACTGAGATGTGGAGAAATTTCTTCACTCAGAGGGTGGTGAACCTGTGGAATTCTCTACCATAGAAGGCTGTGGAGGCCAAGTCACTGAATATATTTAAGAAGGAGCTAGATAGATTTCTCGACACAAAAGGCATTAAGGGGTGTGGGGAGAGAGCAGGAATATGGTATTGAGATAGAGGATCAGCCATGATCATATTGAATGGCGGAGCAGGCTCGAAGGGCCGAATGGCCAACTCCTGCTCCTATGTTCTATGTTTCTATGTCCTACAAACGGCACAAGACCTCAGTGTAAATATGTCAATAAGATTTCCACTTGTATCGGGTGTGAGCACTGACCATCCATTTCGATATCCGCTCTAAAATCACACTGGGCGGGCCTAGGGCAGCCAGCAGGCGGTAGATTTTTTAAAAATGTCATCTGCCTTCGAATGCTTCCATGTGCAATGCCATGGTAGATCCACTAGTAATAATTAAACCTGCAGCTGTCTTAATTATTATAATGGAAATATATAATCCATTGAGCCAGATTGTGCAGGCAGAAACAACTGAGCCCAAGAGCAGACACAGTAAATACACAACATTGTGCATGTAAATGCACTTTATTCATGGTCATAGACAGCTAACTGTATTTTCACGCTCAGTGATTGTTACCAATAAGTCAATCCCTTACTAATGTCTCAGAACGCTCGTCCGTGTGTTGTGGTACCGTGTATATGCATGCTGTATTCTTTAACTATATGCCAACTATTATTTCCCCAGTTATTAAAATGGTTTCAAATAATGCCATGAACATATACAGCAGCATAAATGTGATATAAACTAACCACTCAAAAGAGAAATGGACAACACATTGATCATATTTTTCTAACAACTGTGACTGAAAATAAAAAAACGGCTATCGAAATTAACTCAGCAATCCTCTGTTCCCAATAGTGAGTTGTGCTCAACAGGGGCATTTTTTTTTATTTGTTCATGGGATGTGGGCGTCGCTGGCGAGGCCGGCATTTATTGCCCATCCCTAATTGCCCTTGAGAAGGTGGTGGTGAGCCGTCTTCTTGAACCGCTGCAGTCCGTGTGGTGACGGTTCTCCCACTGTGCTGTTAGGAAGGGAGTTCCAGGATTTTGACCCAGCGACGATGAAGGAACGGCGATATATTTCCAAGTCGGGATGGTGTGTAACTTGGAGGGGAACGTGCAGGTGGTGTTGTTCCCATGTGCCTGCTGCTCTTGTCCTTCTAGGTGGTAGAGGTCGTGGGTTTGGGAGGTGCTGTGGAAGAAGCCTTGGCGAGTTGCTGCAGTGCATCCTGTGGATGGTACACACTGCAGCCACTGTGCGCCGGTGGTGAAGGGAGTGAATGTTTAGGGCGGTGGATGGGTTCCAATCAAGCGGGCTGCTTTATCTTCGATGGTGTCGAGCTTCTTGAGTGTTGTTGGAGCTGCACTCATCCAAGCAAGTGGAGAGTATTCCATCACACTCCTGACTTGTGCCTTGTAGATAGTGGAAAGACTTTGGGGAGTCAGGAGGTGAGTCACTCGCTGCAGAATACCCAGCCTCTGACCTGCTCTCGTAGCCACAGTATTTATATGGCTGGTCCAGTTAAGTTTCGGGTCAATGGTGACCCCCAGGATGTTGATGGTGGGGGATTCGGCGATGGTAATGCCGTTGAATGTCAAGGGGAGGTGGTTAGGCTCTCTCTTGTTGGAGATGGTCATTGCCTGGCACTTGTCTGGCGCGAATGTTACTTGCCACTTATGAGCCCAAGCCTGGATGTTGTCCAGGTCTTGCTGCATGCGGGCTCGGACTGCTTCATTATTTGAGGGGTTGCGAATGGAACTGAACACTGTGCAATCATCAGCGAACATCCCCATTTCTGACCTTATGATGGAGGGAAGGTCATTGATGAAGCAGCTGAAGATGGTTGGGCCTAGGACACTGCCCTGAGGAGCTCCTGCAGCAATGCCCAGGGGCTGAGATGATTGGCCTCCAACAACCACTACCATCTTCCTTTGTGCTAGGTATGACTCCAGCCACTGGAGAGTTTTCCCCCTGATTCCCATTGACTTCAATTTTACTAGGGCTCCTTGGTGCCACACTCGGTCAAATGCTGCCTTGATGTCAAGGGCAGTCACTCTCACCTCACCTCTGGAATTCAACTCTTTTGTCCATGTTTGGACCAAGGCTGTAATGAGGTCTGGAGCCGAGTGGTCCTGGCGGAACCCAAACTGAGCATCGGTGAGCAGGTTATTGGTGAGTAAGTGCCGCTTGATAGCACTGTCGACGACACCTTCCATCACTTTGCTGATGATTGAGAGTAGACTGATGGGGCGGTAATTGGCCGGATTGGATTTGTCCTGCTTTTTGTGGACAGGACATACCCGGGCAATTTTCCACATTGTCGGGTAGATGCCAGTGTTGTAGCTGTACTGGAACAGCTTGGCTAGAGGGGCAGCTAGTTCTGGAGCACAAGTCTTCAGCACTACAGCTGGGATGTTGTCGGGGCCCATAGCCTTTGCTGTATCCAGTGCGCTCAGCCGTTTCTTGATATCACGTGGAGTGAATCGAATTGGCTGAAGACTGGCTTCTGTGATGGTGGGGATATCGGGAGGAGGCCGAGATGGATCATCCACTCGGCACTTCTGGCTGAAGATCAACCATTTAGGACTGGTTCTCTGACTCATGCTCGTGTTTAGCAATACTCCACTTTTGGAGTGCAGGATTGCTAAATATACTCTTATGTGAAATGCAACTATCAATGGAAATTCTGTACAAATGTATGGACTTAGAAATGTAACTGACAGGAGATTTAAACTAGTTCATTCGCTGGTACATCCAATAGAATTCTACAAAATATTGGTGGGACAAATGCCTACTTCAAAATCCCATGCACCTATTTATTCATAAATGAAAAACTCATAAGTAAAATATATATCAAGATTCATGAGATATTGGGTTTGGAGCTAGACATTGTTATATGTGTAGAAACAGTTTCCAAACAATGGGGCAGAAATTGCTCCCGAAATAACGGAGGAGCTCAACAGCACTCCCTGTTTTTAATGGCGAATCGAAGGAGCAAGTTCCCTCGTTTGCACAAGCGCCCTAAAACACGAAAATCGTGAATTTGCTCCAATTGGTTCGCCGGCAATTTGACAGCTGCAAATTAAAGGGACATCGCACCCTACAATCACAGAAATCATTGAAAACTTACAAACGTGCTTATCTGCTCAGCTGGAAAGTAACTAATTACGCCACCAAAAGGTACGCTTAAAAATACCAGGTCTAAACTATGTTTTAAAAGCGCAATAATTCTTTATCTCTGCGAAACAACTAAAAATTAAATTTTAAAAATATGAAATATAAGAAAAAAATATAACTCTTTATTTTAATAGTTTATGGTAATTAAAAAATTAAAATTGTTTTTTTTTTACTTTTCCCCTCTGTCTCTTTAATTTAATTCAATTATTTCTTTGGCTTTTTATTAAGAAAAATTATATTTTTATTTACAATGACTTCCAGAATATTAACTTTAAATGAATGAAGTCTGCAAGCCTGCTTGTAGGCGTGACTTCTCTTCCTGACAGATTTTGTGGGCGTGTCTTCTATTCTCACAAACTGTTTCATGCGCATCACCTTACGCTGCTCAGAGGCTGAGTTGATAGCACGCAATTTTTTTATAGTTCGAAATCAAACAAGTCGACGCCACAGAGCCTTCAGTAAGTACATTCGTTAATTTAATTTGCAGGAGCTGCAGCGATCGTTGCTATGCCGCTCTGCACAAGTTCTGGCCCAATATCTATAGTCTTGTGAGAAAGTTATCTGTTGTCATACCAATTGTTCCACGTGGTCACTGTTGTATTTTTTTTCAACCATTAGATAATGCTCATCACTTGTCGCATTCGTAATGAGGTGTGCTGGCTGCCAAATATTAAGATTTTTAAAAAATGATTTCAAATTTCAAGCTTCAAAATTGAATTCAAGGTACAATTACATGAAATGTGTATATTGCTGTGCTACACTGTGTAAAATGAGTGAGGCTATTTCTGGTTTATAATATGTGTAGGAAAGGATCTTGAGCTCGAAACACTTTCTTATCATTGCCCTCCTAATATAGGAATAAAATAAGTTGCCTGTGTGGAATGTGATGCAGTCATTGTATATCCAAGGGAACCAACTGTATATTGTCAGCAGCCACACTGTCCTTACAAAGTTTATCAGCACAGTACAACATACTGCCATAGTGTTTGAATGACCAAGGGGGGTGAGCGGGAAGCCAAACAGCAGCAATCCACTGACTGGTAACACTTGTAGCTATATTTTTCTAAGAGGAATGTATAATCTGCTGATGTATATACAGCAGCTTGAAGCAGATCAGAAACAAAATAGAAATGCTATGGTATCTCTTGTTAAATTGATTTTCAAGTCAACATGTGACATTTTGAATCCTGAGATGCCTGTTTGGGGCTGAAGTTTATAACAATACCCAGTGAGTGACAGCAGAACACTGAAATGAAAATAAAATACAGCAGGACCATAGGAACTCTTGAAATGATTCATATGCCTCATAGAGCTTTCCTTGCTCAAAGTCCTCATTATTAGCATGTCAATAACATCCTGTCCCAGCTTTAGTAACACTGGTCACTGTCGTATTCATAGAACGAGCTTGGCTTCCTGATTTTATGTAAAATTGCAAAAGTGAGAATTACATACTGTTCAAGATGAAAAGATAAACCCTATACAGTGGAACTAAATGGGAAACAACACACTCACAAATATTCTTAATTATAACTACAATTATGGTTTATTAGAAATTAACATGACATTCTGTAATGTTACCAACTATTGAATAACTAGTTAAATTAATGAATTATAGATTTTCACTTCAACTTTATTGTAGTACTACAAAGTGAACCAGCTATTTGAAGAATGTGGAACACTTAAAGGAAGTAAATATTTCAGATTAAAATAAGGGAATTCCTACAATTGCCATATTTAGTGAAATCTTAAAGGAATAAAATAACTGAAAATCATACCTTAGTGTAAGGTGCGATGTTTAAAAACTGATTAAGTACAATGTTAAAGTGTAAACTGCTTATTGGATTGTATTTGTAACAGGTTAATCCCTTGTATACAGACTATGTTGTTTGAACAGTTCAATTGCACCATCTAGTGTAGAGATTCTTCATTATTCTGTTTATAGATATGGACAAATCTGCCAGTTACCATCGATTACATAATTGTGAGTGTGAGATATAAACAGTCGGCCCAAAATTCCACGAGGGTGCAAAGTGGGCAGATGGCCCATTGGGGAGGCTGCAATTTACGGGGAAACACAGATCCTCCAGGTTTCTGTCCCATCTAACAAGTGGCCCAAATTCCAGTCACATTTTCCACTTACACCCTGCTTACATCAGGAGTCAACTTTAAGGGCAGGTCTTAGAGAGTTCCCAGGCTTCCCTGCAAATTTCACTCACCATGCCATCCGTAGGCTCAGCAGAAGCCATATCAGCTAAGAGCTGGCATGAGTTCCACAATGGGCCTTCCAAAGGTCCCAAAAGGTTCCCCAGCATGGTAATCAATGCTGGAGGGAATTAATTATCTTAAAATAAATGCCCATTCCCTTTGGGGAAATTACAAAAAAAATCTGGCATTTTCTTTTCGGCTCTTTAAGGGCCTCACACTCTGCCATCTGAGTGGCATAGTGACACTCTGACTTTCCATCCAGTAGATGGGTGAGCACTTCTGTTGTGCCCACACAGGTGCAGACCACCCTCCCCAGTGATCTAAATAATCCCGTCTCCGTGATTTGGGACGGAGTCCAAGTCCTTGGCTGCAGAAGGCAGGGAATGTTGTCTTGCTGCACTTCTGACAGCAGAGCAGAGACCCTGGATATTTTGTGATGAAGTTATTTCTCTTAAATGTTGTTCAGATTTCATGGAATTTTCATCACAACATTGGAGAAAAATGTTTCACAGTGACATCACCAGATCCAGTCCACAATCCATGCTCTCATACAATAGAATCATAAAATCATAGAATTTTCATTTTCAAATATTTATCCACTTCCCTTTTAAAAGCTATTATGAATTCTGTTTCCTTCATATTTTCTAGTCGGGCATTTCATACCTAACAACCCTCTGAGTAAATAAAAATGATAACCTCTCCCTTCCTTCTTTTAGGGGTGATTTTAAATATATGCCCTTTAGTTAACGACTCACCGACTAGTGGAAATATTTTTTTCCCGATTTACTTTCTCAAAACCTCTGATGGTTTTGAACACCTCTGGTGATCGCTTTTTAATCTTCTTTGTTCTAAAGAAAAGAGGCCCAGATTCTCCAGTGTCCCCTCATAACTAAAGCTTCTCATTCCTGCTATCATCTTAATGGATGTCTTCTGAACACTCTTCATGGCCTTGATATCCTTTCCTAAACTGAATGCAATATTCAAACTAAGACCTAATCAGTGATTACAGCAACATGGCCTTTGCAAATACTACAAAGAAGTAATCCTTGAATATTTTACCTAATTTCTGTTTAACTGTATTTTTTGCCCCCATATTTTTTCTTTGAGAGTCAGTCATCCTAGTCTACTGAAGATACGAAACAGGGGAAAAGGCCAAAGTTCAAGATGTAAACAGACCCTCAATAAACAAATCCGATATTCACAATGTTGTGGAATAGGAATGATGTCACCAGGAGGGGTGAAGTTGTGGGGACCTTGGTGCACCCATTATCGTGCATTTTCCGATTGGGTCTGTCCAAGCCACTGGAAGCACTCACTCATTTTTAGGCAGCTGTATGCAAATGACGTGAAAATTGCATCATGATGTAATAAACCCTGTTTTCAGTCATTTACGCTTCATTGTGCTGTTTCCTCTCGTCTGAATAAAACAGGCATCCAAGGTTGCTGGGCATTAAGGATTTAGAGCCCAGTATCAGCATTGAAGCATCTGTTTAAAAGTTATTTCTGACTGGTTTTTGGAGATTTAAAAATACATTTTGCCAACTTATTTGACATTTTGTAATTTTTTGGGGGACTGCCATTTTCCTCTTGCCAGTTCACAAAGGGCACAATGGCTTTCCCATTGGGAATTTGGCTGCATTTTTGAATTTTTTTTGAAGAAGAGGAGAAATTCTAGGATGGTCAGGCAGTGCCAGAGGTGAAGGGCACCCATCTGCTCCACACCAGAATATATAGTCAGAAGTGCACATACCTGCATTTTCAGAGGATCAATACTGGAAAAGGCTTCATTTTACACCTCCACCACCATCTCCACTGCATTGCCACTGGCTGTTAAGGTTACAACTGCCTTTAACTTCTGTACTATGGGGTCATTCCAGTGGAGACATCAGTAATATTTGTGAATCAGCTGTGCACAGATGAATTAAGCATGTCACGGATGCTAGAGCAAACAATTTAATTTCCTTCCTCATGGATAATCAGCAGCAGCATGAAAAGAATGTGGAGGACAACCCATTGCCAACTGCAAGAGACAGTCGTGTCATCCTTACACAGGAGGCTTTCTCTTGACTTCCACATCTGCTTACTGGATTAATAATCCTGTCCACAACTTTTTCCATCCCTTCTCAAAGATCCCATCAGCTACAGACCCTTATCTGTGCTCAACAACTCGCCAAATCCCATTCAATCTGGCTGACTGCCAGGCAGGAAACGGAGTAAAAAAAATTCTAATGAGGACCTCCGTCTTCCCGGGTTTCCCGGCCGTTCCCTCCCCGTCTCCCCGTAAATATCAGGACCAATGACTGCATGCACAGCAAGTTTGCTGCTACTATAATTTTAGTGAAAACCTACATTATGTCTATGCTTGCTGCTTCTTAGCATCGTGCTTCCACTTTGTGCCACTGTGTGAAGTATGCGCTCATAACCCTATCCTTGTACTTTTCCTTGGCGCTACCTCAGTGGCACCATTTATGTCAGGGGACACCTGAAACTGTGGTGGTACTTGTTTCATGGAAAATAAGTCCTGAGATGGACCTGCTGCAGGCTACAATCTCTCTGCTGTTACATGGCTAGCCTGGCCCTCCTTCCTTTCTGCCTCATGCGCAGGCATTAGAGTAGCTGGCGGATACGTCTGCATGTGGTGCTTTCAGACGTGCCCATTCCTGCCAACCCACATTACAGCTTGGTTTCTTGTCTCTGAAATAGAAGCTTGTGGGTTCAAGCTTCACTCCAGGTACTTGAGCATATAATCAAAGGTGACACTCCAATGAGGGAGTACGGCATCATCGGAGGTGCCGTCTTTCAACTCCTCACACTCTGTGTATCACTCAGTGCATAAACCCTCTGGTTCACTGTGTAACTCCGCTGGGGTGGATGCCCTACAATTTCTGAGATTTTTATGCCCGATTTTAATTGGTTTAATGGTGGGCAGGAGCACAAAATTGGATAGGGAGGCATAATGCCAGATCCCAGCTCTCAAAAATGACATTCAGAAGTTTCTATCAGAGGTTACATTGGCAGGAGGAAGCTTCCATCCAAATATGGGTGGCTGAGTTTAAATGAAATGTTAATGGGGTCTTGATATCAGAGTTGGACATCTGTTCATCAACCAATGCTGAGACATCTCCTATAAAACAAGCAACCAGTGTTGTTAGAAAACCACATCAAATCACAAGTCGTTTAAAGGGCCATTGCAAGTACTGAGGTAAGCCTAGTAAAAAGTGTATTACTGAACCATTTTTTCTGCTTGTTTTGCTTATTTTGCCAACCCACTGCAGCTTCTATGTTGGGCTTTGCATCTGCAGCTGTGGGGCTTGGCTTTTTGACCTGTGATACATTCAGCAGAAAGATCTATGTTTTTTTCCTTTGGGAATACCACTCTATCTATGTTATATGAAGGAGGATAAGGAGGGAGTGAAAGCTGGTCAGGCAGCACCGGAGACATTTGGCATCCACCTGCCGGTATCCTCCCATCAGGACTTGCATGATTCAGTGCTGTTAGTCAAAAATGACCTACATATTCAGAGAATAGAACCCATTCCTATTGATGAAGTTAAAGAGTTTCTCCAATGGTGCACACATGGCCGCATGTGTGCAATCAATGACTCCCTGTACTTTTGGGAATTCTGACACTGTAAAATCAGAGTGCCCTATCACTCTGGTTCTGGGGATCCGTGGTGAGCTATCTCTGGCAAACAATGCATCAATCATTTGTTTAATTGCCTCTATATATTACTAATTGGCTAATGTTGCAGATGTCCTCGGATGCAGCATGAAATCACCCTGTTATATAAAAATTCAGAATAGTGGTGACTTTCGCAACCACTGATAGTGCAGAGCCTATGATGGAGGACGTCAGCAAGCCATGTTCCAGCATGTGACACATCTCATTGTTGACCGGAAGTCACCGGTTAATGGTTTTGGCTTAGTACACAGAGGAAGAGTCAATTCTCTCTTAATTCTCAATTTGCTTTATTAACGTTATTAGATCATGTACATACCGCTTATACGTCTAGTTAGATATAGGCATGCAGTTTACAGCAGGTTATACAGTTTTATACTCAAACTAGGATTTAAACGCACACCCACTAGGTTTCTCTGACTAACACTCCCTGAGTGGTCACAGAATAGAAAGGATATTATATTACCCGGAAAGGAGAGATAATGCTGGCCAGGCAATTCGCTCTCTCACTCTCGACGTCGTCTCTACGTCCCTGACGTAGGGTCCCTACTTCCACGATGGTTAGTCTCCGGAGTCTCCCTCACAAACAAACTCTCCCGCACCAAGCCTGCAATGCTTCAGTTTTATTTCCAAGTCTGTCTTTTCGAATGATGCTGTCTTCTCCGATTGGCTCAAAGTTGCTGGAGTGGTCAATGTCATCCCCTGATTGGCTCTGTTCCAAGGGGCTAGGTAGCATCACCTCAATACTCCTTTCCTAAATAAGGACTGGTGTCTCATCACAGCTCCTTTGTCCCTCTAAGAAGCGGAACGAATTCAAACCGGTGCTGGCCAGTTCAGACCAGTGACTGAACTCCAGGTCACCTTAGTTCAAAAGTCAGTGTCTTTGTTAGCACTTCGAATTAACCTCAATAGGTTTCTGCAGCCTCTGGCCAACATCATGGATGGGTGAACCTTTGCAGGCTGCTTTTCTTGCACCTTTTTTTTTATTCGTTCATGGGATGTGGGCGTCTCTGGCAAGACCAGCATTTATTACCCATCCCTAATTGCCCTTGAGAAGGTGGTGAGCCACCTTCTTGAATCGTTGCAGTCCATGTGGTGAAGGTTCTCCCATAGTGCTGTCAAGTAGGGAGTTCCAGGATTTTGACCCAGCGACGATGAAGGAACGGCGATATATTTCCAAGTCGGGATGGTGTGTGACTTGGAGGGGAACGTGCAGGTGGTGTTGTTCCCATGTGCCTGCTGCCCTTGTCCTTCTAGGTGGCAGAGGTTGAGGGCTTGGGAGGTGCTGTCGAAGAAGCCTTGGCGAGTTGCTGCAGTGCATCCTGTAGATGGTACACACTGCAGCCACGGTGCGCCGGTGGTGAAGGGAGTGAATGTTTAGGGTGGCGGATAGGGTGCCAATCAAGCAGGCTGCTTTGTCCTGGATGGTGTCGAGCTTCTTCAGTGTTGTTGGAGCTGCACTCATCCAGGCAAGTGGAGAGTATTCCATCACACTCCTGATTTGTGCCTTGTAGATGGTGGAAAGGCTTTGGGGAGTCAGGAGCTGAGTCACTCGCTGCACAGTACCCAGCCTCTGACCTGCTCTTGTAGCCACAGTATTTATGTGGCTGGTCCAGTTAAGTTTCGGGTCAATAGTGACCCCCAGGATGTTGAAGGTGGGGGATTCGGCGATGGTAATGCCGTTGAATGTCAAGGGGAGGTGGTTAGACTCTCTCTTTTTGGAAATGGTCATTGTCTGGCCCGAATGTTACTTGCCACTTATGAGCCCAAGCCTGGATGTTGTCCAGGTCTTGCTGCATGCGGGCTCGGACTGCTTCATTATCTGAGGCCTTGCGAATGGAACTGAACACTGTGCGATCATCAGCAAACATCCCCATTTCTGACCTTATGATGGAGGGAAGGTCATTGATGAAGCAGCTGAAGATGGTTGGGCCTAGAACACTGCCCTGAGGAATGCCTGCAGCAATGTCCTGGGGCTGAGATGATTGGCCTCCAACAACCACTACCATCTTCCTTTGTGTTAGGTATGACTCCAGCCACTGGAGAGTTTTCCCCCTGATTCCCATTGACTTCAATTTTACTAGGGCTCCTTGGTGCCATACTCAGTCAAATGCTGCCTTGATGTCAAGGGCAGTCACTCTCACCTCACCTCTGGAATTCAGCTCTTTTGTCCATGTTTGGACCAAGGCTGAAATGAAGTCTGGAGCCGAGTGGTCCTGGCGGAACCCAAACTGAGCATCGGTGAGCAGGTTATTGGTGAGTAAGTGCCGCTTGATAGCACTGTCAACGGCACCTTCCATCACTTTGCTGATGATTGAGAGTAGACTGATGGGGTGGTAATTGGCCGGATTGGATTTGTCCTGCTTTTTGTGGACAGGACATACCTGGGCAATTTTCCACATTGTCAGATAGATGCCAGTGTTGTAGCTGTACTAGAACAGCTTGACTAGAGGCGCGGCTAGTTCTGGAGCACAAGTCTTCAGCGCTACAGCCAGGATTTTGTCAGAACCCATAGCCTTTGTTGTATCCAGTGCACTCAGCCATTTCTTGATATCATGTGGAGTGAATCGAATTGGCTGAAGACTGGCTTCTGTGATGGTGGGAAAATTGGGAGGAGACCGAGATGCATCATCTACTCGGCACTTCTGGCTGAATATGTTTGCAAATGCTTCAGCCTTGTCTTTTGCACTCACATGCTGGACTCTGCGATCATTGAGGATGGGGATGTTCACAGAGCCTCCTCCTCCCGTTAGTTGTTTAATTGTCCACCACCATTCATGACTGGATGTGGCAGGACTGCAGAGCTTTGATCTGATTCGTTGGTTGTGGAATTGCTTAGCTCTGTCTATAGCATGTTGCTTCTGCTGTTTACCATGCAATGTAGTCCTGTGTTGTAGCTTCACCAGGTTGGCACCTCATTTTTAGGTCCACCTGGTGCTGCTCCTGGCATGCTCTTCTACATTCCTCATTGAACCAGGGTTGATCCCCTGGCTTGTTGGTAATGGTAGAGTGAGGAATATGCCGGGCCATGAGGTTACAGATTGTGCTGGAATACAATTCTGCTGCTGCTGATGGCCCACAGCGCCTAATGGATGCCCAGTTTTGAGCTGCTAGATCTGTTCTGAATCTATCCCATTTGGCACAGTGGTAGTGCCACACAACATGTTGGATGGTGTCCTCAGTGTGAAGACGGGACTTCGTCTCCACAAGGACTGTGCAGTGGTCACTCCTACCAATATTGTCATGGACATATGCATCTGCGACAAGTAGATTGGTGAGGGCGAGGTCAAGTAGGTTCTTCCCTCTTGTTGGTTTGTTCATCACCTGCCGCAGGTCCAGTCTGGCAGCTATGTCCTTCAGGACTCGGCCAGCTTGGTCAGTAGTGGTGCTACCGAGCCACCTCCACAAAGTCAGCCTTACCACATGATCAGGCATCTGAGGGGGCTGGTGAGAGGGGACCCATGTGCTGATATTCTGTGAGATAGCTGCATGGTGCGATCTCATTGTTGCCACTACTACTCGGCACTGGCTGTTTGGCCACTGGTCAACAGGAGAATAGACCGAATGTTTGCATTTAGATTATTAAAGTCCTGAGTTGTGTGCAGGTCTCTGAAACTGATCGACAGCAGACTCTATTATCACCCCAGGCCTCAGTGGCAGCAGTTTGAACATCCGTGCCAGAAACCAAGAATGGTGTTAGGGCCTTTGTGTCCACTGCAGATAGGCCTGGCTGAACTCATATCCATCACGGTGACTCGGATACAGAAAGTAGACTCCTCCAAAACACTCAACATCTGATGCACATTCTCAGAGACTATTCCTTGTGCCTTCACAATTATTGCATGCTCTGATAGTATCATTCTTTTAATAGCTGGACACCTAAGATCTTGGTCTCAAGGCTCCATAGCCAAACCCAGATGTCTCATGACCTTCAGGGCACCAGAGTCTGCCTACTTATGTTCCAACCTCCACTCCTCCTGCCCACTTGTACAATGTACATCACCCTGTGCACTATGCACAAACATATGAACGTATGATAAAGACAGACAGTGAAAGACTGTTGGTACGTCGAGTCTGCCCCATTCAGCCATGTTACAACAAGGCAACACAACACCCAATACTATCCACCCACCAGGAACCATGCAATCTCCTGGGAGAGGCAAAAAAGCTGATTTTAAAAAAACCTAGGCCTATTCAAGGAACCACTCCCTCTGATTCACCATCTAATGCACCTGACCTGTTCCTTCAGAGGGAATTAGACATTGATTCATGTGTGAAGAAGTGCTGGCAGCTTATGAAATAGGGAACCAAGGCTATTGTTTCTGCTCCTTCTCTTGCTGAAAAACATCTAGAAAGGATAAAAAGGAAAGAGGTAGGCATAGGTAGGTGAGCAGTACAATTCAGTGCATGGAATTGCATGAACGTTTACTTTCGTATTTGTATAACAAATGATGTGCTGCATAAGCAAAGGGGGGAAGAGAACATGAATGCTATGACTAACCTGCAGCTGTCACCTACCATCCTACTTTCTCACCTCCCAATTGCTCTGCCATCTGCTGCCCAGCTGTTTGAAGGCTTCCTTCTAACAAGCAGTTAAAAGCCAGACACTGGGGTGATACTGGGGCACCACCTGTTGCATTCCCTGTCTTAGAATATGTGTAGCAATTGGTCGCTATGATATTTAATTCCACGCAGCTGACAGCAAGCAAACCCTTATAGGGAAGGAAAGGTGTATTGAACAAATTAGTGCAGTTAAGTGAAACTTTCAGTACATCCATTCATGTAAGGCTGTGAGTGAAGGCACAGTTGGAGGTAAAGGAAGAGGACGTGAATGATTTTACTGTGCCTCCTACACATAAATGGTTGGATGGTGAAGCACTTTGAAATAGTGAGGGAAAAGTGGCTGTAATATTAAACCATGCTTATTACAATTCTTTCTTATACGTTGCCACAGCCTACTTTTACCTTGCCTGTCTTGGTCAGGTCCTTGAATTTTTATCGTCACTAGGCCACGGTGTGGGGGTGCTGGAGGTGGCACTAACTGCCATAATTACCTTCAATAACTGTGCCTTGACACTCCCTTTGGATGGGCACCTGCACTCTGTAATAAATATTTGCTCTCTCCTCTGTCGTATTTGAACAGTAATTTCTCCACTGACAAGTCTGAGAATTTTGAAATTCAGGGCACCTTGCAGAAACAGTTGCAGAAAACATTAAGGAATGGATTCACTTTTACAATTTTGTGTCCTGCCCTCTTAAGCTGCCGTGGTGCTTTAAATGAACTGACTGCCATCCCCTTGTAGCGCTGAGGATCAAAGAACATCTGCCAGGCCCTGCTTCCTGTAGTAATATTTTCACTGCCCTATCAGAGAGTCTGAGGTTTCTGCCTTCCTGCACAACTTGGAGCAATTCTGCATTTTCAGACCTCTTTTCCTGTACAAAAAAGGTACAGAAATGATGCCTGTTTCTTTTATTTCCTACAGGCCTTTAAATCCTGCAGCAGTACACTATTTCCCCTCCCCAAAATGGGTGAGTTACTGATCAGAACTCACCCAAAATATTTTAACGAGGGTGAACCTAGAAATAGAATATTTTAACGAGGCTGAACCTAGAAAGTATAGCTCGGGTCATTGCTCATCAAATCTGGTGGGTGCAAACTGTGCAATGAGTCATCGGGATGCGACTTTGCAATTTAAATTAGGACCCCACTCCACTGGGTGGGGCGGCCTTCCTATGCCTAATTTCAGGCCAGTTAAAATGGGCGGGGAGGAGGGTGGCGGAGGGCAAGAATGCTTCAGCAATGCACCAGGAACACGGCACAAATCCCCTTCATTCCCCCTTGCCCATACCATTCCCACTGAGCGGGGGAGGTTCAAATACCCCCATAGTCCGGGGAGCAGAAATGCTAAAGAATGTATAGATACCTTATATAGATGCGTACTCTTCCTACGTATGATGCATGGATCCAATGTAATTGTCCATCTGCTGTATGCTTAGGGAGATAAGCTGAAAAGCACACATAAAATTACATAGAATTACACAGAATGTACAGCACAGAAATAGGCCATTTGGCCCAACAGGTCTATGCCGGTGTTTATGCTCCACATGAACCTATTTCATCTAACCCTATCAGCATAACCTTCTATTCGTTTCTCCCTCATGTGTTTATCTAGCTTCCCCTTAAATGCCTCCATCCTAGTCACCTCAACTACTCCTTGCGAGTTCCACACTAAGCATCTCTGGGTAAAGAAGTTTCTCCTGAATTCCCTGTTGCATTTAATAGTCACTATCTTATATTTATGGTCCCTAGTTCTAGTCTCCCCCGCAAGTGGAAACATCTTCTCCACGTCCACCCTATCAAACCCCTTCATATTCTTAAAGACCTCTATTAGGTCACCCCTCAGTCTTCTCTTTTCTAGAGAAAAGAGCCCCAGCCTGCTTAATGTTTCTTGATAGGTATAACCTCTCAGTTCTGGTATCATCCTAGTAAATCTTTTTTGTACCTTCTCCAGTGCCTCTATATCCATTTTATAACATGGAGACCAGAACTCCAAGTGTGGTCTAACCAAGATTCTATACAAGTTTAACATAACTTCTCTACTTTTCAATTCTATCTCTTTAGAAATGAACCCAAGTGCTTGGTTTTCTTTTTAACGGGCTTATTAACTTGCATCGCTACTTTTAGTGAATTGTATATCTGTACCCCCAGATCCCTCTGTTCCTCTACACCATTTAGACTCTTATTATCCAAGCAGTATGTGGTCCCCTTATTTTTCCTACCAAAATATAATACCTCACACTTATCTATGTTGAAATTCATTTGCCAATTACATGCCCATTCTGCAAGTTTATTAATGTCTTCCTGAATTTTGTCGTAGTCCTCCTCAGTATTAACTATACACCCCAATTTGGTGTCATCTGCAAATTTTGAAATTGTACTTCCGATTCCCGAGTCCAAGTCATTTATGTAAATGATGAACAACAGTGGTCCCAGCACCAATGTTTGTGGAACACCACTTTCCTTCCACCTTTTGCCAGTCTGAGTAATTATCTTTAACCCCTACTCTCTCTTTTCTGTTTTGTAGCCAGTTTGCTATCCATTCTGCTACTTGTCCCCTGACTCCACATACTCTGACCTTACTCATGAGTTTACTATGCGGTACCTTATCGAAGGTCTTTTGAAAATCCAAATATATTGTATCTACTGCATTACTCTTGTCTACCCTTTCTGTTACTTCTTCAAAAAATTCAATAAGGTTGGTCATGCATGACCTTCCCTTTTGAAATCCATGCTGACTACTCTTTATTATATTTTCAGTTTCTAGATGTTTTTCTATTATATCTTTGAGTAAGGATTCCATTATCTTTTCTACCACTGATGTTAATTGGTCTATAGTTCCCTGGATTAGTTCGATCTCCCTTTTCAAATATAGGAATCACATTAGTTCTCTGCCAGTCCTCTGGCACTATTTCCTTTTCTAATGAATTTTTATATATATGTAATAATGCCTCTGCTATCTCTTCCCTAACTTCTTTTAATATGCGCGGATGCAATCCATCCGGACCAGGGGTTTTATGCTCTCTAAGTTTGATTAGTTTAGCAATTATCTCCCCCCTTTCTATCTTAAATGTCTTTATATCTTATTTGATCTCTTCTTCTCATGTCACGCCCACCATGTTAGTCTCACTGGTAAATACTGAGGCAAAGTAATGATTTAATATTTCTGCCATTTCACTGTCATTACCTATGAGTTTATTGTGTGTATCCCTTAGTGACCCTATCCCTATCCTGATTTTTCTTTTGTTATTTATGTATCTGTAGAATACTTTACTATTTCTTTTTATATTCCTTGATCATTTAATTTCATAGTTTCTCTTTGCCTTCCTAATTTTTAAAAATTTCTTTCCTAACCTTTTCGTAATCCCTTTTGTCATCCTCTCCTTTTGTTGTCTATGTACTCAGTGTATGCCTTTTTTTTCGTTTCAATTTTGCCCTTATTTTTTATTTATCCATAGTCATTACTGGCTAGTTTGTTCTTGCTTTTTAGTGGGAGATATTTCTCCTGGACTCAATGTTTTCCACTGCTGTTCTATTTCTTTGTATATCAGTAAATTTTTCCAGTTTATTTATCAGCAAATTTTTCTAGTTTATTTTCTTTAGTTCCATTCTCATCCTCTGAAAATCAATGTTTTCCCAATTTATTGCTTTGGTCTTTGTCTTACTTATAACCTTCTCAATCTTTATCTTAAACCTTATTATGTTGTGATCGCAATTGCCTAGATGTGCCCCTATGCTCTACTTCTCTTATCTGTTCTGATTCATTTCCCATTACTAGATCCAGCAGTGCTTCCTCTCTTGTTGGGGTTTTTACATATGGGGTAGAAAGGAGTCCTGCACACATTGTAAAAACTCCATTCCCTGTAACTCTTTACCTATGTCTTCTTGCCAGTTTATTTGGGGATAGTTAAAATCTCCCATGATTATTATTCTATGTTCTTTACTCATTTCACATATTTGCTTACATGGTTCTTCCTCCGCCTCCTTTCCACTATTAGGTGGTCTGTAGTATACCCCTATTAGTGTGATCGATCCTTTCTTATCTTTTATTTCAGTCCATATGGATTCTGTTTCTATCCCTCTGTTAGTTATGTCCCTTTTTTCTACTGCCATTATGTTATCTCTAATTAGTACAGCTACTCCACCCCCACCCCCTCCCATACACAGATCATTTGCCCTTTTTTTGCAACATTCCTTCATTCAACAGCAGTTGCATGGCACAGTTGCACTGATGGATATTAATACTATGCACATAGCACTTCATAGGTCACCTGCAAAAGAATACTGGCAGAAAAACATATCATACCAGCTCATGCTAGAAGGCCTGGCACAGGGAGAGCAGTTGTCAGGATATAGTGGTTCTGCCTGTGGTGCTCAAACACTAACATCTTCATAAATGTACTCAGCTTACAAAGGAAATTCACAACCTTTGAGAACCAGTACAGGCGGTAGGTTAGCCATGATGAAGCCGCTGTATAGCTTTGAAGAGGTGTCCCTCATTGTTTTTGGCCATAAAGTGTAGAAGGCATTGGTGAGCATGTGTTTGGAAGCAAGGAGCTACCACCCAGTAAGTATCCTCCATTTATTATAACTCTTTCTAATTCTTCACAGCAGAGGCTATATTTGCAAAACAGCTGCATGATGCACTTAAAAGTTTTAATATCTTGCCTGTGTTGGAAACCATTCTCTTGGGGATGCACTGTAAAATGTGCTGGTTGTCCTATGTCCACACTAAATAAATTTGTTGTCATTAAACCCTCCTGCAGCACCATCATTGATGGTGGATGTAATTGCACGTAGCAAATTTACAAAGGCCGTTTCCATTAAAACATAGGAATTTATATAAATATAAAATTAAGGACAGAACATAATATTTTAAAATAAGCACTGAATTGCAACTGTGTGCACTAGTCCAATTATCCGCACCCTCTAACCCTGCTTCACCTGAAGATTATACTTGGTCTTGACTCCCCATGCCATGCCACAGGAGATCAAATATATTAAAACACTTGCATTTAGTGCACACTTCCTGTTTGTCACATTGACTTCCTGAGTCACGGTTTTGTCATAAGAACACAAGAACATAAGAAATAGGAGCATTAGTAGGCCATACAGCCCCTCGAGCCTGCTCCGTCATTCAATAAGATCATGGCTGATCTTTGACCTCAACTCCACTTTTCCGCCCGATCCCCATATCCCTTGATTCCCTTAGAGTCCAAAAATCTATCGATCTCAGTCTTGAATATACTCAACAACTGAGCATCCACAGCCCTCTGGGGTGGAGAATTCCAAATATTCACGAACCTCTGAGTGAAGAAATTCTTCCTCATCTCAGTCCTAAATGTCCAACCCCTTATTCTGAGACTCGGTCCCCTAGTTCTGGACTCTCTAGCCAGGGGAAACAACCTCTCAGCATCTACCTGTCAAGCCCTCTCAGAATCTTATATGTTTCAATGAGATCACCTCTCATTCTTCTAAACTCCTGAGAGTATAGGCCCATTCTACTCAATCTTTCCTCATAGACAGCCCTCTCATCCCAGGAATCAATCTAGTGAACCTTCGTTGCACTGCCTCTAAGGCAAGTGTTGCCTTCCATAGGTAAGGAGACCAAAACTGTACGCAATACTCCAGGTGTGGTCTCACCAAAGCCCTGAACTATTGCAGCAAGACTTCCTTACTCTTGTACTCCAACCCCCTTGCAATAAAGGCCAACATACCATTTGCCTTCCTAATTGCTTGCTGTATCTGCATTTTAACTTTCTGTGTTTCGTGTACAAGGACACCCAAATCCCACTGAACACCAATATTTAATAGTTGCTCACCATTTAAAAAATATTCCGTTTTTCTATTTTTCCTATCAAAGTGAATAACCTCACATTTCCTCACATTATACGACATCTGCCACCTTCTTGCCCTCTCATTTAACCTGTTAATATCCCTTTGCAGACTCTTTGTGTCCTCCTCAAAGCTGACTTTCCCATTTAGCTTTGTATCGTCTGCAAACTTGGATACATTACACTCAGTCCCTTCATCTAAGTCATTAATATAGATTGTAAATAGCTGAGGCCCAAGTACCGATCCCTGCGGCACCCCACTAGTTACAACCTGCCAGCCTGAAAATGACCCGTTTATTCCAACTCTCTGTTTTCTGTCCATTAACCAATCCTCAATCCATGATAATGTATTACCACCAATCTCATGAACCCTAATCTTGAGTAACAACCTCTTATGTGGCACCTTATCGAATGCTTTTTGAAAATCCAAATATACTACATCCACTGGTTCCCCCTTATCTATTCTAAAAGTTACATCCTTGAAAAACTCTAGTAGATTTGTCAAACATGATTTCCCTTTCATAAAACCGTGTTGACTCCGCATAATCATATTATGGTTTTCTGAGTGTCCTGTTACTACATCCTTAATAATAGATTCCAGCATTTTCCCTACTACTGATGTCAGGCTAACTGGCCTATAGTTCCCTGTTTTCTCTCTCCCTCCTTTCTTGAACAGTGGGGTTACATTGGCTACCTTCCAATCCACGGGGACCATTCCAGAATCAAGACAGTTCTGGAAGATCAAAACCAATGCATCCACTATCTCTGCAGCCACCTCTTTTAAAATCCTAGGATAGAGGCTATCAGGTCCAGGGGATTTGTCAGTTTTTAGTCCCATTAATTTTTCTAAGTCTTTTTCTTTAATAATCTTAATTACTTTAAGTTCCTCCCTCTCATTAGACCCTTGGTTTCCCCACTATTTCCGGTATGTTTTTTGTGTTTTCTACTGTGAAGAAAGATATAAAATATTTGTTTAACGTCTCTGCCATTTCCTTATTCCTCATTATAATTTCTCCTGTCTCTGCCTCTAAGGGACCAACATTTACTTTCACTAATCTCTTCCTTTTTATATACTTGTAGAAGCTCTTACAATGTTTTTATATTTCTTGCTGGTTTACTGTCATATTGAATTTTCTCACTTTTTATCAATTTCTTGGTTATACTTTGCTGATTTCTAAAACCCTCCCAATCCTCAAGTTTACTACTCTTTTTGGCAACATTGTAAGCCTCTTTTACTCTAATACTATCCTTAACTTCTCTAGTTAGCTACGGTTGGATCACTTTTCCTGTGGAGTTTTTATTCTTCAAGGGTATGTATATTAATTGGGAATTATGAATTATTCCTTTAAATGTTCACCATTGCTTATCTACCATCGTATCTTTTAATCTAATTTCCCAATCTACCTTAGCCAACTTGCCCCACATACCTACATAATTGGCCTTGTTTAAATTTAAGACCCTAGACTTAACTGCATCACTCTCAAACTCAATATGAAATTCTATCATATTATGATCACTCTTCCCCAGAGGATCTTTTATTATAAGATTACTAATTAATCCTGTCTCACTAAACAATACTAGATCTAAAATAGCCTGTTCGCTAGTTGGTTCCTCCACATATTGTTGTAGAAAACTGTGTTGTATGCATTTCATGAACTTGTTCTCCAAACTATTTTTGCCAATTTGGTTTGCCCAGTCTATATGAAGATCAAAGTCCCCCATGATTATTGCATTACCCTTGTTACATGCTCCTCTAATTTCCTGATTTATGCTCTGTCCTACACTATAACTACTGTTAGGTGGCCTGTAAACTACTCCCACCAGTGTTTTCCACCCCTTGTTATTTCCTAGCTCTACCCATACTGATTCTACGTCCTGATTTTCTGAGCTAAGACCCTTTCTCACTACTGCCTTTCATCCTTTATTATCAGGGCTACCACTCTTCTTTTTCCATTTTGCCTATCTTTTCTAAAAGTCTAGTACCCTGGAATATTTAATTCCCAACCACGTCTCATTAATGGCTACTAGATCAATCCCATTTATCTCTATTTGTGCCATTAATTCATCGATCTTGTTACAAATGCTTCATACATTCAGATACGACGCCTTTAATTTTAACTTTTTACTTTTTTTCCTTGATGTCACCTTATGTCACTAATGCCCTATTACTTTTGTTAAACTCTCTGTCCCCTTCCTCACACACACTGCTTGTTTTTACCCAAATTGCTACACTGCTCTACAGCCCTGACTTTTCTTCTTAAACTGATAAAATTATGCTTACCTGAAGCCTGCTCCCCTCTTATTAGTTTAAAGCCCTAAGAACCGCCCTAGTTATTCGATTTGCCAGGACACTGGTCCCAGCCCGGTTTAAGCGGAGGCCGTCCCAACGGAAAAGCTCCCTCCTTCCCCAGTACTGGTGCCAGTGCCCCATGAATTGAAACCCCTGCTTCCCACACCACTCTTTCAGCCACGCATTTAACCATCTAATCTGTTTGTCCCTATGCCAATTTGCACGTGGCTGAAGTAGCAATCCAGAGATTATTACCTTGGAGGATCTGCTTTTTAATTTGGTCCCTAGCTCCTCAAACTCCCTCAGCAGAACATTATTCCTAGTTCTACGTATATTGTTGATTCCTATGTGGACCACAATAACTGGATCCTCCCCCTTATGCTCCAAGTTCTTTTCCAGCCGCGAGATGTACTTAACCAGAGGCAACACAGCCTTCATTACTCCCGATCGCGACTGCAGAGAAAAGAACAGTATCTATCCCCCTGACTATACTGTCCCCTACCACTATCACATTCCTTTCTACTCCCCCACTTGAATGGCCTCCTGTACCAAGGTACTGTGGTCAGTTTGCCCATCCTCCCTGCGGTCTTTGATCTCATCCATACAGGTAGCAAGTACCTTGTACCTGTTGGACAAGATCAAAGTCTGAGTCTCCTCCATCATAGCATCCTGGGTCCCCATAACTGCCTTTCTCGCAGTCACATCCTCCTGTCCCTGACCACATGTATACCACTATCTAACCAAAGGGGTGTGACTGCTTCCTGGATCAAAGTGTCCAGATAACTCTCCCGCTTCCTGATGCATCGCAACGTCTGCAGCTCGGACTCCAGCTCAACAACTCTGAGCCTAAGTTCCTCGAGTTGCAGATACGTACTGCAGATGTGGTTGCTCAGGATCTTGCTGGTCTCCACCAACTCCCACATGCTGCAGTTACGACACACCACCTGCCTGGCCAGCTTTATCTAACCTTGTTTTATTTATTTACTTAATTAGAATTTTTATTCACTCAATGTTTTTAGTTTTATTAACTAGTTAAGTGATTAACTTAACCTATACCTATGTGTTACGTTTCCATGCCTGAGGAAACACCTGGAAGGAATCCTAAATAATATGGCAAGTGGCGCATTTCCGGCGTAGAATGAGCACTTGTACGCTGCCTACCATATTGGCCCAGTTTACGCCTGTAAAACAGGCGCAGCGTGATCCAATTTCGAGGCCAAACTGCATTCATTATGCCTGGCCCTTTAAGCTGCTGCAGGAAGACATGGTGATTTCCTGCCGCCAAAGAAGTCGTAAACTCCCAATGAGAGGCATTCGCAACGGCTAGGACGTCGCACACAATATTCAAATTAAGCAGGCCCCATAAATTTTTGGCAGGGTCAGTGCCAGTGCAGACTGTTACAAAGGTAGGAATTTGCTCTCATAGCACTGTACTGTATTTCAAGTAAGTACTAGTAAATGTTGCACGTTTGAGGTAACCACTCCAAAGCATCTATCTGCTGTTAATATTTTGCTGAGGACAATGGAACAGACAGGCTTGTGAACTGCAGCACAGAATGGGGCTGAGGTTACCTAGCAGCCAGAAACTGGCCAATCAGGACGACACGGCTAAGGCGAAGCCACACCCCCCCGCCGCTGCTTTATATAGTGCTCATTAGGCAGGCAGTCAGTCTCCTGCAGTGTGTAGTGAAAGCAGTTGTGCAACATGGCGAGGGAACAGCTTTGTAAGCTATTTGTTGGCGGGCTCAGCTTTGAAACGGTGGAAGGGAACCTCAGAAACCATTTTGAGCAATGGGGGAAGCTAACTGACTGTGTTGTAGTACAAGATACAATCACCAGACGCCCCAGAGGCTTTGGATTTGTTACATATTCTTCGCCAAGCGAGGCTGATGCTGCAATGGCTGCTAGGCCTCATGTCTTAGATGGCCGCACGGTGGATCTGAAGCGAGCTGTGCCAAGGGAAGATTCCAACAAACCTGGCTTCAACATGAAGGTAAAGAAGATCTTCGTTGGTGGTATAAAAGATAATCTCGATGAAAGTGATTTACAAACCTACTTCTCAGACTATGGTATGATTGAAAAAGTAGATGTGATCTGTGACCGGGAGACTGGCAAGAAAAGAGGCTTTGCCTTTGTGTACTTCGATGACCATGATTCTGTTGATAAAGCTGTTATACAGAAGTACCACATGATTAATGGCTACCGGTGTGAAGTCAAGAAAGGTTTGTCGAAGGAAGAAATGCAAAGCGGAAGTAGACCTCGCGGTCGAGCTGGCAACTTTACCCAAAGAAACGGTCGAAGTGATGGCAGTTTTGGAAATTCAGCTGGGTATGGTGCACAAGGCGGCGGAGGCGGCTACTACAATGATCGAGGAAACCGAGGAGACGTCTATGGTGGTTATGGTAATGGTGGACCTCCGAGACGTGACCGTTCCTTTTCAGGAGGAAGTTATGGTGATCAAATTGGGAGCTATAGAGGAGGAGGAGGAGGAGGAGGCGGCGGCACTGGATACGATCGTGGAAATTTCCAGGATACCTATGATAACTTTGGGAGTTATTCCCCTGAGCAGTCCAACTATGGCCCCATGAGAGGAGGGGGCGGTATGGAAAAATATGCTGCTGGACCCTACAGGGGAGATTATGGTGTTAGTAATAGAAGCAGAAACAGAGATTTTGGAGGATATGCCTTTTAGTTTGTTCTTTGGGGGTGGGGTGATGGTTTAAAACAAATGGCTGCAAAGCTACAAAATGTATTCAAGTAATGCACACCAAGAAAACTGCATACTTTTGTTTTAACTTTTTTTTCATAATAAACTACATTGAATTTATCTCCTTTTGTCTGTAGTGTCTCTTTCTGGGTAAAGTCTACCTGAAGATGCTGAGGGTTTTAACCGTGTAACTGTATAACAGTTTATTTGCAACTTTTTTTTCCTGTTCATTCTATGAATTATGAAATCTAAATTTGTTCCCAGACATATTTAGAATCCAGTGCTTGTTCTCAGCCAAATTATTTTTTATAAATTGCAGATTTGTTAGTTTGGGAGAGAATGAGTGTTGCAGTGGATCCATTGACCTTGTTAAATTTTCCTTTCTCTTCCCTTGTTTTTATCAATATCAGGTAATTGATTCTAGTTTCTGGAAAGAGTATTTGTGGGGTTTTCTGCTCTGCTGCTGATTTAATTTGAGGTTCTGAGGTCCACTTCATGTTTTTTTTAATAATTATTTGTGAATCCTTTCAAGTTTGTCAATGTTTCACTTATCTGAAACTGGTAACTGCGATGTGCACCTTTTTAAAAAATATTTTTTTGGGTTGAGGGTGGAAAGGACTTTTTTTTGTAAACCATTGTCCTGAGCTCTTGTGGGGTCTGACCCCATTGAAGTTTCTGTTAAGAATTTAACATTTTTAAATACAAGTTTCCAAGAATTTCATTGTGCCTGTCTTGGGGTCAAAGTAGTCATTTCTGGATTGTGGTCATTTATTGTGCCATATTTATCTGCTAGTGGAAATGCTGGTCTTCTATTGAATACTCTTTTTTTAATACTGGAAGATCCAGTGGGAAGTGCTGGCTGTCAGATTCTCTTTTGCTTTCTCTTCCCACCTGTCAGAATCCCTGAGGCACTACCTGCAACTTTATTGATTCCATCCTTTTGGATTTGTGGAGCTGAGACTGCACATCTTTAACTTGTCACCAGCATTCCTTGATTATCTGGAAGTGTTGGGCATAATGAACACACTGTAATCCTTTCAAAGTGTCAATTTAGACACTTATAACCTCTTGAAACTTAGCACCGTAACCTGGCATTGCAGATAACTAGCAGAATATTCTGCATTTAAACACAAGTGGGTTTTTGTTTTGTGGGAGTACAAGTCTTAAAGGTAGTAGGAAATGCTATTATCCAGTTTGGTCATCCAATCAATCTCCCTTGGAAGCAGTGACTCGTGCTTGTAAATCTTGGGAGGAAGGAGTGCTGGAAGCTCACTGCCAACTCAACTGAGAGGCTACTTTGTGTGAGTAGCTTAAGCAGTGTCAGTAGGCTATTCTTTTGTGTAGAGTGTGAGGCACATGACAGTTGAGTCTGATTTATCCTCCACTAGTATCTGCATGCATGTCTGCTGTAGTAAGGGTCTTTCTGGCTTTTTATTTCTTTCTCTCTTTCCCACCCCCACCCCAGCCTCAGGCATTGAAGCCAATCATAGCACCCTCACCCCTACAGTAGTTCATATTAGCCAAATTTGGTCCAATTCCTAGCTCTTCCTTTGCTGTCTGCATCAACACTACAGGTGCAATTGCCCTTTAAGCCACATGTGCTTTTATGTTCATATCTACATAATCATAGCGTGTCAGGATGAAAATAGGGGTGTGGGAGGAAGTGAAGACTTAAGAGAATTGCATAAAGAAAAAAATCCCATCCCATAATGGGAGTACTGATTCCACATCAGTGTGTATGCATGTTGGGAATTGGCAAGAGGCCTGGAACTTTCCACTTGCTACTGCATGCGTTATGAAAATTGTCTTAATGGGATTATTTAGAATATCAGGCTTCAAAAAAAAGTTGATAGGGATTAACCAGCTGTAGCAAAATTTGAATAATGCACAGATTCGATGGACACCTGGAACGTGGAGAGGGGCAAGACAATCTTGGAAATGCATAGCTGGTCCCTCAGAAGAGAAGAGCATTGCAGACCTATTGTCTCAATCTGGGAACGTTATGTTCTTTGTAATTCCTGGTGTTCGAGGTCATCACATATTAGGTAAGTACACAACTGGACTGAACCAGTTCTCAAGACAGTGTTGGGGTTGTGTGTTTTGTGAAGCAGAAATAAAGAAGCTACAGTGTAGATGAAAGGCTACGGGGTGTTGTGAATAGGAGACATTACAGGAAGTGAACTGATGCAAAAGCAAGGGACAAAAAAAGTCAGGGAAAAGTGCATGTAAACTGAAGGTAGGAAACAGTGAAGGGGTTTCATTGTGCTAGTCCCTCAATTTATGTTAAGAATTCAAATAGTTTAATGTAGGACTTGAATTTTAGTTGTAATGAAGACTTGTATTTTTTATATCACCTTTTATCATGACTCTCGTGCTCAAGTATGCTTTATTAAGTTCTAAGTGCAGTGATGCAGCAGCCATTTTGTATGCAGCAAGACTTCACAAACAGCAATAGAATGAATGACCTGTTGACTTTTTTTCTGTTGGTTGAAAGAGGAATGTTGGCCAAGATAACTCCTGCTTGCATTTATTTAGCACCTTTTTAACTGGGGAAGGAAACATTTCCAGGCATATCGGGTGTACAGGAAGAAAATGGGTGCTGAGTAATAGGAAGGTTCAAGGTTTTTAAGGAGGAAATTTTGGAATGTGGGGCCTAGATGGCTGAAGTAACCATTGCCAATGGTGGTGGAGGAGGAGAAGAAAGAGTAGGATGTGCAAGATGCTGGAGTACCACTATTCAAATAGTGGCATGGTATCTTAACTCCTACACCAGTGGAATGGGCAGAGGCCCCCTCTTTCTAACATGCCATCTGAAGGACAAGTTTGGTCAGTTTGTGGCTATTCATTCAGGATTTTAGTTTTTAGATAGTTTGCTAACTTTCTAGTAACCTGATTAATTTTATTTGTTGCAAATTTAGGAGGTAAATTGTACTTGTGACTTTCTCTGAGTGGTGCCTAGCAATCCCCATGTGTTTTTTTGTGTACTCACCTTGGATCATGCACTGTTGCACTTTCCTTCTTCCTACAATCTGCAGACTAGGAATCAACTAACCAAGTTGATTTATCTGGTCTGGTTCTCTACTGTTCAGTTTGTGGTATGCTCCACTGTGGTCCTTAGTGCTTTACCTGGGTTTCCCAATGTAAAAAAAAATTACTAGGGCGTTTTACCTATGAGATGAATACACAATCCCCATAAATGAAGATTTTTGAAGTTGCTTTCTAAATGTCTTTCCTGCTATACAACAAGACTGCCCAGTTTTTTTTAAAGAGTCAAATGAATGCTTTTCAGTTGGTTAATAAATTATATTTTCATGTTTTCCCTTCTCAGTCACTAACTGCACACTTCTCTCATGTAGCCCTAGAGCAGGAGAGGACTATTTTGGGTCATGTGCTTCTCAACATCTGTCTGCTAGGCTGATAGAAGGTGAGCTGCGGGGATGAGACTGCTCTTGCTGCTGCTCACTCAAGAAGTGCCACATAGAATTCTGCTACCAAATAAATCCTATAGTGCTGAAATGATCAAGCTGTCCCTTCTTGCTCCACTTGTGGGAGGGAAGTACTATGCCTAAAATTGCATGTGATACAAAGAAACTGTTGGAGATTCTGGACTATATTCGGATGTCATTTGGCCAGACACCTCAAAAGAGGAGATTTGACAGAAGATATCCAACTAGTTCAATTGGTTTGATTGTCTGTTATTCTTCTTCACTATCAGTCAGACAAAAGTGCAGCCACGAGCCCAGCAAAGGAGAGCAGAAAGCAAAGGAGAACCTGTTGGGTGCTGAAGCAGCTGGAATAGAAGTAAGTCATGGAAATGCTAAGCACAAGCTTGAAGTTAGTCCAGACAAGGCCAAGGTGAATGGGAGTTAGACAGCAGCAGGAAACCAGCAATCACCAAACAGTCTCCAGCAGAAGTGACATATTAGTACAGACTATATTCACTGTTGTTATTGAGGGGGTTTGATTTGTCAATTTGTATTGATAATCCTAACCAAGGAAGTCCATTGTAAGGATGCACCACCTACCCGGAGGGGATATCTTGGCACACTACTATCAAGGACCTAAATACTGTTTTAAAACCTTGGGTAGGAGATGCATTTGGTGGGCAGCAATGCTAGTCTGCCAAAATGCTACCAGCAGTATGCTAACCAGCCAAGGACTGTGCCAACTGGATATTAGGGCTATCAGCATTGAAGTACCAGTGGAAGAGATGGAAGGCTAACCTCCGAGCTGAAGAGTACAGTGTGCATTGGCTCAACAGAATAGTGAGCCACAAAAAAAACCTACTTGTAAGCCTAATCAGTGACCTTTGAGAAACCTGAACAGACTCAAACAGGTTGAGTTTTTACTTCATTCATTGCAAAATGGAGGTGGTGCATGTCCCAGCTGTGGCAACTTTATAATGTTTCAGTTGCTAGGGATTTAGCCATAGAGCAATGGAGTGCAATACAGCACAAAATGTGACTGATATGGAGGGGGTTACACAGCATCCCAAAATATTATGCCACCTGTGCCAAGTGGTGGACCACACCGAGCAAGTGCACAAAACTGCCTCCAATTCAAGGTAGTCACAAACAGCCATAAGACAAATCTAGCTTGCCAGATGCATGAAAACATACTCGTGCAAAGGATGGATGCATCAAAGATTGATTCTAGTGTCTTGTGAAAGCACATGGACCAGCAGTGCAAGCAACAATAATGGTGACACTGGGGCAGGAAACCAATTGAAATTCTCAACCAGTCTGTCAATCTAAACTGCGATCTGCTCACTCTCCTTGGTGCTATCCAACGTTGTGATGACTGAAGTGTATACTGGCACTCATCAAGCAAAGCCTTATGTTGCTACTGATCCCTCATAGATCACTAATGGCTGCAACAAATCAGCTACATGAAAGTCCTGCCATTGTCACCTGTGAAACACGTTACATGTTGAACATTAGACAGCTAGAACAAAAATGTCATCTGCCTCAGTAAATGAGGCCCATCTCCAGCAAAAGCTGATTCCACCTGCTGGATCAGACAAAAAAGAGCAGTTTCCTGATGCACTGCTGCAGCCTGAAGTACAGTGAAATTGGCATATCTAGTGCTGCCTGTGGATTGGAGTATGTAGCAGCTGAATTTTATTTCTGAATTAATGAGCACCATTAAAATGTGTCTGTCTACTATCCAGGGACTTTTCCACCATGGGACCTATGCAGAAGAACTCTGATTTGAAACAACACCCTGATCCTGGGGGAATTCAATGCAAAACACAGACACAGCTAGTCTATTAACGCTGCAGGCAAAGAGCTACTGAACGTAACCAATGATCTGGGCTACAGTATCTTGAAATCTCCAGAGTCCACTCATCGCAGCAGCTTCAACTTCCGTGACCTGCTCAACCTCTCCATTGTAACAGCAGCTCCGGTTAGCACGTGCTTTGACCTAAGGTTTAAGGAGGATATGGAGAGTTACTATCTACTGATCCTTTCTGCCCAACTGTGACTACTCAGTACACCAAACCAAACCAAATCACAAGAAATTGAACAGTAGCTGGGAAAAAGTGGAGCGTTGTGAATGGATGTAATTAGAACTCTTTCAACCCCTGCTGTAAGGGAAGACTGAAGAACAGTGCAAATGCCCTGGCTCAGCTAATAACTGGTGAACTCGAAATAAGGCTATGAGAGAGAGCCCCAGGAGAGGACGGCATCACCCGATGAGATGATGGATGTGACTGCTGAGGTCTTCAGCTGAGCTACTTTTGAGGTGTGGTTACAATTGGGGCAAACCAGGCAAAAACTCTTAAGCCAGTAATTACTAAGGTTATTATCAACATGTTGAGCTGCCTTGATAAACTGCTTGGGTGGATCGTCATATACCGTTTCCAACATCATCAGAGTATTGACTTCTTAAACCCGACTCTGCTTGAGTTCAGGAGAAGAAGCACCAGCGTCAACTTGCTATAGCTATCAGCCCATCCTCCAAAGCATTAACAAAGTGCATATTGGTGTTTTTTGATGAGGTTTGGCATAACGTGCTATAATACGAGAACTCCTGATGAGCTGGTTCAATGGATAGCAAATTTCCTGACTCAGCGTGCAATTGCTGTCAGTGAGCACAGCAATGTCTACCAAGTTTTCCCCAATGGAAGGACTTCCCACACTCCAGGCTCACTCTTCTCAGCCCAGTATCTGCCCAATGCTGGAATATGGCTAACCAGCCTGTTGTACAGCGAGTCGGCTACAAACAATCCAGGACTGAGCAATAAAGGCAGTATTCCACGCTTTGCTCAACCCATCAGCACACATCTGTAGACCCCCAAACAATGGAAAAAAGGCTCCTGAGACTCGGGCAGAAATACTTGCACAAGGCAGGGACTAATCCATCATTTGTACTGTCTATTGAGAAACCGGGTACAAAACGCATCTCGTACATTTGCAACACTGCATTGTCTGTGGGCCTATAGTATACAGACTTTAGCAACATCAGTCACAGGATTGTGGTGCAGGAGTCAACTGAGTGGTATGGGGACCTCCGTGACAATCAAAGTAGACTATTACAAGTTCCAAAATATCCACTATAAAGGATGTGAAAAGGGTAATTCTAAATTCCAAATGTTGCTAGCCATAAATTAAGAAATTTCAACAAAGAATCCAGTAGCCTCAGTTCAAAAATATCCTTATGTTGCTGTCCACCTATCCACTAATCTGAAAGAGGGAGCAGGAAAGTATTTAGTTCTTGGCTAACGTCTAAACTTGCTCATGCGATTGAAAGCAACTTGAGATGACTACCAATTTTCTTTGGGCACTTCTCCAAAATGCAGGAATGGTCAGTAAATATCTCTCCATAAGATGCAAGGCTGTGAACTCTGGCAACTTGTCGGGAATCATGAACACAAACTCGAATCCTTGCTCAGACATAACACAAAGTACTAGTAACAACCACACCTGAACCTGCAGTGTGCTGCAATGATGGTATTCTGGTCAGTATTTGGGGCGGCAGCAATTTACTGTAGAATGAGGAAATCAGCTGATTTTGCTAGTTTGGTAGTCTTGTATAGCAGTCACTTTTTGTCAGTGATGGTGTTGAATGTTGGAATGCACTAATTGAAAGACAGTTGAGATATGGTGCTATCAGCAACTGTTTTCTAATTCAAAGATTAGAAAAATGACACAGCAAAATGGAAGTGGGGGAGGGAGGTAACAGCATACTTGCTGTCAACCAGAGTATGAATCCACTTTAACATGGTGAATCTAAGCTAATCTAAAAGGCAGTTGGTAGCAATACATTCCTCAAAAGTTGTAGGTTTCTGAATCTTGTGTATGTACTATTACAATTCTACAAAATATGGACAATGTCAATCAAGTATTTTAGGAATACAAGGACCAGAAGAGATCATTAAGGTCTGTCTGGCCAGTCCCTAAAGCTTAAAAGTGCCATTCACTATTTATTTTAAGCTCTTCATCTTGTTTTCTCTGCTCTATCCATATAGCTGTCTCTCTTGACTGCCTCCACTGACTACAGGGCAGTCAGTTCTGTACACTCACCACCATCTGCAATGTAGTTAAATCCAAACTATTTGACTTCTCTCCTTGAGCTTGCATCCATGCCCCCTTGTGGAAGATCTTGCAGGCAGTGCATTGGATATAAACTGGATTACTTAAACAAGATGCAGAATCTATGGAAATGCCTTTTTGTGAATTTTATGACCATTCTACCATGGAAGGATAGAACTGGCTTCTTTCGGACTATCAGAAGTTTATTTTAGGAGTTAGCTGTAACTCAGTGGTAGCATTCCCCCCTTTGAGTTGGATGGTTTTGGGTTCAAGTCCCATTCCAAGCCTTGAGCACAAAATCTAGGCTGACATTCTAGTGCATTACTGAGGGAATGCACAAATCGGAGGTGTTGTCTTTTGGAAGAGATGTTAAACCGAGGTCCCCCCTGCCCTCAGTGGACATAAAAAATCGCATGTTGCTATTTTGAAGAGCAGCAGGGGAGTTCCCCCTGTGTCCTGGCCAGTATTTATCCCTCAACTAACATCACTTTTTTAAAAAAAACTGGTCATTATCTTAATGCTGTTTGTGGGATTTTGCTGTGTGCAAATTGGCTACCACATTTCCTACATTACACTTCAAAAGTACTTCATGGCTGTAAAATGTTTCTGGAGGTCCTGAGGTTGTGAAAGGCACTATATAATTGCAAAGTATCTTTATGTTGTCTTAGTTCCAGTTTTGTATAGAACATGAGATTGTTGGCTTTGTATAAATACTGTAGTTTTTACATAACCTGTACTTTCAAATACTCAGTCAGTAATTGACTATTTAGAGATAGACATAGGGTGAAGTAATAGGTCCAGTGTAACAGCTTGTGTCTTCTAGTTTATTATAATCCCAAGATGTTGGCCTCCACTCAAGTCAGAAGCAGCATAGTAATATAGAAGTGTATTATCTGCATTACAATTATGTGTTCCTCCTTTGCTATCAGTCATTGTTTGTATTAGCTCATATGTGCAAAGAGTAAAATTAATGTAAATAACATGAAGTGCTCAACACTTGTGTTCCCCTAGATAAATCCTAAACTCAAGACCACTATCAAAAATCTACAGCTGGAGTAGAAAAGGAAAATCCACTTAGTGTTATCAAATCCAAATTTCTGCAATAAATCTTAAATAAACCAGCACTTACTAATCGAGTTTTCTCTATCTAATGGACTATTCTAGTGGCTAGAGTTTTTTCTTGCACCATTCAGCAAATAAGTCTGGAGGTAAGCTAGATTCTGTCACTTAAATATCAGGTTTGTAATGAATATTAGAAAAGTTACAATCTTTTATTTTACCATGTCTGATTCTTTAGCTGTCTGTTTTGTTCATATTTCCATATGTACTGCAGATGATGCACAGTAACATTTCATTGCATTTGCAGCCAAAGGAAAACAAGTAGCAATCAAGCTTCAAGCTGTGGTTGAACAGCCTCTTCATTTGCCATTGCAAGATATGTAAAATTGCCCTGAGATATTTGGTTAGATGTCATGGAGACCCCAAATCAGCACCCTGCACTGATGCATTAGTCAGGCCAACTGTCTATTCTTGCTGCAGAGATTTTCCGGATCGCACTGAGCTCCGGCCTTTCTCGCAGCTTTTTCAAGTTCTGGTTAAAAATCCAGTGGGCAGTTGGCAGAAGCATGGCACTTCCTGGCCTGAATCTAAAGCTTCCCTGCCTACTGGTTAATGATGCTGTAACTTTATTATTTTAAGTCCCGATTCCAAGTAAGTAGTCAACGTACCTGGAATGAGAAATAAGCCAAATTTATAAATAATCCACATTTCTCTTATTTAAAACTGTTGTACATAAGCCATGTCAAATCACGTACAGAGAGAAATAGGGAAAGAAAGATTGGATTGAGTAAGTGACAAAGGAAAAGTAAGAAGAAAAAAATTTAAGTGTAAAAGTTGACATTTTTAAAATCTTCCCAAAAAATTCAAAACCTGAAGGAATGAGACTCCACACTTGTAATAGTTACTTTTCAGTGCCTGAGGTTGATTAGCAGTAATAACAATTATCATATTGTTAAAAGCGTACTTACACTAATTACTAGCCCTAAATATTTGTGGTTTAGTTTGTATCTACTGCGCAAATACAGCAACTTCAATGATGCAGTCAGCGAAATGCCATTTTTGCAAAGAAAACAGCGGAGTGGTGCAACTCGAACAACCGTTGGATATTCGCATTTAACTGTGTATCTGCTCCTTGCCTGAAGTTGCTGTACCGTTTACACATAAGGCTAATGGCGCTCGCCGTTATTTATTATTTTGACAGCAAATTCTGGCCCAAAAGTAACAAGAAAAAGAATGGATGAGAAAAGATTGAATACAAAAATAGATTAAGATAACCTAAATGCTCAAGGAACAAACAGTTATAGGAAGTAATAATGAAATACCTGATAAAATTAAAGCAGCAGTAATGAAAAATAAGAGCATATTAAATTGCCTCCACAGCAATGTACAGAGCCTTAGCAACAAAACTGGGGCACTAGAGGCAATAATTTAAGGTGAGGAAATAGATGTAGGGATAACTGAAACATGGCTGTAGATAGGACAGGATTGACAGTTAAATATTGCAGGCTTGGAGAGAGGTTAAAAAGACAATTGGGAAGGCCAAGAGGAAATATGAAATAAAAATATAACAATATAAAAAGAAAGTGTTCTATAGGCACAAGTAACAAAAAGAGAATTAAGATAGGGAATGGATGAGCAAGATAAACGCACAGGCAATTCTACTGAAATGGCAGTGATACTGAATAGATACTTTGCTTCAGTTTTCACTTGAGGATAACTGAGGAAATGACAATACTAGAAGTTGAGGGATATTACAACAGTTAAGAGAAAGAAATGAGATACAAGACAAACTAGCCATTTTAAGGTGGACAAGGCCCTGGATTCAGATGGATTGCATATTTAAAGAAACTGGGGAGGAGATAGCAGATGTAGAATCAATATAAAAATTTCAGTTGAAAAGATAGTGCCAGCGGACTGGTTAACAGGAAATGTAATTCCTATCTTCAAAAAGGGAGCTAGAACCAATCCAGGGTGCTATAGTGCTTAACATCAGTGGTAGGAACGATACTAGAATCTTTGCAAAAGGATAAGATAACAGTACATCTAAATGTAGAGACTACAGTAAAAACTGGTCAGCATACATTTCTAAAAGGAAGGCCATGTTTAACCAACCTTATTGAATTCTTTGAAGAAATAAGAGTAGATGAGGGCAACACAGTGGATGTGGTATATGTTGATCTCAGAAAGCCTTTGATAAGGTGCCATATAAGAGACTCATGACAAAGGTCAGTGCATGTGGAGTCAGGGACCAGGTGGTAGTTTGGATTGCAAGATGGCTACAAAACAGAAGAGTGTAGGAAATAAGGGATGTTTCTCAGACTGGCAGTGTGTGGGAATTGGTGTCCCACAGGGTCTGTGCTAGGATCACTTGTTCCCCATATAAATAAATAATGCTGACTCATAAATTGGAGCTACCATGTTGAAATTTGAAGATGATTCCAAATTGGGGAATATAGATGATGTGGAGGATTACACCAAAATACAGGAATGCATAAATAGCCTTGCAGAGTGGGTGGATAAATGGCAAATCAAATGAAATTCAATATATAGTGTGAGGTATTTCATTTTTATAGGAGGAATAAGGAGGCCAATTATTCCTTGAAAGAAACTAAATGGTGTAGAGGACCAATGATCTGGGAGTACAGATACATAAATCATTAAATATATTAACACAAGTTGATACAGCCACAAAGTGCTGGGATTCATTTCTAGAGGAATACAATACAAAAGCAGGGAGTTAAATTTATATAGAACCTTGGTTAGACTACACTGGATTACATGTGAAGTTCTGGTCTCCATGCTACAAAAAGGATATTGAAGCACTGGAGAAAGTTGCATGCTCTCAATGCTGGTAACATCCTTGTAAATCTTTTCTGTATTATCAGGAAAGATTGGGGTGCTTTTCTCTGGCAGACTGAGAGGAGAACTGATAGAGACCTTTAAAATTATGATGGGGTTAGATAGGGTGGATGTAGAAAAACTGTTTCTACTTGCTGGTGAATCCAGAACAAGGGGGCATGAACATGAGTCACTAACAGACCAAATAAAGAATTTAGAAGGAATTACTTGAGTGGTGCGTGTGCAACTCGCTGGCACTTAGTTGTTGAAGCAGATAGCGTTGATGCATTTAAGGGGAGGCTTGATGCATACATGAGGGAGAAGGGAATGAAAGACTTGCCTTTTATTGTGCCTTTCATGACCTCAGGGTGTCCCAAAGCGCTTTACAGCTAATGAAGTACTTCTGAAGTGTAGTTACTGTTGTAATGTAGGAAACGCAACAGCCAAATTGCGCACAGCAAGATTCCCACAAACAGAAAAGAGATGAATGGCCAGTTCATCTGCTTTTAGTGATGTTGGTTGTGGGATAAATGTTTGCCAGGACACCAAGGAGAATTCCACTGCTCTTTTTCGAAATAGTGCCATGGGATCTTTTACGTCTACCTGAGTAGGCAGACGGGTCCTCGGTTTAACATCTCATCCGAATGACAGCACCTCCAACAGTGCAGCAGTCCCTCAGTACTTCACTGGAGTGTTAGCTTAGATTTTGTGCTCAAGTCTTTGGAGTGGACTTGAACCCACGACCTTCTGACGCTGAAGCGAGAGAGCTACCGATTGAGCCAAGGCTGACACCATGGAGGAATATGGAAATAGGGTGGGAGGAGGCTTGGGTGGAGTATAAACACCAGCAGGGACCAGTTGGAATGAATGGCCTGATCCTGTGTTGTAGATTCTTCTATAGCATTCTTTCCCCAAAAGGAAGATGAAGGATTCAAAACATTGTTAACTGTTGGAACCAAACTCTGGACCCACAGTAACTGTTGATCTCTTTAAATCTTCCTCCTGTGTGCATTTATTAATAGGGAGATGTTACATGTGAAACTTAATTATGCTTCTGTCATTTTTCTGTCTTCCCCAGTGTTATTCGTGGTTTCTCAATTTTACATGTCCTCGGAGGCTGTGAAATGAGTGTTAATTTTTCATTTTGTCTTTTTTGGTAGCAGTGGGAAGAGGAAGTGTTGAATAAATGAATGAAGGTATGTTAACTCTTGCCACCAGATGATTATTGGAGATCTAATTAGAACCAGCATGAATGATTTGGCTGATCAAATTATTTACGAAAACATTAGTTTAAATTATATGGAACAGGAGCTGACCAGGATGTTTAGGAAGCCCCAGATCAGCATTGAGAGCCTTGAACCTGAGGCCAGGTGTTTCCATGAGAAGGGTTCTTTCCATGACTAGTTCTTTCTGGGCCATGCAGAGCAGCTGCTAGAAGCTGGTTCTAGAGGATGGGGGTGGGGTGGGGAGGGGGCAGGCTACCAGCTTGTATCTTCATTGTGAGTAATTGTGTGGCAGAAGGAGACAGAAAATCAATTCTCTCCATCCATCCATCCATCCATCTATCTATCTAACCAGAACTGATTTTGACTTCACAGCATCCTCATATTGATCCTCTGACTACCATCCCCTGAACCCCATTATTGTTTGTATATAAATCTCAGAATTTGACACACATCTCCCTCACATTTGGAGATCTCTCATTGATTCTATTAATAGTCATAAACCAGTCACATAATTATCATTGCCAATGAGATGCCAGTGTTTGGTTCCCTGCTGCAGCCCTCACCCCTAAACCATTCCTTAGGCTCTACTCTTTTTTTTTTCCCCTCCACTGCTCCCAGGCATCAGGTCCTGCTTCCATCCAGCTCTGCCCTGCACAGACCTTGGACCCTTTTTTTCTCGCTGCAGTTTTGGTCCCTGCTCTCATAATGCTTCCTCCTGATGTCTCTCCCATGTGTTTCAGCAGATTCTGCTTGGTGCTATGATTCTGGATCCACCCTGACAGCATCTGACTCATGGTGCAGATGCAACCCAGGCCACGTTCCAGTTTCCAACCAGCCAAAATGACAGTCATAAGCAGAGAGATTTTACAGGAAGAACGATCTGTGTTTTTTGACCATGGCCGCTACTAAGGGTGATCATTTACCGTTTAACATAATTTTAAAGTTTTTTTGTTAGGTTGAATGCTGAATTTTCAAATTTAAAAAAAATATAAATTGAAGGGCCTCTTTCCAGTCTTTTTCAGATGTTGGACAGTGGAAATATACACCAGTCTATTTGTTTGTATTTTGGATTTTTCAATATTCCGTCGTCTACTCCCAGTACTAGAGTTCAGTTTCTTGGTTTCTTTCCTTTCCCCTTAAGAATTACTAATCTCATTCTGATTTCCACGGGTTAAGATAAAAGTAATGCTTCCTGATATTAGAATGATAAGCTAACTTCTTCCCCATCTCTCCCTGATAAAAGTATAAATTTTTCAGTAATTTAAAATGTGATTTTTTTAAATTAGTGAAACATACAAACCTATAAAGACAATGGAGCCATTTTTAATTAAGCAGCATATTCATTCTGCAAATTGACCTGGGGAAGTGTATGTGGTTGCAGAATGTAATGAAAAGCAAACTACATTAATTCATCTAGAAATAGTGAAAAGTTAATCCCAATTATTATGAATTAATCTGTTTTTTTCCCCCTTTTTCTTGTTAAATTGTGTTGCGATTAAATAGAAGTTTAGAAATGTTGCTGTATACAGTGAATTGTTATATTAAGTGATGTGATCTTATCTGGTTTATCCTAGTGTGTTTAAAAGGCATAATGAAGTTTGTAGAAGGGGATTCACCAGACAGGGGAAAGTGGGGAGAAAAACATAACTTATAGATACCTAATGCTTAATGTTTTTAGCCCGACGAAGCTTGTTTAAAAATTGTAGTTTTTGTTCTGATCTTCAGATATTTTGGATGCTTAATATCCTTCAGTTAAGTGACCTATCCTGAATCTGATTATTAACCACACATTTTCAGTTTGTAACTTTAACAACTTGGTAATTTGTTCCAATGGGAATAATAAGTTAGATTTGCTATTGCTAGGGAAATGAGATTTTGTTTCTACAGGGATGCAGAAGTTCCTGTTCTCAACCAAGCTAGTAATGGCACATGTGGATTTCTGAGCTGCCCTTGACTTTAGGCTTGCTTTATATATTTTGAAAGCATGAATGCCTTATTTAATATTTTGCCCTGCAAGTGCGAAAACACACATATTGCTTCTATTTAGATACTAATAGATTCCTTCCAAGACACAGCCAAATGGAGCCAAAGACAATGACCCAATGATGGCATGATTTTTTACAGTAAAACATGGAGGCCAAAAGGTTTTGCTAAGTGAGATTGAATATTTGAGAAGATAAGGATGATGTATTTATTACTGTAGAGCTGTTAAATGCTGCACATACAATGGTATACTCAAATGGTACAGATAGGAATTTTGGGAGAATATTAAAAAGAAACTATAGGAAATACAGGAAACATGATTTGTTGTGGCAAGAGGGGAATTAAAGATTGGGAAATATTTCAGGAAATCAAGTTTTTGGGAAATACACAAAACTGGCTGATGCTGCTAGATTTTTATAAATGCAAATCTTGTGGGAAAATAATGTACTGTTACCACTACATGTAATTATGAATATCTCTAATACTTGTGAAAACTGTATTTTTGCAATGATTCAAAGTTCCTTTCTCATCCACACCAATAACGGCACACATGCAGATTTCTGAGCTGTTCTTGATTCAGGATTTACGTTATTATTCACCATTAAATTACTCTCCAAATAAAACAGATCAGAGAAAGGCAGTCATAAAAACACATGGCAGTGTATAATGTAGCTTTGCTTTTTTTTTGTAAAAATGTCTCCTGCACTGATTCAGGAAAGGTGGACAATAAACTAATCAGGCAGTAATAATTTACAAAAAAAATTGCAGAAAGAAACTTGCTTTAAAAAATTGTACTTTGTAATAGGCATAGTTAACTGTAACATTTGCTCTTTGCTGTTATAGCACTGTACTGTATTTCAAGTAAGTACTAGTAAATGTTGCACGTTTGAGGTAACCACTCCAAAGCATCTATCTGCTGTTAATATTTTGCTGAGGACAATGGAACAGACAGGCTTGTGAACTGCAGCACAGAATGGGGCTGAGGTTACCTAGCAGCCAGAAACTGGCCAATCAGGACGACACGGCTAAGGCGAAGCCACACCCCCCCGCCGCTGCTTTATATAGTGCTCATTAGGCAGGCAGTCAGTCTCCTGCAGTGTGTAGTGAAAGCAGTTGTGCAACATGGCGAGGGAACAGCTTTGTAAGCTATTTGTTGGCGGGCTCAGCTTTGAAACGGTGGAAGGGAACCTCAGAAACCATTTTGAGCAATGGGGGAAGCTAACTGACTGTGTTGTAGTACAAGATACAATCACCAGACGCCCCAGAGGCTTTGGATTTGTTACATATTCTTCGCCAAGCGAGGCTGATGCTGCAATGGCTGCTAGGCCTCATGTCTTAGATGGCCGCACGGTGGATCTGAAGCGAGCTGTGCCAAGGGAAGATTCCAACAAACCTGGCTTCAACATGAAGGTAAAGAAGATCTTCGTTGGTGGTATAAAAGATAATCTCGATGAAAGTGATTTACAAACCTACTTCTCAGACTATGGTATGATTGAAAAAGTAGATGTGATCTGTGACCGGGAGACTGGCAAGAAAAGAGGCTTTGCCTTTGTGTACTTCGATGACCATGATTCTGTTGATAAAGCTGTTATACAGAAGTACCACATGATTAATGGCTACCGGTGTGAAGTCAAGAAAGGTTTGTCGAAGGAAGAAATGCAGAGCGGAAGTAGACCTCGCGGTCGAGCTGGCAACTTTACCCAAAGAAACGGTCGAAGTGATGGCAGTTTTGGAAATTCAGCTGGGTATGGTGCACAAGGCGGCGGAGGCGGCTACTACAATGATCGAGGAAACCGAGGAGACGTCTATGGTGGTTATGGTGATGGGGGGTATCCTCGACGTGACCGTTCCTTTTCAGGCGGAAGTTATGTTGATCGAATTAGGGATTATAGCTTTTCGAGCTATGGTAGTGGAGAAAGAGGATACAATAGTGAAAATTTCGAAGATACCTATGATAACTTTGGGAGCTATTCCCCTGAGCAGTCCAACTATGGCCCCATGAGGGGAGGAGGCGGTATGGTAAAATATGCTGCTGGACCCTACAGGGGAGATTATGGTGTTAGTAATAGAAGCAGAAACAGAGATTTTGGAGGATATGCCTTTTAACATACGCATGAATTTAATGTGTAAGGGGGAAGTATTTGATTTGTACACATGGCTGTGAAGCTAAAAGTGAATTGTGTGTAAAATGTGTAAGGGGGACGTATTTGATATGTACACAGGAGTAGCTGTAAAGCTACATAATGTATTCAACTAATCAAGGATAATTGTATACTTTTTTCACAATAAAAAAACATTCAGTTTACCATTCTGTGTAGTTTAACTTGGGTAAATCTGAAAAATAACTGATTTTTTTTTGATCGGGTTATGAGCATTTTAACAATCTGTGGGATTGAGCTCGCAAGTACAAAGCTGTCCCTTTTCATTGGACGAAAGACTTTTTGCAACCACTTCTCCTCTTGAGAAATTCTGATGTTGAATAAATTTTAGATCCTGAGGCTAAGCTCTGACTTTTACCTGTCTTTTGGTATTGATATGGCTGGAATTTCAGTGTAAAACAAAAGATTCTAATCAAATATCTATCAACCTGTGTTTAAAGATTGACTGACTGTGGAGGAGAAACAGGAAGTGCATCTACTTGGTGGTTATATTCAAATCTGGTCAGTGTTCCATAAGTCACAAAAAGCACATTTGAGTAGAGAGGCTGATATGTAAAGTAATGGCATGGAACATTGCAAAGAAAAACAGTTTCACTGCAGGAAGGACCTGTCAAGTAGACTCAAGATTTGAGGGTGGGACTTATTAGTTTATGACCTTTGTCCAGCCTTCAATTGGCTGTTTTAAAAAAAAAACTATACTTCTGATTTGAGAATCTGGCACATTCTGAATGTTACTTCCAGTCACCGAGCATTCTGGGGATGATTCATGCGGAAGATACTAAACACAGAGGGAATGCTTTGAGTTTTTGTATGCATGTTCGTCTGTTGTATTCTACTGTAGGGCAGGTCCTAACTCAAGTCTCGCACAAAATTCTTGAGCCACTTACTAGAAGAGTAGCTGAGATGGTTTCCTGTTGCCTTTCTCAGTTTTTGTCTTCAGAGCACCTTCTAAGTGGGATGCAACAAAGGCTAAAGAGCCGCACCTATCTTTTACAATGGGTGGCGAACACCCACACCCATCAAACATAATTACCCCCCCGCTGACTATCAATCCAGTATTCAGAGCCGGTGCTCCAGTCTCTGCTTGCCCTGGCTGTCAGGAGTGGGGTCTAAACCCAACCCTTATGATTCAGAGGCAGGAATACGACCACAGAAGCCAGTGGTTACTCTGTCCAGATGGAACTAACACACTGAATGTCAAACCAGTATTTGGAGACAATATTCTAGTCTCTACTTGCTTGGGGCTGTCTGAAGTGGGACTTGAACCCTTAGCTTTCTGTCTGAGGCAGGAATGCTGCTGCTAACCCCAAGGCTGTGTGTGTGGCTTTTCTGCGTGTGTGATGCCTGTGAATTTTTCCCTTGAAGTACAACAGCACAAATGAAAAATTAATTTGCTCTCTTTAAAGCTATCAAAAAAATCCTGTAGTTGGCTAACTCTTTCCACTGTACTGATTTCATGACCGAGAAACAGCGTAGGTCAGGAAAGATGGAGGTGATGAGCAAGTGAGACGTACCGCAGGACAGGATACAGATGGCTGACTTTGGGAAAAGTTGGACTCCTGTTCCATTGCGCACAATGGTTGCCATGTCGGAACCCAGAACCTTTATTCCCCTTCGGGCCCTGCCCTCTTCTCACTCCTTGCTTTTCACCCCAATTAGATTCTTTGCTTCTTATGTAAGCCCAGCTCTTACCAACAAACTGCTCCACCCTTATACTACTTATCCCTCTCGGGATCTTATTCCTCCTAGACTGGCTCATATCCAACTTGAGGAAGAAAGAGAACATCTGCCAGCTCCATCCCAGCAGCCATCCTAACTGCCTCATTCCACTCACCTGGTGTTCCCCCCCCCCCCCCCCCCCCATCCCAGTTTAGCATCTGCCATCTCAATTCTTCTCACCGCTATACACATTGAATTTCCACTTGTTTTCCCCTGATCCTTCCCCCTCCACATCATCTTGCAAAATGTTTGTGAATGGGACCCTTCTGCCTCCATGACCTCATCCTAAAGAAATTTTTTTGAAACTTGGCTCACTGCTGATTCCTGCCCCCTCACTGAGGTCGCAGCAAGTTAGCACATGCGGAAATCCCGCCATGGCTTTTGTCCCAGCTCCATTTTGTTGGAAGATGTATGCTGCTCCTTCCATCTCTCCTTTTTTAAAGAAAATAACTTGCATTTTTATAGTGCCTTTCAAGACCTCAGGACGTCCCAAAGTGCTTTACAGCCAATTAAGTACTTTTGAAGTACGTGGCAGCCAATTGGTGCACAGCAAGGTCCCACAAACAGCAATGAGTTAATGACCAGATGATTTTTTTTTTAGGTGTTGGTTAAGGGATAAATATTGGCCAGAACACCGGGGAGAACGCCCCTGCTTCTCTTTGAAATAGTGCCATGGGATCTTTGACATCCACCTGAGGGCAGACTCAGTTTAACGTCTCACCTGAATGACACCACCTCCAACAGTGAAGCACTCCCTCAGTACTGCACTGAAGTGTCTTCCTGGATTTTGTGCTCAAGTCTTTGAAGTGGGAGGTGAACCCACAACCTTCTGATTTAGAGGTGGGAGTGCTACCAACTGAGCCACAGCTGACACTTGATCCTAAAGATTCTCATCTTGTTTCACCCTCTTCCTGCCCTGAGTGTCACTGAAATCTTTTTTGTCCTTTCTACCATCTGTCTTTACACCATGCAGCTTCTTGCACTTGATTTTAGTCTTCACTTGAACTGGCTGAATTCCATACCATGCTCACATATCTTAATCTCAAAACTCTCACACTCACACTCGTGGCCACCCCCTCAATTTTGCTGTCACACATGGTCTTGATACCCTCGTGGTCTCTCACTAATCAGCCTCTCTGACCAGTAACTTATCTCCACTCTTGCCCTATCATTTTCTGTCCCTGGTTTACTCCCTGCAATAATACTAATTCCTCTTGATTTTTCTTAATAATTATCTCACCTTTTGATAGTCGTCCCCCTCCGTTCTATACGGTTTTCCAGCTGCACCTCTTCTGGTACGACCATCATCTCTGCAGCCTCAAATCAGCAGGCCATAAGCTTGAATGCACTTGGCTTTCCTTTTGCCTGGCTGTCCCAGTGGCAGCTCTGGCTGGACCACGTCAAGTTTTGGCAGTTTCCGCTCCCAGGTCAAAACTGTTCACTATCCAAAAATCATCCTAAAGAGAAGAAACGTCCAAACTGCTTTTCCACACTACTAACTGCTTCTTCAGACCTCTCCCACCTTATCCAAATTCTCCCCCCACCCCCAGAAGTACCTCAAACTCAAAACTTGAGGAGCTCATGGACATTTTTGTGTCCAGAATCAAAGCCATCCAAATTACACCCACTGCCTCTTCTGACTGCCCTGACCATTCCCATCCTCCCAACTCCCTCAGTTGTCCTCTACCTAACCATATCCTTGCCCTTCCTATTCTCTGCAATTTTCTCCTCAGCTTACTCATTTTGTTCTTGAGGTCCACTGCCTGCTCTATTGATCCTCCTCCCTTTCTAGGTTCTGACCACCCAACCTCACCTCCTTCCCCTGGACTTGCAGACAGTATTAACCTGCTCGGCTTGTCCAACACAGTCCCCACTACTTTGACACTGCTGTTTCCCCTCTTAAGGAACACACCCTAAACTCCAAGTTTGCCAACAACCATCCAGTTTCAAACTTCCCCTCCCCCTCCAAGGTCCTGGAGCGCATTGACACTTTGCAATTATGCTCTCACCACTACATATTCGAGTTCTTCCAGCCTCACTTCCACTGCACCAACAATACCAAGACCACATTGGTCAAAGGCACAAATGATATCCTGTGTGACTAACTGTCTTTTTCTCTTTCTCCTCTTTATCTCTTGCCTTCGACAGTTGAGCACTCCATCTTCCTCCGACATCTCTCAGCTGTTTCTGGGCACTGCTCTCTTCTATTGCTCATGCCTGACTCACTGCAGGCATTAAATGGCTTCTCACATGGTTACCTCCAGTATCCCAGGGTCTATCCTCGGTCCCCTCCTTTTCGCATCTACATGCTACCCCTTGGTAATATTTTCCTGAACCACAATGTATGCCATGATACCCATGTCTACCTTGCAGTCTCCTTCATTGGCCCAGAGGTTGTTGTCCGATATCAAGACCTGGATGAGCCAAAACTTCCTCCAGCTGAATATTGGCAAGATTAAGGCTAACATCTTTGGCACCTGTCAACACTTTGGTGCCTCTAGCCTTCATTCCATCAACCTTCACAACTATGGTCTCAAGTGGGATCAGGAACTGTAACCATGGCATTCTGGTTAAACCCGAGTTCAGCTTCCTTCCCCCACAGTTGCTCTGTCACCAAATCCATTTTTTTCCTCCTCTGTAGTATTGCATACCTTTGTCCTCTTTCCCTTTTTGCTGATACCCAAATCCATTGACTTCATCATTTCAAATCTTTACTTCAATTCCCTCCAATTGCTTCCACAAACTTATTATACACAGTCCTGCAAATGTTTCCTTACTTGCACTACGTGCTGCATTCCTACCATTTACCTCACCATTCACCTTGCCATTCCCCAATATGTCAATTTTCAAAGTTCTCATCCTTTTTTTTCAAATCTCACCAGGGCCTCATTTCACCCTACTTCAGTGATCTCCTCCTATCTTATGGCCCCATATACAACCTCTGCTTTTCTAACACTGGATGTCTTCTCGCTCCCTCCACTATAATGGGTGGCCACTTGTTTAGCTGCTATTCTTCTGCAATCTACAATTCTGTACCCAATTCCCTCCACCTGGCCACCTTGCTGCATGCTTTCAAGACTCTTCTTTTCAACCATGTCTTTGATCTCACTTCCTCTACAATGAAGGAGGAAAGGGAAAAGTGCTCTTGCATGTTGTCCAGGTGTGAGAAGTGCTATATAAATTAAAGTTGTTGCAAGCTAATTTTTGGCCATACTGCCTACTGCTGCCCCGCCTAATTCAGCACAGACCACTGATTGAACCTGGAATTTTCCGAGTTTTTTATGGCTCAGCTACATATTTTATAAACTGACTGAGCCATCAACAGAGCCCATAACTGAGATTTTGATATTAAAACATTACATTCTGGCTGCAGAAGAACATAGGCTTGGATTTAGTACTTCATTGGCTGTAAAGTGCTTTCAGATATCCTGAGGTAGTGAAAGGTGTTATAAGAAATAAGACTTGCATTATTATGTAACCGTATTCTGCCTAAATAAAAGCTCTGGTGTATTTGAATGCAGTGAATTGTGTTTTATGACCAGAATTATGTTTTTATTTTATTATTACTACAACCCTTTAAACAAAGTTTATAATCTTAGCCATGTGCCTGGGACAAACTGAAAGAAGGCTGAGTGCTTCAATAGGAGAGAAGATGCACTGAAGAGAAACGCAAATTGTGTCTGGGAGCATATCCTGGTTCCTGACTCGGTAGTGATCTGGTTGTAAGCCTGGAAGCTTGTTACTTGCCTGTTGACTTGACTGGAGATGGCATGTTGCTTAGAGCAAATAGTGATTTTAAAAATTGAACTTGCTTATAAAAAGCCACTTATTGCGCTTCAATTAATTTCTGAAATGCAAATCACATATTTGGGCAATAAAATGTTAATCTGTACACATAGCAAAACATTAAAACCAAAGATTATAATTCAAACTTTCCTGTTTCCGCATATATGGCACAAGTACCACAGCTCCGTTCCCCTATGTTTGTTATGCATTATTTCTATGTTTAGGTCTGCACAATATAACATCCCTGACAGTGTATAGGATGCCTACTCCAGACCAGTATTATTTATTTAACACTCAACCTGTGTAGTATTTCCAGTTTTAAGAGAGTAAACCTCTATGCATCACTCATTTCCATCTGTTGTTCAGTTAAGAAAGACATGAGTCCTATTCCTACAAGATAAACTATCCAGCAGGTTGCCTTGCAAGTTACTGCTTCAAAATGGTAAAGAAGTCATAGAACAATACTTTATTCCACATATAGTTTGTGTCCTACCTGGTATTTGATAAATTCAGTGGAACAGAATTCATTCTGTTAGTTTGCCTGGTCAAATAGCTGTATCCAAACCACTTCTCTATTAAATATGACTCCTCTTGAATATAATAATGCTGAAGGAGCAAAGGATAAGATTGCTCCAAAGTTACATCTTGCTGATATACAAATCAAAACAAAAGTTCCGAAACGTCTTCAGACGCATTTTTTAAAAATAGGAATCTCCCATTAAATTAACCAACTTTTTTCTTCTCAAGAATAGACTAAGTTACTGTCATTACTTTCTGAAATGTTATTAAATATTTAATTAGAAAATCCATAGTATATTTTAGGGAAATGGAAAATGTTAGAGTTCTTGAACAGTATTGATTCCACTTCAGTTACTATTTTATAAAATACAGTCCCCACCGCTTATAGTTCGTGCTAACGCGATTTGCCTGCTTTACGCGTTGAGACAGTTTAAAGGGAAACACTAAGGCCACCAAGTAGCGAGTGATGCCTGAGCCTAGTGAGTGAGTATTTGAGTGTGGGGATATCCAAGTGTTCTCGCCTGAAGTCCATACACCTGTACTTTACAGCGGGAGCACTACACAGGCCCGACAACTACCTCACCCTGTCTGGTAGCTGAGATCCCATCCGCTGCGAGTTTGAGGAGCACAGGCAGAGAGGAAGAATTGGCATAGGGAGTGAGATAAATGGGCATCTGAAGGTGAGGAGTGTCCTCAGAAGGAAGGAAGCCACAGCTATTCTGGGCGAGATTGAACCAGTTGATGAGGATTCAGTGCCAGGAGAAAGGAAAGAGATCTGAGAGGTGAGAAACTCAACACTATCAAATAACTTGATAAATTGAGTATCGTTATTAATTAATCACAGTCAACACTTCATCGATTTGTAGCATTTATTCAAGAAGCTTATTTATTGAAGCAGTCAACTATTGAGGAAACACCTGTTTCTGCCCAAAATATACAGCGTTTAACACGTAATTGACTATAATGGAAAATGGTTAGCGCTTTTTGCCTGATTTAAACACAGGCGTCTTAAGTATTGGGGACTACCAGTTGGATGAATTTTAAATAAATGGCGATTGTGAAAAAATGAAAATCGATATTGGGAAGAACTTATTTAATCAGAATAATGTTTGAAATAATTACCATGCGAGGAGATAGAGGCAAAAATATTGGGGTTATACAATTAAATGCAATGATTATGGGAAAGTTTATGATGGGCCGAATGATCTTTTCTGAATTCTGACTTTTCTTGTATCCCTAGATTTTATTTGGGCAGCTCAAATGTAAATACAAACCTAAACTCCATGAGAGACATCATAAAGGCCCTATTGATCCTATTACTATAAATGTTTTTACATTTCCATACTCTAACAACCTGTGTTCATTCATATTGAGCTTAATACTGATGAGGAAAGTAGCATTGTGCGTGCATTGTCTACAGGTAGGAGTTAAAACAGAGTTCTTTAAAATTTGTTTATTTTAACAAGACGTTTGAATATACTGTATATCTATTACAAAATGGACATTAACCAACTGAAACATTAGAAGAGCTCAATGTGTTAAGCAGCTGAGCCATACCTACCCTCTTTGCCCCAGAGAAGTCCCAGGTTTGATCCCCATTTTGTGCTGATTTAGCTGATCTCGGCTGGGGGGACATTACAATTAGATTCAACCAAAGAAGATGGAAACAGTAGCAGTGGCAAGACTGACAAAAGCACCATGAACATAACTGTAACAGATCTGCCACCCCCATCCCTTGCTCTAGTGATTCCATCTCGGACACGTCCACCTCCACAAGTAAACATTACCTTTCAACCAAGTAAGGTAGTCCCCTAAAATAAGTACAACTTAACCCTGAAACCGAATTGAACCTTAACCCAAAAAATTAAGCTTGGTGTGAACCTCATCACCGGCCTATCCACAGGGCTCATACCAGACAGCAAGATTTGTTATGGAGATACTTGAGGCTGCGCGGTGGAAGGAAGAGGTTCACCCCTGACCTTCAAATTAAATTTAACCCTTAACGTGGAGCTGAAATTGGTCTCTGTGCACTGGGAGAGTGGAGCTTTACTCCATTGAGTTTGAGGCACACCTTGTGGCGATAACTCCTGGTCCTTGGCAGTTGCTTCTGTTTTTTTAAAGAGTTGGGCTGTGGAGATGCAGTATCAGCATCAACCAGATGCTAACTTTGGAAAAAGTTCAGGACCAGTTGTTAGTGGATCAGGCTGCCACTATGAACGGGTAACTGATGTGATCTGTTCAGTTAATCAGTATTTTGTAAAAAAATATACTCTTAAGAACATTTATATTTACATCAGAGGCTCCATCCTGCTCACCTGGGGCTCAAGTTGCCACTGATATCGACTACCTGCTCACGTGCACGCACAAGATTCTAACTTGCCTCACCTGATGAGCAACCTCTGCCCAATTAGCCACATGTAGCTAGTGGCTAACATTGGACAACACTGATTTAAAGATAAACGTTGTCCATCTGAATTTCCACATAATCTGAAATAATATAAAGACATAGTGAAGATAAAATTCAACTTTGACTTCAATGAAAAGGAAAATTGGGCGTCGTTTATAATGGGCAGCCGATCCCCAGTTCCTGTTTTGCGCTCCCGCAGAAGTTGAATTTTATCCTCATTATATCTATATTTTTGAGTATTTCGGTCATCTACTGTTCATAAGTGTTAAATTCAAAAATTCATTGTTTGTACGTAACATGATATGAAAGTTTCACCCTAGTAAGGCTGACCAAACACATCAAATAAAAATGCCCAGACCATGCGGAATTTAAAACCAAGGCTTCGGCTTGACCTTATATTGTCACAAGTGCGTTACATTTCAAGGAAGAAATCAACAGTTGCAATAGGACACAACGCTCCCTACCTTGAATTTGATTTTGGTGGTAGTTAAACAATTTTACCTTTCAGATGTCCTACCAAAAACCTAGTAAGGTTTTCATAAGTTAAATAAAAAACTGGGTCTTACTCAAAGCATTTTCTTTTGTGATTAAATATATTTTTATAGGATTACATTTAGAATTGAATAAAAATAAAGTTTCCTTAATGCTATGCAAGATATGCTTGCATTTTGAAAATCACACCCCACAGAGCATCCTGGCCTTTAAGTTGCTCCATTGCAACTGTGTTGCAGCAATCTTGTAAATATGGAATTTTTGTGTTTTACCAGAGATGTGATGTTACAGCCAGGAAATGTTAACATTTGGCAGATAGAGTTGAAGCACTGTTGTTAAATCTGCCCATTTCAAAATTATCGGTGTGGCAAAAAGAAAGGTGAGTATAACTGAAAATTAGTGTTTCTGAAGCTAAATGATTCAAGTAACTGCAGGAGGTAAATTCCATCCATTGATAAATTTTAGAGAAAAGATCACGGATATCCCATTTGCAGTAGTGCTGATTTAGTGGCTTTTCCTATGCCCCTGTCTCTGATCTTTCACTGGCATAGTAAGGGAGAGTTGGGTTAATGCTGTGGGAGGAGGAGCATTCAAATTCTTGGCACATGTGAAACTGGTGCATAACCTAAATTGGCTTCAGTCCTGCTTATAAAGATGGAAAAACTCTCCTCTACAGTGTTAACCTAATTCTTCCTCAACTGAAGAGCAGGAAGGAGAGGGTGATATCTGGAGAATAGGGCCTTGTTGCAGTCACCTCTAACATTGCAATTCTTAGAACAAATGCATTACATCGCCATTAAAGTAATTCAAACAGATTCAATTTTCCGATACTTTGTACCTTGACTAGTGGAAGAAAACACAAATTCAGGGCACAGCATAACTAAACTCAATCTGAAGAACAAGAGTGCTGTAAGGCTAAGTACTAGGTTGCACTAAACATGCAATTTAATATTGGACTATTGTTAGAAGGTTCAGATAGGTGCAAACTTATTTTTAAATTCCCAAAAGTTGCAGTAAGTCAAGCCATGTAATCCATAGAACCTCACAACTCTATTTGTAAATGGGTTTAATTAAAATCCATTTCAATATAAAGTTTGATCTTAACAAAAATGTTTTTATCACTATTAGCCAAAAAGGATAAGTGAGGGTTACAAGGCTATAATGCAAACTGGCTGTTTCAATGGTGTGGAGCTTTTTTGATGCAATACAGGAATCTCTATCAATATTATATTGAGAAATAAGGATAATCATTCAGGGAGTGCAGGAACAGAGACACCTGGGTGTGTACCTACATGAACCTTTGAAGGTGGCAAAACAAATTGAGAAGGCTGTTAAAAAAGCATATGGGATCCTTAGTTTTATAAACAGAGGCATAGAGTACAAAAGCAAGGAAGTTATGTTAAACCTTTATTAATCACCAGTTAGACTCCAGCTGGAGTATTGTGTCCAATTTTGGGTGCCACACTTTAGGAAAGTTGTCAAGGCCTTAGAGAGGGCACAGAGGAGATTTACTAGAATGGTATTAGGATGTGGGACTTCAGTTATGTGGAGAAACTAGAGAAGCTAGGGTTGTTTTCCTTAGAGCAGAGAAGGTTAAGGGGAGATTTAATATTGGTGTTCATGAACGGTTTTGACAGAGTAAATAAGGAGAAACTGTTTCCAGTGGCAGAAGGGTTGGTAACCAGAGAACACAGATTTAAGGCAATTGGCAAAAGAACCAGAGACGTGATGAGGAGAATTTTTTACGCAGCGAGTTGTAATGATTTTGAATGCACTGTCTGAAAGGGTGGTGAAAGCAGATTCAATAATAATTTTCAAAAGGGAATTGGATAAATATTTGAAGGGTAAAAAATTGCAGGGCTATGGGGAAAGGACAGGGGAATGGGACTAATTGGATAGCTCTTTCAATGAGCCGAATATGCTGTATCATTCTATGATTCTGAGAACAAGTAACTCACGAATGCCTGGAAATCTGATGTAAGGATCTGGTTTTGTTGACGTAACTGTTCTGATGTCTTGCCCCAATACTACGATGGCAAAGCCTTTTGGATCAAGCTCTACTGATTTACACATGGATATATTTAGAGTGTAGGCAGAAATGTTTGAAATCAGGCAATAACTTGAACTTTTTTAATGTAACTTTTATAGTGACTCTTTCATTTTAAATCCATATTGTATTCATATAAAAACAAAACCACTGGTTAATATTCTTTTGGACATGAGCATAATTGAAGCATTCACTAATAAACACATTTGGACCAGTGGCATTTGTAGATGCCTTGGAGCAGGTTGCATGCTCACTTTATTGGCACAGGAATTTAGCCGAAAGGCGATAAGTATAGTGAGAGTAGTCAGGCAAATTCTAGGCCTCTACCAGTGCTACTGTGTAACTTGCAGCTAGAAGGTGGTTAAAGGGGACCTGTCTTCCAGTTTTATTCTTCTCCTTCCCCCCCTCTTAGGGAAAAAAGCAATTTGCTTTTACTCTGATTTCCTTGATAGTTCACCACGTGGAGCGATTACAGATGCAGACCCACATCCGACCATTCCGTGCCTCAAATGTGTTGGTGTGTGTATTGAGAAATGCACTGCCATCTGACTAATTCTTCTCGATTGGTTGGGATTAAAATGAGAGGATGGCAACAGACAGCAAGCAGACTGTTGGGGGAGGGAGTGTGACTGGGCACAGGAAATTCGACTAAGTCCACCGCTGGGTTATATCTACATATATCTAATTCAGGTTAGGCATGAAATTGATTTACGTTGACACAGATTTGGCAATTGTAAATCAGCTGATTCTAAATTTTAATCTGCCCTAAATGTTACATGATTATTAGGTGTTGGAAGACCCAAGCCTGGCTCATCTCACAGGAAATTCCCTGGAGCAAGCACTTTAAACACTGAGGTAAGTACTTCCTATATTACTACAAAAACTGCTTCTCAGAAACATTAAGTAAATTCATATATTATTATGTTCATTAATGAAATTCTGGTTTGTTTTACAATAAAATAACTTCATGTTAATATGCACTTACAACATCCACTGCCATAGGAGAAAAAGATAAAAGGGAAGATCAGCATCAAAAAAACAAAGGGAGAAGTTAGGAGAATTTATATATAGATATTAGGCTGGAAATTGCTTTAAAAAGAACGTTGAGCTCAACAGCACTTACCGTTGTTAGTGGCAAAATGAAAGAGCAAGTTCTGGCATCCACACATGCGCAGTCAAACGCAGAAATCCGGAACTTGCTCTTCCAGGTTCGCGGCGATCTGACAGGTTCGCATTAAAGGGATATCCCCGGCTGCAATCAACGGACCAGTGCCAACTTGCTTTTCTGCTCAGCTGGAAACTAACTAATATTACCACAAAACAGGTACATTCAAATATACCAGGTGTAAAATAAGTTTTAACAGCGCAGTAAGTCTTAATTACTGCCAAACAACTAAAAATTAACTTTTAAAGTTTGAAGTCTCATTACTCCTTATTTTAATAGTTTCTGCGTCATTTAAAAAAAAAAATTTTTTAAAACTTTTTCCTGCTGCCTCTTATTTAATTCAATATTTCTTACCCTCTTTTTTCGCTGTCTGTTTTTACAAATGCTTTTATTGTTGTAGCTTTCACTTCTTGGTTTTTATGTTGCAGTTTGTACTTCAAGATTTTGACTCTTTGACTTTTCAAGGATACTGCAATCTGTTTGGTCGAGGGGAGAGATCGATCCTCTTGCTTCTTCCACAGGTCCTAGCTTCGCTGGAGTTAACACTGGGTTCTTCTCAGCATCCTATTAGAGAACGTTAAGTTAGTGGGTGAGTATAAATCAGTGGAGCGGCGAGTGCCGCTCGGAGCAATTTACGGGCCCATACTATTTTATATATGTCCTACCCAACGTCAGCAGCCATAAAAGCCTTTAAAAGGGAAGAGGAAAAATATTTGAAACAGAAATCAAAGGATACGGGAAAAGGGCAAAGGAACAAGACTTTCAGAGAACTGGGACAGGCACGATGGACCAAATGGTCACCTTTTGTGCTGAAAATTCCATCATTCTATGAAATTATGATCATTCATTACAGACTTCAGAGCCCTGAGGGTGATGCCCGCAATGTGTAACTTGCCCATATGAAATGTGTACATGACAAGGATGACAAGACCAACTTGCTTTGCTCAATGCAAGGTTCCTATTGTTTTTGGAGAGTTTTTTAAGTTAGTTTTTTTGGCCGTGAGCATTTCTTTGCTTCGGCACTGAATATATTGGGCATTATTTATCCTCTCCACATTGTTGCCTTTTTGCTGAAAGGCTACATTTGGCAAAGACACACTTTTAAGGAGTCTGGAGCATCACTGCTGCAGCACAAGTTGTCAATAAAGTTCCCATTGTGCAGCATCATTTGGATGAGGAGGACCAATTCAAGAGGGAACAAAATATATTCTCTAGGGCGTTTCAAATAGTGCAAGCTCGTAGCCTGCTCTGCAGAATAAAAGCATCATAACTGGAGCAAAGTCACCCCAGAAGTTATGTTCACTTCTGTCAAAACCAAATGGGACCTAAACTCGTAATCATCCAAAAACAGGGGTGAAATGGTCAGCATGTTCCAAAGGCACGCCTGTTCATGTGGGTTTGGGGACCACTCTGAATTGGTGCCTGCTAAGCATGAAATAAATGAGCATCCAGCGATACTTGCGCTTTTCATTGGCAGCACGCGTAACGGCGGGAAATCGGACATCACTGATGTCAGTTAAAGGCAGCCAACGCCTCTTAAAGGGGACGTGCACCGTGGCTGCAATCAGCTTCATTCTGAGCTCCACTGAAATGGCAGGCAAAAGAGATATTGGAAGGGATCTCGTTCTTCAGATGCAACTTTGGAGGTGCTGGTGGTGGAGGTAGGAAAAAGGAGGGACCTCATCTTTTCATCCATCAGCAAGAAGGTATCCCTTGCTTTGCAGCAACAGTGGGCAGACGTGGCAGAGCAAGGTCGGCGCCAGAAGCATTGCTTCAAGGATCTGGCTGTAATGCAGAAAAAACTACAGCCAGGTCCTGACAAGGGCTACTAAAGTAAGACTCTATACTCATATCTCTCATTACTCTCTGCTTAACCCTACATTACCTGTAGCCTCAGCACTCACAACCTTTCCCTCCACCACTCTCCTCCAATTACTGCAGCACATTTCATTCCACCTCCCACTGCAGTACTCTACACCCGATACTCTCCTCATTGGTGGGACTGCGCTCGCCTGGTTCCATTCTTATTTATCTAGTCGTAGCCAGAGAGTCACCTGCAATGGCTTCTCTTCCGCTCCCGCACCGTTACCTCTGGAGTCCCCCAAGGAATATATCCTTGGCCACCTCCTATTTCTCTTCTACATGCTGCCCCTCGGCAACATCATCCGAAAACACAACATCAGGTTCCACTTGTACGCTGACGACTCCCAGCTCTACCTCACCCACCACCTCCCTTGACCCCTCCACTGTCTCTGATGTGTCACACTGCTTGTCTGACATCCAGTACTGGATGAGCAAAAATGTCCTCCAACTAAATACCGGGAAGACCGAAGCCATTGTCTTCGGTCCCCACCACAAACTTCGTTCCCTAGTCACCGACTCCATCTCTCTCCCTGGCCACTGTCTGAGGCTAAACCAGACTGTTCGCAACCTTGGCGTCCTATTTGACCCTGAGATGAGTTTCCAACCACGTATCCGCTCCATCACCAAGACCACCTACTTCTACCTCTGTAATATCGCGCATCTCCGCCCCAGCCTCAGCTCATCTGTTGCTGAACCCCTCATCCGTGCCTTTTGTTACCTCTAGACTTGACTATTCCAATGATCTCCTGGCCGGCCTCCCATCTTCCATCCTCCATAAACTTGAGTTCATCCAAAACTCTGCTGCCCGTATCCTAACTCGCACCAAGTCCCATACTCCCATCCTATGTTCGCTGACCTACATTGACTCCCGATCCGGGAATGCCTCAGTTTTAAAATTCTCATCCTTGTTTTCAATTCCCTCCATGGCCTTGCCCCTCCCTGTCTCTATAACCTCCTCCAGCCGCGTCGCCCTACGTTACAATAGTAACTGCACTTAAAAAAGTACTTCATTGATTGTGAAGCGCTTTAGGATATCTTGAGGTCATGAAAGGCGCTATATAATACAAGTTCTTTCTTTCTTCTTTCTAGATGCACATCAGGACAGTACAGAAGTGAAGTGTCATGCAGTGAGGCCTTGATATGCAAATGTTGATTGTTGAATTGTTCTTGGATGACGATTCACCTCACTGCTCATTTCCAATGTTTGCAGTTTCATTTATAGAATTGTAGAAGGATAGAATTTTACATTACAGAAGGAGGCCATTTGGTCCATTGTGCCTATGCTGGCTCTCTGAAGGAGCTTAGACCAGTTCTGATGAAAGGTCATCGACCTGAAACGTTAACTCTGTTTCTTTCTCCACAGATGCTGTCTGACTTGCATTTTCCAGCATTTTCTGTTCTTATTTCCTATTCCCCTGTCTTTTTTTCCCCCCAATAACCCTTTTATGTTTTTTCAAATACTTATCCACCACCCTTTTAAAAAGTAATTGTGGATTCTGCTTCCACCATTGTTTCAGGTAGGGCAGACCATGTCCTAACAATTCCCTGAGGTCACTGAAGGATCGAAAACAGAGGGAGAGACACACTGAAGGATCGGAGTCAGAGGGAGAGACCCCTGAAGGACAAATTTCTGATGAATTGGTGGGACCTTGTTTTATGGAGTGCTGAGGAATAGAGTTTTGTTGGGGGTGTTGAGCCATTGCAATTTGGCACCTGTGAGTGACAGTTGGTTAATTAGATATTGTAACGGTGAAGGTACAGAATGAACTAATTTTGATACATCGGGTACAAAGCACCCAGGAGAAGGGGACTATCATCTGTCCATTTGTTTATTTTTACTTAAATTTCAACTGTCATTGTGGGAGTGCCACTGTATACAACTGGAGTAAGATTGCATTTTAAAAAATTTTACTTTTAGCTTAAAGCTCAGCTTTCACCTCAAGACAGGCCCTAGCAGTTGTATTTTAAATAGCCAGCTGTATTATAAGTTGAAATTTTTATATTTATTATTAACTATATGTGAAGGGTTAAATCACCCAAGTAGTTCTGTTTGATTTTATTAAACTTTTAAGAACAAGCGTTTGACTTTAGTACAGGTGGGGGATAACTGAGGCCCGTGATGTGCAATAACTGTGCAACGTGGAAGGTCCTAGATGTGTTCGGGACAACCATGTGTGTGAGAGGTGTCTCCGACCGCTTTTGCTAAAGCCCTCCAATCCTGAGCTTGACAAGCAGCTTGTCATATATACAAAGCAAGGGTTCCTGGAATGCTCATTCCAGGAGATGGTCACCCTGCAGGCAGAACAAGTTTGTGAGAAAGGGAAGTGGGTGACCATCGATCAGGGTATAAAGAGGAGACTGGAGGCAGTGTAGGGATCCCCTGGGAGTGTTGAATTGATAAACAAGTATTCAGTACTGAACATCTGTGACAACTCAGAGGATGGCAACCATGAGCAAATGGTTGCCAAAAGTGGAGGGGGCGGTGAAGTTTAGAAACACAGTAGTAATAAGGGATTCAATAGTGGAATAGAAAGGTGTTTTTGTAGACATGGCTGAGAGTTCAAAATGATATGTCAGGCCAGATTTTTGCCTTTACTGCCTGGATGTTGAGCAGCACCTGTTCGGAGTGCAAAGTAAAGAACCTGGTAGGGAAGATTACACACCCGTTACAGAGCCTGCCTGATTTCCCTTCCATTTAAATGAAAGGGGTGTGTGATTCTTGCTGCAAAATTATATACTCAAGTGGGGCTTGAATAAATGAACTTCTGACTCGGGAGCGAGAGCGCTACCACTGAGCCCAGCTGATGTTTAAAGATAAGGGATATGATGGGGTGGTGCAAAAGATTTTGGAGAGGGCTGGGGAACAGCCAAACATTGTGATTCATTTTGGACCAATAATAAAGGAAGAAATAGAATTGAGGCCCTGCAAAAAGAGTTTCAGCAATTAAGAGATAGATTAAAGAACAGGAACCCAAGATAGTTATAAGGACAAGGGAGATCTTATCACAGTTATGAGAGGGGGGGAAGGATTGATAGTAGTAGCACAGGAAATGGAACTGACCCAGTCGAGGGTCTTATCTACCACAATGAAGGAGAATCCTTGGCTGAGGAAGTAGGAGACATTTCAGAAGCTCTGGTATGAAAAGTGGTCATCAGAGCAGATATGACAGAGAAGCTTGGAGAACGGAATGGAGTACTTGCAGGAAGCAGGGTGGAAAAAAGTACAATTCAGGTAATTATAGGTTAGTGGTCTTGTAATAAATGGCCATGGAAAGCACGTACCCAGAGATATGGATAAAAAAGTCCAGGAAGGGAAGGGAATAGTCAGCGATAGACCACATACAGATAAGTGAGGGGTGGAAATCTTAAGCAAAAAGTCTTTGTCAGTGAAGCAGGAAGCAGCACCAACACAGTCATCAATGTAACAGAAAAAGAGGCCAGGGACGGGGGGTTTGAATTGTATGTACATAAATGCACAAAGTATTCTGAACAAAAATTGGTGAGCTAGAGGCATACATTGCAGTGAGGATGGTATGATATAATTACATTAATTGAGGCAGGACTGAGGCTAGGGCAGGACTGGGTACTAAATTTTCCTGGTTACAAAATATTCATGAGGGATAGGTTAGGGAAAAAGGAAGAAGGGTAACACTATTAATCAAAGATTCTATGACACTACTAGAATGTAAGGATAATATAGAGGATGATGCAAAAGTTAAAGAAAGAGTTAGAGACTAGGGAGTTGGGAGTTTATTCTAGATATATTAATGCCAAATAGTGGGAAAGAAGAAGCATGGGGCAGAAATTGCTCGGAGCGGTGAACCAACAGTGCTCGCCGCTCCATAGATTTATACTAACCCGCTTACTTACCGCGGTCTTTTCTTTGGGCACTTCCTCTAACAGGAAGCGGAGAAGAGCCCAGCGTCAGTTCAAGCGAAGCTAGGACCCTTTGGAGAAGCGAGAGGATCACACTCTCCCCTCAACCGATCAGATCACAGCATTTTTGACAGGCTGCATTAACTTTTTCTGCAGCTTCCAATGTGAAAACCAGGAAGTGAAAGGTACAAGATTAAAATAAATTAAAAAAACAGTTATAGACAGCAAAAAAGAGAGGGTAAGAAATAATTGAATTAAATATAAGAGACAGAAAGGAAAAAAATTTTTAAAATTAAATTTTTTAAAAAAACATTGAATAACAGAAAACTATTAAAATAAGGCGTAATGAGACTCCACATTTTTAAAAGTTAATTTTTAGTTGTTTGGCAGTCATTAAGACTTACTTAAACTAAAACTTAGTTTAGACCTAGTATTTTTAAGCATACCTGTTTTGTGACGATATCAGTTACTTTTCAGCTGGGCAGATGAGCAAGTTGGCCCTGGTTCAATGATTTCACTGATTGCGGCGGGCAATGTCCCTTTAATTTGAAGCTGTCATATCGCCGGCAAACCAGTAGGAGCAAGTTCGGATTTCTGCGTGTCACTTCACATGTGTGAACGCTGTAACTTGTGCCACGACTTCGCCACTAACAACGGAGAGTGCTGTTGAGCTCACCATTCTTTTCTGAATGATTTCAGCCCCATATGGGCCCGATATTAGGAGGGAGGCGGGTTGCCAGCGGGAGGTCGACTAGGCGCGTGGGTAACCCACCCAATAAAATAGGGAGGTTCTCCACGCGATCGTAAGTAAATTGAAGCCATACGGACTGCAGCGGTTCAAGAAGGCGGCTCACCACCACCTTCTCAAGTGCAATTAAGGATGGGCAATAAATGCCGGCCTCGCCAGCGACGCCCACATCCCATGAATGAATTTAAAAAAAACTTACCTTGGCTTCGGGGTTTCGCGCTGGAAAGCTGCGTAGCGGGCGGACTGCGCAACCGCATCATAGGCTGTCAGCTGGAGGAGCCCTATTTAAAGAGGCAGTCCTCCACCGACTGATGCTGCAGAAAGGAGCCAAAATTACAGCATGGATACAGGAGGAAGGCTGCTCCCAGGTTTAATGATGCCCCACTCCAGGTCCTACTGGATGGGCTGAGGAGGAGGGGGAGGACAGAGATCTTCTCCCCGGCAGACGGGAGGAAGTGGCCTGCCTCTGCCACCACGAAGGCCTGGCTCGAGGTGGCAGAGGAGGTCATCAGCACCACCAACATATCGCGCACCTGCATACAGTGCAGGAGGTGCTTCAATGACCTAGGTCGGTCAGCCGAAGTGAGTACACTTACTCATTCCCCTACACTCCATCTGCCACGTCACCGCCCCCACCCCACATCTCCTTCTGCACTGCCAACACTACTCTATCACATCACTCCTCACACCCACTCAAACCTCATCCTCATCTTACCTGCACTTACTCACCTCGCCAGTCCTCATCCCACCACTACCACTCAACCCAATCCTCATACAATCTCATGGCTCTGTCTCATACTCACTCTCTCATGCATCTCTTTCACGGTCAGCCTCACCCCACCTGCCACTACCTGTGCTGCAGCCACAGGGCATGCATCATGTATGTGTATTAGGAAGCGTAAGGCAAACATGTCGTGAGCATGAAGGGGATACATAAGGGTGTTTGAGGGTTTGTCATGGTTTTTACTTATATTTGATTTCTGATCAACTCACATTACATTGTCACCACTACTGCCACGTCTTGGCCATTCTTGACTGGCTTATGCAATAAGGCCCTGTCATGAGGTTCTCCATGAACACCCTTGATGCCACCCATTGGGTCACCCTACAGTGGGTGTATGTGTAGTTACATGACTACTTTGTGCAGGTGCCTGTTGCGCAGCACTGTGTTGTGTAGCTCCACGTGGCGGAGGTGGACGGCGTGCCTGGCGAGACTGGTGATGTTGTTTGTCCTCCAATGGAGTGATGAATGCAGCAATGGACCCCCCCCCCCCCCTCCATCCTGACGCTGTGAGTGTGAGGGGGTCCACAAAGTAGGTAAATGTGTTTGGATAGCAGAGTTTAGGGTATGATTTAATTTGAAGTGTGGCGACAACGGTGTGCCAGGCAAAACTTTGTCTGAGGTGACAGAGTGCCCTGCTGCAATGAATGAGGGTTTACCCCGCACCTGTTGAATGGACCTTTGCAGCTGCCACTGGCTGCTGGATGTAACATGTCTGTTTAAACAAGGAGTGTTTCCCCCAGCCTGGGAAACACGCTCTGGGTAGTCCAAAATCCGAATCCTCCTAAAATCTCCAACTATTGAGGTCTGTAAACGACCTCAAGTACCCAGATAATGATCTTAAGTAGGATCCCGCCGGCTTTGATTGCTGGTGGGAGTCCCGCATGCGGGGGCTGCGCGCACACCGATTCGCGTCATTCGGGAACCCGGAAATGGGCTGGTTGGAGCTGGGCTCCGGACCCGCTCCAGGAATCCCCAATTATACCCAATTTTAGGAACCTCCCCCGCCATGAACGCACCCGCTCGGCCATCCGAAAATTGACCCCTATGTCTTTAATCCAAGAAGAAAGGAGGCAGTGCTGGAACGAGTTCTTGGAAATGAAGTAGGACATGTAGGTAATGTAAGGATAGGGGAGCATCTATGAAACAGCCGCCATAACATAATTAGGTTCAATATAAAAGGGAAAAGAAGAGGGAACAATCAAACTTCAAGGTAATTGACCTGAAAAAAGGAAATTTCAGTGAATTTTTGGAAAAGAAACTAGCTCAGATAAATCAAGGAAAAATTGGCAGATAAGACAGGAGATGATTACAGTACAAACTAGACATATTTCCACAAGAAGTAAAGGGAGTGCAGCATAAGCTGGAGTTCCTTGGATGAATAGAGAAATTAAAATTGAACAAGATTTTAAAAAGAGGTACCAAAGAAATCAAGGATCATATAGAGCAGAAATTTAAAAAAAGAATGTTCGAAATGTTAAGATAGGTATAAAGAGTGTCAGGCAGCATAAATAGAAGTAGATACAAATGTTATAAAAAGTAAAAGAATAGTTAAAAAGTGTAGATGCTGAGAGAAATCAGGAAGATAAAACAGAGGCTCTGACCACAATCTTTCAAACATCTGTGGATATGGGAGTTGTGCCAGAGAACTGAAGGGATGTCAATGTAACACCTCTGTTAAAAAAAAAGGCAAAAAACAAGTAACTGTAGGACAGTCAGCCTAACATCTGTATGGGTAAGCTTCTAGAAGCCATATTACAGGATGAAATTAATATTCATTTAAAAAGACATAATTTAATTATGGACAGCCAGCATAGATTTATAAAAGTCAAGACATGACTTACAAATTTAGTAGAGTTTTTGGGGGGAGAAACAATGTGTATGGATAAAGGAAATAGTCACCGTTGTGTATATATAGATTTTCAAAAGATGTTTGATAAGGTGTTGTTTATGAGGATTGTTGATAAAATTAAGGTGTATGGTACGAAAGGGGGTGTGGCATAGGAAGTTGGTTAAAGGACTGAAAACAGAGAGTGGTGGTTAATGGGTGTTCTGTGGAGTGGAGGGAAGTAAACTATTTTCCCTCAAGGGTCAGTGTTGGGACCAATGCTCATCTTAATATTTATAAATAATCTATACAAGGAGCACAGTATCCTCCAGTGAGGTGATACATTTTGGGAGGAAGAATGAGAGAACATATACACAAAATGGTAAAACTTTGAAAGGAGTAGAGGAGCACAGACGGGTTCAGATATACAATTTGTTTTAAAGCTGGGAGGACACGTTGATAAAGTTATTTTTAAAAAGTAGATTGGGATTTTCAGTTTTACAAGGCACAACATGTAATTATTTACCCTTCATAAATTAGTTAATGATACTTCATGATGGTCTGTTTGCATCAAGCACCATCCCTGCTTGAAAATGTGAGCAAGTAAGTCAAGTAACTTTCCTTCTCTTCACACAATGGCACAGCTGAGGTAAGTAACTCACCATGGCGGGGGGGAGGGGAGATCTGCTGTGGTCACTTTGTATGGCAACATTGTAAATACATTCAATAAGAACTTGTATACTATTATGTTACATATAATGACCAGAGCAAATCTCTTTTCCCTCAAAGGATGTGAATCTATATTGTAGCACACTGATAGCCCCCCATGATTTGTTATCTTAAAATGATTTTAACCAAAAAGCTTTACAGTCCTTCAAGTGATTATGAAAAAAATTATTCAATTCATGACATTTAGTAAATAAACAATAAACTATCAACTGATATTCCTGTTTTGCTTTCCTTTCTTAGTTTCCTTTCTTACCTGTTCACACAAGTACTCCTTCAGTGAGATATGTAAACATCTGCCATTATAGTTGTATTGTGTTCAGTTGACTGGAAGTTAGAACTGAGCTTCAAACTCAGATGTAGGATTAATGTGCTGGTTTTTACTCATTTTATTCCCTTCCTCACACCCATCACCACCTTACTACTACATAAGACTCGCCAATTCTCAGTCGGGAGTTCCTCATAGAGTATTTATATTGCGGAGCTGCTGTGAGAAGCAGTTGTGCTACAATGCCCTCGACAACACTTATATATAGGGCAGATTCCACAACACTGGAACAACAAAAGAAACAACTGTACATACGTGGTAGGAAGAGTAGAAAAACAGAATATTTTTTAAATGATGAGAAACTATTTAATGTCGGTGTTCAGAGAGATTTAGGTGACCTCGCACAAAAAACACAAAAAGTTAGCATGCAAGTACAGCAAGCAATTAGGAAGGCAAATGGCATGTTGGCCTTTTATTGCAAGGGGTTGGAGTATAAGAGTAAGGAAGTCTTACTAAAATTGTACAGGGCTTTGGTGAGACCTCACCTGGAGTACTGTGTAGAGTTTTGGTCTCCTTATCTAAGGAAGGATATACTTGCTTTGGAGGTGGTGCAATGAAGGTTCACTGGATTGATTCCTGGGATGAGAGGGTTGTCCTATGAGGAGAGATTGAGTAGAATGGGCCTATATTCTCTGGAGTTTAAAGAATGAGAGGTGATCTCATTGAAACATGTAAGATTATGAGGGGGCTTGACAGGGTAGATGCTGAGGTTGTTTCCCCTGGCTGGAGAGTACAACTAGGGGACATAGTCTCAGGATAAGGGATCAGCCTTATGAGATGAGGAGGAATTTCTTCACTCAGGGTTGTGAATCTTTGGAATTCTCTACCCCAGAGGGCTGTTGATGCTGAGTCATTGAATATATTTAAGGCTGAGATCGATAGATTTTTGGGCTCTAGGGGAATCAAGGAATATGGGGATTGGGCGGGAAAGTGGAGTTGAGGTCGAAGATCAGCCATGATATTATTGAATGGCGGAGCAGGCTCGAGCCTACACCCGCTCCTGTTTCTTATGTTCTTATGTTCTCATGTACACAGCTGTTTTTGAGTCCTGGTTTGCAATTTTATTTTCTGGCCATCAGACCTTCCCCACAATTAAAGTAAAAAAGACACATAATTCGTATTGTATATATGATGGGCTGTGTGCTCAACCTATTGGCTGCCAAAGAGGTGGCAGCCTTCCTCCAGCAGCATTCTCTATTTTTGATACAGAAGGTGCTGCTGTCTCCAGAAGTGTCATCAGGATTGCCTCTTCGGGTAGGATTCAGCATCTCCAGAGGCAGCAGCAGCTATTTCATTCACTGCCACATTCAGTTCTGTCATCGGCAGTAAATGGGTATAAGCAGACTCTTGCCTGTAAAGTAAATGGGGTGGTTAAATGCTGCCCCATCTCCTTCAAATATAAACAAATTAGTAGAGCTCTTCAAAATGTAAATTCTACAGCCAGTAGAATAACTAAGATGAATGGATCTTAAGAATGTGCAAATGTTAAATATGCAACGATAGACAATGTGGGGGATTTTCGACTTATGCCTGAAATGGCTGTGAAGTCGCTGGAGCAGCTGCATCGCCTGCCCAAAGCCTGCAACAGAAAGCCTGAACTGTTTTCAAGTATAGGCCTCAATTGAATGTAGCTAGCAAGCTGCTGACGCTAAACGAGCACTTTGCTGCAGCTCTCCGGTTGTGGGAAGGCCTTGGGTGTCAATGGGGAAGGCTGAGGTGCCCCTGCCCTAGATTTTCAATTGCTGGCCACCTGTTTTTCAGGTGAGAAATGGATGGCCAGCTGTTGAAAATCACCTTCGTCTCTTACCAATACAATTTTACAATATTCCAGAAAACTTAATTCAAATCAAAGGATAAGATGGTTCTGAATATGAACCCATAAGTAGTGTTCTTACGAGCACTGCCACAAAACAGTCAGTGAATGGCTCAGCCTTATAAACCATTAGACAAATTCATTGAACATTAAAACGGGTAAATCGAAGAGAAAAATTACAATAAATAAAGACTTCACTGTTTACCTCAGAATCAAAACAACAAATATATTGAAATACAGTTGCATACTTCTTATGTGGCAGTACACTACTACTGAGTCTCTGACCCACTCTGTGTTTCTGCTAGCTTCAGACCGAATGTAAAACTGGCATTGTGAATGGGCAATGATCTAGAAACTGCCCAATTCTCATTTTCATTGAAATCGATGGAAATGAAATTCATGTGGTTTCCATAATGGGCAGCTTATCTGCAATGCCAGTTTTACCCCGGGGCGGTAAGTTGAAAGTCTACTCCTGTATCTCTCAGAGCTACAGTTAGGTGCTCACCAATTCACTGAATGTTTGTATTTAAACAGAATGGCTTGACCCCTTCATGAAAAGCCCATTCATTGCTTACAACCACTTTGAACAACCTTTGATTGTAGGAAATTTAAAGTTTTACTTATGTATGTATGTATGTATGTAGATATATATGTGTGCGTGTGTGTGGGTTTGTACACATACATACGTTCATATATACACAGTATATGATCCACAATTACTGTAACTTTTTAATTGAACAATTTTGATATTCCTCTAAATTGCTTCAAGACTGATTGATTTCTCACTCATGAACACAAGGTGGCATTCTAGGCATTGCTAGGTGTCGATTTCTCCTACAAAATAAGCTGTGACAATCTGCAGTACAGAATATCACATAAAGAAGGCTGGATACAAACCATTCAGCCAATCCAGCTTACTTCATTTAGGCCCATATTTGTGGTGTGTATAGACCAAATTTATCTCCTGTCTCAGTACTGTCCATCTACTCCTGCAGAATCAGAAGTCAATTTATTATCTCATTATTCAGTTGAGTGCTCAGTCTCTGCACTAGGTGGCAGTCTGTTTCATAAACTAAAAATAACAAAATAGTTGGTAGTGGCAAGTTTTTCTTGTTTTATAGAGAATTTCGACATGTTTTAACTAATTTGGCTGAAGGAGGGGCACCAGGATGAAGCATTAGAGAGGAGAAACAAGGTACACGGAGGACTGGGAGAGACAAACAGCATTAAAAAAAAGAATAATTCAGAAATAGGAGGGATCAGATGGGGGAAATGCGAGGCAAACAAAGATAGGTTTGGAGTGCATGTGCGTAAATGCACAGGGCGTGGTAAATGAGGTTGGTGAGCTGCAGGCACAAGTAGCCACATGGGATTATCATATAATGGCAATAACGGAGACTTGGCTCAAACAAGGGAAGGAATTCCTGGCTACAATGTATTCAGGAAAGATAGGGAAGGATAAAAGGAGGGGGGGGGGGCTCGCAGTATTGATCAAAGATACTGTTACAGCACTGGAAAGGGATGATGTACTTAAGGGTTTAAAAACAGAATCTATTTGGTTAGAATTAAGGAACAACAGAGGAGCTTATTACACTGCTGGGTGTATACTGTAGGACGCCAAACAGTGAGAAGGAGATAGAGGAGCAAATTTACAGGAAACTTGCAGGAAGATGCAAGAACTTTAGAGTAGTGATAATGGAGGACTTCAATTATCTTAATTTAGACTGGGAAACTAGCAGTGTAAAGGGCAAAGAAGGGGCGGAATTCCTGAAATGTGTACAAGAGAACTTTCTTGATCAGTATGTTTTCAGCCCAACCAGGAAGGAAACAGTGCTGGATCTAGTTCTGAGGAATGAAGTGTGGCAAGTGGAGCATGTTTCAGTGGGGGAGCATTTGGGGAACAATATCGTTAGAAAAGGACAAGGAAAAATCAAATGTGAAAATACTCAACTGGAGGAGGGCTAATTTCAGTGAGTTGAAAAGGGATCTTGCCCAGGTGGATTGGAATCAAAGATTGGCAGGTAAAACAGTAAATGAGCAATGGGAGGCCTTCAAAGAGGAGATAGTTCGGGTACAGACTAGACACATTCTCACGAGAGGAAAATGAAGGCCCCAAAGCTTGAGCTCCCTGGATGACTAAAGATATAGAGATTAAAATGAAACAGAAAAAGAAGGTTTATGATAAATGTTGGGTTCATAATTAAGTAGAGAACCAAGCTGAATACAAAAAATACAGGGGAGAACTGAAAAAGGAAATAAGAGAGGCAAGGAGAATAAATTAGCAGGTAACATAAAAGGGAACCTAAAAGTCTTTTATAAATGTATAAATAATAAAAGGGTAGTCAAAGAAAAGATGGGGCTGCTTAGGGACCAAAAAAGAGATCATCTTGTGGAGGCAGAGGGCTAAATATAGCTGAGGTACTAAATGAGTACTTTGCATCTGTCTGCACAGTAAAGGAGGAGGTAGTAGAAAAATTGGATAGGATAAAAAATAGATAAAGAGGAGGTACTTAAAAGATTGGCAGTGCTCAAAGTAGAAAAGTCACCCGGTCCAGATGGGATGCATCCTAGATTGCCGAGCGAAGTAAAGGTGAAAATTGCGGAGGCTCTGGCCACAATCTGCCAATCCTCCTTAGATATGGGAGGGGTGCCAGAGGACTGGAGGATTGCAAATGTTATACCCCTGTTCAAAAAATGGGAGAGGGATAAACCTGCCAACTAGAGGCCAGTCAGCCTAATGTTGATAGTGGGGAAACTTTTAGAGACAATAATCTGGGAAAAATTAATTAGCGCTTGGATAAATATGGGTTAATAAATGAAAGCCAGCACAGATTTGTTAAAGGCAAATCGTGTTTGATTAACTTGATTGAGTTCTTTGATGAAGTAACGGAGAGGATTGATGATGGGATTAAAGGTACAGTGGCAGCATGGATACAAAATTGGCTAAGGGACAGAAAGCAGAGAGTAGTGGTGAACAGTTGTTTTTCAGACTGGAGGAAAGTGTGCAGTGGTGTTCCCCAGGGGTTGGTGTTGCGACCACTGCTATTTTTGATATATGTTAATGACCTGGATTTGGGTGTACAGGGCATAATTTCAAAATTTGCAGATGACATGAAACTCGGAAAGTTATTAATCAGTGAGGAGGATAATAACAGACTTCAGGAGTTCATGGACAGACTGGTGAAATGGGCAGACATGTGGCAGATGAAATTTAATGCAGAGAAGTGTGAAGTGATTCATTTTGGTAGGAAGAATGAGGAGAGGCAATATAAACTAAATGGTACAATTTTAAAGGGGGTGCAGGATCACAGACACCTTGGGGGTGTATGTACACAAGTCTTTGAAGATGGCAGGACAAGTTGAGAAGGCTGTTAAAAAGGCATACGGGATCCTTGGCTTTATAAATAGAGGCATAGAGTACAAAAGCAAGGATATTATGCTAAACCTTTATAAAACACTGGTTAGGCCCCAGCTGGAGTATTGTGTCCAATTCTGGGCACCACACTTTAGGAAGGATGTCAAGGCCTTAGAGAGGGTGCAGAAGAGATTTACTAGAGTGGTATCAGCGATGAGGGACTTCAGTTACATGGAGAAACTGGGGTTGTTCTCCTTAGAGCAGGGAAGGTTAAGGGGAGATTTGATAGAGGTGTTTAAAGTTATGAAGTGTTGAAAATTAGGAACTGTTTCCAATGGCAGAAGGGTAGATAACCAGAGGACACAGATTTAAGGTGATTGGCAAAATAATCAGAGGCGACCTGAGGAAAATATTTTTTACACAGCGAGTTGTTATGATCTGGAATGCACTGCCTGAAAGCAGGGAGAAAGAAGTTTCAATAGTGACTTTCAAAAGGGAATTGGATAAATACTTGAAGGGGAAAAATTTGCAGGACTATGGGGAAAGAGCAAGGGACTGGGACTAATTTAATAGCTCTTTTAAAGAGCGGGCACATGCACAATGAGCCAAATGGCCTCCTCCTGTGCTGTATAATTCTATGATTCTATGTCCATGCTGCTGATTCCTTTTATGACTTTAAAAACTTAGATTATATCATCTTCCCTCATCCTTTTTAGTTTTTTGTTTTCCAATGTTAAACACTCTTTATGCCAAAACAAAAGCAAAATACTGTGGATGCTGAAAATCTGAAATAAAAACACAAAATGCTGGAAACATTCAGCAAGTCAGGCACCATCTGTTGAGAGAATAACAGAAGTAACGTTTCAGGTTGATGAACTTTCATCTCTTTATGCCACTGATTTAAAACTACTACCATCTTGTTGCCCTATATGAAACTTTACTTTGTAAGTAAATTGGGTACCGTAGTCCATCTATGATCTCATCAATGCTTTGTAGCGTGCGTCTTCAAGGAAATTGTATTCAATCAGATCCACACCGTAACATTTATTTGCTTGCGAGATTGTAGCTATATGGTGTGCTGACACTTTCAGTGTTAAGTCAAATAGTAAACTCTGCTGTTCTAACTAGTAAACCCTATCACTCTTTGTAACCATATTTAGTACTTTGCATTCCCAGATTTGGATAACTTTTGACATATTTCTGCTCAATTAGTACGTGTCTGCAGATCTCCCCTTGGAATATCATATGTAGCGCAACTATTTTCTGCTATCCATAAACTTAAACATTGTACTTGCAACAGCTTTAATCAAGATCATTAATACATATGAACAGAAGGAATCTTGGAACTAATTCTTGGCAATTCTGTTGATTCTGCTGCCCAATTAAAATCATTACAATTGAGAAGTACTCTTGAGAAGTAGTTATCCAATTAAGTGAAGGACCTTATCACATTTTCATATTAAAATATCTAATATCCAAGTTCATGTCTTTATCCAGTGCATCTTCAAATTTGTTCCAACCTATCTGTCATAATCGCTTGTTTGATTGAATTTGTCATTTGAACTTTTTAATTAATCTCTCCTCTCTCTCTGTTGACTTTAGTGCTGACACCTGTGCTCTTTCCCTCCCAATTTTCCAAGGAATAATGCTTCTCACTGTAGGCTGTAAAACTGTTAGAATTTGTCACAGATGTCATGCCAGTGATAAGCAAGAATGGTAACAATTACATACCTCTTTTTATATATATATATATATATATATACACGTAGCTGTGTTTATTTTTAAGCATAATGTGCAACAATATAGGACTCATTTTTAAACCCAAAAGGAGTGATTGTCACTTGTAATGAGTAATGCTTGGCAGGCCTGTAATTGCTACCCCTTAACATCTTTCATTATATTGATCTTGAAATATAAAATACGTCAAGTAAAATAGTGAAAACCATAAGGACAGTCAATTGTTTTGCAGCATGATTAGCATTTGATATGAATGCACATCCTTTATTTTTAATGTGTGTGGGAAGGGAAAGAGACAAAAGATTAAAGGTGACGATAGGGGAGAAGAAAGAAGACGTTCTGTTTGAACAATTTAATGATGTCATTACTATTTAAATAACACGCTTATTACTCAAAAACTTTCTCCAGCATGAAACAAATGATTACTAGCAAGGGATGGAAAGAGATTAATGTTAGAATCATAGAGAATGATAAAAAGGTTACAGCATGGAAGGAGGCCATTCAGCCGATCAAGTCTGCACTGGCTCTATGCAAGAGCAATCCAGCTAGTCCCACTCCTCTGCTCTTTCCCCGAAGCCCTGTAAATTTTTTTCCTTTCAAGTACTCATCCAGATTGAATCTGCCTCCACCACTCCCTTGGGCAGTGCATTCCGGATCCTAACCACTTGCCATGTAAAAAAGTTTTCCTCATGTCACCTTTTGCCAATCTATGTCCTCTGGTTCTTGACCCTTCCGCCAATGGGAACAGTTTCTCTCTCTCTACTCTGTCTAGACCCTTCGTGATTTTGAATACCTCTATCAAATCACCTCGCAACTGTCTCTGTTCCAAGGAGAATAACCCCAGCTTCTCCAGTCTATCCACGTAACTAAAGTCCCTCATCCCTGGAATCATTCTAGTAAATCTCTTCTGCGCCGTCTCTAAGGCCTTCACATCTTTCCTAAAGTGCGGTGCCTAGAACTTGACACAATACTCCAGTTGTGGCCGAACCAGTGTTTTATAGAGGTTCATCGTGACTTCCATACTTTTGTATTCTATGCCTCTATTTATAAATGTAAGGAATCTTACAACACCAGGTTATAGTCCAACAAATTTATTTTAAAATCACAAGCTTTCGGAGATTATCTCCTTCGTCAGATGAATGAATCTATTTATAAAGCCCAGGATCCTGTATGCTTTTTTAACCACTTTCTCAACCTGCCCTGTCACCTTCAACGATTTGTGTACATATACCCCCAGATCTCTCTGTTCCTGTACCCCTTTTAGGATTGTGCCCTCCAGTTTATATTGCCTCTCCTCATTCTTCCTACCGAAATGTATATCACTTCGCATTTTGTTGTGTTAAAATGTTGTATTTAAAAATCTTGGTGGATTTTCACTTTACACTCAATATGCCAGAATACTACAGTTAAGTTTTATATTCTACTTTTTGAGTTCTTTTGACGTTTCCATTTAAGTTATTGGTGCAAGCTGTTACACACAAACATCTCTCCCTTCATCTCAATTGCATTGCTGACCATGCTTCCCAAATTTGTAAATAAGAGTACAGGAATCCCGTAAGACCCGACTCCCATCTCATTGACCTTGCACAAACTTAGATGAGCCATCTCATCCATTGTCCTATACACTTGGTTTCCTTCCTGCTCTTTCCTCTTACACTAGTTTAATCCAATAGGAGTCAATGTTCTCAATCTGCATTCTGCAATGACTTGTAGTCAATATTTACCAAGTGTTGAAGGTAACTTGTTACTGTATTACTAATATTTTACTGTATATTGTTTCTTATTTTCTTACATTTTGAAATAAGTCTTAAAGGTAAGCAGACCAAAGGAGTTAAATAGGTAACTTGATTCAAGTCCAAGTAAAAGTTCCCTTGAACTGAAAAAGCTACTCTGGTGTAAGCAGAAAATAAGTGAGAAGATCAAATATGAGTAAGTTTGTTTTTTCAAACACCAGTGACCAGTGCAATATTCTTTTCAGTGAAAAGTGGCCTGCATTGAATGCAGTGGGCCATTAAAGGGACAATTCTACAGTAAACTGTAGAACTACAAAAACAAAATTTGTAGGAAAGTGTGCTGTATTCGTATTCCCAGCCAAAGGATGCCAAGAGAGAGGGAGGCAGAGGCAGTAAAGCAATGGAGGGGTGAAGGGAGGGGAGAGTGCACAAGAGGCCAGAATTAGAGGAACAGAGAGTGCTGAGGTGATTGTAGGGCTGATTCTGATGAGAATCTCTGAAGCAGAGACTGAGGTACAGGCAGAGGCAAGCAATGTTACAGAGGTGGACCTAGGCCATCTTTGAGAGGGAGATGATAAGTGGTCAGAAGCCCAGCTCAGGGTTAAATAGGACTCTGAGGTTACAAAAAGTCTTGTTTAACCTGACATAGTGGCTGCAGAGGGGGGTGGAATAGATGGCGGGGGTTCGGAGTTTGCAGCGGGGGTCAGAAATAATGTCTTCAGTCTTTCTAATGTTTAATTTAAAGAAATTGCATCTCATCCAAAACTGGATGTCGAACAAGCAGTCTGACAGTATAGAGGCAATGGAGGAATCAATACAGACTGTGAAAAGGTAGCGCTGGGTGTCATCAGCACACATGTGGAAGCTGACCCCATGTATTTGGACAAAGTTTCCAAAGGGCACCATGTCGATGAGGAAGAGGATGGTACAAGGATTGAACCATGGGGGAAGTCCAGGGGTAATAATGTGGGGGTGCTCTGGCTACGATTGAATAGGCAAGAGTGGAACAAAATGAGGTCACTCATACTGAGCTGTACAACCGAGGAGAGGCGTTGGAGGAGGATGGTTTGGTTGACCGTGTCAAAGGCTGCAGAGAAACTGGGGTGAAAGAGGAGGAAAAATACACCATGGTCACAATCACAGAAGATGTAATTTGTGACTCTATTTTGGGCCGTTTCAGTGCTGTGGCAGAGATTCACACATGGAGTTGTGGGAAAAATGAGAATGGATTTCGGAGGTGATACATTCAAGGACTTTGGAGAGGAAAGGGAGATTGGAGATGGGGCGATAGTTTGCAAGGACAAAGGGGTCGAGGGTGACGTTTTGAAGAGAGGGTGATGACGGCAGTTTTGAAAGGGTGGGAGACAGTTTCTGAGGAAAGGTAACCATTTACAATGTCAGCTAGCATGGGGGCCAGGAAGGGAAGTTAGATGGTTAGCAGTTTAGCAGGAATGGGGTCAAGGGAGCAGGAGGTGATATTTTATCCTTGCATGCAATAAACTTGAATATATCAATATATCATTTTATCCTTGCATGCAATAAACTTGAATACATCAATATATAACAATAATATAATAAAAATCTTGCATCTGTGCCACCTGTTGTCACATATTTGTTATACTTTTTGTGTCAACTTTTTCTATTAGAAATTCTATTAGAAATATCCACATTTATTATGGAAAATGCCAAGGTAAATTCATCACGCTGATCATGCTATCCAACCGCTGGGTTCACACAATTCTCTAAAAATGCTTTCTGAAAAATGCATTCATCCACCCCTTTTTGCTCAGTAATTGAAATTTTGAATGTTCACAATAAGGGTTTAACCAAATTTTTTTTTAATTACATATTTCATGATTACATTTACCTATTGAATTTGTCTTTTGTGTCTTTGAAAGCCTTAATTAACGTTTTCACTTGAAAGTTTCAGCCTCTCCGAGGCCTGGGCTTAGAGTTAAAATATTTGCCTAGAGCTGTGATGCTATGAGCTGAATTTGGATTGTGTTAGCTGTGCAAGTGTAGTGTACCTAATTTCCCAGGATGCATCACTACTGTTCAGTCAGCAATATTGACCTTTTTATTTCTTTAGCTTCTAGCAGTTTCTGCTCAAAAAAAATTTCAAAATTATTTGAAGAAAAACCAGAGGACAAATTTCAAAAGCTTTACCAAGGTAAAATTCATACTGTGTTTTTATTTACAAAAAATAGAGACGCTGGGGTAGAGTTTCCGCTTTGGGCACAATCGGGAAATTGCACCCAAAATGCGCTCGAAATTGCACTGGTTAGGTTACAGCTCAAGTTTTCACTAAAAATTATTTGCATAATCACAAACGTAAAATTTTCCATGAACCAGCGCAATCGGGCAGCGTAATAGAATGTAATTGTTTATTTTTTTCCATTAAAAAGTATTCATTGATGTATTTAAGAGTGGTAACCTGGTCCACTTTTATTAATACAGCTGAAAATGGGTTTATCGCAAAAAAATAAGCATTTTTAGTAAGTGTCCAATCCTCCACCTGTGAGTAACCTGATTTAAAATCACTGAAAATGACTTTTAAAAATCTATACTGAACCATTTACCAGTTTCATTGTCGGTTTCTTAGAAAATTAAATATTTTTTGATATGAAAAAACTTTTAATAACGTGTCTACTCGTGCCTGTGCGCCTAAGAAAATGAGTGCAATTTGAAGAGCCTTCCCGAACCAGTGCAATCGGCGGAATCTCGCAATGTCGACCCGGGGGCGTGGCCAGTTTTGCAGGCTGAACTGATCTTGAACCAGCATAAAAGATCGCGGAAACTCGAGCATGAATGGTTTTGGGTGAAACTCATGTTTAAAATTCCCTGATCTTTTGTGCTGGTTCGGCCGATTCCGAGGATTGGACTGATACTACTGACATAAAGGAATGGAAACTCGACCCTCCTCTGTGTGTGTGTGTGTGTGTGTGAGAGAGAGAGAGAGAGAGAGAGAGAGAGAAAATGACAGTGTTCTGATTATACATGTGTAACAAGTTTTGTTTTGTGTCCTGTAAAAAATTTAAACAATGAGTGAACTTGCAATGTGGAGAGAGAAAGAGAGAGTGAAGGGGATAAAGGAAGTGTCTTTCCTCATGTAATGTTACTTCAATTTATAAAAAAAGTTTGATTTTGAAGCCAAGTAATTTCCTCATCCTCGTGGATCAACGCTAATGGCTTACACCTGTAAGACAGAGATTCTAATTAGTAATACCTAGAAGATGGAGGGGGACGAGAGATAGAGACAGACAGAAAAGAAAGATACAAATGAAGAGAAAGGCAGACAACTTCCTTTCCTCATTCTATTTTTTTTAAGTTGAATTTTGACAGCAAACAAAGTCTCTGAGGAAACCAAATCGAAAGGGAGGGTAGGAGGGGAAGGGGAGATAGCTGGTTGAGGGTGAGGTCGCCTTTAGCTCCTCACCACCTCCTCTTGGAAGATGGGAGTGGGGGCAGTGGATGCAGGGGTAAGGGTGAGGTGAGTGACAACACAGTAAAGGTTGGGGAGGGGGGGTAAAGGGATTGAACGGGTAGTTCAAAGGAGAAAAGGTAGGGGTGGTGATGGGAGTGAGCGTGCGATAGAAAGGGGAATGGGTAGTAGGAAAGTGAAGGGTTTAGGGGATGTGAGGGGGTGGGAAAGCGTGATTGGGGGATGGGATGGGATGGGAAGGGAGTGCTGAGGGCCATATTTTCCCTGTAATTCCCACCCCAATTGCAGCCTGCAGCTGTTGGTAGTTCCTTTCCCCACCTCAACACCACTCACCAAAAAAGAGAGAGGGGCAGAAGAGGGAAGACATGGAAGCAAAAAGAGTTAGGGGAGAGAAGCAGAAGTGAAAGAGAGATAAAAGCAGAGGAGGAGATGCAGAGAGAGTGGGGATGGAAGATGAATGCCAGCATGAATTGGGGGAGAGGAAAGCGCACCAGCTAGAACTGAGGGTGTTGGAGAGGGAAAAGAATGCCAACTTGAATTGGGGAGAAGGAAAAAGAGTACCACTTTGAATGGGAGCAGAAAGGTGCCAGGTTTAATTGAGGGAGGAAGAATGCTAGAATGATCTGGGAAGGTTGGAGAAGAAGAAGAGTGTCTTTGAAAAAGAGTGTGAATAGTGTCTGTGAATTGGGTCAGGAGGGGGCAGAGTGTCTCTGAACTGAGGTGCAGGATTGAATGTGGGAGAATGGCTGTTGAGGTAACTTTTGGGAAAGTGATGGTCTGGTAAGTTTGCTTTTGTCTTTTTCTTTTTGAATTAAAACATTATCAATTATGAAGATAAAAGTGCTTGAAGCTAACCAAAATGTGTCAGTTTAAATGTAAAAAAATTAAAACATGCCCCTGGACCTCCCTATTTTGTGCCTTCATGTACTTGTGTTTGTTTTCCTCCAATACAAATTGAGGAATATTGGGTGTATCTACAGCTTAAGCTTAAGGCCTATGTAACCTTTTGTTTTCACATGTCATAGGCTTATTGTTGGACATTTTGAGTTGGGGAGTTTTTTTCTAGTTTTCTAGGTTGGCACGTAGGCAGGAGTGATATCGGCAGACTGCCCCATCTGTTCAAGTTAGTGCACACACTGGTTCGGATTGGGAAGGAAGGTAGTTTCTTCCATATAGGAATGTTGTTGGATTCACTCCTACAACCAGGTATCTCTGTCTGATAATGCAAATAGGTAGTAATCCCATATTTGTGACGGGATGCCTTTCATAAAGGACATGCCCTCTATTTTGGCATAATTAAGCCAATGTCCTTGATGACTTGCAAAAAGACGGGTAGTGATGTTAATAGGGCTGATCACATGGAGTAACATGCCATCAGCATTTTGTGTTCTATCCAACAGCCTGCCTTCCATGAATGTCTGAATTTGACATTATGCCTGTTGCTGATAGTTCTGCAGCCGAGGCAAAAAGAAGAGGTGATGGTGGGCATTCTTGGCCAGTCCCTCAATGGAGGGCAATGCAGTGGAGGTGTAGCTGTTAGAATATAGCATGGAAGTAGTTGTAAATACAGGGTTCTATTCTAATTTCTGAACCTGTCACCAAATGCCATTCTCCCAACACAAGGAGAAAGTAGTCTCACTCTACCTGAGTGACTGCCTTTCTCACATCCAGGGAGAGAAGAAAGGCTGGGATTCTAGTGCTATGATAGTGCCTTGATTTTCTCCTGAATTATACCCTCAAATGAAGCCTGTTTGATCTGGTGGACTATTTTGGGATATGTCGTGCCCAGTCTGGAGGCCAGGATTTTGGTTAGTATTTTATAAGCAATATTGAGCAGGAATGTAGGCCTGTAGGATGTGCATGAGGTGGGATCGTTGCCCTCCTTGTGAAACAGTGGGCTCGATTTTTGGACGTCCAAGCTGGCGGGTTCGTGGCGGGGGCGGGGGGGGGGGCTCCCAAAATCGGGGATTCCCAGGGCGGGTCCAGAGCCCGGCCCCAACCCCCCCACTTCCGGGTTCCCCAGTGACGCGCTTAGATGTGCGCGCAGCCCCCGCATGGGGGACTCCTGCCAGCAATTAAAGCAGGTGGGATCCCACTTAAACCAATTAATTAGATAGTTCAGGTCATTTGCAGACCTGATTTGTAGGATATTTTAGGAGAGGTGGGATTTTCAACTAAATTGAGACTGTTTCCCGTACTGGGGGAAACACTCCCAGTTGAAATGGACGTGTTGCAGCCACCAGCCTGTGGCAGCTGCAAAGGTCCATTTGACAGGTTGGGGGGGTGGGGGTAGACCCTCACACATTGCAGGAGGCCACTCTGTCACTTTGGACAAAGTTTGGCCTCCACCACCCTCCTCCTGACAATCAAATTCACCAACTTGGAACCTCAACCCTGGTGTGCAGACACATATACCTACCTTGCTGATCCCCTCAAACATACAGCTTCCGGATGGGGGCCGCCATAGCTGCAGTCATGACCTCCTTGGAGGACGAACAGCATCACCAGCCTCGCCGGCCACGCCGTCCACCTCTGACACGTGGAGCTCCACAACACGGTGCTGTGACATATCCACCTGCGCAGCAGGAGGGAGGGCAACCGCAGAGAGAGATGCATCGCAGAAGGCACTACCCTCGCCACAGGGTCCACAGACCGAGGCTCAGCTTCCTGGACCTCTCTGAACAGCAGTGCACACGGAGACTTAGAGTCACTCGACATGTAGTCGTAGACATCTGCAGCCTCCTTCATGCCGAGCTGCTCCCGGCTGGCCTGAGCACCATCTTCTTACCTGTCGCTGTCAAAGTCACCACTGCCCTCAACAACTTCTCCTCCGCATCCTTTCAGTGTGCCACCGGGGACATGGCCGGCGTCTCTCAGTTGACTGCAGAAAAGAGCCCTGCAAATACATCTACACCCATTCTGCAGTGACACAATGGGTGGCATCAGGTGTGGGTCTTCATGGTGATCCTGAGGAAAGGAAATTATTGCGCAAACAAGACAAGATTTTCAAAGATGAGGCAGTAATGGTGATAACAATTTTTAATGATTTTTTGCAAAACAAAGGAAAATAAATCAAAAACATGACAGTTCATCTTTCACCCTTGTGCATCCCCTTTGTGCTCACAAATCCTTCGCCTTACGTTTACGGGAACCCCCACGTGGTGCTATCCCTGTGGCTTCAGCAGAGGTAGTGGCAGGTTGCTCTTGTCCATGCCCTGACCGATGAGATGCTTTGCGCGGACACCCTCTGGTTTTGGGTGCCGGTGAGGGCCCCTCCAAAGACTGCTCCACCTGCACCTGTGCAGGGGCAGACTCGGCCACCTGGAGAGGGGGCAGGATTGCGGGTACTGGTTGAGAGGGGGGCAACGGGTGAGACGTGGGAGCGCCTTGAGTGGCATCCCCACTTCCATGTCCCCTTTCACCATCATCCCTCTCCTGGCCCAGGCCCACATCACTCCTTCCACCCTGCTGGACGACAGTTTGGAGGACTTGTGTGAAGCCTTGGAAGGCCAGTTGTAAGGTATCTGTCAGCCTGTTTAAGGCGGCAGAATGTTGCTCACCCTGAATCCGAATGGCCGTTGTCAGGGCCTGAATGGACTCATTGTTGAGCCGTGCTTGATGCTCGATGGAGGCTAGCCTTTCCTCCATCGCAGACATTCCCGCACCTACCCGCGACACTATCTCAGAGATGCCTCGTGACAGTATTCCACGCATGCAGGAGTTGGACTCCTCCATCCTCTGCATGATTGTGGAGAGCGCGCGTGCCAACTGTTCCAGTACCTCTGGCAATGTGCTGCTGCCCCTCGATGACTCTCCTTTTCATGGCTGGCCCCAGGGTTGAGGATCTGGGTTCAGCTGAGCAGAACCTGGAGAAGAGTGCTCCCACCGATGCGGACTCGCCACAGCTGCCCCTGCCACCAGGGTCTGCTCGTGCTCACATGTGCATGGTGACTCACCATGTGCAAGCCCAACTAAGTAAGGACGGGGACCCACCGAGGTGTGTGTATCTGCGCTGGTGGATGGCTGGCTCAGATGTGACGATGGACCCTCAGAGACCGGCAGGTCCTCTGAGGAATCGCCCTCCACAGTCACGGCGGTCGCAGATGGCCCTGCAAGAGAACAGAAAGCAATATTAAGCATGTGGACAGATGTTGAGGTGCTGCAGATGCCAAGTGATGCTAAGATCATTCGCTGTCATGAGTGCTGAGTGTTAGCTTTCTGTCACCAGCCACTTGTGCACTCCTAGTCTCGGCATCTGTCACGGACAGGCACTCCAGCGTCCGGCTTATTTCGAGTGCCTGCTGCTCCGCATCTGTTAATGCCACCTGGTATGGCGTCCCCCCTCCGGTCCTTGCCCTCTCCTGGGCATTCTGGCATCTCTTCTCCTGTCAAGGCAAAACACAGAGGCATGATTGAGTGACGGTTGCATGGTGACCCGCTGCTTGCATTGGTGTGGGTGGGGTTGAGCGTGAGGGAGATGCATGGGAGGGTGTGTGTGAGACATAGCCATGAGATTGTTTGAGAATTGGGTTGCGTGGTAGTGTTCGAATGGGAACTGGGGCGATGAATACGTGCAGGCAAGGTGAGGAGGATAGTTTAGTGGATGTGAGGAGTGATGCGAGAGCGTTGTGGTGGCAGTGCAGAAGGAGTTGTGTGGTGGTGGAGGTGATGTGGAAGACTGAGTGTGTGAGAATGCGTATGTATACTCACTTTGGCTGACCTGGTTAGGTCATTAAATCTCTTCCTGCACTGCACCCAGCTTCTGGACACATTGCCACCGCTGGTGACCTCCTCGGCAACCTCCAGCCAGGCCTTCCTGGTGGTGGAGGGAGGACACTTCCTCCCATCCGATGGGAAAAAAATTTCCCTCCCACTCCTCACCCCATTGAGCAGCACCTGGAGTGAGGAGTCAGAGAACCTTGGAGCAACCTTGCCTCTGGCCTGCTCCATGCTCCTAAATTGGTTGTTTGCTGCAGGAGGAGCTTTGGAGGACTGCCCCTTTAAATAGGGCTCCTCCTGCTGACAGCCTGTGATGCGGGTGCGCAGTGCGCCCGCTGCACAGGTCTAGAACGGGAAACCCGTAAGCCAAGGTAAGTGGCTTCAATTAGGCTGCGAGTGCGTGCGGAGCACCCTGAATTCACTGGGCGCGTTACCCACGCACCCAGTCGACTCCCCACTGCCAACCCACCTCCCTCCTAATATCGAGCCCAGTGTGCTCGTTGCTTCCTTGAGTGAGCCTGAGAGGATGTTTGTTTCTAATATGTGGAAGAATACTTTCTGCAATATTGGAGCAGTTATAGAATTCATCAAGGAACCCATCAGATTTTGGGTGTTTTCTGGTGATAGATGAGGGAGGGGGAGCTTTGACAAATAATCTGCAGCTTTCCTTGAGAAACTGAGGTTACAGTGAAGTACAAGATTCTGTAAACTCTCTGTTGAGAGGTGAGATCACTGTTCACTTTTCTGATGGATGCAACTTCTACTTTGCACCTGCTGCTGAAGGGTGTATATGAGAAGCTTTCCTGGCTTGTCACCGTGTTCATACTATTTTGCTCTAGTGAACCAGAATAACTACTCTGCATCCATGACCCCCTCCTGCGTGAACTAGAACCCTTTCTGCAGTATTTGACTTTTGTCCCTTGTGTTGGGTCTCTAGATCCATTATTTTTTACTCAAGGCTTCTTTTTGTCTCTAGCATCTGCCATTTTTTGGCTGAGGTGTCGGTAACTATATGACTCCTAAGGAATGCTGTAGTATTTTTCCAAAGAGGTATGGGGATACTTCATGTCCTTCGTTCTCTGACATATACTGAGCAAGTTGCACTTTCATGTAAGTTAGAAGGACAGGGTTGGAGTGCCAGTGCTGGAGGTGGGGTTTGGGACAGGAGGTGTCCAGCAAGAATTTAAATATGACAGTCCTATTTCAGAACAGTGAACTCCAGACAGGCAGCTTGCTTTACAAGGAGGTGACCTATTCTAGAGTTTGTCTTATGTGGATTTGAATAAAAGGTGAAACCACTCCCAGTGGGGTGCAAGGCCCTCTAACATCCAAAAGGCCAGGGTGTTTGCATTGTGTCATGGTTGTTCTGGTTGCTTACTATTGATGCCTTGTGCCTGCCCGCCTTCAGGTCCCCACCCATTATTACCCAAAAATATAATAAAGCATAGTCAGCACGGATTTCAAAAGGGAATGTCATTTTTGACCAACCTTACTGAATTATTTGAAGAAGTAAAAGAAAGAATAGGTAAGGGTAATGCAGTGGACGTAATATACATGGTCTTTCAAAAGGCCTATGATAAGGTACCACAAGGTCAGAGCATGTGGGGTCAGAGCATGTGGAGTCAGGGGACAAGTAGCAGAATGGATAGCAAACTGGCTACAAAACAGAAAACAGGGAGTAGGAGTTAAAGGTAGTTACTCAGACTGGCAGAAGGTGGGAAGTGGTGTTCCACAGGAATCGGTGCTGGAACCACTGTTGCTCACTATTTAGATAAATGATTTGGACTCGGGAATTGGAAGTACAATTATCAAAATTTGCAGATGACACCAAATTGGTGGTATAGTTAATATTGAGGAAGACTGCGACAAAATACAAGAAGACGTTAACAAACTTGGAAAAATGGGCGTGTAAATGGCAAATGAATTTCACCATAGATAAGTGTGAGGTGTTGCATTTTGGTAGGAGGTATAAGGAGGCCACGTATGTCTTGGAAAATGAGTCTAAATGGGATGGAGGCACAAAAGGATCTAGGGTACAGATTCACAAACCATAAAAAGTGCAAACAAAGGACTGGGGTTCATTTCCTCTAGAAATGAACTCCAGTGCTTTGTTTGCACTTTTTATGACTTTGTTAACCGGTGTTACTTCTTTTAATTATGTTAAACTTATATAGAACCTTGGTTAGCCCACACTTTACTGTGCATACTTCTGGTCCCAATATTACAAAAAGGATTTAGAAGCACTGAAGAAAGTGCAAGAAAGATTTACAAGGATGATACCAGAACTAAGGGTGTACAACTACCAGGAAAGACTGAACAAGCTGGGGCTCTTTTCTCTAGAAAAAAGACTAAAGTGATCTGATGGAGGTCTTTAAAATTATGAAAGTGATGGTAGGGTAGAAATAGAAAGCATGTTTCCACATGTGAGGGAGTTCAAAACTAAGGGCCATAAATACAAGATAGTCACTAATAAATCCAATAAGGAATTCAGGAGAAACTATTCTACTCAGAGAATGGTGAGAATGTGGAATGTGCTACCACATGGAGTGGTTGAGGCGAATAGCAAAGATGCATTTAAGGGGAAGCTAGATACGTGAGGGAAAAAGGAATAAAAGGATATGTTGATAGGGTGAGATTAAGTAAGGTGGGAGGAGGCTCATGTGGAGCATAAACACCGGCATAGACCCGTTGGGTTGAATGACCTGTTTCTGTGCTGTAAAATTCTATGTACCCTCCATAATGGGCAAGGGTCGGGGAGGTCCCCACCAGAATGGTAGTCAGTATGGGACTTAGAGGGTGGGGGGGGGCAGGGTAGACAATGAAGATTTTAAATGGGAGGCTTAAGTAATGAAAAGTTTGAGGTACCCAAAGAAGGTGAGGCTGCTTGAGGAATTAGGGGAGAGACCAAAGTGTGATTTGAGGATCACGCTGTAGCCATGGCATTTTGGACAAGGTAGGTGCTGGAAAGTATAGCCGGGTGGGCTATAGTCTTCTGTGGCCTAACTAATGATTTGCGTAGGTTTGGCATTACATCTTTGCTTTTGTATTCAATACCACTATTCATTAAAATAGTGCTTTTTTAAAAAACTGTTTGATCAACCTATCCTCCCACTTTTAAAAATTTGTGTATTTGAACCCCTTTGTCTGTGCTCCTTTACCATTTAATGTAAATGTTCTCTCCTTATTCCCCTTGTTTCACCTCACATTTCTCTGCAATAAATTTTATCTGACCTCTATCAATCTACTAACTTGTCCAAGTCTCCCTGAAGCCACTTGCAGTCCACTTCACAGTTAACCATACTCTCTATTTCTGTGCCGCCTGAAAATGTTGATATTATGCCCCCGTAGCCAAGTCTAGATCATATATATATATTCTAAAGACAATGAAGCACTAATGTTTACATCCCTCCAGTCCAAATAACATCCATTAACTACTACTCACTATTTTCTGTACTGTAACCAATTTCCTATCCATGCTGCCACATCCTCAATATCACGCTTTAATTTCATCAAGCCTGCTATGTGTCACTTTATGAAATGCCTTTTGAAAATTGATATGCGTAACTTTATCCATCAGATCCACCAGTTCCACCTCCATGATTCAGGCATACTTGTGTGCTAGAATTAAGATCCTGGTGGAAGTGGAGCCCAAAAATGTTGAAAATGCTTGCTCTGAATGTGACTTTTAAATCACCAATGTTTTCAATTTCTGCAGTTCTTCAATACAAATGGCCCGCCCCCACCCTCCATGGAACAGCAAAGTGCCTCCGAGAAATTCTTGGGGCCCCATGAGTCACAGGCCCAGGGAACACAAAATGGTGTGGGTATCTGTCCCTTTTATGCACATGATGCTGACCCCAGAGCTAGAGGAGATTGCTTGGTAGAAATCCTGCCCTGCTGCACTTTTAGGGTCAATAACGCCTGCTGGGGTATGGTTCCATGGCCAATAGCTGTCTCCTTGCCTAAGCTGCTATTCTTTATGTATGAGCCTAGTCAATGAATGTTGGCTATTACAGTTGATCCTGATCTTATTTTCACCCGATACCTACGTACACTTTTGACAGGGCTGACTGGACAATAATCAAAAGCTGATTTTTCCCTCGCTTCTTCAAAAACACAATTCAAATTGGTTGAATTCACAGATGACAATAATCCAATGAAGCAATCAAGGAACTACAAAAGGATCTAGACAAAATCTGCAAATTAAATTTATTACAGGTAAGTGTAAGGTGCTACATACTGGAAGAAAAAAATTGGGACATTCTTAATGAATGGTTTCAAACTGGCTAGGAAAGAGGCTAACAAGAGATCCAAGAGTGACAATAGAATCAACACTTACAATGTCTAGTCATGGTACAGCAGCAACCAACAAAACAAACAGAATTCTGAGCTATAAATCAGTAGAGCAAGTCTGAGGCCATCAAACTGAAACTGTATCATTTTCTGGTCAGGCTTCTTGAGTACTGTATTCAGTTCTGATCACCGAGGCACAAGGAACACCCTGGAGACAGTACAGAGAGGGCCCACAAGCTGATCTCTGGTTACAGAAGACTGAATTATGACGAGAAATTAGAAAACCTTTGGGTTTTCCAGCTTGATAGGATGAAAATGAGAAGGGACCTTATCGGAGGAATTAAGATGCTAAGTGGAATTGAAAAGGTTAATCTAGAGCTCCAGTTTAGGTTTAACCAATTTGCATGGGAACATATGCATAAAGTAGTAAAAGACAAGTTCAAGACTGATCTCCTGAAGAAATACTCACACAAAGAATAATTAATACCTGGAATAATTTTCCAGTTAGGGCAATGGGAACAAAAACTCTGGAATCATTCAGAAACAGTTGGATGCTGTGATAGGGATAATAGAGGTCTTTATGGAAGGATGAACTAAATAGGCTGGATGACCTCCCTCATCTATTCTTATATTTGTGACCTTTGTAATCCTTAATCCAGGGACACAGAGGCCAACTGTGGTGCCACCTGTTCGAATAGTTAATTAAACATAGATTAGGGATCAAATCTGACTGGGACCTTCCTGGTCCACAAAATACCACATCATGGCATGCATCTACCTACCCATTGACCCATCAATGTGTAGTGTTTTTGACCTCCCTTTTGTGCGCTGGTACTGGCCCTCTTGCACATTTCCTTGTGTCCTGGTGGTGCCGTGAACTGCTTTCTTGCACTTCCATATTATTTGTGGCCTTTCTGTTCATTGTTTCCATGCTTGCTGTTTGCACTCCCTTATCTGCTTATCTCTTTTTCCTCTATTGCATTCACTTTCCCAGGTCATAATGTGCAAAACTTGTAATTTTTAGCCGGAGTTCTTTATAGTTATTCTAGTCACACTATTTTACTCCATTAACTGTAATCTTCGGAAGTATCCTTTACCCCGGTCACTACATAACTGGGACTTTGAAACTTCCTTTAAAATACTGAATCTCTTTCAACAAGTTGGGAGCTATGTAGGGTGATCGCTGGTGACTATTTGTAGCATAAACGTATCTAATTTTGTGTATTTTCAGGGCAGGTAGAGAACTGGAAATTAACTTAAATTATCACATTCTTTGCCGCAAAATATCACAACCTGAAAGGGGAGGGGATAAAATCAGGACTCTCACAAAAGATCAACAAACGTGGTGTTCCTAGATGTGCCACCCATTCTATTTTATTGATAAATATTTACATACTCAGCATCATCCTGTAATCGTTTCCCTGTCCGAGAGCAACTGAATTTACACCAGCAAATATTTACTTGTTACTTGAACATTGCACTTCTTTGATTGGTTTGCTAACCTCGGTCTGCTGACATTGGGCACTTTTTTTTTTTGGCTTGCAACGTGAGCTCCGATCGAAAGCAGCAGCAGCAGTCGTTAGCCATTAAAAACTTTTTGCTTTTGTGTTTGCGGGTGGCAAGAAGAGGGGGGAAAAAAAAAAATCCCCCACCCCAATACCAGCGGGCTGCATGAATCCCTGCAACACGGTGAGAAATGCTGCAGAATCTCGCAGCGGGCGGTGCCAAACGAGGTGAGTTTCAAGCCACTGCTGCCAGGCAACAAAAGTAACAATGTGGTGGAGTGGAGTGGAGGTGGAATCAGGCGCTGCGGCGGGGAGCTAAAGGGAAGGTCCTGAGTGAGTGGCGTTTGATCACAGCTCGGCGTGGGACCGGCCGTGCTGCCATGGCGCTGTGCTGAGGCTGGCTGTGCTTGTGCTGCCCTCCCCGCGGTGCACAGGACGCCGGAGAGACACCCCCACCCCCACCCCCACCAACTCCCCCCCCCCCCCCCCACTATCCCCCGGATCCGGGCCGAGTGGAATGCGGCCGGCGGGCGCGTGCGGTCGATGTGTTCCATTCCAAACACTTCACTATGGACGATGAAGGAGGGTAGGTACTGTCGAGACCCCCCCCCCCTCCCCCCTTCCCGGCTCCTGGTTCTCACATACTTTCACTTCTGTACAAGCCGGGACGTGGCCGCCGGTGCATTCGCGGTGTGTGCACACAAGTTGCCCGTCTTTCTCCCGTTTGACCCGGATCAGTCCCCTCCTGTCACATTGCCCAGTTTGGCTGCTTGTTGTCTTTCTCGATCTTTAAACCCGAGTACAGACCGCTCTTAATACGCATGTGCAATCTACCTACCACTTATTTTTTTAAAAAAATCTACAACTTTATCTTGTAACTCAATAAATTACTTGTTTGCATCCTGTCCACCCTGCAGATATACCATTTGCACATCTGAGCTGACACTACCTCGGTTGCCACTCGTTCTGATGCTGTGCTGAGAGGTTTTCTGATCATTATTGTATTCTAAAGCGTGTTGATTTCTGGAAAGTTTTAACAAATCTGTCATTTCCTGGAAATTGCCATTTCTCTAGTATTGCGGTGTGTTCTGTAGCTCGTTGAAGTAATGTTTGTGTGGACTCGAGAATTACAGGTAGCTGTTAGAGAATTGCTTTATAAATCTGGGCCACCAGTATATTAAATACCAAATGTAATTATTGAGGTGCAGACGATCCCACCAATACACAAATCACATAAATAGCTGCATCAGTACTAATGGTGTTCTGCACTTCAATATTACCTCAGTAGAGTGGACAATGTCAGTTGAAAACCTAACACCATTAATCTTCCTGGTCTGGGTACAGTGATGTTTGTTGGCTACTGCCAACACTTTAGCTTGTTCAGCTGTATTTCTATGTCCTTTTCCTCTGAACTATTGGGTGGAAAGGTGCATGTTTAGTGAAAAATGGCCTGGCAGCCTTTAGTCATTTCACTGGTTACTGTAAGCAGAAGCTGAGAAACTCCAGAGTTACATAGAAATACAAAGAGTGCACCTTTGGGGAAGAGATATTGAATGCTGTATTTTTAAGTTCTAACACACCATGGTTCCTCTAAAGTGTTTATTCACTTTACTCCTATGTGGTTTGCAATCTCCAGCCAATATCACAGTGTGCTGTTGTCTTATTGATTGTTGAAGAATGTATAAACGCAGATTCCAGTGTTTTTTTGTTTCCAATTTTCTTCCTGACCTGAAGGTGAAAAGGACTTTTGCTGGGTTATGATTCCTAGGATGGCAGAAACTTTCAGGTACCTTTCCCAAATAGCCATTCATCATTTGCGAGTCTAAGCATTGAGTGTTGGCAGACTATTCGTAGGCCTCTACTGTAGCTCAATCTTGTCAACACCCAGAATCCACAGACACTCATACACTTTTCAGCAGGGTCATTGGACAGCGATCAGGAATGGGAACCCTGGCTTTTTTTGTTTCCGTCCCCTCCCTAGTCCAGGGGTCCTAAAGCAATTCCCCAATTGTCACTTCAGCTGAGATCACCTAACTCGGCACAGGCCAGGAATTGATTCTCTGGTCTTTAAGGCTTAGTACTACGTCTTGCAGTGCGTCTCTCCACTGAGCAATCACAAGCTATCCCAAAAGGTTTTAACATCCTGACCACAAGAAAAAATATTGTCATTATCTGAAATCAGATTTACTGAGGCGGGATAGTTTTCCTTATTTTCTTTGCTGCCTGAAATTGCAGAGATTTAGCAATCATTGTTCAAAATCTTGCACTTTGCACAATGATGTAATTATGACTGAGAACAAAAAGTTATTTGGGATATAATATGTACGTAAATATTTGTTTAATAACTTTAGAACATTTTAATGTGATTTTATCCCTCTTCACTGTCACAAGAAAGTGATTTTTTTTAACCCTTTGTGATAAAATTAGCAATCAAGCAACTTTAAATTCTACAGAATGCAGTTAAAACTGCCCTGTAAAATGCCGCTGCTGGTGTGTGATGTAGTGGTTTACTGTTGTGCCTCGTGCAAAAACCGCTGTTCTATCCAATTATCACTTTGCAATTGATCTTAGAGGATTCAAGTCCAGAAGAATAATTGTTGCATAAACCTTTTGGGGTCTTAATTTTCATTTTTGGAAATGGGGCATTTGCAGTCTTCACCTGTGCATGTTTTTTTTATTCGTTCATGGGATGTGGGCGGTGCTGGCGAGGCCAGCATTTATTGCCCTTGAGAAGGTGGTGGTGAGTCGCCTTCTTGAACCGCTGCAGTCCGTGTGGTGAAGGTTCTCCCACAGTGCTGTTCGGAAGGGAGTTCCAGGATTTTGACCCAGCGATGAAGGAACGGTGATATATTTCCAAGTCGGGATGGTGTGTGACTTGGAGGGGAACGTGCAGGTGGTGGTGTTCCCATGTGCCTGCTGCTCTTGTCCTTCTAGGTGGTAGAGGTCGCGGGTTTGGGAGGTGCAGTCAAAGAAGCCTTGGCGAGTTGCTGCAGTGCATCCTGTGGATGGTACACACTGCGCCGGTGGTGAAGGGAGTGAATGTTTAGGGTGGTGGATGGGGTGCCAATCAAGCGGGCTGCTTTGCCCTGGATGGTGTTGAGCTTCTTAAGTGATGTTGGAGCTGCACTCATCCAGGCAAGTGGAGAGTATTCCATCACACTCCTGACTTGTGCCTTGTAGATGGTGGAAAGGCTTTGGAGAGTCAGGAGGTGAGTTACTCGCTGTATGGTATGGTTGGAGACCTGAATTTTTGCTTGGTTTTCCACGTGAATGTAAGCATTGTTGACAGACACCATACACATGTACAACTTGGGGGAATCTAGTTCATCTGCATGTGGGGACCTAAAGGTGCTCTTTGTTTGTTAATCTTATTTTTTTGGTTCAAAAAAGGGGATGAGCAATATATCTTAGTACAAGATTTACTCAAACATTTTTTGTTTAATTTTCTTTTATAAACATTGTTGTGGAAGGTCCAGGCTTCTTACTCGAGCCTTTATATATTCTTTAGTGATGTGCACACTGATTGGAAATAGTCACTATATCAGAATAAAGTGTTGCACAGAATACAAATGCAGCAGTTGAGAATTGATGCTCATTGCAAGCTCTATTATTTTGTTTGTCCCTGTGCAAATGAAGATATGACTCTAAAATGCGTAAGCTGCTCCATTTTCATCCATCTGATGGGAATAGCCATGCAACATTACTCTGCAATTTGTATTGCACAGAGCTTTGGAGGTAACTGAAAACACAGATGTAATAAAGTAATCTGTGATGTTACTTCTATTGGGGGCAGCCCATTAGTTGTAATACTGGAGCTGTTCAAGCTTTATGTGCTTACGTTGTTGTCAGTAGAGTGCTTCAGTTGTTCCACTGTAGCTATCTCTAAAACCTAATGTAGATGGGGCTGCAGTAATTACTATCGAATTAATAGAAAATATGGATACAAGTAAAAGAGAATTAAAGGAAAAGCCAGAGTAGGGCCGAACTAGGCTGAGCACAAGGCACAACTTTAGCGTATTTTACAGCAAAGAAATACAGTTTGATTCAGAGTAAATTATAAAAGAACAGAATACATGTAAGCCCGTCAATGAACTTAAGACCAAATCCATTTGAGTTTGTAAGATTTCTGTTTGTCTTCTCTTTCTTGTTAGTACAAAATACTGTAAAATCTGCCCTATAAATCTCACCTGTGTGACTTTTGTACTGGTAGTGCTAAAACTGGGTGCAATATATTTTAAATATTTTTGTTTGAACAAGATTCCCCCAGATGGCATCTTGTGAACATTTATAGGTTCTGTGCCATGCTGAACTATCCTGATTGGGGAACAGCTGAATTGTTATCAAAATTATAGCATCTTTACTATATCTTTGCAAGCGCCAACCTGAATGCTTGGTAAAATGTACAACACAATGCAAAATTTTTATTGCTCTTTTTAAAATACTTCTGCTATTCTTGATGTAACAGGTAGTTCAAGTGGAATCCTGAGAGTCAAAGATGCTGGGATATTCTGAATGCAATGCCTGATCCACTCATGGTATCCTTAGCATTCCTTTACCTTTGACCCTTTGAAATCTTGACATGAAGTGTATACAAATGAAAGTATTTGCAGTTGCAGTAAAATTTCCATGTATAAGCTTTTAAATAAAACCTGTGCATTTGAAATGTTTCAAAACATTTCTAGGAGGGTGAAATCGACTTGTACAGGGTAGTAATTATGCACAAATATTGTAGAATTACAATGGAGCCGTACAAACTACATTGTCTGCATTTTTGCATAATTTAGCACTGCAACTTAAACCATTAAGTGATGAATTGGATTAAATTATGCTAATTTACCACCATAACAACCGGAAATGAATCACGTCACCTTTGGTAACGAGTCCAGTGATACGTACTCTGAAATGATGTGCAAAACTAAATTAACCAATAAGCCACGCTTGAGGGAAACCAAATTGAAAGTTGACCTTAAAAAGGTGGGTGGACTCCACAGCCAACAGAGGGAAAAAGGCTAACTATGGAGCTGTACCTTTCCTATTCCCACTAGGCAAAAACGCAACTTCTCCTGAGCAGAGGGCAGTGATTGTATTTTGTGGGAGGAAAGCCAAGTAACAGACCTCCAGTTTAAAAGTACAACCAAGGCCATTCATTGTGTACAGACATCACACACATTATTGATTACAGATGACTTTGTACAGCATTTTAAAAAAAAGATTTATACATATATATTAATGCTCATTGACCACTTGTATCTGTATTCTATATATTTGAATAGATGATTACCACATTGGTAACACTACTTTCAGAGGTGAGTAACATTAGTCCACATCAGACAATTCAAGCCTTTGGTCAAAAAAATTCAAAAGTATGGCATTTCCCGCCACAGTTAGTCGAGAGCTTGCTGCCGTGTGAGGAGTAATGTTAATGTTGTGATGTCATCTCAGTATCTGTAACTTGGGTTTCCAAACTGGCACAGCAGTTAGGTACTCCTGACAGAACAAGGCTATTAGTTTAGCATTTAGAGGATAAAGTAGATTGAAGCAGAAACATTCAGGATATTGTACTTTATTACCTGACTTTATAAAAAAGTTAATACATTAATTAATTAAGCAGCTGAGTGAATGTAGACAGCAGTTGATAAATGAGTAGACTGTTGTACAGCTAATTTCTGCTAAATGTGTTCCTGCTCCAAATATGGAGCTCCACGTATTCAGCTCCTTTAATTCCTGTAGAGATTATCTGATCCAAGTTCAATGTACTTTTATTAAAACACAAAATGTTTCGAATTGTTTTCACTGCTTAACACACTGGATATTGTCAGTGTAACATGCTCTTTATATGTTGTGTACTAACACCTTAACACAAATGGGATGGGGGGATGGGACAACAGGAAATTGGGCTACTTTGGTCCTCTTTTATGCCCGTATTGTACTTTTTATGTTGTGATTGTGATATGACGCCATTGCATCCTGATTCTCATTCAGATTTCTCCAATGAATGTTTATTGCTTTCATCAGTTCAACGTTGGTTATTTCCCATTTTAAAGTGCATGGTTAAACTTTGCTGTAGTGTGGTTTTAGGAAAAGTAAGTGATGAAAGGTGCAGTCTGTTCTTAATTTGAAGTTGCTTATTTTGAATATCTGTTAATTTGATTTGAAATTTTGCAAACAAGCCTCCTATGCTTAATTTTGTATTGCCTGTAATGGATATTTTGATTTTTTTTTGAAGTGGAAATGCATTAGGATTATACAAAACCTATTGTATTGGTAGCATAATTTAACTTTCATAAATACACAATGAAGTCACCACCTGGGGTAGTATTAAGTGATACAGGCCAGAAGGTCATAAGTTCAACCTAGTCCCAGGTTTAATCTGCTCTGCACTACTCTGAATTAGTTGATATCAATCAGGTCAGAAGTGCAACAAATTGGCTGATTTTATGGGATAAATTTTAACCCCATGAAAGGGTGGGTTGGGGTCGGGTGGGAAGGTAAAAATTGTAAAAAATTCAAAACCTGACCCCAGTTTGTCTCCAACCTGCTCACTTGCGGTTTTAACAGAGGCGGGTCAAAGGGCGGGTGACCAACCCGCTCTCAGGAGGCAGGTCGCTCAATAAAACCTTTTAAGGAGCCTCTGGGCCTCCATTTTGACAGCTTTTTTCATTTTTAACTCCTGGGGGCTGGGACTTCCGGGCCTTCTGCTTCACGCCACGTAAGAGGAGGCGAGAAGGCCTGGATCAGCAGGTAAGTGTCATTGTTGCACTGTTGTGGGCCAGGAGGAGCATGAGTGTTTCCTCCAGGCCCAACAAGCTTACCTGCAGCGGTCCTGCACATGTAACCGACCGACCCCCTCTTCCCCCCCGCCCCCCCAATGTCTGACCCCCCCCACCCACCCCCCTCCCCAAGCTAAAACCATCTAACCTGCATTATCAAAGTAGATGATTCACTTGGAGAGTGGGGAACTGCTTGTTATTTTATCTATTTGAAAGATACATCAGTAGTCGGGAAAATGTTAGAATCTATTATTAAGGATGTAGTTACAGGGCACTTAGAAAATCATGATATGATTAGGCAGAGTCAACACGGTTTTATGAAAGGGAAATTATGTTTGACAAATCTATTAGAGTTTATTGAGACTAGCAGGGTAGATAAGGGGGAACCAGTGGATGTAGTATATTAGGATTTTCAAAAGGCATTCGATAAGGTGTCACACAAGAGGTTGTTACACTAGATTAGGGCTCGTGGGATTGGGGGTGATATATTAGCATAAATTGAGGATTGGTTAACGGACAGAAAAGAGAGTTGGAATAAATGGGTCATTTTCGGGTTGGCAGGTTCTGACTAATGGGGCGCCGCAAGGTTCTGTGCTTGGGCCTCAGCTATTTACAATCTATATCAATGACTTAGATGAGGGGATCGAGTGTAAATTTGCTGACGATACAAAGCTAGGTGGGCAAGTAAGCTGTGAAGAGGACGCTAAGATATGCAAAAGGATATGGGCAGGTTAAGTGAGTGGGCGATAAGGTGGCAGATGGAGTTTAATGTGGGGAAATGTAAAATTATCCACTTTGGTAGGAAGAATAGAAAAGCAGAATTTTTTTTAAAAGGTGAGAGACAAAGAAATGTTGGTATTCAGAGGAATTTAGGTGTCCTCGTACACAAATCACAGAAAGTTAAACATGCAGATACAGTAAGCAATTAGGAAGGTAAATGGTATGTTAGCCTTTATTGCAAGGGGGTTGGAGTATAAGAGTAAGGAGGTTTTGCTGCAATTATATAGGGCTCTGGTGAGACCACATCTGAAGCTCTGTGTTCAGTTTTGGTCTCCTTATCTAAGGAAGGTTATACTTGCCTTTGTGGGGGTACAAAGAAGGCTCACTAGATTTTAAACTCACGATGAGAGCGTTGTCGTATGAGGAGAGATTGAGTAGAATGGGCCTATATTCTCTGGAGTTTAGAAGAATGAGAGGTGATCTCATTGAAACATAGAAAATTCTTGGAGGGCTTGACAGGGTAAATGCTGAGAGGCTGTTTCCCCTGGCTGGAGAGTCTAGAACTAGGGGTCATAGTCTCAAGATAAGGGGTCGGGCATTTAGGACTGAGATGAGTCAAAATTTCTTCACCCAAGGGGGTTGTGAATCTTTGGAATTCTCTACCCCAGATGGCTCTGGATGCTCAGTCGTTGAGTATATTCAAGACTGATTTCGATAGATTTTTGGACACTTGAGGAATCAAGGGATATGGGGATAGGGTGGGAAAGTGGAGTTGAGATAGAAGATCAGCCATGATCTTATTAAATGGTGGAGCAGGCTCGAGGGGCCGTATGGCCTACTCCTGTTCCTATTTCTTACGTTCTTATGAGCGGCTTCAAAACATGCAACTTTGGACAGCATCCACCATTGTACTTTACCAAAATCCTGGTGACAGCCAGTGGCGTTGCTTGGGATTGTGGCCTCCTGATCAAATGTTAGGGAAAACCCCTGCTTTAGAACCAGACGTGTGGTCTGGTGAAAATGTGTTTATTTTAGCTGTTTTATTTCTATATGATTGGTGAAAACTATTTCTTAATGGTAGCCCCACTGTTGTTTGCTTGCACATGACTGAAGCAACCATTTAGTTTCTGTGTAGACATTTTTTATTAAAGAAGTAAACCGAATGGGTACAAATATTAGAGTAAGTAATTGTTCATTTACCATCCACCTGTCATGTTTAAATGATTCAGAGAGACTGCATTCTCCCTCTGTGATAGTTAATGTATCTACAATTATAAAAGGAACAACTCTCTCCTCAAGTCTTTTATGTTAAAATAATCCACAAGGGATTTTCTTTGAAATACCAAAGTGAACCCCACATTTCCTCAAAGACGTCCAGAAATCCATATGACATCCTTTCAAAGAGAATCAGTTCAACTATTTCCTTGCAACGTGCCTCCAGGGTTATCTCTTGATGTTTCTGGTGTTTAAGAATGATCCTTGTGGCTATTATAAAGCAAACCAATTAAAGAACTGGAGCTGAATTCAGTTTAAAAAAAAACTATATAAATCACAAGCTCTGACTGTAGCCATCGCATATAACTTGATAAATTACAATTGTTCCTACCATGCTGAAATAAAATGTACTGTTTCCAGGACCAAAGTGACACCAGTGTGTAAATCAAGCCGTAAATATGCAAATACTTGTGCATGATCCTTAATCTACCAAATGTTTATTTGAAGTAAATTTTGAAAAAAACATTACAGGTTTAATGAGTTACCATCCTCCAGATGAGCTGTTAAGCTGAGGTCACACCTGCCTGTTCATTTGGACTTTAAAGATCTCATGGCCCTATGTAAAGAAGAGGAGAGAGTTCTCCCGATGTCCCGGTCAATATTCTTCCCTTAATCAACACCACCAAACACATTAACTGGTCGTTCATTTCATTGATGTTTGTGGGACCAAAATGACAGCTGTGTTCACCTACTCAGCAACAGTGACTGCGCATGTGATAAGGTAAAATTTAAATGAAAGTTCTTTTTCTGAAGTTCCAGTTGTCAGATGCAGGGCCCAATTGGCCCTTCATGCATTACGAATCTTGTGAACCTCCTCCTCATCCCCACTCAACCCCTCCCTCAGGCCCGCATCACATCTCTCAAGCACCCACATTTATCTCCCTGCCCCTCCAATGGGCCTCCAGCCGCTCCCTTCCTCTGCACAGCTCTTCAAAATGTCTGCTTTATTAAATATGGTCTTTCCCATCCACAATCTTGTCCTGGAGGACAGCCTTGGCGAGTTGGAGAAACGGGTGCTACCATATTGTTCCACCCATCCTCTCTTTGTGCACGGCTTACCCATTGGGAACGCAGCATCATGGAATTGGCCGTAGTGTCTTTTAGAAATGTGTTACATATGCCACGATTATTTGGGTCGCAAGTTAAAGAAATCAGCGCATTATGAATGGCTTGTCAGACCCTGTCTGATTTAACTTGAGCAACACCTAATCCCAGAAATTACAGTTTGAAAAGATTTTGCTTATGTCGCTGTTTACAATAGATTTAAAACAAACAGAACTTTGTGCCAACTATCAAGGCATCGTTTTTCTCTGTTCTAAAACATTTCAACATAATTTGCACGTCTGGTCATTTCAGGGGCAGCTACAGTCTGTACCTTTTTAGACTAAATGTGATTTTCTAACAATCTAGCTCTTCTATTTTCTCTCCTCTCCTAAAGATGTTACCTCTTTACTTGGGTATGGTTTGACAGGCGTCTGCTGAATATATATCCATCCCCACATCTCCCATGCCCAATAATATCCAATAACAGATGACATTAGTATCTGGTATTTTGCTGGGTGGCCATTATTTATGTAGGTAGAGTGTAGGCCATTCCCCCATGATGGGCACCATTGTAAGACTAATCCTGTTCTCACCATGGTCCACACATGCACTTTTCATCTTGGACTATCAGAAGTGGGAATTCTGACTGATTTCCTCCCAGCCCAGGGGCTCGAGGAACAATTATTGCTCCCCCTTGCTGCCCTGACTAAGATTTGCTCACTCAGCACAGACTGTAGGACCTCTAGAGGTTTGATGTTATTAATGGCATTCCTTTTAAAGAATTGGCTGTTCAAAAGACTGTCATAGAAATACTACCAGTCTTTTCTACAGTAACTACTTTGCTTACAATGGTGTACATTTCCAAATACTGCACTATACATGTTACATATTTGGCATATAGAGAGAGAGGGATGTATCAAAGTAGTGCAAGTGATCCTTAGTTTTTCTGAGGCTGAGCACTCCTAGATATGAACAGGAAACTCAGTGATTTTTCTCCCTTTAGTTTTAAAATATATTTTGTTTTTAATGAGTAAATCTGGCAAAATAGATAACTGATTCAAGCAGAGTATTCTGATGTACCATTCCCAACCAGTAGGGATTTAGATTCAAACAGAATCATGATCCAAGCATAAACTTTCTTGGTAAATTATTTATATGTTTATTAGGATTCCGTGTAGTAGTCATGATGAGGAATTTGAAATTTTAGATTGAAATGGTACAGTAAATTATAAATCTGAACAAAGACGATTCCTCTCCCATGGCTTCAAACATTTGCAAACATAATCTTGATTGTTTTTACAGTGTGTCTCAAACTGCCTTTTGCATGCATTAGATTTTTGCTTCTTTTTGTTGTGTAGAATTTAAAGAACTTTTCACAGATGGTAGCCTGAATTAAACAGCCTGAAAATTCCACTCATTTAAAATCATTCACCTTTTAAGTTTTATGGTGTTAGAAACAGCACAAGTCAGGAGTTTGATGGAGTACTTTCCACTTGCCTGGATGGATGCAGCTGTAGCAACACTCAAGAAGCTTGACACATCCAGGACAAAGCAGTCTGCTGGATTGGTGCTTCATCCACTAGTCTAAATATCCACTCCCTCCACCACAGAGGTACCGTGGCTGCAGTGTGTACTATCTACAGCTAAGGGTTCTTAAGGAGTCAATGCGTTCGTGAGGGGAGGGAGGGAAATGGTGAGAAAAGGAGGACAAAAAAAGTAAGTTGACATCTCAGTGGACCTGCACTATGTTATTGTGAATTTCTCTCAGACTATTGTTCAGCAGGTAGGTATGATGTTTTCACCAGCAAGTTTTATGCTGGAGCAAATGTAGCATGGAACATATGCTGCCATGAATTTGACACTTATCGTAAAACACCATTAGATTTCTAACAATCTTAATGTTGTAAATGGCTTTATTTCAGCAGACTCTATCTTCCTTTTGAAAATAGTTATAAGGTCAGGAAAAATGTCCTTCCATTTGTACTTGTTCCTCTGCCAATAAAGACTTCAAGGTGGCAGATTTTAGTCTCCTTTCCAAAAGGAGTGTGTTAGGCTCTGCAACTGACTGTTTCCACAAAGGTTAATGTCATCATAATAATTTGGAATTACTTTATTGAAATTTCTACTAACTTGTTATCTTTTTGTTTGCTAATTGATTGAAAGTTCTGGGAATTTTCTGTGCATTTGTAAACACTAACTCACTATAACTACTATGCAGAAGGGAAAATGTTACAACTAAAAAAACTACCATTTATTTTTCTGTGGAGTACTGTATATAGCTTGGCAGTATTTGGAGAAAGTTATTTGATTGGCAACTTTGAGTAGGTGATAACATTTCAATGATCAGTACCCTGATTTTTATACTTTGTATATTTGGTTTTGAGAATTATATAGCTATTTTTGGGATGAACTCCATCTTTGATCATGAAACTGAAGTACTGTGGGCCTTTTCTAAGTCTCAAATGTGAACATTTGGATCACTTATCTGATACAGATGATAAATGCCTGAGAAAGTATTGAGTCCTGTTGATTTTGTTGTTTAACAACATGTTTTCTTGCTGCCTGGGAATAAACCAGCCTTTTCCATTTTCATGTGGTTTCATAAACAACGCTATGTGAATTTGGGACTATTGTCTCCTTTCAGTTTTGAGTCTTTTTTTCTTGGCAGCAGTATACGCAAACATTGCTGACTGGTAGTGTTAGTTAAATTGGAGAATGGCAGAAGGATATAAAGTATGAGTATCATTTGTAAAAACACTGAAAATAGTAAACAGCTCCTTATTTAAGGGGCGTAGTTGCTGTTATTTTTAACCACGTACTTAATGTGATGCAGTTCGACTCAAGGCACAAAAGTGTCATTGTGATAGAACTGACATTTGGCTGTTTCAACCCTTCTCCCTCCTTGTGATAAAGACAATGCCCCTTTAATTGTGTTCTCATGTATTCTTGTTTTATGTTTTACTTCTCTCTAAATGTATATTTTCACATTTACATAAACAGCAGTGCCAAGTCCTCACCAGCACGAACTGTGGATCTGAATGAAGATGATAAGGATCAGGCACCGGTTACTATGAATCCTTTTCATATGATGAAAGCCTTCAAAGTCATGAATGAGTTGAGAAGGTAACTTTAAAAAAAAAACTTCCTCCTGGTGTTTGAATCACTTCTCTTCCTTACTCCTTTAGGTCTCTTTTCTCCTTTCTTCCCCCATCTCTGATCACAATGTGCCATTCCCAGTTTCAGAAGCCAAGCAGGTTTCCAGGGTTCTGCCAGCGTGGCTGGTTATCTGCGAGTGATTTATGCTGTATTTTATTTTCTCTAGACTCTAGAGATTCAGTTTACTTTGTTCAGTCCAGCTGAAATGGATGATTGAAAAACTATGAGGGAGTTCAGTTAGTATAGATATTTTAAACAGCAATTGTTTTCAAAAACTAAATATATGGACTCAATCTTCAGGTGAATATTTTTTTTTATTCGTTCATGGGATATGGGCGTTGCTGGCGAGGCCGGCATTTATTGCCCATCCTTAATTGCCCTTGAGAAGGTACCCTTGAGAATTGCTGATCTGCAGAATAAGCTTTTTTTTCCATTTATATTGGATGGATACTGTCATTAGCAGTCCACTTGGTGCTTTTGTATGTGAACAGTTTGTGTTTTAGGTATTCTGGGTCAAAGTTGCTGTTGGCAGCATGTTGTGTTTTTGGGTCTTTTCTATCCTTCTTCTAGATTTTTAGCTGTGTTTTACATCGTTCTCTAAGGTGAATTTCAATTCCCTATGACCTTCAGAGCATCTTTGCTAGCTTTAATATCTGGGTAAGCTTTTGGTAGTGTGCCTAGGTTAACAAACAGAAAAACCTTTCCATTAATTACTTTAACTACTAGAATTATCCTGTGGCTCCACAGCATCCTTTTTCGATGAGAAACAATAGAGCATTACATCAGACCTTGTTTCAGACTTTAACTATCAAGCGAATTAACCTAACAATAAGTGCATAGTGCATAAATAGCAGTGATTGCAACAATATATTTGCAGTAGAAATTATACAATTGCTCTTCAACAGGAAAGTAACACATATTTGCAATCTTTATACTGAACTATTATTTTGAATTAATATTTTATATATACAGTAATTCTTTTCTTTCTCACCACTGTGGGAGCTACACTGGCTTGACTTAACTCTTTAAGTTTCCAAACCGATTCACTCTGATTTGAATAATACAACTTAGTCAATTACTCAAACAGTTACTGGAGCTCCTTGGGTTTAAATAACTGACAACTCGATTTATAAAGGAGCTGTTAGTCATGTACAGAATCGAGCCATTCACACAGCATTATTTATATTTAAATTGTGTGGCTTGACTCCTCTCTCTAGCTTGTAATCTTGGAGACAACTGACTAAACCACGCAATATTTGTATTGATTCAAGGATTTTAACTGGACCTGGCTCTTAAACTCCTTTTATGTATTTGGACTAGATTTAAAGTATTGTGACAGGATTTAACAGGACAGCTATCAAGCCAAAACTTGACAGAAATACTTAATTTTTGTCACACAGACACTTAAAAAGAACATCCTTCTGGGGTGAGATTCTGCTCTGAAAATCTGCCAATTTTTTTTTCTTGTTTTGTCTGGTCTTATTTTCTGATAGTTCAATCAATCGATTATATTGCAAAAAGTGTGTGAGAAGAATTTCTTGAATTGTTAAGTTTGAGGTATTACTGAGTTAGAAAACTTATCAGTTCACACAATATTTTACCTAGGATTTGACAAAGTGGTTCTTCTAGTCACTACATTTACATGCCCAGTCACATTGGAGCTTTTTTTAAATATAAAAATAAAATGCCATTATCTGAAATAAGTCTTAGTCAGCCAGGTAAAATAATGATTTTACAAGTAAACTAATTTTATCTTATTACAGTGTTGTAGTTTACTAATTTCAGAACTGAATTGTGGTTAGAGAATGACATTTTTTTTGAGTGTTTTTCCCATCCCTGCCATGTTTGAGCTGGACGGTTTCAGATACGCTGCTGCTTGACCAACGACATAGTGTTGCAGTCAATCTGCGTCAGTACTCCTCTGTCTTATCATTTTATTTATCAAATACTTTTTTATTTTTGAATTTATAGTCCAAGTCAGATCTGAGAGGTACAGTCAGACTCTGACTCACACTGCAGCTCTTTTGTTAACCAGGGCCTTTTGGGAAGTGCTTTCAGGGCACTTGTATTTTCCTGTGTTATAATGGCCCCTACTCCCAATCAGGCATGGGTGGTACAGTCAGAATAGCACCTGACTTGCACAAATATACACAACGGCATAAGAGGTAATCAGGGGTGTAATCAGGCTTTTGTATGCAGCCCTTGCTCTTTCATTGCGTTTCTCCCCCCTTTCCCCTCCACCCGCTGCTACTCAAGAATGCTCCAAAATGGGTGCCATGGAGCAGGTCTGCACTTGAGAAACTCACCTCTTTGACGAAGCTTCTGGTCATCACTCCTAATATCTCCTTCTTTGCCTCGGTGACTGTTTCTTTGATTATGTATCTGTGAAGTGCCTTGGGACATTTTTCTACATTAAAGGTGCTTATAAAAATGTGAGTTGTTGTTGTTGAGATTGCTTATGTGGTGAGTTTTGATCTCAAATCCATTGCTGTTGGAAGTTGCTGATTGGAAGCCATTTGTGATTTCTGTCTTATCGGCCCAGATTTTGCTGTAGCAGGGCATTTTTTTTTTTATTCGTTCATGGGATGTGGGCGTCGCTGACGAGGCCAGCATTTATTGCCCATCCCTAATTGCCCTTGAAAAGGTGGTGGTGAGCCACCTTCTTGATCCGCTGCAGTCCGTGTGGTGAAGGTTCTCCCACTGTGCTGTTAGGAAGGGAGTTCCAGGATTTTGACCCAGCGACGATGAAGGAACGGCGATATATTTCCAAGTTGGTTTGGTGTGTGACTTGGAGGGGAATGTGCAGGTGGTGTTGTTCCCATGTGTCTGCTGCCCTTGTCCTTCTAGATGGTAGAGGTAGCGGGTTTGGGAAGTGCTGTCGAAGAAGCCTTGGCAAGTTGCTGCAGTGCATCCTGTGGATGGTGCACACTGCAGCCACAGTGTGCCAGTGGTGAAGGGAATGAATGTTTAGGGTGGTGGATGGGTTGCCAATCAAGCGGGCTGCTTTGTCCTGGATGGTGTCGAGCTTCTTGAATGTTGTTGGAGCTGCACTCGTCCAAGCAAGTGGAGAGTATTCCATCACACTCCTGACTTGTGCCTTGTCGATGGTGGCAAGGCTTTAGGGAGTCAGGAGGTGAGTCACTCGCCACAGAATACCCAGCCTCTGACCTGCTCTTGTAGCCACAGTATTTATGTGGCTGGTCCAGTTAAGTTTCTGGTCAATGGTGACCCCCAGGATGTTGATGGTGGGAGATTCGGCAATGGTAATGCTGTTGAATGTCAAGGGGAGGTGGTCACTGCCTGGCACTTGTCTGGCGTGAATGTTACTTGCCACTTATCAGCCCAAGCCTGGATGTTGTCCAGGTCTTGCTGCATGCGGGCACGGACTGCTTCATTATCTGAGGCCTTGCAAATGGAACTGAACACTGTGCAATTATCAGCGAACATCCCCATTTCTGACCTTATGATGGAGGGAAGGTCATTGATGAAGCAGCTGAAGATGGTTGGGCCTAGGACACTGCCCTGAGGAACTCCTCCAGCAATGTCCTGGGGCTGAGATGATTGGCCTCCAACAACCACTACCATCTTCCTTTGTGCTAGGTATGACTCCAGCCACTGGAGAGTTTTCCCCCTGCTTCCCATTGACTTCAATTTTACTAGGGCTCCTTGGTGCCACACTCGGTCAAATGCTGTCTTGATGTCAAGTGCAGTCACTCTCACCTCACCTCTGGAATTCAGCTCTTTTGTCCGTGTTTGGACCAAGGCTGTAATGAGGTCTGGAGCCAAGTGGTCCTGGCGGAACCCAAACTGAGCATCGGTGAGCAGGTTATTGGTGAGTAAGTGCCGCTTGATAGCACTGTCGACGACACCTTCCATCACTTTGATAATTGAGAGTAGGCTGATAGGGCGTTAAATGGCCAGATTGGATTTGTCCTGCTTTTTGTGGACAGGACATACCTGGGCAATTTTCCACATTGTCTGGTAGATGCCAGTGTTGTAGCTGTACTGGAACTGTTTGGCTAGAGGCGCGCTAGTTCTGAAGCACAAGTCTTCAGCACTGCAGCTGGGATGTTGTCGGAGCCCATAGTCTTTGCTGTATCCAGTGCACTCAGCCGTTTCTTGATATCATATGGAGTGAAACGAATTGGCTGAAAAATGGCTTATGTGATGATGGGGATATCTGGAGGAGGCCGAGATGGATCATCCACTCTGCACTTCTGGCTGAAGATGGTTACAAACGCTTCAGCCTTGTCTTTTGCACTCACGAGCTGGGCTCCGCCATCATTGAGGATGGGGATGTTTACAGAGCCTCCTCCTCCCTCAAATGTAACTAATAGCGGCTGCCGTTCGTTAGATTTGCCCTTGCACGTTTAGGTATTAAAATTTTTTGCATGGCAAGTTGCTGAAAGTGTGAGTTGATAACGTTGCAGCGAGGGAAACAGGGCATCTGGGACCTGAGTGAACAGGGCAAGTAACTGTGTATCTCCTTAACCAATCAGATTGAAGTATTGTGAAATAAACAGAGCAAGGACTGAGAAGGAAGTATAAATTAGAGTGGGTGAATTCAATGTCAAATCAGGTATAGAAAGAGAAATAAAGCGAGGGAAAGAAAGACTGGATTAAGAGAGAGAGTAAAAAGAGACAGAAAGGAAAGGTTAAAAAAAAATGTTACATTTTAAAAAAATCTCCAACAACAATTAAAACTTGAAGGAATGAGACTCCACACTTGCAATAGTTAATTTTCAGTTCCAGAGAGGTTGACTGGTAGTAATTAACACTTATCACGTCATTAAAAGTGTACTTAGACTTGAAACAACAAGACTTAACTTTCTGTGGCGAGTTTAGTTCGTATCTACCATGCAAATACAGCAACCTCACGCCATCCAATGCATTTCAATGGTGAGGCAGACAGCGAGATGTCATTTTCACGAAGCTAATGGCAGAACGGCACAACTCGGACAGCAACTTTTGGATATCCGAATTTAACCGCGCATCTCCCCCTCGCCTGAAGTTGCTGTACCATTTGCGAATAAATAACGGAGAGCGCATTAGTCTCATCGTTATTTTGACAGCAAATTCTGGCCCATTATCTTCAAATCATTCAGTTCTGACATTGGCAAATTACTGAATAGGTAGATCACTTTCTTAGTGAAGCACTGTAAAAAATGGTCAGTTGACCTGTATAGATTCACAAGTGGTATTAGCAGTATGTACAACTGACCAATTTAAACCCAGATGAACTTTTCATCTGACATCAGTCACTTCAAAAATGTAATCTACTTAACCAGCCCAATTCGTACTCATTCTGTGTAGTTCTTCATTCCTTGTTAACGGCTCTGTGGTCCATAAATAAGTCAATACCAAACAGCTATTCCAAACTTTTAAATACATGTCAGAGTTGCACAAAAAAAATGATTGTTCTAGTATGCATTGCTATCACAATCATCACTGTTTATTGCCTCAGACACCTGGCAGCTCCACGATATATTGCTTAACTGTATAAGGAGCAGATTAAAGAATATGTACAGTATATTGTATACATGAGGACACATGACTGATGGTGGGTGATTGTGAGGAATGGTGCAGGGAGGAAGATCTGTTGCGGAAATACCAACAACCTGTGAGTTAAGTTACACAAATGCTTTACGCAAAATTGCATTCCATTTGTAAATACTCTACATTTTCGCAGTAGTGAAAATGGGAAATCTTCCCTTCTGCAGTTATGCTTCTTGCCCTTTAGACAAATATCTTTATTATTGTTTAAAGTAAAATGGTGGTAAGATGCACAATTACTGGATTACTGCCTCCCCCGAGTCATTATTGCCATCATCATCAACACAACCATATATGTAGCACCTTTAACATAATAACTGTCACAAGGCACTTACAGAGATGAAACAATGCTGAGCAGTTGTAATCTAGTTTGGGGAGATGATCAAAAGCATGGTTGAAAAGATAAGTTTTGAGAAGGTTTTTAAAAGTAGAGACAGATGTGGCCAGGTGAAGGGAGTTCCATGGAATATGCAGAAATGGCTGAAGACTAACCAGTGGTGGAGTGGGATAGGGAAGGATGCACAGAAGGCATCAAAGGTCAAGACCTAGGATGTAGGGCTGGCTGCGTTTGCAAAAGGTGCTACATATATGGTTGTGTTGATGATGATGGCAATAAAGCCATGGGGTTATTTGTAAATAAGTATGAGGATTTTCAATTCTATGTATTGGTGGACAGGGAGCCAATGGAGGTCAGCAAGGACAGGAGTGATGGGGTGAACAGGACTTGGGCAGGACAGGATGTAGATGGGGGTGAGGAACCTTGATGATGGATAAGATATGGGGTTAGAAACTCAGTTTAGGATCATACAGGACACTCAGATTGTGCACCAGTTAGTTTAGCTTGAGAGCAGCCAGGGAAGAGCATGGAGTTTCTGCAGGAGCTTAGGTCTTACTGATGTTCAATTGGAGAAAGTTCTGGTTCATCCACGACTTGACGTCGGACAAGCAATTTGAAACATTGATGATTGTGGTGTCCGTTGTGGAGAGATGGAGCTGGGTGTTGTCACCTGATTGTAGGTCTAGAGAGGGGCAACGTGTAAATGAAGAAAAGGAGGGGTTCAAGGTTGGGACCTTGAGTTGTTCTCAAGGTGACCATTTGGGGTTCAAGAAGAATTTAGCTGTTTTTGGATAGGTAGGAGTGTAACCAACTGTGGGTGGTCTCGTGGGATGGACCACAGTAGAAGGGGGATGGAGTGATTGATATAGGAGGAAAAGGAGGGAGAACGTGTCATGGTTGCTGTCACAAACTATTTTATTGTACTTTGACCAGGGTGGTCTCAGGGAGACACAGAAGCCAGACTGAAGGGATTTGGACTGGGATTTTTGGAAGAGGTGAGTATGGTACTGGATGGTGACAATCTGTCCAAGGACCTTCGAGAGGAAAGGGAGGTTACATATGGAGCAGTAGTTCAGAAATGGCAGGAACATAGCCCACATATAGCAATGTAAGCATAAGTTTACATTTTGCGAGAAGTTATTCTGATTTATTGATGTAGAAGGATATCTAGTTATTTACTGAATTGCCACTTCATGCAGTAAACTAAAAAAATAATTGAAGGCAGAGTTGTAATGTGTGCACACCGTTGGACCTAACACCCTCCCCACCTTCATTTCTCCCTTTGTGTCTTGGTCTGTTCCCATTTATCTTTGGATAATGCAAAATAAAATGAATGTCAGGAACTCTCTCAAAAATTAGGAGCAGCAGACGATTTGCTCCTTTTCTTCCCTCCCCCACGAGAAGTTTCTTCTCTTTCTGCCCCCCTCGGCTAATTGATAGTGCCTCTGCTTGTTTCTAACCCTGACTGTACCTCTGATGCTAAATTCCGATCTAAACACCAAATGCCATTTTTCTATTGCAATCTGTTGTTCTGTAAACATGAATTCTAACAAATTATTTGGTAAACTTGCAGTAAAAACACTCTGTGTGATGTGACCATTGTTGCTGAGGATGTGGAAATTGCAGCGCATCGTATTGTCCTGGCAGCCTGCAGTCCTTATTTCTGTGCCATGTTTACAGGTACTTATCTGTCTTTTTATGTGATTGTTAAATGCCTTGTCATTTTTGTAGAGGTTTTACAAAAATGTTTTTGGAGTCTCCTTATTGCTTTGGCCACAAGGAGAGGCAGGTGTTTGTTAGCTCATCTAATCCGCTCAACATGGGCACTTCACTCTGTCTCTGGGGACCCTGGTTTATCATAACCTATGGAATGGAGATGGTTGTGTTTGCTTGTTACTAATGAAAGCTAAATAATGGTCCAGAACTGATTTGCTTGAATTCTAGGATGAGCCTACAGCAGCACACCCTAAATTTAGCAGTAGGGGGGCTACAATTGTCCTCAGCACATGTGTTTGAGGAGAGCAAAATCAACCAGGGTTCCTGTTTCTGATCAGTATTCAGTGACTCAGGCTGGGATGTGCACATGTCTCTATGCCAGATGAGGACAGGATTGAGTTCAGCTGTAGTGCCTCCTGCTATCAAACACTTGACTGATGTTCACTGTCAGGGCTTCCACATGAATAATAGCCACTTGTGTGAAGTACTGGAGGACACCTGGCACCTGTGGAACCAAACAACAGCAAAGAGTCAATGCCTTCAGGAGAGAAGGAGGAGAGGAAATTGCTGAGAAAATAGGAGAAGAAGCACAAAGTCTCACAAGTAGGATATGGGCGTTCTCCATTGATGAATCTCTGATCTAGGCACGCCAGTGAGCGAGGTGCTGAATGTAGGCTTGTCGTTTCCTCACAGGAAAGGAAAAGAAAATATAAGGATATGTTGCCCCATGATCCACTTATAAATTTGCTAACTCAGCTGAGAAGCAGCAGTGGCAGATGTCAAGGCCTCGTATTGAGTTTTATTTCGGATTTTCTCCTGTCCTGTCCTAAAGGCATTGACTCATACTGGGATATTAGTCCACAGGTACTGACAACTTCCTGAACCTTGCCCAAGTGGTCATTCTTCGCTGTGTAAGCCCAGATGGTGAATGTGGACAGGCTGTTCAGCCGTGGGAAACATCACATCTGTGCCAGCTCATCTGCTGATTTGATGTCTACATACAGAGACCTTCCACAAGGGGGTCACTAGAAGACAGTCAGACGTTAGATGCAGGTGATTTCCCCCCCTCCCCCCCTTGTCCAATTGTGAGATCCAGTTGTGGAATCCCTGCCATCTTCACAACTGAGATCAATTAATTTAGAATTGACCAGCAGTAAACTGAAACTTTTCTGATTGAATGATTCAGTACCACACCATTTAGTGTATTTAGCCACTGACTGATCAGGTAAGCACCTTGTGATGGAACAAAAATCATCAAAAGGCCTTACATGCATAGTTAGGGCTGCTTCTTGAACTTCTTGCTTTCTCTCTCTTTCATTACTGTCTCTCCCTGTGTCATATACCTCTGCTGTCATATACCTCTGCTGGGTGTTTCCAACATTTTCTGTTTTTATTTCATATATCTGTGTGACATTAAAAAGGGTGAATCTGAGTCTCCTTCCAACATTTTCATTGGTCCAAGGGAATCACATGACCTGAGGGACAGGGACACCATTGAATTTCTTTTTACGTAATGGTAACTGCTCTTATGTCTCACCTCTTCCCAGAATTGCTCCCATTTCAACCTCACTGGACTGCCGCCACATATTTCCACCCCTCAGGAGCACAGGGCCACTGTTCCCACTCTGCCTGCTCTTGCTTGCCTCTTGTATGATGTCAATTGCAAACGGGTGGAGACTCAAAGCATCTTAGCTCTCAGCTCTGTTTCCAGGTGCCTGCTGATACTGCTTCCAGGAGCCACACCAGGCCCCCTCCTCCTCCTCTCCCTGGCCAGGTAGACTAGTCTCTAATGCTCTGGCTACGTTCCTTACCCAGGTGGGCTGCCCTGATGGCTCCAGCTATATCACTTGGAGCAGGGAAGTGGTAGTGACTGGGAGTTAAGTGAGAGCTGAGCAGGCCTGGGGCCGGAGCAGGGGCTAAGCACGCTCAAGACTTCTGAGCAATAGCAGGGGAGATTTGCTAATATATAATTAATTACCTGTGTATTAGAATTCAAATTACAAAGGATATACAGCACAGAAACAGGCCATTCATGTCGGTGTTTATGCTCCACGTGAGCCTCCTCCAACTCTCCTTCATCTAACCCTATCAGTATATCCTTCTATTCCTTTCTCCCTCATGTCTTTATCTAGCTTCCCCTTAAATGCATCCATGCTGTTTGCCTCAACTACTCCTTGTGGCAGCGAATTCCACACTCTTACCACTCCCTGGGTGAAGAAGTTTTTCCTGAATTCCCTATTGGATTTGTTAGTAGCCCCTAGTTCTGGTCCCCCCCTGCAATTCAGTGGTGAAGAATGATTTAGTACAATCGGTTTCTTTTGATTAGATCTTTGCCAATGTTCTAATTACTGCGTGATTGCTTAAAAATTTGCATGGAGCACGAGCCTCGCACTAAGTGGTACTCAACTGAAATGGGTCTGAAGCAGAATATAATCTATAATTGAGGCTGACGCTCCAGTGCAGTGCTGAGGGCCTCTCACCTCTGTCAGAAGGTCATGGATTCAAGCCCCACCCTGCAGACTTGAGCACGTAATCTAGGCTAACACTTCTATGCAGCGCTGAAGGAGTGCTGCATTGTCAGAGGTGCCTTTTCTTTTTCTTGGGTTCTGATAAAGATCATTGACCTGAAAAGTTATCCTTACCTTCCTCTCTCCACAGATGGTGCCTGACCTGCTGAGTGTTTCCAGCATTTTCTGTTTTTATTTCTGAAATGTAATATATCAGAATTGTTTTATTATTGTACGTACAAAAAGACAGACAGGAAAAGGGTTCATTGAGTCTGTCCCAGTCATGACGCAACTAAGCATCATGCCCCCCTAGTGTTCCCTCCCACCAGCAGCCATGTAATCTCCTGGGAGAAGCTAAAAACCAGGTTTAAAAAAAAGCCCAAGGCCACTTCAGGGAAAGAAAAATCTGGGAAATTTGTCTCTGACTCCCTAAGGCGATCAAACGGAATTCAGGAGATCACAGTGACCATGAGGTACATACCCAACATCCCCATCACCCTTTTGTACGTCACAACAAGGAACTCATCCAGCTCGCCGTATGAGCCAGTAACTTATTCCAAGTGCCGATAAACCTCTATGTAAACCACCTGACATCTAACCTAGTTCTATGCTTAGATAGCTTATATGCATGATCCCTCATTTTCACCAACCTGTCTACTTCAAATAGTCTGTCCACACAGACACAGTCTAGCCCTGTCATCATTTTAAATACTTCAATTAAATTACCCAAAGTCTATGCTTTTCTTGTATTAAAAAACCCAGTTCTCAGCCCATTGTGATAACTAAGGGCTTTTAAACTAGGGATCACTCTAGTGGCCCTGTTTTGAATCTTTTCCACAAATATACCAAATGTACTAAATCCACTGCCAACTTTCACCTAGAGATAGCAGTAAATTCAAAAATCTTGCAGATTTTCCTGTGTGTCATGTTGCCGAATGAGTGAATAATTAAATGGTTGTGGATAGAGCAGAAAATTGACCATTTTCTTTGCAGTTTCTAGAAATCCTGACCCTAGTATTCCATTTCTCTGATTTGTCACACTGCTTGTCCGACATCCAGCACTGGATGAGCAGAAATTTCCTCCAACTAAATATCGGGAAGACTGAAGCCATTGTCTTCGGGTCCCCGCCATAAACTCCATCCCCTAGCCACTGACTCCATCACTCTCCCTGGCCACTGTCTGAGACTGAACCAGACCGTTTGCAACCTTGGCGTCCTATTTGACTCTGAGTTCAGTTTCTGACCGCATCCGCTCCATCACCAAGACCACCTACTTCCACCTCCATTGTCCGTCTCCACCCCTGCCTCAGTTGATCTGCTGCTGAAACGCTCATCCATGCCTTTGTTACCTCTAGACTTGACTATTCCAATTGCTCTTCTGGTCGGCCTCCCATCTTCCACCCTCCATAAACTTGAGCTCTTCCAAATTCTGCTGCCCATATCCTAAGTCCCATTCACCCATCACCCGTTTGCTCGCTGACCTACATTAGCTCCCAGCCCGACAACGCCTCAAATTTCAAAGTCTTATCCTTGTTTTCAAAACCCTCCACGGCCTCGCCCCTCCCTATCTCTTTAACCTGCTCCAGCCCTACAACCGAGATCTCTGTACTCCATCAATTCTTGCTTCTTGCACAACCCCGATTTTAATCGCTCCACCATTGGCGGCCATGCCTTCAGCTGCCTAGGCCCTAAGCTCTGGAATTCCCTCGCTAAAGCTCTCCACTTCTCTACTTCTGTCCTCCTTTAAGACTCTCCTTAAAACCTTCCTCTTTGACCAAGCTTTTGGTCACCTGTTCTAATATCCCCTTAACTGGCTCGGTGTCAAATTTTGTTTGATAATCGCTCCTGTGAAGTGCCTTGGGACATTGTAGTATGTCAAAGGCGCGATATAAATGCAAGTTGTTGTTTCTTGCTAAAAACATTCTGTTTATCAAAGTTGAGCTGCATTCTGCTATTGAAAATAAACTGGTGTAAAGATATGTGGTGATAACTGAATAAAAGCAACTGTGAAAACTGATAGACAGCAAATGTTTTCCTCATTAAACTGAAAATGATTTCAGACTTCAAAAATAGCATTAGTGCAGAACCCAGTAAGCATCCTACGATTAAAATCTAGATGGTGATAGAAAGTAGATAGTTTTCTCTGCACTAATTGTAATGGAGTTGTTTACAGGATGCACTTTTTTCTCCATTCAGTTCCCCTTTTTTCCACCCGACACCAACAGGCCTTTGTCCTTGGACTTTCCGCAGTTTGAGGAAAAACCTTTGCCCCTCCACTGCCAACTAGAGTATAGTTTTGCGCCCTGTGTAGCCGCTAAATTGAATGCACATTTATTGTGGTCAGATTAGGATTTCTGCCAAGAATCCATCAGTGGTGCCCAGCAGTGCTGTCAGTAGAATGATGGGTCATTGCTAATGCCAGTCCTGATGTTCAAAGACTAAAGTAGGAATAGATGCTGGAATTACAAGGTGACTTTGAGTCTCACAACTATTTGTAAGAATTCATTGCTGCTTATCTAACTGTTCACAAAAAAGTGTGCATATATACGGTGTTTTATACAACGCATCACTTTGTTCTTTTTTGTTTCACCCTGATAATTTGTGCGGTAGCTAGTTAAAGCAATTTTATTAGTAATGTACCACAAATTTTTAAGGTACAGGTTCAAGGTGTTCAAATTTTTGGGTCTGGATTGTAATAAGTGATTGATTAGCTGCCTGAATTTTAAAATGTTTAGTTAGGTCCCTGCAATGCCACAACATGTTAGTGTGATGCTGGGCTGTGCAATACCAGGGTTTAGGATACAGCTCCTACCTGCCATTCCCCCCCCCTCCCCCAAAGAGTCCTCAATCTCAGCCGGGTCAAGCTCACTTGTGCCACACTTGTGACATCTCCCTGTGATTGGCTTTAGAACAATAGTGACTAAGACTTTTGACTGGGTTTTTCTCTCTCTGATACTAAGCCATATACTGGAGACCAGGATGTTTTTGAGGTTTGCTCTTTGTGTTGTGCTGAGTTGATCTCAGTCTAGAGTGGCAGTGAGGTACAATTGGTTGTGTCTCTGGGCTCGGAAGCAGTTAAAAACAGCCAGGATTTCCAATGCTACCTACTATTCCATGGCTCCTGCTGGAAAATGTGTCAGGATGAGGATAGAATCAGGCTTGGTGGTAATGCCCACGTGATTGAATAGTCCGCTGACATTTGCTGTCCAGGTTTACACATGAATTGGCGATTTGGGAGAAGTGCCGGAAGGTGGCAAGTATGAGTGAGGGGGAAAAACATTGCAAGGCATTTTCAATGTGGATTTTTTTACACATTAAAGCAATTGCAATTTCTGACTTGAAAGTATTCAAACTGGATAGCAGCAAATTCATTTGTAACTGGTGAACAGAAGGTTTTGACAGATTGGATGTGTGCCTGTGGTGTATCCTCATGTTGCTTGAAATTGAGCTTCCTTTTTCTGCCTGACTGGCAGCACAGATTCAAAGACCACAGGTTGGTCAGCAGCTTCCCCTACCACTTCTCTGATCTATACCTGAAACACCACAGGAAGGCGTTTCTTTCACCTGCTACTTCACTGGACTCTTGGTAATCCACTGCACCTGACTTCTTCACGGTGATACTAGCCCAGGAAATGGAAGATACAATTGACCTGAAGGTGGACTTATTTATGTATCTGTGGAAGTATTGTTTGAATTAGTTGTCTTACTCACAATTATGCACAAATTTCACTAACCACTTGAGCTTTTGAGCATGACTTGGTTAAAGTGTGTTATCTTTGACAAACAGCATTGCCTCTGTAATTAATGTAATTTTGTTTTTTGTTTTGTAGGAGACATGACTGAAAGTAAAGCAAAGAAAGTTGAGATAAAAGACATAGATGGACATACACTAAGTAAACTAATAGATTATATATACACTGCTGAAGTAGAGGTCACCGAAGAGAACGTGCAGGTAATGTATACCTCTGTGTTAACAGGAAACAGCCAAAAGCAGTCATTAAGTTCAAATGTTGAGCTTTTAAAAATATTGATCTTGGGCACTGAACTACACTGTGCAGTCCAGCAGGACGTATGGCTGCCAGATGTATTTTGGAACCACTGTCTCTACTAACCTTGTAGAACTCTTGATTTGTGACTTTTTTTTCTATCATTTTACATAATGTGCCCACAGTCCCTTGAGTATAGAAGATTAAGGGGTGATTTAATTGAGGTGTTTAAGATGATTAAAGGAGTTGATAGGGTAGATAGAGGGAAACTATTTCCTGTGTTGGGGGAGTCTTAAAATTAGAGCTAGGCTAATGAGGAGTGATGTCAGGAAACACTTCTTCACATAAAAGAAATCTGGAAGACTCTTCCCCAAAAAGCTGATGAGGCTAGTTCAATTGAAAATTTAAAAACTGAGATTGATAGATTTTTGTTAGCAAAGGTATTAAGGGTTACAGAGCAATGGTGGGTCGATGGAATTAAGATACAGATCAGCCATGATCTAATTGGTGGAACAGGTTTGAGGGGCTGAATGGCCTACTCCTGGTCCGATGTTCCTAGACAATGGATGCAAACCGAATTTGAAAATCTGTTTAATGCATTGTGTGAGTAATTGCTGAGGTGTACAGCACATGCACTGCCTGCCTAGCAAAAGAGCTCGGGATCTAAACTCATCAACCCTTCCAGCACATTCCTGTCGCAACTCCAGTGGGGGTGCGCCCAATTAGGCTGGGATTGCCTTGCGTTGGGAAGAGGGTAAAGCCCCCACTCACTCTTTACAATGCCAATGGCCTCAGAAACGACAGGGCCAGGGGTTGGAACTCCCAATTTGGAGTTCCCTTGAAACCCAGCCTTTCATTTGGCGGGGGCTGGTATTTCTATTGAGAAAAGGCATATCGGCTTGCCAGAGGGCACTTGTGGGCCTCACCTATGGGGTGCAGGCCATTATCCTGGCATGGACCTCTTTAAAAAAAAAATGATTATCTTCCTGTTTATTTAAGTGTGTCCCTCTTACAAAAGAGTCGCTGTGGGCACAATCGTGTTCTTTCCAGGAGGGGTAGGTCGACGCCCTCCCCCGCCACATTTTGTGGATTTTCTGGCATATTAGGGCAGGAGGGCACGCAAAATGCGTGTCAAGTGTCGTGATCATCCATCATCAACATGTGAAAGAGGGAACCGCCACATGAGCACGGTAAGTCGGCTGAGGTCAGCTGACTTTCCGTGCTCATGTGGCGGTTCCTGATAGTTCCTGATAGTCGTGATTTCGGCAGAAGTTACCAGGATTACAGGCCTACAGATTTTCAGGGCCTACATTTACTGCACAGTGCACAGGTAGGGGCTAAAACAAAAACAGTATTTCCTTCAAAAGTGAGTGTGAAATTTCATAAAAGAATGTATCATTCTGGGCACAATTCTAGAAAATATTAGAGCTGAGGCATTGGAATTCTGAAAAAGATTTCTCAGCTGGGATTGAATTATGGTGCTGATTTGAACCATTCAACTGCATTTCACCTTCCCAAATCCCTTGAGAACTGCACTATTCAGAAATTTGCAATAGCTTCAAAGGGTTACATTTGTTTATTTTGTAATTTTATATCCCCATTAGTATCAGTGCTGTTCTTTCTGACAAGCCTCACTGGGGGTCAGACGAGGTGAAGTATACAGACTGTTTGACTACCTTAGTGCTGTCTGTATGTATTACAACAACCTGCATTTATATAGCACCTTTAACTTAGTGAAATGTCCCATGGCGCTTCACAGGAGCGTTATCAGACAAAATTTGACTCCAAGCTATTTAAGGAGATATTAGGACAGGTGACCAAAACCTTGGTCAAAGTGGTAGGTTTTAGGGAGTACCTTGAAGGAGGAGAGAGAGGCTTAGGGAGAGAATTCCAGAGCTTAGGGCCTTGGCAGCTGAAGGCACAGCAGCCAGTGATGGGGTGCTGGAAATCGGGGGTGCAAAAGAGGCCAGAATTGGAGGAATGCAGAAGTCTTGGAGGGTTGATGGGCTGGAGGAGGTTACAGAGATAAGGAGGGATGAGGCCATGGAGGAATTTGAACATGAGGATGAGAATTTTAAATTCAAGGTGTTGCCGGACCAGGAGGTAATGTATGTCAGCGAGGGGTGATGGGGGAACAGAATTTGGTGCGAGTTAGAATACTGGCAGCAGAGTTTTGGATGAGCTGAAGTTTACAGAAGGTGGGAGGCGGGCCAGGAGAGTATTGGAATAGTTAAATCTGGAGGTAACAAAGGCATGGATGAGAGTTTCAGCAGCAGATGGGCTGAGACGGGGCGGAGACAGGAGATATTATGGAGGTGGAAGTCGGCGGTCTTGGTGATGGAGAGGATATGGGGTTGGAAGCTTAGCACGGTCAAATAGGATGCCGAGGCTGCTAACAGTCTGGTTCACCCTCAGAAAGTGGCCAGGGAGCGGGATAGAGTCGGTGGCTAGGGAACAAATGCCACAATATCAACAACTTAAGACCTCAGTATATTTTCCTGCAAGCACTGTGTAAACAAAAATTACCATTATCTAACCATACATATATACACGTGAATTTTCCCAATACTGGGATCCGGTTCATATAATTCAGAACAAAATGACAGCTCTGATGGCAAGCATACCTGATGGCGACCATTGATATTTGCAGTCAGGGCAAAACTAACTCTTGAGGTAGTGTTGGATGCATCTGGAGTCGCCTCTGCTGCTTTTTCTATCTTGCAGTTTGTTATAGTCGTTTATATTGCAAGGCACCCTTCAGCGATAGCACTATAATAGAAATGGGATTTGAGAACTATAAGTGAAGGTAGTGAGATATAGGCTGGCAGGGGCAGTATTGTTACCTCTGATTCAGAAGACAGTCGGCATGAAACCTACCTACAGACTTAAGCATTTTTGCTCCATATTTGCTTATTGCAATGGTAAGAGTGGAGGACTCAATCGGGGTGAAAATCATTGTTGTTTCATCAGCTTTTTGGGCGCAACACAAAGGCGACGTGGACGAATTTTTGGTCGCGATCTCCAGCGCCCAATCTCCCCCAGAAGTGCACTGGCTGCCCAATTAGAAGTCGGCGACTTTTAGGTGTGTAGGATACACACCTGAAACCGGCATTATGAACCTTGCATCTGCAAATCGGGTGAAAATCCCCTGTTTGTTGCCTGTAAGGATCAATTGTAAAATGAGGTTGGGCAGTTTCAATCCAGTTCCTTTTGAGCATGGGCACACAGCACAAAATGGAAAAAAGTAACATACCAGTATATTGGGGGTGTTCGTCTGAGTTTGGGACTGAGCAAATTACAGATGTATTCATCAATGCTATACTTTACCATGAAACGCTTGATGGTGATAATGGATGCCTAGGTGGGAACGTTCCATTCAATAGTACCAACATTTTCATCTTGAATGGATAATTAACAAAAAAAAAAGTCCTTTTGAAACATATTACTGTGCTGATCATTGACTATAGTCACTAATTCTATGAACATAAGAAATAGGAGCAGGAGTAGGCCATACGGCCCCTCGAGCCTGCTCCAGCATTCAGTAAGGTGTTCCTTTTGCAGGTGATCAGTTATACTGGGCACTCTTAGTTGGGGTTGAGTGAGCTCCTGTGGGTGGGCTTCAGTGCATGAACACTCGCAGTGAAAAAAATGTTATGTATTGCATTTTATATCTATTATTCAAGCAGCAAGGTTGGGCCACATAACTTCATTTTTAAAAGCTCAGCAATAAACCATTGAGTATCAGATGTTGAAGCTGGACAGTTGCACACTGTGGATTATGGGGCACACAGTAGAGTAGCAACATCAGCTGCGGTGTGCCCACCCATCTCTTAGCATTTCAATAAATTTAGGATTATATTGGGATCACTATCCTATACTTTTGTAAAATGAGCAGTGCAACACCACATCCCAAAATTATCCAACACTGGTAACATTTTTGTGAAGAATTTCAAAGCAGAATTTTAATGTGAAGTACGTAGTGTATGAACATTTAAAAAATATAGTAGTGTTAGTATGAAATCTCCAACATGTTTTGATAAATTAGCAAATTTACCTGATTTATAAACTCTGTTCTTATACTGAACTGATTTACTTAATGTTGAACTTGTATTAAATTTACAAATGCTCTTGAGGTCATCAGCATTGGTCAGAATTTTTCTAGAACCAAATGCATCGCAACCAATGTATATTTTTCAAATAGTGGCTTGCACTAGTTCCAAGCCTGGTGGGACTTGTAGTTTACCTTTACTTCAATCTAGTTATTATTGTGTGGAAAACTTTGGTTGAGACTACATTTTAATATTTTAATGTGTCACTCTTAGCTCAGTGGTAACACTCTCACCTCTGAGTCTGAAGGTCATGGGTTCAAGCTCCACTCCAGACACTCAGCACATAATCGAGGCTGGCACTTCAGTGCAATACTGAGGGACTGCTGCAGTATCAGAATTGCCTTCTTTCAAATGAGATGTTAAACCGAGACCTCCCCATTTGCCCCCTCAGGTGGACGTAGAAGGTCCCATAAGACTTTTCGAAGAGAAGCAGGGGAGTTCTCCTAGTGTCCTGACCAACATTTATCTACCAAAACAGATTATCTGGTCATTTGTTTTACTGCTGTGTGTAAATTGGCTGTTGTGTTTTCAGACATTAAAACAGTGATCATACATCAAAAAATGCTTCATTGGCTGCAAAGTGCTTTGGGATACCTTGAGGTGGTGAAAAGCACTACATAAAAGCACGTTCTTTTATTTTAGTTGGAAGTCTTTAACTGAATCAGATCATGTGATAACATCAGATTAGAGCCTGGATTCCGAGACTCTCTGGGGTACGTTGTTGCTGGATATTTCCCCCCATTTTGGTTATAAGTGGCAGAGTGTCTATTGACACCACTGAGTTGGAGGCGGGGTGGGACCTCTGGCAGGCCTCAATGCAAACAGTCTATTTTACAGCAAATGGAGTCTGTTTAAACAGCGCACTACAGCAAACAGTCTATAGAGTCTATTTAAAAGGAGTGTCTACGAACTACAACAAACAGAACTCATGACTGAAACTAAAGCAATGTCTCCCGATAAAAGCAGGATGATTTGCAGTGAGTGGAGGATAGTTACATACAAATTATGTGCATAAAATCAATCCCAGTCACTCCAGGCGTGTGACCGGAGAATTACCCAATCATTTCCATTCTGGCCGGGAATAGTGGTGTCACTATATGCAGCCTATAAATGAGCAGTCAAATACTCTATTTACGACTGATCCTCCTTTTTGCATAGCGTTACTGGCCTACTTAGTTGTAAAACAGCTCCAGAATTCTTGTATTGTGGTCAGGAAGAACAGAAAATTTTTCTCTCTTTTAAAAAAAAATGTAAAAGTAGGAGAAAAAAAAATCCTTAAAGAAGGATATAAAGAAATGAATAGTAAAGATTATTGTCTGGAAAGAAAGATGCATGGGCTTTACAGCAGTTATGAATTCATCTTTTCTTGTCTCTGGAGTCATTGGATGCATTGGAGTATAAGAGAATTGATGTGGAACATCTCATAAAGTTACTGCTTTGTGATCGCAGATAGGTGTGCAGATTGTTGCTGTAGATTTGAAGAATGAGTATTACCCATATATAAGCTGATATTTCACGGAAAGCATGATGTGTTGAGCTAGCCAAAACAGTTATTCACAGCAGTAATTGTAGAGATAGCAGTCACATAGTGTTGACACTTTTTCCAGTACAAATTTAAGACAGAACAAATGAGTCTTGCTGACTGTTTCGTTGACAAAGAAAAATAAATCCTGTGATGCACTAGGTTTAAAAAATATAATTATTTGGAGCAACTGCAATAAAATGACTTCCTGAACTATCTTCTGTTATGAAGGTAACCAGATAAAATTAAGGAATTCTCAACTCTTTACATTGTTTGAATACATTCATTGCACATTGGAAACTACTATACCCAGTGAAGTAGAAAGATCCTTGCTTGCCATACTCATTACAGTTTGAAGATGGTGATTCTGGGCGTATCCCCATATCTTTCTGTGGAAGCCAAAAGCCTGAAAAATGTTAATGTTCTTCTGGAATGGAATGAAAAAGCATGGAAGTTGAGTCATTTGATTTTGTACATTACATTAAGTAAAGGAAATCCTTTTTGAATCAAAAGTAAAAGTATGACACTCTCATAAGCAGGTGATGTTGCTGAATGTGTGATTTTTTTTTTAATATGATTTGGATGAATTGGCTTAGTTGCAATTTCTTATGAAATTTGTCTCTTGGACCAAGAGACAAATTTCATAAGAAATTGCAACTATTTTCTTTTTCGCTAGATTGCGCTGTAAACTTCTGCTATCTTCTGTTTAGTGGAAAACACTTGTGGATTGAGTTCATGTTTTACAACTGTATGTGAAATGGAGAAAATGAACTGGTGATTTTAAAGTAGCATCACTGACACAGAAAACTACTGAACCCAGAAATTTCAGGGGCCGCATACCATATCCGGAAGTCTGGTGGAGTCATGCCTCTGCATACCCGACTGCTGTGGTCCGTATTCTGTCACAGAACCAAGTTTGGGGTCAATAGAATTATACGGGTAGATTCCTGCACTACTGGATTGCCTGCCCTTTGGGGTGCTGGGATTTTGCATAGGCACTGTGACATGCTTTGGGGGAGGGGATCTGGCCAAAGTTTCAACAACACAGAATTATCTTGTTGGCTACTCCTTTATTCTTGTGCCTGAGTTGGGTTGCCACTGGGATACGATGTTGTGGGGCCCAGTTATGTACGGCAAAGCATGCCTGTTTTGTATAGGCATACTTATCACTGGCTATACACTGGGCAGAACTGGTGGGGGATTTCCAGTTGAGCCTGACATCCCACCAGTCCTACCTCCAATTATGACATTACGACGGAAGAGGTACAAGTAGAAGAAGTGCTTGACCTCCTGTCAGAATCTGTCATTGTGGCCAGGAAAGGCCGGAAATCATGTGGAAACGGGTTTTCCCTCAAATTCCTCCCCGTGCCCAGATTACAATGATCCCAAGCCCAAAATAGGCTAGAATTTCTGAGCCATGTGTTTTTGTTTGTCATAGACTTTCAGTTGTCTAATTTGTGTTGAAATATGTTATTGTGTCACAGAAATATTGTGTCACTTGCATGTGACATAATCACATTGAAAATGACATATAACTTTTGTCCCTTTTTTCTTTCCCCTGTATAATGATCCCCCTTTAATCAGAATTCCTAGTGTGCTGAGAATTTTTACTTCGCAAATATATTACCGTAAGTAATTTTCTTTTGCAATCAAATGCAGCAAATTAAATTCGCTGCTGGGTTATAGCACAGGAAGTGAGCAAACATGACTGTCACTCATTTTATAGCCTATGTAAGCGGCAGAAGTGTACGGCTAAATACTGGCTGGTCTGGGATTTGCTGATACTCCACACACCATAGAAACTGTAGGAGTCTGAAAGTGTGATTCAAAGCGCCAGACTGTGAACAAATCCTGAGTTTGTTTTTCTCTGTACAGCTGGACTGTCAGGCAGGGCACTTCCTCTAATCTCCTTAAAGGAAATCAGCAGTTTGCTGAGGGATATCCTTTGCTACAGTGGTTACTGTGACATTAATCGGCAAACCCAGGAATACCTTCATTTATATAGTTCAAACTCATGTTAAGATTTTACTCTCTCTCTTTCATCAGTGTTTTATTCCGAGGAACAACTAGTGTCCTCCATGTCCTTGTTAGTGGCGGCAGTTAGATGAATTAATGATTGTGTTGCTCATTACTGCCATTTATTGTGAATTAATTATAATGGCATGATTTTTCTTACTGGGACGGTAAATTTTGGGGGAAATTAATAAAATTGGAAAATTGGAATAAAACTGGTTTGCCTGATACTGCATTGAGTTCATCCAGAGAGTAGTTAAGCCAAACAGACCTGGAAGGTCTCTGGTTGAATCCCCAGTCTGTGTTGAGTTGGCTGGCTTCAACCGGTGTGGCAGGTAGGGGTGCCACAATTGGCTTCAGCGCATCTGGGTTGGATGGTGCAATAATTCATCTGCTTGTGAAAGTTATCCAGTGAGTTGTGCTAGAAGCATGTACGTGCCCATTGGGTGAGGACAGGATCAGGCTTGACTGTAGTGCCCCTCACGGTCAATTAGCCTGCTGACATTCACGACTAGGCGCACACATTAATAATGACCATTTAGATGAGGTACCAAAGGGCACCCAACATTCATGGAGTCATACTCCTGCATGCAGGCCCTGCTTTCAGGAGAAGGGGAAAGGGAAACATTGGCAAGAAGGAAAACATTTCTTTAAGTTTGGCAGACTCGGAGAGGCCGCACTATTGGGGCAGAGTAGAGGGAGCTTTACTTTTCTTGTACCCATGCTATACCTGGTCTGAGACTGTTTGATGCTGGCCCTATTGCCTGAAACAAAGTATTCCATTAGCTGATGACTGACTGTCCCAAGACCGTCTAAAGAGCCTTGTGGAACAATTTTTTTAAAAATCTGTTGTTTTCCTAATGGTGGCTGTTTTGGTTGCCATCTTTTCACAAAATAAAATAACAGATTCAGCTATTCATGATGAGAATTCATCTAGGAGCCAATAATGTGATCCTTGGTGTCTATCATGCTGACATGCATTGAATGCAGGCTACCCGTATTACTGGGTAATGGGCCTGAGGCCTGTTGTTCATGGCACGGGATAATGCGTTGGTGAAGCACCTGTGGTGCTGAGGGCCGCCAGGCTTATTAAGACTTCAAACATAAAGGTCAGAGGTCTGGGCCCCATAATGTGGTCTCAGCAGCCGAATAGCTTTGCTGGAGCCCAGCACCCAGCTGGTGAGTTATTCAGTCATCTGGTTCCTGTTCCTTAATGGGGAGTCTGCTCAGGGGGTTTATCAAGTAGTTGCATGTCAACCCAGTGATTTCATTGTTTACTTCATGGTTTCCTTGGGTTTCACACTTTCTTAAAGTTGCACCCCATCTGTCAGCTGTGAGTGAAAGCCACGGGAATTGTAATTGAGCTCTGCCTAAATAGGACCTATGTGTATCCTGGTGGATAGCCCTGATTATGTGCTGGTGCTGTAAGAGGGAGGGCTAGATCAGAGGAGGCATGCAGTACAGGCCAGACTATGTATTTAAATGATTCTAACCTAATGTACCTTGCACAGCCTTACCCTTCAGAGGGCCATTGCATTGGAACAGATTCAGAAGACAGAGAGTAGGGGTTAAAGGTATTTACTCAGATTGGCGGAAGATGGGAAGTGGTGTTCCACAGGGATCGGTGCTGGGACCACTGTTGTTCACCATTTACATAAACGATTTGGACTCTGGAATCAGAAGTACAATTTCAAAATTTGTGGGTGCCACCAAATTGGGGGTTATAGTTGATAATGAGGAAGACTGCGACAAAATACAAGAAGATGTTAATAAATTTGCAGAATGAGTATGTAAATAGCAAATGAATTTCAATATAGGTAAGTGTGAGGTGGTGTATTTTGGTAGGAGGAATAAGGAGTCCACATACTACTTGAAAAATAAGAGTCTAAATGGGGTAGAGGAGCAAAGGGATCTAGGGGTACAGATACACAAATCACTAAAAGTAGCAACACAGGTTAACCAAGCTATAAAAAAATGCAAACAAAGCACTGGGGTTCATTTCTAGAGGAATAAAATTGAAAAGCAGAGAAGTTATGTTAAACAAGTTTTGAAACTTGTATAGAACTTTAGTTAGACCACATTTGGAGTACTGTGAACAGTTCTGGTCTCCATGTTGTAAAAAGGATATAGAGGCACTGGAGAAGGTGCAAAGAAGATTTACAAGGATGATGCCAGGACTGAGAGGTCATAACTATCAGGAAAGACTGAACAGGCTGGGGCTCTTTTCTCTAGAAAAGAGAAGGCCGAGTGGTGACCTAATGGAGGCCTTTAAAATTTTGAAGGGGTTTGATAGGGTAGACGTAGAGAAGATGTTTCCACTTGTGGGGGAGTCCAAAACTAGGGGCCATAAATACAAGATAGTCACTAATAAATTCAATAAGGAATTCAGGAGAAACTTCTTTACCCAAAGAGCGGTTGGAACTTGCTACTGCATGGAGTAGTTGAGATGCATAGCATAGATGCTAGATAAGCATTTGAGGCAGAAAGGAATAGAAGGATATACTGATAGGGTTAGATGAAGTAGGGTGGGAGGAGCCTTGAGTGGAGCATAAACACCGGCATAGGGCTGAATGGCCTCTTTCTGGGCTGTAAATTCTATGTAAGAAGAAAATTCTGCAACGACCAGCAGCAGGAGAGGATTCTAGCAAACAGTCACATTATGTGAGTGGTGAACATGTAGCATGCAGGCACTTTATCTTAGGTTTGTGATTAGTGCTTGTTCCTTGGCACTTTTCATCCACCATAGGGCAGGTGTATTGACATGGCAGCAGTACAGAGTGCATTTCCAGAACGTAGGCATGCTTTCTTTGAGTTTAAAAGGTAGGTGAACAGTTGCCAAAGTGCATGCATTGGTGGTTCAGGGGTAGAATTCTTGCCCGCCATGCTGGAGACCCGAGTTCGATTCCCAGCCACTGCACGATCATTTTGTATGCAGGTGCAGCAGGTGATCAAGAATGTTGGCTTTTATTGCTAGGGGGATAGAATATAAAAACAGGGAGGTATTGCTGCAGTTATATAAGGTATTGGTGAGACCGCACCTGGAATACTGCATACAGTTTTGGTGTCCATACTTAAGAAAAGACATACTTGCTCTCGAGGCAGTACAAAGAAAGTTCACTCGGTTAATCCCGGGGATGAGGGGGCGGACATATGAGGAGAGGTTGAGTAGATTGGGACTCTACTCATTGGAGTTCAGAAGAATGAGAGGCGATCTTATTGAAACATATAAGATTGTGTAGGGGCTTGATCGGGTGGATGCGGTAAGGATGTTCCCAAGGATGGGTGAAACTAGAACTAGGGGGCATAATCTTAGAATAAGGGGCTGCTCTTTCAAAACTGAGATGAGGAGAAACTTCTTCACTCAGAGGGTAGTAGGTCTGTGGAATTTGCTGCCCCAGGAAGCTGTGGAAGCTACATCATTAAATAAATTTAAAACAGAAATAGACAGTTTCCTGGAAGTAAAGGGAATTAGGGGTTACGGGGAGCGGGCAGGAAATTGGACATGCATTTAGATTTGAGGTTAGGATCAGATCAGCCATGATCTTATTGAATGGCGGAGCAGGCTCGAGGGGCCGATTGGCCTACTCCTGCTCCTATTTCTTATGTTCTTATGTTATGTTCTTCTTCTGATGGAAAATTTGAGCACTCTTAACATGGCAGTCTTTCAGATTAGCAAATATCTTCATCAACTGCACCTAGTTACAGGGATATATAAATGCAAGTTGTTTTTAATCTAGTTATAGGTGAGACAGCATTCATATTTTTTGTGTGTGGGGGTGGCGGGGGGCTTGCATGGACTACTTCTAACTGCAAAAACTAACATCCTGCATTTTAGCCTCTAGCTCCCCCAGGTCAGGAGCTGTGTTTCCCAGTTATTTCCCAGTTAGCCTGTTAATAAAACTCTCCTCCTCACTTGGGTTATGAGTTTAATGAGAACATCTGCTGTTCTGAAGTTGAATGGGGGCCATCCTGGCTAATGGGTCTGGAATGAGACAACTAACTCTCATTGTATCAGTTGTGAATTCCACAAACCAGCCTGTTTGGGTTCAATAAGCATGTTTAATGTCTGCAGCCTGTGGCCTTTTGTTCAACCTGTGTATTAATTTTGTTTTAGAATATAACCCAATCCCAGAATGCTTTTTGTGAAGAAAAATAATCAAAAATCCTGAAATGTGAGCAGTACCTAGCACAATTAGTTAAAACTGTCAATCAAAATAGGGCTCAAAGATATATGAGAATTGGCTGATAGGATTCGTGATTCAATTTCTAATAACTGTTGAACAAAGCAACACTTCCATGATGTCTTTCCTCTCCCCTCTGCCCCCACTGCTCGTGGAATGGCGAATACAAATGATGTTTGCTGTTTGCAATATCTAATCTGCATAACCAGAGGTCAGACATTTCCTTTTGAAGTCACATCTACATGTATATTTCATGTGCACACATACAGAAGCAAACTTACTTCAGGTAGCAGCAATAGAAGTTATTCCTAAATTTGCTCATCTAGTTAAAAACACATTTTTAAAAAAAGATAAAATATTGAGGTTCTTATGAATGTTGTTGCGTCCTGTACCTGTGCAATAGGAGTCCGTGTCAGCACCTTGCAAGTGAAGCCTGCATTTATTGCCTTGCATTGTATCAATGTTTCCCATAAGTAACGTTATGAAGTAAAATGAAAACAAAGTGAATAACAATTATGGAAATAATTAGAAAGGTGTCTAATGTAAGCAGATTATACTTAGCAACGGGCTGGAAATTCGAATTTTGTATGGCAGGTTATTAATGTTGTATGTGGGGAAGTGCAGTGCTTCAGGGCACCTTGCATTTTCAGGGCTCATTACATGGGTGAATGCTGCATCAATCCCATTTGCTCAGAAAATTGTTTAACTTGTTCTCATACCAGAATGAAAACTCAAAAATATTTCAAACTGTTGAGGTTAAAGCTCCCTGCGACAGAACCTTTTAAACACCTCGGATGCTCAGCAGTTAGAACCTGTGACAGAACCTGTGAAATGAGTAGGAGTTGAGTTTTAAAAATAAAATGAGATCCAAAATTTTCCATTTTGTCTTTCCAGAGAGTCAAAGGTCAAATCCCGTTTGAAAAAAACAACAGGAACTTTAATTCACTGTTTTTCTTTCCTTTCCGCAATGCAATAGAAATGTATTGGTAGAAACGTACAAAGGAAATCCTGTAACTTAAATTTGCCCCAATAGTCACACCATCTCTGCATTAATGATGACATTATTATGAACTTAAGTTAAACATGGGAGTGGTTTGAAAGCACCCCCTGCATGTTGTTATTTATTTTGAAATATTTCTTTTCATTGACTGAGGAAGATGCAATAGTTCATGAATGACATAAACAAAAGTGACTATACAGGGACCATTTTTAAAAAAAAGTTCAATTTAATGCAATCTCTTTCATAGTATAGAATTTTAAAAGTGGAATTAGTATTACATTTTACAATATTACATTTTAAATTGAAGGTATTTTTTTGATTTGGTATATAAAAATGTAAAAATAGTTTAAAAAATCGGAGTTTTGATATTGTACAGTATTAAACTCCATAATTACAGCTTCTGTACAGAGTTCTAACTTTTAAAAAACATATAATGGATACTGTCCATTTTTATTTCACCACACAGCTAAAACTCTATGACTTGTTGCTTCATGGTAGCTAAAGAGCTTCTTGGGAGGGTGAGAAAAGAACCGTTGGTCGATAAGGTTTCAGTTGTTATTTTAAGCACACAAGTAGAGCAATAGATCAGTAGAAGAGAGTGATTGGATCAAATGATGTTGTGCACAGTTATTACATGGGGATGTGAAATCCACAGATTGTGTTAGTGCTTTGTTGGGATTGTGTGATTCGAATGGAGATAACATACTTCATACAAAATAACTGAGCAAGTTATGGCATACATGATGAACCTTTGCTAAAAGGTTCAAAAAATGTTTCACTTCACTACTGAAATACAAGTGGCTCTGTGCATTCAATGATGTCATTTCGTATCAGTAAGTGATGATTGTGAATTCTACGATCTCCTTTGATGCCCATGAATGTATGAGTTCAGTTTAGTTTGAGTAGAGACGTTGATAGGACTTTAAATTCCAAGAAAGTTATTCAGTGAATTGCCTACAGTACAAGGGAAGGTCGCAGGGCTATTCTGTGCATTATGTGTACAACACATGGAGGATTTACAGCTATTGTCTTTTTTGTATATGGAAAACCAACCTCAGTTATTCTGTGAACTGTGTGTACATCATATGGGTGATTATAGGGTGCATTGTGTCTACGTAGAAATTACAGCACAGAAGGAGGCCATTTGTCCTACTGCACTGGTTCTAGCTCTTCAGCTAGAGCTATTGGAATAGTTGAGTCTGGAGTTGACATAAGGGGTGGATGAGGGTTTTGGCAGCAGATGGGGCTGAGGCAGGGGCGCAGACGGGCGATGTTACGGATCTGGAAGCAGCCGGTGTTTGTGATGGAGAGAATATGGTATTAGATGCTCAGCTTGGGGTCAAATAAGACTCTGAGGCTGCGAACAGCCTGGTTCAACCTGAGACAGGGGGATGCAATCGGTGGCGAGGGTATGGAGTTTGTGGTGGAGACAGAGAACAATAGCTTCAGTCTTCCCAGCGTTTAACTAAATGAAATTATGGCCCATCCAGGACTGGATGTCGGACAAGTAGTATGACAACACAGGCAGTGGAGGGGTCAAGAGAGGTGTTGGAGAGGTAGAGCTGGGTCTCATCAGAGTACATGTGGAAGCTGACCCCATGTCTTTGGATGATACCGCCATGGAGCAGTATGTAGACGAGGAAGAGGAGGAGGCCATGGAGAGAACGTTGGGGATTCCATAGGTAACTGTGTGGGGGTTAGAAGAGAAACTAGTGCTGGAAATGTTCTGACTACGATTGGATAGATAAGAGTGGAATCAAGTGAGGTCAGTCCCACTGAGCTGGACAACGGAAGAGAGGTGTTGGAGGAGGATGCTGTGTTCAAGGACTTTGGATAGAAAAGGGAGATTGAAGATGGATTAATAGTTTGCAAAGACAGAGCAGTCAAGCGTTTGGTTTTTTGGGGGAAGGGGTGATGAAGGCGGTTTTGAAAGGGAGGGGGAACACGCAAGCACACATGCGCGCATGCACATACACACACACACTCATTTCAATTGATGCCTCAGGCCCGAGACACAAGACTAGCCTATGCACAGGAAACTTCTATCAGATATTTCTACCATTAAATGTCCAATTTTGTAGTTGGGTTTAATAATTTTTCTTTGCAATTGTACAATTTGTTACGTTATGTTACTGTTGTCTGTACATACTGACCTGAATGAGCATGACCTAAATTGTAACACTCTGAATAATACCGCATTCACAATTTGTATATCAAGTTAATATGAATAAATGAAATGCTTCAGATCTATGGTTTATTTATTTTTTCTCCGATAAGAAATTTGCCCGTTACAGAGTGGCTTTTATTGTTGAGTATTATAAAATGAGATTTAGCTGTTTGTAGTGATTTGTATTTTCACAATGATGGGATTAAAGCACGACCAGTCTCTTGTGGTCTCTACAGTTAAATATAATCGGATAAGTTTATTTGTGTTGTGTACTTGACTCTGCTGGAACTGAGAACTTTTTTCAGACCAGGGCTACACAATACACAATAGCTAGTGTTTGAATCTGATTTGTTTCTCATCTTTGCCTTTAGGTGTTGTTGCCTGCAGCCAGTCTGTTACAGCTAATGGACGTAAGGACTGCTTGTTGTGATTTTTTGCAATCCCAATTGCATCCAACCAACTGTCTAGGAATTCGGGCATTTGCAGACGTTCACACGTGCACAGAGCTGCTGAATGAAGCCAATGCATATGCAGGTAAGCAGTGTTTACTTTGGTTTTCTTTGTTCTGTGCTTCGGTTTTAACAATGCAAATTTATTTTTGACCCTGCATTTTGAAATTGTAACCCAGTTTTGACCCTTCCAAGTCAATGTCAATGTCAGTGTCAACTGTCAACCTGCTTATGGCCCCAAAATCACCCTGTGTCTACAGAGGGAGTCCAAAAAGTGAATCGTGGTGTTGGAGCAGTGGGAACGAGGTCTTAGGATCTGGGTGGGGATTGGTGCCAGGGTACTGGAGTGGGGGAGGTCCAAGGGTCCTCAAGAAGTGGAGTGAGGGGTCGTGGAACATTGGGGGAAGCATGTAGCTCATTTAATGCCATTCTCAGCTGACAACCAGCACCAACATAGAGGGGCCACTTCTCAGAGACAGGCTTGTTGGGGAGATTGTAAGGGTGTGGTATAAGGGGGTAGAGATATACGATAGAGATATAAGAACTACACGATGACGGACACCTTGGTAGAGGCACTTTCAGTCTACGTGACTGTTGGGGGGGGGCCTCAACCCCAAATATAGCAAGTCAACCACTGAATGAATTAAAGGCAGTAGAAGGAGGTGAGGCCACATTTTATAGGTTGCTTTCTCCTCAATGTTACCGTTGCCTTACTCTCCCCTTAATACTGTCAGATCATAACCCCACCCCACCCCACCCCACGCCCAATGCTGCCTGTCAATGTCTCCTTGCTCCCAATACTCCAGGACTTCTCCCACTAGTTCTTTAAGACCACCTAGGACTCTCATCCCCAGATTCTGGGATCCCTTGCCAACTTCTCCCAAAACCATTAGACACCTCACAGTACACCTAGGACTCGCCTCCGCTGCTCCGAAATCCCAAACCCCATCCTTCCCTTCCTGCCAGACCCCAGGATATCACTTACATTGCTCCCACGTTCTAAGAACCCCCCTGCTCAGTGCTCTTGTTCCAGGATCCCTCTCCTAATGCCTCAGTATCTTAGAAATGATTTCCCCACTGATTCCATACCTATAGATCCACACTCAATTCTTTCACCAACTCCCCCCCCCCCCCCCCCCCACCCCCCACCCTGAGAGAAAACACACACACACACACACACACACACACACACACAGCTATCTGTCATCTTATTTTTCCTTCACTTAAAAAATATAGGATAAAAATTGTGTATGTAACAAAATCAACATATAATAATAATAATAATCAAGGCAACCGGTTTACATTTTAATGGAAAAATGGACCATGAGCAACTATGGGAGATCCACCAGTATATAAACAGTTTTCAGTCCGTCATACTTTAGACATCTCAGCCCCAATCTTAACTCCCAGCCAGGAGTCACGCAGGCAGGGACTGAGGCAGTACGGCGAACCGCTCGCCCCTCTGCAGCTCGAGGCTCGGGAGATTTGAACTCCCAAGCCTCGTTTGCTTAGTCTCCTGTCAGTTCCCGAATCTGGTGGTAAGCAGTCGTTGGCCAGTGGACAGGAGCAGGATTTTGGACGGCAGGAGGCCACCACTAGGTACCCGAAGGAGCACTTCCTGGCAATCGCATAAGTGGCTGGGAAAGGGCCCAGGGGGGCATCGAGGTCAGGGGAGCGAGAGGAAAGCAGGGACGGTCCAAGGTTTCCTTTTGGGCCTGGAGGAGAACTCCTGCTCCTTTCAGCCAACAAGGAAATTAAAAACAAAATAAAAAACACTTGCCTATCTTGGGCCTCTTCTGTCCCTGACTCCTTTTATCGCCAGGTTGGCATGGCGGGAAGTCATAATGGCTGGAATATAAAGCTGATTGTGTCCCAGCACCTCGACCAGCTCCATCAGCAGTAAAGGAAGATTGTTCTCCAATGCCACCTACAATGCCACCAATCACAAAGATTGGTGGCATTGTAAGCAGTGTAGATGAAAACATAAAATTACAAAGCGATATTGATAGATTAGGTGAATGGGCGAAACTGTGGCAAATGGAATTCAATGTAGACAAATGTGAGGTCATCCACTTTGGATCAAAAAAGGATAGAACAGGGTACTTTCTAAATGGTAAAAAGTTAAAAACAGTGGATGTCCAAAGGGACCTAGGGGTTCAGGTACATAGATCATTGAAGTGTCATGAACAGGTGCAAAAAATAATCAATAAGGCTAATGGAATGCTGGCCTTTATATCTAGAGGACTGGAGTACAACGGGGGGGGCAGAAGTTATGCTGCAGCTATACAAAACCCTGGTTAGACCGCACCTGGAGTACTGTGAGCAGTTCTGGGCACCACACCTTCGGAAGGACATATTGGCTTTGGAGGGAGTGCAGCGTAGGTTTACTAGAATGATGCCCGGACTTCAAGGGTTAAGTTACGAGGCAAGATTACATAAATTGGGGTTGTATTCTCCAGAGTTTCGAAGGTTAAGGGGTGATCTGATCGAAGTTTATAAGTTATTAAGGGGAACGGATAGGGTGGATAGAGAGAAACTATTTCCGCTGGTTGGGGATTCTAGGAGTAGGGGGCACAGTCTAAAAATTAGAGCCAGACCTTTCAGGAGTGAGATTAGAAAACATTTCTACACACAAAAGTTTGGAACTCTCTTCCGCAAACGGCAATTGATACTAGCTCAATTGCTAAATTTAAATGTGAGATAGATAGCTTTTTGGCAATCAAAGGTATTAAGGGATATGGGCCAAAGGCGGGTATATGGAGTTAGATCACAGATCAGCCATGATCTTATCAAATGGCGGAGCAGGCACGAGGGGCTGAATGGCCTACTCCTGTTCCTATGTTCCTATCTGTCAGTCTGATCACCATATCAAGTGAAATTGGTTGCTTCTCCTCTATCCTCGGCCTTTCCTCTTGCTCATTTACATACTTGCCCCTTGGCAACATCATCCAAACACATGAGGTCAGCTTCCATATAGAAACAAACAACACCCATCCCTACCTCTCCAACAACACTCTCAACCCCACACCGACTCTGTTGTCAGACTGTTCGTCCAATAGGCATAGTCTTGGATAAGCCCTAATTTCCTTCAGTTAAACGTTGGGAAAATCAAAGGCATTGTCTTTGGCCCCTGGCACAAACTCCATACCCTTGTCACCAACTCAATCCTCTTCCCTGGCCAGTATCTCAAATTGAACCAGACCAGAATTGAGTTTGACTTCATATCCTCTCCAAGACAAAGACTGCCTATTCTACCTCCATAACATCACCCACCTCCACCCCCGTCATTTTCCACTGAAACCCTCATCCATGTCTTTGTCACCTCCAGACTCGACTATTCCGGACTCGACTATTCCATCCTCCATAAACTTAAGCTCATCCAAAACCCTGCTGCTCGAATCCTATTCTCACTGCCTTACGTTAGCTCCCAGTCCCCCCATGACTCAAATTGAAAATTCTTATCCTCATGTTTGAATCCCTTCATAGCCTTGCCCCACCCTATCACTGAAGCCTTTCAGTGCTATACCCCCCTCCCCAAACTCTCTGTTCCTCTGACTCTGGCCTCTTGTGCAGGCATTCAAGGGGTGATTCAAGGGGTTCAGAGTGATCATGTTCCCACAAAGAAAAAGGATGGGGCTGCCAAATCTAGACCCCCCTGGATGTCAAGGAGCATACAGGGTAAGATAAGGCAGAAAAGGAAAGCTTATGTCAGACACAGAGAACTAAATACTACAGAAAGCCTAAAGGAGTATCCAAAGTGCAGGGGGTGAAATTAAAAAGGAAATTAGGAAAACAAAGAGAGGGCATGAAAAAAAATTGGCAAGTATAATCAAGGAAAACCCAAAGATGTTTTATAAATAATTAAGAGAAAGACGATAACTAAGGATAGAGTAGGGCCTATTAGAGACCAAAAAGTAACCTATGTGTGAAGGCGGAAGATGTTGGTATGGTTCTTAATGATTACTTTGCGTCTGTCTTCATAAAAGAGGGGGACGATGCAGACATTGTAGTTGAGGAGGAGTGTGAAATATTGGATGGGATAAACATAGTGAGAGAAGAAATATTAAGGGGATTAGCATTTTTGAAAGTAGATAAATCACCAGGGCCGGATGAAATGTATCCCAGGATGTGAAAAGAAGTAAGGGAGGAAATAGCGGAGGCTCTGACCATCATTTTCCAATCCTCATTGGATACAGGCATGGTGCTGGAGGATTGGAGGACTGCTAACGTTGTACCGTTGTTTAAAAAGGGAGCGAGGGATCGACCGAGTAATTACAGGCCAGTCAGTATAACCTCGGTGGTGGGCAAATTATTGGAATCAATTCTGAGGGACAGGATAAACTGTCACTTAGAAAGGCACGGAGTAATCAGCATGGATTTGTTAAGGGAAGGTCATGTCTAACTAACTTGATTGAATTTTTTGAGGAGATAACAAGGAGGGTCGATGAGAGTAGTGTATTTGATGTAGTCTACATGGATTTTAACAAGGCTTTTGACAAGGTCTCACGTGGCAGACTGGTCGAAAAAGTACAAGTCCATGGGATTCAAGGGAGAGTGGCAAGTTGGATCCAAAATTGGCTCAGTGGTAGGAAACAAAGGGTAATGGTCGACGGGTGTTTTTGTGGCTGGAAGGCTGTTTCCCTGGGGTTCCGCAGGGCTCAGTACTAGGTCCCTTGCTCTTTGTGGTGTATATTAATGAATTGGAGTTAAATGTAGGGGGTATGATTAAGAAGTTTGTAGATGATACATAAATTGGCCGTGTGGTTGATATTGAGGAGGAAAGCTGTAGACTGCAGGAAGATATCAATGGACTGGTCAGGTGGGCAGGAAAGTGGCAAATGGAATTCAATCCAGAGAAGTGTAAGGTAATGCATTTGGGGAGAGCAAACAAGGCAAGGGAATACACAATAAATGGGAGGATACTGAAAGGTGTAGAGGAAGTGAGGGATCTTGGAGTGCATGTCCACAGATCCCTGAAGGTAGCACGACAGACGACAGGTAGATAAGGTGGTCAAGAAAGCATATGGAATACTTTCCTTTATTAGCCGAGACATAGAATATAAGTGCAGGGAGGTTGTGCTGGAACTGTATAAAACACTGGTCAGGCCACAGCTTGAGTACTGGGTACAGTTCTGGTCACCACATTACAGGAAGGATGTAATTGCACTAGAGAGGGTACAGAGGAGATTTATGAGGATGTTGCCAGGACTGGAGAATTTTAGCTATGAGGAAAGATTGGATAGGCTGGGGTTGTTCTCTTTAGAACAGTGGAGGCTGAGGGGTGATTTAAATGAGGTGTACAAAATTATGAGGGGCCTATTTCCCTTAGTAGAGAGGTCAATAACCAGGAGGCATAGATTTAAAGTGATTGGTAGAAGGATTAGAGGGGAGCTGAGGAAAGATTTTTTCACCCAGAGGGTGGTGGGGGTGTGGAACTCACTGCCTGAAAGGCTGGTCGAGGCAGAAACCCTCAACTCATTTAAAAAGTACCTGGATGTGCACCTGAAGTGCCGTAACCTACAAAGTTACGGGCCAAGTGCTGGAAAGTGGGATTAGGCTGGGTGGCTTATTTTCAGCCAGCGCGGACATGATGGGCCAAATGGCCTCCGTCTGTATGGTAAATTTTTTATGATTCTATGATCACCCCCCCCTTTCCCCTACCATTAACGGCCGTGTCTCCAGCCGCTGATTCCCCACACTCTGGAATTCCCTACCTGAATCTCTCTGCTGCTCCATCTCCCTCTCTTCAAAACCTATCTCTTTGACCAAGCTTTGGTTACCCCTCCTAATATCTTTGGCATGCATTGTTTTGATTACACCTCTGTGATTGCTTTGGGATATTTTTCTATGTTAAAAATGCTGTGAAAATACAAGTTGTTATTGTAATTTACCATTAGAAGTAAATACTGTACTTGTGGATTAGCACTAAGTGTGTACTGTTTATACAGTTATCACCATAGTCACGTTCTTTGTCTACTACAAAATTTCCTTTTTCAAAACTTTCTGAAGTAAAACCTACACAATATTCTGCTTTATTTATCCCAGCTTCATGAGGACTTGAAGGTTTAGGAAAAAAAATCATTCAAAGACGGTTGTAATAATAGTGAAGAATTAACTGTCATTTTTCAAGAGGTTTTCAAAGAAGCATTTAAATTAATTTTCTGAAAAATACTTGGAGTTGCTTTGTGAAGGAACATGAGTGGAAAAATTAGTTACTTGAACTGATAGTTATAACTTGTACGGTTCTATGGAAAGGCAGAAAAGAAATTGACTTCAACGCTCCTGGGTTAGGGAGGGGAAAATCAAACAATGTTCCTGCTCCTGATTGAATTTAAACTGCAAGGCTTGATCTCCAAGGTATCTCCACATACAATACTCCCTTCATTGCAAGTCTCTCTTTTATAGCGTGCCTTTGTTTCTACAAAGCTAGCGCATTGTGGCTTTTAATGACCTGTAATGTTCTGTATTCTTTCACTATAATGTATGGATTGTTTTAATCACAAGCTTCTATTGTATGTCCCAACAAAAAGGGATTATGTGTTCTATAAACGTTCCACCTTTCTTTGGTACTGTACAATATGCTGAATAGGTTAGAACAAATTTCACTGAGAAGGTGGTTTGATTGTGGATAAATTGTTCAAGCCATGTGACTTGCCACACCAAGATGTATTTCTATTTGTTTAGTAGTTAGGAAGCCATTTCTTGAATCCAACTGGTCTGCTGCAAAATCTCTGGTACCACAGGTCGATGTTAATGGTACTGGGTCCTCTGTAATACATGATTTTACAAGCACTACATGATGCAATTAACATTCTTTGGGTTTTGTTTAAAAATCAAAATTAGACCCATATATGCCACTGCACTCCCAAAGGCTGATTTTTACTTACTCTTAGCTTTAAACATTGATCATAAAAGCTTGCTATTTTTTTTAACCGATTTTATTTAATCTGAAGAATAGTGTATTTTGTCCTTGCTGGAAGAGAGCTGCTATCAGTTTAGGACAGGTCTGGGTTCAAAGACAAAGTTGAAAGAAATCTAGGTATTAGTAGGCTTAGTATGTAGTACATTCAATCAATAATGCAAGTAGAATACTGAGCATTATTAAATAATGCTTAAACTCTGCAACATTCTGGTTAGGCCAGCCTTGACTACGTCTAATACAGCCTGAGACATTGGAAGGAGGGGGATGGAATTGGTGACAAAGGCATGGAGTTTGTGGTGGGGGCTGAACACAAATGCTTCGGTCTTCCCAATGTTTAACTGGAGGAAATTGTGGCTCATCCAAGACTGGATGCCGGACAAACAGTATGACAACACAGAAGCAGTGGAGGGGTCAAGAGAGTTGGTGGAGAGGTAGAGTTGATGTTAGCGTATATGTGGAAGCTGATCCGATGACTGCAGATTATGTTGCTGAAGTGCAGTTTTTAATGAGGAAGAAGAGATGGCCAACGATAGATCCTTGGGGAACTCTGGAGGTAATGATGCAGCGGCAGGAAGAGAAGCCATTTCTGGAGATGCTCTGCCTATAATTGGATAGCTTGGAGTGGAAACAAGTGGAGGCAATCCTACGAAGCTGGCATCTTCTGCTCTCTAGCATTGCAGCTGTTCATCACCCTAGTCCAATTATCCTCCACCTTCTAAACCTGCTAACCCGATGATGTACTTGGTCTTTACTCCCTGTGTGAAGATCGATTAGTAAAATGTTAGAAACCTTGCATCTTTGTGCACTTCCTGCCAGCTTTTTCCATTATAAGTTCCTGTATCCACATTTATAATGGAAATTTCCTATGTAAACTTGTTATTGTAATTACACTTTTCTCCCATTGGCAGGACTGCAGCACCACTACTGGTGGGAGGCTGTAATTACAGTATGATAAATTTACTAGGCTGTTTCCATTATAAATATGGACATAGGAATTTATTTTGAAAATTTAAAAATAAGGATAGAATGTCTGACTTTAAAATGGAGATTGAATTATGCCTTTGTGCCCTGGTCCAATTATTCCCCTGAAGACTACATTTTGCTTTAGTTTTTCTCTAACCATGGAGTCAACTTTCTTCAACAGCAGATCAGTGGGTGATTTTTCTGTGCTTGGTGATTGGCTTAAAAACGCATCACACCAGGTCTCCACTTTCCGTAAGTTACTCCAGGATTTCTGGATTTCTCTGAGGGTAGAGGGAAGCATGTCTTCACCTGCAATAGAAACAGGCTGCCATGATAATGAGGTGGGAAGGGGTGTTCCCATCTTACCGCCTCATTTTCCTCCTGTAGTGCCAGAAGCGTGCTATTTTGAGGGGCGCCCAGATGGCGTGTGCCTTAGGCCCTACGTTCACCCCCACTAAAATTGGATGATCGGAGAGAGTCGGACAGAAAAGACCCGAGACCCAAAGTGACCGAAATCAGCCCCGAAGGACTTCAGGTTGCAGTTTTTAGACAGCAATGAGAAGGCCCCAACAACAGTGGCCTTCCTGTTTCTGAAGCCCCCTCAGCAGTTGACTTTCCTCCCCCTTCCAGGTGCTAGTCTTTGCCAGAGAGCAGTCTTATTTCGAGGCCCGAGTCCAGAAATGCAAGTGAATTCAAGTTATTGCAGGCGGCACGTAGTTCAGGCGCGGTCCGCTTGTCTCTCGCTCGTCACGCGGATGACAGGAAAATTGGCCCTTAGTTTTCTCATATCACTGTAAAAGTCAGCTTCTGCAAAATGTGCAAAGATGCACAAATTGAATTATGAATAAAAAATCCAGGTTAGGTTTGACTGTTTTATGAATCTCAATGGCCTGACAAATGGGTTTGGGGTTAATGTAAAATTTTACAGTGCTGCCTAACTTCTGACAGTACTTTGGTTAGATGGTGTACAGGTTTGCTCTGCCATTCTCTGAGTGCTTGCAGACCAAGTGCTTTGGCACATGTCTTGAGGAAAAAGCCATGATCTTCTGTTGGTTTCTGGATGGAACTGAGGCAGATCATTGGATGGGTTTTGCGCTCTGATGTGTCGCCGCCCATTTTCCTATCCATTGGATTTCATTCTGGCAACATTCATTTTGCTTGCCCATAAATGGACAGGCGTTTAGTAATAATATGCAAATGATGGCAATAGGTCATCCCAAATATTTTTCATCATTTGCACAATAGGAAGGTTAGAAGCAAGGGATGTCTGTTGGTCCCTTGCTATCAAGCATTGCTATGGTCAGTGCAAGAGTCATTTATGGGTAGTGCTGTGGCCATTGGCAACATTACACTACAGTAGATATCGGGGACCTGTTGCAGTCATTCTCTGCTCCCATTACAGGCAGGCTTGCCAGTGGAGGCCAGAGTTCCTGCCAAAATTATGCATGTGACCCAAAAGCTAGCATATTGGTTGGAGTCGGGGTTAGGGATGCACTGTTGTTGCAGGCAGAAGATGCACCCCAATTCTGCTAATGTGGAAAATCTAGGCCAGTTTTTGCAATAAACCTAAAACAAATACAGATTCAGCTGTAAATAATGAAGATATATTTTGAAGTATTTTCTTGTTTAATGAATTTGCCTCTTTTGTGCAGTTTGTTACTGAAATGTGAAGGCTTACCACAAAGCGCAAGTGTTATTTCTCACATTGGGTCATTTGAACAGTGTTATTTTTGCTTAACTTCTAAAGTGCCCTTCAAGTCAAATTTTCCTTCGCATAAACTCAGCTCATTGCTGTGCCTTTGGGTTTCATTGGCCACTGCATTTCTACATTCTTTTATAAACTAAAATTAGCTCCGTCCCCAAATTTCCAGTGTTACCAAAAGATTTTCTTCCAAGAGAGAAACCTGGAAGGATGCTTGGTGGATCATGGCTGCCTCAACATTTTTTCCCTTTCCGACATGAGCAAAGCCTAAGAAAATTCTAGTCTGAAGATTTGTACTCCCCTGACTAAGTCCTCAGAAAAGCCCCCGGCTTAATTTCAACGAAAGGAATTTGGCTAAAACACAAGTGCCAAAGTTTTATAGGTGAATTATTAAACCTCACAAGTGGAAAAACCTACAACATTTTTAGAACATAAAATGAAATGTTTTATTTATTAATGCTTTTTGCAGCAGGAGGTGATGTCACCAGCATAGAAATATGATTGTTTTTTCCAAATCTGAGATTGTGTCCCAGGTAACACTCTGATTCCATAAGTACGTTCATCAGGGAGGCTGTCCAAGTAACTCGTAAGATAAGGCATTGAGTAAGCTATTGTTAGCCCCACAACTTTTTTTTACTACATGTTGCAGTAGGATCTGTTTAAAGGCTTGCGCTATGTTCACAGTTTAGTCAATATTTTTCTAATTTTAATATTTATAGCTCAATTACCCTCTAGTCATGTTCTCCCAGTGGAAGTACACATATATATGATTTATATTTTTAGACTGAACTACGTGATACTTTCACCACTAGCATGTGGGGTTGAATCCAACCCAGATTGATGGGCTAAAGTCTCTTAATTGTTTTGGTTATAAATGTCCTAATTGAAATGATCTTGGGGTAGCCGAAACTCATTTTTTGTGGTGGGAGCTTGCAGTACGAAACTAGATTATTGTTACAAAATTGGCAATCTCACTCAGATTGATGATATGGGAAATGGAATATCATAGTAGTGCAGTAAGGGTGCTCTTCGGATGGCTGGTGGAAAGTTGAGACAGCTTTTCTTTGTATCCCGCTATGTTAGACTTGGTGCTGTCACTGCATGCATGCACGCATACACTTGACAGTGGTGCTGGAGAGCCCCGCGGCTTTGGATGATGTCGCCAGGGTAGCATGCAAGGTGGGAAGAGAAGCAATTGCTGGAGATGGGTTGTGGCTGTAATCGAACCAAGCGAGGGCAGTTCCACCGAGCAGTGGAGGAGAAGTGTTGAATGAGGATCATGTGAATGACTGTGTTGAAAATTAAAGAGGATGAGGAGGGATAATACACCACAGCCACAAAGAATCTCGTTTGTCAATTAGGTTAGTGCCCGAAGATGGAAACCTGAATTGGAGGGATTCAAACAGGGAGTTATGGGAGAGGTTTTTTTTATTCGTTAATGGGATGTGGGCGTCGCTGGCGAGGCCAACATTTATTGCCCATCCCTAATTGCCCTTGAGAAGGTGGTGGTGAGCCGCCTTCTTTAACCGCTGCAGTCCGTGTGGTGAAGGTTCTCCCACAATGCTGTTAGGAAGGGAGTTCCAGGATTTTGACCCAGCAACGATGAAGGAACATCGATATATTTCCAAGTCGGGATGGTTTGTGACTTGGAGGGGAACGTGCAGATGGTATTGTCCCTTGTCATTCTAGGTGGTAGAGGTCGTGGATTTGGGAGGTGCTGTCGAAGGATCCTTGGCGAGTTGCTGCAGTGCATCCTGTGGATGGTACACACTGCAGCCACTGTGCGCCGGTGGTGAAGGGAGTGAATGTTTAGGGTGGTAGATGGGGTGCCAATCAAGCGGGCTGCTTTGTCCTGCATGGTGTCCAGCTTCTTGAGTGTTGTTGGAGCTGCACTCATCCAGGCAAGTGGAGAGTATTCCATCACTCTCCCGACTTGTACCTTGTGGATGGTGGAAAGGCTTTGGGGAGTCAGGAGGTGAGTCACTCGCCGCAGAATACCCAGCCTTTGACCTGCTGTTGTAGCCACAGTATTTATATATGCATGCATGCTAAACAGCGGAAGCAACATGCTATAGACAGAGTTAAGCGATTCCACAACCAATGGATCAGATCAAAGCTCTGCAGTCCTGCCACATCCAGTCATCAGTAGTGGTGGACAATTAAACAACTAATGGGAGGATGAGGCTCTGTAAATATCCCCATCCTCAATTATTTTTTAAAAATTTGTTCATGGGATGTGGGCGTCGCTGGCGAGGCCGGCATTTATTGCCCATCCCTAATTGCCCTTGAGAAGGTGGTGGTGAGCCGCCTTCTTGAACCGCTGCAGTCAGTGTAGTGACGGTTCTCCCACAATGCTGTTAGGAAGGGAGTTCCAGGATTTTGACCCAGCGACGATGAAGGAACGGCGATATATTTCCAAGTCGGGATGGTGTGTGACTTGGAGGGGAACGTGCAGGTGGTGTTGTTCCCATGTACCTGCTGCTCTTGTCCTTCTAGGTGGTAGAGGTCGCAGGTTTGGGAGGTGCTGTCGAAGAAGCCTTGGCGAAGGGAGTGAATGTTTAGGGTGGTGGATGGGGTGCCAATCAAGCGGGCTGCTTTATCTTGGATGGTGTCGAGCTTTTTGAGTGTTGTTGGAGCTGCACTCATCCAAGCAAGTGGAGAGTATTCCATCACACTCCTGACTTGTGCCTTGTAGATGGAGAAAAGGCTTTGGGGAGTCAGGAGGTGAGTCACTCGCTGCAGAATACCCAGCCTCTAACCTGCTCTCGTAGCCACAGTATTTATATGGCTGGTCCAGTTAAGTTTCTGGTCAATGGTGACCCCCAGGATGTTGATGGTGGGGGATTTGGCGATGGTATTGCCGTTGAATGTCAAGGGGAGGTGGTTAGACTCTCTCTTGTTGGAGATGGTCATTGCCTGGCACTTATCTGGCGCGAATGTTACTTGCCACATATCAGCCCAAGCCTGGATGTTGTCCAGGTCTTGCTGCATGCGGGCTCGGACTGCTTCATTATTTGAGGGGTTGCGAATGGAACTGAACACTGTGCAATCATCAGCGAACATCCCCATTTCTGACCTTATGATGGAGGGAAGGTCATTGATGAAGCAGCTGAAGATGGTTGGGCCTAGGACAATGTCCTGGGGCTGAGATGATTGGCCTCCAACAACCACTACCATCTTCCTTTGTGCTAGGTATGACTCCAGCCACTGGAGAGTTTTCCCCCTGATTCCCATTGACTTCAATTTTACTATGGCTCGTTAGTGCCACACTCGGTCAAATGCTGCCTTGATGTCAAGGGCAGTCACTCTCACCTCGCCGCTGGTCGTACCTTCACCATGTTGGCACCTCATTTTTAGGTAGGCCTGGTGCTGCTCCTGGCGTGCTCTTCTACACTCCTCATTGAACCAGGGTTGATCCCCTGGCTTGTTGGTAATGGTAGAGTGAGGAATATGCCGGGCCATGAGGTTACAGATTGTGCTGGAATACAATTCTGCTGCTGCTGATGGCCCACAACACCTCATGGATGCCCAGTTTTGAGTTGCTAGACCTGTTCTGAATCTATCCCATTTAGCACAGTAGTAGTGCCAGACAACATGTTGGATGGTATCCTCAGTGCGAAGACAGGACTTCGTCTCCACGAGGACTGTGTGGTGGTCACTCCTACCAATACTGTCATGGACAGATGCATCTGCGACAGGTAGATTGGTGAGGACGAGGTCAAGTAAGTTTTTCCCTCGTGTTGGTTCGCTCACCACCTGCCGCAGGCCCAGTCTGCCAGCTGTGTCCTTCAGGACTCGGGCATCTCGGTCAGTCATGGTGCTACCAAGCCACTCTTGGTGATGGACGTTGAAGTCCCCCACCCAGAGTACATTCTGTGCCCTTGCTCCTCTCAGTGCTTCCTCCAAGTGATGTTCAACATGGAGGAGGACTGATTCATCAGCTGAGGGAGGGCAGTAGGTGGTAATCAGCAGGAGGTTTCCTTGCCCATGTTTGACCTGATGCCCTGAGATTTCATGGGGTCCTGAGTCAATGTTGAGGACTCCCAGAGCCACTCCCTTCTGACTGTATATCACTGTACCGCCACCTCTGGTCGGTCTGTCCTGCCGGTGGGACAGAACATACCCAGGGGTGGTGATGGAAAAGTCTGGGACGTTGGCTTAAAGGTATGATTCTGTGAGTATGGCTGTGGGACAGCTCTCCCAATTTTGTCACAAGTCCCCAGATGTTAGTGAGGAGGACTTTGCAGGGTCGACTGGGCTTGGTTTGCCTTTGTCTCGTGGTCCAATACCGGGAGGTCCGTCCAGTTTTATTCTTATTATGACTTTTTTTAAGCAAGATTTTACAACTGAGTGGCTTGCTAGGCCATTTCAGATGGCGATTAAGAATCAACCACATTGCTGTGGGTCTGGAATCACATATGGGCCAGACCGGGTAAGGATGGCAGGTTTCCTTCCCTAAAGGACATTAGTGAACCAGATGGGTCTTCATGGCCACCATTACTGATACTAGTAATTTAATTCCAGATTTCATTTAATTAATTGAAATTTTAATTAATTGAATTTAAATTCCCCATCTGCCGTGGCGGGATTTGAATTCATGATTCCGGATTATTAGTCTAGGCTTCTAGATTACTAGTCCAGCAACATAACCACTATGCTACCATACCCTGTAGGTGAGAATGTATTCAGGAACCTTGGAAAGGAAAGGGAGTTGGTGACGAGACGGTACTTAGCGAGGAAAGAGGGATTGAGAATAGGCTTTTTGAGGATGAGAGTGATGGTGATTTTGAAAGCTATGGGGACAGTGTGTGACGAGAGATTGGCCTAAAATTATCTCATTATTTTCAAGAGGTAGTTAATTCTTTAGAAAACCAAAGGAAGTTGCGAAGGGTGAGTGATAAGAAGGGGAAATGGGCTCAAAAGTGACAGATGGAATTCAATGTCAGTAAATGTAAGGTGATACATTTTGGTTAAAAAAATGTTATTAATTATACTCTAAATGGAAATAGGCTTGGTGCTGTGGAAGAGCAGAGGGATTTGGGAGTACAGGTTCACAGCACATTTAAGGCAGCACCTGAGGTTGATAAAGCTGTAAAAAAAAATCTGAGGCACAGATCAGCCATGATTTAATTGAATGGCGGAACAGGCTCGAGGGGCGGAATGGTCTACTCCTGTTCCTATGTTCCTTTTTTTGTATTTGTATTTCCTCATACCAGGCAGCATCCTAGTGAATCTGTGTTGCACTCATTCTAAACCCTCAATGTCTTCCTATAGCGTGGAGCCCAGTATGGCACACAGTACTTTAACTGAGATCTTGTTAAGGTTTTTATATAGGCTCAGACTGTTTCTAGTAGTTGAGGGGTTTAGAATGAGATGCTGCATAAAAGATTAAATATAAGTGATTTAGAACAGAGGGCAGGAGAAACCTCTTTACACGGAGAGTTGTGAGGTTGTGGAATTCACTTCCAGGATTAATGAAGCAGAAACTCTGTCAACATTCAAGATTAGATTGCATAGGTGGATGAAGGAAAAGGGGTTGAAGGGATATGGGAACAGGGTGGGTAAATGTGATTAGAACAATTTGCGCATGTGGAGGGTAAGCGCCAAGAAGGACTGGTTGGGCCCAATGGCCTGGTTCTGTATTGTAACTTCTATGTATTTCTGTGATTTCAGACTAAGATCTGGTAAAGTTTCTGGAATACCCCAGAGCTGCCCAAGCAGTCGTATTTTAACCGTTCACTATCGAGTGACTGACTGTACTGTGAATAAGGAGTTTAGCTCCTCCCTGACTGATTTCAGGAGTGTGAGCAGTGAATTCCCTAGAATCTTTAGATCCCTTTTCAATTAATTGTGATATATCCTCCTTGTTTTTGCAGTGCTACAGTAAAATTCTACTGTCTTGAATTTTTAATCCCCTTTTAGTGCTTTTTCTCATTTCTCCAATCCTACTTTGTATATTATGAATGTTGCAAAAGGTTTGCCTGGGCTTCTATTAACTCCCAGTGTTGAAGTATACCGTACCAACAAAATGCACAATGACTTAACCAAATGCGTACATTTACGAAAAACAGTAATAAGGTTTAAAAGAAGCTCTGTGCTCAAAGTACTATAGCAGTGGCATTTACTGATAACATACAGCCTCAGTATTACTCATATTTGTCATTCACGGGAGAGTAACATGGTTCTTGCTTTACTGGAGTGGAGTATTTTGTAGTTTCAAAGAGAATTAACACAATTGGTTGCCCATACAAGCTGACTTTTATTTTATTGTTTGCCTCTTTTTTTGTTCTTTTTCCTGAACAGAGCAGCATTTTCCTGATGTTATGCTGGGTGAAGAATTTCTTAGTCTGAACCTGGATCAAGTAAGCAGTTTGGTATCAAGCGATAAGCTCACAGTTGCCTCAGAAGAAAAGGTACATGTTTTTCATTTATGGGATAATGGTTCGAGTTTATCTAAATGCAGTTATGCCATGATTGCCACTGTATCCATGATTACTGCACTTCCTTGGCACAAGTGAACATTCTGGCAGAGGAAGTGAGAATTTGACTTGGTATCCAAGAAAGAACTTTCAGGCTTCGCAAACTGCACATCATTATATCCATGGCTAAAGTGAGAGAAGATTGACCGTGACCCATATATTTCAAGATCTGTAGAGTTCTAGCATGGTTCCTGCTCTCACGAATAGTTTCTTTTTTTAAAAAACAGGGATCCATAGGTTTAATTTCCTGCCAAAATTGATTTCGCTTCATATACCATTTGAAAATTGTATCTACATTGGACACTCCCATTACATTTTCCATCACCTGAAGCATTACATTCAAAACTGGTTGTCAGGAGACTTTGCAATCACTTTCCATTCATTCAGTTGGTGAGCAAATGATTTCAAGGTGTTTGTACATTTTTGGACTTTGTAAATCTCTGTATCCAAACAAATCCTATTTGGGGTTTTCCTATAACTGGCCCAGTCTGTCTTACAGATGCAATCCTGAAAAACCAGGAAGTTGACAACCCCAAAGATTGCATGGATCACATGTGCGATTGTTATTTTTCAAACTAAGAATGTCTTTACTTTTACTTTCAGAATTGTAGATCTGAATGCACAGTACTTCATTTTCACGTTAAGCGTTTTGTGATGCTTTTCACTTGTAGCCAGCGTAATTGCTTTTCACATGTTTGAAGCGACTGGTAAATCTGACTTGAAGCCACTTGGGGAGAATTCAAGTGATAGTTCCTTGGGAAGAGATGGAAAAATACACGCATATGCACACAGTCACACACTTGAATGATGTTGAATGGGCACCAATAGCTAGTTTTAAGAAATAATCAGAGATTATGATAAAATGCGTACACCCGAATAAAATCTGTGGCGTTAGTTTGTCAGTTTATTATGAGAATGATTCAAGTAAAAGGATGTCTAGTTTAATGCACTCTAAAGCAAACAAGCCCTTTGAAATTGCTAAAACAATTAATTTGTGCCATGCAGTAGCACACTTTACTTGCCACCTAATATGGGAACTTTGAAAGTATTGGGCAGCACAGTGAGTTAGCACATTGAACTTTCTCCTCTAGGAGTTTCACATCCAGCACAGATGAAGTATCTTCTGCCTATTAGCCCTATGTGTCCTACATGAAATGAGTTTGGCATGGGCAAGGCACAAAACTGTCCTTAATTTGGCAGTAATTGGCAATTATACTGAGAGAGATCAAGAAGACAGCTGGTGGGGGAGATAGAAAATGCCATGCTGATGCAGTGCAGTGGAGTGATGTTGCCTGTCTTGGCTCAGTGGTAGCAATCTCGCCTCTGAGTCAGAAGGTCATGAGTTCAAGCCCCACTCCAGAGACTGAATACATAATCTGGGCTGATACTTCAGTGTAGTACTTGAGGGAGTGCTGTACTATTGGAGGTGCTGTCTTTTGGATGAGCCGTTAAACTGAGGCCCTGTCTGCTGTAAAAGATCCCATGGTATTATTCGAAGAAGAGTAGGGGCGTTTTGACCAATTTTTATCCATCAGTCTTCCGAGATAGAGTCAAAGGCACGTTGCTAGGCAGGATTTATGGAACTTTACTTTTCCCACACCCCATGTAATCGCTTACTTGGCAGTGGTAACAGTAGATGCTGAAATAGGAAAAAAGTTCTATTTCCCAGCCATAACAATGATCATCTTGATGAACATGAAAATCATCAAACAAAAATTAAGAAAAATGGGCAGTTTGAGTCTCTAACTTGAGAAAGGTTAAGTGTTTAAGAGGTTAAAGAATTGCAACTAATAGATAAGTTGTAAAAAAATGAAAATGTCTCCCCTCTGAGTAAAGGTGCATACATCAAAACACCCCTTGGGACCAGCACAATATATCTTTGAGGCCTTTTCTCAACACTTTTTAAGTTTCATAGGTCTGTAGCCTTTGCAATAATGGGTTTGTCTCTGGATAAGCTGGTTTCACCTGGTTTTGTCTGGATTCTCCACGTGACCCAATCTCTGAGGTGTTTAGTAAAATTGCCAGATTCCTTAGGCAGTCGCAGGTTTTGCTAATGGAACTTCAGCGTACAGCTAAATCCAGTTTGAAAATCTCTTCCCTCCAGACTGTGTAATTAACGTCACAATTCTGCTAGCTGCCAGTCACCAAGCCTGTGAAACATGATCCTAATTATTTCCTATCATCTCATACTCTGGGTTGCTGCCAATCAACCCTATTGCCTGGTTACCAAAGAATGATTGAAAAGGGCTAAGTGCCAAACCCCGACTGATTTTGATGATAGCGACACTGTATAATTGGGATGAACTAATTTACATTTGTGCAAAAAAGATACAACATGATGGATATAAATCCCCAGTAACATCTATTTAACCTTAAGGCTGTATGCTGTGTAAGTGGAAATGGAGCCTGTCTTCATTCTGAATGGGTGTGCTCATTAATAATCCAGAGCCTATAAGATTAAATTAGCCAGAATAGCCAAAAATGAATTTTGTGTTAAACCAACCTCATCCAAAGTCATTTTGGGGCTATTAGATGGTGAAATCTCTTTTCATATATTTAGTCAGTAATTTTAGCTCTGAAATTGCTTAATTTCTTAGCTTTTTGGATATGCTATAGAAGATATAAGTTGTAAACAAAGACGACTATTCATAATTTATCAAGTTTAAAAAAGTCAGACTTTAGATATTTACAGTGAACATCCAGGATATTTTTTATTGGTTACTAAAAAAGGAAGTGTTTCTGGTCAGTGATATTCATTAATGACACTTAATACTACTAAATTCACAAACCTCTCCATAAAAGGCTATTACATTACTGGGGGTATTCATGCATGCCTAGCTGATTTGATCTCCTTAGCGTTGCTGGATTCAAAATAGCCTTGTGTTGCCAATAACATTGTAATGCAATTAAAATAGTAATAAATAGCACAGTAAAGTGTCTGACTGTTGAACAAGGTTTAAAAGGTTGAATTTTCTGTGAAAGTTGTTTAACTTCCTCCAATGCAGTTACTTCAGTTAACCCAAAATGGGGGTATGTTTCTGACCCATCTATGTTTCATGGCATTGTGTTTAAACAGGACTGCTTGTATTGGCAGGGTAGAAGTGGTTGAGAAACACTGCCTGAGTTTCACTCATCAGCACGTCCATAGCAATTATCGAATTCTTATCCCAGCAACACACTGTTGCGATATTTAATTATTAAAATCTGACTAAAACCTTTCAAACAACTCTCTTACTGGTATTAATTATAGCCCAACTTTCTGTGAAATATTCCTTTCACCATCACCACCCATTTAAAAAAAAACGATATTTTCTTCCACTTGGGCATCTGTCAGTGCAGCCCTACATCTAACTGCTGGAAGGTGCCCGACAGCAGCCCAAGGTGATTCACTTGATGAATTTTATTTTTTGGTCACTCCGGGCACCCTTCAAAAAGATAGTTCCTTTAAAAAATTAGCATTCATTTCTGTTTAGCATTAAAGTGGTCATTTTAAGAATCCTTTCCAAACTCAAGCCCTGTTTATCTTTCTAAGAAAATTTGATAAGGACAATCTTTACTGTGCTGATGATTTTCATGATTTGAGATAGACATTGTAATAAGATAGGAAGGGTATTGCAGCTTTGTATGGTAGATATTAGCTGGGTATACTTAATGACTGCATAGAAGTCCCTTTAATCTTTGCTTAGCTCAGGAAATAAGTCCACTGGAAGGTCATAGCCAGTGTTTAAGCTGCTGTTACTAGCAGTAAGGTTTTATGATTAACTAAGAAAAAGTGACCTGTGTGATTTACTTTGGTTTTCAGTGCATAACATCATTTAGGTTGTGTAGTTAAACGTAGCTTTGGGGACTGCTGTGTCTCACATATATCGTGTCAAGTTCAAGGGCGAGGAAACAGAATCCACACGTTACATTGCAGATGCCTCATTAGTACAAGCTTTAAAAGCAGACAGACTTTATCTCTTGATCCACCAATAAAAATGTACTAGCTCTTTTAAAACGGTCACTTGGACAGTTAAAGAATATTTTGCAGATATGTTAATTAAAAGAAATAGAGAACTTGTATCTATATAGCACCTCTCAAATCCTCACGATGTTCCAAAGTCCTTCAGGATGTCTGATAAGACCTTTGATTGTTAGTGCAATAAAGGTTAATTTCCACAGATGTTAATTCTACTGTTTCAGTGTCCTGAAGTGCAATTGAACTATTTCTAAATAATGTGTCACAGTTTTAGTAAAAGTTTCTAAAACCTATCTTTGAAAATGATTCCTGTTGCATTTTTGTATCAGAATGGAGCAAATTCAACATCTTAAAATATTCATTTTCTACTAGTTCTGCAGTATAATAATATATTTTTAAACAGTTTCATAGTTTTCTTCCAACTCCTCCTCACCCCATCCAATTTAGCTCTTCTATAAATATTAATTTATGCAATGGACTTTCTACTTAGCTTGTTTTTATTTCTGTACTAAGGTGCTGTTACATTTTAGACCATCTCTCAATACTCTCTACTCGTGTTCAAAGCCAAAGTCTGCTTCCTATGAACTGAGGATTTGCTTTGTGCACAAAATATCTGGGATAGCGAGCCTCAGGGTGAACAACAAACCCTTTTACATTGTTATATGCACCCAAAATGCTACAGGATGTTACCATACATTCCTGATCTCTTCAAACTCCTGTACAAACACCAAACTAACAGATGGTGTAAATTAAGCTTAAAAACTTCAAAGCTGATATTGGGAAGTTTATGTGTAAGAATTGCAAGCATGACCCCAAGTTCTACTACTCAATGAAAATTCTAGGACAGTTTTAACATGTTCATTTACTGGAATTCTTTGAGGGGGTAATTTAAGAGAATGGATGAGGATTATTTTTTAGATATAGTTCACTTATATTTTCAAAAGCTTTTTGATGCAGTTCCTCATGTGAGGCTAGTAAGGAAACTTAAAGCCATGGAATAATTGACAGATTGTCCAGATAGTTTGAGAACTGACTTGTTAACAGAAGACACAGGAAAGTAATCTATCTAGGAAAAAGTAAGCAGTGGTGTTCTCCAGAGATCTGTTTTAAGACTCCTGTTTCTTTTTAGTATTTATGAATGATATGGAACAGTGTGACCATAGAAGTATGATTAAATTTGCTGATGACACAAAGCTCCATGGTCAAGGAATGAATAGAAAGTAGCAAGACTGTCTTCAGTGAGGCTTGGAACAATTATATAGATGATCTAAGATATAATCGATAGATTTTAATGTGGATAAGAGTAGACTAATGTATATAGCATCAGGTAACAGTAAATATAATATAAAAGGATTTGGGAGTAATCATTGATTCTACTCTAAAAGCATCTCTGCAATTATTAGTAAGACAAATCATGTAGTTGGATGCACCTGAAAGGCATTGGACCACAGACATAACAAATTTTTACTGACATTGTACTGATCGATGGTGAATATGGAGCATGGTTTTGGTCACCCTACCTCAAAAGGAATATGGCTGCATTAGATAGGGAAGGCTGACCAGGAAAGTGCTAGTCCTTAGGGGATTAAATTAGGAGGAGAGGCTCAAGCAACAAAACATACTTTCTTGTATGTTGTGGACCTTGTGGGATTGGAGTCTCTCACTTTATTGGCATCGATGTAATGGGGAGGGACCAGGATGGGCCTCCCAAAGTTGGGAGTTTACATACCCCATTCCTCAGTGAGGACCAGGTTTGGCATTGATGGAGGTATACTTGGTTTCGCCACTTACACCTAACCATCAACTGCAGAAATGGGGCTCACCTGGGGGACAGTATTGGGATAGAGGCCTGGATTCCTGAAGTGGAGATGCCGGTGATGGACTGGGGTTGACAATTGTAAACAATTTTACAACACCAAGTTATAGTCCAGCAATTTTATTTTAAATTCACAAGCTTTCGGAGGCTTCCTCCTTCCTCAGGTAAATGTTGTGAATTTAAAATAAAAATTCACAACATTTTTGTGAATTTTTGTGAAAGCTTGTGAATTTAAAATAAAATTGCTGGACTATAACTTGGTGTTGTAAAATTGTTTACAATTGGATTCCTGAAGATAGGGCTCAATTTTTTTTTTCATTTTTAAAGGGGCTTCTGGTGGCAGCATTTTTACCTTTTGGGGGGGTATCCACTCTCCTTTATCTCAACAAACTTTGGCCAGTGTTTCCTGCCTCTTCGAAGTAGGGAGTTGAGGAGTAGTGTGGGGGGTGGGGGAGATAGGAGAGGTAACGCAGTTGCTTCCCCAACCTGCCAAATGCCTGTTCCTCCTGGTTCCTTCTTCTGATCCCCTTTGGCGAGCCAGCAGTAGAGTTCACTGGTGGACACAATCCTGGTGTAAGTGCCAGGATATTCTAGGTGAAGTGTAAGTTTAAATAAAAATGCTATTTATCTTTTGACTGAGATTTAGACTGGAGGCCATGTGTACAGGCTCTGAGCCAGATTAGAGATTGGAACATAACTGTGGTTTTAGATTTCTAAAATGAATGCTCGTTTCAGTGCCTTCAGACTTCCAAGTGTTTTTTCTCACTCCCAGGTATTTGAAGCAGTTATCTCTTGGATAAAGTATGACAAAGAAGCTCGCCTGGACCACATGGCAAAACTAATGGAACATGTCCGTCTTCCTCTGCTTCCACGGGACTATCTTGTACAGGTTAGCAGCAATGCTCGCTTTTGGAGTAAAGACCTGTACTTAGACAGAGCCCATCAAGATGACTTTTGGTGTAGTCAGGAAAGCATTTCATTGCCAGGTTAAAAGAAAATGAGTCATACCAGAATTGTTGATACTATTGAATGGAAATAGAAGTGCAACCAAAATGCATTAATAATTTTACGTTGAAAAGGAACAAAGCTTTGTCAAGTGTAAAATACTTGATGACTCTCTTTTACAATGTGCACAAAACCATTTTTCAGAAAATCTATTTTAAAAAACAACTGGTGAAACTACTTGACAGCAAACAAGGATAACTTTTGTAATTTACAATAAACTATGATATGCCAGGTATAGAAAAAAATCTGGACTGGCAACACAAGTCTCATTTATTCAAGGAATATCTCAAACTTAAATCAAAAAATATTTTTGTTTGTGAATAATGTTTATAGCAGAAAGCTAATTGATAAGGTCAGGGGTTATTCTTTATGTAACAAACCTTTCTCACTTGAGCAACATTCATGATTGTGTATGAGGTGATTTTAGTATTGGTAGAGTACCTTCTAAGTCTGCTGTTACTTTTATTGTCCCTCCTTTCCAGTTACGTAGAGAGGAAGTTCATGAAGTATCCTTTTATTTTCATTAGTGTCTACTGTAATCAGTCGCTAGAATCAGTATTGCATCACCTTTATTTTGCAGTCAATTTCAAAATATCACCAACTCCTCTTTTCACATTTTAACATTTGATTTGATCCCAAGTATATACAGAACATAATGTGTAGCCATATTTGCAAATAATTTTTTTTTTCTTTTGCTTTCAGTTTTAGAGAACCATTTAGGGTAAAGGGTGTGCAGTGTTACAGGACTTTTTTTTCTATATCTGGCAGATTGTAGTTTATTTGAAATGAGGGATGGCATCCTTGTGAAGCAGTATTTGTAGTATTTAAATGTCAAACCATATTTATTGATGTCTGTTGCTGATGTGACTCACATGCCTGTATCCCTGCTATGTGCAGACTGTAGAAGAAGAGGCTTTGATAAAGAATAATAATACATGCAAAGATTTCCTAATTGAAGCCATGAAATACCATTTGCTTCCTCTTGATCAACGGGCTGCAATAAAAACAGCGCGCACGAGACCAAGGACCCCAATCAGCCTACCCAAGGTAGGAAAGAAGAGGATGTTTTAAGTTTGAAATAAAACCAACTGCCTGTGTTCTTTTCCTGACCAGTAGTTTTGCTAAGTCTGAGTTCGGACTGATCAGGCTGCTGACATAGTCTAAAACTAACATCCAATGCTGAACTAAGATTGGTCAGAAGTAGCTACGGGAAAATTTTCGGCTGACACGTTCTTGGCATGGAGCCACACCTACCGGCAGTACTTATCGAGAGATTTTGGGTTACACGTGTATAGTTTCCTGATGTGCACTCTCACCAGGCAAGACTCCACGTGGGAGTGTGCAATTAGAAAAAATGATCCTTCTAATCTAAGCAGAAAGAGAGACCAACAGTGCTTTACTGTACATAGGGGAAAAGACACTGTCAACTAATGACACTGGAGGCATTGTGCCATTTATAGTGTAGCACTGTTCGTTATATGTATTGTTTTCATTTGTTCTTAGGATGTGGGTAATACTGACAAGGCCTCATTTATTGCCCATACCTAGTTGCTCTGAGATGGTGGTGGCGGGCCTTCTTGACCTGCTGGAATCCGGTGGTGATGGTGCTCCCACAATGGTGTCAGGTAGGGAATTCCAGAATTTTGACTAGTTATGATGAAGGAACGGCAGTCTATGCTCAAGTCACTTGGAGGGGAACCAGCAGGTGGTGGTAGCCCCATAATGTTGCTGTTCTTGTCCTCCTTGGTGGTAGGGGTTATGGGGCTGGCAGGTGCTGTTGAAGTGAGCTTGGAGAGTTGCAATATCTGCTTCCAATGGGCATGGCTCCATGCCAGGAGTGTGTAATCAGAAATTTTTCCCGGTAGCTACTTCTGCGCCCTGTAGGGAGTATATACTGCAGTTACAGTGCACCATTGTGGTGCAGTGCACAGTATAGCACTGTCAGTTATAATGATACTGGAGGTCTTGCGTACATGCCAACCCGCAAAACACGGAAAAACTGATGAACAGTTTCAAAAAATGCTGATAGCTGATAAAAGAAAAATCGCATGCAACTGAAAACAGCCCTGAATATAGGCCTATGACCAAGGCCACTGCTTCAAAGCGACTGAATTAGTTAAATTCCTTTTTCATTATTTTGGATTTCAGGATTTTTATTAGTCTTTTGAGATCACAGTCCACAATTTAATTTGTTTCCTTGTGAAAGTTAAAGTCCTTACATGGAGGTTGATTTGCTAACAGGCCTTTGACATGGATATATCTTCATTGAGCAGTAAACTATTCATAACAACCTGCTCAGTGATGCTGCAGAGTAGCAACAGAAGCAGGTCACTCAAATGTAGCAACAATGCACTGAACATGCTGCATCCACAGCACTTAATATGTTCCTTATGTCACTCTAAAACCATTAGTCAAAGTAATCAATCTTGGACAAGCCTCATCACAAAGTCAACATTGGACATTTACATGTACATTTAAAGTTTGTACACTTACTAGCTTCTGAAAAGTCCCCCTTCCCTAAGCTTTCTCAGTCTCCAAATTTCCATGTATGGAGTTGCGCCCATTTACAGCAATGGAAGATGAGTTGTACCCGCTGATGGTCGGCAGAGCCGTTTGCACTAGAGCTTCATGGATTAGCTACTTTGCATACGAATTGGAGGATTCAATGATGTAAATCCCATGTCAAATGAGAGTAATGTGCTTGGGAATTAGACTGGCAGGGGGATGGGAACCTGAGCGGGGAGACAGAGGAGGGGGAAACAAGGATAGAAACAAAAAACAGAAAGGGAAGAAGCAATATTGGAAGGCAGAGAAAACAAGGGCAAAAAACAAATAGGGCCATAGTGCAAAATAAAACTAAGATGACTAGCAATCTTAAAACGACAAGTCTAAAGGCATTGTGTCTTAATGCGCGGAGCATTCGCAATAAAGTAGATGAATTAACAGCGCAGATAGAAATTAACGGTTATGATATAGTTGTGATTACGGAGACATGGCTGCAGGGTGACCAAGGTTAGGAACTGAACATCCAGGAGTATTCAATATTTAGGAAGGACAGGCAAAAGGGGAAAGGAGGTGGGGTAGCATTGTTAGTAAAGGAGGAAATCAATGCAATAGTGAGGAAGGATATTGGCTTGGAAAATCACAATGTGGAATCTGTATGGGTGGAATTAAGAAACACCAAGGGCAGAAAACGTTGGTGGGGGTTGTCTATAGGTCCCCAAACAATAGTGGAGATGTAGGGGAGGGCATTAAACAGGAAATTAGAGACGCATGCAAGAAGGGTACAACTATAATCATGGGTGACTTTAATCTACATATAGATTGGTCAAACTAATAATACTGTGGGGGAGGAATTCCTGGAGTGTGTAAGTGATGGTTTTCTAGACCAATACGTTGAGGAAACAACCAGAGAACAGGCGATCCTAGACTGGGTATTGTGCAATGAGAAAAGATTAATTAACAATCTTGTTGTGCGGGGTCCCTTAGGGAAGACCGACCATAACATGATAGAATTCCTCATTAAGATGGAGAGCGAAGTAGTTGAATCTGAAACTAGGGTCCTGAATCTAAATAAATTACGAAAGTATGAGGTGCGAGTTGGCTATGATAGATTGGGGAACTTTACTAAAAGGGATGACGGTGGATAGGCAATGGCTAATATTTAAAGAACGTATGCAGGAATTACAACAATTATTCATTCCTGTCTGGCGCAAAAATAAAACAGGAAAGGTGGCTGAACTGTGGCTTACAGAAGAAATTAGGGATAGTATTAGATCCAAAGAGCAGACATATAAAATTGCCAGAATAAGCGGCAAGCCTGAGGATTGGGAGCAGTTCAGAATTCAGCAAAGGAGGACAAAGAGATTAATTAAGAGGGGAAAAATAGAGTACAAGTGTAAACTAGCAGGGAACATGTAAACTGACTGTAAAAGCTTCTATAAATATGTCATGGGAAAAAGATTAGTAAACACAAATGTAGGTCCCTTACAGTCAGAAATGGCAGAACAATTAAACACATACTTTGGTTCTGTCTTCACAAAAGAGGACACAAATAACCTCCCAGAAATGTTAGGGAACCAAGGGTCTAGTGAGAGGGAGGAACTGAAGGAAACCATTATTAGTAAAAAAAAATAGTGCTCGGGAAATTAATGAGGCTAAAGGCTTACAAATCCCCAAGGCCTGATAATCTACATCCCAGAGTACTAAAGGAAGTGGCTCTGGAAATAGTGGATGCATTGGTGATCATCTTCCAAAATTCTATCGACTCTGGAACAGTTCCTACAGATTGGAGGGTGGCAAATGTAACCCCACTATTTAAAAAAGGAGGGAGAGAAAAAACAGGGAATTACAGACCAGTTAGCCTAACATCAGTAGTGGGGAAAATGCTAGAGTCTATTATAAAAGATGTGATAATAGAACACTTGGAAGGCATTAATGCGATTGGACAAATCCAGCATGGGTTTATGACAAAAAAAATCATGCTTAACAAATCTACTGGAGTTTTTTGAGGATGTAATTAGTAGTATAGATTGGGGAGAACCAGTGGATGTGGTGTACTTGGATTTTCAGAAAGCTTTTGATAAGGTCCCACACAAGAGGTTAGTGTGCAAAATTAAAGCACGTGGGATTGGGGGGAATATACTGGCATGGATTGAGAATTGGCTGACAGACAGGAAACAGAGAGTAGGAATAAATGGGTCTTTTTCCGGCTGGCAGGCAGTGACTGTTGGGGTACCGCAGGGATCAGTGCTTGGGCCCCAGCTATTCACAATATACATCAATGATTTGGATGAGGGAACTAAATGTAACATTTCCAAGTTTGCAGATGAGACAAAGCTGGGGTGGAATGTGAGCTGTGAGGAGGATGCGACGAGGCTCCAATATGATTTAGACAAGTTGGGTGAGTGGGCAAGAACATGGCAGATGCAGTATAACGTGGATAAATGTGAGGATATCCACTTTGGTTGTAAAAACAAAAAGGCAGATTATTATCTGAATGGTCATAGATTGGGAAAAGGGGAGGTGCAACGAGACCTGGGTGTCCTTGTACACCAGTCGCTGAAAGCGAGCATTCAGGTGCAGCAAGCAGTTAGGAAGGCGAATGGTATGTTGGCCTTCATTGCAAGAGGATTTGAGTACAGGAGCAGGGATGTCTTACAGCAGTTATACAGGGCCTTGGTGAGACCACATCTGGAGTATTGTGTGCAGTTTTGGTTTCCTTATCTGAGGAAGGATGTCCTTGCAACGAAGGTTCACCAGACTGATTCCTGGCATGGTAGAACTGACGTATGAGGCGAGATTGGGTCGACTAGACCTATATTCACTAAAGTTTAGAAGAATGAGAGGTGATCTCATCGAAACATATAAAATTCTAACAGGACTAGACAGACTAGATGCAGGGAGGATGTTCCTGATGGCTGGGGAGTCCAGAACCAGGGATCACAGTCTCAGGATATGGGTGTAAGGAATTTTACAACACCAGGTTATAGTCCAACAGTTTTATTTGAAAATCACAAGCTTTCGGAGTTTACCTCCTTCGTCAGGTGAGCGAGTGAGCTTCACTCGCTCACCTGACGAAGAAGGAAAACTCCGAAAGCTTGTGATTTTCAAATAAAACTGTTGGACTATAACCTGGTGTTGTAAGATTCCTTACATTTGTCCACCCCAGTCCATCACCGGCATCTCCACATCAGTATACGGGGTGTGCCATTTAGAACCGAGCTGAGGAGAAATTTCTTCACTCAGAGCGTGGTGAACCTGTGGAATTCTCTACCACAGAAGGCAGTGGAGGCCAAGTCATTAGATGTATTCAAGAAGGAGATAGATATATTTCTTAATGCTAAAGAGATCAAGGGATATGGGGAAAAAGCGGGAACAGGGTACTGAGTTAGACGATCAGCCATGATCATTTTGAATGGCGGAGCAGGCCCAAAGGGCCGACTGGCCTACTCTTGCTCCTATTTTCTATGTTTCTATGCAACCTTTAAAAAGCCAGTTCTGGCTGAAGCTTGCAGGAACAGGCTGGTGAAGCAGCAGGTAAGTACCAAAGCGCTTGACTCTGAGTTGACTTCAACTATCTTGACTTGATGTCTCATGAGTAGTGTTTTGTCAATTTTCAAGAATACGTACCACAGAAGGAGCTGGCTGAGACAGCCAAAGAAGAAACAAGGCTGTGGCACAGAGTCATAGAAGAGACAGACCTGCAAACATGCTGGATAAAATGAAGCTCAGGAGAGACTTTGTTGGGTGTCTGTGGCAGGAAACCCGCCGAAAATGTCATTCATGCCACGTGAGAGTTGGTGAGTGGGATCTATGGTGTGATGTGTATGTTGGTGAGTGGGGTCTATGGTGAGTGGTGTCAACTCTCAGCTCCAAGTCTTCAGACCTGTGCCACACGACGTTCAATGACCTGACCAAGGCAGGCAAGGTAACATAATGACCTCTCTCCCTTTTCTTCCGTGGGCTTCCTGGGCAGCAGCACATGCTTCACTCTCTAAAATTAATTGTTGCACAAATAACCCTTCACTATGTACTCTGGTTAAGAGGAGTGCTAACTTGCGATCTTACAGGATGGCTACCAATCTCTCCCAACACCAGTTATTTGCATGCACTATTCTAAAACCCCTTATTCCATTTTATCAGGGTGAAACATCCACATCTTTTACTTTTGTTGTCCCATGACACCTGGCACACAGACCTCAGTTCCTAGCAATCACCTAATTCACTCAATCTTGTTGCAGGACAAACTGGTGGACAATGCTTGTGAGAGGCAGGCCACCGAAGAGGGCATCTCCAACTTGAAACACCTCGTGCCTTATGAGGAGCAGGCCGTGGAGTTCATGGGATTGGGGGTGCTCTGCTCATACCATGGGAGATAGAAAGGTTGGGACATAGTGCCAGGTTAGTGACTGAACACCTACAAAATGCTGCAACATGCTTGTGAAGCATCACACAGCCACAAGCTTCCATCACCTTCTCTGTCTCCTTAATTCCAAGGGGTAATGCTCACCCATTCTTAGCTCATATCCTCATTTGCTGCAGATCCACCACAGCAATGCGGGTGCACAGGAGAAGGGGAAAGATGATGATGAGGAGGAGGAGGAGGAGGAGGAGGAGGAACAGAGAGGGAACTACTTTTTGTGGATTATGAGAATTACTAAAGAGAGCAGGATGATAAAGGAAGACAGACCCAAGCCCACCCATGAGTTCCTCCAATGATCTGCTCGCCTGCGTTCTTGTTCTCATCTTCTATGATCACTTGTCTTTTCCCATGCATCAACTTGTCTTTTCCCATGCATCAGCTCAGATACTTTCACCTGAAGGGAATTAGATAGTGTTAGTGAGGGTGTGGCACCAGTTGAGTCACAGAGCATGAGGAATAGGTAGTAGGTGAAGATGTGCCACCTTCCTAGCGGAGGCCGAAGAAAAGGCTGCCCATGGCCTTCGAGTCGTGGGATCCAGAACTCCTGGTAATCGCCTGAAAAAAAGGATTTTTGAGGAACATCCTACCTACTTGCAAATTCTGGAGTCAGTCTCCGAGGATGTGTGACAAATGACAGGTGTAACTGTACAGTGCACAGCTTTCGTCTCCAGGCATCAACAGAGCTTATGGCAACTGCATTGGAATCTGCAGCAGACCCCTACCTAAGAAACAAGTCATTGACTCCAGCTCCACGGAAACGCAAACCACTGCCCTGGAGGCAGTGGGGAACAGATTAGACAGAACCTTGCAATCGGCTTCCAGATTTTGATGACTGGAATGCACGCTGCTGTTCCTCTGGATGTGAGGTATCTGCCATTAGACCAGCCACCCTGCTGATCAGTGGGGCCCAGTGGGATGGCGATGGCTGGAGTCAACCTGCCCGCTGCTGCCGCCTTTCAGGACAGCAACACATGACAGCTGTCTGGCCTCCCCACAGAGCACTATGGCTCAGAATTCCTGAGGGAATATGGGGGGTGGGGGGAGGTCGCTTTTGGGGTGCAAAACAAGTATGAGATGGCCTCTGTCACATCTTGCTAGCAAAAAATAAGCGAATGATTTGATGCTACAATGAAAATACACTGGAAATATCTTGGAAATTTAGGGCTGTGCTTTTTACTCATTTTTCCTGAATTTTTGGGATGTTGGAAGTGCAATGTGTTGACATAGGGTCATATTCCTGAAATGGGGTCTAATTGCTGAGATTTTACTGAATTTTGGTAATAAGGCCCTAATATTTACTCTGAGCCAGAAGGGGTGGGGGGGGCGGCAGGATTTTCGGACGGGAAACCCAGAAGTAAGGGTTTCCCGCCGGTCCTGCCGAATTTAACGAAAGGATGTCTTTTAAATTTTTTCAACAGGTTTCCTAACTGACAGCCAACCAGATTGACAGGTTGGTTGGCTGTCGGGCTGGAGAGCAGCTGTGGAATGGATGTCAGGTAAGTCTGACATTGTTCGGGGGTTGAATATCGGAGTGGGAGGGGTTGGGCCGCATCGGACATCGTGGGAGGGGTAAATCGGACATCGTGGGGGGGGGGGGTTGGTGGTCAGCTGATCGCGGGGAGGTAAGCTTGGTGGGCCGGCGGGGGGAAGCACTCCTGCCCCTCTTGGCCCACAAGTAGTGCAATAAAGGCACTTGCCTCATGGGTCCGGCCCTTCTCGCCTCCTTTTACCTGCCGGGATTCCCGCGGCCTGGGAATCCAGGCCTCCGTGCGTTAAACATAAAAATTGTGTTAAAATGGAGGCCCACCCCCTGACCAGCCTCCGTTAAAACCGGACATGGGTGGGTTGGGGTCGGGTTTGAGAATTTAAGAATTTTTACCTTCCCACCCGCCCCCAACCCACCCATCCTTGGGAGTTAAAATTTTCCCCTAATATTTAAAAGGAGATGTGCATTTTAGATTAGTATGAATCGATTAGTCAGTTAACTTTGCTCATCTTTAAAGCAATACTTTAGAGTGCATCAAATGACCACAGTGTCAGGCATTGATTCCAACTCGCAACTCCTCCCTGGATTGACATTTTTAAGTGATTTGTCTGGAGGTTGTTTACATTCACCTCCAGTCATCCCGGGAAGACAAAGAGCTTGGTTGGCCTGGCTGGTACCACATTCCTAGGTCAGGAATATTACTGCCAAGTTCTCTCAAAGTGCCAGTCTTGTGACCGGTAACATCTGCATCAAGGCAGTATTTAAAAGCTTTTGAATTCCAGTCACAGAAGTGCAGAGCAAGGATACCAGTGCTGTAGTCGTAATTCCCCATTTGCCCAAAGGCTTAGGGGGTAGACCCAGGCTGATACTTCAGTACTGTCTTTCGGATGAAACGTTAAATCAAAGCCCCATCTACCCTCTCAGGTGGACATAAAAGATCCCATGGCACAATTTGAAGAAGAGCAGGGGTGTCCTCGCCAATATTTATCCCTCAAGCAACATCATTAAAACAGATTATCTGCTAATTTATGTCATTGCTGTTTGTGGGACCATGCTGTTTGCAAATTGGCAGCTGCGTTTCCCTCCATTAAAATAGTGACTATGCTTCAAAAGTACTTAATTGGCTATGAAGCATTTATGATATCCTGAGGTTGTGAAAGGCGCTATATAAATGCAAGTTCTTTCTTTCTTTATGCTTCTTTTATAAAACAAAAAATCTAATGGCTTTTTTTTGTGACTTTCCTTAACTGTACTCTCACTTTCTGGGAATTCTGTGTATATTTTATATTTGTGCAAGGGTTTACATAATGCCAAATATATTTCAGAACAAATTTCAGAGTATAGGCTGTGTTTGAGAAACCTGGGAAGTGTGGTTGTTTTGGCCTCTGAACAGTATGTGAAAGCAAATCTTTGGCCTTCTCCATGGCAACATGTTTCTGAAGGGGAAAAAATATCAAAAGCTTGGACAATGGAATAATGAAAACAAATTGGCATTTTGATTTTATTTCTTGTTCTTTTGTTTTTACAGGACTTTTTTGGGGAGGGGTAGAAGGACTGTTTAAGAAGAAATTTAATTTTGTTTGTTGGCTTAAAAAGACAAATCTCAAATTATTGAGGAAAACTCATTAGCAGCAGCACCACATTGATTATGGAAATAACCTCACCTTGAATCTTGCTGGCACACTTGAATGTTATTCGGGAGAGTAGTTTTGAGCTGTGATTCCTTTCCTCTGGGGCATGGCCTGAAAGCACGTCACTTGAGACGCATAACATTTTCAACGAATGATCTGTGTCTTATCTGTTCAAACCTATGTTCCAGGAAGAGGAACCTGTGATTCCAAATGATAATGCTATTCAGTCCTTCATTACCGTTGTTTGATTTAGTAATATGCGCTATTAAAAGCTGAAAGATCTATTGGTGATGTGGTATATCGTGTGGCATCTCCAGTGTACTGCAGTGCAGAATGATGTTAGTTCATGCTCATGAATGAATCTCAGATGGGCTGTTTGGAGGATTATTCAGTGGAGGTGAGGGGAGGAAAGGAAACCTATAATGGGGAGAAAATCATACCTGCTAATGACTCCAGCCTGCATTTGCTCGGGGCCCCGAGGACGGATGAATTACCTGCTCTGCACATGCACAGGAAAGATGATGTACAATGCATTTAGAATGAAGCCCTGCATGAGCAGCATGAACAGATGCCTGAAACACTTAACGTCTGCGCAAAACACAGATGGTTGGTTACTATTGTGTTGTACTGTATCCAGTATAGGACTGGTATAGTGGTGTCCCAGTAAGAGTGCACACCTTCAGATGAGATGGGTAGAAAATCAGCAGAACAAGAAAGGGGAGAAACTAAGAAATAAAATGTTGTTGTGGGTTAAGCAGCTTTCTCAGTGAACCTGCTGCTGTCCAACTTGGTGAACTGATTATGCTGTTCTGTATGTTGCAGTGAGGTTTATTCCTAGTTGTTTTTCAAAGGGAAACAACAAAACTCTATGCTGTCTTACCGTGTAATGGCGTAGCCCAGTGTAGTATTGAGCTAAACAAACCAGAAGGATCCTGGGTTTCATAGAATCATAGAAAGATTACAGCACAAAAGGAGGCCATTCAGCCCATCGAGTCCGTGCCGGCTCTATGCAAGAGCAATCCAGCTAGTCCCACTCCCCGCCCTATCCCCGTATCCCTGCAAATTTTTTCTTTTCAAGTACCTATCCAGTTCCCTTTGGAAAGTCATGATTGAATTTGCCTCCACCACCCCCTCTGGCAATGCATTCCAGATCCTGACCACTCGCTGTGTTTAAAAAAAAGTTTTTCCTCATGTCACCTTTGGTTCTTTTGCCAATCACCTTAAATCTATGACCTCTGGTTCTTGACCCTTCCACCAATGGGAACAATTTATTTTTATCTACTCTGTCCAGATCCTTCATGATTTTGAATACCTCTATCAAATCTCCTCTCAACCTTCTCTGTTCCAAGGAGAACAACCCCAGCTTCACTAGTCTAGAAACATTACTAAAGTCCCTCATCCCTGGAATCATTCTAGTAAATCTCTTCTGCACCCTCTCTAAGGCCTTCACATTTTTCCTAAATTGCGGTGCCCAGAACTGGAGACAATACTCCAGTTGTGGCCGAACCAGTGTTTTATAAAGGTTCATCATGACTTCCTTGCTTTTGTACTCTATGCCTCTGTTTATGAAGCCCAGGATCCTGTATGCTTTTTTAACCGCTTTCTCAACCTGCTCTGCCACCTTCAACAATTTGTGTACATATACCCCCAGATCTCTCTGTTCCTGTACCCCTTGTAGAATTGTGCCCTTTAGCTTATATTGCCTCTCCTCATTCTTCCTACCGAAATGTATCACCTCGCATTTTTCTGAGTTAAATTTCATCTGCCACATGTCCACCCATGCCACCAGCTTGTCTATATCCTCTTGAAGTCTATCACTATCCTCCTCACTGTTCATTACACTTCCAAGTTTTGTGTCATCTGCAAATTTTGAAATTGTGCTCTGTACACCCAAGCCCAAGTCATTAATATATATCAAGAAAAGCAGTGGTCCTAGTACTGACCCCTGGGGAACACCATTGTACACCCACCTCCAGTCCGAAAAACAACTATTTGATCCCTGATCTGCACTGAGATAGGTGATCTCTGCCAGAATAATGGTAAGGGTTGCATTAGTAGCCCCTACAACTCTGAGGGAGCCAGCCAGGGTTCCCACTCCAGGGCCATGATTTTAACATGTCGGGGGGATCTCAGCGGGGGTGTCAATAATCGGGTGGGAAACTTGGAGAAAAAAATAGTGTGGATTCCAGAGCAATTGAAGCCACTTAACTCAACTTCCGGGTTTTGCGTCCTCGAGCTGCGCAGCGGGCAGACTGCACACCGCATGACGCGTTTAAAGCCCACTATTTGAAGGGCCACTCTATTTTGAAGGAGAATGGAGACTACAGTGATTATGCAACGTTCCAGAGCCAAGCCAGCTCGTAGGTTCTCCGAAGCCGTCCTGGAGACATTGCTGGGTGCCGTGAGAAGCAGGAGGGAGGTGCTTTATCCACCAGACAGGAGTAAGAAACCTGGTTCTGTCATAAAGAAGGAGTGGCTGGAGGTGGCAGAACATGTCAGCAGCAAGAGCACAGTGTCCCGGTCGTGGCTGCAGTGCAGAAAGAGATTTAATGATCTAACCAGGTCAGGAAAAGTGAGTACAGTTACTGATTGATCCGCATTCTGTGGTGAACATTACCTCCCTCCTCACACTGCCCTATTCCATCACATCACTCCTCACACCCACTTAAGGTTTAGTGTCAAGTTACCTTCATTTTCTGTGCACTTCTTCACCTCCCTCTCCCATTCACCCCAATCCTGATTCAATGTGATCAATCTGTATGATAGTCACCCTCTGATGCATCTGTTTCATTGTCATCCTGACCCAAAGCAATGCATCCATCGGGTGACCACTTCACCATCACCCCACACGTCTGTACTTTCTCCCTTTGTAGGTGAAGAAAGCACAAAAGGCAAGGGAGAGGGCGAGGACTAGGACTGGAGGGGAGCCTCCACAGATAGTGGCCCTCAGAGGAGGAGGCGTTGGAGATAAGCCAGACGATGGATTGCCTGGCCGTAGGGGATGCCGAGACTGGCACCCCGCAAACGTCTGGTGACAGAACTTTAACATCCCTCACACACAACATGGATTGATGTTATCAGTAATTGACCTGTTGCATACCTCAGTATGCTCAATGCAACTTTACTTCCGCAATGATTATTAATATTGCTGTATGTTCTCTTCCAGGGGCATCACAGACCGACGATGTGGTCGAGGGCGATTCCTCAGAGGAGCTCCCTGCCTCTGAGGGCGCAACGTCACATTGTAGCGAGCCATCCACCAGCCCAGATACTTACATCTCGGTGGGTCCTATTAGTGAGGTAGTTGGGTTGTCACCTGGTGAGTCAACACACATAAGTGAGCACGAGTAGACACCGGTGACAGGGACAGCAGTGGAGAGTGCGTGTCGGTGGGCGCACTCCTCTCCAAGCTCTGTTCAGCTTGGCACAGATGCTGAACCCCGGGGCCCATCCTTGAGAAGGAGAATGATAGAGGTACAGAAGCAACTTTGCGAGGGAATGGAAAACGTGCTATGCACACTCTCCACAATAGTGGAGATGGTGGAGGAGTCCAACTCCATTCCTAGTGGATTGGTGGCGCAGGTAAATGCAGGAATGTCTGCGATGGAGAGAATTGCAGCCTCCATTGAGCTTCAAGCACGGCTCACAAATGAGTCCATTCAGGCCCTTGCAATGGCCGTGCGGACTCGGGGTGAACTACATTCTGCTGCCTTAGGCAGACAGATACATTAGCCTTTGGAGATATCACACATCTCCTCCAAACTGTTGTCCAGCAGGGTGGTAGGAGTGATGTGGCCCTGGCCCAGGAGAGGGATGATAGAGAAAGGGAACGTGGAAGTGGGGACGCCACTAAAAGTGCTCCCGCGTCTCACCTGTTGCCTTCCCCCTTCATCCAGTACCCATAATGCTGCCTCCTCTCCAGATGGCTAAGTCTGTCCCTACACATGGATCAGCCTTTGGAGGGGCCCTCATGTGCTCCAAAACCCATAGGACATAGGCCGAAAGCATCTAAGCAGTCTGGACATGAATCCGAGCAACCTGCCACGACCTCTGCTGAAGCCACAGGGGATGCACCACGTAGAAGCTGTAGGAAGAGGAAATCAAAGATTTTGTAATCACCAAGGGTATGCACAAGGGTGTCTGACACACTGTCATGTTTTTTATTTATATTTGGTTTATGTTAACTTCACATTAAATGTTATGATTCTCTCCACTACTGCCACGTCTTGCCCATTCTTGAGTCGCTTTTGTGAAAGTGCCCTTACATGTGGTTGCTCACGAATGGCGAGACTTGATGCACCCATTGTGTGCATTTGCAATGGGTGCAATTCAATCGTGGCTTTCAAAAGGGATAAGTACTTGAAGGGAAAAAAATTACAGGGCTACAGGGATAGGGCAGAGGAGTGGGACTAGCTGGATTGCTCTTTCAGGGAGCCGGCATGGACTTGACGGGCTGAATGGCCTCTTGTGCTGTAACCATTCTATGATTCAGTGATTCTGTTTGTGTCATTGCATTACTTTTTTGTGCAGTCTGGGTTGGCGGGAGGGGGGGTGGGGGGGAGCGGGGTTTGTGGTTGTGGCCTTACAGGTGGTCTGAGTACTTGGCTATAGTCACTTTGCAGATCTCCCTATGAGAATCTATCAAATATGAGTGACTCCCTGGCCTGACAAGCAGCCAGGTGAGGCGCTGCTCTGCCGATGGTTCGCCCATCGTCAGCCTCTTCATTCTCATCATCATCCTCATCCTCCTTGTTGTCGTCTTCAGTGTTGATGGCCGGTGCGGCTGCTTCTGGAGCGCATGGGACCTCATCTGTTGAGCGATGTTGTGCAGGAAGCAACACACGACTATTATTCTACACACCCTCGCCGGTGAGTATTGAAGGGCTCCCCCAGATCGATCCAGGCACCAGAAGCGCAGCTTCAGCTTTGCTATGGCTTGCTGTATGATAGACCTGGTGGTGCTGTGACTGTCATTGTAACATTTCTGTGCCTCGCTGGTGGGCTTCCTCACAAGTGTCATGAGCCACGTCTTCAGGGGGTATCCCTTAAATGTGAAGGATGGAATGTTGGATTCGCGCAGAATGAAGGAATCATGGCAGCTGCCCGGGAATTTGACACACACCTGCAGAAACCCCTTCCGGTGGTTGCAAACCAGTTGCTTATTGATAGTGATAACCTTTTCTGTTGATGAGCATTCCTGGCTCACGTGAAGGTGCTCGAATTGCTATGTGTGTGCAATCAATTGCGCCCTGTACCTGTGGGAAGCCAGCCAAAGAGTGGAAACCCACTGCCCTCAGTCTGGCTGATGTCGTTGATGGGGATTTTGACGTAGTGGGATACCCTGGCAAACAAGCCATCTGTGACCTGTCGTATACACTTATGGGCACACGACTGAGAGATCCTGATGTCACTGGTGGCGCCCTGGGAGGATCCGAAGGCAAAGAATTTGAGGGCAGTGGTGACTTTAGCTGCGACGGGCAGTGCGTGGCCACCAGGCCCAGTCGGGAGAAGCTGTGCATGAAGGAACCTGCAGCTGTCTGCGACCACCTGGCAACTCATTCATAGGCACTGCTCCTCAGGGAGGTCCAGGAAGCTCAGCCTCTGCCTATAGACCCACTCACGAGGGCAGTGTGCCTCCTGCATCATGCGCTCCGTTGTTCCCCTCTCTGCTCTTCTGCACATCCCTGTCGTGAAGCTGCAACTCCCAGAACTACACGCTGTGCCTGGTGTGGATGGTGATGTGCCTCCTCCTCAGATGTTCTGCTGAATACATCCATTGCACCCCCCCCCCCCCCCCAACCTGATGGTGTCGGTTTGAGGGGGTCCAAAATGCAGGCAAATATGTCTGAACAGAAGAATTCTGAGTGTGAACAAAGAAATCTGAGTCTAAACACTAAGAAGTCCCAGCCAAAGGTTTGTCTGAGAGAACTGCTTGCCCAGTTCCCACTCCAAACTTTAAAATTTTTTATTGCCCCGGCCCCAACCCACCCATTCTTCGGGGTTAAAATCATGCCTCTGGACTCCGATTTTAAACTCACGCGCTGCACCAGGAAACAGATCCCGGGGTATTTTAACTCCCTGCCCTCATTAGAATCTCACGGGTGGGTTTCCCCACACAATTCGCTTACACACAGGAAACCGGTCCATTTTGTCAGAGCAATTTCCAGCAGGTCAACCAGAGGCCTATTCAAAGTGGGAATACACCTCTTAAAGTGAGATTACATTCTCTTCTGGTTGATTTTGCCATTGGAATGTTGGAGGATGAAACTGATTCGGCATGAATTGAAACCAAGCCCCTGACCCCTGGAGGTCCTGCTGGAGGAGGGAAGTTCTCTGTCCAGCCAGTTGGAGGAGGATCTTGAAACACCATGGCGAGAGATTGCTGAGATTGTCAGCTCTAAGAGCTTCACCCCAGAACCTGGATCCAGTACAGGAAGTGCATTAATGACCTCAAGAGTAGCAAGGGTGATTCTCTCAATAGCACATTAGCAACAGTCCTTTTTCCCACTCCCCCAGAACTCTCAACAATTCCCTCTTCTCCGTCACATCCTTCGCCACCCAGCACAAGGACACACCACCCCCTCTCATTCTCATTACAAAGACACACCTCTTCCGTGCTCCCTTCACAGCAGTCACTAGCAGCATTCTGTTCTCACATGGAAGCCTTTGCAGAATCATCAACTCTGTCATGGCTGCTTCCTCACTACACATTCCAGACACATGCTCTCAATTCAACATCTCCCCATTCTGATTCCTTCTTCTCTCTTTCAGCATGTGCACAGAAAGCAGCAGCCCTACGCATCTGCACTCTACTTTGCAAGAGACACTTTTAATTCTCGCCATCTCTGCAGGACAATATAGTGCACAACATGAGAAAGAGGACTAAGACCAGGGTAGGAGCAGCCAACATCATTTTTTTTTTATTCGTTCATGGGATGTGGGCGTCGCTGGCGAGGCCAGCATTTATTGCCCATCCCTAATTGCCCTTGAAAAGGTAGTGGTGAGCCGCCGCCTTGAACCGCTGCAGTCTGTGTGGTGACGGTTCTCCCACAGTGCTGTTAGGAAGGGAGTTCCAGGATTTTGACCCAGCGACGATGAAGGAACAGCGATATATTTCCAAGTCGGGATCGTGTGTGACTTGGAGGGGAACGTGCAGGTGGTGTTGTTCCCATGTGCCTGCAGCTCTTGTCCTTCTAGGTGGTAGAGGTCGCGGGTTTGGGAGGTGCTGTCGAAGAAGCCGTGGCGAGTTGCTGCAGTGCATCCTGTGGATGGTACACACTGCAGTGCATCATGAACCTCTCCAAGCTGAAGCAAGTGCTGGAAATCAGTAGACTTTCCAGAACTGCCAGAAAGGAAATTTTGTGGCCTGGGGCTTTTCAGAACAGGGTGTTTGACTACTACTTGCACCCTTCATGAACCTCAAAAAAAAACGCATATTCAGGCAAATTGATTACTTCAAGCTGCGTTGTGAAGCCTGTCATCTGTTACTATCCAGCCTCTCAGTGCCATTCTAACTCTTGTTCCTTTTCTCTTTTCTCTAGGTCCTTAGCAGCTATAGTTCCCTGAAGAAGACACTTCAAAGGAGGAGAATCCTTTTGAGAAGGCACCGACACATGTTGCATCACTCCCAAGCACCAGCACAGAGATTGGTACTGCAGCTGGGTTAGAGAGTGAGTTAGGAAGGTCTGCACATGGTGATGCACCCAGCACCAGTGAGCAGCAGCAGGTACTGGTGTCAGGGACAGACAATGAGACCGCTCACTGGAGGGCAAGGTCCTCTTGCATCTCTGCTGAGAAGGACAGAGATGAGAACTTCAAGGGCCCAGCAATGGGAAGGAAACTGCTTGCTTCACACAATCAGTTATATCAGGTATTGGAAGGCTCAGGAACAGGAGTAAGCTATTCAGCCCCTTGAGCCTGTTCCGCCATTCAATGAGATCATGGCTAATCTAACTCCATCCACCTGTCTTGGCTACATATCCTTTAATACCCTTGGCTAGGAAAAATCTATCGATCTCAGATTTGAAATGATTAATTGAGCTAGCATATATTGCTTTTTGTGGGAGAGGGTTCCACACTTCTACCACCTGGTGAAGAAGTATTTCCTAACTTCTCTCCTGAATGGCCTGGCTCAGATTATAAGGTTATGTCCCCTTGTCTTAGACTCCCCCACCAACTGAAAAAGTTTCTCTCTAACTACCTTATCATTTCCTTTCAAAATCCTGAAAACCTCAATCAAATCACCTCTTAACCTTCTATATTCCATGGAATACAAGCCTAGTTTATGTAATCTCTCCTCATAATCTAACACTTGGAGCCCTGATAACATTCTGGTGAATCTGCACTGCACTCCTTCCAAGGCCAATATATCCTTTCTAAGGTGCGTTGCCCAGAACTGCACACAGCACTCCAGATGTGGTCTAAACAGGGCTTTGTATAACTGTAGCAAAACCTTCCTCCCCTTTATATTCTAGCCCACTAGTTATAAAGGCTAATATTCCATTAGTCTTTTTGTTTATTTTTGTACCGACTACTGCATTTTAGTGACCTGTGTACATGGACCCCTAATCTCTTTGGACCTCCACTGTTCCTAGCTTTTCACCATTTATAAAATACTCGGATCTATCCTTTTTTTGGTCCAAAATGGATGACCTCACACTTACCTGTGTTGAAATCCATCTGCCACAGTTTTACCCGCTCACTTAATCTATCAGTGTTTCTTTGTAATTTTATGCTTCTGTCTACACTACTTACAAAGCCATCAATCTTTGTGTCATCGGCAAACTTGGATGCATGGCTCTCTATTGTGTTATTTAAGTCATTAGTAAATATAGTGAATAGTTGAGGCCCCAGCACAGATCCTTGTGGGACACCACTGATCATTTCCTTCCAATTTGAGTATATACCCATTATCCCTACTCGCTGTCTTCTACAACCTAACCAATCTCCTAACCAGGTCAATAATTTTGCCTTCAATTCCATGAGCTTTAATTTTAGCTAAAGTCTCTTATGTTGAACCTTATTAAATGCCTTCTGGAAGACCTTATAAACGACATCCATAGACATTCCTCCCTCTATTACTTCCTCAAAAAATTCAGTGAGGTTCATTAGACATGACCTACTTTTTACAAATCCATGTTGGCTCTCTCTAATCAGCTCTAGTTGCTCAGTCACTCTGTCCTTAATAATAGATTCCAATAACTTCCCCACAATAGATGTTAGACTAACAAGTCTATAATTTCCTGGTTTCTCTCTCTCACCGTTCTTAAATAATGGAGCTACATTTGCAATTTTCCAATCTAAAGGGAAAATTGCTGAGTTGAGAGAGCTTTGGAAGATCATGGCTAAAGCATCTGCAATTTCCTCACCTACTTCCTTAAAACCCTGGGATAGAAACCATCAGGTCCTGGGGATTAGTCAGTCTTTAGTACCATTATTTTTTCTAATAGTTTTCTTGCTTGAGTAACTTTAGTGAGTTACAGTCCTTGATCCATTATTAGTTTCCCTGGAATTTCAGGTATATTATCCTCTTCCTCTACTGTGAAGACTGACACAAAGCAATTATTTTAAAAGTCTGCCATTTCCACATTTTCATTTGCAATATTACCCGCATCTGCTTTTAAATGGCCCACATTACCCTTGACTACCCTTTTTCTTCTAATATAATTGTAGAACATTTTTTGTGTTAATCTTGATATCCCTCACAAGTTTCTTTTCGTATTCCCTTTTTACAGCTCTTACTATCTTTTTTGTCTTCCTTTGCTGTTCTTTATATCTCTCCCAGTCACTTGGATCTACACTATTCTTTGCACTTTTGTATGCTCTTTCCTTTAGTTTCATAGAATCATAGAATCATAGAAGTTACAACATGGAAACAGGCCCTTCGGCCCAACATGTCCATGTCGCCCAGTTTATACCACTAAGCTAGTCCCAATTGCCTGCACTTGGCCCATATCCCTCGATACCCATCTTCCCCATGTAACTGTCCAAATGCTTTTTAAAAGACAAAATTGTACCCGCCTCTACTACTGCCTCTGGCAGCTCGTTCCAGACACTCACCACCCTTTGAGTGAAAAAATTGCCCCTCTGGATCCTTTTGTATCTCTCCCCTCTCACCTTAAATCTGTGCCCCCTCGTTATAGACTCCCCTACCTTTGGGAAAAGATTTTGACTATCGACCTTATCTATGCCCCTCATTATTTTATAGACTTCTATAAGATCACCCCTTAACCTCCTACTCTCCAGGGAATAAAGTCCCAGTCTGTCTAACCTCTCCCTGTAAGTCAAACCATCAAGTCCCGGTAGCATCCTAGTAAATCTTTTCTGCACTCTTTCTAGTTTAATAATATCCTTTCTATAATAGGGTGACCAGAACTGTACACAGTACTCCAAGTGTGGCCTCACCAATGCCCTGTACAACTTCAACAAGACATCCCAACTCCTGCATTCAATGTTCTGACCAATGAAACCAAGCATGCTGAATGCCTTCTTCACCACCCTATCCACCTGTGACTCCACTTTCAAGGAGCTGTGAATCTGTACTCCTAGATCTCTTTGTTCGATAACTCTCCCCAACGCCCTACCATTAACGGAGTAGGTCCTGGCCCGATTTAATGTTATTTCTCACCTCTTTTGTTGACCACAGTTGTTTTATTTGGTAAGTAGAGCTCTTGCCCCTTAGGGGTATAAATTCTTCTTTGAACACCTCCCACTGTTCATCTGTAGTTTTACCTGATGACAATTTTGACCAGTTTGCTGTCATCAGTCTCTGTCTCATCCCGTTAAAGTTAGCCTCACAAAGATCTAGAATCTTAGTAACCATGTTAAGTTTCTCCTTTTCAAACTTAACCCCAGAGAGTGGTTAGAATGTGGAATTCGCTACCACAAGGAGTAGTTGAAGCGATTAGCATAGATTCATTTAAGGGAAAGCTATAAAAGCACATGAGGGAGAAAGGAATAGAAGGGTATGCTGATAGGGTTAGATGAAGTAGGGAGGGAGGAGGTTCGTGTGGAGCATAAACCCAGCATGGACCTGTTGGGCTGAATGGCCTGTTTCTGTGCTGTACATTCTATGCAATTCTTTGGATTCAATCATATTATGATCACCGTTAGATAAATGTTCCCTTACTCTTGTCGGTTCTAGAACACATTGCTCCAGAAAACTATCTTGAATGCACTCAAGAAATTCACTACCTTTCTGACTTGAGCTACTCTGCTCTTCCCAATCTATTTGAAAATGAAAGTCTCCCATTAAAACAGCTCTTCTTTTGGTGCAAGCCTCTCTAATCTCTGAATTAATATATTCTGCCACTTCATTGCTGCTACTGGGAGGCCTGTAGATAACTCCCATTACAGCTTTAAGTCCTGTCTTATTCTTCATTTTTAACCATAGAGTTCTCCGTTGATTGCTTTCCCTTACCTATATCCTCTCTTACCTGCGAAGGAGTTTCACCACCCTAACTGAAAGTATGGAGGATTCCGCTTCCAGCCTGCATAGTGTCATCTTGTATGGCATCAATATTCTTCAGTCTATCTTGGATAGTGTGGCCAAACTTTTTTGATGAAAGCTCAAATGGCTGCAGTGCAGGCTCCGGGCTCCACCTTTGAGAGACAGGTCTCCAGCGTGGAAATATTGGTGAGTAAATAGATAGGGTCTTTAAAGGGCATTACTTGTATTCTGCAGTCTGCTGTCCCACAGATCAATGGAAGTGATGAGCCCAGCCCAATGGGAGTGGCAGTGGTGCAATGGGAGCAGCACATGTTGCAGTCTCAGGCTGTCAGCACATCTGCTCCCTCGCTACCCCATCAACCGCAGCGCCTGAAAGCCAGAAGTGCTGCAGTCTATTTCTGGGCCCTCGGAAGCCCGAGCTCCCAGCCACGAGAATGACAAGGGATCTCACATGAGCAACAGCAGCCTTCCAGCACCTCTGCTGAAGCCACTGGGGGAGCACCTCATAGGAGTAGCAGAATTAGTAAACCTTTTAAGAAAAGCACTGTGGGTCGATCACTTGGGTGACAAAAGAATACACTACAATGGCCCAGAAATTGCTCCGAGCGCCGAACAAACAGCTCATTGCTCCATAAATTTATTCTCGCCCACAAACTTACTGCGGTCTTTACTGCGTGAAGTTCCTCTAATTCAAAGCTGAGAAGAATCCAGCGTTAACTCCAGCGGAGCTAGGACTGTGCTCCGACCAATCAGATAGCAGCATTTTTGACAAGCCACGAAGAGTCAGCGAGTCAAAACCAGGAAGTGAAAGATAAAAAATTAAAAACCTTGTAAAAACAGTTAGAGACAGCAATTTTTTTTTTAAGTGTCCATCAACTCTTAAAGTCACAATTAATGAGACTCCAAATTTTTTTAATGTAATTTTCGGTGCCAGAGAGGTTGTTTGGCAGTCATTAAGACTTACCACACCGTTAAATCTTAGCTTAGAGCTGATATTTTTGAGCGCACCATTTTTGTGGCAATATTACTTAGTTTCTAGCTGGGCAGGAGAGCAAGTTGGCACTGGTCCATTTGTTCTGGTGATTCCGGCCGGCGAAGTCCCTTTAATGTGAGTCTTGTCATATCGCTGGCGAATCAAGAACAGTAAGTTCTCGATTTCCACGTTTAACTGCACACATGTGGTCGCTGGAAGTTGCCGTTCAATTTCGCCATTAATAATAGTGAGTGCTGTTGAGGTCACTGTTACTTTAGAAGCAATTTCTGGGCCAATATTGTTTTTGAATTAAAATCATTACGTTTATCACATTTGGCACTTTATAGTTTCTTTTCATTACAGCTTGTTAGTCTGCATTGTCAGAATGTCATTGATATAGAGGTTATATGAATAGTTTCAATGTTCTTAAATGTGGAATCAAGGGAGTGGTGAAGGGGTAACAAAGACTTAATGCTGAGGGGCTTTTTCTGACTTCGGGTAAGGGGTTTGAGGGGGTAACCAAAAGTACTGCTCAATCAACTGCTCCTTGGCCTCTCTATTTGCAATGTTTTGTGCTGTGCCTCCTTGTTGTGGTTCTCAATCGCCTTCATCCAATTCTTCCTTGTCCAATGATGCCTCTTGTCGCTGTGTCTCCTCCAACTTCAATCCTCTTTGCTTTGCCAGGTTATGCAGAATGCAGCAAACTACAATGATGCGGTGACTTTCTCTGGCCATGTTGTAGGGAGCCTAACCCTTTGCTTCAAAATGCCAGTGGTTTGCTCTATGCCATTCTCGGTGTACCTATGTTCCTCAGGTGTGGTGAGGTTGTGGAGGGGAGTCATCAGCCACATGTGTAGGTGGGGTATCTCTTGCCCCCTAGCAGCATTCCTCTGACATTCCTAGAAAAGTGGGAGAATGAATGAGTGTCACAGAATGGAGATGTTGTGGCAGCTGTCAGCGAAACACTTGTATTATCCTTCTGTGGTGATCACACACCAGTTGAATGTTGTTGGAGTGGAAGCTTTTCCTGTTGACAAAAGCTGCTGATTTGCTACCTTCTGCCCTGATAGCTGCACTGTCAGCCTTGGCTCAGTGGATCGCCTCTAAGTCAGAAGGTTGTGGGTTCAAGTCACAGTCCAGAGCCTTGAGCAAAAAATCTAGGCTGACACTGCAGGTGCAGTACTGAGGGGGTGCTGTACTGTCGGAGGTGCCGTCTTACGGATGAGATGTTAAACTGAGGCCCCATTTGCCCTCTCAGGTGGATGTAAAAGATCCCATGGCAATATTTCATATAAGAGCATGGGAGTTCTCCCCAGTGTCCTGGCCAATATTTATCCCTCAACCAACACCTAAAAACAGATTATCTGGTCATTATCACGTTGCTGTTTGTGGGACCTTGCTGTGCGCAAATTAGCTGCCCCATTTTCTACATTACAACAGTGACTACGCTTCAAAAGTACTTAGTTGGCTGTAAAGCGCTTTGGGACATCCTGAGGTCATGAAAGGCGCTATATAAATTCAAGTTTTTCTTCCTTTCTATATGAGTGCAGTCTATTCTGCCCTGGACACGAAAGTCGTTCACTGCTGCAAATTCCAGAGTGTGCTCATTCTGTCTTTTGGCAGTCCATTGGGAAGATAATGTACTGGTTTGCTCTGGCAAGGTGAAGCAAAGCCTCCTGATGCATTGCTCCTCAGAGATATCCAAGAAACTAACTCTTGAGACCTATAGACCCTGTGAACTGGATAATGCCTTCTTGAACAGTTCACCTCACCGTCTTCTAACTGGCCCACCTGCCGCTTGTCCTGGTTGCTGAAGTTGCTGCTGCAGCTGCTCCTCCTCCAACGGTTTGTCCATTCAAAGGAAATAAGCAAGAACAGCACCCATGACAAGTGCTGGGTGCTTAGTGGGGGTAAGTTAGGGGGGAAACAGCACCAGAAAGAATCAAACTGCAAACTTAAAACTGGCATGGGAATGCACTACTCACAATGGCACACAGATCCTAATGACCTGACTGCCAGCAGGTGAGTGCCCCTTTAACTGCAGCTTCCAATCAAGTCAGTTGGTTTTATGAAGCCAATTCAGCCAGGTTTTACTCAGCGGGATTGCCGCTTGACCTGCCGAATTAAAACCACGTCGGGGTCCTAATGATGTTGTGGGACCCCAATTTGAATTGATTCATGAGGCACCTGCCTGTTTCTTGCCGGTATATTTGCTGAGTCAGCTCATGCGGTAAGTCAATTTTCACCCAGCGCCTGTGTGAAAGGGCTCTTTTATGAAGTACATTTGTGCCACAAAACTTGGAATTTTTTTCATGAGCTCCTTGTTGTTGTGAATTTGCTGTCACTGAACTCAGAGCTACTTAAGTGAGATACAGCCTGGACACTAAGGACACAAGGGCACACAGTGCAGACTCCAGGGACATGAGACTACACAGTGCAGACTCCAGGGACATGAGAATACACAGTGCAGACTCCAGGGACATGAGAATACACAGTGCTGACCCCAGGGACATGAGAATACACAGTGCTGACCCCAGGGACATGAGAATACACAGTGCAGACTCCAGGGACATGAGAATACACAGTGCAGACTCCAGGGACATGAGAATACACAGTGCAGACTCTAGGGACATGAGAATACACAGTGCAGACTCCAGGGACAAATGTTGCTGAGCTTTCTCTGGATCTCCATCTTCTTAATGCTGAATCATAGTGCACTTGAAAATGCACCAAAATGTCAAAAGTAAAAGTCTTCCCCCCCCACCCCACCCCCCCGAAGGAGGTTTTACACTGTCAAACTTACTCCTTCAAAAATTGCACTTTTATATACTTTAATTTTTTTCCCCCTATAATACAACTGATGGAATTTTGAGTATAGCTGCAGCTTAAGTCATAACAATTTCATGTCCCATTGTAACTGCTTCTTTCCATGTATGTCATGCATAAGGTAACTGGATGTCAGGCATGAAGTAATAAAAGTCCTGAAATCCAATGATAAAAAGGAATTTAACTTGGTCAGTTGCCTTGAAATAGAGGCCTTGGTCATTGGCCTTTATTCAGGGTCAGTTTTCATTTGCACATTATTTTTTGGGGAGCTGTGTCAGCTTGTCTGAGTTGCAGATTGGCATATATGATGGAACAATGCTGGAAAACATGCCTGTTGGATCCCTGCTGATTTAAGAAGGAAGTTTGATAGAATCAGGGGGCCTTGTCTCACTTGGGTGACTAACCAACCCATGAACCAAGAAGTCAGAATTGTGGCAGATATTGTATCAGGTTTTAAGAACTAAATTTTGGAGGTCTCTTTTTCAATACCAGCACTGAAGAAATCAAATGATTTCCACAACCAAGAAGCTATGCTGATAATATTTGAGTTGTGACACAGATCTGCTGTTCTTGGTTGCAGGTTATGATAGTAGTTGGTGGTCAGGCACCTAAAGCTATACGAAGTGTGGAGTGCTATGACTTTAAAGAAGATCGTTGGAATCAAGTAGCAGAGCTTCCTTCCAGAAGATGCAGAGCAGGTAAAAACAGTTACTTTCATTAAACCTAGAGTTCTGCTTTGTAGAGAGCAACAAGTGCAATGGTATGACTATAAGCCAGTAGCTTTATTCAATCTTGTAACTAAGTATATTTACTTGTCTTGGTATAATATATTATAGCAAACAACTGCACTTAAGACAATATATCTTAATGCTGTCAGCTTGGCTCAGTTGACAGCAATCTTACTTCTGGGCCAGAACCTTGTCCCGAATTTTGAGCTGATAATGGCAATTGCGTGTAGCACTGAGGGAGTGCTGCATTGTTGGACGTGCCTTTATTCAGATGAGACATTATACTTCAAAAGGAACTCATTAGTTTTGAACCATTTTGGGATGTCCTGTGGACATGAAAAGCACCAAATAAATGCAAGTTCTTTCTTACAATCTAGGCTGACACTCCATAGTAACGCTGAGGAAGTGCTACCTTGTTGGAAGTGGAGTCCTTTAAATGAGATGTTAAACCAAAGCCCTGTCCGCATCTGTTCTGGTTCAAGTAGAGGTTGAGAATCCATGGCGCTATTCAAAGAAAAGCAAGGAGTTCTCCCAGAGTCCTCCCAATGTTCCTCCCCCAACTAATATTAACTCATTATTCATTTCATTGCAGTTCGTTGGATTTTGCAGTGCACAAAATGACTGCAATTCAAAGTAATTTGTTGCTTGTGAAGCACTTTGCGATAGTTCTGAAAGGTGATGAAGCACTATATAAGTGCAAGTATTTTTCTTTCTTTTCTAATGTTGTGCCAGAGCACTACTTGTATGATACTATTAATTCATCTCCAGTTATTCCCACCACTGGCAGACCTGAATATGTTAGTTCTCTTCATTTTACATGCTCTGTAAGAGTGTAGCCTAGCTTGATTAAATTCTGGGGAAACTGTGCTGAGCATGCACATAAAAGTGTTGTGATGATGTTGCAGAGAGGTGATGCCGCATTTGGTCCCTTACCCCAGTGTGGTAAAAAGCCTCTGGGTTTGCAAAATTGAGCAGTTTATTTTTCCCCAGTTAAAGATGATGAAGGTGAAAATTATCCCCCATAACTTCAGTTTACACAGGTAAGTCCCCAGCATAAATAATGCTGGAATGCTGACTGTCATGGCAGAAACCATTTTATGCCCCTTTGGTGACAAAAATGTTTGGGTCCAAACTGCCATTGATAGCAACCAAAGATGAACTTGATATAAAGTGAGAAATGTCCAGTCACAGGTAGAGTTGGGGGTGATCAGATATAGACATGGGATAACCATTCTCTACCATGTTTCTGTTCAAAGAAAATGGCCGTGTCAGCCTTGAGACTGGACAATCTTGTTTCTTTGACAGCGATTTTTTTTTTGTATGCACTTGCTCTGTTTTCCCTGATACAAGCAGACAGAGAAAAAGTCATGCTGATAACCCCTTAATGGACATCATGGCAATGAGCAGAGAGAGACATGATTCCACTGTCGTGCAGGATAGATTTCCTCCATGTTTGAGGAATCACATTTGCATCTGGACCTGGAGGCAAGTTGATGGCAGTTGTTGAAAGATGATGACTGTTAGACCGGGGTCTCCCTTTTTCACTGGTGGATAGATTGGTGGTTCCCACAGGGCAAAAGGTTTATGCAGTGATGTTCTTAGAATCCATTATTCCTATTTTGCGATGTCTTGCATATCCTGAAGAATCTTCAGCATCTGTTTAGCTTTGTCACAGTAATACAGATCATGAGGCTTTATATGTAATAGGAATAGGACAAAAAATGCTGCACCACCTGTCAGCAACATTATGGTGATCTATTAATTTACATGCTGAGCAGATGGTTTCTAGGCTATACTCCTATGGTGTGTGCAGAATGAATATAATTTGAAGAATGAAAACCTACAAAGTAGGTAATGTATCTTACTTCACCCTATTTCTACCTGGCTCTCTCTGGGTAGAAGACAAGTTTTAAAGATTTGAAATCTATAGTTGTACTGCTGGATGTTTTTCACCATGTGAATATAATGTTCACACCCATTATTACAATTTACTGGAATCCTAATGCCAGCGCTGCTTAACAAGGTTATCAGATAATATTGTTTCTATAAATTATGACTGCAATGCACGAGCAGTTTACAAGAGATCAAGTACTGCCCTGAAATTACACTTCAGTACATGCTATTTTAATAATAATTTGGCTTATGCCTACTCTTGTACTGTTACCTGCTATCTGTGTGCTTCCTGTCATTCTTTCATAGTGCAGCATTGATCAGTGAGAGTTTATTACTACAGATTTGTCGAGAATTAATTTGCAATTGATTGCTGGGAACACCTATGGCCAGTATATATTACCAGCCAGTAAATACATGTTGAATTTCAGCCAATTATAATAAATAAGATAGAGTGTTGGTAACCAGACATATTTACAGATTTTACAAACAAATTGTTTGTAAACAAATATAATTAAATCTACACTTCTTTTGTGCTTGCAGCAAAAATTATCCAAAATTTGTAGTGTAGACCAATTTATACGATATACTTACAGGAAACTCAATTATTGTTCCACAGTATATTAAAATCAACTAGCAGGGCAAACCAATCCATTAGCGAGGTTCCTGAGCGGGACTCCCAGCCGGGTGAGTCCTGGAGTGGCGCTCCCTGCCAGGTGAGTGACACCCCTGTGCAAACCTGTTTCACGTATAAACTTTTCAGCTGATGAAAAAAGGAAACGTTCATACCATTAGTCTGACCTGGATTCAAACCTGGGCCCTAAAAGGGAAAAGACAGCGTCCTACCTCACTATGCTACCCATATTCCCAGAAACTGAAAGAATGTGAAACACTCTAAGCATGATCATTGTAATTCTTAAGCATTATTGTAATTACTGTAACTGTTTTTCTTTCATTCATTTGTGGATCTCCTGGACATTTGTATAATATTTGCAGGCTAATTATGTTAAGCGCTGGGGGCATGTAGCAGAATACAAAGAGCATCTTTGGAGTAGGACGAGAAATCATTGACAAACCCATTACTGACACACTGGGGCCGATTTTCGGATGGCCGAGCGGGCGCATTGGGAGCAGGGGTGCTCCGAAAATGGCGGAATCCCAGAGCGGGTTCGGAGCCCGGCTCCAACCCGCTCACTTCCGGGTTCGCCAATGAGGCGTTTGCATGCGCGCGCAGTTCCCGCATGCGGGGCTCCCACCAGCAATTAAAGCCGGCGGGATGATAATTTAGATACATTTTTAGCTAGTTGAGGTACTTGACAGACCTCATTGAGTGGAGATTTTGGCAGGGGTGCAATTTTGAAGGATCCTCAGCGTGTTTCCTGTGCTGTGGGAAACACACCCTGTTGGAGCATATGTGTTTCAGCCAGCAGCCAGTGGGAGAGGCAAAGGATTTTTTGACAGTTGGGGGGAATACCTCATTTATTGTAGCAGGGCACTCTGTCACTTCAGACAACGTTTTGGCTGCAACACCTTTGTCTTTCCACTCAAAATTATTAATTTATACCCTAAACTCTGCTGTGCAAACACATTTACCTACTTTGCGGACCCCCTCAAACTCACACCGTCAGGATGGGGGGGCGCCATAGCTGCATTCATCACTTCATCCGAGGATGATCAACATCACCAGCCTCGCCAGGCACGCCGTCCACCTCCTCCACGTGGAGCTCCACAACACAGTGCTGCACCACAGGCACCTGCACAAAATAGTCGTGCAATACACATACACCCACTGTAGGGTGACCCAGTGGGTCGCATCAAGTGTGGGTGTTCATGGTGAACTTCATGAAAGGGACTTATTACACAAGCCAGTCAAGAATGGCCAAGACGTGGCAATAGTGGTGATGATAATATTTAATGTGCCATCAACAAAAATCAAATATAAATAAAACACATGACAAACCGTCAAACACCCTTGTGCATCCCCTTTGTGCTCACAAAACCTTTGCCTTACGCTTACGAGTACTCCTACATGATGCTTCCCCTATGGCAGAGGTAGTGGCAGGTTGCTCTTGGTCATGCCCTGACTGATAAGATGCTTTGGGCCTACGCCCTCTGAGTTTCGGTGCCCGTGAGGGCCCCTCCAAAGACTGCTCCACCTGCACCTGTGCAGGGGCAGACTCGACCACCTGGAGAGGAGGCAGCATTGCGGGTACTGGTTGAAAGGGGGGCAACGGGTGAGATGTGGGAGCGCTTTGAGTGGCGTCTCCACTTCCATGACCCCTTTCGCCATCATCCCTCTCCTGGGCCAGGCCCACATCACTCCTACCACTCTTCTGCACGACAGTTTGGAGGATATGTGTGAAGCCTTGTAAGGCCAGTGCTAGTGTATCTGTCTGCCTGTTTAAGGCGGCAGAAAGTTGCTCACCCCGAGTCCGAAGGGCCATTGTCAGGGCCTCAATGGACTCATTGGTGAGCCGTGCGTGAAGCTCGATGGAGGCTAGCCTTCCTTCCATCACAGACATTCCCACACTTACCCGTGAGACTATCTCAGATGCCCTCATGTCCCTGTGACAGTATCTGAGATTCCCTCCTGTACCTGTGCCACCATTTCACTCATGCAGGAGTTGGACTCCTCCATCCTCTGCGCGATTGTGGAGAGTGCGCGTGGCACCTGTTCCAGCACCTTGCAAATGTGCTACTGCCCCTTGATCATTCTCCTTTTAAAGGATGGTCCCCAGGGTTCAGCATCTGTGTCCAGTTGAGCAGAGCCTGGAGAAGAGTGCTCCCACCAACGCGGACTCTCTACAGCTGCCCCTGCCACCAGTGTCTGCTTGTGCTCATGTGTGTGGTGACTTACCATGTGCGACCCCAACTAAGCGAGGACGGGGACCCACCGAGGTGTGTGTATCTGTGCTGGTGAATGGCTCGCTCAGATGTGACTGTGCCCCCTCAGAGGCCGGCAGGTGCTCTGAGGAATCTCCCTCCGCTGTCACAGCGGTCGCTGAAGGTCCTGTAAGAGAGCATGATGACAAATGTTGAGGTGCTGAAGATGGCAAGGCATGTTAACATCATTTGCTATTGTGAGAACTTTAACATTCAGCACTATCACCAGCCGTTTGTCGAGTGGCAGTCTCGGCGTCCCTGATGGACAGGCATTTGAGGGTGCAGCTCATTTCAAGAACCTCCTGCTCCGCGTCTGTGAGGATGACCTGATGTTGCGGCCCCCCTCCAGTCTTCGCCCTCTCCCGTGCATTCTGGGCTCTCTTCTCCTCCTATAAGGGGAGAAAGTAGAGAGGCGTGAGTAAGGGATGGTGACGTGGCCAACCGCTGAATGCATTGGTTTGGGTGAGGCTGACCGTGAAAGAGATGCATCAGAGGGTGAGTATGAGAGAGAGCCATGAGATTGTATGATGTTTGGGTTGAGTGGTAGTGGTGGGATGAGTACTGGAGAGGTGAGTAAGTGCAGGTAAGTTGAGGATGAGCTTTGAGTGGGTGTGAGGGGTGATGTGATAGAGTAGTGTTGGCAGTGCAGAAGGAGTTGTGGTGTGGGAAGTGGTGATGTGGAAGACGGAGTGTAGGAGATTGAGTAAGTGTACTCACTTTGGCTGACCTAGTTAGGTCATTGAAGCGCTTCCTGCACTGGATCCATGTGCAGGAGACGTTGCTGCTGCTGGTGACTTCCTCTGCCACCTCGAGTCAGGCCTTGGTGGCAGAGACAGGCCACTTCCTCCCATCCGCCGGGTAGAAAATATCCCTCCTCCTCCTCACCCCATCCAGTAAGACCTGGAGTGAGGCATCAGTAAATATGGGAGCAGCCTTTCCCCTGGGCTGCTCCATTCTATAATTTTGGTTCTTTGCTGCAGGAGCAGCATTGGAGGACTGCCCCTTTAAGTAGAGCTCCTCCAGCTGACAGCCTGTGATGCGGGTGCGCAGTCTGTCCGCTGCGCAGGTTTCACGGAAGCCACGTTAAGTGGCTTCAATTTACCTGGGATCGCGTGGGGAATGGATGGATTTCACTGGGCGGGCTACCCACACGCCCAGTCACCCCCCCCCCCTGCTGCCATCCCGCCTCCCTGGTAATATCGGGACCACTGTTTCAAATGTTCAGTTATAGCTTTGTGTAGCTGGTTTCAAACAGTGGGACCTGGGTCGTATCCCTGGATAGAACTGTTGCATGTCCTGCAGATACTCTAGTTATCGTGTGTGAGTATGTCTGAAGACAGCTGGAGCAGAACAGCAGATGCTGCCCCAAGGGTCACATGTGGGTCAGTCTGGCACTGCTTTTGCGATCCCATTCATGCCTGTCTGAAGTGTTGCTGCTTTGAAGAAATTTTATATGAAAACTGGAATGGATAATGGCGCCACTTCAATTCGCAAAAATAGAAATAAAATTCATACATTTTTTATAAGCCTGTGCTGTCTTTTCCTCATTGTGCGTATCAATTTATAATATGAATCTTTTTTTGTAGCGTTTCTGTTTAGCCTTTGTAACTGATTTTCATTTTTATAGTGCTCATCTTTTAGTGGTTTTAAGTTTCTTTTTCCCCTTTCAGGCAGGGAAGGGAAAGGATCAGAATTGGGATTGGGACTGGGACTGCGCAGGGGTTGTTAGAAATTGAAACTAGAGGTGAATTGGTAGAGACAGATTTTGGGAAGGAGGGAATAGAAAAGAGCTCAGTAAATCACATGGCTATGCTCTGTATACTCTAATAGATTGTCACTTGTGAGAACAATCCAGTTTGGGTAGGCCAGGTGTCTTTATCATATTAATAGATGTAAGGGCAGACACATGGAGCTGGTTCTGATTATGTTCTCATCCCGTGTCAACACAGAACCATTAGCCGGGGGTTACTAGATAGCAAACAGGAGCACGAGCTGATTTTTTTTTTCCCTCTCTAGACCACAAATGTGGCCAATTGTAATTGCACCACCAACTTGTCCCACCACCTCTCTGTATAATAATAATAACAAATTTGCATTTATATAATGTCTTTAATGTAGAAAAATGTTCAAAGGCACTTCACAGAGGTGAAATCAGACAAAAAAAAATGGATGCCAAGCCAAAGAAAGAGATGTTGGGAGGAATGGCCAAAAGCTTGATCAAAGATGTGGATTTTAAGAAGGGTCTCAAAAGAGAAGAGGGAGGTTGGAGGGTTTAGGGAGGGCGTTCCAGAGTGTGGAGCCTAAACGGACAAAGGCACAGCTACCAATGGTGGGGCGAAGGGAGGGGGTAATGCACAAGGCCATGATGGAATGTAAACACAACCATAAGAATTTTAAATTGGAGGCATTGGTGGACCGGGAACCAGTGCAGGTCAACGAGTAAAGGGTGATGGTTGTGCGAGACGTAGTGGGATGGGATATGAGCAGCGTAGTTTTTGATGAGCTGATGTTTACAGATCATGGAAGATGGCGGCCGGTTAAAAGAACATTGGAATAGTCAAGTCTGGAGATGACAAAGGCAAGAATTAGTGTTTTAGCAGTAGATGGGCTAAGGCAAGGGCGGAGGCAGGCGATGTTACGGAGATGGAATCAGGTGGTCTTTATAATGGAGAGGATATGGGGTCAGGAATAAGGATGACATAAATGGTCAAGGAACAAATACAGTTATAAAACAGAAGTATAAAAGGACTGTTAAAAATAAAGTAAAAGGAACAACTATCAAAGATGAATTAAACTGCCTGCACAGAAATGTACACATCATCCAAAATAAATCGGGGGAACTAGAGGCAATAATCTGTAGCGAGGAACCGAATGTGGTAGGAATAACTGAAACATGGCTACATATAGACCGGGACTGGCAACTAAATATTGCAAACTAAAGGGTACAGGGAATGGAGTTTTTACAATGTGTGCAGGACTCCTTTCTTACCCAGTATGTAAAAAGTGCAATAAGAGAGGAAGCACTGCTGGATCCAGTAATGGGAAATGAACCAGAACAGACAAGAGAAGTAAGCGTAGGGGAACATCTAGGCAATAATGATCACAACATAATGTAGTTAAGATAAAGATTGAGAAGGACATGAGTAAGAAAAAGACTAAAATAATAAATTGGAAAAAAGTTGATTTTCAGGGGATGAGAATGGAACTAGGCAAAATAAACTGGAAAAAATTACTGATAAACAAAAGAATTGAACAGCAGTGAGAAACATTTAAAACGTGATCAATAGAGTCCAGGAGAAATATATCCCACTAAAAAGCAAGAACAAATTAGCTAGTAATGATACACCATGGATGAATAAAGAAATAAGGGCAAAATTGAAACTAAAGAAAAAGGCATACACTAAGTACATAGACAGCAAAGAGGATGACAAAAGGGAATACGAAAAGGTTAGCAAAGAAGTTTAAAAAATACAATTAGTACGGCAAGGAGAAACTATGAAATTAAATTATCAAAGAATATAAAAAGAAATAGTAAATATTAAAAATAAAGTAAAAGAACACATAAATAACAAAAGAAAAATCAGGATAGGGATAAGGCCACTAAGGGATTCACACGATGAACTCACAGGTAATGACAGCGAAGTGGTAGAAATATTAAATCATTACTTTGCCTCAGTATTTACCAGGGAGACTAATATGATGGGCATGACATTAGAAGAAAAGATCAAAAAAGATATAAAGACATTTAAGATAGAAAGGGGGGGAAATAATTGATAAACTAATCAAACTTAGAGAGGATAAAACCCCTGGTCTGGATGGATTGCATCCACGCATATTAAAAAAAAAGTTAGGGAAGAGATAGCAGAGGCACTATTACATAGATATAAAAATTAATGAGAAAAGGGAATAGTGCCAGTGGACTGGCGGAGAGCTAATGTGATTCCTGTATTTAAAAAGGGAGAAAGTACCAGTCCAGGGAACTATAGGCCAATTAGCTTAACGTTGGTGGTAGAAATGATAATGGAATCCTTACTCGGAGATATAATAGAAAAACATCTAGAAACAGAAAATATAATTAAGAATATTCAGCATGGATTTCAAAAGGGAAGGTCATGCTTGACCAAGCTTATTGAATTCTTTGAAGAAGTAACATAAAGGGTAGACAAGGGTTATGCAGTAGATATAATATATTTGGATTTTTAAAAGGTCTTCATAGGAATGGAGTAGGCCATTTTGCCCCTCGAGCCTGTTCCGCCATTCAGTGAGAGCATGGCTGATCTGTGACCTAACTCCATTTCACCCGCCTTAGCCCCCATATCCCTTAATACCTTTGTTTAACAAAAATCTATCAATCTCAGATTTAAAATTAACAATTGAGCTAGCATCAACTGCCATTTGCGAAAGAGTTCCAAACTTTGACTACCCTTTGCTTGTAGAAGTGTTTCCTATCTTCACTCCTGCAAGTCCTGGCTCTAATTTTTAGGCTACGTCCCCTAGTCCTAGTCTCCCCAACCAGTGGAAATAGTTTCTCCCTATCTACTCTATCAGTTCCCCTTAATATCTTGAAAACTTCGATCAAATCACCCCTTAATCTTCCAACTTCCAGCGAGTACAACCCTAGTTCGTGCAATCTCTCCTTGTGATTTAACCCTTGGAGTCCAGGTATGATTCTAGTAAGTATACGCTGCACTCCCTCCTAGGCCAATATAACCTACGGTGCGGTGCCCAGAACTGAACAAAGTACTCCAGGTGTGGTCTAACCAGGGCTTTGCATAGTTGTAGCATTACATCTAAACCCTTGTATTCTAGTCCTGTAGATATAAAGGCCAGCATTCCATTAGCCTTTTTGATTACTTTCTGTACCTGTCCAGGACATTTTAATGACCTATGCAAATGGACCCCTAAGTCTCTTTGGACCAACACTGTTTCGAGCTTTTCACCATTTAGAAAGTACTCTGATCTATCCTTTTTAGGTCCAAAATGGATGACCTTACACTTGCCTACATTGAAATCCATTTGCCACAGTTTTGCCCGTTCACTTAATCTATTAATATCTCTCTGTAATTTTATGCTTCCATCTACACTGCTTACAATGCTGCCTATCTTTGTTGTGGAGATGCCGGTGATGGACTGGGGTTGACAAATGTAAGGAATCTTACAACACCAGGTTATAGTCCAACTGTTTTATTTGAAAATCACAAGCTTTCGGAGGCTTTCGGAGCTTGTGATTTTCAAATAAAACAGTTGGACTATAACCTGGTGTTGTAAGATTCCTTACATTTGCCTATCTTTGTGTCATCGGCAAACTTGGATATGTGGCTCTCTATCCTGTCATCTAAGTCGTTAATAAATGCAGTGAATAGTTGCAGCCCCAACACAGATCCCTTCGATAAGGTAGCGCATAGTAGGCTCATGACTAAGGTCAGAGCATGTGGAGTTGAGGGACAAGTAGTAGAATGGATAGCAAGCTGGCTACAAAACAGGGAGTGGGGTTAAAGGTAGTTACTCAGACTGGCAAAAGGTGGAAAGTGGTGGTCTACAAGGATCGGTGCTGGGATCACTGTTTTTCATTTAAATAAACGATTTGGATTCGGGAATTGGAATTACAATTTCAAAATTTATGGACCACACCAAATTGGGGGGGGGGGGTATAGTTAATAACGAGGAGGACTGCGACAAAATACAGGAAGACATTAATAAACTTGCAGAATGGACGTGTAATTGGCAAATGAATTTCAAATATAGATAAGTGGTAGGAAGAATAAGGGGGCCACATACTGCCTGGAAAATAAGAGTCTAAATGAGGCAGAGGAGCAGAGGGAATTGGGGCTACAGGTACATCAATCACTAAAAGTAGCGACGCAGGTTAATAAGGCCCTTTTTAAAAAAAAAACACAAACCAAGCACTCGGGTTCATTTCTAGGGTGATAGAATTGAAATGTAGAGAAGTTATGTTAACCTTGTATAGAACCTTGGTTAGACCACACTTGGAATACTGTGAACAGTTCTGGTCTCTTTATCATAAAAAGGATGTAGAGGTACTGGAGAAGATACAAAAAAAAAGATTTACTCGGATGATAGGTATAACCTCTCAGTTCTCATATCAGGAAATATTGAGCAGGCCAGGGCTGTATTCTTTAGAAAAGAGAAGACTGAGGGGTGACCTGATAAAATAATGAAAGGGTTTGATAGGGTAGACATAGAGAAGCTGTTTTCACTTGCAGGGGAGACCAGAACTAGGGGCCATAAATATAAGATAGTCACTAATAAATTCAGGAGAAATTTCTTTACCCAGAGAGTGGTTAGAATGTGGCGAGAGGAAACAAACTCTGGTGTATGCATTAGGGTTTCACAAGAGTAGATGGCAGGCTGTGATTTTGAAGAGGAGAGAGCTTCTCGGGTGCAAGTCATGTCACCACAAAGACAACGAGGTGTTGGGTTAAAAGGAGGAGCCTGAGGAAGGATATTAAGGCCATGGTAAAGGTACAGTGAAATTTATACCAGAAATGAGAAACTACTGTTATAATGAAAAGCTTGAAAGATTGGGGCTTTTTTCTTTGGAACAGAGAAGGTTAAGGTGGGATCTACTGCAAAATTTCAAAATCATGAAAGGTTTTTGAGGGGAAATGGTGAAAGATTGTTTCTACTTGTTGGCAAATCAGTAACGGGGGGGGGGGTTATCTCAAAAATGATGGGGACGATAGAAGAGCTATTTCCATACCAACGGTTATTAGAACATGAATTCTTTACCATAAATAACTATTGATGCAGAGGCTATAACATCGTCTAAAAGGGAATTGGAAAAAGAGAGTATAAAAGGAGACAGAAAAATGGGAGGTAGCATTGCACTCATATCCATACAGGGATGATGAAATAGAGGACATCTTTATCGTGGGTTGGATTTTAGTGCAGGTCTAGAATGAAAGATGTATGCAAACCCATTGCATCATGGGCACTTAGCTAGAGAGAACACCAAGTGGGGAAGCTTTTGACTTAGTCTTAGTCATATGATCTCATGATTGTTTTAAAATCTACTGTACTAAAGTGCTTTATCAAATGCTACTTTATTCCAAGTAATCCTGGGAATTCACCTTTGACTTTTCCATCACAATTACTGTTACCAGTAAGAACCTGTTTTTTTCCAAGATTAATGTTCTCCCTTCATTACCTGTCCTGAAGGCTTTGACTCCCTTGATGGCATATGGTTGGATGGGTGCCAACAGCTCTCTGTTACCTTGTCTAACTGACTTAATTATGTGCTAGGCGTATATCGTAGTTGAGGCTGGTGATGTTCTCACCCAGCATTTACACACACACACACACACACACACACACTTCATGCACTTCAATTAGGAGCAGGAGACATGGGCAATTTTTGCCTGCTTAGACCAGGGGTGCTGAGGCCAGTGTACTTCCCCTACTGCCATCCCATCTCAGATCAGTTATCTCAATATAGAAACCATAACTCTGTATTGGCTACATAAATTTGCTAAGCAATTTTGGAAAATAATCTGTGTATTTACTTTTCCCTTTTCAATCCAGTTTCTACCCTCTTCGGAAGGTGCTGACTATTGCCATCAGAAGCAAAAATATTGCATTTTCCCCTCTCCCTATATTCCTTAGACAAGTATACAATTGTACATCTTACAATTTTTATAGTGTATACACCCTGCCCATCCCTTACAATATACTTATATCCCCATATGTGTCTCATAATGTATCTGTAACTCCTGCAAATTGTATAACCCCTGTACATTTCCTGTAGTTGTTTTTAATGGAACAGTACCTGATCTAAATCATATCTCTAATGGCTCTTTCATAGAACAAGGCAGTCTGTCATCTCATGAGTGGTACATGATTCATGCTGGTGACAGTGAAGCGTTCCATCATTGTTTGCCATATAGTTGGTATATTTTAAAGTCAGACTGGGAACCACAGGTTTGTTTGTTTATTCATTTTGAACTAAGTTTGAATGCAGCCCTTTGCTGCTTCTCAGCTAACCAAAAGCAAAGTAAGATGATGTAAGTACCTGGCACATTGTGACACTCACAAAGAGGACACGTGACAGCAGCAGTGTAGAATTGCAGGTTCGTTCTGATGTATGTTCTGTCATTAGCTAATGAAAAGCATATTGTGCTCAGATATAAGGCATTGTCTATTATGCTTATCAGTATTATACTAAGCTGTGGATGGATATGTGCAATTACAGAGTTGTATGCAGCCCTAATTTTGTGATTTAGTACCAGCAGGAGTCAGGAGTGGATATTTGGTATACCAAAGGATGTCATGCAGCTTTCCAATTCACTATTTGCAGTGATGTATTCAGAGATCTTTATTCATCAACTTCCCTAAACAAAGCAGTTTGCATCATGTGCAAATGTAGGCAAGAGGCTGCTAGGGAAGAGCACTGGATGCATGGCCTCCACAGTGCAGAAGTAAATTAAAAAATAAAACAGTTCAGACAACATATATATTAATGACCTGGACTTGGGTATAGAGGGTATAATTTCAAAGTTTGCAGATGAAACAAAACTCAGAAATGTAGTAAACAATGTGGAGGATAGTAACAGACTTCAGGAGGACATAGACAGACTGGTGAAATGGGCAGACACATGGCAGATGAAATTTAACGCAGAGAAGTGTGAAGTGATACATTTTGGTAGGATGAATGAGAAAAGGCAATATAAAATATATGGTACAATTTTAAAGGGGGTGCAGGAACAGAGAGACCTGGGGGTGCACATACACAAATCTTTGAAGGTGGCAGGACAAGTTGAGAATGCTGTTTTTAAAAAAAAAAAGCATATGGGAATACTGGGCTTTAAAAATAGAGGCATCGAGTTCAAAAGCAAGGAAGTTATGCTAAACCTTTATAAAACACTGGTTAGGCCTCAGCTGGAATATTGTGTTCAATTCTGTGCACCACACTTTAGGAAGGATATCAAGGCTTAGAGAGTTGGCAGAAGAGATTTACTAGAATGGTGCCAGGGATGAGGGACATCAGTTTTGTGGAGAGACTGGAGAAGCTGGGGTTGTTCTCCTTAGAGCAGAGAAGATTAAGGGAAGATTTGATAGAGGTGTTCAAGATCACGAACGGTTTTGACAAGAGTAAATAAGGAGAATCTGTTTCCAGTGGCAGAAGGGCCAGTAACCAGAGGGCACAGATTTAAGGTGATCAGCAAAAGAGCCAGAGGCGACATGAGGAAACATTTGATTATGCTGCGAGTTGTAACGATCTGAAATGCACTGCCTGAAAGGGTGGTGGAAGCAGATTCAGTAGTAACTTTCAAAAGGGAATTGGATAAATACTTGAAGTGAAAAAATTTACAAGGCTTTGGGGAAAGAGCAGGAGAATGGGACTAATTGGATAGCTCTTCCAAAGAGGCGGCATGGGCACGATGGGCCGAACAGCGGCCTCCTGTGCTGTACATAGTATGATACCAGAACAAATAGAAAAGACAGAGGATATTATACAAATTACAGTATCTTGATTATGCACAATGCAGCTGCAGTATATTTATCCTCAGTACTTTGCTTATTTGCCCTGTTATGTTTTCTCTCTCCCCAGGTGTTGTGTACATGAGTGGCCGTGTTTATGCTGTGGGAGGATTCAATGGATCCTTGAGAGTCCGGACTGTTGATGTGTATGATGCAATTAAAGACCAATGGACCTCCATTGCCAGTATGCAGGAGAGACGGAGTACCCTTGGGGCAGCAGTATTAAACGATTTGCTCTACGCTGTAGGTGGATTTGATGGGAGTACAGGTACAATGTGTTATCCTTAAAATACTTAGACAGATTTCCACTCTTCCCCGTCTACTCCTGCCTCACTTTAAAATTCTATTTAATCCTTAGGGAAAATGAGCATTGTATATCTTGTTTATAATGACAATATATTTTTGAAATCGATCTCCTGTTTGCACTATAAATTCATTGGGCTGTCTACTTCACATAATTGTTCCTCATTACTTATTTACACTGAGGCTGACTTGGACATCTATAGATGTCACTATAAGTAGTCTTGCTTCCTGCATTCCCACTGCTACCACCTTCCAGCTCCTCTGCCTACTAGTTTCCATCTCTTAACTCACCACTGCTAACTAGCTAAAATAAAAAAAAAATTAAAAATAACTTTTTTGAAAAATGCAATTTTACTTTAACTTACCTAGCCAGGATAGGACAGCAGTGGTAAGAACTGGCATCAGGAGAGCACAATCACATATATTTCTTCAGTGGAGATGTATAAAAGAGCATCAGTAAGCTCAACCAAATGTTACTGTTCTGTAATCACAAGGTAAGGGAAACTTATGCTTATCTTGGTGTACCCGGCCCGAAAAATAAACCTTACAACTCACCCCCATCGTGTCATCTAACTGCATTTTGCATGAGCCTACGGTTTTCATCACAATTATCTTACCTAAAAGCCTGTTCCAAGTGTAGTGCACTCTTTCCTTGAAGTTCTTCCTAACCTCTGTCCCAAATTGGTCTTTTGCTAGTTCATCCTATGCTCCCTTGTTTTAATGTCTGGGTTTACCTTGAAGTAATGCTCCAGATTAACCTTAACTATAGCATTTAATACCTTGTATGCTTTCATACATTCTCTCAGTCACCACTCTACAAGACTTAAAGAACTCCACTTCATCCAGTCTTTCCTCATAACTCAATCCTCTGATGCCAGAGATTAGCCCTGTGGCTTTTGTGTGCACTGCCTTCATAGCCTGAATGTTTCCTTTATGTCTTGATGTCAAACACTGGGCACAGTTCTTAAAGTGTAGTCTAACCAAGGCAATGTACAGTTTTAGCTTGACATCCTCCAACTAATACTCTACTAATCTAGCAGTGTAATGTCACAGTGGCTGCAGTGTGTACCATCCAGAGGATGCACTGCAGCAACTCGCCAAGGCTTCTTCGGCAGCACCTCCCAAACCCTTCATCGTCGCTGGGTCAAAATCCTGGAATTCTCTACTTAACAGCACTGTGGGAGAACCTTCACCACATGGACTGCAGTGGTTCAAGAAGGTGGCTCACCACCACCACCTCAAGGGCAATTAGGGATGGGCAATAAATGCTGGCCTTGCCAGCGATGTCCACATCCCATGAATGAATAAAAGAGAAATTTAGCATTCTCTTTACTCTGCCATGTACACATTAAATAAAGAATTTATTATCATTTTTGGGTGCCTTTCAGTTTCACCTTGATCTATTTCTACACCATCCATCTTTTCTTCGAATGTGCAGTACTGTGTATTTGTCTGTATTAAATTTCATCTGCCACTGTTTTGGGCATTTACATATTTTATCTAACTTCTAAGTTCCCTGGCAGCTATCTCAGTACCACAGGAGAATGAAAAGTATTGTTATCTCCTTTTTCATATAAGGATAACTGGGGTTAATTGATTTGTATTTTGTTTCTCAAGCTTATTGCACATATATTACATGGAATGTACATGCACAGAAACAGGCCATTCAGCCCAACAGGTCCATGCTGGTGTTTATGCTCCACACGAGCCTCCTCCCTCCCTACTTCATCTAACCCTATCAGAGTAAGTTATTTGGAGGTGCACAGTGGTAGGCTTTGGAGATGCCAAGACATTGGCGGATGATTCTTTAGAACAATAATTGATAACCTCAGTAATAAAACAATGGTTCCCTCCACCCCCAGTGATCACTTTTATTTCAGTTTGAATCTAGCCAAGTTGCCTCACCACTACTTGAAAACAACCAGCTATTTTAAAAATTTAAAGTCATATCCATTACACCCATTTAGTCGCTCATGAATTTTTAAACACGTGTAAACCTAAAACAGTGAGCCCACAGAAGATTTTACACTCGTCAACAGGTGTGGTCTGGAAAAAAAGATTTAGTCGGTTTCTATTTCTCTGAATTCTAGTATTTCTCATTCTCATTTGGCATTCACCAGAAATCATTTCACAAAGTGCATGTCATTGAATTGGTGGCTGGTCGCCTAGTCCGTTGCAAATCAGAACCCAGAAATTTGATGGATTGAAATCCTCTTCCAGCTTTGGTATCAGAACAGGTCATATAACAAAATCTACAAATATAAACTGAGCACTATAACTAGTATTATATTTAAGAAACAAATAAGAAACATAAGAAATAGGAACAGGAGTAGGCCATTCAGCCCCTCGTGCCTGCTCCGCCATTTGATAAGATCATGGCTGATCTGTGATCTAACTCCATATACCCGCCTTTGGCCCATATCCCTTAATACCTTTGGTTGCCAAAAAGCTATCTATCTCAGATTTAAATTTAGCAATTGAGCCCCATGAGCCTGCTTTGTCATTCAATAAGATCCTGGTTGATCTTCAACCTCAACTCCACTTCTCGCCCGATCCCCATATCCCATGATTCCTTTAGTATCCAAAAATCTATCGATCTCTGTTTTGAATATACGCCACGACCGAGCATCCAGAGCCCTCTGGAATAGAGAATTCCAAAGAATCACAATCTTCTGAGAGAAGAAATTCCTCCTCAGCTCAGTCCTAAATGTCCAACCCCTTGTCCTGAGACTATGCCACCTAGTTCTAGACTCTCCAGCCAGGGAAACAGCCTCTTAGCATCTACCCTGTCAAGCCCCCTCAGAATCTTACATGATCCAATGAGATCACCTCTTATTCTTCTAAATTCCACAGAGTATAGGCCCATTCTACTCCATCCCTCCTCATAGGATATCCCTCTCATCCCAGGAATCGATCTAGTGAACCTTCGTTGCACTGCCTCCAAGGCACATATATCCTTCCTTAGGTAACGAGACCAAAACTGTATACAGTACTCCAGGTGTGGTCTCACCATAGCCCTGTACAATTACAGCAAGACTTCCTTACTCTTGTACTCCAACCTCCTTGCAATAAAGGCCAACATAGCATTTGCCTTCCTAATTGCTTGCTGTACCTGCATGTTAACTTTCTGTGTATCATGTACGACATCAAAATCCCTCTGAATGCCAACAATTAATAGTTTCTCATGATTTAAAAAATATTCTGTTTTTCTATTCTTCCCACCAAATTGAATAACCTCACATTTCCCCATATTGTACTCCATCTGCCACCTTGCCCATTCATTTAACCTGTCTATATCCCTTTGCAGACTCTTTATGTTCTCCTCACAGCTTACTTTCCCACCTAGCTTTGCATCGTCAGCAAACCTGGATACATTACACCTGGTCCCTTCATCTAAGTCATTAATATAGATTGTAAATAGCTGAGGCCCAAGCACTGATCCTTGCGGCACACCGCTAGTTACATCCTGCAAACCTGAAAATGACCCGTTTATTCCTACTCCCTGTTTTCTGTCCATTAACCAATCCTCTATCCATGTTTATATATTACCCCAACCCCAGCAGCCCTTATCTTGTATAACAACCTTTTGTGTGGCACCTTATCGAATGCCTTTTACAAATCCAAATATACAACATCCACTGGTTCCCCTTCATCTACCCTGTTAGTTACATTTTCAAAAAACTGTAATAAATTTAACAAACACTATTTCCCTTTCATAAATCCATGTTGACTTTGCCTAACCATATTATGATTTTCTAAGTATCCCATTACCATGTCCTTAATAATAGATTCCAGCATTTTCCTGAACTCTGATGTCAGGCTAACTGGTCTGTAGTTCCCTGTTTTCTCTCTCCCTCCTTTTTTGAATAGCAATGTTACATTTGCTACCTTCCAATCCACTGGGACCGTTCTAGAATCTAGGGAATTTTGGAAGATCACAACCAATGCATCCACTATCTCTGCAGCCACCTCTTTGAGAACCCTAGAATGTAGACCATCAGGCCCAGGGAATTTGTCAGCTTTTAGTCCCATTAATTTCTCCAGTACTTTTTCTTTACTAATCTTAATTGCTTTAAGTTCCTCACTCTCATTAGACCCTTGGTTCCCCACTATTTCTGATATGTTTTTTGTGTCTTCTACTGTGAAGACAGATACAAAATATTTGTTTAACATCTCTGCCATTTCCTTATTCCCCATTATAATTTCTCCTGTCTCAGCCTCTAAGGGACCCACATTTACTTTTGCTATTCTCTCCCTTTTCACATACTTGTAGAAGCTCTTACAATCTGTTTTCATATTTTTTGCTAGTTTAGTCTCCTATTCAATTTTCTCCCTCTTTATCAATTTTTTGGTCATCCTTTGCTGATTTCTAAAACTGTTCCCAATCCTCAGGCTTACTACTCTTCTTGGCAACATTATAAGCCTCTTCTTTTAATCTAATACTATCCTTAACTTCTTTAGTTAACCACAAATTGATCACTTTTATTCCTCAATGGAATGTATATTCATTGAGAATTATAAATTATTTCTTTAATTGTTCACTATTGCTTATCTACCATCATATCCTTTAATCTAATTTCCCAATCAACCTTAACCAACTCACCCTTCGTACCTACGTAATTGGCTTTGTTTAAGTTTAAGACTCTAGTTTCGGACTTAAGTACGTCACCGACAAACTCAATGTGAAATTCTATCCTATTATGATCCTCTGCCTCAGAGGATCACTTACTATGAGATTACCAATTAACCCTGTCTCATTACTCAAGACAAGATCTAAAATAGCCTGTTCCCTGGTTGGTTCCACGACGTATTGTTCTAGGAAACTGTCTCGAATGCATTCCATGAACTCGTCCTCCAAACTACTTTTGCCAATTTGATTTGCCCAGTCTATATGAAGATTGACGTCCCCCACGATACTTAATTCATTTACAATGTTTTAAAAGTTTTCACTTTCTGAAGAGATAGTCAAGTTCACATTACCTTCTGAATTGGGATCCCAAGTTAACATGGCGATCTTCTCATCTGCTCAGTTATATGTTCACTCTTGAAATAATTATTCTATGATGGAATATGTTGGGTGATATTTATAAAAATTGTATAGGGGATCGATTTTCGTTTTATTTTCAGCTTTTCTGTGTTGGGTAGATAAATTGTATTGCGTACATTATTTTCTAAGATTTTGAATATTGTCAGATTTATAGTGATAGTAATAGTTCTGTTGTATTGTGGAACTGTAAAAACACAATTCTTGCACGAGTAGTTTTTTTACTAAATAGTTTTGATAGGGTAGACGTAGAGAAGGTGTTTCCACTTGCGGGGAGACCAGTTCTAGGAGTTATAAATATAAGATAGTCATCAATGAATCCAATAGGGAATTCAGGAGAAACTTCCTTACCCAGAGAGTGGTTAGTATGTGGAACTCACTACCACAAGGAATAGTTGAGGCGACTAGCATAGATGCATTTAAGGGGAAGCTAGATAAACACACAAGGGAGAAAGGAATAGGAGGCTTTGCTGATGGGGTTAGATGAAGTGGGGATGGAGGAGGCTCCTGTGGAGTATAAACACCAGCATAGACCAGTTGGGCCGAATGGCCTGTTTCTTTGCTTTAATCTCGATGTAACATTCCTTATAAACACCATTAATTACATTCATAGTCACTAAGGACTAATGACCATCAACAAAACCAGAGCTACTTATTTTTGGGAAATTAAAATGAAAGAGAAAATTCTGGCTTTCTTACACTACAAGATGTAGCAGCCAGTTTCCTCATCTGTACCAGCAGTATAAAATTAGAAAAAAGCACAAAATAAAAGGATTTTAAAAGTTAATGGAGAGATTAAGTATTGATGCAAATGCAACTTTCAGTATTAAGTACTTCTCTCCCATTGTAATCAATCATACCTGGTAGGACATACTGGTATTTTCCTATGGTGGTTAAAGTGAAATATCTTTTAAGAGATATTGGGGGTTATACTGGATAACCCCTGAAAACAGGCGCTGGGATCGCGGTGTGTGATTAACCCGCGCCCGGTCGTAACAATGTAGGCAACTCGTAACATTCGTGCTGCCAGATGATTTAAATGATTGCTGCGTGCAGCTAGTGCCATCTGCCCTGTTGGATGCAGGGGGCCTCGATAACTGGAGTTGCTAGCACTACTTATGGGCAGCCTGCACCTCTTAAAGGGGAGTGCACTGTGGCTGCAGGAAATGCTGAAAGTAAGTTGGGCGGTAAATCTGTGCTGGAATTTTGTGAAGAATGGCTGGGCCTGCGAGAGAGCGTGCACCAAGGTTCTCTGATGATGCACTTGGTGGAGGAGGTGGACAGAAGGAGGGGCATCCTATATCCCGGGGGCTGGGGGGTGGGGGGTGGTGTGCAGGTAACCCTCCAGACATATGTTCGAGCAGCAGTGGGAGGAAGTAGCAGACGAGGTCAATGCCAGGAGCATAATATCACGATCATGGATGCAGTGCAGGAAGAAGATCGGTGATTTGATATGAGGGGTCAAGGTGAGTGAGTTGAACTGTCAAGTGGCGTCTCCTACCAACTGCACCACTAGCCGCATCCACTGTCCCACGCACGACACCCCCATCACCCACATACCAACAAACTCTTTCCATCAGTACGCAACTCTTCAAAGCAGAGGCGTCATCTCACCCTCACATATTACTACTGTTGCAAGCCTCACACCCACAATGCACAGGTCACACACACTGGCAGCTATTCAACCTTGACAGCCACATCACCCAAACATCTTGCAGGACACTTACTGACACACTTCCTTCTTTGTTGCAGGAGAAGGTGGCGCACAACGGTAGGCAGCGGGAAAGAACTGGAGGAGGACAAGCACACCTACACGTCCTCCCCTCCATGGAGGAGACAGTGTTGGCCATAATTGGAAGGGCCATCGCTGAGGCCATGGCCACTGATGGTGCTGGAGGTATTGATGATGTGGGTCTCTGTATACCTAATCCTCCTCCTCGCTTCCCACATCTCCCTCAACTCACAATCTTTTCTGACTCACATGCTGCAGATGGTGTCTGTCGCACATCTTTCTTTCTCCTCTCCCCACGCCACAACTCAACCCATGTCCCTTTGTCATCTCAGATACCCAAGAACTGGAACCTGCCCAGTCACAGGAGGCAGAGGAAGAAGATAATGATGATGAAGACACATCGTCACTTGATCTTACACTCACAGCCACCAGCTCCGAGACTGACACTGCGAGCACTTTAGAGGTTAGGTTAGAGGAGGGATCTGCACGTGGTGAGACACCAGGCACAAGTGCATAGGAGCCGGGGTGGGTGGGGGAACGGATACTGCTGGTGCCAGCTCGCCAGAGGGTAAGGTCGCTCACTAGTTCTGCTGCAGAGGAGTCAGATGATGATTTTGATGGGCCAGGCTACAGAAGAAGGCGGATGGACGTACACAGCAAAATGCTTGATGCACTGGAAAGCCTGGACACAATGTCAAGGTGCGTGGAGGAGTCCATCTCCAACTTGGCGCAGAGCTTGGAGCCTGTCCTTTCCCACATAGAACGCGTGGTCATCTCCATCAGCACATCTGTGGAGCCCACCGTGATGCAGCACCTGATGACCAATGTCACGTCACAGCTTCCATTGCAGCACAAACAACTATCCAAGTCTGACTGCTGCATTTGGAGCTCAGACTACTGCTTTGGAGTCTCAGACTGCTGCCTTCGTGGCTCTGGGTGACACTGTGTAACAGGGCTTCCAGGGCGTCACAGCAGTCCAGCAATCTGTTCTCCAACAAATCACCAGGAGTGCTGAGGTGCTGTCCTGGGAGTGCGGCAGTGGCGCCAAGGAAGACAAATCTGCTGTCCTCTCTCAGGATGACAGCATTCCTGCTCCCACCTCTGTCACTCCGCCAGTGCCCTTGCTGTAGCTTGTCAGCCAGCCAGCCCAGACTGCTGCAGCCCAGGCCAAGATGCTGCAGTCTGAAGCCCTCCCAACCCAGAACTGCTCGAGGTTGTCCTCCAAGGCCATCTGCAGTCTCCTCGATTGAAGGTCAACAGCCTTGCACCACCCATGCTCCAGCCATTGGGGATGCACCTTGTAGGAGCACTAGGAAAGGTAATGGCACACAAACAACAGGCACTAAGGGAATGCACAAGGGTCAATAGTATCAGTTTGTTTGAATCATTTCATGTGTTGATTTATAAATGTGGTTTTGAATTTGTATTTGGTGGTGGTTTTAATTTCTGCAATGGGCTGAGGGAGGAAGTAATGTGGAATCATAAGGAGGATGATTTGATGGTAACGTGGGAGAGGAAAGGTAAGGAGTGTGGGACTGTTGGTGAACGGGGAGGTGTCGTTGAGGTTACTGGTATCGCTCATTAATAATCTGATCATGCAGAGCCCTGGCAGACAGGGCCTGTCGACCTTGTTGCCTCCCTGCCTCTTCTTCCATTTCCTCCTCCTTCTCCACTTCCTCCTCTGTCTCTTCCGCCTCCGCCTCTTCCTCTTCTTCCTCTGCCTGTTGCTCAGCTTTTTTCCGGATAGGCGGTGGTAAGGGCTGCTCCCTCATAGAGCACACAACGACAAATTGTGATACCCACTCAGCTGAGTACTGCAGGGCTCTTCCAGATTTTTCCAGGCAGCAGAACCGTTGCTTGAGGACACCTATGGGTCTGCTCGATGATGTTCTGTGTCGCGTTGTGTGCACGTGTGCATGTGTTCCTGACTGGAGTCATGAGCCATTTCATGAGCAGATAACCCTTGTCGCCCAGTAGCCAGCCTTTGACTTGCCATGCTGGTTGAAATACAGGTGGAACAGAGGACTGCCCCAGGATGAAGGAATCATGACTGCTGCTAGGATAGCGGGCATTGACCTGCATGATCCGCTGCCTGTGGTCGCACACCAGCTGCACATTGAGGGTTGTGGAATCCCTTTCTGTTCACGAATGTGGCCGAGTTCAGATGTGGAGCACGCATGGCAATATGCATGCAGTCAATGGCACCCTGCACCATGGGGAAGCCTGCAATGCGAGCAAACTCTCGTGCTCGCTCCCGCTGCTTGTCTCTGGCAAGATGGAGTGAGATGAATCTGTTTGAGTGTGTACAGAGCCTCCGTGACCTCCCTGATACAGCAGTGCACTGCAAACTGTGAGATGTTGCTTATATCTCGGGTAGCAGCCTGAAAAGAGCCAGAGCCATAAAAATTAAGCACCACAGTTACCTTGACAGCCACAGGCAATGCTGACTTTGCCCTGTCCTGTGGCTGCAGCAGTTGACAAATTTCAGTCACGACCTATTTAGTGAACCGCAGATGTCTGATGCACTGGTCATCGCTGAAGTTGAGGTAAGAGAATTGGTCCCTGAAGACCCTCCTTGGATATTGCCTCCTGCTCAGTGCCCTGTGCCGCTGCCACCTCCTCCCTCTTCTAGCAGCTTGTCCTGCTCCCAGTCATGTTCAATTCCCAGAGAAAGCCCTAGCATGCCACCCATGTCTGGAAGCAACTTTGTTCAGCACACTATTTTAAATGCCACTAACAGTACTGCAAGACCAGCCAGACTAATCTCTATAGAATATTGCAAATTTCTCCAAGTATAGGAAATGTCCACAAACACATACAATTGTACCAGCAGCCAGAATAACTAATTCAGCAACTAACCTGCATGCTCCCCTTAAATTGCACTGGTTGGGGGTTCTTCATACCGTTTAAGTCCTGTTAACTGTGCGAGGTTAAGACAGCGATGGCAGGAGCTTGGAGGTCCAAAATGTTGCCGGCTGCTTCAAATCAGCATTGCCCGCTGATTCACGACATGATCTCCCTACTCTACGTTCTGCTGGCGTTCGTTAGGCGCACGCGCAAACACCTTTACCAAGATGGCGTCCTGCGCACTTCACCTCGGAAGTGTGCGCGTGCATCTCTGACGCCATTTTCGGGGCTTAGGTGTCCGTGTAGCATCTGCACAACATGTGCTATGTGGCCCAATTAAGCCCCCATTCGGTTCCCACCCTGTAACCTTTGACCTTGGCTTATTCTTTTCATAGTAGCTGTGAACTGAATGTTCAGTCAGTCAGCCAGTGTTTGTTGGGAAATATCTTCACCCTAGCTACACTTTGTGTAAGTCAGCGATTTAGACAGAACTGTGGCCTTGCAAATTTATTTGCTAGATTCACCTCCTGCCATTTCCCTTCAGTCATGAGCTGAATAATGTGTTTGATCTCTGAGGGCAACATTCCATGCTATATGGTCCAATCGACCCTATAATAATTCACTGTTATAAATGTGGACTAGAAGAGTTAAAAACAGAAAATGCTGGAAATGCTCAGCAGGTCAGGCAGCATCTGTGGAGAGAGAAACAGAGTTAACGGTTCAGGTCAATGACCTTTCGTCAGAATTGCAAGAAGTAAAGATTTAACAGTTTTTAAGCAAAGTCAGAGCCAGGGAAAGTCGGGGGGGGTGAGGGGGGGCTGCTGGTAGTGGGGTTGGGAGGGGAGGTCTCCTCTACATTCAAACGCAGATTGGGTGATCAATTTGCTGAACACCTCCATTCAGTCCGCAAGCGTGACCCTGACCTGCCGGTTGCTTGCCATTTTAATTCTCTGTCCCGCTCCCACTCTGACCTCTGTCCAAACGTAGTCTAACCATGGTTCTATACAAGTTTAACATAACTTAACTGCTTTTCAATTCTATCCCTCTCGAAATGAACCCCAGTGTTTGGTTTGCTTTTTAATGGCCTTGTTAACCTGCGTCGGTACTTCTAGTGATTTGTGTATCTGTACCCCCAGATCCCTCTGCTCCTCTACCCCATTTAGACTCTTATTATCCAAGCAGTATAGGCCGCCCTTATTTTTTCTACCAAAATGTAATACCTCACACTTATCTATATTGAAATTCATTTGCCAATTGCACGCCCATTCTGCAAGTTTATTAATGTCTTCCAGTATTTTGTTGCAGTCCTCCTCGGTATTAACTACACCCCCCAATTTGATGTCCGCAAATTTTGAAATTCTGAATAAGGATTCCATTATCGTTTCTACCACCAACGTTAAGCTAATTGGCCTATAGTTCCCTGGACTGGTACCTTCTCCCTTTTTAAATATAGGAATCACATTAGCTCTCCGCCAGTCCACTGGCACTATTCCCTTTTGCTCATGAATTTTTATATCTATGTAATAATGCCTCTGCTATCTCTTCCCTAACTTCTTTTAATATGCGTGGATGCAATCCATCTGGACCAGGGGTTTTATCCTCTCTAAGTTTGATTAGTTTATCAATTACTTCCCCCCCTTTCTATCTTAAATGTCTTTATATCTTTTTTGATCTCTATGTCTAATGTCATGCCCATCATGTTAGTCTCCCTGGTAAATACTTAGGCAAAGTAATGATTTAATATTTCTGCCATTTCGCGGTCTTTACCTGTGAGTTTATCGTGTGAATCCCTTAGTGGCCCTATCCCGATTTTTCTTTTGTTATTTATGTGTCTGTAGAATACTTTACTATTTCTTTTTATATTCCTTGATAATTCAATTTCGTAGTTTCTCTTTGCCTTCCTAATTGATTTTTTAACTCTCCTAATCTTTTTGTAATCCCTTTTGTCATCCTCTCCTTTGTGGTCTATGTACTTAGTGTATGCCTTTTTCTTTAGTTTCAATTTTGCCCTTATTTCTTTATTCATCCATGGTGTTTCATTACTGGCTTGTTTGTTCTTACTTTTTAGTGGGATATATTTCTCCTGGACATTCTTGATCACCGTCTTAAATGTTTCACACTGCTGTTCAATTCCTTTGTCTATCAGTAAATGTGTCCAGTTTATTTTCCCTAGTTCTGTTCTCATGCCCTGAAAATCAGCTTTTTTTTCCAATTTATTACTTTGGTCTTCGTCTTACTTATATCCTTCTCAATCTTTATCTTAAACCATATTATGTTATGATCGTTATTGCCTAGATGTTCCCCTACATTTCTCTTGTCTGTTCTGGTTCATTTCCCATTACTAGATCCAGCAGTGCTTCCTCTCTTGGGCTTTTTTCATACTGGGTAAGAAAGGAGTCTTGCACAAATTGTAAAACTCCATTCCCTGTACCCCTTTACCTACCTCTTGTTGCAAGTTTATTTGGGGAAAGTTAAAATCTCCCATGATTATTATTCTGTGTCCTTTACTCATTCCACATATTTGCATATTTCTTGCTCCACCTCCTTTCCCACTATTTGGTGGTCTGTAATATACCCCTATTAGCGTGATTGGACCCTTATCTTTTATTTCAATCCACCTGGATTCTGTTTCTATTCTTCTGTTAGTGATGTCCCTTTTTTCTACTGCCATTGTGTTATCTCTAATTAGTACAGCTACTCCACCCCTCCCCTTCTTCCTTCCCTATCCTTTCTGATTATGTTATAACCTGCAAGATTTAGTTGTCAGTCCTATTCTTTATGTAGCCATGTTTCAGTTATTCCTACCACATCTGGTTCCTCGCTACGGATTATTGCCTCTAGTTCCCCCGATTTATTTTTAACAGTCCTTTTATACTTCTGTTTTATAACTGTATTTGTTCCTTGACAGTTTATGTTATCTTAATTCCTTATCCTGGCCTGACCTTTACACTCATCTCCTGTTTCGTTTATCTTGGAAGCTTTTCTTCTTGCTACCAGATCCCTCCCCCTTCTTGCATTTCCAACAGTTTCTATTTTTATTTCTGATTTCCAGCATCTGCAGTATTTTGCTTTTATTGGACTATAGACATGTTTGTTACAGTTTATTCATTTAATGTATTTATTAAAAAGATAAATATTGAATAAGCATACCTGATCCTGCAAAATTTAAATAATTTCTTAATCCAGTTTCTTTCTATATGTTGATTATTGCTGATTGCGACTAATACAAAATAATTAGCGAGGCAAAGGCAGCTGACTCTATAAAAGTCCATTTACCTCAATCTCTATTAAGATCACAGCATTCATACCTTGGAAACAGTAATAAGAACAAAAGTATGGATCAAAAGAAAGTGTTGAAGCACATTCCTTCAAACTGACCCTGTACAATTAGCACCTTCAGAAACTCTTCCCAATTCATTTAATCTCCTGAGACTTGGCTCCATTTTACTGAGGAATATTCTTAATCCTGATAGAGTATATTCCTTACCTCTTAGTTCATTGATGCACTAAGATGTCCTAGCTTTTATGTTTGTGTTACTCTTAGTTCTGGAAATGAGGTGATTATACCATTTTTTCCCCCCGTCAAATAGGATTATCATCAGTGGAGGCGTATAATTACAAAATCAATGAATGGTTTTTTGTGGCACCCATGAACACAAGAAGAAGTAGTGTTGGTGTCGGAGTTGTGGAAGGTAAGAGAAAAAGATGACAGTTGTTCATATAGCCCTTGTTGTTTTCTGAACAGAATGTTGGTCCTAGCTATTATCCACTAAAGAAAGACATGTATAATACAAAAAGACATTTACTAAGCCTAAGACAAGAAAAATTTTAGAATTTCTAATCCCTCTGATGTAAATTCAGGCATTTTGTGGGGATTTTTTTTGTGGAAAATGAAAAATCTGATTGTGCATCATTGCTTACTAAAGAGATTGGTTTATTTAAAGATTATTCTCTTTACAGTTTTTTTTTAAAGGGCCAGTTCTCCTGATGGATAGTAAGTCACTGTGTGGCCTTTTACCTTGTCACTGTCCTGTTGCATGCTAAGTGTGTGCTTATCTTTAATGAAGATGTTTCTGGATGTTCTTTCACTAGCATGATCATGTAGAAAACTCAAAACCTGCACAGCAGAGTGGAATGCACACTGTGCACTGAGCGTGTTTTGTTGAAGTAAACAATATAAAACTGAGTTTCACAAAGATGAATCTAAAGTCAGAGGATAGTGTCAGTGATTTCAACCAGCACATTCATCTGGAAGCACTTCTTAATTGTGGAATTTTGTTCTCCTTAATTTCCTTTCATTAAAGTATTCCACATTTCAGAACAGCTCCACTTTTTCTGTTTTTCTGTAACACTTTTCAGCTTTTAGCTAGAGAACAGAGACTACAGAAAGCCACTCTCTCCCACATTAAGGACACTTTCTTTTAGGTACCGGATGTGTTGACAGGGCATGCATTTTTTTTACCGTGTGTATCCACACTTTCCATATACAAGAGTCCAGTTGGAGATGGTCGTATTGATAACTGTACATGTACATATCAAAAGCTGCAGGAATTCAGATTTCCAGAAATAGAAATAACATATTAATGACAATTTCATTAGTTGGAAGATTTCCACAAAAAGACGCAAACAGGGTTTACACATCATAGCTGCTCAGGACTAATAATGCATCAGACTGCTTATCTTCAGAAAGGAGGTACCCAGCCAGTTACCAAGTAATTTAAACTGAGTAATTACCTATATTCCAAACACAACTGGTGAGAAAGTCCTGAGAATAACCCTCATATTCTGGGATCCTTCTCTGCAGTTGTTTTGTCCTGGATCACTGATATTTGAAACTGGAAGCACTTTTAAAAGGTGATGCTGTGAAAACCAGGCCATATTCCTTGCATAAATCTTTTCTACACAGATGTTTCTACACAGACTTCCATGTCTTGCTGGCTGGGAGTAAGCAGCAACTCCCTGGGTGGACAGGACAGGAGAGGAGGGAATTGAATTTTTACTCCTGATTAAAAAATAAAATTCAGTGCACACACATGTTCACACTCTCTTTTTCTCTCCTCTCTTTCCCCTTCTCTCTCCCTGCCTTTTTTCTTTCTCTCTCTCTCTCTCTCTCTCCCTTTCTCTGCGCCCTCTCTCCCTCTTCCACTCCCCCTCCCCCCCCACTCTCCTCCTGTATTGGACGACCAGTATTGAACAAGAAACAATATTTTGTTTAACAATTTTCCATAAAATGTATGTGTTTTGATTGCTAATGCACCCTCTACCTCCTCAGGCAGGTTGTATGCAGTAGGTGGCTATGATGGAGCATCTCGCCAGTGTCTTAGTACTGTTGAAGCATATAATCCTGTAAGCAACGAATGGACGTATGTTTCAGACATGAGTACACGTCGCAGTGGTGCAGGTTTGATTCTTTTTAAAGATCATTCTTGTATAAAGCTACAATATTTTACGCCCTCCTGCTTGTCTTTTAAAACTGATCAGACTTTATTTTTAAAAATCTAGCTTGAAGGTTTTTATTTTTAAAACTAACTTATCTTGCATGGTTATTGCATAATATGGAGAGATACTGTAATACATTTGTTCGGACTTGATAATGCCCACTTTTCTAACAACTCCTGGTCAGTTTCAAGAGCTTAATTATGGAAATTGTGCATGAGAAAATTATAAAATTATTATTTTATGATCCATTTGTACAACAATTTTCACAATTGAATTCTCAGTCCTTTCCATAACACTCATTGACTGTTTTAGTCTCCATCCTTTCCATAACACTCATTTGGGGGGTGATTTTAATCCCCAAGAACGGGTGGGTGGGTTGGGGGCGGGTGGGAGTTGAAAATAGTTGTTGTTTTGGGTCGCAACCGCAAAATTTTCGGACTTTGCGTTCCCAGTGGGAAGCCTGTACTTTTAGGCGCCGACGTTAAACCCGGAAACAAAACCGGGTTGTGGTCGCGACCCAAAAAACAACTATTTGGTCACTTGGTTGAGGAATGGGAGGGCTACTGGTGCCTATGGAATTTCACCTCAACAGTAGTTACTACCCTCAGGAGAGGAGTAAAGGAAGAAAAATTGGATAAAAAGACTGCCCAGGCTCAGGAGCAGTGGAGAATTTTGCATCTGTCAAACTAAAAAGAAGCATTGCTCGTTAACCTCTCACATGAGGAATATCCTCTAACAGGATAAACTCTACAGTCAAGTTTGAGCATAGGAATATTTTGCTGGTGAGAAAGAGAATGTTTTAGTCACTCTTTTTATGTGTTTCTTACAGGGGTAGGAGTTCTAAATGGTCAATTATATGCAACAGGAGGTCATGATGGACCTTTGGTGAGGAAAAGTGTTGAGGTATATGACCCATCCACAAACACTTGGAGACAAGTGGCAGACATGAATATGTGTCGGAGGAATGCAGGTGGGTATTCATTCACATTTTGTGATTTATCTTGTATCTGCAAGTAAAATAAGTTTTAGGCTAATGCAGTATATTTAAACCCCATTTGTCCTGCAGGTGTTTGTGCTGTAAATGGATTTTTGTATGTAGTTGGAGGGGATGATGGCTCTTGTAATCTAGCTTCTGTGGAGTTCTATAACTCTGTTACTGACAAGTGGACACTACTACCAACCAATATGAGCACTGGAAGAAGCTATGCAGGTAAAGCTGTTGCAGGTTTGTAGCTAAGACTGTTCTAGCTAGGGTGATGTGTACCAGTGTGATACCCAAGCAAAGCAGTTGGGCTTTTTTTTTATCTGACTATTTTGCATTGTGCAGTGTTAGAGTTGATGTCAGTTCATGTGTAGACATAAACATATCTAAAACAAACCCTCATTCATTATTCTAATTAGATCATGCATCAGAAAAAAATGCTTGCTTTAAAAATATATATTTAATGTTTAGAGTTCTGTTTTTTCATATTTTAGGTTTAAAATAATTTTGTGCAGAAGCAAAAAGATGCAACTTGCATTTATATAGAGCCTTTAATGTGGTAAAATGTCCCAAGGTACTTCACAGGAGCAATTATCAAATAAAAGTTGACATTGTTTTGCCTAATTGGAGCACTCTTTGACCCATGGACATCAATGGTGCCTAATTGGAGCACTCTTTGACCCATGGACATCAATGGTGCCTAATTGGAGCACGCTTTGACCCATGGACATCGGTGCCTAATTGGAGCATTCCTTGACCCATGGACATCAATGGTGCCTAATTGGAGCACTCTTTGACCCATGGACATCAATGGTGCCTAATTGGAGCACTCTTTGACCCATGGACATCGTTGCCTAATTGGAGCACTCTTTGACCCATGGACATCGGTGCCTAATTGGAGCACTCTTTGACCCATGGACATCGGTGCCTAATTGGAGCACTCTTTGACCCATGGACATCGGTGCCTAATTGGAGCACTCTTTGACCCATGGACATCGGTGCCTAATTGGAGCATTCTTTGACCCATGGACATCGGTGCCTAATTGGAGCACGCTTTGACCCATGGACATCGGTGCCTAATTGGAGCACGCTTTGACCCATGGACATCGGTGCCTAATTGGAGCACGCTTTGACCCATGGACATTGCTGGTGCCTAATTGGAGCATTCTTTGACCCATGGACATCGGTGCCTAATTGGAGCACGCTTTGACCCATGGACATCGGTGCCTAATTGGAGCACTCTCTGACCCATGGACATCGGTGCCTAATTGGAGCACTCTCTGACCCATGGACATTGTGCCTAATTGGAGCATTCCTTGACCCATGGACATCAATGGTGCCTAATTGGAGCACGCTTTGACCCATGGACATTGCTGGTGCCTAATTGGAGCACGCTTTGACCCATGGACATCAATGGTGCCTAATTGGAGCACGCTTTGACCCATGGACATCGGTGCCTAATTGGAGCACGCTTTGACCCATGGACATCGGTGCCTAATTGGAGCACTCTTTGACCCATGGACATTAGTGCCTGGTTGGAGCACTCTCTGACCCATGGACATCAATGGTGCCTAATTGGAGCACTCTCTGACCCATGGACATTGTGCCTAATTGGAGCACTCTCTGACCCATGGACATCAATGGTGCCTAATTGGAGCACTCTTTGACCCATGGACATCAATGGTGCCTAATTGGAGCACTCTCTGACCCATGGACATCGGTGCCTAATTGGAGCACTCTTTGACCCATGGACATCGGTGCCTAATTGGAGCACTCTTTGACCCATGGACATTGGTGCCTTATTGGAGCACTCTTTGACCCATGGACATTGGTGCCTAATTGGAGCACTCTCTGACCCATGGACATCGATGCCTGGTTGGAGAACTCTCTGACCCATGGACATTGGTGCCTAATTGGAGCATTCTTTGTCCCATGGACATCAATGGTGTCTGTTTGGAGCACTCTTTGACCCCCATGGACATTGTTGGTGTCTGTTTGGAGCACTCTTTGACCCCCATGGACATTGTTGGTGTCTGTTTGGAGCACTCTTTGACCCCCATGGACATTGTTGGTGTCTGTTTGGAGCACTCTTTGATTCATAGGCATCTTCGGTGCCTGATTTGAGCACCAATTGAAGACGTTAGCAGAAGCAGCTGAGAAAAGGAAGAATGGCAATGTAAGGGACTCCATAAGAAATAGGAGCAGGAGTAGGCCATATGGCCCCTCGAGCCTGCTCCGCCATTCAATAAGATCATGGCTGATCTTCTACCTCAACTCCACTTTCCCGCCCCATTCCTACTTCCCTTGATTCCCTTGAAGGTTATATATGGGAAAGAACAACAGTTTCTGAGAGGGATAGCTGCTAGGGTGGGTTTAGGTACTGAATGTCGGGATGAATGACTTCTGACAAATATAGAGATAGAGAAGTTATAAAGGGGGTTAGAAGGTGTACTGGCTTGGGTATGCACAACAATAAGTGAGGTCACCAGCTGGTTCTGCATCTGCAGCAACAATCACTTAAGGAAATGACATTGGGAAGAAAAGCTTTCTCAGAAGTATGGAGATTTAAATAACACAGTTCTGTTACCACTGAATTAATTTGCTGGCTTTACATTATCATCTGTAGACAGGTGTAACCTAATCATTGCCACTTACTAGCAAATCAGTGCCTGTTAACCAATAAACAAAATTTTAATCCTTAACTCCACACTGGGGGGTACAGGAGGAGAATTGTAATTAATTAGAAAGGAACAACTTGTTTCTCTGACCCCGCTCCCATTTTCATCATGTACCTATTTGTTACTTTTCCTCCTTGAGAGCGTCTACCTTCAGCTGGGTGAAACTTCGCAGTAATCACATGCCTTGGTGAGTGGGTTAAATTGGCTGCTGCTGTTTTGTCCCCTGGAGATGAAGTGCAGCATCATCATAAGGCACTCCATCTGGTGGCCTACCAAAACCAGCAAAGAGTTGGCCAAGTGAGTCTTGTCAAGGCTCGATTTTAATCCATTATCCTAGAGTGGCAGCTCAGCACTCAACTGTTAGATTTACTAGGCAAGCATACCAAACTATTTATTACCCTATAATGATGTTCATCTGTTTCCATAAAAAACACAGTTCATTTTGGTTTTTGCTTTTCTGACTCTTAAAATGAATTATATTAACAGTTTAATTGTGCTGTAATTTTTATTTTGCATAAAAGAAACAGTAGGGGTAATTTTAACTTTTATCACTGGATGAAGTCAATGGAAAAGAAGATCAGGTGAGGTGTAAAACGTATTGCCGATAAAAGTTAAAATTACCCAAAATATGTTGAAATGATTAAAAAACATTGTGCAGGTTATTTATTGATGCTGTAATTTGTCAGAACTGGATTTGAACCTTTTTACACTGAATAGTTTCTTTTCCTTTTAGGTGTTGCTGTAATTGATAAACCACTATGACTCTACACTTGAGCTACAGCTGGATTGAAGTATGAAGTGAAAACTGATTAGCATTCTGCTCAAGACTGACCTAGGTTTTTTAACTATTTATACTACTTGGATGCACGGTATACTGTGTGAGTAATAGCTCAGTGCAGTTACCCTGTCAAAAAGATACCAGCACTGCAATATGCATTTTTAAAAGAAAAATTAAGCACTAATCTAAGGGTATATCAAGATAAGGAAACATGTTATGTCCACTACTATCACTGCAAGTGAAACTAAGAAAGAGCACATGCCTGTTAACTTGCTATCAGTTTGCTCTTGCCAAGTGATCTGGGATGTCCAGTGTTGGAGTGCAGTCTTCAATAGAGCCCTATTGACTGGAAAATGTGAACTTTCTACTGTTACATGTGAGTTCTACACAGTATCGTTGCTGAAAATCAAGCTGCTGCCTTTTAAAGCACAACTCTTTGGATCAGAAGTGTACACCAGGCATTGTATTACCATATCAGCCATTTTAAAAGGGAGACAAACCCAACATTCTAACCTTAGGTGAGCAGAAAAGATACTTACCATAATGGTTTGTTTATGTTGAGATGAGCTGCTACTGGTATTTCAAATAATATGCAACCCCTCTCTCCTCCCTCAGATTTAGAATGAGGTGAGCTAATAGAGGATAATGAAGTTCCTCTTGTTAGTAGTCCCTATGGTAGCCAGAAAACTTCACTGCAGCCTTCAAACTCTTTGTGAGTTCACTATTGCCAGTACAGAAAATGTTTGGAAACTGGAACCTCTTTTGCACAGATGCCATACAAACAGGCATTGTAGAGAGTCCAAACGAAAACTGACTAGAATTGTTAGTGACTTTTCAGTCCCCATAGTTAAGAGTAATGATATTCATTAATTAACATAGATTGTATTAGCAGTACTCTGGTGGTTTTTGTAGTCCCAGGTATTGTGGAGATGGTAACAGGCAAGATCGTCTATCACACCTGCCCCTTCAGTTGACCTGGAGGATAAGGGACTCAATGGGTTAATGGTACACTGGGCAATTTATAAAAATGAAAAAGAAAAGTTTTTAAAATCATCCTGTGGAAGGATTACGAAAAAAAAAACATGCCTTTAACCTCAAGTTTCCATTGTCCGGCTTTCCAAAGTTTGCAGATACTTGTCTGGATATTTTTAATGGATACTGCCACCTAGTGAAAATTTTGACAAGCAAAATGCTAATAACACTTTTTTTAAAAAAAGAACAAAAGAAATAATAATATTTTAATACCAAATGTATTCAAATTCATTCTGGCTACAGATAGTTTGTTTTTATATCTGTCAATACTTAGAGCAGTATCATTTAAAGGGTCTGAGGCTGCACTTGCATTCCTGATGTGAGTAGAATTCTTACCTGTGAGGTACTATTTAATAAAATTGTAAATATGGTAAATAGATATTCACTAAGGGGGTATAGCCTCATCATTTGGTATATCTGTTCCTCTATGAAACATCAACTTAAAAAAACACAATGGTTTTCATACGATTTGATTAATTTGTTTTTGAATTTCCCTCATTTCTATTTCCTCCTTCATTATCCTTTCTATGTTACTACTTTCCTTTTTCTTTTATTTTACTTTGCATTTTCTCTTACTGCTGTTTATTTCTCATGTTTAATAAATCATCCCTGTACACTTCTTGCTTTGTTTCTGCTGTACTTACCTCTGTTGCTTTCTGTTTTCTTCTAGTTTTTAATACTGTTAGACTCTCCAGGCTCTGAGCATTGAAATAAATGAACTTTGATTTTATTTTTGTGACTGTGTGCAGATAATCTTGAGGCTCATATGCAGTGGGTAAGGCTTGGAGATGCTTGTCATTTTGCTTTTCAATGTTTTGTTCTTCCACCATATCTCTTCATTTTCTTTCTCTCATTTTTAAAAGTTTTTTTTCTCCATCTTTTAATTTCATGATTCTTTTGTTTTGCCTCCTTTACTGTGTTTCTCTTTTAAACCCTATTTTTCCTCTGCTGTTTCCATGCAGCCACCAAACGCTGCAATCGGAGCTTATTAGGTTGGTGGTAGCGCTCTACAATCATCATAACCTGGTGAGTGTTGCTTGCGACTTGCTTAAGAACATTGTCTGCTGCAGCATGAGGGATAACATGGAAAACATAGAATGCAATAGGGAATGAAACCAATTTTGGGGCTTGTGGGGAGCCTTGACAGGGGACTCAGAGTCAAGTTGTCAATGCAAAAAAGTTTTATGTCCTGCCTTTGAAATAAATCTGTTTAATGTTTATGTTTGAATTGCATGAGGTGCAACAATTATTCTAATAGTTTATAGTTTTCTTCACGTGAGAATTTTTGATTATTATTTGATTGTTCATTTATATAATTATAGGTTGATTTGAACAGTTTTTGCCAACCTAATGATAAACAGAAATGTTGTTCAATGCAATCAGGTGTTTTGGTGCCAATGTGATCCTGTCATTGATCATCAACAAAATGTTATTGAACCCAATAATGGTTGCACTTCTAATGTCAAACATAAGTTACTAATTTAATTTATGAAGTTATTAAGTTCAGTACATATACTTTTCCATTCTAAGCGGTGTTACAAAATAAATCTCCATCCACAGTAGTGTCATAAAACATGATAATTAAGTTGTAATTCTGTAACTCTGTCTTCAGTGAAATGTAATGGACTACCAAATCAGACCAAAAAGGTCATGCTATAGTGACAGAGTATGGTGTCAGGGATTAATGTACCATTGCACTCTGCTGTCATTTGGAACAGTGTTTGAAATCTTTTTAGGTTTTATGTAATGATTTAACTTACTTAAATGTTCCTGTCATATCTGTGGAACACAAGACTGTGAAGCACTCCTGACTGTATTTTATTTTTTCAAAATGTCAATAAAATGACTGAAGTAATTTGAGCTTTTTATCATTTATTCAGTTTGGATGAATGCAACACATTTATCTTTTTTGTGTAGCCCTCAACATTGTCTCTCTACAGTAGAGCACTGGCAACTGGAGCCTGTTCCCTTTACATGAGTCGTATCTAATTTTAAAGTGTATGTGTTTTTCAGTGTAGCCTTGTTTTTTAATTATTAAATGAACTGGATTCATAGAGGGAAGAAGAAATCTGAAACGATATGAACAAGCTGCTTCATAAAATGATAGTGGTTGTTGGAGGCCAATCATCTCAGCCCCAGGACATTGCTGCAGGAGTTCCTCAGGGCAGTGTCCTAGGCCCAACATTCTTCAACTGCTTCATCAATGACCATCCCTCCATCATAAGGTCAGAAATAGGTATGTTCGCTGATGATTGCACAGTGTTCAGTTCCATTCGCAACCCCTCAAATAATGAAGCAGTCCGAGCCCGCATGCAGCAAGACCTGGACAACATCCAGGCTTGGGCTGATAAGTGGCAAGTAACATTCACGCCAGACGAGTGCTAGGCAATAACCATCTCCAACAAGAGAGAGTCTAACCACCTCCCCTTGACATTCAACGGCATTACCATCGCTGAATCCCCCACCATCAACATCCTGGAGGTCACCATTGACCAGAAACTTAACTGGATCAGCCATATAAATACTGTGGCTACAAGAGCAGGTCAGAGGCTGGGTATTCTGCGGCGAATGACTCACCTCCTGACTCCCCAAAGCCTTTCCACCATCTACAAGGCACAAGTCAGGAGTGTGATGGAATACTCTCCACTTGCCTGGATGAGTGCAGCTCCAACAACTCTCAAGAAGCTCGACACCATCCAGGACAAAGCAGCCCGCTTGATTGGCACCCCAACCACCACCCTAAACATTCACTCCCTTCACCACCGGCGCACTGTGGCTGCAATGTGTACCGTTCACAGGATGCACTGCAGCAACTCGCCAAGGCTTCTTCAACAGCACCTCACAAACCTGCGACCTCTACCATTTAGAAAGTCAAGAGCAGCAGGCACATTGGAACAACACCACCTGCACGTTCCCCTCCAAGTCACACACCATCCCGACTTGGAAATATATCGCCGTTCCTTCATTGTCGCTGGGTCAAAATTCTGGAACTCCCTAACAGCACTGTGGGAGAACCTTCACCACACGGACTGCAACGGTTCAAGAAGGCGGCTCACCACCACCTTCTCAAGGGCAATTAGGTATGGGCAATAAATGCTGGCCTCGCCAGCGACGCCCACATCCCATGAACGAATAAAACAAAACTAGTGAGAGAGACCTAAATATAGTGTATAAATAGTGACCGGAGGAATGAAGTTCTGTGTTTTATGATCTTGACTATCCTAATGTTAAAATACCAATTCCTTATAAGCATCTATTCTATTCTGAAATAAATGCCTTTTTTATTTAGTTTTTATGAGGATATGAACCTTTTTCTTCCACATGCCTTCCTCACTCATGAGTTAAGTACAGACTATAGATTCCTGAAGGTAGCAGGACAGGTAGATAAGGTGGTTAAAAAGGCAAACGGGATACTTTCCTTTATTGGCTGAGGCATAGAATATAACAGCCAGGGAGGTTATGCTAGAACACTAGTTAGGCCACTGCTTGAGTACTGCGTACAGTTTTGGTCACCACATTACAGGAAAGATGTGATTGCACTAAAGAGGGTACTGGGGAGATCTACGAGGGTGTTGCCAGGACTGGAGAATTTTAGCTATGAGGAAAGATTGGATAGGCTAGGGTTGTTTTCTTTGGAACAAAGGAGGCTGAGGGGAGATTTAGTTGAGGTGTAAAAAATTATGAAGGGACTAGATAGAGTGGATAGGGAGGACCTATTTCCCTTAGCAGAGGGGTCAGTGACCAGGGTGTGTAGATTTAAAGTAATTGGCAGAAGGATTGAGGGGAGCTGAGGAGAAATTTTTTCACCCAGTGGGTGGTAGGGATCTGGAACTCACAGCCTGAAAGAGTGGTAGAGGCAGAAACCCTCAACTCATTTAAAAAGTACTTGGATGTGCACTTGAAGTTTCATAACCTACAGGGCCATGGACCAAGTGCTGGAAAGTGGGATTAAGCTGGATAGCTTTTTTTCGGCCGGCATGTTATTGCAAGACACCAGTGTTATGGAGAGAGACTGAAACATGAACCGTTTGGACAAATCCTATATGTGAAGTTTTCATTTGTGATCCAACTGCCTGAGATGTTGTCTCCACTCTTCTCAGTTTCTTTACCTTGTTATTTCTCTTCTGCCTTTAAAAGCCTACTCAAAACATCTTTACAACCATGCATTTAGTCAGCTTTCTAATTCGTCTGCTACTGCTTGGTCTACTCTCTCTAATGTGAAGTGCCTTCGATGTTTTATTACATTAAAGGTGCTATATAAATTCATGTTGTTGTTGTTGAATTGGGCTGTCTAAATTAAAAAGCAGGTAATGATCTCTGGATTACTACCTGAGGTAATGATCTCTGGATTACTACCTGAGCCACGTGCAAATTGGCATAGGGACACATCAGAGTTAAATGCGTGGCTCAAAGAGTGGTGTGGGAGGAAGGGGTTTCGATTCACGGCGCACTGACACTAGTACTGGGGAAAGTACTGTTCCAACGGGACAGGCTCCACTTAAACTGGGCTGGGACCAGCATCCTAGCGAATCAAATAACTAGGGCTGTAGATAGGGCTTTAAACTAAAAAGCAGGGGGAGGGGTCACGTGAGGGGAAATTTAGAAATCTAATGAGAAAAGTTAATACAATGGAACTGTGTAGTCATGGGTAAAGATAAGCAGAGTGTGGCAGGAAGGGACAGAGAGTTTACCAATAATAGTGCAACAAGAAGTAAGGTCAAAGCAGCAAAAAATGGTAAAAAGTCAAAATTAAAGGCTCTTTATCCAAATGCACGGAGCATTCGTAACAAAATAGATGAATTAATTGCACAAGTAGAGATAAATGGGATTGACCTAATAGCCATTACAGAAACATAGGAACATGGTTACAAAATGACCATAGTTGGGAACTAAATATTCCAGGGTACATGACATTTAGAAAAGACAGGCAGAATGGAAAAGGTGGGGGTGTAGCCCTAATAATAAAGGATGACACAAGGACAGTGGTGAGAAAGGATCTTGGCTCAGAAGATCAGGAAGTAGAATCAGTGTGGGTGGAAATTAGAAATAACGAGGGGCAGAAAACTCTGGTGGGAGTAGTTTATAGGCCTCCTAATAGTAGCAATACTGTTGGACAGAGTTAATCATGAAATAAGGGAGCTTGCAACAAAGGAAATGCAGTCATCATGGGGGACTTTAATCTGCATGTAGACCAGGCAAATCAAATTGGCAAAGGTAGTTTGGAAGATGAGTTCATGAAATGTATTCGTGATGGTTTCCTAGAGTAAAACGTCATGGAACCAACCAGGGATTAGGCTATTTTAGATCTTGTATTATGCCATAAGATAGGGTTAATTAGTAATCTCACAGTAAAAGAATCTCTGGGGAAGAGTGATCATAATATGATAGAATTTCACATTGAGTTTGAAAGTAACGTACTTAAGTCAGAAACTAGAGTCTTAAACTTAAATAAAGCCAATTACATAGGTATAAGGGCCGAGTTGTCAAAACTAGATTGGCAAATTAAATTAAAGGGTTTGACAGTTGCAAAGCAATGGTAAATATTTAAAGAAATATTTCAATATTCTCGACAAGTATACATTCCATTGAGAAATAAAAACTCCACCGGAAAAGTGTTCCACCTGTGGCTAACTAAAGAAGTTAAGGAGAGTGTTAGATTGAAAGAAGAGGCCTATAATGTTGCCAAGAAGACTAATAAGCCTGGGGATTGGGAGGGTTTTAGAAACCAACAAAGGATGACCAAAAAATTGATAAAATGGGAGAAAATAGAATATGAAAGTAAACTGGCAAGAAATATAAAAATGGATTGTAAGAACTTCAACAAGTATGTAAAAAGGAAGAGAGTAGCAAAAGTAAACGTTGGTCCCTTAGAGTCTGAGACAGGAGAAATTATAATGGGGAATCAGGAAATGGTGGATGCGTTAAACAAATATTTTGTATCTGTCTTCGCGGTAGAAGACACAAAAAGCATATCAAAAATAGTGGGGAACCAAGGGGTAAATGAGAGTGAGGAACTTAAAGCAATTAATATCACTAGAGAAAAAATATTGGACAAACTAATGGGACTAAAAGCCAACAAATCCCTTGGACCTGATGGCCTACATCCTAGGGTTCTAAAAGAGATGGCTGCAGAGATAATGGATGCATTGGTTATGATCTTCCAAAATTCTCTAGATTCTGGAACGGTGCCAGTGGACGAAGGTAGCAAATGTTACCCTACTATTCAAGAAGGGAGGAAGAGAGACATGCCAGTTAGCCTGATATCGGTCGTTGGGAAAATGCTGGAATCAATTATTAAGGAAGTGGTAACTGGGCACTTAGAAAATCATATGATTAGGCAGAGCCAACATGGTTTTATGAAAGGGAAATCGTGTTTGACAAATTTATTAGAGTTTTTTGATGATGTAACTAATAGGGTAGATAAAGGGAACCAGTGGATGTAGTATATTTGGATTTTCAAAAGGCATTCGACAAGGTGCCACATAAAAGGTTGTTACACAAGATGAGGGTTCATGGGGTTGGGGCTAATATATTGGCATGGATAGAGGATTGATTAAAGGACGGAAAACAGAGAGTAGGGATAAACGGTCATTCTCAGGATGGCAGGCTGTAACTAGCCACAAGGGGTGCCACAAGGATCAGTGCTTGGGCCTCAGCTATTTACAATCTATATTAATGACTTAGATGAAAGGACTGAGTGTAATGTATCCAAGTTTGCTGACGATACAAAGCTAGGTGGGAAAGTAAGTGTGAGGAGGACACAAAGAGTATGCAAAGGGATATAGACTGATTAAGTGAGTGGGCAAGAAGGTGGCAGATGGAGTATAATGTGGGGAGATGTGAGGTTATTCACTTTGGTAGGAATAATAGAAAAACAGGATATTTTTTAAATGGTGAGAAACTATTAATTGTTGGTGTTTAGAGAGACTTGGGTGTCCTTGTACAAGAAACACAAAAAGTTAGTATGCAGGTACAGCAGGCAATTAGGAAAGCAAATGGCATGTTGGTTTTTATTGCAAGGGGGTTGGAGTACAAGAGTAAGGAAGTCTTACTACAGTTGTACAGGGCTTTTAGTGAGACCTCAACTGGAGTACAAGGTACAGTTTTGGTCTCCTTATCTAAGGAAGGATATACTTGCCTTGAAGGCAATGCAGTGAAGGTTCACTATATTAATTCCTGAGATGAGAGGTTGAGTAGAATGGGCCTTTACTCTCTGATGTTCAGAAGAATGAGAAGTGATTTCATTGAAACATATAAGATTATGAGGGGGCTTGACAGGGTAGATGCTGAAAGATTGTACCCCCAGTTAGAGAGTCTAGAACTAGGGGGCATAGTCGCAGGGTAAGGGGGCGGCCATTCAAGACTGAATGAGGAGGAATTTCTTCAAGCAGAGGTGTTGTGAATCTTTGGAATTCTCTATCCCAGAGGGCTATGGATGCTGAGTCACTGAGTATATTCAAGGCTGAGATGGATAGATTTTTGGACTCAAGGGGAATCAAGGGATATGGGGATTGGGCGGGAAAGTGGAATTGAAGTCGAAGATCAGCCATGATCTGATTGAATGGCGGAGCAGGCTCGAGCGACCATATGGCCTACTTCTTCTCCTATTTCTTATGTTCTTATGTCTCAACCTAGTGTTTAGTGGGCAATGGTATAATTCTATATTAACTGGGAACTGGCACTAAACTGACAATCTCATTCAGACAGCCTTTCAGTGGGGAAAAAAATTATATTCATTCAGTACATGGATACCGCACAGAAAAAACTTAACATTTGCCCTGCACAGGAACAAGTACCTCCAAATACTCAGCAGATATGTGTATTCCAACTCTGCTGCAATGCTTTGTGCCTGGTTTAATGAAAGTTAACTGGCATTATTTATTAGCAATAAAGCACAACTACAGTGTTTCCCTACTGCTTAGGGTTTACTCGGTTTATGACGCAGGAAACTGTGGAACAGTTTGATGACTATGTTTTTCTTTAATGGATGGTTTTAGTTACTCTATTGATGCTGGAATTATCTCACTTACATACTATTTTTTTAAGCTTTCTCTCTGCTATGGGAGAAAACAAGAGAAAATACAAATCCTAGTCAGATGAGCTATGAAGAGGGAAAGAAAAATACAGAAAAGGGGAGCAAGGCACGAGAAAGACTTGGTAAAGAGAATGAGATGAGATTAATGTCCTGTCTCTCAGACACAGCTTGTTAATTTGAATTGCATATTTTGTTGGAAGCAATGTCTCAGGCATTCGGATCACAACTGAAATCCTGATGTGCATCAGCATCAAAACAAAATAGCAACATAGTAACTGTATCAGACCTCTGCGTAAGGTCCATGCCCATGGGATAGATGGGAATGTATTAAGATGGATTGATAAATGGTGGGTTGGTAGGCAACAATTAATAGTATTGCATAGGCAGGTATCAGGTTGGCAGCCAGTTACCAGTGGAGTGTCACAAGATTCAGTGTTGGGGCCATATGTTTATAATTTTAATAAATGATTTAGAGGAAGGAATTGTGCCGAAAGTGTTCACGTTTGTAGATGATACCAAATGGGGAGCAGTGGCAAATGATGAATATCAATGCACACATATTCAAAAGGATCTTGATAAGCTCAATCAGTGAGTGTAGAAATGGCTGATACAACTTTATATAGGGAAATGCAAGGTTATAAGATTTGGCAGATGAAAGGTTGAAGTAGAGTATGTACAAAATGGGAATGTACTTGAGGTATTGGAGCAGAAGAGAGATCTTGGGGTTTTAATGGACAGATTGCTCAAACTGTCAGCACATTGTTCCCAGGCTGTTAAAAAAGCAAACAGAATGTTGGGATGCACAGTAAGGGGTATAACATATAAATGCAGAGAGGCCATTTTAAAAATGTATTTGGTCCTGGTGTGACCACATCTAGAGTATTGCATGCAGTGTTGGTCTCCCTATTTCAAAACAATATTTAGTTATTGGAGGAGGTACAGAGAAGGGTATACGGTTGATCCCAGAACGTAAGGAAGTGATGTATGAGGTATAATTGACTAACCTGGGTCTTTTTCTCCCTTGTAAAGAGAAGACTGAGAGGAGGTAGGATAGAAATGTGCAAAATTATGAAAGGTTGAGATACATTGGATCCAAGTAAGCTTTTCTGCTGTGGACAGAATTTAAGCACAAGGGGTCATATTTACAAATTAAGGACAATTAAAGAAAATAGTAAATGCAAGAGAAATATTTTTTTAACTAAAAAGGTGGTAAGTATGTGAAACAGATTATTGGCACAGCTGATGGAACAAAAAACCTTAATGGGGTTCAAGAAGGATATAGACTGGTTCTCGCCAACAAATGGGATTTATTGTTATTGAGATACACCAAGGGAATACTGTGGACAGGTGGGCTAGATGGACCGATGGTCTTCCATGGGCATGGACCTAACTTAGTAGCCTGAAACAGTTACTATGTTACTATTTTGTTTTGATGCTGATGCACATCTAGATCAAAAACCTTGATTGACTTTTATCAAACCATTTTAATACATTCCCATCTATCCCATGGGCATTGACCTTACATAGTAGCCTATTATGTGGGACAGTGTGAAATGCATTCCCGAAATCCAAGTAGATAATATCCATTGTCTCTCCCCTATCTACTAGGTTTGTCATTTCCTTAAAGAAATCCAATAAATTAGTCAAGCATGTCCTCTAATTCCTAAAACCATGCTGATTGCCTTAGATTAGCTCATAAGAACATAAGAAATAGGAGCAGAAGTAGGCCATACTGCCCCTCAAGCCTGCTCCAACATTCAATCAGATCATGGCTGATCTTCAAGCTGAACTTCACTTTCTTGCCTGATCCCCAAATCTCTTGATTCCCCTAGAGTCCAAAAATCTATCTATCTCAGCCTTGAATATACTCAACGACTCAGCATCCACAGCCCTCTGGGGTAGAGAATTCCAAAGATTCACAAACCTCTGAGTGAAGAAATTTCTCTTCATCTCTGTCCTAAGTGACCGTTACCTTATCCTGCGACTATGCCCTCTAGTTCTAGACTCTCTAGCCAGGGGAAACAATCTCTCAGCATCCACCCTGTCAAGCCCCCTCATAATCTTATATATTTCAATGAGATCACCTCTCATTCTTCTAAACTCCAGAGAATAAAGGCCCATTCTACTCAACCTAATTTTCACGTAGATTGGACAAATTAAATTGGCAAAAATAACCCTGAGGAGGAGTTCATAGAGTGTATTAGGGATTATTTCTTAGACCAATACGTCAGGGAACCAACCAGGGAACTGGCCATTTTGGATCTGGTAATGGGTAACAAAAAAGGATTAATTAATGATCTCAAAGTAAAGGATCCCTTGGGAAGCAGTGATCATAACATGATAGAATTTCACATCCAGTTTGAGAGTGAGGATCTTGGGTCTGAAACTATTGTATTAAACTTAAATAAGGGCAATTATAAAGGAATGAGGGCGGAATTGGCTAAAGTGGACTGGGTTAACTGATTAGATGGTATGATGGTGGACAATCAGTGGCAAACATTTAAAAAGATATTTTATGACTCACAACAAAAATATATCCCTGTGAGGAGGAAAGACTCCACAAAAAGGGTGAACCAACCTTGGCTAACTAAGGAAGTAAAGGATGGTGTCAGGTTAAAAGAAAAAGCATACAACGTGGCAAAGATTACTGGTAAGCCCGAAGATTGAGAAAACTTTAAAAATCAGCAAAGGATGACTAAAAGAATAATAAAGAGGGAGAAAATAAATTATAAGAGTAAACTGGCAAGAAATATAAAAACTGACAGTAAAATCTTCTACAAGTGTATGAAAAGGAAGAGGGTAGCTAAAGTAAACATTGGTCCTTTAGAGGATGAGACTGGGGAAATAATAATGGAAAACAAGGATATGGCAGAGGAATTGAACAGATATTTTGGGCTCGATGTTACCAGGGCTGCGGGTTCGCACGGGGGGGGCTATTGGGCGCGTGGGTAACGCGCCTGGTGAAATTAGTCTGCCCCCCGCGCGATCACAGCCTAATTGGATCCACTTACCTGGTCTTCCGGGTTTCCCACTGCTGATCTGCGTGTCGGGCGGACTGCGCATGCGCAGCAAGCTCTTCAGCTGGAGGAGCTCTATTTAAAGGGGCAGTCCTCCACTGACTGATGCTGCAACAAATAGGAAAAATTACAGCATGGAGCAGCCCAGGGGAAGGCTGCTCCCAGTTTATTAGATGGGGTGATGGGGAGAGGGAGGACAGAGATTTTCCCCCTGGCGGGTGGGAGGAAGTGGCCTGCCTCTGCCACCAGGAAGGCCTGGCTCGAAGTGGCAGAGGAGGTCACCAGCACCACCAACATATCGCCCACCTGCATACAGTGCAGGAGGCGCTCCAATGACTTAAGTAGGTCAGCCAAAGTGAGTACACTTACTCATTCCTCTACACTCCATCTGCCACATCACCGCCCCCACCCCACATCTCCTTCTGCACTGCCAACACTACTCTGTCACATCACCCCACATACCCACTCAAAGCTCATCCTCATCTTACCTGCATTTACTCACCTCGCCAGTACTCATCCCGCCACTACCACTCAACCCAATCCTCATACAATCTCATGGATCTATCTCATACTCACCCTCTCGTGCATCTCTTTCACAGTCAGCCTCACTCAACCTGCCACTACCTGTGCTGCAACCACAGGGCATGCATCACATATGTGCAGTAGGAAGCGTAAGGTAAACGTGTCGTGAGCATGAAGGGGATGCACAAGGGTGCTTGAGGGTTTGCCATGATTTTTACTTATATTGAATTTCTGACCAATTCATATCACATATTACATTGTCACCACTACTGCCTCGTCTTTGCGAATCTTGTCTGGTTTGTGCAATAATGCCCTTTCCTGAGGATCACAATGAAGACCCACAACTGATGCCACCCATTGTGTCACTGCAGAGTGGGTGTAGGTGTATTTGCAGGGTTCTTTTGTGGAGACGTCGGCGATGTCCCCGGTGGCACCCTGGAAGGATGCGGAGGAGAAGTTGTTGAGGGCAGTGGTGACTTTGAGAGCGACAGGTAAGAAGATGGTGCTCGGGCCAGCCGGGAGCAGCTCGGCATGAAGGAGGCTGCAGATGTCCACGACTACATGTCGAGTGACTCTGAGCGTCCGTGTGCACTGCTGCTCAGAGAGGTCCAGGAAGCTGAGCCTTGGTCTGTCGACCCTGTGGCGAGGGTAGTGCCCTCTGCGACGCATCTCTCTCTGCCGTTGCCCTCCCTCCTGCTGTGCAGGTGGATGTGTCACAGCACTGTGTTGTGGAGCTCCACGTGTCAGAGGTGGACGGCGAGGCTGGTGATGCTGTTCGCCCTCCGAGGAGGTCATGACTGCAGCTACGGCAGCCCCCATCCAGAAGATGTACATCTGAGGGGGTCCGCAAGGTAGGTACATGTCTCTGGACCCTGGGGTAAGTGTGCAAGTTGGTGAATTTTCTTGTCAGGAGGAGGGTGGTGGAGGCCAAACTTTGTCCCAAAGTGGCCTCCTGCAATGAGTGAGGGTCTCCCCCTACCCCCCCCACTACCTGTCAAATGGACCTTTGCAGCTGCCACAGGCTGATAGCTGCAACACGTCCATTTGAACTGGGAGTGTTTCCCCCAGTATGGGAAACAGTCCCAGTTGTCTATAAAATCCCACCCCTCCTGACATATTCACTTAATCAGGTCTGTTAGTGATTTGAAATACCTCAGTAAATACTTTTAATTGGCATCCCGCTGGCTTTAATTGCCTGCGGGATTCCCACCTGCGGGGGCTGCGCGCACACGCTGGCGCGTCTGTGGGGAACCCGGAAGTGGGTGGGTTGGAGCCGGGCTCCGGACCCGCTCCGGGATTCCCCGATTTTCGGAGCCCCCCCCACCAGGAATGCACCCGATAGCGGGTGCTAAAATGAAGCCCTTTGTATCTGTCTTCACAGTGGAAGACACTAATAACATACCAATAATAGTAGAAAATCAAGGGGCAAAGGGGAGGGAGGAACTATAAACAATCACTATCACTAGAGAAAAAGTATTCGGTAAACTAATGGGTCTAAAGGCTGATAAGTCCCCTGGACCTGATGGCTTGCATCCGAGGGTCTTAAAGGAAGTGGCTACAGAGATAGTGGATGCATTGGTTGTAATCTTCCAGAATTCACTAGATTCTGGAAAGGTCCCAACGGATTGGAAAACCGCAAACGTAACACCCCTATTCAAGGAGGGAGTGAGACAGAAAGCAGGTAAATATAGACCAGTTAGCCTAACATCTATCATTGGGAAAATGCTAGAATCCATTATTAAGGAAGTAGTGGCAGGACATTTGGAGTATCAGTGCTGGGGCCTCAACTATTACAATATTTATCCATGACTTGGATTAAGGAACAGAGTGTCTTGTGGCCAAATTTGCTGATGATACAAAGATAGGTGGAAAAGCAAGTTGCGATGAGGACACAAAGGGCTCGATTTTCGCAACCGGAGCGGGTGCGTTCGTGGCGGGGGTGCTCCGAAAATCGGGGATCCCCGGGGCGGGTCCGGAGCCCGGCTCCAACCCGCCCACTTCCGAGTTCCCCAGTGGGCAGCCCCTGCATGTGGAACACCTGCCGGCAATTAAAGCCGGCGGGATGCCACTTGAAGTAATTAACTAGGTACTTCAGGTCGTTTACAGACCTGATTGACCTGATATTTTAGGAGGGGTGGGATTTTCAAGTCAAATGGGACTGTTTCCCGTACTCGGGGAAACACTCCCAGTTGAAATGGACGTGTTGCAGCCATCAGCCTGTGGCAGCTGCAAGGGTCCATTTGACAGGTGGCGGGGGGGGAGACCCTCACTCATTGTAGAAGGCCACTCTGTCACTTTGGACAAAGTTTGGCCACCACCACCCTCCACCTAACAATAAAATACACCAACTTGCACACTTACCCCGGTGTCCAGAGACATGTACCTACCTTGCGGACCCCCTCAGATGTACATCTTCCGGATGGGGGCCGCCGTAGCTGCAGTCATGACCTCCTCGGAGGGCGAACAGCATCACCAGCCTCGCCGGCCACGCCGTCCACCTCTGACACGTGGAGCTCCACAACACAGTGCTGTGACACATCCACCTGCACAGCAGGAAGGAGGGCAATTGCAGAGAGAGATGCGTCGCAGAAGGCACTACCCTCGCCACAGGGTCTACAGACCGAGGCTCAGCTTCCTGGACCTCTCTTAGCAGCAGTGCACAAGGAGGCTCAGAGTCACTCGACATGTAGTCATGGACATCTGCAGCCTCCTTCATGCCGAGCTGCTCCCGGCTGGCCCGAGCACCATCTTCTTACCTGTCGCTCTCAAAGTCACCACTGCCCTCAACAACTTCTCCTCCGCATCCTTCCAGGGTGCCACCAGGGACATCGCCGATGTCTCTCAGTTGTCTGCACAAAAGAGCCCTGCAAATACACCTCCACCCACTCTGCAGTGACACAATGGGTGGCATCAGTTGTGGGTCTTCATTGTGATCCTCAGGAAAGGGCACTATTGCACCAACCAGACAAGATTCGCAAAGACGTGGCAGTAGTGGTGACAATATAATATGTGATGTGAGTTGATCAGAAGTTAAATATAAGTAAAAACCATGACAAACCCTCAAGCACCCTTGTGCATCCCCTTCATGCTCACGACACGTTTGCCTTACGCTTCCTACTGCACATATGTGATGCATGCCCTGTGGCTGCAGCACAGGTTGAGTGAGGCTGACCATGAAAGTGATACATGAGAGGGTGAGTATGAGATAGAGCCATGAGATTGTATGAGGATTGGGTTGAGTGGTAGTGGCGGGATGAGTACTGGCGAGGTGAGCAAATGCAGATAAGATGAGGATGAGCTTTGAGTGAGTGTGAGGAGTGATGTGATAGAGTAGTGTTGGCAGTGCAGAAGGAGGTGTGGGGTGGGGGTGGTGATGTGGCAGATAGAGAGTAGAGGAATGAGTAAGTGTACTCACTTCGGCTGACCTACTTAGGTCATTGAAGCGCCTCCTGCACTGTATGAAGGTGCGCGATATGTTGGTGGTGCTGGTGACCTCCTCTGCCACCTCGAGCCAGGTGGCAGAGGCAGGCCACTTCCTCCCGCCCGCTGGGGGGAAGATCTCTGTCCTCCCCCTCCTCCTCACCCCATCCAATAATACCTGGAGTGAGGCATCATTAAACCTGGGAGCAGCCTTCCCCCTGGCCTGCTCCATGCTGTAATTTTGCCTATTTCCTGCAGCATCAGTCAGTGGAGGACTGCCCATTTAAATAGGGCTCATCCAGCTGACAGCCTATGCTGTGCATGCGCAGTCCGCCCGCTGCGCAGCTTTCCAGCGCAAAACCCAGAAGCACAGGTAAGTACCTTCAATCAAGCTGCACCCCGATTTCACTGGACGCGTTACCCACATGCCCAGTCGACCTCCCGCTGCCAACCCACTGCCCTCCTAATATCGGGCCCAAAGTATCTGCAAAGGGATTTTGACAGGTTAAGTGAATGGACAAAAATTTGGCAGATGGAATATAATGTGGGAAACTGTGAAGTCATCCACTTTGGGAGGATAAATAAAAAAACAAAATATTATTTGAATGGAGAAATACTACAAAATGCTGCAGTACAAAGGGATCTGGGTGTCCTCGTACATGAAACACAAAAAGTCAACATACAGGTGCAGCAAGTAATCCAGAAGGCAAACGGAATATTGGCCTTTATTTCTAGGGGGATGGAGTATAAAAGCAGGGAAGTCATGCTACAACTCTTACAGGGTGCTGGTGAGACCACACCTGGAGTACTGCTTACAGTTCTGGTGCCCTTATTTAAGGAAGGACATACTTGCATTGGAGGCAGTTCAGAGAAGGTTCACTAGGTTGATTCCGGGTATGGAAGGGTTGTCTTACGAGGAAAGATTGAACCGATTGGGTCTATACTCATTGGAGTTTAGAAGAATGAGAGGAGATCTTATTGAAACAAACAAGATTCTGAGGGGACTCAATAGGGTAGATGCTGAGAGGATGTTACCCCTCATGGGGGATTCTAAACTAGGGGGCATAGTCTCACAATAAGGGTCGCGCGTTTAAGATGGAAATGAGGAGGAATTTCTTCTCCCAGAGGGTTGTGAATCTTTGGAATTCTTTACCCCAAAAAGCTGTGGAGGCTGAGTCATTGAATACATTCAAGGCTGAGTTAGACAAATTTTTGATCAGCAAGGGAGTCAAAGGATATGGGGAAAGAGCGGGAAAGTGGAGTTGAGATTAAAGTCAGATCAACCATGATCTCATTAAATGGCGGAGCAGGGGCCGAATGGCCTACTCCTGCTCCTATCTCTTATGGTCTTATGGTCATAGGATAACCCTCTCATCCCAGGAATTACTCTAGTGAACCTCCGTTGCACCGCCTCTAAGGCAAGTATATCCTTCCTTAGATAAGGAGACCAAAACTGTATGCAGCATTCCAGGTGAGGACTCACCAAAGCCCTGTACAATTGTAGTAAGACTTCCTTACTCTTGTACTCCAACCCCCTTGCAATAAAAACCAACATGCCATTTGCTTTCCTAATTGCCTGCTGTACCTGCACACTAACTTTTTGATTTTCTTTTATGAGGACATCCAACATTTAATAGCTTTTCACTATATAAAAAATATTCTGTTTTTCTATTATTCCTATCAAAGTGATAAACCTCACATTTCCCCACATTATACTCCATCTGCCACCTTCTTGCCCACTCACTTAACCTGTCTGTATCCCTTTGCAGACTCTTTGTGTCCTCCTCTTACTTACTTTCCCACTTAGCTTTGTATCGTCAGCAAACTTGGATACATTACACTCGGTCCCTTCATCCAAGTCATTAATATAGATTGTTAACAGCTGAGGCCCAAGCACCGATCCTTGCGGTACCCTACTAGTTACAGCCTGCCAACCTGAAAATGACCCATTTATCCCGAATCTGTTTTCTGTCCGTTAACCAATCCTCCATCCATGCTAATATGTTACCCCAACCCCATGAGCCCTTATCTTGTGTAACAACCTTTTGTGTGGCACCTTGTCGAATGCCTTTTGAAAATCCAAATATACTACATCCACGGGTTCCCCTTTATCTACCCTGCTAGTTACACCCTCAAAAAACTCGAATAAATTTGTCAAACATGATTTTCCTCATGCCCCTCAAGATGCTCCCTTACATTAAAGCACTTTGGGATGTCCTGAATGGTTTTTTTTATTCGTTCATGTGATGTGGGCATTGCTGGCGAGGCCGGCATTTATTGCCCATCCATCATTGCCCTTGAGAAGGTGGTGGTGAGCCGCCTCCTTGAACTGCTGCAGTCCGTGTGGTGAAGATTCTCCCACAGTGCTGTTAGGTAGGGAGTTCCAGGATTTTGATCCAGCGACTCACCGACAATGAAGGAACGGCGATACGTTTCCAAGGCGGGATGGTGTGTGACTTGGAGGGGAACGTGCAGGTGGTGTTGTTCCCATGTGCTTGCTGCCCTTGTCCTTCTCGGTGGTAGAGGTCGCGGGTTTGGGAGGTGCTGTCGAAGAAGCCTTGGCGAGTTGATGCAGTGTATTCTGTGGATGGTACACACTGCAGCCACTGTGCGCTGGTGGTGGAGGGAGTGAATGTTTAGTGTGGTGGATGGGGTAGCAATCAAGCAGGCTGCTTTGTCCTGGATGGTGTCGAGCTTCTTGAGAGTTGTTGGAGCTGCACTCATCCAGGGAGGATTTATATAGCAAGTGGTGCTATATAAATCCTTCCCCACTGCCTTATTTACCCTTTCTGCAAGCACACTGCTACCTCTCTAGTTCAAGTGAAGTCCATCCCTCCAGAGCTGCCCTCTGTCCCAAAACTGGTCGCAATGTCCTAGGAATCTGAAAAGCTCCCTCCTGCACTATCTCTCAGGCCATGCATTAATGGATCTATTCTGTCCTTGCCTAGCCTGCCCAGTATGTGGTACAGGAAGTAATCCTGAGATTATCATCCTTGAGATCTTGCTCTTCAGCCTTGATCCTAACTCCTCATACTGTCTCCATAAGACCTCCATTGTACTCTTTCCTACGACATTGGCTGCTACATGGACCATGGCTTCTGACTGCACGCCCTCCCTTTCCAAAAGTTTTTCCACCTGCTCTGTTCTGTCCTTCACCTGGCACCAGGGAGGCAACACATCATTTGGGATTCATAGAATTACAGCACAGAAACAGGCCATTCGGCCCAAGCTGGTGTTTATGCTCCACACAAGCCACCTCCCTCCCTACTTCATCTAACACTATCAGCATATCCTTCTATTCCTTTCTCCCTATGTGTTTATCTAAGATAGCTTCCCTTTAAATGCATCTATGCCATTTGCCTCAGTTACTCCTTGGGGTAGCGAGTTCCACATTCTAACCACTCTCTGGGTAAAGAAGTTTCTCCTGAATTCCCTATTTGATTTATTGGTGACTATCTTATATTTATGGCCCCTAATTCTGGTCTCCCCTGAAAGTGGAAACATCTTCTCTACGTCTTCAAATAACACTAGCCTGCCCGGAACACAAGAAATTGCTTGGAAGAACGGAACCTATGATAAGAAATGTTGGCTTGAAGAGAGGTTTTGCCACCAATTGCAGCTCAAAACAAGGTCTCAAACCAGTAAAAGTGACTTCACTGGTCCTGAAGCTTAGATTCAGCACGCCTTAGAGTATTGCTATACACGGGTAAGTGAATGTTACTGAACCAGCCTTTCTTTGCCCCTTCCCGCTCTCAGTGTTACCAGTGTGGCTGCTGTGACGTATTCTCCCCATATTGGATTGCCCGCAAAGCGCAACATCAGTCCACCCGCTCGCCCAATCAGGACTCGCCGATCCTCATGAGTCGAGTTTTTTTTTAATTCTTTACCTTGGCCATACAGGACCCGCCTCCTCCGCGCGATGATTGGTTGTGACAACATGATCGGGGCGGCGCTTCGGGGCAGTGCCGTTGCTCGATTGGTTTATTTGATTGTCAATCAGAAAGTGACACTATCGCAGAAGTGGGAAGGAGCGATCCTTCTTCCAAAGTGCGGTCAGGTTGCACCGGCCGGAGTTGGTGAGCATCAAATGACTGAGCGTGGAAAATGGATGGAAACAGCAGCATTATCACTTCTGCAATTCTAGCCATTGATTACATGGATTCTTTACTCCCGCAAAATCCCTTACAAGAGCCTTTTAAAAATGCATGGAACTACATGCTGGACAATTTCACTAAATTTCAAATTGCTACTTGGGGTTCTCTCCTTGTTCATGAAGGCGTTTATTTCTTGTTCTGTTTGCCGGGTTTCATTTTTCAATTTATTCCAGCCATGCAGAAGTATAAAATACAAAAGGTAAGGATTGTTTGAAGTGAACAGTTATTCCTTGGGGGCGAGGGATGTGTATTATTTACAGTGGAACTTGGGGCATTTCTTGAATTCTGCAAAGCATTTATCTGAAATGGGTACTCCATCCAATATTCACAGTGGTTCAAATGCAAAACATTTATGCTTTCCGCTCGGTTGAGTTTAATATGTTTGTAGAATACCATAAAAGTGAACAAACTATGTAAAATACTTCAAGAATTTCGAGTGTATATTTGAAATGTTACATTTAGCAAGTTGGTACTTTTATATTACAAAGTAAATTGTAACAAATTATCAGCGATCATTGAATGTGTAAATATAGAATAAGTTAGTAGAAAAATTGTAACAGGCATATGGAATCTCTTTAAAAAACTTCATTTAGGTAAATTACTGAATAGATTTTAAACATTGTAAAATGTTATCACAAACACGACAGGTAACGCGGACTCGTCTATTAGTGGTCCAAAACTTTGGGGCAGAAATAACTTTTTCTAGTACTTCAGTTTCCTGTTCGGAATCTTTTAATAAATATTTCTTATCTCTGTCCAAGCTAGACGGGCTACCATGTTTGGAGTTGTGGAGGAAGGATTAGGAGGGGCAAGGGATGTAACCTGTGGCAATTGTATCTATGGTCCCAGCTTTTAAAAAGCTGTGGACCCGGGTTTGGTTGACTATAATGTTGTTACCGTTAATGTAAAATGCATGTATTTATTAAATACCTCAAGAACCACCGTCAGGGAGGGGTCCGGGTTATATTGCGATGTATTTCCTATAATCCTGTCATCCACCCTTGTCAGCTATGCTGCAGGAAATGCTGATTATCACTGGAAATATTTGGCAAATTTGGTCACAATAAATGTACAGGTGTGACAGGACCATAACATTTCATTGCAACTTAAAATATTGGCTGAATGGGTAATTATTTGCAAGAAATATTCTGAAATATATGTTTTTAATGTAACTATTTTTCATAGTGGCTGTTTAACATTCTTTTATTTTTGATTTAATAGAAACTTCTGATAATATCAGTAATTTGGAGAATGAAAGATCTGAATTAGCCCAGGTTGTTTCAGTGGTCATGTCATTGAAACTGTGTATGTTATTGCAGCTGTTTGACTAATGTAACTTGTCCAAGTCAGCTCCCTTAATGATGTTACCGTCAGTCACTATTTGAATAAAATTTGGTCCCAAATTTCCTTGGGAATCCAGCAGACGGCACCAGGAAAAGACACGGACCAGGATATGCGAGATCCCCATTGATTCTGGGAGTGCCTGATTGGCCTTGTAAGGGGCAGAACCTCTGCCCACAAATGACGCCAAAGAGGGTAGATAGATGGGTGGGGACTCCTTATGTGGGGAGTTCCCACTGCCCCGAACCAGAAGGGACTCGATGTAACACTGGAGAGACAAGGGCACAAGTGGGCCCCTGTGGAGAGGAGAGGCATGGGGGGGGGGGGGGGGTTGGTGGGAAGAGAGGGGGCAAGAGAGAGTAGATCCAGGCCAAGGAAGTACGTATATCTTTTTAATTGTCAGCTCCCTTACACAGGGGGCTGAGCGGGTGCTGCATGGGGTCTAGGGAGAGAAGGGCCTGGAGCCCCACTCCCCAAATGGCAGGGGACCACCAGAGATGTACCTGTAGTGGTGCAGGCAACAACGGCAACATGCAAATGGGGAACCCTCCCACTGATAGTGCAAATTGCAGCAGGTTCAGAGTTCAGGACACAAGTGGGTGGAATCTCATCATAACTGCTGCGATTGTGGCCATCTGATTTCAGGGGCTGTGTGTTTAAAAAAAATCAGTAGAGAAAAAGGATGTTTAAATCAGTACTTAATTCTTCTCATGCATTTTCTTTTGTAGCGTACATTGTTCATACAATGATACAGTTCTTTTATTGTCATCCTTTTGAATGTAGGACAAGCCAGAGAGTATTGAGAAACAATGGAAGTGCTTCAAAATGCTGCTGTTCAACCACTTCTGCATCCAGCTGCCCCTGATCTGTGGTACTTACTACTTCACTGAATTCTTCAACATTCCTTATGACTGGGAGAATATGCCACGATGGTAAGGATGTCCTTATCTCACCCCATCACCAATATAGACTTCATTCCTGTTTTGTCATTTCAAGGCTTAAATTTTCCAACCTCAGCCAGCCTCTCAAACTGCACCCCATACAAACTCCTCCAACTCATACAAAGCTCTTCTAACCTGCAAAATATCTTGCACTAAATACTGGGTATTGCTGCATTATTAATTTGAATCTCTTTCTGATATAGGCAGGTCATTATAGTGCAGTATCTGGGTATTGCTGTTGCTAAGGAGATGTGGTAACTATCACCCTAGTCCTTGCTAACCTTCACTGGCTCCCAGAATATTGATTTCAAAATTCTCGTTCTCCTTTACAGATTCCCCCACGCTGGGACCTCCTTCAGCCCTATGTTTAGCTTGCACTTTCCCCTCTTCTGAGTCTTCAACCATCACAGCTTTATATACTTGAATGCTCTTCTGAAACCACCCCATGTTGCAACATCTCTCCTCACTTTCGCAAGTCTATCTCTTTAACCATGCCTTTGGTCACCTCCCCTAACTTCCCAATTCCAGCTTGCTTTCTGATCAGCTGCTCATGAAGTGCCTTGAGACATCTTGCTACATTGATGTCGGTATATAAGTACAGGTTGTTTTTACTGTTGTTTGTTAATTGAAAATAATCCTAACTTTCAAAAAATTAAATTGAACTTTTGCACTGAACTAACAGGAAAAGTAATGAGTGGTAATTTTCTGACTTTGAGCTGCCGTTGGGGAGCCTCGCCTCCTGGCACTGAATATTGGAAATTCAGGCACCTATTTCCTGACCATTTAAAACGGTGGGAAAATCATGTGCAGTATGCATCTGAATTTCTGATGTGCGATGTTGGTGAGCAAGGCTCCCGACAGTTCAAAATCAGAAAATTATCCCTGTGGTTTAAACATGGAACTCCTTAAGTTCAAGTTCAAAAAGTAACCCTCACTGATGTAGTGATCCTAAATATTGCTGTATTATTAATTTGGATTCTTTCTCATACAGGCAGATTATTGCAGTGCAATGTTTGGGTTGTGCTGTTGTTGAGGACACGTGGCACTACTTTCTACACAGGCTGTTGCATCATAAGAGAATCTACAAATATATTCACAAGGTTCATCATGAATTTACGGTGAGCCACCCATTTCACAGCCATGCTTGCTGTAGTCAGTTTTCTCAGGCTTCGCAGCAACCAAACTCGTGGTCTTTAAAGGGACCTCTGGAAGATGTCACCAAAAAGCTAATTATCTTGATGGGGAGCCAGGAATAGCAGGGCCACTGCCGACTACCGTTCGCCACCACCCCCCCTCCCGATTGCCTCCCTCCCCAAGACGTACCTGCTGCCTTCAGCCGGTGGCCCTGCTAGCTGATCTAACTCCAACCCCCACCCCGCACGACCAGTGAGCTGCCTCTGGGCCCGCCGCTCTCCAGTACTATACTAATGAGGCCAGTGGACCAATTGTCTGTGGTCCTGCCTCTTTAGGCATGTGAGGTATGTGCTGCACCCAGATCGTGCCCTGATTCAAATTATTTTTTATTTTCAGTTTGGCAACATGAAAACTTGTGAACTCAAAACAAAATAGAACTGTGGGTAGTAGCAATCTTTCATAGACACTTTATATTTTTTTTTAAAAAGCGCACGATGGAAATTGCTGAACAGTTTTTCTAGGCCACTATGTAAATTAGAGTTGTTCTTGGATTGATGTATATTTGCTTGTACTCTTCTTGCTGCTTGAGTCTGAGAACTAGTGAATACAAATATTTAATTTGTGACCTGACCAACAAAATCATTAATTATTTATTGAATATTTGCTATCTCCGGCAACTATTTTGTAATTAGCATCTGAATTCTGCTTTCAAAGGCTTCAGAGTAATTCTTGTTATCAACAGTACAGTATAGGTTTCCCATTGCACCATCACTGCCCCTGATTGTTCTAATTTCACCTCATTCCTGGGATTGATTGATTCCTGGGATGAGAGGGTTGTCCTATGAGGAGAGATTGAGTAGAATGGGCCTATATTCTCTGGCATTTAGAAGAATATGAGGTGATCTCATTGAAATGTATAAAATTCTGAGAGGGCTTGACAGGGTAGATGCTGAGATGCTGTTTCCCCTGGCTGGAGAGTCTAGAACTAGGGGTCATGGTCTCAAGATAAGGGGTCAGCCATTTAGGACCGAGATGAGGAAATATTTCTTCACTCAGAGGGTCCTTTATCTTTGGAATTCTCTACCCCAGAAGGCTACGGATGCTCGGTCGTTGAGTATATTCAAGACTAAGATCGATAGATTTTTGGACACTAAGGGAATCAAGGGATATGGGGATAGGGCAGAAAGTGGAGTTGAGGTAGAAGATCAGCCATGATCTTATTGAATGGCGGAGCAGGCTCGAAGGGGCGTATGGCCTACTCCTGTTTCTTAAGTTCTTATTCTATCAGTGTTTACTTTCAATGAATGTTTCCTTGTGCATATGTCACTTAGTTTTATCTTTCTTTAAATTTATGTATTATCTAGGCTCCATTTGGCATGCAAGCTGAATATGCCCACCCAGCAGAGACACTCATCCTCGGAATGGGTTTTTTCATTGGCATCATGATCTTCTGCAATCACGTAATCCTCCTGTGGGCTTGGGTGACCTTTCGTCTCCTAGAAACAATAGACGTACACAGGTAAAGATGCCGTTCAAGCAGCACCAGAAAACCTGTTTGTTTAGCTTTTGAGAATGAACCAGACAGAAATTACAGGAAAAAAACAATCCCTTGGGCATTACTTCTTCACTGCTGAAAGTAAGTCCTGTGTAAATGAGACTACCACTGGTCCTCTGTATTTGATCACCATCCCAAAATCAGGCTGTTGAATACTGCCTAATCCAACAGATTTGAATGAAGCATTTTGAGACATACCCACTTGGTTCATCTGCTTAGTTCTTTATGGATGGATTTTAGATGGATCATCCTGTATTAAACAATCACAGAGAATATTATCAAGTTTCCCTGAGATAGGATTGGGATTGAGATGTAGGACTTTAGTTGCTTTTATATTGACGCTGTTTAATTTGCATTCTGGGAGCCCAGAGTTTACACAGTTAAATCCAATTCCCTTATCCTGGCGACAGACACACAGGCCTGAGGAATAGTTGGGTCTATGATTCTATGACCGGGCTAAGAGACCTAGTGTAAACACAAGGAACCAGATCACAGATGCCGGTCTTATGGAATCCAAATTAAAACTGCACACTTTATAAAAGCAAATTTTATCATTTCACTTTTGGAGTTTGGGGAGAAGAAATGCAGGGAATTATGGAATCTCAAAGTCAGCAACTGGAGGGAAAAGATAATTGATTATTATTTACATAGTACATTTTTGATTTCTATGATATTTTTCCTAATTGATTTTGGCTCCACATTACATCACCAATGCAGCCACACAACTAAACAATAGTGAAACCGTAGACATCCTAACAGATAATTAATTCATTTGTGGCTTCTCAAAATCACTATTTATACAATGTAAATGTGAAAAATGTCTTTAATATCCACTGGATGTCATTGAAGAACTCTGTAAATAGTGTAAAGAGTAAAAATATGGCAGAAAATGAGTAGTCCAGAACTATAAGGTTTTTAAATCTATGAGTAAAACCTCAGTTCTGTTGGGAAGTAGATTTTTGGTAAGAGATGCTTTTGAACTGCATTTTGAAAGTTCTAACTAACTAAATACATATTGTTGTGCCAGATATTGCAGAGTGTAAGGACTGGTGGATGTGGTATTAAGGAGTATTAATGCAGCGGTTGGGTGTAGGGTGAGGGGAAGTTGTAGATCAGCTGAAGCATTGGGCAATCAACTGCTCATAATAGCTCTGACTGCAGGCTGGCACTGTCGCCCTCATTGGGTCAAATAGTGGGGGGGGGCGGTGGTAAATTGGTGCAATATGAATACGTCATGACAGCTACCAGGGAACTCGGCACGGACCAGCACGATTTGGTGGCAATAATCACTCACTAACTGAATATTGATGGAATGGTAGCCTTTCCTGTTCATGATGGCTGCTGGCTGTGAAGCCTTTGTGAAATGCCGTCCTTGTTAAGGTCCCAGGTAAAACGATGGCAGGTGGGATCAGAGTGGGAACGGGCCGGTAAGCGCAGCGCTCTGATTTTAGGGCCCCCTTTCCTGCATCGTGTTAAAATCAGCAACAAGTGGTTATTGGAGCTGAGTCAATAACAGTATTTAAGGGGAAATTAACACTTGAAGAAGAAAGATATTAAAGGCTATGGGGAAAGAGCAGGGAAATGGGGATATAGTTGTTGGGGGTAATTTTCCACTTCATTGCCTGGACCGTAAGCTGGCGCCTGAGTTTCATTCCATTGATTTCAGTGGATCAAAAATTGGGCGTGCGATCAACTCCGCCAGGTCACCACCATTAACTGTAGTAGGGGGGCTAGCACTCAAAATTCTATGATTCTATAAATTACACCATGCAATACAGAAAAATAAAATGTTGCAAACAAAGTATCAATATTATGATAAAGATTATTCCATAATATAAGTGAAATGCATACATGTACGAGAGAAGCTCATCACTTGCTTGCTAATCCTTTTGTGTTATATATTCTCAGTGGTTATGATGTTCCCCTGAATCCTCTGCATTTGATTCCATTTTATGGTGGTTCCCGTTTCCACGACTTTCATCACATGAATTTTATTGGAAACTATTCTTCGACCTTCACCTGGTGGGACAAGCTTTTTGCAACTGACTCACAATTCCAAGTGTACAGTGAGAAAGTGAAGAAGGAGAAGGAGGTGGAAAAGGACAAATAGGAGATACACAAAACTGACAATATAAAACGTAACAATTTTATACCAAATTATTATTATAACAAGGAAATCCAGAAATCTAAATCAACAACAGAGTTGTTTCATAAATTGACACTGTTAATGACTCCTGATTTTGAAGTTTGTTTAGCTACAATCTTTTAACAGAGAAAATATTCTAAACTTTTCTCCTGGAGTTCAACTGAGAAAGTGGCAGTGTTAACTGTACACTCATACAAACAGGATGCCAATGTTTCTCATAACCTATATATTATATTTCCTGTACCACATGCACACATATTGATTTTTTAATTCATTTCAAATTACTTAAATTTTAAATTAATAATCTTGAAGTTCTTTCTCATTGTTAAAGGGTTTTAGGGGAAACATTTGTGTGTGTGATTATTTGTGGTATTGAAACTTTCATTTGAATTGGCCGTTATTTTTGTGATGTATTTTCCTCTACAATATTTGTTTTATATTGTAGAATCAATAATTGTAACAGCATGTTTTTGCTCACATGTTGTTATGCCCTATAGTGTAAAAATATTAATTGCCTTTGAGGGTTGCAGTCCTGGAATAATGGCCCGAAGTAATGTCTTATTCCAAGCACCCATACTGTTCATGGTTTTTCACCGTGTCTCTTTGAAATGTAGGATAATATATAACCAGACATTTCCAGTCAATGTTAATTTAACTATACCTTTGGTTACAGTCACATAACACTATGGATTTTATTAATACCTTGCAGGGTACTTGTTCTATTTGGACATCAGATGTGCCATTTGATTAAAGAGATTCACTGTTCCAGATTTAGGCTGCACCATTGTCAAGAATTGTGGCTGACATACTATATAATTCTGTTCTTGGAGCTCTATTTTATTATTAAACAACATCTCTGGTATACTAATCATAATGTTTTGTAGTGAATATAAATCTGCTATGATTTACTCAGTATTAAAATACTATAGTTTTGCAAAATGAATCAAACTTAGTTCAGATGACCTCATTTGTTTGCAGTTCACTTTCAGCTGATAATTTCTGAACTGCTGTGAGATGATGAAGGATACGACTTCTTAACAAGTAATATCCACTTCCTTTTGTATTATCTAGTGTTGTGATTGTTGTGGCATATTAATGTTAAATGAAAGCAGTTATGGAAAGGATCAGAGGAGAAATCGGCCCACCGCAGTAGATAATTAAATCTGAAATTAGAAATGAAAGATTAGGAAATGAAATATATTTACGACTTATCCTTTATTAGAAAAAGGCTGAAGATCCTAAATGAAAGATTGGAGGTTGTATGTAAATCTAACTGGGAGCTTGTTGTTTTAGAATGTCAATATGGAGATTATATTTAATAGTGTTAACATAAAGGCTGAAAATGTTCAGTGGAACACTATAACATAATAAAGGTTTCAGCAGATCATTTGAAGGACATTTCATAGAAACATAGAAAATAGGAGCAGGAGTAGGCCATTCGGCCCTTCGAGCCTGCTCCACCATTCATTATGATCATGGCTGATCCTCTATCTCAATATTCCCGCGCTCTCCCCATACCCCTTGATGCCTTTTGTGTCTAGAAATCTATCTAGCTCCTTCGTAAATATATTCAGTGACTTGGCCTCCACAGCCTTCTGTGGTAGAGAATTCCACAGGTTCACCACCCTCTGAGTGAAGAAATTCCTCCTCACCTCAGTCCTAAATGTCCTACCCCGTATCCTGAGACTGTGACCCCTCGTTCTGGACCCCCCCAGCCGGGGAAACATCCTCTCTGCATCCAGTCTGTCTAGCCCTGTCAGAATTTTATATGTTTCAATGAGATCCCCTCTCATTCTTCTAAACTCGAGTGAATACAGGCCTAGTCGACCCAATTTCTCCTCATACGACAGTCCTGCAATCCCAGGAATCAGTCTGGTGAACCTTCGCTGCACTCCCTCTATGGCAAGAATATCCTTTCTTAGGTAAGGAGATGAAAACTGCACACAGTACTCCAGGTGTGGTCTCACCAAGGCCCTGTATAACTGCAGTAAGACATCCTTGCTCCTGTACTCAAATCCACTTGCAATGAAGGCCAACATACCATTTGCCTTCCTAACTGCTTGCTGCACCTGCATGTTTGCTTTCAGTGACTGACGTACAAGGACACCCAGGTCCCTTTGTACATCAACATTTCCCAATCTATCACCATTTAAATAATACTCTGCCTTTCTGTTTTTCCTTCTGAAGTGGATAACTTCACATTTATCCACATTATACTGCATCTTCCATGTATTTGCCCACTCACTCAACTTGTCTAAATCGCCTTGAAGCCTCTTTGCATCCTCCTCACAACTCACGATCCCATCTAGTTTTGTGTCATCAGCAAACTTGGAAATATTACATTTGTTTGCCTCATCTAAATCATTGATATATATTGTGAATAGCTGGGGCCCAAGCACTGATCCCTGCGGTACCCCACTAGTCACTGCCTGCCACCCGGAAAAAGACCCATTTATTCCTACTCTCTGTTTCCTGTCTGTTAACCAATTTTCAATCCATGCCAGTATATTACCCTCAATCCCATGTGCTTTAATTTCTTACAGATCCAGGTAGTTAGTGACTGGGAGAAATGGGAGGCACTTAATGAGCGGTTCTAAGATTGGAAACTGTTTTAGGGACCAGTGTTAAAATAATCAGACTGCTCGTTCAGTGAAAGAGCAGAGTGTCAGAATCAAATAACTGTTGAAACCAATTGAATATGTTTTATTTTGTCCGTAGTGACAGGAAAATTAACTCGGATAATAGGCAAAGAATACAAATTCTGCTATTGATATTTTATTCTTTCACATTTACCTCCCCACAAGCACCCACATTCATGTTGTACCATAAATGCAATATTGGACCTGATTTTAAATTGTGTTCATGGCAGTTAACTGCATGTATGCCACATAACGTGGTGTAAATATTTCTTAGTGTCACCTGCGGAAATCTTTATACTGTGTTTGCATGGCAGTGCTAGGAACTTGCAATCAGTTTGGGAAGGGCTGAAATAAATGGGATGTTAGTTGTATTTTGTTCTTCTGTGACTGTCACTGAAATTTCCCAACAGTGCCCATGGTTTGAAATGTTTGTGTTTTTTTGTGGTGGTGAGGCATATGGATTTAGATTTTCTTTTTAAAAAGAAAAAGATCTACGAATAGAATCTTGTTTCAGATGAGAAAATATTTCATGATACTGCAGAGGCCTTTATTTGGAAAGAATACATACCTACTTATTAGGCATCATTCCCGTCCCCTTCCCTTCAGCACTGCTGCCATTACCCCACTTTCTCTTAGAATCACGCCCCACTATCCTTTCCAGCTGGTGCTCCATCTCTAATCTCCCTTTCTTCTCTTAGGTCCTTGGACATATTGTTGCCATCCAGTTTTATGCTCACCTCTCCCAAACTTCTCTGTTTGAATCCCTTCAGTCTAACTTACACCCGCCACAGCATTGTGACTGACCTGGTCAAAGTCACCATTGTGATTGCAACTGTGGTGCACCATTCCTGCTTGACCTCGCTGCGATCTTTAATATAGTCAACTAGTCCGTCCTTTTCCACTGCATCTCCTCTATGGTCCACCCTCACATGTCCCACTGCTACTTGTCTCAGTGTAGCTAGCACATCCCAGCCGCTTGCTGAGAATGAAGTAGATAATGTGGAATTTCAGTGTCCTGATTTATTCTGAGCTAAGTTTCAAACTCTATACCTTGTCCATCATCAAAACCGCTAAACTTTGTAATATTGTCTTCTGTCACTCTAACCTCACCGCCACTGCTGAAAATGTTGTCCCCCAGATTCAATTTCTGCAATGCCTTCCTCAATAGCCTACTGTGCTGTACTAACACCAATCTGTTCAAAACTCCACTCCTAATCACCATCATCCCCAATGTCCATAGATCTCCTGTCCCACAATGCATCAAATTCAGAATCCTCGCCCTCAGTTACTAAACCCTATCTGGCCTCACCTACTCTACTTGTGCAATTTCCTTCAGCCCTACATTCACACATCATGCTCTCAACTCCCTTGTGGCCTCCTGCGCACCCACTCCATTGGTGGCAAAGCCTTCTGTTGTCTTGGACTTTTTAGAATTCTCTTCCTACATCTTCACCTTGCCTTTAAAAAATTCATCTAAATCTACCTATTCAACTATGCTGTCAGTCATCTCTCCTAACTCTTCTACTGTTCTTTTTTTTCTCTGAAGTGCCTTGGGGCATGTTGTACACTAAAGGTGACTGATGAATGCAAATTTTTGCCATTGCTCCAATCATAAAATAAAAATAATGGTTTCAGTACACTACAGGATACAGTGAACTTTGACATATATTTACATCTTTGTATTCAAAGACATGTAGGTGCATTATGTTGGGGTTTTCATAGAATCTAGTTAAAGGCAGTACCTGCATCTGTCTCTCACAAGAGCATCTGCATCTGTGGGGTTGGAACTAAGGACGGGGACTCCCTCCGCCGGGACCTCCCGCATCCTTCATCTTACTGAGATCCAGCATAAAGTTGGAAGCTGGTACTTTGAACGAGAAAAGGGATACAAGCTTTTTGAAGGGCAAAAGTGGGCCCACTGGGGTGTCCAGGCTGGCATCATAGCCTGGGTCTATGTAAAGATTGAACAGGTAATATTTTAATTTGTATTACCCCCTACCCTAGACCTGGCAGCCAGGCCAGATTTCCCATCCGCTTGGGGCAGGTAGGAGATATGGCCTTAGTGGTGCAGGTGCCTGCTGGCCCAATGCAAATTAGGTGCCCTCCACGATCTTGCATTCTCTGGTGGGATCAATGCTGGAAAACACAGGTGGGTGTGATCCCAGTGTAAGTGCTGGGATTGCAGCCCATGGAAATTTGGAACCATACATTTTGAACTCGAGTGCAAAGTCGGTTAGTAGAAATGGTGCTAGTGCAGATATGGGCCCATTTACTCTTCATAAATTGGTATTTTCAAATCATGACATCAATCCTAGTGATTCACATAATGAGCTAATTATTAGCAGTCAAATCAATTACAGGAGTTCCCATTTATTAATAAATGTGTGTTCAGTGAAATAACCCCAAACTAACTTAGCAAATTCTGTCATTTTATGTTTCCCAGATATGAAGTCTTGCTTACCACGAACAATGCACACGTAGCATTTTTGAATAAAGTTACTACTGCCAAAATAGCACTGTCAATGGTGGACTCCAAGTTTTGTAATAATTTCATGATTCTGTCAGATTTCTTAATCTATTTATTAAATAAATTAAAAACTGTTCCAGGACTTTGATTATTTTGTGAATTAGTTATTTCCATATCTTACAAATATTTTCACTTCATGAATAACAAAGGAATGAATTTATTAGAAGAGAAAATGTTGTGCCTTTCTTGTCACTGGTGAACTTTCAGCTGGGAACTTCATGGACAATTTGCAATGCATTTCAATTGGCAAAGGGAGTTGCTTCTTCAGGACAAGACCTGCCATGGGAGGAAATGTTTTGGTCTGACTCTGCTTTTCTATGAAAACTTGTGAATTGAAAGCTGAAGCTGAGATTCAAAACTAAGACCCTTTAGATTAGGAATCTGTTATTCTACTGGTAAAGCTACAGGGGGCAATTTTAACTCTACCCGCCTGGTGGAAACCGGACGGGCGGGCAGTTAAAATCGTCCAAGTTACTTATCAGTTACTTATCTGCCTTGGAGCCACGGGGAACTGACAAGTTTGTATTATAACCTGCTCTTCTGAGCAGGTGGCATGGACATCCACCCAAAGCCAGCGGGGTCCTTCTTAACATATGCATGTTGGATCCCCATGACATCATTGGGACCTGATAACAATTTTTACTAGGAGGCCTGAGCAGGAAACGGTAGTGAGTTTCTCGCTAGGCTTACGCAGCGTGGATGTTAATCGGGGCCAGAAGAAACCCGAAAAGGTAAGTTGACATTGTAAAAAAAAATTTCCTTGTGGGACCAGGAAAAGCAGGAGTGCTCCTCCACAAGGAAATCTTAGACCTTCTGTACTGTGATCTTGCCCCCTCCCACTAATGATCACTGGGATTGACGCAGGACGACCCAGCAGCCGATCCCGTGCACTTACCACCTCAGCCTCTGACAAGTAAATAAGATAATTAATTTTTCTACAGTGGATGCAAAGGGTCATTTTCTTAAGGAAGGTGTTAGAAGGATCTGAACTAAGCATGTTCGAACATCAATTGTCAGCTGTGAGAGCAGCCTATTACTGACTACATGTGCTCCATCCTCACTTCTTTCAACAAGTCTATTGATTGTTTCTTTACACCTTACATTATGGCAAGATAAAACATAAATACACTGTAATAATCACAGTGAATAGCTGCATGGATTTATAATTGGTTTAGAACCTAAGCTGGTGATTATATTTTAATTTATATCTACAAATTATATAGTGCTGTTTAAAAAGCTCCACCTTATGTGGCATGAATAAAATTATTTTAGATGCAAGGATTACAATTACCATTCTTTCCATATAATAGTTAATGGCTGCATTTTCTTCAGATAATGTTCTTGAGGTAATTGACCATAATTGGATGATCCAATCTGCAGCTATGCACAGAATAACTTGTGCACAAAAATTAAGGCCGTATTAATAAAGGCAAACTCCATCCTTTCAAATGTGCGATGACCACAAGGGGTCATTTTGTTACATATCAGTTGAAAAACAAAATTACAGTGCTAGTTTGGGTTACATAAAATGCTTTCTTTGACTAAAACGTTTGGCAACCTTAGTCAAATTTAACGATGAATAACCCTTTCCAAACCAGGTGATGTTTGCATAGGCAGCATTCTGTACATTCATGTTATAGAGTGAAAATTATAAAAACCTATTTCTTGACCTCTACAGCCTTTGACATGGTCGACCATACCACTCTCTTACAACTTCTCCATTGTCCAGCTCAGTGGCACTGCTTGTCCTCACTTGATTCCATTCTTAGCTATCCAATCACAGGCATAAAAGTCTCCAGCAATGGCTTATTTTTGCTCCCCAGCACAGTTACCTGTGGAGTCCTGAAAAATCTATCATTGGATCGCTCGTCTTCATTACCTAAACCTTGGCAACATCATCTGAAAATGAGGGCTGATTTTAATTCCCTCCATCTGGCATAAACGGGGCAGTGGCAGCCCAAAAATGGTGTTGGGTTACTTTACTGCTCCAATTATGCTGCTGGCCACTGCCTTCTTGGGTAGAATCCTGAGATGGGCGGTTGGGGAGACTGCCTGTTTCAGGCAGGGGGCCACTTGTAATATGCAAATCGGGGTCCTATGACATACGTAGAGGTACAAATAGGGAGAGCTGGAGGGCACCCACAGAACAGCGCAGGATGTATTAAATTTTACTTTTGGTGGGGGCTCCTCCTGGACCCACAAAAAACCCCTAGGCCACTGCCCATCCATCCTAGGTCCTCCTGGGATCCCCTCCTCCTCCATGCTCTGACTAGCGGCCAGCTCAGGAAGGGTGCTAGCTGATTTCCTGCCCTTCCAGAACCGGCGAGCAGCAACAAGCCACCCATTTGACGCCCCCAGTTCACTGTCAGGATGTTAATCAGGACCAGGTCTCAAAATGGCACAATCCTCCCCCTGGCAAAAAAACAGGCGAGCGGTGGGCGCATTCCACCCACTGCCTGCCTGTTGTCCGCTGGTAGTTAAAATCGGATCTATGGGGTCAGCTTCCACACGTGCCCAAGCTCTACCTCTCCAACACCCCTGTCAACCCCTCTACTGCCGCTTGTTTGTCAGCCTGCTTGTCTGACATTCAGTCTTGGATGAACTGCAATTTAACAATTGGTAAGAGTGAAGCCTTCATCTTGGCACCCAACAAATACTCCGTTCCTTCGTCACTGATTCCATCCCAGTCCCCAGCCACTGTCTCAGGTTGAACCAGGCTGTTTGCAACCTCAGTATCTTATTTGACCCCGAACTGAGCTTCCAACGCTATATCCTCTCCATCACAAAGATCACCTATTTCCACCTCCATAACATCACCTGCCTCCGTCCCTGGCTCAGATCATCTGCAGCTGAAACCCTCATCTGCGCCTTTGTCACCTCCAGAATTGACTATTCTAATGCTCTCCTGACCAGTCTCCCATCCTTCACCCTCCGTAAATTTATATGAACTTTAGCTCATCCCAAACTTTGCTGCCCGTATCCTATCCCGCACTACGTCCCACTGACCCAACATCGCTGTCCAGTCCCCCAATGCCCCAATGCCTCCAAGTTAAAATTCTCATCCTCATATTTAAATACCTTCATGGCCTCACCCCTCTATATCTCCTCCAGCCCTATAACCCTCCCAGAACTCTCTCTTAACTCGTGCATGGCCCTCTCCCTTTTTTCCCCACTATTGGCAGCCATGCCTTCAGCTGTCTAGGCCTTATGTTTGGAGCTCCCCTGCCAGCCCCCTCTTCTTCTACACCTCCTCTCCTACTTTAAGACCTTCCTTAAAACACCTCTTTGACAATGGTTTTGGTCATCCCTCCTAATGTCTCCTTCTTTGGCTTGGCATACATTTCTTGTCTGATTATGCCTCTAGGAAACATCTTAGGACATTTTTCTACGTTAAAGGCACTATATAAATGCAAGTTGCTGTTGATTAATGCGGAAACACAAAGAAATACCCAAATGAACCAGCCCTTGTTGACAAGATTGCAGTATCAGTGCTTCTCCACATGGTGGCAGAGTGCACCATTCTCCACATAAACTTTTTTGAATCCTTTCCTATTCACAGCTCTGATTAATATAGGACTCTGAAGGAAAATAACCCAAAGAGTCGCACATTTTTTTTTACATTGTACTGCCATCAACAGTAATGATGATGGGTTGGAACCCGAAACAGGACAATTCTAGGCACCACACTTTAGGAAGGATGTCAAGGCCTTAGAGAGGGTGCAGAAGCGATTTACTAGAATGGTGCCAGGGATGAGGGACTTCAGTTATGCAAAGAGTCTAGAGAAGCTGGGGTTGTTCTCCTTAGAACAGAGAAGGTTAAGGGGAGATTTGAAAGAGGTGTTCAAGAACATGAACAGTTTTGATCAGGAGAAACTGTTTCCAGTGGCAGAAGGGTCCGTAACCAGAGGACACAGATTTAAGGTGATCGGCAAACGAGCCAGAGGCAACATGAGGAAACATTTTTTTACACAGTGAGCTGTAATGATCTCGAATGCATTGCCTGAAAAGGTGGTGGAAGCAGATTCAATAGTAACTTTCGAAAAGTGAATACTTGAAGGGAAAAAATTTACCGGATTATGGGGGAAAAGCAGGGGAATGACACTAATTGGATAGCTTTTTCAAGGACATGATGGTCTGACTGACCTCCTCCTGTGCTGTACCTACTATGATACTATGATGATAGGACATTTTTCCTGCATAGAAAGTAACAGGGTCCTGTCAAACTGTAATCATTTATTGAATAGAAATATAACTTGTTTATCAGTGGAGCAATGGTAAAATCTACTTTAATTGATATTGTCCGACAGTTCCCTATCCTCCCACCCCACATACATTTTGTTTACCATCTCTTATGTCTTACCTTGCCAACCCAAGGTCTATTATAATGTGATGACGGTGGATAGGCAATGGCTAATATTTAAAGAATGTGTGCAGGAATTACAACAATTATTCATTCTTGTCTGGCGCAAAAATAAAACAGGAAAGGTGGCTCAACCGTGGCTTACAAAGAAATTAGGGATAGTATTAGATCCAAAGAGAAGACATATAAAATTGCCAGAAAAAGCAGCAAGCCTGAGGATTGGGAACAGTTTAGAATTCAGCAAAGGAGGACAAAGAGATTGATTCATCCCTTTTAGTAAAGTTCCCCAATCTATCATAGCCAACTCGCAACTCATACTTTTGTAATTTCCTTTATTTAGATTCAGGACCCTAGTTTTGGATTCAACTACTTCATTCTCCATCTTAATGAGGAATTCTATCATGTTATGGTTGCTCTTCCCTAAGGGACCCCGCACAACAAGATTGTTAATTAATCCTTTCTCATGGCACAAAGAGGGAAAAAATAGAGTATGAGAGTAAACTAGCAGGGAACATAAAAACTGACTGTAAAAGCTTCTATAAAGATTAGTGAAGACAAATGTAGGTCCTTTACAGTCAGAAATGGGGGAAATTATAATGGGGAACAAAGAAATGGCAGAACAATTAAACACATACTTTGGTTCTGTCTTCACAAAGGAGGACACATATAACCTCCCAGAAATGTTAGGGAACCAAGGGTCTAGTGAGAGGGAGGAACTGAAGGAAACCGGTATTAGTAAAAAAAATAGTGCTAGGGAAATTAATGGAGCTAAAGGCTTACAAATCCCCATGGCCTGATAATCTACATCCCAGAGTACTAAAGGAGGTAGCCCTGGAAATAATGGATGCATTGGTGGTCATCTTCTAAAATTCTATAGACTCTGGAATAGTTCTTACAGATTGGAGGGTGGCAAATGTAACCCCACTATTTAAAAAAGGAGGGAGAGGAAAAACAGGGAATTACAGACCAGTTAGCCTAACATCAGTAGTGGGGAAAATGCTAGAGTCTATTATAAAAGATGTGATAACAGGACACTTGGAAGCATTAATGGGATTGGACAAAGTCAGCATGGGCTTATGAAAGGGAAATCATGCTTAACAAATCTACTGGAGTTTTTTGTGGATGTAACTAGTAGAATAGATAGGGGAGAACCAGTGGATGTGGTATATTTGGATTTTCAGAAGGCTTTTGATAAGGTCCCACACAAGAGGTTAGTGTGCAAAATTAAAGCACATGGGATTGGGGGGAATATACTGGTATGGATTGAGAATTGGTTGACAGACAGGAAACAAAGAGTAGAATAAATGGGTCTTTTTCCGGGTTGCAGGCAGTGACTGTTGGGGTTGCGCAGGGATCAGTGCTTGGGCCCCAGCTATTCACAATATATATCAATGATTTGGATGAGGGAACTAAATGTAACATTTCCAAGTTTGCAGACGATACAAAGCTGGGGTGGAATGTGAGCTGTGTGGAGGATGCAAAGAGGCTCCAGAGTGATTTAGACAAGTTGGGTGAGTGGGCAAGAACATGGCAGATGCAGTATAACGTGGATAAATGTGAGGTTATCCACTTTGGTTGTAAAAACAGAAAGGCAGATTATTATCTGAATGGTGATAGATTGGGAAAAGGGGAGGTGCAATGAGACCTGGGTGTCCTTGTACACCAGTCGCTGAAAGCGAGCATTCAGGTGCAGCAAGCAGTTCGGAAGGCGAATGGTATGTTGGCCTTCAGTGCAAGAGGATTTGAGTACAGGAGCAGGGATGTCTTACTGCAGTTGTACTTGGTGAGACCACATCTGGAGTATTGTGTGCAGTTTTGGTCTCCTTATCTGAGGAAGGATATCCTTACCATGGAGGGAGTGCAACAAAGGTTTACCAGACTGATTCCTGGGATGGCAGGACAGACATATGTCGACTAGACCTATATTCACTGGAGTTTAGAAGAATGAGAGGTGATCTCATCGAAACATATAAAATTCTAACAGGACTAGACAGACTAGATGCAGGGAGGATGTTCCCGATGGCTGGGAAGTCCAGAACCAGGGGTCACAGTCTCAGGATACGGGGTATGCCATTTAGAGCTGAGCTGAGGAGAAATTTCTTCACTCAGAGGGTGGTGAACCTGTGGGATTCTCTACCACAGAAGGCAGTGGAGGCCAAGTCATTAAATATATTCAAGAAGGAGATAGATATATTTCTTAATGCTAAAGGGATCAAGGGATATGGGAAAAAGCAGGAACAGGATACTGAGTTAGACAATCAGCCATGATCATTTTGAATGGTGGAGCAGGCCCGAAGGGCCGAATGGCCTACTCTTGCTCCTATTTTCTATGTTTCTACATATATAATTCTGATTAATTTGTTAAAACTGGCTGATTACAAAAAGTCAGAAGTCCCCATATTGACAAGTACTGCCATTCTGGTATAGGTGCACATCCCTAGATGCACTGAAACTTTTAACACTGCAAGTAAACACTGTGACAGCTTTTACTATTACCGTTTGGTCAGGATAATAACTGACAAACCTGCTAGGCTTGGATGGAGGTACTTTCTTCGCCCTTCATACATTATTCTTTTATTTGAGAATCTGAAATTAGTTCCACTGGAGCAACAGAATTTTAACTTGTTTCCCAGCAGCATAAATGATTTAACAAGGCTGCTCCTTTCTATTTGTCCACCCGGTCACCTTGGATATTGTCAATCTCAAACACGAACACAGACTCATCTGCTTGCTGAACAAATTCCAACAAATCATTTTGTCTGCTGTTCGCTTATTATACTCAGATTTAACTGATGAAATGCAATCAGCATTGTTAGGAATTTGTTTGGGGCTTCTCCCGCTCCATTGTTGTAACTTTGGCACATAAAACAAGGTTATTAAATACGAACATATGAATTAAGAGTAGGAGTCGGCCATTCGGCCCCTCGAGCCTGCTCTGCCATTTGATAAGATCATGGCTGATCTGATTGTGACCTCAACTCTACTTTCCCATCTACCTACTATAACCTTTGACTCCCTTGTTAATCAGGAATCTATCTAACTCAGCCTTAAAAATATTCAATGACCCTGCCTCCACCGCTCTCCAGGGAAGGGAGTTCCACAGACTCACAACCCTCTGAGAGAAAAAATTTCTCCTCATCTCCGTCTTAAATGGGAGGCCCCTTATTTTTAAACTGTGGCTCCTAGTTCTAGTCTCTCCCACAAGGGGAAACATCCCCTCAGCATCTACCCCGCTAGTCCACTCAGGATCTTATATGTTTCAATAAGATCACCTCTCATTCCTCTAAACTCCCATGTATACAAGCCCTACTTATCCAACCTTTCCTCATAAGATAACCCCCTCATCCCAGGAATCAGCCGAGTGAACCTTCTCTGAACTGCCTCCAAAGCAATTATGTCCTTTTTAAATAAGGAGACCAAAACTGCACACAGTATTCTAGATGTGGTCTCACCAATACCCTGTACAACAGTAGCAAAACATCTCTACTTTTATATTCCATTCCCCTTGCAATAAATGACAACATTCCATTTGCCTTCCTAATCACTTGCTGTACCTGCATACTAACTTTTGGTGATTCATGTACTAGGACACCCAGATCCCTCTGTACTCAGAGTTCTACAATCTCTCTCCATTTAAATAATATACTGCTTTTCTATTCCTCCTGCCAAAGTGGACAAGTTCGTATTTTCCCACATTATCCTCCATCTGCCAAATTTTTGCCCATTTATTTAACCTATCTATATCCATTTGCAGACTCCTTATGTCCTCTTCACAACTTACTTTCCTACCTACCTTTGTGTCATCAGCAAATTTAGCAACCAAATATTCGGTCCCTTCATTCAAGTCATTGATATAGATTGTAAATAGTTGAGGCCCCAGCACTGATCCCTGTGGCACTCCACTCGTTACATCTTGCCAACCTGAAAATGACCCATTTATGCCTACTCTCTGTTTCCTGTTAGCTGACCAATCCTTTATCCATGCTAATATGTTACCCCCTACACCATGAGCTTTAATTTTGTGTAGTAGCCTTTGATGTGGCACCTTGTCAAACGCCTTCTGGAAATCCAAGTACATCACATCCACAGGATCCCTTTTATCCACGTTGCTTGTTACTTCTTCAAATAACTAATAAATTAGTCAATGCGATTTCCCTTTCACAAAGCTGTGTTGACTCTGCCTGATTGCACTGAGATTTTCTAAGTGCCCTGTTATAACCTCCTTAATAATAGATTCTAGGTGAGTCTCCACTAAAGTCACAGCATCGGAGCAGGAGAAGCCCCCAGGAAATCCCCTCGTGTATATGTTTAAGAAAACAATATTAATTAATGCAAACGTGAAATCATGAATGAAAAGCATTTTCCATTTCAGGCATCCAATATATTTTCCTGTTTTTGGGCCCACAACAACATGTAGCCTACTCAGCCAACCTCTACAGCACAATCACGGCACTTCAAAAATAATTCATTGTGTGAAACACTTTAATGTGATAAAGCATTATATAAATGCAAGTTTTGCTATGATTATTGGAGCCAATTTAATGATGTGTAGCACTGATTGTGTGAGTGAGGTCTCTGCTGACTGTATATAGTATGCCTGAAGTGCTAACTGTGGTATAATCTGTTGAGACAGCAACAAGAGAAGACAGCACACATAGCGTCTGCTCCCCCTATTAGGGATTGAAAAAGCAGTCAATGTCAGGAAGCACTGCTATCCATATACCCAGTATCCATAAAAGCCCCTTCAATCCTTTACAGTCTTGCTTTGGTAAAGAGTTTGGCACTTAGGTTCTGAAACTTTTTTTTTGCAGCCTGTACTAGGTCCTTTTGTTACTTTTTGTCTTTTTTTCATTCATTTTTTCATCCTTTTGCATTGATTTTTGCCATTTTCTATTAGGATCTTATATCTTATCTGTGCGTGTTTGCCAAATGCAATTTAACGTGGCAGTGCCATGGACATTCCTTTGGGCATACCATTATTCTTGCTGGTTCTGGAGGAGGAAGAGGAGCATCTGAGGAAGAATGAGAGGAAGGTATGTCTACACCTCAGGCAGTTATGCAGCACTGCATAGATGCAGAAAGTGGATTCCTCCATACTCAACTCCAAACTATACAGGCTGCTTGCTACACTCCCAAATGTTTCCATGAAACATTGATGCTCAAATTTAAAACTCCATTTGTATGCAGCCAGTGAAGTCCAAATCTCTGTGCTCTGAATCTGACGGAGCAGTCAAGCTGAACCTCTGAACACAGGCTGCTGTAAAGTGCTGCTGAGGGCAGACAGGACCTGATCTTGCAAACTTGGTGGGACCGTAGAATCAGCCCATTATTCTTCTGGTACATCATTTTATTTGTCCCAGGTCTTACTATTATTTTAATTGATTGTTGACACTTAGTTTTCTTGCCTGTTGATATGCTTGATTTGCCTCAGTGGTAAGGATCACATAGCATAATGATAATAAGAAAAATAAATAAGCTGAGGGAGCAGACCCCTATAAAATAAAATTAGGTAATATGACTGTAGTATCTTCACTTGTAGCATCTCCATTGCTGCTTTGATTGAGATCAACTGGCTCAGCGTAGACCATAATTTGAACCCAGTATCTTCCAGATTTGTACTCTTTACAGATTTGTGCCTTTATTTTTTGTGGCACAAAAATAATAGTAAGACATGGGACAAATAAAATTATGTAGCAGGAGAGAACTGTAATTTATTATATTCCCTGTGGACCTGCTGACCTCATGCCTTTCAAGTTTATACTACTATCGCAATCATCAACTACCAGGATTGGATGTAGACAATGACATTTATCTTGCAGAAGTCAAAAATAAACTCTTAAAAGATTAACAATTCATTTTAATGGTCTCACTACAACTCTCGGCGTGCATAAAAAGGAAATAAAGAGATAAAGGTCTGACCAATTACTTCCTGCTGCTATCAGAAATGTACAGAGCCTTATTCATTGAAAAAAAAGTTTGTCTGTGTTTTACAGATGGGGTTCTAAATCACAGGTTTTTTATAAGCTTGTAACAACTAATACCTGTGGGAAGAATTGTTTCCTTGTATTCTAATAGCAGACAGATAAAAAAAAATAAGGTCATGTTTGTGCCTCATGTAAACTGATTTGCAGAATACATTACATTTGTGACTCTTTAAATTTATCATTTGCTGACAAGTATTAAGAATGCGTCTTCAGGCAGTCGATGAAGGCCACTGAGAACCCCCGAGACTACTAAAATGAAGCTTATTGCATGACCTAGCTCCTTGTCTTATATACAGGCTTTCAGTTAATGAGTTTTTGTATCAAATCATTACCCTTGCTTTTTAAGCAGTTGGTTTTCATGTCGTGCTACTACAGAGCCAGCAGAGAGCAGCAAAGCTTGAATGATTTAAAGTAGTCTGCCCCACGTACATGTATACATTTTTTTATTTAGATTTTTATAGCAAAAGTATGTGCAATTCATTTCTGTAAGAAAGTGCTTCAATAAATGCATTGGAAAGGATGATTCTCTTGCACAATGTTATCATGCCTCTCGGAGGTACTTTCCTTGAGAATTCCTGCGGGAGAATCAAGAATTGCAAGACGTTAGCTAAACAGTTCAGACATACTGGAGAAATCTAGGTGAAAACAACCTCAGCAATTACCTGGGAACTAATATAAGATTTTTATAAATGACACCCGAGAAGATTAAGGAGGGGCTAGGGGAATCGAACGTGCTCTGAGTCTACGCGTTCCACTCACCACTCTGCCGGTTAAAAACTAAATTAGATACTCATGATTAGTCAGGAGTGCTGCAATAGTTTACATCATACGTCATTCTCAATATTACTACTGCTGGCCTATTAATCCTTCATTTAACTAATAGAATCTAGATAGTGTACACATACACAAGCACTTTTATCTGTTCTCAATTGCTCTATGATGGCAATTGTAAACAACAATTTTCTAAATAAATTTATTTTTTGACTACAACATGCTTTGAATGCAGTCCCTAAGTGCATTTAATGATAAATGTATGGGACGTGGAAAGTTAATTAGATGCTTAGCAGGAGAGAACTGTAATTTATTATGGTATTTACTGATTACCAGGCATTTAATTCCAGTAATTAAACATTTGATTATTTCCATATTCACTGACCAAATATCACTATAGCCACTCCTCAAATGAAGATGACAGATATTTAAAATATATTGAAGTTTATTAGTTTATTAGTGGAGTGTTTTGTTACACCATAAAGTTCACCTCAGAATTATATTTGGACATTGCTTATATATTTAGAAGTATCAAATGTCACATTCGTTTTATTATATGACAACCCTCAGCAATTTTATTGAGCATTTGTCAGCCTGAAAATATCAAAAAGACTACAGGGAGATGAAGAATTGTAATGGCACCAAGAGAGGTGTAGAGAATTGCCTTTGGACTTTGTAGAAGACATGAAAAATGATGGATTCAAGTTAATAATTAAATTTAATAGAGATGATAGCTAGCCAAAGGCAGCATAGAGAACAGACTGTCAAAGTTAGACTATTCCTTTTCTAGGTTTTTAAAGCTGTAGATTAAAATCTATTCAAAATTACTCTATTGTTTGAAATTTCTATACTAATTTCATCTCAAATTTAATCAAATTTACTGCAATAATTGATTTCTATGTCCCCATTTGTAAATCAAAGAGTCCATGATCACAGTTTGGTCAATCTTGATTTGTTTAAATTGACTTGAAATTCATATGAATGAATGAAAGAAATCACAGACTTTCATTTTTAACCCTCAGAGTGCCAACAGGTAGATGGAATTCTACTTTCCCTGTGCTGGCCTTGTGTTTTTATAAATTTTCAGATTATGCACAATGATGCTGAAACAAACCATAATTCCTATAAAGCTAGCAGTTAAGTCATTACTATGCAGGTTTTTTAAAAAATCATTCTATACATTTAAGAGAAAGTGCCAGTTACCTTAATGTGCATTCCATTCTTTGTGACCATTTTTTTGTATCTGCAAATAACAAAATGGATGCTAAACTGCATCTTTATGCAATGTACTTATTCAACACTACAAAATTCATTATACTGCACATAGAAGGAAAACCACCAACTTGCGTATATCTATGCAACCACTTGAGACTGTATATGTGCACCAGAATTCAAATGCCATTTTTTTACCCTTAATTGGTGAGGAACATTCTGTTGCTCCTTACGATCCAAACTGTAGAAGGTTAGTGCTCAGATTTTAAATAAATACAGGGGACAATTTCATTGTCTCAAAAAAGCGATATTTTGTTCCGTTGCATGGTAAGTGAACTGGTGGCTTTAGAATGTTTTCGTTCTAAGTGGAGCTTCATATCAGAACTCCATAATTCCAATTAGGGATAGAGGGTTAATTTTAACATTGGGCGATATTGGATTCCTCCAGTGAGGAAAATGAAAATTGAGAAAAATGTATAATGGACTGCTGACCTGACATCGCCTGTTTTACACTATCACTCAAAGTCAAAATTACCCCCACTGTCTGTATTCTGTCTCTACCTATATGTTAAATGTAGTGAATACGGTCTATTTATCCAGATACAGAGATATCAGGTGCCACAGGTATAAGACTAAATGGAGCTCAATTCAAATCCTTTTAGGGTTTAGCCTTTTATCCATATTTCTGTTTACTATTGTTACACAATTCAAAATCATAAAGATCCTTGTTTAGATCAATGTTTTTCAATCAGCTATAAGGAGCTTGATTATATCAGGGCTCCATTCCATCTCATTTTCTGATATAATTTACAAATTACTCATTTTACATAATTTATTTGCAAGTTGTAGATTGTATACAATATAAATATGTTAAACTGAATATAATACATCAACATAAATTGAGTTTAAACAGTAGAAGAGCAGCAGATATCAATGATAAAACACTGACTTACAGATGGTAGACAGCAATTTCAGAGGGTACTTCAATCACTAAAAGCTTGTATAAAACCATTATTTATGTTTGAGAAAGACAGCTCAGCAACAGCATCACTTAAAACCATCAGCCCTGGAGAAAGGCCTTGCCTTAGTTGTTTCTGCACCTCGATTAGTGAACTTTCATTTACAGTTTCAAGTCTTCTCCAAATCATACACTCTTCTGTCTGCCCTGTTTCTAGTTGCATCCCATTTTATAATTCCCAATCAAACCACATATATCTTAAGAAAGTTGTATAGAGGCTGCAGAATAGACTCTTTTAAAGTCACATTTTTACTGATAATTCAGGATTTTATTGAAATATAATTCACGTGAAATGATAATTTATTGTAAACCTCTAACTTATATATGACCTTCCTTCAGATGTTTGCATTCAAATGCAATGAACTTACTGATTTAGTTATATTTTCAAGAAAACATTGGAAAGTTAACACTTTTCATTTGGAATCACGCTCTTCTTTAAATCAGTATATCTGGATGTAAACCTTTAGTCCATTTCTAGACTATTTTAGTGGATTTCCTGTAGCGTTGCTCATGGTGAGTTGAGCGCTACGCATGGGTCCACTAAGCACTGACTGCAACTACCCCTCCTGCTCCCAGCAGAGTCAGAGATGTTTCTCTCCTGCAATAAGATTGTTCAGCCTCACTCTTCCCCTCCAGCTTAACAGGTTGTCTGTCTCTCCCCTTCAGCCTCAACATGGTTTCTATTCTTCTCCCCTCTCCCTCCCATAATGGTTGCTTGCTGCTGCTCTCTCTACCCCGCCTTCAACTGGGTCCCCAAGAGGATTCCTCTCCTTCATTCTCCCACCCCAACAATGTCTGAATCTGTCTCTGCTCTCCCTGTTCCACAGGCTGTGGCAATGCTGAAATCAATGTTGCCAGATTTTCAGGATGTCTGTTTCTTAATGGTCATTAAAAACCAGCCCCAAAGTAGCACAGTCATTTTCACTTAAATCAGCCCAAAAATGGCCCAAAAATATACACTTTACTAACTAATGTGGAATATACAATATATATGTATTTCATGTATTCCATTCTATGTAACACAAGATTATGTTCTGATCAAATAACAGTAAATGGTTTCTGCTTTTTCTCCCTCAAGCTATTGTATTCTCTCTACTGCTTGGAGTATTTTACCTGATTTCCATATTCTATCTGTGGTTTCCATATTCCCCTCGCCTCCTTTCTCTGTTTCTATCAATTCTTTCCCTGAGTACCTGTTTCTATTTCTCTGCACTTTCTGTGCTATTTGTGCTTTCCCCTTCCTCCTTCCCTCCCTGTCTGCAGTTGCTGTAAAATGTTCTCTCTCTTTCAATCTGGTTTCTCTGCTATTCCCTCATGTCAGTTATTCAGTGCGTTCAGCTCCTGTCTCTCTGCATCTGTTCAGCCTCTGTCTGTCTCTTAATTTTCTGCTGCGCTCCCACCATTGAATGCAATTAAATTAAAAGTAAAACAGAAAATCATCTCAATAGCCCTGAATTTCCACACCATTTTCAGTGGACTCTCAGATGTAGAAATAGGTTATTACCTTTTTCTTTTGATATCAAAATGGGGCAGAAGCTGTTGACACAGGTTTCCTGCCTCAAAATTGATCCTCTTGCGCTCTCCCAGAGGTTTTTGGCTCTTCCTGGGATCTGCCCATCATGTACTGAGTCCCTCGTGAGCTCATTACAATATATGCTAATAAGGTCCAGTGGCGCTACAGCCTCGAATCTTCTGGTTTTACACTCATAATGCGCTAGGGATAAGTTGGAATGAGAAATAGAAGGCACAGCTGTTACTAGGATCAGCTAAGACAGGCAGAAATTAGACATTTTTGAGCCTGATGAATGCTGAACGTTTGAAGAATGATTACTGCAGCTGGAAACGACTTTGTGGAGTGATTCTCGGTGTCTAAGACCATGAGAAAATTCTGACGCTCCCCCACTGACTCACAAGGCTTCTCAGGAGCAGGTATGTCATTCCCCATTGACATATGTTTGTATGCCATTATAATGGAGGAGAAGGATGGAGGAGCAACAGACGATGGAAGAAAATAGAGCGAAGCAGCATTTAAGAAGGATACACCCCACCGGATACTACTCCCCTCCAAATGTACAGGCAACACAGGTCCTGTGAGGACCATCGTGTAGAGATGTGTATTAGAAAGGTTCACTTCACCAAAAAGGCAATTGGGGTGCCCCACCACCTATTGAATGAGGACCTACAGCCATGATGATCTTTCGACAATGCTCTGTCTGTATCTCTGAAAGTGACGACTGCACTCAACTTTTTTTTGGCACAGAACCATTTCAGGCAGCTAAGATGGATCTCCATAACATCGGCCAGGCTGCAGTACGGGCATGCATTCATCAAACGACTGACACATTTACATAAGAGCAGGGGAATTTATCCAGTTTGACATCACAGCATGGCAGCAGTGAGATAGAGCCATCCAGTTTCATTGGGCTGCTCGATTTCTCAAGGTCCTGCAATAGATGGCACCTGCTTTGCTTTCCGAGTTCCTACAGGAAAGCCCTCACCTTCCTCAACAGAAAGACCTTCCACTCCCTGAGTGTATAGATTTTGTGTGACAACATAGATCCTGCACATCAACATAAGCTATGTTGGAAGTTGTCATGACACATTCATCCTTTGAAATTCAGCCCTCCCTGATCTCTTCAAGGGACAAAATTATGCCAATGGATGACTTGTGGGTGACAAGGCCTACCCCCTTCTCCCATGAATAATGACTGCACTTAGAGTGCAACGAACAACAGCAGAGGAGCACTATGACAAGGCACATACCTCCACACGGGTGGTCATCAAACGGACCATTAGGGGAATTAATAGGGGTGCTTTCATTGTTCCAATAAATCAATCCCTGAATATCTGCAGAATAGATATACTGCTTAAAATTTGGAAGGATGGCGATGTGGTCAGACAAGACAAGCTGTTGTTTAAGTCACTCCATATAGTTTCAAAATTAACACTAGTAAACTTTTTTTTGCCTAATATCATACATGAAAATTCAAATAAACAGGCTTATCATTTCCACATAGTGATAAAGTGAGAAGAATATTTGATAACTGCTGTATTCCAATGCCAGTTTACCTACATTTGCAAAGAAGAAAGAGCAAAGAGTTATTGTATATATATTAATGTGATACATTTATGTGTTTGTGCCTTTTGTATTATAAGCACGGTTTCATTTAGTTTAAGAAGCTATGGTATGTGAAGAAATGTTCTAGAGGTCAATATATTTCAGTAATAATATGCTGAAGCTCATTTCTACAAATGTTAATGATAGAAAACATATTCCTTTAGGAAAGTCAGGACTCTCAAGATTCATTAGATTCAGCATTCATTAGGAACTAACCATTGGAGTTTGGGCTGCAGTTGTTTATTTCTACTTTAATGGATATTACAACACATGGAAGATCTATTACACCACTTGTATATAATGTTCCATTTTCATGCATATGAAATAATCAACTCCATCACAAACATTTCATCATAACAGACTCATAACCCAGTAGCAAAATTCATACTGAATCCTCCAATGGAAATGAACAAAACTAAAAGCCCGGAGCGACAATATCCATTCTAACCTTTCTATAAACAGTTCATTTATTATCTAAAACAAAATTTATAACCAATGTAAGTTAAATTCTAGTTTGTCTGAAATATTTTAATGAATTTTAAGTTGAACCAAACATTGAACAATTAGTAAAATAACAACTATTACAAAATTCAAACACTAATGATTACGATTATTTCTACAAATGAAAAAGATATCTAAAAAGATTCTTTATGCAAAGCACTTTGGTATTAATTAAATACAGTGTACAGTAATCGAACTATTGCAAGGATTGCTCAGGAAAATTATTGCAGTGGTACAGTGTGGTACTATTGCACCATAGAGTGATAGGAAATGGGTTCCTCACACAGTGAGTACCAATCTCAGTTGGGCCACAGAAGGGTGGAAGCAATAATAACAAAAAAAAAATCAAGGAGTTATCCAGGGCTGTTTTTGTGCACTTTCGAATAGCCAATTAGAGAACATTTTCCAAGGCCAAGAAGCAGGTTATCTAAGTGTGTTCTTAATCAGTGAATGGTATATGCAATAGACAGAAGGTAAAGAAAGAGAAAAATATTAAAAATTGTGTTTGTTGGGAGGAGTAGATGACCAAAACAAAAGAACAACCAGTTTCTGAACTGGTAAAGCCTTTATATATTTGCTATCCATGTTTGTCACTTAATATATCGAAAACAGCAAAGGTTATGCAATGTGCAGGTATCCTTATGCACTGAAATTCTGAGTGAATCTTGGAATTGGTCAGTTGTGGTGTTGCAGTTTACACATTATCTATTGTAAATGGTGAAAAATATAGATAAGATAAATTCTCAGAGAGATTCTGAAATTACATAGAACGTATGGCACAGAAACAGCCCATTTGCCGGTGTTTATGCACCACACGATAAATAATTATACAAAAGCAACTGGTAGCACGAGTGTGTGATTTTACACAGCCAAGTGCTGATAGAAAATGAAAAATAAGTATCAAACTAGAGAGCCTGGCGCCTCTGATCTCTGATTCTACATGGACAGGCTTTTTGTTGTGAGATTAGTAGCTGCTCTCATACACTGCCTCTACTTCTTAAAAAAGCAGTAATGAGTTGTGCATAAAGTCTCAAGAGTTTTTGAACAGATTTATATTGCACGAGTGCTTGTATATTTGCTGGATGACGTCCTTTGAATACTCATGTTTCTTAAAACAAACTGCTGGGTATAAATCCATTGTAACCAACTTCCATAATCGAACTCAGCTACATTCAGCTCACCAAACAGCAGCCAGCAATCAGCAGGAGAGACCAAACTCATATCTATTGATTGATTGGTTAGTCACTGTTGCAGGCAGTTCATCTCACCATCACTGATTACAACTGAGGAACATGCATTTAGCAGTCTAACTATGGATTATCAAAAACCTAAATGACTATTTACAGATGTTATAAAGAGCAGTTATTACCTGTACTATGCATAGAATCAGGTGGGAAGCCTTAAGAATATGTTTAAATGCTGAATCATCCAACTGCCTATTGTAGGTCACCCAAATGGAACTATCGTATATCACTGCCTTAGAAGTGTAAGTGTCCAGCTGAGCGCTCCCTTTGCTGTAAGGAAAAAGTGGGAAATAAATAATTTGATTCCAATCTTTTGGTTGTTGTATTTTCTCCCCTTGTCTTTCTCATTTTTTTCCCAATTGAAGCTCACCCATCTAGAATAGAGGGATAAGTCTTTTTGTATGTCCTTATACAAGAAGGAACTTCTTATGCAAAGGATAATAAACGATCCCTTCAGCATGGTTTGGAAGAGCAGTTGGATGCCAATGCAATTCAGTAACCATCTCCTAGAAGGTGCTTAATAATAGTTATCAAACATCTCTATAACAGGACTTAGTGTTACTAAAGTGCTCCTGCTTATACATCATGTCTAAATGTAGAACTTTTTAATGCAGACATCCCCCCCTTACACAAATGATAGTGCAGTCTTTCCAGCATTTTCCTCTCCTACATTAGCCTTTTCTCTAATGTTCTTGTTCCTGCATTCTCCCTCAGATACATAGAGTCACAAAAACAGAGACAACCCACTCAGACATACTAAAAAAAATAAACAAGCAATACAAAATTTCACATCGGCAGACTGAAGATTTAAATATTTATTGGGAAAATGAGAGTGGAAAAAGAGGGCAAAATATCAGGATAGAAATAATTATTTTAAAAATATCATTACACTGTATGTAATTATTCAATGATGTGCATTTTTGAAACAATATTTGTACAGATTTTGCTGCATTATCCCAGGGTGCCTAAATCATTTTGCACTCAAAATTCTGCCATCTGGATCCTTTGCACACACAATAATGGCTCTTAATAGTTAAATAAATGTAATGATTTTATAGGGAAAATGTATTAACATAAAGTTTAACAGTGACATAAAATCTGTACAGCCATAACCCAATAATATAACCTGGCATCTTACAGTTTACAAAAACCACATGTGAGTACAATTAGTTTTAGAAATGCTGCTTTAATTCAACTTAATCAAAACTTAACCAACAGTTCAGCCTACCATGAAGTTAAAACAAATGCACACAGAGTATGCAGCCATTGCAATTTACCATAACATATCAGTCTTCCTGCCACAACTGCAGAGGACAGATATCTCTCTCATGTTAAATTCTTCACACCTGGGTTTTCTGTGCAGTTTTACTTGAGCAGGCTTTAGCACAGCAGCATCTTAACATTTTGTCCACACTACAAAAATCACTCTGGAGTCAAGCCAGCTCTCCAACAAGAATCAGTCAAGCAAGAAGATTTGGGTGGAAAAGGTATGCTTGACTGAAGTAGAAAACAAAAGTTTCCTCTTTAGTCCTGTATACTCTGGTAGGAGAGCTGTTGTCAAAGTACACTTGGCTCTGAAATGCTATATTTATTTAATCATGTTTGATTGACAATGAGCAATGAAATTAGAATAATATTCCACATGCATAATAACACAAAAGCAACATGTCATCAAACAATTCATTTTGAAATCATTTTTTTCTTAGAAAAGATAAAATCTGTAGACTATCCTTTCCAAAGCATGAAAAGTGTTTGCAAACTTTACTAGAAGCTGACATTATGAGCAAGTGATGTAATTATGTGTTTTTGGAATTATTTACATAATTGTACCATGCGTTACTAATTGGATAAAAACAGAGCAGGTTAGCCTCACATTGCAAAGTGGAGGCAACTGGACTGCATGTGGATTTTTCCACATTTTTAATTTTTTTAATTTTCAAATGTGTAGTTTTGCCTCCTTCTCATTCCTGAAAACCATGTAACTGTTAGGATTTTCCTGTAGATGTGAAGAAATTTCCATATCCTTCATGTATATCCTTTATTATTATACTGTACTTATTCCTGTATAACTTTAAAGGACAGAATTAGGTATAATACAGGAAGTGCTTTAGGGAGTGTGTGATAATGTGCTCTATACTTAAAACTTTAAAAATATTACAACTTGCTTTCAATATCAAGGCCTTAAAATTACACCGTCATGAAATAGCACACAAAAACTTAACACATTCCATTGAACTTCCTTTGGCTGTTATTTCAGTGCAGGTATTAACCTATTTATTTTGAACAGGTTGATTCCTTAGCCACAATAGTAAAAAAGGAAATTCATGTGAATGCATTAAGCTTTCCACATTTGTATAACATTTCCTGTATTATACCTAAAATGTTGAAAAGCATCTGAATTTTATACGGTGATAAAATACTGGGATTTCAAATGACACTGAGTGATAGTGTCATATGAAAACTTAATGGATTCCCATGAAATGCCTTTGTTTAAAATTGTAGCTAGGGAATTAGCGAAACGTATTAGACTTTTGTGCCTATTAACTGAGCAATGTAATCTTATAGCCTTGATATTCAAAAAAAGTTATAAGGGGAAATTTTAATGGCCTCCGCCCAGTAGAAACGGGGCACTATGGGAGTTAAAATCTAAGCGGTCCACTTACCACTCTTTCTACCCCACGGCTATCTGAAAGCTGGGCGACTGAGGTCTCCAGCCCACCCGATATCGTGTGGCCCAAACCCGATGAGCTGCCTTTAGTCACCCATTTGGCGTGGGCAGCTCACCAGCTCCATTTAAATGAGGCCCAGTCGTTAAGGACCGGGCTTCTCGCTGCACCTCATGTTTGGACCACCCACGTGTTCTGCCTACCGACCGCCTGGGAGTTATGATCTATCCTAAACGTTTTCTGTATTGAGATCACCATTACACAGTCCCTTTAATTCTTTGGTGTAATACTTCCTGTAATGCTTCTCTATCACTCATTCATCATATTTTTTCCAATCTAGGTAAATTTCTTCTACTACACTTGATTGAGTTATTCTTCCCAAGTATGTGATTGCCAGCCCTGACTTTCACTTTCTTAAGAGCTGCAGCAGGCTACAGACAATTAAGTTAAAATAAAGTAAATACAAATGAATGACTCCAAATTAATTTTAAATGTAAGAAAGTTTAAACTGTTTATACAATAATTCTTATAATTAGGATAATTTACACTTACTACCTCTTGCACTCATCTCTCTTCCAGATGCAAAGCAATCTTAAAATATTGTCTCTTTTAGCTCCTGCTCTTCAAGAACCTATTCGTTCCACACTCTGACCTGCAATTGACCTGTCAAACAAACCCAGGGATTTTATCTGCAAGGTGACCTGCAAGTGGACCCACTATTTATTTCAGAATGCAGTGCAATTACACCTTTTAACCTTAAAGAGATACATACCTGTAAAGTTAGGGATTCACAGACAGGCTGGTATCAGGGAAAAGACCCCTGGCCTTATTAGAAGGTAAACTAGTGACTCACAGAGACAGATAAAGCAAATGGGTCACATAAAATACAGAACCATATAAATAAATCCATTGCACCTCTGTTCTTTATTTGAGTTTGGATAGATATCATATAGACTTGACTGCTCAACTGTTTCTTTCATGTATTCTGATTTGATACTCTATCTTTGAATATGTAACTTGTTGAAACACTTTAAGTATAAATGACTACAGATGCACCAAAACATACTGATGTAAGTATACTGAACATTCTCTAGTTTGCCATTCTTATCTTTAGTTGTAATCATACACAATCACTTTGTAACAAATTCATCCAACCATATGCCCATGGTTAGAATATTGTGCACTATCTAATCTTTCTAGACCCAGGCTTGACACATGGGTTCTTTTTTGTGTCTGCACTACTGCTGCTGGAGTCTTATTTCCATGGTCTGGTGTTGCACTGTGGCAACTGTTATTTGTGAAAGTTCTGCTTTCCTGATTCCTTCCAAGGGTTTAAGTTTTACCTGTTGGTAGCATTTATGTAAGTTCTCAACAGGTGTAATTCAAACCTTCAAAATTAGATGCTTAAATTAGGTTTGTGGAGACACTATCTATTACGTAAGAACATAAGAAATAGGAGCAGGAGTAGGCCATACGGCCCCTCGAGCCTGCTCCGCCGTTCAATAAGATTATGGCTGATCTTTGACCTCAACTCCACCTTCCTGCCTGATCCCCATATTTTGACAAGGTCCCACGTGGCAGACTGATCAAAAAAGTACAAACCCATGGGATCCAAGGGAGAGTGGCAAGTTGGATCCAAAATTGGCTCAGTGGCAGGAAGCAAAGGGTAATGGTTGATGGGTGTTTTTGTGACTGGAAAGCTGTTTCGAGTGGGGTTTTGTAGGGCTCAGTACTAGGTCCCTTGCTTTTTGTGATATATATTAATGATTTGGACTTAAATGTAGGGGGCATGATTAAGAAGTTTGCAGATGATACAAAATTGGCTGTGTGGTTGATAGTGAGGAGGAAAGCATGTCCTTAATGATATATTCCAGCATTTTCCTGACTACTGATGTCAGGCTAACTGGCCTGTAATTCCCTGTTTTCTCTCTTCCTCCTTTCTTGAATAGCAGTGTTATATTTGCTACCTTCCAATCCACTGGGACCATTGTAGAATCTAGAATGTAAGGCCTTCAGGTCCAGGGGATTTGTTGGCTTTTAGTCCCATTAATTTCTCATGTACTTTTTCTTTACTAATATTAACTACTTTAAGTTCCTCACTCTCATTAGACCCTTGGTTCCCCATTATTTCTGGTATGTTTTTTGTGTCTTCTACTGTGAAGTCAGATACAAAATATTTATTTAATATCTCTGCCATTTTCTTTTTCCCCATTATAATTTCTCCTGTCTCTGCTTCTAAGGGACCCACATTTACTTTCACTACTTTCTTCCTTTTTACATACTTGTTGAAGCTCTTACAATCTGTTTTTATATTTCTTGCTAGTTTACTCTCGTTCTATTTTCTCCCTCTTTATCAATTTTTTGGTCACCCTTTGCTGCTTTCTAAAACTCTCCCAATCCTACTCTTCTTAGCAACATTATGAGCCTCTTCTTTTAATCTAATACTATCCTTAAGTTCTTTAGTTAGCCACTGCTGGATCACTTTTCCCGTGGTGCTTTTATTCCTCAATGGAATGTATATTCAATGAGAATTATGAAATATTTCTTTAAATGTTTGCCACTGCTCATCTACCGTCATATCCTTTAATCTAATTTCCCAATTAACCTTAGCTAACTCACCCCTCATACCTATGTAATTGGTTTTGTTTAAGTTTAAGACTCTAGTTTCGGACTTAATTATGTCACTCTTGAACTCAATGTGAAATTATATCATATTATGATCACTCTTCCCCAGAGGATCCATTACTACGAGATTACTAATTAATCCTGTCTCAATGCACAAGACAAGATCTAAAATGGCCTGTTCCCTGGTTGGTTCCATGACAAATTGTTCTAGGAAACTGTCTCAAATGCATTCCATGATCTCGTCCTCCAAACTACTTTTGCCAATTTGATTTTCCCAGTCCATATGAAGATTAAAGTCCCCTAGGATTATTGCATTACCTTTGTTACAAGCTCTTCTTATTTCTTGATTAATGCTCTGTCCAACAGTCTAACTACTGTTCGGGGGCCTATAAACTACACCCGCCAGTATTTTCTGCGCTTTGTTATTTCTTATCTCCACTCATACTTCCTGATCTTCCGAGTCAAGATCCTTTCTCACTACTGTCTTTATGTCATCCTTTATTATCAGGGCTACGCTCTTTTCTTTTCCATTTTGTCCGCCTTTTCGAAAAGTCAAGTACCCTGGAGTATTTGGTTCCCAACCTTGGTCACCTTGCAACCATGTCTCAGTAATGGCTACTAGATCAAACCCATTTATCTCTATTTGTGCCATTAATTCATCTATCTTGATATGAATGCTTTGTGTATTCAGATAAAGCTCCTTTAATTTTAACTTTTTACTATTTTTCCCTGATTTGACCGTATTCACTGATGCACTATTACCATTAAACTCTCTGTCCCTTCCTGACACACTCTGCTTATCTTTACCCAAATCATTACACTGCTCTACGGTCTTGACTTTTCTCTTTAGATTTGTAAATTTACCCTTACCTGAACCCCCACTCCATCTTTTTAATTTAAAGCCCTATCTACAGCCCTAGTTATTCAATTTGCCAGGACACTAGTCCCAGCCTGGTTTATGTGGAGCCCATCTCAATGGAAGAGCTCCCTCTTTTCCCAGTTCTGGTGTCAGTGCCCATGAATTGACACCCCTTTCTCCCACACCACTCTTTGAGCCACGCATTTAATTCTCTGATTCATTTGACCCGATGCCAATTTGCGGGTGGCTCAGGTAATAATTATTACCTTTGAGGTTCTGCTTATTAATTTGGACCCTAGCTCCTCAAATCCCTCAGTAGAACCTCGTTCCTAGTTCTACCTATGCTGTTGGTTCCTACATGGACCACGACAACTGAATCCTCCCGCTCATTACATTATATGATGCTCCATCAATAGGTTTAATGTAGTAGGATCTCAGTGTTGTCCGTTTTTCCAATAATATTTGCAAGTTTCTACAATTTATTCTCTGCACTCTTACTGTGTTACCTTTTTTCAAAGGTTTCAGAGGGTCTGCTGCTTGACCATAGTAATGTTGTTGATCTGTGATTTAATAGACCTAGGTAGAAATACTGGGAATCCTGTTGTGTTTTTCTTAAGAAGGTGCTTTCCAATCTGCAAGATTGCTGGCTTGTGTATGTTATGGATTGGTGAAGATGTTTTTGAATTGCTACTGTTTTGCAAAGTCTCTGAACTCAGCAGACATGAATTGTGGTCTGCCGTCTATGGTGACCAAATCACACAACACGCCTTGCTAAGATTGATTTCATCACACTGATGACTTGTTTGCCTTTATGTATTTTCTGTAGGATCTCTGGTTTCATGGATTTCAGATAATGATTTTATTTTGCCTTTGAACACAATATCATTTTCTACAGCCAATTCATTGTGGAAATGCCAATGGTCCTTGATACCAATGGACATATCCGATTTGGCTTTCAACCATCCTGACTTTGTCTTGACAATCAGATCTACTAGCATAGTATCTTCTGCAGTATCTTGTATTTCTAGAATTTTATTGTCTGAAATGGTTAAGTTTGCCATTACACAGTATGCATGTTTGTTATCTATTTCTTCCTCCTTTGTTTTATGGTTTGGTTGATAAGTGCTTGAGAGTGAGTCTGCAACTGGAATTTCTTTCCCTGGTCTGTGCTGGATAATCAAATCAAGCTTTTGGAGTTTTAAGTTTGTGCTCTGCAGCCTTGGTTCTACTGCAGATAATGTTGTTTTCATGATGTTCTTATTTGGTTTGTGGTCTGTTTCACTTTGACCCTATATCCATGTATGTGCTTGTGGAATTTCTGTGCCCATTCACAATCTCCAACATCTTTATTTCTCTATGTATGTAATTCTTTTGTGCTTCAGTTAGTGTGAGAGTTATAAGCCACAGATTTGCCTTCTTGGAGGAGTATAGTACCTAACTCAGTGTGTGGTGTGTCAAGTTATGAAAGGACTTTGTTCTTGGTATTAAAATACTATAACACTATAATAATGTAACATTGGTCCTGGAGATTTTGTGAATAGTTGCTTTATTTCTTCAAAGTCTTTATCAAAGATGATGTCCAATTTGAAACGTCCATCCTTTCTCGTCACTCATGTTTGGCTTGAAACAAATCTCATACCCATGCATCATACCCACAATTGTCTCAAGCTGTGCTTTTGCCTTTGGGACTTCATATATTGAACATCTTCAGCCATTTTAGGATGTGGTTCGAGACGATCAGTAGTAAATATGTTTCTGTGACTTGTGTTTTGTCCATATTGAACCTTAGGTTTTTCTCCCAGCATATCTGTAGACGTGATCTGAGTTTTTGTTGGGTGTATCTTGTGTAGCTCTGAACACCAGAATATCATTAGGTAACACCTCAGCTCCCTTGAGTGTGTCTAGGATTTCATGGACTTTTCACTGTAATACTTCCTACGTTGATAAGATTCCAAATAGTATGTAGTTAGCTCACTGCTTTCCTCCTGAAAAGCTAATTGCTAGTATCTTAACATTGCATCGAGGATGGAGAAGACTCACGTGTCAGCAAGTTTATTTATAATGTCTTCAGTTCTTGGCATTGGGCACAGCTCCTTCATAATTGCTTTGTTTAAATCCTTGCGATCAAGGCATATGGAAATCTGGCTGGAGTTTTTCTTACAGCTAACCCATGGGTCTGGATTACTACCTTCTTTATTACACCCATTTTCTGCATACACTGCAGTTCTTTCTTTTCCAAGTAACACTAGAGCTACTCTCCTAGGTGAAAGGACGACTGATGGTACTTCTGTGTTTAGATTCTTTATTATTATTCCGCTCCTATTTACAACATAGTTGTAGTTCAGCTTTCTGTTTACTTAAGGATACTTGCTCTTGGCAATAACCATTATCTAGATCAGACATCATTTTTTTCAATGTATGCTTTGTTTGAAAAATATATATTTTGAAATACCCATTCTTACCACGCTTCTGTCATTTGGCATTTATGAGCTGAGCAGTTCTCCCTGTTGAGTGGAGGTCATTCACATCTACTAAAATTTCAATTCTTCTTGGCCTTGAAATTCCATGTGGACTTTGTGCTGGATTTGTGCTGACGAGTGATGAGATGTACCTGCCATTACTTGGCAAAGATGGATCTTCAGAATTTACATATCTATTGGAGGATCCTTTGGCACAAATTGCATGCAAAACAGGAATGCTTTGCTGGGGTTGCTGGGAATGAAAGTGACGCACTTAAAAAGCCAATTCTGATAGAAGATTGCATCAGCAGGCTGGGAAAACAGCAGATAAGAAGCAAAATTCTTTGATCACTCAGTTCACCATTAGCTAGCTGCATTGAATGGCTTATCTGTATTTTGCCCTACTTTTCAAGAATGTCTACCAGTGCTTGTCTGGCACTGACAGCCTAAAAAGGGACAAGGGCAGTTCAAGAAGGGACAAAATTTCATTGAGATAATCTTCAAGGAGATAGAGCAAAGGACGGACAGACTGCTGGCTCTCCATGGGAGGAAACCTCCGAAAAATGTTTCTCATGCTATGTGGAAGTAGGTGGTACTGGTATTGAGTGCCAACCTTTTCACCCCCAGAATTGAAGACCAGTGCTACAAGAAGTTCAATGACCTGACCAGTGCAGACAAGGTGACACACCAGCAACTCTCTGTTTTCTTCCTTGGGCACCAGCACACTCATCGCCCTTGTAAATTAACAACTGCACAACGAACCCTTTATACTGCACTCTGGTTAAGGGGGGCATGAATTTGGGATCTTACACTATGTGTCGCCATCTCTCCTAACATCAATTACTGGCATTAACATCTTTAGAACCCCTTCCTCTACTTTGACAGGATGATACCACCACACATCTCCCACATAAGGAGTGTGATTTTAGCCTGGAAAAATGGGTGGGTTGGGGGTGGGGCAGCATTAAAAATTGCAACAATTTCAAACCTGCCCCCAACCCGCCCATTTCTGGGTTTCACCAGGGTGGGTCGAGGGGCAGGCAACCAACCTGCTCTCAGGATGCGGGTTGGTCACTAAAACCTTTCAAGAAGGCTGCAGGCCTCCATTTTTTCAGGTTTTGTGATTTTAGTTTCTGGGGGCAGATGAGTGCCTTTATAGCACAGCTTGTGGGCCCGGAGGAGCAGGAGTGGTTCCCCCAGGCCCAACAAGCCTATCTGCAGCGTCCTCCCCCCAATGATCGCTGATGCCCGCCCAATGATCGCGACCCCCCCAATGATCACGAGACCCCCCAATGATTTCGACCCCCAAGATGGCCCATGATCCTGACCCCCCCTTTGGTGACTGACCCTCCGATCCCCCTGATGACCCTCCTGATGACTGACCACCCCCCAGATAACTGACCCCCCCCATGATTGACCCTGTTTGACTGAACCCCCGATGACTAACTCCCCCCCATTGACCCCCATGTCTGCCAATGCTCCCATGCCCCCATGCCCCCCCACTTCCCCTCCCTCCCCCAATCCATTCAATCTAAGACTTATGAACACTTACCTCTTCCTTGCTCTTCTCCCGTCTGACTGAGACCAGCCTATCAATCAGGGGAAGCTGTCGAAGAAAATGGATGTCCTTATGTCAAAATTGTAAACCTTCTGGGTTTCCTGTGCGCAATTCATTCCCCCCCCTGCGCCCCCTTCCCGGCTCCGGGCTAAAATTATGCCCCAGTTGTCCAATGCAACCTGGGACACAATACTTGCGAGAGGTACTGCATCATAGGAGGCATCCTGACATTAAGGAGCAGGCCATGGACCTGATAGCCAGGCACACTGATCTTGCCATGGAAGCTGACCCACCATCTCTCCCCCGACCTCCACTATCTCTCCCTCGACCCACCATCTCCCCCCCAACTCACCATCTCTCCCCCGACCTCCACCATCTCTCCCTCATCTCACCATCTCTCTCTCTCAACCCATCATCTCCTCCTCGATCCACCATCTCTCCCCCCTCCCGACCCACCATCACCCCCCCGACCCCCCCATCTTTCCCCCTGACCTCCACAATCTCCCCCCTGACTCACTATCTCTCCCCGGACTCACGATCTCTCCCTGACCCACGATCTCCCCCCCCCCCGACCTCCACCATCTCCCCCTCGACCCACCATCTCCCCACCAGCCTCCACCTTCTCCCCCCGACCCACCATCTCTCCCCCGACCCATGATTTCTCCCTCCCTCCTCTCTGATCCCTGGCTGTGGCCTACCAGCGCAGGCCTTCCCACACGGCAGACAGCCAGCCTCTCAATCTGGCTGGTTGCCGGCTGGTAAACAGAGACATTTTTTAAAAAGGAGGTCCTGCTGTTAAATTGGTAGGACCTCCGCGTTACCTGCATTTCTGGGTCTCCTGGCCGCTACCCCCCACCCCCACAGGCTCCCTCCCTGCCTCCCCGTAAATATCAGGGCCATAGTGCTGGCACCAGGTTAGTGATTGTTTATCTTTACATTTGCCGCACCATTCGCACAGCCTACTCACTCTTAGGTTCTCCCTTCCTTTTCTGTAAACCCAACACAGCAACGTGGTGATGGAGGGATGGGGTGGCAAAGGATGAGATAGAAGTGGAAGATGGTGAGGAGGAGGAGAAAGAGGAGAGGCGGAACCTCTTCCTTGTTGATTATGAGAATGTCAATGCTGAGGAGGATCATGATGAAGAGAGAGGTGAAATGAACGTGAAGCCCACACATGAGTTTGTGAATCAACATCCTGCCCCGTATTACTCTGCCACAACCCCCTCAATCTCACTCCCACACACCAGCTCAGATACTAGTGTTAATGAAGATGAGGAGGATGCAGAGCCACCTTCCCAGGAATATCTAAGTTCAGGACTTTTTGTATGGTGAAGTTTTGCAGGGTAGAGCAGGCTACAACTATGTGACACGTGAGCTGCAGCTTACCTTAGAGCCCTTCCCAACCTGTCCAGGCAGTGAAAGTGTCTATTGATGGCCACTCTGGTAGAGGCATGTGCTGTGTCGTGGCGCTCCTCGGCTGCTGTTCGGGTAACTGTTAGTGAGGGTTATTATCCTTGGGAGCGGGGGGTAGACCTTGTCATCCACAAGCCATCCATTGAAATGAATTTCGAAGGATGAATTCATCATGGCATCTTTCAGCATAGCTCGCAATGATGTGGAGTATCCTTTAAATGTTATCGCACACAATCTGTGGTGGATTTAGTGAGTGGAACCCCTTCCTGTTGAGGACGGTCAGGGGGTTTTCTGTAGGAGTTCGCAAAGCAATATGGGTGGCATATATTGCAGCCAGGACCTTGGGAAATCCTATCTTGGGTGCTCCCATGCAGTAATGTAAAACTGGATAAATTCCCCAGCTCTTGTGTAAAATGGGTCAGTCACCTGATGAATACATGCCCGTACTGCACCTTGGCTGATGTTATAGAGATTCTCCATGGCTGCATGGAATGACTATGTCCCAAAAAAGTTGAATGCAGTCATCACCTTCACAGCGTGGGCAAGTGACGATGGCTGCAGATCCTCGTGAAGTATCCTTTGCATCTGTCTTTATCAAGGAAGAAGATGCTAACGTCACAGTAAAAGAGGAGGTAGTCGAGATACTGGATGGGCTAAAAATTGATAAAGAGGGTCTACTAGAAAGGTTGGCTGTACTTAAAATAGATAAATCACCCGGTCCGGATGGGATGCATCCTAGGTTGCTGAGGGAAGTAAGAGTGGAAATTGTGGAGGTACTGGCCATAATCTTCCAATCCTTCTTAGATATGGGGATGGGGCCAGGGGACTGGAGAATTGCAAATGTTACACCCTTATTCAAAACAGGGTGTAAGGATAAACCCGGCAACTACAGGCCAGTCAGTTTAACGACAGTGGTGGGGAAGCTTTTAGAAACGATAATCCGGGACAAAATTAATAGTCACTTGGACAAGTGTGGATTAATAAAGTAAAGACAGTATGGATTTGTTAAAGGCAAATTGTATTTAACTAACTTGATTAAGTTTTTTGATGAGGTAACAGAAAGGGTTGATGAAGTCAATCCGGTTGATGTGGTGTATATGGACTTTCAAAAAGCATTTGATAAAATGGCACATAATGGGCTTGTCAGCAAAATTGAAGCCCGTGGAATAAAAGGGGCAGTGGCAGCATGGATATGAAAGTGGCTAAGTGACAGGAAACAGAGAGTAGTGGTGAACGGTTGTTTTTCAGACTGGAGGAAGGTATGCAGTCGTGTTCCCCAGGGGTCGGTACTAGGACCACTACTTTTTTTGATATATATTAATGACTTGGATTTAGGTGTGGAGGGCACAATTTCAAAATTTGCAGATGACACAAAACTTGGAAGTGTAGTAAAGAGAGAGGACGATAATAATAAACTTCAAGAGGACATAGATAGGCTGGCGGAATGGGCGGACACATGGCAGATGAAATTTAATGCAGAGAAGTGCGAAGTGTTACATTTTGACAGGAAGAATGAGGAGAGGCAATATAAACTAAATGGTACAATTCTAAACAGGGAGTAGGAACAGAGAGACCTGGGGGTTTATGTACACAAATCTTAAAAGGTAGAAGGACAGGTTGAGAAATTCGTTAAAAAAGCATATGGTATCCTGGCTTTATAAATAGTGGCATCGAGTACAAAAGCAAGGAAGTTATGTTGAACCTTTATAAAACACTGGTTCGGCCAAAACTGGAATATTGGGCTCCATTTTAGCACCCGCTATCGGGTGCGTTCCTGGGGGGGGGGGGGCGAAAATCGGGGAATCCCGGAGCGGGTCTGGAGCCCGGCTCCAACCCACCCACTTCCGGGTTCCCCACAGACGCGCCGACGTGCATGCGCAGCCCCCGCATGTGGGAATCCCGCAGGCAATTAAAGCCGGCGGGGTGCCACTTAACGGTATTTATGTTGCTATTTCAGGTCATTAACAGACCTGATTAAGGGAATATGTCTGGAGGGGTGGGATTTTAGAAACAACTGGGACTGTTTCCCATACTGGGGGAAACACTCCCAGTTGAAATGGACGTGTTGCAGCTGTCAGCCTGTGGCAGCTGCAAAGGTCCATTTGACAGGTGAGGGGGGAGACCCTCACTCATTGCAGGAGGCCACTCTGTCACTTGGGACAAAGTTTGGCCTCCACAACCCTCCTCCTGACAATCAAATTCACCAACTTGCACACTTACCCCGGGGTCCAGAGACATGTACCTACCTTGCGGACCCCCTCAGATGTACATCTTCCAGATGGGGGCCGCCGTAGCTGCAGTCATGACCTCCTCGGAGGGCGAACAGCATCACCATCCTCATCTGACACGTGGAGCTCCACAACACAGTGCTGTGACACATCCACCTGCACAGCAGGAGGGAGGGCAACTGCAGAGAGAGATGCGTCATAGGAGGCACTACCCTCGCCACAGGGTCCACAGACCAAGGCTCAGCTTCCTGGACCTCTCTGAGCAGCAGTGCACACGGAGGCTCAGAGTCACTCGACATGTAGTCGTGGACATCTGCAGCCTCCTTCATGCCGAGCTGCTCCCGGTTGGCCCGAGCACCATCTTCTTACCTGTCGCTGTCAAAGTCACCACTGCCCTCAACAATTTCTCCTCCGCATCCTTCCAGGGTGCCACCGGGGACATCGCCGACGTCTCTCAGTCGTCTGCACAAAAGAGCCCTGCAAATACACCTACACCCACTCTGCAGTGACACAATGGGTGGCATCAGTTGTGGGTCTTCATTGTGATCCTCAGGAAAGGGCATTATTGCACAAACCAGACAAGATTCGCAAAGACGTGGCAGTAGTGGTGCCAATATAATATGTGATGTGAGTTGGTCAGAAATTAAATAGCAGAAAAAACCATGACAAACCCTCAAACACCCTTGTGCATCCCCTTCATGCTCACGACACGTTTGCCTTACGCTTCCTACTGCACATATGTGATGCATGCCCTGTGGCTGCAGCACAGGTAGTGGCAGGTTGAGTGAGGCTGACCGTGAAAGAGATGCATGAGAGGGTGAGTATGAGATAGAGCCATGAGATTGTATGAGGATTGGGTTGAGTGGTAGTGGTGGGATGAGTACTGGCGAGGTGAGTAAGTGCAGGTAAGATGAGGATGAGGTTTGAGTGGGGTGAGGGGTGATGTGACAGAGTAGTGTTGGCAGTGCAGAAGGAGATGTGGGGTGGGGGCGGTGATGTGGCAGGCGGAGTGTAGGGGAATGAGTAAGTGTACTCACTTTGGCTGACCTATTTAGGTCATTGCAGCGCCTCCTGCACTGTATGCAGGTGGGCGATATGTTGGTGGTGCAGGTGACCTCCTCTGCCACCTCGAGCCAGGCCTTCCTGGTGGCAGAGGCAGGCCGCTTCCTCCTGCCCGCCGGGTGGACGATCTCTGTCTTCCCCCTCCTCCTCACCCCATCGAATGATACCTGGAATGAGGCATCATTAAACTGGGAGCAGCCTTCCCCTGGGCTGCTCCATGCTGTATTTTTTCCTATTTGTTGCAGCATCAGTCGGTGGAGGACTGCCCCTTTAAATAGAACTCCTCCAGATGACAGGCCTTACTGCGCATGCGCAGTCCGCCCGACCGCAGCTCAGCAGTGGGGAACCCGGAAGACCAGGTAAGTGGATCCAATTAGGCTGCGATTGCGCGTGGAGGGCAGACTGATTTCGCCGGGCGCGTTACCCACACGCCCAATAGCCCCCCCGCCGCGAACCCGCAGCCCTGGCAATATCGAGCCCCTTGTGTCCAATTCTGGGCACCGCATTATAGGAAGGATGTGAAGGCTTTAGAGAGCGTGCAGAAAAGATTTACTAGAATGATTCCAGGGATGAGGGACTTTAGTTACGTGGATAGACTGGAGAAGCTGGGGTTGTTCTCCTTTGAGCAGTGAAGGTTAAGAGGAGATTTGATAGAAGTGTTCAAAATCATGACTGGTTTAGATAAAGTAAATAAAGAGAAACTGTTCCCATTGGCGGAAGGGTCAAGAATCAGAGGACACACATTTAAGGTGATTGGCAAAGGAATCAAAGGTGACATGAGGAAAAACTTTTTTAATGCAACGAGTAGTTATGATCTGGAATACACTGCCTGAAAGAATGGTGGAAGCAGATTCAATTGTGACTTCCAAAAGGGAATTAGATAAATACTTAAAGGGAAAAGAAATTCAGGGTGATGGGGAAAGAGCGGGGGAATGGTGATTGCAGTTTTTTATGTTCTCTTTTAATGAATGTTTGAATCTGCAGCATGGAACATTGAATCCAAATGAGTTTAATCCACAGCTCATGACAGTAGGTGTTAAAACAATATGACTGAAAACAAAATAGTGTTGAATGATTGTATTTTAACTTAAGGTTTTGATTTTTTTTAATTGCTGGACGAAACTGAATTTTATTCCCAGAAAGCAAGTATTGATCATTTTGCCTCAAAGTAGCCTTGATCTTAAATACATATTTCACCAGTAAATTATGTCTCCTGTGATACATGAGGGAACATGAGATGCTTACATTATAAAGTTACAATTTTATGGCACAATTAGCATTCAAGAACTGTCTAATCCCACATGAATTTAGAACACTACTGGCAGCCTCCATCAGCATTTAACAATGATAATATATTCTTGACAGGTTTTACATATAAAAAGTTCCAGATAACAATTCAATGTATGATTTAAGTATGAAATGAAAGCCTTAAATCAAACTGTAATCATTTGACAGTATTTAGTTTTCAGTCATATAGTTTTAACGCCTTCTGTCATGAACAATAGATTGATTTCACTTGGATTAAATGAGCGTGAAATTGGTCCTAGTTGCGCCCGTTTTCCAGGCAGAAAATGGGGACACAGTGGTATATTTAGGGGGCCAATCTCCCATCCCCCAATGTCAGAAACATGTCCAGTGACATATTGGTTCAGGTACTGTAATGGTGTACCTGGTGCCAGCCTAAAACAGGTGTTGGTCCCCTTTGAGTATGCCTTTAAGGAGCCTAATGCCTGTTTTAGGACCCATTCTGGAAATTCGTTTCCCCTGAGCACAGCGTTATAAAGTACCAAAACAACATTATGAAGCACCTGTAATGATGCTCCTTTTACACTTGTCAAACCGCTAACAAGTCACTTAACCAGTGTAATTGATGAACATTTTATTAATCCACCCATGGACTGCAACAACTTTAGAGTTAGGACATGGTATCAAATCTGAAAAGTGTACTTCAGTGATTGTACCATAGAAGTACTTGTGAATTACATCGTAGAGAAACAGGAGGACTTTCATTGGAAAAGACAGCCCACAGCATAATCTGGAGATAAACAGCTTGGCCAATCATCTCAGTCCCAGGACATCACTGCAGGAGTTTCTCAGGGCAGCTTCCTAGACCCAACTATCTTCATCAATGACCTTCCCTCCATCATAAGGTGGAGCTGTTCGCTGATGATTGCACGGTGTTTAGCTCCATTTGCAATTCCTCAGATAATAAAGCATTCCGTGCCCGCATGCAGCAAGACCTGGACAACATCCAGGCTTGAGCTGATAAGTTGCAAGTAACATTCATTCCACAGAAATGCCAGGCAATGACCATCTCCAACAAGAGAGAGCCTAACCACCTTCCCTTAACATTCAATGGCATTACCATTACCAAATCCCCCCCCATCAACATCATGGGGGGTTATCATTGACCAGCAACTCAACTGGACCAGCCACATAAATACCGCGGCTACTACAGCAGGCCAGAGGCTGCGTATTTTGCAATGAGTGGTTCACTTCCTGACTCCCCAAAGCCTCTCCATCACCTACAAGGCATAAGTTAGGACACCATCCAGGACCATGAGCAGCCCACTTGATCGGCACCCCATCCACCAGCTGAAACATCCACTCCCTCCACCACAGTGGCTGCTGTGTGTACTATATACAAGATGCACTGCAGAAAATCACCAAGGCTTCTTTGGCAATACCTCCTAAACCCGCAATCTCCACCACCGAGAAGTGGCAGCAGGTGCGTAGGAACACCATCGCCTCCAGGTTCCTCTCCAAGTCACATACCATCCTGACTTGGACATATAGTGCCATTCCTTCATTGTCGCTGGGTCAAAATCCTGGAACTCCCTACCTAACAGCAATATGAGAGTACAATCACCACATGGACTGCAGTGGTTCAAGAAGAAGGCCCATGATCACCTTCTCAAGGGCAACTAGGGATGGGCAATAAATGCTGGTCTTGCCAGTGACGCCCATATCCCGAGAATGATTTTAAAAATATGTCACAGAGAATGTGAACTTGGAAACTATTACAGTGAGGTGCTGGAAAGAGATACAGATGTTGTTTACTGACTTGCAAAACTGCACCAAAGAAAGAATTGTACTGGAAAGCAGTGATGGAGACGAAAATTAAGTTTTCAAAAAATGTTCTACTTTCACAGAGGAACAAATTAATTGCCATATGCCAAGTTACCAGTTTGTACCTTAAATAGAAATTAACTGTGGCAAAATGTTGGTTTATGATCACTGTAAGGCACATGGCTGATGGTACAAACCTGCTGATTTCTCATGCACATTTGTCTGTGCACTATGGTACTCACAAATATCGATGTAAGGAAGAAGATGACAGGCTTAATGAAATTAAGCAAGGTTAGTGCGAAGGATTATTAGCTATGCCCTCCAACCATCACAAAGTAATGTGACTTCAAGTGAGCCAACAATGATCCTTTGATCTTGCTAACACTGCCATATCGTGACATTTACCATTGCACAGAAGCTCAGTGGGCTACTGAAGGAAGTCCTTGAACAGCAAGGGTAAAGTTGTTAAAAGAACCCACTCTCAACTACTTTTGTTATACTAGGTGCACAGCAAAACACCTCCCAAACTTATCACTTTATTCATCACAATCCTAACCATGCATATATAACATTTGAATGCCATACAAACTCTGCAGCTCCTGGAAATTGTTACTGAAGTAAAAGGAATTAGGGGTTACGGGGAGCGGGCAGGAAATTGGACATGAATTTAGATTTGAGGTTAGGATCAGATCAGCCATGATCTTATTGAATGGCGGAGCTCGAGCCTAGGGTTAGGGTTCGGCCGATTGGCCTACTCCTGCTCCTATTTCTTATGTTCTTATTTTCTTATGTTCCTCCTCTTTTCCTTCTCTCATGACTCTTCTACTCGGATTACAAAGTGGAATTCAATAGAAAGGAACAAACGTGCACTAGGTGGGGACCAGGGAAATACAGCCCTCTGAACATTTGAGGAGGCCACCCTGCTTAGCATTGGAAGGGAAATCATACCAAAGTTGGAGGCCACTGCACAGCTAATCTCTCGTGTGTTAAGCTCATGTCAACTAACATAACACAACAGCATCTCAGTGCCAAACTAACCTTGGTCACCTTAGTGTAAATAGAAATAAAGATATTAAGAAAGAGCTTGCATTTATATAGCATCTTTGATATCATCAGAAAGTCCCAAAGCATTTCACAGCCAATGAAGTACAGTAAAGTTTACTGTTTTAATGGCAGTGCTGTGTCTGCCCTGGAGTTGAGCTGCAGGCCTTTCTGCAGCATGTTGCACACCTCTGTCACTGGCTCCTTGGTGAATATGAGTCTCTGAAAGCATTGCATTTCTGTCAGGTTCAGATTATTCTTTTGTGGTCGATGTATTCAGTTAGCAGGATAATGGCAAGTAGGAGCCCTCCTCCTGAAAAGATGATACACTTCCCTGGTATCCTAAGGTTCTTCCTCGTCCTCCTCCTCTTCTTCCTCCAAGTAGTACATGTACAATAAGATTCAGAATGGAACACACATTGTTCTAAGGGAGATGGTAAGACCTGGAACCTCTATGTAATAACCAAGGTCTTCTTAAAAGCTTCTGGACCAGGTGAAGCCCTAGCGCACCAACAAACTTTTAAATTATGGTCTCCTAGCTGCTGAAAAGTCTATTTTTTATGCACAATCCAAGTTCATGCCTGTCTCTTTAAGCATCCGTAGATTTCAGACAAGGCATAGCAGCTGACAGGCCAATTTAGATGGGCATTAATAGGATCTGAGCTGCGACCAGTGTAAGGGGAGGAAACTGGTGCAGAGGTCAGAAGGACATTACTCTAGCTCTATCAGACGTAAATTACACTTCAGCATTTGCTTGAGGCAGGATGCCTGGTTCGCCATTGTAAAAAGGGGTCCAGCACAACTGGGTGAAGACTGAGCACCTTTTTCCTTTATAATGCCCCAGAAATAGGCACCGCAGGGCATTATGCAGAGGAATATTGTCCATGATATGTGAGAGAAGTGAAAAAGAATGCAATATTGTCAAAAGCCAGAGTCATCTGAGGATGGGTGGATTATTGTGATAATTCCAGAAATTATAGGAAGGCATCCTGTATGAGCAATAGACATGCAAGTGTTTCATTGTGGACAATTTTAGTTGTTTGAATTTACCACCATGAAAAAGGCTATTTTGTAGTTTAATATATATATGTCTCTTGTATTTTGCTCAGCAACAGAGATATCAAGTTTTAATTATTACACAGATTATTATATTCTGTTTTTCACAACATATGCTTGAAAGGAACAAGGATGTCAAAAAGATTGAATGCAACGTACAATTACACAAACAGATAAAGTTTAGTCAATGATGATACAGTTAATGAACATGCTGCAGGCCACATAGGCAGCATAACAATGGAATTACAGACCGAGGCATAAGGCAATTATATTGAATTACATCAAGTCTACAGCACAGAAACAGGCCATTCGGCCCAACTGGTCCGTGCCGGTGTTTATGCTCCACACAAGCCTCCTCCCACCCTACTTCATCTAACTCTATCAGCATATCATAGGAATAGGAGGAGGCCATTGATCCCCTCGAGCCCCATTCAATAAGATCGTGGTTGATCTGTATCCTAACTCCATCCACCTACCTTGGCTCAATATCCCTTAATACCCTTGCTAGCAAAAATCTATCAATCCCAGATTTGAAATGATTAATTGAACTAGCATTTACTGCTTCTTGTGGGAGAGAGTTCCATACTTCTACCGTGAAGAAGCGTTTCCTAACTTCTCTCCTGAATGGCCTGGCTCTGATTTTAAGATTATGTCCCCTTGTCCGAGACTACCGCACCAGTGGAAAAAGTTTCTCTCTATCTACCTTACCAATTCCTTTCAAAATCCTAAAAATTTCAATCAAATCACCCCTTAGCCTTCTATGTTCCAGGGAATATAAGACTACTTTATGTAATCTCTCCCCATAATCTAACCCTTGAAGACCTGGTAACATTCTGGTGAATCTGCACTGCACTCCTTCCAAGGCCAATATATCCTTTCTGAGGTGCGTTGCCCAGAACTGTACACAGTACTCCAGATGTGGTCTAACCAGGGCTTTGTATAGTTGTAGCAAAATTTCCTCCCCTTTATATTCTAGTCTTATAATCTTATAAAATGTTGTATCAGCAGTCTCTGTTTTTAGAACTGTGCCCAAAGCTTATGGATATCGTAAAGCTTTTCTTGATAGACTGACTGAAGTTACATTTCTTGGAGAACAGCCAAGCTATCAAAATTGGCAGAATGCTCCCAGTGAATCTGGATGTTTTGAGTTATTTAACAATTTAGTGTTTCACCATGGTTTAGGTATAGGCATATAAAAGTAAAGCATTATTTGGTCATTTGTACAACCTTATTAAAATAAATTGCTTGGCAGCCCACATGAATATTACTGGAGTTTCAGGGAAAGGGCACAGGATGATTTTGGGACTTATGGCTTAAATTCTGAAGAGAAGCTCGAAGAATTGTAATTGTTTTCCTTGGTTGGAAAAACAGATCGAAAAGGGACGTGATCTATGACTTTCAAAGGATAAAAGCTATGGCTGATGCAGTGTGAGCAGTGTACTTAATTTGGTCTGTGATTGCTGAACTAGCTATCATCAGTACAAAAGTAAGAAGCCCTCAAGCAAGATTAGAGATTAGAAAAAATTGCTTCCCACAAGTAGTAGATACATAGGATAGACTCCCACTAAAATGAATCATTGTTCATCTTCTTTTTCATTGAATAACATGACACAATTGCCTAATGTAACTGCACTCATGCATTTCTAAAGGACAAAGGATCACTGATGGTTGCCATGCATCAACTAGATGTCCATCTCGGGCGTCAGTATGTTTGTGTTCCACTGGTTTGATGTGTGAAGCCCTTGAAAGATGTGACTGCAGTAAGGCTTTTAATTGTACATTGCTTCTTGAATGTTTGTCCTGCTGAAGCATGGGAAAGAATGAGATGCTATGAGAGAAATGTAAGATTGCATGGGGGCTTGGTATGAGCAAGCAGTAATTGTACAACAGGTTGATAGGCTACACTTTATGGCATGGTAGCTTGGGCCATTTAACTGGTACGTGGTACTGTTGGTAGTCTTACCGTGCCAGATTCAATAAAAAATGTTGTTTATATTTCAAGATATACTTCATTTCATAAAATTTAAAGATACCACAATTCCATGGCGATACAATTCAAAACAAAACAATGCGGATCATACACAATACGATTCCAATATTACAATTTTACAATATTGCAGTACATATCTTATAATGCATGCTGTACAATACAAGGTGGGGTGGCTATGCATGGTGGCATTTCCTCATAGAGCCTTTGCATAGGTCGGACCTTGCTTCAGTGCATCCTGCAGCACATATTCCTGGACCTTGAAGTGTGCCTTGTTGGCAACACTTGGTCATAGACAGCTCCTTCAGCTGGAAGACCAACAAGTTTCGAGCAGACCAAAGGGCCTCCTTCACCGAGTTGATGGTCTTCCAGCTGCAGTTGATATCTGTCTCAGTGTGTGTCCCACGGAACAGCCCGTAGAGCACAGCATCCTGTGTTACCAAACAGTTGGGGATGAACTGGGACAGATACCAACACATCTCTCTCCACACCTTGTGCGTGAAGTGGTTTCCATCAGGAGGTGGATGATGGTCTCGTCCCTGCCGCAGCCTCGAGGGCAGGTCACAGTGGCGCTGAGATTCTGTGCGTGTTGGAAGGACCACACTGGGAGGGCCCTTCTCACCACCATCCAGGCTCCACCCTGGTGACTGTTGGTCAGTTCTGGTGATGAGACGTTCTGCCAAACGGCGTCGGCCGTCTGGTTGGGGAAGAGCCCGATCAGATCCATCCTCTCCTTTCCCTGCAGGACTCTCAGAACATTTTGTGCCGACCACTGTCTGACGGCCTTGTTGTTCCTCCTCAGGAACTTCTCCACCTGCGACAGGTGGTGGGGTACGGTCCAGCTGGATGGAACATCCTGCGTCTGCTCGGCCAGCATGGCCAGACCCAGTCTTCTCAGTGTGATGGACAGGTAGAAACTCAGCATGTAGTGACACTTAGTGTTTTCGTACTCGGGCTCTACACACATCCTGAGGCAGCCACACATGAAGATGGCCATCAGGATCAGCGTGGCATTGGGGACGCGCTTTCCCCCCTTTGTCTGGGGATTTGCACATGGTGTGCCTGTGGTCACTTTCTATCTAGATTCATTAAAATATGATGTTCTATCCCATATTTGTTTAAGATCCTACAAGTATTTCTCATTGCTTTTCCAGGAATGGGCCACTGCCTTCCTCTGGAAGGATGCTGTGGAGTGCCAAACAGGTCAATCTTCCTGACACCCATCTCATGCAGTAGCTTGTCCATTTCCAGGAATGGGAGTGATTGGCGACTTACGCCATAATTTACGCCAATTCATGCGCCGATCTTCCTGCTGAGAACATACGTCAAAATTTCCTGGAAAAATAATTTGGATACGCCACAGCAATCACCATGCCGAATCTTCACTGATAAGAGCCCTGTGAGAAGTAAACCGTGGCTTTAGGTCGTCCTGCAGCATTTTATAGAGCTACCCAATTACTTCTCTTTGGAAGTACGGTCTGTGCACGCACAGCTCCTCCAACAATTGTTGGTATGACATTTGTTCCCTGTACACTTTCTGTTGGCGGGGGGGTGTGGGTAGTAGCAAACTCGGTGCAGCCTCCAGCCATAGTGCCTTATGCACCGTGCCTCCTTCCTCCTGCCTCTGCTCCTCCTTGTCCACAATAATGCAGAATAGGGGAATGCCAAGTGGAAAGATAGTCATATAAGATAATAATTATAAATATAAGACAGTCACTAATAAATCCAATAAGAAATTCAGGAGAAACTTCTTTACTCAGAGAATGGTTACAATGTGGAACTTACTACCACATGGAGAAGTTAAGGCAAATAACGTAGATGCAGTTAAGGTGAAGCTAAATATGTACATGAGGGAGAAAGGAATAGAAGGATAAGCAGATAGGGTTGGATGAAGTAGGGTGGGAGGAGGTTCATGTGGAGCATAAACACTGGCACAGACCAGTTGGGCCGAATGGCCTGTTACTGTGCTGTAAATTCTATGTAAAGGCCATTGCAATCCTTTAACCTGAATGCATTAAGAGGGGTGGGGAGGTCCCAAAAATATTGCCTTCAGACACTCACAGGACTCTGGATGGCAGAACTGGCAAAACTAAAGATCTCAGTAATAGAGAAGCAGAAAAAAAATCAGAGAAATCAATTCCAGTTATGCTGAGATATCATGGCGCAAGTGGGCCCTTGGTCACCTGGTAGTGACATGATTTATGGCTCTCACATGATTGTCCTCTCAGGATGTAAATCACGTGAGAGCCATACATCTGTTACTGCTAGGTGACCAAGGGCCCACCTGCGCTATGATTTCTTAGGGTGATTAGTTGCGGCGAGAAAGCCAGCGTTAATCCAGGAAATTCACGATCACCATTGTCTTGGATGGGGGCCGAGCAATGATAACAGCCTTTTCATCAAGGTTTTTGGCAGAGCGGTGAAAAATTCCCAGGAAATTATGGCATAAGCGTGAAAACTGGCGTAACTCACTTATGCCATAATTTCCTCGGACTCTTGCACTGGAAAATGGCCCTACAATGCTGATATGCCATTCCAAGTTTCCAGGAATTTCCTGGTCATGATTTTTTGCCCTACAATCATTTTTGAGGTGTGATGTCTTTGAAGTGTGACGATCTATAGACACGCACTAGGCTCAAGACTTTTAACAGCAAATTTTCCACTTGCATGCTCCCAGCACACAGGCAGCCAATGATTTTCTGTCCATTAAAATTAATGGACAGCAAATTGTGGTCTGTGTGTACGCAGTTTTTCAATGAGCTCTACCAGCAGTCGAGGTGCCATGCTGGGAGCACCCAAGTGGAAAATTTACCCTTTAATTACATAGGCTTACACAGCAAAAGAACAGTACTTTTGCTTTAGAAAAAATGTACTTCAGATGGCATAGTGCTGCATAGTGAGGAGGCTATAGATTCGATATTCCTACATATCTTCAGTTCAACTGTGGGGAGGATCCAAGTTGGAGCCAGACATCTTTCTCCATAAGTTGGAAGCTCCATCCTTGGCTCATTCTTATATCTCTTTCCCTAAGTAGTTTTGGCAGAGACATTGAAGCAGTACACGTGTCCACCATCTTCATCAAATGTAGTGCATGGCCTGCAGAAAATATAGGGGGAAAGGAGGGAATTTAGAAGCGTTGAATTTAGCCTCTTCTTTGTGAAATTTACATTTTGCTAATATTAACAACTGAAGTAAACTCAACTACATAGAATTCAGAGAATGCATTATTACAAGAAATTACCCTATTTACACAATAGAATGGATTAGCAGCAAAATGTCAGGATGGAAATCTGACGTAAATCAGTTCATCATCCAACAAATACTCAAGCAAATACCCAATTGATGACAAGACGCAAACCATATAATTGTGTCAAGCCATCAATAATCACTTGACTGCACCGGCCACTGCCTTAAAGGTATGCCATTAATTTATTTCCTTTTATGGCTTTTGGTTTCATTGAACATTCACTAATGTGCTGTTCCATTTGAACCATTTCTACGATTAAGATACTAGACTGAGCTAGGAGTGCATCCCAAAACAAACCTTATAGCCATCTGGTCTGAATCTGTTGCATAGCTTATTTGAGAGAAACAACCATCATCAGCCTTATACCAAGTTTGTCCAGGTGACCAAATAAAAAGGCCATTTGGTAAGGCAAAGGCCCAAACAATTCAATGACTCATTTTGTGGCAGGCTCTAAACAAGTAATGCAACCCATGATGTCTGACTGGAAGCCTTCCCTATTTCATTCTATTTTTCACACTTTAACACCAGGCCTTACAGAATTCCAGAATAGCTGCACTTTTGTGCCAGTGGCTGAAAAACACTGACTGAGAAATTCGAGTAGTGAAATAGGCGGAGCAATTGCGCCGTATGTCTGGAAATATTGGCCCATGGCTTGCTTGTAATTGGGCCTCAGGCCTTATCCCCATAAAACTGGCAAGCTGCAGACGCCAATCGGGCAACCCATTGCAGCTTTAGGAAATTCATCAAGCTCCAAGCCGGCCCTCAGGTAGTTCCGGGGAAGGGGTGTAGGGGGGGGAGCGGGGAAGCTAACTGGAGGGGGTGGGCCCAGACCGACAGCTGCACATGATACTATTGTGAAGCTAGGAGGAGCACTCCTGCTCCTACTTGCTCCACAGAAATGAAACTATAAAAAAAGTTCACTTACCTTTTTTGTCAGCGGCCCCGTTAAGGTTTGCTGATTAGGCTGCTGAAGACCCAAGTCAACTGTTGATGACGGATTTCGATTGGAGTCCTATAACCCCCGTCAGGGCCATGATTTACATATTCAAGGTGCCTAACGCCTGTTTCAGGTGGGTGCTCTGAACACTCGGAAGCCCCTGGCTTCCATTTTGGTAGCTGGCACACTCCCAGAGAGATCAAGCACGAGAAATTGTGACCAGAAATATGTCCCCCAAACAGTCATTTTTCACCCACAAATCAGGCGGTACAAAGTACAATTTCTTCCCCACTGAATCTTAACATGATGTCATCAGATTTCATTTCAGTTTTGATTTTGTAAGATTTTAATTACCTATTTCTGGATTTTATTTGAAGTTAAAGACAGATTCCAACATTAGCAGTTTACTTACTGTGTGACTTAGTTCTCCGTTCCTAAACAAATTACAAGATTGTACTATGTTTATGCAAATTAAGAGCATTCTGGATTCAGATTTCATTATAATTGATTGCTAAAGAAATTGCTATCAGCTAGGACACTAGGGTTGACATTAGAAGATTATAACTAAAATATTGCGACATTAACCAGGAAAATCCTTGGCATTAACATATATTTATTGGATAATGAACAGATTTAAGTAAGATTTGATTTGTGACATTTTGCAGCTTATCCATGCAATACTCTGTTGTGTAAAACAGGATAATTTCATGGATTGATACATTTGTAGTCCATGGTTACATAGAATTACATAGAATGTGCAGCACAGAAACAGGCCATTCGGCCCAACAGGTCCATGCTGGTGTTTGTGCTCCACAAGAGCCTCCATCCACTCTTCTTTATCTAATCCCATCAACATATCCTGTATTCCTTTCTCCCTCATGTGTTTATCTACCTTCCCCTTGTATGCATCTATACTAGTCACTTCAACTACTCCTTGTGGTAGCAAGTGCCACATTCTAACCACTCGCTGGGTAAAGAAGTTTCTCCCGAATTCCCGATTGGATTTATTAGTGACTATCTTATATTTATGGCCCCTAGTTCTGGTCTCCCCCCCAAGTGGAAACATTTTCTCTGCGTCTACCCTGTCAAACCCTTTCATAATCGTAAAGACCTCTATCAGGTTACCATTCTGTCTTCTCTTTTCGAGGTAAAAAAGCCCAAGCCTGTTCAATCTTTCCTGATAGGTATAACCTCTCAGTCCTGGTATCATCCTAGTAAATCTTTTTTGCATCTTCTCCAGTGCCTCTATATCCTTTTTATAATATGGAGACCAGAACTGTACACAGTACTCCAAGTGTGGTCTAACCAAGGTTCTATACAAGTTTAACATAACTTCTGTGTTTTTTAATTCTATCCCTCTAGAAATGAACCTCAGTGCTTTATTTGCTTTTTTCTGGCCTTATTAATCTGCATTGTGACTTTTAGTGATTTTGGGCCCGACATTAGGAGGGCGGTGGGTTCGCAGCAGGGGGTCGACTGGGCACGTGGGTAACACGTCCAATGAAATCGGGGTGCTCCGCATGGAATCGCAGGCTAATTGCAGCCACTTACCTTTGCTTCCGGGTTTCGCGCTGGAAAGCTGCGCAGCGGGCGGACTGCGAATGCGCAGCATAGGCTGTCAGCTGGAGGAGCCCTATTTAAAGGGGCAGTCCTCCGCTGACTGATGCTGCAGAAAGTGGGCAAAATTACAGCATGGAGCAGCCCGGGGGGAAGGCTGCTCCCAGGTTTAATGATGCCTCACTCCAGGTCTTATTGGATGGGGTGAGGAGGAGGGGGAGGACAGAGATCTTGCCCCTGGCGGGCGGGAGGAAGCGACCTGCCTCTGCCACCAAGAAGGCCTAGCTCGAGGTGGTAGAGGAGGTCACCTGCACCACCAACACATCGCGCACCTGCATACAGTGCAGGAGGCGCTTCAATGACCTAAGTAGGTCAGCCGAAGTGAGTACACTTACTCATTCCCCTACACTCCATCTGCCACATCACCGCCCCTACCCCACATCTCCTTCTGCACTGCCAACACTACTCTATCACATCACTCCTCACACCCACTCAAACCTCATCCACATCTTACCTGCACTTACTCACCTCGCCAGTACTCATCCCACCACTACCACTCAACCCAATCCTCATACAATCTCATGGCTCTATCTCATACTCACCCTCTCATGCATCTCTTTCATTGTCAGCCTCACTCAACCTGCCACTACCTGTGCTGCAGCCACAGGGCATGCATCACATATGTGGAATAGGAAGCATAAGGCAAACGTGTCGTGAGCATGAAGGGGATGCACAAGGGTGTTTGAGGGTTTGTCATGGTTTTTGCTGCTATTTAATTTCTGACCAACTCACATCACATACTATATTGGCACCACAACTGCCACGTCTTTGCGAATCTTGTCTGGTTTGTGCAATAATGCCCTTTCCTGAGGATCACAATGAAGACCCACAACTGATGCCACCCATTGTGTCACTGCAGAGTGGGTGTAGGTGTATTTGCAGGGCTCTTTTGTGCAGATGACTGAGAGACGTCGGCGATGTCCCCGGTGGCACCCTGGAAGGATGCGGAGGAGAAGTTGTTGAGGGCAGTGGTGACTTTGAGAGCGACAGGTAAGAAGATGGTGCTCGGGCCAGCCGGGAGCAGCTCGGCATGAAGGAGGCTGCAGATGTCCACGACTACATGTCGAGTGACTCTGAGCCTCTGTGTGCACTGCTGCTCAGAGAGGTCCAGGAAGCTGAGCTTTGGTCTGTGGACCCTGTGGCGAGGGTAGTGCCTCCTACGACGCATCTCTCTCTGCGGTTGCCCTCCCTCCTGCTGTGCAGGTGGATGTGTCACAGCACTGTGTTGTGGGGCTCCACGTATCAGAGGTGGGCGGCGTGGCCGGCGAGGCTGGTGATGCTGTTCGCCCTCCGAGGAGGTCATGACTGCAGCTACGGCGGCCCCCATCCGGAAGATGTACATTTGAGGGGGTCCACAAGGTAGGTAAATGGTGTCTGGACACCGGGGTAAGTGAGCAAGTTGGTGAATTTTATTGTTAGGAGAAGGGTGGTGGAGGCCAAACTTTGTCCAAAGTGACAGAGTGGCCTCCTGCAATGAGTGAGGGTCTCTCCCCCCACCTGTCAAATGGACCTTTGCAGCTGCCACAGGCTGGTGGCTGCAACACGTCCATTTCAACTGGGAGTGTTTCTCCCAGTACGGGAAACAGTCCCAGTTGTTTGGAAAATCCCACCCCTCCTAAAATATCAGGTCAATCAGGTCTGTAAATGACCTGAAATACCTAAATAAATACTTTAAGTGGCACCCCGCCGGCTTTAATTGCCGGCGAGAGTCCCACGTGCGGGGGCTGTGCGCGCATGTCAGCGCGTCTGTGGGGAACCCGGAAGTGTGCGGGTTGGAGCCGGGCTCCGGAACCGCCCCGGGAATCCCCGATTTTCGGAGCCCCCCCCGCCACGAAAGCACCCGCTCGGGTTGCGAAAATCGAGTCCTATGTGTATTTGTACCCCATTTAGGCTCTTATTTTCCAAGCAGTATGTGGCCTCCTTATTCTTCCTACCAAAATGTAACACCTCATACTTATCTATATTGAAATTAATTTGCCAATTACATGCCCATTCTGCAAGTTTATTAATGTATTCCTGCATTTTGTCGCAGTCCTCCTCAGTATTAACTAGACCCTAATTTGGTGTTGTCCGCAAATTTTGAAATTGTACTTCTGATTCCCAAGTCCAAATCATTGATGTAAATGGTGAACAATGCATGGTGTGCATTGTTAAAATGCACCTTCACATTACATTACTGCTGGAGAAAATGTTTTAAAAAATACTAATTTACAGACAAGTCAGATTTTTCTCTCCAAACTCTTGAAAATAACTAAAATAAAAACAGAAAATGCTGGAAACACTCAGCATGTCAGGCAACATCTGTGGAGAGAGAAACAGAGTTAACGTTTCAGGTCGATGACCTTTCATCAGCACTGGAAGAAGAACTGCTTTTAAGCAAATACTTAATCCAGGGAAAAGGGGGGCAGAAAAGTAGCAATAGGGAAAGGTCTATGATAGGGTGGAGGGCAGGAGTGCCTAAATGACGGAAGTGATGATGGTGCAAGGCAAAAGGAGGTGATAATGAGACAAGTATAGAAATAAAAGATGGGGCCAGAGGAGGTGTAAATGGTTACAGCAGCATAGCAGAGGGGGAGGGAAGCATGAAAAATCTGGTGATGAGGAGAAGGCTCCCCTGGCCTGGGAGTGCGGTGGAAGAAAGGCAGTTAGCCCCAGGGGTGCAGACCACCCAGCAAGATCCCAGGGGATCACCACCCCAGGTACCAGCCCACACCTCCTTCACTTTTGCATTTGTTCATCAAATTTACTTATTGCTTACTCAAAATCAGTCCTAAAAAGTGTACATATGTTGGTGTAGCCAGATGATCTACACAGTGGAGCAGGGAAGACTTAACAAAAGGCCACAAAAGGCAAAAAAACAAAAAAAGTGCTAATGGAGGGACATTAACTGCAAGCGAGTGTTATTTCTGTTTTTCTAAAGTTGGACAGTAACAGGCTCCTGGCAAATTGCCAGTTTGACAGGACTGCTCTACAGGATGTGACTGTATTAAGTAACAAATGTCTAATATGATTTTTCATTTTGAGAATTTTGAGGATCTTCCCTCCAAAATCTATTATTTTTAAACATGGCGTTTGTTTTAAGAGTTTTGTAACACTTACATGTGCCATAAGTACAGTATCTTAGGAGATAGCATTCATACACTATGTACCTGAATGTTAAACTAAAACAGTAATTAATTTGCAGGCAACTAAAAATTTTACTAATCCATCATTTCCTGAGAAAATATAAAATCAAAAAATTGGATCCAATTAACTTTGAAAACTTTTGAACCTTTTTTTCTAAGAATTGCAGAATTTTGAAGCGTGCATCTCTTGAGAATGTAACTTCATCAGCAGTAATGAAAAAGTGATGGCCAAACACAAAGGTATTTTTAATTCACCTCAAACAGCTATCAAGCCATTTAACAAGTATAAATTTCAAAAGGTTTGTTAATTCAGCTGCAGATTGTGAATATTTTTGCTAAATGGCTCAATGAAAATAGAGGTAATCTCAATTTGCCCTCAGGCCTAGCAGGTGCTCAGGTCCCTGGTGACCATCCTATATTTCCTGCTCAGAAACTGTTTGAAGTACCGTCAGCCACCGTTATATTACGATATTTGAGAGACAGACAAACTCTTGATCTAACAAGAGTGATATTGGCCCAGAAATTGCTTAGAAAAGAACGTTGAGCTCAACAACGCTCACTGTTGCTAGTGGCGAAATGGAGGAGCAAGTTCACACATGCGTAGTAAGACGTGGAAATCCAGAACTTGCTCCTACTGGTTCGCCAGCGATATGACAGCTTCGAATTAAAGTGTATTGCAGGCTGCAATCAGTGAAATCATTGAACCAGCGCCAACTTGCTCATCTGCCTGGCTGGAAAGTAACTAATATCGCCACAAAACAGGTATGCTTAAAAATACCAGGTCTAAACTAAGTTTTAATAGCTCGATAAGTCTTAATGACTGCAAACAACTAAAAATTAACTTTTAAAAATGTGGAGTCTCATTACTCCATATTTTAATAATTTCTGGTCATTAAAATTTTTTTTTCAAAAATTGAAAATTTATTTTTTTTTACTTTTCCCTTCTGTCTCTTTTATTTAATTCAATTATTTCTTACCCTCTCTTTTTTTGCTGTCTATAACTGTTTTTATAATGATTTTAATGTTGTACCTCTCACTTCCTGGATTTTACATTCCAAGCCTGCAGAAACTGTTTGCAGCTCGTCAAAAATACTGCAATCTGATCGGTCGACGGGAGAGAGTGATCCTCTCGCTTCTCCCATGAGTCCTAGCTTCCCTGGAGCTAACGCTGAGGTAGGCAAAAGGTTGCTTTATGGGAGGAGGTGGAGGGGGTGGTATAATTAGTGAGGGAGGGGGTACTAATTAGAAGGAAGATCTCTGCATTTTGAAGGTCACTGGCAGTGGTACTTCCGCTGGAGGGGTCCGCTGGAACGGTCAATCACGGAACTGGGTGGGAGAGTAAACCACAGTGGTCGGGGAGGGGAGTTGTGGTCGAGGGGGTGTGAGGACGTTAGACCGTTAGGTGGCATTTGACATTGAAAACCCCATATCACCGTGCCACCTATAGGCGTAACTGCTACTCCATTCAAATTGACATTTATAATAGGTTTTCCCATAGATAGAGGCTACATCCAATGCATTGTAAAATGGAATGTTGCAACCCACTCATCATTTTTAATCTATAATAGATATGTATTAATCATGGAGTTAAATATTTTGCCATTTAATATTTTGATACTGTTTCTGGCTGAGGACTTAGTTTGTAACCTACAAGGGGTTGACTTTCTGCAGGGGGGTTTCTCCTAATCGTCCGCCATAACTTTGGCAGAAAATCCGTGGAAAGCCCAGAGAAATAACAGCATTTAGGCTGTTTCCCGAAGTTTCTGTAGATCTTCCACCAAAGTTACGTTGGACAATCAGGAGAACTTCCACGGAAATTCAATCTCGACGTTTCTCAGAGACTAAATACTATCCATGAACTTGCAGGTTATTATTGCTTTTGATTGCATTTTTTTTTATTGCTCTCATCCTTGAAGACTTATCTCTCTGGGAAACTATATATAAAGTACCAAAGCTCATAGCTATTATGAAGACATATACCTTTCCAAAGAAGTTAACAGATATCTACTGAAGCTTGAACTTGATGGAGAAGTGACCATCTTATCTCGGAATAGAAACCCATTGCGATGCCTTGATTATTTTTCATGCATGGTTAGAAATAGTCTGTACATAGCCAGTTCCATTATTGTCTCTTATCACTTCTCAATGTCAAGCTTCTTACTTTTTGACTCAATTGTCTGAACTTCATGGAATGACTGAATACCTTGTGCAGTGTTTCCTTAGATTCTCCCACAACATTAGCACTGCATTTCAGGGCTGTTTGAACACTATCAGGAATGTCAACAATCTAACCAGAATCATCTTTATGTTTGCTACAGATAGGGGCTAAAAAAATACAAACGTGCTCGGTAACTAAATCACTTCGGAAGGTTTTGTGCATGCTCTATTTTTTAAAGAAGGGATTGACTTGCTGATTAAAGCATTATTCTGTCAAAATGTTCCTCAAACAGCTGTAGAAGCATATATAGGAGATTTACAAACATAAAATGATAACATATCGTCATATTTTCTTGAGGGGTTCTGTCCTGAACACATGCAACAAATTGTAAACAATTTTACAACACCAAGTTATAGTCCAGCAATTTTATTTTAAATTCACAAGCTTTCGGAGGCTTCCCCCTTCCTCAGGTGAACGATGTGAAATGAAGTCCTCGAAATGAAATCACATGCAACAAAGATTAACTTTACACCTGTTACATGAATAAGAGAACTAATTGAAGAGGTGTGTTTGTTCTCCACCTTTATTGTAATACACAAGGCAAACAAACTTTGAAAGGTACAAATCTATTTTATATATATTTATTGACACAAGCCCTTTTTTGTTCCATTGTTTGGCCATGATGTATTTTCTACCCTAATTTTACACTGCATTAATTTTTACCTCTTAAAATAAAAAGTGTTCATCAGAGCAACATTTGCTCCATCAGTTGATTTCGCTTTTCTTTCTGTGTAGAACAAATAACTGATGCAAATTACAGCAGCTGAAGATTGGGTTTAACACAGATCAGATCACATGGATAGGGATGACTCATTTCAATATACAACAAACAGAGCAGAAAATCCTTAGGCTGTATATTACTGTTTTGGATGCAGTGGAGAAAGCAGGTAAGTGAACAGAGGAAATACACACAAGAGTAAACTGTCCCAGAAGAAGCTCCTTGTCTTGTTAAGTGTTTTTTTTTTGCCTTAGGTAGTTTTGAAACAGACTTTTCTCAAACAACTTGCAGAATTGCAGGTAGATCTGAAGGGCAAGTCTAGTATTAGTATTGCTTTCTTAGTGAAGGTGACAATTGTGTTTAACATTTATGTCATTACTTGTTTTAAGTGCTTGTTGGTAATTTGTAGGCATCATCCAGGTCAGAGCTGTATTAGTCAATCAATCAAGTCGCTGCTCCAGAACCCCATCACACCTTCAGCAAAAGAGATTACTTTCTGCAACAGAAGCACCATGGTAACCATGTAATTCCAGGGGCACATCTCTTACCCATGATTCAGGAATAAGACTTTCATTGTTGTACAATCTTACCTTCACAGGAGCTTTGAGGCAGACCCAAATCTGTCTAAGGTTGACACATTTGTACAGAAACCTAAGCCCCAATTTTAACTTAGAACGGCATTCGGGGTGGGGGGAGGGTGCGGGCAGGGGTGGCGAATTGCACGCCAAACCGCCCTGGCCTCGGCAGCATGACACACGGGCAATTTTAACTCCCAGCCTTCATTTCTGTATGCCAGTCAGCTGCCCACCCGATACAAGTGGGAAGTGGCAGTTGGCGAGTGGGAGTAGAAATTCTGGTGGCAGAGGGCCGCCAGCCGGCACTAAAGGGAAGCTCAACAGCAAGAAGGACTGCTGCGGGTAAGGTGTGTCGAAAGGGTCTAGCGAGAGTGGGGGGCGGGGAGAAGAGGGGGTACCCCAGGGCATGGGAGGCCTAAACTTTTCTTGTGAGGTTGAGAGGACCATCCAGCTAATAAAACTTGTCTTAAATGGTCTCTTCCAGTCTCAGATCCTCTTCACGCTGTCTTCATGTGGCAGGAAAGCCATAACGGCTTCCGCACTCAGGTCACAGTTAAATTTACAGTCAGGGTCCGATGATGGAATCGGACCCCAATCTGCATATTTAAAGAAGGACCCCGCTGGCTTCAGGTGGGTACTTTACTCACCTGCTCAGAAGAGCAGGTTAAAATTGAAGGTGTTGGGATCCAGGCGGGGCATTGGCTGGTAAGTCACTCGGCCGATTTTAACTGTTTACCAACTTGGTTTTCGGCAGGCAGAAATGGTTAAAATCACCCCTCTAGGCTCATGTTGCCTCTTCTGCTTCTTGCTTGTCCGGTAAGTATATGAGAACTATTAGACAAATTGAAGCATCACAGTAAGGGGGATTTTAACTCTCTCTGACCGGCGGGAAAGGAGCAGGGGAGCAGTTAACATGGAGCAGCTCCATTTCCCACTCCGTTCCCACCAATTCCCGATTTTGTCGCCACTCATTTTGACAGCGAATGAGGTGAGACCCTCATTAATAAATGCAAATCGGGGTTTCAATGATGTGCATGTGACCCCAATGATACTTTAAGCTGCTCCTGAACGATGAACCCACTGCATCAGGTAAAGCTGTCGAGAACCCAGTGAGGCCTCCGAAGGTGAGTTTAAAAAAAAATTCCTTACTGAGGCAAGGAGGACAGGAGTGCTCCTTTTGGCTCCACAAGTAAAGTCTGGGCCTCTGATGCCCCGGGCTCCTCCTGCTCCTCCGACACGAGATCCTCGCAATCAGGGGCAGTTTTTGTCTTGCAACGGTTCGGTTTGGGGCCCCTACATTTTACTAGACAATGGTACTAAATACTATGGTACTAAATAAATAGGTGTTTCAGACCCAAGTGCCCACATGTCTGGATTTGCAAATGGAACTCAGCGCAGGTTCAAATCGCGGACTCCATGGCGGTCATCCCATGAGCTACCGTACGTTTGTTGTAATTTGCATATGGTGCTGTGTCATATGACTCCCATGCTCAACCGGAGTTTTGAATGAAGTATTGCTCTACAGTGCAGGTTTTCATGAATGACCTGGGTATAATTAACAATTCTGGTAGGATTCATGAATGGAAGTTACTTATAATTAGAATCATTAGGTGGGTGCATGGGGGAAAGGTGTAAAAGTGAGAAATGCTTCAGGAATCTCACAGGAGTAGTGCACTATGACATGAGTTTCAAGCTGCCACTACTAGTCAACAAAGTAACAGTGTATGTGGATTCTGCCGTGAGGAGCTAAAGGGATGATCCTAAATGAGTGATGTTAGTCTTTATATAGTACCTTTCACCTCCTCAGGACACTTACTGACAATCTTTTATATGATTCAGTGCAGTGGATGCAATCAGATTGCTGTGTTCTAAATCTGCTCTTCCTATAATGTGCACAAAGCACTGAAAAGCAGCTGCCAAGTATAATGGCTGTGTGCATGTGTTTGCTCAGATCAAATTGGGCATTCGGGCTGTTTGGCTCTATTGGCTGGATTGAATCCAATGTTTTCATTTCTTTTTGTGTTTAAAATCAATATACATGTTTATTGTAGATAAATGGTATCAAGTACAGCGAAACTCATATATTCATTCGATCAGGATGAACAAAACAGGAGCTTTGAGCCAATCTTGAAGATAAAACCAGGATAATAATAGTGTTGATTAAGTTAGGAACTCTGCCAGCACCACTAAGCCAGTCTTTAGAAGTTATATCAAAGCTCCTCTCCTCTGTCAGGTTTGCAGCCTCTGCCATGGCTTAAACAAACCTCTTTTGTTCATCAAACGCTTGAATGCGACAATGCCATCTTGCTTGTGCATAGATTGCACTTGTATTGATGCCAATCATCTGGTAGTGTTTTAACCCCTGTGTCAACTTGTCTGTGTTTCACAAGAAAAATCAGATTCTTTCACTGGGATTGAAAGTTGTCAGTATTAACCAATCAGATAATTTGGAAGGAAGAACTGCAGCCTACCAGAACCAAAACGGTGGAGAGAGGGACAGGAATCAATCAGATTTGAAGTAATATTCTGGGGTTATCATTTCCATTCCTTTAACTATCTTATAAATCTTTATAAATTCACCGCTCAGATACCTCCTTTACAGGCTGAAAAGCTTAAGTTTCTTCAATCTTTCCTCATAACTAAACACCTAACACTGGGAATCAGTCTTGTTACTCTTCTCTGCACTGAAACCAGCACTTGAATGTCTGCTTTGTGCCTTGGTAACCAGAAATGGACACAGTATTCGAGGTATGTTCTCACCACAGCACTGTGCAGTTTGGTTATGAATTCCTCTGACTTGTATTCTACTGTTTTGGCTCTGTAGTCAATATTCGATCGGCATAACTGATTGTGGCACTGCATTGGTTGCACATGTTGAACGTCAAGTCTACTGAGACTCCCAGTTCTCTAGGCTGCACCATAGCTATTTAAACACCTTTCATGGAGTACTTGGAGTACTGTCACTTATTCTTTTCTTCCTACGTGCAAGATCAATTGACAGTAACAATCAAGTCCTTATTGAAAGTGACTTAGCAAGTGTCAGTGGACAGTCAAACCACCCTCTGGGTTATTGCAGGATCATTAGTGGCTAAGTTCCCACTTTCAAAAATCAAGAGTCTTTATAAATGGCTATGACAATTTCAACCAGACCTGTAGGATTGGACAACCTTATTTTTGCTTAACAAATCTGCATGACAAACTGGTAACAAACATTTATCTCAAGAAACAATCTACATTAGTGGCTAAGGGATAGGAGGCAGAAAGAGGTGCATGGTTGTTTTTCTGACTGGAGGGAAATATGCATTGGTGTCCCCCAGGGATCGGTATTAGGACCATTGCTTTTCTTGTTGTATATAAATGACCTGGACTTGGGAATAGAGAATGCAATTTCGAAGCTTGCGGATGATATAAAACTTGGCAACGTAGTAAATAGTGAGGAGGATTGTAGGAGACTTCAGGAGGACATAGACAGACTGGTGAAATGGGCAACACATGGCAGATGCAATTTAATGTGGGTAAGTGCGAGGTGATGCACTTTGGGAGGAACAACATTGGAGAGGCAGTATAATCTAAATGGTACTATTTTGAGGGGGTTGTAAGAGCAGAGGGACCTGGGGTGCACATTCACAAATCTTTGAAGGTGGCAGAGCAAGTTGATAAGGCGGTTAAAAAAGAGTATGGGATACTTGGCTTTGTAAATAGGGGCATTGAATACAAAAACAAGGAAGTCATGCTAAACCTTTACAAATTACTGGTTAGGCCTCAGCTGGAGTATTGTGTACAATTCTGGGCCACACACTTTAGGAAGGATGTCAAGGCCTTGGAGAGGGTGCAGAGGAGGTTTAGCCGGATGATATCAAGGATGGGGGACTTCAGTTATGTGGAGAGATTGGAGAAGCTGGGATTGTTCTCCTTAGCGCAGAGAAGGTTAATGGGAGACCTGACACAGGTATTCAAAATAATGCGGGGTTTTGATAGAGCAAGTAGGGAGAAACTTCCCTCTGGCAAGTGGGTCGTTAACCAAAGGTCATAGATTTAAAATAATTGCCAAAAAAACTAGAGAGTAAATGAGGAGAAATGCTTTCACAAAGAGGGTTGTTAAGATCTGGAAAGCACTGCCTGAAAGGGTGGTGGAATCAGATTCAATAGGAACTTTCAAAAGGTAATTGGACATGTATTTGAAGAGGACTAATTTGCAGGGTTATGGGGAAAAAGCTGGGGCGTGGGACTAAGTTAGGCAGCTCTTTCAAAGAGCTGCCACAGACACGGCAGGCCAAATGGCCTCCTTCTGTGTGGTAGGATTCTATGATTCGATGCTTAATTAATGTACATGTGAATATCCATACAGATTGCTCATAAAACTAACTTAAACATTAGTGGCTTGGATTTTCCTCCCAGTGGTGGATTTGTGGCAGGGTGATCTCACGCCTGCTAGTGTGAAACCAGACGTAATTTCCTCTCAGAATCCTCATTAACTATGCAGAGCAGTTTAGAGGGCAAACAACCGCTCATCATTAGCTTATTGCTGCTGGAAAGGAGGGAAATACAGTTCTGTTGCAGCATTTAAAAGGCTGCAGCCAAACAAAGGGCAACATCATTGAGATAGTGGTGGTAATTATTTGGGGCAGATTTGGTGCGGAAAAGGAGGGGGCTGGGGTGGAGGGGGTAGCTGCGCCCCCTTGAGCCCATTTAAATGTGGCTGATTGGGCCTTAAAAGGAACTGGTGTTTTTATTGGGAGGGAATGCAGGTGTGCTTATTTTGTGGAGGTAGCCACAAGAACCATCTTCAGCCAAAAGTGCCGAGTGGATGATCCATCTCGGCCGCCTCCCGAGATCCCCCCATCACAGAAACCAGTCTTCAGCCAATTCGATTCACTCCACGTGATATCGAGAAACGGCTGAGTGCACCGGATACAGCAAAAGCTATGGGCCCCGACAGCATACCGGCTGTAGTGCTGAAGACTTGTGCTCTAGAACTAGCTGCGCCTCTAGCCAAGCTGTTCCAGTACAGCTGCAACATTGCCATCTACCCGACAATGTGGAAAATTGCCCAGGTATGTCCTGTCCACAAAAAGCAGGACAAATCCAATCCGGCCAATTACCGTCCCATCAGTCTACTCTCAATCATCAGCAAAGTGATGGAAGGTGTCATCAACAGTGCTATCAAGCGGCACTTACTCACCAATAACCTGCTCACCGATGCTCAGTTTGGGTTCTGCCAGGACCACTCGGCTCCAGACCTCATTTCGGCCTTGGTCCAAACATGGACAAAAGAGCTCATTTCCAGAGCTGAGGTGAGAGTGACTGCCCTTGATATCAAGGCAGCATGTGACCAAGTGTGGCACCAAGGAGCCCTTGTACAATTGAAGTCAATGGGAATAAGGGGGAAAACTCTCCAGTGGCTGGAGTCATACCTAGCACAAAAGAAGATGGTAATGATTGTTGGAGGCCAATCATCTCAGCCCCAGGACATTGCTGCAGGAGTTCCTCAGGGCAGTGTCCTAGGCCGAACCATTTTCAGCTGCTTCATCAATGTTCAGTTCCATTCGCAACCCCTCAGATAATGAAGCAGTCCATGCTCGCATGCAGCAAGACCTGGATAACATCCAGGCTTGGGCTGATAAGTAGCAAGTAACATTTGCGCCAGACAAGTGCCAGGCAAAGACCATCTCCAACAAGAGAGAGTCTAACCACCTCCCCTTGACATTCAACGGCATTACCATCGCTGAATCCCCCACCATCAACATCCTGGGGGTCACCATTGACCAGAAACTTAACTGGACCAGCCACATAAATACTGTGGCCACAAGAGCAGGTTAGAGGCTGGTGATTTTGCGGCGAGTGACTCACCTCCTGACTCCCCAAAGCCGTTCCACCATCTACAAGGCACAAGTCAGGATTGTGCTGGAATACTCTCCACTTGCCTGGATGGGTGCAGCTCCAAAAACACTCAAGTAGCTCGACACCATCCAGGATAAAGCAGCCCGCTTGATTGGCACCCCATCCACCACCCTAGACATTCACTCCCTTCACCACCGGCACACTGTGGCTGCAGTGGTGTACCATCCACAGGATGCACTGCAGCAACTCGCCAAGGTTTCTTCAACAGTACCTCCCAAACCCACAATCTCAACCACCTAGAAGGACAAGGGCAGCAGGCACATTGGAACAACACCACCTGCACGTTCCCCTCCAAGTCACACACCATCCCGACTTGGAAATATATCGCCGTTCCTTCATCGTCGCTGGGTCAAAATCCTGGAACTCCCTACCTAACGGCACTGTGGGAGAACCTTCACCACATGGACTGCAGCGGTTCAAGAAGGCGGCTCATCACCACCTTCTCAAGGGCAACTAGAGATGGACATTAAATGCTGACCTTGCCAGCGATGCCCACATCCCATGAACGAATTAAAAAAAACACATATTACTTTGTTTACTGCCTCAAGATGGGTGATAATTCGAATGAGAATCCGGGCAAGTATGTTACCTAATTACCAGTTCTGTTTTCTGTCATCCTGACAGAAGCCATTGTCACATATTTGATAAGAAATACCAGTTCTGTGCTGATGAAGATCGGTACAAAATGAACTCAGCAGCTTGCATTTTAAATTAATTTACCTTTGGATATAGTCTGCTTGCATTTACCATGTAGATATTTTATTTTTCAAAAATCTCAGTTAACACACTAATAAGTTTAAATTATTCTGTGATATAATATATGCAATGACTTGCTGTGATAGCAATGTTTTTTAGGAGGATAACAGCTCACATGGAATAAATGTCAAAGGAATTTGATGATTTTTTTTACAATTAGAAGTAAATTTCAAGAGTAATGAAAATTTGACAGCTGAATGAAGTGTCTGGGTGGAATATTAATGTAAGCTTGATATCCCAGAGGGCCTAATCAAAAGCTGATGGGCTGTTATATCCAAAATGTGCAGGGACGTTGCAGGGCAGTATCTCTCTGCGGCTAGGATAAATGAGAATGCTACAGGTTAATTGTATAAATCTAGACTATTCACTGATTTGGTTCATTCAGATAAAGCCAAGATTCTTGAAAAAACAACTGAAATACCTACCTTAATAAAATACCACTCATAAAAATTATGAACATATGAAATAGGATTTTTGTAATCTGTGAAATAGGCTATTTGTCCAAAAGATTAAAAACAAACACTTCCAATGAAAAATAACTTGATCACAATATTGACCATGAACCCTGTTACGCGCTGCCTGCATCGCAACCAATGGGCACAGGTTAATCGCGCACCGCGATCCCAGTGCCCATTTTGGGGGGTTATCCAATATAACCACCATCTTGTCAAAAATTTCTCCTGTTTTAAAATTCATCCACAGCTTCACGAAAACTGTGAAACTGAAACAATGAGCTCTCCTGCTGCAGATAATAACTTACCAGTTAAGTTACCATTATTTCTGTGCAAATTGTAGGACAACTTTTGGCGACCGCACATGCGTAGTTAAACGCGGAAACCCCGACATTGCTCTACCAGATGCCCTACTTCTCCGTAAGCTGCGCGAGAATGGCATCTCGCCAGCTGACTCTCCATTCAAGTGAATGAAACAGCATGAAGTTCCTGCACTGCCCTGATGGTTATGAACTAATGTTATCAAAAAAAGGTACGTCGGGTCATTTTAAGTCTAAACACCCTGGTAAGTCTTAATGACTGTCAAGCAATCTCTCTGGCACTAAAAATTAACCTTTACAAGTGTGGAGTCTCATTCCTTCAGATTTTAATTGTTGCTGGACATTTTTTTTTAAATGTAATTTTAAAATTTTTAAAAACTTTTTCTTTCTGTCTCTTTTATCTCTGTCTCTTAATTCAATATTTCTTACCCTTTCTTTATTTTGCTTTCTCTACTGATCAGACATTGAATTCATTATTCTAACTTACATTTCCCAGTTCAGTCTCTGCGTGACTTATTAACAATGCTTCAATCTGATTGGTTAAGGAGATACACAGTTGCTTGTCGAGGACACCGAGTTGGATTGAACTCCCCACGAGAGGATCTTGCTGTGTAAAAGCCCATGAAAAATCTATGGGCAAGTGAAAGTCTAATGAATGGCGGGCGCTGTTCATTCGCCGCTCACAGGAAAGTCCAGCCCAATAGGTGAGGTAAAGGGATGATAGTCATATTTCACACAGCCTGAACAGTCTAGCCCACATAGTCTTTTCTGCAAAATGAATTTCATGAACATTATTCTTATGTAAGCGAAAGACTACATTAATGACTTGGATATGAATGTAAAAGGTATGATCAGTAAGTTCGCTGATGATACAAAAATTGGTAGGGTGGTAAATAGTGAGGAGGATAGCCTCAGTCTGCAGGACGATATAGATGGGTTGGTCAGATGGGCGGAACAGTGGCAAATGGAATTTAACCCGGAAAAGTGCGAGGTGATGCACTTTGGAGGGACTAACAAGGCAAGGGAATACACAATGAATGGGAGGACCCTAGGCAAGACAGAGGGTCAGAGGGATCTTGGTGTGCAAGTTCACAGATCCCTGAAGGCGGCGGAACAGGTAGATAAAGTGGTAAAGAAGGCATATGGGCTACTTGCCTTTATTAGCCGAGGCATAGAATAGAAGAGCAAGGAGGTTATGATGGAGCTGTATAAAACACTGGTTAGGCCACAGCTGGAGTACTGTGTGCACTTTTGGTCGCCACACTACAGGAAGGATGTGATCGCTTTGGAGAGGGTGCAGAGGAGATTCACCAGGATGTTACCAGGGCTGGAGCACTTCAGCTATGAAGAGAGACTGGGAAGATTGGGTTTGTTTTCCTTGGAGCAGAGGAGGCTGAGGGGGGACATGATTGAGGTGTACAAAATTATGAGGGGCACAGATAGGATGGATACTAAGGAGCTTTTTCCCTTCGTTGAGGGTTCTATAACAAGGGGACATAGATTCAAGGTAAAAGGCGGGAGGTTTAGAGGGGATTTGAGAGAACTTTTTCACCCAGAGGGTGGTTGGAGTCTGGAACTCGCTGCCTGAAAGGGTTGTGGAGGCAGGAACTCTCACAACATTCAAGAAGCATTTGGATGAGCACTTGAAATGCCATAGCATACAAGGCTACGGACCAAATGCTGGAATATGGGATTAGAGTAGACAGGGCTTGATGGCCGGCGCGGACACGATGGGCCGAAGGGCCTCTATCCGTGCCGTATGACTCTATGACTCTATGACTCTACGACTATGGGCGCTAAATTGGGCACTTTGTTTCGGCGCTACGCGGCCTCATGGAGTTCCAAGATGGAGTCTTGGATGCACATGCACGCTTCTAGCATGACAATGTGCCAGACGCCATCTTGGTAAAGGGTTTAGCGCATGTACGGAGAACGAACGCCGGCATCATGTAAAGTAGGGAGAATATACAATCTGTGTGCAACGCTGATTTAAAGTGATGGACACCATTTTGGGACTTAACGCTCCACTCAATGCACAGTCTTAACCACAAACACCTGAACATGTTTTAGAGTGCCTAGAGGACCCCCCACCACTGCTATTTAAAAGGATTATGCTGGTGTTGGAGGTTAGTTGCCGGATTATTGCTTCTGGCTGCTGGTAGAATAGAAAGTATTTGTTGAAGCTTCCTTTATTTACAGAGAGTTGCTATTGTATACTTGAGAGTGGTTTGGCAGGTACTGCGTTATGGTTGGGAAATTTACAACAGTGTTCAAAGAAGATTTCTGGCAACCATGGGTGGTCTGTTAGGGCTCCCGCTGGGCATAGAACACGACTAGGAGCATGCAGAGAGGCCACGCAGAGCAGGTCAAGCTGCGAGGAGAGGGAAGAGGAGGAGGAGGTGCAGCGCACTGAGCAGGAGGTCACATCCCATTAAGACCTTCCGGGAACAATACCCTTATCTCAACATGAGCGAGGATCCGATGGCTGAGGTTCGCCAAAGAGGTCGTGACGGAGATCTGTCACCTGCTGCAGCCACAATTACAGCCTCAGAGCAGGGCAAGGACAGCATTGCCTGTGGCTGTCAAGGTAAACGTGGTGCTGAACTTCTACGGCTCTGGATCCTTTCGGGCCTCCGTTGGCGATCTGTGCAACATCTCGCAGTTTGCAGTGCACTGCTGCATAAGGGAGGTCACGGAGGCACAGTACAAAATGCACAACAGGTTCATCACGTTTCCCTTTGATAGAGAGAAGCAGAACGAGTCAGCACAAGGGTTTGCTCGCTTTGCAGGCTTCTCCATGGTGCAGGCTGCAATTGACTGCACGCATATAGCCATGCGTGCTTCACATCTCAACTTGGCCATCTTCATGAACCGAAAGGGGTTCCACTCCCTGAATGCGCAGCTGGTGTGCGACCACACACATCGTATCATGCAGGTCAATGCTTGCTACCCTGGGAGCAGTCACAACGCCTTTATTATGCGGCAGTCCAATGTGCCAGCTATCTTTGAACCAGCTCGGCAAGTGAAAGGCTGGCTACTGGGTGACAAGGGCTATCCCCTCATGCGGTGGCTCATGACTCTGATGCGACATGCACGCTCACATGCAGAGCAGGCCTACAATGACAGTCATGCTGCCACACGCAACATCGTCAAGCACACCGTAGGCCTCCTAAAGCAATGCTTCCGCTGCCTGGACCGTTCTGATGGAGCCCTGCAGTACTCCGCTGAGCGGATGTCAAGATTTGTTGTATGCTGCATGCTGCACAACCTTGCCCTGATGAGGGTACAGCCCTTGTCGCCACCTATCCAGCAAGACCCTGAGCCAGAGGCAGGGGAAGAGGAGGAAGAGGCTGAGGAGGAGGAGGAGGAGGAGGAGGAAGACGCAAGGGGGCAACAAGGAACACAGACCTTGTCTGCCAGGGCTCTGCGTGCTCACCTGATCCGTGCCCGATATCAATGATGTGAATGACATCTCCCAAGTCACCAACAGTCCTACACTCCCCACCTGTCCGCTCCCACATGACCATCAAATCACCCTCCATCTGATTACATATTGCTTTGTCCCTCAGCTCATCACAGAAATAAAAACGACCACCAAATGCAAATTCAATGTCACATTTATAAATTAACAAATGAAATTATGCAAACAAACTGAAACTATTCACCCTTGTGCATTCCCTCAGTGCCTGTTGTCCGTGTGCCTTTTCCTTTCCTAGTGCTCCTACGAGGTGCATCCCCAGTGGCTGGAGCACGGGTGGTGGAAGGGTGCTGACCTTCAATGGAGGAGCGTGCAGATGGCCTTGGAGGACGACCTCGAGCAGCTCTGGGTCAGGAGGGCCCGGCTTCAGACTCCACCATTTCGGCATGGGCTGCAGCAGTCTGGCCTGGCTGGCTGATAGTCAACAAGGGCACTGGCGGAGTGGCAGGGTGGGAGCAGGAATGCTGTCGTCCGGAGGGAGGACAACAGGTTCCACTGCCATGGTGCCACTGCCACTCACACAGGTGGTGCCTCAGCAATCCTGGCGATTAGCTGGAGAACGGATTGCTGGAGTGCTGTGATGCCCTGGGAGCACTGTTCCTCAGTGATACCCAGAACCACTATAGCAGCAATCTGTGCTTCCATTGCTGCAGTCTGAACTTCATCTGAAGCTTACGATCCTTTGATTACATTGGTTTGTGCTGCAATGGAAGCTGCGACATTGGCCATCAGGCATTGTATCATGGTGGGTTCCACAGGTGTGCTGATGGAGGTGACCACCCGTTCCATGTGAGAAAGGATGGGCTTCAAGCTCTGCGCCAATTTGAAGCTGGACTCCTCCATGCCCCTTGACATTGTGCCCAGGCTATCTGGCAGGCTTTCCAGTGCCCCAAGCATTTGGTGGTGTACGGCCATCAGCCGCCTTCTGTAGACTGGCCCATTGAAGTCATCATCTGACTCCTATGCAATAGAACCATTGTGCGACCTCCCTCTCTGGCGAGGTGGCACCTGTGGTATCCATTCTCCCCGCCCCAGCTCCTGCGCACTTGTGCCCGGTGTTTCACCACGTGCAGACTCATCCTCTAACCTACCCTCTAAAGGACACGCAGCATCAGTATCTGAGCTGGTGGATGCGAGTGTCAAATCGAGTGATGATATGGCTACAGTGTCAGTGTCCTCCCTCTCCTCCTCGTCCTCAGATGGTGCCGCCTCCAGTTCTTGGGTATCTGCAATGATAAAGGGAGACAGGTTGAGATGTGCAGCGTGGAGAGGAGCAAGTAAGACCTGTGTGCTGATACCATCTGCAGCACATGAGTCATAAAAGATTCTGGGATGAGGGAGATGTGGGAAATGAGAAGAAGGATTAGGTATGCAGAGACCCATTTGCCGGCACCACCAGTGCTGCCAGTGGTCACGGTCGCAGCGATGGCCCATCCAATGATCTGAAGCACCATCTCCTCCAGGGGGGTGAGGACATGTAGGCGTGTCCATCCTCCCTCAGGTCTCTCCTGCTCCTGGCTGTTATGCTCCACCTTCTCCTGCAAGACAGAGGGAAACGTCTCAGTGAGTATCCTGCAAGGTGAGATACAGCACGCGAAGGGCAGCGTTGCGTACAGATGGGCAGTGTTTGTTGCTGGGTGGGTGACGAGGGGTGTCGTGCGTGGAGCAGTGGTGCAGTTGGTAGGATGTGCCACTTCACACTTGCATTTACTCACCTGCACCCACGTGTGCGGTGCAGTGCTCCTAACGTTCACTTCCTGGGCCAGGGCCTCCCACTGCCTGCGAAGCTGGTGTCTGGAGGGTCTCGTGCCACCCTGGGGGTACAGGATGGCCCTCCTTTCCTCCACTCCCTCCACCAGGGCCTCCAATGCGTCGTCAGAGAACCATGGGGTACGCTGTCTTGCCGGTCCAGCAATGCTTCCAGTCATCCTGCACCTCTGTGCACCACCCCTTTAAGAGGTGCAGGCTGCCTGTGACAAGTGCTGGCCACGCCCCATTTTGGGCTTCCTGCTTCTCTGTGCAGCCACAGAGGAATCATGTTAATGATCATTGTCACGAAGCTCACGTGCTGCCTGCGCGGAAGCACCGGGCATGGGTTAATCGCGGATCGCGATACCTGCACCCGGTTTCGGGGGTTAACCAATTTAACCCCTATGATATTGTGTAGGTTTTCTGAACAGTCCATTTTACAATAGGTTTCAGTAGGTTGGTTTAAAATGTATTAAATATGCACAATGCATAATAAAATCTAAAATGTTGAAAAATTGGCTTTAGATGAAAAATTTCTAAAATTGAATATATTCTAGTACATTATTTGATAAAGAAATTAAATTAAATTAAAAGCAACCATGTTTATAACATCAGTTCCTCTCAGTGTAAGGGATAACATTGTGGGAAATTGGAGCTTTATCTTACAATGCAATGGTGAATTACTAAATTAATATTTGGGTTCTTATTTATGCATGGTGCACTTCTGCAAAGTCTGCATGAGAAAAAGCATTGAATACAAATTACTGAAGCATTGAAGTTTAACCCTGTTCTTACGGAACAAGACAAAGTCCAAACCCATCCTTTGGATTGCTTGATAACAAGATACTGATATTATGAGACTGAAGATGGAAAAATCCACAGATATGTTGTTGTCAAGATCCTAAAAGCAGATCCATTCCTGCCTGACAGATTTTTAGAAGGGTTATCATACTGCGCACAGTAACTGCTCATTCTATTTTATTGAAACAAGGAGATGCACCATCAATATCCTCTTTACACACTAGTTACAAATATCGTGACAAACTTTAACATTTTGCATTTTTTAATAGAGAAAGCTGTCGCTATTACCAGGGAAATAATGTGGAGGAACCTCAGCTGAATTAGCAAACACAATTGAAACAGTCTGCGCTCTAACTGTATTGATATCTGCACCTGTAAATTAGAATTTATTCAGTTATCTATTGTTGTAGGTTTAACTAGTTAATGATTGCAATTAGCTCTCAAGCCATCTGAGCACTTGTTTTTAATTATTTAGTAACAATATTATTTTAATTGCCAGTTTAAGTATCTAGATGGCGACATTAATTCATATCAATCAGGTCAGTACTTATCTGTCTATTTTCAAGTCAAATCAAATACATCTTTTTTTAAAAAAAGCAAAATACTGCAGATGCTGGAAATCTGAAATAAAAACAGAAAATGCTGGAGAAGCTCAGAACTGACGAAAGGTCTTCAACCTGAAACGTTAACTCTGCTTCTTTCTCCACAGATGCTGCCTGACTTGCTGAGTATTTCCAGCCTTTGCTGTTTTTATTTTACATCTTTTTTTAGTTGCTTTTATATTGGCCTTGTTTTAATTAGGACTTCAGGAGATGAGCGTCCAGTGGCCAGCTTTCAGCATTTACACTGCAAACATAAAAAACGGTGTTTACGAGTCTGCTCTTAGGAGGCGGTATCAGCAGTATAAACCTAGGCAGTGGGCTCATGGGCACTGGCTTCTCAGGATCTGACTTAAAATATGGCCAATCTTATAACAGGTATTTTTTTAAAGCTGCAGTCATACCCAGTGTCTTTCTGATCACTATCTCTCTCCAAGATCATTTCCAGCATCTCCATCTCTCCTGTTGGCCATCAGCTGCTGAATTCCTAAAAATGTTAGCTTGCCTATGATTCTTCAAAAATATACAACTTAATTTGTATATACAGCATTTTTGGGCAAATTATTGTTCGAGACAAGTGACTTGCTTACATTTTGAAAATCAGACTCGAGTGTTTTTACAGAAGTCCTGTCCTAATGTCTAGAAACAGGTGTATGGACATTTTTCAACATAGTCTCACAGGAAGCCATCAATAAAGATTTTTTTTAATATGCTAGGGGTGTAAATGTATGCTGCAGCCAGACCCAATGATAGCAAGATCAGGTATCTTGAAAAATTGACCAGAGCAGCAAATTACAGTACAGAAGGACTTGGCGAAATTGCTCTTGCCAGTAAATAATGGATTTCCTACAGCCTAAAGCATGCATCAGTAGCCCCAGGTCATCAGCAAGCAATTCTTCTTCATACAAAGCATAGAGTCCCAGCTGACAATACTGTCGGTCAAAGTTCCGCATGTGGGAAAAACAGCACGTCAGCAGATCCAAACCCAGGAAAACAGCATGTGGAGCTTCTCCACTGCCATTCCGTGCGGACTTGTCTTTTTAAAAATGATGTGCTTGTTAAAGTCTAATGAAGGATTGTGAAGATGATTACGAAGCAAAATTTGTGAGCATATACATTTGGGAATATGTGAATTAAAATAATTTGCAATTGTATAACACCTGGAACATCTCAAAGTACTTTACACAGTAACCATTATGGAGGCAAAAATGGCAATGAGATGAATGACCAACTAGTCTAATTTTGTGGTGTTGGTTGAGAGAACTCTGCTTTTTATTGAATAGTGCAATGAGAATTTTAAGATCTACCACAACAGGTAGGTGGCAACTTAGGGTTAGCGAAAGACCTGATGTGGGCCCAAAATTCAGCCCTGGGTCACATTACCATCTTATGTGTGAGCTGCTGGCGCCTGTCGCGCTTTCACAGACTGCGCGTGCATTGCAAATGTCGAACGATGGGCCACTTGCCTCGCCGACAGAGGCTCGAAGTCCAGGGAGGAGGGTTGGAATGGAAAGCATGGGGGTGTTGGGGGTGGTGTAATTATAATGACTGTTGATTCGGTGGAGCACTTCTCCACCTGGATCCATTGGAAGTTTTTTTTTAATTTAAATTTTTGAAAAACTGGCTGCAAGGGTCACCTAGGAATTCTGGCTCAACTCATCGTAAACTAATTTTCCAGAAGGGTCCTTCAACAGCTGTTAAGCCCCTAGTTTACTTATGCAACGGACCTAACACCTGTTTTAGGCAGCTGTCCGGGATGCAGATTGGGCGCAGGCTGTCCTACTGCTTAGTCTGTCAGCGTCCGTCCGTTTTACACCCGGAAAACAGGAGCAATGCAAACCAGTTTCTACCCCAAAATGTTTTCCTCAGCGAAATCGGTGTTTTAAAAGAAAACATGAAGTTCTTAGAGATGGAATTTCTGTTTTAATGGAAAACGCAGATGCCTGTTCTTTGTCACTGATGGCCCACTGGTGAAATCGTTGGGAAAGTGTGGCTTTGGAATGTGATTTTGTGTTAGTGGGCTATTAAATATAGAGGAAAAAGGCGACATTCTCCATTTTTCATAAAGCAGAATTTCACCCCCTAATTATCATTTAGAAATGGCAGTTTAAACTGAGGTTAATCCTGCAGTAAAAATGATTTTTAGAAACTGATTAATTTTTAACTGTAAAGTGGCAATATCTATGCAGCAATATTCTTCAGTTTTAATGGTTTACTGTTGCAAAGAAGGCAAACTGAGGGTGTTCTTCGACATTTTTAACACTCCTTCACCTGACATCCTAGTGTTATAAGATCTACAGCAACACATTTTTGTAGTTATTTTACGTTTGTATAACCCCTTCATTATATCATTACTTTCCTATAATACTGCTGCAATCAATTATTCCTCCTTGAAACCATTAATTTTGATGGTTGTTGTGTTCGTATCTTGGTGTGAAGTAGTGGAAGGATTCGAAGGCTGGTTAACAGTCTGACAGGCTGTGACGTGGACGCACCTTCCATAGCCATAACCATCTTTAAGTTCTTTTTGGTGGGTTTGTGGGCTTCCACAATCAATACAATGGGGTGCAGGGGGTGGGGTGCAGGTACCCAAAACCAATGGACAGGAGTATCCTGCTGCACGTCAACCCAGAATTTAAAGCTGGAGCTCCAGTCCCCACTCGCTGGGACTGTCTGGAACGGGGTTCAAATCCTGCACCTTCTGACTCCAAGGCGGGAATGCTACCACTATGCCAAAGGCTTACTCCATTCATTTTGAATAAGAAAAACAAAAGTACCTTCCACTGTCAGGAATCATAGTCAGAAAGAGATAACGGACAGACTGATTTATTGAGACAAACAACAATAAAATACCTGTTAATTGACCAGTTACACAGAGGGCCAGTCAAGGCACACACTTTCCTTTTGTGTAGAATACAGAATAATGAGAAATATTCATCATGATAGTCAGTCTAACTTCTAGGACATGTAAGGCAAATAACGTGATAAAAACAGATTTTTGGTACTGGTGCTGAAAGAGAATTCTAAGTAGAACTACAAAGCTTAGGAATGAGAATAAGGAATATGCAGTTTACAGTCATACAATATGGTCGTCTTTACAAATAAAAAATACTGAATAAAGTAACTATGGCTAGTCATGTTGCTGCTGCAGATCTAATTAGATTGTCAGCAAGACTATTGACTCTATATTTCTCCTTTGACGATAGCCTGACTACAAGCCATGTTCTTCAGCAAGCTTGGTGGCATGGGCTAGGTCACGGTCATTGTCACAGCAGTCATCAGTGGTGCTACATGATGGCCGAACATAAGGTATGCTTATAGCATGCAGAGGCAGTCATTAGGCTTTTCCTTCTCTTTCAAGATGGGATGCACATCTTTTGCAAGGCACTGCACTGAGCATGTCAATTTGCTAGCCCAGTGCCAGAGTGAGTCACTGGATTTAGATTAATATTATTACCTAGATGATAAATAAGAGGTTCAGTAGTCCCAAGTTTGTTTCTCTGCACACAGATCTGAGAAAACTGGTTTGTATAGAACCTCACGATAATGCGATTGCAACATAAAAGCAAAGAAATTCATCAGAAATGGCTACAATACACCAAAGTTAGTGACATGAAATGGGAGAGAATAACTTAGCTATGATGTTGTGATTTTTCTTGTCTAACATAGCTTAGACAGACTGAATTAAAAACACTGTGGAGATTCCCTCTAGTAAATTGATATACGTACAAGATACAACCTACACTATACAACTAACAACCAATTGGTCTCCAGAGACAATTTCAGCTTTATAACCAGAATAAATACTTGACAACATTACAGAGAAATATCCAAAGTGGAGATTATAGTTAGCATCCAAAATATCAATTATCAGAAAAGTAATATCAGAATAAAAAGAAAACTGCAAGAAAATATTTAGTTAACTTATAGCAACTTCCTCTGTTTAAAGATGTGAGAAGTTAAATACTCTGCTGACACATTGTATGTGTTAAACTTCATCATTCGGTGCTTCTCAAACTGGTGCACTAATGCTCGGTAAAGAATTCTTTAGTTCTCTTATAATCAGCCCGATTAAAAAAAATCAACACAAGTTCGATTTCAACATATAATTTACTTTTAGACTGAAGTAATATTATATTAAATAATTACGTACATATTTAAAAATTCAAAGCTCTGCATTTTACTTTTTCAAACTATAGGAAACTGCACAATTTGCTCAAGAGTTTTTTTTCCACACTAAGTTAGACTCAGAGTAACAATTCTATAAGGAACAAATGTTTCACACAAATTTGCAGGACAATTTTTAACCACAAATTAGGAAACATCACATAACATGCCTTTGGATTTATTGTTCAATGAGCATTTTTATTGCCTTTCCTTACCACAATCAGTACAACAATCTGTAAAACAACATACAAAGTAACTGAGACACATTCTTAACAAGTTACAGAAAGGGAAGGCAATATGCAATTCCTGTTTCAATTTCCAACCCCCTACCCTCTTGGTTCAGTGGTTACATATACACAATAAGTATTTGAAAAGTACTACAGTGGAGCTTGCTTAAGATCACATCTAAGGTCAATCCTACATAACATTAAAAATGTTTAATGTATAAAATATTTCCATGCACAGCTATGTAAAATATCATGGCTAAAGGAGCACCATCTTCATGAAAAAATGTTTGTTCCTAAATACATGAAGTGATCATATAAATCATGCCAAAATGCATCATTTTTATATCGCTTATATAATTCATCCTAACAAACCCAACATGTGATTCTTATGATTTCTCCTCTTCTCCCAATGAATATAATTTCTCAAACACCTTTCATGAAGACAGTACTGGTTAAAAGTCAATTCTACAAGAGCAAATCTTACTTAACATTACCAGCATTAGCCTATTAAAGGCCACTCTTATTTCTTATCAAATTGGTTACATTACATCCTGTTCTACAATAGTTTGTTAATCAAAACACCGTTTGAGAAGAGTCAGTATAGCTGCAAGTCAAATCTAACTTCTGATCAGATAAAATTAGAAAAACCCAATGGCCTGCTAATTCCTGGGGGCCTCCTTCACTGGTGTGAGTACAGCACTGCGGAATGTTTTTCCCACAGAAATCTGAGGAGACTGATCTTATCAGAAATTCTGGGGTCAGCTAATTTAAATACTGTTGGCGGGAGAAGGGTAGAATCCTGCCAGCAGTAGGCGAGATACGCCAGGGAAGCCAAGATAATTTGGGAGGAGGGCATGGCAAGGATGCAACTTCCCTATTTAAAACTTTCCATGCAGTTAAAGCGATGAGCAGGCTCTCAGAAGGTTTGGAATGGAGCAAAAGAAGGAAAAAGACGAGCTTCTCATTTTTCAGTGGCTGATGTAAAAATGCTGCTGGCACAAATTTGAGAGTGGAGGGGTGCCATTGTTGGAAAACCAGGGAAGAGACCATCAAAAGCAGCAACACAGGCCACATGGAAAGAGGTGTCTGTGAGTGAGACCTCCATAACCTCAAGAACCCCTCGCCATGTCAGAAGAAGTTTACCAACTAAGCCAGCGACGATAAGTGTTTTCAGATGAATAACAGGGCCGATAACTGAATCACAGAGAAGCACATGGTATTCTCTCGGGCAATAATCAAGCATTGCCCTTCAGGGTATCACATGATACTATGGCCCTTGTCCCAGAAGCAAAGTCACTTGGCAGCATGCATATTATGTGTCTCACAACCTAGGTCCTTACTCCCTGACACATATCATTGTCGCCATCCACTTAATGAATCCTGACTACTTGTGGCTGCAGGATCTGGAGACAGCAGGAACCAATTAACACTGCATTTGTCCTGCAGGAAAAGACAGCACACAATGCCAGGGAACACCAGGCTACAGGAGGATGTTCCATCATTTGGCATTTGACACCATATGAAGAGGAAGCAATGGCCATAATTGGCTTCCACTCTGGCCTGGCAGATGGGAGATGGAGATATGGGAATCTCTATGTCTCCAGTGGGATCTTGAGAGCCTTTTTTAATTTAATATTTCTATGCATTCATCAATCTCTTCACCAGTTATCACTTTCCTCATAAGAGATTCACAAAGTAGTTGATTAAGATAAAAAGCTGCTCAAGCAGACCAAAGTTAACAATATCGTTTTTTTTTCCTCCAGAGGCTACCAGCCAGGAGACAGCAAAGAACATCACTGAAAAGTGAGACATTGCAGTCTCCTCTACTTCTGGTGACAGTAGCAACCACTCACCCGCTCCGTCATTCACTGTGTCTCTTGCACACAGCAGCCCAGAGACATCCACTCGAGGGGGTATAGATGGTGTAGATGAGGAATTGAAACTTGGTTAGACACAGAGGACAAGGAAGCCAAAGGATATAGGTGTAGAAGTGGAGCTTAATGTAGCTGAGTGTCAGACCCAGGCTGCAGAGCAAACAAATGATGATCTCAGGGGATCTGCCACGAAGAGAAGGATTCTAGCAAAGCATCAGAAATATACGAAGGTTCTCTATGGCCTCTTCCAAGATGTGTGGCAAATGGCTGGGATAGTGGTGGTTGTCCACTGCCTAGCAGTGCACCAATATCCAGCAGGGGTTCAACTCATTGCAGGGCAGCCTGGAGAAAGTAGCAGCTACAAGAGTATCTGTAAACCATAGCCCACTCCATAAGAGATCCAGGCAAGTCATTCAATTCAATGTAGAGGTATTGAATGAAGGACTGCAGGTCTTGGGGGAAACGTCATTATCAATCAGATTCCAATACATAGAGGGAAGCATCTCGAATGGACTAAACTATATTCGGTAGACTCTCTCCCAGGGACGTGAGGATCTTTCTGATTTAATGAGATCCATTCTCCCAATGATTACTGTTAATGAGAACCTTGCTCCCAGTGCCGGTGCAAAAGCTGGTGTGTGTGCCTCAGAGGTTGTGTCCCTTTATGACAGCAGCATAGAGGCGTGCTCCATCAGCTTCCCTCATGGCTGGAAGAATGGTGTAGAGGAGAGGGTTTCAGATTCCTGGGACACTTTTGGGGCCAGGCAAGGCTGTACAGACGGGATGGCCTTCACCTAAATCAGAGAAGCACCCGTGTCCTCGCAGAAAGGGTAAATAGGGCATGGGGAAATATTTAAACTAGTTAGAAGGGTGGGAAGAGAAAATAACACTACGTTAAAAAGTGTGAGAAAAAGACCAGCAGAACATATAGGCACGATGGGGGTAGTTACCCAAATAAGAGTTCTGTACACAAATGCACATAGCTCAGTAATTGCCTTGAAATAGAATGCTTTCCAAGGGTAATGCAGAATGTAGGTGATGGCTTCCTGAATATAAAAGTGAAAAAAAATTGCAATACCTGCAGTGAGTCCCAAAATATGACCAAAAGTATCCACAAACAATCTCAGTGAGTAATCTCCACTTTCCAAAGTACTTCCACCTTAATGAGTGGGTCCTAGCAAACTGTCCCTTTTAAATAGTGGCGCACATTGTCAAGGGCAGATGGGAAGGCAGAAGTCCCAGAATTTAGCACAGGCAATGTTATCTTGTCCTAACTGCGTGATTTGCAGGTTGCTGCCACTGTGAGGGTGGTCCCTTCTTCAGCCCGCCCCGAAACTGAATGGAATTTCTGTCGAATGCTTGTTCAGCAGATCCCTAGTGTAACTGGACTCCATCAGAAATTCCTGGCTCCACAAAGGCACCATTTTTGACTTACACCCTCCCACAATCCAGGAATTTCAGGGAAATATCTTTTGGCTATTACCTTGCTTATGCTCAAAGAGCATTGATAACTTTTACAGCTTTAGCATTGGTTCCAAACTCCACTGGCATCATGTAATACTGCCAAAATACACTTTTGTTCAAGTGCAAAGACAATTCATACCTATATATTGGATATCTTGCTTGGAAGTGTCTTAAGAAGCTGCTGTGTATCAAAGGAGTTCTGCTACAGTCATAAATATGCGGAGTGATTTATGAATGCCACCTCAGCCACTGAGTGGAATAGCATAGAAGCAGATTGGCTGCTGCATACTGTGACATCTTATTAATATTCAGGTCTTACTGTCTTGCAGCTTGATACAAAGTAACGATTCCTTGAATTACCAGTGGTGCGTTGGTGCTACAGTGTGCCAACTGCTGCAGTGAGCCTTAATATTAAAATGATGCCCTGCATAAATTGCAACACAAATGTATATAAAGAATCTTTGTCATCAAACACAAATAAAACATTTTAGTTCAGTGATGCAAGGAGATCTGTTAAGGTAAGTAAAATTCTGTTGAGATCATTTCTTTCTCTGCCTAAGAATTGATGTTAAGAAGGCTCCATAGTTTATGTTTCAATTCTTTTGGGAAAAGCACTGAATGTTAAGGGTTAGTTAAGCTGTGTGGATTCAGAATGAGACTATTTAATTTGTACCGCTCATATCTAAGAATCTTGTTATAAATCTGAACAACAAATTTCCTGAACACTATCTTTCTTACTGTGGAGAAACACATTCCAAAATGTATTTTGCTACTGAGCATGCTCAACAGATGAATTAAATGGTCCCAGTGAGATCAACATTTTATTATCTACAAGTTATTTTTGTTTGTTTTATCTCAGATGCAACATTTCTTCAGCACTATGGACAAACTGAGATAAGAATGAACTTGAGCAGTGTGCAAAATATGACAGTCTTGGGTAGTGATACAGTAAATACAACTACCAAATATAGCCAATATCATCTTCTTTGTCATCTTCGCTATCTTCATCATCTTCATTGCCTCCGCCCTCAGGTACTTTCTCTTCCTCTTCATTTTGTATTTCTCTCTCATCATCCTGGTCATCAGACAAAACATGGAACCCACCACTGCCAAAATCACCAGAAATCTCCTGATCTTCTTCTGAAAGTAAAAGATTAGATCCTCAAGACATTACCTTTCAAAAAAAAACAAATATAGTGCTGTTCACATAGTACAGACATCATAATGAGTTATATATATTAACCCACAATGTTTAACAGTTAAATGGTATTCAGTTGAAATTATTTTTTGAGGAGATGTGGGGATTGTTTTGTACTGCTAAAGGTGAGAGATATCAGTACTGGGGACTTATACTTACAAAGAACTGGACTGAAATTGAACAAGCTTATTTAACATACGGCAGTTAAAACTAAATGTCAGTAGACTCCCATCTGTATTAAAAACATTGAAACTCAGATTTTAAAGGTTAAAGGGCATTGTCTTCATCAGGGAGAGAGAGGAGCTGAAACAATCTAATGTAACTTTCATAGTCATGACATTTTGCAATGATGCATTTTGTTGAGTATTTGGCAAACTAAACAAGATTTAATAATGATGTGGAGATGCCGGTGATGGACTGGGGTTGACAATTGTAAACAATTTTACAACACCAAGTTATAGTCCAGCAATTTTATTTTAAATTCACAAGCTTTCGGAGATTTTCTCCTTCCTCAGGCAAATGTTTCAAGAGCTCCTTGAAGCCTACGCATTTATACATATAGAACAATACATGGTGTTTACAGACTGCCCCTGCAACTGCCCGTTGCCAAGGCAATCACCGTGTTCAGACAGAGAGGTGTCACCTGCAGAACCCCCGAATACACATTCAACAAAAAAACAAACAGGGAAAAAAAACAGAGAAAAAAAACACAGAGAGAGGCAGAAACATCCGGAAGGCAGAGAGAGCCAGCAAATGACCCATTATATTAAAAACAGATAACATTTGTTCGCTGGTGGGGTAACGTGTAGCGTGACATGAACCCAAGATCCCGGTTGAGGCCGTCCTCATGGGTGCGGAACTTGGCTATCAATTTCTGCTCGACGATTTTGCGTTGTCGTGTGTCTCGAAGGCCGCCTTGGAGTACGCTTACCCGAAGGTCGGTGGATGAATGTCCATGACTGCTGAAGTGTTCCCCGACTGGGAGGGAACCCTCCTGTTTGGCAACGGGCAGTTGCAGGGGCAGTCTGTAAACACCATGTATTGTTCTATATGTATAAATGCGTAGGCTTCAAGGAGCTCTTGAAACATTTGCCTGAGGAAGGAGAAAATCTCCGAAAGCTTGTGAATTTAAAATAAAATTGCTGGACTATAACTTGGTGTTGTAAAATTGTTTACAAAGATTTAATAAAACCAAGGATGGTGTTTCACCCACTACAACCAGGTCCAGCAGTGTTCCATACTAAAGTATGAGAATTTTTCAGTGATCAGATATTTGCTGACATTATTGTATTTTCTTCTTTTGATAAAGCCTAAATGAAAAGAGTTTTGCATACAATTCCATTTTTTTAGCTTAACATTTGGCTGTTCATTTGTAGTCTTATAGTTTCCCTCATCTTAAACGCAATGGTAATTTCAGAAGTGAGTATACTGCTCATAACGTACAGGATTTATTTTCTAGGGCAGCTGCAGTCATTCTCACATGGAAACATTTAAAAAAAAACAAATTTGCATTTTCTAGCATTTTGGAGCAGATTTATATATCGATTCTGATGTGTAAAATACTTCATATGAAAGAATGCTATGCTTAACAGTAAACAACTATAATTTTGAATCATATAGGAACATAGGAACAGGAGTAGGCCATTCAGCCCCTCGTGCCTGCTCCACCATTTGATAAGATCATGGCTGATCTGTGATCTAACTCCATATACCTGCCTTTGGCCCATATCCCTTAATACCTTTGGTTGCCAAAAAGCTATCTATCTCAGATTTAAATTTAGCAATTGAGCTAGCATCAATTGCCATTTGCGGAAGAGAGTTCCAAACTTCTACCACCCTTTGTGTGTAGAAATGTTTTCTAATCTCACTCCTGAAAGGTCTGGCTCTAATTTTTAGACTGTGCCCCCTACTCCTAGAATTCCCAACCAGCGGAAATAGTTTCTCTCTATCCACCCTATCTGTTCCCCTTAATATCTTATAAACTTTGATCAGATCACCCCTTAACCTTCTAAACTCTAGAGAATACAACCCCAATTTGTGTAATCTCTCCTCGTAACTTAACCCTTGAAGTCTGGGTATCATTCTAGTGAACCTACGCTGCACTCCGTCCAAGGCCAATATGTCCTTCCGAAGGTGCGGTGCCCAGAACTGCACACAGTACTCCAGGTGCGGTCTAACCAGGGTTTTGTATAGCTGCAGCATAACTTCTGCCCCCTTGTACTCCAGTTCTCTAGATATAAAGGCCAGAATTCCATTAGCCTATACATTGTGGTAATTTATTATTTGCAAAATAATTTACCTGCTTCCATGACTCTTGTTTCAATTTGGTTTTTTTGCTATCCTACGATTTTTTCAGTCTTGAAATTGGTGTTATTAGTGGACAAATGCTTAATATGTTTGTATGATATTCTTTTGTCAATTATTTTAATAAAGGCATTAATCTATTTACTTTAAATGTGTTAACACCTTTGTTAAAATAGTAGAGAAATATCACATGGGCATATTAGGTTTTTATCCTTTAATATCAGCAACAGCAATTTCTCAGACTTGCTTTGAAAATGAATCATTAAGTAACCGCCACACAGCCTTATGAACTTTATCAGACGATGGCTGCTGCCTGCATCTCCGCAAACTATGTTATTTACCACCTTGTGCTTTTGGAGCTAGGATTTGATGTGTTTCTTTGGATCTTACAAAGGAAGAGGTCCATTCACGTTCACAGCATGAGACTTGCCATGTTTCTCTTTGTTATTAATCATATCATAATTATTCTGTCCCTTCGGTAATATGCAACTCTTCAAAGTTGGGTGTGACCAAACTGGATCATTGAGCTCAGTGAGTAGTGCCATCCATGATAAATGAGAATCTTGACTTTCAAGGAGGGGTGATAAATCGTACTGTAGTCATCAAAAGATTCATGCTACAGATTGTATCCAGTGAAGGATTTTAAGCATACATTATTATTTGCTTTCCCAGAAAAACAGTCTGATAGAGAACAATGTCTTACTTTGGTTGGTCTTACCGCAGTTTGGAGTCCCTTGTATCCGTGAGCCTGCTATTTCGTTTCCATATTTGTCAACACACCAGCACTGCCCAGCACTGCTGTGGCACTGGGATGGTTTGTAATATCCATCCTCATTGCACCTTGGTATAAAAATACCTAAATCAAGCCAAAAACAAAAAGAAAAGTAGTGATAAAATGTTTAGCTTAAAATTTCCAAAAATTGTGTAAAGGTTTATTTTTTGCCTTATTACATAACAATTTGCATTTAGCACCTTTCACATAACAAAACATCCCATGCTGCTCTGCAGGGGGAAGGCAAGATACTGAGCAGGAAGCAGGGGAGAAGTTGGGGGAAGTAACCAAAGGCACGATCAGAGGTAAGGTTTAAGGAGTCTTTTGAAGGTGGCAAGGCAAAGAGGTATGGAAAAGAATTCCACAGAGTAGGAGCATAGTGACTGAAGGCTCTGCCACCATTGGTGGCATGGGGAAGCTGGGGGGAACATACATAAGTAGAAGAGAGTCTGGAGAGCGGAGGGTGTGTGTTGGGACATAGAGCTAGAGAAGATCATAAGGATAGTGCCGAGTGTGGTCATACAGGGATTTGAAAATCAGGACTAGGATTTTGAAGTTGATGTATCGTGGGCAGTGGAGGATGGTAGGGACAGGTGTGATGGGTGTGCAGAATTTTGTGTGCAATAAGGTACAGGCTGCAGAGGTCTAGACGAGTTGGGGGTTTGTGTAGGTTGAATGGAGGAGGCTGGTGAAAAGAATATTGAAGAATGTGTAGATTGGCATTTGAGTAGTGGTGAGGGTGAGATGCAGGCACAGGCAAGCGATAGTTCAGGCATGGAAGTAAGCTTTCTAGGTTAAGGACTGGATGCCAAATTTAAGCTTACTTTAAGGTTGAACGGGACACTGAGGTTGCGCACCTGTTGGTTCAGTCTGAACAAGCAGCCAGAGAAGGAGATGTAATCAGTTCCTGAGGTGCAGGATGCCTTCAGTCTTGCAAATATTGAATTGAAGAAAGATCTGGCTCTTCCAGACATCAGTCACTCAGTCAGAAGCATGGCGACAGTCTTGCAATCATGGGTGAAGGCAGAGAGGTGGAGATGGGTGTCATCAGCATACACATGGAAGCTTCCACCATGTTTGCAGATGATATTATGGAAGGGTCGCATTTAGATAAAGAACAGGAGAGGTAGATGATGAAACCTAAGGAATAGGAGTGGAAGAGGATAAAACCTTGGGACACACATGAGGTATGGGCAAAGGATGAAAAGTTGGAGGAAATGGATTGACTGCATTGGGACAGGTCGAAATGGAACCACGGGACGGTGGTGCCATAGAGATGGACAGTGGAGGTGAGGCAGTAGAAGAGGACAGTGAAAGAGAGCAATGGAGGGAGATAGGATGGTCAACTGTACGGAAAGCCACAGAGAAGCCGAGGAAGATGAGGACCAATAGAACGCTACAGTCGATGGTGACTTTGACAAGGTTGTTCTCGGCACCACAAGTTGAATGACAATAAGACTGGAGAGAGTTGATAGGGGAGTAATTGGAGTAGATCTGGGAGAAGAAGGGGAGGCTTGAGTGGGTGGGATTTGAGAGGACAGAGTTTTCATGGCAGCAGTTTTGAACAGGGTAAAAAACAATATCTGAGGAAATAGATGTTGGCGAGTATTGTGGTTGACTAGAGGAGCTTGGTCAGGAGAAGGGTGAAGGAGCAGTTGGTGCCTTACACATTGTTAGACCAGTTTTGTGCTGCTTTGATTGAGACATGATTTATTTATTAAAAATGAGTGCCTTTTTTCACAGTTTTCTCCCCTCCTTTTTTTTCCTGAAGATGTTGACTTGTTACGGCGTATGGTTCCATGATGCTAAGCTGCCATCGTGCAAATGTGAGCCTTCACAGCGAATGCCAGCAGGCTTTTTGACTGTGTTGGACATCACAGTCAATTACAATCCTATCCTCAGTTTACATCCATGTATGTGCACTTCCAGGGGTCAGTGCATAGTGATCAGAAGTGAGAAACCTAATCAATTGTACTCTCCCTAACCCTGGGGTGCTAAAGAAAGTTGTATCACCCCTACTTCCACCAAATTGTGATCAGCTAACTGAACACTGACAGAGATCCTGGTCTGGATGGCTCAAGTGCTTGTTGGATAACTCACTGAGCCATAAGGCCAAGAGCCTAAACATCAATAGGGCAAAACTCAGCTTCTTTGATCAGAAAATTGTGACATAAATTTGGTCAAATTCAGACAAACTCAGATTTGGACACAAAATAAAATGCTGCTACACATGTGCAATATACAAGTATCACTTTGCATGTGTGAAGTGATTTTCTGCATCTCATGGAAAATTTAATTTTGTGTGTGCAGTGAGAACCTCCATTGCACATGTGTAGTTAATATCCCTGTATAAATATCTTCGTAGCCACCATCTGTGGTTGAAGCCACAATGATAGATGCTTTTTTTCAAAAAGGATTCATTTTTACTTAGTCATGTGATGGAGACACATCCAATCCACATATTGCACATATGCAGATCTCTGGTGGTCCAGTGAGGACTTTCTCACTAGTTTATTGGCCTGCTTTAAATTCAGACTTCAGATTAAGGAGAAACTGAATTTTTCACCTTCTGAATCCCAATACAGTATAGTTTTTTAGATAGTAACACACCGTCAGTATGGTGAACAATGCTTTGGTATGTATAGCAGTCAAAAATCCCATTTTTGTATCCAGGAGTTCCTGATATTTTTCTTCAAAATTTGCTGTAGGTGGAATGTGTTTGGAGGAGTCACCCACAATCTTGATTTGCATTATTTTGCATTAGTTTTGTCTTCATATTGTCTAAATTAAATTTATGGCTAATGAAATTGGGTATCTGATTTTTATAATATTTTTTCTCCTCAATGCAATTTGATTTAATTAAGTAGATTCAATTATCATTTTAGGTAAATAATTTAGACATAAAATGTTGATCTGTTCACTGATTATATTTGTCAGGGAAGTTTAGTGATATGTTAAGATTTATATTTGATGCATCGCAGGGATATATTTGGAATTCATTTATATGAATGGGTGCAGGCACACACTTAAATTATATGTAGATATACAATAGATCTATTGTACATTTGTAATTACATATTATCAGTATATTATGAATAGTGCTAATTAAGTCCCTTTGATTTGGTGTTTATTGAATGTTAAGTCATCATCCTCTTGTCCATGGCTCTTTCCATCTTTGTATCTCATGTTTTTGCTCATCTTACAGTTGATCATTCTGTCTGTCCATCCGACAATACCTCTTTGTTAGCTTGAAGGGTGAACACACCTGCCTATACGTGTTTGAATGAGAACACACAAAGGGAAAAGGGAGGGGGAAGGGCAAGAAATACAGAGGAAGATATTGTGCTCTGAACCATTAGTTGGGGTTAGCTCTTCTTTTTAATTAATGCAGAGCTTTAATGCAACTGCGGATTTTTTTTTTAATGTGTACACGTGTTCACATGCCCACACTCAGAAAAGGTAGAAAAGTGTTGCACTACAGTATTGTGAAGTCAAAAAAAGTTTATCATTGTGAACAGGATAATCATGAGAAATTCATTTTTAATGACTGGGCTGTTCTAGGATTGAATCTTTTTGTTCATTTCATTCCACACAAGGCAGAATAATAATAAAGTTTGAAATCAATGGTGTATGTGCTTCACTTTAAAAAACACTTTCAGCATATCTCATCCTAAAGACTCTTATAAGCCAGATTTATTTTATTTTACACAGATTATCAAAACACACATCATTGAACTCTAATCATTCATAGTATGTAGTCTTCATCACATTACAATGCTTACCTAAAAGATTCTTCCCTCTGCTCTGCCGTTGAATCTTATTAATTTCAGCTTGGCATGGAAGACCTGAAATAGAATTTAATAGGCAGTAGGTCCCAAAGGGCCAGGGATGATATCTTCAACGACTGACCTATGTATATGCAGTACTGCATTTCATTTTATACTTGAGATTCAGAAAGCTACACATCTTCATACAAAGCGCGAACAGCATTCAATTATAATGCTTAAAAAACAAATTAAAATTTCTGACAAATTTGAATACTTTAAGAAAGGTCAATGGATGCGTTATGGTGGCAGATGTTACCTTTCCTGAAAATTTGCATAAAGCCATAAATCACTGGGAGAAAAGTTATCTTCTTGTACAGTTCGAATCTGAACATTTTAAAATAACTGTCAGTGTCCATTATGAAGTTGTGATTGCACAAACTGCTCTCTAATGATGGCTAATTGATTTGTTATTGTTATGATAGTTGGAAGTACAATTAGATGGTGCTTAGTAACTCATCAATCAAAAATAAATTCATCGAACAAAAATGGAAACCATCAAGGCCAATATATTAGACCTTGACTAGCTATAGCTAAGAGAATGTCCATTTTGGCTGCAGTTCAGTGTGGATGTATTCTTAAACAGTTTTGACTATAAACAGGCTCTAAAATTGTGCAACCAATTTCTGCATCAATTAGAACAAAGTTTGTAACATGAGAATGTAGATTCTGGCCATAAGTTGGGGGCACCTCAACGTTGATGTAATATTTTTTAAATATGGTACAAATATAGTTTTGTTTTGTTTTAGAAAAAAATGTGCATTTTAAAATCACTTTACTGTGCTTTGTCTTGGCATCACTGTACTGCTTAACTGTTTCTAGTAATAGCTACCACTTTTAACTCTATTATAAACCCACAGACTCCCACAGATATCTGGATTATGTTTTTTCTCATTCATTTCCTGTAAAGACTCTGGCCTGGAATCTCTGCAGTGTACTCCCAATCCCCTGCCATAAGTTCAGTGAAAGATCAGTGGAACCCCAGAGAAACAGTAAATATGGACATTTATAGCCATTTACACCATTTCTCTAGGGTTCTGCCAATCCCTCACCAGAGAACCCCTGTGGAAATTCCAGGCATCTATCCTTTCCTCCCAGTTTATCTGCTTTCATTGCACCTTTTCTGAGTACTCTACTTTCTGTGCTTCTGAAATGTCCTTTTTTCCCAGCCAATGTTTTCTCTCCACAGTGGCTGAAAGGGCCCCTGACTGTATTTGGTGCATTTCCTGGGCCTCCAATGTCACCCCTCCTCTCACAATGATGGGTTCTCTTGACCTCACCTTCATCCCATTATCCTCACCATTTGCCAGATTATCTTGAGCCATGTTCATCACCTGCAATTTAACCGTGGCACTTTCCCATGCAACTTTAGCAGTTGCAGTACCTGTCCACTCACCTCATTCCACACCATTGTCTAGGGCCTCAAATATGGTGTGAGACAACAATTTACATGGGGTTCTTCCAATCTAGTTTATTGAATTCATTTCTCACAGTGTGATCTCCTCTACACAGGGGAGATCAAATGCAGATCAGGTAAACTGCTTTTCTAATAACTTCCATTCTGTCCGCAAGCATCACCCTGACTTCCCCATGCCACAGTCTTGCCCTCCCATCCTCACTCTGACTTCTCCTACGCCATTACAGTTAAACTCAGTGCAAGCTGCAGGAACATTATCTCATCTTTCTCCTGGGCACCTGATTTTAGTGACTTCAGACATTAGCCATATCCTTGATTTTGTTTTCATCAAGGGGTGCTGGAGATGGGGAGGGAGTCTGTCAGCATCCAGGGAAATAGAGGTAGGTTGATGCCTTGGGTGCAGACCCTTTGCCAGAACATGGCTCTGGAAAAGCTCTTCCGTATATGGTCTGAAGGCCCCTCCAATGACATCACAATGCTGGTCCTAACAGGTGACCGCAGCATTGGAGCAGTATAAATGACAGTAAACACGGTCGTCATGTTTGCATCATTAGCTTGTGATTTGCATGTGCCCAGCAACATATAGATTGGTGCCTTTGACATCAATGAGATTGCCCCCAGAAAATGGAGGGGGGGGTGCAGATATATGCATATTTCAAACCACACCCACCCTAGATGTGTGGGAAAACTGGTGGGACAGGCCAGCAAGCTTGGGCCATAGTGTCAAGTCCAAGTTTAGATGTTCATTCAGAGTACCACTGAAACTCAGTTCTCTTGGTCAATGGTCTGACACTTTAGTGTTGTGGTTACTGAAATGTATTTTAAAAAATAAATATTGCAATAATCACAATGAAAATCAATAAACAGCAGAATGAGTGATCGTGCCAGGAGTTTTGAGACTAACAGTTGCAAATGTAAAGAAGATTACCAAACCTGGTTGGCAGAATTATGAAAATGGTTTTACAGATGCAACAATAATTCAACAACAGATTCTGGTGAATGGATCATTTGCATCACAGATGACACCAGGCATAAGACAATTAACAAAGAGTGACATCTCAATGTTTTTCCAGTCTCATTGAATCAATGCTTCTGAACCTCTCTCTACCCAAGCATGTGTCTCTGATCCCCTTTCTGTCTTAGATCGCTTTCTCCTCATTTCATCTCCTGCTTCCTTTTTGGTGCCCTTTGATGTCTTTACATACACCCCATGGTTGTATCTCTGAATCCTCTCTCGTTGGCCTCCTCATGTATCTTTAATCGCTTCCTCTCCACCAAGTATAATTGCCAAGCCCTCCTCTAGACTTTCAGAGTACTGCTTTCTCTTTATCCTGTACCATTAGACAGGTTATGCTATTTGGAGACAAGGCTATCTACAGATGAAGCAGCACATATGAATGCAGATTGGAAAGCTAGGTAGGGTTACCAATTGCCTAAAGTTACAAATGCAGCAAGCCATATTTTTATGTACAATGCTACCTATCTCATCCAGCAAGTATTCTCAAGTCTTCCAAATGTTTAAAAATAGTTGGGTTGGCCATGCAGGCATCCATCATTGTTTGCTTCTAATTAAATAGAACAAACACCGGCTGCTACTATGCCTGTTCCAAAACAAGACAGATTTTCTTTTAAGCCTACTATCCCTTCAACTCTAATTCAAAGGGAAAATACACTGCCAGGAATAAAGCTGTCCAACTAGAAATGCAATGCGTATTTTTTTGCGTTCTCATTAAAAACTCACCTCCTTGCCTCTGGAAACAGTAGCACCATTCATTGTTTGAAAGCTTTCCATCTTTAAATGTGTCACAGGAGTTGAAAAGTGGCTTAATACACTGTTCATACTTATCAAGATAAATGGTGCCTAACTCTGATTGGTCCAGCAAAAGATCATAGTTCATGTCCAGCTTGTTAAATATCCAGCCCAAAGAATCCTTGCAGATCGGTAGAATGCTGGTGTCAAACCCTACAAAAGATGATTAAATCAGTTTTTGTGTGAGAGAAATGGTAAGTGTTCAAAATTTAGATGAAACTTTGAATTCAGGACCAACACAAACATTTTTCTGAAACACTTCACCTTGCCACAACTGAATATAAAAGCACTGATGTACAAAATAAATTAGGATCTCAGCCAGTGCATATGCTCACAGCAGTTTTCAATCATAATGTAATCAAATATTTGCATATCTTCATTACATAGTCAGATAAGATATTAACTAATAAACCATACTATACAACAGCTGTCATTTAAGCAAACAGTAATTCCGTAATGATAATAAATTCCATAATTTAATTCTTTCCTAGATGACTATAAAATGTCATCAAGTTTTTAGCTGCTGATACTTCCACTCCTAAATTAATTAAACATTTCCCAGTTGATTAGGGTTTATTAAAACTATCTAAAATGGAATAACTTTGGAAAGTTGACATTATTAATATGCTTCTTTGAGTTTGCGGATCATTACAACATGTCACAGAGGCACTGACACCAAACAAAATTTGCATCAAATGTTTTAACAGGGTTTTAAGCACAGGTTTGTGAAATATGATTGGTGATGTAATTTGGCTACAGCCTTAAGAATTCCAGTAACTCTCTCTATTACTTTGTAAGGCTGATCACAATAGGCTGTACACAGTCTACAACAGGAATTTTCTATTATTTAATCTATAATTAACTGCCTTTTAGCAGCTCATAACAAGGAATGTCACTGTCATTTCCATGACATTGACCTGGAATAATAAAACTCAAGGCCATCATTATTTAGAATTTTCCTGATTTTTCTCCCCAAATTATCAATATAATTCTGAAAATCTTCCCAGAATATTTTAAGGAATTGTAAGACATTCAAGGTATTCTGTAACTAAAATAAATAATTAATAGAGCTTTCAAGAATTTTTAATAATTACAGTGTTTAAAAACCCACATTAGGACATCACACAGTTGATTATGATAAATTAAAATGAAGTTGTAAAGAAATGCAGTAAGTACTTTCCAAAAAGAATTTTCTTGAAATTACCTGGGTTTATCTGGACTGATTTAATGATTGTTGTGAAAGTGCTTCTGGGCTAGGTGTGGACAGCCCAAAGTGCATGGTAGTAGGGGTAGAACAGTTGGCTACTCTGGATATTACAAGGCTAACTCATTATACTCATTTTAATATGATCCCTGTGCCGTTTCCTAGAATGTGTGGAGTAAGAAATTCAGTGAGCCAGCGGTTCTTAAAGGGCCGCTGCTCACAATTAAACAGGATCAACATTTTAGGATTGAATGTAAATTTGATGACAATCTCTTGGGAGATCCTCCTGCAGAAGATGTAGTAAAGAGAGTGGAGTTATTTGGAGCAGAAGGACATCGTCCTATCAAATGGCTGTACAATCTACTAGGATGGAAGTGGCTAAAAGAATGAACTCAGTTGTCCACATCTGTAGGACACAGAACAATATAAAATAAATTTTCTGATATTAGGAACTGTGCCAATGTAAGAAAACCTAGATTTTGTAAAATATTAGTCTTCTATCATACCATGCATGCCACAAACGTTTAGTATCATAGTAGGTACAGCACAGAAGAAGGCCATTCGGCCCACCATGCCTGTGCCGGTTCTTTGAAAGAGCTATCCATTTAGTCCCATTCCCCTGCTTTTTCACCAACTTGACTCTTAACTTGGTACATTTTCATCAAGGCAGCATGCAAAGCATGGAGGCAACCTTTCATCTCTTTCACACATGTCCATATTGGTGGAGGGCACACTTTGTGAAACAGTTTGTGATGGATAATTTTATACATTGTATCCTGGACCAGCAAGGCCACCAGAATCTACATATATTCTGCATTCTCATTGGTTCATATAAGGACGGATGTTGGCTGCATCTCTGCTCTTTCAAAGTCCAACATCTATACAATGGGGGTTAAATTCAATAACCCCTGAATCCGGGCATGGGGGTCGCGGTGCGCAATTAACCCGCTTCCGACGGTTGAGATGCAGGCAGCACGTGAGATTCGTGCTGTCATTTACCTGATATCTGTGAGCAGCCAGGCCTAGCTGTGCTGTTGAGTGGCTGCTCACCAGCAGGGGGCCCCGGTATCGCGTGAGTGGCTGGCACCGCGTAAAGGCAGCCTGCACCTCTTATTTGCAAAATAAAAGATACGGATCTGCATAGAGATCAGAGATCGCACACGTAAAACACAGATGCAGATCCCGTCCCTATGTTTACAAACTGGTGAGTTATGTTAAAACACTGAATAAAGGTTGCGCACTACTAAATCCCACATCCTCCAATCTGCACGCCAGACCTCACCAATCTGCCAATCTGAGTTTGTACCAGGCCTGCGAGAGACCGTGCACCCAGGTTCTCTGCTGATGCACTAGAGGCCTTGGTGCAAGAGGTGGACAGAAGGAGGGACATCCTATATCCGCGGGGAGTGGGGGTGGGGGGGGGGGCAAAAGGCCCTCCAGACATATGCTCAAGAGGCAGTGGGAAGCAGTACGGGACGAAGTCAGTGCCATGAACCACGAACATAGATGCAGTGCAGGAAGAAGTTCAATGCTTTGACACAAGTGGTCAAGGTGAGTGAGGTCAACTGTTAAGTGGCATCTCCGACCAACTGCACCACCAGCCGCATCCACTGCTCCATACACTACACCCCCCATCACCCACATACCAACAAACTCTTTCAATCAGTACTCAACTCTTCCAATCAAATGCTTCCTCTCACCCTCACACATTACCACTGTTGCAAGCCGCACAACCACAACTCACAGGTCACACACACTGACAGATATTCAACTATGACAGGCACATCACCCAAACATCCTGCAGCACACTCACTGACACACGTCTCGCTTTCTTACAGGAGAAGGTGGTGCATAACAGGAGGCAGCAAGTGGCAGTGGCGCCATGGAACATGAACCTGCTGTCCTCTATCAGGACGACAGCATTCCTGTCCCACCCCTGACACTCCACCTGTGCCCTAGCTGTTGCCTATCAGCTAGCCAGCCCACTCCCTGTAGAGTACTGAAACTTTATTATAGGAATATAGGAAGCAGGAACAGGAGTAGGCCATTTAGCCCCTCGAGCCTGTTCCGCCATTCAGTGAGATCATAGTTGATCTGTGACCTAACTCCATATACCCGCCTTAGCCCCACTTCCTTAATATCTTTGGTTAACAAAAATCTATCAATCTCAGATTTAAAATTAACAATTGAGCTAGAATCAACTGCCGTTTGCAGAAGAACGTTCCAAACTTCTACCACCCTTTGTGTGTATAAGCATTTTGTTAACTTCACTCCTGCAAGTCCTGGCTCATTTTTAGGCTATGTCCCCTAGATCCAGTTTTCAAGTATAGGAGACCTCCAAAAACAGGTACACATACAACAGCAGCCAGAAGCAATAATCTAGCAACTAATCTGTAAATCCTGCATGATCCCTTTAAATAGCACTGGTGGTGGTCCTCCATACTGTATACGAACTGTTCAGCAGTGTGAGGTTAAGACAGTGCGTTGGTTGGAGCGTTGAGTTCAAAAATCGTTTCTGTCCCTTTAAATCAGCGTTGCATACTGATCTAACGCATATTCTCCTTACTTTACACGCTGCCAGCATTCGGTATCTGTGCACGCGTAAACACCTTTACCAAGATGGCGTACGGCCCGCATCATGCTAGAAGTGCGCGCGCACATTCGGATGCCCATTTGGATCCTTAGGAGGCTGCGTAGAGCCTACAAAATGAGCACTACATGACCTAATTTATAGCCCGTTGTGTCTGTGCTCTTGGAGAAAACTGCCTGTAACCTTTGTGAAAGAACATGCACTGGTGTTGGACCATCAAACTTTAGACACCTTTACTTGATTTGGAAAGAGTACCCCCTAAATCTTTGGCCCAGAGGACGTAGAGGGAACCAGGGAGTGTGAGCTTGGCACCAGCACACAGCAAGTATCCTCCTTTAATTACTCTTATTGTTCATCTTATTCACTCATTCAGACAAACTTTGCACAACAGCAGCATTGCACACAATAGAAGTCAATTTTTACTGACACCATAATTACACATATCCCTGTTCATTTTCTATAGGCTCTTCCCAAGATGAGGTGCCTAGAACGAGAGTTGGATTAAGAATTGTTGGGGCCCTAGGCACCAAGAACATTTGCAGTCCCTCCGCACCCCAATACTTGCCCCCCTTCCCCACCCTGAGCAATTAAAGCACAAACATATAGCAAAACGCATGAAGAAATAGGCCCTCAGAATGTTTACACACTGCTTTTATAACAAAGCAAATCATAACATAATATCTTCTTCTAATGGCACATGAGGCAACTTATTTCCTCCAATACTTTTACATCCAGTAGATCATAGAATCATAAAATCTTACAGCACAAAAGGAGAATATTCAGCCCATCGAGCCTGTGCCGGCTCTTTGAAAGAGCTGTCCAATTTTTTCCCATTACCCTGCAAATTAGTCCTCTTCAAGTGTCTTATTCCACCACCCTTTCAGGTAGTACGTTCCAGGTCTTAACAACCCTCTGTGTGGAAAAAAATTCTCCTCATTTACTCTCTAGTTCTTTTGCCAATTATTTTAAATCTATGACCTTAGGTTACCAACCCATTTGCAGAGGCAACAGTTTCTCCCTACTTGCTCTATCAAAACCCCTCATTATTTTGAATACCTCTATTAGGTCTCCCTTAGCCTCCTCTGCTCTAAGGAGAACAATTCCAGTTTTTCCAATCTCTTCACATAACTGAAGTCCCTCATCCCTGGTATCATCCTGGTAAACCTCCTCTGCATCCTCTCCAAGGCCTCGACATCCTTCCTAAAGTGTGGTGCCCAGAATTGTACACAATACTCCACCTGAGGCCTAACCAGTGATTTGTAAAGGTTTAGCATGACTTCCTTGTTTTTGTATTCAATGCCCCTGTTTACGATGCTTTCTTAACCATCTTATCAACCTGCCTTGACCCCCAGGACCCTTTGCACTTGCACCCCCCTCAAAATAGTACCATTTAGATTATACTGCCTCTCCATGTTGTTCCTCCCCAAGTGCATCACTTTGCACTTATCCACATTAAATTGCATCTGCCATGTGTTGCCCATTTCACCAGTCTGTCTATGTCCTCCTGAAGTCTCCTACAATCCTCCTCACTATTTACTATGTTGCCAAGTTTCGTATCATTCACAAACTTCAAAATTGTACTCTCTATACCCAAGTCCAAGTCACTTATATACAACAAGAAGAGCAATGGTCCTAATACCGAGCCCGGGAAGATATTATGTTATGATTTGCTTTATTATAAAAGCAGTGTGTAAACATTCTGAGGGCCTATTTCTTCATGCGTTTTGCTATATGTTTGTGCTTTAATTGCTCGGGGTGGGGAAGGGGGGCAAGTATTGGGGTGCGGAGGGACTGCATACTTCTCTCCAGTCAGAAAAACCTCCGTTCACCACTACTCTCTGCCTCTTATCCCTTAGCCAATTACGTATCCAAGCTACCCCAGTTCTTTTAATACTATGTGTTTCTATTTTCCGAATAAGTCCGTTATGTGGCACTTTATCAAACGTCTTTTGAAAGTCTATATATACATCATCCACTGCACAACCTTCATCAATCCGTTCTGTTACTCCATCAAAGAACTCAATCAGATTAGTCAGACACAATTTGCCTTTAACAAACTCGTGCTGGCTGTCCATTATTAACCCATGCTTCTCCAAGTGAGAATAAATTTTGACCTTGACAATGGTCTCTAGTAGTTTTCCCACCACTGGCGTTAGACTGATTGGCCTATATTTACCAGGTTTATCCCGCTCCCCTTTTTTGAACAGGGGTGTAACATTTAAAATCCTCCAGTCCTCTGGCACTAATCCCATATCCAAAGATGATTGAAAGGTTGTGAGCAGAGCTTCTGTTATCTTCACCCTTGCTTCTCTCAGCAACCTAGGATGCATCCCATCTGGACCGAGTAACTTGTTAACTTTGAGTGATGCCAACTTATTTAGCACCTCCTTTCTATCTATTTTTATCCTATCCAATATTTCTACTCCCTCCTCCTCTAATGCGACATTAACTTCATCATTTTTTTTGTGAAGACAGGTACAAAGTACCTCAGTCATGCCCTCTGCTTCCACAAAAGATTTCCTTTTTTGTCCCTAATCGGCCCCACCATTTGGGCTGTTTCCGTAACTAAGACCCTTTTCATGTGAACAGCTCGTCAGCCTGACTCACAACTGCTTACCAAGAGATGCAATGGGAGGTCACCACTCCATACTTATCAGATGCAAGTACCCTGCTGGATGTCAACCCAGTATTCAGAGACCGGAACTCTCATCTCTGCTCTTCGGGGCTATTTCTCAATATACAGTGTCTAAATAAAACATATTTGCATGGGAGCCCCATACTTGGCTTTTGCCCCTGGGCATGGGCCCCATGGCTGTCACTTCTTTGAATCAGATGTTAAACCGAGACCTTGCCTGCACTCTCAGGTGGGCATAAAAGTTTCCATGACACTATTGGAGAAAGAGCAGGCAGTTCTCCTGGTGTCCTGGCCAACATTTATCCCTCAAGCAACACTACCAAAACAGATTATCTAGTCATTTATCTCATTGCTGTTTGTGGTTCCTTTCTGTGCGTAAATTGGCTGCTACATTTTTCTACATTACAACAGTGACAACACTTCATTGGTTGTAAAGCACTTTAGGACATCTTGAGAATGTGAAAGCTGCTATATAAATGGAAATTCTTTCTTTCTTTCTAATGACCTGCATACCAATGAGAAGAGCCATTCTTTCTGCAGATTGGCCTCCTGGCACTGGTATAGCTATGTGACAACCTGCCTTGAAAAGTGGAGCTGCTGTAGATGGATTTCCTCTGACAAGCCCAGGAAAGGCTGTGTACATGTGCAAATGCCAGTTCCAGGGTAATAATGGGTGACTACATAATGCTTGAAGCTTAGTCACACCTATCTTTCCTAACCTTTCAGAAACTCCTCTTCCTCTTCCAAATCCAAGAGTATTACTGAAATTAAGAAATTTCCATCTTGCCCACTTCATTTGTTGCAACTACAATAGCAACTGGAAGCAAGAATATTGTGGAAAAGCAAATTGTACATAAAAGTATTGTAATGTATGTAAATAATGCTTAACAGCTACAAAAAGGAATGCACCAAAGAAAATGCAGATAAAGCTAAATGATAAGTCAAAAAATAAACAAACTTCCAACCAACTCTGGAAAGAAGCCAACTCTTAAAGGTCAAGTCATTGAAACAGTCAAGCATCTATTTAATATGGACAATCTGAGGACACCTCTTCCAAATCCAGAAGGAAGAATAAAGGGGCCGCATATTGCTTGGATAATAAGAGTCTAAATGGGATAGAGAAGCAGAGGGATCTGGGGGTACAGATACACAAATCACTAAAAGTAGCGACGGAGGTTAATAAGGCCATAAAAAAAGCAAACCAAGCACTGGGGTTCATTTCTAGAGGGACAGAATTGAAAAGCAGGGAAGTTATGTTAAACTTGTATAGATCCTTGGTTAGACCACACTTGGAGCACTGTGAACAGTTCTGGCCTCCATATTAGAAAAAGGATATAGAGGCACTGGAGAAGGTACCAAAAAGATTTACTAGAATGATACTAGAACCGAGAGGTTATACCTATCAGGAAAGATTGAGCAGGCTGGGGCACTTTTCTCCAGAAAGGAGAAGGCTGGGGAGTGACCTGATAGAGATCTTTAAGATTATGAAAGGGTTTGATAGGGTAGACATAGAGAAGATGTTTCCACTTGCAGGGGAGATAAATATAAGATAGTCACTAACAAATCTAAAAGGCAATTTAGGAGAAATTTCTTTACCCAGAGAGTAGTTAGAATGTGGATCTCGCTACCACAAGGAGTAGTTGAGGCATAGCATAGATGCATTTAAGGGGAAGCTAGATAAACACATGAGGGAGAAAGGAATAGAAGGATATGCTGGTGGGGTTGGATGAAATTGGGAGGGAGGAGGTTCGCGTGGAGCATAAACACCGGCATGGACCTGTTGGGCTGAATGGCCTATTTCTGTTCTACATAATTCTATGTAAAATCAAGAGTTTCAGCATGGATCCTATTGCTATGGTTTTGGAAATATAATGAGGCCTGAGCTGTATGGCTCAGCGGATATATTTTTTCCCTTGAAAATAGGAAGCATTGTTAATCGGTCACGTGGAGTATCATGCCTGATTCAGCAATTCATTTCTCTCGTTTGACTAATTTATTAGAGTTCTTTGAGGAAGTAACAAGCAACGTGGATAAAGGGGATCCTGTGGATGTGGATTTCCAGAAGGCTTTTGACAAGGTGCCACATCAAAGGCTACTAAACAAAATCACAAAATAAGAGCTCATGGTGTAGGGGGTAACATATTAGCATGGATAAAGGATTGGTTAGCTAACAGGAAACAGAGAATAGGCATAAATGGATCATTTTCAGGTTGGCAAGATGTAACGAGTGGAGTGCCACAGGGATCAGTGCTTGGGCCTCAACTATTTACAATCTATATCAGTGACTTGGGTGAAGGGACCGAATGTATGGTTGCTAAATTTGGTGATGACACAAAGGTAGGTAGGAAAATAAGTTGTGAACAGGACATAAGGAGTCTACAAAGGGATATAGTTAGGTTAAGTGAGTGGGCAAAAATTTGGCAGATGGAGGATAATGTGGGCAAATATGAACTTGTCCACTTTGGCAGGAGGAATAGAAAAGCAGAATATTATTTAAATGGAGAGAGATTGCAGAACTCTGAGGTACAGGAGGATCTGGGTGTCCTAGTACATGAATCACCAAAAGTTAGTATGCGGCTACAGCAAGTGATTAGGAAGGCAAATGGAATGTTGTCATTTATTGCAAGGGGAATGGAATATAAAAGTAGAGATGTTTTGCTACAGTTAAATAGGGCTTTGGTGAGACCATATCTAGAATACTGTGTGCAGTTTTGGTCTCCTTTATTTAAGAAAGGACATAATTGCTTTGGAGGCAGTTCAGAGAAGGTTCACTCGACTGATTCCTGGGATGAGAGGGTTATCTTATAAGGAAAGGTTGGATAAGTAGGGCTTGTATACACTGGAGTTTAGAGGAATGAGAGGTGATCTTATTGAAACATATAAGATCCTGAGGAGACTAGAAGGGGTAGATGCTGAGGGGATGTTTCCCCTTGTGGGAGAGACTAGAACTAAGGTACACAGTTTAAAAATAAGGAGTCTCCCATTTAAGGCGGAGATAAGGAGAATTTTTTTCTCTCAGAGGGTCGTGAGTCTGTGGAACTCCCTTCCCCGGAGTGAGGTGGAGGCAGGGTCATTGAATATTTTTAAGGCTGAGTTAGATAGATTCTTGATTAACAAGGGAGTCAAAGGTTATAGTAAGTAGACGGGAAAGTAGGGTTGAGGTCACAATCAGATCAGCCATGATCTTATCAAATGGCAGAGCAGGCTCGAGGGGCCGAATGGCCTACTCCTGCTCTTAATTCGTATGTTTGTATGTCCAGTGAGGCTCTGCAAAATCGTGGCTTGCAGCAGTGTTCCAGAATTCCAGCACATTACTGAATAATATTCAAAAGACGTTATTTCCTTTTGTGATATTAATGCAAGGCAAATATTTTCAGGGAATTACATGGAAATTCCTCACGCATTTGGGGTCAATTTGCAGGTCTTCCTCCTGCTGAAAAAGGGATGGTAGCACCTTGAAAATGGGGGGCAAATGACCCGTTGACGCCCATGTGGCCACGACAATGCTTCTCTGGGCCTACCATTGGATGGTGGAAGCAGCCCCGAGTCAGGCGATAGGCCCACTTAAAATGCTGATCGGAGTCCTATGACATATATAGGACTCCAACTGCCATTTCTGGGCGGCTGTAAGTTGTCAACACTCTGACCATCATCAGATGGCTGAAGAGGATCTCGAAGGTGAGTTCCTCTTCATTTTTGCAAGGCCGGGAGAAGCAGAAGTGTTCCCTCAGGCTCCTCGAACCCAGCATGGGCCGCTGCCACTCCAGCTCCCTCCCCACTCCCTCTGCAGATCGGGGCCCTCCCCAGGAACCTACTTTTCTCTGGCCCGGAGCTGGCGGGCTGCCCCAGAGCGCTCGATTTCCGGCCGTAGCCTGCCGGCTCAATGCAAATGAAGCCCGGTCCTCAAAATGTCCTGGCGGGACTACAGGACAGTTGGTCATCAGGATCCACCAACCAGCCACCTCAATTTTCACTCTGGGCTAAATCCACCCCTTTATAATCTAATGTAACGTTTTACCGGTGTGAAGTCAAAGTTAACATTTATTTTTGGTGAATGTTTTGTGTTCAGAAGTGTGATGGATGTCAACAATGGGGAATCGAGCACTTTTATATTTTATCAGCAATGAACACTCACAGGTCAGGTATAGCACTGGCAGATACAAAGTAATAATCTATTAACAATGTGCCTTAGCCTGGGCCTTAGAAAAGTACCCCTACTACTCAGAAGAAACTTTCCATTCCCTAACTAAAGATCCTTTCTAAGTGAGACTGCCAGTTTAATACCAATTGTGCCATGGGTTCATGTCCACTATAAACTGAGTTCTCACTACCCAAACTTATTTCATATAGAACCATGCAGCCAGCAGAGGCTGAAGACTTTCATTCAAACAGTCTGGGTTGGAGTCAATCTCGTCTCAGAAGTGAGAAGATAAGTGTTCTGCACCACCTCTGTGTTTTAACTTTAATATCAATTTTTCCTGTATGAGTTTTATTACTATAGTTTGCCTACCTCTATTCCTGCCCCTGTTCTTAACGTCGCTTCTTCTGACAAAATTAATTAAAAACAACTTATGATACTAGACAGGAATTATAATCACACGAGTTAAAGAAATGAGGGGTCACTGGAGAAAGTGACAGTAAGGGCACCTGATGGTAACTCCTGTAAAGAGGTTCACTTACTGGTCTGTTCTGATTGCTTGATCGGTTTAACTCTTACATCATGGTTGGCATCAGCATGTAAAGCCCCAAACCAGTCTTTCAGTCTGGAAGCCAGGTTCCTCAGCTCCTTTTCACTGCACACTGTCAAACAACAGATGGAAACAAACACATGTTATGGAACAGTAAATGTGCATTATAGAGACTAGATTAAAACAAATCCCTCTAGTGCACTTTGGTATATTGTCATGAAGAAGCTCTGCATGGGATCGTATAGAGATTACACCACCTTGCACATCATCAGTTGGCCCCATGATTCTGTTACCTCCATGTCCTGCAATGACCAAACGAAATTTAAGGTGATGCATGATTCCTATGAACACCCAAAAAAACTAACGATGACCATAATCTTCTCTAATCTGCTGCAGGACCCGGTGATCTGAACCCTCAAAACAGTGGTCCCGACTCTGAATATCTTATAGGATTTCTAAATACCCACATGGGAACCTATGTAAGACAATTGCATTGCAGAAGATATACAGCATGTTACATAAACTGTTCCAAATAACAACAAATAGCACCGTTAAAGGAACAGGGTGCCCCTAGGTGCTTAAATTGAAAATCTAGTAGCTCTTTCCAAACTCTTTTAACTGATTACTCAATGAAACATTATGTGAGTGATAACCCCCACTCAGCCCTTCTTTGTTAGCTTACATAGAATGGACAGCGCAAAACAGGGAACTAAAGTCCTCAGGGATAACCTCCAGCTTTTATATAACTTTCAGGGATTTCTAAGGTATGTTTATAGTAAAGACCAACTTCATTCTGTATGACAGTCATGCAGTTAAGATGGTTACCGGTGATAAACATGAGACAACAACAGTATTCAGTGTAAACTCATATATATTAACATTTCAAAGGCATGATGTAACAAGATTATAGGCAACATCGTCACTTTGGGCACTAGATGGCTGTAATAATGAAAAGTTGTATAAAGCAATCTAGTCATCACACTTGTGATAGGCATATAAACCCCATGGATGAAAACCTGTGCCACTGTCATAATACTGGCAGAGTGGGACTTCCAATGCTCTGGTGATCTTTGTGCCTGGATCTGTTGGGTAAGGTAAATACCATACTGTTGGCAGGTGCCTGCACCAATCTCAGCACAGCTGGCTCACCTGCTTGGTTGGGGGTGGGGGGGAAACGAAGGGTTGGAAAGTGAAGTGCTGGGCAGCGGCTTGAGGGCAGAGCTGGCAGGATCAACTGATGATGCCACTAAATAATAAAAATCAGGTGCTTGTAGGAAGGCCCCTTACCCATTGCAAGAAACCGCTTTGAATGACTGTCGCATGCCTTCAAACTGGCCTGAAATAGTCATGGGAGGGACTCCACTTCCACTGCTTTGAAATTGGGGGCACTGGTGAAGGGATTCACAAGACTATCATCCCGCCAGTCCCAACTACATTGCTGACATCAAGCTGCAAGGGAACATATAAAAGAGCTGCCCACAGCGATCTTCATAGGAAACCCTAGCGCATCATTGAACAGGGTGGAGATTCGACATGACCAGGTACCACCCCAATTTATGGCTTGCTAATTTCCACCCACCCCAAATCTGCCAATAAACTAGCAGATTTTCAGGACCCATATACTCAGAGAAATAAGTTCACATTGTCTCTGTGGGAGTGCAAATTTCTTCCGACAGCTTTGCATATTGTTTTTCTCTCAGCACCAAGGCAAAAGAACTCTGTTTCAGCCAACTGACCGAGGGCAATTTTAAATCTGCATTATTCTATCTGAAATCATATTCAAAATAACATACTACAAAAATGTTAATGTGTGAGGCATGTCTGAGCCTTGCTTCTGCCTTTCAGGAACCCCTATAGCTTTTGATATAGCTCCCACCTGCAAAACAGACGCTTTATCCCAGAAGGCATTCTTTTAAAGATAAGCAAGGTGTTTACAAATTATTTCAGCAAAGTACCTAGATTAGGTTATATTATAGAGAAGTAAAAATAAAATTCAGTGAAATAGGAGAGAGAGAGAAAACAGGGAAGGGGAAAGTCAGGAGTAGAGTATTTAGCTTTGTAATCTAAAATGTAAGGGGGTAAATTTCCATGGGGTTCTCCCACTCATCTGTGGCAACTTCAATGGAACAGCCACTGTTTATGCTGTTTTCTGGGGGTTTCCCATGCCTCTTCTGTCAAAGTTATGGATAAGAAGTGAGAAATTCATCCCCTAAATATTTTAGTTTTGTTGGGTTAAAATTACAGTAATAACGCTACCTCGATTATTATAATATTAGGATTTGTTTCAGCGTCACTTCAAAAATAGCAGGCAATCCAGGAAGACTGAAATTTTCCTGGGCCTGCCAGCAGTCTAAGTGTTATCTCCAGGTATCAGAACACTAGTTTAGATCAAGGTTATTAGGTTACTAGTTTAGATCAAGGTTATTCTTCCACACACAAAAATGTTAAATTGGCTGCACTATAACTTTAAGTTGAAGCTGCACTGAACGGAAAACATAATACATAAAATGGGATTATTCCTAGAACTGGAAAAACAACACGGACATCAGCAAATAGGTTTGAAAATGCCACTATATTTTAAATATGACTGGTTAAACAGCCCTTTGTACACCTCAATTCATAAGTTTCTCAGTTCTATAAATAAATAAAGGAATCTCAAATAATGCATGGCCTATTACAGCCATTTCCCCAAACACTGCTGTTCAGTAACTTTCCAAAGTACGTGGTGCATCAACCATGAGAATTACAAATATCATGTGATTTTCCCCCTGGTTTTATAAGTCAAGCTCTCAATTGTTTTGTGAAAATAAAATCTTGAGAGTTTGAGTTTTCTCCCCCTCTTCCACTTTAATTCTGCTCATCCAATGAAAGCGATGACTTATGCCGCGGTACAGATCCTGGATGCTGGCAGTCCTCACACAAACAGCCGTTCTTCAAGTGGGAGACCAGACGGTAGCAGAAGGCCATTCAACCTTTGGGGACATCACAATTGAGCCTGATCCTCACCCAACGTTTCATATTGTTCATAGTGGGTAGAAGCTGCCATATTTTGAACATCTGCACTTACTGCAGACAGCAGTAAGCTGGAGGTGATGCCACTTGCAAAGTGAAGCAAAGGAATCAAACAGTAATCAGGGTTTATTTTTGGGGAGGTGGGGTGCAGGTTGGATCCAAGATAACATGCCTGGGTGATGGGAAATTGGATCTTTGTGGCAGACTTGGTAATCAATACCTGAACCAAGCAGGTCTGCAATACTCCAAGGCTGCTCTGGATAATTGTCCAGTCAGCTTAGCTCATTGATGGGCAGACCTGTCACCGGGGCTAGGATTCTTCCCATGTTATCATGACAAATGCCCTAACAAATAGGCTGGCCGTCGATCAGTGGGAAGATTTCCAGTGCTGTGTTCTAATAAGCTGTGAAGTTTTAGTTGGTTGCACTCTAGCAATACCCCTAAGCATACTTGGTGGTCCTCAAGCTTTGACTCTCACCAACCTGCACCAAGGTTGCCTGGGTTTAGGTGAATGGGGAGTGAGGTGTGCACTCCATATCAGGTAAATAGAAGCTTTATTTATCTGGATTTCTCAGTAGTTTTACTCTGGAGACTCATAAGCATGGTGACATGGTGATAGGCTTGTTTGTGTATCAGATGCCCACCCGACTAAAAGAACAATCAATGTTGGAGATAATTCATTGATAACTGGCAGGACCCAATCCTAGGCCAACATAGGTAATCAAGGAGGGAATGCGCACATAGAATAGTAACTGGGAAAGAACTTTAAAGCAAACAGAATCATCAAGCTGAAGATAGCAGATTCACACAAGAGATGAAGCAAAATCAGTGTTATGCTGCCTAACCCTGAATTACATTAATTATTCATTCAATTTGTACCCAGCCATGGTCAGCACACAAGTACTGTTTCTTATTATAATATTTCATCTTTGATGGTTTGGATGTGGGAATGATTTGATATATCATGCAGCATGCCCTGGAATGACAGTATTTGAGTACATACATGCAATTCCCTCCCCATGTAAATCTACATTTCAGCCAGGTGAATGATTCTATGATTTCAGCCATGCTAAGTGGAGGGCATGTGCATCTGAGGTCAAGTGCTTCTGCAGAGGTAAGAAGAGAAATCCGAAAGAGGAAACTGGAGGATGGGTCAACTGGCGTCACTGTTGTAGCCAATCCTCACACCCAGTTATAAAGCAACATTGACAAGCCTGGAGCACACCTCCATGACTGGGGAAATGTGGCTAGTGATTTTTGGATCAATATCCAAGTCCTAAATTGAATTTTTTCTATGATGCTTGCTTCTCTCTGTATTTTAATTTTATCTAATATCTTTTTTTTGTTATAGAGCACATACCAGAAAAACTCCTTTTGGGGCTTGAAACACAGCAGCCTTGATTTTAACTGGGGTGGTGAGGGTGAGGGGGGGGGGGGGGGGGATCGTGTGGGTGGGGTTTAAGGCAGACGGCAAACCATCCAACCTCGGCAGCATTGGATTTAACTCCTGGCCCCACAAAGAAAGTAAAAAAAAAAGAAAATCTACTTACGCTTTTAGGCTTCTTCTGGCCTGACTCCTGTTCCCATTAGGTTGGTCTGGCGGGGAAGCCACAATGGGTTCCTCTTGCAGTCTACTGGTTAAAATTGCAGTCAGGGCCCAATGACATCATTGGAGCCTGATCAGCATATTTAAAGAAGGACCTCACTGCCTTCCAGTGGGTGTTCCTCTTGCCTGCTCAGAAGAGTAGGTTAAGATCAGAACCCACACGAAGACAGTGGGATCGATATGGGTAAGTCCCAGAGGCCATTTTAACTGCCCATCTGCCTGGTTTCTGCTGGCTGGGCAGAGTCAAAATCAGCCTTGATAAGTGGTATTGCAAGTTGAAGCATGACCATCATAAAATACAACCGTGAGGCTCTAGGTTGCATTTGTAAAGCATGCATGTTTATTAGGTTAATTTCCTCAAATAGCAATGTTTAATGTCCTCATGATTAGCTGCAGATGTATCATTCTGTACAATTCATTGGAAATGCACAATTTTACAGTGAACAATTTCAGCTGGTATTTTGAAAAGCCTGCAATAAACAAACGTCCCTGTAAATTAGCCACGAGTTCAGTGACAGCACTGATCCAATGTATCTGTGTCAATCTGTAGTCTCAACTATGAATTCCTGAGCTTGGATGCAGACAGGTTAGCTATCCAGCTTCTGAAACTGGCAAGTTACTCAGCCAAGTCAATCTCCAGCATGATGATAAATTGCATGTCAGACGTAACAACATTACTTGGAAGTGCTGATAAAAACAAAAAAAAGTGAAAAAAATGCCTCAAAAGATCACATCAAGGGGGTAATTTTAACCTCCAAGAACGGGTGGGTTGGGGGCAGGTGGGTAGTTAAAATAATTGATTTTTTTAGTGCGACCGCAACCTGGCTCCAACGTGCCCACTTTCGGGTTTAACCCGAAATGGATATGTGCGGATAATCTACTCGCTGCAGTTGGGATCTTAATTAGTTCAGGCGAGCGGGCAGTTATTGCAGCAATTAATGTCCTTGTGAGACATTAAGTAGGTCTTTTTAAATTGAATTTTACTTAACTTTAAATTTAATGTCTCCAACCTGGATTTGCTGGGGCTCGTGAATCTCGCCAGTGAAACGGAGGTGAGAAAGCTCAGATCTTCAGGTGAGTGCCTTTGTTGCACTGCTTGTGGGTTAGGAGGAGCAGGAGTATTTCCTCCAGGCCTAACAAGCTTACCTGCCACGATAAGACCCCCGCGATCGGCCGACCCCCTCCGACCTCCGACTCCTCTGCTGACCTCCGATCTCTGACTCCTCCTGACCTTCGACTCTTCTGCTGACCTCTAATCTCTGACACCTCCCGACCTCTGACTCCTCTGCTCATCTCCGACATCGCTGCTAATCCGATCACCTCCTGGCCTCCAATCTTCTCCTCGCAAACCCCCCCCACCCCCCGCCAATGTCCTCCACAGCCACACAGGTCCTGTGAATCTGAAATGCAGATAACATGGGGCCTTATTGACCCTTGCGCGCAGTTGGTACGCAGACTCTGAATGCACTATGCGCCAACTGGCTGCATCGGGTGTGCTGCATCAGGCAGATCAAGAGCCTCGAGCCTCTGTGCCCAATAGTAAGGGGTGTCTGCTGTCGCATTATCAGCCCTACAGAGTCTGCCCACTGCATAAGACAAAAAAACAAGGAGCCCAGCACACACTATTTATATACCATTAATGCACAAAGGTAAAACAAGGAGTAGAAATTGAGGCATGCTATAAGAACATGGGCATTTGTAATTTGTACTTACACATGAAATGATAATGCAATTTTGCCCAAAAAGCTTTGTGGTCTATGTTCACATGTGGCCATTTTCCCACAGGCTACAATAATGGTGCATATTTGCTTCTCTGCACTAACTTTAACAGAGATGTGGACATGAGTGAATGGACGTGGATAGCTCAGAGTTAGAAATGAATCATTCCTCCATTATTAACCAATGCTTACATTTTTTATCCCATGTTTAGGTATTAAAGGAAGTGAAGCAAAGAAAACCATGCCTTGTTTGGGACTGATCTGCGTAGAAACAAAGAAAGTTCCTTGGATTGCGTATTAAAGGAAGTTTAACTATTCACTCACAGCAGACCTGTATGTAATGCTGAGGGCAACGAGATGTCAAAGCTTGAACAAATAGAACACCGTGGCAGACCGATGGACGATGCTGGGATGCAGCCACATCTCAATTGTTAACTTGATGTCCTCCACGCACCACCCCCACCCCCCAACTCGATGTCCTCCACGGCCTATGATCAACTCTCTTCCTCTCTCCCTCCTACCTGATTCCCAGCCTCCCACCACAACAGCCAGCCAGCCAGCCAGTCAATCTGGCTGACTTCAACTGAGTTGCGATCGCAAATTCCGACATACTTCACTTACGGGGTTTCTCACGCGAAAATCTATCCACCTGTTCTCTTCCTGGCTCCAAGTAAAAATCATGGCCCAAGTTTCTGAACTATTCACCCTGGCTGATTATTTTCACCCTTTAAATTACTGGGTGCAGCTTTGAGTTGTAGGGCTCAATTTTAAAAGTGAAAAACAGGTGGGTTGGGGGTGGGGAGGCATTGAAAATTGCCACCATTTCAGACCCACCCCCAACCCACCCATTTCTGGTTTTCACCGGAGCAGGAAGAGGGGCGGGCGACCAACCTGCTCCCAGGAGGCGGGTCGGGCCTTAAAACCCTTCAAGGAGGCTTCGGGCCCCCATTTTTCTGGACTTCCCGATTTCAACCCCGGGGCGCCGGGATTCCCAGGCTTCTGTTTTATGCCTTGTGGAAGGGGTCAAGAAGGCCCGAGACTAACAGGTAGGTGTTTAAAAAGGAACAGCTTGTGGGCTCGGAGGAGCAGGAGTGCCTCCCCCAGACCCAACAAGCCTACCTGTACCGACCCCCCAATGATTGCGGACACCCGACCCCCGACCCCGATCCTCCTCCCCCACTCCGATCTTCCGACCCCCGACCCCCCAATTCTCCCCCTCAACGATAGCGGACCCCCACGATGATCCCTGATTCCGATGCCCCCCCCATGACTGACCCCCGATCCCTCCCCACAATGAGTCACGACCCCCGTGCCAACCTATGCCCACCCATACTCCCAAGGCCCCCCCCCCCCCCCCGCCTCCCTGCCCAATCCATACGAACAAAGACTTACCTGTAGACTTACCTGAACATGTCCTCTCCCTGGCTGGTCTTCTGTCCGACTGAGACCAGCCTGTCAATCAGGCCGGTCAGTCGGATGGCAAACCGACAAAAAAAATAAGAGGCCCTTACGTGAAAATTTTAAGTACGTCCAGGAAACCTGTACTAAAGGGGTTCCCGTCCTCAATTTGATCCCCCCACCCACTTCCCGGCTCGGTTTTAAAATTGAGCCCATAATCACTGTCAAGGGATGAAGTTTGTGGTGTGTATTTTGCAGGAGGCCATTAGCAGGACAGTGGAAGCAAAGCATCAAAATTGACATCTTCTTTCCTCAGGTACTAATAGTTGCTAAGAAATCATGATTAAAATGCTTGAAGGTTTTTCTCCCACCACGTAATGTGTGTGTATTCGAATAATATTAATAAATTAAGAGGTGCAATGACAACTCATTCTATTTTCATATCCAATTTATTTTGTTGGCATAAATTTATTTTACATTTTTTGTGTGCAACTCTATTAACTTACAAATTCTCTATACATATATTTTATTGATGGCTTAGAGCAGAGATGGAGAAAATGATTATGAACACTGCATCAATGGTATGTGAAGCTGGATGGTTTAAAATAGTTATTTTATTGAGTGCACCATTTACCATTCTATTTCTAGAAGAGTGTTCTAGTGCTAAAAATATTTTTAAAGCCCATTCATCTGCAAACTTATGCAATTCACATCCACAGGAATTCCTGTGTTTAATTAGAAAAATCAGTTTGTGCACATTGACACAGGATAATAACTGACAACGCTCTCTATTCTACAAGCTGTTGTGTTTCTAACTTTCCTTCCCAATTTCAAAATGGTTATCATAAACATAAGCAGGTCTGGAACTCATAAAATGGAGTACCAAGGAATGTGAAAATAGATTTCTGAGAAAATAAAACATTCAACAGTTATTTAATACTTTTTCTCCTGGTCCATTATATAGTATCATGGTAGATACAGCGCAGGAGGAGGCCATTTGGCCCATCAAACCTCTGCTGGCCCTTTGAAAGAGCTATTCAATTAGTCCCATTCCCCTGCTCTTTCCCCATAGCCCTATAATTTTTTTCCCTTCAAGCATTTATCCAATTTTGTTTTGAAAGTTGCTATAGAATCTGCTTCCCTCACCCTTTCAGGCAGTGCATTCAAGATCGTTACAACTCGTTGCGTTAAAAAAATGTTTCCCCGTGTCGTCTCTGGCTCTTTTGCCGATCGCCTTAAATCTGTGTCCTCTGGTTATCAACCCTTCTGCCACTGGAAACAGTTTCTCCTTATTTACCCTATCAAAACTGTTCAAATCTCCCCTTAACCTCCTCTGTTCTAAGGAGAACAACCCCAGCTTCTCCAATCTTTCCACATAACTGAAGTCCCTCATCCCTGGTACCATTCTAGTAAATCTCTTCTGCACCCTCTCTAAGGTCTTGTTATCCTTCCTAAAGTGTGGTGCCCAGAATTGAACACAATACTCCAGCTGAGGCGTACCAGTGTTTTATAAATGTTTAGCGTAACTTCCTTGCTTTTATACTCTTTGCCTCTATTAATAAAACCCAGGATCCCATATGCTTTAACAGCCTTCTCAACTTGCCCTGTCACCTTCGAAGATTTGTGTATGTGCACCCCCAGGTCTCTCTGGTCCTGCACCCCCTTTAAAATTGTACCATTTAGTTTATATTGCCTCTGCTCATTTTTCCTACCAAAATGTATAACTTTACACTTCTCTGTGTTAAATTTCATCTGCCATGTGTCTGCCCATTTCACCAGTCTGTCTATGTCTCCCTGAAGTCTGTTATTTTCCTCCACATTGTTTAGTACATTTCTGAGTTTCTTTTCATCTGCAAACTTTAAAATTATACCCTCTATACTCAAGTCCAGGTCATTAATATATATCAAAAAGAGCAGTGCTCCTACTACCGATCCCTGGGGAACACCACTGTATACTTCCCTCCAGTCTGAAAAACAACCGTTCACCACTACTCTCTGCTTTCTGTCCCTTAGCCAATTTTGTATCCACGTTGCCACTGTCCATTTAATCCCATGGGCTTTAAGTTTGCTAACAAGTCTATTATGTGGTACTTTATCAAATGCCTCTTGAAAGTTCATATACACGTCAACCGCACTACCAACATCAACTCTCTCTGTTAATTCATCAAAGAATTCAATCAAGTTAGTCAATCATAATATTCCTTTAACAAATCCACATTGACTTTCATTTATTAGCCCATACTTTTCCAAGTGCCAATTAATTTTGTCCTGGGTTATTGTTTCCCCACCACCATTAGGTTGACTGGCCTGTATTTTCCGGATTTATCCCTTTCCCCTTTTTTGAACAGGGGTGTGACATTTCCAATCCTCCAGTCCTCCGGCACCATCCTCATATCTAAGGAAGATTGGAAGATTGTGGCCAGAGCCTCCGCAATTTCCACCCTTACTTCCTTCAGTAACCTAGGATGCATCCCATCTGGACCAGGTGACTTTTCTGCTTTGAGTACTGCCAATCTTTTAATACGTCCTCTTTATCTATTTTTATCCTATCCAATATCGCCACTATCTCCTCCTTTACTGCTACAATGACAGCATCCTCTTCTCTAGTGAAAACGGATGTGAAGTATTCATTTAGTGCCTCAGCCATGTCCTCTGCCTCCACAAGATGATCTTTTTTGTCCGCACCCTTCCTTTGACTACCCTTTTACTGTTTATATGTTTATAAAAGACTTTGGGGTTTCCTTTTATGTTAGCGGCTAATCTATTCACATTCACTCTCTTTACACCTCTTATTTCCTTTTTTAGATCTCCTCTGTGCTTTCTGTATTCAGCCTGGTTCTCTACTGCATTATGAACCCCACATTCCTCATAAACCTCCTTTTCCTGTTTCATTTTCATCTCTATATCTTTAGTCATCCAGTGAACGCTAGCTTTGAATGCCCTCCTTTTCCCCTCGTAGGAATATATCTACTCTGTTCCTGAACCACCTCCTTCTTGAAGGCATCCCATTGTTCAATTACTGTTTTGCCTACCAATTTTTGATTCCAAGCCACCCGGGCAAGATCCCTTTTCAACTCACAGAAATTACCCCTCCTCCAGTTAAATATTTTCCCGTTTGATTGCTTTTTGTCTTTTCCATAATTATGCTAAACCTAATGATATTATGATCACTGTTCCCCAAATGCTCCCCCAATGAAACATGCTCCACCTGCCCCACTTCATTCCCCAGAACTAGATCCAGCACTGTTTCCTTTCTGGTTGGGCTGGAAACACACTGTTCCAGAAAGTTCTCTTGAACACATTTCAGGAAACCCCCCCCACCTTTTGCCCTTTACACTGTTACTGTCCCAGTCTATATTGCGATAAGTTTAGACCCCATTATCACTACTCAATAGTTCTTGTATCTTTCTGTAATTTATCTGCAAATGTTCTCTTCTATCTCCTTCCCACTATTTGGTGCCCCATAGTATACATCCAGTAGTGTAATACCTCCTCCTTTGTTCCTTAATTCTAAACAAATAGATTCTGTCTTTGACCCCTCATCTACATCATCCCTTTCCAGTGCTATAATAGTTTATTTGATTAATACTGCAACCCCCTGCTCTGTTCTTTTCTGCCCTATCTTTCCTGATACCTTGTAGCCAGGAATATTAAGTACCCAATCTTCCCCTTCTTTGAGCAAGTTCTCTGTTATCGCCATTATATTATAGTTCCATTTGGCGACTTCAGCCTGCAGCTCACCAACCTTATTTACCACACTACGTGCATGTACTCCAATCTCATCTTAGACTGCCTTGCATTTGCCCCCTGTCTGATCCCTCCTATTTCTGAACTCTTCTTTACTCTAATGCTATGTGTCCCTCCCAGTCCTCTGTGCACCTTGTTTCTCCTCTCTAATGTTTCATTCTGGTGCCCATCCCCCAACCAAATTAGTTTAAACCCTTCTCCACAGCACTAGTTAACCTCCCTACGAGGACATTGGTCCCAGCTTCTGGGGCCCCAATGCCCCAGAAATCTGAAGCCGTCCCTCTTGCACCATTGCTCCAGCCACGCATTAACCTGTCTTATCCTACTATTCCTATATTCACTAGTGCACGGCATTGGGAGTAATCCAGAGATTACGACCATTGAGGTCCTGCTTTTCAACTTTCTCCCTAGCTCCTGAAACTCTGACTGCAGGACCTCAACCCTTTTCCTTCCTAGGTCATTGGCTCCCATGTGGACCACGACTTCTGGCTGTTCTCCTTCCCTCCTCAAAATATTCTTCACCCTCTCAGTGATGTCCTTTACCCTGGTACCAGGGAGGCAACCCACCATGTTGGACTCACGTTGGCTGTTGCAGAAAAGCCTGTCTATCCCCCTGACTATCGAATCCCCGATAACAATTGCATTCCTTCTGGCCCCCTGTGCAGCCGAGTCTCCCACGGTGCCGTGGATTTGCTCCTGACTGCACTCCCCCGAGGTGTCAACTCCCTCACTAGTATTCAACACTGAATACCAGTTTGTGAATGCCACACTCCCAGGGGACTCCTGCACTGCCTGCCTGTTCCTCCTAGTCTGTCTGGTGGTCACCCATTCCCTCTCTGCCTGAACTCTCTGTAACTGTGGGGTGACCACCTCCCGAAACGTGCTATCCATGAAACTCTCAGCTTCTTGTATGCACTGTAGTGTCGGCAGCCGCCCCTCACGCTCAGAAACTCTGAGCTCGAGCTCGAGCAGTTGGCGGCACTCCCTGCAATTGTTGTTTTCCAGAACACACAAAGTGTTCTGGAGTTCCCACATGGCACAGGATGTGCATGCAACGATCCCCAGCTGTCCTGCCACTTCAGCTAACCGTTATTTAAACTGTTTGTTTAGCTTTAAGCAATTTACTGTTTATCTAACACTAAAACACTAACCACAAAAAACTCTAGCCAACCACTAAAGACACTAACCACTAAGAACAATAACCACTAAAATCCTAACCAAGAACTAAATACTGACTGACTTACCCTCGGCGCTCCTCCCTGTCTTGTGTCGACATCTTTTGACTTTTTCTTGATATTTTGATTCCTCGCACGACTCCCTTCGCGCTCCGCTCGGCCGCCTCCCCCGAGCTTCGCGCCCCGCTCGGCCGCCTCCCCCGAGCTTCGCGCTCCGCTCGGCCGCCTCCCCCGAGCTTCGCGCCCCGCTCGGCCGCCTCCCCCGAGCTTCGCGCTCCGCTCGGCCGCCTCCCCCGAGCTTCGCGCCCCGCTCGGCCGCCTCCCCCGAGCTTCGCGCCCCGCTCGGCCGCCTCCCCCGAGCTTCGCGCCCCGCTCGGCCGCCTCCCCCGAGCTTCGCGCTCCGCTCGGCCGCCTCCCCCGAGCTTCGCGCTCCGCTCGGCCGCCTCCCCCGAGCTTCGCGCCCCGCTCGGCCGCCTCCCCCGAGCTTCGCGCTCCGCTCGGCCGCCTCCCCCGAGCTTCGCGCTCCGCTCGGCCGCCTCCCCCGAGCTTCGCGCTCCGCTCGGCCGCCTCCCCCGAGCTTCGCGCTCCGCTCGGCCGCCTCCCCCGAGCTTCGCGCTCCGCTCGGCCGCCTCCCCCGAGCTTCGCGCTCCGCTCGGCCGCCTCCCCCGAGCTTCACGCCCCGCTCGGCCGCCTCTCCTGAGCTTCGCGCTCCGCTCGGCCGCCTCCCCCGAGCTTCACGCCCCGCTCGGCCGCCTCTCCTGAGCTTCGCTTTCACGGGCTCCTCCGCTACGTCAATCGTGACGTCACTTTTGTAAATTTTCTCAGAGTTTGTTTTCCGCGCTCTACTTTAAATGCCTGTGGCCCCTCCCTTGGTGCCCCGCACTCTGCCTCTTCTCTTATTCATGCTCAATGGGTCCTATTTCCCCCCCCCTCGGTTTTAGTGATAGTAAACAGATTGTATTTCCCACAATCACATTCCTCTCAAGGCTTCTTATTCTCTGACTTTCTTCAGGTCCTATTGGGTAGAACTTTCAGTTTAGATGGGGCGTCAAGCTCGTGGTATCAGATCGGCCTCCCATTATACATCCTACCGGACTTTCCTTTCCAATGGGGTGTATAAAACGGGCGGCCGATCCAATATCACCAGTTTTATGCCCTGCCAAAGTTGAAAGTTCTGCATATTGTCTCTATTTTCCATTTAATGTCATCCCAAGTTAACTTTTGTTTTGTTTTCCTCAATTTCCTTTTATTATATTTTTAAAAGAAATTATTTTTCACTTCCTGTAACTTTTATTGAGTTTTGCGTCTTACCTGTTTTGCCACGGAGTCCACATACAATTATTATACTCACTCCACATTACAGTGCAAATAACCTTGCACAAAGGGTTAAGAAAAATACATTTGTGTATTGTGACTGCATGGTGGGAGGACTTTTTACAGTACAATTCAAACAGATTATAATGGTTCTCAGACATTCACTCCCTCCTCAGTTTAAACCCCCCCTCCCCCAGTATATCCTGGAACATAGACCCAGACATTTTTCAGCCCCATTTGGACAGGGGAATACATAATGTGACACTAACTGCACAAATGTGATTCTGCATCACTGTGAGATCTCAGAAGTGCAATAATGGCATCTTAAAATATATTCACTAAACCCAGCTACCTGCAAGCAATACCACATTCTAGTGAATATATTAATAAAGAATTTAACTGTTGTTTGTAAACAGTGTTTGTCAAAAAAATGCCCCAGCACAGCATTTTGTGATTTAATTTTCATGTTAGTGTTCAGTAAGAAAGATATATGTGTCAGTTGTCTGTAAATAGATCAGATCTGCATACACGTCTAAATTGAAGATTTTTGATAATGCATATTCAAATCAAGCATGAGCAACCATTAGATAGTGCATTCATTCTCAGAATTTAGCAGCCGGAATTATGAATATCCTATATTTTCAGCAAAAGACCATAAATGTAAACATGAATTATACTTGTAATTTTGCATACAACAGTGCAATCTTGTATTTCTGATGATTTCACTGTTCCTGTACTAGATACATTTTTGCACTTGTGTTTACAGGAAAATTTCCAATGAATTAGAGGAATAATAAATAGGAAAACAAAAGATAGAAAAACCCTGATCTTAGTCTGGGAGCACAGAATTTGTTGGAAAATCGTTGTTAGGGTCCCCTTATGAGAATTTAAAAGTGTTGAAGTATGTTCCTGTGTAGGATTTAACCCTGACATGTGTTTGTGGATTTACTGCTGCTTTTGACTAATCCTCACTTCCTTACCGAGTGGAATTTGGAGTAATTTCTGTAAGTTTACCTTTCTTATATGACCGAGGAACAGCATATGGTAATTTTATTGGTGCAGTACAGACTCCACTTAATTAGACACTTTTATTTTAATGTTTGTAATGCTGTGGTCTGGTCCTGCCAGGGACAGTACTACAGATATTCCAGTAACAAGGTTTAATGTATTGCAGGTCCTTTCATCGAGGAAGGTCACACTGGCCCCAATGTTGAACATGACTTTCACAGGAGTGCTGAAAATGGTAATCTTAGTCACTGGTTTTTAGTGGTAGATAACATTGTGTATAACATTTGAATGTGACAAAGATTAAGCATTTTTGTTAAAGTTAGATTAATATTTATTGATTCTTTCTCATTGACGCCCAGCACTGGCTGGGTTACAGTCAGTCACCGCTACCTGCTTCAGCAAACTATAGAATCACAGAATGTAACTTCTACTGCAAAGCACCCATGTTTTGACGTTGGGTAAGATTGAGTTGGATGTGATGGCCCATACTGTGACAATCACTTTCTTGGTTCACATAGAAAGAAAGAACATGCATCTTTGTGGTGCCTTTCACAACCTCAGGATGTCCCAAAGTGCTTCATCACCAATGAATGAAGTGCAGTTACTATTATAACATAGGGAAATGTGGCAGCCAATCTGCACACAGCAAGGACCCACAAACAGCAATGAGATAAATGACCAGATAATCTGTTTTAGTGATGTTGGTTGAAGGATAAATATTGGCCAGAACACCGGGAGAACTCCCCTGCTCTTCTTTGAATAGTGCCATGGGATCATTTACATTCATGTGAGGGCAGATGGGGTCTCACTTTAACATCTCATCCAAAAAACAACACCCAGAGTGCAACACTACTCCCTCAGTACTGCACCGAAGTGTCAACCTAGATTATGTACCCAAGTTTTTGTCAGGGGCTCGAACCCTCAACCTTCTGGTTGAAGTGTTACCACTGAGCCAAGGCTGACACCTCAAATTGACATATTAAGAATGACCATGTGGGGGAGCTAGAGGAGGATTTCTGCCACACAAACAACTGTACTTCGACAGGTGCCACTACAAATAGGAGAAAAGGACATAAAAAGAATCAATACCAATTCATTCGGAAGTAGAGTTAGGTCATTTACTAGTACTTCAATGGAAGAATTATTAGAGTTAAATATAATGTCTGTTGACATTTGCTGAAGAGATATTCTTCAATTTTGTTGATGTCAGTGAAGACATCCTCTACATAATTCAAGAGACTTGGAGGAACCAGTTAGATTTTTAAAATCGAGATATCTACCATCCCTCATGTAGTCAATCTCATGGCAGAAAAACAAGTCAATCCACATCAATAACATGTAAAGAGAAAAGTGCAAAACATTTTGAAATATCAAATGATTACATGAGCACTTCCATCAATATTAAATCATGTCTTCTAAATAGCATGTTAGATAAATCCTTTCAAAAGAATACTTAGATATTAGACTTAAACGTCACTGTGAAGAAGACTTTTACCATTCCAATCTGAAAAGAAATAAAAAGCAATTCATCAATCAGACGTCAGCCAAATCTAATGGATTTTCTGCCTCGGTGCCTTCCTGGGAAATTATTTTTGAAATCTAAATGATTACAAGTAATATAATGAGACTAACCAGTTCTATGTGCAATGACAAAAATCAATGATGCATAGATTACGCTGACCATAAAATCTTTTCTATGAAGTGCCAATCAATTTATCGTTTTAACATAGCAATTTTTTGCAAATAAGAAACTTTTATTGTATGAAGATAATTACAGACCTTGATGATGCACCAGCAATCAGATATTTAATCTCAAGATTGCAATAAAAAGGACATCTTTAAATGATTAAATCCATTATACCCTTCACCTGAAACCTAATGTATAATTGGTGGAAGAGGAGTCAGCTGACAGGGAACAGTTTTCACAAGTAGTTACTAAATGCATCAGCAAACTGCAATCTTCATTCAGGGACATAATGGAGTAAATAATCTAGTTAGTTGTTGACACCTCAGTAAAACAGGTTATGGCTCACTTCAATTATCAAAAAACGGGAGTATAGTTTCATCTAATTATATTAAGATTAATAAAACAAATCCAAGCTGTCACTTCAGACTGAGGGCGCTAAATTGGGCCGTGTAGCGGCCGTTGTTTCGGTGCTACAAGGCCTCTCCGACATCCAAGATGGCGTCTTGGATGCGCACGCACGTTTCCTGTGTGACGTGCGCCAGACGCCATCTTGGTATAGGAATTTGCAAAGGCGCAGATAAGAAACGCTGGAATCATGTAAAGTAGGGAGAAAATGGCTTCAATCAGTGTGCAATGCTGATTTAAAGTGATAGACACCATTTTGGGACTTAACGCTCAACTCAACGCACATCTTAACCCCGACCATCTGAACGTGTCTTAGAGTGCCTGGAGGACCACCCACCAGTGCTATTTAAAGGGACCATGCAGGATTTACAGGTTAGTGGCTGGATTATTGCCTCTGGCTGCTGAGACATTTGTAACCGTTCTTGGAGGTCTCCTAGACTTCAATACTAGGACGCGAGGACATAGCCTAACATTTAGAGCCAGGACGTGCAGGAGTGAAGTTAGGAAATGCTTCTACATGCAAAGGGTGGGAGTTGATGCTAGCTCACTTGTGAATGTTAAATCTGAGATTGATTGATTTCTGTGAACCAAGGGTATTAAGGGATATGGGGCTAAGGCAGGTATATGGAGTTAGATCATAGGTCCACCATGATCTCATTGAATGGCGGAACAGGCTTGAGGGGCTAAATGCCACTGCCACTTGCTGCCTCTCGATATGCGCCACCTTCTCCTGCAAGAAAGCGGGACATGTGCCTGGGTGATGTGCCGGTCATGGTTGAATAGCTGCCAGTGTGTGTGGCCTGTGAGTTGTGGGTGGATGGCTTGAAACACTGGTAATGTGTAAGGGTGGGAGGAAGCATCTGATGGGAAGAGTTGAGTACTGATGGAAAGAGTTTATTGGTATGTGGGGGATGGGAGGTGTAGTGTGTGGTGCAGTTGGTAGGAGACGCCACTTGACTGTTGACCTCACTCACCTTGCCCACTCATGTCAAAGCATTGAACTTCTTCTTGCATTGCATCCATGTTCATGATGCTGTGCACCTGGCATTGACTTCGTCCCCCGCTGCCTCCCACTGCGTTTTGATATATATCTGGAGGGCCTCTTGCCTCCCCCCCACACCCCCCCCCCCGGATATAGGATGACCCTCCTTCTGTCCACCTCTTGCACCCAAGGTCTCTAGTGCGTCAGCAGAGAACCTTGTGCATGTGCTCTCACACGCTTGATATCAACTCAGATCGGCAGATTGGTGAGGTCTGGTGTGCAGATTGGAGGATGTGGGATTTAGTAATGCGCAACCTTTATTCAATGTTTTAACATAACTCATCAGTGTGTAAACATAGCATCTGTGTTTTACGTGTCCGATGTCTGATCTCTGTTCAGACTCCATGCAGACAGTAGACTGTTATTTTCAGCAAATAACAGGTACAAGCTACCTTTAAGAGATTTCTAAGAAACATCTTCCCTTTAAGAGATGGAGCTCCCTCTTGTGGTGGAAAGTGCAAATTGCATTCATTCCATGTGCAAGGCCTGGAAAGGAATGCCGATTGCAGGTAAGTGCTCCTTTGGGACCAAACTTGCAGGGTCCGTCGGGCGCGGGGTGTTAGCGCATCGTGCTAACATCGTCCAGAATGGACCCTTATCCAATTATTCCCCCTAAGAGCGCTAAAAGAATGAATAGAAACTTCAAATCAGCCAACTTTGACAACTAATCGTTTAACAATGAAGTAACAAAATCTCAAAATGTTGTACGTTTTGTGTAGTCTGTAAACACACTCAATTTTAATTCTATCTTGGCTGTTATTTTTATAACCCAATGGTCCTAAACCTTACCACAGCTGTGGCGATTAACCTGTGTTATAATAAAATCTTGAAATAAAGTTAGGTCTTAAGTCCAAAGGTACATTTTGGGAAAATGCTACCAAAGGAATGTGCTGTTTTATTAATTATTTGTCGTGCACTGCACACATTGGAACCTCACCATTCATCATCATGGATATTAATACATAATAGGCTCATACCCAATGAACAAAAAGTAAAATAATACAAATGCTGGAAATCTGAAACAAAAAACACTCAGCAGGTCAGTCAGTATCTGTGGAGAGAACAGACAAGTTAATATTAAAGGTATGGACCCTTCATCAAAATCGGAAGATATTACAGTTGAACAGCATTTGAACAGAACAAGGAGAAGGGGGAGGGGAAGATCGCAGGTAGGAGGCCACATGGGATCAGTCCCTGGCTATCAGGTAAGCGGTAAGAGGAGGGGGGGTCAAGGGAAGGGCGAGAAGCCAAGGGTAAGGGAGACCCAAGGCAGAGCACTGCTGCTCCTCCTGGCCCACAAGGAAACCTAAAATAACATTTAAAAGTTACCTGCCTGGGCCTCTTCTAGCGCACGATCCCTCTCCTGACATTTGACCTGACGGGGAAGCTGTCACTACTCCCCCGCACAAGCCTCGGTCTAAAATTGCGGATTAGGTCCCGATGACGGTGTCTTTCTTCGGGTGTCCTGCTCCTCTGCTCAAAAGAGCAAGTTAATATCTGGACCCAGTGGGAAGGCAGCGAGATGTCAGGAGTTAAATCATTCCCCTTATTTTAACTGCCCTCTCTCCGCCAGGCAGGAGGAGATAAAATCAGAGCCAATATGTCACTAGAACCAACAAGGGATAAAGCCACACCAGATTTAGTGATGAGTAACAAACCAGAATTAGTTAACAATCTGACTGTAAGGGAACATCTTGCAAATAGTGACTATAACATGATTGAATTTGTTATTAGGTTTGAGAGGGAGAAGCAAGAGTCACAAACCAAGGTTTTAAATTTAAGAAAGACAAACTGTGACAGAATGATAAATAAATTGACCATAGTAAATTGGGCTGAGCTGTTAATGAGTAAACCTACAGATCAGCCATGATCTAATTGAATGGCAGAACAGGCTCTAGGGACTGTCACCTTAGCCCTCTCACAACCAGCTTCTGTGTGAACAAAACAGTGATAGAGCGAGCAAATCAGTTGTTAAATTATAGGCTAGATTTTCTGGCGATTGACTATGAACGATTGGAAAATTTAACCCATTTAGAAGAAACTTGCTTGTGAATGATCGCAATATATATTCAGCTGTATTAAATGACATATTTCAATTCAAGATTAGAGTTCTCATACTAACACCTATTCAAAAACATGACATTTTGTGACACGGTATACCCTGTATTATGTCAAACATTCAATTATGCCACAATATGTAATGCAACCTTCAACTTCAGTGAAATAAATCTGACAATCGTGCACGGTTTATCTAGTTAAATCATGGCTGCACAGTGCATGCAAGGACCTCTGGAATCCTTCAATGTGCCAGTTAACTCTCAGAAAGTTAGAAAGTGATTTACCAACAGAGGGAGAAAAACACATTGGACACACACACTGGCTGACATACACACTGATGGTTAGAGGGCCCCGTCCGATGCATCAGTTGATTTTTCATTACTGTACTGGGTAGCAAATATTGAAGTTCTTGGTTGTCTATTCACTTCTGTCCTTTTCATTTTCTTGTTCATCTGCTTCTAATGGGATCTGACAGCTGTGTCATTCATATCTTGTACTGTTGTTCTGATGACCTACGTCTTACTGAGCCAAGTACTCACGACAGCTATCTCTAATCATCTTGTCACTGGCTTCACCTAGGTCTATAAATAACAGGAAAGGCTTACAGATGTTAAGATGACATTTTGAACATTATCACATGACCGTATAGGTCATTAAAACAAGCAAGTAGGCCACTGTAAAGTAAAAATTACATAACAACGGAAACAAGCTGGTCTGAGGGAGATAAGCAATAGCTAAACAATTTCATTTAATGTATCAATCAATTGCCAAACTTCAAAACAGCTGAATACAAAAGTCTTTTATTTTTAAAGTTTAAAAGTTATCTGCAATAATCAATAAAAATTGCCGAAAGTGAAAATGTGTTGCAATTGCTTTAATAATGAAAAATAATCCGTTATTTTTATACGCCAGCTTGGCTCAGTGGAAGCATTCTTGCCTCTGATGTTAAAGATTGTGGCCTGGACATTGGTGTGCACCTCTTGTTCTAGATTCTCTCATCAGAGGAAATAGTTTCTCCGTATCTACCCTATCGAATCCCTTTATCATTTTAAACACCTCGATTAGATTATCCCTCAACCTTTTAAACTCAAAGGAATACAAGCCAAGTTTATGCAACCTGTTCTCATAATTCAACCCTTTAAGACCTGGTATCATTCTGGTGCATCTGTGCTGCACCCCCTCCAAGGCCAATACAGCCTTCCTGAGGTGCAGTGCCTAAAACTGAACACAGTACACCATATGAGGTCTGACCAAAGTACTGTACAACCGAAGCATCACTTCCTCCCCTTTGTATTTCAGCCCCCTTGAGATAAAGGTCAACATCCCATTAGCCTTTTTGATTACTTTTGTATCTGTGCACCAGCTTTTAGTGATTTGTGTACATGAATACCCAAATCCTTTTGCACAGTTCCTAGTCTCTCACCATTTAGGAAATATTCTGATCTATCTTTCTTGGATCCAAAGTGGATGACCTCACACTTCCCCACATTGAACTCCATCTGCTACTGTTTTGTGCACTCACTTAATCTGTTTATGTCCCTTTGCAACTTTCTGCTCCCATCTACACAACTTACTGTGCCTCCTAGCTTGGTATCATCTGCAAACTTAGGGTCCAGTACAGATCCCTCGGGAACACCACTTGTCACATCTCGTCAATCAGAGTACATTCCCTTTATCCTTACTCTGTGTCTCCTACTTCCTAATCAATTACCAACCCATGCCACAAAAAGTTCCAGTATTGGACCTCTTTACAAGGGGGCCAAAGAGGTCAATGAATTAGTCTGGATAGGCTCGGGTACCCCCAATCCCTGATAGAAGGCGGCTGCTGGAGTTTCTGGCAGTGTGGGGCAAGTGGGTGTCCAAGCTATGCCTATAGTGGCGTGGGTGTTTGCTGACCCCATGCAAATCAAGTGCCATCCCGATGAAACTGCAAACTCCGCAGTATCAGTGGTGGAGGGCAGAGAGGGAGAACAACTGCTGGGATTGTGTGCTGCTAATTTCAGGGTCTAAGAATTGCCAGCATTGCACTTACATTGGAATATTTCAATTACCTCAAAATATTTCAATGGGAAGCCAAAGTAAAAATTTATGAACAAAAAAACTAGAGTGAAGACCTTGAAAAAATATTAAACTGAACCTTGTATATGGTGTTGGAACAAGTTTAGGGTTTTCCATGTTACTTAGATCTCCAGTCAATACAGTGACAACAGTGAAAGGAAATATTAATAAATAGGGCCCAAGACTACAGAACAGGATGACAAGAACAGAATAAAAGATTACAACTAATGTACAGCTCAGTTGTGTCCTTCTCCCTCCTTCAGAAAAGAGAAAAATTGAAAAATAATTCATGTTATCATGCAACAATTGTTTGATTATTTCTTGTCTCAAGAAAATCCTTCTGAGATATTTGTCATGCTCACACTGGTTTTGGGTTCTTATTATGGTTTTGTGAGTATTTGGTAGATTAATTCAATGTATTACCCTGAGGGATTGATTACAATATTACATTCCATTTTCTCATTTTCCCTTTCACATTTGTTTGTGTAACCAAGCACTTCCAAAGTACAACATTTGCTTTTAAACTGAGATGCCATTTACATTTTACAACATCTATGGATGTAAATTGATCAAGGAGTGTGTGATTACAAATCTTAATACCAAATCTAGTCAGATATGTCAATGTTCCATTTAATACAAAAGCAAAATACTGCAGATGCTGGAAATGTGAAATAAATACAGAAAATGCTCAGCAAGTCAGGCAGCATCTGTGAAGAAAGAAACAGAGTTAACGTTTCAGGTCGAAGACCTTTCATCAGAACTGGAAGATGTTAAATAGTTAAAGGTCTCTAACTCTTTACCATCTTTCAGTTCTGACAAAAGGTCTGCGACCTGAAACGTTAACTCTGTTTCTTTCTCCACAGATGCTGCCTCACTTGCTGAGCTTTTCCAGCATTTTCTGCTTTTATTCTATTTAATACATTTTTCTCCACGATCCCATCCAAAATTGGAGGTATAGCAGTAAAAATGGAGAATGGGGAGATTGGCCCAGTGGTAACACTCTCATCTCTGAGTCAGAAGGTTGTGGGTTCAAACTTGACTCCAAGGACTTGAGCACATAATCTAGGCTGACACTAGTACAATATTGAGGGAATGCTGCATTGTCAAAGGTGCTATCTTTTAGATGAGATGTTACACCAAGCTGCTTGTTCAGGTGAACATAAAAGATCCCATAGCAGTGTTTGAAGGGAGTTCTCTCGGTGTCCTGGTCAACATTTATCCCTCAATCAACACATCCAGTAGTTTAACGGATTAACTGGTCATTTATCTTATTGTTGTCTGCGAGACCTTGCTGTGTGTAAACTGGTTGTAAAGCACTTTGGGATGTCCTGAGGGCTTGAAAGAGGCTACAAATTGAAGTTCTTTCTTTCTTTGTTAGCACCGCATCCCTGCCCCTACCAGCACCATTGTGGATTTTCCTCCCTCTGTTCCAACAGGGAAGGTGGTTGGTCACCCCTTGACCACCCTGGCACATTAAGTTGCAGTGGTGAGGTGGTGGCAGAAACTCGCCCAATTTTCCCTGCCATCCATCATTACTGTCACTGGCCCCAGTGACCGCCAGGAAAGCAATGGCAGTCAACCTTATGGCAGTCGACCTTATGGCAGTGGCAGAATGCTTGAGGATGATACTTTTTGAGGGGGAAAGTCTATTAGTGGGGACCCCCTCTCCTCAGGCTCCATAACCATACCTTTTTGTCCTAAGACCTTGGCTCAGTCCAACGCCTAAAATACATTTTTCCAGTGGAGTTTTGTGGCTCTTCTGCCCCTTAAATTCAGGCTTCTCCACTTCTGGTGCTGCAGCGGGTGTATTGATGAATCACTGCCGTATCTTCCCCCCACCCCCTGGGCCGTGGCAGGTTTCCCCTTGATGACGGTGATCTTGCTAGGAGCCCAGCCTGCAGAACTAGTCTCCCCCCGACCGAGGAAAATAAGTAGGGTTAGGGCGGGCAACAATCCAGACCACTATGTTTATTCATTGGATGGATTTCAGAACAATGAATTTGATGATTTGGGGACCAATGTACTTCATGATTAATCTGCACATTTGACTGTCTCATGTCAAATCCAATCCTGCTATGAATTAATCAATATTGTTGTAAGTTAATTAGTACTTAGTTGATATATTAACAGACAGAGAGAATTGACAATTTCATCTGGTTACCTCTTAAAGTAGAATGATTTGTATCTCTGCCGTCAATTCGGGTTTTGATCCCATCTAAAGGAAATACCAAAAAATGAATAGGGGCTAAAAGCATGAAATGGATTTCAAACAGTCAGATATCGTACCATTTTTTGTTTTTGCATTACGTAGCTTTTTTATAAAAAAATAAAATGTAGAATCATTTTAATTTATAGTTGAGAAACATACATTTTGCATTAATTTATCAAGGTAAAATAGCATTTATCAGATAGAATAAATAAGTGCAAAACTAATAGCTAATGTGGAAACTCTTTGTTCCTGTAAGTCAGTTGAATGGCACTTTGAGAATCGTGTTAAAATTACCTGAGATGCTCCTCTCGGCAAGTATCAAGAAATTTAAATTATTTATGGACTGAGGTATTCTACAGTCAGTAGAGATTAACTACAGCTAAATTGTTTGATATAAATATAATTCAGAGAATAAACTTTTCTGAAGTAATATCTTGTGATAAAAGTTTTCTTCAATTTCACTCCAATACGCACATCGTGTAAGTATACTTCATGAGCAGATATAGTTGTTTACCCATCCATTAAATAAATGTGTGTACACCAACCTGAAAAACTAGCAAAAGCTGACCAACAGTTTCAAAAAACACAGACCACTCAAAAGCAACCCTGAATATTGGCCGATGATATGTTGTTACATTAAATATGCAGTGGGATAATGGAGCTTTCATAACTTAAGTTGCAGGTATACCCAACATCCCACAATGCCAGATGCACCTTATGTTGGCAATATGCTTAAATCTCGATTTCAACTCGGAATGGGAGTCAGGTGGGTGGGGACCAAGGTGGGCGGCAAACCATCTGGGCATTGGTAGTGAGCCCTGGGAGATTTGAACTCCCGAGCCTCCTCTGTGTAGTTTCAGTCAGTCTCCTGCCCAAAACTGGCGGGAAGTGGCTGCTTGCCAGCGAGCAGAAGTGCAATGTCGGGTGGCAGGAACTGTAACGGAAATGGTAGCATAGTGGTTATGTTACTGGACTAGTAATCCGGAAGCCTGCACGAATAATCTAGAGAATGTAATTTCAAATCCCACCACGGCAGTTTGTGAATTTGAATTCAGTTTAAAAAAACTAAATAAATCTGGAAGTGATAAGCTGGTATCAGTAAACGTGACCATGAAGCTGTTGGATCGTTGTAAAAACCTAACTGGTTCACTAATGTCCTTTAGGGAAGGAAACCTGCCATCCTTACCCGGTCAGGCCTATATGTGATTCTAGTTCCACACCAACATGGTTGACTCTTAACTGCCCTCTGAAATGGCCTAGCAAGTCACTCAGTTGTATCAAACTGCTACAAAAAGGAACAAGAAGAATAAAATGGACAGACCACTCGGCTGTGACCTAGGCATCGGCAATGACGAAGGCACGCCCATCCCAGTCGACCCTACAAAGTCCTCCTCACTAACATCTGGGGACTTGTGCCAAAATTGGGAGAGTTGTTCCACAGACTAGTCAAGCAACAGCCTGACACACGGAATCATACCTATCACTCAACGTCCCCGACTCCTTCACCACCATTCCTGGGTATTTCCTGTCCCACCAGCAGGACAGACCCGCCAGGGGTGGGGACACAGTAGTAGATAGTCAGGTGGGAGTGGCCCTGGGTATCCTCAACATTGATTCCGGACCCTATGAAGTCTCAGGGCTTCAAGTCAAACATGGGCAAGGATACCACCTACTGCCCACCCGCAGCTGATGAATCAGTACTCCTCCATGTTGAACACCACTTGGAGGAAGCACTGAAGGTAGCAAGGGCACAAACTTATTCTGGGTGGGGGACTTCAATGTCCATCACCAAGAGTGGATCAGTAGTACCACTAGTGGCCGAGCTAGCCTAGTTCTGAAGGACATAGCTGCTAGACTGGACTTGCGGCAGGGGGAGAGATGGTCCAACACAAAGGAATAAGCTACTTGATCTCATCCACACCAATCTACCCGTCGCAGATGCATCTGTCCATGACAGTATTAGTAGGAGTGACCACCGCGCAGTCCTTGTGGAGACCAGGGCCATGAATTTAGCGTGGCGGGAGGAAGTCAGTGGGTAGATTTGCGCTTGGGGAACCCGAAAGCAAAGTGAGTGCGTTCAAATCTGCGATCGTATCTCAATTGCAGGCAATTATCTTTGCTTCTGGGTTTCGTGTCTCCAAGCTGGGCAGCGTGCCTACTGCGCAGCAGAATGACGCAATTTAAAGCCCACTACTTAGAAGGCCAGTCCAAAAATATATTTCGAAGGAGAAATGGAGTCCAGGAGAGCAAAGGCAGCACTTAGGTTTATTGATGCTTTACTGGAAGTACTGCTGGTTTTTTTTTATTCGTTCATGGGATGTGGGCGTCGCTGGCAAGGCCTTCATTTATTGCCCATCCCTAATTGCCCTTGAGAAGGTGGTGGTGAGCTGACTTCTTGAACCGCTGCAGTCCGTGTGGTGAAATTTCTCCCACAGTGCTGTTAGGTAGGGAGTTCCAGGATTTTGACTCAGCGCCGATGAAGGAATGGCGATATATTTCCAAGTCGGGATGGTGTGTGACTTGGAGGGGAATGTGCAGATGGTGTTGTTTACTTGTGCCTGCTGCCCTTGTCCTTCTAGGTGGTAGAGTTCACGGGTTTGGGAGGTGCTGTCGAAGAAGCCTTGGCTTCTTCCTGTGGATGGTACACACTGCAGCCACAGTGCGCCGGTGGTGAAGGGAGTGAATGTTTAGGGTGGTGGATGGGGTGCCAATAAGCGGGCTGCTTTGTCCTGGATGGTGTCGAGCTTCTTGAGTGTTGTTGGAGCTGCACTCATCCAGGCAAGTGGAGAGTATTCCATCACACTCCTGACTTGTGCCTTGTAGATGGTGGAAAGGCTTTGGGGAGTCAGGAGGTGAGTCACTCGCCGCAGAATACCGAGCCTCTGACCTGCTCTTGTAGCCACAGTATTTATGTGGCTGGTCCAGTTAAGTTTCTGGTCAATGGTGACCCCAGGATGTTGGTGGTGGGGGATTCGATGATGGTAATGCCGTTGAATGTCAAGGGGAGGTGGTTAGACTCTCTCTTGTTGGAGATGGTCATTGCCTGGCACTTGTCTGGCGCGAATGTTAATTGCCACTTATCAGCCCAAGCCTGGATGTTGTCCAGGTCTTGCTGCATGCGGGCACGGACTGCTTCATTATCTGAGGGGTTGCGAATGGAACTGAACACTGTGCAATCATCAGCGCACATCCCCATTTCTGACCTTATGATGGAGGGAAGGTCATTGATGAAGCAGCTGAAGATGGTTGGGCCTAGGACACTGCCCTGAGGAGCTCCTGCAGCAATGCCCAGGGGCTGAGATGATTGGCCTCCAACAACCACTACCATCTTCCTTTGTGCTAGGTATGACTCCAGCCACTGGAGAATTTTCCCCAATTCCCATTGACTTCAATTTTACTCGGGCTCCTTGGTGCCACACTCGGTCAAATGCTGCCTTGATGTCAAGGGCAGTCACTCTCACCTCACCTCTGGAACTCAGCTCTTTTGTCCATGTTTGGACCAAGGCTGTAATGAGGTGTGGAGCCGAGTGGTCCTGGCAGAACCCAAACTGAGCATCGGTGAGCAGGTTATTGGTGAGTAAGTGCCGCTTGATAGCACTGTCGACGACACCTTCCATCACTTTGCTGATGATTGAGAGTAGACTGATGGGGCGGTAATTGGCCGGATTGGATTTGTCCTGCTTTTTGTGGACAGGACATACCTGGGCAATTTTCCACATTGTCGGGTAGATGCCAGTGTTGTAGCTGTACTGGAACAGTTTGGCTAGAGGCGCAGCTAGTTCTGGAGCACAAGACTTCAGCACTACAGCTGGGATGCTACCGGGACCCAAAGCCTTCGCTGTACCAGTGCATTCAGCCGTTTCTTGATATCACGTGGAGTGAATCAAATTGGCTGAAGACTGGCTTCCGTGATGGTGGGGATATCGGGAAGATGTCGAGATGGATCATCCACTCGGCACTTCTGGCTGAAGATGGTTGCAAACACTTTAGCCTTGTCATTTGCACTCACGTGCTGGACTCTGCCATCATTGAGGATGGGGATATTTACAGAGCCTCCTCCTTCCGTTAGTTGTTTAATTGTCCACCACCATTCATGACTGGATGTGGTAGGACTGCAGCGCTTTGATCTGATCCGTTGATTGTGGAATCGCTTAGCTCTGTCTATAGCATGTTGCTTCCGCTGTTTAGCATGCATGCAGTCCTGAGTTGTAGCTTCACCGGATTGGCACCTCATTTTTAGGTACGCCTGGTGCTGCTCCTGGCATGCTCTTCTACACTCCTCATTGAGCCAGAGTTGATCCCCTGGCTTGTTGGTAATGATAGAGTGAGGAATATGCTGGGCCATGAGGTTACAGATTGTGCTGGAATACAATTCTGCTGCTGCTGATGGCCCACAGTGCCTCATGGATGCCCAGTTTTGTGCTGCTAGATCTGTTCTGAATCTATCCCATTTAGCACGGTGGTAGTGCCACACAACACGTTGGATGGTGTCCTCAGTGCGAAGACGGGACTTCATCTCCACGAGGACTGTGCGGTGGTCGCTCCTACCAACGCTGTCATGGACAGATGCGTCTGCGACAGGTAGATTGGTGAGGACGAGGTCAAGAAGGTTTTTCCCTCGTGTTGGTTCGCTCACCACCTGCCGCAGGCCCAGTCTGGCAGCTATGTCCTTCAGGACTCGGCTAGTAGTGGTGTTACCGAGCCACTCTTGGTGATGGACATTGAAGTTCCCCCACCCAGAGTACATTCTGTGCCCTTGCTACCCTCAGTGCTTCCTCCAAGTGGTGCTCAACATGGAGGAGGACTGATTCATCAGTTGAAGGAGGGCAGTAGGTGGTAATCAGCAGGAGGTTTCCTTGCCCATGTTTGACCTGATACCATGAGATTTCATGGGGTCCAGAGTCAATGTTGAGGACTCCCAGGGCCACTCCCTTCTGACTGTATATTACTGTACCGCCACCTCTGGTGGGTCTGTCCTGCCGGTGGGACATGACATACCCAGGGATGATGATGGAAGAGTCTGAGATGTGGCTGAAAGGTATGATTCTGTGAGTATGGCTATGTCAGGCTGTTGCTTGACTAGTCTGTGGGACAGCTCTCCCAATTTGGCACAAGTCCCCAGACGTTAGTGAGGAGGACTTTGCAGGGTCGACTGGGCTTGGTTTGCCTTTGTCATGTCTGGTGCCTAGTGGTCCTTCCGGTTTTATTCTTATTGTGACTTTTTTTAGCGAGATTGTACAACTGAGTGGCTTGCTAGGCCATTTCAGAGGGCAATTAAGAATCAACCACACTGCTGTGGGTCTGGAGTCACATATAGGCAAGACCGGGTAAGGACGGCAGGTTTCCTTCCCTGAAGCACATTAGTGAACCAGATGGGTTTTTATGACAATCTGGTAATTTCATGGCTATCATTACCGACACTAGTTTTTTAATTCCAGATTTTATTTAATTAATTGAATTTAAATTCCCCAGCTGCGGGATTTGAACTCATGACTCCGGATTATTAGTCCAGGCCTCTGGATTATTAGTCCAGTAACATAACCACTATGCTACCGTCCTGCTGGGTGCAGTGAGAAGCAGGAGGGAGGAAGGAACCTGGTTCTGTCACCAAGATGCCGTGGTTGGAGGTGACAGGAGAGATGAGCAGCAGGAGCACGGTACCCAGGTCTTGGCTGCAGTGCAGAAAGCGGTTTGATGATCCAACCAGGTCAGGAAAAGTGAGTACAATTGCTGATTCACCTACACCCTGTGTTGTGCAAGACCCCCCCTCCCCCCACCCCATCTCTCACTCAGTGTTGGCATGCCTACTCCATCACATCACTCCTCACACCCACTTAAGTTTCAGCATCTAATCTTCACTTTCTATGCACTTCCTCACCTCCCCATTTATGCACCCACCACTGCCACTCACCCCAATCCTGATGAAATGTGATGTATCAGTCTGATAGTCAGCCTCTGATACATCTGTTTCATTGTCAGCCTCACCCAAAGCAACAAGAAAGAAAGAACTTGCATTGATACAGTGCCTTTCACAACCTCAGCAAGTCCCAAAACACTTTACAGCCAATGAAGTACTTTTGAATTGGAGTCACTGTTATAATGTAGGAAACATCATCCATCAGGTGAATACATCATCTTCAGTCACTCACAGGTCTGTTCTTTCTCCCCTTGTAGGAGAAGAGGGCGCAAAATGTAAAGGGGAGGACGAGGACTAGAGATGGACGACCACAAATAGTCCAGAGGAGGAGGCCATGGAGATAAAGCGCATGCCTATCCTTCGGAGATGGAGAGACTGGCAACCCGCAGATAGCTGGTGACAGAACGTTAACATCTTTCACACACGTGATGAATTGATGTTATCAATGATTGAAATGTTCCAGACCTCAGTATGGTCAGTGGAAAGATTGTCAATTTTCCGATGAATAATTAATATTGACTTCTGTTGTCTCCCAGAGCCTTCACGCCTTCAAGAGGAAGGAGCCAAGATGGAAGAACGTGATTCCTCAGAGGATTTCATTTCTTCTGAGGGTGCACCATCACATGACATACAGCCATGCACCAGCGCAGATACTGGCACTTCAGTGGGTCCTGTTAGACAGTTAGTTAGGTTGTCACCTGGTGATTCACCACTCACAAGTGAGCACGAGCAGATACTGGCGGCAGGGGCAGCTATGGAGTGTCTGCGTTGGAGAATGCACTCCTCTCCAAGCTCTGCTCAACTGGACGCAGATGCTGAACCCGGGGGGGCCATCATTGAGAATGAGAATGATAGAGGTACAGCTGCACCTTTGCGAGGTACTGGAAAATGTGTCGCGCACACCCTCCACAATAGTGGAGAAGATGGAGGAGTCCAACTTCACCGCTAGTGGATTGGTGGTACAGGTAAATGTGGGAATGTCTGCGATGGAGAGACTGGTAGCCTCTATTGAGCTTCAAGCACGGCTCTCAAATGAGTCCATGACAACGGCTGTGCGATATCTGGATGGCAACATGTCTGTCGCCTTAAACAGGCAGACTTTAGTCGTGGCCTTAGAAGGCGGCACATTTGCTCACCAGCCTGCTGGCCAGCAGAGTGGTGGGAGTGATGTTGCGCTGGCCAAGGAGAGGTGATGAAAGGGGACATGGAAGTGGGGACTACAATCAACGCGCTCCCATGTCTCACCCGTTGGGCCCCCCTGAACCAGTATCTGCAATGGTGCCTCCTCTCCTGATGACCTAGTCTGCCCCTGAACAGGTGCAGGTGGAGCAATCTTTGACGGGGCCCTCACAGGCTCCAAAACCCAGGGGTCATAGGTCGAGAGTATCTCAGCAGTCAGGGCAGGGATCTGAGTAACCTGCTAATACCTCTGCTGAAGCCACAGGGGATGCACCACATAGAAGTGGTAGAAAGAGAAAGGCTAAGCAATTGTAATTCACCAAGGGAATGCACAAGGGTGTTTGATGAGCTGTCATGTTAATTTTTTTTTTATGGCGCATTAAATTTAATAATTATCACCACTATTGCCATGTCTTGGCCATTATTGAGTCCCTTTTATGAATTCACCCTTTCATGTACTTCATCACGAATGCCAAGACATTATGCCACCCATCGGGCAGGTGTGCAATAGGTGTGTGCATGGTTGAAGGACTGTTTTGTGCAAAGGGAGGAGGTAAGATTTGGTGGTGGTGGTTGTGCCAGGCGGCCTGAATATTTCAAAGTCTTCAATTTGCACATCTCATTATGAGAAGCTGCTAGAGATGAGGGAATCCCTGGCATCATGGGCAGCGATGTGTGTCGCTGCTCCAGTGGTGGGTTCCCCATCTTCGTTTTCCTCCTCCTCCTCCTCTTTTTCAATGTTGCCGCCAGATGAGGATGCTTCATGAGTGCATTCCTCCACCCGTAACTCTCTCTGCTGCACTATATTGTGCACACCCTCGCTGGCAAGTACTGAAGGGCTCCCCCAGATCTATCCAGGCACCTGAAGCGTATCTTCAACATTTCTCTGGTTTGCTCAATGACAGACCTGGTGGTCATGTGGCTCTGGTTGTACCGTTGCTGTGCCTCGTTGGTGGGGTTTCTCACAGGTGTCACGAGCCAGGGAGCCAGCCCTTAAGTCTAGATTCTGTGCAGAAGAGGTCCAGGATGTTGGACTCGTGCAAAATGAATGATTCATGGCAGCTGCCAGGGAATTTGGCAAACACCTGCAGAAACCTCCTCCGGTGGTCACAAACCAGCTGAGCATTGATGGAGTGATATCCCTTTTGGTTGATGAACAGTCCTGGCTCATGTGGAGGTCCTCGGTTTGCAACGTGTGCACAATCAATTGCGCCCTGCACCCGTGGGAAGCCAGCCACAGAGTTGAAACCCACTGTCCTCTCAATCTGGCTGATGTCCTCACAGGGGAAATTGACGTAGTCGGATGTCCTGGCAAACAAGCCATCCATCACCTGTTGTATACACTTATGTGCAAATGACTGAGGCACCCTGGCGATGTCATCGGTGGCGCCCTGGAAGGATCCAGAGGCAAAGAAATTGAGGGGCAATGGTGACTTTAACTGCGATGAGCAATGTGTGGCCACCAGGCCCAGCTGGTAGCAGCTCTGCATGAAGGAGTGCACAGACGTGCGCAACCACCTGGTGACTCAATCTGAGCCTGCGTAGGTACTGCTCCTCGGAGAGGTCCAGGAAGCTCAGCCTCTGCCTGTACATCCTCTCACATGGGTAGTGCCTCCTGCGACCTTGACCTCTTCGTTGGTCTCCTCTCTGCTCTTCTCTAGGTCCTTGTTGCACACCTCTGCTTTGTGCACCTGCAGATCCCATGCCGCACCTGGATGGAGATGTTCCTCCTCCTCAGCTGTACTGTGGAATATATCCATTGTGCCCCCCCATCCTGATCTTGTCAGTTTGAGGGGCTCCAAAATGTAGGTAAATATGACTGAACACAAGGATTCTCAGTCTCAACAAAGAAATCTCAGTTTAAACACACAGAACTCCGAACCACACGATTATCTGAGAGATGTGAGTGACCAGCTGCAATACCTCAATTTTTATTGAGATGTGTCAATCACTGGTTTGCAGGGCCAAATGAGCTTCAGCTGCCACTAACCTTCGTTTCGATGGCATGTTTCAGAAGCCACGGGAGACATGTTGAGGAGAAGTTAAATCGGTTTCTGTTGCAGAATCCACAAAAAGTAAATTACCCAAAGTGTTTCAACTACCTGAACTGGCCCTTTAAACATCGGCCCACCGGCTTTAAGTGGGGACGGGACTTCCGGGTTTCTATTGCGTGTGCACATCCTAATGCGCCTGAGTTAAACCTGGAAGTGGGCGCATAGGAGCCGGGATGCGGTACCGCTCCAAATATAAACTAGTTTTACTGCCCACCCGCCCCCAACCCACCCATTCTGGGGGGTTAAAATTATCCCCAAATCCCGTCTTTACACTGAGGACATCCTCCATCGTGTTGTGTGACACTATCACTGTGCCAAGTGGGATAGATTAAGAACAGATCTAGAAGCTCAAAACTGGGCCTTCATGAGACGCTGAGGGTCACCAGCAGCAGCAGAATTGTATTCCACCACAATCTGTAACCTCATGGCTCGGCATATCCTTCACTCCTCCATCATCATCAAGCCAGAGGATCAACCCTGGTTCAATGAGGAGTGTAGAAGAATACGCCAACATTAGCACCAGGTGTACCTGAAAACGAGGTGCCAACGTGGTGAAGCTACACCTCAGGACTACATGCATGCTAAACAGCGGAAGCAGCATTCTATAGACAGAGCTAAGTGACCCCACAACCAATGGGTCAGGTCAAAGCTCTGCAGTCCTGCCACATCTGGTTGTGAATGGTGGTAGACAATTAAGCAACTAATAGGAGGAGGTTCCATGAACATCCTCATCTTCAAAAATGGGAGAACCCAGTACGTGCAAAAGACAAGGCTGAAGCGTTTGCAAACCGTCTTCAGCCAGAAGTGCGAGTGGATGATCCTTTTTGGCATCCTCCTGAGGTCCCCACTATCACTGAAGTCAGTCTTCAGCCAATTTGATTCACTCCACGTGATATTAAGATACGGCTGAGTGCACTGGATACAGCAAAAGCTACAGGTCCTGACAACATCCCAGCTGTAGTGCTGAAGACCTGAGCCTAGAAATAGTCATGACTCTATCCAAGCTGTTCCAGTATAGCTACAATACTGGCATCGACCCAATGTGGAAAATTGCCCAGGTATGTCCTGTTCACAAAAAGTAGGACAAATCCAATCCGGCCAATTACTGCCCCATCAGTCTACTCAATCATCAGCAAAGTGATGGAAGGTGTCGTCGACAGGGTTATCAAGCGGCATTTACTCACCAATAACCTGCTCGCCGATGCTCAGTTTGGGTTCCACCAGGATCACTCAGCTCCAGACCTCATTATAGCTTTGGTCCAAACATGGATAAAAGAGATGAATTCCAGAGGTGAGGTGAGAGTAACTGCTCTCGACAACAAGGCATCATTTAACCGAGTGTGGCAACAAGGAGCCCTAGTAAAATTGAAGTCAGTGGGGATCGGGAGAAAACTCTCCACTGGCTGGAGTCATACCTAGCACAAAGGAAGATAGTGGTGGTTGTTTGAGGCTAATCATCATAGCCCCAGGACGTTGCTGCAGGAGTTCCTCAGGGCAGTGTCCTGGACCCAACAATCTTAAGCTGCTTCATCAATTACCTTTCCTCCATCATAAGGTCAGAATTGGGGCTGTTTGCTGATAATTGCTTTTTCAGCTCCATTCGTAGTTCCTCAGATAATGAAGCAGTCTATGCCCCTGTGCAGCAAGACCCGCATAACATCCAGGCTTGGGCTGATAAGTGACAAATAACATTCGTGCCACGCAAGTACCAGGCAATGACCATTTCCAACAAGAGAGAATGTAACCACCTCCCCTTGACATTCAATGGCACTACCATCGCCAAATTCCCCACCGTCAACACCCTTGGCCATAGACCAGAAACTCAAATGGACCAGCCACATAAATGCCATGGATACTAGAGCGGGTCAGAGGCTGGATATTCTGTGACGAGTGGCTTACTGCCTGACTCCTCAAAGCTTCTCCACCACAAAGCAGTCCCCTTGATTGGCAGCCCACCCACCACCTTAAAAACCCACTCCCTCCACTGGTGTACAGTGGTTTCAGTGTGTACTATCTACAGGATGCACTACAGCAACTCGCCAAGGCTTCTTCAACACCACTTCCCAAACCCACGACCTCCACCACCTAGGTGGTCAAGAGCAGCAGGTACATGGGAACACCATCACCACCAAGTTCCCCTCCAAGTCACACACCATCCGAAATGGACATATATCGCCGTTCCTTCATGGTCACTGGGTCAAAATCCAGGACCTCCCTATCGAGCAGCATTGTGGGAGCACCTTCACGACAAGGACTGCAGCGTTTCAAGAAGGCGGCTCACCACCACTTTCTCAAGGGCATCTAGGGATGGGCAATAACCCCCACATCCCGAGAATGAATAAAAGGAAAAAGAGGCTGTCACCACGGACCAGAGGAACGAGCCCTGCCACTCAGGTAAGTTGTGAGGAGGCCGAAACTTTTCTTGTGGGGCCCAGAGGCTTTTCTGGCCCTGACTCCTCTTCCTACTAGGTTGGCCTGGTGGGAAAGCCACAATCAGCTGAACACCCTCCTTCATTACAGCAAACCTCATTGTTCTCTTCGCTCCGTTTAACTGGCACTGTTCTTCCCTCGCCCAATTTCATATTGGCAACTCCATTTCTGCTTACATTTTCCTTCCTCCCTCACTTTACACTGGCACTCTCCTGCTTGCCTCCCTCCGTACCACGCCCAACTTCTGCTGTTTCAAGGGATTGAATGATGTTGCATATTGTGCATGGGAATTCCTGACCTGATGAGAATTCCTGCATCCGCATGCAGAGGTGTTCAATCCCTGGAACAGCAACAGAAGGTGGGTTCAGGGAGTGGCGTTGGAGGGGTGGGAGGATAGCCAGAGTGGTGCTGACCTTTGTCTGTAAAGATGAACAAGGGGAAACTGCCTTGAAAATGAGAATGGTTGGAGTTTAAAGTGACCCTGAAACTCCTGCAACTCTAATACTATATTGCCTCAATTATTTGAATGAATCATGTTTGCTACATTTCTTAAAGGTTTTCATCAGTTTTACTGGTACAATACTGCAATTAGCCTTTTTCCACTCAAAGTAGCCACAATGAATCTACCACAAGCTTAGGAATAAGTAAATGGCTTTCTTATAAATGCAATGATAAATCATCTTTTAAATAAGGGCAAGTTGTAATTTGGTTTCTTACACATGCATAGCATGCTTATTTTAGTATTTGTGCGAAAGAAATCATTCAAAATGATTGCAGCAGTGGAATACCAAGATTTAGATTGTCAAACATCAGCCTTTGATCTCAACAGAGAGGCCGAAGAAAACATGTGCAGAAAGCAAACACATAGATGAAGTTATGAACAAAGAATAATACAGCAAACAAGGCTAAATGGCTTTACTTAATCCAAAAATCTTTCAAGAAAAATTGAACAGAAATGTTGGGGTTTCAGACTCAAATCCAAGAGCAAAAAACAACTGAGCATTTTCCCTTGAGATAAATAAACCGAAGTGTACAGAAAGGTCATCGACCTGAAACGTTAACCCCTCTGTTGCTCTCTCCACAGATTTTGCCTGACCTGCTCAGTGTTTTTATTTCAGATTTCCAGAATTTGCAGTATTTTGCTTTATCCAAAAAAGTGTTCTTTCAACTTGGCATGCAAATGTAAAACAACTGAAAATTCCTCTTGAAATTTAAATTCCTTAAACTTCAGTGGAAAGAGATATTAATGTACACTTGGAAACAAATAAGTTAATCTGTTGCTCAATACATTTTTGAAAATAAAGTGTTGAAAAGACAAAGTAGTCAGGTTTGATTTCTGGCCTGTGCGGAGCTGGCCTATCCCAGTCGGGATAATTGGAGTGCTTTGAGTAACCCTGAATTGAGGTGGAAAATCATCAGCCAGGGTAGCCAATCTGATCGCTACCCAGCAACTCCTGCCAGAAAGTGTGTGGATGGATGTTGGGTGAGAACAGAATTAGGCTCAATTGCGAAGCCCTCCGTAGTTCAATAGCTTGCCAACACTGAAGAATGACCACTTGGGCAAAGTACTAAAGGATGAAATGGGATTGTGCTCCAGCTAAAGTCAGCACTTTCAGGAGGAGCAAAAGTTGGCAAAAGTAAAAGCTAAATATAAAAAGTTTCACAGTGACAAAATGTGAAATTGTAAATGCTATTAAACAGTCCTTACTATTTGTGACAAATGCATGTGCCATTTCAATTTTATTTAAAATGGCACCAACTGCCAAGCTTCCCGTTCATCTTAAGATAAGTGAAGTGACAGGAAAGAACTTTATGAAATGTCATTTACGAAAGAATAGAATCAAATTAGTTTGACCTTTATTCTCATTGGTAAGACTGAAGACTTTCTGAAATGAGATAATACTTCCCAAATTGTCTTATTTCTCTAAAGGTGCTGATGTTGTTGGTGTCAAGTGTAGTAATGGAATGAACATAGCATACAATTAATAACTGAAATGTTTAAAAGGTTATTGAGATAAAATCCAAATGCAGTCTTTCAAAACTGAAGATCTTCCACATTTAGAAGCATGTAGCTCATCATTATTTTTCTTTTTTTTTTCTAAAACACCCCAATGCTGACTATGTAAAAAACATTCTATGTTCAATTTATATTTCAACTTTTGTAAATGCTGCAAATATGCTACCACAGTCCTATAAGGGTTACAACAATTCTTACTTTGCAGAAATATATGTATTGTGGAGTACTACATATTGGAATCTGTGTTATTAAAATAACACTTCATCATAAAATTGCTAAAATTAAATTGCACACTGCAACAGATTCTTCACATTGCCAGTCAGTATCGTACATTTTTAAAGGTTATCACCCCATTATTCAGATCTACAAGTTGTCCTAACCATCTCACCAACTGAACATTTTTCTGCTTATCTGCACATTTATATGTTTACAGTCCCAATAAATAGCCAACATGTGCACTGATTGGCAAATGTATCATTTTTTATAACATGGCAGATTTTGCTGATTTGGGGGATTAACAATCCAGATAGCACATGATCACTGATTCACACAACCCAAAGACAAGGTATATCTGTACATCTGTGAATTATTATGATATGCAAAGGGGTGAGTAAAGACGCTCTATTTGACCAAAAGAGGAATACTATACACTGAGGGGACTGATGTCTGCTGATCGCTAGATATTTTTTCTTTTCTAACCCCTCCCTCCAGAAAAACAAGCCAAGCTTTCTGTGAAGTGAATCGTGACCTGTTGTTACCTGGGAGGTAGCGTGTTTACCATCAAAACGTACACTGGTAACAGTCATTCCTGACCTTCTTCAACCAATGGACAACTATCACTAGAGCAGACTGCACGTCTCAGTTTACAACTATGAATCACGTTCATCAGAAAATAAAATTAGCAGAAGCAAAAGTAAAAACAACAGTAGATGGACAAGGCAATGCTTCTCATTCAACTTAATAAAATCTGTTGTGAAACAATAAATGGTGTCAAAGCTGTCTCAGATCTTGGAATAACGCTCTTAGTTTGGACCAATGTCTATGATGCGAAGTTTATGTGCAAAATTGGGATATTCCTGGAATATTCCACTAGCTCTAGCTCATTAGCTGCTTGTTAAAGTATAGACTTACTGAAGAAACGCTGTTGCAAGGCTCCAATTATAACTCAGCTTGCTTTGAAGTCCTAACCGGGAGATGTAAAAAAAATCCTTTCCAAGTAAACACTACCAATTAAAGCGGGGTTCAAAGGCACAGAAACCTGACATGTTTTCCTGTTGTAGTGTTCACATCTGTGAAACAAAGCAACTCTGATACAGAGAATGATAGCCTTTCTGCCTGGTGGACTGGCCAGCCTCGATAATGGAGGCCGTTTGATACTAATTAAGCAATTCATCTCATCAGGGTCAGACGCCCCCGTCTTAATTGACATCAAGAGATAGTTAGGCTATGTATTTCCTCCAAAACAGAGAAAAGGACAGTCCATTTAGAAAGCAATGGAGACATTCGAACTTTTAAACCTTGTCACAACACAAATGAGGAAACATTTTTTTACGCAGCGCGTTGTCATGATCTGGAATGTACTGTCTGGAAGGGTGGTGGAAGCAGATTCAAGAATAACTTTCAAAATGGAATTGGATAAATACTTGAAGGGAAAAAAAGTACAGGGCTATGGGGAAAAAGGGGAATGGGACTAATTGGATAGCTTTTTCCAAAAGCTGGTACAGGCAAGATGGGCTGAATGGTCTCCTCCTGTGCTGTCCGTACTATGATGCTATGTTATTGCCAATCTATGAATTCCTATAAAGAAATATTAAAATATTGAGTGTTTTATGATTTGAAACAAGACAGATTTCTGATCCATCACAGCAATCAGTGTACATATCCGTGCGCGTGCACACACACACACACACACACACGCGCACACACACACACACACACACACACACACAGTCAACGGGAGCTAGAACTCCCAGGTCCTTTTCTACCTGCTTGTCAAGTGATGTAAATTGCTGTGATGCACAGTGGTATTACAGGTGGTGGGGCTGGTAAAGAACATAAGAAATAGGAGCAGGAGTAGGCCATATGATCTTTGACCTCAATTCCACTTTTGCGTCCAATCCCCATATCCCTAGATTCCCCTAGAGTCCAAAAATCTATCGATCTCAGCCTTGAACATATTCAATGACTCAGCATCCACAGCCCTCCGGGGTAGAGAATTCCAAACATTCATAACCCTCTGCTTGAAGAAATTCCTCCTCATCTCAGTCCTAAACGGCCAACCCCCTATTCTGAAACTATGCCCCTAGTTCTAGACTCTCCAGCCAGGGGAAACAACCTCTCTGCATCTACCCTGTCAAGCCCCCTCAGAATCTTGTATGTTTTAATGAGATCACCTCTCATTCTTCTAAACTCCAGAGAGTATAGGCCCATTCTACTCAACCTCTCCTCATAGGACAACCCTCTCATCCCAGGAATTAATCTAGTGAACCTTCGTTGCTCCGCCTCTAAGGCAAGTATATCCTTCCTTAGATAAGGAGACCAAAACTGTATGCAGTACTCCAGGTGAGGTCTCACCAAAGTCCTGTACAGTTGTAGTAAGATTTCCTTACTCTTGTACTCCAACCTCCTTACAATAAAGGCCAACATGCCATTTGCCTTCCTAATTGCTTGCTGTAACTGCATGCTAACTTTTTTTGTTTCTTGTACGAGGACACCCAAAACTCTCTGAACACCAACATTTAATAGTTTCTCACCATTTAAAAAATATTGGGCTCTATTTTAGCACCTGCGATCGGGTGCGTTCCTGGCGGGGGGGCTCCAAAAATCGGGGATTCCCAGGGCGGGTCTGGAGCCTGGCTCCAACCCGCCCACTTCCGGGTTTCCCACAGACGTGCTGACATGCGCGCGCAGCCCCCGCATGTGGGACTCCAGCTGGCAATTAAAGCCAGCGGGGTGCCACTTAAGCTATTTATCTTGGTATTTCAGGTCGTTTAAAGACCTGATTAATGGGATATTTTAGCAGGGTTGGGATTTTACAAACAACTGGGACTGTTTCCCATACTGGGGGAAACACTCCAAGTTGAAATGGACGTGTTGCAGCTATCAGCCTGTGGCAGCTGCAAAGGTCCATTTGACAGGTGGGGTGGGGAGAGACCCTCACTCATTGCAGGAGGCCACTCTGTCACTTTGGACAAAGTTTGGCCTCCACCACCATTCTCCTAACAATAAAATTCACCAACTTGCACACTTACCCCAGTGTCCAGACACATGTACCTACCTTGCAGACCCCCTCAGATGTACATCTTCCGGATGGGGGCCGCCGTAGCTGCAGTCATGACCCCCTCGGAGGGTGAACAGCATCACCAGCCTCGCCGGCCACGCTGTCCACCTCTGACACATGGAGCTCCACAACACAGTGCTGTGACACATCCACCTGCACAGCAGGAGGGAGGACAACGGCAGAGAGAGATGCGTCGCAGACGGCACTACCCTCGCCACAGGGTCCACAGACCGAGGCTCAGCTTCCTGGACCTCTCTGAGCAGCAGTGCACACGGAGGCTCAGAGTCACTCGACATGTAGTCGTGGACATCTGCAGCCTCCTTCATGCCGAGCTGCTCCCGGCTGGCCCGAGCACCATCTTCTTACCTGTCGCTCTCAAAGTCACCACTGCCCTCAACAACTTCTCCTCCACATCCTTCCAGGGTGCCACCAGGGACATCGCCGGCGTCTCTCAGTCGTCTGCATAAAAGAGCCCTGCAAATACACCTACACCCACTCTGCAGTGACACAATGGGTGGCATCAGGTGTGGGTCTTCATTGTGATCCTCAGGAAAGGGCATTATTGCACAAACCAGACAAGATTCGCAAAGACGTGGCAGTAGTGGTGCCAATATAATATGTAATGTGAGTTGCTCAGAAATTAAATATAAGTATAAACCATGACAAACCCTCAAACACCCTTGTGCATCCCCTTCATGCTCACAACACATTTGCCTTACGCTGCCTACTGCACATATGTGATGCATGCCCTGTGGCTGCAGCACAGGTAGTGGCAGGTTGAGTGAGGCTGACTGTGAAAGAGATGCACGAGAGGGTGAGTATGAGATAGAGCCATGAGATTGTATGAGGATTGGGTTGAGTGGTAGTGGCGGGATGAGTACTGGCGAGGTGAGTAAATGCAGGTAAGATGAGGATGAGGTTTGAGTGGGTGTGAGGGGTGATGTGACAGAGTAGTGTTGGCAGTGCAGAAAGAGGTGTGGGGTGGGGGCGGTGATGTGGCAGATGGAGTGCAGGGGAATGAGTAAGTGTACTCACTTTGGCTGACCTACTTAGGTCACTGCAGCGCCTCCTGCACTGTGTGCAGGTGGGCGATATGTGGGTGACCTCCTCTGCCACCTCGAGCCAGGCCTTCTTGGTGGCAGAGGCAGGCCGCTTCCTCCCGCCCGCTGGGGGGGAAGATCTCTGTCCTCCCCCTCCCCCTCACCCCATCCAATAAGAGCTGGAGTGAGGCATCATTAACCTGGGAGCAGCCTTCCCCCTGGGCTGCTCCATGCTGCAATTTTTCCTATTTCTTGCAGCATCAGTCAGTGGAGGACTGCCCCTTTAAATAGAGCTCCTCCAGCTGACAGACCTTACTGCGCATGCGCAGTCCACCCGGAACAAGAGGTAAGTGGATCCAATTAGCCTGCGATTGCACGCGGGGCAGACTGATTTCACCGGGCCCCAATCGGCCCCCCGCCACAAACCCGCCGCCCTGGCAATATCGGGCCCATTGTGTTTTTCTAGTCCTCCTACCAAAGTGAATAACCTCACATTTCCCCACATTATACTCCATCTGCCACCTTCTTGCCCTCTCACCTAACCTATCTGTATCCCTTTGCAGATTCTTTGTGTCCTCCTCTTTCCCACCGAGCTTTGTATCGTTGGCAAACTTGGATACATTACACTTGGCTCCTTCAGCTAAGGGTACAGAAAGTTCCCACTGTAAATACATGGGAGCTTTTGTTTTAATATGTTAACGTCTTGAGTATGATGCCATTTGGATGTTGATGCTATTTTCCATTTGTTACACTGGAGGAGCATTTTTAAAATATTTCACCGGCAGTAATTGGGTACCCAGAATTGTTAGATTCACTGAATCATTAGACATTTAAATGGACAGACAGCAAATTCAATGAATGGTTTTGAAGTGTTTCTCTGCTTCCCCCCACCCTCCACCCCACCCCCATGCTTACAGTATAGATTAATCTCAATACTATTTTTTGCAAAGACAACTGGTTTATGGCTTATAGAATAAAGGACTAACGCTAATATAACCAATTCCTTAATCTCTCGTTCGTCAGAAAAGTATTAAACAATATTCAAGCAAATGACTACAAAAGAGTCCTTCCTCAGGAAGACAGTCTTGGGATAAATGCTAGGAATTTCCTGCCACCTTCAGAAATCCATCTGCTTTAAGCATTTTAATTGAAATTGACTTATGAAAGTGTCAGTACTGCTGAGTGGAGCGGGCTTTCATATTACCATAAAGGAAGACAGAAGGTTAGAAATGGCACTTGCACCCCCACAGAGAATGATTTTTTAAAAACTTGCAGAGAATGCATTCCTGGTTCAATACCTGAATAATAAAACTGGAGGCGAGGTGCCAAGATCCTCGCATGGATACAATTGACCTGTTAATTGTAACTGAGCAAGAAAAAACAACGTCTACCCTTCAAACAGCGCATTCTGAGTTCGATGAGGGTCAAAGAACAAGCTTTAATCCACTTAAAAGTGGAAAGACAGCAGCGATTGTTAATGGAAGTTTACCAGGTGAAAGATAAAAGGAGGAAAAGAATCTCCGATAAAATAAAAGCGGAAGTTGGAAATACAATGGGCTGGTTCACACGCTGATGCTTTAAAATGAGTGCCGAGATGGCTCCCAGTTACGTCATATAGCACAGTAGATTTCTGATGAATTGTTTGCAATCTTTGGTTACACAAATTAATTATTAAGAACTCCCACATAATGATTGCCATTGCTTCACAAATCTCTTCCCTAGTCTTTCAACACTGAAGTAAATATCATCTATCCCTGGGGATTTATTTGTTTTGAGTCCGACTAGCCTGCCTAGGACTTTCATCTCATTTATAGCAAAGTCAATGATTTAAATGGAATATCTTTGTTTGGAGAGAGCATGTTGGTTATGTCTTCCCTTATGAATACTTGTAGGAAGCAATCATTCAGAATATTTACTGTTTTGTGCTCATCCTCAATTTCAAGCCTGTTTGCATCTTTCATGGTTTTCACCTCTTCTCTGACTGCCCCCTTGAAGTTGTAATAATAAACATTTTTTTTTACAGTTTGGAGTAATGTATCAATCCATTAGAATTTTAAAAGGGAGGACACATCTAAATTTCTAATGTATAGGTTTAATATAAATGATTCTTGAACTAAATAGTGGCCAATCACTGTTGTTACTCATTAATATACTTCCCACTACTGAATGGCAAAGTTTTGTACTTTCTGCAAACATTGGCTAAAGTGCTGTAATCAAGGTAGGCTATAGATGAGATTCAACTGCATGTGGAAATACAATCAAGGTCAGAAGAACTAAACAGAAGGAGCAAGTAACAGCTGTATTAGAGGGAGAAAGAATAGCTGATGCACAGGTATGGGAGGGACGGGTGGGGTGATTTTCACGTGACCACTTCCATTGGGCAGCAGGCGGATGGAACGAGCCCGCTGGCCGCCTGGTGGAAGCGGTCGGAGGCCCGAACCACTTTCATAGCCAGGCCTCATTCACATTCCGTAAATAAGATGCTTGTGCTTTTGGAGCAGCTCGCCGATCAGAGGAGGTAGGAAATCCGGTAGCTCCACAATGGAACCCAGCCAGTATAGGTAACTTAGAAAGGAGTGGAAGTGATCCTGGGGGCGGGCCATGAAGGGTCAGCATCAGAGGGGGTCGATTTTTATGGGGCCAGAACAAGGAAAAAGCCGCTCAACAACAAGTACCAATGGGCAGAGCGGAAACAGCACATGCTCCACCCATTGGTAGCTCAAAATTGCGTGGGGTCCTTTTAATGTCATATAACCCTGATTCGAATGAGCTAATGAGGCCGTTTCTATCAGGTGCCTGGGCGACCCATTTCAAAGCCCCATGAAAATGGCGGTGATCCGAATGTTAGTGGGATGGGACGGTAAGCACTCTAGTACTATTTTCATTGCACTACTGTACTATTCCTGCCCGGTGGAGGAAGAGGCGGATGAAACTTAGCCCCCATGGTCTTCAGTCTGCTACAGAAAGAAAGATGCTCCTAGTTAAAGGATCATAAATAGTATTAAGAATCACAAAATTATTACACGCTCTACACAGGAGAATTGAAGAGCATATTTGAAATGTAAATTATCATTATGCAGGCACTAAACAGAACCCATGACCAGAGAAAGGGGAAGGAGGTAATAAAGACAAAAGTGATTGTTATACTGAAATGTTGTTATTTTAGAGTCTGGAATTGAAAGTCGAAGTTTGGATGAGTTCACTGTTGAACAAATGCTGCTTTAAGGAAAATGTCAATCCAAATGTTGAAGCTGAAAAGCTGCATCAAAGAATGTTTCGAATGCAATTTCCTCTGTGAAGGTGAAAATGTAAACCTCAGAAATTAGTCTCCCAGCTTTCTTTTATTTTTAATGGGTTGTCTAAATTCTCATTCCCTTTAATGCTTGCCTTTCTGTGAGAATTTGTTTTTCATATATTTGTAACTATAAATCTCAAGATGTTATTGTACTTCCCTATGCTACCTTTTGCATTAAACAGCTTGTTGCTACTGTTCCATATCTGTATCAGTACAACAGAAGATCTTAAACCTATCTAACTTGTTTTTACTCCCCTTATATTAAATTTAAAGGCCCTAATTGTTTGTCCCAACTAGGTGCCAAATCTAAATGCGCTGATTTTACTCAGAGGCCATGGGGTGGCATTGTGGGCTTTCTTGATCATCTGGAATCCATTTCAAGGTAATGTAATGTACATAGAATCATAGAATGGTTAAAGCACAGAAGGAGGCCATTCGGCCCATCGAGCCAGTGCCAGCTCTCTGCAAGAGCAATTCAGCTAATCTTACTACCCCGCCCTTTCCCTGTAGCTCTGCAAATATTTTTTCCTTCAAGTCCATATCCAATTCCATTTTGAAAGCCACAATTGAGTCCACCTCCATCAACCTTTCAGGCAGTGCATATCAGATCATAGCTACTCACTGCGTAAGAAAGTTTTTCCTCATGTCATCTTTGGTTCTTTTGCCAATTACCTTAAATCTGTGTCCTCTGGTTCTCGACCCTTCTGTCAATGGGAACAGTTTCTGCCTATCTACTCTGTCTAGACCCTGGTGGGAGCAGTTTATAGACCCCCTAGTAGTAGCAATACCATTGGACATAGTATTAATCATGAAATAATAGGAGCTTGTAACAAAGGTAATGCAGTAATCGTGGGGGATTTTAATCTTCATATAGACTGGGCAAATCAAATTGCCAAAGGTAGTTTGGAGGATGAGTTCATGGAATGCATTCGAGACAGTTTCTTAGAGCAATTAATTTATGAGACAGGGTTAATTAGTAATCTCACAGTGAAGGATCCTCTGGGGAAGAGTGATCATAATATGATAGAATTTCACATTGAGTTTGAAAGTGACATACTTAAGACCGAAACTAATGTCTTAAACTTAAATAAGGCCAATTACATAGGTATGAAGGGCGAATTGGCTAATATAGATTGGGAAACCAAATTAAAGGGTATAACAGTTGAAAAGCAATGGCAAACATTGAAAGAAATATTTCAATATTCTCAACAAATATACATTCCATTGAGCAATAAAATCTCCATGGGAAAAGTGATCCACCTGTGGCTAACTAAAGAAGTTAAGGAGAGTATTAGATTAAAAGAAGAGGCCTATAATGTTGCCAAGAAGAATAGTAAGCCTGAAGATTGGGAGAGTTTTAGAAACCAGCAAAGGATAGCCAAAACATTGATAAAAAAGAGAAAATAGAATATGAACGTAAACTAGCAAGAAATATAAAAATGGATTGTAAGAGCTTCTACAAGTATGTAAAAAGGAAGCGAGTAGCAAAAGTAATCATTGTTTCCTTAGAGGCTGAGACAGGAGAAATTATAATGGGGAATCAAGAAATGGCAGAGACGTTAAACAAATATTTTGTACCTGTCTTCACAGTGGAAACAAAAAACATACCAGATATAGTGGGGAACCAAGGGTCTAATGAGAATGAGTAACTTAAAGTAATTAATATCAGTAGAGAAAAAGTACTTGGGGAAACTAATGGAACTAAAAGCTGATAAATCCCCTGGACCTGATGGCCTTACATCCGAGGGTTCAAAACGAGGTGGCTGCAGAGATAGTGGGTGCATTGGTTTTGATCTTCCAAAATTCCCTAGATTCTAGAACTTTCCCAGCAGATTCGAAGGTAGCAAATGTAACCCCACTTTCAAGAAAGGAGGGAGAGAGAAAACAGGGAACTGCAGACCAGTTAAGCCTGACATCAGTCGCAGGTAAATGCTGGAATCCATTATTAAAGAAGTGGTAACAGGGCACTGAGAAAATCATATTATGACTAGGCAGAGTCAACATGGTTTTATGAAAGGGAAATTGTGTTTGACAAACCTATTAGAGTTTTTTGAGAATGTAACTAGCAGGGTAGATAAAGGGGAACCGGTGGATGTCGTATATTTGGATTTTCAAAGGCATTCGATAAGGTCTTTCGCCCCTATACTCAGGTCGGACGACCAATTTGCACATCAGGACCGCTACGGATCTCGACCAGAGTTTCCTCTGGCTTCGCCCTACCCAGGCATAGTTCACCATCTTTCGGGTCCTTTCACTCACACTCGTGCTCCACCTCCCCGACGGAGCGGGTGAGACGGGCCGGTGGTGCGCCGGCGCGAGGGGCGGCGGGATCCCACCTCGGTCGACACGCGCTGACCTTCACTTTCATTGCGCCCTGGAGTTTCGGGACACCCTTTGACTCGCGCACGTGTTAGACTCCTTGGTCCGTGTTTCAGGACAGGTCGGGTGGGTCACCGACATCGCCGCGGACCCCTGGCGCCCGCTCGTGCCTCTTCCGACTCGGCGGTAAGACGCGGTCAGGGGGCACTAAGGACAGTCCACCCCGGTAGACAGTCACACCGGGAGCACGGGGAGCCCGTCCCCCCCCCACTCGTGAGTGGGAAGACGCGGCAGCGGTCACTTCCCTCGACCCGAGGAAACGACGAGGCTGCTGCCGGGGGGCTATAAAACTCGCCGCCGGAGCGATGACCCACCTTCCCTCCGGCCTTCCCAGCCGACCCAGAGACGGTCACGGCGCACTGCCGACGGAGGAAATGCGCCCGGCGACGGCCGAGCCCGCGCAGGAGACGGTCCCTGCACAGGAGATCCGCCGAGCCCCACGCGACTGACCTTATCGCTGAGTTGAATCCTCCGGGCAGACTGCTGGACTCCACCCGTTTACCTCTTAACGGTTTCACGCCCTCTTGAACTCTCTTGTCCACAAAAAGCAGGACAAATCCAATCCGGCCAATTACCGCCCCATCAGTCTACTCTCAATCATCAGCAAAGTGATGGAACGTGTCATCGACAGTGCTATCAAGCGGCACTTACTCACCAATAACCTGCTCACCGATGCTCAGTTTGGGTTCCGCCAGGACCACTCGGCTCCACACCTCATTACAGCCTTGGTCCAAACATGGACAAAAGAGCTGAATTCCAGAGGTGAGGTGAGAGTGACTGCCCTTGACATCAAGGCAGCATTTGACCAAGTGTGGCATCAAGGAGCCCTAGTAAAATTGAAGTCAATGGGAATCGGGGAAAACTCTCCAGTGGCTGGAGTCATACCTAGCACAAAGGAAGATGGTAGTGGTTGTTGGAGGCCAATCATCTCAGCCCCAGGGCATTGCTGCAGGAGTTCCTCAGGGCAGTGTCCTAGGCCCAACCATCTTCAGCTGCTTCATCAATGACCTTCCCTCCATCATAAGGTCAGAAATGGGGATGTTCGCTGATGATTGCACAGTGTTCAGTTTCATTCGCAACCCCTCAAATAATGAAGCAGTCCGAGCCCGCATGCAGCAAGACCTGGACAACATTCAGGCTTGGGCTCATAAATGGCAAGTAACATTTGCGCCAGACAAGTGCCAGGCAATGACCATCTCCAACAAGAGAGAGTCTAACCACCTCCCCTTGACATTCAATGGCATTACCATCACTGAATCGCCCACCATCAACATCCCGGGGGTCACCATTGACCAGAAACTTAACTGGACCAGCCACATAAATACTGTGGCTACAACAGCAGGTCCGAGGCTGGGTATTCTACGGCGAGTGACTCACCTCTTGACTCCCCAAAGCCTTTCCACCATTTACAAGGCACAAGTGAGGAGTGTGATGGAATACTCTCCACTTGCTTGGATGAGTGCAGCTCCAACAACATTCAAGAAGCTCGACACCATCCAGGACAAAGCAGCCTGCTTGATTGGCACTCCTTCCACCACCCTAAACATTCACTCCCTTCACCACCGGTGCACCGTGGCTGCAGTGTGTGCCATCCACAGGATGCAATGCAGCAACTTGCCAAGGCTTCTTCGACAGCACCTCCCAATCCCGCGACCTCTACCACCTAGAAGGACAAGGGCAGCAGGCACATGGGAACACCACCACCTGCACGTTCCCCTCCAAGTCACACACCATTCCGATTTGGAAATATATCGCCGTTCCTTCATCATTGCTGGGTCAAAATCCTGGAACTCCCTACCTAACAGCACTGTGGGAGAACCGTCACCACACGGACTGCAGCGGTTCAAGAAGGCGGCTCACCACCACCTTCTCACGGGCAATTAGGGATGGGCAATAAATGCCGGCCTCGCCAGCGACGCCCACATCCCATGAACGAATATAAAAAAAAAATTCGATAAGGTGCCACATGAAAGGTTGTTACATAAGACAAGGGCTCGTGGGGTTGGGGGTAATATATTATCATGGAGTGAGGATTGGTTAATGGACAGAAAACAGAGAGTAGGAATAAACAGGTCATTTTCAGATTGGCAGGCTGTAACTTGTGGGGTGCCGCAGGAATCAGTGCTTGGGCCTCAGCTATTTACAATCTATATTAATGACTTAGATGAAGGGACCGAGTGTAATGTATCCAAGTTTGCAGACAATACAAAGCTAGGTGGGAAAGTAAGCATTGAGGAAGATGCAAAGAGTCTGCAAAGGGATATAGACAGGTTAAGTGAGTGGGCGAGAAGATGGCACATGGAGTATAATGTGGGGAAATGTGAAATTACTAATTTTAGTAGGAAGAATAGAAAAGCAGAATTTTTTTTTAAAAAGGTGAGTGTCTAAGAAATGTTCAGAGAGATCTTGGTGTCTTTGTACATGAATCACAGAAAGTTAACATGCAAATACAGCAGCAATTAGGAAGGCAAATGGTACGTTAGCCAAAAGTCTGCAAAGGGATATCGACAGGTTAAGTGAGTAGGCAAGAAGGTGACAGATGGAGTATAATGTGGGGAAATGTGAGGTTATTCACTTTGGTAGGAAGAATAGAAAAATGGAATATTTTTTAAATGGTGAGAAACTATTAAATGTTGGTGTTCAGAGTAATAGAATGATACCCGGACTTCAAGGGTTAAGTTACGAGGAGAGATTACACAAATTGGGGTTGTATTCTCTGGAGTTTCGAAGGTTAAGGGGTGATCTGATCGAAGTTTGTAAGATATTAAGGGGAACGGATAGGGTGGATTGAGAGAAACTATTTCCGCTGGTTGGGGATTCTAGGAGTAGGGGGCACAGTCGAAAAATTAGAGCCAGACCTTTCAGGAGTGAGATTAGAAAACATTTCTACACACAAAGGGTGGTAGAAGTTTGGATCTCTCTTCCGCAAACGGCAATTGATACTAGCTCAATTGCTAAATTTAAATCTGAGATAGATAGCTTTTTGGCAACCAAAGGTATTAAGGGATATGGGCCAAAGGCAGGTATATGGAGTTAGATCACAGATCAGCCATGATCTTATCAAATGGCGGAGCAGGCACGAGGGGTTGAATGATCTCCGCCTGTTCCTATGTTCCTATGTTCCTAGAGGGATTTGGGTGTCCTTGTACATGAATCACAGAAAGTTAATGTACAGGTATAGCAAGCAATAAGAAAGACAAATGGTATGTTGGCCTTTATTGCGAGGTGGTTGGAGTACAAGAGTAAGGAAGTCTTGCTGCAATTGTACAGGAATTTGGTGAGATCACACCTGGAGTACTGTGTACAGTTTTGGTCTCCTTACGTAAGGAAGGATATACTTGCCTTAGAGGCAACACAGGTTCACTAGACTGATTCCTCAGATGAGAGGGTTGCCCTACGAGGAAAGATTGAGTAGAATGGGCCTATACCCTCTGGAGTTTAGAAGAATGAGAGGTGATCTCATTGAAATATATAAGATTATGAGAGGGTCTGACAGGGTAGATGCTGAGAGGCTGGTTCCCCTGGCTGGAGAGTCTAAAGCTAGGGGGCATAGTCTCAGGATAAAGGGACAGCCATTTGGGACTAAGATGAAGGAAAATTTCCTCACTCAGAGGGCTGTGAATCTTTGGAATTCTCTATCCCAGAGGGATAGTCAGTCGTTGAGTATTTTCAAGGCTGAGATCCATAGATTTTTGGACTCTAGGGGAATCAAGGGATATGGGGATCAGGCAGGAAAGTGGAGATTAGGTCGAAGATCAGCCATGATCTTATTGAATGGCAGAACGGGCTTGAGGGGCTGTATGGCCTTCTCCTGCTCCTATTTCTTATGTTCTTATGATCTTAAAAGGCTACTACTGTAAATACTGCTCCAGATTCAACTGAGATGGATAAAAATACATATAAAATATGTCTTGTTAAGTAAAGCACATTAAGGAAAAGAACAATAACTTATGAATGTAAATAAAGCATAAAATGCAAAATAAAATAGCGCTTTGGTCCAAGTTCATCACTACATGGCTTTCTACCACATCTTCATTGTGTATTCTCCAGAAATGCTCAATATTAAATGATCTGTTACTGGTGAAACACAAACCCTATAGAGTCTTGTTTGAAGTAGCAGTGGCCCAGGCAATTTAGTGTATCTGATAGCTGTGGGATACACTATGATACATATGATTAAAGTCCTGCTGTGCAGCACGAGTCATCTTTTAGCATTTGAACCCATTACAAAAACAGAGCTCAAGGTCAAAGATAAATACTAATTATTCCCTCACCCATTGAGTAAGGACAGTAGTGGCTGGGAGACAAAGCAAATTACAGAATAGAATCATAGTCATAGCATGGTTACAGCACAGGAAGTGGCCATTCGGCCTATCAAGCCGGTGCCGGCTCTTTCTAAGAGCAATCCAGTTAGTCCATAGAATCATAGAATGGTTCAACACTGAGCAATTACGGGAATAATTTTAATATTTATGAATTCAGGTAACTTCTAGAATGTTTGAACTGGATTGTCTGTTACAAAAATATAAGCGTTTAGTTGAAAACAAATTTACCAGTTTCAAGTAATAATTTACATTTAAGCTATCACTCACCCAACAGAAAGCTATGAATAACTTTCTCATGAGAGTGACCAACTATTCCACCTAAGGATGTAGCTGTTCCCACTTCTCAGAAAACTTGAGATGATTCATCTATTCCCAGAGGTGACAAACAAATCACCTCCCAGGACATTGTTTGTGCTCCTGATTCTGAAGTGAACTCTCCAGGATGGTCTCCGAAGGAAGCTGCGAAACCTGAGTGTTGAAACCGAACCAAAAGAAGTTACCATCTACTGCTCCTGTCATTATTGTCAAACCTACTCGGAGATATCCTCAAAGGTCAGAGAAAACTCCAAATTGTTTGGACTTGTAGATAGTTATGAACGAAGTGGTTTTTATTATGCCATCTTTCCTGCGACTCGCTGGGAGAATGCTATGGTTTAGTGTTTTATCACTATTATATGACATCGTTGCTGTTAACACGGCTCATTCTTGGAGATGGTTGTCATCACCTGGAAATTCTGAGGGGGGAAAGTGATATCTATGGTACTTGCATATTGTAAATGGAACACCAGAGAGCCCCGATGGGAGTAAGCATCCTGTAGCAATTACATTCTAGGGTCTCTTCATGTTATTGACTTTTATATCTTTGGGGAGAAGGTTTAGAGTGTGAAATGAAAGCAGCCATTATATTGGCACACCAACCTGTGCGTTTATTCAGACATAACAATGAGCAACACTTTTAGTTAAATATGCTTCCTACATCTGGTTTTTAAAAGAGCTTTTCAAGACAATATGTATTGTGCAAGCGCCTAAGGTACTGTTAATGACATTACATTTATCTCTACATTTCCACTATGTAGTGATCTTACAATCTTTTATTAAAAAAAGTTTTTTTTACATCCATAGCCTATAGCATTTTGCAAGGTCAGCGAGGCTGCATCCCCTAACAGTGTGTCAAGATGAGTTTAGTATGAACTATTGTATCTGTTCAAATAAATATGCAGACCTCTAATCTGAAAACAACATAGTGCTTTCTCAGCAGTACTGGGGAAACTACATCAGAAATAACAGAGAACATCTTATGAAACAGTTTACAATGCTATGGAGAGAAAATGTCTTCTATACTCTTTCAGCTTTGGGTGACTCTACAGACTCAATTCAGACTTCAAAAGCCGCAACAATTGATGTAATTTGCCTGGTTCTATTCTGCACCAAAAAGTTGTAGGGCAGGGGTTAAAACCCCTTGAACATTGTGATTAAAATCCCTTTGAATATTGTGAATTCAAAGGGCTCAATTTTGAAACGGTGGTGGGTTGGCAGCGGGGTCGGGGGGGGGTGGTGAAGGTGCGCGTAGCAAACCCGAACAAACAAAACTGACGATTCCGATGTGATCGCATTGTAATTGATGGTGATTAACGTGCTCTCTGGGTTTCGTGCACGGCCACCAGCCTGATTCTCAGGCTGGCTGCCTTCAGGAGTTGCATCGCGAGGGTGGGGGGTGAGAAAATGGAGAAAGCGAGACATCGTCTGGAGCTGGAACGGAAGATCGGGGGCAGGTGAGAGTGGAAGATCGGGGTGGGGGGCGAGAGTGGAAGATCGGGGGGGGAGGGGCCGAGAGTGGAAGATCGGGGGGGGGTCGAGAGTGGAAGATCGGGGGGGGGCCCCGAGAGTGGAAGATCGGTGGGGGGGGGGGGGTCGAGAGTGGAAGATCGGGGGGGGGCCCCGAGAGTGGAAGATTGGTGGGGGGGGGAGGCGAGAGTGGAAGATCGGGGGTGGGGGGGCGAGAGTGGATGATCGGGGGGGGTGGGGGGGCGAGAGTGGATGATCGGGGGGGGGGGGGGGGCCGAGAGTGGAAGATCGTGGGGGGGGGGTGCTGAGAGTGGATGATCGCGGGGGGGGGGGGGGCCGAGAGTGGAAGATCGGGTGGGGGGCCAAGGGGCCGAGAGTGGAAGATCGGGTGGGGGGCCGGGGGGCCGAGAGTGGAAGATCGGGGGGGGGGGGGACCCGAGAGTGGAAGATCGAGGGGGGGGGGGCGAGAGTGGAAGATCGGGGAGGGGGGGTCCCCGAGAGTGGAAGATCGGTAGGGGGAGGCGAGAGTGGAAGATCGGGGGGGGGGACCCGAGAGTGGAAGATCGAGGGGGGGGGCCGAGAGTGGAAGATCGGGGAGGGGGGGTCCCCGAGAGTGGAAGATCGGTAGGGGGAGGCGAGAGTGGAAGATCGGGGGGGGGGGGCCCGAGAGTGGATGATCGGGGGGGGGGGGGCGAGAGTGGATGATCGGGGGGGGGGGCGAGAGTGGATGATCGGGGGGGGGAGGGGGGCCGAGAGTGGATGATCGGGGGGGGGGAGCCGAGAGTGGAAGATCGGGGGGGGGGGGGGGCGAGAGTGGAAGATCGGGGGGGGAGGGAGCCGAGAGTGGATGATCGGGGGGGGGAGCCGAGAGTGGAAGATCGGGGGGGGGGGGGGGAGCCGAGAGTGGATGATCGGGGGGGGGGGAGCCGAGAGTGGAAGATCGGGGGGGGGGGGGGGAGCCGAGAGTGGATGATCGGGGGGGGGGGGGGGCGAGAGTGGATGATCGGGCGGGGGGGGGGCCCAGAGAGTGGAAGATCGGGGGGGGGGGCCGAGAGTGGAAGTTCGGGGGTCGGGGGCCGAGAGTGGAAGATCGGGGAGGGGGGAGGCCGAGAGTGGAAGATCCGGGGGGGGTGGCGAGAGTGGAAGATCGGGGGGGGGCCCCGAGAGTGGAAGATCGGTGGGAGGGGGAGGCGAGAGTGGAAGATCGGGGGGGGGGGGGGGCGAGAGTGGATGATCGGGGGGGGGCCGAGAGTGGAAGATCGTGGGGGGGGTGTGCCGAGAGTGGATGATCGCGGGGGGGGGGGGGGCCGAGAGTGGAAGATCGGGTGGGGGGCCAAGGGGCCGAGAGTGGAAGATCGGGTGGGGGGCCGGGGGGCCGAGAGTGGAAGATCGGGTGGGGGGCCGAGGGGCCGAGAGTGGAAGATCGGGGGGGGGAGACCCGAGAGTGGAAGACCGAGGGGGGGGGCCGAGAGTGGCAGATCGGGGAGGGGGGGTCCCCGAGAGTGGAAGATCGGTAGGGGGAGGCGAGAGTGAAAGATCGGTGGGGGGGGGAGGCGAGAGTGGAAGATCGGGGGGGGGGGCCCGAGAGTGTATGATCGGGGGGGGGGGGGCGGGCGAGGGTGGATGATCGGGGGGGGGGGCCGAGAGTGGAAGATCGGGGGGGGGTTGGGGGGCGAGAGTGGATGATCGGGGGGGGGGGGGGGAGAGTGGATGATCGGGGGGGGGCCCCGAGAGTGGAAGATCGGTGGGGGGGGGAGGCGAGAGTGGAAGATCGGGGGGGGGGGGCGAGAGTGGATGATCGGGGGGGGGCCGAGAGTGGAAGATCAGGGGGCGGGGGCCGAGAGTGGAAGATCGGGGAGGGGGTTGGCCGAGAGTGGAGGATCCGGGAGGGGGGGGCGAGAGTCGAAGATCCGGGAGGGGGGGGGAGTGGCCGAGAGTGGAAGATCGGGGGGGGGGGGCGAGAGTCGAAGATCCGGGAGGGGGGGGGAGTGGCCGAGAGTGGAAGATCGGGGGGGGGGGGGCGAGAGTGGAAGATCGGGGTGGGGGGGGGGCGAGAGTGGATGATCGGGGTGGGGGGGGCGAGAGTCGAAGATCCGGGAGGGGGGGGGAGTGGCCGAGAGTGGAAGATCGGGGGGGGGGGCGAGAGTGGAAGATCGGGGTGGGGGGGGGGCGAGAGTGGATGATCGGGGTGGGGGGGGTGCGAGAGTGGATGATCAGGCGGGGGGGGGGGCCCAGAGAGTGGAAGATCGGGGGGGGGGGGGCCGAGAGTGGAAGATCGAGGGGGGGGGGGGCCTGAGGGTGGAATATCGGGTGGGGGCGAGAGTGGAAGATCGGGGGGGGGGGCGAGAGTGGAAGATCGGGGGGGGGGTGGCCGAGAGTGGAAGATCGGGGGGGGGGGTGAGAGTGGAAGATCAGGGGTGCGGGGGCCGAGAGTGGAAGATCGGGTGGGGCGGCCGAGAGTGGAAGATCAGGGGGCGGGGGCCGAGAGTGGAAGATCGGGGAGGGGGGTGGCCGAGAGTGGAAGATCCAGGAGGGGGGGGGGCGAGAGTGGAAGATCCGGGGGTGGGGGGGAGAGAGTGGAAGATCGGAGGGGGGGGGTGGCCGAGAGTGGAAGATCGGGTGGGGGCGAGAGTGGAAGATCGGGTGGGGGCGAGAGTGGAAGATCGGGGGAACATTGGGGGTGGGTGAAGAGGGGGAGATCGGAGAGGGAGACATCGGACATCGGAGCAGGGTGGAAAGGTAAGTTGATTTTGTGTTTTAACTTCGTGCAATGATTTTTTAATGTAATTTATTTCATTTCTTTTTCCCTGATCCGGCCCTGGTTTCACCAGGCGTGAATCTGAAGCCATGGGAAAGCTGCCCAGGTAAGTTAAAAATCGTTCCAACTACCTAATATGTCACAAGTAAAGTGCCTTAAGTACCTCAATGAGGTACATTTGGCTCTTTAACTATCATCCCACCAGCGAGACTTCTGGATTCAGGATGCCCGTGGGGAACTCGGAAATTGGCGGGTTGGAGCCAGGCTTCGAAACTGAACAGGATTTCCCCGATTTTCGGAGCCCTCCTGCCCCCAATGTACCTGCAATTTCCCGGGAAAATCGAGCCCAAAGTATCTGGACATTACATTTTTGAGCATGTGAATTTAACTTGCTCATTTGGACATCAGTTTAAACTGCAACTGTGCAGAAAGATTCAACAAGCTTCGGTTTTTAATAACAACTGTTAGAACGAAAGACAGAAGCCTTAAGAACCTTCGAGCAGCTTCGAGAAGGTTCAAACAGGTCTCTGGTTCTCAAAACAAATTCAGTTCTCACAACAAATATAGATTCTCATAACAAATTTGTTTCTCAAATCAATTCATTTGGAAACACAGTGCTGAGATAACAAGAAATCCTGGGACAGATCATTCCACCTGGATTCACACGGATAAGAAGATACAGCTGGTGAAGAGGCTATAGTTGGGTTTATACGGTTTTGAGTGGTCCAGCCAACCGTCCATCATTATGTAACGGTGGGTGAGTGGTCCAAAATGGGACCTCTCTTAACTTTCTTCACACCCTAACTGCTAAAAATCATATAAAGATTGGACATTTTAGCCACTTCTTTACTGCAATCGGGAGGAACAACAGTCGGAGGAGCTGCAGTCACGGGGAGCTAAAGGAAGCTCACCTAGAGGAAGGACGGCCAACAACAAGAAGACAAAGAACCTCAAGATACAACAAGCTGATCACTTCTGAACTGCCTTGATGCTGAAATCCTTACAGTTGTATGAATTGCTCGTTTTGCTTCATGCTTGTATGAACTTTTAAATCATTAACGAAACTACTGCGGAAGGGTGACTTTCTTTGATTGCTACTGTCCACCTCCAAGAACCACTGGGAAAGCAGCTAATTCCCTACAACGTATATTTGCTATTTTTGAAGCTTTCGTTGGGACTTTTCATTTTAATATATTTTGAAGTTGATTGGCCATGGGAAGGTCGCAGAGGACCTGAAGATAACCAACGTGACTCCGATCCTTAAAAAAAAGGTCAGAAGCAGAATCCTGGAAATTGTCAGTATCTTAGCTTGACATCTGCAATGGGGGAAAATAGTGGAATATATTACAAAAAAAGCTACAAAAGCATGCCTAGTTCATGTACAGGCAATGAATCTGAGGTAACATGGGTTTATGAAAGGCCGATCATTTGTAACAAGTTATTGGAATTCTTTGAGGATGTGATAGAGTTGGTTGAGTAGTGTGGATACCTTACCTTTCAGAAAGTATTCAATATCCTCACAGGATGCTTATAGGTAAAGTGAAATCCAAAATTAAGTTGTCAATAGTATTAAAATTTGGCTTGATAAAAACAGAAGCTGGAGAGGAGGGAAGGTGAAGGAGTGGGGAGGAGAGGGGGAGAGGAAGAAAGAGCTAAATAAAGAGAACTCAGACCAGCAGGAGTAGGGGGGTTGAGGCATGAAACAGTCAGGCATCACGGTGCAGAAACACAGCCATGGAGGGGTGCTGTGGGTGGGAAATACAGTTTGGGGGGTTACTGTATGAAGGGAATTGAAATCTTGCTTGGTGGGGGCGGGGGGAGAAATGGGGAGTTTAAATCTTGCCCAGTGGTGGGGGCATATACTTCTTCAAAGTTAGGGGGGCAGTTAATGAACAGTTGGCATAATTTTTATCTGAAAAGGCTGCTTGGGATTCCTTTGTGTTCAGATAGGGCTGTCATGTAATTTTAGGTGGCCCCATTGTTATCAATTTGTCAAAATAGAAATACTTATTACTATCCCTACCTCACTTTCACCGAAACTATGAAATATTTCTTCATTTTCAGTAGTAAAGAAAATATATTGCAATTTTAGTCCACTTTTGTTTCATAATGTCACCGCAGTGCTCAAAGAGTTAACTCATCCCTCTGATCTGAATTCAGGTTTTCATCTGCAACAACGTTCTGCCCTATTAATTTCAACATACGCCCTTATGTTCAAATGAAGCCACATGCTATGAAGTTCAAAAACATTTTTTTGTATGCGCTTTAGGCAAACATATGTTACACCTTGGCATTAGTTCTTTCTTAGAAATATTCAGAGATCGGTCTTATTTGACTCTGAGATGAGCTTCTGATCACATATCTGCTCCATCACCAAGACCGCCTACTTCCACCTCCATAGCATTGCCTGTCTCTGCCCCTGCCTCAGCTAATCTGCTGCTGAAACCCTCATCCATGCCTTTGTTACCTCTAGACTTGACTATTCCAATGCTCTCCTGTCCGGCCTCCCATCTTCCACCCTCCACAAGCTTGAGCTCATCCAAAACTCTGCTGCCTGTATCCTAACTCGCACCAAGTCCCATACACCAATCAACCCTATACTGACTGACCTACATTGGCTCCCAGTCCAGCAATGTCTAAATTTCTAAATTCTCATCCTTGTTTTCAAATCCCTTCTTGGCCTCACCCCTCCCTATCTCTGTAACCCCCTCCAGTCCTACAACCCTCCGAGATTCCTGCATTCCTCCAATTCTGGCCTGTTGCGCATCCCCGATTTTAATCATTCCACCATTGATGGCCGTGTCTTCAGCTGCCTAGGCCCTAAGCTCTGGAATTCCCTCCCTAAACCTCTCCGCCTTTCTACCTCTTTACGTGGTTCAGTGTCAAATTTTGTTTGATAATACTCCTGTGAAGCACCTTGGGACCTTTAATTACATTAAAGGCGCTGTATAAATGCAAGTTGTTGTTGGTAAGATAGAATGGATAGTGTCGAAGTCATGGCTTCAAAGATCAATTATGAAATCAGTTTCCTCCATTTATATAGTTACTGTTTTAAACTTTAGTGTCAGGTTGACTCAATGGTAGCACTCTTGCCTCTGAATAAGATGGCTGTGGGTTCAAGCCCCACACCAGGACTTGAACATAAAATCTAGACTGACACCTTGGTGCAGTACTGATGGAGATGGATTGCTGCATTGTCAGAGATGCCGTCTTTTGGATGAGGCCCCATCCACCTGTTCAGGTGGACGTAATTGATCCTATGGGACAATTCGAAGAACAGCAGGGGAAGTTTCCAAGTTGGCTAAATTTCTCCAAAGAAAATTACACCAAAGGTGTGCTTTGTTTAATTAAAATGCAACTTTTGTCAGGACAATTCAATTGGTACAAGCTCTATCATCGTATTAGCAATCACTTATAATTATAAAGGTAGTGTTAGCTGTGGCTCAATCTTCCGTCTGAGTCAGAAGATTGTGGGTTCAAGTCCCACTCCAGAGACTTGAGCACAAAATCTAAGCTGACACTCCAGTGCAGTACTGAGGGAGTGCTGCACTGTCTGAGGTGCCATCTATTGGATGAGACATTAAACTAAAGCACTGTCTGCTCTCTCAGGTAGATGTAAAAGATCCCAGGGCACTATTTTGAAGAAGAACAGGGGATTTCTCCTTGGTGTCCTGGCCAACATTGATTCCTCAACCAACATCAGTAAAATAGATTATTTGGTCATTATCACATTGGTGTTTGTGCTGCCGCATTTCCTACATTACAACAGTGATCACACTTCAAAAGTACTTCATTGGCTGTAAAGCACTTCATTGGCTCTAAACCTGAGTGTTTTTCAAAAACATTTTAACAGACAACAATGCCCCTTTAAATCACAAGTGCTCATTATATGGACTGTTCTCAACTTGTGAGCTGGCTTCTCCCCCCATGCCCCTTTCACCTGTAGTTTCTCTCCTGTGACGAATTTCTAAGTCCCTCTTTCACTTGCAAACTTCCCAGATTGCTGATAGTGTCTCTTTAATATAAGTCATTCATCTTCTTTAGAGCCAGTTTTTGTTTTAATTTGATTTCAAGCCCCATCCTGGCAGACTGATAGGTCTATTAGTCAGCCTTCCAACCCAATATAGAGCATCGTGATGCATTCCCATAGTAATAGTTCTGCTTTTTCTGTTCTTATAGCAAGACAATCAAGAACTCTATCTCAGCCTGTCTTGTGATGCAAAACTGGTCCATTCTCACTGTAACGAATGTATCCATTTCAGAGTGTAGGAAGAGCACAGCAGACAACAAGGTCTTTTAAAGTTCAAACTATCAGTGACTGTGACACTGACATAGGCACTGACCTAAAGGCATACACTTCTTCCTTAATTGTGTTTTAGCCCTCTCCAAAGTAATGAGATGTAAAATATCCTGCACTGAATGGAGCTGAAAAATCAATACGAGGTTAGCACATTGATAAACAGCACTAATGCTATTCAGCATCCGTGCACTAGTAATAAAATGTAGTCTTGTACATACTGAACTCCATCCAAATCAACTATATTAATCTGGTTGTTTACACAGCTTATTGGAAATTCAGGTCTCTTTAGAATATACTCTTTGGGATTACTCTAGGTTATAAAATGTTGGGAACTGAATGAAGATCTTGCTTAGAGATTTTTTTTTAACATTGTCAGTTTGAATCCCAGTATTGTGCCTTTCAGCCTGTCATCCTCTTGTTCAGGGAGTAACAAAACTTGCTTTTTAACCTGCTGACTTTTGCCAGAAGGACTATACTCAGATATTGGTGCACAGAAGTGGAAGCAATTCATCTTGGATACAGCCAAATGTGAATGGGCCATTACTTTTCAAAAGGCATGGTGTGCCTACCTGGTTAAGAGTAGGGTTTTTCAGTAGATCACATGATGCATTTCTATTCCTAACCTTCATTTTTTTTTGGTAAACCCACATAACCCAGTGTATTAAAAGACAATTCACAGTTTTTACAGCATGCTCGTCTTTCCTTGCTTACAACATCTGGAAAGGTTTTTTTTCCAATATAAAATTAGAAATTTACAAAACTACAAATCAACTCAAAACTTGCAATATTGCTATTGCTTTGACTTTGGTTTAGTGAAGTTCTCAAAGGATTAATGTCATAGCCTTTTTAATATCACATGACTTTTATATTAGGTAGTTAGTAAGAAGGCCCCTGTGTATTTTTAGCTAGTTGCAGAATTAATGTTAGAAATTTGCAACTTTTTCACATAGATAATCAGAAGAAACCTTTTCAGGCAAAGAGTTACTGGAATGTGGAATGCTTCACCACAAGTGGTCATTGATGTGTCAACTACAGTATTCAAAAGTATACAGGATAACTACTTAAAGAATAGAAAAAAGTATGAAGAAAAAGCAGGAAAATGGGACTGTTCAGCACAGACAAGAAGGGCCAAATAGCCTCCTAACATTTCTATGTTTCTATGAAAGTTGCATATGGGTACTCAAAGATAAGTTCATTCTCCTTTGTTCACCTTGTTTTCTGTTTACTATGCTTTATGAGGTCGCACTGGACCTACACAGTTCTAATCGAAATTTGCTTCATATCCCTAGAGTTAACCTCAACCTACTTTAATTTCATAACTTTAAAAGCAATCTTTCTATTTTAAATTCACCTTCAAGCATCCAATCTTAAATAATCCCTTAGATACTTTAGAAATCAATTTGAGTCACATAATTGACACACAAAGGTGTTATTGAATAGAAAAGTCAATTGCAGTTTGAACAGTTAAATATATTGGATTACCTCAGTCTCCTTTGTGACTTACCTGTCTTTTCATTTTTCAGTTTCACACTTTCTTGTCCTGGAAGGCAAGGACAAGGTCCTTTGCATCTCATGGTGATCGTCTTACGTGAAGAACAAGCTTGGTAATCCAGTTTACACTGTAATCAAAAAAAGCAAAGGGAATGTTATACCACATGACCACTTCTCGCTTCCTCTGAACCAACACCACATGTAATGGTGGTCTAGAAATTTGAGCATGCCCATTAACAAGTGCGCAGGAGACGCAGGGATCAATCCCTGCGCCTGAATGGATAGGCCCGTGCCACACGTAATATTGGGCCACGGGCCTCATCATCATTGAGCCAACGTGCTGTGGACACCTAATAGGCACCCCCAGGCAGCTCACTGGAAAAAAGGCCTTGAAGATCGGGCCATTGTGATGTTAGCAGTGGCCCTCAGTTAAGCCCTTAGAGGGGACAACGAGTAAGGGGGGCAATCGGGAGGGAGGGCAGCTGTGGCCGGGAGGGAGGGTAGTGATGATCGGGAAGAGAGTAGTGGTGATTGGGAAGCAGTCGGTGACAATCGGGGAGGGTAGCAGCTAGGATCAAGAAGGTAGCGACAGTGATTGGGGAGGACAGTGGTGGCGATCAAGGCAGGTGGCAGCGGTGATTGGGAAGGTCGAGGTCGTGATCTGGGGTGGGGGGAGAGAGGTAGCCAGCAGCGGCCCGTGTGGTTTGAATGTGGAGACAGAAGGAGCACTCCTGCTTCTCCCAGCTCCACGTTCAGGTAAGTATATTTTAAACATTTACCTTGTTGGTTGCGGCCTGCAGCTATCCTTTTAAGGACGGCCTGTTAGGCAGCATGTAAACATGGTTTACCTGAACGCAGTCGGCCCGATGCTGGCTGTGTTCAGGCCAACCCAATATTGCAGAGGGTCCTCGAACAGATGTTAGGTCTCTTATTTGAATATGCAAAGGGCCTAATACATGTTTCAGGTGTGGACCCTGGATGCCTATACCAATATGGCGGTTGGCGTACTTCTGGTTTGTAATGAGTGTGCGCTTCCTTGGAGGTTTTGGTGCCGGTTTACTGCCTGAAAAATAGGCATGGCGCCACGCAAGTTCTGGGCCAATGACTTATTTATAGCATAGGCAGAAGATTTTTTACTGCTCGATATCTCTTACAAATACACACAAGCTGAACAGTTCAACTTTGTCTCTCTTAAGAAATGTATTTAAACTGTAACTCTAGTATTGCTGCAAAGTGGTTTCCACTTCTCATCAGTGCTAAGGTCAACCTGACACCACAGCAAGCTGGAGGAGGCAGTCTCGCACAACTTGGGTTTGACACAACGCAGGGATTTTCCCGAGAATTGATTGAAATATTTAGAGAATGCAGACACTCCTATCTGCCCTCTCCTAAACATTTCATTTGGAATTTCGGCAGGGTTCTGCTGCTCGTACGCCATAACTTTGGTGGGACAATCTATGTAACCCCAGAAGCTACTTAATAGTACACAATGATCCCCAGTGCTTGGCTGCCTGCCACGATACTTGTGGAAAGGGAAGGCCATTCTGCCCATCTTAAGTCATCCATCCAGAGCGACCGTAAACTCTCCCATTGTTGCATCTACTTGTTTCTTAAATAATTCTAGGGTTTTCTGCTCCACCGCTCTGCTCAGAAGTCCATTCAAAGTGTTATCACTCTCTGCATGAAAAGGAACTTCCTGACATTAGTCCTAAAAATTACCTTTTACTTGGTTAAAGTGGTGTCTCCTTGTCCTACTTCCACATTTTATAGTAGTATTCTGGATAATCTTTTCCATACCATTTACTATCTATTGACCTCAATAAAATCACCTCTCCAGGCTGAAAAGTTCAAGTCTCTCCAGTCTTTTGTCGTAACTCACTCATCTGAGACTAGAGATCAGCCTCGAGGCACTTCTCTAAATTATCTATTGTAAACAATTTTACAACACCAAGTTATAGTCCAGCAATTTTATTTTAAATTCACAAGCTTTCGGAGGCTTCCCCCTTCGTCAGGTGAACGATCGTTCACCTGACGAAGGGGGAAGCCTCCGAAAGCTTGTGAATTTAAAATAAAATTGCTGGACTATAACTTGGTGTTGTAAAATTGTTTACAATTGTCAACCCCAGTCCATCACCGGCATCTCCACATCTAAATTATCTACACAGTACTCAAGGTGTGGTTTGATGAGCAGACTGTACAATTTGATCACTATTTCCTCTGACTTGTGTCCTACTGTTTTGGCTGTGTAGTTTAACATCCCACTGGCTTTATTGACTGCTGCTCTGCATTGGTTAGATGTGCTGCACATTGAGTCAACTAAGACTCCAAGGTTTTTTTCAACTTCATTCTTTCAACACCATTCATGGAGTATGTATGGCACACATTTGTTCTTCCTATGTGCAATATTTTACATTTACAGAGTAAATTATAACAGAAATTAAGGGGTTATTCGATAGAAACAGATTGATGGGTCTAGAACAGGAGGACACATTAAATGCAAGAGAATGAAAACAGATAGGGGAAACTTATATTGAGGCAGAGACCAGGTCAACCTGTAAAAATAGATTAGATAGCTGGTTGAAGGAAAGGGAAATAGAAGGATATGAGAATAGACCAGGGGCATCGGATCAGGACTACTGCTCATGTGGAAGTTTAAAACCAAAATGGACTGATTGAGCTGAATGGCTTGTTTCCATGTTTTAATTTCTATGTAATTCTATGTAATCCTACCTTTTTTCGATAGCGATCGAATTGCTCCCTGCTCTTTTGATTACTTAAGTTGAGATCGGGGGTAATTTTCACTTTGGGCACTGGTGGTTGTGGATTAGCCGCCCCACCCGTTACACGCCGTCTACAATTTTCCTTTCTGTTGACTTTAATGGAAAGGAGAATCAGGCAGGGTGTATAACGGGTGGCCGATCCACAACCAGCAATTTTCTGCTTGCACTCAAGGTGAAAATTACCCCCCCATATCTCTCATGTACAGTACTCTTCCTTGGCCAGCAAAAAACACTTCAATTTATCTACAACCGTCTACATTTAAACCACAGTATCCACCTACACAAAAAACTTTTCAGTAGTCAAGGTACAGTGATGCTTCCCTTAAGTATTCACCTTTCTATCCAATACCTTGAAATTCACCCTTTTTTTGCAGAAACATCCTCCAGTTCTGTCTTTGGGTTCCAGTTAGGAGTTACAATTATGCTCATCTTTGCAAAGCCATTCCAGTCAGAAATGTTCTGCACTTTCTTGTTTTTAGTGATTTTCATATCATAAAATGATGTATTTTTTGCATCACAATAATAAATGTGTTGCTGCTCAGTGTCTGTTTATTTCTGACTGCTCATTACGTAAGAACATAAGAAATAGGAGCAGGAGTAGGCCATACAGCCCCTTGAGCATGCTCCGCCATTCAACAAGATCATGGCTGATCTTCTATCTCAACTCCATTTTCCCGCCCAATCCCCATATCCCTTGATTCCCTTACAGTCCAAAAATCTATTGATCTCAGCCTTGAATATACTCAATGACTGAGCAATTACAGCCCTCTTGGGTAGAGAATTCCAAAGATTCACAACCATCTGATTGAAGAAATTTCTCCTCATCTCAGTCCTAAATGTCGACTGCTTATCCTGAGACTATGCCTCCTAGTTCTAGACTCTCCAGCCAAGGGTAACAGCCTCTCAGAATCTACCCTGTCAAGCCCTCTCAGAAATTTATATGTTTCAATGAGATCACCTCTCATTCTTCTAAACTCCAGAGAGTATAGGCCCATTCTAAGTACATACAGGCTCAAAACACTGCAATATCCTGTCTCTCAGAACTGTTTCTAACTAGTTATATAATTAACAAAGCATGTGTCTAACCTTTCTACAATCCAGCAAATTAACAGTACATAATGATCCTTGAGTGCCTTTCTATCTGCTAATTAAACTTGCATCTCACAATGTTATAAGAAATAAATGCATTAAAACACTTGAGTGCACTAACATATAGTACAGGCTGATATTAAAACCAGGATAGGATTTATTCCATTCATTTGCTGTTTATTGGAAAAGTTGCAACATTTTCATTCAAAGTGGAAGCTTCAGCGAGTGATGTTTGCCTATAAAATATCAGTGATTTGTTTTCATTTACATCAAATGCTTACTTTTATCTTGAAATGTCATGTACATTTGATTTTGTTGATGATAAAAACTCATTTAAATTGTACTCAAAATGCCTGTCAGACTCAGCTCACCATAGTATTAATTTTGGATAGAATGAGAAGGCTGTAAAAATGAAGTTGACAAAAGATAAACTAGAACGTCTCTGTATATATGAGAAAATGGTTATTTAATAGCATGTAAATAAACACATATATGTTGTGTTTACTATTACACTATTTTGAACTTATTAAATTTGTGGCTGCCATGTATTACACATAATTTTAATGCAGACCTAGTGTTTTGCTCTGCTTTCTTAGTTTCACGAGGCTCCCATCCTTTCATTCACTGGACTTAACAACGTGGTATGAACAGTTCGCAAGACTTTAGCAGCCTTGTGAAAATAGGAAGTCAGATATGGCTGGCAGACCTAGATTGCTTAAGGGACAGTTACATTTCACATTGATGCAAAGCAGTTTCAGGTGCACATCAATGCATAAAGTGGGCAACAGATTCCAATATGATGCCTGTTGGACCTCCTGTAAGCGGTTTGAAACATTTTATTAATGTTTTTAATACTAGGACGTAATACAACTCCTGCCACATTCTCCCAACATGAAAAATCACCGACAGAAAGAGTGGAGCTTTGTATCTACATCGGAGAACACTTGTATAGAGCTCTGTTATCATAGTACCTCACTGTTGGTCAGACTGTGATATAATTAGGGTCTGCTGATTGCACATCAGCCAGCAGATACCAGATAAATGGATAGCTGCAGTACAATTATAGCTTAACTTGTAGGGGGCTAAATTGGGCTACATAATGCCCGTTGGGTAGGCACTACGCGGACTCCTAAATTTCGAAAATGGCGTCCAGAACACGCACGCACACTTCCGGCATGACATGCGCAGGACGCCATCTTGATAAAGGTGGCTGCGCACACACACCTAATGAACGGCGGCAGTGTGTAAATTAGGGAGAATATGCAGTAGATCAGTGTGCGACACTGATTTAAAGGGATAGATGCGATTTTGGAACTTCTTGCTCCCGCCAGTCTTAACCTCGCACAGCTGACCAGGTCTTAAACAGCAGGGAGGACCGCCCCACCAGCTCTGTTTAAAAGGATCATGCAGGATTTACAGTTAGTTGCTGGATTATTGCTTCTGGCTGCTGATGCATTTGTACCTGTTTTTGGAGGTCTGCTATACTTGAATACTAGGACTAGAGGACATAGTCTAAATATTAGAGCTAGGACTTTCAGGAGTGAAGAGTGGTAGAAGTTTGGAACGTTCTTCTGCAAACGGCAGTTGATTCTAGCTCAATTGTTAATTAAAATCAGAGATTGATAAGATTTTTGTTAACCAAAGGTATTAAGTGATATGGGGCTAAGGCGGGTATATGGAGTTAGGTCACAGATCAGCCATCATCTCATTGAATGGCGGAGTAGGCCATTTAGGCTGTTTTGCAATTATAAGAGTCCTGCAAACATTGAACAGCCCAGTTGTTGCTCATTAAAAATTCCAGAGTTCCCATCATCACCATGCTGCACTATATTTCAGCACAGATTCACTTCCCAATTGACTTCCACCACTTCCTGCAGCCACAATGCACTTTCCCTTTAAGAGGAGCAGGCTGCCTTTAAGTAGTGCTCGCCACTTGCAATATCTGTGCCCCCTGCTGGTGAGCGGCCATTCAACAGTGCTGGTTGCTCACAGCAATCATCGAAATCACCAGACAGCATGAATGTGGGTGATGGGGGAATGTAGTGTGTGGAGCAGTGGATGCAGCTATTGGTGCAGTTGGTAGGATATGCCACTTGAGAGTTGACCTCACTCACCTTGACTGCCCATGTCAAAGTATTGAACTTCTTCCTGCACTGCATCCATGTTCGTGGACATGCTCCTTGCATTGACTTCGTCCCCGACTGCCTCCCACTGCCTTGGGAGCATATGCCTGGAGGGCTCTTGGCATCTCCCCCCCACTTTGGATATAGCACCTCCGTGCCCAGTTTCAGGGGTTATCCAATATAACCCCCACAATGTCTTCGAAATTCAACTTTGCACCCAGGACATTTCAACAAGAGACCAAAATTGGGAAGATGGGTGTCTTCAAAAACAATACATTACTGTAAGTAAGAAGCCAACTCCATAAGTGCAATTCATCCAAATTCCAATCCAAATGCATAACAACAGTTACTGCACTTCAAAAAATTAATTGTGTGAAATACTGAGATGTTTGGACTTGATAATGTCCACAATACGGTCAACATTTTTAAACTGAAAAATCAAGGTGAAGGGTCAAGACTAATTGTGTACAATATTATAAAGTTAAAAGAACCAGAACTGAGAGGTTATACATACCAGGAAAGGCTGAACAGGCTAGGGCTCTTTTCTCTAGAAAACAGAAGGCTGAGGGGTGACCTGATAGAGGTCTTTAAGATAATGAAAGGGATTGATAGGGTAGACATAGAGAAAATGTTTCCACTTGTGAGGAAGTACAAAACTAGAGGTCATAAATATAAGACAGTCATCAATAAATCCAATAGGGTATTCAGGAGAAACCTCTTTCCCCAAAGGGTGGTAAGAATGTGGAACGCACTACCGCAAGGAGTAGTTGAGGCGGATAGCATTGATGCATTTAAGGGGAAGCTGGATAAGCACACGAGGGAGAATGAAATAGAAGGATATGCTGATAGGGTTAGATGAAGTAGGGAGGGAGGAGGCTCGTGTGGAGCATAAACACCGGCATAGACCGAATGCCTGTTTCTGTGCTGTAGACTTGACGTAACTCAATGAACCAGTGAGGATGAGATAAATCAATAAGAAGTAATTAAGAGACACTAAACATGGGTCTTAAAAGCCTGAAAATTGTAGAAAGAATGAAAGATTAAGTGGGTACAGAGTTTCACAGTTTTGAAGTCCTGGGAAAAAATGAGTTACAGTAGAAGATGGCGTAGTGAGTTTTGATTTAAACACAGTAAGGTGTTAGAAAAACTTCCGAAGACATAAGAGTAGTATTTAAGTCTTGGATAGACTTGGGTAGCTGTGATTTAGATATGGCATGCAGGACAGTAATATAACTGCTGTGAATGATCTGTTAGGAAGAGCATGTCGAAATGTGTATTTGAAGCTTAGAAGGAACAAGAGTGGTAAGGTCGGAGGAGCGATTGTTACAGTAGTGTCAATAAAACTGAAAGACAAGAAAAGATGCAATGCAGAGAGCGAGAGAGAGACAGAGACAGAGACAGAGGGAGACAGAGAGAGAAAAAAGGGGAGAATGGAGGTTAGGGGTGAGAGACAAATTATTTGAAGTAATCAGCTTCTTCTGTGTTCTGTCCAGCAGTGTGGAAGAGGTGCTAGAAAAACCTCTCAAGATATGGGAGTAGTATTCTTGGAGAAACTCAGGCAGCTGTGACTATGGCTTACTGTAAAGTCACTGCAGTGAAATATCAATAATGCGGATCCTGGAGGAATTTGATGAGATTTCAACATCATACCACTCCGTGAGCAATTACTAATGTTTGCAAAAGGATCCAGGAACATGGCAGGTATTGCCAGCACACAATGATGCACCTGGATGGTCTTGGTGACATTTTTCCCCACACAGAGCAATGATTCTCGTTTTGCTAATGTTTTTTTCTTCATTTTTAATAAACTATAAAGCTCTCATTGGTTATTTTTCACTGTGATAAAATGTTACTTTAGAATTGATTTACACTAATCACTCTTATAATCACAATATACACGACTAACCACTATATACACAGTTAAACCCCATTACTACAAATTCATGGAGGGAACCAAAGTAGTTCTTGTCAGGTGGACTCGAATGAAGCTTCCAACAGGATCAAAGAAAAAAATCATTATCAGAAGTAATTTGTGATAAGAGTGTGTAATTACAAAATTCCACTGTATATTTAATCCTTGAATAAGAATGTACCAGAGGAAGCTCAGAGCCATTTGAATCGTACATGTACACAAGATATTTAGGAGGATAAAAGTGGCTGAAAGCCAATTTGATTTGTAACAGCTGCAAATTGCTCTCTGAGAACTTTAGTGCGGTTGCATGTACCATTAAAAGGTTGCACAGCCTACAGTTTGACAAATTGACCTGAGAGCAGATGAAGTTTGAATTCATTTTTAAATGCAATGGTTTAAGATTGTGGATAAAACTATTTACAGTACGACAAATGAACAGTGTTAAAGATAATTTTTCTTACTTAATTAGCTGTCAATCAGCTGAGCTTTGAAGGAAATCCATGTTCACAGAGCAGCAGAAAATTTTCATTAACTGTGAAATTCTATCCACTTTGCAAAGGTCAAGTCAGCTTCAATTGATCCAATTTATATTTTACTTCATTATATAAGGGCAATTTTAACCCTGCCCCATCCAGTAGGAATGGGGCAGGTGGTTAAAATCGCTGTCGAGTACTTACCACTCTGTTTCCGCTGGCTGCCATTTTACCAGTGGAGTTTCTTTTTATGTCGACCGAGATGACACAGCACAGGCTGGACTCCTCCATACTTTTAGCAATCGCACTGAAACTCCTTGGTAGGCCTTCCAATAGCTGCAATAACTACTTGCGAGAGGCAAGCAGTTTTCTTTTCATAGTTGGGTCCCTGAAGTCCTCACCTCGGTCCTGCTCAGCAGAGCTGGGAGAGGACCTCGACCTCCATTGAACTGTGCCCTGGGTTGTCCCTGCCGCCAGTACCTGCTGCTACTCACTCGTGCTGGGTGTTTCATCGGAACACAGGAGCAGGAGTAGGCCATTTAGCCCCTCGAGCCTGTTCTGCCATGCAGTGAAATCATGGCAGATCTGTGACCTAACTCCATATACCTGCCTTAGCCCCATATCCCTTAATGCCTTTGGTTAACAAAAATCTATCAATCTCAGATTTCACAATGGGCAGACCCACCTAGCTCGCTGCCTAACCCATGCGGAGTGCCAATACCTGTGCCGGTGCTCGGGAGAGATGAAACGCGTCTTGGTGCATCCTCAGGAGGATTGTCCTCCTCCGAGGTGTCTAGTTCTGCAGGGCCCAGGTGCTGAGAAGGATCAAGGTGAATGAGAAAAAGGACAAGAATTAGGATGGCACCGAGGCGCTGGACATTAGCAGCTGACAGTTTTTAGAATGCAGCTTGAAGTTGTGAAGCTTGCTGCATATTTGTTGAGGTGAATGAAGAGTTACAAGTAATATGCAACCACCAGCCTCGCCTTCCCCAGTGACCTATCAATCTCAGATTTCACCATGGGCAGACCCATGGGCCACTAATGTCCAGGCTTCCTGCTTTGTGTGGGTGAGAGCTATGATGTCAGGTACTCTTCCCCTGGTCTTACTCCTCTCTCTCGCATTATGTGCTGCCTTTTTCTGCAGAAAGAGAGGGTGAGAGTTAGTGAGTGTCTGTCTAAAAGGAAAGTGGAGACGTGTAGGGCTTCTCCATATAGTGCATGTTCTGAGAGATGGAAAAGAAGCAAGATAGAATAAAGATAGGGATGTGATGAATGGAAAACCAAGTGTGAAGAAGTGAGGAAGGAGATCTGACAGGAGTTAATGGTTGTGCAAATGGTAGAATGAGAAGAGAATGCTGTTAGTGTGTGCTGTGAAGAGAGCGAAGGAAGAGGTGTGTGTGTTTGGAATGAGAAAGAGGTGTTGCATTGTGTCCCTGTAATTGTATGCTGAAGGATGTGATGGAGGGGCGGGAATTGTTGAGACTGGTGTGGGAGGGTAAAAGGAATGTTGTCAGGTGTTATTGAAAGAGATGCAGAGATGAAGAGCTGTACTCACCTTTGCAGCTCTTGTAAAGCTATTAAAGCTCCTATATGGAAGCCGGGTCCTGGGGGTGAGGCTGGTAGCACTGATCCTGTCAGCCACCTCTGTCCAGGCCTGCTGGTTAGCCACCCTTGGGATGCTCCTGTGGGTGCTGGGAAACAGTACCTGCCTCCTTGCCCTATCTTCCTCCACCAGCACGTTCAAGGGAGGCATCCAAAAACCTGGTGGCAGCCCTGCGACTCAAAGCTGCCACGAGAATTCCATCCACACAGTTCCAAGAAAATCAGACAAAAGGGAAGGCAACCTCACTTTAAGAGGTGCATTCCCACTTTAAATAGGTTTTGGGCATCCCGTTGGAAAATATGCAGTGAAAATGGGCAGTTTGCCCGATTCCCGCCCCCGTCCGCCTGATTCCCACCCTGGTTTAAAATCAGGGCTACAGCATTTGTGTACAGAAAGAAAAAATACTCAATTGAAAAAGTGTCATGTTGCAGAATGTTTTTAATGGAGTTTTATGTAAAGGTCACCTGGCACTACAATGTGCTAGATACATATCTTACTGAAGCTATTTACTGTATGTAGGTTGCAGCAGTGTCATAAGAACATATGAATTTTTAGGATCAGGGAAAGTCCATTAGGCCCAACAATCTTGTCCCATTTTCAAAAATCAACCCTTGCCATACTTACCATCTCATCATAACCCTCAATTTCTTCTTTCTCCAGAAACAAACCTAATTTTATCTTGAATGCCTCTATACTGTCTGCTTCACCGGCTTTCCCTGGTAATTTAAGGCGGCCCCATTTTAATGCCCAGAGGGAACGGGCAGTATCACCCTGAAAATCATGGCAATCCACATACCACCCCATTCCTGTCCCATTCCATGTTGGTTGGGGACTCTGGTGCCCACCTGTTTCTGGTGAGAGCCTATTTGTAATATGCTAATTGGTGCCCAATGACGTACATAGGATCCCAACGCAATTTTGAGGTACCAATGAACACAGCATGTACCACGCATGTTCCATTCATTGGTCTCAGGTGTTGGGTGGCCTTACCAGTGGTCCTTAAAGGGTCTGTGCAGCTTGGTCCTGAGAAGGTGAATTTTTGTTTTTTTCTTTGAGATTTTTCTGAGGCCAAGAGGAATGCACACTATTCCATTTAACAAATACTTCTTTGGTTGGTTCTTTACTCCCAATTTAATTATTTTTTTCACTTATCCACCTTTAATTGCACCTGCAACCTGAATAATCTAAATTCTTCTGAATCTTGTTGTATTACTCCATATTATGCAAAAGGGTCAGATGCATTTCAGATCATACCTTCTATTTTGGTATCATCTTCAAATGTGGAAATTTTGCTTAGTGTTCCTTTGCCCATTTGATTAAGATATATATTAAAATAGCAACAGCTGCTTGACTTAACCCTGAAGCACCCTTTTGTAACTTCTTTCCAGTCTGATCGTTAATATCTTTTGAATGCCTTTTGCTTTTTCTCTAAATTGACAAATGAGCCACTCTCCTGTCTTTTAAAATAAGTGTTAAGTCACCGGCAGGAAACGACCCAATATTATTCCTATAGATTCTATAGCCCCGATTTTAACTCCCACCCCATCCGTGCTAGATGAGAACGGGATGTGCGTGGGGTTAAAATCCTAGCAACAAGCTACTCATCTGATTCATGTCATCTTCACTTTAACAGGCATGGTTTGGACAGCGAGCAAGGCCCTCACACAAGGCAGGCCAGCATTGATGTTCTTGTGCCTGAATTTTTCTATCAAGCCTTTTGTGAGACATCGTATTAAACACTTTCTGAAAACCCAGATACGCGACATATAGATCTATCCAATAGGTCAGTCTGTTTCACCATGTTCCTTGATTTCCAAAGCACAAACCAGTATATCTTGGACAACAGAAACTGGAAAAAAAATGGTGACAGTTTTTAATTTTCTGGTTCACAATAGCTAGTTTTTTAAAAACTGACTCTTTCTTCTTGGTCTGAATTTTTGAGTGCAAAGTGAAGGATCTTAGTGCTGAAAAATGGAACAGTTTCTATTTTGAGTTTCTAATGCCATCATCAAGTACTCCCAGGTCAAGCACAGGATAGTTAGACGAAGAGTAAAGCTCTCGTAACTTTGCTGCAACAATGTGCCTCAGCTCCAAACAAAGAACACATTTTTCAATTTCCTACGCCCTTTATGGCCTCTCCGAGTGAGATTACAAACTTAATGTCAAATTAATCCTGAATTAGGGGGAATTTTGTGCTGAGGGCCAATTATTAATAGAAATTGCATCGAGGCAGCCCAAGCTCATTTCATTTGGGATCCTTGCAGCCAACAAAGAGTCTTTCATCAATGTAGATTGGGCAAGAGACGAAAGGCTAGTGTCAAATGCATTGCATCACCCAGTTTGCCGAACCACCACGTTTGGCACTTTTGTTGTTTTGTGCTGCCCTCTGATTATCCCATAGGTTTGAGGAAAAATGAGGATTTTTTCCCATTTCCGTGTGTGAGCCGAAACAGTACAAAATATGGAAATCCCTACACATGATGGCACTACACTACCTTTTACACGCCTGTCCTTACAGAGAAGAATTGGGGGAGAATTTTAACACCCCAGCATGAGCAAGTTAAAATTTCAAAAAATCTGAAACCCGACCCCAACTAACCTCCAATGCGCCCATGGAGGCGGGTTGGGGAGCGGGCGACTAACCTGCTTGAGAGGCGGGTCAGTTATTTAAATATTTTAATGAGGCTGCGTGCCGCCAATTTTAACTGACTTTTACATTTAACAGCTGCGGGCCAGGTTTCCCAGGGCTCGAGAAACCCGACAGCTGAAGGGAGGTGAGAATAGCCTGGTCCAGCAGATAAGTGCCTTTCCAGCACTACTTGTGGGCCAGGAGGAGCAGGAGTGCTCCCCCACACCGGCCCTTCAAGCTTACTTGCCATGATTGGCCTCCCGCCCCGCGATAAGATACCCCCTCCGATCTTCCCCTGGACCCACGATCACCCCCCCCAACCCATGAACTCTTCAAATCTCCCACAATCTCCCCTCTGACCTGCGATCTCTTTAATCAGCCCAACCCCCTCCCCTCCACATCCCGGGATCTCTCCCTCCCACCTCTCCTCTCCTCAGCTGTGGCCTACCAGTGCAGGCCTTCCCGTCTGACAGCCAGTCAGCCTCTTAATCTGGCTGGCTACCAGCCAGGAAACGGAGAAAAAAATTCAAATGAGGTCCTACCCATTAAATTCAGCAGGACCTCCGCATTACCAGGTTTCCTAGCGGCTATGACCCCCACCTCCCCCCCACCATGTTCCTTCCTCATCTCCCCGTAAATATCTGGGCCTTGATGATTCAGGGTACGGTTGTACTGCCGCATCTGTGAAGTGGTTTCTGTAGCAACACAAAGGTGACAGTATAACTCCCGAACGAGGTCCTGACCTGACCAGAGCATGCTCAAACTAAATGGTGCGAGACTTTTAGGGCAACTACAGTATACTACTTGAGAAGTAGAAATACAAATGATATCAGATAGAAACACTTTGGCAGGATTCGGAATTTCTTCGCTTCACCTCATTCTTGATCTAAATACCAGACTGTAAAACTATGGATCTTTTCCAAAATGAGCAGTCAGCAAGTGGAATAAAAACAGAAAATGCTGGAAATACTCAGCAGGTCAGGCAGCATCTGAGGAGAAAGAAACAGAGTTAATGTTTCAGGTTGATGACCTTTCATCAGAACTGGAAGAAGTTAGAGATTTAAAAACTGTTAAATCCCCTACTTCTTCCAGTTCTGACAAAAGGTCATCGACCTGAAACATTGGGGTTGATTTTAGCACCCGCGATTGGGTGCGTTCCTGGCAGGGGGGGGCTCCGAAAATCAGGGATTCCCAGGGCGGGGCGGGATCCCGGCTCCAACTCGCCCACCTCCGAGTTTCCCACAGACGCGCTGACATGCGCGCGCAGCCCCCGCATGTGGGACTCCCGCAGGCAATTAAAGCCGGCGGGGTGCCACTTAAAGTATTTATTTAGGTATTTCAGGTCGTTTAGAGACCTGATTAACATGATATTTTAGGATGGGTGGGATTTTACAAACAACTGGGACTGTTTCCTGTACTGGGGGAAACACTCCCAGTTCAAATGGACGTGTTGCAGCCATCAGCCTGTGGCAGCTGCAAAGGTCCATTTGACAGGTGGGGGGGGAGAGACCCTCACTCATTGCAGGAGGCCACTCTGTCACTTGGGACAAAGTTTGGCCTCCACCACCCTCCTCCTAACAATCAAATTCACCAACCTGCACACTTACCCCGGTGTCCAGACACATGTACCTACCTTGTGGACCCCCTCAGATGTACATCTTCCGGATGGGGGCCGCCGTAGCTGCAGTCATGACCTCATCGGAGGGCGAACAGCATCACCAGCCTCGCCGGCCATGCCGTCCACCTCTGACACATGGAGCTCCACAACACAGTGCTGTGACACATCCACCTGCACAGCAGGAGGGAGGGCAACCGCAGAAAGAGATGCGTCACAGAGGGCACTACCCTCGCCACAGGGTCCACAGACCGAGGCTCAGCTTCCTGGACCTCTCTGAGCAGCAGTGCACACGGAGGCTCAGAGTCACTCGACATGTAGTCGTGGACATCTGCAGCCTCCTTCATGCCGAGCTGCTCCCGGCTGGCCCGAGCACCATCTTCTTACCTGTCGCTGTCAAAGTCACTACTGCCCTCAACAACTTCTCCTCCGCATCCTTCCAGGGTGCCACCGGGAACATCGCCGACGTCTCTCAGTCGTCTGCACAAAAGAGCCCTGCAAATACACCTACACCCACCCCGCACTGACACAATGGGTGGCATCAGGTGTGGGTCTTCATTGTGATCCTCAGGAAAGGGCATTATTGCACAAACCAGACAAGATTCGCAAAGACGTGACAGTAGTGGTGACAATATAATATGTAATGTGAATTGCTCAGAAATTAAATAGCAGTAAAAACCATGACAAACCCTCAAACACCCTTGTGCATCCCCTTCATGCTCACGACACGTTTGCCTTACGCTGCCTACTGCACATATGTGATGCATGCCCTGTGGCTGCAGCACAGGTAGTGGCAGGTTGAGTGAGGCTGACCGTGAAAGAGATGCATCAGAGGGTGAGTATGAGATAGAGCCATGAGATTGTATGAGGATTGGGTTGAGTGGTAGTGGCGGGATGAGTACTGGCGAGGTGAGTAAGTGCAGGTAAGATGAGGATGAGGTTTGAGTGGGTGTGAGGGGTGATGTGACAGAGTAGCGTTGGCAGTGCAGAAGGAGATGTGGGGTGGGGGCGGTGATGTGGCAGACGGAGTATAGGGGAATGAGTAAGTGTACTCACTTTGGCTGACCTACTTAGGTCATTGCAGTGCCTCCTGCACTGTATGCAGGTGGGCGATATGTTGGTGGTGCAGGTGACCTCCTCTGCCACCTCAAGCCAGGCCTTCTTGGTGGCCGCTTCCTCCCGCCCGCTGGGGGGAAGATCTCTGTCCTCCCCTTCCTCCTCACCCCATCCAATGATACCTATTTCTTGCAGCGTCAGTCAATGGAGGACTGTCCCTTTAAATAGAGCTCCTCCAGCTGACAGACCTTACTGTGCATGCGCAGTCCGCCCGCCGCGCAGCTCAGCAGCGAGGAACCCGGAAGACCAGGTAAGTGGCTCCAATTAGCCTGCGATTGCGCGCGGGGCAGACTGATTTCACCGGGCGCGTTACCCACGCGCTCAATTGCCCGCCCGGCGCCAACCCACTGCCATGGTAATATCGGGCCCATTAACTTTGTTTCTCTCTCCACAGATGCTGCCTCAGTTGCTGAGTATTTCCAGCACTTTTTGTTTTTATTTCAGATTTCCAGCATTCGCAGTATTTTGCTTTTGAGTCAGCAAGTAGATGTAGGTTCATTACACACTCAAACTGGCTACATGTTCAGTAAAAGATAAAATGACTTGATTTTGCATGGTTTCCTGTGCCTAAAAATTCCCACAAGCAAACAATATAGGTGCCTCATGTTCAAAAAAAATACCAAGTGGCCAAAGAGTCTTGACAACAACATCTGGTGGACAAATGGCTAAAAATTTGGAAATGTTTAAGCAACATGGAAATCCAGAGGGAATAATTCATACCCTTGTTATGCTAAAATATGTAAAATATTATGCAGAAAATAAAGTATATATACCATGCAGCTTGTAAGACTTATCAATAAAACTATTGAATTTAAGTAAAATCCTTTGGGCAAAGTCAGGCAGAAAACAAATTATGTATTTTGCAATCAAAGCTGTCAATAATGCAAGACCTATAAACATTTACACTCTCATTAGATACTGAAAACAACTATGCTGTATAATCAAATAACATGCAGAACACTGATAGCTTGCCAAAATGTCACAGCAATAAAATCAAACTAATCATCCCAGAAAATGATGTTGTGTGTTAAGCTGCAGAAACTAAGTGTTCATGCATTGTACAGTGCAGGCCTGGCTAACTGAAAGCATTCAAAAGTGAAGATCTTCACTTACAAAATATTCTACTTTCTATTCAAAGATTCTGTAGATTGCTGTAGGATATATTTATTTGTCAGAAATAAATCTGACGCAATATAATGCAACAGACGTTAAACCATATAAAATATTAATATATCTTAAGATCGAATATATTTTCTAAACTGAAGTTGCAAATGGATGCTTGGTGTTGAGGGAGGTCATTAAAACATCATAATAAAATATTTTTCTCTGTGCAAATGTAAAACTAATAATCTATTTGCATAACCTTCTTTGAGGCCAATATTCTATAATAACAATCCTTACTATCTGCAAAGCTGGATGCGTCAAATTAAAGATGCAGATTACTGTTCCAATGGAATTCCTTGGCAATACATAAAGAATGTTCATCACAAATTCCCACCAGATGAATTAAATAATTCTAAATTGGCTTGTTTAATGCATTTTGATGTTCTCTTAAAAACACAAATGTACCGTTCTACTTTCGCACAGGCTGCTGACGGAGGAAAGATTAATAAATTCCCATCTGTGATGTAGAATTTGAGATTTCTTTCATTCTATCCATCTGTACATCCATACTTTTGTGTATCTTTGGTTTTCCTCCTGAACTGTCCATCAGAATTTTTTTCTGGAGGTTTATGGTTTTTATTTTTAACAGAAGTGATTTTTCCTTCTCTTTGGTAGGCAAACAATTAATATATCATTATGGGAATCTTCTGTAGTTTATATTTTTAACTTATTGCATCCAAAATGGAAGTATGAAGAAGTAAATCATTTAATTAACAGTGTCCTAACCGCTGTAGAATTCAAAAGTGCTTTACCTTAGAGGAGTAAGTGTGGCCATCAGAACCGCAGACAGAACTGGGATGCAACACTGCACAAGGTTTGCACTTGACCAAATTGGCTCCTCCGACCCATTGTTTACGAAGAAGACTGTCCTTTTTCTGTCTGAAACTGCAAAGCAAAATACAGTTGATCATACTAAGTGATGAAGCACAGTGTATTACATTAACAACCTCCACGTCACAATTTCTGGAGATTTTACAAAGGTGAGATTACAGTGTGGAAGAACAGATTCAAAGTAGACATCAGATCAGTAAATGTTTGTGCACATACTGTATCTGACCCATAAAAAGGATTGTAGCCTGTGGTTATTTGCAAATTGCTCCATTTTATGCTCTCTTCTTCCTCGCACTATATGCCTGGTGAAGTAGAATCTGTTTAGTACAAAACTAATATTCTTTTAAATTATCTTTTGCTTATAAAATTGACACTTGATATATCCATCATACAAGGCAAACTAGAGGTTCTGTCAGCATTGGAAATTACAGTGACCACACGTCACTGCAGGAGGAAGCATTGGCTTTCTCCCCCTTGCCCTTTTGTTGTTCTCCCGTCTGAATCTTTTGAATTTTAGCAAAAAGCTTCCTCTAATAGGAACAGGAGTTTGCTAGTCTTGCAATGCAGAAATGTGGATCATGCACCAATTTTGGCAGGATACAATGTTTGGATGCATACCTAGGATAGCTTTCAGGCTTTGTTGTTGCTTTTTGAAGCCTTCCAAAACGGTTTCTACTTGGTGATCAAACAGACATCAATTACAAATTTCTGGAAGAAGGGAGGATCAAAAATTTTGTTTTGAAGGTCAACAAGGAATATCTCAGGCTGCAAACTAGTGTGTCACTTTATGTGAAGGGCATCCATGGTGCAATAGCTTGCGTTTGGGAATAATATTGTCTGCATTGGTCTGAGTTCTTATTCTAATTTGTGAAGACATTGGGGTCTTACCTGTACTTATCGAACTATTTATGGATGAAACTAATCTAGCGTGCTCAATAGGATGCTGCAGACTTTTTGCATGAAACACTGACAGTTGCCCAGTTATCTGGCCTTTTATGTTCCTCTCTGGAGGGATCGTTTTCTAACTTTCTGGGGATTTCCCACACTGAGACTACACATGAAAATCATATGAGAATCTGCTACACACTGCATAGCAATGGCCCCTGAACGGTCACAGGATCTCTATATAGCCAATCAGGCATGCATGGGAGTGATGCACATTGGTTCAGGTTATCCAGTGTTGCCCTGTTGGTGGTCCACATAGCAATGGGAAGAGGAAAGCCTGGTAACTTTGTTTAACAGATAATTCTACATCAAAGGGTGTATTCTTTTTTCATACAAAGGGTTGTGGGAATGAGGAATGCAGTGTTTTAGAAGGCCAGAGACGGAGAATCAATTGAATTGTTTAAAAGGGACATAGATACCTACTTTGGAAGTAAGGAGGTTAAAGGGTAGGGACAAAAATGCAGGAAAATTAATTTTAAAAGATAGCACTGCCATGGCTAACAAAATGGAAAAGTAGGCTCAATGGGACAAAGAGTGTAATCTTCTTCCTAAGTACTTACGGCATTAATGACTTTTGAAATAAATTGATACTTAGTCAAACTTGAAGCAAAACCTAATAAATCAAAACTTTTATGGAACATATGGTAGAGAACTGATCTACAAGGGTTGTCTTATGAATTCCAGGAAACACAGAACAAATGGTCAAAAACTACTTTTTTCCTCTTTGAATGGTTAACGGTCAAAGCTGTTTTCAGGAAAAGAAAAGTAATGGCATGGTTCAGAAAGAGGTCTTAAACATAAGAGTGTAGAAGACCACTGACCAAAATGGCTACTATGGCTTAAATTTGTGAAGGGGGCAATATCCAAAGCTCCTTGTACCAATTAGATGACAGTACATTATATCATACTGTACACAAAGCTTAAACAAATGAGAAATAATTCTTTCTATTTAACTAAACTATTAGTGCAACTTTATTTTATTATATACAAATGTTCATTTTACAAATTTGTAACATTTAACTGGTAATAACAGATCCAAAAGAACAAACATGTCTGCATTAGATGTTATCTTTGACCAGATTTAATTTCCATAATCTTTTTCATTCCTTTTATAACTGCTGTACCATCATTATCAACAATTTACATCAATTACTTTGTTTCACACTGTTGTAGCAACACACAAACTATTGTACTTAATTAGCTTACTATTTTATCACATTCATCATATTCAAGTTACATTTTAAGAACCAACATTTGGAATGTTGTAAGATTTATACACAAAATCATGGTTGTTTTCAAATTGTTTTAATCACTAAAATTGTATTTTTAATGAAAAATCTGACTTTAAGTGTGCATTCACATAATAACTGCAGTGTTGGTGTGAAGTGGTTTTGCTTTGGCCTGAGGCTGCAGTTACAGTGGAAATTAAGCCTGAAGCTGGAATCAGAGGCCTAGTAATGAATCTGGGCCCTCGCCGACAGCAGCCCTCAGTTTAGTCCTGGGAGGGGGGCGTTGGAGCGAGCTACGGGGAATGGGAGTGATTGCGACTCCTGTGGAGTCAGGAAAGAACTCCTGCTCCTCTGGCTCCACAGGAACATTTTGTTAAAAAAAATTCCAGCTACCTGATGTTGACGGCTGCTGAAGAATCCTGAGCAGGGCAGGTTCGATGCCTCCCCTGCTCATCGTCAACAGATTTTGAAATGGGGTCCTCAACAGGGGTCAGGCCCCTAATTTAATCTTCTAATGCCTGTGACAGGGCTTCTGCCCAGGAAACCTAAAAACTGGGCCCCACAAATTTAGCAGTGGGACCAACACCTGCGCAAACTGGGTGCGGGCCATCCCACTGCTAAATTGGTATGCTTTACACCTTTTTAACACCTGAAATCACTAAATACGGCTGCAATCCATACCAATTTCTACCCCAGAATCTCTTCACTTGAGGCCTTAACACCTGATCTACATGGCACAAATTTACCATTAGTGCACAGCTAAAACTACCTAACAATACTCCCAGTCAAAAGGAAAAACTTTAAGCAGTTTTTTTTCATTCATTCACATAATCTGAAACAATTCCCACTAAATTAGGCAAAAAAAACAATTTGAGTCAATTATTTAGCAGTCTTCAAACTAGTGGTAATTATGAATTAGTTATCATTGCCCATAATAGCCATATGATTCACAAATTTATTGCTAAATTACACTATATTAAAAAGCCAATTAAGACACAATTGAAACTTAGAATCATCATTTATTTTACTGATCTGAAATATTAGTTACACATGAATTAATGAACTTCATTCCATTGTGTGTGAATATTGAGTGGTAAAAAGTATGGCAGATGGATTTCAATGTGGGGAAATGTGAGGTCATCCATTTTGGATCCAAGAAAGACAAATTGGAATATTTTCTTAATAGGGAGAGATGAGGAGCTGTGGATTTAGGTGTCCATTTATGCAAATCACAAGAAGCTAGTGCACAGGTACAAAAATTAATCAGAAAAGCTAATGAAAAGTTTGCCTTTATCTCAAGGGGGTTAGAATATAAAAGTAAGGAAGTGATGCGTCAGTTGTATAGAATCTTAATCAGACCCCATCTGGAGTACTGCATTCAGTTTTGGGCACCGAATCCCAAGAAAGATATATTGGCCTTGGAAGCGGTACAGCGCAGTTTCACCTGTGAGCGATTTAATCGAGGACTTAAGTTGAAAAGTTATTTCATAGGGTAGATGCAGTGAAGCTATTTCCTCTGGTAAGGGAATCCAGAACAAGAGGGCATAATCTTAAAATTAGAGCTGGGCCATTTAGGAATGAAATCAGGAAGCATATTTTCACACAATGGGTAGTGGAAATCTGGAACTCTTTCCCCCCAAAAAGGCTATGGATACTGGGACAGATGAAATTTTCGAGACTGCAATCAATAAATTTTTATTAGGTAAGGGTACCAAAGGATATGGAGCAAAGATGGGTAAATGGAGTTGAGGTACAGATCAGCCATGATTTAATTGATTGGTGGAACAGTAGTAGGCGACAGTATAGTTAGAGGGATAGACACTGTTCTCTGCAGCCAAGAGCGAGAGTCCCGAAGGCTGTGTTGCCTACCCAGTGCCAGGGTTAAGGACATCTTCTCAGGGCTGGAGAGAAACTTGGAGTGGGATGGGGAGGATCCAGTTGTCGTGGTCCACGTAGGTACCAACGACATAGGTAGGATGAAGAAAGAGGTTCTGCTGAGGGAATTTGAGCAGCTAGGGGCTAAATTAAAAAGCAGAACCACAAAGGTGATAATCTCCGGATTATTACCTGAGCCACGAGCAAATTGGCACAGGGTAAATCAGATCAGAGAGATGAATGCGTGGCTCAAAGATTGGTGTGGGAGAAGTGGGTTTCGATTCATGGGGCACTGGCACCAGTACTGGGGAAAGAGGGCAGATGGAGTTTAATTTAGATAAATGTGAGGTGATGCATTTTGGTAGATCGAATCTGCTGGGACAGGCTTCACCTGAACCATGCTGGGACCAGTATTCTGGCAAACCAAATAACTAGGGCGGTAGAGAAGGCTTTAAACTAAATAGAGGTGGGGAGGGCTCAGGTGGGGCGAAGTTTAGATTGATAAAGAGAAAAGACAAGAAAGTAGTACAGGAAAGTGATGGGGGGAATGATAAACAGTGTGTGTCAGGAAGGAATAGAGCATACATATAAGAGTGCACTAGCAAATGGGGCCGGGGTAGGAAAGAATGGTAAAAAGACAAAATTAAAGGTTCTTTATCTGAATGCACGCAGCATTCGTAATAAGATAGATGAATTGACGGCACAAATAGAAACAAATGGGTATGATCTCGTGGCCATTACAGAGACGTGGTTGCAAGGTGACCAAGGTTGGGAGCTAAATATTCAGGGTTATTTAATATTTCGGAAGGATAGGAAAAAAGGTAAAGGTGGTGAGGTAGCTCTGTTAATAAAGGATGAAATTGGTATAATAGTGAGAAATGATCTTGGCTCAGGGGATCAAGATGTCGAATCAATTTGGGTGGAGGTAAGAAATAGCAAGGGAAAGAAATCACTGGTGGGAGTAGTATATAGGCCCCCTAACAGTAGCTACACTGTAGGGCAAAATATTAATCAGGAAATAAGGGGGGCTTGTAAAAAAGGTAATGCAATAATCATGGGCGATTTTAACTTTCACATAGATTGGACAAATCAAATTGGCAAAAATAGCCCTGAGGAGGAGTTCATGGAGTGTATTAGGGATTGTTTCATAAACCAATACATCGGGGAACCAACCAGGGAATAGGCCATTTTGGATCTGGTAATGAGTAACGAAACAGGATTAATTAATGATCTCAAAGTAAAGGATCCCTTGGGAAGCAGCGATCATAACATCCAGTTTGACAGCGAGGATCTTGGGTCTGAAACTACTGTGTTAAACTTAAAAAAGGGCAATTATAAAGGAATGAGGGCGGAATTGGCTCAAGTGGACTGGGGTAAACCGATTAGATGGTATGACGGTGAATAAGCAGTGGCAAACATTTAAAAAGATATTTTATGACTCGCAACAAAAATATATCCCTGTGAGGAGGAAAGACTCCACAAAAAGGGTGAACCAACCATGGCTAACTAAGGAAGTCAAGGATGTTATCAGGTTAAAAGAAAAAGCATACAACATGGCAAAGATTACTGGTAAGCCCGAAGATTGGGAAAACTTTAAAAACCAGCAAAGGATGACTAAAAGAATAATGAAGAGGGAGAAAATAAATTATGAGAGTAAACTGGCAAGAAATATAAAAACTGACAGTAAAAGCTTTTACAAGTGTATAAAAAGGAAGAGGGTAGCTAAAGTAAACATTGGTCCCTTAGAGGATGAGACTGGGAAAATAATAATGGAAAACAAGGAAATGGCAGAGGAACTGAACAGATATTTTGTAGCTGTCTTCACAGTAGAAGACACGAATAACATACCAATAATAGTAGAAAATCAAGGGGCAAAGGGGAGGGAGGAACTAAAAACAATCACTATCACTAGAGAAAAAGTATTAGGTAAAATAACAGGTCTAAAGGCTGACAAGTTCCCTGGACCTGATGGCTTGCATCCGAGGGTCTTAAGTGAATGGGTAAAAATTTGGCAGATGGAATATAATGTGGGAAAATGTGAAGTCATCCACTTTGAGAGGAAAAATAAAAAAGCAAACTGTTATCTGAATGGAGAAATACTACAAAATTCTGCAGTACAGAGGGATCCGGGTGTCCTTGTACATGAAACACAAAAAGTCAACATACAGGTGCAGCAGGTAATCCGGAAGGCAAACGGAATATTGGCCTTTATTTCTAGGGGGATGGAGTATAAAAGCAGGGAAGTCATGCTACAACTGTACAGGGTGCTGGTGAGACCACACCTGGAGCACTGCGTACAGTTCTGGTGCCCTTATTTAAGGAAGGTCATACTTGCATTGGAGGCAGTTCAGAGAAGGTTCACTAGGTTGAATCCGGGTATGGAAGGGTTGTCTTATGAGGAAAGATTGAACAGGTTGGGTCTATACTCATTTGAGTTTAGAAGAATGAGAGGATTTTTTTTTGAAACATGCAAGATTCTGAGGGGACACGATAGGGTAGATGCTGAGAGTATGTTACTCCTCAAGGGGGAATCTAAAACCAGGGAGCATAGACTCAGAATAAGGGGTCGCCCGTTTAAGACGGAAATGTGGAGGCATTTCTTCTCCCAGAGGGTCGTGAATCTTTGGAATTCTTTACCCCAAAAAGCTGTGGAGGCTGAGTCATTGAATACATTCAAGGCTGAGTTAGACAAATTTTTGATCAGCAAGGGAGTCAGAGGATATGGCGAAAGGGCGGGAAAGTGGAGTTAAGGTAAAAATCAGATCAGCCATGATCTCATTAAATGGCGGAGCAGGCTCCCTATGTTTTTTATTTAAGTATAGATTTTAGGACTATTTCAATTTTACAGCCCATTAGGAAAAAAACACATTGCCATTGCCCATTATTTCCAACAGAATTCCCGGTTCCCCTTGAAATATATCTGTTCTAAGTGGAGGTGTTCAGAGAGGCATATGTCCCACAGAGTCATTTGTAGAAGATGGGGAAAGGCACATTCTTTCTGCCAATAGTGAGAATTGGGCTAGTCTGAGCATCTAAGATGGCTCCTGAACCCCTGGAGACAAACTCCCAGCAGACAGGATAGCGAATGAAAGAATTTCAGTAATGGTCATGGCTTTTGTGATATCCTGGATTGCTGCCCAGAATTGTTTGATTTAGGGGCAGGCTCAAAAGGTGTAGAGAAGTGCATCAGTCTGACCAAATATCTCCAATATTCATTTGAAAGGGAGAAGATGTACCCAGCATGGTGACACCCTTCTTATGTTAGACTCTGAACCCATTCATGGAAAACAAGCTGGGAATTCTTTGTTGCACCATATTGTGAAGAGGGCCAACAGAACTAGTGGAAGTTTCAGACAATGCAAGTCCCCTTCCATATTAGTAGTGTAAATGCAACTATGGTGTTCTTCTGCACTTCCTCTAATCTCATACAAGGATGTATAAAGGTGGGCTGGATAGGGGTGTAGGTTGGGAGACTTCAGTCTCCGTACCCAGTCATAGGTTCTGTGGCAAGGCTGCGTTCAAGGCCACAATTCACCTAAGCTGGGTGACCCAATCGTAATTTGTATGTCTTGGGAATCCAAGTTCTCCTTTACATTTGGGAACTTGTAAACATCTGAGGTGTATCTGTGGCTGTTTGCCTACTCACAAGAACTTAGATATGCACCTGTCAAGATAATGGAACTATTAGGCTAGGACTCCGATAGACAATAGAAAAAGAAGTCAGATCAGCACATTCATCTCTATTGTGCTTGCTTATCCCAGGAATGGTCTGCCTATAACCAGGAGAATACCAATCAGTTTAGGTTCCCTTCCTCGCCTTCACACAAGTCCCTCCTCACCAATCCTACAACACGTCCCTGCAGATGGAGGGGCAGGTTGATGGCAGATGCTAAAGGCAGCACGTTATCATCTGCTTCCAGTTCCACAACAAAAAAGTGTCACAACTGAACACCATTTCCATAAAACATAGCATAGGCCCTTGCCCCTGTGTATCTGACTGTTTCTCCTTTGTGACCACACTGATCTGAAGCACATTAAATTATTGTATCGATATGCACAAATATACTGTCAATGAACCTTCCTGTAAAAGCTATGCTGAGGAAATGAATAATTACACTGATGTGGAAACCAGTTTGAAATTTTTCTCTAATTTCTTTCAAATATTTATACTTGAGTGTTAATTGTTAAATGTTTGTTTTTCTGCAATTTACTTATTTATAATGATTTATTTTTTGAAATAAAGTTTATATATATAATTTACAAAAAATCTTATATCTGTGCTCACTTCCGGTCAATGTATTCCCTCCACATTTATAACAGAAACTGCCGATGTGAATTTGTCCTGTTGGAATTATACCATCCCACCAGTGGTGATGCTGTAGCACCTCAGTGTTGCATCTCCCAGCTCCTCAGTCTGTGCTGTCGAGATGCACCTATTAACTGTTGTTCTCTGCTTCTCAAATTACTGTATATTTTGCTATTTAACTATAAATAGTATCAAATGCTTTACAAAATTAACAGAATGTACAACTTTAAAATGGGGACTGAATTAGGTCTGCACCGTGGGATGTTTTGCGATGTTAAAGGCGCTACATAAATGCAAGTTGTTGTTGCCCACCCGGTCTAATTATTCCTTACTCTCTAATTTCATTTCACTTTAAGACTGCACTTGGCCTTGACTCTCCCTGTGCAACACCACAGGAGACCAACTTGTACATTAAAAAAATGACAATGTTATTTTACCTTCATGCATGTTGTCAGCATATTAGTGATAATGAAAAATATTTTTTATCAGACTACAACTGTTACATTTAACTACTACTATCAATCATATCTAAATAACATGGATCCACATTGCTCCTAGCAACATTTCCTGCCTCTTCTTCCTTGATATAGTATCCATTTTCAAATCTATGAAACCCATTCTACCAATCTGTAAAAGTGAAGTCTTATACTCATGCTAAAGAATTAGTCCCTCGTTCTGCTAGGTTAGAAAGGCACTAGTGAGACAGTGGAAGGGTAACCACCTTTTTCCTGTTGCTGAGGGCGCACAGCAACAGGTAGCAAAACTATAAAAAACCCTGGAAGTTGTTGCAAATGTTAATTTAAAAAAATGAAAGATTTGCAAGAATGTTTAGAGCATAGCAGCAAATAAATAGTGGCAAATTCAAATAAGTAATCCATTAGGTATTGTTTAAGTACCTCCACCTAACCTGAATGAGAACGCATTTTAGCAAAACAAAAATGACATGTAAAATCTTTATTAACTATCATTGATATTTAAGCAATACTTCATATCCTAAATTAAACATAAATAAGAAAGTATATATTTTTATTTTGGATAAGAGAAAAGAATATGAAGACTTAGTAGATACCTTGAGTAGAAATAGTGGAGATACTACATGTAATGGGTGTCATTTTTCATTGCTAAATGAATTAAGCAACTTTACAAAGCTGAAAAGGTTCTGGTTAATTCAACCTAAACACACACATATGCAGTAGAGTATTGCAGCTCTAAAAAACATAATGGTGGGAATTTTAACTCCTGTTTATCCTGGCCGCGCAAAGGCAACTTCGGTGGTCTGACCTGGTTCTTGCTGTTGGGGCAGCCACTCTGGGCGCCCCGCTGACTTCCTGGTTAAGATGGCATACTAGGACCCCGATTTGCATAAATGTATGAGGCTCCTGCCTGACTCGGTCAGGTGTCTCATATGCCTGAATAATCAGCCATTTTAAAATCGCAACGGATCGGGGACAGACCGGGTAACTCAACTACTCTATTTTAATTACCCCTTCCACCAGCAGAGGGAGTTAAAATTCCAACCCCCCCCCCCCCCACAAAGTATTTCTTAGAATAAAACTCTTTCCTGTCAGCTGATGCTATGACAGCCCTGATAGAATGTTACATGCTTCTAAGACTTCCTCGTGTCATATAAATCACAGAACAAATTGATAAGCAGTAATGCAAGGTATTGAATCGATGATAAAACTCAAACAGAAAAACTCAAAACAATTAAGTGGAAGAGCTGTCCAGTTGTAAAAACAAAAGATTTCTGGGAATATGTTCAATATTGTAATGTACTCTCAGGATTCAGATACAGTTGAGCTTTGCTCTTTGCTTATGGAATTATACAAGCCCTGAACTATGTTATAGCATGTTGATGTAGTCTACATGGATTTTAGCAAGGCTTTTGACAAGGTCCCACATGGCAGATTGGTCAAAAAAGTAAAGGCCCATGGGATCCAAGGGAATGTGGCAAATTGGATCCAAAATTGGCTCAGTGGCAGGAAGCAAAGAGTAATGGTCAACGGGTGTTTTTGTGACTGGAAGGCTGATTTCAGTGAGGTGCTGCAGGGCTCAGTACTAGGTCCTTTGCTTTTTGTGGTATACATTAACAATTTGGATTTAAACGTAGGGGGCATGATTAAGAAGTTTGCGGATGACACAAAGATAGGCCGTGTGGTTGATAGTGAGGAGGAAAGCTCTAGACCGTAGGAAGATATCAATGGACTGGTCAGATGGGCAGAAAAGTGGCAAATGGAGTTCCATCCGGAGAAGTGTGAGGTAATGCATTTGGGGAGAGCAAACAAGGCAAGGGAATACACAATAAATGGGAGGATACTGAGAGGTGTAGAGGAAGTGAGGGATCTTGGAGTGCATGTCCACAGATCCCTGAAGGTAGCAGGACAGGTAGGTAAGGTGGTTGAGAAAGCATATGGAATGCTTTCCTTTATTAGCCGAGGCATAGAATATAAAAGCAGGGATGTTATGCTGGAACTCTATAAAACACTAGTTAGGCCACAGCTTCAGTACTGCGCACAGTTCTGGTCACCACATTACAGGAAGGATGTAATTGCACTAGAGAGGGTGCAAAGGAGATTTACGAGGATGTTGCCAGGACTGGAGAATTTAAGCTATGATGACAGATTGGATAGGCTGGGGTTGTTTTCCTTGGAACAGAGGAGGCTGAGAGGTGATTTGATTGAGGTGTACAAAATTATGAGGGGCCTAGATAGAGTGGATAGGAAGGATCTATTTCCCTTAGCGGAGGGGTCAATAACCAGGGGGCATAGATTTAAAGTGATTGGTAGAAGGATTAGAGTGGAAATGAGGAAAAAAAAATTCACCCAGAGGGTGGTGGGGGTCTGGAACTCACTGTCTGAGAGGGTGGTAGAGGCAGAAACCCTCAACTCATTTAAAAAATACCTGGATGTGCACCTGAAGAGCCGTGACCTGCAGGGCTACGGACCAAATGCGGGAACGTGGGATTAGGCTGGGTGGCTCGTTTCTCAGCCGCGCGGGCACGATGGGCCGAATAGACTCTTTCTGTGCTGTAAATTTTCTATGATTCTTTTAATACACTCCCAGTCATCAGTTATTCTCCATTTTGAAGTTATATGTGAACTACTGTACTATAATAATAGAATACAGTACCATCTAGTGATGGGAGTGGTTGATGGCTTCCATATTTAAACTACAATGACAACTATCTTTGAGTCAATTTAATTCCATGACAGACATGAAATTTTCCATGTAAATACCAATACATTGAACTATATTGGCAGTTGACATTGACTGTTGAGAAGCTGTATACAATGATTAAAATTACTAAAACTTTAGCAATTTGATGTCTAGACCCTGCACGCACTTGTCCACATTATCAAGGCTGCAATTTTGGAACCTGCATAATAAGTATCTAGGCTATGACAGCATGCTACATTTTTTTCATTAAAATTAATTTTAAAATAGCTTCTGCTGCTGAAAAGAAAATTCTAGAATGTTCTCCAATTAAAATGAAGATATTTAGGCACCATTTATGATATAAAGATCAATTAATAATGTACACATAACAATTATTTTTATCCATTTTAGTGCTTGTGTGGCTTATTGGCACATTAAATTAGCTTCAATTAAAAAAAACCTGGTTTGGTTTTGAAGGGGAGATTATTCACCTTTAACAGTACTTTTTTCATATACTTTGTATTCTTCACATATAATGGTTTTCTTCTTGCAGAAATTCCTCTTGGGAAGATAAAGGGAAATTTATCTATTCCAGGCAGAGGCTATATAATCCCATTAAACTACGGAGCTGATTCTGTGGTCCTGCTGCTCCTCGCAACCAGTGCACACCATTAGTGCAGTGACCTTCTCCAAGATCTAAAAATTAGGTTATTTAAGTTTATGGAACACCACTGCTGTACACATTTGCCCAGGTACGGATTCGGTACTGATGGAGAGGACAGGAATTCCTTAAGGGCTACTGGGAAAATATAAAGGCGTATAAGTATTTAAAATTAAATAGCTGGAGGGCGGGGGCTGTCAGAATTTTTTTCAGTCTTCAAAAAGACTAAAAATAGTTTTTAAATGTTAACCTTTCCAGAGGCTGTCAGGGCTGGGAAGGGGCGAGGGGGGGATGGAGAAGCGGCAAGCAAAAAGCAAGGGTAAGTGGACCTTGTGTCATGACTCAAAATGTAGTCTGTGGGCTAGTGGTAGAATGGCATAGGCCCCAGCCCCTGTTTGATGCTGCTTGAGGTTGGTGTGAGAAGGATATGCGTGACTAGTACTCCAGGCACAATCACCACAACACAGCAGTGCATCATGCCTGGCAAGAGATGATGGCCAGGCACATATCTGCATAACCCAGGAATAGATGTGGGTGAGGACGGCATATTTTAAGAAACCTGACAAGACTACCCAACAGTACCATGTACTAGTTAGATTGTTACATCGAGTTACATTGAAACTACAGCACAGAAACAGGCCATTCGGCCCAAGTGGTCTATGCTACACAAGCCTCCTCCCTCCCTACTTCATTTAACCTTATCCGGATACCCTTCTGATCCTTTCTCCCTCATGTGCTTTTCTAGTTTCCTCTTAAATGCATCTATGCTATTTGTCTCGACTACTGCTCGTGGTAGCGTGTTCCACATTCTTACCACTCTTTGGGTAAAGAAGTTTGTCCTGAATTCCCTATTGGATTTATTAGTGACTATTTTATATTCATGATCTCTAGTTTTGAACTCCCCCACAAGTGGAAACATCGTCTCTATCCTATCAAACCCTATCAGGTCACCCCTTAGCCTTCTCTTTTCTAGAGAAAAGAGCCCCAGCCTTTCCTGATAAGGATATCCTTTCAGTTCTGGAATCATCCTTGTGAATCTTTTTTGCACGTTCTCCAATGCCTCTACATCCTTTCTATAATATGGAAACCAGAATTGTGCACAATACTCCATAGAAACGTAGAAAATAGGAGCAGGAGTAGACCATTCGACCCCTCGAGCCGGCTTCGCCATTCAATATGATCATGGCTGATCCTTTATCTCAATGCTGTATTCCTGCTCTCTCCCCATACCCCTTGATGCCTTTTGTGTCTAGAAATCTATCTAGCTCCTTCTTAAATATATTCAGTAAGTTGGCCTCCACAGCCTCCTGTGATAGAGAATTCCACAGGATTACCACCCTCTGAGTGAAGAAATTTCTCCTCATCTCAGTCCTAAATGTCCTACCCTGTATCCTGAGAATGTGTCCCCTCGTTCTGGACCCCCCATCCTCCCTGCATCCAGTCTGTCTAGCCCTATCAGAATTTTATATGTTTCAATGCGATCCCCTCTCATTCTTCTAAACTCGAGTGAATACAGGCCAAGTCGATCCAATCTCTCCTCATACGACTGACCTGCCATCCCAGGAATCAGTCGGGTGAACCTTCGCTGCACTCCCTCTATGGCAAGTGTATCCTTTCTTAGGTAAGGAGAACAAAACTGCACACAATACTTCTGGTGTGGTCTCATCAAGGCCCTGTATAACGGCAGTAAGACATCCTTGCTCCTGTACTCAAATCCTCTTGCAATGAAGGCCAAAATATCATTTGCCTTCCTAACTGCTTGCTGCACCTGCATGTTTGCTTTCAGTGACTGGTGTACAAGGACACCCAGGTCCCTTTGTACATCAACATTCCCCAATCTGTCACCATTTAAATAATACTCTGCCTTTCTGTTTTTCCTTCCAAAGTGGATAACTTCACATTTATCCACATTATACTGCATCTGCCATGTATTTGCCCACTCACTCAACTTGTCTAAATCGCCTTGAAGCCTCTTTGCATCCTCTTCACAACTCACGATCCCACCTAGTTTTGTGTCGTCAGCAAACTTGGAAATATTACATTTGGTTCCCTGATCCAAATCATTGATATATATTGTGAAAAGCTGGGGCCCAAGCACTGATCCCTGCGGTACCCCACTAGTCACTGCCTACCACCCCGAAAAAGATCCATTTATTCCTACTCTCTGTTTCCTGTCTGTTAACCAATTTTCAATCCATGCCAGTATATTACCATCAATCCCACGTGCTTTAATTTTGCACACTAACCTCTTATGTGGGACTTTATCAAAGTCCTTCTGAAAATCCAAATAAAGCACATCCACTGGTTCTCCCTTATCTATTCTACCAGTTACATCCTCAAAAAACTCCAACAGGTTTGTCAAACATGATTTCCCTTTCTCATAAATCCATGTTGACTTTGTCTATAACGTTGGTATTTTCCAAGTGTGGTCTAACCAAGGTTCTCTACAAGTTTAACATAGCTTCTTTGCTTTTCAATTCTATCCCTCTAGAAATGAACCTTAGTGCTTGATTTGCCTTTCTGATCACCTTATTAACCTGCATCGCTACTTTTAGTAATAAAAACAGAAAATGCTGGAAAAGCTCAGCAAGTGAGGCAGCATCTGTGGAGAAAGAAACAGAGTTAACGTTTCAGGTCGAAAAACTTTTGTAAGAACGAACCAACTTGATGAGCTTTTCCAGCATTTTCTGCTTTTATTTCAGATTTCTAGCATCCGCAGTATTTTGCTTTCACTACTTTTAGTGATTTGTGTACCTGTACCCCTAGATCCCTTTGCTCCTCTATTCTGTTTAGACTATTATTTTTCAAGCAGTATGTGGCCTCCTTATTCTTCCTACCAAAATGCACCACCTCACACTTATCTATATTGAAATTCATTTGCCAATTACATGCCTATTCTGCAAGTTTAGTAATGTCCTCTTGCATTTTGACACATTCTTCCCTTGTATTAACTACACCCCCCAATTTGGTTATGTCCAAATTTTGAAATTGTATTTCCGATTCCCGAATCCAAATTGATAATGTAAATTGTGAAAAACACCGATCCCTGTGGAACACCACTTCCCACCTTTTGCCAGTCTGAGTAGCTACCCTTAACCTCTACCATCTGTTTCCTGTTTTGTAGCCAGTTTGCTATCCATTCTGCTACCTGTCCCCTGATTCCACATGCTCTGACCTTAGCCATGAGTTTACCATGCAGTACCTTATTGTAGGCCTTTTGAACATCCAAATATATTACATCAACTGCATTACTTTTGTCTTCTCTTTATGACTTCTTCAAAGAATTCAATAAGGTTGGTCAAGTATGACTTTCCCTTCTGAAATCTGTGCTGACTATTCTTTCTTATATTTTCGTTCTATAGTTGTCTTTCTATTACATCTTTGAGTAAAGATTCCATTATCTTACCTACCACCAACGTTAAACTAACAGTTCCATAGTTCCCTGGACTTGTTCTATCTCCCTTTTTAAATATATGAGTCACATTAGCTGTCCACCAGTCCTCTAGGATTGCAACGGGATCTTGATAAATTGGGCCAGTGGGCCGATGAATGGCAGATGGAGTTTAATTTAGATAAATGTGAGGTGATGCATTTTGGTAGATCAAATCGGGCCAGGACCTACTCCGTTAATGGTAGGGCGTTGGGGAGAGTTATAGAACAAAGAGATCTAGGAGTACAGGTTCATAGCTCCTTGAAAGTGGAGTCACAGGTGGATAGGGTGGTGAAGAAGGCATTCGGCATGCTTGGTTTCATTGGTCAGAACATTGAATACAGGAGTTGGGATGTTTTGTTGAAGTTGTACAAGACATTAGTAAGGCCACACTTGGAATACTGTATACAGTTCTGGTCACCCTATTATAGAAAGGATATTATTAAACTAGAAAGAGTGCAGAAAAGATTTACTAGGATGCTACTGGGACTTGATGGTTTGACTTATAGGGAGAGGTTAGATAGACTGGGACTTTTTTCCTTGGAGAGTAGGAGGTTAAGGGGTGATCTTATAGAAGTCTATAAAATAATGAGGGGCATGGATAAGGTAGATAGTCAAAATCTTTTCCCAAAGGTAGGGGAGTCTATAACAAGGGGACATAGATTTAAAGTGAGAGGGGAGAGATACAAAAGGGTCCAGAGGGGCAATTTTTTCACTCAAAGAGTGGTGAGTATCTGGAACGAGCTGCCAGAGGCAGTAGTAGAGGCGGGTACAATTTTGTCTTTTAAAAAGCATTTGGACAGTTACATGGGTAAGATGGGTATAGAGGGATATGAGCCAAGTGCGGGCAATTGGGACTAGCTTAGTGGTATAAACTGGGCGACATGGACATGTTGGGCCGAAGGGCCTGTTTCCATGTTGTAAACTTCTATGACTCTATGACTCAATGGCACTATTCCCTTTTCGAGTGAATTATTACATATATCTATGTAATAGTGCCTCTGCTACCTCTTCCCTAGCTTCTTTTAATATGAGCGGACGCAATCCATCCGGACCAGGGGTCTTATCCTCCCTCAGTTTGATTAGTTTATCAATTATCTCCCTCTTTCTATCTTAAACGTTTTCATATTTTTTTCAACCTCTTCTTCTAATGTCCTGCCCACCTTGTTAGGCTCTCTGGTAAATACGGAGGCAGAATAACTATTCAGTATTTCTGCCATTTCGCTGTTGATACCTGTGAGTTTATCTTGTGCATCCCTTAGTGGCCCTATCCCTATTTTGATTTTTCTTTTGTTATTTATGTGTCTGTAGAATACTTTACTATTTCTTTTTATATTCCTTGACAATTTAATCTCATAGTTCCTCTTTGCCTTCCGAATTGTTTTTTTTGACTCCTTTCCTAACCGTTTATCATCCTCTCCTTTATTGTCTATATACTTAGAGTATGCCTTTTTCTTTAGTTTCAATTTTACCCTTAACTCTTTATTCATCCGTGGTGTTTCATTATTGGCTAGTTTGTTCTTGCTTTTTAGAGGAATATATTTCTCCTGAACTCTATTCATCACCGTTTTAAATATTTCCCACTGCTGTTCTATTTCTTTGTCTGTTAACATTTTTTTTCCAGTTTACCTTCCCTATTTCCATTCTCAACCCCTCAAAATTAGCTTTTTCCAATCCATTACTTTGGTCTTTGTCTTACTTATGTCCTTCTCAATCATTATTTTAAACCTTATGATGTTACAATCGCTATTGCCTAGATGTTCCCCTGCGCTTACTTCTTTTATCTGTTCTGATTCATTTCCCCGGTGAACAGTGATTCCTCTCTTGTTGGGCTTCTCACATACTGGGTAAGGAAGGAGTCATGTACACACTGTAAAAACTCCTTCCTCTTTTCCCCTTTCCCTACCTCTTCTTGCCAGTTTATTTGGGGATAGTTGAAATCTCCTATGATTATTATTCAATGTTTTTTACTCATTTCATATATTTGTCTACATATTTCTTCCTCCACTTCCCTTCCACTATTAGGTGGTCTGTAGAATATATCTATTAATTGATCCCTTGTTATCCTTTGTCTCAATCCATATGGATTCTGTTTCTATCTTAATGCTACTTATGTTCCTTTTTCTACTGCCATTATGTTATCTCTAATTAGTACAGCTACCCCACCCCCCTTCTTCCTTCCCTATCCTTTCTAATACATTATATCCTGCAATATTTAATTGCCAGTCCTGTTCCTTTTGTGACCATGTTTCAGTTATCCTTACTACATCTAGCTCCTCGCTATGAATTATTGCCTCCAGTTCCCCAGTTTTGTTTTGGGTGCTGTGCACATTGCTGTACAGGCAATTTAATTTGTTTTTAGTAATTGTTCCCCTCCCTTTGTTTTTAAACACTTACGTTCAACACTTTGCACTTATGTTCTGTAACTGTATTTGTTCCCTGACCGTTTATGTTCCCCTTATTCTTTAACTTGGTCTGACCTTTACTCTCATTTCCTATTTCTTTTTTCTTCAGACTTATGGGGGATGATTTTTACTCCGAGCCGAGTACCCCACACATCTGCAGATATTCGCGTGGGGAACCCCGGAAGCAAATTGAGTGCATCGCAATCTGCGATTGCAACTCAATTGAAGGTAAGAATTTGAGTTTCCGGGTTTCCCGTGCACCAGGCAGCCAGATTGATAGGCTGTCTGCCTGTCGACAGTGAAAGGAGCTGCAAATCAGAGAGGGGACGGGAGGGAGAGAGAGATCATCAGGCTTGGAAAAAATTGGAGGGAGGGAGGGACAGATGTGGACGACATTGGGCGGACGGGAGGGTTCAGCTTGCAACATAGATCTGGGGGGGGGGGTCAGCCAGTGGTGACATCAGTGGCGTACAGCCAACAATGAAGATCTGGGGGGGGGAGGGTGGTCGTCCAGCATCGGGGGGAGGTGTGTCCCAGCTTCGGGGGTGGGGCAGCCGATCGCGGTGTTCCTGTCGGCCACGTGAGCTTGTTGGGCCTGGATGAAGCACTCCTGCTCCTCTGCACCCACAAACAGTGCAATAAAAGCACTCACCTCATGGATCCAGCCCTTCCCACCTGCTTTCACCTGACGTGAATTGGAAGCAATGAGAAACCTGAACAGATAAGGTTAAATTCATTTTAATTTTCCAATACACAAAATATTAAGTACCTCAAGTACTGAGGTACATTGCCTTTTTTAAGTATTAGCCTGCCGGCTTTAAGTGGGGGCGAGACTTCCTGTCTGCGAGCTGTCCACACGCAGACAAATCTGCCTGTGTTAAACCCAGAAGTGGACGAGTTGGAGCCAGGATGCTGTCCCGCTCCAAAAAGCTGTTATTTTAACCACCCACCTGCCCCCAATCCACCCATTCTTAGGGGTTAAAATTTACCCCATGTTCTCTTCCTCAGATCCCTCCCCCAGTCTTACTAGTTTAAAGTCCTATTGACAGCCCTATTTATCCTTTCTACTAGGACACTGGTCCCATTCCAGTTCAGGTGGAGCCTGTCCCAACGGTGGAGCTCCTTCCTGTCCCAGTACTGGTGCTGGTGTCCCATGAAATGGAACCCCTCCTTCCCACACCAGTCTTTCAGCCACATGTTCACCTTCCTGATCTGTCTATCCCTGTGCCAATTAGCATGTGGCTCGGGCAGTAATCCCAAGATTACCACCCGTGAGGTCCTACTTTTTAATTTTGTTCCTAACTTTTAATATTCTCTTAGCAGGACCTCCTCCCTTTTCTTCCCTATGTCGTTGGTCCCAACATGGACCACGACAACTGGATCTTCCCCCTCCCTTTCCAAGTTCCTCTCCAGTTGCTCCAAGATATCCTTTACCCTTGCACCAGATAGGCAACACACCCTTCTGGACTCTTGGTCGCGACTGCGGAGGACGCTATCTATCCTCCTAATGACAGAATCCCCTTTGACTACAACCCTTTTATTCTGCTCTTTCCTCCCTCCTTGGACTGCTTCCTATTCCACGGTGCCATGGTTAGCATTCTGGCTGTCCACCCCGCATCCTTATCCTCACAGGTAGAAAGTACATTGTATCTGTTGGATAGGACCAGTGTCTGCAGGACCTCCTTCTCTACCTCCCCTTGGTTCCCCTTTCCCTGCTGAGCTATGTGTCAGAGTGTCTCTAAATCGCACTCCAGCTCAATGACTCTGAGCTGCAGTGACTCAAGGCAGAGGCATTTCTTGCAGTTGTGGCAATCCAGGACAGCCTTGGTGTCCACAAACTCCCACATACCACAGTCTCGACACACAACCCACATAGCCGTTTCTAGTTTTTATTAATTTTTTATTTCTTAGTATTAATTTAAATCTAAAACTAATAGAAACGCTTAGGGTCTAGATTATATTTGGTAGACAGATTTTAGCTTGATTTTGAATTAATTAGTAATTAGTTATTCTGAATATTGATTTATTTAACTATTTTTTTCATAGTTTATAGTCAAAGATAGAGGGCTTCAAGTTCGGCAGCATCGCGTCCGTTTTGTAGGTGCTACAAAATGGTGTCTGGAATGCATGCACACACTTCCAGCGTGGTATGCACTGGACGCCATCTTGGTAAATGCGTTCGCCCACATGCAGATAACAAACGCCAGCGCCATGTACAGTAGGGAGAATATGCGTCAGATCAGTGTGCAATACAGATTTAAAGGGACAGATGCATAGCTGAAAAGGTCTTAAACATGGAAGGTCCCCCACTGTTTAAAGGGATCATGCAGAATTTTCAGGTTAGTTGCTGGATTATTGTTTTTGGCTGCTGATGCACTTGTACCTGTTTTTGGAGGTCTCCTATACTTGAATACTAGGACTATGGCACATAGCCTAAAAATTAGAGCCAGGACTTTCAGGAGTGAAGTTAGGAAACGCTTCTACACGCAAAGAGTTGTAGAGGTTCGGAACGCTCTTCCGCAGATGGCAGTTGATGCTAGCTCAACTGTTTATTTTAAATCTAAGATGATAGATTTTTGTTGACCAAAGGTATTAAGTGATATGGGGCTAAGGCAGGTATAAGGAGCTAGGTCACAGATCAGCCATGATCTCACTGAATGGCGGAACAGGCTCGAGGGGCTAAATGGCCTATTCCCATTCCTATCTTCCTATGTATCTACAATAAAGTTTCAACACTCTACAGGGAGTTGGTTGGCTAGCTGACAGGCAACAGCGAGGGCACTGGCAGAGTGGTAGGGGTGGGACGGTAATGCTGTCATCCTGAGAGAGGACAGCAGGTTCATGTTCCACAAAGCCACTTTCTCCCGCAAGAAAGCGGGACGTGTGTCGGTGAGTGTCCTGTAGGATGTTTGGGTGATGTGGCTGTCATGGTTGAATAGCTGCCAGTGTGTGTGACCTGTGAGTTGTGGGTATGCAGCTTGCAACAGTGGTAATGTGTGAGGGTGAGAGGAAGCATCTGATTGGAAGAGTTGAGTACTGTTTGAAAGAGTTTGCTGGTATGTGGGTGATGAGGGTGTAGTGCGTGGAGCAGTGGATGCGGCTGGTGGTGCAGTGGTGCAGGCTAGGAGATGCCACTTGATAGTTGACCTCACTCACCTTGACCACTTGTGTCAAAGCATTGAACTTCTTCCTGCACGGCATCCATGTACGTGGCGGTATACGCCTGGCATTGACTTCAGCTCCTACTGCCTCGGGAATGTGTGTCTGGAGGGCATCTTGCCCCGCTGTGGATATAGGATGTCCTTCCTTCTGTCCACCTCTTGCACCAAGGCCTCTAGTGCATCAGCAGAGAACCTTGCTGCACGTTCCCTTGCAGGCCTGGTACAATCTCAGATCGACAGATTGGTGATGTCTGGCGTGCAGATTGGAGGATGTGGGATTTAGTAGTGCGCAATCTTTATTCCATGTTTTAAATAACTCAACAGTTTGTTGAGAAGGGACGGAACCTGCATCTGTGCTTCACATGTGCGATGTCTGCTCTCCATTCAGACTCTGTGCGGACCTGTATTTTATATTTTGCAAATCAGAGGTGCAGGCTGCTCCGAAATGGTGCGAGCCACTCGTAATATCGGGACCCCCTGCTGGTGAGCAGCCACTCAACAGCGCAGGTAGGTCTGGCTGTTCGCAGCAATCAGGGAAATTACCAGGCAGCACGAATGTTACATGCTGCTTGCATCTCAACGCCTGGGCGCAGGTTAATCGCGCACCGCAACCTCCGGCCTGGTTTCAGGGGTTATCCAATATAACATTGAGTGTCTATAGTAAATTAATTTCCTCAGGTTCCGCCGCTCCCCGCTCTGTGCTGACTATCACATCACCTTTTGAGATTTTCCCTGGGTTTGTTCAATGGCTCTGGTTTCCCACTCTTTTTAAGTGTTTGTTTAGCTTCAAGGCTTTTTTAACTAACACGAACAGACTAACCATTAAAAATACTAACCACTACTAAAGACTCTAACGGCTAAACACAATAACCACTAAAAACACTTACCAATAAACTAAATACTCCCACTGACTTACCTTCGGCGCTCCTCCATGGCATCACTTTTTGTCTTTATCTTCATTTTTTTTTCACCACTCAGCGTCTTTTTTACTCCCCGCTCAGGTCCACTCTCCGTGTCTCTTTTATTCCCCACTCAGGTCCACTCTCCGTGTCTCTTTTATTCCCCGCTCAGGTCCACTCTCCGTGTCTCTTTTATTCCCCACTCAGGTCCACTCTCCGTGTCTCTTTTATTCCCCGCTCAGGTCCACTCTCCGCGTCTCTTTTATTCCCCGCTCAGGTCCACTCTCAGCGTCTCTTTTATTCCCCGCTCAGGTTCACTCTCCGTGTCTCCTTTATTCCCCGCTCAGGCCCACTCTCCGTGTCTCTTTTATTCCCCGCTCAGGTTCACTCTCCGTGTCTCCTTTATTCCCCGCTCAGGCCCACTCTCCGTGTCTCTTTTATTCCCCGCTCAGGCCCACTCTCCGTGTCTCTTTTATTCCCCGCTCAGGTCCACTCTCAGCGTCTCTTTTATTCCCCGCTCAGGTCCACTCTCAGCGTCTCTTTTATTCCCCGCTCAGGTCCACTTTCCGTGTCTCTCTTATTCCCCGCTCAGGTCCACTCTCCGTGTCTCTTTTATTCCCCGCTCAGGCCCACTCTCCGTGTCTCTTTTATTCCCCGCTCAGGTCCACTCTCCGTGTCTCTTTTACTCCCCGCTCAGGTCCACTCTCCGTGTCTCTTTTATTCCCCGCTCAGGCCCACTCTCCGTGTCTCTTTTATTCCCCGCTCAGGTCCACTCTCAGCGTCTCTTTTATTCCGCGCTCAGGTCCACTCTCCGTGTCTCTTTTATTCCCCGCTCAGGCCCACTCTCCGTGTCTCTTTTATTCCCCGCTCAGGCCCACTCTCCGTGTCTCTTTTATTCCCCGCTCAGGTCCACTCTCCGTGTCTCTTTTATTCCCCGCTCAGGCCCACTCTCCGTGTCTCTTTTATTCCCCGCTCAGGTCCACTCTCAGCGTCTTTTTTATTCCCCGCTCAGGTCCACTCTCAGCGTCTCTTTTATTCCCCGCTCAGGTCCACTCTCAGCGTCTCTTTTACTCCCCGCTCAGGTCCACTCTCCGTGTCTCTTTTATTCCCCGCTCAGGTCCGCTCTCCGTGTCTCTTTTACTCCCCGCTCAAGTCTACTCTCCGTGTCCCTTTTATTCCCCGCTCAGGTCCACTCTCAGCGTCTCTTTTACTCCCCGCTGAGGTCCACTCTCAGCGTCTCTTTTACTCCCCGCTCAGGTCCACTCTCAGCGTCTCTTTTACTCCCCGCTCAGGTCCGCTCTCAGCGTCTCTTTTATGCCCCGCTCAGGTCCACTCTCAGCGTCTCTTTTACTCCCCGCTCAGGTCCACTCTCAGCGTCTCTTTTACTCCCCGCTCAGGTCCGCTCTCCGTGTCTCTTTTACTCCCCGCTCAAGTCCACTCTCCGTGTCCCTTTTATTCCCCGCTCAGGTCCGCTCTCCGTGTCCCTTTTATTCCCCGCTCAGGTCCACTCTCCGTGTCTCTTTTATTCCCCGCTCAGGTCCACTCTCCGTGTCTCTTTTATTCCCCGCTGAGGTCCACTCTCCGTGTCTCTTTTACTCCCCGCTCAGGTTTACTCTCAGCGTCTCTTTTATTCCCCGCTCAGGTCCACTCTCAGCGTTTGTTTTATTCCCTGCTCAGGTCCACTCTCCGTGTCTCTTTTACTCCCCGCTCAAGTCCACTCTCAGCGTCTCTTTTACTCCCCGCTCAGGTCCGCTCTCCGTGTCTCTTTTACTCCCCGCTCAAGTCCACTCTCCGTGTCCCTTTTATTCCCCGCTCAGGTCCACTCTCAGCGTCTCTTTTACTCCCCGCTCAGGTCCACTCTCCGTGTCCCTTTTATTCCCCGCTCAGGTCCGCTCTCCGTGTCCCTTTTATTCCCCGCTCAGGTCCACTCTCCGTGTCTCTTTTATTCCGCGCTCAGGTCCACTCTCAGCGTCTCTTTTATTCCCCGCTCAGGTCCACTCTCCGTGTCTCTTTTATTCCCTGCTCAGGTCCACTCTCCGTGTCTCTTTTATTCCCCGCTCAGGTCCACTCTCCGTGTCTCTTTTATTCCCCGCTCAGGTCCACTCTCCGTGTCTCTTTTATTCCCCGCTCAGGTCCATTCTCAGCGATTCTTTTACTCCCCGCTCAGGTCCACTCTCCGTGTCTCTTTTATTCCCCGCTCAGGTCCGCTCTCCGTGTCCCTTTTATTCCCCGCTCAGGTCCGCTCTCCGTGTCCCTTTTATTCCCCGCTCAGGTCCGCTCTCCGTGCCTCTTTTATTCCCCGCTCAGGTCCACTCTCAGCGTCTCTTTTATTCCCCGCTCAGGTCCACTCTCAGCGTCTCTTTTATTCCCCGCTCAGGTCCACTCTCCGTGTCTCTTTTATTCCCCGCTCAGGTCCGCTCTCAGCGTCTCTTTTATTCCCCGCTCAGGTCCACTCTCAGCGTCTCTTTTATTCCCCGCTCAGGTCCACTCTCAGCGTCTCTTTTATTCCCCGCTCAGGTCCACTCTCCGTGTCTCTTTTATTCCCCGCTCAGGTCCACTCTCCGTGTCTCTTTTATTCCCCGCTCAGGTCCACTCTCCGTGTCTCTTTTATTCCCCGCTCAGGTCCGCTTTCCTCAACTCATTGTCTGTCACAAAATGTCACCTGTTCCACATTTACTGCTTGTCCGTGCTCAGCGCTCATACGTTACCACTCTTTCATTAATCTCATGCATGCCCACACTGCAGCACGGCACTCATTCAAGCTGGAATTTACAATTGAAAGCCTTGCCACACTCATGCTCATTTATTAGCATACAGAATGCCCTTTAAGTTGGCATTTGGCAATCACCTTGTACTCTGGGAAATGCAGCAGTGCAGTCACTGTTTCATGCTGTTCACTGGGACAGGAGATGGAAGTGCTCGTCATGCTGACCTACTTAATGCATCACATTAGCAGTGCAAGCTGAGAATGTGCCACAGGGCAGTGACCGTGACAACCACTGGCAGCATTGTCCCTATGTTACAAGTCGTTGCAGTGGTAAAGTTCTTCAGTTGGCTCTCTGCTGACCTGTAGCAAGCTGAGGCAGTGGACTGCTGTCATTGGTAGGTGGTGTGCCAAGTCTGCAGATACGGGTAAGTGCTTACTCATCTTCTTGGCATGCTCCCTGTCATGCTTTCATCTGGTGCCACCTCAAACATGAAATACTGCGTTTGATGTAACAAACAAAACGAGCAAAAAAAAAGTCCCTCAACAATTCCTCAAAAAATTAATTTTAAAAATTCAGAAAAATGGAAAAGTGCCCTATATAAACAGCACAATATTAAAAACAATAAAACCAGACTGACCACCCGGTGTCAGACCACTAGGCACCAGACACAACAAAGGCAAACCAAACCCAGTTGACCCTACAAAGTCCTCCTCACTAACATCTGGGGATTTGTGCCAAAATTGGGAGAGCTGTCCCACAGACTAGTCAAGAAACAGCCTGACATAGCCATACTCACAGAATCATACCTTTCAGCCAACATCCCAGACTCTTCCATTACCATCCCTGGGTACGTCCTGTCCTACCAGCAGGTCAGACCCACTAGAGATGGCCGTACGGTGATGTACAGTCAGGAGGGAATGGAACGGGAGTCCTCAACATTGACTTCGGAATCCATGAAACCTCATGGCATCAGGCCAAACATGGGCAAGGAAACCTCCTGCTGATTACCACCTACCGCCCTCCCTCAGCTGATGAATCAGTCCTCCTCCATGTTGAGCACCACTTGGAGGAAGCACTGAGGGTAGCAAGGGCACAGAATGTACTCTGGGTGGGGGACTTCAATGTCCATCACCAAGAGTGGCTCGGTAGCACCACTCCTGACCAAGCTGGCCGAGTCTTGAAGGACACAGCTGCCAGACTGGGCCAGCGGCAGGTGGTGAGCGAACCAACACAAGGGAAGAACCTGCTTGATCTTGTCCTCACCAATCCACCTGTCATAGATGCATCTGTCCAAGACAGTATTGGTAGGAGTGACCACCGCACAGTCCTTGTGGAGACGAAGTCTCGTCTTCACAATGAGGATACCATCCAACATATGTGGCACTACCAACGTGCTAAATGGGATCGATTCAGAAGAGATCTAGCAGCTCAAAACTGGGCATCAATGAGGCGCTGTGGGCCATCAGCAGAATTGTATTCCAGCACAATCTGTAACCTCATGGCCCGGCATATTCCTCACTCTACCATCACCAACAAGCCAGGGGATCAATCCTGATACAATGAGGAGCCAACCTGGTGAAGCTACAACACAGGACTACATGCATGGCAAACAGTGGAACCAACATGCTATAGACAGAGCTAAGCGATTCCACAACCAAAGCTCTGCAGTCCTGCCAAATCCAGTCGTGAATAGTAGTGCACAATTAAACAACTAACAGGAGGAGGAGGCTCTGTGAACATCCCCATCCTCAATGATGGCAGAGTCCAGCACATGAGTGCAAAAGACAAGGCTGAAGCGTTTGCAACTATCTTCAGCAGAAGTGCCGAGTGGATGATCCATCTTGGCCTCCTCCCGATATCCCCACCATCACAGTAGCCAGTCTTCAGCCAATTCAATTCAATCCACGTGATATCAAGAAACGGTTGAGTGCACTGGATACAACAAAGGCTATGGGCCCCGACAAAATCCCGGCTGTAGTGCTGAAGCCTTGTACTCCAGAATCAGCCGCACCTCTAGCCAAACTGTTCCAGTACAGTTACAAGACTAGCGTCTACCCGACAATGTGGAAAATTGCCCAGGTATGTCCTGTCCACAAAAAGCAGGACAAATCCAATCCGGCCAATTACCGCCCCATCAGTCCACTCTCAATCATCAGCAAAGTGATGGAACGTGTCGTCGACAGTGCTTTCAAGCAGCACTTACTCACCAATAACCTGCTCAACGATGATCAGTTTGGGTTCCGCCAGGACCACTCGGCTCCACACCTCATTACAGCCTTGGTCCAAACATAGACAAAAGAGCTGAATTCCAGAGGTGAGGTGAGAATGACTGCCCTTGACACCAAGGCAGCATTTGACTGAATGTGGCACCAAAGCGCCCTGGTAAAATTGAAGTCAATGGGAATCAAGGGGAAAACTCTCCAGTGGCTAAAGTCATACCTAGCACAAAGGAAGATGGTAGTGGTTGTTGGAGGCCAATCATCTCAGCCCCAGGACATTTCTGCAGGAGTCCCTCAGGGCAGTGTCCTAGGCCCAACCATCTTCAGCTGCTTCATCAATGACCTTCCATCCATCATAAGGTCATGATGATTGCAGTGTTCAGCACCATTCGTAATCCCTCAGATAATGAAGCAGTCCGTGCCCGCATGCAGCAAGACCTGGACAACGTCCAGGCTTGGGCTGATAAGCGGCAAGTAACTTTCGTGCCAGACAAGTGCCAGGCAATGACCATCTCCAACGAGAGACAGTCGAGCCACCTCCCCTTGACATTCAACGGCATTACCATCGCTGAATCCCTCACCATCAACATCCTGGGGGTCACCATTGACCAGAAACTTAACTGGACCAGCCACATAAATACTGTGGCTACAAAAGCAGGTCAGAGGCTGGGTATTCTGCGGTGAGTGACTCACCTCCTGACTCCCGAAAGCCTTTCCACCATCTACAAGGCACAAGTGAGGAGTGTGATGGAATACTCTCCACTTGCCTGGATAAGTGCAGCTCCAACAACACTCAAGAAGCTCGATACCATCCAGGACAAAGCAGCCCGCTTGATTGGCACCCCATCCACCACGCTAAACATTCACTCCCTTCACTACTGGTGTATTGTGGTTGTAGTGTGTACCATCTACAGGATGCACTGCAGCAACTTGCCAAGGCTTCTTCGTCACCGCCTCCCAAACCCGCGACCTCTATCACCTAGAAGAACAACGGCAGCAGATACATGGGAACACCACCACCTACACATTCCCCGCCAAGTCACACACCATCCCGACTTGGAAATATATCGTCGTTCCTTCATCATCGCTGGGTCAAAATCCTGGAACTCCCTACCTAACAGACTGCAGCGGTTCAAGAAGGCGGCTCACCCCACCTTCTCAAGGGCAATTAGGGATGTGCAATAAATGCTGGCCTTGCCAGTGATGCCCACATCCCATGAACAAATAAAAAAAATTAAAAAGATATCATAAACATTGTAAAAAAAAGGCAAAAAGCCTATTGCTCCTTAAAAGCTTCACAGCGTATGGTGCTTTCCTTGCTCTCATTCCAAATAAGGGCTGAAGGAAGAATCAGGGTTAGAGGAGGAGAAGGAGAGAGGTTTAAGGAGGTAATTCCAGAGAGTAGATCCCAGGTGACTGTAAGCTCTATTGCCAATAGTGGTAGTGGGAATGGAGATGAACAAAAAGCCAGAATGAATCTAAAGGTTTGGGAATATGAACTAAGGAAAGCCAACTTCTGTAACACTGGGAACTTGGGTTTGGGATCCAGGAACACATTGAACTGGTCATTAAGTATGATCCTAGTATTGGAATTTATGGTCTGGATTTCTACATGGTCATGGGATGGCTTGGTTTCAGTATTTTACAGATAAAAAGATGAAAAGGGGACGCTTTGGTTCACAACACAAAATTTCTAAGGAGGAATCGATGAGGTGGTTTTTCTGAAATATGATGGTATCCTCCTGCCTGGAAAGTAATTTGAAGTAAGGAAAGAATAGGTTACCTTTTTGCTCTCTATTAGAGAGCAAAAAGGTAACCTATGTGTGGAGGCGGAAGACGGGGGTATGATTCTTAATGAATACTTTGCTTCGGTCTTCACAAAAGAGGGGGACATTGTAGTTGAGAAGGAGGAATGTGAAATATTGGATGGGATAAACATAGTGAGGGAGGAAATATTAAGGGATTAGCATCTTTGAAAGTAGATAAATCATCAGACCCAGATGAAATGTATCCCAGGCTGTTAAGAGAAGCAAGGGAGGAAATAGTGGAGGCTCTGATCATTATTTTCCAACCTTCTCTGGCTACAGGCGTGGTGCCGGAGGATTGGAGGACTACTAATGTTGTACCGTTGTTTAAAAAAGGGAAAAAAGAATAGACCTAGTAATTACAGGCCAGTCAATCTAACCTCGGTGGTGGGCAAATTATTGGAAACAATTCTGAGGGACAATATTAATTGTCATTTAGAAAGGCACGGATTAATGAAGGTCAATCAGCATGGATTTGTTAAGGGCAAGTTGTGTCTGACTAACTTGATTGAATTTTTTGAGGAGCTAACAAGGAGGGTCGATGAGGGTAGCAAGTTTGATGTAGTGTACATGGATTTTAGCAAGGCTTTTGACTGGTCAGAAAAGTAAAATCCCATGGGATCCAAGGGAAAGTGGCTAGTTGGATCCAAAATTGGTTCAGTGGCAAGAAGCAAAGGGTAATGGTCAACTCGTGTTTCTATGACTGGAAGACTGTTTCCAGTGGAGTTCCACAGGCCTCAGCACTCGGACCCTTGCTCTTTGTGGTGTATATTAATGATTTAGATGTAAATGTAGGGGGCATGGTTAAGATGTTTGCAGATGATACAAAAATTGGCCGTGTGGTTGATGGTGAAGAGGAAAGCTGTAGACTGCAGGAAGATATCAATGGACTGGTCAGATGGGCAGAAAAGTGGCAAATGGAATTCAATCCGGAGAAGTGTGAGGTAATGCATTTGGGGAGGACAAACAAGGCAAGGGAGTACACAATAAATGGGAGGATACTGAGTGGTATAGAGGAACATGGGGACCTTGGAGTGTATGTCCACGGATCCCTGAAGGTAGCAGGACAGGTAGATACGGTGGTTAAGAAGGCATACGGGATACCTTCCTTTATTAGCCGAGGCATAGAATATAAGAGCAGGGAGGTTATCCTAGAACTGTATAAAACACTAGTTAGGCCACAGCTTGAGTACTGCGTACGGTTCTGGTCACCACATTGCAGGAAGGATGTAATTGCACTAGGGAGGGTACAGAGGAGATTTACGAGGATGTTGCTAAGACTGGAGAATTTTAGCTATAAGGAAAGATTGGATAGACTGGGGTTGCTTTCATTTGAACAGAGGAGGCTGAGGGGCGATTTAATTGAGGCATATGAAATTATGAGGGGCCGAGATAGAGTGGATAGGAAGGACCTATTTCCCTTAGCAGAGGGTTCAATAACTAGGGGGCATAGATTTAAAGTGATTGGTAGAAGGATTAGAGGGGAGATGAGGAAAATTTTTTTCACCCAGAGGGTGGTGGGGGTCTGGAACTCACTGCCTGAAAGGGTGGCAGAGGCAGAAACCCTCAATGCATTTAAAAAGTACTTAGATGTGCACCTGAAGTGCCGTAATCTATAAGGCTACAGAGCAAGAGCTGGAAAGTGGGACTCGACTGGATAGCTCTTTTTCAGCCTGCACAGACACAATGGGCCGAATGGCCTCCTCTGTGCTGTAACTTTCTATGAATCTATGAAGAGCACATGAAACACGTACAGTAAAAGCAAATTGAAACAGTAAAAAGAAAAGCCAGAATGTAAAGAACTGTGTTCAGGGGGATATGGAGAGGAGTTTGGAGAGATAGAGTGGGCGAGTCCACAGAGGGCTGGGGAATCAGCAAGGACATAGGTGAACACAACTTGGTGCGGGACAGGATGTGACAGCAAAATGATGAAGGCATACATAAGGGTTTCAGCAGCAGTAAGGCTGAGGTGAGTGCGGAGGCAAGCAATGTTATGGAGCTGGAAGTTACTGCAGATCAGCTTCTATGTGTTCTTCTTCACAATCAAATGCAAACAATGCCTGATTAAGGTGTAAAGGTTACTCTATGTGGAAGATTTGCAGATGCTCCAATGTTGTACAAATGAGCAGTGAACCAAATTCCAAACCTGAAGAAATCTGAATTGGATATATTTGGACAGTTCAGGTTTGGATTGGCCTGTGCTTTTTATGTTTATATGATAAGCTTTTCAATCTATAATGGTCTCAGTCGTCAACAGTAAGATACCTTCAGCCATTAGTCAATTCCTTTCAAGAATTGGGTGAAGACTCGATAAAGTACACATTGCCTAAATTGGGGACAGGACTCTGTAGGTCACCTTTTGAAACAGAAGACTGTCTTCTGAACTCATTGTTCTTACTTGATGAAATTGGTTTCTGTCTTATAGTGGCACTGAAAAAATTACATACTCAAGGATGAAAACTTCTTAAAGGGATACACAGATAGTATTTTTAAAAAATATTGCACAACTTACTTTTAGCATATGGAGTAAAGCCAAAGAAGAAATACCGCTTGTTTCTTGTTTCGATCCCTTTTATAGTCCTATTTTAGGAAGCTATACACTTTCCCATTTCAGGCACCTAAGAACATAAGGAATAGGAGCAGGAATAAGCCATACGGCCCCTCGAGCCTGCTCCACCATTCAATCAGATAATGGCTGATCTTTGACCTCAGCTCCACTTTTCCGCCCGATCCCCATATCCTTTGATTCCCGAGAGTCCAAAAATCTATCGATCTCAGCCTTGAACATATTCAATGACTCAGCATCCACAGCCCTCTAGGGTAGAGAATGCCAAAGATTCACAACACCTCTGCATGAAAAAATTCCTCCTCATCTCAATCTTGAATGGCCGACCCTTTATCCTGGGACTATGCCCCCTAGTTCTAGACTCTCTAGCCAGGGGAAACAATCTCTCAGCATCTAGCCTGTCAAGCCCCCTCATAATCTTATATGTTTCAATGAGATCACCTCTCATTCTTCTAAACTCCATAGAGAATAGGCCCATTCTGCTCAACCTCTTCTCATAGGACAACCCTCTCATCCCAGGAATTAATCTAGTGAACCTTCTTTGTACCACTTCCAAAGCAAGTATATCCTTCCTTAGATAAGGAGACCAAAACTATATAAAGTATTCCAGGTGAGGTCTCACTAAAGCTCTGTACAACTGTAGTAAGACTTCCTTACTCTTGTACTCCAACCCCCTTGCCAACATGCCATTTGCTTTCCTAATTGCCTGCTGTACTTGCATACTAACTTTTTGTGTTTCTTGCATGAGGACACCCAAGTGTCTCTGAACATCAACATTTAATAGTTTCTCACCATTTAAAAAATATTCTGTTTTTCTATTCTTCCTACCAAAATGAATAACCTCACATTTCCCCACATTATACTCCATCTGCCACCTTCTTGCCCACTCAATTAATCTGTTCATATCGCTTTGCAGGCTCTTTGTGTCCTTCTCACAGCTTATTTTCCCACCTAGCTTTGTATCGTCAGCAAACATGGATACATTACACTCAGTCCTTTCATCTAAGTCATTAATATAGATTGTAAATAGCTGAGGCCCAAGCACTGATCCTCGTGGCACCCCACTAGTTACAGCCTGAGAATGACCCATTTATTCCTACTCTCTGTTTTCTGTCCTTTGACCAATCCTCTAATATATTACCCCCAATCCCATGTGTAACAACCTTTTATGTGGCTAGGGCATGATTTTATCGGGGATCCGGGAGGGGGGGTTGGGGTGGTGGAATACCTGACAGGAAACCTTATGATTTTGACGTAAGGATGTCTTTTATTTTTTTGGACGGTTTCCCCCCCGACAGGCCAGCCTGACTGACAGGCTGGCTCTCAGTCAGACAGGAGAAGAGGAAGGAAGAGGATGCGAGCAGATAAGTCTGAGTTGGGGGGGGGGCTCAGTCATTGGGGTGGGCTCAGTCATTGTGGGGGGCCCAGTCAGTCATCAGGGGTGGGTTCAGCCAGTCATCGAGGGTGCATAGTCATCCGGGGTGCATAGTCATCGGGGGGGGGGGGGGGGGAGGCATAGTCATCGGGGGTGGGGCATAGTCATCGGGGGTGGGGGCATAGTCATCGGAGGACATAGACATCGGGGTGCTCAGTCTTCGGGGGGGCATAGTCATTGGGGGGGCATAGTCGTCGGGGGGGGCATAGTCGTCGGGGGGGCCATACTCGTCGGGGGGGGGGGCATAGTCATTGGGGGGGCATAGTCATCGGGGGGGGCATAGTCATCGGGGAGCTCAGTCATCAGGGGTCATCAGGGGGCTCTCGGAGGGTTGGAGATCGTGAAGGGGGCTCGGAAATCGTGGGGGAGGTCGGAGATCATGGGGGGTGGGATTCGCTGCAGGTAGGCTTGTCGGGCCTGGGGGAAGCACTCCTGCTCTGCCGGGCCCACAAGTTGTGAAGTAGAAAGCCCGGGAATCCCGGCCCCCAGGAGTTAAAAACAAAAAATTTGTTAAAATGGTTGCCCACAGCCTCCTCAGAAGCTTTTAGTAACCAACCCACCTCCTAAGAGCGGATTGTTCGCCCGCCCCTCCTCCCACCTCCGTTAAAACCGGAAATTGGCGGGTTGGAGGCGGGTTTTAGATTTTTAAAAATTTACTGACCCCCCCACCCCACCCATTTTTCCAAGTTAAAATCATGCCCCTAGTTTCCGGATCAAGTATTGCAGGTCGGGTGTAGCACAGGTTAGGCGCAGAGTGAAGCTCCTCTACTCTACACAACAGCACACCTTATCTCAACACTAAAAAAAAACCCTGTACTGTACAAGCACAGCATTTTTCATTTCCTCCACCAACTCCTCAAAGTGAGATCGCCAATTTAATGCCGAACCACGGGCACTTTTGTCCCAAGGGCTCATGCAGCTTGGAAGCAAGTTGACGCTGCTCAAACTTATTACATATAGGATTCATGTAGCCAAGCAACAGAGGAGACTTTTGTCCCATCAGTTTGGGCTGGATTGAAACTCATATCCATGCTGCTAACCCACTGCAGCTTAATTGAGTTAGCCATAAAGGTGGTCATGTAGTTGTAATAGACATGTATCACTGTAAACATCTTCTTGAATAAGGAAGACAGTTCTCGGAAAATATCTTCAATGGAATAATCCTTTCAATTTGAAACTTGATTATTATAGAATCATATAGTACAGAAGGAGGCCTTTCGGCACATCGTGCCTGTACTGGCTTTTTGATCGAGCTATCCAATTTGTCCCACTCCCCTGCTCTTTCCCCATAGCCCTGCAAATTTTCAATTTAAAAGTTAATATAAATCTAATTTCAGTCTGTTATGAATATTATGAATATAGACTTTATGAAGGTTGAAAGAAATCGAATCTGATAAAATGGTTTTACTGTGTATTTGAAATGCAATTTTGGCTAATTGAATGAACTTGGAATTACAAAGAAGAGGGTGAAATAGAATTATGAATCTATATTCAATTAAACTCAACTGGCCAGTGTTATATTAAGTAATTTGGATGCATTCCTCTTATTTTTTAGGGTTGCCAGCTCTCCCGGATTGCCTGGGAGTTTCTGAGAATGGGGCATGAATGTCCCGGGAAAACTTTGCGCTTTAAATTACCCCCCTCCCCTGCTCCATGACATCACTGGCTGCTGCCACAAAGAAGCCTCTGGCTCGGTGACATCACCTTCCCGCCCCGGCTACAGTAGAGGGTCGGCATCTGCTTAGGAATGACTGAAAACTGAACCAGCTAGGTGCCAGGAGTCTGGAGGAAGCCGGGATTGGGGGGGGGGGGGGTGGGGGGTGGGGTGGGGGGTGGGGGGTGGAGAAAAGAGAGAGAGAGAGAGATAAAGAGAGATGGAACGGGGAGGTGTGGGTTAGGGTGAATAGGGACTAGAGAGCAGGAGATTGGGGCTCTAGGAGGAGAATGGGCATTTGGGATGAGGGTTTGGGGAATGGGAGAGAGGGAGACTGGGGAATGGGGGCCAGGGGGATTGGGGCTCAGGCATGGGGAGAAAGGAAGGCTGGGACTCCAGGGGAATGGGCATTGGGGATTGGGTGGGGGTGAGGCCCAGCATTTCCTGCAAAGCCAGGGGCAGCAGCAACTTGGTGAGTGAGAGCAGCACAGAGCGAGGAGCAGCCATTAAAAAGGTGAGTGAAACCTGGGGACTTTTCTGTGGGTAAATAGTGTTTGTTTCCACAGTTTGTGAATGGGGAACAACAGGACAGAGAATGAGGATTCTCATTATTAGAACAAAGGCGAAAGGGAGAAGGAAGGGCTATTAGACTATGGGATATTTCACCACTAGTGGCTATTGAGGCAGAGACTAGAGCAACATTTAAAAGGGAACGGGATTAATATTTGAAAAGGAGGGATATAAAAAGAGATGGGGGGAAATGGGGTTACAGGAGAGACCGTCAGAACAGGCACAGGGGGCCGGAATGGTCCCCTCCTATGCTGTAATTTCTATCATTCTATGAATACTCTCCCTTTATTGAGCCTGAGCCCAGGGACTGGTTTAGAAATGTTGCTCAGCTGAGTTTAGGACGATGTGCCCTGTGAGAAGTCCTCCAACCTCCAAGCTCACTGCATTTGGTGTAATCTATTGGTTTAGTTCAGGTTCGTCTGCACCGGCCGGTTTTGACATGTGAAGTTTAAGTGTAGATCAGTTCTGACTGAGGCTCCCAGTTCACAGTCGTCACCATCACACTGAGTCTGAGTCCAAATCAGAGTCCAAGGAGATAGGGAGAGAGATGGGGCCATTGACTGAGGAGCCCATGTGGTGCAGGGGGATTCTGGTTCTAGTTACAAGGTAAATATCAACAGGTTATAGGATTATTAGTTACAGGTGGGATATCGGGGTGTTACACATCTATTACATATACACTATCAGTATATTGTATTACTGTTGATTATCAGGGGCATCTGACTGTTAGCAGTATTACTATTAGTTATCGGTACAATATCATTGAGTTACTATTACTTACTAGTGAAATTGAAGTTCCTCCCACTTCCGGTTTCCGCCCTGCAAATCCCTCCCCTCACCTTTGGTTTCCCTTCTTCGCCTGCTTGCACGTTGTTTCCTGGTTCTCAAAACTTCGCGCACAACGGCTACTGACCCAAAACCACAAGAAAAGATACTCAACTCCAGGGGGCCCAACCTTCATAAGATAAATGCAATAACATTCGCAGACGTCACGTGGTCAAACGATACGTGACCGGATGTTGCATGATCAAACCTCCAGGAATACCTCCAACCAGAGTTGGCAGCCATAGTTACTGCTCAAATGCACAAACAAATAGAATTTATCTTGGCTTCTAGCATTACCATATATTAACATAAAATATTAATTCTCACTGTAAGGCATTTAGTAGAGAAAACAGCATTCCCAGATCTACAAGGATTCTCTTAATGAGAGCAAAGCTAGATATGGGCAGAAAATGTGAAATCTCACTAATTGATGGGATTTTACACTGCTGTGTTTCCTAAACAATTTTGTTGGCTAATTTAAAATACTTATCACATTGCTTTTTAATATGGCACAGCATGAAAACAAGAACAAACACAGAAACAGAGAGAGATAGAGAATATCAAGAGATATCTGAGCAAAGCGAATGAGGTGTAGATAGGGGCATTTGTAATCCATTTACCGTATATATATCCAGTACTCAAGGCATTTTTTGCACATTTCTTCAATTTTTCAGACATTTTCTTCCGATGTACATGTTAAATTATGAATTCTTTACTTATTGAATTTTAAAAACTGAAAATAAATCAGCACACAAGGTACATCCTATAAACTACTGTTATAACAACAACTTGGATTTACACAGTGCTGCTCATGTGCAGGAAGACATCTCAGGGTGCTTTGCAATATGGAGGAAAGAGATATGAAGGACATGGACAACAAGAGGAGGGAATTATAGAGCCTAGAATGAGGAACCAAAAGCATGGTTGAAGAAAACCACGAGGGGGAAATGAAAGACACCCAAAGCTAGAGCTCCCTGGATGACTAAAGATATAGAGATTATAATGAAATAGGAAAAGGAGGCTTATGATAAATGTCAGGTTCATAATTCAGTAGAGAACCAAGCTGAATACAAAAAGTACAGGGGACAACTGTAAAAAGAAATAAGAGGGGCAAGGAGAGTGTATGAGAATCGATTGGCGGGTAACATAAAAGGGAACCCAAAAGTCTTTTATAAACATATAAATAGTAATAGGATAGTCAAAGGAGGGGTGGGGCCGATTAGGAATCAAAAATTAGATCTTCTTATGGAGGCAGAGGGCATGGATGAGGTACTAAATGAATACTTTCCATCGGTCTTCTCTAGAGAAGAGGATGCTGCCAACGTCACAGTAAAGAAGGAGGTAGTAGAGAAATTGGATAGGTTTAAAAATAGATAAAAGGGAGGTACTTAAAAGATTGGCAGCACTCAAAGTAAAAAAAATCACTCGGTCCAGATGGGATGGATCCAAGGTTGCTGAGGGAAGTAAGGGTGGAAATTGCGGAGGCTCTGGCCATAATCTTCCAATCCTCCTTAGATATGGGGGTGGTGCCAGATGACTGGAGGATTGCAAATGTTACACCCCTGTCCAAATAAGGGGAGAGGGATAAACCTAGTAACTACAGGCCAGTCAGCCTAACATCGGTGGTGGGGAAACTTTTAGAGACGACAATCCAGGACAAAATTAATTGGCACTTGAATAAGTATGGGCTAATAAATGAAAGCCAGGACGGATTTGTGAAAGCCAAGTCTTGTTTGACTAACTAGATTGAGTTCTTTGATGAAGTAACAGAGAGGGTTGATGAGGGTGTTGATAACGTATTGGAGTTTGTAACTCACTGTGATGTTTGATTGTAACACATTGGAGAAATTAGAAATGTGAGTATTTGTAACTTGACTCAAGTGAAGTTGCACAGAAAGATGTGCTAAATACTATACACAACGATCTTTTTTCCCAATGTTTTGAGAGATTTTGGTTGTGCTCAGTATGCTTGTGTCCAGTAATTTGAAGATAAAGAAAAGCTTCTCAACCAACAATGGCAAGGAAGGGTTCAGCGGGTTTAAATTGTTGTCAGCGCAGGGCTGCCTTGGCCACTGCCATACATTCTTCCCATTACAATGGTAACCATAGTAGTGAACTTTGTTACTGCTACAAATGTGTCCTGCATTCCATCTGCTCCTCCTAGGGGAACTAACTTTTTGGCAAGCATGAAAGCAAAGAATATGATGGAGAGCTGCAGTATAAGCATCTGCCTTGAATGAAACTTGCAGTGGTCAGCAGAATGGACGACAGGTAAAAGAACAACTCATGAACTTTAGTTAGAATGGATTGGAGTCTGTGATATACATGGTGAGAAAGAGGAAAAGCAACCAGAACAGAATGGGAAGCCCAAGGAAAGCAAAGCAAAGCAAAAATCAAAATAGCTTCACTATCTTCAGGAGTTACAGCTACATCTTTTGAATAATCATAACGAGCAGGTACAAAATGTACAGGGGACAAACACATCTAAACTCTCGTCCTTGGTTTCTAACTGCTGTTGAGAGTACACTGGGCTGGTTCTAATTTGTGGAATGAAAAATGCACATGATGAGGTTAACTATTTAAAGCTGAGTACTGAAACAGACGAGGTAGATTTTTATTACTTTTTTTTTGAAGAGGATGTGAACAATTGCAGGGTGGGTGTTAAGTGCTTAAGACATACAAATAATTACTGGGCTGCACTGAAGAAAAGACAAATATTCAGCTTCAAATCAGGTGAGTTGAAGGATTAAATGTTGAAACCCCTGGAAATTTACAAAATGTGAGCAACTGCAGAGTCAAAAACGTTATGTTGACAATGATGCACATGGAGATAATCCAAAAAAGATACCAGTCTGCAACTGATGTGATTAGAAAGGCTACCAGCATAGAAAGCTGAAGGAATACCACTAGATGTAATTCAGACAGGCTACTACCATAGAAAGCCTGCAATAAAGTACTTCCAATCTCTGGCCAACATTGCTATACATTACACCTAACAGTGCAGAACAGAGTAGCCACTACAGAACCACACTGCAAACAAAGTGGCAATGTATAACGGATTGGCATTTTAATGACTGAACACATTTGCCATCAAAACATATTTTCTCCTATGTGTTAGCCCATTGTGTTTTTCTTCATGTTTTCTGGCCATTCTTGTTCTCCAATGAGGTGCTCCCTCAGTGCCTTCAGCGTGGGTGGTGAAAGGCTGGTGACATTCAGATAAGAGCCCTTGAGATGCTTGTGGTCAGTTTGTGTCATGTGATCTCAAAACATTGGTGAAAATCCTTGGAAACCCATTTAGGAAAACAGGATTTAACTTATTCTGCAACCTCAAAGCATTGGTCAGAGGCCTAGGGCTACCGGGTGCGTTCTCGGCGGGGGGGCCCCGAAAATCCCGAAATCCAGGTGCGGGACCGGATCGCGCCTCGATCCCGCCCACTTCCGGGTTCCCCGATGACGCGCCGGCGTGCGCGCGCAGCCCCCGCTGGTGGGAATCCCGCAGGCAATTAAAGCCAGCGGGATGCCACTTGACAGTATTTACTTTGCTTGTTCAGGTCATTAACTGACCTGATTAAGGGACTGTGTGTGATTTTGGATATGATGTGGAGATGCCGGTGATGGACTGGGGTTAACAATTGTAAACAATTTTACAACACCAAGTTATAGTCCAACGATTTTATTTTTAATCCCACAAGCTTTCAGGGGCTTTCCCCTTCCTCAGGCAGTGTGGGGGCTTTCCCCTTCCACACTGCCTGAGGAAGGGGAAAGCCCCCGAAAGCTTGTGGGATTAAAAATAAAATCGTTGGACTATAACTTGGTGTTGTAAAATTGTTTACAATTGATTTTGGATAAACATGGGACTATTTCACACACTGGGGGAAACACTCCCAGTTGAAATGGACGTGTTGCAGCTGTCAGCCTGTGGCAGCTGCAAAAGTCCATTTGACAGGTGGGGGGGCGGGGAGACCCTCAGCCATTGCAGGAGGCCGCTCTGTCACTTGGGACAAAGTTTGGCCTCCACCACCCTCCTCCTGATGGTCGAAGTCACCAACCTGCACACTTACCCCGGGGTCCGGAGACATGTACCTACCTTGCGGACCCCCTCAGATGTACATCTTCCGGATGGGGGCCGCCGTAGCTGCAGTCATGACCTCCTCGGAGGGCGAACAGCATCACCAGCCTCACCATCCACGCCGTCCACCTCTGACACGTGGAGCTCCACAACAGAGTGCTGTGACACATCCACCTGTACAGCAGGAGGGAGGGCTACCGCAGAGAGAGATGCGTCGCAGAGGGCACTACCCTCGCCACACGTTCCACAGACCGAGGCTCAGCCTCCTGGACCTCTCTGAGCAGCAGTGCACACGGAGGCTCAGAGTCAGTCGACATGTAGCCGTGGACATCTGCAGCCTCTTTCATGCCGAGCTGCTCCTGGCTGGCCCGTGCACCATCTTCCTACCTGTCGCTGTCAAAGTCACCACTGCCCTCCCGGACTTCTGCTCCACAGCCTTCCAGGCTGCAACCGGGGACATCCCCGATGTCTCTCAGTCGTCTGTGCAGAAGAGCCCTGCAAATACACCTACACCCACTCTGCAGTGACACACTGGGTGGCATCAGTGGTGGGTCCTCATAGGGATACCCAGGAGCGGGAATTATTGCACAAACCGGACAGGATTCGCGAAGACATGGCAGTAGTGGTGCCATTATAATGTGTGATGTGAGTTGTTCTTTAATTCAATAGAAGTAAGAACCATGACAAACCCTCAAACACCCTTGTGCATCCCCTTCATGCTCACGACACGTTTGCCTTACGCTGCCTACTGCACATATGTGATGCATGCCCTGTGGCTGCAGCACAGGTGGTGGCAGGTTGAGTGAGGCTGGCCGTGAGAGAGATGCACGAGAGGGTGAGTATGGGATAGAGCCATGAGATTGTATAAGGATTGGGTTGCGTGGTAGTGGCAGGGTGAGTACTCGCGAGGTGAGTAGGTGCAGGTAAGATGAGGATGAGGTTTGAGTGGGTATGAGGGGTGATGTGACAGAGTAGTGTTGGCAGTGCCGAAGGAGATGTGGGGTGGGGGCAGTGTTGTGGCAGACAGAGTGTAGGGGAAAGACTACGTGTTCTCACTGTGGCTGACCTACTGAGGTCATTGGAGCGCCTCCTGCACTGTATGCAGGTGGGCGATATGTTGGTGGCGCTGGTGACTTCCTCTGCCATCTCGAGCCAGGCCTTCTTGGTGGCAGAGGCAAGCCGCTTCCTCCCGCCCGCCGGGTGGAAGATCTCTGTCCTCCCCCTCCTCCTCACCCCATCTAATGATACCTGGGGTGAGGCATCATTAAACTGGGAGCAGCCTTCCCCCTGGGCTGCTCCATGCTGTAATTTTTGCTGTTTGTGGCAGCTTCTATCAGTGGAGGACTGCCCCTTTAAATAGAGCGCCACCAGCTGACAGATCTTACTGCGCATGCGCAGCCCGCCCGACGCGCAGATCAGCAGTGGGGAACCCGGAGGAGCAGGTAAGTGGATCCAATTAGTGGGTTGCCTACTACGATCGCGCGGGCAACCCACTAATTTCACCGGGCGCGTTGAAAACACGCCCGCTGGCCCACCCACCGAGAACCTGCACCCCTGGTAAAATCGGGCCCCTATATTCAGGGCTGTTTTTGAGTTGTACATTTTTTTTGAGTTGCCTTCTTTTTTTGAAGCTGTTCTCCAGCTATTGTTAATTTTCAAGATTGACATGTATGCAGATGCTGCCACACATTTGTAGAGTAGACAAATGTTTTGAATTTAGTGCCTGAGGGGCATTTGTGCTTGATCTTTTTGTATGCACATGGAGACTGTAGCAAAAGATATAGCCAATGAGTGACAGTGCATCGCAAGTGAACGGCAAAACTGTGACCAACAATAGGGGATGCAATGTATCCCAATCTCCTGCCCAGCACAAGGAAGGGGCTGATCCTTATACAGAGAGGACATGATTTGGACATAGGCCTAGAGAGATTGGTGTTAAACTTGTAGATTATACCATAATAGGGCATACAGTTAATTCTTTAGAAGAAAACTGGAATGGAATATCGATAAGATGGGGGGAATGGACTAAAAAGTGGCAGAAATTCAAATCTAATAATTTGTGAGATGATCCATTTTTGTAATAATACTCTGAATTGAAGCAGGCTCAGTGCTGTGGAAGAGCAGAAGTTTGGGGTTATAGGTTCACAGCACATTAAAGGCAGCATTACAGGTTGATGAGGATGTAAAAAAAAGCAAATGGAATTCTAGGTATCACATGAGGCATAGAATATAACAGCCCAGAGGTAATTATGAACTTATATTATAACCTCAATAAGGCCTCAGTTAGAGTATTGTGTGCAGTATCGAGCTCCACGCTATAGAACAGATATTGAGAATTTCGAGAGGGCACGATGCATATTCACCAGGATACTGCCTGGCACAAGGAAATCCAAATACAAAGTGGGACTTGTTTCATTGGAACTATGCAAATTATGGGGTGATACGATAGAAGTTTTCAAATTATGAAAGGTTGGAATTGGATAGAAAGAAACAGATTGTTTCCAGCAGTTGAGAGTCTAGAACAAGGCGCCATAGATAAAAGGTAAAACACAAGCGATTTAGAGCAGACGGCAAGGGAAACTACACACAGAGGTGTTTAGACTGTGGAATTCATTTCCAGGATTAGTGGTTGAGACAGAAACTGTCAACATTCAAGATTAGGTTGGATAGGTGGATGAAGGAAATAGGGAAAAAGGGCTTTGGGAAGAGGACAGGTAAATGCATTCAGGACTATTTGCTTGTGTGGAGGGGTAATTGCCGACATGGACTCATTGGGCTAAATGGCTTGTTTCCATATAGTAATTTCTATATATCTCTATATATTTGCTAAGCATGTACAAGTGGAAATTCCTTAACTAAATATCTTGACAATATACTTTTATTTACCATTTTAAAACAATAGTGGCTACAAAATCTGAACTAAAGGAACCCCAAACCTCAATCTCTAAGACTGCACGTAACTTAAAAATAGACTAATTAGGATCTTCCTAAACTACATTTTTTAAAAATTAGAACAGAAATTGAATTAATTTAATTAAATTGAAAAATTTATTTTAAGACATCTGAAATTCCTTCTACTTGCTCTATGTCTTCTTCACACTTCCAATCCCTTCCTCTTTTCGCATTCTGAGAATCTACTTTTTTCTCTTCTCTGTTTTACAAGTTGCAGTTTTATAAGTTTTACAGTTGCAATGTTTACTCAAAGCTGCATGACCTCTCTCCCCCATATATACATACAATTTTAATTAGTCTCAGGAGTAATTATTAACATAAAAATGGTTCAAAATAATTGTAAGCATATTTTGATTTAGTTTCAGAAGACATTAAAATAAGGTTACATGTTATGTGAAATAAAGTAATCATGCTTATTTAACTCAACACTGGGAATCATTGACCACTTGCTAATTAAGCTGAGGAAGTGTTTACATGTTCAAAGGATCACAGTAATTCTACCTGTGCTGTTAATGAATCAACTTTGATGTACAAAATGCATACAGGCCAACATAGAAAACTAACAAAAGCTGACCAACTGCTTCAAAAAAGCTGACAACCCTGAAATGTGAAAATAAGTAGTTAGATGGGCTTTGTATAATAAGGGCAGAATATATGAATTTAAAATAGCAATTGAATTATGTCTGCATGCATTGGTCTGGTTATTTCCTGCTCTCTAACCCTATTTCACTTGAAACCTACACTTAATCTTGACTCCAACCCTAACCACCATACACACACACACACACACACACACACAGAACTATTGACATTTTGCAATTTATGATGACTTTATTTTTGAAAACATTTAAATAAATATTATCATTATTTGTCAAGATTTCAAAGTTCAGCACTCATTGATAACAATGGGAATAATTGGCCCCAAACTGTGTTAAAGGATGTGGTTCTTGATAGTCTTCATTTGGAAGCAGGTCTTTAAGATTAATCCCCCGATTCAAATTTCATGCTACTAAATTATGCTAAAGTTGTTGGTACAGTTCATGTCTAATTTGAAATAATTCCCAGATGATTACCACTTGGCAGCAGCATTCATGTTGCCACGTTATCCAGATGAATCCAGAATCTATTTGAACCATTCAAGTACTCTTCAGTTGTATGCTATTGATTGTGCTGAGCAGTAGCTTTTAGCTTTTCTTTCCATCACTTTCAGGACTAATTGGACCATACAAAATTACTGCTGTCTGTTGGAAGCAATAGCTTAATTAGTATAAGAGCTGCCAGTACCTAGTCAGTGGTACCATGTCAACCAGCAATCCCTCAGAGTCTGTTAAGCTCACACGGGCCATGCAGCCTAAAAGAAGGAATTGCAGTTATTTCATGTTGTTTGTTTATTCCATATGCTTCTGTTGAAATGCAAAAGGAATGCATTATCTGGTCAGTTATATTTCTTTCATCCAGATACACGTACATACACATATACACACACCTATATATGGAACATGAAAATAATTCACTGCTTTATTCACTTCTCTCTCTCTACATATTGGGGGGAATATTAACCTCCAAGGACAGGTGGGTTGGGGGTGGGTGGGAAAATAATTTTTTTTAAATCCTCAAACTCGACCCCAACCCGCCCACATCCAGTTTTAACGGAGCAGGTCAGGGGGCAGGCAACCAACCTGTTCTCAGGAGGTGGGTCAGTCACTAAAATCTTTTAAGGAGGCTCCGTGCCTCCATTTTAATACAATTTTTATTTTTAATGCATGGAGGCCTGGATTCTTAGGCCGCGGGAATCCCGGTAGGCAAAAGGAGGCGAGAATGGCTGAATCCATGAGGCATGTGTCTTTATTGCACTGCTTGTGGGCCAGGAGGGGCAGGAATGCTTCTCCACTGGCCCACCAAGTTTACTTCCTATTGATCGGCCAACCCCTACCCCCCCCCCCCCGCCACGATGCCCGATTTGCAACCCCCCCACGATGTCTGATTCGCCCCAACAGTCCCCCTCCCCCACCTCCCGCGATATCAGACTTAGCTGAATCTGCTCCCCAGCTGCTTTCCAGCCCAACAGCCAGCCAGCCTTATCAATCTGTCTGGCTGTCGTGCGGGAAACCTGATGAAAGAAAGTAAAAAGACGTCCTGCCGTTAAGTTCGCAGGACCTACAGGTACAGGAAACCCTTACATCCGAGTTCCCATCCAAAAACTCCTCCCACCACTGCTCTCTTCCAGGCTCCGAGCAAATATTATCTACATAAGGACCCAGTAGAGGTTTTTCAGTCATACTGCCACAGTACTGAACTATCAAGGAGTTTTGTTTCACTGACAGGAAGTTGAAAGATGGAAGGTCAGATGCAGGTTGCTCCCAAGAACTTTAAAGGAAAGGAAAGGACTTGCATTTATGTAGCACCTTTCATGATCTCAGGGCATTTACACCAAAAGGACCTGAAGGCAACACAGTATTCAAGCTTAGCAGTGAAAAAAAAAGGCAACATCATAGGTCAGACTCAATAGTTCTCCAGGAGAGCAGGTGCACTCTTTACATGCATTCAGTCCAAAAGAATCCCCACTAGTGTTGCATGTATTGTGGGCACATGCTGACACATGTGCATTACTACATGCCTTCTTAACAATTGGAATTTCTCTCTTCTACTCTGCTTGCAGAGAAAGATCCATAACAACAGAGAGAAGTTCGAAATGCCCATTGGGAGTCCTATAAATATGTGAATTTGAAATACTCAGCACAACATGGGTGAAGGTTTCTCTGTGCATTAGACGTAACAAAACCATAAACCTATTCTTTATAAACAGATGTATGATTTTGCTACACTTACAGCACAAAGGAAACCTTCGCCCATTGTGCTTTTGAGTGTCAGTTTAAATATGATGTTAGAAATTACAGGTTAGACCTATAATTTCAAGGCTTGATCAACACATTTGTTACACTCAATTGGAAATTTCTTATGTCCTAGTTTTAGTGCATGTATTTCATGGCTAATTTTCTTTTTTTTATGTAAAAGACACTGATAGATTACATAAAGTAATTTTAAAATGCCACCATAACCTTTAATTAATCACAGTAAAAGTCTCTTTATGGATCACAGTTACATGGAATCAATTGTGATATTTACATTTATTCAGCACTTTAGCTATCAATATTTAGCTTGAAGAAACAGAAGAGCTTTGCAGAAGAGCAATCACACAAATACTAAATAATAAATAAAAACATTGTGTAACACACAATAGTTTCAAATCTCTAATAGATAAAGCAATTTATAGAAAATGTACTGCACAAGGACCACTTATTAGAAAGTCCTACTTTATCAAAGGTAGAATGCACTTTCAATTACTCATCTCTTTTTTCTGAGAACACTTATTTCATGTTTTCAGGACATGGTAAGCCATAAGCTATTGGAATTTCTGTCACTTTCATACTCCTGGCTCCAGGAAGTGAGCTGAGGCACAAGCAACAGGAGATTGGAAGTCCCGACCAATTACACTTTTACCAGTGTAATGGGCCCACAGGAAATTCAACACTCATATGTATTATAGTACAGTATGAATAGGATCATTTCCTGCCAGAAAAATATTACCATATCAGTCACATCTGCGCAAATTTTCCAAATCGTCATGCCCAATTGAAGTGCCTAAAATAAGAGCACCTGAATGGAAAAAAGGGGAAGGACCATTATACTAGATTTCACCCAATTAACATCCTATTCAATTTTACAATCGGGTTTTGTACTGACTCCAGAAGTCTCCAACAGTGTTCAGTTAAATATATTATAATTAGTCACCAATTACATAATTTAGATGTCCACACAATTTTCAGGTAATTATGCTTCACCTAGGCTTTACACCAGGTGATAAAGATAATTTGTAGTTTGCCAGCATTAAAGTAATTTTAAATTATCTTCTGTGTCCGCTTTGTGGGAGGGCTGTGTTTCTCTGTGTGGGGAAGATAGGAAAACACAAAAGTATCTAGTATGCAGATGGAGCCTTCAAAAGATGATTCATCCCTGTTTGTTTGCAAGTAGTCCTCCAAATAGTCTGATTATTAAAGCAGGTGCTTATGTTGTTTAGGACACTATTAGTCACATTGCCTAACAAATAGTAGTGCGTGCGAAGACAGACTGAAATAAGATTAATTACTAGGCTCATTCACCTGCTGTCTGGTTGTAAACAACAAGCCATTATGTGTAATAGCTATTCTACCAAGAAGAGGAATCTTACCCATTTTGGTAGCGCTGCCTTACTTTAGAGATGTGAAAATTGAATCAGGAAACCTGACAGGCAATCTTTGTGTTGCTGAACTCTGTTTTGTCCAAAGTGAAAGTACCTTTTAATCTGCCTTTTTTCCCTTTCTGGATCAAAGGGAGGAGAAAGAGAGTGGTAACTGAGATGAGACTCCCTGTTTGCCAGTTCTTCATTTGTTGTACAATTGTTCGGGCTACAGGCTAACAAGGGATGCCGTGAAGTATCTTTCTCACATAAAAGCCTTTCATTGTGGATACGTGGTCGAAGTTACAAAGTTACTACAGAAAAACAAAAACACGAGGGAAAAACCTACTTGACCTCGTCCTCACCAATCTACCTGTCGCAGATGCATCTGTCCATAACAGTATTGGTAGGAGTGATCACCGCAAAGTCCTTGTGGAGACGAAGTCCCGTCTTCACACTAAGGACACCATCCAACATGTTATGTGGCACTACCGTCGTGCTAAATGGGACAGATTCAGAACAGATCTAGCAGCTCAAAACTGGGCATCCATGAGGCACTGTGGGCAATCAGCAGCAGCAGAATTATATTCCAGCACAATCTGTAATCTCATGGCCCGGCATATTCCTCACTCTACCATTACCAACATGCCAGGGGATCAACCCTGGTTCAATGAGGAGTGTAGAAGAGCGTGCCAGGAGCAGCACCAGGCGTACCTAAAAATGAGGTGCCAACCTGGTGAAGCTACAACACAGGACTACATGCATGCTAAACAGCGGAAGCAACATGCTATAGACAGAGCTAAGCGATTTCACAACCAACGGATCAGATCAAAGCTCTGCAGTCCTGCCCCATCCAGTCGTGAATGGTGGTGGACAATTAAACAACTAACAGGAGGAGGAGGCTCTGTAAACATTCCCATCCTCAATGATGGCGGAGTCCAGCACATGAGTGAAAAAGACAAGGCTGAAGCGTTTGCAACCACCTTCAGCCAGAAGTGCCAAGTGGATGATCCATCTTGGCCTCCGCCCGATATCCCCACCATCACAGAAGCCAGTCTTCAGCCAATTCGTCTCACTCCACGTGATATCAAGAAACGGCTGAGTGCAATGGATACAACCAAGGCTATGGACCCTGACAACATCCCGGCTGCAGTGCTGAAGCCTTGTGCTCCAGTACTAGCCGTGCCTCTAGCCAAACTATTCCAGTACAGCGACAACACTGGCATCTACCCTACAACGTGGAACATTACCCAGGTATGTCCTGTCCACAAAAAGCAGGACAAATCCAATCTGGCCAATTACCGTCCCATCAGTCTACTCTCAATCATCAGCAAAGTGATAGACGGTATCGTTGACAGTGCTATCAAGCAGCACTTACTCACCAATAACCTGCTCACCGATGCTCAGTTTGGGTTCCACCAGGACCACTCGGCTCCAGACCTCATTATAGCCCTGGTCCAAACATGAACAAAAGAGCTGAATTCCAGAGGTGAGGTGAGAGTGACTGCCCTTGACATCAAGGCAGCATTTGACCAAGTGTGGCACCAAGGAGCCCTAGTAAAATTGAAGTCAACGGGAATCAGGGGGAAAACTCTCCAGTGGCTGGAGTCATACCTAGCACAAAGGAAGATGGTAGTGATTGTTGGAGGCCAATCATCTCAGCCCCAGGACATTGCTGCAGGAGTTCCTCAGGGCAGTGTTTTAGGCCCAACCATCTTCAGCTGCTTCAACAATGACATTCCCTCCATCATAAGGTCAAAATTGGCGATGTTCGCTGATGATTGCAGAGTGTTCAGTTCCTTTCGCAATCCCTCAGATAATGAAGCAGTCCGTGCCCACATGCAGCAAGACCTGGACAACATCCAGGCTTGGGTTGATAAGTGGCAAGTAACATTCGCACCAGACAAGTGCCAGGCAATGACCATCTCCAACAAGAGAGAGTTTAACCATTTCTCCATGACATTCAACAGCATTACCATCACCGAATCCCCCATCATCAACATCCTGGGGGTCACCATTGACCAGAAATTTAACTGGGCCGGCCACATAAATACTGTGGCTACAACAGCAGGTCAGAGGCTGGGTATTCTGTGGTTAATAACTCTTCTCCTGACTCCCCAAAGCTTTTCCACCATCTTCAAGGCACAAGTCAGGAGTGTGATGGAATACTCTCCACTTGGGTGAGTGCAGCTCCAACAACACAAGAAGCTCGACACCATCCAGGACAAAGCAGCCCGCTTGATTGGCACCCCATCCACCACCCTAAACATTCACTCCCTTCACCACCGGCACACCATGGTTGATGTGTGTTCCATCCACAGGATGCACTGCAGCAATTCTCCCAGGCTTCTTCGACAGCACCCTCCAACCCCTCGACCTCTACCACCTAGAAGGACGAGGGCATCAGGCACTTGGGAACAACACCACCTGCACGTTCCCCTCCAAGTCACACACCATCCCAACTTGGAAATATATCGCTGTTCCTTCATCGTTGCTGGGTCAAAATCCTGGAACTCCCTACCTGACAGCACTGCGGGAGAACCTTCAACACACGGACTGCAGCGGTTCAAGAAGGCAACTCACCACCACCTTCTCAAGGGCAATTAGGGATGGGCAATAAATGCTGACCTTGCCAGCGACGCATACATCCCATGAACGAATAAAGAAAAAACTTAGGTATGGAACTTTTACTGTTTTGCAACTGTTTCAAAGTATTGTTCAGAGATCAAGTATCCTTTTGCTACATTCATTCTCCAGATTGATTCATTTTGCTTCTGTGTTATTTATGTCTCTGAGTAAACACCACCTGGCATTTTTATCCATAACTATACGGTTTGCAAGTATCATCTTCCACTCACTTCAGAAAGGTGTATAAGTTTTGTCGCGGGAAGGCAAAAGGATGGTTTACGAGATAATTTAAAAAACAAAATACAGGTTGGTGCAATGGGAACAGAAGAAAAAACTTTACTCTGATGTGGATGGGCAGATCTGAGAATGTCCAATTTTGTACTCATGTATATTTTGGCTATGAAAACCGGGTATGGTAGTATTGTAGTTATGTTACTGGACTAATAATCCAGAGTCTTGAGCTAATAATCCAGAGAGCGTGAGCGCAAATCCCACCATAGCAGCTTGAGAATTTGAATTCAGTTTTAAAAAAAAATCGGAAAGTAATAAGCTGGTTTCAGTAAATGTGACGAAAAAGCTGTTGGATTGTTGCAAAAACCCAACTGGTTCACTAATGTCCTTTAGGGAAGGAAATCTACTGTCCTTTCTAGGTCTGGCCTATATGTGACTCCATTCCCACACCAATGTGGTTGACTCTTAACTGCTCTCTGAAGGGGGCGAGTAGGCCACTCAGTTGTATCAGGGCAACTGGGGATGGGCAATAAATGCCAATGACACCCACATTGCAAAAATGAATTAAAAAAAAGAGAATTTAGACACATTCCCTTAATACTAGTATTTACTGTATAAAGGTTGCAAATAGGCAACTGGTTTGATTCAGAATGGACATGTCAGGCAGCATACAAGAAGTATTTTATAAAGTAGCAGAAGCTGCTGAATGTTGCTGTACATGAAGTTCTAAACCTTAATAATTATGGTTCATTTTTGGATTATAATAAAACATAAAACAAGTTCAAAGCAAGATAAATTGTTAAAATTTATCATTTTTATCTAGGGCAGAGTTCCTTTTTTTAAAAAAACTTTGTTATAATTTTCATCCATAATTTTAAATATTTTTTCATCTTTATGTTCTTCCTGGCACTGCACAATATTCCTCAGATAGAAGCCACACAGGCAGGAAGGTAACTGTTCTCAAGCTCTGACAGTGCTACTGAGACTTTCCCTTTCTGATTTCACTGCGGGGAGATCCTTCTCCTTATAAGTACCACCAGTTAGGAATTTTACAAGACAAATTAGCATTTTGTTCTTGTCTAAATATAAAAGGTCACAAATAACACTTGTGATTAAGGAAATACATTTTATGAACTATGTTTTCCTTGTCTATATGCCTTCTCTTGGTGAAAATCAATCAGAAGCATGACATCAGGGGGATAAAAGTCCGCTGCGCTGTTTTTCTGACATGTTCGAAGCACATATTCCAAAATTGTGCACCCCAGCCCATGATTTTCGGCCCAATAAAGTTAAAAGGTGGAAAATGGTGGGATGGAATGCACAATTTTGTGATATGTGCTCCTGGCATATGCCAAGGAGTGGTACAGCAAAATCTTTATCCCCTGGTTCCATATTTACACTAATGACTGTCTGCTTTATCTTTCTGCCACCACTTTTGATTCCACTTAAAACCTTTCTTTTCATATGATTTTTTGGTACCATCCCTCAAATTCAATCCATCTATTCTCCTTCCCACTGAGGACTCAGTTTCATTTATCTCATCTATAAAACAATCTTGAAGATATATTTCCAATGTTAAAGGTGCTTTATATAAATGGAAGCTGTTGTAAGTTCTTTCTTACCTGTGCATTAACTGCTTGTGACTAACGCAAAGAGCTGTTTGGTAGTCATGGGTTACACAGACTTTATGTTGACTGCACTTCACCTTCAGACATGGGTCCTTTGTTGGATCCAGGGCTAAGAAAAGAAAAAGGAATTACAATCTAAATTATATAAAATCATTCAACCTATTTAACTTTATAATACTCTTTCAGAGACCATCAATGTTGTCGCAGTACTGCTTATATTCATTTAAAGCAGTACTACTCCTTCATGAATGTTAGTGGTATAGTTGTTAAAAGTGATTGTCCATAATAATATGCAAATTCAATCTGCAATTAAATTTCAAGCAGCTACCTAGACATGAATGTTGATGGGTCGAGTACACTATAACTTGCATTCCTGCTCACCTGCTGTACAAACCCATTCCCCAGAGAGTGTGTAGGATAGACAGACACTATAGACTCCCTCTCACATCTGTCATTCTAGCTAAATTCAAAGAGGGACAAGTTTGATTTTAGCTATACATTTCACATTTAAAAAAAATGTATTCTCTCTTTAATGTTATTTTGTCTTGGATGCCAATTGAACAAGGAAAAGTCAGTACCACTTGGATACTGTTGTGCATTTGTTAGGCAAGGTAAAGGGAGCTTTAATTTTGTAGATGGCATTGTGATACCTGAATTGGGAGTCAGACCTGATGTTGACACTGAAAGCTCAATATGGATTCCTCATCATGAATCTCCCTCGTGTGAATGAGCACAAAAATGCATTAAAATGTATTAAGAGAAAAATGTTACTCTTAACACCTGCAGTTGGTCACTTTCCCATACTCCATTACCATTTTGGAGATAGAATTGGATCCATATTCCATTAAAATATTACTTCTAAAACATAGCACAACCATTACAATTTATGTATTCTGAATCAATGGCAGAGCAAACGCCTCAGGGCATTTTACACTATTGCCAACTTGCAAATGTATCGGCCTCTCCTCATAGTATTTACTGCAATTAGCTTGTTCTACCTATCATCCATTGCTTTAGAAGGAAAAAAAAAATTGATTGCATGGTTAGCCTGGTTCTGCCCAGTGTACAAACTGCAGGTGACCAAGTGACCAACTGCAGGTGTTAAGAGTAACATTTTTCTCTTAATACATTTTAATGCATTTTTGTGCTCATTCACATGAGGGAGATTCATGATGAGGAATCCATATTGAGCTTTCAGTGTCAACATCAGGTCTGACTTCCAATTCAGGTATCACAATGCCATCTACAAAATTAAAGCTCCCTTTACCTTGCCTAACAAATGCACAACAGTATCCAAGTGGTACTGACTTTTCCTTGTTCAATTGGCATCCAAGACAAAATAACATTAAAGAGAGAATACATTTTTTTTAAATGTGAAGTGTATAGCTAAAATCAAACTTGTCCCTCTTTGAATTTAGCTAGAATGACAGATGTGAGAGGGAGTCTATAGTGTCTGTCTATCTCACACACTCTCTGGGGAATGGGTTTGTACAGCAGGTGAGCAGGAATGCAAGTTATAGTGTACTCGACCCATCAACTAGCGCGGCCTGCAAGTTTGAGTTTGTCCCGTGTAGTTAACTACCAATCTTACTTTAATTCTGAAACTATGGTGAAAGGCCTGTAGTGCAGGACTCCGCCAAAGTTGAAAACAGTAAAAAGAAATTAGGTAAATTAGGAAGTAATTACTCGGTTATGCTAAGTTTCAGTTTTAAAAGATTGTAGGAGAACAGAAAGACTGAGGGGAGAAAAAGATCTCAAAACTGTGGAACAGCTTAATTCTTCAGTCAGGAGGGTGGAGTCCTCATATCAACACATTAAGGAAATAGAATGGAGGAAGAATGTATAAAGACAGGGTAGTTTCAGTTTAGGCGAAACATGAGAATAAAATTCAGAGAAGTACTAACCATAGCAGCATCAATAAAACAGTAAGAGGGACAAAAAGGTGAGAGGGAGGAAGAGTGAGAGAGAAAATATCACCCATCAAGTGACAAGCGTTCCCTGTTATCCTATCCAGGAGTGCAGGAGAAAAATCAGAAGAGCTTTCCAAAATATTGGAGTAATATTCAAATCTTGGATGAGTCTGGACTTTATCGAGAGGCAAGAGTTGTTGAGGAGAGGAGGATGTTTGGCACGAAAGAGGAATCCAAGCCTTTTGGATGCAGGTTTAACAATAGAGGAAGTGTGGGAGCTCCATTTGATGTCAGAAGATATAGTGAGACCAAAAATATTGATACCTGAAGGAATACGAAGAGGTAAAATGGCACAACAGCTGGTTAGACTTGAGAGATCTGAAGAAACTGAGGCTGAAAAATTTTTTTGGATGGCCTGTGCTGGAGATATTGGGTCTGAGGCCGACAAGCTGTAGGTGCCCGCTGGGTGTCCGCATGCTGTTCACCGGTGAATATCGAGATGGTGGAGGGAGGGAATGATTGGGAGGAGGCGGAGTGGGAGCCAGCAATGGTCTTTGGCATTCCTGCTCCTCCGGCTCCACATTCAGGTAAGTATTTTTTTTAAGTTTACCTTTTTGGTGGTGGCCTCCAATGGTCCCTCTAAGAACCACTGGCTAGGCCGCACGTAGACCACATTTCCTGAATGCTGCCGGCCCGGCAGCCCAATGGAAAGGCGGCCTAAAACTGGCGTTAGGCACCCTATTTGCATATGCAAAGGGCCTATTGCTTGTTTCAGGATGGATGAACCTTTTACTGCCTTTACCAACTTGGTGGACGACGCACTTCCGGCAGGTAATGAACGCGCATACCCCACCCGTCATATTGAATGCTTAGGTGCCTGGTTTGCACCTGAAAAATGGGCAGAACACCATGGACTTTCCAGGGAAGAAACTTTAAAGAAGAGAAAGAAACTTACTCCCTTTCAAAGGGCATGGAGGGCATCAGGGCACAGTTGTTAAGCTATTGGCCTTAGAGGACTGGAGGTTGTGAGCACTGAGGGTATGTGATCTAAGGAGAAGGTCAGCAGAAGAATGGATAAGGTTGAAAGATGCGAAGGAAACGGTGGTAGGAAGAACAATGTGGAGTTTAGTACAGATCCAGGAATTACTGAGCTAATATAAAATGAGTCAACGGGTAAGCCAGCAACTATAGCAAAAATAGAGTGATTTGAGAGGAAATTTGATAGCTTAATAGACATTAACATGGATTTGGTCGTAGAGCATATGATGATAACTTGCTTAGAACACATCATGTACGCATCACCAAACTCTGTCAAAGGCTTTAAAAATGAGTAAAGTAAAGGAGAATGATTCACTAAAAGTATTCAAGAACAGAGTTCCAGAGATGAATAACGTAGGCAGCAATATCACCAGCGGTATGGTTATTACAGCACTTCCAGGTTAGTATTCATTTGTCTATCAACAAGCTCACTTACCTCTCAATTCTAACAAAAGATGCAGCAAATTGTGTTGTTTCATGATGGTACAAATTTACTGAGACTGGCTGATGACATGGAAAAACTGAACATGAAAGGAACACTGAACACAATGGCTTTTGAATGGTGTGATTTTCTAGTGGAGTTTTCTTTTATTCGTTCATGGGATGTGGGCGTTGTTGGCAAGGCCAACATTTATTGCCCATCCCTAGTTGTCCTTGAGAAGGTGGTGGAGAGCCGCCTTCTTGAACCGCTGCAGTCCGTGTGGTGCAGGTTCTCCCACAGTGCTGTTAGGAAGGGAGTTCCAGGATTTTGACCCAGCGACGATGAAGGAACGGCGATATATTTCCAAGTTGGGATGGTGTGTGATTTGGAGGGGAACATGCAAGTGGTATTGTTCCCATGTGCCTGATGCCCTTGTCCTTCTAGGTGGTAGAGATTGTGGGTTTGGGAGGTGCTGTCGAAGAAGCCTTGGCGGGTTGCTGCAGTGCATCCCATGTTTGGTACACACTGCAGCCATGGTGCACCGGTGGTGAAGGGAGTGAATGTTTAGGGTGATGGATGGTGTGCCAATCAAGCGGGCTGCTTTGTCCTGGATGGTGTCGAGCTTCTTGAATGTTGTTGGAGCTGCACTCATCCAGGCAAGAGGAGAGTATTCCATCACACACCTGACTTGTGCCTTGTAGATGGTGGAAAGGCTTTGGGGAGTCAGGAGGTGAGTCACTCGCTGCAAAATATCCAGCCTCTGATCTGCTCTTGTAGCCACAGTATTTATGTGGCTGGTCCAGTTAAGTTTCTAGTCAACGGTGACCCCCAGGATGTTGATGGTGGGGGATTCGGCGATGGTAATGCCATTGAATGTCAAGGGGAGGTGGTTAGACTCTCTCTTGTTGGAGATGGTCATTGCCTGGCACTTGTCTGGGGCGAATGTTACTTGCCACTTATCAACCCAAGCCTGGATGTTGTCCAGGTTTTGCTGCATGTGGGCACGGACTGCTTCATTATCTGAAGGGTTGCGAATGGAACTGAACACTGCAATCTCAGCAAACATCCCCATTTCTGACCTTATGATGGAGGGAAGGCCATTGATGAAGCGGCTGAAGATGGTTGGGCCTAGGACACTGCCCTGAGTAACTCCTGCAGCAATGTCCTGGGGCTGAGATGATTGGCCTCCAATAATCACTACCATCTTCCTTTGTGCTAGGTATGACTCCAGCCATTGGAGAGTTTTCCCCCTGATTCCCATTGACTTCAATTTTACTGGGGTTCTTTGGTGCCACACTCGGTCAAATGCTGCCTTGATGTCAAGGGCAGTCACTTTCACTTCACCTCTGGAATTTAGCTCTTTTGTTCATGTTTGGACCAAGGCTGTAATGAGATCAGGAGCTGAGTGGTCCTAGCGGAACTCAAAACTGAGCATCGGTGAGCAGGTTATTGGTGAGTAAGTGCCGCTTGATAGCACTTTCGACGACACCTTCCATCACTTTGCTGATGATTGAGAGTAGACTGATGGGACGGTAATTGGCTGGATTGGATTTGTCCTGCTTTTTGTGGCCAGGACATACCTGGGCAATTTTCCACATTGTCGGGTAGATGCCAGTGTTGTAGCTGTACTGGAATAGTTTGGCTCGAGGCGCGGCTAGTTCTGGAGCACAAGTCTTCAGCACTACAGCCGGGATGTTGTCAGGGCCCATAGCCTTTGTTGTATCCAGTGCACTCAGGCGTTTCTTGATGTTACGTGGAGTTACAAGTTTGATATTTTTTGTCAGGTAAGTTATGTTGGATTGGATAGAGAGAACAATGACATGGCAGCAGTGCTTATAATACATTATTTAAAATCAAAAAGAACAGTAAAGTAAAAAATGTTTAAACCCTATGTGGTACATCTTGACTTTGTGTGATAATGTTAAATGGCGATCACGAGTCGGCAGCCGGTTTTACATCTCTCCCGATTTTTATTTCCATTCAAGTCTACTTTGAAGTATTGTGAAGTTCACTGCCACATAGCATTCCAGAATTGTGGAGAATGGCCACTTAGAGTATGCTTTTGGCATCTGTAATTTTTCTACAACACAGTGAAATCAGTTCTAAGACAATAAAGCTATAAAACCAACAGAACACTGGGACAGGTCTCCAAGTTTCGTCATTTCCTACATGTTTCATATAGTTGATTATGTTTAGGGAAAATAATTTTGAACGAGTTGCCATACTTTAAATTCTCAATTTCTACCTTTGAAATGCTACAGGACAAAAACATACAAATTGCAGTGGGAACTGAATTCAGTCGAAATAATTGAAGTGGACAAGAGGGTCTGAAAATCTTATTTAGAATTTTAAAAGGAAATTGCTTTGGAAATTTGAAGTGATACACTGAGTTAATTTGTGTTTGCATTTCCATACTTGGGAGAAAATGAGAAATTCAAAGCTCAAAAAAATTGATTAGAAGTCAATTTAAGAACATAAGAAATAGGAGTAGGAGTCGGCCATCTGGCCCCTCGAGCCAGCTCCGCCATTCAACAAGATCATGGCTGATCTTCCACCTCAACGCCATTTTCCTGCACCATCCCCATATCCCTCAATGCTTTAATATCTAGAAATCTATCGATCTCTGTTTTGAATGTACTCAATGACTGAGCCTCCACAGCCCTCTGGGGTAGAGAATTCCAAAGATTTACCACCCTCTGAGTGAAGAAATTTCTCCTCATCTCAGTCCTAAATGGCTTACCCCTTATTCTGAGACGATAACCCCTAGTTCTAGACTCCCCAGCCAGGGGAAACATCCTCCCTGCATCTATCCTGTCGAACCCTGTAAGAATTTTTCAATGAGACCGCCTCTCATTCTTCTAAACTCTAGAGAATACAGGCCTAGTCTACTCAATCTCTCCTCATACGACAATCCCGCCATCCCAGGAATCAGTCTGGTGAACCTTCCTTGCACTCCCTCTATGGCAAGTATACCCTTTCTTAGGTAAGGAGACGAAAATTGTACACAATACTCCAGGTGCGGTTTCACCAAGGCCCTATATAATTGCAGTAAGACATCTTTACTCCTGTACTCAAATCCTCTTGTAATAAAGGCCAAACATACCATTTGCCTTCCTAACTGTTTACTGCACCTGCATTTTAGCTTTCAGTGACTCATGTACAAGGACACCCAGGTCCCTTTGAACATCAACATTTCCCAATCTCACATCATTTAAAAAATACTCTGGTGGATAAAAGTGGATAATAACTTCACATTTTTCCACATTATATTCCATCTGCCATGTTCTTGCCCACTCACTTAGCCTGTCTTTATCCCCTTGAAGTCTCTTTACAGCTCACATTCCCACCTAGTTTTGTGTCATCTGCAAACTTGGAAATATTACATTTGGTCCCCTCATCCAAATCATTGATATAGATTGTGAATACCTGGGGCCCAATCACCAATCCCTGAGGTACCCCACTAGTCACAGTCTGCCAACCTGAAAAAGACCCGTTTCTTCCTACTCTCTGTTTTCTGTCTGTTAACCAATTCTCAATCCATGCCAGTATATTACCTCCAATTCCATGTGCTCTAACTTTGTTCACCAACCTTAACGAAAGCCTCCTGAAAATCCAAATAGACCACATCCACTGGTTCCCCCTTATCGATTCTACTAGTTACATCCTCAAAGAACTCCAATAGGTTTGTCAAACTTGATTTCCCTTTCATAAATCCATGTTGACTCTGCCAAATCCTATTATTATTTTCTCAGTGTCCTGTTATCACATCCTTTATAATAGATTCTAGCATTTTCCCTACTACTGATGTCAGGCTAACAGGTCTGTCGTTCCCTGTTTTCTCTCTCCCTCCTTTCTTAAATAGTGGAGTTACATTTGCTACCCTCCAATCTGCAGGAACCAGTCCAGAATCTATAGAATATTAGAAGATGACAACCAATGCAGCCACTATCTCTATAGTCACCTCTTTCAAAACCCTGGGATGTAGATCATCAGGTCCTTGGGGTTTATCGACTTTCAGTCCCATTAATTTCTCTAGTACTATTTTTTTTTACTTATACTAATTTCTTTCAGTTCCTCATTCTCGCCATTTAGTATTTCTGGGAAGTTTTTTGTGTCTTCTTCCGTGAAGACAGACACAAAGGTTTCAATTCTGAAATGGTGATGGGTTGGGAGCAGGGGGCTGAAGGTTCGCATGGCAAACCGAATAAACAAACCTTACCGTTTCCGATGTAATCGCATCGTAATTGATGGTGATTAACATGCTGTCTGGAATTCGTGCCCGGCAGCCAGGCTGGCTGCCATCAGGAGCTGCAACGCGAGTGGGTGGGGTGGGGGGGTGAGAAGGAGAGAGAGCGAGACGTCATCCGGTGCTGGAATAGAAGTTTGGGGGGGCGGGGGGGGAGGGAGAAGGGGAGATCGGGGGGGGGGGGGGGGAGGAGAAGAAGGGGAGATCGGGGGGGGGAGAAGGGGAGATCGCAGGGGGGAGAAGAAGGGGAGATCGGGGGGGGGGAGAAGAAGGGGAGATCGGGGGGGGAGAAGAAGGGGAGATCGGGGCAGGAGAAGAAGGGGAGATCGGGGGGGAAGAAGGGGAGATCGGGGGGGGGAGAAGAAGGGGAGATCGGGGGGGAGAAGAAGGGGAGATTGGGGGGGGAGAAGAAGGGGAGATCGGGGGGGAAGAAGGGGAGATCGGGGGGGAGAAGAAGGGGAGATTGGGGGGGAGATAGGGGAGAGATCAGGGGTGGAGATCGGGGAGAGATCGGGGGTGGAGATCGGGGGGGGGGAAATCGGGGGGGGGGGAGAAGGGGAGATCGGGGGGGGAGAAGAAGGGGAGAAAAAAGGAAGAAGGGGAGATCGGGGGGGAGAAGATGGAGATATCGGGGGGGAGAAGAAGGAGATATCGGGGGGAGAAGAAGGGGAGATCGGGGGGGGAGAAGAAGGGGAGATCGGGGGGGGAGAAGAAGGGGAGATCGGGGGGGGAGAAGGGGAGATCGGGGGGGGAGAAGGGGAGATCGGGGGGGAGAAGAAGGGGAGATTGAGGGGGAGATAGGGGAGATCAGGGGTGGAGATCGGGGAGAGATCGGGGGTGGAGATCGGGGGGGGAAATCGGGGGGGGGGGGGAGAAGGGGAGATCGGGGGGGAGAAGAAGGGGAGAAAAAAGGGAGATCGGGGGGAGAGAAGAAGGGGAGATCGGGGGGGAGAAGATGGAGATATCGGGGGGGAGAAGAAGGAGATATCGGGGGGGGAGAAGAAGGAGATATCGGGGGGGAGAAGAAGGAGATATCGGGGGGCGATCGGGGGGGGGGGAGAAGAAGGAGAGATCGGGGGGGAGAAGGAGAGATCGGAGGGAGAGGGGGGTGAAGAAGGGGACATCGAGGGGTGAAGAGGGGAAGATCGGAGAGGGAGACACGGACATCGAAGCAGGGTGGAAAGGTAGGTTGATTTTGTGTTTTAACTTCATGCAATGGTTTTTTTATGTAATTTATTTCCACCGCTTCTGTTTCTCCAGGCGTGAATCAGAAGCGGTGGGAAAGCTGCCCAGGTAAGTTAAAAATCGTTCTAAGTACATAATCTGTCACAAGTAAAGTGCCTTAAGTACCTCAATGAGGTATATTTGGCTCTTTAACTATCATCCTGCCGACGTTAATTGCCAGTGGGACTTTCGGATTCGGGACAGCCGCGTGCACACAGGTGCGTTCATGGGGAACTCGGACGTCGGCGGGTTGGAGCTGGGCTCCGAACCCGAACGGGATTTCCGTGATTTTTCTGGGAATCCACCTCCACATTTTCCTGGGAAAATCGAGCCCAAAGTATTTATTTAATTTCTCTGTCATTTCCTTATTCCTCATTATAAATTCTCCCGTTTCTGTCTGCAAGGGACCCACATTTGCCTTACCAGTCTTTTCCTTTTTACATACCGATAGAAGCTTTTACAGTCCATTTTTATGTTTCTCGCTAGTTTACTCTCATATTCTATTTTCCCTTTCTTTATCAATTTCTGGGTCCTCCTTTGCTGAAATGTAAAAATGCTCCTGCTTTTCTGGCAACTTTATATGCCTCTTCCTTTGATTTCTTTTAGAGCTTTTAAATTCTTATTTAGCCACAATTCCAAGTCTTACTTATGAGGATGAATCAATAGAAAATCATATTTTTATGCCACAGATTCATTTAATGTAGGCCCTAATCTTGGACTATATGCAGTAAAAGATTGGTGGCTACTTCATGGCTTGTAAGCTTTCATTGTGTGCTGTAATTATTATAAAAATATAGGTAAAAAGGATTCACGTTAATATGAACTAACTGCATTGACAAGTCTGAATACTTTCTAACCCTTATGAAATTGTCTGGCTAAACCTGCACAGAAGGTGCCACGGCAGAGAATGTAATCCTTCTGTGATGTCTTCAACTATTACAAATACATGTCAGAAATTTCCATTGTTAGTAGGGGTTACTCATTTCCACTTTGATAATGACTTGAGGTTCTTTTCTGTCCACTTCAACTGTAAAGCATTTGCTAAGCTCGATTGTACAGGAGAGTACATTCCTAAAACAAATTAGTAGCTCTTACCAATGTCAGTAGCTTTTTTAGATATTCCAACATTAACAAATTAGCAACAATTATTTCCAAAATATTTATCCTGTTAGGTGTTGTATGGACATTTCCAGCAGAACCGCATGTTCAGGGAGTTGTGTGTGGTTCTTTCAGATTGCACACTGCTAAATTTCCATACTTGCCAACCTGGGAAACTGGTAAAAGCTGACAGCCAGCTTCAGAAAACCGACAAGTCCCGCAAAAAGCGAACAGCTCAGAACACGAGCCTGAGTGTGGGTCGTATCTCAGGTGAAGGCAATAGGCAGATTTTCCTCTTTCGCATTTGGATGCAAATAATCACCTGGACAGAGCACATAGAGGAAAATTGGACGGGGAGACTCACTAGTCCATAATGGATCCCACGTCCAGTTAAATTACTGGACAGAAAAATCGAGCAGGCTTGGTTACTGGCACGTCACCATCCGCAACCAATTTTCCTCTATGAGTTTTGCTGAGGCAATTATTTACACTCAAGTGTAAAGGAGGAAAATCTGCCTCAAGAAGTTTAGACTGAAAGTGTAGTGGCACACAGGCTCTCATATCTTTGATCATGAAGCAGTATTGAATTTAGAAATTACTGAAGGGGGATCTGAGCGTTGAAGGCATGACATTTATTTTTGGAAAAGTGGTCGGGGGTGGAAAAGAGGGTTTGAAGGAATTCTCCTTGCCGCCCCCCCCCACCACCCCACCCCCACCAAAAAAAAAATTGAGTTGAAACTTGATCTGGTACATTTTCTGGTTGTAAATCTCTAATTTTTAAAAATTAAGTAAAACTCATCATTACTCCAATCCCACTCAACTATTATATTTCCACAAATGTCATGACAGGAATGCTCGAGTAAATCTAATTAATACAGTCACAACACGGAACACCCTGCTGATCTCAACAAAATGACTGCAGCTAGTCTTGAAGAAAATAAACCTTCACATAAAACAACAATCCGACAAGGCCCGGAAAGTTACTCTGAGGAAAATTAAAGTCTTTAAAAGCTGCATTTATATTACTTCTTTGGGAACAAATATTTTTTTAAAAAACGTTAACTTTCTCGCTCAAGCTTATCAGCAGCCAACCGTGGGAGAAAGTAATGACTGACTGGTTTTAATAGCCTCCAGCCCTGCCTTCCAAGCAACCCGATTGGTTCTGACAGCCACCAATCCTGCCTCCTAAATGATCTAATCAGCTGATACTGACAACCCCAATTTCAATTAAAAAAGGTAATTTTTTTTTTACTTGTGTTGAAATGCTGACTGTCAGCTTTAAATGCTGATCTATTTGTGTGCATTTGATTTGCAGATGATACTAAAATAGGAAGTATAGTTAATTCTTAGGAAGACCAAAGGAAACTGCAATGGGATATTGATAAGATAGGGAAATTAGCTAAAAAGTGGCAGATGAAATTCAATGTCAGTAAATGTGAGGTGATTCATTTTGGTTTTAAAAAAAGCAGCAATATATTACACTCTGAACGGAGTAGGCTCAGTACTGTGGAAGAGCAGAGGGATTTGGGGTATAGGTTCACAGCACGTTAAAGACAGCACCGCAGGTTGATAAGGCCGTAAAAAAAGCTAATAGAATTCTAGGTTTTATCTCAAGAGGTATTGAATATAAAAACCAAGAGGTAATCATGAGTTTATATAAACCCTAAGACCTCAGTTAGAGTATTGTGTGCAGTATTGGGATTCACACTATAGGAAGGATATTGGAGCTTTAGAAAGAGGACAAAGAATCTGAAGAAAGACTTGAAAAATTGTTTCTTTTTTTCGTTAGATTACAAGGCGATATAAAATTATGAAAGGATGGGACAGGGTTGATAGAAGCAGACTGTTTCCAGTAGTTGAAGGGTCAAGAACAAGGGGCCATGGATACAAGATTAAATGTAAGTGATTTAGAAAGAAGACAGGTGAAATTTCTTCATACAGAGAGTTGTGAGGCTGTGGAATTCACTTCCAACGTTAGCAGTTGAGGCAGAAACTATAGGCCTGATTTTAGCTCGAGGGACTGGAGTGGGCAGGAAGTGTCCATGATGGCACTGGTGTGAGGTCTGGGCCATTTTAATTCCTGACCCTCATTACCATGTTGCAGCATGAACTCTCGCCCAAAACCGGCAGAAATGACGAGGAGGCTGGTGGGCAGGAGCAGGATTCCACGCCGCAGGAGGCCACCTCCAGGGACCCGAGGGAATGGTTCATGGCACTAAGGTAAGTAGTGAGAGGGAGCCCATAGGCAATCGTGGTAGGTGGGGAGGGAAGCCTGGGGCAGGGCAGGCTGAAGGTTTCCTTCTGGGGCCCCGAGGAGCACTCCTGCTAAGAATCATTATCTAATTCTAATCAACATGCTGTTACTTCACTTACCTGGAGGTCCTTAGCCAGGTAATCATAATTGGACCAGGTTGTGATTCCAGGTGAAAGTCACAACAGGATTTGATGCTGGAAACAAAACCAGTCAGGACCTATAGCTTGTTGGGACATTATTAAGAAGTTTCTCTTTTTCTTTTGCAGCTCACAAGATCTTATTCAACCCATTATTAACTTGAATTTCGTCTATTTTGGGCGTTCCTGCAAGGTTTTCAAACTTCCAATGGTCTATCTCAGAAGTTTGGTAATCCCACCCTTGCAGCTGCCTCAAAATTTCCACAAGGGATGCTGTTTCCTATGCCAAAGGGACAGTCAGAAGCAACTGCTTACAGTCGTGAGACGATCAGAACTTGGAAGTACCGTAACATAAGCACTAATATATCACCAGTATAAACCTATTTACTATGCAGCAGAGTAGCAGTTGTTAATAACAAATAGGAGAATATACGAGAAAATTCATTCTTAAAGAACTAAAAAAGACCGCGAACACCAAAATAAAAACAATTATTGATTCAGAAACATTGCCTGACTGTATTAAACATTATTGAATGGAATGATGTACGGTTTTATTACTGACTAGTTTTCTTCCGATTCATGAGTACATGAATATTGTTAATTTTTGCATTCTATTACAGTGCCATTGAACTATTAATATCATAGTTAGAGGGGGCTTTTCTAATGCAGCTGCATTACCCATTCGCAGCATACAGTTCCTAAAACATCATTTCCCCCAACACCTTCATCTAGGTCATTAATAGAAAAGAGCAAAGGTCCAAACGCCAATCCCTACGGGACACCACTGATAACTGGTCTCCAAGCAGATGCACAGCCATTGATAACAACTATGCCTATGGACATGCAGCCAATTCTTAATCCACTGCAGCAGCTTCCCACTACTTCCGCAAGATTCTAACTTGTAGAGTAACCTCTTGTGAGGTACCTTATCAAATGCTTTCTGAAAATCCAGGTAGACAATGTCTACCAGGGTACAGTCATCCACTAACCTAATAAACTAACTTCAATCAAATTAATAAAACATGACCTTCTTTTCCAGAAGCCACGTTGGGTGTCCCTGATGAGTCCCTTTCTGTCTAGGTGTCCATATAGAGCATCTCTTATCTATAACTGAAGTCAAACTAATAGGCCTATAGTTCCCTAGCTCTGGCGCTTGGGCATCCTTGCAGTCCAAGGAAACAGTTCCTGACTCTAGCAAGCTGTTAATGATGCGGGCAAGGGGCTTGCAAAACACATGCTCCATCTCTTTAAGAACCCTTGGGTGGATGTCATCTGGGTTGGCAACCTGATCTATTTTAAGGTTTCTAGTTCTATCTAAGATGATATCCTCATTTACAATTTTTCAGTTAACAGTTTAGCTTCCAGCTGGTAGGTGAGAATCATCTTCAGGATAAAAGCCTGATGCAAAGTAATCATTTAATCGCTCTGCCTTGCCTTGGGAGTTGATTCATATCTGTCCCTGAGAATCTTTCAATGGCCCGATACGGTCTTTAAAGGTCCTCTGACTCCGAACATAGCTAAAAAAGCTTTCACCATTTCTATCACAATTGTCTACTATCTTCTTCTCCAGTGACCTTTCAAATGCTCTGACAGCAGCTTTTGTTTCTTTTAATTGTGCATGATATTGTTTTCCTGTGAATTACATTCTATTAATCTATGAAAACAGTTTTGTTTAAGTCTAATTTGTCTTTGAACATGACTGATCAGACACCTTTGCTTAGTCGTGCCATGTGCCCTGCTTTTGATGTTAGGAACATACATGGTTTCTTTGTGCTTTAGTAACTAGAATGTCAAAACATTACTAACATTATTATTGCTGTTGTTTATATTATACATAGCTATCTATATGGTGTTCACAGTAGAAAATCCACGTGTACAGATTATGTTGATTTCCCCTTGTTTAGGCAGCTGACTCTTTCATGCTGTTTATGCCAGTGTTAACATCAAGTTCTGCATGCATTTCAAAAGTTGCTGCCTATGATGATTAGATGGATAGCAGGAAAGAATTAGAATAATAGAGTGAAACGGTTGTGTATGGAATGGAGCAGATGTCACAAATCTGTTGCCCATTCATATTGCCATTTATGCTGCCCCCAAATTGGCCCCACCATGAAACCATGTTGGGGGGGGCGGGGGAGACATAAAAATAAGACTAAATCTGAGTGAAGGACTCAGGGTTTATATAGGTAATCAGAGGCTTGATTCTGGCAGATTGTCACCCAATTCAAGCTCCAATTGCCAAAAAAAAAATCCCATCATTCAGGGTTGAGTACCAAAAAGTTAAATAAACCCAAAACATTCACTATTCCAAAAATTTCAGGCTTTCAGATCATGTTTCCTCAAAGTGGATTTAAATCCACTTTACATTAATACGAATTTTCAAAATTGTGAGCTTAAACTGTTGCTTTTAATCAAATGTAATTTACCATACAGGAGTTAGGCCTGTACCTTAGTCACATGGGGCCCGACATAAGGAGGGCGGCGGGTTCGCAGCGGGGGGTCGACTGGGCGCGTGGGTAACGCACCCAGTGATATCGGGGTGCTCCGCACGGAATCGCAGGCTAATTGGATCCACTTACCTTTGCTTCTGGGTTTTCGCGCTGGAAAGCTGCGCAGCGGGCGGACTGTGCATGCGCAGCATGGAATGTCAGCTGGAGGTGCCCTATTTAAAGGGGCAGTCCTCCATTGACTGATGCTGCAGGAAATAGGAAATATTACAGCATGGAGCAGCCCAGGGGGAAGGCTGCTCCCAGGTTTAATGATGCCTCATTCCAGGTATTATTGGATGGGGTGAGGAGGAGCAGGAGGACAGAGATCTTCCCCCCGGCGGGTGGGAGAAAGCGGCCTGCCTCTGCCACCAAGAGGGCCTGGCTCGAGGTGGCAGAGGAGGTCACCTGCATCACCAACATATCGCGCAGCTGCATACAGTGCAGGAGGCGCTTCAATGACTTAAGTAGGTCAGCCGAAGTGAGTACACTTACTCATTCCCCTACACTGACACATCATCGCCCCCACCCCACATCTCCTTCTGCACTGCCAACACTACTCTGTCACATCACTCCTCACACCCACTCAAAGCTCATCCTCATCTTACCTGCACTTACTCACCTCGCCAGTACTCATCCCGCCACTACCACTCAACCCAATCCTCATACGATTTCATGGCTCTATCTCATACTCACCCTCTCATGCATCTCTTTCACAGTCAGCCTCATTCAACCTGCCACTACCTGTGCTGCAGCCACAGGGCATGCATCACATATGTGCAGTAGGAAGCGTAAGGCAAACGTGTCGTGAGCATGAAGGGGATGCACAAGGGTGTTTGAGGGTTTGTCATGGTGTTTACCAATATTTAATTTCTGATCAACTCACATAACATATTATATTGTCACCACTACTGCCACATCTTTGCGAATCTTGTCTGGTTTGTGCAATAATGCCCTTTCCTGAGGATCACTATAAAGACCCACAACTGATGCCACCCATTGTGTCACTGCAGAGTGGGTGTAGGTATATTTGCAGGGCTCTTTTGTGCAGAGGACTGAGAGACGTCGGCGATGTCCCCGGTGGCTCCCTGGAAGGATGCGGAGGAGAAGTTGTTGAGGGCAGTGGTGACTTTGACAGGAACAGGTAAGAAGATGGTGCTCGGGCCAGCTGGGAGCAGCTCAGCACGAAGGAGGCTGCAGATGTCCACGACTACATATCGAGTGATTCTGAGCCTCTGTGTGCACTGCTGCTAAGAGAGGTCCAGGAAGCTGAGCCTCGGTCTGTAGACCCTGTGGCGAGGGTAGTGCCTTCTGCGACGCATCTCTCTCTGCGGTTGCCCTCCCTCCTGCTGTGCAGGTGGATGTGTCACAGCATTGTGTTGTGGGGCTCCACGTGTCAGAGGTGGATGGCGTGGCCGGCGAGGCTGGTGATGCTGTTCGTCCTCCGAGGAGGTCATGACTCAGCTACGGCGGCCCCCATCCAGAAGATGTACATCTGAGGGGGTCCGCAAGGTAGGTAAATGTGTCTGGACAACGGGGTAAGTGTGCAAGTTTGTGAATTTTATTGTTAGGAGGAGGGTGGTGGAGGCCAAACTTTGTCCAAAGTAACAGAGTGGCCTCCTGCACGGGAAACAGTCTCAGTTCATTGCAAAATCCCACCCCTCCTAAAATGTTATGTTAATCAGGTCTGAAATACCTTAATGAGTACTTTAAGTGGCACCCCGCCGGCTTTAATTGCCACTGGGGAACCCGGAAGTGGGAGGGTTGGAGCTGGGCTCCAGCCCAGCCCCGGGAATCCCTGATTTTCGCAGCCCCCCCGCTGCAAACGCACCCACTTGGGGGTGCGATAATCGAGCCCATGGTGTTTGTTACCTGTGATGTATAAAACCCTGAATGCCTGGGAAGATCATGAGCATAATTTTAGCTCAGAGCCTGGAAGGGGGCGGGGCGGGGGGGATTGAATCTGGGACTTTCCCGGACATCCTTACAATTTTGGCGTGAGGACATCTTTTATTTTTTTATTGACGGTTTCCCGCCCAACAGGCCGGCCTGATTGACAGGATGGTCTCAGACAGACGGGAGAAGAGCAAGGAAGAGGTAAGTGTTCAGGTAAGTCTTAGATTGGATGGGTGGGGGTGTTTGGGGGGGATTGGTGTGGTATCGGGGGGCATGAGGCATCAACAAGCATGGGTGTAAGTCATCGGGGAGGGGAGGGTCAGTCATCAGGAGGAGGATCGGGGCGGGGGGGTCATGGGGGGGGAAAACAGGGGTCAGTCACCGAGGGGAGTTTTGGGATCAGGGGTCGGTCACCAAGTGGGGGGAGTCAGGATCGGGGGTCATTGTGGGGGGTTGCGATCGTTGCGGGGGGAGTTTGCGATCGTTGTGGGGGGCGCCGTCGGCAATCATTGTTGGTGGGGGGGTCGCAGCAAGTGGGCTTGTTGGGCCTGGGGGAAGCACTCCTGCTCATCCAGGCCCACCAGCTGTGCTAAAAAGGCACTTACCTGCAGTTTCAGGCCTTGTCGCCTCCTCTCACACGACATGAAGAAGGAGACCCGTGAATCCTGGCTCCCAGAGGCTAAAATCACAAAACCTGAAAAAATGGAGGCCCGAAGCCTCCTTGAAAGGTTTTAGTGACCAACCCGCCTCCTGAGAGCAGGTTGGTTGCCTGCCCCTCATCCCGCCCCTGTGAAAACCGGAAATGGGCAGGTTGGAGGCGGGTTTGAAATTGTTGCAATTTTGAATGTCCCCCTGCCCCCAACCCACCCGTTTTTCTGGGTTAAAATCATGCCCCATGTTTTGTTACGCAATTTAGATACTTCTAAATTTTGTGAGTTGAAGTCTAAATTTGATTCACGTTGCTCAAAACTGAAATCGGTCACACAGACAGATGAAGATGCCGAGCAAAGAAGTTCTCAAGAGGGGTGCATTAAATCCCTCCCAAGGGCAAAAATTCCAATGTGCCATCCAGGAAAACTCCTGCACACATTTTGGTTGATACCATTCATTGTGAAACAACAAACAAAAGGCCCAGTTTTTCAATCTGACACATTCACCTCTGCAGTGTATGGTGTCAACAAATTCTATCCCACATAGTGACATGCTATAAGAAAGAACACGAGAGGAACCAATCCCGCAGGGGATTAATTGTGATGATGATAAATGATCCGTAAAAGAATTAGTCAAAATCTTTTGTTAATGTTAAGCATTTTGGAGCTCTGACCCACATTCATTTGTCATAAGTAGCAGTTTGTTGCCATGACAGCAAACAAAACCTACAATATTCTTCTCATCCACACATTTCACAGCTTGTGTTTTTTTTAAACCAAGTCCATTGTTTACTCAGTTGCGCATTTTTCCTAAATCAGCAGACTGTCAGTAGGAGAAAATGGATACCACATCTAAAGTAACATTGAGTTAGATTTAAAGGTACTTAAGCCTAAACTTTACAGTATAAAGATAAATAGGTTGCCAGAATATGTGTCAAAATTTTCAGATCAAAATTATTACTGGAACAGGACAAAATTTATAATTAAATAAATTCTCTCATTGGTTTATGGATTAAGAACATAAGAAATAGGATCAGGAGTAGACCATATTAAGTTTAGGAAGGCATCACAAAACCAATCAAGTGGAACACAAAACAGAAAGACATGGAATATAATGCATAAAATCAATCTAGTTAATAAAAGATAAACTCTCATCTGTGGTGATCTACTGGATGGCACTGGAACATTTTTTTAGTTACCCAGGTGCCTATCATATACGGAAACTCATCACTGTGCTGAAGAATCTCGAAACCAGGCTTGTGAGAAATCCAAACAAAAAGCGAAAAACTGACAATGCTGGAAAACAAACAAAAACAGGTCAATCAGGATCTACCCCTGAAACGTTAGCTTATCTGTTGTTTCCACAGATGCTGACTGATCTGTTTAATATTTTCTGTTATAAGAAGTCCACACAGATAATGGGGTCGATTTTCAATTTGTTACCCAGGCCTAAAACTAGTACTGCGGATCGGCCGCCTGACATGGAAACCGCTCGATTTTCATTTCCATTCACTTCAATGATTTAAACAGAAATTAAATTCAGGCGGTTTCTATAACAAATTCTATGGCTGTAATAAACAGATATAAGTGTGTCACTTAGATGTACATCCACCTCCATAAAATTACCCTCCTCCATCTCTATGTCAGCCCATTTATGGCTGAAACCCTCATCCAGGCCTTCATAACTCGACTATTCCAATGCTCTCCTGGCTGGCCTCCCATCCTCCATAAATTTTAGCTTATCCAAAACTCCACTGCCTATATTCTATCACACACTAAATTCTGCTCATCCATTACCCATGTTCTCACTGGCTTATCCTAATGTTTAATTCCCTCCATGGCCTCTCCTCTCGCTATCTCTAACTTCTTCCAGCGCTACAACACAACGTCCCCCAAAACACTCTATTCCCATAACTACTGTCTCTTGTGCACCACCATCCTTCCACCCCCCCACCATCTTCGCTCCACCATTGACGACTGTGCTTTCAATCACCTAGGTCCCATGTTCTGGAATTCCCTCCCTAAATCTCCCTGCCACTCCATCTTCCTCTCCTCCTTTAAGACCCTGCTTAAAACCTATCTCTTACCTGTACTATTATTTGCTTCTTTGACTCAGTGTCCATATTTTTCCTTTGTGCTTTTATGAAGTACCTTAGGATGTTTTTCATTTAATCAGAATGGACTTGACTTATTTAGTTACCATAATCTAATGGCCCAGGCTACGAGAAGAGATAAGAGAAGCTTAAGCTTTGTAGTCTGGAGAAAAGAATGTTAGAGCGGGACCTCATTGAGGTATATGAACGTATTAAATGGCATTATCAGAAATCTGGATTTCTGATCACGCCACCACAGAGGGATTTTCATGTAATATGTTAAAAATGCTACATTGAGTTAAACTTAGCTCTCCTGGGTTAAATTCACAGGACAACAGGGCTGTGAGATACAGATGAGGCATCAACTGGGATGTCTGAACCACGAAAGCCTGTTTGGACATTTCACAACATCCACACCTATTCTGGTTGAGATGATTTGATTCACTTGAGCTCAGCAGGAGTAGTTGCCATGGTCCATTCACCAAACAATAACAGCGTCATCTTTGCCAGCAGGTTTGATAATGATATTGGGATTGGACCTATGGGAACATGATACTGCAAGTTCAGAGAGAGATAGATTAGATCAAGTGAGGGGGTAGAGAAACTGTCCCGGCTGAGGCTGAACGGCAACTCCCTAACATCTTCTCCCATCTCCCCTAAGAACACAACCCCATTACTGAATCTCAAGGCATTATTTCCCAGACTGTTACTGACCTCATCTCTTCTGGAAATCTTCCCCCCATGATCTCCAATTACTTATTTCCCCAACCCCCACGCAGCCTGATTCTACCTCCCCCTCAGGATACATGAACAGGACTGTTCCAGTAAACCAATCATTTCAGCCTGCTCCTGTCCCATTGAACTTATTTCCTCTTATCTTGATTCTATTTTTCCCCCCTTGTCCTGTCCCTACCCACCTGCATCCACGATTCGTCTGACGCCCTATGGCACTTGAACGAACGGCAGTTTTCCGGCTCAAACCATCTCCTTTACACTATGGACGTTTAGTTCCTCTAGGGGTCAGCCTTGGTAGCACTCACGCTTGAGTCAGAAGGTTGTGGGTTCATGCCCGACTCCAGGATTTGAGCACATAGTCTAAGAAGACACTTCAGTGCAGTACTGAGGAAGTGCTGCACTGTCGGAGGTCCTGCCTTTTGGATGAGACTGAGGCCTCATCTGCCCTTCTCAGGGGGACGTAAAGATCTCATGACACTTTTCAAAGAAGAGCAGGGGAGTTCTTGCGGTGTCCTGGCCAACATTTATCCCTCAACCAACACCACCAAAAAACAGATTATCTGGTCATTTATCTCATTTCTATTTGTGGGACCTTGCAGTGAGCAAATTGGCTGGTGTGTTTCCCTACATTACAACAATGACTACACTTCAAAAGTACTTCATTGGCTGTGAAGTGCTTTGGGATGTCCTGAGGTTGTGAAAAATGTTATATAAATGCAGGTTCTTTCTTTGCACCTCCATCCCTCACCAGAATGGCCTGCGGACCCTGAACTTCTTCCTCAAACAGTGGCTCAACCAGTCCATGACTACTACCTTCCTCCACCTCTCAATTTTTTAAAAATTCAACTCAATTCCTCCAATGTAAAGGTGTTGCTATGGGAATTTGCATGGGTCTAGCTATGCCTGTCTTTTTATAGGATATGGTGAAGACTCTTTGTTCCAGTCCCACTCAGGATCCCTCCCTGACTTCTTTTTCATTACATCCAGTACTGTGTCAATGCTGCATCCTGTTCCCATCCTGATCTAGAGAAGTTCAATGATTTTACTTCCAATTTCCACCCCTTCTTTACTTTTACATAGTCCATCTCTGACTCTTCCTTTTCTTCTTGGACTTCTTTGTCTGTCTCAGGGGATGGGTTTTCAATTGACATCTATTACAAGCCCACCAACTCCCACAACTACCTGGATTATACATCTTCCCATTCCATCTCCTGTAAAGACCCTTTTCCCAGTTTCTCCATTGCATCTGTTCTGATGATGCCACCTTTCACATCAAAAATGTCCTCCTTTTTCCTTAGCTGAGGATTCCTCTCCACCATGGTAAACAAGACCCTCAACCGAATCCATCCCATTTTCCATGCATTTGCCATCACCCCTTCACCCCCAGAGTCGTGTTTGGGTCCCTTTTGTCGTCACCTTCCACCCATTGGCCTCTGCGTTTCACAAATCATTTTCTACCATTTCTGCCATCACCTACATGATCCGACCACCAAACACATCGTGTTTGCTGCTTTTTAGACCAGGAGGCCGTTGATCGGCATTCAGTTATCATGGTCACGCTGGAGCAATTAACAGAGAGGATCACGTGAAGGTGGACTCAAAACAGCAGTGGTTTCTGTGGACTTGTCTGCAGCATATGATACAGTGTGGAGGGACAGTCTATTGCTGATAATGTCTAGAATAGTATGCGGCAAACCAACATAGTGCCTACTAACAGTCATCCTTATCAACCGCAAGTTCCATGTACATCTCATGGAGCAGATAAGCAGACCTTGACTACTGAATAACGGCCTCCCACAGGACTCAGCCTCGGTAGCATTGTTTTTTTAACATTTACATCAGTGATATCCCGTCAATCCAGTCAAGGAAATATGGATATGCAGATGATCCTGTGATAGCCATCCAAGCCTAAAATACTTGAGGACTATTATAAATTCTAGCTGCTTCATCCGAATCCTCGGAAAACGTTTGTCTCTGCCTTTTATTTGGGCAACCAACATGCAAAGAAGTGCCTTCTGTGGTACTGAACTCAGGCATGAGGACTTCCCAAATTACCTTGAAGTGGTTCTGGATCATATACCATCACATCTGACAAAAACTGATGCCAAGATAAAGAGTAGGATTAACTTAATCCACAAATTAGCTGGGACCAGCTGGAGAGCAGATGCTCACACTCTGCGAATAGCCACCTTGTTTTCTCAGTAGCTGAATTGTTGTGTATCAACATGGGCAGGAAGTGCACATGCAAATCTTGTGGACATGCAACTATAAGATTCTTCACAGAAGTGCTGAAACCAACACCGACAGTCCGGCTCCCTGTCCTCGCCCATATCCTGCCATTACCTCTCAGAAGAGAAGCAACAATAATCAGAGAACGCAACCGGGTCCTAGCAAACTCACATCTGTTTATTAATGAAGATCTCCAGAAACTCCAAGAACACCTTCTGGTTAGCGACCGAAACTCTCAAAAACCTTGGAACTCTCACCTAAAGTTAATTGGCGGAGAATGTGGGAAACTCGCAGGATCAAAAATCAGGACCTGATCTTGGACCCTGCAGATCAAATACCCGGCTTCACCATCCCACGTAAAATATGGTCACTGCGAGCCACATCAGAACTTCAAAGAGAGTGGATTGTGAACTGAGTGGGAATTTGAGAATTGTGAGAGTGGGACCCTAGTAAAGTAGTGGGTGAATTGAAATTAAAATTTAGTTTAAAATTTAATTTAGAACTTTAAAACTTTAAAATAAACTGCAAGTCAGTTTACAGATACTGCAAGTCAGAGGCAATTAACAGTCAAGAGTCAATCAGCTGTAAGTGATTGAATGCATAGAGAGTAATTACTATGAGTTGGAAGCTGATTGAGCAGTTGAAACTACTATTCTCAAAAGGTGTATAAAGTAAAAGGCTATCTGCTGAAGTACAGAGTGGGCATTGCAAAGAGAGTGGATTGTGAACCGAGTGGGAACTTGAGAACATGGTGAGAGTGGGACTCTGGTAAAGTAGTGAACATAAGATATAGAAGCAGGAATCGGCCATACGGCCCCTCGAGCCTGCTCCGCCATTCAATAAGATCATGGCTGATCTTCAACCTCAACTCCACTTTCCCACCAGATTCCCATATCCCTTGATTTCCTTAGGATCCAAAAATCTATCTATCTTGAATATACTCAATGACTGAGCATCCACAGCCCTCTGGGGTGAAGAATTCCAAATATTCACGACCCTCTGGGTGAAGAAATTTCTCATCTCAGTCCTAAATGACCGATCCCTTATCCTGAGAGAATGTCCCCAGGTTCTAGAATCTCCAGCCAGGGGAAACATCCTCTCAGCATCTACCCTGTCAAGCTCTCTTAGGGTCTTATATGTTTCAATCTGATCACCTCATTTTTCTAAACTCAGAGAACATAGGCCCATTCTACTCAAACTCTCCCTGTAGGACAACCATCTCATCCCAGGAATCAATCTAGTGAACCTTCATTTCACCATCTCTAAGGCAAGTATATCCTTCCTTAGGTAAGGAGACCAAAACTGCACACAGTACTCCAGATGTGGACTCACCAAAGCCATGTACAATTGCAGCAAGACTTCCTTACTCTTATACTCCAACCACCGTGCAATAAAGGCCAACATACCGTTTGCCTTCCTAATTGCTTGTTGTACCTGCATGTTAACTTTCTGTGTTTCGTGTACAAGGACACCCCAATACCTCTGAACACCAACATTTAATAGTTCCTCATCATTTAAAAAATATTCTGTTTTTCTATTCTTTCTACCAAAGTGAATAACCTCACATTTCCCCACATTATACTCCATCTGCCACCTTCTTGCCCATTCATTTAACCTGTTTATATCCCTTTGCAGACCCTTTGCGTCTTCCTCACAGCTTACTTTCCCACTTAGCTTTGTATCGTCAGCAGACTTGGATACATTATACTCGGTCCCTTCATCTAAGTCCTTAACATAGATTGTAAATAGCTGAGGCCCAAGCATCAATCTCTGCGGCAACCCACTTGATACAACCTGCCAACCCGAAAATGATCCGTTTATTCCTACTCTCTGTTTTCTGGCCGTTAATCAATCCTCAATCCATGCAAATATATTATCGCTGATCCCACGAGCCCTAATCTTGTGTAACAACTTGTGGCACCTTATCGAATGACTTATGAAAATCCAAATATACTACGTCCATTGGTTCTCCCTTATCCACCCCACTAGTTACACCCTCAAAAAACTCTAACAGACTTGTTAAACACGTTTTCCCTTTCATAAAACCGTATTGACTCTGCATAATCATTTTATGATTTTCTAAGTGTCCCATTACCACGTCCCTAACAATAGACTCCAGCATTTTCCTTACCACTGATGTCAGGCTAACTGGCCTATAGTTCCCTGTTTTCTCTTTCCCTCCTTTCTTGAATAGCAGGGTTACATTTGCTACCTTCCAATCCATGGGGACCGTTCTAGAATCTAGGGAATTCTGGAAGATCAAAACCAATACATCCACTTTCTCTGCAGCCACCTATTTTAAAACCCTAGGATGTAGGCCATCAGGTCCAGGGGATTTGTTGGCTTTTAGTCCCATTAATTTTTCTAAAACTTTTTCTTTACTAATCTTAATTACTTTATGTTCCTCCCTCTCATTAGACCCTTGGTTCCCCACTATTCCCGGTATGTTTTTTGTACCTTCTATTGTGAAGATAGATATAAAATATTTGTTTAATGTCTCTGCCATTTCTTTATTCCACATTATAATTTCTCCTGTCTCTGCCTCTAAGAGACCCAAGTTGACTTCTGCTAATCTCTTCCTTTTCATATACTTGTAGAAGCTCTTACAATCTGTTTTTATATTTCTTGCTAGTTTACTCTCATATTCAATTTTCTGCCACTTTATCAATTTCTTGTTTATACTTTGCTGATTTCTAAACCCCTCTCAATCCTCAGGCTTACAACTCTTTTTGGCAACATTGTAAGCCTCTTCTTTTAATCTAATACTATCCTTAACTTCTCTAGTTAGCCACGATGGGATCACTTTTCCCATGGAGTTTTTATTCCTCAAGGGTATGTATATTCAATGGGAATTATGAATTATTTCATTAAATGTTCACCAATGCTTATCTACCGTCACCGTAGGTGAATTGAAATTAAAATTTAGTTTAAAATATAACTTAAAATTTTAAAATAACATGCAAGTTAGTTAATATTTACCAGAAACTGCAAGTCAGTGGCTGTTAACAGTGAACAGTCAATCAGCTGTGAGTGATTGCCTGCACAGAGAGTAATTACCGTGAGCTGGAAGCTGATTGAGCAGGTGCAACTGCTGTTCTCAAAAGGTGTATAAAGTAGAAGGTTATCTACTGAAGCATAGGGTGCATCGCAAAGGATTGTGAACCGAGTGGGAACTTGAGAATTTGGTGAGAGTGGGAAGGAGGTTCCAATTTTTTTTCAATTAAAAAAGCGAAAAAAAACTAAAACAGACTAAAAAATAATTATCCACGTATAAATAAATGTAGACTAAGATATGACAGAGCAGGTTGTGTGTCTGGACTGCAGTATGTGGGAGTTTGAAGATATCGAGAATGTTCGCTGAAGTTTGCACAGTGTTCAGTTTCATTCGCAACCCTTCAGATAATGAAGCAGTCCAAGCCCGCATGCAGCAAGACCTGGACAACATCCAGGTTTGGGCTGATAAGTGGCAAGTAACATTCGTGCCAGACAAGCGCCAGGCAATGACCATCTCCAACAAGAGAGAGTCTGACCACCTCCCCTTGACATTCAACAGCATTACTATCGCCGAATCCCCCACCATCAACATCCTGGGGGTCACCATTGACCAGAAACTTAACTGGACCAGCCACATAAATACTGTGGCTACAAGAGCAGGTCAGAGGCTGGGTATTTTGCAGCGAGTGACTCACCTCCTGACTCCCCAAAGCCTTTCCACCATCTACAAGGCACAAGTCAGGTGTGTGATGGAATACTCTCCACTTGCCTGGATGAGTGCAGCTCCAACAACACTCAAGAAGCTCGACACCATCCAGGACAAAGCAGCCCGCTTGATTGGCACCCCATCCACCACCCTAAACATTCACTCCCTTTACCACCAGCGCACCGTGGCTGCAGTGTGTACCATCTACAGGATGCACTGCAGCAACTCGCCAAGGCTTCTTCGACAACACCTTCCAAACCCGCGACCTCTACCACCTAGAAGGACAAGGGCATCAGGCACATGGGAACAACATCACCTGCACGTTCCCCTCCAAGTCACACACCATCCCGACTTGGAAATATATCACCGTTCCTTCATCATCGCTGGATCAAAATCCTGGAACTCCCTACCTAGCAGCTCTGTGGGAGAATCTTCACCACACAGACTGCAGCGGTTCAAGAAGGCAGCTCACCACCACCTTCTCAAGGGCAACTAGGGATGGGCAATAAATGTCGGCCTCGCCTGTGATGCCCACATCCCACGAACAAATAAAAAAAAATGTCCCAAGCAAACACATCTGCAGTAGATATCTCCGCCTCGAATCTCGCCAGCTCAGAGTCATTGAGCCGGAGTGCGAGTTGGAGACACTCTGACACGTAAGGGAGGGGGAGGAGTATCTGGACAGTTTGCTCCGGACCTCGTAGAGAGGCACAGGATCAGAACGGGGTTGGTGTGACCGATAGTGTACAGAGTAAGGGGAACCCAGGTGAGATAGGGAACGAGGATCCACAGAAACTGATCCTATCCAACAGGTACAATGTACTTGCTACCTTTGAGGTTAAGGATAAAGACTGTTGGAAGGTCAGCCAGAAAGCTGACCATGGCACCCTGGAGCAGGAGGCTGTCCAAAGGGATGGGAGGAGGAGGCGAAACGTGATGTGGTAGTTGTAGGGGATTCAATAGCATCCTTTGTAACCAAGATCAAGAGTCCCACATGGTATGTTGCCTACCTGGTGCCAGGGAGAGGGACATCTCGAACCGGCTTGAAAGGATATTGGAGGGGGAGGGGGAGGATCCAGTGGTTGTGGTCCATGTTGGGACCAACAACATAGGAAAGAGTAGGCAAGAGGTCCTGTTCAGAGAGTACCAGGAGCTAGAATCTCTGGATTATTACCCGAGCCACGTGCATATTGGTGTAGGGATAAGCAGATTAGGGAGGTGAACACGTGGCTGAAGGAGTGGTGTGGGAAAGAGAGGTTCCATTTCATGGGACACTGGCACCAGTATTGGGACAGGCCCTGCCTGAACTGGGCTGGGACCAGGGTCCTAGCGGAGAGGATAAATGGGGCGATCACAAGGACTTTAAACTAGTAAATGGCGGGGGTGGGGGGAGAGGGCTCAGATGGAAAAGATAGTATAAATAATAATTCCAAAACAAATGAAAAGAAGGGAGAGTAATAGTCAGAAATTATGCTTTAAGCACTACAGGTAAAGGGAAAACTAAAGATGTAAAGTAATTAAATCAGGAGAGAGAAATAAGAAATGTGTGAGAAAAACAATATTAGAGCAGAAGGACAGGTTAGGGTGTGTGGCCCAAATAAGCATTTGTACAAACACACGGAGTATAAGGAACAAATTGATTGAATTGCAGGTGCAAATTCAACTTGGAGGGTACAACATGGTAGCCATTACTGAGACATGGCTGCAAGACGGTCAGGACTGGGAACTGAATATACCAGGTTATAAGATCTACAGGAAGGATAGGGAAAGTGGTAGAGGGGGAGGAGTAGCCTTAATGATTAAGGATGAAATTCCGTCAGTGATAAGAGAGGATATAACGAGAGGTAAGCAGGCAATGGAGACTTTATGGGTAGAATTAAGAAATAGAAAAGGATTTAGGACTGTAGTGGGAGTTATGAATAGGCCCCCTGGTAGCAGCTGTGTAGTGGCAGAATGTATAAATGCAGAGTGGACAAGTATGTAGCAAAGGCAGAGTGGTTTTAATGGGTGATTTTAACTTTCATATTGATTGGGATAAGCAGACGAGCTCATATCAGAAAGGTAGCAAATTTCTTGAGTGTGTTCAGGACAGCTTTCTGTAACAATATGTCCTAGAACCAACAAGGGGACAGGCCATCTTAGATTTAATAATGAGTAATGAGCCAGATTTAGTTAACAGCCTAACGGTGCATGAAGATTTATCTAATAGCAATCATATTATGATCGAGTTTAACGTTGTGTTTGAAAGGGAGAAACCCGTATCAGCGACTAAGATTCTAAATTTAGGTAAGGCCAACTTCAACTGGATGAGACAGAGACTGTCCACAGTAAACTGGGCCAATCTGTTAATGGGTAAAATCTCAGATGATCAGTGGGAGGTGTTCAAAAAAGAATTTAACGTGATACAGAATCAGTTTATACCCCTAAGGGGCAAAAGCCCTACTTGCCAAAAAATAGCACAGATCCTGGTGACTGGGAGAGATACAAAGAACAGCAAAGGGTGACAAAAGTAAGAGCTACAAAAAGAGAGTATGAAAAGAAACTTGCATGGGATATCAAAATGAACACAATTTTTAAAATTATATTAGGAAAAAGAGGATGGTCAAGAGCAATGTGGGCTCTTTAAAAACTGATAATGGTGATATTGTAAATGAAAATAAGGAAATGGCAGATATGTTAAATAATTATTTTGCTTCAGTATTTACAGTAGAGGAAGAGGATAGCATGTCGGACGCCACAAGAAAACTAATTTTGAATCAGGGACAGGGATTCACCATAATTCATGTAATGAAGAAAATAATGGAACTAAAGAGTGACCAATCCCCAGGACCAGATAGTTTCCATCCCAGGGTTTTAAAGGAAGTAGGTGAGAACATTGCAGAAGCCCTAACTATAATCTTCCAATGTTCTCTCTATTCAGGAACCATTCCTTTAGATTGGAAAATTGCACATGTCACTCTGCTAATTAAGAAAGGTGAGAGAGGGAAACCAGGGAATTATAGACCAGTTAGCCTAACATCTGTTGTCAGGAAATTACTAGAGTCTATAATTAAGGACAGAGTGACTGAACACCTTGAAAATTTTCAGCTGATCAGAGAGGGCCAGCATGGATTTGTGAAGGGTAGGTCGTGCCTGACGAACCTGTTCGAATTTTTTGAAGAGGTGACTAAAGCAATGGACAGGGGAATGTCTATGGATGTTGTTTATACGGACTTCCAGAAGGCATTCAATATAGTCCCTCATAAGGTCACTAAAGTTGAAGCTCATGGAATTGAGGGCGAATTATTGACCTAGTTAGGAAATTGGCTGAGTGGCAGGAGACAGAGAATAGGGATAATGGCAGGACGTGACAGGTGGTGTTCCACAAGGATCTGTGTTAGGGCCTCAACTATTCACTGTATTTATTAACGACTTAGATGACGGGATAGAGTGTAATAAATTGGATAGGTGATGAAGGATAGAATACTAGAGCCTGATCTTCAGTTGCCTCGAAGCCTTTATTCACAGAGATCCACATTACCCACTCCACACCCTAGAAATGCTCTCATATAAATGGATACGAGAGTCCCTAATTGATACCCATTACCTGAATACAATTAACACTAATTGATATAAATCACACTGATCCAATTCCCTTTTGAAAGCCACAATTGGATCTGCCTCCACCACCCCTTCAGGCAGTGCTTTCCAGATCATGACCATTCGCTGTGTAAAAAAAGTCTTCCCTCGTGTCACCTTTGGATCTTTTGCCGATTACCTTAAATCTGTGTCCTTCGGTTCTCGACCCTTCTGCCAATGGGAACAGCTTCTCTCTATCTACTCTGTTTAGACCCCTCATGATTTTGAACACTTCTATCAAATTTCCTCTCAACCTTCTCTGCTCTGAGAAAAACCCCAACTTCTTCAGTCTATCCACGTAACTGAAGTCCCTCATCCCTGGTACCATTCTAGTAAATCTTTTCTGCACCCTCTCTAAGGCCTTCACATCCTAATGGAGTGCTGGCCTTTATATCTAGAGGACTAGAATACAAGGGGATAGAAGTTATGCTACATCTATACAAAACCCTGGTTAGACCACACCTCAAGTACTGTGTTCAGTTCTGGGCACCGCACCTTAGGAAGGATATATTGGCCTTGGAGGGAGTGCAGCGTATATTTACCAGAATGATACCTGGACTCTGAGGGTTAAATTACGAAGAAAGATTACACAAACTTTGGTTGTATTCCCTGAAATTTAGAAGGTTAAGGGATGATTTAATCGAAACTTTCAAGATATAAAGGGAAACTATTTCCATGGTTGGGGAGTCTAGGACTAGGAGACAAAGCCTAAAAATTAGAGCCAGGACTTTCAGGAGTGAAGTTAGGAAACACTTCTACACGCAAAGGGTGGTAGAAGTTTGGAACTCTCTTCTGAAAACGGTAGTTGATGCTAGCTCAATTGTTAATTTTAAATCTGAGATTGATAGATTTTTGTTAACCAAAGATATTAAGGGAAATGGGGCTAAGGCGGGTATATGAAGTTAGTTCACAGATCAACCATGATCTCACCGAATAGCGGAACAGGCTCAAGGGGCTAAATGCCCTATTCCTGTTCCTATCTTCCTATGGCTCATGTTCCATGGAGCCACTGCCACTTGCTGCCTCCTGTTATGCGCCACCTTCTCCCGCAAGAAAGCAGGACGTGTGTCGGTGAGAGTCCTGCAAGATGTTTGGGTGATGTGTCTGTTTTGGTTGAATGTCTGCCAGTGTGTGCGACCTGTGAGTTGTGGGTATGCGGCTTGCAACAGTGGTAACGTGTGAGGGTGAGAGGAAGCATCTGATTGGAAGAGTTGAGTACTGATTGAGAGGGTTTCTTGGTAGGTAGGTGATGGAGGATGTAGTGCTGAGAAACCTTTATTCAACGTTTTGAAAGAACTCAACAGTTTATAAACATAAGGACGGGATCCGCATCTGTGTTTTACATGTGCGATTTCTGATCTCTGTTCAGACCCTTATCTTGTATTTTGAAAATGTAAGTGTCCCGCAAACTTTGAGCAGCCAAGTTGTTGCTCATTAAAAATTCCAGAGTTCCCATCATCACCATGCTTCACTATATTGTAGCACAGATTCACTTCACTAGTGACATCACCACTTCCTGCAGTCACAGTGCACCTTCGTTTTTAAGTGGTGCTAGCCACTCGCAATACCTGGGGCCCCCTGCTGGTGAGCAGCCACTTAACAGCACAGGCTGCGTGCAGCAATCAGGTAAAATAGCAGGCAGCACGAATGTTACGTGCTGCCTGCATCTCAATGGCCGTGCATGGGTTAATCATGCACCGCAATTCCCGTGTTTGTTTTCGGGGGTCAACCAATTTAACCACCTTTGTCTCTCTACTCGGTACTTGCTTGCACTCTGGCCTTAACACTGACTTTAATAAGTTCAGACCTTAACTACTGCTCCCACTTTCTCTGATAGGAAGTCCTGGCAATGTGAAAAGAGTGTACTGTCATTTGTGGAAGTTGGGAGGGGGTGGGTTAGTGCTTGAGATCGGGATCCTCATTCAGAACACCATGGAAGGAAAGTGGTTTGCTCTTGAACCACTGGAACCTGCTTTGCTTTGCCAATTCTTTACGTTTCCACTTCTAACTGCCTAATTCCCCCTCTCCCATTCAGCTACTCACACGTTCTCTGTGTCTTGTGTATGACACTTATTTCACTCATTATGTCTCATGTTAATATCAGTTCTTCCATTTAACCATCTCCTGTTTCCACTTAAGTACGTTACAGGTCATTATATTTCTTAGTGTGTGTGTGTTTTTTCCCTCCCCTTTCTCATTGTACAGTTCCTTTGGCAAAGGGTCCTCTGTTCCTTTGGCAAAGGGTCCTCTGTTCCTCAACCCCCCCCTCCCTCTGTACCACCTGCACGCTGCCCTTCCCTCTGTACCACTGGCACGCTGCCACTCCCTCCCTCTGTTCCACCACCCTTTAGCCCACACACTTTTGCATTCTTAAATTGTCTTCCAAAATCCCGTTGCCTTTCTACCTTTTTCCCATGTTCAAAAGCCTGCTCAAAACTTGCTTCTTTAAGTATGTTTTTGCCCACTTCCCCTAATTTTACCTACTTCCACTCAGTATCCACCACTCTCTCTGCAAGTAATTTGGAACATTTTGTTTTAGTGAAAGCCGTTACATGAATATAAGTTCTGTAAATATTACTCATTTCATACCATGGTGGAAATGTGAGTTTTTATTATGGTAATATAAAAGCAATGGAATAATAATAAACTGTTTTGCCTTCTTTAATAAATAATTTAAACCCCTGGTCTGGATGGATTGCGTCCGTGCATATTAAAAGAATTTAGGGAAGAGATAGCAGAGGAAATATATAAAAATCATTAGAAAAAGGAATAGTGCCAGAGGACTGGTGGACAGCTAATGTGATTCCTATATTTAAAAAGGGAGATAGAACAAGTCCAGAGAACTATAGACCAGTTAGCTTAACATCAGTTGTAAGAAAGATAATGGAATCTTTACTCAAAGATGTAATAGAAAAATGTCTAGAAAACAAAAATACAATAAAGAATAGTCAGCACGGATTTCAGAAGGGAAAGTCATGCTTGACCAAACTTATTGAATTCTTTGAAGAAGTAACAGAAAAAGTAGACAAGGGTAATGTAGTAAATTTAATATATTTGGATTTTCAAATAACCTTCAATAAGACATCACATAATAGGCTCATGACTAAGGTCAGAACATGTAGAGTCAGGGGACAGGTAGAATGGAGAGCAAGCTGGCTACAAAACAGAAAACAGAGGGTAGGTGTTAAGGGTAGCTACTCAAACTGGTAAAAGGCGGGAAGTGGATCAGTGCTGGGACCACTGTACTTCATAATTAACTATTTGGACTCGGGAATCGGAAGTACAATTTCAAAATTTGTGGATGACACCATTTAGTAGTCAATACAAAGGAAGACCGCGTCAAACTGCAAGAAGACATTGGGCATGAATAGTGGCGAAATTGAAGAGCAAATTCTGGTGACTGCACATGCGCAGTCAAACGCGGAAATCTGGAACTTGCTCTTCCTGGTTCTCCGGCAATCTGGCAGTTTTGCCTTAAAGGGATCTCGCCGGCTGCAATCAATAGAATGAATGGATCAGTGCCAACTTGCTCCCCTGCCCAGCTGGAAACTAACTAATATCACCACAAAACAGGTACGCTCAGTTTTTTTTAAGTCTAAACTAAGTTTTAACAATGTGGTAAGTCTTAATGACTGCCAAACAACCTCTCTGGCACTAAAAATGAACTTTTAAAAATGTGGAGTCTCATTACTCCTGATTTTAATAGGTTTTGGAAATTTAAAAAAAATTAAAATTTTTCCTTCTGTTTCTTTCATCTCAGTCTTTTAATCTTTTCCTCTCTTTATTTCATGTTCTTTGTCATTTCATAATACTTTATCAGGCACATCCGGGTTTTTAGCCTGCGCTGTTTGTCTATGAAGTACACTTCCTGGTTCTCACAGCGTGGTTTGCTTCAAGTTGATTGGTTGAGGGGCCTTAGAGATCCTTTCACCACTCACACAGTTTGGGAAAGAACGCTGATGTTTCTCAACTCGCAGTTCAAGGAAGTTGCCTTCAAAAAGAACGCGGTGACTTAGTGGGTAAATTTAAATCAAATGCAGGGTCACCGCTCAGAGCAATTTACAGGCCAATAATAAACTTGTAGAATGGCAAATGAATTTCAATATAGATAAACATGAGGTGGTGCATTTTGGGAGGAAGAATAAGGAGGCCGCATACTGCTTGGAAAGTAAGAGTCCAAATGGGGTAGAGGAACAAAGGGATCTCAAGGTTCAGATAAACAAATCACTAAAAGTAGTGACACAGGTTAATCAGGCCATTAACAAGGCAAACCAAGCACCGGGGTTCATTTCCAGAGGGATAGAATTGAAAAGCAGAGAAGTTATGTTAAACTTGTATAGAACCTTGGAGTACTGTGGACAGTTCTGGTCTCCATATTATAAAAAGGATATAGAGGCACTGGAGAAGGTGCAAAAAAGATTCACTAGGATGATACCAGAACTGATAGGATATACTTATCAGGGAAGATTAAACAGGCTGGGGCTCTTTTCTCTAGAGAGAAAAGGCTGAGGGGTGACATGATAGGGGTCTTAAGATTATGAAAGGGTTTGATAGGGTAGACATAGAGAAAATGTTTGCACTTGTGGGGAGTCCAAAACTAGAGGTCACCAATATAAGATAGCCACTAATAAATCCAATAGGGAATTGAGGAAAAACTTCTTTACCCAAAGAGTGGTTAGAATGTGGAACTCGTTACCACAAGGAGTAGTTGAGGCAAGTAGCATAGATGTAAATGTTCCCCCTTGTTTTTGAAGGGGAAACTAGAGAAGCACACGAAGGAGAAAGGAATAGAAGGGTATGCTGATAGGGATAGATGAAGTAGGGAGGAAGGAGGCTTGTGTGGCAAAGACCAGTTGGGCCAAATGCCCTGTTTCTGTACTGTAGACTCGATGTAAACAAGTTGTTTTATTGGAAAGATACTGTAGCCTGTGATTATCCAAATAGCATTGTTTATTGTACTTGGAGCATATTATTGGCACAATCATTACTGAAATCCTTTCTCTCACTAAAATGTGCAGCGTTGAGTAAAAATTAAACCAACTACAAAGATAAATGGTGATATCCTCTAATAAGTTTATCAGCAATTCCATTGCTTTTATATTACCATTGTAAAAACTCACTCACTTCCAGGTTCTTGCTTAATTGCCTGCATAGTGTTCATTTATGTTGTGTCACAGAAGCATCAGTTCAAAAAGTTCAGATCTATATATCTAACAATAGCTTGTGCAAGGAGGTATCATCTCCAAGTGGCAAATAAATCATCCAAAAATCAAACCACCTTTGTTGCCATTGTTTTATAAGGTTAATCAAAAAATAAGACTCAGCCTTTGTTTTTGAAGGTACTTCAGTGACTCAGGGGGTAAATATATGGTCAGCTATGTAATAAACCATATATAAGAGGAAGATTCCAGGTTCAACCCTTGGTCTGTGTTGATTTAGTTGATCTCAGCCAGAGCAGCAACAGCAGTATTACAAATGACCTCAGAAGCCCAAGGAAAATCGACTAGGATTCTTGCTCCCAATTACTATCTAGGATCTAGGTTTCAGCTACATGTGATTGCTAGCCAGCGTTTGTGCAATAAGCACATCATTTTGGTACCCTAACGTAAGTCAGTTCTTTTCTGAAGAGGAAAAGTGGGGGGGGGGGGCGGGGGGGAGCGGGAGAAGAAGGAAGAAAAGATTACTTTTTTCTGTTGCAATTCTTTCCCTTATTTATAAATATGAAAGACATAGGCACTCTGACATATACTTAAGTAAGGGTGCTATCAATCTTCTGATTCACAGGGACAGCATTGTGATAACCAAAATCTTTGTGTTCAAACAAATCAATTGGAAAGGAACTTGGATTGGGAGGGGGAAGAACCAGTTCTCGTGGTCTATACTGGAACCAATGACATAGGAAAGAACAGGGAGGAGGTCCTGCTTGGGGATTATTAATGATAGGAGCTAATTTTAAAAAGCAGAACCTCGTGGGTGGTAATTTCCGAATTCCTATCTGAGCCACGTGCTGATTGGCATAGGGAGAAACAGATTAGGTAAGAGAATGCGTGGCTGAAAGTCTGGTGTGGGAAGGAGGGGTTCCAGTTTCTGGAACACTGGCCCCAGTACTGGGACAGGACAGGCTGCGCCTGAACTGGGCTGGGACCAAGGTCCCAGTAGTGAGGATAAATGAAACTGTAGAAAGGACTTTAAACTAGTAAGGGGAGAGGGGCAGTGTTCAAGTGGACATAATAGTTACCTGAAGATAACAAAAGGGATAAGAGCAAAGGTCAGAGTACAAAAAGATATTAAGATAACATACATACTCAGGGGACAGAAAACATATAGTAAGGTAGAAAAGATAAAGGAAAGTAACAATAAAATACCTGACAAAAATAAAGCAGCAGTAATGAAAAATAAGAGCATATTAAATTGCTTGTACAGCAATGTACAGAGCCTTAGCAACTAAATAAGTAATTGGAGGCAATGAATAATAAGTGAAGAAATGAATATAAGGATAACAGAAACATGGTTGTAGACAAGACAGGATTGGCAGTTAAATATTACAGGCTACAGTGTATTTAGAAATGATAGGGAGGAGGGATGGTGGGTTAGCTGTGTTAATCAGAAATAACAGTAGCAGGAAAGCACATAATTAAGAGAGGTAGAAACAGAATCCATATGGATTGAGATAAAGGATGGGCGGGGTGGGGGGGAGGAATCGGTAACACAATTAAGGGTATACTTCAGACCACTTGATCTTGGGAAGGAAGTGGAGAGAGAAATGAGTAGGTAAATGTATGAGGAATAAAACACAGCATCATAATCATGATAGATGTCAACCACCCCCAAATAAACTGGCAGGGGAAGGGAGTGAAATGAGACAAGGGGATGGAGTTTTTGAAGAGCGTACAAGACTCCTTTCTGATCCAACATGTAAGAAGTCCAACAAGGCAGGAAGCACTACTGGACCTGATAATGGAAAATGAACCAGAGCAGAGAAGAGAGCTAAGTGTTGGAGAACATCCAGAGAGTAGTGATCGCAATACAATAAGGTTTAAGATAATGAATGAGCGAGATATAGATCGGAAAAAGAAACAACTGAGGGAATGAGGATGGAGCTAAGGGAGGGAAAGTGGAGAAAAATATTGGCAGACAAAGAAGTAGAGCAACAGTGGGCAATATTTAAAGGGGTGATCGATAGAGTTCAGGAGAAATATATTCTGAGGAAGGAGGTAGCCTCCGAAAGCTTGTGAATTTAAAATAAAATTGCTGGACTATAACTTGGTGTTGTAAAATTGTTTACAATTGTCAACCCCAGTCCATCACCGGCATCTCCACATCGAGGATAATTAAGAGGAAATCACAACAGTAGAAGGAGTTAAGAGGGATATTACAACAGTTAAGAAGAAAGGGATACTAGACAAACTCGCCAAACTTAAGCATGATGAGACCCCCGTTTACAGATGGATATGCAATAAAACTAGGGAGGAGATAATAGAGACACTAGTATCAACATATATAAAAAATCAATAGGAAAAGGAATAGTGTGAGAGGACTGGCTTGAGGCTTGATGCATACATGAAGGAGAATGGAATAGAAGGATATGGGAATAGGGTGGGAAGAGGCAATTAGAGTAGGAGGAGGCTCTTGTGGTGTATAAACACTGGCACATACCTGTTAGGCCGAATAGCCTGTTCCTGTGCTGTAGATTCTATGTAATTCAATGTAAGCTTCGATTTTGTGTTCCAAAAGTCAAATATGGGGGCTTCCCTTTCTGTGCTATAGTGTGAATGGTAGGAAGACTGATTTGTATCAAGGAATTTGTATAAACAAAATTTCATTTCATGTTGGGTTCAAGTTGTCTGAACATAGCTCGAGTTTTGATGTTTGCGTTGTTAATAATGAGAGCTCTGTGGAAATGTTAGTAATTATTGCTTCCACACGTTAAGACAGAAATGTAAAAAACAGACTTATTTAAAGTGAGAATTCTGATTTTTAGATGGTTGACTCAATAACCAGAAAGGTGGCAGCCCAGTTTGTTGTTATTATTAATGCATTTGAGTACATTTATATAAATGACATATTGAAGAACATGTTGTGTAAGTTGAGTTTTAAATACTTATGAAGCTTATTTAGACCAGCAGAGATCCTGTCATTTTAATATTTTGAGTTGGCCAGAGATAAAATGAATCAGTCAGACATGACTGAAGAGAGAATTCAGTTAATTTACAAATCAGTATATTTAAAAATAAATGATAATTCTATTTTTTCATTACCTCATTATTTCTTTCATTTCTACTTCAGATAACAAAATAAACCCAAATCACCCCTCCTTCATTGTGACATGTCTGTACTATCGGTTTTCTTCCAGTGCAATCCAATTTCACACCTGTGCAACTCTATGGCTGCTATGCACTTTCAGAGACTAAAAGAAAAACTACTTAAAAAAAAGAATCAGTCAAGCATTAACTTTAAACATAAACTTCACATAGAAGACACAGTCTAGTGCAGTGTAATAAGAGCTTTTCAAGTGTGCCAGAAAAGGGTTTAAAAAAAATAAGCACAATATCCTATCAATTAAAACTTTAACCATATCATTGCCATCCCCACAAGAATCCTTTAAGTAAATGAAGTTAATTACGCAGCACTATGGGACCGCAGCAACTCGTGCTGGTCATGTCTGCACCCACTGAGCTGACCTCACCTAATGGTGAGCACAGGATGTGTTAGGGTGGCGTTGGAGCAGGGGCCAAAAATGTGGAGTGCCAGTAGCAATTGAAGGGCTGCCAACTGACATTTTTTTTTAATGTAAAACCACCTTGAGCACCAGGACTCCTTTCAAGAAAGGACCATCAGAGGCCACACAAAAGCCAGGCTTGAAAGGAAGGCCGAGGTTCTATAACAAGGAGAGGGCCATCAGGAGACAAATGTAACTTTTTAAAAAAAACCTCTGGCCTCCTGTGAAGCACTGTTGTCAATAGCAGGCGCATAGTCCGGGGTGGGGGGTGTTCACAGTGTTTAAACACACCCCGAAATAACTGATTTAAAAAAAAATGGATCACTCCTTCTTTTGAAAGAAACAATAAATGTTCTTCCAGAGCTGGTCAGTTCTGCAATTTGACCAGTGAAAGCGGATTTGTTGGGCTTGCACTTCTAAATGTTCTCTGGGATATTGCAGAGAATAATAGTGAAGTTATTAATAGACCAGTGACACATAATCGGCACTTGGACTCTGTGCTTTAGAGCTTTTGTCCGACAGGGCTGTTTTTCTTTTCATTTGCTTTATTTGAATTGTTAGATTAATGGAAGTAATAATGTTTTTATTTGAATCTTATTGTGACACTCCTATTTGAAAAATAGACCTTTTGAATTAGTTTTGTTTGATCTGGTAAGCTCATCTCCAAACACCCCCCTGAAACAAAATCCTGCCTATGTCACTAATGAATAGGTGTTGATCATCTGGTGTGCTGCTGAGGCTCTCTAGTCACATTCTGGGAAGGCTCCTAATTTAAATGAAATTTGAGGCCTTATTGAGCCTTGTGCATCGAATGTGTTCAAGCTGTTAGCACACTAGAGGCTTCCTGCCCACATTTACCATGCTTATCACATTGGTAGTAGGCTTCAGTGTGCCCAATATTATGTTACACAATACGGGTCAGTGCTTCAGGAGCCTGCCATCTCATTATTGGTCCACTTATACCATCATTCCCTATTGGGTACTGTTACACACATGAGGAGATAACTCAGTACTGGCAGTGGAAAGGTTAATATGGGCCTTCTAGGAGGTAGCATGCTATGTGGTCTATTGCTTTTTTAATAAATAATAATCAATCTACCATGGCATTGCACTTGGATAGTCGAGACCAATGAGTGGTTTTCAGGTCAAGCATGGTTAGAAAGGAATCAATGTAGGTGAGGGGGAAGAGGAAGTGGGGGGGAACGGGTGGTGAAGATCAGACAAGGCAAATAGGAGGGGGACAAGGTGAGGCAGGGAAGGGCAGTAGCAGACAGGAGAGAAAGGGGAGGCAGGGAGGTAAGTGTGGAGGCGGAAAATGGATTGGGAGGAAGGAAAGGAAGGGAGGGGGGAGGGGAACAGAGATGGAGAGAGCAAGAGGGGGGAGTAGTTAGGGGATAGAGGGAGGAGGATGAGACGAAGGGAGGGAGACCGAGATGGGGGACGGTGAGGAAGAGGGGGAGGAGAATGGGGTCAAGCAAGGATCAGAAAAATCATCCGGGGGAGAGGCTGCAGCAGGATCATCACAGCTGGTGCGAGTCTGCTGAAACATTGCTTGTGGAGCCAGAGTAGTTTAAACTCAATGGCAATGAACACAAGTGAATCTTGTTGCACTGCTGCCCAGTGGGACTCTACACTAAAAGGAGGTGTGAAAGTCACTACAGGGGTGCTTATGGAGCGAGTTTCAAAAACAGCAGGCGAGTTCCTAAGAGAGGAGAGTGGAAAGATCGTGGGTCAGTCGGTGTGCTCCATCACCTTCTTGATGCCGGCTTACCTACGGGGCGACTGAGTCCGCCAGAGGAGGGAGCTCAGCAACAAATCTCTCAGCTGGGTTAGGCTGCAAGGCTAGAACTCCAGCAATAGGAACAGAGGAGCATCTGTGAGCTAACAGGATGGAGATAGAGGAGGGAGGAAGGGGCAAAGGTAGGGCAAATGAGGAGGGAGGCAGTAGGGGAAAAGGGAGAAGGAAGAAGGAGTGAATAAAAATGCATGGAAAGTAAAAATGCAGGGAAAGGCAAAGCTTAGATGGTGGAACTGTGTACATGAAGATCTGAATGGAAGAGAGTGAATGGACAGACAGTTTGGAGGCTGGCAGGAGCGGGTAAGATGATGAGCTCCCACGGCATCTATAGGTAGCCTGGTAATGACTATTAAGTGATTGATTAGAGAGTGGTAGCTCAGATTTATAAGTGTAGATGACCAGGAAAGTCCCACGACATATTAATTTGACATGTACTACATGTAAATTAATGCCTGCAAATAGGTACAAGACAACAACTAATAGATAGGCTCAGACATCAAACGACAAAAGCAAAGCTGGAGCAGTTTTTAACTGTCATCTGAGCCCTACGGTTAAATTATAGTCTTGAAAAACATTCTCTGGCACATTTTTTAACGTGTACTATTTCCGTTTGATGTGGGGCTCTTATTTGGTGTTAAGCCTGTTTTTGTGCTGCCAGTTGCTCTCAGTGCCTTTTGTCTCAGATTTGTGATAATATTCATACAAGATTAACTACAACATCACTACAGCACGTTTATCAGAAACAAATTTGCAGCTGATCATTGGAAATTCTAGCTCAGAAGTGTATCATTTAATAATTTCTGTTTTTCCAGACTCCAATGATTTTATGTACCTTCAGCTTATAAATTCAATAGTCTAGAAATTTGATTGCACCTGAAAACAGGCATGCAGGAGGTGGGGCAATGCATTTGCCTGTTCACATGGTCACAGGGACCAGGTGAAATTAGGGTTGCCAACTCTATACCTGGACGTTTCATCAAATGGCCTCCCACCGCCAACCACCCCACCAAGTCAAACAGACTTTTTTTCGAATCTTCAATATTTTTTATAACTAATAAACAAGTGTTCAAAGAAAATGAAAAAAAAACTTTTTTTTAAAAATGACCCTATGATTTTTCTCCCACGTTGCTTGCAGCAGTGTCTGGGAGATTAATCTTTAATTCCTGGAGACTCCAGGGCGATCCTGGAGGGTTGTCACCCTTATGTGAAATTGGTGCTGGGACCTCATTATAATGGGTGCTACCAAGTTGTTTATTGGCTGCGCGCCTGTTTGGTGAGCAGGAAATTGGACAACTGTGACGTCACTTAAAAGCAGTCTGCACTTCTTGAAGAGGAGGCGCACTCTGGCTGCAGACAGGAGGGGAAAATGGCTGCAAAAGCTGTAGATGGAATCCCTAGGTTCTCTGATGCCACTTTGGAGGCCCTAGTCCTGGCGGCGGGAGATCCTGTTCCCCCCAGGGAGGCAGAAAGCCCTGCAGACAACACCTCTACTGCCAGTGGGAAGAGGTGGCTGAGGAGATTAATGTCAGGATCTTAGCTCCCAGGACATGGCTGCAACGCTAACACAACTGAATGATCTCAGCAGAATTGTCAAGGTAAGAATCTTATCTCTTACCTCAATTACTCTCTGCTCATACCTGCACCATCTGCGGTCCCACTACCCACAAGAAAGCCCCCCCACCCCAACATTTCCCTTCACTCTCCTACAATCACTGCACCACACTTCACTGTATCTCCTTCTCTGCCTAGTCACACACTCTGCGCCTCCTACTCACAGCTCTACTGCAACCTCACTGCCGCACACCACACATCTGCACTATTTGACCATGGCAGATTGTCCCAAACACACACTCATTCTTGCAGGAGGTCGTACACAACACGAGGCAGCAGACGGCAACTGGAGAAGCCAAGGGCCGCCTGCACTACCTCTCCCCACTCCAAGAGGACGTACTGGCCTTCACGGGCATGTGGAGACTCATGGCCGCAGTGAGTGGCAACGCTGGAGGAGACGTTGTGCAAGGTTTCTTCTCACCATACCCCCTTTTTCTCTTCTCACTTCCATCTCATCCTACACACTCTATGACAAACTGTAGCTTTCAGCAGCCACTCATCTCTCTCCCTTCACACGACAAGATAAACCTTGTCCCTCTCTGTAATTTCAGGTGCTGAAAATATCGAGGCCCCTGTGCCACTTCAGGCAGCCATTCAGAAGGTGGAGTGTCACTCAATCAGGCCGCAGCAAGCACCAGCTCAGAGACTGGCACCACGCATACTTTAAAGGCTAGGCTAGAGGAGGGGCCTTCATGTGGTGAATCACTGGGGACAAATGTGCAGGAGCTAGGATAGGGGGACAGGACACCACAGGGATCAGCTCGCTGGAGGGTGCTCAACAGATACTAGCTCTGCTTCAGAGGACTCAGATGCTGACTGCGAGGGCCCAGGCTACCGAAGAAAGCTGATGAGCATGCATCAGGAAATGGTAAGGGCAGTGGGCAGGCTGCGAGCGAGCTTGCACACAATGGCTGAGAGCATAAAGGCGTCCAGCTCCAACTTGTGTCAGGGCTTCGCGTACAGCATGGAGACCATTCTGTCAAGCGAGTGGTCATCTCCATGAACATGGCAGTGGGGCCCACCAATGATGAAGCTTCTGCTGGCAGCTTCCATGACAGCTCAGACTGCTGCCACCTTGGCTCAGGGGGCCAGCGTTGACAGAGCCTTTCAGAGCATCACATCACTCCTGCACTCTGTTCTGGCGCAGAGGCAGAGGAGTGCTGAGGAGAGTGACATTGGCTCTATAGGAGAAGCACCTTCTGTCCACTCTCAGGATGACAGTATGCCTGCATCCCAACCATCCACTCCGTCACTGCCCTGGTCAGTGCCACATAGCCAGACTATCCCACCCCCTTCATCCTTCTTAAAAAAAAAATCAATTTCATCTTCATATCTCCACAGAGACAAAATAATGGCAATTTCATATACCCTTTTTTTTACCTGTACTTCAACTTTTTGTTTATTATTTCTGCTAGCTGTATACATATCTGCATATGTAAAAGATAGGATTCCAAAAAGTTCCATTTAATCAAATATAAAGTTGCAATAAATAAAACAGGCTGATTGCTATCGCTCAGAACAGTGGAAAACAGAATGTTTGCTGAACAATTTTAGCCCATTAATAACCCATCAAGAGGAAGGATGTTAGTATCAGGAAAGGGAATACTTAGCCATTTCAGGCTCTCTGTCAGTATCATGTACTCCCAGGTCAAATATGGCAAGGTTATATGCGAATTAAAGCTCACTCGACTCAGAAAAGTGCTCTTATTACACCAGTGTGACATTTTCCTATTTCCTACATCTGCCATCTTATAACTTCTGAGTGAGAATGCCAATTTAGTGGCACATTAGGGGTAATTTTGTGTTGTGGACCCAGCCTGTTAGGAACTTGGTTGAGACGGCCTAAACTTACCCTTCCAGCCAGCAAGAAAAGGAGACGTCCATCCCATCACTCGGGGCTGCATTTGAACCCAAGTTCGAGCAGTGAAAGGCTACTGTACCATTTAGTCTTCCTAAAAATGCTTTCAAAAAAACAATTTCTGCTATTCTGCAGTGCGATTACAGTTCCAATCTTTACAGCTGTAATACTACATTTGGAGATTTGCTGTTCTGCAAATAGCACTACCTCGGGGCTGCAAAGGTAAAAGCTCACAGTCACACAGAACAAATACTGCACATTAGACAAAGTTTACAATTCTGGGCTGTAACCTCTGACACATCATACGAGGTAGGCTCTACTTATTTTGCTGCAAAATTTAGCCAAAGAACCAAATTCTGTTTGAAAAGTTCTCACCCGGATTATTTAACTTCTCAATTGTATTGCCAGCAATTTTTGAAGACAGCAAACATTTGAAATTTCACAGTTTGAATAATGAAGATGAGAATGTTGCTAGAGGAAGAAAAACCCACAAATCCTATTGTATGTACAATGATGAAAATGTGAGGACAAGGATATTGGCAGTTTCTTCTTAGATTATAAATATGCTTGGCTTGCCTATGGGTGAAGAATGGTTGATTTCACTTATACGCAACCCGAATGTGCCGTATCCTTCACTCCCATAGCCACCATTTTCTAATATTCCAGGAAATGATTGAGGACATTTTATGAACAACATAAAATCCTTCAGCCAGTATAACCTTACTTCCCATTTTTTAATGGTCTCCTGGTCAACCTTTCATCCTGCACCCTCCATAAACTTATAGAATCATACAGTACAGAATGTGGTTATTCGGCCCATTGTACCTGCGCCGGCTCTTTGAAAGAGCTTTTCAATTAGTCCCACTCCCCCTGCTCTTTCCCCATAGCCCTGCAATTTTTTTCCTTTTCAAGTATATATCCAATTACCTTTTGAAAGTTACTATTGAATCTGCTTCCACCACCCTTTCAGGCAGTGCATTCAAGATCATACCAACTCGCTGCGTAAAAAAAATTCTCCTTATCTCCCCACTTTGGCCACTTTAACCCTGGGCTTCAACTCTTCCAAAATTCTGCTGCTCATAACTCTCCAGTGGCTGGAGTCATACCTAGCACAAAGGAAGATGGTAATGGTTGTTGGAGGCCAATCATCTCAGCACCAGGACATTGCTGCAGGAGTTCCTCAGGGCAGTGTCCTAGGCCCAACCATCTTCAGCTGCTTCATCAATGACCTTCCCTCCATCATAAGGTCAGAAATGGGGATGTTCACTGATGATTGCAGTGTTCAGTTCCATTCAAAACCCCTCAGATAATGAAGCAGTCCGTGCCCGCATGCAGCAAAACCTGGACAACATCCAGGCTTGGGCTCATAGGTGGCAAGTAACATTTGCGCCAGACAAGTGCCAGGCAATGACCAGAGAGAGTCTAACCACCTCCCTTGACATTCAATGGCATTACCATCGCCGAATCCCTCACCATCAATATCCTGGGGGTCACCATTGACCAGAAACTTAACTGGACCAGCCATATAAATACTGTGGCTACGAGAGCAGGTCAGAGGCTGGGTATTCTGCGGCGAGTGACTCACCTCCTGACTCCCCAAAGCCTTTCCACCATCTACAAGGCACAAGTCAGGAGTGTGATGGAATACTCTCCACTTGCCTGGATGAGTACAGCTCCAACAACACTCAAGAAGCTCGACACCATCCAGGACAAAGCAGCCTGCTTGATTGGCACACCATCCACCACCCTAAACATTCACTCCCTTCACCACCGGCGCACAGTGGCTGCAGTGCATCCCAGCAACTCGCCAAGGCTTCTTCGACAGCACCTCCCAAATCAGCAACCTCTACCACCTAGAAGGACAAGGGCAGCAGGCACATGACAACAATACCACCTTCACATTCCCCTCCAAGTCACACACCATCCCGACTTGGAAGTATATTGCCGTTCCTTCATCGTCGCTGGGTCAAAATCCTGGAACTCCCTACCTAACAGCACTGTGGGAGAACCTTCAACATACGGACTGCAGCGATTCAAGAAGGCAGCTCATCACCACCTTCTCAAGGGCAATTAGGGATGGGCAATAAATGCTGGCCTCGCCAGCGACGCCCACATCCCATGAACGAATAAAAAAAATATACCATATCAACTCAACTTGTCCACCACACTTGCCCTCTTTGACCTACTTGTCCTCTTCCGTGCCTCAAATTTAATATTTTCATATTTGTGTCCTAATCCTTCGAGGGCCTCATCTGTCCCTATCTCTACAACCTCCTCCAGCTTTACAACTTCCCACAAACTCTCCATTCCTCTGAATCTGGCCTCTTGTGCACTCCTCCCTCTCGTTGCCTCACTCTTGGCAGCTACTGCTTAGTTCCCACTCTCTAAAATTACCTGCCTGAACCCTTCTGCCTCTCTTCCTCCCTCTCCTCCGTTACGGCCCTTGTTAAAATCTACCTCCTTGGCAATCCATTATTAAGGAAGTGGTAAGAGGGCACTTGGAGCATCATAATATGATTAGACAGAGTCAACATGGTTTTATGAAAGAGAAATCATGTTTGACAAATTTATTAATTTTTTGAGGATGTAACTAGCAGGGTAGATAAAGGGCAACCAGTGGATGTAGTATATTTGGATTTTCAAAAGGCATTCAATAAGGTGCCACTTAAAAGGTTGTTACGCAAGATAAGGGCTCATGGGGTTGGGGTAACATATTGGCACGGATGGAGGATTGATTAATGGACAGAAAACAGAGAGAAGGGACAAACAGGTCATTTGCAGGTTGGCAGGCTGTAACTAGTGGGGTGCACAAGGATCGGTGCTGGGGCCTCAGCTATTTACAATCTATATTGATAACTTAGATGAAGGGACCAGTGTAATGTATCCAACTTGGCTGATGATTCAAAGCTAGGTGGGAATGTAAGCTGTGAGAAGGACACAAAGTCTGCATAGGGATATAGACAGGTTAAGTGAGTGGGCAAGAAGGTGGCAGATGGAGTATAATGTGGGGAAATGTGAGGTTATTCACTTTGGTAGGAAGAATAAAATACAGAATATGTTTTAAATGGTGAGAAACTATTAAATGTTGGCATCCAGAGAGACTTGGGTGTCCTGGTACAAGAAACACAAAAAGTTAGCATGCAGGTACAGCAAGCAATTAGGAAGGCAAATGGCATGTTGGCCTTTATTGCAAGGGGGTTGGAATACAAGAGTAAGGAAGTCTTACTATAATTGTACAAGGCTTTGGTGAGACCTCATCTGGAGTAGTGTGTACAGTCTTGGTCTTGCCTTAGAGGTGGTGCAACGAAGGTTCACTAGATTAATTCTTGGGATGAGAGGGTTGTCCTATGCGGAGGGATTGAGTACAATGGGCTTATACTCTCTGGAGTTTAGAAGAATGAATGGTGATCTCATTGAAACATATAAGATTATGAGGGGGCTTGACAGGATAGATGCTGAGAGGTTGTTTCCCCTGGCTAGAGAGTCTAGAACCAGAGGGCGTAGTCACAGGATAAGGGGTTGGGCATTTAAGACTGAGATGAGGAGGAATTTCTTCACTCAGAGGGTTGTGAATCTTTAGAATTCTCTACGCCAGAGGGCTCTGGATGTTGAGTCGTTGAATATATTCAAGGCTGAGATAAAGATTTTTGGACTCTAGGGGGGAAATCAAGGGATATGGGGATTGGGCAGGAAAGTGGAGTTGAGATTGAAGATCAGTCATGATCTGATTGAATGGCGGAGCAGGCTCGGGCCGTATGGCCTACTCCTCTCCTATTTCTTATGTTCTTATATTCTAAAGATTTTGATCCTTTCTAATCTCTCCTATGACTCAGCATCCATTTCTCTTCACATCTCTGTGAAGCATTTTGGGCTATTTTCTTTGTTAAAGGTACTATATTAATGCAAGTCATTGCTGGTTATAATGTGGCACTTAAGAGCTGCCAACAAATTTAGAGTTAAAGGTGTAGAGTGAGACACATTAGCCTCTGTACAAAATCCATAGCTGCATTATGGATTTAGAGTGTCAGTAATCACAGAGCTTTATATCAAATAAATACCGATGACTTAATACTTAACTCTGTTTAAGATGACTCACTAAAAATGCCCACAGTGCCACTCTCACATTATATTTATAATATTGGCAGGTTTCCTTTGCTGTTGCTCACAAAGCGCAGTGGGTTATGTTGATGGAAGGGTGGGTCGAGGTATTGGAGTGGTACACTTATTCACAGAGGATTTAGAAAGAAGTTTGCAAGAGCTTGGCTCAGGGATAGTGAAGTTACTCGTCTTTAGTTGGTTCCTGTAACAAGAATTTGTTTTTTTCTCTCATTTCAGTTAGTAGGAAAATGTGTTTAGATGAATGGCAAATGTTATTAATAAGAACTAGCTGGGGTATGTTCAATCATTTTATAATAATCCTAAACTGGAAATGCACCACTATAATAAATCCAATGTGTTTCACGTATGGGGCACTTCTGTGTGCGGGAGCCTTTAGGGTTATATGGATAGCAGACACTCTGGATGTTTAGGAATCCTGACATTCAAAAAAAAACTGGGATTCTGCCCTGTTGCTCCCTGTTGTCCATGGGGAAATTGATGTACCTGCTTGCTTTGGTAAACAATGCATCAGTCACCTGTTTTATACAGCAATACACTGCAGGCTGATTGATGTTGCTGATCTCCCTATTGGCCCCTTGCAAAGAGTCTGAGGCAAAAACAGTTCATAGCAGGTCTTCATGCAGCATGTTGCACAATTCTGTCACTGTCTTCCTGGTGAACTGGAGCCTCTGATGGCCTGTGTCAGGTTCAGATAATTCTTTTATGGCTGATACATTCAGTTGGCAGGTGATGCCACTTTTCACTAGCATCCAAAAGTTTCTTTTCTCATCCTCCTCCTCTAAGTAACCAAATTACAGTGGGATTCCAAATTCTGAAGCTACTGTGTTAAACTGGATGGTGGGAGCAGAAAAATGTAATTACCTACTACAATATTTGAAGTTTCCATTGGTTACAGAGGGGCATGGGATCAGCGATAAAAGGAGGAGCGAGGGAGGAGCGAGAGAGGAGACCGAGAGCAGAGCACAGGTTCGGCAATAAAAGGAAGTGTGAGAGAGGAGACCGAGAACGGAGTCCAGGATCAGCGATAAAAGGAGGAGTGAGAGAGGAGACTGAGAGCAGAGCACAGGATCGGCGATAAAAGGAGGAACAAAAGAGGAGACTGAGAGCAGAGCGCGGGGATCAGTGATAAAAGGAGGAGTGAGAGAGGAGACTGAGAGCAGAGCGCAGGAACGGCGATAAAAGGAGGAGTGAGAGAGGAGACTGAGAGCAGAGCGCAGGAACGGCGATAAAAGGAGGAGTGAGAGAGGAGACTGAGAGCAGAGCACAGGATCAGTGATAAAAGGAGGAGTGAGAGAGGAGACTGAGAGCAGAGCACAGGATCAGTGATAAAAGGAGGAGTGAGAGAGGAGACCGAGAGCAGAGCGCGGGATCAGTGATAAAAGGAGGAGTGAGAGAGGAGACCGAGAACGGAGTCCAGGATCAACGATAAAAGGAGGAACAAAAGAGGAGACCGAGAGCAGAGCGCGGGATCAGCGATAAAAGGAGTGAGAGAGGAGACTGAGAGCAGAGCGCAGGAACGGCGATAAAAGGAGGAACAAAAGAGGAGACCGACAGCGGAGCACGGGATCAGCGATAAAAGGAGGAGTGAGAGAGGAGACCGAGAGCGGAGCGCAGGAACGGCGATAAAAGGAGGAACAAAAGAGGAGACCGACAGCGGAGCACGGGATCAGCGATAAAAGAAGGAGTGAGAGAGGAGACCGAGAGCAGAGCACAGGATCGGCGATAAAAGAAGGAGTGAGAGAGGAGACCGAGAGCGGAGCGCAGGAACGGCGATAAAAGGAGGAGCGAGAGAGGAGACCGAGAGCAGAGCACAGGATCAGTGATAAAAGGAGGAGTGAGAGAGGAGACTGAGAGCAGAGCGCGGGATCGGCGATAAAAGGAGGAGCGAGAGAGGAGACTGAGAGCAGAGCGCGGGATCGGCGATAAAAGGAGGAGCGAGAGAGGAGACTGAGAGCAGAGCACGGGATCAGTGATAAAAGGAGGAGTGAGAGAGGAGACTGAGAGCAGAGCGCAGGGATCAGCGATAAAAGGAGGAACAAGAGAGGAGACCGAGAGCAGAGCGCGGGATCAGCGATAAAAGGAAGAACGAGAGAGGAGACCGAGAGCAGACCGCAGGGATCAGCGATAAAAGGAGGAACGAAAGAGGAGACCGAGAGCAGAGCACAGGAACGGCAATAAAAGGAGGAAAGGGAGAGGAGACCGAGAGCAGAGCACGGGATCAGCGATAAAAGGAAGAACAAGAGAGGAGACTGAGAGAGGAGACCGAGAGCAGAGTGCGGGATCGGCGATAAAAGGAGGAACGAGAGAGGAGACCGAGAGCAGAGTGCGGGATCAGCAATAAGAGGAACGAGAGAGGAGACCGAGAGCAGAGCACAGGAACGGCAATAAAAGGAGGATCGGGAGAAGAGACCGAGTGCAGAGCACGGGATCAGCGATAAAAGGAGGAACGAGAGAGGAGACCGAGAGCGGAGCGCGGGATCAGCGATAAAAGGAGGAACAAGAGAGAAGACCGAGAGCGGAGGGGGAATCAGTGATAAAAGGAGGAACGGGAGAGGAGACCGAGAGCGGAGGGAGAATCAGTGATAAAAGGAGGAACGGGAGAGGAGACCGAGAGCGGAGCGCGGGGATCAGCGATAAAAGGAGGAACGGGAGAGGAGACTGAGAGCGGAGGGGGAATCAGTGATAAAAGGAGGAACAAGAGATAAGACCGAGAGCGGAGGGGGAATCAGTGATAAAAGGAGGAACGAGAGAGGAGACCGAGAGCGGAGGGGGAATCAGTGATAAAAGGAGGAACGAGAGAGGAGACCGAGAGCGGAGCGCGGGGATCAGCGATAAAAGGAGGAACGAGAGAGGAGACCGAGAGTGGAGGGAGAATCAGTGATAAAAGGAGGAACAAGAGATAAGACCGAGAGCGGAGGGGGAATCAGTGATAAAAGGAGGAACGAGAGAGGAGACCGAGAGCGGAGGGGGAATCAGTGATAAAAGGAGGAACGAGAGAGGAGACCGAGAGCGGAGGGGGAATCAGTGATAAAAGGAGGAACAAGAGATAAGACCGAGAGCGGAGGGGGAATCAGTGATAAAAGGAGGAACGAGAGAGGAGACCGAGAGCGGAGGGGGAATCAGTGATAAAAGGAGGAACGAGAGAGGAGACCGAGAGCGGAGCGCGGGGATCAGCGATAAAAGGAGGAACGAGAGAGGAGACCGAGAGCAGAGGGGGAATCAGCGATAAAAGGAGGAACGAGAGAGGAGACCGAGAGCAGAGCGCGGGATCAGCGATAAAAGGAGGAACGAGAGAGGAGACCGAGAGCAGAGCGCGGGATCAGCGATAAAAGGAGGAACAAGAGAGAAGACCGAGAGCGGAGGGGGAATCAGCGATAAAAGGAGGAACGGGAGAGGAGACCGAGAGCGGAGGGGGAATCAGTGATAAAAGGAGGAACGGGAGAGGAGACCGAGAGCAGAGCGCGGGATCAGCGATAAAAGGAGGAACGAGAGAGGAGACCGAGAGCAGAGCGCAGGGATCAGCGATAAAAGGAAGAACAAGAGAGGAGACTGAGAGAGGAGACCGAGAGCAGAGTGCGGGATCGGCGATAAAAGGAGGAACGAGAGAGGAGACCGAGAGCAGAGTGCGGGATCAGCAATAAGAGGAACGAGAGAGGAGACCGAGAGCAGAGCACAGGAACGGCAATAAAAGGAGGATCGGGAGAAGAGACCGAGTGCAGAGCACGGGATCAGCGATAAAAGGAGGAACGAGAGAGGAGACCGAGAGGAGAGCGCGGGATCAGTGATAAAAGGAGGAACAAGAGAGGAGACCGAGAGGAGAGCGCGGGATCAGTGATAAAAGGAGGAACAAGAGAGGAGACCGAGAGCGGAGCGCGGGGATCAGCGATAAAAGGAGGAACGAGAGAGGAGACCGAGAGCAGAGCGCGGGATCAGCGATAAAAGGAGGAACAAGAGAGGAGACCGAGAGCGGAGGGGGAATCAGTGATAAAAGGAGGAACGGGAGAGGAGACCGAGAGCGGAGCGCGGGATCAGCGATAAAAGGAGGAGTGAGAGAGGAGACCGAGAGCAGAGCGCGGGATCAGCGATAAAAGGAGGAACGAGAGAGGAGACCGAGAGCAGAGCGCGGGATCAGCGATAAAAGGAGGAACAAGAGAGAAGACCGAGAGCGGAGGGGGAATCAGCGATAAAAGGAGGAGCGAGAGAGGAGACCGAGAGCAGAGCGCGGGATCAGCGATAAAAGGAGGAACGAGAGAGGAGACCGAGAGCAGAGCACAGGAACGGCAATAAAAGGAGGATCGGGAGAAGAGACCGAGAGCAGAGCACGGGATCAGCGATAAAAGGAAGAACGAGAGAGGAGACTGAGAGAGGAGACCGAGAGCAGAGTGCGGGATCGGCGATAAAAGGAGGAACGAGAGAGGAGACCGAGAGCGGAGCGCGGGATCAGCGATAAAAGGAGGAACAAGAGAGGAGACCGAGAGCAGAGCACGGGATCAGTGATAAAAGGAGGAACGAGAGAGGAGACCGAGAGCAGAGCGCAGGGATCAGCGATAAAAGGAGGAACGAGAGAGGAGACTGAGAGCGGAGCACAGGATCGGCGATAAAAGGAAGAACAAGAGAGGAGACTGAGAGAGGAGACCGAGAGCAGAGTGCGTGATCGGCGATAAAAGGAGGAACGAGAGAGGAGACCGAGAGGAGAGCGCAGGATCAGTGATAAAAGGAGGAACAAGAGAGGAGACCGAGAGCGGAGGGGGAATCAGCGATAAAAGGAGGAACGGGAGAGGAGACCGAGAGCGGAGCGCGGGGATCAGCGATAAAAGGAGGAACGAGAGAGGAGACCGAGAGCAGAGCGTGGGATCAGCGATAAAAGGAGGAACAAGAGAGGAGACCGAGAGCGGAGCGCGGGATCAGCGATAAAAGGAGGAACAAGAGAGAAGACCGAGAGCGGAGGGGGAATCAGTGATAAAAGGAGGAACGGGAGAGGAGACCGAGAGCGGAGGGAGAATCAGTGATAAAAGGAGGAACGGGAGAGGAGACCGAGAGCGGAGGGGGAATCAGTGATAAAAGGAGGAACAAGAGAGAAGACCGAGAGCGGAGGGGGAATCAGTGATAAAAGGAGGAACAAGAGAGAAGACCGAGAGCGGAAGGGGAATCAGTGATAAAAGGAGGATCGGGAGAGGAGACCGAGAGCGGAGGGGGAATCAGTGATAAAAGGAGGAACGGGAGAGGAGACCGAGAGCGGAGGGGGAATCAGTGATAAAAGGAGGAACGGGAGAGGAGACCGAGAGCGGAGGGGGAATCAGCGATAAAAGGAGGAACGGGAGAGGAGACCGAGAGCGGAGGGGGAATCAGTGATAAAAGGAGGAACGAGAGAGGAGACCGAGAGCAGAGGGGGAATCAGTGATAAAAGGAGGATCGGGAGAGGAGACCGAGAGCGGAGGGGGAATCAGTGATAAAAGGAGGAACGGGAGAGGAGACCGAGAGCGGAGGGGGAATCAGTGATAAAAGGAGGATCGGGAGAGGAGACCGAGAGCGGAGCGCAGGGATCAGTGATAAAAGGAGGAACGGGAGAGGAGACCGAGAGCGGAGGGAGAATCAGTGATAAAAGGAGGAACGGGAGAGGAGACCGAGAGCGGAGGGGGAATCAGTGATAAAAGGAGGAACGGGAGAGGAGACCGAGAGCGGAGGGGGAATCAGTGATAAAAGGAGGAACGGGAGAGGAGACCGAGAGCGGAGGGGGAATCAGTGATAAAAGGAGGAACGGGAGAGGAGACCGAGAGCGGAGTGCGATTGGGGAGAGGTGAGAAAAACAACTAAACTGACATCAGCACAAGGGAAGGGGCTGATTGGTGAGTAGCTGGTGAGTGTTTTCTTTTCTGATGAGTGTTTTTTTTTTAAGTCTATAAGTTTATTTTTGTTAGGTTTAGTTAATAATAAAATAAATAGAAGCATGGCAGGGCACCTCAGTCCTGTCAAATGCATGTCCTGTGCCATGTGGGAATTCCAGGACGTTTCTCGTGTCCTGGACAACCACAGGTACAGGAGGTGTCGTCAGCTTGAGCAGCAGCTGGCGTCACTACAGCACATCCGCGAGGCTGAGAGCCCGTGGATAGCCCATTTCTGGAGGTGGTCACCCCGCAGCTTAAGAGAGTGCAGGCAGAGTGGGACTGGGTGGCCGCCAGACAGACAAGGAGGACCAGGCAGGTAGTGCAGGAATCCCGAGAGCATCTCGCTCTCTAACCAGTATTCTGTTCTGAATACTGGTGAGGGAGAGGGCTCCTCTGAGGAGTACAGCCAGAGCCAAGTCCACAGCACCATGGAGGGCTCAGCTGTACAGTGGGGGGGGGGAGGAGAAAGGTCAGGAGAGCAATAATGATAGGAGATTCTATAGTTAGGGGAACAGACAGGCATTCCTGTGGCCACAGACGTGATTCCAGGATGGTATGTTGCCTCCCTGGTGCCAGGGCCAAGGCTGCAGAACATTCTGGAGAGGGAGGGTAAGTAGCCAGAGGTCGTGATCCATATCGGTACCAACGACATAGATAGAAAGAGGGATGAGCTCCTGCAGGAAGAGTTTAGGGAGTTAGGAAAGAGATTACTAAGCAGGACCTCAAAGGTAGTAATCTCCAGATTACTCCCAGTGCCACGTGCTAGTGAGTATAGAAATAGGAGGATAGGGCAGATAAATGCGTGGCTGGAGAGATGGTGCAGGATGGAGGGCTTTAGATTTCTGGGGCATTGGGACCAGTTCTGGGGAAAGTGGAAACTGTGCAGGCCGGCGGGTTGCACTCAACAGAACTGGGACCAACGTCCTTGCGGGGAGGTTCACTGGTTCTGTGGGGAGGGTTTAAACTAATTTGGCAGGGGGTTGGGCACCAGGATGTAGCATTGGAAAGGAGAAACAAGGTGCACAAAGGATTGGGAGAGACAGATAGCACTGGAGTAAGAAATAGTATGGTATTAGATGGGACCAGGCTAAGAGAGAGTACAAGAGGGTCTAAGATAGGTTTACAGTGCACGTATGTAAATGCACGAAGCATAGTAAACAAGGTTGGTGAGCTGCAGGTGCAATTAGTCACATTGGAATATGACATTGCAGCGATAACAGAGACCTGGTTCAAAAAAGGGCAGGATTGGGTACTAAATATTCCTGGATACTAGGTGTTCAGGAAAGATAGGGAAGGAAAGAAAGGTGGGGGGGGGGGGCGGGCGCTGGTGGCAATATTGATTAAGGAGAATATTGCAGTGCTGGAAGCGAGAGGATGTCCTGGAGGGGTCAAGGACAGAATCTATTAGGTTAGAGCTAAGAAACAATAGAGGTGCCATTATACTGCTGGGGGTATTCTATAGGCCACCAACTAGTGGGAAGGATATAGAGGAGTAAATTTGCAGGGAAATTACAGAGATGTGCAAGAATCATAGCGTGGTGATACTGGGGGACTTCAACTATCCAAATATAGACTGGGAGGCAAAGAGGGGGAGGAATTTTTGAAGTGTGTTCAGGAGAACTTTCTTGACCAGTACATTTCCGGCCCGACGAGAAAGGAGGCATTGCTGGATCTAGTTCTGGGAAATGAGGTGGGCCAAGTGGAGCAAGTGTTAGTGAGGGAACATTTAGGGAACAGTGATCATAGTATCATAAAGTTTAGATTAGCTGTGGAAAAGAACAAGGACCACTCTAGAGTAAAAATACTCAATTGGAGAAGGGCCAATTTCAATGGGATGAGAATGGATCTGGCTTGGGTAAATTGGAATCAAAGATTGGCAGGTAAAACTGTAATTGAACAATGGGCGACCTTAAAAGAGGAGATGGTTCGGGTACAGTCTAGATACATTCCCAAGAGGGAGAAAGGTAGGGCAACTAAAACCAGAGCTCCCTGGATGACAAAAGAGGCAGAGAGTAAGTTGAAGCAGAAAAAAGGGGTGTTTGACAGATGTCAGGTTGATAATACAAGTGAGAACCAGGCAGAATATAGAAAGTTCAGAGGGGAGGCGAAAAAGGAAATAAGAGGAGCAAAGAGAGAGAGTATGAGAATAGACTGGCGGCTAACGTAAAAGGGAATCTAAAAGTCTTCTATAGGCATGTAAACAGTAAATGGGTAGTAAGAGGAGGGGTGGGGCCGATTAGGGACTAAAAAGGAGATCTATGCATGGAGGCAGAGGGCATGGCTGAGATACTAAATAAGTACTTTGCATTTGTCTTTACCAAGGAAGAAGATGCTGCCAAAGTCACAGTAAGTGAAGAGGGAGTTGAGATACTGGATGGGCTAAAAATTGATAAACGAGGTACGAGAAAGGCTAGCAGTACTTAAAGTAGATAAGTCACCCGGTCCGGATGGGATGCATCCTAGATTACTGAAGGAGGTACTGGCCATAATCTTGTAATCATCCTTAGATACGGGGGGTGGTGCCAGAGGACTGGAGAATTACAAATGTTAGACCCTTGTTCAAAATAGGGTGTAAGGATAAACACAGCAACTACAGGCCAGTCAGTTTAACCTCGCTAGTGGGGAAAATTTTAGAAGTGATCATCCGAGACAAAATTAACAATCACTTGGACGAGTGTGGATTAATAAAAGAAGGCCAGCACGGATTTGTTAAAGGCTTGTGTTTAACCAACTTGATTGAGTTTTTTGATGAGGTAACAGAGAGGTTTGATGAGGGCAATGCGGTTGATACAGTGCATATGGACTTCCAAATGGCGTTTGATAAAGTGCCACATAATAGGCTTGTCATCAAAGTTGAAGCTCGTGAAATAAAGGGGGCAATTGCAGCATGGATACAAAATTGGCTAAGTAACAGGAAACAGAGAGTAGTGGTGAACGGTTGTTTTTCAGACTGGAGGGAGGTCTACAGTAGTGCTGCCCAGGGGTCAGTACTAGGACCACCGCTTTTTTTGATATATATTAATGATTTAGACTTGGGTGCACAGGACACAATTTCAAAATTTGCAGATGACACAAAACTTGGAAGTTTAGTGAATAATGAGGAGGATAGTGATAGACTTCAAGAGGACAGACAGGCTGGTGGAATGGGCAGACATGTGGCAGATGAAATTCAACGCAGAAAAGAGTGAAGTGATACATTTTGGTAGGAAGAATGAGGAGAGGCAATATAAACTAAAGGGTACAATTCTAAAAGAGGTACAGGAACAGAGAGATCTGGGAGTATATCTGCACAAATCGTTGAAGGTGGCAGGGCAGGTTGAGAAAGTGGTTAAAAAAGCATACGGGATCCTGGGTTTTATAAATAGAGGCATAGAGTACAAAAGTAGGGAGGTCATGATGAACTTTATGAAACACTGGTTCGGCCACAACTGGAGTATAGTGTCCAGTTCTGGGCACCGCACTTCAGGGAGAATGTGAAGGCCTTCGAGAGGGTGCAGAAAAGATTTACTAGAATGGTAGATTTCCAGAGATGAGGGACTTTAGTTACGTGGATAGACTGGAGAAGCTGGGGTTGTCCTCCTGACAGCAGAGGAGGTTGAGAGGAGATTTGATAGTAGTGTTCAAAATCATGAAGGGTTTAGATAAGGTAAATAAAGAGAAACTGTTCCCATTGGCGGAAGGGTCAAGAACCAGAGGACATAGATTTAAGGTGATTGGCAAAAGAACCAAAGGTGACATGAGAAAAAACATTTTTACACAGCGAGTGGTTATAATCTGGAATGCACTGCCTGAAGGGGTGGTGGAGGCAGATTCAATCGTGGCTTTCAAAAGGGAATTGGATAAATACTTGTAGGGAAAAAAAATGCAGGGCTACGGGGATAAGGCAGAGAAGTGGGACTAGCTGGATTGCTCTTGCAGAGAGCTGGCACGGACGTGATGGGCCGAATGAGCTCCTTCAGTGCTGTGACCTTTCTATGATTCTATGAAAGAGAGATAATTGAAATTGAAACAATGTTGTGTGATTGGTTCCATTTGTATTTGATTCAAATTCAAAAAGTGATTGTCAAAGGACAGGTATTAAAAATCCAGGATATAAAAAAAAATTCTGTTTAAAACGATTGGAAGATCCCATGAAAGGAGACAGCTTGAAATCTCAGGAGAAAGATATCAGTACTGAATGGTTCAGTATTTTTAAAGAAGGAGAAACACTCAATTTAAAAGTTATTTACAAAAACTTATCTTAGATCTTAGTTGCAGTCGTCTTGTTTTATTCACTCAAGAAGTTAGGTGGAAGGTTGCCTATTATAAATATCTAACTATATTTTATGACTATTTCTAATGTTCTTGTTAATCTAGTTAAAATAAATGTGCTTGATATTTTAAACTAAAAACAAAGTCTATGGTAGTGCTCTATAGCGTTCAATTGAGTGACCTCTTATAATGTATAGTTCAGTAGCTAATATCAGTTAGCAGACAGGGTTTGCTATTCATTTCCCAGGAATGTTACTGAAAGCTTACCTTGATATTAAGGCATGAATGGACACTCTCAAAAGTATGGGGAGTTGGGACTCACCAATGAGAGTATTCTAAAAATAAAAGAGCTGAAGTAATCTAATGTAAGAGATTAGGGAAAAAAAATTTAACAGTCATTAAAAGGAATCTTGTCAAGTTCAGAGGTTATTCTGCAATTTATTTCTCAGTTTCCCTGAGATGGGTCTTGTTGTGTGCACCAGTAAGAGTGTAAAGGAATCAAATGGGTATTTTTAAAAAAAAATCTAAAAGCACCTAGTAATGATAATTTCAAATTTATAGGTGAGACACATATTTGAACAAAAGCAAAGAATTATGAGGTAGCATCACATGATGGGTGTTGGCTATTACCAGTTATTTAATTAGTAGTGTGGTACCAAGTTTTTCACTGGATTACCCATTGAGAGGATGCTGCATGCCGAGGTACTGAATATCAATTTTATTCAATAAGCAAAGCAGATTCAATAAATTATTTGAAATAAAAAGTTTACTTAACGGCTTTACAGTATAAAGCTCTTCTATATAGAACAGAAAGAACAACCGAGAATCCCTAGAGCTCATCATAATTTGATCTGTGGGTGTAAAAATGAAACCTCTGTGGGGAATGACTGTAACAGCAGATAAGAATGTGAAACCATGCAGTAACCACAGAAGCCCAGCAATTAGGTAACAAACATCTGAGGGTCAATGGGAATAAACCGTTAAGAATATGGCAAGTTTATATAGTCAATGTGGTACACAACGTGCAGCATTGCACGGTATTGTCAGCCAGATTACTCAATTAAAGCAAATCTGGATGTTTAAAATAATATAGGATTACGATAACTTCTTTATGATGCACGATTCTAATCACGATTACAACAATAAGCAAATGTCAACATCTTCAACGTTTTGTGATTCAAAACGAGCAGTGCCATCAGCACAATCTTTTGCCAGAGAATCTACAAATTTAATTAACAGCATGAGAGGACCTATCTGTATCCTTGGGTTACCTTGTCAGGGTCCTTTTGTAGTCAGTTGGTTTCCTGCAGATACTGAGCATCTTAGTGCACATCTCCAGGTAGCACTTGGCCTTTCCTAAGCATAGTCTGCAACTGTAACAATGTTTGGTAAATGCTGTATTACTATCGACACACGGAATTCTGCCCTCCCCCCTTGTTGCTTTTTTTTGGTTTCTATTAAAAGCACTCTGGTTAATATGACAACTGTAAAAAAAAATGTTTGGTATGAAGAGCTGGTAGAATTAGTAGACATAAAAAATCAAATTAGATCTCAATTTAAATGCAGGACAGATCACAATTTTTTCCGAAAACCCAAATAACAGCTGCTTGACTGCATTGCACATGCTCATGGGTAGAACTGTCCAGAAGCACTTTCGTAATTTTGTCAAACCTGACAGGTGTTAGACAACACAATCATAAGAAAAAGAACAAATTCTTGTGTTGACATGAAGACCAAGGGACTTCCAGAAAACCAGAGCTATTATCGACAGACTAACAGACAAGATTGATGTCCCCTTTGAAATAACCTTTTGTTTAATCATACATTTTTAAAAACCTGACAACTACATTTCAAAATTCAGCCATAACAGAAGTTTCAGATGGGTTTTTCCTGTTTTAGGACTGATGTGCAAATTATGTATTGCATTTAATTAGCTAAAGTACATGCAGGACTGAAACTATTCTTATGTAAATTATTTATTGTCCAGTAGTGTGCAAATGGTTCCAATTACCACAAGTCTTTGAATGGCATCCATAATAACGCAATCATTATAAAGACATTTTTAATTACAGGCCTCTTACAGAAGAGCTTTAGTGGGAATTCTATATTTCAATTCAATTAAGTTCCACAAATTAATTGTTTGATTACTAAAATTTATATTTGTAACAGCAGAATTATATACTCTCCACATTTTCTAAAGCTACGGCTTACTCCTACTCCATTCGTCTCTATAGAAAATAGAATATCACAGCAAACTAGCGAGAAACATAAAAACGGACTGTAAAATCTTCTATAGGTATGGAAAAAGGAAAAGACTGGCAAAGGAAATGTGGGTCCCATACAGACAGAGATGGGAGAATTTATAATGGGGAATAAGGAAATGGCAGAGAAATTAAACCTCCCAGAAATACTAGAGAACCAAGGGTCTGGTGAGAATGAGGAACTGAAAGGAATTAGTATAAGTAAAAAAAAATAGTACTAGAGAAATTAATGGGACTGAAAGTCGATAAATTCCAAGCACCTCATGATTGACATCCCAGGGTTTTGAAAGAGGTGACTATAGAGATTGTGGATGCATTGGTTGTCATCTTCTAATATTCTATAGATTCTGGACTGGTTCCTGCAGATTGGAGGGTAGCAAATGTAACTCCATTATTTAAGAAAGGAGGGAGAGAGAAAACAGGGAACGACAGACCTGTTAGCCTGACATCAGTAGTAGGGAAAATACTAGAATCTATTACAAAAGGATGCGATAACAAGACACTGAGAAAATAATAATAGGATTTGGCAGTGTCAACATGGATTTATGAAAGGGAAATCATGTTTGACAAACCTATTGGAGTTCTTTGAGGATGTAACTAGTAGAATAGATAAGGGGGAGCCAGTGGATGTGGTCTATTTGGATTTTCAGAAGGCTTTCGATAAGGTCCCACGCAGAAGGTTGGTGAACAAAGTTAGAGCACATGGAATTGGGGGTAATATAATGGCATGGATTGAGAATTGGTTAACAGACAGAAAACAGAGAGTAGGAATAAACGTGTCTTTTTCAGGGTGGCAGACTGTGACTAGCGGGGTACCGCAGGGATTGGTGCTTGGGCCCAAGCTATTCACAATCTATATCAATGATTTGGATGAGGGGACCAAGTGGAATATTTCCAAGTTTGCAGATGACACAAAACTAGGTGAGAATGTGAGTTGTGAGGAGGATGCAAAGAGACTTCACGGGGATAAAAACAGGCTAAGTGATTGGGCAGGAACATGGCAGATGGAATATGATGTGGGAAAATGTGAACTTTGGTTGGAAAAACAGAAATGCTGAGTATTTTTTAAATGGTGAAAGATTGGGAAATGTTGATGTTGAAAGGAACCTGGGTATCCTTTTACATGAGTCACTGAAAGCTAACATATAGGTGCAGCAAGCAATTAGGAAGGCAAATGGTATGTTGGCCTTTATTTCAAGAGGATTTGAGTACAGGAGTAAAGATGTCTTACTGCAATTATATAGGGCTTTGGTGAGACCGCACCTGGAGTACAATTTTGGTCTCCTTACCTAAGAAAGGATATACTTGCCGTAGAGGGAGTGCAAGGAAGGTTCACCAGACTGTCTCCTGGGATGGCGGGATTATCGTATGAGGAGAGATTGAGTAATCTAGGCCTGTATTCTCTACAGTTTAGAGGAATGGTAGGTGATCTCATTGAAACATACAAAATTCTTAGAGGGCTCGTCAGGGTAGATGCAGGGAGGATATTTCCCCTGGCTGGGGAGTCTGGAACTAGGGGTCACAGTCTCAGAATAAGGGATAAGCCATTTAGGACTGAGATGAGGAGAAATTTCTTCACTCAGAGGGTGGTGAATCTTTGGAATTCTCTACCCCAGAGGGCTGTGGAGGGTCAGTCATTGAGTACATTCAAAACAGAGATCAATAGATTTCTAGATATTAAAGGCATCAAGGGATATGGGGATGGTGCAGGAAAATGGAGTTGAGGTAGAAGATCAGCCATGATCTTACTGAATGGTGGAGCAGGCTCGAGGGGCCAGATGGCCGACTCTTGCTCCTATTTCTTATGTTCTCTGTTGAGCTTTTGTGCCACCACTGTCCCAGATCTTTGTCTCTCCTGAATGAGTCCACAGCTTCTTTCTGCTCTAATCTGGACAACCCCCATTACACCCCCACCATGTGCTCCTGGGTTTCTCTAAGCAGCCAGTCATACTTCCTCATTCCCAGAAGTTACCCTCTCCACTAAGCTCCCCAGTGGTCAGCTTCTCCAACCTCCTGTCCATTCCCCTCTCTTATCTCCCCACCTGCCTGAAATCCTTCCACTGATTATTCTCACTTTTCCTCTAAACCTCTCACACCAAAGCTCTGAATCGCCCTCAACAATGTCTGCTCTTTTATGAGAAAGGCCCTCTTCATGCACCACTTCAATCTGGACATGCCTGACCAAACCCTGGTGATGTGGCACTCAACCCTAGATCTCACCTTTATCCATTCCCGTGATCTGTGCCACACCTTCTCTGTGCTCGAACACCTGACTCTGTGCCAGCCTTACCCCTTCTCATTCAAGACCTTCATTGGTTACCGCCCTCTCCTTCCACCAAGCCCTTCCTTACTGGATTTCCTTTCTCTTGTCTTCATTCAACCTCATCACACGAGACTGTGAAATCTCAAAGGGACATTTCAGATCATTTCAAATTCTCCTTCCTCCTACACACACTCATGGCCACTCAATTCCTTAACTCTCTCCTTCCATCCATGAAAAAAGCTGTCCCCATTCCCCATGTATCCTCTGGTCTCCCACCCATGTCAATATCTGCTCCTGTCGATCTATAGCACAACTGCTTTGTCTACACCTTCAATGCACTCATTGTCACCCAATCCTGGATGACATCCCACCTCCACAATTTTCAGGATACAACAGCCCACCTCTGTAGACTTAAGGTTATGGGTCACAGACTAGAGTGCATGGGGGTAACATTTCACTTTGACAGGAGGCACAAAACGGGCGGTAGCAGATTTTCATTGACTTCAATGGAAAATAAAGTCAGACGAAGTATATAACGGGCGGCTGACTCGCTACCACTCGTTTTGCACCCTCAACAAAGTTGAATTTTACCCCTTGTGCCATATGACCAGCTTGGCAGTCCACAACCTGATCTGGTTTGGCCTTTGTAGTACCACAGTTTGCTCTCTACAGCCAAATCCAATCTTCCTAGGTTAACCCTGGTGAACAAGAACCCTGAACTCCTCTCATCCACTACAAATGTCCCCCCTGACCAACCACTCCTTCACCTGCATCCTGATGCTGAATGTGAAGAGCTCATGGACTTGTGTGTTCAAAATTAAGGCCATTCACATGGCTACCTCTACCTCCTCCATCCCTCCTTTCCCCACTCCCAACACTTCCCTGCCTTCCTCACAATCTGCATTCTGCAATATGTCCCTCTTCTTTCCTAATTGCTTATCAAGCCCAATCAATGCCGAGTTAATTCATCATACGAGGATGAGGACATTGAAGGCTCCTGGGTTAGGTTCCGACTTTTGATTACCATCCAATGTCCCCTATGGAAATGCACATGTGTGGACATTGTGGAAGGATGAGATCAGGTTCCATTATGAGGCTCACAGGGTCATTGTTACAATTCACTCAAATAATAGGCATTTGGCTACCTACGGAAAGATCTTCAAGAGAAGAAAAAAATTGATGAAAGAAAATTGATGAGAAGGAATAAAGACCCTAACCCTAACTTTCCCCACATTTAGTGCCACACCAGACACCTACAACCTCCTTCAAAAACCACAGGACACAAATTACCTATGAAAACAAATCTGTTGGAAATTAACTTTTCAAAACATAATGTTCTCTGGTCTCCAGTCACCGGCAATGGACTACATGTGAGGCCCATTATGGCAGCAGATCTGGGCTGCAAACTGTAACACTAATGTGGAAACTATTTCTTGGACACATAATCCAGGCTGACACTTCAGTGCAGTACTGAGGGAGTGCTGCACTGTCGGAGGTGCTGTCTTCCAGATGAGACATTAAGCTGAGGCCCCGTCTGCCCCGTCAGGTGGACGTAAAAGATCCCTTGGCACTATTTGAAGAAGAACAGGGGTGTCCTGGCCAACAATTATCCCTCAACCAACACCTAAAACAGATTATCTGGTCATTTATTTCATTGCTGTTTGTGGGAGCTAGCTGTGCACAAATTGGCAGCCATGTTTCCTTCATCACAACAGTGACTATGTTTCAAAAGTATTTCATTGGCTGTAAGGCACTTTGAAATGTCCTGAGGTCATGAAATGTGCTACATAAATGCAAGTCTTTCTTTTTATTAAAATATGTTCATGAAATAATTTACTTAAACAGGTATAATTGCATGGTTATTAAATATTTAAAATTCACACAAGACAGAACAGTAAATTTGATTCCCACTAGTGGTCTGATGTTCTTAGCAATTATGAACCCAATTGCCATAATCAGTTTGCAACTTTGCCACTTATTAATTCTGATATCAATAAATATCGTAGCTTACCAAAAGGAATCATATATCGTCTATTGAAAAACCAGCGGAAATTTACTGAGCTGACCTTGCAACCTCGTCTAATTTTTCAAATCATTCTGTTAGCTGCTAGCAAGATTACTCTGAACTTGTATATGGTAGCTATGCTTAATGCAAACCTCCATCAGCTTGTCTCAGTTGCAATCTTGGAAATTCAAATAATATTGTCCGTCATACCATTATAATTCAGCTTCCATTGTTTAGCCTTGGTATTTAAATGCTTTAAAAAATATTTCTTGGAAATTTAATAGTACAGCCAACTCGTTGCTTTATAGCTGGGCCAGCCAGCATCCCTTCTCAATACCATTAATATATAGTCTATCATCTATATGTACATCTATAGTCATCATGGGCAGACTGTGTATATAATTTATACAGCAAGAAACATATACACAAAAGTTTATAATAAGCAGGTTTGCGCCTCTGTCAAAATAGTGGACAGAGGAATGCCATACAACTGCATTAAGCATTGCCCATTAACACTGACAAAAGTAATTCCTAGACAGATTTGTCAGACATTTTAAATATCTGTACCAAATAACACTAATACATGCACACACGATTCCCATTTTGTAAAATTGCATAACTGCTGAATTCTGGCAGGTGCCCAGTAGACTGGGAGCAGGTGCTGTGCTGGAAGAAGAAGCCTCTATAATGAGCCATGAAAATAATGACAAAAAAAAAATCTTCTTAGCCAAAAGAGCCTTTCAAATAGTGACGGAATGAAGAATCTCAATAGTTCAGATGAAATAAGAGAAGTCTGTTGAGATGTTAAGGATAACAAAATATTTCCATATAATGTAGGTATGATAAAGAAAGAACATGCCTTTATGTCTTCAAATCATCCCAACGCACTTTACGGCCAATGAAGTACTTTTGAAGTGTACTCAGTAGTGGTTATTTAGCCAAATGCAGCTTACAAGGTTCCACAAATAGCAAATGAGATAGATGGCCAATTAATCTGCTTTTGGTTGAGGAATACATGTTGGCCAGCACACCAGAAGAACTCCCAGTCTTCTTCGAATAGTGCTGTGGAACCTTTTATATGAGCTGAGAATCCTATCCGAGAGACAAAATCTCCAGCAATGCAGCACACCCAAAGTACTGCACTGAAGTGTCAGCCGAGATTATGTGCTCAAGTCCATAGAGGGGCTTGAACCCACAACCTTCTGGGGCAACAGTACTACCACTGAGCCAAGCTGACACTTGTTTGAGTGTATGAGTGTGATCCACTGATAAGATCATCTTAAAAATGGCAGTAATCTGGAACAGTTCAACCTTGATATAGGCCTCGATTTTAGGAGGGAGGCGGGTTGGCAGTGGGGGGTCGACTGGGCGTGTGAATTCAGGGTGCTCCGCACGCGATCGCAGCCTAATTGAAGGCACTTACCTTGGCTTCCGGGTTTCCAGTCCTAGACCTGCGCAGCGGGCGCACTGCACAGCCGCATCACAGGCTGTCAAGCAGGAGGAGCCCTATTTAAAGGGGCAGTCCTCCAATGCTCCTCCTGCAGCAAACAACCAATTTAGAAGCATGGAGCAGGCCAGAGGCAAGGCTGCTCCAAGATTTTCTGACTCCTCAATCCAGGTGCTGCTCGATGGGATGAGGAGTAGGAGGGAAATTTTTTTCCCATCGCATGGGAGGAAGTGCCCTCCCTTCACCACCAAGAAGGCCTGGCTGGAGGTGGCCGAGGAGGTCACCAGCAGTGGCAATGTGTCCAGAACCTGGGTGCAGTGCAGGAAGAGATTTAATGACCTAACCAGGCCAGCCAAAGTGAGTATACTTACGCATTCTCGCACACTCCGTCTTCCACATCACCTCCACCACCACACAACTCCTTCTGCACTGCCACCACAATGCTCTCGCATCACTCCTCTCATCCTCAACTATTATCCTCACCTTGCCTGCACTTACTCACTGCCCCAGTTCCCATTCGAACACTACCACGCAACCCAATCCTCATACAATCTCATGGCTATGAATCACATGCATCCTCCCAGGCATCTCCCTCATGCTCAACCCCACCCACACCAATGCATGCAGCGGGTCACTATGCAACCATCACTCAATCACGCCTCTGTGTTTTGACTTGATAGAAGAAGAGATGCCAGAATGCCCGGGAGAGGGCAAGGACCGGAGGGGGCCCGCCACACCAGGTGGCATTCACAGATGCGGAGCAGCAGGCACTCGAGATAAGCCGGACGCTGGAGTGCTTGTCCGTGCCGGACGCTGAGACTGGGATTGTACAAGTGGCTGGTGACAGAAATCTAACACTCAGCACTCATGATAGCGAATGATCTTAGCATCACTTGGCATCTACAGCACCTCAACATCTGTCCACATGCTTAATATTGCTTTCTGTTCTCTTGCAGGCCCATCTGCGACCGCCGTGACTGTGGAGGGCGATTCCTCAGAGGGCCTGCGGCCTCTGAGGGTCCATCGTCACATCTGAGCCAGCTATCCACCAGCGCAGATACACACACCTCGGTGGGTCCCCGTCCTCACTTAGTTGGGCTTGCACATGGTGAGTCACCACGCACTTGTGAGCATGAGCAGACCCTGGTGGCAGGGGCAGCTGTGGAGAGTCCGCATCGGTGGGAGCACTCTTCTCCAGGTTCTGCTCAGCTGGACCCAGATGCTGAACCATGGGGGCCAGCCGTGAAAAGGAGAGTCATCGAGGGGCAGCAGCACATTGCCGAGGTACTGGAACAGTTGCCACATGCACTCTCCACAAACGTGCAGAGGATGGAGGAGTCCAACTCCTGCATGCGTGGAATACTATCACAGGGACATGAAGGCATCTCTGAGATAGTGTCGCGGGTAGGTGTGGGAATGTCTGCGATGGAGGAAAGGCTAGCCTCCATCGAGCGTCAAGCACGGCTCAACAATGAGTCCATTCAGGTCCTGACAACGGCCGTTCGGATTCAGGGTGAGCAACATTCTACCGCCTTAAACCAGCTGACAGATCCCTCACAACTGGCCTTCCAAGGCTTCACACAAGTCCTCCAAACTGTTGTCCAGCAGGGTGGAAGGAGTGATGGTGGGCCTGGGCCAGGAGAGGGATGATGGTGAAAGGGGACATGGAAGTGGGGATGCCACTCAAAGCGCTCCCACGTCTCACCTGTTGCCCCCCTCTCAACCAGTACCCGCAATGCTTTCCCCTCTCCAGGTGGCCGAGTCTGCCCCTGCACAGGTGCAGGTGGAGCAGTCTTTGGAGCGACCTTCACGGGCACCGAAACCCAGACGGCGTCCGCGCAAAGCATCTCATCGGTCAGGGCATGGATAAGAGCAACCTGCCACTACCTCTGCTGAAGCCATAGGGGTTGCACCATGGAGGGGTTCTCGTAAACGTAAGGCAAAGGATTTATGAGCACAAAGGGAATGCACAAGGGTAAAAGACAAACTGTCATGTTTTTCATTTATTTTCCTTTGTTTTACAAAAATCATAAAAATTGTTATCACCACTACTGCCACGTCTTTGAAAATCTTGTCTGGTTTGCGCAATAATGCCCTTTCCTGAGGATCACCATGAAGACCCACACCTGATGCCACCCATTGTGTCACTGCAGAGTGGGTGTAGATGTATTTGCAGGGCTCTTTTGTGCAGACGACTGAGAGACGCCGGCCATGTCCCCGGTGGCACACTGAAAGGATGTGGAGGAGAAGTTGTTGAGGGCAGTGATGATTTTGACAATGACAGGTAAGAAGATGGTGCTCGGGCCAGCTTGGAGCAGCTCGGCATCAAGAAGGCCTGGTCCAATTATCCAGAGGATATAGACTGGCATGGGTGGGCACGTGGCAGATGAAATTTAACGCAGAAAAATGCGAAGTGACACATTTCGGTAGGAAGAATGAGGAGAGGCAATATAAACTGGAGGGCACAACTCTAAAAGGGGTACAGGTATTTAAAATCATGAAGGGTCTAGACAGAGTAAATAGAGAGAAACAGCTCCCATTGGCGGAAGGGTTAAGAACCAGAGGACATAGATTTAAGGTGACTGGCAAAAGAACCAAAGGTGACATGAGGAAAAACTTTTTTATACAGCGAGTCGTTAGGATCTGGAATGCAGTGCCTGAGGGGGTGGTGGAGGCAAATTCATTCATGGCCTTCAAAAGGGAACTGGATAAGTACTTGAACGGAAAAAATTTGCAGGGCTACGGGGAAAGGGCGGGGGAGTGGGACTAGCTGGATTGCTCTTGCGTAGAGCTGGCGCAGACTCGATGGGCTGAATGGCCTCCTTCCGTGATGTAACCTTTCGATGATTCTATCCACTTCCTTCTAACCAGTAGATACTGAATGGCAATAAACTGTGGGTGACAGATAGACCAATCTCACCAGACTTTTATATAAATATTCCACTGTGTTGAAATCAAGGCTGCTCATAGTCATAACGTACTCTTTCTCAGGACCTCAAAACTGTGAAACTCTGTGTCTCCTTCAGTCTTTGCAAGCTTCAGGCTTTTGACAACCAAGCATTGTGTTACCTAACCATTACTTCTTGTTTTACTTTGTCTGATAATTTACTCTTGAATCTTGGTGGTACCTCGACTATTGACTTTGGCCATTGATCTTGCTTTTCCAATTTAAAATAACTGCTTTATTTGCCACTGATTCTAACTCCCTACCAGACAATGCACTGTGCAGAGACCTTTTAAAGGTATGTTTAGTTACATTAAAAAATAATTTTGTTGAAAACAATCCCAGACAATTCAAAAGTGGTACACTTATGTCTGCATTTACTCTGCCACATTTCAATTGTTACTGTACCTTGAAGGCTGCATTACATAGATGTGGAAGATATTCAGATCAGCAACTTAAGAACACTGGGAGGAAACAAATGTTCTAATTGTATGATGGCCATTAATTTTCAGAGCACAATTGCATAGCAGACATTGTATTAAAAGAACCACTGATGGATAAATCAATGGATGCATCAATCATTTCACTTTCATACAAGTTCTTAACTTCAGGGTAAGATACCATAGAAATATGTAGCATTTAATCCTTATTTCAGCTGTAATGATAAAGGACCACACTGATGAATGGTCTCCTGCAGCAACCAACTTCAGCATGCTGAGCAATCTCTGTATGCATGTGTATAGCAATTTAACCGCAACATTGATGTACAGCAAAATATTTACATAGCCTAACAACCTGGCTACAAGCAAGATACGGCACTTCTTTGTTCTACCGTAATGTCGCGCAGGAAAGGTACAATTTTAAATGTTTACGTCAGTTAAAAAATTATTGGAGTTTTAAAAACTATGTCAACATTACAAAGATGTCAATTTATCGGATGACTTGAACGCAGCAATTATGACATTCCACCTAGATTCAGAACTTATATCCCGAGGTATGTGATTCGTATCAGTGGAGCTGTCAAAATAGAGTTAGAAATACTGTTCCATTGAGTTCGCTGATGGAGGCACAGCTGATTGAAGGCACAGATTTAAAATGTTATAATAGCTATTGCTTTCCTGTGTTCCAATTGTTTCAGTTTGTTGGCAACATTTCTTATCATAAATAAGTCAAATATAAACTTGAGGTTTTACATTTTGGCAGAAAATCAATTTAACAATTGATATATTTTATATTACTAATTCATTCAATAATCCTATTCCTACACTCGACAAAATTAGAAAATACTTTGTGATTGCTCCTCTGAACTGAGCCATCGGGGAGCTAAGGTTTCCCTTACTTAATGTATAAGTTCATAAAGAAAATTCAAACAATAAAAGATTTTCCGAGCTGGACTCCCTGATGGCTCAGCAACATTTATTCTGTGAGTAGCTAAGCTGTTCAGAAGAGGAAGATCTCAATATCCAGTCTGTGCTAAGTTAGCTAATCTCAGCTGGGTAACAGCAATTGCAACATTACAATTGGTTTCAATACTCCTGCTTTAGAGAGGGGAAAATAAAATGGCCGTGGTTCCCATGCCCCATGTCACAATCCAGCAGCCCCCTCACAGATGGGCAGAATTGGGGTCAGCTGAGATATTCTCCTTCCCATATTTGCTGACATTCACTAGCACGGTTCCCATGGGAATGATGATCATGAGTAAGGTGAAAGACACCCTTGGTACTATACCCCAGCAGGAGTCAATACCTTACGGCAAAGAGAGGGAGGGGAGTAAAATGAAAACAGATTTTCATTCCAAGCTTAATTATTATACGTTTGAAAGGCCTTGTTGGGTTGTGCAATCCTTTTAGAATTTTGCTATGTCAGACAACAGGTAAGATGGCCGACCAAATCTGTACACTGTGAAATGAACAGTTTATCAATGTATATTAACATTCATCACAGTTGTGCATTTGATTATTTGGAAGGATGAATAAGAAAAATTGCGACAATAGGATTTTTTTTGACTTGGGTTTTATATAGCTTAACTCAGTATTAGTAATGGAGTCAGCCAACTGTAGCTCGGAGATGTCATTATGAAGACTCCTCTGTTCTATATGTGAATTAGATTGTGTACTTCGAAATATGTTGAACCAGAATGTCCATCAGTGCTATAGGGCTCAATTTTAAAATCAAATTGCGGGTGCGTTTGGGGCAGGGGGGCTGCAATTAAAGCTGACGGAATGATCGTTAAAGAACCAAATGTACTTCATTGAGGTACTTAAGGTACTTTATTTCTGACGTAGTAGAGAGTTAAAACGATTTTAAACTGACCTGGGCGGCTTTCCCACGGCTTCCGATTCATGCCTGGTGAATCCAGGCGTGAAGGGCCGGATCAGGCAAAAATAAACTAAATAAATTAAATAAAAAACCATTGCACAAGGTTAAAAAAACAAATTAAACCTACCTTTCCACCCTGCTCCGATGTCCGATGTATCCCTCTCCGATGTCCCCCTCTCTCCCCCACAGATCTTCAGCCCCCTCCACTCTCTGTCAATCAGGCTGGCTGCCAGGCGCAAAACCCGGAAACAACTTTAATTACCATCAATTACATCGCGATTGTGTCGGAAAAGCTAGGTTTCTTTAAATTCAGGTTTGCTATGCGCACCTTCACCCCCCGCTGCCAACCCACCACCATTTCAAAATTGAGCCCATAGTGTTTGGAATCCAGACTATATGGGCCCGATATTACCAGGGGGGTGGGTTCGCGGCGGGGGGGCGATTGGGCGCGTGGATAACGCGCCTGGTGAAATCAGTTTGCCCTGAACGCAATCGCAGGCTAATTGGATCCACTTACCTCTTGTTCCGGGTTCCCCGCTGCTAAGCTGCGCGGCGGGCGGACTGCACATGCGCAGTAAGGTCTGTCAGCTGGAGGAGCTCTATTTAAAGGGGCAGTCCTCCACTGACTGATGCTGCAACAAATAGGAAAAAATACAGCATGGAGCAGCATGGGGGAAGGCTGCTCCCAGGTTTAATGATGCCTCACTCCAGGTATCATTGGATGGGGTGAGGAGGAGGGGGAGGACAGAGATCTTCCCCCTGGCGGGCGGGAGGAAGTGGCCTGCCTCTGCCACCAAGAAGGCCTGGCTCGAGGTGGCAGAGGAGGTCACCTGCACCACCAACATATCGCCCACCTGCATACAGTGCAGGAGGCGCTGCAATGACCTAAGTAGGTCAGCCAAAGTGAGTACACTTACTCATTCCCCTACACTCCGTCTGCCACATCACCGCCCCCACCCCACATCTCCTTCTGCACTGACAACACTACTCTGTCACATCACCCCTCACACCCACTCAAACCTCATCCTCATCTTACCTGCACTTACTCACCTCGCCAGTACTCATCCCGCCACTACCACTCAACCCAATCCTCATACAATCTCATGGCTCTATCTCATACTCACCCTCTCATGCATCTCTTTCACAGTCAGCCTCACTCAACCTGCCACTACCTGTGCTGCAGCCACAGGGCATGCAGCACATATGTGCAGTAGGCAGCGTAAGGCAAACGTGTCGTGAGCATGAAGGGGATGCACAAGGGTGTTTGAGAGTTTGTCATGGTTTTTACTTATATTTAATTTCTGAGCAACTCACATTACATATTATATTGGCACCACTACTGTCACGTCTTTGTGAATCTTGTCTGGTTTGTGCAATAATGCCCTTTCCTGAGAATCACAATGAAGACCCACAACTGATGCCACCCATTGTGTCACTGCAGAGTGGGTGTAGGTGTATTTGCAGGGCTCTTTTGTGCAGACGACAGAGATGTCGGCGATGTCCCCGGTGGCACCCTGGAGGGACGTGGAGGAGAAGTTGAGGGCAGTGGTGACTTTGACAGCGACAGGTAAGAAGATGATGCTCGGGCCAGCTGGGAGCAGCTCGGCATGAAGGAGGCTGCAGATGTACACGACATCATGTCGAGTGACTCTGAGCCTCCATGTGCACTGCCGCACAGAGAGGTCCAGGAAGCTGAGCCACGGTCTGTGGACCCTGTGGCGTGGGTAGTGCCCTCTGCGATGCATCTCTCTCTGCGGTTGCCCTCCCTCCTGCTGTGCAGGTGGATGTGTTACAGCATTGTGTTGTGGAGCTCCACGTGTCAGAGGTGGACGGCGAGGCTGGTGATGCTGTTCACCCTCCAAGGAGGTCATGACTGCAGCTACGGTGGCCCCCATCCAGAAGATGTACATCTGAGGGGGTCCGCAAGGTAGGTACATGTCTCTGGACACCGGGGTAAGTGTGCAAGTTGGTGAATTTTGTTGTTAGGAGGAGGGTGGTGGAGGCCAAACTTTGTCCAAAGTGACAGAATGGCCTCCTGCAATGAGTGAGGGTCTCCCCCCACCCCCCGACCACTTGTCAAATGGACCTTTGCAGCTGCCACAGGCTGATGGCTGCAACACGTCCATTTGAACTGGGAGTGTTTCCCCCAGTACGGTAAACAGTCCCAATTGTTTGTAAAATCCCAACCCTCCTGAAATATCTCGTTAGTCAGGTCTGTAAACGACCTGAAATACCAAAATAAATAGCTTAAGTGGCACCCCGCTGGCTTTAATTGCCGGCGGGAGTCCCATATGCGGGGGCTGTGCGCGCATGTCAGCGCGTCTGTGGGAAACCCGGAAGTGGGCGGGTTGGAGCCGGGCTCCCGACCCGCCCCGGGAATCCCCGATTTTTGTGGCCCCCCCAACAGGAACGCACCCGATCGCGGGTGCGAAAATCGACCCCTATGTGTTTGCCTCTCATTAACATCCAATAGGATGTTCTGCAGGAATACTTTATGCAAATTCATCCTGTTGTGATGAGAAAGACTGATATGTAATTTCTGATTGTTGTCATATACTAATATAATCTGGTTAAAATGCAGGAAAGGACAGATGGCAACAATTACAGGACATCATTTCTTTGTTTAGTTTGGTTGATTTCTTCAAATAAATTAAAAACATAAGAAATAGGAGCAGGAGTAGGCTGTACGGCCCCTCGAGCCTGCTCCGCCATTCAATCAGATCATGACTGATCTTCAACCTCAACTCCACTTTCCTGCCCAATCCCCATATCCCTTGATTCTCCCCCCCGCACCCCCCCGAGTCCAAAAAATCTTTATCTCAGTTTGAATATACTCAACAACTCAGCATCCACAGTCCTCTGGGGTAAAGTATTCCAAAGATTCACAATCCTCAGTGTAGAAATTCCTCCTCATCTCAGTCTTAAATGGCCGACCCCTTATCCTGAGACTATGCCCTCTATTTCCAGACTCTCCAGCCAGGGGAAACAACCTCTCAGCCTCTACACTGTCAAGCCCCCTCAGAATCTTATATGTTTCAATGAGATCACCTCTCATTCTTCTAAATTCCAGAGAGTACAGGCCCATTCTACTCAACCTCTCCTCATAGGACAATCCTCTCATTCCAGGAATTAATCTAGTGAACCTTTGTTGCACCGCCTCTAAGGCACGTATATCCTTCCTTAGATAAGGAGACCAAAACTGCACGCAGTACTCCAGGTGAGGTCTCACCAAAGCCCTGTACAATTGTAGTAAGACATTCTTACTCTTGTACTCCAACCCCCTTGAATAAAGGCCAACATGCCATTTGCCTTCCTAATTGCTTGCTCTACCTGCAGGCTAATTTTGTGTTTCTTGTACGAGGACACCCAAGCCTCTCTGGACACCAACATTTAATAGTTTCTCACCATTTAAAAAGTATTCTGTTTTTCTATTCTTCCTACCAAAGTGAATTACCTCACATTTCCCCACATCATACTCCATCTGCCACCTTCTTGCCCTCTCAGTTAACCTGTCCATATCCCTTTGAAGACTCATTGTGTCCTCCTCACAGCTTACTTTCCCACCTAGCTTTGTATCGTCAGCAAACTCGGATACATTACACTCGGTCCCTTCATCTAAGTCATTAATGTGGATTGTAAATAGCCGAGGCCGAAGCACCGATCCTTGCGGCACCCCACTAGTTACAGCCTGCCAGCCTGAAAATGGCCCGTTTATCCCTACTCTCTGTTTTCTGTCCGTTAACCAATCCTCTATCTATGCTAATGTGTTACCCCCCAACCCCATGAGCCCTTATCTTGAGTAACAACCTTTGTGGCATCATATCGAATGCCTTTTGAAAATCCAAATATAAAACATCCACTGGTTCCCCTTTATCTACCCTGCTAGTTACATCCTCAAAAAACTGTATTAAATTTGTCAAACATGATTTCCCTTTCATAAAACCATGTTGACTCTGCCCAATCATATTATGATTTTCTAAGTGCCCTGTTACCACTTCCTTAATAATGGATTCCAGCATTTTCCCAATGACTGATGTCAGGCTAACTGGCCTGTAGTTCCCTGTTTTCTCTCTCCCTCCTTTCTTGAACAGCAGGGTTACATTTGCTACCTTCCAATCCACTGGGACCGTCCTAGAATCTAGGGAAGTTTAGAAGCTCACAACCAATGCATCCACTATCTCTGCAGCCACCTCTTTTAAAACCCTAGGATGTAGGCCATCAGGTCCAGGGGATTTATCGGCTTTTAGTCCCATTAGTTTCTCAAGTACTTTTTCTCTACTGATAATAATTACTTTAAGTTCGTCACTCTCATTAGCTCCTTGGTTCCCCACTATTTCCGGTATGCTTTTTCTGTCTTCTATTGTGAAGACAGATACAAGATATTTGTTTAATATCTCTGCCATTTTCTGATTCCCCATTATAATTTCTCCTGTCTCAGCCAGTATGGGACCAACATTTACTTTTGCTACTCTCTTCCTTTTTACATACTTGTAGAAGCTTTTACAATCTGTTTTTATATTTCTTGCTAGTTTACTCTCATATTCTGTTTTCTCCCCTTTGATCAATTTTTTGGTCATCCTCTGCTGGTTTCTAAAACTCTCCCAATCCTCAGGCTTATTACTCTTCTTGGCAACATTATAGGCCTCTTCTTTTAATCAAATGCACCAAAGAGGATCAAGGCTGAATAGTTGCTAACTTTAAGTCCTGAAATAGATTCACAAACTCAATGTTTATTTGAGGACACTCATATTCCACCTCCAAATCTGATCTAGAAAGGTACATCTTGAAACTGAATACTATTTACCAAGGAACCAGGAACAGTTCATTCGATTCATCTAAAAAAATTGTTCCACTCCGAGAAAGTGTAAGAAAAGCTGAATGTAGCATTTAGAAAAGGGTAGAATTACATCCCGTGGATTGATTCCAGAAGGTAAATTTTAACCCAACGTATGGGTGGGTGGGAAGGTAAAAATTGTAAAAAAAGTAAAACCCAGCTCCAACCCGCCCATTTCCAGTTTTAACGGAGGCAAGTCAGGAGGCCAGCGACCAATGCGCGCCCTTAGGAGGCGGGTCGGTCAGTGAAATCTTTTAAGGAGGCTGCGGGCCTTCATTTTAATAGGTTTTTTATTTTTAACTGCTGGGGGCCGGGATTCCCGGGCCTTCTGATTCACACCACATAAGAGGAGGCGAGAAGGCCCGGATCAATAGGTAAGTGCCTTTTTTGCACAGCTTGTGGGCCAGGAGAGCAGGAGTGTTTCCTCCAGGTCCAACAAGCTTACCTGCTGCGATCCCACAAATGCGATAGGCTACCTCCCCACCATACATGATGTTTGACCTCTCCCCGCGATGTCCGACCCCCCCCACTGATTTCCGACCCCCCCCGTCGATGTCCGACCCCCCCCCCTCGATGTCCGACCCCCCCCCGATGTCCGACCGCCCCCTCGATGTCCGACCGCCCCCCCGCGATGTCCGACACCCCCCCCCGTGATGTCCGACACCCCCCCACGCGATGTCCGACACCACCCCCCCCCGCGATGTCCGACACTCTGATGACCGAGCCTGATGACTAACCCCATGACCACTACCCCCCCACCTCCACCCCCATCTAAGACTTACCTGCTGGCATCTGCTCCCTGGCTGCTCTCTTGTCTGACTGACAGCTACCCTTGTAAGATTCCTTACATCTCTCACAGACCCTCAGTGCTTTAAGAATCTATATTTCTTAAGAGTGCATTTAACTTTTGTACTGAACTGATGACAAGCATCAAAAGGTGAAAAGTGTTAATACATCATGGAGGTTTTACTGAATAACTATAATCTTGACTCAATTTAGTGAATAGCCTTATGTACACCAATGCTATCTGAAAAAATTGATGTTCCTGTTAGTGCCACTGTGAAGTCATGTAAAGAGCATTATAATAACACAAGGTGAGCGGTAATAACCAAATGGTTTGAGTAAACAAAAGCACTCTATTCCCGCTTACCTCTCATATTATCTAACACCAGCCTTGATCAACTCCAAAGCAACACTAAATTAATGTAGTACAGTTGGCGTCTTGATCTTAAATCACTGCTTTAAGCTCCAAAAATCATGAACTGCACTCTTAGGAAATACACGGACCGCACATCCTTACCAATTCAGGCTCCAGTATAAGATGAAAACTTCTTCAACAAGAAAAGTTAACAATCAAGCTCTAAAAACTCATGAACTGTACAAGAAATACAGTATTGAGAGTGTTGCTGGGAGGAATTTGAAAGGGACTGTGAAATGTGACCCCTCATCAATGTCAACATTTCAATTTGAATATTTAAAGTTATTTGCATTCACTGTGCCTTCTAGTCAGTTAGATTATCTCTTCCAACGATGCATGCTACAGCTCCTTCACAAATTTTGAAGAGCTAGAGGTAGCAGATTTTAACTACTGACTTCACATTTATTTAAAATCAGTTGGGAGTTGAGGAGAGGGGCTAAATGACCAATGAAGAAGACATTGGTGTTTGAAACTCGAGTGCTACTTGGTTGGCTCATAAAGAAAATCCAGAACCGTATAAATAGTACAGCGACATCAAGACTGCATCACAGAACAAAGCACTATTATGGAGGGTGAGGATAGCATTTTGTCACCAAATCATCTCCAAACCTACATCCAAGTTCATCTTTGTACATTTCACACGAGAAACCAGTTAGATTCCATCTCTTTCTATCCACCCACAACAGTCAAACGTGAGCCATTTTCTACGGCTAGCTCAGGATGTCATTCAAAGTGAGCATGGATCCATTATTTACTAATAGTCTCAGAAAGTCAGTGCTCACACTTTCAGACATGGGTTATATTTGGGTTATATTCCTAGAGATGAAGCAGCTAAGGGTAATTTGAAGAGAATTGACAGGCTAGACTCCTTCCTCTAGTAGAAAAATTCAGAACAATGGGATATAATCTTAAATTTCAAACTAAAGTGGTTAAAGCAAATCCAGAAAAAAATTCTCACACAAAGGGTAGTACGTACAGAGTACAAGAGCAATGAAGAGTCAGCCTAGATAATGTGCTCAAGTGTCTGGAGTGAGGCTAGTACCCATGATCTCTGACTCGGCGAGGGTGCTACCACTGAGCCAAGGCTGACGAAGGAGAACAACATGGAGAAAAATAGAGTTAAAAACGGTGCTGGCAATAACCATAGATAAACTAAGGGTGCTAAATTGGGCCGTGTAGCGCCCGTTGTTTCGGTAGGGTGAAAATGGCTTCAATCAGTATGCAACGCTGATTTAAAGTGATAGACACCATTTTGGGATTTAACGCTCAACTCAACGTGCAATCTTAAAGCCGAACATGTGAATGTGTCTTAGAGTGCCTGGAGGACCCCCACCAGTGCTATTTAAAGGGACCATGCAGGATTTACAGGTTAGTGGCTGGATTAATGCTTCTGGCTGCTGAGGCATTTGTAACTCTTTTTGGAGGTCTCCTTTTTTGAATACTAGGACTAGGGGACATAGTCTAACATCTAGAGCCAGGAGGGGCAGGAATAAGGTTGGAAATGCATCTACACACAAAGGGTGGGACAAGTTTGGAACGCTCTTCTGCAAACGGCAGTTGATGCTAGCTCACTTGTGAATTCTACATCTGAGATTGATAGATTTCTGTGAACCAAGGGTATTAAGGGATATGGGGCTAAGGCGGGTATACGGAGTTAGGTCACAGGTCCAGAATCATCTCATTGAATGGTGGAACAGGCTCGAGGGGCTACACCCCCCAATCCCCCACATACCGATAAACTCTTTCCATCAGTACTCAATTCTTCCATTCAGATGCTTCCTCTCACCCTTACACATTACCACTGTTGCAAGCCACACACACACTGGCAGCTATTCAACCATGACAGGCACATCACCCAGACACACGTCCCGCTTTCTTGCAGGAGAAGGTGGTGCATATCAAGAGGCAGCAAGAGGCAGTGGCATTTAGCCCATCGAGCCTGTTCCGACATTCAATGAGATCATGGTGGATCTGTGACCTAACTCCATATACCCGCCTTAGCCCCATACCCCTTAATACCCTTGGTTCACAGAAATCTATCAATCTCAGATTTAACTTTCACAAGTGAGCTAGTATCAACTGCCGTCTGCGGAAGAGTGTTCCAAACGTCTCCCACCCTTTGCGTGTGGAGGCATTTCCTAACTTCACACCTGCACGTCCTGGCTTAAATGTTAGGCTATGTCCCCGCGTCCTAGTATTAAAGTCTAGGAGACCTCCAAAAACAGTTAAAAATGTCTCAGCAGCCAGAAGCAATATTCCAGCCACTAACCTATAAAGGATATACTTGCCATAGAGGGTGTGCAGTGCAGGTTCACCAGACTGATTCCTGGGATGGCAGGACTGTCGTATGAGGAGAGATTGGGTCGACTCGGCCTGTATTCACTCGAGTTTAGAAGAATGAGAAGGGATCTCATTGAAACATATAAAATTCCGACAGGGCTAGACAGACTGGATGCAGGGAGGATGTTTCCCCTGGCTGGGGGGGTCCAGAATGAGGAGTCACAGTCTCAGGATATGGGGTAGGACATTCAGGACTGAGAATGAGGAGAAATTTCTTCACTCAGAGGGTGGTGAACCTGTAGAATTCTCTACCACAGAAGGCTGTGGAGGTCAAGTCACTGAATATATTTAAGAAGGAGCTAGATAGATTTCTAGACACAAAAGACATCAAGGGGTATGGGGAGAGAGCGGGAATATAGTATTGAGATAGAGGATCAGCCATGATCATATTGAATGGCGGAGCAGGCTCGAAGGGTCGAAAGGCCTACTCCTGCTTCTATTTTCTATGTTTCTATGTAACCTGTAAATCCTGCATGGTCCCTTTAAATAGCACTGATGGGGGATCCTCCAGGCACTCTAAGACATGTTCAGATGGTCGGGGTTAAGACTGTGCGTTGAGTTGAGCGTTAGATACCATTTTGGGACTTATCACTTTCAATCAGCATTGCACAATGATTGAAGCCATTTTCTCCCTACTTTACACAATTCCAGCGTTCGTTATCTGCGCCTGCGCTAACTCCTATATCAAAATGGCGTCTGGTGACGTCATGCTGGAAACGTGCATGCGCATCCAAGACGCCATCTTGGATGTCAGAGAGGCTGTGTGGCGCCGAAACAATGGACGCTACATGGCCCAATCTAGTGCCCAATCTCCCTTTAAGAGATTGGTCTCCCCCTGCTGGTGGAAGTGCAAATTGCATTGATTCCACGTGCAAGGCCCAGAATGGAACGCTGATTGCAGGTTACTACTCAGGCCCGCCGAAACTCGCGTCCTGCCTGCACAGGGGTCATTGGGCGCTGGGTAATAGCGCATCACGTTACCCGTGCCCAAAAATGGCCCTTGTCCAATTTTTTTTCTTCCTAAATGTTATGCAGCTTTCTTGGCAGTTGTACCTAGCTTGTTCTTTGGACGTTTTGATTGAAATGGCACAAGAGATTATGTAGTCATATAAATATATGGAAATTATCTCCTGCTTACCAGAAAAAACAGCTTAAACAGTTTTTAAAATACCAGCACATAATCAATAAATTTTTAATCGAAATATAGAGCTCTGTTGAGAATACCTACTAGTCACTGGAATTAAGCATTAGGGGTCCAAAATTTCAGGGGGTCAATTGCGCCAGCACAAGTGCAATGGAGTGGAGCCCCTGCCCGCTCTATTCCCAAATTTCAGGGACAGGGATGCATTGCCAGTGGTGCCCGCCCCAAACCGCCAGAACATTGGAATGAAACTATGCCATTCTGATTAAAAAGAGTCCTGAAGAAATGTCTTCTCTTCTGTTCTTCTGTTCCTAATGGAGCAAACAGGCCTCATCAAGAAGGTTGAGTTCCGCTGAGCCCTACAGAGGGCATAAAGGTCAGGATTCCCAGGATAGCCTGGGACTTCCCCCAGACATGTTTCCTTGACATGGCGAGGGGGAGCGTGGGTGAAAGATCTGGCCACGGCCCAACACCTCCAACCTTGGAAATTGGCAGGATGAAAACATGGGGAAGAATCCCCGCAGAATGGAGTTCTGCCCCATTTTCCAGCACTCAATCCAGAGGTCTTCTGGGATTCTGCCTCATCCACGATTAAAATTTTGGGGCCAATGAGTTTAATCAGTGGTATGCAATGCAGAATGCTGCTTTTGAATTACCAGTTGAATTTAAGGCCCATAAAATGCTCATATCAAAAATGTCTGTTCTTATCAGTAAAGAGGTGCAACCCACTTCAACTCCATCCCAAGTGCAAACGCTGATAAACCAAAATTCTGACAGTGAAAAATAATTGTGTATATAACAGTAAGTAATAGTAGAAATTGAATCACTGGCTTCTGCAAATAAATATTAAATGTATGCTACTTCAGCAAGAGGAGTCATTTGGAGGTAACAGAGGCCATGTCTGAAACACACAATTTACTAGAGTGTCACAGAAATTAATGACCCAACTATTCAGCTCACTGTAGTATTTGATAGTATCTTGAATGCAATTGTTTCAATGTAAAGCATAACTGAAGAGAAAAAAGTACTTAAATCAGAAGAAAAACAAACAAACTACTGTTAATATACATTCATAGAATCATAGAATCATAGAAGTTACAACATGGAAACAGGCCCTTCGGCCCAACATGTCCATGTCGCCCAGTTTATACCACTAAGCTAGTCCCAATTGCCTGCACTTGGCCCATATCCCTCCAAACCCATCTTACCCATGTAACTGTCCAAATGCTTTTTAAAAGACAAAATTGTACCCGCCTCTACTACTGCCTCTGGCAGCTCGTTCCAGACACTCACCACCCTTTGAGTGAAAAAATTGCCCCTCTGGACCCTTTTGTATCTCTCCCCTCTCACCTTAAATCTATGCCCCCTCGTTATAGACTCCCCTACCTTTGGGAAAAGATTTTGACTATCGACCTTATCTATGCCCCTCATTATCTTATAGACTTCTATAAGATCACCCCTTAACCTCCTACTCTCCAGGGAAAAAAGTCCCAGTCTGTCTAACCTCTCCCTGTAAGTCAAACCATCAAGTCCCGGTAGCATCCTAGTAAATCTTTTCTGCACTCTTTCTAGTTTAATAATATCCTTTCTATAATAGGGTGACCAGAACTGTACACAGTACTCCAAGTGTGGCCTCACCAATGCCCTGTACAACTTCAACAAGACATCCCAACTCCTGCATTCAATGTTCTGACCAATCTCATTACTCCTCGGTCATCAATAATACCTGAATTAACAAGGACACAAAACTTTCATCAAGTTAAATATTTGTTTGACCCATCAATTCTACCTTTGACAAATCTGCTGCATAGGTGGTGATGTGCTGAATAAATGAATTAATGCAACATTAATCTCTAACAATCTGACTGTCCTTATTATGTAGATAAGGTCACCAGAAATGAGACCTGGTGTTTATAGTAAAAGTGACCCCCTATCATTAATATGTGGTAGCTGATTTCTAATTAGTTGCATTCAGCTTAATCACATGCCAAGTACTTGTATAAATGTATGACCAAGTTATTTTAAATCCTATACTGAAAACATTAGCTACAAATTGGCCCACATATCTAATGGGATGATCAAACCATGCAAGACTTCAGAATGCATAAATTACAATGTCAGAAAAATGCAGCCTTGTTAACCAATGTGAAATATGCTTATAATGCTAAAAACAAAAAATCCCAAGAAGGACATATGTTTGTGAAATGACAATCAAGAAAGAAACCTGGTAATCATTATAGTGATTAATTATTTTGCTGCTTAAAACTCATGGCAAAAGTCTTTGAGGTTTTTTATATTCAGCCTAGTTTCTACGTTATAACATAATATGGGCTAAAACACAAAACTATAATTGGTATTGAGTGCTGGGTTTGACCTTATTTTTGCTGTTAGTGCTGTGCTAATTTTTTTTGTTGTACTGGCATTAAAAATGTAGCATAATGTTGCTGATGCTGGCCTAATCTCAATGTAAATTACAATACTTCCATGAGATCATCTCACAAGTTTGTCTGACAACTGGCTGCAGATCTACCAAGACAGCCTTTTACTTACAATAAAAATATTAAGTGGTACTGGTCTTTTTATTTTCCACTAATTTCAATCAGCAGAGAACATACTGGCAGTACAGGAGGCTGGCAAATCCTGCTCCTTGCATATGTTTCAATGCAATGAGCTCTGTCACTTTCTCTATAGTGTGTGAGAAGACAGTGTTATTGCACTCTTCCTGTGAGAAAACAGTATAACTGCAGACTCCACGTGAGAACAGTAGAACTAGAAAAGAGAAGGCTGAGGGGCGACCTGATAGAGGTCTTTAAGATAATGAAAGGGTTTGATAGGGTAGACGTAGAAAAAATGTTTCCACTAGTAGAGGTCATAAATATCAGATAGTCACTAATAAATCCAATAGGGAATTTAGGAGAAACTTCTTCACACAAAGAATGGTAAGAATGTGGAACGCGCTATTTTAAGGAGTAGCCAAGGCAATTAGCATAGATGCATTTAAGGTAAGCACACAAGGGAGAAAGGAACAGAAGGGTATGCTGATAGGGGTAGATGAAGTAGGGAGAGGGGAGGCTCGGGTGGAGCATAAATACCGGCAGAGGGCAGTTGGGCCGAATGGTCTGTTTCTGTGTTGTAGACTCGAAGTAACTCGATGTAAGAGTTCTGATGAAAAGGCAGGTGGATGGAACTGAGATGCATCAAAAAAGAATATGCTGTTAGGCCTAACAGCCTTTTCCGATTCCTAAAAAAACCATGGCCAGGAATTTCCTCGGAGCTGCTCTGTTAACTTAACTTCAACGGAAATCCCTTACATACACAAAATGGAATTTCCACTGCATTTTCGGATAAGTTACAGCAGTGCAGCAGGAGCAGTAATTTCTGGCTCAAATGTTCTTACAGGATATAAACTGTGTAGCGGGGGTAACATTCTGCTATGAATTCAATAAACCACGTTGTTCATATTACAAGTGCTTGTGGGTCCAACACACAAAAATATATGTTTTCAAGTTGTGATCTTGATCAATCGTGATATAGACTAGCCGAGGATAACTAAACCAAGTCCAGCTTGCTTGGTAATTAAACTTCGAAAATGATGTAACAAACAGTCCCCTTTCTTCAGTTTTAGTGGCCTTGCGCTGATTATGAAAATGGTGCCGTTATGCAGGCATCAACGACATCACTGCACATCTTTTCATTACCAACCGAGCTTTAAAAGATTGTTTCTGGTCTCCATGTGGCAACATGTTAAATCGGGGAATGACTTTTTTTAAACAAAGTTCAAATTATGACCACTGAACACTGGGGCAATTATAACCATAGGCTTTTTTCCAGACTAGCTTAAAATTGCAGAAATATGCTTTTGGATGCACCTGATAGTACACCAGGTAGGTTGGGACATAAATAAAATAGCAAAGACCAATAGCTGAGACAGCACAATGATCTTTGCTTGGAAGTCCATCGACACTGGAATTTTACAATATCATGCAGATAAGAAATAGTGTTTTCAAGACACCAGAAAATATTTATGTTCCTATAACAGATTTACACTGCATATGAGTAAAGTTATGGGAGAAGGTGCTGGATCCCCAACTCTTTACAATCTATATTAACGATTTGGAGGAGGGGACCGAGTGTAACATATCAAAGTTTGCAGATGATACAAAGATGGGAGGGAAAGTAGAGAGTGAGGAGGACATAAAAAACCTACAAGGGGATATAGACAGGCTGGGTGAGTGGGCGGAGATTTGGCAGATGCAATACAATATTGAAATGTGAGGTTATGCACTTTGGCAGGAAAAATCGGAGAGCAAGTTATTATCTTAATGGCGAGAAACTGGAAAGTACTGCAGTACAAAGGGATCTGGGGGTCCCAGTGCAAGAAAATCAAAAAGTTAGTTTGCAGGTGCAGCAGGTGATCAAGAAGGCCAACGGAATGTTGGCTTTTATTGCTAGGGGGATAGAATATAAAAACAGGGAGGTATTGCTGCAGTTATATAAGGTATTGGTGAGACCGCACCTGGAATACTGCATACAGTTTTGGTGTCCATACTTAAGAAAAGACATACTTGCTTTCGAGGCAGTACAAAGAAGGTTCACTCGGTTAATCCCGGGGATGAGGGGGTGGACATATGAGGAGAGGTTGAGTAGATTGGGACTCTACTCATTGGAGTTCAGAAGAATGAGAGGCGATCTTATTGAAACATATAAGATTGTGAAGGGGCTTGATCGGGTGGATGCGGTAAGGATGTTCCCAAGGATGGGTGAAACTAGAACTAGGGGGCATAATCTTAGAATAAGGGGCTGCTCTTTCAAAACTGAGATGAGGAGAAACTTCTTCACTCAGAGGGTAGTAGGTCTGTGGAATTTGCTGCCCCAGGAAGCTGTGGAAGCTGCATCATTAAATAAATTTAAAACAGAAATAGACAGTTTCCTAGAAGTAAAGGGAATTAGGGGTTACGGGGAGCGGGCAGGAAATTGGACATGAATTTAGATTTGAGGTTAGGATCAGATCAGCCATGATCTTATTGAATGGCGGAGCAGGCTCGAGGGGCCGATTGGCCTACTCCTGCTCCTATTTCTTATGTTCTTATGTTAATCGAATGGCAGAACAGGCTTGAGGGGCTGAATGGCCTACGCCTGTTCCTATGTTCCAATTGTTATTGTAACTTGAGTTGCAATGTTTTGGGGAAAAATAGGGGCAGGAACGTTTTTAGTCCCTGGTTTTCAATTCCTATTAACTCGCCAGAATGATAGATTCTAGTTGAGCATTTTTTGATAAAGATTAGAGTTTCATCTGGCTCTCTTTCCTCTTAAAAGAGGAAATAGAAAGCAAAATCAATAGCCATTAGGGTATGCACAAAGCTTATGTACAAAAACCACAGATCATTACTGTCCATTACATTAAGTGGGTTTGTTTTCTTCCAATATAGTAAGCACAGTGCCATGAAACAAAAGCAGTGACAAACAAATTGAAAAGGGGAATGAGGAGAAACTGAATACATGGAAAAACTTTGATAAAACTATTGTGTTTAGAATAGAACGTAAACAAGAAATGTGATACTCGCCTCAGTTTATACTGGTTTATTGCTTCAACGGAGTGATAATATAGTCAAACCATGATAAAGTGCACTGTATTTTGTCACTGTTCACATAAAGAGGTGAGTGATGTTATCAGGAAGTAAACCACATTAAAATAAGATAAGAAGCGATCTTAATCAGCAATGCTCTCTGATAGTGTCTTGCTAAACACTTTTAATATAAGTGTGGTCAATATTGATATCAATACATCATGACTTTTCCCTTCAATTAATATTTTACAAAAAGAAAATATTTTGTATAAGGTAGTGTTGATGCTGACCGTATCCCTGAGCCCAACATTGTGGACTGGTTTCAGAGGAGACTATTCTTGGTTTTTCCAGGAAATTATGTAAAAAAAAAACTCCTATATATTGGGACAACACTCTTTAAAAGGGCTCTGTTGTACTTCCAAAAAAAAACGACCTCGACGTTTATTACATTGATGTATTACAATGAACATATGAACTAATTAGAGGCCAAAATTATTACATCAAGATGCTTTTTCAGCAGTTTTGGTAATGTTATATATATGGATGGCTGAAACAGTGTTTGGACCTGATGCTTACTATGGTACGTCCCACTTAGTAAAGTACTTGGTTGGAAGACTAATAATGTGAATAATACACCCCGATTTTAACTCCTCTCACCTGGCGGAGCCGGGCAGGCAGTTAAAATGAAGGAAATGATTTACCCCTTCCGATCCTGCTGCCCTCCTGACGGGTCCGAATATTAACCTGTTCTTTTGAGCAGTTGAGCTGAACAACTGTCCCAGGCTGGAAGGGTCCTGTTTAAATATGCAGTCCGGTGCCCACTGACATCATCCGTACCCTATCTGCTATTTTAGTACAAGGCCTGAGCGGGGGAGCAGTGTTGGCTTCCCCGTCAGGCCAAACCCGTTGTGAGGAGGGCTCATGGCCCAGAAGAAGCCCAGGCAGGTAAGTTTTGAATTTTTTTTCAGGTATCCTTGTGGGCCAGGAGGAGCAGGGGCGTTCCTCCGGGCCTCGCAAGGAAGCCTTAGGCCTCCCTCACCCTGGGCTTCCACCCTCCTCCGATCGCCTTTGCCGCTGCCCTCCTCCCTCACCACTTAACTGACTGCCAGATACCAATCCCATTGTTCCCCGGCTATGGCCTCCTGCCTGAGATCTTCCGCTCCAGCCTGCCGCCCAGGCAGTGCATCTGGCCGGGTTCGGGTGGGACTCCAATGAAAGTTATAGTAATGAGGCCCAGCTGTTAAGATCGTCCAGGCCTCCATGTCCTCGGACTCCCCGAGTACACCGCCCGCTTCGCACCGTACCTACCGCCCCTCTCCCCCTACCACTTTAAAATGAGGGCCATAGTGTGAGAAGCAATCTCCTTGAAGGTATCTGTGACTAAGGAAAATCTCAAGTTCTTGAATAGCTGTTTGCACGCATTATGAAACCTGATTCAACATTCTGTGGAACCAATTAACAATCACTCTGCTTCATCCTCCATAGGCCTGACCTCAGGCTGAGAGGTGATAACAGCATTACTTCAAGCCAGTCCCAGAACTGATTGAATAATGAAATGCACTTCATCATTCAGCATGAAGATGTGTTTTGTTTTCACTCCAGTGAAGCTCACAAAACCTCCAACCAACCCTGACGCATTTCAAATCCAGTGTTTGTGATAGGAAAGGAAAAACAATTATAGGAAAATATTTATCTATGTCTTTTTTGATGAAGATTGGGTCGTATTGTTCACTTGCTTTTTGATGTTGCGTAGATACTGTGAATTCCATGCCATTTATTTCTATAAAATATTGTGTTGTAACACTGAATTAGCTTATCTAGTATAAAATCAGTGCCATTAGTAAACCAGGAACCTTGACAGACGTATATTTTTGGGCCAAAAATACAATTTTATCAGCTTTAAAAGACATTGATCATTTTTACAGCATGCATCCAATGCCTACTGGTAGTTCTATATCTAACTCCTGGCAGTCTCAGGTAAGTAATTAAATACAACTTACATTTTTTTTTAGCTTCCTTCACTTAAAGGATTTTCTCAAAACAATTCACTTGGGACAATGGTGGAGACTGGGTGGAAGGAAGGGCAAACTAAAGGCATGGCCAATAAAATAGATTTTTAAGAGGCTTTAAAGAGTTGTTGAGTTCAGATCTTGCCAGAAACCCCACAAGCCTAGCCTCTGATTCAGTGCAAAACCTCAGTGCCCTGTTCAACACTGAGCTGAGCATCAAACCCCACATTCAGTAAATTACCAAGACCACCTACTTCCACCTCCAAAGTATTCTTGACTCCTTCCCTACCTCACCCAATCACCACTGAAACCCGTAATACCTCTGTCAACTACAAGCTGGGGTCTTTGAAGTCTGAACCGCTGTGCAACCCCACCTCCCTCCACTACAAAATTGGTGGCAAAGGCTTCAGCCATCATGATCCTGCTCCCTGGAAATCTCTTCCAATTTCTCTCTACCTTACTTCATCTTTACCCACATTCAAAAGTCACTTCAAAACTTCAAAGTCACTTGATATATATTAATGACCTGGACTTGGGTATACAGTGTATAATTTCAAAGTTTGCAGATGACATGAAACTCGGAAATGTAGTAAACAATGTGGAGGATAGTAACAGACTTCAGGAGGACATAGACAGACCGGTGAAATGGGCAGACACATGGCAGATGAAATTTAACGCAGAGAAGTGTGAAGTGATGCCTTTTGGTAGGAAGAATGAGGAGAGGCAATATAAACTAAATGGTACAATTTTAAAGGGGATGCAGGAACAGAGAGACTTGTGGGTGCACATACACAAATCTTTGAAGGTGGCAGGACAAGTGAGAAGGCTGTTAAAAAGCATATGGGATTCTGGGCTTTATTAATAGAAGCATATAGTACAAAAGCAAGGAATTTATGCTAAACTTTTATAAAACACAGGTTAGGCCTCAGCTGGAGCATTGTGTCCAATTCTGGGCACCACACTTTAGGAAGGATGTCCAGGCCTTAGAGACGGTGCAGAAGAGATTTACTAGAATGGTACCAGGGATGAGGGACTTCAGTTATGTGGAGTTACTGGAGAAGCTGGGGTTGTTCTCCTTAGAACAGAGAAGGTTAAGGGGAGATTTGATAGAGGTGTTCAAAATCATGAACAGTGTTGACAGAGTAAATAAGGAGAAACTGCTTCCAGTGAGAGAAGGGTTGGTAACCAAAGGACACAAAATTAAGATAATCGGCAGAAGAACCAGAGGCGACACGAGGTAACAATTTTTACGCAGCGAGTTGTAATGATCTGGAATGCACTGCCTGAAAGGGTGGTGGAAGCAGATTCAAGAGTAACTTTCAAAAGGGATTTGGATAAATACTTGAAGAGAAAAAAATTACAGGGCTATGGGCAAAGAACAGGGGAATGGGACTAATTGGATAGCTATTTCAAAGAGTTGGCATGGCACGATGGGCCGAATGGCCTCCTCCTGTGCTGTACCTGCTGTAATACTATGAAAACCTATCTCATTTACCTCCTCTCATTTGCTCCCCTTAACTCTTCTCTCAATTCCTACTCAGTATCCAAATTTTCCCCTTCTTGTAAAGTGCCTTGGATTGTTTCATGATGTTAGAGGCAGTATATCAGTATTTGTGGTGTTGGTGTTGAAGCTTAAGTGGTTTAGGGAGAGAGCCCCAAAGAACAGCAGACAGTGTTCGACTGTTGGCAATAGGGAACACAAGAGTTATTTTGCATCCAGTGCTTGGCTGTGGGTCTATGTCAGAGTGTGCCTGAAATCAATGGAAGTGAAAATGGGTGGCCATTCTGTAATGCCAGTTTAACGCTTGGGGGGCAAGTTGAAAATCTACCCCTAGCTGCCTACCAGTGGTACTCACTTCTCGTGCACTAGTCTTTATTAAAACCATTTTCCGTGGGCAGCTATTGTTTGTTCAGTTTTCAATTTGCATGTTATGATGGTGAAATATAAATGTTACAGCAATAAAGCTGGTTAAAGGTTAGGACTGGGCTTATTCCTGTAATATTTATTCTATTCTACAAAATGAACACTTGGAAACAATTTGAAATGAAAACAAAATTTTTAAAACATACTTTTTTGCCCCATTTCCGATATTATTGCCATGACATTTCTAGCTAACATATGCTGTTCTAATTATTTGCACACTTTTTTTTTATAAGGTTAAAAATACTTCAGTATCTGGGGCCACTGTCTATTTTTGAAGCGCAAAGCACAATGGAAATTTAGCTTCTGACTGTTTCAAACCATCAGCTTCTCAGCTAATTGAGTACTGGTTCTCCATTAATTAACGTGGTCCTGTCACAGTGCAAACAGATCAATATCTGATGCGTTCTCATACATCAAACTGGGAAGTACTACTGCAGGAAGCGTTTCTTCATCCACAGCACTAACAGTGCAACTGTGCCCAGATATCTTAACTCATCAGTGGTGCAGTAAAGGTTAACTAAATGTTGTCATTAATCAATAATCAGTTACAGAAACAGATGTGATATACTAATGTTCACAAATTTCTATTACTGTTTCACAGTATAATTTTTTTCAAGCCCCTTATTTTGAAAAGGATTTGTAAAATAGTCATGAATTTCAGAATCCCCTAAGCAAGCAATCGGAAGCAACTTGCCAATGCATAGAATTGAAGGAAAGCTGGCAAATTAATAGTAACTAGAAGAAAGCTGTGGGGAAATGTGTGAAGGATTTCCCCACAGCAGACAGCCAAATTCAGAGGAAGAAACTGACACAATTCAGGGAGAGATAGTCTATCATTCTGTGCTGTACAATTAAATGTAAGTATAGCATACTTAAAATATATACAGTATAGAGTGAAAACTGTTTATCATGAGTTCAGGTACAGATAACCTCTGCCTATAGTGAAAAACATTCCAGTGAAATGATTACTTGCTTGTAGTGGCAATCTAAACACCAGTCTTCTAATATTCAGTAGACTGATAAGCAAAAGAGTAGAATCTGGGAATATGATCTGAATGTGAAATAATGAACTCTGAGCTACAATATCTGTATATAATATTAAAATTTTTACATCTTCATGTACCTCCTGTCAACTTTTTCCAATACCGATGCCTATGTCTACATTTACATAGAAACTGCCTATGTAAACTTGGGGGCCAGAAGGTGTAATTATAGCATGAGAGGTTTACGTAGGCACTTTCCATTATAAATGTGGTCACAGGAAATTATAATATAAATATAAAAATAAGGTCAGGATCTATGATCTTAGAATGGCGAATTACATCTGCACACCCTGGTCCAATTATCTCCTGGTATCTAACACTGTTTCACCTAAACACAACACCTGGCCATGAATCTCTGTTCAATTATATGGGAGCTCAACTAGTCTATAATGAATTAAATATCTTACATCTGCATGTGCTTCCTGTTGTTACATTTATCACATTTTTTGTGTCAACTTTTTCCCATTTATAAATTCCTATGTCCACATTTATAATAGGTTTTGCCACTGTAAACTTACCAATCTGCACAATCTGACCACCTGGGTCCCAAAATTGCTTAAAATGCTTATTCTTATTTTAATAAATTCTGTGGCTGTACTTCTCTAATTATAACTATCCCCCCCCCCACACAGTGGAGCAGCTCAAACCATGGCAACATCAGCCTTTGTTTTAAAAAAAAGACCTACTTCACTGGTCCCCGGAAGTCTATACTAATAAAGGTTCCATTGTACTTCCTTTATGATTTATGTTGCCCTCAGTCATCTCTCAAATCATTTAAAAATGATAACCATTAAGAGCAGAATGGGGTATTTAATATTTAATATACTCCATTACATGGCAAGATTTCATAGTACAATATTGAGTTTGTGTCTTACAGTTTTATACTGTAAAAGATTTAGGACGTTTTAGAGCCAATAAAATACCGTGCAACATCAGCTATGTTCAAACTGGCAAACTTACTGACATTTTAATGAAAATTCTGAAAGCCAATTTTAGGCAAAGCAATTTGTTCAGCATTTCAGGTTAGGTGCCGACTGTAGTTATGGACCCAATGGAGCTAAATGTTCTAGGGGGTTTTGCTATTCTCCCAACGTAACACTGGTAGGAGACTGGAGGAGCCCTCGAAAACTGGGAATCTGCGAGTTTCTCACACACCTTGTAAGGGGCGGAATCTCTGCCTGTTCCTTACAAGGCAAATGTCATTTAGGGAGGATCCAGGGATGAGGACTTCCCACTTCAGTGACTCAGTCAGGACCCGATGCATCTGTGGAGGCCAGTACACCCAGTGAGACATACTGGTCACCACATGGGTGGATGTGGGCCCCAGCAGGGAAGCAGTCGCCTGGACTTCTGAAGAAAAGCATGTTTTTTTTAAAAAAGCTATATAGTGATCAGTTCCCTTAGTTAAGGGGTTGAGGGGAACATGGCCAGGACCTGGTGGGGGGGGGGGGAATGGCGTGCACCTGGATGACTCTCTCCCCAAAAACGTGTAGGTGCCAGTGTTCCAGGCGCTTGGGGCTTGTAGGTGCCGGGGATCTGCCTGTGGTGGTGCTTGCACCATCCTGCCCCATCCTACTGATCCCAATTACTCCAGCAGGGCCAACACTGGAGGGTACCAGCAGGAATGACCTAGGCAGAAATGCCAGAATCGCATCCTGAGGAATTTTGGCCCTGTTGTGTTTGGTCATTAGATAGCTGATTAATTCTGAAGATCTGAGAAGTTGTACTAAAAATGCAGTTGTTGTATAACAGAGGATGTAGTGTGCACCCTCAGGAAATCAGCCACCACTGCTAGTTTTAAAATGTATGGTTCATACATATTCATAAGTTTTAATACCCACCATTGGTACAAGTTTCTACATTATTGAAGCAGTCAAAACACCAATATTCTGGAACCATGTTGTACTTTTATTGTAGGATATTAGTAAAACATATTTTTAATGTGAGCACAAAATCAACCAGTAATAATTCAGTTAAAAAAATGCCAAGGTTCAGACCCATTTAAAAGCTACAGCAGTGTTGCATCTCTGCAATTTGTAACATCTCTTACTTCTAGCACAACCAGTAAGGGATTAAAAATTTTAAAACGGGCAACCCGCCCATTTCTGGTTTTAACAGAGGTGGGTCAGGAGGTGGGCGACCAACCCGCTCTCAGGTGGTGGGTCGGTCACTAAAATATTTTAAGGAGGCCGCGTGCCTCCATTTTAAGTAAAGTTTTATTTTTAACACCTGCAGGCCGGTTTACTGGGCCACAGGAATCCCGGCAGATAAAAGGAAGCGAGATGGTCTGGATCCATCAGGTAAGTGCCTTTACAGCACTGCTTTTGGGCCAGGAAGAGCAGGAGTGCTTCCCCTGGCCCACCAATCTTTCCTATTTACCCCCCGTGATCAGCCGACCCCCCCCACCATCCCCCCGGAACAGATCTCCTTCACCGTAAACTAAAATACCACCTGTAACAAGTTCCACTCCTAAAATATCCTCAGGAGTGCCACATATTCACCTTTGGTGATCCTCTGGTGCCAATGTTGTGCCAGGTACCATGCATGGTCACCTATATCTTCCAACTGGAGTATTAAAGGTCATCAATAGACTGGAATCTTTATCCAACTTAAACTTGCCAGGAAAAAAAGTGATAAATAGGAGTTCTGTCACAATTCAAATCATTAAACGTGCATATATCTATTAGACGTGACTGATTACTTTATATTTGCATTGCTGTCGTCTCTGGGTGAGATAAAAATCACTTTCTGTAGGTAAGACTAAAAATTGTATCGTGAGGAAAATCAGGCTCATGGAACATAAGAAATAGGAGTAGGCCGTACGGCCCCTCGAGCCTGTTCCGCCATTCAGTAAGATCTTCGACCTCAACTCTATTTTCCCGCTCGATTCCCATATCTCTTGATTCCCTTTGTGTCCAAAAACCGATCGATCTCAGCCTTGAATGTGCTCAATGACTAAGCATCCACAGCCCTCTGAGGTAGAGAATTCCAAAGATTCACAACCGTCTGAGTGAAGAAATTTTTCCTCATCTCGGCCCTAAAGGCCGACCCCTTATCCTGCGATTATGGCTGCCAAGACATTAGTTGACCTTAATATGTTAATACTTTTTAATTGCAAACTTATTAACGTTGATCTCTGTTGAGGAGAGGACCCTGATGCTTTTCAGAACACTTGATGGACCAGTTCAACTGCTATTTTAACTCTGGGCCTGAACAGGGAAGTGGTTGTGGCTTTCCCACCAGGTCCATTTAGCAGGAAGAAGAGTCGGGCCAGAGAGGGCCAAACAGATGTCATTTTATTTTTTTTTTAAACTTTCCAGGAGGGGTAGGAATTCTCCTCCAAGTCCCACAAGGGATGTTTAGGCCTTCCCTGCCCCAGCCCTTCCTTTCAACAGTTTGACTGGAATGGTCAATAAGACTTGGTTCAAATCCCCTATTTGCTTTTGTCAAAAAAAAAAAATTATTTTGGAGAAAAAAGATTTCAGTCCCAATGGCAAAGACAGAGCAGTATTCAGCAAATGCTAATGTCATCCATAAAAACTGGGTGTACTGAAGTATTTGCCTTCTCAAGAAAGCACGGGGCCTCACTTCAATTTTAACCTGAGGAGAAGCCGTCGTGTCTTTACCGTGATACCAACCTATCAGTAAACGGAAGTGGGGCCAGAAGATACCCAGAAAGGGGAATAAATCTACATTTTTTAAGATTTCTTGTGGGCCAGGAAGAGCAGGAGTGCTCGTCTGGGCCCCGCCAGAAAAACCTTGAGCCTCCCATGTCCGGGACCTCCCTCCCCTCTCCTTCCTTGACTACGATGCACTCCTCCCCCCCCGCCCCCTCTCCCCCCCCCCCCCCCCTCAACACTTACCACGCTGCACGGCCGTCCTGCTGGGTTCTCAAAGGTGGCCTCCTGCTGCTGCCCAAAATCCCGCCCTCACCCCCGGCCAACTAGCACCTCCCACCGGGCTCGGGTGGGAGACTGACGCGGGCCGTGCAGATGAGGCCTGGGTGTTAAAATCTACTGGGCCTCATGCTGTGGAGTGCTGGATGGGTTTCCGTCCACCTTCACCCCGCCCACGTGAATCCCACCGAGTGTTAAAATCGGGGCTTAGGTCGAAAATTTTTAGCTAAGATAAAACTGAATAACAGATGTGATAGATCCAATAGGCAAATGTAAACTGAACTCTACTAAATGAAGGGCAACTGCTTGTATTTTACTGGGATTAAGATCAGAAACACACTGCTTCTTGATGTTCGCACAAATACATTGTTTTTGCCTAGTCACAAGATTGCAAGCTGATTACGGATGAAGAAGGCCAGTTGGGCCATGTTAGTTCATCCACCTAAAATGACCCTCAAGGTTTCAAATGCAACATACAAATAGTTCTTAAATGATTCAAAGGTTTTTGCCTCCACTATTGTGTCCAGGAGTCAATTCCAGGCATTGATCACTATGTGAGAATAAGAACTTCCTGTCTCCTTGTTTTACATTTGGCAGCAAAACTATTTTTAAAATCACACTTATTAAATCTCCGTCTGAATACTGGAGTACACAACGATCCCCTGGCTGTCTGCTAATTATACAAATATAGATACATAATTGATTTGCAGTGTGAATACTGTTACCAGGTCCTATTACCAAGTTCTTAGCACATTCATTGAGTTGTAAAAGGAAGAGACACTGCTGTTTCTTTTAAAAAAAACATAAAATATCAGATGAGAACATTGAAAAGCAGCACTATTTTTCTGAAACCTAAATACCTGCTCAAACACTGACAAATAAAAACCTTTCTTCCACCGCCAAGAACTAAGCGCAACATAATTTCTGCTGGGCAAGGAACTACTGCACATCAAAGCAGTGACAGAAATAGCTGGTTGGGGGAGGGGAAGAGAAGGGGAAGCAAAAATAAAGTCTGTTTTGTTTAAAAAAAGGACATTTCTTTAAAAGAATACCTACTAGATGGGGAAGAAAGTATGACATTTATGGAACACTTCACTCCACGAAGTTGTTTTGTATTATGTATGGTTCCTGCCAGTTCTGCCTAACTTTTGATCTTCAACATCACAAAATTACACATCCTACTGGTAGCTGCACCACAGCACGGTGATTAGAATTAACTAGAGAACATGCTTTTCTCCAAACATTGAACAGGTTTCATAAAGCAACTCAAGGAAACAAGTATAAAATTGCCATATCCCAAGCAGGACGATGATGTTTACATCCGTCTGAACTGTAGTTACGTGTAATAGACTCCAATCAAAAGCAGCACCTGCTAAGTTGATTACTTCGCTGGACTAGGTTTGAAGGTTATGGAGGATTAGTACTAATATAGCTATCAAATGATGATTAAGTGCCAGATTGGCTCAGTGGTAGCACCTTCACCTCTCAAGTCTAAAGGTTACAGGTTCAAACACCACTCCAGTACTTTATATAGGCTGCCACAGTGTAGTACTGCAGGAGCATTGCATTGTTGGAGGTCCCATCTACCTATTTAGGTGGACGTTGGAACATAGGAACAGGAGTAGGCCATTCAGCCCCTCGAGCCTGTTCCACCATTGAATTAGATCATTGCTGATCTGTATCTTAACTGTATCTACCCGCCTTGGCTCCATAACCCTTAATACCCTTGCCTAACAAAGATAACTTAAGGAAACAAGTATAAAATTGCTAAAACCCAAGCAAGACTATGAAATGAGAAATGTTCACACCCTACTGAGCTGTAGCTATATGGAATAGACTCCCATCATGTAAAAGATCCAATGGCACTCTTTGAAGAAAAGCAGGGGATTTCTCCCAGTGTTTTTGCAAACAGTTAGCCCTTAACCAATACCAACAAAACCAATTAACTGATCTCACCGTCGTTTGTTCGGACCTTGCTGTGCCAAAATTGGTTGCAGCTTTGCCTACATAACAAGTGACTATGCTTCAAAACAAATTTAGCAGCTGTGAAGTGCTTTGGGATGTCCTGAGGACATTTAAAATGCTGTATAAATGCAAGTTCTTTCTTCCTTTTAAATACTCTCTGGAGCGCTGTGGGAATGTCATCTGTGGAATGCAATCAATCAGGATTGAATGATATAAACTATAATATTAAATTGATATGATGGAATTTTATTTGTTTATAGTAGAAGATTGGGAGATGTTTTCTTTTCTTGGAACCTTTACCCATGGTTAGTCATCTGCCTCGGGTGATTAAATCAGTTGGAGAGAGTTCATGAGTACATATGCCATTGGAAGGAGCAGGCTCATTGGGCCTGAAGGACTTTTGCCGTTCCTTATTATGCTAAACAGATGTCTATCGACAAATTGTTATTTAAAAAAACACAAGAACTCTCAATTTGGACCAAATACATCAAATAAAGCAGCAAAAAAGAGATGATTTCTGAACTAGAATCAAACAAAATGGATAATAATTCACCTGAGATTCTTAAATATTGTTTATTAAATGTTGTTCTTTATGTGAGAAAGAATTGTAGCAAAGCAACTTCAAGTAGAAGTCAATTAAATACATGTTTTGCAGTAGCATTGTGTCCCTCATACTTGAGGATGACAGTGCCAACAATGAAGGGAGCATAAGTTCATGGTAGATGGGTACAATGATGACGATTCAGGCTGCCACGTGACAGCCATTGTTTACCACAAGCCTCACTTAACCATGTTCCTGGGGGGTGGGTGGGAGGTGCTCTCCTGTTGATCCCTCTGATGTTGCTGATCCTTCCACTCATGCGTCTTGCCTCCACAAGAACCTCATAGCCCTTCACTCCTTCTCTCACTTCAGCAAGTCGTTATCATCTATCGATGGCCAGAGTTTCCCAAAAGTCAATGACTATGTCTCACTGCTTCAAGTGTATCCTCAATCTGTCCTTGTAGCACCTTTGTTGTCCTCCTGTTTTCTTCTGCCATCCACCAGTTCTCCATAAAGTGCCTGCTTCGGCAACCGTACGTCGTCCATCTTAACAACATGTCCAGCCCAACAGAGCTGAGTATTGATTAGCATAGCTTCAATCCTGATGCTGTCAGCACGTTTAACTATTTTGTTGTTAGTGATCTTGTCCTGCCACCTAATATGAATGAAGCAGCTAAGGTGTCCTTGGTGAAACCTTGCCAGCTGCCTTCTATAGATTGTCCATGTTGCTCATCCATTCATAAGATTTGGCCCCATTTTACTTCATTTGACCCCATTTCCCTTCACTTCAGCCCAATTCCCTTCACTTCAGCCCAATTCCCTTCATTTAAATTCATTTGACCCCATTTCACTTCTTTTGACCCCATTTCACTTCTTTTAAATTAATTTGAGCCTATTTCACTTAATTTGACCTCATTTCAATCAAAACAAATTGATAAAAAGGGAGAAAATAGAATATGAAAGTAAACTAGCAAGTAATATCAAAACGATTGTAAGAGTTTCTACAAGTATATAAAAAGGAAACATAGAAACATGGAAAGCTAGAAAATAGGAGCTAGAGTAGGCCATTCAGCCTTCGGCCATTTGGGCCTGCTCCGCCATTCAAAATGATCATGGCTGATAGTCTAACTCAGTACCCTGTTCCCACTTTTTCCCCATATCCCTTGTTCCTTTAGCATTAAGAAATATATCTATCTCCTTCTTGAATACATCTAATGACTTGGCCTCCACTGCCTTCTGTGGTAGAGAATTCCACAGGTTCACCATCCTCATAGTGAAGAAATTTCTCCTCATCTCAGTTCTAAATGGCATACCCCATATCCTGAGACTGTGACCCCTGGTTCTGGACTCCTCAGCCACCGGGAACATCCTCCCTACATCGAGTCTGTCTGGTCCTGTTAGAATTTTATATGTTTCGATGAGATCACCTCTCATTCTTCTAAACTCTATTGATTATAGGTCTAGTCGACCCAATCTCTCCTCATACGTCAGTCCTGCCAACCCAGGAATCAGTCTGGTAAACCTTTGTTGCACTCCCTCCATGGCAAGGACATCCTTCCTCAGATAAGGAGACCAAAACTGCACACAATACTCCAGATGTGGTCTCACCAAGGCCCGGTATGACTGCAGTAAGACATCCCTGCTCCTGTACTCAAATCCTCTTACAATGAAGGACAACATACCATTCGCCTTCCTAACTGCTTGCTGCACCTGACTGCTTGCTTTCAGTGACAAGGACACCCAGGTCTCCTTGCACCTCCCCTTTTCCCAATCTATCATCATTCAGATAATAATCTGCCTTTCTGTTTTTACAACCAAAGTGGATAACCTCACATTTATCCACATTATACTGCATCTGCCATGTTCTTGCCCACTCATCCAACTTGTCTAAATCACACTGGAGCTTCTTCGCATCCTCCTCACAGATCACACTCCACCCCAGCTTTGTGTTGTCTGCAACCAAATCATTGATATATATTGTGAATAGCTGGGGCCCAAGCACTGATCCCTGCGGTACCCCACTGGTCACAGCCTGCCACTCGGAAAAAGACTCATTTATTCTTACTCTCTGTTTCCTGTCTGTCAACCAATTCTCAATCCATGCCAGTATATTCCCCCCCATCCCATGTGCTTTAATTTTGCACACTAACCTTGTGTGGGACCTTATCAAAAGCCCTCTGAAAATCCAAATACACCACATCCACTGGTTCTCCCCTATCTATTCTACTAGTTACATCCTCAAAAAACTCCAGTAGATTTGTTAAGCATGATTTCCCTGTCATAAACCCATGCTGACTTTGTTCAATCCCGTTAATGCCTTCCAAGTGTGCTGTTATCACATCTTTTGTAATAGACTCTAGCATTTTCCCCACTACTGATGTCAGGCTAACTGGTCTGTAATTCCCTGTTTTTTCTTTCCCTCCTTTTTTAAATAGTGGGGTTACATTTGCCACCCTCCAATCTGTAGGAATTGTTCCAGAGTTTATAGAATTTTGGAAGATGATCACCAATGCATCCAGGGCCACTTCCTTTCGTACTCTGGGATGTAGATTATCAGGCCCTGTAGATTTGTCAGCCTTTAGCCCCATTAATTTCCTGAGCACTATTTTTTTACTAATACCGGTTTCCTTCAGTTCCTCCCTCTCACTAGACCCTTGGTTCCCTAACATTTCTGGCAGGTTATTTGTGTCCTCCTTTGTGAAGACAGAAGCAAAGTATGTGTTTAATTGTTCTGCCATTTCTTTGTTCCCTATTATAATTTCCCCCATTTCTGACTGTAAGGGACCTACATTTGTCTTCACTAACCTTTTTCTCTTGACATATTTATAAAAGCTTTCACAGTCAGTTTTTATGTTCCCTGCCAGTTTACTCTCATACTCTATTTTTCCCCTCTTAATCAATCTCTTCGTCCTCCTTTGCTGAATTCTGAACTGCTCCCAATCCTCAGGCTTGCCGCTTTTTCTAGCAATTTTACATGTCTCCTCTTTGGATCTAATACTATCCCTGATTTCTTTTGTAAGCCATGGTTGAGCCACCTTTCCTGTTTTATTTTTGCACCAGACAGGAATGAATAATTGTTGTAATTCCTGCACACGTTCTTTAAATATTAGCCATTGCCTATCCACAGTCATCCCTTTTAGTAAAGTTCCCCAATCTATCATAGCCAACTCGCAACTCATACTTTCATAATTTCCTTTATTTAGATTCAGGACCCTAGTTTTGGATTCAACTACTTCACTCTCCATCTTAATGAGGAATTCTATCATGTTATGGTCGCTCTTCCCTAAGGTACCTCACACAACAAAATTGTTAATTAATCCTTTCTCATTGCACAATACCCAGTCTAGGATCGCCTGTTCTCTAGTTGGTTCCTCAACGTATTGGTCTAGAAAACCATCAAGTGCACACTCCAGGAATTCCTCCCCCGCAGTATTATTGCTAATTTGGTTTGACCAACCTATATGTAGATTAAAGTCACCCATGATTATAGTTGTACCCTTCTTGCATGCGTCTCTAATTTCCTGTTTAATGCCCTCCCCTACTCCCCTACATCTCCACTACTGTTTGGGGGCCTATAGACAACCCACACCAATGTTTTCTGCCCCTTGGTGTTTCTTAGCTCCACCCATACAGATTCCACATCGTGATTTTCTGAGCCAATATCCTTCCTCACTATTGCATTGATTTCCTCCTTTACCAACAATGCTACCCCACCTCCTTTCCCTTTTTGCCTGTCCTTCCTAAATATTGAATACCCCTGGATGTTCAGTTCCCATCCTTGGTCACCCTGCAGCCATGTCTCCGTAATCGCAACTATATCACAACTGTTAATATCTTTCTGCGCTGTTAATTCATCTAGCTTATTGCGAATGCTCCGCGCATTAAGACACACTGCCTTTAGACTTTTTTTTTAGATTCTAGTCATCTTAGTTTTATTTTGCACTATGGCCCTATTTGTTTTTCGCCCTTGTTTTCTCTGTCTTCCCTTTCTGTCTTTTGTTTCTATCCTTGTTTCCCCCTCCTGTCTCCCTGCTCAGGTTCCCATCCCCCTGCCATTCTAGTTTGAACCTTCCCCAACAGCACTAGCAAACACCCCCGCGAGGACATCGGTTCCGGTCCTGCTCGGGTGTAACCCGTCCCGCTTGTACAGGTCCCATCTTCCCCAGAACCGGTTCCAATGTCCCAGGAATCTAAATCCCTCCCTCCTACACCATCCCTGCAGTCACACATTCATCTGGTCTATTGTCCTGTTCCTATACTCACTAGCACGTGGCACTGGTAGTAATCCTGAGATCACTACCTTTGAGGTCCTGCTTTTTAATTTATCTCCTAACTCCTTAAATTCACCTTGCAGGAAGGCATATGAAGATAGTAGCAAAAGTAAACGTTGGTTCCATAGAGGTTGAGACAGGAGAAATGATTGACGGGTGTTTTTGTGACTGGAACGCTGTTTCCAGTGGGGTTCCGTTGGGTTCAGTGCGAGGTGATGCATTTGGGGAGGGCAAACAAGGCAAGGGAGTACACAGTAAATGAGAGGATACTGAAAGGTGTAGAGGAAGTGAGGGACCTTGGTGTGCATGTCCACAGATCCCTGAAGGTAGCAGGACAGGTAGATAAGCTGATTAAAAAGGCATATGGAATACTTCCCTTTATTAGCCGAGGCATAGAATATAAGAGCAGGGAGGTTATGCTGGAACTGTATAAAACACTGGTTAGGCCGCAGCTTCAGTACTGTGTACAGTTCTGGTCACCATATTACCGGAAGGATATAATTGCACTGTAATTGTATAGAGGAGATTTATGAGGATGTTGCCAGGACTGGAGAATTTTAGCTATGAGGAAAGATTGGATAAGATGGGGTTATTCTCTTTGGAACAGAGGAAGCTGAAGGATGATTTAATTGAGGTGTACAAAATTATGAGGGGTCTAGGTGGAGTGGATAGGAAGGACCTATTTCCCTTAACAGGAGGGGGAAACAAGGATAGAAACAAAAGACAGAAAGGGGGCATAGATTTAAAGTGATTGGGAGAAGGATTAGAAGGGAGCTGAGGAAAAAAATTTTCATCCAGAGGGTGGTAGGGGTCTGGAACTCACTGCCTGAAAGGGCGGTAGAGGCAGAAACCCTCAACTCATTTAAAAAGTACCTGGATGTGCACCTGAAGTGCCATGACCTTCAAGGCTACGGACCAAGTGCAGGAAAGTGGGATTAGGAAGGGTGGCTCATTTTCGGCAGGCGCAGACATGATGGGCCGAATGGCCTCCTTCTGTATCGTAAATTTTCTATGATTCTATTACGGAAGATACAGTATGGACAACCGTCTTATAAACCTTCAGTTTAGTGGCAACCTTGATACCTCGCTGATTCCGAACATGCTTGGACAGTCTATCAAAGGCCACACTTTCTCTCTGTAGGCAAGCCATCACTTCCTTTTCGATCCTTGCATCATTAGATAGTACACTTCCAAGATAGGTGAACTCCTTGACCGCTTTCAATTCAGTTTCGCCAATAGTGGTCTTACGTACGGCTTCCCAGGAACTGGTTGATACTATTAGTCTGAAGAAGACTGAAATAATGTAAGCCTGTAACTTGTAGCAGAAACTATCCATCATCAGCTGAAGCTCCTCTTAGTGCGCTTTTGGCACATTCCGGTCATCAGCATACAAAAGTGCTTGTATAATTTCTTTGGAAACCTGAGTTGCTGCTTCAGTCTTGATAGGGCGAACAATTTCCTAGATGCGCCGATTCGTAGCCCAATTCAGAGTTGCATCAATCAGTGCGAATAGAATAGCACCCAATATGCATCCTTGCTTCATGCCATTTGAAACAAAGAATGGCTTTGGACAGAGTACCGTGAATAAACAATCAACCATGTATTGCACCATGGAGACGTTTCCGAACCAACAAGAACATGTCTGAACAACCTAATTTCCTCGCAAGTCTCCAAAGTCCAGCTGACTGACAGCGTCGAAAGCTTTGGTCAAGTCAACAAATGATTGAATTTTAGAATCATACAGCACAGAAGGAGGCCATTTGGCCTCTTGTGTCTGTGCCAACTCTTTGAACGAGCTATCCAATTAGTCCCACTCCCTGCACTTCTCCTGAATTTGGCAAGCAACGAAGATCATATTCGAGGTTCCTCGGCTAGCCCTGGAGCTGCATTGCGGTTCCAGATGCTTTTTGCAGTAGTGAAAGGACAAATTGTTCAATTACCTGGGGTGAGTTATTCAGGTTATTCATTGGATTTTTTGAATAGGTGCACAGGGTTCTAGTTGTGCTGGTATGAAGTACAGTCAGAACAAACAATGTTATTTCACAAATTGATTATTGTTTTCTACTTTCACTTGTGCAATGCTGTATTCGAGAAATGATCACTCATGCAAACCAATGCAGTTTATTTGTCTAATTGTCATTATTGTTGTTTCTTGTTTGGCTTTTGTTTATTGCACATCTATGAGATATATACAAAGATGTCATATCATAGAGATACAATTCCAGGAGACAAACAAAAATTTAATATATTAAATGGGTGTGCTAACTAATCACAGTATTTTGAAAAATGAGAAGTACAAGGATTTTAAGTTAACCCAAGTGCAAATGATAATGTAAAATTCTCATAAGGAACTGGGACAATGAAGCTTTCAAGGATCTTTTCAAGGTAGCCCTATCAGCTAGCTGCACCTGTTAGTCTTTAATTATGCAGCCGGGAATGGCTAATATAATTCAACTCTGGTTACATTTCTTCATGGAGATTGATGCTCCTGGTTCACAATAATTATTCTTACTTGAAGAAAATCAGCCTTTAGTCCCAGTATCAGAAAACACCACGAAGCACCCTTTATGGAAATGTCGCAGAATACTTTAAATGTTTTAAATTATTGCTTAAACTGACAGAATCAAACCTACCAGTAAATCATTTACTTAGGAATCAATGCAGATAAAAATGGGTTTGGTATTGTTTCCTAAACATCAGTTTCCTGATAAATCTACTGAATGAGATTACATACCAAAATTTAGAAGCACAGAGCTGTATTGATTCTACACCGTGCTTCACCCATTAAAGAACCTGCACTTAGGCATAAAGCAGTGAAGACTGATAAAGCACTGAATCAAGATTATGGTAATATTAAAACAAAGATTCTCAAGGAATTTGCACAGTAGACTTCATTCATAGAATCATAGAAATTTACAGCACAGAAGGAGGCTATTCGGCCCATCTTGTTTGTGCCAGCCGAAAAAGAGCTATCCAGCCTAATCCCACTTCCCAGCTCTTGATCCGTAGCCTTCAAGTGCATATCCAAGTACTTTTTAAATGTGATGAGGGTTTCTGCCTCTACCACCCTTTCAGGCAGTCAGTTCCAGACCCCCACAACCCTCAGGGTGAAAACATTTCTCAACTCCCCTCTAATCCTTCTACCAATCACTTTAAATCTATGCCCCCTGGTTACTGACCTCTCTGCTAAGGGAAACAGGTCCTTCCTATCCACTCTATCTAGGCCCCTCATAATTTTATACACCTTAATTAAATTTCCCCTCAGCCTCCTCTGTTCCAAAGAAAACAACCCCAGCCTATCCAATCTTTCTTCATAGCTAAAATTCTCCAGTCCTGACAACATCCTCATAGATCTCCTCTGTACCCTCCCTAGTGCAATCACATCTTTCTTGTAATGTGGTGACCAGAACTGTACCCAGTACTCTAGCTGTGGCCTAACTTGTGATTTATATAGTTTTAGCATAATCTCCCTGCTTTTATATTCTATGCCTCGGCTAATTAAAGGAAAGTATCCCATATGCCTTCTTAACCTCCTTATCTACCTGTCCTGCTACCTTCAGGGATCTGTGGATATGCACTCCAAGGTCTCTCACTTCCTCTACACCTCTCAGTATCCTACCATTTATTGTGTATTCCCTTGCCTTGTTTGCCCTTCCCAAATGCATTACCTCATACTTCTCTGGATTGAATTCTATTTGCCACTTTTCTGCCCACCTGACCAGTCCATTGATATCTTCCTGCAGTCTACAGTTTTCTTCCTCACTTGCAAACTTCTTAATCATGCCCCCTACATTTAAGTCTAAATCATTGATGTATACCACAAAAAGCAAGGAACCTAGTACTGAGCCCTGCGGAACCCCACTGGAAACAGCTTTCCAGTCACAAAAACACCCGTCGACCATTAATCTTTGCTTCCTGCCACTGAGCCAATTTTGGATCCAACTTGCCACTTTCCCTTGGATCCCATGGGCTTGTACTTTTTTGACCAGTCTGCCACGTGGGACCTTGTCAAAAGCCTTGCTAAAATCCGTATAGACTACATCAAATATACTATCCTCATGACCCTCCTTGTTACCTCATTGTAAACAATACATAATAAAGATAGTCTTGAACGATGTCTTGATGCAACAAGTCTGGTTAAATAATTAAAGTGAGCATCTCATGACTTTCAGAAAAAAGCAAATAACAATAATTATTATGTTAAAGGTTGAAACAAACTCTCCAGTTAAGGATAATAAATCACAGTCATCCATCTGCAGATTGGAAATAGCCCGAAAATACGTTTGCACTTATTACAATTAAAAATAAAATGCACTATGCGTTCATGAATAAATAACTATATTTAAAAGTCATCATGTGAGTTCATGCTGCATAAATATCAACTGGATCCACAACCTGAGGATTATTTCCTTGATACCATGAGTTTAATTTCCGATTTAAATGTCAGTGTGTCCTTTCGTGGCTATGCTGTATTAAAATAATTTATAGTGCTGAAATTATTAAATCCTTCCTAAGAAATACTAGTTATTTCTCCATATGCAGGTCTTAAGAATGTAAAATATATATATATATTACCCTAACAAAAGATTTACTGCCGCATAGAAATGAGAACATTATAAAATAAAGGTTATATGCAATACATTCCTATCATAATATACATTGTAAAGCACAGGTTGCTAAGTTTACAGTGTTTACACAAAAGGTAATATTTATACAGTGCAAAATGCTACATATACTGGTAGTCCCCTAGTCTAGTGTTTATCTGATACTCACTTTGTATGTTTTAGATCTAGGTATGGATTTCCCATTCTATGACGTCCATGGGCAATCCTGTCCTCTGATTCACTCCTGACTTGCCTTTCATAACATGGAGGATACACACAGGAGACATGCTATCACTATGCGTTGTACTGTGCAGTATTCAGATGTGTGCAGTGGGTCATATGATACAAAACTCAGCTCTAAAACATAAGTAACTGAAGCGAGGCTGGTGCTGCATTTAAAAGTTAAAAAAGATGGCTAATTCCTTTCCGAAAGGTATCATTTTCCTTAACATTCTGAAGATACAATTAAATAGCAGTAACATACTTGCATATGATCACATTTTTGGATTTTTGATCATTTTTTTCTGCATGGAAAGGATTTAGGAATGAGAAAAGTTTAATTGTGATGTTTTAAAATAAAGTAATTTCACACAGGGTTAAAAAAAAAAGGCAGAGGCTGCAGGCATTGAAGATGCACATTAAAGCCAGACAAGCCAGCTTGTGGAATGTCACAGTTTACAGTTTATTTCAAACTGATATGCTGAGGTCTCATCCCAGGCTGATTAAGCAAGAATAGCCCTAATTCATTACGAGAATAACAGGGGATGTTTTATTTAAACCTGTACCCCAAGGTGGGAGAACAGCTAACTGGTTTTAATGAAAGCAAATCACTACTCCTAGAAAAGAAATTAGGGGGAACAGCCTTCACTCTGGCCAGGAAGCCAGAGAAAAAAGGACAAAGAAGCACATGAGCAGTCAGTCAGACAGCTAGGTCTGGGGAGAGAGCTTTGCCCAGCAAAGAGAAACTCACTCATCTTGAAGCCCAAAGCTGGTCAGGATCAGAAGGATGACTGGGAAAAATTTAAGTGAGCCCGCCAGTCGGCATAATGTGATGTTTATAATGTGGGTATTATTTTTCTTGTTGGAACAAACTAACCAGTTAAGGATAATAAATCACAGTCATCCATCTGAAAATTGGAGCTAGCCTACAAATACATTTGTACCCCAATCAAGGAGGATTCTGTAGTTAAGTGATTCAAGGTGAGATTTGATTACAGCTGTTACTCCATACGTTCATTTGTTGACTTTAAAATAAAGCAGCTTAACGATTTGTATCTAGCCTTGTCTCACGAGAAGTTTACTCCATACGTTCATTTGTTGACTTTAAAATAAAGCAGCTTAACGATTTGTATCTAGCCTTGTCTCACGAGAAGTTTCAGTCCATCTTCAGAAAGATTGGAGGAGTGCATGTAAAGGCAAGTGTGATAGACACAGCATCCATTCAGATCACAAAAGGGTATTATTGTTACACCTCTGAGTACGCTATCATTTAGTTAGATATTTGACAGTATTGACACTTTTTTTAAATTCGTTCATGGGATGTGGGCGTCGCTGGCAAGGCCAGCATTTATTGCCCATCCCTAATTGCCCTTGAGAAGGTGGTGGTGAGCCGCCTTCTTGAACCGCTGCAGTCCGTGTGGTGACGGTTCTCCCACAGTGCTGTTAGGAAGGGAGTTCCAGGATTTTGACCCAGCGACGATGAAGGAACGGCGATATATTTCCAAGTCGGAATGGTGTGTGACTTGGAGGGGAACGTGCAGGTGGTGTTGTTCCCATGCGCCTGCTGCTCTTGTCCTTCTAGGTGGTAGAGGTCGCGGGTTTGGGAGGTGCTGTCGAAGAAGCCTTGGCGAGTTGCTGCAGTGCATCCTGTGGATGGTACACACTGCAGCCACAGTGCGCCGGTGGTGAAGGGAGTGAATGTTTAGGGTGGTGGATGGGGTGCCAATCAAGCGGGCTGCTTTATCTTGGATGGTGTCCAGCTTTTTGAGTGTTGTTGGAGCTGCACTCATCCAAGCAAGTGGAGAGTATTCCATCACACTCCTGACTTGTGCCTTGTAGATGGTGGAAAGGCTTTGGGGAGTCAGGAGGTGAATCACTTGCCGCAGAATACCCAGCCTCTGACCTGCTCTTGTAGCCACAGTATTTATATGGCTGGTCCAGTTAAGTTTCTGGTCAATGATGACCCCCAGGATGTTGATGGTGTGGGATTCGGCGATGGTAATGCCGTTGAATGTCAAGGGGAGGTGGTTAGACTCTCTTGTTGGAGATGGTCATTGCCTGGCACTTATCTGGCACGAATGTTACTTGCCACTTATGAGCCCAAGCCTGGATGTTGTCCAGGTCTTGCTGCATGCGGGCTCGGACTGCTTCATTATTTGAGGGGTTGCGAATGGAACATTCCTGAATGTAAGACACTTGGGCCACTTAGTAGTGACCAGCACCTGAGAGAATATCTAAGGCAGACTTGAAACTTGTAACACACATGTACTGCAGTAAGTAACTGAGATTAGTCCAGTGCATCAAAGCATCAGCCCACCTGGTACATTTGGTCATGCATATTACTGTTTAAGAATTTGTATTTTGTACAACTTGACAATGACTTTACTGACTTTTTGCAGTAAATCAGCACTCTGGAAATGTTATTACAATAATGAATTTGGTGGAATCGAAGCCATAAGATTAATTTTTGTCCCAGTATCATTAGATAAGGATAATATATTTTGTTCCTGGTAGATCAAGGCATTTTAAGGAAAATAATATAAAATAAGAATCAATGAAAGGGGTCAAGTTGAATTGTATTCAGAATCCAAAATGTGTCAGTTCAGATTGCTTTGCGAATAACCTTAAATAATTTTGGATTTAAAATGTCAATGGAGCGTAATTTTAACTTGAATCGCCAGGCGAAAAGTGGCCGATTGCAAATTGGTCATCCGTTTTACACCCTAGCAGATTTTCTTTTTCATTGAAGTCGATTTGCATACAGCAAGATCCCACAAAGCAGTGAGATAATCTGTTCTGATGAAAGGCCTGAAACGTTAACTCTGTTTCTTTCTCCACAGATGCTGCCTGACTTGCTGAGCATTTCCAGCATTTTCTGTTTTTATTTCAGATTTCCAGCATCCGCAGTATTTTGCGTTTCATAATCTGTTTTCGTGGTGCTGGTTAAGGAACAAATATTGGCACTGGGAGAATTCTTCTGTTCTTCCTCAAATAGTACCATGAGATCGTTTACATCTATGCACACAGGCAGATGGGGCCTCATCCAAAAGGTGGTATCTTTGACAATGCAGCACTCCATCAGTACTGCACTGAAGTGTCACTCTAGGTTGTGTGCTCAAGTCTCAGGACTGGGTCTTGAACCTATGAACTTCTGACTCAGAGACAAGAGTGCTACTACTGAGCCAAGCTGACACATTTCAGTGCATGGATATACCCAATTAAAAATTATGCTGAAACTCAATAAACTTAGTACCCCCTGTAGTTGACAGTCCATCAGTTTAGGCTGGATTTAAAACGAAACCCCAGAGATGAAAAAGCAGCATATTAATCCGTTACATTTTTAAAGGAACGTACCAAACAAACTCAGTGGTTTGAATGGAACAAATTTAGACTTTGTAAAAATAAATTTGAAAAGCCTAATTTAAATAATTTCATATTACAATTCATTTACTGCTTGTCACTACTAGGTGTATGCAAATTAAGATCTTCAGAATAGTTTGATCTCCATTTAATTTGGAAGCACACCATTAAAACTGAACATCAGCCACATGTATGCACCAAGTCAATTTTAACCTCATTGCTCATGAGCAATTTGATCCTTTACAAATCATTTCTTTTGGTGTTTTTCCTAGCTACAGTTGGTATTGTATTAATTTAAAAGAATTAATAGTCATAGTGCCTTATTTGATGTCATTTAGTAGATTAAAAAGCTAGCAGAAGAAACAGAACAGAAGGCAAAAAAGTCTTTGAGCCTATGCTACGAACAGATGCCAAAACTCAGTGCTACTGAATACAATTGAAGAATATCGCAGAAAGTGTAAACTTTTTGTATATGTGCTGTGTACTAGGTTCTATGCATCAATAATTTTATTATAGCTTTGTTTCCTGAGGATTTTATAATGCATTATATTTATAGTGAATACATGATTATATTCTAAATATTCTTTTTACTATGTTTAAGGGGGAGTTCTGAAAGATAGTGATGTTTCTTTAGCACTTATATTTAACTTTTATTTGCTAATTTTATCTGTTTTTGAGTGGAATTTTGTGTAATCTCCACTGTGTGGTTCATGGCTATGTTAATTAGTAAGCTTTTGTCAAGAGACTTCTGATTCAAGGGCCACAGTTCTGAATGCTCCAATCTGCTGCAGTACACCTATAACTCTCGCAGGGTGAACTCCTGTCGGTAGTTGCTGCATAGAGTCCAGGCATTCCCAAAGAAGAAGAAGACAACATGAAAACACAAAACTAATAGTTCTATTGGTCTCATGTTATTTGGAGCCTTTCCACTTCCTATGGATAACCCAGCATCCTGATAGCATCCCTTTGATTTATCTCACTGGAGAAGAAGAAAAGGAGAAGGAACAATTCCAATTCCCAACTCTGTCAACATCCCACAGTAGGTCAGGCTGTGAACGAAGGTGCACAGATACATGGAACAGGAAATCTGGTAGGAGGCACAAATACTACTACAGTGAAACCTGTAAATTACGGACACCTAAGGGATTGGCTTCAGCTGTCCTTTTTTGCAGGTGTCCTTATTTTCAAAATGGTCATTGTGTGTACTGTAAACATTTTCAGTAGAATGTGGAGTTCTTTATCCAGCATCCATAGTGGCAGAGAAACCGCTCTATCCCTGGGATAGAACCATGCAAGCATTCAATCCCAGAGATAGAGAAGTTTCCATGTTGCGATGAAAGCTGAATAAAGAGCTCCCCATTCCACAAAAGCCAGTTCTTTAACAAAACCCACTGCTGCCTTGCGCTGACCTGCACATCCCATATTTTAAGTTGTAAGAGGGCCTGGTGCATTGAAGGAAGTCCGTAGTTCATAATTTGCGAGTGTCTGTAGTTTCAGAGTGCCTCTTGTGTATATTACCATGCAAGTTATTTGGGTCTCTCAATAAGTGTCCATATTTTGCAGGTGTCTGTTTTTTGGCTGTGTCCGTTTATACAGGTTTCAATGTATATAACTATATAGTGCCAGGAACGTAATATGGCAACACATGCAAATCTAATAAAAACATTTTCACTTACAGTAATAAAAAATAAATCAGAACCTTCTCTTGGCACACATTGATGCTGCTGTCATCTAATTATTTTCTTGCAGTTAGTTATCTTTGGTTGCTTTACAAAGCCTAATTGGTTTCAGTTGATTTCCACAAGGATGTGACATCCTCCATGAAAAGATTAACTTATTGTTTAAATACATACATTAATTAATGAAATACTGACATGAAATTCTCATAATTCACAGTAACACTATGTAATGAACACTATTGCTGGCTGAGTCATAGATGGAGGAAAAAAAGATAATGGTTCAGTTCTTCTTTTGTCTAATAAAGTTATTGAGACTACTGTGTGCTACAATTTAAAAACTTTTTTCAAAAAAGTGAAACCATCGAGACAATTTTTTTCTTCAGCAAAGTTTTCCCTTCCAGAAGTAGTTCACTCTGTGCTGGGGGTACAGTCCCATTGACAGTTCCAGTTGTTATGTTTTGGGGATTTTGCTCCAGAGAGGTAGTTTCACCTGCCAGTAATGCATATTAAAAATTTGGTTGTGCACTGCACACAATTTTATGACCATAATCAAAATAGTTAGAAAATCATGCGCAGAATGTGCTCACATTCCCGACATTCACACCTAACAGATTAGGCTTCCTGCTGGGAGCACAAAAATTACTCCCCTGGATTCAGTGTCACAGAACACTTCCATCACAAGCTTTCATTCCCTACAAACTGGAGTATGCCATTATTTGCCTACTAAGACCATAAGACATTAAGAGATAGGAGCAGGAGTAGGCCATTGGGCCCTTCGCGCCTGGTCCGCCATTTAATGAGATCATAGCTGATCTGATTGTTACCTCAACTCCATTCTCCTGCCTTTTCCCCATATCCTTTGACTCCCTTGCTGATCAAAAATTTGTCTAACTCAGCCTTGAATGTATTCAATGACTCAGCTTCCACAGCATTATGAGGTGAAGAATTCCAAAGATTCACGATCCTCTGGGAGAAGAAATTCCTCCTCATTTCCATCTTAAAAGGGTGACCCCTTATTCTGAGACTATGCCCAGTAGTTTTAGATTCCCCCATGAGGGGTAACATCCTCTCAGCATCTACCCTATCGAGTCCCCTCAGAATCTTGTATGTTTCAATAAGATCTCCTCTCGTTCTTCTAAACTCCAATGAGTATAGACCCAACCTGTTCAATCTTTCCTTATAAGACAACCCTTCCACACCTGGAATCAACCTAGTGAACCTTCTCCGAACTGCCTCCAATGCAAGTATGTCCTTCCTTAAATAAGGGCACCAGAACTGTACACAGTACTCCAGGTGTGGTCTCAACAGCACCCTGTACAGCAGTAGCATGACTTCCCTGCTTTTATGTTCCATCCCCCAAGAAATAAAGGCCAATATTCCGTTTGCCTTCCAGATTACCTGCTGCACTTGTTGGCTTTTTGTGTTTCATGTACGAGGATACCCAGATCCCTCTGTACCGCAGCAGTTTGTAGTATTTCTCCATTCAAATAATATTTTGCTTTTATATTTTTCCTCCCAAAGTGGATGACTTCACATTTTCCCACATTATATTCCATCTGCCAAATTTTTGCCCATCCGCTTAACCTGTCAATATCCCTTTGCAGACACTTTGTGTCCTCATCGCAACTTGCTTTTCCACCTATCTTTGTATCATCAGCAAATTTATTCTTTCATCCAAGTTATTGATATATATTGTAAATAGTTGAGGCCCCAGCACTGATTCCTGTGGCACCCCACTAGTTACAGATTGCCATTTTGAAAATGATCCTTTTATCCCGACTCTTTGTTTTCTGTTAATTAGCCAATCCTCTATCCATGCCAGTATATTACCCCTAACACCATGAGCTCTTATCTTGTGCAGTAATCTTTTATGTGGCACCTTATCGAATGCCTTTTGGAAATCCAAATATACTGCATCCATTGGTTCCCCTTTATCCACCCTGCTCGTAACTTCCTCAAAGAACTCTAATAAATTTGTCAGACACGATTTCCCCTTCAAAATCCATGTTGACTCTCCTTGATTGTATTATGAGTCTCCAAATGTCCTGCTACTACTTCCTTAATAATGCATTCTAGCATTTTCCCAATGACAGATGTTAGGCTAACTGGTCTATAGTTACCTGCTTTCTGTCTCACTCTCTTCTTGAATAGGGATGTTATGTTTGAGGTTTTCCAATCCGCTGAGACCTCTCCAGAATCTAGTGAATTCTGGAAGATTACAACCAATGCCACTATCACTATCTCTGTAGCCACTTCCTTTAAGACCCTTGGATGCAAGCCATCAGATCCAGGGGACTTGTCAGCCTTTCGACCCATTAGTTTACCTAGTACTTTTTCTCTAGTGATAGTGATTGTTTTTAGTTCCTCCCTCCCCTTTGCCCCTTGATTATCTGCTATTATTGGTATGTTATTAGTGTCTTCTACTGTGAAGACAGATACAAAATATCTGTTCAATTCCTCTGCCATTTCCTTATTTTCCATTATTATTTCCTCAGTCTCATCCTCTAAGGGACCAATGTTTACTTTAGCTACCCTCTTCCTTTTTATATACTTGTAGATGTTTTTACTATCAGCTTTTATATTTCTTGCTAGTTTACTCTCATAATTTATTTTCTCCCTCTTTATTATTCTTTTAGTCATCCTTTGCTGGTTTTTAAAGTTTTCCCAATCTTCGGGCTTACCAGTAATCTTTGCCATGTTGTATGCTTTTTCTTTTAACCTGACACCATCCTTGTCTTCCTTAGTTAGCCAAGGTTGGTTCACCCTTTTTGTGGAGTCTTTTCTCCTCACAGGGATATATTTTTGTTGTAAGTTATAAAATGTCTTTTTAAATGTTTGCCACTGCTTATCCACCGGCATACAATCTAATCTGTTTACCCAGTCCACTTTAGCCAATTCTGCCCTCATTCCTTTGTTATTGCCCTTATTTAAGTTTAATATAGTAGTTTCAGACCCAAGATCCTCGCTCTCAAACTGGATGTGACATTCTATCATGTTATGATCTCTGCTTCCCAAGGGATCCTTTACTTTGAGATCACTAATTAATCCTGTTTCGTTACCCATTACCAGATCTAAAACGGCCTGTTCCCTCATTGGTTCTCCGACGTATTGGTCTAAGAAACAATCCTGAGTACACTCTATGAACTCCTCCTCAGCGCTACTTTTGCCAATTTGATTTGTCCAATCTACGTGAAAGTTAAAATCACCCATGATTATTGCATTACCTTTTTTACAAGCCTTATTTCCTGATTTATATTTTGCCCTACAGTGTAGCTACTTCTAGGGAGCCTATATACTACTCCCACCAGTGATTTCTTTCCCTTGCTATTTCTTACTTCCACCCAAATTGATTCGACATCTTGATCTTCAGAGCCAAGATCATTTCTCACTATTATACCAATTTCATCCTTTATTAACAGAGCTACCCCATTACCTTTACCTTTTTTCCTATCCTTCTGAAATGTTAAATAACCCTGAATATTTAGTTCCCGACCTTGGTCACCTTGCAACCACGTCTCTGTAATGGCCACGCTTGCTTGGTACCCCATCCACCACCCTAAACATTCACTCTCTTCACCACCAGTGCACTGTGGCTGCAGTGTGTACCATCTACAGGATGCACTGCAGCAACTCACCAAGGCTTCTTCGACAGCACGTCCCAAACCCACAACCTCTACCATCTAGAAGGACAAGGGCAGCAGGCACATGGGAACACCACCACCTGAACATTCCCCTCCAAGTCACATACCATCCCGGCTTGGAAATATATCGTCATTCCTTCATCGTCGCTGGGTCAAAATCCTGGAACTCCCTATCTAACAGCACTGTGGGAGAACCTTCACCACACAGGCTGCAACGGTTCGAGAAGGCAGCTCACCACCACCTTCTCAAGGGCAATTAGCGATGGGCAATAAATGCTGGCCTTGCCAGCGACGCCCACATCCCATGAACGAATAAAAAAAAATACCCATTTGTTTCTATTTGTGCTGTCAATTCAATTAATATCTAGGTAAATGTAATGAACACAGAGATTAAACACAAAACTCTTCTAACTGTATTTAAGGTTACTGTGTATTTCACACGGTTGCTATCCCCAGTTAAAATGCATTTTGCCAAGTAAACTGGTCATGCTGTGATTACAAATATCGGTCACTTGTTAGTATTCAGCCCAGTCTATGAATATTTTCAAACTCTCACTCTCAAAGATTTTAGAGCCTGTGGCTCCTTTCATCTTTTATCTTTAGGAATGTGTTTCACTTCAATTTATATAGTTTAATCTGTGTATTTCTTTAAAAACTGAATTGTAATTTATTGTATTTTCTTCATTAAAGGCACAGTATTACAACCTTCTTTTGACTTTAGGGATGTACATGTCTTCTGTGTTTTAACATGCTCTTAAAGACATGCCATTTTTAAACAGACTCTTACCGATGACAGAGTGTTACTGGTGTTATTTTCAAAATGTTATTTGTATAATTATTGAGTAATGTCGGCACAAGTGAATTATAATGGTATTTCACGAGTACTATATTTAATATATAAACAGTAACATTTTTATTTGTTTTGACACTTAATTAAATTGAACTATTTTTTTGAAAATACTGCTTCAATCAGACTCTGGAATTGAGATTGGCATTCACTTCATTAAAAACAATTTTAGTATAGCATGTTCCTAATTCGGTAAGTAATTATTTTCACATTTTTACGATCTTCTGCTCCCCTTCTCACCTAAAAAAAAAGACTGACTGAATTCTCTGATACTAATACATAAGCAATGCATAAGGTAGGACTAGACAAGATACTGTCCCTAAAATAATATACCCAGTTAACCTGGTCACAGAAGGCAAAAACGTCCAGAATGATACTACTGCAGCACGAAGGTTAAGATGCTGCTGAATTATTCTTCAGATTTGAGTCTAAACTATCATAATAGAGAATTTACTCTCAGATGTCTATTTATGAAGAAATGCACCTTTAGAAGGACTGACAGATTATTAGCTAAAAAATTACAGTGTGAAGCAGTAAAATCAAGGTTTTATATTTTACAAATAAATGTACTACATAAAAATAGTCAAACATTATTTTCAAATAAATCATTCAATTTAAGTAAGTGTTAAAACAAATAAAAATGTAAATGTTTATGTATTAAATATACTACTCGTGAAGTACCATTATAATTAATTTGTGCCATCAGTGCTCATGAATTATGCAGCTAACATTTTGGAAATAACACTAGTAACTCAGTCATCGGTAAGAGATTCTATTTATTCCGCAGCAGTGCGGACTTTGCTATTTTTAGAATGCTGCACATTTCTTACATTTTCTTTCCAATTTTCTCTCCACCTGTAGGCACCTTACAGTTTTACAGATGGTAGTTACTCTCCTGTACCTCATCCAAGTGGCCATTATTCATGTGCAAGCTTTGACAATGAATGTTAGCAAGCTGTTTGACTGTGGAGAACATCACAGCTGAGCCCAATCATGTCCTCGCTAAGTGTCTACACACATATATAGCAGGGGTTGTTGGATAACAAACAGGAGCAGGAACCCTGCCCAATTTTCCTTACTTTAACCTGGGGTGCTGAGGACAAATGTCGCACCTTAACCACCAACCCAGCTGAGATGATTTAACACAGCAGAGCCTGGGGATTGAACCTAAGACCTTCTCGGTGACATGCATCTATAAAGCAGTAAGGGACAATCCACCTGCATCTGTCACTTTTCATTCACATGGATTAACATTACAAATCAATCTCAGAATTTTTTTTAGTGTGCACTCAAACAAGATATCCCAAAAAACAAAGCTTTCAGAAAGTATGTCCTGTATGGCTGTTGATCTTAGTGGCCAACATGGTACAATGTGGGGTGTAAAATCTTTGGTCCCACTCTGCCAGTGAGAAACGTGGCAGAGGCAGGCACCGGTGAATTCTGCTTCTGATCCACCAAAGTATCCAGAGTCAGGGCGAGGTAACACAATTTACATAGCAGCAGAAGGCACCCTCACCGGTGTGGGTGCATCTTGAACCTGCTAAGATAGTAGGAAAGGATACGGAATTCAACAGTACACCAACTACCATTTAGAAACCCAAGATAGTTTTCATAGGGGCATCATAGGAGAACTCCCCTTAACACTGATGTCTGGCGATATGTTCTTCTCCTCATACTAGTGAAGTAAGTGAGCTTGAGAAGGGGGAGGGAGGGTTGGATATGCAAGACAAATCCCAGAGTTTCTTTTGTGAGGGGAGGGAGAGAGCCTACAAAGTCAAAGCAAGTAACATTCGCGCCAGATAAGTGCCAGGCAATGACCATCTCCAACAAGAGTCTAACCACCTCCCCTTGACATTCAACGGCATTACCATCGCCGAATCCCCCACCATCAACATCCTGGGGGTCACCATTGACCAGAAACTTAACTGGACCAGCCATATAAATACTGTGGCTACGAGAGCAGGTCAGAGGCTGGGTATTCTGCGGCGAGTGACTCACCTCCTGACTCCCCAAAGCCTTTCCACCATCTACAAGGCACAAGTCAGGAGTGTGATGGAATACTCTCCACTTGCCTGGATGAGTGCAGCTCCAACAACACTCAAGAAGCTCGACACTATCCAAGATAAAGCAGCCCGCTTGATTGGCACCCCATCCACCACCCTAAACATTCACTCCCTTCACCACCGGCGCACTGTGGCTGCAGTGTGCACCATCCACAGGATGCACTGCAGCAACTCGCCAAGGCTTCTTCAACAGCACCTCCCAAACCCGCGACCTCTACCACCTAGAAGGACAAGGGCAGCAGGCGCATGGGAACAACACCACCTGCACGTTCCCCTCCAAGTCACACACCACCCCGACTTGGAAATATATCGCCGTTCCTTCATTGTCGCTGGGTCAAAATCCTGGAACTCCCTTCCTAACAGCACTGTGGGAGAACCGTCACCACATGGACTGCAGCGGTTCAAGAAGGCGGCTCACCACCACCTTCTCAAGGGCAATTAGGGATGGGCAATAAATGCCGGCCTTGCCAGCGACGCCCACATCCCGTGAACGAATAAAAAAAAACACACACACACACACAGTGCTATTGCAGTTACAGACTTGTATCATTGTTAACAATTATTATATGCACTCTGTTCTCCCTACATAACCATGTCTGGAGCTTTGGCTGGAAGAAATTGAACACCCTATTATTGAGTGTTTACATGGGTCATCGCACAATCAGTCTGAGGGGTTTGATGTCGGGCTTTGGTCAGATTGTGCAGCCCAGTGGATAGATCACAAGGTGGTCTTGAAGGATCCAAAATTCAACAAGCTCAATTTTTTCAGTCATATGGAATCTGTCCCCTAGTAATAAGAGGTCAGGGCAGGGATCAGACGAGAGGGGGAAGAGGAAAATGGCTAAGGGTTTGTAATTAAAATTTTCCCAATTTACCAGGATCCTCCAATGGGTGAAATCCTGAACTGTCTCAGTCAGTGCTCCCGATTTTAACTCCAGGCAGGTGGGTAAGCAAGGTGAGTTGGAAAGTTGCTGTCCAAAAGTAAAGACCGGGCTATTTTAACTCCCAGGCCTCACTGAAATCCCGCTGGCCAACTTCCAGCCAGAGTTGCCACTCATGTTTGGAGCAAGTAGTCAGCACTTTTGATCTCTGCTCAAATCACTTGCTTGGACCTGAAAATTCACCCCAGAAAACCGTGATATTGTCTTTTCTGCACATGCACAGAAGCGATAAATTGCAACGTTTTCTGGGGCAACTTTACAAACTTGTGACTAGAACTCTGGATTTTAACTCCCGGGTCTCATTTCTATATTTGAAGTCGGACTCCCGCCCAAACCCGGTAGGCGGGAATGGAATTTCGGGAGGTAGGAAGCCGCCGCGGGAAACATGGCGTACAGTAAGTACTGAAGCGGGGCGGGGGGAAGGGGGGCCTGCAATCGATCCTGGTCGGGGGAGGGGGAAGGAAGCACTCCTGCTCCTCCGGGCCCACAAGGAAACCTCTCTGCGCCTCTTCAGGCCCAGCTTCTGTTTGCCTCCAGGTTTCATTAGCAGGTCCAGGACTGAGCGCAACTTCCATGATCCGGGGTTCAAATCGTACCGGGGTCTTAATTGTGTCATAGGACCCCGACATTTAAAAATTAACGAAGGCCCTGCCTGCCTGCAGTGGGTGCCTCTAAGACTGCTGAAAACCCAGTAGTCACCTTCCTGTAAAATAAAGCAACTTTGCTATTTGAATCAGGTCTCACCTCACCAAGTGTTTGTTTGCTCCATCTTCAGAGAGGCTGAAGTAGTATTTGTGCGAAAGACATGAATGACTTGTCCAGATCACAAGGGAATACTACTGCTATGAGTTATAGTATCGCGTGAGTAGTTATTGGGCAGTGTGAGTTGATTCCCGTAAAACTAAGATGCTAAGACCGCTTTCTGGAGCGATCATTAAACCTGAGAAGGTACTTACGGCAGACCCAATTTGTAACAGTCTATCTATAAAATAAACAGTGCAGTGGAGTGTTGCCACACTAAAGTCAGCAAATCTTTTGTTCATTTCAGAGACCTTTTTATTTATAAGGCTGAAGTACGTGAGTTTCAGAGCCAAACCATCCAAGTGAGGCTGCTTTCAATTCCACTTGATCATCGTCTCAGTGTCTAGCAAATAGATGCAGCCAGCCAGTGTATCCCTCACTAAATGCAGTCAACTAGCTATCCGGTCAGCGTTAGAAATAATGCTTTCTTTGCAGTAGGGAGCCTGGCCAAATCCCTAAACTGAAAGGCCAAACAGGATAGATACAGGACTTTGAGCTAAGGAGCTAGAGACAGTTATAGGTGTCAGTTTAGCCTGCGTTACAAAGACAGATTTAGGAGACTTAAATGTTGAAATTCAAAGCCCTACATGATAAGGTATATAACATGATTCAACAACTACACAAAGAAACTGATCAACTCTTTACAGTATACACAATTAAGACAACTCAACGTCTGAGATTAAAGATAACTTCGACCAGTCCGCTCCAGCAACATGGTCACAGGCCACATATTTCAACAACACAAGTTTGAGGCACAAACAGAATTATAATGGTAAAGTCACACACAGGTCTGCAATTCATTACACTGGCACGTGTGCCTTGTAAATATTTCAAAAGTTTTCATGTGTTTGAAGATGTTTAAAGGCCAGGTTTCAAGTCAATACTCCTTTGAGTATTACCATTTGATGGTGCAAAAATCAAGAGTCAGTTGTAACTTGTAACAACAACTTTTATTTTAATGTGTAAAAAATACATCAGCATACAGAACCACTGCAGCATTATTTTTTGGTTTCGAATGCTGAATTCCAAAATGCTAGAAACGCATAAAAAAAGTGCAAAAATCAAAATTTCCTGAGGGAACATGCTCCCAGAACCAACTGTGAAATAAAGTTTACACAATCGGAGTTCACACTTACTTCAAAAGTATCTGAATTCCCTACTTTAAAAATCCCACTGACGTGTTTTTTCCCCACAATACAACTGCAGCTTATTCATGCTAATTCACGTACCCCCACTTAGGCTAATAGGAATCCTGAAATTAAATGTAATAAAAAGGAATTTAACATATAGTCATCTTGAAGCAGTAGACTTGGTCATAGGCCTTTCCCAGGGTTTTCTTTTTTACATACGTTGTTTTTTTAAGTTGTCAGCTTCTTTGACACTTTGTCACCTATTCTATGTTTTGTAGGTGTAAACAAGACAGAAGATGGGTCTTTTCAGAACTCCCACTTCACTTTCCTCTTCATTTCCCCATGGCACATCCCAGAAAATAACCATTTGAAGAAACCTGGCAGTGGGATTTGCACCAGGACCTCTGCTGGGACCATTCATGGACTGGAAGGTCCAGGGTCTCCAGTGAGCAGCCCAGAGGGGAAATACAACATATTAAGTAATATTTCTTCACTCCCTCCCCAGGATAATCTTCAGGTCTTGGGGCCTGAATGGAGCTGAACAGCAATGGCCAGCAGCATAGCTGTAGACCTCTCTCACCATCCCCAGATCCCAGCTCAACACCCAGTCAAGGAACGGACCTGTGCAGGGTGTGCACCTGGGCTATACAAACGGCCTAGGACAGGACTCTGTGTCTGTTGAGTCTCCTTTACTCTGCCCACACCCCTCCCCTCCCCCAGGACAATCGGCCCTGTACATTTATACAAGAAGTTTTACAACCAAATAGTACTTATGATACTATACATAATCAAATAGCTTATTTTATGTAACAGCATACCACAGATGCTAACTTGTAGTATTTTATATGGAGAATCAGAGGTTTTTATCGAAGTCCATCTCTCTGACCTTTCTACCAATTTCTGAAGGGTTTCTGCTGATGCTCCACCCCTTTAATGTCAATAAAAGGAGCAGGTTCATGAAGGTGTCAACTTTCTGGCATGTTCCACCTGGCAGCAGTCCCAAGACATCCTCAGCTCAATGTTATTGCTGCCATCTTAGGAGTCCCTGCTCATTGCTTAGATCTGCCTGATAATTATACCGGTGCTTTTCCCAAATGGTTTAGTAATAACTTTACCAATATCAAAAGTGTACATATGCATGAAGTGATTGCTGTACAGGACTCAAGTTCCAATCCAATTCTGCAGTCATTACACTTCTCTGTGTAAAATTTAAATTGTATTGGCAGGCCTGCTGCTGTCCAGAAAGTGAATCCTTAAAAACTGCTAGAACTCAAGCACAAATTGTTATTGAGAAACTGGTTAGGTTTCGAAAAAAGAACTGGAATCTCCAAAGCAGCGCGAATAAACTTTGTAAAAAACAACTTGCATTTATATAGCACTGTTAACATAATGAAATGTCCCAAGGCACTTCACAGGCGCATTATCAAACAAAATTTCACACCGAGCCACACACGGAGGTATTAGGACAGATGACCAAAAGCTTGGTCAAAGAGGTGGGTTTTAAGGAATGTCTTAAAAGGAGGAGAGAGAGGTAGAGAGGCGGAAAGGTTTAGGGAGGGAATTCCAGAGCTTAGGGCCTAGGCAGCTGAAGGTACGGCCACCAGTGATGGAGCGATTAAAATCGGGGATGTGCAAGAGGCAAGAATTGGAGGAGCGCAGAGATCTCGGAGGGTTGTAGGGCTGGAGGAGGTTACAGAGATTTGGGGGGGGGGGGGTGCGAGGCCATGGAGGGATTTGAAAACAAGGATGAGAATTTTAAAATCAAGGCATTCCCAGACTAGGAGCCAATGTAGCTCAGCGAGCATAGGGGTGATGGGAGAATGGGACTTGGTGCAAGAGGCAGCAGAGTTTTGGATGAGCTCAAGTTTATGGAAGGTGGAAGATGGGAAGCCGGCCAGACCATTGGAATAGCCCAGTCTGGAGGTAACAAAGGTATGGATGAGGGTTTTAGCAGCAGATGAGCTAAGGCAGGGGCGGAGATGGGCAATGTTACGAAGGTGGAAGTAGACGGTCTTGATGATCGAGCGGATATGTGGTCGGAAGCTTATCTCAGGGTCAAATAGGATGCCAAGGTTGAGAACGGTCCGGTTGAGCTTTAGACGGTGGCCAGGGAGAGGGAAGGAGTCGGTGGCTAGAGAACGTAGTTTGCAGCGGGGACCAAAGACAATGACTTCGGTCTTCCCAATATTTAGTTGGAGGAAATTTCTGCTCGTGTCGGACAAGCAATGTGACAAATGAAAGACAGTGGCGGGGTCGAGGGAGGGGGTTGTGAGGTAGAGCTGGGTGTCATCAGCATACACGTGGAACCTGACGTCATGTTTTCAAATGATGTCGTTGAGGGGCAGCATGTAGATGAGAAATAGATGGGGGCCAAGGATAGATCCTTGGGGGACTCGAGAGGTAATGGTGCGGGAGCAGGAAGAGGAGCCATTGCCGGTGATTCTCTGGCTACGACTCGTTTAAAATTAGGTAGAAGAACAGGAACACAAGTCATGAGTAAACTTATGAAAATAAATTTGGGTCAGGTACCAGAGGGAAATTCTTCTCGGAAAAGGCGATAAATGTCTGGAACAAGGTGTCAGGCAGTCTCTTTAGTGGTGTTCTAAACATAATTGGTTGCTAGAATGGGAGGATTGCAATACTGGATGAGCTTCATTGGGCCTTTTCTTTTCGAATGATAATAATGTGGGCGAATCACAGCTTAAACCCAGTCCTCTCCTCACCTAAAATCTGCACACATGCTTCCAGCTAGGGTCAGGGGATAATCAGAAACATGAACCTTGGTCAATTTCCCCCCCCCCCCTAAATAAGGGTTACTGAGGCTAAATGTAACACAGTTACTGCCATATCAGCTAAGAACAGTATCTGGACTCACTGAGCCATCGGAAAGTTCTTCAACATAGACTGTAACAAAAAAATAAGGGGAATTGAAAAGAAAGAAAGAACGAACTTGCATTTATATGCAAATACGTTTTGTTGAAGTACAGTCACTGTGTAATGTAGGGCAACACGGCAGTCAATTTGCGCATAGGAAACAGCAATTAGATAATGACCAAATAATTCAGCTGCGTGGGCAGATGGAACTTCAGATTAACGTTTCATCCAAATGATAACACCCATGACAATGCAGCATTCCCTCAGTACTGCACTGAAGTGTCAGCCTAAATTATGTGCTCAAGTAGGGCTTATACCCATGATCTTTTGACAGAGGTGAAATGCTATCATTGAGCCACGGCTGATGGCTAAACAATTCAATGGAATACAAACAAAAAAAGCTTTGTGAAAAAAGTTGAAGACTTGAACTTTGAAACCACAAAGTAAAAATAAAAAGACAGCTACTTTACACCTTAAAAACCACATGTATTCAAAATGGAAACCTTTCTTATTGTTGCACTTATCAACATAACATCAGGTTACTTTCATCAATCGAATGGTCATCTATAAACCCTAATCATCTTCATTTTGTCCGGAGATGATTCTACAGTTAACTATTTTATTTTGCCAGTTACTAAAAATTGCTCATCTCAGCTCTGACAAAAGAAAAATACACATGAGAACAACTCCTTCATCTTAAGGCTGAAAAATGGGCAAAATAACTTTAAAAATTGTTCAGGGATGTGATGAAAGATTGGACGGGGTGGGGGGGGGTTGGTGGGAAATGACCAACAGGATAAAATATCTTTTGGTTGCAATACTTTTGCTTTACAAAAAAAAAGCAACATTATGAAATCTAATTAATTTATGTTGAGACGCCAAAGGCAGAGAAACAGAGTGAGAGTTTGTGACTATTGTCACTAACGTGGTTTTTCATTAAGTGGCAAAAGAGCAGCGGAAAATACGAATGAACATTCAGAAAAACGTATGGTTTCATTTCAATTCTTTAAGTATGCAGAGCCACAGAAAATACTCTAAGCATAGTCTCCTACTCTGTAACAAGTGATTTTTCAAGTATGAAATACTGAAATGAATGGCAGTACGCTACAATTCTGTGTCTGTTTGTGTTGTCAGTCTAAGTAATCAGTTTAAAGTTCCCAGCTGTTACTCTCATTTCTTTTTAGCATTCAATTCAGTACCATGCTGAGAATGGATAAAGATAAGCTGCAGGGCATTACTGGGAAACACAGAATGTAACACATATGCACAGTAATCATATGTAAATTAGCTGTACCATGACTGGAGGTATGCAGATGGCATAGCATTTTATGCAGAGTTGTGCATCATTGCTACTGCTAGTTTAGACCAAGTTATTGTGCACAGGTAATCCTGTAACAAATGGCTGGATTTTCCTCTCCTCCCCCAAAAAAACTGGAGAAATGTTTGTTCATTTGTTTGCTATTCACTAATCACAGGGTTGTAAGGTTTTAAAACATTGAGAATGTGATTTCAATCAGTGGTAACAAAAAATAAAAGCCAATTACAACACATGTGCAATAATGATGTTTAATGTTTTCCAAAAAAGCCTCCAAACTGGTGTAAGCGACCAGCTATGGAGCACCCAATTTTTCTAGGATAATGGTTTGACAGAGAAAAGCACAGCTCATAAAAAGGGCCTAGTGACACTGGTATAGTAAGCCAGATTAGTACACAGGCATAGAGTGAATCGGAAATAAGCGAATAAAAGTAAAAAAGGAATCGTGAGGGCAAAAAAGGTCTGCCCCTCGAATGTTCCAAGTACTAAAAATGCCCAGTAATAGTCATAGAAACATAGAAAATAGGAGCAAGAGTAGGCCATTTGGCCCTTCGGGCCTGCTCCGCCATTCAAAATGATCATGGCTTATCATCTAACTCAGTACCCTGTTCCTGCTTTTTCCCCAAATCACTTGATCCCTTTAGCATTAGTTAGCATTACAAGCCGAAAAGTTGTGTTGTGGGTCAGCCACACCTTTCAAATCTTTTACAGAAGCTGAAGTACTAGAAGACCCTCAAATTCTTCACAGGAAATGGAGAAGGAATCCTCTAAACTAATCAGACTTGGTTACACATCACTTACGTAGATTGTAAAGTTCTCAGGAGATTGATATGGTGGGTCTGAATCAGAAACTGCCTACAAAGTCTTATGCCTCTTAATTCTCTTTCCACTTAATCCAAGGCCAATTTTTTGATGTTGCTCGCACATCCAAAATGAACAGCGGCATGGGGAATAAAGTAAATGAGGTGTTTTCATCATTTTTTTAAAATAAAGGGCTAACACAATTAAAATAAATTTTTTAAAAAGTTAAATAAGAATAGATAAGATGGTATAGGGAAGAAGAATATAAAAGGAAAGAAAAAGAAACTAGGGAGAGGAAGATTACCTCTGATTGTTATGGAATAGCACTATCGTAAACATAGTAGGAACATTTTTTTTTGCAAAATCTAAAGCCACAATAAAAAAAATGTTCATGATTTCACTACAGTGATTAGAGGAGACCATCCCGCTCTGTTTACCATGTTACTAACACTTAGTAGAAGTTTTGCCCAAAGGTGGTCAGAAGCATTTAATGTATGTTTTAAACTTTATTTATCACATCGGTAAAATATATTACAATAATAAAGTTACTCCTGACATTTGAGGCTCTTTAATAGTGAAATATTATTCCTTATTCAAATTTACATTGTACCATTTTCACATAAAAATTCCTGATACCTGCAAAAAATGTTGCAATCCACTCCCATACCCTCCTTGTAAAAAAAACCCCAGTATTTTTCTATTGAGAAACAGAACTGTTGTAAAGAACAGCCACTGCCCTTTATGTTAAAAATTCTTTCTATACCAGAGTTAATTTTGTTTGACACTCTTTTACAAGTTGGCTCTCTCTCATTAATCAGATAGAAGAGGTAATTATACTTATACACATTACAGTTCAAATCAAACATGCAATCACAATTATCACAGAAATGAAGCAGGACAGCTTTAAACCAATTTCTGTCTTTCACATCACCACTCAAGCAAAAAGAAAAATGTCCATTTTGCAGAATATGTGCAATCTAAATATACTAACACACAGCACAGAAGGAGATAGAGAATTTTAGTTAATAACGGGGGAGAAAGTGATCCCCTTTGGCCTGTTTTTTTGGGCACGAAATGCACGTCAGAGGGACCAAATTCTGGGCAGGATCTTCCACACCCGATCCTCCCGGTGGTGTGCATTCTGAATGCTCAGGGCATCAGTCTAAAACAGGCGTTAGGTCCCTTGAATATGCTAATCAGGGGCGCAACACCTGTTTCAGGACCCCCAATGCCAAATGTGCTAAAATCTGGGCGGAGCATATGCTCTGCTCAGTTTTTCCAGCTCAACAGTAGGTAATCAGTGGTCCATAAAGGGACCGTTGGAGGCTGTAGAAGAAGAGGCCAATTTCTCTGAAACTGCTGAATGAGCCCTATTTCTTCAGTTTAGGCTCTAGTCATAGAGATAGGAACATAGGAACAGGAGTAGGCCATTCAGCCCCTCGTGCCTGCTCCGCCATTTGATAAGATCATGGCTGATCTGTGATCTAACTCCATATACCTGCCTTTGGCCCATATCCCTTAATACCTTTGTTTGCGAAAAAGATATCTATCTCAGATTTAAACTTAGCAATTGAGCTAGTATCAATTGCCGTTTGCAGAAGAGAGTTCCAAACTTCTGCCACCCTTTGTGTGTAGAAATGTTTTCTAATCTCGCTCCTGAAAGGTCTGGCTCTAATTTTTAGACTGTGCCCCCTACTCCTAAAATCCCCAACCAGCGGAAATAGTTTCTCTCTATCCACCCTATCTGTTCCCCTGAATATCTTATAAACTTCGATCAGATCACTGCTTAACCTTCGAAACTCTAGAGAATACAACCCCATATTGCTTCATATTTAGCTGCTGCACATCAGCAGAACAGCAGTGTTGACTTTTATTAAACAGTATACTCTTCCTAATTCTTCATAAGTAAAGAATAATCAAAAATAGAGTAAGCAAAGTAAGTTGCAAAACAATTAGGTGAAAAGGAACTGGAATCACTTACTAGGTGAGAAAGAAAACAAATGAAGTTTTCAATAATTGATAGCACAATAATACTGAAAAGTAAAAACAGAATAAATAAAATGACATGTCACTGGCCATGAATAATTAGATCAACTTGTACAATAAGATAATATAACAATAAATCAGCCTTGGATAAAACAAAACATTTATTAATGTCCTGAGATCGGGGGACAAAGATTTCCCATAGATGATGGTGAGGAGGAAAAAAATGTAGCCATTGGACATGAAACTTTACCTGTCTCAGAGGCACATCTTCTGCTGTGACTATGGATCTAATTAAACTACTAAAAGCAAAAGGCCACATCATAGTGCTGATGCTATTTATCTCAGTGAATATCTTTTATTGCTGTCTTTGTGCGCTTAATAGATGAGGGATATCGGTGCTGGGGAACAGACCTCCCTCCCATTGACAGTTCTGTATCCCAATGTCAGCGGTCAGCATTTCCAGGGCAGATATAACATCAGGTCAGTTACAACAAAACCAGGTACAGAGTAAAACTTCCTCTACCCTATCCAACCTGTCTTAACCCAAGCCTCATTTCACACAGAATGTTGGCAGAGAAAGCTGTGTTCACTAGTGGTGAAAGGACAGTGGGCTGTCGAGTGCACCACCCAGTCTAAACTATTAAATGAATGTCCCAAAAAGTTGAAGGCAACCAATAATCTACCACTGTGGTTAGTCATTTTTTTCTATGATTTCTCTTTTATTTTGCAAAACAATTACTATTGTTATGATTAAAAAGCAGGATGATTAATGCGGGAATAAAGGAGAAGGATTAAAATTTAAAGTAGAGCAGATTTCTTTAAGCAGATTGAGGTGTCTTATTTCAGAATAAAACATGCTGAAATGACCATTGACGGTGGCATGACAGCTTGCTGTTCCAGTTGACACCATTCTCTAAATATGGGATTTTACCAGACATTAAAACTCGATCTCTCAGCCAAAGTGATCAGCAGGACTGAATGATCTACTCAGTTATTTTAATAATTACAGTTCAGCATCTAACCTCTGAAAATACCCCAAACCATCTTAAACATTAATGCCATTTTTCATTTCCTGTGACAATACCCAGTAAGGTAACCATATTAAGTTGATATTGAGTTAAGTTGAGGTAGATTGGGAAATTAGATTAAAAAGATATGACGGTAGATAAGCATTGGCAAACATTCAAAGAAATAATTCATAATTCTCAACCAATATACATTCCATTGAGAAATAAAATCTCCATGGGAAAAATGATCCAACCGCGGCTAACTAGAGAAGTTAAAGATAGTGTTAGATTAAAAGAAGAGGCTTACAATGTTGCCAAAAAGAGGAGTAAGCCTGAAGATTGGGACGGTTTTAAAAATCAGCAAAAGATGACCAAGAAATTGATAAAAAGAGTTAAAATTGAATATGAGAGTAAACTAGCAAGAAATATAAGAACAGATTGTAAGAGCTTCTACAAGTATGTAAAAAGGAAGGGATTAGCAAAAGTAAATGTGGGTCCCTTAGAGGCTGAGACAGGAGAAATTATAATGGAGAATAAGGAAATGGCGAAGACATTAAACAAATATTTTGTATCTGTCTTCACAATAGAAGACACAAAAAACATACCGGAAATAGTGGGGAACCAAGTGTTTAATGAGAGTGAGGAACTTAAAGTAATTAATATTAGTAAAGAAAAAGTATTGGAGAAATTAATGGGACTAAAAGCCGACAAATCGTTTTAAAAGAGATGGCTGCAGAGATAGTGGTTACATTGGTTTTGATCTTCCAGAATTCCTAGATTCTAGAATGGTCTCCGTGGATTGGGAGGTAGCAAATGTAAGAATTTATTCAAGAAAGGAGGGAGAGAGAAAACATGGAACTATAGGCCAGTTAGCCTGACATCAGTAGTGAGGAAAATGTTAGAATCTATTATTAAGGACATAGTAACAGGGCACTTAGAAAATCAAAATATGAAAGGGAAATAATGTTTGACAAATCTATTAGAGCTTTTTGAGAGTGTAAATTTGCAGGGTAGATAAGGGGGAACCAACGAGTGTGGTATATTTAGATTTTCAAAAGGCATTCGAAAAGGTGCCACACAAGAGGTTGTTACACAAGATTAGGGCTCATAGGATTGGGGGTAATACATTAGCGTGGATTGAGGATTGGCTAATGGACAGAAAATAGAGAGAAGGAATAAACAGGTCATTTTTAAGTTGGCAGGTTGTAACTAGGGGGGTACCGCAAGGATCAGTGCTTGGGCGTCACCTGTTTACAATCTATATCAATGACGTAGATAAAGGGACCGAGTGTAATGTATCCAAGTTTGCTGACGATACAAAGCTAGGTGGGGAAGTAATCATTGAGGAGGACACAAAGAGGCTGCAAATGGGTACAGACAGATTAAGTGAGTGGGCAAGAAGATGGCATATGGAGTATAATGTGGGGAAATATGAAATTATCCACTTTGGTAGGAAGAATAGAAAAGCAGAATTTTTTTTTAAAAGGTGAGAGACTAAGAAATGTTGGTAGTCAGAGGGATTTGGCTGTCCTTGTACACGAATCACAGAAAGCTAGCATGCAGGTACAGCAAACAATTAGAAAGGCAAATGGTACGTTAGCCTTTATGGAAAGGGGCTGGAGTATAAGAGTAAAGAGGTCTTGCTGCAATTATATAGGGCTCTGATGAGACCACACCTGGAGTAAGGAGACAGTTTTTGTCTCCTTTACCTAAAGAAGGATTTACTTGCTTTAGACGGGGTGCAACGAAGGTTCACTGGATTGATTTCCGGGATGAGAGGGTTGTCCTATGAGGAGAGATTGAGTAGAATAGGCCTATATTCTTTGGAGTTTAGAAGAATGAGAGGTGATCTCATTGAAACGTATAAAATTCTGAGAGGGCTTGCAAGGGTAGATGCTGAGAGGCTGTTTCCTCTGGCTGGAAAGTCCAGAACTAGGGGTCATAGTCACAAGATAAGGGGTTGACCATTTAGGACTGAAATAAGGAAAAATTTCTTCACTCGGAGGGTTGTGAATCTTTGGAATTCTCTACCCCAAAGGGCTATGGATGTTCAGTCGTTGAGTATATTCAAGACTGAGATCGATGGATATTTGGACACTAAGGGAATTAAGGGATATGGGGATAGGGCGGGAAAGTGGAGTTGAGGTAGAAGATCAGCCAAGATCTTATTGAATGGCCCAGCAGGCTTGAGGGGCCGTATGGCCTATTCCTGCTCCTATTTCTTATGTTCTTATACTTTACAACACTGATCTCTAGGACAATATTAAATGAATGTGAACTATCAGTGCCATTCACAACTAGAATATATTAGTAGTTGAGTGAAAATGTGTGTTCTTTCTTTGACCATGTGTAGACAGTTGTAAAATATGACATTAATTTCATATCACAGCCCAACAGACAAGGGTTTTTGGTCTTTCATTTCAGTGAAACGTTGCTAAGAAATAAATAATTTATTGTTTCTCAGAGCTCATAGACATAATAAACTGAATAGGTTGTGAGACCTAAGACTATAACTCACATTTAAATTAAAAATCAATATCTCATTTATCATCTAATCATCCCATATTTCTGAATCTAAGCAGCTAATCGCTGCCTGGATAGTTTCCCAGCACTCTCATTGCACAATGTAGCTCATACATTAATTATTCATACACACTATGGGAGCTAAATTCAACATCTAAGACGGCGTTCTGGCTGCGCACGCACATTTCCAGTGTGACGTGCGGTGGACAACATCTTGGTATAGGAGCTAGCGCATGCGCAAATACCGAACGTCGGAAGAAAATGGATACAACCAGTGTGCAACACTGATTTAAAGTGATAGACACCATTTTGGAACTTAATGCTCAACTCAACGCACAATCTTAAACCCGAATATCTGAACGTAGTTTAGAGCGCCTGGAGGGCCCCCTCCAGTGCTATTTAAAGGGACCATGCAGGATTTACAGGTTAGTGGCTGGATTATTGCTTCTGGCTGCCGATACATTTCTAACTGTCGTTGGAGGTCTCCTATATTTGAATGTAAGGAGTCGCACAATACAAGGTTATAGTCCAACAGCTTTATTTGAAATCACAAGCTTTCGGAGCTTTGCTCCTTCGTCAGGTGAAGAGAAGAGTTGCATAAAGGCACAGCAGATATAGTCAGAGAACAATGCCTGGTGATTACAGATAATCTTTCTAACTGCCCTTTATCACACCTCGGCAGAGAGATAATCACAGCAATCAAAGGAGTGTTCAAACAAGTTTGTCAGGGAAACATTACATCCAAGAATACTGAGGTGGGGTCACCAGGGGTCAAATGTAGCAGATGCTGGGGTTTGCTGTGATTATCTCTCTGCCGAGGTGTGATAAAGGGCTGTTAGAAAGATTATCTGTAATCACCAGGCATTGTTCTCTGACTATATCTGCTGTGCCTTTATGCAACTCTTCACTTCACCTGACGAAGGAGCAAAGCTCCGAAAGCTTGTGATTTCAAATAAAGCTGTTGGACTATAACCGGGTGTTGTGCGACTCCTTACATTTGTCCACCCCAGTCCATCACCGGCATCTCCACATCATGGCGACTATCGACACTACAAACTGCCGGCTCCAAGTGGAGAGGATCTCCAAGAAGAAGATCGCGCATATAGACACAGACATCAAGTTTCTACAGAGCTGCAAGAAAGCAGACAAGATCCCTAAAGGACTACAGATCACGAACCCACTCAAGTCGACATACAACACAGACTATGCTGAGAGACTCTGCCTTCGTACCTCTCGCACACTCCGCAACCATCTCGTACACCAGCTCGACAGCAGACGCCGCAACCTCGAAACCAAGATAGAGTCCATACTCTCAACCTGTGCTCAGGACACAGCAGACCAGCTACGAGACACCGCCAAACAGACGAGGCAACGGAACTACGCTGCCTACATGAAAACCAAGAGCAGGAAGCTTGAGAAACTCGTCATCACCACCAGCAGCAACCAAGCCTCCCCCGGTACCACGGTTGCAACCACAGGGAAGTCCATCGTCAACTTGTCCGACCACACCCTTCAACCAGACGAAATCGAAGTTCTCAGCCGAGGGCTCAATTTCTGCCCCACCACCAAAATGGACCCCATCGGTCTCGCGGCGGACACAGAGGAATTCATCAGGAGAATGAGGCTCCGGGAATTCTTCCACAAATCCCAAGATGTCAGCAGCGAACCCAATGAGACAATCAACGATCCGGAACAGCAGACAGAGGGATCCGCGGAACAGCAATCGAAGAAGAAAGAATCAAATTGGACCCCTCCGGAGGGTCGCTGCCCTAAGCTTGACATGTATGCTCAAGCTGTCAGGAAATGCGTCAATGCCAGATTCATCAGCCGCACTCACAAGACAGTCCAGAATGTCACCCGAGCACAACGCAACGCCATCGACGCTCTCAAGACCAACTGCAACGTTGTCATCAAACCAGCGGACGAAGGAGGAGCCATCGTCATACAGAACAGAACGGACTATTGCAAAGAAGCATACCGACAACTGGACAACCAGGAACACTACAGACTGCAGATCCGACCAAAGAACACACCCACCAGCTCAACAAACTGATCAAGACCTTCGATCCAGACCTTCAAAGCATCCTACGCGCTCTCATCCCACGTACTCCCCGCGTGGGAGACTTCTACTGCCTCCCAAAGATACACAAAGCCAACACACCCGAACGTCCTATCGTATCAGGCAACGGAACCCTGTGTGAGAACCTCTCTGGATACGTCGAGGGCATCCTGAAACCCATCATACAGGGAACCCCCAGCTTCTGTCCCGACACTACAGACTTCCTACAAAAACTCAGCACCCACGGACCAGTTGAACCAGGAACACTCCTCACCACGATGGACGTCTCGGCACTCTACACCAGTATCCTCCACGATGACGGCATCGCTGCGACAGCATCAATACTCAACACCAACAACAGCCAATCTCCAGACGCCATCCTACAACTCATCCGCTTCATCCTGGATCATAATGTCTTCACCTTCGACAACCAGCTCTTCACCCAAACACACGGAACAGCCATGGGGACCAAATTCGCACCCCAATACGCCAACATTTTCATGCACAAGTTCGAGCAGGACTTCTTCACTGCACAGGACTTCCAACCAACGCTATACACCAGATACATCGACGACATTTTCTTCCTATGGACCCATGGCGAAGAATCACTGAAGAGACTACACGACAACATCAACAAGTTCCATCCCACCATCAAACTCACCATGGACTACTCCTCAGAATCGGTTTCTTTCTTGGACACACGAATCTCCATCAAAGACGGGCACCTCAGCACCTCACTCTACCGCAAGCCCACGGACAACCTCACGATGCTCCACTTTTCCAGCTTCCACCCTAACCACGTCAAAGAGGCCATCCCCTATGGACAGGCCCTGCGAATACACAGGATCTGCTCAGACGAGGAGGAACGCGATGGACACCTACAGACGCTGAAAGACGCCCTCGTAAGAACGGGATATGACGCTCGACTCGTCGATCGACAGTTCCGACGGGCCACAGCGAAAAATCGCATAGACAAACACGGGACGCAACCAACAGAGTACCCTTCGTCGTCCAGTACTTCCCCGGAGCGGAGAAACTACGCCATGTTCTTCGCAGCCTTCAACATGTCATCGATGACGACGAACACCTCGCTAAGGCCATCCCCACGCCTCCACTACTCTCCTTCAAACAGCCACCTAACCTCAAACAGACCATCGTTCGCAGCAAATTACCCAGCTTTCAGGAGAACAGCGTCCACAACACCAAACAACCCTGCCACGGCAACCTCTGCAAGACATGCCAGATCATCGACACAGATACCACCATCACACGAGAGGACACCACCCACCAGGTACATGGTTCATACTCCTGTGACTCGGCCAACGTTGTCTACCTCATACGTTGCAGGAAAGGATGCCCCGGAGCATGGTACATCGGCGAGACCATGCAGACACTGCGACAATGGATGAACAGACACCGCACAACAATCGCCAGACAGGAGGGTTCCCTCCCAGTCGGGGAACACTTCAGCAGTCAAGGACATTCAGCCTCCGATCTTCGGGTAAGCGTTCTCCAAGGCGGCCTTCGAGACACACGACAACGCAAAATCGTCGAGCAGAAATTGATGGCCAAGTTCCGCACCCATGAGGACGGCCTCAACCGGGATCTTGGGTTCATGTCACGCTACATATAACCCCACCTGACGTAGAGTCATCCAGACTCAAGTCGTAGTTGGCTTGTTCTCCATACACAGATGCGGCCGGACCTGCTGCGATTTCCAGCAAAAAAAAAGTTATCTGTTTTTAAAACAAACCCAGCATTTGCTACATTTGACCCCTGGTGATCCCCACCTCAGTATTCTTGGATGTAATGTTTCCCTGACTAACCTGTTTGAACACTCCTTTGATTGTTGTGATTATCTCTCTGCCGAGGTGTGATAAAGGGCTGTTAGAAAGATTATCTGTAATCACCAGGCATTGTTCTCTGACTATATATGCTGTGCCTTTATGCAACTCTTCACTTCACCTGACGAAGGAGCAAAGCTCCGAAAGCTTGTGATTTCAAATGAAGCTGTTGGACTATAACCTGGTGTTGTGCGACTCCTTACATTTGTCCACCCCAGTCCATCACCGGCATCTCCACATCCTATATTTGAATACTAGGACTAGGGGACACAGCCTAAAAATTAGAACCAGGACTTGCAGGAGTGAAGTTAGGAAATGCTTCTACATGCAAAGGGTGGGAGAAGTTTGGAACATTATTTTGTAAATGGCAGTTGATGCTAGCTCAATTGTGAATTCTAAATCTGAGATTGATAGATTTCTGTGAACCAAGGGTATTAAGGGATATGGGGCTAAGGCGAGTATATGGAGTTAAGTCACAGGTCCACCATGATCTCATTGAATGGCGGAACAGGCTCGAGGGGCCAAATGCCACTGCCCCATGCGGCCTCCTGCTGTGCGTCACCTTCACCTGCAAGAAAGCGGGACGTGTGCCTGGGTGATGTGCCTGTCATGGTTGAATAGCTGCCTGTGTGTTGTCTGTGAGTTAGGGGTGGGCGGCTTGCAACAGTGGTAATGTGTAAGGGGGAGTGGGAGCATCTGATTGGAAGAGTTGAGTACTGATAGAAAGAGTTTGTTGGGATGTGGGTGATGGGGTGGTGGGTGTAGTGCGTGGAGCAGTGGATGCGGCTAGTGGTGCAGTTGGTAGGAGATGCCACTTGACAGTTGACCTCACTCACCTTGACCACTCGTGTCAAAGCATTGAACTTCTTCCTGCACTACATCCATGTTCGTGGTGCTGTGCGCCTGGCATTGACTGTGTCCCCTACTGTCTCTTGAGCATATGTCAGGAGGGCCTCTTGCCCCTCTGCGGATATAGGTTACCCCTCGTTCTGTCCACCTCTTGCACCAAGGCCTCTAGTGCATCAGCAGAGAACCTTGGTGCGCGCACTCTCGCAGGCCTGGTACCAACTCAGATCGGCAGAATGGTGAGGTCTGGCGTGCAGATTGGAAGATGTGGGATTTCGTAGTGCGCAACCTTTATTCAATGTTTTAAAATAACTCATCAGTGTGTAAACATAGGGATGGGAGCTGCATCTGTGTTTTGCATGTGCGATGTCTGATCTCCGTTCAGACTCCGTGCTGACAGCAGACTGTTATTTTCAGCAAACAACAATTACTGGTTACCTTTATGAGATTTTTTTTTTAAAGAGACAGCCTGCCTTTAAGAGATTGGGACTCCCCCTGCTGGTGGAAAGTGCAAATTGCATTCAATCCTCGTGTCAACGCTGAATCAGAACGCTGCTTGTCGGTAAGTCCTCAGGCCTCACGAAAATCTCATCCTATCTGCGCAGGGGCCATTGGGCGTGGGGTAATAATGGATCATGCTGCACCTGCCCAATAATAGGCCCTATCCAATTTTCCCCCTATGTACCTTATACATCAATTATTGTGAGCTGACTCTAATACAGAGTTGGCATTTGGCATGAAGTCAGGTGCACCTTAATCTTGTTATGTCAAAAGTTTTAAGGTCAAGTTTGCAGTCCAAGCTAAGTGTGGGCTTGAATATCTAGATCTTAGCACAAAACTGGCCAACTACAGAGTGAGCTAACTGCCTGTAATTTTGATGGGTCAACTCATTTATATAATTATACATAACTGCCTGCACAGCTTTGACCGCATGCAGAGAGTTAGCATAATTGGGGGACTACAAAATAACACTTCAGTTGAAATTAAAGGGAAGCAGCTACTTAAAGATAAGTAGCTACAGAGGGGGGGCAATAATTGAGAAGCTCAAAATGTATTTTGATCTTTTGGCAGGCTCTGCCATGGCTAATAGGGGAAAGAGATGAAAAAGTGCCAGGAAAAAAGGCATGGAAAGAAAATCCAAAGTGGAGGCAGGAAATGGAGTGTATGGGCAAGTGACATACCAGCGATGCACTTGAACTCCTGTGCCATGGCTGGTGAAATGGAGATGCTGCCGCACGAAATGGGTGCAAGGAGCGTTTTCCGGTTTGGCATTCCAGGGCACTCGTTCCAGAGGACTGCAGTACACCTTGCCTGGCAGGTGGTAATGGTCAGGGTCAATGCTGAGTTCACTAGCTGCAGGATTTGGGAACAAACTTTAAGAAATCTAGCACAGTAAAATTACTCAATAATATCATGTACTAGGTAGACATTCCAAGATAAGTGCCGAAAGGTGCAGCCTGTCGACCTGTACTACATTTACCACATGCCGATGCCAAGCCCTCATTTAAACATACAGGTCTTTTATGGCATCTCACGCATAACCATACATCAGCAAGGCACACGTTCAAGATGCAACGTACAGTACAATTGAAAGCGTTGTCACATTCACATCTTCCATCGCATTGTGACGCAACTTGGTGCCAGGTTCAGCACATGTCTGTCACAGTACATGCGTTCTTTCAATTTATAGCATCTCCAGATTATTTTTCCGGCCAGCACAGCAAGACATTACATAATTCAAGGGAGAAAGGCCTCCCTGGTGAAGCACAGGCATTGGAGGTAGATCTCTTGCCTGTGGCGGGGTCTATAGTCATACCAGAGTCCGAGAGCGGGAGGAGAGTCCGAGAGGTGAGCGCAGTGTAAAAGGAGAATCCCGAGAGCGGGAAGAGAGTCCAAGAGGTGAACGCAGTGTAAATCTAAGGCAAGTCATGGCAGCAGAGCTCGCACCCGTGATATGCTCCTCCTGCACTATGTGGGAAGTCATGGACACTTCCGGTGTCCCTGGCAACCATGTGTGCAGGAAGTGTGTCCAGCTGCAGCTACTGGCTAACCGCATTTTGGAGCTGGAGCTGTGGGTGGATTCACTGTGGAGCATCTCCAATGCTGAGATTATCGAGGATAGCACGTTCAGTGTGGTGGTCACACTGCAGGTAAAGATTACACAGGAAGAAAGGAAATGGGTGACCGCCAGGCAGAGTAAAAGGACTAGGCAGGTACAGAAGTCCCCTGGGGCCATCGTCCTCTCAAACAGATATACCGCTTTCGATACTGTTGGGGGAGATGGCTTATCAGGGGAAAGCAGCAAGAGCCAAGTTCGGGCAACACAGGTGACTCTGCTCCACAGGAGGGGAGGAATAAGAGTGGCAGGGCTATAGTGATAGGGGATTCAATTGTAAGGGGAACAGATAGGCGTTTCTGCGGCCGCAAACGTCACTCCAGGATGGTATGTTGTCCCCCTGGTGCTAGGGTCAAGGATGTCACGGAGTGGCTGCAGGGCATTCTGGAGGAAGAGGGTGAACAGCCAGTGGTCATGGTCCATATCGGTACCAACGATATAGGTAAAAAAAAGGGATGAGGTCCTGCAAGGTGAATTTAAGGAGTTAGGAGATAAATTAAAAAGCAAGACCTCAAAGGTAGTGATCTCAGGATTACTACCAGTGCCATGTGCTAGTGAGTATAGGAACAGGAGAATAGACCAGATGAATGCATGGCTGCAGGGATGGTGTAGGAGGGAGGGATTAAATTCCTGGGACATTGGGACCGGTTCTGGGGAAGGTGGGACCTGTACAAGCGGGACGGGTTACACCCGAGCAGGACCGGGACTGATGTCCTCGCAGGGGTGTTTGCTAGTGCTGTTGGGGAAGGTTTAAACGAGAATGGCAGGGGGATGGGAACCTGAACAGGGAGATAGAGGAGGGGGAAACAAGGATAGAAACAAAAGACAGAAAGGGAAGAAAGCAATACTGGAAGACAGAGAAAACAAGGGTGAGAAACAAATAGGGCCATAGTGCAAAATAAAACTAAGATGACTAGCAATCTTAAAAAGACAAGTCTGAAGGCATTGTGTCTTAATGTGCGGAGCATTTGCAATAAGCTAGATGAATTAACAGCGCAGATAGATATTAATGGTTGTGATATAGTTGCGATTACGGGGACATGGCTGCAGGGTGACCAAGGATGGGAACTGAACATCTAGGGATATTCAATATTTAGGAAGGACAGGCAAAAAGGGAATGGAGGTGGGGTAGCATTGTTAGTAAAGGAGGAAATCAATGCAATAATGAGGAAGGATATTGGCTCGGAAAATCACAATGTGGAATCTGTATGGGTGGAGCTAAGAAACACCAAGGGGCAGAAAACGTTGATGTGTGTTGTCTATAGGCCCCCAAACAGTAGTGGAGATGTAAGGGAGGGCTTTAAACAGGAAATTAGTGATGCATGCAAGAAGGGTACAACTATAATCATGGGTGACTTTAATCTACACATAGATTGGTCAAACCAAATTAGCAATAATACTGTGGGGGAGGAATTCCTGGAGTGCGTACGTGATGGTTTTCTAGACCAATACGTTGAGGAACCAACTAGAGAACAGGCGATCCTAGACTGGGTATTGTGCAATGAGAAAGGATTAATTAACAATCTTGTTGTGCAGGGTCCCTTAGGGAAGAGCGACCATAACATGATAGAATTCCTCATTAAGATGGAGAGTGAAATAGTTGAATCCGAAACTAGGGTCCTGAATCCAAACAAAGGAAATTACGAAAGTATGAGGTGCGAATTGGCTATGATAGATTGGGGAACTTTACTAAAAGGGATGACTGTGGATAGGCAGTGGCTAATATTTAAAGAACGTGTGCAGGAATTACAACAATTATTCATTCCTGTCTGGTGCAAAAATAAAACAGGAAAGGTGACTCAACCGTGGCTTACAAAAGAAATTAGGGATAGCATTAGATCCAAAGAGGAGACAAATAAAATTGCCAGAAAAAGCGGCAAGCCTGAGGATTGGGAGCAGTTCAGAATTCAGCAAAGGAGAACAAAGAGATTGATTAAGAGGGGAAAAATAGAGTATAAGAGTAAACTAGCAGGGAACATAAAAACTGACTGTAAAAGCTTCTATAAATATGTCAAGAGAAAAAGATTAGTGAAGACAAATATAGGTCCCTTACAGTCAGAAATGGGGGAAATTATAATGGGGAACAAAGAAATGGCAGAACAATTAAACACATACTTTGCTTCTGTTTTCACAAAGGAGGAGACAAATAACCTGCCAGAAATGTTAGGGAACCAAGGGTCTAGTGAGAGGGAGGAACTGAAGGAAACCAGTATTAGTAAAAAAAAAAGTGCTTTGGAAATTAATGGGGCTAAAGTCTGACAAATCCCCAGGGCCTGATAATCTACATCCCAGAGAACTAAAGGAAGTGGCCCTGGAAATAATGGATGCATTGGTGATCATCCAAAATTCTATAAACTCTGGAACAGTTCCTACAGATTGGAGGGTGGCAAATGTAACCCCACTATTTAGAAAAGGAGGGAAGAGAAAAAACAGGGATTTTTTTTTTATTATTCGTTCATGGGATGTGGGCGTCGCTGGTGAGGCTGGCATTTATTGCCCATCCCTAATTGCCCTTGAGAAGGTGGTGGTGAGCCGCCTTCTTGAACCGCTGCAGTCCGTGTGGTGACGGTTGTCCCACAGTGCTGTTAGGAAGGGAGTTCCAGGATTACAGACCAGTTAGCCTGACATCAGTAGTGGGGAAAATGCTAGAGTCTATTATAAAAGATGTGCTAACAGCACGCTTGGAAGGCATTAACGAGATTGGACAAAGTCAGCATGGGTTTATGACAGGGAAATCATGCTTAACAAATCTACTGGAGTTTTTTGAGGATGTAACTAGTAGAATAGATAGGGGAGAACCAGTGGATGTGGTGTACTTGGATTTTCAGAAGGCTTTTGATGAGGTCCCACACAAGAGGTTAGTTAGAAGCACGTGGGATTGGGGGGGAATATACTGGTATAGATTGAGAATTGGTTGACAGACAGGAAACAGAGAGTAGGAATAAACGGGTCTTTTTCCGGGTGACAGGCTGTGAGCAGTGGGGTACCGCAGGGATCAGTGCTTAGGCCCCAGCTATTCACAATATATATCAATGATTTGGATGAGGGAACTAAATGTAACATTTCCAAGTTTGCAAACGACACAAAGCTGGGGTGGAATGTGAGCTGTGAGGAGGATGCAAAGAGGCTCCAATGTGATTTAGACAAGTTGGGTGAGTGGGCAAGAACATGGCAGATGCAGTATAACGTGGATAAATGTGAGGTTATCCACTTTGGTTGTAAAAACAGAAAGGCAGATTATTATCTGAATGATGATAGATTCCGGAAAAGGGGAGGTGCAACGTGACCAGGGTGTACTTGTATACCAGTCGCTGAAAGCGAGCATTCAGGTGCAGCAAGCAGTTAGGAAGGTGAATGGTATGTTGGCCTTCATTGCAAAAGGATTCGCGTACAGGAGCAGGGATGTTTTACTGCAGTTAAACAGGGCCTTGGTGAGACCACATCTGGAGTATTGTGTGCAGTTTTGGTCTCCTTATCTGAGGAAGGATGCCCTTGCATGGAGAGAGTGCAACGAAGGTTTACCAGACTGATTCCTGGGATGGCAGGACTGACTTATGAGGAGAGATTGGGTCGACTAGGTCTATATTCACTAGAGTTTAGAAGAATGAGAGGTGATCTCATCAAAACATATAAAATTCTAACAGGACTAGACAGACTAGATGCAGGGAGGACGTTCCCGATGGCTGGGGAGTCCAGAACCAGGGGCCACAGTCTCAGGATACGGGGTATGCCATTTAGAACCGAGATGAGGAGAAATTTCTTCACTCAGAGGGTGGTGAACCTGTGGAATTCTCTACCACAGAAGGCAGTGGAGGCCAAGTCATTAGATGTATTCAAGAAGGAGATAAAGATATTTCTTGATACTAAAGGGATCAAGGGATATGGGGAAAAAGCAGGAACAGGCTACTGAGTTAGATGATCAGCCATGATCATTTTGTATGGCGGAGCAGGCCCGAAGGGCCGAATGGCCTACTCTTGCTCCTATTTTCTATGTTTCTGTGTTTCTGTTACCTCTTTGGGTAATGGTGGATTGGGGCAGACTGCACAGGTGCAGGCAGACCCGCCTCTGTGCATCTCTGTTCTCAAGCTCGAACTCCTTGACGGCAAGAAGAATCCCCAGGAGAATGCCCACCCAACCAGTTTAGGTGCTTAAATAGAAAGACTTAAAACCAAAAAAAAAATTTAAAATGAAAATGATGCAACTCACTAAATGCAACAGCAGCAACCCAGAAAGTCAGAACAATCCCTCAGTCACTCCCAAAACAAGTAAATAATCTCCAAGACAACTCACTCTCAAAGCTTCAAAATGAGCCAGTTTTTTTTTAAAACTTAATTTTACTTTCATGCCTGTTCATTTCAAAGTATTGGCACTGATATGGTTTGTAACACACCAGCTTTAACTGGGGATGTCCATTAAGGGAAATAATCTCTACTGCAAGATGATAAAATTGATTGAAGTACTACAAATCTCTGCTATAAAATTAACTTCTTCTGTGTCTCTTGTGTTCTGAAATTCAGGCAAAATATTCATTTATACATCACTTATAACGATTGCACATTAAAGCTCAGGTGTGGGTCGAACAGAGTGGTGATGTTGCATATAGCCTAGCTCAGCTTGAGTGAGTATCCAGGGAGAGGGATGTACTCCGTAATAAAGATGTAATCCAAGCTCACTTTGGAATTTTTAAGGGGGCCTGAAAACTATGTTCAGTTGGAGGAAATTTTAGCTCAACCATGACTTAATAATCAGACATGTAACCTAACACATAGAGGTAGTCATGGACCGAGGGAAATGTTGGAATATGCATACATATTGAAGCTGAGAATTATGTCACTGAGGGTAGCATGTTGATGACGAAAAGGAGGAGACTAAAGAAGAATCCTTGGGGAACTCCTGAGGTTACCATGCAGGAGCTAGAGCAGAAGCCATTATTGGAAATGTGCTGGCTACATTGGGACAGTCACATGAGGGTGGACCATGGTACAGATGCAGTGGGGGAGGATAACATGATCAACAGTGTTGAACACCATGGATAGATCTTTGAGGACAACTGGAATAAAATTCTGTGGTGATATTGACCAGCGTGGGAATTGGGCTGAATTAATTCAAACAGGATGATGTGGGACAGGTGAACAGCGTGCTGGGAAGTGACAACATGTTTAAGGACCTTAGACAAAAAGGGGATTTAAGATTCTGGAAAGGATGACTGGGCTAAGGGAATGATTTTTGGAGGAGGGTTTCTAAGAATGGTTTCGAAAACAGGAGGGACAGTGCCTAAACAAAGGGAACCATTTACAGTGTTCATGAGAAACTGTTGAGGTAGAAAATGGTGTCCTAAAAACTTAAAAATGTAATAGACTGTAAAATGAAGACAAGTTGGTACTGAAGTGATTTGGGATTAGAAAGGATTATTTGAGAGGATGGAAGCAATGATGGTAACTTATTATTTCAAACATCAAAAACATCAGTTCGCAGCCACTGGCAAAAAGTATATTGAACAGAAGTCACACGACACTCTGACTAATGTATTTATTGACAGCACATGTAGCACTGTGGAAAGTGATTTAATAGATGTTTTTCATATCTTCGAACTGCGTAAAATGTTGTCACAGAGGCAAGACAGAGAAAATTGAATTTCCCAAATAAAAGCTAATAAATATCAAAAATGATAAAATGTAATTCATGCACATTAGAAAAAAAGCAAAATTATTGCACTATGGTTAGTTTAGTCTGTGATCAAATACTGCTAGCATTTCTCTGATAAATATAATATTTTAGTGCGATTTCGAGAACTTTCTTAGGGGAAATTTGTTATCAGTTAAAAACATTTTGGTTGATTATAGACGAGTCAGGATCTCACATGGTTTGCAATTACATTAATGAATGAGATCGGAAAGGTTTATGTTACTGTTGCTTAATAATTTGATTATACTATTAAAAATTTATATTCTGTTTCAAAACTGTGTTAATCTTAATTGTTGAACTAAAGTTAATTAGTAAAAGAGTGCAGTTTAGGGATTAATCTCATTAACATTTAAGTTTCTCCAAAGACTGATATGGATCTTTGCTTTGCATCTGAGGAAAGAAACAAGTTTGTTTTAATGAAAGGTTTACTAACAGTGTTTGTAATAGCGATGTTCCACTATATATTGCCAGAATTTAAATTATAATTATCATTTATTTATGTAACTCCATTCTTAAAAATCTACTTTACCATTCAAAATAGCTATCCTGTCAAATCTGAATACAAGCCCCTCTGCCACTGGCTGACAATAATACAAGATGGAAAAGAGCAATGTAAATGAGAATACATAATCTTAAGTACAGCACCACTCAATACCCATCATTTATTTGAACCTGTGAACTTGAAGTGCATTAATTGTATCTCTATTGTTCCCCACAGCATTTCCAAGTGCCCTGGAAAAATGGGTTCATTATGCAGTTATTTAGCTAATGTTGGCATTTTTGCTGAGCACAGAGGCACTTAGATAATGCTGGACTCTCGGGTCCCAAAATTCTTCAAGGATTCCACTGGTCTCCTGACGTAACTGAATGGGGACCGACAGAACCTCCCAGAAAACAACAGACACCCAGCCTGTTTCTGGCAGTTTCCTCTTTGCTTTGTAAAGGGCAGAATCTCTGCTCTATCCCTTACTCGAAAAATTATAACAAGGGGACAGATCCAGGGGCAGCGGCTCCCTATGCCGGGAGTTACATAGAATCTACAGTACAGAAACATGCCATTCAGCCTAACTGGTCAATGCTGGAGTTCATACTCCACATGAGCTTCCATCCACTCTAATTACCTGTCCCCATAACCTTCTATTCCCTTCTCCCTCATGTAGGCATCAAGCCTCCCCTTAAATGCATCAATGCTATCTGCTTCAACAACTCCATGTAGCAGCAGGTTCCACATTTTCACCTCTCTGTGTAAAGAAATTACTCTTAAAATCTTTATTTGATCTGGTAGTGGTTATCTTATATTTATGCCTCCTTGTTCTGGACTCACCGATAAGTAGAAACAAATTCTCCACATCCACCCTATTGAACCCCTTCAGAATTTTAAAGACCTCTATCAGGTCTTTGCTTAATCTTCTGTTTTCCAGAGAAAAGAGCCCCAGCCTACTCAACCTTTCCTGATAGTTTCATTCTCAATTCTGGTAACATTCTTGTAAGGTTTTTCTGCACTTTCTCTGGGGCTTCAATATCTTTTTTGTATTATGGAGACCAGAATTGCACACAGTACTACAAGAGTGGTCTAACCAAGGTTCTATATAAATCTAATATTTCACTCTCTGCTTTCGTATTCTATTCCTCTAGAAATGTTTGCAGGATTTGCTCCTTAGGCTCAGTCAGGACCCGATGTATTTGTGTGACACTATATAGAAAGAAAGAAAACTTGCATTTACACAGTGCCTTTCATGACCTCGGGACATCCCAAAGCGCTTTACAACCAATGAAGTACGTTTAAAGTGTAGTCACTGTTGTAATGTAGGAAACCAAGCTGCCAATTTGCGCACAGCAAAGTCCCACAAACAGCAATGTGATAATAACCAGATAATCTGTTTTAGTGATGTTGGTTGTTGGATATATTTTTGCTGGGACACCGGGAACAATTACCCTGCTCTCCTTCAAAATAATGCCATGGAATATTTTACGTCCACCTGAGGGGACAGATGGGGTCTCATCCGAAAGATGGCACCTTCAACCGCATTACAGTGAGTGTCAGCCTAGATTTTGTGCTCAAGTTTCTGGAGTGGGACTTGAATCCACAAACTTCTGACATAGAGGTGAGACTGCTACCAACTGAGCCACAGCTGACATGCCCAGTTAGGTGAAGCAGTACTGACTTCCACAAGAGCAGATGTGGAATAGGTCAATCACTAAAATTGTTTTGGCAAGATGCATCCTTGAATAACAAACAGAACTTAACTCCCGTATTGGCAATCAAAACTACAGCACAGAAACAGGCCATTCATCCCAACTGATCCATGCCAGCCTCCTCACTTCCTATTTCATCTAACCCTATCAGGATACCCTTCTATTCCTTTCTCCCTCATGTGCTTATCCAGCTTCCCCTTAAATGCATCTATGCTAGTCACCTCAACTACTCCTTGTGGTAGCACGTTCCACATTCTTACCACTCTTTGGGTAAAGAAGTTTTTCCTGAATTCCCTATTGGATTTATTAGTGACTATTTTATATTTATGGCCTCTTGTTTTGGACTCCCCCACAAGTGGAAACATTTTCTCTACATCTACCCTATCATATCTTAAAGACCTCTATCAGGTCACCCCTTCTCTTTTCTAGAGAAAGGAGGCCCAGCCTGTTCAGCCTTTCCTGATAAGGATAATCTCTCAGTTCTGGTATCATCCTTGTGGATCTTTTTTGCACCCTCTCCAATGCCTCTATAACCTTGCTATGATAATCGTTCGAAATATAACTTTGGATTTTACATTTTAGGCAGGAAAGCAAAAGTTAACATATAATCCTGACATTTTTTATGCGTGCTCATATTACTTAAATGTAGAAGATGGAAAACATGAAACTAGTCGATTCAAACCTTTTCTAGTGTTGTTACATAACTTTAGAGTTATGAAGATAACAATCTTTATGATGTCTGAAATCCTTTAATTTTTGTTCCAATAACTCTGGTATCTCAGCCAAAGAGCTATTGAAATTGAAGAACTTTTCTATCTTGAGGCAAACTACTACTGATCTTCTGGTTCTACAGAGAACATTTCAATATGAAGAAATTGATCCTTTTCGCACTGAGCCGATTATAGCAGCATTTTCATTTCCAGTTTTGAAGTTCAAATGAGATAAATATCAGCAATGCTATTAAAATGGCAGCTAAATGAAATTAGAGCAGGAAATTGTCATGAAATAATTGTTAATATAGCATTGATATTGCAAAGGGATTTCATACATTTGTAAATTTTGTTATATTACACTGCATGTATTTGTTGTAAATGTAACTGCGACTGAATTGTAAACTTTTACCTGGAGGGTTTTTATGCTTTGTTTCCTTTTTAGATCCTAACTGATGCTGCCCCATTGCCACTCTTTGAATTTCCAGTAGGGCGGCATATTTCTCCCAATGGGGGTAATTTTCAACTTTGTTGCCTGGGCAGTTAGCTGGTGGAGTGGATCACCTGGCCATTGTAAAACCTGTCTGATTTTCATTCCACTGAAATCAATGGCTGGTTCCATAAAGGGTGGGAGTGATCCAATCCACCAGGTTAACACCCTGACAGCGAAGTTGAAAATTAGCCCCCATGATTGATATAAGCAGTGTGTTTATGTAAAGGGAGATTGGTTATCACAGTTCTGCATTCCCCGTTCCCAAAAGAAAAAGGGAATACTGCTGTTTGGCGCTCCTTGAAATCTGGCAAATAAGTACAAACAAATTCAAATAGTAGTTGCTGCTAAGATTTAAAGGGACAATTTTAGCCCTGCTTGCCCAGCGGAAACCAGGCGGGCAGGCAAGCAATTTAAATCTGAACTCGGGAGTGTCAGCACTGTGCGTTGTCTGAACTGTAGGGAGTGTCAGCGCTGTGCGTTGTCTGAACTGTGGGGAGTGTCAGCGCTGTGCGTTGTCTGAACTGTGGGGAGTGCCAGCGCTGTGCGTTGTCTGAACTGTGGGGAGTGCCAGCGCTGTGCGTTGTCTGAACTGTGGGGAGTGTCAGCGCTGTGCGTTGTCTGAACTGTGGGGAGTGCCAGCACTGTGCGTTGTCTGAACTGTGAGGAGTGCCAGCGCTGTGCGTTGTCTGAACTCGGGAGTGTCAGCGCTGTGCGTTGTCTGAACTGTGGGGAGTGCCAGCGCTGTGCGTTGTCTGAACTCGGGAGTGTCAGCGCTGTGCGTTGTCTGAACTGTAGGGAGTGTCAGCGCTGTGCGTTGTCTGAACTGTGGAGTGTGCCAGCGCTGTGCGTTGTCTGAACTCGGGAGTGTCAGCGCTGTGCGTTGTCTGAACTGTGGGGAGTGCCAGCGCTGTGCGTTGTCTGAACTGTGGGGTGTGCCAGCGCTGTGCGTTGTCTGAACTGTGGGGAGTGCCAGCGCTGTGCGTTGTCTGAACTGTGAGGAGTGTCAGCGCTGTGCGTTGTCTGAACTGTGGGGAGTGCCAGCGCTGTGCGTTGTCTGAACTGTGGGGAGTGCCAGCGCTGTGCGTTGTCTGAACTCGGGAGTGTCAGCGCTGTGCGTTGTCTGAACTGTGGGGAGTGCCAGCGCTGTGCGTTGTCTGAACTGTGGGGAGTGCCAGCGCTGTGCGTTGTTTGAACTGTGGGGAGTGCCAGCGCTGTGCGTTGTCTGAACTGTGGGGTGTGCCAGCGCTGTGCGTTGTCTGAACTGTGGGGAGTGCCAGCGCTGTGTGTTGTCTGAACTGTAGGGAGTGCCAGCGCTGTGCGTTGCCTGAACTGTGGGGAGTGCTGGCACTGTGTGTTGTCTGAACTGTGGGGTGTGCCAGCGCTGTGCGTTGTCTGAACTGTGGGGAGTGCTGGCACTGTGCGTTGTCTGAACTCGGGAGTGTCAGCGCTGTGCGTTGTCTGAACTGTAGGGAGTGTCAGCGCTGTGCGTTGTCTGAACTGTGGAGTGTGCCAGCGCTGTGCGTTGTCTGAACTCGGGAGTGTCAGCGCTGTGCGTTGTCTGAACTGTGGGGAGTGCCAGCGCTGTGCGTTGTCTGAACTGTGGGGTGTGCCAGCGCTGTGCGTTGTCTGAACTGTGGGGAGTGCCAGCGCTGTGCGTTGTCTGAACTGTGAGGAGTGTCAGCGCTGTGCGTTGTCTGAACTGTGGGGAGTGCCAGCGCTGTGCGTTGTCTGAACTGTGGGGAGTGCCAGCGCTGTGCGTTGTCTGAACTCGGGAGTGTCAGCGCTGTGCGTTGTCTGAACTGTGGGGAGTGCCAGCGCTGTGCGTTGTCTGAACTGTGGGGAGTGCCAGCGCTGTGCGTTGTTTGAACTGTGGGGAGTGCCAGCGCTGTGCGTTGTCTGAACTGTGGGGAGTGCCAGCGCTGTGCGTTGTCTGAACTGTGGGGTGTGCCAGTGCTGTGCGTTGTTTGAACTGTGGGGAGTGCCAGCGCTGTGCGTTGTCTGACCTGTGGGGAGTGCCAGCACTGTGCGTTGTCTGACCTGTGGGGAGTGCCAGCGCTGTGCGTTGTCTGACCTGTGGGGAGTGCCAGCGCTGTGCGTTGTTTGAACTGTGGGGAGTGCCAGCGCTGTGCGTTGTCTGAACTGTGGGGTGTGCCAGCGCTGTGCGTTGTCTGAACTGTGGGGAGTGCCAGCGCTGTGTGTTGTCTGAACTGTAGGGAGTGCCAGCGCTGTGCGTTGCCTGAACTGTGGGGAGTGCTGGCACTGTGTGTTGTCTGAACTGTGGGGTGTGCCAGCGCTGTGCGTTGTCTGAACTGTGGGGAGTGCTGGCACTGTGCGTTGTCTGAACTCGGGAGTGTCAGCGCTGTGCGTTGTCTGAACTGTAGGGAGTGTCAGCGCTGTGCGTTGTCTGAACTGTGGAGTGTGCCAGCGCTGTGCGTTGTCTGATCTCGGGAGTGTCAGCGCTGTGCGTTGTCTGAACTGTGGGGAGTGCCAGCGCTGTGCGTTGTCTGAACTGTGGGGTGTGCCAGCGCTGTGCGTTGTCTGAACTGTGGGGAGTGCCAGCGCTGTGCGTTGTCTGAACTGTGAGGAGTGTCAGCGCTGTGCGTTGTCTGAACTGTGGGGAGTGCCAGCGCTGTGCGTTGTCTGAACTGTGGGGAGTGCCAGCGCTGTGCGTTGTCTGAACTCGGGAGTGTCAGCGCTGTGCGTTGTCTGAACTGTGGGGAGTGCCAGCGCTGTGCGTTGTCTGAACTGTGGGGAGTGCCAGCGCTGTGCGTTGTTTGAACTGTGGGGAGTGCCAGCGCTGTGCGTTGTCTGAACTGTGGGGAGTGCCAGCGCTGTGCGTTGTCTGAACTGTGGGGTGTGCCAGTGCTGTGCGTTGTTTGAACTGTGGGGAGTGCCAGCGCTGTGTGTTGTCTGAACTGTAGGGAGTGCCAGCGCTGTGCGTTGCCTGAACTGTGGGGAGTGCTGGCACTGTGTGTTGTCTGAACTGTGGGGTGTGCCAGCGCTGTGCGTTGTCTGAACTGTGGGGAGTGCTGGCACTGTGCGTTGTCTGAACTGTGGGGAGTGCCAGCGCTGTGCGTTGTCTGACCTGTGGGGTGTGCCAGCGCTGTGTGTTGTCTGAACTGTAGGGAGTGCCAGCGCTGTGCGTTGTCTGAACTCGGGAGTGTCAGCGCTGTGCGTTGTCTGAACTGTGGGGAGTGCCAGCGCTGTGCGTTGTCTGACCTGTGGGGAGTGCCAGCGCTGTGCGTTGTCTGACCTGTGGGGAGTGCTGGCACTGTGCGTTGTCTGAACTGTGGGGCGTGCCAGCGCTGTGCGTTGTCTGAACTCCAAGGGGTTATGGCTGCTGTGCCACCATACGTTGGCAACTATCTCTGCACTACCTGCCTCCAGCCTGACTGCCACTGACTGGATCAAATTGTAAACAATTTTACAACACCAAGTTATAGTCCAGCAATTTTATTTTAAATTCACAAGCTTTCGGAGGCGACCTCCTTCCTCAGGTGAACGATGTGGAAATGAAGTCCTCGAAATGAAGTCGCATTTATAATTCACAGAACAATGCTGGTGATAACAGACAGTTTTTTCAACTGCCCGTTGCCAAGGCAATCAGTGTGCAGACAGACAGGTGTTACCTGCCAGGTCTCAGAATATACAAATCACCAAAAAAAACAACAAACAAAAAAAAACAGAGATAGAGAGGTAGAAACATAGAAAAGACAGCAACTGACCCGTTATATTAAAAACAGATAACATTTGTTCGCTGGTGGGGTAACGTGTAGCGTGACATGAACCCAAGATCCCGGTTGAGGCCTCAACCGGGATCTTGGGTTCATGTCACGCTACACGTTACCCCACCAGCGAACAAATGTTATCTGTTTTTAATATAACGGGTCAGTTGCTGTCTTTTCTATGTTTCTACCTCTCTATCTCTGTTTTTTTTTTGTTTGTTGTTTTTTTTGGTGATTTGTATATTCTGAGACCTGGCAGGTAACACCTGTCTGTCTGCACACTGATTGCCTTGGCAACGGGCAGTTGAAAAAACTGTCTGTTATCACCAGCATTGTTCTGTGAATTATAAATGCGACTTCATTTCGAGGACTTCATTTCCACATCGTTCACCTGAGGAAGGAGGTCGCCTCCGAAAGCTTGTGAATTTAAAATAAAATTGCTGGACTATAACTTGGTGTTGTAAAATTGTTTACAATTGTCAACCCCAGTCCATCACCGGCATCTCCACATCATGGATCAAATTACACATTCCAGGCAGAATGCTGGGTGACTGGTGTCCAATTACACCTTCCACTACCTACATTGTCTGTATACCTGCACTCTAGAGCACACAACATTGCCCACAGTCTCATCTTTTTAATAATATATTTGTAGTAGTACATGTATTATATAATATATAATTCATTGTATAATTGAGCCTGTCAAATTAGTTTCTCACTGCTTCAATTCCAGTTGCATTCTCAAGTCAAATGATTTGTAAGTCCACATTTGCTGCACTAATCAGCTGATTGACTGAATTCAATAACAGCTCTTTACCACTGACATTTTAGTAATGATTTTAACAGAAAAACAATCTAAATATTCTGGAGATCTTGTTCCAAAATAAATTGCACTCTGGCAGTTTAAGCATAAATCTCAGTATCATGATGTTATATAGAGAGCAACATAATGACAGATTTTTTTTCCAGTTGTTTATATTCCAGGACAAGTCATGGTTTTTCAAATCTAAAATTTATTTTTCTCTTTCCCACACCATTCTCTGTAAATCACAGTTGATTTTCTGTATTATATCATAGTATCATAGTAGGTACAGCACAGGAGGAGGCCATTTGGCCCATTGTGCCTATGCTGGCTCTTTGAAAGAGCTATCCAATTAGTCCCATTCCCCTGCTTGTTCCTCATAGCCCTGTAAATTTTTTCCCCTTCATTTAACCAACTCCCATTTGAAAGCCACAGTTGAATCTGCTTCCACCATCCTTTCAGGTTGTGCATTCCAGGTCATTACAACTTGCTGCATAAAAAATGTTTCCTCATGTCGCCTCTGGCTCTTATGTCAATCATCTTAAATCTGTGTCCTCTGGTTACCAACCCTTCTGCTACTGGTAACAGTTTCTCCTTATTTATTCTATCAAAACAGTTTATGATTTTGAACACCTATATCAAATAACCTTCTCTGTTCTAAGGAGAACAACCCCAGTTTCTCTAATCTCTCCACATAACTGAAGTCCCTCATCCCTGGCACCATTCTCTTCTGCACCCTCTCCAAGGCTTTGACATCCTTCCTCAAGTGTGGTGCCCAGAATTAAACACACTACTCCAGCTGAGGCCTAACCAGTGTTTAATAAAGATTTAGCATAACTTCCTTGCTTTTGTACTCTTATGCCTCTGTTAATAAAGCCCAGGATCCAATATGCTTTTTTGACAACCTTCTCAACTTGTCCTGCCACCTTCAAAAATTTGTGTATATGCACCCCCGGGTCTCTCTGATCCTGCACCCCCTTTAATATTGTGCTATTTAGTTTATATTGCCTTTCCTCATTCTTCCTACTTCACTTCACACTTCTTTGCGTTAAATTTCACATGCCATGTTTCTGCCCATTTCACCAGTCTGTCTTTGTCCTCCTGAAGTCTGTTACTAACCTCTACATTGTTTACTACATTTACATGTTCGTGTCATCTGCAAACTTTGAAATTATATCCAATCTTAACTGGGCCGGCCACATAAATACTGTGGCTACAAGAGCAGGTCAGAGGCTGGGTATTCTGGGACGAGTGACTCACCTCCTGACTCCCAAAAGCCTTCCCACCATCTACAAGGCACAAGTCAGGAGTGTGATGGAATACTCTCCACTTGCCTGGATGAGTGCAGCTCCAACAACACTCAAGAAGCTCGACACCATCCAGGACAAAGCAGCCCGCTTGATTGGCACCCCATCCACCATCCTAAACATTTTCTCCCTTCACTACCAGCGCACCGTGGCGGCAGTGTGTACCATCCACAGGATGCACTGCAGCAACTCGCCAAGGCTTCTTCGACAGCACCTCCCAAACCCGCGACCTCTACCACCTAGAAGGACAAGGGCAGCAGGCACATGGGAACAACACCACCTGCACGTGCCCCTCCAAGTCACACACCATCCTGACTTCGAAATATATCACAGTTCCTTCATCGTCGCTGGGTCGAAATCCTGGAACTCCCTACCTAACAGCACTGTGGGCGAACTTTCACCACACTGACTGCAGCGGTTCAAGATGGCGGCTCACCACCACCTTCTCAAGGGCAATTAGCGATGGGCAATAAATGCTGGCCTTGCCAGCGATGTCCACATCCCATGAACGAATAAAAAAAATGCCTTTTGAAAGTCCAAATACACAACATCAATATCAACCCTCTCCATTACTTCATCAAAGAACTCAATCAAGTACTCAAACACAATTTTCTGTGCTGACTTTCATTTATTAGCCCATACTTTTCCGAGTGCCAATTAATTTTTGTCCTGGACTGCTCTGACTATGTCTAACTATCTCACACTGCTACAAATCCATCTAATTTGGTGATAACAATCTGATTTATAATTTCTGTTGATTTCTTGGGTGACATTGGAATGACAAACTCGGCTGGTTCTATAATGGGCGGGTGATCCGCTCTGCCATGATGGAGACAAAAATGTACCCCCTCATCTCCAATATCCAAATGAACTGGAGTCACTTTTGTTTACATCCCTAAATAGTACTATTATAAAGGATGCTGAGATTGCTTCCAGCAGATGAAATATATGTGAAGACAAGTGAAAGGTTTGGATCTACACCAAAGCAATTACACTTGTGGGTAAGATAAATAAGTATTGATGAGTTAAGACTTATCTTTTAAAGATAGTCACCTTGGAGAAAATACATCACATTATTAAAGCAGAATCAAATCAATTGTCCACTAGAACTCCTTCACTATGTGAAGGGACCTAAATTGGAGGATCACTCTTTATTTTCTTCACTTAAAAAAGACTAGTAAATTTGTGTTCTTACAGCTGCTTGTACTGTTATGCAACAGTGATCTGAAACATGGTTATTGAAATAAAATTAATAAAAATCTGCTATTATTTGCTGTAATTTTACTCATCACATCTGTAATTTTACTTATATCATCTGTCTGTATGCATTGGCACACCACAGTACAAATCTCAAGTTGAAAAACGCATAAAACAAACCTGTTTTTGCAATAACTATGTATGTTTGTAAATATACATGCGGCTTACAGAGAGGTACATGATACTGATTCTGTACATTACACACACTGCCAGAGTCACAAAATGTTTGTGGAGCATTTATGATTCACAGAAATCGATTTTACTGAAAGTTCTTCATACATAGTTCAAGGGATATTTGAATATTCAGGGCACACAAAATATAACTAAGAAGTTTCAATTTTATTCCTTAGTACAAGTTTCAACTCAGCAGAAGTTCTAAAAAGTTTGAATTATGTTTGAACCAGATGAAATGAAAAGCTTTGATTTTATTTAATATGAAAGAAAGCTTAGAATTCTTTTTTAAAATCATATACAAGTCCTCTCATGTTTCTGAGATTAATATACATAATCATTTTAAAAGCAACGAAGGAATCTGCTCCATCTTTAGTTCCAAAATGACTGGTTATTTCAAAAATTGCTTAACAATGGTACACATCTAAAACGTATTATCACAGTTTTATGAGTCAAATAAATCATACCTTGATCAAATGGCTTGTTAGGATTCCAGCTTCTGAAATAATCATCCTAAAAGAATAAAGAGAAATTATAAAATCAAGAAGTTCCCAATGTTTCCCTATTACTACATTATCTTTAGATCTCCAGAGATAAAAAAACAAACAGTACAAGTGAGTGAAAAACATTTAGGTTATGGCACAGTTAACTTCAAAACACCTATGGCTTGCACTTCAGCATTAACCTAAGAAAACATGAGAGATGAACTTCCTTCAAAATTACTTTAATGTATAAAGGCTAAGAAGTCAACTCTCCACTAGTATAACTTATTAAAACCGAAGGTCCACTGACCACTTTGCATGAAACAAGTAGGATGCGTCCAGATGGTAAAACAGAATAACTACCTTCTTTTGTAAAAAGGTTTTCACTATTGCACCGAGAGCTACTAAAAATACTGAAGAGTGGATTGCAGTTCACTGGCCACCATTCAAAAAATAGTTCACAGTCCCAGAGGTCACAAAGCACAGTGCAAAAAAAAATACACGACCAAGCAAAAGTGTCTGTTTGTTATTCTGAAAGTTACCACTTTACATAACATTTGGGATTTTTTTAAAACAGGAAATGAACTGTAGAAACTGCAAATAAGGGATTGTCCATAACTCCCAATGGGAGAGCACAAAGCCACCCCAAAGAGGCAGCATCAAATGATACACATAATAAAATGTACTCGCAGATGAATAATGATCCCTTTTTAAACTTAACATTTGGAAAGGAAAGAGGGTGGGAAAAAGATGTGATTTAAACTTGGTGAAGTGTTTAACGTGTGAGGTTACAATTTCCTGTCCTCCCGCCTCAGTAGTGTGATCTCATGGTAATGTAAACAATCTTACAACACCAAGTTATAGTCCAACAATTTTATTTGAAAATCACAAGCTTTCGGAGGCTTCCTCCTTCGTCAGGTGAATGACATTCACCTGACGAAGGAGGAAGCCTCCGAAAGCTTGTGATTTTCAAATAAAATTGTTGGACTATAACTTGGTGTTGTAAGATTGTTTACATTTGTCAACCCCAGTCCATCACCGGCATCTCCACCTCATGGTAATGGAGAGCCCACTCTCCCAGAGTATAGAGCAGCACAAAAATGAACCCTCAACAAGACATGTGCCGTTCTATATTCTGGGAATGTTTGATTTCAGTAGCAAAAATCCTGCTCAGCCCACCAGCAGGGACTGTGCCACCAACTCCTCGACTCAGTCCAAAGCTCTTCCTGAACTGCTATGGAAGTTAGGCAATCCCAGCATTCATAGCACAAGTGAAAACACTCCACTAACACTATAGCGCACGTTCCCGGGAAAGAGGAAGGTACTGCTAATTGTTAAGATTGGCCACTTTCATCTGCATTACACCAAGAGCTGAAGAATCCAAAAGGCCAACAGCCTGGTAAGCTTTTTTCTATCTTTCAAAATTTCACAGGAGATCAACAGCTGGAGAGCAAAACTTTGTGGGACCTCTTCAGTACATATGCACTGATTTCTGCTTACCTTTGCCCCCACACAAGAGCAATGTGAGAGGGCAGTATAATGGTAGCTGAATACATGCACCACTCTTAAAAATACATTCAATACTAGACTACTTGGTGCAGCATAATGGAGGTATAAAAGAGCTGAGTGGTATTACAGCACCAATATGAACAGCAGGATATATAAGTATAACTGTTAAAGGGGAGCAAAAATATATATTTCAAAATGTACAAGTGATATTCAATTCTTAAAAAGTTAATTTTTACCAGTGATTACAAATTCCTCAGGAGAATATAAAGTCATCCTTTTTTAAAAAAAAAGTCTACTTGTTCACCAGGAAATCACTATAACAATGTCAAAAATCAAATCGATTTGAAGTTCAAAAAAAATACAAACCTCTACTTCCTGTACAGGTAAGCAAAAAACAAAGGAAAGAGAGAGTGTTACATCATAAAACCAAATACAAGTATTTAGAAACTTTTTTAAAAATCCCGTTTTAAGGAATCGTATGCTTTAGTTTGGTATTGTTGGTGCTAGGATCAGTAACATTAATGATTGCAATTCTTGAAGTAGGAATCCTGTCACTTTGTCAGTTACTAATTTAACAATGGATGGGCTGAACAAACAGAGGTTGAACACTCCCACCCTTCTGCACTTTGACTCCCTTTCCCAGGCAGCAACTGTGTCAGCACTTCACGTGACTGGCACCATTATTCCATCAGTCTATCTTGCCAGAATCAAAGGCAGAAGGCGGCAATGCCAGTTGAACTGATGGCACAACCATTTTTAAATAGAAGTTACAATCAAAATTTTTTTAAAAATCAGTCCTCAAGAAAGATGAATTGTAAACAATTTTACAACACCAAGTTATAGTCCAACGATTTTATTTTTAATCCCACAAGCTTTCGGGGGCTTTCCCCTTCCTCAGTCCTCAGCGTCCACACTGCCTGAGGAAGGGGAAAGCCCCCGAAAGCTTGTGGGATTAAAAATAAAATCGTTGGACTATAACTTGGTGTTGTAAAATTGTTTACATTTGTTAACCCCAGTCCATCACCGGCATCTCCACATCAAGAAAGATGAAGGCACATCTACAGCTTACTGTTTAAAGCATATGGTTGGACAGTGAAATTTCAAGCAGGCTCACAGAATTAGACTCATCAAAATTACAGTACCTACTCACCATTAATAAAATAAACAGCTTTTTTAGAAAGTATTTTACTTATTAACACAAAGAACAAAGAGAGACAATGGGCTAAGCTTTGCGCTGCTTACCCTCCCACTGATTTTTCACAGGTTGGAATGGGTAGGGGATGGAAAAGTTTTGAGAATGCGTTCCACTGTTTCACGTCCTCTGTCTAATTCCCCCGCACCCCCCCCCAATCTCCATTTATCAGGGACCAGTAATGTCAGGGAAACATATGTGGGTGGGCGTATGTAAACATTATGCTCAGCGAAAGAAATCGGACCTCCACAAAGTAGTTCCCTCCATTTCCGTTCGATTGAACGCTGGACAGAAGGCTTGCCGGATTAGCCCAGGCATCCAGAATTCAACTACCAGCAGAAAGGGCAGGGGAATTTCCATGAGAGCCAGGACCTGTGCAAGCAGTCACAGAGTATGACTTTGCAGCGGCTAAAGAGGGGTAAGTCACAATTTTTTTTAAAATTCCAGTTTGCAGGCAGCATGGGATGCCACAGCAGGTGCCCTGAGGCTTGCAGCATCAAGAATCTGCCCTCTTTCCTGAGAGACTCCCTGGAGGAAGCCAGGAGCCTGTCCCCAGTATGCAAATGACCGCAAAGCAAGAGAGAGGGCCAGGATCAAGGGAGCCATTACTGTGGCAGATGAAAGTCCCAACACCCCCACCCCCAGGTGATGCATCTCAATCAATGTTGGAGGGTGTGGAAAGCTCTAGGCTATAAAAATTGTCTGCAAGCAACACAAGTTTATCGCTCCAAACAAAAGCAGCACCAGTCACAGTAGCCAGGGAAGTCGGAAATGTTGACCACAATCCTAATAAAATGCTAGAAGCACACAGAGACACGTCATCACTCTCATGTCCTGACCACTGGTTTTGTTCAATGGCCTTCAAAAAGAAAGGAAAAAGTAAGAAAAAAACGAACTATCAGAAAAACAATTTTCCACTTAGCTCAGGCAAACAAAATAAAATAAAAGAAACACATTAAGAAAAGGAAGGGAAGAGTACAATACGAGCAAAAATAGAAACTGTAAAAACAGAGACGGAAAATTAAAGAAGAAGTAGCATAAGACAAATAAATGACATAGTACAGGATAAAATAGATTTAGAAGAAGAAGTTATATAACACAGGAAAGACAACATTATATAAAGAGGATTCAATTAATGGTCAGGGTAGACTGTTCATTGCTGGGCAATGTAGCATGGAGTTTGTACCATCATGCCCTTTCCATGAGATACAAGATTCAGTCCTTTATGTATCCTGCACTTGTCCATATCATCACGAACACGTGCTTCAAACTAATGGATCAACTGAGTATGTATTTGAATGTTATTCACCTGCCTTGATGCAAATTGAGAATTGCTTTACCAAAAAAAAAGGGGTTTGAAAGGCACTGTCGGTTAGAACACTGTCCTTTCACCAGTGTGCTGGTTTCAATCTAACCCAGACTGACGAGATCGAAGGCTCCTGTCAGCTGCCAGTAAAGATCCTCATTAGGCATTTCACATTTAGTGCTCATGTCGTTTCAGATGTACGAAAGCAGCAGCTTGTAGAGACTCCCTCACAATCCACTTCCTACATTACATTACAACAGTGACTGCACTTCAAAAGTACTTCAAAGGCTGTAAAGTGCTTTGGGACTAGATTGATTCCTGGGACGAGAGGGTAGTCCTGTGAAGAGAGATTGAGAAGAATGAGCCTGTACTCTCTGGAGTTTAGAAGAATGAGAGGTGATCTCATTGAAACATATAAGATTATAAGACTATGAGAGAGCTTGACAGGGTAGATGGGATGAGGATGTTTCCCCTGGCTGGAGAGTTTAGAAATAGGAGGCATAGGGGACGATTTTCGGATGACCGAGCGGGTGTGTCGGGGGGCTCCTAAAATGGCGGAATCCCGGAGCGGGTTTGGAGCCTGGCTTCAATTCGCTGACTTCCGGGTTCCCCAGTGATGCGTTCGGGTGCGCGCGCAGCTCCCGAATGCGGGACTCCCGCCGGCAATTAAAGCTGGCAGGATGCTGCTTTACATAGTTAGGTAGATAGTTGAGGTACTTGAGAGACCTCATTGAGTGGAGATTTTGGCAGGGGTGCAATTTTGAAGGATCCTCAGCGTGTTTCCCGTGCTGTGGGAAACACACCCTGTTGGAGCAGACATGTTTCAGCCAGCAGGCAGTGGGAGATGCAAAGGATTATTTGACAGGTGGGGAGAAAACCTCATTTATTGCAGCAGGGCACTCTGTCACTTCAGACAAAGTTTTGGCTGCAACACCTTTGTGTTTTCACTCAAAATTATTAATTTATACCCTAAACTCTGCTGTGCAAACACATTTACCTACTTTGTGGACCCCTCAAACTAATACTGTCAGTTTGGGGGACACCATAGCTCCATTCATCACTTCATCAGAGGAGAAGCAACATCACCAGCCTCGCCGTCCACCTCCACCACGTGGAGCTCCATAACACAGTGCTGCGCCACAGGCACCTGCACAATAGCACGGAGGGCAACAACAGAGAGAGCGACGTCGCAGGAGGCACTACCCTCACAACAGGGTCTACAGACCGAGGCTCAGCTTCCTGGACCTCTCTAAGGAGCAGTGGATACGAAGGCTCAGAGTCAGTCGGCAGGTAGTCGTGGACATCTGCAGCCTCCTTCATGCCGAGCTGCTCCCGGCTGGCCCGAGCAGCATCTTCTTACCCGTCGCTATCAAAGTCACCATTGCCCTCAACTTCTTCGCCTCCGGATCATTCCAGGGTGCCACTGGGGATATCGCCCGGGTCTCTCAGTTGTTGGCACACAAGTGCATAAGGCTTGTTTCACAGGGCCTTGCACTATGTCAACTTCCCCATGGATGACCTCAGCCAGACGGAGAGGGCAGTGGGATTCTACGCTGTGGCTGGCTTCCCACGGGTACAGGGTATAATCAATGGCACCCATATAGCAATACGAGCACCTCCACACGAGCCAGGACTTTTCATCAACAGGAAGGGCTATCACTCCATCAACACTCAGCTCATCTGTGCCCACCGCAAGAGATTCCTTCACGTGTGTGCCAGATACCGATTCCTTCATCCTCCGGGAGTCCAACATCCTGCCCCTCTTCCATGCACCGAACACCCACAAGGGCTGGCTCCTCGGGGACAAGGGATACCCCCTGCACACGTGACTCATGACACCTCTGAGGAACCCCACCACCGAGCAACAGCGTTGATATAACAACAGCCACATCGCTACCAGGTCTATAATTGAACATGCTATAGGGCTGCTCAAGATGCGCTTCAGGTGCCTTGATCGTTCTGGGGGAGCACTTCAATACGCACCAGACAGAGTGGGACGCATTATAGTCGTCTGTTGTGCCCTGCACAGAGCACAACAGAGAGGGGTGCCACTGGAGGAGGCCCCATCCACATCTGCCACCCATATTGAGGAGGAGGAGGAGGAGCAATCCATGGGCAGAACAGCGGCTCACCTGGCTGATCGTGAGGCCAGGGAGTCACTGATATGTGAATGGTCATCCCAACATCAAACACTATGAAGAGTCCAGTCTTCACCACCTGGACAGAGCAGCGACCACACCAGCCAATGCCCCCCCCCCCACCACCGCCCCCTGCTCAAAATAGTCGTGCAACTGCACATACACCCACTGTAGAGTGACCCAATGGGTGGCATCAAGTGTGGGTATTCATGGTGAACCTCAAGAAAGGGCCTTATTACAGAAGCCAGTCAAGAATGGCCAAGAAATGGCAATAGTGGTGACAATAATAGTATTTAATGTGCCATTAACAAAAATAAAATGTAAATAAAAAACATGACAAACTGTCAAACACCCTTGTGCATAGCCTTTGTGCTCACAAAACCTTTGCGCTCACAAAACCTTTGCCTTACACTTACGAGTACTCCTACATGGTGCTTCCCCTGTGGCTGCAGCAGAGGTAGTGGCAGGTTGCTCTTGTTCATGCCCTCAGCGATTAGATGCTTTGGACCTACGCCCTCTGGGTTTCGGTGCCTGCGAGGGCCCCTCCAAAGACTGATCCACCTGTACCTGTGCAGGGGCAGACTCGGCCACCTGGAGAGGAGGCAGCATTGCGGGTACAGGTGGAGAGCGGGGTAATGGGTGAGACATGGGGGCGCTTTGAGTGGCATCCCCACTTCCATATCCCCTTTCGCCATCTTCCCTCCCCTCCCCTGGGCCAGGCCCACACCACTCCTACCACTCTGCTGGAGGACAATTTGGAGGATATGTGTGAAGCTTTGTAAGGCCAGTGCCAGAGTATCTGCCTGCCTGTTTAAGGCAGCAGAAAGTTGCTCACCTTGAGTCCGTAGGGTCGTTGTCAGGGCCTCAATAGAATCATTGGTGAGTCGTGCTTGAAGCTCGATGGAGGCTAGCCTTTTCCCTCCATCCCAGACATTCCCACACTTACCCGCGACACAATCTCAGAGATGCCCTCACGTCCCTGTGACAGTATCTCAGAGATTCCCTCCTGTACCTGTGCCACCGTCCCACTTATGCAGGAGTAGGACTCCTCCATCCTCTGCGCGATTGTGGAGAGTGCGCGTGGCATTTGTTCCAGCACCTCGCAAATGTGCTGCTGCCCCTCGATCATTCTCCTTTTCATGGATGGCCCCCAGGGTTCAGCATCCGTGTCCAGCTGAGCAGAGCCACTGACGCGGACTCTCCACAGCTGTCCCTGCCACTAGTGTTTGCTTGTGCTCACATGTGTGGTGACTCAATATGTGTGACCCCAATTAACCGAGGATGGGGACCCACCGAGGTGTGTGTATCTGTGTTGGTGGATGGCTCGCTCAGATGTGACGGTGCCCCCTCAGAGGCCAGCAGGTCCTCTGAGGAATCGGCCTCCGCCGTCACGGCGGTCGCTGAAGGCCCTGTAAGAGAACAGAAGGCAATATTGAACATGATGACAGATGTTGAGGTGCTGAAGATGGCAAGGCATGTTCACATCATTTGCTATTGTGAGTGCTGAATGTTAAAGTTCTGTCACCAGCCGTTTGTCAGGTGGCAGTCTCCGCGTCCCCAATGGACAGGCACTCGAGGGTGCGGCTTAGTTCAAGAGCCACCGTGTCTGTGAGGACGATGATCTGTTGCAGCCCCCCTCCGGTCTTCGCCCTCTCCCGTACATTCTGGGCTCTCTTCTCCTGTAAGGGGAGAAAGTAGAGAGGCATGAGTGAGGGATGGTGACGTGGCCAATCGCTGAATGCATTGGTTTGGGTGAGGCTGACCGTGAAAGAGATGCATCAGATGGTGAGTATGAGACAGAGCCATGATATTATGAGGATTGGGTCGAGTGGTCGTGGTGGGATGAGTACTGGGGAGGTGAGTAAGTGCAGGTAAGTTGAGGATGAGGTTTGAGTGGGTGTGAGGAGTGATGTGGTAGAGTAATGTTGGCAGTGCAGAAGGAGTTGTGGTGTGGGGGTGGTGATGTGGAAGACGGAGTGTAGGAAAATGAGTAAGTGTACTCACTTTGGCTGACCTAGTTAGGACATTGAAGCGCTTCCTGCACTGGATCCATGTGCAGGAGATGTTGCTGATGCTGGTGACCTCCTCTGCCACCTACAGCCAGGCCTTCTTGGTGGCAGAGGCAGGCCACATCCTCCCATCCGCCGGTTAGAAAATATCCCTCCTCCTCCTCACCCCATCCAGTAGGACCTGGAGTGAGGCAGCAGTAAATCTGGGAGCAGCCTTTCCCCTGGGCTGCTCCATTCTATAATTTTGGTTCTTTGCTGCAAGAGCAGCATTGGAGGACTGCCCCTTTAAGTAGGGCTCCTCCAGCCGACAGCCTGTGATGCGGTGCGCAGTCTGTCCGCTGCGCAGGTTGACGACGGGAAACCCGGAAGCCAGGTAAGTGGCTTCAATTTACCCGCGATCACGTGGGGAACGGACAGATTTTACTGGGTGGGTTACCCAAGCGCCCAGTCGCCCCCTGCTGCCATCCCGCCTCCCTGGTAATATCGGGGCCATAGTCTCAGGATAAGGAGTTGGACATTCAGGACTGAGATGAGGAGAAATTTCTTCACTCAGAGGGTCGTGAATATTTGGAATTCTCAGCCCCAGAGGGCTGTGGATGCTCAGTTGTTGAGTATATTCAAGACTGAGATCGATAGATTTTTGGACTCTAAGGGAATCAAGGGATATGGGGTCGGGCAGGAAAGTGGAGTTGAGGTTGAAGATCAGCCATGATCTGATTGAATGGCGGAGCCGTATGGCCTACTCCTGCTCCTATTTCTTATGTTCTTATGGGACGTCCTGAGGCCATGAAAGGCGCTTCATAAATGCAAGTTCTTTCTTTCTTTTCCCTTGTTCTGATGGTAAAATCATACACTTACATTTTTGTTGATCTATAATTCTGCTGCTGGTACAAGATCATCGGTTTTTGTAATGTAAATATGGGAGCTAGCACATGGACATCACTCTCCACAACTGAACTACAGAAGCACTGAAGGTGAATGCATCTTGTGAAGTAATTTTCAGCCCTGGCCCGCAGCATAAAACCTTTCCAAAATGATTAGTGTGGGATTCTGTGATTTGAACTCAATAACCCTTTAGCTGAGAATCAAGTGCTTGGCTATCGGAAGTGTTTGTCAACTTGTAATTTATTTCTTTTAAAAAGAAAATTTGAAGACCAAGTTGCTTTAATGATTGCTCAATGCTGTTTTCATGTTGCCTGAAAGAAGTTATCACATCAATTTTAAAAATGTTATATTTTTTTTGAAGTATTGAAACTAGTTACAGCTGTCCTTATAAAGCTCCTATAGATCAAAGAGCATTTTCATCATGCCAGTTTATTAAAAATTGTCCGAAGCTTTCCGACCAGCTTTGGAATCCCATCACTGCAGATCAGCACTCACTACTGTTGAAATATATTTATGCGTTGACCAGAAAATTAAACTCTCACACATCGCTGGCTTCTAAGAAAATGGAAAAAAAAGCTTTCTCCCCCCATAGCTTTCTGCAAATTAAAAACATTCCAATTTCAAATGAAATCACACTGTTGATTTTGTTGTCTAAACTTCACAGAAAAGTGTTATCTTGCAAAGCTAAAACTGAAAGTCGTTCAAGAAATATGAAGATAATAGAGGTAGTTAATCTGTAAAATTAGTCAAAATCCAGATCTACCAACACGTGTAACAGGGACTTGAAAAATGTACAATATTTATAAACTGACCACTAGATGTTTGAACTCTCAAAAAAAAATGTATCAAAGATCATCACATCAGAATCTCAAGTTTACCATTTCATTCCAGCTCTCAAAACTGTACAACTGTTAGAAAATAATTCAGAATTTCTGATAACTAATGCCATCTTAAAGAGACCATTTTAATATAGATAGAAGATGTTTCCACTTGTGGGGGAGTCCAAAACTAGGGGCCATAAATATAAGATAGTCACTAATAAAGTCTGATTGAAAGGCTGGCTGCCGACAGGAGCTGCAACGCCGGGGGTCGGGGTGGGGGGGGTGGTGAAGAAAGAGAGCGAGATGTCATCCGACTCTGGAACGGTAGATCGGGGGGGCGGGGGAAAAGAGAGGGGGAGATCGGGGGAAGATATGGGGACAACGGGAGAAGATATGGGGGAGGGGAGGAGAGGGGAAGATCAGGGGCGGGGGAGATCAGGGGATCAACCCTGGTTCAAAGAGGAGTGTACAAGTGCATAGCACTAGACGTACCTAAAAATGAGGTGACAACCTGGTGAAGCTACAACTCAGGATTACATACATGTTACACAACAGAAGCAACATGCTATAGACAGAGCTAAGCGATTCCACAACCAACGGATCAGGTCAAAGCTCTACAGTCCTGCCACATCCAGTCGTGAATGGTGGTGGACAATAAAACAACTAACGGGAGGAGGAGGCTCTGTAAACATCCCCATCCTCAATGATCGCAGAGTCCAGCACGTGAGTGCAAAAGACAAGGCTGAAGCGTTTGCAACCACCTTCAGCCAGAAGTGCCGAGTGGATGAATCATTTCGGCCTCCTCTCGATATCCCCACCATCACAGAAGCCAGTCTTCAGCCAATTCGATTCACTCCACGTGATATCAAGAAACGGCTGAGTGCACTGGATACAGCAAAGGCTATGGGCCCTGACAACATCCCAGCTGTAGTGCTGAAGACTTGTGCTCCAGAACTAGCTGTGCCTCTAGTCAAGCTGTTCCAGTACAGCTACAACACTGGCATCTACCCAACAATGTGGAAAATTGACCAGGTATGATCTGTCCACAAAAAGCAGGACAAATCCAATCCGGCCAATTACTGCCCCATCAGTCTACTCTCAATCATCAGCAAAGTGATGGAAGGTGTCGTCGACAGTGCTATCAAGAGGCACTTACTCACCAATAACCGGCTCACTGATGCTCAATTTCGGTATCACCAGGACCACTCGGCTCCAGACCTCATTACAGCCTTGGTCCAAACGTTGACAAAAGAGTTGAATTCCAGAGGTAAGAGCGACTGCCCCGGACATCAAGGCAACATTTGACCGAGTGTGGCACAAAGGAGCCCTAGTAAAATTGAAGTCAATGGGAATCAGGGGGGAACTCTCCAGTGGCTGGAGTCATACCTAGCACAAAACAAGATGCTAGTGGTTGTTGGGGGCCAATCATCTCAGCCCCAGGACATTGCTGCAGGAGTTCCTCAGGTCAGTGTCCTAGGCCCAACCATCTTCAGCTGCTTCATCAATGACCTTCCCTCCATCATAAGGTCAGAAATGGGGATGTTCGCTGATGATTGCACAGTGTTCAGTTCCATTTGCAACCCCTCAGATAATGAAGCAGTCCGAGCCCGCATGCAGCAAGACCTGGACAACATCCAGGCTTGGGCTCATAAGTGGCAAAATGCATTCGCACCAGACAAGTGCCAGGCAATGACCATCTCCAACAAGAGAGAGTCTAACCACCTCCCCCTGACATTCAACGGCATTACCATCGCCGAATCCCCCACCATCAACATTCTGGGGGTCACCATTGACCAGAAACTTAAGTGGACCAGCCACATAAATACTGTGGCTACAAGAGCAGGTCAGAGGCTGGATATTTTGCGGCGAGTGACTCACCTCCTGACTCCCCAAAGACTTTCCACCATCTGCAAGGCACAAGTCAGGTGTGTGATGGAATACTCTCCACTTGCCTGGATGAGTGCAGCTCCAACAACATTCAAGAAGCTCGACACCATCCAGGACAAAGCAGCCTGCTTGATTGGCACCCAATCCACCACCCTAGACATTCACTCCCTTCACCACCGGCGCACCGTGGCTGCAGTGTGTACCATCCACAGGATGCACTGCAGCAAATCGCCAAGGCTTTTTCGACAACACCTCCCAAACCCGTGACCTCTACCACCTAGAAGGACAAGGGCAGCAGGCACATGGGAACACCACCACCTGCACGTTCCCCTCCAAGTCACACACCATCCCGACTTGGAAATATATTGCCGTTCCTTCATCGTCGCTGGGTCAAAATCCTGGAACTCTCTACCTAACAGCATTGTGGGAGAACCTTCACCACACGGACTGCAGCGGTTCAAGAAGACGGCTCACCACCACCTTCTCAAGGGCAATTAGAGATGGGCAATAAATGCTGGCCTTGCCAGCGATGCCCACATCCCATGAACGAATAAAAAACATAGGGGAGGGTGGAAAGAGAGAGAGATCGGAAAGGGAGACATTGGACATCAGAGCAGGGTGGAAAGGTAGGTTGATTTTGTGTTTTAACTTTGTGCAAAGTTGTTTTATTTTAATTTTATTTATTTAGTTTATTTTTGCCGGATCCGGCCCTGGTTTCACCAGCCGTGAATCAGAAGCCATGTGAAAACTGCTCAGTTAAGTTAAAAATCTTCTAACTACCTAATATGTCACAAGTAAAGTGCCTTAAGTACCTCAATGAGGTACATTTGGTTCTTTAACTATCATCCCGCTGGCTTTAATTGCCGGTGGGACTTCTGGATTCGGGACGCCCACGCGCACACAGGTGCATCTGTGGGGAACTCGGAAGTCGGCGGGTTGGAGTGGGCTTCTGAACCCGCTCTGCATTTTTCACAGCCCCCCTGCCCCTAACGCACCCGCAATTTAAGTTTAAAATTGAGCCGTTTGTTGAAAAGGTCCTGCGTTACAGTATCGTGCAGCTTAAACTTCCTTGAGCTTTACCACGTATATCATTTACCTTATGCAAAAAGTTCACATTGCACGCATACTGCAATTTAGATTATAAAATTCCAGGATATGTGAAGCACTCCATTCCCAGCTTTCAAGGGAATAACTCATTGTTCTAATATTTTGCAAATGATAAGCTCCATACGCACCGGAGCATAAATTGTGTAATTAGACTCCAATTGCACAGTTCAGAGCTTATGCTAAGAGCAAGGATACAAAAAGTCAACAGAACTAATGAGGATGCAACAAAGGTCGATAACACTTTCTGCACCTGCTGGGGCTCTTGGCCTTTGAAGTATTTTGCATAATCAGCACATCAGCAACCCAACATCTAGGCATCTACAATCACTAAGAAAAAAGTGCGATATTTTCTGATTGGCGATGCTCACATACAAATGCTTATTGCGCTTGCACTACATTCCTCTTTGTTCAGGTACGTGGTCAAATGGGTCAAGCCTGCCCAAAAATAATGCACAGGAGAATCTAACACAAGCACACAAAGCTTCTATACGTGATCTTCACTGATTGGAAAATACAGATTGAATTTTTATGGTGTTCTGGGAGACAAATTTGCTCCTGCATAATTCTAGGATTTTCCCCTTATGCTGGTAATCTCCGCATTAACATATTTAAAATTTTATCTCTCGTGGCCATTATTCTTCCCCAGCAGTAACACTCTGGAGATGGCAGAAGGGTTAGCCAAGTAGTAAGTATGAGTTAAACCTTAAATCTTGTAACTTTGCTTCAGAAAATGCTGTTGGAGCATAATTCTGGAATTTTGTCCCATTAAAGTCAGGTTACCTGCCACGTCTAAAGAAATAGGAGCAGGAGTAGGCCAATCGGCCCTTCGAGCCTGCTCCGCCATTTAATAAGATCATGGCTGATCTGATCCTAACCTCAAATCTAAATTCATGTCCACTTTCCTGCCCGCTCCCCGTAACCCCTAATGTCTGGTGGAGGTGGTGTTATCAGTATATAACAAAACATACCAACACAGATAAGAGCAGGTTGATAAAGGGACAGCTGGCCATGGAAATTCTTTCATAGTACCGTAGTAAGTTACAGCACAAAAACAAATCAAATTTGCATTGGTGCTTTCCTCCTCAGAAGCATCGAGTTTAATCCTACTCTACTGCTCACTCCCCAAACCTCTAATATTCTGCAACTATCTAATCCCCTTTTAAAATAATTCATGGACTCTGTTTCAACAACAGTTTGTGGAAGAGAATTTGGGGTGCCAAAACTGTACACAATAATCCAACTGTGGAGTCACTAAGATCTTATATAAATTCAACATTACCTTCTTGCTTTTGTATTTCACTTAATTCTATGTGCCATTATCTTTGCAATAAATCTTGTGTGTGGTACCTTAGCAGAATCTTTTTGAAAATCCATATAAACCAAATTCATTGCATTTCTTCAGAGACTTCTATAAGGTTGGTCAAGCACAACTTGCCTTTTAGAGGTCTGTGCAGACTGGCCCTGATTAACTTATGTTTCTCAAAGTGCTTATTAATTTCACCCTGCAATATAGACTCGCGCAATTTATCAATAACTGAAGAAAGATTAACCAGTCTATAATTTCCTGGCCTATCCTGGTCTCAATTTTTGCAGAAAGGAGTCATATTTCAGTCCTCTGTATCAATTTTCCCAGAAACCTTTGATGTAAACCCATAATATGCAAATGATTTATCTACCTTAAGTTTGAGCAACATCTTCAGTACCATTTCTCTTTGAATATTAGCCTTCATTAACTGTTCTCCCCCACCAATACAGAGCCTGAAAATTGTACTTTCATTGAATTATTTTCTACAAATTGTGTACATTCTGCAGCTGGATTAACAAGCTTTGACATTTATCAGTTAATTGCCTCATTAGATGCTTGAGAAGATTAAATGGTCATTGTTATAAGTGCATTAATGTTTCAAAAACCACACATTCCCATGATTTCTTTAGCAGTAAGAAAAATGAGCATTTCTCAAAGATTTCTTCCAAACCGAGGAAATCATGGCTTCTAGTCAGAATTCACCTCTAATAATTGGAAATAACCACCTTAACGACCATAAGTGAACTACTTGACCTATGTTAATCACTTGTTCTCCACTCCACAAGGTGGCAAACAGCAGAAATGGCATTAAATGCAAACACATTGTGGAAAGACAAGTTTTCTACACCCAAAGGCTGCATCAATGATTTACATCAAAACTGAGCTCAACAAAGATATAAAAAAATTTATCTTGCAAGATGTGGAGAAAAACCCAATATGGGCAAAATCAAAAGGAGGTCAAAATGTTCCATCTTGTGAAACAAGGACTGGACTCCACTAATTTACTTTTAATGCTTCAGAATATCAGTGTCTCAGTTATCATCATCAAATGTCGTACAAGATGCATCAATGAGGCCTTTAGGTGTTGAACTCAATTTAAAGGCAAATCAAGGAAGCATCATATTTCCATAGATGACTTGTCCATACATTTTTCTCCTTGGGTTTGGAATAAGGGATATGATTATGGGCTCAGAAGGAGGCCTCTGTCTAGTAAAAAGAACCTCGTGAAACTACTAGAGGTGTGGAAACAGAAAAAGTGCAATGAAGTCCATGTAGGGAGCAAATATTTGAGTGGTAGTATTGACAGGTTGTAGGCATCTCCGGTAAGAAGGATAAAATACTATTGAGTCTTCATTTCCTCCACTACAATAGACTGGAAGGAGAACTATGCCCCATAGGTAGAGAATTATTTCACAGTGTTTATGGACACAGTGCAAGGTAGGTTTAGTCATGTTTGTAGGGATGTAAGTACATTATGAAGCATTCCACAATATCAAGCTGCCCAGCTGTTGCAGAATCTCACCTTTTTGGTTCATGGATACATATATTAGTGAGATCCATCAGTCATCCTCCTTACAAGCACTGGGATATCACTCTTTAGACTGCCATGCAGGTCAGCCTAAAGCTTACTTGAGGAGATTGTTGGGATGTTGTCTGATGGCACTGTGATTGATGTGCCAAATGGAGACGGATACTGTGGAGAGTATTTCTATTTACAATTCATCCCAAAACTCCATTTACAATTCTTCTCAGAGCTCCTCTGTTAGTGATGTGTAATATCTATAAACTAATCAAATGTAAAGAGAGAATTCAATGAGGTTATCAGTTCTCCACCTCAAAAAATAAGGTAAGTTTCTTTACACTGTTCACATTTCCAGATTTTGAATTTGTACTGCCTTATCTCAGCTGGTTTTTAGTACTTTAAAATATTTTCTTGGATACAACTGCTGAGTTTTTCTTAACATCAGCAAAGAGGCAAATATATTACATAAATTATGTAATGAATGGAGCTTCGTTTAACTTTTATCCAGTGTAAAATAAGTTTTATTTACTTCCTGTAAAAGCTTTTTATCTTGGTTAGAATAAAATGTCTGCTTCAACCACTTCTGGTCTTGTGCCTCTCTTCTGAACATGATGGTCCTTTAATCACTTATCTACAAGTCACAGTGAAGTCCTAATTTGGCAGTGCTGCGTGAGGCATGGTGCTAAACAGCTTCTCGAATCATCCGTGCCTGCGGCTCTCTTTTATCCTATTGGTCCCACTTTTATTTAAATATAAATGCAGCACCTGGTTTGGGTTGTTCCAATTCACATGCAAGTATTTTCCATAACTGTATATCTTCACAAGTCCATTGTTGTCTTTCCAGGTAATGGATTTTTAGGTAATATTGGCTCAGATTGTCCTCTGAGCAGCGAACAAACAACACCTGCCGCTCGTTAGACTGGCACTTAAACTTGTCTTGTTCTTTTTCGCGGCATGTTCCTCTCATGTGGCGCTGAATCCAAAATGGCATCCTCTACAAGGCATCTGGGACCTGTGTGAACAGGGCAAGCAACTGTCTATCCCCTTAACCAAATCAGATTAAAGCATGTTAATAAGCCGTGCAGTCAGAACCAGGAAGTGTAAGTTAGAATAGTGAATTTAATGTCAGATCAGGTACAGAAAGCAAAATAAAGAGAGGGTAAAAATATTGAATTAAGAGACAAAGGGGACAGAAAGAAAAAGTAAAAAATAAAATTATATATATTTTTTTAATATCCATCAATTAAAATCTTAAGGAATGAGACTCCACACTTGTAAAAGTAAATTTTCAGTGCCAGGATGTTGTTTGGCAGTCATTAAGACTTACCACACTGTTAAAAGTGAGATTAGACTTAAATAACTTGACCTATCTTTTTTGGAATCTTACAACACGCGGTTTTTGTCCAACAGTTTTATTTGAAAATCACAAGCTTTCAGAGGCTTTCTCCTTCATCAGGTGAGTGTGGGATTCCATGGAAGGTACTGCATATATAGTCAGAGAACAATACCTGGTGATTACAGATAATCTTTCCAACTGCCCGTTGTCAAGGCAATCAAAGGAATTCGAATAGTGTTCAGACAGTGAGACATTACATACAGGACTAATGAATATACAAACGGTCAGAACCCAAAGACAGAGAAAGAGAGAGAGAGAGAGAGAGAGAGAGAAACATCCGAAAGGAAGAGAAAGAGAGAGAATGACCAGTTGTATTAAAAACAGATAACTCTTTTTTCGCTGGTGGGGTTACGTGTAGCGTGACATGAACCCAAGATCCCGCTTGAGGCCGTCCTCATGGGTGCGGAACTTGGCTATCAATTTCTGCTCGACAATTTTGCGTTGTCGTGTGTCTCGAAGGCCGCCTTGGAGAACACTTACCCGAAGATCGGTGGCTGAATGTCCTTGACTGCTGAAGTGTTCCCCTACTGGGAGGGAACTCACCTGTCTAGCGATTGTTGCGCGATTATCTGTGTCGATGATCTGGCATGTCTTGCAGAGGTTGCCGTGGCAGGGTTATGTGGTGTCGTGGACACTGTTCTCCTTAGAAGACAAACACGGGACGCAACCAACAGAGTACCCTTCGTTGTCCAGTACTTCCCCGGAGCGGAGAAACTACGCCATGTTCTCCGCAGTCTTCAACATGTCATCGATGACGACGAACACCTCGCTAAGGCCATCCCCACGCCTCCACTACTCGCCTTGAAACAGCCACCCAACCTCAAACATACCATCGTTCGCAGCAAATTACCCAGCTTTCAGGAGAACAGCGTCCACGACACCACACAACCCTGCCACGGCAACCTCTACAAGACATGCCAGATCATCGACACAGATACCACCATCACATGAGAGGACACCACCCACCAGGTACATGGTTCATACTCCTGGGACTCGGCCAACGTTGTCTACCTCATACGTTGCAGGAAAGGATGCCCCAGAGCATGGTACATCGGCGAGACCATGCAGACACTGCGACAACGGATGAACGGACACCGCGCAACAATCGCCAGACAAGAGGGTTCCCTCCCAGTCGGGGAACACTTCAGCAGTCAAGGACATTCAGCCACCGATCTTCGGGTAAGCGTTCTCCAAGGCGGCCTTCGAGACACACGACAACGCAAAATCGTTGAGCAGAAATTGATAGCCAAGTTCCGCACCCATGAGGACGGCCTCAAGCAGGATCTTGGGTTCATGTCACGCTACACGTAACCCCACCAGCGAAAAAAGAGTTATCTGTTTTTAATACAACTGGTCAGTCTCTCTCTTTCTCCCTTACGGATGTTTCTCTCTCTCTCTTTCTCTGTCTTTGGGTTCTGACCATTTGTATATTCAGTAGTCCTGTATGTAATGTCTCTCTGTCTGAACACTATTCGACTCCTTCGATTGCCTTGACAACGGGCAGTTGGAAAGATTATCTGTAATCACCAGGCACTGTTCTCTGACTATATATGCGGTACCTTTAATGGAATCCCACACTCACCTGACGAAGGAGAAAGCCTCCGAAAGCTTGTGATTTTCAAATAAAACTGTTGGACTATAACCTGGTGTTGTAAGATTCCTTACATTTGTCCACCCCAGTCCATCACCGGCATCTCCACATCATATCTTTTTTGGGTGAGATTAGTTCGTATCGATCAGGTCAGTGCAGGAATTTCACGCTGTTCCATTCATTTGAACGGTGAGTCAGCCGGCAAGATGTCGTTCTCGCGCAGCTTATGGAGGAGCAGGGCATCTGGTACAGCAACATCCAGATTTACACATTTAACTGCGCATGTGGAGTCGTCGGAAGTTGCCCTACCATTTGCACTGATATAGGGTGAACCCTGTTAGCCTCGCTGTTATTTTCATAACAAAATCTGGCCCATTATATTACTGAGGCAGATTGTATGACATAAAGGGCTCGATTTTCGCACCCCCGAGCAGGAGGGGCTGCGAAAATCGGGGATTCCCGGGGCCGGTCCGGAGCCCGGCTCCAACCTGCGCACTTCCGGGTTCCCCAGTGATGCGCTGACATGCGCGCGCAGCCCCCGCATGTGGGACTCCCGCCGGCAATTAAAGCCGCGGGTGCCACTTGAAGTAATTAACCAGGTACTTCAGGTCATTTATTGACCCGATATTTTAGGAGGGGTGGGATTTTCAGATCAACTGGGACTGTTTCCCTGACTCGCCGGCCACGCCGTCCACCTCTGACACGTGGAGCCCCACAACACAGTGCTGTGACACATCCACCTGCACAGCAGGAGGGAGGCCACTACCCTCGCCACAGGGTCTACAGACAGAGGCTCAGCTTCCTGGACCTCTCTGAGCAGCAGTGCACACAGAGGCTCAGAGTTACTCAACATGTAGTCATGGACATCTGCAGCCTCCTTCATGCCGAACTGCTCCCGGCTGGCCCGAGCACCATCTTCTTACCTGTCGCTGTCAAAGTCACCACTGCCCTCAACAACTTCTCCTCCACATCCTTCCAGGGTGCCACCGGGGACAACGCCGACGTCTCTCAGTCATCTGCACAAAAGAGTCCTGCAAATACACCTATACCCACCCTGCAGTGACACAATGGGTGGTATCATTTGTGGGTCTTCATTGTGATCCTCAGGAAAGGGCATTATTGTACAAACCAGACAAGATTCGCAAAGTCGTGGCAGTAGTGGTGACAATATAATATGTTATGTGAGTTGATCAGAAATTAAATATATAAGTAAAAACCATGACAAACCCTCAAACACCCTTGTGCATTCCCTTCATGCTCACGACACGTTTGCCTTACGCTTCCTACTGCACATATGTGATGCATGCCCTGTGGCAGGTTGAGTGAGGCTGACCTTGAAAGAGATGCATGAGAGGGTGAGTATGAGAGAGAGCCATGAGATTGTATGAGGATTGGGTTGAGTGGTAGTGGTGGGATGAGTACTGGCGAGGTGAGTAAGTGCAGGTAAGATGAGGATGAGCTTTGAGTGGGTATGAGGAGTGATGTGACAGAGTAGTGTTGGCAGTGCAGAAGGAGATGTGGGGTGGGGGCGGTGATGTGGCAGACGGAGTGTAGGGGAATGAGTACTCACTTCGGCTGACCTATTTAGGTCATTGAAGCGCCTCCTGCACTGTATGCAGGTGCGCGATATGTTGGTGGTGCAGGTGACCTCCTCTGCCACCTCGAGCCAGGCCTTCTTGGTGGCAGAGGCAGGCCACTTCGTCCCGCCCTCCGGGGGGGGGAAGATCTTTATCCTCCCCCTCCTCCTCACCCCATCCAATAAGGCCTGGAGTGAGGCATCATTAAACCTGGGAGCAGCCTTCCCCCTGGGCTGCTCCATGCTGTAATTTTTCCTATTTTCTGCAGCAGTCAGTCAGTGGAGGACTGCCCCTGTAAATAGGACTCCTCCAGCTGACAGAGCTTACTGCGCATGCGCAGTCTGCCCGCTGCGCAGCTTTCCAGCGCGAAACCTGGAAGCAAAGGTAAGTGGCTTCAATTAGCCTGCGATTGCGTGCGGAGCACCCCGATTTCACCGGGCGTGTTACCCACGGGCCCAGTCGACCCCCCGCTGCGAACCCGCCACCCTCCTAATATCGGGCCCAAAATGTTAACACTCAGTCGTGGATACCAGTCACTGGTATACAGCAAGATGTATTCCTAATTAGGGAAAAAAGGTACAATGGTTTATATTATGAATGTAACATATTTCTGAGATCTAATGGGCCGGATTTTGCTGCCAAAATAACGGCGAGCCTAACAACGTTCAACGTTATTCCTGTGCAAATGGTAGAGCAACTTCTGGCGACTGCACATGCGCAGTTAAACGTGGAAATCTGGATGTTGCTCTACCAGATGCCCTGCTCCTCCGCAAGCTTCGCGAGAACGACATCTTGCTGGCTGGCTCACCGTTCAGATGAATGGAATGGTGTGAAGTTCCTGCACTGACCTGTGGAAACAAACTAATCTCACCAAAAAAAGGTACATCAAGTTTTTTTTAAAGTCTAAGCTCACTTTTAATGGCGCGATAAGCCTTAATGACAGTCAAACAACCTCCTGGCACTGAAAATTTACTTTTACAAGTGTGGAGGCTCATTCCTTCAGATTTTAATTGTTGTTGAACATTTTTTTAAAAATGTTAATTTTAATTTTCTTTACTTTTTCTTTCTGACTCTTAATTCAGTATTTCTTACCCCCTCTTTATTTCACTTTCTGTACCTGATTTGACATTGAATTCACTTCCTGGTTCTGACTCTCGCTGCACATTAGATGCTTTAATCTGATTGGTTGAGGAGATAGACAGTTACTTGCCCCGTTCACACAGGTCCCAGATGCCCTGTAGGGGGTGCCGTTTTAGATTCAGTGCCCCATGAGAGGAACTTGCTGTGAAAAAAAACAAGAAAAGTTTATGGGTCAGTGCACTCTAATTAGCAGCGGGTGCTGTTCGTTCGCCGCTCAGAAGAAAATCTGGGCCATGATCTTTTCATCTCCCTTACAGTTTGTAAACCATATTTCACCTGGTGCAGAAATTATGCAGTCACAGTGGATTCTTGGGTCAAGTCCAAAGTCAACAAGATCTATCCCCCAATAACTGGTGAATTTCTCAATTCTGCAAAAGGAGTTTTCTGCCCAATTTAACACAGGATCGACAATATACATCGCTGGAAATGTAACTAAACCCAATTTCTGCCCAAAACATGGGTCAAAACTAATCGGAGAATTTAATGACATCTGGACAATTCCACCCATCATGTTGATAATTCATCATGAAACCTGTCTGTTATTTCTTTATTTTTCACTGTTGCACTCAATATATTACGATTCCATATACTCCTACACTTGCAGTGAAATCCGATAAAGATACTGGAGGTTTATTAACAGATGTTTCACTGTTTACAGGAATCTATACACCAAGCCCTCTTTCATAGAAACAGAACGGTTACAGCACAGGAGGAGGCCATTCGGACCATCACACCTGTGCCAGCTCTTTGTAAGAGCAATCCAGTTAGTTCCATTCCACCGCTCTTTCCCCGTAGCTCTGCAAATTTTTTCCCTTCAATTATTTATCTCATTCCTTTTTGAAAGTCATGATTGAATCTGCTTCCACCACTTTTCCAGGCAGCGCATTCCAGGCCATAACTACTCGCTGCATAAAAAAGTTTTTCCTCAGGTCGCCTTTGGTTCTTTTGCCAATCACCTTATATCTGTGTCCTCTGGTTCTTGACCCTTCCGACAATGGGAACAGTTTCTCTTTGTTTACTTTATCTAAACCCTTCATGATTTTGAACACCTCTATCAAATCTCCTCTCAACCTCTGCTGTAAGGAGAACTACCCCAGCTTCTCCAATCTATCCACGTAACTGGTTCCAGAGATGAGGTACTTCATTCTAGTAAATCTTTTCTGCACCCTCTCTAAGGCCTTCACATCCTTCCTAAAGTGCAGAATTGGACTCAATACTCCAATTGTGGCCAAAGAAGTGTTTTATAAACGTTCAACATAACCTCCTTGCTTTTGTACTCTATGCCTCTATTTATAAAGCCCAAGATCCCATATGCTTTTTTAATCACTTTAAACAGGAGCTGCCTGTAAACTTGGGCCAAAAATTCTTGCTCAACTAAAGTCAGAACACTTCTAAGTCATCTTAAATGTCAAATGAAATCAATTCACCATGAACGCTGTGCCCTCTCTTTAATAGTGTACTCTTAAATCCATTTTCTGCTCTGCTAACTTCTTCTGACCAGAAATGGACCCAATAGAGATTGCAACACTAAACAGTAACTGCAATATCAGCTAGGTATGGATGATTTGTGCAACTTGCAGCTGTTCATGTAACATCAGAGCTCAATTTCCCTGATAGTTTTGTTGCAAAAGCAACTTTCCTCAGAATATTATGAACATTCCCTGATATTTTTGTTTGTTTTATTACAACTGTGATTCAAATTGGCTTTATTTTTTGTTGATGAATGAATATTTCCCCATGTTAGATATGCAGTGCTGATTATGTATAATTCTGTGATCAAATTATCACTCAATATATGTGCACCATGGAGTGACATATTACCAAGCTGTATTTCTCATATCAACCTTAGACAAACAGATGGTGAATGCTTTTGTTTTCAATTATTGAAACATTAGTTTCACAGAACGCCAAATCAGAAAGAATTAAATTGTAACCGTCTCCCTGCCTGTGAGAAGCGATAAATATATTAGTATAAATAAAATTTAACAATAATTATGGGGAAGTACAAATCTAAGCATTGCAGAGTTATAAATTTACTTTCCATAAAGCAGAAACAAGAACAATTTGAATTTATATAGTATCTTAAAAGTAGAAAAACATCCTTTGCCGCTTCACAGAAGTGTAATCAGACAAAAATCGATGCAGAGCCAAAGGTTGGTGTGACTAAAAGCTTGGCCAAAGAGGTGGGTTTTAAGAAGGGTCTTAAAGGGAGCAGGAAGAAACAGAGAAGTTTAGGCAGGGAATTCCGGATTTTAGGACCTAGACAGTTAGAGGCATGACCATCAGTGGTGGGACAAAAGGAGTGGGGGATGCACAAGTCCAGAGGAACACAGGGTTCTTGGAGGAATGTAAGGCTGGAGAAAGCTACAGAGATAGGGAGGGGTGAGGCTATGAAGGGATCTTACTGACAAATTTATATCTTTTCTTTCTAAGCATTCTCAGAAACATATCTTTCTACTTGTATTTATATGCATTACACAGATAGGCTGTTTGAGAGGTTTAGTGCAAAAACAATTGCCTTAAAGATTACACTAGACACTGAATGTGCTTTTTCCCTATGTAATGGTGACTCAAGAGCTCAGATCTTTATGAACTTCTTAAAGTTTGAACATTTAAAGGGTTTTTCTGTCTTTGGAGGTTGTATGATATCACTTAGCCAATGTTCTACTCTCCATCTGTGAAATCAGAAAAAAGCACCTGCTGGATCAGAGAGCTGTTATTTCTGTTGGATTCGTTGCTAAAGCATGTTCTGTGCAGACATCTTATGTTATTATTGCAGAATTCAATGTAATTTTTTTTAAAACTTCTTGGTGGAGAGAAAAGAAAATTCACAATGTAAGTAGTGATGAACTCATCCAACACTAGTCCAAAATCCTTGGTTTACATCCTGTAGCGAGTCACTCTGTATCGATCCATATATGATCTATTAGTTTTTTTAACTAAATATTCTAAAGCTTATTGTTAATAATATAGCTGCTGAATTCTATAGATCAAAAGGATTTTTAAAAAAATATCCCAGCAAAACAGTTAAAGTATTACACATGACATTAATCCGATAGTGACTACACTTCAAAAGTACTTAATTGGCTATAAAGCGCTTTGGTATGTCCAGAGGTCATGAAAAGCGCGGTATAAATACAAGTCTTTCTTTTCTTTCGAATCATTCTAAGATTTGATGAAGGGTCCTTATTGTACAATATGTTAATTAGAAGAAGTTCAACGAGGAGTGCAGAAGAGCATGCCAGGAGCAGCACCAGGCGTACCTAAAAATGAGGTGACAACCTGGTGAAGCTACAACTCAGGACTACATGCATGCTAAACAGCGGAAGCAACATGATATAGACAGAGCTAAACGATTCCACAACCAACGGATCAGATCAAAGCTCTGCAGTCCTGCCACATCCAGTCGTGAATGGTGGTGGACAATTAAACAACTAACGGGAGGAGGAGGCTCTGCAAACATCCCCATCCTCAATGATGGCGGAGTCCAGCACGTGAGTGCAAAAGACAAGGCTGAAGCGTTTGCAACCATCTTCAGCCAGAAGTGCCGAGTGAATGATCCATCTCAGCCTCCTCCCGATATCCCCACTATTACGGAAGCCAGTCTTCGGCCAATTCGATTCACTCCACGTGATATCAAGAAATGGCTGAGTGCACTGGTACAGCAAAGGCTATGGGCCCCGACAACATCCCAGCTGTAGTGCTGAAGACTTGTGCTCCAGAACTAGCTGCGCCTCTAGCCAAGCTGTTCCAGTACAGCTACAACACTGGCATCTACCCGACAATGTGGAAAATTGCCCAGGTATGTCCTGTCCACAAAAAGAAGGACAAATCCAATCCGGCTAATTACCGCCCCATCAGTCTACTCTCAATCATCAGCAAAGTGATGGAAGGTGTCGTCGACAGTGCTATCAAGCGGCACTGACTCACCAATAACCTGCTCACCGATGCTCAGTTTGGGTTCCGCCAGGACCACTCGGCTCCAGACCTCATTACAGCCTTGGTCCAAACATGGACAAAAGAGCTGAATTCCAGAGGTGAGGTGAGAGTGACTGCCCTTGACATCAAGGCAGCATTTGACCGAGTGTGACACCAAGGAGCCCTAGTAAAATTGAAGTCAATGGGAATCAGGGGGAAAACTCTCCAGTGGCTGGAGTCATACCTAGCACAAAGGAAGATGGTAGTGGTTGTTGGAGGCCAATCATCTCAGCCCCAGGACATTGCTGCAGGAGTTCCTCAGGGCAGTGTCCTAGGCCCAACCATCTTCAGCTGCTTCATCAATGACCTTCCCTCCATCATAAGGTCAGAAATGGGGATGTTCGCTGATGACTGCACAGTGTTCAGTTCCATTCGCAACCCCTCAAATAATGAAGCAGTCCGAGCCCGCATGCAGCAAGACCTGGACAACATCCAGGCTTGGGCTCATAAGTGGCAAGTAACATTCGTGCCAGATAAGTGCCAGGCAATGACCATCTCCAACAAGAGAGAGTCTAACCACCTCCCCTTGACATTCAACGGTATTACCATCGCCGAATCCCCCACCATCAACATCCTGGGGGTCACCATTGACCAGAAACTTAAGTGGACCAGCCATATAAATACTGTGGCTACGAGAGCAGGTCAGAGGCTGGGTATTCTGCGGTGAGTGACTCACCTCCTGACTCCCCAAAGCCTTTCCACCATCTACAAGGCACAAGTCAGGAGTGTGATGGAATACTCTCCACTTGCCTGGATGAGTGCAGCTCCAACAACACTCAAGAAGCTCGACACCATCCAAGATAAAGCAGCCCGCTTGATTGGCACCCCATCCACCACCCTAAACATTCACTCCCTTCACCACCGGCGCACTGTGGCTGCAGTGTGTACCATCCACAGGATGCACTGCAGCAACTCGCCAAGGCTTCTTCGACAGCACCTCCCAAACCCGCGACCTCTACCACCTAGAAGGACAAGAGCAGCAGGCGCATGGGAACAACACCACCTGCACGTTCCCCTCCAAGTCACACACCATCCCGACTTGGAAATATATCGCCGTTCCTTCATTGTCGCTGGGTCAAAATCCTGGAACTCCCTTCCTAACAGCACTGTGGGAGAACCGTCACCACACGGACTGCAGCGGTTCAAGAAGGTGGCTCACAACCACCTTCTCGAGGGCAATTAGGGATGGGCAATAATTGCTGGCCTCGCCAGTGATGCCCACATCCCGTGAACGAATAATAAAAAAGAAATTAAATATCTAGAGAAGGTTCTATTGTGAAATGTGGCAATTAGAGAATTAGAACATGTTTGTCTTGTAATCTGTTATAGAGTTTATGGCACTGTTATTACATTGGTTAGTTGGTCTCTTTGGTGATTAACTAAGATTTATGAGATCTATTAAATGAAGATACTTTAACTGAAGTCTCATTTCTTATCATGATGATATTAAAAAGGAGAAGGGAGGTCGGATCTCAGAGATACGGGAAATTCCAACAGAAAAGAAAAACATTTAGCCTAATGTTTGTGTTGAACAAAGGAAGAAGGAGACAAATAGAAACATGCAGAGAAGGAAGCTGAAATAATTAGTATGCCAGTCAAGCAGACAATCCAAAAAGAGTGAGACACAACTTTTTAAAAAAGATTTTGTCCACGAGTAACACCACAGGAGACAAAGAGTTACATTGGGCGGGAGGTAGTAATGAGTGTAGTACTCTAGAAATCGGATTAGTATGGACTCAGAAACCTAATGCAATTGGGTAAAAACCACAAGGGGCAGTGTAAATCAGAGGAGGCACAAATCACAGGATGTGCTACTGAGCCTATTAAGGGCATTGGTTCATCCCCACCTGGAGTACTTCGTACAATTCTGGCCCCAATGCATGCAGCAAGGCCATCTGTCTGATACCTGGCATCAGACACCTGAGCTACAAGGAAGGACTACAGAAACAGAGTTTATTTATACTAAAAGAGAAGATGAAGTCGGTTTCTTATTGAGGTGGTCAAGATCTTTTAGGTTTTAAACAGTTTGAACCCCAAGAAATTGTTTACTATTGCCCAAAGAATGACACTGATGGGATATAGAATGAAGCTCTGAAGAGGGAAGGTGAATGGACAAACCAGATATAACTATTTCACACAGAGAGTGGTTAATGTTTTGAATGGACCGCCCAGGGAGCTGGACAGGCATTTGATGAGAAAATTAACTGAGCAATGTAGGCAGTGAAAGGTGTATTCTGTTTTTGGGAACTCTGGACTCAGCTCGACAAATTGAAATGGTCTTTACATTCCTATATTTGTTTTATTTGGGTAGAGGGTAGGAGAGATAATTTTATGCAAATACTTAAAAGCTTTGCACTGCTTTTATTAGTGAACAGATGGCAACAGAATAGCCAAGAGCCATGGAATTGTACACCCAAAGGAGCAGGTTTATAACCAGGAGGGCAATATTTTAGCACTTGCAACATCAGCTGGCATGTTTCAATTATTTATTTGCTTACAATTATTTACGAATACAACAATGGCAGTCCAGTGAACATCAGTGCTCAGCAAGTAAAAGTCTGTTTACTGCTTTCTGATATCACTTAATGAATTATCCTCTTGAGTGAGCCTGCATTCTCACCCTTGTTTTCAAATCCCTCCACGGCCTCGCTTCTCCCCATCTCTGTAACCACCTCCAGCCCTACAACCCTCCGGGATCACTGCGCTCCTCCAATTCTGACCTCTTGCGCATTCCAGGTTTTAATCGGTCCACCATTGGCAGCCATACCTTTTAGGCCCTAAGCTCTGGAATTCTCTCCCTAAACCTCTCTACCTCTCTCTCTTCCTTTACGACGTTCCTTAAAACCTTCCACTTTGACCAAGTTTTTGGTCACCTGTCCTAATATCTCCTTAAGTGGCTTGCTGTCAAATTTTGTTTGATAATCCCTCCTGTGAAGAGGTTTGGGACGTTTTACTACATTAAAGACGCTATATAAATGTTCGTTGTTGTTTTAGGCATGAGAGTGTGGAACGGGGAAAAAAAAGAGAGCGCCTCATGCACCAGGTGCTTTTTAGTTTGGGGGGGGGGGGTGCGGTAAGGGCCATCAGTCCCAAAGATGTTGTTCCTGTATTCCCTGACTTCTTCCAGTAGGATTTGTAATATCTGATCATAAAACTGGCTTTCCTCTCTGAGTGAACATCTGCCTTTGCCTTCCCAATACTATTGTAGATGCTGAACTGCCTCCTAATTGGAGTTCATAGCTGATTCAGGGATTAATACTTCTCTCTTTTCATTGTCTAGCTTGGCACGTGAGAAATATAGCTAACGTTTTAGTCTACCAACTGAACATAGCAAATGTACACCTGCAGGTTCCATTATGCTCCAAAACATTTGGTAATCCACAGTTAATCCATGAGTAGCATACTAAAAGCATAAAAAGTACGTCCAAAATTCCTGGTGCTCCTCTCTACTGCTAGAATTGCAGCAGAATAGGACTCCTGCCCATCAGTCTGACTCAACCCGGATACCATCCCAAATCCCAGGTTCAAGGTCCATTGTATAAAGGGATGGGCACCCACGACATATCCGGCGTTCCCTTGATATCACGTGAGGGGCCAAGGCTTTCTCACAACTTGCCAGTCTGTCGGGCCGGTGGGGGGAGGGGTGGCTAAGTCATTTCAGCTGTAGGTTGGTAAAAAGACTTGCATTTATATAGCACCTTTCACGACCTCAGGACGTCCCAAAGCACTTTACAGCCAATGAAATATTTTGAAGTGTAGTCACTGTTGTAATTTGGTAATGTAAGGTAGAATCTTTTCTGGGTCCACTTCCTGACACGCTATGGGCTCTATTTTAGAACCCGCTATCGGGTGCATTCCTGGTGGGGGGGCTCCGAAAATCGGGGAATCCCGGAGCGGGTCGGGAGCCCGGCTCCAACCCGCCCACTTCCGGGTTCCCCACAGACGCGCCGACGTGCGCGCGCAGCCCCCGCATGTGGGACTCCCGCAGGCAATTAAAGCCGGCGGGGTACCACTTAACAGTATTTATGTTGCTATTTCAGGTCATTAACAGACCTGATTAAGGGAATATGTCTGGAGGGGTGGGATTTTAGAAACAACTGGGACTGTTTCCCATACTGGGGGAAACACTCCCAGTTGAAATGGACGTGTTGCAGCTATCAGCCTGTGGCAGCTGCAAAGGTCCATTTGACAGGTGGCGGGGGGGGGGGGGGGGGGGAGACCCTCATCTCATTGCAGGAGGCCACTCTGTCACTTTGGACAAAGTTTGGTCTCCACCACCCTCCTCCTAACAAGTAAGTTCACAAACCTGCACACTTACCCCGGTGTCCAGACACATGTACCTACCTTGCGGACCCCCTCAGATGTACATCTTCCGGATGGGGGCCTCCGTAGCTGCAGTCATGACTTCCTCGGAGAGCGAACAGCATCACCAGCCTCGCCGGCCACGCCGTCCACCTCTGACACGTGGAGCTCCACAACACAGTGCTGTGACACATCCACCTGCACAGCAGGAGGGAGGGCAACCGCAGAGAGAGATGAGTCGCAGAGGGCACTACCCTCGCCACAGGGTCCACAGACCGAGGTTCAGCTTCCTAGACCTCTCTGAGCAGCAGTGCACACGGAGGCTCAGAGTCACTCGACATGTAGTCGTGGACATCTGCAGCCTCCTTCATGCCGAGCTGCTCCCGGCTGGCCCGAGCACAATCTTCTTACCTGTCGCTGTCAAAAGTAACCACTGCCCTCAACAACTTCTCCTCCGCATCCTTCCAGGGTGCCACCGGGGACATCGCCGACGTCTCTCAGTCGTCTGCACAAAAGAGCCCTGCAAATACACCTACACCCACCCCGCAGTGACACAATGGGTGGCATCAGGTGTGGGTCTTCATTGTGATCCTCAGGAAAAGGCACTATTGCACAAACCAGACAAGATTCGCAAAGACGTGGCAGTAGTGGTGACAATATAATATGTGATGCGAGTTGCTCAGAAATGAAATATAAGTAAAAACCATGACAAACCCTCAAACACCCTTGTGCATCCCCTTCATGCTCACGACACGTTTGCCTTACGCTGCCTACTGCACATATGTGATGCACGCCCTGTGGCTGCAGCACAGGTAGTAGCAGGTTGAGTGAGGCTGACCGTGAAAGAGATGCACGAGAGGGTGAGTATGAGATAGAGCCATGAGATTGTATGAGGATTGGGTTGAGTGGTAGTGGTGGGATGATTACTGGCGAGGTGAGTAAGTGCAGGTAAGATGAGGATGGGGTTTGAGTGGGTGTGAGGGGTGATGTGACAGAGTAGTGTTGGCAGTGCAGAAGGAGATGTGGGGTGGGGCGGTGATGTGGCAGACGGAGTGTAGGGGAATGAGTAAGTGTACTCACTTCGGCTGACCTACTTAGGTCATTGCAGCGCCTCCTATACTGTATGCAGGTGCGTGATATGTTGGTGGTGCAGGTGACCTCCTCTGCCACCTCAAGCCAGGCCTTCTTGGTGGCAGAGGCTGCCGCTTCCTCCCGTCCGCCGGGGGGAAGATCTCTGTCCTCTCCCTCCTCCTCCTCACCCCATCTAATGATACCTGGAGTGAGGCATCATTAACCTGGGAGCAGCCTTCCCCCTGGGCTGCTCCATGCTGTATTTTTTCCTATTTGTTGCAGCATCAGTCAGTGGAGGACTGCCCCTTTAAATAGAGCTCCTCCAGCTGACAGACCTTACTGCGCATGCACAGTGGAGAACCCGGAAGACCAGGTAAATGGATCCAATTAGGCTGCGATCGCACGCGGGGCAGACTGATTTCACCGGGCGCGTTGCCCAGTCGCCCCCCCCCCCCGCCGCGAACCCGCATCTCTGGTAATATCGAGCCCTATATGTCTGCACTGGAAGTAGAACTGTTGGGACTTCTGATGGGTAATGCCATCCCGTCTCCTCTTCTGATATTAGTATGGGAGAAGTTGAAGACACCTGCCCCCTCTCCTGGTGGAATTGCATTGAAATTAAATGGAGGGAGAATATTTTCCCTTCCTTTTTCTCCTCTCCTGTCTTCTCTATTAAATGCATTGGCTCCTTGCTGGATTGCAGTTCTGGTCCAACCAGCAAACCTCTGGTATCTCGCCCCAGTATTTGTTCTTCATTTCTAAATCTAGACAGTGAATGTCAGCAAGCTATTCCACCTTAAAGGAGCTGAATCCACAATCAGCCAATGTCACAAATACACGCTTCCAGCTGGGGACATCGGACCGGCTCCTGTCCCTGGGCAACTTTCCTCTTCCTAACCCAGGGCTTAGGCATTGAGGCCAACTGTAGAACCCTCTGCCACCCCAGGTGAGATCAGCTATCCTTAGCACAGATCACAGATCAAACCGAGCACCCTCTTGGTCTTAACTAGTTCAGGCATGTGGATTTTCACTTTTTGTGAATGGCACATAAATGAATTTGACCAAACAGTCCACTATAACTTTGACCAGTCACTATCCAACATATTTGATTCTCTATACACACTGATAGTTCATGAGGTACATTTTTGGCTACTTTTTTTGCCCATGAATAGGTGTTTCCTTAGAAGTGCAGTGCTCTCAGAACAGGGCAGGGCATTGTTCTTCCAGTCAATTTGAGGCATTAGGGGGTCTCTCTAATGATTCATTGCACTAATGCATTGCCTCGTATGGTATTCAGCCATATGGACTAGGTCCCAGGTTGGATCCCTATGATATGTTGTACAATTCAGTAGTCTGCTGCTGCACTCACTGTCCAAGCTCACACAGTAACAATGGGCAAGGTATTGTACGTATGCTACAGTGTGTAACATGAGTCATCACCTTTGGGAAAGGAGGAGAGAAAACTGGAAGAGAAATCGTTGATATTAATCTACAAGACTCCTTTTTACATATCCAAACAATACTTCCTGGATTGTTTGGATAAGTGATGCTGGTTCTATATATAGACGGGGCACAGAATGTTCTCACTTGTGAAAAACTGCAGATGCAGGTTTTCAAACCAATCTTGACAACAAATCAAAGGATGAATCAAAGGATGAGGAACAGTATCTCATTATTCCCAAGCAGCTACAGTGCTGGACAACCAACATCCAGACTGAAGCAAAATTGCTGTCAGCCTGAGTGCAAATAACACTTGCTGAGAATAGCAGCAGGATCTCCAAGACGGTGAAGCTGTTCTGCTATTCAGAATCTTATCTCTTAGCAGCCAAGCTACAGCCTTTTTATCAAAAGCAAAACACTGCAGATGCTGGAAATCCGAAATAAAAACAGAAAATGTTGGAAACACTCAGCAGGTCAGGCAGCATCTGTGGAGACAGACAGAGTTAACGTTTCAGTTCTGATGGAAGTTCATCGACCTGAAACATTAACTGTCTCTCCCCGCAGATGCTGCCTGACCTGCTGAGCGTTTCCAGCATTTTCTGCTTTTATGGCCTTTATATAATTGGTATATCACATTAATCTGCATTTTTAATTAAAAACATACACCACGTGATTTATTAAGTTACTATACAACAAATGGATTCTCTTGATGGAAAATTTTAAGGTTAAGCAATTCCTTCAGTTATAAAGTCCTCAGTTATATCACTTTTACAGCATAATTTATCTGATTGATTAATTCAGCTGTACATTTTCTTCAGGTTAACAAACCCTGCCAGAGGACAAGGACCAGCGTCTAGGTCAATTTTACAGATACAAACAATGTTCCATCTTGACACTACTGACAGTGTTTGAGACTATTTTCATAAACCAATAATATAGTGATACAAAAAATTCATTGCATATCAGATTTATTCACCGTGTTTTGTAGAAGACAGGAGCGAACTATTGCCATTTTCACTTTATAGTCTACCTCTGTAATTCCAATTTTAGCCTCATACAAAAGATCAATGCATTCATGCTGAGTTCCAGACAGAATGACAGTGGATGAACATATTGAATCTTGGGTTGCCCTGGTGAGCTGGAGCTCATCACTTCAGCTGTACCTTCTGGCCAGCTGCAGCAATTTATATCCCATTAATCTTTCTCTGGCTACGTCCCACTGTGAGGGTATAGCAGAGTGTAATTTATTATGTCTGTATCGGAGTTAGTTCATAAACCTTCCACACACCTCTGTGGCACAAATAAACACCTTCAAACTTGACCTAAACGGGCTTGATTTGAATAAAATGCTGCTGCTAAGGTGTGGACCAACACAAGGAATAAAAAAATTAAATTATGATGAAACATCAGTAAAATATTTTCACTGTCAACATCAACATGGTGCTGCATGAACAACAGCAGCTTAAAAAAAATCATGCTTTGAATATTTTAACTATGTTTCCTTTCTTTAATCTAGCCCCCACATCACACGTTATAATCTGCTCCCAGGGCAATGCTAATTTGTAGCTGAGCATTAGGTATGTGACAATGATGCAGATTCACTCGCCCTGCTGTGTCTCTGCTTTCCTGAAGGACTATTGTAAACAATTTTACAACATCAAGTTATAGTCCAACAATTTTATTTGAAATTCACAAGCTTTCGGAGGCTTCCTCCTTCCTCAGGTGAATGTGTCACCTGAGGAAGGAGGAAGCCTCCGAAAGCTTGTGAATTTCAAATAAAATTGTTGGACTATAACTTGGTGTTGTAAAATTGTTTACAATTGTCAACCCCAGTCCATCACCGGCATCTCCACATCATTCCTGAAGGACGGTACAGGGGGATTGCCTCACTCTATTTGCATTTTTGTCAGAAAGTCTGGCCTGCTTTAAACCAATTATATCACAGCCTTCATGTAGAGTAAACACACATAAATGCTTGACAAGTAGCTTGCTTTTAAAACTAGAAATAAAAACTTATTTGTTTTTCACGTACATCCAATTCAAATACTATTAGGATCCCAAGAGGCAAAAAAATTGGGGAAGACAAAAGGATGACTGAGAATATTTTAGATAACATAAAAACTTCCTTAATCACATTGCTTTACTTCATGGACAGCATCTCAAGATCTGTACCAAATTCTACTTAAGTCCCATTTACACACGAACAGTATTTGAATATTCACTTAAGACTAAACCCAAATGTAAATAAAGTCAAATGCAAGATAAATAGGTCCAAACATTTACATACTCCCGACATGTTCAGAAGTACTCTCCAATACTGTAGGTTAAACGCGCAGGCAGATTGTTGGTGCAAGCATAGGAACATGAGTAGGCCATTCAGCCCCTCGAGCCTGCTCCGCCATTTGATAAGATCATGGCTGATCTGTGATCTAACTCCATATACCTGCCTTTGGCCCATATCCCTTAATACCTTTGGTTGCTAAAAAGCTATCTATCTCAGATTTAAATTTAGCAATTGAGCTAGTATCAATTGCCGTTTGCGGAAGAGAGTTCCAAACTTCTACCACCCTGTGTGTAGAAATGTTTTCTAATCTCACTCCTGAAAGGTCTGGCTCTAATTTTTAGACTGTGCCCCCTACTCCTAGAATCCCCAACCAGCGGAAATAGTTTCTCTCTAACCACCCTATCTGTTCCCCTTAATATCTTATAAACTTTGATCAGATCACCCCTTAACCTTCTAAACTCTAGAGAATACAACCCCAATTTGTGTAATCTCTCCTCGTAACTTAACCCTTGAAGTCCGGGTATCATTCTAGTCAACCTACGCTGCACTCCCTCCAAGGTCAATCTGTCCTTCCGAAGGTGTGGTGCCCAGAACTGCTCACAGTACTCCAGGTGCGGTCTAACCAGGGTTTTGTATAGCTGCAGCATAACTTCTGCCCCCTTGTACTCCAGTCCTCTAGATATAAAGGCCAGCATTCCATTAGCCTTATTGATTATTTTCTGCACCTGTTCATGACACTTCAATGATCGATGTACCTGAACCCCTAAGTCCCTTTGGACATCCACCGTTTTTAACTTTTTACCATTTAGAAAGTACCCTGTTCTTCCTTTTTTGATCCAAAGTGGATGACCTCACATTTGCCTACATTGAATGCCATTTGTCACAGTTTTGCTCATTCACCCAATGGTCAAATTACAAATTACAATTTTATGTTTTCATCTACACTGCTTACAATGCCACCAATCTTTGTGTCATCGGCAAACTTAGATATGAGACTTTCTATGCCTTCATCTAAGTCGTTAATAAATATTGTGAATAATTGAGGCCCCAAGATAGATCTCTGCGGGACTCCACTAGTCACATCCTTCCAATGTGAGTACCTACCCATTATCCCTACTCTCTGTCGCCTTTCGCTCAGCCAACTTCCTAACCAAGTCCGTACTTTTCCCTCGATTCCATGGACTTCTATCTTAGCTAACAGTCTCTTATGTGGGACCTTATCAAATGCCTTCTGGAAGTCCATATAAATAACATCCATTGACATTCCCCTATCCACTACTTTAGTCACCTCTTCAAAAAATTCAATCAGGTTTGTCAGACACGACCTACCTTTCACAAATCCATGCTGGCTCTCTCTGATTAACTGAAAATTCTCGAGGTGTTCCATCACCCTATCCTTAATTATAGACTCCAGAATTTTCCCCACAACAGATGTTAGGCTAACTGGTCTATAATTCCCCGGTTTCCTTCTCTCTCCTTTCTTAAAAAGCGGAGTGACATGTGCAATTTTTCAATCTATAGGGACAGTTCCTGAATCTAGAGAACTTTGAAAGATTATAGTTAGGGCATCTGCAATGTTCTCACCTACTTTCTTTAAAACCCTGGGATGGAAACCATCTGGTCCTGGGGATTTGTCACTCTTTAGTGCTATTATTTTTTTCATTACTGCTGTTTTACTTATGTTAATTTTATTGAGTCCCTGTCCCCGATTCAATATTAGTTTTCTTGGGATTTCCGGGCACGGTAACAGATACTACAAAAAATGACGACTCCTTAACATATAATTGAGGAATGTTAATGAGGACTCATAAGATACTATCCAGATGGTTTGGGCAGAGTAAAATGATGGATTTCTGTAACGACTGTTCAGAAATACAATCAAATGCTTTTTGCAGGTACTTCAGTTGCAGGTCTGACATTTTAAAATAGTTAAGAACATAAGAAATAGGATCAGGAGTAGGCCATATGGCCCCTCATGCCTGCACCACCATCCAATAAGATAATGGCTAATGAACAGATTTTGGTCTTACAACCGTCATTCCCTGCATTACTCTATGTGAGTATTTCAACCTCAATATCGTCAGTACTATAAAGGTTCTCCCCCTACAACCATCCAACAGATTTCTGCTGCGACAGATTGATTGTGATTTTGGTCTCCTTGCCGCCCCGTTCACACTCAAAAATAGGGCAGTAGCGGATAGAAAATAAAGTAATAAAGTGTCTGTTTATCCCACCCGGTTATTGCTGATTTTGCAGCTCTTGATCTTCTGAGGGACATAATTCTTGATGGTCACAACCCCCATCTGAAAAAGGTGAGAGTCTCCTGAATATTTTCAAATCGGGGTCAAGTGATGCCATTTTCCCACCTTACTGCCACTTCTTCCTCCCTCCCATCAACCATGGGCAGTGAAGGTACTGAGACAACCATTTCATATGCTACTTAAGGGGATCCTCAGCAGTTCTCAAGCAAAGCTGCATAGAACTCAGCATTTTTCTTGTAGTCACTTGTGGGTCTTTTGATCTTAAAGGACTTGAAAGTATTTATAGTCATTATTATAGATTCTGGATTGTTGAAGGGTGTCAGGCATTGCAGTTGCTTCTTGATGGAAAGGAAAGAAGAATAGGAGCTGCAGCTGAAGAAAGAGTAAATAGGTGTGTTCAGAGAAATCCCTAACCTCTCAACACTTTGTAGGCCCAGAACAACATCCTTGCAGTTCTGAGAGGAAAATTGCTTAAGGAGGCTTCAATTCTCCAGGGATGCAGTGACAAAGTTGTATTATATCCAGCAGCCAGAACTGCAGCCAACTGCTACAGTTTGCACAGCATTGCTTGTTGCAGTCCAGGTCACTGCAGCTATGAACTTATTTGCCTCTGGCTCCTTCAAGTTGCACAGGGGATATCAGTAACATCAATCAGTCTACAGTCCATGCTTGGATTAAACAGGTGACGGCTGCTATATTTGACAGAGCAAACACATTCATCACTTTCCCCAAGGACATCAAAAGCAGGACAGGACTTTGGAGTTCACACAGATTGCAGGATTTCCCCAAGTCCAGCTTGCCATTGCCTGCACCCCTTTACACAATGCAATTGGCAACATGAATTGCAAAGGATTCCACTCTACTAATGTGCAACTGGTATTTAGTGACCAGCAGCGCATCATGCCTACTTTCCTGGCAGCTACAATGATGCTTCCATATTGTGGTAATTGTCTATCTCCACACTGTTTGCCCCACTCGAAGACCAAAATCGACACCATTCATAGAATAGAGATGGGATTGAGTCATTCTACTTAGTATTTGTAACAGCAAATGATGGAACAGAACTTAATTTAAACTCTGCTTTTACAAAGGTGCAAATTCCACCCCTCCCCATATGGTTTCCAAAATATTTATTCAAATAATAAACTACATACAGTTCGTAATATTAACCAGTTGAACCATTCATGATCATACCTATAGTTGCAGGCTACAGTAGTCTGGAAAGTATTCACTCACTCACTCAGGCCTATATCGTACATTAGAAAGAAAAAGAGGAAGAGGAAAGTCCTGAATACAACTTATGGTTCACTTCAAATTTTTTTTTCATATTCGTTCACGGGATGTGGGTGTCGCTGGCAAGGCCAGCATTTATTGCCCATCCCTAATTGCCCTCGAGAAGGTGGTGGTGAGCCGCCTTCTTGAACCGCTGCAGTCCGTGTGGTGACGGTTCTCCCACAGTGCTGTTAGGAAGGGAGTTCCAGGATTTTGACCCAGCGACAATGAAGGAACGGCGATATATTTCCAAATCGGGATGGTGTGTGACTTGGAGGGGAACGTGCCGGTGGTGTTGTTCCCATGTGCCTGCTGCCCTTGTCCTTCTAGGTGGTAGGGGTCGCTGGTTTGGGAGGTGCTGTCGAAGAAGCCTTGGCGAGTTGCTGCAGTGCATCCTGTGGATGGTACACACTGCAGCCACAGTGCGCCGGTGGTGAAGGGAGTGAATGTTTAGGGTGGTGGATGGGGTGCCAATCAAGCGGGCTGCTTTATCTTGGATGGTGTCGAGCTTCTTGAGTGTTGTTGGAGCTGCACTCATCCAAGCAAGTGGAGAATATTCCATCACACTCCTGACTTGTGCCTTGTAGATGATGGAAAGGCTTTGTGGAGTCCGGAGGTGAGTCACTCGCCACAGAATACCCAGCCTCTGACCTGCTCTTGTAGCCACAGTATTTATATGGCTGGTCCAGTTAAGTTTCTGGTCAATGGTGACCCCAGGATGTTGATGGTGGGGGATTCGGCGATGGTAATGCTGCTAAATGTCAAGGGGAGGTGGTTAGACTATCCCTTGTTGGAGATGGTCATTGCCTGGCACTTATCTGGCGCGAATGTTACTTGCCACTTATGAGCCCAAGCCTGGATGTTGTCCAGGTCTTGCTGCATGCGGGCTCGGACTGCTTCATTATTTGAGGGGTTGCGAATGGAACTGAACACTGTGCAGTCATCAGCGAACATCCCCATTTCTGTCCTTATGATGGAGGGAAGGTCATTGATGAAGCAGCTGAAGATGGTTGGGCCTAGGACACTGCCCTGAGGAACTCCTGCAGCAATGTCCTGGGGCTGAGATGATTGGCCTCCAACAACCACTACCATCTTCCTTTTTGCTAGGTATGACTCCAGCCACTGGAGAGTTTTCCCCCTGATTCCCATTGACTTCAATTTTACTCGGGCTCCCTGGTGTCACACTCGGTCAAATGCTGCCTTAATGTCAAGGGCAGTCACTCTCACCTCACCTCTGGAATTCAGCTCTTTTGTCCATGTTTGGACCAAGGCCGTAATGACGTCTGGAGCCGAGTGGTCCTGGCGGAACCCAAACTGAGCATCGGTAAGCAGGTTATTGGTGAGTAAGTGCCGCTTGATAGCACTGTCGACGACACCTTCCATCACTTTGCTGATGATTGAGAGTAGACTGATGGGGCGGTAATTGGCCGGATTGGATTTGTCCTGCTTCTTGTGGACAAGACATACCTGGGCAATTTTCCACATTGTCGGGTAGATGCCAGTGTTGCAGCTGTACTGGAACAGCTTGGCTCGAGGCGCAGCTAGTTCTGGAGCATGAGACTTCAGCACTACAGTTGGGATGTTGTCGGGGCCCATAGCCTTTGCTGTATCCAGTGCACTCAGCCGTTTCTTGATATCACATGGAGTGAATCGAATTGGCCAAAGACTGGCTTCCGTGATGGTGGGGATATCGGGAGGAGGCCGAGATGGATCATCCACTCGGCACTTCTGGCTGAAGATGGTTGCAAACGCTTCGGCCTTGTCTTTTGCACTCACGTGCTGGACTCCGCCATCATTGAGGATGGGGATGTTTGCAGAGCCTCCTCCTCCCGTTAGTTGTTTAATTGTCCACCACCATTCACGACTGGATGTGGCAGGACTGCAGAGCTTTGATCTGATCCGTTGGTTGTGGAATCGCTTAGCTCTGTCTATAGCATGTTGCTTCTGCTGTTTAGCATGCATGTAGTCCTGAATTGTAGCTTCACCAGGTTGGCACCTCATTTTTAGGTACGCCTGGTGCTGCTCCCAGCATGCTCTTCTACACTCCTCATTGAACCATCGTTGATCCCCTGGCTTGTTGGTAATGGTAGAGTGAGGAATATGCCGGGCCATGAGGTTACAGATTGTGCTGGAATACAATTCTGCTGCTGCCCCAAAGCGCCTCATGGATGCCCAGTTTTGAGCTGCTAGATCTGTTCTGAATCTATCCCATTTAGCACGGTGGTCGTGCCACACAACACGTTGGATGGTGTCCTCAGTGCGAAGATGGGACTTCATCTCCACGAGGACTGTGCGGTGGTCACTCCTACCAATACTGTCATGGACAGATGTATTTGCGACAGGTAGATTGGTGAGGACGAGGTCAAGTAAGTTTTTCCCTCGTGTTGGTTCGCTCACCACCTGCCGCAGGCCCAGTCTGGCAGCTATGTCCTTCAGGACTTGGCCAGCTCGGTCAGTAGTGGTGCTACCGAGCCACTCTTGGTGATGGACATTGAAGTCCCCCACCCAGAGTACATTTTGTGCCCTTGCTACCCTCAGTGCTTCCTCCAAGTGGTGCTCAACATGGAGGAGGACTGATTCATCAGCTGAGGGAGGACGGTAAGTGGTAATCAGCAGGAGGTTTCCTTGCCCATGTTTGACCTGATGCCATGAGATTTCATGGGGTCCAGAGTCAATGTTGAGGACTCCCAGGGCCACTCCCTCCTGACTGTATGTCACTGTACCGCCACCTCTGGTGGGTCTGTCCTGCCGGTGGGACAGGACATACCCAGGGATGGTGATGGAAGAGTCTGGGACGTTGGCTGAAAGGTATGATTCTGTGAGTATGGCTATGTCAGGCTGTTGCTTGACTAGTCTGTGGGACAGCTCTCCCAAATTTGGCACAAGTCCCCAGATGTTAGTAAGGAGGACCTTGCAGGGTCGACTGGGCTTGGTTTGCCGTTGTCGTGTCCGGTGCCTAGTGGTCTGATGCCGGGTGGTCCGTCTGGTTTTATTCTTATTATGACTTTTTGTTGCGAAATTTTACAACTGAGTGGCTTGCTAGGCCATTTCAGAGGGCAATTAAGAATCAACCACATTGCTGTGGGTCTGGAGTCACATATAGGCCAGACCGGGTAAGGACGGCAGGTTTCCTTCCCTAAAGGACATTAGTGAACCAGGTGGGTTTTTACAACAATCCGGTACTTTCAAGGCCATCATTACTGATACTAGTATTTTAATTCCAGATTTTTATTTAATTAATTGAATTTAATTAATTAATTGAATTTAAATTCGCCAGCTGCCGTGGCGGGATTTGAACTCATGACTCTGGATTTTAGACCAGGCCTGAAGGTTTACTTCAAATATCATACAACTAGAAAATTGTTAATATTTAGTGCTTATTTAAGTGAGGTTATATTTCAGTCATGTAAATAAAGCCAAGAAATTACAAAATAGAGGTCGCAATCAGTGAGGTATGACAACACAGCCAGAATTGAGTTCTTCATCATAGTACTGTGCCCCCATGGTTCTTGGTTATTAAACTCTTTGTTTAGCAGCTGTGACTATAGTCCTACATGTTCTGTTAAGGATCTTCTGAATGTATGTATGTATCTATGATATAATATATGTATTTTCAATTGCAGCTTTACACTTGAGGTTTAAAAAAATCCTGAAAATGTATGTAAAAAGTGTAGTTTCAGTCACATTATGAAATGGTTCTCGGGGCTGCAATTTCGGTCTTTGCTAAATTTAGTAATAGTGGATACAAGTATAAGGCAGCATTTTACCACTTTTCATTCACATGTACTTTTGCTGAAATTAGCGAAGTCAAGAATTTCACCTTCACTAAATCCTTTGCCCATGGGGTACCCTCTTCATGCCGTGCAGGTTACAAAGTAATAGTGCCTAAATCTGGCAAGGAGTCTGCAGCCAATTAACCCCATGTGACCACTGCTCCATGGGCAATGGATTAAAACAAATCACATCTGCTCCTATGAGGAGCTGCAAAGAGGAGGGATGACACACCAAAATGATCTAATTAACTGTGCAATTACCTTATGCCGATTACAAAGAAATGCCATTTCAACAGAGAGAAAATAGATAAATTGATAACACGTTGGGGAAAATGCAGAGAAAGCTGGCTTGTAGGAAATGGATTTCAAGTGCTGCTAAAGAAAATAATTTCTCTCCTGCAGAGTTGCTCATTGATCCCAAGGTGCCTACAACATTGCTGTTACAGATATTTCACCATAAATGATCATTTCCGTGTACTTCATTAGTTGTTTTGATTCATTTAGTGGATCAAAATGCAATGCAATTTAGGAATAAAATTGATAACTTGAAACCATTTTATTGGGGATATTATAACACTGTGTGCTAACTCAGGAGATTAAACAACCAGTTTTTATGTATTTAAATTCCATAAGAGCTTAAAGGAGAACTCCCCCCACCCACCCCACACACACACACAATACTCATTTTGCTTCAATTTTTTTTTATAAACGCTAACATTTCAAGAAATCTGACTCATCTACTTTATTAAATGACTTTCATAATAGGTTATATTGTTGCCTGATGAAACTGACCACCCACAGAACTGGCTGCAGGCACAGACGTCATACAGTAAATAACATATATGAGATTGGAAATCAAACGTGGTTTTAAATGCTTTAGGCCATTCAAATCACTTGCTATTATAAAAGTGCAATTCGGAAACTATTCTTTTCCCCATATATTTAATTTAAACAGTTGTCAGAATGAGAAGGCACAAGTACAATATTAGCAATCCCCAAGCTTAGAGAAATAATTTCCCTACAGAACAGAAGGTATATAGAATAAGCACTCAAAACCAGTTAAAACTAAATTGATCAACACATCTGAAAGAGAGCTGCAGGAATATTAAGGATGGGATTAAGTGCTATAAATAGAACGACAGGTGATCAAAATGCTGCATGCAACACTGTAGCACTCACACCCCAGAGGCACCTCAGCTGTCCCGGAGGGGGAACAAATTCGGCTGGCTCGGAAGCTGCTGGAGGGCCTCAGGTAAGTCCGGGAAGGGGGGAGGCAATCAGGAGGGGGGCTGAGCGATGGTCAGCAGTAGCCCGCGGTTTTAATCTGGAGCAGGAGGAACACTCCTGCGTCTTCTGGCTCCACTTTAAAGGTAAGCAAAAAAACTTGAAACGTACCTTTTGGGCGGTCAGCCTCCAGCAGTTCCTTTAAGACAAAACTAACTGTCCTCAATAACGGGTGTCGTCAATAACCTTCCCAAAACTTGGTATCTTTATTGACCGACTTGGCATGTACCTCATGAGTCATGATACTGTAAATCCTGATAAAATGCTAAACTACTGAAGTGCATTATAAAACATTGACGAGATCTGACTGTAATGTATGGTAATCTAAGATATTGTGCCTTGATAGGATTCAATTGTACCGTTTAATTGAACAATATACAGAAGATATACATAATTACAAGACAGGCCATTTGATCTCATCCTTTCTTCTGATTACAACATCTAGCTATTTAAATTAGTCCAGTGCCCTGGCCTCAAGACCCTTCCTGGCAATCCATTCCAGTTGTTGATTATCCTTTATATAAACACTTTGTAACAACGGTTACAAATTTGCCTTCACGACCCTGAACTTGCGCCGCCTTGTCCTGCTTTCCTGACAAATCAGAAACAATTTTTGAGGTTCACTTTCTTTGCCCCGTTAAGTATTCTATATACCTGTATAAAGTCTGCTCGGAGGTATTTCTTCTCAAAGTTGAAGAGCCCCAGCTTATTAGGTTCTTCTTCATAGCTCTACCCTCTGATGGTCAGCCTTGTTCCTCTCCTCTGCATTGCTGCAAGGGCCTGGATGGTCCCCTAATGATGCAGTGACCAAAACTGCACACAGTCCTCCAGATAAGACCTGATTAGTATATTGTACAGCTTCAGCATGACTTCTGGGGATTTGAACTCAACTGCTTTAGTAATATGACTCAGCACCCAGCTTTGCTTATTGCCATCTCACACACTTTAAACTTGGTGAGCAATTAGTCAACTAACAAAGTCTCTTCAACTTCCCCTAAGTAAGTTCTGTCCCACCAATGGAGTAACTGTGCCTCCTATTTTTACTTCCAATATACAGTACTTTGCATTTTCCCATATTGAATTTCATTTGTCTTATTTCTTATCAATATGAGTTCTATAAAGTAGCAAGTACTCACAAGGACTGTTTGCAGTTCCAACATGTCCCACTTGGTTCATACAAATTGGTGGAAATTCACTGGTTATGAATCAGTCTTAGGTGCATCCTTTTTAAATGATAGCTGGGGTGATGAAATGTTTTAATGTTGCGAGGACCTTGGTCTGGAAGCACTAATCTTTGAAAACAGTGGATTTTTTATTCCCGTCTTTGAAGGTGCTGAACCACTTTATTCAAGCAACTTGCTCTTTTTTTCATAAAATCACACCATTTTTTGATTAGAGGTTCATGAATATTCATTATTTTCATTTCTCACAATTTGAGGTTGGGGGGAAAATGGAGGGAACTGGTTTCTTAGTCTGTTAGTAATTGCATACAGTGCTTCAGAATATCTTTGTGATATTTGGCATAAAAACAAATGAGAAGTCAAAAATTCATATCATGGCACATAATGCCACAATCAGTACATTTTAATTTGCTCTCGTGATAAATGGATTTGCTACTCCATTTGTGCCTTTGATGGGGATTTGATCTTGTAAATGTCCCTAACATCACAGATATAATGTGATATTTTACTCATGAATAAACAACAGAATTAAGTTCTGTTAAAGCTCTTGTATCAGGACATTAGGGGGATTATATTGGATAACCCCTGAAACCGGGCCGGAGGTCACGGAGCACGATTAACCTGTGCCCAGGCGTTGAGATGCAGGCAGCATGTAACATTCTTGCTGCTTGGTGATCTACCTAACTGCTGCGAGCAACCAGCCCTACCAGCGCTGTTGAGTGGCTGCTCACCAGCAGGAGGCCCAAATATCACGAATGGCTAGCATCACTTAAAGGAAGCCTGCATCTCTTATTTGCAAAATATAAAATACTGGTCCGCACAGAGACTGATCCGAGATCAGACATCGCACACGTAAAACACAGATGCAGGTCCCTAAGTTTACAAACTGGTGAGTTATGTTAAAACATGGAATAAAGGTTGCACACTACTAAATCCCACATCCTCCAGTCTGCAGGCCAGACCTCACCAATCTGAGTTTCTACCAGGCCTGCGAGATAGCGTGCACCAAAGTTCTCTGACAATGCACTAGAGACCTTGGTGCAAGAGGTGGACAGAAGGTGGGGCATCCTATATCCACAGTGGGTGCAAGAGGTCCCCAAGGCAGTAGGGGACAAAGTCAATGGCAGGAGCATAGCACCACGAACATGTATGTAGTGCAGGAAGAAGTTCAATGCTTTGACGCGAGTGGTCAAGGTGAGTGAAGTCAACTGTCAAGTGGCATCTCCTACCAACTGCACCACTAGCTGCATCCACTGCTCTACGCACTACACACACCCCCCATCACCCACATACCAACAAACACTTTCAATCAGTACTCCACTCATCCAATCAAACGCGCCCTCTCACCCTCACACATTACCACTGTTGCAAGCCGCACAACCACAACTCACAGGTCACACATACTGCAGCTATTCAACCATGACAGGCACATCACCCAAACATCTTGCAAGACACTCACCGACACATGTCCCGCTTTCTTGCAGGAGAAGGTGGCGCATCACAGGAGGCAGCAAGTGGCAGTGGCTCCATGGAATATGAACCTGCAGTCCTCTCTCAGGTCAACAGCGTTCCTGTCCCACCCCTGACATTCCGCCAGTGCCCTTGCTGTTGCCTGTCAGCTAGCCAGCCCACTCTGTAGAGTACTGAAACTTTATTATAGGAAGATAGGAACAGGAGTAGGCCATTTAGCCCCTCGAGCCTGTTCCACCATTCAATGAGATCATGGTTGATCTGTGACCAAACTCCCCATACCCGCCTTAGCCCCATGTCTCTTAATACCTTTTGGTTAACAAAAAACTATCAATCTCAGAAGTCAAATTAACAACTGAGATAGTATCAACTGCCATTTGCTGAAGAGCGTTCCAAACTTCTACCACTCTGTGTAGAAGTGTTTCCTAACTTCACTCCCGCAAGTCCTGGCTCTAAATTTTAGGCCATGTCCCCTAGTCCTAGTATTCAAGTATAGGAGACCTCCAAAAATAGCTACAAATGCATCAGCAGCCAGAAGCAATAATCCATCAACTAATCTGTAACTCCGGCAAGATCCCTTTAAATAGTGCGGGTGGAGGGTCCTCCAGTCTATTTATGACCTGTTTAGCTGCGCAAGGTTAAGACAATGCGTTGGCTGGAGCATTGAGTTCCAAAATTGCACCTGTCCCTTTAAATCAGTGTTCCACACTGATCTACCACACATTTTCTCCCTACTTTACATGCTGCCAGCGTTCGTTATCTGCGGGTGGGCGAACGCCTTTAACCAAGATGGTGTCCAGTGCATGTCATGCTAGAAGTGTGCGCGCGCATTCTGGACACCATTTTGGTTCCTTAGGAAGCCATGTAGCGCCTAAACAAAGGAGCGCCATGCGGCCCAATTTATAGCCCTAGATATTGTAGATTCACGCAATGGCGCTCTTCCCTGGAGTTGATCTGTTCTTTCTGCACTGGTAATGTTGATTTGGGATTAGAATTTGTAAAACAAACTGAATAAAACTTCAGTATTAATTCCTCAAAACATCAGCTATGGAACTAACTTTTTCTCCAAGGGACTGAGTAAATCACAGGGATTGTTACTCTACATTGCTGCAATAAGTGAAGCAACAACTTGGAAGCCTGTTAAATTGCTCAGTATTGAAGGCTTATATATTCTACCACAGTTCTCATGTCCAGATACAAACCTGCTCCACATGGTTAAATCAGTACTTCTAATTGCTATTTGCATAAATATTTAAATTATGGAAATGATAAAAGTAGTTGCCAGTATTAACTAATTGATAAACTCTACAGGTGCATGTTGAACCTTAATTTAGATAATGATATAATTATTTAAAATACAAATCTAAAAATATTTCTTTTTTATTGCAATTGGTTACGAAACATTTTGTCCACAGTTAATTATTTTCAAATAGACAAGGAGGAAGGGAAAAGCACAGGCAACAAAATAGCAAAATAATCAAGTCACAAGAAAAATTGCAAAACTACAAGTTTATTCATTTCGTTTTGTCCTCCTTTCTTCCCTTGCTTTGAATTAATTAGTATCACTTGGTCCGTTAATTCCAAGTCGTTGTTTGCTCAAAAAAATGAATTATCCAGTAGTTTTAATTAAGTAATTTTAATATAACAGCACATGAGGCATTTTTTTTTAAAAACAGATAATTTAAATTAGGAGTAGATTTAAAATTATTTTAAATTATTTAAACTTAAAATCATCATTTAAAATTCTTGTCTTTTTTTGCTCTCGGCAATTTCATTCAGAGATGTGTGGATAAGAAGAAATAATCAGGGCACTGAATTCCACAGCACAGAATTGCGTCTGCTACAGCAGATCAAAGAATTTCTCTCATTTTCTAAAACTGCTGCATGGGCATGTGTGTGGTTGAATTTCAAGCTTCAATAATGCCCACTTGGTGCACAGCAGCAGTCAAAAGGGCTAACATGTATTACTGCCTTCCAGGTCTACCATGAGGTATTGAGGATACAAGTTACATTTCTATAGCACTCTGAGTGCAGAAATACAAACAAAAGCTGGTGGTTAGAGTGCCTCTTCTCTTATCAATATTGAGATGGAAAATCTGCATAGATAGGAGATAGAATTCTAATTTAGATACGTTTACAGTGAAAAACATAAATGAGTGTCCAATTCAAAAATGTTTGTACTTTAAGAAACTAATAGCTGGCTTACATGTATAGTGAGAATATTTCTCCTTAAGGTAATTTCTGCATATGCACGAGGGATTATATATAAACTTCGGGGGCGGAGGAGGGGGAATATTCAACTTACATTATGGAATAAGAAAGCCCTCTCCATTCATGCACAATTTCTTAGGCAGGTGAGGGAAGGGGACTCATGATTTTTCCCCCTCAAGAAACACCAGACCAACTAATAATCATCATGGTACAATTCCCGAGATAGTTTCAAATATTCAAATACAATAGTTCAGAAAAGACATTGGAACTGTCAGTGAATTTAGGTCTTCCTGTCACAGAAACCCAGGGGCTACGACAGAACACAGCAAAAAACAGATTGTTTATAGTGTTTGCAGATGTTACAATTCTTAAGAATTTTTACAGCATGTAATCACAGAAACCAACGGACAACAGTAGGCTGCCAGCCCAGTGGTTACATGTGCAGTGCTGGCTTGACAAACAGACGGTTATGGGTTGAAGTCCTGAGGCTGCCCATCACTCAGAGCCACTCCCCAACACCTGTGAGCGTGATTTGGCAATGATAGCGGGCCACAAGAGATAAAATACTGCTCGATACTCAACCATTACATCATAGGAAAGGAAAGGGGAAAAAACAATAGAAGTCCTGTCCGTATGCCCCTACTACAAGGGCTTGTCCCACTGATGACAATCAGTTCTTTAGGATTTATTATCATTGCACAAGTTCAAAAAGGAAACACAATAGGCTCATAAAATGGAAACAATGGACATTAAGATGAAAGCCCACACAGGGGAAACTCTTTACATGGATGTATTGGTGATGCTTACAACAGGCTAACTCCTGCAACATAAATACGAATATAAACAGAAAATTGAGGAAATGGCAGTTTCACTATTACAAAACCTCACGAATTAGTAATGCAATTTGGGGGTGGACACCATATGGAGGATTTAAATGATACTGAAACATTCCATGATTACATGAAACATTTCTTCACAGTCCGAAACCTTTCACAATTGAATATTGCACATCAGTGATCAATTTTTTGAAAAATATATAGACTTGAAAATTATATCAGTCTTTATGAAAGCCAAAAACTCCAGGCAACATTTTCCCAGAGGAGGCGTTTAGTGAAAGCACATAAAAATCTGCCATTTACTGCTGTTATAGAAATACTATACAAGCAAATACTCAGTTGAGTTTAGCCATTGTATATGGTCACTTTACCCAGCCTCTACCCCATATAGTTTATGGGAGCTTGAATAAATAGGATATGGGCCACTTTTTCTTGTTTCCAAAGCCAAAATGACAAGGGGTAAAAAAATATCAAGAAGCAACCAAGCACAAGATTCTGTGGCCATATCAATAGAGAAAAGTATCTATAATGGCAGGAATCAGACCCGTTTCTACTTGGTCTTTGCTCTCCCACTGATTTCATTGGGACACAAAAAATTAATGAGGGATAATATAATTCTATCCTGCCAACATCAGTCAATCACACTGACGCTAAAGAGGCAAAAGGCAGAAACTATGTGGGGAGGCGGGTGCGGGGGAATTAGCAAGAGGAAGAGATTTTAAAAACTGGATAGATATTATTATAGCCAGGAAAAGATTTGTAGATTTTTGCAATTCTTAGAACAGGAAATTTGCAGCAGCATTACAATTTACATTTCCTTTCCTGTACAACTCCCGTTACTGCTGTAGATACATCCAGTCAAGTGCTTCTGTAAATATTGAGTTCAGGGGTTGCCTATGTCTTAATTTCATCTTTAATATTCCCAAATTTAATGTAATTTGTTTGTGAGTCAGACATTTCAGCTGCCAATGCATTTTAGAAGATTGCACTTTTAAATGGTTACTTTGAGGAAGAAAAACCATTCAGAACACCAGACATGGTAAGAAGTCTTGGTAGATGCACATCACTGTGGCAAAAATATCATGACTCACTGTTCATCATTGTAGAGTAGAATCTCTTTATAACGACTAACCTCTTCTTTCCCTTGGTGCTGGTATCAGTGGAGGAGCTCAAACCTGGATAAAAGGAACCAATTTCTGGTCCCTGCATTTATAATGATGAGGTAAAGCTGTATCTTATGTAGAGTTACTGAAAAATTTCCAGCACATCATAAGATATTGGTATTATACTGTCAACAATTGTCTTGTTTTAGAAAAATAAAGTAACACTATGCTATAAGAAAATTCAGCACTGAGAAATAGAACACTTCTTATCAGCAAAGACTCAATACCGTTCCACCTAAACCTCAGAAGGGCATCCTACCCCCAATGCACCAGTATGAATTCTTCAATTTTTTTTCTGCTAACTTCACTATGGCCTTTAAGTGAGATTGACAATTAATGCCAAATTGTGGGTAGATCTGCAGTGTAAACTCATACTGATTGGAAACTTGACTGAGTGCCCAAACGCATTTCATGTAGGACCCTTACAGCTAGCAGAGAGAGTAGGCATTCATTCCATCAGTCTGGGTTAAAATGAACCTCAGTCCCAGAAAGAAAAGTATTACAACCCACTATGCCAGCCAGTTCCCCCACAATCCCTTGTCAAAGTAAATATGAAGAGGGTAATGAATCCACACCAGTGTAAAATTTGTCCATGAAAATAGTATATGAAAAGAAAAACTGATGTGGAAGATGCATAAAATAATTACACCTGAAAACTTGGCATGAAAGCACGGCCAATGGTCAACTAAAAACTGTCCTCAACTTGTATGCTTCATACAGAACATCTAAGAATATGGATATAATGATATTCATATCATTGGTTCACTATAATTGTACAGTGTGTGGGTGACTACTCCATGTAAACTGAGTCCCTACTGTAAGGTAAACAGGCACAGCAGCAGACATTATCTGAAGGGGAATGCTAATGAATGCTATGCAACAACATAGTGAAACTGAACTTGCAATAGACAAGTAATGATGATTGATGGGGACTTCAAATCTTTGGTAGTATCATTATATTAGTCTAAAACAAACTACCAAGACTTATTCATTTAAAGTAAAGGGCTTTTCAACCCTTTTTATTTCTTCTGACTTTTTTGATCAATGACAAAAATCAACCTATAACATCTGGGCAGATTGTTGGCACAAGGTCTGTATCACATGAAATCTTACCAGGGCCTGGTGTAAATTAAATCTGAAATGACTTTGAAACGGATCACGCAGCAGCTTCCAATGATTCATTTCCAGTAGAAATGCAATTACACAGAGTTGCAATGACAGAGTTGCATCGAGTCAAGTACCAATACTGTCAATTAATAAAGTCATTTAAAATGTAAAGCCTGGATCTTTGTACCTAAATTTTTTTATTTACTTTCTCCAGAAATTCATACATAAGCATTTACTTAATGATGAATTGAGCACTTTAGGTTCTTCTGAAAATAACATTTAAAGATAATTACAGGAATTATATCTGTTTAATCTTATATCAGATAAGTGAAACCGCAGACATTGTTGAGGAATGAAAGGACAACTGGAGTACAAAATACCTGAACTTTCCACTAACTACTGTTTCAAACCAAAAATGCTCAGTCATTAACTGATTTTAGGAAATTGTAAACAATTTTACAACACCAAGTTATAGTCCAGCAATTTTATTTTAAATTCACAAGCTTTCGGAGGCTTCCTCCTTGGTCAGGTGAACGATGTGAAAATGAAATCCTCGAAATGAAATCGCATTTATAATTCACAGAACAATGCTTGGTGAGTACAGACAGTTTTTTCAACTGCCCGTTGCCAAGGCAATCAGTGTGCAGACAGACAGGTGTTACCTACCAGGTCTCACAGAATATACAAATCACCAAAAAAAAACAACAAACAAAAAAAAGAGAGATAGAGAGGTAGAAACATAGAAAAGACAGCAACTGACCAGTTATATTAAAAACAGATAACATTTGTTCGCTGGTGGGGTAACGTGTAGCGTGACATGAACCCAAGATCCCAGTTGAGGCCGTCCTCATGGGTGCGGAACTTGGCTATCAATTTCTGCTCGACGATTTTGCGTTGTCGTGTGTCTCGAAGGCCGCCTTGGAGTACGCTTACCCGAAGGTCGGTGGATGAATGTCCATGACTGCTGAAGTGTTCCCCGACTGGGAGGGAACCCTCCTGTTTGGCGATTGTTGCGCGGTGTCCGTTCATCCGTTGTCGCAGCGTCTGCATGGTCTCGCCAATGTACCATGCTCTGGGGCATCCTTTCCTGCAACGTATGAGGTAGACAACGTTGGCCGAGTCACAGGAGTATGAACCATGCACTTGGTGGGTGGTGTCCTCTCGTGTGATGGTGGTATCTGTGTCGATGATCTGGCATGTCTTGCAGAGGTTACCGTGGCAGGGTTGTGTGGTGTCGTTGACGCTGTTCTCTTGAAGGCTAGGTAATTTGCTGCGAACGATGGTCTGTTTGAGGTTGGGTGGCTGTTTAAAGGCGAGTAGTGGAGGTGTGGGGATGGCCATAGCGAGGTGTTTGTCCTCATTGATGACATGTTGAAGGCTGCGGAGAACATGGCGTAGTTTCTCCGCTCCGGGGAAGTACTGGACGACAAAGGGTACTCTGTTGGTTGCGTCCCGTGTTAGTCTCCTGAGGAGGTCTATGCGATTTTTTGCTGTGGCCCGTCGGAACTGTCGATCGATGAGTCGAGCGTCATATCCCGTTCTTACTAGGGCGTCTTTCAGCGTCTGTAGGTGTCCATCGCGTTCCTCCTCGTCTGAGCAGACCCTGTGTATTCGCAGGGCCTGTCCATAGGGGATGGCCTCTTTGACGTGGTTAGGGTGGAAGCTGGAAAAGTGGAGCATCGTGAGGTTGTCCGTGGGCTTGCAGTAGAGTGAGGTGCTGAGGTGCCCGTCTTTGATGGAGATTCGTGTGTCCAAGAAAGAAACTGATTCTGAGGAGTAGTCCATGGTGAGCTTGATGATGGGATGGAACTTGTTGATGTTATCGTGTAGTCTCTTTAGTGATTCCTTGCCGTGGGTCCATAGAAAGAAAATGTCGTCGATGTATCTGGTGTATAGTGTTGGTTGGAGGTCTTGTGCAGTGAAGAAGTCCTGCTCGAACTTGTGCATGAAAATGTTGGCGTATTGGCGTGCGAATTTGGTCCCCATGGCTGTTCCGTGTGTTTGGGTAAAGAACTGGTTATCGAAGGTGAAGACATTGTGATCCAGGATGAAGCGGATGAGTTGTAGGATGGCGTCCGGAGATTGGCTGTTGTTGGTGTTGAGTATTGATGCTGTCGCAGCGATGCCGTCATCGTGGGGGATACTGGTGTAGAGTGCCGAGAAGTGTTCCTGGTTCAACTGGTCCGTGGGTACTGAGTTTTGTAGGAAGTCTGTAGTGTCGCGACAGAAGCTGGGGGTTCCCTGTACGATGGGCTTCAGGATGCCCTCGATGTATCCAGAGAGGTTCTCACACAGGGTTCCGTTGCCTGATACGATAGGACGTCCGGGTGTGTTGGCTTTGTGTATCTTTGGGAGGCAGTAGAAGTCTCCCACGCGGGGAGTACGTGGGATGAGAGTGCGTAGGATGCTTTGAAGGTCTGGATCGAAGGTCTTGATCAGTTTGTTGAGCTGGTGGGTGTGTTCTTTGGTCGGATCTGCGGGTAACCGTCTGTAGTGTTCCTGGTTGTCCAGTTGTCGGTATGCTTCTTTGCATATAATATAATATAACGGGTCAGTTGCTGTCTTTTCTATGTTTCTACCTCTCTATCTCTCTTTTTTTTTTGTTTGTTGTTTTTTTTTGGTGATTTGTATATTCTGTGAGACCTGGCAGGTAACACCTGTCTGTCTGCACACTGATTGCCTTGGCAACGGGCAGTTGAAAAAACTGTCTGTACTCACGAAGCATTGTTCTGTGAATTATAAATGCGATTTCATTTCGAGGATTTCATTTTCACATCGTTCACCTGACGAAGGAGGAAGCCTCCGAAAGCTTGTGAATTTAAAATAAAATTGCTGGACTATAACTTGGTGTTGTAAAATTGTTTACAATTGTCAACCCCAGTCCATCACCGGCATCTCCACATCATGACTACCATCGATTTTAGGAAAGAACAAGGAGTTTATTTTTACAGCTATGGTGACATTCTAATGTTATTTTGAAAGTATGTCACAGTTAAATCAGAGGTGTTAAGGGCTTTTACAATCAGCCAAAGAGTCAACAAGGCAATTAGCAACATTTTGGTTATAATACACGACAACCCTCCAGCTGTTAAACACAATCTCCTCAGGGAAATTGCAATCAATATTAATCTAATGTATCTGTTCACTTCAATGATAAGTCTTTTTAAAAAAAACCTGCTCAACATCACTTTGTTGTCATTAATCTTTTTCCTGCGATGCTGAAAGAATAATATTGCATTTTCTACTCAAGTTTCAGATTTCTCAATTTTTACCAATATTTGGAGTGATTTTTGTCATTGTGTGGTCACTATCATGAAAATGTTAGATTTCTCTGGAGTACTCTTATTACTCTATGTCCAGCCAACTGTTCCTTCCTTGAAAATGGAGGCATGAAATATATCAAGTAAAGAACCAAGTCTGCAATGCAGACACACATTACTGTTAAGGTAGAGCGGGGGGAAAAATTGGATAAGGGTCCGTTCTTGATGTGCTACCACCCAGCGCCCAACGGACCCTATGCAGGCAACAGGTGAACTTCGTGCTGCCTGCTACTTACCCTGAAATCTCTGTGCAGCAAGCGCAGCCCTCGCTGCTAAAAGGCTGAACAGAGAAGTTGGAAGTGGGGCGTGGCCAGGGCATATCATCAGCTGCCAGCTCTACTTAAAGGTGCAGGCACATTTCCAATGGCAGATACACAGCCAAGGAGGAGAAGGGAGAATGGCATCACGAGTAGCTGCACCAGCAAGAAAGTGGGAACCAAGATTCTCTGACTATGCTCTGGAGGCCCTGGTGGAACAAAGGAAGGCAGTCGGGTACCCGCAGGGTGGCCGGAGACCATCTAGACTACAGCTGTGTAGGCATTGGCAGGCCGTGGCACAGGAGGTGAATGCGAGGAGCATTGCACCACGCATGTGGGCGCAGTGCCGCAAAAAATTTAATGATTTGACACAAGTGGTCAAGATGAGTGAATGCAAGTGTCAAGTGGCACATCCTACCAACTGCACCAATACTCATTGCACGACACCTCCCGTCACCCACCCACCCACCAACAAACACTGCCATCCATACACAATGCTGCATCTCATCCGCACATAATACCACATTTGCAGGCCACACAACCACTCAAGTCACACAAACTGGCAGCTATTCGACCATGACAGGCACATCACCCACACACCTTGCAGGACACTCACTGACACAGTGTCCTCTGTCTTGCAGGAGAAAGTGGCGTATAACACCTGCCAACAGGAGGGACCTGAGGCTGGATGGGTACGTCTGCACGTCCTCACCCCCCCTAGAGGAGACGGTGCTGCAGATTATTGGGCAGGCCGTCGCTGCAGCCGTTACAACATGCCACACTGGAGGTCCCGGTCAATCTCGGTCACCAGCTCAGAGACTGACACTGCGCGTCCTCTAGAGGTTAGGTTAGAGGAGGGATCTGCACGTGATGAGACACCGAGCACAAGTGTGCAGGAGCCAGGGTGGAGGGAACGGATACCACAGGAGCCAACTCACCGGAGGGCGAGGTCGCTCACTAGTTCTGCTGCAGAGGAGTCAGATAAGGACTTCAATGAGCCAGGCTACAGAAGACAGCTGATGGGCGTACACCAACAAATGCCTGGGGCACTGGAAAGCCTGCCAGAAAGCCTGCGCATAATGAGAAGGGGCATGGAGGAGTCCAGCTGCAACTTGGCGCAAGGCTTTGCCCAGAGCTTGGAGCCCATCCTTTCCAACATGGAACGGGTGGTCACCTCCATCAGCGCACCTGTGGAACCCACCATGATGCAGCGTCTGAAGACTGATGTTGCAGCACAAACATCTGCCGTCCAAGTTCTGACTGCTGCACTGCAAGCTCAGACTGCTGCTATCGTGGCTCTGGGGACCACTGTGGAATGGGGCTTCCAGAGCTTCACTTCACTCCAGCAATCCGTTCTCCAGCCAATCACCAGGAGTGCTGAGGTGCCGCCCTGGGAGAGTGGTAGTGGCACCATGGCAGTCGGACCTGCTGTCCTCTCTCAGGACGATAGCATTCCTGCTCCCACCCCTGCCATTCTGCCAGTGCCCCTGTTGCCTGTCAGCCAGCCAGGCCAGACTGCTGCAGCCCATGCTGAGATGGTGCAGTCTGAAGCCGGGCCCTCCAGGCCCAGAGCTGCTCGAGGTCATCCCCCAAGGCCATTTAGACATTCCTCCATTGAAAGCCAGCAGCCTTCCACCACCCATGCTCCAACCACTGGGGAAGCATCTCTTAGGAGCACTAGGATAGGTAAAGGCACACGGACAACAGGCACTAAGGGAATGGTTCTGTTATGTTTGCATATTTTCAATTATTAATCCATAAATGAGAGTTTGATTTTGCATTTGGTGGTGGTTTTTATTCATGCAATGAGCTGAGAGGGACACCAATGTGTAATCAGATGGAGGGCGATTTGATTGTCTTGTGGGAGGGGAAAAGGTGGGAAATGTAGGACTGTTGGTGAGTTGGGGGATGTAGTTCCAATTATTGATACCAGGCACGGATCAGGCGAGCACGCACAGCCCTTGCGGACAAGGCGTATGGTTCCTGCTGCAAGCTTGCGTCTTCCTGCACATCCTCTTCTGGCTCCACCCACTCCTCCTGCTCCTCCTCAGCCTCTTCCTCCTTCTGCTCCTCCGCCTCTTCTTCCTCCTCCTCTGGCTCAGGATCTTCTGCAATCATTGGTGGCAAAGGCTGGTCCCTCATGATGGCGAGGTTGTGCAGCATGCAGCAGACCACCACGAATCTGCCCACCCACCCAGGGGAGTACTGCAGGGCTCCTCCAGACCGGTCTAGGCAGCGGAAGTGTTGTTTGAGGAGGCCGATGGTGTGCTCCACGATGTTGCGTGTGGCAGCATGGCTCTCATTATAGGCCTGCTGTGCACGTGTGCGCGGATTCTTGACCGGTGTCATGAGCCATGTCCTGAGGGGATAGCCCTCGTCACCCACTAGCCAGCCTTTGACTTGCCGAGTCGGATGAAAGATAGCTGGCATGTTGGACTGCCGCATGATGAAGGTGTCGTGACTACTCCCAGGGTAGCGGGCATCGACCTCCAAGATGCAATGCGTGTGGTCGCACGCCAGCTGCACGTTGAGGGAGTGGAAGCCCTTTCGGTTGACAAAGACGGCCGAGTTGATGTGCGGGGTATGCAGGGCAATATGTGTGCAGTCCATGGCACCCTGCACCACGGGGAAGCCAGCAATGCGAGTGAACCCCCGTGCTCGCTCGGTCTGATTGTCTCTGTCAAGAGGGAAGGTGATGAACCTGTTCCTCATGTGGTACCAGTGCATCTGTGACCTTCCTTATGCAGCAGTGCACTGCATACTGCGAGATGTTGCACATGTCGCCAGCAGAGGCCTGAAATGCTCCTGAGCCGTAGAAATTCAGCGCCACGGTGACCTTCACAGCCACAGGCAATGCTGTCCTCGCCCTGCTGTGAGGTTGCAGTTGTGGCCGCACCAGTTGACAGATCTCAGTGACGGCTTCCTTGGTGAATCTCAGGCGTCGGACGCAATCCTCCTCGGTCACGTTGAGGTAAGAGAATTGATCCCTGAAGGCCCTCATTGGGTAGGGCCTCCTGTTCAGTGCCCTGCGCCTCCTCATCCTCAGTTTCCTCGCAGTTTGACCCGCTGGATGTGGCCTCTCTGCATGCTCCCAGTCATGTAGAGTCAATGCCCAATGGGAGCCCCAGCAGACCGCCCATGGTTGGCAGGAACGTTGTTCCACCAGGGTTGTAACTTTCCGACCCGTAAGGCAATACCTGCTAAAGCACTCTCCAAAGTAATGTAGGAACTCTCAATAAGAATAGGGAGCTTTTAAAAACACTTCCTACTCCTCCAGCAGCCAGAAGCAATAATCCAGCAACTAACCTGCAACTCCTGCATGGCCTTTTAAATAGCGTTGGTGGGGGGTCCTACAGGCACTGTAAGAAATGTTTAGATGGGTCGAGGGTAAGACTGTACGTTAAGTTGAGCGTTAAGGTCCAAAATTGTGTGGATCACTTTAAATCAGCGTTGCACACTAATTGCAGCCATTTTCTCCCTACTTTACATGCTTCTAGCATTCGGGATTAGCGCATGCGCTAACTCCTATACCAAGATGGCATCTGGCGCACATCACGCAGGAAACATGCATGCGCATCTAAGACGCCATCTTGGATGTCGGAGGGGCTGTATAGCACCGAAACAACGGGCACTACACAGCCCAATTTAGCGCCCAGCATGTTTACTATCAGTAGAACACACTGATCTCATTTTACTACAACTTGTGCCAGTACCAAATACAAATTAAATCATTTACAGTTCATGCATCGAGATGGAGTTGGCAGTTAGCAATGTGGCATGGCAGGGGGAATTGTGCATGTGAAATTCGCAATGGGTCAGTGCTTCAGGTACCAAGCAAAAATAGCATTGAGAAGTTTGTTATTGGCGATTTCCCCCATCCCGCCCGCCACTGATATATGCTCAAATCCTCTCCAACAGTACAACCTAATGGGAGTTTAAACTGATGCAGAAAGAAGAGATTGGGCCTTGCCATTACCAACTGTTCCCCACAAATGCTCTCCTGGATACAACTTACAAAATGATGAAAAGATATACAGAGTGATGAAGCTTTATTAACAGAGTATTTCACTCACAAGCACACTGAATCAAACGGCAATAGTAAAGTGCCATAAGCCAGGTGCAAATGTCAATTGTTGAACAATTATTAATAAAAACTATATATGGCCCATGCTCGCAACCTATTTGTGAGAATACAACCACATTTCCCCCAGTCCTTGCCTTGCCTTGGTGGTTATGTACCAATGGGAGTTAAAAGGATAGCTAGGCAACCAGCCTCTGGCAATGCTCTTCTGACCTGGCTCCTAGAATGTGCACCAGAACAATGTGAATGGCTTTTGTTGTAATTTTACTTCAACCCTGTGGTGTACTCAGCAAAACAATCCAACTAAGATCAACAACTCAACAATGTGGGACATCTCGACTCCAAACCCATTTCCCACAAATCCGTATCAGATCTTCCAAAGAAGCAACAGGTAAGAAATGACAGTCAACACACATTTACCAGTACTCTAACTCCTCAGTGTGAGTCGCATACTTTCCAACTCAGCACTACGTTACAGCTTTACCTTTTCAATAATAGCATTAAGCTCAGAGCACTTAAAGCAGTTGAGCTTCTCTTTTTTTTTTAATTGAGAATCCAAAGAGAAAGGTAAAGGCCCACAGTGTAAAACACCATCAAAATTGAAGAAAGGAAATGAGTGAATGAGAAAATAAGTTATTGGATGTGACCAACCATTATAGCAGCAGGAAAAAAAGACTGAAAGAAGTAGTCATATCCACAATTGAGAGGTCTTGGAGCAGGAGGCGATGTAATGAATCTTAATTTCAAGACAGTGAAGATGTGAGGAGGAGGAAGACAATATAGAAAAGCATATTCATAGCTTTGAAGGAGAGAGAAAAAAAATCAGAGTAGCAATACCATTGATAAGGACAACACATAGAAATCCTGCTCCAATCCCGTGGCAGGATGTGGAAAATTCAGTTTATATTGTCTACCCAAAGTTTTACGGGCAGATCCTAATCAGGGGTCCTCTGTGGTTTTGCAGCCAGTAGGAAAAATTTGTTTGTATTTTAAAGCCTGTGCCAGTTTAGCTGCAATGGGTTAAGCTCGAGTCCTGTATTTAGAGGGAAAGTAAGTTGTATCTTTATTGTTATCCTAAACCGAGGAATGTACGGAAGTTGATGTTTTCACTGTTCATGCATGTATGTTATGTAAATAATCCAGCTATTAGTCTGAAGCCTTTACCTCATCTCAGTAGAGTGGTTATTCAGTCCGCCTTCCATAAAGCGAGGAGATTTTATGTGCCGGCACGTGTTATACTTTAGTAGCTAGTCTACGGAGTAAGGGGCCTCTTATGATCCCTGGAGCATGCTATCATTTAACGAGATATTGGATAGAAAAAATGTGCACTCAAATCATAGGGATGACAAGATCTGCCTATAGGAGTGACCAGTGACATTGAACTAAAGGAACTAGCTAATGTAAAAACACAAAAACAATGACAGGTTGAGACAAAGACAAAGATCTTCTAGAACACAATCAGCATTTTCTTGACTAAAAACAGAAAATGCTGGAAATACTCAGCAAGTCAGGCAGCATCTGTGGAGAAAGAATCAGAGTTAACGCATTTCAGGTCAATGACCTTTCATCAGAACTGGAAGAAGTGAAAGATTTAACAGTTTTTAAGCAAGTACAGAGCCAGGGAAAGTGGAGGGGGGGGGAAAGGAAAGAACAAAAGGGAAGGTTTCTGATAGGATGGAGGGCAGGAGTGATTAAATGACAATAGGGATGATGGTGCAAGGCAAGGAGGGTGGTAATCGGACCAGTAAAGAAACATAAGATGGGTCTAGAGGGGCTGTAAATGGGAGCAGTGGTTATGATCTGAAGTTATTGAAATCATTGTCGAGTCCAGAAGGTTGTAAAGTGCCTAATTGAAAGATGAGGTGTTGTTTCTCGAGCTTCCATTGAGCTTCACAGGTACAATGTAAGAGGCCGAGGACAAAGAAGTCAGAGTGGGAGTGGGGCGGAGAATTAAAATGGCAAGCGACTGGAAGGTCAGGGTCACGCTTGTGGACTGAGCAGAGGTGTTTAGCAAAGTGATCACCCAATCTCCATTTGGTCTCCCCAATGTAGAGGTGACTGCATCGTGTGCAGCGAATACTGTATACTAAATTGAAAGAAGCACAAGTAAATCGCTGTTTCACCTGGAAGGAGTGTTTGGGGCCCTGGGCGGTAGGAAGGGAGGAGGTGAAAGGGCAGGTGTTGCATCTTCTGCGCTCACACGAGAAGGTGCCGTGGGAAGGAGACCTGGTGTTGGAAGAGCGGACCAGGGTGTCACGGAGGGAACGGTCCCTTCGGAATGCTGAAAGGGGAGGGGAGGGGAAGATGTGTTTGGTGGTGGAACATGATCTGTTGAATGTGGAGGCTGGTGGGGTGGAAGGTGAGGACATGGTTCTGGGAGGGAGGAAATGGGACAGACATGACCGAGGGCCCTGTCAACTATAGTGGAGGGGAATCCTCGGTTGAGGAAAAAGGAAGGCATATCGGATGCACTGGTGTGGAAGGTAGCATCATCAGAACGGATGCGACGGAAACGGAGAAACTGGGAGAATGGAATAGAGTCCTTACAGGAAGCGGAGTGGGAGGAAGTGTAATCAAGATAGCCGTGGGAGTCGGTGGGCTTATGATAGATATTGGTTGACAGCCTATCCCCAGAAATGGAGATAAGAGAAGTCAAGGAAGGGAAGGGAAGGGAAGAGTCGGAGATGGACCATGTGAAGGTGAGGGAAGGGTGGAAATTGGAAGCAAAGTTGATAAACTTTTCCAGGTCGGGGTAAGAGCAGGAAATGGCACTGATATAGTCATCAATGTACCAAAAAAAGAGATGAGGGAGGGGACCTGAGTAGGACCAGAACAAAAAATTTTTCACGTATCCCACAAAAAGGTAGGCATAGCTAGGACCCATATGGGCTCCCCTAGCGACACCTTTTCTTTGGAGAAAGTGAGTATCCTTTCAGGTAAACGAGAGAGGTTGCAATAGCCTCTCCAGAGAGAAGAGTAGTGTTCACGTTACTAACTTTTTGGAGTTAAGAATGTTTGAGGATACAAAGCTTTTTGCATTTAAAAAAAAAGAGGGTACCAGTTTTAGCAAAGGAGTTGTCGGAATTCCATCTGAGGCCAGAAAAGATAGTGAGGTCAATAGATGACTCCAATCTTAATCTCTTTTCACCTATTAATCTTACTATCTTTACTACAGCTATGAGCTTGTGAGACATAAGATTTCTATTACCCTTTGATATGGAGATGATCAAGCTGTAGTAATTCAGCTGTTGCAATGCAAAGGAACAAATGGTTATGTAAACTGATGGCATACAAAATGATGGGCAATAATGAATGTAGAGGAGAACCATCAGCAAAAGAGTGGACAAGATTGCATGATGAAAGGAGTAGATCACTTATATAAGGAACAGAGTGGGAGAGAAAATGGAGTCCAGCAAGGACACTAAATTAAAGAAAAAAGAACCAGAGGACAAGCCATCACATACAACTGTAATAGTAGAAATAAAGTTGATTCAAACTGCCTCCCAAAGATACACAAAGATACACAAACATACTGCCTCCCAAAGATACACAAAGCCAACACACCCGGACGTCCTATCGTATCAGGCAATGGAACCCTGTGTGAGAACCTCTCTGGATACATCGAGGGCATCCTGAAACCCATCGTGCAGGGAACCCCCAGCTTCTGTCGCGACACTACAGACTTTCTACAAAAACTCAGTACCCACGGACCTGTTGAACCAGGAACACTTCTCACCACGATGGACGTCTCGGCACTATACACCAGTATCCTCCACGATGATGGCATCGCTGCGACAGCATCAATACTCAACACCAACAACAGCCAATCTCCAGACGCCATCCTACAACTCATCCGCTTCATCCTGGATCACAATGTCTTCACCTTCAATAACCAGTTCTTTACCCAAACACACGGAACAGCCATGGGGACCAAATTCGCACCCCAATACGCCAACATTTTCATGCACAAGTTCGAGCAGGACTTCTTCACTGCACAGGACCTCCAACCAACACTATACACCAGATACATCGACGACATTTTCTTTCTATGGACCCACGGTGAGGAATCACTAAAGAGACTACACGATAACATCAACAAGTTTCATCCCACCATCAAGCTCACCATGGACTACTCCTCAGAATCAGTTTCTTTCTTGGACACACGAATCTCCATCAAAGACGGGCACCTCAGCACCTCACTCTACCGCAAGCCCACGGACAATCTCACAATGCTCCACTTTTCCAGCTTCCACCCTAACCACGTCAAAGAGGCCATCCCCTATGGACAGGCCCTGCGAATACACAGGGTCTGCTCAGACGAGGAGGAACGCGATGGACACCTACAGACGCTGAAAGACGCCCTAGTAAGAACGGGATATGATGCTCGACTCATCGATCGACAGTTCCGACGGGCCACAGCGAAAAATCGTGTAGACCTCCTCAGAAGACTAACACGGGAGGCAACCAACAGAGTACCCTTCGTCGTCCAGTACTTTCCCGGAACGGAGAAACTACGCCATGTTCTCCGCAGCCTTCAACATGTCATCAATGATGACGAACACCTCGCTATGGCCATCCCCACACCTCCACTACTCGCCTTTAAACAGCCACCCAACCTCAAACAAACCATCGTTCGCAGCAAATTACCCAGCCTTCAGGAGAACAGCGTCCACAACACCACACAACCCTGCCACGGTAACCTCTGCAAGACATGCCAGATCATCGACACAGATACCACCATCACACGAGAGGACACCACCCACCAGGTGCACGGTTCATACTCCTGTGACTCGGCCAACGTTGTCTACCTCATACGTTGCAGGAAAGGATGCCCCAGAGCATGGTACATTGGCGAGACCATGCAGACGCTGCGACAACGGATGAACGGACACCGCGCAACAATCGCCAAACAGGAGGGTTCTCTCCGTTGGGGAACACTTCAGCATTCATGGACATTCAGCCACCGACCTTCGGGTAAGCGTACTCCAAGGCGGCCTTCGAGACACACGACAACGCAAAATCGTCGAGCAGAAATTAATAGCCAAGTTCCGCACCCATGAGGACGGCCTCAACCGGGATCTTGGGTTCATGTCACACTACACGTAACCCCACCAGCCAACAAATGTTATCTGTTTTTAATATAACGGGTCATTGACTGTCTTCCTTATCTCTCTCTCTCTTTTTTTTTGGGGGGGTTGTATATTCAGTGGCCTTTTAGATGACACCTTTCTGTCTGCTCACTGTGATTGCCTTGGCAACGGGCAGTAATCACCAGGCTTTGTTCTGTGATCTTAAAATGCAAAGGATTCAAAATTGTCTTTTCCACACCACCTGAGGAAGGGGAAAGCCCCCGAAAGCTTGTGGGATTAAAAATAAAATCGTTGGACTATAACTTGGTGTTGTAAAATTGTTTACAATTGATTCAAACTGATCAAGATGCCAGGTATGGTAGACAATTTTGTTATGAGAGACAGCAGAATAATAGGTATGAGAGAACCATGATGCATTATTAGCATCTCAACCAAGATGCATTACTGGATCTGATGGAAAGGGAAAAAGGAGATTTGGAAAAACCTTCTGAGCCAGCTCGAATAATTATCAGTTAGTTCACTGGCACAGATAGGAAGATTAGGAAGCAAGTCAGTCAGATGAAAACCAGCAAAGAATTTGCAAATAACATCCCAGTTAGCTGTAGTGTGGGTACACACATCGTTGATGCAATAAAGTCCACATAAAAGAAACACAGGAAAAAAAACAAGAGGAAAAAAGTAAGTTAAATGATTGTTCCAAGATCCATCTTTAAGCTGCAAGTCACTTTTATGTGCCTCAACAATAATCAAAGTCATTTATTGGATGTTGAACCTTTAACTTGCTTAGTATTGATGATACTTCAACATTTCTCTCAGGAACATGACTTCAAAATATACAAGACACTCTTATATTGCGTAAGACCACCACTCATGCTGCCAGATTTCCCAAGCTCAGGATTCACGCAGCTGGCTGCAGAACAAATAAAAAACCACCGAGACTTTCTTAGTCAGTTTTTAGGGGGTCTTCCAAGATACCAATTGAAGAGTTTTATATTTGGCTTACAGGGACCTATACAAGGCTTGTTCTTGGGGAACCTGACAGCACTAATTCAATACAAAAGTCCCTGTGTAATGTAAATCTGGCTCCACTAATCACTAGCTCTGCGGTTGGTGTGAACTTGAGACAGAGAAACTTGCACATTTTCCGAGGTACAAATCAGAGAATCACAGATAAATATCTTCCAGACTGAAAGGTACTAAAGATACAATTTTCCATAAGTGGTTTTTATACTACATATAATGCTGAACTTTAAAATTATTCACAGCAGGTTACAGGGCATTGCAGCTTTAAACTTCTTCCCAATTATCTCAGATTGACTGGTCTTTATTTAAGCTGTGACTGGTTGATCTAACAAGCACTTAATAAATCCATTGAATGATTATGCCAGCTTTCTGCCTTACTCTCCCTGCTGGACTTGTGAAGCCATTTAAAGCAATGAGCATACTGCATGATTAGACAGACATTTGAAAAAGGTTAGTCCATTCAGCCAATTTGACACTGAAACAAAAGAGAATGCTACTCACTTCATATATAGCTTTATGGAACCACCATTCCTCTGCTCTTATAAACACTGGCCATATTTTTGAGTATGTGGTTTTGGAAGGCAATTAATTGATACTGATCACATCATTTTTTATATAGAAAATCAATTAAAACCATTTCCTGCTGCCTCAATATTAAATAGAAAGCAGAACTATCTGCATTCATGGAATTCTATTCCACTGTGTTATTGCTAAATAGTTTAGTCATGTGTAGCTGCACAAAAAAGTAATATCTATATGGTAATGGAGGGAATTCTTGACTCTGAATATGATAAAACCACATTCATGGTGGTGTACAGAAGGCACCATCCCACCATATTATTTTCTACTCTACAGAAAACAGTTGGTCCTTGACTTACGACTACTATTTCCTGTTATTGCTCCCTGCTACACAGGCAATCTGATTCTTCCACCTGCCAGTAACAGCCATTCACAAATGCAAACAAATAGTGGAAAATGGTTTTAGCAAACTAATACATTGATTGCAATTAGTGTCAATGTTGAAGTGCAAATGATGATACCAATATAATTCTACCATGCCAGAATAAAAATTCAGAAATGACACAAATATTACAATCAAACATAAAATCACACAAAACTCCAAGTTACAGTTCAGCATTTGCTACAGAAGTTCTCATGATGCTCCATGCATTTTTTGACATTAGCATTACTCAGAAGCTTTCAACTAAAATTAGAACTCGGAGAAACATTGCTTTGCATTGGACAGTGGCTGCAGCAGAACATAAAGCCCAAACCAATTGATTTTTGGACCATTATAGATGCTTTACACTTGTACTTATTTAGCTTGGATCATAGGAAATTGGTGTTTGTACCTTAACTCCTCATGTTTACGATGCTAAATTAGGGTTGACAATTTTAGTTGGACATAGTCCTGGAGGTATCACATGACATCCTGCCTCCAGCCACCCTGTCCCCACACTCCCGCCATTGGTCGCCTGACATGTCCATCCTCATGGTGCACCACCTTCCAACGCCAATTGGAATGCAAATAGACTTTTCTTCAGCCGATTGAATGATTCTGGACTGTCTGTCAGAGCCTTTTTTCCCATGGCCAATATTTTTGTAACTAGCAAACAAAAGTGTTCAAAGAAAATTTAAAAAAAAACTTTTTTAATGCCCCTTTGATTTTTCCCCAGGGTTGTTCGCAGCAGTGTTCTGGAGATTAGTCTTTAATTCCTGGAAACTCCAGGGTAATCCTAGAGGGTTGGCAAGCCTATGCTAAATACAGCCTTCTCATAACAGTTGTAGAATAGCAAACCCACTATTCCATAGGTCTACGATTTTGCTGCAATAAAGGAAACCGATGTATTTATTAGTGTAAACCAAGACAATCAGCATATGGGGGTCAGTCCTTTGGAATCTGAACTAAACAAGTGCCAGTGTCAAGCATCTTTTATGGCCTAATTGGTTCTCAACCAAGGCAGGGTTCTACGATGCATCACACGCAATATATAGCCTTAATTCCCCCAAATCCCACTCTCTTGAATTCCCTCCTCAAACCTTTCTACCTGCCTCTCCTCCTTTAAGATCCTCTTTAAAATCCACCTCTTTAACCAAGATTTCGAACACTTTCCTAATCTTTCCTTCTTTGGCTCGGCATCCATTTTCCTCATGCCTCTGCAAAGCGCCTTGGGACATTTTACTACGTTAAAAGGCCCATATAAATTCAATTTATTGTTGTTGAAAGAAAATTATTTCAGCATCACAGTGACACACAGATGCTGTTAAAAGAATCATTAAAAACAATGAACAAAAGCAAGAGGTGATACAGTAACAGCAGTTATTACACACTTCATAGGCTTTCCTTCCAGCAGTTGAAAAACTGAATATGTTTTATTGAATAAAATTAATAGTGAACTATCTTGTGGCCATAATCAAGTTCCAGAAGACACAATACCATTGTATTGTATTGGAACTGTTATTTCACATTCCTTCCTGACTCTTAATTGTTAGTTTATTGTCTTTTTGATTGATAAGAAATAAAACATTTCTAGCTATTGAAGATTGCTGCCTAATCTTTCTCACTTCAGACCTTTTATTTTGCTCCAGTATGATTGTCAATCATCGTTGGCTTTGTCTGATGAAACACTTCAACTGAGGGGAATAGAAAAACAGAGAAGAGAAACATTGACCCAGAAATTGCTCGGAGCGGTGAACCAACAGTGCTCGCCGCGCCATCGATTTATACTAACCCGCTAACTTACTGGGTGCAATTCCTCTAACAGGAAGCAGAGAAGAGCCCAGCGTTAGTTCCAGGGAAGCTAGGACCCTGGGAGAAATGAGAGGATCACACTCTCCCCTCAACCAATCAGATTGCAGCATTTTTGACAAGCTGAGAACAGTTTTTGCAAGCTGGAATGTAAAATCATAGAATCATAGAAAATTAACGGCACAGAAGGAGGCCATTCAGTCCATCATGTCCGTGCCGGCTGAGAAACGAGCCACCCAGCCTAATCCCACTTTCCTGCATTTGGTCCATAGCCCTGCAGGTTGCGGCTCTTCAGGTGCATGTCCAGGTATTTTTTAAATGAATTGAGGGTTTCTGCCTCTACCACCCTCTCAGGAAGTGAGTTCCAAACCCCCAATACACTTTGGGTGAAAAAATTTGTCCTCATTTCTGCTCTGATCCTTCCACCAATCACTTTAAATCTATGCCCCCTGGTTATTGACCCCTCTGCTAAGGGAAATAGGTCATAGAGTAGAGTCATAGAGTCATAGAGTTATACAGCACGGATAGAGGCCCTTCGGCCCATCGTGTCCGCGACGGCCATCAGCCCTGTCTACTCTAATCCCATATTCCAGCATTTGGTCCGTAGCCTTGTATGCTATGGCATTTCAAGTGCTCATCCAAATGCTTCTTGAATGTTGTGAGGGTTCCTGCCTCCACAACCCTTTCAGACAGTGAGTTCCAGACTCCAACCACCCTCTGGGTGAAAAAGTTCTTTCTCAAATCCCCTCTAAACCTCCCGCCTTTTACCTTGAATCTATGTCCCCTTGTTATAGAACCCTCAACGAAGGGAAAAAGCTCCTTAGTATCCTTAGGTCCTTCCTATCCACTCTATCTAGGCCTCTCATAATTTTGTACACCTCAATCAAATCACCCCTCAGCCTCCTCTGTTCCAAGGAAAACAACCCCAGCCTATCCAATCTGTCATCATAGCTAAAATTCTCCAGCCCTGGCAACATCCTCGTAAATCTCCTTTGCACCTTCTTTAGTGCAATTACATCCTTCCTGTAATGTGGTGATCAGAACTGTGCGCAGTTCTCAAGCTGTAGCCTAACGATTGTTTTATACAGTTCTAGCATAACCTCCCTGCTTTTATATTCTATGCCTCGGCTAATAAAGGAAAGTATTCCATATGCCTCTTAACCACCTTATCTACCTGTCCTGCTACCTTCAGGGATCTGTGGACATGCACACCAAGCTCCCCTACTTCCTTTACACCTTTCAGTATCCTCCCATTTATTGTGTATTCCCTTGCCTTGTTTGCTGTCCCCAAATGTATTACCTCACACTTCTCCGGATGGAACTCCATTTGCCACTTTTCTGACCATCTGACCAGTCCGTTGATATCTTCCTGCAGTCTACAGCTTTCCTCCTCACTATCAACCACACGGCCTATCTTTGTGTCACCCATAAATTTCTTAATCATGCCCCCTACATTTAAGTCCAAATCGTTAATGTATACCACAAAAAGCAAAGGACCTAGTACCGAGCCCTGCGGCACCTCACTGGAAACAGCCTTCCAGTCGTAAAAACATTCGTCGACCATTACCCTATGCTTCCTGCCAGAGCCAATTTTGGATCCAATTTGCCACATTCCCTTGGATCCCATGGGCCTTTACTTTTTTGACCAATCTGCCATGTGGGACCTTGTTAAAAGCCTTGCTAAAATCCATGTAGACTACATTAATTGCGCTACCCTCATCAATTCTCCTGGTCACCGCCTCGAAAAATTTGATCAAGTTAGTCAGACACTACCTCCCCATAACAAATCCATGCTGACTGTCCTTGATTAGTCCGTGCCTTTCTAAGTGACGGTTTATCCTGTCCCTCAGAATTGATTCCAATAATTTGTCCACCACCATGGTTAGGCTGACCGGCCTGTAATTATTCGATCTATCCTTCGCTCCCTTTTTAAACAACGGTACAACTTTAGCAGTCCTCCAATCCTCCGGCACTACGCCTGTATCCAGTGAAGTTTGGAAAATTATTGTTAAAGCCTCCGCTATTTCCTCCGGGCTTCTTTTAACAGCCTGGGATACATTTCATACGGCCTTGGTGATTTATCCACTTTCAAAGATGCTAATCCCCTTAATACTTCCTCTCTCACTATGCTTATCCCATCCAACATTTCACACTCCTCCTCCTTAACTTCAATCCCTGCATCATCCCTCTCCTTTGTGAAGACAGATGCAAAGTATTCATTAAGAACCATACCCACATCTTCCGCCTCCACACATAGTTTACCTTTTTGGTCTCTAATAGGCCCTACTCTTTCCTTCATTATCCTCTTGCTCTTTATGTATTTATAAAACATCTTTGGATTTTCTTTGATTTTACCTGCTAATATTTTATCATCCCCTCTCTTTGCTTTCCTAATTTCCTTTTTAACTTCACCCCTGCACTTTGTGTACTCCTCTAAGCTTTCCGTAGTATTGAGTTCCTGGTGTCTATCATAGGCTTTCTTTTTCTGCCTTATCTTACCCTGAATGCTTCTTGACATCCAGCGGGCTTTAGATTTGGCAGCCCCTCCCTCTTTCTTTGTGGGAACATATTTACCCCGAACCCCTTGAATCACCCCTTTGAAAGGTATAACATTAAAATCATTTGTAAAAACAGTTAAAGACAACGAAAAGAGGGTAAGAAATAAACAAATTAAATAAAAGACGGAAGGAAAGTTTAAAAAAAACATTTTTTAAATTTAAAAAAACATTTTTAATGACCAAAAGCTGTTAAAATAAGGATACTGAGACTCCACATTTCTAAAAGTTTTCGCTGTTTGGCAGTCATTAAGACTTACCGCACTATCAAAACTTAGTTTAGACCTGGTATTTTTAAGCGTATCTGTTTTGTGGCGATATTAGTTACTTTCCAGATGGGCAGAAGAGCAGGTTGGCGCTGGTCTGTTGATTGCAGCCGGTGATATCTCCTTAATGTGAAGCTGTCATATCGCCGGTGAACCAGGAGGAGCAAGTTCCGGATTTTGGCGTTTGAGAATGTGCGAGCATCGGAACTTGCTCCTCGATTTCGCCACTAATAATGATGAGAGCTGTTAAGCACACCGTTCTTTTTTAAGCAATTTCTGGGCCAATGGCAAATTTATCAGGGGCTGGAATACCAGGAAGTCACTGGGAAAAAAAAATCATTAGTTCAATAGGGCATCCTCGAATTGATCAACAAACCAATACGAAAAGTTTTTAGAACCCAATTTTTACATTTTTCTCTAACAGAAGTTTTTACTTGTCTTTCTAAACCTTAGTTCTGAGTAATTACAGTACATTTAGTTCTCTTTTTTCCAATATTTCCATTTCTGACATGGTGGGGGTTAAATTGGATAACCCCAAAAACTAGGTGGGGTAGCACGATCCGCTATTAACCCGTGCCTGGTGCTTCCTGCGCAGGCAGGACGAGACTTTCGTCCGGCCTGTGGACTTACCTTCAAGCAGCATTGGAAATCAGCGTTGACATGGGAATTCAATGCAATTCACACTTTTCACCAGCAGGGGGCGCCCCAATCTCTTAAAGGCAGGCTGTCTCTTAAAATCTCTTAAAAAGGTAACCGGTAACTGTTATTTGCTGAAAATAACAGTCTACTATTTTCACGGAGATCAGACACTGCACACATAAAAGACAGATGCAGGTCCCGTCCCTGTGTTTACAAACTGATTATTCAATGTTTTAACATAACTCAAGGTTGCACACAACTAAATCCCACATCCTCCAATCTGCACGGAAGATCTCACCAATCTGCTGATCTGAGTTTGTACCAGGCCTGCGAGAGTACGTGCAGTAAGGTTCTCTGCTGATGCACTAGAGGCCTTGGTGCAAGAGGTGGTCAGAAGGAGAGACATCCTATATCCGCAGGGGGCGGGGGGGCAAGAGGCCCTCCAGACATTATGCCCAAAAGGTAGTGGGAGGCAGCGGGGGATGAAGTCAATGCCAGGCGCACAGCACCATGAACATGGATGCAGTGCAGGAAGAAGTTCAATGCTTTGACACGAGTGGTCAAGGTGAGTGAGGACAACTGTCTTGTGACGTCTCCTACCAACTGCACCACTAGCCGCATCCACTGCTCCATGCACTACACCCCCCATCACCCACATACCAGCAAACTATTTCCATCAGTACTCAATTCTTCCAATTAGATGCTTCCTCTCACCCTTACACATTACCACTGTTGCATGCCACCCAGTCACAACTCACAGGCCACACACATACTGGCAGCTATTCAACCATGACAGGCACATCACCCAAACACACGTCCCGCTTGCCTGCAGGAGAAGGTGGTGCATATCAGGAGGCAATAAGCGGCAGTGGCATTTAGCCCCTCGAGCTTCAGTGAGATCATGGTGGATCTGTGACTTAACTCCATATACCCGCCTTAGCTCCATATCCCTTAATACCCTTGGTTCACAGAAATCATTAATCTCAGATTTAGAATTCACAACTGAGCTAGCATCAACTGCTGTTTGCAGAACAGCATTCCAAACTTCTACCACCGTTTGCACATAGCAACGTTTCCTAACTTCACTTCTGCACGTCCTGGCTCCAAATGTTAGATTATGTCACCTAGTCCTAGTATTCAAGTATAGGAGACCTCCAAAAGCAGTTACAAATGTCTCGGCAGCCAAAAGCAATAATCCAGCAACTAACCTGTAAATCCTGCATGGTCCCTTTAAGTAGCACTGGTGTGGGGTTCTCCAGGCACACTAAGACACATTCAGATGGTCGTGGTTAAGACTGCGCATTGAGTTGAGTGTTCGATACCATTTTGGGACTTATCACTTTAAATCAGTGATTCTATCCATTTTCTCCTTCCTTGTCATGCTTCCGGCGCTCGGTATTTGCGCAACTATCTACACCAAGATGGCTTCAGGCACACGTCATGCCAGAAACACACGTGCGCTGCCAAGACGCCATCTTGGCACTTCGGGAGGCTGCGTAGCGTCAAAACAACGGGTGCTATGTGGCCGAATTTCTAGCCTGGTGTGTCTATAATGATTTACAGCAGATACTTCAGAATGATGGAATGAATTTAGTTGTAAATGCTGGAGGTCAAAAACTAAATACCCTCTTCTTGGTGGGTTTTTAAAAGTTAGAGAGGCCAGATACAATGGCTGACCACCTTTCCAGCTACTTTCTTCTGCTGCTGGTAAACAGGCGAGTTTGCCAGCAGGAGGTGAAACTGTTAACTGTCAACCAGTTCTGTGCTACAAATACATTATAAAACACATGCAGGCTCATCCCTTTGTGGTTTTGTAAGACCCCAGTGCCTGTGTGCTGTTAACACCATTTAAAATGCCTTGATCATGGTCTAATGGCATCGATTAAAGTCAGAAAGGCTTTTGAAGGAAATGGCCAAACTGAAATTGATATGCATTAGTTAAAACAGTCTGACACTGCTGTGCCACAGATTCACTGGGATTGGATACAAACATGCCATTTGAGTTTCAAATACAAAAGACTTGTAGCATACAGGAAACAGGCACAATTTTAGAGAAACAAGGCTGAATTCATTTTCCAATCGAGCTCCCAGCCCAATTGCTGTAAAAACTACTCCATTTATTTTCAGAGTAGCTTTGGCTTTAAAACAACTGAGGCTTATACACACTCAGTTCCTTAAAATTGCAAACAATGATTATAATCAATCCCACTGACCAGGGAGGGTTTATACAGTCAAACAATAGTAAAACTGCTTTGCTTGCCTGAACAGTAGTAGCTGGGAACTCGTCAGCTGCTCAGCCTGCTGGCGGCTATGTTATCTTGCCCGCCTCTGCCGGCTGCTGTCGCAGGTGCATATTAAAATGATTTGTTTTGGTCGTGTACACTGCTTCCAACAACAGGTGCACCACCCTTCATCTACGCAGTTTGCCACCAATTTTGGATACATCATTAGTGGCAAAGTGTAATTCTAAATAGACTATAAGGCTGCAATGGAAGAAGAGGCCTATTGGATGGGAGGATAATAAATATCATGGGGTCGATTTTCCCAGGAAATTACGGGTGCGTTGGGGGCTCTGAAAATCGGGGAAATCCCACTCTGGTTCGGAGCCCGGCTCCAACCCGCCAACATCCGAGTTCCCCATGAACGCACCTGTGTGCGTGCGGGCGTCCCGAATCTGGAAGTCCCGCCGGCAATTAAAGCCGGCAGGATGATATTTAAAGAGCCAAATGTACCTCATTGAGGTACTTAAGGCACTTTACTTGTGACATATTACATAGTTAGAATGATTTTTTAAAACTTACCTGGGCAGCTTTCCCACGGCTTCTGATTCACGCCTAACTAACAAACCAATTAAGTAACAAACCATTGCATGAAGTTAAAACACAATATCAACCTACCTTTCCACCCTGCTTCGATGTCCCCCTCTCCGAACTCCCCCTCCACCATCTCCCCCTCCACCCCCCGCGATCTCCCCCTCCATCCCCCGCGATCTCCCGTTCCAGCGCCAGATGATATCTTGCTCTCTCTCTTTCTCCCTCCACCGTGTTGCAGCTCCTAACGGCAGCCAGCCTGTCAATCACTATTTCAAAATTGAGCCCCATGTCTCATAATGAAGAAGGCCCACTCTCAAACCCAAAGAAGCTACCACCCATTCTCTCTTCTACCGGTATGTTATCTTAAAAATGCTTTAAAGTGGTGGTCTGCAATTTATTGTTCTTACCAAACAAATTTAGATTTCAGTAACAAATTTAGATTTGCTGACCCACTCACAATAGAAAGATGGAAAAGCCTCAATGGGGTGAAAGAAAAAAAACTTTAATATCTATACGGTATGAAAATCTCACACCGGAAGTTAAGGAACAGTAACAAAAACCATGTGGGAAAGGTTAAGGGGTTTTTAAAAATAGCTCTATCACAGAACTGTGAAAGTTGATGAAAGGCAGAGTAGAAGGAACCACTCTCAGAGCTTTTTAAAAATACAGAAAGTACATTGATATGGAATTAAAGAGACAAATTCAGGAAACAGCAGGATTGAACAAGTAAATAGACTGAAATGTAGTCATGGAGAGAGACATTTTGCAGAAATCACTGGATATCTGAATCATATTACTGTTGACATGAAGCTTTATTATCAAGTACTACACTCACATCAATAATTGCTATTTAATAAAATATTTTCCTTCCGAACTCAAATATTCCCCATTTATTTCTGCAAGGAGTAATAATGACATCAGATCACTGGATTGCAGAGAATTATATTTGTTAGTCTAGTGCAGTGTTGTCCAATATGTTAGTCACTAGCCACATGTGGCTAATTGAAAATCCAGATATGGCTAATTGCATTCTTGATTAGTAAATTAAAAGATGAGTAATAGGCACCATCTTTGGTCATGTGATCTCGATACTCATATTTGCAGGGCATATACATGTGCATTTTAACCTATGTGCATTTATTGGTAAAATGGTAAGATGAAAATCAGAATGTGCAAATGTTTTTTGATTATTGCGTGTGCTTTACTTCCTTGGTTACTAATTATTAGTTATCTGCTAAAATGGTGTGTAACAAGGGTGAAAACGCTGGTCTTCAGCACCATGGAAACACAACCAACATTATATGGAGAGGGCAGCTCGACCAATCAAAATGACAGCTCCAGCCAGCAGAAGAAAGCAAGCCCAACCAATAACGAGCAGCTCCAAGAGGGCAAGTCACGGCAAAAGGGCAAGCAGCATCTGGATGGGGAGCAGGGATGGGTCTGGTGCACCTCGTTGAGCGAGTCAACATTCTCAGCATTCACTCTGATGAAGTCAATGTACTGCTTGCAACTATTGGACAAAAACCCAGAAGCTGCACTAAAATGTGCTGTGTCTGATAAATTCGTGAATTCCAAATTTTGATGAAAAAGAAAGACTGCAAAGTTTTGTGCTAAATGATGGTAGATGTTTGTTAATATAAAAATGTGAAGTACATTTACTTGTATTGTGTGCAAGGCTTTTTCTACTAAAATTAGTGCTTATGGCTAAAACTGTAGCCATGCCTGCTGCTAATCAGTAATTTTTATTGGAGAACACGGAGATGAGGGAAATGTGACCAGTGATGAGCTTGCAGCTATCCAAACCTTGGTAGTCTGGTGCAAAGGATAGACAACTTTTGGCACTGGCAGATCTACTCAATTCTGTAATCTTGTGGGAGATAGGTAGATATCTTCACAATGCATTCACTTGATTTATGGTAATCAAATCCTTGGCTTAGGCAAAACAGCTGAATAAGATTATAGAACAGTTTCCCAAATTTACAAACATGAGTAAGAACCACTGACATTTTGAATGATATTTACACAGTGTACATATCTAAAATTTGTACCCAAGCTTCAGATGAACAAAAAGCTGAACAAATCCTAAAAGCGTGAATTCACGCAAACATTCATCCAAACTGGCAATCTTATACTTTTCTTTCCGAACCCATTTATAAAATGCAACCAAGTTTCATGCAAAAGAACATTTCAGACACAGCTGTGTCTTTGAAAGCAGCATAATTTGTCATGCGATTTATTTCTGAAGTCATCTCTTAGTAAATGCTAATGTTTCGATGATACAAATTGTGAGTCATGTTGTGTTAATAACACAGTGCCGGCTAGTTATTACATGCAACAAAAGATACAAACTGGGTTTCGTGAAATCAACTACAGTACATTGGTTATTATCCCACATCTTCCACATTTATTAAGACGCCAACTCTCTTTCAAATGCTGTTCTCAATCCTGGATTTTCTGGTTAATGCAGGATATAACAAAGTTTAAAGAAAAATCAAACTCACTTCAACATGTTCAGTGCTGATTTCCCTGGAGATTTAGTAAAATCCTTTCTCCTTATGAAAATTGTAAAGTTCAGTTCAATCAACATGTAGCGTTTGCTAATACACGCTACAGTAATCAAAGGCAAAGACTTCAAAGCTAAACAAATGTGGCTTTTACTGCACAGCTGTCTTAATTATACACTGTAGCTGTCAATCATACAACCAACTTTCAGCTGAGAGGGATCAGTCAGGGAACCTCCAATGTTTCAAATTAATAACAATACATCTCCCTCTTCAAAACTCTTTACACAAGAACACTATCAACAACAAGCTGTAAAGTCTCAACAATTTCAGTATGAACAGTTCAAATAATCACCAAGTCACTGCTATGTAAAAAGCTCTAGCACTAGTCTGCCATTCCTTGTGGTGTTGATGGGAGCCTTTCCCATCTGGGGTTTCTTTTGCTATGCTGGTCCAATATATTTCTGGCCACAATCTTTTCTTATGCTGTACTGTATTGTTGTGGCTTCTTGATTGTTGACTGCCCAGGTAGCTCCACTTTTATTATGGGGTCTGTAACCTGACTTCCAGGTCTCTCCACAAATCAAAGCTCTCGGTTTTCCATAAGTATCTTCCTTCCTTCTAAAGATTTTTCCATCCTTGGTTCTTATGTGGTAAGTCTTGACATCCACTTTCTGTTGCCCTTTTGCTTGCATTCATTTTGCTGTTCTTGATGGCCGAATTCTGATAACTTCTCCTTTTCTAAGTTCACCAAGTTCTTAGGTGTCATTATTGTAGAGACAGGCTTGTCTGGCTTTACTCAGATATAGCTTCTCTGTTACACCACTTACTATTCTTGGTTTTAGAAGTTGACTTCTATAGGGAAGAGTATCTTGGTTCATCTGCCGAATATTTTTGAGCTGATAATTTCTCCAGTATCTCACTTGGTCAAGAAGGTGAAAGGGTCAGTGCTGGCCTCATGAGCTGTTTCTAGGGATACTTTTGCAATTTTAACAACAATCCCTGCCTTGCCATTTGACTATGGATACCTTGACTAAACTCATTGTTGCACAAACTCTTGGAATTCCCTCGAGTTAAATGATGGCCTGTTATCTGATATACATACCCTGCAATGCAAAATGAGCTTTCATCTTGGCTGTGACTTATTTCCTTTTCAGTCAGTCTGTCAATTTTAAAGACATGCGAGTAATAGAACAAAAGAGATAATCTCCACTTCAAACAGATCCCACCCTATTTTCTGGCATTTGATGGCTAATAAGCACTTTGTTTTGCAGTTTGGCTTGAAACACTTTGCATGTATCGCACCTATATATGCATGTCTCAATGTTCTTGTTGATCAGAAGCCAATATTCACTCTCTGGTTCTCTGAAGGTAACTTTGGTTTGACTGAATTCTGTTGCATCTTCTCTCATATGCAACAATAGAACAATTCCATCTCCCTCAACTATCAGCCCATCCTGCACGTTCAATATCTCCAATATTGAAAAACACAACAATCTAGAGTGGCACTTCTTGTGTGTAGGACCATTGTGTGCTTATTTTATCAGTGGCCTGACTACCAACATTCTTATAATAATTTTACAATGCTATAATGACAATCTTGGTGATCTCAGCATTTCATGAAGAGTATTAGTGAAACAGTGGGCGTTTCACAAATATTCTTCACAGCATTGTAAATAATAGGTGTCCTCGACCCATATGTAGAAAATGGCCAACTTTGAAAAACAGACCACAATTACCATCACCTGGACAAAAGAAGATATGTGGCAGTAGGAATGTAGGAATGACGTAAATGCCCAGTTGCCATCTCAAGCTAAGTCAGGAAGTAGGCATCCTTGGTATCTTGCTTAACCCTGAGCTCAGTTTGTTCCCCCAGATGCATTGTTAGCAAAAGCACTTTCTTTCATCTCTACAATAGCCAGTCTCTGCCCACTTCTCCCCTTCTGCTGCAGAAATCCCAGTTCATCACATGAAGGCTTAACTTCTCCAAAGCCTCATCCATCTAGCCTTGCCGCATCAGCCATCCACAAGCTGCAGCTCATCTAAAATACCTCAACTCACATTTTCACCTGCACTGAGCCTGCATCCCCATCACCTCCATCCTTTTCAAGTTCCCCTGGCTCCGGTGTTAAGTTCAAAATTTTTGTCCTTGTTTTCAAGTCACTATGGCCTCAATCTACTCCACCTTAGTGATCTCCTCCTGCTACATCCCTGCACAGGCCCACCACTTCTCTATTACTGGACCCTCGCACCCTCAGCCTTACCATTTTTAGCTGCATATTCAGTTATTATGCTCCTGTCCTCTTGGACTCTCTAGTTAGTTCCTTCCAACTGGCCACTTTGCTTCCTGCTTTCAAAAACCTCCTCAGAACCTCTTTGCCATGGCCGTGATCCTCCACTCCTTCATTCCCCTTCCCTTTCCTTTGTATTGTAAAGCACTCAGACATCTTCCTGAATCTGAGGAGTTTTATATTAATTCAAATTGCTATTGTTCAAGGAATAATAACTCTTAAGTTTTAGTAAATGTGGTACTACAAATTTTAAAAAGATTGAATATTCCTTCATTTGTAGACATTAAATATATTTGACATAGTGCTTGAGCATTAGCAATAAACTTGCCACATGGTTCTCCACTTCAATTCAGTTTGAATACTCATGCTGGATCATTAATCAATGCACTTGAGTGTGTGATACCTGATCTAGGAGTGCCTAATGTTGACATTGGGTGCCCAAAGCACTAACATTCCTCGCCCTGATCGGTATATAATTTATAGAATCATAGAATCATAGAAGTTTACAACATGGAAACAGGCCCTTCGGCCCAACATGTCCATGTCGCCCAGTTTATACCACTAAGCTAGTCCCAATTGCCTGCACTTGGCCCATATCCCTCTATACCCATCTTACCCATGTAACTGTCCAAATGCTTTTGAAAAGACAAAATTGTACCCGCCTCTATACTGCCTCTGGCAGCTCGTTCCAGACACTCACCACCCTTTGAGTGAAAAAATTGCCCCTCTGGGCCCTTTTGTATCTCTCCCCTCTCACCTTAAATCTATACCCCCTCGTTATAGACTCCCCTACCTTTAGGAAAAGATTTTGACTATCTACCTTATCTACGCCCCTCATTATTTTATAGACTTCTATAAGATCACCCCTAAACCTCCTACTCTCCAGGGAAAAAAGTCTCAGTCTATCCAACCTCTCCCTATAAGTCAAACCATCAAGTCCCGGTAGCATCCTAGTAAATCTTTTCTGCACTCTTTCTAGTTTAATAATATCCTTTCTATAATAGGGTGACCAGAACTGTACACAGTATTCCAAGTGTGGCCTTACTAATGTCTTGTACAACTTCAACAAGACATCCCAACTCCTGTATTCAATGTTCTGACCAATGAAACCAAGCATGCCGAATGCCTTCTTCACCACCCTATCCACCTGTGACTCCACTTTCAAGGAGCTATGAACCTGTACTCCTCGATCTCTTTGTTCTATAACTCTCCCCAACGCCCTACCATTAACGGAGTAGGTCCTGGCCCGATTCGATCTACCAAAATGCATCACCTCACATTTATCTAAATTAAACTCCATCTGCCATTCATCGGCCCACTGGCCCAATTTATCAAGATCCCGTTGCAATCCTAGATAACCTTCTTCACTGTCCACAATGCCACCAATCTTGGTGTCATCTGCAAACTTACTAATCATGCCTCCTAAATTCTCATCCAAATCATTAATATAAATAACAAATAACAGCGGACACAGCACCGATCCCTGAGGCACACCGCTGGTCACAGGCCTCCAGTTTGAAACACAACCCTCTACAACCACCCTCTGTCTTCTGTCGTCAATCCAATTTTGTATCCAATTGGCTACCTCACCTTGGATCCCGTGAGATTTAACCTAATGTAACAACCTACCATGCGGTACCTTGTCAAAGGCTTTGCTAAAGTCCATGTAGACCACGTCTACTGCACAGCCCTCATCTATCTTCTTGGTTACCCCTTCAAAAAACTCAATCAAATTCGTGAGACATGATTTTCCTCTCACAAAACCATGCTGACTGTTCCTAATCAGTCCTTGCCTCTCCAAATGCCTGTAGATCCTGTCTCTCAGAATACCCTCTAACAACTTACCCACTACAGATGTCAGGCTCACCGGTCTGTAGTTCCCAGGCTTTTCCCTGCCGCCCTTCTTAAACAAAGGCACAACATTTGCTACCCTCCAATCTTCAAGGCACCTCACCTGTAGCGGTGGATGATTCAAATATCTCTGCTAGGGGACCCGCAATTTCCTCCCTAACCTCCCATAACGTCCTGGGATACATTTCATCAGGTCCCGGAGATTTATCTACCTTGATGCGCGTTAAGACTTCCAGCACCTCCCTCTCTGTAATATGTACACTCCTCAAGACATCACTATTTATTTCCCCAAGTTCCCTAACATCCATGCCTTTCTCAACCGTAAATACCGATGTGAAATATTCATTCAGGATCTCACCCATCTCTTGTGGTTCCGCACATAGATGACCTTGTTGATCCTTAAGAGGCCCTACTCTCTCCCCAGTTACTCTTTTGCCCTTTATGTATTTGTAGAAGTTCTTTGGATTCTCCTTTGCCTTATCTGCCAAAGCAATCTCATGTCCCCTTTTTGCCCTCCTGATTTCTCTCTTAACTCTACTCCGGCAATCTCTATACTCTTCATACTCTTCAAGGGATCCACTTGATCCCAGCTGCCTATGCATGTCATATGTCTCTTTCTTCTTTTTGACTAGGGCCTCAATCTCCTGAGTCATCCAAGGTTCCCTACTTCTACCAGCCTTGCCCTTCACTTTATAAGGAATGTGCTTTCCCTGAACCCTGGTTAACACACTTTTGAAAGCCTCCCACTTACCAGACGTCCCTTTGCCTGCCAACAGACTCTCCCAATCAACTTCTGAAAGTTCCTGTCCCATCAAAATTGGCCTTTCCCCAATTTAGAATTGTAACTTTTGGGCCAGACCTATCATTCTCCATAGCTATCTTTAAACTAATGGAATTATGATCACTGGTCCCAAAGTGATCCCTCACTAACACTTCTGTCACCTGCCCTTCCTTATTTCCCAAGAGGAGGTCAAGTTTTGCCCCCTCTCTAGTTGGGCCATCCATATACTGAATAAGAAATTCCTCCTGAATACACTCAACAAATTTCTCTCCATCCAAGCCCCTAATGCTATGGCTGTCCCAGTCAATGTTGGGAAAGTTAAAGTCCCCTACTATTACCACCCTATTTTTCTTGCAGCTGTCTGTAATCTCCTTACATATTTACTCCTCAATTTCCCGTTGACTATTTGGGGGTCTGTCGTACAATCCTATCAAAGTGATCTCTCCCTTCTTATTTTTCAGTTCTACCCATATAGACTCAGTGGGCGAACCCTCGGATATATCCCCTCTCACTACTGCCGTGATGTTCTCCCTAATCAAGAATGCAACTCCCCCTCCTCTCTTACCTCCTGCTCTATCGTTCCTATAGCATATGTACCCTGGAACATTGAGCTGCCAGTCCTGCCCCTCCCTTAGCCATGTTTCAGTAATAGCTATAACATCCCAGTCCCATGTATCCATCCATGCCCTGAGTTCATCTGCCTTGCCCATCAGACTTCTTATATTGAAATAAATGCAGTTTAATCTAGACTTCCCTTGGTCTTTGCCCTGCTTTCTCAGACCATCTGTCCAGTCATGTTTTGTACACTCTCCCTTACTGCCTTTTGTTACTGTCACCACTTTACTTCCCACTGACTTCCTGCATCGGTTCCCATCCCCCTGCCACATTAGTTTAAACCCTCCCCAACAGCACTAGCAAACACTCCCCCTAGGACATTGGTTCCAGTCCTGCCCAGATGCAGACCATCCAATTTGTACTGGTCCCACCTCCCCTAGAACCGGTTCCAATGGCCCAGGAATTTGAATCCCTCCCTCTTGCACCATCTCTCAAGCCACGTATTCATCCTAGCTATCCTGTCATTCCTACTCTGACTAGCCCGTGGCACTGGTAGCAATCCTGAGATTACTACCTTTGAGGTCCTACTTTTTAGTTTAACTCCTAACTCCCTAAATTCAGCTTGTAGGACCTCATCCCGTTTTTTACCTATATCGTTGGTACCTATATGCACCACGACAACTAGCTGTTCACCCTCCCCCTCCAGAATGTCCTGCAGCCGCTCCGAGACATCCCTGACCCTTGCACCAGGGAGGCAACATGCCATCCTGGAGTCTCGGTTGCGTCCGCAGAAACGCCTGTCTATTCCCCTTACAATCGAGTCCCCTATCACTTTTGCTCTGCCACTCTTTTTCCTGCCCTCCTGTGCAGCAGAGCCAGCCATGGTGCCATGAACCTGGCCGCTGTCACCTTCCCCTGGTGAGCCATCTCCCCCAACAGTATCCAAAACGGTATACCTGTTTTGGAGGGAGATGACCGCAGGGGACCCCTGCACTGCCTTCCTACTCTTCCTCTGTCTGTTGGTCACCCATTCACTATCTCCCTCAGTAATTTTATATGCAAAAAATCCCTCAAAATAAAGAACACATCTTGATTCACTAACGGATCATTTGATTACAATATACTCTGCATTTGCTTGGGCTGGACAAAGTTAAAACATAAAAGCAGGCAAATCTGAGGGTACTGTTAGCACACTTCCTGACATATGGAGAATGTGTTGGTTTGAGACATCTTCCATGGAAAAAGAAAAGAAATGCTCTTTGGTTTAATTTTCAGCCCAGACTAAATTTTCTGAGATCCATACCTTGCAGAATTATTATTTAGATATGCACATAATTTAAAGATTTATGTCAGCAGTTCAAATATCTGGAGCATGAAGGTCTACAAAACCAAGCCATGCCAGTGGCAGTGCAGTTAACAGCACCATTCTTTGCATAACCACTGGTATAGTTCACACCCCCATTGGTGGCCCTGCCAAAAAGAGGCAGCCTTCACAATAAACAGCTGCCTCCATTAAACGAACAGGCATTTCCTCTACATCTGTTTCCTACTGACTGCCTAACAGCCACAGCAAACAAAGTACCAAAAGGTTTTATTCAATGTCAGTTCCTTAAATGTTATGTAACATGGCTGATGGTGTGCTTGAATTGCCAAAACACGACAATGTCAGCCTTTTATTTATTGTAGGAAGGTGGAAATACTTCTGTGGGAGTCAATGGAGGAAGCTGGTACATTAGTCATTGCCTCTAGTTATGGCCCTTGATACTTCAAGAGGGGTTTATTGGGGGCTGATCGTTAACTGTCAATATTTGCGACTGAAGTCGCAGATTTTGTAACCAGACATTTGGTGGTCCATAAACCTTGCAGTGCCTCAAGAAGCTTCCAGCCTTAAAGCACTCTCCATAAAGACTACTCCTCGACTTTAATGCAGCCATGTTTTACTCTCTGATCCTCCATTAGCCTTAAGCATCTTAGTTAATGTGACCTGGTCAGGCACCGTGTGTTTGCCATGGTACATCAACAGGACTATCCCTCCAAAGAAATGCAATAAATTTGTAATGGGTTTCTTCTAATAAAAGATTGAGTTTTCTGTTTGGTTTACTTCCTCTAGAGATACAATCTTTCACTAATTGAGATTCATTAAAAATTCAAAGTTCCATATGAAACATCCAAAGTACACCAGACAAAAAGAATACTCTATACTACTGATAAAACACTATCCTGGAGTTTACTCTGTGGGCGTAACCCAGAAGTTAGACTCAAAAATGCGCCCATTTTGCCGAAGTCAAGTTACACACACGTATCCTCCCAATCTCGTTAGAATAAACCTGAACTTAAAACGGACGTAAATCAGCATAAACAATCGGAGTCCAAGGAAAGCGCCAAACCCACACCACATATTTCATCTTTAAGTGTGAAAATTTAAGTGTCAACGCATTTAACCATCATTCATTCACATCAGGCACAGCATGTTTTAAGGACCTACAATCGGGGAAGCTTTTCAATTTTTAATGTCATAAGAATCTGTTGAAAGAAACAGAAAATATAGAGCAGGACTCAGTGTTCTTAAATTTTAAAAAACGCTGAAAAAAATTGCAATTAAACAGATGACTTTCTTTCCTGCTGTGCCTGAAAATCTGGGCAGAGATTCTTTCAGATGAAGGGTTTGGATGGACGGACGTAAAAGATCGAGGAAACCTGGGCATAACTCACTTACACGCGAAGTTCCGCAATCTTTTAAGCCACGTAATTGGTTTGCACCCAGATTACACATCTCTCTGGGCGTAAATGCAGAGGAAACTCCAGGCTTATATTTACACCAAGAGTCAAAGTAACAATAATTAGCCATGGGTTAGGGCCTATTCATCTGTTGTATGAATACAGTCTCACACCTATAACCAAAGTGTAGGCTATTCATATAATCGTGAAAACATGAAAATGCTAAAGAGAGTCAGCATATTCATTTTTCTTAAAAACTGAGGCCTTTCCTCAATTTTATTTAGAACTGAATCCTCAATATCACTTCCACAGAAATGATGAGGTACTTCACAATTTTGTCATGCATCATCACTATGTAATGTTGCTTTGATTCTTTTTCCACGGCAACGCATTGTACCGATGCGTTGTGGTGCCAGACTAGTTGCAGGTTCACTTTCACTGCATAATTATCTCTATTGATTAATGTTTAAACAGGAAAAAAGGAAAGAAAAACACAAAAAGCAAATCTTGTTCAAACAGTGACCTTATCCTCCTCAAACAGCAGCAGGTCTGGTCCCACATCAGCTTGTACATCACTCTGTATAATCTCGGAACTTTAAAACACAGTGCCAAAACAAAGAACAAGATAAATCAGTCGTGTCTGCTGACCCTCTAATGTACTCTCTAGTGTATTTCCAACATTTTCTCAGACAAGATGATTACCGTGTCTAATGGCAGCAGTCGCCTATTGATTCAATATCTCGGTGAGAATGCCGTTTGACAATACACAGGTTTTATATTCATGAGAATGGATTGATAACTAGGAGAAATTTTAAACAGATCCAATTATGGCCAAATGAATAACAGAAAATGTGGAAAGGAGGCACAAAGATGGAATGTTCTGTTTAAAAAAAAAACTTTCTCTTTTTTTTGTTTTGAAGACAATTTTTATGAGTGTTATAAACTTAATCACTGAGGTCGAGCACGAAATCCAAAATGACTAGGAAAAGTGGCATGTATAAAGGGAGAAAGTTCCACTCCACTCTGCACGGTCACCGCACCGCACCGCTCTGCACAGGCACTACACCACCCGCATAGGCACTACACTACTTTTTATGTCCCACCATTCGTTACCTAGTACTATGCAAACTTATAAGCATAGCACAAAAGGTAGGCAAAAAGTTTTTGGTTCTAGACTGCAGCACATCATTTACAACAACAACAACAACAACAACTTGCATTTATTTAGCGCCTTTAACGCAGTAAAGCGTCCCAAGGCACTTCTCAGGAGTGATATTCAAACAAAATTTGACACCGAGCCACATAAGGAGATATGAGGGGCAGAAATCACTTGCGAAATAACAGTGAGCACAACAGCGTTCTCCGTTGTTAGTGGCGAAATGGAGGAGCAAGTTCCGGCATTTGCACATCTGCAGTGAAACGCTGAAACCTGGAACTTGCTTCTGCTGGTTTGCCGGCAATATGAGAGCTTTGAATTAAAAGGAATATCGCACGTTGCAATCAGTGAAATCATTGAACCAGCGCCAACTTGCTCATCTGCCCAGTTGGAAAGTAACTAATTACAAAACAGATAGTCTTAAAAATACCAGATCTAAACTAAGTTTTAACAGCGCGGTAAGTCTTAATTACTGTCAAACAACTAAAATTTTACTTTTAACAATGTGGCGTCTCATTACTCCTTATTTTAATAGTTTTTGGTCATTAAAAAATAATCTTTAAAAATTAAAACTTTAAAAAAACTTTTCCCTTCTCTCTCTTCTATTTAATTCAATTATTCCTTACCCTCTCTTTTTTTGCTGTCTATAACTGTTATTACATTGATTTTAATGTTTACCTTTCACTTCCTGGTTTAACAATTCCAGCCTGCAGAGACAGTTAACACAGCTTGTAAAAATGTTGCGATCTGATTGGTCAAGGGGAGAGATTGATCCTCTCGCTTCTCCCAGGGTCCTAGCTTCGCTTGAACTAACGCTGAGCTCTTCTCCGCTTCCTATTTGAGGAAGTTCCCAAAGAAAAGATTGCGGTAAGTTAGTGGCTTAGAATAAATCTATGCAGCGGCGAGCAATTTCTACCCATTAGGACAGGTGACCAAAAGCTTGGTCAAAGAGGTAGGTTTTAAGGAGCGTCTTAAAGGACAGAGAGGTAGAGAGGCGGAGAGGTTTAGGGAGGGAATTCCAGAGCTTAGGGTTTAGGCAGCTGAAGGCATGGCCACCAATGGTGGAGCGATTAAAATCGGGGATGCGCAAGAGGCAAGAATTGGTGGAGCGCAGAGATCTCACAAGGTTGTAGGATCTGAAGGAGGTTATAGAAATAGGGAGAGGCGAGGCTATGGAGGGATTTGAAAACAAGGATGAGAATTTTAAATTCAAGGCATTCCCGGACCGGGAGCCATTGTAGGTTAACAAACACAGGAGTGATGGATGAACAGGACTTGGTGCGAGTTAGGATATGGACAGCAGAGTTTTGGATGAGCTCAAGTTTATGGAGGGTGGAAGATGGGAGGTTGGCTGAGGGAGTGCTTCATTGTTAGAGGTGCTGTCTTTTAGAAGGGTCATTAACTGAGGCCAATTTGCATGTTCAGATGTACATAAAAGATCCCATGTCCTATGTCACTATTCGAAGAACAGCAGGTAACTCTCAGTGCCTAACATTCCAACATTGTATTTAATAAACAATGTGGATAGGTTATATTGAATAAGAATGTTACCAGGGTTCCAAGGGTTAGATTATGAGGAGAGATTACATGATCTAACCTTGTGTTCCCTGGAATATAGAAAGTTAAGGGGTAATTTGATTGTGTTTTTTAGGATTTTGAAAGGAATTGATAGGGTAGAGAGAAACTTATTCCACTAGTGGGGGAAATCTAGAACAAGGGGACAGAACTTTAAGATCAGAGGCAGGCCATTCAGAGGAGAAGTTAGGAAACACTTCTTTATGCAAAGGATGGTATGAGTGAGGAACTCTCACCCACAAAAAGCAGTAGATGCTAGCTCAATTAATCATTTTAAATCTGAGATCAATAGATATTTGCTAGGCAAGGGTATTAAGGGATATGGAGTGAAGGCGGGTGGATGGAGTTAGTTACAGATCAGCCATAATCTCATTGAATGGCGGAACAGGCTCGAAGGCTGAATGCTTACTCCTGTTCCTATGTCCTAAATGACTTTTTGCCTTACAACACATACACACTGTATTGATCTATTATCTGTAGATTTCAGCAATAAAAACAGGTGCATTATTTCCCCACCACCAAAAATTCATGGTTTCGGCTGAGTGAATCAGCACAAAGTAGCTGCCGGATGTCATGAATCAGTGATGTAAAATGGCCCCACATGCTGCTGACTGCTGACTGCTTGTAATGCTGCACTTTTGGGACTCAACTGTGAAAAGAGACAATAAATTAGCTGGATAGATTTCCCCCCGACTGTGACACATGTACACTTATAAATGAATACACATTCGGCAAAGCATTCTTCATTTCCGGAACCAGTAACAAAAGGCTTGATGCAATCATAAAAGGCATAGTGTTAGCAGATGTACATTCAGTCTTTTTCAGAAATCTGCTTCAGGTCAAAGTTTAGAATCCTGCGCAGGAAGCACTTCTTCCACTCCCCCATCCACAGTTTACAAATGAATGTGAGTGGCACACAAACTACAGGACTGAGGGCCAGCAAATCGCATCCCACAGAGAGAGTGGACTTTCATAGTGTCATCTGCTCGTTAGAATTCTTTACCCCTCAAATGTTCCTTACATGCGAATGATTTGAATATTGGCCATTAATAAAAGCCTTTGGGTCATCGACATCAGCACAATACTGTACATCAAAATGGCAGAAATTTACAACAAATAAATAGAAATTAGTGCAGTGGTACTACTGTGCTGATCAGGTTCCAGGGAGCCCTTGTCGCTGAAATAATTAGCATCAAAAATGACAAATTTGGTCGCTGGGGATAGTTCACGATATAGGTGATGCCATATCTGCCACTGGGAAATCTACATTGGTTTTTCATATTTTTTTTTAAGAAACAAGAGGGTTAATAAACTAACGTGTAGACTGGATGATTGGAAATCATGGTCCCAAAATCACACACAGTGAATTGCACCAGTATCAGAAGTTGCACCCACTGATGCTCCACATAGTTTGGAAGATCTTCAGCACAAATTTCATGTAAAATGAGATTAATGTGCTGGGAGCACTTGGAAGTTAGAGTGCAGCCTTTAAAAAGCCAATTCTCCCTGACGATTGCAGCAGCAAGCTGGGGGAGTAGCAGGTAACTAGCAAAGTGTTTGGATCACTGAGTTCACTGTTAGCTAGCTGAACAGGATTTTTTTTTATTCGTTCATGGGATGTGGGCGTCGCTGGCGAGGCCAGCATTTATTGCCCATCCCTAATTGCCCTTGAGAAGGTGGTGGTGAGCCGCCTACTTGAACCGCTGCAGTCCGTGTGGTGACGGTTCTCCCACAGTGCTGTTAGGAAGGGAGTTCCAGGATTTTGATCCAGCGATGATGAAGGAACGGCGATATATTTCCAAGTCAGGATGGTGTGTGACTTGGAGGGGAATGTGCAGGTGGTGTTGTTCCCATGTACCTGCTGCTCTTGTCCTTCTAGGTGGTAGAGGTCGCGGGTTTGGGAAGTGCTGTCGAAGAAGCCTTGGCGAGTTGCTGCAGTGCATCTTGCGGATGGTACACATTGCAGCCACGGTTCGCCGGTGGTGAAGGAAGTGAATGTTTAGGGTGGTAGATGGGGTGCCAATCAAGCGGGCTGCTTTGTCCTGGATGGTGTCGAGCTTCTTGAGTGTTGTTGGAGCTGCACTCATCCAGGCAAGTGGGGAGTATTCCATCACACTCCTGACTTGTGCCTTCTAAATGGTGGAAAGGCTTTGGGGAGTCAGGAGGTGAGTCACTCGCCGCAGAATACCCAGCCTCTGACCTGCTCTCGTAGCCACAGTATTTATATGGCTGGTCCAGTTAAGTTTCTGGTCAATGGTGAACCCCAGGATGTTGATGGTGGGGGATTCAGTGATGGTAATGCTGTTGAATGTCAAGGGGAGGTGGTTAGACTGTCTCTTGTTGGAGATTGTCGTTGCCTGGCGCGAATGTTACTTGCCACTTATGAGCCCAAGCCTGGATGTTGTCCAGGTCGTGCTTGCATGTGGGCTCAGACAGCTTCATTATTTGAGGGGTTGCGAATGGAACTGAACACTGTGCAATCATCAGCGAACATCCCCCTTATGATGGAGGGATGGTCATTGATGAAGCAGCTCAAGATGGTTGGGCCTAGGACACTGCCCTAAGGAACTCCTGCAGCAATGTCCTGGGGCTGAGATGATTGGCCTCCAACAACCACTACCATCTTCCTTTGTGCTAGGTATGACTCCAGCCACTGGAGAGTTTTCCCCGATTCCCATTGACTTCAATTTTACTAGGGCTTCTTGTTGCCACACTCAGTCAAATGCTGCCTTGATGTCAAGGGCAGTCACTCTCACCTCACCTCTGGAATTCAGCTCTTTTGTCCATGTTTGGACCAAGGCTGTAATGAGGTCTGGAGCTGAGTGGTCCTGGCGGAACCTAAACTGAGCATCGGTGAGCAGATTATTGGTGAGTAAGTGCCGCTTGATAGCACTGTCGATGACACCTTCCATCACTTTGCTGATGATTGAGAGTAGACTGATGGGGTGGTAATTGGCTGGATTGGATTTGTCCTGCTTTTTGTGGACAGGACATACCTGGGCAATTTTCCACATTGTCGGGTAGATGCCAGTGTTGTAGCTGTACTGGAACAGCTTGGCACAGACAGCTGAAAAAGGGACAAGGCCAAGACAAGTCGGGACAGGAAATTCACAATTTCAAAAAGAGACCAATTTCAAATCCTTCTTAAAGGAGAAAGAACAGTGGAGAAACTGACTGTAGTTGGGTCTGCATGGGAGGAAAGCTCCAAAATATGTCTCTCCTCGCACGTGGAGAGACATGGCACTGAGTGCCATCTCTCTCACTTCCCAGAACTGCAGACCTGTGCCGCAAGAAATTCAATGACCAGACGAGGGTAGGTAAGGTAACACATCGGCCACTCTCTTTATTTCCTTGGGCAAAAATATTCTCTTCACCCTCTAAAATTAACAGCTCTATCACTTACCCTTTTTACTGTACACTAGTTAAAGGGATCATAAAGTAGGGATCTTATGGACTACGTAGCCATTTCCCCAGAGTACTTATTTGTATGCACAACCTTAAAACCTCTTCCTCCATATTAATAGGCTAACGACACCACATCCCTTACATCTGTGGTCTGAAGCCAACTGGCATACAGCCCTCAAATACTAGCCTTTATCTAATTTATTCAAACCTTTTACAGGGGAAACTTGTGCACAATGTCTGCATCAGGCAGGGCACTGGACATGAAGGAGATCACCCCGTATGAGGAGCAGACCATGGAGCTGATCTGTTCCCGTCATTGTGATGGTGAAGTCAGGGGCACAGTGCCAGGTTAGTAGCTGCACACCTACAGTCACCAAGGAATCCCTGTGAAGCAGCACACAGTCACAACCTTCCACTCCCATTCTCTATCTCCTGAATCTCCCTTTCTGGGAAATGAATTAACCCATTCTTAGCTTCTACTCTCCTTTGCTGCAGATCCACTTTCGCAACAGGGGACAGAGGATGAGGGAGATTGATGATTATGATGATTGACTGATGATAATGGATTGATTGAGGAGGAGGAGAAGGGACAGAACTTGTTTGTCCATTATGAGAGTGATGGCGAGGAGGATGATGAAGAAAAGGGAAAGGAAGTCAAGGGGTAGCCCACTCGTGAGTTCCTGCACAAACATCCTGCCCCATGTTCCTCTACCACAACCCCTTTGTTCTCACCCTCTGCATCACTTGTTTCTTCACTCGGGGGGGGGGGGGGGGGGCGGGGGGGGGGATTAAGTAGTGAGAATGTAACATCGGGTGATTCACAGCACGAGTGGATAGTGGGTAAGGATGTGCTCCCTTTCCAGTGGAGGCCGAGGAGAAGGCTGCCCATGGATTCAATTTGTGGTTCCCTGAAAAGAAGGATGTTCCAGGAACATCACACCTACATGAGCACAGGGGTTTGGAAGGAGAGAGAGTGAACCTTTAATGCAGTGAAGTGCTAACAGATTGAGGATATTCAACTGGGAATTTGGTGAGTGTGGGAATTAGGTGCAGAGGGGGTAGGAGGAGCTCAGTGATTTAAACCAAAGCACCATAGACGAAGGCTGAGCAGAGCATAAAGGGAGCCACAAGAGGAATCAAAACAAGGCAAGGAGGAGCACCAAGGGTCAGTCAGTAAGTATTTACTTAGTTGGTTAGTGTTTTTTTGTTGTTGGTTAGTGTTATAGTGTCAGATAAACAATAAAGTCCCTTAAAGCTAAACAAAAAGTTTAAATAACTGTAGCCAACATGGCAGGACAGCTGGGGCCCATCGCATGCACATCCTGTGCTATGTGGGAACTCCAGAACATTGTGTGTCCTGAAAACCACATGTATTGGAAGTGCCACCAACTGCTCAAGCTTAAGCTCAAGCTCACAGTTTCTAAGCTTGAGGGGCAGCTGCCGCCACCACAGTACATAAGGGAAGCTGAGAGTTTCATGGATAGCACGTTTCCAGAGGTGGTCACCCCACAGCTACAGAGTTCGGGCAGAGAGGGAGTGGGTGACCAGACAGACCAGGAGGAACAGGCAGGCAGTGCAGGAGTCCCATGGGAGGGTAGCACTTTAGCGTTGAATACCAGTGAGTGTACTGACACCTCGGGGGAGTGCAGTCAAGAGCAAATCTGCGGCACCTTGGGAGACTCGGCTTCGGGGCAAAAGATATACAGTTGTTATAGGGTATTCGATAGTCAAGGGGATAGACAGGCGTTTCTACAACCACCAACATGAGTCCAGCATGGTGTGTTGCCTCCCTGGTGCCAGGGTAAAGGACATCACTGAGAGGGTGCATAACATTTGAGGGGGGGCGGGAGGGGAACAGCCAGAAGTCGTGGTCCACGTGGGAACCAATGACATAGGAAGGAAAAGGGTTGAGGTCCTGCAGTCAGTGTTTCAGGAGCTAGGGAGGAAGTTAAAAAGCAGAAACTCAATGGTAGTAATCTCTGGATTACTCCCAGTGCCACGTGCTGGTGAGTATAGGAATAGTAGGATACGGGGGCAAACGTGAGGCAGTCTAAGATGAGTTTGGAGTGCATGTGCGTAAATGCACGTAGTGTGGTAAATAAGGTTGCTGAGCTGCAGGCTCAAGTTGCCACGTGAGACTATGATATGGTGGCAATAACAGAGACCTGGCTCAAAGAAGGGGAAGATTGGGTACTTAATATTCCTGGCTACAAAGTATTCAGGAAAGATAGGGAAGGAAAGAAGGGGAGGGGTGTGGGGTACCAGTATCGATCAAAGAAACTGTTATAGCACTAGAAAGGGATGATGTCGTTGAGGGGTCAAAGACAGAATCTATTTGGTTAGAACTTTTTTTTATTCGTTCATGGGACGTGGGTGCCGCTGGCAAGGCCAGCATTTATTGCCCATCCCTAATTGCTCTTGGGAAGGTGGTGGTGAGCCGCCTTCTTGGACCGCTGCAGTCCGTGTGGTGAAGGTTCTCCCACAGTGCTGTTAGGAAGGGAGTTCCAGGATTTTGACCCAGCGCCGATGAAGGAACAGCGATATATTTCCAAGTGGGGATGGTGTGTGACTTGGAGGGGAACGTGCAGGTGGTGTTGTAAGGAACAATGGAAGAGCTATATCGCTACTGAGTGTATACTATAGGGAACCAAATAGTGAGGAGAAGGAGGAGAGCAGTTGCAGGCAAATTACAGAAAGATGCAAGAACTATAAAGTAGTTTAATCAGGGACTTCAATTACCCCAATATAGACTGGGACAGTGATAGTGTAAAGGGCAAAGAGGGGGAGGAATTCCTGAAATGTGTTCAAGAGAACTTTCTGGAACAGTATGTTTCCAGTCCAAACCAGGAAGGAAACAGTGCTGGATTTAGTTCTGGGGAATGAAGTGAGGCAGGAGGAGCATGTTTCAGTGGGGGAGCATTTGGGGAACAGTGATCATAATATCATTAGGTAGGTTTAGAATAGTAATGGAAAAGGACAAGGAGCAATCAAATGTGAAAATGCTCAATTGGAGGAGGGCAAATTTTAGTGTGTTAAAAAGGGATCTTGTCCAGGTGGATTGGAATCAAAAATTGGTGGGCAAAATAGTAATTGAACAATGGGAGGCCTTCAATGAGGAGTTGGTTCGGGTACAGAGTCGACACATCCCTACAAGGGGGAAAGGAAGGGCATCCAAAGCTCGAGCTCCCTGGATGACCAAAGATGTAGGGCTAGTAATTTGACTGTGTAGTGCCCGTTGTTTTGGCGCTACAGGGCCTCCTGATGTTCCAAAATGGTGTCTGGGATGCGCGCGCACACAATTCTAGCTTGATATGCGCCGAACGTCATCTTGGTAAAGGGGTTTGCGCAGGCACAGATAACGAACGCCAGCAGCATGTAAAGTAAGGAGAATATGTGTTAGATCAGTGTGTAGTGCCGATTTAAAGGCATAGACATCATTTTGGCACTTAGTGCAACGTTGTCTTAACCACAACTACCTTATATGTTATTTGTTATTTATATTAATGATTTGGATGAGAATTTAGGAGGCATGGTTAGTAAGTTTGCAGATGACACCAAGATTGGTGGCATTGTGGACAGTGAAGAAGGTTATCTAGGATTGCAACGGGGTCTTGATAAATTGGGCCAGTGGGCCGATGAATGGCAGATGGAGTTTAATTTAGATAAATGTGAGGTGATGCATTTTGGTAGATCGAATCGGGCCAGGACCTACTCCGTTAATGGTAGGGCGTTGGGGAGAGTTATAGAACAAAGAGATCTAGGAGTACAGGTTCATAGCTCCTTGAAAGTGGAGTCACAGGTGGATAGGGTGGTGAAGAAGGCATTCAGCATGCTTGGTTTCATTGGTCAGAACACTGAATACAGGAGTTGGGATGTCTTGTTGAAGTTGTACAAGACATTAGTAAGGCCACACTTGGAATACTGTATACAGTTCTGGTCACCCTATTATAGAAAGGATATAATTAAACTAGAAAGAGTGCAGAAAAGATTTACTAGGATGCTACCGGGACTTGATGGTTTGACTTATAGGGAGAGGTTGGATAGACTGAGACTTTTTTCCCTGGAGAGTAGGAGGTTTAGGGGTGATCTTATAGAAGTCTATAAAATAATGAGGAGCGTAGCTAAGGTAGATAGTCAAAATCTTTTCCCAAAGGTAGGGGAGTCTATAACGAGGGGGCATAGATTTAAGGTGAGAGGGGAGAGATACAAAAGGGTCCAGAGGGGCAATTTTTTCACTCAAAGGGTGGTGAGTGTCTGGAACGAGCTGCCAGAGGCAGTAGTAGAGGCGGGTACAATTTTGTCTTTTAAAAAGCATTTGGACAGTTACATGGGTAAGATGGGTATAGAGGGATATGGGCCAAGTGCAGGCAATTGGGACTAGCTTAGTGGTATAAACTGGGCGACATGGACATGTTGGGCCGAAGGGACTGTTTCCATGTTGTAAACTTCTATGATTCTATGATACCTTACATGTCCTAGACAGCCTGGAGGTCCGCCCACCAGCACTATTTAAAGGGACCATGCAGGATTTACAGGTTAGTTGCTGGATTATTGCTTTTGGCTGCTGATGCATTTGTACCTGTTTTTGGAGGTCTCCTATACTTGAATACTAGGACTAGGGGACATAGCCTAACATTTAGAGCCAGGACTTGCAGGAGTGAAGTTAAGAAACACTTCTACATGCAAAGGGTGGGAGAATTTTGGAACGCTCTTCCGCAAATGGTAGGTGATACTAGCTCAATTGTTAATTTTAAGTCTGAGATTGATAGATGTTTGTTAACCAAAGGTATTAAAGGGATATGGGGTTAAGGCAGGCATATGGAGTTAGGTCACAGATCAGCTGTGATCTTACTGAATGGCAGAACAGGCTCGAGGGGCTAAATGTCGCTGCCACCTGTTATGCGCCACCTTCTCCTGCAAGAAAGCTGGACGTGTGTCGGTGAGTGTCCTGCAGGATGTTTGGGTGATGTACCTGCCATGGTTGAATAGCTGCCAATGTGTGTGACCTGTGACTTGTGGATGTGTAGATTGCAACAGTGATAATGTGTGAGGGTGAGAGGAGGCATCTGATTGGAAGAGTTGAGTACTGATTGAAAGAGTTTGTTGGTATGTGGGGTGTAGTGTGTGGAGCAGTGGATGCGGCTAGTGGTGCAGTTGGTAGGAGACGCCACTTGACAGTTGACCTCACTCACCTTGACCACTTGTGTCAAAGCATTGAACTTCTTCCTGCACTGCATCCATGTTTGTGGTGCTATGCGCCTGGCATTGACTTTGTCCCCTACTACCTCCCACTGCCTCGGGAGCATATATCTGGAGGGCCTCTTGCCCTCCTGTGGATAAAGGATGCCCCTCCTGCTGTCCACCTCTTGCACCAAGGCCACTCGTGCATCAACAGAGAACCTTGTTGCATGCTCTCTCAAGGGCCTGGTACAAACTCAGATGGGCAGATTGGTGAGGTCGGGCGTGCAGATTGGAGGATGTGGGATTTAGTAGTGCGCAACCTTTATTCAATGTTTTAACATAACTCAGCACTTCGCAAACATAGGGACGGGACCTGCATCTGTGTTTTACGTGTGCAATGTCTGATCTCCATTCCGATTCAATGCGGACCTGTATCTTATTTTTTGCAAAGAAGTGGTGCAGGCTGCCTTTAAAAGGTGTGAGCAACTCATCCGAGATTTGGGCACCCCCCCCCCCCCCCCCGCCGCGCTGGTGAGAAGTGAAGAGAACGGAGGAAGTGGAGAGAACGGAGAAAATGGAGAGACTTATGCAGCCAGGGCTTCACGCTGCGCATGTATCAGGTAAATTAAGTTGCAGCACCATTCTAACGTCCTGGCTGCGTATGTACCACCAGACGTAGGCTAATCGTGCATCGCGATGCACATGCCTGGATTCGGTGGCTCACCAATTTAACCTCCATAGAGATTAAAACTAAACAGAAAAAGGCTTATGACGAATGTAAGGTTTATAATACAGGAGAGAACCAGGCTGAATACAAAAAGTACAAAGAAGATTTAAAAAAGGGTATAAGAGGGCTAAAGAGAGAGTATGAGAATAGATTAGCGGCTAACAAAAGGGAACCCAACAGGCTTTTATAAACATATAAATAGTAAAAGGGTAGTCAAAGGAAGCATGGAACTGATTAGGGACAAAAACGGAGATCTTCTTGTGGAGGCAGAGGCACCAAATGAATACTTCGAATCTGTCTTCATTTGAGAAGATGAGGCTGCCATTGTAGCAGTAAAGGAGGTAGTCGTAGTGATGTTAGTAGGATAAAAATAGATAAAGAGGAGGTACTTAAAAGATTGGCAGTACTGAAAATAGAAAAGTCACTTGGCCCAGATGGGATGCATCCAAGGTTACTGAGGGAAGTAAGGATGGAAATTGCAGAGGTTCTGGCCACAACCTTCCAATCCTCCTTAGATATGTGGATGGTGCCAGAGGACTGGAGGATTGCAAATATCACAAGCCTATTTGAAAAAGGGGAAAAGGATAAACCCGGCAATTAATGACCAGTCAGCCAACGTTGGTGGTGGGGAAACTTCTTCAAGACAATAATACAGGACAAAATAAATTGGCACTTGGTAAAGTATAGGCTAATAAATGAAAGTCAGTGTTGATTTGTTGAAGCAAAATCATGTTTGACTAACTTGAGTTCTTTGATGTAGTAATGGAGAGGGTTATGCAGTTGATGTGTGTATGGACTTTCAAAAGGCATTTGATAAAGTACCACATAATAGACTTATTAGCAAAATTAAAGCCCATGGGATTGAAGGGACAGTGGCAGTGTGGATACAAAATTGGCTAGGGGCAGAAAGCAGAGAGTAGTGGTGAACGGTTATTTTTCAGACTGGAGGGAAGTATTCAGTGGTGTTCTCCAGGGGTCAGTATTAGGACCACTGTTCTTTTTGATATATATTAATGACCTGGACTTGGGTATAGAGGGTATAATTTCAAAGTTGCAGATGACACAAAACTCAGAAATGTCGTAAACAAGTGGAGGATAGTAACAGACTTCAGGAGGACATAGACAGACTGGTGAAATGGGCAGACACATGGCAGATGAAATTTAATGCAGAGAAGTGTGAAGTGATGCATGTTGGTAGGAAGAATGAGGAGAGGCAAAAAAATTAAATGGTACAATTTTAAAGGGGTGCAGGAACAGGGAGACCTGAAGGTGCACATACACAAATCTTTGAAGGTGGCAAGACAAGTTGAGAAGGCTGTTAAAAAAGCATATGGGATCCTGGGCTTTATTAATAGAGGCATAGAATACAAAAGCAAGGAAGTTATGCTAAACCTTTATAAAACACTGGTTAGGCCTCAGCTGGAGTATTGTGTTCTATTCTGAGCACCACACTTTAGGAAGGATGTCAGGACCTTAGAGAAGGTGCAGAAGAGATTTACTAGAATGGTACCAGGGATGAGGGACTTCAGTTATGTGGAGAGATTGGAGAAGCTGGGGTTGACCTCCTTAGAACAGAGAAGGTTAAGGGGAGATTTGATAGATGTGTTCAAAATCATGAACCGTTTTGAGAGAGAAATAAGGAGAAACTGTTTCCAGTGGCAGAAGGGTCGGTAACCAGAGGACACAGATTTAAGGTGATCAGCAAAAGAGCCAGAGGCGACATGAGGAAACATTTTTTTAAACACACTGAGTTGTAATGATCTGGAATGTACTGCCTGAAAGGGTGGTGAAAGCAGATTCAGTAGCAACTTTCAAAAGGTAATTAGATAAAAACCTGAAGGGAAAAAATTTACAGGGCCATGGGGAAAGAGCCGGGGAATGGGACTAATTGGATAGCTCTTTCAAAGATCCGGCACAGGCACGATGGGCCAAATGGCCTCCTCCTGTGCTGTACCTACTATGATACTATGATTATACATGCAGGCTCTGAGGTCAGTCCCTGATGATGTGAGGCAACTGACAGGTGCGACTCTCGATTCCAAAGCCCTCATCTGCTGCAGACCCCCATGTCAAATGGCCGAGGACCAGATGTTATCTCTTATGTTGACTTTGGAGTTTGTTTTATCAAAAGAGAATGTGCACTTACATCATGCTCTATTGGTGGAGATTAGAATCACAGAAGAAACAATGCACTTATTTGGAGCTGACTTATTTAATCAATATTATTGGCATGACCATGTAGGGACATAGATCTGACATAATGTTCTAGGATGGGTACTGGATTGAAGGATTAGTCTGTTATTTGAAGGTGGGGAGAATGAGTTAAGGCACGGTGTCAAAGGTAGACTGTGTTAAACAGAAGAGAAGACTTTAGTAATCAGCTGTGCTCTGATGCCTGTTGCAGCTGTAACTGAGGAGTCCTCTGAGTGATGGTCCTCCTGATGCTCTTCTCCATGTACTTCTGCTTCCAAAGGAACTAGGGCCACAACCCCAGGAACGTCCAAGTCCAGCCCTTTTAGTATGAGTGAGACACAAGCTGAAGCATACCGCAGAACCCCTCCCTGAACCTTGGGGAAGCCAGCAACCCCATAAAATTGGATGGCTATATTTTGCTGCTGCTCTACTGTGATGTCAAAGTTGATGAATTTCCCAGCTCCTCTGTAAAGTGTGTCTGTCATCTAACGAATGTATGCTTACACTGCACTCTGGCTGATATTATAGAAGTCCCCCCTTGGCTCTCGGAAATGTTCTGGTGCCATAAAAGTGGAGTAAATCCATCGCCTTCATAGCCACAGACAGAGTAATGTGGACGGATGACTGTGTCTCCATGTCCTCATGCAATAGGTGGCACAGCTGTGCTGTTGCCTCTTTGGTAAAGTACATTCTTGCGATAGACATTGCCTCGCTAAGGTCTATGAAACTTGGAATATTTTCCTAACAGAATTATAGTGGGAGGCCAGGAGAATCACAGAATTTTACGGTCAGTGTCCATCCATCCGACACCATGCAAATCGTATCATAGAAGTGCATTGGAGAGGGGAAAATTGGTGAGGGTTCCCAGTCCTGATCACCACCCAGAACTCCTGGCTGGAAGTTTGCATGTGTCGATGTCAGCTGAAGATAGGATTAGGCTTGACTGTGATGCCTTCCATCGATGAAAAGGATCCCTGTACAGGTTCCATATGAAGACTGTTCAGATTACATGGAATTTGCTAATTTGTGAATATATTTCCATTAACTCCACAAAAGCTAAATTTAAATTGGAAGCTACAAGAACTGTTATTTGTAAAATCCCATAACTTTCAAAATGGCACCTGGGTTTGGCAAAATAGCAACTAAACCACGCTTGTCTAGTCAAAACGGTTCATGACATTCATTCTCGTTAAAATGTCTGTTTACACAGTCATACAAATGAGATAAAGGTAGAAAATATGACTTATGGTCTAACTCTAGAAACAAAACTGCAAGCAGAACTCAGTGCTCTCACCACAAGCAGCATTTTAAAGGAGATCTATATTCTTCTGAACCATCGCATACAGCTACATGTTAAAGACAGACATCTGTACAATGACTGAAGTTTTAGTTGCTTGTTGCCATGTTTTATGCTTTAAAAGTGCTGAGTAAAACTCCCCTAATGTGATATCAGAGGCCAGCTAACCACATACCACGACTTCAGGTTATCCATATCGGCACATCAGGGAGAATTCCAAACAAACTGACTTATCCTGGGCCATGTAACCAGAACTTTTAAAACATTAAACACTACAACAAATAGCAAGTGAGATAACAGAGGAGCTGATAATGCTCTAGATATATCCCTCCAGAATATTTAGGATTTTATGACAATTCAGCAGAACAATTCACCATTAAGGAATAGTTTTATTGGAGGCAATATTGCTAAAATAATCGGTCAATTAAAGCTAGTCTGTATAGTCCACCAATTAAAAAATATAATCTGATTTCATGCAGAGGCTGTCCCTCTGATTTCCCTCCTTCCCTGTGGAGAATTGCTTGGCTTCTGTATGGCACTGCAGCTAAGACTTACCGTGTGGGAAACTGCAGGCATAAACTCCTGCTACTTTGCCTAGGCCACCAAAATAAATTACATTTTACAGCTTAAATTACACCCAAACAGCCTGACATAAACAGAGAGGAAAACATATGTATAGAGATCACTAGTAAATATATGCCCAATGTTGAAGCGCCTTCTGTCGTCTTCGCCTTCGTGCCTACTTCTTTGGCCAGGGGTCTTCCTCCCGCACAGTGGACCCTTTGGCCCATCTTCAGAATTCTCATTCCACCTGGACCCCTCCCTCTGGTCTCTTACCCTCTCTTGATCTTTTCATTGGGAACTGCCAGCGTGACATCGGCCGTCACAATTTCTCTATTCCCCTCATTCACCCTAACCTATCTTGCAGCACTCCATTCCCTCAGGTCCAACCCGGACATTGTCATGTGGACAAGGGCACCGCTGTTGTTGTTTGGCGAACAGACCTCTACCTTGCGGAGGTTAAACAGCAATTCTCCGATACCTCCTTCTAACTTTTCTTGAACCATGACTCCACCACCGAACATCAGCCATAATTTCCTAGACCGTCACTGACCTCATCTCCTCTGGAGAATCCCCCCCCCCCCCCCCACTCCACCCACCGCACGGCCTCCAACCTCATTGTCCCCAACCCCGCATGGCCAATTCTACCTCCGTCCCAACCACAAACAAGACTGTCCTGGTAGACCCTGTTCTTGCCCCACAGAACCTATTTCTTCCTATCTCCACTCTATTTTCTCCCCTTATCCTGTCTCTTCCAACCTACATCCGCGACTCTTCCGACTTCCTCCGCCACTAAAAGTTTCCAGTTTCCTGGCCCTAACCGTCTCTTTTTCACCATGGACGTCCAGTCCCTCTACATCTCCATCCCCCACCAGGACACTTCTTCATTGAACGGAGGCCCAACCAGCCCCCTACCACCACCACCCTCCTCCTCCTCCTCCTCCTCCTCCTCTGCCTGGCTGAACAACTTCTTACACTGAATAACTTCTCCTTTGATTCCACTCACTTTTTCTGAATAAAAGGTGTCGCTATGGGAACCTATATGGGTCCTAGCTATGCCTGCCTTTTTGTGGGATACATGGAACAATCTTTGTTCCAGTTCTACCCTCCTCACCTCTTTTTCCAGTACTTAGATGACTGTATTGGTGCCGCTTTCTGTTCTCGCCCCAAAATGGAAAATTTCATCAACATTGCTTCCAATTTCCACTCCTCCCTCGCCTTCACATGGTCCATCTCTGACTCGTCCCTTCCTCAACTTCTATATCTCCATTTCTAGGGGTAGGCAGTCAACCAATATCTACTATAAGCCCACCAACTCCCACAGCTACCTTGATTACACTTCCTCCCACCCCGCTTCCTGTAAGGACTCTATTCCCTTCTCCCAGTTTTTCAGTCTCCGTCGCATCTGTTCTGACAATGCCACCTTCCACACCAGTGCTTCCTTTATCCTCAACCAATGATTTCCCTCCACTGTAGTTGACAGGTCCCTCGACTGTATCCACCCCATTTCCCACACTTCTGCCCTTACCCCTTCCCACCCTCCCAACGATAGGGTCCCCTTGTCCTCACCTTCCACCCCACCACGCTCCACATTCAACGGATCACCCGCCACTATTTCCGCCACCTCCAGCGCGATGCCACCACCAAACACATCTTCCCCTCCCTTTCAGCATTCCAAAGGGACTGTTCCCTCCGTGACTCTTCCATCACCCACTTCCCTTTCCACGGTACTTTCCCGTGAAAGCACAGGAGGTGCTACACCTGCCTTTTCACCACCTCCCTTCCCACCATCCAGGGCCCCAAACACTGCTTCCAGGTGAAACAACGGTTCAGTTGTACTTCTTTCAATTTAACATAGGGTATTTGCTGCTCAAGATGCAGTCTCTTTACACTGGGGAGACCAAACGTAGATTGGGTGATCGCTTTGCTGAACACCTCCGTTCAGTCCGCAAGCGTGACCCTGACCTGCCGATCACTTGCCATTTTAAATCCCTGTCCCACTCCCACTCTGATCTCTCTATACTCGGCCTCTTACACTGTTCCAATGAAGCTCAACGGAAGCTCGAGGAACAGCACTTCATCTTTCAATTAGGCACTTTACAACCTTTTGGACTCAACATTGATTTCAATAACTCCAGATCATAACCGCTGATCCTTTTTTTCGGACAACAGGTGCTGGTAATGGTTCTGCTGTTGCCATTTACAGCTCCTTTAGTCCCATCTTTTGTTTCTTGACTTATCGCATTACCACCCTCCTTGCTTTGCACCATCATCCCTTTTGTCATTTAATCACTCTTGCCCTCCACCCCATCACAGACCTTCACATTTGTCCTTTCCTGTCCTCCCCTCACCCATTTTCCCTGGCTCTGTACTTGCTTAATAACTGTTAAATCTCAAACTTCTTCCAGTTCTGACGAAAGGTCATCGACCTGAAATGTGAACTTTGTTTCCCTCTCCACAGATGCTGAGTATTTCCAGCATTTTCTGTTTTTATTTCAGATTTCCAGCATCTGCAATATTTCGCTTTTGTTGGAGCAAAAAGTACTGCGCATTCACTTAAATGCTATTTCATTCAAAGCAAAATAATTAATGCAAAACTAGTGCAGTAACAGAAGGCTACAACGGAATGTTATATCACATAATGGAGGCTAGAGACACAATCATCCATTAAAGCATCAGTGCCTTCATTTCGAGAACATCAAAGCAAAGAAGTTCTTTTTTTAGCAGCACAAGTACACAAAATTGATTTATTTTATGAACTTTGGAATATTTTCTTGTTAGATGATGATAGCAGCACATGAGGAGGCCATGTGGACCATTGTGCCTGTGCTGGCTCTTTGAAAGAGCTATTCAATTAGTCCCATTATGTTGCTCTTTCCCCATAGCCCTGTAAATTTTTTCCCTTCAAGTATTTATCCAATTCCCTTTTGAAAGTTGCTACTGAATCTGCTTCCACCACCCTTTCAGACAGTGCATTCCAGATCATTACAACTTGCTGTATAAAAAAATGTTTCCTCATGTCGCCTCTGGCTCTTTTGCCACTCACCTTAAATCTGTGTCCTCTGGTTACCGACCCTTCTGCCACTGGAAACAGTTTCTCCTTATTTACTCTATCAAAACTGTTCATGATTTTGAACACCTCTATCAAATCTCCCCTTAACCTCCTCTGTTCTAAGGAGGACAACCCCAGCTTCTCCAGTCTCTCCACATAACTGAAGTCCCTCATCCCTGGTACCATTCTAGTAAATCTCTTCTGCACCTTCTCTAAGGTCCTGACATCCTTCCTAAAGTGTGGTGCTCAGAATAGAACACAATACTCCAGCTGAGGCCTAACCAGTGTTTTATAAAGGTTTAGCATAACTTCCTTGCTTTTGTACTCTATGCCTCTATTAATAAAGCCCAGGATCCCATATGCTTTTTTAAACAACCTTTTCAACTTGTCCTGCCACCTTCAAAGATTTGTGTGTGTGCATACCCAGTCTGTTCTTGCACCCCCTTTTAGTTTATATTGCCTCTGCTCATTCTTCCTACCAAAATGTATCACTTCATACTTCTCTGCATTAAATTTCATCTGCCATGTGTCTGCCCATTTCACCAGTCTGTCTATGTCCTCCTGAAATCTGTTACTATCGTCCACATTGTTTATTACATTTCCAAGTTTCGTGTCATCTGCAAACTTTGAAATTATACCCTGTATACTCAGGTCCAGGTCATTAACATATATCGAAAAAAGCAGTGCTCCTCCTACCGACCCCGGGGAACACCACTGTATACTTCCCCCCAGTCTGAAAAACAACCGTTCACCACTACTCTCTGCTTTCTGTCCCTTAGCCAATTTTGTATCCACACTACCACTGCCCCTTTAATCCCATGGGCTTTAATTTTGCTAACAGGTCTAATATGTGGTACTTTATCAAATGCCTTTTGAAAGTTCATATACACATCAACCACACCACCCTCATCGACCCTCTCCGTTACTTCAAAGAACTCAATCCAGTTAGTCAAACACGATTTTCCTTTAACAAATCCATGCTAACTGATTTATTAGCCTATACTTTTCCAAGTGCCAGTTAATTTTGTGCTGGATTATTGTCTCTCAAAGTTTCCCCACCACCATCGCTAGGCTGACTGGCCTACAGTTGCCGGGTTTATCTCTCTCCACTTTTTTAAACAGGGGTGTAACATTTGTAATCCTCCAATCCTCCGGCCCCATATCTCAGGAGCATTGGAAAATTGTGGCCAGAGCCTCTGTAATTTCCACCCTTACTTCCCTCAGTAACCTGGGATGCATCCCTTCTGGACTGGGTGACTTTTCTACTTTTGAGTACTGCTAATCTTTTAAGTACCTCTATCTATTTTTATCCTATCCAATATTGCTACTACCTCCTGCTTTACTGCTACAATGGCTGCATCCTCGTCTCTAAGGAAGAAAATAAAAACATCTTCTTGTTACCACATACTACTCCAATGAGACAATGGGGGGAATTTTAACCCCCAAGGATGGGTGGGTGGGAAGGTAAAAATTGTAAAAATGTAAAACCCGACCCCAACTCGCCTACTTCTATCTTTAACAGAGTCAGGGGAGCAGGCGACCAACCCATTCTCAGGAGGCGGGTCGGTCAGTAAAATCTTTTAAGGAAGCTGCCTGCCTCCATTTTAATAGCTTTTTTATTTTTAACTCCTGGGGACCGAGATTGCCGGGCCTTCTGATTCACGTCAGGTAAGAGGAGGCGAGAAGGTCCGGATCAACATGCAAGTGCCTTTATTGCACTGCTTCTGGGCCAGGAGGAGCAGGAGTGTTTTCTCCAGGCCCAACAAGCTTACCTGCCATGATTCGACAAACACGATCAGCTGACCACCACCGGAGCCAAGCCTCCGACGGCAGACTTACCTGCTAGCATCTGTTCCGTGGCTGCTTATCGCCCGACAGGCAACCAGCCTGTCAATCTAGCTGTCTGTCACATGGGACACCAGCAGAAAATTTTTAAAAGACGTCCTGACATCAAATTTTTTAAGGATGTCCGGGAAACCCATACATCCAGGTTTCCTGTCCGGAAATGCTACCACCCCACCTCTCTCTCCACGGCTCAGAGTAAGAATCCAGGCCAATATAACTGCTCCCAGTATTTTTCTAACACTGGTCTGCAGAATAGGATAAAGCAGCCTGCCTTCACTGTGCTTCCCTCCCATGATATGAAGAAGTAACTGGCCTCCACTCGCACCTCCCCACAAAGGTAAAACAGATCACATCTCACTGTGTGACAACTAGCAGTGCATTGGAGCTCTAACATGCTATTTTATCGCACTGTTCTAAAATGAACAATATTTTGTTAATCACAAGATAATTACACATGAGGAAGGCCATTCAGCCCATTTGATTCATCCATTCAGAGAGATCCAAACCTTTCCCTCATTGTAGTATCCAATTGTTTCTTAAAATGTGTCCAGAGTTTTTGTTCTCCATCACTCTATCTGGAAGTTGATCTGGCCAGTGAACAACTGGCTTAGCCATCCATCACCATTTTTGACTGGACTACTTCAAACACTGTCGGGCCTTACTCTCCTCTGTCAAAAATGCCCACCATTCCAGGATCATCCTGGAGGGCAATGGATTATTTTCTCTAACAACCATCTCCTAAAACCCCTCTCCCCTGCACCCTCACCTCTGACAATATGCGAGCTCGTGGACTTCTTTATCACTAAGATTGCGATCATCCAATTGAGCTCTTGAAATGACAATGCTTAATTTGACTAACCACAACATGTCCTATCTCCTATTGTATTTGAAACAAAAATCTGTTTGTCATCAGGTTACTAGGGAGGACAGTACTTTTTCTCGATGTGTTAATATTTGCATTACATTCCCTCTTGGGCCAAAAGTAATTAAATATTACCAACAGCATTTAAAATGCAGACTGTAAAAATCATCTGGTAAATATATTTAAGAATTTGGAATCACAATTTTTTATGCTGTTGACATAAAAGGAAACATTATATACAACCAGTGTCATGGAAAAAGGCTGAAAATCAACAAAATAATACTTTAAATGTTGTGACCATGTCAATATTTGAAGCTTTAGAAGTGATTTAAGATACTCATTTTGTGACTGAGTAAAAATAGCATTAGCCTTCAGCAGAAAACACTGCTGCAGTGAAGAAATCAAAATGAAATTTTATTCAGCAGACATACCAACTTAGATGAACGATGCAGCCAAAATCTACAAGGGATTGCTAACAGGCAAAGAGGATGCAGTACACGGAAAAGCACCGGCCACATTAGTATTTTATAAAAACCAGCATATAAAACAAATCATAATGATTTTTGCATTTTGCCCAATGGGAAAATAGCAGTTGCCGACCCCTTCAGTTATCACTAGAAAAGCAAAGAAATATGAAGTTATTTGAAAACTGTTAGTAGTCCCTGGGCGTCCGACTACTCCAAATAATTGTTAGTCAAGCTATGTGTTGTAGAGAGATATTTTCTTACGAAGTGAATTTTTACATTTTCATGGTAAAGCTGAAGTTTTTATATAAAGATTTGCAGAGTCGACCAGGGATTTTTTTTTCCTGGCATAATCTGTGGCATTAGAATTCAGGACTTGTTTCTTAACCCACCTCACTGACCCAGCCCATTTTCTTGGGTCAGCCTTAATTACATTTTTCAGGTCAACTCTTGGGAGCATTCCCACCTGTGCTTGGGAGCTTGCCATAGAGGAAAATCTTACCATTAGTGTATGATTATACCTAGCAGTTCTAGATTTTGTAAACATTATAAAACCAAAATGTGAAACAACAGTAAGATGTTCCATTAAGCACATGAACCGAATCTATAACACAGCCAATGAACTGCACAAGACCACGGTTTGTTGAAAATCATAAAAATTTGTGTCACTGGACTGAACTTCAATAGGATAATTGTAAATTAAATGGTTCAGTGACAATACTCCACAGTCATTTGAACACTGTTGTGGCAAATACAGTAAGAATGTATAATTCTTGATAGAGTCATAATAACTGAGGATATTTTGATGAAATGAGAATTTCCGACCAATGACACTGATTTACACAGCTCTTCCTTAAATGTGACGGACCAATAATTCTCATGCACTGCAGGTCCCAGTCAAAATGTTTTTTCACCTGAACAAACAAATACTTAGAAACTCATTCCTACAAGTGCAATATAGTGTGAGCTATTTAAGAACATAAGAAATAGGAGCAGGAGTAGGCCATACAGCCCCTCGAGCCTGCTCCGCCATTCAATAAGATCATGGCTGATCTTCGACCTCAACTCCACTTTCTCGCCCTAGCCCCATATCCCTTGATTCCCTTAGTGTCCAAAAATCTATCGATCTCAGTCTTGAATATACTCAACAACCGAGCATCCACAGCCCTCTGGGGTAGAGAATTTCAAAGATTCACAAACCTCAGTGAAGAAATTTTTCCTCATCTCGGTCCTAAACGGCCGACCCCTTATCTTGAGACTATGACTCCTAGTTCTAGACTCTCCAGCCAGGGGAAACGGCCTCTCAGAATCTACCCTGTCAAGCCCTCTAAGAATTTTGTATGTTTCAATGAGATCACCTCTCATTCTTCTAAACTCCAGAGAATATAGGCTCATTCTACTCAACCTCTCCTCATAGGACAACCCTCTTATCCCAGGAATCAATCGAGTGAACCTTTGTTGCACCCCCTCTAAGGCAATTATATCCTTCCTTAGGTAAGGCGACCAAAACTGTACACAGTACTCCAGGTGTGGACAGCAGGCATTTCTCTGCAGGCACGATTTGTCCAGTCAGTCCAATGTCCACTGTAGCCTGACATATTGGGCCCGATGTTAGCAGGGCTGCGGGTTCTTGGCGGGGGGGGCTATCGGGTGCATGGGTAACGCGCCCGGCGAAATCAGTCAGCTCCCCGCGCGATCGTAGCATAATTGGATCCACTTACCTGGTCTTCCGGGTTCCCCACTGCTGATCTGTGCGTCGGGCGGGCTGCGCATGCGCAGTAAGATCTGTCAGCTGGAGGAGCTCTATTTAAAGGGGCAGTCCTCCACTGACTGATGCTGCAACAAATAGCAAAAATTACAGCATGGAGCAGCCCAGGGGGAAGGCTGCTCCCAGTTTAATGATGCCTCACTCCAGCTGACAGATCTTACTGCGCATGCGCAGCCCGCCCGACGCACAGGTCAGCAGTGGGGAACCCGGAAGACCAGGTAAGTGGATCCAATTATGCTACGATTGCACGGGGAGCTGACTGATTTCTTCACTGAGGTTTGTGAATCGTTGAAATGAGGAGGAGGAGGGGGAGGACAAAGATCTTCCCCCCGGCGGGCGGGAGGAAGCGGCCTGCCTCTGCCACCAGGAAGGCCTGGCTCGAGGTGGCAGAGGAGGTCACCTGCACCACCAACATATCGCCCACCTGCATACAATGCAGGAGGCGCTCCAATGACCTCAGTAGGTCAGCCAAAGTGAGTACACTTACTCATTCCCCTACACTCCATCTGCCACATCACTGCACCCACCCCACATCTCCTTCTGCACTGCCAACACTACTCTGTCACATCACCCCTCATATCCACTCAAACCTCATCCTCATCTTACCTGCACTTACTCACCTCGCCAGTACTCATCCCGCCACTACCACTCAACCCAATCCACATACAATCTCATGGCTCTATCTCATACTCACCCTCTGATGCATCTCTTTCACGGTCAGCCTCACTCAACCTGCCACTACCTGTGCTGCAGCCACAAGGCATGCATCAAATATGTGCAGTAGGAAGCGTAAGGCAAAAGTGTCGTGAGCATGAAGGGGATGCACGAGGGTGTTTGAGGGCTTGTCATGGTTGTTACTTATATTTAATTTCTGACCAACTCACATCACATATTATATTGGCATCACTACTGCCATGTCATCGTGAATCTTGTCTGGTTTGTGCAATAATGCCCTTTCCTGAGGATCACTATGAAGACCCACAACTGATGCCACCCATTGTGTCACTGCAGAGTGGGTGTAGGTGTATTTGCAGGGCTCTTTTGTGCAGACGACTGAGAGATGTCAGCGATGTCCCCGGTGGCACCCTGGAAGGATGCGGAGGAGAAGTTGTTCAGGGCAGTGGTGACTTTGACAGCGACAGGTAAGAAGATGGTGCTCGGGCCAGCCGGGAGCAGCTCGGCATGAAGGAGGCTGCAGATGTCCACGACTACATGTCGAGTGACTCTGAGCCTCCATGTGCACTGCTGCTCAGAGAGGTCCAGGAAGCTCAGCCTCGGTCTGTGGACCCTGTGGTGAGGATAGTGCCCTCTGCGACGCATCTCTCTCTGCGGTAGCCCTCCCTCCCGCTGTACAGGTGGATGTGTCACAGCACTCTGTTGTGGAGCTCCACGTGTCAGAGGTGGACGGCGTGGATGGCAAGGCTGGTGAAGCTGGTGATGCTGTTCGCCCTCCGAGGAGGTCATGACTGCAGCTACGACGGCCCCCATCCGGAAGATGAGGGGGTCCGCAAGGTAAGTACATGTCTCTGGACCCCGGGGTAAGTGTGCAAGTTGGTGACTTTGATTGTCAGGAGGAGGGTGGTGGAGGCCGAACTTTGTCCCAAGTGACAGAGTGGCCTCCTACAGTGAGTGAGGGTCTCCCCCCTCCCACCTGTCAAATGGACCTTTGCAGCTGCCACCTGCAACAGGTCCATTTGAACTGGGAGTGTTTCCCCCAGTGTGGGAAACAGTCCCAGTTTGCTTTAAAATCCCACCCCTCCTCACATAATCCCATAATCAGGTCAGTTAATGACCTGAACAAGCAAAGTAAATAGCGTCAAGTGGCATCCCGCTGGCTTTAATTGCCTGCGGGATTCCCACATGCGGGGGCTGCGCGCGCACGCTGGCGCGTCAGTGGGGAACCCGGAAGTGCGCAGGTTCGAGGCGGGCTCCGGTCCCGCTCCGGGATTCCCCGATTTTCGGGGCCCCCCCGCCAGGAACGCACCCGATATCGGGTGCTAAAATGCTGCCCATTGGGTCCAATAGACTTTATTGGCACATTAAGTAATATTTTGCCGGGGATTCAAAACAAAGAAATAATCCACACCTGGTCCTCACTGGGCTTATTTGCTTAAAGCTAATGCAACTCAGTCTGGAAATTTCTCTGTTCCTTTTCTGAGGAAACCCTCCTTGTTCTGAATCGACATCAGGGAATTTCACTGGAGAATGGGCAACCCAAAAAAATTGAACAGACATGGTTCATTCAAATGAACTGCTAATTCTGTCCAGCCCAACAGACAAATCTGGTACACTTGTTAATGTGTTTAGCTTGGGTAGATGTCAAGTCTACCCTACTGTCTGGACAAACAATGCCTGCAATAAGTGGAGTCCACTGATTTCAGGTAATCTATGGAGGCAGCTCCTGGTAGAATTTTCAGCACAGTGTTAAATAATATGAGCAACATAACAAAAGCAAAATAATGCAGATGCTGGAAATCTGAAATAAAAACAGAAAATGCTGGAAAACACTCAGCAGGTCAGGCAGCATCTGCGGAGAGAGAAACATAGTTAACGTTTCAGGTCGATGACCTTTCATCAGAACGGATGAAGCAGTGTTCATGAAACATGAGCAACATAACACCTTGCTGCTGTCTACTGAATATCCATCATGGGGATGAGGTAAATCTTTTGGGCAGCAAAATGTCTACCTAGAGCACTGTGTTGACTCTCAAAGATTGAGTCTTATGGTTTTGCACATCAGATAATCAAGCTCATAACAACAAATTGCCTTTAATGATTTTTTAAAAATAAGAATACTGCAAAATAAGAAAGGGTATATAATTACCTCAGTCCAGGGACAGAGGTGCTTCTTAGGTCAAACCTAACAAGCTCTGGCTATATTTTTTAATACATGATTATCATAATGGTGGACTGTCCTCTGTTTAATACCAACCAAAGGATATTTGTGCCTTGCTCTGATTACGGCCCCAAGGCTACTTCAGACAAATAGACTTAGAGATAGCCAATATTTGTTCCACTTTTCCATATAAAGAACATCTGTTGCTACATCCTTCTTCCATACAATTGTAACAAACGTGAGCAGGATGTTAGGTTCTTATAAGATACACATACTGCCATTACTCAACTTACAATTTGATATTCTGACTCTAAAACTACAGAAGGTCATACTGGTACAAATGTCAATAATTCTCTATCATAAGAAAAATACACGGAAGAACAAAAGCATACTGGCCAACTCAGCAGAATCTCATCAGCTACAACTGTAAAAAACATTCTACTTGGGATTATATTTTAGCATTTTCCTCCACATGCCCTAATTTCTGCTGTTGTTATCTGGCTAAGTTTTTTTTACATTCAAAAAACAAATTTTTCTGCTCCTCTGACTTCTGGCTGGATTCTAAGAAAAATGAATTTGGGCATGGGCCTACCTTACAAGGCTGTGTCTAAGTTGGCATCAAGGAACATGACTGTTGGTGTGGGAAAAGGAAAAAAAAACACTGGCCTAGTAAGGTAGGCTCTTCTGAGGTTGAGTCTGATGCATGTTGTTTGGGCAAAGTAGAAGCAGCTTTATCCTGCATTTGGTTGTGGGAGTGCACAATTCTTACACTGGGAGGTAGGAATGGGAAAAGTTAAATCCCCACCCCCGTCCCCCCACCAACACTAACATCCCTCGCTTTGATAAGTACAACACTTTTTAAAAATCTTTATATTTTCCCCCTTCTGCTCCTAAAATTATTTGGAAAAATTTTCACTTTGTTGTTGCATAATCATCTCTAAATGGATAGAAAACCAGGTGGGCTTCATCAAATAATTGCCTGCGATTCTCCTCAACTAATTTTCCTCCAGTGCTCTGCCCAGGAAATTATGTAATGCCTAAGCTCAAAAGAGGAAAATCTGCACCTGTGCCTCATGTTAGAATCTACTTGTACAGGCAGTATCAGCCCTCCAGTGCACGCCTACATGCTGCATCTTCTCATACGAGGATCAAAGCTGGAACCTTCCTTATCTGCATAGCTCAGTATCACACTATGGGGTTCCATTACCCACTGAGCCAGCCTGTATTATTTAAAATAATCGAAAGCTGTGAAACAAAACCGAAAAATTTGTTTGCTATTACTTAGGATTTTTGACACACAGAACTACATAACAGACTTTTTCTGAATTACTGACTGAGATTTATAACCTCTCTCTGATATTTCTGTGTCACTTCTCCTGAAACCAAAGCTTCCTTGTATATGTGCAAGCATCAGATGATAGTTTATTGTACGGTAGTGAAAGTCAATTTCACTGCCCAGTGAAGTAATAATTCACATCAGTGGGAAAAAACATACTTGTGAAATGTAATTTAAAATTGGGAGTCATGTTCCAGAATTAATTTAAAAGCCGCTCAAGATTTTAATCAACATGCTATCCCATCACAGCAATACACCCACAATAAACATGGAATTTCTATTACGAAAGGACTTTTAAAAAAAAACTGGTTGGCTTACTTAAAAATACTTGAAATATAAAATGGATGCAAAGGGTATGGATTACTTTGGGTATGATGCAGGAACACACAGGTTCTGTACGCAAACAAACAATAAAATGCAGACCATGCACAAGGTGATAGGAAAGTCCTTAAAGTCACTGAAACGTCCCAGGTTCCAACAGAGAATCCTGTCACCTACATAGTGAAGAGGGGGAGATCAGGGAGACATCGGGAGGGGTGAAGTGGAGGACATCGGGGGTGGGGGTGAAGAGGGGGAGATCGGAGAGGGAGACATCAGACATCGGAGCAGGGTGCAAAGGTAGGTTCATTTTGTGTTTTAACTTCCTTCTATGGTGTTTTATGTAATTTATTTAGTTTCTTTTTCCCTGATCCGGCCCTTCACGCCACCCAGGCAAGTTAAAAATCGTCCTAATCACTTACTCTGTCACAGGTAAAGTGCCTTAAGTACCTCAATGAGATACATTTGACTCTTTAACTGTCATCCTGTCGGCTTTAATTGCCGGCGGGACTTCCATTTTCGGGTCGCTCGCGCGCACACAAGTGGATCCCTGGGAAACTCGGAAGTCAACGGGTTGGAGCCGGCTTCTGAACCCGAACGGGATTTCGGGAGTCCCCAACGCACCTGCAATTACCCCCTAAAATTGAGCCCATTATTCCTAATCATATTACTGGAGTGGATAGCATAACATCATATAAGGGGGAAAAATGGTCCCTTACCACCTCTAAGTAGTAGTTCTGAAGTATAAGAGACTGTAATAAGGGACAACTCAGAGATACAAGTTCCAATACAGAGAGGCCGCTTATTATATTCAGTATTGTGCAGCAATCCAGTGGAATATAATTCTCCTTTAAGGACATTATAGGTAGAAGACACAGGAACAGGTAGTCTGACCTGCCGACCATCTTTTTTTAAAATTCGTTCACGGGATGTGGGCGTCGCTGGCGAGGCCAGCATTTATTGCCCATCCCTAATTGCCCTCGAGAAGGTGGTGGTGAGCCGCCTTCTTGAACCGCTGCAGTCCGTGTGGTGACGGTTCTCCCACAGTGCTGTTAGGAAGGGAGTTCCAGGATTTTGACCCAGCGACAATGAAGGAACGGCGATATATTTCCAAGTCGGGATGGTGTGTGACTTGGAGGGGAACGTGCAGGTGGTGTTGTTCCCATGTACCTGCTGCTCTTGTCCTTCTAGGTGGTAGAGGTCGCGGGTTTGGGAGGTGCTGTCGAAGAAGCCTTGGCGAGTTGCTGCAGTGCATCCTGTGGATGGTGCACACTGCAGCCACAGTGCGCCGGTGGTGAAGGGACTGAATGTTCAGGGTGGTGGATGGGGTGCCAATCAAGCGGGCTGCTTTATCTTGGATGGTGTCGAGCTTCTTGAGTGTTGTTGGAGCTGCACTCATCCAGGCAAGTGGAGAGTATTCTATCACACTCCTGACTTGTGCCTTGTAGATGGTGGAAAGGCTTTGGGGAGTCAGGAGGTGAGTCACTCGCCGCAGAATACCCAGCCTCTGACCTGCTCTCGTAGCCACAGTATTTATATGGCTGGTCCAGTTAAGTTTCTGGTCAATGGTGTCCCCCAGGATGTTGATTGTGGGGGATTCGGCGATGGTAATGCCGTTGAATGTCAAGGGGAGGTGGTTAGACTCTCTCTTGTTGGAGATGGTCATTGCCTGGCACTTATCTGGCGCGAATGTTACTTGTCACTTATGAGCCCAAGCCTGGATGTTGTCCAGGTCTTGCTGCATGCGGGCTCGGACTGCTTCATTATTTGAGGGGTTGCGAATGGAACTGAACACTGTGCAGTCATCAGCGAACATCCCCATTTCTGACCTTATGATGGAGGGAAGGTCATTGATGAAGCAGCTGAAGATGGTTGGGCCTAGGACACTGCCCTGAGGAACTCCTCCAGCAATGTCCTGGGGCTGAGATGATTGGCCTCCAACAACCACTACCATCTTCCTTTGTGCTAGGTATGACTCCAGCCACTGGAGAGTTTTCCCCCTGATTCCCATTGACTTCAATTTTACTGGGGCTCCTTGGTGCCACACTCGGTCAAATGCTGCCTTGATGTCAAGGGCAGTCACTCTCACCTCACCTCTTGGTTAGGCTTCGACGTGCTGTTACAGTGTGAGGCAAAACTATTTTAAAGTTAAGAACTGAGGGATTTAGGTTTCTGTTCTTTTGATTAAAAAATGTGCACACAATAAAATCAGCCAAAATTATACATTATTAAATGATTTAATTTAGTGGATTAACTTTCAATACACTCAGCCTGAACAAATATGATTAATACCAATTGCCAATGTAAAACCACTGCAAATTTATACAAGGTCATGTTGGAAAATAAAATGTAAGACATGAAGTTTAAATTTCTGTTCAATGATCTCTTTTGATTACTTGAAATTTTGAAAATATATGTGCACTGCTGTGTGTGAAAGCTACAAGCACTTGAAGGACATGACGGACATCATTAATTCAAATTATCACTTGGTAAAACATTTAGTTGGATGTTAATAAGACAACGAAACAGGAGAGTGGTTTATGTCTCTACTGTTAACCTTGAGAACTGGAGTTCAAACCTCACCAAGGATCAAGATCACTTCTCCCAGAATGAGAATAATATAGATGAAATGAGAAAAAGCCCTCTTGCCCTGTATTTGTCTCGTACTCATTACAATGAAGAATGACAGTGCAGGAGAATGGAATAGCTTCCAGCTTCCAACTTCCATCTAGTAGCAATAATCAGCTATAAAACATTGACCAGCAGCAAGAATCAGGTTCCTTTTATTATGTCCTGACTATGTACCTCAGTCCAATCACAAAATATTCCCCCGATCCTTTAGATGGTGACCATTTCAATTCCAGATGTGAGTGTTAAAATTTAATAATTAAAAGTTGGTTGATCCCTCCATTAACTTAACATACTTAGATAGTTTAGACACAAGCATAATCCTCCGAGAGCTTTCCAAGCCATTGTAATCCAGCTAATAACTGTGGGAGAGCTAGTTGCTTTTCCTTCTCTCAATAATTTGACATCTAATTATATATGTAACTTTTATAAAAACGAGCAGTTCTCTGTGACATTTTTCACAGTCAGATAGTACAGTGTTTAATAACAGCAGGCCGATTATACAATGTATTAATGTATGATACAGTAGATCACCCATGGTAACACTTAGCACACAATTTTATCAGTGAATAACGGGTGGATTGGGGGCAGAGGGGCATTCAAAAGTGCAACCATTTCAGACCCGCCTCCAACCCACCCATTTCAGGTTTTCACCAGGGCGGGATGAGGAACGGGTGACCAACCTGCTCCCAGGAGGCGGGTCGGGCTATAAAATCTTTCAAGGAGGCTTCGGGCCTCCATTTTCACCACAGTTTCCGATTTCAACCCCGGGGGGGCTGGGATTCCTGGGCATTCTCTTTTACGCCTCGTGAAAGGAGGCAAGGAGGCAAAAAGGCCAGAGACTAACAGGTGGATGCCTTTCTGGCACAGCTTGTGGGCCGGGAGGCGCAGGAGTGCTTCCCCCAGGCCCAACAAGCCTACCTGCAGTGATCCCCCAACGATTGCAGACCCCCCACCGATCCCCGATCATGGAAACCCTCCCGATCCCCGATCGCAGACTCCCGACCCTGATCGCCGATCGCGGACCCCCCCCCGACCAAGATCCTCCTCCCCCCCAACGATCGCGGATCCCAACCCCGATCCTCCGCACACAACGATTGCAGACCCCAATCGCGAGCCCCACGACCCCCCCCCCATGATCGCAGATCCCCATGATGACTCCCGATCCCGACACTCCCCCCTGATGACTGACCCCCGATCCCTCCCCCCATGACTGACGACCCCTGTGCCAACCTATGCCCCCATGCCCACTATGCCTCCCCCCCCATCCATACAAACAAAGACTTACCCGAAGACTTACCTGAACACGTCCTCTCCCTGGCTGGTCTCCCATCTGACTGAGAGCAGCCTGTCCATCAACCCGTACTTCCAGGTTTCCCATCCGCAATTTGACCCCTCGCCCCCTTCCCGGCTCGGGGTCAAAATCATGCCCTTAGAGTGAGTTGGAAGATGTTGTTCTGCAGTGCGGTGTGCGCACAGCAAAGGCCCTGGGTCAGGCTGGAAAACGCTCAGCGCGCCCTGGGTCAGGCTGGGAAACGCTCAGCGGGCCCTGGTTCAGGCTGGAAAACGCTCAGCGCACCCTGGGTCAGGCTGGAAAACGCTCAGCGCACCCTGGGTCAGGCTGGAAAACGCTCAGCGCACCCTGGGTCAGGCTGACTCAAGGAAGGAAGAAAACTAGCATCTCAAACTCCTGAGAGGGGGCATTTCTCTGGAGTAAAAAGCTTAGACAGATTTCCAACATGAGATGGACAATTTCGTAGGTATTTTTTCAAGTTATGTTATAAATTTTATTTTCAAGTATATATAGTTGGTTGGCTGAGGAAAGAGTATCAATGCTGATAGAATTTGGAATTTATTTTGGATGACTTTATTATTAGATCCTGCCTTGTAATAGGTACCTTTTCTTACATAGATAGAATTATATAGAATTTACAGCACAGAAAGAGGCCATATGGCCCGGCTGGTCTATGCTGGGTGTTTATGCTCCATATAAACCTGCTCCCACCATACATCATCTAACCCTGTCTGCATCTCCTTCTATTCCTGTCTCCCTCATGTACTTATCTAGCTGCTCCTTAGATGCATCTCTGCTTTTCACCTCAACTACCCTCAGGACAAATTTCTTTACCCAGTTTCCTTATTGGATTTCTTAGTGACTATCATATTTGTGTCCTCTAGTTTTGGACTCCCCCCACAGTTAGATACATCTTCCTTACGTCTACCCTATCAAACCCCTTCATAATTTTTAACAACCTCTATTTGGTCACCCCTCAGCCTTCTCTTTTCTAAAGAAAAGAGCCACAGCCTGTTCAGTCTTTCCTGATAGTTATAATCTCTCAGTTCTGGTATCATCCTTGTAAATCAGCCCTTAATTGAGTGATTCAGCATTGCTAACTTACCAGATATTGGTTATTTGAGCCAAGCAGAAAAGCTTAAACATTTTTGTGCTATAGGCATATTTAAAATGTGACATGTACTACATACAGAATTTATTGTGTAGATTGAATTATATTATGATTTTTGCTTTATTTTAAAGAAAAATACACATTTTCCTCATTAGATAGATTTTATGGAATACTCACCAGACTATACAGAATCATAACATTGCTTTAGAATATCATCACTGCCACCACAGCATAATGTTATATGCAGAATTTTTCACAATATTGTACAATATATAAGGTTTCAAACAGGGTGCAGAGGATCCTTTAAACACCAAATATTGATGAGCAGCAATTAAACTACCTGACCTACAGATTCACCATACTTGGCAGCTTAATCTAAACTTTAAACCTTAAATCACATGTTCCATTGCTACCCTTTGATTAAAAAAAATAAAAAAGAATCAATGCAAATCAACTAAACAATTAAAATAGAAGTTCCTTAAATTGAAATGATCTAGGAGCTCCAGAAGTGCAATGAAATTATTACAGATTCATAATTATATCATGCAAGATCCACACACTTCAGGAGAGGGAAACAGGTTGAAAGCAGATGGAAGCATAGGTCCCAATCAGACAATCATAAACATGCATCAATAGCAGCCTTGGGAAAGTCCATACCAAACTATTCTGCCTTTGGGAGTAATGTGCAGCTCAGAAAGCACAAGAAAACAGAAAACACCTAGAAAGGAGAAGGTATACACATACTCTTAAACTCCTTACGAGAAAATGGACTTAAAAGGCTGTTTGGTATGCTACAACTAATCAAATGTGAGTTGTAGTCTCACACATAGGCTATGATTACAACAATAGATGTCTGACAGGCCTTTTTGTAAGTAAAGAAAGGTAATAATAGAAGAAACCTAAAAGCAGAAGAAAAGGGCAAAATTCAATTACTTTATTGGTGAAACTAGATGAATATCCCACCTTCAGTGTCAGTATCCATTTTCCTCAATAGAACTTGCTGAACAATCAGTATGATCTTCAAACGCTCAGATACTGCAGAACACTACACTTGTTTTTTTTAATTTTCTTTCCTGTTTTTTTCCCCCAATTCCTTTAAACTAACAAAATCTCATCACAAAAAAAGTGTAGAGAACTGCATTGCATTAAGATTGGCAGAACTCAGTTCACTTGTAGTTCACTCGTGACCCTTGACAGCCATTGGTGACAAACGATCTGCATTATCTCTTTTGCTGGGGTGGTTTCTCTTCACCGGGCTCTAGCCTTAGCCAGCTGCATCACATATCCTCATGTTTCTAGTATCTTGCAGTTTTACCTTTATTCCTTATTTTAAGATGCGCTGAAAATGAGCATTCAGTATGGTTTTGACGGCTAATTTTAACTCAGTTCAGAGTGGGGGGAGGATGCAGGGCGGCCGGGGTTGCCCCAGCCTGAACAATTTTAACTCCCGGTCCTGATTAGCATTTAGCAGAGCTGTCTCCCCCCTCCCGAAAATGGCAGGTGTGATGCCAGGGAAAGCGGGCAGGCACAATAATTTGGGCAGGAGCCAGATGCCACCAGAGACCCAAGGGAAGAGTCCTTGGCACAAAGTTAATGCTGGTTTGAAAGGAGATGGAAGGGAGAGGCATGGCTGAGGCTGGTTAGGCCCAAGGACTAATCGGGGCCCAAGGGAGCACTCCTGCTCCTCCTGGGCCACAAGGAATCCTCAGAAAAGTTAAATAAAAATACTCACCATAGCCTCTTCTGGCCACTTTACTGACTGTCTACAGGTCCGGCTGTTAAGTTTGGCCCCGTGCTGCCTTCAGACTTAATGGCCTAGAAATTTGTCGATGCTGTGCCCGTTTTCCAGCGGCAGAACAGGTGCCTAAGCATCCAATTTAGTGGATGACGGGCGACAAGCCTGCGCATTCTGCTACAGAAGTGTGCCGCCCACCATATTGGTAAAGGCTCCAGTATTGGCGTCCAGGGCCCGTGTTTGAAAAAGGTGTTCACATGCAAAGAGCCTAATGCCTGTTTGAAGCTCCGTTCTCGAAATTGAGCTGCCTTTAATGCAGCCATTACCGGGCCTGCTATGTTCAGGATAACCATGTCTACATGTAGCCTAACCAACGGTTCTTAAAGGCACCTCTGGAGGCAGTCACAAAAAAAGGTATGTTTTTTAAAAAATACTTACCTGAATGTAAAACTAGGAGAAGCAGGAGTGTTCTTCCCAGCTCCGTAGCAGTCCTGAGGACCGGAGCCAGTCCCTGCTCATACCCCTCCCGATCGCTGCCTCCCATCCCGTTTTATTTTACACAAGGGGGTAAAGAAACGTTGCATTTTCTACATGAGAATTTGGAGAGAGTAAGAAAGAAAGCTAAATTCCCTACTTTGGTGACGCCTTCTCCAATATTTGAGTGAAGCATTCGCCACACACTGCAGGAGGATGTTGGAGGATGTTACTACACTCAGTGGTCCTGGGAAATGACATAGGTGATCTGAAAACATGAGGGTAGATATTAATTTTCACTGCCAGGTGGAAAACTGGTGGTAATGGATTGATTGTCCATTATACAATCCAATTGATTGAATGGAATCCCTTGTACCTCATGTATGGGGTACAAATATTAATTGGAGCAGATAGAACTATGCATGCCTTCAATGATACCCTGGACTCTGGGGAAACTTTCCATTTGAAAAAAAAGTGCTCTCTCCTGTTGCTCTTGATTATCCATGGGGAAAATATTAGAGTTGTTTGTTCTGATAAACAATGCGTCAGCCACCTGCTTTATGCAATGCCGACTGATTGATGCTACTAATGTCCCCAATGACCACTGGAAAGAGCCAGAGGTAAAATGTTCAAGGCAGGTGTTAGCTTCCCCATCGCTGGCAGCACTGCGTTTGCTGGCTCTTCAGCTGCAGGTTCCTCCTGGAGTATATTACACAACTCAATCACTGTCTCCTTAGTGAATCTGAGTTTCTGAAGGCATTGCTCCCGTGTAGGGTCCAAATAATTGTGCTGGGGCACATAAATTCAGTTGGCAAGGTGCTTGCGGGCAGGAACCCCCATCTTGTGATGTTGCCTGACTTCCTTGCCGTTCCAACAATTTGTGCTCGTCATCCTCTTCTTCCTCCAAGTTGTAAAAGTACTAAAGATTAACACCCAATGTGTAAGGACAATGGTGATAGGTGAAAATTTAGCAATACAAGTTCTTCTTCTTCTGAATCTCCCGATACCAACAGCAAATGCCTGCCGCTAACTGAGTCTTTAAAAGACTTCCTCGCTCCTTTGATAGTCATTTTAATTCAGTTCAGCAAACACAGTCACTATTTGCCCCTTGAAACTTCGATTGTCAGGTGCTACCAAAAAACCTCAAATGCCTGCTCCCAAGATTTGATGAAAGGTCATTGACTTGAATCATTTCTCTCTCCACAGATACTGCCTGGCCTGCTGAGCATTTCCAGCATTTTCTGTTTTTACCCAAGACTTGTAGCTTAGTTCCACAAATACCCCCACCCAAGTATACGATGAGGAAAATTATGCAGAAGCTGCTTTAATGGTCACTTCATATGGAATTAGCATTTGACCCCCACACCTGGACGCCACATTGCTGCCTATAAAGTCATTGTCAGCATCAGTCTTGGCTCAGTGGTAGCATTCTTGCCTTGAGTCAGAAGGTCCACTCCAGACAATTGAAAATATAATCTAAGTTGACACTTCAGTGCAGTACTAAGGGACTGTTGTACTGTTGGAGGTGCTGTCCTTCGAATGAGACATTAAACTGAGGCCCCATCTGTCCTCTCAGGTGGACGTAAAAGATTCCATAGCACTATTTTGAAGAGCAACAGGAGAATTCGCCTGGTGTCCTGGGTAATATTTATCCCTCAACCAACATCAGTTAAACAAATTATCTGGTCATTAGCTTATTGCTGTTTGTGGGACTTTGCTGTGCACTAATTGGCCGCCATGTCTCCTAGATTACAACTGTGACTACACTTCAAAAGTACTTAATTGGCTGTGAAGCACTTTGGGACATCTGGAAGTTGTGAAAAGAGCCATATAAACACAAGTTCTTTGTTTCTTTCTTTAAATGCATGCCAAATACTTATAGGGGCGGAGATCCAGTCCAATGATTGTCCAGCCATTTTTCCTCAGCTTAACGCTCCATAAACAGGCAGACACAAGGCAATGTGGACAGGAACAAAATTATCCCCCAAGGGTTTGGGCAACCCTTAAATTAAAAACTTCATAAAATCTAACAGGGTTATTTTAACTCTCTCCAATCAGCGCGAAAGGAATAGGGGACCAGTTAAAATTGAATGTCTCCATTTCCACATTGATAAATGCAAATCAGGGTCCCATGACATACATGTGACCACAATGGAATTTTAAGCCGCTCCTGAGCGGGGTGCTTGCCATGGCTGCCCCACCAGTTGAATCTATTCAATCACCAGTTGAATATATTGAATATAGCGAGGCTCATTAAGGTAAGTTAAAAAAAATATTCCTTTGTTCAGCCAGGGAGGAGCAGGAGTGCTTCTTTGGGCCCTACAAGGAAAGTTCAGGCCCCTGCTGCCCTGGGCAGCCTTTTTGCCATTCCTGACAATTTTGATGAGGACACAACTTTCACTGAATTTGCAGAGGTAAAAGTAGATATTCTAGACACTTCATTGGAATCTGAATGTGTGCTTTTTTCTGATATTTCTTTTGTTTGACATTATTTCTTTGTCAGTTAGAAAGCCCGACTGCCCTATCCTTATGGGCGCATAGTGCAAATCTCAGGCAGTTGTTAATGTTGTGATCAGGAGGCAGGTATCAATTTGATGCATATATCATGCCTTTCACAGAGAATGGGATCTGGCATCCGTTACGCCTTTGGAAGGGGTTGGCGAAGCCATAGTAATTAATTTACTAATTGCTGTTCTTGATAAAACCTAGTAAATAATAATCTTCTTGTCTTTTCTGTCCTAATAAGAAAACCAGGAAAGGAAAGAATTGTGCACTTAACTTGTAGCCAGTCCAGTAATATGATATCAGATAATATAAAGGTCTCAGTAAAGGAACTGGGGAAAATGAAGGACCCATTTATATGAACAGCTAATGACAGGTCAACGGCAGCTTTATGACATCACATTTAGTTGCTGATGTTTTCTGCAAGACCATTGGGACAGGCTCCTGCAGCGTGGAGAATGTGGAATTATTTAATGTTACACAAACTCAGCTCAAAAACTTTTGCACACATACTCATTTTGTTTCTTTTACTATTTATGTAGGTTGTAACAATTTTGACCTGTTTAAAATAACGATAACCTCATCAAAACATTTCCTTTTATTTAAGCTGAACAAATTTTTTTTTAAATAAAATGTAACGATGGAGACATAAAATTGAAACCCAAGGGAATTTTGGATCACATTATTATGAATTAGAACAAGCTGGTGCTGGAGATTGCTCAAGAGCTGGCTGCAGCTGAGACACAAAGAGGTCAGGAGGCAGAGGAGATGGGAGATAGAGCGTTAAAAAAGACTAAAGAAAAAATAAGTGGGCAGACTAAGAATTCCACTGGGACAAACGGGAGACTGGCCATTTGTCATGGTAAGGCTAGCAGGAAGCTACAAATAAAAAAAAATTGATAAAAACTAGTTACAAGTTGTGTGCCTTATCTTTTGATTGCTGGAATAGAAGAGAGAAAATGTGACAGACAACACCAGATACATCTGCATGTACAGCTAAAAGATGTGTAAAGTACAACATACTAATACAGCAAGATTTCATGAGCTTCCATAAACCAGCAAATCTGTCAATTTTTGAGTGAAAAATAAATCTAGTGAAAACTGATCAAGTAGTTTTAATATCTGGATATTCATCAGAGAGAAGTCAACCAAGCATGAAAAACTTTATTTACACCAGGCATGCAACAGAAAGCTCATTAAAGTGAAATAACTATGAATGTATAAATCAGTTATCAAACTGACAGATAATCAATTTGAATTCAAATGGTAGCTTAATTCCATGTGCTTTTATCTACAAAAAGCCACATTTGAAATAAAGCTTTGGCTCAGCAACACAATGGAGCTATTTTATACTATAATCCATGCATTATTCTGCAGCACAACAAAATCCAATTAATCTCATAACATTTTTGAGGCTATAGTATGTTAGTTGCTTACAATTAACCTGAATTTAATAAGCAAGCATAATGGATGTTCTCAGAGCTATGCTAGCTATGAATTATATAATTACACGTAAAGCTTTAACAATTCAACAAAAACATCAGGTGAATTCTATTCCCTAATTCTTTTTCCTTTTCACTTTACTTGAACTCTTTTTTGTTAAATTAAGCTACTTTCAGCATTATTTCACTTTGTTTTGTTCCTTTGTTTGAATAAACCCATTTACCATTGTAGCCCATGAATATGGCTTATACATTGGGTAAGAAGGGAGCCCTGCAAGCTGGAAAGATCACTACTGGACACAATTGTTGTCAATCTCCATCCACTACACAAATGTGGATGCCCAGAAATGTAGAGGTATACAAAAATTTGCTCTTTTCCTGCTTTAAAGCACCTGGATTAATATGTGAACTATGATGACCAGATACTGTTCAGAGCAGATTGACTGGCTATTTAAACAAATACACACTCATACACACCACAATACCAAGACTGGTGTGGGAGAAGTGGGTTTCGATTCGTGGGGCACTGGCACTAGTACTGGGGAGAGAGAGAGCTGTTCCGTTGGGACGGACTATGAACCATGCTGGGACCAGAGTTCTAGCAAATCGAATAACTAGGGAGGTAGATAGGGATTGAAACTAAATGTGGGGGGGGGGGGGCGGGGGGGAGGGTCCCGGTGGAAAGAAATCTAGAATGCTAAAGAGAAAAGACAAGGAAGCAATGCAGGAAAGTGATTGGGGTAAGGATAACCAGATTGTGTCAGGAATGGACAGAGCGTACAAACAAAAGAGCGCACTAACAAATAGGGTCCGGGTAAGAAAAAATGGCAAGACGACAAACAGGACCATAGTATAAAAAAATGTTACGATGTCTGAAAATGTTAAGATGACAAATCTAAAGGCATTGGGCCCGATTTTACCAGGGGTGCGGGTTCTCGGCGGATGGGCAAGCGGGCGCGTTACGGTGAAATTAGTGGGTTTCCCGCGCGATCGTAGCAGGCAACCCACTAATTGGATTCACTTACCTGCTCCTCCGGGTTCCCCGCTGCTGATCTGCGCGTCGGGCGGGCTGCGCATGCGCAGTAAGATCTGTCAGCTGGAGGCGCTCTATTTAAAGGGGCAGTCCTCCACTGACCGATGCTGCAACCAATAGCAAAGATGACTGCATGGAGCAGCCCAGGGGGAAGGCTGCTCCCAGTTTAATGATGCCTCACCCCAGGTATCAATACATGGGGTGAGGAGGAGGGGGAGGACAGAGATCTTCCACCCGGCGGGCGGGAGGAAGTGGCCCGCCTCCGCCACCAGGAAGGCCTGGCTCGAGGTGGCAGAGGGGGTCACCTGCGCCACCAACATATCGCCCACCTGCACACAGTGCAGGAGGCGGTCCAATGTCCTCAGTAGGTCAGCCAAAGTGAGTACACGTAGTCGTTCCCCTACACTCCGTCTGACACATCACTGCCCCCACCCCACATCTCCTTCGGCACTGCCAACACTACTCTGTCACATCACCCCTCATAACCACTCAAACCCCATCCTCATCTTACCTGCACCTACTCACCTCGCTAGTACTCACCCTGCCACTACCACGCAACCCAATCCTCATACAATCTCATGGCTCTATCCCATACTCACCCTCTCGTGCGTCTCTCTCACGGCCAGCCTCACTCAACCTGCCACCATCTGTGCTGCAGCCACAGGGCATGCATCACATATGTGCAGTAGGCAGCGTAAGGCAAACGTGTCGTGAGCATGAAGGGGATGCACAAGGGTGTTTGAGGGTTTGTCATGGTTGTTACTTATATTGAATTTCAGAACAACTCACATCACACATTATATTGGCACCACTACTGCCTTGTCTTCGCGAATCCTGTCCGGTTTGTGCAATAATGCCCGCTCCTGGGTATCACTATGAGGACCCACCACTGATGCCACCCATCATGTCACTGCAGAGTGGGTGTAGGTGTATTTGCAGGGCTCTTCTGCGCAGATGACTGAGAGACATCGGCGATGTCCCCGGTTGCACCCTGGAAGGCTGTGGAGGAGAAGTTTGGGAGGGCAGTGGTGACTTTGACAGCGACAGGTAGGAAGATGGTGCACGGGCCAGCCAGGAGCAGCTCGGCATGAAAGAGGCTGCAGATATCCACAGCTACATGTCGAGTGACTCTGAGCCTCCGTGGGCACCGCTGCTCAGAGAGGTCCAGGAGGCTGAGCCTCGGTCTGTGGACCCTGTGGCGAGGGTAGTGCCCTCTGCGACGCATCTCTCTCTGCGGTAGCCCTCCCTCCTGCTGTACAGGTGGATGTGTCACAGCACTCTGTTGTGGAGCTCCACGTGTCAGAGGTGGATGGCGTGGATGGCGAGGCTGGTGAGGCTGTTCGCCCTCCGAGGAGGTCATGACTGCAGCTACGGCGGCCCCCATCTGCAAGATGTACATCTGAGGGGGTCCGCAAGGTAGATACATGTCTCCGGACCCCGGGGTAAGTGTGCAGGTTGGTGACTTTGACCGTCAGGAGGAGGGTGGTGGAGGCCAAACTTTGTCCCAAGTGACAGAGTGGCGTCCTGCAATGGGTGAGGGTCTTCCCCCCCCCCTCACCTGTCAAATGGACCTTTGCAGCTGCCACCGGCTGACAGCTGCAACACGTCCATTCGATCTGGGAGTGTTTCCCCCAGTGTGGGAAACAGTCCCATGTTGATCCAAAATCACACACAGTCCCTTAATCAGGTCAGTTAATGACCTGAAATAGCTAAATAAATACTCTCAAGTGGCATCCCGCTGGCTTTAATTGCCTGCGGGATTCCCACCAGCGGGGGCTGCACGCACACGCTGGCGCGTCAGCGGGGAACCCGGAAGTGGGCGGGATCGAGGCGGGATCCGGTCTGGCTCCTGCATTTCACGATTTTCGAGGCCCCCCCGCCGAGAACGCACCCGATAGCGGGTGCTAAAATCGGGCCCATTGTATCTGAATGCACAAAGCATTCGTAATAAGGTAGACAAATTAACAGCGCAAATAGATGTAAACGGATGCAATATCATTGCGATTACAGAGACATGGCTGCAGGGTGACCAAGGCTGGGAGTTGAATATCCAAGGGTACTCGATATTTAGGAAGGATAGGCAAAAAGGAAAAGGAGGAGGGGTGGTGTTGTTAGTAAAGGATGAAATCAGAACAATAGTGAGAAATGATATTGGCTCAGAAAATCAAGATGTAGAATCAGTCTGGGTGGAGTTATGAAGCACCAAGGGGCAGAAGACATTGGTGGGAATTGTATATAGGCCTCCAAACAGTAGTGGTAATGTAGGGGACGGCATCAAACAGAAAATTAGAGATGCATGTAACAAGGGTACTAAAGTAATCATGGATGACTTTAATCTACATATAGACTGGCCAAACCAAATTAGCAATAATACTGTGGAAGATAAATTCCTGGAGTGTGTACGAGATGGTTTTTTAGACCAGTACGTTGAGGAGCCAACTAGGGAACAGGCTATCCTAGATTGGGTATTGTACAATGAGAAGGAGTCAATTAATAATCTTGTTGTGCGGGGTCTTTTAGGGACGAGTGACCATAACATGATAGAATTCTTCATTAAGATGGATAGTGAAGTAGTCCAATCCAAAACTGGGGTCCTAAATCTAAACAAAGGAAAATACGAAGGTATGAGGAGTGAGTTGGCTTTGATAGATTGGGTCACTTCATTAAAAAGCATGACAGTGGAGAGGCAATAGCTAATGTTTAAGGAATGAATGCATGAATTGCAACAGTTATACACTCCTTTCTGGAGCAAAAACACAAAAGGAAAAGCAGCCCAACCATGGCTAACAAAAGAAATCAAGGATAGTATTAGATCCAAAGAGGAGTCATATAAAGTTGCCAGAAAAATTAGCAAGCCTAAGGATTGGGAGCAGTTTAGAATTCAGCAAAAAAGGACCAAGAGATTGGTTAAGAGGGGAAAAACAGAGTCTGAGAGTAAACTTGAAAGGAACATAAAAGCAGACTGTAATAGCTTCTACAAGTATGTAAAAAGAAAAAAGATTACTTAAGACAAATGTAAGTCCCTTACGGTCAGAAATGGGAGAATTTATAATGAGGAACAAGGAAATGGCAGAGCAATTAAACAAATACTTTGGTTCTGTCTTGGAAAAGGACACAAATAAATTCCCAGAAATGCTGGGGAACCAAGGGTCTAGTGAGAAGGAGGAATTGAAGGAAATTAGTATTTGTAAAAAAACGTGCTGGAGAAATTAATGGGACTGAAAGCCGATAAATCCCCAGGGCCTGATAATCTGCATCCCAGAGTACTAAAAGAGGTAGCCATAGAAATAGTGGATACATTAGTTGTCATCTTCCAAAATTCTATAGATTATGGAACAGTTCCTGCAGATTGGAAGGTGGCAAATATAACCCCACTATTTAAAAAAGGAGGGAGAAAGAAAACAGGGAACTACAGACCAGTTAGCCTAACATCAGTAGTAGGGAAAATGCTAGAGTCTATTATAAAGGCTGTGATAACAGGACACTTAGAAAATATCAATGGGATTAGATAAAGTCAACATGGATTTATGAAAAGGAAATAGTGTTTGACAAACCTACTGGAGTTTTTTGAGGATGTAACTGGTAGAATAGATAAGGGAGAACTAGTGGATGTGGTGTATTTGGGTGTTCAGAAGGCCTTTGATAAAGTCCCACATAAGTGATTAGTGTGCAAAATTAAAGCACATGGGATTGGGGGTAATATACTGGCATGGATTGAAAATTGATTAACAGACAGGAAACAGAGAGTAGGAATAAATGGGTCTTTTTCGGGATGGCAGGCGGTGACTAGTGGGGTACCGCAGGGATCAATGCTTGGGCCCCAGCTATTTACAATATATATCAATGATTTGGATGAGGGAACCAAATGTCATATTTCCAGTTTTGCCGACGACACAAAACTAGATGGGATCATGAGTTGTGAGGAGGATGCAAAGAGGCTTCAAGGTGATTTATACAAGTTGAGTGAGTGGGCAAATACATAGCAGATGCAGTATAACGTGGATAAATATGAAGTCATCCACTTCGGAAGGAAAAACAAAAAGACAGTATTATTTAAATGGTGATAGATTGGGAAACGTTGATGTACAAAGGGACCTGGGTGTCCTTGTACACCAGTCAATGAAAGCAAACATGCAGGTGCAGCAAGCAGTTAGGAAGGCAAATGGTATGTTGGCCTTCATTGCAAGAGGATTTGAGTACAGGGCAAGGGCAGCAGGCACATGGAAACAACACCACCTGCACGGTCCCCTCCAAGTCACACACCAACCCAACTTGGAAATATATCGCCGTTCCTTCATTGTCGCTGGGTCAAAATCCTGCAACTCCCCACCTAACAGCACTGTGGGAGAACCTTCACCACACGGACTGCAGTGGTTCAAGGCGGCAACTCACCACCACCTTCTCAAGGGCAATTAGGGATGGGCAATAAATGCTGGCTTCGCCAGCGACGCCCACATCCCATGAACTAATAAATAAAAACAGGAGCAAGGATGTCTTACTGCAGTTATACAAGGCCTTGGTGAGACCACAACGGAGTATTGTGTGCAGTTTTGATCTCCTTACCTAAGAAAGGATATACTTGCTGTAGAGGGAGTGCAGCGAAGGTTCACCAGACTGATTCCTGGGATGGCAGGATTGTCATATGAGGAGAGATTGGGTTGACTAGGCCTGTATTCACTAGAGTTTAGAAGAATGAGAGGGGATCTCATTGAAACATATAAAGTTGTGACAGGGCTAAACAGACTGGATGCAGGGAGGATGTTTCCCCTGGCTGGGGGATCTAGAATGAGGGGTCACAGTCTCAGGATACAAGGTAGGATATTTAGGACTGAGATGAGGAGAAATTTCTTCACTCAGAGGGCGTGAACCTGTGGAATTCTCCATCACAGAAGGTTGTGGAAGCCAAGTCACTGAATATATTTAAGAAGGAGCTAGATAGATTTCTGGACACAAAAGGCATCAAGGGGTATGGGGAGGGAGCGGGAATATGGTATTGAGATAGAGGATCACCCATGATCATATTGAATGGCAGAGCAGGCTCGAAGGGCCGAATGGCCTACTCCTGCAACAATTTTCTACGTTTTCTATGAAGAATAGTGGTGAACTGAAAGGTCACATACCATCCAGGCCAAGCTTTGTTCTTCTCAGTTGAGTCACACTGATGGCACTGGATATTACAGGACAGGTTATTTTTAACTAAACTCTGCAGAAGGGCAGCAACAAATGACAGGAGGTATTTGTTATAAGTGCTTCCGGTTTTTGACGCAATCATAAAGAGTTAAGCATTACAGAGAGATTTTTATTGTTGTACATGCCATTTTATAAATGTGCTTTTTGAATATGGAAGTACAGGACATTATAGGTGAGATTTTTGGGAAATACATGTGCTGGGAGAACTGAAGAAAATCTCCCTTTACAGTCAGTCCAACACTTCAAATTGAATCTCAATCACAAAACCACGAGTTTGCATTCCAGGGCACCATGTCACTCTACACTTGCTGCTTCATTTTGATGGGATTTGTCAGCTTTGGCCATTAAACAAAGTACCAGAAGACAGGGTCCCTATCTTAAGGGAGAAGAAAAATTGGCATTGCTTATCTGGCCTCATTGGAAAGGTACTTTCTACCCTTCTGGTCATGGGGTGTAATGGACAGCAGTCTCAAACTAGTCCTTGATCCAAACCATCACAACTATACAACAAGAGTAGGATGTCGGCTACTTACCAATAGAAGGAAATATTGGGTAAAAATACAGAGGCTAACATAATTAAATAGACTGTGTATAGTTTTGGTATACAATTGCTAACATGTGACACTACCACTAGTATGATTAATAATGTATTTTTTTTAATTAAGAAAAGATCACATTTTTACTCATTGTACCATGCCATGGTCACCATTTAAATGTGGAACCATAAGTCGCACCCCCACTTACTGTTCTTACTTCCACTAACCCTGAGAAAGTGTGGAAGAGACAAGAAGACTATCTGGACCATGAAATCCATCCTGTACTTTAATATTAAAATATACTCCTTTAAAAAGCATAGCTTTAATACAATGTTTGAACATCCCATTGAGAGTTTATGTTTAAATTCAAACTGAAACTATTAAAAGTTGACTGCATTCAGTGGGTAAGTTTAGATAAATTGCTTTGCTTCAAGTCCTGGTCTGTAGAATTACAACTCCTGTCAGTCAATTGTGTAGCAGCACTGATGATGACCATTGAGGTCGAGGATTCAGGCCACCCTTCTTGTTGAAGGAGTAATTATGGCGACTGGAGGGATCTAATGAGAGTGAATATAATTTCTTTAAAATAAAAGAGGTATTGCAACAAGATTTCTTATTCTACAAAAAGTTCAATTCCTATCTTTGGTTACACTTCCACTTGAAGGCAAGACACCAATTTCCTATTTCAAAAACAGTGGGGATGAAATCTATCTTGGGCCGTGGCACAAAACGGGACAGAATGGATCAGCAGCCAGTTTTACACTCCACCCGATTCTCTTCTCCACGTTGGAAAGACAAATTTTACTCCCAATCAATCCTATTTCCAGTATTTGTGACATGGAGCAGAACCCCAAAATTGAGTGTAAAATGGTAGCATAGCAATCTTTTAACCTGCACAATGTTTAATTTTCTTGCAAATGGTAGAGATGAGCAAAATGCCTCTCATTAAATTCACCTCATATTCGGGCCAAGTCCAGAGCTGTAAAATTGTTAGCTCCTCTTTAAGCTCATAACAATGTAAAAACCTGGCTGAATTTCAAGTTTCTATTTTGCTCGGGAAAAACTGAAGCTGAATCAAGCAGAAAGGAAAGCTTCAACTCCATTTAATAAGTGTTCAGTTTTGGGTATACCCAAATTTGGGAGTCTGATTACCACTCATCCCCAGTGAAGAGTGCTTAAAATGTTTCCTACCACAGATAACATATATTCATTATACAAGATACTGCTGCTTCCATACAAAACATCTGTAGGGATATATTGCCATGTTTCTTTGATTACATGTAAAAGCTAAGCCAAGATTTTTTTTTAAAATAAGAAAACCTTGAATATAAGTTATTTGAATCTGCAGAAATTTATGTACAATGGATAAGGTTACTCGTAGGAATGCGGTGGTTGCATTACTCAGGAAGGAGTCCCAATTTCAATTATTTCCATAACAAAAATTCAATTTTATTAAACTAATTACATTTTCTGCAACAGCAATTTGGCAATTGTCTTAAACATTAGAATTCTATCAGGCTGCGCATTCAGAGTTACTGGTTTCACATTTCAGATTCTGCACTAAAGTCTAATGAAATAGGTTTAATAGAATCACAAAATGACCTTGTAGCTCTTCATGTGAATACTGAGTTTTTGTTTCACTATTCTTCATTTTATCCATTCGTTTTCTTACATTGGCAGTTCATATTAAGAAATAATAAAATAGGATGAAGACGCTTTATTACATGTTGCATTTTGTACTTTCTCTTGTATACAGACCAATAAAAACAGAACTAGCTCAGCTGTAATTAATAAAATAAACTCAAATCATCTGCAAAATTTCCCTCATTAACTAGTATAGATTATTTTAGAATATTTTTTACATCACAGAGAAAAACAATTATACATGTCAATTGACAAAAAAGTATATGTTTTGGCATGTATGATTGATCAGCTTGTTTCAGGAATTGCATTTGTCTTCAAGTACAAGAAATCTTTACTTTCAAGTGACCAGATGGAATTCTGTAATAGAAAGTGTCAGTCATGTACCCTTGCTTTCGACAGATAGCCATTCATACTGACAATCATGTTTCCCACGAACCAAGGGAAAATTGAATGCCAATAAATTAACATAACTTACCTAAATTTACAAGTTCATACTTTTAGTCCAGAGACTAAACCGGATCATTTTTGTTTACAGAAAATTCAACAAGTACAAGAGCGATAACAAAAGCATGTTTTTTTTGTGTTGCAATGAAGTACTCTTTATAAATTAAAACTAGTTTCTTCCTCCCCTTGCTCTGGTCTCACATGACAATTGTGGCAGGCTGGAGATTGGTTGTGTGGCTTCAATAGATGCGGGTCTTAACCCAACTGCTTGGAGTGGGCTAGAGTGACCCAACAAGCTACCCTCCAATATTCACAAATCTAAGACGAAAATCAGAGTTTCTGTAAACTTGGGCGATTTTATGGACCTCTCCGATCAAGTGGTGAAATGGAAACTTGGAGGTCTCCACATTTCAGAATGTTAAGAGTTTGGATTTGGAGAAGATTTAATATATAGTCAATTGTTTTAAACTGTGTCTAAAATCCACTCAGTCTTTTAGAACAAATGACATTTCATTTTTCTTCACGACTAACTGTACTAAATTAGAGGCATAAAGGAAGACAATATGGGGGTTAAATTGGATAACCCCTGAAAACAGACACGGGGATCGCGGTACACAATTACCCTGCACCCATTCACTGTGTTGTAGGCAGCACTTTAAATTCGTGCTGCCTGCTGTTTTGCATGATTGCTGCACGCAGCTAGCACTACCTGCACTGTTCATTCACTGCACGCAGAGGACCTGATACCACAAGTGGCTAGTGCTACTTAATGGCAACCTGCACCTCTTAAAGGGGAGGTGCACTGTGGCTGCAAGAAGTGGTGGGATAAAAACAGAAAATGCTGGAGAAGCTCAGCAAATCAGGCAGCATCTGTGGAGAAAGAAGTGGTGGGAGTCGTTTTGATACCTTGAGAAATAGCCGAACATGCAAGAGAGCGTGCACCAAAGTTTTCTGATAATGCACTGGAGGCCTTGGTGGCAAGATGTGGAGAGAAAGAGGGGCATCCTGTATTGGCAGGGGGGGCAGGAGGCCCTCGAGACATATGGTCAGGAGGCAGTGGGAGGAAGTAGTGGCGGAGGATGATGCCAGGAGTACAGCTCCAAGAACATGAATGCCGCGCAGGAAGAAGTTCAATGATTGAACACCATTTGTCAAGGTGAGTGAGTTTTCAATCTTCAGATGGCATATCCTACCAACTGCATCATCAGCCTCATCCACTGCTCAATCCACTACACCCCCATCACCCACCCACCAACAACCTCTATCAATCAGTACTCAACCCTTCAATTCATATGCTTTATCTCACCCACTTAGCACTGTTGCAAGCCTCACATGCACAACTCACAGCTCACACACACTGGCAGCTATTCAATCATGACAGACACATCACCCAAACATATTGCAGGACACACTTCCCTCTTTCTTGCAGGAGAAGGTGACACATAACAGGTGGCAGTAACAAAGAGCTGAAGGAGGATAAGCACACCTGCATGTTCTAATCCCCATGGCCATCATGGGAAGGGGAATCATTGAGGTTGTGGCCACTGGTGGCACTAGAGGGATTGATGATGAGGGTCTCTGCATTCCTAATCCTCCTTCTCTCTTCCCACTTCTCCCTCATCTTCTGACTCACGTGCTGCAGATGGTGTGAGCACGCACTTCTTACTTTCTTCTCTCTGCTCACCTCAACCCAACCCTTGTCCCTTTGTCATTTCAGATACCCAAAAACTGTAACCTTCCCAGTTAGAGGAGAAGAGGAAGAAGACAGTGATGATGAAGCCACCAGCTCAAGGACCGACACTGCGCATAGTTAAAGAGGATAGAATAAAGGAGGGATCTGCACATGGTGAGACACCGGGCACAAGTGTGCAGGAGCCAGTGCAGGGGGAAAGGAATCACAGGTGCTAGCTGGCCGGAGGGCGAGGTCGCGCACCAGTTCTGCTGCAGAGGATTCAGATGAGGACGACAACGCGCCAGGCCACAGCAGAAGGTTGATGGGTGTACACTACCAAATGCTTGGTGCACTGGAAAGCGTGTCAGAAAGCCTGCGCACAATGTCAAAGAATATGGAGGAGTCCAGCTCCAACTTGGCGCAGGGCTTTGCTCAGGGCTTGGAGCCCATCCTTTCCAACATGAGACGGGAGGTTAATTCCATTAGCACACCTGTGGAACTCATCATGATACAGCGTCTGATGACCGATGTCAGAGCTTCCATTGCAGCACAAACAGCTTCCATCAAAGTTCTGACTGCTGAATTGGAAGCTCAGACTGCTGCTATTGTGGCTCTGGATACCACTATTGAAAGGAGATTTCAGGGCATCACAGCAGTCCAGCAATCTGTTCTCCAACAGATCACCAGGATTGCTGAGGCGCCGCCCCGGGAGAGCGGCAGTAGCTCCATGGAACAGGAACCAGCTGTCCTCTCTCTGGATGACAGCATTCCTTTTTTTTTATTCGTTCATGGGATGTGGCCGTTGCTGGCAAGGCCAGCATTTATTGCCCATCACTAGTTCCCCTTGAGAAGGTGGTGGTGAGCTGCCTTCTTGAACCGCTGCAGTCCGTGTGGTGAAGGTTCTCCCACAATGCATTTAGGAAGGGAGTTCCAGGATTTTGACCCAGCGACGATGAAGGAACGGCGATATATTTCCAAGTCGGGATGGTGTGTGACTTGGAGGGGAACGTGCAGGTGATGTTGTTCCCATGTGCCTGCTGCCCTTGTCCTTCTAAGTGGTAAAGGTCACGGGTTTGGGAGGTGCTGTCGATGAAGCCTTGGCGAGTTGCTGCAGTGCATCCTGTGGATGGTACACACTGCAGCCACTGTGCGCCAGTGGTGAAGGGAGTAAATATTTAGGGTGGTGGATGGGGTGCCAATCAAGCGGGCAGCTTTGTCAGGGATGGTGTCGAGCTTCTTGAGTGTTGTTGGAGCTGCACTCATCCAGGCAAGTGGAGAGTATTCTATCACACTCCTGACTTGTGCCTTGTAGATGGTGGAAAGGCTTTGGGGAGTCAGGTGGTGAGTCACTCGCCGCAGAATACCCAGCCTCTGACCTGCTCTTGTAGCCACAGTATTTATATGGCTGGTCCAGTTAAGTTTCTGGTCAATGGTGATCCCCAGGATATTGATGGTGGGGGATTCGGCGATGGTAATGCCATTGAATGTCAAGGGGAGGTGGTTAGACACTCTCTTGTTGGAGATGGTCATTGCCTGGCACAAATGTTACTTGCCACTTATGAGCCCAAGCCTGGATGTTGTCCAGGTCTTGCTGCATGCGGGCTCGGACTGCTTCATTATCTGAGGGGTTGCGAACGGAACTGAACACTGTGCAATCGTCAGCCAACATCCCCATTTCTGACCTTATGATGGAGGGAAGGTCATTGATGAATCAGTGGCAGTTGGTTGGGCCTAGGACACTGCCCTTGAGGAACTCCTGCAGCAATGTCCTGGGGCTGAGATGATTGGCCTCCAACAACCATTACCATCTTCCTTTGCGCCAGGTATGACTCCAGGTACTGGAGAGTTTTCCCCCTGATTCCCATTAACTTCAAGTTTACCGGGGCTCCTTGGTGCCACACCCGGTCAAATGCTGCCTTGCTGTCGAGGGCAGTCACTCTCACCTCACCTCTGGAATTCAGCTCTTTTGTCCATGTTTGGACCAAGGCTGTAATGAGGTCTGGAGCCGAGTGGTCCTGGCGGAACCCAAACTGAGCATTGGTAAGCAGGTTATTGGTGAGTAAGTGCCGCTTGATAGCACTGTCGACAACACCTTCCATCACTTTGCTGATGATTGAGAGTAGACTGATGGGGCGGTAATTGGCCGGATTGGATTTGTCCTGCTTTTTGTGGACAGGACATACCTGGGCAATTTTCCACATTGTTGGGTAGATGCCAGTGTTGTAGCTGTACTGGAACAGCTTGGCTGGAGACACAGCTAGTTCTGGAGCACAAGTCTTCAGCACTACAGCTGGGATGTTGTCGGGGCCCATAGCCTTTGCTGTATCCAGTGCACTCAGCCGTTTCTTGATATCACGTGGATTGAATCGAATTGGCTGAAGACTGGCTTCTGTGATGGTGGGGATATAAGGAGGAGGTCGAGATGGATCATCCACTCCGCACTTCTGGCTGAAGATGGTTGCAAACGCTTCAACCTTGTCTTTTGCACTCACGTGCTGGATTCCACCGACATTGAGGATGGGGAGTTTGCAGAGCCTCCTCCTCCTGTTAGTTGTTTAATTGTCCACCACCATTCACCACTGGATGAGGCAGGACTGCAGAGCTTTGATCTGATCCGTTGGTTGTGGAATCGCTTAGCTCTGTCTATAGCATGTTGCTTCCACTGTTTAGCATGCATGTAGTCCTGAGTTGTAGCTTCACCAGGTTGGCACCTCATTTTTAGGTACGCCTGATGCTGCTCCTGGCATGCTCTTCTACACTCCTCATTGAGCCAGGGTTGATCCCCTGCCTAGTTGGTAATGGTAGAGTGAGGAATATGCTGGGCCATGAGGTTACAGATTGTGCTGGAATACAATTCTGCTGCTGCTGATGGCCCACAGCACCTCATGGATGCCCAGTTTTGAGCTGCTAGATCTGTTCTGAATCTATCCCATTTAGCATGGTGGTAGTGCCACACAACACGTTGGATGGTATCCTCAGTGCGAAGATGGGACTTCGTCTCCACAAGGACTGTGTGGTGGTCACTCCTACCAATACTGTCATGGACAGGTGCATTGGCAACAGATAGATTGGTGAGGACAATGTCAAGTAAGTTTTTCCCTCGTGTTGGTTCACTCACCACCTGCAGCAGGCCCAGTCTGCCAGCTATGTCCTTCAGGACTCGGCCAGCTCGGTCAGTAGTGGTGCTACCAAGCCACTCTTGGTGATGGACATTGAAGTCCCCCACCCAGAGTACATTCTGTGACCTTGCTACCCTCAGTGCTTCCTCCAAGTGGTGCTCAACATGGAGGAGGACAGATTCATCAGCTGAGGGAGGGCAGTAGGTGGTAATCAGCAGGAGGTTTCCTTGCCCATGTTTGACCTGATGCCATGAGATTTCATGGGGTCCGGAGTCAATGTTGAGGACTCCCAGGGCCACTCCCTCCTGACTGTATATCACTGTACCGCCACCTCCGGTGGGTCTGACCTGCCGGTGGGACAGGACATACCCAGGGATGGTGATGGAAGAGTCTGGGACGTTGGCTGAAAGGTATGATTCTGTGAGTATGGCTATGTCAGACTGTTGCTTGACTAGTCTGTGGGACAGCTCTCCCAATTTTGGCACAAGTCCCCAGATGTTAGTGAGGACGAGTTTGCAGGGTCGACTGGGCTTGGTGTTTTGCCTTTGTCGTGTCCGGTGCCTAGTGGTACGACACCGGGTGGTCTGTCGGGTTATATTCTTATTATGACTTTTTTAGCGAGATTTTACAACCGAGTGGCTTGCTAGGCCATTTCAGAAGGCAATTAAGAATCAACCACATTGCTGTGGGTCTGGAGTCACACATCGGCCAGACCGGGTAAGGGCGGCAGGCTTCCTTCCCTAAAGGGCATTAGTGAACCAGGTGGGTTTTTACGACAATCCGGTAGTTTCATGGCCATCATTACTGATACTAGTATTTTAATTCCAGATTTTATTTAATTAATTGAATTTAAATTCCCCAGCTACCGTGGTGGGATTTGAACTCATGACTCCAGATTATTAGTCCAGGCCTTAGTCCAGGCCTCTGGATTACTAGTCCAGTAATATAACCACTATGCTCCGCCCCTGCCACTCCGCCAGTGCCCTTGCTGCTGCCAGTCAGCCAGTCAGCCCAGACTGCTGCAGCACAGGCCGAGATGGTGCAGTCTGAAACCAGGCCCTCTAGGCGCAAAGCTGCTCGAGGTCGTCTGCAGTGTAAGAATATGGTTTAAAACTCGGAATAGTCAAGTATCCCATCTCCCATAGCACCCCAGACATTTAGCAAGACGGGAATGTTGAGGAGGGGTGTGGTTCAGCATCTCTGTGAAAGCAAAGACAGCTTACAAAGCTAAACACCAGGGAGGATGAGGCCAACATTCCATTGAATGGATAACATTGATGTCAGAAGGTGGTTTACACCAAAACAAGGGCTGTGGTGACCAAGGACCTACCCATTCCTCAGTGGAACAAACAGCTTGTAAACAGAGATGAAGGTTGAGGTCATTGGTTACGTTATGTGAACCAGCTTATCTCGAGTTGCTGACGTGGCATCAGCATGGTGGGACGACTCATGACTAGAAGATAAGGCCAGAGATGCTTTCGTGCAAAACAAAACAGCTGAATAGTATAAAGATAGGGCATGCTCCCTCCCAAAGGTTAGAGCTCGAGAGGATAGTTGGAAGTCCATAGCCACAGGCAGCCTATGGAGGCCAAGTCTGATCATCCTTGGGTCTGCGGGAACCAGGTTGTATTACTTGCGTGTCATTTAATGTAATCTGACGCAGTTGTATTACTGTTGTGAGTCAATATATTAAAGCTTGTTGTTTAATAACCACTCGTGCCTGAATCAAGTGGAAGTTATTGTTGAAGAATTAACAACCCTTCTGTTGCGACAGTAATGGAAAAATCCATCAACATGCAGTTTGCTCAATTGAAGGTCAGCAGCCTTCCACCTCCCATGCTGCAGTCACTGGGGAAGCACCTCATAGGAGCAGTAGGAAAGGTAAAGGCACAAGGAAGACAGGCACTAAGGGAATGTACAAGGGTAAATAGTTTCATTTTGTATGGATTATTTAATGAATGAATTGATAAATTTGGATTTGAACTTGCATTTGGTGGTGGTTTTTATTTCTGCAGTGAACTGAGGGAGGAATCAATATGTGTTGTCAGAAAGTGGACAATGTGATGGTCAGTGAGAGAGGAAAGGTAAGGAGTGTGGGACTGTTGGTGAATGGGGAAGTGCCGTTGAGGATATTGGTATCGCTCATGAATAATCTGATCAAAGACAGTCCCTTGCTGCCAGGGCTCTATATGCTGTAGCCTCCCTTCCTCTACTTCCTCGTGCTCCATGCCTGATAGGCGGGCAAGGGCCAATCCTCATAATGGCCAGGTTGTGCAGCATACGACCACAAATCTCAATACCCGCTCAGTTAACTACTGCAGGGCTCCTCCAGAGTGGTCCAGGCAGAGGAAGTGTTGATTGAAGACGCCTATGGTGTGCTCTACAATGCTACTTGTGACAGCATGGCTCTCATTGTAAGCCTGCCGTGGACATGTGCGTGGGTTCCTGACCAGAGTCATGAGTCATATCATGAAGTGATAACCCTTGTCGCCCAGCAGCCAGCCTTTGATTTGCTGTGCTGGTTCAAATACAGGTGGGACAGAGGACTGCCGCAGAATGAATGAATTATGACTGCTGCCAGGGTAGCGGGCATTGACCTGCATGATGCGCTGCCTGTGGTCACACACCAGCTGCACATTGAGCGAGTGGAATCCCTTTCTGTTGATGAATATGCCCGAGTTCAGACGAGGAGCACATATGTTTGCAGTTAATGGCACCCTGCTATCCATGCAAAATCTCGTGCTCGCTCCTTCTGCTTGTCTCTGGCAAGAGAGAATGAGGTGAATGTGTTTCTCATTGTATAGAGAGCCTCAGTGACCTCCCTCGTACAGCAGTGCACTGCAAACTGCAAGATGTTGCTTATATCTCCAGCAGCAGCCTGAAAGGAGCCAGGGCCATAAAATTAAGAGCCATGGTCACCTTGACAGCCACAGGCAATGCTGTCCTTGCCCTGCTTTGAGGCTGCAGTTGTAGCTGCAGCAGTTGACCGATTTCAGTCACAACCTCTTGTGAACCGAAGACATCGCATGCACTGGTCGTCGCTGAAGTTGAGGTAAGAGAATTGCTCCCTGAAGACCCTCTGCAGATATGACCTCCTGTTGAGTGCCCTGCTCCTCCTCCTTCTCCTCCTCCTAGCAGCTTGTCCTGCTTTGCGTGGCCTCTCCTCCTTCTCCCAGTCATGTACAATTACCAGAGGAAGCCTTACCAGGCCACCCATGTGTGGAAGCAACTTCTTTCAGCACAATATTTTAAATGGCACAAAGTACTGCAAGACCAGCCAAACCACTCCCTGTAGAATACTAAAAACTTTAGCCAAGTATAGAAAATCTTCAAAAGTGCATACAATTGCACCAGCAGCCAGAAGAAATAATCCAGCAACTAACCTGTAAGTACTTCATGATCCTTTTCAGTAGTGCGAGTGAGGGGTTCTTTCATGCCATTTAACGTCATGTCCAGCTGTGCGAGGATAAGACAGGGTGTTGGCAGGAGTGTAAAATGGCAGTGGTGACTTCAAATCAGTGTTGCACGCTAATTTGCGTCATGATCTCGCTGTTCTGTATGCTTCCGGCGGTCATTACATGCACGCGCAAACCCCCTTTACCAAGATGGCGTCCTGCGCACTTCCTCTCGGAAGTGTACACGTGCATCTTGGACACCATTTTGGAACCTTAGGTGGACACGTAGTGCCTAATAAATGGGCACTAAACGGCTCATTGTAACCCCCAAAATGTTTCCTCTTCTGTTAATCTTGTTGCATAAGCTTCACCCAGGACTTCTCACCAGCAAGAGACTATTAAGCTCCTAGGTAACACTGCCGTGGTCTAGTGAAAAGCCAATACGTTCATCAGGCTTAATGGATTTCAGACGAGGGTATCAGTCTATGGCAGGTACTAAACCTGTATCTGTTAAGTTAGGAGTTAAGTATCTCATTAAACGAAAGCCCGGCAACCTCCATAACTACTTGTAAATACAATCCCATGATTCTGACTTTCAGTGGAATTATTAAGATTTTCTGTCTAAAATCAATGATTAGCCAACATATACTTAATACAATAAATACCAATACACTTACTCTAGGAGCATGTGATTTTAAAGTGATTTATTGATTCCATTTAGAAAATAACCGATCATTTACTTCAACACCATACTTCTTCCCCCTCTGAATCCCAAATGCCACATGTGATTTGCAACAACTCTAAAAATAGGTCCTATATTAAGTGTCATTGATTGTATTAATTGAGGTTCTGTAGATGCAGTTATAAGCCAGAGAAAAATCTTTATTACATAAGGCCATTTCACAGAGCTCTACACTGGCTTAAGCATCATAGTATCATAGTAGGTACTGTACAGGAGGAGGCCATTCAAACCATTGTGCTTGTGCCAGCTCTTTGAAACAGCTATCCAATTAGTCCCATTCCCCTCTTTCCCTGTAGCCCTGTAAATTTTTCCCCCCCTTCAAGTATTTATCCAATTCCTTTTCGAAAGTTACTATTGAATCTGTTTCCACCCCCCTTTCAGGCAGTCCAATCCAGATCATTACAACTCGCTGCGTAAAATAATGTTTCCTCTTGCCGCCTCTGGCTCTTTTGCCGAATACCGTAAATCTGTGTCCTCTGGTTACAGACCCTTCTGCCACTGAAAACAGTTTCTCCTTATTTACTCTATCACAACCGTTTATGATTTTGAACACCTCTATCAAATCTCCCTTTAACCTTCTATGTTCTAAGAAGAACAACCCGAGCAGCTTCTCCAGTCTCTCCACACAATTGAAGTCCCTCATCCCTGGTACCATTCTAGTAAATCTCTTCTGTATCCTCACTAAAGTGTGGTGCCCAGAATTGAGAACAATACTCCAGCTGAGGCCTAACCAGTGTTTTATAAAGGTTTAGCATAACTTCCTTGCTTTTGTACTCTATACTTTTATTAATAAAGCCCAGGACCCCATATACTTTTTTTAAAAACTTGTCAACTTGTCCTGCTACCTTCAAAGATTTGTGTACGTGCACCCCAGGTCTCTCTGTTCCTGCACCCCATTGTGCCATTTAGGTTAGATTCTCATTCTTCCTACCACTTCATACTTCTCTGCATTAAATTTCATCTGCTATGTGTCTGCCCATTTCACCAGTCTGTCTACGTCCTCCTGAAGTCTGTTACTATCCTCCACATTGTTTACCACGTGTCTGCATTTTGTGTCATCTGCAAGCTTTGAAATTATACCTTCTAGACCCAAAGTACAGGTCACTAATATATATCAAAAAGAGCAATGGTCCTAATACCGACCTCTGGGGAACACCACTGTATTTTTAAAAATTTGTTCATGGGATGTGGGCATCGCTGGCGAGGCTAGCATTTATTGCCCATCCCTAATTGCCCTTGAGAAGGTGGTGGTGAACCGCCCTCTTGAACTATTGCAGTCCGTGTGGTGAAGGTTCTCCCACAGTGCTGTTAGGAAGGGAGTTCCAGGATTTTGACCCAGCGACGATGAAGGAACGGCAATATATTTCCAAGTCGGGATGGTGTGTGACTTGGAGGGGAACATGCAGGTGGTGTTGTTCCCATGTGCCTGCTGCCCTTGTCCTTCTAGGTGGTAGAGGTCGCGGGTTTGGGAGGTGCTGTTGAAGAAGCCTTGGCGAGTTGCTGCAGTGCATCCTGTGGATGGTACACACTGCAGCCACAGTACGCCGGTGGTGAAGGGAGTGAATGTTTAGGGTGGTGGATGGGGTGCCAATCAAGTGGGCTGCTTTGTCCGGGATGGTGTCGAGCTTCTTGAGTGTTGTTGGAGCTGCACTCATCCAGGCAAGTGGAGAGTATTCCATCACACTCCTGACTTGTGCCTTGTAGATGGTGGAAAGGCTTTGGGGAGTCAGGAGGTGAGTCACTTGCCACAGAATACCCAGCCTCGGACCTGCTCTTGTAGCCACAGTATTTATATGGCTGGTCCAGTTAAGTTTCTGGTCAATGGTGACCCCCAGGATGTTGATGGTGGAGGATTTGGCGATGGTAATGCCATTGAATGTCAAGGGGAGGTGGTTAGACTCCCTCTTGGTGGAGATGGTCATTGCCTGGGACTTGTCTGGCATGAATGTTACTTGCCACATATCAGCCCAAGCCTGGATGTTGTCCAGGTCGTGCTGCATGCGGGCATGCACTGCTTCATTATCTGAGGGGTTGCGAATGGAACTGAACACTGTGCAATCATCAGCGAACATCCCCATTTCTGACCTTATGATGGAGGGAAGGTCATTGATGAAGCAGCTAAAGATGGTTGGGCCTAGGACACTGCCCTGAAGAACTCCTGCAGCAATGTTCTGGGGCTGAGATGATTGGCCTCCAACAACCACTACCATCTTCCTTTGTGCTTGGTATGACTCCAGCCACTGGAGAGTTTTCCCCCTGATTCCCATTGACTTCAATTTTACTCGGGTTTTACTAGGCTTTTAACGGTGCCTATTTAATTTTACATGTTTGAGAGAAGCTGATATCCACATTCCAGAAAGTTTGCAGGCACAAAAAACCCGAGACCCCGGAATAACAGGATGAAAGACAAGATGCTTTGTAAAAAAAATCATCTTTAGAATATCAGCATTACCATGTCCAATTTCCTTGTTATTCTTAATACACATAAATGACCAAGCATTAATATATACAGCATTTTATGGCACATGTAGCAGTAATTTAAAATGATTTTAATTACTTATAAAGCTATTAACCTAAAACACCTATATGTGCAATAACTGTTACATTTTCAAACTGTAGAAAACCGCTTTTGATGAATAGCAATCAGATTCAGCCTAACACTTGAAATTACATCCAATAGGTGAGCAATAATTGAAGAGCAAACAGAACAAATGAACTCATCAAGAATGAAAAGATAAGCTATACCATAAAAACAAAAATAAAACCAGAAAATGCTGGAAACACACATCTGGGAGATTGGATCCGAACACAGAACATTAATCTGCCTTTTCTATTTGCAGATACTGATAGACCTGCTGTGTATTTCCAGCATTTTCTGTTTTTGTGTCAGATTTCCAGCATTTACAATTTTTAAACTTTTATTTTTTATTGTAGAAACGGATATATTCATGTAATAATTACAAATAATTGTGCTTAATTAATGGGTAACAGGCTTCTTGTGAGGCAGGGTATTGAGGTGAGACTAGACTAATGGCTTTGAATGATTCAGAGTCATTAAATGATACAAAGCCACATTGCTTCTACAAAATGATGGAGGATTGGAAAAGTGTATTTCAAAAGGTTTAATCTTCACACTGAATTCAATATGGAGATCTGTCTTTCAAACTTCAAATATATCATGGTAAAGACTGGTGAGCTGGCATTCTACAATTACCCTTAATGTGGAAATAAAGCAGTTCCAACAATGCTCCTTTAAGGCAGGGTGGTTGCATATTCTGGGGATCCACATGGTGTTGGCAGGCATCTGAAGTGCTTAAAGCACTTGCCCAATGAGCAAACTGTTTATTTTCACCCTCTGGTTTACTTGATGGGTGTCAGATTCCCCTCCCACATGTTCATAATGCAAGGCTTTTCCTCTTGCTCATGTAGAAAAAGACACATTTAGAGGATACTATCATAAGGCAGGGCTATCCCAGTCTCCCATGCTTCAAAACCAATCTATTACCATTAAAAGGACTGGAACACTCTCAACTCTTAATAAATTTCCCTCAATCACTTGCATTCACACACATTATAAAGGGAAGAGGTAAAAATGTTACTTTACAGAGATATGTCAGGAAGGTGTTTGGAAGAAGGATCAAAAGGCATAGAAATGTGCTAGGATATAAAATGAAGGAGGGATCAGAGGGGTAATATTTCCCAATTCATTCCTAGTATTGAAATGCTGCAAGTAGTTACCTTGCCAACTAAATTGGCAGGAAGATAATTCGTTAGGATAAATTAGAAAGACAATAATGTGCATTCTTAAAAGCATATAAATCTGACTTTTTGATATTTTCCTCCACTATTGCAATATCCTTGGGTCATCAATCATCTTTGGCTAAGAGGTCAGGCAAGTAAGTGTCCTCCCTAATCTCCATCTATTTGAATTATCTGCAAGGAGGTGCATGTGAGAGCACCAAGTATGATCCTACCTCCCTCTGCCAGCCTTGCTAATGTGCTACTTCAAAAGGGCAAGGGTTTGAATCTGGATGCTTTGGGAGTATGAGTTCATGTCACATTACTCCATGGCACAACCTTCAGGAGGATCTGGGAGAAAGAGATTAGATGACGAAATGAGACATCCTAACAAATGCCCAGTTGTCACTTGTGTTGGGGCTCTGGACACTGCCCTTTAATGAAAATGAACCAGGAGCCCCAGTGTATTATGTAAGTGGCCCTGTAAAGTAATGTGTACAAGTCACAATGTTGCATATATCTTCGCCTGTGCAAAGTTCAGGGAGTGACTTATACATTGGATTTCACAGAAAGTGTATAATTTGCCCCCAAGTTATGTACATGAAGACTTATTCTATTAAACATACAAGACTTTTCAATTACATGCAGAGTTTTGCATTTGTACATTAGCACTGCACAATTCTGGAGTGGATTAACTGCCCCAAGTTTCATCTTTTAAAATACTAATGCATTCATTAGTGAGCTAAACATTTCAGTTTACCGCCTCATTATTCACTATTAGAGTTTAGCCAATGTAAATGACTTTAAGCTTTCCTACACTGTTTTGCTATTTAAATAAAGCACCACTTATTTTATACAAATATTTTCAATATGCTGGTTTTTATGCCAACACATTATGCATTTTCAAGCACTGAATCACTGATTTTATTCAGTTCTCCACAGTACCCTTTCATGCTGAACATACATTAATTAACTCATTGCAATTCTTTCCTAGCACACTCTGTTTCAGAATATCTTTTAGACATCAGGTTGGGATTAGCCACAGGAGACCCTGTACACCCCCTCCAAACAAACAATATGGAAGCCATTTGTAACATGAAGTGAAAAGCAGAAATTTAATTTAATTTTAAAGGAAAAAGAGGCAGAGATAATGTCGAATATGAATTAGGTGTATTGTATTTTTATATAAACATATATAAATTTAGTGCTTATGTACTTCTTATATTTCATATTCAGCTGTTCAGCGATTGTAGCAGGTGCTGCTCAGGAAAATCGTCTCCTCCTCCTTAGCACAAATAAAAAGGGGATGAATATGAGCCAAAACTTGCACTGTGGCAAAAAAACAGAATTCAGCTTTTACATATACACTCAATAAAAGGGGAGAAAAGGAAAGTTAATTGTACTCTTAAAAGAAGTAAACGGCATTGGATGAGAAAGGATCAGCACCCTCTGGAGATCTGACTGTGACAGTTTAATTCATTCTCTACTGCAGCTACTTTGTTCCCACTTCAATCTCTGGTACTGGAAACGTGCCAAATGGTATCTTTATTTTAGTTATCCAGAAAACATGGCCTGTAGCAAGTGATACAGAACAGCTGCGCATAGTGAATGAGTTACATCCTTCATAAGACACAAGAGGGCCAATTTTAACTTGGTCTGCCTGGAGGGAATGGGGCAGTTGTGGCTCTAAAATTGGAGCGCTATACCTAACCCTCCACTCCCGCTCCAATCCTGCCCACTGCCATTGTGCCTGGGGCCTTTGTGAGGGTGACTCAGAGCCGATGACACATATAGGATCCCAATTGCAATTTTGAGGTACAAATGGGCAAACCATGCACAATTTGGTACCTGCATCTCGCCGGCAGAACATAAACGAGGCTCGGGCCTCCCGCTGGCAAGAACAGGCAGACAGTGGGCTCGTTCCACCCAATGCCTGCCCGTTCCCCACCAGTAGTTAATATCAGCCTGCAGAGGTCATGGATAATATAGGTTCAAATATAATCCTACAATGTCACATTTTAGTTCCAGTGTAGAGGCAGCAAATTAAGAGTTGGGATTAATTTACTGACAGATGATTTCTGCTCTCGTTATGAATGCACACAGGTACATCATACTGAACTTCTGCTGTGATGAACAAAGTTAAAAAATAATCTCACCAAAGACTTAAAACAAATTTGAGATTTAAGCCTGGATTTTAACTCCCGGCAACAGTCATAAGAGTATAAGAAGATAAGAAATAGGAACAGGAGTAGGCCATACGGCTTCTAGAGCTTGCTCCGCCATTCAATAAGATCATGGCTAAACTTCTACCTCAACTCCACTCCCCCACCCTATCCCCATATCCCTTGATTCCCTTACTGTCCAAATATCCATTGAGTTCAGTCTTGAATACACTCAACGACTGAGCATCCATTTCCCACTGGGGTAGAGAATTTCAAAGATTCATAATGATCTGAGTGAAGAAATTTTTCCTCATCTCGGTCCTAAATGCCCGACCCCTTATCTTGAGACTTAGACCTCTAGTTCTAGACTCTCCAGCCAGGCGTAACAGCCTCTCACAGCATCTACCCTGTCAAGCCCTCTCAGAATTTTATACATTTCAATGAGATCACCTCTCATTCTTCTAAACTCCAGAGAATATAGGCCCATTCTACTCAATCTCTCCTCATAGGACAACCTTCTCATCCCAGGAATCAATCTAGTGACCCTTTGTTGCACCCCCTCTAAAGGCAAGTTTATCCTTCCTTAGGTAGGGAGACCAAAACTGTACACAGTACTCCAAATGTGGTCTCACCAGAGTCTTATATAATTGCAGCAAGTCCTCCTTATCTTATACTCCAACCCCCTTGCAATAAAGGCTAACATACTATTTGCCTCTCTAATTGCTGTCTGTACCAGCAGATTAACTTTTTGTGATTTGTGTACAAGGACACCCAAATCCCTTTGAATACCAACATTTCTTAGTCCATTATAAAAAATATTCTGCTTTTCTATTCTTCCTACCAAAGTGGATAATTTCACATTTCCCAACATTATACTCCGTCTGCCACCTTCTTGTCCACTCACTTAACCTGTCTATATCCCTTTACAGTCTCTTTGCGTCCTCCTCACAGCTTATTTTCTCAGCTAGCTTTGTACCGTCAGCAAACTTGGATACATCACACTCGGTCCCCTCATCTAAGTCATTGATATAGATTGTAAACAGCTGAGACAGCTAAGTCATATGGCCGGGGCCGAAACCAAGAATTTAACTCCCAGGCCTCATGTACATGTGCCCTGTCAGTCTCCTGCCCGAACTTGGCGGGAAGCGCTAGCTGGCTGGTGGGAATGGGATTTCAGGCGGCAGGAGGCCACCACCTGGGACCTGAAGAAACGTTCATCAGCAATCAGGTAAGTCTTTGGCCTGTGGGAACGCAGCAGTAAGTACTCACCTGCTATTTTAACTACCCGCCCGCCCCGTTCACATCAGGTGGGCAGAGTTAATATCAGGGCTTTAAGATTCCACCCAGTAAGAACAAATATTCTCCCTGCCCCCAGTTATTAATTAGAACATTTCAAAGTTAGGTGCTGCAAAATTTTGCAACAGACTATAAGGTCTGTGGGACAATGCAAAAAACTAATTTATTTTGCAGACATTACCTCTCACACATTTTTGTCAGATCTGTAATTACTTTTGGCAAATATAAAGTGCTAAATGATTGCTTTAGTTGGTGACAATGATAAGAGATAGTTGCAGTATAATAACATTCTGAAGCTCTCACCACTTTTCTGCCCTCACCCCAAACCCAATGAGACCTAAACTTTCAATTATTTTGATTATCACTCACTACAGTCTGGAGTCTTTAATTGGTTATCTCACTTCTATTGTTGCCAATAACTATCTCCTTACATTATAAATACCAGGTGAATAATTAGCTTATTCATTTTTAAAAGGAGTTGTGTCAATTCAAATGGCACAAAGAGAGATCAATGGGTTTGATCTAGTATCCATTTCTGAGACGTGGTTGCAGGATGACCAAGGTCAGGAACTAATATTCCAGGGTACTGGATCTTTAGAAAAGATAGGCAAATTGGAAAAGGTTAGTGGTGGGGGGTGGGGGGTAGCCCTGATAATAAAGGATGAGATAAAGGCAGTAGTGAGAAGGGATCACAGCTCAGAAAATCAGGATGTAGAATCAGTATGAGTGGAGCCAAGAAATAACCAGGGGCAGAAAACACTGGTGGGAGTTTTTTGTAGGCCCCCCTAACAGTAATCATAATGTTATTCAGAGTATAAATCAGGAAATTAGAGTTCAGGGAATGCATTTGAGATAGTTTTCTAGAACAATATGTTGAGGAACCAACTAGGGAACAGGCTATTTTAGATCTAGTATTGTGTAATGAGATAGGGTTAACTAGTAATCTTATAGTTAAGGATCCTCTGGGGTAGAGTGATCATAATATGATAGAATTTCATATTGAGTTTGAGAGAGATACAGAATCATAGAAAATGTATGGCACAGAAGGAGGCCATTTGGCCCATCATGTCCGCGCCGGCTGAAAATGAGCCACCCAGCCTAATCCCACTTTCCTGCACTTGGTCCGTAGCCTTGTAGGTCACGGCACTTCAGGTGCACATCCAGGTACTTTTTAAATGAGTTGAGGGTTTCTGTCTCTGCCATCCTTTCAGGCAGTGAATTCCAGACCCCTACTACCCTCTGGGTGAAAAGATTTTTCCTCAGCACCCCTCTAATCCTTCTACAAATCACTTTAAATCTATGCCCCCTGCTTATTGACCTCTCTGCTAAGGGAAATAGGTCCTTCCTATCCACTCTATCTAGGCTCCTCATAATTTTGTACATCTCAATTAAATCAATCCTCAGCCTCCTCTGTTTCAAAGAGAATAACCCCAACCTATCCGATCTTTCCTCATAGCTAAAATTCTCCAGTCCTGGCAACATCCTTGTAAATCTCCTCTGTATCCTCTCCAATGCAATTACATCCTTCCTGTAATGTGGTGACCAGAACTGTACACAGTACTCAAGCTGTGGCCTAACCAGTGTTTTATACAGTTCCAGCATAACCTCCCTGCTCTTTTATTCTATGCCTCAGCTAATAAAGGAAAGTATTCCATATGACTTCTTAACCACCTTATCTACCTGTCCTGCTACCTTCAAGGATCTGTGGACATGCACTCCAAGGTCCCTCACTTCCTCTACACCTTTCAGTATCCTCCCATTTATTGTGTACTCCCTTGCCTTGTTTGCCCTCCCCAAATGCATTACCACACACCTCTCTGGATTGAATTCCATTTGTCACTTCTTTGCCCACTTGTCCATTGATATCTTCCTGCAGTCTACAGCTTTCCTCCTCACTATCAATCACACAGCCAATTTTTGTATTATCTGCAAATTTCTTAATCGTGCCCCCTACATTTAAGTCCAAATCATTGATATGTACCACAAAAAGCAAGGGACCAAATACTGAGCCCTGCGGAACCCCACTGGAAACAGCTTTCCAGTCACAAAAACACCCATCAACCATTACCCCTTGCTTCCTGCCACTGAGCCAATTTTGGATCCAACTTGCCACTCTCCCTTGGATCCCATGGGCCTGTACTTTTTTGATCAGTCTGCCATGTGGGACCTTGTCAAAAGTCTTGCAGACTACATCAAATGCATTGACCCTCCTTGTTACCTCCTCAAAAAATTCAATCAAGTTAGTCAGACACGACCTTCCCTTCCCTAGGTAAGTCCGAAACTAGGGTCCTAAATTTAAACAAAGCCAATCACATAGGTATGAGGGGCAAGTTGGCTAAGGTAGATTGGGAAATTAGATTAAAAAATATGATGGTAGATAAGCATTGGCAAACATTTAAAATAAATAATTCATAATTCTCAACGAATCTTGAGGAATATAAATTCCATGGGAAAAATGATCCAACCGTGGCTAACCAGAGAAGTTAAGGATAGAATTAGATTAAAAGAGGCTTACAATGTTGCCAAAAAAAAGAGCAGTAAGCCCGAGGTTTGGGAGGGTTTTCGAAATCAGCAAAGGATGACCAAGAAATTGATAAAGAGGGAGAAAATGGAATGAGAGTAAACTAGCAAAAAATATAAAAACAGATTATGAAGAGCTTCCACAAGTATGTAAAAAGGAAGAGATTAGCGAAAGTAAACGTGGGTCCCTTAGAGGAAATTATAATGGGGAATAATGAAATGGCAGAGACATTAATCAAATATTTTTTATCAGTCTTCACAGTAGAAGGCACAAAAAAATACCAGAAATATTGGGGAACCAAGGGTCTAATAAGAGTGAGGAACTTAAAGTAATTGAGATTAGTAAAGAAAAAGTACCGGAGAAATTAATGGGACTAAAAGCCAACAAATCCCCTGGATGGCCTACATCCTAACGTTTTAAAAGAGGTTGCTTTGTGGATGCTTTGGTTTTGATCTTCCAGAGTTCCTAGATTCTAGAACGGTCCCCATGGATTGGAAGGTAGCAAATGTAACCCCGCTATTCAAGAAAGGAGGGAGAGGGAAAACAGGGAATTATAGGCCAGTTAGCCTGACATCAGTAGTCGGGAAAATGCTAGAATCTATTTTTAAGGACGTAGTAACAGGGCACTTAGAAAATCAAAATATGATTAGGCAGAATCAACACGGTTTTATGAAAGGGAAATAGTGTTTGACAAGTCTATTAGAGTTTTTTGAGGGTGTAACTTTGCAGGGTAGATAAGAGGGAACCAGTGGATGTAGTTTATTTGGATTTTCAAAAGGCATTCGATAAGGTGCCACACAAGAGGTTGTTACACAAGATTAGGGCTCATGGGACTTGGGGTAATGGATTGAGGATTGGTTAACGGACAGAAAACAGAGAGTAGGAATGAACGGGTCATTTTCAGGTTGGCAGGTTGTGATGCGTGGGGTGCCACAAGGATCAGTGTTTGGGCGTCAGCTGTTTACAATCTATATCAATGACTTAGATGAAGGGACCGAATGTAATGTATCCAAGTTTGCTGACGATACAAAGCTAGGTGGGAAAGTAAGCCATGAGGAGGATGTAAAGAGGCTGCAAAGGGATATAGACAGGTTAAGAGACCACACCTGGAGTACTGTGTATAGTTTTGGTCTCCTTACCTAAGGAAGGATATACTTGCCATAGAGAGGGTGCAACGAAGGTTCACTGGACTGATTTCTGGAATGAGAGGGTTGTTCTATGAGGAGAGATTGAGTAGAATACGCCTATATTCTCTGGAGTTTAGAAGATTGAGAGATGATCTCATTGAAACGTATAAAATTCTTAGAGGGCTTGACAAGGTAGTTGCTGAGAAGCTGTTTCCCCTACCTGAAGAGTCAAGAACTAGGGGTCACAGTCTCAAGATAAGGAGTCGGCTATTTAGCACCGAGATGAGGGAAAATTTCTTCACTCAGAGGGTTATGAATCTTTGGAATTCCCTACCTCAGACAGTCGTGGACGCTCAGTCGTTGAGTATATTCAAGACTAAGATCGATGGATATTTGGACACTAAGGAAATCAAGGGATATAGAGATAGCATGGGAAAGTGGAGTTGAGATACAAGATCAGCCATGTTCTAACTGAATGGTGGAGCAGGCTCGAGGGACTGAGTAGCCTACTCCTGCTCCTATTTCTTGTGTTATGTTCCAAGAAGGCATAGTTAACTAAAACTCTGACATGTTGGCTTCTTGGGATTTGCTGGCTTTGTGACAAATAGATTCTCTTTTGCCATTCAAACTTATCCAAACAATTTTGCAATCGATTTATAATTTATTGTGCACAAATACAACAGGATAAATGGAGTAGCCTCACACAAACAGTCTTCACTGTCTCCACCAATGTTTTAAAACTTTGATTGGTGTTTGAGATTGTGTAAGATAACACAGATTCTTTCCAATCTCATATTTAGTTATTTTTCCATTGCCTCTTCCATTTAAGTCAGCCTTAAGTATTCACAATTCCTAACTGAGAGCGTAGGCAAAAGGGAAAAAGCCACCTGACATTACCAGAATGCTAAACACAAAGAACAGCATACATCAAACCTTAAAACATAATCTAGGCTGGGACTTCAGTGCAGTACTGAGAGAAATTTGTTAGAGGCATCATCTTTCAGATGAGACTTTAAACTGAGGCTTCATCTGACTGTTCCAGTGGTTCAGATGTGTATTAAAGATCCTGATAGCAGGAAGCTATCGCGGTGCCATCAACAACTTGCATTTAAATAGCACCTTTAACGTTAAAAAAAATCTCTAGGTGCCATCACCAAGGCATGAGAAAGAAAAATGGACACCGAGCCAAAGACAACCCAAAAACCCCACCAGATTAACTGGTCATTTGTTTAATTGGTGTTTGTGGATCCATACTATGTGCAAAACAGCTGGTGTGTTTACCCACATAACAGCAACTGCACAATGTAATTCATTAGATATAAAATGCCTTGAAATGTTTGAGCCATGTGATAAGGCAGTACATAAATGCAAGTCATTCTTTCCATAGATGACATTATATTCTGCCCCCAATACTAATCCCACTTGAGTGCACCCGTCTGAAATTATACAAATGAAGAAAATGTGTAAATCATTCGATTTCACAACTAATGATTTATAACTGTAGGAGAAATGCTCAAATGATAGTATTATTTTATTATTTACATTGATTAACTTGACATTTAGAAATCCTAGTATACCAACAGCATCAGAGTTAAAATTAAATCTTTGACACAAGGCCAAGTTCTCCATCAGTTTTCAAAAATTAACTTGAGGTAACAAGATAGTCAAAGGGAGGAGATTTATTTAATTAACAATCAAGTTTCCAATTAAGAACAACCAGGTGGTTGTTATGTCCAAAGAAACACTCTAATTGGTGTGGTAATAACTAATTTCTTTTATTTCCAGACTCTTGTCAAAGAATAATAAAAATAATACAAGAGAAGTGTAATTGCTACAATGTGCTTATTGTACTCCCATCAGGGAGCCATCAGTTATACTACTGTTCAGTTAACAAAATGCAAGTACCATACATAATCAGTGACTATTATCTAAGTTACGTTATTGTAACTTCAGATACAAGATTGACAGTATCCAAGAACCAAAATTAGAGTGAAACTTTAAATTCAGACTCTCTGCCAGGTCCACTGATTCATTCCCACAATAGACCGAACAATGCATCTCAAATGTAGATAAAGAGACTTTCTTTTGGAGAGGATTGTCACAAGAGCACAAGACTAGTTAAATCTGGAAGTTACATCTTAAGGACACTTCATAATTTCTTGAAGCCACTACCGAAAAATCTACCTTTGAGAACACAGAGGGAATGACAAAAAAAAGTGGATAGAAGTATCTGGTTAGGAACTAGGCTGAAGATTATAGTGACAACACAGACAAAAATAACCAAATACTCCACAGGGCAAGAAGGTTCCTGTCCTGCTGGGACCGAGTTGTTGCTGGGGGTGGCACCAGCCAGCATTGAATAGTTGGAACTTGAGACAGGGGGGTCAATTTTAGGATGGCCGAGCGGGTACGTTCGTGGCGGGGGGGCTCCTAAAATTGGGGGTTCCCAGAGCGGGTCTGGAGCCCGGCTCCAACCCACCCACTTCCGGGTTCCCCAATGACGCAAATCGGTGTGCGCGCAGCCCTCGCATGCGGGACTCCCACCAGCAATCAAAGCCGGCGGGATCCCACTTAAGATCATTATCTGGGTACTTGAGGTCGTTTACAGACCTCATCAGTTGGAGATTTTAGGAGGATTCAGATTTTGGACTACCCAGAGCGTGTTTCCCATGCTGGGGGAAACACTCCCTGTTTAAACAGACGTGTTGCAGCCAGCAGCCAGTGGCAGCTGCAAAGGTCCATTTAACAGGTGTGGGGTAAACCCTCATTCATTGCAGCAGGGCACTCTGTCACCTCAGACAAAGTTTTGCCTGCCACACCGTTGTCTCCACACTCCAAATTATTAAATCATACCCTAAATTCTGCTGTCCAAACACATTTACCTACTTTGTGGACCCCCTCACACTGTCAGGATGGTGGGGGGGGGGGGGGGCGGGGTCCATTGCTGCATTCATCATTCCATTGGAGGACGAGCAATATCACCAGCCTCGCCAGGCATGCCGTCCACCTCCGCCACGTGGAGCTCCACAACACAGTGCTGCGCAACAGGCACCTGCACAAAGTAGTTGTGCAACTACACACATACACCCACTGTAGGGTGACCCAATGGGTGGCATCAAGGGTGTTCATGGAGAACTTCATGAAAGGGCTTTATTGCATAAGCCAGTCAAGAATGGCCAAGACGTGGCAGTAGTGGTGATAATATAATATGTAATGTGAGTTGATCAGAAGTCAAATAGAAGTAAAAACCATGACAAACCCTCAAACACCCTTGTGCATCCCCTTCATGCTCACGACACGTTTGCATTATGCTTCCTACTACACATACGTGATGCATGCCCTGTGGCTGCAGCACAGGTAGTGGCAAGTGAGGTGAGGCTGACCGTGAAAGAGATGCACGAGAGGGTACGAGACAGAGCCATGAGATTGTATGAGGATTGGGTTGAGTGGTTGTGGTGGGATGAGTACTGTCGAGGTGAGTAAGTGCAGGTAAGATGAAGATGAGCTTTGAGTGGGTGTGAGAAGTGATGTGATATAGTGCTGGCAGCGCAGAAGGAGATGTGGGGTGGGTGCGGTGATGTGGCAGACGGAGTGTAGGGGCATGAGTAAGTGTACTCACTTCGGCTGACCTACTTAGGTCATTGAAGCGCCTCCTGCACTGTATGCAGGTGTGTGATATGTTGGTGGTGCTGGTGACCTCCTCTGCTACCTCAAGCCAAGCCTTCGTGGTGGCAGAGGCAGGCCACTTCCTCCCGTCCGCCGGGGAGAAGATCTCTGTCCTCCCCCTACTCCTCACCCCATCCAGTAGGACCTGGAGTGAGGCATTATTAAATCTGGGAGCAGCCTTCCCCCTGGGCTGCTTCATGCTGTAATTTTGGCTCCTTTCTGCAGCATCAGTCAGTGGAGGACTTCCCCTTTAAATAGGGCTCCTCCAGCTGACAGCCTATGATGTGGGTGTGCAGTCCGCCCGCTGCGCAGCTTTCCAGCGCGAAACCCAGAAGCCAAGATAAGTGGCTTCAATTTACTTACAATCGCGTAGGGAACCCACCTATTTTACTGGGCGGGTTACCCACGCGCCCAGTCGACCCCCCGCTGGCAACCCGCCTCCCTCCTGATATCGGGCCCAGTCAGTTTGTAATTTTGCTTGATTAATCTAAATGGTTCAATTTTAAAGGGGGTGCATACACAAATCTTTGAACGTGGCAGGACAAGTTGCTACGGCTGTTAAAAAAGCTCATGGGATCCTTGGCTTTATAATTAGAGGTATAGGAGTACAAAAGCAAAGAAGTTATGCTAAACCTTTATAAATCACTGGTTAGGCCTCAGCTGGAGTATTGTGTCCAATTCTGTGGACCACACTATAGGAAGGATGTCAAGTCCTTAGAGAGGGAAATTTACTAGAATGGTACCAGGGATTTGCGACTTCAGTTATGTGGAGAAGGTGGGGTTGTTCTCTTTAGAGCAGAGAAGCATAAGGGGAGATTTAATGGGGATGTTCAAAATTATGAAGGGTTTGATAGAGTAGATAGGGAAAAACTGCTGCCACTGGTAGGAGGGTCGATAATGAGCGTTAGTGTTGATCACAACTGGAGATGTGCAACTAATTCTGGGAGTAAGGTTTATAATGCTTATGATGATCACATTCTTAACTGTCGATATAACCTTCTGTGCGCATGATTTGTTTACATAGTATAAGGTGTGTTGTGCCAAATCATTAATTATTCCAAAGGTGAACTAAGCATTAAATGATAATTCTCATTAGTTAGTGTACTTTTAAGAACTGCTGTATATAATCTTTTCGTGGGACTCATTTTATGTAGGAGCAGCTTAAGGACCTGAATTCCAATTTCCAAATTATTCACTCCTGCACAATATGGAGCGATCTTGATTCTTTGCATGTAGGTTCACGAGAAATGAAGAAGCAATCAATGCACACATCGCCGATTTTAAAACATTTGCAGAGGTGGTTTTGTTTCAATATTTTCGAGAGAGGGAAAGAAACTAAGAGAGTGATATATTGTTTCTCCTGCTGAGACCAGGTGGAACAAATGCAACAAAATATCCCTGACCAGAATGATATCATTGGCACATGACAATCATCACTATAAAATGTGCATACAGACAGTGGCCCAAGGCTTTACACATTACAAATGCAAATCCTTTCCTTTCTTTCCTATTATATTACGGAGAACTAGAGATGTTGGAACAAAAGAAATTTTTTAAAGAAAATTTAATTAAAAACTTTATAACAGAGTATTGGAGAAATGTTGGCCCAAATTTCCTGGACAGTTGTGCCATTCTAAAAGGAGCAGTTACATTGCAGAGCCCGTTTTACAGTGCAAAAGTCCCAGGAAATTATGGCTTAAATGACTTTTGCCATAACTTATGACCCACCATAATTTCCTGGAACTTTTGCACCGCTCCGCCATTACCCTCGCCGAAAGAGTATTTAAGATAATCATAGCTCTGCCCCTCCATTAAAATCAATGGCGATCGCGATTTTCCTTGACTAACTGCAGTTTTCACTTGGACTGAAAAATAATGCCGCTGGTGGCCTGGCAGTTGCACGATTTATTATTGCAAGATTGAGTTTTTAAGACCTTTTAACATGTTTTCCAGTTGGCCTGAGCTCGTTTGCAAAGAGTCTGATTAATTTCAAAGCATCCGTTCAACATAAGCATTTTATAGTTCTATAATGAAACCCTGATCAATCAAAAATTTAAATAACCAGTCAGTTTATTAAGCACTGAAGTGCTTTGCAACTACTACGTCATTTGATGCTTCACACAAATATCTCGTTTTCAACCAAAGCAATCAGCGGTACATATGCATTACAATTCCATTATCATCCCCGAATGTTCCTTCAAAAATCTCTAAATAATAAAAAAAATCCCGAACATTCCAAACTCAATAAAAAGTAATGGCGTACTTCACGGATTAATTCTAGGAGCCTGGAGATTCTTTAACTACAATTAAAAGACCTGCAGCATCTGTCAGAATCGCCCCATGCCATCGTCATCATTGGAGAAGGAGCTCAGATGGGAATGAACGAATGTTTCAGGTTACTAAAAGCTGATCAACATTGGTGATTGGCTGTGCTGCTTCCAATTTGCCGCTGCGGCCTATTCTACTTAGAAATGCAGGAAAATATGGAGTAAGTTTTAGCAACAGTGAGATCAGTGTGCGAGACAGTGTGCGCAGTCAATCTTGCCATTGCAGGAAAATCTGGGCCATGTTTTTTTTCAAAAAATGACTGTAGGTACTCTTAATATAGGAATCAATAGGAAATGATAAATGATGAACACTCTCTGCAGCATACATTCAGCTGTGGACTTGCAGATAAAGTGCTGTTGGAATTAATTCTTACATTTGAATGTGGAAGTAGTGCAATTGTTATATCTCATGTAGTGCAAGATCACTCAGTACACCCAAACTATAGACAAGATTAATTTAAGAGATTCAGATTTTTGCAGACTACATAGATATGAAACTGGCCAAACTCATTTCACATATTTTGTCGTGCAAGACCAAAGGTGGAAAAAATAGCACCGCCGCAGTGTTTGGCTGAAATAAAAAGACAAATAAAGTATTGAGTTGCATTAAGATGGCGTACAAACAAAAATCAAATGGGATTACCCACATTGCCACAGTGACTATATATGTCCTAAACATTCTGCACAGGTGAGGCTAAACAGATAACTCACTAATAACAAAGTCACAAGTAGGTTACGGTCAGCTTCAGAATTAGCAGACGTGTGTTAGGATTAACAGTACGATAATGCTTAAAGTATTTATAGGGGGAGATTTGTCTGGATTTGTGCCCAAGATTGATTGGACACAGTGAATATCGAAAAATCGGGCAGGGTGAAGCACAAGCCTGTAAAAGGAACTTGTCCGATTTTCCTCCATTTAAATTAATGGAGGAAAACTGGGTGGGTTCTTTACAGACATGCAGTCTGACCCTCCTGATTTTCACTACACCGAGGAAATCTAGTACACCCACCCATGTAGTTTTGAACCAAACAGAATTTTAATGCGTATTTCTAAAGCTTTTGCAGAGAAAAGGAAATCAGTTGCATTTGCTTTAAAGTCACTTTACCATTACAATATCATGTCAGTCAAAACTGGATTTATCCGCAGGAAAGTTTCACAATGTCTTGTTCACATAGAATTTCAGTCTTGATACTGTCTCAGTTGCACTTCTCTGATAGTTTGACAGTGTACAAATTGAGTCCTTGTATATAGTAAGGAGGCTACTGGAACACTGAATTTCAAAGATATCCTGAATTGCTGAGATGTTGATTGGAATATTATGGTGCATTAGCAATGTCATAATGGATTCTATCACAGACCAGACCTTTATTTTTGGAGGGGGGAGAAACAAAAAGGAAAAAGTGTACAAACAAGTTTTCAATGAAGCAAAACAAACATAGAAATGGAACATAAGATAACTGTATACTTCATGACTGCTGTACTCTTAAGCAGAGAATATGACTGGAATAGAGAGTTACACTTGATCTGCAGTTACATCCTTCAAATCAACCATTTTATTTTCAATCGGGATAGATGCATATAAATATAGATCTAATACTGTTCAATTAGACTCATCGTTATTTCTTTTAGTGCATCTGGTCTGCAACTTCTCTCATCTGATATATTTAAAGTATTTTAAATCTAGCTTCACAGGAAACAACAAATTGCATTTATATAAGAACATAAGAAATAGGAGGAGTAGGCCATATGACCTCTCGAGCCTGCTCTGCCATTCAATAAGATCATGGCTGATCTTCGACCTCAACTCCACTTTCCCACCCGATCCCCATATCCCTTGATTCCCCTAGAGTCCAGAAATCTATCTATCTATAGATTTTTGGACTCTAGGGGAATCAAGGGACATGGGGATCGGGTGGGAAAGTGGAGTTGAGGTCGAAGATCAGCCATCATCTATCTATCTATCTCAGTCTTGAATATATTCAATGACTCTGCATCCACAGCCCTCTGGGGTAGAGAATTCCAAAGATTCATAACCCTCTGCATGAAGAAATTCCTTCTCATCTCAGTCCTAAATGGCTGACCCCTTATCCTGAGATGATGCCCCCTAGTTCTAGATTCTCCAGCCAGGAGAACAGCCTCTCAGCATTTACCCTGTCAAGCCCTCTCAGAATCATGTTTCAATGAGATCACCTCTAACGTAGTAAAACGTCCCAAGGCGCTTCTCAGGAGTGTTATCAAACAAAATATGATGCCGAGCCACATAAGAAGATATCAGGACAGGTCAAAGAGGTAGGTTTTAAGGAGCGTCTTAAAAGGAGAAAAGTGAGGTGGAGAGGCAGAGAGGTTTAGAGAGGGAATTCCACAGCTTAGGGCCTAGGCAGCTGAAGGCATGGCCGCCAATGGTGGAGAGATTAAAATCAGGGATGCGCAACAGAATTTTTAAAATTCTATTATCAACAACAAAATTTACCAAGGGATTATAAATGCATTTTCTAGCAAGGTATTTATAAAATAAATCACGAAACCCTTCCCCTCATTAGAAAAAATATTCCAATGATAAAGTCATTTTTAACTATCACTGAAATATAAAAAATATATATGCTGGCATGTATTATGCCACACTAAAGGAAGTGAAAATCATTACAATAAATGGAAAGGGAGCTGAAATACAAATTACAGCACATCTGAGTTGATGATAAGGTACATAACTGTCATCATGCAATTGCATTGCTTATAAAAATAGTTCTAAATTGTTCTTTAGACTGAGTAATTATAACTCACAATAATTACAAAACACTAGATGTTGAGGCGCTTCACAGTATTTCTACAACTTGGTCTTAAACATGTCATAATTTTCAAAACAAAAACAACAGAATTGTCGCAGATTGTAACCATATTTTAATACAGCCGATTTTGTGTACACAATAAAATTAGCTACAAAAAATACAAAAACAGAAAAACCAACAGAAGATGTGAATGAAGCCAAATAGGTAAATCAAGATACAATTAAACACAAGACTGATGTGTTTTGAACGAAGAGATTAAAACTAACTAACAATGCATGCTTGCACTTTCCATTGTAGTAATCCCCTGTTACTACAGGCAGCTTTAGCTTGCAGTGTTTGGCATTACATCCTACGTACAGGTATACAGTATTGTGATTTATTTTCCCCGTTATCTGCAACTAAGGAAACTGCAAGTCCTTACTGAAGGCTTCTTTCAACATTGCTCAACCATAGTGCTTGTTTTATACTTGGCAGGAATGAATAAGAGTGTACCTTGGCCAATCCTGCCCAATTAGCATTAGGTGCCTAATTAGCACTAGCGGCCCACTTTATTAAGCAGGATGTGAACAACTCTTAATAAGCTGACGAAAGGCAGCTTAAACCTAGCGTCTCCTGGGAATTGAGTAGTCACCAGAGAGGTATGAAGCAGATGTTTTCAATGATACCTCAAACCCTCTTCCAAGTCATGTTTCAAAATAAAGTTATTGAAAACAAGAATTAATTTCTACTGTATACATTTATAATCTAGAGCATAAGTTTTCAAATTGAAGTCCACAAACCCAAAGGGGTCTGCACGGACATCAGATTTCTACCTATCTGAAGCTAAGCATAATACGCACCATGAGCAATGTCTAGGAAATTCTGTAATCTATATTTCTTTCTGCATGTATTGACTTACCGGCATGTTACTTCTTTAATGTATACTAATAAAAAAAGATCAATTCTCGCACTGTTCTTTTAGGGAACCACATGGTCTTTTGGAAATGAAGGGTCCTCAACAGTGTGTCAATAATTACAGGGGATCCCCGATTTAGGAAGATTGGATAGCCACTTATCTTCAGAGGCAGCCATGTCAGAATGAGAAGGACTTGTTATGATGCAATTTATATTATGTAGTCTTGCAGTTTTAGTTACTTGTTTCATGTTCAATCTTTTAATTTGTTTTGGATCATGTTTATTGCCAAATCTTAGTTGTCCTGAGGTGATGGTGGGTCTTCTTTGATTGTTTGTACATCTGAGTAGCTTGCTCGGTCACTTCAGATGTCATTAAGAGTTAACCACATAGCGTGGACTAGATTTACATGTAGGCTGTGTAGGGGTTCCCTTCACTGAAGGCCAGCTTTCATGGTTATTTTTCCATGCTGCTAAGCCACAAATTACTAGATTTATTAAATTCAACTTCACAACTTGCTTCCCATGATGAAATTATGAACTCTCAACCTCTAGGTTGCTAATCCAGTACTATAACCACTACACTATTGTACCCATTCATTTTTGTTCGGTCATCAAGCCCTTTGCAAAATTCTGGTTAATTGTTTCCTAATATTTGATACATAATATTTCTTATTTAGCAGCAACCTTGTAAAATGGCACAAAGAATTTGATGTAAAGATGAGAAGTTGCTAAATCAATTTCTGTACAGCAACTATATTTATTTTAAAAAGAAATGAGATGACTACCATATTATCAAAACTGCTCTGTAGGACTCTTATTAGGATAATGAAAGTTGGATTAGAATGCTTTGGAAAGGTGCTTTAAAGATTATAATAAAACCAAGATGAGAGCTTCAGAAAGCAATTACAGGAAAGCAGCTACTGTAAAATAACATTATGAGGAACATTTACGAAGAACTTAAGAGACAATTGAGTGGTAAAACAATTTAGAAAAGGCATGGGCTTACCAAATGACTAATTACCAAAGAAGAATCATGTGCAGTGACAGGGAAATTGACCAAGAAAAAGGTCACATAAATGATTCAAATGAAATGTAAAAACAAACAAGGAAAGGGTAAAAATGTGAAGGAAAACAGACAAACAGATCAGCTTAAAGAGCACTGTTTATGCTACCATCATGTCATTGGTCTTCCCTCCCAGCTGGGAACAGACATTGTTCTGGTAATGATTAATAAACTATCCACTCAAGCTATTTTTTTTAGGAGGCATTATGAATGATTTTCTTGGGTAACTAATTTCCTTTTGAAAAATAAAATTATACTTTTCTAATGAAACATGGCACTTAGTCACATTCATATTAATGAGACTCTATGATTGCTCACCATGACTTACAATTATGAATTTTGAAATGTTTTATTAGAGAAACCAGAAGTCTCAAGGCATCCCTTTACTGATGGATTTTTGTGAACGCATAAAAAATAAAAAGCAGGAATTGAAAACTATGAAGGTGAAGTAAAGCAAATAAACTCTACAACAGAGTCTACATAATATTACTATTTTCAATACACACAAAACAACCCATGTAATGCCTAATATTGATACTAACACCCACCATTAGCGGTTTCAATGTTTGCCTTGTAAAAAGTTCAAATATCAGAATATCTAGTGACCACAAATGACTGTTCACCAGCTTGTTTCGCTGTGATTAGACTTCTGTAATTCCAAAGGTAAATTCCTTGGTTATCAATTCAATCAATGTTACTTTTGTAACATTTCTATTTTTCGATGGGACTGAGAAGCACTCAGTTTTCTGGCATAATGTGGGCTCCTCACCTGCCCTAAAATCCATAAACAGAGCCAAGAATTGGAGATGGCAGAACAAAGACACTTCAGAATGGTGGGTAAATCAATCTCATTTAATGGACCTGTTGTCTGGGATTCATAGTGGGAGAAGCATTATCCTCAACAGGAAAGCATTCTCCCCCTATTTTAAATCTCAATGTTACTATGGTAAAGGAAACTTTTTTTAAAATCTCAATTGTCTTTTATTCTGATCAAATCGCACAATTCAATGCTTGATGTATTAGGGCTATATTAAAAACAATCTTTAGGTAAAATCAACTATTTTGTTTTAAAAATATAAACTAGATTAGTGATCCTTCTGTGTGGATGTTTATATTGAATATGCTGTCCAACCTTCTGCCAAGGGGGATGCTCAGTTGATACACAATTTACTTCTATATAAAAATGGTCCAACAAAAAAAAGCTAACTGGAAGTCTGAATAGTATTCTTAAAAAGTTCACCAAAAATTTCTCTTTCAGAGTACAGGTTTCAAAGAGAGCCTCTTCATTCACGGAGCTAGTCTATGGTGTGACAGGTATTCATCCTAATCCTTTCTTCCATACGACATGAAATTTCTTCCAAGGCATTTCAACTCAGTGCCTCAGGCTTCTTCAGGCCACAGAATCAACCATGGATTTTGTCTGATAAACTTGCAGCAATAATACAACTGTGTGGACATCAGTGCATACTGATAACATGGAACGCACGAAGACCCACTGTCAAAACTAAACCAAATCCAAGACGGAATAAAATCATTCTAGAAAATGTGGGTGTTATTAAAAAAAGATATTTGGTGTGACATTAAGACAGTAAAGTAATCTTGTATTTCAGATGAGGTACAAACTGCTTGAGCTTTGCCATTGTGCTTTATGACATCATCTGAAGTCCTTGATTAGATTGCTATCTTGTAATCAGATGCAGCTACCAAATACGTTTATTTATTTTTAAAGCATTTGTTGAGGTTTATTTTGTTTTAACTCAGTCCCAAAAATGTATAAAGCAGTGGAACCAAACCAGCATAGAAAACAAAACCAAATAAAATCTGAAACCTGGAGATGACATGTTCTAGTGTGCACTGACATAACAGTCGTAGTGCAAACATAGCCCAAATCCAGACTGAGCCCAATTTGAATTAAATTCAAAATGGAGCGTGAGTGCCTGAAGGAGGCATTCTCACTCAATATTGCTCTGGAGTCAGGTTTGGGCCTTGACTCTAGATTTAGACTAGATAAATTTAGCATTAATGCAAAGCAGAAACCACTTTGATTCAACACCAGCCTTATGTGTAAATGTACTGCCAGACAGATCTGTACAAACTTTCACTCATTATTGCCTTTTTCTCTTTCGGATAACAAATATTATACAACATGTCATGATGTTATCTCTATGTAATGTCAGAATTTAAAACTACACAGTGTTGGTGGGGGAGGGGTGGAGTTGTAGAGTTTGAAATGATCTTACCAGAACCACTTCATAATCAACATATCAATTTAGTTTCCATTTAGATATTCAAATCATTTACTAAACATGCTATGAAGACGATATGCAACAAGGAGCCATGAGATCTGACCTGTGTGCTATCCATGGAAGTGACCATAACAGGGCACTCATAAATCAATCCGTCAAACCACTCATGGGACACATATCATGTTCCACAGTTCTTCAGCATATATTCTCTATAAATATGCACAAATACAATCTTTTCATGGTAATTTGAGTAAAAGTTTTCTAGTTTTTTTCCTGTGTGTCAAGAATAATCAAAATTTGCTATAAGGTGTAAGATACACACATTAGACTGCGTGCAGAATTTAATATCCCCGAATGTCCCACAATATTTTTTAGCATAGATACTGAATAATATTGCACATTTAGTATTTGTAAATCTGACTTGAATTTGGATGCAATACTTTTTAAATTAAGCTAAAAACTGTTTCATGTTTACCACCAGAACTATTAAATCCTATCAGAAACCTATAAAATACAGTACTAGTAAATTCTAATGCACTACCAAACAAAATTACAAAAATGCAATAGATTTATTTCCGCAACATTTTTGGTTCACGGAAGAATCAGTTAGCGTATTATTTACATTAGTGGTGGTGTGAACTATCTCATATTGTTTTTGTGTGCTTTCTCACTCCTCTTCGCTATAATTGCAGTATCAGCATCTCTATTGTGTAAAGCGACGTAGCGTGTGTTAACCACATTACCGCAGCCGTGTCCCGAGAAAATACAGAACTCCACATCGGAACATATTTTAAGGTACCTACATCTCGGAATTTGTTCCAGTATCGGAGCTCCTTGTCATATTGTGAGACAGTGGTTAACCATTTCTCATTATCCAAGAAATTGCCAGCATTGGTCGCTTCTGGACGCCTGCTTTCAACTTGGAAGCAAACCGCGATAAAAACACCCATCAGTGAAGCCAGCATCTGCAAAATATATGATTCAGTCTCAAAAGGCAGTAGCAACAACAAATCTCGGTGAAATTAACTCTCCCTTCATTGATTCGGAAATAATCTTTAAACATTTCAGCTCACCTTGTTGCCTGTGTTGATAGCTCAGCTCTGCATGACTGAGAGAGAAGAGACTGACTATTTGACTGCCTGCTTTGTGATGGTGCAGATGGGTTTGGGAATGAGTCGGGCACATGAGACATCGATCACTGTGTATTAACACACGATGTGGCGCCACCTCACCACCAGCGTGTGCAATTAACACAGTACAACCAGCCAACTGACGTGGATCTCTGTTCACTCGTCTCTCCCTTCATTCTACATATGTGTTAAACTCTCTTTAAATTCAAGTCCAAGCAATAGTGAGACCGATTGCTATTACTGCCATTATTAACAGCAACTAGAAAAGAGCACCTGGTCACTGCACCCACATTTCGTCGTGAATTTCGTATTACATTCCAAACCATCTCTTGATAAAAGTCCAGTAAAAAAACAGGGCCATTAGCCAATGTCAGAAATCAATAACTATTTATTTCTGACATAAACCATGGAAAATGTATAAAATGAACGTTATCGATTCAGTGCGATGATTTCAGGCTGTAAAACCACGAACAGCCTGCTCTCAGAGCTCAGCTAGAACGCCATCATATCAGCCCGGGGGAAAGTTTGCACTACAACAGATGCTCTATCGCACAGAGTAAACTTTTGCAATGTGTTAGTTCCCCTTTCATCTATTATGTTAAGCTTTATTTTTTTCCATGAAAAATGTAATCATATGTGATATGTTTAATAATCTCATAAATTGTCCTGTGCAACAGTTTACTAGCGGCACTCTCCCTTTAACCTGCTCAATGCCAAACAGGACAACCTTTTATTGGTGAAATGTATTGTCAGAGACTTTTCAGCTCCTCTATTTATGACCTTTAATATTCCTTACTCGTGCAAGCACCTGAAGACAATAATGCAAGTCTGTGTGAAACTCCAACTGCAAATATATTACCAGCAGATGTGAGGAGGCTACAGATTGACTGCAGGTGCTGTAAAACCTGTTCTAAACTTTATACACATGAAATTATCCAATAAAAAGCCACAAACACTATATTGGTAATATCTCATCTAAACTCCCCCACATCATATAATAAAAAACAGAACATGCTGGAAACGGTCAGCAGGTCCACAGTATCTGTGGCGATGAAATTTCGTCAGAACCCTAAAATCGTGGAGGACAGGAATGATTAAATAACAGAAGTGATAATAGTGCAAGATAAAGGGAGGCAATAATGAAAGAATTTCGAGAAACAAAAGATATGTCTTATATGTCCTCATATTAAAGTGTCCGTCAAAAACTTTTTAAAAATAAAAGTTGCATACAAGAGGAAACTTCAAGACAAAATGAAAGAGTGACTGCCAGTATCATGGCTTAGTACAATGTTTGAACATTCACTCAGCAGTTCGGCACTTCTAGGTAAAATAAAATGAGTCATTTTGGTCATTCTTACTCAGATATTGCCAAGTACCCGGGAAGATTTACATGATCACAAATTAATGGGTGTATTAATGACCTAGAGTAAAACAAATAAATTACTCAAGGATTTTGGTCATTTTTATATAATGTGAATGAGGCTGTAAATACCACAGAATCAGCTCATTGTCACGTAAAAATGTTCAATGTATGCTAAATACAAACAATTGGAGACTCTCTAGGCTAAGACTGGTTTGCAGTGCATGTGTGTAAATGCACGAAGCACGGTAAACAAGGTTGGTGAGCTGCAGGCACAAATAGCCACATGGGAATACGATGTCATGGCGATAATGGTGACCTGACTCAAAAAAGGGTAGGATTGGGTACTAAATATTCCTGGATACAAGGTGTTCAGGAAAAATAGGGAAGGAAAGAAAGGAGGGGAGGTGGCAGTATTGATTAAGGAGAATATTGCAGTACTGGAGAGAGAGGATGTCCTGGAGGGGTCAAGAACAGAATCTATTTGGTTAGAATTAAGAAATAAAAGATGTGCCATTACACTACTGGGTGTATTCTATAGGCCACCAACTAGTGGGAAGGATATAGAGAAGTAAATTTGAAGGGAAATTACAGAGAGGTGCAAAAGCTATAGAGTAGTGATAACTGGGGACTTCAACTACCCTAAGATAGACTGGGATAACAATAATAATATAAGGGGCACAGAGGAGGAGGAATTTTTGAAGTGTGTTCAGGATAACTTTCTTAACCAGTACGTTTCCGGCCCAATGAGGAAGGAGGCATTGCTGGACTTGGTTCGAGGGAATGAGGTGGGCCAAGTGGAGCAAGTGTCAGTGAGGGAGCATTTAGGAAGCAGCAGTCGTAGTATCATAAGGTTTAGAATAGCTATGGATCACTCTAAAGTAAAAATACTCAATTGGAGGAGGGCCAATTTCAGTGGGATGAGAACAGATCTGGCCTGGTAAATTGGAATCAAAGATTGGCAGGCAAAACTGTAATTGAACAGGAGGAGATGTAAGGAGGAGATGATTCGGGTACAGTCTAGGCACATTCCCACAAGGCAGAAAGGTAGGGCAACTAAAGCCACAGCTCCCTGGATAACAAAAAAGATAGTGAGCAAGATGAAACGGAAAAAAGGGCCGTATGACAGATGTCAGGTTGATAACACAAGTGAGAACCAGGCAGAATATAGAAAGTTCAGAGTGGAAGTGAAAAAAGAAATAAGAGGGGCAAAGAGAGAGTATGAGAATAGACTGGCGGCCAACATAAAAGGGAATCCAGAAGTCTTCTACAGGCATGTAAACAGTAAACAGGTAGTAAGAGGAGAGGTGGGCAGATTAGGGACCATAAAGGAGATCCACTCATACAGGCAGAGGGGACGGCTGAGGTACTAAATGAGTACTTTGCAACTGTCTTTACCAAGGAAGAAGAGGATGCCATGGTCTCAGTAAAGGAAGATATAGTTGAGATACTGGATGGGCTAAAAATTGATAAAGAAGAAGTACTTGAAAGGCTAGCTGTAATTAAAGAAGATAAGTCACCCAGTCCGGATGGGATGCATCCTAGGTTGCTGAGGGAAGTAAGGGTGGAAATTGCGGAGGTACTGGCCATAATCTTCCAAACATCCGTGGATACGGGGGTGGTGCCAGAGGACTGGAGAATTGCAAATGTTACACCCTTGTTCAAAAAAGGATGTAAGGATGAAGCCAGCAAATATAGGCCAGTCAGTTTAACCTCGGTGGTGGGGAAACTTTTAGAAACGATTATCTGGGATAGAATTAACAGTCACTTGGACGAGGGTGGATTGATTAGGGAAAGCCAGCACAGATTTCTTAAAGGCAAATCGTGTTTAACTAACCTGATAGAGTTTTTGATGAGGTAACAGAGAGGGTAGATGAGGGCAATGCAATTGATGTGATCTATATGGACTTTCAAAAGGCATTTGATAAAGTGCCGCATGGTCAAGATTGCAGCCCATGGAATAAAGGGGGTAGTAGCAACGTGGATATAGATTTGGCTAAGGGACAGGAAACAGAGCATAGTGGTGAACGATTGTTTTTCAGACCGAAGGGAGGAGTACAGTAGTGTTCCCCAGGGGTCAGTGCTGGGACCACTGCTTTTCTTGATATATATTAATGACTTGGACTTGAGTGTACAGGGCACAATTTCAAAATTTGCAGATGACACAAAACTTGGAAGGGTAGTAAACAGTGAGGAGGATAGTGATAGACTTCAAGAGAATATAGACAGGCTGGTGGCATGGGCGGACACGTGGCAGATGAAAATTTAACGCAGAAAAGTGTGAAGTGATATATTTCGGTAGGAAGAATGAGGAGAGGCAATATAAACTAGAGGGCACAACTCTAAAAGGGGTACAGGAACAGAGAGATCTGGGAGTATATGTGCACAAATCATTAAAGATGGCAGGGCAGGTTGAGAAAGTGGTTAAAAATGCATACGGGATCCTGGGCTTTATAAATAGAGGCATAGAGTACAAAAGTATGGAAGTCGTGATGAACCTTTATTAAACACTAGTTCGACCACAACTGGAGTATTGTGTCCAGTTCTGGGCACCGCATTTCAGCAAAGATGTGAAGGCCTTAGAAAGGGTACAGAAGAGATTTACTAGAATGATTTCAGGGACGAGGGACTTTAGTTACGTGGATAGACTGGAGAAGCTGGGGTTCTTTTCCTTGGAACAGAGACGGTTGCGAGGAGATTTGATAGAGATATTCAAAATCGTGAAGTTTTTTTTTACTTCGTTCATGAGATGTGGGCGTCGCTGGCAAGGCCGGCATTTATTGCCCATCCCTAATTGCCCTCGAGAAGGTGGTGGTGAGCCGCCGCATTGAACTGCTGCAGTCCGTGTGGTGAAGGTTCTCCCACAGCGCTGTTAGGTAGGGAGTTCCAGGATTTTGACCCAGCGACGATGAAAGAACGGCAATGTATTTCCAAGTCGGGATGGTGTGTGACTTGGAGGGGAACGTGCTGGTGGTGTTGTTCCCATATGCCTGCTGCGCTTGTCCTTCTAGGTGGTAGAGGTCGCAGGTTTCGGAGCTGCTGTCGAAGATGGTTTGGCGAGTTGCTGCAGTGCATCCTGTAGATGGTACACACTGCAGCCACGGTACGCCGGTGGTGAAGGGAGTGAATGTTTAGGGTTGTGGATGGGGTGCCAATCAAGCGGGCTGTTTTGTCCTGGATGGTGTCGAGCTTCTTGAGTGTTGTTGGAGCTGCACTCGTCCAGGCAAATGGAGAGTATTCCATCACACTCCTGACTTGTGCCTTGGAGATGGTGGAAAGGCTTTGGGGAGTCAGGAGGTGAGTCACTCGCCGCAGAATACCCAATCTTTGACCTGCTCTTGTAGCCACAGTATTTATGTGGCTGGTCCAGTTAAGTTTCTGGTCAATGGGGACTCCCAGGATGTTAATGGTGGGGGATTCGGTGATGGTAATGCCTTTGAATGTCAAGGGGAGGTGGTTAGACACTCTCTTGTTGGAGATGGTCATTGCCTGGCACTTGTCTGGCGTGAATGTTACTTGCCACTTATGAGCCCAAGCCTGGATGTTGTCCAGGTCTTGCTGCACGCAGGCACGGACTGCTTCATTATCTGAGGGGATGCGAATGGAACCGAACACTATGCAATCATCAGCGAACATCCCCATTTCTGACCTTATGATGAAGCAGCTGAAGATGATTGGGCCTAGGACACTGCCCTGAGGAACTCCTGCAGCAATGTCCTGGGGCTGAGATGATTGGCCTCCAATAACCACTACCATCTTCCTTTGTGCTAGGTATGACTCCAGCCACTGGAGAGTTTTCCCCCTGATTCCCATTGACTTCAATTTTACTAGGGCTCCTTGGTGTCACACTCGGTCAAATGCTACCTTGATGTCAAGCGCAGTCACTCTCACCTCATCTCTGGAATTCAGCTCTTCTGTCCATGTTTGGACCAAGGCTGTAATGAGGTCTGGAGCCAAGTGGTCCTGGCGGAACCCAAACTGAGCATCGGTGAGCAGGTTATTGATGAGTAAGTGCCGCTTGTTAGCACTGTCGACAACACCTTCCATCACTTTGCTGATGATTGAGAGTAGACTGATGGGGCAGTAATTGACTGGATTGGATTTGTCCTGCTTTTTGTGGATAGGACATACCTGGGCAATTTTCCACATTGTCGGGTAGATGCCAGTGTTGTAGCTGTACTGGAACAGCTTGGCTAGAGGCGCGGCTAGTTCCGGAGCACAAGTCTTCAGTACTACAGCCGGGGTGTTTTCAGGGATCATAGCCTTTGCTGTATCCAGTGCACTCAGCTGTTTCTTAATATCACATGGAGTGAATCGAATTAGCTGAAGACTGGCTTTTGTGATGGTAGGGATATTGGGAGGACGCCGAGATGGATCGTCCACTCGGCACTTCTGGCTGAAGATGGTTGCAAACGCTTCAGTCTTATCTTTTGCACTCATGTGCTGGACTCTGCCATCATTGAAGATGGGGATGTTCACGGAGCCTCCTCCTTCCATTAGTTGTTTAATTGTCCACCGCCATTCACGACTGGATGTGGCAGGACTCCAGAGCGTAGACAGCGTAAATAGAGAGAAACTGTTCCCATTGGCGGAAGGGTCAAGGACCAGAGGACATAGATTTAAGGTAATTGACAAAAGAACCAAAAGTGACATGAGGAAAAACTTTTTTACACAGCGAGTGGTTAGGATCTGGAATGCACTGCCCGATGGGGTGGTGGAGGCAAATTCAATCATAGCCTTTAAAAGGGAACGGGATAAGTACTTGAAAGGAAAAAAAATTGCAGGGCTACGGGGAAAGGACAGGGGAATGGAACTAGCTGGATTGCTCTTGCATAGAGCTGGCATGGACTCGATGGGCCGAATGGCCACCTTCCGTGCTGTAACCTTTCTATGATTCTATGATATGAGAGCCTCTGCTGTATCTTCCTAGACTTCTGACCAGAAGTTGAATATTGCAATTGTCAGTTCTGGATTTGTGCTAGCAACTTAAACATTTGAGTTTTTTCAATTTCCTGCTTGTCTTGGTAATCCAATGAAAATGGCTGTTTGAGCATTAGAATTCTCGGAAAGTATTCTGGTTAAAGTAGTATTTCTCAGAACTTCTTTCAATCAGTTCTCTAAAGAAACCGTGGGAAAGGGGTTGGTAAGTTGATATGTACACATTCTTATGATTTTTTTTAAAACAAACATTATTTGAATAACCTACTGTTATGGAAGTCATTAGAATTTTATAAAAGGAGCTTTGTTATCAGGGAAGTTTGTTTATAATTAGGAATTACAGATCACATGATCCACACTATTCATAGACACAACCACTGGGGCGGGGGAATGAGGGGGCATGTTTTCTCCCTCTGGCTGACAACAATTTTATTTTTAAGACATGTTAGCCAAAAGTTTGTCACAAGATGGTACATTGGAATATTAATGTAGTTATTTTCAATTTCAGTATGGCAAGTAAGATTAATATAAGTTTAAAAACAATTCAGGTCATCCACATCGCAAATTAGGGACAGTTACACATAACGATACTCTAGAGCTGATAGCGGTAAGGGGAACCCTATTCCTACCACTACCCCCACAAATAAGTGGGCCAAGTATCTATAGGCTACATGCCAGTGATGTTTTGTTTCTTCCAAAGACTGGACAACAAGACTCCCACCACAAGTACTGCAGCACCATTCTATATAAGGAGGGATAGGCTGATAGGAAAGGGAAGATCTGAGTACACCATCAACCCCACCCTAGGCACTGGGGGTAAGTTTAACTTTAGGCGATGGTGTAAAGTGGGCGATATCAAATAAGCCACCCATTAAACACCACGCCTGATTTTCCATTTCATTGAAGTCAGTAGAATGAAGAATCATTCTGAAATATAGTGTTGTACTCATTTAAGACTGGACACCAAACAGCAAGACCTCATTTTCTCAGAATCAGTTCAGAAAACAGTTTAGATAACTAGGCATCGAGATGCTTATCAAGTCTCATAAAAAGCTATTGCAACACAATAAGCAATTTGATTTTCTGTATCTTTAATGCTGCTATGCTAAACCACTGTGATACAGGTACCATTACATTGCCACAGTTCTACCACGCTGGTTAGAAAACGTAAATGGTAATGAATCTCTTCAACCATCTTTGTTTGACACCTTCACTGTTATGATGCTTCTGTGACGGGGTCAATGGCTTCTTAGTTTGATTCTGTCCCCAGTATAGGCCTCTTGACTTTCTTCCTTTACTAACTTCAGGTGGAGTGTCGGACACAGTTTGATAAAACAAAACGTTATATTGAGGCACGGAAAAGCAGATTATCAGTCTGTACATCCAGGGCAAGTGTCATATTGGAATTAAATTTAACAGCACACGTTATTAGGACCCAGAAATTCCACAGGGTTCCGCCAGTCTCCTGCCAAAGATGGGAGACCAGGAGAACTCCTGTGAAATTTAGAGCCTACGTCTATTTTAGGCAGCCCTTTTGAGCACAGAACCAAGCAAGGCAACCACCCTCAAATAAATACTCCTGTTTCATGCATAATACTATCTTAACTTTCTGGCAGACAATTACTTGCTACAGAAGTTGCACAGCATTGAATCTATTTTCAATAGCTACCTAACTGTTACTAAGTGAGCAAGAGAACATCTGAATTTCTGGAGCAAAATAGCGCGAGTTTTTAAGATTCAAGTTTAATTATATTTGATAGGTGTAGACAGTGAAACTTCAATTTTGAAATTTTCCCATTACTTTATCTATCTATCTATCTGTCCATCTATCTATCAACTCATAATGTTTTATTGAGAACATTTTTTTCCCCAGAAAACAAATGGTTAACATAACATTGGAAAATTCTGAAGGAGTATACTGTTCTTCAAGTTCAGGAAAAAGTTCTGAATAAAAACCCTGGATTTAAACATGTTTATTCAGGCAGAACCTTTTAGCATCACTGAATCTATAGCATAAATATTCAGAAAAGAAAGAAAAAAATCAAATTAATCTAATCTTCTCTTAAGTTTTACATTTTTTGGTCCTAGCTATAAAGACATATATCCCAAATTGATCACATATTCTGCCTGTCTGATTAAGCAACTGCTGTATTCAGATTCTCTTTGAAAAATTTTAAAAAGCAACTAATGGAACTTCTTTGGAGCTACTTACGCCAAGTGAGAAGACATGCCATGTTATTTTAAAATAACCCACCCAGCAGGAAACTGATGGGACAAGATTGGATTGGCTGCCCATTTTACACCTCGTCATGGAAAGTAAAATCAGGTGGGTTGTAAAATGGGTGACCCATCTGGTCCCATCAGTTTTCTGCCGGGTGGGTTAGGTTAAAATTACTCCCATGCTGCTTTACATTGATAAGAATGTTATGCTATGTAATGATGCACAATACATTATTCTGCTGCAGAAGTACAGCTGTATTTAACCAGGCTTGTCTTGTTAAAAGTACAAAATCTAATTCCTGATATACCGATGTCAATTAGAGGTTAATTGTTACTAGTGACAGAAGTGTACCAATTGGCAGGTGCTTGTGAAGACTCCATGCTGGATGAAACCAGCATGAAATTACTGCCTTTATTTTTTGATACTTTTGAAGTATGATAGACTGAAAATTTATATACATTGTGTTAGCTGTGTAACTTTTGGATTCTTGAGAAAATCCTATTTTCTGAATGTAACAATCTTTCTATCTGATATTCTAGTTGGCAGTGTTGGCATAGCCTCAATGAAATCACTATTTGTCTGAATAAAAGCAATCATTTCAACTACATTCAGTTGAAAAATAAAAGCTGCCTAACCACAGTGCAGATATCTGTGCAGAAAGCCAAGCACCCAGTTTTTCACTTGGGAAAGTGGAAGTGCTCTGGGCTCTGGGAGAAAGAAGTGAGGAGTAAAATAATCTACAGCTCTCAGACATCAGAGGATTGGCATCAGCTCAACTTCAATTGAATCATTAGCCTCTCTTTTTGCAGGATTGCATGGTTTCCGCTTTCATAAAAACATACAGCCCAGAAGGAGGCCATTCGGCCCATCATACTTGTGCCAATTTGTCTTGGGAAACTTGCTAATTTTTTATATTTGTTCTTGGGATTATGGCTAACTTTGGCAAGGCTGCATTTATTGCTTATCCATAGTTGCCCTGAGAAGATGGCGGTGGGCCTTCTCCTTGCGCCTCTGCAATCCTTGTGCTGAAGGTGCTCCCAGAATGGTGTTACGTAAAGTATTCCAGGATATTTTAAGCTGCAATGATGAAGGAGTGGCAGTATGTATCCAAATCAGAATGGTGTGTGACTTGGTGGGGAACTTGGAGGCAATGGTATTCTCATGACATTGTTCATTTTGTCCTTCTTAGTTGTAGCAGTTACAGGGGAGGGAGTTACTGTTGAAGTAACCTTGGTGAGTTGCTGCACTGCATCCTGTAGATTATACATACTGTAGCCACAGTGCGTTGGTGATGGAGAGGGTGGATAGTGAGCCCAATGGTAGGGGTACTGATCAAACATTGTTGTCTTCTGTAGAGAGGGATATATATCATGGATATCTGGATGTCATAAGGTTTGTTTGATGGTTACAGCATTGCATTTGGGCAACAGGACAATGGCCCGATCCGTCACGGGACCTAACAGTAACCTAGATAACTCCTCCCAGAAGGCCTCTAGTGTAGCGTAACAAAAGGAAATGGAAGAGGAAAACTGCAGTCAGATGAGAGAGATGAATAGGAACAACAAAATTATTGTTCTGGGTTTTTAATTATCCATTTATCGATTGGGACAGAAAGGGAGTGAATGGAGAAAAGAGAATGGAGTTCCAAAAATGTGTACAGCACTCTTTCCTCAAGCAGTATGTTAATAGGCCTACAAGGGTGGAGGTGTTGCTAGATCTGGTTATGAACAATGAAATAGATCAGCTAGGTGAGCTGACTGTGGGTAAACACGTTGGATGTAGTTTGGTACAATATGACAAAGTTTAAAATCCAATAGAAAGGGGAAAAAATCAGTACAGAAACTAGGACACCAGGGCAGATTTTGGAAAGATGAGGAGTGAGCATGCTTTTCTATGTTAAAGGCACTATAAGTTGTTGTGATACCACACAAGTAGCTCAACTAACACAAATTAAGCATTCATTCTGCACATTGGAACCTAATTAGAATCATAATAAAGATGCTATTCATCAGTGGCAAAGCCCTTAAAAGAAAAACTCTATTAGTTTTATTTAGGTCTATTTGACCCAAAGTTATTTTCTTTGCTCATATGCAAAATTGTTCACCTGTCTAGGTCCTCTTGTGCCACATCCATACTGCACTTGAAAGAGTTGGCACTCTAGAGGTCTCCTAGGCATCTGCCAATTATGAACTAAAGGCAGCCCTTATAACTCGATGTGATTGGCCCACAATTTTTCCTCCTATTTGGTGGGGCACTGCCTCTGGTCACCACCTTCTCCTAATGGCAGGTCTGAAACATAGAGCTTAATGTGCCTGGACTTATGGGTACAAACTTGCATCTTTCCACCACACTTACCAAACACCATTTTGCTCATCACGAGCACTGGAGATGGGGAACAATACTTCAAGTCCTTAGACACTGTTCAAAAATAGCCCCTCAAAGGTCAATGGACATAAGCCTTTTTTCACAAGTTACAAGGGTCTCAAAACTTCAGATCTGCCTTCTGGGCTTTAATTCTTGATCTGTCATTGACTGATCCTACATGTCGAATAATCTTGGCAACTATACTGATAGGGAAGTGCCTAATACTCTTAAGATGGAAATTCAAGGGACGATGGTCACTTATTCCTTTACAGCACATTTTGATGGATCAATTCATTTGGAACAGTTGCTGTTGAACAGCTCAGGGAAGATAGATTTATCTTGCAACATCTGGAATGGAGTCATAACATGGGGTGACATAAAATTTTACTTGTCCCCAAAGGGCTTCTTTGGGGGACATTTTCCCCCTGGTTAGGGGTTGAAATTTAATTTGGAGCGGGGAGCTTCAAGTGGTTGCAGAGATATTATAGTCTTTTTGTAGTTGTCATGGCTGCAAATTCTAAGACATATTTATATGTAGTATAATGTCACTCTTGCCTTATTTACTTTCTGCATTGCAAAGCTTTAATAAAGCAGGACTCATTCAAACTACGGTAACTTAAAGCTGTAATTGAGTGGGGACATTTTTATGATCTAGTACAAATTTATAGAATGATAAATCCTTTATATTGCAGCATAAACACTACATGGCACTGGGCATTGGCATTCCAACATACCTCTGTGACCATTCCTCTCCATAATTTAACATTTATCACTTCAGAACTTTGCAGGTGGAGTGTGCTTTTTGAGCTCCCAAAAAATTAAAAAGATGAATCTAAACTCAGTAGAATTTCCATATTGGCAACTGTCCTCAACATTGGAGAGAGATTTTGTGATTGCATTTGCTTGTAATAAAATAGAATTTATATGTAATTTTCCAGTTTTTAAATGTCCACACCTGTAGAAGGTACCTGGGTTTGATGGGCCAAATGGCCTCCTTCTGTGCTGTAACCATTCTCTGATTCTATGGTAAAAATAGCGTAGAGTGTAGGAAAATGCCCTGTAAATTGTCTAAAATGTGTTCATAAAATGGAGTTATAGCTTAAAGTTGGCCATACAAAATGGAGTCAGTAGGTAATTAGATTTGATTTCCCAGAATTCAGTTTAAGACCATGAAGATTTAATTAAACAGAACATTTGTTACCATTGATAAGAGGCTAGCATTAAGGACTGAGCTCAGGAATAGCTCATTAGTGGGAGATAAATATTCCATGCCTTATCTAGATCTGTGTAGGACCCAAAAAAAGATTGAGAAGATAGGGGAGTAAAAATGGAACTTGGCATACCCAGATATCCATTCCTCATTAACTTGAGAGATCCTAGGACATGTAACTGTTATAAATGATTGACATCAAAGAGGTAAGCCCTTCTGTCACATGTGTCATCCAGATTGGTCAATTGCATGGAAAAGGGTTTTTCTTTGAACTTAGGATATATAAGAGAGTGCTTGGCACACCTCTCAGAAGATTCTCTTTATTGGATGTAGGTTCTCTGTTAGTTAGAAGATGATTTGTTTGGTCTTCTCTTGTATTCTTCTGTAGTAATCTTTACCTAGCAGATGTAGATGGGCACCTTTGCAGTTAAAAGGTATATCAAGGACAGATAAGAAGTTATACAAGTCAAATTGTACGGCTATACAAGCCAGTTACAGGCAGAGATAAGTGTGTTACTTAATTGTACAAGTTGTCTTAGATCAAGGAAGGTGAGAGTTAAGCCAGCTAGCTCAGAAACAGTCATTCCTGCATAAGGTGGATTCAACCGAAACAAAGGATTCAAATGGAACAGATAATCCCACCACTGAAGGGGGCTCATCAACTCAACGTTCCAAAAGCTAATGCCACCATCCAAAGGGAGGAAAATAATCAACTCAACCACGCTGCTCAAGCTCGTATAACTTCTGGAAACATTGCTAATCACCAGCACACAGACTCTGGTCTATTCAATAGACTGGCTATCTAAATGCCATTCACTTGTCAACTATCTAAGAAATTAATCCTAATCTAATCTCATCAATTTGAAATACTATCGGACACAGATCTCAAATATAATTTAATACGCAGCATCCAGATAATACTGAGTTACAGTGATACATCAAGCAGCCTTTACAACTTCTGTTACTCATTTTCTTAAGTAACTGTCTATTAATTATGTTATTCAAAATGCTAGGTAATCCTATCTAATACTATTTATATCTATTAATTGTTTGTATACTCATTGTTTAAATTTAAATAGTGATAATTGTTGTTTGTAGTCAATAAATAATTGTTAGTGTATGACGTGTTCATAGAATCATAGAAAGGTTACAGCACGGAAGGAGGCCATTCACCCCATTGAGTCCATGCCAGCTCTATGCAAGGGCAATCCAGCTAGTCCCACTCCCCGCCCTATCCCCGTAGCCCTGCAATTTTTTTCACTCGGTTAATCCCGGGGATGAGGGGGTGGACATATGAGGAGAGGTTGAGTAGATTGGGACTCTACTCATTGAAGTTCAGAAGAATGAGAGGCGATCTTATTGAAACATATAAGATTGTGAAGGGGCTTGATCGGGTGGATGCGGTAAGGATGTTCCCAAGGATGGGTGAAACTAGAACTAGGGGGCATAATCTTAGAATAAGGGGCTGCTCTTTCAAAACTGAGATGAGGAGAAACTTCTTCACTCAGAGGGTAGTAGGTCTGTGGAATTTGCTGCCCCAGGAAGCTGTGGAAGCTACATCATTAAATAAATTTAAAACAGAAATAGACAGTTTCCTAGAAGTAAAGGGAATTAGGGGTTACGGGGAACGGGCAGGAGATTGGACATGAATTTAGATTTGAGGTTAGGATCAGATCAGCCATGATCTTATTGAATGGCAGAGCAGGCTCGAGGGGCCGATTGGCCTACTCCTATTTCTTATGTTCTTATGTTCTTATGTAAGTACTTATCCAGTTCCCTTTTGAAAGCCATGATTGAATCTGCCTCCACCACCACCACCGCACCCCCCCACCCCCTCGGGCAGTGCATTCCAGATCATAGCCACTTGCTCCGTGAAAAAGTTTTTCCTCATGTTAGCTTTGGTTCTTTTGCCAATCACCTTAAATCTATGTCCTCTGGTTCTTGACCCTTCTGCCAATGGGACAGTTTCTCTCTATCTACTCTGTCTAGACCCTTCATGATTTTAAATACCTCTATCAAATCTCCTCTCAATCTTCTCTATTCCGAGAAGAATAACCCCAGCCTCTCCAATCTATCCACGTAACTAAAGTCCCTCATCCCTGGAATCATTCTAATAAATCTTTTCTGCATCCTCTCTAGGGCCTTCACATCTTTCCTAAAGTGTGGTGCTCAGAACTGGTCACAAAACTCCAGTTGTGGTTGAACCAGGGTTTTATAAAGGTTCATCATGATTTTGTTGCTTTTGCACTCAATGCCTCTATTTATAAAGCCCAGGATCCTGTATGCTTTTTTAACCGCTTTCTCAACCTGCCCTGCCAATTTCAACGATTTGTACACATATACCCCCAGATCTCTCTGTTCCTGTACCCCTTTTAGAATTGTGCCCTTTAGCTTATATTGCCTCGCCTTGTTCTTCCTACCGAAATGTATCAGTTCACATTTTTCCGTGTTAAATTTCATCTGCCACGTGTCCGCCATTTCACCAGCCTGTCCATGTCCTCTTGAAGTCTATCACTGTCCTCTTCACTGTTCACTACACTTCCAAGTTTTGTGTCAATTTGAAATTGTGCCCTGTACACCCAACCCTGTACACCCAAGTCTAAGTCATTAATATATATCAAGAAAAGTTTTCCCCCTGATTCCCATTGACTTCAATTTTACTAGGGCTCCCGGGTGCCACACTTGGTCAAATGCTGCCTTGATGTCAAGGGCAGTCACTCTCACCTCACCTCTGGAATTCAGCTCCATGTTTGGACCAAGGCTGTAATGAGATCTGGAGCCGAGTGGTCCTGGCGGAACCCAAACTGAGCATTGGTGAGCAGGTTATTGGTGAGTAAGTGCTGCTTAATAGCACCGTCGACGACACCTTCCATCACTTTGCTGATGATCGAGAGTAGACTGATGGGCGGTAATTGGCCGGATTGGATTTGTCCTGCTTTTTGTGGACAGGACATATCTGGGCAATTTTCCACATTGTCGGATGGATGCCAGTGTTGTAGCTGTACCGGAACAGCTTGGCTAGAGGCGCAGCTAGTTCTGGAGCACAAGACTTCAGTACTACAGCTGGAATGTTGTCGGGGCCCCCCATAGCCTTTGCTGTATCCAGTGCACTCAGCGTTTGAAAGTCCATATACGCCACATCAATCGCATTGCCCTCATCTACCTCTCTGTTACCTCATTAAAAAACTCTATCAAGTTAATTAAACACAATTTGCCTTTAACAAATCCATGCTGTCTTTGCCTAATCAATCCACACTTGTCCAAGTGACTGCTAATTTTGTCCCAGATCATTGTTTCTAAAAGTTTCCCCACCACCAAGGTTAAACTGACTGGCTTGTAGTTGCTTGGTTGATCCTTACACCCTTTTTTGAACAAGGGTGTACCATTTGCAATTCTCCAGTCATCTGGCACCACCCCCATATCTAAGGATGTTTGGAAGATTATGGCCAGTACATCTGCAATTTCCACCCTTACTTCCTTCAGCAACCTAGGATGCATCCCATCCGGACCGGGTGATTTATCTACTTTAAGTACAGCTATCCTTTCTAGTACCTCCTCTTTATCAAATTTTAGCCTATCCAGTATTCATTTAGTACCTCAGCCATGCCCTCTGCCTCCATGAGCAGATCTCCTTTTTGGTCCCTAATCGGCCCCACCCCTCCTCTTACTACCGGTTTACTGTTTACATTCCTGTAGAAGACTTTTGGATTCCCTTTTACGTTGGCCACCAGTCTATTCTCATACTCTCTCTTTGCCCCTCTTATTTCCCTTTTCACTTCTCCTCTGTACTTTCTATATTCAGCCTGGTTCTCACTTGTATTATCAACCTGACATCTGGCATATGCCCTTTTTTTCTGCTTCATCTTACTCTCCATCTCTTTTGTCATCCAGGGAGCTCTGGCTTTAGTTGCTCTACCTTTCTCCCACATGGGAATGTACCTAGACTGTATCTGAGCCATCTTCTCCTTAAAGGCCACCCATTGTTCCATTATAGTTTTGCCTGCCAATCTTTGATTCCAATTTACCCGGGCCAGATCTGTTCTCATCCCATTGAAATTGGCCCTCCTCCAATTGAGTATTTTTACTTTAGAGTGGTCCATGTCCTTTTCCATAGCTATTCTAAACCTTATGATACTATGATCGCTGTTCCCTAAATGTTCCCCACTGACACTTGCTCCACTTGGCCCGCCTCATTCCCCAGAACCAAGTCCAGCAATGCCTCCTTCCTCGTTGGGTCAGAAATGTACTGGTCAAGAAAGTTCTCCTGAACACACTTCAAAAATTCCACCCCTCTTTGCCCCTTATATTGCTATCCCAGTCTATCTTAGGATAATTGAAGTCCCCCGTTATCACAACTCTATGGCTTTTGCATCTTTCTGTAATTTCCCTGCAAATTTTTTCCTCTATCTCCTTCTCACTAGTTGGTGACCTATAGAATACACCCAGTAGTGTAATGGCACCTCTATTGTTTCTTAACTCTAACCAAATAGATTCTGTCCTTGACCCCTCCAGGACATCCTTTCTCTCCAACACTGCAATATTGTCCTTAATCAATATTGTCACCCTCACTCCTCATTGCTTCCCTTCCCTATCTTTCCTGAACACTTGTATCCAGGAATATTTAGTTCCCAATCCTGCCCTTTTTTAAACCAGGTCTCCGTTATCGCCACAGCATCATATTCCCATGTGGCTATTTGTGCCTGCAGCTCTCCAACCTTGTTTACCATGCTTTGTGCGTTTACATACATGCACTGTAAACCTATCTTAGACTTTCTTGTACTCTCTCTTAGTCTGGTCCCATCTACTACCATACTATTTCTTGCTCTAGTGCTATCTTTCTCTCCCAATCCTTTGTGCACCTTGCTTCTCCTTTCCAATGCTACATCTTGGTGCCCATCCCCCTGCCAAATTAGTTTAACCCCCCCCCCCCGCCCACAGCACTAGCGAACCTCCCCATGAGGACATTGGTCCCAGCTCCGTTGAGGTGCAACCCGTCCAGCCCATACAGGTCCCACCTCTCCCAGAACTGGTCCCAATGCCCCAGGAATCTGCCTGCCTTGCTGACTGTTGTCTGATTTATTCTTTGATGATTTGTCAAGAAAGGGTTAATTCATTCACTCAATAGCGAGTGAGTATCCTAATTAAGAGTTCTGTAAAGTGAACCCATATTCAAGCTGATCTGATTGATGTCAGATAGTTTGGCAAGCTAAACTTAGGTATCATTCACTTCTAGATATTAGCTGGGTGATAAACCTCAGACAGTTCCTTAATAAGAGGTTAACAATATAAGAACATAAGGAATAGGAGTAGGCCATTCAATAAGATCATGACTGATCTTCTACCTCAACTCCACTTTCCCGCCCTATCCCCATAACCCTTGATTCCCTTAGTACCCAAATATCCATCATTCTCGATCTTGAATATACTCAACAACTGAGCATCCAGACCCCTCTGGTGTAGAGAATTTCAAAGATTCACAACCCCCTGAGCGAAGAAATTTTTCCTCATTTTGGTGCAAATGCCCGACCCCTTATTTTGACACTATGACCCCTGGTTCTAGACTCTCCAGGCAGGGGAAACAGCCTCTCAGCATTTACCCTGTCAAGCCTTCTAAAAATGTTATACGTTTCAATGAGATCACCTCTCATTCTCCTAAATGCCAGAGAGTATAGGCCCATTCTATGCAATATCTCCTCCATAGGACAACCTTCACATCCCAGGAATTAATCTAGTGAACCTTTGTTGCACCCGCTCTAAGACAAGTATATCCTTCCTTAGATAAGGAGACTAAAACTGTACACAGTACTCCAGGTGTGGTCTCACTAAAGCCCTGTACAATTGTAGCATGTTGGCCTCTTGCAATAAAGGCCAACATGCCATTTGCCTTCCTAATTGCTTGCTGTACCTGCATGTTAACTTTCTGTGATTCATGTACAAGGACACCAAATCCCTCTGAATACCAACATTTCTTAGTCTCCCACCTTTTTAAAAAAAAATTTTGCTTTTCTATTCTTCCTACCAAATTGAATAATTTCACATTTCCCCAAGTTATACTCTATCCGCCACCTTCTCACCCATTCACTTACCCTGTCTATGTCCCTTTGCAGTCTCTATGCATCCTCCTCACAGCTTACTTTCCCAGCTAGCTTTGTTTCATCAGCAAACTTGGATATATTACACTCGGTCCCCTCATCTAAGTCATTGATATGTCTTGTAAACAGCTGACGCCCAAGCACTGATCCTTGTGGCACCCCACTAGTTACAATCTGCCAACCCGAAAATAACCCATTTATTCCTACTCTCCATTTTCTGTCCATTAACGAATCCTCAATCCACATTAATATATTACCCCCAATCCCATGAGCCCAAATCTTGTGTAACAACCTCCTGTGTGGCACCTTATTGAATGCCTTTTGAAAATCCAAATATACTACATCCACTGGTCCGCCCCTGCCCCCCTCTTATCTAACCTGCTAGTTACATCCTCAAAGATTTCTAATAGATCTGTCAAACACGATTTCCCTTTCATAGAACTATGTTGACTCTGCCTAATCATATGATTTTCTAAGTGCCCTGTTACTACATCCTTAAAAATAGATTCTAGCATCTTCCCTACTACTGATGTCAGGCTAACTAGCCTATAGTTCCCTGTTTTCCCTTTCCCTCCTTTCTTGAATAGGGGGTTACATTCGCTACCTTCTAATCCACTGGGACGGTTCGAGAATCTAGGAATTCTGGAAGATCAAAACCAATGCATCCAATATCTCTGCAGCCACCTCTTTTAAAACCCTAGACCATCAGGTCCAGGGATTTTGTCGGCTTTTAGTCCCATTAATTTCTCCAGTACTTTTTCTTTACTAATCTTAATTGCTTTAAGTTCCTCACTCTCATTAGACCCTTGGTTCCCCACTATTTCTGGTATGTTTTTGTGTGTTCTACTGTGAAGACAGATACAAATATTTGTTTAACGTCTCTGCCATTTCCTTATTCCCCATTATAATTTCTCCTGTCTCTGCCTCGAAGGGATCCACATTTACTTTCACTAATCTCTTCCTTTTTACACACTTGTAGAAGCTCTAGTATGGTTACGGTAAAGAGGGTTAAGGATTCATCTGGTTCCTTGGCATATATTTGTCAAGATACTTAAAACCTTCTTACAAGAGGTTAGGTTTTGCATACATCATCTTCATCATAACAATCAGCATCTGAATATCAAAGAGTTCTCTTTAAAACTGACTTAATTACATTAATGATTAAGTATAATATAAAAAGTAAATCCACAGTGAGTCAGAGCTAATGACCAACAAGCAATTATTCCATGCTGGCAAATTCAAGTGTGTCTCACACAGACCAGCACAGATTGTCATCTAATATCTGTAATCCTTTGAATTACTGTTTTGGCTCTTTGTATATCTGTTTCTTCCTCCCCTCTCTTCACGTAAGTACTTGGGATCATTATTAATCTTTCTGATCATATTATAGATTTAAATACTAATTTTTAATCCTTTACATATGTTTACTATAATCCACTTGAGCAATGCAGGAGATTAGGAACATAGGAATTGCTAGATGAGAAAAGACCAAGGTCCATCTAATTCGCCTTCTACTATCCTGGTAGTTGTATGATACAATGATAATGGAGTTGTTGATGAACCATAGCAATCAATCTCTATCAATTAGTCGACAACAGACCCAGACAAGACCCAAGGAAAACCCTAGTGATGGAAAGCTTTGGGAATCATAGGTCCAAAGTCACCTGTTTCTCCCAAGCATGTTACACTTAGCACCTCTTGTCTCAAATTACTCGTACACTGTATCCTAATATATTATTTTCTGAAAGAAATCTATCTTATTTGCATTTGAATGAATTAATACTAACTGCTTCCACCGTGTCCCTAGGGAGCCTGTTCCATAGATTGACCAAATGCTCACTGAAATATTGTTCCTGCTGATTAGTTTTGAATTTACCTCCCATCAAGCGCAGGCCGTGACCTCTGGCTCTACTGTTTTGGATAACGTGAAACAGCTTGCCATGATCGACATTATCCAGTACCTTTGGAATCCTAAAAACGGCAATCATCACATCTCAACCTTCTCTTTTCCAGTGAGAACATATCCAATTTACATAATCACTCCTCAGAATCCAATCCCTCCATCCCCTCAATCATTCTAGTTGCTCTCTTCTGCATCCTTTCAATAGCTGCAATATCCTTTTCTAGAACTGAACACTGTATTCTAAGTCCGGTCGCACTAATGATTTATAAAGTGGCAGGAGTACCTCACTATTTTGGCTCAATATTGACCCTTTAATGCATCCCAACATCTGATTTGCTTTACTCATTGCCACCGAGCATTGTTGCAATAGTTTCAATTATTCTCAGAAGAACTGTCTTGGGTAATTGTGACTTCATTATTACAGGTTTAGATATGTGATCGGTTGATTTTAAAAAACATTTCTAATTACTGTAAATTTATTGATTGCCAAATAAAAGTAATATGAAGCAACAGCTTGAAAATGCTGCCATCTGGTGTATCTTTATTAGAACTATCTTTTTCAAATAGCTCATGTTACAATGTCCGATATATCTATATATACATATTTGTGTTATCTCAAAACACATTTTGAACAAACAACACATTTTGTTGCAATGTGCCTACTGCAGTTACATCATTATCTCAATAACCAAAAAGGAAAGTATGGACGAAAAAGAGGCCACTTAACCCATAAACTACTCCTTACAACAGACCATGTCTGTACTCTCCCCTAAAGTACAACAGTTGGTCACAATAAAGGTCACTATCTCCTAGACAAATGCTTTACATAGAATGCTTTGCCTAATATGCCACAAATGTGCTCACAATGCTATAGAATAAAAATTCAAAACAGTAGAACTGTTGTAATAGATGGGAAGAAACATGCAGCTAAAAGTACAGGAAAGTCTATCTAACTGCTGATTCTCAATATAAAAAGAACCTTTTCTTAGCTCATCAGCAGCCTATTCAAATGCTTAGATAAGTTCCAGGACAGTCAATTCTGCTTTAAGCACTCAATCTAACCCTGCTATCTAGTACTCTCCCCTAAAGTACAACAGTTGGTCACAATAAAGATCACTATCTCCTAGACAAATGCTTTATATAGAATATATATGTATAAAGAATATATATATATTCTTGGTATCTTGGTATAGGAGTTAGTGCAGGCGCAGATAATGAACACTGGAAACATGTAAAGTAGGGAGACATTGGATACAATCAGTGTGCAACGTTGATTTAAATTAATAGACACAATTTTGGGACTTAACGCTCAACTCAATCTTAACCCCGACCATCTGAACGTGTCTTACAGTGCCTGGAGGAGCCCCCACCAGTGCTATTTAAAAGGGACCATGCAGGATTTACAGGTTAGTGGCTGGATTATTGACTGCCGAGACATTTGTAATTGTTTTTGGAGGTCTTCTAGACTTGAATACTAGGACGTGGGACATAGCCTAATATTTAGAGCCAGGGCGTACAGGTGTGAAGTTAGGAAATGCTTCTACACGCAAAGGGTGAGAGACGTTTGGAACGCTCTCCTGCAGACGGCAGTTGATGCTAGCTCACTTGTGAATGTTAAATCTGAGATTGATAGATTTCTGTGAACCAAGGATATTAAGGGATATGGGGCTAAGGCGGGTATATGGAGTTAGATCACAGGTTCACCATGATCTCATTGAAAGGTGGAACAGGCTCGAGGGGCTAAATGCCACTGCCACTTGCTGCCTCCTGATATGCACCACCATCTCCTGCAAGAAAGCGGGACGTGTGTCTGGGTGATGTGCCGGTCATGGTTGAATAGCTGCCAGTGTGTGTGGCCTGTGACTTGTGGGTGCGCGGCTTGAAACAGTGGTAATGTATAAGGGTGAGAGGAATCATCTGATTGGAAGAGTTGAGTACTGATGGAAAGAGTTTGTTGGTATGGGGGTGATGGGGGGGGGAGGGGAATCTAGCGCATGGTGCAGTTGGTAGGAGACATGACTTGACAGTTGACCTCACTCACCTTGATCACTCATGTCAAAGCATTGAACTTCTTCTTGCACTGCATCCATGTTCATGATGCTGTGCACCTGGCATTGACTTTGTCCCCCACTGCCTCCCACTGCCTTTTGGAGAAATGTCTGGAGGGCCGCTTGCCCACCACCCCCCCAACCCTTGCGGATATAGGATGTCACTCCTTCTTGCACCAAGGCCTCTAGTGCATCAGCAGAGAACCTTGGTGCATGCACTCTCGCGGGCCTGGTACCAATTCAGATCGGCAGATTGGTGAGGTCTGGCATGCAGATTGGAGGATATCGGATTTAGTAGTGCACAACCTTTATTCAATGTTTTAACATAACTCATCAATGTCTAAACATAGGGATGGGACCTGCATTTGTGTTTTATGTGTGCGATGTCTGTCTGAACTCTGTTCAGACTCCATGCAGACAGTAGACTGTTATTTTCAGCAAATAACAGGTACCAGCTACCTTTAAGAGATTTCTAAGAAACATCTTCCCTTTAAGAGATTGGGCTCCCCCTGCTGGTGGAAAATATGAATTGCATTGATTCCACATGCAAGGCCCGGAATGGAACGCTGACTGCAGGTTAGTACACAGGTCAGCCGAAACTCGCGTTCTGCCCACTGGGCACGGGGTAATAGCGCCTTACACTACCCACGTCCAAAAACGGCCCTTATCCAATTTTTTCCCCCTTAGTTACTTAAAACCTTATCTGAAGAACTTACTGACTCTGCAGCTTATCCATTTCAACTGATTTTTTAACTAACATAGTCCTGTCAAGAAGCATCAAATTGTTGCTTCTAATGCAAACGATGCAAGTTAGACGCTGATAAATATAGGCTGATATCCCTATTATTAAAGATAATGGAAACCATGGCGAATAAGAATCTCAGTAATTTCTCAATTACTACTATCTGCAATCTGGTCACCACTTTACCTTCAAAACAAAAACTGGTGACACACTTAATCACATGGTACAGAAATTGAACGATTCTCTTGGTGCGTAGCATGAAATCTGAACAGTAACTCTTAACCAATTCTAAAATCTTTGATGGAACATGACATCATGGCCTCATGAAGATGCGAACCTCTTTTGACATTTTTGTTGAATTTTTTTTTTATTCGTTCGTGGGATGTGGGCGTCGCTGGCGAGGCCAGCATTTATTGCCCATCCCTAATTGCCCTTGAGAAGATGGTGGTGAGCCGCCTACTTGAACCGCTGCAGTCCGTGTGGTGAAGGTTCTCCCACAGTGCTGTTAGGAAGGGAGTTCCAGGATTTTGACCCAGCGACGATGAAGGAACGGCAATATATTTCCAAGTCGGGATGGTGTGTGACTTGGAGGGGAACATGCAGGTGGTGTTGTTCCCATGTACCTGCTGCTCTTGTCCTTCTAGGTGGTAGAGGTCGCGGGTTTGGGAGGTGCTGTCGAAGAAGCCTTGGCGAGTTGCTGCAGTGCATCCTGTGGATGGTACACACTGCAGCCACTGTGTGCCGGTGGTGAAGGGAGTGAATGTTTAGGGTGGTGGATGGGGTACCAATTAAGCGGGCTGCTTTGTCCTGGATGGTGTCGAGCTTCTTGAGAGTTGTTGGAGCTGCACTCATCCAGGCAAGTGGAGAGTATTCCATCACACTCCTGACTTGTGCCTTGTAGATGGTGGAAAGGTTTTGGGGAGTCAGGAGGTGAGTCACTCGCCGCAGAATACCTAGCCTCTGACCTGATCTTGTAGCCACAGTATTTATATGGCTGGTCCAGTTAAGTTTCTGGTCAATGGTGACCCCCAGGATGTTGATGGTGGGGGATTCGGCGATGGTAAGGCCATTGAATGTCAAGTCCTACTTGTGACTTTTGGCAACTTCAGTATTTCACTGTTCCTATATCCAACCAATGATGGAATATTTTCGCAATGTTTAGCAGACTGCAGAGAATCCAACTCTCCTTAAATAAGTACAGGTTAATGTTGTGCAAACCAACAGACAGGGTGAAAGCAGCCTATTCCATGCAAGAAGACTGAGCTGATGTTCCTATTAGAAGCCTGCTTTATGCATTAGCAACTTTTGTGGTTTTTCCTCTGTTGACCGGAGGTCACCGGTTACGGTTATTGGCTTAGTACAAAGAGAAGTGTCAATTCTCTCTTAACTCTCAATTCGCTTTATTCACGCCGTTAGATCATATACATACAGCTTATATGTCTGGTTAGATATAGACATGCAGTTTGCACCAGGTTATACAGTTTTATACCCAAACTAGGATCTAAACGCACACCCACTAGGTTTCTCTGACATTCCCTGAGTGGTCACAGAATATAAAGGCTAATACCCGAAAAGGAGAGCTGACGCTGGCCAGGCGTTCTGTTCTCTCTCTTGTTCGGCGTCGTCTCTACGTCCCTGACGTAGGTCCTTCCACTTCCACGATGGTTGGTCTCCGGAGTCTTCGCTCTGGCTCCGCGCCCCAGATTCTTCATTCTTATTCCGAATCTTATCTCTTCAAGCTGTGCTGTCTCTCTCTCCCATTGGTTTCGGCTTGCTCGCCTAGTCTGTGTCTTCTCCTCATTGGCTCCGTCCCAAGGAATTAGGTAGCATTACCTCATTACTCATTTTCTAAATAAGGACTTATGTCTTATCACATCTCCTTTGTCTTTCACAAAACTTAGCTAATTCAAACCGGTTCCAGCCAGCTCAGGCCAGCGACTGAACTCAGGTTACTTCAGTTCAAAAGTTGCTTTTGCCTGTCTGTCAGCAATTCGGAATCTCAGGTTACTTCAGTTCAAAAGTTGCTTTTGCCTGTCTGTCAGCAATTCGGAATCTCAGGTTACTTCAGTTCAAAAGTTGCTTTTTGCCTGTGTATCAGCAGTTCGGAATAAACTCAGTAGTTTCTGCAGCCCCTGGCCAACACCTCCATCATAAACTTGTAGAGGACTGAAAGATCTCTGAGTTGTTGTAGAGGACCAGGAACAACCAAGAGATGTATGAACCCTTTACAAGAATATGGCCAGAGCACCACATCACAAGATATTGTGGTGATATGCTTATTTTAGGAAGAGCTGCTGCTGTACTTCAGAACAATCCAGAAATTCTCACACCCTGTATGTCCTGCCTGTGGAGTTCTTTGACAGAAGTGTTATTGTCTGGAACTTTGTCCCTGTATACTGAGGTTCAAACATGAAGTCACCCATCCCCTGCTGAACCCCAGTTGTATGGGAAGTTTCCAGTTTACTTATTGGTACACAACATAATTTCTCTAAATCCTTCTTTGCTTCTAGCAGCCACTAGGGACTAATTTATGAAATATATGTTTCCAATCCATTTGCTATTAGATGCACCCAGTTATGCCACCTAAAATAAAAAAGTTTTCAGATCAATTTTAGTGCCAAAAGCAGTCGTGATGTTATTGAATTTTGTATGAACTATCATCCCATCAAAGTGAGCCTCAAAGTGCAAATGAGAAGCAAATCTATGAACACTGAATGGATTCTTTAATGTTTAAAATGGTCTACCAAATTTTAAAATTTCTTTATCATGTGAACAACCTCTCACATGCTGTCTCTTCTCACTTTTTGATGAACACTATAATTCCACCACACTCAGAGACAGACAAGAGACAGCAGGTCACAGAATTCAGCTCATACCAAATGCTTGCTCTGGTGCTACAGCTTCATATTTATACACTCCTGAAATGCCTTTAAGACTACCTCTGCATTAAAAGTGTTTTTAGACTGCCAAAATAGCCCAACTCCTGTTTAACCCATGAATAAAACTTCAAAGTCAAAATTATCCTTTCTGTGTGTGCTGTTATTTGGAGACTTACAATGCCATATTCATGCATGCTACTACTCAATTATTTTCCTGATTTTCCATGGCAATTTATAACCAGCAGTAAGTTAAGCTTTTTTCTGGACTAGGTTGCTTCATCTCTGACATTTGGGTTTTAATCCTGCCCTGATTTCCATTATAAATCACTGCTTGCCCATCTAAATGATAGTGAATCAGTTGCTGTTACTAGGTAAGATAATTACATTTACATCGAAACATCTCAGAGCATTGGAATTCCTCATAATATTTTTCTGAAAGATGGTATCCCTGGACACCACACTTGTCCTTAATGACTGAAACATAAGCTTCGATTTTAACTTGGGGCATGAGTGCGGTGTGGGGGAGGGGCAATTGACAAGCTCGCACAGCCATGTTGGCGAGAGGCCCGGGCTATTTTAACCTCCTGGCCTCATCACATATCCTGCCCTATATATACGCTTTTTTGGTTAACAGCAAATACTTATATCTATATCCGATTTGCTTCCCAACTGTGGGTTCAACGTAATACTTTAGAAGTTTATCTATTTAAAAGGGGCACTGTTAATTACATTTTGTTTCTGTAATCAAAGGATGCACTCATTCCATTTGCAGGTTAAACAAGTCAATCAAAGATTTTTAGTCCAGCAAGTCTTAAAATGATTAGTTCACGAATGCAGTCAAGATCAGTTGGAGTGACAGATGTAATAGTGAATTCACTCTGTTTGTCACTGGAATATGCACATTCAGAGCCGGGGAGGGGGATGCACGAACACCCAGCTACTGAGTCTCACTGTTGTTGCACATTGCAAATGTTGGGCCTCATACTGCGATAGGAATACTCCCTCCATTAAAAAAAATGAAGCTAGTTTGCAGTTAGAGATAGAATGGTATGATAGTTGATAGACCCAGCAGGGATAGAGGTAGGCAGAAGGGAGTCACTGGGGCAATGACCTTTCATTCAAATTGTGGTTGGAAATATCAGATCTAACTCTGTTAATAGTAAAACAAAACAAAAAAGGTGCAAAAAAGTACAAACAGAGGATCATTGTTGCTACACGTGGATGGCACAGCTCCTTAGCTGACTTGTCTCCAAACTGTTCACTATTCCAGATCATCCTGGAATGCAAAGACAATTCCAGGCTTCTCTTCTCCACTACAAACCATCATCTTAAATCCTTGTCTCCTGCCTCCTCCACCCTCACCTCCACCAACAAGTGCGAGGAGCTCATGGACTTCTTTGTCACTAAGATTGAACCGTTGTCTTTGGTCCTTGCCACAAACTCTGTTCACTAGCCATGGACTCCATCTCTCTCCCTGGCCACTGTCCGAGGCCGAACCAAACCATTCGCAACCTTGGCGCCTTATTTGGCCTTGAGCTGAGCTTCCAACCACATATCCGCTCCATCACCTATAGACACATCAACAACAAAAGAAAAATCAGGATAGGGATAGGGCCGCTAAGGAACTGGATCAGTACTTGAAAGGAAACATTTTGCAGGGCAATGGGGAAAGGGCGGGGGAGTGGGATTAGCTGGATTTCTCTTGCAAAGAGCCGGTGCAGACTCAATGGGTCGAATGGCCTCCTTCCGTGCTGTAACCTTATATGATTCTATGATTCTAAGGGATACGCATGATAAACTCACAGGTAATGACAGCAAAATGGTTGAAATATTAAATAATTACTTTGCCTCAGTATTTACCAGGGAGACTAATATGGTGGGCATGACATTATCAAAAGAGATCAAAAAAGATGTAAAGCATTTAAAATAGAAAGGGGGAGATAATTGATAAAATAATCAAACTTAGAGAGGATAAAACCCCTGGTCCGGATGGATTGCATCTATGCATATTAAAAGTTGTTAGGGAAGAGATAGCAGAGGCACTATTATATATATATATATATTATATATATATATAAATTCATTAGAAAAGGGAATAGTGCCAGAGGACTGGCACACAGCTAATGTGATTCCTATATTTAAAAAGGGAGATAGAACAAGTCCAGGGAACAATAGACCAATTAGCTTAATGTTGGTGGTAGGAAAGATAATGGAATCCTTACTCAAAGATGTAATAGAAAAACATCTAGAAACTGAAAATATAATAAAGAATAGTCAGCCACGAATTTCCAAAGGGAAAGTCATACTTGACCAACCTTATTGAATTCTTTGAAGAAGTAACAGAAAGGGTAATGTAGTAGATGTAATATATTTGGATTTTCAAAACGCCTTCGATAAGGTACCGCATAGTAGACTCATGACTAAAGTCAGAGCATGTGGAATCAGGGGAGAAGTAGCAGAATGGATAGCAAGCTGGCTACCAAACAGAAAACACAGGGTAGGGGTTAAAGGTAGTTACTCAGACTGGTAAAAGGTGTGAAGTGGTGTTCCACAAGGATTGGTGCAGGGGCCACTGTTGTTCACTATTTACATAAATGTTTTTTATTTGGGAATCGGAAATACAATTTCAAAATTTGCGGATGACACTAAATTGGAAGGTATAGTTAATACCAAAGAGCACTGTGACAAAATACAGGAAAACATTAATAAGCTTGCTCCTGTGAAGTGCCTTGGGATGTTTTACTATGTTAAAGGCGCAATAAAAATGCAAGTTATTATTGTCCTAGGCCTCTCCACAGGTTGTTTAGGTAAGCTCCTTTGTTTGGTGGTGTCATCTAATTATCGACCTTATTCTATATTCAAGGACAGAGTAAGTCTCTTCCCTTCCGTTTATTCTTTCGTAGATGATGCTCAGCTAAACTGGGTCACTACCTGTGGGGCTGCCTGACTTTTTGTTCTCACTTACAGAAACAGCTCTCATTCTTATGCTATAATTTTTCCCAAGTTGTTAAGCCTAGTTAGTATTCACTGATTCAGATGTTCCCTGATTCTTTGATTTGCATTCCCAATTCCATGTTCATCTAATGTAATCAGATCCAGTAGCATTCCTGGGACCTCATTATTACATCTGCATATTGATGTATTGTCATGACTCTAGTAGTCAAGGTTGCTTTGGCCATTAATGGAGTCACCGAGGGAAAAATTGGATAAGGGTCGTTTTGGGCGTAAGTAGCGTGATGCGCTGTTACCCCGCGCCCAATGACCCCTGCGTAGGCAGGACGTGAGTTTCGGCTGGCCCGAGGACTCACCTGCAATCAGCGTTCCATTCAGGCCTTGCACGTAGAATCAATGCAATTCACACTTTCCACCATCAAGGAGAGCTCAATCTCTTAAAGGGAGGATGTTTCTTAGAAATCTCTTAAAGGTAGCTGGTGCCTGTTGTTTGCTGAAAATAACAGTCTACTGTCTGAACGGAGATCAGATATCGCACACATAAAACACAGATGCAGGTCCCATCCCTATGTTTAGACACTGATGAGTTATGTTAAAACATTGAATAAAGGTTTTACACTACTAAATCCCACATCCTCCAATCTGCACGCCAGACCTCAATCTGCCGATCTGAGTTGGTACCAGGCCTGCGAGAGTACATGCACCAAGGTTTTCTGCTGATGCACTAGAGACCTTGTGCAATAGGTGAACAAAAGGAGGGACATCCTCTATCCACAGGGGGTGAGGGGGGAGGAACAAGAGGCCCTCCAGACATATATCCAAAAGACAGTGGGAGGCAGCGGGAGACAAAGTCAATGCCAGGTGCAGAGCATCATGAACATGGATGCAGTGCAGGAAGAAGTTCAATGCTTTGACGTGAGTGGTCAAGGTGAGTGAGGTCAACTGTCAAGTGGCGTCTCCTACCAACTGCACCATGCATCACACCCCCCATCACCCACTTACCAACAAACTCTTTCCATCAGTACCCAACTCTTCCAACCAGATCCTTCCGCTCACCCTCAGACATTACCACTGTTTCAATCCACTCACCCACAACTCACAGGCCAGACACACTGGCAGCTATTCAACCATGACAGGCACATCGCCCAGAAACACGTCCCGCTTTCTTGCAGGAGAAGGTGGCGCATATCAGGAGGCAGCAAGTGGCAGTGGCAGTGGCATTTAGTCCCTCGAGCCTGTTCCCTGATTCATGAGATCATGGTGGACCTGTGACCTAACTCCATATACCCGCCTTAGCCCCATATCCCTTAATACCCTTGGTTCGCAGAAATCTATCAATCTCAATTCACAATTGAGCTAGCATCAACTGCCATCTGCAGAAGAGCGTTCCAAACATCTCCCACCCTTGCGTGTAGAAGCATTTCCTAACTTCACTCCTGCACGTCCTGGCTCTAAATGTTAGACTATATCCCCGTATCCTAGTATTGAAGTCTAGGAGACCTCCAAAAACAATTACAAATATCTCGGCAGCCAGAAGCAATAACCCAGCCACTAACCTGTAAATCCTGCATGGTCCCTTTAAATAGCGCTGGTGGGCGGGTCCTCCAGGCATTGTAAGACACGTTCAGATGGTCGGGGTTAAGACTGTGCATTGAGTTGAGAGTTAAGTCCCAAAATGTGTCTATCACTTTAAATCAGCTTTGCACACTGATTGAAGTCATTTTCGCCCTACTTCACATGATTCCAGCGTTCGTTATCTGCGCCTTCGCAAACTCCTATACTAAGATGGCATCTGGTGCACATCACGCTGGAAACGTGCATGCGGATCCAAGACACCATTTTGGATGTCAGAGAGGCTGTGTAGCGCCAAAACTACGGGCCTTACACGGCCCAATTTAGCGCCCAACTTGTCTGCCAATTTATAGTTGACAGCCACTGTTGGCAATTGTAGGTGACTGGGAACTAGACAAATCTGCTGCCCCTGACAGCTGCAATAATGTTCTTCCTGTGATGTGATGCTATAAACCTTGTAGGTACTTTCATCCCTATGCTCATATCATCTTAGGATTCAGGTGTTACTAAAGTGTTCAAGTTTTGTTCTCATTTTTTATGACTTTGAACTCAGCCTTTTGAAATGTTGCACGACAGATTCCCAGTTAGCTGTTATTCTTTATATCAAGCTGCAGATGGCACCAGCTCACAATAATGTTACTATTTTCTCAATTTATTTTCTGGGAAAATAAAGTTAATCTGAGGCCTTGATCAGGTTTTTCTTGTATACTTTGCAACTTTCCCAGTTAGTTTGGTGTTTTTTTTCCCATTTACTTCCATCAGTGAAAACTCACCGGTAAAAGAAGGGAAACAATGAAATTGTGAGGGCATGTTAAGCAGAAAATAAATACAAATCTGTTAAATGTATCTGAAACACCTAATTAGCTTGTAACATCTAATGAGGTTGAGTGACAAAAGCAGGTCACAATGACATTTCCATTCATTTTAGAATCAGACAGTAAACAAAACTAATTGATTCTGTTGTTTGCTATTCTCCTTCCTGTGTCTAACTTGGATATATTTTTCTACAAAATGCCAAAATTTCTGCAGATGTGAGAACATTAGAGCATACAATAAACTAAATCCAAATGAAATGCAACATAAGCATAACTATTGATACTTCATGGCACTCTTTTGTTCTATTTTAGACTACAGAGTGGCAAATACTGCTAGTGTTCACACATACTTTGAGCAGATAGCATTAAACCGCATCACTAATGTTCCCGAATCATCGAATCAATATAATAAGCACTGCTGTCCATTGTTGGCACTTTTTGCTTTGGACAAAAAGATTTTCAGCACACGAACCGTTGTCTAGTCAGTAAGCTGTTTAAAATTAAATTAAATGGAGACCCTGTTGGTTTTATTGTATTTCTTCTACTGCTGCCTTGGTTGAGATCGGCTAACCCTGCATGGAGTAAAAAACAAATTGGAGCTTTCCTCGTTTATATGGATCAATATCGTATCAGGTATTGAGCCATTGGAGCCCCAAATCATGCTCATTAAATGCTGTTCTTATTTTGCTGCAGTACCTCTTTGGAATCATTGAATTCAACCATTTGTGCAGCAAGCAGTTGGATTTAAAATCAGATTTAAATCTATTTTAAGTGAATCAGAATTCAAAGCTTTAGTCATTCTGCACCTAAATCAATGAACTTGTATTTTACAGAGCTGGATTTTCTAAAAAAAAATACTAAAACAAAATTTCAATCAAATAATCTTTTTACTTTGTAGGAAATGTTAACCTTCTCAAATTGTTAAAAATTGTTGCCATAAAAATGAGTACTTGAAATCTGTGAAATGAATGAACAAATTCACGAGTCATTACAGACTCTCTACCCCATAATACATTGTCCATTGTATCAGCTTCAGAATAACCACATAGAAAGGTGTGGACAGGGACTAAAAAAAACAAGAAATCGTAATACTTCAACTTGTAGCAACTTGACAGGATTCAAAAAAATATTTTGGCTTAACAGTTTAAACTTTAGAGGAAAAAAATCAATATCTAATTTTAGTCACTGAGCACCTAAATCAATGAACTTGCATTTTACAGAGCTGGATTTTCTAAAAAAAATAAAAACAAAATTCCAATCAAATAATCTTTTTACTTTGTAGGAAATGTTAACCTTCTCAAATTGTTAAAAATTGTTGCCATAAAAATGAGTACTTGAAATCTTGTACTACTTCTGTTTAAATTAGTAAAATAATAAGCGATGAAACAGCCTTCAATACTTCACCTTCCAGCTACATTAAAAAAATCACAACAACCTATGTTTTCAATTTGTGTTAACACCTCCATTAAAGACAAATCAGTATTCTGCTTCCCAGCCTGACAGTACAAAGCACAAAAAAATTGGTTTCAAAATTACACTGTCAAAATGTTCATTTCATTAAAGACACATTTCTTTAGGGGCAAGAACACTTTTTGAAGTATTTTTTCTTCAACTTCCCTTTCTTTCTCTATCAGCATCAAGTACTTTCCCAGCTTTTTTGAGAAGCTGGTGGGTGGGTGGTCAGTTCATGGGAATCACCAATGCCGTTCTAAAGCCCATTGAAAGGAGGTGCACTGCAGCTGACGTCTCTGATTTTGCTTTTCCTCCATTCATCAGCTCTTCATGGAAGCATGGCCAAGATTAGGAGCTCAGCACAAGTGTATAAGAGAAATAATAAAATTTGGTGCTGCTAATTTTAATAGCAATACTGAATTTTATAACATTTGAGACTCTTACTTAGCTTACACCAGCAATATAAGGATTCAAATTGAAACCATTAAAAAGATCAAATTCTCATGTGAAGGACTAGAGAGAAAATTGAGACGTTCTCATCACTATCAGATGTGAGGTTGGTACAGCATTGAGATGAAGAGGTGGTCAAGATGACACTGTGCACTTGAATCATTGATAGCATTCTCATCAATAACAGTACATAACCTGAAACTCCCAGATACAAAGGACTCGATTTTCGGACATCCGAGCCGGCGGGTTCGTGGCGGGGGGCTCCTAAAATCGTGGATTACCGGGGCGGGTCCGGAGCCCGGCTCCAACCCACCCATTTCCGGGTTCCCCAGTGACGCACTTAGATGCGCTCGCAGCCCCCGCATGCAGGACTCCCGCCGGTAATTAAAGCCGGCGGGATCCCACTTTAACCAATTAATTAGATAGTTCAGGTTGTTTGCTGACCTGATTTGTAGGATATTTTAGGAGAGGTGGGATTTTCAACTCAACTGAGACTGTTTCCCGTACTGGGGGCAACACTCCCAGTTGAAATGAACATGTTGGAGCCACCAGCCTGTGGCAGCTGCAAAGGTCCATTTGACAGGTGGTGGGTGGGGGGGGGGGGGGTGGGGGGGAGACACTCTCTCATTGCAGGAGGCCATTCTGTCACTTTGGACAAAGTTTGGCCTCCACCACCCTCCTCCTAACAAGAAAATTCACAAACTTGCAACCTCAACCCCAGTGTGCAGACACATTTACCTACCTTGTGGACCCCCTCAAACGTACATCTTCAGGATGGGGGCCACCATAGCTGCAGTCATGACCTCCTCGGAGGACGAACAGCATCACCAGCCTCACCAGCCACGCCGTCCACCTCTGACACGAGGAGTTCCATAACACAGTGCTGTGACACATCCACCTGCACAGCAGGAGAGAGGGCAACCGCAGAAAGACCTCTCTGAGCAGCAGTGCACACGGAGGCTCAGAATGACTCAACATGTAGTCGTGGACATCTGCAGCCTCCTTCATGCCGAGCTGCTCCCGGCTGGCCCGAGCACCATCTTCTTACCTGTCGCTGTCAAAGTCACCATTGCCCTCAATAACTTCTCCTCCGCATCCTTCCAGGGTGCCACCCGGGACATCACCGACGTCTCTCAGTCGTCTGCACAAAACAGCCCTGCAAATACACCTACACCCACTCTGCAGTGATACAATGGGTGGCGTCAGGTGTGGGTCTTCATGGTGATCCTCAGGAAAGGGCATTATTGCACAAACCAGACAAGATTTGCAAAGACGTGGCAGTAGTGGTGACAATATAATATGTAATGTGAGTTGATCAGAAATCAAATATAAGTAAAAACCATGACAAACCCTCAAACACCCTTGTGCATCCCCTTCATGCTCTCGACACGTTTGTCTTACGCTGCCTACTGCACATATGTAAGTAGTCTTACAACACCAGGTTATAGTCCAACAGCTTTATTTAAAATCGCAAGCTTTCGGAGGCTTTCTCCTTCGTCAGGTGAGTGTGGGATTCCAGAATGGTACAGCATATATAGTCAGAGAACAATGCCTGGTGATTACAGATAATCTTTCCAACTGCCCGTTGTCAAGGCAATCAAAGGAGTTGAATAGTGTTCAGACAGAGAAACATTACATACAAGACTACTGAGTACACAAACGGTCAGAACACAAAGACAGAGAGAGAAAGAGAAACATCCGAAAGGCCGAGAAAGAGAGAGAATGACCAGTTGTATTAAAAACAGATAACTTTTTTTCGCTGGTGGGGTTACATGTAGCGTGACACGAACCCAAGATCCCGGTTGAGGCCGTCCTCATGGGTGCGGAACTTGGCTATCAATTTCTGCTCGACGATTTTGCGTTGTCGTGTGTCTCGAAGGCCGCCTTGGAGAACGCTTACCCAAAGATCGGAGGCTGAATGTCCTTGACTGCTGAAGTATTCCCTGACTGGGAGGGAACCCTCCTGTCTGGCGATTGTTGCGCGGTGTCCGTTCATCCGTTGTCGCAGTGCCTGCATGGTCTCGCCGATGTACCATGCTCTGGGGCATTCTTTCCTGCAACGTATGAGGTAGACAATGTTGGCCGAGTCGCAGGAGTATGAACCATGCACCTGGTGGGTGGTGTCCTCTCGTGTGATGGTGGTATCTGTGTCGATGATCTGGCATGTCTTGCAGAGGTTGCTGTGGCAGGGTTGTGTGGTGTCGTGGACACTGTTCTCCTGAAAGCTGGTTAATTTGCTGCGAACGATGGTCTGTTTGAGGTTGGGTGGCTGTTTGAAGGAGAGTAGTGGAGGCGTGGGGATGGCCATAGCGAGGTGTTCGTCGTCATCGATGACATGTTGAAGGCTGCGAAGAATATGGCGTAGTTTCTCCGCTCCGGGGAAGTACTGGACGACAAAGGGTTGTGTCCCGTGTTTGTCTTCTGAGGAGGTCTATGCGATTTTTCGCTGTGGCCCGTCGGAACTGTCGACCGACGAGTCGAGCGTCATATCCCGTTCTTACGAGGGCGTCTTTCTGCATCTGTAGGTGTCCGTCGCGTTCCTCCTCGTCTGAGCAGACCCTGTGTATTCACAGGGCCTGTCCATAGGGGATGGCCTCTTTGACGTGGTTAGGGTGGAAGCTGGAAAAGTGGAGCATCGTGAGGTTGTCTGTGGGCTTGCGGTAGAGTGAGGTGCTGAGGTGCCCGTCTTTGATGGACATTCGTGTGTCCAAGAATGAAATCGATTCTGAGGAGTAGTCCATGGTGAGTTTGATGGTGGGATGAAACCTGTTGATGTTATCGTGTAGTCTCTTCAGTGATTCTTCGCCGTGGGTCCATAGAAAGAAAATGTCGTCGATGTATCTGGTGTATAGCGTTGGTTGGAGGTCCTGTGCAGTGAAGAAGTCGTCCTCGAACTTGTGCATGAAAATGTTGGCGTATTGGGGTGCGAATTTGGTCCCCATGGCTGTTCCGTGTGTTTGGGTAAAGAACTGGTTTTCGAAGGTGAAGACATTGTAATCCAGGATGAAGCGGATGAGTTGTAGGATGGCGTCTGGAGATTGGCTGTTGTTGGTGTTGAGTACTGAGGCTGTTGCAGCGATGCCGTCATCATGGGGGATACCGGTGTAGAGTGCCGAGACGTCCATCATGGTGAGAAGTGTTCCTGGTTCAACTGGTCCGTGGGTGCTGAGTTTTTGTAGGAGGTCTGTAGTGTCGCGACAGAAGCTGGGGGTTCCCTGTATGATGGGTTTCAGGATGCCCTCGACGTATCCAAAGAGGTTCTCACACAGGGTTCCATTGCCTGATACGATAGGACGTCCGGGTGTGTTGGATTTGTGTATCTTTGGGAGGCAGTAGATGTCTCCCACGCGGGGAGTACGTGGGATGAGAGCGCGTAGGATGCTTTGAAGGTCTGGATCGAAGGTCATGATCAGTTTGCTGAGCTGGTGGGTGTGTTCCTTGGTCGGATCTGCGGGTAACCGTCTGTAGTGTTCCTGGTTGTCCAGTTGTCGGTATGCTTCTTTGCAATAGTCCGTTCTGTTCTGTATGACGATGGCTCCTCCTTTGTCCGCTGGTTTGATGACGATGTTGCAGTTGGTCTTGAGAGCGTCGATGGCGTTGCGTTGTGCTCGGGTGACATTCTGGACTGTCTTGCGAATGCGGTTGATGAATCTGGCGTTGATACATCTCCTGACAGCTTGAGCATAAATGTCAAGCTTAGGGCAGCAACCCTCCGGAGGAGTCCAATTTGACTCTTTCTTCTTCGGTTGCTGTACCGCGGATCCCTCTGTCTGCTGTTCTGGATCGTAGATTGTCTCATTGGGTTCGCTGCTGAAATCTTGGCATTTGTGGAAGAATTCCCGGTTGTGATGCATGCCCTGTGGCTGCAGCACAGGTAGTGGCAGGTTGGGTGAGGCTGACCATGAAAGAGATGCACGAGAGGGTGAGTATGAGATGGAGCCTTGAGATTGTATGAGGATTGGGTTGAGTGGTAGTGGTGGGATGAGTACTGGCGAGGTGAGTAAGTGCAGGTAAGATGAGGATGAGCTGTGAGTGGGTGTGAGGAGTGATGTGATAGAGTAGTGTTGGCAGTGCAGAAGGAGATGTGGGGTGGGGGCGGTGATGTGGCAGACGGAGTGTGGGGGAATGAGCAAGTGTACTCACTTCGGCTGACCTACTTAGTTCATTGAAGCGCCTCCTGCACTGTATGCAGGTGCGTGATATGTTGGTGGTGCTGGTGACCTCCTCTGCCACCTTGAGCCAGGCCTTTGTGGTGGCAGAGGCAGGCCACTTCCTCCCGCCCGCCGGGGAGAAGATCTCTGTCCTGCTCCTCCTCACCCCATCCAGTAGGACCTGGAGTGAGGCATCATTAAACCTGTGAGCAGTCTTCCCCCTGGGCTGCTCCATGCTGTAATTTTGGCTCCTTTCTGCAGCATCAGTCAGTGGAGGACTGCCCCTTTAAATAGGGCTCCTCCAGCTGAAAGCCTATGATGCGGCTGCGCAGTCCGCCCGCTGCGCAGCTTTCCAGCGTGAAACCCGGAAGCCAAGGTAAGTGGCTTCAATTAGGCTGCGTTACCCACGCGCCCAGTCGACCCCCCGCTGCCAACCCGCCTCCCTCCTAAAATCGAGCCCAAAGAGTGCATGTTTAGGTACTTTATAGAAATAATGTTTACTTGACGACGATACAATTGCTGATTTAAGTGTCACCACGTGGCTTTATGTCAGATGAAAGTGAGAGAAAAGTGGGGATTCTGTACTGCTTTGGCATTCTCCACTTGTGCATGTTTGAACAATGCATATTGATGTGCATAAAGACATTTTCTTTTGAAGACAGAATTTGGTATGCACTTAACATGCTGAATCTTTTGACAAGTATCTGCCTCTGCTTGTCACAATTGAAGAAAATGAAGTAAAACTCTTGAAGGAAAGAATAAGGAATCGAGCTGCACCAGACTTATCTATATGACAGCAACCAGAAAGACAGCTTATTATTAAGGGACACTTGTATCAATACACCAAATGAATGGACAAATCGAATATTGCCATAAAAGACCAAAACTTTACTTCAACTATTTGTACACAGATTAAGATGTTATGGGGGGAAAAAAATTGGATAGGACCTGTTTTTGGGCAGGGGTAGCACGATCTGCTATTACCCCACGCCCAATGGCCCCTGCGCAGGCAGGATGAGACTTTCGTCACACCTGAGGATTTACCTGTAATCTGTGTTGGAAATCAGCGTTGAACTCGGATTCAATGCAATTCGCAATTTCCACCAGCAGGGGGAGCTGCAATCTCTTAAAGGCAGGCTGTCTGTTAGAAATCTTTTAAAGGTAGCTGGTACCTGTTACTTGCTGAAAATAAGAGTCTGCTGTCTGCACAGAGTCTGAACGTAGATCAGACATCGCACACGTAAAGCACAGATGCAGGTTCCATCCCTATGTTTACACACTGATGAGTTATGTTATCTGCAGTGGGGGGGGGGGGGGGGAAGGAGTGGGGGCTAAGAGGCCCTCCAGACAAAAGGCAGAGGGGGGACGAAGTCAATGCCAGGCACACAGCATCATGAACATGGATTCAGTGCAGGAAGAAGTTCAGTGCTTTGACATGAGTGGTCAAGATGAGTGAGGTCAACTGTCAAGTGGCATCTCCTACCAACTGTACCATACACTACACCCCCCCATCCCCCACTTACCAACAAATTCTTTCCATCAGTACTCAACTCTTCCAACCAGATGCTTCCTCTCACCCTTACACATTACCACTGTTTCAAGCCACCCACCCACAACTCACAGGCCAGACACACTGGCAGCTATTCAACCATGACAGGCACATCACCCAGACACATGTCCTGCTTTCTTGCAGGAGATGGTGGCGCATATCAAGAGGCAGCAAGTGGCAGTGCCATTTAGCCCCTCGAGCCTGTTCCACCATTCAATGAGATCATGGTGAACCTGTGACCCAACTCTATATACCTGCCTTAGCCCCATATCCCTTAATACCCTGGTTCACAGAAATCTATCAATCTCAGATTTAACTTTCACAAGTGAGCTAGCATCAACTGCCATCCGCAGAAGAGCGTTCCAAACATCTCTCACCCTTTGCTTGTAGAAGCTTTTTCTAACTTCACTCCTGCACATCCTGGCTCCAAATGTTAGACTATGTCCCTGCATCCTAGTATTCAAGTCTGGGAGACCCCCAAAAACAGTTACAAATGTCTCGGCAGCCATAAGCAATAATCCAGCCACTAACCTGTAAATCCTGCATGGTCCATTTAAATAGTGCTGGTGGGGGTCCTCCAGGCACTCTATGACACATTCAGATGGTCGGGTTAAGACTGTGCATGGAGTTGAGCGTTAAGTCCCAAAATGGGGTCTATTACTTTAAATCAGCATTGCACACTGATTGAAGCCATTTTCTCCCTACTTTACATGATCTCAACAGGCGTTATCTGCGCCTGCGCGAACTCCTATACCAAGATGGCGTCTGGCGCACGTCACGCTGGAAACGTGCGTGCGCATCCAAGACGCCATCTTGGATGTTGGAGAGGCCCTGCAGAGCTGAAACAATGGGCGCTATTGGCCCAATTTAGCATGCTATATGTTTTATTTCAAAATGACTGAAAAGGTTAGAGTCTTTTGTGCTGGTTAATAACATCTTCCTCTGTCTGCACTGTTCAATAATCTCATACAGCTTCATTTAGTCATTCATAATGTGTAGAATCCTTGATGACTTTAACATAAGGCAAAAGCTAATTAGTGATTCTTGGCAGGGTTGCAGGCTTTTAATACCAATGGCTGTGATCCATTTGAATATTTTTTATGTAGGGACAATTCACAGGAAATTATCATAAAACAATTGAACCATAGACATAAATCCTAATCAACTTTTTCTACAAGAACAGAAGAAAATGTAGGATTGCATGCCCTCCTAAACTACCACGAAGAATGACACCTAGAATACATACAGCACTTTTCCAGGCTGGCCACAGCCCCTCAGTAAGCATTTGAGATAATGTAGACAATTTATTTGATGTGTGGTATGCAAAGTGAATGATTTTAAGTAGATCTGCATACAGCCTGCTCAACATGTGTTTGTCACCACATGGCTCCATTTCTCTTTTCTTACTTGGCAGCTCGGCTTACCCACCCAAGGCCCCCTTTGGATTTTGCATTGTACCTAAACTTGAAAACAAACAGAGGACGGAGCTACATCTGTGGGAGTCTTTCAGGGTGTGGAGCTAGAGTTCGAGGGGGTTCTGTTTATGGCAAAGTTTACACAGTATTGTTGGTTGCTGTAGGTAGAGTATAACCTATAGGCAACAGGATAAATTGTGCTGGGTAAGGGGGAATTTGCTGATGAGCTGTTGCAATGGTGTAATCCAGACTTTGTGCATGAATAGTCCTAACTAGTAAAACCATACATTTTACAAATGGAACCTAATTCTATTTTAAACCTGTATCAAAGATTGCATCCTCAACAGCAGAGGGAACTCGAGGATTGGCATGTTTTTTGTGTGACACTCCACGTTAAAAAGATTTCCACTAAAAGGCTACAGGGCATAGTTTACTTGAAGCTGTAAGAGAAAAATAATCTGTAGACTGATAATTGGGATCAACTGATCTTTTATAAACATTCACAATGTGGGAAATCGAATTATCAGAATGCTGTATCAGATCTATGATGCAAAGCCCTAAAATTTGTTTTCACACACACATGCAATGTGGGAGACATAATCCAATGCATTTGGGGTCTTTATATGTATGTACAGATTTATGTAATGATCTCAAATTTAGTGGTAGCTCCCAGAACTGTAAATAATCACCTTCCTGAATGTATTGACACATCAGACATGCTAATACACTAAACTTATTATGCATCCATATGCTGACTATTACCTGTTCCTTTAATGGATTTTATTTTCGATTAGTCAAGAAATTAAACACAGATAGAGGTAATACTATACTGTGCAGCTGCCTGATTAATACTCATTTGAAATTCACTGCACTAAATTGAGTAAATAGCTACAGGTAAAACATTTAATTAATGTGCTGGATGCAGGGAAATCTTTAGTAATTGGATGTCAACTGAAAGCTACTGTAAAAAAGGAAGACCATTTTTCAACAATGTATATCAATTAAATTGCAAAACAATGACTGCCAGCAACATGGTAAGAATGACATAGACTTTTTAAACCCAAATTAAATTAGTAATATCATTTTTAGAAATGGAATAGGTGATTCTTATTATTCAATATATAATAATGACCTGTGGGATTCACATGTAATTTAGAGTGAATTTTAAAAATATTAAGAGTTTGATTGGTTCCCATATTGGATCTTTCCATGAAGCCTCCTCTGGAAGGCAAGGTGAGAGAGCCAAACACTTCTCCAAGATTCCAGTGGTATTATCATCCACATCCAGCCTACTCCAGTTCACTAGCTGTGGGCTACAATAATCTTCATTGGTTATTCTCCTAGATCAGATTTTGTTGTACTTTTAATAAAACTTTCTGTAAGAATTTGTACAGGTGAAATTTATGAAGCTAAAAGTCTCAAAAGATTTCACTTTATTCTAAGGTGGTTACTTCACAGTGAGGGTTGGGGAAATGGATTTCATTCTCTGCTGATTCATTGATATTCTTTTATTCATGGATATAGTAGTTTGGAAAGAGAACATGATGCTGCCTTTACACATGAACACAGGTTAAATTACACATTGTTTTTTTCCACAGCAATGTATAATGAAATTCTTATTCAGAGTGGAGTGTTTAATATCAGTCTAAGCTAATCTTACTTTCCCTAGCCGACTTTGTAAGTGATTCTCTCCCTCCCCTTAGGTCTGCCTAACATATTCTCAGAAAAAAGGCAAGTGCCCAATTCCAAGACACTTCCCATGCCCCTTTAATCCCTGTTAAGAGCTCCACTGGAGTGATGAGAGTTCATCTGCTCTCTGGAGTTTGAATGTTTCCTGTGGAAAGTGTGTTGCTCAGCTGAGCAGCCTGAGATTGGGATCTTATCACTCAGGGAATTGAAGGGAAGTACCAGTGTCCTTCTACTCCATGATGCAGCTCAGTTAATTAGTGAAGCACCTTATCTAACTTTATTTGAATAGACATTGGCTCTTTTTCCTCCAACAGTTAGCCAACATTTTATTCATGTATGAATATATGATACAGTGTAGCAAACAGTGACTAATCTCCAAGTATTCCATTTTCATACATGAACGTGAATAGTACCACAGTAGGTCCAGTCACAAAGATGACTGGTTCAGGGTTATGTTTCCTATAGTCTTGCTTGTGGTTGTGTAGCCCAATGTATAAAGTATGGGGCTTCCTGCAGTGTGTGCATATGAGCGTCCTCTTTTAGTCATTTGGTTCTTTCTGCTATTGTTGTTGACCAGGTTTCATAGCAACTGCTTTCCTTGCTGCTGTTGACTACACTGCATTCAAAGTTGTCCACTCAGTGTTGTAGTATTGAATGTAGTGCTGGTTGATCTGCTGCAAGCATCTCCCAGTTATTTGTATCAAAGCCACATTACTTCAGGTTGTGCTTCAATATGACCTTAAGCGCATCCATTGCCCATTCTGGGATAAGTTTTTGTCTTTCATAGAAACATAGAAAGATTTACGGCACAGAAGGAGGCCATTCGGCCCATCATGTCTGTGCTGGTAACTATGTACTGTGCCTCTTTGGTCTCTTCATTGCAAATATTGTATATCTAATGTACGCATCAGATTTTTTGGCGTAGAGTTTCACGAACCAGGAGTGTGTATCAACAATTGATATTGTGCTGACCCAGGCTCACTGTTTTAATATGTCAAAGGATCAACAGACCTTTCTGATATGAGCAAGCATTTCTTGATCAATTAAGGTGGTGCTTGAGGTCATGCATCCCAGGTAGATGAAGTCAATTACAGTATTGAGTTCCATACCTTTGATGGTGACAGGTGGTTTAATATATTATCCTAGGCTTTCCATAGCTTAAGCTTCGCCTGCAACGGATTCCCCCCCACTTTCTGAACCCGAGACCCCCCCACAAGATGGCCCTGAAGGCCAATCCCGCTACCTACCTGATGTCACTGGGCAGCCTCCGGAAGCACAGATTTCCTCTGCTTCCGACCGACTTTCTGCCCAGAACAGAGGGAAGTCAGTCAGCGGATTTAAATGAGGCCCCAGAATTAAAATAGTCTGGGCCTCATTTCTGGAGCATCAGGTGAGTTGGAATTTTTTTTTTTATTATTCATTCATGGGATGTGGGCGTTGCTGGCGAGGCCAGCATTTATTGCCCATCCCTAATTGCCCTTGAGAAGGTGGTGGTGAGCTGCCTGTGAGTAATCTGTTAAAGGTTCGGTCCCTTGTGCAAGGAGACTAGAATGTTTTGTTCCAAAGCATAAAGGTTTAAATCAGAAGTTACAATACAAGAGTACAGTTATAACATACTAAACAAGACATTGAGATACAACCTGGCAAAGGTGAACACCAACAAGGTTCCAAGGTGATTACTCTCGAAGGTCCTTGTTATAACTCTAGAGCGGACCTGTCTCACTCCGAGAATGTTCGAATATGTACACTTTACGATGTAATTAATAAACACATAATCACAAATTCGTTCTGGACCTTGAGCCCCTGGCATACCCCCCCCCCCAACTTCACCCCGGCCCGCACATCAATCATTTTCTCTGTCTAATGCTAGCAGCTATCTGTTTTACTCCTGCACATTCCACAAGAAGGCAGAACCTAATACTGACTTATTCTTTAAACATTTGTTATTCACATTACTTGACCCCTTTCGGAACCGCTCAGGGTCTGTGCATAGACAAATTCCCTATATCGTGACATGCCCCGGGTCTACAAATTCTCAACACATTTTAATAATGCTCAAAACCTGCAATGTAAGCAGATTTCGGCATTGCCTCGCTCAGCCTGTCCTTCTGTATTCTAGGTAAGTTTTAACTTGACCATTTCATGATCCTTAGCGACTATCCTACAATTCTTTCCGATCTTATGTTTATAAGCGGGTGCGGAGGAAGATGCTCTGCAAACATCCCCATCCTCAATAATGGCGGAGTCCAGCACGTGAGTGCAAAAGACAAGGCTGAAGTGTTTACAACCATCTTCAGCCAGAAGTGCCAAGTGGGTGATCCATTTCGGCCTCCTCCCAATATCCCCACCATCACAGAAGCCAGTCTTCAGCCAATTCGATTCACTCCACGTGATATCAAGAAACGGCTGAGTACACTGGATACAACAAAGGCAATGGGCCCCGACAACATCCCAGCTGTAGTGCTGAAGACTTGTGCTGTAGAACTCGCTGCGCCTCTAGCCAAGCTGTTCCAGTACAGCTACAACACTGGCATCGACCCGACTATGTGGAAAATTGCCCAGGTATGTCCTGTCCACAAAAAGAAGGACAAATCCAATCCGGCGAATTACCACCCCGTCAGTCTACTCTCAATCATCAGCAAAGTGATGGAAGGTGTCGTCGACAGTGCTATCAAGCGGCACTTACCCAAAAAATAACCTGCTCACCGATGCTCAGTTTGGGTTCCGCCAGGACCACTCGGCTCCAGACCTCAATACAGCCTTGGTCCAAACATGGACAAAAGAGCTGAATTCCAGAGGTGAGGTGAGAGTGACTGCCCTTGACATCAAGGCAGCATTTGACCGAGTGTGGCATCAAGCAGCCCTGGTAAAATTGAAGTCAATGGGAATCAGGGGGGAAACTCTCCAGTGGCTGGAGTCATACCTAGCACAAAGGAAGATGGTGGTGGTTGTTGCAAGCCAATCATCTCAGCCCCAGGGCATTGCTGCAGGAGTTCCTCAGGGCAGTGTCCTAGGCCCAACCATCTTCAGCTGCTTCATCAATGACCTTCCCTCCATCATAAGGTCAGAAATGGGGATGTTTGCTGATGATTGCACAGTGTTCAGTTCCATTCGCAACCCCTCAAATAATGAAGCAGTCCAAGCCCACACGTAGCAAGACCTGGACAACATCCAGGCTTGGGCTCATATGTGGCAAGTAACATTCACGCCAGACAAACGCCAGGCAATGACCATCTCCAACAAGAGAGAGTCTAACCACCTCCCCCTGACATTCAACGGCATTACCATCGCCGAATCCCCCACCATCAACATCCTGGGGGTCACCATTGACCAGAAACTTAACTGGACCAGCCATATAAATACTATGGCTACAAGAGCAGGTCAGAGGCTGGGTATTCTGCGGCGAGTGACTCACCTTCTGACTCCCCAAAGCCTTTCCACCATCTACAAGGCGCAAGTCAGGAGTGTGATGGAATATTCTCCACTTGCCTGGATGAATGCAGCTCCAACAACACTCAAGAAGCTCGACACCATCCAGGACAAAGCAGCCTGCGTGATTGGCACCCCATCCACCACCTTAAACATTCACTCCCTTCCACCGGCGCACAGTGGCTGCAGTGTGTACCATCCACAGGATGCACTGCAGCAACTCACCAAGGCTTCTTCGACAGCACCTCTCAAACCCACAACCTCTACCACCTAGAAGGACAAGAGCAGCAGGTACATAGGAACAACACCACCTGCATGTTCCCCTCCAAGTCACACACCATCCCAACTTGGAAATATATCGCCGTTCCCTCATCGTCGCTGGGTCAAAATCCTGGAACTCCCTTCCTAACAGCACTGTGGGAGAACCTTCACCACACGGACTGCAGCCGTTCAAGAAAGCGGCACATTCTCAAGGGCAATTAGGGATGGGCAATAAATGCCGGCCTCGCCAGCGACGCCCACATCCCATGAATGAATTAAAAAAAAGATGTCTAACTTAAATGTGAGTCATTTATATATTCAGCAGAAAGCCTTCAGAAACTCACCTTGCTACCCACCCAACCAAAACCCACCTGGAGTTAAAATTGGGTGACTTCATTCAGAATGTAGTTTTCACATCTAGAACTGGGCTATTTTACATTGCAGTCATAATTCATGACCTTGTTCAACCATTTTGCTCATATTTCATTGCTGGCCACCTTCTAGTCCTCAATTTTATATTGCTTCTCATAGCATGAGGTATTTGTAAGCAGCATGTCAGGTTTTGTGTATGCTGATGCTACGCAGCTTTAACTCTCCACCACCATACTTGATTCCATGACTGTCAAAATGCTATCTGGTTGCCTGTCTGACATCATGTGAGCTCAACAATGGAAAAACTAAAACCATCATGTTTGATCACTGCCAGAAACTTCATTCCCCATCCTAGACTTTCGCACAAGCTCCAGCTGATGATGTGAAACTTTGGTGTCCTGCTCAACCCTGAGTGAGCATCAAACCCCACATCCAGTCCATCATTAAGTCCATCTCAAAACATAATTCATTTCCATCCGTATCGCACACCCACTGCTGTTAGTCCCCTACAGATTCAACTTTTTCAATGTTCTTCTCGCTGGCCCACCAAGCTGCATTCTGTATGAATTCCAATATATCTAGAACTCCACTACCAACATTATATCCCATACAGATTTGTGCTCACCTATCTCATCAATTTCAATATTCTAATCCTTATCTTCAAATCCCTCCATGAAGTCCCTCCTCTCTACCTCTGCATTCTACTTCAGCCCTGTGGTCCTGCCTGCACCATTTGCTGTTCCAATTCTGATCTACTACATATCCCCCCTCCCTCCACTCTACCAATGGCAGAACCAACTTTCCCCCACATTCTGAAACTCTCTTCCTAAACCACTCTGCTTTGCAATATCTCTCCCTGCATTCAAAAGCCTTTTTAAAAGCTACCTTTTAGATAGTACCTTCAGCCATCTCACCTAACTTCCCTCTGGATTCCTCCCTGCCCCAGTTGTGAAATGCTTTGGGTTGTTTTGCCACATTAAGAACACTATATAAATGTAATTTGTTATTGTTCTCAGCAGTTGACTTCACCTAATAAGGCTCAGTCTCTTAGTGTGCTGTCCTGGTGCAGAGGTCACCAAGACATTTATCATAACAGGCCAAGGAGCCTTCCAAGCTGAAAGAGATCTTGACTTGCTGGCATATAACATCTAACTGTAGTCGCTATGGGTCATAATGGACTTTCGTTGTCTATGCGATTTAACGAACTTGTTCCTCTGATCACAACAGTAATAGTAACATATAGAATCAAAGACAAACTTCTCAACCACAGAATGCCCTGAACTAGCAAATTGGGAATAAGTGTTTATTTAAGTACTGTTTATTTTATCGGTCCATATTAATTTCTCTGATTTAGGAAGGACACTGCTTATAACTGGAATGCCTGTGGGAACTGGTCCCGCTGCAGCCAAAATGCTATATTATTCAAACACTGCCTTCTCTTGCATATGTGATTCCACCTGTACTTCCTACTCCTTGTGGCTGCTTCTTCACAGCAAAATTATTTATATGCCATCTAGGCATACTCCAAAAATGTTTGATTTATGATGAACATATAGCTGATACTTTTGGATTGCTACTTACTCCCATCCCAGACTATCAGTGTCTTATCAAGTTAGCTGGAAGGGATTTAGAAATAACATAAGGAGTGAAACATTTACTTAAAACTATTATAGTGCACAACTAGAGTTTCCCTGTCAGCAACATCAGGTTTAATTTGATAGGTCACTGTTGAAAGTTTTCTGTAACTGCATGTAGGCCACACCAGTGATACAAATTAATTGCGGTGCAGCAGCAATCAATTAGAAGAGCAAGAACATAAACATACCAGTTCCAGGTTTCCCATCACTATTAAAGTGACAGATCTGATTTGTGTCTCAGAGAGAATGTTTTCTTTAATTTCTTTTGTAGACGTTTAATTTATGTTGATGGAATCTATAGACAGCTGAGAGAACTAGTGATGATTGGCATGTCATTCTCTCATTCATACAAGAAAAGTTATAATCCTATGGGTGCATGAATAAGTTATAAGCATCTGTGGTAAATATTTGTGCTAGTACTTTTGACAAGCAGATATATAAATGGGCAATGTATATAATAGGATTGTCCAATACATTAGCCACTCGTCACATGTGGCTAATATGGAATCCAGATGTGGCTAATTGTATTTTTGATTAGTAAATAAAATGAGTAATAGACACCGTTATTGGGCATGTGATCTCAATACTCATATTCACCTGATGTATCAGGTGTACTTTAACCTTTTTGTACATTTATTGCTGAAATGGTAAGACGAAAAGCAAAGTGCGCGAGTGTTTTTTCATTCGTTGTGTGTGCTTTACTTCTTTCATTACTGTTTATTGGTTATTTGCTAAAATGGTGTGTAATACGGGTGAAAATGCTGCACTTCAGCACCATGGAAACACGAGAAACATTGTATGGAGAGGGGAGCAGTCACCGTGGTCACTCAACAAATCAGCATAACCGCTCCAGGCCAGCAGAAGAAAGCAAACTTAACCAATAACGAGCAGCTCCAACAGGGCATGTCATGGCAAAGGTAAAACAGCATCCACCCACGTTCTGGATGGAGATCAAGGGCAGGTCTGGCACGTCTCCTGGTGCGAGTTCAACACTTTCAGCAATCACCGACCCCATCTAGTCTCCTTTAAGTGGCTGTTTGCTGCGTCCTGCCTCGCAACTGGGCAAAGACATCGAGCCAGCAGCAGCTGAGGAGGAATCAATCCTCAGGAAAAAGAGAATGCATGTAAAGCTGCTGCAAGACCTACACAGCAAGCAACCAGAGCTATTAGAAACCAGCTCATAGACCAGCACTTTCAGTAAAAGAATGGTGGTAGACAATTAAGCAACTAACCGGAGGAGGAGACTCCATGAACAACCCCATCATCAATGATGGTGGAGCCCAACACGAAAAGACAAGGCTGAAGCATTTGCAACTATGTTCAGCCAGAAGTTCGAGTGGATGATCCTTCTTGGCCTCCTCCTGAGGTTCCCACTATCACAGATGTCTGTTTTCAGCCAACTTGATTCATTCCATGTGACATCAAGAAATGGCTGAGTGCACTGGACACAGCAAAGTCTACAGGCGCCCACCTGTAGTGCTGAAGATCTATGCTCCAGAACTAGCCGCACCCCTAGCTAAACTGTTCTATTACAGCTATAACATTGGCATCTACCTCACAATGTGGAAAACTGCCCAGGTCCTGTCCATAAAAAGCAGGACAAATCCAACCCGGCCAACTATCACCTTATCAGCCTAATCCCAATCATCAGCAAAGTGATGGAAGGAGTCGTCAACAGTTCTATCAAGCCGCACCTACTCACCAATAAGCTGCTCACCGATGCTCATTCTGGGTTCCACCAGGACTACTTGGCTCCAGACCTCATTACAGCTTTGGTTTAAACATGGACACAAGACCTGATATCCAGAGGTGAGGTAAGAGTGACTGCCTTTGACATCAAGGAGCCCTATTAAAACTGGGGTAAGTGAGGATCACGGGGAAAGTCTTCAGTGGTTGCAGTCATACCTAGCACAAAGGAAGATGGTTGCTGTTGTTGGAGGCCAATCATCACAGCCCCAGGGCATCACTGCAGGAGCTCCTCAGGGCAGTCTGCTAGGCCCAATTATCTTCAGCTGCTTCATCAATGACCTTCCCTCCATCATAAGGCCAGACAGGAAGACCTGCAGTTCACCCTTGCAGTCCTGGTCAAATCGTTAAACCTCTTTCAGCACTGAATCCAGGTGTGCACGTTGTTGCTCTGCGCGTTCACTGCTTCAGCAATTTCCTTGCAGCATTCCTCTTGAGTCTGTTTAGGTACTTTGGTGCCATCCTTACAGAAGATGACCTGCCTCGGTTCTCTCACTTGCAGCACCTCCACTGCCAGCCATTCATCCGTATACACACTAAAACAACAGCCAGAGTACACAGTGACTTCAGTAATGCAGCCATTTATCAGCACACACACTAAAACAGCAACCAAAGAGCTCACAGTGACTTCAGTAATGCAGCCATTTATCAATACACACACTAAAACAGCAGTTAGCAATGACCAGTTCTGCAGCGATTGGTCAAAATGCATAACGGAACAATTCAGCAATGCTTAAAGGCAAATGGACACCTCTCTAAGAGGAGCATTCATCCTTTAAATATTGAGGATGGCCGGTGGAAATCCCATCCTGCAATTGAGCGTGCTGCCCATCATGAGATGCAAATAAGGCTCGCCTGTCAAAATCAGCGGGATCTTCCAGATTGGGTAGCTGGAACAATCACATCATCCAGCGGGCACTCCAACGCTGCTCTGGGGAAAAATCTATCCTAACGAGTGCATCTACATTTAAATTGATAGTTACTCCTCCTAATCACCTTGTTCACTGAAAAAAATAAACATTTTTTCTCTTTAAAAACACTTTCCATATCTGTTTTCTTCTTCCTCCTAACTCCCAATATTCATTTTGGTAGTGGGAGCAACCATTAAAATAAATGGGCCCTAAAATTCATGGGACAAAGAAGGTAGAAAACCTGTTTTCCATCAGCGAGTGAACCAGAGAGAGGGGCACAGCCCAGGTACACTGGGATTCCACTCCATTTGAACTGGCCCTTTAAATTCTAGTTGGGGAGACCACAGGAGGCTCTTCTGCCCAGCCCCCCAACGTCAAATGGGCGTGTCTGGTGAATTTCTCAGACTACTCTGGACATTCAACCCTTAATGGCCTTAAAAGTCCTCGTTGGAACTCTGACTAGCTCAGAGACTGCTCTGGTCCTGCCAAGGGCCTTAAGGGGGCACAAGCCTTTACTAGGGAAAGGTAATTGATCCCAGAGGGAATCAATTACCTTCCCCAAGGAGGCATGCTAGCTCCATTGGAAGAAGAATATATGAAAACGAAGATTTCTTAGTGCCCTCACTGGGCCTCCTCTCCACAGTTGGAACAGCATGGTACCATTCTGACAATTCAGACATTGGGTTGAGCACTGCTGAAGTACCCTTGCAGACATGATGCCCCCGTTCCTAGCCATGCAAATGACTCTGTCCCCGGGATTCGAGCAGAGTCTCCAGCCGCCGGCATGGGTAGATGGGTGTTCGGCTCCATCGTACTTGTGCTAGTGGAATAGACCCCAAGAATTTTAGGACCTTGGTCTTTCATTGACTTGAAACCACCTCCAGAGGTCAGTTTTCCAGCTAGTCGTCTACCAAAAATGTAAAGGTTGACACAGTTGCAGGAAAACCTTCTGATGCATAAAACCATATCAAAACAAGAAATGGTGCCAAAAGATGAACAAACTTGGTGGTCCGAGAGCCCATACAACTGGACAAGCTAACGTGTCTGTTGCACAGCAAGGGAAAACCACTGCACAATATGGTTGGTGCCATGTATAATACTAAAACTGTTAGCTGTGTTCAAACGCAACACTGGATTTTAATCTTTCTACTGGAAAAAATGTTTGCATTGCACTCCATGATGTGATGGGGGAGGGAAACTACTATTAATGCAGTGTGACAATTTCATGAACCATGATAGATTTCTCCCCCTACTTTTCCCCCTTACTTGCAACAATTAACGCACTGAAAAACACAATTTGTGGCTTTGTTATTTCTGATACTTGCAGCGATAATAGAAGTATTGGCCATCTCAATATGTAAAAGATTGATTGCTATTTGGTTACCTAACAAGTCTGTGTACACTGTGCAACAGTTAAAGAAGGACACTACATCCATTTTTTAGTTCAACTACTACAGTAACATGAACAACAAAATCACAACTACCAAGAAGTTAAAAACAGACAACCTCCAATCCTGTAGTTATTGTTGGTGAAATCCCCTCTCAGAGGATAACAACAACTATTTGGAATGGTCTGCACGCAATCTTGTCAGTAGCTATTGAAAACTTGTTAAGAATTCTTTATCACAGAGGAGGTTGCTTTAGCAGCAGTTTATAAATTGTGCATTGTTTCAGTTTCCTTCTTGGCAGTTATCATTTATTTACAAGTATAATTTTCCACAAGTAAATCCATTTTATCAATTCAAACTGTCAGAAAAAATAACTGTGTATGAACCATGGTATAGATCGGGTTCCTTTTGGTGTTACTGTCATAATAATGATGCATTTTGTGACATTACTAGAGTGTGCTTTTATTTGTCAGGTCTTTCATCTGAGCTTGTCTGTCATGTTGTTATCATTTCTTCACAAAGATCTGTTTTTTTCTTTATGTTGTGTGAAATAAAAGACAGTTGTGTGACACTTTTAGGCTGGTATGATTGGTCTATGATTTAGAGATACACAATACTAGACTCTGATGTGTAGCTCAATCATAGATGCACAAATAAAAAGTAAATAATTAGAAGGTGGCTTTGCTTGAGTAAGCTATATTTTCCAAATCTTTCCCCACTACAGTAGCCATTTGATTAAAGTATACCACTGCCAAGCACAAAATTCCAATGTACCAAATTACTTTCCTTCTTACCACCATTACACAGAATTTATGGTCCCAAAAACTGAATTTAAATGTATACTACTGGTTCATGTATAGCCTTTGTCTAGTAATTTACGTTTTGGAGCTCAGTACAATGAATATTGACAACCAATTGCCAATTTCACTAAAACCAAAACATTTTATGATAGCAGTCGAATTGTTCACATATTAAACTGTTGTTTGAATACAGATTTAGTTGCACAATTTATTTAATAGGCTGACACACATCACTTGTTTTTTATCTGCAATATATAACAATCACAATTTAAACATTACTGCCTTTGCAGAGGGACAATTTAATAGGACTCTGTTTATGTGTTTCTATCCATTTGCACTTTGGATTGAGAATTTACAGAAGAATTTCTGTAATTTTTGGAGCTGCCACCAGCAAGGTAAATTGTGGAGAGGGTTGCGACTGTGGGGTGTGGGGGTCCCGGGGTGGTAGCAGACAGAACAGATTATTTTTGTGAACTAATTGAGCATATGCCTTTTAGAGGGCCTCTTTCTCTTCCATCGCCCATGGAACTGGTCGGATTGTGCACTGCGCAGGCTCCAACGTTCCTACCTAAAATAGCAATCAGGCCCCTGATTAGGTCATAGGAATCGATTTGCATATTAAAAGGGGCCTATCGCCTGAATCTGGCGGCCACATTGCCGGTGTTAACAGGGCAGTAAGGCTATTGATCCAGATGTTGAGGCCGTTACCAACCCATTATCGCCAAGCAAATGCACTCAAAATCGACCGCCCCTATGTTTTAATCTGAGCCAGAACAAAATATATAGTCCAAAACAACAACAACAGCACCTTGCATTTATATAGCACCTTTAACATAGTAAAATGACCCACGGCGCTTCACAGGAGCAATTATCAAATAAAATTTGACACTGAGCCACATAAGGAGATATTAGGGCAGGTGACCAAAAGCTTGGTCAAAGGGATAGGTTTTAAGGGGCATCTTAAAGGAGGAGAGCGAGATAGAGAGGTGGAGAGGTTTAGGGAGGGAATTCCAGAGCTTAGGGCCTAGGCAGCTGAAGGCACGGCCGCCAATGGTGGAGCCATTAAAATTGGAGATGCGCAAGAGGCAAGAATGGGAGGAGCGCAGAGATCTTGGAGGGTTGTAGGGCTGGAGGAGGTTACAGAGATTATGGAGTGGCGAGGCCACGGAGGGATTTGAAAACAAGGATGAAGATTTTAAAATCGAGGTATTCCAGGACCGGGAGCCAATGTAGATCAGCGACCGCAGGGGTGATGGGAGAACGGGAATTGGTGCGAGTTAGGATACGGAAGCAGAGTTTTGGATGAGCTCAAGTTTATGGTGGGTGGAAGGTGGGAGGTCGGCCAGGAGAGCGTTGGAATAGTCAAGTCTAGAGGTAACAGTAATAGTACTTACAGATACTAAAAATTACTTATGTTACTATTTATTTGTACATGCTCATATGTTATTGAAAGAACAAAGTCTGGATACATCTTCATGTTATGACTTTTCATAATAGTTTCAATTTTTTCTGATATTGTCTGGTTTCTAGTGTGCTGACTCACTTGAAAAAGCTATTTTAAACCTCCATTACAGAAAAATAAAATAAATCCTTGTTATTTCCTCACATCAGGTCTTCATATAGTCAAAATACACCAGAACAACATATGGCTTCTTCACTTGGTCATTTTTGCCATGATTATTTGGTTCAGCATAAACAGCCAGTAACTGGAGCAGAAGTGGGGAAGAAAATGATTTTTAAGTTATTGAAAGAGGACCATAGCTGTCATGGGGTATGTTTTTAATAATCGATGTGTCAGGTTTTTGACTGCAGTCATATTGTGAAAGAAGCTCTAATCACAGTCATACATATTTTTACTCAAAGTTACTTCACTTTATACAAGCCATATACAGATCATAAAAAATGACTTTCCTTATCATTATCACAGTAAGGAGAATGGTGCTCCATTTCATCATTTCGCCAGCTGGATCATATACTAGTGTGGTTGGGAAGCATACTTTTCAAAATAAATGCATTAATGCTAATGAAGTTTTCACATTAAACAGGATTTTTTATATAAGTTAAGCAAATAATAATGATGTCTTTCTGCTGATTAAATAAAGTTTGAATGGAGTGCATCATTTTCTTATTTTCATTTCCACAATTCAGACATATTTAACAATGGCTTCATGCACATTTATTCGTTTGATACATCATTTGAAACAGTGCAGACCACATAGGAAAACAGTTCCATTTAATTCAATAAAGCAGCCACTGACTCATTATGGAATCATTCTCTTCCATTTCTTGACCCTTATAAGACACATTCATAATTTCTCAGGACAGAACTCCTGCCAATCTGTAATTTACAAACCTATTTACCAATGGAAGCCTGTTGAGTCTTATTCTTCCTGGTTATGGAAAGCAAGCTTTTCATGCAGGCTATGTACTAGAAAGCCTCATTAGTAATTACGGCTGAACTTGACACAGCTGACCCGCAGCAGTATGATAATCTTGCATATATGGGGCTCTCCCATTGATGAAGTGATATTACTTTTTTGTTTTATCAAACATTCTGATTCCCCGCAATTTTATTTTTCAACCAAAATGCATTGAGTGGGAAGATGATGCAACAAGTGTAAACATGGAGAATTAAATAACATCACTTGAACCGTGCAAAGCAATGCAACGCGTGTATACCACCTTCTTGTACATATCTCCCTTTGCGCAAGTACCATTTGCAGCCCTTAATGAAAGAAGCAACAGCCTATAAACCCAGTCATTCGCAGTATGGGATTTAATTATACACTTTTCCATGAAGTTGCACATTTAATGCCATACTTTTCTCGCTTTATGAATAGTGTAATCGCCCTTGTGTTTTGGAATTTAATGAACCAAAATCAAAATGACGTGTGTGTGTGTGTGTGTGTGTGTGTGTGCGTGTGTGTGAGAGAGATTTTGCTATGCATTCAATAGCAAGAATGACAGAAAATTGTTCAATCATGAACAATCAATGTGGTGGCGGTTCCACACTATTTACACATTGATGGAATAACAGGGTAGATTATCCATAGGGACTTTGGAACTGGTAAATCCCCCATGTGGCAAGGATACCCCTCTAAGGTTCAAACTAGTTTCCAAGTTATTTCACTGAAAAAAATATTCTGAACTTTCTGAAAGGATTGTGCCTTGTGAACAGAGCTTGCCCTGGGAGGAAGATCTTGTGAAAGGGTTCCAGATCAAATTTAAAGGGAAGTGACCACTTAAAGCTCATTGGCTGCATATGGGAGCAAAAATTCTATGCATCTTAATAAAGTCTCAAAATGGATTTGGAACATTTCCCCCAAGCTACATTGGGGGCGGAGAAAATGACAGGCAAAATTTACGTGAGGTAAAATGTAGTAACATGAAATGGAGTCTGTGCGCAAGTGGTACAGCACCTTACCCCCTGTTTGACGGCCGGTGAAGTAGATACACTGTCCCATGAGGTGGGCTCTGGGAGGGTTGCCATACTTGACACCCCACTGCACTCCCTTCAGAAGGTGACATGTATTGGTAGCCAGGTTCATTGCAGTATACGCTCTTCCAGTACTGCCAGACCTTGGTTCCCCTAGTCCTCCTGTTGATTAAGCTACCCCAGGATTGCCCTTCACAGAACCTTACCCCCTCTTTATCACCTAGGTCTGAGGAACACCGTCCACTGCTTCCTGCACCCAGGACCACATCCAATGCTCCCAGACCCTAGGTCTCTCCCTCTCCAATGCTCCCAGATCCTTGCAGTCTTCTTCCAGTGATCTGAGATCCTGGGATCTGCCACAATGATCCCAAAAATCTTCTCTGAAGTTCTCCTGCACTCCAGGACCATTTTCCAATGCTCCCTGATGCTGGAACCCCCTCAAAATACTACTAGACCTCATTCCAGTACTGCCAGACCCCAGCCCCCTTTCCCAGTTCTCCGAGATCCCAGACCTGCTCCTAATGCTGATAAATCAGTATCCCTGGTAATACTATTTGGCAAAATATCCCTGTTCTTATAAATCCTCCAACTCACTGTAACTAATATCACAATATCAGTTAGTTATTAATTAAAATTGCAGACATTTTATTGTATAATAAAACACAGTACTAAAAAATGTAAACATTGCAACAAAAAAGGTCATCTAAAGACTGCTCCTCTTTAAGAGCTCCAATGCACATGGTGCTTCCCTTATGCCCGTTTAAAATGAGCTTTGAAGGTAAAAAGGCAATCCTGTCGCAAAAGCTAGGTAATTGCACCAGGGGTCTTCATTTCAAATTTTTTGCTTGAATTCTGGGACCTCAATGACGCTAAGACTTGAAGAGTGTGCAAACACTACAGCACACAAAATCCAGCTGGCCAAAAATCCGTGGTGAAAAGGAATTGGACAGAAAAGATGTCTAAGGAATTCTTACCTAGTTTTTCAATTCCTTCCCCTGTCCATTCTGCACTTGCACAATTGGCATAGCTGAACAGAAAATCTACCCTAACATTCATCTCTATCTAGGTACCGCACAGGATTATTGGCTGGCCTATGAATGGCTACATGCATGAAGTCAATGATGCTTTGTACCTTGGAGAAGACAGCCAGTTGATAAAGCTGTTTTTGCCTCTGCTACTGGCCAATACTGAAGTGTACATAAATTGATGTGTGGTGAACAGAGATTCAATAACCTCGTTAATTCAGCAGTGGATGAAATAGAAATTGATGACACGTACGATATCCTCTATGGGTTACTGGAAGGATCTTCTGACATAATAGTTTAGGCAAGTAGTGTATTTCACTGTCACTGGTCGTGCAATGCAGATGGTTCACTCTCCCTGCAGGACATTATATACCAGATGGCACACCTCAGTCACAGCCTCTCTATTGAGTCTGTTTCATCATGCAAAGCAACTACTAACTGATATTAATTTCAGCATTGCATTAGGTTCACTACTTTCCAGTTTTTTCCTAGCCTACTGCTAAAAATGTAAAGTCATTACTATTTTTTAAAGGCTAAACCTAAAATTTCCTTCCCCTGTAAGAGCCATGTTGCACAGGATTTGTGTTACACAATGCCACTAGGTATGCAAATAAGTTGATTCCGTAATTTATGGCGGGGTAACTGGCCCCATGAAATTTTAGATATTGGCCTATAAGGCCAGCCGCGCAGCACCTGTTTTTCAGGCACTAACTGGTCTACTAAGCTCCAAATAAGGCAGGCAGGAAGTGCGCACACATTTCTGGCTGGAAGTGCGCTACCCGCCATATTGGTGAAGGGGAAAAAAATAGGTTGTCCAGGGCCCATGCGTGAAACAGTTGTTAGACCCTTTATTTGCATATGCAAAGGGCCTAACGCCTGTTTGAGGCCCCCACTTCAAGATTGGCTTGCCCTGAGACAGCCAGTGATGGCTTCACTCAGTAAAACAAGCCCTTGTGACCACTTGCTACCAAAAATGCAAGTTTTTCAAATATACTTACCTAAATGTGGAGCCCGGAGTGGCAGGAGTGCTCCACCAGACACCACATTTAAACAAATCTTGCCATCGCTCCCATCCCCCCTCAATCACAACCGCTCCTGAACCCGGCCTACTTTCCTCCACCCCGGGTCTCCTAACCACCACCACCTACCTCCCCGCCCCTTAGCCCCAGCCTCCTATCCTCCCCCGGTATCTTCTACCAACCCCCGGCCTCCTCTCTGATTCTCCGGCCTCTTATCCTTTCCCTTCACCTCCCTCTACCCCCGGCCTCTGATCCCAACCCCCAGTCTCCTCTCTGGTCCTCCCCCCACTCCCCCAGCTTCACTTACCTGAGGATCGCTGTGATATTAGCGGCAGCCTGATCTTGGTTGAATCTTCACCACCTGGCTGTTTGCATCACACCGGCTTCATTGTAATGAGACCCAATGCCCAATATCAGGGGTGCCTCGGGCCTCACTATTCAGGCACAGGCATGGACTCCCTGCGCACCCAACTACGAATTTCTACCCCAATGCCTCCGTCTCCTTTATTTGAACTGGCATACATGCAAATATAATCTAAGCAATTAACCAAACCAATTTTTCCATCAAGTATTAATATAAACAGAGGTTGGATATCCCTTGAAGCTAGCAACATTTTCCAGACAGGTCCTATTTGTTTCTACTTACAGGTTAATCAAGACAAAAGAGTAAGGAAAACTTCAACAGGAACAGCAGTTAACAGAAGGCAGTTTAAATTTAATTAATTTGTAATGCTTCATGGCTGAATGATGTGTATTTGTTCAAAACATGTAGATATTCCCTCACAACTAAAATTTCATATAAAAAGATGTAATCAATGCTCTAGTTTGAAACAGGATGGATCTAAGTTTTATCACATATAACCATGTTAATAGCCTAAGCATAGGCTGTCGAAATCTTTAATTTATTCCAGAAGGCTGTTGACTTTTGACACAATACATCAAACTTAAAAATAAGATAATGGTCAGGCATATTACTAGTCCTCTGTGAAATCTCATTTTTAAAAATAAATATATATTTTATACAGCAATATGTTATTCCATAATTATTACTTTATAATATTATATAAATAGTCTCATCAGTTATTGTTATGGATCAGGTAATATTATAAATTATAAATATTCAAGCCTCCTTATCTTTATAATCTAGTAATCATATGATCAGACAATATACCTTTCACAGGCTATGTCCTAGGATTACGGTATGACTAAATGCTTTCAGAGTTTCCTGAATCTTTACTTACATAATGCCATTAAATATTTGGCTGCTGATTGGGATCCTCACTGAACCCTAAACCAAAGAGAGAAAAGAGGCGGTTTACTGTTATCATATTGAATTGGGGATGCAGTTAGTCAAATTCATACTTTGATCAAAAGACGGCCCCTTTTTTATTAAATAGATCAATGCAGTTTCTACAGAGCCAAGATCACCACAAGAGTCACAAACAAGGGACAACTGGCCTCTGCTCTTGTAACCGGCAGCACCATATTTCTCTGACCGTAAATAAATGGTCTTCTTTCAAGATCGGCCACATTTTAACAGAAGGCCCAGTATTGAAGACCCCATAAAGGTTAAATCTTTTATGAAGATAAAAAAGTATTTTTATGTTGTTTCCACTGGCATCTATTCCAGCAGCATGAGGGCCATTTCACATTGCTGCTGGTAAAGCTTCTATTGCCAACACAGATAGAAGCAGCAATAAAAGACATTCCTTCCAATTTAACATGTAAGGAAATGATATAATCCCATTGGTTCTTAGGCACATTCTTCATCGGGTAAACAAGATTAAGATTCAACAAAAGCCTTCCTAATCCCAAAGTTGCTCAAATTACCCAGTAGAAATTGCCAACTAATCCAAAGTTTTTCAGCATCAGTGATAACATAGGATCCTGATGCCTAGTCACTGATCTCATTCCATACTGCTTGCTGACTCTGATCACTAACATGGATTTACAGAAAATATTTTTATAGAGAAACATCTATGTATATGTGCAAATGTGTGGCAGCATACATACACATGCTTAGATGATATCACATGGAGCTCTCTACTATTCTAAGTGGACCAACTTCACTAATCTGGTGTTGTGGATGCATTTTCTCTGGGTTCAGCATAAATTAGCCTATACTTTTTGCCCAGAACAATTTGGCCAGAATCCTGAAGTCACATTTAAAAGAGCTTTGTCATTAGGATGTATTACTCAAATACTTTATTTTCATATTAAGGATAATAGTAAATTTATACCAAATGTTTACATGTCAAAATTAAAGTTTCTTACTTCTTTTCATTCATTTTTTTGGTAATTTTCCAGGTCATTTGGTACCTCTGATTTATTGCATTTCACTGTCTGAGGACTGCAGTGGAATTTTGGGACAAAAATTAGTATAATTTTAGAATAATATATCACATGCTCTATACAATAAAAGACAAGAAAAGAAACATATTTTTATGGTTCTTTAGTTTTCTAAAATTTTCCATTATAATCTTTGCTGCTAAAAATGTACAGAAAATATTTTCTAATGATGGTTCTTATTAAATGAAAGTAAATTATTTGTATACTTGTAAGCAGTCTGGGTCCTTGAATCCTCAAGGGGTTAAAGTACTGATTCTTGTTGCAGAGAAAACTTTTTCTCTGATTATTGTATATGCATACTAATTAAATGGTTTAAGGTTTTAGAAGATGAAACCAAGTAATTTCCCTATATCTCCCACCTGGAATCTTTAAACATTGCATCCATACAGTAATCAAATACAAAATTTCATGTAAAAGATGTAACCAATGTTATAGTTTGAAACAGGATTTATATAAAGCAGAATGTAACTAAGTTTCATCAAATATACATTTTACCATGATTATAGCCTAAGGCTCTCAAAATCTTTAATTTATTGTAGAAGGCTGTTAACTAGCATCAGAAAATCTATTAGATCCAAGCATAGTAACCTTGGAATACCAGTCCACTGGGGTTATATTGGATAACCCCCGAAAACGGGCGCGGGGGTTGCAGTGCACGATTAACCCGCATCCAGTCATTGGGATGCAGGATTCGTGCTGCCTAATTATTTAAATGATTGCTGCGTGCAGCCAGCGCTACCTGCACTGTTGATTGGCTGCACGCACCAGCAGGGCACCCCAATATGTGGCTAGCGCTACTTAAAGGCAGCCTGCACCTCTCAAAGGGGAGGTGCACTGTGGCTGCAGGAAGTGGTGGAAGTCAGTTGGGAAGTGAGTCTGTGCTGTAATATGCTGAGGAAAGGTTGCGCCTACGAGAGAGCGTGCACCAAGGTTCTCAGATGATGCACGAGGGGCCTTGGTGGAAGAGGTATACAGAAGGCGGGGCATTCTATATCTGCAGTGGGGCAAGAGGCCCTCCTGACATATGCTCAAGAGGCAGCGGCAGACGAGGTCAATGCCAGGAGCATAGCGCCAAAAACATGGATTCAGTGCAGGAAGAAGTTCAATGATTTGACACGAGTGGTCAAGGTGAGTGAGTTCAACTGTCAAGTGGCATATCCTACCAACTGCGCCACTAGCCGCATCCACTGCTCCACGCACGACACCCCCCATCACTCACCTCCCAACAAACTCTTTCAATCAGTACGCAACTCTTCAAATCAGATGCTTCATTTCACCCTCAGACTTTACCATTGTTAACACATCATAATCTCCCTACTCTAAATGCTGCCAGCGTTCATTAGGTGCGTGCACAAACGCCTTTACCAAGGTGGCATCCTGCACACTTCACGTTGCGTGCATCTCAGACGCCATTTTCAGGGCATAGATGTCCGCGTAATGCCTACAAAATGGGTGCTATGCGGCCCAATTTCGCCCCCTACAAGTCTACCAGCTCTAAATAAGATAATAAGTAGCTCTGGCTTGAAATTTGTGGTCTCCAGCTCCGTTGGCAAAAGTATAGGAGAGGAGAGGTGGGAGTTCCAGCTGTCCATTGTGATAGACACTGATCCTGTTGGAAATTCTGGAGTAAGTTCTTTTGGATATCATTGGCCACGACATTGCTAAGAGTCCCACCAGCATAAGGGTAATAATAGGGAGTCCTGGAAAATTCAGGGGGAGGGCAGAATTCAAGGTGCAAGGCTATATTTAAAGGGGTGCAGCATGTTAAATGAACCAGAGCATTGGAGCAGACACAGAGCTTTCACCTACAAAAGAGAAAAGAATAGGGACTCAACCCTCACAGGGCATGATGTAGATGTATAGCTAGCTGAAATAAGGCAGAGAATTGATCACTTCTGGAGGCAAGAACCATACCAATGCATCTGGTTGTGTGATGTGGGAGGTGGTGGCAGCAACACCTCCATAAACCCGGGGACCCCTTGCAATATTGGAAGAAATTCAATAACCTGACAGAGGCAGCAAAGATAAGTGACATGCCAACTAAATGCTAGGACTGCCTGGTAATACTTCCAGAGAGAATGCATCACTCCGTGCCTTCATTACGAGACTACTGCTATCATATCAAAAGTAAGTATTCTCCTTTCAAGAGAAGTTAGTACACAATGCTAGAGAATTGCAGGTTACCTGACATCCAGTATTTAACCCAAAAGGATAAGGAGGTGGCCTTGAAAATCCAGTGGAATAACTTATCCCAAGCTTCGGAAGATGAAGAAGTTACAAATCTTCTGCTTAGAATCAGTTTGTGATAACCAAGTGTATATATGTATATATATAGAAAGCTACTGTAATGAAAATAGACCAGAGCTTAAATAAAATGTTTCACTGAAGCAACATAAACTGATGAGGATATTATTCAGTGAGGACAGAACTCTGCCAATCATTGGTTTCCTTTCAAATCCTCAGAAACCTAACTTCTTTTTCCTTATCTTTATGGACCTTTTTTTTCTTAAGTATATATGTGTTTTATGGAGTACCTCTTTTAGGAGAACACTTGTCAGATGATGGCAGGATGGGGAAGGGAAAGATCAAAAGAAGCCTATTGGATTCATAGAGAGTCAGCTTGAAATTCAAGAGCATAATGTGTGCTGGTTCTGTGGTGGGCAATTCATGATCTACAGTGCATAGTGCACTCTACACTAACCTCCCACATTACAGCTTTTTATTATTTTACACAACTAATTCCTTATTGGCCAATTAGACTGAAACCATTTTATTTTTGTGCTCTTGCCAATATGGAGCCAAGCCATAGTTTCTAACATTTTGTTCAGGATTTTCTTAACATAAAAAGATTCACGATATTTAAATACACCATGATTTAAACAGAAACCTATAGTGTGGTCTTGGTGAGGCAGATTTAAAGGAGCTTCATTCTGCATCTAACCATGCTGTACCCAACTTGGGAGCGCTTGATGCTGACACTGGGTGCCAGAAATGGAAAACATTCCATTTCCCAGCGCTAAGATTGTTTGGCTTGATGTCATATATTAATCAGTCACACAAAATGAAAGTTTTAAAAGAAAACAGCGCTGCCGATTTTCATCCACTCCGCCGAACAAGAACGGGGTGGCAGCAGGCTGAAAATTATGGCACAGCAATTACTGCCCCTTTCCCGCCGATGTCTGGGCCTCTGTTATCTTGGTGAGGTCCTTGATATGGGCATCCCAGATGCGTGCCAGAAACAGGCTGGAGCCCCATTAGCCCAAGAAAATCGGGGTCCTGTGATGTCACGTGGCAATTTTGAGGTACCAATGGGCAGAGCATATATCGTGCACGCTCTGTCCATTGGTATGTGGCGTTGAGCGGCATAACCAGTGGTCCTTAAAAGGACTATTGCAGGCCGCTGAAGAAAAGTACAGAAAGAGGACTGTAAATCACCTGCTCAAAATTTTCATGGTCTGGCTTCTTGCCAGTGATATTGGCCGGGCGTGTCCAATGTCCACCAAGACTGTTCCTGTTCAAAATGATATTTATACACTATCTTATTCTGCTGTATTGACTTTTTCTAATGAATGTCTGCCACATATCTCCAATATAATGTATGGGTTATTTTGTGTAGCTGACACAGAATGGATTTATTCCAATGAAATACTAGCCTATCCAAGCCACACACACATACAAAGAAAGATTCACGTGGAAGATTCCAGCCCTAATTTTGAAGGATAGCCCTGCAGGAACAGATCTGAATTAATTCTAATTTCCGATGTTGTACACTGCTGGTGAAGGCACCAGACCAATGAGCTGGAACACTGTAGATTTTGAAAAATATGACTGAAGGAACATGTCAGGATAATCTATTTATTGCAATATATGTGCTTCTGTAAATGCTTCAGTGATGTGCAATAATTATCCTAAATTTAAGAAAAGCTTGAAATGGAAGACTCTCAATGAAATATCCACTAACATTCAGACTGTAATCAGGGATAGTGTTAGTAATTACTGCGGTGTTTATTTTCTAGCTGAAGCAAAGGCTTTGGTAACAATAATTTACATTTTGAAAACATGAAGTGAATTTTACTGTCCTGATTTCAAACATAGATTTCATACCATCAGGAAACATTGCAGCATCAATCATCTCCACTTTTATTAACTTTTCACAGTGTGTGGTGCAGATGTGTCCAAAACGGGCAATTTTAAACCTGGCGGGAATGGAGTGAGCAGTTAAAATCGCTATAGAGGACCTACCGCTACGTTTCCACCGGCCACCATTTTAACCGTGCAATTTTTTAGTCAGCCCTCCAGATTAAGGCAGGGGCCTCCTGAATACATGCAGGTCCTATGATGCAATTGAGACCCCAATGTCATTTTAATGCAAAATCTTGAAAGTCTCAACCTGCAAGTAAAACCTAGCAGGTTTGGTCTCCCAGAGTCACTGATGCAGTATTTAAAGGGGCACGCACCTGCAGGTAATTAGATTACAGGATCTGTTTTGCCATTTTGATTCTAAGGAGAGTTTTCACTTTCCAGGTTGCTTCTTTCTCACATTTCACATTTTTTGCCTTATGGTTGCTATTATTGCTAGTTTCATTTGGATGGATGAACAGCTGGAGGAAGAGGAGGAGCAGCAGCAGCCTAGCAACCAGCACAAGCAGCAGCTGGATCCATTAGAAGACAGCAGGTGGGGAGGTGGGGGGGTTGTTTATAGGAGGCCATACCCAACACGCAGGGCGTACAGGCCAAGCGTCACTTTGTTGGACCTATCTGAAGAGCCGTCCTTCAGCAGGCTATATTTCTCCAAGCAGGCTGTTGCAGATCTCTACAGCCTCCTGCAACAAGACCTGCTGCTTATTGGACGAGGGGCTCATGCTTTACCAATGGCTCCCAAAGTCACCACAGTGCTTAACTTCTTTGCTGCTGTCTCCTTCCAGTGTGCCAAGGTGGACATTTCTTACCTCTCCCTGAATGTAGCACACATCTGTATTAAGCAGTCACCAAAGCCCTGTTTGCCAAGGCTAACCAGCGCATCACCTTCTCCATTGATCTCAACAGTCAACAAGAAAGAGCTTGGGGATTTGCAACAGTGGCTGGCTTCCTTTGCGTGCAGGGTGCCATTGACTGTACAGAGTACAGAACTCCAGCCAGCTGCATTTGTGAATAAGAAAGGCTACCACTGCTTTAATGTCCAGGTAGTCTCTGATCACAGAAACAGGATAATGCAAGTTTGTGCAAGGTACACAAGCAGCTGTCATGATGCTTTTATTGTGTGACACTCAATCATATCCCCAATATCTTACCCTTCCACCGAAGTGACAAGATGGCTCTGGGGGGCAAGGGTACCCCCTACAATCCGGTTCATGATACCCCTCCGTAACCCCACCATGCCTGAGCAACGCAGGTATAATCAATGTCATGGGACCATCAGGATGATTATGGGCTGCAGAAGCAGAGGTTCAGGTTTCTGGACAGGTCGATGGCCTCCCTACAATATGTCCCATGAAGAATCTCCCGCATCATGGTTGTGTGCTGCATCCCGCACAACCTCACCATACAGAGAGGAGGAGGCAGAGCAACAGCAGCCGTCCTCGTCGGTCAAGGAAGACCAGGGGGAAGGCAGGGAAGCAGCAGAAGAAGGAAGGCCATCTCAACACCTTGCAGCAAGAGGGGCAAAGGATGAGTTAGTTGCTCAGCAATTCCGGTGATCTGCTCATTCTCCAGACCTGAAAATTTACACAAAACCGCTCTGCATTAACCGTTCTTGTTACATCCATCACCTTAATGCTGCATTAAAGAATATTGAAACAATTTAACCTGCTTTTATATCAATCACATACTGACAACACAGAAGCTGCTATAAAACCACACTGCACAGAAAAGTGCCAAATGTGATAAAGGTGACGAATTATTTCCCAACATAATAATTGTCTTCCATTCATTTCTCACTCAAGTGTCAACCCATGGTGCCTTTCTTATAGGAAGGTTTCTTAAGTGTATTACTCCTATGAGGTGCTCCCCTAGTGACCTCAGCAAAGCTGGTGAAAGGCTGCCGTTGCACGTGCTGGGACCCTTGTGATGCTCATGGGTGCTTGAGGCTGTGAGGGTCAGGCTGCAGACTGCTGCACCTCCGCTGTGCCGGAGAAGTCTGGCCCAGCTGACTTGGTGGCACTATGGTGGGTATTGGTTGAGGGGCTAGCAAAGGAGCAGGTACTCTGACATCGAGAAAGGGCAACACCTACCACTCCCGTGGGGCTGGGGCTCATCACATCTGGGTGCTGGGAGGAGTTAGTGGTTGTGCCAGTGGTAGAATGTGAGAAGAGAATGGTGTTAATGTATGGTATGAAGGGAACAAAGGAAGAACTAAGTTTGTTTGGAATGAGAAAGTGAGCCCTTGTGATTGTATGTTGAAGGATGTGATGGAGGGGAGGGAATTGTTGAGCATGATGAGGGAAATGAAGTGTTGTCAGGTGTTGTTGATTGAGATGAGAGAGATGAAGAGCTGTGCTCACCCTTCGGGAGGTCATTGCACCTCTTCCTACACTGAATTCAGGTCCTGGGGGTGATGCTGCTGGCACTGACCCTGTCAGCCACCTCTGTGCAGGCCTGCTGAATAATAGGCCTAGAGATGCTACTGCAGGTGCTAGGGAACAATACCTGTCTCTTTCCTTTAACCTCCTCCAGGTGAACCTCCAGGGATGCATCTGAAAACCTGGTGGCAACCCTGCAATGCATTACTGCACAGATAATTGTCTTCACACTTGCAAAGAAATCTGGCATAAGGGACTGCAACCTCACTTTAAGAGATGCATTTCTGCTTTAAACAGGCCTTGGGAAGCCAGCCTTGAAAATGGGCGGGTTGCCTGTTTCCCATGCGATTGGATGGGCAGCCCAACAATCATTTTAAAATGAGGCACGGGAGTTAAAATCACAATGGCAAAATCACGGGGCTTGCTACTCACCCCACGCCACCCCTCCCGCCCTGAGTTAAAATCGAGGCTAATGTATTTTGCTTTATTGTGAACTGATTTCTAAGGACTAATACTGTTTATGATTTGTTTTGTGTTGGCTAATTTCAGTCAAAAGACTAGGCGGGGGGCCACTACAATTATCCTTAGAGCTAAGAAATGGAGAATTCAGCCAAGGTTTCCACTCCCGCTTTCTTATCAGTAAGTCCTGCTGCACCTGTGTGCAAGTGTGAGTGAGTGTGTGTGAGTGTATGCATGCGTTGTGTATGTGTGCTTGTGTATGGTTGTCAGCTGAAGGCAGGATCCAGCTCAACTGTGACGCTCATGCTTGTGATTGAACGGCCCACGATTCTTCGGGCTCACATCAAAAATGGCCACTTACGAAAGGTATTGGAGGACTGCTGCCTGTGGAACTATACATCAGGACTACATTGCTCTCAGGAGAGAAAAGGTAAAGGGAGAAACCTGATGGGAAATTTAAAAATGTAAAAAAAATATATAAATGTCAGGAGTGGGTGGTTCAGAAAATTAAACTACTTTGTCCCAACAACTTTTCAAAAAACATCTCCCAATTGTGGATCAGTGGACTACACTAAATACATGTAGTATTAACCACAGTGAATTAATCACCATGTAAACTGGGCAAGCATGCTCCTGAGACACAATGGCAATCAATTGAAACCTGGCTAAGATTTTGACAATGGTGATAATACTATTTTAAATGGGGAAGCTACATCTAAAAAAGCTTTCTGCATAAGAAAAAGTGTCAGTGAAATTTACCATAGCTCTTTAAGAAATGCATGCAGAAGTTTTACAACTGAAATTTCTGTCAAATCTCCAATGTAATGTTGTGTCATTAAATACCTCATTTTTCCCTTTATAGTAAATTGTATGGAAAATGTTATAGAGAAGAAACATTGCTCATAGGATATCAGTGTTAAATCTGAGAAGTCTACTTGAAAATTTCATAATTACCCTTTAATATTCCAGGTCTCCAACACAGAATTCCTCATGTGAAAATTGAGCGTACCATTGAAATGTATCAAACCTGTCCGAGAGCACACTATCCCCTGGTCAAATGCTTTCCTCATCTATAATTTAGCAGTTATGTTAGAAATGCCATTAGTAAATGATTCCCTGGTTATTCACATTACCATAATTTAAACAAGACAGTATCAGAATTTCATTTTGTGATTTCCAGTCACAGCTGAGCAAATATTACTCTGAAAAAGTATTTTCATTGATACACGAAATGATACCAAATACAAGCTGGAAAATCTGTGAAGAAAAATAGGGCGCTACGTGGCCTCTCGAACATCCAAGATGGCATCTTGGCTGCGCACGCACATTTCCAGCGTGATGTGCGCTGGACGCCATCTTGAAATAGGAGTTAGTGCACGTGCAAATACCAAACACCGGAAGCATGTAAAGTCAGGAGAAAATGGATACAATCAGTGTGCAACACTGATTTAAAGTGATAAATGCCAAAATGGTGTCTAACGCCCAACTCAACGCAGTCTTAACCACGACCATCTAAACGTGTCTTAGAGTACCTGGGTACCTGGAGGACCCCCACCAGCCCTATTTAAAGGGACCATGCAGGATTTACAGATTAGTGGCTGGATTATTGCTGCTGGCTGCCAATACATTTGTAACTGTTTTTGGAGGTCTCCTAGACTTGAATACTAGGACGCGAGGACATAGCCTAACATTTAGAGCTGGGACGTGCAGAAATGAGGTTAGGAAACACTTCTACATGCAAAGGGTGCAAACGACAGTTGATGCTAGCTCAATTGTGAAGTCTAAATCTGAGATTGATAGATTTCTGTAAACCAAGGGTATTAAGGGATATGGGGCTAATTTAGGTCACAGGTCCATCATGAACTCATTGAATGGCAAAACAGGTTCAAGGGGCTAAATGCCACTGCATCTTGCTGCCTCCTGTTTTGCGCCACCTTCTTCTATAAGAAAGCGGGACGTGTGTCTGGGTGATGTGCCTGTCATGATTGAATAGCTGCCAGTGTGTGTGGCCTGTGAGTTATGGTTGGGCGGCTTGCAACAGTGGTAATGTGTAAGGGTGAGAGGAAGCATCTCATTGGAAGAATTGAGTACTGATGGAAAGAGTTTGTTAGTATGTGGGTGATGGGGGGTGTAGTGTGTGGTACAGTTGGTAGAAGATGCCACTTGCCAGTTGACCTCACTCACCTTGACCACTCATGTCAAAGCATTGAACTTCTTCCTGCACTGCATCTATGTTCATGATGCTGTGCACCTGGCATTGACTTCATCCCCCGCTGCCTCCCACTGCCTTTTGGCATATGTCTGGAGGGCCTCGTCACCACCCCCCACCCCCGCAGATATAGGATGTCCCTCCTTCTGTCCACCTCTTGCACCGAGTCCTCTCGTGCATCAGCAGGCCTGGTACAAACTCAGATGGGCAGATTGGTGAGGTCTGGCGTGCAGATTGGAGGATGTGGGACTTTGTAGTGCACAACCTTTATTCAATGTTTTAACATAACTCATCAGTGTGTAAACATAGGGATGGGACCTGCATCTGTGTTTTACATGTGCGATGCCTGATCTCTGTTCAGAATCCGTGCAGACAGCAGACTGTTATTTTTAGCAAATAACAGGTACCGACTACCTTTTAAGAGATTTGAAGAGACATCCTCCCTTTAAGAGATGGGGCTCCCCCTGTTGATGGAAAGTGCAAATTGCATTGAATCAATGTGCAAGGCCTGGATTTCAATGCAGATTGACGGTGAGTACCGAGGCCGGACGAAGTTCTCGTCCTGCCTGCGCAGGGGCCATTGGGCATGTGTTAATAGCGGATCACGCTACCTACACCCAATAATAGGCCCTATCCAATTTTTCACCCAAAGTGCGTACAGAAATTACTGATTTGGCAGACTGCACCGTTCAGGTTAAAAAGTCCACACTTATCTTTCCAAATTATTTTGCTTCACATTAAACAGGTGCGTCTAATTTTTTTAATGGTGTTCAGGAGGATTTGGTGGTTCTCTTCAGTCATTGCTGTTCAGCAGTTCTTGAGACCTATGTAATTCGTGCTCGAGCTTCTAATTTTGAATAAGTTACCACATAACCCATCCCATAACATAATCCCCCTGCACATTTTACCATTCAAAATCCCAGAAGCACCCCATCAGCATGGAGACAGGCCCATGTCTCCCTGAAAATCCCACATCTATCCTTTCCCCAATCTGACATACTAGGAAACTTCCAGGAGGAGTCAGTTCAAGATGGATTCAGGCAGAGCTTGACACAAGAAAGGGATTATCAGATTGAGTCAGCTCCTTCACAAGGGCCAGATTATGCCCTTCAGCAAGTTAAGTGACAATTTTCACCTCTCCCAGCATGACCAGTACCGCTATCTCTAGAAAATCACCACCTTCAGAACCTTGCAATTCTTGGAAGACTTCAGCATTGGAACTTTTCCTCCATTCCCCGACAACTTCCACCATGTATCAGGAACAATGCAGACAGATAAACTGCCCAAGACATCCTCCAATATTGTTCTAAACTGGTCACTAGAAGAAACAGCCTATAACAATATCCTTATCAATTCTTCCAGCATTTATTTGTTGCTTTCTCACAGTGACTGCTGAGATCAAAAATTCCATAGATTCCTGGGAATCAGTAATGAACTGGTTAAAATACTTTAAAAATAAAATAACTCACCTTCCGTTTTAAATTCCATCAATTGCAAAAAAAAAGTTTACAGTGATGTCATCCAACCTCAAATAATCAATTCATGTGTTTCAGAAACCCCTCTGAACTTTGGGGTTCAGTGTAACATAATTGGTTTGGTGTCAGATATCAATCACTTTTCCGGAGTCAGGCGCTCTGCTATGGATTTATAAATGTGGTAATCTTCGGTGAAGGAGCACTAGGAATATTAGTTCATTAAAAAAATAAAAGATACCATCAGAGTAATTTTAAAAGCTATCAGCTTTAAAACTCAATAATATTACCATCACTGTATCAGATCTGCTAGAGTGCAAATTTTGCTGTGCAATTTTGAACAATTTTAGTTTGCATAAAGCTAAAAGCAATTAGTAGCAGGTGTAATTAGTGATGCAATGATGAGTCAATGCACATTCTTGTGTTGGCAAACCTTGTAAATCGTCATTCAAGATAACTTAAGAAATCACACTGCACCTTTGATAGAAAAATGTAACTTCTCCACTAAAAGTAGTAAAACACAAAATAGTTACGTCTATATACTAAGAAATCAATTCAGCTCAAAATAAATTTAAAGACTGCATAGAATATTTTGTGAGGCTTAAAAGGAGCGTTTTGTGAATAGAGTTATTCAGTAAAAAAGGTCATTGTCTCCTTAATAGGATAGCACACCTTGTCATTCATATCCTATAAATGGAACTTTGTGACCCTAGCTGATCAGACACGTGTCTACATTGTTGAGACATACTAAAATTGAACCTGATGTTTTACTAACCACACTCTTGTCTGGAATGGAAGCGAGTGAAGGCTTCTCATTATTTTGAAATGACTCCTGTGGTGGAGAAACAGATACAATACTCTTGAGTAGCTTCCCACAAATCTAATGAACTTTCCCTGTGATTGCTTTTTTTTCGCTGTTTAGCTTGCAAATCCAGAATCAACAATGAATGTTTACAGACATGGAAGAAGGATTTCTGATGTGAAAGTGAAGGATTTACATCGGAAATGCTATCCTTATTTATATACTGCAACAAGACAACCAGGATAGAAATTGCTAGCATTTCAAACACATGAACAGCACCAGAGAAGAAAACCTTAAAAAGATCTATTCAAACACTATAATTTCATCTAGCTTCAACTCCAGTCATGACAGAAGATAATTCCCAGTTTTACAGATTAACATGTGAAATAAGAAAAATGGTCTGAGTAATCCATGGGTATAGCATACAAAATAAAGAAGTTAGGATGAATTTATACAAAATATTGGTTCGGCCACAGTTACTGTGTACAGTTTTGGGCAACCTATTATTGAAAGGACATTAAAGCCATAGAAAGTGCACAGCATAATTCATAGGAACATAGGAACAGGAGTAGGCCATTCAGCACCTCGTGCCTGCTCTGCCATTTGATAAGATCATGGCTGATCTGTGATCTAACTACACATACCCGTCTTTGGCCCATATCCCTTAATACCTTTGGTTGCCAAAAAGCTATCCATCTCAGATTTAAATTTAGCAATTGAGCTAGTATCAATTGCCATTTGTGGAAGAGAGTTCCAAACTTCTACCACCCTTTGTATGTAGAAATGTTTTCTAATCTCGCTCATGAAAGGTCTGGCTCTAATTTTTAGACTGTGCCCCCTACTCCTAGAATCCCCAATCAGCAGAAATAGTTTCTCTCTCTCCACCCTATCTGTTCCCCTTAATATCTTATAAACTTTGATCAGATCACCCCTTAACCTTCGAAAGTCTAGAGAATACAACCCCAATTTGTGTAATCTCTCCTCGTAACTTAACCCTTGAAGTCCAGGTATCATTCTAGTAAACCTATGCTGCACTCCCTCCAAGGCCAATATGTCCTTCCGAAGGTGCGGTGCCCAGAACTGCTCACAGTACTCCAGATGCAGTCTAACCAGGGTTTTGTATAGCTGCAGCATAACTTCTGCCGACCTTGTACTCTAGTCCTCTAGATATAAAGGCCAGCATTCCATGGACGATGCCAGAAATGGGAAGCTATAGTTATCAGGAGGGACTTGAGATACTGGGGTATAAATTTGTCTTGGGTGATAGCACGAAACAGACAATAGCAAATTGGCAGACATTTCGCACTCTGCCTGATTTTCTTGTCCACGTGATGTAAAGGGTAGGGAGTGCCTGAATTTTTATTTTTGATATTTATGACGCCATCCTCTGTGCAGCTGGAGTGCTGCTCAAACGGTCCAGTTGTTGCATTATGGGGTGAGCAGTTTATTTGAATCGAAGTGAGGGGTTTAATAAATCTGGTGCACAGCTTGTGTGCTGGCACCCAGCCCACTTTGCACTCACCGCCCACATTGGGGCACATTGAACAGAGCACCGTGGGCATGTTGTAGGCCTCAGGCCTGATTTTCTGGGGAGCAGATGCCCAATGTGCTGAAATGCATCAGGCTCCTGTCATATTATTGGCCCCACAGTGACAACTAAGTTCCCACCCTGTGTCCCAGCGTGTGTGTCAGTAAATGAACATCCAGGTAGGTTTTGTTGGAAGAAATTTTCCAGACTCACCTTCAAAATTGTCAGTGCAACAAGAATATTTTCAGTTGTAATTTGCAGGTATAAAGTATGTCCTGTTGCAATGTGGCCATGCACATCAAACAATAGAAGAGCCAAACAGTTGTCTACATGCTTTTCATGTGGTTGCAGGCAGTATGCAATAGTTTTAAGGGAAAATATTCGATGGAAAGCATACTTTACCCATAATCTTACTGTAGGGAAATTCTAGGTAGCCTTTCCTTGGCACATTTTTAGATGCCTGAAAACTTCTTGTGCATCTGCTTCCATGTGTGATGCTTGGTGCTGTTAGCATCCACAATGACCACCACCTGCTCCCAGGCACAATACCTTCCTCTCCTATGGGGAGGGTGGCCTGGAGTGTCAAACATATTGCAAACCTCTCTTGCAACAATAGCTGCTTCCATAAACCTCATGGTTTTACCTCACTACACCTTTAACTCTGCAGCTAATAAAAATCATGCTGCAGCCCTTTAAACTCCTGCACCTGCAAAGGAAATCCTATTCCCACCAAATGTATAAGTGCCTAGTGGAAGACTTAAATCACACTGGTAACTTGTTTTGAATAGTTAATGAGCCCTAACTGAGAAGTTGGGGCTCAATGTACATCTTTAATTCAGTGTATGCAAATTGTGCACCATACCTATCCCATGACCATTGCTGAAATCGTAACCAATGGTCTCTGGAGATGTTTGATACCAGCAGTGTGACATTATATTCCACAGCACTACCTTGCTGTGACCCACAGCCTATTACATTCACATCAACATGAAATCCCTAAGTTATAAAAAGAAAACTTAACCAAAATAATAAAAACAATCCCCTCATTTATTTCACATTCCCGTGATATATTTTGGTGCTGTTACAGCTCATTGATCTCCCTCACAGTTCCTGATCACTTCTTTCCCCTATGGCTCTCAATCTCTGCTGCAGTCCCCAGTTTGTTGCTGTTTCAATCCCTGGTCCATCAAATCACTTCTGAAGGTAGTTATTTTTATCTGAATACATCCTAGTTTAAGTTAGTTTAGTTTGACTCCACTGACATATAACTATTCAGCTCTACACTCACCAACATCCTCCGGCCTTAACTTTCTTTCTCAGATAACAATCACAAAGAAAATTTAACTTTAGCTATGTTATAAAGGACAATAAATTTGCAGAAGTTTGTTTGAAGTCAATAACACTTAGAGATATAAATGACAAAACTGTTTCATGAAGAGTAGAATGACTTCACCCTTTGTGGCCCAATCAAGTGAATCACAGTGTGTGGGGATTCCTTGCAGGAGTTTTACTATGCTGATTGTGTACCTTAGGCCTGCAAAGGAAATACCATACAATATCACAAACCTTATATTGAACTGCAGCTCCATCAGGCAAGTTAGGTTGGCTGTTGAGGTCATGACTGAGATCAGGGGCCATGTACGACAGTGGGGGTCACATATGAAAAAAATCACCTGGATCCCTCAGAAAGCAGCAACTCTACTTCACATACACTGACCTGCAAAGTTTTAAACAGCTTCCCCTCGGTTCAAAAATTATTGTCAGGTCTGACTAGATGAGAACATCACAATATTCAAATTGACTCTACCTTGAGGAAAGTACCAACTGTTCCTTGGCAAAAAAAAATCAACAAGCACATTTCAGAAATTAAAAAAGTAGAAAACAAGGCCGTAACATTTTTTTTAAAAGATCATTCTTGCTGCTTTGGTTACTTACACATCAGCACTTTACAATTGGAAGGACACCACCTAGATGCAAGAGTAATGCAGTTCCCATCAAATTTACAACTAATTTCAGCATTTCCCATCGTTTTATCGACTTCACCATTTGAATGCCATGAGGAAAAGAGACAACCACCAAACATACATTTAGTATTTATTACCACCAAAGTTCCCAGGAATTCTCTCCTAAACATATTTCTATGTATCGTGCTGACCCACACAGTTATTTCTTTCATTTATAAAACAAACTATTCTTACTGGGTTTTGTACTATATGATTTAGTACAGTTAGTATTTGTGCATTGTGATTGGTGGGCACTGGAAGTGATGTAGTCTGCCAAAAGCAGGATACAAACCATTTTGTTTGCAGCTGCAACCAGACTCTTTGATTACATTTCCCATATTTTGAAAATAAAATTCCATTTAAAAAATAAAAATACAAAGTACAATTTTATTCCTTAAATTGTAGAAAAATGTGGTTATTGAAAGAAATCAAAACAATGTTAATGCACAGCAGCAAAAGACATTTAACAAAAAGGTTTAAGAATCGGGAAAGTGAAAGTAAAGCAAGTAAGATTACATTATTAGCAAATAACATTATTAAACATATAACTGATAGCATCAAAATGAAAGGGGATGTATAAAGTAGCCTGTTCAGTGTAACACTAATTGAAAGATGCAGAAAGCAGACAGTCTCCCCTAACATACCAGCAATGTCTGGTTATTGTACACTAAGAGCTTTGGGCCATTATGTTTCTCAAAGATTAAAGCAAAATAAAAAGTGCACCTATTATTACAGACAGCTTTTATTATCTTGTTAAGCATTTGTTTTAAGGATAACTGAGTCTGTACAATAAAATAAAATGTCCATACTCATTTATCATCCTGAGTAAACAACTGCATGAACATGGTGAATAACAAATCAATTATAAGGCACCCTACTAGAGTTCTACTGCCACGAAGGAAGAAGACATTTTTTTTTTCATAATTTCAGTTCCTAATCTTCCCTGGAGTTTTCTTCTTGTAACAATATAGGGAGTAAAAGCAAATGTATTGTCACTATAAAACGCCAATGAACTATTTAAAGCTGCTCTGAGGAGTCCTAGTCTTCAAAAATGGATCAATGAACACCAACAAAAAATTAAGGGCAAAAACAATTTTTGTTTGTTGAAGCCTTGTTAAAGGTCAATTATCAAAAAGTGAGTATTTTACTCGAGGTCAGAACAGGCACTACAGAGCTTAACAGAACGGAAGCTTTTGAAATATTGGGTCAGTTTTTGCTCTGAGCGGTGAACTAAGAACACCTGCCACTCATTAGACTTGTTCGTGCCCATAGACTTTTCATGAACTTTGACACTGCAAGTTCCTCTTATTGGGTCCTCAATTCAACGTGGCGCCCTCTCCCGGGCATCTGGGACCTGTGCAAATGGGGCAAGCTGCCGTGTATCCCCTTAACCAATCAAATTGAAGCCACACAGACACAGAACCAGGAAGTGTAAATTGGAATAGTGAATTCAATGTCAATCAGTAACAGAAAGCGACATAAAGAGAGGGTAAGAAATATTGAATTAAAAGACAGAGATAAAAGAGACAGAAAGAAAAATGTATTTTTTTATGTGTGTCCAACAACAATTAAAATGTGAAGGAATGAGACTCCACTCTTGGAAAGGTAAATTTTCAGTGCCAGAGAGGTTGTTTGACAGTCATTAAGACTCACCACCCCTTAAAAGTTTGCTTACACTTAAAGAACTGGCAAGATTACTTTGTTTCCATCAAGATAGTAGAGGAAATTTGCATTGTTGCAGTCATTTCAACAGTGAGCCAGCAAGGTGCTGTTCTCGTGCAGTTTATGGAGAAGCAGGCCATCTGGTACAACAACTTCCGGATTTCCGCGTTTAACTGCGCATGTGTGGTCGCTGGAAATTACTGTACCAGGTGCAGAGAAATAACGTTGAGCACTGTTAGGCTGACCATTATTTTTAGAGCAAATTCTGGCCTGATCATAAAGCAGCAATAAAAGTAAACAGTATAGAGGAGTTTTTTGCCCAACAGTATGGGTGTTAAAGCCATTGCCAAGTACCTTACAGTTCAGCAGGATGAGAAGGTGCATTCCTAGTTATAGTCAAAAAATGTTTGAATTTGTATATGTTATGTTAATTGACCAACCTTCCAAAATACAGCAAGGTCAGACTTTGCCATTTTTGGTGAACATTAGCACATATAGAGCTCCAGTCCTGGCTCTACTTTACTGGGATCATGGCATCTATCCTCATATGAATGCTCATACCAGCATCTTCCAATTGCAAACAACAGCTGTGACATTGACATTAATATCCTGCCAATTTTTACAATCCACATGGAAATGAAATTGCTACCAAACTGACATGAATGATATGTGACATCATTCGCTGGTGTCTGCACTCTGAATAAGCAATGTAAGACACAGTATAAAACTAGGCATATCTGCATGTTATGATAGCTACTGCAGTGAACTTTTATTTAAACAGTGTGGCACAGCAGTATTTTTGATGAAGAAAGCAACACAGGAGGTTGTGTGGGGGAATACAAACAGGATTCACAGCTCAACTTGAATTGGTCAACTGCTATATCTTGTAATTTTATTTTTTATAGATGTCTATCTTCTACTACAAGGACCATTGACCATGACACACAAGGACTTGAAACTGAAAGGCAGCCATGAAATAAGAGATAATGAGATGCACAGTACAGAACACGTTCCATTCATTTGCTGGGATGTGAAGATTGTAATGAAATAATCAGGCCTTCTGCTAATGCACATTCATTGGGTGTGTATGTTTGTAGGAGAAAGCTCGCTAATGCTGAACGAAACTCCATGGGCTCGATTTTCGGACGTCCAAGCGGGTGGGTTCGTGGCGGGGGGGTGGGGCTCTGAAAATCGAGGATTCCCGGGGTGGGTCCGGAGCCCGGCTCCAACCCGCCCACTTCCGGGTTCCCCAGTGACGCGCTTAGATGCGCACACAGCCCCCGCATGCGGGACTCCCACCGGCAATTAAAGCCGGAGGGATCCCACTTAAACCAATTAATTTGATAGTTCAGGTCGTTAGCAGACCTGATTTGTAGGATATTTTAGGAGGGGTGGGATTTTCATCTAAACTAAGTGCGTTTCCCCTACTGCGGGAAACACTCCCAGTTAAAACAAACGTGTTGCAGCCCCCAGCCTGTGGCAGCTGCAAAGGTCCATTTGACGGGTGGTGGGGGGGGAGACCCTCACTCATTGCAGGAGGCCACTCTGTCACTTTAGACAAAGTTTGGCCTCCACCACCCTCCTCCTAACAATAAAATTCACAAACTTGCTACCTCAACCCCGGTGTGCAGACACATTTACCTACCTTGCGGACCCCCTCAAATGTACATCTTCCGGATGGGGGCTGCCGTAGCTGCAGTCATGACCTCCTCGGAGGACGAACAGCATCACCAGCCTCACCAACCACGCCGTCCACCTCTGACACGTGGAGCCCCACAACACAGTGCTGTGACACATCCACCTGCACAGCAGGAGGGAGGGCAACCACAGAGAGAGATGCGTGGCAGAAGGCACTACCCTCGCCACAGGGTCCTGGACCTCTCCGAGTAGCAGTGCACACGGAGGCTCAGAGTCACTCGACATGTAGTCGTACAAATCTACAGCCTCCTTCATGCCGAGCTACTCCGGCTGGCCTGAGCACCATCTTCTTACCTGTCGCTGTCAAAGTCACCACTGCCCTCAACAACTTCTCCTCCGCATGCTTTCAGTGTGCCACTGGGGACATCGCCGACGTCTCTCAGTCCTCTGCACAAAAGAGCTCTGCAAATACACCTACACCCACTCTGCAGTGACACAATGGGTGGCTTCAGTTGTGGGTCTTCATGGTGATCCTCAGGAAAGGGCACAAACCAGACAAGATTTGCAAAGAAGTGGCAGTAGTGGTGACAATATAATATGTTATGTGAGTTGATCAGAAATTAAATAGAAGTAAAAACCATGACAAACCCTCAAACACCCTTGTGCATCCTCTTCATGCTCACGACACGTTTGCCTTACGCTTCCTACTGCACATATGTGATGCATACCCTGTGGCTGCAGCACAGGTAGTGGCAGGTTGGGTGAGGCTGACTGTGAAAGAGATGCATGAGAAGGAGAGTATGAGATAGAGCCATGAGATTGTATGAGGATTGGGTTGAGTGGTAGTGGTGGGATGAGTACTGGCGAGGTGAGTAAGTGCAGGTAAGATGACGAAGAGCTTTGAGTGGGTGTGAGGAGTGATGTGACAGAGTAGTGTTGGCAGTGCAGAAGGAGATGTGGGGTGGGGGCAGTGATGTGGCAGATGGAGTGTAGGGGAATGAGTAAGTGTACTCACTTCAGCTGACCTACTTAGGTCATTGAAGCGCCTCCTGCACTGAATGCAGGTGTTTGATATGTTGGTGGTGCTGGTGACCTCCTTTGCCATCTCGTGCCAGGCCTTCGTGGTGGCAGAGGCAGACCACTTCCTCCCGCCCGCCGGGGAGAAGATCTCTGTCCTCCCCCTCCTCCTCACCCCATCCCTGGAGTGAGGCATCATTAAACCTGGGAGCAGCCTTCCCCCGGGGCTGCTCCATGCTGTAATTTTGCCTATTTTCTGCAACATCAGTCAGTGGAGGACTGCCCCTTTTAAATAGGGCTCCTCCAGCTGACAGCCTATGATGTGGGTGCGCAGTCCGCCCGCTGCGCAGGTTTCCAGCGCGAAACCCGGAAGCCAAGGTAAGTGCCTTCAATTAGGCTGCGATCGTGTGCGGAGCACCCCGAGTTCACTGGGCGCGTTACCCACGCGCCCAGTTGACCCCCCGCTGCCAACCCGCCTCCCTCCTAATATCGAGCCCCATAGGTGTTTAGCTAAGATTCATAAAGGTAGATTTTATGAATTGGCACTGTGCACTGGGAGCACATATCAATAGTTCAGGTGTAGAGTTCAGCATGCCGAACAAGATTTTCCATTCATTAATTTTAATCCTGGGGGCCTACTGGACTTTACATTGAATTCCCAATATGTGGTTCTGGCATTGTGCTGGGAGCAGGAATTCAAAAAGAAAATCCTCAAATTTAACCAATTATAAAGTTGTGACTTGTAATCTCAGATAACGATTAATTGTCAGCTTGCCTCAGTTAGTAGTAATCTTGCCTCTGAGTCAGAAGGTTGTAGGTTTAAACTCCACTCCAAGGACTTGAGTACATAATCTAGGCTAACACTTTAGTGCAGTAATGAGTGCAATGCTGCTTGTTGTGAGGTGCTGACTTTCGGATGAGACGTTAAAACTGGATCTAGCCTGCTTGTTCTGGCGCACATAAAAGATCCCATGGTATCATTCGAAGAAGAGCAGTGGACTTCTCCAAATATCCTAGCCAACTTTTATCCCTCAACCAACACCACCAAAACAGATTAACTGGTCATTTATCTCATTACTGCTTGTGGGATCTTGCTGTACACAAATTGACTGTTGTGTTTGCCTATATAACAGAAGTGACTACACTTCAAAAGTAATTTTATCGGCTGTGAAATGTTTTGGAATGTCCTGTATGTGAAAGGTGCTATATAAATGCAAACTTATTCTTATTTCCTTAACAAAGTCCTGAAAAGTCAGGTTTCAACTTCCTTCTCTGTCAGATTGGGCATTTTGCTTCAGGTCAAACTGAATGTCAAAAAATAAATTGTAGAGAACTTTCAGGAAAGGCTGAAAAACTTTTTTAGAGCAAGTAATGATGAACATGTGCAGAATGTTTTTGAGATTTATTTAAATCAGAAACATAATTTGTTCTAACTCATGAATGTGCCAAATTAGAAACAGTTTAGTTATTTGAATATATTTGCATAAAATCTTTTTAAAAAGGATCGGTGTGAATCCAGGAAATGTAACATTAAAAAATACAGAATTATAGAATCTTACAACAGAGTAGGAGGCCATTTGGCCCATTGTGTCTGTGCCAGCTCTTTGAAAGAGCTATCCAATTAGTCCCACTCCCCTGCTCTATCCACATAGCCCTGCAAATATTTCCTTTTCCAGTATATTTCCAATTCCCTTTTGAAAGTTAATTGAATCTGCTTCCATCACCCTTTCAAGCAGTGCATTCCAGATCATAACAACTTGCTGAGTTAAAAAAATTCTCCTTTTATTCCCTCTGGTTCTTTTGCCAATTACTTTAAATCTGTGTCCTCTGCTTACCGGCACACCCGACAGTGGAAATAGTTTCTCCCTATTCACTCTATCAAAACCCCTCATAATTTTGAATACCTCTATTAAATCTCCCCTTAACCTTTTCTGCTCTAAGGAGAACAATCCCAGTTTCTCTAGTCTCTCCACATAACTGAAAGTTCATCATTCCTGGTATTATTATGGTAAATCTCCTCTGCGCCATCTCCAAGGTCTTGACATCCTTCCAAAAGTGTGGTACCCAGAGTTGGACACATTACTTTAGCTAAGGCTTAACCAGTGATTTATAAAGTTTAGCATAACTTCATTGCTTTTGTACTCTATGGGGACAATTTTAACCTAACCCACCAGTCTGGGAACTGACTGGATCGGGTGCATCATTGGTTTTACACCCCATTGGATTTTCCTCTCCATTGAGGAAATCTGTAAATTCAGACTTCCTTCTGATCCCTTTAGCTTCCCGCCAAGCGAGATAGGTTAAAATTGCCCCCATGTCTCTCTTTATAACGCACAGGAACCTGTATACTTTTTTAGCATTTTTATCAACTTGTCCTGCCATCTTCAAAGATTTGTGTATGTGAACCCCCAGGTCTCTCTGTTCCTGTGCCTTTCAAATTGTACCATTTAGTTTATATTGCCTCTCCTCATTCTTCCTACCAAAATGCATTACTTCACACTTCTCTGCATTAAATTTTATCTGCCATGTGTCTGCCCATTACACCAGCCTGTTTATGTCCTTCTGAAGTCTGTTACTATCCTCCACATTGTTTACTACATTTCTGAGTTTTATGTCATCTGCAAACTTTGAAATTATATCCGCTATACCCAAGTTCAGGTCATTAATATATATCAAAAAGAGCAGTGGTCCTAATTCCCTGGAGAACACCGCTGCATACTTCTTCCACTCTAAAAAAAAAACCATTCACCACTACTCTCTGCTTTCTGTCTCAGCCAATTTTGTATCCAAGCTGTCACTGCCCCTTTAATCCCATAGGCTTCAATTTTTGTTAACAAGTCTATCATGTGGCACTTTATCAAACACCTTTTGAAAGTCCATATACATAACATCAACTGCGCTACCTTCATGAGTCGGTCTGTTAAAGGCCAATTTTGTGATCGGAGCAGGAGTGCTTCCCCCGGCCCTCAAACTAACCTGCCGTGATTTGCCTTCCTCCCCGCAATCGGCTGACCCCTTCCCTGCGATCTCCAGACTCCCCTCCGCGATCCTCAGACCCCCCCCATGATCTCTCCCCGCGATCGCTCCATCTCCCCAGTGATCTCTCCACCCCCCCAGCAATCTCTCCCTCCCCCACCCCGAGTGATCTCTCCACCCCATGCGATCTCTCCCTCCCTCCCTCCTCTCCAGTCCCCGACTGCGGCCTTGTACAGCAAGCTTTCCCGCCCAACTGCCAGCCCAGCCTCTCAAATCTAGCCGGCTGCCGGGTGGGAAACTGAGTGGAAGTAACTGAAGCTACCAATTAGTGTTGGATTACGAGCACTATTGAGGGTTAAGATTGCTTGAATTTAGTAGAAGGATAGGGATTTTTTATCCCATCAGTCTGTGCTTGATTCAATCTTAGATCTCAAGGTCAAAGAACCATATCTTACTTCCTTCAATACCCAATCTCCTATCCCTGGTAGTTTTCTCTTTTTCATTGAAAATCATTTTGCTACATCCCTGAGTTATCTATTCAGTTACTCATTACATTTAAATACAATATTTACGGGGCTAAATATTGTCATTAAAAAATGGAACCCACATTTTTGATGTACAGTATCATTCTTGAAGCACATTTAACTTATCTAAAGTAGTTGCTGGTTTATAATTAATACAACACTGTTCTCTGAAAAAAAGACACACCTTTTGTTATGCTCCTTGCACAAGAAAAAAGATGGTTTTACTCAATTACTTCTTATGAAAAGCACAGTAATGTTAAATCAAAAATCAATGAAAATAACCTAAGAAGGTCTTCACAGGAGCAGGCCTATAGTCACGAAAATATTACCACTCACAGCTTTGAATTCTCCTGAATATACAGTATGATACATAGCCATTAGAGGGTCTGACAGAAACAAAAACGCACCAGCGTTCAGCAACTACTGAAAATTCCCACTGGGTCGAATCATTGAGAGCAGCACCAGGTGGTTGTCTAACTTCATAGAGAAATGTTAACAAGGAGAGATTGCAACTAAATTTTAGCGTCAAAAATTCTATTCTATTTATTAAATGTTCATTAGATCTTTTACAATGCCAGTCTAATAAGACCAGATGGTGCTGGCAGGTTTGAAATTCGCTTCAAATACACCCACCTCCTTTGCATTCTTTAAATAACAGGCAGAAATTTCCTGAAGACTTGCGTCATAGGTTCCAGGAAATTATGGCGTAAGTGAGTTACGACACTAATCACACTATGCCATAATTTCCTGGGACTTTTGTGCTGCTCTACCAAAACTGTTGCCGAAACTGTGAAAATTTGATCATCGTAGCTCTGCCCCCATTCAAAACAACGGCAATCATAAATTTCCTGGATTTACCAACGTTGTGGCCTTGTGCCATAGGCCTTCCCACCAAACAACCAGACTCTCAATCTGGAGGAGAAAATTCGGCAGCACCTCCGCCTTCCCCGCATTTACAGGTTACCCGGCCGCTACAAGTCCTGCCTCCCCGAAAATAATGGGGCCTCTGATGTGATGTGTGGGTACTGACGGGTGGATAGAGCCATCGATCATGTCTTCTGCAGCCCAACCTGCCTGTCATCCCTTCAGTGGTCTTCTTCCCAGTGTCTCAGATAAGGGGAATTCCCACTGGGAAATTCATTGATGGCAGCAATGACGCTGTATAAAAAAGAAATTAAAACAATTGGCAAAAAAAGGCTCATAAGAACCTAAGCGCCAGTAAAAAAATTATTCAGAAAGTACATTAATGCCCTCAAAACTGCTAAAAGAATGTTCTTTTTAGCCTTCAAAATGTACTTGTCTGGCTGATACTGCACAGATCACACAAGGGTGCTAGAAATGACCCTATGCCATAAAAACTGAGCACGATGGTCACCTCCATAGCCACAGAGGGAGCATTGTGGGGAGATGATCATGGCTGAAGGTCCTCCTCCAGTAGGTGACAGAACTACCCTATGGCCTCTTTATTAAAGCGCACTCTTCTTATGCACAACTCACCACAAAGGTCCTTATATGACTTGTGCTTCCTTTATATTCTATGCCAGAGGTAATATCTGGTAGGCTGCATCCTCCTTAAATGCTGCATGAGTCTCCCTCGCTCCATCCTGTGCTGCAGAAATCTGCATTCAAAATCTTGAGACTCTTCTGTATTATGAACTCCTCACTTCCGCTTTGATCCTGGCAGCAGCTGCGCCTTGTTAATCTCAGTCTAAGTTACCCAGCGTGCAATCGGAGTGCAAAATCAGGAAACTTCAAGCTGCAGCCCCACTGGCCCTCACTTTGACATCTGCAGATGAGGTCAGTTGGGATTCAGCAGGCAGATCACAGGAAGGCTCAAAAAGCAAGGACACTCAGGAAGCATTTTAGTAGCAGAAATCGGGTGGAAACGTATTCCACCTGATTTTCCTGCCTTAAACAACTTCCTGTGCTAATTTTACACTACTAACGCAGTGAGAACTGTGAGGATATTCACCCCATTCTTTTTATTATAGATAAGTTCCCATCACACCTTTGGCCTTGTGCCGGCAGCCACATCTGGCATGTGGAAAATTTGGCTTCCAACTTAAATTTAAAGACAAGCAGCTGCATATGGATTTAAATATTATTCAAAATTAATTTTAAGTACTTGTTAGTATTTGCCAAGGATTGAGACTGGGAAGGAGGGTAAAAGTGCCATGCAAACATGGAGTTGGAAATAAGTGTCTTGCAATTCAAAAGAATCAGGCCTAAACATCAACAAAGGTATACTAATGAAAATGCAGAAAAAGCAATATACAATTATAGACAATTAAGAAGCAATGCTCATCTTTAAGAAGGCAACTCTTACAGGCCAGGCGTTCCACACATTTCTGCACCCGTTTCATATGATGAGTAGTGCTATTGATGAGGAGGTGGAGAGAAAGCCACCAAATCCAATGTGGGCCAATTTAGATAAAATTTGTTGGCAAAATGAGGCTTGTGCTGGTCATTCGCACAGCCTCCAGGAAGCAAGCACCAATCTTTGGCCCACGATGTGGTGAACTACAATTTTGCAATCTGCATTCACTCCCAGTGAGGTTCCAAGATGGCAATGGAGCTTACAAAACTGGGAGCTTTAATGCCCAATGGGGAGATAAGGACAGTTGTGGCTACTAGAGAAATTGGCCCTTTCTCCCTTTCCCTCAAATTAGGAAAAGAACCTAGTTGGTGCATTTGTTCCCTGAAGCATGCCAAGATATTACCGCTTCATATGCTGACCATTTCTCTTTGGTCACAAACTTCCTTGCTGCAGCCTTTATGGAGCATCAACTTTCGAATGGCATGAAATATTCCTAGGGAGACAATAAATCTCATAGCACCAATTTTGTGCACTCTAGTTGCTTAGATGCTTAGATTTGCAAACTGCTTAGCATCACTTCAGCTCTGGGTTGCAGCATGTGATGGTCTCCTTGGGGACAACACTGATTATTCATGTTCTTTAAAATGTTTTATATCATAATACTTGCATTGAAAGAGCACCTTATCATAGCAAAACATCCCAAAGGAACTAATTTTAGAATTGCAGAAACTATTGCCATGCTATGGCTGGGTTCAGCTATAATTCCGAGGTCTCACTTTGTCTCATTACTGTTTGTACTCTGATCTATTCTTCTTGGGATCTAAGATTCCTGGCTATCTCTGCAGTTAATGGCAATGTGCCTATTACTTTTGGCAAGTTTCTTGTAGTCTCTGTATGGGTCCATCACCTCTTATACCTGTTCTTGGCTCTCAATTTTTCTCTTTTGTTTCCTTCACTGTAAATATAACTCCCAACATCAATTGCATTTTCTTGATGTGTGAACAAAGTTTAAGTGTCCCTTTGCAGTATGCCAACATGGCTATGTCTCTGACAAATTACATTTTTTTGTGATTTATGGAAACATTGATTTCTCCAAAAGCAATATATGTTTCAATTTCAAAAATAATATAGTCTTCATTTGTACTGTGGACATTAGACAGGAAAGTCAAAAACCTCAGCCAATATGCAGGAAAGCTGAACATTTGCCCACAGCTAGAATGCATTCTGTGGCCATCACAATAACCCTCTGGCTTTCAGCAGGAGGTTTCATGAAATTCTGCATGACTTCAATGACTGATAATTAAACTTGAAAGGAAAGAATTTTTACAGTGACCTTTTCTCCTAATGCAAATGTTCCCGTTTCACAAACACCAACAATCCAGCATGATCTGAATTACTGGTATCCAAAGATGAACACATGATGATGTGGTATTGGTGGTGTTTTAAATCAGCTGATTAACAAAGTATTAATTGAACTACTAGCAGTGAGGTTATGCTGATAGTTCAATTAATACTTTGTTAATCAACTGATTTAAAGCACCATCTTTATTACATCTATGCTTTGTGAAAGGTTATTCACCCGGCTATATTTGACTATGTAGATCCAATAAGCCTAATATGAGTAGCAATAAAATGAATCCTTGATGTAAAACAAAAGTGCATATAATCTGTTAAAATCATAGAATATTAGAAAGGTTACAGCATGGAAGGAGGCCATTCAGCCCATCGAGTCCGTGCCGGCTCTGTGCAGGAGCAATCCAGCTAGTCCCACTCCCCCGCCCTATCCCAGTAGCCCTGTAATTTTTTTTCCTTTCAATTACCCTTTTGAAGGCAATGATTGAATCTGCCTCCATCACCCGGACTGGCAGTGCATTCCAGATCCTAACCATTTGCTGTGTAAAAAAGTTTTACCTCATATCACCTTTGGTTCTTTTGCCAATCACCTTAAATCTATGTCCTCTGGTTCTTGACCCTTCGCCACTGGGAACAGTTTCTCTCTATTTACTTTGTCTAGACCCTTCATGATTTTGAATCCTTCTATCAAATCTCCTTTCAACCTTCTCTGTTCCAAGGAGAACAACCCCAGCTTCTCCAATCTATCCACGTAACTAAAGTCTCTCATCCCTGGAATCATTCTAGTAAATCTCGTCTGCACCCTCTCTAAGGCCTTCACATCTTTCCTAAAGTGCGATGCGCAGAACTGGACACAATACTCCAGTTGTGGCCGAACCAATGTTTTATAAAGGTTCATCATGGCTTCCTTGCTTTTGTACTCTATGCCTCTATTTATAAAACCCAGGATCCCGTATGCTTTTTAAACTGCTTTCTCAACTTGCCCTGCCATCTTCAATGATTTGTGTAGATATACCTCCAGATCTCTCTGTTCCTGTACCCCTTTTGGAATTGCGCCCTTTAGTTTATATTGCCTTTCTTCATTCTTCCCACCGAAATGTATCACCTTGCATTTTTCTGCATTAAATTTCATCTGCCACGTGTCGGTCCATGCCACCAGCCCGCCTATGTCCTCTTGAAGTCCATCACTATCCTCCTCACTGTTCACTACACTTCCAAGTTTTGTGTCATCTCCATGTTTGGAAATTGTGCCCTGTACACCCAAGTCCAAGTCATTAATATATATCAAGAAAAGCAGTACCGACCTCTGGGGAACACCTCTGTACACCTCCCTCCAGTCCGAAAAACAACCGTTCACCATTACTCTCTGCTTCCTGTTACTTAGCCAATTCTGTATCCATGCTGCTGCTGACCCTTTTATTCCATGGGCTTCAATCTCAATGACCAGCCTATAATGCGGCACTTTAGCAAACACCGTTTGATAGTCCATACACACCACATCAACTACATTGCCCTCATCTACCCTCTCTGTTAGCTCATCAAAAAACTCTATCAAGTTAGTTAAACATGGTTTGCCTTTAACAAATCCATGCTAGCTTTCCCTAATCAATCCACACTTGTCCTAAACAACTTAAAAAGAAATGCTCGTCCTGAAATTGTGAGACTGTTCCCAGCACGCAGCCTCATTAGGTGGGAAAACAGACTGGAGAATCAGGGACAGGTCAGCATATCCGATTCATAGTCCTGCCAATTTTCCTACCACTGAGATTAATGGCTGGAAATTCAGGAGCATCATGAATTGGGTGTGCTGAACTCTTTTGCCTGAGTCTCCGGTTTATGCTCCCATCAAGCAAGACTCTGTCCCAAGCCTTGCACTTTCAGGACTTGTATATAAGTGAGTCTGTTTTTTTCTTGTTCCCTTTTAAAAAAAAATCATACTAGTTTGTGCATTGTTTTCATAATCTAGGGAATTTTTCAATTTGATCTTAACATAAAATATGCATGTTAACAAACTGGATTTCATTCATAATATCACAAAGAAGCCTTCAGCACAAAACAGCTTTCAAAACTGTGCCTTGGGGATCAAGTTCTGCAATTCTGACCATCTTCCCATGAAAAATGTAAATCAGTGACTTTGATTATTATTAATTTTATATGTTGGTTTAATTATGTACTCAACTGATAAAAGCCTCCAATACCTGAGTTTAGAAGCATAAAAGGAGTCGTAAGATGTGAGAGAGCTGGGAGTTCCTGACATCTAGGAGCATTGGGGATGGTGGTCTTAGAGTCTGAAAGCATTCAGGGATTTTGTGGTTTGTGCATTTTGGGGGCTCTGTAGGTGTTGGAACATGGAAAGAAGGTTTTGGGATATGTGATCATTGGGATAGGGGAGCACTCGGAGGAGAATATCGGATTGTGGGAGCAGTGTAGGTGATGAGCTGGGTCTGACTGTGGTTGGAATGGTTCCTGGGATCTAAGAGCTCTGGGATCGGTTCCCAGGATATGGACGCAGCAGAAGGGTGTCCTGGGATCTGAGAGCACTGGACAGGGGGTTCTCTAGTCTGGGAGCAGTGGAAAGAGTGTCCTAGGATCTGGGTGTATTGGGGAGTGGTCTTTGAGTACAGGTGTACTGGTGAGGGCGGGTCACAGGATCCACAGGAACTGAAGAGAGGGGTCCTGAAGCATTATGGGGGGAGCATGGTCTGGAGGTATAAATGAAAGAGAAAATGTTAGCGCTGGACTCTGACGACTACCCCGACAACTACTGTACATTACGTGTTCGATGCTCAGCTAATATTCTTAATTTAAAAGCAAAGCCCGTGAATTCAGGGTCCACTGATTCCTCAGCCATAGGGGGATGTTGCCAGACTCTTTAATCCTCTGCTATTACTCCCTCATTCTGGCATCTAGTGCTTGGTGATTCAACCTGTGTGATTCTTTGACTAGAGCTATATAAGCACCTCTGGGTGCTTATCCCTGTGCTGGTACCTGCAAACGTGGCGGTGTCAGATTAGGGTGTCAAAGCCTTGAGATAGTTGAGAGTTTGAGGGATTAGCTTGTTCATCCTCCTACTCCTCCTGTTCTACAGCATCTTGGGAGGTCAAGGGACTATGCTGGCATGAAACTGAAATTGAGTAATGCGTAGGCACACGGAATATATGCACTCACTTGTTGATGATGTATTCCCAGGGCTTAGAGGAAGGGCTTCCTACTTTGTGGACTTGCTGATGACTAGGACTGGTATATATTTAGAATAGGGTGGCTAACCTACTGGCACAGGCCTCCCCAATTCTCCATCAACAACTCCCTCCACAACAGGACTCCACAGGATCTCACTACCTTCCTCCTTTTTTGGGGGGGGGGGGGTCAAAGGTTGAATGAAGGCCTCAACCCCTATAGCCTTTCTCTCTCTGGCATTGTGGGCACTTTTGTCCTGGGGGGGTGGGGGGGCAGATGGTAAGCATTGTGAGATACTGGACAACTATACATTAGAGCAGACGTTCATAGTGATGGGCGTGCTGCCTTGAAGTGGAAAGAGTGAGTTGGGGGTTTCAAATTTTGACCACTATCATATAATAAACACTTAAAGCTTGAAGACATTCTAGTGAGACTAAGAGCATTGTGTAGAAGGAGGGTGCCAAAGTTTGCGTGGAAATGATGAACAGAAATTCAAGTTGCTTTGTGCTAATGTAGAATGTCAGCCGTGGTTCAGTGATAGCGTTCTCGCCTCTGAGTCAGAAAGTTATGGGTTCAAGTCCCATTAAAGAGACTTGAATACATAATCTAGGCTGACATTTCACTGCAGTACTGAAGGAGTGCTGCACTGTCGGAGGTGTCAGCTTTCAGATGAAAAGTTAACTGACAATCCGTCTACCCTCTCAGATGGTCATAAAAGATCCTATGGCACATAAGACCATAAATGTGAACAAAATGGCTGACAATTTTTTTTTCAAGAGGCGTTTTGAGTGCTTCGATTTGTTCGCCTTTTTTTCTTTAATTTTTGTGGCAGATTCTTTTGACTGGTCATTCAGAATTGGTTGTTTACACAAATCCTGAGTAGTTTCTCACTGGCAGTTTTCTAGCCACTTTCCATTCATTTGTTCCCTACCTATACAGGAAGTGCACACTAGATGCAAGACCTATAATATATTACTAATCAAATTTAGGGCAGTAAAGAGAGTAAAATGGGATCTCAGAAGCTGCCACCTCAAATCCACTGCTGGAAAACTGCACCTGAATTATCCTCCTGAAAAAGTGCTAGTCCCTTTTAAGGGCCTCCAAGAGGCCAATCCATCAAGGGGCCATGGCTAACCCCTCTGATCCATTTCTCTTAACTTCAGCTCCAAATGATGGGTGGCTGGGCTGGTCCCCTTGGAGGCCTGAGGTGACTCATCTTAGGCAAGCAGCTGTCCCAGAGAAATTAACTTCCAGGAGTCTTTTCTAGTACCAGAAAGAGGTACCTGAAACATCGTTGTGTGAAGGCATTGGAGGGGTACTTAAGGCAGTTGGGTCAATGCCACTCTCCAGAGAGAGAGAGAGAGAGAGAAAGACATCGGTGCCCACTCCTTGCAGCCCACTGAAGTTGAGCACAGGCTCAGGTGAGCTACTGGTTTCTATCAGTACAGACTTAATAGTTCCAGCCAGGTCTTGCAAGCCTTGTAAAAGGATTCTGTTCAAAGTGTCCATATTAGCTGACACTCCAGGAGCCACCAATGTCTCCAGAAGCAGTTCCTGTTATCCTAATGCAGCAAAAATCTCCTAGGCTGTCACAGTCTCCAGGGTGCTCGGCAAGTCATGGGAAACCTCCCACAATGTGTTGCACATCTGGGTACTGGACTCTTCCCATTTGTCCATTATCTCAACCATATTTGTGGAAATGCTCTCCACTGTCTGCACATGAGATCAATGCTCCTCTTTTGAAGACTGAGCCCTTGAGATCTGGATCCTTGGGCTCTTCAGGCCGAGGACAGTTATTTTGTTGTTCCACTGGGTCCAGCTGTGGGATGTTGAGAGCTGGAATTCAGTTCAGTTCCATCTCTTCTTCTTGTGCTCCAGAAAAAGATGTTGTTAGGGGCAGGGTTGTGCCAACTTTTATACAAGAAGTAAAAGGATCCTATTAATTGCTGTGTGTTCTAATACCCCTAGATTTCTTTTGATTTCTCCCTTAGCTTTCAGAGGGTATGTATAATCTCCCATTTTTTTTCCCCACTGTCGAGTGCTTTACTTCCAACGTACAGTCCAATGATACCCATAGCTGAACAATCCACTAATGCTCAGTGTTCAGGCTCACAAATGAAGAAGCCCTTCAATACCTTCCTTGAGTAAATTATCGGAGGGATGTGGTGCCTGTGACAACAGATCTCAGCCACTACCATCAAGAAAAGAAGTGAATGAAGAAGGCAGGAAGATGAAAGGATACATTTTGTGAAGCCCCGCGCCACTGATCAGTCCCTGCTTACAGCCAGGGCACTGTTCGCGATTTTCTGATATGTATTAGTTCTCTATGAGGTCCCACATGACTCCTTGTAAAATTTCCTCTGTAGTATGACTTACAGAATGCAAATGACAATACAAATAATAATGAGAACATTTCAGTAAAGCTAGTCTTGGAACTAAAGAACTGAATATTTCAATGTTGAAATGCTGTGGGAACTTTAGAATATTTACCTGAAGGGAAACGTATGACAGGATAGTTATTGTCCAGGTATTTACGATCAAAAAGAAAATATAACATGAACGTTTAGTCCTCTGGAACGTCAAAAGAAACATGAATTGAAACTTAATAAACTAATGGCAAAATGAAAATCAAGGAGAAACTTTTCTCTGAGGGTTTTTAATTTATGGAATAAATTAACATCTAGTTGTGAAATGCATGAAATATTCGTGTGTGTCTATCTCTTTCTCCCAGCAGGCTCTGACTGAATAATTTGACAGGGCCTCCTCTTGATCTGATCGACACAGCGCCCTGTACTCCCTGATGTGACAGTGCCTGCTGAGAGTGCGTTGCATTGCACTGTCCTCAGTGGTTTTTGAAAGGGCAGCTTTCAGCCAATTGGAAAGATGCATTTTCCAGTGCTTTGATACATTTGTGGGGTTTCTTTTTGGAGTCACTGTCTATACATATAGTAGTTAAGGTAAATTCTGGACCCAGTCTGTAATAAGGAAATAATCTCAACGTGTGAACTTACAGTCACTCTGCTGTTTCTTGTCAACTGTATTAAGTGCTTCTGGAAAAGCAAATGATTCGCTAATCTCCTCTACGGTAAACCAGAAAGATTAGAAGTTGCAGAACTGCACGGATATTAACTATAATTTTTACAAGAGACAGTCAAGATACAGTAGTCTGTGTATAAAGAGGGAGGGGTCTAATGTATTAAAGACTTTACAATTTCTCCAATAGGTGACTTGGAAATCTCCTTTCGGATTATTTCGTATCTGACTGTAAAATGTGCTTGGTCATGTGATGGTGATTTTTGTTGTCTTTTTGTAATAAAGCAATGAATATTTCCCAGTTTGATCAACTGTTTAACCTACGGAAATCCTACTTTAAATTTTACAGCAAACTATATATTTTTTTATTCGTTCATGGGATGTGGGCGTCGCTGGCAAGGCCGGCATTTATTGCCCATCCCTAATTGCCCTTGAGAAGGTGGTGGTGAGCCGCCTTCTAGGACCGCTGCAGTCCGTGTGGTGAAGCCTGGATGTTGTCCAGGTCTTGCTGCATGCGGGCTCGGACTGCTTCATTATTTGAGGGGTTGCGAATGGAACTGAACACTGTACAATCATCAGCGAAAATCCCCATTTCTGACCTTATGATGGAGGGAAGGTCATTGATGAAGTAGCTGAAGATGGTTGGGTCGAGGACACAGCCCTGGGGAACTCCTGCAGCAATGTCCTGGGGCTGAGATGATTGGCCTCCAACAACCACTACCATCTTCCTTTGTGCTAGGTATGACTCCCGCCACTGGAGAGTTTTCCCCCTGATTCCCATTGACTTCAATTTTACTAGGGCTCCTTGGTGACACACTCGGTCAAATGCTACCTTGATGTCAAGGGCAGTCACTCTCACCTCACCTCTGGAATTCAGCTCTTTTGTCCATGTTTGGACTAAGGCTGTAATGAGGTCTGGAGTCGAGTGGTCCTGGCGGAACCCAAACTGAGCATCGGTGAACAGGTTATTGGTGAGTAAGTGCTGCTTAATAGCACTGTCGACGACACCTTCCATCACTTTGCTGATGATTGGATTGCCGGATTGGATTTGTCCTGCTTTTTGTGGACAGGACATACCTGGGCAATTTTCCACATTGTCGGGTAGATGCCAGTGTTGTAGCTGTACTGGAACAGTTTGGCTAGAGGCGCAGCTAGTTCTGGAGCACAAGTCTTCAGCACTACAGCCGGGATGTTGTCGGGGCCAATCGCCTTTGCTGTATGCAGTGCACTCAGCCGTTTCTTGATATCACGTGGAGTGAATCGAATTGGCTGAAGACTGGCTTCTGTGATGGTGGGGATATCGGGAGGAGGCCGAGATGGATCATCTACTCGGCACTTCTGGCTGAAGATGGTTGCAAACGCTTCAGCCTTGTCTTTTGCACTCACGTGCTGGACTCCGCCATCATTGAGGATGGGGATGTTTACAGAACCTCCTCCTCCCGTTAGTTGTTCAATTGTCCACCACCATTCACGACTGGATGTGGTAGGACTGCAGCGCTTTGATCTGATCCGTTGGTTGTGGAATCGCTTAGCTCTGTCTATAGCATGTTGCTTCCGCTGTTTAGCATGCATGAAGTCCTGAGCTGTAGCTTCACCAGGTTGGCACCTCATTTTTAGGTACGCCTGGTGCTGCTCTTGGCATGCTGGCATACACTCCTCATTGAACCAGGGTTGATCCCCTGGCTTGTTGGTAATGGTAGAGTGAGGAATATGCCGGGCCATGAGGTTACAGATTGTGCTGGAATACAATTCTGATGCTGCTGATTGCCCACAGCGCCTCATGGATGCCCAGTTTTGAGCTGCTAGATCTGTTCTGAATCTATCCCATTTAGCATGGTGATAGTGCCACACAACATGTTGGATGATGTCCTCAGTGTGAAGACGGGACTTCGTCTCCACGAGGACTGTGCGGTGGTCACTCCTACCAAAACTGTCATGGACCGATGCATTTACGACAGGTAGATTGGTGAGGACGAGGTCAAGTAAGTTTTTCCCTCGTGTTGGTTCGCTCACCACCTGCCTCAGGCCCAGTCTGGCAGTTATGTCCTTCAAGACTCGGCTAGCTCAGTCAGTAGTGGTGCTACCGAGCCACTCTTGGTGATGGACATTGAAGTCCCCCATCCAGAGTACATTCTGTGCCCTTTCTACCCTCAGTGCTTCCTCCAAGTGGTGTTCAACATGGAGGAGGACTGATTCATCAGCTGAGGGAAGGCAGTAGGTGGTAATCAGCAGGTGGTTTCCTTGCCCATGTTTGACCTGATGCCATGAGATTTGGGGTCCAGAGTCAATGTTAAGGACTCCCAGGGCCACTCCCTCCTGACTGTATATCACTGTACTACCACCTCTGGTCGGTCTGTCCTGCCGGTGGGACAGGACATAGCCAGGGATGGTGATGGAAGAGTCTGGGACGTTGGCTGAAAGGTATGATTCTGGCTGTCAGGCTGTTGCTTGACTAGTCTGTTGGAAAGCTCTCCCAATTTTGGCACAAGTCCCCAGATGTTAGTGAAGAGGACTTTGAAGGGTCGACTGGGCTTGGTTTGCCTTTGTCGTGTCCGGTGCCTATTGGTCCGTCCTGTTTTATTCTTATTATGACTTTTTTTCGTGAGATTTTACAACTGAGTGGCTTGCTTGGCCATTTCAGAGGGCAATTAAGAATCAACCACATTACTGTGGGTCTGGAGTCACATATCGGCCAGTCCGGGTAAGGACGGCAAGGTTTCCTTCCCAAAAGGACATTAGTGAACCAGATGGGTTTTTACGACAATCTGGTAGTTTCATGGCCACCATTACTGATACTAGTATTTTAATTCCAGATTTTTTATTTAATTAATTGAATTTAAATTCCCCAGCTGCCATGGTGGGATTTGAACTCATAACTCCAGATTATTAGTTCAGGGCTCTGGATTACAAGTCTAGTAACATAACCACTATGCTACCGTACCTATATAGCCATATGTCAACAGAATGAAAACATTACTCATCCAGCTGCAGAGACAAAGAACAGATCATAGATTTTATCATTCAATGTTAATGGACATAGCTAAGTTCTCAGTAGCATTCATAGTAAACATTCAAGATCTGTTTGGACTTTAATTAATTGTTAATTAGAACAACCTATGAAACATGAAAGATGCTTGGTGGAAGTCAAATCATATTTGGATATAGTATGAAATTAACTTTCGATTTCGGACCACAGTGTTTGAATTAGTAATTTATCTAATTATTATGCAGTCATCTTATTCCAAAGACTATGACCTTGACATTTGATTGATGTGGAGCATATCATTGATTTGGGTTGGTCTCAGTGCAGACACTGTTTAATATAGCTCAGAAGCATACATAAAATTCAGCTAATAGAGGACTGTACTTTGAAATTCTACATCAATTGTAGTGCTTTTGTACTATTTGTATTTTCTTAGGTTTTTTTTAAAAAAAGCAAGCATATAGTTGCAAAAGCATATCCTTTTATTCCAAATTTCAGCACATTAGAACACCAATGGAGTAAAAATTCCTAGGCTCCTAGTTTCAGACGCGAAGGTGGCTCGAGGCCGGCCCGAAATTGGACCTGGGGCCTTATTAATATTAATTGGATGAATGGCAGGCACCTGCTGCGCCTCCAAAGGCAGCTCGACCATTTGAAGAAATGATTATCGGGCCATTTGCCTCACTGGCAGTGGTCCGAAGGTTAGCCCCAGGGGAGTGGAGCAGAAATAAAGAGGGACTGTTCGGAATACTGTGGAGTCAGAAGAGCACTCCTGCTCCTCTTGGCTCCACAGCAACATTTAAAAAGAATGATATTACCTTTCGTTGGCTGCCACTGCTTAAGTTGCTGCCAAGGCCGCTGAAGATATCCAATTTCTGCAAGGGGGCGTCAAATGGGTGTAAGGCCCCACAATAACATATGTAAGGGGCCTAATGGCTGTTTAAGGCGGCCGCCAGAGATGCTAAAAAATGGCCCGACCCAATTTTGGGGCAGATGTTTTTCAGGCGTCCTTGGGAACATGATGTTGGTCCAAAAATTGGGTGTAAAACTAACGCAACGAGGTCCAATTTCCACCCCAATGCGTTGCTCCACTTCACCTCAATTGGCTTTTTAACATTTCCAGTTGTTGTATTCTGCACTGATTGTATAATGTACAGTAGTAACAGAACTTATCCAATCATTTCTGGAATGTTAAATGACTGATGGTTTTACTTTATTTTATTTGATATACAAGCTTTCTAAAGTTCACCCATGTGTCGTACCTTTGGGATAGGAAGACTGACACAGATTTCTTGAGAATTTATAAAATACAAGACAAAGAGTCAATCATTTCTCATTTTGTCTAACTGATACACAGTTTGATAATCATAAATTTCCACAGAGAATTGAAAACTAAACCACGCTTCATCTGTAGGATGCTTTTACTAGCAGGATGAGAAGAGCCCATTTGGAAATGATACTGGACCATATGGTGAAGAAGAAGTTTTTTTTGTTGCATATTGACACAGGTATTTATTTGTCTGAAGCCTAAATTTAACATTACAGATGTTACCATAGTAGCACCCAGTGAACCATTTATTGTATCGATAAAAGAAACAGGAAAGGATAAGTTTAAGTGACGAATTAGCAAGAAGAGAACTAAAAAGTTTGTGGTTTTTTCAGATTTTGCAAATTACAGAATTAGATACAGCAAGAAAAAGTGGGGTCAGTTTTGCACCTTGGGCAACTGTCCAGGTCATTGCTGCACTCGAAGCAAAGAAGCGGCAATGATTTTGAGCCGCGACCTCATTAACATTGAGCTGGTGAGCTGCAGGGTGCCAAGTGGGCGTCAAATCCAGTTCGGCAGATTGGGGAGTACTAATATAGAGCTGTCCCAAGGCAGCAGTGACACAGATCATTTTAGTGGGGCTCGGAGGAGAACTCCTGCTCCTCCTGGCTCCACAAGAATAATATCAAACTTACCTTGTCCGGACTTCTTCTCCTCCATCGCCCGTGGAAATGATCGGGGCACACGTACCCATCGTTTCCAACCTAAAAAGGCAATCGGGGTCCGAGGACCTCAATTTTCATAATGAAATGGGCCTCCTACCTGAAACAGGCAGACTCTTCGGGTGCCCAGTGGTAGACTCCTTTCACAATGCGCCAGCCGCATCGTCGGGGTTAATGGGGTGGTAAGGTTATCAACCCCATTTTGAGGTCACTACCACCCAGTTAACTCCAGCAATACAAGTTAAGATCGACCCCAGTGATTCCCACACAAAAAAAAAAGTAAGTGCAAGAGTATTGTCAATAACAGTCAAGTAGAACTGGTCTGCTTATAATAATGGTACTGGCCTCACACTCAATTACTATTGAATGCTTATTCAACAGGAAGTCTCATTGTCAGGATCTATTTTAAAAATTCAACAGTGGCAAAGAATTAAGATTAAGAGTAATATTCTTTAATTATTTTTTTAAATATATTTGTGTAAATGGTGAATGTTGGACATCATCAGAAGATACTAACTTGAAGGAACTACTGAGACTGAATGTTAGGGACCTGAATTAACATTAGCAGAGACTTAGTCATAAACCGAGCAACGACTCTTTCGGGCCAATTCTGCATTTCAACAAACAAAATTAAAGGAGAATGATGCAAAACTCTTGTCTATAACCTCATATTATTTTTAAGAAACTCTTTTCCTCCTTTTCCATTCATTTTCCTTTCCTCCACTCCTGAAGTGGTTAACTTCTTTCAGGAATATGGTTCCAAGGGCATTGGTCATCCTCCAGTATGTCGCCCAAGGGATCATTATTAATATGTGTGCCTTGACAGAGTGGCCTGGAAAATAGTCTTCGCTAGCTTGCCGGCACAAAATGGGTGTGGGGATCAATCTCTGCGCCGGAATGGGTAGGCCTGAGGTCCATCAGATATTTGGCCTTGAGCCTCATTTATATCAAACCAGCGAGCTGCAAACACCTGCTGAGCATCTTCAGGCAGCTGGCCAGCGAAGACCACTCGAATGTTGGGCTGCTGCCCGCGAGCCAGGTAGATCTTGCAAGGGGTGGGGGGTCGACAGGGACAGGAGGCCGACTGGGAGAGGGGGGCGTTCGGGAGGAGGGATCAACGGGGAGGGGGAGAGGGGGCGACTGGAAGGAGTACCCTGAACCCTGAGTATCCTGAACCTCCCAGCTCCACATTCAGGTAAGTAATTTTTTAAAACTTAACTTTTGGTGGCGTTTTGCACCAGTCCCTTTAAGGATCATTGGTTAGGCTTCATGCAGATCTGGTTTTCCTGAATGCAGTGGATCCGATGCTGGCTGCGTTCAGGGCAAATCATTTTGGCATCAAACAGGCATTAGGTCCCTCATTTGCATAGATAGCAGCCAAAAGCCTTGGCTGATTTTTCCCTCTCTCAGGGGAATGGGACTCATTGGATAGCTCCTTCAAAGGCCCAGCACAGGCATGATGGGCCACATGGCCTCCTCCTGTGCTGTACTATGATAAACCAGTGGTCCTGAGGTCAATTGTAATGTCGAGGCTGAGTTTCTGGTGTATATGACTTTGTTACTGACTGCACTAACTAGGTAAGGCATTAGGACAGCTTGGTCTGTGGGAGAATATATGTTCAAAATCAAACATTTCTGACATGGCCTATTGTTGTATCCAAATTTCACATGGCTCTGTGTTTTGTATACTATATTTGTAAGTATATTGCAAAACTATTATCATCATCACAATTCAAGAGACTTTATGATTTTAAAATATGTAAAATTTAATTACGTACATGTTTAGAAATGTATAATGATACCTGCATTTGCATAACACCTTCTTATGTTAAAATATCTTCAGGTGCTTCATGCAATGAATTATTTTTGAAGTGCAGTGTTATGTAGGCAACACTGCCAACTTTGCCAGCAACATTTCACAAATAGCAGTGAGCATTGACCAGTTAATCTATTTCTCTGTTAATATTGGGGAGGGAGAAATATTGAGAGGAAACCAGGAAAGCAGCCTTCTTTTTAAGTAGTGCCAACAGATCGTTAACGTCCACTGGTACAGGAACACGGTGTCAGTTTAATGTCCTGGCCAAAGGACTGTACCTCCAACAATACAGCACTCCCTCAGTACTGCACTGGAGTGTCAGACTGAATTAGGAGCTCAAACCTTGATATGAGGATCAAATGCACAACCTATGATCAAGAGGTGAGAATACTATCAACCGAGTCAAGCTGACACAAGGTTAGCTGTTCTTGGGCAAAACCATGGATTTGAGCACATACTGAGCTCTCTCTCTCTCTCTCTCTTTATATATGTATTTTATAGACAGCTAAAGTAACAAAGATGCATCTTGAGCTGCACATAATAAAAATTCTGTCAAACCATTAGGGTGATTTAAAAAAACTGAATAAACGGCCGAAACCTCCATAGCCAGCTTTCGTTAACTGTAGGCAGTAATACGCTAGTATTTCCAAAAGTAAAAAGATGCCCTGTGTCCTCTCAAGATCACATGGCCCTTCTTTGTTGCTCTTAACATTCACAGTGAAAAATCCACAAGTGATCAGTCAGATTCATTATGAATTATTTCATATCTACCCAGCACCAAGGGGATCTCATATGCAATGGTAATGTGATGTGACCAGGAGGAGATATGAAGATACCTAGAATGGTACTGTAGCTAATTTGAACCTTATTAGTTTGAATGAATGAGCAAAAATCTGAACTCTAAGCTTGCTTTGTTTCCAATTCAGAGTTTGTCACTCTTTTTTAAAATGGCATAGGCATATTAGAATTACTTTGCAGGCCTTGATTTTAACTTGGGGTGGGATCGGCGCATGAGAGGAGCCAGGATGAGCAACAAGCACATGCTGAGGCCCAGAGAGATTTTACCTCTGGAAGTCTAAGCAAGACTGGACTCCCGCCCAAACCCAGCAGGAATCACTGCTTGGCCAGCAGACGAGAGCGGGAATTTGGGCAGCAGGAAGCCGTCATTAGGGACCTGCAGTTCAGGCTCAGGCACAAGGTATGTCCATCGAAGGACTCTGGAAGGGGCACTCCTGCTCCTCCTGGCCCACATGGATACTAAAAAACAAATTTAAAACTTACCTCGCTGGACCTCTTCTGGCCCTGGCTGCTGTTCCCAACAGCTGTAGCCTGGTGGAGGAGCTACCACTGCTCCCCTGCTTAGGCGTCAGGTTAAAATAGCATATCGGGCCCGGATGACATCATTGGAGCCCGACCTGCATATTTAAAGGGAACCGCCAGCTTGGGGCAGGTATCCTTGCTGCCTGTAATTCAAAATTGCAGTTGGTCAGATTGAGGTGGGAAAGCAGTGGGTACATCCTCCATTCCACTTTAACTTGCCCCCTGTCCTGACTCCGCCTGGTTTTCGCCAGGCAGAGTGAGTTAAAATCAAGGCCATAGAATGTTACTCTAAATGCGTGAAGAACAAGTGCATTAATTGAAATGTGTTAAGTACAACTTTGGCTGTCTCTCAAAAAGTTTAAAATGCATTAAGATTTTAGATAACATACATACTGTCCTTCCATTTCTATGCTATCTGCAAATATAATGGGCAATAGACACTGCTATCTGACCTCAGTGGCCCAGATTTGACACAAATAGCATGGAAATGCTTATACTGCTCAATGTGTCTATGTTCAGTTATAATTGCAATTTTAATATGTGTATTGGTGTCAACAGTTGAAGGGTATAGCTTTGACTGCTGGTGACGCATTACATCTTATGAAACAACAAGTTCAGCATTTGAGTTCATCTGAACAGCTGCAGTGTACAGTTTTGTGCCAGGGCAACTCAATAAGCTAATTGCTCTTGCCCATGAAGGTCTTGCTTATGGCACTTCAGAAGCAAGTAGCAGAGCAAAGAAGGTGAAGAGAAACTAAAATAAGAAAGTAGCAACGTAGAAAAGAGACAAAAATAGTAGATGTAGCAGGTACTGATGCACTATTGGTTAAAGAAACTGATGTACTATTAGTTAAAGATTGCTTAATGTTGGTAACAAAAAACAGTACACATTTGAGGGTCAATTCCACAAATGGGGCAAAAAATGGCCTATGGTCCCAGCATTCCTGGGCACACCCATATTGGACTCCAACGGGTCATCTAATTACCATAATTTAAATAGTCTCCTTGTGTGTTTTTCTTGTGCACTGGAAGAGTTCAATTACTTGGGGCTGGACAATTGGGAACGCAGAAGCTCTTAACAGGCTACACAATTAAAGGGAGGCAATATTTTTTCCTGGAGCCTAACTAATGGTACAGCGACTGGAGGAGCTCCTAGAACTGCCCCTTTCAGTGAAGACAGGCTGGGCATTTTATCAGAGTAGGTGGCTCTGAGGAAAGTGGCAATTTGTGGGGCAGAGCAAAATCCTCTCAAGGGAACCAATGTAGAATAAGTATAGCAGAGGAGTTATTTAGGATTCTTCCACTGAAGTTACAGTGGACGAATGGAAGAATCCCCATGTAAAATTACCTCCAGTGTTAAAATAGAGCACTCCCAGGCAGAATAGAGCTCCCTCAAACACTCCCAGGGCAGGTACAGCACAGGTTAGATATAGAGCAAAGCTCCCTCTGCATTGTTGGCCAGAGGAACAAATGGGGACAAACATATGGAGATGGTAGTAAAGGTATGCAGGATTTGATGTAACATGTTTATATAAGACAAGTGGCCCAAAGGACTGTTCAAGTAGGGGCTGCAGAGCTGCTTTTAACTAAACGCCTGGTGAATCAATGCTTGATCACCAGTGTGTCTGGCAGTGCATCGGCTGGACTTACTTCTCCTCTTCTTCCACCTCATCCTCTTCTGAAGACAAGGGTGCAGGTCCACCTTCTAGCCCTTCTGAATGCATGGGTTCCTCTCTACTATTGGCAAAGTTGTGCAAAACACAGAAGATACAAGTGATCTTTAATAGTTGTAAGAGCTGTAGCTGTAGTTGTAAGAGCTTTAATAGTTTTAAGAGCTGTAGATTAGGACGCTACTTGATATGTTCAGATATCGGAAGTGCTTCTTCAACATCCCAATGGTCTGTTCTTCGAGAATTTAGTTGCAGGCATGATCCTCATTGTATTTTCTTTCAACGTCAGTGTGGGGATTCCAGACTGGTGTCAATGTCCGGGGCAACAGGTGGTATCTCTGGTTCCCCAGTAGCCATCCATCCATCCATCCATTTGTTCTGCTAGCTCAAAGGGTTATGGCACCGCGGACTGTCGCAAAATGTAAGCATCATGGCTGCTGTGAGGATATCTTGTAATCACCTTCATTATTTGGTTGCGGTGGTCCGAGACCACCTGCACAGTAATCAAAAAAAATCCTTTTCTACTTAAATGTGTCACCGGGTTGTTGTTTGGCAACCTGATGACAACATGGATGCCATCAGTGACAAACTGAACTCTTGTGAATCCAGCTACCTGGTAAAATTGCTCGGGCTTCCACAGTTGTTCCCTCCTTTCCTTTAGGAAAGTGATAAACATATTGCCCTTGGCAAACAAGGCTGCATCACTGCATTGGTACATGGACGACTATGTAATTTGGCAAATGTCATTCGTGAAATAAGCCAGTAGCATAAACATTTAATATGATGATGACTTTAACCACAACAGGCAAGACTGTCTCTGTAGTGGATGTTGTCTGAGGTATTGCTATTGTATTCAGCATAACTCGGTTACTGCCTCTGCTGAATCAATGACAGGAAAGGCATGTCTCTTCCGACTTGCCCACAAAGCTGATTTGGATCTTATGACATAGTTCTTGACTGTGGGTGGTGCCAGGTGACTGCTGTGCCAGTGCATCTGCCTCTTCTCCTTCCTCAAAATTCCTTTTCCTTTTCCATAACCAACATAGCTATTGGCAGGCCCAATGGAATGCCCATGGTCACCACTGCTTGCAACTGCAGGGGTGAACATGAAGTGTGCACCAAAAGAATGCCGAATAGAAGGAAATCATCAGGGGAAAAATGGAATTGCTCTAATGACCAAAGTTCAGTTAGTCAAGTCAGAATGCAAGTCTCAGTAGCATTAAGTGGTGGAGTTCTTCAATAGCTCTCACAATGCCTGTTTTAGACAGCTGCTTAGCGAATCAAGAACTGCGCTGTAAATCAGCATGGGGAATCCGGAGTGGATGCAATTAACATATTTCTTAAGGGATAATGAGGACTGTGCACACACAAAACGTTGCTTCAAAATCTTTAAAAACGTTTGCTTCAGTAGAATTGGGATTTCAGTGCCAAGTACGCTGAGGTCTGCCTTCCTGATTCAGCTGGTCATGCATGTTGCTGGTGAGGGTCTGTTACCTGAACACATCACCGTGAAATTGGCCCTTTTGTCACTTGCAGAAAGGGTGTTGATATACATTTTATCCAAAAGATTGACAGTTGCGTTGCTAGAAAAATGTGTTACTTTTCCAATTTGTTTTAAGGACATATTGATTTTACCAGTTCATTTCTTACTGTGTGTTTACAGGAGCTGGTATTACTTCAAACTGAACAGACTATTTGAGACAAGCACTATATACTCCTTGTTAGTGGGAATGCAGAGACTTAAAAGAAACAGCCTTCAAAAGGTCATTCAAGGCTGTATGTAGTCAACTGACAAATCTCTGGAGTTTGAAATCAGTGAAATGTTCAGCAAATTGGATTAATACTCGAGAAATGACTTCCATACGATTTGAGTTAAAGCCTTTTCTGGAAAAACTCATGGACTGAAAAGAATTAAATAGTCTTATGGTGGACTTCCAGAATGGAAAGGTGAATTCACTCTGCTTGTAATCAGACATACCCAGAGGCATACTGTATGCGATAAAATCCATGTTCAAACTCCTGCAGAATGACAACAAGATTTCATCTGTTTCACTGGTCCTGGTGAATCCAAAGGTAAAGCAATTTACAGGGAGTTTAAAGTACTTATACTATCTTCATGTTACTAACACCTGAAAATATTATAATAGAAAATGAGAACATTTTAAACCTGGGATCCCTAAATTCCTGTTTGACTGAAAAACAGAAGAATGTCTGTCCTTTGATGTAACCAATGATCTGCTAATGAAATTACATTCTTAGAAATTGCATATTTCTAAGATGAATTCTATGATTTCATTAGTCTGTCATTCATTTGAGAGTTAAAAACCGACCTAGTCTCATTTTTTTGTCAAAAGAATTTTTGTGGCACTAGATTTTAGATAGTTACATAAGTGTCAATTATGTGTTCCACGTGTTAGAAATGATGTGGAGATGCCGGTGATGGACTGGGGTTGACAATTGTAAACAATTTTACAACACCAAGTTATAGTCCAGCAATTTTATTTTAAATTCACAAGCTTTCGGAGGCTACCTCCTTCCTCAGGTGAACGATGTGAACATCGTTCACCTGAGGAAGGAGGTAGCCTCCGAAAGCTTGTGAATTTAAAATAAAATTGCTGGACTATAACTTGGTGTTGTAAAATTGTTTACAAACGTGTTAGAAAGGCTCAGGACACATTTCAGCCCTTTGGCAGGCTTTGACAAGGCTGAAGTTGGAGATTAGGAAATACAGAAATTATGTGAAAAGAAACCTTGTGCAGAGGTCCAAAATAGAACTGCGGGCCAGCGGCAGAGTGGTGAACAACTCAAATCCCATTTTCACAGCTGGTGAAGTGGAGGTGGGTATGAGGAGGTTTGTTTGGCACTCCAGTGCACCCTCCCCAGAGGCCAGCAATGCACCATACCGGAGCAGCGGCTGCTCGTGATGCCGGGGATTCACTCGGATCGAACAGGTTCTCATAAGGAGATCTGCAAACTGAAGATAGTGAACTACTCAGACGGCCTGGAACAACCACCACTACTAACACCAACACCAGCACCGCCCCCCTCCCTCCCCCAATTGCACAAAACAGTCCTTCAGCCACGCATACACCCATTGTAAATGCACCCAATGGGTGGAATCAAGTCTTGATGAAGCACATGAAAGGGCACTTTCAAAAAAGGGACTCAAGAATGGACAAGACGTGGCAGTGGTGGTGAGAATTATCACATTTAATGTGCATTTAACAAAAAACAAATATAAATGAAAAACATGACATTCCATCAGACACCTTTGTGCATACCCTTCGTGATTACAAAACCTTAGGCTTCCTCTTCCTATCACTTCTAAGTGGTGCATCCCCTGTGGCTTCAGCAGAGGTAGTGGCAAATTGCTCAGATTCATGCCCCGATTGCTCAGGTGCTTTCGGCCTACGACCTCTGGGTTTTGGAGCACATGAGGGCCCCGCTAAAGACTGCTCATCCTGCACCTGTGCAGGGGCAGACTCTGCCATCTGGAGAGGAGGCAGCATTGCGGGTACTGGTTTGCGGGGGGGGGCAATGGTTGAGACGTGGGAGCGCTTTGAGTGGAGTCCCCACTTCCATGTCCCCTTTCACCATCATCCGTCTCCCAGGCCAGTGTAACATCAATCCTACCACTCTGCTGAACAGCAGGCTGGTGAGGAGATGTGGTGCTTTCTAGGGCCATGGTTGAAATTTCTGTCTGCCTGTTTAAGGCAGCAGGCATGTCGGCATCCAGAGTCCGCACGGCCATTGTCATGGCCTGCCTGGATTCATCTGAAGCTCAATGGAGGCTGCCAACTCTCTCCATCGAAGACATTCCCGCACTTACCTGTGCCACCAATCCACTAGTGATGGAGCTGGACTCCTCCATTCTCTCCGCTATTGTGGAGAGTGTGCGTGGCATCTTTTCCAGTAACTCACAATGGTGGATCTATACCTCGATCATTCTCACTCTCAAAGATATCCCGGGAGGTTCATCATCTGGGTCCAGCTGAGCAGAGCTTGGAGAGGAGTACGCCCCCCGACGAGGATTCTCCACAGCTGGCCCTGCCACCAGTGACTGCTTGTGCACACTTGTGAGTTTTGAATCACCAGGTGACAACTCAACTATCTGCCTAACAGGACCCACCGAGGTGCGAGTATCTGTGCTGGCGCATGGCTGGATGTGATATGACAGTGCAGCCTCAGAGGAATTGAGCTCTTCTGAGGAACTGCCCTATTCCAAGGCGGGTGCCTCCTCATCAATCCTTGAATGCCCTGGAAGAGAACATAAAGCAATATTAAAAATCATTGCAGAAGTTAGTTTGCAATGAGCATACTGAAGTGTGCAACAGGCCAATCATTGATAACATCAATTCATGTTGTGTGTGAAGGATGTTAAAGCTCTGTCACCAGCTGTTTGCGTGTTGCCAGTCTCGCCATCTCCGATGGCCAGGCATTCCACCGTGTGGCTGAGCTCCAAGGCCTCCTCCTCTGCCTCTGTCAGGAACACTATTTGTGGGGGCCCCCCTCCAATCCTACTCCTCTCTCGTGCATTTTGTGCTCTCTTCTCCGACAAGGGGAGAAAGAACAGATGTGTGAGTGAGTGAGGGTGACATAGTCATCCGATGGATGCATTGCTCTGGGTGAGGCTGCCCAATGAAACAGATACATCAGAGGGTGACTATCAGACAGATTCATCACATTGCATCAGGATTGGAGTGAGTGAGTTCACAAATGGGGAGGTGAGGAAGTGCACAGAAAGTGAAGGTAAGTTGATAATGAGACTTAAGTGGGTGTGAGGAGTGATGTGATGGAGTAGGCTTGGTAAGACAGAGTGAGGCGGGGGAGGGGAATGTACACCACAGGATGTAGGTGAATCAGTAATTGTACTACTTTTCCTGACCTGGTTAGGTCGTTAAATCGCTTCCTGCTTTGTACCCACGACCTTGCTGCTCAGCTCCTCTGCCACCTTGAGCCAGGCCTTCTTGGTGGCAGAGGCAGGGCGCTTCCTCCAATCAGCCTGGTAGAGTATCTCCCTCCTGCTCCTCACACCAGCCAATAGCAACTCAAGAGAAGAGTCATTAAAGCATGGTGCTGCCTTACTCCTTTGATGCTGCATCTCTGCACATTCCACCTTTCTCCCTCAAAATCCATGGTTGCAATGGCCCTTTAAATACTGCAGTTCACAGCATGTCATCTGGGTGCGCAGTACACACGCTGCACAACTTGGAGACGCGAAACCCAGAAATTACATTAAGGATCTTTGGTCCTGATTTAGTCGCACAGAAAATTTTTCCGGGTTTCCCACGGGATTATTCACCCCCTGCTGAGTTCCCGCAGCCATGTTAAAATTATACACGTGGTGTCACCACTGACATAAATAACTGAACTAAATAAAATCTTCCAGGTAACAAAGAGTTAAAAAAGCAAAAGATGAATGTTTACCTTACAGGCCTGTGACAACACATGAATTCTCCATATGGATATCTAAGCTTGAGGGAATTTGAAATGATAAAATTTGTTGGCTGTTCCATTTCATTTCCCAAATCTCAGCGCATTATTTATAAACCCGCGACACAACATCTATTTCAGACAATGACCTGTGTAATCAAGTTCTTGTACCAGTAGCTGTTGTCAGACTGCTGTGCAAAAATCAACAAATTAATCTCTGAGGACCACAGCAGTTTTAAACAAGAATCCATTAATGTATTTTACTATGTCTTTTGCTTTGGTCTGTTAAGCAGAAATGCTTTAATTTGTACAACTTATAATGCATAATATCATGAAAAAGTCATCATATCTCTGAATAATGTTATTATAAACATAACTCATAATTGGCTACTTTTCTCTGTCCAGAAAATGTCTATTTTCTCAGGAAATATACTGCTATACGGAACTGATTATAAATTCATTAAACATATTTCATATCATTTTGTTCTATTTGAAAAGCATCATTTAAAGGAACAAAAGAAAAAGTCACAAAAATATCTACACTTTTGCAACGAAATTAATAAACATTTGGGCAGCTTATTTTGATACAAACATTACCTGATTGGCATCTATTTAGATTGAGCTTACAGTAATTAATACATGCAGCACTGCGTCTTTCTATTCTGAAGCAAACAAAAAGCAAAAAAAAACTGCAGATGTTAGGAATCTGAAACAAAAACAGCTCTGACAAAGGGTCTATACCTGAAACGCTCCATCATTCAACAAACTTCTCGTGTCCAGTTCAAAACGAGTTTTGAAGGCAAAATATCGGCACGAAATTCTGGAAATTGTTCCAGGTATTCATTGAAATATTTTTGGATGCACTCTGGGACTTCAATGAAACTAAGGTACAGAATGTGCACTCACACTCTAGCACACAAAATGCAACCAGCCAGATAATCACAGACCGAAGGAGTTGGGCACATAATGTGCCTAAGACCTTTTCCCCCAATTTTCTAATTCCCCCTGCACCCATTCTGGGCTTGTGCATCTGGCACAGCCTCGCCATGTTTGATGATTACTTAGTTTCCTCCTGATAGAAGCATGCTGTTACTGCTCCCTATACACCAGTATTTTTGATTTTCCCCTTTTCCTGGTAAATAATTCGCTAGCTGATAGAGTGCCAGCTGATATATTTATTTTCCTGCTTGACAATACTACCGAAAGGCCAGAATGGAGCTGTATTTACCTCACCACCAATCAAACTGAAACTCCTTGAGCTTTCACAATAAACCTTAATAAAGCTTATCATTTTAGCAAGACAACACTGTAGCTGAGTATGCACATTCAAAACATATTTTTAAAAATTGTTAAAGTAATTGATTTGCCTGTGGACCAAAACATTCGCTTGCTGCTTGGCATCAGCTACGGAGAAAATTAGAATTTTGTGTGTTGTGGATTAAAGTAAAGCTACTTTTGTATATTGTTTAAAATTAGTTAAACTAAATCATAAAAAAATAAATATTATATTGCCAACAGGAATATGGTAAATGCCATCTTATATTGTAAATAGTTTGAGGAATAGTGTAAAAGTCCTGCTTTGTGTAGGTCCACGCCATGTACCATATAGCTTTATATTATCATCATCATCATCTCTCTGCTGACCACTTCCTTAACCACAGATCCACAGATACATTCTCGTTTTTAAAATTCTCATCATTGTTTTCAAATCCCTCCAAGGCCTCGCCCTTCCTATCTCTGTAACCTCCTCCAGTCCTTCAACCCTCCGAGATCTCTGCGCTCCTCCAATTCTGGCCTCTTGAAATTTTCATCGCTCCATCATTGGCAACCGTGCCTTCAGCTGTCTAGGCCCTAAGTTCTGGAATTCCCTCCCTTAACCTCTATGCCTCTCTACCTCTCTCTCCTCCTTTAAGATGCTCCTTAAAACCTATCTCTCTAACCAAGCTTTTGGTCACCTGTCCTAATATCTCCTTATGTGGCTCGGTGTCAAATTTTCTTTTATAACGATCCTGTGAAGCGTCAAGGGATGTTTTACTACATTAAAGGCGCTATATAAATGCAAGTTGTTGTTGTTGTCACTTTAATTTTTATTAATTAGCAGTTACACACAGTAATCTGAAATATTTAACTAATCTCGTATTTTTTCTCAGCATCTATTAAGCTCCTTACAATATTTATAGCAATCAGTGAATTACTGCTTTCATATTTTGATCACTTTGATTAATATTGTCAAATCTGCTGTTCATAAGATGACAACCTCAATGTACTTTGACTAAAATGTGCAGCAGCAGTATTTTTAGTAGCTTTGTCAATAAGAACATAAGAAATAGGAGCAGGAGTACGCCATATGGCCCCTCAAGCCTGCTCTGCCATTCCATAAGATCTTGGCTGATCTTCGACCTCAACTTCACTTTCCTGCCTGATCCCCATATCCCTTGATTCCCCTAGAGTTCAAAAATCTATCTATCTATCTATCTCAGCCTTGAATATACTCAATGACTCAGCATCCACAGCCCTCTGGGGTAGAGAATTCTAAAGATTCACATCCGACTGAGAGAAGAAATTCCTCCTCATCTCAGTACTAAATGGCCGACCACTTATCCTGACACTATGCCCCCTAGTTCTAGACTCTACAGACAAGGAAAACAATCTTTCAGCATCTACTCTGTCATGCCTCCTCAGAATCTTATATGTTTCAATGAGCTCACCTCTCATTCTTCTAAACTCCAGAAAGTATAGGCCCATTCTACTCAATCTCTCTTCATAGGACAACCCTCTCATCCCAGGAATCAATCTAGTGAACCTTCGATGCACCACCTCTAAGGCAAGTATATCCTTCCTTAGATAAGGAGACCAAAACTGTAGGTGTGGTCTGTACAATTGTAGCAAGACTTCCTTGCTCTTGTACTCCAACCCCCTTGAATAAAGGCGAACATGCCATTTGCCTTCCTAATTACTTACTGCACCTGCATGCTAACTTTTTGTGTTTCTTGTACCAGGACACCCAAATCTCTCTGAACACCAACATTTATTAGTTTCTCACCATTTAAAATAATATTCTGTTTTGTGATTCTTCCAACCAAATTGAATAACCTCACATTTCTCCACATTATACTCCATCTACCACCATCTTGCCCACTCACTTAACCTGTCCATATCCCTTTGCAGACTCTATTGGGGAAAAATTGGATAAGGGTCCCTTCTGAGCAATGGTAGCATGCCCCGCGTAAAATTCGTGCTGCCTGCTACTTACCCTGAAATCTCCATGCAGCAAGCGCAGTCCTCACTGCTGAGAGGCTGCACGGAGAATGAGGAAGTTGAAAATGGGGCGTGGCCAGCGCATGTCATCAGCTGCCTGCACTACTTAAAAGGTGCAGGCACATTTCTAAAGGCAGATACACAGCCAAGGAGAAGGGAGAATGGCATCATGAGTAGCTACACCAGCAAGAGAGCGGGCACCAAGATTCTCGGATGATGCTCTGGAGGCCCTGGTGGAAGGGGTGGACCATAGGAGGGCAGCATTGTACCCGCAGATTGGCCAAAGACTGTCTAGACTACAGCTGCGTAGGCACTGGCAGGCTGTGGCACAGGAGGTGAATGCAAGGAGCATTGCAGCACGCACGTGGGTGCAGTGCCACAAGAAATTTAATGACTTGACATGAGTGGTCAAGGTGAGTGACTGCAAGTGTCAAGTGGCACATCCTACCAACTGCACCAATACTATGCACAACACCTCCCATCACCCACCCACCCACCAACAAACACTGCCATCCATACGCAATGCTGCATCTCACACGCACATAATACCACACTCGCAGGCCACACAACCACCAGTCAAGTCACACAAACTGGCAGCTGTTCGTCCATGACAGGCACATCACCCACACACCTTGCAGGACACTCACTGACATACTGTCCTCTGCCTTGCAGGAGAAGGTGGCGTGTAACACCCGCCAGCAGGAGGGACCTGAGGCTGGACGGGCACGTCTACACGTCCTCACCCCCCTCACCTTCCACACTGCCTGAGGAAGGGGAAAGCCCCCGAAAGCTTGTGGGATTAAAAATAAAATCGTTGGACTATAACTTGGTGTTGTAAAATTGTTTACAATTGTTAACCCCAGTCCATCACCGGCATCTCCACATCACCCCTAGAGGAGACAGTGCTCAGGATCATTGGGCGGGCCGTCGCTACAGCTGTTACAAAGTGCCGCGCAGGAGGTCCTGGTCAAGGGAGTCTCTGCATATTTAATGATCCTTCGCCTTTTCCACATCTCCTTCCTCCCATAATCTTTTCTGACTCATGCACTGCACACGCTGCCAGCACGAACCTCTTACTTGCTCCTCTCCCCACTCCACAACTCAACCTGTTTACCTTTGTCATTGCAGATACCCAATAACACGTGGTGGCACCCGAGGAGGAGGAGGAGGGGGAGGAGGACGACACTGAAGCCACACCATCACTCCATCTGACACTTGCTTCCACCAGCTCAGAGGCTGACACTGCGCGTCCTTTAGAGGTTAGGTTAGAGGAGGGATCTGCACGTGATGAGACACCGAGCACAAGTGCACAGGAGCCGGGGCGGGGGGAACGGATACCACAGGAGCCAACTCGCCGGAGGGCGAGGTCACTCACTAGTTCTGCTGTAGAGGAGTCAGATGAGGACTTCGATGGCCCAGGCTACAGAAGAAGGCTGATGGGTGTAAACCATCAAATGCTTAGGGCACTGGAAAGCCTGCGCAGAATGAGAAGGGGCATGGAAGAGACCAGCTCCAACTTAGCGCAGGGCTTTGCGCAGAGCTTGGAGCTCATCCTTTCCAACATGGAACGGGTGGTCACCTCCATCAGCACACGTGGAACCCACCATGATGCAGCGTCTGATGACTGATGTCACAGCATCCATTGTAGCACAAACGTCTGCCATCCAAGGTCTGACTGCTGCATTTGCACCTCAGACTGCTGCTATCATGGCTCTGGGGACCACTGTGGAACGAGGCTTCCAGGGCATCACAGCACTCCAGCAATCCATTCACCCAGCCGCCCGGGGAGAGTGGCAGCGGCGCCAAGGCAGTCGGACCTGCTGTCCTCTCTCAGGACGACAGCATTCCTGCTCCCACCCCTGCCACACCGCCAGTGCCCCCATTGTTGCCTGTCGGCCAGCCAGGCCAGACTGCTGCAACCCCTGCTGAGATGGTGCAGTCTGAAGCCGGGCCCTCCAGGCCCAGAGTTGCTCGAGGTCGTCCTCCAAGTCCATCTGGACGTTCTTCCATTGAAAGCCAGCAGCCTTCCACCACTCGTAGGAGCACTAGGATAGGTAAAGGCACACAGACAACAGGCACTAAGGGAATGCACAAGGGTGAATAGTTCTGTTATGTTTGCATATTTTCATTTATTAATCCATAAATGAGAGTTTGATTTTGCATTTGGTGGTGGTTTTTATTCATACAATGAGCTGAGAGGGACACCAATGTGTAATGTGATGGAGGGTGATTTGATTGTCTTGTGGGAGGGGAAAGGTGGGGAATGTAGGACTGTTGGTGAGTTGGGGGATGTAGTTCCAATTATTGATACCAGGCACGGATCAGGCGAGCACGCACAGCCCTTGCAGACAAGGCGTATGGTTCCTGCTGCACCCTTGCGTCCTCCTCCACTTCCTCTTCTGGCTCCACCCCTCCTCCTGCTCCTCCTCAGCCTCTTCCTCCTCCACCTCTGGCTCAGGATCTTCTGCAGTCATTTGTGGCAAAGGCTGGTCCCTCATGATGGCGAGGTTGTGCAGTATGCAGCAGACCACCACGAATCTGCCCACCCACCCAGGGGAGTACTGCAGGGCTCCTCCAGACCGGTCTAGGCAGCGGAAGTGTTGTTTGAGGAGGCCTATGGTGTGCTCCACGATGTTGCGTATGGCAGCATGGCTCTCATTATAGGCCTGCTGTGCACGTGTGCGCGGATTCATGACCGGTGTCATGAGCCATGTCCTGAGGGGATAGCCCTCGTCACCCACTAGCCAGCCTTTGACTTGCTGAGTCGGATGAAAGATAGCTGGCATGTTGGACTGTCGCATGATGAAGGCGTTGTGACTACTCCCAGGGTAGCGGGCATCGACCTCCAAGATGCAATGCGTGAGGTCACACATCAGCTGCATGTTGAGGGAGTGGAAGCCCTTTCGGTTGACAAAGACGGCCGAGTTGATATGCGGGGCACGCAGGACAATATGTATGCAGTCCATGGCACCCTGCACCATGGGGAAGCCAGCAATGCGGGGGAACCCCCATGCTCGCTCGTTCTGATTGTCTCTGTCAAGAGGAAAGGTGATGAACCTGTTCCTCATGTGGTACCAGTGCATCTGTGACTTCCCTTATGCAGCATTGCACTGCATACTGCGAGATGTTGCACATGTCACCAGCAGAGGCCTGAAATGCTCCTGAGCCGTAGAAATTCAGCGCCACGGTGACCTTCACAGCCACAGGCAATGCTGTCCTCGACCTGCTCTGAGGCTGCAGTTGTGGCCAGACCAGTTGACAGATCTCGGTGACGGCTTCCTTGGTGAACCTCAGGCATTCGATGCAATCCTCCTCAGTCATGTTGAGGTACGAGAAGTGATCCCTGAAGGCCCTCATTGGGTGGGGCCTCCTGCTCAGTGCCCTGTGCCTCCTCATCTTCCGTCTCCTCGCAGTTTGACCCGCTAGGCGTGGCCTCTCTGCATGCTCCCAGTCATGCTCAATGCCCAGCAGGAGCCTCTGCAGACCGCCCATGGTTGCCAGGAATGCTGATCCACCAGGGTTGTAGTTTCCCGACCCATAAGGCAATACCTGCCAAAGCGCTCTCAAAAGTAGTGTAGGAACTCTCAATAAGAAAAGGGAGCTTCAAAAAACACTTCCTACGCCTCCAGCAGCCAGAAGCAATAATCCAGCAACTAACCTGCAATACCTGCATGGCCTTTTAAATAGTGCTGGTGGGGGGGTCCTTCAGGCACTGTGTTGGCCAGGGGATGCAGAAACTACTGAGTTTATTCCGAACTGCTGACACACAGGCAAAAACAACTTTTGAACTGAAGTAACCTGAGTTCAGTCGCTGGCCTGAGCTGGCTGGAACCGGTTTGAATTAGCTAAGTTTCGTGAAAGACAAAGGAGACGTGATAAGACACAAGTCCTTATTTAGAAAAGGAGTAATGATGTAATGCTACCTAAGTCCTTGGGACAGAGCCAATGAGGAGAAGACACGGAGTAGGCGAGTAAACCTAAACCAACGGGAGAGAGAGACAGCACAGCTTGAAGAGATAAGATTCGGAATAAGAATGAAGAATCTGGGGCGTGGAGCCAGCGAAGACTCCGGAGACCAACCATCGTGGAAGTGGAAGAACCTACGTCAGGGACGTAGAGACGACATCGAAAGAGAGAGAGAACGGAATGCCTGGCCAGCGTCAGCGCTCCTTTTCGGGTATTAGCCTTTATATTCTGTGACCATTCAGGGAGTGTCAGGGAAACCTAGTGGGTGTGCGCTTAGATCCTAGTTTGGGTATAAAACTGTATAACCTGGTGCAAACTGCATGTCTATATCTAACCAGACGTATAAGCTATATGTATATGATCTAACGACGTGAATAAAGCAAATTGAGAGTTAAGAGAGAATTGACTCTTCTCCTCTTTGTACTAAGCCAATAACCGTAACCGGTGACCTCCAGTCAACAACTGTAAGAAACGTTTAGATGGTCGGGGATAAGACTGTGCGTTGAGTTGAGTGTTAAGGTCCAAAATTGTGCGTATCACTTTAAATCAGCATTGCACATTGATTGCAGCCATTTTCTCCCTACTTTACATGTTTCCAGCGTTCGGGGTTAGCTAACTCCTATACCAAGATGGCGTCTGGCGCACGTCACGCTGGAAACATGCGTGCGCATCCAAGACGCATCTTGGATGTTGGAGGGGCCGTGTAGCGCCGAAACAACGGGCGCTACACAGCCTAATTTAGCGCCTTTTGTGTCCTCCTCATAGCTTACTTTCCCACCTAGCTTTGTATTGTCAACAAACTTGGATACATTACACTTGGTCCCTTCATCTAAGTCAGTAATATAGATTGTGAATAGCTGAGGTCCAAGCACTGATCCTTGCGGCACCCCACAAGTTACAGCCTGCCAACCTGAAAATGACCCATTTATCCCTACTCTCTGTTTTCTGTCCGTTAACCAATCCTCTATCCATGCTAATATATTGCCCCCAACCCTATGAGCCCCATGAGTCAAAATCAAACTATTCAGAAATAGTTATTTGGGAAACTAGTATCTAGAAAGAAAAATGTAGAAAATACATAATCAGTAGCTGATTTTTCACTAGGTGGTAATTGTTTTGGAAATCTATATTTGTCAGTATAACGCTTTTGATTTTCCCCTCCTATTACAGATCCTCACAGAAAGGGCTGGATAAACAAATAAGGATGGTTTGGTGGAATTACTGAGTTGATGATAAATACTTCCAGCTACATGTTTACTTTTTCTCAATTTTTTTTTAAGTGCCTTTTTCATCAGACAACTGGTGAGACCAGAAACAATGGTATATTTTGAATAGGCACATCATGAACTTAGCAAAACGCAAAAATCTAAATTGTGGAATTCAGAAATTCAGTTCGTAATGCAAATAGTTTGTTCGATATGAAGAAATAATAAAGAAGTGCAATTGCACTGTTGATCTAAAATATACAATACAGTTAATAAATGTAGGATGAGATCGATGGGAAGTATTAATTTTAGTGTTCCTATATTTATATCTTCCATTTGAAGAGTTCAAACAAATGTAATGATCAACATTCATTGTAAGTTCCGTGAAACATTTTGCTCATCTTAAATTTGCAGAAACCTTTACTTCTCCCCGAGGCAATAATTTTCATTTGATTTTCAAATTTCCCTGGTGAACAGCAATAAATTTTCACCTGTTCTCACTGCCAGATCTGCTAGGACACTCTCCACTACTTTTTCTATCAATCACAAATATCTCTTATTTTCCAATGGTTAATGCATTTGCTATTCAATATAATATATTGAACACATCTGGCCCAAGTGTGTGTGTGCTATTTTGTGTTTGTTCAGTGTCTGTGCCCAACACATGTGGAAAAAAAATCACACTAGCTCCAATGTTAACAATGGCAGCAAAATTGAAGTTGTACTCACATGTGATGCGTGTGAATGTGTGCCAGTGGCAAGGAAAACTGGCCTCATTGAATCTTGTAAAACTAGCCCTCTCTCCTAATTTTATTCGGCTCCAGTTACATGTAAACGAGCATGAGAAGCCTGGCCAGCAGCTCAATTGTCTCAGGAGGGCTCCTAAGGGCTCTCATTGAGCAGACCACTAGAGTCCTCAAGCAAAGATTCCTCTGCCTGGAGAGGTCTGGTGACTTCCTGCAGTAGAGCCCACAAAGATTGTCCTGTATGATAATGATTTGTTGTATGCGATATAATTTTGCTCCGCAAAGGGACAACATATGGAGCGTCCATTGGACGAGGACCTTCAGCATGATGAGGGAGAGGATATTGATGACATAGATAATGAAGAAGCAAGAGGGCACCCAAAAGTTGCCTGCAGCCAGAGCTCTTTGGCAGCAGCTCATTGAACAATTCATCAGCTGAACAATCCCTGCTCCCCTGCATTAACAATCATGTTCAACATTTCTCCCAGTTCTTCCACCCTCAAATAAACTACATCCACTCAAATACCAACATTGATATTCATGTCAACTAACATTGCAGATCACCAGCTGCTTCAGGGATGTTCTCTGCACACAAGGATTTAGAAAGGATTATAACTGTCATGGCTAATAATAATTCCTAACACTAATTACCACCCTGGCGAGAGGCCCATCTTACCTACTCTAGTGCTTCTGTGAGGTGTTCCCCCACTGGCTGCAACATGGGAGGCAGAAGGCGCTAACTGTCATGATATTTCAACAACAACTAAGATAGCACCTCTAATATAGAAAAACACCGTGGTTAGGAGAGATGACCAAAAGTTTGGTCAAAGAAGTGGGTTTTAAGGAGGGACTTAAAGGAGGAGAGGAAGACGGAGAGATGGAGTCATTTAAGGAAGGATTTCACTTACTTCCTTCTATCTTCTTCACCATTTCGTAGGTTGAGTTCATTTTGGGTGGAAAGAATACTCTAAACATTGGCAATTTAATGTATGTGAAGTGAAGGGAAGAATGGAGTCAATGGATGTAAAATGGGCGCAAAGCATATCAATTTTGCAGTGGGATGGCCTGCGCCCAACCTGCACAGGTGTTGGTCCCACTGCTAAATTAGTGGGGCCCTTTTTTAGGTGTCTGGGTGAATCAGTAAATTAGGGGCCTAGCGCCTGGTAAAGGATCTCTTTCCAAAAGTAATCAGTGATAAGCGATGAGAAACTCTCAGGATTCTTCAATGGTCCCCATGGCTGCCAACTACAGTTAAGTTTAAAACCTGCCCATTGCCCGGTCCAACCCCCCTCCTGGGACATACCTAAGGGTGGCTGCTGGCGTTGCAGCTACCCAACATTGATGTCCACTCGCCAGCGAGCTGCCTGCTTTGTGCAGCAAGCATCTGCAGATCACCAATCTAATTTAAATGAGGCCCAAGGCCCAATTTTGATCGGGCAGTGGGCCTACATATTCTGGTGCAGGGATCGTTCCCTGTGTCCATTTCACACCGGCAAGCCGGCACTATGCAATTTCTATCCCAATGTACTTCTGACCTATGGCATTCTAATGGTGAATATGCACTTAATCTCCCTCAGCCTAATACTACCGTATTCTCTGAATTCTCACTTTTCTTCTGTTATTTTCTCTATTCATGTTCTTGCTCACATGCTTAAATGTTCTTGCAAAAATTAGGAGTCAGTTGTAGCTCAGCAGCAGCACTCTCACCTCTGAGGCAATTCACACACTCAGAGGAATGAACTTAAAGCTGACAAGTCCAACATTCTTAATTTGAAGATGGTTGGCACATATGAGAGATAAATGTTAGTATTTTAAGTGAAATTTTATTATTAATTATTAAATTAATGAAATACTCACACACTCCAATGAATGAGCTTAACAAACAGAAAAGTCAAGTCAAGTTAGCAATGATCAACAATTAGTTAAATAGCATTTTCAAAGTAGATTTCTGCAAATAAGGAAACTTCATCACAGCTTCCTGCTTTTACCCCTGCGCAGATCTTTGATATACATACAGCTCTCAATAAAAATCAAAAGTGAGGTGACAAAGAGATAAACAACCTTTCATCAGTCAAACTCCAATTCCTGCAAGGAACTTTGTTTTGCACTTAAAATCTTCCTTATCCATTTAACTTTATATTATTGTCACCTACCTTTATGTAGCTATGATGTTGTCAGTGTCAGTATTTATTTAATGATGAAATGTAGCAGCAGTTAAAAATATCAGGTATAATTTTAGCCCGGGGGTGGGGGGGAGGAATTCCTGATGGGAAACCCGGAAGTACGGGTTTCCCGGACGTCTTTACGATTTTGACATGAGGATGTTGTTTTTTTCTTTTTAGCCAGTTTCCCGCTCGACAGACCACCCTGATTGACAGTCTGGCTCTTAGTCAGATGTGAGGAAGAAGACGTGATCAGGTAAGAGTTAGATTGAGGGGGCATCGGGGGTGGCGTCAGCAGGGGGGTGGGGGGGGTCAGTCAGCGGGGGGGAGTCAGGGGTCAGTCATCGGAGGGAAGTCAAGGGTCAGTCATCGGAGAGGTCGGGGACAGGGGTCATTGCTGGATCGGAGATCGTGGGTGGGGTGGTCGGAGATCGTGAGGAGGGGTCGGATATCGTGAGGAGGGGTCGGAGATCGTGGAGGGGGTTGGAGATCTTGGGGGAAGGTCGAAGATCGTGGCGGGGGATGGGGGGTGGTCACTGTAGGTAGGGTTGTTGGGCCTGGGGGAAGCACTCCTGCTCCTCCGGGCCCACAAGTTGTGCTATAAAGGCACTTACCTGCAGTTTTGAGCCTACTCACCTCCTCTCATGTGGTGTGAAGGAGAAGGTCCGGGAATCGCGGCCCCAGGCACTAAAATCAAAAAAGCTTTGAAAATGGAGACCCGCAGCCTCCCTAAAAGCTTTTAATGCCCAATCCGCCTCTTAAGAGCGGGTTGGTCGCCTGTCCCTCGTCCCGCTCCCGTGAAAACTGGGAAATGGGCAGGATGGAGGTGGGTTGGGGGCGGGTTTTAAATTTTAGCAATTGTTACTCCTACACTGCCCCCAACCCACCCATTCTTCCATGCTAAAATCTTGCCCTGTTTGTCTTCTTTTTTTAGAGATAAGAGCTAATCCAGGCCAGAAGTACAAACTTGGTTAGTTTGAATGAGTTTGGCTAAAACTTGACAGAGTTCAAGTTCATATGATTAGGATCTTTCATTAAACTCTTGGATCTGTACTGTTTTTAAAGCTGGAACTACAAGTTAAAAGTAAAATTACTGAATAATGTACCTATAATCTACCTTTGCCAACTCGCCCCTCATACCTACATACTTGGCTTTTTTAAATTTAAGACCCTAGTTTCGGATTTAACTACATCACTCTCAAACTCAATATGAAATTCTATCATTATGATCATTCTTCCCAGAGGATCCTTAACTATAAGATTACTAATTAACTCTGTCTCATTACACAATACTAGATCTAAAAAAGCCTGATTATTTACTTCTTTACTATAACGGCTGGGATAATCTCTAGCCACAATTTTTTTCTTAAATAGAGTGGACATCTCGGTCCTATCATGAGCACAAAAAAGATTATTAAACCAATCCAGAGTATCACCTGAATCAGATACAACAGGTTAAAATGGTTTGGTTGTGAGGCTAGAATTTCTGTGGAAAGGTTACTAAGGACACTGCTTGACCGGAAGGCTTAAGGGAGGAGAACCATAAATATGAGACTGCCTGATGTCATCATTAAGCACTTACAGGTTATAGATGTGACCCTGGAAGAAATCATCATTCTAGCTAAAGATGCAAGATTGGAGAGCTATTATGTTTAACCATATATCACCATGACAACAAGAACCGATGATGAGAACAATGTCCTAGATTTTCTTCCATTCATTGTCAGTGGGTGAAGACGTAACCTCACACATTTAACCATGAACAGCTTTTTATATGTGCTTGTTGTGTGCCTGTCAAAAGAAAAAAGCACGACAAGAAAAAAAATGATCAGGACTAATGGAGTTACCAAAAGTGCAATGCTACTTACAAGGTACTAGAGTATAGGAAAGTCTAAATTTAGCAACTAGTCCACTCCACTGATCATGCCCTTCCAAAATCAGTGTATTTAGGATGACAAACACTCACAGTTCATTCTCAGCAAAATGCATGCATAGATAATTTATAGCACCTATGTGGAGATGACATGTAAGCCCAACAACAATTATAAGAAAACCACAGTAGCAGATTCAATAGTCTCCACTACATTCTCCTTATGTTAGAAAGAAAAGACATAACTTACATTTATATAGCACCTTTCACATCTTCAGTACACTCCAAAATGCTTCATAGCCAATGAATTACTCTTGAAGCATAGTCACTGCTGTTTAAAGGCAAATGCAGCAGCCAAGTTATGCACTGCAAGGTCACTGGGAGAACTGCTCTGCTCCTCTTCAAATAGTGACAGGGTAGAAACATAGAAACGTAGAAAATAGAAGCAGGAGTAGACCATTCAGCCCTTTGAGCCTACTCCGCCATTCAATATGATCATAGCTAATCCTCTATCTCAATACCGTATTCCCGCTCTCTCCCCATACCCCATGATGCCTTTTGTGTCTAGAAATCTATCTAAATCCTTCTTAAATATATTCAGTGACTTGGCCTCCACAGCCTTCTGTGGTAGAGAATTCCACAGGTTCACCACCCTCTGAGTGAAGAAATTTCTCCTCATCTCGGTCCTAAATGTCCTACCCCATATCCTGAAACTGTGACCCCTCGTTCTGGACCCCCCCCCCCCCATCCAGGGGAAACATCCTCTCTGCATCCAGTCTGTCTAGCCCTCTCAGAATTTTATATGTTTCAATGAGATCCCCTCTCATTCTTCTAAACTCGAGTGAATACAGGCCTAGTCGACCCAATCTCTCCTCATACGACAGTCCTGCCATCCCAGGAATCAGTCTGGTGAAATTTCGCTGCACTCCCTCTATGGCAAGAATATCCTTTCTTAGGTAAGGAGACGAAAACTGCACACAATACTCCAGGTGTGGTCTCACCAAGGCCCTGTATAACTGCAGTAAGACATCCTTGCTCCTGTACTCAAATCCTCTTGCAATGAAGGCCAACGTACCATTTGCCTTCCTAACTGCTTGCTGCACCTACATGTTTGCTTTCAGTGACTGGTGTACAAGGACACCCAGGTCCCTTTGTACATCAACATTTCCCAATCTATCACGATTTAAATAATACTCTGCCTTTCTGTTTTTCCTTCCGAAGTGGATAACTTCACATTTATCCACGTTATACTGCATCTGCCATGTATTTGCCATTGTAGGAATGGTGTACAACAGGCCATAGGAACAACTGCTACTATATGGTTGTTCCCACTAAAACCTTTGGAGACATACCTAATTAATTATTATGTGTGCATTCTTATTAACATGGTGGCCTAAAGTCGGGGGCTCACGCAATCTTAAAACTATTTATCTGCTTGCTGGACAAGGTGGCTCTTAACCGAGGGAAAAAATTCACAGGAGGAGACTCCAGAAATTTAGGCCACTAACTGCATTCAAGGAGGTTACACTGCAAATAATAAGAAAGGAGAGTAAAGAAGGACTGTGTTGAGGTGAAGTTGAAGTCTCTTGTAAGTGGAGTGCTAGTACCATTCTCCTCCGGGAATTATAGACTTGGAACGACCAGTGCATGCTCCATGTTATATAACTCAAAATGCTCTCTCCAAATGCAAAGAACAAAATTGTAATGTCAGGTGTTTTTCACAGTTCAAGTGAGAGTGAGTAAACATTTACATAGCATCTTATCACATCTTTCAGAAGTGTCCTAAAGTGCTTCCCATACAATTACTTTGAAGTACAGTGACTGTTATTATTTATTAAAACATAGCAGTCAGTTGGTAACTGCTGTCTCATTTGTGTCGTACTATAAATCATTGATCAAAGCATTACAGAAATTAAATTTAAACAGAATAAAAAATTCTCACTTCAAAATGAGTCAAAGACATAATGCTGAACATTTACTATCAGGAAAGCAACTGGACCAAGTACCTTGGTGGCCTCAAAGAATACTGTGGCAAACATGTTGGCACACATTGGGCCAGACCATTTTCCAGCTACTTCCTTTTGATCATCTTCATAAAGTTCCTAATCTGTGTCTAGCTCCAGCTGCGCCTCATCACAGGCAATTCCTTTCTTTTGCAATCTTGTGCAGCAATTAGTAGACTACCATGATCTTTCCGACATGTTCGGGAGCATATCATGAAGTATTCCTGATCAATCTAGACAGTGGAAGTATTGTTTTAGGACCACAAAAGAAGGAACAAATAAACTTAGGATGTCACAAAGTGCTTCACAGCCAATAATTACTTTTGGAATATAGTCATTGTCGTTTTATAAGGAAACACAGCAGCCAATTAGGACACAGCCAGGTCACAGAAAGATTAATGAGATGAATGATCAGTTAATCTCTTTTGGTGGTTTTACCCAGAACACCAGGAAATTTCCTGCTCTTCAAAAAGTGCCAAAGCATCTTTTACATCCATCTGAGGCCTCAGTTTAACATTTCATCTAAAAAAAGGGAACTACGACAATCCAACACTTTCTCAGAACTGCACTGAAGTGTCAACCTAAATGATGTACTCAACTTGTAGATTGGTGCCTTAAATCACAATCTTCTGACTCAAGGCAAGAGTGCTACCATCGAGCCAAGCTGACACTTTCTAGGATGGTCCTTGCTCTGATCTGTACTTCATTGTACCTACTTTCTGCTCCAATGAGGGTTCCGCAATGGAAAAATGAGCCAAATTAATGCAGTGTAACCTTTGTCCTCCAGAAATCATCCTTCTATTCTCTCATATTCACTAAAAAGAGGGGACACACAGGACTGTTTCAAAATGAAGATGCCATAAGAACCAGGTATTAATGTGCACGGCCTGCAGCTGGTGGTCACAGATGATCTATATGGTCAGGGAGTAAAATCTCCATCAGTTAATGTAAACCCCTGAATTGCTGGTGAGGGTTTGCACGGCTATATAGAGCGTAGCTACAGGTCTTCCTGCAGGAGATGGCTGAGGTGTATCCCTGAAGCTTTCTCAAGCACTGCTCCTCTAACATACTCAGGTAGCTTTGATGTTGAGTGGAGTAATTTCAAAGAGTTTTATCTTCATAGAAGTTTTAACTGTGATATTCAACCCCTCACAGACTGAATAAATCAATGAGGGTCCATGGACATTCGAAATTATACAGGACTATTGGGAAGAGCAGACTTCATGGGTTGGCTAGCTTTTCTTAGTTTATATTTCCTTTTGTTCCTATGTTTTTTTTAATAGTTTAATTCAGATCCTGGGCTTGACAGACAGTTCCAATTAAACGGAATTGAATATGTAAACCTAGGTCAGCTTTCTAATTTCCACTTCAAACGTTCACAATACAACAGCAAGATTATATTTTTGAGAATGATGACAGGCAAGGTCTTGGAACATGAGAATATTAATGTCTCAAAATACTAAGGAAGAGTAAAATGTTAGATTTGTGTCTGTAGTATATATTAGAAACCCCTGTTCATTGAATCTACGTCATGACATCTGTTTCTGGCTTAGATTCTTCACATTCTTAGACAAAATAGAAAGCCTTTGTTGAAAGTGATATGTACACTTTTAAATATTCACAGGGAACAAAAATCTATTTAATTACTGAACGTTTTCTGCAAGAATATCCATATATTTACTGGCTGCTAAAAGAGCATTGGCTAAGGCCAGCAGTACTTACACAATATTCCCACTAGTAATTAAGAAACTCGGATTTTAAGTAAGTACATGGAACAAAATTAATTTTGTGTTATGAATCAGAATGTTTTACCTTGTGTGAACAATCCAGCAAATTGAAAGCAACATTCTAGGCTTAATGTTAATTTTCAATAGCTAGTAGGTTTATATATTTAACTTAGTCTGCATAACTGTAGGCTCCATGTTATCTGGATGTATCTTAAATAATAGATTGTGTTATCTTATCCATGTTTAAATTAAAACTTCAGCTTCTATCTTTAAGTGAAATGTAATGATATTTAAGGCGATGTATTTCCACTATCACATGCCAAGGTAATAAGTGCTAATTTGGTATAAACTATTCTGACTTCATCTATGTGAGGAATTGACATTTCTTCAGTGATATGGAGAGGAAATTGCACATTTAAAAACTATGAAAAACGATTAGCCTGGAATTTCCATGGGGGACCGTCTCGTTTACACCTGTAAATGGGGCTTAGCCGGATGAAATTTGCCAAAAAAATAAATTCCCGCTGACTTACTGCTGGAGATCCACCCATTCCAATTTTTGTTTTGGCTTAAATTTAGATGGCCAGAACCTCCACCAGAAATAGACAGGGGCCTAATTAAAATATTGAAAGAGGGTCTGATGACAGTTAAGATCCCAGTGTCAATCCTTACTGCCTACTCCCTCAACCAACCCAGAAATCATTGGCAGTACAGGTCTGGCACTCACTTTACTGCGAAGTTTTAAGAACATAAGAAATAGGAGCAGGAGTAGGCCATATGGCCCTTCGAGCCTGCCCCGCCATTCAATAAGATCATGGCTGATCTTCGATCTCAACTCCGCTTTCCCGCCCAATCCCCATATCCCTTGATTCCCCTAGAATCTTTATCTCAGCCTTGAATATACTCAACCACTCAGCATCCACAGCCCTCTGGGTAGAGAATTCCAAAGATTCACAACCCTCTGAGTGATGGAATTTCTCCTCATCTCAGTCCTAAATATCCGACCCCTTATCCTGAGACCATGCCCCTTAGTTCTAGACCCACCAGCCAGAGGAAACAGCCTCTCAGCATCTACACTGTCTAGCCCTCACAGAATCTTAAATGTTTCATTCTTCTAAACTCCAGAGAGTATAGGCCCATTCTACTCAATCTCTCCTCACAGGACAACCCTCTCATCCCAGGAATTAATCTAGCGAACCTTCGTTACACCCCCTCTAAGGCAAGTATATCCGTTCTTAGTTTTGAGCCATCGGGTTTCATTAACTTCAACTCCTTGTTGTTCGGTGTCCTCTTTAAATTTCTGTCACGTTGAAGTAAGCTGCTTCACTGACCCCGTGATTTTTCCAGCCCTCTTCTTAAAAGTGCTGCTGCAGAGCCATGATCAGTGTCTGCTGGGTCAGATTTTCCCGAATGGTGAGTTGCCCTTAAGCAGCATGATAAGCCCCACCCACTGCCCCTCTAATTTACACTGGAGATAAAAATCGTCCCAATCTCTCATAGCTCCTATTTAAGTACACTGAGGAGTCCGATTGCTGACCTGACTCCTGAATTACGTTACCACTTTCATGTTGAAGTGCACCTGAATCTATTTTATATTGATGCATAAATGACTTTTCACTACTGACTTTGTGCAGTAGTGAAAAATGAGTGATAGCGAATTGACAGCCCGTTTTACACCTCTCTCAATTATGTAAAACTGGCTGTTGATTCATTATCAAACGTTTTACACTATCGCACAAAGTCAAAATTACCCCCAAAGTATGAAGGTTAGATCAAGAATTTTACACAGTATGGAGTGAATGAGAATGGGAGGTGTTTGGCATGTTGTAAGGTTACATTTTATTTGTAGCTGTGCCTTGATCTGGATCAGCAGTATTCACAATCATTTAATTGTAAAATGGTATTCTGTAAAGTTTGCTGATTTACATTTCATTTTTTGTATTGTGTGTCGATTACTGTAAAATGTGCAGTCTCTCAAGTATTGTTCTGCATTAAATAAAAATGACTTCTGAGGGACTGGTGGTGAACAGGTTACATTTTTAATGCAGATATAATCACAGGAATATGTGAAATTACAAAATTGGATTGGAAAATTAACTTATCAATCTGAATGGTACATTGCACAGTAATATTTAATCAAATACATTATTTATATATTTAAAAGTGTTATGAAGCTCAATATTAAACAGATAAATTTATGAAATACTGTAACCTTGTGGCATAAAAGTGCATATCCAGAAATTGAAATTCTCACCATTCTATAAAGGCAGGGGATGAATTTTCATGGGGGTTCTCCCATTTATCCATCGTAACTTTGGTGGAGAGGTCGCAGAATCCCTAGAAAAATGGCATAAAGGCCATTTCCACCGTTCTTCCAGATTTCTATGGCTCTCTGTCAAAGTTATAGCGGACAAGTGCAAGAACTCCATGGAAATTCAGCCAATTTATTCTTTTTACCCATCAAGTGACTGGGTATGAAATAGAACTTACTAAATTTGTGCAATAAATGATTCATGATATTAACCAACCCTGTTTAGCCTGCGCTTTTCATTATGGATGATACATTATGGGGCTTCACAATCACTAGGGTTAATTTTAGGATGGCCCAGCGGGTGCGTTCGTGGCGGGGGGGCTCCTAAAATTGGGGAATCCCGGAGCGGGTCCGGAGCTTGGCTCCAACCCGCCCACTTCCGGGTTCCTCAATGATGTGAATCGGTGCGCACGCAGCTCCCGCATGCGGGACTCCCACCAGCAATTAAAGTCGGTGGGATGACAGTTTAGATAGTTTGGGAGGTACTTGAGGTCGTTGACAGACCTCATTGGGAAGAGATTTTAGCAGGGATGTGATTTTGGACTCTCTTCAGTGTGTTTCCCATGCTGTGGGAAACACTCCCTGTTCTTGCAGACGTGTTTCAGTCAGCAGCCATTGGGAGATGCAGAGGATTCCTTGACAGTTGCGGGGGAATACCTCATTCATTGCAGCAGGGCACTCTGTCACCTCAGACAATGTTTTGCCTGCCACACCGTTGTCTCCACACTCCAAATTATTAAATCATACCCTAAACTCTGCTGTCCAAACACATTTACCTACTTTGTGGACCCCCTCACACTGTCAGGATGGGGAGCAGGGGGGTTCATAGCTGCATTCATCACTCCGTTGGAGGACGAGCAACATCACCAGCCTCGCCAGGCACACCATCCACCTCCACCACGTGAAGCTACACAACACAGTGCTGCGCAACAGGCACCTGCACAAAGTAGTCGTGCAACTACACGTACACCCACTGTAGGGTGATCCAATGGGTGACACCAAGGGTGTTCATGGAGAACCTCATGAAAGGGTCTTATTGCACAAGCCAGTCAAGAATGGCCAAGATGTGGCAGTAGTGGTGACAATATAATATGTAATGTGAGTTGATCAGAAATCAAATATAAGTAAAAACCATGACAAACCCTCAAACACCCTTCATGCTCACGACACATTCGCCTTACGCTTCCTACTGCACATACGTGATGCATGCCCTGTGGCTGCAGCACAGTTAGTGGCAGGTGGGGTGAGGCTGACCATGAAAGAGATGCATGAGAGGGTGAGTATGAGATAGAGCCATGAGATTGTATGAGGATTGGGTTGAGTGGTAGTGGCGGGATCAGTACTGGCGAGGTGAGTAAGTGCAGGTAAGATGAGGATGAGAGTTCAGAGGGTGTGAGGAGTGATGTGATAGAGTAGTGTTGGCAGTGCAGAAGGAGATGTGGGGTGGGGGCGGTGATGTGGCAGACGGAGTGTAGGGGAATGAGTAACAGTACTCACTTCAGCCGACCTGTTTCGGTCATTGAAGCATTTCCTGCACTGTTTGCAGGTGCGTGATATGTTGGTGGGGCTGGTGACCTCCTCTGCCACCTCGAGCCAGGCTTTCATGGTGGTAGAGGCAGGCCACTTCCTCCCGTCCGCCCGATGGAAGATCTCCCTCCTCCTCCTCACCCCATCCAGTAAGACCTGGAGTGAGGCATCATTAAACCTGGGAGAAGCCTTCCCCCTGGGCTGCACCATGCTGTAATTTTGGATCCTTTCTGCAGCATCAGTCAGTGGAGGACTGCCCCTTTAAATAGGGCTCATCCAGCTGACAGCCTATGATGCGGGTGCGCAGTCCGCCCGCAGCGCAGCTTTCCAGCGTGAAACCCGGAAGCCAAGGTAAGTGACTTCAATTTACTTACGATCGTGTGCCAAACCCACGGGTTTCAATGGGCGCGCTACCCAAGTGCCCAGTCGACCCACGCTGCCAACCAGCCTCCCTCCTAATATCGGGCCCACTGACTCTAGAAAGATCAAATAAATAATTTAGGGTTTTTTCTTTATACCGGCCTCTCCCCCACACCACCAACCCCCCCCCCCCCCCGCCCCCCCAGCAATACCTCAACCTCTGCCACCGATCAGCCCCCTTCCTGATTGCTCCCCTTTAAATCACTTATGTGAGGGCCGCTGCTGGTAATGAGGCCCAAGGCCCAATATTCGGTGCGCCTTGGCCTTCACCATTCAGGCACATGGATTGATCCCAATATGGGCGTGCACGAATTTCTAGACCGTTATTTTCTCAGAATGTTGTGCGAATTGCTTAAGTGTTGCAAGTAAACCAGATTTCATTGATAACTTTACAATCCACTAATCTGCATTGATAATAGTAAATTTCCTTACAGAATATTGGATTGCAATGCAATCCACGTTTAATTTTGTTTTGTTATACATGGATGTAATTTAACATATTTTATGTCCTTTGAAGTGATGATATTCTCTATCAGAGAGATTTATGATGGACATCAGATCTCATCAGTCTCTTTACACAACAAGCTAGCATGGAGACGTGATCTAAAGTACCCCAGGTGTTGTTTCTTTTGATAAACAGATGGTTGCTTCTGCAAAGGGAAGATTGTCTGAGTCAATTTGGCAGCCCCTTAATGAGATCAGAGAAAATCATAAAGAAATCTTTCCTTCCTGTTCTGTATTCAGCAGGCCTATGGTCAAGGAAAAGGAACTTGTCCAACTTAAGACTGGCTGGCAATAACAAAACAGGCACTTCTATCTCTTTCTGAATCTCACTGTTGCAGTAAATAAAAGAGATATAAGGGGGCATTTTAACTATCGGGTGGGCCGGTCACCTGATCCCTCCAGAAGGAAGCCTGGTCAATATCAACATACATCCGGTGAGCTGCATGATCCAAACGGGCATCCTGCTGCAACTCGCCAACCTTCTCAAGGGCATTTAGGGATGGGCAATAAATGCCGGCCTCGCCAGCGACGCCCACATCCTATGAACGAATTTTTTAAAACTCTGGGCCAGCACAATATTGGGCGGCCCAGAGGCCTCTGACCCTTCCGGCAGATAGGTAGCACTCCTGCTCCTCCTGGCCCCACATAAATTATTTTAACATTTGGCTTTTCGGGCCTCTTCTTGCCCAACAGGTTTTACTGAGCAGAGCATCCATGACCCATGCTCTGCCCAATTAAAATTGCATTTGGTTCCTACGTTCCTCATAAGACCCCAATTTGCATGGATCCGTGAGGTTCCCGCCTGATTTGGGTGGGCGCCCAGACTGCCCAGTGGAAGGCCCTGGAAAAATGGCGGTGGACCTGGAACAGGGCAGTAATTCAACCACCTTGATTTTAACTCTGCTACCACCCTGTTTCTGCTGAGTGGAGGAAGTTAAGAAAGAAAAAAAAGGCAGATTCTGATTTCTAGGTTGCTTGACTGATAGGTTTCAGGAGGAGAGTACGGTTCATGTTCCAGTTTCAGCAGATCCCGGGTGTGTGCGAGGAGAACTGCTATCCTGGGAGTCTCCAATAGTTTTGTGTTGGCATTGTTTATGTTGATGTCACTATTTTCATTGATGGTCAGAGACAAAAAAGGTGACACTGACACCAATAAAATAGAAAACCAGAAAAAAGGACGGATGAAAATACAAACTTCTGCTACTAGGTAAATGAATAAAGTCCTGTTAGAAGTGTTGAGACATTCTCTCTTATAATCATCGTCAACAATTTAATCATCTCAACCTACCAATTTATTATTCAGAATACTACCATTTTAAATTGGATGGGGATTAATAGCAGCAGTTCTTCAAGAAATCTGTTATTTATGTATTTCTGTTAATTAAAAACTGCATGTTTAGCAGTGCTGACAGAAAATCATTGATTTTAAAAGCAAATCTTGACATGGCACCAAACATTTTGCCTTTGAAAATGTATGGTTGGTGCTGAATTATTTAATAGGCCATACTTGCATTATTAATCTGTTCTGACCCTGGAAGATGTACTATATAGTAGGTGCCAAATACATATCATTTGTTACCATAGATATAAACTTATAACCATCATACAACCTGCTAAATATATGAACAATATAAACAAAGTGATTGAGAGCCACAGGTGCCCACATTAACTGAGAGAGAGAGAGAATGAGAAAAAGATAACACAAGAGTGAGAAAATAATCACAAGAAAACAGATAAATAGGAACAGAAAGAAAGAATGAGAAAGAGAGAAAAGAGAAAGAAAAAAGAGAAACTCACAGGAGGAGAGATACACAGGGGGAAAGAGAAAAGCACAGATACACAAGGAGGACAGAGAGTGTGCACGACAGGTAGAAATGGAGAGAGAGAAAAAAAAAATCGGATCTACACAGGGACCCAGATTATTGGTCAAGGATAGACTGTCACATGATCAAGATGAACACAAAAATAGGCTTGCAAAATATAGTAAAATAATTTTGATCGAGAGCATCAAGATTTTGCTCCAACAAATTTTGGCCGTGCCCATCCCTGGATGTGCAGGATGGCCCTCAAGCATTGGAGGTGGATTTTGAGGGTGGTGGTGACATTGTAGATTGGCTACAGGTACCTTCTGCAGTATATGTTAAAGCTCTGTAACTGGTGCCCTGCTGAGCCTGCGGAGGCAATTGTCCACAATCGCTGGCGGATAGCTGTGCCAACACCTGAAAATATGGTTGATGGCATAATGGCAGGTATACTCAGTACAGTTCTGATGTTTGCTCATCTACCTGGCATGCCTTCTTTCATCTTCTATCACAACATAATGTATTTAGGGCAGTTTCAAACCAATAGCATCATTAACTTTACCATCAACTTCAATATGCCGTGGGCTCTCTTGCACTTAGATGCCTTGTGGCTCCCGAAGCTACTGTGAAAATTGGTATTACAAGAATTCCCGCCGGACAGGTTAGGTTAAAATTAATCCCAAAGCAAAATCAAACCAAGTCTGAGAGTGAGTTAAGAAACATTACGACATCTGCCCTCCCATTTGATGGCTCGCCAAGTGGACATTCTGTTGCATGGGAGAGTGGTGCAAGGAGAGTGGTCCCAATCCCCTGCTCTTTCCCCATAGTCCTGCAAATTTTTCCTTTTTAAGTATATATCCAATTCCATTTTGAAAGCTACTATTGAATCTGCTTCCACCATCCTTTTAGGCAGTGCATTCCAGATCATAACAACTCACTGTGTAAAAAAAAATTCTCCTCATCACCCTCCTGGCTTGTGATAATACAACTAGTGAATGAAATATTTCCCTTTACACTAAATCAAGTAGAAGCACACGAGATTGTGGGATTTTTCTTGGTCATTTATAGAAATAACACGGTCGAAATTGATCATGGCCTCTTTTCAAGCTGCAGTTTGTCAGCTGCTACCTCTAGGAATTGGAGGTGTTTCAGCACCTTCATGTTGTGTCAATAGATAGCCCTGCAACTATAGGCAACACTGTTGGTACAATGGCTGCCTGGCTCAGCACACTATTGGACACATTTGCAGGCATTTGAGTGGGGTAGCTGAGTGTTATAGATCTGATGTCACCCTGAGAGACATCTCCATCCTCTGTGTCAGCTCCTGCCATTCCCCCACTGCTGAGCACTCCCTTGGCATGGCCAAAGATCTGTGCAGCAGCAGGTCACTGAGTAGTATGAGGTTGTTAAAGTCCTGTATTATGGCTGTCTTTTTTAGTTATTTTAAAATGTAGCTTGGTAAGGTTCACGAAAAAGAATGATGTGAATTCCATGCCAATTAGTGTATAAACTGAGACATGCATGCATTTAAATTGATCTACATTACTAATACTAAGACAAATGAATGTCTTTAGAATAAGATTTTTCAATATAAACAGAACCAGCTTTCATAGTTTAATATTAGTTTCTAAGTTAATACTGGCAATAGACAGTTTTTTATTTTGATACTTTGTTAGAATATTTGTGGAAATTTGTTTGAAAGTTACATAAGGTGCAAAACACCTCACTGTAATGCAGCCCAAAATTAATATTTAGTTGGTAATATTTTTAAAAGCTATTCACTAACTATCAAACAAATGCATCAATATCTATAATCTACATTATGCATCAATATCTACATAAGCCCTTTGAGTGGTGACAACTTTACTATTGACACTGTGTGGGGTTGACAGAATTGTTCATTCACTACCTAGTTTTTAAAGATCTGGGAATTTCTATTCTGAAACCCAAGTCAGTTCTATTGATAGCCTAGTGGGTAACGGCATTGCCAGATGCTGCACTAACTCATACAGACCAGAAGGTCTCAAGCTCAATTCCCAGCTCGTGTTAGTTGTCTCAGCTAAGACAGTAGGTAATGACTTTACAATTGGTCTCAGTGCCCTGGACTAGGGAGAGGGAATATCAGCCAGGGCTTCTGCACCTTGTTGCTATCCAGCAAGCGCTGCTGGAAAGTTTGAGTGTGTAGACATTGCAAGAGGACGGGAGCAACTCAGTTGTGATGCACCTACAGTCAAATAGTCTACCAACACTCGCCATCTAGGCTAATGCATAAAGAATGGCAGTTGGGCAAGGTACTGTAGGACAACCAGTACTGTGGACTTGATCAAAGTCAGCATCATCAGGAGTGGCTAGAAGAAAATTGGTGGACAAAGGAAACATACTAAAAAAGATGTCATTCAGATTTTCAACAGAAAGTATGTGGTTGTGTTTACATGGTGCCAACATGTCATAGAAATTAGGGCTAGATTTTCTCTTGGTTAACATTACAGTTTTGGCAGTAAACCCTTCGAAGCAATGTTACCATTTACTTCTTAGGTCGAAACCTTGCATTCTGGTTTGCCAGTTTAAATCTTGTATATCTTTACTTTGATGGAAATAGTTAAACCACTCGCTGGAATCTCCAAAACTGGATGGTCTCTTTAAAACCTCTCCCAGTGCCTCTAATTCTGTTGGTTCTTTTCACTCTCCTCAGTACCTTTAATCCATTTTGGACTCTTTTTATTGTGCCTTGGTGTCCACAATCTGGATTATTTTTACTCTCTTCCAGTACTTCAGTCTTGGTTGGAGTTTGTTCATCCTTCCTTTATAGGCTTCACATTCTTCAATCAAGGATTCTGATGTACAATTAGATCAGCCTTGTCTGACCTTGGCCAATCCTACTTCAGGTGGTTCACATCTTCATACAATTTCTTCAATCTGAAGTACATGGCTATGTCTCTACTTTTGCCTGGTTGTATATTAGTTTCTCTCATCCTGTCTCGTGCTGTCCAAAGTTGCCGGTGTTGAATTTAAGCCAATTATATTCCTTTGATTCTGCTTTGTGGACAGACTACTCTACTAAGGAAAGTTAGAGTGTATTCTCACAAACCTTGCCAACATTGCTGGAGACAGTCTGTTCTTAACCTATATCTTGTATCTTAGCTTCTAGCCAACCTCAGTCAAATAAAGACAAGCTTTAGATTGGTCAGGAGTGAAATTGTTTTTTCTTCAGTAATCCATAATGCCTTATTTGGCATATTTGATAGGCCTATCATGAACTAAGCTTTGATATATCAGCATGAGGATTTTTAAAAATGTACTCCATTTAATTGTAAGTTATTTACTGAAATAAATAATAATGTCATGAATATTTTACATACGGCGTACTTAAGGAATCCATGTATATTACAAAACAGTAGGAAACCATTTTAGGGAAAAAAATTATTTATTTTTCTTAATTTGTCACACAACAGTCTAATATAACATTAGCATAGGCATAGTTTATTTCATTTAGTTTGTACTTGGTACTTTTCATTAGACTTAAATTTTGTACGTTACATACACACATTACACAAAGAACCCTAAAAAACTAATCATTGACACAATCTCAGGTGACTGTCTAAAGTAATTTGCATTTCAACCATGTATTTACATGCAAGTAGGATGTAATTTGATTTTTTTTTTGTCTTACTAACCCATCTTTACTGCATATTCAAATACAGACCAGCTTCGTCAGGTGATATTTGAGTGCACAAAAGCAATCTGGATCAAAAGCATGTTTGGTTACATCTGTACTACCAGAAAATCTATAGCAGATGCAAACATACATATTTTGGATGAGACGTTAAACCAAGGCCCCATCTGTCCTCTCAGGTGGACCTAAAAGGTCCCATGACACTAGTCAAAGAAGAGCAGGGGAGTTCTCCCCAGTGTCCTGGCCAATATTAATCCCTCAGCCAACATTACTAAAAATAGATTATCAGGCCATTTATCTCACTGCTATTTGTGGGATCTTACTGTGCGCAAATTAGCTACCATGTTTCCTACATTAGAACAGTGACTACACTTCAAAAATACTTCACTGGTTATAAAGTGCTGTGGGACTTCCTGAGGACGTGAAAGACGCTATATAAATTGAAGTCTATCTTTCTTTTATAGGAAGGAACATAGGAACAGGAGTAGGCCATTCAGCCCCTCGAACTTGTTCCACCATTCAATTAGATCATGTCTGATCTGTATCTTAACTCCATCCTTAATACGCTTGCCGAACAAAAATCTCTTAGTTTTGACATTTTCAATTGACCTAGCCTCAACAGCTTTGTGGGAGAGAGAGTTCCAGATTTCCACTACTCTTCGTGTGAAGATATGCTTCCTGACATCGCCCCTGAATGGCCTAGCCCCCTTGTTCTGGACTCCCCCACCAGAGGAAATAGTTTCTCTCTACCCTATCAACTCCTTTAATCATCTTAAACGCCTCAATTAGATCACCCCTTAATATATTTAAGAATTTAGGAAACTGTTTCTCTTATTTAATGTAACAATAACTTGAGTTGTACCCTTGTAAATAGTTTTGATCTACAGTAACAGCACATCAGTTTTGAAGTGAATTAGAAGTAGATTTCTACAGTTTCTTCAAATTAACTTTCAGCTATCAGCTGGCTAAATGTTAGAGTGGTGAAAAGCATAATCCCAGTTTTTGTTTTTGAGAATTTTAGTACTCAGGACATTTGTCTTGTCCTCTGTTATACCCCTCGTACGAGGACAACCTCCGAACTCAATTGATCACATGATGAAAAGAGACCCAATTTAAAAGTACCAGACAGCAGCACCAGTTAAATCTTAAGCTACACCAAAACAAAAATTTCACACAATACCAGCTTTGAGTTACATCGAAACTACAGCACAGAAATAGGCCATTCGGCCCAAATGGTCTATGCCGGCCTTTATGTTCCATATGAGCCTCCTCCCTCCCTAATTCATCTAACCCTATCAGCATACCCTTCTATTCCTTTCTCCCTCATGTGCTTATCTAACTTCCCCTTAAATGCATCTATGTTATTTGCCTCAACTATTCCTTGTGGTAGCACGTTCCACATTCTTACCACCCTTTGGGTAAAGAAGTTTCTCCTGAATTCCCTATTGGATTTATTAGCGACTTTTTTACATTCACAACCTCTAGTTTTGGACTGGCCCACAAGTAGAAACATTTTCTCCACATCTACCCTATCATTACCGTAAAGACCTCTATTAGGTCACCCCTCAGCCCTCTATTTCCGAGAGAGAAGAGCCCCAGCCTGTTCAGCCCTTCCTGATAAGTATATCCTCTCAGTTTTGGTATCATCCTTGTGAATCTTTTTTGCGCCCTCTCCAATGCACCCAAATTCTTTCTATAATATGGAGACCAGAATTGTACACAATACTCCAAGTGTGGTCCAACCAAGGTTCTATACTAGTTTAACATAACAGCAGTACTTTAATGTGTCAAATTCAGGTCCATCAATATCAGTAGATGAAAAGGACACCGTTACGTGTAGGGAAAGAGTCAAATGTCACAGCAGCATCCATTGCAATAAAGATATATTGGCTCCAATATTTACGGGGGTGGTGAGGAGGGAGCAGGGGCACATGTCTGCGGCCGGGAAACCCGGAAATACTAGGAAGGCAGAGATCATAAGAACATAAGAACATAAGAAATTGGAGCAGGAGTAGGCCAATCGGCCCCTCGAGCCTGCTCCGCCATTCAATAAGATCATGGCTGATCTGATCCCAACCACAAATCTAAAGAACACAAGAAGTCGGAGCAGGACCCGGCCACATAGCCCCTGGGCCCTCTCCGCCACCCACAGGGCATTGACCGATCCGAACTCAGCTTCATGTCCAATTTCCTGCCCGCTCCCCATAACCCCTAATTCCCTTTACTTCTAGGAAACTGTCTATTTCTGTTTTAAATTTATCTAATGATGTAGCTTCCACAGCTTCCTGGGGCAGCAAATTCCACAGACCTACCACCCTCTGAGTGAAGAAGTTTCTCCTCATCTCAGTTTTGAAAGAGCAGCCCCTTATTCTAAGATTATGCCCCCTAGTTCTAGTTTCACCCATCTTTGGGAACATCCTTACTGCATCCACCCGATCAAGACCCTTCACAATCTTATATGTTTCAATAAGATCGCCTCTCATTCTTCTGAACTCCAATGAGTAGAGTCCCAATCTACTCAACCTCTCCTCATATGTCTCTAATGAGATCCTGCTGAATTTAATGGCAGGACCTCATTAGAATTGTTTTACATTGTTTTACGCCCAGCAGCTGGTCAAATTGAAGGCAAACCAGCTGCTGGGTGGGAAAGCCTGCGGTAGAAGACAGCAGCCAGGGACCACTGGGGACAGTCACCAGTAATCGGAGAAGATCGGGGTGTTGGGCTCAGAGCGCAACAGCGAATAGGGAGGGAGGGAGGGAGGGAGGGAGGGAGAGATCGCGGCGGGGGGGGGGGGGAAGAGTTCGCGGTGCGGGGGGGGGGGGAAGAGTTCGCGGTGCGGGGGGGGGGAAGAGTTCGCGGTGCGGGGGGGGGGAAGAGATCGCGGTGTGGGGTGGGGGGAAGAGATCGCGGTGCGGGGGGGGAAGAGATCGCGGTGCAGGGGGGGAAAGAGATCGCGGCGGGGGGGAGAGAGATCGCGGCGCGGGGGGGGAAAGAGATCGCGGCGGGGGGAAAGAGATCGCGGCGGGGGGGTAAGAGATCGCGGCGGGGGGGTAAGAGATCGCGGCGGGGGGGAAAGAGATCGCGGCGGGGGGGAAAGAGATCGCGGCGGGGGGGAAAGAGATCGCGGCGGGGGGGAAAGAGATCGCGGCGGGGGGGAAAGAGATCGCGGCGGGGGGGAAAGAGATCGCGGCGGGGGGGAAAGAGATCGCGGCGGGGGGGAAAGAGATCGCGGCGGGGGGGAAAGAGATCGCGACGGGGGGGAAAGAGATCGCGACGGGGGGGAAAGAGATCGCGACGGGGGGGAAAGAGATCGCGGCGGGGGGAAAGAGATCGCGGCGGGGGGGAAAGAGATCGCGGCGGGGGGGGAAAGAGATCGCGGCGGGGGGGAAAGAGATCACGGCGGGGGGGAAAGAGATCGCGGCGGGGGGGAAAGAGATCATAGAATCATAGAAAGGTTACAGCATGAAAGAAGGCCATTCGGCCCATCAAGTCCGTGCTGGCTCCATGTAAGAGCAATCCAGCTAGTCCCACTCCCCCACCCTATCCCCGTAGCCCTGCAAATTTTTACCTTTCAAGTATTTATCCAGTTTCCTTTTGAAAGCCATGATTGAATCTGCATCCACCACCCCCTCAGGCAGTGCATTCCAGATCATAACCACTCGTTGTGTAAAAAAGTTTTTCCTCATGTCGTCTTTCGTTCTTTTGCCAATCACCTTAAATCTATGCCCTCTGGTTCTTGACCCTTCCGCCAATGGGAACAGTTTCTCTCTATCTACTCTGTCTGGACTTATCATGATTTTGAATACCTCTATCAAATCTCCTCGCAACTTTCTCTGTTCCAAGGAGAACAACCCCAGCTTCCCCAGTCTATCCTCGTAACTAAAGTCCCTCATCCCTGGAATCATTCTAGTAAATCTCTTCTGCACCCTCTCTAAGGCCTTCACATCTTTCCTAAATGTGGTGCCCAGAATTGGACACAATACTCCAGTTGTGGCCGAACCAGTGTTTTATAAAGGTTCATCATGACTTCCTTACTTTTGTACTCTATGCCTCGATTTATAAAGCCCAGGATCCCATATGCTTTTTTAAATTGCTTTCTCAACCTGCCCTGCCACCTTCAATGATTTGTGTAATATACCTCCAGATCTCTCTGTTCCTTTACCCCTTTTAGAATTGTGCTCTTTAGTTTATACTGCATCTCCTTATTTTTCCTACCATCACCTCGATTTTTCTCAGTTAAATTTCATCTGCCACATGTCTGCCCATGCCACTAGCTTGTCTAAATCCTCTTGAAGTCTATCAATATCCTCCTCACTGTTCACTACACTTCCAAGTTTTGTGCCATCTGCAAATTTTGAAATTGTGCCCTGTACACCCAAGTCCAAGTCATTAATATATATCAAGAAAAGCAGTGGTCCCAGCTCCGACACATGGGGAACACCACTGTACACCTCCCTCCCGTCCGAAAAACAACCATTCACCACTACTCTCTGTTTCCTGTCACTTAGCCAATTTTATATCCATGTTGTTGTTGCCCCCTTTATTCCATGGGCCGCAATCTTGATGACAAGCCTACCATAATGCACTTTATCAAACGTCTTTTGAAAGTCCACATACACCACATCACTGCATTGCCCTCATCTACCCTCTCTGTTACCTCACCAAAAAAACCCTGTCAGGTTATTTAAACATGATTTGCCTTTAACAAATCCTTGCTGGCTTTCCCTAATCAATCCACACTCATCCAAGTGACTGTTAATTCTGTCCCAGATTATCATTTCTAAAAGTTCCCCCACCACTGAGGTTAAACTGACTGGCTTATAGTTGTTGGGTTTATCCTTACACCCTTTTTTGAACAAGGGTGTAACATTTGCAATTCTCCAGTCCTCTGGCACCACCCTCGTACCTATGGATGTTTGGAAGATTATGGCCAGTACCTCCGCAATTTCCACCCTTACTTCCCTCAGCAACCTAGGATGCATCCCATCCGGACCGGGTGACTTATCTACTTTAAGTACAGCTAGCCTTTCAAATACCTCTTCCTTATCAATGTTTAGCCAATCTAGTATCTCAACTATATCTTCCTTTACTGAGACTCTGGGGGGGTGGGGGGTGGTGGTGGGGGTGCATAGAGAAGAGATCATGGGGGGGCAAGAGATTGCAGGGGGAGATCACAGGGGGTCGAACAATCACAGGGAGGAAGAGATTGCGATAGAAGGTTTGCTTGACGGGCCAGGGAGAAGCACTCCTGCTCCTCCTGGCCCACAAACAGTGCTGGAAAAATACTTACCCGCTGGAACTGGCAGCTCCCGCTGCTGGGTTTCCCGAGCCCTGGGAAATCCGGCTTGCAGCCTTTAAATTCAAACGGCTGCTAAAATCTGAGGAACTGAGCCTCATTTAAATATTATAATCACTGACCTGCCTCTCCAGAATGGGTTACTCGGCCACCCCCAAACCCTCCGCGGTGGGTTGGGGTCGGGTTTTGCAGTTTTACCAATTTAACCGCCCTCCTACCCTCTCCCGCCCGTCGTGGGGGGGGTTAAAATTCTCACCAATATGTCTCTCTCCTATATAGGCAGCAGCAACTCATTTTCATCAAGTTAATTAATTAATAAAACATGACGAGGTGATTCACAAAATTCTATTATATTTTAAAGACTTTTTCTTTTGTTCAAAAAATCCTTCCAAAAACACACCTTGCCACCCTAATGGGGAAACAACTTAAAAGTAGTCCTTCAAAATGCAGGCCTAATTTAATTTACTTAATTGGAACAATTCATTTTATATTATGAATTCTTAATTGTGATATATATTAAAAGTTGAATATAATGTGCAAATGCTACTGTGTCAATTTAAATATAGCTTACAATTAGAAACAGTAGATTGTAATATTTGTCTTTTTTTGCTGAATTACCAGTTAGCAGTTTCAGTCTCATATGTGGCGTAATAATCCCGACTGCTGACTTTCTCATCTGCGGATTGCCAATATCTAAGGCACGTTGCTTTGTTTTATAACCAGTAAATTTATTATTGCACAAACAATAGTATCCTGAGTTACTAACAGTAGGAGCTTTTACTGACAATAAGCATTTCTAATTGTCTTTATGGATTCACAATTAAAACAAGAAAATTCCCATTACACTTACATATGGAGTCATGTATCAGTATTCCCAACATAAGCATCATGATCACTACTCTTTGAGGTGTGATGGTATTTTCAGTGAAGCAGTAAACCATTATTTTCAATTTCTGTCTATTGAGTGCAATAGCGCATGACGTTCAACTAGAGCAGTCCTTCATGGTTCTGCCACATCACCAATCATCAAATAAATACCATAGGACGGCCTCTACTCAGCAGCATCAAATGAATTATCCCTAAGAAACAATTGCATTTTATATTTTTTAGGCACAAAATTAAAATGTAGAATATGCTCTGTGAATATATTTTGCTCTTCTTCCTGTCATTTAGCATAAACTGGAAGTGACAAAATGGCTGAAGAATGATCAACAGCAACAACTTCTGCTCCTCACTTCCTGGAAGCCATCTCAAAGTGCCTTACATTAGGAGAGGGGGATAAACAGTAGACATCAAGTGGAAGGGAAAATGGAGAGGGTTTGGGTTTGGGGCCAAAAGCACGTCCAAGAGAAGTGCTTTGAGAAGGTTTTTGAAAGCAGGGTGGAAGGTAGCAAGGCACAGGGAATTAGGCAAGAAGTTCCAGAGGACAGGAGCATAGTGAATGAATGAATATAACCAATGGTACAGCACGGAACAGGGGTAGCCCAGTGCTAGGGGAGTAGACTGTAAGTGTGGGACATAGAGCTGGAGGAGATCACTAAGGTGGGATGGGTGAGCCCATGGAGGGATTTAAAAGTGAAAATGAGAATTTTGAAGTCAATTCACTGGAATACGAAGTGCCAGCGGTGTTAGACGAAGATAGGAATGATGAGAATCTTGAGCTATGTATGGGAGAGGAAGCTGGCTAATTGAATGGGTTGTACCTTTTTGCACCAAAAATCAGGTTCAGAGATGCGGATGCATCGCATTCATGATGCCAGCACAAGTATTTTACGCTGTGTGTGCTGTGCCTAACATACAGCAAGCACAGTATGCAATGTTTAAGCTGATGTCACAGAAGTTACTGGAATCTCCTGTTCTTCTGCAGGCACCCTGTTCATGAATACTGATGTTTATCACATTCTCTCCATCAAAGTTTAGTCTAAACTTAGACACTAGAGCAGAAGTGTACAAATTTCAGAACAAATCGGTGCAGAAGACGTTGAGAAGGGAGTTCTAATATTTTTCATGGGATCCATTGGAAAAATATCCTGAGGTGCTCAACAGTCAATCCTCATTCTGGAAGCTGATTGTGTTCGAAACATTTTGACTTGTCTTCAAAATTCAACAAGTGTTTTCATGTGATTGCATTCTTTATGGCTCATGGTGAAGACAAAGCAAAACTATAAAGGGAATTCAACACCTATCTAGCTCTGCCTGCTCCAGCCTATGAGGACATGACATCTATTGAGTTCTGGATAATGCACCACAGAGATTTGAGAAATTTGAGCCATGTTGCTTCTTGCTTTCTTGGTGTCCCAATTAGCTCAGTTGATGCTGAGAGAATGTTTTCCATATTTAGCTACATTCAAGATTCCAAGTGAGCAAACCTTGGCAATTGGCAATTGTGGTTGTCATTTAGCTTAATTAATCTGTGTTTTACACTATATGGGCCATGCAACAGGTCCAGAATCTCATCTCTCCTAATTGGCCAGGACACCAGAAGAACTCACCTGCTCTTCTTCAAATTGTGCGATGGGATCTTTTACATCCACTGGGAAGGGCAGACATTAACATCTCATCTGAAAGACGGCACCTCCAGCAGTGCAGAAATCCATCAGTACTGCACTGAAATGTCAGCCTAGATTATGTACTTAATTCTCTGGAGTGGGGCTTGAATCTACAATCTTCTGACTCAGACGTAAGAGTGCTTCCACTGAGACACGGTTGACATTTAAAATCTGTTTACTCATTTAAAAATTACCAATCTAGATTAAGAAATGGGATCTAATTACAAGGTGAATGCAGAAGCATGGATATAGCCCATTATGCTTCTTTAATGGTCAACACAAGCCACATCACTAAGCTAATAAAACTTTTGATATATGCATACTTTTATGTTCATCAATGCATAATTCTCTAGCCATGAGCAATATAAGCAGTTTACCTATATCTATGCACAAAAAGCTTTCTGCATTATAACAAATGGAAAAGAAAAAAGAAATAAAATGCTCATCTTACTCTCGACTGCGGTCTTGAAATAACAGTAATAGTAGCAACGAAGATGGGATCTTCTGTTTCAGCTTGGTACAAAATTACTGGCATAGTAGTCTACAAGAAACAGCATTATCCTATAAGGATAATAGTATTGCGTTTTGTATTGTAGCTTTATGCAAAAAGTGAAGGAGTTCAGTAACATCAGTAAGGCTAGCCATAAATATGAATTATTTATAGCCCTTAATAATATCTTTGATACTTCAAGAAGATAACATAGGAAGGAACATAAGAACAGGAGTAGGCCATTTAGCCCCTCGAGCCTGTTCCGCCATTCAATGAGATCATGGCTGAGCTGTGACCTAATGCCATATACCCGCTTTAGCCCCATATCCCTTAATACCTTTGGTTAACAAAGATTTATCAATCTCAGATTTAAAATTAACGATTGAGCAAGGATCAACTGCCGTTTGCGGAAGAGCGCTCCAAACTTTAACCACCCTTTGCGTGTAGAAGTGTTTTCTAACTTCACTCCTGAAAGTCCTGGCTCTAATTTTAAGCCAAGACTCCTAATCCTAGACTCCCCAACCAGCGGAAATAGTTCCTCCCCATCTACCAAACTCTTCCACCCCTGGGTATGTCCTGTCCCACCGGCAGGACAGACTGACCAGAGGTGGCGGTACAGTGATATACAGTCAGGAGGGAGTGGCCCTGGGAGTCCTCAACATTGACTCTGGACCCCATGAAATCTCATGGCATCAGGTCAAACATAGGCAAGGAGACCTCCTGCTGATTACCACCTACCGCCCTCCCTCAGCTGATGAATCAGTCCTCCTCCATGTTGAGCACAACTTGGAGGAAGCACTAAGGGTAGCAAGGGCACAGAATGCACTCTGGGTGGGGGACTTCAATGTCCATCACCAAGAGTATAGCACCACTACTGACCGAGCTGGCCGAGTCCCGAAGGACGTAGCTGCCAGACTGGGCCTGCAGCAGGTGGCGAGCGAACCAAAACGAGGGAAAAACTTACTTGACCTCGTCCTCACCGCTCTACCTGTCGCAAATACATCTGTCCATGACAGTATTGGTAGGGGTGGCCATTGCACAGTCCACGTGGAGACGAAGTCCCGTCTTTGCACTGAGGACACCATCCAACATGTTGTGTGGCACTATCACCGTGCTCAATGGGATAGATTCAGAACAGATCTAGCAGCTCAAAACTGGGCATCCATGAGGTGCTGTGGGCCATCAGCAGCAGCAGAATTGTATTCCAGCACAATCTATAACCTCATGGCCTGGCATATTTCTCACTCTACCATTACCAACAAACCAGGGGATCAACCCTGATTCAATGAAGAGTGTAGGAGAACATGCCAGGAGCAGCACCAGGTGTACCTAAAAATGAGGTGCCAACCTGGTGAAACTACAACTCAGGACCACATGCATGCTAAACAGCGGAAGTAACATGCTATAGCCAGAGCTAAGCGATTCCACAACCAACAGATCAGATCAAAGCTCTGCAGTACTGCCACATCCAGTTGTGAATGGTGGTGGATAATTAAACAACCAACGGGAGGAGGAGGAGGCTCTGTAAACATCCCCATCCTCAATGGTGGCGGAGTCCAGCACGTGAGTGCAAAAGACAAGGCTGAAGCGTTTGCAACCATCTTCAGCCAGAAGTGCCGATTGGATGATCCATTTTGGCCTCCTCCCGATATCCCCACCATCACAGAAGCCAGTCTTCAGCCAATTCGATTCACTCCACGTGATATCAAGAAACGGCTGAGTGCACTAGATACAGCAAAGGCTATGGGCCCCGACAACATCCCGGCTGTAGTTCTGAAGACTTGTGCTCCAGAACTAGCTGCGCCTCTAGCCAAACTGTTCCAGTACAGCTACAACACTGGCATTTACCCGACAATGTAAAACTGTCCAGGTATGTCCTGTCCACAAAATGCAGGACAAATCCAATCCGGCCAATTACCGCCCCATCAGTCTACTCTCAATCATTAGCAAAATGATGGAAGGTGTTGTCGACAGTGCTATTAAGCGGCACTTACTCACCAATAACCTGCTCACCAACGCTCAGTTTGGGTTCTGCCAGGACCACTCGGCTCCAGACCTCATTATAGCCTTGGTCCAAACATGGACAAAAGAGCTGAATTCCAGAGGTGTGGTGAGAGTGATTGCCCTTGACATCAAGGCAGCATTTGACCGAGTGTGGCACCAAGGAGCCATGGTAAAATTGAAGTCAATGAGAATCAGGGGGAAAACTCTCCAGAGGCTGGAGTCATACCTAGCACAAAGGAAGATGGTAGCGGTTGATGGAGGCCAATCATCTCAGCCCCAGGACATTGTTGCAGGAGTTCCTCAGGACAGTGTCCTTGGCCCAACCATCTTCAGTTGCTTCATCAATGACCTTCCCTCCATCATAAGGTCAGAAATGGAGATGGTCGTTGACGATTGCACAGTGTTCAGTTCCATTCGCAACCCCTCAGATAATGAAGCAGTCCATGCCCGCATGCAGCAAGACCTGGACAACATCCAGGCTTGGGCTCATAAGTGGCAAGTAACATTCGTGCCAGACAGGTGCCAGGCAATGACTATCTCCAACAAGAGAGTGTCTAACCACCTCCCCTTGACATTCACTGGCATTACTATCGCCGAATCGCCCACCAACAACATTCTGGGGGTCACCATTGACTAGAAACTTAACTGGACCAGCCATATAAATACTGTGGCTACAAGAGCAGGTCAGAGGCTGGGTATTCTGCGGCAAGTGACTCACCTCCTGAATCCCCAAAGCCTTTCCACTATCTACAAGGCACAAGTCAGGAGTGTGATGGAATACTCTCCACTTGCCTGGATGAGTGCAGCTCCAACAACACTCAAGAAGCTCAACACCATCCAGGACAAAGCAGCCCACTTGATTAGCACCCCATCCACCACCCTAAACATTCACTCCCTTCACCACCGGTGCACTGTGACTGCAGTGTGTACCATCCACAGGATGCACTGCAGCAACTCTCCAAGGCTTCTTCGACAGCACCTCCCAAACCCGCGACTTCTACCACCTGGAAGGACAAGAGCAGTAGGCACATGGGAACAACACCACCTGCACGTTCCCCTCCAAGTCACACACCATCCCGACTTGAAAATATATCGCCATTCCTTCATCGTCACTGGGTCAAAATCCTGGAACTCCCTTCCCAACAGCACTGTGGGAGAACCTTCACCACACGGACTGCAGCGGTTCAAGGCGGCGGCTTACCACCACCTTCTCAAGGGCAATTAGGGATGAGCAATAAATGCCGGCCTCGCCAGTGACGCCCACATCCCATGAACGAATAAAAAAAAACATATCAGTTCCCCTTAATATCTTGAAAATTTCGATCAAATCAACCGTTAATCTTCTAAATTCCAGGAAATACAATCCTAGTTTATGTAATCGCTCCTTGTAATTTAACCCTTGGAGTCCTAGTATAATTCTATTAGTCTACGCTGCACTCCCTCCAAGGCCAATATATCCTTCCTACGGTGCAATGCCCAGAACTGAACACAGTGCTCCAGGTGTGGTCTGACCAGGGCTTTAGCTGGAGCATAACTTCTACCCCCTTTTATTTTATTCCTTTAGATATAAAGGCCAAAGTTCCATTAGCCTTTTTGATTATTTTCTGTACCTGTCCATGTCATTTTAATGATCTATGTTATTGGGCCCCTAAATTTCTTTGGATCTCCACTGTTTCGAGCTTTTCACCATTTAGAACGTATTCTGATCTATCCTTTTTAGGTCCAAAGTGGATGACCTCACACTTGCCTACATTGAAATCCAGTTGCCACAGTTTTTCCCATTCACTTAATCTATTAATATATCTCAATAATTTTATGCTTCCATCTGCCCTGTTTACAATGCTGCCTATCTTTGTGTCACCGGCAAACTTGGAAATGTGGCTCTCTATCCCATCATCTAAGTTGTTAATAAATACAGTGAATAGTTGAGGCCCCAACACAGATCCCTGTGGCACACCATTAGTCACATGCTGCCAATTTGAGTATCTGCCCATTATTCCTTCTCTGCCTTTTTTTTTATTCGTTCATGGGATGTCGGCGTCACTGGCGAGGCCAGCATTTATTGCCCATCTCTAATTGCCCTTGAGAAGGTAGAGGTGAGCCGCCTTCTTGAACCGCTGCAGTCCGTGTGGTGAAGGTTCTCCCGCAGTGCTGTTAGGAAGGGATTTTGAACCAGCGACGATGAAAGAACGGCGATATATTTCCAAGTCGGGATGGTGTGTGACTTGGAGCGGAATGTGCAGGTGGTGGAGTTCCCATGTGCCTGCTGCTCTTGTCCTTCTAGGTGGTAGAGGTTTAGGAGCTGCTGTCGAAGAAGCCTTGGCGAGTTGCTGCAGTGCATCCTGTGGATGGTACACACTGCAGCCACTGTGTGCCGGTGGTGAAGGGAGTGAATGTTTAGAGTGGTGGATGGGGTGCCAATCAAGCAGGCTGCTTTGTCCTGGATGGTGTCGAGCTTCTTGAGTGTTGTTGGAGCTGCACTCATCCAGGCAAATGGAGAGTATTCCATCACACTCTTGACTTCTCCCTTGTAGATGGTGGAAAAGCTTTGGGGAGTCAGGAGGTGAGTCACTCGCCGCAGAATACCCAGCCTCTGACCTGCTCAGCCAGTTTCCTAACCAGGTCAATAATTTGCCCTCAATTCCATGAGCCTCAACTTTAGCTAACAAGATGATTTGTACATATGTAACATTATATATTTTTTAAAGAAGAAATCGTATTTTTATTTGGAGAAATGCATGTCCCACATTTGAATTCCTTTCTTGGATTCCCTGAATGTTATAAATGGTTCTATAAATACTGTTCCATTTCCATCTCTAACAATATGCAGCCACATTTTGACTCCATTGCAGTTGCTCCGCTCAGAACTCTCTGGGAGTTACTTCAAATTCTGTAAGACATAATGCTAGTTTGGGAAATTACTATTCTGTTCCATCAATCTATTTGAGAACCCAGACATAAGGAACATGTTTTGTCTTGTGAGGAGTGCAGTAGAAGAATTGGTATTTTCGATCACACACTACAATGGGTATAAATTGAAATAATGCGAAGGATAACTACCAGCAACAGTCCATTGTGTGTCTGTGGGTAGGGAATTCAAGTGAGTCAATATATAATTTAATACGCATTTTATAGATTATGACAACTAATAGGATCTTAAAAAAATCACTTTATTTAAAAGTTCAAAATCATGTAACTACACAGTTCCTTTTATTGCCAAAATACTGTCCCCATCTTGTTCAACGAGCCCTGCTAACAAACTGATATTGTGAAGTCCATTGCTGAGATTCTGTCAGTGGCACATTAACAGCAAATGAAACATCAGAAGTTGAATCCAAAGACCCAAAATAGACTCTATAGAAGCGTACATCTTCCTACTTCACCAGATTACAATGTCAGGTCTTGTCTTTGTAGTCTGTCATCATCTATCTGTATTCCATCTTTGATTACTAGTCCTTTGCGGATTTACTACTGTCTTCACATCAAGTGGACAATGTTGGATCCATCTTTCATTTTGGTTTGGGGAGGGTATGTGATTTATTGCTCCATCAACGAAATCTCACTTTCACTTCCACTTTCTGTCTAGTAATTCTGTCACCATTACTGTTACTATCCCTTCCAAGGTTGCTGAGGATGTTGCTCTGTTTTTTTATGTTAAATAATTTGAGTTGCTGTCTCTTCCATTTCTGAAACATTTTTCGGATCTGTAAAATGATTTTTACCTTACTCCTTGTCCTTGATTTCATCTTTCGGTTCCTTTTAAGTGTCTCAATGGTAGCACTCTCACCTGTGAGTCAGAAGGTCATGGGTTCAAGCCTCACTCCAGAGACTTGAGTACATAATCTAGTTTGACACTTCAATGTAAAACTGAAGGAGCGTCGCACTGCCTGGTGAGACGTTAAACCAAGGCCCTTTCAGTCCTCTCTGGTGGATGCAAAAGATCCCATGGCACTATTCAAAGGAGCGCAGGGGAGTTTTCCTGATGTCTGGGCCAATATCTATCCCTTAGTCACAAAAAAAAAATCAGTCCTCGCTGTGCACAGTTGGCTACCCTACATTGTAACAGCCATGGGACTTTGTGAGGTTGTGAAAAGCACTATATAAATACAAGTTCTTTCTTTCTCTTGTACACTTTTTCCTTTGTCAGCATCAGAACTCTGAAGATTGCTTTGTCACCTTTTATATTTCACTGCTGCAGTGATTTCAACCAGAGGATTGGTGGCCTAGTGCAAGCCACAAACAGGTTATAAGATCTATCATAACTTGAAGGCAGCTCTATGTAAATGAATATTTGCTATTTCATTTAAGGAACACAGTTTGCTCATTTGTAAATTCATAATAGACTCAATTTATAAGGCAGTCATAATCTATACTCATAGAATTGCCTATTCTTATATCAACGTTTCTGTTGTTGTCCCAGTTTACATAGAGCTCATTAACCCAGGAACACTGAAATGCCAAAGTGCCGACAAAACTAAACATTGTTACAGAACAAGGGCCAGCAATTATTCCAGCAGTGAGAGTTAGCTTGTTAACAAAATTCCACTTGTCTCAGCTTACACACTTTATGAAGCAGCAAAAAGCAGATGAACCAATTCATGTCTAAAACTAAAGATACCCACCCCATAGTCAGTCATCAACTTCTTACAATAAAGAATGGCACTCTAATTGTCCAACCATAAATTTAGATAGCTTACTCCTGATTGAGCAAGAAGAGAAGGTGTACATGCTGTTAAGATTTTAGCTCCGGAAAATTGAGGCTATAAACCACACAAAATCTCAAGGAACATTCATTACCATTTCCAAAGATATTATTGATATTCTTACAGATTCTTACAAATCAGTATATCCAGCATAATACAACTTTTCACACAAAACTTTAAAAATAAATTAAATCTATCCAAACTTTCATCCACACAAAGACATACTTTCAAATAATTTGGTTGCTTGCATGAGGCCCTTTGTATTAATGGATTCTTCTCTGGTTACTTCAGGAATACAGTTCCTATTACATACTTCAATACCTTTTGATGGTTTTAAATTAAGAAACGTGGCAACTATTGAATCTTTTATTAACAAAACATCTTCAGCTGACATCACTTATAACAAAATCAGCACAATTCACACTTCAAACTGAGTAAAATGCGAGAACCAATTAATGGCCAAGAACTTCATAAGGGAATTACTGATGGCCTAAAAGGTCCTGGTTAGAGAGAGTAGATAATGGCTGGGAACACTGTGGTGGCATGGCAGGGGGAGCTTGGGCTACATTCTCCTCAACCACCCTCCCTGTTCTTGCTACCAGACCACTGCCCCTTCTCAAAAACTGCTATACCCTGACCTTTAATGTTTCCGTACCCTTTGCCTCACTCAGTGTTCATGTGTCCAGGACTCTACTCTCCCTGGACTTCCTCACCAGTACTTCTGCATTGCAGGACCTCCCACAAGGATGGTAATGACTATCTTCAACAAGACCAGGCACAACCATCTCTCTCGACCCTCAAAGGCACCACCATTTCCACGTCCCCACCATCAACATCCTACAGGTCATCACTTAGCAGAAGCTTAACTCAACGATATGGCTACAGGAGCTTCTGCCAACACCACCTATATCCTAAGAACAATTTTTTAAAAAATCAAGATCACTCATTTATGGTTTTTATGCAAAAAGTTCCAGGATTTGATCTCCAATGCACTAACAACATTCCCCAAACACTCTGTAATAAAGACAGAATTTCACTTATTCGGTCCCTGGAAATCAATGGCCCTGATAACACTATACATTACATGGTTTAACACCCCTATTGTTATAAAATAGCATAGCCTCTGACTCAAGGTGAGTAATGCCACAGGGGATATGCTAATATAATAACTCTTCAAGGGGGTAAAATTGAACTTCAATAGAGTCGCAAAATGGGCAGTAACGGGTTGGCTGCCCGTTATGCACCCCGACAGATTTTTCTTTCCATTTTGTGTGCTACTCTGACCTACTGAATCAGTCATATACTAAATCAACAAGCTCCTTCTGCACCATACTTGGCCATTCTCAGTTTACCTTAAGCTGTTTAAATCCCCTGCGAGTGTTATATTCGTGTTGAGCCAGTTGCAGTCCTCCAACAGTTATTAAAGCACACACTAGGTTATAGGAAATTTCAGACTTACTGTTGGAGCTCCAGACTAATTTATGCTCTTAAAAACCACTCGGATCAAATTGGTAAGACACTTATCGTTGTTACAATTACTTCTGGCTACATATTGTTATGCTGAATTAAACAATAGTCCTAGCTAGAGCTGATTAGTTGGCTAGTGGAATCCATCGTATATCACTGAAAGTGAGGATCCGCTTATCAGACTATGGGGTTAATTTTCATGTGACCATTTCCATGAGCAGGACACCGGAAGAGTGAGAAGCCGCCTGCCGACGGAAGATGTACAAGGCCAAACCGTTTTCATGTTTATCATCTCATCCTGAATGTTAATTTTTGTTATCCAGGAGGCTGTCAGGATGCTTTTATCAGGCAACAATCCACCATACAAGTCATGATGACTCAAAACCATGTTTAAGGATGGATGATTAGTGATCAGGGATATCGCTGCAGTCAGGGCTGATGATTCCAGTATGGTATCTGCAGACAGATGGGCAGAACAAATATAATGAGGCCCATGGGAGTACAAGACATGTGACAGAGCAAACTATTGGCATTCTGAAGTCTTGTTTTAGGTGCTTGGACAAATCTAGTGAAACCCTGAAGTACAGCCCAACAAGAGTGTGCAGGATTTTAGGAGTTTGCTGCATAATGTTGCAATGCAGAAAGGATTACTTCTTCCTGAGCTGAAGAGGATGACAGTGAAGAAGAGGGAAGATGGCCTCCTTTCCCCCAGCAGGAAAAGAGAGGAGGTGGAGCAAGAGATCCATCAGCATGCAGCCAGAGAAAGAAGCCCACACATTGGGCTCGATTTTCAAATGGCGGTGGGATAGCAGAGGGGTGGGGGGGGGCAATGGGTGTGCAGCAAACCCAGATAATAAAATCTTTCCATTCTCCATGCGATTGCAAGGTAATTGATGCTCATTAAACTTACTTCCGGGTTTCAAGTGTCACAGGAGCTGCAATGCCGAGGGTTGGGGGGGTGGGGGGAGAGAAGGAGAGAGAGAGAGAGAGAGAGAGACCTCATCGGGCACTGGAACAGAGAGTGTGGGGGGGGCACAAAGATGGGGGGGAAATCGGACATCATCGGGGGGGGGGGAAGGCAACGGGGGGTGAGACATGGGAGATAGGAGCAGCGGGGTGCAGATGACATTGTTTGAAAGGTAGGTTTATCTATTTTTAAAAACTTTTTGTGAAATGTTATTTTATTTAATTTATTTAGTTTATTTTTGCCTGATCTGGCCCTTCACGCCTGGTTTCACAGAAGTCGGCGGGTTGGAGTCGGGTTCCTTACCAACTCGGGATTTTCCCGATTTTCCCAGCCCCCCTGCCCCAAACGCACCCGCACTTTGATTTGAAAATTGAGCCCATTATAACTGATTGCTTTCAATAAAAAAAATTGTGCAGAAAAATAAAACTTCTTCCCTCACAGATGGACACTCCCAACTGCCTCATTAATTTCTGCATTCCATATACCTTGTCTCAGTAATAGATATCTCATGTTCTCACATTTCATCTACTCAGTCCATTAAGTTACAAACATTTAGAGAAATGAACTCTGAAGATTATGTAGTCAAACAATTTTTACTTTTCCCAAATTATATCAATAATACACAAGTGGGTAGATTTCCACAGTGGGGTAAATCCCCAATCTCACCCCATGTATGGCATTTTTCCAGGGTTCCCGCTGATCTTTGCCAAAGTCACAGTGGGATGTTGGAAGAACCCCCACGGAAATTCCAAGCCTTCAAGTACACAAGCAACAAGTAGGTGTCTATGGAATGATGAGCTTTTCTAGGCCAAATGGCCTCCTTCATTTGCCTTGTAATTTTTTCTCTGCAGTCTGCCAAATAGGGTTTAAATGTCCATCTAGGTCATTGAAGTTACTGACAGCGGCAAGTAGTATTATGTTTTCTTGATGATCCCTGCTTCTCGACCAGCTTTTCCAGCCAACTTAACCAACTGTTTGCCCCTGCATAATTTAAATTCAAGACCGTATCCTCACAAGGTGATTGGCTTCTGAAGGTTCATTGCCCAGGAAAGCAATTAACACCCTTCCCACCAGCTTAATCACTGAAGGTCCCTCGTGGACGAAGATCTCTAGGTTTAAGCATAGTGTCTTAATTATTTGACCTAAGTCGTCCCTAGATCGTGTGTACTGCGATTGATTTCATATTAAATGGACATAACATGGAAGATAATTTCTTAAGTCATATGTACCTTTTATTAATCTTTGAACATATGTCCTATTCTGTATAATTTTGGTTTAATAAGCTGAATTAATGTCAATTAAAAATGCAGAAGAGAAGGGGGGCTGGATTACCCAGGTAAAAAATACTTCCTTCTTGGCACCACAAATGAATTATTGAAGTCCTAATGTGTGTTAGCTTCAGTAAAACATCTTCACAATCAATACTAATTGAGCTAGTACATATATCGACAGCAAAACACCTGCCAAATACAAATGTATTTAATTTAAATGCCTTGATAATAAGGTTGAATGCACAGAAAAGTATTAAAGAGATTGTCACTGTTTATTTTCTCAACAAGACTGATAATAGCAGATAAAAAACAAAATACTGTGGATACTGGAAATCTGAAACAAAAACAGAAGAAACAGGAAAACTCAGGTCAGACAGCATCTGTGGAAAAGCAGGTCAGTCGACATTTCAGTCTTAAAACCCTTCCTCGACATTGGGAGATATTGCAGATGAGTAACATTTAAATGGAACACAAGGGAAAGGGGAAAGAAAAAAAAAGGAAAAACATAAACACACAGGAAGAAATAGAATGACTTGGAAGTGCTTGGGTGAAGGACAGGAGATAATTAAATTGCAGATGTGATATTAGCAGGAGACAAAAGGAGGCATAATGAGAGAAATCAAAGACATAAAAATCATGTACGCAACACAGATTGCATGAATAGCTATAGCATTAGCAGGTAACAGTCTTCAGAATGCAGCTTGAACTTGTGAAGCTTGCTGAATTTTTGTTGAGGGAACGAAGAGTCACAAGTAATATGCAGTCACCCTGCTCTGATAAGCTGCCAGCCTCGCCTTCCCAAATGCTCATGGCTTTTCCTGGGCCATTAATGTCCAGGGCTTCCTGCTCTGGGTAAGAGCTATGATGTTAGGTACTCCTCCCCGAGTCATGCTCCTCTCCCTGGCATTATTTGCTGTCTTGTCTTGTAGAGAGAGAGGGTGCGAGTTAGTGAATGGCTGTTGAAAGGTAAGTGGAGATGTGTAGGGATTCTGCATATAGTGCATGTACTGAGAGCTGGAGAAGGAGCAAGATAGAATGAGGAAGGGGAAGTGATGAACTTAAAGTCAAGTGTGTGTTATGTGAAGTGAGGAAGGAGTCCTGGGAGGAGTTGCTGGTTGTGCAAGTACTAGGATGTGAGAAGAAGCCATACTTAAGAAAAGACATACTTGCTCTCGAGGCAGTACAAAGAAGGTTCACTCGGTTAATCCCGGGGATGAGGGGGTGGACATATGAGGAGAGGTTGAGTAGATTGGGACTCTACTCATTGGAGTTCAGAAGAATGAGAGGCGATCTTATTGAAATATAAGATTGTGAAGGGGCTTGATCGGGTGGATGCGGTAAGGATGTTCCCAAGGATGGGTGAAACTAGAACTAGGGGGCATAATCTTAGAATAAGGGACTGCTCTTTCAAAACTGAGATGAGGAGAAACTTCTTCACTCAGAGGGTAGTAGGTCTGTGGAATTTGCTGCCCCAGGAAGCTGTGGAAGCTACATCATTAAATAAATTTAAAACAGAAATAGACAGTTTCCTAGAAGTAAAGGGAATTAGGGGTTACGGGGAGCGGGCAGGAAATTGGACATGAAGCTGAGTTCGGATCGGTCAAGGCCCCGTGGGTGGCGGAGCGGGCCCAGGGGCTGAGTGGACGGGTCCTGTTCCTACTTCTTGAGTTCTTTAGATTTGAGGTTCGGATCAGATCAGCCATGATCTTATTGAATGGCGGAGCAGGCTCGAGGGGCCGATTGGCCTACTCCTGCTCCTATTTCTTATGTTCTTATGTTCTAAGAATATGCTGTTAGTGTGTGATGTGAAGAGAGCAAAAGAAGAGGTGTGTGTGCTTCGAATGTGAAAGAAAGGTGTTGCAGTGTGCCCTTGTGATTGTATGTTGAAGGATGTGATGGAGAGGAGGGAATTGTTGAGAGTGGTGGGGGAGAGCGGAGTGTTAGCACGTTCTGTTCAGAGAGACAGAGAGATGAAGAGCTGCACTCACCCTTGTCATCGAACCTCATCCTAGACTGAACCCAGGTCCTGGGGGTGACATTTCCGTCCACTGGCCTCTCAGTCACCTCTGTCCAGGCCTGCTGGGTGCTGGGAAACAGTATTTCCTTCCTTGCCTTGAACTCCTACAACAGGACCTCCAGGGAGGCATCTGAAAACCTGAGGAGAGCCCTGCAACCCATTCTTCTACTTTATCCTTCTTGCAGCAGTCTAACATTCAAATAAGGCAGAAGGAAATGCAGCCTCGCTTTAAGACGTGCATTCACATTTTAAACAGGCCTCGGGCAAGAAGCCAGAAATTGTGCTAAGAAAATGGGCATGCTGCCCGTTTCCTGACGCAATCGGGTGGGCAGCCCGTCAGCCATAGAAACATAGAAAATAGGAGCAAGAGTAGGCCATTCGGCCCTTCGGGCCTGCTCCGCCATTCAAAATGATCATGGCTGATTATCTAACTCAGTACCCTGTTCCCGCTTTTTCCCCATATCCCTTGATCCATAACAAAATGAGGCCCAGGCATTTGCTAAAGCCAGAATCCGAACACTTCACAATAGGTCATATCACACACTCCACCTGGTGCAAGCACCATTACGGATCCAAGCACTTCAATGCATTTATCTTACATGATCTTACGAATGCACAGTCTCGGCGGGGAGGCTCAGCTGCCAAGAGCACATATTCAGAAAGCATGAAGGGACCCCCTGCTTTTTCATCTAATAATTTGAAGGACAGACGTCAGGGGGATCCTGCCTCGAATTTCCCAATACACACACACACTCGGCAGGCAAGATTCCCCATCATGAACTCACATTCTGAATACTGGCCTTTAGATTTAAAGTTGCAATACAGCAAAAGTTCAAGGGCCAAACTCCTGAAAAAATGAGGAAAGTTAAAAAAGTTGAAGAAAGATTGCTTAAGTATTTCTGAATTAAATTGACCAAGATTATTACACAGGGAAATTCCAAATTTTTCAAACCCTTCCTTACAGTTGTTTCCTTCTGAGCATAACCAGTTCAGTTCTATGTTATTTGAAACAGTGCTGAACTTTACTCCATATATCGCAGTACTTGTAATATTCAGCACCATCATGGTATTCCATAATTTGTTCCTATAGCTGCCCTTGACAGATCAGAGGAGCCAATTCTAATGGTGAAACAAGCCTTTGTGAGAAACAGTGCAAATAGGAAAAGACAGGAAAAGATACTTAGGCATGATGGAACATGAATCTAGTAAGTAATTTGGCCCTGTCTTCTCACAATTTAAAGATTATCAGCTGGGGAGGAGCAATTTTGGACTATGGGACCCCAGACTTAATGACAAGTATTGTTTCGTGAAACTGTCCAGGAACACGAAGAATGGTGCAAATTCATGTCATAAATTGATTAATAGCTTATTAACCTATTGTCAATGCACTATCAGAAAAAGCAATGCTGTGTAAGCATCATAACAGCAAATCCAGAATCAGGCAAAATGTGCTCCTGTAGATTAGGTATACAGCTGAGAAATTCATTCTCTTCAACATACCCATATAACTTCTAAACACGTAGCTTGGTAGAATACCACAGACACTCCTTCAGCTTTAATCAGTATCAGTATCACCTTGGCTCAATTGATAGCCTTTCAGTCAGAAAGTTGTGGGTTCAAGTCCCATGCCAGAACTTAAGTACGTAATATAGGCTGACACTTCAATGCGATACTGAGGGAGTGCTGAATTATTGGAGGTATTGTCTTTTGGATCAGAAGCTAAACCCAGGCCAGCATTGTAGATGGGAAATTTAAAATTGTACACACCTCTTCAAAATGCTGCCACTCTTTCCCCTACCAATGTGCTAATACACAAGTTTCTGGAAAAGTTGGGGGGGGAAGGAGGTCTCTGAACATTCTGTTGCAGCCCAGCAAAAAATGAGTGTTATATTATAATGATGCAAAATCATTTTCATGGTCCATTTTAGAAAATGTTAAGTTCAGTTGGTAGCTTAAATCTAATTGTGCCTTACAACAATCAGGCAGCCTGATTAAATTGGTGGAGTACAGCATAACAAATAATGAAAAACAATGATTTACAGTAATGCTTGTAGCCACAGCAGATGATAAAAACCTACTCCCATTTGTAATATTGGCCCAGGATTTGCTGGCACAATAACGACGAGTTAAAGGCACACACCATTATTAGTGTGTAAAAAATCCAGCAATTTGTGTTGAGAAAGAGATACACCGTGAGTTGCGAATTGTCACAAATTGCTGGATGATTTGCGCCGCTCTGCTGTTAGCCTCGCAAAAAACTGAGGCTCTGCGTCAACCTCCCCACGAGTGTCAAAAGATTATTGCATGTGCGCTGTAAAAACGAATTAAACTCGTCGCAGAAAGCTAGGGCTGCTATTTACTGGCATAAGAACCCTGTTCCCCATCACCCCAGTACTCACTGACTTACATTGGCTCCCAGTCCAGCAATGCCTCGATTTTAAAATTCTCATCCTTGTTTTCAAATCCCTCCATGGCCTAGCCCTCCCTATCTCTGTAATCTCCTCCAGCCCTACAACCCTCCGAGGTCTCTGCGCTCCTCCAACTCTGGCCTCCTGCACTACCCCAATTTTAATGGCTCCACCATTGGCGGCCGTGCCTTCAGCTGCCTAGGCCCTAAGCTCTGGAATTCCCTCCCTAAAACTCTCCACATCTCTACCTCTCTCTCCTCCTTTAAGACGCTCTCTCAGGAGGCTGTCTGATTCATACAATTTGCGTCATGTTCCATAGACAAAAAACTTAGAACTATACATTTTCCTGCATGTAATTCAGTGATTATTTAAACTAAGTTTATCAGCTGCCACTTCAGAGCTTTGCTAACCATTCAAATCCTTAAATTTCATTAGTTAAGGAGATAGACCATTGATTCACCAAGGTCCTAGATTCTCCGTTGACCTCGCTGCACCGTTATCAACTCGCACTTCCAGCAATTTGCGACACGAAATTAATTGGAGCTGAAGGGCGAAGAAAAAAAATCCAATTCACGGCGCTCACCATGAGATGCCCCACTCTTGCAAATTCTGGGCCATTGAAAGACACTAAGGATGAAATTCCACCTGGCATACATGTTTGATCCCCCAAAAAGGGATGAATGACAGGACTGTTGGAGAGATAAGGGTTTTTAACAAACTAACCTGTATAACTAACAAATGGTCATGAACGCAACAGGCTTTCTAAGATAAACAAGGAAACTAGACGGGAACTGGGAGAAGAGACGATGGCCTACTTCAAAGGTCTAGTAATGATCTACAAGGGATGCTTGCGAAGAAATAGTGTTTGGGATGTCATCAACCATGAGTGATTAATGTATGGGCTGGTGTGAATTTCAAATAAAATTGTTGGACTATAACTTGGTGTTGTAAAATTGTTTACAACTGTCAACCCCAGTCCATCACCGGCATCTCCACATCATGATAAACATAGGTGGAGGAATCAATTAACTATGGTATGGAGTGGATGTTGAAGTAAATAAGCTGTCAATAAACTGTTCCTGAAAGATTCTGAGAACAATTGTAAGGACGTCTTGTTTATGGAATGTACTCAACTAAGACTCTTTATGTAAATAAGGTGTTCTTGAAAGAATCCAAGAACAGATCAATCATGAAGTCTTATCTGTGAAGAATACCTTTTGAAGTAGGCAAACTGAGGTGTATAAGAGGGAGTTTTTCCAGAGTTAGTTGGGAGAGCTCAAAAGAGAAAGGGACCCATACCTACTCGTGAATACGATGTAGATTGATCACCTGTACTGTACATCAGTAAAGTCTGTTCTGTATATTACACTATCAAGCGTCTTGTACTTACTTGAAGTGTATCATGGTGAACCTTAGAAAGAAGGAGGTCAACAAGGCCTTAATGCAGGACTGGGTAAGAACAACCTGGAATTGAAAGCCAGGTGGTTTGCAATATAAATATAGTTTACCAATGATGGAGGTTTTCTATGGCCATTCAAAATTAGTCATTAAGTGGTTTATTCCTGATTTGGCCAAAATACCAAAGGAATATGGTTGTAAACAAACCATTCAAAGGCGCTTCATGAAGCAAGTACCACAACCGACTTTACAAAGGCAATCATAAGCTGACACACTAGACTGTAGAAATGTGAACAGCTTCAGAAGCTGCATTTGATACCAGATACATGGCAGCAGGTAATACTAGATTCTTTTAATCAAGGATTTAGAAAAAAATGCTAGATCTTCAACATCGTGGGTGAAAGTGAGGATTGTCTATCTAACGATGATGATCATATCATCTGCCTAGACTTCAAAATCAAACTCCAGTGCATAAATAAAGCTAGAGTTTGCTTCTGTTTTATGGTGAGAATATATTACCAGTATCATAATGTTAATCTCATTTGAAACACAATTTTTTTGCTCACCTATTGGCTGTGTTAAGCTAGTACTGGTAAATCTGGATGTGTACTATTTTTCCGGAAAATTTGGAGGGTGAAAATTGTACAGACGTACTACTTGTGTTGCTTAGAGCTGTCAACAACATACGACTTATATTTCAGTGCTCCTCTTCATCTATAAGATGATGTCTCAAAGTGCTTTATATTTAAGGAATACATCAAACATGGAGCATATTGTTAATTGTATGGTTCCTTATATGTAATTACAATCAAAGTTATGTTTAAAACAGTAAATTTGTGCTTTCTGTATTTTTATAGAGTTTTTTTTGGAAGGGAGCTGGAGTTTGGGGCTGGGCCTATACACAGGGAAATCTAAATACCTGTCAATACAGTTAAGTTTACTTTTATTAGATGCTGCTATCGTCCCACTGCAAATGTAAAGTAATTATGCCAACTGATCAGCAAAATAAACAAATATTATTTTGACTATTGAAACAGTGAAGCATTCAGGTGCTAAGTCTTCATTAATGTGCTTTCCCGATTTGTGTAGTGATGCATTTTGTCATGCTGAATGAATCTCAGTTCATTCACGTTGCATCGTTATTGACCAAATACATGTTAATACCCCATCAAACAGTTGAAGACCCGAAATACCCTTCATTCTTTGGCATGTGACTGGAACACATCAGTGGTCATCAGAATGTCACTAAGCACATATTGGTAGTGAGCATATATTCAGACTTAGCATTCAAGGATTTCAAAATTCAGATTCTCCAAATATGATGTTCAAATATTGATACTGGTGCATGTCCAGGAAGACAGCACTGCCTAGACCACCAGGGTATCTGTATGCAGACACCCTTGCCCTCAACCTGCCAGATATCAAATTTATACCCACCAAAAGACCATGACATGTCATGTCATTTTGTACTAGGCATTGCTTACTGACAAGCTGCGTTCTTTGTGGTTCCATTTCCTAATGTTTTCATCTGGTCATAGTGAGAAATGGAATGCAGTTTGTACCTAAAGATAAGGGGCCAAAATTTCCTGTCAAAATAGCGGTGAAGCTAATGGCGTTCGCTGTTATTTATGTGTAAATACTACAGCAACTTCAGGCGATGCGTGGTTAAATGCAGAAATCCAAAAGTTGCTGCCCAAGATATGCCGCTCCTCCAATAGCTTCGCGAAAATGGCATCTCTCTGCCAGCCTCACCATTGAAATGCATGAAGTTGTTGTACTTTCCCGGTAAATATGAACTAAACTCACCACAGAAAGTGAAGCCTTTTGTCCATTTCAGTCCAAGTACCCTTTTAACTGTGATAAGTGTTAATTATTGCCGGTCAACCTCAATGGCACTGAAAATTAACTATTACAAGTGTGGAGTCTCATTCATAGAAACATAGAAAATAGAGCAGGAGTAGGCCATTCGGCCCTTCGAGCCTGCTCTGCCATTCAATATGATAATGGCTGATCCTCTATCTCAATACTATATTCCCGCTCTCTCCACATACCCCCTGATGCCTTTTGTGTCTAGAAATCTATCTAAATCCTTCTTAAATATATTCAGTGACTTGGCCTCCACAGCCTTCTGTGGTAGAGAATTCCACAGGTTCACCACCCTCTGAGTGAAGAAATTTCTCCTCATCTCAGTCCTAAATGTCCTACCCCGTATCCTGAGACTGTGACCCCTCGTTCTGGACCCCCCAGCTAGGGGAAACATCCTCTCTGCATCCAGTCTGTCTAGCCCTGTCAGAATTTTATATGTTTCAATGAGGTACAGATTCCTTCAGGTTTTAATTGTTGTTGGAGATTTTTAAAATGTAATATTTTTACTTTTTACTTTTTCTTTCTCCTCTCTTTTTCCTCTCCCTCTTAATCCAATCTTTCTTTCCCTCTCTTTTTTTCCTCTTTCTGCACCAAATTTGACATTGAATTCACCCACTCTAATTTACACTTCCTTTTCAGTCCTTGCACTGTTAATTTCACAATCCTTCAATCTGATTGATTAAGGAGATACCAAGTTACTTGCCCTGTTCACTCAGGTCCCAGATGCCCAGTTTTCCCTCGCTGCGACGTTATCAGCTCACACTTTCAGCAACTTGCCATGCAAAAAATTGAAAAACCTCAACATGCAGGGCAAGTCTAATTAACGCTAGATTCTCGGCCACTGCAAATTATGGCCCAATATTTTCGCAAGTCATATTTCTGCTAATGTAGCCGAAATACAGGACTCAGTGTCCATCTGGCTTTCAAATCATTTGAGATTGACAAATTGCAAATGTCATGAATATTAATTTTAATGAAAGATGTATTTTTAGTGGGATATTTAGCAAATTGCACTTGGGGCCACTTTCATGCACAGAACTTATTTGCATTTTATCAGTGAATTTTAAATTATATTATAATTTATAAATTTCAAGAAATGTATCTCAAAAGTAATTTTAAAAAGAATGTAGACCAACTGGGGTTTTCCTTCCAAGTGGTCAATTTTCTCTCAATGTTTGCCGTTTGCCTTACAATAACTGGTGACACCAAGTGCAAGTGACTTAGAGTTCACCACATCCAAATTGTGTTCATCTTCAACATGGAGAATTTTTTCTAACCAACCTGAGTCCTAATTACAGTTATCAGAATGTGTCAATCAAGTATGAGCTGCAAATAAATCTTTCCATTGTCATCAAATGGAACTAGGGTACAGTAGCATAGTGGTTATGTTACTGGACTAGTAATCCAGAGGCCCGGACTAATAATCTGGAGTCATAAGTTCAAATCCTGTCATGGCAGCTGGGGAATTTAGTAATGGTGGCCTTCAACCCACTGGATTGTTGTAAAAACCCATCTGGTTCACTAATGTTCCTTAGGGAAGGAAACCTGCTGTCCTTACCCGATCTGGCCTAAATGTGACTCCAGACTCACAGCAATATGATTGATTCTTAATAGCCCTCTGAAATGGCCTAGCAAGCCACTCAGTTGTAAAATCTCGCTAAAAAAAGTCACAATAAGAATAAAACCGGAAGGACCACCCGGCATCGGACCACTAGGCACCGGACACGACAACGGCAAACCAAGCCCAGTCGACCCTGCAAAGTCCTTCTCACTAACATCTGGGAACTTGTGCCAAAATTGGGAGAGCTGTCCCACAGACTAGTCAAGCAACAGCCTGACATAGCCATACTCACAGAATCATACCTATCAGCCAACGTCCCAGGCCCTTCCATCACCATCCCTGGGTATGTCCTGTCCCACCGGCAGGACAAACCCACCAGAGGTGGCGGTACAATGACATACAGTCAGGAGGGAGTGGCCCTGGGAGTCCTCAACATTGACTCTGGACCCCATGAAATCTCATAGCATCAGGTCAAACATGGGCAAGGAAACCTTCTGCTGATTACCACCGACCGCCCTCCCTCAGCTGATGAATCAGTCCTCCTCCATGTTGAGCACCACTTGGAGGAAGCACTGAGGGTAGCAAGGGCACAGAATGTACTCTGGGTGGGGGACTTCAATGTCCATCACCAAGAGTGGCTCGGTAATACCACTACTGACCAAGCTGGCCGAATCCTGAAGGACATAGCTGCCAGAATGGGCCTGCGGCAGGTGGTGGGCAAACCAAGCAGAGGGTAAAACCGACTTGACCTCGTCCATGACAGTATTGGTAGAAGTGACCACTGCACAGTGCTCATGGAGACGAAGTCACGTCTTCGCACCGAGGACACCATCTAACGTGTTGTGTGGCACTACCACCGTGCTAAATGGGATAGATTCAGAACAGATCTAGCAGCTCAAAACTGGGTATCCATGAGGCGCTGTGGGGCAGCAGCAGCAGAATTGTATTCCAGCACAATCTGTAACCTCATGGCCCAGCATATTCCTCACTCTACCATTACCAAAAAGCCAGGGGATCAACCCTGATTCAATGAAGAGTGTAGGAGAGCAGCACCAGGCATACCTAAAAATGATGTGCCAACCTGGTGAAGCTACAACTCAGGACTACATGCATGCTAAACAGCAGAAACAACATGCTATAGCCAAGCTAAGCGATTCAACAACCAACGGATCAGATCAAAGCTCTGCAGTCCTGCCACATCCAGTCGTGAATGGTGGTGGACAATTAAACAACTAACAGGAGGAGGAGGCTCTATAAACATCCCCATCCTCAATGATGGCAGAGTCCAGCACGTGAGTGCAAAAGACAGCTTGTCAGTAAATCTGGATGTGTACTATTTTTCCGGAAAATTTGGAGGGTGAAAATTGTACAGACGTACTACTTGTGTTGCTTAGAGCAGTCAACAACATACGACTTATATTTCAGTGCTCCTCTTCATCTATAAGATGATGTCTCAAAGTGCTTTATATTTAAGGAATACATCAAACATGGAGCATATTGTTAATTGTATGGTTCCTTATATGTAATTACAATCAAAGTTATGTTTAAAACAGTAAATTTGTGCTTTGTGTATTTTTATCGAGTTTTTTTTGGAAGGGAGCTGGAGTTTGGGGCTGGGCCTATACACAGGGAAATACAGTTAAGTTTACTTTTATTAGATGCTGCTATCGTCCCACTGCAAATGTAAAGTAATTATGCCAACTGATCAGCAAAATAAACAAATATTATTTTGACTATTGAAACAGTGAAGCATTCAGGTGCTAAGCCTTCATTAATGTGCTTTCCCGATTTGTGTAGTGATACATTTTGTCATGCTGAATGAATCTCAGTTCATTCACGTTGCATCGTTATTGACCAAATACATGTTAATACCCCATCAAACAGTTGAAGACCCAAAATACCCTTCATTCTTTGGCATGTGACTGGAATAGTTAATTTTCAGTGCCATTGAGGTTGACCAGCAATAATTAACACTTATCACAGTTAAAAGGGTACTTAGACTGAAATGGACAAAAGGCTTCACTTTCTGTGGTGAGTTTAGTTCATATTTACCGGGAAAGTACAACAACTTCATGCATTTCAATGGTGAGGCTGGCAGAGAGATGCCATTTTCGCGAAGCTAATGGAGGAGCGGCATATCTCGGGCAGCAACTTTTGGATTTCTGCATTTAACCGCGCATCGCCTGAAGTTGCTGTAGTATTTACACATAAATAACAGCGAACGCCTTTAGCTTCACCGCTATTTTGACAGGAAATTTTGGCCCCTTATCTTTAGGTACAAACTGCATTCCATTTCTCACTATGACCAGATGAAAACATTAGGAAATGGAACCACAAAGAACGCAGCTTGTCAGTAAATCTGGATGTGGACTATGTTGGTTGTCGAATCGCTTAGCTTGGCTATAGCATGTTGTTTCTGCTGTTTAGCATGCATGTAGTCCTGAGTTGTTTGCAACCATCTTCAGCCAGAAGTGCCGAGTGGATGATCCATCTCAGCCTCCTCCCGATATCCCCACCATCACAGAAGCCAGTCTTCAGCCAATTAGATTCACACCACGTGATATCAAGAAACGGCTGAGTGCACTGGATACAGCAAAGGCTATGGGCCCCGACAAAATCCCGGCTGTAGTGCTGAAAACTTGTGCTCCAGAACTAGCTGCGCCTCTAGCCAAGCTGTTCCAGTACAGCTACAACACTGGCATCTACCCGACAATGTGGAAAATTGCCCAGGTATGTCCTGTCCACAAAAAGCAGGACAAATCCAATCCGGCCAATTACCACCCCATCAGTCTACTCTCAATCATCAGCAAAGTGATGGAAGGTGTCGTCGACAGTGCTATCAAGCGGCACTTACTCACCAATAACTGCTCACCAACGCTCAGTTTGGGTTCCGCCAGGATCACTTGGCTCCAGACCTCATTACAGCCTTGGTCCAAACATGGACAAAAGAGCTGAATTCCAGAGGTGCGGTGAGAGTTACTGCCCTTGACATCTTGGCAGCATTTGACCGAGTGTGGCACCAAGGACTGAAGTCAATGGGAATCAGGGGGAAAACTCTCCAGTGGCTGGAGTCATACCTGGCACAAAGGAAGATGGAGGCCAATCATCTCAGCCCAAGGACGTTGCTGCAGGAGTTCCTCAGGGCAGTGGCCTAGGCCCAACCATCTTCAGCTGCTTCATCAATGACCTTCTCTCCATCATAAGGTCAGAAATGGGGATGTTCGCTGATGATTGCACAGTGTTCAGTTCCATTCGCAACTCCTCAGATAATGAAGGAAGACCTGGACAACATCCAGGCTTGGGCTGATATGTGGCAAGTAACATTCGCACCAGGCAATGACCATCTCCAACAAGAGAGAGTTTAACCACCTTCCCTTGACATTCAACGGCATTGCCATCACCAAATCCCCCACCATCAACATCCTGGGGGTCAGCACTGACCAGAAACTAAACTGGACCAGCCATATAAATACTGTGGCTACAAAAGCAGGTCAGAGGCTGGGTATTCTGCGGCGAGTGACTCACCTCCTGACTCCCCAAAGCCTTTCCACCATCTACAAGGCACAAGTCAGGAGTGTGATGGAATACTCTCCACGTGCCTGGATGAGTACCACTCCAACAACACTCAAGAAGCTCGACACCATCCAGGACAAAGCAGCCCACTTCATTGGCACTCCATCCACCACCCTAAACATTCACTCCCTTCACCACCGGCGCACTGTGGCTGCAATGTGTGTACCATCCACAGGACGCACTGCAGCAACTCGCCAAGGCTTCTTCGACAGCACCTCCCAAACCCGCGACCTCTACCACCTAGAAGGACAAGGGCAGCAGGCACATGGGAACAACACCACCTGCATGTTCCCCTCCAAGTCACACACCATCCCGACTTGGAAATAGATCGCCGTTCCTTCATCGTCGCTGGGTCAAAATCCTGGAACTCCCTTCCTAACAGCACTGTGGGAGAACCTTCACGACACAGACTGCAGCGGTACAAGAAGGCGGCTCACCACCACCTTCTCAAGGGCAATGAGGGATGGGCAATAAATGCTGGCCTCGCCAGCGACGCCCACATCCTATGAATGATGAAAAAAATGCATAATGAATGAAGTATGTGGACAAATATTATCAGATGTATTTATGTATGCCATTTATAATTTAGAGAATAACAGATTCCTGAGTCTGTCTTCAAGGTAGTAACAGAATAAGGGAGACTCTCATTATAAACTGTGAATGAAGCTTAAGGTAGCTTAAAGCTATCATCTGAACCATGGAGATAAAATTGCTGCTGCCATATATATATAATATATGAGTCGATCTCTGTTGTGATGCTCACTGTTAGATCATGACCACGCTGTTTTATTAGCACAGGAGCATTGTACCATGTAACACACAATAGGAACATAGGAACAGGAGTAGGCCATTCAGCCCCTCATGCCTGCTCCGCCATTTGATAAGATCATGGCTGATCTGTGATCTAACTCCATATACCTGCCTTTGGCCCATATCCTTTAATACCTTTGGTTGCCAAAAAGCTATCTATCTCACATTTAAATTTAGCAATTGAGCTAGTATCAATTGCTGTTTGTGGAAGAGAGTTCCAAACTTCTACCACCCTTTGTGCGTAGAAATGTTTTCTAATCTCGCTCCTGAAAGGTCTGGCTCTAATTTTTAGACTGTGCCCCCTACTCCTAGAATCCCCAACCAGCGGATATAGTTTCTCTCTATCCACCCTATCTGTTCCCCTTAATGTCTTATAAACTTCAATCAGATCATCCCTTAACCTTCGAAAGTCTAGAGAATACAACCCCAATTTGTGTAATCTCTCCTCGTAACTTAACTCTTGAATTCCAGGTATCATTCTAGTAAACCTACGCTGCACTCCCTCCAAGGCCAATATGTCCTTCCAAAGGTTCGGTGCCCACAACTGCTCACAGTACTCCAGGTGCGGCCTAACCAGGGTTTTGTATAGCTGCAGCATAACTTCTGCCCCCTTGTACTCTAGTCCTCTAGATATAAAGGCCAGCATTTCATTAGCCTTCTTGATTATTTTCTGCACCTGTTCATGACACTTCAATGATCTATGTACCTGAACCCCTAAGTCCCTTTGGACATCCACTATTTTTAACTTTTTACCATTTAGAAAGTACCCTGTTCTATCCTTTTTTGATCCAAAGTGGATGACCTCACATTTGTCTACATTGAATTCCATTTGCCACAGTTTTGCCCATTCACCTAATCTATCAATATCGCTTTGTAATTTTATGTTTTCATCAACACTGCTTACAATGCCACCAATCTTTGTGTCATCGGCAAACTTAGATATGAGACTTTCTATGCCTTCATCTAAATCGTTAATAAATATTGTGAATAATTGATGCCCCAAGACAGATCCCTGCGGGACTCCACTAGTCACATCCTGCCAATGTGAGTACCTACCTATTATCCCTGTTCTCTGTCGCCTTTCGCTCAGCCAACTTCCTAACCAAGTCCGTACTTTTCCCTCGATTCCGTGGGCTTCTATCTTAGCTAACAATATATTATTCTTCTGCTGACGTATTAGGGGGTTAAGTTGGTTAACCCCCGAAAACGGGCGCTGGGATCGCAGTGCGCGATTAACAGTTGCGATGCAGGCAGCACGTAACATTCGTGCTACCTGCTGATTTCTATGATTGCTGCGTGCAGCCAGTGCTACCTGTGCTGTTGATTGGCTGCACGGGGGCCCCCGATATCGGGAGTGGCTAGCGCTACTTAAAGGCAGCCTGCACCTCTTAAAGGGGAGGTGCACTGTGGCTGCAGGAAGAGCTGGAATTTGTTTGGCAACTAACTCTGTGCTGCAGGAGAGTGAGGAATGGCTCCACCTGCGAGAGAGCGGGCACCAAGTTTCTCAGATGGTGCACTAGAGGCCTTGGTGGAAGAGGCGGACGCATGGAGGGGAACCTATATCCACAGGGGGACAGGAGGCCCTCCAGGCATATGCTGAAGAGGCCGTGGGAGGAAGTCGCATACAAGGTCAATGCCAGGCGCATCGCACCACACACATGGATGCAGTGCAGGAAGGAGTTCAATGATTTGACACGAGCGGTCAAGCTGAGTTCAACTGTCAAGTGGTATATCCTACCAATTGCACCACGTACAACACCCCCATCACCCACCTACCAACAAACTTTTTCAATCAGTACGCAACTCTTCAAATCAGATGCTGCATCTCATTCTCACACATTTCAACTCTTGCAAGCCGCACACCCACAACTCACAGGTCACACACACTGACAGCTTTTCAATCATGACAGCCACATCACCCAAACATCTTGCAAGACACTCATTGATACACTTCCCTCTTTCTTGCAGGATAAGGTGGCGCACAACAGTAGGCAGCAGAAAAGACCTGGGGGAGTACAGGCACGCCTACATGTCTTCACCCCATGGAGGAAATAGTGCTGTCTATCATTGGTCAAGCTGTCACTCTAGTTGTGGCCACTGACGGTGCTGGAGGTATCAGTGATGAAGGTCTCTGTGTACCTAATCCTCCTTCTCACTTCCCACTTCTCCCTCATCCCACAATCTTTTCTGACTCATGTACTGCAGATGGTGTCAGCATGCACGTCTTACTTGCTCCTCTCCCCACACCACAACTCAACTCGTGTCCCTTTGTCATTTCAGATACCCAAGAACTGGAACCTGCCCAGTCACAGGAGGCAGAGAAAGACGACAGCGATGACGCCGTCACTCGTTCTTACACTCACAGCCACCAACTCAGAGACTGACACTGCGCATACTTTAGAGGCTAAGATAGAGGAGGGATCTGCACATGGTGAGACACCGGGCACGAGTGCGCAGGAACCGGGGCTGTGGTGGGGGGGGGGGGGGGGGGAAGGGATACCGCAGGTGCCAGCTTGCTGGAGGATGAGGTCGTGCACTAGTTCTGCTGCAGAGGAGTCAGATGATGACTTCGATGAGCCAGGCTACAGAAGAAGGCTGATAGGTGTACACAGCCAAATGCTTGGTACACTGGAAAGCCTGCCAGAAAGCCTGCGCACAATGTCAGGGGCATGGAGGAGTCCAGCACCAACTTGGCACAGGGCTTTGCTTAAAGCTTGGAGCACTTCCTTTCCCACATGGAACGGGTGGTCACGTCCATCAGCGCACCTGTGGAACCCACCATGATACAGCATCTGATGACCGATGTCACAGCTTCCGTTGCAACACAAACATCTGCCACCCAAGGTCTGACTGCTGCATTTGGAGCTCAGACTGCTGCCTTGGAAGCTCTGACTGCTGCCTTCGTGGATCTGGGTACCACAGTGAAACGGGGCTTCCAGGGTGTCACAGCAGTCCAGTAATCTGTTCTTCAGCAGATCACCAGAATTGCTGAGGCACCGCCCTGGGATAGTGGCAGTGGCGCCATGGAAGACGAACCTGCTGTCCTCTCTCAGGATGACAGCATTCCTGTTCCCACCCTGCCTCTCCACCAGTGCCCTTGCCATTGTCTGTCAGCCAGCCAGGCCAGACTGCTGCAGCCCAGGCCGAGATGGTGCTGTCTGAAGCACTCCTGGCCCAGAGCTGCTCGAGGTCGTCCTCCAAGGCCATCTGCACTCTCCTCAATTGAAGTTCAGCAGCCTACCACCACCCGTGTCCCAACCACTGGGGATGAACCTCGTAGAAGCACTAGGAAAGGTAAAGGCACATGAACAACGGGCACTGAGGGAATGCATAAGGGTGAATAGTTTCAGTTTGTTTGAATCATTTGATATGCAAATCTCTAAATGTGATTATGAATTTGTATTTGGTGGTGGTTTTCATTTCTGCAATGGGCTGAGGGAGGAAGTAATGTGGAATCATAAGGAGGATGATTTGATGGTAATGTGGGAGAGGAAAGGTAAGGAGAGTGGGACTGTTGGTGAATGGGGAGGTGTCGTTGAGGTTACTGGTATCGCTCATTAATAATCTGATCACGCAGAGCCCTGACAGACAGGGCCTGTCGACCTTGTTGTCTCCCTGCCTCTTCTTCCACTTCCTCCTCCTCCTCTGTCTCTTCCTCCTGCTCAGGTTCTCACCGGATAGGCAGTGGCAAGAGCTGGCCCCTCATAATGGCGATGTTGTGCAGCATACAACGACAAATCTTGATACCCGCTCAGTTGAGTACTGCAGGGCTCCTCCAGAGCAGTTCAGGCAGCAGAAACGTTGCATGAGGACCCCTATGGTGTGCTCTGTGATATTCTGTGTGGCTGCATGGCTCTCATCGAAGGCCTGCTGTGCACGCGTGCGTGCATTCCGGATCAGAGTCATGAGCCACGTCATGAGGGGATAACCCTTGTCACCCAGTAGCCAGCCTTTGACTTGCCGTACTGGTTGAAATATAGGTGGCATGTTGGACTGCCGCAGAATGAAGGAATCATGACTGTTGCCAGGATGGCGGGCATTGACCTGCATGATGCACTACGTGTGGTCGCACACCAGCTGCACATTGAGGGAGTGGAATCCCTTTCTGTTCATGAATATGGCCGAGTTCAGATGTGGAGCACGCATGGCAATATGCATGCAGTAAATGGCACCCTGCACCATGGGGAAGCCTGCAATGTGAGCAAACCCTCGTGCTCACTCCTGCTGCTTGTCTCTGTCAAGAGGGAACATGATGAATCTGTTTCTGATAGCGTAGAGTTTCAGTGAACCCCCTTATACAACAGTGCACTGCAAACTGAGATGTTGCTTATATCTCCAGTAACAGCCTGAAAGGAACCAGAGCCGTACAAAAATTAAGCGCCACGGTTACCTTGACAGCCACAGTCAATGCTGTCCTTGCCCTGCTCTGGGGCTGCAGTTGTGGCTGCAGCAGTTGACAAATCTCAGTCACAACCTCTTTAGTGAACCGCAGCCATCGGATGCACTGGTCATCGTTGAAGTTGAGGTAAGAGAATTGGTCCCTGAAGGCCTTCGTTGGATATAGCTTCCTGTTGAGTGCCCTGCACCTCCTCCTTCCCCTCCCACTTCTAGCAGCATGTCCTGCTCTGCGTGGCCTCTCTGCATGCTCCTAGTCATGTTCAATTCCCAGAGAAAGCCCTAGCAGGCCACCCATTCTGGAAGCAACTTTGTTCAGCGCTCTATTTTAAATGCCATTAACAGTACTGCAAGACCAACCATAGAAACATAGAAACATAGAAAATAGGAGCAAGAGTAGGCCATTTGGCCCTTTGGGCCTGCTCCGCCATTCCAAATGATCATGGCTGATCGTCTAACTCAGTACCCTGTTCCCACTGTTTCCCCAAATCCCTTGATTCCTTTAGTATTAAGAAATATATCTAACTCCTTCTTGGATACATCTAATGAGTTGGCCTCCACTGCCTTCCGTGGTAGAGAATTCCACCGGTTCACCACCTTCTGAGTGAAGAAATTTCTCCTCATCTCGGTTCTAAATGGCATACCCCGTATCCTGAGACTGTGACCCCTGGTTCTGGACTCCCCAGCCATCGGGAATATCCTCCCTGCATCTAGTCTGTCTAGTCCTGTTAGAATTTTACATGTTTCAATGAGATCACCTCTCATTCTTCTAAACCCTAGTGAAAATAGGCCTAGTCGACCCAATCTCTCCTCATACGTCAGTCCTGCCATCCCAGGAATCAGTCTGGTAAACCTTCGTTGCACTCCCTCCATGGCAAGGACATCCTTCCTCAGATAAGGAGACCAAAACTGCACACAATACTCCAGATGTGGTCTCACCAAGGCCCTGTATAACTGCTGTAAGACATCCCTGCTCCTGTACTCAAATCCTGTTGCAATGGAGGCCAACATACCATTTGCCTTCCTAGCTGCTTGCTGCATCTGAATGCTCACTTTCAGCGACTGGTGTACAAGGACATCCAGGTCTTGTTGCACCTCCCCTTTTCCCAATCTATCACCATTCAGATAATAATCTGCCTTTCTGTTTTTACAACCAAAGTGGATAACCTCACATTTCTCCACATTATACTGCATCTGCCATGTTCTTGCCCACTCACCCAACTTGTCGAAATCGCATTGGAGCCTCTTTGCATCCTCCTCACAGCTCACATTTCACCCCAGCTTTGTGTCATCTGCAAACTTGGAAATGTTACATTTAGTTCCCTCATCCAAATCATTGATATATATTGTGAATAGCTGGGGCCCAAGCACTGATCCCTGCGGTACCCTCACTGCCTGCCACCCGGAAAAAGACCCGTTTATTCCTACTCTGTTTCCTGTCTGTCAACCAATTCTCAATCCATGCCAGTATATTCCCCCCAATCCCATGTGCTTTAATTTTGCACACTAACCTTTTGTGTGGGACCTTATCAAAAGCCTTCTGAAAATCCAAGTACACTACATCCACTGGTTCACCCCTATCTATTCTACTAGTTACATCCTCAAAAAACGCCAGTAGATTTGTTAAGCATGATTTCCCTTTCATAACCCATGCTAACTTTGTCCAGACCACTCTCTGTAGAATATTGCAACTTTCTCCAAGTATAGGAAACTTCCACAGACACCCACAATTATACCAGCAGCCAGAATAACTAATCCAGCAACTAACCTGTAACTCCTGCATGCTCCCTTTAAATAGTGTTGGTGGGGGTCCTTCATGCCCTTTTACTCATTTTCAGCTGTGCGAGGTTAGGACAGTGCGTTGGCTGGAGCGCGGAGTTCGAAAATGACGCCAGCTGCTTCAAATCAGCTTTGCACACTGATTTACATCATAATCTCCCTAGTCTACATGCTTCTCGTGTTCGTTAGGTGAGCAACCACCTTTACCAAGATGGTGTCCTGCACACATCTCGCCGGATGGAACTCAGACACCATTTTCGGGGGTTAGGTGTCTGCGTAATGCCTACAAAGCTGCCCAATTTAGCCCCGGCGCTATGTACAACTGGTGTGTCCCTTTAAGGCCAAAAGATTGCTGTATCAGTGTAGCTTAAGATCAATTACATATTAATTGCTGTTAGATCCTGAGGTTAATTAAAAGGTTAATTTCTATTGCTGGTAAAGGTTCTTTGGCAAGTGGTTTTGAATCCTGGGCTTTTCCCCATGGTCAGAAGAAACCAGTATAAAATTATTTTATTTCTTTGTAATGTTTCTGCTTTTTGTTTCATAAGTGTGTTGACCGGAGGTCACCGGTTACGGTTATTGGCTTAGTACAAAGAGGATAAGAGTCAACTCTCTCTTAACTCTCAATTCGCTTTATTCACGCCGTTAGATCATATAAAAATAGCTTATACGTCTGGTTAGATATAGACATGCAGTTTGCACCAGGTTATACAGTTTTATACCCAAACTAGGATCTAAACGCTATACGTCTGGTTAGATATAGACATGCAGTTTGTACCAGGTTATACAGTTTTATACCCAAACTAGGATTTAAACGCACACCCACTAGGTTTCTCTGACACTCCCTGAGTGGTCACAGAATATAAAGGATAATACCCGAAAAGGAGAGCTGACTCTGGCCAGTCGTTCCATTCTCTCTCTCTCTCTATGTCGTCTCTACGTCCCTGACGTAAGTTCTTCCACTTCCACGATGGTTGGTCTCCGGAGTCTTCGCTCTGGCTCCACGCCCCAGATTCTTCATTCTTATTCCGAATCTTATCTCTTCAAGCTGTGCTGTCTCTCTCTTTCGTTGGTTTAGGCTTGCTCGCCTAGTCTGTGTCTTCTCCTCATTGGCTCTGTCCCAAAGACTTAGGTAGCATTACCTCATTACTCCTTTTCTAAATAAGGACTTGTGTCTTATCACATCTCCTTTGTCTTTCACAAAACTTAGCTAATTCAAACCGGTTCCAGCCAGCTCAGGCCAGCAACGAAACTCAGGTTACTTCAGTTCAAAAGTTGCTTTCACCTGTGTGTCAGCAGTTTGGAATAAACTCAGTAGTTTCTGCAGCCCCTGGCCAACAAGTGTGAGACAGAAGTTTGTATGTATATCAAACTTTGTTGCCTGACTATAACGTCCAAATCTCAAAACTTTATAAATATATACTTGACAATGAAATAACTTGTTTTTGCCGATGACAAGTTGCCTCATTGCTTCCTCAGTTTATATTGGAATTTTGAATGTGAAACTGAAGGCGGGATTGAAGGAAGGCAATCAGATGATGGTAGTAAGGTCTGTGGTGATAAGGATTGCAAGACTATTGATGTATTGGGATGGGAGGGATCGTTCACGTGAAGTGCTCTTGAATAAGCTGCTGTCTAAGAGCTCTGGCAAGTAGGGACACTGGTGACTGATGCTGCTTATGCTCTTCCTCCACCTGCAGCACTTCTTGTTGCCCAGGTGATGGTAAGGGTTGGTCCTTTATGATAACAATGTTATGGAGCATGCAGTAGATGACCACACATCTGGATAAACGGTCAGGGCTGTACTGCAAAACTTCTCTCGAACAGTCCAGACAGCAGAAACGTTGTTTGAGCATGCCGACTGTCTGCTCGATGACATGGCTCTCAATGTAGGCCACCTCTGCAGCTGTGCCCAACTTCCTGACAGGAGTCATAAGTCATGTCAGAATGAGCGTGCCCTACTAAACACTCAGGCGTGGCACCAACAATTTTCAAAACTATTGGGCCCGATGTTAGCAGGGCTGCGGGTTCTCGGCGGGGGGGGGCTATCGGGCGTGTGGGTAACGCGCCAGGTGAAATTAGTCAGTTTCCCGCGCGATTGTAGGATCCAATCCACTAATTGGATCCACTTACCTGCTCCTCCGGATTCTCCACTGCTGATCTGCGCGTCGGGCGGGCTGCGCATGCGCAGTAAGATCTGTCAGCTTGAGGTGCATTCCTCCACTGACAGATGCTGCAACAAATAGAAAAAATCACAGCATGGAGCAGCCCAGGGGGAAGGCTGCTCCCACTTTAATGATGCCTCACTCCGGGTATCAATACATGGGGTGAGGAGGAGGGGGAGGACAGGGATCATCCTCCCGGCGTGCGGGAGGAAGCGGCCTGCCTCTGCCACCAGGAAGGCCTGGCTCGAGGTGGCAGAGGAGGTCACCAGCGCAACCAACATATCGCCCACCTGCATACAATGCAGGAGGCGCTCCAATGACCTCAGTAGGTCAGCCAAAGTGAGTACACGTAGTCTTTCCCCTACACTCCATCTGCCACATCACTGCCCCCACCCCACTTCTCCTTCAGCACTGCCAACACAACTCTGTCACATCACCCCTCATACCCACTCAAACCTCATCCTCATCTTACCTGCACCTACCCACCTCGCCAGTACTCATCCCGCCACTACCACTCAACCCAATCCTCATACAATCTCATGGCTCTCTCTCATACTCACCCTCTCGTGCATCTCTTTCACGGCTAGCCTCACTCAGCCTGCCACTACCTGTGCTGCAGCCACAGGGCATGCATCACATATGTGCAGTAGGCAGCGTAAGGCAAACGTGTTGTGAGCATGAAGGGGATGCACAGGGGTGTCTGAGGGTTTGTCATGGGTGTTACTTATATTGAATTTCTGACCAACTCACATTACATATTATATTGGCACCACTACTGCCATGTCTTCGCAAATCCTGTCTGGTTTGTGCAATAATGCCCTCTCCTGAGGATCACTATGAGGACCCACAACTGATGCCACCCATTGTGTCACTGCAGAGTGGGTGTAGGTGTATTTGCAGGGCTCTTTTGCGCAGACGACTGAGAGACATCGGCGATGTCCCCGGTTGCACCCTGGATGGATGCGGAGGAGAAGTTGTTGAGGGCAGTGGTGACTTTGACAGCGACAGGTAAGAAGATGGTGCTCGGGCCAGCCAGGAGCAGCTCGGCATGAAAGAGGCTGCAGATGTCCACGACTACATGTCGAGAGACTCTGAGCCTCCGTGTGCACTGCTGCTCAGAGAGGTCCAGGAAGCTGAGCCTCAGTCTGTGGACCCTGTGGCGAGGGTAGTGCCCTCTGCGACGCATATCTCTCTGCGGTAGCCCTCCCTCCTGCTGTACAGGTGGATGTGTCACAGCACTCTGTTGTGGAGCTCCACGTGTCAGAGGTGGACGGCGTGGATGGCGAGGCTGGTGGGGCTGTTCGCCCTCCGGGGAGGTCATGACTGCAGCTATGGCGGCCCCCATCCGCAAGATGTACATCTGAGGGGGTCCACAAGGTAGGTACATGTCTCCGGACCCCGGGGTAAGTGTGCAGGTTGGTGACTTTGACTGTCAGGAGGAGGGTGGTGGAGGCCAAACTTTGTCCCAAGTGACAGAGTGGCCTCCTGCAATGGGTGAGGTTCTCCCCCCCCAACCTGTCAAATGGACCTTTGCAGCTGCCACAGGCTGACAGCTACAACACGTCCATTTGACCTGGGAGTGTTTCCCCCAGTGTGGGAAACAGTCCCAGTTTGGTCTAAAATCCCACATAATCCTTTAATCAGGTTAGTTAATGACCTGAAATACCTAAATAAATACCTTCAAGTGGAACCCCGCTGGCTTTAATTGCCTGTGGGATTCCCACCAGCGGGGGCTGTGCGCGCACGCCGGCGCGTCAGCGGGGAACCCGGAAGTGCGCGGGTTCGGGGCGGGCTCCGGTACCGCGCCGGGATTCTCCGATTTTCGGAGCCCCCCCACCAGGAACGCACCCGATAGCGGGTGCTAAAATAGAGCCCCTTGTTTCTTAAATTATTCCAGATTTTCACTACCACTGGTCTACCAAAACGTCCATTCTAAGTAATGATCACTCTCTGCATGAAAAACCTCCTAATATCAATCCTAAAGTTACCTTTTACTAGATTGAACCTGTGTCCACTTGTCGTAGTATTCCAGATTAATTACTTTGAAGTAGTATTCTAGATTAACCTTTTCTATACCATTTCCTATGTCATAGAAGACAAACATCAAAACCACACCAAACTTTAATGTTCAGTTTCTTGGTAGGACAATTATTACATTTTCTTTTTGAAGAGTGGCTGGAACCCATGAAATTATAATAGGAAAGCATGAGTCAACACCTTTAGGAGAAAAGGGAAATTATCACTGTGATGGGAGAAGCTTTTTGTTTTTGGTCCATTTTTGTACAGCAATGTATATGACCAATTGTGAACAAATCATTGCAAGTGCAGAGTATCATGGCTACCAACAAATAATATGGTTGATGTATATTTTATTTATTTATTTCAACTACAATCAGCTTCCAATATATGGTTATGTGTCCAAACCTTAAACAACTGGACACTCTCTAAATCAAATCCAACTGCCAGATGTGGGCCAAACCTGATCACTAAGTGAAGCACCGCAGCAGAGAAAAAAAATGACATTGCTCATGTGGCCTGAATGAATATGACTCCTTGTCTATTAATAGGCATCAATAGTGGCAGCTATGAAAGTGCCTTCAGCCTAGTGCTCAGGCACTACCTCTACCAGAAGCAACAACACTGTAAAAAAACATCACTTGTGTTTTAAGAAGCAGCAGCAGATACAGGTACAGTCTACTCCACATAGTTGCTTAATTCAAATGATCTGATAATTCAATTTTTAGCACTAAATTGCCACTTTGCTACATTACATATGTTGCTTAATTTAAATTATTAGATAATTCAATTTTAGTGCAAAACATGACTTTAAATTATCAGAAATAGACTACAGTTTCTTTTGCACAATTAAAAGGACCATACACCACATCAGTTCAATTCTAATATAGGGATTCCTTTCTTCGTCATGCAGCTTTAGGGCTTTGAAAATTATAAGATTGTTTTGAATCAGCAATTTATTATTTTCTTCCAAATTCTACTTGAGTCAATAATCACAACATTTCCTAACATTTTTCTCTAATTCAAGATACACCTTAAATATTATAAACAAGGTTTAATTTGTTACATTATTCTGACAGAGTAGCACATAGTATGATTGCAACAAACCCTGCTCATTTTACTCCAAACATCTATTGTAGATTCAGCTACAGTACCTGTTGACTAGATGGGATCCTCCTTGTTCTTGTACTTTGTCTTGTGCAACATATGCAGACCTTCCAGCAGAGAGTAGTTAAAATGCTGATTCCAAACAAGATCTCCAAGCTTAAAATTAATGAACAGGCACCTGCAGATTTATAAATATTGAATTAAAAAGGTTTGTTCAAGATAATTATGTGTCGCTTTTTTCCACTGGGTCCTAAAATCTTAATTGCTTTGTTATTGAAGTCAACTAAACTGCCTTCTCCATAAATTCTGTTCATTTGACTCTCTTAACAGAATTCATAAATGCTTTCTATTTTTCAAATAAAATGTTTTGGTTTTGTGTTTTCTTTGGCATAAAGAAAAAAAGATTATTACAAATTGCCATTTAAGGCTGCAGAGGTACATTGCCAATTTATGCATTAATCATGCACATCTGGGATTGGTTTTAAGGCTGCAATATAAGCAAGAGGGTTCAAATGGCAACATAACCTATCAGAGGAAAGCTCAAGTGGTTCGTAACCATCACCTGAGCACTTGATATTAGATTGCAGCAATGAACTCAATCTTTGGAATCTATTGTTACTCATGGTATATATTGCTTCAATTTTATTCTGTTTTCAGTTAGTTTTCATGCCATGTAGTAATTTCATGTTTTTGATGTGTGATAACACTCTAAGAGAGTTAGTGATATACAATTCCTGCTGGAAATCCTATGTACCAGTATAACCTACAAGGCATCACTGAATTTGTTATACCTTTTTTAAATGCATTTCAATTTAAATGTATTCTAAATAAAAGTGCAAAATCCATATTTTCCATTCCATGATAACTCCTAACTGTAAGCATAAAAAACAATTTACTGTTGCAATTGTAAACTGGACTTCTGAAGTTCAGCAACATCTTCAGATGCTTTTTGCTCTCATTCTGTGTATGCATACAGATTCAATCCATGCTAAAGTCCTGTGCTTGAGCAAAACCAATTTTAGAAACAAAATATTCAAAGGGAATGGTTTACCCCATACACCAAATTTTTCCTTTCCATTATGGGTGTTAGGTGCATTCTATTGTCAATATTAGCATGATTGTTTCATTTGCTCAGACAAATGTCCACTATTTTAATGAAGGTGTTAACAAATTTACAATCATTTTGGTAGCATAATCCATCTTTAGTGCAAATAAAAATAATGTCTGTGAATGCAAGAAATCCACGTACAGAACACATCTGAATAGTGTACAATATTCATTGTCAAATATCATCTGCTCATATTTCTATCTTTGAATATGCAGATGCATCCGCAGCAGGAAATACAGAAGCCTTTGCGTACATAGGAATGGTTTAGAATGCAGTCATAATTCCTAGACACACATTTTAGCCAGTATTCTAACTGATTAACTATATTAGATTAATGAATACAAGTATTTTAAATAAGTATGGCCAGGACAATTTTTCATTGTGCTAACGGGATGCTAACAGTGCGGTGTGGTCGGGAGATCATTTCCATCAGATTCATGCTGGTATTGGGTCCTGCTAAGTATTCCGGTCCGGCCAGGAGCAGGCGTCTGAAGTTCCTGTCCAAAGCACGTGGGAGCTTCATTTGCTTATGTAAAAAGGAGGCAAAGAAGGGCAATGTGCCAATTTCTGTACCCATGCTCTTGCTGGATGACGAGTCCCCAGAACATCCATGGAATCTTGTTGGGAAGGATGCTTTGGGCCAACCTACTGATGGGCGTGTCTTTAAAAGGCCCACAGATTTTAAAAGTAATGGAGTTAGGCCTTTTGAAGGGCTTTCCTGTAATATTTTTTTCAGCTGCTACTTTCATGAGCCCTTGTTCCAATTTCTGTTTATTCTTTTTGCCCCAAGCTCCATTTATTGACACCAGAGGGTTTGCCACTAGGGATCCTCCTAGCTGGTGTGTTCAGAGGAACAGGAGGAGTTGTGGAGGGATACCAGGCAGGTCAGGCTGCCTGATAGATGCTTTGTGCCCTCCAGCCGGCAGTACATCCAAGAGAGGGAGAGAGATAGCATCCCTCACTTTGGCAGATGTTGTTGGTGGAGGCTCCTCTTCCCAAAGACAGCTGTGCCAGCAGATGTCTGGTGGCACCACAATGAGGTGTGAATACCTGACTAACCCTTATGATGGAAGCTTCTTCCGAAGCACCCTAATCAAAACATGCAATGTTTTACATGGTACTGTACGAAAGAAGGCATGCCAAGGTGATCAAGAGCCAGCATTGCCTGTTTGGTCACAACGCCAAGTACCATATCTGCGGACCCCGGCAAACATGTTACAACTACTACTACAACTTGCATTTATATGGTGCCTTTAACGTAGTAAAACGTCCCAAGGCGCTTCACAGGAACATTATCAAACAAAATTTGACACCAAGCCACATAAGGAGATATTAGGACAGGTGACCAAAAGCTTAGTCAAAGAGGAAAGTTTTAAGGAGCATCTTAAAGGAGGAGAGAGAGGAAGAGAGGCGGAGAGGTTTAGGGAGGAAATTCCAGAGTTTAGGGCCTAGGCAGCTGAAGGCACGGCTGTCAATGGTGCAGAGATTAAAATCGGGGATGCTCAAGAGGCCAGAATTGGAGGAGTGTAGAGATCTCAGAGGGTTGTATGGCTGGAGAAGGTCACAGAGATATGGAGGTACAAGGCCATGGAGAGAGCAACTGTGCTAATTTTCCTTCTCAGGATCTGGATCAACAGACGGGCAGATGCCAAGCTGTGCCATTTGCTACAAGGACACCCACGGTCACTATGCAAAATAGAGCTTGCACATGTGCATGGACAGTAATGGTCAGCTGTGGCCTGAAATGTGTCTACACTTATGGTGCTGTGGAGTGTCACAGGGGAACTTCTCCTCGCAAGCATCTCTTGCAGCACCATCTCGACTTTAACAGCTATCAAAGAGGACACTGGGTGCTGGGCTGTGCTGTCACTTGCCTGCACCTAGGGGTCCCTTCCCCTTTATTCTGGCCTGCCACTTTTTAAATCCTTTGACCCATCAGCCTTGGCAAAAGTTGCTGATGTTTTGAGGTGACTTTTAATGCTCTCCAGAGGCTTTCTAAATTTTTGTCTGTCTTTTTGTGATGTTCCTCCATTAATTGTATCCATTCCTTTAAATCTGACTTGCACACAATTTTCTTTGTGAATAATTGTGAAAATGAGATTAGACCAAAAAATGAGTGAGATTCAGGCGAGAGTTGAAGCAGTATAAACCAACTAGAACTGATTTACACCAGGGGACAAAAATCAGCCCCGGTATATTTGCATAATTATTAATTAGGTTTATAAGCAAATGAAAAATGGTTTAATTAACTGTTGGGCCAGATTTTAAAATATTACCGTATATTAGTAGCAAGATTTTTCAAAAAGGAGCAATCTGACTGAGATATTTATTTGTGTTAAAAGCTAGAATTCCCAATAGGACTTTAGTATTCTAATTGTAATAAATAATGTTCCATAGAGTTCATGCTGGAATAGGAGAAAACAGTTGATTAAAACAGGAGACACAATTATTCAAACCATTTTTCATCTGTTTATAAACCTAATCAATAATCTTTCAAAAATGTACCGGTGCTGATCTTCATCATAGAACACCCTTGAATCTTCAAATAGATTAATTCTTAAAGAGTTCAATGAATCATCTTAAGTCCAGAAATAAGCTTATCCCTTTTTGTCACCTAAGGTGAAACCCACTGTTAGATACAGTTTAACAACTTTAGTTCTGATGCTGCTGATTGGGATCAGTGATGTACTGTTAATGTCAATGGTGCACAAGAAATGATGGGAAAAGAAAATGTGCAGAAGCATTCCTATGTTCACTACAATATCTTTATTTTTCTGTAATTAAAATATGTCCAAATCATCTTGTGTAATTGGTGATTCTTCGAAATACATAGCACATGGGTTGCACAGTTACGTAACATAAAATTGTGATTAAAATGAAATTATGAATTTCTCCATTCATTTAAACTCTCAGTTTTCTACTATATAATTAATGTCGATGATCAATAAATACATAAATCATTTTATTAATATTTCAGTTGCACTTCATGCAAAATTCATGTTGACTGATGCCTTTTCACCATATTTATTAATGACTCGGATGAAGGAGTAGAGAGTTGCATATCCAAGTTTGCAGATGACACTAAGTTAGGAGAAACAGTAAGTAGTGCAGATGAGAGCAGGAAGATGCAAAGGGACATAGACATATTGGGAGTGATTTTAACCCCCAAAAACAAGTGGTTTGAGGGGAGGTGGGAGTTAAAAATAGCTGTTTTTTAGGTCGCGACCACAACCCGGCTTCACTTCCGGGTTTAATGTGGGCGGTAAATTACAGGCTTCCCACTGGGAATGCAAAGTCTGAAAATTTTGCGGTTGCAACCAAAAAAAACAACTATTTTCAACTCCCACCCACCGCCAACCCACCAGTTCTTGGGGGTTAAAATTACCCCCATTAAGTGAGTGGGCAAAACTATGGAAAATGGAGATCAATGTGGGCAAGTGTGAGGTCATCCACTTTGGACCTAGGAAAGATAAATTGGAGTGTTTTTTAAATGGTGAGAAACTAGGAACTGCAGAGGAGCAGAGAGATTTGGGAGTCTAAGTACACACATCATTAAAAGCCAGTAGACAGATACAAAAAGCAATCAAAAAGGCTAATAAAATATTGGCCTTTATCTCAAGGGGGCTGGAATAGAAAGAGGAGGAAATTATACTGTAGTTGTATTGAGCATTTGTCAGATCCAATTGAGTACAGCATTCAGTTTTAGGCACCTACCTCAGGAAGGATATATTGGCCTTGGAGGGGGTGCAGTGCAGGTTCACTGGAATGATACTGAGCATAGAGGGTCAAATTATGAGGACAGCTTGCATAAATTTGGCTTGTATTCCCTTGAATATAGGAGATTGAGGGGTAATCTGATAGAGGTGTTCAAAATGTTAAAAGTATTTGATAGGGTAGATGGAGAAACTATTTCCTCTGTTGTGGGAATCAAGAACAAGGGAACATATTCTTCAAATTAGAGCTAGGCCATTCAGGGGCGAAATCAGGAAGCACTTTTTCACACAAAGGGTAGTAGAAATTTGGAATTCTCTCCCCCGAAAGGCTCTGGATGCTGGGGCAGTTGGAGCTTTCAAGACTGAGATAGATAAATTTTTGTTAGGTAAGGGTATAAAGGTATATGGAGCAAAGGTGGGTAAATGGGGTTGAGGTACAGATCAGCCACGATCTAACTGAGTGACAGAGCAGGCTCAAGGGGCTGAATGTCCTACTCAGGTTCCTATGATGTCTTTGTACTTTATTTAATTAAAATTTTAATTCTGAGTATTGAAGATGACATAAGTTTGTACATTAATGTTAAGATGAACATAATGAATAAGATAATCTGAGTGAATGCAGTAGAATGATAAGTAAGGGATTGACAATCGACATTCCTTGCTCATTTGTTTAACATCATAAATTTGGCGTTGTTATGCCACCAAGAGCATTAACAAGATGTGCAAAACCAATTTCCAAGCACCCCATTATCATTTTCACCGTGCAATCATATGCAATACCCTAACATAGCAACAGTCACATTTTGAAAACAGATTTTAAAAATCCATCAGTTAGCACCTCATTGCATGAATGTGCATATAGGTTTATACAAAGGCAAAACAGTTCAACCAAATCAAGTTGACAGGCATCAGAATGGAGCTGTGCACTAATTATTTCTAATCTTCAATTACTAATATTTCATTCAACTGGATAGATACTTTTTTTAACTGAAAGGTCAATGGATAAATAATACTTATTAGTCCAGTAAAGCTATTTAGATGATGAAGTACCATTAACTGCTTCTAAATCAACATCAGTACCTTTGAGCTACTAAAATATGAAAAAGGGATTAGTATATTTTGATCATGTGTTTCTTTTCCATCCGTGATATTGAACAAACATACAAGCAAAGATTAATTTGCTTGTGAAGATACATCAGATAATGTAGTACCCTACACAATATCACACCACATCTTTCTCTTACAAATGAACTTCATGGACTCAAAGTTGGAACAGTTTGGATAAATTTTCCACTTCTGCGCTCCCCAGCCAGCAATTATCCATCTATTAAAATGAATCGTGGGCTATGGAGCGTAGAAGTGTAAAATCCTGGCCAGTGGCTTGACATAATTTTGAACGAGATTGTTAAAACCAAGCTGATATACGAATTATGTATCATAATTTAACTAAGATATTATAATCTTTTATAAAGTTATAAAATGGTCATTACTTCTATAAAAGGTAACAAAATGGTCAAATTGAAAAAAATCACAGTGCAGTAAGATGAGAAAAAAGGAAGTAATTTAGATAACTATTTTGCTGAAATTCAGTGTAAAAAGATACAAAAGGCTCTAATATCCGAACAGCTAGATCCACCTTGAATACAGCACGTGCACAATGAAGACTAGGGCAAGCTATAACAAGTTATAAAAGGAGTGAAACTGGTCTTCAGCAGTAGTGCAAAATGGGTGATAATGAATCAGCAACCTGTTTTATAGTTCACTTTATTTTTTTCCATTGACCTCAATGGAGAAGAAGATTAAGAGAATTAAGCCAAATTACTAAAGCAGTGAAATAAGATATATTGACGTGTGTCTCCTTGGCTCAGTCTTGCCTCTGAGGTTGTAGGCCATGGGTTCAAATCCACTCCAGGACTTGTGCCAATAATCTAGGCTGACACATCAGTGCAGTACTGAGGGAGCACATCATTGTCAGATTTGCTATCTTTCAGATGAGACATTAAACAGAGGCTCCATCTGTCTACTCAGGTTGGTGTAAAAGATCTCATGACACTTTTTCAAAGGGTAGGGGAGATCTCCTGGTATCCCAGCCAACATTTTGTTCCTCAACCAACATCACCACAACAGATAATTTAGCTCATTTGTTGATTATGGGCACTTGGGGTACATAAATTAACTACCATGCTTACCTACATAAGAACAATAACTACACTTCAAAAGTAACTCATTGGTTGTGAAGCATTTACGATTTCCTGACTTCATCTTAAGATGCTACATAAATTCAAGTTCTTTATTTTTAGTGAATTAAAACATCCCTAGTAACTTGTTAAAAGTTCTGGGGTTAAAAGAAATATATTTCAAAGTTTACCTTTCAAAGCACTACCACCCAAAATTACGGAGGTAAAAGAATTAGTTGCAGTGTTTTTATATAAGAACATAAGAAATAGGAGCAGGAGTAGGCCATACGGCCCCTCGAGCCTGCTCCGCCATTCAATCAGATCATGACTGATCTTCAACCTCAACTCCACTTTCCTGCCCAATCCCCATATCCCGTGATTCCCCTAGAGTCCAAAAATCTATTCATCTCAGCCTTGAATATACTCAGCAACTCAGCACCCACAGCCCTCTGGGGTGGAGAATTCCAAAGATTCACAATCCTCTGAGTGACGAAATTTCTCCTCATCTCAGTCTTAAATGGCCGACCCCTTATCCTGAGACTATGCCCTCTAGTTCTAGACTCTCCAGCCAGGGGGAAACAATTTGTGGAAAGTGTATCAGGAACTATTGGTGAGCTCAAATAAATGACTTGATAATTCTGACCTTCTTCTCTAAAATGTATATTTTCAAATTAGTGACATGATAAAACATCAGAATGTGCCATAATATTTCGTCCTTGGTGTATACAACTATCCAGGCTCTTGAAACTGGCTGTAATTAAAAATTATTTGCAGTGGAACGCATCCATCATAATGTTGTTCCATGTAGAAATAGGTCAGGTTGCGGGAGTCAATTATTATTATTTTGTTATAAATATCCTAAAGGCTGAAAATCTTTGAACTGGTTAAAACCTTCAGTGGTTCAGATGGAACTGAATACATTAATTCTCACTATTAAACAGGCTATCATTAGCATCTATAATCAACCAATCATAGGAGGGATCTTGTAATAAGACTGAGGTCCTAAACTATCCTGACAAATATTCAAAAGCAAAATACTGCAGATGCTGCAAATCTGAAATAAAAACAGAAAATGCTGGAGAAGCTCAGCAAGTCAGGCAGCATCTGTGGAGAAAGAAACAGAGTTAACGTTTCAGGTCGAAGACCTTTCGTCAGAGCTGGAAGATGTTAAAAGAGTTAAAGTTTTTGAGTAAGTACAGAGCCAGGGAAAGGGGGGAGGGAGGGGAGGGGAGGGGAGGAAAGAACAAAAGGGAAGGTCTGTGATAGGGTAGAGGGCACGAGTGATTAAAACTAAAAGGGATGATGGTGCAAGGCAAGGAAGGAGGTAATGGGACAGGTTAAGAAACAAAAGATTGATCAGGAGTAGCTGTAAATGGCAGCAGCAGAACCATTACCAGCACTAGCTGACCGAAAAAATGGGAGTAGGGGTTATGATCTGAAGTTATTGAATCAGTATTGAGACCAGAAGGTTGTAAAGTGCCTAAACGAAAGATGAGGTGCTGTTCCTCGAGCTTACGTTGAGCTTCATTGGAACATTGTAAGAGGCCGAGGACAGAGAGGTCAGAGTAGAAGTGGGACGGGGAATTAAAATGGCAAGTGACCAGCAGGTCAGTGTCACGCTTGCTGACTGAGCGGAGGTGTTCAGCAAAGCAAGTGTGACCCTGACCTGCTGGTCTCTTGCCATTTTAATTCCCCTTCCTATTCCTACTCTGACCTCTCTGTCCTTGGCCTCTTACACTGTTCCAATGAAGCTCAACGTAAGCTTGAGGAACAGCACCTCATCTTTCGTTTAGACACATCACAACCTTCCGGACTCAACATTGATTTCAATAACTTCAGATCATAACCACTGCTCCCATTTTTTTGCTCAGCAGGTGCTGGTAATGGTTCTGATGTTACCATTTACAGTTCCTCTAGACCCATCTCTTGTTTCTTTATTTGTCCCATTACCACCCTCCTTGCTTTGCACCATCATCCCTTTTGTCATTTAATCAGTCCTGTGCTCAACCCTATCAGAGACCTTCCCTTTTGTTCTTTCCTGCCGTGGGGAGGAGAGCGGGTGTTGGGGGTGATGGAAGAGTGGACTAGGTGTCGCCCTTTGGAATGTTGAAAGGGAAGGGGAAGATGTGTTTGGTGATGGGATCATGCTGGAGGTGGCGGAAATGGCGGAGAATGATACGTTGAAAGTGGAGGCTGGTGGGGTGGAAGGCGAGGACAAGGGGACCCTATCATAGTTCTGGGAGGGAAGGGAAGGGTTGAAGGCAAAAGTGCGGGAAAAAGGACGGACATGGTCGAGGGCCCTGTCAACTACAGTGGAGGGGAATCCTCAGTTGAGGAAAAAGGAAGACATTTCGGAAGCACTGGTGAGGAAGGTGGTATCGTCAGAACAGATGCAACGGAGACGGAGAAACTGGGAGAAGGGAATAGAGTCCTTACAGGAAGCGGGGTGGGAGGAAGTGTAACCAAGGTAGCTGTGGGAGTCGGTGGGCTTATAATAGATATTGGTTGACAGCCTATCCCCAGAAAAGCAGATAGAGAAGCCGAGGAAGGGAAGGGAAGAGTCAGAGATGTACCATGTGAAGGCGAGGGAAGGGTGGAAATTGGAAGCAAAGTTGATGAAATTTTCCAGTTTGGGGCGAGAGCAGGGAATGGCACTGATACAGTCATCAATGCACCGGAAAAAAGGTGAGGGAGGGGACCTGAGTAGGACTGAAGCAAAGAATGTTCCACGTAGCCCACAAAAAGGCAGGCATAGCTGGGACCCATACGGGTTCCCATAGCGACACCTTTTATTTGGAGGAAGTGAGTGGAGTCAAAGGAGAAGTTGTTCAATGTAAGAACAAGTTCAGCCAGGCAGAGGAGGTGGATGGGACTGGTTGGGCTCTCCAACACCTCCTCCTACCTTCCCCTGGACCACGACCCTGCCGCCAAACATCAAGCCATAGTTTCCCAGACTATCACTGACCTCATCTCCTCTGGAGATATTCCCTCCATGGCCTCCAACCTCATAGTCCCCCAACCCCGCACTGCCCACTTCTCCTTCCCAAGACCCACAAACAGGACTGCCCTGGGAGACCCATCGTTTCAGCCTGTTCTTGCCCCACAGAACTTATTTCCTCTGATCTTGACTCTATTTTTTCTCCCCTTGTCCAGTCTCTTCCAACCTACATCCACAACTCTTCTGATGCCCTCTGCCACTTTAACAGCTTCCAGCTCCCCAGCCCTAACCATCTCCTTTTCACCATGGACGTTCAGTCTCTCACCAGGATGACCTGCAGGACCTCCGCGTCTTCCTTGAATGGAGGCCCAACTAGTCCCCCTCTTTCCCTGGCTCTGTACTTGCTCAAAAACTTTAACTCTTTAACATCTTCCAGTTCTGACGAAAGGTCTTCGACCTGAAACGTTAACTCTGTTTCTTTCTCCACAGATGCTGCCTGACTTGCTGAGCTTCCCTGATAAATATTCAACCTTTTTCACATTTCATCACAAATACCAAATTTGTGGCCAATTTGGACCATTCCAAGATTAGGATATCTCACTCAATGAGAAAAAAGTTGTAACGTACACAAGCAAAGGCCAAAATTATCCCTGTCACAATCATAGGAACATAGGAACAGGAATAGGCCATTCAGTCCCTCGTCCCTGCTCCGCCATTCAATAAGATCATGGCTGATCTGTGATCTAACTCCATATACCTGCCTTTGGCCCATATCCCTTAATATCTTTGGTTGCCAAAAAGCTATCTATCTCAGATTTAAATTTAGCAATTGAGCTTGTATCAATTGCTGTTTGCGGAAGAGAGTTCCAAACTTCTACCACCCTTTGTGTGTAGAAATGTTTTCTAATCTCGCTCCTGAAAGGTCTGGCTCTTATTTTTGGACTGTGCCCCCTACTCCTACAATCCCCAACCAGCGGAAATAGTTTCTCTCTCTCCACCCTATCTGTTCCCCTTAATATCTTATAAACTTCGATCAGATCAATCTTCGAAACTCCAGAGAATACAACCCCAATTTGTGTAACCTCTCCTCATAACTTAACCCTTGAAGTCCGGGTATCATTCTAGTAAATCTACGCTGCACTCCCTCCAAGGCCAATATGTCCTTCCAAAGGTGCGGTGCCCACAACTGCTTACAGTACTCCAGGTGCGGCCTAACCAGGGTTTTGTATAGCTGCAGCATAACTTCTGCCCCCTTGTACTCTAGTCCTCTAGATATAAAGGCCAGCATTTCATTAGCCTTCTTGATTATTTTCTGCACCTGTTCATGACACTTCAATGATCTATGTACCTGAACCCCTAAGTCCCTTTGGACATCCACTGTTTTTAACTTTTTACCATTTAGAAAGTACCCTGTTCTATCCTTTTTTGATCCAAAGTGGATGACCTCACATTTGTCTACATTGAATTCCATTTGCCACAATTTTGCCCATTCACTTAATCTATCAATATTGCTTTGTAATTTTATGTTTTCATCTACACTGCTTATATTATAGAATCTAGGCACTTTATTTGTCACTATGACAAAAGTATTTTTGTCCAGGTTTGGTTTGGTGGCTGTATCTTTAAATCCAGTGATATTGCATAAGGGTTTAACAGCCAGCTAAGATAGAATCCTGGACCAAATGTATCCTGAAATCTCTCAGAAAATAACAGTGAGCTTAACATCGTTCACCATTGTTAGTGGCGAAATCATGGAGCAAGTTCCAACGTTCGCAGTGAAACGTGGAAATCTAGAACTTGCTCCTCCTGGTTCGCCAGCAATATGACTGCAGCGGGTGATGTCCCTTTAATTCAAAGCTATCAGTGAAATCATTGAACCAGGGCCAACTTGCTCATCTGCCCAGCTGGAAAGTAAGTAATATCGCCACAAAATACCAGGTCTAAACTAAGTTTCAACAGTGCATTTAGTCTTAATGACTGCCAAACAACTAAAAATTAACTTTTTAAAAATGTGGAGTCTGATTACCCCCTATTTTAATAGTTTTTGGTCATTAAAAATTATTTTTCTTTTCCCTTCTGTCTCTTCTATTTAATTTGATTATTTCTTACCCTTTCTTTATTTGCTGTCCATAACTGTTTTTACAATTATTTTAATGTTGTACCTTTCACTTCCTGGTTTTCGCCTTGGAAGCCTGCAGAAACAGTTTTGCAGTGCTCAAAGACGCTGCAATCTGATTGGTCGAGGGGAGAGAGTGATCCTCTCACTTCTCCCATGGGTCCTAGCTTCGCTTAAACTAACATTGGGCTCTTCTCCGCTTCCTATTCGAGGACTTGCACCCAGTAAAGTTAGTGGGTTAGTATAAATCTATGGAGTGGCGAGCACTGTTGGTTCGCTGCTCAGCAATTTCTGCCCCAATGTTCCAACTTTCATTGGAGATTGTCAAGGAAATCCCAGTAATTCTTACCCAGGACATAAAAGGCACTGTTCTCTTTAGACCAAAGAGTTTATTTGAAAATCTCAGAGAAGGAACCAATTAGTTTGAAACTGCTGAAAGGGAGAAAATTGGTATGAATTTTTTTTTAGAAATATTTCAGATTAATTGGACTGTCACAGTGGTAAGAAATTTAAGAAAACGAAATATTATTTTTAAAAGTTATCTACAAAGGATTAGCTTAGTTCTTGGAGTTGGGACCTTTCTAGTATTTTTATGCACTCAAGGAGCTGAGTGGAAGGATGTCTATTGTAGATATATAACTATATTATACGATTGTTAAACCAAAAGCAAAATACTGCAGATGCTGGAAATCTGAAATAAAAAACAGAAAATGCTGGAAATATTCAGCAAGTCAGGCAGCATCTGTGGAGAAAGAAAGAGTTAACTTTTCAGGCCAATGTCATCAACCTGAAACATTAACTCTATTTCTTTCTCCACAGATGCTGCCTGACTTGCTGAGTATTTCCAGCATTTTCTGTTTTTATGTGATTGTTAGTTGTGTGCAATTTCATCTTTTGTAAATAATTTTGGTTAATATCTTAAACTTAAAATGAAGTCTGATATGATGTTGTACCTCATGCAAAGACTGGAATGAGAACTTATGGAGACATAGGGTAAGTTCGATAGCTAAAAACGATTACTAGATAAGGTTTAATGTTTGTTTCCCTGGCACATTACTGAAAGCTCACCTAAATGCCAAAGCAAGGATAGGTGTGGGCAGTTGGGACTTGACCATGAGAATAACCTAAAGTATGAGACTTGAAATAACCTGCAGTCAATATAACATGATTCTCTATGCAAGAAGTACATCCTGACATCTAATCTAACTCTATGCTTTCATGACTTGTATTGATGCCCCCTGCCTATCTAGCTTCAATAACCTGTCCACTTAGACAGAATGTAATAATTTATTATTAATAATTAATTATTTTAAAGATCTCATCATTTCCCTTTGAAGCCTATGTTTTTCAAGAGTAAAAAGCCCCACTGCCCTCAGCCTATCCTGAAACTTGGTGTCAAACTAATGGCCGTCTTCTAGAGCTTTTTCAGGGTCTCAGTATCCCCCATCATGCAAGGAGACCAAAACTAGGCACAATATTCTGGATGCAGTCAAACCAAGGACTTGTGCAATGTAAGAATTTAACTTCTAGCTTTATATTTAATTATCCTAGCTATACACTCCAATCAGTTTCGCAACTGGCCACGGACCTTCAGTGTTTTTTGAACTGCAATCCCCAGATCCTTCTCCTCGCAACCCTGCACAGTACATAGATGCCTAGAATTACCCTAGCCCAAATACATCATGCGTTACTAATCTACATTGAAAAACATCTGCCACACATGGGCCCATTTCCTGAATGCTTCTAGATGGGCCTGCAAACTATTTATTTTGTGTAAGGTCCTAAATCCTGCACATAACTTTGTGTCATCAGTAAACTTGTGGAGATTTCCCACAATGCCTTCACCATTCGCAACCCCTCAGATAATGAAGCAGTCCGAGCCCGCATGCAGCAAGACCGGGACAACATCCAGGCTTGGGCTCATAAGTGGCAAGTAACATTTGCACCAGACAAGTGCCAGGCAATGACCATCTCCAACAAGAGAGAGTCTAACCACCTCCCCTTGACATTCAACGGCATTACCATCGCTGAATCCCCCACCATCAACATCCTGGGGGTCACCATTGACCAGAAACTTAACTGGACCAGCCACATAAATACTGTGGCTACAACAGCAGGTCAGAGGCTGGATATTTTGCGGTGAGTGACTCAACTCCTTACTCCCCAAAGCTTTCCACCATCTACAAGGCACAAGTCAGAAGTGGGATGGAATACTCTCCACTTGCCTGGATGAGTGCAGTTCCAACAACACTCAAGAAGCTCGACATCATGCAGGACAAAGCAGCCCGCTTGATAGGCACCCCATGCACCACCTTAAACATTCACTCCCTTCACCACCGGTGCACTGTGACTGCAATGTGTACCATCCACAGGATGCACTGCAGCAACTCGCCAAGGCTTCTTCGACAGCACCTCCCAAACCCGTGACCTCTACCACCTAGAAGGACAAGGGCAGCAGGTGCATGGGAACAACACCACCTGCACGTTCCCCTCTAAGTCACACACCATCCTGACTTGGAAATATATCGCCGTTCCTTCATCGTCGCTGGGTCAAAATCCTGGAACTCCCTACCTAACAGCACGGACTGCAGCGGTTCAAGAAGGTCACTGGATATTCCATCTCACATTTGCTATCAGATTATGGTCACCATGGGAACACCTGAAACACCCTTCAGGACAATGGAGTTCTTTTTAAACTAAGAAACTAATAAGACGAGGAGAAAAAGCCATGGAGCAGAACGCCATCAAGATTGAAAAGAGTAAAAAAGAAGATAAGGTAAATCCAGAAGTAGCCATTAGGTGGCATCAAACTTAGATTTTAAACACCTGAAGACGAAGAGGCAGGAAAGACTGGGGGAAATGGATAATTTCACAGTTTTGAAGTACTATGAAAATAAGAGGCTGGACAATGTGGCTTGATTTCAATGCAGTGAAAATGTAGAGATGAGGAAAAGCATGCAGGATGACATATCTGCAGCTAAGGAGGAACAAGAGAGGAAGGTTCAGAGGTCCAATGAAATAAAAAGGCACAAGACAGTTATGATGGAAAGAAAGATGGAAGCTAGAAATGAAAATGGGATTTCCGATCAGAAAACAAGCCTTTTCTTGTATCCTGTCCACGAGAGCAAGAGAAATGTTACAAGAGCCTCCCATAAGGAGTATTTAAGTCTTCAATCAGTTTGGGGCATACAGACAGTTAAGAGTTGTTGAGGAATAAAGAAAGGAATAAGCTATAGTAAATCCATCAAACACCAGCGCAATTGAAAAGCAATAACAAGGTAGAAAAACTTCAACAGGGAGACTCGTGTGTAGCAATAGGAGACACTTTTCCATACTAACTGAACAGGAGTCCAAATCTTCACTTTAGATTGAAATTTGGACTCTGCAAATCTGCAGATTGGATTCCACTTCCTTCATCAAACTTCAATAACTACAACACATTTTTCAGCACGCTGCTAGAGTCTCTATTTTGTGACTGGAGAAGAACTTTTCCCAGCTCGCCAGAGCAGTCTTAAAATTTAGATTGGATTTAGAAAGCAGATTTAAATTTACCCTCTATGTTACTCCATGTTTGATTTTGTGAGTTCACCAACCCACCTCATTTACATATTATCCGAGGAGCTAATGCTCAGACCCAATGTCATTGAACAGCAAAGAAAATGTTTTCATCGCTTTTCATTATTTCAAGAAATAAAAGATGTCAATGACAATCTTTGAACTTTCACGGTCATGATTTTAGCCCAGAGCCGGGAAGGGGGCGGGGAGGTGGAATTCCTGACAGGAAACCCGTGGAGGGGTAGTCGGAAATCGTCGGGGGGTGGGGTCGGAGATCGTGTGGGAGGGGGGAGATTGTGGGGGGGGGTCGGAGATCGTGTGGGGGGGTCAGAGATCGTGGGGGGGGGTTGGAGATCGTGTGGGGGGGTCGGAGATCGTGGGGGGGGGCGGAGATCATGGGGGGGTCGGAGATCGTTGGGGGGGTCGGACATCGTGGGGGGGGTCGGAGATCGTTGGGGGGGGTCGGAGATCGTTGGGGGCGGTGGGGGTCGCTGCAAATAGGCTCGTTGGGCCTGGGGGAAGCAGTCCTGTACCTCTGGGCCCACAAGTTGTGCTTTAAAGGCACTTACCTCCAGTTTCGGGCCTTCTCGCCTTTTCTCACATGACGTGAAGGAGAAGGCCCGGGAATCCCAGCCCCCAGGGGCTAAAATCAAAAAAGCTTTGAAAAATGAGACCCAAAGTCTCCTTTCAAGCTTTTAATGCCCAACCCGCCTCCTGAGAGCAGGTCGGTCGCCCGCCCCTCATCCCGCCTCTGTGAAAACTGGAAATGGACGGGTTGGAGGCGGTTTGGGGTCGGGTTTTAGATTTTTGCAATTGTTACTGTCCCCCCGCCCCCATCCCACCCATTTTTCCAGGCTAAAATCATGCCCCACGTCTCAGTTACAAAAACATGACTGTATGTAATAAAACTTTACATCAGCCATAGTATGACCAGTTTATTTTACAGAGCAATTTGCAGTTCACAAAGTAACAGTTTGGATCCAGAACTGAAAATAATGGTTGAAGTGGAATTTCTAAGTAAATATTTCTTATTGTCGATATCTGAAGAACGCAAATTTTGGCAGTCTCACTTATAGAGCCCACAATCATGGTAAAAGTGAAATGGGAGGGGCTCTTAAAGAACAATTTTGAACGTTGTGGACAAAATTTTATCCTCAAATCTAACCAGTGTTATACCTAGAGTTGCCAACTCTAGTTGGAGGCATCCCTGGAGGTTTGACCAAGTGACATCCGATCACATGACATCGGCAAATAGTATTACATTTACCTTATAACGGTTGGATCCCCTGTAGTTCAGTATCTTTGCTCATGGTTTCGCGGCAACAGCTGTTATGCGAGAAGTTCCGAGAACCAGGACTTTGAACTGTGAGCCTCAATCAGATCTGTACTTGGACTTCACACATCAAAACCGGCCGGCATAGATCGATCTGAACCAAACTGAGAGATTGCACAAAGAGGAGCGGGATCATTGTTTGCGGTGCTTATTATAGGGCACATTGTCCTAAACTCAGCTCAGCACCAACATTTCTAAACCACTCCCTGGGCTCAGAATCACTAAAGGAGAGTTTTTATCGAATGATAGAAATTACAGCACAGGAGGAGGACATTCAGCCCCTGGTGCTGGCGCTCTCTCCTGGAACCCCATTCCTCCCAGATCCTTTTATATTCCTCCCTTTCAAATATTTATACCATTCCCTTTTAATTGGTGTTCGAGTCTCTACCTCAAAAGCCACTTGTGACGAAGCATCCCATGGTCTAATAGCCCTCAGTTCAAGAACCCTCCTTTCCTCTTCCCCTTTGGTTCTTCCAGTGAGAATCTTCAGTCTCCGTCCCTTGCTTCCTGTTCCACCAGTGAAAACAATCTTTCACTATTTACCTATAGTAAAGTCCCCAGGTTTCACTCGCCCCTTTGCTGGCTGCTCCTCTCGACGCCACTCCCTCTCACCATGTTGCTGCTGCTCCTGGCTCTGCAGAAAATGTTGATCCTTGCTCCCACCCCATTGCCCAGTTTCCTTTTCTCCCCCCCGCCCCCATTCAAACCCCAATCCCCTTGACCCCCAGTCTCCCCCAACCTCCCATCCCTGAACCCCATTCTCCCTCTCTACCGCAACCCCATTCCCCACTCTCCCTGACCCCCGTAACTCCCAACCCCACCAACTTGCAAGCCCCACCCCCTCCCCCCCCCGACTCCTGATTATTCCTGGCACATGGAGGTCCAGACTGTCTGCAGCGACAGAAGGTGACATCAGCGAGCCGGAGGCATGGTGTCAACGTCAGTATCACTTACAAAAATTTGACTCCTGTTTGTCAGCACACACTTTGCATACAGACATACACAAAACATCACCCATTTATTTTTAAAAGGAATCTTCATTTGACAGTTTTTTTTTGCATATAGATTATTTTTTGTCCAATATATACATTATATTTGTGCTGAATTTTCCATACATTCTCAGAAACTGGCCTGGTACAAACAGTAGAGAATTCGTCAATGGATTTTGGAATGCTTTTTGCCTTAGATACTTCAGGGCTAAAAATTTACATCCATTTAAATGTCAGAATCAAATCTCTTTTGGATATAAATGGAAAATCAAAAATCAGTGCATACATTCGGGTAATAATTTAATATCTCTGGGCCAATGCACCAGCTCTGAACAGCACTACATATAAATACTATGGTCTTGCATTCAAATCTGGTCATCCAGACTCTGATCTGCATTTTCTCTCATGGGGCATGAAAATATAAATGACTCTCTCCATATTTCAACCTTTCCTTTAATTCTCTTCTTTTGATATTTTGTATGGGGGAAAAAAATCAATGCATAAAACTTGAAGGACAACAGCTGCATAGATATTGATCAATGAAAATAGCCACTTTAAAAGAATACAGGCAGGTAGTACACAAGTATTGACTGCAGCTAAATTATAGTAGTCAAATGTTGGCAAGATTCCAAAGGGCGAAACTCTTCCCACCAATAACCTTAGTGACAAAGTTACCATGAGCACAACATGGAAAATTCCTTTTTATACTCACCCTAAATTTTTGCTAAAATTATCCATTGGAGGAAATACACTCAACTGTTATCAGTGTCTGAAACCGAATATTACTTTCTATTATAGACTAAAGCCTAAAATTTACATTTGCTTTAATTTATACATTAATGTACATTTACTTCAAAAATGTGAAACATGTAAAGAGATTGTAAATATAACATAGTTTATAAATTAATACATTTCCTCTGCTGTACAGATGTTTTTTGCAGTTGCTGCAGGAACTATATAATCCTAAAAATATATTCCCGTCCCTTCAAACTTTGATTAAAATGCATTTTATATAGTCCCAATAGGGTTTCGTTTTGTCATAGTCTGCCTCTGTCCCCTTTCCCTTGACAAAAATCTGCAGATTTCAGCGTGTGGCAGAACTGGGGAATACCAGTGTTGACTCCAGCTAACACTGCCTGCAGCTGCCACAATTTAAATTAGGACAGCTGCTGGTGTGCAACAGCAGTGAAGAATCAGGCTGATTTGAAGCTGTGAAGAAAACTAGAGCCTGATATTTGTGGGAAGGGTAATGAGAAGTAGACAATGCCCTTATTAATGATCAAGGAGCAGTAATGCTGCTAAGTTGAACAGTGGCTAGCACTGGCATGAACCTAACATCTTAATGATAATTTACAACATAAATCAAAGCAACTCGTATTTCTCATGAAATTCACTCTCCTGAAATACAATTGTAACTGGGTCAGAATGTTCCTGCTGTATAATAGGCTTAGAAATCATGTTTTATACTTTTGAAAGATATGGGGCAAAAAATGTGAATACATTTGAGTCTGCCTAATGTTATATTATATCGGACTGGACCAAATTATAATATTATAAGTACTATAACATAGAGTCATAGAGTCATAGAGTTATACAGCACGGATAGAGGCCCTTCGGTCCATCGTGTCCGCGCCGGCCATCAGCCCTGTCTACTCTAATCCCATATTCCAGCATTTGGTCCGTAGCCTTGTATGCTATGGCAATAGAGGAACTTTCCTTATAAAAATTTGCAAATATTTCCAGACTGTTTTGAAGGCATTTACAATTTCAAGGATAAGTAAAAGAAAATGTAAAAAATCCAAAACTTCACTTTGCTTTCACTGTAATAGTTTTTTTTTAAAACAAAAAAAGTTGATTTGGAAGGTTTTATCTTGGAAATTGAATCACAAGCAATTGCTTCTTCAATTTTTGCCAGACTAGCCAATGTTTTTGAGTCAAACAAGTTACTAGATGAGCATTGCACATAATATCCAGACGGGCTGCTGGAGTCAGAGGTTCAGCAGCAAAATCCTCATCGTCAAGGTTCTCGCTATGCTCACTACTTTCATTATTTAATTACAGCTCAGGTCAGCTCAAAGCTTTGATGGAGGTTCGGGTGATCAAAGTGTCATCAACTGCGATATAGTCAGACTGAGAAACATGAGCAGGGCTCGGTCCTGCTTACTGAACTCACCCCTAAATGCTCTGCAGCTCAGGGTCGATTTCAATTTCTTCGAGCTACAACAAATTGCTCTCTTCTTTACTGGCTCTAACCACATTGCGAAAGCAGTTCGCACTGCTGGTGTGTCACAAGATTCCACCCTTTAGCAGCAAAATGCATTACATCCAGCAAACTGATCAGTCTTTGCTTTGTAAGCATCTATTCTTTTTGCAGCCATAAACGTCCAATAGTGACCCCTGAAAAGTTTGATAACTCCAGCGTACATCGGCTAAAGCTTAGAAGTGATATTCTTTGGAGGACAAACAAGTTCTATGTTCATTACGCCAAAAATTTCAGGTAATTATGCATAATGACTAACACATTTCTACACTGAGCTCGAAAACTTTCTATCCAGAGATCGAATATGCAACTCAAAAATCGTACAGGTCATCCAAGATCACTGATTAAAATGGTAAATAATGCCTCCAGTGAAGTGGCAAACATTTTTAAAACATCTTGCCTGCTTATTTTTAATGATCTGACCATATCGCCCAGAAGAGTCACGTGCTCCTTGCATCTTTTCCCACCAATGCACTTCCAATTGCAAAAGTAATGGATCCCCCGGCAGAAGCTTCCAGAACAGTCCCACTTCATCGAGTTTGAATACATCACAAGGCCAGCATTTTGAAGTAATGCAAGCAGAGTTGATGAATGGCATTCATTTGTCATTTCAGGGGTCACTTTACTGGTTTCCACGACCATTTTCATATAAGTTATAGCATGAATTTCTTTCCCTCTCTTGATCCATCCCAAGTTGACTTTACAGAGATTGCTAAACCTGGAGATTGATTTTAAGTGTTCCCACCCGGGGGGAAAAGAGCAGCAGCAGGTCGGCTGCTCATTTTACATCCCATCCGATTTCCCTTTCCATTGACTTCAATATGACTGATGTTTATATGTCTTTATAAATTGCATTTGTTTAAAGAACTAGTCTAATTATGGTACAAAATAGATAACACTGGAGTGCTGCTACACTGTGGCGGCTGGTCCAGAATGCAGTGTCAGCCATATTTTAGTGAAGGGGGTCACAAAGAACTTTAACAACTGATTGGCACAGACTCCAATAGCATGTCTGGAGAACAGGACAACAAGAGTCACGAGGTTCTGGCTCAGACTGGAAAAGCAGGACAAGAGTGGAAAACAAAGACAGAGCTAAAAACCAAGTTTATAAATATTAACCATAATTAATTTATTCTAATTTATTTTATATAACAATTTTGAAAGCAGTCATCATACCTCAAAGTGTCAGAAGTATTAAAAAAAAGTTATTTCATGCTGTACTTTTCCACACACTTTCCAATCTGTGAACTTCCTTCATCAATCAGCAATTAAAGTTTGATTGGCCTCAGCCTGCGTTTACTTACAGCAATTAAACGTTGTGGCTTTACAGGGGCAGGTTAATTTAAACACCGCTCCATATTAATAGCAAAGCAACAAGTTGTGCATTATATAGTATAACACTCCTGTCATTATGAAACAGCACGTCCTCCAGTATCATGAGCAACACTAGGTTTCCTAGTTTAAAATGTATAATCAAAATATGATTATTAAATGGGTTGGAGATTTCTTAATTTCTACTAATTCAATTTTAAAGTCATCATATTAACTGTATGCAAGTTTTACAACTTCTATATTAACTTGCTGCCCATATATTAATTTAATATTTATATACCATAATTATTTTATTATATTGAATTTATGCAATTGCTTTCTATGAATTTCAGCACATTTCATTAAAATTGATCCATTGATTAACTTTCAGAATTCCTAGTCAGATCTCGTTCTATCTTTGCTCCATTTTTAGGTCTTACCAAGGCAATTTTATTTTCTTTTGTTATACTACAGTATAGTAATAATATCCACATTCAAACATGTATGAACACACTGGCCCTAATGGTAAGGTACTTTATTTAATGCACTTCTTAAAAATTATGTTTTTATTATTTTTAGCTCAGGGTTATGTTTATGTTGTCATTGGTATATGTAAGGAGTCTTACAACACCAGGTAAAAGTCCAACAGCTTTATTTAAAATCACAAGCTTTCGGAGGCTTCCTCCTTCGTCAGGAAGCTTGTGATTTTAAATAAAGCTGTTGGACTATAACCTGGTGTTGTAAGACTCCTTACATTTGTCCACCCCAGTCCATCACCGGCATCTCCACATCATCGTCATTGGTATATGGTAGAAAGCAGATAGAAATTCTGTGTTGTTCTATTGATACAATAACTCTTTATTCTGCCTGTGGGATTAGCTCTGTAATAGTACCACAGGGAGCAAAAATTCACTGTTCTGACAAAAGGTCTTCGACCTGAAATGTTAACTCTGTTTCTTTCTCCACAGATGCTGCCTCACGCGCTGAACTTTTCCAGCATTTTGTGCTTTTATTTCAGATTTCCAGCATCCGCAGTATTTTGCTTTTGATTCACAATGTGATACTAGGGCTGGAATGACTCATGAAGACTATTAGCATATTATCAAGTTACTTAAATTAGACTGGTAGTCAACATAACAGACTAAAATGTAACACCCTTATTTAAAAAGGGTAGTAGGCAGAAGGCTGGAAATTATAGACCAGTTAGCCTAACATCTGTGGTGGGTAAAATTTTGGAGTCTATTATTAAGGAGACAGTAGCGGAACATTTGGATAAACATAATTTAATAGGACAAAGTCAGCATGGCTTTACGAAGGGGAAGTCATGTCTGACAAATTTGCTTGAGTTCTTTGAGGATATAACGTATAGGGTGGATAAAGGGGAACCAGAGGGCGTAGTGTATTTGGACTTCCAGAAGGCATTCGACATGGTGCCACATAAAAGATTATTGCTCAAGATAAAGAATCACTGGATTGGGGGTAATATTCTGGCATGGGTGGAGGATTGGTTATCTAACAGGAAGCAGAGAGTTGGGATAAATGGTACATTCTCGGACTGGCAACCTGTAGCCAGTGGTGTTCCGCAGGGGTTGGTGCTGGGTCCCCAACTCTTTACAATCTATATTAACGATTTGGAGGAGGGGACCGAGTGTAACATATCAAAGTTTGCAGATGATACAAAGATGGGAGGGAAAGTTGAGAGTGAGAAGGACATAAAAAACCTACAAGGGGATATAGACAGGCTGGGTGAGTGGGCGGAGATTTGGCAGATGCAATATAATATTGGAAAATGTGAGGTTATGCACTTTGGCAGGAAAAATCAGAGAGCAAGTTATTATCTTAATGGCGAGAAACTGGAACGTACTGCAGTACAAAGGGATCTGGGGGTCCCAGTGCAAGAAAATCAAAAAGTTAGTTTGCAGGTGCAGCAGGTGATCAAGAAGGCCAACGGAATGTTGGCTTTTATTGCTAGGGGGATAGAATATAAAATCAGGGAAGTATTGCTGCAGTTATATAAGGTATTGGTGAGACCGCACCTGGAATACTGCATACAGTTTTGGTCTCCATACTTAAGAAAAGACATACTTGCTCTCGAGGCAGTACAAAGAAGGTTCACTCGGTTAATCCCGGGGATGAGGGGGTAGACATATGAGGAGAGGTTGAGTAGATTGGGACTCTACTCATTGGAGTTCAGAAGAATGAGAGGCGATCTTATTGAAACATATAAGATTGTGAAGGGGCTTGATCGGGTGGATGCGGTAAGGATGTTCCCAAGGATGGGTGAAACTAGAACTAGGGGGCATAATCTTAGAATAAGGGGCTGCTCTTTCAAAACTGAGATGAGGAGAAACTTCTTCACTCAGAGGGTAGTAGGTCTGTGGAATTTGCTGCCCCAGGAAGCTGTGGAAGCTACATCATTAAATAAATTTAAAACAGAAATAGACAGTTTCCTAGAAGTAAAGGGAATTAGGGGTTACGGGGAGCGGGCAGGAAATTGGACATGAATTTAGATTTGAGGTTAGGATCAGATCAGCCATGATTTTATTGAATGGCGGAGCAGGCTCGAGGGGCCGATTGGCCTACTCCTGCTCCTATTTCTTATGTTCTTATGTTAAAATATCAGTGTGTTCATTCAGAGTTATCCAATTGGTCTTCAGACCCAAGCCATGGTGTGAGCAATGTTTTTCACATGAGACAGTTTTCATACCAATTACATTTCATGTTTCAGTCTTGTATATTTTATCTATATGTCTATATTACATTTGTATATGTACATGTCAACATTCATAAGTGACAGTTTTGCATTGTTCAAAAATTTGCTTTTTCCACCAATTTTTTTCCCTGAATTTGTTCCACAGTATTATTCATCCAATAAGGATTTAGTAATCAAATAGGCATGGCTTAAAAGTAAAATATGTGCTTGATTTCATGCTGTCTATGAATATGCAATGATATTTTCAAAATCTCCAAAACCTTTCTATCTAATCAAATCATTCGATATCATGTACTAAATTACAAAATAGTAGAAGTGCTTTCAGTCAATCTACTTTCTGACTATATTGGGTCAAGCAAATGGGTAAAAGAAAGAACTTGCATTTTTATATTTGGGCAGATATGGTATCATACCATATCTGCTCAAATGTAAAGGTAACAATACACATAAACTGCTGTGTCTAATTTTAGCACAGGTAAGACAATATAAGGAGATATTTATAATTGAAGACCCATACCCCAAAGGAAAATGCATGCTTGAGAAAGTGATATAAAATCATGCAATCTCAGTTCTCTATAGATTGAAGTTAAGTCATATCTGATTAGGATCCATAAAAACAAAAGAAAGTAAGAAAAAGTCACTCATCCATCAAAGTTCAGCCCTTTAGTACCCTCTCATATCTTAGCATCCAACTGCATCAATGCATGAGAAAAAGGAACCAAATTGTCTAAAACATTAAGGTTATTGTGTATTAAGTGTTTGAAGCACCTTGTCTCAAGATACCAAGAGAACTCCACCTTAACAGGCAGACGGAGCCTTGGTTTAACACCTCACCCAAAAGAAAGCACTTCTAACAATACAGAAGTACCTCAGTACTGCACTGAAGTGTCAGCCTAGATTATGCAGTCAAGTCCTGGACTGGGGCTAGAACCCATGAAATCCTGCTTGAGAGGCAACAATGCTACCAACTGAACAAAGCTAAAACTGTACCATTACTTTACTTTGGAGGGAGAAGGAAATATTCTAAATACAAGTCCTGAATGCAAAGAGGACCTTTCTAGTGATACTAAGTTCTGTTGCAAAGATATTTGGTAAAGAAATGAAGTGCAAACTAATTTAATATTTTTACATTTTATAAATTTTGGTACCACTAAAATGTCACCCTAACCCAATGAAGTAGTCTACTTATTTAAAAGCGTAGGTAAGAACTGCTTTATTCAATCTCAATTAAACTTTGAAAATTAATTATAATTTGTATTATTTTTGCTCAAAACATTGTATATTATACTTCTAACCATGAAGGAAATGTAGAAGAAACTGTAAGGCAAGTATTAATGTTTAAAGCCATGTCTAGAAAAGAAAGAAAAACTTGGTTAAACCAGGAAACTATAGTCTGGTTGATGTACATTAGTTTACATTATTCAATTCAGGAAAATGTAGATTTTTATACTATCTGCTACTTTTGGTTTCCTGAGGATATTAAAGTGTTGACCTGGCCTTGATGAAATCATCTGTCTGACAGAATAAGAGTAGTAATAACCCCAGACTGACTCCCATGCCTCATTATGTATGAGTGAGAAAGATTTAAAAAGCAACAGCAACTTATATTTATATGGCACCTTCAATGTGGTAAAACGTCCCAAGGCATTCACAGGAGACTAATCAGACAAAAATTAACAGCAAGCCAAAAGTAGGAGATATTAGGACGGGTGACTAAAAGCTTGCTCAAAGAGGTAAATTTTAATGAGTATCTTAAAGGAGGAGAGTTGGAGAGGCGGAGAGGTTTAGGAAGGGAATCCCAGAGCTTAAGGCCTGGACGACTGAAGGCACTGCCGCCAATGGTGGGGTGAAGGGAGTAGGGGATGCACAAGAGACCAGAGCTGGAGGAACGCAGAGTTCTTGGAGAGTTGCAGGGCTGGCTGAGGTTACAAAGATGGGGAGAGGTGAGGGCCGATTGAACACGAGGATGAGAATTTTTAAATCAAGGCGTTGGTAGACCAGGAGCCAATGTAAGTCAGCGAGCAGGGAGGTGGTGGGTCAATGTAAAAAAGGTAAGAAAACAGCTGAAGAAAACTCTGCTGCCCGTTTCCTAATTCGCACCAAGTGCTGTTCATCCATTAAACCCCCTGTGCTTGCTGACCTGCATACCCGATTTCTTCACCTCTCTACCTCTCTCTCCTCCTTTAAGACGCTCCTTAAAACCTACCTCTTTGACCAAACTTTTGGTCACCTGTCCTAATGTCTCCTTATGTGGCTCTGTGACAAATTTTTAGAACATAAGAACATAAGAACATAAGAAATTGGAGCAGGAGTAGGCCAATCGGCCCCTCGAGCCTGCTCCGCCATTCAATAAGATCATGGCTGATCTGATCCCAACCACAAATCTAAAGAACACAAGAAGTCGGAGCAGGACCCGGCCACATAGCCCCTGGGCCCTCTCCGCCACCCACAGGGCATTGACCGATCCGAACTCAGCTTCATGTCCAATTTCCTGCCCGCTCCCCATAACCCCTAATTCCCTTTACTTCTAGGAAACTGTCTATTTCTGTTTTAAATTTATCTAATGATGTAGCTTCCACAGCTTCCTGGGGCAGCAAATTCCACAGACCTACCACCCTCTGAGTGAAGAAGTTTCTCCTCATCTCAGTTTTGAAAGAGCAGCCCCTTATTCTAAGATTATGCCCCCTAGTTCTAGTTTCACCCATCTTTGGGAACATCCTTACTGCATCCACCCGATCAAGACCCTTCACAATCTTATATGTTTCAATAAGATCGCCTCTCATTCTTCTGAACTCCAATGAGTAGAGTCCCAATCTACTCAACCTCTCCTCATATGTCCGCCCCCTCATCCCCGGGATTAACCGAGTGAACCTTCTTTGTACTGCCTCGAGAGCAAGTATGTCTTTTCTTAAGTATGGACACCAAAACTGTATGCAGTATTCCAGGTGCGGTCTCACCAATACCTTATATAACTGCAGCAATACCTCCTTGTTTTTATATTCTATCCCCCTAGCAATAAAAGCCAACATTCCGTTGGCTTTCTTGATCACCTGCTGCACCTGCATACCAACTTTTTGATATTCTTGCACTAGGACCCCCAGATCCCTTTGTACTGCAGTACTTTCCAGTCTCTCGCCATTAAGAAAATAACTTGCTCTCTGATTTTTCCTGCCAAAGTGCATAACCTCACATTTTCCAATATTATATTGCATCTGCCAAATCTCCGCCCACTCACCCAGCCTGTCTATATCCCCTTGCAGGTTTTTTATGTCCTCCTCACTCTCTACTTTCCCTCCCATCTTTGTATCATCTGCAAATTTTGATATATTGCACTCGGTCCCCTCCTCCAAATCGTTAATATAGATTGTAAAGAGTTGGGGACCCAGCACCGACCCCTGTGGAACACCACTGGTTACTGGTTGCCAGTCCGAAAATGAACCATTTATCCCAACTCTCTGCTTCCTGTTCGATAACCAATCCTCCACCCATGCCAGAATATTACCCGCAATCCCGTGATTTTTTATCTTAAGTAATAATCTTTTATGTGGCACCTTGTCGAATGCCTTCTGGAAGTCTAAATACACTACGTCCACTGGTTCCCCTTTATCCATCCTATACATTTGACACCAATCTTTATTGTAACCAGGTGTCATGGGTGAAGAGGCACTTTCACTTTCCATTGTAAAACCAGGCATTTTCACTCCTGTTTGAAAATCACTCCTGTGAAGCGCTTAAAGGCGCTATATAAATGCAAGTTGTTGTTGTTGAAGATCCACAATAGAGAATGGCTGTGAAAATGCCTGGTTTTACAATGGAAAGTGAAAGTGCCTCTTCACCCATGACACCTGGTTACAATAAAGATTGGTGTCAAATGTATCACAGAAGAACAGGCCAGTGACATCATTGGCACCAAGCAGAAGCAGCAACAGGAACAGGAGCCAGAACCCTGGGCAATTTTTCTCTTCCTGAGCAGTGTCCCCGACTGCTGTCCCAGCTGAGATTACCTAACCCAACATAGACCAGGGTCAAATCTGTACAGCTCAATAATACATCATGTGATACTTTTACCCATTGAGGCATTGAGCTGTGCAATTTACATATTTTTTAAGGTGATCTGGATCATCTTTTGTACTCTGTTTGGGCTATATTCTTTATACTGCAACCATCTTTAGTCCTTCATTCTTAGTTAGATAAGGAGTGAGACAGCTAACTTAGTATCACATAACAAGGTATTGTTTACTAAAAGCAAGATTATAACTGTTCCCCTGTGCATAATTTCCAACAATTTTTAATATCTCACTATCACAGTGGCAGGTAAATGTCTGGAGCTACAACAATAAACATATGTTCTTCAATTATATTTTTAAATTAAAAACATTTTAGGGGTAAAGTGAGAGTCTGATAGCAAGCCATAAAAATGGTGACCGTGAATTGTATAAATAATTGTTGGTTTCATTTGGTTTGACTGTACCTTTAAGTCACCCACTTGTTTTCTTGCGTTTTAGCAATGTTCAAAATAAAAACTGTGTATTTCAAACTGATTTTTTCTGAATTTGCCTAGGATTTTTGGGCCCAAGTTTTTCCCCATTAATGTTCTCCCTTTTTTTAAAAATAAAAATAAAACCTGAAAAATCTAGGAATTTTAAATTGGTAATAAAAACCATCTGCAACAATCCTTATGCATACTGTGTTTCCCAAACGTAAACTGGTCAAAATCCATTTTGCCACAGTGGTGAAAATGTCATTTGCGCTGGTTTGATTTCATCTTGCAGTCAGTTCATTGGCACAAGCTATGTTAGTTGTGCGCTGAATTTTTCATTTCAAAGTCAGGTTTTGCGCTTACAGAGGTGATTTTCACGATTAGAGTGCAGTGAATAAAATTGGTTTAATACACAGAAAATGTTGATGTTTAGAATTTATTTATTTCCAGGCTTATCTTAAATTTCTCCACTGGATATGTAGAATATATCCTTTCATTGCTAAGTTGAATTTCAAAATCTCAGGGGGTATAATACATTATTTTGCACATCGCGCTTAATGCTTTTGCATTCAATTCTTGTCTTCTTTTAATTCAGTCATCAACCAATTATAAATACATGGGTTAATGAGCATACAAAATCTGACAAACCAAATAAAATAGTAAATTACATATTATAAAATATTTTAATCCAATCATTAATGTGTTTTGCAGGATACATTTATGTTGTATTGATCTATATTCCATTGTATGTGTTTTCAATTATTAGTTTTCCATCTATATAAAGTACTAAGGTTTAAATTAAAGATAGTATAATTCAGGCACTCAAGTAACCTTTCCATATGCAGTCCTTCTAAAATTTATCATGTAAATGTTTAGAATACAAACTTCAGGATATTCACTTTTCAAGGGCACTTATCTATAGCTTTCATAAACAGTTTCATGAATATGGGCCTCAGGCATTTTGTTACACTATCTGTGTGAGTGTGAGATATCATTCATTAAATGACAATTGTTGATTCTATGCCTCAGGGGCTACTCACTGCTAGATTTCGGTCCATCATGGAATACTAATGCAATATATAAATACAGGGCTTTATAAATTCAAGAACTACTTTGGGAATTTATATCAAAATCAAAATACTGCGGATGCTGGAAATCTGAAATAAAAACAGAAAAATCTCGAAATACTCAGCAAGTCAGGCAGCATCTGTGGGGAAAGAAACAGGGTTAACGTTTCAGGTCAATAACTTTTCGTCAGAATCATAGAATCATAGAACGATTGCAGCACAGAAGAATGCCATTCGGCCCGTCGAGCCCGCGCCGGTTCTCTGCAAGAGCAATCCAGTTAGTCCCACTCCCCCGCCCTTTCCCTGTAGCCCTGAAGATTTTTTTCCCTTCAAGTACTTATCCATCACCCTTTTGAAAGCCATGATTGAATCTGCCTCCACCACCCGCTCAGGCAGTGCATTCCAGATCATAACCACTCGCTGTGTAAAAAAGATTTTCCTCATGTCGTCTTTGGTTCTTTTGCCAATCACCTTAAATCTGTGTCCTCTGGTTCTTGACCCTTCCGCCAATGGGAACAGTTTCTCTCTATCTACTCTGTCTAAACCCGTCATGATTTTCCTCTCAACCTTCTCTGCTCTAAGGAGAACAACCCCAGCTTCTCCAGTCTATCCACGTAACTGAAGTCCCTCATCCCTGGAACCGTTCTAGTAAATCTTTTCCGTATCCTCTCTAAGGCATTCACATCCTTCCTAAAGTGTGGTACCCGGAATTGGACACAATATTCCAGTTGTGGCCGAACCAGCGTTTTATAAAGGTTCATCATAACCTCCTTGCTTTTGTACTCTATGGGCCCGATGTTAGCAGGGCTGCGGGTTCGAGGCGGGGGGGCTATTGGGCGTGTGGGTAACGCGCCCGATGAAATTAGTCAGCTCCCCGCGCGATTGTAGCATACTATCCACTAATTGGATCCACTTACCTGGTCTTCCGGGTTCCCCACTGCTGATCTGCGCGTCGGGCGGGCTGCGCATGCGCAGTAAGATCTGTCAGCTGGAGGAGCTATATTTAAAGGGGCAGTCCTCCACTGACAGATGCTGCAACAAATAGAAAAAATCACAGCATGGAGCAGCCCAGGGGGAAGGCTGCTCCCACTTTAATGATGCCTCACTCCAGGTATCAATACATGGGGTGAGGAGGAGGGGGAGGACAGAGATCTTCCTCCCGGCGGGTGGGAGGAAGTGGCCTGGCTCTGCCACCAGGAAGGCCTGGCTCGAGGTGGCAGAGGAGGTCACCAGCACCACCAACATATCGCCCACCAGCATACAATGCAGGAGGCGCTCCAATGACCTCAGTAGGTCAGCCAAAGTGAGTACACTTACTCTTTCCCCTACACTCCGTCTGCCACATCACCGCCCACAACCCACATCTCCTTCTGCACTGCCAACATTACTCTGTCACATCACCCCTCATACCCACTCAAACCTCATCCTCATCGTACCTGCGGCTCCTCACCTCGCCAGTACTCATCCCGCCACTACCACTCAACCCAATCCTCATACAATCTCATGGCTCTATCTCGTACTCACCCTCTCATGCATCTCTTTCACGGCCAGCCTCACTCAACTTGCCACTATCTGTGCTGCAGCCACAGAGCATGCATCACATATGTGCAGTAGGCAGCATAAGGCAAACGTGTCGTAAGCATGAAGGGGATGCACATGGGTGTTTGAGGGTTTGTCATGGTTGTTACTTATATTGAATTTCTGAACAACTCACATCACATATTATATTGGCACCACTACTGCCATGTCTTCGCGAATCTTGTCTGGTCTGTGCAATAATGCCCTTTCCTGAGGATCACTATGAAGACCCACAACTGATGCCACCCATTGTGTCACTGCAGAGTGGGTGTAGGTGTATTTGCAGGGCTCTTCTGTGCTGACGGCTGAGAGACGTCGGCGATGTCCCCGGTTGCACCCTGGGAGGATGCAGAGGAGAGGTTGTTGAGGGCAGTGGTGACTTTGACAGCGACAGGTAAGAAGATGGTGCTCGGGCCAGCCAGGAGCAGCTTGGCATGAAGGAGGCTGCAGATGTCCACGACTACATGTCGAGTGACTCTGAGCCTCCGTGTGCACTGCTGCTCAGAGAGGTCCAGGAAGCTGAGCCTCGGTCTGTGGACCCTGTGGCGAGGGTAGTGCCCTCTGCGACGCATCTCTCTCTGTGGTAGCCCTCCCTCCTGCTGTGCAGGTGGATGTGTCACAGCACTCTGTTGTGGAGCTCCACGTGTCAGAGGTGGACGGCGTGGATGGCGAGGCTGGTGATGCTGTTCGCCCTCCGAGGAGGTCATGACTGCAGCTACGGCGGCTCCCATCCAGAAGATGTACATCTGAGGGGGTCCGCAAGGTAGGTACATGTGTCTGGACACCGGGGTAAGTGTGCAGGTTGGTGACTTTGATTGTCAGGAGGAGGGTGGTGGAGGCCAAACTTTGTCCCAAGTGACAAAGTGGCCTCCTGCAATGAGTGAGGGTCTCCCCCCCGACCTGTCAAATGGACCTTTGCAGCTGCCACAGGCTGATGGCTGCAACAGGTCCATTTGAACTGGGAGTGTTACCCCCAGTGTGGGAAACAGTCCCAGTTTGCTCTAAAATCCCACCCCTCCTCACATAATCCCTTAATCAGGTCAGTTAATGACCTGAACAAGCCAAATAAATAGGTTCAAGTGGCATCCCGCTGGCTTTAATTGCCTGCGGGATTCCCACCAGTGGGGGCTGCGCGCGCACGCCCGCGCGTCAGCGGGGAACCTGGAAGTGCGCAGGTTCGAGGCGGGCTCCGGTCCCGCTCCGGGATTTCACGATTTTCGGGGCCCCCCTGCCAGGAACGCACCCGATAGCGGGTGCTAAAATGCTGCCCCATGCCTCTATTTATAAAGCCCAGGGTCCATATGCTTCTTGAACTACTTTCTCAACCTGCCCTGCCACCTTCAACGACCTGTGCACATATACCCCAGGTCTCTCTGTTCCTGCACCCCCTTTAGAATTGTACCATTTAGTTTATATTGCCTCTCCTCGTTCTTCCTACCAAAATGTATCACTTCGCATTAAATTTAATCTGCCACGTGTCCACCCATTCCACCAGCCTGTCTATGTCCTCTTGAAGCCTATCACTAATGTCCTCACTGTTCACTACACTTCCAAGTTTTGTGTCATCTGGAAGTTTTGAAATTGTGCCCTGTACACCCAAGTCCAAGTCATTAATATATGTCAAAAAAAGCAATGGTCCTAGTACCGACCCCTCGGAACACCACCGTATACTTTCCTCCAGTCCGAAAAACAGCCGTTCACCACTACTCTCTGTTTCCTGTCTCTTAGCCAATTTCGTATCCATGCTGCCACTGCTCTTTTTATTCCATGGGCTTCAACTTTGCTGACAAGCCTATTATGTGGCACCTTATTAAACGCCTTTTGGAAGTCCATATACACAACATCAACCGCATTGCCCTCATCAACCCTCTATGTTGCCTCATCAAAAAACTCAATCAAGTTAGTTAAACACAATTTGCCTTTAACAAATCTTTGCTGGCTTTCCTTAATTAATCCACACGTCCAAATGATTGTTGATTTTGTCCCGGATTATCGTTTGTAAAAGCTTCCCCACCACCGAGGTTAAACTGACTGGCCTATAGTTGTTGGGTTTATCTTTACATCCTTTTTTGAACAAGGGTGTAACATTTGCAATTCTCCAGTCCTCTGGCACCACCCCATATCTAAACATGTTTGGAAGATTATGGCCAGTACCTCCACAATTTCCACCCTAACTTCCCTCAGCAACCTAGGATGTGTCCCATCCGGACCGGGTGATTTATCTACTTTAAGTACAGCTAGCCTTTCTAGTACCACCTCTTTTATCAATTTTTAGCCCATCCAGTATCACAACTACCTCCTCTTTTACTGTGACTTTGGCAGCATCTTCTTCCTTGGTAAAGACAGATGCAAAGTATTCATTTAGTGCCTTAGCCATGCCCTCTGCCTCCATGAGGTCTCCTTTTTGGTCCCTAATCAGCCCCACCCCTCCTCTTACTACCCATTTACTATTTAAATACTAATAGAAGACTTTTGGATTCCCTTTTAGTTAGTTGCCAGTCTATTCTCATACTATCTTTGCCCCTCTTATTTCCTTTTTCACTTCCCCTCTGAACTTTCTATATTCAGCCTGGTTCTCACTTGTATTATCAACCACATTCCAGTTCTGTCATACGCAGAACTGGAAGAAGTTGAAGATTAAACAGTTTTTAAGCAAGTACAGAGACAGGGAAAGGGGGGAGGAAGGGAAGAGGAGGAAAGAACAAAAGGGAAGGTCTCTGATAGGGTGGAGGGCAGGAGTGATTAAATGACAAAAGGGATGATGGTGCAAGGCAAGGAGGGTGATAATGGGACAAGTAAAGAAACAAAAGATGGGTCTAGAGGAGCTGTAAATGGCAACATCAGAACCATTACCAGCACCTGCTGAGCAAAAAAATGGGAGCAGTGGTTATGATCTAAAGTTATTGAAATCAATGTTGAGTCCCAAAGTTTGTAAAGTGCCTAAACGAAAGATGAGGTGCTGTTCCTCGAGCTTACGTTGAGTGTCACTGTATCAGTGTAAGAGGCCAAGGACAGAGTGGGAAGGGGAATAAAAACGGCAAGCGACCGGCAGGTCACGGTCACGCTTGCTTTGCTGAACACCTCCACTCAGTCAGCAAGCGTGACACTGACCTGCCGGTCTCTTGCCATTTTAATTCCCCGTCCCAATCCCACTCTGACCTCTCTGTCCTCGACCTCTTACACTGTTCCAATGAAGTTCAACGGAAGCTCGAGGAACAGCACCTCATCTTTCGTTTAGGCACTTTACAACCTTCTGGACTCAACACTGATTTCAATAACTTTAGATCATAACCACTGCTCTCATTTTTTTGCTCAGCAGGTGCTGGTAATGGTTCTGATGTTGCCATTTACAGCTCCTCTAGACCCATCTTTTGTTTCTTTACTTGTCCCATTATCACTCTCCTTGCCTTGCACCATCATCCCTTTTCTCATTTAATCACTCCTGCCCTCCACCCGATCAGAGACCTTCCCTTTTGTTCTTTCCCCCTCCCATTCCTCCCCACCTTCTCCAAACGCCCCCACCCCACCCCCACCTTTCCTGGCTCCGTACTTGCTTAAAAACTGTTTAATCTTCAACATCTTCAAATTCTGATGAAAGGTCATCGACCTGAAACGTTAACTCTGTTTCTTTCTCCATAGATGCTGCCTGACTTGCTGAGTATTTCCAGCACTTTCTGTTTTTATTATAAATTTATGTGGTAGATCATTCACTTTTTGTTTTAACTTTTGTGGTGCTCCATTTTATCATTTGTGAACTTTATTTCACTTTTATCTGACCATAAAAATGTATCTACCCTATCCCATCCTTCCATAAATGTAAACACTTCTGTTATATTGCTCTGTAATCTGCATTTCCTTTGCTCTTCTAAAAAAATAACTATAGCTCCTATCATTTGCATACACACAGTGAACAGAAGAGGCCCCAGAACTGAACCCTAAGGGATACCACTACCCACTTCCACCCACTCTGAAAAACTGCTCTTATCTCCTACTCTGTTTTCTACCTTTTGACCAAGTTTTAATCCAGTTTGCTATCCGCTCCCTAATTTCATACCCCTTCTTCTCTAGCAATCTCCCATGAAATACCTTGTCAAAGGCTTTCCTAAAGTCTTTGTTCACTACATCCACTGATTTTCCCCATCTACCGTGTTTGTTATCCCCTCAAACAATCTTATGAGGTTTGTCAAGCACAGTCGTTTCATTTGAAATCCGTGCTAGTTACTTCTGTTTTATCCTTAATTAAAGAATCTAAAATTTTCCCGACTACAGACGTTAAAGTAACTGGCCTGTAATTATCCAGATTAGTTCTGTCACCCTTTTTAAAAATGGGCACTACTTTGGCCACCCTCCAGTCCTCCGGCACACATTCACACTCAATAGATCCCTGAAATATAATTTCCAGGGCCTCCCCAATTTTCTCCCTCAACTCCGAGGATGAATCCTATCAGGCCCGGATGCTTCGTCTTCCCTTAGATTAATTAAGTCATCCAAAATTTTCCTTTCATCCATCACAATATCACTCATCTCGCTCTCAACTACTTCAGGATTCACCTCCTCTCCAATATCCTCCTCTTTAGTTAAGACTGATGGAAGTACTTATGAAATACTCCACCATTTTTTGATCATCCTCTACAAATTGGCAATCCTCGCCTCTCAGGGGTCCCAACTCACTTTTAACAATTCCCTTTTTACTGATATAATCTTTGAATTATACATCCCAATTTGAGTGCGTTTCAATTTCTAGACCTTCACCTGTTTATAGCAAGCTCACCCAGTGCCATTGCTCTGACCTGCACCGAGAATTTCCAATGCAGGATTATCCAGCACTTAATGGAACAGGGTTATATTCTTTGATGCCTACCCACTCGCCAATACAATTATTCTAAGTTGTTTGTGCTCCAAGTGCTATCAGTCACGTTCATGAAGCAATTAATTCTTTGTAAATAGTGCTGCTCATTCCAAGTTTTGAAATGGTGTGTTGTCGGGGGGTGGGGGGGGGGGGGAGATGGAAATCCACCACTCCAAGTGGAATTCAAAGTAAGACATTTGTCTTTGTTACCTTTATCTCCAGCTGTTCTGATGTCATCAAGAACATTAAAAAGATTGCAGATAGTGAGCAAAGGATTAGCCATCACAGCAGCTGGTTTGGAAGAATTATTGAGTATGACGGTGTGAGTGAAATGGATTAATAAGGGCATAATCAAAATCACACAATCTCTGGGTTAATAGCTGCATCTCTTCTGATGATAATCAGCTCCCTCACACCATCAGACATCTAAGCCAGTTTCCTTGATGTAATCAGCACTCAGTGCTTAAATAAAATACTTGCTAATAAATCAACATGAATAGATAGAAAATAAAAGGATGTTATATTTAAATTTCAAAACTCTGTGACTAATCTTTAAAATGGAGTATGTTGTTCTATGCTTATAGTTGATGCTTGTGCAGTGATACAGATGAGACAAGAGATTATCCTTTGCCTCATATTTACACAATTAATTGAAAATATAAAACAATATAACAAGGGTGCACTGAATCTGCTGCCTTAGGGAAAATTAGGCAGAATATTTATGAAAGAAAAAGAAGTGATCCATAACTTTATTTTTATATTAGAAATTATTCAGAATCTTTACATAATTTTTAAAATACACAATTATATTTAAATCATTTGGTATTACAGTATTTAGTATGATGTGGAGATGCCGGTGATGGACTGGGGTTGACAATTGTAAACAATTTTACAACACCAAGTTATAGTCCAGCAATTTTATTTTAAATTCACAAGCTTTCGGAGGCTTCCTCCTTCATCAGGTGAACGATGTGAAAATGAAATCCTTGAAATGAAATCGCATTTATAATTCACAGAACAATGCTTGGTGAGTACAGACAGTTTATTCAACTGCCCGTTGCCAAGGCAATCAGTGTGCAGACAGACAGGTGTTACCTGCCAGGTCTCACAGAATATACAAATCACCAAAAAAAAACAACAAACAAAAAAAAACAGAGATAGAGAGGTAGAAACATAGAAAAGACAGCAACTGACCCGTTATATTAAAAACAGATAACATTTGTTCGCTGGTGGGGTAACGTGTAGCGTGACATGAACCCAAGATCCCGGTTGAGGCCGTCCTCATGGGTGCGGAGCTTGGCTATCAATTTCTGCTCGACGATTTTGCGTTGTCGTGTGTCTCGAAGGCCGCCTTGGAGTACGCTTACCTGAAGGTCGGTGGATGAATGTCCATGACTGCTGAAGTGTTCCCCGACTGGGAGGGAACCCTCCTGTTTGGCGATTGTTGCGCGGTGTCCGTTCATCCGTTGTCGCAGCGTCTGCATGGTCTCGCCAATGTACCATGCTCTGGGGCATCCTTTCCTGCAACGTATGAGGTAGACAACGTTGGCCGAGTCACAGGAGTATGAACCATGCACCTGGTGGGTGGTGTCCTCTCGTGTGATGGTGGTATCTGTGTCGATGATCTGGCATGTCTTGCAGAGGTTACCGTGGCAGGGTTGTGTGGTATCGTGGACGCTGTTCTCTTGAAAGCTAGGTAATTTGCTGCGAACGATGGTCTGTTTGAGGTTGGGTGGCTGTTTGAAGGCGAGTAGTGGAGGTGTGGGGATGGCCATAGCGAGGTGTTTGTCCTCATTGATGACATGTTGAAGGCTGCGGAGAACATGGCGTAGTTTCTCCGCTCCGGGGAAGTACTGGACGACAAAGGGTACTCTGTTGGTTGCGTCCCGTGTTAGTCTCCTGAGGAGGTCTATGCGATTTTTTGCTGTGGCCCGTCGGAACTGTCGATCGATGAGTCGAGCGTCATATCCCGTTCTTACTAGGGCGTCTTTCAGCGTCTGTAGGTGTCCATCGCGTTCCTCCTCGTCTGAGCAGACCCTGTGTATTCGCAGGGCCTGTCCATAGGGGATGGCCTCTTTGACGTGGTTAGGGTGGAAGCTGGAAAAGTGGAGCATCGTGAGGTTGTCCGTGGGCTTGCGGTAGAGTGAGGTGCTGCGGTGCCCGTCTTTGATGGAGATTCATGTGTCCAAGAAAGAAACTGATTCTGAGGAGTAGTCCATGGTGAGCTTGATGGTGGGATGGAACTTGTTGATGTTATCGTGTAGTCTCTTTAGTGATTCTTCGCCGTGGGTCCATAGAAAGAAAATGTCGTCGATGTATCTGGTGTATAGCGTTGGTTGGAGTTCCTGTGCAGTGAAGAAGTCCCGCTCGAACTTGTGCATGAAAATGTTGGCGTATTGGGGTGCGAATTTGGTCCCCATGGCTGTTCCGTGTGTTTGGGTAAAGAACTGGTTATCGAAGGTGAAGACATTGTGAACAGCCAATCTCCGGAAGCCATCCTACAACTCATCCGCTTCATCCTGGATCACAATGTCTTCACCTTCGATAACCAGTTCTTTACCCAAACACACGGAACAGCCATGGGGACCAAATTCGCACCCCAATACGCCAACATTTTCATGCACAAGTTCGAGCAGGACTTCTTCACTGCACAAGACATCCAACCAACACTATACACCAGATACATCGACGACATTTTCTTTCTATGGACCCACGGCAAGGAATCACTAAAGAGACTACACGATAACATCAACAAGTTCCATCTCACCATCAAGCTCACCATGGACTACTCCTCAGAATCAGTTTCTTTCTTGGACACATGAATCTCCATCAAAGACGGGCACCTCAGCACCTCACTCTACCGCAAGCCCACGGACAACCTCACGATGCTCCACTTTTCCAGCTTCCACCCTAACCACGTCAAAGAGGCCATCCCCTATGGACAGGCCCTGCGAATACACAGGGTCTGCTCAGACGAGGAGGAACGCGATGGACACCTACAGACGCTGAAAGACGCCCTAGTAAGAACGGGATATGACGCTCGACTCATCGATCGACAGTTCCGACGGGCCACAGCAAAAAATCGCATAGACCTCCTCAGGAGACTAACACGGGACGCAACCAACAGAGTACCCTTTGTCGTCCAGTACTTCCCCGGAGCGGAGAAACTACGCCATGTTCTCCGCAGCCTTCAACATGTCATCAATGAGGACAAACACCTCGCTATGGCCATCCCCACACCTCCACTACTCGCCTTCAAACAGCCACCCAACCTCAAACAGACCATCGTTCGCAGCAAATTACCTAGCTTTCAAGAGAACAGCGTCCACGACACCACACAACCCTGCCACGGTAACCTCTGCAAGACATGCCAGATCATCGACACAGATACCACCATCACACGAGAGGACACCACCCACCAGGTGCATGGTTCATACTCCTGTGACTCGGCCAACGTTGTCTACCTCATACGTTGCAGGAAAGGATGCCCCAGAGCATGGTACATTGGCGAGACCATGCAGACGCTGCGACAACGGATGAACGGACACCGCGCAACAATCGCCAAACAGGAGGGTTCCCTCCCAGTCGGGGAACACTTCAGCAGTCATGGACATTCATCCACCGACCTTCGGGTAAGCGTACTCCAAGGCGGCCTTCAAGACACACGACAACGCAAAATCGTCGAGCAGAAATTGATAGCCAAGTTCCGCACCCATGAGGACGGCCTCAACCGGGATCTTGGGTTCATGTCACGCTACACGTTACCCCACCAGCGAACAAATGTTATCTGTTTTTAATATAACGGGTCAGTTGCTGTCTTTTCTATGTTTCTACCTCTCTATCTCTGTTTTTTTTTGTTTGTTGTTTTTTTTTGGTGATTTGTATATTCTGTGAGACCTGGCAGGTAACACCTGTCTGTCTGCACACTGATTGCCTTGGCAACGGGCAGTTGAAAAAACTGTCTGTACTCACCAAGCATTGTTCAGTGAATTATAAATGCGATTTCATTTCAAGGATTTCATTTTCACATCGTTCACCTGACGAAGGAGGAAGCCTCTGAAAGCTTGTGAATTTAAAATAAAATTGCTGGACTATAACTTGGTGTTGTAAAATTGTTTACAAGTATTTAGTATGGCCTAGAGTCTGCACAGTTTAGCAAAGTTCTTCAGTTTTCACAATATTAACTGAACGCTTCTGTCTTTTCTCTTTTTTTAATATGTTTCGTCTGTGTTGAGTTCCCCTTAGGCAACAGACATAGTGCAAACTGGCTATATTGTTTTACATTTTCAATCAAAAGCAAAGGATCTTATGTACAAAGTTGGCACATTCAAATACAATGTTAACAGTGTTATCTCCTGAAAATGCACTCTATCAGTGGACATCATGGAATTGTCATGTCAAGTAAATAAACTTACATCAGAAGAAATAAAATACAACTAATATCAATTACAATATGCCACACATTGGCAAACATTTTGTTAGCTTGAAGTGCCTGCATTCACTGTGGTGCTAGTTTATCTCGGTTTATATACATTACCTGCTTCATCAAAGTCAGTTTTTACTGGGATAGTGGAAAGAATGGTCATGAAGAACGGCATAGTTACGAAGTGATGCCTGAGCCTAGAGAGTGAGTATTTGAGTGTGTCCTTGCCTGAGGTCCATAGACCTGTACTTTGCAGCGGGAGCACCTCACAGACCTGACAACGACCCCACTGGTGTCTGGTAGATCCCATCCACTGCGAATGTGAGAGGATCACAGGCATTTGGACCACAGAGGAAGAATTGGAATGGAGAGCGAGATAAATGGGCACCTGAAGATGTGGAGCGTTCTCAGAAGGAAGGAAGCCACAGCTGTTCTAAGAGAGATTGAACCAGTCAATGAGGATTCAGGGCCAGGTGAAGGGAAAGAGATCTGGGAGGTGTGAAACTCAATCCTACCAAACAATAACTGGATAAAATAATCAAAGAGTAGCATTATTAATTAATCATAGTCAACACTTCATTGATTTGTAGCAATTATTCAAGAAGCTTATTTATTGAAACAGTCAACTATTGAGGAAAATACCTGTTTCTGCCCAAGATACACAACGTTTAACACACTGTAATTGACTATAATGGAAATGGAAAATGGTTAGTGCTTTTTGGCCGATTTAAACGATTGCCCAATTTAATCATGGGCGTTTTAAGAGGCAGGGACTTCAGTTGGCAAAACTGATGACATCAAAACTATGTTATATGGAAGTATGGGATTATATTTTCTTGGATGTATTAATTTTCGTAAAATATCAATGCAAGAATAAAGAGTAAATCATTGCTTAATGCTCGTATCTATTTTTTGTTGAAATTAACGGAGTAAAACCTGCCCTAATCACATGGAGAAAATGTCAGTCATCTTGTGCTTTTTAATACTATTTAGGCTGAAGCAAAAAATAATTTTGATAACCCAGAAGCTTTGATTCCATTTCAAATATTATTTTTTTCACAAATTGTACTGCGGTTGCTAAAACAACACTGTTCAGAAGAATATATAGTAATTAGTCTTAATTAAACACCAAGGTGGTTAAATTGGATAGGACTGGTAACTGGGCACGGGTATCGCGATCCGCGATTAGCCCACGCCCGGTGCTTCCTGCGCAGGCAGGAAGAGACATTCATCCTGTCTGAGGACTTACCTTCAAGCAGCGTTAACAACAAGGCCTGACACGAGGATTCAAGGAAATGCGCACTTTCCACCAGCAGGGGGAGCCCCAATTTCTTAAAGGGAGGATGTCTCTTCAAATCTCTTAAAGGTAGCCGGCACCTGTTATTTGCTAAAAATAAGTCTGCTGTCTGCGCGGAGAGACATCGCCCATGTAATACAGAGATGTAGGTCCAATCTCAACGTTTACAAACTGATGAGTTATTTTAAAACATTGAATAAAGTTTGCGCACTACTAAATCCCACATCCTCCAAACTGCATGCCAGACATCACAAATCTGTCCATCTGAGTTGGTACCAGGCTTGTGAGAGTGCATGCACCAAGGTTCTCTGCTGATACACTAGAGGCCTTGGTGCAAGAGGTGGACAAAAGGAGGGACATCCTATATCTGTGGGGGGGGCAAGAGGCCCTCCGGACAAATGCCCAAAAGTCAGTGGGAGGCAGCGGGGGACGAAGTCAATGCAGGTGCACAGCATTATGAACATGGGTGCAGTGCAGGAAGAAGTTCAATGCTTTGACACGAGTGGTCAAGGTAAGTAAAGTCAACTGATCAGTGGCATCTCCTACCAACTGCACCACTAGCCGCATCCACTGCTCCATGCGCTACACCCCCCATCACCCACATACCAACAAACTCTTTCCATCAGTACTCAACTCTGCCAATCAGATGCTTCATCTCACCTTACACATTACCACTGTTGCAAGCTGCCCACCCACAACTCACAGGCCAGACACACTGGCAGCTATTCAACCATGACAGGCACATCACCCAGACACACGTCCCACTTTCTTGCAGGAAAAGGTGGTGCATAACGGAAGGCAGCAAGAGGCAGTGGCATTTAGCCCCTCGAGCCTGTTCCGCTATTCAGTGAAATCATGGTTGATCTGTGCCCTAACTCCATACACCTACCTTAGCCCGATAGTCCCTGGTTAACAGAAATCTATCAATCTCAGATTTAGAATTTGCAATTGAGTTAGCATCAACTGCCGTTTGCAGAACAGCTTTCCAACCTTCTCCCACCCTTTGCGTGTAGAAGCATTTCCTAACTTCACTCCTGCACATCCTGGCTCTAAATGTTAGGCTATGTTCCCTCATCCTAGTATTCAAGTGTAGGACACCACCAAAAACAGTTACAAATGCATCAGCAACCAAAAGCAATAATCCAGCAACTAACTTGTAAATCCTGCATGGTTCCTTTAAATAGCACTGGTGGGGGGGGGGTCCTCCAGGCACACTAAGACATGTTCAGATGGCCGTGAGACTGCCGTGAGACACAGACTGTGCATTGAGTTGAGCGTTAGACACCATTTTGGAACTTATCACTTTAAATCAGCGTTGCAAACTGATTGTATCCTTTTTCTCCTTACTTTACATGCTGCCGGCGTTCGGTATTTGCGCATGTGCTACTACCTATACTAAGATGGTGTCCGGCGCACATCATGCTAGAAATGTGCATGAGCAGCCAAGGGACCATCTTGACACTTCAAGAGGCCGCATAGTGCCGAAACAACAGGCACTACATGGCCTAATTTCTAGCCCCAATTTTCTAATAAATATTTCCTAAATGTAGGACTTATGAAGTCAATTTATTTAACCTGAAATCTATCTAATAAATATACTTATTTTATTAATTTATTACGCAGTTGTAAAACTGACGCATTTTCTGTCAGCAATTCATGCAAACCAAATTGGCTGGATAGTAGTGAATAGGGACATTCCTTTTAAAAGACATTGACCATGTTTACAATACAGTTTGGTATGCAACAAATCAAATATAGATCCAACTTCAATGCTGACTTTGCAGTCTAAACCCCTGGCACCAACACCACATTGTTATTAAAGAGCCCATGACAATACTATCAATCCTGTAAACATTCGGGCTTTTACCCATGCACAGTGAGTTATGATGAATTCATTCCAGGTGTTTCTGCAAAAAGGTTCTCTTTTCTTTCACCAAATGACCCCAATGCATTCAAAACAATATTAAAAGTGTTGGTTGAAGAAAAATTGATTTATCTGAAAAGCAAATCCCAGAGAGATAAATTAATAGTCTTTTAGTTCACCCTTGTTTCCTTGTTTAATGCTCTAAAATCGCTATAAGTAGGCCTTTTTTTTAAAGTGTTCCTCTGCTGTGTCATTATGAATCCCTACTGATGATTTTATGGCACGTCAGCTTTTCATACAAAATGTATGCATGAGGTTTTATTCCAGATATTTTTCTCAGGTTCAGCATCTCAGATGATTCCCGTAGGCAAGCCCTCATGCTCCAAAAACCAGAATATGCCATTACCTGCCCAATATCTAAGCAATTTGTAGTGAGCTCAGGGGTCACACAGAAAACCTTTGTCACTGTATTCAGCTTACTGGTTATATTATATGCTCTCACATGATCTTCCAGCTATAAACAGCCAAACAAATTTATTAAACAGAAAAAGAATACATGAATAGTGCCAATGACACATTGTAGATTCAGACTAATTATAGGCTTACTAACCCCAGTACTAAACTTCAATGTGAAATGGGCCTGCCTCAAAGCATCCCTGAATATTAACCTTACATGGTGGTTAAGTGCTGACCTTCAACAGAGTGTCTCTGGATTATCAATGGCCCAGAATTTGCTGAAAAAATAATGGTGTGTGAACGACACACGCCGTTATTAATGTGCAAATCGGCTAGCAACTTGTGGCGAGGAAGCGATACCCCGTAAATTGCGAATCGTCACACGTTGCTGGCCAACTTGTGCCGTGACACTGTTAGCTTCGTGAAAAAGGCATCTCGCCCTTAACCTCTCCATGATTTTCATGAAACTGCTGCATTTACACGTTAATTTCCCATTAAACTCACGACAGAAAGGTAACACTAGTAATTAACAGTGTAAGTAACCTTTTAACAATGTGATAATTGTTAATGATGGCCAATCAACCTCTCTCGCTGAGAAAATGAACAATTCTAAGTGTAGAGTCTCATTGCTTCAGGTTGAGAATTGTTTTAGGAGATTTTTAAAATGTCAATTTTTTTTAAAATTCTTACTTATCCTTTCTGTCTCTTTTCTCTCTCTCTTATCCAATCTTTCTTTCCTTCTCTTTATTTCTCTTTCTGTACCTGATTTGACATTGAATTCACCCACTCTAATTCACCCTCCTTCTCAGTCCTTCCTCTGTTTATTTCTCAATCCTTTAATCTCATTCTGTTGGTCCCGTCATACACCAAGGTCCCAGATGTCCCATTGTCCTCACCATTCCATTATCAACTCACACTTCCAGCAACTTTATAGGCAAAACATTTTTGAGCTGAAGGGTGCAGGAACAAGTCTAACAGGGCACAGTGAGATGCCCCGCTCCACCAAATTCTGGACCAGTAACATCTCTCTGTCGGCTTCAGGCGGATGAATCAATTAGAATAAGATAAGCTGACATGTACGTTCAAAATATAATCTGGACAAAGGAAATGTGAATATATGTGTCTCTTAAACTCAAATAGAACAGCCAAACCTAAACCCCACAGGAAATGAACTGAATAACTTAGCCACTCCCTCAAATACCAGTCTGTTCTGCGACTATTGTGTATCAAAACAAGCTGGGCTATTTTCTGATAGTGAATCTGGTTTTTAATCCTGCATGTGTCATGATAGAAAGAAGCCAATAACATTATACATCATAAATAAAGGGCTCGAATTTAGCAGGCCTGCGGGTTCCCAGCGGGTGGTCCTCCGGGAGCGTGGTCAACACGCTCGGCGAAATTAGTGGGTTGCCCACGCGATCGTAGCAAGCAACCCACTAATAGGAATCAATTACCTGCTCCTCCGGGGTCCACGGCGCTGGCCTGCGCGTCGGTCGGGCTGCGCATGCGCAGTACGATCTGTCAGCTGGAGGCTCTCTAGTTAAAGGGGCAGTCCTCCACTGACAGATGCTGCAACCAATGGGACAAATTGCAGCATGGAGCAGCCCAGGGGGAAGGCTGCTCCCAGTTTAATGATGCCTCACCCCAGGTATCATCAGATGGGGTGAGGAGGAGGGGGAGGACACAGATCTTCCCCCCGGCGGGCGGGAGGAAGCGGCCTGCCTCTGCCACCAAGAAGGCCTGGCTCGAGGTGGCAGAGGCGGTCACCTGCGCCACCAACATATCGCCCACCTGCATACAGTGCAGGAGGCGCTGCAATGACCGCAGTAGGTCAGCCGCAGTGAGAACACGAAGTCTTTCCCCTACACTCCGTCTGCCACAACACTGCCCCCACCCCACATCTTCTTCGGCACCGCCAACACTATTCTGTCACATCACCCTTCATACCCACTCACACCCCATCCTCATCTTACCTCCACCTACTCACCTCGCCAGTACTCACCCTTCCACTAACACGCAACCCAATCCTCATACAATCTCATTGCTCCATCCCATACTCACCCTCTCGTGCATCTCTTTCATGGCCAGCCTCACTGAACCTGCCACCACCTGTGCTGCAGCCACAGGGCATGCATCACATATGTGCAGTAGGCAGCGTAAGGCAAACGTCTCGTCAGCATGAAGGGGGTGCACAAGGGTGTCTGAGGGTTTGTCATGGGTGTTACCCATATTGAATTTCAGAGCAACAAACAGCACACATTATATTGACACCACCACTGCCATGTCTCCGCGAATCCTGTCCGTTGTGTCCAATAATGCCCGCTCCTGTGTATCACTATGAGGACCCACCACTGATGCCACCCATCGTGTTACTGCAGAGTAGGTGCAGGTGTATTTGCAGGGCTCGTCCGTACAGACGACTGAGAGACATCGGCGGTGTAGCAGGCTGCACCCTGGAAGGATGCGGAGGAGAAGGTGTGGAGGGCAGTGGTGACGTTGCCAGCGACAGGTAAGCAGTTGGTGCTGGGGCCAGCCAGGAGCAGCTCGGCATGAAAGAGGCTGCAGATCTCCACGACTACATGTCGAGCGAATCTGCGCCTCCCTGTGCACTGCTGCTCGGAGAGGTCCGGGGAGCTGCGCCTCGGTCTGTGGACCCTGTGGCGAGGGTAGTGCCCTCTGCGACGCGTCTCTCTCTGCGGTAGGCCTCCCTCCTGCCGTGCAGGTGGCCGTGCAACAACACCGTGATGGGGGGATCCACGTCTCTGCGGCGGACGGCGTGGACTGCGAGGCTGCTGGTGCTGGTCATGCTCTTCGTCCTCCGAGGGTCTCCACACACCACCCAACTGGCAGGTGTTGGTCTGAGGGGTTGTGCAGGGTAGGTGTGTGGTTCCTCGGACTGGGGCTGCGGTTTCGTGTCGGTCTGTCCTCTGGCTTGGCGGGGGGTGGTGGAGGGCAGGGGTTGCCCTATGTGACGCGGTGGCCTCCTTTTTTTTTTATTCGTTCACGGGATGTGGGCGTCGCTGGCAAGGCCAGCATTTATTGCCCATCCCTAATTGCCCTCGAGAAGGTGGTGGTGAGCCGCCTTCTTGAACCGCTGCAGTCCGTGTGGTGACGGTTCTCCCACAGTGCTGTCAGGAAGGGAGTTCCAGGATTTTGACCCAGCGACGATGAAGGAACGGCGATATATTTCCAAGTCGGGATGGTGTGTGACTTGGAGGGGAATGTGCAGGTGGTGTTGTTCCCATGTGCCTGCTGCCCTTGTCCTTCTAGGTGGTAGAGGTCGCGGGTTTGGGAGGTGCTGTCGAAGAAGCCTTGGCGAGTTGCTGCAGTGCATCCTGTGGATGGTACACACTGCAGCCACAGTGCGCCGGTGGTGAAGGGAGTGAATGTTTAGGGTGATGGATGGGATGCCAATCAAGTGGGCTGCTTTATCTTGGATGGTGTCGAGCTTCTTGAGTGTTGTTGGAGCTGCACTCATCCAAGCAAGTGGAGAGTATTCCATCACACTCCTGACTTGTGCCTTGTAGATGGTGGAAAGGCTTTGGGGAGTCAGGAGGTGAGTCACTCGCCGCAGAACAGCCAGCCTCTGACCTGCTCTCGTAGCCACAGTATTTATATGGCTGGTCCAGTTCAGTTTCTGGTCAATGGTGACCCCCAGGATGTTGATGGTGGGGGATTCGGCGATGGTAATGCCGTTGAATGTCAAGGGGAGGTGGTTAGACTTTCTCTTGTTGGAGATGGTCATTGCCTGGCACTTATCTGGCGCGAATGTTACTTGCCACTTATGAGCCCAAGCCTGGATGTTGTCCAGGTCTTGCTGCATGCGGGCTCGGACTGCTTCATTATCTGAGGGGTTGCGAATGGAACTGAACACTGTGCAGTCATCAGCGAACATCCCCATTTCTGACCTTATGATGGAGGGAAGGCCATTGATGAAGCAGCTGAAGATGGTTGGGCCTAGGACACTGCCCTGAGGAACTACTGCAGCAATGCCCTGGGGCTGAGATGATTGGCCTCCAACAACCACTACCATCTTCCTTTGTGCTAGGTATGACTCCAGCCACTGGAGAGTTTTCCCCCTGATTCCCATGGACTTCAATTTTACTAGGGCTCCTTGGTGCCACACTCGGTCAAATGCTGCCTTGATGTCAAGGGCAGTCACTCTCACCTCGCCTCTGGAATTCAGCTCTTTTGTCCATGTTTGGACCAAGGCTGTAATGAGGTCTGGAGCCGAGTGGTCCTGGCGGAACCCAAACTGAGCATCGGTGAGCAGGTTATTGGTGAGTAAGTGCCTCTTGATAGCACTGTCGACGACACCTTCCATCACTTTGCTGATGATAGAGAGCAGACTGATGGGGCGGTAATTGGCCGGATTGGATTTGTCCTGCTTTTTGTGGACAGGACATACCTGGGCAATTTTCCACATTGTCGGGTAGATGCCAGTGTTGTAGCTGTACTGGAACAGCTTGGCTAGAGGCGCAGCTAGTTCTGGAGCACAAGTCTTCAGCACTACAGCTGGGATGTTGTCGGGGCCCATAGCCTTTGCTGTATCCAGTGCACTCAGCCGTTTCTTGATATCACGTGGAGTGAATCGAATTGGCCGAAGACTGGCTTCAGTGATGGTGGGGATATCGGGAGGAGGCTGAGATGGATCATCCACTCGGCACTTCTGGCTGAAGATGGTTGCAAACGCTTCAGCCTTGTCTTTTGCACTCACGTGCTGGACTCCGCCATCATTGAGAATGGGGATGTTTGCAGAGCCTCCTCCTCCCGTTAGTTGTTTAATTGTCCACCACCATTCACGACTGGATGTGGCAGGACTGCAGAGCTTTGATCTGATCCGTTGGTTGTGGAATCGCTTAGCTCTGTCTATAGCATGTTGCTTCCGTTGTTTAGCATGCATGTAGTCCTGAGCTGTAGCTTCACCAGGTTGGCACCTCATTTTTAGGTACGCCTGGTGCTGCTGCTGGCATGCTCTTCTACACTCCTCATTGAACCAGGGTTGATCCCCTGGCTTGTTGGTAATGGTAGAGTGAGGAATATGCCTGGCCATGAGGTTACAGATTGTGGTGGAATACAATTCTGCTGCTGCTGATGGCCCACAGCGCCTCATGGATGCCCAATTTTGAGCTGCTAGATCCGTTCTGAATCTATCCCATTTAGCACGGTGGTAGTGCCACACAACACGTTGGATGGTGTCCTCAGTGCGAAGACGGGACTTCATCTCCACGAGGACTGTGCGGTGGTCACTCCTACCAATACTGTCATGGACAGATGCATTTGCGACAGGGAGATTGGTGAGGACAAGGTCAAGTAAGTTTTTCCCTCGTGTTGGTTCGCTCACCACCTGCCGCAGGCCCAGTCTAGCAGCTATGTCCTTCAGGACTCGGCCAGCTCGGTCAGTAGTGGTGCTACCGAGCCACTCTTGGTGATGGACATTGAAGTCCCCCACCCAGAGTACATTCTGTGCCCTTGCTACCCTCAGTGCTTCTTCCAAGTGGTGCTCAACATGGAGGAGGACTGATTCATCAGCTGAGGGAGGACGGTAGGTGGTAATCAGCAGGAGGTTTCCTTGCCCATGTTTGACCTGATGCCATGAGATTTCATGGGGTCCAGAGCCAATGTTGAGGACTCCCAGGGCCACTCCCTCCTGACTGTATATCACTGTACCGCCACCTCTGGTGGGTCTGTCCTGCCGGTGGGACAGGACATACCCAGGGATGGTGATGGAAGAGTCTGGGACGTTGGCTGAAAGATATGATTCTGTAAGTATGGCTATGTCAGGCTGTTGCTTGACTAGTCTGTGGGACAGCTCTCCCAATTTTGGCACAAGTCCCCAGATGTTAGTAAGGAGGACCTTGCAGGGTCGACTGGGCTTGGTGTTTTGCCGTTGTCGTGTCCGGTGCCTAGTGGTCCGATGCCGGGTGGTCCGTCCGGTTTTATTCTTATTATGACTTTTCGTAGCGAGATTTTACAACTGAGTGGCTTGCTAGGCCATTTCAGAGGGCAATTAAGAATCAACCACATTGCTGTGGGTCTGGAGTCACATATAGGCCAGACCGGGTAAGGACGGCAGGTTTCCTTCCCTAAAGGACATTAGTGAACCAGATGGGTTTTTACGACAATCCGGTAGTTTCATGGCCATCATCACTGATACTAGTATTTTAATTCCAGATTTTTATTTAATTAATTGATTTTTTTTTTTAATTAATTAATTGAATTCAAATTCGCCAGCTGCCGTGGCGGGATTTGAACTCATGACTCTAGATTTTAGTCCAGGCCTCTGGATTACTAGCCCAGTAACATAACCACTATGCTACCGTACCTCCTGCGTGGGTGAGGGCTCTCCCCCGTGGAGCGCACCTTGGCACCTGCCACAGGCTGCTGGCTGCAACACGCCTGGTTGGAGGGAGACTGTTTCCCCCAGTGTGGGAAACTCACTGCCTTGAACCGAAAATCCCACACTTCCTCTTTTGACAGCTGCTTCAGCTCATTAACTGACCACAACGAGCAAGGTAAGTACTCTCAAGTGGAACCCCGCTGGCTTTAATTGCCTGCGGGATTCCCACCAGCGGGGCTTGCGCGCGCAGCCCCGCACGTCAGCGCGGTACCCGGAAGTGGCCGGGATTTCATCGCGATCTGGTCACGTGACCGGATATCGGGATTTTCAGGGCAACCCCGCTGGGAACCCGCCGGAAACACGATCCTAAAATCGAGCCCAAAATGTTTCATTTTGCCACGAACTGCTCTCACATAGCCACAATGATGCATCAATTGTACCTATCTTTCTCATAACATTTAGGACGGTGTAACAATTCGGATGAATTAATTGCACCTTTAATGGAGACAGTTGTCTAAATTAAGCAATTATGATGGAGCAGAAATCATTCAGAAAATAACAGTGAGCTCAACAGCGCTCACCATTAGTGGCGAAATCGATGTTCGCACATGCACAGCGCAAGGCGGAAATCCAGAACTTGCCCCCAGTGTTTCGCTGGCGATATGACAGCTTCGAATTAAAGGGATATCCACTGCTGCAATCAGTGAAATCACTGAACCAGCGCCAACTTGCTGCTGGAAACTGGTGAGTACGAACTAAAGTACACTTTAAAAGTGAGGGTTGCTCTGAAGTGATAATAGGAGCCTGTCCTGACACCATTTAAATTTCTTGCATTATTAATGAAGCCAGGATTCAGCCAGAAGGAGCTTTTTAGCTGTTAAGGAGTTACATCGAAGGTCTGAGAGAGCCATGTGTCAGAGTTTTCAATTTCTTTTCAGATTTAAGGGTCCTCGAAGTGTTTAAAGAGGCCTGTGTGGAGAAAAAAAGAGTAGGTAAAACAAAATGCTTCCACCACTTTTTAATGTACTGTACAGAATGGATTTGAGACACAGGGAACAACAAAGAGTCAGGGGCCATGCCTGTAGGCCCATCAGGAGGAACTATTCCCCACCTAAGAGAGTGTACAAGGAGAGGCAGTGAGGTGAGGCTCATTGCAGTCAAGTGCTCCCTCCACATCAACACCCTGAGGGTGGCATGTGGGGTCAGGAGTGACTGCGCCACTTCACCTGCCCTCCCCCACAGGGTGCGCACCCTCCTCTTCCTCTAGATGCTCCCACCCCTCTTCCTCCTCCCGCTCACTTGCAGCGTCACCACCCTCTGCAGGCCAAGCGTCATCACCCTCTGCAGCCGCCGACTCACCACCTTCTGCAGCCCATGCATCCTCAGATAGCTGTGCACCTGTGGAAAGGAAGAACAAAATGTTACAATGGTGAAGCATGTTCATCTATTACAGCACAGATGCTCATGTGCTGCACGAGCATCGTCGTACTCTAATCTCCTTTTCCCACCCTGCAGCCAACAAACAGGTTTGAAACACGCAGCTAGCCAATACAAGAAGAACGTGACACTCACCTTTCCTCCCTCCAATGTCTGATCGGGCAGCAAGCACTAAATTGGAAATGTTGCCCTGCAGCTGAGTGGCCCTTTCTTCATGCTCAGTCATCTCCTTCGTAAAGGCTGAATCGTCACCGGTCTTCGACCTCTCACAGGTATTGTGAGTCATTTTACTCTACACAGACATTTAAAATTAAATATGAGTTTATGCTTGTTTGTGTGCGAGAGACAAGTTGGGGGTTTGGAGACAGGATCTAATTCACTAATAGCAATTTCACACCTCAAATCTCTGGAGTACAGATAAAAGATCTCTAAAAGCACTTAGTGTGGCCCATCTCTAATGGCAACTGAGTTTCACAACCAGTTGACATTAGATTGAACCTTGACCACACCACCCATAAACAAGCTGTTCACAATTCATTGCATTCATAACAGTAAGGACATTTAACTTAACTTTTAAATTTCAAAAAATCTCTACAAACCCTAGCCGATCGCATTAAATCATTAAACTTTTTGTGGCACTCTTCTGCTGTACGTGGCACAGTGCTGTTAGTGCTCAGAACATGTGCCACCTCCTTCCATGCCAACATGCTAACTTTCCAAGGCGCCCTAGACTTCCTGTTCCCAGAAGCCACCGATGCCTCGCCTCCTCTTCATTGAGGAGTGTGCAGAGGTCTTCATCACAAAATTTGTTACTCCTCTTCTCACTAACCTTTTGGCTGTTCCACCTTTTTTTCTGCAAGTGCAAAAACAGTTCAAATGCCTTTTCAAAAAGAGTTCATTTTATTTTGCACTCTTTTTTAAAGACTGTTTATTTAAGTTTGCTCTGCTTTTTATAAACTGTTCATTTAACTTTGGCTTTTTATAAAATGAGTTAAATTTTTTTATTTACAATTACATACAGAATACTAACTTTCAATGAATGAAGTCTGCTTACCTCTTTGATCAATGCAGGCTGAATCTGTGGGCATGTCTTCTCCCCTCAAAGAATTTTCCAGCCATGGTAAAACACGCTGCTCAGAAACTCGGGGCACAGCGCACAATCTTTTTCACATTCCAATTCCAGCAATTCGACGCCACAGAGCCCACGATAAATTTGTTAATTTAAAACAAAGGAACGGCAGTAACCATCGCTTTGCTACCCCGAGTGATTTCGGCCCCAATTTTTATTGGGCATTCAGCTAATAGACTACAACTTTAAGAGACAAAATTTTATAAAGGGGTGAATAACTTATGGATTATTTACAGGTTAAAGCTATTCCACAGGTAGGGATACGGGGATAGGGCGGGAATGTGGAGTTGAGGTAGAAGATCAGCCATGATCTTATTGAATGGCAGAGCAGGAGTCGTATGGCCTATTCCTGCTCCAATTTCTTATGTTCTTATGTTACATGTCAACCATCAGCATTTCATGTTAACAGTCAGTGTTTTGGGTGCCTGGTCACCATACGAGCATTTGCTGACAAAGATCAATGTGAACAGGGTCATTTCCCCCCCGCCACCAACCCTCCCCACCCCACCCCAACCCCAACCCCATACAAGTCCAGCTGCTATTGCATCAGACAAGGTACCTCCCTCCTCTCAGCACTGCTCCCACACTAGTGGCAGGGACTATTCCACTTCATAACCTGTAGGCAAAAACTCTTGCAAAAATTGGGGTCCCAGTATACAGAGGCCAGAATCCCTGCCGTTAATGCTCGGAGTAGCCCTGATAGGAGAGAGGGACCTAGTCAAGTGGACAGTAGCCAGTCTCAGGTAGGAGGGGAAGAAACAGATAGCAATGAATAGAGGGAAAATGGAGATCAATGAAAGGGGGAATGGTTAGCAATAGAGGGAAAAGGGCAGAAGCAGGGAATGGTTCTGAGGGAGGGGAGAGGAAGGAGAGTGTCAGCATTAACTGAGAGCTGAGGATGGTAAGGAATGCCAGCAAGAACTCGAGGGATGGGGCGGGGGGGGGGAGGAGGTTTGAACTGAGGGAGTAGAAGAAGAGTACCAGTGTTACTGCGTTGGATGGGGAGAGGGAATGGGAGAAGAGCATCAGATTTTAATTGTGGACATAATAATTTATAACAGGAAAAACTATACACAAAAGTATGATAACAATATGACAACAGGAAATAAGGCTAAGAAAGTGTAGATTTTCAATATATACTCCAAAGAAAAAAAAATCTCAGAAAAGAGACCATGAAAATATTGTAATGGAATACAGCACAAAATGTATTTTATAACTTAAAAGGTACAGCAGTCTTTGGTTACTTTTATTTTATTCAAGGTAACATACAATATTTCCAACTCAAAGGTAATTCACATTAGTGCTAAATAATCAGGCTTTTCCGCACCTGTACTTGGTACATTGGAGAAGCCAAGAGGTGTTTTCCAACATCATTTTTTAGAACTGTGTATTTCATATGATTCAGGTCTATGAGGTGTGCTCAAAGATGTTTGCTGCCATAAAATGCGAGTACGTTTGCAAACAATTTGGGGATTATGCACCAAAAATAAGGAAATCTGTTCTCTTCTATTACAATAGTTCCATCTCAAATTAGGATAAAAAATAAATTAATATCTTGAAACCATTGACTGATCAAGGCAGTCAGTCTCAATTTGTGACAGGTTGGTCATGATTGACTAACCTCATTGAATTTTTGGAAAAAATAATGAAAAGTATAGACAGGGGGATTCAGTGAAGTAGTTTATATGGACTTCTAGAAAGCATTTGATAAAGTGCTGTATAAGAAATTTGTTGAGAAATGTAAGGCCCATGGCATAAAAGCAAAAGTGGCAGTAAGAATAGAGAGATGGCTAGAAGGCAGACGGCAAAGGGCTGTGGTAAATGAATGTTTCTCAGACTGGCAGGTGGTGTCTGGGGGCACCATAGTGATTTATTGTTGGGGTCACTTTTGTTAACTTTATATATAAAAAATGATATATTAAAAATAATGAGGTATTAAGATTTCAATGGTACTGCACTTGTGGATGGCACTGTAAACATAATGTTACATGACAACCCCCTACTGTACCCTCAGACGTGTAAAAACAGCCCCTTTCTGAAAAATGAATCTGAGCCTGGGAGGCAGATAGGAAAGATAAAAAAGAGCACTGCCACCCCCCCCCCCCCCCACCCCACCAGGATGATCTGGGCCTGGTGAAGGAAAGAGAAGCTCAGCTATGCCCCACTGAGGTAGTTTCCCTGAAGTTGCTCTTCTATCCCAGTCCTCATCCCTCAACCTGTTTTCTCCTTTTTTTCTACTCCTCTTGCCTATGCCAGTCCCCTCCCCATTCCACTTCCTTATCTTCTTCCCATCCTCCTCCCCCATTTCTGTTATCTTTCTCCCCTCCCTGTTTACCTCACCCATCCCTCTTCCCCCCTCATCCTCTTCCTCTCCCCCTCCCTTCCACTCCCCACCCCACTTCGGCCTGGGTCTAGCTCGCCCTCACCCTCTAACCCTGTTTGACCTGTATATATATGTATGTATGTATGTATATATATATATATATATATAAAATAGTCTGATCTTTCACAAAATTTTCTGATAATCAAAAGTGGGAGGAATAACAAACTGCCAGGAAGACAAACAGACTAGGAGTATGGCTGATAAGGTGCAGCTGCAGTTTGATACAGGAAAGCATGCTGCAATATATTTTGGGAACAAAAATAAAGGATAGAAATATACCTCAAATGGTAAATTTCTCAGTACAATGAAGGAACAAAGGAACTTCAATGTCAGCTCTTTAAACTACCTGGAGGACTTGTAAAAGTTGCTCCCCGGTTGGTGCAAAAAGTTACTCCCTCATTGATCTATATCTACTAGTCAGGGAGCAGCCCTTGCCAATCCTGTAGCCCCAGGAAGTTAAAAAATCTGTGGCTGGGTGAAAATAGAAGTCGGAGTTGTACACAAGCAAGGAAAGAAGAAAGGAAATGACAAGGGCTTCGCAGGCCAGGGAAAAGGAGCTCATGGATGGATTCATGCAGCCCATCAGATGAAACGAGTTTGGATAATCTCCTAGTGGGTCGAGGCCCACAGCACAAATTACCCATAGTTTGGCACTGAATTTGTAATCTCAATCAGAAAGGCCATAAGGAATGCTGATTTAGGAAAAGGAAACATTAACACTGATGCAGTCATGAGTGCAGCTCTTCTGTTGTTGAAGTCAATGGTGGGTTGGCTTTACTCTGTATGTGCTAAGTATTACACCTGTTCTAAGAAACCCTGATGCAGCTACTGACCAATGTGTAAAGGTGTACCATTCCCCAACACAGACATCTTTCACTTAAAAACAGAGCACTGACCAGAAGCTTAGCTGGATTAACCATATCAATCCCGTGGCTTCAAGAGTAGGGCGGAGGCTGGATACTCTGACAAGTGGCTCACCTCTTTACCCCTCAGTGTGTTCCCGTCATCTACAAGGCTTAAGTCAAGAGTTGATAGAATACCCATTCGTCTGAATGGGTCCTGCTGCCACAAGACTCAAAAAACTTGGCACCATCTAGGATACAGCTGTCCACTTGATCAGCACCCCACCACTGGGCTCAATATCCACCCCCTCCACCACCAGCATACCGTGGCTACAGTATGTACTATCTATAGGAAGCACTGTAGCAACTCATCAAGCTTACTTCAACAGCATCACCCAGACCCACAAACTCTACCACAAATTTATGGAATCACTATCACCTACAAGATAACCTCCAAGTCACACACCATCCTGGCTTGAACATATACCACTGTTTCTTCAATATCACTGGATTAAAATCCGGAATTCCCTACCCAACCCCATTGTGGGAGCACCATCACCACAGGGCTGTGGAAAATCATAATGACCCTTCTTATGGAGTATTACATTCATGCACCCATCCTGAAACCACCTGAAATTGGTTAGAAAAATATCAGAGAATCCAGCCCCTGAAGTCTACTTTTTATAGTTATCCTTTCTCATTTAATTACATAGAATTGTACAGCACAGGAACAGGCCATTCGGCCCAACAGTGTTTATGCTCCACATGTGCCTCCTCCCTCCCTACTTCATCTAACTATCAGCATATCCTTCTAGACCTTTCTCCCCCATGTGTTTATCTAGCTTCCCCTTAAATGCATCTATGCTAGTCGCCTCAACTACTTCTTGTGGTAACGAGGTCCACATTTTAACCATTCTCTGGATAAAGAAGTTTCTCCTGAATTCCCTATTAGATTTATTAGTGACTATATTATATTTATGGCCCCTAGTTCTGGTCTCCTCTGCAAGTGGAAACATCTTCTCTACGTCTACCCTATCACTGTAAACAAATCAAGTGGGCAGAACAATAAATGCTATCAAAATTCCTATCACACATAAGAGGGTAGGCTTTCCACCTCTGTCCCCTCCCCCAGCCACACCACCACCTCCCCCCCAAGAAGATCTAGGATGGGCAGAAGCAGGAAGCAACTTGGGGATGTGCTCCCCTTTATCCCACCTCCACACTATTTTCCAGTGGCGGGTCCCATCGGAGGAAGCTGCGCCCACCTATGTGCGGGCAGGTGCATGTTAATATATCCAAATGAGGGAAACAGGCCACCAGTTGCAGTCTTCAGATGCTCGACGCAGGGGCTGCCTGTTATGCCCCAGCGTTCAGAGTTCTACAGAGGTCACCTGGGGGAGAAACTGGAAAAGGTATTGTGCAAGAACACTCACAACATGGACACGCACATGCACAAGTCTCACCGGTGAAATTAAAACATTTTAGACAGAAAATTATTTTTTTTTACCACTGACCACCACTTTTCTCCAAGGCCTGTTTCTGCAAGTCTCCACCCCAGACTGGCATGACTTCTGCTGGACAGCCCACCTCTCATATGTAAACGAAACCGGGGCTAAAAATATGGCTGGGGCCACATTGAAGCATTTTGGGGAATGAACAGATGTCCTGCTCCACCAGAGACGCACCACGATCAAACTGGGTGGGGGAAGGTGGAAAGCAGAGGCCAAAATGTCTAAAATGACTTCTTTTCATAGTACCAGTGGGATAGCATCCGAGTGTTGTGCATCAACTTTTACATTTAATTTGTACTCTTATATTCATGACTAACATCCCAATCATGAAACATTTTTTAATAATTGTTAAACATGAATAGGATATAGAATGGATGTCATCCCTCAGTGGTCCTCACTAGAAGGGAAATGTTCAAGAGGCCATTCATACCTGCAACAATTTTAAAATCCATTTTTGTTTAAGGTCATAGTGGGACTATATTTTTATAAAATATATACCCTGTAGAATTAGTCCTTCTGAGATTTTTGCAGAGGGTTTTGTTGTTGAAAAGGTGAGGGAAACATATGCCAGAAAAGCAACAGAATACAAAGACTGTGATAAAAGAAAAAAAAAGTATATCAAAGTTAATGAACCAGAAGTGATTGGCATCTAAATGGTTATCTTGTTACAATTATTCCAAAAGGAAACTCACGATAATTAGAACATGCGGTGACATTACAACCGAACTATTGAAGACTGCCATTCATTCTCATGCTGAGGAAATAAAAATAAATTACCAAACCAAGATCTCAGTGCAATATTTTGCCTTATTACTTGTAAATGTTACACATTAACTTGCTGAATCCTATAATGATGTCTCTCAATATACTATAAGAATGAAATTCCTCCTGTTGATATTTTTTCTGAAAAAAGGTTGGTGTGGATTCAAAACAAGGTTTTTATTTTTGTACTCAATAAAATTAAAGACAAAATCTATTTAATTTCATTGGTCTATTTACCGTCAGTATGCAAAAAGGCACTGAAGCAATGTAACAATACTTATAGCAAAGAAAATACATCGTAATCTCTCTGCATTCTGTTCAGGGAGAGTAGGCCTTCTCCATGATCAGCATCTCTGCTGATGTGCGGCAGTAGCTATGGGAACAAAGACCTTTCAGTAGGACAGCAATCATGAATGAATATTGGACCTCCGCACAGCAACCTCAGTGTATGCTCAGGGCTCTTTAGCATGCTTGAAATAACTCATCAATATGATACTTTGCATATTAGCAGCACTAAGCTTTACATCTATTTGTTTCCTGCTCAGTTAGTATTGGAAGTGGAGATGCAGCTGTCTGGTTTGATATTAACATCAAACCACAGTTAGCTGAATGAATGGCATACCTATCGTTACCTTCCACAGTTTTTTGTTTTAAGACTGTTATGTAGCTAACAGATTTAGGAAAATTCAATCACAACTTCCTATTCCTATTTGATTTGTGCACAACAGCAAATGTTTTTGTCAGGTCAGTCAGCATGGCTGCATATACTTGCTCAGAATCATATAGTTTTGTCTAGTCTTCTGCAACAAGCTTGCAGAAACAGCATTTTAAACTCTAGTGATAGGATGTCACTTTGCAGCTCATTCTAAAACTGCTTGATTAGCACTTGGCCAGTTCTGTTGTTTTCTGGCAGTGTTTCCAATTTGACAGTTTCGTCTGAGGAATAATAAAGCTAGCATTTTCACATGAGTTTGTGGATTTTTTAATCAACTGATACATCTGAAACCGACGATACTGTCTCAAGGCACACCTTGGATCTTTTATTACTAAGTTTGACAAAAGCAGTTTATTGAGACATAAAAAAGCAGATGATCAGCCAAACCACATGCCAGGCTGAATTCAAACTCAACAACACCTATGATTAAGCTTTCACCAGGCTCCATTCTAAATGCTGGAAAGCGAGACAACTTGACTCAAGATAAATACTTCTATTTCACGCACAGTAGCATCTGTAGCTACTAGGCGAATACCAATCACCATTGAACTACACAGGTCTGAATTTGATATCATACCTTGCCCTGAAATTATCCGTTTCTTTCTTTACCCAGTGAGAGAGTTTTATTTTCCAGCTTCAAGTATAATTATCTTAAACTGTTCTGCAAGTTAACAATTAAACTGCACCAGGAAAGACACTCCATAGTTGGCTACTTCTGTCAAAATCAATCACCATGATAATGAGGTAGGGGTGGAAAGAGGAGAGGCTCAGTAGTAAAATAGTTTATAACTCTAACATCATATTGCCGTCAAGAGATCTCTAAAATAAAATAAAAAGAGAAAATGCCAGAAATACACTGCAGATTAGTCAGCATCTGAAACAGGAAGACAGATTAACAGCTCAGATGACTCAGTAATATAGGAGGGACCAAACTGGAAATGTTGTTCTCAAATTCTTACCCATAAAAAGTGACTGAGCTATATCCAACTTGCAATGGTGTGGCTCTATATATCATAAAATAAGCTTTATTCAGCCTTCATCTACCCTGTTGTTTTCGTAGAATCATAGAATGGTTACAGCACAGAAGAAGGCCATTCGGCCCATCGAGCCTGTGCCGGCTCTTTGTAGGAGCAATCCAGTTAGTCCCATTCCCCCGCTCTTTCCCCGTAGCCCTACAAATTTTTGCACAATATTTTTCCAGGTTTTGTAGATATTTTGGAATGCTTATAATATGAAGAAATCCTTAGCATTTGCAAATTTGGGAAAGCAGGTTACTGAAAAGCAGGTGTATCTGATGTTGCTTTTTCAGAAATCCCATATTGAACAAAGATAGATTTCAGATGTTCAATCGCATCAGCTACAGCCTTGCAAGAATCAGGCAAACTAAAAGTACATATTAACAAACTAATTATTGTCCCTAGATGTAATTTACAATGTAGCCATGGATCAAGAGGAGTATTGAATAGTCACTGATTAAAAGTGCCACCATTTAACATGCACTTAACAGGAAGACAACTTCAAACGATCTTCCACCAGACATGATGATGCTATGAAAAGCTCAATAGATGCAGATTTGCTACAATTTTTGCAACATAAAAAATGTTGAAACTGATCCCTTATAAACGGTGAGTTTCTAGCCGCAAACACATCGATATAACGTACAGCCATGAGGTGAAAATTCTCACGCACAGAGGAAATAGATTCACTGATCAGTTCAATTATTACTGTATTGTATTCATTGCTTTTCATTGCTGTAGCTTTTTCCCCGTTTTTACTTCATGTTGAAGTGGAAGACCTAAGGAAGCATTGTGGGGTCATTTTCCTTTTCACTGCTTGGGAGAAATTTTGACTTGGTGCGATAGTGTAAAACTGTTGATAGCGAATCGGCAGCCCGTTTTACATCTCTCCCGATATTTAAATAAAAATCGGGAGAGATGTATAACGGGCTGCCAGTTCGCTATTCCCCATTTTACAAGTCAAAATTATTTCCCCCCCCCCCCCACCCCCTGGGTGGTAATTAAGCACAGTGGAAATGAAAATTGGGCAGGTTCTATAATGGGCAGGCAGTCGGCTCCACCAGTCTACTGCCCAAGCAGTAAAGATGTATCATCCACAAATTTGTGGACAGTTCCCCCAACGTCTTCATCGAGATCATTAATATAGATAGTGAAGAACAACAGTCCAAGCACTGATCCCTGCAGGACTCCACCAGTAAACCATTCAGAACTACTGCCATCTATAACAACTCTCTGCCTACCAAATCCTTATCTACCCCAGAATCTGCTCTGCAATCCCACACAGGACTCAATCTTATAAAGTAGCCTATTGTGTGGTACCTTGTCAAAAGCTTTTTGAAAACCCAAGTATAGAAATGTCGACCGGGCTACCTTCATCCACCAACCTAGTAACTTCCTCAAAAAAATCAACCAGGTTGGTGAGACATGACCCTTTTCCACAGCCATTTTGAGAATATCTAATAACCCCTTCACTGGCTATCTATGTGGTCATACAGACATTTCCATGGTATTACAAAGGTAAAAGAGAAAAGGTTACAGATGTGTCAGATGAAACTCTGAAATGCAGCCATTGCTTGTACTGTGACTCCCCCAGCACACCTTAGAGCTAACATGAATGGCAGACTGAAAGTGTTTAACCCTGAGGAATGAGTGCTTAAAGATTTTTGAAAATACTTCTGTTATCTTTTAGACAGCAAACAACCGATGGAACAAATAAACTCCCATGGGAGAAATATAGCAATTGCTAACATCCAGAGCTGCAACGGATAACAGCTAAATATAAACTGCCTCTGATGATATTATCTTTCGCTTTTGGAGGTTGTGCTCTTCGGACAATAGATTTTATTCATTGTTCACACTACCCAAAGATACGGATGTCTATGTGAGCTGATTAGCTTTTCATTTTTATCTTGACCATAAATGGATGATATCAATAAAAGAAGGAAACATATACAATTAAATGCTATCTTAGGTATATAGAAATAAGTTACAATAATAAAAAATAAGAAAGCTACCATCAATTCTCCAATTAATTACCAGTTTGTTAACAGCTAAATAAAATCCAATAAGTACGACTGTTATTGATGTTTAGTTCTTGTGCACCAATGTACTCCAAGTGTGGGGTCATGAAAAAAATGTATGGATGACTTGACAAACAGCAAAAAGGGCACAAGAAAAAGAATTATGAAGGGAGAGAGTAAAATTGCGAATGACCTTATAGGTTACAGGGAGACCATTTTTTTAATATATGAAAGGAATGGATTTGTACAGTTGCTTTGACAAAAGTTTTAAAATGTTTTTTCCTCTGATAATTTCCCCAGTGGCTGAAAAAGGTCTAAACATGTCTGTTCTAAACTGGCAAGAAGTAGAAAAATTGCTGTACTGCATGTTCAAGGGAGAGGGGGGTGCATGAGGGCGTTAATCACTCACAGCAGGCAGACATTCTTTTTTATACCTTCAGTGTCAGTACTAAGTCTGTTAAAAATGGTGCTGGCACTGAAGGCAGAATGCCAATTTGTACCTCTGATCTCAGGAGGCCAAATTCTTAGCTGGGTGTCCCACAAGTAAGAAGGAACATTTTGGAAACATTTATGGTGTAAGTCTGCAGTCAGTATCAGCAATTAAATTGGTGGCAAAATCATAGCATAATAATGCTATTAGAAAATAATCACAGTCTGTTGGCATGAGCTTTTCTATAATAGGAATCATACAAATTCATGGTGTGTAAAGGAAGACAATGTAATACATTACTCACATGAAAAAGTCAAAGAATGTAGATCTTTACAATCAGGATCTTGCTCTAGAATAAAACATTTACAAAAGTGATTAATTCTGCCAACTTTTCCATTTTTCAGTATTCTTAATTAAATTAAATAGTTGCTGCATTAAACCAAGATATTTTACTGTTTAGTTATTTTTACTGTAGATATTAATCTATTTCCTTCAGGGTCATTAACTTTTTCAAATCAATTTTTCATTATGCCATTAATCTCAATCGCTTATTCAAAAATATTGGAAAACATTAATAGAAACAGACAGTAAAAATAATCTTTGAAATTATTTGATCATTAAAAGGCCTTGTGAAGGAATGTAAAAGGTTTATTTGAGCCAATTAAATGATTGTGTTCTGTACCACCTCAAAACGCCAAACATGCAGTGGAAGCTTCATTATAGTAAGGTGAGGAGCTCAAACTGATAGGATCAGAGCTACTTTGATCATGTCCTGGTTTGTAATAATGAGGTTTGACTATATTTTTGTGTAACATCTAATTATTTCCCTCTGCCTGGATACTGAGAAAGCACTTGATCAGATTTAACAGCTCCATCTGGGTCAAGCATAAAGTACAAGAGTGAAGAAGTACTGATAAATATTTGTAAATGCCACAGTTAGAGCACTGTATGCAGTTTTGAGCATTCCATTATAGAAAGGATTATTTCCACTGGATCGAGAAGGCTAAAAGGAGAATTAATAGAGGTTTTTAAAATTACAAAGGGTTTTGATGAGCTGAAAATAGAAAGACTATTTCTTGCAGTTGAGGAAACAGTGATGAGGGGTCATCAATTTAAAACCATTATTAATGGTGCAAGTGGAGGGGTTAGGAGAAATGTCTTTACACAGAGGGTTCTTTGGTGCATGGAATCCTTTGCCACAAGGAATAGCTGAGGCAGAAACCATTGCATCTTTTAAGGAAGAGACCAAGTCAGTGGGATTAGTTTCAGATTGATTTAGCAAAGAACTGGTATAGGCATGATGGGATGAATGGGCTTCTCTGTGCTATAAACTTCTATGGTTCTATGGATATAAAACTATTTGGTTGGGCTCTTAAATTATTAAAACTCAATTGCTGTACTCTCAATTGTTAGTTTGAAATAGTTATTTTCTACCAATTCTAGATGATTGATCATCTGATATAACTAGTGTTATCTATCATGTAAAATTTGGCATATCAGTTCCAATGTCACACTACTATATTTGAATCACATTCTCATCATAATTTTGTAATGACTCCTTTCTTCTCCATCACAAATAAAAAGCAAATTTATAAAATGACTTTTAAAGCAAAAATTGTAGTGTGGGATGAGGTGAAAAGGATAAAACATTACAGGGAAGCATTTGTTAGGATCAATTACAATAAAAAACCTAGATCAGTGAAAAAATGTTTAAATTTTCATATGGTATTGTAATGACTCTCTCTTGGTTCCACGAAGATTGTGTTTGAATCATAGAATCATACAGCACAAAAGGAGGCTGTTCAGCCCATTGTGCCTTTGCCGGCTCTCTGAAAGAGTTATCCAATTAGTCCCACTCCTCTGCTGTTTCCCCATAGCCCTGCAAATTTTTCCTTTTCAAGTATATATCCAATTCCCTTTTGAAAGTTACTATTGAATCTGCTTCCAGCATCCTTTCAGGCAATGCATTCCAGATCATAACAACTCACCGTGAAAAATTTTTCCTCATCTCCCCCCGAGTTCTTTTACCAATTATCTTAAACCTGTGTCATCTAGTTACCGACCCTCCTGCCCATGGAAGCAATTTCTTCTTACTTACTCTATCAAAACCCTTCATATTTTTGAACACCTCTTGTAGGGTATTCCTTATTTCTGGTGATTCTTCGAACTGGACAAATAGTCAAGCAAAGAAAGTCACCCTCACTCACGGTAGTTTCGTTAATCAAAAGTAATTATTTAATGATGCTATAATTCATACGAGCATTCATCAAGCAAAATCAAACCATACATATGACTTTCTTCTATAAAATCCCATTATACACTTAATAATTCACAATGTTATTACGTAGCGGCTTAACAACTCATACACATATCAGGCAAATCATTAATGCATATATAACCTTAAACCAAGGATGTCGCTCATCGAGGCCTGACAGTGACCAGCTTCTTGTGTCTCAAGGTCCTCTTCTTCTTGTGTGATGTTTGACCACATTGTGCGTTCCTTGTGACTGCCGGGTGGGGAAGAGGCTGTTCTTCTCTCGAGGTCTTGTTATATTGTTTTTACCAATAGGACATAGGATTGGGGAGGGTCATTCATTTTATCCAATCGCTCCCTGTTGCTATGCCTCAGTCATTAACATACCTCAAAGATTGACAGTTTAGGCTTTGATCATGTGACTGGAAAACCTTTGATGTAGAAAAGACCATGTGCTCAAACCATGGAATGTAAAAGGCCCCTTTACTATCTCTGTTTATGGCTTTTCATGTAGAGATAGCCCCTTTCATTTCTATACACAAACATATGGTCCTGATGTCTCCAATTTTGATTGCTTCAGTGGTTTCAAATTTATTCCTTATTCCATTTGACCAAATGCTGGATGTAATACTATTTGATGTTCTATAAATCCCAGCTCTTTGATCAAATTTCCAGATAGGAATGACAGGCCCATGCCTTTTCACACCTATCATTACTTTCCCGAGCCGAAGCCTTTGATATATGCCTTTGTTGACTTTTCTTACATCACCCCCTCCTGTGTTGAAAAGCTTGTGTTTCCAAAAGCCAATGTGTTTTAAAAGCCTGACAACCCTTTAAGCTCAATATTATCCATCTAACTTATGTATTTAATAATCTAGATATCTATTCGCAGTACCATGTCCTCGATCCCGAAACTGACACTTCTCCAATGCCATCAGTGTCATTGAGGGAGAAACAGGATTTGCGAGAACACAGTTTACTACGTTACTGTGTTTGCAGGTTTTCAAATGTCTTTGTTTAAAAGGGGCAGTTAACCCTTTCCTTCAAATGTCTCTCATTAAAGGGATTTTGAACCCACACTCTATTAAATCTCCCCTTAATCTTCTCTGCTCAAAGGAGAACAATTCCAGTTTCTCTAGTCTCTCCACATAACTGAAGTCCCTCATCCCTGCTATCATTTGCTCTGAAAACATACTGGAAAAATGGATAAATGATGCCTGACAGTTTGGAAATGCCAAATATTGAACATATATTTTGTTATTTTTACAAATTTGGGAATTTAACATATTTAAATCCTTCTAAGACCAATAAACAAATTCTGCATTTTTAAATGAGGACAGCTGCATAGTAGCATGATAATTGTTAAATTATATGAGTCCAACTCATACATTAGTAGCCCTACTTGATGCAGTTTTATGGGGCTGATTTTAACCCTACCTGCCTGGCTGGCGGGCAGTTAAAATTGCCCAAGTTACTTACCCACCCTAGAGCTGCTGGGAGCTGACAGATTTGTATTTTAACCTGCTCTCCTGAGCAGGTGGCAAGAACACCATTCCAAAGCAGGCAGGGTCCTTTTTAACCTGTGCATGTTGGGTCCCCATGACATAGAATCATAGAAAGTTACAGCACAGAGGGAGGCCATTCGGCCCATCATGTCCATGCCAACCGAAACGATGAAGTCATTGGGACCCGACTGCATTTTTAACTCGGTGGCCTGAGCAAGGAGCCACAGTGAATTTCCTGCCAAGTGAAGAAATCGAGGAAAAGGATCAGGGCTGGAAGGAGATCAGGGGGGCCGGAAAGAAGATCGGGAAGTCAGGAAGAAAATCAGGGGGATGGGGAGGAGATCAAGGGGCTGGGGAGGAGATTGGATGGACCGGGAAGAAGATCGGGGGCCAAGAAAACTGGGGGAGGGGTGCGGGAATGGAGATCGGGGAACCAGGACTTGGAGATCGGATGAAGAGTCGGAGATATGTAGATGTCCAGCGTGGTGGTGGGGGGGGGGTCCACCATCGGAGTGAGGGAGCACGGAGAAGCAGCTATCGACAGAGTCTGTAATTGGGAATTTGGTGAGTGAGGGGAATCGGTGCAGTAAGGGGTGAGGTGCATTTGTTTAGACAGCAGAGCGGAGAGGAGCGTACCGAGAGCGGGTCACAGCAACAACAAAACCAAACTGCAGTGTGACGTCACAGGTAAGGCAGGTAGGTGGTTGGTGGTGAGCATCTCTTCTGTTTTCTTCATTCTTAGGACTGTGTGCTAAGTAACTTATAGCATAAAACTAATTTTAAAAAAAAACTAAATTTAATTTAATAAATTAAACAAGGCCAGCACTTGGTTCAACCTAAATATAATTTGATTGGCATTGTAGTAATCAATTAAATAAATAAAATAGTTATGACAGGGCAGGAGATGTGTTGCAGCTGCAATATGTGGGAGCTACTGGACAGTTTTGTTCAGGGCGACTACATCTGCGGTAAGTGTCTGCAGCTCGATGAACTTCGGCTCCGAGTTGAGGAGCTGGTGTCCGAGCTGCAGAAATTGCGAGGCATCAGGGAGGGAGAAAGCTACCTGGGCACTTTGATCCAGGAGGCAGTCACGCCCCTTAGACTAAATACTGTAGAATTGGCACGTGGTCAGAGACAGGAGGGTGTGACTGCGAGTGAGGCAGGTACGGGGATCCAGGGGGGAGCATTGCAGGAGCCTCAGCCTCTGCACTTATCCAATAGATACGAGGTTCTTGCAGCCATTGTGGACGAGTGCAGGGACTGCAGAGAGGATGAGCAAACTGGCAACAGCACCGTGGTTCAGGGGGCCATTCAAGTGGGGGGAGTAAAAAGGAATGTGGTTGTAGGAGGCGACAGTATAGTTAGAGGGATAGATACTGTTCTCTGCAGCCAAGAACGAGAGTCCCGAAGTCTTTGTTGCCAATCCGGTGCCAGGGTTAAGGACATCTCCTCAGGGCTGGAGAGAAACCTGGAGTGGGAGGGGGAGGATCCAGTTGTTGTGGTCCACGTAGGTACCAACGACATAGGTAGGACTAAGAAAGAGGTTCTGCTGAGGGAGTTTGAGCAGCTAGAGACTAAATTAAAAAGCAGAACCACAAAGGTGATAATCTCCGGATTATTACCCGAGCCATGAGCAAATTGGCACAGGGTAAATCAGATCACAGAGATGAATGCGTGGCTCAAAGATTGGTGTGGGAGAAGTGGGTTTCAATTCATGGGGCACTGGCACCAGTACTGAGAAAAGAGGGAGTTGTTCCATTGGGACTGGCTTCACCTGAACCATGCTGGGACCAGTGTTCTGGCAAACGGAATAACTAGGGCGGTAGAGAAGGCTTTAAACTAAATAAAGGGGAGGGCTCAGGTGGAGCGAAGTTTAGATTGATGAAAAGACAAGGAAGTCGTACAGGAAAGTGATGGGGGTAATGATAAACAGAATGTGTCGGGAAGGGACAGAGCATACAAACATAAGAGTGCACTAGCAAATGGGGCCGGGGTAGGAAAGAATGGTAAAAAGACAAAATTAAAGGTTCTTTATCTGAATGCACGCAGCATTCGTAATAAGATAGATGAACTGACGGCACACATAGAAACAAATGGGTATGATCTCGTGGCCATTACAGAGATACGGTTGCAAGGTGACCAAGGTTGGGAGCTAAATATTCAGGGTTATTTAACATTTCGGAAGGATAGGAAAAAAGGTAAAGGTGGTGGGGTAGCTCTGTTAATAAAGGATGAAATTGGTATAATAGTGAGAAATGATCTTGGCTCAGAAGACCAAGATGTCGAATCAATTTGGGTGGAAGTAAGAAATAGCAAGGGAAAGAAATCACTGGTGGGAGTAGTATATAGGTCCCCTAACAGTAGCTACACTGTAGGGCAAAATATAAATCAGGAAATAAGAGGGGCTTGAAAAAAGGTAATGCAATAATCATGGGCGATTTTAACTTTCACATAGATTGGACAAATCAAATTGGCAAAAATAGCCCTGAGGAGGAGTTCATAGAGTGTATTAGGGACTGTTTCTTAAACCAATACATCGGGGAACCAACCAGGGAACAGGCCATTTTGGATCTGATAATGGGTAACGAAACAGGATTAATTAATGATCTCAAAGTAAAGGATCCCTTGGGAAGCAGTGATCATAACATGATGAATTTCACATCCAGTTTGAGAGCGAGGATCTTGGGTCTGAAACTACTGTATTAAACTTAAATAAGGGCAATTATAAAGGAATGAGGGCGGAATTGGCTAAAGTGGACTGGGTAAACAGATTAGATGGTATGATGGTGGATAAGCAGTGGCAAACATTTAAAAAGATATTTTATGACTCGCAACAAAAATATATCCATTAGGAGGAAAGACTCTACAAAAAGAGTGAACCAACTATGGCTAACTAAGGAAGTAAAGGATGGTATCAGGTTAAAAGAAAAAGCATACATGGCAAAGATTACTGGTAAGCCCGAAGATTGGGAAAACTTTAAAAACCAGCAAAGGATGACTAAAAGAATAATAAAGAGGGAGAAAATAAATTATCAGAGTAAACAAGCAAGAAATATAAAAACTGACAGTAAAAGCTTCTACAAGTGTATAAAAAGGAAGAGGGTAGCTAAAGTAAACATTGGTCCCTTAGAGTGTGGAAGTGCATGAAGGGATACTTGACCATATTAACTCTTTATTAATTCACTTAACTCACATAATAGACCTAGCCACGAGTACACATAGAAGCACAATTGTGTAATTACTTTTGAGTTTCTCACGTTGATAATTGATTTCGTTGAGCAAGTCGCCTAGCACAGCCTGTGCAGCCTGTCCTCCCCCGAGATAAGGGATGTAGCTAACTACAGGAATAAATGGCCATATAGCCTTGAGACTAGCTACAGCCCTACTGATAATGAGAGACAGGAATGTAGGGAGAAAGCAGATCACTAACACTTTCTCAGGCCTACGTGCAAGGTAACAAGATGGCTATGGGTGTTCGAGGGCGGGCTCACTATTTGATTGACCAACTACCTGAGCCAATAAAGAATGTACGTGTACGCCCATATTCTATAACAGTTGGGGCGTTGTTTACTGAATTGTATAAACGTGAGCTGTTTCTTTAACTTGGCGAAGTTGTAACCTCAACTATTGTTTTGAGGTGCTCTTCCATTTGTATACAAGTTGAGGTTCAATAAAGTTTCTCTTTGTACTACTTGTTTGGATGTTAATGCATTTGTATAGTAATAAGTAATATTAAGTTTCGACAGTTTGTTGGAGGTTCCACCGAGATCGCTTGTGACCCCCAGTAAGTACGGACACAGGTTGTTATTACAACTAGGTTTTCTGTGCAAGCCGCAGACGCACTGCGATTAGTAAGTGTATGCATTAACTGACGTGACTAATTCTTCTGTTTGCCTTTAGGAATCGAAAGGCAATCATAGGAAATGTGTTTCGTATAGACAAGGAGAAAGGAAAAAAAGGATCTTGTCAGATTGCTCGATATTGTCAGCTGCGGTGTTGTAGTAACGGGCTGAGAGAGAACAATAACGGAGTAGATCTGTGAAACCGGTAAAGTAACTAGAGTGACGTTGAGACTGCTGTATAGGGCCAACAGACGGGCACTACTAGAGAGGCGCCAGAGAAAAAGGTAACAAGGTTACAGACGATTAAAGTAAATTAATATTCGGAACTGAGTGAAATTGTAATTTGAACAAGTCTGTGTTGGCGACAAACGCAGACTGGTGTTAATGTCGCATAGTGTTAAAGTATACAAGAATCTTGTGTAAGTCAGCTGATCCAACCAATTGCAGACGTTTCTCTCATGCACCTAGCCTGAGCTGGTTATTAAGAGGGTTTTAACGCCACGTGAAGGCCAGGACCCTAAGGTAGGTGTAGAGAATACATGACATCTTGTCCGATCAGCTGAATTATCAAGTATAGAATTGCAATAGTTAAGATAGGCCTTGATTGTTGTGTAATTACAGTGTGAAGGATTGTATAAACTATAAGCCATGGGTGCCAGCGCAAGCAAAATCCCTCCAAAGGGAACACCTGCTGCTTACACGTACAAAAACTTTGGGAAAGAAACGACTGACGAGTTGATAGTTTGGTCAAAATGGACCAAAACTAGGAAATATCCCTTTCCCGAAGGCGGTACATTTAATATGGATAATATTAAGTGTTTAGAAGAATGTTTAGAGGACAGAGACCCGAGAAAGAAAGGTGAAAAGGGGTTAAGTGGGCGGCATTCTCAGATTGGAAGAAAGAAGCCGAATCAAGGCCCGAACGAAGTAAAGCCAATACTAAACAAGATATAAAAATTAAACAAATGTTAATGAAGAAACAGCCGCCGTTAGCTGTGCCATTATATCCGGCCATACCCACGGCCCCAGACGAAGATGACGATTATTTCATAGGACAGATGCAAGCCCCACGAAACCCTCCGGCTTATCAGGAGGAGGCACTCGCACTGCCCGAGGACGAGGGGGACTCCGTTAACCCTTTGGATCCCCCACCTCTATTTAATCCTGAGGACGGCGCCACTGGCAGGACAGCTGCCCAGACCCCCTCCCAGACTGCGGGCCCAAGCCAGGGTACCCGGGGTGCCAGGGAAAGAGTCCGTAAAGAAGCTAGGGGGATGGATGAAAGGGAACCTAAGCCCTCTCCAGCTATAAAACAACTACCCCTAATACGTTTCCCCAATGTCCATGCTGCAGACGGAGACCCAGTTTGCATCCACCGTCCATGGACAGCCACCGAATTGAGAGGAATTCTTCAGGACTTACAGGACCCCTCCAAAGACTTAGAAAAGTCTATCGACGAATTGAAAACGATAGTCATTTGTCATCAACCAACCATAGTAGATATGGATCAGTTATTACACGCATGGTTGAAAGATAATAAATATAAAAGACTGTGTGAGGGCAATGAAAGTTTTGCCCTTATCCGAAACCATAGGGCAGCCAGCAGACCGGACGAGACAGTGGCAGATGATGCATTCTGCCAAAATTTGTATGATGTAATGCACGTAAAATTCCCCAAGAAAACAAATTGGACTAAGATTACAGAAACAAGTCAAAAGAAAGATGAGGATGTTGAGGATTATATAGAAAGAATGGAGAATATTTTTGATCAGTGTTCTGGTATGACCAAAGATGCATACCAAGTGCCACTTGTTAACGCCCTCGTTAACAGACTCAGACCAGAATTAAAAGACCCACTGACTTTGATATGCCTAGATTGGAGACACAAAACTATGCCCCAATTGATGTCCATTCTAAAGAATGTCCAGGATCGTCGTAGAGAAAGCAAAGAGAATAAAAGTAAAACTTCAATGTATGCAGAAACAAAAATGACTCCAAATGACCCGCTCACCTTGTATTATATGGGACATAATAGAGGGAGGGGACGCCCACAACGCAGACGTGGATCAGGCCCACCTCAATCAGGAGGTTTTGGGCATCCCGGTGTTGGAAATCCTCAAAAACCTTTTTATGGTCTGTGTTTTAATTGTGGGAAAAGTGGACATTGGCGATCGAACTGTCCTCAGCCCGACAGAAGGTCTGCCAATGGTCCACCACAAAATTATGCTGATCAACCCACCACTCGACCCCAAGCTCAATTTTCGACTGGGAATTCATGGGGTAATTCAAATCGTAATGATCCCTGAAATTATCCCACATGACGCCCTCGAACCCTCCTGTGTCAGAAACCTGATTGTCAAATGCCGATAGTCTCTGTGAACGCTGGTCAAGAACCATGCCTCTATCTACACATGGGGGAAAACAAGTGCCCTTTCTTGTTGATACGGGTGCTACTAACTCTTTATTGTCCAAAGAAATGGCAAAAGAAGCCTCCAAAACGGATAAAAGTGTACAATGTGTTGGCCTGTCAGGAGTTACACAAACCATGCAATGGTCAGGACCATTAGACATAAAATCAGAAGTATTCCACGGACAACATGCATTCCTACTATCAGAGGACGCACCCGTTAATTTACTTGGACGCGATCTCTTATGCAAAATGAGAGCCACCATCATATGTACGGATAAGGGATTAGAAGTGTCTATCCCCAAAGAAACCTATGGAATGTACTCCCTTCGAGAATTTGAGTCACCCGTCCTATTCACTACCACCCACCTTTTCAGCACAACAGGCAGAACTATTCACCCTCACACGAACCTGTATTGTTGCTACTGGGAAAACAGCCACCATTTACACAGACTCACGATATGCATTCGGCACTGCACATGATTATGGACAGATTTGGAAATTGCGTGGATTCCTGACATCAAATGGAACAACCATTAAAAATGCTGAACAGATCAACTATCTCTTGCTAGCACTAATGGAACCTGTTTTAGTGGCTGTGGTAAAATGTAAAGCCCATACCGGTGGACGAGACCAAGTCTCTCTGGGCAATGAAAGAGCTGATCTAGCAGCAAAACATGCAGCACTTTCTGACACAGGACCTCTGGTCTCCCTTATGGTTTCCAGAGAGAAAGATCCAGAATCGGTACCCCCATCATTAAAAGATGTCATTGAACATCAGTCCAGGGCGGGGGAAAATGAAGTGGTGGAATGTACAAGGAACCAGGAGGGTTTATGGGTCCACCACGACGGCCGTGTGGTGGCCCCTCGCCAACTCTTACCCTGGCTCGCTAGATGTGTTCATACCTTTACGCACGCTGGTAAGACTGGAATGACCGACTATGTGAATCAAACATGGTTTGTGCCAGGTCTAACCAAGGCTTTCGCTCAAATTAGCGACCAATGTACCATCTGTCACCGAATGAATCCTGGAAAAACTGAAAGGACAGTACGTTCTGTGCATCCGGGTCCTGAAGGACCCTTTACACACTTGCAAATGGATTTTATTGAATTATCCCCATGTGTGGGATATAAATATGTGTTAGTAATAATTGACATGTTTTCTAGATGGATTGAAGCTTTTCCTTGCAGAAAGAATGATACTACAGCTGTTGCTAAATGTCTGCTTAGAGAAGTTATACCGTGCTTCGGTATACCCCATAAGTTGTCAAGCGACAACGGGGCACAATTTACAGGAATCGTTGTAAAGGAACTGTGTAAAGGACTAAAGATTGATCAACACTTTCACTGTAGTTATCACCCACAGTCATCAGGCACAGTTGAGCGATACAACGGCATGTTAAAAAACAAATTGTCTAAACTTTGTGAGGAAACGGGACTCAAGTGGGTAGATGCATTGCCTTTAGCCCTCATGGTCATGAGATCCTCAACCAGCAGGGTGACGGGACTGTCACCACATGAGATTGTAATGGGACAGCCACAGCGTCTGCCATTCTCAGCATCCCTGTCTGTAAAACAGATGGATATACATACAATGGAGGAGGACATGCTACAGTATTGTGTCACGTTAACTAACTGTATTTCTAGTTTTCACTGACAGGTCAAACAAGCACAGCTTGAACCCACAGGAGAGAGGTGTCACAGTATCGAGCCAGGAGATACTGTCTACATAAAGATCTTTAAGCGAAAGAACGGACTCCAGCCCCAGTTTGAAGGACCCTATCAAGTGCTCCTCACAACGAACACCGCCGTGAAAGTGAAGGAACGACCTACGTGGATACACGCGTCCCACTGAATGTACGTGTACACCCATATTCTATAACAGGTGGGGCATTGTTTACTGAATTGTATAAACGTGGGCTGTTTCTTTAACTTGGTGAAGTTGTAACCTCAACCATTGTTTTGAGGTGCTCTTCTACTTGTATACAAGTTAAGGTTCAATAAAGTTTCTCTTTGTACTATTTGTTTGGGTGTTAATGCATTTGTATAGTAATAAGTAATATTAAGTTTTGACAAGAGGATGAGACTGGGGAAATAATGATGGAAAACAAGGAAATGGCAGAGGAATTGAACAGATATTTTGTATCTGTCTTCACAGTAGAAAACACTAATAACATACCAATAATAGTAGAAAATCAAGGGGCAAAGGGGAGGGAGGAACTAAAAACAATCACTATCACTAGAGAAAAAATACGAGGTAAACTAATGCGTCTAAAGGCTGACAAGTCCCCTGGACCTGATAGTTTGCATCCGAGGGTCTTAAAGGAAGTGGAGGAAGCGGCTACAGAGATAGCGGATGCATTGGTTGTAATCTTCCAGAATTCACTAGATTCTGGAACGGTCCCAGCGGATTGGAAAACTGCAAACGTAACACCCCTATTCAAGAAGGGAGTGAGACAGAAAAGGTAACTATAGACCAGTTAGCCTAACATCTGTCATTGGGAAAATGCTAGAATCCGTTATTAAGGAAGTAGTGGCAGGACATTTGGAGACTCATAATACAATCAAGGAGAGTCAACATGGTTTTATGAAGGGGAAATCATGTCTGACAAATTTATTAGAGTTCTTTGAGGAAGTAACGGGCAGGGTGGATAAAGGGGAACCAATGGATGCAGTATATTTGGATTTCCAAAAGGCATTCGATAAGGTACCACATAAAAGATTACTGCACAAGATAAGTGCTCATGGTGTTGGGGGTAATATACTGGCATGTTTAGAGCATTGGCTAACTAACAGAAAACAAAGAGTCGGGATAAAAGGGTCATTTTCAAAGTGGCAATCTGTAACTAGTGGTGTGCCGCAGGGCTCATTGCTGGGGCCTCAACTATTTACAATATAAATCAATGACTTGGATGAAGGAATAGAGTGTCTTGTGGCCAAATTTGCTGATGATACAAAGATAGGTGGAAAAGCAAGTTGCGATGAGGACACAAAGGGCTCGATTTTCGGACCCCCAAGCCGGCTGGTTCATGGCGGGGGGGATCCGAAAATCGGGGATTCCCGGGGAAGGTCCGGAGCCCGGCTCCAGCCTACCCACTTCCGGGTTCCCCAGTGACGCGCTTACATGCGCGCGCAGCCCCCACATGCAGGACTCCCGCCGGCAAGTAAAGCCGGCGGGGTGCCACTTAAAGTAATTAAGTCGGTACTTCAGGTCATTTACAGACCTGATTGACCTGATATTTTAGGAGGGGTGGAATTTTCAAATCAACTGAGACTGTTTCCCGTACTGGGGGAAACACTCCCAGTTGAAACGGACGTGTTGCAGCCATCAGCCTGTGGGAGCTGCAAAGGTCCATTTGACAGGTGGAGGGGGGAGACCCTCACTCATTGCAGGAGGCCACTCTGTCACTTTGGACAAAGTTTGGCCTTCACCACCCTCCTCCTAACAATAAAATTCACAAACTTGCAACCTCAACCCTGGTGTGCAGACACATTTACCGACCTTGCGGACCCCCTCAAACGTACATCTTCCGGATGGGAGCCGCCGTAGCTGCAGTCATGACCTCCTCAGAGGACGAACAGCATCACCAGCCTCGCCGACCACGCCGTCCACCTCTGACACGTGGAGCTCCACAACACAGTGCTGTGACACCTCCACCTGCACAGCAGGAGGGAGGGCAACTGCAGAGAGAGATGCGTCGCAGAAGGCACTACCCTCGCCACAGGGTCTATAGACCGAGGCTCAGCTTCCTGGACCTCTCTGAGGAGCAGTGCATAAGGAGGCTCAGAGTCAGTCGCCAGGTAGTCGCGGACATCTGCAGCCTCCTTAATGATGAGCTGCTCCTGGATGGACCGGGCAGCATCTTCTTACCTGTCGTTGTCAAAGTCACCACTGCCCTCAACTTCTTCGCCTCCGGATCCTTCCAGGGTGCCACCGGGGACATCACCTGGGTGTCTCAGTCGTCTGCAGACAAGTGCATAAGGCAGGTCACCGACGGCTTGTTCTGCAGGGCCTCGCACTATATCAACTTCCCCATGGATGACCTCAGCCAGATGGAGAGGGCAGTGGGATTCCACGCTGTGGCTGGCTTCCCACGGGTGCAGGGTGTAATCGATTGCACCCATATAGCATATCCATACGAGCCAGGACTGTTCATCAACAGGAAGGCTATCACTCCATCAACACTCAGCTCATCTGTGATCATCGCAAGAGATTCCTTCACGTGTGTGCCAGATACCCTGGCAGCTGCCACGATTCCTTCATCCTCATGGAGTCCACCGTCCCGCCCCTCTTCCACTCACCCAACACCCGCACGGGCTGGCTCCTCAGGGACAAGGGATATCCCCTGCACACGTGGCTTATGACACCTCTGAGGAACCCCACCACCGAGCAACAGCGTCACTATAACGACAGCCACATTCAATATGCGCCACACGGAGTGGGACGCATTGGGGGTGATTTTAAACCCCAAGAACGGGTGGGTTGGGGGCGGGTGGAAGTTGAAAATAGTTGTTTTTTGGGTTGCGACCGCAACCCGGCTTTATTTCTGGGTTTAATGTCGGCGAGTAAAAGTACAGGCTTCCCACTGGGAATGCAAAGTCCGAAAATTTTGCAGTTACAACCAAAAAAAACAACTATTTTCAACTCACACTCGCCCCCAACTCACCCGTTCTTGCGGTTAAAAATCACCCCCATTATAGTCGTCTGTTGTGCCCTGCACAACATGGCACAACAGAGAGGGGTGCTGCTGGAGGAGGCCCCATCCACATCTGCCACCCATATTGAGGAGGAGGAGGAGGGCGAGGAGGAGGAGGAACAACTCATGGGCAGAACAGCGGCTCACCTGGCTACTTGTGAGGCCAGGGAGTCACTGATATGTGAACGGTTCTCCTAACATCAGACTGTGTGAAGAGTCCAGTCCTCATCACCTGGACAGAGGAGTGACCACACCAGCCCCCTCCCCTGTCCCCTGCACAAAACAGTGGTGCAACTATACCTACACCCACTGTAGAATGAACCAATGGGTGGCATCAAGTATGTGTGTTCATGGTGAACCTCATGAAAGGGACCCATTCCACATGACAGTCAAGAATGGGTAAGACGTGGCAGTAGTGGTGATAATAACAAGATTTATTGTGAATGTGGAAGAAAACAAATATAAATAAAAAACATGACAAATCGTCAAACACCCTTGTGCATCCCCTTTGTGCTCACAAAACCTTCGCCTTATGTTTACGGGAACCCCTACGTGGTGCTACCCCTGTGGCTTCAGCAGAGGTAGTGGCAGGTTGCTCTTGTCCATGCCCTGACCGATGAGATGCTTTGCGCGGACGCCGTCTGGATTTCGGTGCCCGTGAGGGCCCCTCCAAAGACTGCTCCATCTGCACCTGTGCAGGGGCAGACTCGGCCACCTGGAGAGGGGGCAGCATTGCGGGTGCTGGTTGAGAGGGGGGCAACGGGTGAGATGTGGGACCACTTTGAGTGAGGTCCCCACTTCCATGTCCCCTTTCACCATCATCCCTCTCCTGGCCCAGGTCCACATCACTCCTTCCACCCTGCTGGACGACAGTTTGGAGGGCTTGTGTGAAGCCTTGGCAGGCCAGTTTTAAGGTATCTGTCAGCCTGTTTAATGCGGCAGAATGTTGCTCACCCTGAATCCGAACGACCATTGTCAGGGACTGAATGGACTCATTGTTGAGCCATGCTTGACGCTCGATGGAGGCTAGTCTTTCCTCCATCACAGATGTTCCTGCACCTACCCGCGACACTATCTCAGAGATGCCTTCACGTCCCTGTGACAGTATTCCACTCATGCAGGAGTTGGACTCCTCCATCCTCTGCACGATTGTGGAGAGTGCACGTGGCAACTGTTCCAGTACCTCGGCAATGTGCTGCTGCCCCTCGATAACTCTCCTTTTCACGGATGGCCCCCATGGTTCAGCATCTGGGTCCAGCTGAGCAGAGCCTGGAGAAGAGTGCTCCCACCGACGCGGACTCGCCACAGCTGCCCCTGCCACTAGGGTCTGCTCGTGCTCACATGTGCGTGGTGACTCACCATGTGCAAGCCCAACTTAGTGAGGAACGGAACCCACCGAGGTGTGTGTATCTGCGCTGGTGGATGGCTGGCTCAGATGTGACGATGCCCCCTCAGAAGCCGGCAGGTCCTCTGAGGAATTGTCCTCCACAGTCACGGCGGTCGCAGATGGCCCTGCAAGAGAACAGAAAGCAATATTAAGCATGTGGACAGATGTTGAGGTGCTGCAGATGCCAAGTGATGCTAAGATCATTTGCTATCATGAGTGCTGAGTGTTAGCTTTCTGTCACCAGCCACTTGTGCAATCCCAGTCTCGGCATCCGCCACGGACAAGCACTCCAGCCTGCGGCTTATCTCGAGTGCCTGCTGCACCGCATCTGTGAATGCCACCTGGTGTGGCGGGCCCCCTCCGGTCCTTGCCCTCTCCCAGGCATTCTGGCATCTCTTCTCCTATCAAGGCAAAACACAGAGGCGTGATTGAGTGATGGTTGCATGGTGACCCGCTGCATGCATTGGTGTGGGTGGGGTTGAGCGTGAGGGAGATGCATGGTAGGGTGCATGTGAGACATAGCCGTGAGATTGTATAAGGATTGGGTTACGTGGTAGTGTTCGAATGGGAACTGGGGCAGTCAGTACGTGCAGGCAAGGTGAGGAGGATAGTTGAGTGGATGTGAGGAGTGATGCGAGAGCGTTGTGGTGGCAGTGCAGAAGGAGTTGTGTGGTGGTGGAGGTGATGTGGAAGACGGAGTGTGTGAGAATGCGTAAGTATACTCACTTTGGCTGACCTAGTTAGGTCATTAAATCTCTTCCTGCACTTCACCCAGGTTCTGGACACATTGCCACTGCTGGTGACCTCCTCGTCCACCTTCAGCCAGGCCTTCTTGGTGGTGGAGGGAGGGCACTTCCTCCCATCCGATGGGAAAAAGATTACCCACGCACCCAGTCGACCTCCCATTACCAACCCGCCTCCCTCCTAATATCGGGCCCAAAGTGTCTGCAAAGGGATATTGACAGGTTAAGTGAATGGGCAAAAATTTGGCAGATGGAATATAATGTGGGAAACTGTGAAGTCATCCACTTTGGGAGGAAAAATAAAAAAGCAAAATATTATTTGAATGGAGAAATACTACAAAATGCTGCGGTACAGAGGGATCTAGGTGTCCTGGTACATGAAACAAAAAAAGTCAACATACAGGTGCAGCAGGGAAGGCAAACAGAATATTGGCCTTTATTTCTAGGAGGATGGAGTATAAAAGCAGGGAAGTCATGCTACAACTGTACAGGGTGCTGGTGAGACCACACCTGGAGTACTGAGTACAGTTCTGGTGCCCTTATTTAAGGAAGGACATACTTGCATTGGAGGCAGTTCAGAGAAGGTTCACTAGGTTGATTCCCGGTATGGAAGGGTTGTCTTATGAGGAAAGATTGAACAGGTTGGGTCTATACTCATTGGAGTTTAGAAGAATGAGAGGAGACCTTATTGAAACGTACAAGATTCTGAGGGGACTCGATAGGGTAGATAGTGAGAGGATGTTACCCCTCATGGGGAACCTAAAACTAGGGGGCATAGTCTCAGAATAAGGGGTCGCCCGTTTAAGACAGAAATGAGGAGGAATTTCTTCTCCCAGAGGATCGTGAATCTTTGTAATTCTTTACCCCAAAAAGCTGTGGAGGCTGAGTCATTGAATACATTCAAGGCTGAGTTAGACAAATTTTTGATCAGCAAGGGAGTCAAAGGATAGGGGGAAAAGGCGGGAAACTGGAGTTGAGGTAAAAATCACATCAGCTATGATCTCATTGAATGGCGGAGCAGGCTCGAGGGGCTGAATGGCCTACTTCTGCTCCTATCTCTTATGGTCTTATGGGGGCTGGCAGCCGATCACAGGGTTCCTGTCAGTCAGCTGAGCTTGTTGGGCCTAGATGAAGCATTCCTGCTCCTCCGGGCCCACAAGCAGTGCAATAAAGGCACTCACCTCATGGATCCAGCCCTTCCTGCCTGCTTTCACCTGACATGAATTGGAAGCGATGGGAAATCCGACCACGTAAGGTTAAATTCATTTTAATTTTCCAATACACAAAATATTAAGTACCTCAAGTATCTCAATGAGGTATATTGCCCTTTTAAGTATCAGCCCGCCAGCTTTAAGTGGGAGCAGGACTTCCTGGTGTCTGCTGTGTACATGCACAACAAACCTGCCTGGGTCAAACCCCGAAGTGGACGAGTTGGAGCCGGGATGATGTCCTGCTCCAAAAGCTCTTATTGTGACCTCCCATTCACCCGTTCTTGGGGGTTAAAATTTACCCCCATGTGTCAGAGATTGAGCTGGTCATTTTCATGATTGCAGCCAAACAAGTGTCAGTTTGGTGATTTTGCATCAAGTGTGAGGCCACCTCGGTGAGGCAGTTTCTCACTACTTCTATTTCATGCTGCAATCAGTGCAAAGCCACCTTTTGAAACTTTAAGTGTCCACTCAGACTTTGTTTAGTGTTCAAGTTATGGGATTGTTCAGTCAACAGCTTAGCACAAGTATTCAGAAAGCTTTCACAAATTAAAATTAAGTGAAATTAGAATAAAACGAATTAACCATCATATTGGGAATTACATGCTTTACTCGCTATTTTTCCAAGATTCCTTTCTGTACGTTTTGTCTTTTTGCTAAGATGATATTCAGAAATTTATATTGTAGCATTTCTGTCACACTGCTGTGCAAAATGTCTCAGCGGGGTTGGCACAGTGTTTTCAGGCTCTTAGTCTTTGGTAAGACTGACATCATGTTGCAGCAGGATGCCTGTGGGAGATGGCCCTACATCTTTGCACTGACAGCATGTCCATTCCAACAGCTGGCATTTTGCCCCAGTGAAGACAGTTTTCCTGTGAATTAAATTTAAATAAGCAATGTCATAAGGCTCATCAATGAATAATACCAGCGGGCAGAATGCTAGTTTATAAGTAGCAAGTTGACAGAAGCTTACAGAGGGTTTCCGCAATAGTAATTAGGATAGTATATCCCTGTACTTGCAGCAAAGTGAATGGAACCCAACATCATGGTTGACAGGATGTCATGAGTGAAAACGATAGCCAGTCCTACATTGTCAGTGCTTATTACATGGGAGTATTGCCAATAGTTTGTTTATGATTTGGGTTACTTCCCAATAGTCTTTATTCATGCTGTCTGCAAAAGTTTGCTTCCATAGGCACATTCTAGAGCTGTTTGCACCTTTAACATTAGAATGGTTTTTATTCAATATGCTCAGTGTGGGGATAGGGGAAGGTTAGCTAAACAGACAGTGCAACCACACAAAGGAGGAGATTGCCCATTCAAGATGGTAGCTTTGATTGGCAGCTTGGCAAACCAAATCCTCAACACAGAGAGCTGAGGGAGTGGTTGAAGTCAGTTTTTGTCTCTCTATCTGGAGAAATCAGTCCACAGCAGTCTGTGTTTGGAACAGACAGAGTGGTTTCATTTGTTCTCCAGCCAGTGAGGGAGGCTATGAAACTCATAGGAACAAGAGTAGGACATTTTGTCCCTCAAATCTGTTCCATCGTTCAATTTAATCATGATTGATCCGAATACACGTAGCCTGTAAGAGTAAGGTTAGTGCCAGTTAGTTCAGGAACTTTGAAATTGTGAACAAGTTTAGCCCATAGTAGTTTTATGATGATACAATAGGAAATCGATTGAATCTTACTGTGAAAACTATATTCTGTTCCATCATATATTTCATTTAAATTAAACCAAATTTGTTGGTTTACAATTGACCTAATCTCACTGAAGTGCTTTTCAGTCTACCTTCTGAAAAGTCAAGGGACCATGTGGCAACATATGTGAGGTTGTGTATCCAATACATGCAACAAGGAGTCTCTGTTACAACCCCCCTCATTTAATTAGATATTGGGCAGTAAACACACTTGTAAGTGACCAGTTCCACAGATGTATTGTCAGCTTTTTTGTACAAGCAGAAATACTGTAAGTAAATATGTAATAATTCCTATTATAAATGCAAAGCACACCATTTCTGTTTAGATAATTAGCAGCTCTGCTTGATAATAACCCATCAGTTCTCATGAGACAACTTAAAACCTACTAAAAATCACGCCTGCAATATCAATTCTACACACAATTTAACAAAATATTTAAGTAACCCACTTTAACTGTTCTTTGCTCAAAGCTGTCAACATCAGTGAATGTTTGGAGTGACACAATTAAGAGTGACAGTTTGTAAATCTATCTAAACATATAAAGGAGCTCTGCTTATATTTTTAAAGCAATTACATCAAAATGAGTTACAATTTAAACAGCAATAAGCAGTTGTCACTCTAAATGAGTGATACCTGCTGGGTTTACTTGTACGAAGATATTTGTATTTAATGTCATCAATGCATGGTTAAGGACAGGTGAACTACAGGGGAGTCTATTTACTAAAAATATGTCATATGCAGGATTTTTGTGCAAGCTATGCAACTTAGTACTGCTTCTCTGGATACAAGATAATATGGTGAGCTTTGGAAATGGCAAATTATAGGCTGAGTAAAGTGTGTATTATAGGCTTACAGCATAACTGCAGTAAAGGGTCCTGCATCAATTTATCAGATCCCTTTATATATGAATATATATATGTTAGAGTTCATTGAGGAGGTGACAGATAAAGTGGATGGGGGAAATGTAGTGGATGTGGTGTACATGGGCTTTCAGAAAGCCTTTGATAAGCTAGCACGCAGGAGACAAATGGAGAGGATTTAGGGGCATGGAATTACGGGAAGAATGGCAAATTGGATTAAAAACTAGTTAGAAAGGAGGAAACAGAGTGTTGGAGTTAATGGTTGGAAGTGGGTAGTGATCTTCAGTTCTGGGACCACTTGTGTTCACTGTGTACATCAATAATTTGCATAGAGGGAATGGTGTCCTGGCCAATTACTGCTCCATCAGCCTCCTCCCAATCATTAGTAAAGCAATGGAAGGAGTCACCAATAGTTCCATCAAGCGACATCTACTCACAAATAACCTGCTCAGTTCACATTCCAACAGAACCACATGGCTCCAAACTTCATCATAGTCTTGATCCAGATATGGGCGCAGACATTGAATATCAGAGGATGGGTTAGCGTAGCTGCCCTTGACATCAAGGCAGCATTTGACTAAGTATAGCAACAAGGAGCTCCAGCAAAACTGATGTCAATGTGGGTCAACGGGAAAGGCCTCCAGTGGCTAGTGTCATATTTGAAACAAAGTAACATGGTTGTGGTTGTCGGAGGCTAGTCATCACAGCCCCAGGATACTGCTACAGGAGTTCCTCAGGAAGGCGTCCTCACCCCAGTCATGTTCAACTGCTTCATCAATGTCGTTTCCTCCATTATAAGTTTAGGAGTGTAACTGTTTTCTGGCAATTCTGCAGTGTTCAGAACTCCTCTGATAATGGAGCAACTCATGCCAGGATTGCAGTAGGGCATGGATAACATCCAGCTTTGGGTTAACAAGTGGCAGGTAACATTCCTGCCACATAATGACTATCTTGAACAAGTGTACACACTCATTGAGTCCCCTACCATTAACATCATGAGGGTCACCACTGACCAGAAGCTTAACTGAAGCAGCCATATTAGCAACTTGTCTACATGAGTAAAGCAGAGACTCTATGACAAGTGGCTTTCATCAAGTCAGGAATGTGACGGAATACTCACCATTTGCTTGGATGCAGTTTGCTTGATCGGTACCTCTGCCACTGGACTCAACGTCTACCCCTTTACAACCAGCACTGTGATTGCAGCATATACGATCTACAAGGAACATTAAACAATTTACAGAGATTACTTCAACAACATCTCCTTCCCCTGCCACCTCGAAGAAGAACAGCAATTTCATGGGAACGCCATCATCTTGAAATTCCCCCCAAGTCAGCAAAGATAGGGAAGGAAAGAAAGGAGGTGGATAGCAGTATTGATCAAAGAAACTATTATAGCACTGGAAAGGGATGATGTAGTTGAAGGTCAAAGATAGAATCTATATGGTGAGAATTAAAGAACAATAGAGGAGCTATTACACTACTGGGTGTATACTATAGGCTACCAAACAGTGGGAAGATAGAGGAGCTAATTTGCAGGCAAATTATAGAAAGATACAAGAGTAGTGATAATGGGGAACTTCAATTATCCCAATATAGATTGGAATAGTAACAGTGTAAAGGACAAAGAGGGGGAGGAATTCCTGAAATGTGTACAAGAGAACTTTCTTGATCAGTATGTTTCCAGCACAATGAGGAAGAAAGCAGTGCTGGATTTATTTCTGGAGAATGAAGTGGGACAAGTGGAGCATCAGGTTTAGAATAGTTATGAAAAAGGACAAGGAACAATCACACGTAAAAATACTTAACTGGAGGAGGGCTAATTTCAGTGAGTTAAAAATGGATCTTTCCCAGGTGGATTGGAATCAAAAATTGGTTGGCAAAACCTCCTTAGTAATTGAACAATGGGAGGCCTTCAAGGAGGAGATGGTTCAAATACAGCGTAGACACATTCCCACGAGGGGGAAAGGAAAATCATCAAACCTAGAGCTTTTTTTTTTATTCGTTCACGGGATGTGGGCGTCGCTGGCGAGGCCAGCATTTATTGCCCATTCCTAATTGCCCTCGAGAAGGTGGTGGTGAGCCGCCTTCTTGAACCGCTGCAGTCCGTGTGGTGACAGTTCTCCCACAGTGCTGTTAGGAAGGGAGTTCCAGGATTTTGACCCAGCGACAATGAAGGAACGGCAATATATTTCCAAGTCGGGATGGTGTGTGACTTGGAGGGGAACGTGCAGGTGGTGTTGTTCCCATGTGCCTGCTGCTCTTGTCCTTCTAGGCGGTAGAGGTCGCGGGTTTGGGAGGTGCTGTCAAAGAAGCCTTGATGAGAGGGATGGTACACACTGCAGCCACAGTGCGCCGGTGGTGAAGGGAGTGAATGTTTAGTGTGGTGGATGGGGTGCCAATCAAGCAGGCTGCTCCCTGGATGACTAAAGATATAGAGATTAAGATGAAACAGAAAAGGGAGTCTTATGACAAATGTAAGGTTCATAATACAGTAGAGAACCAAGCTGAATACAGAAACTACATAGGAGATCTAAAAAGGGGAATAAGAGGGGCAATGAGAGAGTATTGGCGGCTAACATAAAAGGGAAGCCAAAAGTCTTTTATAAACATATAAGTAGCAAAAGGGTAGTCAAAGGAAGAGTGGGACCGATTAGGAACAAATTGCAAGGGGGTTGGAGTATAAGAGAAAGGAGGTCTTGCTGCAATTATATAGGGCTCTGGTGAGGCCACACCTGGAGTACTGTGCATAGTTTTGGTCTCCTTACCTAAGGAAGGATATAATTGCCTTAAAGGGGGTGCATCGAAGGTTCATTAGATTGATTCCTGGGATGAGAGGGTTATCCTATGAGGAGAGATTGAGTAGAATGGCCCTATATTTCTGGAGTTTAGAAGAATGAGAGGTGATCTCATTGAAATGTATAAAATTCTTAGAGGGCTTGACAGGGTAGATGCAGAGAGGCTATTTCCCCTGACTGGAGAGTCTAGAACTAGAGGTCATAGTCTCAAGATAACGGGTCGGCCATTTAGGACCGTGATGAGGAAAAATTTCTTCACTCAGAGGGTTGAGAGTCTTTGGAATTCTCTACCCCAGAGGGCTGTGGATTCTCTAGTGAAGACCGATGCCAAATATTCATTTAATACCTAAGCCATACCCTCTGCCTCCACAAGAAGATTTTTTTTTAACATAAGAACATAAGAAATAGGAGAAGGAGTAGGTCATACGGCCTCTCGAGCCTGCTCCGCCATTCAATAAGATCATGGCTGATCTTCGATCTCAACTCCACTTTCCCGCCCTGTCCCCATATCCCTTGATTAGTGTCCAAAAATCTATCAATCTCAGTCTTGAATATACTCAATGACTGAGCATGCACAGAGAATTCCAAAGATTCATAACCCTCCGAGTGAAGAACTTCCTCCTCATCTCTGTCCTAAATTGCCCACCCCTTATCCTGAGACTATGTCCCCTAGTTCTAAACTCTCCAGCCAGGGGAAACTGCCTCACAGCATCTACCCTGTCAAGCCCACTAAGAATTTTATACATTTCAATGAGATCACCTCTCATTCTTCTAAACTCCAGAGAATATAGGCCCGTTCTACTCAACCTGTCTTCATAGGACAACCCTCTCATCCCAGGAATCAATCTGGCGAACCCTCATTGCACCGCCTCTAAGGCAAGTATATCCTTCCTTTGGTAAGGAGACCAAAACTGTACTCCAGGTGTGGTCTTCCCAAGGCCCTGTACAATTGTAGCAAGACTTCCTTACTCTTGTACTCCAACCCCCTTGCAATAAAAGATCATGTGGCACTTTTTGCAGAAGAGCAGAAAGTTCTCCCAGTGTCCTGGCCAACATTTATCTGTCAACCAACATCACCAAAAACATTGCTGTTTGTGCAGCCATGCTGTATGCAATTTGGAGGCTGCGTTTCCCTACATTACAGCAGTGACTACATTTCAAAGGTTGGCTGTAAAAATCCTACAGTCATGAAAAGCACTATATAAATGCAAGTTCTTTCTTTCTTCCTTTTAGGCCTCACACCATTCTGTGCAAGTATCACACAGCTTTTTAGGGTCCAGCTACATTGGAATTGCTGGAGGTTCTTGCTGATGGTGAAAGAGAGCTTTGTCAATGCTTCAAAAGTTATTTAAATTCAGCTGTCTCGTGATTTGCCTGGGAAAAACATAGGTTGTGTTGTAGGCCTCCAAAAAAACGCTCGCAGTAGAGGGCCCGTCCCGGTGCACACTAAAAGTAGAAATAGTAGCAGCGGCACTCGTGGGGATAAGGATGAGGAGATCCTTCACACCAAAATCCTAATGATCCTACCAGCTCTGATCATGTAATATGCATGTTTCAGCCATCTTTAAAATATCAAGCTTGATTTGGTATAATGTTCAGTTTTGCTGCAATCATTTCATCCTAACAGCCAAAGAAAAACTTTCAGTATGGAAATGTTGGCTCCCCATCCACAACTGTCTCACTAGCTATAAAAAATTGCACATTCAATATCCAGAGAAGCTGCAGATATCCTAGCACCAGGCACCAGTGGTCCTACAATAGCAAAATATAAGCATTATCTCTGACATAACTTCTGTGAGTGTTATTATCACTGATCCTTCTCCCTTTAAAAATGCAACACATCAACTGACTCTGAAAAATCCATATTCCAAATCCACTGCTGTTTTTCCTGAACCTGCCAAAACTGACAAACAATACTGATTACTATCAGGCAGCTAAAAGGCCCATTCCATCCAGCAGCATCACAATATAACTTGTACCTGGGCACTACTTCATGATAACAGCAACACAAGTAAAATATTACCCCTACAGCAATGGTAGCTGTGTAATTTTCAGTATGAGAGCATTTTATCATAAATGCTTAAAATAATCCAAAAGCCTTCTGTGTGCACTGCAAGGCAAGAGTCAATAAATGATATGTGCAAAAAGAGCATTTGGGAACAGCTGTTTTAATGAACTACCTGAAAAATAATATGCTGCAGCATTGTCACTGGTATAACCACTGTTAATCTTGACAAAATTCCTCTACAATTTGAAACATATAGAATGGAACAACACAGTGACAGAAATGGTATGTCTAGTGCTCGTTATTGTTGGCAGGGAAGGCAGTGGAATAGAAGATGCAAACAAAAGTTTAGCTTTCAGTATTTAATTCTTCCATGCCAAGGCATTCCAACCTGACTCTCACATCTGTCAGAAAAAAAACAAGCAATATAATAGTTTTGCCACTTGGGACTAAGCTCCCTGAAAACTGGCCATCTGCTTTGCTGTTCCCATCAATCATGATAACATCACTTGGGGTGAAGCTTGAATCACTTGGCATATCCAGTATGCGGTTGTTATGGTTTGCAGCAATTTATATCTTTATTAAAATATTGAAAATTACACACTGGATTAGAAATGGATTCTGTTCTTGAAAATGTTCTTGAATTTTATAACACAGAGAGAGGCCATTCGGCCCGTTGCGCCTGCACCAGCTCTTTAAAAGGACGATTCACTTACTCTGATTCTCCTACCCTTCCCCCTACTCTTTTAATTTATCTACTTCACTTTTAAAAGCAATTATGGATTCTGCTTCTACTACTATTTCTGCAACCCTCTGCATAAAAAAAATCCTATTTGAACCCACTTTGATTTAAAACACATCATTTATCGGTAACTCATTTCTCAGTCCTTCCTGTGGAAAATGATCAAAACTCCCTAAACATATTATGTGTGTAGGTTAATCTTCTGATAAAGTAACATTTACAAATGCTAATTACCATAATTCAATATCAAAACACTCTGTGGAGAGTGCTGGCTGTTAAAATGTCATCTGTTGTGTTGTCAAGGACTGTACGCATTTATCCTAGTGAATATTAATGGTTGGGAAAGTAAATAAACTGTGAACAGTTATACACATTAACTTTCATCATGATATAATAAACGGTAGAACTAACTGAACAACTGAGAGATTCCTTAACAAGTTAAAAGTATTAATCTTTTCAAATTAATTTAATATAAAAGCTAAAGCAAAGTCCATAAAATTGATAGTCAAAGTTCAAATAATACATAGGGAAATAATTTCTAAAAGGGGGAGGTGGGTAGAAATTTGGTCCCTCAACGGGAGGATTTTAGATTTGGGATATGAAGATTTTTCCACCTTTTGAATCCAGCCTCAGTGTCAAACACGCCAGACCTTTTCCTCTCCCCTCCCCATGGAGGAGACCAGGAGCTGAGTGTATAGGAAACCTAAGCCTGACTCCATGGCCCAACGCTTTCGCTGAAAAGATTTTTCCCTTCTTCATTTTCTACTTTTTGTGCACATACATATTTATGATAAACTATGGAACAGACTGATCATACATTTATATTGGTTGTCAGTAGATGGGTGGAGTTAATTAATTATGTAATGCCTATCTTTAATTGGGGTAAAATGATGATATACATTTGTAAATTATACTTTTAGGTATGTAAAACTATCAAAATCGGAATGCAAATTAATATTTTAAAAAATTAATACTACTGCCAACACATTTATACTATGGATAGCAACGAAGTTTAAGTAAAATACGACTAAATTCAGGTGCTGATTAGTAACAATGGGAAATAACGAGTAAAAAAGAAAAATGATTCCACTCAGAATACCAGTCTGAAGTAAATAGCAAATAAGCATAGTAATTTACCCTTTGATCATCAAAAGGAAGGAAGGAAGGAAGTGGGAAGATAATGTTAAAAGCTCAAAGGACAGTAATGAATACAGCTGAGGTCCATTAATGTTTTCCTTTTGGAGGCCATGGGCATGATTTTTACTTGGAGCTGGGAAGAGAGCGGGTGGGCAGATTTTCGCACGGGAACCCGGAAGTGAAGTGAATGCGTCGGAATCTGCGATCACCACTCAATTGAAGCCAATTATTTTTGCTTCCGGGTTTCCCGCACGACAGCCAGCCAGATTGTGTTCAGGAGAAGTCGGAGGTCAGCAGAAGAGTTGGAGGTGGGGAAGGGCCCGGCCATCAGTGGGGATTCCGGTTGCAACAGGTAAACTTGGATCCAGGCCTGGATGAAGCACTCCTGCTCATCCTGGCCCACAAGCAGTGCAATAAAGGCACTTACCTGATGAACCGGCCCTTCTCACCTCCTTTCACCTGGCGAGAATCACGAGCCCTGGGAAAGCCATCCTGAAGGCATTAAATTTAAAGGTGAGCAACATTAAATAATAAAAATAACCTTCCTTAACTATTTCAATTGTCCCATTAACGATCCGCCCACCAGTATTAATTCAGGACACGACTTCTGGGTCTCGACTACGTGCATGCATCCAAACGCGCCCACGTTAAACCCAGATGTGGGTGCGTTGGAGCCGGGTTGCAGTCGCAATCTAATAAGTTGTTATTTTAACCTCCCACCCGTCCCCAACCCACCCGTTCTTTGGAGTTAAAATTGCACCCCATGTCTTGCAATGTCACTGGGAAATTTACCAACATTAATAGTGATTAGCACCTAAGCTCCAGCTGCTTTAAGAGTGATAATGGCCTGGTGCTTGGTGTGTTTGGCAAGAAGAGGTAATTTTTAACAGGGTCTTTTATTTCACAAATAAGAAATAAAATGCAGAGTGCCCCAAAGGAGGAGAAGCTTTAGTGTCAAATCCAACAATACAACCATCAGTGTCTGACCAAACAATGAATTAAAGGTCAAACTGCAGTCGTGGTTACTTGATCTGCAAGTGTGATGTGGTGCAACTAAAATTAAAATTTTCTACACCCTTTAACATGGATATTTTTGAGGGCAAGTCTGGTAAAGGTCCTCTACATTTTACAGTTACAATATCATAGTGTGTGTATAACGCTACCAGAATCTTAATAAAAATCATAAGTTATCAACATTGACCTAATGGTCCATCACAATCTAAGCAATTCCATTATTTTTCCGCAGCCTTTTCCACTTAGTTCTCTCTTAATGCATTGGATGGAGTATCAGGTGAGTGCTAACTATGTATTTTATTTATTGCTAGAACTGTCATGAAGCCACTGCAAAAAAAAGTTTTTTTAAAAAATGTGGTTGGTTTCCCTTTCCAACCTCTGTACCATTTTAATAGTTGAAAATAAAAAATGAATGGTAAACATAATGAATGTCTATAACAAAATGTTCTCTGGTTCTGTATTTCTTTTTACACAATCCTTCATATACATTTCTGTGTTCCACAAGTAATATTTGCTAATGGCGTGCTGAAGATTTATTGTTACATTAATAGCAGCTCAGTAAACCTTACTAGTTTATTAAAATTTCCAAAATGATAGACAAGATCGATTCAAGCAACTAACCTCTGTTATGACGGTTTTTCAGACTGGTTTTTCAGCTTTATTTTGCTACTGTGGGCCCTGACCAGAAATTCATTCTCCTGGGCCCAAGTCCATTTCTCCACCGCTTCTGGATCTTTTTTACCCAGTTTTTCTACCCCACGCTCAATTCTGCACACCTCCTGGCTGTTCATTTCCACAGAAATACCCCCAGTAGTATGCCTCCATTACTTTACCCTTCAGATAGCTTCTGAATTCACTCGCCCTCCACACCTGTCTCCGAACCTGGACATCAGTTCGTTGATGCTGCAAGCTGACTAAACCCTATTTACATCAATCTCATCCCACCACAGGTGCCCATCGAGGCACTCGTCGCTGCCTCCTTATCAAATTCCATGCCATCCCACTCACCACTCCCAGTGCTGACACTGTGGATTCTGCCAGCGGCTCAGCCACCACCACCCCTCTCCCCATCTCTCTCCAGAATGTCCATTCACTTGTGAACAAGGCCCTTGCCATCCATGAGCTTATTGTAGATAACTGCATCGACATCATTGCCTTGATGGAAACCTGGCTGACGGGTGACGACACCTTCCCGCCTGGCTCTCCCTTTCACCACTTGTCCCGCCCAGATTATCGTTGTAGCGATGTGCCCCTTATCACCAAATCACACATTGGTCTGTCCCCCTACTCCTCCAACACCTTCTCCTCCTTTGAGCATCTCACCTTGTTCCACCCTCTCGCCTCTCCTTTAAAATCCTCATTCTCTACCACCCACCCAAGTTTCTCACTGACATAGCATCACTGCTTTCCTCCCTCAGGCTCTGTACTGAGTGACTTCTCATCCTCGGTGATTTCAACCTCCATCTCAACTCATCATGCTCTCGCTCCTCTGAATTTACTGCTCTACTATCCTCCCTTAATCTTTACCTCCATATAAACTCCCCTACTCATATTCACAACCACCTTGCCGTGTCATATGGCCTCTCTACTCCCATCGTGTCAATCACAGATAAGGCGGACAACTGGTTTAGCCATTCATCGCCAGATCTGGCTGGACCACATAAAGCACTATCGGGTCCTGCTCTCCTCTGCCAAAACTGCATCCTGGAATGCAAAGATAGCCCCCGGCTTCTCTTCACTACAAACCATCTTCTAATACCTCTCTTCTGTCATCCAGCTGGGTGGGACTGCCCTCACCTGGTTCTATTTTTATCTATCCAGTCGTAGCCAGAGAACCACCTGCAATGGCTTCTCTTCCCGCTCCCACACTGGTATCTTTGGAGTCCCCCAAGAATTTATCCTTGGCCCCATCCTATTTCTCATCTATATGCTGCCCCTCGGTGACGTCATCTGAAAACACATGTACACTGACGACACCCAGCTCTACCTCACCACCACCTCCCTCTAATCCTCCTCTGCCTCTGATTTGTCACACAGCTTGTCCTACATCCAGTACTGGATGGACAGAAATTTCCTCCAACTAAATATTGGGAAGACCGAAGTCATTGTCTTCAGTGCTGTCCACAAGCGTAACCTTGACCTGCCGGTCGCTTACCATTTTAATTCCCCATCCTACTCCCTCTCTGACCTCGATGGAAGCTCGAGGAACAGCACTTCATCTTTCGTTTAGGCATTTTACAACCTTCCGGACTCAACATTGATTTCAATAACTTCAGATCATAACCACTGCTCCATTTTTTCGGTCACCAGGTACTGGTAATGGTTCTGCTGCTGCCATTTACAGCTACTCCTGATCAATCTTTTGTTTCTTAACCTGTCCCATTACCACCTTCCTTACCTTGCACCATCATCCCTTTTGTCATTTAATAACTCCTGCCCTCTACCCTATCACAGACCTTCCCTTTTGTTCTTTCCTCCCTGCCTCTCCCTCCCCGCACCCTTTCCCCAGCTCTGTACTTGCTTAAAAACTTTAACATCTTCCAGTTCTGATGAAAGGTCTTTGGCCTGAAACGTTAACTCTGTTTCTTTCGCCACAGATGCTGCCTGACTTGCTGAGCTTCTTTAGCATTTTCTGTTTTTATTTCAGATTTCCAGCATCCGCAGTATTTTGCTTTTGATTTAGTATTCCAATGTTCTCCTTGCCGGCCTCCCATCTTCCACTCTCTGTAAACCTGAGCTCATCCAAAACTCTGCTGCCCATATCCTAACACGCATCAAGTCCCGTTCACTCATCACCCCTGTGCTCGATGACCTACATTGGCTCCCAGTCTAGCGACACCTTGATTTTAAAATTGTCATCCTTGTTTCCAAATCCCTCCATGGCCTTGTCCCTCCCTATCTCTGTAACCGCCTCCAGCCCTACAACCCTCCGAAATCTCTGCGCTCCTCCAATTCTGGCCTCTTGCTCATCCCCGATTTTAAATCGCTCCACCATTGGTGGTCGTGCCTTCAGCTGCCTAGGCCCTAAGCTCTGGATCTCCCTCTCTACCTCTCTCTCTCTGCTCCTTTAAGACACTCCTTCAAACTTACCTCTTTTACTGAGCTTTTGGTCACCTGTCCTAATATCTCTTTATGTGGCTCAGTGTCAAATTTTGTTTGATAACGCTCCTGTGAAGTGCTTGAGATGTTTTACTACGTTAAAGGCACTATATAAATGCAAGTTGTTGTTGTTGTCAGTATAGAGATAAAACAGCTATTAAAATTCCTTGAACTGGCCTTCTCCAGAGGTCATCTTGAAAATTCTGTAATTGTGAACCAAGTTAAATTCTTACAACTGTCTTGAGCCCAAATATTAGCTTTTTGTACCACAAGCCGGTATGAATGTTCAGCCCTATGACTTGATATGAAGACATATCTTTTTCCAGGCATGGAACAAGATCTAGAGCGTACGGTTCTGGTGAAACTCGGACTGAGCGTCGGTGAGTAGGTGTTGCTTGACGACACTATTGCTGAGTCCTTCCATCACCTTTCTGATGATTGGGATGAGGCTCATAGGCCGGGCATTGGCCAGGCTGGATTGGTCCTGCTTCTTGTGAAGATAGTCGAGCTGAAGATGCAGAGCAATCTTCTACATTGTAGAGTAGATACCAGTGTTAGAGCTGCACTGGAATAGCTGTTAATAGTGGACAAGAAATTAATTATGTGCGGGTGAATTCTGGTGTCATGTTGAATTATTAGAACATCTGTACTAAATTGCATTTCAGGATTGTCGAAGAGGCTTATGAATAGGGTCTAGCAATGGCAAGTTACAGTTTTCTTTTAATGCGCAGAAGTTTTGCACGCATCACATCACACTTCGCAACAATCGTTGCACACAAGCAATTCTGAATGTGAGGAATGATAGGTTAAGGGCAGCCCCTTAGGAAGATCAGTATCAAACAGAAAATCCAATCCCTGAAGATAAGTTGCCTAGTAAAATGTAAAAATAATAGAGCAGAGAAGAGCTGACATGGAGAGTGACCATAGAGGGCTCAAGAGGGTAGTATACAGCCTAGGCAGTAGAAATAAAGAAAGGAAAAGTCTTAAAACTGCCTTGTGAACCAAATAGTGACAATTAGATTCAAAGGAGTCCAATAAAAGTAGAGTGGTGAGGCACAGGATGAACTATATATAATTCTATTAATAGACAGGTGATCTGTAAATATCACAGGTTTTTTTTTTTAAGTAGTTACATTAGCTAATCTAAGGATTTAATTTTCTATGATCCATTAATCAGAATGGGGTAGATTTTGACTTTGTGAGATAGAGTAAAACGAGTGATAGCAAATCGGCAGCGCATTTTATATCTCTTCCAATTTTTATTTCCATTGAAGTCAACATTGGACAACTGAAAAAGTGTTTGTCATATGAATTTTATAGGATTTATATTTGATTAATGTATGTTTAGTCAAGCCAAAGAAAGATTCCTTTTGTGTCTTTGTGATACTGGAAAAAATATTCAAACGTAAATACAAATAAAACATTAAAGCCATTATAATAAAAAAATTAGCATACCTTTTATTTCTAAATCAAAACAATCATATTAGCAAAAAGCTTTACATACAAACTTTATCCACATGTAAATGTTCATTTCTAAAGAGTTCCTAATGAGTCCAGTTGTGGAAATCCTTTCTACTTGACAGTATTTTCAGCAGCTATTTCAAAGTCCTTAATATTTGTTGCTATGGTAAAACCAGACTGCAGAGGTTACAGAAAAAAATTCAATATTATGAGATGCAAGTACCGCATTGCATACGTAACTGAGTTCCTCAGCTTCTAATGCTGCATGTTACACAATTGAATATTATGCTATTTTTTTGTTTGGAGTTTAATGAACACTGAAAACTGAAAAATTATTTTGTTTCAAAAATGCCACCATAATCTACAAGGTACTACATTCACATGGAATTAATAAGGATTGTGACAAGGATTGGCACTTTTGTCTAAAATTTAGCTTGGTATTTGCTTATTTAATTCTATCATGGAACATATGGAGTTAAATAAATCTTTCACTTTCAAAGGAATATGTTGCAATTATTAGTCAGTTTGTCTTAATAAAAACAAATGATCCTGGGAGTGGGTGGGCAAGTCACTCAATTCAAATACAATTATGTATGATTATTTCAAATGCATGTTCGACCAGCAGCTCTTTTTGAATTTAGCAAAGTTATTTAAATTATGCGAGCGACCATTTTGAAGGTATTTATCAGTGGGTCTTTCTCAAATCAGTGAATCTATTTGGAACCTTCAAAGATGATAGTCTGCCTGTAGCCTTTGAAGTGACTCTGTCTGGTACCTCTGCAGAATGTTAATAAAGCCAGATAACTTCTAGTCGGTAGAGAAAAATAGATTTATAGTAGAACTTAGCCTAGAAATTGCAAACTACTTATTATTTTCCAATTACAATAAGGAACTATATAAGCTTAAAAACTATGAAGGTAATGGTTGTAATATTGTACTAATATTGCACATTCTTTTACTATTTAATAAATTTGTTTGCATTTAAAAGGTCCTGTATAGTGTTATTCTGCCAGTTTCTGAAGAGGAGGATCCCATGGAGACAAGAGATTCAACCAATAGCTGAGTTAATATGAAAAGGGGTTCTCTGTTCATTTCCTAGGCATGCAACAGATAACTATCAGGACAAATGTAAACACTCTCCAGGACATAGGGAGCTGGGGTTCACCTACCAGAGCAATTTCAAATATTGAAGTCAAAAATATCCAAATTAAAAAGACAAAAGAAATCACAGGAGTCTTCTTCAACAGCATCTCCCAAATCCACATCCTCCACCACCTAGAAGGAGAAGAGCAGCAGGTGCATAAGATTACCATCACCTCCAAGTTCCCCTCCAAGTCACACACAATCCCAACTTGGACATATATCACTGTTCCTTCATGGTCACTGGGTCAAAATCCTGGAACTCCTTACCTAACAGCAGCAGTTCCAGAAGAAGTGGATGGACAATAAATGCTGGCTTTGCTAGCAAAGTCCACATTCCCAGAATGAATAAAAAAAGGGAACTTGCATTTATACAGTAACTTTCATTACTTCAGGACATCCAAAAGTGCTTTGCAGCCAATTAAGTATTTTTGAAATATCGTCACTGTTGTAATGTAGGAAATGCGGCACCCAATTTGTGAACAGTAAGGTCCCATAAACATCAATGAAACAAGTGACCAGATCATCTGTTTTACATGTTGGTTGAGGGATAAAAGTTGGCCAGGACACTGGGAGAACTGAAAATGATCTCCTTCAGAAATTACCACTAATTCGATAAATTTCCTCTTTTTTATAACCAGACCAGTCATTTTCACATTAGCATTAACTTGCATTGAGACATTAGGGTAGACTTTACAAATTTGCACTAATGGACAGAAAATCCTGCAAGGCCCCTGACCTCCATCCACCCAAATTCCCAAAGTGCGTTACCAGTGCACATCGCTCTGCGCTGGAATTTATAAAATCTACCTCGTTATGTGTGTGGAGACAAAATACATAACTCCTTCTTGCTATCGTTAATCGAACAACTAAAATATTTCTATTGGTTGTATTGTTTGGTCAGTGGCCTGCTTTAAAGAGAAACTAAACCTGAATTTGAATTGTGAATGTTTAGATCAAAAGGTCATCCATGGTGTTTGGTCATTGTGTTGCCATTGCATACTACCATTTGGAATTAAGATAATAAAGGATAAGTGAGTATTGTTTCCTCTGGCTACTAATGTAAGAGGAAAAAGTCAGTGGTGAGTGTAAAATTTATTACCCAATTTTATACTTGCACCAACTTTTTCACTCGATTTAGCAGCTAGTGGAAAATGTACCTGTAGGAGTGCTTATTGAAAACATTCATTGCATTAAGAATACAAGTCCCAATAGAGATCATAAAATTCTTTAATCTTATACAACCAACAAACAAGATTTAAAATAGAAGTTATTTTAAGGGCTTTTTATACAGTGTGCTTCGCAGACATGGGACTAGAAATTTGTGCGCTCCCATGGTTGGGTATGCGGAGGGCATGGCACCTGTGTGTGCCACCACATTGTTACTCCAATGTTCTGCAGCACATGCTGCACTAACCTAGTAACATTCTGTCATCATTAATGAAATCTTATCATTTGTATTATACCATGCATACATTTATAAGCACATTTCTACATTTTACTTTGAAGAAACATGCAATGAAAAACAAATAAGTACATCTTTTGTACTGCGTATAACTGAAATTACAAACACGTCAGATAAAAAAAACTCCAAAAGAATAATGCACAGAGATCATTTTTGGAGAACACCAATTCTTCAGAAGCTATACCTTTCTCTAATTAAATTTTGCAAAATGCTTGAAGACCAATAAAATGGATGTACTCTAAATGACTAACAATTGCTGTAATTTCAAATTGGAACAATTAGATTCATGGCTTAATAAAGTGGATGATTCAAAAGACTGATTATATAGTCTATGATTTCTTTCATGCATCCTTTTCTTGATAACAGCCAATAAAGTTTTTGTAACCTTGGTGTTCTATTTGACCCAGCAGGTACTGTGAGGATAGGGGGTTAAGATGACGGAGGGAGGGCTCCCCCCACGTTTCCGTCCCTCGTCATCTTAACTAGCCTGAATTGAGGCATGGGAAGGTCGCCCGTCCCAGATGAGCAGGACTCTAATATAAATGACGACGTTGCTTCCCGATTATGTAATCGGGATATGCGTGCCATTTTAACTGCAGTCCCGACTAGGAGCCGCATGGTCTTAAACCTGGTGGCAGGCACCATACAGGATGGAGGAGGCCCTGGTAAGTACGTTTTTTTTTCTTTTTAAAGGTTTCTGCGGGCCAGGCAGAGCAGGAGCAGTGCTCCTGACCCCACAAGGATACCTTGAGTCTTCCCTGCCTCAGGCTTCCCCTCTCTCCCGCCGTGCTCCTGACCCCACAAGGATACCTTGAGTCTTCCCTGCCTCAGGCTTCCTTTCTCTCCCGCCCCACCACCACAGACTTTACCGATCTTCCCCCCCCCGCACTTCCTCGCTAACTTTGTTGAGGACTGTTCCCACAGGTCCCCCACTGAGGCCTGAATATGGGTCAGAGAATCAGAAGAGTGGAATCAGTGAACTTACCCTACAGGTAACATACTATACATCACAAGTGATACATTAAGATACATACAACTGAGATAACTGTTTAGAAGAGGCTATTGCTCTCCTAACTCCTTTTGTCAAATTCTTCAAATGACATCGTTTCTGATGGTAATGTACAGGCAGCTGCTAATAGAGTTCCATGCATCCTAAGTGTGTATTGGTCAAATGCCATAACTGAAAATTAGTAGCCAACCTGGGACTTTTTTCCATCTGGAAAATTTTCTTCAATAAACACTCTAATATTTCAATAAATAATGCGATGATGGCTCGAGACTTTTTGTGTCCCTTCTCTGTGAATTTCATACATCTCAACCTGACTATTAGAACACATGACAACAACACTTTAGACTGTCAATACACCAGGATGTAATCGCACACAATGGGGCGGATTTTCGGATGGCCGAGCAGGTGTGTTGGGGGAGGGGGGGCTCCTAAAATGGCGGAATCCTGGAGCGGGTTCGGAGCCCGGCTCCAACCCGCTGACTTCCAGGTTCCCCAATGAGGTGTTCGGGTGCGCGCGCAGCTCCCACATGCGGGACTCCCACCGGCAATTAAAGCCGGTGGGTGATAATTTAGATAGTTATTTAGCTAGTTGAGGTGCTTGACAGACCTCATTGCCTGGAGATTTTGGCAAAGGTGTAATTTTGAAGGATCCTCAGCATGTTTCCTGTGCTGTGGGAAACACTCCCTGTTGGAGCAGACGTGTTTCAGCCAATAGCCAGTGGGAGATGCAAAGGATTATTTGACTGTTGGGGAGCATACCTTATTTATAGCAGCAGGGCACTCTGTCACTTCAGACAAAGTTTTGGCTGAAACACCTTTGTCGTTCCACTCAAAATTATTAATTTATACCCTAAACTCTGCTGTGCAAACACATTTACCTACTTTGCGAACCTGCTCGAACTCACACCGTCAGGATGGGGGGGCGCCATAGCTGCATTCATCACTTCATCCGAGGACGAGCAACATCACCAGCCTTGCCAGGCACGCAGTCCACCTCCGCCACTAGGAGCTCCACAGCACAGTGCTGCGCCACAGGCACCTGCACAAAATAGTCGTGCAACTACACCCACTGTAGGGTGACCCAATGGGTGGCATCAAGTGTGAGTGTTCATGGTGAACCTCATGAAAGGGACTTATTACACAAGCCAGTCAAGAATGGCCAAGACATGGCAGTAGTGGTGACAATAATAATATTTAATGTGCCATTAAAAAAAAATCAAATATAAATGAAAAACATGACAAACCGTCAAACACCCTTGTGCATCCCCTTTGTGTTCACAAAACCTTTGCCTTTCACTTACGAGTACTCCTACCTGGTGCTTCCCTTGTGACTGCAGCAGAGATAGTGGCAGGTTGCTCTTGTTCATGCCCTGACCGATTAGATGCTTTGGGCCTACGCCCTCTGGGTTTCGGTGCCCGTGAGGGCCCCTCCAAAGACTGCTTCACCTGCACCTGTGCAGGGGCAGACTCGACCAACTGGGGAGGAGGCAGCATTGCGGGTACTGGTGGAGAGGGGGGGCAACAGGTAAGACGTGGGGGCGCTTTGAGTGACGTCCCCAATTCCATGGCCCCTTTCGCCATTATCCCTCTCTTGGGACAGGCCCACATCACTCCTACCACCTTGCTGGACGACAGTTTGGAGGATATGTGTGAAGCCTTGTAAGGCCAGTGCCAGTGTATCTGCCTGCCTGTTTAAGGCGGCAGAAAGTTGCCCATCCTGAGTCTAAAGGGCCGTTGTCAGGGCCTCAATGGACTCATTGGTGAGCCATGCTTGAAGCTCGATGGAGGCTAGCCTTCCCTCCATCGCAGACATTCCCGCACTTACCCGCGACACTATCTCAGAGATGCCCTCACGTCCCTGTGACAGTATCTCAGAGATTCCCTCCTGTACCTGTGCCACTATTCCACTCATGCAGGAGTTGGACTCCTCCATCCTCTGCGCGATTCTGGAGAGTGTGCATGGCACCTGTTCCAGCACCTCGCAAATGTTCTGCTGTCCCTCGACCATTCTCCTTTTAAAGGATGGCCCTCAGGGTTCAGCATGTGTGTCCAGCTGAGCAGAGCCTGGAGAAGAGTGCTCCCACCGACGCGGTCTCTCCACAGCTGCCCCTGCCACCAGTGTCTGCTCGTGCTCACATGTGTGGTGATTCACTATGTGCAACCCCAACTAACTGAGGACGGGGACTCACCGAGGTGTGTGTATCTGCGCTGGTGGATGGCTCGCTCAGATGTGACGGTGCCCCCTCAGAGGCCGGCAGGTCCTCTGAGGAATCGCCCTCCGCTGTCACGGTAGTCGCTGAAGGCCCTGTAAGAGAACAGAAGGCAATATTAAACATGATGACAGATGTTGAGGTGCTGAAGATGACAAGGCATATTAACATCATTTGCTATTGAGAGTGCTGTTTGTTAAAGTTCTGTCACCAGCCGTTTGTCGGGTGGTGACAGAACTTTAACTTTAACAGTCTTGGCGTCTCTGACGGACAGGCACTCAAGGGTGCAGCTTAGTTCAAGAGCCTCCTGCTCCGTGTCCGTGAGGACGATCTGATGTTGCAGCCCCTCTCCGGTCTTTGCCCTCTCCCGTATATTCTGGGCTCTCTTCTCCTGTAAGGGGAGAAAGTAGAGAGGCGTGAGTGAGGGATGGTGACGTGGCCAACCGCTGAATGCATTGGTTTGGGGGAGGCTGACCGTGAAAGAGATGCATCAGAGTGTGAGTATGAGACAGAGCCGTGACATTGTATGAGGATAATGAGTGGTAATGGTGGGATGAGTACTGGGGAGGTGAGTAAGTACGGGTAAGTTGAGGATGAGGTTTGAGTGGGTGTGAGGAGTGACGTGATAGAGTAGCGTTGGCAGTGCAGAAGGAGTTGTGGGGTGGGGCGGTGATGTGGAAGACAGAGTGTAGGAGAATGAGTGTACACACTTTGGCTGACCTAGTTAGATCATTGAAGTGCTTCCTGCACTGGATCCTGGTGCGGGAGACGTTGCTACTGCTGGTGACCTCCTCTGCCACCTCGAGCCGGGCCTTCTTGGTGGCAGAGACAGGCCACTTCCTCCCGTCCGCTGGGTAGAATATCTCCCTCCTCCTCCTCCTCACTCCATCCAGTAGGACCTGGAGTGAGGCATTGTTAAATCTGGGAGCAGCCTTTCCCCTGGTCTGCTCCATGCTGCATTTTTGGTTGGTTGCTGCAGGAGCAGCATTGGAGGACTGCCTCTTTAAATAGGGCTCCTCCAGCTGACAGCCTGTGATGCGGGTGCACAGTCTGCCCACTGCGCAGGTTGACGACGGGAAACCCAGAAGCCATGGTAAGTGCCTTCAATTTACCCGCGATCGCGTGGGGAATGGACCGATTTCACTGGGCGAGTTACCCACGCGCCCAGTCAAGCCCCCACCCCCACGCTGCCACCCCACCTTCCTATAAATAAAGTTAGATGTGAGCACACAAAATTTCAAAATGCTAAGGAGAATTTGCTACCTTTCAAAGAGAGTTAACTGATTGTGCTAATTCAGAATGAATGTTTGGACTCCTTTTAAATACAAAAAGCTTTTTTGCAGAATGATCCACATGATACTAAAATCAAGTCGGTGAATTAAAAACACTGACCCAAAAAAGACCAGGCCTAGACCCCCAAGAGGAGCACTCCATTTTTTTAATATTTAAAAGTGGCCCCTTACAAAGGGAGGGTATGACAGATTTGTTTCCCAGGGGCACCCCTGTCCCCCCAGCAGCCATTTACATAACTATATTCAGCCTCTTCTGCTGGAGTACTACCCCAAATGCACCCCCAGGTGCCAAAGACCCATTTGACCTGGCTCCAAACTTCAGTAGGGTTAGTGGCAGCGAGCGTGGGCAGGCACATCCTGGCACTTTCACAGAGAAGCAACCTTTGCCTTTCCGCAATCCCCCAAACCCACCCCAGTGCTGATTTTCGGAGCTACTACTTAAAAGAGAGAGATAGGATGTTGTAGTTTTGCAAAAAAATTGCCATCACCTGGGATGGGACTGGGGACTTGGTTATAACATTTTCAGGAGGGATAGAGAAGGAAAAGGGGAGGAGGGTCGTCTTGTTAATTTAAGAAATAATTACAGCCATAGAAAAGAAAGCTTGTGCTCAGACAGAGTGGCTGGATTGAGTTAAGAAATAATAAGGGCTATGTCACTTTGTTAGGTGTATGTTGTAGACCATCAAATAGTGTGACAGAAATCAAGCAATAGGGCAACTTAATCTGTACTGCACTTCAAGCCAATCTTGAGAAGGAAAGTCAGTAGTCACTATAGGCCTGAGCATATACATTAGCTGTGAGTAAATCAGGATTTTTTTTTAAATTGTTGTTCAGCCATTTCCTATTACAATTGTCCATTCCACTCCTAGATAAACAAATAATTGATACCAGTTAAATGGTATCATTTAACTGCATCAAAGAATTATTGCAGGCACATGATGATTTTTTCATTACTTTTAGCAAAATTCCATTACCAGGAATAACATGTTTCAAAAACGCACATTCATGCAATTTCATTATAATGATTCATCAATTTTGATAAAGATAAGTATTTCACCATTTGCATTAATGCATACAGTTACATCTGCTTTAGAAATGGCAATTATGTTAATATTAACGAACCGTAAATCTTAGTAAAAGCAGCAGATACTCATCTGACTGGTGCTATTCTTCTTAGATCACTTTGAATATTGCTTGTTATAGTAAACAAGTTAATACAGTGTGTGAAAAGTGCTCTAAGTTGGAAAGCTGTATAAAGATTTTCCTTTACATCACTTTCAGGGTGAGGAAGCTCAAAGCAGCCGTTCTCTTTAGGAAGTTCTTAAGTTGATTACACTTAAGACCATTTCTCCCCAACATTATCACTTCAGGTTCAGCATCTCCCGAAAGCTATAAAATTCAGATTGATGAGGGTTCTGCAACATTTCCATAGCTCCTTTGCAATGTACAGACACTGGAATTTACTTGGTGAGAAATTAGGCTCCTTAGGTCAGTTTTACAATGACAGACTTTTTTTTCTGTCAAAAACAAGAAAGTGAAACTGAAACATCTGTTACTAGGCAGCTGAAGGTGGATGAAGAAAAGAAGCAAATTAAAGTTAGCTTTCCAGACACAGACTGCAGAAGATTCCAAAATATAATCCCTAGGCCACAGTCAACAGTTAAAACAGAATTATTAACTCACTGCATCTAGTCTCAAGCAATGCTAGAGTATGCATCCCTAGAAATCTCTGCATACATAGTAGTCTTAACAATTGGAACCACCGTGTTTAATGTCTAAGTGGGTGCGGCGAGAAAATGGGCATAAATCCAGGAAATTCGTGATTGCTATTGACTGCAATGGTGGCCGGTGCTATGATAATTAACTTTTCTAAGTTTAGGCGGAGCGGCGCAAAAGTCCCACGAAATTCTGGCGCAGTGTAATAATGGCAGATGTCACTTACTCCTTTATTTCCTGAAACGTTTATGTTTGAATTATGGCACATGCCATTAATGCGTCATTATTAATGACGCCAGATTCAAGCAAATTCCAGACCATCCATCTGAACAGGCAGATGAGACCTTGGTTTAATACTTCATCCAAAGGATGGTATATCCAGCAATGCAGCACTCCCTTGATACTGTATTAGAATGTCATCCTAGAATATGTATTTAGATTCTGGATTCAAATGCATATATTTCTGACCCAGAGGCTATCAACTGAGTCAGGCTTACACCTTTAAAACCAGCATTTTAAATTTGCATGTTCACATAGGAACATAGGAACAGGAGTAGGCCATTCAGCCCCTCGTGCCTGCTCCGCCATTTGATAAGATCATGGCTGATCTGTGATCTAGCTCCATATACCTGCCTTTGGCCCATATCCCTTAATACCTTTGGTTGCCAAAAAGCTATCTATCTCACATTTAAATTTAGCAATTGAGCTAGTATCAATTGCCATTTGCAGAAGAGAGTTCCAAACTGCTACCACCCTTTGTGTGTAGAAATGTTTTCTAATCTCGCTCCTGAAAGGTCTGGCTCTAATTTTTAGACTGTGCCCCCTACTCCTAGAATCCCCAACCAGCGGAAATAGTTTCTCTCTCTCCACCCTATCCGTTCCCCTTAATATCTTATAAACTTCGATCAGATCACCCCTTAACCTTCTAAACTCCAGAGAATACAACCCCAATTTGCGTAATCTCTCCTCGTAACTTAACCCTTGAAGTCCGGGTATCATTCTAGTAAACCTACGCTGCACTCCCTCCAAGGCCAATATGTCCTTCCGAAGGTGCGGTGCCCAGAACTGCTCACAGTACTCCAGGTGCAGTCTAACCAGGGTTTTGTATTGCTGCAGCATAACTTCTGCCCCCTTTTACTCTAGTCCTCTAGAAATAAAGGCCAGCATTCCATTAGCCTTCTTGATTATTTTCTGCACCTGTTCATGACACTTCAATGATCTATGTACCTGAACCCCTAAGTCCCTTTGGACATCCACTGTTTTTAACTTTTTACCATTTAGAAAGTACCCTGTTCTATCCTTTTTTGATCCAAAGTGGATGACCTCACATTTGTCTACATTGAATTCCATTTGCCACAATTTTGCCCATTCACCTAATCTATCAATATCGCTTTGTAGTTTTATGTTTTCTTCTACACTGCTTACAATGCCACCAATCTTTGTGTCATCAGCAAACTTAGATATGAGACTTTCTATGCCTTCATCTAAGTCGTTAATAAATATTGTGAATAATTGAGGCCCCAAGACAGATCCCTGCGGGACTCCACTAGTCACATCCTGCCAATGTGAATACCTGTGCATGTTCACAGCTAAACTTGCTGGGTGTGTTATGCACTGGTCTTGTGAGTAGTGCTTCTGTAGACTTGTTGGTAAAAGTATACAAGCATGACAAGATATTTGGCAGAATGAACTCTGATGTCAATTTATACTTATCATAAGCACTAGACTTGTGTTGAGTTTTCTACATTTTACCATTGCTCAGGCACAGAGGTGGAGAAAGGAGCCCTAATTTTCAAATAGATCATTTGCATATTTCAGCAAAGAGAATATATTTCTCCATGCAAGCAATAATATAATCACAAATAAAAAATGGGCAAATGAAACTAAGATGTCCAAGTTGAAAAAAACATTCCAAAATAAATGCAAGAAACTAGGACTGGGAATTAAATATGCCAGGGTATTTAACAATCAGGAAGGACAGGCAGGAAGGAAGGGGAGGTGGGGTGGCTATGTTAATAAGGGAAGGAATCACTGTAATACAGAGAAAAGATATTGGGACAAAGGATCAGGATAATGAAACAGTTTGGGTAGAGATAAGGAATAATAAGGGGAAAAAAAACACTAGTATATAGGCCTCCTAATAGTTGCAACTCTGCTGGAAGAAGTATTAATCAGGAAATAGTCGGGGCATGTAATAAGGGAACAGCTATAATTATGGGGGATTTTAACTATCATATTAACTGGACAAATCAAATTGGGCAGGGCAGCCTTGAGGAAGAGTTTATTGAGTGTATTAGGGATGGATTTCTTGAGCAGTATGGAACTGATCCTACAAGGGGGCAAGCAACATTGGACCTGGTCCTGTGTAATGAGCCAGGATTAATTAATAATGTCCTAGTTAAGGATCCCCTTGGAATGAGTGACCATAACATGGTTACATTCCATATCCAATTAGAGGGTGAGAAGGTTGGTTCTCAAACAAGTGTACTGAGCTTGAATAAAGGAGACTATGATGGTATGAGAGCGGAATTGATTAAAGTGGACTGGGAAAATAGTTTAAAGGGTAAGACGGTACATGAACAGTGGTGTTCATTTAAGGAGTTATTCTACAACTTTCAAAAAATATATATTCCACTGAGGAAAAAAGGGTGTAAAAGAAATGACAGCCATCCGTGGCTAAGTAAAGAAATTAAGGATAGTATCCGACTAAAAACAAGGACATATATGGTAGCCAAACTTAGTGGGAGGATAGAAGATTGGGAAGTCTTCAAAAGACAGCAAAAAGTAACGAAAGGATTGATTAAGAAAGGGAAGATAGATTCTGAAAATAAATTAGCAAAAAATATAAAAACAGATAGCAAGAGTTTCTCCAGTTATATAAAAAGAAAAAGGGTGGCTAAGGCAAACGTAGGTCCCTTAGAGGATGAGACCGGGAAATTAATGGTGGGAAACATGGAGATGGCAAAAATGCTGAACAAATATTTTGTTTCAGTCTTTACGGTAGAGGACACTAAGAATATCCCAACAGTGGACAAATGGGGGGCTCTAGGGGGCGAGGAGCTAAATACGATTAAAATCACTAAGGAATTGGTACTCAGTAAATTAATGGGACTCAAGGCGGATAAATCCCCTGGACCTGATGGCTTACATCCCAGGGTCTTGAGGGAAGTGGCAGTAGGGATTGTGGATGCTTTGGTAATAATTTTCCAAAATTCTCTGGACTCGGCAAAGGTCCCGGCAGACTGGAAAACTGCTAATGTAACACCGTTATTTAAAAAGGGTATTAGGCAGAAGGCTGGAAATTATAGACCAGTTAGCCTAACATCTGTGGTGGGTAAAATTTTGGAGTCTATTATTAAGGAGACAGTAGCGGAACATTTGGATAAACATAATTTAATAGGACAAAGTCAGCATGGCTTTACGAAGGGGAAGTCATGTCTGACAAATTTGCTTGAGTTCTTTGAGGATATAACGTTCAGAGTGGATAAAGGGGAACCAGTGGATGTAGTGTATTTCGACTTCCAGAAGGCATTCGACAAGGTGCCACATAAAAGATTATTGCTCAAGATAAAGAATCACTGGATTGAGGGTAATATTCTGGCATGGGTGGAGGATTGGTTATCTAACAGGAAGCAGAGAGTTGGGATAAATGGTACATTCTCGGACTGGCAACCAGTAACCAGTGGTGTTCCGCAGGGGTCGGTGCTGGGTCCCCAACTCTTTACAATCTATATTAACGATTTGGAGGAGGGGACCGAGTGTAACATATCAAAGTTTGCAGATGATACAAAGGTGGGAGGGAAAGTAGAGAGTGAGGAGGACATAAAAAACCTGCAGGGGGATATAGACAGGCTGGGTGAGTGGGCGGAGATTTGGCAGATGCAATACAATATTGGAAAATGTGAGGTTATGCACTTTGGCAGGAAAAATCGGAGAGCAAGTTATTATCTCAATGGCGAGAAACTGGAAAGTAATGCAGTACAAAGGGATCTGGGGGTCCTAGTGCAAGAAAATCAAAAAGTTAGTTTGCAGGTGCAGCAGGTGATCAAGAAGGCCAATGGAATGTTGGCTTTTATTGCTAGGGGGATAGAATATAAAAACAGGGAGGTATTGCTGCAGTTATATAAGGTATTGGTGAGACCGCACCTGGAATACTGCATACAGTTTTGGTCTCCATACTTAAGAAAAGACATACTTGCTCTCGAGGCAGTACAAAGAAGGTTCACTCGGTTAATCCCGGGGATGAGGGGGCGGACATATGAGGAGAGGTTGAGTAGATTGGGAATCTACTCATTGGAGTTCAGAAGAATGACAGGCGATCTTATTGAAACATATAAGATTGTGAAGGGGCTTGATCGGGTGGATGCGGTAAGGATGTTCCCAAGGATGAGTGAAACTAGAACGAGGGGGCATAATCTTAGAATAAGGGGCTGCTCTTTCAAAACTGAGATGAGGAGAAACTTCTTCACTCAGAGGGTGGCAAGTCTGTGGAATTTGCTGCCCCAGGAAGCTGTGGAAGCTACATCATTAAATAAATTTAAAACAGAAATAGACAGTTTCCTAGAAGTAAAGGGAATTAGGGGTTACGGGGAGCGGGCAGGAAATTGGACATGATTTTAGATTTGAGGTTAGGACCAGATCAGCCATGATCTTATTGAATGGCGGAGCAGGCTCGAGGGGCCAATTGGCCTACTCCTGCTCCTATTTCTTATGTTCTTATGTTCTTATAAACACAGGCAGTGTTTCCGGAGGCACTGATAGGATTAGCTGTAGCTGTGGCTACAGAAAGCTGGATAAGGGATCCAAATTAATTTATGACAGCACTGGCTCCTGTGTCCTGGATGCTAATTTAACAAACCTCAAAAATATAGATATGGTATATAAAAATATAAAAAGTTACATTTTTAAAAGCTTGAAAGTAAAATCACTGACAGAATTAAATAGAATAAAAACAAGGATAATAAAAAGGAGCTCCCAAGTAAACAAATCTTAAACTAGAATAATTTTAATCCATAGCCAAAGAGAAATGCTCATTATTTAATTTAATTTACACAACCATCATTTTATAATTTCTAACACCTGATTCCAGTCAGATGTAACTGCAGTATCTGCATTTATATAATTTCATTCATTGTTGATCAATTACTCGTTCCTCATCCCAGATTGCATCTCCCAACTGACAGCTCACATCACATCTGGTGCTGCTTGCCCTTGAAAATCACCTTTTTCCTGCAGTCATCTCTCTCTGCTTTCACCGTCTAAACCCAGAGATATGGTAAAAACAAATCACTGCTCTTCATTAAGTATTTAGTGCTAAAAATTTGCCACTGAGATTTCAATTCCCCTTCTGTTGCATTGCTTACGCAAATATTAGAACATAACTTTGCCATTAAAAAAAAAATCAATTGCCATTCTATGAAGAAAGTCAAAGTTATACGCCAATTTTTAAAATTTTCCTTTACCCTCGTAAATCTGCACTGACTGCCAAGTGCTGCTGAGTTTAAAGTAACAACCCTGCAGTTACCTCCTCCTTTAAAGGTAGATATATAAAATCACATAGCTAGGATCCAAGAGATTTATGTGATTTCATTTTTTTTACAAGAACCAAATATAATAGAAAACAAAAATCTATTTAGCGTTATAAGGATTGATGGTAGCATTTTAGCTGTATTACCAGTGGCATTATTGTGTTTTTGATGTCCTGACTTTGGCAGTAATTATACCACTAACAGATTTACCACTGCTTCACATTTTCCACTCTATGCTAAACACAAGCGTCAATTCTGACCACCAATCTAATTTACAATCAAATGAAATCTTATTGAGGGGGCAATAGAGCAGTAAATATGACACCAATGTAATTTACCATAACTAATTACAGCATTAAAACGGTGATCAATAGAGTTCAGGAGAAATATATTCCGCTAAAAAACAAGAACAAATAGCCAATGACGAAACACCATGGATGAATAAAGAGATAAGGGTAAAATTGAAACTAACGAAAAAGGCATACTCTAAGTACGTAGACAATAAAGGAGAGGATGACAACAGAGAATACGAAAAGGTTGGGATAAAAGTCAAAAAAAAAATTAGGAAAGCAAAGAGGAACTACGAAATTAAATTATCAAGGAATATAAAAATAAAGTATTCTACAGACACATAAATAACAAAAGAAAAATCAGGATAGGGATAGGGCCACTAAGGGATGCAAAAGATAAACTCACAGGTAATGACAGCAAAATGGCAGAAATATTGAATAGTTAGTTTGCCTCAGTATTTACCAGGGAGACTAAGGTGGGCATGACATTGGAAGGAGAGATCAAAAAAGATATAAAGACATTTAAGATCGAAAGGGGGGGGGGGGAGAGATAATTGATAAACGAATCAAACTTAAAGAGGATAAGACTCCTGGTCCAGATGGATTGCATCTGCGCATATTAAAAGAAGTTAGGGAAGAGATAGCAGAGCCACCATTACATATATATAAAAATTCATCAGAAAAGGGAATAGTGCCAGAGGACTAGTGGACAGCTAATGCGATTCCTATATTTAAAAAGGGAGATAGAACAAGTCCAGAGAACTATAAACCAGTTAGCTTAACATCAGTTGTAAGAAAGATAATGGAATCTGAACTCAAAGATGTAGTAGAAAAACATCGAGAAAAACAAAAATATCATAAAGAATAGTCAGCATGTATTTCAAAAGGGAAGGTCATGCTTGACCAACTTTATTGAATTCTTTGAAGAAGTAACAGAAAGAGTAGACAAGGATAATGCAGTTGATGTAATGGGCTCGATTTTACCGTCGGGTTTCCTGTGGGTTTCCAGCAGGGGGGCCCCGAAAATCCAGATATCCAGTCATGTGACCGGATTGCGCCACGATCCCGACCACTTCCGGGTTCCCCGATGACGTGCGGGGCTGCGTGCGCGGCCCCCACTGGTGGGAATCCCGCAGGCAATTAAAGCCAGTGGGGTTCCACTTGAGTGTACTTACCTTGCTTGTTGAGGTCATTAAATGAGCTGAATCAGCTGTCAAAACAGGAAGTGTGGGATTTTACCTTCAACGCAGAGTGTTTCACACACTGGGGGAAACAGTCTCCCTCCAACCAGGCGTGTTGCAGCCAGCAGCCTGTGGCAGCTGCCAAGGTGCACTCCACAGGGGGTGGGGGGGGGAGAGCCCTCACCCACGCAGGAGGCCACCGCATCACATAGGGCAACCCCTGCCCCCCACCACCCCCCCGCCAAGCCAGAGGACAGACCGACACGAAACCGCAGCCCCAGTCCGAGGAACCACCCATCTACCCTGCACAACCCCTCAGACCAACACCTGCCAGATGGGTGGTGCGTGGACACCCTCGGAGGACGAACAGCATGACCAGCCCCAGCAGCCTCGCAGTCCACGCCGTCCGCCGCAGAGACGTGGAGCCCCCCAACACGGTGCTGTTGCACGCCCACCTGCACAGCAGGAGGGAGGGCAACCGCAGAGAGAGATGCGTCGCAGAGGGCACTACCCTCGCCACAGGGTCCACAGACCGAGGCGCAGCTCCCCGGACCTCTCCGAGCAGCAGTGCACACGGAGGCGCAGATTCAATCGACATGTAGTCTTGGAGATCTGCAGGCTCTTTCATGCCGAGCTGCTTCTGGCTGGCCCCAGCACCATCTGCTTACCTGTCGCTGCCAAAGTCACCACTGCCCTCCACAACTTCTCCTCTGCATCCTTCCAGGGTGCAGCCGGGTACACCGCCGATGTCTCTCAGTCGTCTGTGCGGAAGAGCCCTGCAAATACACCTGCACCTACTCTGCAGTAACACAATGGGTGGGATCAGTGGTGGGTCCTCATAGTGATACCCAGGAGCAGGAATTATTGGACACGACAGACAGGATTCGCGGAGACATGGCAGTGGTGGTGCCAATATAATGTGTGATGTTTGTTGCTCTGAAATTCAATATAGGTAACACCCATGGCAAACCCTCAGACACCCTTGTGCATCCCCTTCATGCTCACGACACGTTTGCCTTACGCTGCCTACTGCACATATGTGATGCATGCCCTGTGGCTACAGCACAGGTGGTGGCAGGTTGAGTGAGGCTGGCCGTGAGGGAGATGCACGAGAGGGTGAGTATGGGATAGAGCCATGAGATTGTATGAGGATTGGGTTGCGTGTTAGTGGCGGGGTGAGTACTGGCGACGTGAGTAGGTGCAGGTAAGATGAGGATGGGGTTTGAGTGGTTATGAGGGGTGATGTGACAGAGTAGTGTTGGCGGTGCCAAAGGAGATGTGGGGTGGGGGCAGTGTTGTGGCAGACGGAGTGTAGGGGAAAGACTACGTGTTCTCACTGTGGCTGACCTACTGCGGTCATTGGAGCGCCTCCTGCACTGTATGCAGGTGGGCGATATGTTGGTGGCGCAAGTGACCCCCTCTGCCACCTCGAGCCAGGCCTTCTTGGTGGCAGAGGCAGGCCGCTTCCTCCCGCCCACCTGGTGGAAGATCTCTGTCCTCCCCCTCCTCCTCACCCCATCTGATGATACCTGGAGTGAGGCATCATTAAACTGGGAGCAGCCTTCCCCCTGGGCTGCTCCATGCTGTAATTTGTTCTATTGGTTGCAGCATCTGTCAGTGGAGGACTGCCCCTTTAACTAGAGAGCCTCCAGCTGACAGATCGTACTGCGCATGCGCAGCCCGCCCGACGCGCAGACCAGCAGCGCGGACCCCGGAGGAGCAGGTAAGTGGCTCCAATTAGTGGATTGCCTGCTACGATCGCGCGGGCAACCCACTAATTTCACCGGGCGCGGAGGCCATGCTCCCGAAACCCAACCCGCCGGAAACCCGCAGGCCTGGTAAAATCGGGCCCAATATATTTGTATTTTCAAAAAGCCTTCGATAAGGTTCCACATTGTAAACTCATGACTAAGGTCAGAGCACATGGAGTCAGGGGACAGGTAGCAGAATGGATAGTAAGCTGGCTATAAAACAGGCAACAGAGAGAAGGGGTTAAGGGTACCTACTCAGACTGGTAAAAGGTGGGAAGTGGTGTTCCACAGGGATTGGTGCTGGGACCACTGTTGTTCACAATTTACTATTTGGACTCAGGAATCGGAAGTACTATTTCAAAATTTGCGGACGACACCAAATTATTGGTGGACTCCATATTATAAAAAAGATATAGAGAGGCATTGGGGAAAGTGCAAAAAAGATACCAGAACTGAGAGGATATACTTATCAAGAAAGGCTGAACAGGCTGGGGCTCTTTTCTCTGGAAAAGAGATGACCTGATAGAGGTCTTTACGATAATGAAAGGGTTTGATAGGGTAGACATAGAGAAAACGTTTCCACTTGTGGGTGAGTCCAAAACTAGAGGACATAAATATCTGATAGTCACTAGTAAATCCAATTGGGAATTCCAAAAAAACTTCTTTGCTCAGAGGATGGTAAGAATGTGGAACGTGCTACCACAAAGAGTAGTTGAGGCAAATAGCATAGATGCATTTAAGGGGAAGCTAAATAAGCACAGGAGGGAGAAAGGAATAGAAGGGTATGCTGACAGGGTTAGATGAAGAGGGGTGGGAGGCGGCTCGTCTGGAGCTGACATAGGACAGTTGGGCCGAATGGCCTGTTTCTATGCTGTAGACTCGATGTAATTCCAGGAAATTTCTGGACTAAGATAAAATTATCAGAAAATTAGTCCCAATTACAGAGCATTGTCAAGATGCTCTGCTTTGGATTAGAGTTAAACCGAGGCCCTGTCTGCCTGTTCCCATGGAACTACATCAGCAAGGGGGTGGGGGGTCCGTTTCCTGGCTAAAATGTATTCCTCCAACACTAAGTAATTGGCTGACTGGAAAACACCTCAACATGTCCTGATGATATGAAAGGTGCTATATAAATGCAAGTTCTTTTTCTTTCTTTGGTTCACAGGAAGTGAGTGGGCTGTCCCACCGACTTCTTCCCCATTCAATGATTCACCAGTAGACCCATCAATAAAATTAGTGCCTCACCCCCACCACAAGAATGCATTCTTGGCAGACACCCCACACTGTGCTCAAATAAATAGACCATCCCAATGATGATAGGCATGGTTGTGCGTAGGTAGCCTGAAGTGTAAACACTTTTTCAATGTTTGGCATAATTAATGCACAAATTCCTCTTTGTCTCAGCAGCTGCAACATATCACTGCTAGTAGAATTGTAAACCTGTGCGAACCCACGTAATTTAAAACACACCAGTTAAATGCAACATATTTCAAAGTCCTGTCTGTGGAAATGTAGTCAAAATCCAGAAATGTGACACAATTACATGGTGAGTTCTTGCTCTTAGTTATACCATCAGATAAAAATGTTGAGAAAAGGTCAGGCATTTCCAATACACAGATGGATAAAATTAGACACCCATTTGTCCCAGCTTGCTCTCACGCATCTCCTAGTAGCTGGTTACAGAGCATGTGGAAAATTGACCAGGTATGTCCTGTCCACAAAAAGCAGGATAAATCCAATCCGGCCAATTACCGCCCCATCAGTCCACTCTCAATCATCAGCAAAGTGATGGAAGGTGTTGTCAACAGTGCTATCAAGCGGCACTTACTCACCAATAACCTGCTCACCGATGCTCAGTTTGGGTTCCGTCAGGACCACTCAGCTCCAGACCTCATTACAGCCTTGGTCCAAACATGGACAAAAGAGCTGAATTCCAGAGGTGAGGTGAGAATGACTGCCTTTGACATCAACGCAGCATTTGACCAAGTGTGGCACCAAGGAGTCCTAGTAAAATTGAAGTCAATGGGAATCAGGGGGAAAACTTTCCAGTGGCTGGAGTCATACCTAGCACAAAGGAAGATAGTAGTGGTTGATGGAGGCCAATCATCTCAGCCCCAGGACATTGCTGCAGGAGTTCCTCAGGGCAGTGTCCTAGGCCCAACCATCTTCAGCTGCTTCATCAATGACCTTCCCTCCATCATAAGGTCAGAAATGGGGATGTTCGCTGATGATTGCACAGTGTTCAGTTCCATTCGCAACCCCTCAAATAATGAAGCAGTCCGAGCCCGCATGCAGTAAGACCTGGACAACATCCAGGCTTGGGCTCATAAGTGACAAGTAACATTCGTGCCAGACAAGTGCCAGGCAATGACCATCTCCAACAAGAGAGAGTCTAACCACCTCCCCTTGACATTCAACGGCATTACCATCACCGAATCCCCCACCATCAAAATCCTGGGGGTCACCATTGACCAGAAACTTAACTGGACCAACCATATAAATACTGTGGCTACAAGAGCAGGTCAGAGGCTGGGTATTCTGCAGCGAGTGACTCACCTCCTGACTCCCCAAAGCCTTTCCACCATCTACAAGGCACAAGTCAGGAGTGTGATGGAATACTCTCCACTTGCCTGGATGAGTACAGCTCCAACAACACTCAAGAAGCTCGACACCATCCAGGACAAAGCAGCCCGCTTGACTGGCACCCCATCCACCACTCTAAACATTCACTCCCTTCACCACCGGCGCACAGTGGCTGCAATGTGTACCATCCACAGGATGCACTGCAGCAACACTTCAACAGCACCTCCCAAACCCACGACCTCTACCACCTAGAAGGACAAGAGCAGCAGGCACATGGGAACAACACCACCTGCATGTTCCCCTCCAAGTCACACACCATCCCGACTTGGAAATATATCGCCGTTCCTTCATTGTCACTGGGTCAAATTCCTGGAACTCCCTTCCTAACAGCACTGTGGGAGAACCTTCACCACACGGACTGCAGCGGTTCAAGAAGGCGGCTCACCACCACCTTCTCAAGGGCAATTGGAGATGGGCAATAAATGCTGGCCTCGCCAGCGATGCCCACATCCCATGAATGAATTTTAAAAAATTAATGACAGAGGGCTAGAAACTAGATTTCCTTCCTTCCTTCTTGGTTACAGATGGTGTATGACATGTCAACACATAAAAGAATGGAAAGGAGGAGAACAATAAAGAATTACTTCATTTTTAACAAGCATATATTTTTTTTAATGCAACTATAGCATAGAATGTACAGCAACAGTTTTGCAAAATAAATTCTTGACAGTGAGAAGAAAAGGCAGTATCTTGAAAAAACTTATGTGGCTCGTAAGCAGTACCAGAATCTAACTAAGATACAATACCTCAGGCACTAAAGGTTTAGCGACAACAGCAAGTTGCACTTATTTAGCACCTTTAACATAATAAAATATCCCAATATGTTTCATAGAGGTGAAAATAACCAGATTCCAATAAACAGTGATTGGAGAAGGATTCAGAAGTTGGCCAAAGGCAAGATCAAAGAGGTAGGTTTTGAGAAGGCTTTTGAAAGAGGGAGGGGGGAAGAATGATGGAGGGGCTTAGTGAGAGCATTGAGTCTAAATGGCTGAAGACTTTCTGCAATAGAAGGTCTGCTAAATGGCTGAAGCCAAAAGTGGAGCAAAGAGAGTGGGAGTTGCAAAGAAAGTCAGAGTTGGAAAAGCAAAGTACAGGAATATAGAGCTGAATGAGGTTACACAGATACGGGAAAGGTTGTGGAGGGATTTAGATGAGGATCAAGGATTTTGAAATTAATGGACAGGGGCCTAGGTAGCCAAATGAAGTTTGGTGAGCACAGCAATAATAGAGGAATGGGACGGATAGGATGCAGGCAGTGGAGCTTTGGACAAGATTTCCTACTTTACTTCTTGGCCACAGATGGTGTATGACATGTCAACATTCAAAAGAATGGAAAGGGGGTGAAAAGAATAACGTTATTTTTTAACAAGCTCTTGGAACCTCCCTACATGCATCTCAATCACCATGACTGGGTGAAGGTAAGGAATCAACCTATTTACATCAGCAGTCGCTGTGTAACTGGCTATCTCATACCTTATGAGCTCATACAGCTTCCCAACTTTCTTTGCAGGATTTCTAAGTGATGGTTTGCTTTGTGGCCTACCTTGCACATTTGGAACACCTGATTTCATTGTCTTCAAATCTCCGAGTTCTGTTTGGTTGCCCTAATCCAAACTCACTGGGAACAGGCTGAACAGTTGGCTCTATAAGCCATTCATCAGTGGAACAGTGTGAAGCGTCTTGTCTCCCATCCGTGCATCAGCCTATCTGTGCTCACAAGACCATAAATTGACAGTGTGTGCACCAAATTGTTTGAGAGTTTTATACACCCGATCAAGTAACCAGATTTTTAAATCATCTGGAACTATTTTCAGAAATCAGGCCCCAAACATTAAATGGCAAAGATCCTTATAAGTCTGTTACACCTTCATGTTTCAGCCACATTCGGCACGTCTTCAAGCTCGATTTCCCTATCAGTACTTAAAAGATCCTTCCTTTATTTCTTAAATTTCTGGCTGTATGCTTCAGGTGTTAAATCATTCAAACCTAAAATAGCACACTTTATAATATATTTCATACTATCGACAGGATTGACACAATAAAATTCCGCTAACTTGTTTGCACTTAGCGAAGTCACGAGTCTGCTGGCCCATTCATTTTGTCTCATTTGTGAGACTGGTAACAATTCAAATGCCCTGAAAAAACTATTATTGTCCCTCTTTTAAAAATTGGAATCTGATTTGATTTAATAAAATGGTGGGCCTTGCATTCTATGACCTCCTTTACTGGACTCACTGCTGATGAGCATTTCTCTGTTAGTTCAAGAGCACACTGCTGCGCTTTCTCCTGCTCGTTAACCTCATGCTGACACTTCCTCCCCTTGCTGGTGCTGTTACTCCTTTCTGCTGGCCTCAAATTCATGTTGTTCTTTCTCTTCTTCCAGTCTAGCTCTTTTCCTAGCTAAAGCTGTTGCTCTCTCAGTGGAAATTCTTACTCCTTTAGCTGAAATTCCTTCTCTCTCCCTCCCCCTCTCTGTCTTTTTCTTCCACATCAACGATGACTGACCAAGATGAGGAGTAATATTAGAAGCAGCAAAGTAGGGAACTAGATAGAAAATTGGTTTAATAAACAGAAAAAGAGGATAGAGAATGGGAACTTTTCAGGCTGGAAAGAACTTACAAGCAGAAAAGTCCAAGGGTTGGTCTTGGGACACCTTGCTACTTTTAATGCACATCATTTGGATGAAGGGAGTAAAATAGCTTGTCAATAATTTTAGCAAAAAAAAGTATATATTTTGTACTCATGCTGACCTTTTCAGTAAAATTGACAGAAGAAATGTCATCCCCCAAGTTTGCATATGAGATCCAAATAAGAGGTAGGCTGTATAATGAGGAAAATGCAACCAGATTCAAAAGGATTTAGATCTTGAGCTGGTAGTTGTGGTTCAACAAAAAATAATTAAATTGAGAACAAGGTACCAAAAGAGGCAATATAGCATGTGTTAAATAGAACAATGGCACTGTGTCGTGATCAGGAAAGGAATCTAGAGATTATAGTGGACAAATCTATGAAACTCAACGTAGTGCTTGGCTGCAGTAAAAGCAGAAGAATTTGCCATGTAACGTTTTGGCCAGACTGCATCGACAGTACAGTGTGTGGTTCTAAAGTGTAATTTTACAAAGTCAAATTCCTTGTTGGTGAGACTCCATTTGGGAACACAATTTTGGAAAATTACCCACTCATAGAAAGCATGATATTGGGAGAGTACAGAGGCATGCATCAAAATTGATTCCTGTTGTCATAAATTTAGTTATGAGGAAAATTTAAGCAAGTTGAGCTTGTTTCCTTAGAAAAGATGGAAGAGATGACTTAATTGAAATTTTCAAGATTATGAAGGAAACTAACAAAATTGCCCCAGTGAATTGTTCACTGTACTGCGAGGTTGAAATCCCAAGTATGTGACTTAAAATTAGAAAGTTATGATTAAGAGAAGTTGGTAGAATTTTATCCATGCTTTTGCCATATCCACAATCAACTTCTCTAATGCTCATCTTGCCAGCTACCCCAGCTCCATCCTACATAAACTCAAATTCATCGAGAACTGCACTGCACACATTCTATCCTGCACTAGCTTCTGCTCACCTACCACCATAGTCTTTTCTATCATCTAATTGTTCCCCATCCCTCAGTGCATTGATTTCAAAATCCTTGTCCTCATCTATAAAAAAACTCTATAGGCTTATTCCACCCCATCTTTGCAGCCTACACCAAACCTGTATCTCAGCTCGCATTCGCTGCTTTTCCAATAATGTAATGGCCTTCCATGCATCTGTCCCACCATCAATAGTGGAACCTTAACTCACCATGCCTCAGTTGTCTGGAACTCCTTCCCTAAAGTCCCCATTTTGCCACATCTCTCCTCATTTTCTAAATTACCAATCAGGCAAAAAAGGTGCTCATGAGCATTGGAACAGAGTGTACCAATTAAATTCAAAGCATAAGTGGTCCTAACGGAACCAACATGGGATGTTTTCCAACATTTCTGACACTGTTAAATGAAGTATCATTACATTGAGTGTGAATTCAGTTTAGTACTCAATCCAATGAAGCATGCATTTCATGCGTTGGAAAAACTATTGTGTAGTACCAGACTTTTTTTAAAAATCTTGTATTCCAATTTAGACTAACACTCAACAGTTGCAATGTTTCAGAATACAAAACTAACTACGTTTTGAACATTCTGGAAAAATAATTTGAAATTGTTTTTTCTTTTCTAGATTCCAACAGTGAATCGGATTCATAATTAGCATTTTTTTCTTTGAAAGTCAAATCTAAAGGGAATGAATTTCTTGAATGTGTGACTCAGAATATGATGGTAACCAGAATACGATCAGAAACTTAGAGATCTAAATGAACAGTGGCGATTGGCACCACTGCTGCATTGCTGTCAGACACATCTTAAGAAACAATCCGAAACCTTCCCGTTCATGGTGGGAAACCTACAATACGGTAGACAGCAGAGATCGAACACAGTCTGACCATTTTAACTATTCATTGCTGTCTGAAACCAAAAATTTCGCTTTCAAAAGCATTACATTATTCATTCACATTTTAATTTGAATGAGTTCTTCCAATCAGAGCGAAATTAGTTCATTAATAAATAATTCAATATTAAAGTGTACCTTGATATTTTCCTATGCGGTTATGTAAGATCATACTGACATAAACTTTTATTTTATACATATACATAGGGAGACGGTCGATTTTAAAAGTGATTGCTTGAGTCTGCTGGTTGTTAACATTTTGCTCACTGTGGTGCTGCTTCCGCGATGAAATGAACGATCTGCTAAATACTTCAGAGGGCAGTCAAGGAAATGTGCTTATTCTTGATCCGGTATAATTACCATTTAGAACAACTTAATGGAACTTGCGTCAGTTGGAATCGAATGCAATATGTCATAAATAAAACTTGGAAAGATTGAATTCTGCAGTTCATCCTGCAGCTGCACCTGGCGTCACTGTGAAGCCTCAGGTGTTAATACACGCTGAACTTTATAGTTGAAACCTTTATTACACATTTTCTGCAGCTTGCTAGATTGTTAATATTATAACTAGTCAGGTGTGTTAAGCAATAAGACGGCAGCTGATTGGCATATGAATAACTCTTGCCAAGATTTTGTTGGAAATCCAATGTTAAAATCGTCAGCTTTGTAAACACATTGCAATCAACGGTGAAGTACTACGAGGTGTTCGTCTTTGAGAATAAAGGGGTGAAAGTACGTTATATAGTGCATTGTTGTAGAATTTGGAGGAAATTTTGAAAGTGCAGAGTTTATAGTTGATAACTAATAAACACACGTGTAGTGACGTTGTAAGCAATATACTTACTGCACGCCCTAAAGCAATGTTATTGAACGGATCAGTAATCGGAGTTGGTTGCCCAACAGTAGCCATTAAACTTGTTAGATTATTTCATAGAAAACACAACTCTTGCGTCTTGCTTTTCTTCACACTTTTCTTTCTGAAGGGCTGGTACACTCGGGAGGATACCCAGAACCTAAGAACGTTCACTTTTATTCACCATATCGTACTTCATCTCCCTTGACATGTGCTTTCCTGTGTCCCTATATAACTTGAGTGGATGATGAGGGTAGGTAAATTGGTTTTTGGGACCGTCCAAATGGACTGCAGTCTTTTCCGGTCCTGTACTTTATGTTCCTGTAATTCACATCAATCATTTGCCGACTCTTCCTGTGTCTTTCCAACCCTATTCCTATATTAGTACGGACCAAAAATTGTATCTGCAATGAACTATTAATTTAATGAAGACTCCCTGGTCTCTCGTCAAAGTCTCTTCGCTGTGCTGATAATAGGACTAACAATTCGAGTCACATTATATCTAATCCCGGATGTGGAGATGCCGGTGATGGACTGGGGTGGACAAATGTAAGGAATCTTACAACACCAGGTTATAGTCCAACAGTTTTATTTGAAAATCACAAGCTTTTGGAGGCTTTCTCCTTACATATATCTAATCCCGGCATCAGAAATCCAGTTTGTAATAATGGGCTACAAACATATTTCATGTTCCAGGTTATCTGTACTGCTTTCGTTTGCTAAATTGTTCACTAATGTTCCAGTACATTACGTGATACACTCTTCAGCGTTTTGTTTGCTGCTAAGATTCTGGTGGCTTTCAATAATCTCAAAATCAGAGTCAAGATTAGATTCAGGACTGATGGGCAGCTCTTCAACCTTAGAAGCTAACAGAACGGTGCTGGAAGAACTTGTTCCTGAACTCCGACTTGTTGATGACTGTGATCTGGTGGCCCACTCCCAGGATAATATACAGTAATTAACCACTTTGCAACAGCTGGCCTACAATTTGGGGACTATCAGCCTTAAAAAGACTGTGATACTCTTCCAACCAGCCCCAGGCAAGGATTACACTCCACCTATAATCACACGCTTCAAAGCATGGACAGATTCACTTATCTGGGTAGTACCCTGTCTACAGAAGCCTATATTGATACAAAAGTATCCTACAGAATCGCCAAAGCCAGCTTAGCTTTTGGCAAATTCCGTTAGTGCCTCTGGGACAAGAGAGGCAGCAGCTGGCAGACCAAGCTCAAAATATATAGGGCTGTCATTCTGAAACTTGGACAACATGCACACCATAGTAAGAAAGTGAAGCACTTTTACCTAAGCTGCCTGAGCTGACTAATGAAGATCCCTGACACTGAATTTCTTTAAAAAGCTGATATGCAAAACATAGATGCTCTGATCATGAAGAAAAGGCTACACTGGTCAGGTCAAAGGATATGGGGAAAAGGTGAGAAAGTAGAGTTGAGGTAAAAATCAGATCAGCCATGATCTCATTAAATGGCAGAGCAGGCTCCAAGGGCCAAATGGCCTACTCCTGCTCCTATCTCTTATGGTCTTATAGCCATGTGATGTGACTGTCTAACGAATGAATCCCAAAGAAAATCTTTCATGATACATTGACAATTGGGAAGTAATCTCATGGTGGACAGCAAAAGATATAAAGAATGCATAAAAGCAATTCTGAAACAGTGCTAAATAGATGTCTATAAGTGTGAGCAACTTGCTCAAGATGAGAAAGCATGGTGATAAACCATCCATGAAGGCACCTCCTACTATGAGGCCTGTCGAATTGCTGCTGCTGAATGTAAACACCAGCTGAAGAAGATGTGCCTGAAAAATCGAGATTCCCAACCTGGTGTATGGGTGATCCATTGTTTAATCTGTGAACCCTCAATCCAAGCAACAATCAGTCATCAAAAAACTGACTGCAGAAAATGAGATGATTAGTTTGGTTGTCTTCTTTGATGTCCAAGGGTTAATGAATACAACAAAATACATGATACAAATAGAAACCATAACCAATTATAAATATTAATTTACCTTCTCTGTTTAACACTGTTAATATCAGTATATAAAGAGATGTGTTCTATCTACCCTCAATATTGCATAGTATTTGCATTGAACCAATTGTAAAAGTGCAGTGCAGTAACCTGGCATCACCCAACTCATTGGAGTAGTCATAAAGGAATACACCTGCAAATGGTAAGCAAAATGTAGTATAAAATACTTAGCTGCAGTAGAATAACTGCCAGCTGCTTTCACACCTCACTAGCATATTTTACTTGTTCAATTAACGTTACAACCAGTCCAGGGTGACAGCACTATTAAAGTAACAGTTTTATACCAAAGTACATTAACATTTTTAGCAGTTTTTAAAAATAAACATTTTCAACTATTTTCGATTTTTGCATCAATATAGACTGAAAGGTACATTAAGAATTGTAAAATTCACTTAAGTAGATCCACTTATTTTTAAAATAATGTCTTTGATCAAATTTTCCATCATGAGCAAACACAGGATGTATTCAGAGGTTAAACATTTCAGTACTACAAAGTAGCTGTAGTTTATAAGTGCACAGTTTATCGAAGAAAATGTACACCAGCTTAAATATTGTATATGCAGACAAATTACCAAGTGCACATGCACAGGAACCTAATATCGACCCATGATATTATTGTTAATGACCAGTATAAATAGGCCCACCTCTTTTCACTCTCCTGGAGATGACTCATGCCGGTGTATAGATCTGTGGCTGGAAACAGCTCGCTGTATCTATCCTCTACCGATCAGCCCAACGAGTTTCAGCAGGCTATTCAATTCATGGGGTGGGTGGGGGGAGTGCATCACAGCTGAGCCTAAGCTTGTCCTCACCTCATGCCCACATATGTACAGTTCCAATAGGGTCACTTGGTAGCAATCAGAAGAAGGAACCCTGGCAGATTTTCTTTACCTCCGTGGCCCAGGCACATGGACACAAATTGCAATGCCCGGTTGTTATCCTCGCGGAAACCAGCTAACTCAGCACAGACTGAGGAAAAACAATATGGGACATTCTTCATCTGTTGGCTAGTACCACACAAAGTAGTTCCTTAATTGACTAAGTCATCAGGGAAGCACTTGAACCTGACCCCCCAGCCACCCCCAAAGTTCCACTTAGATGAACCGGGAGTCCAGAAGCAGAATTAATCTGGCACAATAAATATAATGGTGAGAATAGAGAATAATAAATAGCGGGCGTGATTATAAAGCGGTCACATTATAATGGTTTTCAGACATTGTCATACACTGAGAATATCTGCCATTTGAACTCTGAAATGAGGCCAGAGCATTGAAAACACTCCCGTGCCTCCATTATACGTGTTCCATGGACTCTAGTTGTGATATATGTCTACACTGAACTGAAGGACCGGCAATTCCGCTGTAATCATTGCATGTTTATTGAATGATAATCAGTTAATTACCAGGAAATATGTAAAAGCATGTAATATAAATGTGGGTGATGATATCATAAACGATTTCTACTGGTGATATGAGCGCCTAGATTACATTTAGAGTACAGTTATATTGCCATTGATGCAAATCAGATTTGGAGTGCATCAATGTGAAAGTAATACTACAACTCAAGAGACAGGTGGCCATTGGACTCCCCAGGTTAGTAAATAGGTAGTCTTACATTAGTTTGATTTTGCATTTGGATTATTATAACTCCAGCCTGGTGTAAGGCCGCATTTGAAAAGTATTTAGGTGATCCACGTGACCTCAGATTTATAAACTTATGTTTTAATCTTTTTAATGTAATAAGAAAGCCCGTGCTCTTTCTCGTGCTCTCGCATTGGCAGTACAACTCCAGCCTGCTCGTTGCACATCTTTGGCTCATTCTACAGACACCGATATGAGACCGTAACTGCAGTATAACTACAGCCCTACGTGGACTAATAAATATTTAGAATAAAGTATTGTTGAGGTTGTAATGAGGTTGTATATGAGAACTGACTGAAGTGAGATCGAGCTCACAGTATACATCATGGAGAAAGTGGCTGTTCCAGTTTTGTAATGCCCTCAGCGTAATACCCATTTATTTTCCAGTTTGGTATGGAAGTATGCATATATATAGTATAATTTATACTATATGTAAAGTACTGACCGCATTTTTAAAAGTAACAATCTTTATTAACGTAATTTATTCAACGGTGTGGGTGGGACTAGGATTCTTTTCGTGTACTACCCTTAGTCCAGGACTACCTCGATTTTGGCTCCAAATAGTCCAATTTAATAATATGTCACAGGCTTAGCTTACATTTCTAGCTCAGAAACTCATTTACATTATAAATATTGCAAAAATGTAAGTACCTGTTACATAGAATAGGGAGGCCATTTCATCCATCTATCTCATCCATCCATAAGGTCATCTTCCATGTCCTTACCGTGAAGTGCCAGAAACAGAAAGCTTGATTCAGCTTCACATCTGGCGATCTTTGCCAACTGCTAGATACAGAGCTGAAGTGGGAGAAGGCAGTGAATTATGATTTTCCATGTCCTGTAGTAAAACTGTGATGTTAAAATGCATCAATGCATAAGAACAGGCGTAGGCCATTCAGCCCCTCGAGCCTGTTCTGCCATTCAATTCGATTATGGCTGATCAGTACCTCAAAGCCACTTATTCCATTCTGTAATGTTTATAGCAGAATTGAGTTACAGATATGAAAATTTAAACCAACTTTGTGACAAAAATAAAATATTAAAACAATGTACATTTTTAAAATAATATATTTCAAATTTCTAACTTCAGTTCCTCTGCGAGGGCTTTTAATACCTGAGAGAGATGAAAGCTGTCGCATATAAATTAATGATGGGTGTTAAAGTGGTACCCCTAGTTTTAATACGCCGATTAAAGCCAAATCAAAGATAAATTATTTTAATACATTTAGCATCTCTAGTATGAACAGAATATCAAAGTATTCATTAAATCTAAAATGTATTCCAATTGTGGGAAGGGGACTTGTATACTCTATTGGCGTACGTGACGCTTAGAAGATACTTGCTGCAATTAATAACTGGAATCAATTCCATGTTCAACTATTTACTGTGTTCATTACTGTAAATACTAAAGATGATCAAATAATACTTGGTAATGATAGCTGTCTGCAGCCTGCTGCTTTTCCTCACCAAGAATCTAAACACTTCATCCATTGTATTTACATCCTTAAAAAAAAATTCAATCGACCACCAGTGCATGATTTCATACATATTCAACAGTGCCTTGCCATTTGCACCATGACAGAATGAATATATTGCAGACATGTCTACTAATGCAAGCCTATAATTTACCTTCGCTTTTAATGTATCATTCTCATTTTATCCCAATTTTCTGGTGCATTTCACCACATACTGGGTACATGTCCGACCGTCGTTTTAATAACGCGCTTCCCTATACGAGACAACAGTCGTTTTCTGTTTCATCTGAATTTGATCTCATCCCGCAAGAATCCCATAGTCAATCTAAGACGTTCTCATCTATTGCAGCATAGGCAGGGCTCTGCTCACGAATTAAATTCAACTGGTATGAAATCCACTCCAACCAGCATCTCCAACAACATTGAAAGTAAGTACAGAATGGTGATCGTGTTTGTGTACCCACTGAATGTCTCTACCAAAAATATACTGTTTTAGCGTGAGGGGGAGGGTGGGAGATGGTGAGAATCCCATTATAATAATTACAACCATCGCAAAAATGCAAGCATGTGTGTGTTTATCAGGTTAATCTTTTCCCATATTGACTGATATGAATGCAAGTTGTTGTTAGTTGTTTTTACATTTTATTTTTAGACAATTGGATGTCATCTGCATTGGCACAAAGCACATTTTAACGATAAAGGGAAGTGTCCCTCCCCTGGTGGATCTGTGCCTTGGTGATTTATGGCGCTGAATTATGCTTCTTTCTAATTCATTTCTCTCTGTTTAACACGTCATCTGATTAGAAACTCCGACCGTGTCAGTGGTTAAGTCTGGTGACGTCATGAGTCCCAGCACAACCTCGCCTGGAAGCTCCTGGTAACTTCTTCAAGATGACAAGAGAGGCTTGGAGGAGAACCTGTTACTGCCAGTGAGGGAAAGAAGGAATAAAAAGGGGAGAAAGCAAGCTTCAGACAAGTTGCATCAAATTGTTCAAAGGGCAGGACATGAGCAGCGGAGAAACCAGTTAGTCCTCATGTCAGTGAAAGTCCCGAGGAACAATGTGGTGCGGAGAAGCCACCTCAACCTGTCCGGACCGTGCCTGCAACCCGGCGACGAGCGTCACACGCCTGGTTACACCTGCAGTGAGACCCAGGATCTAGACCAGAGCGGCGGCGGCTACTCGGGACAGCAGCGCATGTAAGTACTACTGTGTGGTGTGAACACCGGCTGCAGCTCGGCACTACAAATACTGGCGACACAGATCGGGCCAAGAGTTTGGGACACTTCTTCTGGCTCTGGTTGTGAACGATTATTAAAGTTTGTTGGCCATTATCAATTGTTGCACGCTGTTTCGGTGCGGCTGCTGGTAGTTTTTGTATTTTAATTCAGACGTGCAACATAAATTTCCAGACATTAGGACCATGAACATTGCAAGTGAAGTTCATTCTAAAGGGCGTTGGTATAACTAGATAGGCGCTGCTTGTAACAATACAACAGATTGTTTGATACGCTCTATTCGGCCTTAATAAACAAACGAGATACCGAGGGTTGCGGTTGCATCTTATATGAATATGAAGAAAACGCCTGAAATCACTGACCTGTTACTATCGCTGAGGATACTGTATTTTCTCATTCCACCAATATACATAGGTCGTGTCTTATCTTTCCGAGAAATTTATATTATCAAAACGATTCTAAAGCAATAATAAGTGCTACAATTGGTTTTCTGAGGTGAATCCTTCAAATTCAGCACTCTGACAAGGAAAGGTAAACAGCTGCCCCCTACTGTCCACGAGTCGTGTCATTTGGTTTGTCCGGGAGAAGAATCAGCACCGCAGCAGAGAACAGCGCTTCGCTCTTCCCCTTCCCCCCATATATATAATACAGTATGAGTAAGGATATCGGTGTTCTGTAGTGTGTGTGTGTGCGCGCATTTATCTGTATATGTATAACTACGAGAATGAAAGAGTACTTTTCTAGTTCATATAAAATTGCCTCCACAGGTACAATATAAGGATTGAAAAATCGCAAACAGTTTCCACGACTATCTGATATGTAATTGCTGAAAAAACGGAAATTAGTTGGACTTAAGTGTGAATTTAAGGAAAGTAAATCATGAGTTGGAAAAAGCTTTGACGAGCTACAATCCTAAATTAAAATTGTATTCGCTGTGTGAAGGATGGAGTAAGTAAGGTTCTCCACTGTTTATGTAGAGACTACAGCGTATTTTGTAAATACGTTTACTGAGTTGCCTAGAATCAAGGCAAGACCTGTGGAAGCTATACATCCTAATAAATCGACCAGCTAAAAACATTGATCTATATCACACGGGGCGGGTGTGAATACCTATTTAAAATTAATTAGACTATACACATGAATAGTCCAACATTATCAACACTATGATGTTGCTGTTGCCTCGGGAAATAGCTGTGGATTGATGACAAATATGTGTAATTTAAGGCTTATACCTCAAACCTCTCCAACCTCACAAATAGAATCCCTCTCTACCGTTATGACATTTTCATTTACCACACTTGCTGTCTTTGTGACTTCCCAGGAAAAAAAAAGATTCGAGCAACTCTCAAATTTGATCATTTTTCCATATGTTTTCATATAGAATCTGGCCACTGAGAACAGTATTCAGCCCCAAGGTACTAATTTCTCTCGCTCAGCTATCACAGAAAATCTGCAACAGCAGCTTGGCAATTACATAAACGTTTGAAGATAAATTAAAAGCCCCAAACCTTAACAAGCTGGTGTTGTATTTCAATTAGACTTTATGGCAAATGTTTGGTTTATGTTATTTTTTTCTCCCCGTCTCCCTTATTTCCCTGTAGGATTTGCTTACCTCTAGAAAACCTCTTTCAGTCAGCTGAGTAGCACGATCTGAATCCAGGCGTTCTCCATATTTGCCATTAATACCATCATATGATCAGATGTTGACAGGTGTGCTTGCAAGCAATGTAACTACCTTCCATGACCTCAAAATGTAATATCTAGTCACAGGGTAGCAATTAACTCACTCTTAGCAGTGACTGGGGTTAAAGGATGAAGAATTTTTGAGACACAACCATCAAGTTTAAAGACAGATGCTCTAATTCTTTTCTCAATTGGCTGATGCATATTTTAGTGAACAAAAGTTGCAAAATGTGAAAAGAAATGAATTCAGTCTTTGTCACAAAACCATAACTGTAAGATACAGTATTAAGGGGGAATGCCTTCAGGAAGAATATGGCAATGTATGCAGAACCACTTCATGTTCTAAAATGTACCTCAATAGTCTGAGAGGACTCCAGCCCACAATGACCTGCCACTTAACATTCTGGAGAAGGAGCCAGCCTCACATGCTCCATTTTGCCTAAAACCCCGACATGGGACCTGGATTAAGCTGTTGGCAATGAGAAAGCCAGGTATTTAGTATTGGACTTGGACATCCAGGACATCTGAAAGATCAACTTGCCTGGCACATTGCAACTTGTCCATCAAAGCTCTTTCCACTATGCTGAAGACAGATACCAATCATGTAGACTTTGCACAACAGTTCCTGAAAAGCATTACATGGAGGCTAGTTAAGCAAGCACACAATCATATATCCAGGGCTTAGCTTTTGCTTTGATTGGGTTGCAGAGAAGCAAGCAGTTGTTGCTGAAATTCTGCACTTGAAACTGGTGGAACTATTAGTTGATGGAGTATTGTCTGTATACATTACTGCGGTCAGTAAGAAGGTGGGAATACATTCACATATTTTACAGTGAGTTGTGCTACATACTATTTTGTTCATAAGGAGTTCCTTATGCTTGCTGTCTACTGTATGAGGGCTTAGATCGATGTTTGCCAGTTGTCTAATAACCAACCAGGGACTATCCTCCTTGGGTTGAGATAAATAGAATCTCTTTGGGGTCAAGTTAGCTCCAAGATGACATGGCAGATTGAAATTAGATCAGTCTTCTGTGGAGGACTCAGAAATCTGATATGTGTCCCAGTTAGATCTACAGTATTCCAGAACACTGTTGATAATTTACCAACTAGTCATCATTGGGTCCTGAAGAGGTAGACCCGTCTCTAGGGGATAGGATTCTTCCCATTTAGTTAGACATCCCTTCAATCCAATATATCCACCTAATGTTCCTAGCTGAACAAGCAGTGGGAAGCTTACTAGAGATCTGTGCTGTAATCTGTAATTTAGTTGGTTAAACTTCAACAATGGCCTGCACACACTCGGAAGTCTCTAAGCCTTGACTCTTATGAACCTCCACCCAAGTTATCTGCACTTACGTAAGTGAGGCTTTCCCCTGTAGGGAAGAGAGTATGCTCTCTGTATTGGGCAAACAGAAAATCTTCTGATGTGGATTTCTCAGTAGTTTAATTTTGAGACTCAAGTGTGGTAATGGATTTCCATGCATTCAAACACCTTGCTGACCAAAAAGAAATAGCATAAGAGAACAGAGTCCCTGAAATTACATTGTGGCTACCAGCATATAAATAGGTAACAAATTAGTTCGACATTTTTCTCTCCACTATTTTGGAGGTGGCATTAGCTCATTTATTTAAAATGCTTTAAGGTCTTCACAAATATGATGGAGAGAGAAATTTTAGACATCCATTGAGCATTCATACACTAGTATATTGAGTAGAATTGAGTAGAATGGACCTATATTCTCTGGAATTTAGAAGAATGAGATGTGTTCTCATTGAAACATATAAAATTCTTAGAGAACTTGATAGGGTAGATGCTGAGAGGCTGTTTCCCCTGGCTGGAGAGTCTAGAACTAGGGGTCACAGTCTTCAGATAAGGGGTAGGGGATTTAGGATCAAAATGAGGAAACATTTCTTCACTCAGAGGGTTGTGAGTCTTTGCAATTCTCTACCCCAGAGGGCTGTGTATGCTCAGTCATTGATTATATTCAAAACTGAGATCGATAGATTATTGGACACTAAGGGAATCAGGGGATATGGGGATAGGGCAGGAAAGTGGAGTTAGACCATAACCATAGACCATAAGAGATAGGAGCAGGAGTAGGCTATTCGGTCCCTCGAGCATGCTCCCCCATTCAATGAGATCATGGCTGATCTGATTTTTACCTCAACTCCATTTTCCTGCCCTTTCCCCATATCCTCTGACTCCCTTCCTGATCAAAAATTTGTCTAACTCAGCCTTGAATGTATTCAATGACTCAGCCTCCACAGCTTTTTGGGGTAAAGAGTTCCAAAGATTCACGACCCTCTGGGAGAAGAAATTCCTCCTCATTTCTGTCTTAAACGGGCGACCCCTTATTCTGAGACTATGCCCCCTGGTTTTAGATTCCCCCATGAGGGGTAACATCCTCTCAGCATCTACCCTATCGAGTCCCCTCAGAATCTTGTATGTTTCAATAAGATCTCCGCTCATTCTTCTAAACTCTAATGAGTATAGACCCAACCTGTTCAATCTTTCCTCATAAGACAACCCTTCCATACCCAGAATCAACCTAGTGAACCTTCTCTGAACTGCCTCCAATGCAAGTATGTCCTTCCTTAAATAAGGGCACCAAAACTGTACGCAGTACTCCAGGTGTGGTCTCACCAGCACCCTGTACAGTTATAGCATGACTTCCCTGCTTTTATACTCCATCCTCCTAGAAATAAAGGCCAATATTCCATTTGCCTTCTGGATTACCTGCTGCACCTGTATATTGATTTTTTGTGTTTCATGTACAAGGACACCCAGATCCTTCTGTACTGCAGCATTTTGTAGTATTTCTCCATTCAAATAATATTTTGCTGTTTTATTTTTCCTCCCAAAGTGGATGACTTCACATTTTCCCACATTACGTTCCATCTGCCAAATTTTTGCCCATCCGCTTAACCTGTCAATATCCCTTTGCAGACACTTTGTGTCCTCATCACAACTTGCTTTTCCACCTATCTTTGTATCATCAGCAAATTTGGCCACAAGACACTCTGTTCCTTCATCCAAGTCATTGATATATATTGTAAATAGTTGAGGCCCCAGCACTGATCCATTCCGGCATATTACCCCCAACACCATGAGCTCTTATTTTGTGCAGTAATGTGGCATCTTATCGAATGCCTTTTGGAAATCCAAATAGACTGCATCCATTAGTTCCCCTTTATCCACCCTGCCCGTTACTTCCTCAAAGTACTCTAATAAATTTGTCAGACACGATTTCCCATTCATAAAACCATGTTGATTCTCCTTGATTGTATTATGAGCCTGCAAATGTCCTGCTACAACTTCCTTAATAATGGATTCTAGCATTTTCCCAATGATAGATGTTAGGCTAACTGGTCTATAGTTACCTGCTTTCTGTCTCACTCCCTTCCTGAATAAGGGTGTTACATTTACGGTTTTCCAATCCGCTGGGACCTTTCCAGAATCTAGTGAATTCTGGAAGATTACAGCCAATGCATCCGCTATCTCTGCAGCCACTTCCTTTAAGACCCTCGGATGCAAGCCATAAGGTCCAGGGGACTTGTCAGCCTTTAGACCCATTAGTTTACCTAGTACTTTTTCTTTAGTGATAGTGATTGTTTTTAGTTCCTCCCTCCCCTTTGCCCCTTGATTTTCTACTATTATTGGTATATTATTAGTGTCTTCTGCTGTGAAGACAGATACAAAATATCTGTTCAATTCCTCTGCCATTTCCTTGTTTTCCATTATTATTTCCCCAGTCTCATTGTCTAAGGGACCAATGTTTACTTTTGCTACCCTCTTCCTTTTTATATACTTGTAGAAGCTTTTACTGTCAGTTTTTATATTTCTTGCTAGTTTACTCTCATAATTTATTTTCTCCCTCTTTATTATTCTTTTAGTCATCCTTTGCTGGTTTTTAAAGTTTTCCCAATCTTCAGGCTTACCAGTAATCTTTGCCATGTTGTATGCTTTTTCTTTTAACCTGATACCATCCTTTACTTCCTTAGTTAGCCATGGTTGGTTCACCCTTTTTGTGGAGTCTTTCCTCCTCACAGCGATATATTTTTGTTGCAAGTCATAAAATATCTTTTTAAATGTTTGTCACTGCTTATCCACCATCATACCATCTAATCTGTTTACCCAGTCCACTTTAGCCAAATCCGCCCTCATTCCTTTATAATTGCCCTTATTTAAGTTTGATACAGTAGTTTCAGACCCAAGATCCTCGATCTCAAACTGGATGTGAAATTCTATCATGTTATGATCACTGCTTCCCAAGGGATCCTTTACTTTGAGATCATTAATTAATCCTGTTTCGTTACCCATAACCAGATCCAAAATGGCCTGTTCCCCGGTTGGTTCTCTGATGTATTAGTCTAAGAAATAGTCCCTAATACACTCTATGAACTCCTCCTCAGGGCTATTTTTGCCAATTTGATTTGTCCAATCTATGTGAAAGTTAAAATTGCCCATGATTATTGCATTACCTTTTTTACAAGCCCCCCTCATTTCCTGATTTATATTTTGCCCTACAGTGTAGCTACTGTTAGGGGGCCTATATACTACTCCCACCAGTGATATCTTTCCCTTGCTATTTCTTACCTCCACCCAAATTGATTCGACATCTTGATCTTCTGAGCCAAGATCATTTCTCACTATTATACCAATTTCATCCTTTATTAACAGAGCTACCCCACCACCTTTACCTTTTTTCCTATCCTTCCGAAATGTTAAATAACCCTGAATATTTAGCTCCCAACCTTGGTCACCTTGCAACCACATCTCTGTAATGGTAGAAGATCAGCCATGATCTGATTGAATGGCGAAGCAGGCTTGAGGGGCCGTATGACCTACTCCTGATCATATTTCTTATGTTCTTATTCCACTGTGTAATTTCAGGATCAGGGTTTTTGTCGAAATGTGCTTTGATTTTCTTATTTTACAACAATAATACAATGGCCTGAAATTTTCTGGAACCTTTTGGTGTAACGACAGTGTAAGAGCGGAGTTGTGGCATTTTTTCCCCAAGAAATTTTGTGCGTAACCAATTCATGCTAGTTTTATGCTGACACATCGCTACTTGCGAATTTCCTCAACCGTTTTGAGATATGTCCACCAAAACTCTCTGCCACGTACTTACATAGCTCCACCTCCATGCAAAAGGCCAGCTCACGTGGAGTTTCCTGGATTTATATGAATAATGCACTGGCATGGAACTATTCCCAAATACTTAGGGGCAGCACAGCATGAAGCCACTTGATATCAGCATAATTGAGATTTCTGGAGTTTGATAGCGGTAAACTTTGTGATTTTTTCTTACTGAGACATGCTCTACACTCAACCAAAATCGGTCTTAGTGCAACCAAAATTTTTCAGACCAACGTGCTCCCTCCACCACCACTCCACTCCGCCACGTTTAGAAGGACTAAGCAGCTGGCACGGCTTTCCCAATGGGCATATCCTTATTCCGCACAATAATAGAAGAGGAACAACAGAAGCAAGAGACTCTGAGTGTGAGGTGCCATGGTAGAAGATAGCAGCCCACTCGCTATTACCCCTAAGTTGCATTTGCACTTGTTTTACGCTGGTTTTTAAATTCTGGCATAAGCAAATAAGCTCCGCAGGAAATTCTGCATAACTTCCCGTCTGCTAGATCGGTAATTTCAGCATAATATCTGCTTAAATGCAATCCAGGAAATTCAGAGCCTATATATTACTTCAGTGTCTGCTAGAAAATTTGGATTTAACAGCTAGCCAAGTTTTGATGTTGCAGCTTAACAAGTTTCAAGCAAGAACATTACCAGAAATAATTGATGTGTTTAACTATTAAAAACTGTTACGTCACAGCAATTGTTAATTAGTATTGCAGTAAATCTGATATTCCAAAACTATAACAGCTGAAAAATGTTTCATAATAATTATAACATTGATTATTAATCTGTACTAAGTGCTGGTTATGAAACTTTAGAAAATCTAGTGGAACAAGATTTGATCCCGTCATTCAAGCTGATTTCAATTTCTCATTTATGCTAATTAAATTGGTATTCTGAAAATGGGGCTTATCATTCATTAATGAGTAAATATATTGTAGATGATTTGTAAAATGACACTTCATTTTCAGTGTGGAATGCACTGTTATGATCCATCTGTAGTCTAAACTAAATCCTAACGTGTAACAATAGTATTTTTACAAAATGCCTGGCCTACACAAGGTAAATAGTTGTTCATCTTGCATACATGAACTGTATGCAAGATGAACGACTGCACAATATCCTAATGTCCCATATTTACCTGTGTAAATGTATACAACCCTAGACCACGTCATAGCTGGTTCAAAAGCAAGTCAATTGTTAGCAACAATCTTTTTGTTTATAACGAGAAGAATGAACACTGATGCCATCTTGGAAACTGCACAGAGAGTAGCCAATAACTTTTGAATACAGAATTTGTGAGATAATATGACCAGAACTAGTTTGTTACAAGTCACTGGTATTGAAAAAGAAACAAACAGCTGTGTATCACATTCAGCACCAGCAAGCTGAAGGAACGGTGCACAGTGCGTAAGAAGCTAAACTTTCTCTAGTATCAGTAACAAGACACATGGTGCACAGGTAACACAACATTCTTCCTGTCAGCATCTGACCTTACGGCAATCACTACACGTACTGATGTAAAACCATTTATCACTATCTAAATAAAGATGCAGCACCAAAATTGAAACTAAATTGTTACACAAAATAAAAGCACTACTATTAAACAAAAGACATATGTGACAAAGAGTGATTACAGCAAGAATTCAGTCAGTATTTGTGAACCATGTGCTACAATTAGGCTTGCAACTGCACAATATCCTAATGTCCCATATTTACCTGTGTAAATGTATACAACCCTAGACTACGTCATAACTGGTTCAAAAGCAAGTCAATTGTTAGCAACAATCTTTTTGTTTATAATGAGAAGAATGAACACTGATGCCATCTTGGAAACTGCACAGAGAGTAGCCAATAACTTTTGAATCATTATTTGGGGTGTAGAGAGGGTGTTTTGAACCTTTTGGCTGTTTCCCCAGGATGCACTGTGTTTTCTACTTCTGGTTGGTTGTCTGGGTTCAGCAGGCACATAGGCTGAAATCACTATGTCCAGAGTTTTCATCTTAGGCAGCTTGCTGGCCAAGAAATCACAATAAGTCCCTATCCTGACAAATGGTCTAATAACAGAAGAACTGATAACAATGTTCAATGTATATGCCCCAAATGCACATCCCCCCAAATTCCCCACGGCAACATTCCTCTCACTTGTTCCCCACGTGGAAGGCAGCGTGACGGTGGGAAGTGATCTAAAATGCATCTTCCAACCCCAAGCCGAACAACCTTCCAGCAGACTACAGGTCTCCGAGCAGGCAGCCAGAATAACCCCAGAGCATGGTAAAAAGCTAAGTGGCCAGTATATGGTGAACCATGCACCGCACAATGGAAGAATACAGCTTCTGCTCCAACACACGGAAAGCATACTTGAAAATTGATTACTTTTTTACATCTGTCCCCAAGTCAAGAACTGCCACATAAATCCTATTGCCATCTCTGGCCACACACCTTCCAGCTCACTCTTGCTAATCTACCACTCCACTCTTTGCACTGACTCCTAAATCCAGTGCTCCTCAGACACCCAAAGTTCCTGTCCACCCTGCAGCTTGGTCATTCTTTTGCCAAAACAGGGGATCTTATACCTCCCCAACACTACTCTGGGAAACCACCAAAGGAAGTCCTCAGGAGCCATTTTATCCACTTCTCCTCTGTCAAAAATATAGTAGTGCAAAGCCAGAGAGACCTAGAGTAAAGGATAATGGAGCTAGAAGCCTGATACAAAAAGTAAATATTAGATAATATTGGCTACCCCTGATGTAGGCCATAAACAGCTGCTATTAGTGGGAGCAAAAAAAACATTTTTGATACACTGGGGCAAAATGTTATGAACAAGGGGACAAGCATGGGACAGCAGCTAGCATATAGCCTGTGACAGCAAGCACAGAACAGAATTGTGATAACACTCTAGTATGGAGATGTTAAGCTAACTTCAGAGCTTTGTGAGATCAACAATGAGCTTGTAGTCTACTATGCTTTACTATATACTTCATAACCCCTCGCCCACGGGAAACATTCCACCACCTCAGCTGTTCACCCCCCCCCCTCCCAGGAAGTTGCACAGTTCCTGAACTCCTCAATCTGAGTCAAGGAGATCCAAGCAACAGTATAAAGCTTCAAATCAGGAAAAGACTCTGCACCCAACAGCTGTCCAACTGTGTTCTACGAGATCCAGCTCCCGAACCACCCTCCTGTTCAAATTCTTCCTCCTTGTTGAAGAGATGGACATCTACCAGATACATTCGAGACAACTATAATCACACTAATACACAACAAAGGCAAGGGAGTAGGGAAAAACCGGGGAACTACAGGCCAGTGAGCCTAACATCAGTGGTAGGAAAATTATTGGAAAAAATTCTGAAGGACAAAATTAGTCTCCACTTGGAGAAGCAAGGATTAATCAGGGATAGTCAACATGGCTTTGTCAAGGGAAGATCATGTCTGACTAATTTGATTGAATTTTTTGACTAGGCGTGTGGATGAGGGTAACGCAGTGGATGTGGTATACATGGATTTCAGTAAGGCCTTCGATAAAGTCCCCCACAGGAGACTGGTCAAGAAGGTACGAGCCCATGGAATCCAGGGTGCCTTGGCACTTTGGATACAAAACTGGCTTAGTGGCAGAAGGCAGAGGGTGATGGTCGAAGGTTGTTTTTGTGACTGGAAGCCTGTGGCCAGTGGGGTACCACAGGGATCTGTGCTGGGGCCCTTGCTGTTTGTGGTCTACATTAACGACTTGGATATGAATGTAAAAGGTATGATCAGTAAGTTCGCTGATGATACAAAAATTGGTAGGGTGGTAAATAGCGAGGAGGATAGCCTCAGTCTGCAGGACGATATAGATGGGTTGGTCAGATGGGCGGAACAGTGGCAAATGGAATTTAACCCGGAAAAGTGCGAGGTGATGCACTTTGGAGGGACTAACAAGGCAAGGGAATATACAATGAATGGGAAGACCCTAGGCAAGACAGAGGGTCAGAGGGATCTTGGTGTGCAAGTTCACAGATCCCTGAAGGCGGCGGAACAGGTAGATAAGGTGGTAAAGAAGGCATATGAGATACTTGCCTTTATTAGCCGAGGCATAGAATAAAAGAGCAAGGAGGTTATGATGGAGCTGTATAAAACACTGGTTAGGCCACAGCTGGAGTACTGTGTGCAGTTCTGGTCGCCGCACTACAGGAAGGATATGATCGCTTTGGAGAGGGTGCAGAGGAGATTCACCAGGATGTTACCAGGGCTGGAGCGCTTCAGCTATGAAGAGAGACTGGGAAGATTGGGTTTGTTTTCCTTGGAGCAGAGGAGGCTGAGGGGGGACATGATTGAGGTGTACAAAATTATGAGGGGCACAGATAGGATGGATACTAAGGAGCTTTTTCCCTTCGTTGAGGGTTCTATAACAAGGGGGCATAGATTCAAGGTAAAAGGCGGGAGGTTTAGAGGGGATTTGAGAAAGAACTTTTTCACCCAGAGGGTGGTTGGAGTCTGGAACTCACTGCCTGAGAGGGTTGTGGAGGCAGGAACCCTCACAACATTCAAGAAGCATTTGGATGAGCACTTGAAATGCCATAGCATACAAGGCTACGGACCAAATGCTGGAATATGGGATTAGATTAGACTGGGCTTGATGGCCGGCGCGGACACGATGGGCCGAAGGGCCTCTATCCGTGCTGTATAACTCTATGACTCTATGACTCTATGACCCCACCTTCTGCTCATCTGTAGACTCATATACCTGCTCAACACCAACTATAATATACTGACCAAAATCCCGATGACCAATTTGAACACAGTTGCCACCAGGCTGTATATGCTATTCCTGACATAATACCAGACAACTACTCAACATGGTGTACCACAGCAACTGCAACACCTCCCCCACCTCACTACTTTCTCTAGACGAAGAAGACGTTGAGTGATGTGGGAATTCATTCTCACTGTACTCAGACAAATGGCCTGTGGTAACACATTCGGGAAGTGGATTTAAAACCTATACTCCAACTCCACCTCCACCATCCAAACCAACGGCATCAGCTCCCCACATTCTCTCTCCAATGAGGGACAGGACAGTGATGCCCCCATCACATCTCTTTACACTTGACAAAGTGGACATGACAGAAAGCAGTACGATGACCTCAGACATCCATGAAGAACAGGCTGGAGGATCCAAACATGAAATGTCACTGTCTGCTAACAGCCTACTCTATAAAGCAAACCCTTCCATCTCACTCCCCAATATCTTCCCAAAAAAAAATCAGAGTTTGGTCAGCTCTAAGGATAGAAGTTTAACTACTCCAAAACTAGGGGCTTGTCCCTCACCCAGGACATCCCCACAAACATTTGCAAGTCATATCCCTTTGCTGGTCAGCAACTGGCTTCAAATCTATGAGTAGCCATAATTCTGACTCCTGTAGAAAAGAGACTTTACCCCACTATCCCCCCAACATCACCTCCCGCACAACCCCCAACCCTCCCATCACGGGAAGGATATATGCTAACCAGGACAGATGGAAAAACCTGCCGATAATCCTCTAAGGAATTACAAACAGTATAAAAATGAATGGATTCCCTTGCCTCCTCTATTTCTGATGCTGCAGGTCAGATTCCCAGCACAGCAGTTCCGAGATGTTGACAGGTACATCTCCAGGTTGCTATACGTCAGCAAGAACCCAAAATACGCCTCCATCTCCTGGGAATTAATGTCTGGAATTTAGCCTGCCACACAACCCATTAAAAACAATCCCCTACACAATAAGCTCGTTGTTAGTTCACTCACGAAGGCTGACAGGGACTTGGAAACACATTATAAAAGCAGTGACACCATCAGTTTGAAAAGAAACTAGCATCTCTCTGAAAATACCTATTGATCCTATTGAATCTGGTACAATTGCTAACTTCCAGACGTCAACAACAACTTGTATTTGTAAAGTGCTTTTAGCATAAAGAAACATCCTGAGGTGCTTCACAAATAGGCTTAAGGAAATGGACACTGAGCCAGGAAGGGAGACAGTAGGAGAGGTGATCAAAAATGTGGCTGAAAAGATGGATTTTGAGAAGGTTTTTACATGTGGAGAGAGAAGAAGTTAGCGGCGTGAATTACAGAGAGTAGGATGAGGCAGCATGAAGGCTTTGTCACCATTGGTGAGGCAAAGGGGGATGGGATGCACAGAAGTCAGAGGAACTAAGTGAGAGAGGATATAGGGCTGCGGGAGATTGTAGAGATAGGTGGTTTGAGGCCAAGGAGGGATTTAAAAACAAAGATGAGGATTTAGAATTTAATGAGTCGGGGGATTGGGAGCCAATGTAGTACAGCAAGAATGGGGATGATGGGTGAGCAGAACCTGTGCAGGACATATGTGCAGCAGATTTTTGGACAAGTTGGAGTTTATGGAGGGTGTGGGATTGAAGGCCAGCAACAAAAACTTTCGAGTAGTTGAGTCTGGAGCTGACAAAGGCATGGAGAAGGGTTTCAGAGGCAGGGGGGCTGAGGTAGGGTTCGAAGTAGGCAATTTTGCACAGGTAGAAATAAACAGTCTTGGTGGTGGATGGGATGTGGGGTTTGAATCTTAGCTCACGATTGAACAAGGTTACAAGTGATCTGGTTCAGCCTGAGACAGTGGCCGGGAACAGGAATGGAGTCAGTGGCAAAGGAACAGAATTTGAACAGACGATGGCTTCGGTCTTTCCAATATTGAGCTGAAAAAAGTTAACTTTGAATAGTAGATGGGTTGAGAGAAGTGGTAGAAAGGTAGAGGTTAGTGTCAGCATTCATGTGAAAAGTGACCCCGTGTCTACAGATGTGTCGCCACGTGAGAGTGAAAATTTGTGTGCATTTGTTGTTCTTGATAGACTCTACTAACCCTACAAATCAATCTCAAGATCCTCACGTCACCATCAAACACCACACCACCTCAGTGACCTCCTTCAGTTCCATGTCCCAATTCACAATCTTCACTCGCCAGAATTCCTCTACCTTACTCCCTCCTTCCATTTTCTCTTCCATTGCTTATTTGACATAGCCTCTTAAATCCAATCTGATGACTTTTTTCCCCTCCTCTTACTTTGTGTCCATTTTATTATCAAAATCTGTAAAGCTCTAGTGTATCTGCCCAACACAATCAGAGCTACGTAAACACAAACTGTTGTTTTGAATTATAAATGTTGGTTACTTGGAATATTTTAATCAAAAATAATTTTGAAGAATAAACACGCTCTATTATAAGAAGCCCAAGTATCTTGTGACCTCCACTGCTTTGTGGGCACGTGAGATGCACCCCTATCGCCAGGATTATTAAAATCAGGAAACTCCTCCCCCCACTCCACCCCAGAAAGTCTGGAAGGGTCAGCAGTGGAGGTTACTGGCCAATCCTGACACTTACAGCAGTATCAAAGATCTGCAGACTTTTGCCCCCTCAAGGTTCAATATCCAACTTTTTTCCTAAAATAGGATATTGATTTTACGGCAGCTTTCACAAATGATATTACTTCACTGTGCCTGGTGATAGCTATATATAGTGGAGTTCCCGAGTCCCAAATGGATGCATTCTGGAAAGCAAATGTTGATTTAATGTATAAATTATAAGTCCTACACTGTTATTTGCACTAGTTTGTACTGACATTTAATGCAGACCAGATAGGTATAACTTGGCAGCAGTCCACTGCTTCTTATGTCTAATTTCATCAATTTACAATATTTATAGTGCTGTGATATTGCAGTGCTAATACAGCACCTTTTTAACATGCACCTTAATTTAATAATGTTAAAACTGCAGACGCTTCTACAATCAAGTGGATTACACAAATGAACAATTTTCATTTTAATGAATGAAGGGTCAATCTCCTTTTGTAATCCTTCAATACAAACATGCCCTTTTCTGAACTTGGGCTGTAATTTCGTAATGGACGTTTTGGACTATAGAAAAAAATACTGAAATAATGAAGAATATCAGTTCTCCATTAATTTGAATACTATAGCCTGGAAATTACTGATCCTGATATTAGGGTGAAATAGGGAAAATGTTTGTATTTTAAGTCATACAGTTTTGATATAATTAAGAGTTAAAATGGATTCACTACCAAGCTTCAGAACGAAAGCCACAGTCCTGGTGTCTGAGAGACACACAAAAGGCTTTTTGATCTGTACCATATAGGTGCTGATCAAATTGGTCAAAACATTCGCAGATATGGAAGACCCAGACAAAGTGCAAGCACTTGCTCATTAGCATGGAATGCAAACATCTCCTAACAATGGGGTTGATTTTCCTCTGAGCTTCTCCCATTTATGCCAGACATTACGACAGCAGAACGGGAGAAGTTCTAAGGAAATTCGCCCCCATTGTGTCTTTGAATTTTATTAGCTGACAACTCTATTCAGAGGCCTTTGTATCTGGTATATCTTCAGTTCAGTAATGAATGGATCATCTGGATGTGAATCGACGCATGAATTGCAACACCCACATACAACATTGCGTTAGAATATCTGTAAAAGACTATCAAAAAGTCTTGAAAATTATTGGACTGTGTAAGAAATATATTCTAAAGAGGATGTTTTAACCCCCTTAGTGTGAATTGATTCTATCTTTGTTGTTTTAGGTATTGTAGTTTTAGTTTCTTGCTGCGCCTTATTGCTTCTGTGTATTATCTTCTCAATAAATCTGCTTATGAGTTTTGGCCCATGTGCATTGGTCTGATTGGTACATGCCGTCTTTAGGAAAATACAGTAGACTGGTGTGGGCAGCCTGTATAATCTCTGGTGCATGATACTGTTATATGCATAATTCAGAGGTAATTCTTGGTGCTGTGGTAAGCTGCCCCACTCAGCACATATAAAGGTGCAGGTAATGATTCATTGGCATCTTAGTCTACTTACAGAAATTGTCACTCTGCTATGCATGCAAGACAAAAGAATTGGGAGTAAACCCCACCTACAATTAATATACAAATGCTTAATATTTAAAATAAATGCAGATTGCTTATGATAGTTCAGATGATACATTGTTTATAAGAACAGGAGTGTTATAATGTCATATTCAATGCATTGTTCTGTTAGTAAGATGAAGCTGGTAAAGCCACACAGTTTAATTGTTCAGTAAACAGAGTATCAGGTCATTCGGGGTCTAATTGTTGTTTGGTCAGGGAACTTTGCAGATTGAAAAGTGTTTATCAGTTTCAAGTCACAATTTAGAAGCATTCTAAGATTATTTTGAATCCATAACAAAGTATATTGTCTCAAAGTGTAATGTCTTTTTGCATTGACACTATTTTAAATATATTAATAGCTGATTTCCAATGATATTATTCATGCTGAGTCGAGGTTTTACAAGAATAGGGGTGTTATACCAAGTAGTATTATCCGTGCTGGTGCTTGCAAGTGTGAGAGCGAGTGACAGTGCATCTTTCAGAGGACTGTCCTCTACTTTCTCAGTTTTGGGTGGTCCCAGGACTTGTGATGAGTCTGGTAAGAGGAAAGAGGGGACAGAGACAAGGGTTAGCACTTAATGGCTGATGAGTTGCAGCTCAATGTAGCACCAGGTTGTCATGTAGTGTAAGGGCGAAAGTTCAATGAGAACAGAAAAGGAGGGTAAGATGGTCAAATACCCTACAGAACCTATTCTCCAGAGTCACCACCTGCTATGCTTCTGGCCCACCCTCTGCCCACTACATCCATAGCAGTCTCTTCCGTTGGTATAAACTTTTGGGTTGATGGTGGCCCTCCTCCTATATGTATCTTCTCCCTTTTATTGTGTTCCAGCTTGCCCTGCAGGTATGTCAGTCTATGTTCTGTTGTTGGGTTGATGATGATGTCCATTTCACACCTGTTTTGTGCGCAAGTTGAAAATCCCTCCTCCCCCCACCCACCTAGCATCTTAACCCTCAACCACAGAAGAGTGTCTCATTCTGTACTAGTGTGGCATTTCCTAGATGAGAAACTTTTATCCCATCTGTCTTGCCTGGGTTGGAATCCCGGTCTTAGCATAAAAAGGCAATGTCTTCACCCACTGAAATATTCACTTATCTTATTGATATTTCCAAAATAGTGTCAGTTTGGCTTTTTGTTCACATGTCCTAACAGTTGGCAAATGCAATACCCTGTGTATTCTTATGTATCTTTTTTCTTTTATAGTTTGGATAGCAGCAACATTCAAGCCATGCACCGGAGGCACACTACCCTTCGTGAGAAGGGAAGGAGACAGGCCATCCGAGGTCCAGCCTATATGTTCAACGAGAGGGGAAAAAGCTTGACACCTGAAGAGGAACGCTTTCTGGATGCAGCAGAATATGGGAATATACCAGTGGTACGCAAGATGCTGGAGGAGTCAAAGACTTTGAATTTCAACTGTGTTGATTACATGGGGCAGAATGCTTTACAACTTGCAGTAGGAAATGAACATTTAGAAGTAACAGAGCTCCTTTTGAAAAAAGAGAATCTTGCGCGGATTGGTGATGGACTACTGCTAGCAATTAGCAAAGGTTACGTGAGGATAGTCGAAGCAATTTTAAATCATTCAGCTTTTCAACAAGGACATCGTCTGGCCATCAGCCCTCTTGAACAAGAACTTCGGGATGATGATTTCTATGCCTATGACGAGGATGGTACACGTTTCTCCCAAGACATCAGTCCTGTTATTCTTGCTTCTCATTGCCAGGAATACGAGATTGTACATATACTTCTACTGAAGGGTGCGCGGATTGAGAAACCACACGACTATTTTTGCAAATGCAGTGAGTGTGCTGAGAAACAAAAACAAGATTCTTTTAGTCATTCCAGATCCAGGATGAATGCATACAAGGGATTAGCAAGTGCCGCCCATTTGTCTCTATCGAGTGAAGACCCGGTCCTTACAGCCCTGGAACTAAGTAATGAACTGGCACGATTAGCCAATATTGAGACAGAGTTTAAGGTAAACCATTTTTGCTCCTTTAAGCATCCTGCATGCAGTCCATTTTGTTGCCAGTGATAAAAAAAATTTAAAATGTTAATTGAAACGTGTACATTGGAGAGAAAATTCCATTATTGTCAATATGGCCTTGACCCTGCCCTAGCTGTAATATATTCTCTGGTTTGTGAACAAGATCTTAATATGCGGCCACAGTATATTACAACAGATAATCTGTGTGAAAATCTACCTATCGTTATAAAATGTTAGCATTTGAAATTGAATAAGATGCAGTCCACAATAAAAAGTAAAATTGGTTAATAAAGTTTATCACTATAAAAATTGTTTGTTTCACTCGGTTGAAAGTGATAGGCCTTGTTATTTAATTTAGAAACTGAATATATCTTATAAAATGTGATTTGGTAATAGTCCCTAGGTTTGAAATTCCGCAGCCCTGGGAGCTTATTGGTGACATTAGCTGTTTGGGTGGGAAAAGAATTTCGGGCATGGCCCAGTTACAACTAGTCTCTGTCCTTTTTTTCTGAAGGTCTTAAAGTGCCACGAGAAATGGCGATGAATGTTTTTAGCAATTTCCATATTCCATATAGATGTCACAAAAAAAGGCGACACATTGGAATTCCCATCAGTTCCACCTGATTTGCCCCTACCACAATGCATATCTGCATGAAGTAGATCTACTTGCTTGCCAGGGCCTGATCCTGACAGAAATGGAAACAATCAAATTTACAAAGGCCAGTTTCCCAGAAAGCACAAATTCAAATTCTGAGGGTTTAAAAAATTTGTTATCTTCAGCTGGCACAATGGCCCTATTTATACTGTGGCAAGGTGCTGTAGTGATGTCCGTCCCACCCATTTCCCCCCCCCCCCACACACACACACACACACACTCTGCTGAGGCAGGTGCCCTAATCAAAAATGGCACAGTTGCCTGCCCAAAATATGCTAATACCCCGACCCCATGATTTGAGGCACAGTCAGGGGCAAACCCATGGGGCAGTCAGAAGTTCCACCCTACCCCGATACACCCCCAAAAGGCTGCCCTAGAAATGTGTGGCCTACTAGCTTTAATAAATACATTATAACTGGTTCTGCTTCAGTTAAATATTCAGAATGTTCTGAAGAATATTCTCTGAAATCTAACGTTGATGTCACTATTGAATATAAGTTCCTTCTCGCCCAGCTAATGGTTGCTGGTTTAGTCCTGCATATAAATTACTTTTTATGGCTGTTTAATATTCCAGCTTTTCATACTATTAGTTCAATCTCACCTAGCAATGCTGTCTACTCGTTTTTAAAAAAAAACTTTTACCCACAGCTGGCTACTGGTAATGTATCTTTTATCTGTGCCAAATACTTTCATCCATTATTGCAGTAATTTCTGTATTTTGGCTGTTATTGCAAGATTTTGTGGGATTGCTGAATGTACTTTACTGAAGGATGGCATCGCCAACAAGATTTTATATTGTTATTGTGGATTCTGTAGGGAGATTTTTATGTTTAATTTTCTTCTCCCTTTATACGTTCTCTCCTGAAAATGATGGCCTAGAAATTCATTGGTGCCACATCTGGTTTACAGGTGTAAATCAGGCACTTAAGCATCAAATACAGCGTACGTACGCTGGAAATATGCCACCCGCCATATTGGATCATGCACCTCTGTAGGTGTCCAGGGTGCGCGCCAGCATCATTTAAAACACTCATTAAAATATTTAAATAAGGGTCCTAATCTTGTTGTAGGATTTTTTTTGTGAAATTGGTCTGCCCCAACACCTGATGCAGTACATGATAAACTCGCTCAATAACTCGTGGCGCTATCAGGCAGCAAGAACCCTTAAGCAGCACTATTTGAAGGGCTCATCTACTACATACAGATTAGTTGCTGGTTTGTTCTTAGGCTGCTGGTTTAATTCTGGGGGTTTTGTTTGGCCTATTTTCTGACTTCTACAACTGGATTCGGACTTCTGCTAAGACATTTTTGCTGGTGCTTGACTGCTTTTGTTTGCTTTAAAAAAAAAGTTTTACTGCAGTCATGGGTGGTCTGGTAGGTCTGCCATTGGGGCTGGAGGACTAGGTGAGCAGCCAAGAAGGCAAGAGAGAACGGGGGCAGCTGGGAGAAGATGGAGGAAGAGGTCACTGCGCCGGAGGCCATTCCCACAACAGGTCTTCAGGGAGCATTTCTCCTACCTCAACTTCACTGGAGAAGCAATATGCCAGGTGCCTTCGCATCACAAAGGCAGCTATCACCGAGCTATGTCACCTGCTGCAACCACAACTCGAATGGAACATCTACGTCTCCTTCCCAATTGACTGAGTGAAGCAGGACAGAGAGCTCTCGGCTTCGCCTGCATTGTTGGCTTCCCCAAGGTACAAGGTGCCATAGACTGCATCCATATTACCTTATGTTCTTCCCATCACCAGACCTGCATCTTTCGAATAGAAAGAGATTTCACCCCCTCAACGTCCAGCTTGTCTGCAACCACAGGCAGCGCATCATGCAGGTCTGTGCCCGGTTTCCTGGCAGCAGTCATGATTTATTTATCCTTCGCCTGTCTTCTGTGCCTCCTTTATTCTAACCAGGCCATCAGGTCACAGGCTGGCTATTGGGCGACAAAGACTATCCCCTTCAGACATGGCTCGTAACTCCTGTCAGGAACTCGGGCACGGCTGCAGCCGTGCCCATCATGAGAACCATGCCACCATCTGAAATATCATTGAGCAGACAGTCAACATGCTCAAGCAACATTTCCGCTGCCTGGACTGTTCGGGAGGAGATTTGCAGTACAGCCCTGATCGTGTATCCAGATTTGTGGTCATCTGCTACATAACTCTGTGATAATGAGGGACCACTCATTACCACTACCTGCATAGAGAGAAGAAGAGGAGGAGGAGGAGGAAGAGCAGTACGGAAGAGCAGGAGCAGCATCGACCACCAGTGCCTCTAGCTGCCAGAGTTCTTAGACAGCAGTTCATCCAAGAGCGCTTTAACAAACCATCACTCCCACCCCGAATAAACCAACAGTCCCACAATTCTTATCATCACCACCACCCTCACTACTACCATCTGGTTACCTTTCTTCAGCCTCACTTCACTACAAATATTCACATCAACACAAAATCTAGAACAAAAAAATTGTCCAACACCTCAATTCCATCTGTGAGTAATATTTAACAGGAATAATTAAGAATCACCCTTCTGCAACCCCATCTTCTGTGCTTGTTTACCTATCCTAGTCCTCCTACGAAGTGTATCCACAGTGGTTACACTGAGTAGTGGGGTTGTAGGTGGTACAGGTGTGAGGAGAGAGTAATTGAAATGAAAGTTAAGATTCTTACCTTGACAACTCTGGTGAGGTCACTGAACTTCTTTCAACTTTGCAGCCATGTCCTGGGAGCTAAGCTCCTGGCATTAACCTGCTCAGCAAACTCTTCCTATTGACGCAGAGTTGTTGCCTGGAGGACTTGCTGCCCCCTGAGAGAAACAAGTTCTCCCTCTTCCTGTCTACCACCCGGAACAGGGCCTCCGATGGTGCATCAGAGATAGCGCTGGCTGCATGCCTGGCTCATGTTAATGAGCTGGCAGCACCAATTTAATGTGGTCCTCATGACCACATAAACAAGTGCACGCAACGCACGCCCCACCTCCTGCGTGCCCATTTTTGGGCGTGATTGAATTTGTAGGCCAGTGTCGCATGAGCAGTGTTAGCCCTCTAGTTCTCACTGTACCTTATGTGGGAGCTTCGGTAATGTTTTATCAAATTATTTGACCATAGGAGCCATTGCAGATCAATATGATCATGTGCACATGTTTCCAGCAAGGATCATAGGATAAAAATCAGGAGTGAGAGTCCTGGACAATTTTGTCCTTTGCCTGAAGTTGCTGAGGTCAATTTTAGTATCCCTACTGAGATCAGGTCATGGATTGAATCTGCAGAATTCTTGGTCTGTGCGGCTCAATACCACATCACATGGAGAATTTACCCATTCAGACATTAGAGGAGATCACATTTTACATTCTATGCTGTGGAATCAGCGGTTTTGCATTAAATCTTTGCTGAAACAATATTAGTACTTAAAACAATATCAACACTGAGGTTAGTGAGTACACATTGTAAAACCTTTAGTGCCAATACTGGTATATTGCATGTTCTCTTTAAATTTCAGTTGTTCTCTCTACATGCTTCCTGTTCCTATTGTGACTTTAACTGTTCTTTTAAATTTAAAATAATTGATATTTACTTTATTTAAAACCCATATAAAATATTGTGAAAATGCCTAGTAATCTAATGATGTGGAGATGCCGGTGATGGACTGGGGTTGACAATTGTAACCAATTGTCATGGCAGTAATGGCAAATCTAATGGCAGTAATGAGCCACAAATATCAGAGATTGTACCATTTCTGTAGTCATTTTAGTATTTAGCTTTGCCTCATGTTTAAATAATCCCCAGGACAGTCAAACCCTGATGTGTGCACATCTTGGTAAATTACAGAAATGCAGGGCATAATCGCACAATGACAGCAGCATAAAATCCAAACAGTTGAATTGATGTACTTGTAAATACGACCAAGTGACTCTGCAGTACTTGACAGAATCAAAATTACACGTTAAATGTGTGGCTTATACATTGGATTTTGTAATAGCATAGCAGACACTTAGACTGAATACCTTTCACATGTTGTTCAAATGAATTATTTCAACCTACTTTTTCATTGAAAATCAGAGAACCATGCAAGTATTGTTCCAGATTTGTATTTAAATGTGATCATTTGATAAATGTTTTGCAATATTTATATGATGTGGAGATGCCGGTGATGGACTGGGGTTGACAATTGTAAACAATTTTACAACACCAAGTTATAGTCCAGCAATTTTATTTTAAATTCACAAGCTTTCGGAGACTTCCTCCTTCCTCAGGTAAATTTACCTGAGGAAGGAGGAAGTCTCCGAAAGCTTGTGAATTTAAAATAAAATTGCTGGACTATAACTTGGTGTTGTAAAATTGTTTACAATATTTATATGAGCAGAGGACAATATCATAAATATAATGGTCAAAAGTACTGAGCTTATCAGCTTAGGGTTTAGTATGAGACAAATTAACTTTCGGAAATTCCAATCTGCGCTATTAAGAATGTGATTTATTTTCAAAGTGATTTCAGCCATATATTAAAGAAATGAAACCCTCTAGCATAATCCTTACAACACACGAAGGACGAATTTCCGTGGAGGGTCTCCCGATTATCCGCCGTAACTTTGGCTGAAGATAGGCAGAAACTCTGGAGAAAAAGCTGTTTACGCTGTTTTTGTGCCAAAGTCATGATAGACAATTGGGAGAACTCCCTGTGGAAATTCAACCCCATGGTGTTTTGGAGTCATCCACCTCTTATGTTTATCAGAGGTTAAAATTAAGATTCAATCATGATTCATATTACAGTTACGTTTTGTCAGTGTGAAAGTCATTTTTCATCATCATCCATCATGATTGCTTATAACCATTCCATAGCAACTCGCAGACAACAGAGAATGAAAGAATCATTCACACTTCCCCTGTGATTGTTGGACAAGAAATTGACTCATATCTTAAATATTAATAAAAAATCTTCAGTTGGTTCTGCAACTTTCCCATGAGAGGGCTATAAGGCAGCCATCCAGGGAAAATATTGAACTATACAGCGGGATAGAAAATAGATAAATTGAAAATGGGTATAGATTTACTGCCAGGAGTTTGGACCTAGGGAGGAAAAGCAAGAGAATAAAATCTGACTGATAGTTCTTAAGTATCTTGGAATGCTTAAATAGACTTGACAAATAGATTAAAATACTATCCTCATTACCTAGATCTCAGATTTTGAAAAAGACTTGACTTGACAAAAAAAAGTCATGCATCGTGTCAGTTTAGAAAAAAATATATAAATGTTATTTAATACTTTTTCTAATGCTATTTACAAAGAAATGTCCCTCCCCTACCCCAGCCCCAATCGTAAAGGGGATTGGAAGCCTTATGTGTTATTGGGGAGAGGAAGTTTAAACAAAATTAGAAAATATTTAAAAGATAATCAAAATTGAATATTTTCTTTATTTAGAGTTAACAGTTTGTCAACCCTGCAAGTAACATTTTCTTTAAAAGTCAGAAAGCAGTTTCAAACCAAGGCTTAGATCTATTTAGTGTATCAGAGAATACCTGGAAGGTCACATGAAGCAAATCAGAGAGAGAGTAGGAGAGATGAGGACAGAGAAGAAAGAGAATCAAAGAGTAAGATGAGCATTCAGTTTCAATGTAAAAATTCAAAATGCACCATCAATTTTGTGCCTTCAACATTTAGATTTCCCACTTCATACACTTATGATTTTCTTTCCAATACATGGGAAAGAATGTTGTGTATACCTACATTTTAAGTTACAAGGCCCATGTAACTATTTGTTTATACACCAGGACCATTCTTGAGTTGTCAGTTTTTTGGGAGCTGCAATGGCTTTCTGTAAATTGTGGTTAGCTTTTCTAATTTTCTAGGTTAGTATGTACAAGTTAGGTAGGTTGGTATGTACAAGTCAGGTAGGTTGGTATGTACAAGTCAGGTAGGTAGGAAAAAAAAGATCATTTGAACACAAAAGATTTTGCAAGATTTCATTCATCACTCTATGGAAATGCAGTTCAGGCCACTCAATTCATGGTGCTCCTGATTTTACAGAAATTGGGAGGACAGACTTCTGTACCAGGTTCTCCTAGCTATGCTCTCATATAGCAAGGCTTTGTGCCAGTATTATTCTCACAAAAATCAGGTCTACAATCCCCTATACAAAACAAAATTATTTAAAACAAATTAAACATAGCATAAATTTTTACCACATCAGATCACTAAAGCACAAAAAACGACATTTTGCAAAACACAGATCAAAATCAGCAGCAGCAAAGTGGAAATAGCACAAGCACCAGCAGAAGCAGGGAGTCCTTTGAAGCAGAGAAGCTGTGCCTCGAGGAGCAGGGTACTTTACATTCAGGCAGAGGACCTGTTTGTGGTTTTTCCACCAATCCTTGTTAAAATTTCACTTGATTGGCTAAGAGATATCACATGACAGTCTCTGATGCGAAGCAGCTAGCTGCCGGATGGCAGCCATTTTTGGCCTCCTTGTTCTGCAGATGTTCTTTTTTTAACTGTTATTGTTAAAGGTAGAGAAACCTCATGGATGACAAAGTTTGCAGTTGGGGCAATTCTGCAGCTATATGTAAATTCCACAACTGATTTTGCAGCTGTGGAGTCACAGAGAAAAAGGGCCACGATTAAAATGGCCCATTATTCTTCCACCACCAATAATGGTAATATAACTGTTTTCCACTTCCCACATGTTCCTTTCTCCAGTTGTACTGCATCCTTGCAGTTGAATAGACTGTTAAATTTTATTTTCCAGGCTCACATATGAAAAATGGCTTCTTGGACTAAATACTGATGGGCATCTAACACCACGGAATTGAGGGAGGGGAGGGGTGAGAATGGAGAGGTGAGGGGGAAAGAGATTAAGTCAGAAATTAGCATTCAAATGCCTACAGTACCAACTTCACTTTCAATGGTCCATATGGCTGATAAATAATGATCATATGCTAGAAATGATTTTGGAGCGATATATTTTAATACAAAGGCTTTATTTTTATATATGCTGCCTTTTAATGTCAGCTCATGAATTCAGCAATTTTCTGCTGCATCTATTTCCGATCTGACTTTCCCAGTTTGTTGAAATTATTTGCTTTGCACACGAAAGAAATCAACTAGTATCTTATCTCGGTCATTTGCAAGTATTTAGCTTTTGCATTAGACAGACTAGAGTGTCATTAAACTGAATATAAAAAAAAAACTTTTTTAAAATAGTGCATATATCTACAATTTGCATATACATTGAATAAATTTACTTTCTGTAGTTCGCTATTTACCATTTCCTAGTTTCAATATATTCCCTAAATAGATGAATAGTTTATTCCAAAAGATTTACAGTAAGGGAGAACTGATTAGAATACGCCGCAGCGAGCGTAGCGTCCAAAGTGCCGGGGCCCGACCCAGAATACAATAACAGGGTGTTTAACATTCCCATAAAATTAATAGTGCTAAACTATTCGTAAAGTTACCCATTTTCATATTTTTAAAATCGTTTAATGGGCCAGAATTTACTGTAGCTGGCGGGTTCATTAGACTTGCCCTTGCCCATATACTTTCCATGAGTTTTTGCGCTGAAAACTGCTGTAAGTTAGAGATCCAAACAGCACGGCGCTCTCTACAGGGCATCTGGGACCTGTTTGTCTCCTTAACTAATCAGATTGAAGAATCTTTAATGAGCAGCGTAGAGTCTGAACCAGAAAGTCTAAGTTAGAATAGCGAATAAGGGGTAGATACTTAAAGTAATACTTGCTCCCACGCTGAATCTGTAGGATTGTTTCATTGAAAGCCTGCTGGAATTCTATTGGCACAGTTAAACTAGGCTCCAACATTTCAGCTAATGGCTTCCTTGGGATTTTAGGCTACTTAACAACAGTTGATATCATCTGCCTATGAGTGTTTGATATGTATCTGCTGTTCCACTGGTCTGTGCTAGAATCAGAAGCAGTGGAGGGAATTTTAATCTAACCCGCCCATTGGAAAACTGACTGGATCGGGGGCAATGCTGGTTTTAAACCCTGCCTGATTTTACTCTCCATTGAAGTCAATGGAGAGTAGTGTTGGGCAGGGTGTAAAACTGGCGTTCCACCCTGGCGAGTTAGGTTAAAATTACCCCCAGTGTTTCTGCATGTGCCAACATTTAAGAGCATGCCTTTGATCTTTTCCAACCATCAAGTAATTTGGAGATACAGGGCTCAATTTTAGCACCCGCTATCGGGTGCGTTCTCGGCGGGAGGGCCCCGAAAATCGCGAAATCCAGGAGCGGGACCGGATCGCGCCTCGATCCCGCCCACTTCCGGGTTCCCCGCTGATGCGCCGGCGTGCGCGCACAGCCCCCGCTCGTGGGAATCCCGCTGGCAATTAAAGCCAGCGGGATGCCACTTGACAATATTTAGTTTGGTATTTCAGGTCATTAACTGACCTGATTAAGGGACTGTGTGTGATTTTTGATCAACATGGGACTGTTTCCCACACTGGGGGAAACAGTCCCAGATCGAGTGGACGTGTTGCAGCTGTCAGCCTGTGGCAGCTGCAAAGGTCCATTTGACAGGTTGGGGGGGGGCGGGGGGGGGGGGGGAGACCCTCACCCATTGCAGGAGGCCGCTCTGTCACTTGGGACAAAGTTTGGCCTCCACCACCCTCCTCCTGACGGTCAAAGTCACCAACCTGCACACTTACCCCGGGGTCCGGAGACGTGTACCTACCTTGCGGACCCCCTCAGATGTACATCTTGCGGATGGGGGCCGCCGTAGCTGCAGTCATGACCTCCTCGGAGGGCGAACAGCATCACCAGCCTCACCAGCCTCGCCATCCACGCCGTCCACCTCTGACACGTGGAGCTCCACAACAGAGTGCTGTGACACATCCACCTGCACAGCAGGAGGGAGGGCTACCGCAGAGAGAGATGTGTCGCAGAGGGCACTACCCTCGCCACAGGGTCCACAGACCGAGGCTCAGCCTCCTGGACCTCTCTGAGCAGCAGTGCACACGGAGGCTCAGAGTCACTCGACATGTAGCCGTGGACATCTGCAGCCTCTTTCATGCCGAGCTGCTCCTGGCTGGCCCGTGCACCATCTTCCTACCTGTCGCTGTCAAAGTCACCACTGCCCTCAACAACTTCTCCTCCGCATCCTTCCAGGGTGCAACCGGGGACATCGCCGATGTCTCAGTCATCTGCGCAGAAGAGCCCTGCAAATACACCTACACCCACTCCGCAGTGACACAATGGGTGGCATCAGTGGTGGGTCCTCATAGTGATACCCAGGAGCGGGCATTATTGCACAAACCGGACAGGATTCGCGAAGACATGGCAGTAGTGGTGCCAATATAATGTGTGATGTGAGTTGTTCTTTAATTCAATATACGTAACAACCATGACAAACCCTCAAACACCCTTGTGCATCCCCTTCATGCTCACAACACGTTTGCCTTACGCTGCCTACTGCACATATGTGATGCATGCCCTGTGGCTGCAGCACAGGTGGTGGCAGGTTGAGTGAGGCTGGCCGTGAGAGTGATGCACGAGAGGGTGAGTATGGGATAGAGCCATGAGATTGTATGAGGATTGGGTTGCGTGGTAGTGGCGGGGTGAGTACTGGCGAGGTGAGTAGGTGCAGGTAAGATGAGGATGGGGTTTGAGTGGGTATGAGGGGTGATGTGACAGAGTAGTGTTAGCAGTGCCGAAGGAGATGTGGGGTGGGGGCAGTGATGTGGCAGACGGAGTGTAGGGGAAAGACTACATGTACTCACTTTGGCTGACCTACTGAGGACATTGGACCGCCTCCTGCACTGTGTGCAGGTGGGCGATATGTTGGTGGCGCAGGTGACCCCCTCTGCCACCTCGAGCCAGGCCTTCCTGGTGGTGGAGGCGGGCCGCTTCCTCCCGCCCACCTGGTGGAAGATCTCTGTCCTCCCCCTCCTCCTCACCCCATGTATTGATACCTGGGGTGAGGCATCATTAAACTGGGAGCAGCCTTCCCCCTGGGCTGCTCCATGCAGTCATCTTTGCTATTTGTTGCAGCATCAATCAGTGGAGGACTGCCCCTTTAAATAGAGCTCCTCCAGCTGACAGATCTTACTGCGCATGCGCAGCCCGCCCGACGTGCAGATCAGCAGCGGGGAACCCGGAGGAGCAGGTAAGTGGATCCAATTAGTGGGTTGCCTGCTACGATCGCGCGGGAAACCCACTAATTTCACCGGGCGCGTTACCCACGCGCCCGCTTGCCCATCCGCCGGGAACCCGCATCCCTGCTAAAATCGGGCCCACTGTGTCTCGCTTTTTCTGATAACAAGACCGAAGATGCCTATACAAACAAATAGCGTAGCTGTCATGTTTCAGGATCTTTTGATTTTTTTTTCCCCAAAACTTTCCAGTGAAAAACAGAGTTATATGTAATGTTTTAAAGCACAGTAGTGTTTTAAAGCACTGTGAAGGCTTTCATGGAGACTAGGAGGTTAGATATGCTGGAGGACAGTTAAAAATCCTCTGAAGCATTGTGTGATCTTTATTTTTGTACTGATTTAATTAAATGAGTCCAATCGTAATTTCCATTCTGTATGTTCACCTTACTATGAAATAAAGCAGCTTATCAATTCATATCTGGCCTCATATTACCACGTGTTTGCTTGAAGGAATACATGCATGAAAAACACAAATATTCAATTCAGGTCACAAGGGTATATTATTGTTACATGCAGATATAGAAAGAAAGAACTTGCATTTCTATAGCACCTTCCACACCCTCAGGATGTCCCAAGGCGCTTTACAGCCAATGAAATAGTTTTGAAGTGTAGTCACTGTTGTAATGTAGGAAACATGGCAGCCAAATTGCACAGCAAGTTCCCACAAACAGCAATGTGATAATGACCATATAATCTGTTTTAGTGATGTTGGTTGAGGGATAAATATTGTCCAGGATAACACCCCCCCCCCCCGCACCCAGCTCTTCTTTGAAATAGTGCCATGGGATCTTTTACATTCATATAGGACAGTGTGAGTCAACTCCTATAAATGTAAAATGTTCAGGCTGCTTACGGGAGCTAGTGACACCACTCAACACAGGAAGGGATCTAGGGCAGATCCAAATTTGTAACAGTGGTACAGGGCTCCTTTCTTTCAAGAAAAATAAAAGATATAAAATCTTTTTTTCCTAATACAAATACTCAGAATGATAAACCAATGATTGTTTTATACATTACTGTGTTTATGAATTTTGTAATGTAAACCTTCTCAGCAAAATAGTATTACTAGGAACGAGTATGTTCACCAAATATACTTGTGGTTATGAAAGATAAATTTCTTATAATTCTGAAATGATACAATCCAGATTACATTAATGTTTCAATTAATATGTAGAAGGCCCACAATATTAAAAAAAGAGACACAACACAAATCATTATAGAATTATTCAATACTCAAACACTCTGAATATTTGTTGCTCCTGTACTACTTTTATATGAAATGTGAACAAAATACCAGCATGATAAAGAAAAGGCAGCACAAGAAGTGATCAATACAAAACTTTCATTCTAAACAACAGAGAAGAGTTTCCGGTAAGTTTTTAAAAATCTGATTTTAAACTGATTAAAGATTAAATGCAGTTGCACCAGATAACTTTTAACCTTGGAAAATATTGCATAGTAATATAAACAATACGTCCTTTTACTTTTTTTACAGTGAAGTTACTCAGTAAAAATTAGTGCAGATAAATTTGAAAATATGAACTGCATATATAACTGTACAACATTAGTTTTGTGAAATAAATAACTTACAATACAGTGAAATTGTCCTTTAATGAAACCATTCATATTTTATTCACTGCTGGTTTCAGACTTCACAGCCTGAGCAGCTTAGGGAGGAATCCTTAATGGATGCAACCCCCCCCCCCCCCCACCCCAATAGGGTCAATGGAGCCCTGACATTCCCCAAAAGATGGCCTTCAACTGGGAGTCTGCTCAAATCTGATATGTGAGCATCACATAAACTACCGAGCATCACATAAACTACTGAGTAACCCTGCAGCGATAACCAGACACAATATTGAAAAACAGTTTGCAATGTATCTAGCTCTCTTTGCACATAGCTCAGCTTAAATTTAAAAGTATCTGAATTATGAAATATGAGAATAACTTCTCCTCCTGTGTGCTTTGTGGCTACAGTATGAGAGGTGAACCTATAATCTTTGGCTGTTATGTCCCTCTTACATTTGGTGCCATTGTGAACGAGAACTCCATACACTTGACTGTGGACTCAAGAATTTACTTCCAACCTGGACTTCATTGCACAAGCTTTTATTTCTACGCTTTGTGTTATCCAGAGACCTCTTTCTCCTCTGAAGCCATGATTGCTTTCTGCTGTTCCAATTCTGTGGGAAAGATATGGAAGATCCATCTGTGGAGATATAAGGAAGATAAGGTTTTGTTTAATTCATGTTTGATCATACATAATCTGAAGGACTATATGACAACAAAACTTTGCAAAAAACTGAACATCAACAATTGAATGTATGACAAAGCATCTGATAATAAACCAAGAATATTTCCTTGTGCTTTAAAAGTCTTGAATATTATATTATTGCAATGTATATTATACAATTAAATGATGACAATGGATGAAACTGTTATATCTGAAGTAATAAAAGTGGTTTCATAAAATAATGGAAAGACATAGCAGGATCAGTTGAGCCAAAGGGTGGATCCGTTTCTTGTTCCGCAAAGTGGATGATTGAGACAGACTTTGTTCTGCCCATTTCATTTTTTCCCTTTGGAGGCACATCTGGTTCAGTCTTTTGTGATTGAATTCCATTTTTGTCTAGCCATTTGATATTTAATTAAATGTTCCTGGCAACTTTGGAAACTTAATTATTATTTTAGCTACAGTGAACTGACCACATCAACAACTGTTACAGATACTTTGTAAACTGCGCAACAAACACCTTAGCTTAAATTTTTTTATTTCTGTTATTTTAATGCCAGCGATAAAACATCAAAAAATCTAGGCTTTTGAGTGCTGCAGTCAAAAACATAACATTTTCACAATGTGCCTGCACATAATGTCTTCTTTTGGTCTTTGCTATCCAGGGTGGAAAATAAGTCATTTACTCCTGTCAAATGGTACATTTCTGGTAGTTACTTTGGATTTATTACAAATGTATTTTTTTTTAATTGAGAAACCTAGATGATGGCCAAGACCTATAGGCCTTAAACTCAAGAAATAGGTTTTCGGGTGATACCAAGCTTGGGGTTTAAAAGGCAGCAGATTGTAAGTGGAAGGAAAGACTGAGGGAATTAACTAGTTCCACAGTCTTGAAATCCTGGGAAAGATTTCAGCACAGTAAGGCTGCAGAGGAGGAAAAGCTGAGAAGACTGCATATTTGTAGTTTAGGAAGATATCAAAGAAAAGTTCAGTAATAGCCATAATAGTTAAAATTAAAAGAGTTATAAAAAAGATTTACAAAGAGAGAAAGGTTGGAGATTATAGGTGAGATCGCCAGGATGTCCCTTGGGGTTTCTCCCACTCCTCTGCTGTAACTTCAGCGGAGACCAGTTTATGGCAGCAGAGTTTGACAAACCCCGAGGAAATTGCCGGTGCAGATGTTTTATTTTTGAAAAATATCATGGAGAATACCAGATGCTAATTTTCCTAAAAACTGATTGGAAATGGGGATTTCCACCAAGTTTTCCAATACAATGGAATTGGTGAATTGCTAGCAGAAAGCCAAGACCTCCAGTGAACAGTGATTTGTATTCAAATTTATCACTTTAGCTATTGAAAATAAGCCACTTGACCAACGTAAACTGCATTTTTCTTTTTCTTCTTTTGCCCTTCCCAATTTTCTCCCCTTCTGTCGTGAATGGGTTGACTGATGCTGGCGTTCAGATCCATAGTGCCAAAAGTACTATAATACTATGCCTTAGTCTTACAGCACCTCAACCAGGTGGCCATTATTCATGTATGAGCTCAGACAATGTCTTCAGGATGCTCAGCTTTAGGGGATTTCACACCCAAGCCCAATCCTGTCCCCACCTGACAGTCACAAATCTGCACTTTCTATCAGGGTCACTGGACAGCACTCCAGAGCAGGAACAGTAGCTGATTTCTGCTTCGATACTAAGGACCTTCCTCCCAATTGCATTGCTTCCGCTGCTACCCTATCTAATATCAGCTAATTCAGCACAGACCAGGGATCAATCCAGTACGTACCTGGTCTTATGGCTTAGTATCACACTAAAATACATTTTCCTCATTTTAAACAAGTGATAAACAGTGGGAAATGGAATCACATATAGCAGAAATGAAAATTTACAACCACAGCAAAAATTCATTTGATACAAAATACAAAACTTGATAGTGGGTGGCAAATGATGGCAAATAAAAGCTATTGTATGGTCTAAAGTTACACACATTACTGAAGACTATCAGCTGAAGCCTGGATTGAGGGGGAACGACAGGGCACTATCCAAAGGTACTCTAGTACCACTCCATCTTAAATGAAACTCCTCAATAACATAAGAACATAAGAAATAGGAGGAGTAGGCCAATCGGCCCCTCAAGCCTGCCCCGCCAAATATAAAACCTATAGATATTTAATTTTGTTATTTGTAAGCAGAGAAATTGTAAATATTTTTAGAAAAAAAATCCATTCAAATTACTATCAATGTTTCATTGACCTTCACCCTTTTGCAAGGTAAAAAATCTGCATTCAGGAAAAATGGCAATAGTGACAGACAGCAATAATTTATCCAAAGAGGAAAAATTAGCATAAGCTAAAAGAAAGGGTGGTCATAATATTCCACCTTCTGAAACAGGGCTCGGATATGTCTTCCGATTCCACTGATACTGGTGAATGCTAAATTTTAATTATTTTATGAAACCATGTTCTGTTACTTGTACACAAAACTCTCAGCTATTGTCATTAAGCATTGTGTAATATGCATTGCAATAAAATATATGCAAGCTCTTAAAACATACATAAATTTTGGTCCATAATCATTTGCTTTTTCATATGTTCAATGCAGTCATGATTGATGTACAAAATATTTGCAAGGTCAGTGTGATATTACCTTCAGTTTATGCACAATGATCATGAAACCAACAGTTTTTTCCCTCATATCTCCACAGATAATTGTTCCACCCTTGGGGTCAACACAATAGGACACCGTCTTTATCTTGGAGGTGACAGCTAACCAGGAGCAAGCTGTTATGGCTGAAGAATGTGATCACACCCAAAATCAAGAGCAAAACACATGCAGGGAAATGGCCTTGGACTATGCAAGTGCCCATCTATCATGTGGAAGGATCTTACACATGACTTTCACAGGTTAGAAGGACATTCAGCCAAAGTGCATAGGTCCTGTCCTTCATCTCCTCCAACACATTCCCAAAGCATGCAAATAAGAAAATACTCAATCCCATTTGCCAAGATCCAGATAAACTTGTGGAGCTGTGCAGTGTGCTTTCAAACAAATGCACAATGCAACAAATGCATTATAAATGTTTGTAATATCACAAAGATACAGTTGTCACAGCAGATTGTCTCTCTATTCAATGTACCATACACATTTGTGCAAAACAGACTGTATTGAGGAAAATGACAAAGCTTCACCCTACGGTATTCCAGCTGATATGCTACTCCATGCAGAGTGAGTCTTCCATTAAGGAAGTCATCATCACCACAGCTCTATGGAGAGCTAATTCTGTTAACTGTTTTAAAGAAATCAGAAATAGGATTAGAAAAATACAAGATTAAAATATTAGTTATGTACCCCCAAAAAATTAAGTTTACATTTAAATATAATGTTATATAGCCTGGATGAGAGGAGCCTTCCGCTAGTACAACACAGTTCCTAGGCACAACTAAAATAGCTTCCCAGGTCCTCCTTGTAGAACCACAGCCCCTGCTGATAGACAGCCTGGATGCCTCCACTAGTATACAATTGTCAATGTAATATGTAAATAACTAAACACAAAATGTAACTGTATCACCCTGTAAACCAATGTATGAATGAAATTTATCATAATCAATGCACTATAGAGGCTTGTATTTATAAATGTGATGCACAGATTTATGTAGTAAACTTTACACTTTTATAAAAATGTTACTCCCTACAAGATTTATTGTTGCTATTCTTTATTTGTATAAAGATGAAAGTTGTGTACTGAATTGATTTAATTTTTATGATACTTGGCATAAATATTTTCTATTATCCTTTGAATAAAAGGGTAGATAGACTCCCTTAATTTATCTTCTGCATTATTTTTCACAATGACAGTATTTCTTTTACAAGTAATAGGGAGACCTCAATGTAGCATCGCAACGGGCTTTATATACGTTTTGGAACTATCTGTCACATTCAGTCTTGTTTAATACCGTGGGTCCTGCTCCAACTAGCGTAACTTGTAGCAGGTGATTTCAATTGTATTATTCCACAAACAAATTATTTGTGACACCCGAATCGCCACATGCACATTTTTCAAAGATAGTCAATTATGGTAATGCAGTGTTATAATTACACTGGCAAGATTTACGTTATGAAAAATTGATATTCAGTAATGTATTGAAAAGTCATCAGTTTACCATATAATGGAAAAATAGCTTGAACACGCATTATATATTATATTATAAATGTACTGTTAAATTTCAGGGGATAAGAATTTTTCCTTAGTGTCTTACAAGCTGTGCTTTTTAAAACTGTTCTACTTAAAGGTCATGGAAAGTTTAGGGCAAATATTTTCTGTTCAAATATTCCCCCTATGCAATCTGGGAAAACTCTAAGAATTGATGTACTTATTATTTATATTGAAATACAGTTGAGTTTCAGACCACAAAGACCCATCTTTTCAATTCTTCTCTTCAGAGCCATACTTGTGAAATGAAGATGTGGCTACCTGTGTCCCAGAGCGGCTCCATTCATTCAGTAAGAATCATCACCTTAGAAGACCAGCCTAGTCAATCCAGAGCAGCCCAATACAAAAAAAAATACCCCACTGGTTAGCCACTGCTGCATACTCAGATGGTATTCAGGGCTTGGGCAGCTCCAGAATGACTCCCAGGCCATTGCAAAATCCCACCCTCCACTAAATACAATGGTAGGACTTGCACAACACCAGGTTATAGTCCAACAGTTGGACTATAACCTGGTGTTGTGCAAGTCCTTACATTTGTCCACCCCAGTCCATCACCGGCATCTCCACATCATAAATACAACGGAGCCTTCCTGGGATGCACGCAGTCCCTCCATGTAACTATCACGAGAGCACCAGCAAAGAGAAACCTCTCCATGAGGTGGTCCACACTCATTTTGCATTCTGGTTGCAGTATAACATCAGCTGGCCTTAGATCAGGTGCAGATTTGACAACCTGAGTATTATGTTGGGCCAAGATGTTCATATCAGAAGCTCTGAAATCAACACTCAGCACCTGACTTTTTCTAACTTTGTTAGAAGTCCAATACAGGGGGGTCAATTTTCGGATGGCCGAGCGGGTACGTTCATGGCGGGGGGGCTCCTAAAATTGGGGATTCCCGAAGCGGGTCCGGAGCCCGGCTCCAACCCGCCCACTTCCAGGTTCCCCAATGACGCGAATCGGTGTGCGCGCAGCCCTCGCATGCAGGACTCCCACCAGCAATCAAAGCCGGCGGGATCCTACTTAAGATCATTATCTGGATACTTGAGGTCATTTACAGACCTCAATAGTTGGAGATTTTAGGAGGATTCGGATTTTGGACTACCCAGAGCGTGTTTCCCATGCTGGGGGAAACACTCCCTGTTTACACAGACGTGTTGCAGCCAGCAGCCAGTGGCAGCTGCAAAGGTCCATTTAACAGGTGCGGGGTAAACCCTCATTCATTGCAGCAGGGCACTCTGTCACCTCAGACAAAGTTTTGCCTACCACACCGTTGTCTCCACACTCCAGATTATTAAATCATACCCTAAACTCTGCTGTCCAAACACATTTACCTACTTTGTGGACCCCCTTACACTCACACCGTCAGGATGGAGGGGGGGGGCTCCATTGCTGCATTCATCACTCCATTGAAGGACGAGCAACATCACCAGCCTCGCCAGGCACGCCGTCCACCTCCGCCACGTGGAGCTACACAACACAGTGCTGCGCAACAGGCACCTGCACAAAGTAGTTGTGCAACTACACACACACCCACTGTAGGGTAACCCAATGGGCGGCATCAAGGGTGTTCATGGAGAACCTAATGAAAGGGCATTATTGCACAAGCCAGTCAAGAATGGCCAAGACATGGCAGTAGTGGTGATAATATAATATGTAATGTGAGTTGATCAGAAATCAAATATAAGTAAAAACAATGACGAACCCTCAAACACCCTTGTGCATCCCCTTCATGCTCACGACATGCTTGCCTGATGCTTCCTACTACACATATGTGATGCATGCCCTGTGGCTGCAGCACAGGTAGTGGCAGGTGGGGTGAGGCTGACCGTGATAGAGATGCATCAGAGGGTGAGTATGAGATAGAGCCATGAGATTGTATGAGGATTGGGTTGAGTGGTCATGGTGGGATGAGTACTGGCAAGGTGAGTAAGTGCAGGTAAGATGAGGATGAGCTTTGAGTGGGTGTGAGGAGTGATGTGATAGAGTAGTGTTGGCAGTGCAGAAGGAGATGTGGGGTGGGAGCAGTGATGTGGCAGACGGAGGGGAGGGGAATGAGTAAGTGTACTCACTTCGGCTGACCTACTTAGGTCATTGAAGCGCCTCCTGCACTGTGTGCAGGTGCGTGATATGTTGGTGATGACCTCCTCTGCCACCTCGAGCCAGGCCTTCCTGGTGGCAGAGGCAGGCCACTTCCTCCTGTCCGTCGGGTGGAAGATCTCCCTCCTCCTCAGCCCATCCAGTAGGACCTGGAGTGAGGCATCATTAAACCTGGGAGCAGCCTTCCCCCGGGCTGCTCCATGCTGTAATTTTACCTATTTTCTGCAGCATCAGTCAGTGGAGGACTGCCCCTTTAAAAAGGGCTCCTCCAGCTGACAGCCTATGATGCAGGTGTGCAGTCCGCCTGCTGCGCAGCTTTCCAGTGCAAAACCCGGAAGCACGTTAAGTGGCTTCAATTTACTTACGATCACGTGCCAAACCCACCGATTTCACTGGGCGCGTTACCCACACGCCCAGTCGAACCCCTGCTGCCAACCCGCCTCTCTCCTAATATCGGGCCCTGGATGTTGGTCATAGGAATAGTTCAGCTCAACTTTTCATACACATTTTTACTTCTTGACTTTGCATCATAGTTAGGTAAACATGCTGTACATATATACACATTCAGGGTTATGAGCATCGTCATAATAATGTCCTTGTTCTGTGCATGACTATGAAGTCAGCAATGGCTTTCATGGCACCAAAACTTTAGCTCAGGGGAAGGACAGTATAACCCCTGTCAGATAGTTGCATACTCAATCATCAATACATATAAGCCAGTATGTATAGTGCAATGGCAGACATAACATGATAACTTACAAGCTAAAATAAAAACATAATTGCATATTCTACAACATTTAATTACCTTCAAATTGGACGAAAATCAAGACAGATTAACCAGAACTAATGTTAATTTGTCTTGCAAGTGTATTTATGGGAACCATCGGGAAAGAAAAAGTAGCAAAATATTTCTATTTTATACTGTGCTTTGCAAATCGCAGTAGTACTATTTTTACTTTAATTGTAGACTGGTTATATGTTTAGTGGTTCTGATCTATGACTGATTCTGATGTACAATTTCATGATATGTACAAAATGTGAACAATGGTCTTAAACATGAATGAATAGGTAGCTATACTAGTGCATAACTTTGAAGGAAAATTTTTGATGTATGTGATGCTGAGTTTCATAAATATTGACCAAGTTATGATAATTTCACCATTTGTTTGACAATAATGTTTGAAAAGTTTATTACCAGTATAATTTTTGATTGCATCTCTCTGTGCTCTATAAAGTGGACCACATTGAGCTTCACTCCAATTTCCCCTTAATATGCACATTAATAAAGACAATATATATATCCTGAAATTTGAAAGACATTACAGAACTCCCTTAGTGAAAATAATTTGTAACCCAAATGCAATGTGTCTTTCTATTTGTAAATTCTCAAATATAAAAATCCTAATAAAATTGATAAATTTACTTTCTGTGTACTGCACATTTTTCCTAAATGTCTTTGTTAATTTTGCCATACAAACCAGGGAGATCGTGGGTTTGATGTGTTCTGATCTCAGTTAGGCCAATAATAGTCACTATAATTAGCCTTGTGTGCCTGGGGTGGGAGAGGAGGGAAACTGGCTTAAGTTCCTGCTCATGATTTTTGTCTACTGCTGCTTTTAGAAAGTGCATGTGTATGCTGGTTGAGGACAAGATTGGATTTGACTATGATATCACTCTGGTGGAACAGCCTTCTGACAGTTACTCTATAAGCTTACTCATGAAGATTTGGTTGAGGTATTGATGCGTTGTTGGGCTTGGTGTCCATGGAAACATACTCACAAATGAGTTTCTGCCTTCAGGAACGGAAGAGAGAAAGGAGGTGTCACTTAGGCTTGTGCTAACCCTTGCCAGTGAAATACAATAGGATAGAACTTATCTTTAATAATGTTACCAAAACGTACTCATGTCAAATTCACCTCTAATGGAAACATAAACCAGTTTGCGTTAAGCATTTCTATGATAGCATCACCAATAGTAATTTCTATCTTACTATCTTTAATATATTTCAATGATAACTTGATCATTAAAAACTGAAATATTTTTGAAGCCTTCACAACTATCTGCTTACTTCATGCTCTGCTATTTCCCCCAATGTTGCATATATAGAATTTTTTTTTTCTTAAAACACCCTACTGAACATATTTAGGAAACCTGCACTTGTAGCTCCCAAAGAATAGGTTTATTAGTTGCATGAGCTGTAGCAAATGGATTTTTTTTTAAAATAAGGAAAGCAATCAATGTGAACATAATTAGAATTGTGTCCCAAGCATGCTTGATTGTTTCATTAGAAAACTACAACCCTAAAACATACCTCAGTAAAGCAAAATGTTGAAATTTAAGTGTTTTATTGTAGTTGTGGCTTTATAATATTTTATATTTTCAGGCTGGAAGTTATATTTTTAGAGATGCTATTTGGTAAAATGCAAATTGAAGTCCAATTTACAACTAAGTCTGATTTGTGCAAATTTCTAGATATAAATAAATTTGTATGAAGTCCCATTTGTTCTTGACTGAACCCTCTAGAAGATGAAATTTTACACGTCTGAAATTTTTCATATCGTAGAATGACACCAGAAAATTGAATACTGCAGGGGTCAAGGTGTTCATTCACTAGGTACGCGGTTAGACGTTTCCAACATTGGAAATGGGTTGCTGAGCTATCAGAAAAAGACTAAGTGGGGGGAAAAGAGAGTACTCCAATTAATTAGGCAGGTGGTACATATTTAAATAGCCTGAGGACATGCGTCCTTTAAGTCCAACTCAGAGTCAGGGGACAAAGACTTTGTCAAACTCAACAACAATACTGAAGTAAATTTCCATCTTAATTTTAATGGACAGAAAATTGTGGTCCATGAATTAATTACGAGTTCCTGGTATATATTCCTAATACACAAAGCTCTGCTCCAGGAGCACTAAAAAATGAAAATTTACCCCACTGGAATGTGCATTATCCTTTTTAATTAAAACACTTTCTCGTGTCAACATGAATGATATCATATAGTGATCTGGCTGATACCAGGCCATACATACTTACCCATCAAAACAGTCTACTGCCCATGAAACATATTACACAGACTCCTACCTTAAAGATTATTGGAACAATAAATCATCAACCATGGCTATGTCTGTCTTTCTCCCTTTGTCATACCCACAACTGTTCCCATTATGTAAACATATCATTATCCTATGTCTAAACAGAAGTAAGTGTAACAGAAGGAATACAAGCAAAGATGACAATATAAACAAATTGTGTTCTTTGCATGAGTAAAATATGAAGCTGCTATCTGTATTTCATGCTCTCCTCCAATGCAAACCATATACTTCTTCTCACCCTATGAACGTTTGCATGTTATGTTTTGGGCTTTCTTATGGAAAGGGCTCAAGGAAAGTTTCTGTCAACGGTTCATGTCTTTTAAGAACCTGTGGGGTGGATTTCCCAGAGCTGAATCTGTGCAACTGGCTGGCGGAAGGCCATTCTGAAGATCAAATTTACAAATAAAAATAATTTACAGAAGCACAAATGTGGACAAAATATTATACAACATAATCAGTTGTAAACAATTTTACAACACCAAGTTATAGTCCAACAATTTTATTTGAAAATCAGGTGAATGTGGAAATGAAATCCTCGAAACTTTCGCATTTATAAATCACAGAACAATACCTGGTGATTACAGATAGTCTTTCCAACTGCCCGTTGCCAAGGCAATCAAAGTGTTCAGACAGAGAGGTGTTACCTACAGGGCCACCGAAAATACAAACAACCAAAAAAAGAGAGGCAGAAACATAGAAACATCCGGAAGGAAGAGAAAGACAGCAAATGACGTGTAGCGTGACATGAACCCAAGATCCTGGTTGAGGCCGTCCTCATGGGTGCGGAACTTGGCTATCAATTTCTGCTCGACGATTTTGCGTTGTCTGTCTCGAAGGCCGCGGTACAGCAACTGAAGAGGAAAGAGTCAAACTGGACTCCTCCGGAGGGTCGCTGCCCTCAGCTTGACATGTATGCTCAAGCTGTCAGGAAATGCGTCAATGCCAGATTCATCAGATCCGACCAAAGAACACACCCACCAGCTCAACAAACTGATCAAGACCTTCGATCCAGACCTTCAAAGCATCCTACGCACTCTCATCCCACGTACTCCCCGCGTGGGAGACTTCTACTGCCTCCCAAAGATACACAAAGCCAACACACCCGGACGTCCTATCGTATCAGGCAACGGAACCCTGTGTGAGAACCTCTCTGGATACATCGAGGGCATCCTGAAACCCATCGTACAGGGAACCCCCAGCTTCTGTCGCGACACTACAGACTTCCTACAAAAACTCAGTACCCACGGACCAGTTGAACCAGGAACACTTCTCACCACGATGGACGTCTCGGCACTCTACACCAGTATCCCCCACAATGACGGCATCGCTGCAACAGCATCAATACTCAACACCAACAACAGCCAATCTCCAGACGCCATCCTACAACTCATCCGCTTCATCCTGGATCACAATGTCTTCACCTTCGATAACCAGTTCTTTACCCAAACACACGGAACAGCCATGGGGACCAAATTCGCACCCCAATACGCCAACATTTTCATGCACAAGTTCGAGTGGGACTTCTTCACTGCACAGGAACTCCAACCAACGCTATACACCAGATACATCGACGACATTTTCTTTCTATGGACCCACGGCGAAGAATCACTAAAGAGACTACATGATAACATCAACAAGTTCCATCCCACCATCAAGCTCACCATGGACTACTCCTCAGAATCAGTTTCTTTCTTGGACACACGAATCTCCATCAAAGACGGGCACCTCAGCACCTCACTCTACCACAAGCCCATGGACAACCTCACGATGCTCCACTTTTCCAGCTTCCACCCTAACCACGTCAAAGAGGCCATCCGCTATGGACAGGCCCTGCGAATACACAGGGTCTGCTCAGATGAGGAGGAACGCGATGGACACCTACAGATGCTGAAAGACGCCCCAGTAAGAACGGGATATGACGCTCGACTCATCGATCGACAGTTCCGACGGGCCACAGCAAAAAATCGCATAGACCTCCTCAGAAGACGAACACGGGACGCAACCAACAGAGTACCCTTCGTCGTCCAGTACTTCCCCGGAGCGGAGAAACTACGCCATGTTCTCCGCAGCCTTCAACATGTCATCAATGACGACAAACACCTCGCTATGGCCATCCCCACACCTCCACTACTCGCCTTCAAACAGCCACCCAACCTCAAACAGACCATCGTTCGCAGCAAATTACCCAGCTTTCAGGAGAACAGCGTCCACGACACCACACAACCCTGCCACGGTAACCTCTGCAAGACATGCCAGATCATCGAACCAAATACCACCATCACACGAGAGGACACCACCCACCAGGTGCATGGTTCATACTCCTGTGACTTGGCCAACGTTGTCTACCTCATACGTTGCAGGAAAGGATGCCCCAGAGCATGGTACATTGGCGAGACCATGCAGACGCTGCAACAACGGATGAACGGACACCGCGCAACAATCGCCAGACAGGAGGGTTCCCTCCCAGTCGGGGAACACTTCAGCAGTCAAGGACATTCAGCCACCGACCTTCGGGTAAGCGTACTCCAAGGCGGCCTTCGAGACACACGACAACGCAAAATCGTTGAGCAGAAATTGATAGCCAAGTTCCGCACCCATGAGGACGGCCTCAACCGGGATCTTGGGTTCATGTCATGCTACACGTAACCCCACCAGCGAACAAAAGTTATCTGTTTTTAATATAATGGGTCATTTGCTGTCTTTCTCTTCCTTCCGGATGTTTCTATGTTTCTGCCTCTCTCTCTGTTTTTTTGGTTGTTTGTATATTCGGTGGCCCTGTCGGTAACACCTCTCCGTCTGAACACTTTGATTGCCTTGGCAACGGGCAGTTGGAAAGACTATCTGTAATCACCAGGTATTGTTCTGTGATTTATAAATACGAAAGGTTCGAGGATTTCATTTCCACATTCACCTGAGGAAGGAGGAAGCCTCCGAAAGCTTGTGATTTTCAAATAAAATTGTTGGACTATAACTTGGTGTTGTAAAATTGTTTACAATTGTCAACCCCAGTCCATCACTGGCATCTCCACAACATAATCAGTGATTAAAGACTTTTTTGTTCTTCTGGCTTCTTTCAGCAAACTCTTGAAAGATACAGTTTAGTGCTAAACACATAAGTGTTGCTCACAGAGTTTCATCCTTCTCTCTACATATAACAGCAATGATAAACTGAATACTTTTAAACACTAGAATATTCTTATGTTTTAAGGATATTTTCCCCTTTGAAGTTGGTATCGCCCGTCAAGCTTCATTAAATTAAACATCAAAGCAACAGTGGTCTCTGGCCATGTAACTGCAACACCAATTCTTGAACCAGAATTTATTCATTTGCTCAGCTAGGTTAAGAAGAAATGACGATATAATTCACAGATTTTGGAACATCCTTCACATTAACACTATGAACAAACAGTCCAGAAGACAATGAGGTTGCACTCTGAGGAATTCAATTGACAGAGGGCTCAGATGAATACTCAGATGAGAAAGTGTTCTTAGTCGATCCAACAGTGATGAAGATTATTTATGTTGTAGCCAGCCAGTCACAAGGATTTACCGTCCACATATCTAGATCTTTTGCTCGGCTGTAACACCGGTGGAAGGACAGTGGCGGGAATTCATCCCACAGAAAGGATCTTTCTTGACCACAGCTAATTTTCCATAGTTAGGGTAATTTGAATAATTTTGTTGGGCTCCCCAGGCTGCGCCAGAGAGACCACCTGGGGCAGATGTGGACAATGGCTGATGCAGTGTAGCGTGGTCCGTTACCTCAGTGTTGTCTGACAAAGTGAAACAAGATTTGCTAATTTTTATAATGTGCAACAAATCTATGTAATCAACCACTCTGCGATCAACTGCATAGGCTTTCCGTTCCTTAAACTTTAAAATAACTCCCCCACCGACCGCCATGGAATGTTGGATGCCAGGGATGAACAGGCATCCCTTGTATTCAACATTGCTATGGCATGAATGACAGAGGATACATTGTATGATGTATGTGCCTTCAGTTGCACATCATGACAAATCGCCCATCCATATATGAGCAGAAGTTTTGCACTTACCCCTAACTTCCAGTGGGAAGTTGCTTGGAGGTAAAAATGGGAGAAAACACAATAAACCAAGACCCAATCCATTTCCCATCTTCACCCGCCCAGTTCAACCGAAAAATTAACAGACGAAGGGCAGAGTATGTAAGGCGCTAAGTTTACAACCACCTTTTCACACGCAGCCTTCATAGATGCCTTTTGGGAAAGGTGCCCCTCATAGCCAAAAACATCAATCCTCCAATGAATTACCTTCCTCAGCATGATTTCTCTGACCAAGAAATGAATAATAAACCCTCCTCCCTATGCTCTTGCAGTCTCCTGGTTCATGCTCAAGCATGCAGCAGAAAAATCTAGGCCAAAATGACAAGAAACGCAGGTGTCTTTTTAAGAAGCTGCACCTGCACTTTTAAACTCCTGCCCCAGGATTCATGTTCTTGGTGATTGGCCCAATTAAAGGTGGGCGCACACCATCATTATGCAAATAAGGATCTTTAAAAAAATCCCAGGACATCCACTCCCCACACCCATGATGCAAAGTGACCTGGCTGCACCCTCCACCAATGGAAAATTGGCCTTGTAATTCAGAAATTAAGTAAGATGAAACAAGATAAAACTCTGCTTCCATCACAATCTTGACTAGTTTAAATAAATGAATTTAAAGACAAAAATTTCTAGGTTCATAACACTGTCCCTTGCACTTCCATTCTGAAAGCAGTACCAGAAAGTAAAAGCAGGTCAGTCTGACTATGGAGCATCAGACTGTTCAGAATTATAGGGAATGATGGAAGAAGCAGCAGCATTCTCCATTAGTGAAGTATCAGAGTGAGGAAGACTTTGGAATGCCACATTGTTGTTGAAGACATTCAAAAAAATGGACAATGGACTATGGACAACCTTGCCTCACTCCTCTTTTGAGACAGATAGGTCCAATGCTTCTTCCTGATATGGATCTTGGAGCTAGATAAAATCCAAGATTTGGCCTTGTATTCTCATAACTTTCAGATTCTTCATGAGGCACTAGGTCAAACACCTTACAAAAATCGATGAAAGCAGTTTAAGTGAGGGTTCCCCTGGGCCTTTCGACATGCTGCAATCTCATATAAAGCCACAATCTCTCCTACATATTCCTTACGAGAGCAAAGTACTGCCTATTCATTTCTGATTGCTCTGCTATCCTCTAAAGCATCTGACATACATGCCATGACAACCTAAAGAACCACTGATATCAGCAAGGTGTCTTTAGGAGCAAGTTATATTGAATGTATTTACTGCTAGTTATTTTCACTGTTTCTTGCAGTTGGGGAATTTGATGATTTCAAGTTGGCTGTTTATGGTGTAACATTATATTTTTTATTTACTTATTTGCTTTCACAGTTGTGCACCAGAAAGCCCGATGTTACCAGGGCTGCGGGTTCTCGGCGGCCCCGGCGAAATCAGTCAGCTCCCCGCGCGATCGTAGCATAATTGGATTCACTTACCTTCTCCTCCGGGTTCCCCACTGCTGATTTACGCGTCGGGCGGGCTGCGCATGCGCAGTAAGATCTGTCAGCTGGAGGAGCTCTATTTAAAGGGGCAGTCCTCCACTGACAGATGTTGCAGCAAACAGAAAAAATCACAGCATGGAGCAGCCCAGGGGGAAGGCTGCTCCCAGTTTAATGATGCCTCACTCCAGGTATCAATACATGGGGTGAGGAGGAGGGGGAGGACAGAGATCTTCCCCCCGGCGGGCGGGAGGAAGCGGCCTGCCTCTGCCACCAGGAAGCCTGGCTCGAGGTGGCAGAGGAGGTCACCAGCGCCACCAACATATCGCCCACCTGCATACAGTGCAGGAGGCGCTCCAATGACCTCAGTAGGTCAGCCAATGTGAGTACACTTACTCTTTCCCCTACACTCCATCTGCCACATCACCGCCCCCACCCCACATCTCCTTCTGCACTGCCAACACTACTCTGTCACATCACCCCTCACACCCACTCAAACCTCATCCTCATCTTACCTGCACTTACTCACCTCGCCAGTACTCATCCCGCCACTACCACTCAACCCAATCCTCATACAATCTCATGGCTCTATCTCATACTCACCCTCTGATGCATCTCTTTCACGGCCAGCCTCAATCAACCTGCCACTACCTGTGCTGCAGCCACAGGGCATGCATCACATATGTGCACTAGGAAGCGTAAGGCAAGCGTGTCGTGAGCATGAAGGGGATGCACAAGGGTGTTTGAGGTTTTGTCATGGTTGTTACTTATATTAAATTTCTGACCAACTCACATTACATATTATATTGGCACCGCTACTGCCACATCTTCGCGAATCTTGTCTGGTTTGTGCAATAATGCCCTTTCCTGAGGATCACTATGAAGACCCACAACTGATGCCACCCATTGTGTCACTGCAGAGTGGGTGTAGATGTATTTGCAGGGCTCTTTTGTGCAGACGGCTGAGGGACGTCGGCGATGTCCCCGGTTGCACCCTGGAAGGATGCGGGGGAGAGGTTGTTGAGGGCAGTGGTGACTTTGACAGCGACAGGTAAGAAGATGGTGCTCAGGCCAGCCGGGAGCAGCTTGGCATGAAGGAGGCTGCAGATGTCCACGACTACATGTCGAGTGACTCTGAGCCTCCGTGTGCACTGCTGCTCAGAGAGGTCCAGGAAGCTGAGCCTCGGTCTGTGGACCCTGTGGCGAGGGTAGTGCCCTCTGCGACGCATCTCTCTCTGCGGTAGCCCTCCCTCCTGCTGTACAGGTGGATGTGTCACAGCACTCTGTTGTGGAGTTCCACGTGTCAGAGGTGGACGGCGTGGATGGCGAGGCTGGTGAGGCTGGTGATGCTGTTCGCCCTCCGAGGAGGTCATGACTGCAGCTACGGCGGCCCCCATCCAGAAGATGTACATCTGAGGGGGTCCGCAAGGTAGGTACATGTCTCTGGACCCCGGGGTAAGTGTGCAAGTTAGTGACTTTGATCGTCAGGAGGAGGGTGGTGGAGGCCAAACTTTTCCCAAGTGACAGAGTGGCCTCCTGCAATGAGTGAGGGTCTGCCCCCCCGCCCCACCTGTCAAATGGACCTTTGCAGCTGCCACAGGCTGACAGCTGCAACAGGTCCATTTGAACTGGGAGTGTTTCCCCCAGTGTGGGAAACAGTCCCGGTTTGCTCTAAAATCCCACCCCTCCTCAGGTCAGTTAATGACCTGAACAAGCAAAATAAACAGCGTCAAGTGGCATCCTGCTGGCTTTAATTGCCTGCGGGATTCCCACCAGCGGGGGCTGCGCGCGCACACCGGCGCGTCAGTGGGGAACCCGGAAGTGCGCGGGCTCGAGGCGGGCTCCGGTCCCGCTCCGGGATTTCCCGATTTTCGGGGCCACCCCGCCAGGAACGCACCCGATAGCGGGTGCTAAAATGCTGCCCAATGAATTTCCTCCAGCAACATTTTTAATTGCTAGCTGCATTGTTTGAGGAACTGTTTAATCAGAAGTCCCATAATAACTTTCAAAAGGGAATTGTATAATTACTTGAAGTGGAAAAATTTACAGGACTATGAGGAAAGAGCAGAGGAGTGGGACTAATTGGATAGCTCTTTCAAAGAGCCAGCACAGGCACGATGGGCCGAGTAGCCTCCTCCTGTGCTCATTCTATGATTCTATGATAATATTGTCAAGTGATTGTAAATCTCAAACAGACACTGTCAGACTTGTAACTGACACCTCATTCCCCCACCACCCCATTCTACATGTCACATTCACCCAACCGCTACTGCCTGTCATCCTTTCCATTCTGCCTTCCTTAAAACAGAGAAAAACATTTTGTTGACTATTCACTTGCACAGAACAGCTGATGGATGCATCCAGTGTCTGACATTTACATGTGCAGTATGCATGCAAAATGTGTACAATTATCACCCACTGACAGCCTACAATGTGAAGGAAGTAGGTGCAATTAATCCACTTGAATGAAGTTGAATACTGAGCAGATTTTGGCATCAGGTCTCAGCACAAACAGTACTTGATGTACAGCATTTTCAAGGTGTGCTGAAGTGTACAGGCAGTTAATTAGTAATTTATTAATTTATCTGAATAAGGCAGTGTATAAATAAGGTGTTGATGGTTGGACATGTCTTTATCACCATTACCCAGACTTTAGGAAAGAGCATTCCTAATATTTTTTATTTTTATTATTGTTAACTGATTGGAATGATTAATTTGATTTGCAGACTGAAGAGCCTATTAGTTGAATATTTAGATTAGCAAGTCATTGGATATGGAAAGGAGAGTATAGATTTTAACCAAATTCAAAAACAGTGGACTAAAAATTTGATCTTGAGGAGGATTTGATCTCATGGAACTGAACTTAACCACAATTATTTGCATTACAGTGAACAGCAATAAATTTGTACCTGCAAATGATTGATCTGAAGTGGGATATAACCTAGCGCTAGCCTTAGATCTTCTTTTAAAGCAGATTTTTGAGCATTGCCTTATGAGTTGATATTAGCCTCAAAGTTACACTAATGCCCACACTTCGGTTAACGTACTCTCCTAAACATACTGGGGCCAAAATTCCTTGGAGATTCCGCAGGTCTCCCACAATAACTTTGCAGGAGACCGACAGAAACCCCCAGAAAATGGCAAAACCCAATTTTGTCAGACTCCACCATTTTCAGGGGTTACAAGTCAAATGTTGTCAGGAGATTGAGCCAGGGATGGGCACTCCCTAAGCCAGGAGTTCCTACCTCAGTCACTCTGTAGAGACCAATCATATCTGTGGAGGCCTGTATGTCCAGTGAAATGAGACATACTGACCTCCACATGGGCATGTAGCCTGGATTCCTGAAGAAGGGTGAGTTATGTTTAAATTTTGTCAAGATCCATTCCCTTACTCAGAGGTTCAAGGGGAACATGGTTGGGGTCAGGTCGGGCCTAGGCCACCCCCCTCCCCATGGCGGGTGGGTGCCAGAGTTTCCAGCCACATTGGACAGGCAGGCAATGGAGATGTGCTCATATTGGTGGATTCGCCCGCCTACCCCATGCTAATGAGATTCCTTTCAACTGACCCCACAATGTCCAGCAGAATCAACGCAGGACTGTAGTATCCCAAGGAATTTTGGTCCCTCTATATACACACGTGTCACAAAACTAGAAATTGTTGCCACTGCGTGTGGGTTAAAAGGAGGCAACTTATCATATAAATTAGATATGGATGATAATGAAGCTCACTGTGGAAAGTACACTCGCATGCTCTTGGCTCATCCCCACTCACCTGTCTAGTCTGAACTCTCCAACACCACTTGTATCTGTCCAATTTATCTCCTGGTCTCCCATCATCTTGTTTAAGGTTTTCATTTTCCTATCCTTCTTTGTCCAGCCACTGGTCTGCCACCTCCCTCTCTACAACGCCTGGTCTACCACTTTCCTCTCGATGGTTCTTAGTCCATTCCTCGTTCCAGTTTTCAATCTGCTCCCCCTTCTCCCTGTCTCCCGGTCTTCTATTCCCTTCTCCCTGGTTCTCAGTCTCCCATGCCCTCTCTCCCTGCCTTCTGATCTCTGACCTGCCCCATCCCCCATCCCTCTGGCTCCAGATTTCCCACCCCTCTCTCCCTGGTCCCCGATCTGTCATTCACTCTCTCTGGATATGAGGTCAGGTGTGTTAAATATGGCAAGATAGTCCATAAATTGAACCACTGCTGGTCTCTTAGAAATCGTGCAATGCAAACCAGGAGCCTACATGCATTTGCAACGTATGAGACAGCAAGTGAAAAAGAAAATTGGGTCTTCTTTATAATGGGCGCCCGACCCGCAGCAACAGTTCTACGCTCCAGTAGTAAGTTGAAAATTACCACCACACCCCCACGCCTTCCAGGATCATGGAGGATTGGAGTTCATGATGGAAAAGCCAGACTGGGACGCCCGGTCTTTGCAAACAAGCCATAGGCCTTACACGAGGGAATTACCTGGGGGGAGGGAAATATTTCAAATTTCAGGACTTTTTGACCATTTTTCCACAAAAAAAATTAAGAAAAGAAAGTTACTTTAAATCTAGTGTTTTAAATGCATAGGGGTCTAGTTTAATTCCAAAACTAATAGAAACACTTAAGGTCTAGATTATATTTAGTAGACAGATTATAGTTTGATTTTGAATTAATTAGTAATTAATTATTCTGAATATGATTTAGTCAACTATTTTTTCACAGTTTAGAGTTAAAGATAGGGGGCACTAAATTTGGCCGCGTAGCGCTCGTTTTGTAGGCGCTACGCAAGCTCCAAAGGACCTAAAATGGCATCCGAAATGCGCACACACACTTCTAGTGTGCCATGCGTCGGATGCCATCTTGGTAAAAGTGTTTGCGCATGCGCAGATAACAAGCACCGGCACCGTGTAAAGTAGGGAGAATATGCGGTAGATAAGTGTGCAACGCTGATTTGTTTTTTATTTGTTCATGGGATGTGGGCGTCGCTGGCGAGGCCAGCATTTATTGCCCATCCTTAATTGCCCTTGAGAAGGTGGTGGTGAAACGCCTTCTTGAACCGCTGCAGTCCGTGTGGTGAAGGTTCTCCCACAGTGCTGTTAGGAAGGGAGTTCCAAGATTTTGACCCAGCGACGATGACGGAACGGTGATGTATTTCCAAGTCGGGATGGTGTGTGACTTGGAGGGGAACGTGCAGGTGGTGTTGTTCCCATGTGCCTGCAGCTCTTGTCCTTCTAGGTGGTAGAGGTCAGAGGTTTGGGAGGTGTTGTCGAAGAAGCCTTCGCGAGTTGCTGCAGTGCATCCTGTGGATGGTACACACTGCGGCCACGGTGCGCCAGTGGTGAAGGGAGTGAATGTTTAGGTTGGTGGATTGGGTACCAATCAAGCGGGCTGCTTTGTCCTGGATGGTGTTGAGCTTCTTGAGTGTTGTTGGAGCTGCACTCGTCCAGGCAAGTGGAGAGTATTCCATCACACTCCTGACTTGTGCCTTGTAAATGGTGGAAAGGCTTTGGGGAGTCAGGAGTTGAGTCACTTGCCGCAGAATAGCCAACCTCTGACCTGCACTTGTAGCTACAGTACTTATATTGCTGCACCAGTTAAGTTTCTGTTCAATGGTGACCCCCAGGATGTTAATGGTGGGGGATTCGGTGATGGTAATGCCATTGAATGTCAAGGGGAGGTGGTTAGATCTCTCTTGTTGGCGATGGTCATTGCCTGGCACTTGTCTGGTGTGAATGTTACTTGCCACTTATCAGCCCAAGCCTGGATGTTGTCCAGGTCTTCCTGCATGCGGGCTCGGACTGCTTCATTATCTGAGGGGTTGCGAATGGAACTGAACACTGTGCAATCATCAGCGAACATCCCCAATTCTGACCTTATGATGGAGGGACCTTATGAAGCAGCTGAAGGTGGTTGGGCCTAGCACACTGCCCTGAGGAACTCCTGCAGCAATGTCCTGGGGCTGAGATGATTGGCCTCCAACAACCACTACCATCTTCCTTTGTGCTAGGTATGACTCCAGCCACTGGAGATCTTTCCCCCTGATTCGCATTGACTTCAATTTTACTAGGGCTCCTTGGTGCAACACTCGGTCAAATGCTGCCATGATGTCAAGGGCAGTTACTCTCACCTCACCTCTGGAATTCAGCTCTTTTGTCCATGTTTGGACCAAGGCTGTAATGAGGTCTGGAGCCGAGTGATCCTGGCGGAACCCAAACTGAGCGTTGGTGAGCAGGTTATTGGTGAGTAAGTGCCGCTTGATAGCACTGTCGACGATACCTTCCATCACTTTGCTGATGATTGAGAGAAGACTGATAATTGGCCGGATTGGATTTGTCCAGCTTTTTGTGGACATAGAAACATAGAAAATAGGAGCAGGAGTAGGCCATTCAGCCCTTCGAGCCTGCTCCACCATTCAATATGACCATGGCTGATCCTCTATCCCAATACCCTATTCCCGCTTTCTCCTCATACCCCTTGATGCCTTTTGTGTCTAGAAATCTATCTAACTCCTTCTTAAATATATTCAGTGACTTGGCCTCCACAGCCTTTTGTGGTAGAGAATTCCACAGGTTCACCATCCTCTGAGCGAAAAACATTTCTCCTCATCTCAGTCCTAAATGTCCTACTCCGTATCCTGAGACTGTGACCCCTCTCATTCTTCTAAACTCGAGTGAATACAGGCTGAGTTGACCCAATCTCTCCTCATACAACAGTCCTGCCATCCCAGGAATCAGTCGGGTGAACCTTCGCTGCACTCCCTCTATGGCAAGTATATCCTTTCTTAGGTAAGGAGACCAAAACTGCACACAATACTCCAGGTGTGGTCTCACCAAGGCCCTGTATAACTGCAGTAAGACATCCTTGCTCCTGTACTCAAATCCTCTTGCAATGAAGGCCAACATACCATTTGCCTTCCTAACTGCTTGCTGCACCTGCATGTTTGCTTTCAGTGACTGGTGTACAAGGACACCCAGGTCCCTTTGTACATAAACATTCCCCAATCTATCATGATTTAAATAATATTCTGCCTTTCTGTTTTTCCTTCCGAAGTGGATAACTTCACATTTATCCACATTATACTGCATCTTCCATGTATTTGCCCACTCACTGTACTTGCCTAAATCGCCTTGAAGCTTCTTTGCATCCTCCTTACAACTCACGATCTCACCTAGTTTTGTGTCGTCAGCAAACTTGGAAATATTACATTTGGTTCCCTCATCCAAATCATTGATATATATTGTGAATAGCTGGGGCCCAAGCACTGATCCCTGTGGTACCCCACTAGTCACCGCCTGCCACCCCGAAAAAGGCCCATTTATTCCTATTCTCTGTTTCCTGTCTGTTAACCAATTTTCAATCCATGCCAGTATATTACCCCCAATCCCATGTTCTTTAATTTTGCACACTAACCTCTTATGTGGGACTTTATCAAAGGCCTTCTGAAAATCCAAATAAACCACATCCACTGGTTCTCCCTTATCTATTCTACCAGTTACATCCTCAAAAAACTCCAGTTGGTTTGTCAAACATGATTTCCCTTTCATAATTCCATGTTGACTTTATCTAATCCCTTTGATATTTTCTAAATGTCCTGGACAGGACATACCTGGGCAATTTTCCACATTGTCAGTTAGATGCCAGTGTTGTAGCTGTGCTGGAATAGTTTGACTAGAGGCGCAGCTAGTTCTGGAGCACAAGTCTTCAGCACTACAGCCGGGATGTTGTTGGGGCCCATAGCCTTTGTTGTATCCAGTGCACTCAGCCATTTCTTGATATCATGTGGAGTGAATCGAATTGGCTGAAGACTGGCTTCTGTGATGTTGGGGATATCGGGAGGAGGCCGAGATGGATCATCCACTCAGCACTTCTGGCTGAAGATGATTGCAAATGCTTCAGCCTTGTTTTTTGCACTCACGTGCTGGACTCTGCCATCATTAAGGATGGGGATGTTCACAGAGCCTCCTCCTCCTGTTAGTTGTTTAATTGTCCACCGCCATTCACGACTGGATGTGGCAGGACTGCAGAGCTTTGATCTGATCCGTTGGTTGTGGAATTGCTTAGCTCTGTCTATAGCATGTTGCTTCTGCTGTTTAGCATGCATGTAGTCCTGAGTTGTAGCTTCACCAGGTTGTCACCTCATTTTTAGGTACGCCTGGTGCTGCTCCTGGCATGCTCTTCTACACTCCTCATTGAACCAGTGTTGATCCCCTGGCTTGTTGGTAATGGTTGAGTGAGGAATATGCTCATGAGGTTACAGATTGTGCTGGAATACAATTCTGCTGCTGCTGATGGCCCACAGCACCTCGTGGATGCCCAGTTTTGAGCTGCTCGATCTATTCTGAATCTATCCCATTTAGCACAGTGGTAGTGTCACACAACACGTTGGGTGAGAGTCCTCAGTGTGAAGACGAGATCTTCGTCTCCACGAGGACTATGTGGTGGTCACTCCTACCAATACTGTCATGGACAGATGCATCTGCGACTGGTAGATTAGTGAGCACGAGGTCAAGTAGGTTTTCCCTCGTGTTGCTTCGCTCACCACCTGGCGCAGGCCCAGTCTGGCAGTTATGTCCTTCAGGACTCGGCCAGCTCGGTCAGTAGTGGTGTTACCGAGCCACTCTTGATAATGGACATTGACGTCCCCCACCCAGAGTACATTCTGTGCTCTTACTACCTTCAGTGCTTCCTCCAAGTGGTGCTCAACATGGTGGTAATCAGCAGAAGGTTTCCTTGCCCATGTTTGGCCTGATGTCATGAGATTTCATGGGGTCCGGAGTCAGCGTTGCGGGCCACTCCCTCCTGATTGTATATAACTGTACCACCACCTCTGGTGGGTCAGTCCTGCCGGTGGGACAGGACATACCCAAGGGTGGTAATGGAAGAGGAAGAGTCTGGGACGTTGACTGAAAGATATGATTCTGTGAGTATGGCTATGTCAGGCTGTTGCTTAACTCGTCTGTGGGACAGCTCTCCCAATTTTGGCACAAGTCCCCAAATGTTAGTGAGGAGGACTTTGCAGGGTCGACTGGGCTTGGTTTGCCTTTGTCATGTCCGGCGCTGGATGGTCCGTCCAGTATTATTCTTATTATGACTTTTTATAGTGAGATTGTATAATTGCCTGTACTACTATTTAAGAGGGCGATTAAGAATAGACCACATTGCTGTGGGTCTGGAGTCACATATAGGCCAGACTGGGTAAGGACGGTAGGTTTCCTTCCCTAAAGGGCATTAGTGAACCAGATGAGTTTTTAACGACAATCTGGTAGTTTCGTGGCCATTCGTTTTTTTTTAAATTCCAGATTTTATTTAGTTAATTGAATTTAAATTCCCAGCTGCTGTGGCGGGATTTGAACTCATAACTCTGGATTATTAGTTCAGGCCTCTGGATTACTAATCCTGTAACATAACCACTATGCTACCGTACCCATAGCATTTAAAGCGACAGTGACTCACTTCCTGACTCTCCAAAGCCTTTCCACCATCGACAAGGCACAAGTCAGGAGTGTGATGGAACGCTCTCTACTTGCCTGGATGAGTGCAGCTCCAACAATACTCAAAAAGCTCAACACCATTCAGGACAAAGCAGCCTGCTTGATTGGTACCCCATCCACCACCCTAAATATTCACTCCCTTCACCAACAGCGCACCGTGGCTGCAGTGTGTACCATCCACAGGATGCACTTGCCAAGGCTTCTTCGACAGCACCTCCCAAACCCACGGCCTCTACCACTTAGAAGGACAAGGGCAGCAGGCACATGGGAACAACACCACCTGCATATTCCCCTCCAAGTCACACACCATCCCGATTTGGAAATATATCGCCGTTCCTTCATCGTCGCTGGGTCAAAATCCTGGAACTCCCTCCTAACAGCACTGTGGGAGAACCTTCACCACACGGGCTGCAGCGGTTCAAGAAGGCGGCTCACCACCACCTTCTCAAGGGCAATTAAGGATGGGCAATAAATGCTGGCCTTGCCAGCAACGCCCACATCCCATGAACGAATAAAAAAAAGATTATCTTTTCCAACAGAAGCTGCAGCTGAGGCCAAATAGTCCCAGAAAAGGCAACCTCAAAAAGTCAGAATACAGAGAATTTGGTCTGTTTATATCAGGAAAGGTGACCCACTGAAGTGGGGTAACATAGCATGTTTATTATTTTCATGTTATTATGTGGAGGTAAGTTGTATTAATTGAACTAAGTGAATCTGATCATAACTATTGATCTGCAGATTCACGTTACTGTGAAATAAATCTGCTTAATGATTCAAACCAAGCCTCATCTCATCTGGTGTTACCTTGGTCCATCTCTGAGAGATTAAAGAAGTAATGATGTAAAAGACACAGATATCCAGTTCAGATCACAAGAGGTTCCACTGTTACTCCCCCACCCCCCTCCCCCCTGCCCCCATGTCCCCCTATCATACAAGAAGATATAGGGCAGTGTGAATCAACTCCCATAAAAATAAGATATTCAGACTGCTTACAAGATCAACTGATGTCACCAAACCCAAGGCGATACCTATGGCAGACCTAAATTTGTAACAATAATCTTAGCAATTAGACTTTAAACTCTGATTGACCTCACCCTGCATGGTTCCCTTAGCAAATTACTAAGCTCTGACTGACCTGAGACTTTGTTTACTTAACACTTAAGTTTTCTGCCCCCAAGGAGACACACTTTTACTTAACTTTTACAGCTCCCTCAAAACTTTCCTGAACTGGTTGTGTAAACTGTTGCCAGTTTCATGGACTCAGTCTTGATGCTGTACTTTTGTCTATTACTCTTCTGTCTAGTATTTTGATGAGATCAATTGATGACTGTAGCAACTCTTAGCAGGTACCATTTTCTTCTGTTTAGAATGATTATAGGAAGTTATCTACGCAATGCAAGGATTTTGCTGTTGGTGTACTTGACCTGTGCCGGGACACGGAGGAAGTGGAGGCCATTCTTAATGGTGATGTGGATTTTGAGCCACAGGGAGATCATCAGAGGCCATCTTTGAGCAGAGTGAAACTTTCCATTAAGTATGAAGTTAAAAAGGTAAATGCTTCTATGGATTTAAACTGTTAGTCGCTTTAGATTATTACTGCACGTTATAGTTGCATGGTATTGCTGAAACATAATTCACTTAACCTTACTGTACTATTTTGTATTATGTCTCAACAGTGTAACATGTTGAAATTTCTCAATATGATGATAAAGATTGTTTAAAATGACCTCAGTGTAATTTTTTAAAAATGAAGTCCGAATAATGTAGCTGGTCAGTCTGCTGATGCAGTGCCCCCATTAAGTGGTAGAATGCAGGATCGTTGTCGTGTGTTTTCAGATGGCGAGTTTTTGCTCACAGCTGGGTGAACGAGAAAGCTGCCGAACAGAGGTGAGGCACTTCTCTGGAAGAGGTAAAACAGAAGAGAGCTGGCACCACTAACAGCCATTTCCTCGATGACACTACAAAGCAGCAGCTGAGGTCTGGAAACAAGTGGCTTGCCTGCCCTCTCAATCAAGCACTGGCATGTGGCATGGGAATCTTAATGGGAAAAATTAAAGGGGAGGGGGATGCAAAACACATCAGCATGTATATTGTGTCAGAGGATCAATACCCAAAGAATTAATATGAATGCTTTTAAAGTACCAAAAAATACATAAAGTTTTGTATCAAAACTATAGAATGTCTTTCAGTCTTGCTAGTTTCAACTGCATGGAAATGTGAGTTTGGTAGAAATGAACGGTGCCATTAGATTATATTTTATACAAAAGCTTCAGCCTAATGGAGTACCATAGTGCCACAGTTCCAGAGGAGCACTAATACTTGGACAGTGCTGGGATGTAGGCTTAATCCACCATACCGCTCAGTTCTCAATCTCAGCCACACTGTTGTAATGAGATACCGGGTGCTTCCCCACATAGGGGGAAAAAATCAGGGAGGGAGTTGACTCGAGATCCTTGAGCGTATTTATTGGGGCCTGGAAACAGATTGCCTTCTTAGCCACAGCTGATGCATGGCTTGTGGAGACTATAAAGAAAAGTTTGTGTATTGTGGTCAAGAGAAGTACTACATTCTATGACCTCCTGACCTGGTCATTACCTGACCTGGAAGATACTGAGTGGAGGTGGGGTGCTTCTTACAGAGAGGGAATGAAAATCAGAACTAGTCAATTGTAATTTTCTCCTGTGCAATTCTTTATGACTGCTTACACCACGGAGCATTCAATCTAATGGCCTCAGCTAGGGAACATCATATAATCCGGGCAGTCTTAAAGAGAATAAGAACATTTTTTTAAAAGAAAAGCAAAAGTTATATTTTTGCCATGTCACCTTAAAGAGAAATAGTTACCATTTTGAGAAGAGCCAAAAATAACCACATATCATATTCACCAAGATGTCATACCCAAGGAACATAATTATGTTTTTGTGATCCAATATTTTTAGCCCAAATTACCTCATTTCATTGCACATTTCCAAAATAATAGGAGAAGGTTCGCCCAACAAAGAGATGATAGCCCTTTAATAAGCTCTGATATCAAGAAGGCATTGAGACACAAGGAAAGAGTAATGAGCAAGTAATTAAATGCAAAGTGGAAAATTTTCAGTTCCCATATATTACTTTATCATACAATATGAGCAATGTCATCAGTTTTATCGGCATATCACTTCCAGGAGAATTAATAAAGAGAGATTTAAATATTGTGATTTTTAAAAATTACTTACATATTAATTATCACAAATAAACCCAAACACAAGAAACCAATTCTTTCTTTTGCAGATAACATAACTATGTGCAGTGAATTAATTAATCTTTTCATTCACCAGCATAATTGCTGCTAGAATAAATCTGTTCTTTCTAAAATTGTGGAGTGAACTGTCAAGAATTTTCATTAGTTCTTATCACTTAACTGTAGATTTAAAACATCAGTATTTCTAACACAATTATTCTATAATTATTATGAAATTTAAAAATCATTACGGTTTTAGCTAGTTTAGTTTATTCCTGTTGTTATTAAGTTCCAAAATCATTTGCTATGATGCAGGGTCTGAGTCCTCATGCAGCTGCCCCAAACCAAAGTTTTCAGCAAACCGATCTTCCAGCTTTGCAGAACAACCCAACCAAATGTACTGACAAATTCATCAAGCAAAAATATAGGGAAATATCCACACACACTTTTTTAAAAATCTGTACACACAGTTTTGGAGTATTAAGAACAAGCATTTCCACTGTGATAAAGCAAGTGGACAGACAGACAAACAGGCAGATAGGGAGAGGGAGAGGGAGACACAGAGAGAGAGAGAGAGAATAAAGCTTTTTGGAGCTCTAACTTAATAGTTAATTTTGTAGCACAATAAACAAAAGAATTAGGTTTTTTCTGTAGCCTAAGCCTACAGGAGGCTGGTTCCTTCAGTGCTGAGTCTGCCGGTCTTCTCACTATAGTTCCTGTACTGACAGTTTACAGTTTTCGTGGTAGCAGTTTCATTTAATAAGGTCAGAGGAAACTGTTCGTGCTTGTGAAAATTACTGTTTAACATTTTAAAAATTGCACAACTACCCCAGTGAGTAAATGCATCCCATGTGGTACTAAGCCACAGGTTCTGTCCTTGATCTCTGCTGATGAATTAACTAATCTCATTATTGCCAGTATAAATAGCTTCAGCTAAGAAGGGGAAAAAGTAGCCACGGTACCAGCTCCAGATGGTTATTTAGTGAACCCTGCTGGAAGGTGCAGATGTATAGATGCCAGGCAAGTACAGGATCGGGCTCACAGAGTAGTATTAGCCTGTCACTGTCTGGCCTTACACATGAAGAATAGCCATTGTGAGGTACTGATGGGCTTACTGATGCCCATGAAATAAGTACATGTTATGATGAGATTATTCATCATTCTATTATATGAATCTGTGTGCAATATCTCTGGTTCACTGATGCTCAGATTTTAAAAATTGTTTTCATATAATCCTTAGGACTCATTCTTAATACATATTTGAATGCTATTTATCAGAAATTTGAATAAAATATTAAGAAAATAGTCTATGATATAACTAGGAGAAGAGCGTAGTGGTTAGGATCTTAGCTTGCTATGTTTGTTTGGCTAGAGTTATAGGTTCGATTTCTGAATAAGAAATTTAATCAGAAATTGTACCTTTGAAAGCAGTACGTAACATACACACACAAACATTAACCTGGAAATTACCTTGAAAAATGTTATCCTATAAACACTTAATGTATTCATATCAAATTTTTCTCTCTGTTATTTTAACGGAGGCATCAATACATTTATTTTAAAAGTTAATGGTTAATAATCGTATGATAACATTGCTCGTAGTACTTTCCAGGCTATATATAGTCTTTACAGATAATGGTACTTTTCACAGGTTGAAATAAAGAGGTATCACAAAGATCCATAAGTTTCTTCTATTTTTCCTCTGGGTGGAACTTTCAGTTTGGATTGGAGTATAAAGCAGGCGACATCAGATCGGCCGCCCACTATACATCCAGCCTGATCTTCCTTTCCATTGACCTCGCTAAAGTTGAAAGTTCCACACATTGTGTTTTTTTTAATCTGTTTTCAATCAGTTACCTCTTCTTTTTCTTTAGCTCTCTTTGCTATTGACGTTCTGTAACCTTTCTATGATTCTACATGGGTAAACAATCATTTCACACAAAACCTTAAACTGTTAATGGTATTTGAAACATGTAATACAATTTTTTCCTTCATTATTTTTTCTCTGTTCTGAAATTGAAAAAAAATCCAGGCATGTCCTCAGAGCTGCTGCCACTCTGCTGTAACTTCAGCAGAAGTGGCCTTAGAATTCCGTTTATGCACAAAAATGTGGTTTCCGCCACATTTCTGGTGAAGTTACGGCGGCAAAGTGGGAGCAGCTTATAGATAGTCTTCTAAAGGAAATTAAAAATGCATTTGAATAAGCTGATTCAAGCTATTTTCTTTGAAATGTTGGCTTTGTCCAAAAGCCCTACCTAATGCATTAAAAACATTCACATAAAGCTGACTGTGAAATATTTTCTTTTATTCCTATTAGTTTGTTGCTCATCCTAACTGCCAGCAGCAATTGCTTACAATTTGGTATGAAAATCTCTCAGGCTTACGTCAGCACTCAATGGCTGTGAAGTGCCTGGCTGTGTTTGGTGTCACCCTAGGCCTTCCATTTCTTGCGATTGGGTACTGGATTGCTCCGTGCAGCAAGGTACAGATTTATTTTCCAGGTGTTTATTTTAAGAACTGTTAAATTGATTTGTACATTCAATATCTGTGTAGATTTATAAGTTGGGTTTCATTTTATTTTAAGTTGTGGCTACCCAATTACATACTCCAATTCACAAATGTTAACTCCCTGCCAGATCTCATCCAAAGTCCTTGGCATACTGCTGTAGCTAATGTAAAAGTTGTCACAGAGATCCTGTGATTCAGTGGGCTAGTGCAAAAAAAACTATTCAGTCACATTAATGCAAAAGTGGTAAACTGTAGTGGAATTCTTCTGAGAAAATAGGAGTTATCTTGAAGAATCTATAAAAAGCAATCTGGAATTACTGTACAAATATTGCAGAATTGCAATTTCAAAGAAGAAATTCACTTTCAGAATTACTGGGCATCTAAACAACCATATCCACAAAAGGATATAAATGCTTACTTCTACTGAAGTTTGTAAGTGAAGCCTGAACAAAAATGAAGGGATTTTGCATCCATTTTTACAACAGTACAACTTGCCATTAAATTCCATTGTGACACTATTTTGCAATTAGGCTCTCATTTCAGGAATGACACTGCACACCCACTAACCACAAGCAAAGTATTTGATAGAGACTTGTAAACATGAGGTGGAGTAAACAAGGTACTGGTATAATCATCTGAACTTAGCATAATCTGCAATAAGGTATAGAGGATTGATCCATTGACCAAATAATTCTCATAGTATTTTGTTAAAAAGTCAATTTATGTAGCATCTTACAACCCACAGCCTCAGAACAAAGATCTCTGAGTAGACAAATGCATGACGGGCAGCACCCATAATGGTTATGGTAGTGTTCTGAACTAGCAGTTCAGAGGTCATGAGTTCAAATCCCACCTGTGAATCTGTATTCAGTGCATTTGTGGGCTTGCACCGGAAAACTGATTATGAAAGCTGCTGGATTGTTGTAAGAACCCAACTGGTTCACTAATGCCTCGCCTAACCTATACAGCCTACACAAGACTACAGTCTAACACTATGTGGCTGTCTCACAAAGCAAGCCACACAAATAAAATAAGAGTAACTAGGGACAGCCAATAAATGTGGCCTTGCCAATGTTGCCCACATTCCGAGAATGAAAGAAACAATGTTAATGGCCTAGTTCCTTGCAAATTGTACTGACTTTAATGGTAGCTTCTGTCAACATGGAATATTCCTACTCAAAATGTAAGAGTGAGACAAGGAGAGAAAAGGCAGGAAAATATCTCAGTAAAAATAGGAAGCCATGAGCTAATCTGAATTAAGAAACAGCCTCCTCACATTTATGGACTAATGGAATAAGCTGCCAACAAAGCACAACAATTGCAAAGCTCTAAATTATTTGAAAGGAAGCTTCTTAATTCATGAAAGGAGTGAAGAAATACAGCTTCATTGTTACTGACATGATTGACATAGAAATGTCAAATGCCCAAATTCAGAGTGCAGACTAACAAACTGATGGACCTAGACTTCAATTCTTTTACAATTTTGAATTGATTGGTTTTGTTCTCAAGCTGCACTTCTCATTAAAATAAATCAAAACTGCTCATTTTCTTTTTACAAAATGAAATTATTTCTTGATAGATTTCCTCTCCACTATGATACTTTAATGATCTAGTCTTCCTTTTTCATCTATTCCCCTTTTTTCTCTTAAGTAATAATTTAGATCTCTTTTTGTTTTATTCCAGCACCTTAACTCAAGATATAAAAATTATAAGGGGAAACTTTTAATTTGTGTCCACCTTTTTCTCGCCTGAAAAACGGACGACTGGCAATTGAAGGTCTGGTGGGGACGTTGTGCACCCTTGCACAGATGTGCTCCTCCGGCCCTCACAAAAATCTTCTGGCCTGCTGCCGGCTCATTCTCACTACCCGTCATCCTCTCCCTACCAACAGGCTTTACCTGTACTATGGGATACTTGAAAATAATTCAACGCCTGACATCAGGAAGCATGTATTGCCTTCCTGCGGCATTGTTTTCACATTTTGCAGCCCTCTCTAGATAGCTTCTTATCTCCATGGAGGGGGAAACCCACATCCATTGAAAAACAATAGGAAATTCATCTTGCTGTTTCTTTTACATGTCTGCTGTCCCTATATGTAAATTGCACCTAGTATAGTTTGAATACCACCTGTCATTGAAATCACAGCCACATCCACAAATGATTTTAAAGAATTCAATCTTGTGTTGCTTACCATCATACATTCTTGATGCCTCTTTGTTTTCAGCTGGGACAAATTTTGAGAAGTCCATTTATGAAGTTTGTAGCACATGCAGTTTCATTCACCATCTTTCTAGGACTACTGGTGTTAAATGCATCAGACAGATTTGAAGGTGTAAAGAATTTGCCCAATGAAACTGTCACAGATAACCCAAGACAGATCTTCAGAGTGAAAACTACAACATTTACATGGACTGAATTATTAATAATGAAGTGGGTACTAGGTAAGGTACTTGTAATTATTTTTAAATGAAAAATACAAATTACCATGTTTAAAATATTTGCAATAGTCTTTCACATTTATTTTTGCCTGTGTGTATACATTGTTACTATGTATATTGTACAAGTGACAAGTGTATTTATTCATTCAGACGCATATTAGCATGTAATAAAACTGCACAAGATATGGATTACCTAAAACAACACAAAATATTAATATAAAAATATGATATAACCCAGTAAAATCCTGCTAATTTGTCATATGATGTTGCATGCCTTCAGGTCTCATGTCATGGTTCCTAAATTTCATAACCACCCACTCAGTGCAGCCAGTGCAAAATGGCAACAAAATTAACGTTATACTAAATGTTGAATTATATAAATTGACAAATACCTGGATGCAAGTTAAAAGCTCTAATTTGGTTTTGCTACTTAAGTGGCATTCATAGTAGACTGCTCAGGCTTTACACTAATGGTTTCTAGTATCATTTGGGCCCCGTGATTGAATTACAGTCTCCACTGAGAACACAATGGTTTATAACAGATGTTCAACTTAACAGTTTATTCCTCTGTCTGCTGCCATCTTCCATTAATCCAGAGCCAAATAGCATAGATTAAGCTCAGAAACTGATCTTTTTAATAACAAGAGAATTATCAGACCCCATTTAGTCTTCATAATCTTTGGTGCTACTGTTGAGGTTATATCAATAGTAAACTCCATCAGCAAAAAGTAGAAATGTTTAAATTATTCTTCAACAGCAAGGTCACCAGATTATACCAACTGCACTTCAGGCATATTGTAATTATATATTAATCTTCTTTTGATCCATTGTACTTGTAGGAGTGGAAAATTCATATGGATTGTCCATTCAACATGAGATATAATATTCTTTCTAACACATAATTTGTATTGATAATATATGAAAGCAGCTATATTATGTTAATTTAAATGGACAGATATGCCATCAGAGAAGCCGGGGGCCCGATCTACAGGTCTTGCAGCCATTTCTTTCTTCAGACGTCTTTCTTCATGTGTGCAGCCAGAGTGCACCTCCCTTTTAAGAGGTGCTGGCTGCCTTTAAGTGGCATCAGTAAAACCCCCCAGATAGGCGCGCAGCTAATGAATAGCACCCAAGTCATTAGAATGAGCTGGCGACCACGTGAACATGCGTGTGCAGCGCATGCCCCACCCCCTGTGCGCCGGATTTCGGGCATGATCGACTTTCTAGGCCTACTAGTCAGCTGCAGCTGAAAGCCTGCTTCCACCTCCTTAGGGGAATGGTGCCGTGAAATGGCACAAAGAGTAACAGTCATCGCAACTACGTCAAGTAGCTCCACTTCCATTTCGCTAGCCATGAAACAGGCATCACATGTTGGCCTGCTCCATCACCTTGCCAGCAGACTCATGCCTGCACCTTGGGTTTCCTTTCCCTTCATTTCTGCTCATAATTTCTTTGTCCCCCACCCTTTCAGCCTCAGCAAAGCTTTTTGAGCCTTTCTAAAGGCTTCCAGGACTTTTGTTATTCTATTGTGACACTTCTCTTTATCTCCATATCTTTAAATCTCACTTTCATACAATTTTCCACTCCCACCCCCAGTGTGCTTCCTACACCCACCAACTAGATCTGTGAATAATTACGCAACGAATTGATGCATGAAGTTTGAGCACTATTAGCACATTACAATAGAACTGACTCAGTAAACGAAAATCAACCCCACACAGGTTTTAAAATCATGTAGGGGTCGATTTTAACTCCCAGCAGGTTCAGGGTGGATACAAAATGCACTCCCATGGCTAGATTTCAGGCCCAGGGTAATTTACCTCCTGCGCCTCATCTGCATTCCACTGGTCAGCTAACCACCTGAAATGGGCAGAGAGTGGCAGCTGGCCAGCAGGCAGGAGTTGAAGTTCAGGGCAGGTGGAAGTTCAGGTGGCCGGATGCCGTTAGCCGGCAGCAAAGGAAGGCTCAACAGCAAGCAGGGATGTCGCATGGAGGGAGTTTCAGGAGGAGCGCGGAGGATGGAAACAGGGGGGAATCCGGCTCAAGGGAGGTCACAACCTTCCTCCTGGGGCCCAGAGGACCTACTTACCTTGGATGACCACTTCATCCACCCGCCAGCTGCTGAGCTGTTTCAGCTTGGCAGGAAACCTGTGGCAGCTTCCCTGCTCAGGCCCAAGTTAAAGTCCAATCAGGGTCCAATTGACCATTCGGTCCAATTGATGATACAAAAATTGGCCGTGTGGTGGATAGTGAGGAAGAAAGCTGTAGACTGCAGGAAAGTATCAATGGACTGGTCAGGTGGGCAGAAACGTGGCAAATGGAATTCAATCCAGTGTGCGGTAATGCATCTGGGGAGGGCAAACAAGGCAAGGGAATACACAATTAATAGTAGAATACTGAAGTGTAGAGGAACAGAGGGACCTTGGATTGCATGTCCACAGACAGGACAGGTAAATAGGATGGTTAAAAAGGCATATGGAATGCTTTCCTTTATTAGCTGAGGCGTAGAATATAAGAGCAGGGAGGTTAAGCTAGAACTGTATAAAACACTAGTTAGCCACAGGTAGAGTACAGCGTACAGTTCTGGTCTCCACATTACACAAAAGATGTGATTGCACTAGAGAGGGTACAGAGGAGATTTACGAGGATGTTGCCAGGACCAGAAAATTTTAGCTATGATGAAAGATTGGATAGGCTGGGGTTGTTTTCTTTGGAACAAAGGAGGCTGAGGGGAGATTTAATTGAGATGTATAAAATTATGAAAGGCCTAGATAGAATGGATAGGAAGGACCTCTTTTCCTTAGCAGAGAGGTCAATAACCAGGGGGCACAGATTTAAAGTAATTGGTAGAAGGATTAGAGGGGAGCTGAGGAGACATTTTTTCACCCATAGAGTGGTAGGGGTCTGGAACTCGCTGCCTGAAAGGGTAGTAGAGGCAGAAACCCTCATCGCATTTAAAAAGTACTTGGATATGCACTTGAAGTGCTGTAACCTACAAGGCTATGGCCCGAGAGCTGGATAGTGGGATTGGGCTGGCTAGCTCATTTTCAACCGGCACAGATACGATGGGCTGAATGGCCTCCTTCTGTGCCGTAAATTTCTATGACTGTATGACCTAATGGGAGCCTGATTTGCGTAAATTTGTGATGCTTCCGGAGGGCACCTCAATCACCTAATTGCAGTGAGCAGTTAAAATGGTAGCAAGTGCGATTATAGCAGGAACAGGGCGGCAAGGCTGAATGCTGCATTTTAAAAGACCTCCCATTCCTCCCAAGCATAGTGAGTTAAAGTTCTCCCCATAGTCTTTTTTCAAACTATTATTTATCAAACAAGCTAAACTTATGAAAGGCAGCTTGATGTAGTTTAAAGAAAGGGTGAGACTATAGCAACATGTGAGATATATGGCATTGAATGCTGTTATGTATCTTCATTTCCTATGTCAAAATACCAGCACATTTTTAGCAGTGAATTACTGGGCTATATACTATACGTTATATAGGCTATGAAATATGTATATTATGTTATGAAATGTGAAGTAATAACTGACTTTGGTGTACAAAGAATTACTGTACATCATTTATTAACGTGATAACGATTTCAGTCAGACCGAAAAGATGTTACTTTTCTCATTCAAAAATGAAAATGCCATCAAATCTAAAAATTTACATAATCCTACTAACAGAGTGACTGGGATGGAAATTCCACAGTGCACTCCCAACCAGGAGGCTCGAGGCCGGCCTGAAAATAAGCCTCAGGCCTCATTAACATTTTGCGCTTGAGCTGCCGGTGCCTAGCGCGCCTCCACTGGCAGCTCACGCATTGAAAATGACCAACGTCAGGCCACTTGGCTCGCCAGCAGCAACCTAAAGGTAAGTCTCGGAAGGGGATTGGAGCACGCAGCAGGCGGTTGTGGGTTAGGTGGGCAGTCATGACGACTGTGGAGTTGTGAAAGCACTCCTGCTCGTCCTGACTCCGCAGGAAGGTTTTTTGAATTTTATTTTTTAAAAACTTACCTTCCGTTGGCACCCGCAGCTTAGGCCACAGCGACCGCTAAAGAATCCACCCAATTTCTGTGACAGAACCTAAAACAAGTGTTAGGTTCCTCATTTACACGTGTAACGGACTAACAATTGTTTTAAGTGACCGCCAGGGACGCCAGGCCTGATTTCGGGTCGACGTTTGTTCAGGTGTTCTTGGGACGCAGGACATTGGTCTCCGAAATTAAGCCTCGTTGTGCCCGTTTTATGGCCGTAAAGTGGGTGCAAGGTCCAATTTCTACTCCACTGTGTTTTTATACAAAGGGAGCAAAATACACACATTTCCATTTAATTAATGTACAAAAAAACTAGGACTCGATTTCTCAATTCTCAAATTTCAATGGTTAATTTGGATTTAGTTACTCAACCTTTGTCAGATCTCTCCTAATAAAGTAACACTTTTTGCTCTCAGGTATGATATGGACGGAATGCAAAGAAATGTGGGCAGAAGGACCCAAAGAATACGTCATGCATCTGTGGAACATTCTAGATTTTGGGATGTTGTCTATTTTTGTTGCCTCATTTACTGCAAGGTTTATGGCATTTCTAAAGGCCTCTGAAGCACAACTGTATGTAGATATCTTTGTAAAATCCAGTGATCTCTCCAAGGCATCACTGCCTCCAGAGGTTGCATACTTCACTTATGGTAAGTTGAATTTCTGGCTTATTTTATTTGCTGTACTCCGTTGGCATTGAGTGTAATAAAATACTCCACTTCAAAATTTTTGATTCTTCAGAAAACTGAAAATAATAAAAAGTGAATGCTTTCTTTGATTCAATTTTAATTCATTCCATATTAAACAGCTTAGAATCACTTACATGGCAACTTTTATCTAACTCCAACTGTCCACATACCCAACATGCTTAGAGGACGCCACCTTGTGGTATAATCTGTCTTTGGGATGAGACATTAAACTAAGCTCCTGTGAGGTGGACATAAAAGATTCCATAGCACTATTCACAGAAGAACAGGAAGTTCTCCTGGTGTCGCGGCCAACATTCCTCCCTCAACTAATACCATCAAAAATAGGTTGTCTAATCAGTCATTCATTTGCTGTTTGTTGGACTTTGCTGTGTGCAAATTGGCTGCTGCATTTACCTATTTAACAGCAGATTGCAAATAAGCAATGTACGTACTCCATGGACGGTGTTGAAATAGCAATGGCTGAAATGGAAAATGACATAGGAGTGTCTTAGTAAGCTTGATGCTTGTCCAACCAATGAAAAGCAGCAATCAACAATACCAATAGAATGTTGAATTACATAGCCAAAGCAGTTGAGTATGTCAGAGGAAGTCACGATCAAACTGTACGGGGCAATGGTCAGACCACACCTTGAGTACTGCGTCTCACTCTTCTCATCAAGAAACAAGAGAGACCTTCAAGAGCTGGAGGAGTGCAGGGAAGAGTCATGAGGCTGATCCCAGTTGTCAGGGTCTGAGTTATGCAGAAAGATTTAAGCTCTTGAAACTAGAAAGGAGGCATCCAAGAGGTGATTTTATAGAGGTATCGTAAATGGTATGGAAAAGGGAAATCTGGAATATTACCTTCAATCAAACTGTAAGAGTAGGACAAAGGGGCACAGGTTCTAACTAGTAAACAGCAACTTTAGCATTGATATCAGGAAGTTCTTCTTGCAGAGAGTGATCAGCATTTGGAATGGACTTCCCAATAGAGTGATGGAGGTGAAAACCTTGGATGCATTTATAGATACAATTGGAAGCTGTAATGGGGGGACTATAAGGTGCTTTCGAATGGGTGAACTAAGCTGGGCCGAATGGTCTTCCTCATCTGTAATTATTTTATACCTTGTGAACAGTAACTACACTTTAAAAGTAAGTTCATTGGATTTTCAGGCTCCAGGTGGGGACAGGAACAGGCTCAGTTGTGATACCTCACATGGTGAAATAGCCTGATGGCACACACCAAGTAGGCTAGTGTCTTCATGTTATTCAATCATGTGAGGCATCACATCAGAGTCTGACCTCATTCTTATCCATTGCCATAGGAGATCAATTAAAGTATATTTACATTTTGAATGCCGTTTTAAACCATGAAATTCATCTTCTCTGACCATATAAAGACCATGAAGTTTGACCAAAAATCCCATGAAAAAAAAACAGTCCTGTGTATGAGAAAGAGGAAACAATGAGACAGTTGTGCCTTTTACCTTATAGGCCAAGTCTCACCACCGCCCCGTTCAGTGAAAAACGGCACAGCAGAGAGACAAAAATCACCCCAGTATGTGAGAGAAGTGTGTGCAGTTCTCCAGAGCACTATTGTTGTTTGATCAGACAATCTGGCTCACTAATGCATTACATTTCCTTCTTTTGCTTTGTCAAATAACAACTTCCTGGTTGTTTTTAGCAGGTGTGGGGGCATGTGTTAGAAAGTTTGAGAATCCCTGGAATGGTTTAATTCCACACAAAGCAGCATGTTTACCAACTGAGCCATTAGGGCTGCTCCAAGTGACACTTCTTAAAATATTATCACCAACACAAATTTGTACAGTATAACAGCAGTACACACTAAAGTTCAATAAACAAAAGTAGCTCGTGTGCACTATCCCCAAGTCAGTGAACTTTTATTTTCCAGCACTTGGGAGATATTTCATAAACTAAGAAAATCTCTCTCATGGTCCTGAGTATAAAGATACTAACATTGATTCAATATAAATGTACTAATCTGCAAAAAAAGTGGAAAAGAGACACAGTGGATTCAGAAACAGTTTTGCCATGGTACTAATCTTTTCCACATTAATTATGAAAATGAAAGGTGCTGTATACAGTGATATAGCTTTGTCTAACCTGCATATTTATTTCTTCATCAGCTCCAGGATGTATTTCTCAGCAGATATGTGTTTTGTCCCTCACTTTTTCCCAGCTAGGAACAAGTGGCTTCCATCTGATCCACAAATCATATCAGAAGGACTTTATGCAATCGCTGTTGTGTTAAGTTTCTCCCGAATTGCTTACATTCTACCAGCAAATGAAAGTTTTGGTCCTCTGCAGATCTCGCTTGGAAGGACGGTGAAAGACATTTTCAAGTTCATGGTCATTTTCATTATGGTATTTGTTGCTTTCATGATTGGAATGTTCAATCTTTATTCATACTATCTGGGAGCGAAGTATAATCCAGCCTTTACAACGTGAGTAGATGCATGGTTCCCAGTTCCAAATATAGAAATTAATATTTTATTTTGTACAGTAGGAACAGACTTTATGCAATGATATTATAAGCACTGGCACAAGCATTTTTAGCTATTTTCTATGCAAATTTGTTTTGCTAAGTAAGTGGCAAACATTTCAAAAATGCAAATGAAATTCCAGTTTACTTCATTATATTACTTAAAAATTTGGGCGGTGTTGCTGGTTACTTATTGGTATTCATGAAACCACATATTTGAATATAACCTATTGTACAAACAATCATTTTGTGGGCACTAACAAGTATAAGGAAAAAAATCTATCCACAGCCAAAGTTTCTAACTGCCGCTAGCTCCCAGTTCTGTAAAGATTATGTCCCTCTTCTCCAACTGTAAGAGTAATTACTATGTTAGTGAAATATAAACACTAGTAGCATTCCCTTGAGGATAAAATGTTACAAATGTCTTGCTAAACAGATTATTATTAATCATTTACTGTTAGAAAAAACATCCAATGGCTAGAAAAAATATCTATTAGAAATAAGAAAATATGGAACAAGAAAAATCTATTCAGCCCATCAAGCCTACTGCTCATACACCATGAACTTTCACTAACATCTCCTGAGAAAGGGTTCCAGAAAGTTTCTCCCTGCCCCACAAGATAAATTGAGGAAAACTCTAGCCTACCGATCTAATCTTGCATCATCATCATCATATATCATTCATCTTGTACCAATTGCTTGCTTTATTATGACTTTTCCATAGTTACATCAGCTGAGGAACCATCATGATCCATATGAGATTCAACCATCTCCATCTGTAACTATCCTTTTAACCCTCAGTCCCATCCATAATTAGATATTCATCCAGCTCTTCTTTTGCTGGGGGGTCTATTCCACATTACACTGTGGAAAATTCCTTTTAATTTGGAATTTTGCTTGAGGTCTCTCTATTTTATATTCATGTTTCCTAGTCTTGTACTCAGTCAATAGCCCACTTTCAGCTACATTATCATTCCTGTCAACATTTTTAACATCTTCTCTCAATGTTTGTTTCTTCATTGAAAACAAATTCAGTTCTGTGAGTCTTTCTTCATAACTTCTTGTCTTAGTCCTGAAATCACCATTTTTATTCTTCTCTGAACTATTTCCAATGGATCATTGCATTTTAAAAGGGAGGGTGCTCAAATAAGCACATTATATTCCAAATGTAGATTTACCAATGATCTATACAAAGTTAGAGTATTAAATACTAATTAAATCATGAAAGATTATTGAACTTCCTGTAAGAAATCACATTATTGAAAATCAGGAGACATTTGTTTAAAAAAAATACAAATTAATGTTTTTCCACTTTTCCTTAGTTCCAGAATGGTTAAAACATGTTTGGCCAACTTCAAAGATACTCTGTTTAGCAATTTTTTGTTGCATTGAACTAAATTAGACCATGTACTCCTTAAGGTAAATCTCTGAAGTATGCTGAAATCTCATTACGATTTCTGTACTCTTCAGAGTACGGAAATAAATTACGTGCTGTGTGTATTCTGATTCCAAGACCGGACTGTAACTGATTGTAGAAAGTTCTATGGCTAGTAGATCATATGATGTACAACATTTTTTTAAAAACACATCAAAGCTCAACCACTAGAATGGGAAATAATATTGTTTTTCATTGATGGCTGAACTTAAATGTTTCTTACAAATGCCAAAACTGCACCCTCTATTCATTTTAATAGGGCAAAGTTCAAATTGCCCATCTCTTTAGCTGTTGAAAGTTAATAAACATCTACAGGCCTCTTCCCTCACCAAAACAATTAAGAACTATATAAGATTGATTAAATGCAGATGATTGGGGGGGGCGGTGGGGGGAAGAGAAGTTTCTGGAAAAAAGAATGAGTTTAAAAAGCAGTCCAGGGGTTCGAAACAAGCACAACAATTTTGATGAATCATATCTAAAAAATGTTATCCAGTTCAGTTTTCTCCTTTCTGAAATTCTGCATATGCCACTGGGATTAACCGTTAGATTGGAAGACTGGAGACTGTCAGTATCACAGTGGATATTACTGGATATTAAACACACTGGGGCTGAAAATCCACAGCCCTTTCAGAGCACACCCACTATAACTAGGGAGTGTGGCAAAAGTCCCTCAAATTAGGCCAGAACCTGGAAACGCTGGGTCCCGGCTTTCTGTCGGAAGTTCTGAATGGCCTTCTAAGGTACAGAGCCTCTGTCCACCCCAAGGAAGGCCATTGACATAGGTGAGACTGGGGATCCTAGGCCAGGTGTTCCTGCATTCCCAGCATGGCGTAGAATTGGTAGGCCAGTAGGTTGAGTGAAACCAGGCATTCTGGCCTGCCATATGGCAGATGTAGGATCCATCTGGGAATCCAGGTCTGCTCATTCCTCTGGGACTCCTGGCCTTCTTCAGCAGGTTGATGAACAAGATGCACCTTTAGTGACATGAGCAACCGCCCAAGGTATTAAGATTAAAAGACCTCCTCCTGGCCCTGCGGACTTTGGCAGTCAGTGCCAGAAGCCCAAGATAGGCACAACCAGCATGGTGTGTCAACTCCACGTGTTTACAGCCCCACTTAATACAGCAGCTAAAAGTCATTCAAATACCCATGCAATATTGTAATGATGTTACTGAATACTTCTATTTCAATACTGTACAATTTTGCACATGCTGTCATTGGTTAAAACAATAAATTATATTTCATAGCTTAATTTATGAAAGGAAAATCATATTTGACAAACCTACTGGAGTTTTTTGAGGATGTAACTGGTAGAATAAATAAGGGAGAACCAGTGGATGTGGTTTATTTGGATTTTCAGAAGGCCTTTGATAGAGTCCCACATAAGAGGTTAGTGTGCAAAATTAAAGCACATGGGATTGGGGGTAATATACTGGCATGGATTGAAAATTGGTTAACAGACAGGAAACAGAGAATAGGAATAAATGGGTCTTTTTCAGGGTGGTAGGCAGTGACTAGTGGGGTACCGCAGGGATCAGTGCTTGGGCCCCAGCTATTCACAATATATATCAATGATTTGGATGAGGGAACCAAATGTAATATTTCCAAGTTTGCTGACAACACAAAACTAGGTGAGATTGTGAATTGTTAGGAGGATGCAAAGAAGCTTCAAGGCGATTTAGACAAGTTGAGTGAGTGGGTAAATACATGGCAGATGCAGTATAATGTGGATAAATGTGAAGTTATCCACTTTGGAAGGAAAAACAGAAAGGCAGAATATTATTGAAATGGTGATAGATTGGGGAATGTTGATGTACAAAGGGACCTGGGTATCCTTGTACATCAGTCGCTGAAAGCTAACATGCAGGTGCAGCAAGCAGTTAGGAAGGCAAATGGTATGTTGGCCTTCATTGCAAGAGGATTTGAGTACAGGAGCAAGGATGTCTTACTGCAGTTATACAGGGCCTTGGTGAGACCACACCTGGAGTATTGTGTGCAGTTTTGTTCTCCTTACCTAAGAAAGGATACACTTGCCATAGAGGGAGTGCAGCGAAAGTTCACCCGACTGATTCCTAGGATGGCAGGACTGTTGTATGAGGAGAGATTGGATCGACTCGGCCTGTATTCACTCGAGTTTAGAAGAATGAGAGGGGATCTCATTGAAACATATAAAATTCTGACAGGGCTAGACAGACTGGATGCAGGAAGGATGTTTCCCCTGGCTGGGGGGGAAACGAGGGTTCACAGTCTCAGGGTACGGGGTAGGACATTTAGGACTGAGATGAGGAGAAATTTCTTCACTCAGAGGGTGGTGAACCAGTGGAAATCTCTACCACAGAAGGCTGTGGAGGCCAAGTCACTGAATATATTTAAGAAGGAGATAGAGAGATTTCTAGACACAAAAGACATCAAGGGGTATGGGGAGAGGGAGAGAGCGGGAATATGGTATTGAGATAGAGTTTCAGCCATGATAATATTGAATGGCGGAGCAGGCTCGAAGGGCCAAATGGCCAACTCCTGCTCCTATTTTCTATGTTTCTATGTTAACCGTTCACACTCACCAAAATGGGCGCGCTCTGATAGCTAACGAATTGCCACAAATTTTGCTTTCTTTTCAAATTGTGGGGTCAAATCCTTGTGTTAAAAAAATATAATATAGTAGTCAATCATGCTTTTAAAGACAGAAGATATATATATTACTAACAGCTGTTTAACAGTCTTTGAAATGATTTAAATTTATTAATATTGTATAATCTGTTCAGCATTCTCTTCCTTTCTTTAGCGTTGAAGAGAGTTTCAAAACCTTATTCTGGTCGATATTTGGCTTGTCAGAAGTGATATCCGTTGTTCTCAAGTACGATCACAAGTTCATTGAGAACATAGGGTACATTCTGTATGGAGTATACAATGTAATGATGGTGGTGGTGCTGCTTAATATGCTAATAGCCATGATCAACAGCTCATATCAAGAAATTGAAGTAAGTTTTCAATGCTTTTTCTTAAGCAAAAAACTTCTAAGTTATGCGAGGATTTTAAAAACGTAATAAGAATAACATTGTGCATGTGCTCAAAATCAGTACCATGTGTACAGTGCAGCAAATGGATGGCTCCTATTCTTATAATGGTCATACAAAATGTAAATGAAACATTAAACTATCATGAGGACCATGTCAGTTCTTTTCCCACTTACATAAAAAAATGATGGGAATACACAGCGGGTCAGTTCAGTATCTATAAGAGAAAGAAAGAGGTAATTTATCATAACAATTATCAGAGGAAAGCCCCTTAGAAGACTGAGAACCGATCCAAAAATGGGACTGACATCAGAGTCAACTTAAGGATTTCTCGGAAATCCCCCCACCCAGGTTAATTGGTAAAGCCAATGTGTGATTGATCCAAACTAGAACATCCCAGGTTCAATTGCCAATCTATGTTGCTGATCATATCTGGGTAGTAGCAGTAGAGATGTTAATACTGGCCTAAGGAGTGAAAAACAGAGCTTTTACACTGATGTTTTTTTTTGTTTGGATCACAGGAGCCTGGCATCCATGCATCAGCTCCCAAAGTTTATACTATTAAATGTGGCTGTCCTATTCCAGCAGCAGAATGGTGAAATTAATGCACACACAGATCTCCCGTGATCCATCTTAAACAAATACCAGTGTAAGGGCACTTAAAATCTGCCAGAGTTTCTGCTTCTGATGATTATCCAGTGACATCTGATGGAAAGTGTGGATGTTGGGTGAGTTGAGGATCAGTCTTTTCAATGATATTCCAGTCGTGGAATAGCCTGCAACACTCACTGTCGAGCTCACAAATGAAGAATAGAACCTGAGTGAAGCACCAGGTACTCAAGGAAGTGTGGTCTAGCAAGAATCCACACCATCAGGAGAGAAGGAGGAAAGAAAATTGGCAGAGCAAATGCAGCAACAGGAAAAGCTAATTAAGCCCGACAAGCTTGTGTCTTTTTGTTAGATCTCTACCTCACCTACCTCCTGACAACCATACCTTTCAATCCCTTTCCTGTTCAGAAATACATCTAGTTGCTTTTTGAGCACATTCATATTATTCATTTAATTTCCTTGGTAAATTATTTGACAAATCTTTTATGTTTTGTACATAAGAATAAGCTTTTCCTGACTTAAGTGTCAGCTCCTAACTTTTTAATTGTTAACTTGTGTCTCCTGGTATTTGAACCCTTAACAGTGATCACCTTGACTGACTCAACTTATCCTTCATATTCTTGATATAATGCATCAGAATTTTAATAAGAAAGGAATCATGTTACTGTATGCTGAGCTTCAAATTAATTACTATACGCATCTTTTACAATTGTTATAGAAACTATTGAAAACTATTTGCTGCAATAGAATCATACCGAGAAGCAGCTGAAGTTTCACTCACAAGTTTGATTATTAAAGGGGAATGATATCCTTCCTGCCTTCATACAGCCAGAATTTTTTTTTAAACTGGTTTGGTACTAATGTTCCATGATGAGAATGCATAGATAAAGCTCCCTGCAGTACAACACAATCTTTGTTTTGGGAACACTATTTTTACTTGTCTCCCAAATTCAAGCTGCATTATCCACTGTTTAACAGCTTTAAATTAGTCACCTTTTCTTTTCCACAGTTAAGGAGTTAAAGGAATTAAAAAGAGCAGCTCAAACTTCACTGAGTCTGTTCAGTGGAGGTTCTGCTGTTGACCATTTTCAATAAATGATTAATTGCTAGAATCTGTACAATTTAACTCAGTGGTTCTCAAACTTTGGGACACAAGGCCTTGCTCAGGTGGGATACACTGAGAGGGGACATCAGTGTCAGCTCGAAACAGCAACATTTTTAAGATTGCAAACCATCCTGTTAATTACTGTGAACCAGATCTTCAAGACACCATTAATGTTCATGGTGCACACTAGCTGGTTAATCTACCTATCACTCTCACTTGAAGAATGGGAGAACCAGCTAATCCGTACAATAAAAATAGGGTGCATAAGCAATGTTGCAGTCAACATTTCAGATCAGGGGTGGACCACCCGGCATCGGACCACTAGGCACCGAACACAACAAAGGCAAACCGAGCCCAGTCGATCCTGCAAAGTCCTCCTCACTAACATCTGGGGACTTGTGCCGAAATTGGGAGAGCTGTCCCACAGACTAGTCAAGCAACAGCCTGACATAGCCATACTCACAGAATCATACCTTTCAGCCAACGTCCCAGACTCTTCCATCACCATCCCTGGGTATGTTCTGTCCCACCGGCAGGACAGACCCACCGGAGGTGGCGGTACAGTGATATACAGTCAGGAGGGAGTGGCCCTGGGAGTCCTCAACATTGACTCCGGACCCCATGAAATCTCATGGCATCAGGTCAAACATGGGCAAGGAAACCTCCTGCTGATTACCACCTACCGCCCTCCCTCAGCTGATGAATCAGTCCTCCTCCATGTTGAACACCACTTGGAGAAAGCACTGAGGGTAGCAAGGGCACAGAATGTACTCTGGGTGGGGGACTTCAATGTCCATCACCAAGAATGGCTCGGTAGTACCACTACTGACCGAGCTGGCCGAGTCCTGAAGGACATAGCTGCCAGACTGGGCCTGCGGCAGGTGGTGAGCGAACCAACACGAGGGGAGAAACCTACTTGACCTTGTCCTCACCAATCTACCTGTCGCAAATGCATCTGTCCATGACTGTATTGGTAGGAGTGACCACCGCACTGTCCTCATGGAGACGAAGTCCCATCTTCACACTGAGTATATCATCCAACGTGTTGTGTAGCACTATCACCGCGCTCAATGGGATAGATTCAGAATAGATCCAGCAGCTCAAAACTGGGCATCCATGAGGCGCTGTGGGCCATCCGCAGCAGCAGAATTGTATTCCAGCACAATCTGTAACCTCATGGCCCGCCATATTCTTCACTCTACCATTACCAACAAGCCAGGGGATCAACACTGGTTCAATGAGGAGTGTAGAAGAGCACGCCAAGAGCAGCACCAGGCGTACCTAAAAATGAGGTGCCAACCTGATGAAGCAATAACTCAGGACTACATGCATGCTAAACAGCGGAAGCAACATGCTATAGACAGAGCTAAGCGATTCCACAACCAACGGATCAGATCAAAGTTCTGCAGTCCTGCCATATCCAGTCGTGAATGGTGGTGGACAATTAAACAACTAACGGGAGGAGGAGGCTTTGTAAACATCCCCATCCTCAATACTGGCGGAGTCCAGCACGTGAGTGCAAAAGACAAGGCTGAAGCGTTTGCAATCACCTTCAGCCAGAGGTGCCGAGTGGATGATCCATCTCGGCCTCCTCCCGATATCCCCACCATCACAGAAGCCAGTCTTCAGTCAATTCGATTCACTCCACGTGATATCAAGAAACGGCTGAATGCACTGGATACAGCAAAGGCTATGGGCCCCGACAACATCCCGGCTGTAGTTCTGAAGACTTGTGCTCCAGAACTAGCTGCGCCTCTAGCCAAGCTGTTCCAGTACAGCTACAACACTGGCATCTACCCGACAATGTGGAAAATTGCCCAGGTATGTCCTGTCCACAAAAAGCAGGACAAATCCAATCCGGCCAATTACCACCCCATCAGTCTACTCTCGATCATCAGCAAAGTGATGGAAGATGTCGTCTTCAGTGCTATCAAGCAGCACTTACTCACCAATAACCTGCTTACTGATGCTCAGTTTGGGTTCCACCAGACCTCATTACAGCCTTGGACCAAACATGGACAAAAGAGCTGAATTCCAGAGGTGAGGTGAGAGTGACTGCCCTTGACATCAAGGCAGCATTTGACCGAGTGTGGCACCAAGGAGCCCCAGTAAAATTGAAGTCAATGGGAATCAGGGGGAAAACTCTCCAGTGGCTGGAGTCATACCTAGCACAAAGTAAAAGGTAGTGGCTGTTGGAGGCCAATCATCTCAGCCCAAGGACACTGCTGCAGGAGTTCCTCAGGGCAGTGTGCTAGGACCAACCATCTTCAGCTGCTTCATCAATGATCTTCCCTCCATCATAAGGTCAGAAATGGGGATGTTCGCTGATGATTGCACAGTGTTCAGTTCCATTCGCAACCCCTCAAATAATGAAGCAGTCTGAGCCCACATGCAGCAAGACCTGGACAACATCCAGGCTTGGGCTGATAAGTTGCAAGTAACATTCGCGCCAGACAAGTGCCAGGCAATGACCATCTCCAACGAGAGAGAGTCTAACCACCTCCCCTTGACACTCAACGGCATTACCATTGCCGAATCCTCCACCATCAACATCCTGGGGGTCACCATTGACCAGAAACTTAACTGGACCAGCAATATAAATACTGTGGCTACAAGAGCAGGTCAGAGGCTGGGTATTCTGCAGCGAGTGACTCACCTCCTGACTCCCCAAAGCCTTTCCACCATCTACAAGGCACAAGTCAGGAGTGTGATGGAATACTCTCCACTTGCCTGGATGAGTGCAGCTCCAACAACACTCAAGAAGCTCGACACCATCCAGGACAATGCAGCCCACTTGATTGGCACCCCATCCACCACCCTAAACATTCAGTCCCTTCACCACCAGCGCACTGTGGCTGCAGTGTGTACCATCCACAGGATGCACTGCAGCAACTCTCCAAGGCTTCTTCAACAGCATCTCCCAAACCCGCGACCTCTACCACCTAGAAGGACAAGAGCAGCAGGCACATGAGAACAACACCACCTGCACGTTCCCTTCCAAGTCACACACCATCCTGACTTGGAAATATATCGCCATTCCTTCATCGTCACTGGGTCAAAATCCTGGAACTCCCTACCTAACAGCACTGTGGGAGAACCTTCACCACACGGACTGCAGCGGTTCAAGAAGGCGGCTCACCACCACCTTCTCAAGGGCAATTCGGGATGGGCAATAAATGCTGGCCTCGCCAGCGACGCCCACATCCCATGAACGAATAAAAAAAAGCGGAGAATCGAATCAGTGTATGACTTGGGAACATCTCAAGTCTTTCGTACAGTAACATGTATTCAAAGAGGGGATCCTTTCATTATCTTATACAATAGTAACACTGGTACTATTTTTTCAAACTAGCTTCACATACCATGATTCACTTAGTAAAAAATTATTTTTTACTTAGGTTCCTTATAGTATCATTATATTGAGGTAGAATTATATAGAATTATACAGGTAGTATAATACAAGGTATTACAATCATAATTGTGAATTACATTATATGCGGTACATTTAGACAAAAATAAACTTGACAGTACGACTTTAAGCAAGGTACTTTTCTGGCACTAAATGAAAGAAGTGCGAAAACCAAGATGAACATACAGGGTTAATTATTATATTATGCACTGTTTTTACATCGTAACTAGATCTAGCGCTTACCTAGTTATAGTAAGTTTGGGAAATAGGACGCTTTAAAGCCAATTCACTATATAACCGACAGTCTAATTGCAATATATTTATCAACCTGCCACTTCTTATTCACACAGGAGGATGCAGATGTTGAGTGGAAATTTGCTCGAGCAAAGCTCTGGCTATCTTACTTCGATGAAGGGAGAACCTTGCCTGCTCCATTTAATCTTATGCCAAGCCCAAAATCCGTTTACTACTTTATATTAAAAATCAAAATCTGCCTTGTACATCTGTGCAAATCCAAGGTACAAAAATCTGAGGGTGACCTTGAAATGGGCATGCTGAATTCTAAGGTAATATATGCAATTCTTATGTATTTGAAAATATTTGCAAATGAAGGAACTTTATGCATTTTCTAAACTGGCTCCTTATCACAATTTGAAATGATTGCTCTTCAACTTATTTACAAAATAATATTTTAATTCCAAACCTATTTCCAGTTTTCTGGTCTAAGTAAATTATGAAGAACTTAAGAATTTTCATTTTTATAGTGCCTTATCATGTCACTGAGGACATCTCAAAGCTCTTCATGTCCAACCAATAGTTTTTTGAAATATAGTCACTTTGATTATGTAAGCAAAGTATTATAATTACAAAATAAATCTATATTCAATTCCATTCCAGCCAGGTCATCATTATCAATCTAATCCCAGGGGTTCAGAAGGTTGTGGTCTGAAAAAGCCTATCAGCAATCCGACAAGATATCAGGTTAGTTACCTGTGTCGATTTCCCCAATTGTTACATTTCTCATACTTTCCTCTAGAGGGAAACATTAGGTTGGATTTCACATATTTCATTGCGTACCATTTAAGAGTACACATTCAAAGCAAACCAATTATTTTGAATTAATTAAAAACATTTGGAGCACAATCTCTTGTGTTTTAAGCATAAATTGAATAATAAAACACAATTACCTTGCTTGAATTTACCATAATCAGTTTATCCTGATTTTTTAAATAAATACTCGCATTTATGTAATGTCTTATTTCGTCACTCAATGTCTCAAAGCGCTTCACGTACATGTAATTACTTTAAAGTGGAGTGACAGTTGTTGTATAGGCAAATGCAGCAGAGGCAAAATGAGATTCCACAAACAGTAATTAGATGAGTGACTCGTTAATCTGTTTTTGGTGGTGTTAAAGAACATTGATGTGGAGATGCCGGTGATGGACTGGGGTTGACAAATGTAAACAATCTTACAACACCAAGTTATATGAATTCACCTGACGAAGGAGGAAGCCTCCGAAAGCTTGTGATTTTCAAATAAAATTGTTGGACTATAACTTGGTGTTGTAAGATTGTTTACATTTGAAGAACATTGGCTAGGACACTGGGAGAACAACCTTCTCTTTAAATAGGATCTTTAGCACCTATCTGAACCACAGCTGGCAGAGAGGGGCCTTGGGTTAATGTCTCATCCAAAGTATAGCAGCTCTGACAGTGTAGCATTCCCTCAGTACCGCACTGAAATGTCTGTCTAATTTCACATGTTTAAGTGTTGCAGTGGGCTTGAACCACTGGAACCTTCTGACTCTCAGAGGCAAAAGTGCTTCCAACTATATCTTGAAATGTTATATCATATCATATCATATGACTGTTTCGCACTTATAGGGTTTGAAATTCTGCAGGGGTTCTACTGGTCTCCCATTATAACCACGGCCAGAGACTGGCGGAACTCCCACACAATTTCAGGGCCACAAACTCTGCCTGAAAGGATGAACAGTTTCTCAATCTGGTTATTTGGGCAGGTTGCCAAGAACTTGAAAAATAAATCTCAAAGTCACAATTCAGTGAGGCCTGTAGGAAGCACACTCCAGGGGATTCTTGCCCTTTCTTAACACGAGACAAATGGAAATATTTCTCCATGTATCTGCCGCAAAATCAGTGATAGCACAACGGGGACTAATTATATGATTGGGTGCACCCTTGGCGCCAATTAAGCAATTATCAATTCGGCAGCCTTTGGCCTGTTTCTTTCCCAAAACGCAGTGTGATCCCCTCATTAAGTTCCTCATTACCATTTAAAAAAAATTATTTTGAACTTTTGTGCTCATCAAGGTGAGGGGTGTCAGTGTTGGAAAATTGAACTTTTTTTTTCCCATTTTGGCTGTCCATGTCAGCAAAAACACTCTCTCAAATCAGGTGCAACAAGGCCAGATACTAAGTAAGCTGCCTTCTACGCTGCCCAAATTCGAAAGACCATTTCTGGTTACACCTAGGAAGTTTTCCATTTCCCCCACTATCTATAATTCTACCCTCTGTGAAATAGTCAGTCTTTACCATATAATGGGCAGTTTTGTATAGTGGGCCTAAGCCAGGAGATATTGATTGCGATTGCCCAACCTCATTTGGCATAGGATCCTTACAATTTATAGGAGATCATTTTCATCCTTTCAGTCTGGCTGGATTCAAAGCCAGGTTCCAGAGGCAAAAGAAATGATGCAGTATTCTAACCTACTGCATCATCCAGCCTTCAAAAATGTTATTTTTATTTTCATTTTTATTTTATGTTGGGCCATGTTGTTTGATGACAGGTTACTTTGCTCACAAAATCTTGTTTGAAGATATTACTAAACTGTCTCACCTGAGATATTCCATGAGTGTTAGAGCATGCATATAGTTCAGCAGATAAAGAATGTAGATTAGGGTCATCAGAATTATAATTGAGTATTTATCAACCATAACATATCTTGATAAGTGTATGTTAAAATGTCAAACTGTGACAGGTCTGTAGGTGTACATTCATAGGATGCTGGAAGTAGCATTGTAGCGTACTTGTATATTAAAGACTTTTTCTTTAACATTTTGCAGAGAATTATGAAACGATTGATAAAGCGATATGTGCTGAAAGCACAGGTTGATAGAGAAAATGATGAAGTCAATGAAGGCAAGTAGTTCTCAACATTTGCTTCATAGTAAAAGGAGGACTGGGTGTATTTTTTTTAAACCTGTCACTTAATGATGCAACATGATCAACAAATAGGAACAAATATACAGTCGTGCATTTGAGCAAATAAATGCTTGTTTATTCCGGGAAAGATATACAAGTATCAATCACATTTAACATTTGCAAAAAAATAGGCAATCTTCCTAGCAGATATACAAAAGAGTCAACAAAGAATGATCCTATAGAGCCTGAAAGTCAGAAAAGTGTTAATTGTTTTTTTCAATGTCTTCTTGATGAGGCATTTTTAAATGATTTTTTTAAAAGTACTGGATTGTTTGGAGTAAATCAAATGCACTGTGAGGGGTAATTTTACAATCTGCACTGCTGGTGGGGAGCCTTGCCCACTGGCTATGCAAACCAGAAGTTTGGGTGTAAAATTACCCCTCTTAATTTTGCACTTCAAAGTTAAAACAATAGATTGCAGCTCTACAGAGATATTTCTGATGAAAGAGTTTAATGTGTTGTATCTTTTAACTTATTTTACAAGGAGATGTATTTTATATACTTCATATACTTTTTGATACAACTGAATTTTCAGAAACGGCTCCCTTAACATTTTATTTATATTTCAGGGGAACTTAAGGAAATCAAACAGGACATTTCTAGTCTTCGTTATGAACTCCTGGAGGAAAAGTCACAAGCAACAGGGGAGTTAGCACAACTCATTCAGCAACTCAGTGACAAGTTTGGCAAAAACTTGAAAAAATAATTGAAATGTATAGGAAATAAAACATAACATTCAATTTCAGTATACTTTAAAGAAATGGGACGTTTGGCAAAAGTTGTTTGAGAAAAGGCAATGAGTGGGTTACTTTATACACTCGGATTTCAGACAGGCAGTTTGTTTAGCTGTGCATAATTAGATGGTCCTGAAGGATAAATCAACAAAGGAATGAGAATGAAAATAAACTGGAATTCCACAAGGGAGGATATGACAGTATGAAGACTGAAGCAGGTGGAATCTGCATCAGTGGCACACGCAGCTCAGCTCTGTATCCAACACAGAGTATGTAATAGCAATCAGTACCCATGTACAGCAGGCTTCTTCTCAACAACTGCTGCTGGTGTCATGCTCAAAGCCATGCTCATTGTAGTAGAACGTGAGACTTGTAGCACAGGTTGACTACAAAGCCTGATCCACATGGATAAATATCCATGGTATTTTATTTTAAACTTTAAAAGGAATGTGCACACCTAATGTACTAGAATTAACTGGGTAGTGGGCCAATTAATGTCACTGATGCCAAGGATTTCTACCTATCCCATTTTGGACTGCAATGCTGAAAAAAATTCAAAAATGCAAATAGACATGAAAAATCCCAATTTTAAACACAGAAGTCTTTTTGCCACTGCCTTCTGTGGATTATGACATGAAGCATAAGTTATTAAGACTTTCAACTAACTTTCATCAGCAAAGTAAGCATTAGAACTCATACCATGATCGCAACCTCTGCCCTGCCTCTATCCCACCTTTTGTTCAGTTTTGGACTTGGCGAAAGGTGCCAACCCAACTGATACTGCACCCATTGTTCCCTCTCTTTAAATGCTGATTTACATAATTTATGGTTAGATCCATCATCTTGAATTGGTTTCACAATCACACAGGGCTTCTCTGTTCATCTAATGCTGTTCGACACTCTTAACAATTCATCAGTTCTCTACGAGTGTCACTATCAGAAAACAAAAATACATGGAACTTAAAGTTATTTGCTGACTAAGAGCAGTAAGTCTAGGCTGATTCAACACTAGTCATAAATACAAAAGTTGTACAAGTAGCTAGCACATTTAAGAGAATATTGTTTGAGTACTGTATTTTTCACCAATATTTAACTGGTTAATGTTGAAAGTCTCTTGTATATTGTATTATTTTTAACCAAAATAAAAGTAGCCTTTGGAGTGATTTTACCACTGTCACTGAACACATCCAAGTGCCAAATATGTACAAACCCTCAAACATTGCCACAATACTTGGTATACTAACCACATCCACTGTGGTTTTAACATATGCAGTATTCTGTCAGTTATTCAAACACCTCTGGATCGCAGTGTAGCCAAACAGACCAAAGACACGGAATGTGAATACTGCAACGCAGATTAGAAGTTACAGTGAGAGGTGTTACGTCTTTTTTGAAGCCCAGAAAAATAGGCTCAATTGAAGCACCAGCATTTAAAGTATATAATGTATTGTAACAGGAGTCCACATCCATCTTTATCAACCAGGATAGTCGTATCTCCTCTGTGTTACCATGTGGTGATTCAAATAAAGGTTTGATCCATAAGAAAAGCAAGGGTAGCCATTTGCCATGCTGCAGAATGTTCCTCAGTCACAGGCTTGAGGCTACATTGCATAGTGCAGAACATTCCTGAGTTACAAACCTGGGGCCAAAAGGCCAAACGCTCCTCAATTGCAACCCAGGAACGAGGGTTGACATCTCTGGTTGGAGGTATTCCTGGAGGTATGATCATGTGACATCTGACATTTGATCGCATGGCATATGCAAATGTTATTACATTTACCTTGTAAAGATTTGGTCCCTTTTAGTTGAGTACCTTTGCTTGTGTTTTTGCACCAGCAGCTGTTATGCGAGAAGTTCCAAGAACCAGGAGGCTTCCTGCGAGTAGGAGAAGGGAAACAAAGGGTGGGGGAAGGATTCACAGGGAGGAAACCAGGGGTGGGAGCAACTTTGTTTTCACCAGTAACTAACAATAACTCATTGAAATTGCACCGATAATTAATAGTAATACTAGTAACACTCAGATTCCCCTCATAACCAACAGTAATACAATAACTCATTGATAGTCCATTTGTAACTGGTACACCCCGATATCTTACCTGTAACTAGTACTAATCCGATAACCCTCTGATATTCACCCCGTAACTGCAGCCAGAATCCCTGTGCACTGCACAAGGTGCGGTTAGGCTCCCCAGTCGATGCCACTTTTAAAAGGCCTCATCCTCCTCCCTATCTCCTTGGACTCAGGTTATGTGTGAAGGTGACGACTGTGAACTGGGAGCCTCAGACAGATCTGTACTTGGACTTCACACGTCAGAATCGGCCGATACAGACTGACCTGAACGAAACCGCAAGATTGCAGAAAGGGCAGTGGGCACGGTGTTTGGGGCACTTGTCACATCATCCTAAACTCAGGTCAGCACCAACATTTATTACATCCATTCCCTGGGCTTGGATTCAATAAATGAGAGAAATTACAGCGCAGGAGGAGGCCATTCAGCCCTTGGTGCCTATACCATTGCTCTCTCCTGTAACCCCATTATTCCCAGATCCTTTTATATTCTTTCTTGTGAAATACTTATCCCATTCAGTTTCAAATTTTGTTCTAGTCTTCGCCTCAATAGCCACCTGTGGTGACAAATGTAAGGAATCTTACAACACCAGGTTATAGTCCAACTGTTTTATTTAAAAATCACAAGCTTTCGGAGGCTTTCTCCTTTGTCAGGTGAGCGAGTGTGGAATTCCATGGAAGGTTACCGTATTTATATTCAGAGAACAATACCTGGTGATTACAGATAATCTTTCCAACTGCCCGTTGTCAAGGCAATCAAAGTGTTCAGACAGAGTGATGTTACCTACAGGACCACCGAATACACAAACGGCGAGAACACAAAACAGAGAGAGAGAGAGAGGGAGAGAAACATCCGAAAGGAAGAGAAAGACAGAGAATGACCCGTTGTATTAAAAACAGATAACTTTTTTTCGCTGGTGGGGTTACGTGTAGTGTGACATGAACCCAAGATCCCGGTTGAGGCCGTCCTCATGGGTGTGGGACTTGGCTATCAATTTCTGTTTGACGATTTTGCGTTGTCGTGTGTCTCGAAGGCCGCCTTGGAGAACGCTTACCCGAAGATCGGTGGCTGAATGTCCTCGACTGCTGAAATGTTCCCCGACTGGGAGGGAACCCTCCTGTCTGGCGATTGTTGTGCGGTGTCCGTTCATCCGTTGTCGCAGTGTCTGCATGGTCTCGCCAATGTACCATGCTCCGGGGCATCCTTTCCTGCAACGTATGAGGTAGACAACGTTGGCCGAGTCACAGGAGTATGAACCATGTACCTGGTGGGTGGTGTCCTCTCGTGTGATGGTGGTATGTGTGTCGATGATCTGGCATGTCTTGCAGAGGTTGCCGTGGCAGGGTTGTGTGGTGTCGTGGACGCTGTTCTCCTGAAAGCTGGGTAATTTACTGCGAACGATGGTCTGTTTGAGGTTGGGTGGCTGTTTGAAGGCGAGTAGTGGAGGTGTGGGGATGGCCTTAGCAAGGTGTTCGTCGTCATCGATGACATGTTGAAGGCTGCGGACAACATAGCGTAGTTTCTCCGCTCCGGGGAAGTACTGGACGACGAAGGGTACTCTGTTGGTTGCGTCCCGTGTTTGTCTTCTGAGGAGGTCTATGCGATTTTTCGCTGTGGCCCGTTGGAACTGTCGATCGACGAGTCGAGCGTCATATCCCGTTCTTACGAGGGCGTCTTTCAGCGTCTGTAGGTGTCCATCGCGTTCCTCCTCGTCTGAGCAGATCCTGTGTATTCGCAGGGCCTGTCCATAGGGGATGGCCTCTTTGACGTGGTTAGGGTGGAAGCTGGAAACGTGGAGCATCGTGAGGTTGTCCGTGGGCTTGCAGTACAGTGAGGTGCTGAGGTGCCCGTCTTTGATGGAGATTCGTGTGTCCAACAAAGAAACCGATTCTGAGGAGTAGTCCATGGTGAGCTTGATGGTGGGATGGAACTTGTTGATGTTATCGTGATTAATTGAGATGTATAAAATTATGAGGGGCCTCGATAGAGTGGATAGGAAGGAGCTATTTCCCTTAGCAGAGGGGTCAGTGACTAGGGGGCATAGATTTAAAGTAATTGGTAAAAGGATTAGAGGGGAGTTGAGAAGAAATGTTTTCACCTAGAGGGTGATAGGGGTCTGGAACTTACTGCCTGAAAGGGTGGTAGAGGCAGAAACCCGAAACTCATTTAAAAAGTACTTGGATGTGCACCTGAAGTGCCGTAACCTAGAGGGCTACGGACAATATTGTCCCAGGTTTCACTCACCCCTGTACTGGCTCCTCCTCCCTCGGCACCGCTCCCACGCACCACATTGCTGCTGCTGCTCCTGGCTCTGCAGGAAATGTTGGGCCCCACCCTATCCCCCTCCCACAGCCCCCCCCTCCCTCCCTCTCTCTCTCTCCCCCCCACAGTATCCCTGTCTCCCCCAGTGTCCCGCTCTCCTCTCTCCCACAGTCGCCCTCCCTCCCCCCCCTGTCCACCAGTCTCCCGCCCTCCCTCCCTCCCTCTCCCCCCGTCCCTCAGTCTCCCACCCTACCTCCCTCTTCCCCGTCCCTCAGTCTCCCTCCCTCATCCACCCGTCCCTCAGTCTCCCTCCCTCTCCCCCCTTCCCCCAGTCTCCCTCCCTCTCCCCCAGTCTCCCTCCCTCTCCCCCAGTCTCCCTCCCTCTCCCCCAGTCTCCCTCCCTCTCCCACAGTCTCCCTCCCTCTCCCACAGTCTCCCTCCCTCTCCCACAGTCTCCCTCCCTCTCCCACAGTCTCCCTCCCTCTCCCACAGTCTCCCTCCCTCTCCCACAGTCTCCCTCCCTCTCCCACAGTCTCCCTCCCTCTCCCACAGTCTCCCTCCCTCTCCCACAGTCTCCCTCCCTCTCCCACAGTCTCCCTCCCTCTCCCACAGTCTCCCTCCCTCTCCCACAGTCTGTCTCCCTCCCTCTCCCACAGTCTCCCTCCCTCTCCCACAGTCTCCCTCCCTCTCCCACAGTCTCCCTCCCTCTCCCACAGTCTCCCTCCCTCTCCCACAGTCTCCCTCCCTCTCCTCCCCTTCCCCCAGTCTCCTTCCCTCTCCCCCCCCCCCAGTCCCCCAGTCCCCCACCCTCTCCCCCAGTCCCCCAGTCCCCCACCCTCTCCCCCAGTCCCCCTCCCTCTCCCCCCGTCCCCCACTCACCTGTCCCCCAACCCTCACTCACTCCCTCCCTCCCTCTCCCCCGGTGCCCATCCCTCCCTCCCTCCCTCCCTGCCTGCCCCTCTCTCTCTCTCTCTCACGACCCGTCCCCAGTCTCGCTTCCTATTACTCCACCGTCCCCCAGTCTCCGCCCGTCTCCCTCCCTCTCCCCCCTTCTCCCAGTCTCCCTCCTTCCCTCTCCCCCCCCGTCCCCCAGTCTCCCTCCCTCCCTCTCCTCCCCCAGTCTCCCTCCCTCCCTCTCCTCCCCGTCCCCCAGTCTCCCTCCCTCCCTCTCCTCCCCGTCCCCCACCCTCCCTCTCCTCCCAGTCCCCCACCCTCCCTCTCCTCCCAGTCCCCCACCCTCCCTCTCCTCCCAGTCCCCCACCCTCCCAGTCTCCCTCCGTCCCTCTCCCCCCGTCCCCCAGTCTCCCTCCTTCGCTCTCCCCCTCTTCCCCCCCGTACCCCAGTCTCCCTCCCTCCCTCCCACCTTCTCCCCCCCGTCCCCCAGTCTCCCTCTCTCTCCTCCCACCCCCGTCCTCCGGTCTCCCTCTCTCTCCCCGACCCCCGGTCTCCCTCTCTCCCCCCGTGCCCCGGTCTCCCTCTCTCCCCCCGTCCCCCGGTCTCCCTCTCTCCCCCCGTCCCCCGGTCTCCCTCTCTCCCCCCCCCCCCATCCCCCGGTCTCCCTCTCTTCCCCCCCCCCATCCCCCGGTCTCCCTCTCTTCCCCCCCCCATCCCCCGGTCTCCCTCTCTCCCCCCCCCATCCCCCGGTCTCCCTCTCTCCCCCCCCCCATCCCCCGGTCTCCCTCTCTCCCCCCCCCATCCCCCGGTCTCCCTCTCTCCCCCCCCCATCCCCCGGTCTCCCTCTCTCCCCCCCCATCCCCCGGTCTCCCTCTCTCCCCCCCCCATCCCCGGGTCTCCCTCTCTCCTCCCCCCATCCCCCGGTCTCCCTCTCTCCCCCCCCCATCCCCCGGTCTCCCTCTCTCCCCCCCCCATCCCCCGGCCTCCCTCTCTCCCCCCCCCCGTCCCCCGGTCTCCCTCTCTCCCCCCCCCCCCCCATCCCCCGGTCTCCCTCTCTTTCCCCCCACCCCCCATCCCCCGGTCTCCCTCTCTCTCCCCCTCCCCCAGTCTCCTACTCTCTCTCCCCCTCCCCCAATCTCTCTTTCTCTCTCCCCGTCCCCAATCTCTCTTTCTCTCCCCCGTCCCCCAATCTCTCTTTCTCTCCCCCCATCCCCCAATCTCTCTTTCTCTCCCCCCATCCCCCAATCTCTCTTTCTCTCCCCCCATCCCCCAATCTCTCTTTCTCTCCCCCCATCCCCCAATCTCTCTTTCTCTCCCCCCCGTCCCCCAATCTCTCTTTCTCTCCACCCCGTCCCCCAGTCTCCCTCTCTCTCTCCACCCTGTCCCCCAGTCTCCCTCTCTCCACCCCGTCCCCCAGTCTCCCTCTCTCCACCCCGTCCCCCAGTCTCTCTCTCTCCCTCCCCCCCTACCCCTGATCTCCCAGTCTCCATAAGACCATAAGAGATAGGAGCAGGAGTAGGCCATTCGGCCCCTCGAGTCTGCTCTGCCATTTAATGAGGTCATGGTTGATCTGATTTTTACCTCAACTCCACTTTCCCACCCTTTCCCCATATCCTTTGACTCCCTTGCTGATCAAAAATTTGTCTAACTCAGCCTTGAATGTATTCAATGACTCAGCCTCGACAGCTTTTTGGGGTAAAGAATTCCAAAGATTCATGACCCTCTGGGAGAAGACATTCTTCCTCATTTCCATCTTAAACAGGTGACCTCTTAGTCGGAGACTATGCCCCCAAGTTTTAGATTCCCCCACGAGGGGTAACGTCCTCTCAGCAGCTACCCTATCAACTCCCCTCAGAATCTTGTATGTTTCAATAAGATCTCCTCTCATTCTTCTAAACTCCAATGAGTATAGACCCAACCTGTTCAATCTTTCCTTATAAGACAACCCTTCCATACCCAGAATCAACCTAGTGAACCTTCTTTGAACTGCCTCCAATGCAAGTATGTCTTTCCTTAAATAAGGGCACCAGAACTGTACGCACTACTCCAGGTGTGGTCTCACCAACACCCTGTATAGTTGTAGCATGACTTCCCTGCTTTTATACTCCATCCTCCTAGAAATAAAGGCCAATATTCGGTTTGTCTTCCGGATTACCTGCTGCACCTGTATGTTGACTTTTTGTGTTTCATGTAGGAGGACACCCAGATCCCTCTGTACCACAGCATTTTGTAATATTTCTCCATTCAAATAATATTTTGCTTTTTTATTTTTCCTCCCAAAGTGGATGACTTCACATTTTCCCACATTATATTCCATCTGCCAAATTTTTGCCCATTCGCTTAACCTGTCAATATCCCTTTGCAGACACTTTGTGTCCTCATCACAACTTGCTTTTCCACAAGACACTCTGTTCCTTCATCCAAGTTATTGATTTATATTGTAAATAGTTGAGGCCCCAGCAATGATCCCTGCGGCACCCCACTAGTTACAGATTGCCATTTTGAAAATGACCCTTTTATCCCGACTCTTTGTTTTCTGTTATTTAGCCAATCCTCTATCCATGCCAGTATATTACCCCCAACACCTTATGTGGCACCTTATCGAATGCCTTTTGGAAATCCAAATATACTGCATCCATTGGTTCCCCTTTATCCACTCTGCCCGTTACTTCCTCAAAGAACTCTAATAAATTTGTCAGACATGATTTCCCCTTCATAAAACCATATTGACTCTCCTTGATTGTATTATGAGTCTCCAAATGTCCTGCTACTACTTCCTTAATAATGCATTCTAGCATTTTCCCAATAGCAGATGTTAGGCTAACTGGTCTATTGTTACCTGCTTTCTGTCTCACTCCCTTCTTGAATAGGGGTGTTACGTTTGCGGTTTTCCTTTCCTTTCCAGAATCTAGTGAATTCTGAAAGATTACAACCAATGCATCCACTATCTCTGTAGCCACTTCCTTTAAGACCCTCGGATGCAAGCCATCAGGTCCAGGGGACTTGTCAGCCTTTAGACCCATTAGTTTACCTAGTACTTTTTCTCCAGTGATAGTTTTTAGTTTCTCCCTCCGCTTTACCCCTTGATTTTCTACTATTATTGGTATGTTATTAGTGTCTTCTACTGTGAAGACAGATACAAAATATCTGTTCAATTCCTCTGCCATTTCCTTGTTTTCTGTGATTATTTTCCCAGTCTCATCCTCTAAGGGACCAATGTTTACTTTAGCTACCCTCTTCCTCTCCCTTCCCTCTCTCTTTCCCCCCGTTCCCCCAGTCTCCCTCTCCCTCCCGTCCCACAGTCTATCTAACTCCCCCATCCCACAGTCCCCCCCCTCCCCCAGTCCCCCTCCCTCCCTCCCTCCACCAGTCACCCTTTCCCTCTCTCTCACCCCCGTCACCCAGTCTCCCCTTCTCCCTCCAGCCTCCCCGTCTCCTCCCCTCTCCCCCATCCTCCCCCTCTCCCCCCATTCTCCCCCTCTCCCCCCATTCTCCCCCTCTCCCCCCATTCTCCCTCCCTCCCCTCCCCCCCACTCTCCCTCCCTCCCCTCCCCCCCACTCTCCCTCCCTCCCCTCCCCCCCACTCTCCCTCCCTCCCCTCCCCCCCACTCTCCCTCCCTCCCCTCCCCCCCACTCTCCCTCCCTCCCCTCCCCCCCACTCTCCCTCCCCTCCCCCCCCACTCTCCCTCCCCTCCCCCCCACTCTCCCTCCCTCCCCTCCCCCCCACTCTCCCTCCCTTCCCTCCCCCAATCTCCCTCCCTTCCCTCCCCCAATCTCCCTCCCTTCCCTCCCCCAATCTCCCTCCCTTCCCTCCCCCAATCTCCCTCCCTTCCCTCCCCCAATCTCCCTCCCTTCCCTCCCCCAATCTCCCTCCCTTCCCTCCCCCAATCTCCCTCCCTTCCCTCCCCCAATCTCCCTCCCTTCCCTCCCCCAATCTCCCTCCCTTCCCTCCCCCAATCTCCCTCCCTTCCCTCCCCCAATCTCCCTCCCTTCCCTCCCCCAATCTCCCTCCCTTCCCTCCCCCAATCTCCCTCCCTTCCCTCCCCCAATCTCCCTCCCTTCCCTCCCCCAATCTCCCTCCCTTCCCTCCCCCAATCTCCCTCCCTTCCCTCCCCCAATCTCCCTCCCTTCCCTCCCCCAATCTCCCTCTCTCTCTCCCTCCCATCCCTCCCCCAATCTCCCTCTCTCTCCCTCCCATCCCTCCCCCAGTCTGCGCCTCTCTCCCCCCTTCAGCCCCCTTCCCCCACTCCCCCTCCCCTCCCCCAGTCTCCTCAGTCTCGCTCCCCCTCATCCCCCAGTTCCCCAGTCTCCTCCCCCAATCCCTCTCGCCCCGTCCCACAGTCTCCCCCTGACTCCCCCCCAATCCCTCTCTCCCCATCCCCCAGTCTCCCTCCAGTCCCACAGTCTCCCTCCGTCTACCCCCAATCCCTCTCTCCCCGTCCCCCAGTCTCCCTCCCGTCCCCCAGTCTCCCTCCCGTCCCCCAGTCTCCTCCAGTCACCCCCCAATCCCTCTCTCCCCATCCCCCACTCTCCCTCCCGCCCCCAGTCTCCCCCCCCACTCTCCCTCCCGCCCCCAGTCTCCCCCCCCCACTCTCCCTCCCGTCCCCCAGTCTCCCCCCCCACTCTCCCTCCCGTCCCCCAGTCTCCCCCCCCACTCTCCCTCCCGTCCCCCAGTCTCCCCCCCCACTCTCCCTCCCGTCCCCCAGTCTCCCCCCCCACTCTCCGCCCCCCCCACTCTCCCTCCCGTCCCCCAGTCTCCCCCCCCCCCACTCTCCCTCCCGTCCCCCAGTCTCCCCCCCCCCCACTCTCCCTCCCGTCCCCCACTCTCCCTCCCGTCCCCCACTCTCCCTCCCGTCCCCCACTCTCCCTCCCGTCCCCCACTCTCCCTCTCACCCCACCCGTCCCTCTCTCTCCCCCCCCGTCCCCCAGACTCACTCTCCTCCCCCCCGTCCCCCAGTCTCCCTCTCTCCCCCCCGTCCCCCAGTCTCCCTCTCCCCCCCACTCTCCCTCCCGTCCCCCAGACTCCCTCTCTCCCCCCGTCCCCCAGTCTCCCTCTCCCCCCCACTCTCCCTCCCGTCCCCCAGACTCTCTCTCCTCACCCCCGTCCCCCAGTCTCCCTCTCTCCCCCCCGTCCCCCAGTCTCCCCCTCCCCCTCCCGTCCCCCAGTCTCCCCCTCCCCCTCCCGTCCCCCTCTCCCCCCCCGTTCCTCAGTCTCCCCCACTCTCCCCCTCCCGTTCCCCCAGACTCTCTCTCTCTCTCCCCCCCGTCCCCCAGTCTCCCCCTCCCTCTCTCCCTCCCGTCCCCCAGTCTCCCCCTCTCCTCCCCCAGTCTCCCCCTCTCCTCCCCCGTCCCCCAGTCTCCCCCTCTCCTCCCCCGTCCCCCAGTCTCCCCCTCTCCTCCCCCGTCCCCCAGTCTCCCCCTCTCCTCCCCCGTCCCCCAGTCTCCCCCTCTCCTCCCCCGTCCCCCAGTCTCCCCCTCTCCTCCCCCGTCCCCCAGTCTCCCTCTCTCCTCCCCCAGTCTCCCTCTCTCCTCCCCCAGTCTCCCTCTCTCCTCCCCCAGTCTCCCTCTCTCCTCCCCCAGTCTCCCTCTCTCCTCCCCCAGTCTCCCTCTCTCCTCCCCCAGTCTCCCTCTCTCCTCCCCCAGTCTCCCTCTCTCCTCCCCCAGTCTCCCTCTCTCCTCCCCCAGTCTCCCTCTCTCCTCCCCCAGTCTCCCTCTCTCCTCCCCCAGTCTCCCTCTCTACTCCCCCAGTCTCCCTCTCTCCTCCCCCAGTCTCCCTCTCTCCTCCCCCAGTCTCCCTCTCTCCTCCCCCAGTCTCCCTCTCTCCTCCCCCAGTCTCCCTCTCTCCTCCCCCAGTCTCCCTCTCTCCTCCCCCAGTCTCCCTCTCTCCTCCCCCAGTCTCCCTCTCTCCTCCCCCAGTCTCCCTCTCTCCTCCCCCAGTCTCCCTCTCTCCTCCCCCAGTCTCCCTCTCTCCTCCCCCAGTCTCCCTCTCTCCTCCCCCAGTCTCCCTCTCTCCACCCCCAGTCTCCCTCTCTCCTCCCCCAGTCTCCCTCTCTCCTCCCCCAGTCTCCCTCTCTCCTCCCCCAGTCTCCCTCTCTCCTCCCCCAGTCTCCCTCTCTCCTCCCCCAGTCTCCCTCTCTCCCCCCCCAATCCCTCTCTCCTCCCCCGTCCCCCAGTCTCCCCCCCCAATCCCTCTCTCCTCCCCCGTCCCCCAGTCTCCCCCCCCAATCCCTCTCTCCTCCCCCGTCCCCCAGTCTCCCCCCCCAATCCCTCTCTCCTCCCCCGTCCCCCAGTCTCCCCCCCCAATCCCTCTCTCCTCCCCCGTCCCCCAGTCTCCCCCCCCAATCCCTCTCTCCTCCCCCGTCCCCCAGTCTCCCCCCCCAATCCCTCTCTCCTCCCCCGTCCCCCAGTCTCCCCCCCCAATCCCTCTCTCCTCCCCCGTCCCCCAGTCTCCCCCCCCAATCCCTCTCTCCTCCCCCGTCCCCCAGTCTCCCCCCCCAATCCCTCTCTCCTCCCCCGTCCCCCAGTCTCCCCCCCCAATCCCTCTCTCCTCCCCCGTCCCCCAGTCTCCCCCCCCAATCCCTCTCTCCTCCCCCGTCCCCCAGTCTCCCCCCCCAATCCCTCTCCCCTCCCCCGTCCCCCAGTCTCCCCCCCCAATCCCTCTCCCCATCCCCCCAGTCTCCCTCTCTCCCCCCACCCCCTCTCTCCCCCATCACCCCCACCCTCACCATCCCCCACCCCCACTCTCCCCCCCACCCCCACTCATCTCCCATTCTGCAGTCACCTATCTCCCCTGAGCCATTCCCCATCCCCCCGACCCATCTCTGACACCCCCATCCCCCCCGACCCATCTCTGACACCCCCCCTCCCCCATCCTCCCGACCCAACTCTGACACCCCCCTCCCCATCTCTGACACCCCTCCCCATCCCCCATCTCTGACACCCCCTCCCCTCTTCTCCTCTCCTCCCCTCTTCCCCTCCCCTCTTCTCCTCCCCCTCCCCCTCTTCCCTTTTCCCCTCTTCTTCTCCCCCTCCTCTCTCCCTCCCCTCCTCTCCCCCTCCCCTTCCCCTCTCCCTCCCCCCCTCCTCCTCCTCTCCTCTCTCTCTCTCCCTCCCTCCCTCCTCCCCTCCCTCCCCTTCCCCTCTCCCTCCCCCCCTCCTCCTCCTCTCCTCTCTCTCTCTCCCTCCCTCCCTCCTCCCCTCCCTCCTCCCCTCCCTCCCTCTCCCCTCCCTCCCTCTCCCCTCACTCCTCTCTCTCCCCTCACTCCTCTCTCTCCTCTCCCTCTCCCCCTCCTCCTCCTCCTCTCCTCTCTCTCCCCTCTCCCCTCTCTCTCCTCTCCCTCTCCCCCTCCTCCTCCTCCTCTCCTCTCTCTCCCCTCTCTCTCCCTCCTCCTCCCCTCCTCTCCCCTCTCCTCTCCCTCCCCCTCCCCTCCCCTCCCCCTCCCCCTCTCCTCTCCCCTCCCTCCTCCCCCCCTTCTCTCCCCTCCCTCCTCCCCCCCTTCTCCCCTCTTCTCTCTCCCTCCCCCCTTCTCCCCTCTTCTCTCTCCCTCCCCCCTTCTCCCCTCTTCTCTCTCCCTCCCCCCTCCCCTCTTCTCTCTCCCTCCCCCCTCCTCCTCCCACATGCTGCGGCGGGAAATTTAAAACCCGAAGTTCTCCTGGCTGTGAGTAGCATTGCTTGGGAGAGGCCAGAGCAATCTGGGAAGGTTGGTAACCCAACAGGAACACATACCAGGTCACAGAACATTGAGATTTAACATGAAGGACACCGTCTTAACAATACATAAGAAAGCACACAATGTTGTGGTCGGCTTGCTACTTTGTCACGAAGATTGTACATTGATGAACTTGATGTTAATAGAAACAACGCCACAAAACATCATCTCCTAAAACGGCTACTGTCTTTACAAAAGTGTGGAAAACTTTTTTTTAAAGAGGGGAGACAAGTTCGATGCAACGTGCTCCAATTAAATCACATACAAATGATGTACTTTGCATCCTTACATTTTGTAAACATAGGACCAGATTTACGAAACATTTTCATAAAGATGGAATCAGCCATTGAGAGCAAACTGACGAGAAGCAGCTGGAGATATCTTATCTTATCAATAAGAAGATTCCTCCTTTAAGTTGAATCTGCGAGTGCCCATCTCCACAGGTTTTCTAAAATTCACTGTTGTGATGATAGTATATGTGTCTGTACATGTATCAGGTCAGGTCCAGGTATTTTTCTATTGCAGAAACATTCTAAGAAATGGTTCTGCAATACTGTCTTGGGGTCTGGCCACTATGGAAATTACGATGTTTAGACTTAGGGATAGCTTCTATAGCAGTAAAAAAAAACAACGCAAGTTGTTGTGAAGTCGTGATCTGTAACTTTGTTTTCCTGGTTGCTGTGCTATTCGTGCTGGCCAACAAGAGAAAAGCTGAATTGCTGGGCTGTACAGATGGGCTGAGCGCCACTCAGCCTCCTGGTGACAAAAAACACAGCTGTGCCTACCTCCAAAAGCAACGTTTATACGGTATTGCCATTAGAAGTGCCACAGACTCCAGTCGCACCCCACAGTAACATGTATTTTGATGTAGCCCAGGTTCTCCAGAGGCAACTACACTATTTACTTTACCACACTTGCCTGTCAAGACTGCAATTAAATAACCATATATTATATTAAATGGCCATATTGACTTTAGTCCTGAATTCCATGCTCCTCAAATTTTGGCAGACACTTTCTCTACATGTTCCCCCCTTCCTCTGACCAGCTCATACCTCATGCATCAGTTTTTCCCTACTTACCTTGCCGCTGCAGAGGGACTGGTGGAAAAAAAAATTAACAATTGCTTGTGCACACATCCAAGATGATTACTTTAGTAAATTAGAAACAGCTGCAGAGGAATCCAACCATGGGAGGGAATGGGTAGAGGAGGTGGCACCCACATTTACAAGGCACTTTTTCAAGTCATCAGGTATAGAACACTGGATTCAAGAGTTAAATAAGATCCAATGTAACGCTAAACACAGATCAATGCCAAGATAAATAGAAGCTGCTTAAAAGCTATTTTCATATTGCGCGAGACCCACACCAAAGTCACCCGTTTCCTGAAACACGGTTCTTGCACAACCAGCTGCAAGCCAAATGTAAAACTGCAGGTACTCACTAAAAATTAGTGTTCCTGGCAGCTGGACCTAGTGAGACATGGTAGTTTTATATTTGATTTGCATGTCAACTGTGCAAGAAACACATTTTCAATAACCAGCAGCAGTGGAGGTCTTGCGTAACGTTAAAGCCATTTAAAACGTGCCATCTAATCTCTTTTGCCTTTACCCTAACTGTAATTACACTATTCACCTTTTTAACAGTTCATTGTGTAAAGTGTTACACTAAATCGCTCAATCTCCCAGACTTTTGTTCCCACAGGGAAAACCAAAAAATTAAGACAAGACAATTATTGTTAAAATAAATGTATTTGCATAACCGGTCCAGTTAAGTTAAAGGGCACTGTTTTCAGCAAGTAATGGTTTCCGAACGTTAACTTATAAATTGTTTTTTCAAAAGTGTCCTGCAAAAACATTTTATGATAACCATTTTCAAAACTGAGATGATAGATTTTTGTTAGGTAAGGAGGGTATTAAGCGCTATGGATCAAAGGCAGGTAAATGGAGTTGAGATGCAGATCAGCCATGATCTAATTGAATGGCGGAACAGGCTCACGTGGCTGAAAGGCCTGCTCCTGTTCTTATTTGTTGGGAATATCTGAACATGGTTAAATTCAGAAGATGGAGATTAGTTTAATATTCAGGTGCATTAAGTATTCAGAAAGGACAGAAAAGGTGGTGTAGCTATATATGTCAAGGCTAAAGGATTTTATTTGAAATTTACAAGCTTTCGGTGGCTTCCTCCTTCCTCAGGTAAATGTCAGGAACTCCTCGAAGCCTACGCATTTATACATCACAGAACAATACATGGTGATTACAGATAGTCTTTGCAACTGCCCGTTGCCAAGGCAATCATAGTGATCAGACAGAGAGGTGTTACCTACAGAGCCCCCGAATATACAGTCAACAAAAAAAACACAGAAAAAAAAGTTTTTTTTTTCTCTTTGTTTTCTTTTTGTTGACTGTATATTCGGGGGCTCTGTAGGTAACACCTCTGTCTGAACACTGTGATTGCCTTGGCAACGGGCAGTTGCAAAGACTATCTGTAATCATAGAAGTCATAGAATCATAGAAGTTACAACATGGAAACAGGCCCTTTGGCCCAACATGTCCATGTCGCCCAGTTTATACCACTAAGCTAGTCCCAATTGCCTGCACTTGGCCCATATCCATCGATACCCATCTTCCCCATGTAACTGTCCAAATGCTTTTTAAAAGACAAAATTGTACCCGCCTCGACTACTGCCTCTGGCAGCTCGTTCCAGACACTCACCACCCTTTGAGTGAAAAAATTGCCCCTCTGGATCCTTTTGTATCTCTCCCCTCTCACCTTAAATCTGTGCCCCCTCGTTATAGACTCCCCTACCTTTGGGAAAAGATTTTGACTATCGACCTTATCTATGCCCCTCATTATTTTATAGACTTCTATAAGATCACCCCTTAACCTCCTACTCTCCAGGGAAAAAAGTCCCAGTCTGTCTAACCTCTCCCTGTAAGTCAAACCATCAAGTCCCGGTAGCATCCTAGTAAATCTTTTCTGCACTCTTTCTAGTTTAATAATATCCTTTCTATAATAGGGTGACCAGAACTGTACACAGTACTCCAAGTGTGGCCTCACCAATGCCCTGTACAACTTCAACAAGACATCCCAACTCCTGCATTCAATGTTCTGACCAATGAAACCAAGCATGCTGAATGCCTTCTTCACCACCCTATCCACCTGTGACTCCACTTTCAAGGAGCTATGAATCTGTACTCCTAGATCTCTTTGTTCTATAACTCTCCCCAACGCCCTACCATTAACGGAGTAGGTCCTGGCCCGATTCGATCTACCAAAATGCATCACCTCACATTTATCTAAATTAAACTCCATCTGCCATTCATCGGCCCACTGGCCCAATTTATCAAGATCCCGTTGCAATCCTAGATAACCTTCTTCACTGTCCACAATGCCACCAATCTTGGTGTCATCTGCAAACTTACTAACCATGCCTCCTAAATTCTCATCCAAATCATTAATATAAATAACAAATAACAGCGGACCCAGCACCGATCCCTGAGGCACACCGCTGGACACAGGCATCCAGTTTGAAAAACAACCCTCGACAACCACCCTCTGTCTTCTGTCGTCAAGCCAATTTTGTATCCAATTGGCTACCTCACCTTGGATCCCATGAGATTTAACCTTATGTAACAACCTACCATGCGGTACCTTGTCAAATGCTTTGCTGAAGTCCATGTAGACCACGTCTACTGCACAGCCCTCATCTATCTTCTTGGTTACCCCTTCAAAAAACTCAATCAAATTCGTGAGACATGATTTTCCTCTCACAAAACCATGCTGACTGTTCCTAATTAGTCCCTGCCTCTCCAAATGCCTGTAGATCCTGTCCCTCAGAATACCCTCTAACAACTTACCCACTACAGATGTCAGGCTCACTGGTCTGTAGTTCCCAGGCTTTTCCCTGCCGCCCTTCTTAAACAAAGGCACAACATTTGCTACCCTCCAATCTTCAGGCACCTCACCTGTAGCGGTGGATGATTCAAATATCTCTGCTAGGGGACCCGCAATTTCCTCCCTAACCTCCCTTAACGTCCTGGGATACATTTCATCAGGTCCCGGAGATTTATCTACCTTGATGCGCGTTAAGACTTCCAGCACCTCCCTCTCTGTAATATGTACACTCCTCAAGACATCACTATTTATTTCCCCAAGTTCCCTAACATCCATGCCTTTCTCAACCGTAAATATCGATGTGAAATATTCATTCAGGATCTCACCCATATCTTGTGGTTCCGCACATAGATGACCTTGTTGATCCTTAAGAGGCCCTACTCTCTCCCTAGTTACCCTTTTGCCCTTTATGTATTTGTAGAAGCTCTTTGGATTCACCTTTGCCTGATCTGCCAAAGCAATCTCATATCCCCTTTTTGCCCTCCTGATTTCTCTCTTAACTCTACTCCGGCAATCTCTATACTCTTCAAGGGATCCACTTGATCCCAGCTGCCTATGCATGTCATATGCCTCCTTCTTCTTTTTGACGAGTGCCTCAATCTCCCGAGTCATCCAAGGTTCCCTACTTCTACCAGCCTTGCCCTTCACTTTATAAGGAATGTGCTTACCCTGAACCCTGGTTAACACACTTTTGAAAGCCTCCCACTTACCAGACGTCCCTTTGCCTGCCAACAGACTCTCCCAATCAACTTCTGAAAGTTCCTGTCTAATACCATCAAAATTGGCCTTTCCCCAATTTAGAATTTTAACTTTTGGGCCAGACCTATCCTTCTCCATAGCTATCTTAAAACTAATGGAATTATGATCACTGGTCCCAAAGTGATCCCTCACTAACACTTCTGTCACCTGCCCTTCCTTATTTCCCAAGAGGAGGTCAAGTTTTGCCCCCTCTCTAGTCGGGCCATCCACATACTGAATGAGAAATTCCTCCTGAATACACTCAACAAATTTCTCTCCATCCAAGCCCCTAATGCTATGGCTGTCCCAGTCAATGTTGGGAAAGTTAAAGTCCCCTACTATTACCACCCTATTTTTCTTGCAGCTGTCTGTAATCTCCTTACATATTTGCTCCTCAATTTCCCGTTGACTATTTGGGGGTCTGTAGTACAATCCTATCAAAGTGATCTCTCCCTTCTTATTTTTCAGTTCTACCCATATGGACTCAGTGGGCGAACCCTCGGATATATCCCCTCTCACTACTGCCGTGATGTTCTCCCTAATCAAGAACGCAACTCCCCCTCCTCTCTTACCTCCTGCTCTATCTTTCCTATAGCATCTGTACCCTGGAACATTGAGCTGCCAGTCCTGCCCCTCCCTTAGCCATGTTTCAGTAATAGCTATAACATCCCAGTCCCATGTACCCATCCATGCCCTGAGTTCATCTGCCTTGCCCATCAGACTTCTTGCATTGAAATAAATGCAGTTTAATCTAGACTTCCCTTGGTCTTTGCCCTGCTTTCTCAGACCATCTGTCCGGTCATGTTCTGTACACTCTCCCTTACTGCGTTTTGTTTCTGTCACCACTTTATTTCCCACTGACTTCCTGCATCGGTTCCCATCCCCCTGCCACATTAGTTTAAACCCTCCCCAACAGCACTGGCAAACACTCCCCCTAGGACATTGGTTCCAGTCCTGCCCAGATGCAGACCGTCCAATTTGTACTGGTCCCACCTCCCCCAGAACCGGTTCCAATGGCCCAGGAATTTGAATCCCTCCAGCTTGCACCATCTCTCAAGCCACGTATTCATCTTAGCTATCCTGTCATTCCTACTCTGACTAACCCGTGGCACTGGTAGCAATCCTGAGATTACTACCTTTGAGGTCCGACTCTTTAGTTTAACTCCTAACTCACTAAATTCAGCTTGTAGGACCTCATCCTGTTTTTTACCTATATCGTTGGTGCCTATATGCACCACGACAACTGGCTGTTCACCCTCCCCCTCCAGAATGTCCTGCAGCCGCTCCGAGACATCCTTGACCCTTGCACCAGGGAGGCAACATACCATCCTGGAGTCTCGGTTGCGTCCGCAGAAACGCCTGTCTATTCCCCTTACAATCGAGTCCCCTATCACGATAGCTCTGCCACTCTTTTTCCTGCCCTCCTGTGCAGCAGAGCCAGCCACGGTGCCATGAACCTGGCCACTGCCACCTTCCCCTGGTGAGCCATCTCCCCCAACAGTATCCAAAACGGTATACCTGTTTTGGAGGGAGATGACCGCAGGGGACCCCTGCACTGCCTTCCTACTCTTCCTCTGTCTGTTGGTCACCCATTCACTATCTCCCTCAGTAATTTTTATCTGCGGTGTGACCAACTCACTGAACGTGCTATCCACGACTTTCTCAGCATCGCGGATGCTCCAAAGTGAATCCATCTGCAGCTCCAGAGCCGTCAAGCGGTCAAACAATAGCTGCAGCTGGACACACTTCCCGCAGGTGAAGGAATCAGGGATACAGGAAGGAGCCCTGAATTCCCACATCCCACAAGAGGAACATGACACGGCGCTGGGATCTCCTGCCATGACTTAACCCTTAAATTAGCTTAAGAACAACTACAATGTCAAGAGAAAAAAAAAGGAAAGAAAAACTACTTACCACTCCCTTTAAGGAGTTTACTCCTTTAAATTGTTCTCAATTTAGAGAATGTTAACTACACTAGGGACCTTGATTCACTAAAAAATAAACGCTACTTCCTATAAGACCTGCAGACCTTCCCTTTCCTTTTACTTCAGTTACTGCAGATAAGGAGAAATACTCACCTGAACCTACTCACCAATCAGGTGCCTCCCCTGTGTCGCGTCCCGATCTGATTCCTGACGTCACTTCGAACTCGGTCGCAGCTCCTCTCAGCTCCTCTCAGCGCTCTGAAATCCCGCCTTTTATCGGACGCTCCCTCCGCTCGGCTCGGCTCCTCTCAGCTGTTCTCAGCGCTCTGAAATCCCGCCTTTTATCGGACGCTCCCTCCGCTCGGCTCGGCTCCTCTCAGCTGTTCTCAGCGCTCTGAAATCCCGCCTTTTATCGGACGCTCCCTCCGCTCGGCTCGGCTCCTCTCAGCTGTTCTCAGCGCTCTGAAATCCCGCCTTTTATCGGACGCTCCCTCCGCTCCGCTCGGCTCCTCTCAGCTGTTCTCAGCGCTCTGAAATCCCGCCTTTTATCGGACGCTCCCTCCGCTCGGCTCGGCTCCTCTCAGCTGTTCTCAGCGCTCTGAAATCCCGCCTTTTATCGGACGCTCCCTCCGCTCGGCTCGGCTCCTCTCAGCTGTTCTCAGCTCTCTGAAATCCCGCCTTTTATCGGACGCTCCCTCCGCTCGGCTCGGCTCCTCTCACCATGTATTGTTCTGTGATTTATAAATGCGTAGGATTCGAGGAGTTCCTGACATTTACCTGAGGAAGGAGGAAGCCTCCGAAAGCTTGTAAATTTCAAATAAAATCGTTGGACTATAACTTGGTGTTGTAAAATTGTTTACAATTGTCAACCCCAGTCCATCACTGGCATCTCCACATCAAGGCTAAAGGAGGTGGTGTAGCTATATATGTCAGGGCCAACTGGGAGGTAAATGAAGTTGATCTAGTGGCAGGGAGTAAGCTACAGAAAGAACTATTCTGGACAGAAATCTTTAATGTTAATAAATCGAAGTTAACACTGCAGGTGTGCTATACCGCACGGACTGCAGCGGTTCAAGAAGGCAGCTCACCACCATCTTCTCAAGGGCAATTAGGGATGAGCAATAAATGCTGACCTCGCCAGCGATGTCCACATCCCATGAACGAATTTTAAAAAATCACCACGTTAGCACAGGAGGAGGACTGTTCGAGAGAACAAGAAAGTTATTTTAATGGGCGATTTCAATCAATCAATATGAATTGGGAAAATCCAAATGGTCTAGTCAGAGTTAGCAAATGTAAAGGATGACTCAGTGCATTAGGGAATCCATGAGAGGCAGTACTCATCTTGACCTGATTTTCACAAAATGACCCAGACAATGAAGAGGAAATGGAAGTCATAACAGTCTTGGGGAACAGGGTTGGAATAATTAAGGCATGGAATGATTACATTTAACATGAACTGGAACTCAATTAAACCTAACACCATGAACAAGGTTTATAACTTTAAAGGGTTAAATTCAAAGAGATGAGGAAAGATTTAAAACAAATTGATTGGAGGAAGATGTTTAACAACACTTGAGTAGAAGACAAGTAGAACACCTTTAAGAGAATAACAATGGACGTGCAAGGTAAGTGGTATAATGCCCTTGTGAAATGCCTTGGGATGTTTTACTACGTTAAAGGTGCTATATAAATGCAAGTAGTTGTTGTTGATATAGCTAGGATCAACAAACTCAGACTAAACAAGTGTGACCCTAAATGGATTAACAAACAAATTCAAAGTGAACTAAAGATGAAAATGACCTCTACAAATCCTGCAGGGAGAAAGGAGAGACTCACTGGGATGAATATAAGATCATGCAAAAATAAGTTAAAAGGGTGGTCAGAGAGGCAAAGGGAGACCTATAAAAAAAAGTAAGCTGCAAAGGTAAAACATAATAAACTTTAGTTTAATAATCATTTGCTGAGAAGCCAAATGAAAATAAGTGTTGTCAGGGATTTATTTAATATCTGTTTCAACTTTGACAACTCTGAGCTAGTAATAGCTTTAACCTTCCATTTTGTTTTTTAAAAACTATTTCAAACTTGTTCTGGTTTTTAACTTTTTTTTAATTCATTCATGGGATGTGGGCATCAATGGCAAGGCCAGCATTTATTGCCCATCCCGAATTGCCCTTGAGAAGGTGGTGGTAAGCTGCCTTCTTGAACCGCTGCAGTCCATGTGGTGAAAGTTCACCCACAGTGCTGTTAGGTAGGGAGTTCCAGGATTTTGACCCAGCGACAATGAAGGAACGGTGATATATTTCCAAGTCAGGATGGTGTGTGACTTGAAGGGCAACGTGCAGGTGGTGTTGTTCCCATGTGCCTGCTGCCCTTATCCTTCTAGGTGGTAGAGGTCGCGGATTTGGGAGGTGCCGTCGAAGAAGCCTTGGCGAGTTGCTGCAGTGCATCCTGCGGATGGTACACACTGCAGCCACGGTGCGCCGGTGGTGAAGGGAGTGAATATTTAGGGTGGTGGATGGGGTGCAATCAAGCAGGCTGCTTTGTGCTGGATGGTGTCGAGCTTCTTGAGTGTTGTTGGAGCTGCACTCATCCAGGCAAGTGGAGACTATTCGATCAAACTCCTTGTAGATGGTGGAAAGGCTTTGGGGAGGTAGGAGGTGAGTTGTTCACCTCAGAATACCCAGCCTCTGCCCTGCTCTTGTAGCCACAGTATTTGTGGCTGGTCCAGATAAGTTTCTGGTCACTGCTCTTGTATTACAGTATTGGTGACATCAGCTAATAGGTGAAGCTTTAACAAGGAAGGAATGGAAGGAATTCCAGCAGCTATGAAGTTATGTGTTACAACAAATTTGTTTTCTATTTATGACTCGCTTGATGATACCTTTGTAAGTAGCCCTGATATAAATGGTATCTAAACAATATATTGCTCTTCTAAAGTGCACCAAAAACATTTAACAGAAGGCTTTATTAGTCTCTGAACTCGACACGCATTGCCCTTCTCTTAAAAATGGCTATTGTTTTGAGATTGGCCAGTAAGTTTAGTGAGGTTTCAGTTGTTGTGATTCTGCTTTCAGTTGCCTGGACATCTACACATTTTTCCTTGCACTAGCTCTCTCAGTACTGCACTGAAGTAGCAACCTAGATTATGTAGTCAAGTCCAGAGAGGGACTTGAACACACCACCTTCTGACTCAGAAGTGAGATTAGCCCAAATCCAGCTTAGTCTCTACTGTTGACATCAGTGAATATTACCTTTATTACCAACAAGTTCTTATGTGGCATCTTATCAGATGCCTTTTCAAAATGCAAACATACCTCATCTACTGCATTCCCTTCATCTTTATAGTCAGGAATTTCCTCAAAGAACATAATTAGTCAAGCATGATCGGCACCTTACAAATCCATGTTAACTATCTCTGATTGCTACATACCTTTCGAAATGTTATCTTATTTTTGTCTCCATCAATTTAGCTACTACTGTTGAGACTAACTGGTCAATAGTTACCTGGATTATCCCTCTCCACTTTTTTTGAACAGGCATGTAACATTCACCACCCTCCAGTCCTTTGGTACAATTCCTATTTGCAAAGAATTTGTATGTGAAGTTTATACAAATGAGGAGTTATAACTATTTCTAACTAAGATTTTACATTTTGAATGGAGTACATGTTATTTTAGGATGGAGAATTTTTTTTGCAGTGTTAATACTTTGACCATAAAATTCCAGTCAAAAAAAAATTTGAAATTCTTATATGAACTAGCTTTGCATTTTATACACCTTGCATTGTGTTTTAAGATCCGAAACAAACTTTGACTGAGATTACTAATACATTAAGTGTTCTGGAGTCATTATATGGGAATGCACCTTTGATTAGATGAAATGTTGATCAGATTTAGCTCTTGTAGAATGAAAGGACATATTTTTAATATACATATTTGTATATTTAGTCTATTGGGCCAGATTTTGCTGTGAAAATAACGGTGAGGCTAACAGCGCTCACCATTATTAATGCGTAAATTGGACAGCACCTGCTGGCGAGCGCACATGCGCAGTTAAATGCAGAAATCCAGAAGCTGCTGCCCATGATGCGCTGCCCTGCCCTAAGCTGTGCGATAATGGCATCTTATCTCTCACCATTCAAACGTATTAAACATGAAGTTCCTGTACTGATGTCACAGATACAGACTGAACTCACCACAAAAAGTTAGGGCTTGTCCATTCCAGTCTACATACCCTTTTAACGGCGTGGTAAGTCTTAATTACTGGCAAACAACTCCTCTGGCACTGAAAATTAACTTTTACAAGTGCAGAGTCTCATTACTTCAGCTTTTAATTATTGTTGGAGATTTGTTAAAAAAATTAAATATTTTTGTCTCATCTCTCAATCCAATCTATCTTTCACCTTCTGTACCTGATTTGACATTGAATTCACTATTCTAACTTAGAAGTGTTCAAAATCATGAAGGGTTTACATAGAGAAACTATTCCTATTGGTGGAAGGGTCGAGAACCAGAGGACACAGATTTAAGGTGATTGGCAAAAGACCCAAAGGCGACTAGGAAAAACTTTTACGCAGCGAGTAGTTATGATCTGGAATGTGCTGCCTGAAAGGGTGGTGGAAACAAATTCAATCATTGCTTTCAAAGAGGAATTGGATAAATACTTGAAGGGAAAAAATTTGCAGGGCTATGGGGAAAGAACAGGGGAATGGGACTAACTGGATTGCTCTTACAAAGAGCTGGCACAGGGCCGAATAACCCCCTTCTGATCCTGTCTTACACTTCCTGGTTCAGGCTCTATGCTGCTTATTAATAATTCTTCAATCTGATTATGGTTAAAGATATACACAGCTGCTTGCCCTGTGCACAGGTCCCAGATGCCCTGTAGAGGGTGCCACATTGAACGGATCTCTAATTTACAATAACTTACTCATAAACTTGAGGTTTTGCATGGCAAGTGCAAGTCTAATGAACGGCTAGCGCCATTCGTTTGCTGCTTACAGCAAAAACTGGCCCAATAATTCATGCCCAACTCCCTAAACCTCTCCTTGTTTAAGACACTCCTTAAAACCAACCTCTTTGACCAAGCTTTTGGTCACCTGTCCTAAGATCTCCTAACAAGACTCGGTGTCAAATTTTGTATAACACCCCTGTGAAGATTCTTGGGACTTTTACTATGTTAGAGGTGCTAAATAAATGCAAATTGTTCTTGTTGATCTACACAAAGTATAACTCAAATTTCAGAACATCCTCAATGGAGAGAAATAGCATATCTCAAAGTAAAGGCTGTTTGTTTGCTTGGAGTATTTTATCTGCTGCAGCACATCCCACTCAAGTAAATAGAAACAATGAAAGACAGCTGAAAAAAAAAAATCACAATTGATGTAATGGGTGTATAGAAGTCAAACTAGTTTTGCAAGCTGTGCTATTGGAAATCAGAAGCCATTCATAACATCCCTAATCCCTCTTCTGCCTCCTTGACCCTACACTTGAATATGGTACTCATCTCAAATATATATTTTCAATTAAGTGTGGGTTTGGAAATCAGTCTGACTTAGGATCATTCAAGTGGAAAATTGGTTAGCAAGCAAAAGATGTACTGCTTCTTCATAATGCAGTTCAAGTGTGAAAATATAGTTGCATTTTCCTTTCATTTTAATGTTCAGTGTTATATGATGTATATATTATTCCCTAGTCAAGCAATATAATTGAACTGCTGTTTTATTCACACACTAGTTCTAAGCAGCCTGGTCTGTGGTTAAAAAAAACACACCTTTGTAAAATACTGAAAAAAAGACCAAGAGGGAAGAAGGATGCTTTTGGACTACCTGAAGAATATGAGGTTTTATGGAGGATTGGAGATTATCACAAGACAGTTGTTTGGAGAAGGGAGATTGAGCCAGAACCTACAATAGGCAGACTATAACAAAAAAAAATTCTATACTGAACAATTTCAAAATTGTTAAGAATTTTAAAATAATTCCTCTGAGGTTTAAGGGACGCTCTCACTTTTCCCCCCCGCCACAGTTTGATATTTGGATTTCAATTGCTTTGCATTTATTTCATGCATCTGCATATTCATAAAAATATTTATGTATATCAAGCTTATATATACTGGCATGGTATCAGAACCTTCAGCCACTTTACCCCCACTCGAACACCCTCCTCAACCCGTTTTGCTTCTCTATATTTCTCTATCTTCATTCAAAGGCTCTCCCTCCATGGCTCGGTGTCCATTTCCATTTGTGAATTGACCTGGACCATCTATGTTAAAAGTGCTATATAATTGCAATTTGTTGTAGTGATAAATTAATTGAGCATAAAATATGTAGTTTGACTAGTTTCCAAATTAACCATACCACAAAAAATAAAAACACCATTAACAGACAAATGTATTGCCTTTATTAGAAGAATTTTGGCAGTACACAAATATCCATGCTCTGTGGACTCAAACATGTTCAAACCTTTCCACCATGTGTGTAAAATAAGGGATAAGCAATGACAGATTCACAAATATAAAAATGCAAATGTTTATGAACAGCAAAGCAATTAGCACTGCCAAAAAAGTTCAGACATCAAAAATGAAAAGTCAATAAAGAATACCAAAAGGCAATGACCAAATCCCATCTCAATTAGGATGTGGTCAATCTTACTTATTCCCCTACCTTAAGTTGCAACTTCTTTTTTAAAAAAAGCAAGCGGGAGGGGAAGGGGGAGGGGGTTGGGGTTGAAAGGTGCATTTAAAGACTTTCAGCATTTATTTTCCAGCTGTTAATGACCATTTCTTTTCCAGATTGCTATCTTTAAACAAAAAAGCTAACTTTACAACAGAATATCACATCCTCCAATTTATCATTCCAAAAATATTTTACATTAGTACTGTTAAATCCTATTCAGCATCTGTTTAACAAATGTGGATGTCCAAAAGAAATGGCTGATGGCCGGCGCGGACACGATGGGCCGAAGGGCCTCTATCCGTTCTGTATGACTATGACTCTAAGATGCATGGACAATTCCCATTATATTTCACAAAGTTACTAACTCCCTAATGAACCACAACAATTCTGTCCAAGAGTTGGTAGCTTAGAAAGTATTTTGCAATTTCTGGTCATAACCCAAACATACTTATTGAAATACAGTAAATAAAAATACAACTTAAAATTTTATACAAATACACTGAATGCATAACCCCATTATGCAGGATTTACCGGTTTATGCTGTGCAGTTGAGAATTTTCACTGCCAATAGTGCTGATATTTCAAGCACATCAAGGAATAATAAGCCAGCAAAATATGAATCATACAACAATTTAAAAGGGAGGTACTTCTGGTTCCACAAAGACCTAAGCACCTGAAAGAAACAAACCTGATGCTGAGTTCCTGCCTGCAGCATTCATCTGCTATGGGAAATAATACTTGTGAAAGGAATGCCATAACTTGCAACAATCATAAGATACCCTCCAATCCTTTTCTTGTGCTGCTCTTTAGTGAAATTTATCTTCCAAATGTCAAATGAGTAGGTACAGTGTAGTTTTACTCCAGATTATCATGACAAATTAATATATACATGCCAAATTACAATCCACTTTCCTAACCTACAATTCATGTAAATAGCTTGCTTTTTATATCAGGCACTCAGGAATTACAAAGAGAAGCAAAGAAATTTTGGGTTATTTAGTATATAATGAACTCCAAATTAGACTGTTGCTCATTTGACTTAAGCTATAGAGAAGAGTTCAACCTACACTAAAGTAAATTTTAATGCTCTCTTACATTATCCATTGTTATGAATAGACAGGTAAGAAATGTATTAAAAAATTTAAAGCTTTTAACGCATGCAAGTTTGAAAACTGTCTCCATCTGCACAGCAATAGAAATGCTTGCATTTATGATCAGTCATGATGCAATGAACACACTGCACTATAAACTGCATTCTTAGGTCCTCCAGCACTTTCTTCAGCTCTAAGGATCGTTAACTCCTACAGTAGTACAACACAGATCATCTTCATTAACTTCGCTACAATGCTGTTGGACCAAAAAAATGCTACTTACTATTATACAACTCCAAGCTCATGAGGAATATAGAATACAAAACTTAAGACTTGTTCCAATACCGGATGCAATTTACATCTATAAGATGACAAATGGCAATACTTTTCTACAAACACAGACAGCTCAATGTTTCAAAAACAATGCTCAGAACAGGTTCATACTTCAATGCATTTCTGAGAAAATGACCATGTTAATTATGGTAAAGGTGAGAAACGGTGTTCTGAACTGGGACATTTCTTGGTTAATCAGAAACTCAACTAATGGTTAGTTTCCCTGGAATATTAATATTTGTGGTAAGAACAGTTTAAAAAATATATTTTTTAAAAGGATGCTAATATAATTGAAAAGAGAACATCTTATTAGCATCATCATGCTGCAACTTGGATTCTAGTTTTACTGCCCATAATTAGCCACCTAAAAATGTACATAACAGCTCATTCAAAACAGTTGGACTTCACAGCAAAGCAAAGTGTTGAAGCATTCAAATCAGATTGAAAGTATCAAAGATTCTAAAGATGTCCATCAATCGTTTTGTAATGTTAACAGCTGCATATAAGCAGATGGCAAAAAACTATAAATACCACTCAACATATAATTAGTGAGTATGGTAAAGCAACCAATGATTGGTTATCAAATCTCAAAGATTGCTAATTGAAGTTTTTTTATTTTTCTTTGTCCAGTAGATCTTTCACAGTGTCCAGTTTAAATAAAGTTTCCCCCTCTGGTGTTTTCCACAGCCTGTAGATCATATTTCACTGTTAAGATACAGAGGAGATAGGATTATGAGGAGAACCCATCTGGGTAAGTACTTTGTCCAGCCACTGAAGTGGGCCATGAAGATGAATTTCTATCCAACATGGCGTGCTAGTTACATCCTGTCTGTGATATTCTGCACCCCAGCCCTGCAGAAATAGGGAACAAAATACTAAAACGTTACTTGCATTGACAATAGGATTCATTGGTGCCACAAGATAGAAACTAATTATGAACACAAAATTCTTAGAACATTGTTAATATGCAGCATTTCACACCATATCCAATTTAAACAAGTCTCAGACCAGGAGGGAGATGACGAGGAAAGGTTTACTTTCCATATGAGCCCCATCATACCTTGCCTTCTTAAGTCTCATGTAGCATCCCTGTAACTTTTATGGTGAACTTTATGGACAAGGTGAGGAATACCAGTCGTGGAGAATGGAACTGCCTGTTTGCATGTCGCATCAGTATCAAGTACTCTGCGGTCAGATGCAGAACAATTTGCCTCAACGCTGCTCCAACCACAGAAAAGCACACCCACTGTACCAATATTTCCATTTCCCACACGAACTCTCTTTGTCCTGCTAATTTTATGCCAAATTATGGTCAGATTTGCTAAAGGGCCCAAACCTCCCCAAAACTGGGTTGAAACTGCCAAACTAATTTCATGTTGGACCCTCTACAGCAGGCCGACACTTTCATCCCACAAATAGTTATTTTCTAGCAGGTGTCACTGGTTAGTGATCAAGACCAAGAAGTAGAGCACTAGTAAGCTTACTGCTACCCTTGTCCAGTTAAGGCACCCTAACTGTTAGCCCCACATAGGCCTGCAAACCAATGCTCTAAGTGGAAAGAATCCCAGCCCCAATGTCAAACTTACCCCTCCAACTGCTAAGCATCACTACCACTTCACCTAATTGTGGATGAATCCATTGATATTCTGCCATTCACAAACATAACTCAAGGCTGAAAATGTCCTCAACAAAACTTTTCTGCATGACTATACCTTCCACCAATTGCCCTGCCCAAACTGCCACAGTTGTGGTGTAGCTCCATCAAGTCACACTTGGCCTCTCCACCTATACCCCAGGAAATTTCTCCTCCTTCGAAGGTCTACCCCTCCAAGTCCCCATAATGAGCCAGTTGACCATCAACAGTGCACTCGACTACAGCAGGCCTGGCTTTCTCAGATATTGGATTACTGAGTAATTCATCTTGAAGCCAGCTCAATATCAAAAAAACTGTACTTATCCTCTTTGAATGAAAGATGGGCAGGATAGAGTTGAGTGAGGAGCTTGAATAAGTTTGGGCATGGGCAAGTGGTGAAGGTATAACCAGGCAGAGATGCGTTGGTGAGGGAGATGGAATTTCTAGCAGTAAGTCATGTTTTAGTGAGTGCCAGGATGTTGATGGATTTGTGTCAACAGAGATGCTTAATAGTTTTCACAAATAGATGGATAGATATGACACTGTCACTACCCCTTTTCCTCCCACCCCCAAAAAAGTTTAATGGAACTCGGAAGCAAATGAAGACTAAAAAGCTATGTTCACTGACCAGCAGTAGTTATAAATACATTCCCTTGTGAGAATTTATTGTTCAACAGATCATTTTTGTGTTGCTCCTAATCTGGCTAGTACAAGGTACACAAGCGCCACCTCGCATGGCTAGCCTTTGTATTTTTCCCCTGAAAAAGCCCCTGGCCTCTGTTTATGATTACACTGACCTTCCAGCTGATTTCAGGAATGCATTCTGTGGGGAATTCTAAGCATGAACCTACATCCAATTGCTCTGTGAAAATGTGCTTTGGAACTTCAGCACTGCGCCACTTTCCAACCCTCAGTTGATGCCATGTTAACTTTGTCAAATAAAACATTTACTCATCAGCTTTCACAATAAATGTTTTTAATGTATATCAGAGCTATATTTAAAATTAAAAAGCTTTAAATTAAATGCTCTGAATTAATTCATGGATCAACTTACTGTCCTTTTTCCTCACCTTAACAAAGCTCATGCGAATGGTACACATCTTGGTGAGTTCATAGACTGCTTCAAAGCCATGATTTACAGACTGAGCTAGAAGCTGGGCAAACTCTTGGTTGTTGAATATCTTTAGGCTGCAACCACTAGGTATCTTACAGACAGTGGTTGGATGAAAGCCATGATGGTAGTTGCAATTCCTACTTTGGACAAAAATACTGCTGTCACTTAGGCATTCGGCATAGACTTCACCTCCCACATAGTATAGGTGGACACCTAGAAAATCAAATACAAGAGATTATTTAAGTTATATTATGTATCATGGATACAGTCTTCCTTAAAAGTTCAGTCTCGACATATAAACTGGAATTGCCAATATCCTTTACATTGTTGGTGGAGGGGGTGGGGGGAGAAGGAGGAGAGAAGAGATAATCTTCCTCTCAGCAAGGGGCAGGTTAGAAAGTTTTAAATGCAAAGATTGACCATCTTTCAATGAGGAAGGCCATACTTCTGTAAGTAATTCAATATTCATCACTCAGTTTCATCACAAACATTTCAGCAAAATAGAATAGAAATTGATAGTGGAATCTCTGATGCAGCAGAGCAGTTGTCATCCTGACCAGTTAAAGCATTCAATAGTGCTTAGTAAAAGCATATAAATCATTCTGGGTCGCTGCAATACAGACAACATTGAAGGAAACCGTTTACATTTTCTCAAGCTGTAGCTCCAGTTTCTATGGTGGGTATTGCTCTGCAAAGGAGCAACACAAGGTAATACATTTTATGGCTTTTTTTTTGGTACAAAAATATTCAAGTTTTTATAAACGTATGCAACAAAGTATCACCAGTTCACTGAAGGTGTTCATGTAAACAAATGCGTCACATCGATTTATTTCAAGATCTTAGCCAGGAACTGAAAACTAATTCTGTTTAATGACAACATAAGTTAATCCTCTGATATTTTGACGTTGAAAGTTAAGCATACCTTTACCAATGTGCCGCCTAGTGTTCTCAATGGTGGAGTTGCGGTTTACATTGGAAAGAAGACCAAGACAGAAACGGTTTTTGTTGTTGGACGGATCAGTAAAGCCATCCACTAAAACACTGGTAGAGGAAGCATGGAAGGCCTCTCCAACTCTATTATTTAGCTCATAGTACACAATGGAACACCAGTGCTTAGGCTCCTCATAAGCAACGGGTTGAACATCTGAAATAAAGCAAGCCAGAGCAGATTAAATGAAGTTATATTTTGCATCACATAAAACATATTTTTCTCTATCTCTGAAAAGAACCCCATGTAATTTTGCATTTGAACTATAGTGCAGGGGTGGAAGAAAAGGAATTTTACACTTCAATATATTTTCATAACTGGAAAATGTAACTATGTTTAGGAAATATTTTTGAAGCTTCTTTGTGGTATGCTTTCTGAAAATACTCCCCTTTCTGTTTAAACACAAAAAAAATCTTAATTCAACTGCTAAAGTTAAACAAGAAGATCACTCATAGGTGCAGCTGGCCTGGTTTGAAAATTTTCAAATTCATAACCCTCAGCCCACAGAAGATTGCAAGCCTCCAAAACGATATTATATGTTGCCTGTGTGACTCGTATAGTACATGCCCAGAGACTTTACCAGCTATTCTGGTGGAGCCTATCTAGCAACATCTGCGCTAAGAAATTAAGTAAAACTCCCATCGTCACTTATCTTTGTTTTTCAAATGTAGTTTTATTTAAGCACTTCCAACCTATTTAAAGGAGATGATTAGAGTACCTGAGTAACTCTGAAATAAGGGAAACCATTCAAGCAGTTAGTTGCGATAGAATTAAATACCTGATCTTCATTCCAACCCTATCCCTATTTTCTTTATCTTGTAACTGCTAGATTACCTTAAAGATTATTCACTGAGAGGAATCAGTCACTTTCTCATTCCAGACAAACTTGGCAGATAAAAATGCTTAAATATGGAGAATGAGAACTGCTGTACACGTGCTTACCAATCTAGCTTGCATTGGTTATCCTTCACATAGTATCCACTACTCTCCCAAAGCAGTGGTTTTCTGGAGGAAGGGCAGTGTCCTAGGTCCAACCATCTTCAGCTGCTTCATCAATGATCTTCCCTCCATCATAAGGTCAGAAATGGGGATGCTTGCTGATGATTGCACAGTGTTCAGTTCCATTCGCAACCCCTCCGATAATGAAGCAGTCCATGCCCGCATGCAGCACGACCTGGACAACATCCAGGCTTAAGCTGCTAAGTGGCACGTAACATTCGTGCCAGACAAGTGCCAGGCAATGACCATCTCCAACAAGAGAGTCCAACCACCTCCCCTCGACATTCAACGATATTACCATCGCCAAATCCCCACTAACATCCTGGGTGTCACCACTGACCAGAAACTTAACTGGACCAGCACATCAATACTGTAGCTACAAGAGCAGGTCAGAGGCTGGGTATTCTGCGGCGAGTGACTCAGCTCCCACCTCACCACCCTAAACATTCACTCCCTTCACCACCGGTGCACCGTGGCTGCAGTGTGTACCATCCACAGGATGTACTGCAGCAACTTGCCAAGGCTTCAACAGCACCTCCCAAACCCGCGACCACCTAGAAGGACTAGGGCAGCAGGCACAAGAGAACACCACCACTACCTGCACGTTCCCCTCCAAGTCACACACCATCCCGACTTGGAAATATATTGCTGTTTCTTCATCGTCGCTGGGTCAAAATCCTGGAACTCCCTACCTAACAGCACTATAGGAGAACCTTCACCACACGGACTGCAGCAGTTCAAGGTGGCGGCTCACCACCACCTTCTCAAGGGCAATTAGGGATGGGCAATAAATGCTGGCCTTGCCAGCGACGCCCACATCCCATGAACGAATAAAAAAGATATTGGGACAGGTGATCAAAAGCTTGGTCAAAGAAGTAGGTATTAAGTAGGGTCTTCAAATGGAGGAGCGAGAGATAGAGGGGTTTAAGGAAGGAATTCCAGAGCTTCGGGTCTAGGCAGCTGAAGGCATGGCTGCCAAATATAGTCACGGAAGTCCGCTTCATACAGGGAGGTTTTCTCATCTTAGCCGAGACATCTTGAACCAAGCACAAAATCCTAAAACAGATTACTAAAGACCTGGACTGGGTAAATGACTTTCTCATTTCCATACAGCTGTCGTCTTAACGTCATTCGGAGTCCTATATCAAGCATCAACATGCCTCCCAAAATTACTGCATGGCGTTCTGAAAACTTTCCTCAAAGGTGAAGGGCAGCCTTTCTAGCATAAGTACACAATCGATGTTCTATAGCCGATTCATCAAATGATGTGATAGATGTACACTGCCACCCTTATCTAAAGTTCTGCCATGTACTTCAAAGTAGAAGCACTGGACCACATTGAGACTAGTCATCCTTGCTGCAATCACTTGGGTATACTGGATATAAGGAATTCAGCCCTATAAGAGAACCTGGTAAACAATTCCCCAAATGGTAGTGTGGGATCCTGCAGAACTTGTCAGCTCAAGGTGGTTTGGAGCACTAATTCTGATCAAATCTCAAATAGTCTCAGAACACCCCACAAATATTCAAGAAGATAAAGTTTCAAAAACTCAGGCCAGCGTTTCTTCCATATCTCCATGAATGCGATGTTATGAATGCAACTGAAGCCAAGATAAGTAGATGCAGAGTAGTGGCGCAATATATTTCATTAGGAGACTATAATGGATTTTAAGGAAATGGCAGACTTGTTAAATGAGTACTTTGTACCCGTTTTCACAGTGGAGGAAGAGGACGAAAGATCTGCGATACATGGAACCTAAAAATAAGTTAAGCTGAGGAACTTAGTGGATTTAATTTTTTTTTAAATTGGTAACAGAGAAAATAATGGGACTTAAGATAGACAAATCACCAGGACCTGAAGATTCCCATCCCTGGGTATTAAAAGAAATAAGTGAGGAAATTGCAGAAGCATTAGTCATAACTTTCCACTCTGTCGATTCAGGAATTGTGCCTTAGGATTGGAAAATTGCAAATGTCACTCCATTATTTAACAAGTTAGGAGGCATAGTAAGTTGTGTGGATGGGAGCAGGAAGTTGCAGAGGGACAGACAGACCAAGTGAGTGGGCAAAACTCAGATGGAGTTCAATGCGGGGAAGTGTGAGGTTATTCACTTTGGATCAGAGAGACAAATCAGAATATTTTCTTAATGGCGAGATACTAGAAGTTGTGAAGAAGGAAACTGATTTAGGTGTCAGTGTACACAAGTCAGTAAAAGCTAGTGCACAGGTGCAAAAAGCAAGCAAAATACTATTGGAATTTTAGCCTTCTCAAGAGGTTGGAATTCAAAAGTGAGGCTTCAGTTGTACAGAGCCTTGGTCAAATCCCATCTGAAGTAGTGTGTTCAGTTTTGGGCACTGCACCTCAGGAAAGAGTTAATGGCCTTGGAAGGGGTACGGTGTAGATTCTTCAGAAATATACCAGGGCTTAAAAGGTTAAATTATGAGGCCAGGTTGCATAAACTTGGCTTGTATTCCTTTGAGTTTAGAAGGTTGTGGGATAATCTTAGAGGTGCTTAAAATGATAAAGGGATTTGATAGGGTAGATATAGAAACTATTTCCTCTGGTGAGGGATCCAGGATATGAGAGCATAATCTTAAACTTAGAGCTAGGCCATTTAGCAAAGAATAGCAGAAGTCTGAAACTCACCCACCCCCCCCACCCAAAAAAAAAGACTTGCATTTATGTAGCGCCTTTCACGACCTCAATGTCCCAAAGCTCTTTACAACCAATTAAGTACTTTTGAAGTGTAATCACTGTTCAAATGTAGGAAACGTGGCAACCAATTTGCACACAGCAAGGTCCTACAAACAGCAATGGGATAATGAGCAGATAATTTTTTTTATATAAACTTTCTGGTTGAGGGATAAACATTGGCCAAAACACCCGGGCAGAACTTCCCTGCTCTTCTTCGAATACGGTCATGGGATCTTTTACGTCCACGGGAGGGCAGGTTTAACATCTCATACGAAGGCCAGCACCTCTGACAGTGCAGCACTCAGTACTGCCCTGAAGTGTCAGCCTGGATAATGTGCTCAAGTCCCTGGAACTGGACTTGAACCCACAACCTTCTGATTCAGAGGCAAGAGAACGTAAGAAACAGGAGCAGGAGTGGGCCATACAGCCCCTCAAACCTGCTCTGCCATTCAATAAGATCATGGCTGATCTTTGACCTCAACTCCACTTCCCGCCTGATCCCCATATCTGGTGATTCCCATAGTAACCAAAAATCTATCGATCTCATTCTTGAATACTCAGCGACTGGGCATCCACAGCCCTCTGGGGTAGAGAATTCCAAAGATTCACAACCCTGAGTGAGCTCATCTCAGTCCTAAATGTCCTACCCCTTATCCTGAGACTATGCCCCCTGGTTCTAGACTCCCAGCCAGGGGAAACAGCCTCACAGCATCAACCCCGTCATGCCCTTTCAAAAGCTTATATGTTTCAATGAGATCACCTCTCATTCTTCTAAATTCCAGAGTGTATCGGCCCATTCTACTCAATCTCTCCTCATTGGACCACCCTCTCATCCCAGGAATCAATCTAGTGAACCTTCATTGCACTGCCTCTAAGGCGAGTATATCCTTCCATAGGTACTGTACACAGTACTCCAGGTATGGTCTCACCAAAGCCCTGTACAATTGCAGCAAGACCTCTTTACTCCAACCCCCTAGCAATAAAGGCCAACATACCATTTGCCTTCCTAACTGTTTGCTGTACTTGCATGTTAACTGTGTTTCTTGTACAAGGACACCCGAATCCCTCTGAACACAAACATTTAATAGTTTATCATTTAAAAAATATTCTGTTTTTCTATCCTTCCTTCCTTCCAAAGTGAATAATCTCTCATTTCCCCACATTATACTCCATCTGCCACCTTCTTGCCCTCACTTAACTTGTCTCTATCCCTTTGCGTCTCCCTCACAGCTTACTTTCCCATCTAGCTTTGTATCGTCAGCAAACTTGGATACGTTACACTCGGTGCTACCACTGAGCCAAGACCGACACATCAAAAGGCCGTAGTTGCTGGGTCAATTGAAATTTTTAAGACTGAGATCGATAGATTTTATTAGGTAAAGATATCAAGGGATATGGAACAAAGGTGGATAAATGGAATTGAAGTACAGATCAGCCATGATTTAATTGAATGGCAGAACAGGCTTGAGGAGCTGAATGGCTTACTCCTGTTGCTGAGATGCAACATTGCTCTTAAAACCATCTAAATAAACGTTCCCTGTGGCACTACCTCTGGTGTGTGGAGGAGAACAAATAAATGAGTAGAGTTTATAATCTTAGACTTGTCAGTTGAAGGGAAAAGGATATCCTATGTACTGAAAGTATTTATTTTCTGACAGTATTGTTGAAATTTTAGTTGATTGTTTATGATAGCTATGTTTAAAATCAAGCTGGATCACTAAACTTAAGTCATTCTCTGCAGTCTAGGAAGGTACAAAAGCAATTTTAAAACCAAAGAATGGCAAACAGTGAAATGAGCAACAAAAATGTACAATTGAGGTAGCTTAAAATATAACAGAACTCCATCCCCTGAATTAGGACCAGAGTTTTATAATTTACTAAAATTTAGTTGTTGAATATGAAACGGCATTACAAATGCTGAATGCAAATTTGTTGGAGTATGCTGTTCAACTTTATCCATCTCAGTGTAATAACTCCACAGTCCTGTCAAAGCAAACTTGTAGGCATGAAATGCTTTACGCATTTTTTTTTTAAAAAGAGGGAGAACATTAGATTATTATTTCAATGCGGGCTGTAGAATGACGCAAAGAGTTACATAGAATTTACAGCATAGAAACAGGACATTTGGCCCAACTGGTCTGTGCCGGTGTTTATGTTCCACACAAGCCGCCTCCCACCTTACTTCATCTCACCCAATTAACATATCCTTCTGCTCCTTTCTCATATGTTTATCTAGCTTCCCCTTAAATACATCTATGCTATTTGCCTCAACCACTCCATGTGGTAGCGAGTTCCACATTCTCACCACTGAGAACTACCCATTGTAGTTCTGCAGAAACTGCATGTTAGCATCAATATTAGAATATATTTAATAAAGTTATTCAATTCTATAATGGAGTGTCCATCCATAACATGGGGACTGCTTAACAGTTGTATGTAAATATAAATCTGAATGAGTTGTTAGCGATGCTAACATTTAGCTTCTATATACCCCTTGCAGAAGTAATTCTCTAAGACAAACATGATGCAACTGGTATAGTTTTAAATGTCTCTGTATTCAAGTGGTATGTTGCTATTTAGCACATTATAAAACTTGAATTATGTTAATTTAAATCGATCATAAAAAATATGCTGTTTTTACTAGTTTACTCTAAAACTGCTTCCCTACCTTCACAGACTGGAGTGGGAACAGAAAGCTGTCAGGTCTGAAGAAAGTTTTTTTTTAAAAAAGGGATCAAGCCAGCTTTTAATTTTCTGCATGATTAGACCAGAAATAGACCAACAGTTCAGCAGCACTAATTTAGGCTGACTATTTATTAGTTCTGGGATCTTACCTCTAGCAGAGATGATAGGCAAATTGGGTATGCTGGAGGTCATCATGACATTCCCTGTGTCCATAGGTTGTGTACTGTCCTGATTCATCTGCTCTTCTGGTGGCATATAAGCAGGTGGAGGCGTATCAGCTGTATGAAAGAGAGACCATTTATGACTTAAGACCATACCAGCGCTCAAAATAAGCTTTAGAACCACTAAGTCAGCACCACCAACAGCTGATTGTATTTACTGGCATATTAAGTCTCATGTCTTGTGCACATCTGTCATACTCCAGACATCACTATCGCAGATGCAAAGTAATCTTCAAAAAAAGCCAGGCAATTCATCCTGGGTTCTTGTGAGCTGGAGCTTGAAATTGAAGCAGCTAAACATCACCAACATCAGAGACCACAGAATATCCACTCAGTTTATAACAAAAAGTAACACACTAGCTCAAGATAATTTTTTTTTATATAAATGTACACACTTCGCAAACTGACACCAACAAATTTTTGTGCATTCAAAAGATTCTAAACAAGTTTCTGAGCAATAAAGCACACTAATAGGCATGTCTTGAAAAGTTGTTCCACTGGAGCAATCGCATGCATTAATTTTGTATTGGTCGCTCCCTGGCATATCAGTGTTTATTGTGAACCCTGACATACACAATGTGCCTAATAAGGCACTGAGTTGAGAGCAATTCTAATTCAGTCAAATGGATAGAAGACAACCCTTCACTCCAACCAAAAATTTAAAAAAACACACTGCAATCGCATCCATGTTTAACAGCTGGAAGAACAAACCCCATTATACTTTGCCACTGCATTCTGAACGCACGCACATTGTACAGGTTCCTCTAAAATCTCTCAGATACAAAAGTCATACTAACCAATACACAGAAACTGGAGAAAGTGTAGTTATACTCAGCACCAAGTACATATTTATGTATGCTCAGTCATAATAGTGTTACGATGGAGATACAAATATAATACATTCCTATTTGTTAAGCGAATGTGATGGTAGATGTCAGGAAGTAAAATATGACATGAGGGAAGAGTCAAGAATAACCTTTCAACTAAGAAACCCAGGTAAAGGAACATAGTATGGGACACTACCATGATTGAAATTGCAGTAGTAGAAAGAAGAAAATCAAAATACAGCAAGTTATTAAGTAATGCCAAGGTTGGGTTTTAAAAGCCCAACTCTCTAGGAGAAAGGAGAAAAGACAAACGGTAGGAAATAAGGAATTCCGCAGTTTTGGGGTCCTGGGAAAGATTGAGTAGGAGACTGTTAGGGTTTTCAATTCTGGATGACTATTACAATTTCGGGATTCAATCTTGCAAATCTTTGGACTGGCATTGTTTAATTACTTTCACACTAGTGGATAAGGAACTAGTATCAATCGTAATCTGTGAATGATCATCAGCATCTATTCTATCACTATTCCAGCAGTTGCGTTTACAGATACTGAAGAATTATAAGACCAGTCCTCTGACTCTTAAATAGGGCAATACAGGAACTTCAATTACTTCTAACATTCAAAGCACTTCACGGACTGGTCTGTGTGTTACAGCTCCAGGATATAGTGAAGCAATCAAATCCTTAATTTATTTAGATTTCAGGAATCTAGGATTGACTGAAAAACTCTCTGAAAGATTTATTTATACATTGGAGATAGTGAGATTTGTCATTCACAATTTCCAATATTGTGAATTTCTGCATGGACTGGATCAGTGATTTACAGTTCAAAATTAATTAAGAGTTTAACTAATGCTTTTGTCAACAATTTTTAAAAAAAAGTTATAAAAGTTTCCAATATACTAGCAAATTTTCAAGAAGAGATCAAGGTAGACAAAACAAAGGAAGGAAGGAACCATTGCAGCCCAGAAATCAAGGCATCCAATAATCTTGTGGGGGAGGGGGGAAATAGAGGAAAGAATTAAAATTTGATGGCAGTCATAATGGTGGACAGAATTGAACAATGGTCCTTTACTAAGATCATATAGATTAGAGTTGAGAGAGAAAAGTGAGCTCAAAAGGCCAACAATTGTACCATTAAAATGAAAGATCTGAAATTAAGAAAAGAAAGCAGGATTTTTAACCAGAAGGACTAACAGCAATTTTTTTTTTTAAAAAAAAAAGCTTTCTACAAGCTAATTCTGAATGCAAGATAGTCATAGGAAAGTTAGTTCTTACTAGATGCAACATTTCTTGGAAATTTCTTACTTTTTGCATATTAGTAGCACAAGATGTAGCCCGAGGCACATGTGCTGAATTTGACCATGGCAGTTGCAGAGCCTTACAACAAAGAAGGACAAAGCAAGTTTTTGCAGCAAGTTAAAATCCTTAAGCTGGTAAAGAATATGCCAGCAACAATAAGTCCTCTGATTTTTGTAAAGATCGATTACCTACCTTGGAGGGTTGTCTTCATTCTCCAAACGCCCTAGCAGTCACACTTAGCTTAACAAGTTCTGGGAAGCCATGTGATTTAGAATGCATATAAAGTAACATCATGACACTAAAGATGGGCAATGCTGCATGTGGTTCTATAAAGGTCCAAGACTGGCTGGGTCTGAGGTTATTCCCCTGGATCTGTGGCAGTATCCTGCCTAAAGTGGAAGGTGATCTGTCTGAACCACCATGCTAAGTGGGATAGATTAAGAACAGATCTAGCAGCTCAAAATTGGGCCTTCATGAGGTGCTGTGGGCCATCGGCAGCAGGAGAATTGTATACCACCACAATCTGTAACCTCATGACGTGGCATATCCCTCTCTCCTCCAACACCATCAAGCCAGATGATCAACCCTGGTTAAATGAGTGTAGAAGAGCATGCAAAGAGCAGCAGCACCACCTGAAAATGAGGTACTAACCTGACAAAACTACAACACAAGGCTGCATGCATACTAAACAGTGAAAGCAGCACGCTGTTGTCAGATTTAAGCAATCCCACAACCAACAGATCAGATCAAATCTCTGCAGCCCTGCCACATCCTGTCACAAATGGTGGTGGACAATTAAGCAACCAACGTAAGGAGACTCCACAAACATCCCCATCTTCAACAATGGTGGAGCCCTGCACACGAGTGCAAAAGGCAAGCCTGAAGCATTTGCCACCATCTTCAGCCAGAAGTGCTGAGTGGATGATCCTTTTTGGCCTCCTGAGGTCCCCACCATCAGAGATGCCAGTCTTCAGCCAATTCGATTCATTCCACGTGACATCAAGAAACAGCTGAGTGCACTGGAAGAAGCACGCTTCTAGCTAAGTTGTTCCAGTACAACTACAGCACTGGCATCTACTCAATTATGTGGAAAATTGCCCAGGTAGCCCTGTCTACAAAAAGCAGGACAAACCCAACACAGCCAATTACCATCCTTTGAGCCTAATCTCAAAGTGATGGAGGGAGTCGTCAACCGTACTATCAAGCAGCAGTCACCAATAATTGGTCCAAACCTGGACACAAAATCTAAATTCCAGAAGCGAGGCCAGAGTAACTGCTCTTGACATCAAGGCAGCATTCCACCGAGTGTGGCACCAAGAAACCCTAGTAAAACTGAAGTCAACGGATAGCAGGAGAAATCTCTCCAGTGGCTGGAGGCACAAAGGAAGATGGCTGAGATTGTTGGAAGTCAATCTCAGCCTCAGGATATCACTGCAAGAGCTCCTCAGGGCAGCGCTCTTGGCCCACCTGTCTTCAGCTGCTTCATCAATGACCTTCCCTCCATCATAAACTAAAAAATGGGGCTGTTCGCTAATGATTGCAGCCTTCAGCTCCATTCATAATATCACCGATAATGAAGGTGTCCATGTCCATGTCCATATGCACAAGACCTGGACAACATCCAGGCTTGGGCTGGTAAGTGCAAGTAATACTTGCACCACACAAGTGCCAGGCAATGACCTTCTTCAGCAAGAGAGCCTAACCACCTATCCCTGACATTAAATGGCATTACCATCCTTGGGTCTGGCACCATCAACTGGATGTCATTAATGACCAGAAACTCAACTGGACCAGCCACATAAATACCATGGCTACTAGCACAAGTCAAAAGCTGGGAACTCTGCAGTGCGTGGCTCACCTCGACTCCCCAAAGCCTCTCCACTATTTAATGGCACCAGTCAGGAGTGTGATGAAATAATCTCCACTGGTTGTTGCTGAGCCTACAAAACAGGCTTTGCAGCATTTTTTGTACTGTGCTACAAGAAAGATAGTGATGAGTTTTTATTTAAAAACAAGTCATCTGGTAATAATTGACACTGATGTTTTGAGCCCCAGAGTGGAAACCTGAAAGAGAAAATAACCCAAAGTATGCTGACAAAAATTAAAATTAAGCATGCAAGTTGTAAAAACTGAGGGGCTAGCTAAACTAACTTACAAACTGTGGCAAGTTTGAATTGAAAGGACATGCTGTTGGGAGTGCAGAACATAATCTTTTCATCATAGTAACATAGTTGGTGGCCATTCAGCCCATCTTGCCTGAACTGGCTCTTTGAAAGAGCTATCCATTTAGTCCCATTTCCCTGCTCTTTTCCCCAGAGCCCTGTAAATTTTTCCCCCCTTCAAGTATTTATCCAATTCCCTTTTAAAAGTTACTACTGAATCTGCTTCCACCACCCTTTCAGGCAGTGCATTCCAAATCATTACAACTCGCTGCGTTTAAAAAATTGTTTCCTTGTGTCACCTTTGACTCTTTTGCTGATCACCTTAAATCTTTGTCCTTCTGCCAGTTTTTCCTTATTTACTCTGTCAAAACCATTCATGATTTTGAACACCTCTATCTAATCTTCCTGTTAAATCTCTGTTCTAAGGAGAATAACCCCAGCTTCTCCAGTCTCTCCACATAACTGAAGTCCCTCATCCCTGGTACCATTCTAGTAAATCTCTTTTGTACCCTCCTTCCTAAAGTGTTATAGAGTTATAGAGTTATACAGCACGGATAGAGGCCCTTCAGCCCATCGTGTCCGCGCCGGCCATCAAGCCCTGTCCACTCTAATCCCATATTCCAGCATTTGGTCCGTAGCCTTGTATGCTATGGCATTTCAAGTGCTCATCCAAATGCTTCTTGAATGTTGTGAGGGTTCCTGCCTCCACAACCCTCTCAGGCAGTGAGTTCCAGACTCCAACCACCCTCGGTGAAAAAGTTCTTTCTCAAATCCCCTCTAAACCTCCCACCTTTTACCTTGAATCTATGTCCCCTTGTTATAGAACCCTCAACGAAGGGAAAAAGCTCCTTAGTATCCATCCTATCTGTGCCCCTCATAATTTTGTACACCTCAATCATGTCCCCCCTCAGCCTCCTCTGCTCCAAGGAAAACAAACCCAATCTTCCCAGTCTCTCTTCATAGCTGAAGCGCTCCAGCCCTGGTAACATCCTGGTGAATCTCCTCTGCACCCTCTCCAAAGCGATCACATCCTTCCTGTAGTGTGGTGCTCAGAATTGAACACAATACTCCAGCTGAGGCCTAACCAGTGTTTTATAAAGGTTTAGCATAACTTCCTTGCTTTTGTACTCTATGCCCCTATTAATAAAACCCAGGATCCCATATGCTTTTTTTAAAAAAAAAACAACCATCTCAACTTGTCCTGCCACCTTCAACGATTTGTGTATTTGCAACCCCATGTCGCTGTTCCTGTACCCCCTTTAAAATTGCACCATTTAGTTTATATTGCCTCTCCTCATTCTTCCCACCAAAATGTATCACTTCACTGCATTAAATTTCATCTGCCACGTGTCTGCCCATTTCACCTGTCTATGTCCTCCTGAAGTCTGTTACTATCCTTCACACTGTTTACTACATTTCCGAGTTTCATGTCATCTGCAAACTTTGAAATTATACCCTCTATACCCAGCTGAGTAAATTAATGCTGTTGCACAGGTACTGGGGCTTTACAGGATGTAGGAGTTCGCAGCAACAGGCACCACAGCCCATCTCAAACATTACATCAATTTATATGCAAGATGAAACAACTTTCATTTATATATCACCTTTAACATTAAAAAAAATCCCAAATTATTTCCTAGGTGTAAAAACAGGCATTTTCCCCAGAACCAAATCAAGTTACTTTTAATTCCTATAGTGTCTGGAAGGTATTGATGAAGAATGACAGAATTCCCTCAAAACAGTTTCTAATATCAACAAAAGCATTTTAAACTCAGCGGTAAATCCTGAACAGTTCCACTTGTGAAAAGCTTACTTGATACTGCTTTAAAAAAAAATCAGATTTTAACCACACATTTGCAAATAAACTAATGTTCATGGATAGGACCTATGACTCACTCTTCCACTCCTCCCTTACATCTAGCATATTTCTTTTGATATTTTCAGGATAACGCGTGACATAAATTTTAATGTAGCATCAGTCTGCCTTAAAATAAGTTTCACTGAACAAACAATACTTCATAATAAAATAAAGCAATTCCCTGGTATTAACTTTCCTTAAAGTGTTAAATCGGTTCTCACCTGGCAGCTGGAAAGGACTGCTTGGTCCAGAACTGGCTGGAGAGCTGGGGTAGGTGCTGCTGGCAGGAGATGGGGGATATGGGCTATTTGGTGAAATAGGAAATGGATTACTATTTGGCTGTTGGAAGGAGTCTGGAAACGTGGCATTGTGTGGCATATGGGGCTCATTATGACTCAAATTCCGGAACTGGACTAGAAGGCTGTGCTGGGGGTTAAACTCGCTGTGTCTTGGGACCAAAACTGGAGGCAGAACTAGAACAAAAAAAGGTAGACATCTTAATTGTTAAGTGTTGACTGCAATATACATTTTGCTACAGTCTAGAAACAAGCCCATCTGAACATTTCACTGACTTAAAATGAAAAATGTATTAAAAATTCATTTAAATACAGAATACTTAAAAACAGACATTTATGTTGATACATGATATTATAAACAAATTAGCCCTCCAATCAAAACAATATGGCAGAGTGCATGTTGGACTCCAATTTATGCCACAGATGCAGTTTCATTATACATATCAGCACAAACATCTGCTCACTACTTTTCTGAGCTCCACTATTTCTTCCTATCTGTATTTTTCCTGCCACCTTTCCCCAGCAGCAACATCCCTAGTCCAATTTTGTACATTGTGCACAATCCTGATCAGTGATTTACATAATTATATAAGCAACACAGGAAAGGCCCAGGCTTCAAACAAAGTACATTGCTGTTTGCAGTTATAAACTGAGATTTCCATCTGTTATTGCAAAACAAAAAATAGAAAGTGATCATTGCAAAATGTGTTGCACATTTGGTGATCTTCCACAATGCTACTTATCAGTTAGGACTAAGATAGGTTATGCAGGCACAACTTCATACCAGACTTCCCCCCCCAACCAGGAACTTGTTTTAAGAAAGCTTTATTTAACAAACTGTGGAGATGCATTTCTAATGTTTTGTAATACTCTATTCTTCAGAAGCAGCACAAATTTAAAATACTGCAACAAATCGGTTTCCTTTAATTGAACTAGGCCACACCTTGTCCTTGCATTGTACAGGAACACCATCTCTCCCCTCCATTCCTAAAAATCCTTCCAGAAAGCAGTATCCTCAGACTGTATATCCTACTTTCTTCTAAAGGTAAACTTGACTGAACGTGAACAAGCATTTTAAAAAACAATACTTCCGTGTAACAACTGAAATAATGATTTAAAAAAGTATTTTTCTTTAGCAGTAAGATTAAAACTTAGAGATCAGTTTGTTTCAAGTACATTTGAATTTTGATGCATTGGTAGTTACGTTCCAACTATGGTTTGTTCTGCTGCTACAGGGATGGCAAAAGTCATCTGTAATGAAACCCCATTTAAGACCTGCTCAATCACTCAGAAGATTTTTTAAAATTGCAAACTCCAACAGTTTATGACAGAACATCTTGCTGATTCTGCTCCTGGTAATCTTTATATTATCAGATTAAAAAATAATACATATACACATACACACTGAACAGTGAGGTCAATTTTAAATAACATATATTGGAGAATCTGCATTTAAAAAAAAAACGGCCTCAAATTTCAGGAGTGGCTATTTGTATATGCAGAGCAGACTAAGTGTGAATCAGAGAAAGATTTGTACAGGCAATGAGTTGATTTTGAAGAAATTGGACCATCTAAATTACAACAGATTTTTGCTTAGACCAATACATAAGAACGTAGGAATAGGAGTAGGCCATTCAGCCCCTCGTGCCTGCTCCGCCATTTGATAAGATCATGGCTGATCTGTGATCTAACTCCATATACCTGCCTTTGGCCCATATCCCTTAATACCTTTGGTTGCCAAAAAGCTATCTATCTCACATTTAAATTTAGCAATTGAGCTAGTATCAATTGCCGTTTGCGGAAGAGAGTTCCAAACTGCTACCACCCTTTGTGTGTAGAAATGTTTTCTAATCTCGCTCCTGAAAAGGTCTGGCTCTAATTTTTAGACTGTGCCCCCTACTCCTAGAATCCCCAACCAGCGGAAAGAGTTTCTCTCTGTCCACCCTATCGATTCCCCTTAATATCTTATAAACTTCGATCAGATCACCCCTTTACCTTCGAAACTCCAGAGAATACAACCCCAATTTGTGTAATCTCTCCTCGTAACTTGAAGTCTGGGTATTTTTGTAGTAAACCTACGCTGTACTCCCTCCAAGGCCAATATGTCCTTCCGAAGGTGCAGTGCCCAGAGCTGCTCACAGTACTCCAGGTGCGGTCTAACCAGGGTTTTGTATAGCTGCAGCATAACTTCTGCCCTCTTGTACTCCTGTCCTCGAGATAGAAAGGCCAGCATTCCATTAGCCTTATTGACTATTTTCTGCACCTGTTCATGACATTTCAATGATCTATGTACCTGTACCCCTAAGTCCCTTTGGACATCCACTGTTTTTAACTTTTTACCATTTAGAAAGTACCCTGTTCTATCCTTTTTTGATCCAAAAGTGAATGACCTCACATTTGTCTACACTGAATTCCATTTGCCACAGTTTTGCCCATTCACCTAATCAATATCACTTTGTAATTTTATGTTTTCATCTACACTGCTTACAATGCCACCAATCTTTGTGTCATCGGCAAACTTAGATGAGACTTTCTATGCCTTCATCTAAGTCGTTAATAAATAGTGTATAATTGAGGCTAATAATTGCTATTTGTAAATACAATGGAGGGAAATAGTCCACAGAAATTTTAGTGATTTTTAACCAAAATAAAGGCACTTCTGATACTGTGTCCATTAACTACCATTACATACAACAATTATATTTCCTTCATATAGCCATTTGAAGTGGGAGAAGGGGGGAATTAAAGTTCAATCACAAAAATTAAATGGCTTCCCTCAGTTTCAGTAATGCTCAATTTCACCAGCTAGGACCCATCAAAAACACAGGCGATATTAAAGCCCAAGGTTAACAAGTCACCCAACATATTACCAGGTCATGGAAAATATATATTACTGTATACGTCTGCAACAGCCTACCCTCATGACAGAATCTACTGATGCCTCTTTCTTTACTCTAGCTGCTCCTCAAAGAAAGCCTAAGACAGGGTTGAGGCTTTCAGAGCTCAATGGCACGTATGTGACTCCGAATGAGTCCAGGATTGAATAGGAGTTTGGATATTGGTACAATGCAGGAATCAGCAGTTTGGCTGGCAATGTATGTGGATGTGAAAGCCAATAGCAGCTTCCATATCCAAGGAAGAAGTCAACAACCTGACCAATGGTGAACCAGACAAATCACATTGTTGAGTTAAGATATTTTGGTTTATTGGCCAGGGGGGGGGGGGGGGGGGGGCGCGCGAGAGGGGGAGGAAAAGAGCTATCGACACATTTCATTTATAGTTGCAACTACCAAGTATAGCAAATGAATATTTGGATGTTGGTTCAAAGGTGAGACATATCTGGATAGTCTCCTGACCATGCAAAAGAATGGACAAGCGAGATGCCTATAACAATTTAAAATAGCAGCAATTTAGTCATTAACTGTTAAAGGCAGACTGTCACAAGGATGTACTCTTTAAAAATCTTTTCTGAGCCAGGTGTCCACAGAGACTCTCTCTATGTTTGCTCAGATCTTACAGGCTGTGAAGTCATGGTATGGCACAGGAGGCATAAGTTGTGACTGGTAATAGGGAAAGGTTTTCAAATTTGAGCCACAGGAAAGTAAGGACATAAAAAAAAGTCATTTCATTAATTGGAGATTCCTGGCATTTCAGCCGAGTTGGCAGATCTTGGTTCAATAGGGTCAATTGAGCCTTGAGGTTAAAAAGATTCTTGCTTTTCTCTGTCAATAGGAACAGAAGAGAATCTCCATCTGAATCTTGTGAATGTTCCACTGATAAATGTGGAGGGTGGGGGTGAAGGACAGGTAAACTTCTAGTTCCGGGAAACAAGATAATAAGATTGCAGCCATTCATGACTACCAACACAGAACCTCAGGTTTCAGGAGGTCACCACCAGGTGCATCTCTGGATAGTGGGCAGTGCCAGAGGACTGCAAATGTTACACTCCCATTCAAAAAAGGGGAGGATGATGAATCCGGCAATTGCAGGCCAGTCAGCCTAACGTCGGTGGGGAAGCTTTGAGACACAATAATCTGGGACAAAATGATGGTACTTGGAAGAGTACACGCTAATAAATGAAAGTCAGCACAGATTTGTTAAAGGAAAATAGTGATTGACTAACTTTGATGAAGTAATCGAGAGGGTTGACGATGGTAGTACGGTTGCTGTTGTCTATATGGACTTTCAAAAGGGATGTGATAAAGTACCACATAATAGACTTGTTAGCAAAATTATAGCCCATGGGATTAAAGGGACAGTGGCAATGTGGATACAAAATTGGCTAAGGGACAGAAAGCAGAGAGTAGTGGTGAACGGTTGTTTTTCCAGACTGGAGGGAAGTATACAGTGGTGTTCCCCAGGGGTTGGTATTAGGACATTGCTCTTTTTGATATATATTAATGATCTGGACTTGGGTATACAGGGCATAATTTCAAAGCTTGTCGATGACATGAAACTTGGAAATGTAGTAAAAAGAGTACTAAAGCAAGGAAGTTATGCTAAACCTTCATAAAACACTGGTTCGGCCTCAACTGGAGTACTGTGTTCAATTCTAGGCATCACACTTTAGGAAGGATGTCAGGGCCTTAGAGAAGGTGCAGAAGAGGTTTACTAGAATGGGGCCAGGGTTGAGGGATTTCAGTTATGTGGAGAGAATGGAGAAGCTGGGGGTGTTCTCCTTAGAACAGACAAGGTTAAGGGGAGATTTGATAGAGATATTCAAAATCATGAATAGTTTTGATAGAGTAAATAAGGAGAAACAATTTCCAATGGCAGAAGGGTCAGTAACCAGAGGACACAGATTTAGGATGATCGGCAAAAGAGCCAGAGGCGACATGAGGAAACATTTTTTTTTAAAAACGCAGTGTTATGATCTGGAATGTACTGCCTGAAAGGGTGGTGGAAGCAGATTCAATAGTAACTTTCAAAAGGGAATTGGATAAATACTTGAAGGGAAAAAATTTACAGGGCTATGGGGAAAGAACAAGGAGTGGGACTGATAGCAATAGCTCTTTCAAAGAGCCAGCACATGCATAATAGGTGGAATGTCTTCCTCCTGTGCTGTACCATACTATGATAGTCAACGGTGATCCCAGTAATTTCTTGGTAGATGGGCCATTCATGAGTTGACCTCGTCCTTGCAGAGAGCACCCACATTGATGTCAAACTACGTGGCAAGACAGATATACTTGGGTCCACAAGGAGGTGCGAGAAAGATAATGGTCTCTGGTATCAGAGATAGGACAGCAACTACGATTGCAATTTGAAGAATACATTGTGATCAAAAATCACCATCTTCGGGCATCAGCTGAAAACTACTTAGCTAATAAAAGAATTGAATGCCAAATGTGGAAAATGTGAAGACGTCTCAATGCAATGTTGTGCATCACAACTTGAATGAGCCTCAAGCATTCCAGTGGTAGCAAAACTATGCCTGCAGTGGTAAGAATCCATGCTGCTATGACAGCAATGTCTTTTGCCGACTGTAACTGAGAATATTCTCAATTTACAAATGCCCAGCTTTCTAAATATTCAGCATAACTGTTTGATGGATCCCACACTACCTCAAAGGTGAACGCTGATGAGCTAGCCATCTAGGAGGTAGGCACGTAGGTGCCGTTACAGAAAGGCACTTGAACATTCAAGGTTTTAACATAAGGTCATAGCATATTAACTCGAGGCCAAAGTACTAATTTGCCTTGGAAGTGGACCCTTTTTACATTGGACCTCATGCATTTTCCTACAGGGATTTGAGAGTTCCTGCAGAAACGTTCACACCTTTGAGTAGTGAGTTTGGTACAAAACCACAAGTCCTTAGAGTACAATTTTTTTCTCCCACCAGTTATCCAAACCACTTGGCTCTTTCTGAAGAAAGTGGCACTTCACCTTGCGGAGATTTTCCGTACATGGAAGACCTAATATCCTATAAAATTATATTTTTCAAAAGTAGCTACATCCTCTCCATAAAGTAAAAGCTGTTATGACCAAACAGTGATGTAATTTCAAAATTGTATAACTGTTATGTCAATTATAAACTGTACTTCAGCAGACATCAAGTCGAAAAGTTATGGTTAGAATTGATCCAATGGAGAAAAATATTTTCTAACAATTCCCTAAAGCCTAATCCCATGAACAGTGCAGGATCGAGGTTCAGTCTAATTGTGTTTCACTATACGATTTTGAAAGTAATTGATAGGGTAGAGGGAGAGAAACTTTTTCCGCTGGTGGGGCGTCTAGGACAAGGGGATGTGATCTTAAAATCAGAGCCAGACCATTCAGGAGAGAAGTAGGAAACACTTCTTCACGCAAAGGGTGGTAGAAGTGTGGAACTCTCACCCGCAAAAAGCAGTAGATCGAGCTCAATTAATAAATTTTAAATCTGAGATTGATAGATTTTTCTTAGCCAAGGGTAGTAAGGGATATGGAGCCAAAGGGGGTGGATAGAGTTCGGATACAGATCAGCCATGATCTAATTGAATGGCTCAAGGGACTGAATGATATACTCCTGTTCCTTTCACCAATGTAGTGTTTAGTTGGTGGTTGCTTAGAGGATAAGGTAACAGCCATTCAAACGAGACAGGTTGAAAAGTATTGTCCCTTCAAACACAGGTGGTGGAGATTCACATTGGATTACAGTTTTATGGTGCCGGTAGATCATTGACCCAGTGACCTACCTTATGTCGGAGCCTAGGCAGTGACTAGTTTCAAACACACGTAATTGCTAACCAAACTCTGTCCACACTAGACATCCAAACATACATATATTGCAACAGAGTTCAGGGGACAGCGATCAGAAACCCAGACTGAAGTAAATTATCTTCTGCCCTCCCCAACCCAAGTATGATGATGCCAACTGCAGTGCCCCATTACTGCTCTAGCAGAGATCAGCTCTCAATAAAAAAAGGACTGAAACCTCTGTGTGGCTTGGTGTAATACCACATGGAGCATTTACACAATGAGCTACCAAGAAGTTAAAGTTTTGGTTATAAACTTAATTTTTTTTACAATGATAACACTTCCCTAAAGTTTAGTGCTGTATCACTCATACAAGTGGCATAATTTTACAACCTGAGTAAAAGTCTGTTATTAATATATGCTGTTGCAATACATATTAATATACAGAAAAATCAATAATGAAATATTGCTACTTTTCCCCAATTTTCTTCATTGTTTTCCTAAAGGCAGCATCTTATACTTTGGTAGAGCTCTACAGGCACTGGCAACCCTCCAATGTCTCTTAAATGACTGTTCTTCACTTATGAAAGAAAACCAGAAGCACAGCCAGTTTTCAGACTTTGGGAAGTATCACAGCCAAGCCCAATCATATCCTCAGCTGATGTTCGGAAACATGCACCTTCGTATAGGAGTCACTAGATAATGCTCAAAAGCAAGAATCATGGTCAATATTTTGCATCGCAACATCTTCTCCCCCCCCCCCCCCAGAACAGCGCCCTAGTTGAAATTATCTAATTCGGCACAGACCAGGGATCAAACAAGAGACCCTACTGATCTGAGATCCAGGGCGACATCATCTGATCTGTATGATTCAGGGCTACACCATCTGATGCATTTTCCCAGTGGACCTTCATGAAAGCCTAAAAGGTCCTTCATTTATATGCAAAATGTAAAACAATATTTGTGTGAAAATAATTCATTCAGTATACAACAGTTGATGTGCAAGTGCAAACACATACTCTGCAGTTGCCAAGTGTGACTGACACACAACACACAAATGTGTAAATCAATTTTATAAATAATACAGTAATATGGAAAACTGAATGCAACTGAATATGACTTGATATTTAATGCAGAAACAAATCCCTACATTTACATGGCAGAAGTGATGCATTTGCTTACTTTTCTAAGGATCGTCCCAGGTGAATCACACTTGGTTCTTATTCTTGAGATTTCTGTAATTTTAAGATGTCTACTCAATGTGCAGTATGAAGGTTTGGGATAAACAGAATGGAGGAAAAAATATCCTCTTTTTTTTAAAAAAAAGCTAGCACCATTAACAACACTGGACCGCTCATTTTTCTTTGATTTTTGAGCACTTTCTTTTGTTATATTGACCAGATCATTTAAAGACATCAAAGTGAACAGTTTGAAAATGACCATCTAGGCTATATCTTGATTCCACTGCAAATTAACAGCAACGTTATTTCACTTCCAGCCCAACAATACTACAAATTCTAACTTAAATCAAAAAGCATCAGAAATTATGTGGTGTATTTTAAGTACATACCGGGACTTTCCACTCGCTTATAATGATACGGATTGATGCAAACCTCCTTCTGTTTTGATCCAAATGGAAATTCACAATTGTCTAATGGCTTCAGCTCATGGTGACTTTGAAGATCTGGCCAGCGCCACACACGACAGTAAATAACATGAGGCAGGCCTTTCCTGTGTGATACCTGAAGTCGCCCATCTAAAGATCGTGGGATGGTAACACATTTGCTGGCCTGACCTGGGCTACTTAATGCCTTTTCCAATTCCTCCATGGCTCCCTTCTTCTTCTTCAACTTTTTTACTAGAGCATCAACTGCTTTCTCTGCCCACTTCTCCTCTTCATCCCCTTGCTTCCAACCCAACAGGCGTTTTACAGCTGGGCTGGTAAAGGAGAACAAGCTTGCCATTGTCATTATGAAAAAATTAACGGTACAAACACAAGCACGCAGGAGTGTGTTTCCGAAGCAAGGTCAGCAGCTGCAAGCAGCAATCAACTGATTCAAAAGATGACTGCTTTTGTTTTAGAAAAAGGAAACCTCAAACCTATTGAAGTTGAATGAGCAACTATTCCTTTTTCAGCTGTCACAATAGTCTTTTTACCAGCTTACAAAATTAAAATCTGGACATCCCAGTCTTGGCTTCCTGACTGCTTCCTCAGACAACAGCACCTGGGGGGGGGAAAAAAAAAATCCATTTGTAAGAATTTGTCAAATGGCAAAAAAATGTATAAAGTTAGTCTGAAACATAAACGAAGATCAATTGCAATTTACTCCAGATATTAAACACTTCCCAAAATAAGACTTCAGAGAAGCAGACAGCCACATGGAAAGCCATCCATTTCATAGTTTTGATTACCTCATGTTCAAAGTGAAGACTGTCTTGCAAGTTTGAGCTTCTGCTCAAATTTAGTTTGCTATAACATAATGCTTGGCAGATCAAAAGGAGAAACAAAATGAACACCCATCTATCCAATACTTAAGGATCATTAAAGTTGTTTTGTTTTATTGTGGATTTAAAAACCTGGAATTTTTTCAGGGGGTTTTCAGGTTCTATTTTTAAGAAGCAAAAACCAGCAGAAAAATCAGGGGGAAAACTGGATCTTGAAAGACCTTAGTAAATCAAGAGAAAATCATGGTACAAATAAATTGATATTTTTTCAATCACTAAAACTCAAAATAAGCAAAGGACTTCAAAGAGTTTTATTGATGAATACAATTACTGTTGGATGTAAAATGTCTGATTAGAGTCATTGATCAAAGACAATCTGAGCTAGTGCAGTGGCATAAGATCCTAGTTTTGAGATTTCTTTCTGATCTATGCTTTAATAATCCATAACTATGGATTTGAGCCCTTCACCCAAGTTACTCTAATTAACAAATACTTGTTCTGTGCTAACCATGATCTCATGCTAGTTTGGTTTTCTTTCAGAGATCGAGAAGTTCTTCTCATTTAAAAAAAAAAGTGAAATAAATGCACAATGAAAAGTTTCTCCATCAAAGTTTCCCAAGTTATAACAGTTCTGTGCTACAGAGAAATCATCTGAAAGATACCATTAAAAAGGGATGAGACTATCTTAAAATGTCAACAAACAGATACAGATGATATATAGTCTCCATGCACTTTACACAAAATGATTCAGATTCCTAAAAAAAATACAAATTCCTATTTCAATGACATCATCCATACACCTGTAATTTTTGAAGGGATCTCAAATTTACGTTTTCCCTGAAGAATCCACCATCATCCATCAATGAGCATTGTGTCTTCCTCGCTGGTCAAGTAGCAAAAACATTTTTGCCCCTTCATAATTACAAAATATCAACATTAATACTGAAATATAATAGCTATCAGCAGTTCCCTAGACTTCAGAATTACTGCTTTTAAGAAATGCTGGTTTAGAGACAGTGAAAGATACTATTCTGTCATTCATTGAGCAGGATTAACCTTTCAATGCAAGTCACATACAAACATATATATGCACATACGAATTAAGAGCAGGAGTAGGCCATTCGGCCCCTCGAGCCTTCTGTCACGTGTGCTGAAATACACAAATTATTAAGCAGACTAATAAACCACCTAATATTTTGTTACAAAATGGATTCTAAAGCCAGATTTCTTTTTTATGCTTGATAATTAACCTGTTATTGTGACTTTAGTCAATGAAAACAAGGCAACTAAGTTAGCTGGAAATTCCTGATCTTAGGTGAATGACTTTAGGTTCAACTGTTACTTCTTTTTCAAATACAAGTCCTCATATTAGCAGCCTCACCCAGCTATTATAAATTAGATACAGGTGGAAGCTAAGACAAAATCTCAAACTAATAATCAGGAAAAAAATGCGAGAAATAAGTTTGAGATGTGCATTTTTCCCCCCCATTTTTAATTACTCCATGTCAGCCACCAATTTTCCTCCCTTTTCCCTCGCCATCTCTTCTGATGATGACGATTAGTCCACAGTTCCTCGACCAATATCTGGTCAAGTAGCTATTCATGTGGCAGTCAAGATGGTGACTGTTGGAAGATCCTAAAATCCAAACTGTAGATAGGAAATGAATAAATACATAGATAAAAAAAATCAAATTAGGAGCAGGATGCACCATTTCTAACAAAACAACTTCTAGTTTCCTTTTTAAACTAAATTCAGAAACAACATACAGCATTGAAAAAATGGTCAAGCCAGCAAATTTTAAAAAAAAACTTCAGGAAATCATTTACACTATTGCAGGACTGTCACTGCATGGAGCAGCATTACTATTTAAATATAAAAGCTACCAGCGGTTCCTTAGACTTCGCAGAATTTTTACTTTTAAGCAAAGCTGGTTTCGAAATAGAATGGCATCTTCCACAGTCATTCACTGAGCAGGATTAACCTTTCACTGAAACCAACCCAATGAAAATTTACTGCAGGATTTGTTGGGAATCTTATAGCTTCACAACTATTTAACCTTATTCTTGAAATAACTCCCTACCAAACACAACAGCATACATGAGCAATATAAATTCTGAACTCATTGGCCTTCCTTTTATTGATTTGAATTGACAATTTTAGACAAAGTTCATTTTATAAAGTTTACACCGCTTTGTGCTCTGCTTGGACAACAGATTCTCACAAGAAACAATACTCCAGTACATTTACAGGCCACTATTTTAAGGGAGGGTGATAGGACGGAAGCAATGTGCCGTGCCACTGTGTTGATAAGCAATGGTAAAATCTGATCCAGATTCCCTAGTGAATGGCTGCATAAGCAAGTACGAACAATTAAAAGCTGGCAGAAGGCACATATGGAACTGGCAAGAGGATGTCTGCTGTAAAGATGTTTCCTTTGTTGTTGCAACGGCTGACAAACAACATTGTTTCCACTCTGAAAATTACTCATGAATTTATATCCTTACCTTTTCAGAACTACTGAACAAAAAAAAAGCAGCAGGCTGTGAAAATATTTCTGTGTCTGCTGTGTCACTTGATCTAGAAACATGACTACAAATATCACAAGCTCACTATATTTTTAAAGTAAGAATCAATGCTGTCTTATAAACAGTCTTCTATGAAAAAACCACACACTCAGCTATTTTACAATATCTTGGTAAACCTGGAATTTAGACCATGCTGGAATTCAGTTGACCATTTCCTTCTTGAACTCCCTCCACCTACAGAACTCACTAGAAAGAGATACGAAAGAGAACAAGCTTTTCACGCCCTCAGGATGTTCCAAAGCACATGACAGCCAATGAATTACTTCTGATTTGTGGCCACTGTTATGTAGGCAATTCACACACAGCAAGGTCCCACAAATGGCGGAGATAAATGATCAGTTAATCTGTTTTTGATGCTGTTGGTTGAGATAAATGTTGACCAGGAAAATTCCCCTGATCTATTTCAAATAGTACTGTGGGAACTTATGTCCACGCAAGTAGACAAACAGGGACTCGGTTTAACATTCGCATCCAAATGACAGCATCTCTTGACAGGACTGCGCTAAAGTATCAACACAGACCATGTACTCAAGTCTTGAGAGGGGCTTTCTAACTTAGATGACGAGTGCTAAAGAGACAAGGTTAACACTTGTACTCAAAGGGAGCGTATCTGTAAACTTATAATGCATTCATACAAGTTTAGCATCAGTACAAAGCAGTTTCAGTTCTGCACTAATGCTAAACTGGAGTGTCAAGACACAAAACAAACTCCAAAGCAAAGTGGAGATTAGCATCCCTATGGAGTCTCACTAGATTTTATTTCAGATCAGGCCCCAATGTTGGATTCAGGCTGCATTCGCAGTGAAACGGCTGGAGTTGGAGCATGAATGCGTCCTTACACAGTCCTGTCGATCTTGAGCTTTACACTTCAAAAGTACTCATCAAAGGCAGCCTGGGAACATGTGTGAATTTACTCTTCAGAAATGTGAAGGCTCAAAACATCTCTACTCAGGATGTCCCGGGAGCAGACATATCACAGCAAAATTATACACATTGGGGTCGAGTTTCCACTTGCTTTACGCGAGATTCCGCGCAATCGGCTGAAACAGCGCAAAAGATCTGCGAATTTTAAACACACGTGAGTTATGCCCAAAACTATACGTTCGTGGTTTCCTTGATCTTTTACGTTGGTTTAAGATTCAATCTGCCTTGATCAGGCACTCCCCACAAAACTGGCCACGCCCTCAGTTCGACATTGTGAGATTCCATTGGTTTGGGAAGGCTCTTCAAATTGCACTTGCTTTCTTAGGCAACTGGCACAAGTAGGCATGTTTTAAAAGTTTTTCATATCAAAAATATTTATTTTTCTAAGAAACTGACTAGTGTACACCAATGAAACTAGTAAATGGTTCAGTATAGCTTTTTAAAGTCAGTTTCAGTGATTTTAAAGGAGGTTACTCACAGGTGGAGGACTGGACACTTATTAAAAACTTATTTTTGGTGACAAACCCATTTTCAGCTGCAATAAAAGGTTACCACTCAAATACATCAAGGAAGACTTTTTAAAATGGAAAGAAAAAAGTGATTACATTCTATTACACTGCCTGATTGCGCTGGTTCATGGAATATTTTAAGTTTGTGATTATGCTAATGAATTAGAAATTTCAACTGTAACCTAACCAGCACAATTTCGAGCGTATTTTGGGCGCAATTTCCCGATTGCACCCAAAGCGGAAACTCGACACCAATGTTTTTCACCCAGACTGCCTCCATTGTGAAGCACAATACATGAGATCAGCGGACTAAAATAACTTGCCCTCTGTAAAAAAAAATTAGTACTACAATATGATCATGGTCAACGGGTAACTTTAAACAAATCCTCTAAAATATGGCCTTAAAATTACTATCTTAAAGTATCTAGAAATTTGATTCTTGTACTCGTGTGTCCATTTAATTTTCAAAAATAGATTGCAATTTCGGAGATGAAGAATTTATTCGGCTATTTCTTCTGTTTCAGGTCTGTGGCCTAAGCCATTCTTGAAGACATGGTTAATGATATTGGTTCAGTGCAATTGTGTTCATTGCTTTTCCTGAAGACAGCATACAGTTCTACCAGCATATGCACCTCTCCCCCAAGCTACAGGCTTTTGCAGCATCTCTATCAGCAGCTAACTCAGGACAGACCAGGGATAGAATTGAGTGAGAAAGGCCAGAAGAGTGTGGACTTCAGCCACAGCAATTCAGCTGGACAGGAGCTTTATTTTTTCTATAAATATTTGTGCAATATGAGTAAGTGGCGTTTGATTCTTGAAAGAGTTTGGTGCTGGGGAGTGTTCAGGCTCATGCTGCCTACATTTAAATTAGACAGATACAGAGGGATGGAAGCACAGGGAATCCTCATGATATGCACGCAGCGTGACATATGGGCCTTAATAGATCCTCAGTATATCGACAGGGAGCACATTTGCACTAAGTGTCAGAAAATTGAATCACTGAAGCAGAGGATCGCTATGTTAAAGGGGAAATTGGTCACATTCGCAGCATTGGAACACAAGAACAGGAGCTGGCCGTTCTGCCATTCAATTAGATCATGGCTGATCTGTAGTTTAACACCATCAAGAGATTAAGATAAATTAACCCATACTAGCCTAGAGCAGGACCTGCATAACATCCAGACTTCGGCTGACAAGTGGCAGTTAACATTCATATCACATAATTGCCAGATAATAACCAAAAAGAGAAAGCTCAGCCATCTCCCCCTAACCTTCAACTGTACCACCATCAACATCTTAAGGGTCACTACTGACCAGAAGCTTAACTGGACCAGCTATATTAACACTACAAAAGAGACTGTTAGAAATTAGAACCTTTCAGGTGTACACAATTAACATTGACTTTTTCTGTCAACACAGGAAAAGATGAGTAGCTTCAAAATTCAACTGGTGTTTTTTTGAACATTGAAGTACCATTAAATGAAGACACTCTGACGCCCATCCTAGTCTAAGTACAATTTTTAAAGTTCACAGAATGCAAAACAAAAGCTACCAATGGTGTATAATCACAACATTCATTTCATTCTTTCCGACACAACATCTTGCAAAAAATATAAATAATTTTATCTCACTAAAGCGTTTGAAATTTGTCCTCTTTTACAAAATAATTTGAGAAAAGCTGCATGGAAAAAAAGTACTAGGAATTAGGAAAAATATCCCAGAGTCCCATCATACCATACGCAATCATGATACTGAGAAACATTTTTTTTTAAATTGTTTAAACCATTATTTTGGGCATTAGTAATTTCAGTTATTGAGAAAAAAAGGGTAGAGGAGATAAATTTCAGAAAGCGATTTATGGGAATCCAACAGCCAGTCTGCACAGTAATGAATTTTTACAGGCAAAACCCATTATAAATGTGGACATGGGTATTTATAATGATAACGCTGGCACAAAAAGCGTAACAAAAACACAGCAACAGGAAGTCAAATTATACAGACAGGAAGTGCACAGACATAAGATTTTTAAATATAGACAGATTCTTGATAGCAAGATTAGATATTGACAGAGCATTCCACAACTTTGTTTGTAAGCTTCTCCCTGGCAAGTACTGTATTAGACTGAAAAGGAAAAGTGACCACCTAAAACTGCATTCCCAGAGGTGTAGTCCACCAGTACAATATGTAGAGTGATGCTGGCGGTGCATTCTGGAAGGCTGCCACTTGATTAAGTCTCTTCACTTAGAGAAGACCCAAATACAGAACTCAAGTGCAGCTTTAGAAAAAGTAACAAGCTTATATGAGGGAATCTTGTTGCAAGCATGGCCATCATACCTAATTTTGTAAGTAGTTTAGTGTTCTCCCCCTCCCCAAGACTTATTTTTCCCCAAAATAGTTTTGAGCATTACAATTGTTATTTTATAGCTATATATCCACTAATTAAAAAGAAAAATGGTGGTAGTGAAAATATATAAGTCACAGCTTGATATGATGCAGTTTCAACTACTGAAGTGGTTATTTTATGTGGAATCTTTATTGATCTATACTGTAGCGAATCAATATGTTTCGCTACAGTTGCTTATTTTAGCTAACGAGTAAAGTGTTGACACATCTGCAATGGACAGATTTAATGCACCTCCCACCAATTTCATGCATTAAACACTACATGCATAACTTTAAATTATATATAGATTGAAATTAAAGAACAGACTTACCAAAAGTACTTTCCCCAATTTTAAAAGGAGATCACAAGGCTGGTAGATCTTACTGGGGAGCTAAATCAACAAGTAAAAATGCACTATTAAGTGTGAGGATCTGCATTAGCCTCGCTGCAAGAATATGGAAAAAGACCGTCAATTGCAGTATCTCAAATGAACTGAATAGTAGTTCACATTTTATATTGCAGATTAACACTGAATTTCATTTCATTGCTATGTTAGGTCTCTAACCATTAAATATCATGGAAGTAAAATTGAAGTTAGTGAGTTCAATGTTAATCACCAGCAACACAAAAGACAACTCCATAGAAATTGAAACAGAGCATATGTAAATGCAGAAACTATACCACAAAGTATGGGAACTACATAGTTCAAAGACATATATAAGCACAAAGCTTTATACATACATATAAGATCAATATATAAATGTTCTGTATACATTCAATTTCAGATTTTGTACATGAACATAGCAACAATTTATTCTTAATTAGAATTATTCAGACAAATGATTTAAAATTATGGGCACAACTGTAAACGACAAGATGGACCGTTCAATAAAATGAAAAATATACATAGCAAAACCTAACAGTGTTGTACAAAAATAAAGCATTTTAACAGTTGATAACCTCAAATTAAATACCAAGGCATTCTACCTGCAAACAGTAATACCAGTTGCCATCAGAAGAAAGGTATTCAAGCCATGACACTGCCATTATTAAACTATCATTCTCTAGACCAGCAATTTTAAACATGACATTTGAAGTCAATGTGAATGTATTTAGCTCATATCACAACAAGTGCAACAACTATTTGAAAAGATGGTCAAGCAGCAAAATACAAAACTGGAAGTGAAAAATCCTCTGGCAAAAGAACACAAAGATTTTCTTCATGCACAAGAAAGTATTAGTTACTTCATAATCCTCCCTTTTACAATAACAGTTAGAGCAGCTCTGCCCCTCTGTCATGTCTTCCAAGCACATGAATTATTCAGCAATCTTACAACAATATAATCAGACTTCCTGAACCATACTAACGGGAAACAACGTTTCATTTTCCAACAGTCATATTCTTTGCTGCAAAATCAATACAAGATTTCCATAGGTCAGAAAATGCCATAATTTTTGCTTTTACTATGACCTCCAGGGAGATCATATTTAGAAAATGAGTGCATTATTTATAAAGGTTAAATTATGTCTTCATTTGGGCCTTTAGTATGTGCTCCATGAAGATCTCAACATCTCCAGATCACAAAAAAAATTAAATTTTGTTTCAATTTCTACTGGAGTGTACTGCCAGTGTACTTTGCTATTGAATGGTGCAGCAGACTTGCGGCTGCAATTTCCCACACAACAAGTTTCTGGCTTCTCAGAAAATAGAGGTAAAGATTAAAGGTCGACATGCAAATTTTGTATAAACGTTAACAGTTAAGTTTGAATGATTTGCAAAACCCTGGAGATACTTGTTGTCTAGGCCAAGGAATGGTGTGCATTAGGAGAAAACAATCCAGTTAACCCACTTTTTTTTTAAAGCTGGAAAGGTGGGGGAGGGGGGGCAGCAGTGGATGGAGAAAGAGAAGGAGTCATCAGTATAGAGGAACAGGTTGCCGGTAAATATAACCTTGAACTGTGACAGCCGTAAAACACAAAACTCCAATGACAACTATCAATTACTACAGGAAATCCATACTGAAACCTGCAACAAGATATCAGGGTATCTATACTGCGGACTGTGGATATGAAGTCATGCAAACAGTGCTTTGGAGGAGAGAAACTGCCTCCAACATAATGTAACAAGACAACCAAAACAATTTCAAACGCATACAAGGTCATGATTGGTACCAGTGTTTAAAACCAGGCAGCAAAGAAATGCTTCAAAAAAAAAATCTATTTCCAGAAGCCAGATGAAGGAACATATAGCTCCTTTCAATGATCAGTTAACAATGGATATTTTAGGTTAGCTAGTGAGGTGTTCAACACGATTTCAGCATTTTTACAAGGCACATGAAAGCTGAGTTGCAAACCAGCACTCACGGAAATTCTATGAAACATCTGCTATTTCCGAAAAGGTTAGAGGGACTAATTAAAAGAGATGGGTTATTTTGTCTTGATACTGATGTTCCATTTATTTTAAACATAAAAACAATGCAGAATAGTGAGTGACAGTTGACAGACCTGCAAGGAGATTCAGCGTGTGTGTGTTTAAATTGTGTTTTATCTATGTAGGGGAAAACGAAAGCTGGACTGACATAATGTGTAACACCTTAATGAGCCATTCTGCAAGGCTCCTAACGCCTTCCATCAAGTCTATGCCCATGTTTCTTGTTCTTTTGGTAGGCTCTCCACTCAGTGGGTCTGTTCTGCTGGTATTTCAGCAGATTATCTTTAAAATTGCAATGGAGGTTGATGGGAGCAGTAGCATAAGAAATAGGAGCAGGAGTAGGCCATTTAGCCCCCCTAGTCTGCTCCACCTTTCAGTAAGATCATGGTTGATCAACCTCAACTCCACTTTCCCACCCAATCCCCATATTCCTTGATTCCCCTAGAGTCCAAAAATCTATCCATCTCAGCCTTGAATATAATCAACCACTGAGCATTCACAGCCCTCTGAGGTAGAGAAATCCAAAGATTCACAACAGTCTGAGTGAAGAAATTTCTCCTTATCTCAGTCCTAAATGGCCGACCCTTCATCCTGAGACTATGCCCCCTAGTTCTAGACTCCCAGCCAGGGGAAAACAGCCTCACAGCATCTACCCTGTCATGCCCTCTCAGAAGCTTATATATTTCAATGAGATCACCTCTCATTCTTCTAAACTCCAGAGTATAGGCCCATTCTACCCAAACTTTCCTCATAGGATAACCCTCTCATCCCAGGAATCAATCTAGTGAACCTTTGTTGCACTGCCTCTAAGGCAAGTATATCCTTCCTTGGGTAAGGAGACCAAAACTGTACACAGTACTCCAGATGTGGTCTCACAAAGCCCTATACAATTGCAGCAAGACTTCCTTACTCTTGTACTCCAACCCCCTTGCAATAAAGGCCAACATACCATTTGCCTTCCTAATTGCACACTGTACCTGCATGTTAACTTTCCGTATTTCACTTAAAAGGACACCTAAATCCCTCTCAACACCAACATTTAATAGTTTCTCACCATTTAAAAAATATTCTGTTTTTATATTCTTCCTAGAAAGTGAATAACTTCACATTTCCCCACATTATACTCCATCTGCCACCTTCTTATCCACTCATTTAACCTGTCTACATCCCTTTGCAGACTGTGCCCTCCTCACAGCTTACTTTCCCACCTAGCTTTGTCTCATCAGCAACTTGGATACATTACACTCAGTCCCTTCATCTAAGTCATTAATATAGATTGTGAATAGATGAGGCCCAAGCATTGATCCTTGCAGCACCCCAGTAGTTATAGCCTACCAATCTGAGAATGACCCTATTCCTACTCTGTTTGCTGTCCGTTAACCAATCCTCTATCCATGCTAATATATTACCCCCAACCCCATGAGCCTGATCTTGTGTAATAACTTTTTTTTGTGGCACCTTATTGAATGCCTTTTGAAAATCCAAATATACGACATCCACTGGTTCCCCTTTATCTACCCTGCTAGTGACATCCTCAAAAAACTAATAGGTTTGTCATACACGGTTTCTTTCATAAAACCACGTTGACTCTGCCTAAACACATTATGATTTTCTAAGTGCCCCGTCACCGTGTCCTTAACAATGGATTCCAGCATTTTCCCCGACTACTGATGTCAGGCTATCAGTCACAAGGTATTATCAAGGTTAGAACAGGATGGCTTCAGATTTGGTTACATTGAACTGTAGGAAGTTACAGCTCATCCAGGACGATGTCAGATGAATAATACGACAGCTGCTCTGGATTCATCAGTTGTGGTGGAAAGATAAGAGTTGGACCTCACCGAAAGAACAAAAGAACGAACTTGCATTTTTATGGCATCGTATTAAATCCACTGTATGACCCAAAATACTTTATAGCCAATGGATTACTTTTGAAGTGCTGTCACTTGTTACGCAGGCAAACTCCCTGCTCCTCTTTGAATAGTACCATGATATATTTTACATTCACCCGAGCTAGCAGGCAGGGCCTCAGTTTAATATCTCATCTGAAAGATGGCACTTCTGACAATGCAACACTGCCTCAGCAGTGCACTGTAGTGTCAGACCCTATAATGTGCTCAAGTACATAGTGGGGTTCGAATCCATAGTTTTCTGACTCAGATGAGAATACCACATACTGAGCCAACCTATCACAGCTAACTTCATGGTTGCTGATAATATTGCTGAGCGATTCCGTATAGAAGAATTGGAGGGGACCAAGGATGAAACCTTGAGGTCAACATGGAGGCCAAGAAGGGAGAGTTGGATGATCAGGAACTGGGTTGGAAATGAGTTAAAGGATCAGGTGATGGGCTTCATGAAGGAAATTAGTCTCAGAGTTGGGGCAGATGGGAAAGAAACTTGAGCATGGGAGAACAGGGCTAGGAAGGGTGCAGGGAAGCAGAGGCAGCTGACAATCTTTAGAAATTATGCCAGCCATAATCTACTCGCATCTAGAATCATAGCCGAGGATGGAGTGTGCAGGGGAATGAGTCGGAGACTGTAAATGGTAGGTCGCAAAGAGAAGTCTGGGTTTGTCTTGACCTCTAGGATGATGTTAGGCAGCCAAGGCAGGCAAATGCCACATGCACTCTAGTCTCTGGACAACAGATGTGGCTGCTGCATCAGTGTTATGGTGTAAGATGGGATACTGTTCATGACGTGGTGGGAATGATAGCATGTTGGAGGCATGGCAGTTAGTAAGCAGATCAATGGAAACACTGATGTCAGTGCAAGTAGCGGACCAAAGAAAGAGAGAGTTGGAGTGTGCTGGTGAAGGAGATGGATGGTAATTTTTTCCCTCCAGTAGGCAGGATTGGGGGGAACAAAAAGAGAGCATAGCCATCTCGTATGATGGGGGTGTGTGTGCTTGCACGTGAGTGGGGGTGGGTGTTTGTACGTGCGTGGGGCGGTGGGGGTGCATGCCTTGGGGTGGTGAAGTGGTTGAATATGGCATGGTCAGCGATCAAGGCCTTGGAGTGTCAAGGCCGAGTGACAGCAAGATCAAAAGGGTTGCTCTGGATCTGGGTCAGAAGAGGTTATGTGGACGCTGAGACTGAAGGAGGAAAGGAGGGCTGAACTTGGAGGACACAAGGCAGAGCAAGTTCAGAAGGCTAAAAATTGTGACAAGTGGTCACTTACAGCAGAGGCTGAACAAGGGCAAATGGAAGAAAATATCAACAGGGAAGATACATATGAGCTTGAGTATGCGGCAGGGGTAGTGATAAATGATGAGGATCCTAGATGTGGAGATGCCGGTGATGGGCTGGGGTTGACAAATGTAAGGAATCTTACAACACCAGGTTATAGTCCAACTGTTTTATTTGAAAATCACAAGCTTTCGGAGGCTTTCTCCTTCGTCAGGTGAGCAAGTGTGGGATTCCATGGAAGGTTACCGCATGCAACACTGCCTCAGCTGTAGGTCCTGTAGGTAACATCACTCTGTCTGAACACTTTGATTGCCTTGACAACGGGCAGTTGGAAAGATTATCTGTAATCACCAGGTATTGTTCTCTGACTATAAATGCGGTAACCTTCCATGGAATCCCACACTTGCTCACCTGACGAAGGAGAAAGCCTCCGAAAGCTTGTGATTTTCAAATAAAACAGTTGAACTATAACCTGGTGTTGTAAGATTCCTTACATTTGAGGATCCTAGAGAGATGGGAAGGATGGTAGAGAGCTAATACCTGCAAACAAATGTTCAACCTCAGCAAAGTACCATTTGAAGATGTTACTCAGTCTAAGAATTTAATTAGTGATGTTTTCCTGAGGACATTAGTAGGTTAGTGGTCATTCCCCACCTCATCCAAAACTTAGGCAATGTTCTTAAATCTATATTCACCACCACTGAATCATAGGGCTCTAGTCATCCAATACTTTTGCTTTTGCCATCTGTGGTGGACTAAACCCAAATATGTCACCAAGGGGAGGGGGAAGGAGAAAAAAGGAAAAGCACTGCAGTGACAATCCCCACAATTCCCTCTTTCTACATTTCTTTCACTCATGGTTGAGCATCTCAACTGCACCATAAAGATAGTCCTGCATAATTGGTCACAGCAAAAGCACCCACCCTCCAAGTGTTTTGGATGCATTTCCTCCTCCAGCTATTACAATTACCATCACTAAGCTGGTCAGCAGAGCCTCTTCCTTATTTAAACAACAATGTGTCCCTATTCCAAATCTGGGCTTTAGATTGGCAAGACAGTCTTAACCATTGAAACCTCCATTTTTTTCCCCCAAACTTGCTACCTTTAACAAATTGGATGGTGGGAGACAGGAAGAAAAGGGAACAAACCAAGGTAATTAACAACAACTTGTAATGATATAGCACCTTTAACAAAGAAAAATTTCCCAAGGCACTTCAAATAACTAATCAGACAAGAATGGACACTGAGCCAAAGGAGATATTAGGGGGATGACTAAAGGCTTTGCCAAAGAGATGGGTTTTAAGGAGGGTCTTAAGGAAGAGAGGGAGCTAGAGGCAAAGAGGTTTAAGGAGGAAATTGCAGAGCATAGGGCCTGGATGGCTAAAGGCATGGCTGTCAATTTTGGGATGCATGAGGCCAAAGTCAAAGGAACACAACAGTTCTTGGAGAGTTGCAAGGCTGGAGAAGATTATAGAGATAGGGAGGGGCAAAGTCATGAAGAAATTTTAACATAAGAATGCTAACTGTAAATTTGAGGCTTTGGGGAACTGGGGCCCAATGTAGGTCAGCGAGGACAAGGGTGATGGGTGAGCGGGACTTTATGTGGCTAGGATATGGGCAGCAGTTTTGGATAAGTTGAAGTTTATGGAGGGTAGAGGATGAGAGACTGGAGAGCAATGGAATAATTGAGTCTGGAGGTGACAAAAGGCATGGATGAGGGTATCGGTAGTAGAGGGGCTGAGGCAGGGGCAGAGGTTGGTCATGTTAGAGATGTAAGCAGACGGTTTTTGTAATTGAGAGAATGAGGTCTGTAGCTTAGTCTGGGGTCAAATAGGACACAGAGGTTGCAAACAGTTTGGTTCAACCAGAGATAGTGGCCAGGAGGGGGATGGAATCGGAGGTGAGGGTATAGAGTTTATGGTGAGTTCTGAAGACAAAGGCTTCCGTCTTCCCAAAGTTTAACTAGAGGGAATTGCAGCTCATCCAAGACTGGTTCTCGGACAAGCAATCTGACAACTCAGAGGCACCGGAGACATAGAGCTGGGTGTCGTCAGCATACATGTAGAACCCGATCCCATGGATTTAAACTTAACTTCTGGAGGAAAACAGCGAGACAAAATTTGTTAGTTCAGGATGAAAAAAGGAAGGTTAAAATATCGAATAAAAAAAGAGAAGGAAAGAGAGACAATGGAATGAATAGAAATATATCGCCAATGAAACTATCTTCACCATTTGAGCATTTTTTTCATTGTAATACCGTGTTTATTTCATTGAGAGCGCTGAAAACTTACAAAACAGTTTGGCCCTGGGAGATCATCATTTCTTGGCACTTGTGAGAAATATATTCAAGAACTAAATGCCCTTGGTGGCAAAGTCGTTCTCTTAAGCACTAGATCATAAGGATTTAAATAGGAGAAGTGATTCAAACAGAATCACTTTGAGTCTAATACAATCGGCCAAACAGCAGAAAGTTAAGTCAAAGGTAAATTCTAAAAACAAATTAGGGAGATTTGTTTTAACAATAGAGTTGTATGTAGGAGATTTTAATTATCCATAAATAGATTGGGATAGGGAAAATGTTTGTAGTAATATAGCCTTTTTTGCATTATGTCCAGGAGGACTGTTTCTCAATTTGTTGTTACTCCAACAATGAAGGAAGCACTCATTGAACAAGTGGGCGACCCAAAAAAATAGGGAAACATTGACCACAATGTAAGAATAGAAAGGAAAACTAAAAATCAAGGACACATGTAGTTGATTGAAAAAAGCTAATTATTGGGAGATAAAGACATCTTGCCCAAAATCATATGGAAGGAAAATCTGGCAAATAGAACTCCAACAGTGCAGCATTCCCTCAGTACTGCATTTAAGTGTCGGCCTGGATTATATGCTCAATTCTCTGGAGTGAGGTTTGAACCCATGACCTTGTGACTCAGAGGTGAGAGTGCTACCATTGAGCCAAGGCTGACACCTAAAAAGGCCAAGAGGGAATATAAAAGAAAATTAGCCAAAAAAGGTAATAAAAAAGGCATGGTTTTCTATAGGCACATTAGTAGTAAGAATAGTCAAGTAAGGGCTTTGAGAGAGTAAGGAGGTAAGCTTTTAGCTGAATGGCAGAAATACTAAATAATTCTTTGCCTCAGTTTTCACAGAAGAGGTGGACATTCAGATTAGAACCACCACTAACGAGTGTAAGTTATTATTTAAAGAATAATAATTTATAATTTAAGAGGATTGAGATCTGATGGCTTGTAAGAACATAAGAAATAGGAGCAGGAGTAGGCCAATCGGCCCCTCGAGCCTGTTCCGCCATTCAATAAGATCATGGCTGATCTGATCCAAACCTCAAATCTAAAGAACATAAGAATTAGGAGCAGGACCCGGCCACTCAGCCCCTGGGCCTGCTCCGCCACCCACAGGGCCTTGACCGATCCGAACTCAGCTTCATGTCCAATTTCCTGCTCACTCCCTGTAACCCTTAATTCCCTTTACTTCTAGGAAACTGTCTATTTCTGTTTTAAATTTATTTAATGATGTAGCTTCCACAGCTTCCTGGGGCAGCAAATTCCACAGACCTACTACCCTCTGAGTGAAGAAGTTTCTCCTCATCTCAGTTTTGAAAGAGCAGCCCCTTATTCTAAGATTATGCCCCCTAGTTCTAGTTTCACCCATCCTTGGGAACATCCTTACCGCATCCACCCGATCAAGCCCCTTCACAATCTTATATGTTTCAATAAGATCGCCTCTCATTCTTCTGAACTTCAATGAGTAGAGTCCCAATCTACTCAACCTCTCCTCATATGTCCACCCCCTCATCCCCGGGATCCATCGGGAAACTAGGGAAGAAACAGCAGCTCTAACTGTAATTGTACCAGAGAATTGGAAGGTGGGGGCATACGTGACTATCTCCCATTAAAGGAGGCGGCAGCGATAAGGCAATAAATCCAACTTCAGTTGTTAAATTATTACAGCCTATAATACTGAGCTTTTGGATAATTAACTAATTAGAGCCGGTCAGCATACATTTCTAAAAGGCAGGTCATGTTTGACCAATCCAAGAATTATTTATAAAAAAAGAATGGAATAAAAGAAATGCAGTAGATGGTTTATACAATTTCAAAAAGCATTTGATAAGGTACTACAAAAAAGACTTATGGCAAAGATAATGGCACACAGAATTAAGGGACATGTAACCACATGGATAGAGAGATTGTTGAAGTGCAGAAAGCGAAGATAAAAGAATGTTTCTCAGAGTGGAATATACAGCGAGTGGTTTCTCACAGGGGTCCACTCAACTATATACATACATAAAAATAATCTGGGGAAATATCAAAGTTTGCTGATCACACCTAATGAGGAATATGGCACATTGTGCTGAAGAATGAACAGTTTGCAGGAGGACACAGGCCAACAAGATGGACAGATAAAATGGTTTAGGAGTAGCAGATATAGTTCAATGTGGAAAATTTGAGGAGCAGTACATTTTAGAAGTAATAGGGAAAAGAAATACACATTCAATTGTAAGATTTTAAATGGAGTAGAAGAGCAGAGTGACCTTGGTATGCAGATTATTAAAAAAGTGGCAGCGCAGGTAGTTAAGCCATATAAAATGCAAACAAAATTCCTGGTTTTGTATGTCAAGGCACAGAACACAAAATCAAGGTGGTAATGTGAACGTATATAAGACCTTAGTTAGGCTGCAGCTGGTGAACTGGGTAGAATTTTAGGCATCCCAGTACAGGAAGAATATAAAAGCAATGGAAAAGGTGCAGTATAGATTCACTGTTACCAGGGCTGAGGAGTTGATAGTTATGAAGATAAATTTGAGACATTAGTGCTTTTGTCCCCCCCAATGGAGTTAAAACATTTAAGGGATGACCTAACAGAGATTTTCACGATTATACAGGATGATGATAAAGTTAACCGCAATAGATTGTTTCCACTAGTTGACGAGACGGTAATGAGGAGGCACGAAATGAAATTACAAAAAGAATTAAAGGGAAGGTTAGAAAACATTTCTTTACAGAGAGGGCAAGTACAATGTGGAATTCTTTGTCACGAACCATTGTTTAGCTTCTGTAAGGAAAAAAGCAGCGTGGACTTGATGAGCTAAATGGTCTGTTTCTATGCTATAACATTCTGTGATTCTCTGAAATAGTTCAGGCACGATGTATTACATGAGGACTGAAGTATGAGCTCAATTTAACAGATCACAAAAGATCAAGTACATTTAAATACCCCAGGTAGTTCAGTATCACAGATGAACAAATATGATTTAGAACAGAGAGCAAAAGAAGCTTCTTCACGCAAAGTAGTGAAGCCGTGGATTTCACTTCCAGGGTTAGAGGTTGAGGCAGAAACTATGCCATCATTCAAGATTATATTGGACAGGCAGATGAAGGAAAAGGGGTTCAAGGGATTTGGGAACAGCGTGGGTAAATGTGATTACAACTATCTGCTTGCATGGAGAGCCAATGCTGACACAAACTGGTTGGTCCAAATGGCCTGTTTCCATGTATTGTCGATTTAGTTAAAAATACCAACACTGCAGCGTTCAGTAGGTTCTAGTAAATAGCAATCTGAATAAAAATATCAAGCAACTATAGGTTCTTCAGATGCCAAATTTAAACAGAACAGATGGAGATATTTAGATTATATGAAAGCTTTTAGGAAAAAAACTTATGCTCATACACTGCTGCATTTGCCATGAACATCATTAACATGCATTTTCAACTTTTGTAGAAAACAGAAGTTGGTTGAAATTACTTACTGAACTAGGTCAGTCGACAGAAGGTTCCTTGCAAATTTTACTTTTACAAGTGATGAGGTGGATCATAACTTTTTTTCCTATTCAGACTTTCAGCTCTACTTCATCCCTATGCAACTTAGTTTTACATTATGAAGTTTTACAGTAGGTTTGTTCATCTATGATACTGAACTACCTGGGGTATTTTAAATGTACTTGATCTTTTGTGATCTGTTCTCATGTAATACATCTTGCCTGAACTATTTCAGAGAATCACAATGTTACAGCATAGAAATAGACTATTCAGCCCATCATGTCCACGCTGCTGTTTTTCCTTACAGAAGCTAAATAATGGTTGGTGGCAAAGAATTCCACATTGTACAGTAAATTTAAATTAAGTATTCTGAAAAGTACTTTTAACCGTTGCTAATTATAAGTCACATACTACATAATTTGAATCGATACAAAGCAGCTTTGGCTTTGTTTCAACACTGTGTGGTCTAACTCGGGTATGAAGTCATCCGAACAGAGCTTAGGCAAGACCACTGCAACTCTGCACCAGCTGCAAAGTTGTATTTTAAAAATTTCCCAGACAGCTGTTAAACCACCTGGGAACTTTTAAGCTTCATTCTAATCCATTTAATTTAAACAAAGACAACTGTCCTATTGGCACTTTTAACGTTAAAATTTAACCAGAATCGAGATGCCAGTGAGCATACCTTTGCACATACTTCGTTGTAAGCATAGAACTCAGTTTTCCCTACCCAGGAACCAATGCAGAGCCAACAGTATAATTATACCTAACAGCCCTTTGTCACTCTAAGCAAGCGTCTGTAGTACAATCCATTAATGACATCACCCAATATGTACCGCTTAATCTTCGAGAAAAAGCAAAGAAAGAGGGAGTATGCAGAGCACACTTGGAGCGTCAAGTCAAAAGACAAGTGGTGGAGGAAGGAAGCGGTGGCCAAGGAGAAAAGGGAAAGCAGTGGTTGAGGAGGATGGGGCACAGGAGGACGATGACCATAGATGTAGAAGGGACAGAGATCACACGCTAATAAGCTAGGGTGTGTGCAAGGAGGTGGGGTTGGGGTTGGGTAGGTCGAAAAAGCAAGTGAGCCTACTCGGGGATGGAAAGGGAGAAAATAAACACTAGGGTGAGAGGGAAAGTGCTCATACATAACAGGAAATGCATGGTACACAAAGAGAATGCAACAAACAGAAAGGGGATTATCTGTTCAAGTAACTGTTCTCAATATTGCAACGTAGACCACTGCTTCCATTTAAAGAATGTAATGTGATTGAAAGTCACCACAAAATCTAGTCAGCATTCAAAATGGCTTGTGACATGGACATCAAGAGATTGTCAGAAGTAATTTTAATGAACAAATTATGTACAATTACTGTCTATCTTTAAAGATGAAAAATGCTGGGGCATCAAACACACAGAATTCATGTCTACCCACTCTGTCTTATAACAGTGCACAAAGGAAAATAACTAAAGTCAACCATTTAAAAAGGGATACATTCATTGTGCTGATAAAAATACAGGTTATGTATTACGTATAACTAGAATGCACGTCATAGTATGTGCGGCACAGGAGGAGGCCATTCGGCCAATCATGCACTTGCTGGCTCTTTGAAGGAGCTATCCAATTAGTTAGTTCCACTACCCTGCTCTTCATAGCCCTGTAATTTTTTTTCCTTCAAGTATTTATCCAATTCTCTTTTGAAAGTTACTATTGAATCTGTTTCCACCACCCTTTCTGGCAGTGCATTCCAGATCATTACAACTCGCTGAGTAAAAAAGTTTCCTCATGTCACCTCTGGCTCATTTGTCGATCACCTTAAATCTGTGTCCTCTGATTACCGAAACTTCTGTAACTGGAATCAGTTTCTCCTGATTTATTGTATCTAAACCATTCATGCTTTTGAACCCCTCTATCAAATCTCCCCTTAACCTTCTCCGTTTTAAGGAGAACAACCCCAGCTTCTCCAGTCTCTCATTTCTGGTACCATTCTAGTAAATCTCTTCTGCACCCTCTTAGGCCTTGACATCCTTCCTAAGAGTGTGGTAAATTGAACACAATACTCTAGTGTTTTATAAAGGTTTAGCATAACTTCCTTGCTTTTGTACTTTACGCCTCTATTAATAATGCCCAGGGTCCCATAGACTTTTTTAAAAAAACAGCCTTCTCAACTTGTCCTGCCACTTTCAAAGATCTATGTATGTGCACCCAAAGGTGTCTCTGTTCCTGCACCCCTTTTAAGATTGTATTATTTAGTTTATATTGCCTCTCCTCATTTTTCCTACCAAAATGCATCACTTCACACTTCTCTGCATTAAATTTCACCTGCCATGTGTCTACCCATTTCACCAGTCTGCCTATGTCCTCCTGAAGTCTGTTACTATCCTCTACATTGGTTGCTACATTTCCAAGTTTTGTGTCATCTGCAAACTTTGAAATTATATCCTCTATACCCAAGTCCAAGTCATTAATATATATCAAAACAAGCAATGGTCTAAACACCGATCCCTGGGGAACACCACTGTATACTTCCCTCCGGTCTGAAAAACAACTGTTCACCACTACTCTCTGCTTTCTGTCCTTTAACTAATTTTGTATCCACGCTGCCACTGTCCCTTTGATCCCATGGGCTTTAATTTTACTTAAAAGTCTATTATGTGGTACTTTATCAAATGCCTTTGAAAGTCCATATACACATCATCAACTGCACTATCCTTATCAACCCTATCCATTACTTCATACTGACTGGCCTGTAATTGCCAGGTTTATCCCTCTCCCCTTTTTTGAACAGGGGTGTAACATTTGCAATCCTCCAGCACCGTCCTCATATCTAAGGAGGATTGGAAGATTATGGCCAGAGCCTCCGCAAATTCCACCCTTCCATCAGTAACCTAGGATGCATCCCATCTGGACCGGGTCATTTTTCCACTTGAGTACTGCCAATCTTTTAAGTACCTCCTCTTTATCTATTTTTATCCTATCCAATATCACCACTACCTCCTGCTTTATTGCTACAATGGCAGTATCCTCTTCTCTAGTGAAGATGATGCAAAGTATTCATTTAATACCTCAGCCATGCCCTCTGCCTCCACAAGATCATCTTTTTTATTCCTAAATCAGTCCCACCCTTCCACTATTTATATGTTTATAAAAGACTTTTGGGTTCCCTATTATGTTAGTCACTAACCTATTCTCATACTCTCTTTGCCCCTCTTATTCCCTTTTTTTAGATCTCCTCTAATTGTATATGCAGTACAATTTTTTTTAAATACTATCACCATTAACACAAATTGTGACTTGTCACTTATCCTATGAAATTGTGACTTCTAACTTAATTTTTCATCTCTCCAAAACAATTGAATTCTAAATTCCATTGCCAATATTTTAAAATCTGGACCTTAGTAGTCTCATGTACATTAACAATTCCAGTGGAAACACAACATTTGTCATTGCTATCAAAGTTTTAAGATACCATTGTTACAATAGACAACTGTGTAGCAACACCTAAATACATACATACCTTGAAATTTGTTGTACTTTTTATTTTATTTGTCTCACTAAAGCTCAGTGACAGTGGGAAACGATTAACGTTGGGTTGTACTGTGACTTATTGGAATCAGCATTTAGAAACACCCACGATTTCATTATATTAGGCGGGAAGGTGTCAGTCTCAAAAAATTAACAAAAAAAATTGATTTCTGTAATTTTCTATAACCCAATATAGATAAGTATTTTAGGGTACACACATCTTCCGAAATATATTGTTATTCATATTCAAAAGAATCACAAATTCTATCACCTTTCAATAATAAACTTGGATGTAACATGTCTCCCAACAACATACCATATTATCCCATCGCAAAACTGCTTTTAAATAATGCACTGAAAACTTCGATGTACACCCGTTTTATTATATCCAAGCACGTAAATCAGACCACCTTAACAGCGATGAAATCTAAAACTGCTTTAAACATCTGCGAAGTGCGGTGTCCTCAGTTTGGCAGAATCTGGGTATCGTTCAACGCTACAGCAGCTGCCTTTCTCCTGTCGAGAACAGAACCCAACCTTCATCTGGTCTTTCCCCTCCACCCGCCACCCCGAGCTTCACTATCGTCTGATCGAGTTTCATGTAAATCACTGACAACACCATCCTTTTCCGCTCTCTGAGATTGCACGCGTCAGATATGGCTCGGAGGAGACGTTTTATTTTTATTTTAAAAAACCCATCCCCAATTCGCTCCCTCTTCACAAAGTGCGCAATACCCGCAACTAAACAGAGGATAAGACACGGTTACGGAATTGGAAAACTTTCCTTATAATCGCTTTTGAAATGTTATTTGACATATCCCCCCCCCCAAAAAAAGTTAAGTTTTACAGCCAATCTGCCGAAGTTTACACACACTTCTCTCTTCCCCACCCCCCACGCTGGAGCTTCGTCCGCAGCCCTGCTCGGGCTCCATTCCGCAAACACAACTATCCCGGTGGAGTTTAACCCACACATCACAAACGAATTAAAGACGGATTCAAATGAAGAGGGGGTGGGAAATGAAGTTGGGGGAGGGGGGGGGGCGAAAGCGATGAGTTGATCAGGGACGGATTAAAGCCCGAGATTACCCAAAGTTTTAAATCCAATTCACCGAGAGAAACGACAACAAATATGCGACTCCCAGTGCTGGAGGTGACGCCATGTCGGGCACTGAAAACTTCTCGCTTCACAAAGCGGGCGGGCGGCCGGCCGATCAGCGCCAGCCTGTGGCCGCCATAACAGCCGCCGGAGCCGACAGGCCGCTCCCAAACAACAGCTTCTTCTCCTTTTTACCTTTTATTCCGCCCTTTTCCCCCCTTTTTCCAACTTTAACTCGATTCCACTGAAGCGCTGGCGACACTCAGACTGGAGGCGGAGCACCGGTCACTGTATCCTTCCGCCGTGGAGGGGGGGGGGGGGGAAGAGACAGGGAATAAAAGGATAATTATTGGACCGGCTGTCGGTGAGAGTGAGTGAGGAGGCGGCAACGGGCAAAATCCATCCGAATCAAACCGTACAGCCACCACCAACGCTCAGCAAAAAAAAAAAGTTCTGAGCCGCAACTATGAAAGTTAACTTGAGGTATGTTTAAAATTCCCCTCACATAAAATTTAGCGCTTTTGTGGGTTAAAGTTGTAGAAATAGCTTACACTCACAGTCGGAGACACTTTACCTTCGGCAATTAAAACTTTAGTCTCGCGCACCCTCTGTCAATCCAAGTTCTGGAACCGCCGAGCTGAAAGCCCACCTCGACAGGCCGGAAATGACGCGTTTGTCGATCAGGCTTTGTCTGCAGAATGTATAGAAGGGTTTCTGACAACGTCATAATGAATCGGTCGAATCCGCCATTGTACTGATGATACCGCCGTGACTTTATAATGGTCACAACGGGATTTAAAAGCAAAAAGAAGAATCTCAATTGTCCAGCTTTATTTTATACTATGTTGACTTTTGGAGATGATTACCCCATCATATGCAACATTTAAGATACTTATATTTCTATCTGTAAAATACGACCGATTTAACATTTCTGAAAATACGATGCAATAGACAAGGATTTAAACAGACACTAAGAATGAATTAATTCTGGACTATAGTTTATATAATATTAATTTATGAAACATTTAAAGCCAGAATCTTGTTTCTTTTGTGAATGCTTTGATACTGAATGCTAGTGTTATAATTTCAGTGATGGTTGGCAAAGGACTGCTAAAGGAAAGAACTTGAATTTATTTGCGCTTTTCACGACCTCAAGACGTCCTAAACGCTTTACAGCCAATGGAATACCTTCGAAGCGTAGTCGCTGTTGTAATGTAGGAAACGCGGCATTCTGGACGTTTTCTGAAATGTAAAGTTGCCGTATTTTTTTCCAGAACAAGTTACTATTTTAAATTCTGCTTATTTTTCTAATAACAATCTGATTTTAATATTGAAGCTTGATATCGGAAATAGTCTTTTCGATGTGAGTTAGCAATTGATTATTTTTCTAAACTTTTAATTGCGAATAGTAATTTTGTGCTTATGGAGTTTCGAAAATGAATATTTCGAAATATATTTCGAAAAAGTGCATATATTGTCGAATTATTAGCTCACGTCAACAAAATCTCTGGAAAACGCAAAACAGCAAGATAGTGCTTAGCAATGTTACGTTTGAAGATTCAGATAAATCATTAAATGTATGACAAAAATACCATATTAAAAATATTTATTACAGCTTAAGGTCACGAGGAGCAAGTTACCAGGCTTGTAAAAACACTACAAATTTATTGTTTTTCTGTTGTGAACTGTAGGCCGGTTGAATGTTGACCTAAAGAAAACATTTTGAGAAGAATGATTTAACACAGGCTTCCAGCGTCACCTCAAAAATGTTGATCTTTTCTACACGTTACCGGGTTTCATTTCAGTTTCTCAGAATGCACACATACGTGAGTGTTCTTAAGCGTGAGTGGTTGTCCTTTTAACAAAATCGCGTTTAGTCATTAAAATAGCTCAATAAAATGAAGGAAGTAGACTGCAGTGCCGGGTTTATTTGTTTTTGCATATTTTGAACTGGTGAAATAGATACTATAAACATTAAAAAGTAATCGTAGCGATACTGGCTAATGGCTCTAGAAACTTGATATACACTGAACCGCTAAATGCAATCTTAATGCAGTTTATACGTCAGTTTAAACATAAGAATTGAGAACGGATGCTCATTTAGAAGCGTTCATGGGAATGTATTAATGCAATGCGATCCTGATTTTCTTTCTTTGTCTCCCTATTTTCTGTGGCGGATGAAGCTCTCCTCTTTGTATTGGGTTTCCTGCTCATTCCAGGGCTGTGATCAGGCTCTTTGCTTTTGGCCCAGTGGCTACATGACGTTGGGGAGATTGGCGACGCGAAGTCTGCGATTCAAAATCCCAGCGAACTTCTTTCCACATCACCGCAAAACAGTACAAAATCTGAAGTTTGAACAGGAACTGTCCAGGTGATTCAGTAGTAATTTAACGTCACTCAAAAAAGTTACGTTAAGGACTTTATTTTTTAAGTTGTTGCATGATTTTAAAAAAGATGCTACAATTTACAAGGGCGGTTCTGAACATTATCGGTAAATTCATCGTACACAGAGGGGTTTTTCACGAATATGATTAACCATTGAATAATCAATATCGTTCAACATGGTTTTTAGGTAGTTTCTTGATCTGATCGATTTTTTAAAACTAGCTCCGTAATAATTCTCGAGTATTTTTCTCCTTCCAATGCAAATATATATATATAATAGCTAGATAAATCGATATGTTCATTGTATTCGTTTTTTAAACTTTAATACGTTTTGTAAGTTAAATGCATTGATATATAACTGAGCTTGTTTGAACAATTGATATTAAATATTGTTGCATCGTCATTATTCATGTTATCTCTGTGAGCATATTTGGACATTAAAATGGTAATTTTAGCACATTTTGAATGGGTGAAGGTATCTTTGAATTGGAAATTTCTGATCTAACAAATTAGCATGTTGCTTGGTTTAGATCAGCGAGAGATCATGGAGGTGAATTTCCTTGGGGCTTTTCCAGCCCAGCCGCCATAACTTCACTCCCCGGCGTGAAGCACGATGCTACGGTCTCCACTTGTCGCTGTAATAACTAGAGGATCCACTGGTTCGGACAGGGATTTTTAATTCCAAAGAGAATAATTCGGTATTGCAATTCTGCCATCGTAACTGTGTTAAATCAATCATCTCTCCTTTGAAATGAAATAACACCTCAGGAAGAGCCTGGATCTGTTTCAAAGGATTAAATATGTGGTTCTTGGGCAAGTGGAAAGAATCAATTATTTTCAGAAACAAAAATGAAACATTGAGAAGAAGGAAGGCATTCCCCTTTATTTATAGTGGTGACTGCTGAAAGTATTTGGGTAGAAATTTGTGACAGATATGCTCAGAGATAGTGAAGTGTTTTTTGATTGTTTCCTGGAAAATAACTGTTTTCTTTATCCACTGCAGGCAAAGAAATAAATTCGTTCCCCTCACATAATGAAACTGTGTATGTATCATGGGGGAGAGGTATGAGGAAGGCATTTGCAGTTTCTGCCACATCATCAGTGTTTGGCCTTCCACTGTGCATCTGTAGTTGCAGGTACCTCTCACACACATATACACAATTAGGCACAGGAGTTAGATGGGCATCGAAGTAATTACTTTTATTCAGCCGGAAAGGTGGTTTCATTGAGGCCAGGCTACCACTGCCCACTAGATATCAAATGGGCAGACTGTTTTTTAAAAATGGGCATTTTCTCAGGAAACCAAAAGTCACATATAAGAATTTGCAGTTATATGACCCATATTACATAAACTAAAGCATTTCAACCAGGTTATGACTCCCTGGTTTTAATTTTTAAAAAACTTTACATTTTAAACATTATACAGTTCATTATGTTCCTTCATGGTTAGAGATATAAAATAAAAAATTTTTGAAAAAATAATATAAATTATGATTCCTTTCAAAAGTTTTGTGGAGAGAGACTTAATACAACAACTCTTTACCTAAAATATCAAATTGGCAGAGTAACCCATCAGTTTAGCATGCAGGTTTTTATAAAATGAACCAAGAAATATAAAACATATCAAATATATATAATAAACACAAAAATAAAATAAATGCAGCTGCTGTACATTATAGTATATGTAAAACAATGGCAACATTTCAAAGTGAAAGTTTGACTCGCCACACAAGTAACATGGTGTATTTGTACTAAGCAAACAGTCTCTTGCATATAGTAACTTACATGATTTTTCCTGTTATGCTTTATGTTGGTTTGATGTTATTTTACAAAAAAACCCACAAATTCCAGTTACCTGCACTGAACCCAATAATGGTCACCTGGCTGTTAGGCTTGCCAATACTTTTCCATTGTTGAATAGGACGGGTGGCTGCAGGTCTTACGAACATCAAGTCTTGTTATGCTCTGTGAATAGCGACTCCTGCTATCAATCATAAAACAAATATGAGTTGACGGCACAGATTGCTTGCAGAGTGTCATGGGTGCATCTTGGGAGATTTGTCCACAGAGTGCTTACACAAATTGACACTGGTGCATTCAGGTCACTATAGTCTACCACCTTGTTGACTCTCTTCATTTAGCTGACAGAGTGATAGCTCTGGGAACTCCCATGAACTCAAGCCCTAGGTTTCTTAGAGAAGCACAATCCCTGAGAGAAAACATTACAGACATTTCAAATAACATACACAAAATGCTACAGCATAGAAAAATTTAATTCTCTTGCAAATATTGTAATTTTTATATGCTCATTATATCACAAACTTTATTTCCAATACTAAGTTCCTCAGCTCAGCACAAAACCAAGGTAGCAGCTGAAAGTATTTTTAAAGCATTTCAAGCAATTTTTATTGGTGCCCCTTCTATGTTTGTTACTGGTAGTTGTTTTCTGACTGGTCATTTTTGATTGGTAGCTTTTGAACTTTATGATTGGTTGTGTTTGTTCCTGCTTGTTACTTGCTCATTGGTACATTCCCAAACTGTATGGTCATGATTTGTTGCTGTTTTATGAACACATTTAAGCTAATCATATGCCAGTATGGCACAAACATTGCATATCAAGTATGACATCTAAGATGTGACAAACATGCTGGATACAATAGACATAACAAACACACAAGCAACATGCAGATTTCCTGTGACATTGCTCAAAATGAGTCAGAGGATACATTATTTTTAACAATATTGGAATAATGTCATATAACACACCAATGTATTATCAGGGCCATTGTTTTGCTAGCCGCTTTCCTTGCCTTTATTTAGTACATTCCCTATCTCTTCAATTCTGATTCACTGCTGTTTTACTTTGAATTAATCAACAGTGTGATGCCTGAAGTGTGATAGGGGGCAAGTGTGATGCTTCCAGGAAATGCACGCCACATTCTAGACTGTTAAAATATTATAGATAGACTGAGAAGTGGGTGGATTAGTGCAGTTGACCAAATCACATCAATTGACTAACAGATTCAATGTCTTATGTGTTTTTTTAATCATTCCAGGCAGTAAAAAGTGTTGGAAAAGATAAAGGCCTTAAATAGAGGGAGTGCAGACAAGTTAAAAGGGTGTTCCTTGGGTCTAAGAGAGACTTAGAAAAATGCTAAGCACAGACTAAACATAATAGTAAAAAGTTACTTCAGTACTGTAACAGTAAAGGGGCAGTCAGAGAAGGTGAAAACTATAAAAGATGCAAATGGAACCAAAACTGAGGATGAGCATAAGATTGTTAATATTCTGAATATCTTCCCTTGTGAAGACTTGGTGGAAGTAAAGAGTAACATGACTGCCCCAAACAGATAACCAAAATAACGACTTTGATATGAATGAGATGGGGGTCCTTTTGAATATATATACATGTCCAACGATAACATTTTTAGACTTGTCACATAAGTTATGATTAGTTGGATACATTGATGCATCATTACACTTTTAAGAGTTTTATATTTACAAATAGATATGTATTTAAAGGTACTCTGAAGGGATACAAAAGGTTTATGCTTGGTCTATACTAATAATTAAAAATTATGATCTATTCATTTTCATCATTTTGTGCATCACACTTGAGTACATCTCTTTCAACACTTCCTCTAAGTGAAACTTTGTTGCAGGAAACTGTATCCATTTCAATACTCTGTCCTTAGCAGAGTGCTTATTGGACTTACTGTAATTTCACACCAGGCTACCAGATTCTCTCTGAAAAAGTCAATATTACCTAACAGACTAGAGGTTTACAAACACTAATGACTTTATTTACAAACACATTAAAAAATAAAGCACAAGCAGCAAATAATAAAAGTACAAATAAGAGGATGTAATGGGTTAATTACATTGAGAAAGGCATGGATGTTAGGGAACTTGGGGAAATAAATAGTGATGTCTTGAGGAGTGTACATATTACAGAGAGGGAGGTGCTGGAAGTCTTAACGCGCATCAAGGTAGATAAATCTCCAGGACCTGATGAAATGTATCCCAGGACGTTATGGGAGGTTAGGGAGGAAATTGCGGGTCCCCTAGCAGAGATATTTGAATCATCCACCGCTACAGGTGAGGTGCCTGAAGATTGGAGGGTAGCAAATGTTGTGCCTTTGTTTAAGAAGGGCGGCAGGGAAAAGCCTGGGAACTACAGACCGGTGAGCCTGACATCTGTAGTGGGTAAGTTGTTAGAGGGTATTCTGAGAGACAGGATCTACGGGCATTTGGAGAGGCAGGGACTGATTAGGAACAGTCAGCATGGTTTTGTGAGAGGAAAATCATGTCTCACGAATTTGATTGAGTTTTTTGAAGGGGTAACCAAGAAGATAGATGAGGGCTGTGCAGTAGACGTGGTCTACATGGACTTTAGCAAAGCCTTTGACAAGGTACCGCATGGTAGGTTGTTACATAAGGTTAAATCTCACGGGATCCAAGGTGAGGTAGCCAATTGGATACAACATTGGCTTGACGACAGAAGACAGAGGGTGGTTGTAGAGGGTTGTTTTTCAAATTGGAGGCCTGTGACCAGCGGTGTGCCTCAGGGATCGGTGCTGGGTCCGCTGTTATTTGTTATTTATATTAATGATTTGGATGAGAATTTAGGAGGCATGGTTAGTAAGTTTGCAGATGACACCAAGATTGGTTGCATTGTGGACAGTGAAGAAGGTTATCTAGGATTGCAACGGGATCTTGATAAATTGGGCCAGTGGGCCGATGAATGGCAGATGGAGTTTAATTTAGATAAATGTGAGGTGATGCATTTTGGTAGATCGAATCGGACCAGAACCTACTCCGTTAATGGTAGGGCGTTGGGGAGAGTTATAGAACAAAGAGATCTAGGAGTACAGGTTCATAGCTCCTTGAAAGTGGAGTCACAGGTGGATAGGGTGGTGAAGAAGGCATTCAGCTTGCTTGGTTTCATTGGTCAGAACATTGAATACAGGAGTTGGGATGTCTTGTTGAAGTTGTACAAGACATTAGTTAGGCCACACTTGGAATACTGTGTACAGTTCTGGTCACCCTATTATAGAAAGGATATTATTAAACTAGAAAGAGTGCAGAAAAGATTTACTAGGATGCTGCCGGGACTTGATGGTTTGACTTGTAGGGAGAGGTTAGATAGACTGGGATTTTTTTCCCTGGAGAGTAGGAGGTTGAGGGGTGATCTTATACAAGTCTATAAAATAATGAGGGGCATAGATAAGGTAGATAGTCAAAATCTTTTCCCAAAGGTAGGGGAGTCTATAACGAGGGGACATAGATTTAAGGTGAGAGGGGAGAGATACAAAAGGGTCCAGAGGGGCAATTTTTTCACTCAAAGGGTGGTGAGTGTCTGGAATGAGCTGCCAGAGGCAGTAGTAGAGGCGGGTACAATTTTGTCTTTTAAAAAGCATTTGGACAGTTACATGGGTAAGATGGGTATAGAGGGATATGGGCCAAGTGCAGGCAATTGGGACTAGCTTAGTGGTATAAACTGGGCGACATGGACATGTTGGGCCGAAGGGCCTGTTTCCATGTTGTAAACTTCTATGATTCTATGATTCTACCTTTTCATAAGAATAAGTTCTGGTCTAACGTAAGCATTTCTATCAATTCAATTTGCAAGGTAAATTCAGACTTTTTCCTCTTTGTTCTCACAAGGTTTGTCGACGAGAACTCTTTGACCAGATCATACTACAGGTATGCAGACTGCTCTGTTCTCATTGGTGTCGGAATTCTTGAATGTTGTCGCACCCATCTTTGAACTTTGCAGATGATGGAGAGGTTTTTTAGGAGTCAGGAAGTGAACCACTCATCACATAACACCCAACCTGTGTCTTGCTTGTTGATACAGCTGATCTAGATAAGCTTCTGGTCATTGGTGATCCCCTGGATGTTGATGGTGGGGGATTCAGTGATGATCCCATTGGAGGTCTGTGGGAGGTGGTTGGACCTTTTCTTGTTGGAGATTGTTATTGCCTGGCAGATCTGTGGTGTGTTATGTTAGCCCAAGTCCGGATATTGTCCAGGTTCTGAGGTAGGCTGGTGTGGGAAGTTCCATTATCAGGAGTTGTGAACGGAGCTGAATGCTATAGAATCATCAACGAACACCCCCACTACTGACCTTAGGGTAGGTCATTGATGAAGCAGCTGAAGATGGTTGGGCTGAAAACACTGCCCAGAGAAACTCCTAGAACAATGTCCTGGAATTACGACGATTGGCTCCAACAACCACACTCACCTTCCTTTGTATCAGATATGACTAACTACTGGAGGGTTTTTCCTTTGACCCCCCCACCACCCCTAACTGACCTCAGTCTTGCTAAGGTTGCTTGGTGCCACAATCAGTCAAATGCTGTCTTGATGTCAAGGGCAGTTACTCCCACCTGCTTCATTGCATTCTTGGCAACATTATGTTTAAGAAATCACGATATAGGCAAGTATAGTTGGTTGTATGTACTCATGCAAAAATGTTCAGGCTTTCAAAATCAGCTTCAGTTTAAGGAAGCTACTCACAATTTGATATCATCTTCCCCTCATTGTCATGCATGTAATTGTTCACATTTGAATTTAAATTTTAATCAATTTAAATTGACTATAATTAGTAGCATTTTGTTTCCTTGCTTATTTCTTTTTGTATTAAATCTGTTTTATCAGAATGTTGAGATATTAAGCTATAGCTCAAGCAAACAGGGTTCTAGGTTGTATTCACTATAAAATAAAGCATACCATTTTGTCTTTGGTTAGGCCTCACTTATAATACTGTGTCCCGTTTTGGTTTCATCTTTGGTTACACTTCAAATTTTTCCCCATATGCAGTCAACAGCATCATTGGTAAACAGTGGCCTTGAACAAAATGTTTTTCATGCACATGAAATACATTTAAAATAATATAAAGACTAGAAGTGATTTCTTATGCTTTAAGTTTAAATCTTTCTTATTAAATCAATTTTGAACATATGCAGCCAAATTGTATTTTCATCATTTAGAGCACCATCTGGTGGTAAAACAAATAACTCCCATTCAGTTCTAAAGTCTCATAAATCTGTAATTCTGCATTTCAGAAAATAAACTGACTGGTGGCTGTTTTTCCACCAAAGACTTTAAAATCCAGTATTTACCAAAATATATTTCATATATATGCTAAGTTAAAGATGTACAAGGTACAAAATGCCAAAGGCCATTTATGCTTTAATTGGATTTACAGGTTAAATTAATACAATTTTATTAACAATTTGCTGACTATGGGCCAATGTTCCTGCCTATGCAAATTCTAACCAAAAAGTAGAAGAAAGGTGGTGCAGTATTAACAAAAAGTGCCAGTAAACTGCTTATTCTTGTTCAGTGCTGCTTTTTTGAAGATTCATACTCTTCAAAATTTAATTAATGAACAAGTTGGGGTGTGAGACTAATTGGATAGCTCTTTCAAAGAGCCGGCACAAGCGCAATGGATCGAATGGCCTCCTGTGCTGTAAGATTGTATGATTTACGACCAGTGACTGATTAAAAAATAGATTTTTGTTTGCTCATTAAGGCCATGTTACGATCATTAATGAGAGTTCGAGCACAGAGGTTGGGAAAAGGGGGGTGAACCTCTGAAGGAGGGTCTAAGTGATTTAAACCAAAGAATTATAGATTAAGACTGAGCAGAGCATAAAGGAAGCTGCATGAGGAATCAAAAATAAAGAAAAAGTCAACAACTGACGTCACAAGACAAGGAGGAGCGTCGAGGGTAAGTCAGTAAGTAGTTAGTTCAATAGTTAGTGTTTTTTGTGGTTATTGGGGATAAAAGGAGCAGGAGCGGAGGCCAGAGAGCAGAAGGAGCAGGAGCAGAGCATATAAAGCTGAGACCAACTCAAACACAGGCAGAAGTTTGAAAGAGTGACATCACAGGACAGCAGGTTGGTGAGTAATACATTTTTTTGCTCTCTAAACTAGGAACCTATAACTTGCTAATACTTTATTAAATTAATAACTTAAAACTAGATAAATTAATTAGTTTAAAAAAAATAAACCAAGTGAATTAATTACATAAAAACTTCAAGAAAATAAATAAAACAAGGTTAGATGGAGATGGCAGTGCAAGTGGTGTGCCATACTGCAGCATGTGGGAGTTTGTGGAGAGCAGCGTGATCCCAGGCAACCACATCTGCACAAAGTGTCTGAAACTCGAAACTTCGGCTCAGAGTTCTTGAGCTGCAATCGGAGGTACAGACATTGCGCTGCATTAGGGAGGGGGAAGAGTGACCTTATCAAGGAGGCAGTCACACCCCTTAGGTTAGGCAGTGGTTTAGATTTGGTTAGTGGTCAGGGACAGGAGGATGTGTCTGCGAGTCAGGCAGGTTTGGGGACCCCAGATGCAGTGGTGGAGGAGCCTCAACCTTTGCCCTTGTCCAATAGGTACGAGATACTTGCTACCTGTGTGGATGAGAACAAAGCCTGCAGGGAGGATGGGCAAATTGACCACGGCACCATGATAGAGGAGGCCATTCAAGTGGGAGGAGCGAAAGGGAATGTGGTAGTGTTAGGGGACGGTATAGTCAGGGGGATGAATACTGTTCTCTGCAGCCACGACATGGAGTCCCGCAGACTGTGTTGCCTGCCCAGTGCCAGGGTTAAGGATATCCCCTCGTGGATGAGGAGTAACATGGAGCAGGAGGGGGAGGATCCAATTGTTGTGGTCCACATAAGAACCAATGACATAGGAAGAACTAGGAATGAGGTTCTGCTGAGGGAGTTTGAGGAGCTAGGGACCAAATTAAAAAGCAGAACCTCAAAGGTAATAATCTCTGGTTTACTACCTGAGCTACACGCAAATTGGCATAGGGACAAACAGATTAGGTGGTGACATGGCTGACAGAGTGGTGTGCGAAGAAGGAGTTTCAATTCACGGGGCACTGGCACCAGTACTGGGGAAAGAGGAAGCTGTTGCTTTCAGAAGGGCTCCACTTAAACCGGGCTGGGACCAGTGTCCTGGAGAATTGAATAACTAGGGCGGTAGATAGGGTTTTTAATTAATAAGGGGGGGGGGAGGGAAGGAGAGGGTTCAAGTAAGGGTAAATTTATAAGTCTAAAGAGAAAAGTCAAGGCTGTAGAGCAGAGTAGCGATTTGGGTAAAAACAAGCAGAGTGTGTCAGGAAGGAACAGAGAGTTTAACAATGGTAATAAGGCATTAGTGACTAAGGTCACAGCAGGGAAAAATAGTAGTTAAAATTAAAGGCGCCATATCTGAATGCACAAAGCATTCGTAACAAGATAGATGAATTAATGGCACAAATAGAAATAAATGGGTTTCATCTAGTACCCATTACAGAGACATGGTTGCAGGATGACCAAGGTTGGGAACTAAATAGTCCAGCATATTTTAAGAAAAAATAGGCAAGATGGAAAAGGAGGGGAGGGGGGATAATAAAGGATGAGATAAAGGCAGTAGTGAGAAAGGATCTTAGCTCAGAAAATCAGGATGTAGTATCAGTATGAGTGGAGTTAAGAAATAACAAGGGGCAGAAAACACTGGTGGGAGTAGTTTACAGGCCCCCTAACAGTAGTTATAATGTTGGACAGAGTATAAATCAGGAAATTAGAGGAGCACGTAACAGGGTTAATGCAATTATCATGGGGGTCTTTAATTTTCATATAGACTGGGCAAACCAAATTGGCAAAAGTAATTTGGAGGACGAGTTCATGGGCTAGACAGACTAGATGCAGGGAGGATGTTTCCCCTGGCTGGGGGGTCCAGAACGAGGGGTCGCAGTCTCAGGATACAGAGTAGGACATTTAGGACTGAGATAAGGAGAAATTTCTTCACTGAGGATGGTGAACCTTTGGAATTCTCTACTACAGGAGGCTGTGAAGGCCAAGTCATTGAATATATTTAAGAAGGAGCTAGATAGATTTCTAGACACAAAAGGTTCAAGGGGTATGGGGAGAGAGTGGGAATATGGCTAACTAGAGAAGTTAAGGATAGTATTAGATTAAAAGAGTAGTAAGTACTAAGCCTGAGGATTGGGAGGTTTTAGAAAGCAGCAAAGGATGACCAAGAAATTGATAAAGAGGGAGAAAATTGAATGAGAGTAAACCAGCAAGAAATATAAAAACAGATTGTAAGAGCTTCTACAAGTATGTAAAAAGGGAGAGAGTAGTAAAAGTAAATGCAGCTCCCTTCAAGGCTGAGACAGGAGAAATTATAATGGGGAATAAGGAAATGGCAGAGACATTAAACAAATATTTTGTATCTGTCTTCACAGTAGAAGACACAAAAAAATACCAGAAATAGTGGGGAACCAAGGGTCTAATGAGAGTGAGGAACTTAAATTAATTAAGATTAGTAAAGAAAAAGTACTAGAGAAATTAATGGGACTAAAAGCCAACAAATCCCCTGGACCTGATGGCCTACATCCTGGAGTTTTAAGAGTTGACTGCAGAGCTAGTGGATGCATTGGTTTTGATCTCTTGCATAATTCCCTAGAGATTAGAACGGTCCCCATGGATTGGAAGGTAGCAAATGTAACCCCACTATTCAGGAAAGGAGGGTAGCCTGACATCAGTAGTGGGGAAAATGCTAGAATCTATTATTAAGGATCCAGTAACAGGGCATTTAGAAAATCATAATATGCTTAGGCAGAGTCAACACAGTTTTATGAAAGGGAAATCGTATTTGACAAATCTATTAGAGCTTTTTGAAGGTGTAATTAGCAGGGTAGATAAGGAGGACGTTGGCAGGTTGTAATTGGTGGGGTGTTGCAAGGATCAGTGCTTGAGCCTCAGCTGTTTACAATATATATCAATGACTTAGATGAGAGACAGAGTGTAATGTATCCAAGTTTGCTGACAATACAAAGCTAGGTGGGAAAATAAGCTGTGAGGAGGATGCAAAGAGGCTGCAAAGGGATATAAACAGGTTAAGTGAGTGAACGAGAAAGTGGCAGATGGAGTATAATGTGGGGAAATGTGAAATTATCCACTTTGGTAGGAAGAATAGAAAAGCAGAATATTTTTTAAATGGTGAGAGGCTAAGAAATGTTTGTGTTCAGAGGGATTTGGGTGTCCTTGTACATGTATCACAAAGTTAACACGCAGGTATAGCAAGAAATTAGGAAGGCAAATGGTATGTTATACTCCCAACTCCCTTGCAATAAAGGCTAAGAGTAAGCAGGTCTTGCTGCAATTATACAGGGCTCTGGTGAGACCACACCTGGAGTACTGTGTACACTTTGATCTCCTTACCTAAGGAAGGACATATTTGCCTTAAAGGGGGTGCAACAAAGGTTCACTAGATTGATTCCTGGGATGAGAGGGTTGTCTAAGAGGAGAGAATGAGCCTATATTCTCTGGAGTTAAGATGATGAGAGGTGATCTCATAAAATTCTGAGGGCTTGATAGGGTAGATGCTGAGAGGCTGTTTCCCCTGGCTGGAGAGTCCAGAACTAGGGGTCATAGTCTCAAGGTAAGGGGTTTGGCCGCTTAGGACAGAGATGAGGAAAAATTTCATCACTCAGAGGGTTGTGAATCTTTGAAATGCTGTACCCCAGAGTATATTCAAAACTGAGATCAATAGATTTTTGGACACTAAGGGAATTAAGGGATATGGGGTAGGGTGGGAAAGTGGAGTTGAGATAGAAGATCAGCCAGAATCTTATTGAATGGAGGAGCAGGCTCGAAGGGCCAAATTGTCTACTCTCCTATTTTTTATGTTCTTGTGAACTCGTGCAATTGCAGTCAAATCAAAAAGTCAATACTTTACTCCAAGTCAGACTTCGATTCGGTCAGTTCAATGAAAAGGATATTCCAAATATCAGAGTACACAGTTTTCTGCCCAATAGCATCATTGTAATGCCCATAGGAGGGTCTATCACATATGGGGGGGGGGGGAAGAGAGAGAAGAAACAGGAAGACTCACCATACAAATGGCATAAGAAGCACTCAACACACCAAGTAGTAGCCAAGGTAGCTGGTGTCCTACAACAGATTCAGCTACTTGGACATGGCAAATGAAAACTGAAGTGTGCCATTGGTCAAAAAGACCTGCAGGAGCAATCAACCATCTTTCATACACTGCCAGTGGGAGTGGCCACCTCTACCTTTATGTCAGAGACTACCAGACAGCCACAGGGGATATCACATTCTTGAGGAGTTGTTTCTATTCCAACTATACCCTGTGCAAAGGAAAAAACTTGTATTTATATAGCACTGTTCACAACCTCAGAATCTCCCAAAACACTTCACAACCAGTGGGTGAGCGGCGGGAGAGAGCGAGACCAGAGCGGGGATATAAACAGCGCGGAGAGAGCGAGAGTTCAGTCGGTGAGCGGCGGGAGAGAGCGAGACCAGAGCGGGGATATAAACAGCGCGGAGAGAGCGGGACTTCAGTCGGTGAGCGGCGGGAGAGAGCGAGACCAGAGCGGGGATAAAAACAGCACGGAGAGAGCGGGAGTTCAGTCGGTGAGCGGCGGGAGAGAGCGAGACCAGAGCGGGGATATAAACAGTGCGGAGAGAGGGAGAGTTCAGTCGGTGAGCGGCGGGAGAGAGCGAGACCAGAGCGGGGATATAAACAGCGCGGAGAGAGGGAGAGTTCAGTCGGTGAGCGGCGGGAGAGAGCAAGACCAGAGCGGGGATATAAACAGCGCGGAGAGAGCGAGAGTTCAGTCGGTGAGCGGCGGGAGAGAGCGAGACCAGAGCTTACTCTGAGAGCGAGACTCTGAGACCAGCGGCAGTTCGGGGTGACATCACCAGTCAGAAAGTGACGCGGCACAGGGGAGGCAGCTGATTGGTGAGTAGGTTCAGGTGAGTATTTCTACCATTTTACTGTAAGTAAAGTAATAAGAAAGGGAAGATCTGCAGGTTTTATAGCAGATAGTGTTTTTTTTTAGTGAACCTAGGTCCCTAGTATAGATAACATTTTCTAATTTCAACGTAATTTAAAAGGGGTAACTCAGCTAAGGCAAGTCATGGCAGCAGACCTCGCACCCGTGATATGCTCCTCCTGCAAGATGTGGGAAGTCATGGACACTACCAGTGTCCCTGCCGACCATGTGTGCGGGAAGTGTGTCCACCTGCAGCTACTGACCGATCGTATCTCGGAGCTGGAGCTGCGGGTGGACTCACTGTGGAGCATCCGCGATGCAGAGAAACTCGTGGATAGCACGTTTAGCGAGTTGGTCACACCGCAGGTAAAGGGTATACAGGCAGGAAGTGAATGGGTGACCACCAGGAAGAGTAAGAGGTGCAGGCAGGTAGTGCAGGGGTCCCCTGTGGCCATCCCCCTCTCAAACAGATATGCCACTTTGGATGCTGTTGTGGGGGATGACTTATCAGGGGAAGGCAGCAGCAGCCAACTTCCTGGCACCACGGGTAGCTCTGCTGCACAGGCTGGGAGGAAAAAGAGTGAAAGAGCTATAGTGATAGGGGACTCAATTGTAAGGGGAATAGACAGGCGTTTCTGCGGCCGCAACCGAGACTCCAGGATGGTGTGTTGCCTCCCTGGTGCAAGGATCAAGGACGTCTCGGAGCGGCTACAGAACATTTTGGAGGGGGAGGGCGAACAGCCAGCTGTCGTGGTGCACATAGGCACCAACGATATAGGTAAAAAAGGGGATGAGGTCCTAAAAGCAGAATATAGGGAGTTAGGAGGTAAATTAAAAAATAGGACCTCAAAGGTAGTAATCTCAGGATTGCTGCCAGTGCCACGTGCTAGTCAGAGTAGAAATAGGAGGATATTTCAAATGAATACGTGGCTAGAGGAATGGTGCAAGGGGGAGGGATTCAAATTCCTGGGACACTGGAAACGGTTCTGGGGGAGGTGGGACCAGTACAAACCGGACGGTCTGCACCTGGGCAGGGCCGGGACCGCTGTCCTAGGAGGAGTGTTTGCTAGTGCTCTTGGGGAGGGTTTAAACTAAAGTGGCAGGGGGTTGGGAACCTGAGCAGGGAGAGAGAGGAAAGCGTAACAGGAAGGGACAGAAGGTATGGAGTAATAGGTAAAGTGTTAAAAAAGGAAAAAGCAGGAACTAAGCGTCACAAAACAGATTTGAAAGTTCTTTATCTGAATGCACGTAGCATTCGTAACAAAATGGACGAGTTAACGGCACAAATAACTATGTATGGGTATGATCTTGTGGCCATTACAGAAACATGGCTGCAGGGTGACAACCACTGGGAATTAAATATGCCAGGGTATTTAACAATCAGGAAGGACAGGCAGGAAGGAAGGGGAGGTGGGGTGGCTATGTTAATAAAGGAAGGAATCACTGTAATACAGATAAATGATATTGGGACAAAGCATCAAGATAATGAAACAGTTTGGGTGGAGATAAGGAATAATAAGGGGAAAAAAACATTAGTGGGCGTAGTATATAGGCCTCCTAATAGTTGCAGCTCTGCTGGAAGAAGTATTAATCAGGAAATAGTCAGGGCATGTAATAAGGGAACAGCTATAATTATGGGGGATTTTAATTATCATATTAACTGGACAAATCAAATTGGGCAGAGCAGCCTTGAAGACGAGTTCATTGAGTGCATCAGGGATGGATTTCTTGAGCAGTATGTAACTGATCCTACAAGGGGGCAGGCAACCTTGGACCTGGTCCTGTGTAATGAGTCAGGATTAATTAATAATGTCCTAGTTCAGGATCCCCTTGGAACGAGCGACCACAACATGGTTGAATTCCATATCCAATTAGAGGGTGAGAAGGTTGATTCTCAAACAAGCGTACTGAGCTTGAATAAAGGAGACTATGATGGTATGAGAGCGGAATTGATTAAAGTGGACTGGGAAAATAGATTAAAGGGTAAGACGGTACATGAGCAGTGGTGTTCATTTAGGGAGTTATTTTACAACTTTCAAAATAAATATATTCCACTGAGGAAAAAAGGGTGTAAAAGAAATGACAGCCATCCGTGGCTAAGTAAAGAAATCAAGGATAGTATCCGACTAAAAACAAGGACATATAAGGTAGCCAAACTTAGTGGGAGGATAGAAGATTGGGAATTCTTCAAAAGACAGCAAAAAGTAACTAAAGGATTGATTAAGAAAGGGAAGTTAGATTATGAAAAGAAATTAGCAAAAAATATAAAAACAGATAGCAAGAGTTTCTATAGTTATATAAAAAGAAAAAGGGTGGCTAAGGCAAACGTAGGTCCCTTAGAGGATGAGACCGGGAAATTAATGGTGGGAAACATGGAGATGGCAAAAATGCTGAACAAATATTTTGTTTCAGTCTTTACAGTAGAGGACACTAAGAATATCCCAACACTGGACAAACAGGGGACTCGACAGGGGGAGGAGCTAAATACGATTAAAATCACTCAGGAGATGGTACTCAGTAAAATAATGGGACTCAAAGCGGATAAATCCCCTGGACCTGATGGCTTCCATCCTAGGGTCTTGAGGGAAGTGGCAGTAGGGATTGTGGATGCTTTGGTGATAGTTTTCCAAAATTCCCTGGACTCAGGAGAGGTCCCGGCAGATTGGAAAACTGCTAATGTAACACCGTTATTTAAAAAGGGTAGTAGGCAGAAGGCTGGAAATTATAGGCCAGTTAGCTTAACATCTGTGGTGGGTAAAATTTTGGAGTCTATTATTAAGGAGACAGTAACGGAACATTTAGATAAGCATAATTTAATAGGACAAAGTCAGCATGGCTTTATGAAGGGGAAGTCATGTCTGACAAATTTGCTTGAGTTCTTTGAGGATATAACGTACAGGGTGGATAAAGGGGAACCAGTGGACATAGTGTATTTAGACTTCCAGAAGGCATTCGACAAGGTGCCACATAAAAGATTATTACTTAAGATAAAAAATCACGGGATTGGGGGTAACATTCTGGCATGGGTGGAGGATTGGTTATCGAACAGGAAGCAGAGAGTTGGGATAAATGGTTCATTTTCGGACTGGCAACCAGTAACCAGTGGTGTTCCACAGGGGTCGGTGCTGGGTCCCCAACTCTTTACAATCTATATTAACGATTTGGAGGAGGGGACCGAGTGCAACATATCAAAATTTGCAGATGATACAAAGATGGGAGGGAAAGTAGAGAGTGAGGAGGACATTAAAAACCTGCAGGGGGATATAGACAAGCTGGGTGAGTGGGCGGAGATTTGGCAGATGCAATATAATATTGGAAAATGTGAGGTTATGCACTTTGGCAGGAAAAATCAGAGAGCAAGTTATTTTCTTAATGGCGAGAGACTGGAAAGTACTGCAGTACAAAGGGATCTGGGGGTCCTAGTGCAAGAAAATCAAAAAGTTGGTATGCAGGTGCAGCAGGTGATCAAGAAAGCCAACGGAATGTTGGCTTTTATTGCTAGGGGGATAGAATATAAAAACAGGGAGGTATTGCTGCAGTTATATAGGGTATTGGTGAGACCGCACCTGGAATACTGCATACAGTTTTGGTCTCCATACTTAAGAAAAGACATACTTGCTCTCGAGGCAGTACAAAGAAGGTTCACTCGGTTAATCCCGGGGATGAGGGGGCGGACATATGAGGAGAGGTTGAGTAGATTGGGACTCTACTCATTGGAGTTCAGAAGAATGAGAGGCGATCTTATTGAAACATATAAGATTGTGAAGGGGCTTGATCGGGTGGATGCAGTAAGGATGTTCCCAAAGATGGGTGAAACTAGAACTAGGGGGCATAATCTTAGAATAAGGGGCTGCTCTTTCAAAACTGAGATGAGGAGAAACTTCTTCACTCAGAGGGTGGTAGGTCTGTGGAATTTGCTGCCCCAGGAAGCTGTGGAAGCTACATCATTAGATAAATTTAAAACAGAAATAGACAGTTTTCTAGAAGTAAAGGGAATTGGGGGTTATGGGGAGCGGGCAGGAAATTGGACATGAAGCTGAGTTCGGATCGGTCAATGCCCTGTGGGTGGCGGAGAGGGCCCAGGGGCTGTGTGGCCGGGTCCTGCTCCTACTTCTTGTGTTCTTTAGATTTGTGGTTGGGATCAGATCAGCCATGATCTTATTGAATGGCGGAGCAGGCTCGAGGGGCCGATTGGCCTACTCCTGCTCCAATTTCTTATGTTCTTATGTAAATGTGTGGTCACTGTTAGTTTGTAGGCAAAGGCAGCAGCCAATTTGCACACAGCAAGGTCCCACAAACAGTAATGAGATAAATGACCATTCATCTGTTTTGGTGGTAGTAGTTGACTGATGTATATTGGCCAGGACACCAGAATTCACTCATCATTTTTGGACCCTTTTGTGTCTACCTTAATAAATAGATAGGTCTCAGTTTAATGTTGTATCTGAGAGGCTGGGCCTCCAACAATGCAACACTATGTCAACCTAGAGTATGTGCTCAAATCCAGACATGGAGCTTGAGCCCACAATCTCCTGACTCCGAAGCAAGAGTGGCACTATAATGATGATTTCACTTCAAACACTACTGTGGCTACCACATGTTCTATCACAGAAAGTTACATAGACAACCAAAAAGGTCCAACCTGCCATACCACCTTTCAAAGTCTGAATGGAGGCAAGTGATTGGTCAACATGGACCCATTGACCATACTGGAAAGTGGGCCCACTTCTCATACAATTAAGCATTTTGCATTTGTGTACATTAGTACACAATGCCTCCACTTGCAGTACAAACAGTCACTTTAACATACACAATTTGAAGGGCATTAAAGCACAGCTTCCATGATTGTTGGTCTAGCTTATTGCCTGATCAAGTGCACCTTGATTCTGGTAGAGCACACAATGTAACTGTTCAGAATTTGTAGTGTGATTGAAATGAATTAAATTGTTCATCATTTTCAATAATGATTTTGATGAGGACATAGATGGTACAATTCTTAAATTTGCAGATGACACAAAAATACATATGGGCTGAGTAATTTAGACCACATGTGAAGACAAAAAAAGCAAAAGGGAAGTTGTGGACACACAATTACAGAGTGAACAAAAATTAAGTGGCAAACATCAACTCGCATTTAAATCACAACTTTTAACAGAAAATATCCCATGGTGCTTTACAAAGGGGAGGAGAAAAATACTTACATTCTGCAACTCCAAACTATGTACAAAAATAACATCCACCATACAATGAAGTCTGTATGGATGTGAAGCAGACATTGTCATGATATGCTATTCTTTGTCGCCAAGCTACACCTCCAAAGACAAAAGATTACACATCTCGTGCTTGTATGAAACAAATCTTTAATTTACAAATTTATTTAAAATACATTGGTTCCATTTTTTTTTTAAGAAGTTTGGACAGCTTGCATCATCACCAAAGTACTAAAATAAATACAACCAATTCTTAAAAGAAGATTTCTGTAGAGGAAAGTGCTTAAAACTAATTGACCCCAATCTCTCGTGAAGTATCAATCGCTAGGTCCTGCAGCAGCTTTTTACATCCAGATTCATTTTTGCAAGTTGGAGCAAATTAAGCAATGTATGAAGTAAATGAAGCATTTTACATTTAAAAATACTTCCATCAACAGACCCCCTTCAAAGCAACGTGAAAAGGTTTGAGCGGATTCCTCACTTTAAAAGTGAAAGTAACAGTACGAAGGCCTAGTTTCACTCAAATCATTTTAAAGCAAAACTGTAATCTTTAACCAATGAGACATTGGTTCAATTTATGATTCTTCTGGTATCAGTAATGCAGTCATTAATCATACCACAACAAAAAGATCATTGCTCTAGGCATCCAATCCAGTTCATGTTGGAAGATGAGGCCCTAACTGCCATCAAATATCACATTTCAAGTCAGTCAGGTTCGGGATACATACTTTGAATGGTAATAGTACACAATTGCAAAGTTATATTTACTTTTAACAAAGGGATACTTATATTTGATACTCAGATGATGAAAATGAGAGCAAGAGCTACAGTTTCCTGTTAAAAAATTTAAAGTAAAAAAAAATCTTAATTCTATTTTCTTCCTTTTAAACAGGATTAATTATAACTTTAATAACAGGTATTTGATAAAAGCGTAAACAAGAACAACTCGTTTTAAATGAACTCATTTATGTTGAAGATTAACAACAGGACAGTACTACCATAAAACAAGTTCAATCCCCCGGCTGAAATTCCTGCTTTTAATTGTTTAAGTCAATTGAACAGGACAACGATGATTTGGGGTTTCTACAGTGCTACTGGGTCCTGAATTTTCCCTTCCAGTCGAAGAGGAATATTCCACCCTAGATGCCATTAAAATGCTATATGAACACCACCGCAGGATAAACATTAACTAAAAGAAAAGCTATTCCTGAAGCCACTATTTTGCACCCACAACAGTCTACCAGTAAAAAAAATGTTTTTTAGGCATGGATATGTAAATAATTCTTATAAAAATACACAAAGGTTACCACTATGCACAAGTCCATGGTGTTATGGCCCAGCACTCCACAAAGCCAGCAAAACATTTGTGATGTGTAATTTTTATTACTAAATTCACCTGATCAAGAGGACAGGAGAAAGAAAGAGACGTAGAGAAGACAGAAAGAAAGTGAAGGAAGAGAGAGGAAATAGAGAAAAAGAAAAGAGAGAAAATAAACATATTTCAGGATACAACCCAAAGGATCATCACTATTGCCCTGCTGGACCATTGCAGATTAGCCTAAAGTGTGGCTTCCCTCCCATGCCTTCTACTGATCTAGAAAATAATCAGGAACTTTTCAGCATTTACAAATGTTAAATGGCAAAAATGTTTTTTTTTAAAAAAGCACCCATGTTTAATTCCTCTGGATAGTACACTGCCAAACATCTCCAAAATTTGTGCCAGGAGAAGAATACTCATTTTGTAGTAAAATGTCTGTTAAAAACATCAAGGTTCAGTAAAACATATCAGCTGTGGTCAGTGCTGTTTGCTGTTGGTTTCTTCTTCAGATGTACCAGCTGTCCCATTGTGGTTGTTAGTTAAACCTGATCCAAGACCATACAAATGTCCACAGTACTTTGTGTCATCAATGTTGTCTTCAAAAAATAACTGAGAAATAAAAGTATAAATATTTAGGATGCATTTACAGCAACAGCCAACACTGGGAGGTATGGGGTTCATAATAGAACTCCTGTGCACAAATGAGTAACCTCACCCCATAATGCGAGGTCAGCTAATCTAAATATTTTGACAGTACGCGAGTATGTAGCAATCAATTCGCCAGGAGCACTGGGGTTGGTGCAAAATTTTGGGCAGCAGCAGCCAGTGAAGGCCTATTGGCTACCCCTAGAGCAGTAACATTTTTGTTTCAGTAAGGGAAGCCAAAATACAGACGAGGTTGTAATTTAAGTAGCCATAAGTGAGCAAGGGGCCCCAAAGCATAAAATGCTTCTGTTTACCAGGTCTCCCCTTCAGAGACCATTAGGAACGGGCACTTGACAACTAGTGCACTACATAGGCACTCCAGTCACCTAATACTGAAATCCCCAATTTAAATATTTTTATGGCCTTAATAAGCCTTGCACTTTGTGTAGGCTCCCAGCATCCTTTGTGCTGACCAGCACTGAGCCAATCAGGAACATTGTAGGCCTCATACCTGTCCACCCAAAAATAAATGGAACGAAAGCCTGCTGTGCACGACACTGTGTGTTACAACAGTCCCTTCATCTCACACTTAGGATTTGGATGTAGCCTGGCCAGATGTGTATTTTTTTTAAAATGGCTCCATTTTATTTAGTTATTATGTGTCCTCTTTTACCCTCTTCTAACTATACAGACAAAAATTGGATCTTTTGCCTTTGGTTTCATATAGTTTTAAATAGGGTAACTTCATATTAAAATGGCATCAGCCAGCTGTGCCCGAGATAAGTTGAGTTATCTTGATGTCTCAGTCAACATTCCTCCCTCAACCAATACCACCAGAAAACAGGTTCATTGGTTATTTATGCCATTGCTGTTTGTGGGATTTGGCTGCTGCTTTTGTCTATTTAATAGTCTGCATGTGTTCTAGCACCGTCCTTACTCATCCAGATGAGCATAAATAACATGCTGCAAAATATAAGTTAAGGGTTGTATGGTACAGAATTGGAAAGACGGAAAAACAAGTAAAAGTAGGAAAAAAATTACTCTGCATTACTTAAAGCATTTATTTTCTGCAACCTGTACAGGATTTTTCTTGCCATGAAAAAGGAGTTGAACAGTTGATCAATTTATTTTTAACTAATTTGCTGTAACATTTGTCACTTTCATACCTCCCTCATTCTGAAGAAAGCCATGCCCGTCAGCAGTGAGTCTGAGCCTGCCTGGTGCTGCCGTCCAATTCGCTCCAGCTCAAGCTGTTCAGCAACTTCTTGTAGACCACCCTGTGAAAAAAGTCCACTAACTATTAAGTATGGCTGCTTAATTTCAGACTAGATGGCTGCTGCAGAATTTAAGTTTGATAACACTCTTCTTTGGGTTAGAAGAGAGGGTGATTAGGAAGCCACTGGCCTAGAAATTGGTTTGTGTCGACCTACCGACGAGAACTGGGCGCAGGGGATGTACGACCCCTGCGCTGGAACGGGTAGGCCTAAGGCCTCGTTTACATCAGACCAGCAAGCTACAGGTGCCTGCTGGGTGTCCTTATGCAGATCACCAGTGAAGACCATTTGAAATTCGGGCCGCTGCTTCACCAGAAGTGGGAGGAGACAGCGAACGGGAGAGTGGTGGCAGTGGGGGGATGGAGAGGGAGGCACAAGCTGTGGCTAGCCCGTGGTTTTAATGTGGAGCTGGGAGAAGCACTCCTGCACCTGCAAGAAAAAGCCACTAGATTGATTCCTGGGATGAGAGGGTTGTCCTATGAGGAGAGATTGGGTAGAATGGGCCCATATTCTCTGGAGTTTAGAAGAATGAGAGGTGATCTCATTGAAACATAAAAGATTTTAAGAGGGCTTGACAGGGTAGATGCCAAGAGGATGTTTCCCCTGGCTGGAGAGTCTTCAACTAGGGGACAGAGTCTCAGGATAAGGTGTCGGACATTTAGGACTGAGATAAGGAAGAATTTCTTCACTCAGAGGGTGGTGAATCTTTGGAATTCTCTATCCCGGAGAGCTGCGGATACTCAGTTGTTGAATATATTCAAGACTGAGATCTATAGATTTTTGGACTCTAAGGGAATCAAGGGATATGGGGATCGAGCAGGAAAATAGAGTAGAGGTCAAAGATCAGCCATGATTTTATTGTAAACAATTTTACAACACCAAGTTATAGTCCAGCAATTTTATTTTAAATTCACAAGCTTTCGGAGGCTTCCTCCTTCCTTCACCTGAGGAAGGAGGAAGCCTCCGAAAGCTTGTGAATTTAAAATAAAATTGCTGGACTATAACTTGGTGTTGTAAAATTGTTTACAATTGTCAACCCCAGTCCATCACCGGCATCTCCACATCATGATTTTATTGAATGGCGGAGCAGGTTCGAGGGGCCATATGGTGTACTCCTGCTTCTATTTCTTATGAAATGAATCACTATGCTTGACTTAAACTAGAGACTTCCTCATTGCATACATAATAAATCTTTAATTTTAATCTTGACAAGAAACTTATCTGATGGAAGTACAACAATTTTAGTCAATGATTATTTCCCTAATTTTTGTAAAACGCTGACATCCAGACACATGCGCATTGACACAAAAGTCTTACTATGTGAACCTACTTGTAATGACGTCAGTGAGATTAAAAGTACACCTGCTACATCAGAGCACTTTTCTTCATTATTACTGCTCTTACTGTTGTTCAATTGAGATACCAAACACAACCAGAAAACATGCAATTTAAATTCAATTTCACACAAGTACCTTAAGGTTTTTGCAGCTTTTCATCAGGTACTTCACATCGTAGATAGCAGGAAAGAACAAATGCAGGATATCAAAGAACTCTTGCTCTTCTTCAGGTAGTCGTGAGTGGGTTAGAAGTTTAATCAAGTAGCCAAAGTCATAACCACTGCACCAAACACAAATTTCTCAGGCTTAATACAATTTTCATATTTTAGAACTGCACAGTTTGATGGTTAGAATGAAAAGTTTCAAGTTTTTAAAAAAAAAATCTACTCATGCCACAAGAACAAAAGAACTAATAGAGGTCTCAAAGATTATTAAAATAAAGATCACTGATGGGAGGTTCCCTTTCCCGCCTCCCCCCACATTTTCTCCAAAGGCTACATATGAATCCTTAGCTGAGAGGGTAGGGAAGTCTCTGCTAATGCCTTTCTCCAACTGTTAAGTAGTACGTATGCAAAAGCTGTTGGATTTTCTGAGGTTCCCCTCAAGTGGCAACCAATCTCCACTCAGCATCTCCAAAAAAGCAATTTCTCAATCTCAGCCATGTGGGGAACTGCAAACCCACATTGAATCAAAGAATCATGCAGCATAGGAGGCAGCCAAATTTTCCATTGTGCCTGTGCTGGCTCTTTGGAAGGGCTATTCAATTAGTCCCGCTCCTCTGCTCTTTCCCCATAGCCATACAATTTTTACCCCTTCAAGTATTTATCCAATTCCCTTTTGAAAGTTACCACTGAATCTGCTTCCACCACCCTTTCAGGCGGCGCATTCTGGATCAAATTTAAATTTAAAACAGAAATGGACAGTTTCCTAGAAGTAAAGGGAATTAGGGGTTACGGGGAGCGGGCAGGAAATTGGACATGAATTTGGATTTGAGGTTAGGATCAGATCAGCCATGATCTTATTGAATGTCGGAGCAGGCTCGAGGGGCCGATTGGCCTACTCCTGCTCCTATTTCTTATGTTCTTATCATAACTCACTGTGTGTAAAAAAAAAATTCTCATCTCCCTTCTGGTTCTTTTGCAAATTACCTTAAATCTGTGCCCTCTGGTGACCCTCCTGTCAGTGGAAACGGTTTCTCCCTATTTACTCGATCAAAACCCCTCATAATTTTGAACACCTCTACCAAATCTCCTCTTAACTTTCTCTGCTCTAAGGAGAACAATCCTAGCTTCTCCAGTCTCTCCATGTAACTGAAGTCCCTCATCCCTGGTACCATTCCAGTAAATCTCCTCTACACCTTGTCCAAGGCCTTGACATCCTTCCTAAAGTATGGTGCCCAGAATTGGTCACAATACTCCAGCTGAGGCCGAACCAGTGTTTTATAAAGGTTTAGCATAACTTCCTTGCTTTAGTACATAAAGGTTTATGAGTGATACATATCAATTCTAATATAAACTCTCCTACAAAAAACTTCCTCAGCATAATTCCTCACAAATATGAACTACTCCAGCATATGGGACAGAAAACAAATCCTCTCTTTTACTATGCAGCAAAGTAATTTGCTAGTGTTTGAGAATTGCAACTTGAGGTGTTCTGGGGAATGTCAACTTGGGGTATTAATTCTAAATCACTGGTCAGCTGTCTTAAAAGGAAGCATTCTGTTTGCAACAGTTTGTAGAAATTTAAAAAGGATTTCAGCTTCACAGTCACCATGTGCAATTCAATGCATTAAAAAAAATCTCAGAAAGGTAAGCATATGTTGAAGACCGGCCCTACGTTAATAAAGGGATTGGTGGAGGGGTGGGTTAGCAAGACTGTGGACAATTCATTGCCAGGGAAATGGGGGTCTAGCTACAGATGGAAGTTAATATCCAACTCCAGCTCTTCCTGAAGGGAATTTCAAAAATATAAAGCAATACATGCAATTTTGATTTTCTTGCCTCGAGTTAAAAGCACTTGGTTGCTCGAGTGGCTCAGGTGGTAAGTGCAGGATCAGACATGTCACTTAGCCTACAGGTTCAATCCTTGGTCTGTGCTGAATTAGCTAAGCTCAGCCAGGACAGCAATGAAGTTGCTACAATTGGCCTCAGCATCCGTAAACAGGGACAATGGAAAAATACAGGGTGTGACAATAAGAGTTTTTGATCCATAAAACACATATAAAACATACTAATCACTGCCACAGACAGTATGCCTGAGTCAAAACCCCAGTCACCTTTGATCCCTTGTCAATCAAATTGTAGGTTCCTTGATAGATTGACAAGGATTCATATGCTGATTCCATTTCAACCACAGAGACAGAAGTTGTTTTTTCTAATTGTTATCAATTATCAAAAAAGATTATTAGGATGCCAATAAGTGTCAGTTCACATGTTGTCCACTTGAGTGTTAAAAATAATTAACATTTTGTTCTGAGAAAGGATCAGCAGGGACTTGGTCTACTTATCGAAACTACTTTTCAGCCATGAACAGGAGAGCAAGTATTGGGAGAAGACCAAACAAGGTGTCAACTCCTGATCATTTTCCTAGTCATCCTTGCATGTGTGGATACAAAATCTAGCACAGCTATGATGGCTTCAACAATCAAATTGCCTGCCTACAGTTTGTTTAAGCTCACATGAAGAATGGCCAACCATCAGAGGGACCAGATGGCGGCTGGTGCCTGTTGAACTGTATTTCAGCAAGAACCAGTGTCTTCAGGAGAGGAGAAAAAGAAGAGAAATATGGGAAAAAAAGCACATGATCAGGTCAATGACATAAATCAATGTCAAAAGCTCCGTTTTAATTGCAGGGACCAACCTGTGAAACGAAAGCCACTTAACATTATCACACAGCACGACCCCAGATGTCATCAGCAACTCTGCAAAATAAGAGGTTTCAATCCCTTCTTCTTCGTGTTTTTTGAACTGGAGCCCAGAAGTTCTCAGCAGATCTATCGAGTCTTGAGAGTACATGTCCTCCCTTTAAAAAAAAAATTCTTAAAGTGTGTTTTTCCTCTCTATTGTGACCTGTAAAATTAACAATGACCATTCGATTGATACTAAAACTCAAATTTTATCTAGTTATTTTTCCGTAAAAGTAAGTAACCCATGAATAGGTTGTATCACCCATTATACAATTGCCACATAAAAGAATAATCACTGCAGTAAAAAGTTCTGTAGACAACAGTTACTAATTATAAAATAAGATTTTGAAACTGGATCACTTTAAAGAAATTAAATGTTATCCTGTTAAAATGCATGAAGGTACCCCCAATGACTCAGTAAGTTTATCCAGTGAATAACTGTACCACAGAGACCAGGACGGTACCATATATGAGCCAAATCTATGAAGAGTTAATCAATCCCACCCAGGGTGGCAGTCGGGTACCATAATTGGCGTTAGCACCATAGGATTGGGGGAAATGGAGTCCTGCTCCTGATCACTATCCAGCAAACCCTGCTGGAACTGCACGTGCATGACACTGGGCAAGAACTTCTGGGATAGAGCTCAGCTGTAAGGGCCATATAGTCAAATAGTTCATTGAATAATGACCACTTGGATGAGATACTAGAGGGTGACCAGCACTAATAAAATCAACAAGTCAAGCATTCACGAGAGATGGGGAAAGAAGGTAAAGGAAAAAAAAACATGATACATACAATTGGGCAAAGTTATTTGTACTTACGTGAGGTTGAATTTAAAGTTGAATTGCCAGGTGGAGGTTCCAGGAGGGTACTGGTTTTTTTCGTTCATGAAAGTCAATCCGAGCTGGATGATTTTCAGCAAGTCCACATTACATCGCAGAAGCTGGTACTGGTAATCTACAGTGCTACGGAATTCTCCAATTGGTCTTACCACAACACCAGGAAACTCTGTATCCTATAAAAGATCAAATATGGAACACATCATAGTTGATCAATTATTAATACAACTTTGAAAAAAATCTCGGTAAATTGATGACCCAAGGGAGATAAAATCAAACAGCTCGTGAAATGAGAGTGAAAGTTAAATATTGTTAACGGAGCACAGAACAGTCTCACGTCTCATTTATGCCGAGACCCAGTGCTGTTATCCTGGATCCAGTTCCAAATCCATAATGGATAGTCTGTATAGCTGCCCATTCATACTGTTGGGCAGCTTCAGTACTGGTCATTCCCATGTTGCATTCCACCCCTGATGTACAACCATAAAAAGGCAGAGGGGGGGAAAGGACAAGAATTTCAATAAAAATGTCAAAAACATGTGCTTGTGGGAATAGCATAGTAAGCAGCTGGAGAGGAGGCAGAAGAAAAAAAATCACCAGTGTGGTCATATTTGTAATACTGTCTGAAATTTTGGGTAGATACATTGAAAACAACGTTAATGCATTGAACAGCAATAATAATAATGGACAGACACAAGTAACAAGGAGAGAATAGCAGAGCCAAGCTTGTTTTTATTGTAGAAAAGATGGAGGGGCAGGTGGGGAAATGCAGGGTCCAGGTCTTGATAAAAAATGTAAGCAGTTTTGAACTATGAATGTAGAAAAAGATGACACAGTGAAACTGAGTCAGATTCAAAATGAATCTAATGCTTGTAAGGAAGGTGATTTTTTTTCCCCCAAAGCAGTGAATATGTGGACAAATCTGCCAGCAAAAGAAGCTGATGCTATACCAGTTAATTCCTGCAAAAACAATTTGGATATAGAAAGAGATCAAAATTCTTCAAAGAATATGATTGTTTCTATGCTGATGAAAACAGAAAATGCTGGAAAACACCCAGGTCAGGCAGGATGTGTGGAGAGAGAAAGAGTGTTAACATTTCAGGTCGATGACCTTTCAGCAGAACTGTCATCGACCTGCAGTTCTGATGAAAGGTCATTGACCTGAAAAGTTAACTCTGTTTCTCTCCACAAAAGCTGCCTGACCTGCTGCTTGGTGTCCATCATTTTCTGTTTTTATTTCAGATTTCCAACATCCACGGTGTTTTGCTTTTGCTATAATTTCTACGCTGCTGGAATTACAGGTGTGGGCGTTAACAGGCCTAGGATGAATAGTGGAGATGCAAGAACAGATAAATATTCTGGAGTTTCATTTAATTATCTTTAGGAACAGGTAGCATATGTGCAGCGCTTTCCTCAAGGAGTTTAAATGCGTGGTAGAAAGTATATTGTGTATAGAAGGAACACACTTGGTGTACCAAATGACTATTTCCCATTCCATGTTTACTTGTGCTCAAAAATCTTCTATCATATTGTCACACCTCCAAATCAGCATCTGTTTCTCACTGCCACTAATTATCCTTGCAGTGATTAATTAGTTGATACTTGAAGATCAGATTTCAGGGCTAATCCAACTTTTGTTTGTCACAATAAACAGTATGGGAAGATTTAAACTATTTCCACTGGATAGTTTGTTAGGGGTAGACACTTTAGGGAATGCAAAATAAAAAAAGCTGGGTGCAAGGTAAGATTATTAACATACAATCCTAGAATGGACAGAAAATAAGAAAAATTGTTTGAAGTTCCGAATTTAGGCCTAGTTAACGACAGAGTACCAGCCCAAAAGGGTTTGGAATTCGCCCCTGAGAATATAGAGAGAGTACTCTTTTCATGTTATTGAAAAATAATTTGCCTCTCCTTATTCAATCTCCAGAGAAATTCCCCTTGCCCAGTGGTGCAGGCATCATCAGAAACTTGTGCAGGTAATCGTGGATGCTTTGTACACCCTAAATCATCAAATAGTATAGCACCGGCATTATGTATTTGATGTTTTGCAGTACCAAGGCACACCAACTACTAATAACCATAGTAAACAACAAAAGCATTTCTGATTTCCTTTGTCAAAAGTGATTTTTCTTGTGCGAGGAAGAAGAAATAAGGAATTATTGCAATCTTGCCCCTTGGGTCTTACTCGGTTTTTCTAGCAATATGCAAACAATGTGCCCTTTTAGTTTTCTGGGATACCGTCAAAAACTGAGTAGGAAGGAACAGGAATAAAGGATTTACTCCCAGTTCTTTTTTAAAAAACTGGTAGCACTCTCATCTCTTAGTCAAAAGGTCATTGGTTCAAGCCCCACTCCAGAGACTTGAGCAGATAATACAAGCTGACAATTCAGTGCAGCACTGAGGGGGTGCTCTCAGGTGGACGTAAAAGATCCCAAGTCACCATTCAAAGAAGAGCGGGAATTTCTCCCAGTGTTCTGACCAACATTTATTCCTCAACCAACATCACTAAAACAGATTTATAATTCATCCCATTGTTGTTTAAGGGACCTTGTTGTATGCAAATTCACTACCACGTTGCCCCGCATTACAACACTGCAATAGCATTTCATTGGATGTGAAGCCACTTTGGAACTTTGAGGTCGTGAAAGGTGCTATATAAATGCAAGTTTTTTTTCCTCTTTCCTCATTGTAGGAAACTGTACGTATAACAATTTTTCTTGGAAACAAATACCTCTTCTCATCCTTAATTGACAAATTTTCAAATTCAGAACCTTTTTAAGTTACTTATTTTCCCAATTGAGTTTCCGATCCATGCATTCACCATCCCTTTCTAACAGGCAAGGTAAGGTATTCCCAGGCTTTTTTCAGTACCAGTTCAAAGCTAGGCATTAGATTTCCAGCCTAGACTAACTCTTCCGTCTATTTTTTTTTACCTCCTCAATTATGAATTGCTTGGACTCCACTCTCTGCTTTATTATCTTCTACTGTCTCCCCAAAACATACACATAATCAAATTTTATCAGATAAATACATAATGTCAAAATTCTTACAGGACAATACTTATTTTCAGTTCATAACCTGTTTGTTTCACTCCATTTACAGCAGTAGGATATCAGGTAGTCAAAATTCGACCACTCTGTCCCATGGTTCACAAACACTTACCATAGCTATATAGTTGTATTTCTGAATAATCAGGCGAATTTTTCTCATCTCTTCTTCCAGGTTATTTGCCCATACCTCTCGGATTATCTGACTGTGGTCTTCTGCAGCTGGCATTTTGAATAGGTTGCCAAAGTGGGCTGATGGGCACTGGAAACAGCAAAGAATATAAACTGATGCAGCTTTAAACTCTGTACACCTGATGCAGCTTTAAACTCTGAACACTAAGTTCCCACACCAAATATTACTGTATTTAGAAACAATTGTTCATATTAAAGAACCGGCCTTGCATATTTTAACTCAGAGTACGTGGGATCCAAAAGGAAGATGTAGTGGTGAACAGCTTGCTGTTTTTCAGTCTGGAGGGAAGTGTGCCCTGGTAACCCCCATGGGTCGGTATTGGGACCACTGCTCTTTTTGATATATATTAATGACCTGGACTTGAGTATACAGGGCATAATTTCAAAGTTTGCAGAAGACACAAAACTTCAAAATGTGGTAAACAGTGAGGCGGATAGTAACAGACTGGTGAAATGGGCAGACACATGGCAGATGAAATTTAACACAGAGAAGTGTGAAGTGATTCATTTTGGTAGGATGAGGAGAGGCAATATGAACTAAATGGTACAATTTTAAAGGTGGTGTCGGAGCAGAGAAACCTGGGGGTGTTTGTACACAAATCTTTGAAGGTGACAGGACAAATTGAGAAGGCTGTTTAAAAAGTATATGGGATCTTTGGCTTTATTAATAGAAGGAAGTTATGCTAAACCATTACAAAACACTGGTTAGACCCCAGCTGGAGTACTGTGGCCAATTTTAGGAAGGATGTCAAGGCTTTAGAGAGGGTGTAGAGGAGATTTACTAGCATGGAAGACATTACATGAAGAGACTTGTGAAACTGGGATTGTTCGCCTTAGAGCAGAGGTTAAGGGGAGATTTGATAGAGGTGTTCAAAATTATGATCAGTTTTGATAGAGTAAATAAGGAGAAACTGTTTCCAGTGGCAGAAGAGTTGGTAACCAGAGGACACAGATTTACAATAATTGGCAAAAGAACCAGAAGTGAGATGAGAAAAAATGTTTTTATGCAGCGAGTTGTAATGATCTGGAATGCACTGCCTGAAAGAGTGAAGGAAGCAGATTCAATAGTAACTTTCAAAAGGACATTGGATAAATACTTGAAGGGTAAAAATTTATAGGGCTACAGGGAAAGAGCAGGGGAGTGGGACTAATTGGATAGCTCTTTCAAAGATCAGGAACGATGGGCCGAATGGCCTCCTTCTGTGTTATAAGATTCTATGATTCCATCATCTTCAATCATACACCAAATACACAGTGATTGAAGAATTCAGAAATTCTGAAAAATCTCATGATTTTTCAGCAATTGTGATCCATCTAGACTTGACTATTCCAACCATTCGTTTTATATAAAATAAAGTCCTTAGTGTGACATGATGCATTTACTGATTGTGTCTTATTAATACTGGTTGCTGTAATGGCGCATCATCCAACTTATCCTGCACGCCGGAAGCATAAAATGCACACACAATATACGGTACGTCGTTGAATCATCAGCATCAGACCCGAAATAAAAGTCATTGCATCAAACCAAAAATAAAAATACGTTTGATGTTGACGCGGAACATCTGTGCTGCACACGTGTACCGGCGGGAACGTTTTCAACGGTGGGCCAGTTAATCAGCTCGGCCCCCCTCCCCCGAGATGGCGGCTTTTCCCGTCTCCCCACAGCGCTTCACTCGGGCCAGTCCGGGCTCTCAAACTACCTCCTGCTCGTCACTGCAAACCAAAACCCGCCGCTTACCTCCGCTCCCGATTCAGGAGATTTGTAGACGCCAACTCCCAAGTGTAAATAAAACTCGATTCACAGAGCGCGCGAAACCCCCGCTAACAAGTGTTTTTTGTTTAATTTTTTTTACTGCAACTCCGGCAGCGTCCGCGCCACCCGGAGCTCATTAGGAAAGGACAAAGACAGCAGCAGCAAACATGCGCAATGTGCATTGGGGCGGGGCCAATCCAAATGGCACCTGTCAATCATATACGAATTATCCAAACACGGTAATAATTACAAGGATCATCAAAGTGCTGAATGAACTTCAATGCTGAGACTCCGGTTTTAATTAGACGAACCTTTTTAAAAAAAACTTAGCAGTTTTTCCACTAATTCCAGTTGTAAAGCAGCCTCTCCTCCATTGTCCAGCTCCATGGTTCCACACTTACCTATCTGGTCGTTGCCAATGGCTTCTCTTCCTGCTCCCACACCATCACTTCTGGAGACCCGCCACCCACCCAAGAATCCATCCTTGGCTCTTCCTAGGGTTGCGAACTCTGATCGGAGGCATTCCTGGAGGTTTGATCATTTGATGTTCTGACCATGTGAAGTCTACAAATGTTTTTGCATTTACCTTATAAATATTAGATCCCCTGTAGTTGAGCATCTTTGCTCATGGTTTCGCGCCAGCAGCTGTTGTGCGAGAAGTTCCAAGAACCAGGAGGCCACCCATGAACAGGTAAAGAAGGGAAACCGAGGGTGGAAAATGGGGGAAACTGAAGGTGGGGGAGGGATTCGCAAGAAGGAAAACCAGAGGTGCAAGGAACTTTGATTCCACCACTAACTAATAGTAACTCACTGGAACTGTACCGATAACTAATAGTAATACTGGTAACACTCAGATTTCCCTTATAACCAAGTCAACAATAATTCACTGATCGTCTATATGTAACTTGTTGTAAAAGGTGAAATGCCCCGCTATCCTATCTATAAACTAGTAGTAATCCTATAGCCCACCGATACCCTGAAACTACAGCCAGAAACCCCCCAGCACTGCACAAGGTGCGGTCAGTCTCCCCATTTGATACCACTTTAAATAGGCCCGATCTCTCCCATCTACGTGGACACTGGTTTGGGCTCAGGTTGTGTGTGAACTGGAAGTCTCAGTCAGTCAATCTTTATTTGGACTTCATACGACAAAAGCAGTTAGCACAGACCGACCTGAACTAAACTGAGATATTGCACAAAGAGCAGCGGGCTCAGAGTTTGGGACATTTCTCACAGGTCACATCATCCTAAACGCAGCTCAGCACCAACATTTCTAAACCACTTTGTGGGCTCGGACTCAATAAAGGAAAGTTTTCATAGAATTCGGCCCCCAGTGCCTTTGCTAGTGTTGGCAGTCTCTCCCGTAACCCCATTCCCCCCCAGGTCCTTTTACATTCCTCCTTTTCAAATATTTATCCCATTCCCTTTAAAATTATGTTCGAGTCTCTACCTCATTAAGCACTTGTGGTGAAGCATCTCATGGTCTAATAATCCTCAGTTTAAGAACCTTCCTTCTCCCTTCCCCGTTGGTTCTTTCAGTGAGAATCCTTAGTCTCCGTCCCCTTGTTCCCAATTAGCCCACCATTGGAAATAATCTTTCACTGTTTACACAAAATAAAATCCCCAGGTTTCACACCCCTTTATTGGCTGCTCCTTTCTCAGCACCACTCCCACTCATGAACTTGCTGCTGCTCCTGGCTGTAGGAAATGCAGGGACTCATGCTCACCCCATACCCCAGTCTCCCTTTCTTTTCCCCCCACACAAGCCCCAGTCCCATCTCCCTCTCTGACCCCAGCCTGAGGCCCCACATCCCTTGATCATCCCTCTCTTTTCCCCCAAGCCCCTCTCCCATTTCCCTCTCCACTCTGTTTCCCCCTCTCCCCATCCCTCCTAGTCTCCCCCTCTCCACAACCTCCCATCTTACTCTTTCCCCATCACCCCAACTCCCTCTTCCCCCCCCCACCCCCGACCCCGACCGCCAGTCTCCAACTTCCTGAGCCGCGAGCCCCAGCAGTCTCCCTCTTCCCGAACCGCAATCCCTAGTCTCCCTCTTTCCCCCCCCCCCGACCCCCGCGATCCCCAGTCTCCCTCTTCCCCCCCCCCCCCCCCCCCGACCCCCGCGATCCCCAGTCTCCCTCTCCCACCACCACCCCCAGTCTCCCTCATTTTTGTTGTTAACTATGCAATTATAATACAGGCAATCCTCAAGTTTACCCAATAATCCAGTATTGACACAAGACTATGATATCTGTAATTGCCTGTGTCTGTTTTGTCACCGTTTTTTATAATGGGTACCACATTAGCTTGTTTCCAATCTTGCAGAAGCTCCACACTGTCCTCATTTCTTTCACGATAGCCGTCTACACCAAGAGATTTCATCCATTGTTTCTCTTAGTCCCCTTGGATCAATACCATCCATCCCTGGGGATTTGTTTGTTTTTAGTCATTCTGGTCTGTACAGGACCTTCACCTTAAATTATGTCAGTCATTAATCCTACTTGGATTATCTATGATAATACAGAGCATGTCTTCTCTAGTGAATACTTGGAGATAGTGGTCAATATATCATTTTATATTCTCATTCATTTCAGCTGTTAGCATCCTTTAGTACTCTCACCACTTTTCTGACTGCCCTCTTATTCTTATAGCACTGAAAGAATGTGTTTAGTGTCTGAAACTATGCTAATTTCAAGATTAATTTTTCCCCTCTAACCATCCTTTTAATACACTTCCGAATGTGCTTAAATTTTCACAATGACTCTCTCACTTTCCTTCCTGCAGAATTTGCTACAGGTTGAACATGCTTTCTTCAGAGAGAATCCCAGGATACCTTCATTAAAAATAGGAATCATAATAAATGGCCTAATACATTGTTGAGGCCCCCTATTGAGGCTGTTTTCCATCTGTTTTCCCTGGTCTAAAGGAGCTTGTCAAGTTTTGTTTGATAACTGTGAAGTGCCTTGGAACATTTTACTACGTTAAAGGTGCTATATAAATGCAAGTTGTTGTTATTTATGAACTGGGTCATTAAATATGTGGCACTGGATAAAAATCAGCATATTCTAGAACCTCAACACAAATTTGGTATTTTTGCACGGTCCTGATCATTAAAATTGTTGAAATATTCCACATCTATGATTTAAAAATCACCGCTTTAATTGAATGCGTATTTCTAATTGCTGCTTGTAATAAAGTATTGCTCCTTCAACAGTATTGATTTGTTGAGGATTAAAACAGTAAACTATTCATCAGAGGAGAACAGATGTTATCATAGGCTTTGAAACAACGTTATCATAACTGAAAGCTTCTTCATAAATATCGTATCAGAAATATGCATTTAACAATATTAGTGATTTATAAATACTGGGTTTATTTCATGAGTGCAAAAATCCATAAATCACAAGCAACATAAGTCAGTATTAAGCTACAGTGCTACTGAAATTAACTAATATTTTTATATCCATCAACATAGTCAAAAATTATAGTGGGAAACATTTTTAAAGATTTAAATTATAACATTTTATTTAACCAATTTAATTTTCAACCAAAGCAAAGTTTCAGAATATTTTGCATGATCTGTGGTTTCAATACGCATGTGACCTGCAGAGATGTGTCTTAGTACATTAGTAAAAAAACTAACCATGATTGCGATAATAGTCAAAGGTTTCCTCACATTACAGGTACTGAAGTAATACCAGCCTCTTTTGGCAGACCTTTTTCACTCAAATAAACCAGTGAAATCATTTACTAAGGAAGGCCATTAAAGCCTCCAGTATAACTGGTTTCCAGAGACAATCAGGCACATTTCTGGAATGAGAAATGATTGAGGGCTAGTGAGAAAGTCGGTGGGATTAGCCTATCAAATAAATGATGGGCTTATTGTACCTGTGAAGACCCACATAAGCACCAGATAACAGGGTTTTCAACTTCTTCCAAACCTCCAAACACAGTTTTTTATATATATATATATATATGGAACAAACTGTATTTAATAATACCAGCAATGGTGCAAGTCTGCAACTGCAACAGCAGTTTGCATTTTGCCTTTCTTTTCTCTCCCTACAGAACCTTCTGGGTTTTGACATATATAAGCAAATTCCTTCTCCCCTTCCTCTAGGTGGAGCTGTCCATCTCCTCAGGGTTGTTACAAGCTTAATGGCCTTTTCCTATTCTTACAAATTTGTGTTTACATTGCTGCCCAAAATTGAATCTGCTGGATCACTGAATCATTGAGCTATGGTAAGGTTCCAATCTTTGACTTGATATGTACACAATAATATGCAGAATACTTTGTATTTTTTTACATAATCAAGTCAGGGAACATTATCCAGGCTTCATAACTCTTGAAGTACTTTTGATATTTAGCTATGAATTTTCATTTTGTAAACAGGCTTTTTAAGATCATGACAGTTTAATGTGAAAGTTAAGGTCAGCACACACACACAAAAAGCAAGTCCAGATACAAGAGATAATTTGTTTGTAATTTTTCTGGGAGTATTAAATCCAAAATTTCCTTTAGGTCTCCACAAATGCCAATCTCAGACAGCCACTAGAAGGTGCATGGCAGCAGCTTTAAATGACTCTCCCTTTCATTTTCACTTATAAGTGCACCATTTAGATTGCCAAATTAGCAGTGTGAGGTATCAAACTTGCTTTGCCCATTGCAATGCTACTGCCGCAAAGGTACTCTTAGCAGCCCATGTTAGCTCACTACATTAGGATAACTCAAACTTATACACCAGTAATTTACTCAGTGGTTTTTGTCAATGTTAAACTCTGCTTTCCACATTGTCAGGACAAAAGTGGCTATATTTTAATTAGCATTTAAAATTATTTTTCATTGTTTTCACTCATTTCATGCCACTTTGTGACATTACCATACACATAACCCCTTCAAATTTTACACAACACAATCATAAAATTGCAGCACAGGAAAAAATTAAGCCCATTAAGGCATTTTAGTGCATTGCTCTCTAACGGTCATAACCAATGCCAAGAAGCGATAACTAAAGTGAATAGGTTGCTCGGGTGTATTTACAGGACAATTCACTATAAAATGAAGCACACCATTTTGTTCTTGTACAAGACCTTGGTTAGGCCTGTTAGAATACTGTGATGAGTTTTGGTCTCCTCACATGGTGGGTGATATTGGGGCTTTGGAAAGGGTGCAAAAAAGGATCACAAGGTTAATTCCCAGTTTAAAGCACCTTAATTACCCAGATAGGCTTGAAGAACTGGGTCTCTGTACTGGGGGTGATTTGATTGAAGTTTATAAGATGATGAAAGGACTCGATGATTGAGTTTGTGTAGACCAATTGTTTCAACTGAATAGGTTGTGAAGGATCAGGGGTCACTCTTACAAGTTATGTAAGGGCATAAATAGGTTAGATGCTAGGTAGTTCTTCTTTTCTCAGAGTGGTGGGTCTGTAGAACAGGTTGCCAACTCATGTGATGAACACTGAATTAGTTCAAGCAAGAACTGGACATGTTTCTGGTTGGGGCGGAGATCAACTTGTATAAGGGATAGGTATGTTGTAACATTAATCAAAGCCAGGGTGGTTTCCTGGACAATTTAGATCACCTAAGGGGTTGGAGAGAAATTTTCCCCCCTAATTGGCTTGAGTTTTTAAGCTGGTTTGTTGCCTCTCCCAGATTACATAGCTCCAGGGTGGGTGGGGATTATGTGTATTATGATGCACTAGGCATTACAACTGCAGGGGACAGGCTGGATGGACCAATAGGTCTTTTGTTATGTCATTTTTTGTATTTTGTAAACCTGTGCTGATGCTCATTCTTATTCTTAATAATTATTCTAACCCCATTTCTCCATCTTGCATCATATCTTTGTATATTTTTCTCTTCAATTATTTATTCAATTCCACTTAAAATGTTACAGTCTCTACTTCAATACCCACTTTTGAGGAAGGAGGAAGCCTCCAAAAGCTTGTGAATTTAAAATAAAATTGCTGGACTATAACTTGGTGTTGTAAAATTGTTTACACTTTTGGTAAAGCATTCTTGTTCTAATAGCCCTGTAAGGAAAAAAAACTTCTAACTTCCCCCTTGTTCTTCGACTGATAAGAGTCTAATCCCCCTTTTCACAGATCTGCCAGCCAGTGGAAACAACCTTCACTAATGACACACTTAAAGCTGTCAATCATTTTGAAAATCTCTTAGACCCCTCCCTCCCTCAATCACCTTTGTTCGTGGGAAAAGAAAATCACAGCCTTTCTTCATAATTATAATTTCACATTCATTTTATAATTTGTGAATTTTTGCTGTACTTTTTGCATGGCTTTAATATTCTTATGATACAGCACTCACAACTGCACATAATGCTCCAGTTGTAACCAAATCAATGAAAAGAAAAAGGAAAGGACTTGCATTTCTATAGGACCTTGGGATGTCCCAAAGTGCTTGACAGCCAATTAAGTGCTTCGGATGTGTAGTCACTGTTGTAATGTAAGGAAATGCAGCAGCCAATTTGCACACAGCAAGATCCCACAAACAGCAATAAGATAATGACCAGATAATCTGTTTTACTAATGTTGGTTGAGGGATAAATATTGGCCAGGACATCAGGAGAACTCCACTGCTCTTCTTCAAATAATGCCATGGGATTTTTTTATGTCTACAGGATAGGGAAGAGGGCCTCGCCTTGACGTCTCATCTGAATAACATCACCAACAATACAGCAGTCCCTCGGTACTACACAAAAGTGTCAGCTTGGATTACATGCTCAAATTTCTGGAATAGGGTTTGAACCCACGACCTCCTGACTCAGAGGTGAGAGTAGCACCACTAAGTCAAGCCTGACACCTTGCATAAATTCAATTATTTCTCTATCTACCCAGCAAATCCCTTCATCATTTTAAATACTTCATGCCATGACTCCTCAACCATCTAAACTCAAGGGAATACAACCAAGGTAATGCAACTTGTCCTCATGATTTAACCCTTCAAGCCCTATCATTCTGGTGAATCTGCACTGTGTCCCTTCCAAGGCCAGTATATCTTTCCTTAAGTACGGTGCCCAAAACTGAATGCAGTACTCCCAAGGCTCTGTACAAATGAAGCATCCCTTCCTCACTTCTGAATTCCAACCCCCTTGAGATAAACGCTAACATTCCATTAGCCTTTTCAATTATTCTTTCTACCTGTGCACTAGACTTTAGTGATTTGTGTACATGGACACCTAAATCTTCAAGTAACATTAAGTTTTTTGTTCAGTGCCTCAACTATCAAAAGGCTCTGTCTCTCAGTTTTCCTGACCGGGCCATATTTATTCGTTTATTTCCTGCTGAGGGTCTGGGCTCATTCCCACGAGACAAGATATTCTATCGCTGTATACTGGCCTCCTTTAGTTTCTTTAAAGCGCCACCAGATGAAGGTGTTCTCCAGAAACCCTACCGAGCTACCAGTCATTCAGAAGCTGTCAAATAACCGCAGGTGAACTCAAGACGGATTCTCCCAACTGGAAATAAAAATTCTCGGAGCCGGAGCCGCCTCCGCCTCCGCCTCCACCTCCCGGGCCGACGCTTTTTAAACCGATTTAAACAACAACTCGAATCCCGCCGGCCCCGGGATCGCTCCGACCTCAAACAGCCAGGCTGCCTCTCTGCTCCCACCTGACTACAGCCCAGGCCCTCACCCGCCGCCATCACTCCGTCCTCTCACTCTCACGTGATTAGATAATTTGCATCCCCTGACGTCAGCGCCGCCGTGCGACCGGTGACGTCCGCTCATTCGCCCGTTTCAAAGAGGTCGCGCGAGCGAGGGCGCCGATTGGCCGGTGCGTTTTGAAAGCGGTCACCTGACGGGTAACCTTCATTCATTGACGTCGGGGGCGGGAGGGTGGGGGGCAGTGCTGTAAAATGTCGTCTGGTTCGAGGATTTAACTTGCCAGCTGCTTGCTGCCAGTGCCAGGTGATTTTCAACTTCTCCTCATACACTGCCAAAAGTATTACACAGAAGCAAAGTTATCCTGAAGGGGGGTTGGGAGTTGGGGGGGAGGGAACAATGACTCCTGAACAACCTTGTACAAGTACATATGTGACAGGGTCTGAAGAAGACAGAGACAAAACTCTTGCAGAGCCTGAAAATCAAAATACATTGAGGAAGACACTTGTGGATGTGAGGCTACTGAATTCATACCTCAGTTCCATTGGAGAGACCAGGCAAATATATGAAATAAAGCTTGACACACTTGATTCCATCTTGGCAGATTTTATTGTCTCCGTGCGTAAAAAAAATGGAGATGAATTTGAACCTAGTTCATTACGAGGAATTTTGGGTAGTATTGACCGATGGTTGCGACGTCACAAGTATGGCCATTCTATCTTTCAAGGAACTGGAAACCAGTTCAAAAAAACAAAAGATGCTCTAAAGGCAAAGCAAAAACAGCTTAAGGAAGAAGGCAAAGGAAATCGTCCGAATCGTACAGAAGCACCAACAGAGGAGGAATTAAATAAGTTGTATGAATGTGGAGCCATTGGACTACATGACCCAGCTGCATTAATTCACATGCTTTTCTTCAATATCAGCATATACTTTGCTTTAAGTCCCAAGGAACAATATGATTTAAAATGGGGAGACGTGAAATTATGTATAGATTCGTCAGGGTTGGAATACCTCGAGTATTGGGAAAGGCAAACCAGATCCGAAACTGGGGAGAATTTTCATGATGTATGTGCATTTAGGTTACGCATGTATACAAATTCTAACCCAGAACGAGATCCTATAAAGGCCTACAAAATGTACGCTGACCAGCGCCCTCCTGATATGCAAAATCCAGACTCTCCTTTCTATATTGCCCCAAACTACATGTATAATCCGTCTTATTCATTATGGTATCGAAACATGAGAATTGGTAAAAACACCCTGCGAGCAATGGCAAAACTCGTGAAACAAATGGACACCCTACCCAATGATAATCATTTCACTAACCATAGCCCAAATGAAGCGTCAATTCAGAAACTCGTGGAGACTCGTGTTCCTCCAATGGAAATTCCTCAAATATCAGGTAATAAAAATCTTCAGAATATTAACAACTGCTCTGAATTGTCTGATGGAAGAGAGCACATCTCGCCTCGATCTGTACAGAATTTCAGCCCAAATGCTACGGTTAAGCCTAATCTGCATTGTTATGATAATGCTGCAAATGTGACTGGAAATTCTTATGCAATCAACTTACAAGATGTTCCAAGTTCCAGCAACATATGTAAAAAAATCAAGGAAGAACCACAGAGCAGCAATTCACCTGATAAGCTGCAAGTGGAAAATTTTCCACGTATATCACAGATCAATAAAGGATCTGTTGGTGTCAGTTCACGTAATACATCAGATATTATGTCTAGTACGATCCAGTCTATCTTTGAGCTTCATAAATTACATGGTGACATTCACGTTCATATCCATGATAATCCACCGCAGAAACGTTTTAAATGCATCATCATCAGATCTGAATGTGATGATGAGTAAGTTTTCTTCCACGTAAAAGACTAAAATTTCAGAGTGTAATATATGGATTCCCAACATGACATTTGTTATTGTGAAACTTAAATGTTTCAACTTGGTATCTTTTATAGTCCTGAGAAATGTATTTTATTTTGTTAAAAAATTAACTTCTACCACATTGCCATGTTGATTTATGCAACTAAACTGATTTGGCATTACATTGTGTATACTGTATTCTATATGGTAATGAATGAGATACTATATCAGGTAATTAAACACTATCTTGACTTGCTATTGTCTGGTTCAGACTGCCTTTTGAAAGCAGTATCATTCCCATCTTGACTATTTAGATTGATATGACATTACTAGCAGGGAAATCTTGTGGGATCATTTGTACTATTCAATGTAGATTTTTATCCCTCATTGTAAATGCTAACAAAGAAAACAGTTGACTGGCACATCATCCAAACAGACAGAAATCATGAAATACGTGAAATATTGACTAAGCTGAACAGTACCAATGGATACACCATTTCTGCTGTGATGCTAATATTGCTCAAAACTTTTAGCTGACTGCCACCAAAGTGGAGCCCACAGATTTAATGTGAATTGACCCATGTTCAACCCTGACTCCGAAATGGTCTAAATGACTGAATGTAGGAAAGAAACTTATGCTATAGTGAAAGAGTTAAATTAAAATGTATGTGCCAGGATTGAAGTTTAAAACCTTTACTTGGCTGCTTCAATGTACTGTTCAGCCCACCCAGAACTCTGAGCTCCTACAAATTTATTCATTTTTATTTGTAAAAACTGGTAGAAATTTTAACTCCGTTACCACAGTTTGCCTAAGCAAAATGAGAGTGTGATTATTAAATGGAATAATAAGTGGCACATTGTCCTTTCACTTTTGGAACCTGGATTTAGATCCAACCCAAACTGAAGCAATGAAAGGACTCTCTTTCTGTAGGCCATAATGGTCCTAAGTAAAGAGTTTAGGCACTGAACCCCACTGCTGGAGGGTATGAGTTCATAGCACATAATATGGCATATCTTGGCAGTTTCACTCAGAGGCCAAAAATTATTTTTAAAATGCCTGGATGTAGTCTTTAAAGAAACCCATTCCGCTTGTCACTGATGCCATGGAATTTCAAGAGAACTCTTTTGACATACATATCATATCCCTAACACATATGATTAGTCTTTGTTGAATACAAAGCAAGATTTTTTTAAACCAATAACACAAGTAAATAGTTGCTATCAATTACCTACCCATAGAGCTACTTTCTACTTTATGGTTGGCATAATGGGGATTTTTAGCTAGTTTTGGTTCAGTTCCTAATTTTAAATTGTCAGTAGCTAGTTAGTGAGCATAACATTTAACTTATGCCAGTCTGTATCACAGCCGTTACTGTTAACTGAACCTCTTGATTTAACTCTCATAACTCATTCACTGCCATTCTAAATTTACTTGGTATAATTTATTGTCTTTTTTTATTTCTAACTAACGTCCCAAGGTAAGACATGGTGCAGAAGATGAATGCATAATGTGAGCTGTAGACATAATACATCATGTAATCTGTTCAGAGTAGGATTTACATTACAGTAATTTGCAACTGAAAGCTACTGAACTAATAATGATAAATAAAATGTTGAAATTAATAGTTTTGGTCTTTCAATTTCTACTTGTTTGACAAATATTGACCAGTCAGTCACACCATATTGAATGTGAAATGTTGCTGGTTGAGGATTTTCAACCTTTGATTGATGGTAGCACTCATGCTTCTGAGTCAGAAGGTTGTGAGTTCAAGAGACGAGCACAAAATCTAGGCTGACACTCCAGTGTAGTACTGAGGGAGTGCTGCACTGTCAGAGGTGCCATCTTTCAGATGAGACGTTAAACCGAGGCCCCATCTGCCCCTTACCGCAGGCAAGCTATATCATCAGGTTCTAAGGCCCAGGGCCTGCTGTGCATCACTGCGCACAACACACAATAATTCCCTGGACAAATGCCTACAGCACTAAGGGCCTCTGCACCAGGTGTGTGCTAGGCTCGTTAAAACTCTGAAAGCTTTTTAAATGGTCAGGTGGCTTCATAATCTGTTGACATTACTGTAGGTTAGGGATCCCAGCCCTCTCGGAATGACCGGGAGTTTCCCAGAATCGGGGGTTTCTCCCCGAACGCTGCCTCCAGCAGCCTGGGAGATCAGCGATTGAAATTTCCTGCCGCAGTGCGCCCCCTCCCGTTTTATAATGTCACCAGCTGCTGTTGGAGAAATCTCCGAATCAGTGATGTCACTCGCAGATCCGCGACCGCGTGGAGTGCAGTCGGAGGGAGGGGCTGGAGAGTCGGGAATCGGGGGTGTTGGCATTCGGGGAGTCTCGGCAATCGGTGGGGGCCTCTTAAATGGGGGGAGGGTCTCTGAAATGAGGGTGGGGGGTTCCTCGGTTTCCCCTCTTCACCGCCCTCGGTTTTCCCTCTTTGCTTGCCCACTGGTGGTCTCCCGGTTCTTGGAGCTTGTCACACAACAGCTGCTGACGCGAAACCATGAGCAAAAATACTCAACTACAGGGGATCCAACCTTTATAAGGTAAGTGCGATAACAGTTGTAGATGTCACGTGGTCAGATATCACATGATCAGGCATCATGTGGTCAGAATGTGATGTGGGTAAACTTCCAGGAGTGCCTCCAACCAGAGTTGGCAACTCTACTGTAGATGCTCAATGCCTATATACCCTGGGAGTTTTATGGTAGGCCCATTCAGCCTCTTGCTTAAGGATTGTCTGCGTGCTAGTTGTGGCAAGTAGCTGTATTTGACTTCTTATTTGCTTAATTATATTGATTTCAGTAATGAAACTATTCAGATCTTCTTAAAACAGGACCCCGTTTCCCACCTAAGGGTGGTTGCAAAGAGAACTGTAATTGTGCACAGCCTAATTAGGAGCTATGGGTAACCCACTGGCCATCCCACTCTATTTGCAGATTTTGCAGTAGCAAGAAGGTGTGTTTACACTTTAGGTACTCAAAAAGAATCCATCCTTATACATCAACCTTGTATATCGGCCAAGGCAATCAAACCTGGATATGTTTGAGGAGCTCAGCATGTGGAGATTGCAAATCTTCAAGTAGGCCAATGACAGAGCTGTGCAGGTAGCTCTATAATTCATTTCCAGGACAGGGATTACTCTGTTAGTGGCAGGCAAGGTGTCTCCTGCTTTGAATTTTTATGCCATTCAGTCATTTCAAGCAACAGCAGGAAATATCTGTCAAATCTCACACTTGTAAGATGCAAATGTGCACCACAAATTGACAGATGCCTTATTTGCCTGGGCCAATGATTTCATAAATTTCCACGTGCAAAACAGTCAGCAACATAAAAGAGCCCTGGACATTTGGTGCTTCACAGAGAAGTAAGATTAAGTTAAGTAAGTGGAATTTATTTTGATAGTTCCTCTGTATGTTCACTTGCTGTCTGGGAAATAAAGCAGCTTAATGATTCATATCTGGCCTTGTCTTACTAAGTTTCTCAATCTGCCTGCGAACAAATTGGAGAAGTGCACATAAGGGCACATGCAAAAGAGGCAATAGGCAATTTATATAACAACGGTGCCTGATTCTTATGCCTCTAGGTTACAATATTGTACAATTATATATTGGACAGTATCGGCATACGCCTGAACGTAAGACACCATGCTTCAATGATCACCTGTCACAAAGTTTTCCATATTCTAATTACCCTCAGTGTGAAAATTTTTCTCCAACATCCTCCTTTGTTCTCTGGTGATAATCCTAAATTTATACTCCCCTGTTACTGTCTTGCCAATGTGGGAATAATCTTTCACTATTTACCCTCTCAAAACCTTTCATAATTAAAAAAATCTCTATTACAACCCCTTTCAATCTTCTAATGAAAAAGCCCTACATGTTTTACTTTTCCAGATATTCAGAATATGGCGAACTGGTGAAATTATCCTATCCAGAATTGAAAGCAAAATACTGCAGATGCTAGAAACCTGAAATAAAAACAGAAAGTGCTGGAAATACTCAGCAAGTGAGGCAGCATCTGTGGAGAAAGAAACAGAGTAAACATTTCAGGTCGATGACCTTTCATCAGAACTAACGAAAGGTCATCGACCTGAAAGGTTAACTCTGTTTCTTTCTCCACAGATGCTGCCTGTCCTGTTCAGTATTCCTATCTAGAATTGAGCAAGGTTATATGTTCCTTTGGTTTACAACATCTGATTTGTTGTTTCAGCTGCAGGTTGAAAGGCAATAACCTTTTTTTGGCTATAACAAGTTTCAATGGAGTGTATCCTACCAAGATTTTTAATGAGATAGATCAATAGATAGATATTGTTTCTTTCTGCCTTTGTCTCCGTTCTCTCAGATTTCCACCAAATACCTAAGAAAGCATGTTGTGCACTTCAAATTGAAATAAATTTCTTTCCAAATTAGACTACTAAACGATGAAAAGAATCAATTCAACGATAACTTACACAAATGAAGGTTTAGTATCATAAGAGCTCAATTTTATAATAGAGCATTGCTTCTTTTAACAGAAAAATGAATTAGACTTGTCACTTTCAGCTTCAAAATTTCATCATAAGAACATGAGAAATAGGAGCAGGAGTAGGCCTTACGGCCACTCAAGCCTGCTCTGCTACTCAGTAAGATCATGGCTGATCTTCGACCTCAACTCCACTTTCCTGCTCTATCCCTTGATTCCCCAAGAGTCCAAAAATCTATCTTTCTCAGCCATGACTATACTCAATGACTGAGCTCCACAGTCCTCTGGGGTTGGGAATTCCAAAGATTCACCACCCTCTGTGGGAATAAATTCCTCCTCATCTCAGTCTTAAATGGCTGACCCCTTATCATGAGATGATGCCCCCTAGTTCTAGACTCTCCAGCCAGGGGAAACACCCTCTCAGCATCTACCCTGTCAAGCTCTCTCAGAATTTTATATGTTTCAATGAGATCACCTCTCATTCTTCTAAACTCCAGAGAATATAGGCCCAATCTACTCAATCTCTCATCATAGGACAACCCTCTCATCCCAGGAATCAATCTAGTGAACCTTCGTTGCACCGCCTCCAAGGCAAGTACATCCTTACTTAGATAAGGAAACCAAAACTGTGCACAGTACTCCAGGTGTGGTCTCACCAAAGCCCTGTACAATTGTAGCAAGACTTCCTTACTCTTGTACTCCAACCCCCTTGCAATAAAGGCCAACATGACATTTGTCTTCCTAATTGCTTGCTGTACCTGCATGCTAACTTTCTGTGTTCCTTCTATGAAGACACCCAAATCTCTCTGAACACCAACATTTAATAGTTTCTCACCATTTAAAAAATATTCTGTTTTTCTATTCTTCCTAGAAAGTGAATAACCTCACATTTCCCCACATTATACTCCATCTGCCACCTTTTCGCCCACTTAACCTGTCTATATCCCTTTGCAGACTCTTTGTGTCCTCCTCACAGCTTACTTTCCCACCTAGCTTTGCATTGTCAGCAAACTTGGTCCCTTCATCTAAGTCATTAATATAGAATGTAAATAGCTGAGGCCCAAGCACTGATCCTTGTGGCATTCTACTAGTTACAACCTGCCAACCTGAAAATGACCCATTTATCCCTACTCTCTGTTTTCTGTCCATTAACCAATCCTCTATCTGTGCTAATATATTACCCCCATCCTGAACAACATTTTAGAACCAAGACTTCTACACAGGGATACATTAAAACATAATCTACACCTTTTGTTAATTCATCACGGTACTTTTTGTAGGCAGCTGTTGCTTTGCAAATATATACTTGTATGCTTGAGAACCCATGTCTGTTTGAATCATTGGCCCCAGTGTTTACGGGGAGGCAGGGAGGGAGTGTGGGCGCCTGTCAGTGGCCAGGAAACCCAGAAATATGGGAAAGCGGATGTCCTGCTGAATTTAATGGCAGGACCTCATTAGAATTTTTTTACTCCAGCCAGTGGCTGCTGGGCATGAAAGCCTGCTGTAGAAGGCAGCAGCCGGGGACTGGGTGGTGGGGTGGGGGGGGCGGGCAGGCAGAGGGATGGAGGGACGGAGTGGGGAGGGATCGGGGGGGTGGAGAGAGATCGGATTGCGAGGGATGGGGGAAGAGATCGCAGGGAGATCAGATCGCGTGGAGAGATTGGATCATGGGGAGGAGAGATAGCTGAGGTGGGGAGGTTGGCAGATCGTGGCAGTTTTGCTTGGGGGGGGGGGGGTGGCAGGGGGAAGGAATCCTGCTTCTTCTGACCCACAAGCTGTGCTGGAAAAGCACTTACCTACTGGGTCAGGCAGTTCTCGCCTCCCTTCAGCTGCTGGGTTTTCCGGCCCGCAGCCGTTAAATTTAAATGGCTGCTAAAATCTGAGTAACGCAGCCTCATTAACATATTATAATGACTGACCCGCCTCTTGAGAGCATGTTACTCGACTGCCCCCACAACTTGCCTGGGTTAAACTGGAAGTAGGCCCGTTTGTGGCAGGTTGGGGTTGGGTTTCCCGCTCATCATGGTGCGGTGGGGATAAAATTCCCCCCGTTATGTTTGATATCATACATGTGGACCAAGTCTAATCTTTTCATTATTTCAATATTTTTCTCAATCAGATCTTCTCAAAGTCTACACTTTTCTGGAGTGCAATATTCTAGTTTTAGTTCATAAAATGGATCTAGTCAAATATGTAACTTTTATTAGTCTCAGAATAGGGTACTGCATGAATCTTAGACTCTCAGTTATGGTTGAAGGGAAACAGATGGGTTAAGTCACTTTATGGGAAGCACTTCCCATCAGCAAAGCATCAAATGACCTTGTACGTTAACACTGAAGAGTCTACAACAAGGTCATACATTCTCCGGCAGCAGGAGGATGTATGGACAAAAACTCGTGAGCAGTGTAAATGGAAAATCAGAGCCAATCACATTTTTTTTCTTCAGGGAATGAGACTTTTAATCTATAAAAGTAGTTTTAAATTAATTTTTTTTGCAAAAAAAAACACTTTTTATGTTAGATCCAGTTTAATCTTCGCTATTTAAAATTTATTTTTTATTCGTTCATGGGATGTGGGCGTCGCTGGCGAGGCCGGCATTTATTGCCCATCCCGAATTGCCCTTGAGAAGGTGGTGGTGAGCCACCTTCTTGAACCCCTGCTGTCCGTGTGGTGAAGGTTCTCCCACAGTGCTGTTGGGAAGGAAGTTCCAGGATTTTGACCTAGCGACGATGAAGGAATGGCGATATATTTCCAAGTCGGGATGGTGTGTGACTTGGAGGGGAACTTGGAGGTGTTGTTCCCATGTACCTGCTGCTCTTGTCCTTCTAGGTGGTAGAGGTCGTGGGTTTGGGAGGTGCTGTCAGAGAAGTTGGCGAGTTGCTGCAGTGCATCCTGTGGATGGTACACACTGCAGCCATAGTGTGCCAGTGGTGAAGGGAGTGAATGTTTAGGGTGGTCGATGGGGTGCCAATCAAGCTGGCTGCTTTGTCATGGATGGTGTCGAGCTTCTTGAGTGTTGTTGGAGCTGCACTCATCCAGGCAAGTGGAGAGTATTCCATCACACTCCTGACTTGTGCCTTGTAGATGGTGGAAAGGCTTTGGGGAGACAGGAGGTGAGTCACTCGCCGCAGAATACCCAGCCTCTGATCTGCTCTTGTAGCCACAGTATTTATATGGCTGGTCCAGTTAAGTTTCTGGTCAATGGTGACCCCCAGGATGTTGATGGTGGGAGATTCGGCGATGGTAATGCCGTTGAATGTCAAGGGGAGGTGGTTAGACTCTCTCTTGTTGGAGATGGTCATTGCCTGGCACTTGTCTGGCGCGAACGTTACTTGCCACTTATCAGCCCAAGCCTGGATGTTGTCCAGGTCTTGCTGCATGTGAGCATGGACTGCTACATTATTTGAGGGGTTGCGAATGGAACTGAACACTGTGCAATCATCAGCGAACACCCCCATTTCTGAACTTATGATGGAGGGAAGGTCATTGATGAAGCAGCTGAAGATGGTTTGGCCCAGGACACTGCCCTGAGGAACTCCTGCAGCAATATCTTGGGGCTGAGATGATTGGCCTCCAACAACCACTACCATCTTCCTTTGTGCTAGGTATGACTCCAGCCACTGGAGAGTTTTCCCCCTGATTCCCATTGACTTCAATTTTACTAGGGCTCCTTGGTGCCACACTTGGTCAAATGCTGCCTTGATGTCAAGGGCAGTCACTCTCACCTCACCTCTGGAATTCAGCTCTTTTGTCCATATTTGGACCAAGGCTGTAATGAGGTCTGGAGCCGAATGGTCCTGGCGGAACCCAAACTGAGCATCAGTAAACAGGTTATTGGTGAGTAAGTGCTGCTTAATAGCACTGTTGATGCCACCATCCATCACTTTGCTGATGATTGAGAGCAGACTGATGGAGTGGTAATTGGCTGGATTGGATTTGTCCTGCTTCTTGTGGACAGGACATACCTGGGCAATTTTCCTCATTGTCGGGTAGATGCCAGTGTTGTAGCTGTACTGGAACAGTTTGGCTAGAGGTGCGGCTAGTTCTGGAGCACAAGTCTTCAGCACTACAGTCGGGATGTTGTCGGGGCCCATAGCCTTTGCTGCATCTAATGCACTCAGCTGTTTCTTGATATCACGCGGAGTGAATCGAATTGGCTGAAGACTGGCTTCTGTGATGGTGGGGATATCGGGAGGAGGCCAAGATGGATCATCCACTCGGCACTTCTGACTGAAAGTAGTTGCAAACGCTTCAGCCTTGCCTTTTTCACTCACGTGCTGGACTCTGCCATCAATGAGGATGGGAATGTTTACAGAGCCTCCTCCTCCCGTTAGTTGTTTAATTGTCCACCACCATCACGACTGGATGTGGCAGGACTGCAGAGCTTTGATCTGATCCGTTGGTTGTGAAATCGCTTAGCTCTGTCTATAGCATGTTGCTTCCGCTGTTTAGCATGCATGTAGTCCTGAGTTGTAGCTTCACCAGGTTGTCACCTCATTTTTAGGTACGCCTGGTGCTGCTCCTGGCATGCTCTTCTACACTCCTCATTGAACCAGGGTTGATCCCCTGACTTGTTGGTAATGGTAGAGTGTGGAATATGCTGGGCTATGAGGTTACAGATTGTGCTGGAATACAATTCTGCTGCTGCTGATGGCTCACAGCACCTCATGGATGCCCAGTTTTGAGCTGCTAGACCTGTTCTGAATCTATCCCATTGAGCACGGTGATAGTGCTACACAACACGTTGGATGGTGTCCTCAGTGCGAAGACGGGACTTCGTCTCCACGAGGACTGTGCGGTGGTCACTCCTACCAATACTGTCATGGACAGATGCATTTGCGACAGGTAGATTGGTGAGGACGAGGTCAAGTAGGTTTTTCCCTCGTGCTGGTTCGCTCACCACCTGCCACAGGCCCAGTCTGGCAGCTATGTCCTTCAGGACTCGACCAGCTCAGTCAGTAGTGGTGCTGCCGAGCCACTCTTGGCGATGGACATTGAAGTCCCCCACCCAGAGTACATTCTGTGCCCTTGCTACCTTCAGTGCTTCCTCCAAGTGGTGCTCAACATTGAGGAGGACTGATTCATCAGCTGAGGGAAGACGGTAGGTGGTAATCAGCAGGTTTCCTTGCCCATATTTGATCTTATGCCATGAGATTTCATTTTAAAATAGCAGCCAAATAAATTGAAAGTGCCCATGTACTGCTTCCACCATTAAATGATTGTCTCCCTGCATTACACTAATGCAAAAACACTGTTGCAGCAATTTCACTTTGATGCTTTATGAAGACAGCAATACATAATTATTCATGTTAATATTTCTTTCAGCTCATTTTTTTAATTGAATGCATGAGAAAACAAAGGATAAACCATACAATCAGAACTATTGAAAAATTGCAAAGAATTTGATCCTGTCTTTGTTTTTATGTTATTTCTGAACAGTTTCGTTTAAACTGTGAGTGAATATAACATTGACAAGGGAACTGTCTTAGCAAGACTAAAAGTGGAAGGGTGTTAATGAAGATTTGAAATGCCACAATAGTTGAAGCACCCCTGGCTAACGACTGTGAGTGTGATTTTCTATTAGAAAGAAAGGAAGACGCATTTATATAGCACCATTCACGACCTCAGGACATGCCAAAGTGCTTTACAGCCAATGATGTACTTGAAGTGTAGTCACTCTTGTAATGTAGGAAATTATTAGGGAGGAAGTATGGGTTGACTCCCAACACAAATCACTTGTCTGATTTTGGTTAATTTCCATTTCTGGCTGCAAGACCATTTAATTTTCTCCTCTTATCCCTCCTCCTCACGATGATGGATCATACTGGAGTACCATTCCACACGCTGACAGTCCATCAGTATTTCACCCAAGCAGCACTTTTTTTTAAGTCCGGACATCTGAGCCCTGGCAGTCTATTCAAGCCAAACCTGGTCTGGTTTTACCTAATCTACATACATGCTCCAGCAGAGTCATTAAACAGCTGTCAGGAGCAGAATGCCTGGCCATTCCCATTTTCTGGTGCTATTTAGTTGGGCGTGAATCCAAATTATGAATACTAACAGAAATAAGGAAGGATATCTGGCTTAGTAACAAAGTACAGGCAAGAATGTTGTGATTTAAGATATATTTTAATAGCTGATTTGCAACATGTTAACCAAATGTAAAATGTGCATTCTTAGTAGCATGAAGGAATAGTTTAACATTATGGTATACTCTAGGCTGGGTTTATGTTTACATGAATGAAAATATTCTCATTTCCTACTAAATGTGTACTAAATGTGTAAATAAAGCAACCCCAGACTATGCAAGCCTGCTATTTTAAAAACAGGAAGTTTACCAAAATACCTCTGTGAATAAGCTCATTCCTGTAAGTCTGCACATCCTTCTGTACACCAGATTTGATTTTTACTGTTACATGAAGGAAAATGGCCAATAAATTAAAATAAGGAGAACGTGATGTTCAGGGTTCATAAAAGAACAAAAATATTACAAGGGAAAAGTCAAAATCCTTTGAAAATGTATGGAGACTATAGAATCACTCCTTCCAGGATTTTACTAGTCCATGCCTTCTGGAATCTATTACAAATTTACATTCTCTCACATTTATGCTTTTAACCACTGCCCTTAGTCATGTTGCCAATCCCATGGATCACCAATTTGTTTGTGGGATTTGTTAGTTATGCTCTGCAATCACACTTGTAATATATGGGCTTTGTCTAAACCTCTTCTCTTCCCTTATCCCATCCCCCCAAAAAAGCATTTCAATTATTCTTAGAAATTCTACATATCATGTACACATCATCTTGTACACATCATCTTCCTAATGTTAACAGGTGTTGTGTAATCATAATTGTTGGGTTCATTTAGGATATTGTCATATATCCCTATTGCCCTTATGTGGAAGTATTATAGGATATTGACATACATCCTTTACCTCTAATACAAATTTGAGGAGTAGGACTCATTCTCTTTACTCAGAGCGGCGAGAATGTGGAACTCGCTACCACATGGGAGTGGTTGAGGCAAATAGCATAGGTGCATTGAAGGGGAAGCTGGGTAAGTAGATGAGGGAGCAGGGAAGGATATGTTGATAGGGTGTGAAGATGTAAGGCGGGAGGAGGCTCACGTGAAGTATAAACATCGGCATAGACCTGATAGGCCGAATGGCCTGTTTCTGAGCTGTGAAATTCTATTAAAACACTGAAAAATGTCTGGTTGTTACTTTTTATTAAATCAAGTCAATGAGATAATTAAACATAACTTCTTACATGCAGTGTACTTGAGATATAGGTACTAATTATACTCACATACCTCACCAGATTGCAAGCATGTCATTTTTACTGCTTATGCTAGACTCAGGAAGAGCAGATTGAAGAATCCTCCCTTGAGCTTCAGAATGTTGTATTTTTTAGGTTAAATTATGTGGGACAACTGTGTGTACCATATGTCATCATCACTACCTCTGCATATTGATACAGCTGCAATTAGTTGTTAATGTGTTGTGTATGCCTGTGATGTCTTATCTCTTCCAATCTTTATTCTCTTATTTACACTGGCAATTAATTCTTTCACACTGCTGAGTGAAAGCCTCTCTGATGTGTCTTTCTAGTGTGTTTTAACCCAACAACTCTTGCTCACTATTGGGGCAGAAATTGCTTCTGAAATAAACGGAAGAGCTCAATAGAGCCCTCCATTTTTTATGGCGAATTGAAGGAGAAAGTTCCCGCGTTTGCACGTGTGCACTAAAACGTGGAAGTCGTGAACTTGCTCCTCCTGGTTTGTCAGCAATTTGACAGCTGCGAATTAAAAGGGTCATCACACTCTACAATCATTGAAATCTTTGAAAAATCGCAAACGTGCTCATTCGCCCAGCTGGAAAATAACTAATTACGCCACCAAAAGGTACGCTTAGAAATACCAGGTCTAAACTAAGTTTTAAAAGCGCGATAACTCTTAATGACTGCCAAACAACTAAATATTGAATTTTAAAAATGTGGAGACTCATTACTCTTTATTTTAAGTTTTTGGTCATTAAAAAAAAATTTAAATTAAAAAAGTTAAATATTTTCTTTACTTTTCCCTGCTGTCTCTTTAATTTAATTATTTCTTTGGCTTTTTATAAAACAAATGAAGTCTGCTTGCCTACTTGTGGACGTGACTTCTCTTCCAGATTTTGTAGGCGTGTCTTCTATTCTCACAGACTGTTCCATGTGCATCGACTTATCCTGCTCAGAGGCTGAGTTGATTTTGAACTTTAAAAAAATTGTGTGCAATCAAGCAAGTTGACATCGCAGAGCCCGCAGTAAGTACGTTGGTTAATTTAATTCACCGGAGCTGCAGCGATCATTGTCACGCTACTCTGCGCAAGTTCTGGCCCATTATATAATTCTATACGTTAATCTATCTTTACAATATTGACCTGTGAAAATTGTCTTAGTCATTTTAGCTGGGTTAATATATTTAACTGTGTGTTATGTGAAATGATCAAAAGGTCGATACCAAAAAATCTGTATACGAACTGATTATACATACATGTACATGAACTTTTAAAAAATAAAGTTCACTGTTTACAGAACGTCATCCCTCGGCTTTGCTTGTGTTCTGGGAGTTATTCATGTTAATAATTAAAAGCTTCAACGGTCACAAGGGACAGGAACAACCATTATGTAACATTCAATATTTACAATTATTTATGTACAGGTACAGACCACTGACTTTTGGGTGCAGCCCATTTCCTGTAGTGCTTAGTTCCCCAAACCACCTCATACAATACTCTGAAAACACTATTTTAATAATATTCCAAATTTCTACCTCGAAAATGTGCTGTGAATACATTCTAAAAACTAAGCTTGTAAAGGCACTGAAATAGGATGTTCGTATTATTAGCACTGAAAGAATCATCTAGTTCTAATATTTAGAATTCCAAACAGAGTAACAGAAATTTAAATTAATATATATTCACAATGGATGTATCTGGCCACAATTTCAAATTTGACTCTGGAATAGGAGGAGTTTCAAGATAGTGAACAAAATCTGGAGAGATGACAGATACTAAACAGATCTCCACTTTTATGACAGTACAAAGTAAATTACAACTGATAAAATCAAAAAACATAACTTAAAATTATTTATATTTATTAATAATCTTATGTTTGCACACACTTCTTGCCAACTTTCTTCATTATAAATTCCCATGTCCACATTTATAATCAAAACTGTCCATACTAACTTTTAATTACACCCTTCTGCTGGTAGTGCTGCAGCACCACCACTGGCAGAGCAGTGTAATTACAAGAAGTTTTCAGTGACAGCACTCACCTCCAGGTCAGAAGGTTGTGGATTCAAGGACCACTCCAGGGACTTGAGCACATATTCTCGGCTAACACTTCATTGCAGTACGGAGGGAGTGCTACACTGTTGGAGGTGCTGTCTTTCAGATGAAATGTTAAACAAAGGCCCTTGTCTGCCCTCTCAGGTGGACGTAAAAGGTCCCATGGCAACATTTGAAGGGCGGGGTGTTCTCCCTGGTGTCCTGGCCAATATTTATTCCTCAACCAACATCACTAAAACAGATTATCTGGTCATTATCTTATTGCTGTTCATGGGATCTTGCTGTGTGCAAATTGCTTTGGGATGTCCTGAGGTCGTGAAAGGCACTATACAAATGTCTTTACAGACAGTTTCTATTACAAATATAGGCATGGGAATTTGTAACGGTCATGTAAAAAAAAAATCGAAGAACACAAAGCATGAATTTAAAACAGGGACTGAATTACATCTACGTGGCCTGGTCCAATTATCCCCTGGTTTCTAACCCTGCTTCAGCTAAAGACTGAACTTGGTTTTAACTCTGTGTGCAATGTTATCGGAGATTAGTTGGCATGTAGAAGCATATAAGTTGATGGCAAACACTGACTGCAGAATTTACTCCATTTATAACCAGTACACAACTGATTTATTCATTAACGCTCACTCATGACGTAAATGCTATATTCAGTGACTTATCTCTGAGCATTCTTTGCATATTATTACTGGGTAATGGTTAATAAACGAGATAAGCACAAACAGGTTGTCCATTTCCTGAATAAATCACAGATTACCACAAATCATCAGTAACATAAAAAACCTTTACAAAAAGACAGTTTACATAAACTTTTATTCTGCAAGTGTTGAACTTAAATAGGTTGATATGACAAAAATATTTTGAAGCAATGTATTTTTTTAAAAAAAATTCACGAAAAAAAGATTCTAGAGAGTCATGAGAAACAAGATAAAGTCAAATAAATTATAAAGTTCTGGTAGTTTTTTTTTTACAAATGAAGCCATGAGAAATGTACATCATCACTAGGTACCACAGATATTACATGAAAATGCGAATATTCATAATAAGAGAAACAGTTCTATATTCCTCTACACTCCTTGGTGACCATCAACTTCCTGAAATTGAAAATATGGTTAACTAAATACTATTTTCTCCAGATGATATTGGACCCACTTAAGGGAAGCAGCCACTTTAATTTGCGACAGCTGATGAATAGGAACCCAAATAAGTGACAGGCACTGTTGTATCCTCCAGCAGCTGGATGCATGTAGGATATTGCTGCTGGTGTGGTTGAAGTATTAACCTCACTTTAAGACAATACATTAAATAGGTGTTGCATAACTAGATAACATAGCAACAAAAGAACAGGCTTCAAAACTCAAAAGCGCTATTTTTTTTACCTGTGTGTGGGAAGAGGTAAATGACACAGCTTATGTAGCTGCTACAAATACACTTCTTTTTCTTGATTATGGGCGGATATCAACATTACTTAAGAAATAAAAAAAACCTTGCATTTATTTAGCACCTTATCATGTCTCCTGTAGGTACATACCACAAAATGCACACCTTAAACAAATATCTGTCAACGGGCCATTGCGTCTCAAGTACAGTGAATTACTTTGAAGTGTGGTAAGCAGCAAGGTCCACACACACACACACGCGCACACACGATGATTGACTAGTTTATCTTTAATGGTATTGGTTGAAGGAAGAATGTCAGCCAGGACACCGATATGGCTCCCTGCTCTTCTTCGAATAGTTCATGGGACCTTGAACTACTGAATCAGACGGATAAGACCTTAGAGAGTCACAGCTCATCTGAACGAAAAATAGACAATGTTCAGCTGGACTTCTCACAGCGCAGAATTCACTTTTAACTACATGTCAACAGTCACTTCAAAGTAATTCATTGTACGTGAACTGCTTTGAGATGTTTCTGAGATACATGATAAGAAAATATAGATGTGCATAAAACTGCATTTTGCTAAATGACCAGTGATAACTGGCACAACACAGAAAACTGGTGGCACAGTATTTCACTATAGTTTGGTCACTTCCGTATATTTTTAATTACTTTATAATCTACATATAGCAATAGCCAATAAATATTTCACACTGTAAAAATCAGTAATAATGAAAAAGAACTTTTGCTATGTATAGCTATTATTTTATACTGGGTATTAAAAAATAAATTTAGAAGCAATTAATTACGAGGAACATGAAGCTTTCTATGACTCAAAGACAAAAGGTCGGATTTTAAGAAAATCTTAGCATCAGAATCACATGCTAGACATGAATATCTGAATATTGTAGTACATTCTGGCAGAAATGGGACCGAAAAGAGAAAACAAACATCTTATATATTTTTACATGCATCCATGAAGCATCTAGGTTTTTATTTTGAGCAGAGACATTTTCCTGCGCTCTATCAAACTCCATCTCTCATCAGAATCCATGTCTAAATGAGCCCCCGATTGCTGCAAAATGCATTCCAACATAATCCACATTTGCAGATAAATTTTTGGCATAAAATTCACAAAAAGTTTTAATATCAAAGACAAGAAAATTAAACCAGTCAGTGTCCTGTGGTGTCTGAGCAAGTCTGGATATGAGAGATTTGAAGAACTGGAAGCAGGAGCTGGAATGCATCCTGAATGTAGGTTGCACTGTTGGAAGCCTGGAAGAGAAGTTTAAATACATTACAAAATGCTGCAGGCTAGATTTGTCTTTGGTCAAGAAAAATTACATTCAGATATTCACAAGCATGACAGTAGAGGGATAAACAGGTGCATGTTGCAATCTTGCCTCTTCATCTGAATTACAGGATGAATTTTACTAATGCAGTGGGTGCTGGGATCTCAGAGCCTTTACTGAATGCCAGCAGACCTTGTTTTTTTTCTTCTACATTTTCTTTTATCGACAAACCAGAGTGAAGGACCAAGACTAATAATGAGGGACACTCCAGGTTGTAGGAGATAAGAAACACAGAGGAAGGCAAGAACTGGCAGAGTTCTGTGGTGCTAGAACAGCATTTCACCCAGCCCTCAGTGGCTTTTAGTATTTGGTCCCATGAGTAATTTGATCTTTTCCTCTATGCTCTCAATGGCTGGCTCACATACCAGCTCACGAAGCAGCAGATGCACATTGCAGGTTTTCATCGGGTGAGGTGCAAAAGATGCACATCATTTAGTAATCTATGGATTGTTAAAAAACAAATTTGAAAAACAGTGAAAACAGAAGTGCAATGGGCCACTGGCCGACTATAGATGTTTTTTGATTTACCCGTGCATTTTGTGGCATATTTCTCAAGGAAATTGGGTCCACTGGCAAATTGCATAATTTTCCAATATTCTTTATGGTATCCAATTTACAAATGCTGTATACATGAGCCTTGATGTAGAAATCAAATACATTTACAAACTGCTACATAATGTACTCGAAATATTTCTGTAATGAAGTCTAACAGCACTTCACTAAACCAGCCTCGTCATCTTTTAGAGTATAAGAGCTGCCAATTTAGTTTTAACAGAAAAACGTGCATTTATAAAGGTCATCATGCCCTTAGGATGTCCTACAGCACTTCATATCCAAAGCATTTCTTTTGAAGTGTAAACATTGTTATGCAGGCAAACGTGGCAGCGGATTTGTGCAGAGTATGATCTTCCAAACAATAAATAAGATGAAATGACCAATCTATTTTTGCTGCTGTCCATACAGAGAGATATTGAGCTAAAATTTGTTCTCCCAGCTAGATTTTCTATGAAACAGATTAATGATCTTCAATAGGAGCAAATAATTAGTTTGACTGTTTAATTGGATTTCAAGTAAATGATCATGTAGAAAGAAGAACGAACTTTTATCTATATAGCACCTTTCACATTCTCTGGTCTTTCCCAAGTGCTTCACAGCCAATTAATTACTTTTGAAGTGAAGTGTAATTACTGTTATTATGTAGGCAGCCAATTTACATACAAGGACCTGTAAACAGCAATGAGATAAATGACCAGTTACTTTGTCTCGTCTTTGGTGGTGTTGGTTAAGGGATAAATTTTAGCCATGACTCTCCTGCTTCAAATAATGCCATAGAATCTTTTTCCTCCATCTGAAGGAGCAGGTGGGGCCTTAATTTAACGTCTCACCTGAAAGATGGCAACTCCAACAATGTAGCACTCCCTCAGTACTGCATTGATGTCATCTTAGATTATGTGCTTAGGTCCTGGAGTATGGCTTAATTCCACAATCTCCTGATTCAGAGGCAAGTGTGCCAGCATGGAGCCAATCTGACACTTATGTAGTGAGATTTTGGCTCATGTATGATGAATATAACCAGTTACAGTTTGTAAATTAATCTCACAGATTAGATAAAATTTACCTCCAAAAATACTCCAGTAATTAATGGATTAAGAACCTCTACCTTCTCTTTAGCCTGTAAAGAAAACAATGAAAGGTATTTTATACAGGTATATTCATTCACAGAAACTTCAATGAAAAATAGTGGAAGGAAAGAGAGTATAAACTTATTGAATAAAGAGAAGAAAACTAAGCCATGGCCAAGAAACAGGAAGAATATATAATTCACCTCATTCAACTGAGAGGGAAGAGCAATTCTGATCACAGGCTTCTTTATCACTGCTGAGGAGTGAATCAGGCGCATGTGCAGCAGCGTCAGATGAACATTTAGTTTTTTCTCCCTTCTCCAAGTTAGGAAGCTGCTATAATGAAGCTCACCTAACAAAACATCCCAAATACGATAAGCTGACAGTCCCACAAAATGTAACATACAGCCATCTATTTAGGATGTCAGAGTTACACAGAATTTTACAGCACTGAAACAGGCCATTTGGCACAACAGGTCTATATCTGTGTTTATCCTCCACACGAGTCTTCTCCCACCTTACATCATCTCACCCCATCAACATATCCTTCTCTTCCTTTCTCCCTCATATACTTATCTAGCTTCCCCTTAAATGCATCTATGCTATTCACATCAACCACTCCATGTGCTAGCGAATTCCACATTCTCACCATTGTAATCTCAATGCTACAGCACCAGCCGCTTTAACAGATTTTATAACTCTATATAAAGTTCTGCATCAGAAGAAAAACTCAGTTTCTTACCCCTATTGTTGTCAAACAGGAGGTAAATTGTTTAGAAAGAGCAGCCACTTCCTTACATAATACAACAGTCACTCTGTAAAAGGAAACTGAAATTAGGAAAAAACGTTCAACAATTTTTAAAAAATAAATATGTCCTTGAAATTTCCCAGGTTGTTCTTTCCTCTTCCTGCCCCCGACAAAGTCTTTTATCTCATTACATTATCATTCAATTGGGAGAGAAGGATAATCCAACATGAGATAATTCTCAATCTCAGCGCAGCCAATCAATAAAAGAGGAGGGTCAGGGGAAGAGAAAAGATGGGCAGTATCAGTTTCCCTTCCACTCACACAAGATAGAATGCACTATTGTGATGCACTCCATCAAGAACTGATTACATTTACCAGACGGATCCAAGTATATAGCAGCCCCACTGTACTGGATAAACCATGATCAGGTAGACAAATTAGTATCCCAGGTTGCCTCAAAAAGCACTTGGTCATTCGTAAGACTAGAAAGCTATGCTAAAATTACAACATTTTTAAAGATAAAGTTCTGTGCTGAATGCCATTTATGGTTTTAGTGTCCTTTCTATAATTTGATGCCCAAAACTGCATATAGTACTCTTAAGTGGCTAAACCATCTCCTTGTAAAAGTTTATCACAGCTTCTTTACTTTTTATGCCCCTATTTATAAAACCTAAAATGTTATTGGATTTTGGAATGGCTTTATCTTCTTGACCCTTGTACGGTTTTATGGAGGTGAAATTTGTGTTGGATGAATGGAAGGGGGCAAAGAATTGGCATCCCATTTTATGCCCATGATTTTCTTTTCCACTGCCTTCAATGGAAAACAAAATCAGGTGGTGTGTATAATGGGCTGCCAATTCACTATCACCCGTTTTGTGCTATCGCCCAAAACCAATTTTCACCCGTTATGTATTTGTATCCCCAGGTCATTCTGTTCCTCCACATGCAGTACTGCATCTAGTGACATAACCGGGAATGAAGCTCACAATATTCCACTCTGAAGTACATGTACTTCCACTCGAACTAGCAGACCACTGTTAAAATTCCCAAGCAAGCCTCCTCTGGCCATTGTAGGAATGGTTTAAAATGTCATACTTAGAAAGTGTTTTGGCACGGTCCAGTGCCCCTACATCTTGGTCCGGACTGTGAAGGATTAGTTCTGCTACTTTATGGAATTGTTCAATGGATCGAGCAGTGAGTTCCGCCAGGCTCCTGATAGCAGACGTATGGATATTCTGTGAAGTACACAGAGACAAATGATCATATTAAATTTTGAGGTTAGAACAAGCAGTGTACTGCCCTTGCCCCTCAATCAATTCATATATTTAAAATCAAGAATTGCAGTTAAGCCAGAGTTCAGCTTACTTATTGAGTAATGAGGTTTTATGAAAAACCTAATGCCATTTTCTGAGATTCTGATTACAAACCTTTGTCTTCCCTGTTGAATACCACACACTAGGTGATGGGAAAAGTACAAATCACATATGAAAATACAATACATGTTTACAAGGTGCATAATTAGTTTCTTTGCCATACAAGAATGTTACACATTGGTGGGTGTGTGTGCAAAGGATGGCTCAGTATTAAAAGAACCATTATGAATGTGCTGGCCAGAGATAGATGGAGCAAACATGCTTATTTACAAAGGAATAACATCATCTGGTGCATGTTTGCTTAATATATTTCTAAACTTTTTTGTGATCAAGACAATGCATTGTACAGAGTTGCTTAGACAGGCAACTCATTATCAACTGTGGTGACCCAACATTTTTCTTGTTAAAAATTTTCAAATACTTGATGCATTAGTAAACTGCTGATTCACAAGCTATTTAGCAAGTCTGTTTAAGCCAGCAATTGTATTATTTACTAACTAGTTGATGTCCTCTGGCATTGCTCCTGCACAAGCTTTTTTTTAAAAAAACGAATTCAATAGACCGTAGTAACCAACAACCGACTGGCCATGTGCATAAATTGAGTCCCAGGCTTGAACAGGCCAAAATCTTGAACTCAGTAAATAAATTTGGTTATAACTTGATTTTTCTTTTTAAATGATTTCAACTACTTCAACTGACTTAGTTAAACTTTTGGTTACCATCTTTGACTGGTTAGTCATTTGAACTTAAACTTTCAATTGGTGTAGATGTGTGCTTGCTGCCTTCGTTTTTTGTCGATTACAGCTAATGACACAAAGTAGCTCATAGCAAGAGTAGTATATCAGGTTATTATGCAGCATCACTATTTTCCATCTCCTAAGCTGGAATACTCAGCCAATTTAATACTTGGCTTCATATAGCAAGCTGTGACAGATGGATTTGAGTCACTAGCAGCCCAGCTTATAAACTGTTTTCTTATACAAAGACTTATTTAGTGATGTTTTAACAAAATTCTGCTGCGAAAGCAATCTGCCATTGTTGCCTTATGTGCCAAATTAGCAATTGCTAAAAGCTAATATTTTACTGTATTTCTCTAAGGAAGTGGAATAGTCTCAGTTGTCGTCTCCCTGTGACTTTTATCAATACCATTCTACGATATGTTAACAGAAGGTATGATTTGAGAGAGGCAATCGTGATTCTATCACGAATGCCTTCTCCTGCTCTGTTCTCTTTACCTCTCCAGTCATCATCACCTTTGAAATGGAGCTAAACAGTTTGGCAAAGATCTACGAAACTCTGCTTGCTGAAACGGTGGAGCTGAAACGACGGGCAGCCACATTATCGTCTAACAGGAAGTCGAGTGACCAACTGATGGAGCTGCTGCAGTAAACAGCACATTTAAACCTAGAAATGACTGTTGGTGATATTAGCAGATTTTACATATTTGTAAAGCATTCCTTTGCCTCCTATTTTAGCAGAAGTGTTAACTCATTTAAAAGAAATAGGCTAATGCCAATGTTAAAATAGGGGCTATAGCAATGACATATTAACATGTTAAACATTTGCTTGTCATGTTACTGGAAAGTAATTTCTAAGCTTTAACCACTATTGGAGACCCAGTTCGCAAGGAATGACAATGCAGGTTCCATTACCTCAACTGAAAATTTCTGATCTTTGCTAAAGTCATCAGACACATCCTGTTCTTTCTTCTCTGGATCATTTGACATCTCTTCTTTTTGTGCAGGCGAGATAGAGTTTACTTCAGTTATACAATCATATGCGTTCTTTCTGGACTGAAACAGACACAAGTCTTCGATCATTCAGCGCACCAAAAAAATTACAAAAACTGTTCACAGGTGAAGCAAATCATTGAGGCAGGGTAGAAAGACCTGGTGTGCCTATGTTATAGCTGACCTGAGTGCTTGATGCCTAAAATGGGAAACTATTCTATTCCTTTGAACCAGAAGTAACCAAAACTGCATTGATTATTCTTTGGATCATTCAATGGTTCATTTCTTTTTAAAACAAAAACACAATATTGCAGATGTTATACAATACTTAGGGACCTTTAAATCAGTTTTTACCAATTCCCACCAATATTTTTTTTTGGGTGATGAATTGGTAAACGACTGAATTCCTCCCGAAATTGAGAACAAAAGCCCTTAAAATTTCCCATTGTTTTCTTACCAAAAATTAAGTCCACAGATACATGCTCATTGCGTCCATAATGTCAGGACACACATCGAAGAGCCTTGGTAATGATTACAGCAATGTTATTAACAGAATGTATACACTGCATATGATGATCCAAATATACCATTCATAGCACATACTGAAAAATTAAGTTTTAGCATCAACCATTTTATAATTCAAAAATATTTGTATTTACAGTACTACAGTGCTGGTGTGCCACTTCAAACATTAATTTTAGCAGTCGACATTTTGCAGGACACAGTTCTTTCACAAATACCATTAATGTATTTTATTGCTAAAATAAAGTGAGAATATTTTATGAGCACAGTATCAAAGTATGGTACAGTGCAGGAGGTCATTCAGCCCATTGTGCCTGTGACGGCTCTTTGAAAGAGCTATCCAATTAGTTCTATTCCCCTGCTCCCTCCCCATAGCCCTGTAAATTTTTTCCCTTCAAGTATTTATCCAATTACCTTTTGAAAGTTACTATTTGAAGCTGTTCCCACCACCCTTTCCGGCAGTTCATTCCAGATCATAACAACTCGCTGTGTAAATTTTTTTTTCCTAATGTCGCCTCTGGATCTTTTGCCAATCACCTTAAATCTGTGTCCTCTGGTTACCAACCCTTCTGCCACTAGGAACAGTTTCTCCTTATTTACTCTATCAAAACCCTTCATGATTTTGAACATCTCCATCAAATCTCATCTTAGCCTTTTCTGCTCTAAGAAAAACAACCCTAGATTGTCCAGTCTCTCCAAATACTGAAGTCCCTCATCCCTGGTACCATTCTAGTAAACTTCTTCTGCAACCCTCTCTAAGGCCTTATCATCCTTCCTAAAGTGTGGTGCCCAGAATTGAACACAATACTCCAGCCGAAGCCTAGCCAGTGTTTTATAAAGGTTTAGCATAACGTCCTTGCTTTGGTACTCTTATGCCTCTATTAATAAAGCCAAGGATCCCATATTCTTTTTTTAACACCCTTCTCAACTCGTCCTGCCACCTTCAAAGATTTGTGTACATACACCCCCAGGGCCCTCTCTGTTCCTGCACCCCCTTTAACATTGCACCATTTAGTTTATATTGCCTCTCCCCAGTCTTCCTACCAAAATGCATCACTTCATGTTAATTGTATCCAAGTGATTTATATCAATTAGTGTTAACTGTATTCAGGTGGTGTGTAGCAATTGGGGCTCTCTTGTATCCATATATAAGAGAGCTTATCTAGGTTGTGGTAGGTCTAATGTGGAGTTTTGTGAATAAGGGCTTGGAAGCAACTGAAGTCCAGGCTCTAGTATTCTATCCCTCCCCCCAGGCCATCCAGCTTATAACACTTCACACTTCTTTGCAGTAAATTTCATGTCCATTTCACCAGTCCACGTCCTCCTGAATTATTATCCTCCTGTTATTATCCTTCACATTGTTTACTACATTTCCGAGTTTTGTGTCATCCGCAAACTTTGAAATTGTACCCTGTATACCCAAGTCCAGGTCATTGATATATATCAAAGAGCTGTGGTCCTAATACTGACCCTTGGGGACCACCACTGTATACTTCCCTCCAGTCTAAAAATCAACCGTCCACCGCTACTCTCTGCTTTCTGTATTTTGTATCCACACAGCCACTGTCCCTTTAATCCCATGAGCTTTAATTTTGCTAACAAGTCTATAATGTGGTACTTTATCAAACGCCTTTTGAAAGTCCATATACACAACAGTAACCGCACTACCCTCATCAACCCTCTCCGTTACTTCATCAGAGACTTACATTACATATATATAAAAAAAGTGTGAACTACATTACAGTGTGAACTGTGTAATTATTGGTTGTCATTTAACTTAACTGTACATTGTTAGTCCCTTACTGTTTTCTTGGTGTTTCGTGATGTTCAAAATGAAAACTGATTTTCTCTGAATTTACCCAGCTTTTCGGGGTCTAACCCCCACCACCCCCCGCCAATTTTCTGCCAGTTTTTGATGCTAAAATAAAAACAAAAACAAAAATACCTGAAAAGTCCAGCTTTTTAAACCAGCAATAAAGATTGAATTTAAAGGCTCTTAACAATAGTGCTAGGATTGAAAGGTATTTCCACTTTTAAACTCCAAAATGGGGATAATTTGACTGAATTTAACAAGTGATTTTGTTCAAAATGTTTCTACTTTCTTGGTGTTGAAATAAACAGTATGGAAAAACAGAAAAAGTTCCAGTGAAAAAAGCAAATTAATTTCATTTATGTTTCAAACAATATAATGAAAATTTTTGAAGCGATTGCTTTTTAGTACAATTCATTTTCCAGCCTGACAATCGTCACATTATTGGACATAGGGGAAGATGACCTCTATGGCATAATAATAAACACTATGGCTAAGACATCTGAAAGAGGTTTCGTAACTTTTTTTTTAAAAAAGCATATTTTTAATGCTTACTTTTTCAATGTTTAAAGCTACTCAATTATAACCTTTAACAAAAAAAAACTTTGATGCTGCAAAGCTGATTCTAATGAATGGTCTACGCTTGATTTTTCCGTTCTCGGACCTGCCGAGTGTTTACTGCGTTTTCTTGTTTTATTTTTGTGATTTTCGTTTTCTAATGGTTTTAAAATATTCTTAGCAATTTAAAAAAATGATGTTGATAAAACAGATTTATAGAATCATAGCATTTTACAATATAGAAATAGGCCATTTGGTTCATTGTGTTTGGTGACAGCTCTTTGTAAGTGATAGTCACTTGGTCCCTTTACCCTGCCCTTTAAAGTTTTATTTTTCAAATTTTGCCCACTTCCTTTTTTAAAACCATAACGATTTCTGCTTCCACCACTGTTTCTGATAGGGCAGTCCATGAACTAACAACTCTGCACAAAAAAATTCTCCTAACCTCTCTCTTCGTTCTTCTGGTGATATTAAATTTATGTCTTCCAGTTACTGACTCGCAAGCCAGTAGAAATATTTTTCCCTATTTACCTAAAACTCTTGATAATTTTGAACACCCCATCAGGTCTTAATCTTGGTAACAAGGTTAGCTTCCTAACAGACAAAAACTGGAGTTTTCAATATCCAGGATTTCTTTAGGCTTTCAAAGGCACCCTAAACTTAATAGCCATTCTCCACAAATAGTTACAAGCGAAGAGCACATTCTGTAAGCAGCACATAGGCAAGAAAAGCACATTTGTTCTTAAAAGCACAATGCAAAATACCATATTGAAAACGCCAGCAATAGTATACTAAATTGACATGGAAATGGTTACTTGGTATGTTCAGCTTGTTAACTGATTAAGACCACTATGCTTTGTGTACACTGGAAACATGGCTATTATTGAAATGCCCCCCACCCCACAAAAGAATTCAAGAAACCGCATTTTGTGAAAAAGTAGCCTGATGAAATTAAATGGTTTCAGTGACGCAATCATATCAATGTAGACTTACTTTACCCAGTTTGTCAGACGTTGCAGCTATATTCAGCTCGGATAACAACTCAGACAGTTCTTGCACAAACTCAGACCCATCATCCCCTGTAAAGCCAATCAAAGGATTTGTCAGAAGTGGCGAACCTTTTGCTTTAATTTATTCTTGGGCAACACTGGCATGACAGTATTTATTGCCCATCCCAACTTGCTCTGAGGGCATAAGAGTCAACACATTAAGTGGCATTAAGATTGTGGGACTCGAGTCACATGTATGCCAGACCTGATAGGGGTGGCAGGTCCTTCCTTGAAAGACACTAGTCAACCAGTTGGGTTTTTACGACAATCCAGCAGCTTTCAAGGTCATGTTTTCTGATGCCAGCCCACAAATTACTAGATTTACTGAATTCAGTTTCACAACTTGCCATGGTGTGATGTGAACTCATAACCTCTGGGTTGCTAGTCCAGTACCATAACCACCAAGCAACTACACCCTAATATTGATCTCAGCATTACTCTAATAATACTGCAGTTCTTCTCATCATGAAGTCCATAAGCAGTCTCTTCTACAATTCCCCTGTTGGTCAATCTGTGTAAGAGGGAGTTATATTTTTATTATTTACTTTAAAAAGAAATGTAAAGCTAGTAATCGATTTATAACGCAATGGAAAGTTAAAATGGCTTCTGATATTTAAGAGTGAAAGGCTATTAAAAACGTTAAATACAGAAAAACACCCAATTCCATTGACCTATTACAAACTACTGTTGAAAGGTTATGAAGGAGCTGATAAGGACCATATGGTCACTTAGTGAATGATAAGCTGAACTCATAGAAAAAACTATATACAAAGCATTTTTTTTTAGTTTCACCTTTGTTGTCCTCTTCCTCCTCCTCATCAAATTCAACCAAAGAAAAGGCCTCTTTAACGGCTGCCAACTCCTCCTTCAATTTCTCCACATCTTCTCCAGACAGAGCATTCAGTACTGATTTAACCTACAGAATGTAATGAACAGCCACATATATATTTAGAGGACATTAAAGTAAGTATGAAGGTATGACATATACCAGAATAAGCTACATTTACTATATACAGCATGAGCTAGAACATATAAAACTGAGATTAATTTAATAATAAGCATCACAAAATATACCAATATTACATATCTGAATGATCCATATTTCTAATAAAGTACAATTCTCTATAAGTTAGGAATTTGTGTGCACAGATTTAAAGCAAATTTCTGGCAACGAACACTGAACAAACATGCAAAAAGTATAAGCTGGGTTTCCTTGTTCATTATTTACCTTTACTTCACTTTCATTGGACAAAATCTCCAAAGCTTCCAGATGGGACAGTCCTTGAAACTCATCAAACAACATTCCATAATGAGCCTTCTTTTCTGTATCCACAGAAACCTCATCAGCTGTTTGCTGTTCTTCTCTTTCTTTTGCCTCTCGCAGAATCTGCACACAGAGAAAATAATCACTTTCAGGATTATCTACTATTCAGGAAAGTGGATAGCACTGGCGTTTGGAACACTATCATTTCATGTGTCTTACCTGTGTTCCAATTTGGCTTAAGAGATAGAGGAGAAAAATTCTCATAAGAAAGCCATAAATAAGATGATTTTGATGGATTTCTACCTAATTGCCCGTAGGCTTAAGAATCCATCTTAAATCTGCTTAGAATTCAACAATTGAGCATTCCAATAAACAATTTAACACTGAGTTCTCAAAGCACTTGGAATTTAGTAACTTACCACTATAATAGCGTCCATCCAGGAAAGAAGTGCCAAAAGTAAAATATATCATTTAAATTTTAAAATATCAAAATGGTGGTATTTGTCATCAGTTTCACTAATATAATGTGAATATTGGGAAGGGCTGTCAATTACAAAAAAAAAAGTTCAATATACAACCTTCTGACAGCAAGGTTAGCACTTTAAAAGACATAGCCAGTTCCTGGGTCATGACTGCAAACAAAGGCATAGTGCTTTCCTCAGTGTCCCCCAACAACCCCTTCCCACTGTTCCCATCATCCAAGGATACTCCTACCAGTACTCCCACACCCAGTGTTCCCACTCCCACCAGCACCATACCAGTTCTCCCACAAATCAAGATCACCTCTGACCATTGCCATACCCAGCCCCACTTCCCACTACACAACCCCCAGGACTCCAATTCCCCTCTCACTGCTACAAAATCCTCAGATCACCCTCCCCAATACTCCCACGCCCTTCATTTGCTCCTTTCAGAAACTACCACTCCCTCCAGCTCTTCTCATAACTCTAGACCACCCCCTCAACACTACTAAACCATATCACCACTCCCTCTTTAGTATCACCACCTTCCTACCTGCAACCTAGAACAGCTTCCTTACCATCTTACTTCTAAAAAAGATAGATCATAAATTTTAGTACATATCTTAACATAATACATGGCTACTGATTTATGATTTCTACAAACATGTGGGCATAATCACACAATTTGAACTCAAAAATACAGTGAACACTCCCATAATACTTAGTAATAAAAACAATATTTCACTTATTCAGTCCCATAATTCAGTGGCCCTGGTAATATATTGTATGTTGCAAAGCATAAAAGAACATATTCTCCAACTCACTACGAGCAACGCCACAGGAGATCCACTAAATACAAAAAGGGGCCTTTTGGGGAGTTGTCAGACGGCCTCAGTAACTGCAATAGACTAGTTTGGAAACTTGATTTTACAAACGTATCATTCAGGAAACTGTTACACTCCAGCACAAACTATTGCAATGCAGTTTTCATGGCACTACAAATATGACCGCTGGCATTATAATGTCATTGCAGCACCAGTCATATCATTGTGCATCTGCTTATAAACAGTAAACACAATGGTTCTTCAAGGCAATCAGAAATTGCCGTGCAAGTGACACGTTCCGACACTGATAAGAAACATCAATGGTTTTATTTTAGTCACTGCGAAGTTTAGAGAGTACCTGAGACAATGTTGTAGTCCTGTACATTAGTCCTTTTGTCTTCTTGAATCCAGGATCCCCTTCTGCGATAACATCCATGGTCTTTTTACCAATAAACTCAAGTGCATCCAAACCACCACTTAGTACTGTTTTCCCCTGAAAATAAAGTGATCAATATTTATATTTATCTGTGGACTGTGTACAGAAAAGGTTTGATTGAACACTTTCATTGAACATGAAGGTCAAAGTGTCAGTATGGTTGCAGTTTTAAAGCTTTGGATAGCTTATACTGCAGAATGCAAAGTTCATTTGCCTACCTAGTTAATACATTTATAACAAAATGGTATTTTGAAATTTCAAAACATATCCTTGATAATTATACAAGCACGAGGTTCTAATATTCTCCTGAACATTTTTAGATATTTGAGTGACCATTATGCATATATTTTGAACTTTAAAGTGTAATGCAAGACAGTCATGATATTAAAGCACAGAAAGCTTCTGAATATGAAAATCAACTTAGAGATGTGGGAGCAGTTTAGTTAAAACCAGAATTCAGAGAAACAGAATATTAGACATGTGGTGGGAAGAAAGGAAAACACTGAACTGTACTGATTAAGTTATGATTCAGTCCTCCCTAAACAAATTAAAATGATCCAAATACAGTATTAAATATCAACCACAATTATAAAGGTCATTAACCATCATTTTAATAAAAGACGCATACTCACAGTGCTCTGAACTGCACTAGTGATGGTAGAAAACATCTCAAATGCTCCACTGGTTGGGGAGGAGATCCCGCTCTCTGCTTTAGGGCTGTTCTCAGAGTTCTCTAAGTCTGCTGTTTTCCAAAAAGAAGCAAACATGTCTGCAGCTCATAGAATTATTTATTCAAATCAAATAAACCACACATCATGTAATGACATTTATGGAAAGCCATAAGCGTACTCCAAGGCGGCCTTCGAGACACACGACAACGCAAAATCATCGAGCAGAAATTGAAAGCCAAGTTCCGCACCCATGAGGACGGCCTCAACCGGGATCTTGGGTTCATGTCACGCTACACGTTACCCCACCAACGAACAAATTTTATCTGTTTTTAATATAACGGGTCAGTTGCTGTCTTTTCTATGTTTCTACCTCTCTATCTCTGTTTTTTTTTGGTGATTTGTATATTCGGAGACCTTGCAGGTAACACCTGTCTGTCTGCACACTGATTGCCTTGGCAACGGGCAGTTGAAAAAAACTGTCTGTAATCACCAAGCATTGTTCTGTGATTTATAAATGCGATTTCATTTCGAGGATTTCATTTCCAACAACGTTCACCTGAGGAAGGAGGAAGCCTCCGAAAGCTTGTGAATTTAAAATAAAATTGCTGGACTATAACTTGGTGTTGTAAAATTGTTTACAATTTATGGAAAGAACTTTGAATTCTTGATAACAACAACTTGCTTTTATATAGTGCCTTTCCGACTTTCTACCTCTCCACCTTTAAGACCCTCCTTAAAACCTACTTTTGGTTACCTGTCCTAATATTTCCTAAACAAAAGCAAAATACTGCAGATGCTAGCAATCAGGTCAGGCAGCTTCTGTGGAGAGAGAAACAACTTTGTCTCTCTCTCCACAGATGCTGCCTGACCAGCTGAGTGTTTCCAGCAATTTCTGGTTTTATTTCTAATATCTCCTTACGTGGCTCGGTGTCAAATTCTGTTTGATAACACTCCTGTGAAGTGCCTTGGGAGATTTTAATACATTAAAGGTGCTATATAAATGCAAGTTGTTGTTGTCTTTAATCTAGTAAAACATCCCAAGACACTTCACAGGACCGAAATCAGACAAAGAAATTAGTATATAATTTTAACATGTTTACCAGTCAGTTTGTTACCAAACAGTACATTTTTATATTTATTTTTGTGAACACGTCATTTCTGGCCTTCAGAGTCACAAAGGTGATCAGGTTCAGCTCGCATGACCCCAACATTACCGTAAGGACTCACATGAAAAATAGTTGCTTCGGCAAGGTACCAAGATGACCACAGCCCATGAAACCATTTCCCAACAATAAGTCAATAACTTTATACTAGAAGAGGGAAGACATAAAGGTTCATTATCACTGTACAGCATAAACAGAATTCACAATAAGGTGGGATACAAGATTATTCTCATTAAGTGGCAGACCGTCATGATTTACTTTATTTACAGATTCTATCTTAACGTTCCCTATAGCATCTTCATCTTTATCCCTGACCCTATCACAGGTTTAATCATTTATAGAGGCTAACTTTTCAGAAATCAGAGGTATCTCTATTGTCAAGTCATCACCTTCGTCTCCGTCACTCATTTTCACTTCTGCTGAAACTTCTACAGGGTTGGGAATTCCAAGAGAGGACTCAGCTTTTTCAATCACATGGGAAATCCCATGACCTGCAGAAATAAAAATAAAACACAACAAGAAGTTGTAAGAATAAATTAACAAAGCAGGCAATTCAGTGTCGCCAAACTGATGTGATAAATATCTCATTAATAATCGCCAACGGAAGCCAAATTACATGGGGTGGGAGTTCTGTTTTGCTTTGCAACCATAAACATCCCAATTTATCCGGATTTTGTTTGTTTTGGATAAACTAAATGCTCTTGACGTCGGTAAGTTCTACTGTAGAATTTGGGGTGACAAATCAAAAACTGCCGTCAACCCATCTTCTTCCTGCAACTGCCCCACTCTTCCACTTAGTTTCAGTTGCACTTACTTTCCATTCACCATATTAAAATGTTGCCAACTTGAAATAGGTCTTTCAAACCCAGTGAAACCACAGGACTCTATTCAGAATTACAGCTAACTGCACAACCAACTGGATTACTGGATTCTACAAAAACTAATAAGCAACATCAAGATCAAGGACAGGATGAGTTATAGCTTGGAAAAGGAACAAACCCATTGGTTGAAACAGGAACTTCAAAATGAAGAAATCTTTAACTCTGGGCCTTCATTATGCAACAACTATAAGCAAATAGAAATGTAAAAAGCTACGATTCCTTCAGCAGAAGAAATAATTACCCAGCCACTGTGTAATTTACATAGAATTTACAGCACAGAAACAGGACATTCGGCCCAACTGGTCGACGTCATTGGGTATGCTCCACACGAGCTTCCTCCTACCCCTCATCATCTAACCCTATCAACATATCCTTCTATTGCTTTCTTCCTAGTGATTATCTGGCTTCCTCTTAAATGCATCTATGCTATTCGCCTCAACTACTCCTTGTGGTAGGGTTTTCCACCTTCTTACAACTCTTTGGGTAAAGAAGTTTCTCTTGAATTCCCTGTTGGATTTATTGATGACTGTCTCTTATTTATGGCCCCTAGTTTTAGTGGAACTAAAACTAGGGGCCATAAATAAGAGACAGTCCCTAGTGGAATAAGCCCCTAGTGGAAACATTTTCTCTACATCTATCCCATCAAACCCCTTCATGATTTATTCTATAAGTTCACCCCTTAGCCTTCTCTTTTCTGGAGAAGAGTCTCAACCTGTTGAGCCTTTCCTGATAGGTATAACCTCTCAGTTCTGGTATCATCCTTATAAATCTTTTTTGCACCCTTCTCCAGTGTCTCTACATCCTTTTTATAATAGAGACCAGAACTGTGCACAGTACTCCAAGCATTGTCTAACCAAGGTTCAATGCACGTTAAACATAACTTCTCTGCTTTTCAATTCTATCCCTCTAGAAACGAACTACAGTGCTTTGTTTGCTTTTTAAAAAAATGGTCTTACTAACTTGTGTGGTTACTTTTAGTGATTTGTGTATCTGTACCCCCAGATCCCTTTGCTCCTCTTATTTTCCAAGCCGTATGTGGCCTCCTTATTCTTCCTACCAAAATGTAACACCTCACACTTATCTATATTGAAATTCATTTGCCAATGACACGTCCCTTCTGCAAGTTTATTAATGTCCTCTTGTATTTTGTTGCAATCTTCCTCAGTATTAACTATACCACCCCAATTTCTGGAAAGAATAATTGTTTAGGAACAGTGCGAAGTTTAGAAATGCTCTGAGTATTAAATACAAATGGGACTGCGCTACATAAAATATAAAAATAGAATAAGGAACAAATTTATTGCAGTATAGGTTTAAAATTCAAATTCTTTGAAACTTTAATAAAATAGAAATTATGTGGGGCAGTTTTTTAAAAAATTTGTACAATAGGTTTACACACTTTCTCAAGTCATGGTTTGACAAGAGTACATGCTATAAAACACATTTCACAATAGTTGCAGGTTCATGCAATGAGAGCCATGCATATCATACATCATAATATTCTAATAGTTTTAACTTAGGAACATAGGAATAGGAGTGGGCCATTCAGCCCCTCAAACCACCTCCACCATTCAATTAGATCATGGCTGATCTGTACCTCAACTCCATTTACCTGTCGTAGCTCCATATCCCATACCTTCATCTAACAAAAACAAAACTTACAATGTACTCTATCTTTAATGCAGCTGCTTCACTTATGAAATGAAGCAGTAAACGAGCTTTGAATGATAAACTGTTTAATATATTTCTGCAGAGCACCAGTGAACTCACCAACAGATGCAACAGTGGCTGTTGCTGTAGAAAGCAATGACTTTCCCCAATTTCCCCAGTAACCCCAGCTTCCTGCCTCTTGACCAGAGACCTCTTGCGCCTGTAAAAGAGATCAACCAGGGTTTCTGTGGTTATTGAAACACTTAACAATATTTCACATTCTTAGACAGGTACTTGAAGACTAATGTATACAGCTAAGTTCTGGCAATACAAGTAAGGTAATACTGAAGCACTATCAAGCACAGATCAAGCCAAGATTTGTAAGATAATTTAAAATAATCATGAATACAAGAACCTCTAATATTGCTTACCTTGTCAGCAACCCCTAAGGGTTGTTGTTCAGTTAACCCAGGCTGGCTGGATCCCTTTGATTCTGGTCTCTTTCTCGTCATGCTGCTTGACTCCCTCCCTTTATTTGCACTGCTTTCAGGTATGCTATCAGCAGACCCACAGCCCTCATTTTCGACATTGCCAAGTTCGGTCTCAGAGTGCTGTACTAATTCAATATCTTGTTTACAGTTTTTTCCCCTATCTGCTCCAACACTGAAAGAACTGCCTTCCGCAACTACAGATTCTTTATTCACAGGTACCTCAGTAGTCCCAGTACCTTCCAGTTCTGACATACCTGTAAATGAATGAAATCCGTTAATAACAATCAGTTGTGGTTGTTAATAAATTTAAATCACAGTAGTATTTTAAATCACCGAGGGTATAAAAGAATACAGAACTTGAAGTTGATTTTACTCATTGCAAAATAATCAGGGCAGATCTTCGAACAAAAAGCATGACTGTTACTTACATATTTTATAACAAATTTTCATAAACAATAGGTAGAGTTCTTCAGTCTGTTTTTTTTTAAATTTCCTAGAATGTTTTTTTCATAACTGAATCCTTGTGAAAAAGGGAACAATGTACTTTCAAAGGGAAAAAAATCAAAATAAGAGGGGACTTACAATAACCAAGGAAAAACTTTTACACACTTGGCCTCTTTTATTGGTTTTACAATTTATTGTTTTTGATCAAATGAGGCCATATGGGTTGAGCTAACAAACAAAAAAGGGGCAGTCACACTGCTGGGAGTGTACTATAGATCCCCAGTCAGAGGGAGATAGAAGAGCAAATATGTAGGCAAATTTCTGAGAAGTGCAAAAACAATAGGGCAGTAATAGTAGGGGATTTCAGCTACCCTAATGTTAACTGGGATACAATCAGTGCAAAAGGTATAGAGGACGCAGAATTCTTAAACTGCATTCAGGAGAACTTTTTTAGCCAGTACGTAGCATGCCCAACAAGAGGGGGGAGGGGGACAGTTCTGGATTTAGTTTTAGGGAATGATGCTGGGCAGGTGGAAGGAGTATCAGTGGGAGAGCATTAGTGATCATAATTCAGTTAGATTTAGCATAGTTATGGAAAAGGACAGAAATAGAACAGGAGTAAAAGTTCTAAATTGGAGAAAGGCCAATTGTACTAAGCTGAGAAGTGATTTAGCAAAAGTGAACTGGAAACAGCTACTTGAAGATAAATTAGCATGACAGCACTGGGAGGCATTCAAGGGGGAGATTCAAGGGGTTCAGAGCAAATATGTTCCCACAAAGAAAAAGGGTGGGACTGCTAAATCTAGAGCCTCCTGGATGACAAGGAGCATACAGGGAAAAGTTCCCAAAAAAGGGAAGCTTATGTCAGACACCAAGAGCTGAATACTGCAGAAAGCCTAGAGGAGTATAGAAAGTGCAGGGGTGAAATTAAAAAGGAAATTAGGAAAGCAAAGACAGGGCATGAAAAAATACTGGCAAATAAAATTAAGGAAAACCCAAAAATGTTTTATAAATATATAGAGAGCAAGAGGATAGCTAAGGAAAGAGTTGGGCCTATTAGAAACCAAAAAGGTAACCTATGTGTGGAGGCGGAAGATTGGGTATGGTTCTTAATGAATACTTTGCATCCGTCTTCAGAAAAGAGGGGGACGATGCAGAGATTGTAGTTAAGGAGGAGGAGTGTGAAATATTAGATGGGATGAACATAGTGAGAAAGGAAGTAGTAAGGGGTTTAGCATCTTTGAAAGTAGATAAATCACCAGGCCTGGATGAAATGTATCCCGGGCTGCTAAGAGAAGCAAGGGAGGAAATAGCGGAGGCTCTGACCATCATTTTCCAATCCACCCTGGCTACAGGCGTGGTGCCGGAGGATTGAAGGACTGCAAACGTTGTACCGTTGTTTAAAAAGGGAGAACGAGATAGACCGAGTAATTATAGGCCAGTCAGACTAATCAGTGGTGGGCAAATTATTGGAATCGATTCTGAGACACACTGTAAATCGTCATTTAGAAAGGCACTGGTTAATCAAGGACAGTCAGCATGGGAAGGTCGTGTATGACTAACTTGATTGAATTTTTCGAGCAGGTAACAAGGAGGGTCGATGAGGGTAACGCATTTGATGTGGTGTACATGGATTTTAGCAAGGCTTTTGACAAGGTCCCACATGGCAGACTGGTCAAAAAAGTAAAAGCCCATGGGATCCAAGGGAAAGTGGCTAGTTGGATTCAAAATTGGCTCAGTGGCAGGAAGCAAAGGGTAATGGTTGGCGGTGTTTTTGCGACTGGAAGGCTGTTTCCAGTGGGGTCCCGCAAGGCTCAGTACTAGGTCCCTTGCTTTTTATGGTATATATTAATGATTTGGACCTGATTGTGGGGGGGCTTGATCAAGAAGTTTGCAGGTGATACAAAAATTGGCCGCGTGGTTGATATTGAGGAGGAAAGCTGTAGACTGCAGGAAGATATCAATGGACTGGGCAAGTGGGCAGAAAAGTCGCAAATGGAATTCAATCCAGAGAAGTGTGAGGTAATGCATTTGGGGAAGGCAAACAAGGCAAGGGAGTATGCAATAAATGGGAGGATACTGAGAGGTGTAGAGGAACAAAGGGACCTTGGAGTGCATGTCCACAGATCCCTGAAGGTAGCAGGACAGGTAGCTCAGGTGATTAAAAAGACATATGGGATACGTTCCTTTATTAGCCGAGGCATAGAATATAACAGCACAGAGCTTATGCTTAGAACTGTATAAAACATTGGTTCGGTCAGAGCTTGAGTACTGCGTACAGATCTGGTCACCACATTACAGGAAAGATGTGATTGCACTGGAGAGGGTACAGAGATTTACGAGGATGTTGCCAGGGATGGAGAATTTTAACTATGAGGAAAGATCGGATAGGCTGGGGTTGTTTTCTTTGGAATAAAGGAGGCTGAGAGGAGATTCAATTGAGGTACATAAAATTATGACTGGACAAGATAGGGAAGACCTATTTCCCTTAGCATGGTGGTCAGTGACCAGGGGGGATAGATTTAAAGTAATTAGTAGAAGGATTAGATGGGAGCTGAGGAGAAATTTTTTCACCAAGCGGGTGGTAGGGGTCTGGAACTCACTGCCTGAAAGGATGGCAGAGACAGAAACCCTCAACTCATTTAAAAAGTACCTGGATGTGCACTTGAAGTGCTGTAACCTACAGGGCTACGGACCAAGTGCTGGAAAGTGGGATTAAGCTGGTAGCTCTTTTTCGGCCAGCACGGACAAAGGGCCGAATGGCCTCCTTCTGTGCTATAATTTTCTATGATTAATAATTGAAAAATCGAGAAATTTATTGGTGAAAATCAGTTAAAATTGAAAATACAGGTGTCAACAAGCAATCACATCCTTCCAAAAGCTAAATGACAGTTTCCCTCCAAGTTAAATGAAATGATTAACATAGTATTTCAGGGCAGTGCAAAACTGCTAAGTTTCTTGTCGATTTTGTTGGAGGCTTATCAAGCATTTGACTAAACTAAAATCAATCTTTACTTCAAAAAAACTTACATGTCAAATGCTCCACATTATTGTTCCATAGCATGTGCAACAACTTGCATTAATTTATTGAGCATCTTAAATTAATGCAAGGTTATGAGGGAGACTGGAAACTTCATTAAAGAGTTGAGTTTTGAGAAGATTTTCGAAGGACAGCAGGAGATGCAGAGAGGTTTAGAGTGGGTATTTATAAGAGTAGGACCCAGGCGTTTGAAGACTCTACCGATGGCTGGGCAAAGGGCCGAGAGGTTGTACAAAATGTCAGGGGAACGGAGAGTGTGGGGGGTGGGGCGCGGACGGTTGGGGTAAAAATATATATATTTTTTTACACAGGTGATTGTGAGGCTGTGGAATGCACTACTGAAGTTAGTGATTGAAGCAGGTCAGCATTTAAGTCACATTTCACGGTCCAGAACATATGATCAAAATAAACATGATCAAACCAGCAACTAAGATTTAAAATTGTATTAAATATTATCAGGCGCCACCGCTTCTTGTCCTCGTAAAAAGGAGCCTACACTGCAGTAAATGGGCTGAAAGATCCGCAGACTTTCTGCTCCCTCAAAAGCAAAATACTGCGGATGCTAGAAATCTGAAATAAAAACAGAAAATGCTGGAGAAGCTCAGCGAGTGAGGCAGCATCTGTGGAGAAAGAAACCAGAGTTAACGTTTCAGGTCGAAGACCTTTAGTCAGAACTGGGAGGTGTTAAAAAAAAGTTACTCCCTGTTCCCCTGACAGCCATTAATGACAAGTCGCCACTTCTCGGGCAGTCGGACTTTCACCGCAATTAATCGGTTCCATCCCGCCAGAGCCCGGCACCTGGCGCCTCACAGAAACAGCCCACGGAGCGGTGACAGACCCGCTTCTTCAGTTCATTCCCACACAGAACAACACCTTCTGACCGCGCACAGTCCTGCGGGTGACAGCCGCACCTTCCGGACGGCGGCCCGGCCCCAACTGACCGACCGACCGACCAACCACCCCGGCTCACCTGGAGCTCTCCCACTTCAGATTCCTCACAACCGCAGCCACGTCACTCACCTTTCACCCGAGGAAGTAGTAAACCGCGTTCAGCCGCCCGCGCCTCGCTCGACAATCCTCTTTACGTATGCGTCTAGGTTTACACTTGTCCTTTCATGGGAGACGTTGAAGTGGATCGTAAAAAAATATACGTCTATGTTTTTTAAAAATCTTAAGCCACTGTAAATATGTTTCCGTTCAGATTTAGGGAGCTCGGTGTGCAATAAAGACTGGAAGAAGTCCGCCGTTAGGTCTCCATAGCGCCTCCCTGTGGAAGGACAGAGAAAGGAGGGTAACCGGTGTTCAGTGCGCATGCTCTTCACAGTGCCCTCTGTGGTGGAGTAAACAGGAGTCAGTGCGCATGCTCTTCACAGTGCCCTCTGTGGTGGAGTAAACAGGAGTCAGTGCGCATGCTCTTCACAGTGCCCTCTGTGGTGGAGTAAACAGGAGTCAGTGCGCATGCTCTTCACAGTGCCCTCTGTGGTGGAGTAAACAGGAGTCAGTGCGCATGTGCTAGTTGTTGATTCCGACGAAGAGAAGAAAAGAATTGAATTTGAGGTCAGTCCGCAGGAGGACAAACCGATTGATGGATTTGGTGTTTTTAATATTATTTAGACATATAATAATGTAACTTATTGCGGTTACACAGGGCAGAATAAGTTTGTTCCGGCGCGAGGACTGTGGAAATCTTCTGTTATTCGATTGGTGTCACTGCCGTTGTCAGTGCAACGTATGAAATTGCGCATCCGCAAGTGCTCACGGAAATTCCAGCTCTTTTTAAGTTCAGAGACGTACTGTCTAGTTTTCATTTTAATGTAAGACTTTCAGATCCAGTAATTTACATCCGGTCAGTTTGAAGATGTACCCTTTCCAGTAAAATAAATTTGTGTAGAAGAATGGAGTTTGGATGAATGTAAGTTTGATTCGTGAAGGGCATTTGATATTCCAAGGGTTTGTATGGCTGCAGTAACAATTATTTTTGCTGTTTGACAAATAAGTAAGGCTTTCCCGTTTAAAATTAAAATGGCGCTATCGATGTACAATGATTAGTTGGTTAGTTCGAATTTCCAGATGTCTGGTATACATAAGGCTTCTTAATACAAGAAGCTGCAATAAGTGGTAACTTGGCCATAAATAAAATCTGCCAGTTAATTTAGCAAGTGACATCTATGATTTTGTTGGGATAATACTAACAAATAGAAGCAATGGTAGTCTCCTGACATCTAAATCATTAGTTTTTAGGATTGTTGACAAATTCCTTGAACTTAACAAGAGCTGGAAAATTGTACTCAAAGTGTCAGTCATCATAGATGAATAAACTTGTTCTAACACTGCATTTGGGGGATAGAAATGTGCAAATTTATATTATCAAAACCTATATTGTTAGATAGGGAAAGTAACTTAATAGAAAACCAAAGCAATCAGTGTTCAGGCAGACTCATAGGCCTAGAAATTTTATGATGCTGCTTCCTTTATACAGGTGTAAAATGGATGTAATATCATCCATAAGAACATAAGAAATAGGAGCAGGAGTAGGCCAATCGGCCCCTCGAGCCTGCTCCACCATTCAATAAGATCATGGCTGATCTGATCCTAACCTTAAATCTAAATTCATGTCCAATCTCCTGCCCGCTCCCCGTAACCCCTAATTCCCTTTACTTCCAGGAAACTGTCTATTTCTGTTTTAAATTTATTTAATGATGTAGCTTCCACAACTTCCTGGGGCAGCAAATTCCACAGACCTACTACCCTCTGAGTGAAGAAGTTTCTCCTCATCTCAGTTTTGAAAGAGCAGCCCCTTATTCTAAGATTATGCCCCCTAGTTCTAGTTTCACCCATCCTTGGGAACATCCTTACCGCATCCACCCGATCAAGCCCCTTCACAATCTTATATGTTTCAATAAGATCGCCTCTCATTCTTCTGAACTCCAATGAGTAGATTCCCAATCTGCTCAACCTCTCCTCATATGTTCACCCCCTCATCCCCGGGATTAACCGAGTGAACCTTCTTTGTACTGCCTCGAGAGTATGTCTTTTCTTAAGTATGGACACCAAAACTGTATGCAGTATTCCAGGTGCAGTCTCACCAATACCTTATATAACTGCAGCAATACCTCCCTGTTTTTATATTCTATCCCCCTAGCAATAAAAGCCAACATTCCGTTGGCCTTCTTGATCACCTGCTGCACCTGCAAACTAACTTTTTGATTTTCTTGCACTGGGACCCCCAGATTCCTTTGTACTGCAGTACTTTCCAGTTTCTCGCCATTAAGATAATAACTTGCTCTCTGATTTTTCCTGCCAAAGTGCATAACCTCACATTTTCCAATATTGTATTGCATCTGCCAAATTTCCGCCCACTCACCCAGCCTGTCTATATCCCCTTGTAGGTTTTTTATGTCCTCCTCACTCTCCTTTCCCTCCCATCTTTGTATCATCTGCAAACTTTGATATGTTACACTTGGTCCCCTCCTCCAAATCGTTAATATAGATTGTAAAGAGTTGGGGACCCAGCACCGACCCCTGCGGAACACCACTGGCTACAGGTTGCCAGTCCGAGAATGTACCATTTATCCCAACTCTCTGCTTCCTGTTAGATAACCAATCCTCCACCCATGCCTATGCCTCTCCCACCTCCTCCGATGGCTCCGCCTCTCCCCCCTCCTCCGATGGCTCCGCCTCTCCCCCCTCCTCCGATGGCTCCGCCTCTCCCCCCTCCTCCGATGGCTCCGCCTCTCCCCCCTCCTCCGATGGCTCCGCCTCTCCCCCCTCCTCCGATGGCTCCGCCTCTCCCCCTCCTCCGATGGCTCCGCCTCTCCCCCCTCCTCCGATGGCTCCGCCTCTCCCCCCTCCTCCGATGGCTCCGCCTCTCCCCCCTCCTCCGATGGCTCCGCCTCTCCCCCCTCCTCCGATGGCTCCGCCTCTCCCCCCTCCTCCGATGGCTCCGCCTCTCCCCCCTCCGATGGCTCCGCCTCTCCCCCCCTCCTCCGATGGCTCCGCCTCTCCCCCCTCCTCCGATGGCTCCGCCTCTCCCCCCTCCTCCGATGGCTCCGCCTCTCCCCCCTCCTCCGATGGCTCCGCCTCTCCCCCCCTCCGCCGATGGCTCCGCCTCTCCCCCTCCTCCGATGGCTCCGCCTCTCCCCCTCCTCCGATGGCTCCGCCTCTCCCCCTCCTCCGATGGCTCCGCCTCTCCCCCCTCCTCCGATGGCTCCGCCTCTCCCCCCTCCTCCGATGGCTCCGCCTCTCCCCCCTCCTCCGATGGCTCCGCCTCTCCCCCCTCCTCCGATGGCTCCGCCTCTCCCCCTCCTCCGATGGCTCCGCCTCTCCCCGCTCTCTTTCTCCCCCCGCCCCAATCACTCCTTCCAGCCCTCTCTCAATCGCTCTTCTCCACTCCCCCACCCCCCTCCTCTCCAAAACCTAGCTGAGGGGTTGCTGCCAGCGATGCAGTGGCCTGTAATTTAAAATATCCGGCAGCGAGCTGCCTGTGGAAGCAGGTGTTTGCAGTTCTCCGGCCTCATGTAAATACGGCCCGAGGTCCAATATCGGGTGGGCCTCTGGCCTACCCATTCTGACACAGGGATCATTCCGAACCAGGCCAGCGCAAACCAATTTCTAAGCCAATGTTTGAACCTGTTTGCTTAGCTATTAATATATGCTGCAAAGTATTTTTGGGTGAAACATGATATGTCAGCCTGGCTCTGTGGTGGTAGTCTCTTCTGTATCAAGGTTGTGGTTTCAAGCCCCATCTCCAAGAATTGAGCACAATTTATGATGTTAATGGACCCAAGAGTATTATCTTATGCTTAGTTTATGAAAAGATATGTTGCACCATTGACACTTCACTCTTTGTTATGCATATGTATCATGGATTTTTGTTTGTATAATTACAGGTTATTAATTGACCTTGGACTTCCACGTGAGAATCAAGATCTGGGCTCCATGTGAATACTTCAAAACTGATAAAGGGCATTGACGAACTGATTGGTGTAAAGCTGTATTCAGAATCCATAAGATACATGAAACTTACATCACATTGCATTGGATTTGCAGTAGATTTACATAAGTAATTAGACTTGTCTGTTGTAAATGCTTAAAATCTCATTCTTTTCCAATGAAGCACTTATGTTTAACAGTAACTTTATTTTTGAACTGCTGTACTTTTGTTTGCACATTATATAATGGTGCAAATCACAGTTATATCAGTTCAGAGAGGACCGGTTCTGTGGCACACATAGGATCTCGTTTTCTTTCAAAGCTACCTTCACACCATGACCTAATAGTGAAGGAAGGGACCAGTGTGTTAATTGAATGCAATGTGAACAGCAGCCAGCTACATGATATTCTGTGGTACAACTCAAAGGGAAATCTGCTAGAGGAAAGCAGAGAAAGAGGTAAAGAGTTAATTTTAGGTCATTTAGCTACAAATTATTGTTGAATACTTGGTATCTTTTTAGAACAAATGCATAAGGTGATTAATTACTTTAGAAACGCACACATGGGATAATATAAAAAAATTGAAGTTATTAGAAGAATTATACTTGAAAAGTCACCAGATTGTTTTTTTTTGTCGTTATCAAGGTTCTGGGATGTCAGTTTTAGGGATGGTAACATTTTTCCAGGCACCCAGTGTCAGTTTTGGTGTTTGTAAGTCTGTTATGGTACTACTGTGGGGTAATGTTGTACCTGTGCTAACAAAGGTAGAACATTGTGTTCTGGAAAATTTTTAAGTTGGGGTTGAACTTGCAAAAAGTGGCTAAAGTTTATGGGATCAGCACAATAAACTGTAGCGCATTAGCGTCATTTTCTGCCACTAGCTGGTAAAAAGATACTACTTCCATACTTTACAGAGCATTTAGTGTCACAAGTCTTTAAAAATGGGAAAACCATTACATAATACTACAGCATTATAACAGTAGATGATCCTTTGAAAAATGCCCAAGAACACTGTCATAGGTGCTGCACTAGTGTGGTTCCCAAATTTATTTTTCACCATTTGAGTTTCTTTTATGTCTCTGTATCACACATAAGTTACTGGGTGGTCAGCAAGTATTAAATAATTGTGAACCTGTATTTTATGTTGTAGATAAACCAAAAATTTCAGGGCATTCTTAAAATAACATGGAAATAGTGCAACCATGCTTGAACTACCAAGAGCTACTAATTAGAAATACATTTTAAACATTAGAACCTTAGCATTGATGTCCTTTTTATCTGACCCTGTCTTGGCGCTATTATAATGTATATGTAAATCTGTCTTTGTCTCTGATTGCATGCCAGGGTTGATTGAGCACAAATTTATTTTGTACATGTGTATCTGCCATCATTTGGCAGCCATGGAAAAATGAATCCAGATTTATTTACTTAGAATATTCCATTAAAGAATGTAGTTTCTGGGTTGTACTCGATAAATAAATAAGTATTCAACCCTATTTACTATGTTACAGCCTTATAATTACCTCCACAGTTACATATATATATTTAAATATAAAATTTGTACTCCTATGAATTCTGATTTCCCCTTCTTTATTATGCAGATGGAAAATGGCTTATTTTAGACAGTGGAGAACTGAACATCACCAGTATTACATTTGCCGATCGAGGTCGGTACACATGCGTCGCAACAAACTCTCATGGCACTTTAAACTACACAGTCACCCTGCGTGTTGTCTTCACCACAGGCGACATGGGTGTTTATTATATGATAGTTTGCCTCATTGCTTTTACAATTGTTATGATATTGAACATCACTCGCCTCTGTATGATGAGTAGTCACCTCAGGAAAACTGAAAAAGCAATCAACGAGTTCTTCAAGATGGAAGGAGCAGAAAAATTACAGAAGGCATTTGAAATTGCAAAACGCATTCCTATCATCACATCTGCAAAGACTCTCGAACTGGCCAAAGTAACTCAGTTTAAGACCATGGAGTTTGCCAGATATATTGAAGAACTTGCTCGCAGCATTCCTCTGCCACCTCTTATCTTGAACTGTAAAGCCTTTGTAGAAGAGATCATTGAGGCTGTACGGATGGAGGATGCAGAGCAGGCCACAGATGAAGAAAACAAAGAGGAACAAGCAGTTGGGGGCAACGATGAGATCTACACTATTGAGTCTGAAATGCAACGCAGCAGTTCACCTGCAGGAGAATCTGATGATTCATACATGCATGAGGAGCACCAAGAGATTGCTGTTCAAGTCTCAGTACATTCTCAGTCAGAAAAACAGAGCGTTGACACACTATCCCAAGGAAGCAGCCAGTTCGAAAACTGAAGAGAATTTGTCCAAGATACAGACGAACAAAACAGATGGTGTAGTATATGAAAGTCATATAGATTGTGTAAGATATCTTTGATGTGGATTAAAATTGTGAGGGAAATGTTCAGTGTCCAAAGGCAAACTTAAAACGACAGCAGAACAATTTTTAAGAAGTCATGTGGACTAGATGACAACTATATTCAACCCACATCAAACTATTGTGTATAATTGGCACCATGATGCCAGTTTTAATAGAAGTGTATATGTAGCTTGTAGCCACTTGCATACTGCTGCTGAAGACGCTAATAGTCACTTGTATCTAGAAGATGCAAGGTGTCAGTATAAATGTTTTTTACGGTGCTGTGTGGCTATTGTTTGATATTCGTGCTCTATTTAATGGATGTAAAGATGGTTTAACTAAATTTATAGAGAAAACAAAAGGAGTGTTGTGTAGTGGCAAGTGATATGATGCTTTGCAATACCATCTTAGAGATTTGAATTTATCATATCGTCTGGGGTATATTTTAAATGATAAATATTATAATATGACTGAATTTTCAACTTTGTCATGGGACTGATTACAGATCTCAAGAATTTGTAGCCACTCTTGAGATTTTCTATGATTCAGTCTAGCCTTGAGTTCTGGACCTGTCCATAGATAGTTTAAACAAAGTCTGCCACCATTAACTCATTGGGATAAATAATCCCCAAGAACAGGTTGGGTGGGGGCAGGTGGGGAGTAAAAATCCTCCGTTTTCAGTGCAGGACTGCATCTGAGCTCCAACACGCCTGCTTCTGGGTTTAACCCAGGCAGGTTTGTCTGCGTGTGGAGAGCAGACACCAGGAAGTCCCGCCCCATTTAAGGCTGGCAGGCCGATATGTAAAAGGACAGTGTACCTCATTGGGATACTTGAGGTGCTTAATATTTTGTGCATTGGAAAATTAAAATGAATTTAGGCTATACCTAAATTCGGGTTTCCCATCACTTTCCATTCATGGCAGGGGGAAGGGCTGTATCCATGAGCTGAGTGCCTTTATTGCAATACTTGTGGGCCCGGAGGAGCAGGAGTGCTTCATCCAGGCCCAACAAGCTCACCTGGCCGACAGGACCCCCCGATCTAAGTTATTTTTTGTTCAGCTTAATTCTGCTGGAATGAACGAATCTCCGAGGAACTCGTTACATACTAACAAAAGGGTTGTCCTGAAGATACTTATTTAGAACAGTAGGCCGGCAACATTTATGCAATAGGTACAGAAAATACCCCTGTGGCACAGGGTATAACCCCCCCCCCTCAACTTCTCCTCCCCTGCCCCCCCCCCACCCCCCGCCCCCCCAGCAATGGTGAACCCCACCTACCTCCGACTCTACATCTGGCCTCCAGTGACCCCACCCCCCGCCCGATCTCGTTCTTAGCACCCCCGCCCTCTCGGATCTCGTTCTTAGTCCCCCTGGCCTATGTTCCCTTCCTTCCTCCCTTCCTCCCTCCCTCTGATCCCCGGCTGCCAATCAGGCTGGCTGCGGGTGCAAAACCCGGAAGTACCATTGATGGGCCTCATGATTGTCTATTTACCTTTTGGGTTTCGTACCCGGAAATTATCCCCCTGCTCCCTTCCGGGCTGGAAGTTAAAATTTACCCCATAATTTCCCTGCTAACCCCCCACCCACCAAATTGTTTACTGGAAGCCTGGGAAAAGTGATTATTATCTATTACTAGCCCATGATTGTTTGGAACATCCATGTGATAAGTTACAACCTTACTGGTAACAGTTATCATAGAATGGTTACAGCACAGAAAGAGGCCACTTGGCCCATTGAGCCCGTGCCGGCTCTTAGTAAGAGCAATCTAGTTAGTCCCATTCCTCCCACTCTTTCCCCGTAGCCCTCCAAATTTTTTTCCCTTCAAGTATTTAATTCCTTTTTGAAAGCCACGATTGAAGCTGCTTCCACCACCCTTTCAGGCAGCGCATTCCAGATCATAATTATTCACTGCGTAAAAAAAGTTTTTCCTCATGTCGCCTTTGGTTCTTTTGCCAATCACTTTAAATCTGTGTCCTCTGGTTCTCAACCCATCCGCCAATGGGAACAGTTTCTCTTTATTTACTTTATCATGATTTTGAACACTCCTATCAAATTTCCTCTTAACGAAGTCCCTCATACCTGGAACAATTCTTGTAAATCTTTTCTGCACACTCTCTAAGGCCTTCACATCCTCCCTAAAGTGCGGTGCCCAGAATTGGACACAATACTCCAGCTGTAGTTGAACCAGTGTTTTATAAAGCTTCACGATAAGTTCCTTGCTTTTGTACTCTACGTCTCTATTTATAAAGCCCAGGATCCCGAATGCTTTTTAAGCACTTTCTCAACTTGTTCTGCCACCTTCAAAGATTTGTGCACATATACCCCCTTTAGAATTGTACCATTTCATTTATATTGCCTCTCCTCATTCCTCCTGCCAAAATGTATCACATTGCACTTTTCTGCGTTAAATTTCATCTGCCCATTATTGTTTCTGAAGCAACAAAAAGGATTAAGTTAACAGCGCTGTTTCCTTTCTGTTCTAAAAAGTATATTTTAACATACACTTCATGATCTCATGCTATACTGAGGCGTGCAAGGATTTCTCACATTGCTGTTTATAGAAGACCTGAACCTTATTGAATTTTCAAGTGCATGATTATGTTCTAATATCTCTTAAGCAATGAAGTTTTGGGTTAAAGTATTTTCTACATAATGTATGCAACTTTTCCTACATTTTGTTACTTCTCTTGTATTCCACATGTCTACCAACCCTAGCATACTTTAGTATAGCAGCTATGATCCAAATGTTTGATGAAACAAGTCTTCTAGGTATGCCTTCTCAACTATATTTGAGTGATTTGTTACAAATCTGTATTAATGGCATTAACTAAGTGGCATGTAGCAATCTGGTACAAATGCAGTGGTGCTTCAAATTGAATTCTCAGTAAACTGCATTAGATGACTGAGTGACTTAGTACCTCAACTATTTCCATTTTACTTTTTTGAAGATAAAACAATCTGATTCAATTAGATTAGTTGTGTTTAAACATTTCCATGTATGCTGGTGTAAATGGTGATGTTTAAACTCATTAGCAGCACAGAATAATCCAGGGACCAATAGTAGTAGTACAGTAGTCTTAATGACTGCTCACAGCATAACACATTTTGTTTCTCTTATTTCACCTTAATTATCCTATCTTTAAATGATGGCTAATTATAACTTGGAAAATTAGGTCCATGAACTTTCTACTTTACTCAGTTGGAAATGTTAGCCATCAATAAATTTTTATAGCCAAAGCAAAAATTGTACTTTCAACTGAAGTTCTGTTATGATCTATGTTGTACCACTTTTATATGAACTAAAAGTTGTTAATAGTTGATACTATGATTGTTTCACAGGTTATGTTCTGATGTTAAATAATTTGTTTCATATACATTCCATTTTACCAATGCAATCGTATCCTGTCAGTTAAACTTGCCAGATATAAAGGATGAAACATCCTAAAGGGATATATGCAAATTCACACATGCTTAAGCTGCTTTTCATACTTTATAGGGCAGTTGGTGCTGCAGTGACTAAAATTACAGAATCTTGTAGTACTGGGGTATGCTTGGAAGCTGTTGGATAGTTTTAAATATGGCACTGAAACTGGTATTGTACTTTATGCTTGTGCTATTTTCAGTATAGTTGTAACCATTTACTATTACGAGTTCAATAGCAGGTTGTACAGTAGATTAAAGTGAAATTATTTGGGATAATTTGGCATGTGTATTTTTGAAATATTTATAACCATATTTGCATGAATTTGGATATATTCAAAATTTTAGTTTTTCATATTTGATTCCCCCCATTCACTCAGATGGATGCTATTGTCTTTCAAGCAAGACACATTTTGTGGGTCATAATCAGTACCCCTCAGATAATGAAGCAGTCCGTGCCCGCATGCAGCAAGACCTGGACAACATCCAGGCTTGGGCTGATAAGTGGCAAGTAACATTCGTGCCAGGCAATGACCATCTCCAACAAGAGAGAGTCGAATCACCTCCCCTTGGTATTCAACGGCATTACCATTGCCGAATCCCCCACCATCAACATCCTGGGGGTCACCATTGACCAGAAGCTTAACTGGACCAGCCACATAAATACTGTGGCTACGAGAGCAGGTCAGAGACTGGGTATTCTCCGGCGAGTGACTCATCTCCTGACTCCCCAAAGCCTTTCCACCATTTACAAGGCACAAGTCAGGAGTGTGATGGAATACTCTTCACTTGCCTGGATGAGTGCAGCTCCAACAACACTCAACAAGCTCGACACCATCAGGACAAAGCAGCCCACTTGATTGGCACCCCACCCATCACCCTAAACATTTACTCCCTTCACCACTGGTGCACTGTGGCTGCAGTGTGTACCATCCACAGGATGCACTGCAGCAACTCGCCAAGGCTTCTTCGACAGCACCTCCCAAACCCGCGACCTCTACCACCTAGAAGGACAAGGGCAGCAGGCACATGGGAACAACACCACCTGCACGTTCCCCTCCAAGTCACACACCATCCCGACTTGGAAATATATCGCTGTTCTTTCATCGTCGCTGGGTCAAAATCCTGGAACTCCCTTCCTATCAGCACTGTGGGAGAACCTTCACCACACAGACTGCAGCGGTTCAAGAAGGCGGCTCACCACCACCTTCTCAAGGGCAATTAGGGATGGGCAATAAATGCTGGCCTCGCCAGCAATGCCCACATCCCATGAACGAATAAAAAAAAAGTTTGACTTTTTTGCCACCCCTCCCTCCAAGATGCTCAGCTTAGTGTCAACAACAATTGAAGAAAGACTTTGTGGTGTTTGGTGCTGGTACTGAATAATTGGTTGAGAACATGAAATGTAGCATCCATTACAAATAAAAATATTTAGCATGTATTAGTTTTTATTCTACTTTCCAGTCCTTATTTTATTTAAGTCTTAGCTCCTGTTGGGGTACAGTTGGTGGGCCTCAAGTGCACTGCTCAAGTGATTATTTCAGTGACCATTAACAGGCTATACAACCATGGGATGTGACCTTAAAAAAATGAGATTCACAGATTACATAACTATGGGTCCATTATAGCCACACTCCATCCTGTCCTCACCCAGTGTCCACATGGGGTATTGGATGGGAAACCTGGCTAATTCTGTTCTTTCCCTTCCTACACTGAGCACACAAGTAAATTATAATGCCTCTGCTTAGCAGTGTAAATCAAGGATCATACTTAGGACCTGGTCTTATGGTTAAGTGCAGAACCTGTAGTGTATTTATTGAATTAGCTACTGGAGAATGGATTATAATACAGTACCATAGCACTTTGAGAAGGGAAGATTTAATGAACAGAAAGTCCTGATTTTGCTTTTGTTGAATCTCCTAAGTCAAAATGAAGTTTAGCATCAATAACCAAAACTGAGAAAACTAATATTTCCACTCTTCGGGCCTGATATTACCATGGCGGCAGGTTCGCGGCGGGGGGTCGATTGGGCGTGTGGGTAACGCGCCCGGTGAAATCAGTCTGCTCTGCGCGCAATCGTAGGCTGATTGGATCCACTTACCTGGTCTTCCGGGTTCCTCGCTGCTGAGCTGTGCGGCGGGCGGACTGCGCATGCGCAGTAAGGTCTGTCAGCTGGAGGAGCTCTATTTAAAGGGGCAGTCCTCCACTGACTGATGCTGCAAGAAATAGGAAAAATTACAGCATGGAGCAGCCCAAGGGGAAGGCTGCTCCCAGGTTTAATGATGCCTCACTCCAGCTCTTATTGGATGGAGTGAGGAGGAGGGGGAGGACAGAAATCTTCCCCCCCCGGCAGGCGGAAGGCAGCGGCCTGCCTCTGCCACCAAGAAGGCCTGGCTCGAGGTGGCAGAGGAGGTCACCTGCACCACCAACATATTGCCCACCTGCATAAAGTGCAGGAGGCGCTTCAATCACCTAAGTAGGTCAGCCAAAATAGTATACTCATTCCCCTACACTGCTTACATCACCGCCCCCACCACACATCTTCTGCACTGCCAACACTACTCTGTCACATCACCCCTCACATCCACTCAAACCTCATCCTCATCTTACCTGCACTTACTCACCTCGCCAGTACTCATCCCGCCACTACCACTCAACCCAATCCTCATACAATCTCATGGCTCGATCTCAAACTCACCCTCTCATGCATCTCTTTCACGGTCAGCCTCACTCAACCTGCCACTACCTGTGCTGCAGCCACAGGGCATGCATCACATATGTGCAGTAGGAAGCGTAAGGCAAACGTGTCGTGAGCATGAAGGGGATGCACAAGGGTGTTTGAGGGTTTGTCATGGTTTTTACTTATATTTAATTTCTGATCAACTCACATAACATATTATATTGGCATCACTGCTGCCACGTCTTTGCGAATCTTGTCTGGTTTGTGCAATAATGCCCTTTCCTGAGGATCATAATAAAGACCCACAACTGATGCCACCCATTGTGTCACTGCAGAGTGGGTGTAGGTGTATTTGCAGGGCTCTTTTGTGCAGACGACTGAGAGACGTCGGCGATGTCCCCGGTGGCACCCTGGAAGGATGCGGAGGAGAAGTTGTTGAGGGCAGTGGTCACTTTGACAGCGACAGGTAAGAAGATGGTGCTCGGGCCAACCGGGAGGAGCTCGGCATGAAGGAGGCTGCAGATGTCCACGACTACATGTCGAGTGACTCTGAGCCTCCGTGTGCACTGCTGCTCAGAGAGGTCCAGGAAGCTGAGCCTCGGTCTGTGGACCCTGTGGCGAGGGTAGTGCCCTCTGCGACTCATCTCTCTCTGCGGTTGCCCTCCTACTGTGCAGGTGGATGTGTCACAACACTGTTGTGGAGCTCCACGTGTCAGAGGTAGACGGCGTGGCTGGCGAGGCTGGTGATGTTGTTCGTCCTCCGAGGAGGTCATGACTGCAGCTACGGCGTCCCCATCCGGAAGATGTACATCTGAGGGGGTCCGCAAGGTAGGTACATGTGTCTGGACACCGGGGTAAGTGTGCAAGTTGGTGAATTTTGTTGTTAGGTGGAGGCCAAACTTTGTTCAAAGTGACAGAGTGGCCTCCTGCAATGAGTGAGGGTCTCCCCACCACCCCCCACAACCTGTCAAATGGACCTTTGAAGCTGCCACAGGCTGATGGCTGTAACACGTCCATTTGAACTGGGAGTGTTTCCCCCAGTACGGGAAACAGTTCTAGTCAGTTGCAAAATCCCATCCCTGCTAAAATAACAGATCGATCAGGTCTGTAAACAACCTGAAGTACCTATTCAATTACTTTAAGTGACAACCCGCCGGCTTTAATTGCCGGCGGGAGTCCCACATGCGGGGGCTGCGCGCGCATGTCAGCATGTCAGTGGGGAACCCGGAAATGGGGCGGGTTGGAGCCGGGCTCCCGACCTGCCCCGGGAATCCTCGATTTTCGCAGCCCCCCCGCCACGAACGCACCCGATCGCTGGTGCTAAAATCGAGCCCTTCATCTCAGGTTTAGGTACGTAAAATGTGTTTTTGATAACCCTGTGGACTAAAGACAACTAATATTTACCCTATTACACAACAAATAGACATTACTGTTACTTGTGTTATAAGGGAAGATTTTCTTACATCTGTGCACAGGCTCATTGGATCACCAGGGCACAGTGAATATCAGGAAAGTAAGATGAGTCGGAGCGCCGCCTGTGACAGAACCTGTCTGATTTTCTATCCATTTAAATTAATGGAAGGAAAATCAAGTGGTTTCCTCTACAGTCGTGCTTCAGCTGCCTAATTTTCCGATATTCATTGCACCCAATCGCAAACCCAAACAATCTCCTCTTTACCCTTTGATCAAGCAGAATTTTCCATATGTGTCTGCTTGGCACAGTTGGTAGCAGACTTGCCTCAAGGTTATGGGTTCAAGCTCCAGGACTTGAGCGCATAACTAGGCTCACGCTCCACTATTGTGTTGCAGGAGTGTTACTTTGTTCTTCAGGTGAGATGTTAAACAGAGGTTCTGTTTTCCGTTTATGGTGGTCCAGATCGATGTTAAGCAGCCTGTGGCTGTATTCAAAGAAATGCAGGGAGTTTTGGTGTCCAAGCCAATATTTCCCCCTCAACAAATACCACCAAAATATAGATTAACTGCTCATTCATTTCATTGCTATCCATGAGATCTTTTTGTGCACTAAATGCCTGCTGTGTTGCTCACATTAGAACAAGTGATTCATTGCATTTGAATGAAGCATTTTGAGATGTTTCTGAGAGGCGTGTTGAGGTGCTAAATAAATACAAGTCTTTCTTATTAGTTACTTTCAGTGATGAAAGTGGTCTTGCAGTTCTTTACCACAATGTTCTGCGAAGATTTCACTTCTGCCAAGATTTTTTACCATCTACAGTAGTGATTCTCAATTCTATTGGGCTGGGCCCCAATGGAAAAAATCTCATAGCATTTCAGGTCCCACGATCTAACGTAACACTATTCATCAGCTCTACATATTTTTGCTAGGATTACCACCTTCTGCAATGGAGAAAAAAAAAGCTCTAAAGGAGAACATGATCTGGGGTGATGGTGTCATAGAAACATAGAATAGTTATAGCACAAAAGGAGGCCATTCGGTCCATTGAGCCCATGTCGGCTCTTTGTAAGAGCCATCCAGTTAGTCTTTCCCTGTAGCCCTGCAAATTTTTTCCCTTACTTCCCTCAGCAACTTAGGATGCATCCCATCTGCCAGGTGACTTATCTACTTTATGTACAGCCAGCCATTCTAGTACCACCTCCTTACCAATTTTTAGCCCATCCAGTATCTCAGCTATCTCCTCTTTTACTGTGACTTTGGCAGCATCTGCATCCTTGGTAAAGACAGATGGAAAGTACTCCTTTAGTACCTCAGCCATGCCTCTGTTTCCATTCGTAGCTCTCCATTTTGGTCCCTAATCGAACCCATCCCTCCTCTTACTGCCCATTTACTATTTATATGCCTATAGAAGACTTTTGGATTCCCTTTTATGTTAGCCGCCAGTCTATTCCCATACTCTCTCTTTGACCCTCTTATTTCCTTTTACATTTCTCCTCTATTTTCTACATTCAGTCTGGTTCTCACTTGTATTATCAACCTGACATCTGTCAAATGCCCCCTTTTTCTGCTGCATCTTACTCTCTACCTCTTTCGTCATCCAGGGAGCTCTGGCTTTGGTTGTCCTACCTTTCCCCCTCATGGGAATGTACCTAAACTGTATCTGAACCATCTCCTCTTTAAAGGCCACCCATTGTTCGATTACAGTTTTGCCTGCCAATCTTTGATTCCAATTTACCCAGGCCAGATCCGTTCTCAACTCACTGAAATTTGCCCTCCTCCAATTAAATAGTGTTACACTAGATTGCTCCTTGTCCTTTTCCATAACTAATCTAAACCTTATGATACTATGATCACTGTTCCTTAAATGTTCCCCCACTGACACTTGCTCCACTTGACCCACCTCATTCCCCAGAACCAGATCCAGCAATGCTTCCTTCCTTATTGGGCCGGAAACATACTGATCAAGAAAATTCTCCTGAACACTTATCAGAAATTCCTCCCCCTCTTTGCCCTTTACACTATTATTATACCAGTCTATATTAGGATAGTTGAAGTTCCCCATTATCTCTACTCTATAGTTCTTGGACCTCTCTGTAATTTCCCTGCAAATTTGCTCCTCTATATCCTTCCCATTAATTGGTGGCCTGTGGAATACACCCAGTAGTGTAATGGCACCTCAATTGTTTCTTAACTCTAACCAAATAGATTCTGTCCTTGAGCCCTCAAGGACATCCTCTCTCTCCAGCACTGTAATATTCTCCTTAATACTGCCACTCCTTTTTTTTCCTTCCCTATCTTTCCTGAACACCTTGAATCCAGGAATATTTAGTACCCAATCCTGATGTTTTTTCAGCTAGGTCTCCGTTATCGCCACTACATCGTATTCCCATGTGGTTATTTGCACCTGCAGCTCACCAACCTTGTTTACCACGCTTTGTGCGTTTACACACATGCACTGTAAACCTATCTGAGACCTTCTTGTATTTTCTCTTATTCTGATCCCACCTATTACTGTACTATTTCTTGCTCTAGTGCTATCTTTCTCTCCCAATCCTTTGTGCACCTTGTTTTTCCTTTCTAATGCTACATCCTGGTGCCCACCCCCCTGCCAAATTAGTTTAAACCCTCTCCTACAGCATTAGTGAACCTCCCCGCAAGGACATTGGTCCGACTTGAACAGGTCCCTCCTGCCCCAGAACTGGCCCCAATGCCCCAAGAAACTGAAGCCCTCCCTCTCGCACCATGTCTCTAGCACGCATTAACCTGCCTTATCTTCCTACTTCTGTACTCACTGGCGTGTGGCACTGGGAGTAATCCAGAGATTACGACCTTTGAGGTCCTGCTTTTTAACTTCCTCCCTACCTCCTGAAACTCTAGCCGCAGGACCTCATCCCTTTTTCTTATGTTGTTGGCACCCACATGGACCCCGACTTCTGGCTGATTCCCTTCCTCCCGGAGAACGTTCTGCCCCCTCTCCGTGATGCCCTTTACCCTGGCACAGGGAGGCAACACACCATGCGGGACTCACGTCAGCGGTCACAGAAACGCCTGTCTGTCCCCCTGACTATCGAATCCCCTATGACTACTGTATTTCTATATTTCACTGTGCCCCTTGTGCAATTCTTTGCCCCATGGTGCCATGCTCAGGTATTCAATGCTGAATACTGATTTGAAAATGCCACACACACAAGATTCCTGCCCTGTCTGCCTCTTCCTACCCTTTCGGATGGCCATCCACTTGCTATCCTGAACTCTCTGTGGCTGCAGGGTGAAAACCTCCTGGAACATATGATCCAGGAAACCTCAGCCTCCCTTATGCTCTGCAGTGACTCCAGCTGCCCCTCAAGCTCAGAAACCCTCAGCTTGAGCTCGAGCAACTGGAGGCATTTCCTGCACATGTGGCCCTCCAGGACACATGAAGCGTCCTGACGTTCCCACATGGCAGCGCAAGATTCGCAGGCAATGGGTCTCAGCTGCCCGTCCATTATATTTAGAAACCTTTTTTTTTCTAAACTCCTTTAGATACTTGATTATTATTAATTTACTTACTGTTTACTTACCCCGAATAACCTACCCTTTTATTCCGGGTCTCTCAGAACTCCTCCTCTCTGTTCACTGTCCTTCCCCCTCTACACCTAATTCCCCCTCTCACCAAATTCTCAAGTTCCCACTCGGCTCACAATCCATTATGTTTGCAATGCACTGTGTGCTTCAGCCCTCCTGTCACTCCTTACTGGCCAAAGGTTGCAAGATATTGTAGCCAAAATCAAAAACAAAAAAAAAGTGCAATCACTATTTTGTTGATAGAAAGCAAGTAAAGAACAAATGGCTGACTATTTGTGACTTTGCTGACTTGAATTTGTCATTTGACTTGGCAGGTGCAAGCAATGATTTTTCTTGAGTGACCGCTTGACAGCTGCCATGCCCATCTTGTCTATCTGGCTCCTACTTTCAAAGAGAGCACCTCTCCACCAGTCCTGCATTAAAACTAAGACTCTCTACCCACACAACTTCTAAACTCAAAGTCTCTTATTAAGCCGCCTTAAGCTGATTAGGTAGAATACACGAATTAGGTGAAAGGGTTTCTGGGTTTATAAAAATAAAAATCATGCTCATGTCAGTGTATTTTTGGAGAGCCAGGGTCACTTGACCACATCATTTACTCTACTTAAAAATTCCCAACCAAGTCACACACCATCCCAACTTGACATATATCACTGTTCCTTCAATGGTTCTGGGTTAATATCGTGGAATATCAATGTTGGAGCACTATCACCACAAAGACTGCAGTGGTTTAATGAAGAGGCCCACCACCATCATCTTGGGGCAACTAGGAATGGGTAATAAATGCACGTTTGTCATTGTCAATGGCAAAGATTACTGGTAAGCCCGAAGATTGGGAAAACTTTAAAAACCAGCAAAGGATGACGAAAAGAATAATAAAGAGGGAGAAAATAAATTATGAGAATAAACTAGCAAGAAATATAAAAACTGACAGTAAAAGCTTCTACAAGTATATAAAAAGGAAGAGGGTAACTAAAGTAAACATTGGTCCCTTAGAGGATGAGACTGGGGAAATAATAATGGAAAACAAGGAAATGGCAGAGGAATTAAACAGATGTTTTGTATCTGTCTTCACAGTAGAAGACAGTAATAATATACCAATAACAGTAGAAAATCAAGGGGCAAAGGGGAGGGAGGAACTAAAAACAATCACTATCACTAGAGAAAAAGTACTAGGTAAACTAATGGGTCTAAAGGCTGACAAGTCCCCTGAACCTGATGGCTTGCATCCGAGGGTCTTAAAGCAAGTGGCTACAGAGATAGTGGATGTATTGGCTCTAATTTTCCAGAATTCACTAGATTCTGGAAAGGTCCCAGCGGATTGGAAAACCGCAAATGTAACACCCCTATTCAAGAAGGGAGTGAGACAGAAAGCAGGTAACTATAGACCAGTTAGCCTAACATCTGTCATTGGGAAAATGCTAGAATGCATTATTAAGGAAGCAGTATGCAGGACATTTGGAGACTCATAATACAATCAAGGAGAGTCAATATGGTTTTATGAAGGGGAAATCATGTCTGACAAATTTATTAGAGTTCTCTGAGGAAGTAACAGGCAGGTTTGATAAAGGGGAACCAATGGATGCAGTATATTTGGATTTCCAAAAGGCATTCGATAAGGTGCCACATAAAAGATTACTGCACAAGATAAGAGTTCATGGTGTTGGGGGTAATATACTGGCATGGATAGAGGATTGGCTAACTAGCAGAAAACAAAGAGTCGGGATAAAAGAGTCATTTTCAAAATGGCAATCTGTAACTAGTGGGATGCCGCAGGGCTCGGTGCTGGGGCCTCAACTATTTTCAATATATATCAACGACTTGGACGAAGGAACAGAGTGTCTTGTCGCCAAATTTGCTGATGATACAAAGATAGGTGGAAAAGCAAGTTGCGATGAGGACACAAAGGGCCTGATATTAGGTGGGCGGCGGGTTCACAGCGGGGGGTCGACTGGGCGCGTGGGTAACACGCCCGGTGAAATCAGGTTGCTCCGCACGCAATCGCAGGCTAATTGCAGCCACTTACCTGTGCTTCTGGGTTCCGCACTGGAAAGCTGCGCAGCGGGCGGACTGCGCATGCGCAGCATAGGCTGTCAGCTGGAGGAGCCCTATTTAAAGGGGCAGTCCTCCACTGACTGATGCTGCAGAAAATAGGAAAAATTATAGCATGGAGTAGCCCAGGGGAAAGGCTGCTCCCAGGTTTAATGATGCCTCACTCCAGGTATTATTGGATGGGGTGAGGAGGATGGGGAGGACAGAGATCTTCCCCACGCTGGGCGGGAGGAAGCGGCCTGCCTCTACCACCAAGAAGGCCTAGCTCGAGGTGGTAGAGGAGGTCACCTGCACCACCAACATATCGCGCACCTGCATACAGTGCAGGAGGCGCTTCAATCACCTAAGTAGGTCAGCTGAAGTGAGTACACTTACTCATTCCCCTACGCTACGTCTGCCACATCACTGCCCCCACCCCACATCTCCTTCTGCATTGCCAACACTACTCTATCACATCACTCCTCACACCCACTCAAACCTCATCCTCATCTTACCTGCACTTACTCACCTCGCCAGTAATCATCCCACCACTACCACTCAACCCAATCCTCATACAATCTCATGGCTCTATCTCATACTCACCCTCTCATGCATCTCTTTCACGGTCAGCCTCACTCAACCTGCCACTACCTGTGCTGCAGCCACAGGGCATGCATCACATATGTGCAGTAGGAAGCGTAAGGCAAATGTGTCGTGAGCATGAAGGTGGATACACAAGGGTGTTTGAGGGTTTGTCATGGTTTTTACTTATATTTAATTGCCGATCAACTCACATTACATATTATATTGTCACCACTACTGCTACGTCTTTGCGAATCTTGTCTGGCTTGTGCAATAATGCCCTTTCCTGAGGATCACTATGAAGACCCACAACTGATGCCACCCATTGTGTCACTGCAGAGTGGGTGTAGGTGTATTTGCAGGGCTCTTTTGTGCAGACGACTGAGAGACGTCGGTGATGTCCTGGGTGGCACCCTGGAAGGATGCGGAGGAGAAGTTGTTGAGGGCAGTAGTGACTTTGACAGCGACAGGTAAGAAGATGGTGCTTGGGCCAGCCGGGAGCAGCTCGGCATGAAGGAGGCTGCAGATGTCCACGACTACATGTCGAGTGACTCTGAGCCTCCGTGTGCACTGCTGCTCAGAGAGGTCCAGGAAGCTGAGCGTCGGTTTGTGGATCCTATGGCGAGTGTAGTGCCTTCTGCGACGCATCTCTCTCTGTGGTTGCCCTCCCTCCTGCGGTGCAGGTGGATGTGTCACAGCACTGTGTTGTGGGGCTCCACGTGTCAGAGGTGAACGGCGTGAACGGCGTGGCCGGCGAGGCTGGTGATACTGTTTGTCCTCTGAGGAGGTCATGACTGCAGCTATGGCGGCTCCCATCCGAAAGATGTACATTTGAGGGTGTCCACAAGATAGGTAAATGGTGTCTGGACACCGGGGTAAGTGTGCAAGTTTGTGAATTTTATTTTTAGGAGAATGGTGGTGGAGACCAAACTTTGTCCAAAGTGACAGAGTGACCTCCTGCAATGAGTGAGGGTCTCCCCCCCAACCTGTCAAATGGACCTTTGCAGCTGCCCAGGCTGATGGCTGCAACACGTCCATTTCAAATGGGAGTGTTTCCCCCAGTACGGGAAACAGTCCCAGTTGTTTGGAAAATCCCACCTCTCCTAAAATATCATGTTAATCAGGTCTGTAAAGGACCTGAAGCACCTATATAATTACCTTAAGTGGCATCCCGCCGGCTCAGGGGTACGAAAATCGAGCCCAAAGTGTCTGCAAAGGGATATTGACAGGTTAAGCGAATGGGCAAAAATTTTGCAGATGGAACATAATGTGGGAAAATGTGAAGTCGTCCACTTTGGGAGGAAAAATAAAAAAGCAAAATATTTTTTGAATGGAGAAATACTACAAAATGCTGCGGTACAGAGAGATCTGGGTGTCCTCGTACATGAAACACAAAAAGTCAACATGCAGGTGCAGCAGGTAATCCGGAAGGCAAACGAAATATTGGCCTTTATTTCTAGAGGGATGGAGTATGAAAGCAGGGAAGTCATGCTACAGCTGTACAGGGTGCTGGTAAGACCACACCTGGAGTACTGCGTACAGTTCTGGTGCCCTTATTTAAGGAAGGACATACTTGCATTGGAGGCATTTCAGAGAAGGTTCACTAGGTTGATTCTGGGTATGGAAGGGTTGTCTTATGAGGAAAGATTGAACAGGTTGGGTCTATACTCATTGGAGTGTAGAAGAATGAGAGGAGATCTTATTGAAACATACAAGATTCTGAGGGAACTCGATAGGGTAGATGCTGAGAGGACGTTACCCCTCATGGGGGAATCTAAAACTAGGGGGCATAGTCTCACAATAAGGGGTCGCCCGTTTAAGACGGAAATTAGGAGGAATTTCTTCTCCCAGAGGGTCGTGAACCTTTGGAATTCTTTACCCCAAAAAACTGTGTAGGCTGAGTCATTGAATACATTCAAGGCTGAGTTAGACAAATTTTTGATCAGCAAGGGAGTCAGAGGATATGGGAAAAAGGCAGGAAAATGGAGTTAAGGTAAAAATCAGATCAGCCATGATCTTATTGAATGGCGGAGCAGGCTCGAGGGGCCGAATGGCCTACTCCTGCTCCTATCTCTTATGCTGTTATGGTCTTATTATCAGCTGCAATCCATGAATAAATAGGCTCAGGGGGTGTTCTAATTCAAGCTGTCTCATAGGCATGTGGAACTGCACCTTGTCGAGTTAGTGAGCAGCTGTCTTTATAACAGCAGCTCATTGGCCACCAATGGAAAGGGCATACAATAGAAAGGAGCAGAGAGAAGCAGTTAAGTAAAGGTTTTCTTACCTTAATTTGGAGCTAGGAGCAGTGGGACTGCTCCTCCTGCCTCCACTAATACTGCAGGCTGCTGCCAGCCTGTGCTTGCCCCTCACATTCGCCTCCACCCCTCCCCCCAGGAGTCATCTGAGGGTTGTGGTTGGTGTCTGAACTGTCTGATTTTTTTTTCCCGGCTCGACTAGCGAGCTGCATCGGAGTACCCATTTGGTGCCCACAGCTCATTAGGTCAATGAGGCATGAGGACCAATATCGGATAATTCCTCGGGTCTGCCTCTTCCAGCAGGTGCATCAATCGCCACAGCCATTTCGCTCCCATGTTGGAAGTGCTTAATGCTGGAACTGGACAAAAAAAAACAGTAAAATTGCTTTCCATTTCTTAAAATACCTTTCACCATGACAGGTGCAAATTCATCAAAACAAAAGAAAAATTCTTATTACTCTGGTATACTAGATAGGTAAAAAGTACCAACAGAAATTCAAGGTCCCAATTGGTAGGAATAAAGCTTGTTTTAATGTCCATAGTGCTACACATTGAATTAAGTGCAGAATATTGAGTCCTTTACATTCTGAAATGACCAGCTTGCTGTGAAACTTATGCAACACTTCTATTCACAGTGTGTATGGTTCTGTATCAAACTTTTAATGTTGCAAAACGAATGGTTGACTGCACAACCAATTGTGCACAACTGACAAAACTTCAAGCACTTTGATTCACAGTCTTATATGATTGTATTGTTAATAGTCAATACAGAGTTCCCTATTGAAAGAGTGCTGCAGTGTCAGAGATACTATTCTGTGGATGTGCCATTAAATTGAGATTGTCTCTGCCTGTTCAGGTGGACATTAAAAGGGTAATTTTCTGACTTTGTGTTCCTGGCAGGTAAGGCTTCACACTGGGCATGCAAAGGCAGAAAATTAGCCTGAACACTGCAATGGGGAGACGGTAAAGTTAGTGTGTAGGAAGGGTGAGATTGGATGGACTGAAGAATGTTCTTCATCCAAACCTATCTTAAATAAAAGTAATTGTGCAGAGCAACATTTAATTGCACTCCACAACATTTAATTTTGAATAGATATTGCAGTTTTCAAAATTGGCTCTGCTTTTCTATCCAGTATCTACAAACAATTATTTTCTTCTGCTGAACACTGAATGTAGATCTGTTTTGTGGTTACTTATCTTCATTTGCATCATTACCAGTATACACCTGCTCCATTGAATTCTAATTTTCAATGCAAAAAGACTGCTGTTAAATCTATGAATTCCCAGTACAACTATTACAACACTAAAGAGCTTCACTGCATATGGAATTGAGAACTGAATTTAAGTCAATTAGACTACTCATTCCCAATTGCCCGATACACCAGAATATTTTTATTGCTACTTGATCACAGTTAAGTTAGTATGATTTATGACACTGGGTTGTGTGTTTGCAAGCAAAAATGCGGCAAGCACATCTCCATGAAGATAGTGCCCTAATTTTTATGGCTCGTAATTACATCTAGTGAACACCAGAGGAAGCCCTTTTCTTGTCATAGGTTTCATCTTCTCATATCCAACTGCTGATGATTGCAGTTGCATTTCTAAACCAACAGTTTTTAAAACACAAGGACAGATTGTAAATGCCTCCACCAAATGAGAACTGGATAATAGAACTGCGAAAATCACGATGCTATACTTAACGCCCCATTTCCGTCCTGATCCGCCTGCTCCCATTTTGATGGGGGCTTTCATGAGGCCAGCCAGGGAGGAGCGTCATTAATATATTTAAATCGTAGTCCCATGACTTCAATTGTACCCTTACACCACTTTCACTGGAAAAAGCAGAAGTAATGCACAGTGCTGTACCTGCCCAATACTAATGGGCGGTAAAGGCTGTAAACATTTTTTGGAAGCGCTATTTAAAGGGGCACTCACCAGCAAGTACTCAGGTTATTGGAATCTGATTGCAATTTGCCTGGTTGGACTTTCAAAAGTTCTGCCTCGGAAATCATTGTATTTCTGCTTTAATTCTGCTTCAAAGCCTTCAAGCTCAAGGGGGGGATAGCACAGTGCTCAGCTTGGGAGTCATTCTGGATACTCCACTCTGGCTGGAAAAGAGTTGTAAACAATTTTACAACACCAAGTTATAGTCCAGCAATTTTATTTTAAATTCACAAGCTTTCGGAGGCTTCCTCCTTCGTCAGGTAAATGTTCAGGAGCTCCTTGAAGCCTACGCATTTATACATATAGAACAATACATGGTGTTTACAGACTGCCCCTGCAACTGCCCGTTGCCAAGGCAATCACCGTGTTCAGACAGAGAGGTGTCACCTGCAGAACCCCCGAATACACATTCAACAAAAAAACAAACAGGAAAAAAAAAACAGAGAGAGGCAGAGACATCCGGAAGGCAGAGAAAGCCAGCAAATGACCCATTATATTAAAAACAGATAACATTTGTTCGCTGGTGGGGTAACGTGTAGCGTGACATGAACCCAAGATCCCGGTTGAGGCCGTCCTCATGGGTGCGGAACTTGGCTATCAATTTCTACTCGACGATTTTGCGTTGTCGTGTGTCTCGAAGGCCGCCTTGGAGTACGCTTACCCGAAGGTCGGTGGATGAATGTCCATGACTGGAAAAGAGGAGGAAGAAGAGCAGCAGCAGGTCGGGGAACCTCAGGGAGCTTCAGTAGGGAGTCTGAGGAGACCACAAAGGAAGGGGGTGGGGGTGCTCACAGACTTCCTTACCCTGACCATAGGTCTATAGGGCCAAAGTCAAATATCTCCAGTCTTCTGAGGAACAGTGGGGATAACCTTTCAATTCGCCCCTCAGGCTGTTTATTGGACTATGAACGCTTTCAAACTCTTTTAGTGCTCCTTTGTGATTTGTTGACATAAGGTACACTTTTAGAAAAATCAAGAAGGTATATTTGTTGATAGTATACATACAGGACTATTTCCATTTCAATATTTTTTTGTAAAACAGTCTTGTCAGTTAATGATTCAATTCTAATCCCTCATCATCATCTTATAAACCCTTTTCCTTCTATTGTGATGTTTAAAAAATATTTTGTTGACTTTAAATAACCAACTTCTACGTGAAACATTAAAACGGACTCTTCTCACTGTGCAGTTGACTATGATTGGTGTCAGCCGTGGCTCAGTCAGAATCTAAATCTGAGTCAGAAGGTTGTGGGTTCAAGTCCCACTCCAGAGATTTGAGCACAAAAACTAGGCTGACACCAGTGCAGGACTGAGGGAGTGCTGCATTGTCGGAGGTGCTGTCTTTTGGATGAAACGTTAAATTGAGGCCCTGTCTGCCCTCTCAGATAGATGAAAAAGATCCCATGGCACTATTTTGAAGAAGAGCAAGGGAGTCCTCCCCAGTGTCCAGGCCAATATTTATCCCTCGTCACTATGAGATTATCTGGTCATTATCACATTGCTGTGCGCAAATTGGCTGCTGTGTTTCCTACATTGCAACAGTGACTACACTTCAAAAGTACTTCATTGGATGTAAAGCACTTTGGGATGTCCTGAGGTCGTGTTAGGCGCTATATAAATGCAAGCCTTTCTTTCTATTGGCAGAGCAATGAAACGCAGACACACTCCACTGATGTCTGCCACTTGTAAATACAATAAAATATATTTGGGAGTGTTTTGAAGGATATAACATGCTTGGAGTTTGAATATGTGGTAATTTCACGATCCTGCGTTCCCAGCAGTGAGCTGTGCTCACAGGGATAGCAGGTCAAAGAACTGGGGTGACAATGTTGTGCCTGTATCTCCGAAATGTTTTTCCTGTGAACACAGGTCCCTGCTGGAAGTGCAAGATTGCAGAATAACCCGTAACATAGAATCATAGAATCAGAGAACTGTTACAGCACAGAAGGAGGCCATTCAGCCCGTCCAGCCCTTGCTGGCTCTCTGCAAGAGCAATCCAGTTAGTCCCAAATAGAGCTTCAGACTCAAACTAATGATATCTTGTTAACAATCTTTTGAGTGTGACAGCCCTGTAACACAGTTAGCCATCTATGATTTTCTATTGAGCCAATTCAGCTATCCTGGAAAAAAGCTATTAAATCTGCTGCACAAGCCCAAATCTCACACCACCAATCGTTGGATACTGTAGGGCTAGCTCCTAAATATAGCCCTGAAACTCCACGAAGCCAGTTGCCCCGATGATCTGCTCCTCAGTTGGGGCCTCCTCATAACACTGTAATTCTGAATGGGTTAACCTTGTGATGGTATAAATTGTATTATCACAGATGTTGGTGAATAAAATAATTAGTTAATGCTTTTCTGTGTTCATCTTCATCTGTGATGATTGGCAACTAGGAGTATTGCATTCATTGTACTACATTCCAGTTGTGATTCATCTGGGCTTGTGTAACTGTTAATACAGTTTGGACTGGGCTATGAAAGATGGTTCAAAGGCAAATTAATGAAAGGAGAAAAGATTCATCAATACCTTTTGATGAAATTCCTTACATATTTTGTGAATTTATCAGTCTTCACATTCTTACACCAGTTAACATGTTTGTGTCAAATTCTTTTCTGTAATATTTTAATCGTTAACCCATTCGAAAGAGAATACAGCAATTCCAACCACAAAATGTCCTGAATGAATTATTTCAGGTTTATTCATGAAAACACAAACTTGTTCTAATTTTTAATCCAGTTTGGGTTCTTAAGGAGACTTTGGCTTCCTGTAAATTCAGATTTTAGGCCACTGAAGCAAAAGTCTCAAAGAAACCATTTCTCTACTTTCCAAATTAAGCTGCTGTTAACTAAAGCACAGCAGTAGTATTACTACTGAATACCATGGGAGAAGTAGTATTTTAAATTATTTTAGTGGCTTCTCATGTGACATTATTTACTAGTTTAGTATGGACTGTCTTTCAATTCTTAATTAATTAGGTTATCTATTTACTGCACACTGAGCACCACTATTTTTAGTTCTTCATTTATTCAGCATAAATTGTACTGGTTGATTAGCGCTGTTCACCATTCTACGTAAAAAAAATCTATATGATTGTCAATATATCCAGAGAAGTGATGTAGATAACTTGATATAGATAACTGTTCTTTATTCATTATATCACTGCAGGAATAAAGCTATTCACCCAATCATTTATTTTTTTTAACACTGTACAGACAGACGTTTCTGCTCTGTGAGACTTTTGCTGGAATTTTGTGCAGTACATGAACAAAATGAAATATGTGATACATAAAATTGATACATGAACAGCAGAACATTTTGGTCTCTCAAGATGTTGCTTGGGCAGTCAGCCAACAATGCATCACATTTTTCCTATTATTCATTGACTTAAGTCCTGCTTATTCATGTGTTAGCATAATTGATTCTGTATTTTTCTTCTGCTGTTTACAAGGTAAGATTTAGTTGATCTTATCATAGTAAAATATTTGAAAAAGTGTATATTTTAAGTGGAAATTTCAGGATCATATATCCTTAAATTGTTTTGAAACTGGTAGGAGCACTAAGCAGACCAGTTAAGACATGGATTAGCCAAGTTAAGCATCTGCAAAACAAGAATCACAAGCATAAGCTCAGAAAAGTTCATCAACTTTGAGTTACCTACTCAACTTTACCTTCTCTGTCTTTTGAACAAGTTCTCTTCACTTCCCTAATTCCCCCCTCACCTTTTTCATTCTCATTTCCCTTGCACCTTTCTCTTACTTACCTTTCTTTTCTTCCTCTTTCCTTTAATCTTTTTATTTAACTTCCTTCCATTTTTTATATTCCATGCCACAACGCTCATACCATCTTATAAACTACCATTTCACTATATTTATAAATGATTTAGACAAGGGAATAGAGAGCCATATCTCCAAGTTTGCTGATGACACTAAGTTAGATGGCACAGTAAACAGTAAATAGATGGGAGCAGAAAGTTGCAAAGGGAGTGGGCAAAACTGTGACAGTTGGAATTTAATGTGGGGAAGTGTGAGGTCATCCACTTTGGACCTAAGAAAGATAGATCGGAGTATTTTCTAAATGGCGAGAGGCTAGGAACTGTAGAAGAACAGAGAACTTTGGGGGTCCATGTTCAAAAGTCACTGAAAGCTGGTGGACAGGTGCAAAAATAATTTAAAAGGCGAATGAAATGTTGGCCTTTATCTCAAGGAGGCTGGAATATAATAGGGTAGAACTTATGTTACAGTTATATAAAGCTCTGGTTAGATCCCATTTGGAATACCGTGTTCAGTTTTAGGCACAGCACCTTGGGAAGGAAATATTGGCTTTGTAGAGGTGCAGCGCAGATTTACCAGAATGATACCAGGGCTAAAAGGATTAATTTATGAGGACAGGTTGCATAGACTAGGCTTCTATTCCCTTGAATATAGAAGGTGATCTAATTAAGGTGTTCAAGATGATTAAAGGATTTGATAGGGTAGAAAGAAACTATTTCCTCTGGTGGGGGAGTCCAGAACAAGGGGGAATAACCTTAAAATTAGAGCTAGGCAGTTCAAGGATGGTGCCAGGAAACACTTCTCCACACAAAGGGTAGTGGAAATCTGGAACTTTCTCCCCCAAAAAACTGTTGAGGCTAGGTCAATTGAAAATTTCAAAACTGAGACTGATTGTTTTTTGTTAGGCAAGGGTATTAAGGATTACAGAACCAAGGCAGGTAAATGGAGTTAAGATACAGATCAATACAGATTGAATAGCGGAACAAGCTCGAGGGGCTGAATGGCCTATTTCTGTTCCTATGTTCCTATTCAAATATGCTATGTGGTTACCTACTTTTATAGCATTAATTTTATAAATGCAAAATTGTTTGGTATTTTTGGCCAGGCTTAACTACTGTAATGCACAGAATATTAATTCAGTAAAGTAGGTTACAATTAATTATTCATACCCACCTGGGCAACATGTAATAGGAATATTGAACAAATCACATTATGTAGAACTACAGTGGAAATGGAAGGTTCAAAACTCTCAAATCATATGAGACTAGCAGGAAGTGTCACGAAAGCACGGAGAAAATAGAAAGAACATTTTGATTTGTCTGAAACAGCAACAATTTCAGAGGCCAGTACTTTACTGTATGCTTTAGGTGTGGAAGCAATAGAACTGTATCATATGTTTACATATGAGGAGGGAGGGGATAAATGGAACCTGAAAGTTTAAAGGACAAGTTTGAAGAATATTTCATACCTCAAAAGAATATATACATATGAAAGACGTGTTTAATTACAGATTTCAAGTTCAAGGAGAAAACATTGATTACTATGTAATAAATTTGTGAAGAAAGGTCAAACCTTATGAATACGGATCCCTCATTAACAGCTTCATTAAAGACAGAATTATAATCAGTATAATAGATGATCAACTTCGAGTCAGATTACTAAGAGAAAAGAGCCTGGTTCCACAGAAAGCAGTTGATATTTGCAGAGCAGCTGAAATCAGCAAAACACAACTAGAATACCTGTGCATTACCAACAACACTATGAATAATGTTAGTGAAGCAGGGGTGCCACTTCATAATGAAAAGTAAGTCAGATCAAGTTGGTTAATAGGAGATCACAGATTTTAAGTACTTTGGTAAATTGCATAAGGTGAAAAATGTCCAGCATATGGCTAAACATGCATGTTGTGTCAAAAACAAAACTATTTTGCTAAAGTATGCAAAGCCAAAGCAAAACCACACCTGTCAGACAAGCAAACAGTAAAAGAAAGTTCATAGAGTGACAGAGCAGTCTGGAAGTGAGAATAATTTTAATGAAGGTGATTAATGAATCGGCTAAGTCATAGGAAACAGAGGGTATATGTGAAAGGCTTTCTTTTTCAGACCGGAGGAGAGTATACAGTGGTGTTCCCCAGAGGTCGGTACTGGGACCACTGCTTTTCTTGATAAATATTAATGACTCGGACTTGGGTGTACAGGGCACAATTTCAAAATTTGCAGATGACACAAAACTTGTAAGTGTAGTAAACAGTGAGGAGGATAGTGATTGGCTTCAAGAGGACAGAGACAGGCTAGTGGAATGAGCGGACACATGGCAGATGAAATTTAACGCTGAGAAGTGTGAGGTCATACATTTTGGTAGGAAGAACGAGGAGGAGCAGTATAAACTAAAGGGTACAACAATAAAGGGGGTGCAGGAATAGAGAGACCTGGGGGTATATGTACACAGGTTGTTGAAGGTGGCAGGACAGGTTGAGAAAGCTGTTAAGAAAGCATACAGGATCCTGGGCTTTATAAATAGATGTAAGGAATCTTACAACACCAGGTTATAGTCCAACAAATTTATTTTAAAATCACAAGCTTTCGGAGATTATCCCCTTCGTCAGGTGAATGAGTGAAAAGGTTCTCAAATCGCATATCTTATACTAGGCTGGGACAGCATCACACCAATCAAAAGGTGTCGTTGTTGTTCAAACAGGCCAGTCACGGAGAACAGTACGTCCCAGTACACTGGATATACATTGTGTCAATTACACAGACAGACAGAAAGAAACCCAAATGGCAGAGAGAGAGAGGGAGAATATTAAAAACATAACTTTTTTTCCCCTTTTTTGCTGGTGGGGTTACATGTAGCGTGACATGAACCCAAGATCCCAGTTGAGGCCGTCCTCATGGGTGCGGAACTTGGCTATCAACTTCTGCTCGACGACTTTGCGTTGTCGTGTGTCTCGAAGGCCACCTTGGAGAACGCTTACCCGAAGATCGGTGGCTGAATGTCCTTGACTGCTAAAGTGTTCCCCGACTGGGAGGGAACCCTCATGTCTGGCGATTGTTGCGCGGTGTCCGTTCATCCGTTGTCGCAGTGTCTGCATGGTCTCGCCGATGTACCATGCTCCGGGGCATCCTTTCCTGCAACGTATGAGGTAGACAACGTTGGCCGAGTCACAGGAGTATGAACCATGTACCTGGTGGGTGGTGTCCTCTCGTGTGATGGTGGTATCCGTGTCGATGATCTGGCATGTCTTGCAGAGGTTGCCGTGGCAGGGTTGTGTGGTGTCGTGGACGCTGTTCTCCTGAAAACTGGGTAACTTGCTGCGAACGATGGTCTGTTTGAGGTTGGGTGGCTGTTTAAAGGCGAGTAGTGGAGGTGAATACACAGGATCTGCTCAGACGAGGAGGAACGCGATGGACACCTACAGACGCTGAAAGACGCCCTCGTAAGAACGGGATATGACGCTCGACTTGTCGATCGACAGTTCACACGGGCCACAGCGAAGAATCGCATAGACCTCCTCAGAAGACAAACACGGGACGCAACCAACAGAGTACCCTTCGTCGTCCAGTACTTCTCCGGAGCGGAGAAACTACACCATGTTCTCCGCAGCCTTCAACATGTCATCGATGACGACGAACACCTCGCTAAGGCCATCCCCACGCCTCCTAGAAAGATGTAACATGGTGCGTAAATATAAGGACAAATACTAAAGGCTACAACTTCAAATGCTGCAAGAGCGACTACAGTCATGCTTTGCAACTCGAATATGTCAACAGATTGGTGCAGTCACAAATGATAAATGCCGAAATGTGACAGAGAAGTAAGCTGATGTACATAAAGGCTTGCATAGGTGCATAGCAGGAAAGCGGAACGTATCACTAAAGTCAAACAGATATACACTGACCGAGGAAAGTGCTCGTTCAACTTTGTGATGACCTACACAGAATGTAGAAACTTTGTCTTATAAGAAAGTCAACGAGTAGGTCAGTAATATGGTGATAGCAGTGAATAAGTGAGAATATGCTTTGATCCTAAAGATTTAAATAAAGCTACAGAAAGAGAACATTATCCGACGCAGACATAGGGCTCGATTTTCGCACCCCCGAGCGGGTGTGTTCGTGGCGGGGGGGCTGCAAAAATCGGGGATTCCGGGGCGGGTCTGGAGCCCGGCTCCAACCCGCCCACTTCCGGGTTCCCCAGTGACGCGCTGACATGCGTGCGCAGCCCCTGCATGTGGGACTCCTGCTGGCAATTAAAGCCGGCGGGGTGCCACTTAAAGTAATCATTAAGGTATTTCAGGTTGTTTAGAGACCTGATTAAGGAAATATTTCAGGAGGGGTGGGATTTTGCAAACAACTGGGAATGTTTCCCGTACTGGGGGAAAGACTCCCAGTTGAAATGGACGTTTTGCAGCCACCAGCCTGTAGCAGCTGCAAAGGTCCATTTGACAGGTGGGGGGAGGGAGACCCTCACTCATTGCAGGAGGCCACTCTGTCACTTTGGAGAAAGTTTGGCCTCCACCACCCTCCTCCTAACAATAAAATTCACAAACTTGCACACTTACCCCGGTGTCCAGACACATTTACCTACCTTGCGGACCCCCTCAAATGTACATCTTCCGGATGGGAGCTGCCGTAGCTGCAGTCATGACCGCCTTGGAGGACGAACAGCATCACCAGCCTCGTCGGCCATGCTGTCCACCTCTGACACGTGGAGCCTCACAACACAGTGCTGTGACACATCCACCTGCACAGCAGGAGGGAGGGCAACGGCAGAGAGAGATGCCTCGCAGACGGCACTACCCTCGCCACAGGGTCTACAGACCGAGGCTCAGCTTCCTGGACCTCTCTGAGCAGCAGTGCACACGGAGGCTCAGAGTCACTCGACATGTAGTCGTGGACATCTGCAGCCTCCTTCATGCCGAGCTGCTCCCGGCTGGCCCAAGCATCATCTTCTTACCTGTCGCTGTCAAAGTCACCACTGCCCTCAACAACATTTCCTCCGCAACCTTCCAGGGTGCCAACGGGGACATCGCTGACGTCTCTCAGTCATCTGCACAAAAGAGCCCTGCAAATACACCTACACCCACTCTGCAGTGACACAATGGGTGGCATCAGTTGTGGGTCTTTATAGTGATCCTCAGGAAAGGGCATTATTGCACAAACCAGACAAGATTTGCAAAGACGTGGCAGTAGTGGTGACAATATAATATGTAATGTGAGTTGATCAGAAATTAAATATAGGTAAACACCATGACAAACCCTCAAACACCCTTGTGCATCCCCTTCATGCTCACGACACGTTTGCCTTATGCTTCCTACTGCACATATGTGATGCATGCCCTCTGGCTGCAGCACAGGTAGTGGCAGGTTGAGTGAGGCTGACCATGAAAGAGATGCATCAGAGGGTGAGTATGAGATAGAGCCATGAGATTGTATGAGGATTGGGTTGAGTGGTAGTGGCGGGATGAGTACTGGCGAGGTGAGTAAGTGCAGGTAAGATGAGGATGAGGTTTGAGTGGGTGTGAGGAGTGATGTGATAGAGTAGTGTTGGCAATGCAGAAGGAGATCTGGGGTGGGGGCGGTGATGTGGCAGACGGAGTGTAGGGGAATGAGTAAGTGTACTCACTATGGCTGACCTACTTAGGTGATTGAAGCGCCTCCTGCACTGTATGCAGGTGGGCGATATGTTGGTGGTGCAGGTGACCTCCTCTGCCACCTCGAGCCAGGCCTTCTTGGTGGCAGAGGCAGGCCACTTCCTCCCGCCCGCCGGGGGGAAGAACTCTGTCCTCCCCCTCCTCCTCACTCCATCCAATAAGAGCTGGAGTGAGGCATCATTAAACCTGGGAGCAGCCTTCCCCCTGGGCTGCTCCATGCTGTAATTTTTCCTATTTCCTGCAGCATCAGTCAGTGGAGGACTGCCCCTTTAAATAGGGCTTCTCCAGCTGACAGCCTATGCTGCGCATGCGCAGTCCGCCCGCTGCGCAGCTTTCCAGCGTGAAACCTGGTAGCACAGGTAAGTGGATCCAATTAGCCTGCGATTCCGTGCGGAGCACCCTGATTTCACTGGGCGCGTTACCCACACGCCCAGTCGACCCCCCGCTGCGGACCCGCCGCCCTCTGAATATCGGGCCCCATGGTGACATGGGAATCAAACACCAAAATCTTCACACTTGGTACAAGTTGTGGCTGCTGGTAAGTATAATTAGATAAAGACTCATCAAAGCTGTGTGTATATTTAAGCAACACTTACACAAACCCTTCATACAGCACTTAGGTTAAAGGTGCCTCTATCTCCCTATCCTGCACTATGGCTACACAGCACGTTCAGCACACAGCATCTGCCTTGCACAACCTCAAAACATCTTCCTCCACCCTAACACATATCCCCACATTTACTTCACCTTTCCCCTGCTACTTGCCATATGCTCCTTAACTGCTAGCTTTACCTTCATTAACTAATGTCTGCAGGATAAAATGGAGCCCAATGCCTGGCAAAGGCAAGCCACCGGAGGGGGCATCCCGATCTTCAAACCTCATTCCCTGTACAAGGACAAGTCCATGCAGCTCATGAGCAGGCATGCAGCTATTGCTGTGGCAAATGCCGAGGTCACCAGCTCCTTGAGCCTCTATAATGTTGCCCTGGCAGTCCTCTGCAGTACCACACACATACAGCTTTCCATCCCCTTTCTAGGTCTCTTTCATCTCGAAGGTGTCATACCCACCCATTCTGACCTTCTGCCATCCTTCCCTGCAGATCCACCACAGCAACAGGGGGCTCAACTAGAGGAAGATGATGCTGAGGAGGAGTAGGATCTGTGGCCTTTCTACCCCCTCGTTGCATATGGGAATGATGAGGAGGAGGAAGACCAACCTAGGCCGCACATCCAGCTGATTCAACCCACCCCGCCTACCTCAGTCCCAAATCCTTCCAGTTATCACCTGCAGTACATGCTTCCCCTTTACCATTCTTCAGCTTAGAGACTTTCACGCGGGATGAATTAGATAGTGGTAGTGAGGAATCGGCACTGGGTGATTCACCAAGCAAGGGGGACGTGGAAGAATGGGAAGTGGGGGAGGATGTTTAATGTTTGAGGAACATCATCGGTACGTGCAGGTTCTTAGGACAATCTCCTTAGATGTGCAGCAAGGTTTGACTGTCAAGTCTACAGTTCTCCTTTGTGGCATCATAATGGAAGCTTTGTCTTCCTTGCAGGCACCACTGCAACAAGTGGCAGCTGCATTGAAATCTGCAGCGGATCCCTAGCTAAGCAGCTAGAGACCAGTTGGTGCCTCCACCTCCATGGAAGCACAGACTGCAGCTCTGGAGGTAATAGAAGATTATAGCACAGCATGGACTGCGGCTTCCAGACAGTGGCTACTGCTGTGTCTCAGGGCTTTCAGGATCTAATAGCTGCCATGAGACCAGCCATCCTACTGCTCACGAAGGCCACAGATCCAGTGCCCAGTGTAGCTGCTGCATCTCTTTCACCTGGGTGTAAGTTACCAGAGTAGGAGCACAAAAACAGGAAACCCGTGTCTTCAGCATCACTGGCTGAGAGGTGTTGGTATATAAACGAGTCCTGCAGGGGGTTCAGTGGGCAGATTGCAGAAAGGGCCAAAATGATTGAGGAAGCTCAGAGGAAGGGATTTAAGGGTGCACAATCATTTGAAATCGATCCTACACTGTTCCAGCATCGTAAGTACACCAGAAGCTGCAAGGAACTTCACCCTATTGTATGCTGTCAATTGTGTAAGAAATGCAGTAATCTAAGAGTTAAATCAACACTACTCTGCTCTTGTAATTATCACTGTCTTCCAGAACGGTTTTTATTATCATTAATTAGCTATCAAATGTGACAGCTTTAAATCTAATTTTAATTAATTGCATGTTGATTAGCTACTGCCTCTGCTTATTTGCATAGTATTAAATACTTTTGACCTTTCAAAAGGTTATTCTTTAACAATTTTCAGCATAACCTATTTTTATTGAATAATTTTACTTTACATTTACATTTTTCGACTTGATAGTTTATTTTCAAATTTGAGATATGATGAAAATGTGCTATATTACAATCCAGAAAATATGATTTGCCAGACTGCAAAAACTAACCTTTCAATAGACTTTTATCAGCCATATGATAAGGTGTAATCCATTTGGTTATTTCAAAGATTTGTCATATGTACTCATTGATGTTGCTTCGCAAGGATCACAAGCAGTTGAGTAATGGTCAGTCAATATGCAATTTGAGCAAGTAAAAATTCCATCAATTATGAAAAGAAACAGGGAATTAAAGAAATTTATGTTGTAAATTTCTTAAGATATCAATTTATGAAAACCACCAGGTAATGCACTCTGGCACTGAGCCAGGTACACTAGAATGGTCCAAATTTAGATACCTAGTCTGTGCAGAATCAGGGAAACAACAGGGGCGTTTTAATTAGCCGCAGCATTTCCATGCCAGGGTTCCACTCCAATAGGAAAGTACACATGTGTAGATGTTGAATAAGGACAGGACTGGCAATTTCCAGGCCAATGTATCTTAATTAAATCATCATTGCTGATTATAACAACCGTTAGAAATTAATTTGTAAAAAAGCTACTAAGTGCCTGGGTTCCCAGCACATAATCCATGCTACCTTGTCTACCACAATTCTGAGGCTAGCCGATATCAAGGAATTGGGGAGTCCAGCAGCGGGAAATGCTAAGAGTCAAGGCGAACCAAACATACAATTTTAGCGTGGAAGAGGGCAAAGATGGTAGCTCAACCAGAAGGCCAGCCATCTTGAAATAACTTCTAGAATTGTTTTCAAAAGTGAATCTCCTTTAATGGTGCCCATGGTAAGTTAAATCATACACTGCTCTACATTGACAGAAAAGCTATACCAACACCTGGAAAAGTATGGATAATAAATGAAAGTCAGCGAAGATTTGTTAAAGGAAAATCGTGTTTGACTAACTTGATTGAATTGTTTGATGAAGTAACGGAGAGGGTTGATGTGGGTAGTGTGGTTGATATTGTGTATATGGACTTACAAAAGGCATTTGATAAAGTACCACATAATAAACTTGTAAGCAAAATTAAAGCCCATGGGATTAAAGGGACAGTGACAAGCATGGATGCAAAATTGGCTAAGGGACAGAGAGCAGAGAATAGTGATGAACGGTTGTTTTTCAGACTGGAGGAAAGTATACAATGGTGTTCCCCAGGTGTCAGTATTAGGACCATTGCTCTTTTTGATATATATTAACAATCTGGACTTGGGTATACAGGGTATAATTTCAAAGTTTGACAATAACACGAAACTCAGGAAAGTAGTAAACAATGTGGAGGATTGTAACAGACTTCAGAAGCACATAGACAGACTGGTGAAATGGGCAGACGCATGGCAGATGAAATTTAACACAGAAAAGTGTGAAGTGATACATTTTGGTAGGAAAGAACATAAGAACATAAGAAATAGGAGCAGGAGTAGGCCAATCGGCCCCTCGAGCCTGCTCCGCCATTCAATAAGATCATGGCTGATCTTGAGGAGAGGCAATATAAACTAAATGGTACAATTTTAAAGGCTGTACAGGAACAGAGAGACCTGGGGATGCACATGCACAAATCGTTGAAGGTGGCAGGACACGTTGAAATGGCTGTTAAAAAAGCATATGGGATCCTGGGCTTTATTAATAGAGGTATAGAGTACAAAAGCAAAGAAGTTATGCTAAACATTTATAAAACACTGGTTAGGCCTCAGCTGGAGTATTGTGTTCAATTCTGGGCACCATACTTTAGGAAGGATGTGAAGGACTTAGAGAGGGTACAGAAGAGATTTACTAGAATGGTATCAGGGATGAGGGACTTCAGTTATGTGCAGAGACTGGAGAAGCTGGGATTATTCTCCTTAGAGCAGAAAAAGGTTAAGAGGAGATTTGATAGAGGTGTTCAAAATCATGAACAGTTTTGAAAGAGTAAATAAGGAGAAACTGTTTCTGGTGGCAGAAGGGGTGAGATTACACAGACTAGGGTTGTATTCCCTGGAATTTAGAAGATTAAAGGGTGATTTGATCGAGTTTTCAAGCTATTAAGGGGAACTGATGGGGTAGATAGAGAGAAATTATTTCTTCTGGTTGGGGAATCTAGGATGAAGGGACATAGCCTAAAATCAGAGCCAGGACTTTCAGGAGTGAAATTATGGAACACTTCTACACGCAAAAGGTGGTCGAAGTTTGGAACTCTCTTCCACAAACAGCAGTTGATACTAGCTCAATTGTTAATTTTAAGTCTGAGACTGATAGATTTTTGTTAACCGAAGGTATTAAGGGATATGGGACTACGGCGGGTATATGGAGTTAGGTGACAGATCAGCCATGATCTCAATGAATGGCGGAACAGGCTTTAGGGGCTAAATGGCCGACTCCTGTTCCTATGTTCCTATGGTCGGTAACCAAAGGACACAGATTTAGGGTGATTGGCAAAAGAACCAGAGGCAACATGAGACCATAAGACCATAAGAAATAGGAGCAGGAGTAGATGATTCAGCCCTTTGAGCCTGCTCCGCCATTTAATGAGGTCATGGCTGATCTGATTTTTACCTCAACTCCACTTTCCCACCCTTTAGCCATATCCTATGACTCCCTTGCTGATCAAAAATTTGTCTAACTCAGCCTTGAATGTATTCAATGACTTAGCCTCCACAGCTTTTTGGGGTAAAGAATTCCAAAGATTCACGACCCTCTGGGAGAAGAAATTCCTCCTAATTTCTGTCTTAAACAGGCGACCTCTTATACTGAGACCATGCCCCCTAGTTTTAAATTCCCCCACGAGGGGTAACATCCTCTCAGCATCCACCCTATCAACTCCCCTCAGAATCTTGTATGTTTCAATAAGATCTCCTCTCATTCTTCTAAACTCCAATGAGTATAGACCCAACCTGTTCAATCTTTCCTCATAAGACAACCCTTCCATACCCGGAATCAACCTAGTGAAGCTTCTCTGAATTGCCCCCAATGCATGTTTGTCCTTCCTTAAATAAGGGCACCAGAACTGTATACAGTACTCCAGGTGTAGTCTCACCAGCACCCTGCATAGTTGTAGCATGACTTCCCTGCTTTTATACTCCATCCCCCTAGAAATAAAGGCCAATATTCCATTTGCCTTCCGGATTACCTGCTGCACCTATATGTTGACTTTTTGTGTTTCATGTACGAGGACACCCAGATCCCTCTGTACCGCAGCATTTTGTAGTATTTCTCCATTCAAATAATATTTTGCTTTTTTATTTTTCCTCCCAAAGTGGATGACTTCACATTTTCCCACATTATATTCCATCTGCCAAATTTTTGCCCATTCGCTTAACCTGTCAATATCCCTTTGCAGACACTTTGTGTCCTCATCGCAACTTGCTTTTCCACCTATCTTTGTATCATCAGCAAATTTGGCCACAGGACACTCTGTTCCTTCATCCAAGTCATTGATATATATTGAAAATAGTTGAGGCCCCAGCACTGAGCCCTGTGGCACCGCACTAGTTACAGATTGCCATTTTGAAAATGACCCTTTTATCCCGACTCTTTGTTTTCTGCTAGTTAGCCAATCCTCTATCCATGCCAGTATATTACCCCCAACACCATGAACTCTTACCTTGTGCAGTAATCTTTTATGTGGCACCTTATCAAATGCCTTTTGGAAATCCAAATATACTGCATCCATCGGTTCCCCTTTATCCACCCTGCTCGTAACTTCCTCAAAGAACTCTAATAAATTTGTCAGACATGATTCCCCCTTCATAAAACCATGTTGACTCTCCTTGATTGTATTATGAGTCTCCAAATGTCCTGCCACTACTTCCTTAATAATGGATTCTAGCATTTTCCCAATGACAGATGTTAGGCTAACTGGTCTATAGTTACCTGCTTTCTGTCTCACTTCCTTCTTGAATAGGGGTGTTACGTTTGCGGTTTTCCAATCCGTTGGGACCTTTCCAGAATCTAGTGAATTCTGAAAGATTACAACCAATGCATCCACTATCTCTGCAGCCACTTCCTTTAAGACCCTCAGATACAAACCATCAGGTCCAGGGGACTTGACAGTCTTTCGACCCATTAGTTTACCTAATACTTTTTCTCCAGTGATAGTGATTATTTTTAGTTCCTCCCTCCCCTTTGCCCCTTGATTTTCTGCTATTATTGGTATGTTATCAGTGTCTTCTACTGTGAAGACAGATACAAAATATCTGTTCAATTCCTCTGCCATTTCCTTGTTTTCAATTATTATTTCCCCAGTCTCATTGTCTAAGGGACCAATGTTTACTTTAGCTACCCTCTTCCTTTTTATACACTTGTAGAAGCTTTTACTGTCAGTTTTTGTATTTCTTGCTAGTTTACTCTCATAATTTATTTTCTCCCTCTTTATTATTCTTTTCGTCATCCTTTGCTGGTTTTTAAAGTTTTCCCAATTTTCGGGCTTACCAGTAATCTTTGCCATGTTGTATGCTTTTTCTTTTAATCTGATACCATCCTTACCTTCCTTAGTTAGCCAAGGTTGGTTCACCCTTTTTGTGGAGTCTTTCCTCCTCACAGGGATATATTTTTGTTGCGAGTCATAAAATATCTTTTTAAATGTTTGCCACTGCTTATCCACCATCATACCATCTAATCTGTTTACCCAGTCCACTTTAGCCAATGAGGAAACAATTTTTTACACAGAGAGTTGTTATGATCTGGAATGCACTGCCTGAAAGGGTGTTGGAAGCAGGTTCAATAATAATTTTCAAAAGGGAATTGGATAAATACTTGAAGGGAAAAAATTTACAGGGCTGTGGGGAAAGTGCAGGGGAGTGGGACTAATTGGATATCTCTTTCAAAGAGCCGGCACAGGCACGATGGGCTTAATGGCCTTCTTTTGTGCTGTAACATACTATGATACCATACAACCCCCATTCAGCAGAGAAGAGTGAGATCTGTTTACTTCGGCCTGTCCCTTTAAGGCCACAAATCTAATTCCTGCAAATTCTGAAGTGAATTAGAGGTTAATTGCTGTTGGTGAGGGAAGTTTAGCCTGTGGATAAAATAATAAAAGGATTCAATAGGGTAGATACAGAGAAGCTACTTCCTCTGGTGAGGGATTCCAGAACAACGGGACACAATCTTAAAATTGGAGCTAGGTCGTTCAGGAATGAAATCAGGAAACAGTTTTCACCCAAAGGTTAGTGGATATGTGGAAATCTCTCCCCCAAAAGTCTGGGGATGCTTGGTCAATTGAAATTTTTCAGACTGAGATCGTCAGATTTTTATTAGGTAAGAGTATCAAGGGATATGTATCAAAGGCGGGTAAATGGAGTTGATCAGCCATGATATAATTGAATGGCAGAACAAGCTTGAGGGGCTAAATGGCCTATTCCTGTTCCTATGTTCCTATGGATACATGTAAATTATAATTTATTGTACTAAACCTTTTTGTATATTATTTTAAAATATCTTTTGTCATTAGCTTAGTCAGTGAGCTAATGCTTTTATTAAAAGATGGCAATATTATTTCTTGTGACTACCAAATGATAATGTCAGTAGTCTAATCTTTATAATGTAGCCCAATTTGAAATATAGCTATGAACAGAAAATTCATTTTTAAATCCCATATATTTGTAATTTAATAGAAATGTAGTAGTTCCCCCTCCTTTCCAATTAAAAGTTTCCAGCAACTTTTCAACAAAAGCAATTTTCTGTGCTGGTTTGACAGAAGTGACCAAGTGAGATTGTGTGCCATCCAATCATTGATAGCATATGAAACACAAAAACTTTGATTGCTCAACAGATGCCAGTGATGCACCAGATGTCTTAAGAATGTACCACACAAACTGTACCATGGGGAAATACAAATAACCAAAGGAGGTATGTGGCAGCTGGAAAGGCAGCACAGATGGGATAAGGGTGTTGCTGTGGACAATTTCAAAGTGCAAGTCTTCTGGAGAAAAAAAAATAGGATGCACTGTTATACTGTCACCCATGCAGACACAACATTAATTATTTGGGCATACTTCCACGCATTGTGACTGCTTTACTGATGTGCAGAGAAGGCAGACCAAAGAGAACCTATCTCCCATTAAAAGTACCATGAAGACCACTAGAGGGAAAAATTATCCATTGAAGTCAGCTCTTCTATCTTGAATGGACATAATATTAGTTTGAGATTTTATTTCAGTGTTGGAGAGCACAGGGTGGGCTAAAGGAGCCAGGGAAATCTATAGAAAATTGATAAACAGAGTTGCAATTATCTGAAATCCAGCCAAGTTAATAACATTTGAGATTCATTTGAAATAGATTAAAGCCTTGCAGTTCTTAACAAGTAACTCCAAATTCCATTATGGTTTTAAAGGGAAAAGAAGGAAGCATGAATCTAGCAGTTGGTTTCAGTAGTCAAATCGAGTGTCCTGGTGCATGATTTTTACTAGGAGCAGGTTCTCAGTGCGGGGGGCGGGGGGGGGGGGGTCGATGATTGGGTGGGAAACCCGGAGAAAAAAATCGTGCTGTTTCCCACGCAATCACAACTCAATTGGAGCCAGTTAACTTAGCTTCCGGGTTTCGCGTCCTTAAGCTGCGCAGCGGGCGGACTGCACACCCATATGATGCACTTAAAGCCCACTATTTAAAGAGCCACTCCAGCAATGCATTTTGAAGGAGAAAGGAGGAAAAAATAAGTGGGGAATGTTGTAGAGCGAAGCCAGTACCTAGATTCTCCGACACCACCCTGGAAACATTGCTGGGCACAGTAAGAAGCAGGAGGGAGGTGCTGTACCCAGCAGACCGCAGCAAGAAATCTGGTCGTGTCACCAAGAAGGCGTGGCTGGAGGTGGTGGACAAGGTGAGCAGTGGGTACACAGTGCCCTGGTCGTGGCATCAATGCAGAAAGAGATTTAATGACCTAATCAGGTCAGGAAAAGTGCATACGTTTACTGATTGACCTGCATTCTGTGGTGAACAGTAACCCCCCTCATACTGCCCTACAAAGCCTACTCCATCACATCACTCCTCACACCCACTTAAGGCTCAGTCTCAATTCGCCTTCACTTTCTGTGCACTTCTTCACCCCCCCACCCCGGCTCATTTGTGCACCCACCTCTCCCACTCACCCCAATCCTGATGCAATGTGAGCAATCTGTCTGATAGTCACCCTCTGATGCATCTGCTTCATTGTCATCCTGACCCAAAGCAATGCATCCATGGGGTGACCACATCACCCTCACTCACCCACACATCTTTAGTCAGCGTAAAATGCAAGGGAGAGGGCAAAACTGGAGGGGGCCTCCACAAACCGTGGCCCTCACAGAGGTGAAGGAGGAAGCCTTGGATATAAGCCGGACGGTGGAGTGCCTGGCCACTAGGGATGCCGAGACTGGCACCCCATAAACTTCTGGTGACAGAACTGTAACATCCCTCGCACATAACATGGATTGACGTTATCAATGATTGATCTGTTGCACACCTCAGTATGCTCATCGCAACATTACTTCTGCGATGATTATTAATATTGCTTTGTGTTCTCTTCCAGGGGCATCACAGACCGAAGACGTGGTCGAGGGCGATTCCTCAGAGGAGCTCCTTGCCTCTGAGGGCGCACTGTCACATCTTAGCGAGCCATCCACCAGCACAGGTACTCAAACCTTGGTGGATCCTATTAGACAGGCAATTGGGTTGTCACCTGGTGAATCAACACACACAAATGAGCACGAGCACGCACTGCTGACAGGGGCAGCGGTGGAGAGTGCGTGTCGGTGGGTGCACTCCTCTCCAAGCTCTGCTCAGCTTGGCACAGATGCTGAACTCCGGGGGCCATCCTTGAGAAGGAGAATGATAGAGGTACAGGAGCAACGTGTGAGGGAGTGGAAAACATGCCACGCAAACTCTCCACAATAGTGGAGAGGATGGAGGAGTCCACTCCACTCCTAGTGGATTGGCGGTGCAGGTAAGTGCGGGAATGTCTGTGATGGAGAGAATGGCTGTCATCATCGAGCTTCAAGCACTGCTCATAAATGAGTCCATTCAGGCTCTGGCAACAGCCATGCAGACTCAGGACGAACTACATTCTGCTGCCTCAGACAGGCAGATGGATACATTAGCACTGGCCTTACAAGGCATCACACGTGTCCTCCAAACTGTTGTCCAGCAGGGTGGTAGGAGTGATGTGCCCCTGGCCCAGGAAAGGGATGATGGCGAAAGGGGTCATGGAAGTGGGGACACCACTCAAAGCACTCCCACGTCTCACCTGTTGCCTTCCCCCCCACTCCCCCACAACTGGTACCTGCAATGCTGCCTCCTCTCCAGATGGCCGAATCTTCCCCTGCACAGGTGCAGGTGGAGCATTCTTTGGAGGAGCCCTCATGGGCTCCAAAACCCAGAGGCCGTAGGCCGAAAGCATCTAAGCAGCCTAGGCATGAATTTGAGCAACCTGCCACTGCCTCTACTGCAGTCACAGGGGATGCACCACGTAGAAGCTGTCGGAAAAGGAAGTCAACGGTTTTGTAATCACCAAGGGATGTCTGACAGACTGTTATGTTTTTCATTTCTATTTGGTTTATGTCAACATCACATTAAATGTTATGGTTCTCACCACCACTGCCACGTCTTACCGATTCTTGAATCCCTTTTGTGAAAGCGCCCTTATATGTGGTTGCTCATGAAAGGCGAATTGATGCCACCCATTGGGTACATTTGCAATGGGTGTATGTGTCGTTGCATGACTGTTTTGTGCAACCTGAGTGGGGCGGGGTGGGGGGTGCTTGTGGTTGTGGTGGTCATTACAGGTGGTCTGAGTACTTGGCTGTAGTCACCTAGAGGATCTCCCTATGAGAATCTATCAAGCATGAGTGACTCCTCGGCATGACGAGCAGCCAGATGAGACACTGCTTCGCCGATGATTCGCCCATCGTCGTCCTCTTCCTCTCCCTCCTCCAGCTCCTCCTCCTCATCTTCTTTTTCAATGTTGAAGATAGGTGAGGCAGCTGCTTGTGGAACACATGGGACTTCATTCATGTGTAACCCTCTCTGTTGGGCGTGTTGTGCAGGACACAGCACACGAGTATTATTTTGCACACCATCTCCGGTGAGTAGTGAAGGGCTTCCCCAGATCGATCCAGCCACCAGAAGTTCATCTTCAGCAGTCCGATGGCTTGCTCTATGACAGGCCTGGTGGTGCTATGACTGTCATTGTATCACTTCTGTGCCTCGCTGCTGGGGTTGCTAACTGGTGTCATGAGCCACGTCTTCAGGGGGTATACCTTTTCTCCAAGTGCGATCCCTTAAGTGTGTCTTGTGTGTGGAAGAGGGCCGGGATCATAGAATCATAGAATCATAGAAGTTACAACATGGAAACAGGCCCTTCGGCCCAACATGTCCATGTCGCCCTGTTTATACCACTAAGCTTGTCCCAATTTCCTGCACTTGGCCCATATCCCTCTATACCCATCTTACCCATGTAACTGTCCAAATGCTTTTTAAAAGACAAAATTGTACCCGCCTTTACTACTGCCTCTGGCAGCTCGTTCCAGATACTCACCACCCTTTGAGTGAAAAAATTACCCCTCTGGACCCTTTTGTATCTCTCCCCTCTCACCTTAAATCTATGCCCCCTCGTTATAGACTCTCCTACCTTTGGGAAAAGATTTTGACTATCTACCTTATCTATGCCCCTCATTATTTTATAGACTTCTATAAGATCACCCCTTAACCTCCTACTCTCCAGGGAAAAAAGTCCCAGTCTGCCTAACCTCTCCCTATAAGTCAAACCATCAAGTCCCGGTAGCATCCTAGTAAATCTTTTCTGCACTCTTTCCAGTTTAATAATATCCTTTCTATAATAGGGTGACCAGAACTGTACACAGTATTCCAAGTGTGGCCTCACCAATGCCCTGTACAACTTCAACAAGACATCCCAACTCCTGCATTCAATGCTCTGACCAATGAAACCAAGCATGCCGAATGCCTTCTTCACCACCCTATCCACCTGTGACTCCACTTTCAAGGAGCTATGAACCTGTACTCCTCGATCTCTTTGTTCTATAACTCTCCCCAACGCCCTACCATTAACGGAGTAGGTCCTGGCCCGATTCGATCTACCAAAATGCATCACCTCACATTTATCTAAATTAAACTCCATCTGCCATTCATCGGCCCACTGGCCCAATTTATCAAGATCCCGTTGCAATCCTAGATAACCTTCTTCACTGTCCACAATGCCACCAATCTTGGTGTCATCTGCAAACTTACTAACCATGCCTCCTAAATTCTCATCCAAATCATTAATATAAATAACAAATAACAGCGGACCCAGCACCGATCCCTGAGGCACACCGCTGGACACAGGCATCCAGTTTGAAAAACAACCCTCTACAACCACCCTCTGTCTTCTGTCGTCAAGCCAATTTTGTATCCAATTGGCTACCTCACCTTGGATCCCATGAGATTTAACCTTATGTAACAACCTACCATGCGGTACCTTGTCAAAGGGTTTGCTGAAGTCCATGTAGACCACGTCTACTGCACAGCCCTCATCTATCTTCTTGGTTACCCCTTCAAAAAACTCAATCAAATTCGTGAGACATGATTTTCCTCTCACAAAACCATGCTGACTGTTCCTAATTAGTCCCTGCCTCTCCAAATGCCTGTAGATCCTATCCCTCAGAATACCCTCTAACAACTTACCCACTACAGATGTCAGGCTGTAGTTCCCAGGCTTTTCCCTGCCGCCCTTCTTAAACAAAGGCACAACATTTGCTACCCTCCAATCTTCAGGCACCTCACCTGTAGCGGTGGATGATTCAAATATCTCTGCTAGGGGACCCGCAATTTCCTCCCTAACCTCCCATAACGTCCTGGGATACATTTCATCAGGTCCCGGAGATTTATCTACCTTGATGCGCGTTAAGACTTCCAGCACCTCCCTCTCTGTAATATGTACACTCCTCAAGACATCACTATTTATTTCCCCAAGTTCCCTAACATCCATGCCTTTCTCAACCGTAAATACCGATGTGAAATATTCATTCAGGATCTCACCCATCTCTTGTGGTTCTGCACATAGATGACCTTGTTGATCCTTAAGAGGCCCTACTCTCTCCCCAGTTACTCTTTTGCCCTTTATGTATTTGTAGAAGCTCTTTGGATTCTCCTTTGCCTTATCTGCCAAAGCAATCTCATGTCCCCTTTTTGCCCTCCTGATTTCTCTCTTAACTCTACTCCGGCAATCTCTATACTCTTCAAGGGATCCACTTGATCCCAGCTGCCTATGCATGTCATATGCCTCCTTCTTCTTTTTGACTAGAGCCTCAATCTCCTGAGTCATCCAAGGTTCCCTACTTCTACCAGCCTTGCCCTTCACTTTATAAGGAATGTGCTTACCCTGAACCCTGGTTAACACACTTTTGAAAGCCTCCCACTTACCAGACGTCCCTTTGCCTGCCAACAGACTCTCCCAATCAACTTCTGAAATTCTGAAAGTTCCTGTCTAATACCATCAAAATTGGCCTTTCCCCAAATTAGAATTTTAACTTTTGGGCCAGACCTATCCTTCTCCATAGCTATCTTAAAACTAATGGAATTATGATCACTGGTCCCAAAGTGATCCCTCACTAACACTTCTGTCACCTGCCCTTCCTTATTTCCCAAGAGGAGGTCAAGTTTTGCCCCCTCTCTCGTCGGGCCATCCACATACTGAATGAGAAATTCCTCCTGAATACATTCAACATGTTGGATTAGCGCAGAATGAAGGAATCCTGGCAGCTGCCCAGGAATTTGGCACACACCTGCAGAAACCTCTTCTGGTGGTCGCAAACCAGCTGTGCATTGATGGAATGATATCCTTTTCTGTTGATGAACAGTCCTGGCTCATGTGGAGGTGCTCGGATTGCTACGTATGTGCAATCATTTGCGCCTGTACCTGTGGGAAGCCAGTCAGAGAGTGGAAACCCACTGTCCTCTCAGTCTGCTGATGTCATCAATGGGAAAGTTGACGTAGTCAGATGCCCTGCAAAACAATCCATCCGTGACCTGTCGTATACACTTATGTGCAGACAACTGAGAGACCCTGGCGATGTCACCAGTGACGTCCTGGATGGATCCGGAGGTGAAAAAGTTGGGTACAGTGATGACTTTAACTGCGACGGGCAACAGGCCCAGTCAGGAGCAGCTCTGCATGAAGGAACCTGCAGATGTCTGTGACCACTGGGGACTCAATCTGAGCCTTCGCAGGCACTGATCCTCAGAGGTCCAGGAAGCTCAGCCTCTGCCTGTAAACCCCCTCATGAGGGTATTGCCTCCTGCAGCGGTGGCCCCTCCTTTGTTCCCCTCTTTGCTCTTCTGCAGATCCCTGTGGTGCACCTCTGCCTGCGGAGTTGCAACTCTCAGAACTGCCGCTGTGCCCAGCGCGGATGGTGATGTGCCTCCTCCTCAGCTGTTCTGCTGAAAACATCATTGCACCCCCCCCCCCACCCCATCCTGATGGTTTCGGTTTGAGGGGGTCCAAAATGCCGGCAAATATGTCTGAACAGAAGAATTCTGAGTGTGAACAAAGAAATCTGAGTCTAAACACTGAGAACTCCCAGCCAAAGGTTTGTCTGAGAGAACTGCTTGCCCTGCTGCAAAAGCTCACCTTTTATCCCCATTTGTCAATCACTGGTTTAAATGTTCAAATGACTGCCGGCTGGAACTCGCCTCCATTTCCATGGCGCGTTTCAGAGGCCACGGGAGACATGTTCAGGCAGAGTTAAAATCATTTGACTGCCTCAATCCCCACTAATTTAATTGATTTAAGTACTTCAACTATCTTAATTCCCCCTTTAAATGTCATCCCGCCGGTTTTAATTGCTGGCAGAACTTCCGGGTTTCCAAAGCGTGCACGCACCCAGATACATCTGGGTGAAACTCATTTTTCGATGCGTTGGAGCCAGGACTCGTTCCCGCTCTCAACTTTAAAAATTTTTACAGCACCCTCCACCGCCCCCCCTGCCTCCCCCAACCCCCGTCCCCAACCCACCCATTCTTAATGGCTAAAATCATGCCCTTGATTTCTGGATCTAAATTCAAGATACAGGAAGCATGTGGAAATCCATCTTGTCCCTTTTTATTACAGAAAACTGCTTCTTGGACCAAAGCCTGTCTGCTTCTCTAGGATGATCAAGGTAATGTAGTGCAACAAGACACCCTGCTCCCAGCAAGAAATTCATTAGATTATAGACGGAATGTCCAGATTCCTTTCCCATTAATCAAGAAAATGATTTCTTTGAGGCTCACCTATTAAAGTATGCCAATAACCATCAAAATTCCCGATTTCTGCCACGAATGTTGAAAGGTCTTCATTGACATGACCTCCTCCCAAAGGTTTGCAGGGAGGTGAATGCTGAAGTGTGTGATCTATTTTGGAGACATCAGGCAAGCAAAGCCTTGCTTCCCAAAATTCTTTAGCAGTATATCAAGTCCGAGTTGGCACATTATGTCTCTTGCCAACGTAGGGATGCAGTATCTATTTCCCATTTCTGTGGTAATAGGCCAACATGTGGCTTCTCTACCTTATCTTCATTAAGACATTGTGGAGGTGAATTTCCACGTGGTGAGATATGCCACTGTTACACCAATGGAAAAAGATTTGCACTCACTGATGGTCATGAGAGGTATTTACACAAACGTTTCCTAGGTCAGCTCATTTGCTTACCCATTGGAGTAGTGATTGATGTAAATCCCGTGTAAAACAGATGTCAGCTGCTGGTGTGGATGGAGGTTGGAATGCAGCCTTTAAAAAGATAGTTCTGCTTGCACACTTCAGTAGTGGACTGGGGGACAATCAGATAATGAAGGAACAATGCTTGGCTCAGTCACTTGACTCAGATAACGTCACTGCATGTCTGATTGATCTTTTTATCATGGTTTCAAGAATCTCTACAGCTGGACCCTCTGCAGCAAGCAGCCAAACAAGGCAACAGGGCATGACATCCAGGCACAGAAGAAGAACAAAGAATGTTTCCGACTCAGACCTCTTAAGTTCTCCTGGAAGAAACTGAATTAAGGAGGCACTGACTCCTGGTTATCCAAGCCAGCAAGCTGCCAAAATGCCACTTGCGCCCAGGAGGATGGCCCAAAATTTAATTCTTCAGTCAGGCGACCTGCCAGTGGAGGCATGGCAGGCACCAGCAGCTCGCTGCGATTATTTAGATGAGGCCTGAAGACCAATTTCTCATGATCCTCAGGTGCTAGGATCATTGAAAACTGGTTGAAACTCATTTCTAGTCCTAAGAAACTGATTTGGTGTCTTTACAACCCCGTTTGCATTTGAAAGTGGGGCACTAATGGTTGGAAAATGGGACACGACTTGATTATACCAATTAGTGCCAATCCTATGCAAGATGACCAAATAAAAGAAAGAAAGAACTTGCATTTATATAGCGCCTTTCACGACCTCAAGACATCCCAAAGCGCTTTACAGCCAATGAAGTACCTTTGAAGTGTAGTCACTATTGTAATTTAGGAAACACATTCAGCTATGGATTTAGCCACTGAGAGGCATCATTGCTTTTCCTTCATGTGGTGCATTCTGAATAGGGTGATATTCTGGCTGGCTTGTGTTCTGCAGCTCTACTATATAATTTCCCACAACACGGTTTATGTAGAATTCAAATATCTGTAGAACTGATCCTCCATGCATTGCACACGGGAGGTCAAGACCAAATGCACTCTATACCAATAGAGTGACTTCAATGGAAATGAAAAGATGTATAATGGGCAATTGATTCAATATCACCCGTTTCACACTATCGCACAAAGTTTAAATTACCTTCTTTTTTTTAACAGCAAAGAGATACCCTTGAACAATTTTATAGCTTATGATTTTTTTCTCACTTTTTATTATCCCTTGTCCAATTTTTCCTGTTTTTGCCCCTTGCCGTTTTATCTCCCAGTGACTGTGACTTATGCTGGGGTATAGTTCCACAGGGGCAAGCAGCTCTACAGTATCTTTCCCATCTTCATGTGTGAGCCTGGATTATGAGTGCCAGAGGGCTATTTGACTGTGGGATGCATTAGAATTGAGTCCAATACTGCTCACACATGTGCACTTCCAGCAGCAGTCAATGGATGGTGATCCTGGTTGTTTTCCCTCCCAGAAACTGAGGCCAATTGTATTATGTTCTGACTGAAATTAGCTGACTCAGTACAGACCATCAATCGAGCCTGGACCATCCTGTTCTGTATGACTGAGTACCATGCCGCATGATGCATTTGTCCACTAAACAATTGGGAGAGTCTCTGCATTTGTAAAGTAAAGCTAAAGTTTTGAATCCTGTGTTGCTTGTTCTCTCTGCCTCCTGATGTACTATGCAACCCGCTCCCTCCTAATACAGTTCAAGAGAAACAGACAACGTTTAAAGGCATGCTTCACCTGATTGCCTCCTTTGTCAATATAGGACTTAGCTGTCTTTCACATAGACAAATCGGTTGACTGAAAGGAAAGATTGGCAGGAAATTACAAACCCCTGATCAGTAGGATGGAAAAATTATTCCACTTCTACCTGATGCTTGTCTAAAATCTGTGGACTAATAAATGAGGAATATTTATTTGAAATGGTATTTATATATTACATAGAATATACCTTTTTCATTAATGCTATTTCATGGTTGCCATGGAAACTACATGGCCTACAGAACTGCAATTTTGTTGCTAAGGAAGAACAAATGGTTTATATTTCATTTGCCCTTCATTGACTAAGTCTCTGAAGTGAATTAATTCAATTTTTCATTGAGATATATATCACTCTTAGAAATGAAATGTTGCTATTTTGATTAAAATAATTCTGCTTTCTGGAATTTTCTTTCAGACTTTCATCTGTGAAGAGAGCAAAGAAATATGACTACTGGTGAACAATGCCATTTAAGGTAAAATAATGGCAATGTTTTCAGAACAGTTTTGGTCTCCATATTATAAAAAGGATATAGAGGCACTGGAGAAGGTGCAAAAAAGATTTACAAGGATGATACCAGAATTGAGAAATTATACCTATCAGGAACTATTGAGCAGGTTGGGGCTCTTTTTTCTCAAAAAGAGAAGACTGAGGGGTGACCTGGTAGAGGTCTTTAAGATCATGAAAGGGTTTGATAGGGTAGATGTAGAGAAGATGTTTCCACTTGTGGGGCAAACCAGAACTCGGGGCAATAAATATAAGATAGTCACTAATAAATCCAATTGGGAATTCAGGAGAAACAGAGAGTGATGAGAATGTGGAACTTGCTACCACAAGAAGTAGTTGAGGCGACTAGCATAGATGCATTTAAGGGGAAGCTAGATAAACACATGAGGGACAAAGGAATAGGAGGATATACTGATCAGGTTAGATGAAGTAGGGAGGGAGGAGGCTCATGTGCAGCATAAACACCGGCATGGACCTGTTGGGCTGAATGGCCTGTTTCTGTGCTGTACATTCTATGTAATTCTATGTAATAAAGCTTAAAATACTCTATTTCTAACAATCATATTTGAAATTACTGTGCCACAGATAGACTAACTCGCCTAATGGAGTTCATTCTCAACTCAAAATCAGGTATAACTATGGAAGAAAAAATGTACTTTGTTATTCCTGGTTCTAGCTGCAGAATTCTGACACCTCATCAGCAGCAAGAGCCAAATTGTATAAAAGGACAACAGTACATTATAAGTTCTCTCATGACAGCCCCAACACCATTAAGGTATCAAAATGCCTGAACTGAAGTAGCCAGGAAGGTGTCACCCATCACCGTAATACTGCACATTTGCTGAAGTAATATTTCAATGTGACTGACTTGAGATAAAAGTACCATATCTCTGATACTGAAAGATATAGACGTCACAGATAAATTATTTTTAATACTGTTTACATACCACTTTAGAAAACTTACTTAAAATGCATATAACTTTACTTATTCTTCCCTCAGAAAGGAACATGCTGGATTTTGCTCTTGGACTGTTTGTGGCTTGATACAAGATCATAGTGTATCGTAAGACCTAAGGGAACCCTACGTACATTGCTGTCATTCATTTTTGTTAGGTTTTTGACCTAGAGCCTTCATGCAGCCGTCATGTGAAGCTGGAAGCTATGGGATTAAATGACCAAATCTTGGACTTTCTCTGAATGTGTTCTCCAGCTTCAAAATCTGTGTAAGGATAAATGGGAGACTCATTGAACCTATCTCTCAAAAGAGGAGTGAGGTAAGGTTGCCCACTGTCACTCATCCTATTTGATGTCTTTATCAGTAATGTGTTGGTTGGCAACATAAGGGACAGCCTCAGAGTGTATCTGTTCCAGGCATTTCTGAAACTATTGCACCATTGCTTTTTGCAGGTGATATTACATTATTGAAAGACTGACCTGGAAATCTTGTTCACTCTACTCACTAGTTTGAACAATGGGCTAAGCAGTGGGGTATATTAGTGGGATATTATGGCCTTGCATGGCTCGGAAGGGATCTCAAAGGTATTGAATGGAAGGTACAAGAGTGTCCTCACTTGACATTAGCAAATGTTTTCCAGTAGGAGCCGATGGATAGCAATGATGGGAAGGAACCCCACTCAATTTCCCCATCCTAATGCAGCAGTGTTGAAGCAATTTGCAGCACCCTCTACTGCCAACCCAGCTGAGATTAGCTATTTCAGCACCTAAATAATTTGGCTTTTTATTATTTCAGCTCAAATAACTCCAATAAGCTGTGAAAGAGTAAACATTGTAGATTTCGCTTTTACACATTTTAGATCTAATTTTGCAATGTGTTTTAGATCCATAGTTTCAGAACAAATGACATAAAAATGTTGGTTTTGAGAAAATCATTGACTGGAATTTAAAGCATGGAACTATAGCTTTGGGATGACAACAGTAATATTTGAATAACTTGTTCTATCACAGGAAACTTAGAAAGCTTTAGCTGATCCTGTTAAGACAATCGTTAGACAAGTGTTATTTCCATATTCTCCCAGCTTGCCTGGCAGAGATGAGACTGTACTGTTCCATATCGCTTTGAGGGCCAGTGACCAGTGGAATTCTGGGCTTCCTACAGTTAATGATATTCAGAAGAGTACTTCTAATAATAATATTATATTTGACATTTACAGCAAACTCTGTCACCTGTTGATGAAGGTATGAAAGATTCAAATCATTCAAAGGGAACTGAAAAAATTATTAAAATAGACTAAGGAAAAGCTATGGATTTAATGCAGAAAAATTAAAGATTTAATGGGACATGAAACATGTACACAATGATAGATTTCATCAGCAAAGGTGCAGAAATAAGTACGTATGGTTATGATTAATGTCTATTCATTGGAAGTATCCAGTAAATATCAAGTTGTTTGCCAACAGAGCTAATCAAGTGCATGATGTACCTCAAGGGCATTTGATTAAAGGTTGAAATGGGCTACTTTAATCTTGTATAACTCATTGGTAAAACAACATTTGGAATTTTGTGTTCAATTTTCAATGTCCTACCTTCAAAATAATTTTTGGACTGAGTTCAAAGGAGAGTAACGGATGATTATAGAACTTAAAATTCTAGTTTACAGAGAATCAGATAATTGAACTTATTTACGAAGGAGCAAAACAAATTGAAAGGGATATTATCCAGAGGAAAAATTTTAAAAATGTGGCTCATGATGTGGACTCTAGCTGATCAAGAGGAATGTGGTTCCTGAAGTGAACTCTTGCTGATTACGTGGAAAACTGTGTATGCTTCCCTAATTTTCTATCTATTAATGTTAATGGACAGGAAATCATGGGACGTGTACCTGTGATTTTCCGATATGCGCTCATGGCAGGTATGGCTCCACATCGGGCGCCGTGTTCATAAAGTTTGCCCTCAAATATTTAATTCAAATGTAACAGGTTATTTAAGTTAAGTTGTGATTGTAGAACTGGAGGGCAAGAGTTTAAAATGAATGAGCCTCAAATTAGGCTAGAGTAGGATTTTTTTTGTCCTGACAAAGGAAAAATGTAATAAAAATACCATGTATTGCAGTCAGTGCAGTCCTGCACAGAAGAATTTTGGGCTATCTTAACCATTACTGTTGTTGAATTAGACTACAGTTCTACTGGTGTGAAACTGATTCTCAATCTAGGACCTATGATGTGAGTTTTTGATATGTCAAAATACCATAAAAGTCCTTGTAGGTTATTTTGCATAAAAAGAAATGAATTGAATATAAACCACCATACTACCAAATTTGGGGCATTTCTAATAACAATAGAGAGGAGAATTTTTGAAAAGAGCAAGTTTGGATGCCCAGAGGCAGGCAACAGATTACCTAGCTTGACGGTATGCTGATTTACCTATTTTAAATAAAGAATTTATATTTTTAAGAAGTTTCAGGAGACATAAGGGTGAGGCAATATCATAAAAACGAATGCATTGGGCTGCCATGGGATCAAGAACAGGGACAGAATCAATAGTGAGTAAATTTAGACTGGTCATGGAGTAAGGATTGACGTGGATGACAAAAGGCACTATTAATGCTGAAAAATGTACAGTTTGACAAATATGATCCTGGCTGTGAGTCAATCTAATATTACAGAACAGAAAACAGTGAGTGGCCTATTTTTAGCCATTGGTGTAAATGCAATTTAAAATGTGGGTGATAAACAGCTCTAACCTAATTGGAACTGTAGATAAACTGAAAGGTTGTGATACTTAAAATAATTTTTTTTTAGTGTGTGTCCAACTCGAGGATAGATACAGACAATGAAAATGCCAAGTAAATCACCCAGTTCTTGGACCCATCATATCAAAAGCACATTGCTGCCTCATTAGGAATCTTTTGAGTAGTCTCATTTCTTGAAATGTCAGGAAATAACCTGCTCCAAAATCTTCTCTGCAACTGTGAGTTCACTCTGTGGTATAAACTGTATCTGTTACAGCTTAGACATTTCCAGTACTTGGAGAAGAAAGAAGAGTTTCTATTTAAAAAGCACTTTACCATGTCTGTTAGAAACATCTCAAAAAAGTTTATATAAAATTAATTACTTTGAAGTGAATTGTTGTTATCTATGCAAATACAGCACTCATTTTGCATGCAGCAAGATCCCATAATGAAATGAGTAATCAGTTAAATTGACCTTGCCCCCTTTGTTCTTGCAAATTATCACCCTATCTCCAATCTCCCTTTCCTCCCCAAAGTCCTTGACTGTGTTGCTGCCGTCCTAAATCCATCCCCATCTTTCCCGCAACTCCATGTTTGAACTCCAATCAGGTTTCCGCCCCCGCAACAGCACCGAAATGGCCCTAATTAAAGTCACAAATGACATTTTCTGTGACTGTGACTGTGGTGCACTTGGCCCCCTCCTATTTCTCACCTACATGCTGCCCCTCAGCGACATCATCCGAAGACATCACGTCAGGTTCCATGTATATGCTGACGACATCCAGCTTGTAAGACAAATTCAGGTCTAACACCAATTGGTTACAGTGATTGTTCTTTTACTTTGAGCACAAGGAAGGATTAAATGTTCGAACTGTATATTTATATACTGTCAAGAGTCCCACCCACGTTTGGCAGCGTGATAGAACGTTATCATTTTAGCTGAGGATCATGTGGTACGTTGACTTAAGATCATCAATTTGCTGAGGAGGTTAGGGCTGATAATAGTAAAAGTCAGTTTTTAACCCTTTACAAGCTCTACCTCACCACCACCTCTCTCAATCCCTCCAGTACCCAAGTGTTTTTAGCCTGCTTGTTCGATATCTAGTCCTAGAGGAGCCACAACTTCCTCCAATTAAACATTGGGAACAGTGAAGCCATTGTCTTCGCCCCCCGCCACTAACTCTGTTCCCTTGCCACTGGTTCCATCCACCTTCCTGCCCCTTAGGTTGAACCAGACTGTTCGCAACCCCAGTGTCCTATTTGACCTTGAGCAGAACGTTCGCTGAACTAATGCACCACCCAATCCCTTCGCCCCAACATTGGCGGCCGTACCTTTAGCGTCTAGACCCTAAGTTCTGGAATTCCCTCCCTAAACCTCTTCACCTCTCCACTTCTCTCTCCTCCTTTAAGACCCTCCTTAAAACGTACCTCTTTGACTAAGCTTTTATTCACCCCTCCTAATATCTCCTTCTTTGGCTCAGTGCCAATTTTTGTCTGATGACGCTCCTGTCAAAGGCTGTAAGATGTCACAATGGAAAGGAACATCAGACGGTTTTTCTAATGGCGGCCGGACCTGTGGCACAGTTTTATGATCCAGCAGTAAGTTGAAAATTACCCGCTCTATCTCCATCCTTGCCTTTAAAAGCCTTCTCAACACACATCTCTTTGAGCAAGCTTTTGATCACCTATTTTAACCCTCCCTCAATGGCTTGATGTCTGCTCCTTTTTTTTGTGTGATGTGCTTTGAGATGTTTTTCTATTAAGTCAATGAATGTTTTTTTCCATCTATGGCTGTGGTTCTACTGAAACTGCAAGAGCAAATGCCATATAAGTGTAATTTATTGTTCTAGCTGCAGTAGATGGGAAAGCTCATTTATTCACTTAATAACTGCCTTGAACATTTGATCTGTGAAAATTGTTATTTGATATATGAGCGAATGATAGAATTGAATAATACTCATTTATACATTTTGTATAATTATGTAATAACAGAAAAGCCTTTATGGAATGAGAGTTCAAGATTTTTTTTCCAGTGGGAGTGAGCATTGTTGTAAAAATATGGGAAGTCTTTTCACAGAAATCTATTCTTTTAGCTGCAGGCTATTCCACTAGCTGTTATATGGATTCTTCTTTCTGCTTTGTTCTGAATTGTGATTAACAAATTGGAGAGACTTTTCAACTCCTATTAAAAACATGAGAATGGTGCCTGCCAAGGCATAAACCATTTTTATTTCAAGCATCAGTATTTTTCTGCCTTAAGAAATCCACTTTTAAAAAGGCACACTGTGGCCATCAGTACAGTTTTGGCTTTTTTTTTATTGGAAAGTGCAGCTCATTGCAAAACGGGTGTGCTTGATTGTGTGATTAATTTCATGGTCTACACTGAGTGCCCACTCAGTGCAGCTGCACAGCACCAGCTGAGGCCGTACAAAGTCAGCCCTTATAAGTATGATTTTCAGCATCATAGTACATGAACTGAAAACAAACTAAACCAGTTGGTCCTGGGTGACCAGAGTTTCCCTGAACCTATCGGCAGTCTAAGGGTTAAGGCATTTTTTTCATCTCATGTTGGGTGAGCTGGGATATTTAAAAAGCAGCCAGGGCAGGGTGTATTGAATTTCCTGGAGCTGCCAGTATTCCAAGGGTTAAGATTTAACAAAGGAGCTGCACATGTGTAATTAGGCAATGTGGGCTAAGATTTATTGCATTTGTATCACTGCATAAATGTGGTTGTGTCATATTTGCAAAAAATTATTTTGCCATGACCCAAATAATTTTAGTTATTCCTTCATTTGTTGTGGCATGTCTTATTTTTTGGTACTCCACAAAATATTTGAAGACTGACTAAACATGGCACCAATATTCTGCTGAACTAATAATATTCCTTAAAGGTAACAGGCTTCCTGTGACCACTGTGGTGCAAAATATTCAATTTCCCTGTGCATCTCATAAAAATTAATTGACTTTTAAAAAAAATAATTGATATTTAAACCTAATGTGAAGCTTCCAACACACTTTATTTATTCTATTGGATTATAAAAATATTACATTTTTAGCCATGTGATGATATATCCACAACATCTGTGTTGCGTAACACAATGAATTTTCTCCTCACTGTATGTCTGGGAATCCTACCCGAAAACATGTTGGAGTTTGTTTAAAATCTGAATAAAATAGCTGAAACTGTGCCTGAAGGTGCTATAAAACAGAGCCTGGGCTCTGAGAAAAGGAAAGGAAGAAAGGAAAGGAGAAAGTAAATGAACAGCATGGATTTAACAACTATCATGCTATTATTTACGTGCTGTGATCATCTATATGTTCTGATTCTCCGATTGCTGCATGGCTAGAAATGTCAAAATTGACAGTAAATGTTTTGTGAATAGCTATTGGTATATTCTTCAAAATATCCAGAAAACAGCAGAACATAAAGCAGTGATTTAATTATCACTATGTAATTGTCATTGTCGTGTAGCATAATCTAGCATTTCAAGGTGTAGACGTAAGGGTAGATTTTCCAACAATTGAAATTAATGGTGTAAAATTCCCCTGGGCCCACTGACTTCTGCATCTGAATTCCTGATAGGTATCCAGGAAAGCAAACTCATAAAATTACCTCTTTAATGTTCTGCAGCAAAGTGATTTCAGGCCATGTGAACAGCCTAACACAACTAAATGTAACTTTGCCTCAGAATGTATTTCAGTATGTTTGCCACCTTATTGCATTCTTACAGCCATATGACTTAAGAATGAAATACTTCAAAATTGTCCATAGCACATGTCAGTCATTGACTGACATTTCTAAATCCAAGACGAGTGCAAAATTGATATAACAGAAATAAAATTACATAGGTGAGGTTTTGTATTTGTATCAAATGCTGTCAAGACGTTGAATGCAGAATAAAGCTTCCTCTACTTCAGCAATGTGCCAACTTTGCACTAGCCTTATACTTAAAAATGTAATGCACCCCCTACTGCATCAGTATGTGTAGGTTTTTTTCTCCTCTCATACCAACTGCTATATGGCATCTCTTACTGAGATTTATACAGTTTGAGTGACGGGCTAGGAGCAGGTGCAAGCATTCAAATTAGATTTGAATGAGGTGAGAGTAACATAACAGAACCTCCCACCTCATTTTCCTCCTCCAACCCAGACAGGTGCCTATTAGGTAAGGCACTCAGAAGAAGTAGGCATTTGGGCTTACGCCTGGTCTTCCTCAGATTGGAGGAGCATAGAGAGAGCAGGCAGCAAAACCACGAAGGATTCAAAAAGTTACATACCCTTATTTTTGGACAGAAAGGCCCCATGGCCAGTGGCCATTATCGCTGCTGCGGGCCCGAGAAGCCTACAATAGTGATCGGGGTTCTGTCCTCATTTCTGATGTAAGGTCTAATTAAATTTATGGTGGAGGTATTAATAAAACGTTAATTTATAAATAGCTTTGTCCTTTATTTTACTATTGATCGATCTTTATTGTTCTCCAGCATCTAATAAAAATTATTACTGTATTACCTTTGAAAAATACATCTGAAAATAAAGAAGAGGATGATTTTTAAAGGGTGGGGGGAGGGGTTATTACCAACCATGGTAATCACCTGTAAATCTAATATTTGTAATTAAGTGGACCTGACAGGCTTGTTCTAAAACGAATGATTTGTGCTCAGTGAAAACAGTAATGGGCTAATGGTAAAATCTACCTTTATTTTATTGCGATTATTTGCATAGGCCTTCCCATTAACTATTGCTACAAAGAATTACAGTTGTCAGCTTGCTATGAGAAAATGCATTGAAATTCATGGCACGAGGATTCAATTTATATTTATAGGATGCAAAAGTTTGCCTCACTGTTATGGTGAATGGCAGGTGTACAGCTGTTGTCTATGGCTGAAACCATAATAAAAAGGGTAAGGGATACTTTCTTTAAAAAACAAGGGAAAAAAATTGAGGGTTATTATTATTATTCCTAGCTCTCGTGCATAGAAAATATTTTTTTACGGTAATGTGTCAGTAAACAGGCATTCATTGATCTGTTACATTCTCATATGTAAGGAAAAATGACCTACAGAAGAAAATAGGAAGCAAACAAGGGAACCTGGTAATCTACAGAGAAATGAGAGTGGGGAAAAAGTATGTTCAGGTTTCAATAATAACCTATTGCCATTTTGAAAAGGTTAATGAGCCATTCTTGAAGTATCGGGGTCAGTTTATATGGGTTGGGGGCCATTAAAATCGAGCTATTTGACTATGGCCTTGTTCCTGCTGTAATTGTGCTTGCTGCCATTTTAACTCCTGATTTCATTTAGATGGCTGAGGTGGGAGTGCCTCATGAATTAATGCAAATTGGAGTCCTACGTTGTAATTAGGATCCTGATACGATTTTAATTTGGTCCATCAGAACCTCCTCCTTTAAGACCAACCTCTTTGACCAAGCTTGTAGTCACCTTTCCAAACATCTCCTTCTTTGGCTCGGTGTCAATGTTTGTCTGATTACACTCCTATGAAACGCCTTAGGATGTTTTCCAAATGTTAAAGTCGCTATATAAGTGCGAGTTGTTTTTTTTTGATTCGTTCATGGGATGTGGGCGTTGCTGGCGAGGCCGGCATTTATTGCCCATCCCTAATTGCCCTTGAGAAAGTGGTGGAGAGCCGCCTTCTTGAACTGCTGCAGTCCGTGCATGTATGTAGCTCCAGCAATAGACTATAGCATTAAATTAATTTAATCCAAATTAGTTTAAAACTAATTAGATTTGTGGATTCTTTTCTTTCCTTCAAGATGTTCCTTTTCACATCTATGCTGATTGAAATTTTTGAAAGATTCAGGGGGAAAATTTGGTTAAGGGTCCGTTCTGGGTGACGGTAGCGCGATGCGCTAACACCCCGGGCCCCACGGACGCTGGGCAGTCAAGACGCAAGTTTGGACCCAAGGGAGCACTTACCTGCAATCGGCATTCCTTTCCAGGCCTTGCACGTGGAATCAATGCAATTTGCACTTTCCACCACCAGAGGGAGCGCCATCTCTTAAAGGGAGGATGCGTCTTAGAAATCTCTTAAAGGTAGCTTGTACCTGTTATTTGCTGAAAATAACAGTCTACTGTCTGCATGGAGTCTGAACGGAGATCAGACATCGCACATGTAAAACATAGATGCAGATCCTATCCCTATGTTTACACACTGATGAGTTATGTTAAAACATTGAATAAAGATTGCGCACTACTAAATCACACATCCTCCAATCTGCACGCCAAACCTCACCAATCTGCCAATCTGAGTTGGTACCAAGCGTGTGAGAGCACATGCACAAGGTTCTCTGCTGATGCACTAGAGACCTTGGGTGCAAGAGGTGGACAGAAGGAGGGACAGCCTATATCCGCAGGGGGGGTGCGAGAGGCCTTCCAGACATATATCAAAAGGCAGTGGGAGGCAGCAGGGGACGAAGTCAATGCCAGGCTCACAGCATCATGAACATGGATGCAGTGCAGGAAGAAGTTCAATGCTTTGACATGAGTGGTCAAGGTGAGTGAGGTCAACTGGCAAGTGGCGTCTCCTACCAACTGTACCACACACTACACCTCCCATCCCCCACCTACCAATAAACTCTTTCCATCAGTACTCAACTCTTCCAATCAGATGCCTCCTCTCACCCTTACACATTACCATTGTTTCAAGCTGCCCACCCACAACTCACAGGCCACACACACTGGCAGCCATTCAACCATGACAGGCACATCACCCAGGCACACGTCCCGCTTTCTTGCAGGAGAAGGTGGTGCATATCAAGAGGTAGCAAGTGGCCGTGGCATTTAGCCCCTCGAGCCTGTTCCACCTTTCAATGAGATCATGATGGATCTGTGACCTAACTTCATATATCCGTCTTAGCCCCATATCCCTTAATACCTTTGGTTCACAGAAATCTATCAATCTCAGATTTAACATTCACAAGTGAGCTAGCATCAACTGCCGTCTGCAGAAGAGTGTTCCAAACGTCTCCCATTCTTTGCGTGTAGAAGCATTTCCTAACTTCACTCCTGCACGTCCTGGCTCTAAATGTTAGGCTATGTCCCCGCGTCCTAGTATTGAAGTCTAGGAGACCTCCAAAAATAGTTACAAATGTCTCGGCAGCCAGAGGCAATAATCCAGCCACTAACCTGTAAGTCCTGCATGTTCCCTTTAAATAGCGCTGGTGGGGGGGGGGTCCTCCAGGCACTCTAAAACACGTTCAGATGGTCGGGGTTAAGATGTGCGTTGAGTTGAGCGTTAAGTCCCAAAATGCTGTGTATCACTTTAATCAGCGTTGCACATTGATTGAAGCCATTTTCTCTCTACTTTACATGATTCCAGTGTTCGTTATCTGCGCCTGTGCAAACTCCTATACCAAGATGGCATCTGGCGCACGTCACGCAGGAAACGTGCATGCGCATCCAAGACGCCATCTTGGATGTCGGAGAGGCTGTATAGCGCCGAAACAATGGGCGCTACACAGCCCAATTTAGCGCCCTCAGTCTTGGTGAGTTCATAGTTACTGCATCTAATGTGTGGATATGAGCTGTATAAATTACATAACATTTATGTGTCAGCTTACCTAAATGGTAGTACAGTCATCTCTGAGTTAAAAGGTCTGGGCTCCAGGAATTAAGCATATAATTTAGGCTGTCATTTCAGTACAGTACTGAGGGAGTACTGCATTGTTGGAGGTGCCGTCTTTTGAATGAGACATTAAACCAAGGCCCTATCTATCTGCTTAGGTGGACATAAAAGATCCCATGGCACAATTTGAAGAAGAGCAGACGAGTTTTCCTGGTGTCCTGGTCAATATTTATCCCTTAACCAGAACTACCAAAACAAAACTGGTCATTTATCATGTTGCTATTTGTGGGGCCTTGCTGCGTGCAAATTAGCTGCAATGTTTGCCCACATAACAATAGTGACTACACTTCAAAAATAATGAATTGGCTCTAAGGCACTTTGGAATGCCCCAAGGACACAAAAGGTGCTACATAATTGCAAGTTTATCTATGTATAATTAGGTTTTAATGATTATAGGACATGGATGTTACAGGGTTCATGAAACAGGACAGGTAGGATATATGTATCCTCCCTGGGAATGTAACAAGGTGACAACAAACTGGTAACTTTATAGGTTGGAGTGACTTAAATTCAACTTGATTTAACTATTGATTTTTTTTTCTTGTTGAGCAAGATATCACAACAGCTTCATTGCTTGCATATGATACATCAGATATTTTCACTCTTCTGCAAATACAAGAAGCAGGAAAGCCATCAGTGAAATACGGGAAAAATAGTGTATAGTCTATAGGAAGTCTGATCACTCATCCAGGCAAGTGGAGAGTATTTCATCACACTCCTGACTTGTGCCTTGTAGATGGTGGAAATGCTTTGGGGAGTCAGGAGGTGAGTCACTCGCCGCAGAATACACAGCCTCTGACCTGCTCTTGTAGCCACAGTATTTATATGGCTGGTCCAGTTAAGTTTCTGATCAATGGTGACCCCCAGGATGTTGATGGGGGATTCGGTGATGGTAATGCCGTTGAATGTCAAGGGGAGGTGATTAGATCCTCTCTTGTTGGAAATGGTCATTGCCACTTATGAGCCCAAGCCTGGATGTTGTCCAGGTCTTGCTGCATGCGGGCATGGACTGCTTCATTATCTGAGGGGTTGCGAATGGAACTGAACACTGTGCAATCATCAGCGAACATCCCCATTTCTGACCTTATGACGGAGGGAAGGTCATTGATGAAGCAGCTGAAGATGTTTGGGCGTAGGACACTGCCCTGAGGAACTCCTGCAGCAATATCTTGGGGCTGAGATGATTGGCCTCCAACAACCACTACCATCTTCCTTTGTGCTAGGTATGACTCCAGCCACTGGAGAGTTTTCCCCCTGATTCCCATTGACTTCAATTTTACTAGGGCTCCTTGTTGCCACACTCGGTCAAATGCTGCCTTGATGTCAAGGGCAGTCACTCTCACCTCACCTCTGGAATTCAGCTCTTTTGTCCATGTTTGGACCAAGGCTGTAATGAGGTCTGGAGCTGGGTGGTCCTGGCGGAACCCAAACTGAGCATCGGTGAGCAGATTATTGGTGAGTAAGTGCCGCTTGATTAGCTAACCACCAAAACTGTAGTACTTTAAAATAATACCATTCAATAAGCATCCTTTATTAAAAGAATCACTATAATTGCTTAAGGCAATTCTGAATATGTCTAAGATGCATCTGGGAGCCACAGGTTTTCATCCAGCTGCCTAGCTTTCAATTATGCTGATCAGACAGTTCCTGCCTAAGGAACTTCCAAGTGAAAGAGAGTAGATTGTAAATTGAAGCCAATCTTAAATATATGGAAAAGCTTCTCTCTTCCCTGGGCTATGTAACACATAAAATGAAGAGTTAATCTGTATGTTGGATATTTCAGCTTTGAAGATTAGCAATAGAACATTAACTTCTTTGGTGAAAACACATACAGGAGAAATATTTTTCAGCCCATTTTCGAGCCCAAGAATAGGTAACGTGCTTCAAGTACACACCAGAAGCTGGAGGCCCGAGGCTCACCCAAAAGGATGTTATGGTAAACCTTTATAAATCACTGGTTAGGCCTCAGATAAAGTATTGTGTCCAAGTCTGGGTACCGCACTTTAGGAAGGATATCAAGGTCTTGGAGAGGGTGCCAAAGAGATTTACTAGAATGGTACCAGGGATGAGGGACTTCAGTTATGTGGAGAGATTAGAAAAGCTGTGATTGATCTCCTCAGTGTGGAGATGCCGGTGATGGACTGGGGTGTACAAATGTAAGGAATCTTACAACACCAGGTTATAGTCCAACAGTTTTATTTGAAAATCACAAGCTTTCGGAGGCTTTTTCCTTCGTCAGGTGAGTGTCGGATTCATTGAAAATTACCGCATATGTAGTCATAGAACAATGCCTGGTGATTATAGATAATCTTTCCAACTGCCTGTTATCAAGGCCATCAAATGAATTGAATAGTGTTCAGACAGACAACTGAATATACAAACGGCCAGAAGCAAAGACAGAGAGGGAGAGAGAGAGAAACAGCCAAAAGGAAGAGAAAGAGAGAGAATGACCAGTTGTATTAAAAACAGATAACTTTTTTCCCCCCTGGTGGGGTTACATGTAGCGCGACATGAACCCAAGATCCCGGTTGAGGCCGTCCTCATGGGTGCGGAATTTGGCTATCAATTTCTGCTCGACGATTTTGCGTTGTCTTGTGTCTCGAAAGCCGCCTTGGAGAACGCTTACCCGAAGATCGGTGGCTGAATGTCCTTGACTGCTGAAGTGTTCCCCGACTGGGAGGGAACCCTCCTGTCTGGCGATTGTTGCGCGGTGTCCGTTCATCCGTTGTCGCAGTGTCTGCATGGTCTCGCCGTTGTACCATGCTCCGGGGCATCCTTTCCTGCAACGTATGAGGTAGACAACGTTGGCCGAGTCACAGGAGTATGAACCATGTACCTGGTGGGTGGTGTCCTCTCGTGTGATGGTGGTATCTGTGTCGATGATCTGGCATGTCTTGCAGAGGTTGCCGTGGCAGGGTTGTGTGGTGTCGTGGACGCTGTTCTCCTGAAAGCTGGGTAATTTGCTGCGAACGATGGTCTGTTTGAGGTTGGGTGGCTGTTTGAAGGCGAGTAGTGGAGGCGTGGGGATGGCCTTAGCGAGGTGTTCGTCGTCATCGATGACATGTTGAAGGCTGCGGAGAACATGGCGCAGTTTCTCCACTCCGGGGAAGTACTGGACGACGAAGGCTACTCTGTTGATTGTGTCCCGTGTTTGTCTTCTGAGGAGGTCTATGTGATTTTTCGCTGTGGCCCGTCGGAACTGTCAATCGACGAGTCGAGCATCATATCCTGTTCTTACGAGGGCGTCTTTCAGTGTCTGTAGGTGTCCATCGCGTTCCTCCTCGTCTGAGCAGATCCTGTGTATTCGCAGGGCCTGTCCACAGGGGATGGCCTCTTTGACGTGGTTAGGGTGGAAGCTGGAAAAGTGGAGCATCGTGAGGTTGTCCGTGGGCTTGAGGTAGAGTGAGGTGCTGAGGTGCCTGTCTTTGATGGCGTCCACGACACCACACAACCCTGCCACGGCAACCTCTGCAAGACATGCCAGATCATCGACACAGATACCACCATCACACGAGCGGACACCACCCACCAGGTACATGGTTCATACTCCTGTGACTCGGCCAACATTGTTTACCTCATACGTTGCAGGAAAGGATGCCCCGGAGCATGGTACATCGGCGAGACCATGCAGACACTGTGACAACGGATGAACGGACACCGCGCAACAATCGCCAGACAGGTGGGTTCTCTCCCAGTCGGGGAACACTTCAGCAGTCAAGGACATTCAGCCACCGATCTTCGGGTAAGCGTTCTCCAAAGCGGCCTTCGAGACACAAGACAACGCAAAATCGTCAAGCAGAAATTGATAGCCAAGTTCCGCACCCAACCTGGATCTTGGGTTCATGTCGTGCTACACGTAACCCCACCAGGGGGAAAAAAAAGTTATCTGTTTTTAATACAACTGGTCATTCTCTCTCTTTCTCTTCCTTTTGGATGTTTCTCTCTCTCTCTCCCTCTCTGTCTTTGGTTCTGGCCGTTTGTATATTCAGTTGTCTGTCTGAACACTATTCAATTCATTTGATGGCCTTGATAACGGGCAGTTGGAAAGATTATCTGTAATCACCAGGCATTGTTCTATGACTATATATGCGGTAATTTTCAATGAATCCGACACTCACCTGACGAAGGAGAAAGCCTCCGAAAGCTTGTGATTTTCAAATAAAACTGTTGGACTATAACCTGGTGTTGTAAGATTCCTTACATTTGATCTCCTTAGAGCAGAGAGGATTAAGGGCAGATTTAATAGAGGTGCTCAAAATTATGAAGGGTTTGATAGAGTAGATAGGGAGAAACTGTTTCCGCTGGCAGGAGTGTTGGTAACCTGGAGCTTGGATACTGGCTTTGGATTGCAATGTATTCCATGCCTCATTGCATGTTTGACTTGACAGTTTAGTGTTCCTCAGGAGTGATATCAGCAAATATTCTGCTCTGTGGCCTTGCTGCTTTAGCATTCATGTCAGAAGCTCCACTCTAGTGACTGCACTACTGGGCCAGAGAAAAATTAAAGCTCACCCTTACTTTTCAGGATTGAATCCAGGATGACTGATCTTTAGATCCTACGTGTGCCATAATGCAACATTAGCTCATTAGTATAATTTCAGAGCACACGACACATTGGGAACACACCAGGGTCAGAAGATGGTATATGAGAGGTCCTGGAAAAAATCAGATTTATGGATCTGAGGACCACCTCAATGTCAACCTTAATGAGCTTAGAACATGACAGATGTACAGGATCTTAGCACCTGATGCACTTCAGGGCTGAATTATTGTGCAACCTGTACAACAGATACTGAGCATGTCTCAATGCTCCATGTTACATGGTGGCTTCCACTAACTTGCAGCAGTATTACCAAACAGCGCATTATTGGCCACTGTAAATCGAAAGTTTATATTTACATACATACGAGCATACGAATTAAGAGCAGGAGTAGGCCATTCGGCCCCTCATGCCTGCTCTGCCATTTGATAAGATCATGGCTGATCTGATTGTGACCTCAACCCTACTTTCCTGTCAATCTACTATGACCTTTGACTCGCTGGTTAATCAGGAATCTATCTAACTCAGCCTTAAAAATATTCAATGACCCTGCCTCCACCGCTCTCTGGGGAAGGGAGTTCCACAGACTCGCGATCCTCTGAGAGAAAAAATTTCTCCTCATGTCCGTCTTAAATGGGAGTCCCCTTATTTTTAAACTGTGTCCCCTAGTTCTAGTTTCTCCCATGGGGGAAGCGCTTCTTCAAAATCCCAATGATCTCAATAAGAACATGGGTACTACCATGGCTATTGTTATATTGATGTTCAGTGGTAGAGCATGGGTTGTGTAATGGCTTCATCAGCCAGGTATTTAATGGGTAGCCCTTGTCACCAAGTAGCCATCTATGCACTGGCTAGTCATTCTTGGAAAGATGGTGGCACTGTGGTCCGTTGTAGTATGGCAGCATTATGGTACACCCCCGGTAAGTGCGCACACACCTGCATTATTCTCATGGCATGATCAGTGACAACCTGGATGCTGAGGGAATGAAACCACTTCCTGTTCATGAACGCCGCTGGTTCATGGGGAGGTACTCTGATGGTGACCTAAGTGTAATCAATGACCCCCCTGTCCTGGGGAAGTCCGCTATCGCTGCAAAGCCAACAGCCCACCCATGTTGGCTGCTGCTGTCCATGGGCAACTTGACTTACGTAGTGGCCCTTTGGAAGAGGGCGTCTATTGCCTGCTTGATGCTGGAGGCCAACTGGCTGATATGTGCCATGTCACATGCTGCAGCCTGGAACAATCCAGAGGTAAAAAGGTTCAGAGCCATAATTACATTGATGGCTACAGACAACACATGGCCACCTCTCAGTGTGGGCTCCAGGTCTGACACAGAGCAGTGACAGCTTCACGGCTGAACCGAAACCTCCAAAAACATTGTCCCTCAGTGAAATTGAGGAGAGTGACCCAATTTCTGTGGAGCCTGTTTGGAGGGTATTGGTGCCTTTGTTCCACCCCACCCCCACAGCTGTCATCCTGCAGATTCTTTGATCTCTTTGCTGTTGCTTCTCCTGCTGCTTCTGCTTCTGCTGTTCTCCTCCACTAGAGGTGACCCCTTGTGATTGGTGGAGAAGCAGTTTAAATCGACTGGGTCTCACATTGATGATGTCGGGCAGACTTGCCACTCACCTTAACCCGCCCGCCCGAAACCCATTAAAACTCCCCCATTAAATCTGTCACACTGTAATTCAAATTTTTTTTAGCTGTTCCTTATCAAGTTAAGTCAGTTGGATAATCCTGAGCAAAAATACACCCCAAAATATACATGTGAAAATTGGGTATTTATTGCATCAGTGTAGCCAGAATAAATAAACATGTGCAACTGTTAATCAACTGTGTGTAAATGCCCATGCCATTTCTACATCAATGGGACGGTTAGTCCTCCCTTTCAATTTTAACTCTGCTCTCACCTCATTGCCATCAAGCAGTGGGAGTTAAAATTCCCCCGACAGAAACGAGGGTTTTCTGTTTGATCCCTGGGAAAATTACAAATTATCTAGATGTTGGACAGTTAAAGGCACACTCCAGGCCAGAGGGAGCAAGGGCTCACGCACAGGAGTGGTCTGAGATAATAAACCTGAGAAAAATATCCAGAGTAAAAACTCAAAAATGTGAAAAAAGGTACCTACTGAAAATATTACAAAGTGGCTGAATTTAATTTAAAACAGCGCTTTTTGTGTTTAAAAACAAAACACCAAAAGTTTAAAGATTTATCCCTTTAGAAAGAAATATTTACATTTATGTAGCACCTTATCATGTTGTCTAAATGTCTCATTGAACTTCATGTGATGAATTATTTTTGAAGTGCAGTAATTGTTGTTAATGATGCAAAAGTTGATGAGTAAATCTAAGTTCCAATTTTCCAACTGATTTTGTTCACCTTTAATGCAGGATTTGTGCACAGCAAAAGAGCAAAAAAATTTGTAGATCTTGGAATTCCTTTCAATTCTGTAGTGTGTACTGGTCACCTCTCTTGGTTCTCATGCTTTGTCAGTCAGTGAAGTGATGACAATTGTGGAAGAGGAGCAGATGGTAGCATGTCAACCAAGCTGAAATGTGTGTTGGTTTGAATGAACCTCCTCCATTAACACTGCATGGCTTTCAAATCTAGTTCCTGCCACTTAAGTAAAGAGTTGCCTGCTGGTATGCCAGACTGTTGCCCTGAAGCATTTTTATGTTGGAATATTTTTTTAAAACTGCACAGAATCATTTAATTTTTTCTTTTCCAGTTTCTGTTTGTGGCATTTCAAACATAATTTCATTAATTTACTCATTACGACTTTTCCTCTTTCTAGCTCTACATGCTGATCTCCATGGTCATTCCTTCAGCCCACAAGATGTTAGAAATATCAAAGGCAGACGACAAATGTGAGGATGGCGAAGGAAAAGTCATGTTGCTTTTGGCAAGTGATCGTGCCCTTGGTGGGCAATTGTTATTGTCATAAAGCTACTCCTGTTCCATGTCCTACATTCAGAAACTTTTCTTTGACTTTGTTTAGTGTTACATTTCATATTTTGCCATAATGGTGTGAAAAAGGGTTAGATCAAAATGCTAGTGCACCTTGCAGGAGAGAAGTGTGGTATAAATGATTCACAATCCATCTTCTGTAACGTTTGCATGCCTTTTTTCTGCAAAGCACGCCCACTGTATTCAGGATGGTGTACATAGCAGTCAAAATAACAATAATAGGTCATGCAATGTGGCATGTTACGGTACATGCCACAGATTTATTTATTTAATTCAAGTTTCCTTACTTAGCTATCTGGCAAAGAAACCTGGTGAAACAGTTCTAATTATTTGAAGGAGCCAGCCTATCTTTTTCCGTTTTTATGGGGCACTAAATATGTGTGCTAAAAGTGACATTTGAAGGATTGTGTTGCTCTAATGCATTGTTAGAAATATCTGAAATATTTTGTTAAATGTGAACCTGTTTGAGTCATAAAAGAATAGGGGTGGATTATCACAATGATGCAGGAATAATGGTGGCCATCTGGTCCTCAGTCCAACTGTTTCAAAGTAACCAAACAAAAATAGTTTACTGTGAGCAGGTTGTCAGTCAGTACAACATAGCCACTTCCACAGCGAAAATGCATCATTTGAAAACAGAAGCTGCTGACTCTCTTAGGGAAAGAATTAATGAGGAAAGGTTCTGTGGTTTGATTGAACTTACATTTATGTTTCTATTTTAATGATCTAACATAATGTTAAATATGTCTATGCCTATTATGAGCCATGGTTCAGAAAATATTTTAAGGTGAGGGATTTTGTTCAACAATACAAATCTTGCTGTTTCTTCAAATTTTATTTTATGTTTTTCCTTTAAGAAAAATTCTGGCCAGGGAAGGAGGGCTTAGGGGGATGTAGACAACAAGGAGTTTGAAGGAGAGACAAGTGCAGAGTAACAGTGTGAGGTGCTTAAAGGAGAAAGTGCCAGAGAAGTAGGGGGAGAGACGAAGGTGTGACTTAGAGATCTGGGTCACACCACCATTGCGGCGGTTTGGGCAGGGCAGATGATGGAAAGTATAGCCATGCAGGAGGTTTTGGTGAAAGGCAAAGAGTTGCCACCCATGAGCCAAGTTTCCGTCAAAGCTAGGATGTTAATACAATCATCCACAATAAGCTCCTTGGTCGTATCCTAACGTACACCAAGTCCCATTCACCCACCATTCACCAGTGCTCACTGACTACATTGGATCCTGGACCACTAACACCTCGAATTTAAAATTCTCGATCCTTGTGTTCAGATCCCTCCGTGGCCTTGCCGCCTCCTAACTCTGTAACCTCCTCCAGCCTGACAACCCTCTAAGAACTCTGCTTCCTCCAATTCTGACCTCTTGTGCATCCCCGACTTCCTTCACCCCACCATTGCCCCCGTGCCTTCAGCCGGCTAGGCCCCATGCTCCAGAATTTCCTCCCTAAACCTCTCCACCTCTCCGTCTCTCTTCCTTTAAGACGCTCCTTAAAACCAATCTCTTTGACTAAGCTTTTGGTCACTGTCCTAATGTCTCCTTCTTTGGCTCAGTGTCAATTTCTGTCTAATTATGCTCCTGTGAAGCGCCTTGGGATGTTTTAGTACATTAAAGGTGTTATATAAATGCAAGCTGTTGTTGTTGTTGAACAGACATTCTGGAGGGAAATGCAGAGAGTAATAATGATAGTTAATCTGCTAGTAAAGTCCAAGAGGGTAATGGTGGGTGGCATGGAAAAGAAGTTGGCAAGGGTAACCCTTAGCAGGTACCCTGGGCAGGAAGGCCGGCAAAAGAGGAGGGTGGGGCAGTTGGCGTTGCTACTCATAAAAAGGCGGCGATGGGCCCCTTGGGGAATGCCGAAAGGGAAGCTGTCGGGGCTTGTCCGGGGTGGGGGGGATTCAAGCCTGCGACAGTGGCAGGAGAGTAAGAAAACAGAGATGGATTGAGGTAGGGATTAGTGGGGGCAAAATACCTGAAAGGGGAGAAGTGAAAGATGGAATGACTGGGTGAAAGGAAGGGGAGAAGACAGAAGAGGCTAAGAGAAAAAAAAGGGAGATCGAATTAATGAGGTTGTGCACAGAGTGGCAGTCAAAATGTGGATGCGAATGGACACAATGCAGTGTGAACAGTTTAGGGAACTTCACTTATTGCACTGCTCTTCAGCTCTGCCTTCTCAAATGCTGTATCACAGAAATCTAACTGATGTCTTGTCATCTACAGTAAAGATGCCCTGGGCACCCAGGGAATATTTGTTGTACATAGTGTACTTTCCCATCATAACAGCCGAATTGCCACTCTATGCATTTGTCTCTGCTTCGCCACTATCCCACGTACTGGTATTGTCCATTTCAGATCACTTTATTGCATATGCCTGGTTTGATTGAATTTGCATGTATGTTTTTACTTTAATGATCTGAAATAATGTAAAATATGTCTTTGCCTTTTATGAGGCAGGGTTCAGACAATATTTTCATGTGAGGTACTTTGTTCAAAAACACAAATCTTGCTGTTTTTAAAAATTTTATTTCAGCATTTTCAAAAGCTTCATCCAACAGTGTCCATCAGTTGTTGACACCAGGTTTATCGAAAGATCTATTTCTTGTTAACCATTCTTAACTCATTTTCATAAATTGACAAAAATTCTGTGACTTTGGCAACAGCCACCACGCAGCATCATCCAATGAAATGGATCTTTAAACAAGAAAGCAGATTGATAAACTAGTCATTTTGTCCTTTAAATGTTCAATATTCTTGACAGCTATCCAGATCCACACACGTATTGTCACGTAATGCAAAAAAGATAAACTTCCAAATTTGTGTTATGAAGCTGAATTATTGAAACATTCAGAATCAAGTGAAATTCCAAACTTTCCATTTTTTTCTGAACAAGCTTTAAAAAATGTTTCAATTAAATGTGGCTTAAATTGTATTCCTGCTCTCATGGCATTAAAGTTTTGAGGAGAAATGGTATTTTTCTAATGTTATGATATTAGAACATAATATCTTAACCTTATAAAATGTTGTATAATTCTCTTAATAGACAAGGAGAAAGTGAAAACAGCTTTGTAAATGACATGTAAAATTGGGAAATTTACAAACCTATCGCATTGTGCAGTGTGTGTATTGAAATTACAGCTGCTTTTGTTCCTTCAGCCTTCTGTGGAAGGTGATAGCAGCCTCTCACAAAACCCTACCATTATTACCACCAACAGGCTTCACTTAAATGTCTGTCTGTCAATTATAATATTGCTGCAGAGTGAGATTAAAAACAACCTACTTCCTGCAGCACTTTTTTGTCATTATATTACCAAAGAGTGGGTGGACTGTTTTAATATTCATAGAACTGATCTGAAATCCAATGGTTGAGTAAAACAAAGGGAATTAGTGGCAAGGTGACTTCATTTAAGAACATGCAGCTTAGTTAGTTTATCCAATAAAATACAAGAAAAATAGTAACAATTTTTGCTTTTTGTTGGCAAGTTACTGTAATTCTAATAGTGATTGATCCATTGCAGTATGAAAGTCAAATAAGTACTATAAAATAAAACTGTCTTTGTCACCTAATAAACAGGTGACTAGTGTTCTCAAGAACAACATATTGCCAATTTCATTAGCATTTATATCATGGTTAAATTGAATTTCACAGGTTAAATTGAACTCTATTTTGAGAGAAACAATTTTGCACTTTGAATAAAAGGACTGATTTTTTCTTTTACTCTGCATAGCCAATAAACAAACAAAAATGGCATCACTGCTAGCAAAACAATTTTCAAAATTATAAAATCTGTAAATGTGCAGTGTACCATATAGTTTACCAAGAAATGAACTGGTAACTGAGACAGGCCTATATCACTCATTTGCTCTTTTTAATATTTTTTTTACACAAGAAGTTTACATGCTCTCAAAACATGGTTTCACACAGAGTAGATGCTATTACAAACATTTCACAATACTTTCAGCTAAATGCAGTGAGGGTCTTACATAGTTATATAGTTCTATACATTAGGATGAGAGGTGTTCAATGTCAGGGTCAGCTTTGGTCAGGCACTTTTGACCGCCAGAATTTTGGGGACCTGGCCCACTCGCGCACAATCGCAGAAATCAGTGTGGAATCGTGCCCTCCCCTCTTGGTTCCATTTCCAGGTTCTCTTTTCTTTACCCTCCTCAGCATCACTTCACAGCTCCTGCACACCCTTTTGTCCCTGTTGTTGACAGTTAAAGTGATTGAATGTGGTTGCATTTTGTTAGTGGGTACTTGCACAAGATCAATAATTCACACCCACCATATGTAGTCAATTGCTTTGGCTTACTGCAGCAACAACAGGACTCAGATAAGAGCCCCAGAGTTGTACCCAGGGGAAGTGAAGGGCAAATTAGAGCTGCATGGGAGGAGAAAGGAGAGTGCCAGTATGAACTAGGAATGGAGAAGGAGAGTGCCAGTATGAACTGGGAGTGGGGAAGGAGAGTGCCAGTATGAACTGGGAGTGGGGAAGGAGAGTGCCAGTATGAACTGGGAGTGGGGAAGGAGAGTGCCAGTATGAACTGGGAGTGAGGAAGGAGAGTGCCAGTACGAACTAGGAATGGAGAAGGAGAATCATAGAATCATAGAATCATAGAAGTTACAACATGGAAACAGGCCCTTCGGCCCAACATGTCCATGTCGCCCAGTTTATACCACTAAGCTAGTCCCAATTGCCTGCACTTGGCCCATATCCCTCTATACCCATCTTACCCATGTAACTGTCCAAATGCTTTTTAAAAGACAAAATTGTACCCGCCTCTACTACTGCCTCTGGCAGCTCGTTCCAGACACTCACCACCCTTTGAGTGAAAAAATTGCCCCTCTGGACCCTTTTGTATCTCTCCCCTCTCACCTTAAATCTATGTCCCCTCGTTATAGACTCCCCTACCTTTGGGAAAAGATTTTGACTATCTACCTTATCTATGCCCCTCATTATTTTATAGACTTCTATAAGATCACCCCTTAACCTCCTACTCTCCAGGGAAAAAAGTCCCAGTCTATCTAACCTCTCCCTATAAGTCAAACCATCAAGTCCCGGTAGCATCCTAGTAAATCTTTTCTGCACTCTTTCTAGTTTAATAATATCCTTTTTATAATAGGGTGACCAGAACTGTACACAGTATTCCAAGTGTGGCCTTACTAATGTCCTGTATAACTTCAACAAGACATCCCAACTCCTGTATTCAATGTTCTGACCAATGAAACCAAGCATGCCGAATGCCTTCTTCACCACCCTATCCACCTGTGACTCCACTTTCAAGGAGCTATGAACCTGTACTCCTAGATCTCTTTGTTCTATAACTCTCCCCAACGCCCTACCATTAACGGAGTAGGTACTGGCCCGATTCGATCTACCAAAATGCATCACCTCACATTTATCTAAATTAAACTCCATCTGCCATTCATCGGCCCACTGGCCCAATTTATCAAGATCCCGTTGCAATCCTAGATAACCTTCTTCACTGTCCACAATGCCACCAATCTTGGTGTCATCTGCAAACTTACTAACCATGCCTCCTAAATTCTCATCCAAATCATTAATATAAATAACAAATAACAGCGGACCCAGCACCGATCCCTGAGGCACACCACTGGACACAGGCCTCCAGTTTGAAAAACAACCCTCGACAACCACCCTCTGTCTTCTGTCGTCAAGCCAATTTTGTATCCAATTGGCTACCTCACCTTGGATCCCATGAGATTTAACCTTATGTAACAACCTACCATGCAGTACCTTGTCAAAGGCTTTGCTGAAGTCCATGTAGACCACGTCTACTGCACAGCCCTCATCTATCTTCTTGGTTACCCCTTCAAAAAACTCAATCAAATTCGTGAGACATGATTTTCCTCTCACAAAACCATGCTGACTGTTCCTAATCAGTCCCTGCCTCTCCAAATGCCTGTAGATCCTGTCTCTCAGAATACCCTCTAACAAAACCATGCTGACTGTTCCTAATCAGTCCCTGCCTCTCCAAATGCCTGTAGATCCTGTCTCTCAGAATACCCTCTAACAACTTACCCACTACAGATGTCAGGCTCACCGGTCTGTAGTTCCCAGGCTTTTCCCTGCCGCCCTTTTTAAACAAAGGCACAACATTTGCTACCCTCCAATCTTCAGGCACCTCACCTGTAGCTGTCGATGATTCAAATATCTCTGCTAGGGGACCCGCAATTTCTTCCCTAACCTCCCATAACGTCCTGGGATACATTTCATCAGGTCCCGGAGATTTATCTACCTTGATGCACGTTAAGACTTCCAGCACCTCCCTCTCTGTAATATGTACACTCCTCAAGACATCACTATTTATTTCCCCAAGTTCCCTAACATCCATGCCTTTCTCAACCGTAAATACCGATGTGAAATATTCATTCAGGATCTCACCCATCTCTTGTGGTTCCGCACATAGATGGCCTTGTTGATCCTTAAGTGCCAGTATGAACTGGGAGTGAGGAAGGAGAGTGCCAGTATGAACTGGGAGTGAGGAAGGAGAGTGCCAGTATGAGCTGGGAATGGAGAAGGAGAGTGCCAGTATGAATTGGGAGTGGGGAAGGAGAGTGCCAGTATGAACTGGGAGTGGGGAAGGAGAGTGCCAGTATGAACTGGGAGTGAGGAAGGAGAGTGCCAGTTTGAACTGGAAGTGGGGAAAGAGAGTGAAGGTATGAACTGGGAATGGAGAAGGAGAGTGCCAGCATGAGCTGGGAATGGGGAAGGAGAGTGCCAGTATGAACTGGGAGTGGGGAAGGAGAGTGCCAGCATGAACTGGGAGTGAGGAACGAGAGTGCCAGCATGAGCTGGCATTGAGGAAGGAGAGTGCCAGTATGAGCTGGGAGTGAAGAAGGAGAGTGCCAGTATGAGCTGGGAGTGGGGAAGGAGAGTGCCAGTATGAGCTGGGAGTGGGGAAGGAGAGTGCCAGTATGAGCTGGGAGTGGGGAAGGAGAGTGCCAGTATGAGCTGGGAGTCAGGAAGAAGAGTGCCAGTATGAGCTGGGAATGGAGAAGGAGAGTGCCAGTATGAACTGGGAGTGAGGAAGGAGAGTGCCAGTATGAACTGGGAGTGAGGAAGGAGAGTGCCAGTATGAACTGGGAGTGAGGAACGAGAGTGCCAGCATGAGCTGGCATTGAGGAAGGAGAGTGCCAGTATGAGCTGGGAGTGAAGAAGGAGAGTGCCAGTATGAGCTGGGAGTGGGGAAGGAGAGTGCCAGTATGAGCTGGGAGTGGGGAAGGAGAGTGCCAGTATGAGCTGGGAGTGGGGAAGGAGAGTGCCAGTATGAGCTGGGAGTGAGGAAGAAGAGTGCCAGTATGAGCTGGGAATGGAGAAGGAGAGTGCCAGTATGAACTGGGAGTGAGGAAGGAGAGTGCCAGTATGAGCTGGGAGTGGGGAAGGAGAGTGCCAGTATGAACTGGGAGTGAGGAAGGAGAGTGCCAGTATGAACTGGGAGTGAGGAAGGAGAGTGCCAGTATGAGCTGGGAGTGGGGAAGGCGAGTGCCAGTTTGAGCTGGGGAAGCAAAGTGCTTACGCTCATTGGTGCTAATATATGTGACATGATTTTAACTAGGAGGCAGGTTCTCAGTGCGGGGGGTGGGGGGGTTCAATAATCGCGTGGGAAACTCATGCTGTTTCCCACAACTCAATTGGAGCCACTTAACTCAGCTTTTGGATTTTGCATCCTCAAACTGTGCAGCGGGCGGACTGCGCACCCGTATGATGTGTTTAAAGCCCACTATTTAAAGGGCCACTCCAGCAATGCATTTTGAAAGAGAAAGGAAGAAAAATGAGTGGGGAATGTTGTAGAGCGAAGCCAGTACCTAGATTCTCCGACACCACCCTGGAGACATTGTTGGGCACAGTAAGAAGCAGGAGGGAGGTGCTGTACCCAGCAGACCGCAGCAAGAAATCTGGTCGTGTCACCAAGAAGGCATGGCTGGAGGTGGCGGATGAGGTGAATAGCAGAAGCACGGTGCCCCGGTCATAGCTTCAGTGCAGAAAGAGATTTAATGACCTAACCAGGTCAGGAAAAGTGCGTACGGTTACTGATTGACCTGCATTCTGTGGTGAACAGTAACCCCCCTCATACTGCCATGCAAAGCCTACTCCATCACATCACTCCTCACACCCACTTAAGGCTTAGTCTCGACTCACCTTCACTTTCTCTGCACTTCTTCAGCCACCACCTCCCCCCCCCGCCATTTGTGCACCCACCTCTCTCACTCACCCCAATCCTGATGCAATGTGAGCAATCTGTCTGATAGTCACCCTCTGATGCATCTGCTTCATTGTCATCCTGACCCAAAGCAATGCATCCATCAGGTAACCACATCACCCTCACTCACTAACACATCTGTACTTTCTCCCCTTGTAGGAGAAGAAAGTGTAAAATGCAAGGGAGAGGGTGAGAACTGGAGGGGGGCCTCCACAAATAGTGGCCCTCAGAGGAGGAGGAGGAGGAGGAGGCCTTGGATATAAACTGGACGGTGGAGTGCCTGGCCGCCGGGGATGCCAAGACTGGCACCCCGCAAATATCTGGTGACAGAACTTTAACATCCCTCACAGACAACATGGATTGACGTTATCAATGATTGATCTGTTGCACACCTCAGTATGCTCATCACAACATTACTTCTGCGATGATTATTAATATTGCTGTATGTCCTCTTCCAGGGCATCACAGACCGAAGGTCGAGGGCGATTCCTCAGAGGGGCTCCCTGCCTCTGAGGGCGCACCATCACATCTTAGCGCGCCACCCACCAGTGCAGATACTCACACCTCGGTAGGTCCTATTAGACAGGCAGTTGGGTTGTCACCTGGTGAGTCAACACACACAAGGGAGCACAAGCAGACACTGGTGACAGGGGCAGCGGTGGAGAGTGCGTGTTGGTGGGCGCACTCCTCTCCAAGCTCTGCTCAGCTTGGCACAGATGCTGAACTCCGGGGGCCATCCTTGAGAAGGAGAATGATAGAGGTACAGGAGCAACGTGTGAGGGAGTGGAAAACGTGCCACGCACACTCTCCACAATAGCGGAGAGGATGGAGGAGTCCACTCCACTCCTAGTGGATTGGCAGCGCAGGTAAGTGCGGGAATGTCTGTGATGGAGAGAATGGCAGCCTCCATTGAGCTTCAAGCACGGCTCGTAAATGAGTCCACTCAGGACAAATTACATTCTGCTGCCTCAGACAGGCAGACAGATACATTAGCACTGACCTTACAAGACATCACACATGTCCTCCAAACTGTTGTACAGCAGAGTGGTAGGAGTGATGTGGCAATGGCCCAGGAGAGAATTGATGGCGAAAGGGGACATGGAAGTGGGGACGCCACTCAAAGCGCTCCCACGTCTCACCCGTTGCCCCATTGCCCCCCCCTCAACCAGATACCGCAATGCTGCATCCTCTCCAGACGGCCTGCACAGGGTATGAATCTGAGCAACCTGCCCCTACCTCTGCTGCAGCCAGTGGCAATGCACCACGTAGAAGCATTAGGAAGAGGAAGTCAATGGTTTTGTAATCACCAAGGGTGTGCACAAGTCTGACAGACTGTCATGTTTTCATTTCTATTTGGTTTAGGTTAACATTATATTAAATGTTATGGTTCTCACCATCACTGCCACATTTTGCCCATTCCTGAATCCCTTTAGTGAAAGTGCCCTTTCATGTGGTTGCTCATGAAAGGTGATTTGATGCCACCCATTGGGTGCATTTGCAATGGGTATAAGTGTCATCGTATGGCTGTTTTGGAAGGGGCTTGTGTTTGTAGTGGTCCTTACAGGTTGTCTGAGTACTTGGCTGTAGTCACTTTGCGGATCTCCCTATGAGAATCTATCAATTATGAGTGAGTCCCTGGCATGATGAGCAGCCAGATGAAACGCTGCTTTGCTGATGGTTCACCCATCCTTGTCCTCTTCCTCCTCCTCCTCGTCTTCTTCTTTAATGTTGATGGTAGGTGCGACTACTTGTGGAACACATGGGACCTCAACCATGGGTAACCCTCTCTGTTGCACGATGTTGTGCAGACTGCAGCACATGTGTATTATTCTGCACACCATCTCCGGTGAGCACTGAAGGGCATCCCCAGATGATCCAGGCACCGCAAGCGCACCTTCAGCAGTCCCATGGCTTGCTCTATGACAGGCCTGATGGTGCTGTGACTGTCATTGTATCACTTCTGTGCCTCACTGGTGGGGTTCCTCACAGGTGTCAGGGGATAGCCCTTGTCTTCAAGGAGTCATCCCTTAAATGTGTCTTGTGCGTAGAAGAGGGCCGGGATGTTGGATGTGCGCAGAATGAAGGAATCATGGCAGCTGCCTGGGAATTTGACACAGACCTGCAGAAACCCCTTCCGGTGGTTGTAAACCAGCTGTGCATTGATAGAGTGATATCCTTTACTGTTGATGAACTTTCCCAGCTCATGTGGAGGTGCTTGGATTGCCACGTGTGTGCAACATGTGTGTGCAATGTGCAGTGGGATGCCCTGGCAAACAAGCCATCTGTGACCTGTCGTACACACTTATGGGCAGATGACTGAGAGATCCTGGTGATGTCACTGGTGACACCCTGGAAGGATCCAGTGGCAAAGAAGTTGAGGGCAGTGGTGACTTCAACTGCGATGGGCAATGCGTGGCCACCAGGCCCAGCCGGGAGCAGCTCTACATGAAGGAGCCTGCAGATGTCTGTGACCACCTGGCGACTCAACCTGAATCTTTATAGGCACTGGTCCTCAGAGAGGTCCAGGAAGCTCAGCCTCTGCCTGTAGACCCTCTCACAAGGGTAGTGCCTCCTGCGACCTCAGCTGCTCCATTGTTCCCCTCTCTGCTCTTCTGCAGATCCCTGTGGCGCATTTCTGTCTTGTGGAGCTGCAACTCCCAGAACCGCACACTGTGCCTGGTGCGGATGGTGATGTGCCTCCTCCTCAGATGTAGTGCTGAATACATCCATTGCGTCCCCCCCCCCATCGTGATGGTGTCGGTTTGAGGGGGTCCAATTATGTCTGAACCGAAGAATTCTGAGTGTGAACAAAGAAATCTGAGTCTAAACAGAAAGAACTCCCAGCCAAAGGTTTGTCTGAGAGAACTGCTTGCCCGATGACAAACACTTACCTTTTATCCCCATTTGTCAATCACTGGTTTAAATGTCCAAATGACTGCCGGCTGGAACTCGCCTCTGTTTCCATGGCGCGTTTCAGAGGCCACGGGAGACATGTTCAGGCAGAGTTAAAATCGTTTGTCTGCCTCAATCCTCACATATTTCATTGATTTAAGTACTTCAATGATCTTAATTCCCCCTTTAAATGTCATCCTGCCGGTTTTAATTGCCGGTGGGACTTCCGGGTTTCCGAAGCGCGTCTGGGCAAAACTCATTTTTCGGTGCGTTGGACCCGGGACTCGTTCCCGCTCCCAACTTTTAAAATTTTTACTGCTGCCCCTGAATTGAACGACAGGACCGCATTTAAATGTTTTGTCTCCATTTCCTGGTCAGCAGTCAGCCCGATTGAGAGGCTGGCTGCTGTGTGGGAAGGCCTGTGGCGCCAGGCTGCAGCTGGGGAGCAGGGAGGAGGTGGGAGAGATCGGAAAGGTGAGAAACCTACAAAAGGTGGGAAACCTGGCCTGCAGGCGTTAAATCTAAAAGCCTGCTAAAATCTGAGGCACGCAGCCTCATTAAAATATTTAAATTACGGACCCGCCTCTGGAGAGCAGGTTAGTCGCCCGCCCCCCAACCCACCTCCGTTAAAACCGGAAGTTGGAGGCGAGTTGAGGTCAGGTTTCCCATTTTTGAACATTTAACCTCCCCTGTCCCCTGCCCCTCTCCCGCCCGTCCTGGGGGTTAAGATTCCTCCCTTTAACTGTAAACAACTACAGATACAGCACCAAAATATAATATAGTGCTATAATGAATAGTAATTATGGTAAGGTAGACTGTCTACATCATGTCGAAATGTGCAAGTTTGCTATTAATAACTTTGGATGTCATCATATAAAATCAATTTGAATAGTAGAATCATAGAATTTTACAGCACAGAAGAAGGCCATTCAGCCCATCACACCTGTGCTGGTTCTCAGAAAAGGTTATTCATTTAGTACCATTCTCCTGCCATTTAAATTTGTTTTTCCAAACATTTATCAGCATTCCTTTTAAAAGCTATTATGGATTCTGCTTCCATCACTGTTTTAAGTAGGACACGTAAAAAAATTCTCCTAACCTCTCCTTATGTTCTTTTGATGATGACTTAAATTTATGTTCTCTAGTTACCAACTCACCAAGCATTAGAAACAGTTTTCCCCTATTTACCTTATTAAAACCATTAATAATTTTTAACAGCTCTATCAGTTCTCCGCTTCACCTTCTTTGTTCTAATGAAAAGAATTCTTGTATTTTTTTATTCATTCTCAGGATGTGGGTGTCGCTGGCAAGGCTGGCATTTATTGCCCACCCCTAGTTGCCCTAAGTAGGTTGTAGTGAGCCTCCTCTTGAATGTCTGCAGTCCCTCCCTGTGCTGATGGTGCTCCTACGATGGTGTTGGTCAGGGAATGTCAGGATATTGAACCTGCGACCATAAAGAAATAGGAATATATGTCCAAGTCAGGATTTTGTGTGACTTGGAGGGGAACTTGGAAGTGATGGTGCTCCCACTACATTGCTGCCTTGGTCCTTCTTGGTGGTAAAGATTGCATAAGAGGGAGGTACTATTGCATTAACCCTGGTAAGTTGCTGCAATGCATCCTATCGATCATACGTACTGCAGCCATAGTGTGCCAGTGATGGAGGGGGTGGAAATTGAGTCCAGTGGCAGGGGTGCTAATCAAGTGCACTGCTCTGTCCTGGATGCTGTTGAGCTTTTTGAGTGTTGTTGTAGCTGCACCAATCCAGGTGAGTGGTGAGTATTCCATCACACTCCTGACTTGAGCCTTAAACATGGTGGAGAGGCTTTGAGGCATCAGGAGGTGAGCAACCCATTTCAGAGTACCCAGCCTCTGCCCTGCTCTTGTAGCCATGGTGTTGATATGGATGGTCCAGTTCAGCTTCTGGTCAATGGTGCCTCCCAAAATATTGATGGTGGAGGACTTAGAATGGTGGTGTCATTGAAGGCTGGGAGATGCCTGGGCTTTCTCTTATTTGTGATGGTTATCAGCTGAGACTTATGTGCCATGAATACTACCTGCCAATTGTCAGCCCAAGTTTGGATGTTGCCCAGGTCCTGCTGTAGGCTGGTATGGGATGCTTCATTATCAGAATTGTGGAGGAAGCTGAACAGTGTGGAATTGTCAGTGAACAGCCACTCTCCTAACTTTATGATGGAGAGAAGGTCATTGATGAAGCAGCTAAAGATGGTTGGACCAAGGTGTGCTGTGAGGAACTCTTGCAGCCATGTCCTGAGACTGCGATGACTAGCCGACTGACAACCATAGCCATAGGACTTTAAACTAAAAAGAGGGGGGAGGGTTCAGGTAAAGGGAAATTTATAAACCTAAAGAGAAAAGTCAAGGCCATAGAGCAGTGTAGCGATTTGGGTAAAGATAAGCAGAGTGTGTAAGGAAGGGACAGAGTTTAACAGTAATAGTGCATCAGTGAATAAGGACAAATCAGGGAAAAACAGTAAAAAGTTAAAATTAAGGGTGCATTATCTGAATGCATGAAGCATTCGTAACAAGATAGATGAATTAATGGCACAAATAGAGATAAATGGATTTGATCTAGTAGCCAGTACTGAGAAGTAGTTGCAAGATGACCAAGGTTGGGAACTAAATATTCCAGGGTACGTGACTTTTCGAAAAGTCAGACAAAATGGAAAAGGAGGTGCGGGGGTTGGGGGGGGGGGGTGGTGGTGGCGGGGGCGGTAGCCCTGACAATAAAGGATGACATAAAGACAGTAGTGAGAAAGTATCTTGGCTTGGAAAATCAGGAAGTGGAATCAGTATGGGTGGAGATAGGAAATAACAAGAGGCAGAAAACATTGCTGGGAGTACTTTATAGACCCCCTAACAATAGTTATACTATTGGATAGAGTATTAATCAAGAAATAAGAGGAGTTTGTAACAAAGATAATGCAGTAATCGTGGGGGACTTTAATCTTCATATAGACTGGGCAAATCAAATTGGCAAAAGTAGTTTGGAGGACGAGTTCATGGAATGCATTTGAGATAGTTTCCTAGAACAATAAGTTGTGGAACCAACCAGATGTTGTCTTGTATAATGAGGCAGAGTTAATTTGTAATCGCATAGTAAGGGATCCTCTGGGGAAGAGTGATCATAATATTGAGTTTGAAAGTGACATACTTAAGTCCGAAACTAGACACTTAAACTTAAACAAATAGGTATGAGGGGCGAGTTGGCTAAGGTTGATTGGGAAATTAGATTAAAAGGTATAACGGTGGATAAACAGTGGTAAACATTTAAAGAAATATTTAATAATTCTCAACGAAGATACATTCCATTGAGAAATAAAAACTCCATGGGAAAAGTGATCCATCTGTGGCTAATTAAAGAAGTTAAGGATAGTATTAGCTTAAAAGAAGAGGCTTCTAATGTTGCTAAGAAGACAAGTAAGCCTAAGGATTGGGAAAGTTTTAGAAACCAGCAAAGGATGACCAAAAAAATGATAAAGAGGGAGAAAATAGAATGAGAGTAAACTAGCATGAAATATAAAAACAGATTGTAAGAGCTTCCACAAGTATGTAAAAAGGAAGAGAGTAGCAAAAGTAAATGTGGGTCCCTTAAAGGCTGAGACAGTGGAAGTTATAATGGGGAATAAGGAATTGGCAGAGGCGTTGAACAGTTATTTTGTGTCTGCCTTCACGATAGAAGAAACAAAAAACATAACAGAAATAGTGGGAAACCAAAGGTCTAATGAACTTGGTTCATTAGTGAGGAACTTAAAGTAATTAATATTAGTAAAGAAAAAGCATTGGAGAAATTAAAGGAACTAAAAGCCAACAAATCTCCTGGACCTGATGGCCTACATCCTCGGGTTCTAAAAGAGGTGGCTGCTGAGATAGTTTTTTTTCATTCGTTCATGGGATGTGTGCGTCGCTGGTGAGGCCAGCATTTATTGCCCATCCCCAATTGCCCTTGAGAAGGTGGTGGTGAGCCGCCTTCTTGAACCGCTGCAGTCCGTGTGGTGAAGGTTCTCCCACAGTGCCGTTAGGAAGGGAGTTCCAGGATTTTGACCCAGCGACGATGAAGGAACGGTGATATATTTCCAAGTCAGGATGGTGTGTGACTTGGAGGGGAACATGCAGGTGGTGTTGTTCCCATGTGCCTGCTGCTCTTGTCCTTCTAGGTGGTAGAGGTCACGGGTTTAGGAGGTACTGTCGAAGAAGCCTTGGCGAGTTGCTACAGTGCATCCTGTAGGTGGTACACACTGCAGCCACAGTGCGCCAGTGGTGAAGGGAGTGAATGTTTAGGGTGGTGGATGGGGTGCCAATCAAGCAGGCTGCTTTGTCCTGGATGGTGTCGAGCTTCTTGAGTGTTGTTGGAGCTGCACTCATCCAGGCAAGTGGAGAGTATTCCATCACACTCCTAACTTGTGCCTTGTAGATGGTGGAAAGGCTTTGGGGAGTCAGGAGGTGAGTCACTCGCCACAGAATACCTAGCCTCTGACCTGCTCTTGTAGCCACAATATTTATATGGCTGGTCCAGTTAAGTTTCTGGTCAATGGTGACCCCCGGGATGTTGATGGTGGGGGATTCGGTGATGGTAATGCCGTTGAATGTCAAGGGGAGGTGGTTAGACTCTCTCTTGTTGGAGATGGTCATTGCCTGGCACTTGTCTGGCGCGAATGTTACTTGCCACTTATGAGCCCAAGCCTGGATGTTGTCCAGGTCTTGCTGCATGCGGGCATGGACTGCTTCATTATCTGAGGGGTTGCGAATGGAACTGAACACTGTGCAGTCATCAGCGAACATCCCCATTTCTGACCTTATGATGGAGGGAAGATCATTGATGAAGCAGCTGAGATGGTTGGGCCTAGGACACTGCCCTGAGGAACTCCTGCAGCAATGTCCTGGGGCTGAGATGATTGGCCTCCAACAACCACTACCACCTCCCTTTGTGCTAGGTATGACTCCAGCCACTGGAGAGTTTTCCCCCTGATTCCCATTGACTTCAATTTTACTAGGGCTCCTTGGTGCCACACTCGGTCAAATGCTGCCTTGATGTCAAGGGCAGTCACTCTCACCTCACCTCTGGAATTCAGCTCTTTTGTCCATGTTTGGACCGAGGCTGTAATGAGGTCTGGAGCCGAGTGGTCCTGGCAGAACCCAAACTGAGCATCGGTGAGCAGGTTATTGGTGAGTAAGTGCCACTTGATTGCACTGACGACGACACCTTCCATCACTTTGCTGATGATTGAGTGTAGACTGATGGGGCGGTAATTGGCCGGATTGGATTTGTCCTGCTTTTTGTGGACAGGATGGACCTGGGCAATTTTCCACATTGTTGGGTGGATGCCAGTGGTTACATTGGTTCTAAAATTCTCTAGATTCTGGAATAATGTGGGGAAATGAGAGGTTATTCACTTTGGTAGGAAGAATAGATAAACAGAATATTTTTTAAATAGTGAGAAACTACTACATGTTGTTGATCAGAAGGATTTGGGTGTCCTTGTAAATGAAGCACAGGAAATTAACATGCAGGTAAACATACAATTAGGAAGGCAAATGGTATGTAGGCCTTTATTGCAAGGGGGTTAGAGTACAAGAGTAAGGAAGTCTTGCTGCAATTGCACAGTGCTTTGGTGAGACCACGCCTGGAGTACTGTGTACAGTTTTGGTCTCCTTACCTAAGGAAGGCTATACTTGCCTTAGAGGTGGTGCAACAAAGGTTCACTAGATTGATTCCTGGGATGAGAAGGTTGTCCTGTGAGGAGAGATTGAGTAGAATGGGCCTATACTCTCTGGAGTTTAAAAGAATGAGAGGTGATCTCATTGAAACATATAAGATTCTGAGAGGGCTTGACAGGGTAGATGCTGTGGGGTTGTTTCCCCTAACTGGCGAGTCTAGAACTAGAGGGCATAGTCTCAGGAAAAGGGGTCGGCCATTTAGGACTGAGATGAGGAGAAATTTCTTAATTGAAAGGGTTGTGAATCTTTGGAATTCTCTACCCCAGAGGACTGTGGATGTTCAGTCGTTGAGTATATTCAAGGCTGAGATCAATAGATTTTTGGACTCTAAGGGAATCAAGGGATATGGGGATTGGGCAGGAAAGTGGAGTTGAGGTCAAAGATCCGCCATGATCTTATTGAATGGCGGAGCAGGCTCGAGGGGCCGTATGGAGTACTCCTAATCCTATTTCTTATATTCTTATGTTCTTATCTTCCAACAGTGACTACACTTCAAAAGTACTTAATTGGCTGTAAAGCGCTTTGGGATGTCCTGAGGTTGCGTCAACCACTGGGAGATTTTCTCTTTATCCCATTGACCTTAGTTCTGCTAGGGTTCGTTGGGGCCAAACTCGGGCCATATTCGGTCAAATGCGAACCTCGTGTCAAGGGCAGCTCGTCTTACCTCTCCTCTGGCATTCAACTCTTATGTCCATACCTGGTTCAAGGATATCATTAGATATGGAGCCGAGTGGTTCCAATGGGACTCTCAATTGAGTGTCAATGAGCAGGTTATTGGTGAGTAGGTGTCGCTTGATGGCTATTGATGATTCCTTCCATCACTTTACCGATGATTGGGTGGTGATTGGCCAGGTTAGATTTATCCTGTTGTTTGTGAATTGGGAATACTCATCATGTATGATGAATATTCCACATTGTCAGGTCGATGCTAGTGTCATTGCTGTACTGGAACAGTTTGACTGGGCGAGGTGGGAGGCTAGCTCTGGTGCACAGGTCTTCATCATTACAGCCAGGATGTTGTCACATGGAGTGTACTGAAATGGCTGGTTATGATGATGAGGTCCTTGGGAGGAGGCCGATTAGGATTGTCCACTCAGCACTTTTGGCTGAAGATGCTTGCAAATACTTCAGCTGTATTTCTTGCACTTATGTACTGTGATCTACCATGATATATAAGCCAAACAACTGTGCACAGATGCATCAAGCAAGTCACAGATGCATTGTTTTCTAGAGCTAGCAATTTCATCAGCTCCCCAATGGACAACTAGCAACAACCTAAAAAGGCACTTCAATTTTAATGAATGGCAGGATTCCCCAAGATCCTCAAATCCAATTGATTATGCCCATGTGGGGAGCAAAGACAACAATAAGGGTGATGTGGAGATGCCGGTGATGGACTGGGGTTGACAATTGTAAACAATTTTACAACACCAAGTTATAGTCCAGCAATTTTATTTTAAATTCACAAGCTTTCGGAGGCTTCCTCCTTCCTCAGGTAAATTACCTGAGGAAGGAGGAAGCCTCCGAAAGCTTGTGAATTTAAAATAAAATTGCTGGACTATAACTTGGTGTTGTAAAATTGTTTGCAACAATAAGGGTAGCAGCCACATAGGAACAGGAGTAGGTCATTCAGCCCCTCAAGCCTGCTCCGCCATTCAATTAGATCATGGCTGATTTGTACCTCAACTCCATTTACCTGCCTTCGCTCCATGTCTCTTGATACCCTTACCTAACAAAAATAGGCAGCAGCCTAAAAATGATGTGAAAGAAAACCCATTGAAGGCTGCAAGAGACATTCACACCAATCTGCTACAGGAGACCAATTCACTCCCGTGGCTGCTGTGACGAGCCTATTCATTTGCTCTCAGCAGGGGTCACAACCAAATTAAGCTGGTGGATACTGCTCAGAAGGTGTGTAGTCAGTTTGACTAAAAGCTGGCACTGGAGAGAGGCTTTTAAAGAAGACAGAGAGACAGGGTTGTATGTGGTAGACTTTGAGGCCATTCTGATTTGTTAGGGAGAAAGTTGAGGCAAAGAGGTTGCAAAAGAGATGCTGAAGGATAGTTAGGAGATCTCTTGTTTAAATCAAGTCAGATAATCCACTGAAGCATGGCATATTCTTTATTTTGGATCATTACACAGTGATAAGTTTTATCGATTGAACAAAGTGAATCTAATCATAATTATTGTTCTGTGCATTCACCTTACTGTGTAATATGGCAACCCATCAAAATTGATTGATTTGAACCAAGCCTCTCTTCATATAATGTTAACTCACTCCGCTTTCAGAGAGAGTAAAGAAATACACGTGAAAGAATCGAGGATCCGGTCCCAGTCATAACAGGGTGCTATTGTTACACCCCTAGGTTATGCTATCATGCAAGTAGATATAGAGCTGTGTTAGTCAACTTAAGGGAGCAACTGATGCCATTGAACCCAAGAAGATATCGGCAGATCCAAATCTGTACAGATACACACTGCTCTCATTTATGCCACCTATTGTAAACTACTTCCAAATCTTGCCAAGAACGATGGCTGTACACATAATAATTTCAGTGCAGTGATCCAAAGCTATCCAGGGTACTGCACATATAGTTAATGGACTCCTTTACTCAACTGGCCATCTACTGCATAATGACTGACACGGCTCTCAGAATCTGCACTTCCACCTAATGCTCTGCAAAACTCCTTTCTTTACAAGCAGGACCTATGAGATCTGCAGCCAAAAAGCAACATCTTCTGACTCTCTGGTTAGCAATGTCTTCTTCTTCATAATCCAGATGCTTCTGCTTAATTGTGCTTTGTGTGTCACCCATTGCACTCTCCTCTGGCTCACCCCATAATTCCCCCAGGGTGATGTCTCTGAGCTAGTGCTTGAGAGGGACAGAATGGGTGATGGTATAGACTCTGAAGTGTTGGCAGGGCCAGGTGAATTGGGGCTTGGGTCTCCATCTTCTTGTTCTTCACACATAGCTGAATGAATAATAGAGGAAGAGAGGTTAGAATGGGTTGCTAAGGAGCAGCGTTCATCTGTGACTTTTAGTATTTGTTCTGGGAGAGTTGAAGGGGTTGGTTCTTCTTCGATGTCTTCCTCGAATGTTGCTCGTGGTTTCCTGTGGTTCTCCTGAAAATCACTGTAATCCTGGATGTTTTATATCTTTTCTTCCTTTGTCTGTTGCTGGACAGATTAGGGATTGTTGTTTTTGTTGCATTTCTCACGGTCCACAGAGCAGCTGTCTTATCTGTTCCCTTGTTACATTCTGCTTACCTTTCACTGTCAGCAGAATGAGTATGTCAGTCTACCATACATACTTATCCAAGGCAGCTAGAGCTGTAAACAAATCCATGGTGCTTTCTGGTCTTGGTCAAGCTAACAATTACGGTCCAGAAGCATTTGCTCAATTGATGTTTTGTTACAAACGATCTGGTTGGCTACCGATCCCAAATTAAACTACCTGTAATTTTGTTTCAATTGTAATGGCAGCATATAATTTATTCATCATTGCTGTTCATTCTTTTAACCCATTGTGCTCTGTTACCAAGTATTCACCCTGCTAATCCAGGGTTTCACGTCTATTCCTTTATCCATCTTACAATTCCTAGGTACAGTATGATGAGAAAGAAGAAAAATGGAATGTCATCACAAACCTGCAGCTGGCATCTGCCCTCCTACTTCCCCATTTCCGACTCCTTCTATAGCTTAATTCCACAAGAACTAAAAAGCTTTTTCCTCTGTACGTTTGGAATGTAATATGACAACTGTATTGTATGTTTTGCTACAAATTTTATGAATAAAGTATATTTTTGGGAAAAAAAATCAACTGCTGCTGGAAGACCATTAACTCGGTGAAAGACGCTCTTTGGTCTGCCCGAAACCTGCTGGTCTTCCAGTGCACGGAGCTGTCCTCGATCGAGTGTTGCAGACTGGCACATTCCAAGGTCCAGGACTACGTGCTCAGCGACGCATTGAAGCTAGGTGCGGCTGTTGCAAAGGCTCTGTGGGGAAAGGCAACCATTTAGAGCCTTCCCGCCATTGTATACTGAGGGGCTGCAATCAGGGAAACCCCCCAGCCCCCGGGCAAAATGTAAAATTCAAATTGCTGTAATGTACCTGTAATAAATCTGTAATGTACCTGTAATGCATCTGTAATCAATAATCTGTATTGAGTATAATGCAATGAGACACCCCAGAGTGTCATGAACTGTAATTATGTACAATGTGCTCATTGAACTGTACTTGATTTAACCTGCAAATTGTATAATCTGTATTGTGTAATTTTGGAATGTGATATGACAACTGTATTGTATGTATTTGCTACAAATTTTATGAATAAAGTATATTTTTTGAAAAAAAAAGGAACAAGAGGTCTAAAGTTTTTAGGGTCCATCACCTGTTGCTGAACTCTCCTAGCCGTGAGTTTGCTTTGTCCTTGAAAAAGAATGTAAAAAGGGAGAAATACCTTTGATTTACATGAGAATATCATAAATCCAGGTGCAAAAAGTATTCAAAAAGGTTAATGGAATGTTAGCCTTTATCTCAAGGGGGTTGGATTACAAAGGAGAGGGAGTTATGCTTCAGTTGTACAGAGCCTTGATCAGACCCCATCTGGAATATTGCATTCAGTTCTGGGTACCGTACCTCAGGAAAGATATATTGGCCTTGGAGGAGGTACAGTGCAGATTCACCAGAATGAAACCTGTGCCTGAAGGATTAAATTATGAGCACACGTGGCTTGTAATCTCTTGAGTTAGAAGATTGAGAGGTGATCTAATTGAAGTGTTGAAAATGATATAAGGTTTGAGAGACTCACTGAAGGTATAACCTGGATGCTGTTCACATAGCAGGAAGAGACACAGAATCAGTTTGACGCAGAAGAGGATTCAATTTCACCCAATGCTGCAACCAGATCTGGAACAAAGGTTTTTATTAATGATAGAGTTAAATAGGGAGTGTACTGTCACCGACTTCCATAGCAACAGCAGCCAACACAAACAGAACCACTTCTATTTGAAGCAGTCCTGTATAAAGCAAAGTTAATATTAATTGTGCCTTTGAACAATGTTCAATTGTGCATTTTATTTTTCAATTTCGCCTCATATTTTCTCCCCTTCCAGTTCTGAAGGTGTTGTCTCGTGCTGGAGTAAGGTTTCACAAGTATTAGCTACCCTTTGATGTCACACCCAAATGGCTATTTTTCATGTTAGCCTAAACAATAGACATTACCAGGCTATTTCACCCGTGGGGATTTCACACAGCCACAGTCATTCCGGTCCTCATCAGATGTCCTCACGTAAGCACTTTTCCACCATAAGTCATTGGATCGACATCAGGGATGGGTACCCTGCCTCGACTGTTTTCCCTTTTCTTAGCCCATTGGCATCAAGGCTAATTTTAGTGTCTTTACTGCAGCCTACCTTGACTGAAATCAAGTCATTCAGCACAGATTGAGGATTGAATCAGGGATTTTTCTGGTCTGTATGGCACCGTTCTTCAAAAGATGTTTGGAAATACTTGTCCCCTTCAAAATAAAATTGGTGCAACTTTTTGGTGAGAAATTAAAGTAAAAGAAATAAAATGTTCTGTCATAAAGAAAAGAGCAAATTACAGAATAAAATGGTCGAATAATAACACGTTTAGTGTATCTGCAAGATCTCCCAAACTGTGCTTTGAAAACTGTGAAATCCTATCCAAAGATTAATTTTTTTTAATCTCCTCTTAACATCATTAATTCTGCTGGGATCAAGCAGTTCACATAATGTTCACCATAGGGAATGCCATCACATCTCATTCTGTCACTTCATAGATTAACACATCACTGCAGAGATTAAGACAGCTGCAGCCCATCCAGGCAGGCACGGCATAGCTCTCCTCAGCAGTTCTTTAATGCTAGGCACAGCACGTTCATGTTTTTATTGACAAAAATAACCCTAGAAAAAAAACACCAAGAAACTAGAACTGCTTAAATATTAGTATTAACTGTTGAGAACTACAAGACTTTTTTGTTTTATGAAAAAATGTGTACTTTTTAAAACTATCAGCAGAAATGAGCTTTCTTGACATTTCACTGAAATCAAAGAAAATTATCTTCATTCAAAGTATCATTGATGTAAAAAAGAAGCATTCTCTTTAAGGACTACCTGAATGGTCAGTGGCAGCTCTGGTAAGGCCAGGGGGAGAGAAACCCCTTTCGGGTGGGTGAGGTAGTGGTAGGCTTCACCTCCTGAATTCTCCACTACGATCCTGCCCGATTTCAGATGGGAATCGCGCAGCGGAATCCGGCCCCAAGAGGCATCACACAGTGACCGATTCCAACTTATTGTTCAATATTACAGAACCTTTCTTCCCTGAACCTTTCCTTTGTCCTACAACTTCAGGTGTTTAGATTCCAAGCTTAGTGTCACCTAAGTACTACTTCTTGATATTCCTTGTCTTCCCTTTCCAACCTTTGCACTGTTGCCAAAATTCCTTAATTGTTATGCTGGGATTGCGCCCACCCATGCCCTCCAATACTGATCCTGCTGAAGTTTGCAGGGTCAATGAAAGGAAACTTCATTTATGTGGAGCAGCTGGGCACAAGCACCTCTACAGGTAGATATCTGTCAATGGCTGGTCTGTAAATACCCTTCTAAAAACTTAAGGGCCTTGAAATTTGGCCACGCAGCGACGTTTCTCGGGGGCTAAACGGCCTCCGAATCCTCCAATATAGTGGGTAGCAAGCACATTTTTTTTCAAAAAATATACTATAAAATTTGCAGCAATACATACAATACAGTTGTCATATCACATTCCAAACGTACACAATACAGATTATACAATTTGCAGGTTACATCAAGTACAGTTCAATGAACACATTGTACATAATTACAGTTCATGACAGTCTAGGGTGCCTTGTTGCATTACACTCAATACAGATTATTGATTACAGATTCATTACAGGTACATTATAGATTCATTACATCAATTTGAATTTTACATTCTGCCCGAGGGGGTTTTCCCTGATTGCAGCCCCTCAGTATACAATGGCGGGAAGGCTCTAAATGGTTGCCTTTCCCCACAGAGCCTTTGCGGTGGCCACACCCAGCCTCAGTGCGTCCCTGAGCACGTAGTCCTGGACCTTGGAATGTGCCAGTCTGCAACACTCGGTCGAGGACAGCTCCTTGCACTGGAAGACCAGCAAGTTTCAAGCAGACCAAAGGGCGTCTTTCACCGAGTTGATGGTCTTCCAGCAGCAGTTGATGTCCGTCTCGGTGTGCGTCCCCGGGAGCAGCCCGTAGAGCACAGAGTCCTGTGTTACGGAACTGCTCAGGATGAACCTGGACAGATACCACTGCATCTCTCTCCAGATCTTCTTTGCAAAGGCACATTCCAGAAGGAGATGGGTGACGGTCTCGTCCCCACTGCAGCTTCCTCGGGGACAGTGCACGGTGGCGCTGAGATTCCGTGAGTGCATGAAGGATCTGACAGGAAGGGCCCTTCTCACCACCAGCCAAGCTAGGTCTTGGTGCTTGTTTGAAAGCTCTGGCGATGAGGCGTTCTGCCAAATGACATCGACAGTCTGCCCAGGGAAACAACCGACAAGATCCACCATCTCCTTTTCCCTCAGGGTCACGAGGACGTTACGTGCGGACCACTTGCTGATCGCCTTGTGGTCAATGGTGTTTTTTTGCATAAACTTTTCCTCGAAGGACAGGTGGGGCGCAATTGTCCAACTGGACGGAGCATTCCGTGGCAGCGTGGCCAGGCCCATCCTTCTCAACACCGGGGACAGGTAGAACCTCAGCACGTAGTGACACTTTGTGTTTGTGTACCGAGGGTCTACGCACAGCTTGATGCAGCCGCACACAAAGGTGACCCTCAGGACGAGGGCCACGTTGGGCACGTCTTCCCCCCTTTCTCCAGAGATTTGTACATCATGTCCTTGCGGACACGGTCCATTTTTGATCTCCAGATAAAGTGGAAAACGGCTCGGGTGACTGTCGCAGCGCAGGAGCGAGGTATGAGCCAGACCTGCGCCACGTACAGCAACACCAAGAGCACCTTGCACCTGATGACCAGGTTCTTGCCCACGATCGAGAGGGATTGTCGATCCCAGTTTCTGCTTGACCTTGGCAATACGTTCCTCCCAGTTTTTGGTGCATGCCCCGCCCCCCCCCCGAACCAGATCCCCAGTACCTTCAAGTAATCCAACCTGACAGTGAAGGGGACAAAGGATCGGTCGGTCCAGTTCCCAAAGAACATGGCCTCGCTCTTGGTACGATTTACCCTGGCCCCCGAGGCCAGTTCGAACTGGTCGCAGATGTTCATCAATCTGCAGACCGACAACTGATCCGAGCAAAAGATGGTGACGTCGTCCATGTACAGGGAGGCCTTGACCTGAGTGCCTCCGCTGCCTGGGATCGTCACCCCTCCTATGCCCGCATCCATCCTGATGGACTCGGCAAAGGGTTTGATGCAGCACACGAGCAAGATGGAGGAGAGAGGACAGCCCTGCATGACTCCAGATTTGATCGGAAAGCTTTCTGATTCCCAAGCACATACTCATTATGATCTGGATGTAAAGGCCAAAAAATCAGTGTGCAGTGCCCGCGCCTGAACAGGCCTTTTGTCAATGCAAATAAGGGGACTAATGCCTATTCGAGGCTCCAACAGCAAGATTGGTTTGCCTGAGGCAGCCGGCGCCAGTCAGAACAACCAGGCCTATGTGCGGCCTATCAGGCAATCCTTAAAGAGAATGCTGAAGACCGCAACCAACAAGGCAAGCTTTTCAAATATACTAACCTGAATGTGGAGCCAGGAGGTGCAGGAGTGCTACTCCCAACCCCACATTAAAAGAACCCAGGGAGCTGCCACCCACTCCCCGATCGCTACCGCTCCCCCTAACTCCAGCCATTGCTACCTCCCTGCAGCCACCGATCGCCACCCCCCTCCACCCCCCTCCCCCCCAAACCGGCCACTCATCACTTACCTGTAGGCCACTGCTAGCATCGCTGTGGCCCAATCTTCAATTATACTTTGCCGGCAGCTCTCCGCTACTTGCTGGCTCAAAGGAAATGAGGCCCGAAGCCCAATTTTGGGGGCGCCTCGGGCCTCATCATTTAGGTGCAGGGGTTGTAACCTGTGCCCCCCCTCCCCCACCGGTGCACTCCAAAATGGGCACACCCAAACTTCTAGGCCATGGTCTTGACAAATAATTTATACATATTTATGAAATGGTGCAATCAGTTCTACGTGTTGCCTATATATGTAAATACATGCAAGACCAATACTTCCAATGAGGGCTAAAAGGTACAGACAATTCCAGGAATTCTTGATACATTGTCAACTTATGTGAAGTATGAATGGAACTTCAACATGGGTAAGAAAAGGAGACTTTCTTTTATTTCAAACATAGAAGATTTTTATGGTAAATATAAATAAATCTTGATTCTAAAATGATTAAAAGCTAAATGTAGTCATACTTTTATCCTGAAAACAGCAATAATTCCTTGTACAAAGTCTGTTTTTAACCCTCCAAGGTATATGAATATACTCATCTGTGTTCAGTAGTTCCAGGTTTTGACCTGATTTTTGGATTGAAGGTTGACCTAATCACCATGTCAGTCTTCATGATTTTCATTGGCTGGAAAGTCTGTTGCTCCGATCTCCAAAATGGGCCATGGAAACGAGGAGGTAGAATAACGGAGATAAGTGAAACATTTTAAAGTTAAAATAAATTATGAAAATGCCACAGAAGAGCAAACTCACGTATGTCACTTGGAAGGTAAAAATGGATGAAGAGAGAAGAGGATGAAAAAAGAAATAAGGTGAGCACGGGTAAAATGTTTAAACTTTTTTTAATGCAAATTTGCTTTAGGCACTTAATTTAGTGTTGTTTCAGGCTAATATTACAATAACAAATCTATTTCTAATATCTGAATAGATTTATTATTGTACTATTGCATCATAGTGGTTTTTTTGGAGGGTAGTCTCTCTCAACAAACTCAGAAAAGCAGAGTGCTTTGCTTTGGTGTTCGAATAATGGCTGAACCAAGAAATTCTGACCATTGGATCTTTTCAGGCATAGGAAAGCAATTTTGTAGGATTAAAACAAAGATCAGATTGCGAATTCCAATGTGTGTTGCTCTGACACAATATGCCAGTTACATAAGAGACCATTTGGTGCCAGATTAAATGAGGATTTCATGAGTTATCTAACACTACCCAATTATTTTGTGCCATTGACAACACACATATCACTACTGATACTCTTGTAGATGCTGAACCTGCATTCTTTACTTGTCAGGGCATATAATTTATTAACTACTAAACAGCTTGTGATACAAAGGAAATATTGAATGTACTGGGATGTTGCCTAAATATAAAATGAGTTCTTTATTGAACAAATTCCACAAGGTATTTGAAGGTATTTAAGCATAGGAGTAAGAAAGCTTGAAGACTGTGGCACATCAAATCCTGAGATCTTCATGCATTAGCATACATGCCAATTGTCAGCTCTTCAAGTTGACAGTTATCTTTTTAACCCATGTATCAGCTTGTCAGAAAAAAAATCAACTTTTTTGACTGGCGTTGGAAGTTGTCGGTATTAATTAATCAGGTCATTTGGAAGGTGCACTGAAACCAGTAAGACCTTACTTTCTTCCCTCTTTTATTGCGCACAAAATTATGGCAAAAATAATTAAATGAGCTGTTGATTTCTGAGAGTCACAGTTATACGTGTGTTTATTTAGTGCATGTCTCCAAAGAAGTTAGGACGAACAAATAGCTGCAAAATTGCAACTTCTAAATGTGATAGACTTCAAGAGGATATAGACAGGCTGGTGGCATGGACGGACACGTGGCAGATGAAATTTAATGCAGAAAAATGCAAAGTGATACATTTCGGTAGGAAGAATGAGAAGAGACAATATAAACTAGAGGGCACAACTCTAAAAGGGGTACAGGAACAGAGAGATTGGGAGATATATGTGCACAAATCATTGAAGGTGGCAGGGCAGGTTGAGAAAGCGGTTAAAAAAGCTTACGGGATCCTGGGCTTTAGAAATACAGGCATAGAGTACAAAAGTATGGAAGTTATGATGAACCTTTATAAAACACTGGTTCGGCCACAACTGGAGTATTGTGTCCAGTTCTGGGCACTGCACTTTAGGAGAGATGTGAAGGCCTTAGAGAGGGTGCAGAAGAGATTTACTAGAATGATTCCAGGGATGAGGGGCTTTAGTTACATGAATAGACTGGAGAAGCTGGTGCTTTTCTCCTTGGAGCAGAGACGGTTGCAAGGAGATTTGATAGAAGTGTTCAAAATCATGAAGGGTCTAGAAAGAGTAGATAGAGAGAAACTGTTCCCATTGGAGGAAGGGTCAAGAACTAGAGGACATAGATTTAAGAAGATTGGCAAAAGAACCAAAGGTGACACGAGGAAAAGGTTTTTTACACTGCGAGTCATTAGGATCTGGAATGCACAGCCCGAGGGGGTGGTGGAGGCAGATTCAATCATGGCCTTCAAAAGGGAACTGGATAAGTACTTGAAAGGAAAAAATTTGCAGGGCTACGGGGAAAGGGCGGTGGAGTGGCTCTAGCTGGATTGCTCTTGCATAGAGCCGGCGCAGACTCGATGGGCCGAATGGCCTCCTTCCGTGTTGTAACCTTTCTATAATTCTAAAAACCTTTTGTTTTTCCTAAGAGGTACTTTCTGCTGCATGCCTGGCTGTTGTTATATGTGAAGTTTGTTTACTTCAATATTGGTTGCAGCTTTTTGAGACAAGGTATACGCGCCTTTATGTGAGTGTATTAATTGGTTTTATTTGACAATCACTATCACTGTAATTGAAGAATTGCTAAGGCTTGGAAATAAAATAGAGGGGTTAGGGTGATGATGCATTTTACTTATTAAAAACAATTATACTGAGGTTTCACACTCAGAATCACGGTAGGCTCCAAAATGCCAATAGATATACCACCTGGGTGGCATGCTTCCCATAGAAAATAATTTGAATGCATCCAGTACTCGTATACCCCTTCAGCAGTTTCCAGATCATTGTGCTTTTGTGTACTGCAGTAAAAATGTTGGGTATACCTGCACCTCAGATTATGATAAGCCCTGTACTACCTCACTGTCAGTCCCTGTCATAATTTTATATTCAGAGCTGTATTGGAACTGTCAGTTTTTTGGGGGTGGTGGCAGCTTTCTTTGAAGCTTTTGGTCAGCTTTTGCTAGTTTTCTAGATTCTGGTGTATGCAGGACTGGGATTGATGCTGAATCCTAGTATGAAAATGCATGTTAAAGCCTCATTGCCAATGTTCTAATCACTGCTGAGGTTTTGATGTGTGTTTCAGCTCTGTGATTGGATACCAGAAGTAGAAAGGATGCTGATCCCTGTTATAGAAGTACGTAGAAGTTACAACAAAGAAACAGTACATTCAGCCCAAACAGTCAATGTTGGTGTTTACCTTCCACATGAGCAAATTATTCTAATCACATCTACCCACCCTATTCCCATACCTCTTCAACCTCCTTTCCATTATCCACCTATCCGATCTTGAATGTTGACATAGTTTCTGCCTCAACCACTAACCCTGGAAGTGAATTCCACTGCCTCACAACTCTCTGTACAAAGAAATTTCTCCTGCTTTCAGTTCTAAATCTCTTACATTGAATCTTGTATTTTTGACCCCTCAACTACTAGAAACAGTTTGCTTCTATCTACCCTGTACCATCCTTTAATAATTTTAAATACATCTATTATATCACCCCATAAACCACATTGTTCGAATGAAAAAAGAGCCAATTTTCACCTCCTTTGCAGCCAGCTGCGGTGCAACCAATTGAATATGACATCCAGATGGATCTCTTCTTATTGAGAAATCCAAATTGGCGGATCTCTGACTGGTACAAGTGTAAATGTATTTTCTGAAGAGAGAGATATGTTTAGAAATCTTTTATTAATTTAACGAGTACCAGCTTGGCATAGTGGTAGCACTTTCTTCTCCGAGTCTAGAGTTTGTGGGTCCAAGCTCCACTCCAGGACTTGAGTATATATTCTAGGCTGACAATGCAGCACTGAGGAAATACTATATTGTCAAAGGTATCCTCTCTCGAATGAGACTCTAACACAAAGTAAAATATACATCTCCCCATTCTGTCAAACATGTAATAGTAAAACAAAATTAAATTTAAGTGTGTAGTTCTACACTCATACACAGAATCCACATTAACAAATCCGGTTAAAAGACCCACTTTCACAAATGCTAATTTAGAGCTGATTGCCATACATTTTTGAAAATTTCCAGCCTTTAAATATTTAATTTATATGTACTCCTTTAACTATATACATTGAAATTTACAAAACAAAGCAGAAAATAAGTTAATAGTTGCATTGTATCACATGTATCACAGCACTTTAAACATTTTGTTTATCAGTCTATACCTTCTGTTCATCCATAATGCTTGTGGAAATGCAGCTGGCACTCCTGATACTCAAGACACGCTCCTGATCTGACATAAATTTCCAGGGATAGGATCAATTAAATAACTTTGGCGAGCTTACTATCCTCAGCCAGGGAGACTGCCTGAGGAGGTGGAGATTGGCTGTGGCAGATCTTGCGGAGGCATGCTGCTGTGTAGCGTGCCAGTCAGCCTCTGTGTTGCTGCTTGAGATTTTTTTTTTATAAAGGCATCTGAATGTATACAATCAATTGGATTGTCTTTTTTGCCTTTGAAACTTTAAATTCCCTTTCCACAGCACACAGCAATACCGGATCCCAGGGACAACAGGTGTCCCTTGTGCCCAGCATAGCGCCAGTGATATAAAATATATCGGATGATGTATTTGCATCAGTTGAATATCATTACATTATATGCTGTCCCACATAAGGGCGGATATAATGTATGTGACCCATCACTCCCAACAGAAAATCAAACATCATAACAATTCGCAGGAATCAGGCAGAATGGGTCCCAGTTCATTTCCCATCCCTGTCCACCCCAGTTCTGCCAAGGAATTGGTAGAGGAAGGGCAGAAAATTTAGGCTACTATGTTCTTCAAATAAACTAAAATGTAATGGATACTGCTTGTACTTCATTTTGATGCAGAAATACTGCTGTAGCCCTTATACTGTTAAGGTGTTAAACTTATAGCTTTGCACAATACTAGAAACACACCATCTATCTACTAGCTGAACAGCCAACATTAAGGAAAGAAAGAAAGACTTTAGCATCATATAGCATCATTCATGACCTCAGAACATCCCAAAGTACATTACAGCCAATGAAGTACGTTTTTGAAGTGTAGTCACTGTTGTGATGTAGGAAATGCAGCAGCCAATTTGTGCACAACAAGGTTCCACAAACAGCAATACAATAATGACCAGATAATCTGTTTTAGTGATGTTGGTTGAGGGATAAATATTGACCAGGACACCGGAGAGAAGTCTCCTGTTCATCCGAAAGATGACACCTCCGACAGCGCAGCACTCCCTCAGTACTGCACTAAGGCGTCAGCCTAGATTTTGTGCTCAAGTCTCTGGAGTAGCACTTGAACACACAACCTTCTGAATCAGAGGCGAGGCGAGTGCTACCATTGAACCATGGCTGATTAAAGTGTACATTGGCACTTTTGCAATCATGGTAGAATAAGGCTTATCGAGGATTTCAACCGAAAAGGGCGACGTTTAAAAGATCAGTAGGAAAACAGTTATAAAGTAATCAAGTTTTGATACAGGCATTTGTAAATGAGGAAAGGATAATTAAGGAGGTCATTTTAGATCCAACCAAACCTTGAGTATGATTAAGAACAAGACTGGATTAGTGAAGAATGTGTACTTAAGTTATTGTGTAAGATTTTTCTTCAGGATCATTTTCTTTTGTTCTGCATCTTACACTTGAAATACATGTATTATCATAATTTTATATCATAATTATGCTGCTTCTTACATCATGCAAAAATATTAAGCTACTTCCTGATCACTTCTATTAATGTTTTTTTAATTATAAATTAATCTTTTTTGAGCATGTTTATTGGATTCTGCACAGACATACAACAATGAAGGTATTACATTTTTAAAGAGGGAAATATCCTTCTTGTATCACAAGCATGTCTTATTGGTACAACGGTTGCATATTCTTATACTTCTCAAATGTTTTGTACAGGCTGCTCCCCATTAATTCAAACTGAAGTTGAAAAGGGGTTACAAAATGATCTGTTCAGTGATAGCAAAGTCCTTACCTGAAGATTAGTGGCCCAGGCAGAGCTATGAGCATCGCGTAAGGTGAGGCTGGCAGCTTACCTCAGGAGGGTGGCTGCGTATTACTAGCAACCCTTCATTCAATTCAGCAAATATTCAGCAAGCTTCACAACTTCAAGCTGCATTCTCAAGACTGTCACCTGCTAATGTCCATCATCTCAGTGCCATCCTAACTCATGCCCCATTTCTCTGTCCTTCTCGGCACCTGAACCCCGCAGCAGAACACCTCATGCCATGCGAGGAGGACAATCCTCGCATGGCATCAGCACACTGCAGTCTTGGAGAATGCGACCACCTGAAGGGATGCTGCAGCCAAGCCACAAGGGGATTCATGTGATATCAGCCTTGGCAGTTTTGGTGGAAGCTGAATCCAGTGTACTCAGCCGTTTCTTGAAGTCACATGGAGCGAATCAGGTCCAGCGGGAACATTGTCCATCATCAAAATCAGTGGCATTAATATCACTGATCGGCGAGAACTGAGTAGGAAATGGAGCTGCTTCATTTTAACTGCTACCTTGCTCCTATCCCGCTGATTGGGGAAGAGTTGAAATTCACCTGTCGTCTTGGACATGTAACGGCAGCTGAGTTTTAAATGAGATGAATGAGTTGGAGTTTATTGGTATAGAGATAGAGGACAAAGTGTGGTTAGTAGCTTTGGTAGCAGGTGGGGAATGTTGTAGAGGTGGAAGTGAGTAGTCTTGGTGATGGACAGGGTGTGGGGTTTGAAATTCCATTCCATGATTCTATGATTCCTGTTCTTGGTGACCCCTCCTCCCATTGGAAACAAGAATCTTTCATCTGAAGAGTTAGTGCTTCAAAAGTGCTGATAGGCACATTTCAAATGAAATGTTAAACCAGCTTACAGGCACTGATATTTTTATCCTCTCCATCCTTTTCAATCTATCATTGCCACAACCATTCATCTTGAAATCACAATTAATATTCTGTATGCATTACTTTACATGTAGCCATATTAAATGTATTTCCCACTCCAGTCTTTGGCCAAACAACTGAGCCGCTTGAGGTCCATTATTCGTTTGTCATCCCACACAATTTTGTGTCAACTGCAAATTTAGAAAATTTGCTTTTAATCCATTTATCTAGGTCACTTTGGTAGATTGTGGAATGTCATGGTTCAAGGATTGAACCCTTCAGGAACTTCTGCAGTCATTCCCACACATGGGACAACAATTACTTTCTCTTTTCTACTTTTGAATATAATTTTTTTTCTAATTAACTGGAACTCTATTAAACACATTAACATGAGACTAGCTCTGCCCTTGGTTAACTCTTTACTCCCCCCTCACCACTTCCTTCTCACCACTTCCTGTTCATGAAACTGACCTTTACTGCAGATCAAGGTCACAAATGAAAAGGAAAAACAATCTGGCTATGGTGACAAAATAACATGACTGCTAACAGCCTACCTTTCCCCTTGAAACTGTGCTGTAAATGTCAGTTTAAAATAACAGCCAATTAATCAGTACCACTCTGCTTTTTTCCCCATAGAATCATAAGTCTAGATGTTCAATGGTCACCTTTCTTCAGGGCACCTAAGCATCCAATATGGCTCGTAGGGAACGGGTGCTCATTATGCGCCAGAAATGCACCACCCACCCTATTGGATCGGGCTGCTCCATAGGAGTCCAGGGCGCAAGCCAGAACTATTTAAAATAAGTAAAATATTCAAATTAGGGTCCTACGCCTGGTCTGCCCCAGCACTAGACTTGCCATGTGATAAAAAAGTTGCTGGACAAGTTTATTTATTCATGGGATGTGAGTGTTGCTGGCAAGATCAGCATTTATTGCCCATCCCTAATTGCCCTTGGCTTGCTAGGCCATTTCAGAGGGTGATTAAGAATCAACCACATTGCTGTGGCTCTGGGTTCACATATAGACCAGACTGGGTAAGGACAGCAGGTTTCCTTCCCTAAAGGACATTGGTGAACCAGATGGGTTTTTACAACAATCCAGTAGTTTCATGGTTACCATTACTGATACTAGCTTTTTATTCTAGATTTTTTATTTTAATTAACTGAATTTAAATTCCCCAGCTGCTGTGGCAGGATTTAAACTCATGTCTCTGGATTACTAGTCCAGTAACATAACCACTGATGCTACCATACCCACGGCACTAACAGGCAGGAAGCACCCTTTAGCACGCTACTTAAAGGGCTCATCCACTACTTACAGGTTAGTTGCGAGTTTGTCTTTTGAGACTGTTAGTTAACTTTTGGTTGTTTTTGGCCTGTTTTCTGATTGTGAAAACATAATTCTGACTGCCGAGAAGAAGATTTTGCTGGTGCTGGACTATTTTTGGCTGCCTACACAACAGTTGTCCTACAGTCATGGGTTGTCTGGTGGGGCTGTCTTTGAAGGCTTTAGGAGGACGGAAGCAGCAAGGAAGACAGGAGAGAGCAGGTGCCACTTGCATGAGAGGGAGGAGGAGGTGCAGGGACTATACCCACAGCGGGTCTTCAGAGAGCACTTCTCCTACGTGAACTTCGCGGAGGAGCAAGGTCTCAGGTTCTGAGACATCACAACAGAAACTGCAACCGAGCTATGCCACCTGCTGCAGCCACAACTCAAGCCGCATACCAGGGCATGACTGCCTGTGGCTGTCACGGTCACTATAGCCCTTAACATTAATGCCATGGGCTCATTTCTGGCTGCAGCAGGTGACATCAGTGACATCTCCCAGTTTGCAGTCCACTGATGTATCAGGGAGGTCACTGAGGCTCTCTAGGTCAGGAGGAACACCTACATCTCTTTCCCTATGGACAGAGCGAAGCAGGACGAGGGAGCTCTAGGCTTCGCACATATTGCAGGCTTCCCCAGGGTCCAAGATGCCATGAACTGCACTCACATTGCCTTGTGCACTGCCTATAACCATCCTGGCATCTTCATCAACATAAAGTGATTCCACTCCCTCAACATCCAGCTGATTTGCAACAACAGGCAACGCATCATGCAGGTCTGTGACCAGTTTCCTGGCAGCAGTCATGACTCATTCATCATGCCCCAGTCCTCTGTGCTGCCTTTATTCCAAGCAGGCCCCCAGGTCACAGGCTGGATACTGGGGGATAAGGGCTATCCCCTTCAGACATGGCTATGACTCCTGTCAGGAACTGAAGCATAGATGCAGAGGTGGCCTACAACGAGAGCTATGTTGCCATCATGAACATCATCTAGCAGACAGTCAGCGTCCTCGAGCAACACTTCCGCTGCCTGGATCGCTCAGGAGGAGCTTTGCAGTGCACCCATGAGCACATAGCCAGACTTGTAGTCGTCTTCCACAAGAGGCCAGCCTGTGTGAGATTAGGAATTTGTATCTTATGACAAATATTAAACATTTTTGTCTATGGTAAATTTTTTATTTCTGTTCTCACGGGGTCCTACCGTCTCGTAACCTTCTTCGTACAACAAACGATAGTCCTTCACCAATTCGTACTTCAAAACACTTTTCTTTTAATTCATACAACACAAAGTCAAACTACAGTACCTTTAGCAACGGTGTACACTTTCCCAGTGCAAGGCTCTTTCGGCTATCCTCAGCTGCCTTTCAGCTCATCAGCTTCTTGCCAGGGCCAGCGCCAGCTGCCTTCCAGCTTTCTGTTCAGGGGCTTTGTTCAGGGGGTTTTACTTCTCTGGACCTCACCCTTTTACTCTCACCTGACTGGGGAAGGTAGCCAGCCTCAATTTCCTTTATAAAGGTGAGGTTTCTTAAAAGGGCTGAACCTTTATTCGGGGATCAGGGCCCCCATTAGCCCTCAGTCACCCTGCTACATTGTTTCTTAGGTCATGGTACAATTGGTTACTGCAAGCAGATTTTTCAAGTTGCTGAAAATATACATTACGGCCTGGTATGCTGAAGGTATTAATATGAATCAGTAGTTTGTCCATGAGAGGAGCCGAGCCGAGCGGAGGGAGCGTCCGATAAAAGGCGGGATTTCAGAGCGCTGAGAACAGCTGAGTGGAGCCGAGCCGAGCGGAGGGAGCGTCCGATAAAAGGCGGGATTTCAGAGCGCTGAGAACAGCTGAGAGGAGCCGAGCCGAGCGGAGGGAGCGTCCGATAAAAGGCGGGATTTCAGAGCGCTGAGAACAGCTGAGAGGAGCCGAGCCGAGCGGAGGGAGCGTCCGATAAAAGGCGGGATTTCAGAGCGCTGAGAACAGCTGAGAGGAGCCGAGCCGAGCGGAGGGAGCGTCCGATAAAAGGCGGGATTTCAGAGCGCTGAGAACAGCTGAGAGGAGCCGAGCCGAGCGGAGCTGCGACCGAGTTCGAAGTGACGTCAGGAATCAGATCGGGACGCGACACAGGGGAGGCACCTGATTGGTGAGTAGGTTCAGGTGAGTATTTCTACTTATCCACAGTAACTGAAGTAAAAAGAAAGGGAAGGTCTGCAGGTCTTATAGGAAGTAGCGTTTATTTTTTAGTGAATCAAGGTCCCTAGTGTAGTTAACATTCTCTAAATTAAGAACAATTTAAAGGAGTAAACTCCTTAAAGGGAGTGGTAAGTAGTTTTTCTTTCCTTTTTTTTTCTCTTGACATTGTAGTTGTTGTTAAGCTAACTTAAGGGTTAAGTCATGGCAGGAGATCCCACAGCCATGTCATGTTCCTCTTGTGGGATGTGGGAATTCAGGGATCCTTCCTGCATCCCTGATTCCTTCACCTGCGGGAAGTGTGTCCAGCTGCAGCTACTGTTTGACCGCTTGACGGCTCTGGAGCTGCGGATGGACTCACTTTGGAGCATCCGCGATGCTGAGAAGGTCGTGGATAGCACGTTCAGTGAGTTGGTCATACCGCAGATAAAAATTACTGAGGGAGATAGTGAATGGGTGACCAACAGACAGAGGAAGAGTAGGAAGGCAGTGCAGGGGTCCCCTGCGGTCATCTCCCTCCAAAACAGGTATACCGTTTTGGATACTGTTGGGGGAGATGGCTCACCAGGGGAAGGTGGCAGTGGCCAGGTTCATGGCACCGTGGCTGGCTCTGCTGCACAGGAGGGCAGGAAAAAGAGTGGCAGAGCTATAGTGATAGGGGACTCGATTGTAAGGGGAATAGACAGGCGTTTCTGCGGACGCAACCGAGACTCCAGGATGGTATGTTGCCTCCCTGGTGCAAGGGTCAAGGATGTCTCGGAGCGGCTGCAGGACATTCTGGAGGGGGAGGGTGAACAGCCAGTTGTCGTGGTGCATATAGGCACCAACGATATAGGTAAAAAACAGGATGAGGTCCTACAAGCTGAATTTAGGGAGTTAGGAGTTAAACTAAAGAGTAGGACCTCAAGGGTAGTAATCTCAGGATTGCTGCCAGTGCCACGGGCTAGTCAGAGTAGGAATGACAGGATAGCTAGGATGAATACGTGGCTTGAGAGATGGTGCAAGAGGGAGGGATTCAAATTCCTGGGACATTGGAACCGGTTCTGGGGGAGGTGGGACCAGTACAAATTGGACGGTCTGCATCTGGGCAGGACTGGAACCAATGTCCTAGGGGGAGTGTTTGCGAGTGTTGTTGGGGAGGGTTTAAACTAATGTGGCAGGGGGATGGGAACCGATGCAGGAAGTCAGTGGGAAATAAAGTGGTGACAGAAACAAAAGGCAGTAAGGGAGAGTGTACAGAACATGACCGGACAGATGGTCTGAGAAAGCAGAGCAAAGACCAAGGGAAGTCTAGATTAAACTGCATTTATTTCAATGCAAGAAGTCTGATGGGCAAGGCAGATGAACTCAGGGCATGGATGGGTACATGGGACTGGGATGTTATAGCTATTACTGAAACATGGCTAAGGGAGGGGCAGGACTGGCAGCTCAATGTTCCAGGGTACAGATGCTATAGGAAAGATAGAGCAGGAGGTAAGAGAGGAGGGGGAGTTGCGTTCTTGATTCGGGAGAACATCACGGCAGTAGTGAGAGGGGATATATCCGAGGGTTCGCCCACTGAGTCTGTATGGGTAGAACTGAAAAATAAGAAGGGAGAGATCACTTTGATAGGATTGTACTACAGACCCCCAAATCGTCAACGGGAAATTGAGGAGCAAATATGTAAGGAGATTACAGACAGCTGCAAGAAAAATAGGGTGGTAATAGTAGGGGACTTTAACTTTCCCAACATTGACTGGGACAGCCATAGCATTAGGGGCTTGGATGGAGAGAAATTTGTTGAGTGTATTCAGGAGGAATTTCTCATTCAGTATGTGGATGGCCCGACTAGAGAGGGGGCAAAACTTGACCTCCTCTTGGGAAATAAGGAAGGGCAGGTGACAGAAGTGTTAGTGAGGGATCACTTTGGGACCAGTGATCATAATTCCATTAGTTTTAAGATAGCTATGGAGAAGGATAGGTCTGGCCCAAAAGTTAAAATTCTAAATTGGGGAACGGCCAATTTTGATGGTATTAGACTGGAACTTTCAGAAGTTGATTGGGAGAGTCTGTTGGCAGGCAAAGGGACGTCTGGTAAGTGGGAGGCTTTCAAAAGTGTGTTAACCAGGGTTCAGGGTAAGCACATTCCTTATAAAGTGAAGGGCAAGGCTGGTAGAAGTAGGGAACCTTGGATGACTCGGGAGATTGAAGCCCTAGTCAAAAAGAAGAAGGAGGCATATGACATGCATAGGCAGCTGGGATCAAGTGGATCCCTTGAAGAGTATAGAGATTGCCGGAGTAGAGTTAAGAGAGAAATCAGGAGGGCAAAAAGGGGACATGAGATTGCTTTGGCAGATAAGGCAAAGGAGAATCCAAAGAGCTTCTACAAATACATAAAGGGCAAAAGAGTAACTGGGGAGAGAGTAGGGCCTCTTAAGGATCAACAAGGTCATCTATGTGTGGAACCACAAGAGATGGGTGAGATCCTGAATGAATATTTCACATCGGTATTTACGGTTGAGAAAGGCATGGATGTTAGGGAACTTGGGGAAATAAATAGTGATGTCTTGAGGAGTGTACATATTACAGAGAGGGAGGTGCTGGAAGTCTTAATGCGCATCAAGGTAGATAAATCTCCGGGACCTGATGAAATGTATCCCAGGACGTTATGGGAGGTTAGGGAGGAAATTGCGGGTCCCCTAGCAGAGATATTTGAATCATCCACCGCTACAGGTGAGGTGCCTGAAGATTGGAGGGTAGCAAATGTTGTGCCTTTGTTTAAGAAGGGCGGCAGGGAAAAGCCTGGGAACTACAGACCGGTGAGCCTGACATCTGTAGTGGGTAAGTTGTTAGAGGGTATTCTGAGGGACAGGATCTACAGGCATTTGGAGAGGCAGGGACTGATTAGGAACAGTCAGCATGGTTTTGTGAGAGGAAAATCATGTCTCACGAATTTGATTGAGTTTTTTGAAGGGGTAACCAAGAAGATAGATGAGGGCTGTGCAGTGGACGTGGTCTACATGGACTTCAGCAAAGCCTTTGACAAGGTACCGCATGGTAGGTTGTTGCATAAGGTTAAATCTCATGGGATCCAAGGTGAGGTAGCCAATGGGATACAAAATTGGCTTGACGACAGAAGACAGAGGGTGGTTGTAGAGGGTTGTTTTTCAAACTGGATGCCTGTGTCCAGCGGTGTGCCTCAGGGATCGGTGCTGGGTCCGCTGTTATTTGTTATTTATATTAATGATTTGGATGAGAATTTAGGAGGCATGGTTAGTAAGTTTGCAGATGACACCAAGATTGGTGGCATTGTGGACAGTGAAGAAGGTTATCTAGGATTGCAACGGGATCTTGATAAATTGGGCCAGTGGGCCGATGAATGGCAGATGGAGTTTAATTTAGATAAATGTGAGGTGGTGCATTTTGGTAGATCGAATCGGGCCAGGACCTACTCCGTTAATGGTAGGGCGTTGGGGAGAGTTATAGAACAAAGAGATCTAGGAGTACAGGTTCATAGCTCCTTGAAAGTGGAGTCACAGGTGGATAGGGTGGTGAAGAAGGCATTCGGCATGCTTGGTTTCATTGGTCAGAACATTGAATGCAGGAGTTGGGATGTCTTGTTGAAGTTGTACAGGGCATTGGTGAGGCCACACTTGGAGTACTGTGTACAGTTCTGGTCACCCTATTATAGAAAGGATGTTATTAAACTAGAAAGAGTGCAAAAAAGATTGGTTTGACTTATAGGGAGAGGTTAGACAGACTGGGACTTTTTTCCCTGGAGAGTAGGAGGTTAAGGGGTGATCTTATAGAAGTCTATAAAATAATGAGGGGCATAGATAAGGTAGATAGTCAAAATCTTTTCCCAAAGGTAGGGGAGTCTATAACGAGGGGACATAGATTTAAGGTGAGAGGGGAGAGATACAAAAGGGTCCAGAGGGGCAATTTTTTCACTCAAAGGGTGGTGAGTGTCTGGAACGAGCTGCCAGAGGCAGTAGTAGAGGCGGGTACAATTTTGTCTTTTAAAAAGCATTTGGACAGTTACATGGGTAAGATGGGTATAGAGGGATATGGGCCAAGTGCAGGCAATTGGGACTAGCTTAGTGGTATAAACTGGGCGACATGGACATGTTGGGCCAAAGGGCCTGTTTCCATGTTGTAACTTCTATGATTCTATGATTCTATAAAAGGGGAGTTAATATCCTAATTCTGTTAAATGCAGAGCCATGTGTGTCAGTCTGTCCAACAAAGTCCCAGATAGCTGTCTTGACAAATGATAATTTCTTGCAATCGCAGGTGTGTTTGGAACTGACCAATGGGTCAAGCCATAGCATTTCTAGCCATTGATCCCCAGTGGTAGAAAATGCAATAAAATGTATTTTCCCTCTTTTCTCATTAATTTTCTCCCCATCTCACTGACTTTTCCAGTTGTCAACAGTCCTTCACTACCTCACCCAAGTGCCCATTACTGGTGCGAGCTCAGATGTGACTTTAAACAGCTGCCTACATGTTTCATGCTGAAAATATGGGCATGAGGACACTGAAAATTGGCTCAAGGTCTCACCCACCTGTTCCGCCCCGGAGCTGTGCCTGATGTGGTTTCGAATCGGGCCTCTTGTTAGGCTGGTTTCGTAATATATTTAAATTCGGGTCCTACACCTGCTTCAGGACCCAAATGCCATTTTTAACTGCTACCACCAGTTCAAAATAGACCCACAAACGGGCTGGAACTGTCAGGAAGGCACCATTTCCATTGTTCATTTTGACTGCTCAGGTGTTGCTTTTATTGTCTTGGCTGTGTTGGCTGTCATAGTTGAGACTAACCTTTGCAAAAAATTATTTGGCTGAGTGTACAGTGGAGTTATGGGTGTGGTGCCATTGTTGCTGAAAGAGGAGGCGAAGGAATGGCAGTAGACAAGATTACACAGATCTGCAGCTGCAGGGAGAAGAGGCAGAAGGAGGGGAGTTTGCAGGAGGCCTAAAGTGTACCAAGGACTTCACATCTGCCGTTCTGCGAGGAGCAGTGTGTGAGTTTGCCCTATGAAATTCCCTTTAGTTATGTTCTTGGAGGAAGAAGAAGAGGAGCAACAGAAGGATGCTAGATAGATCAGACTGTGCCAGAGACAGACTGTGCCCACCCTGTGGCACACTTGGAGACAGAGGCACATCTACGCCTGCTTTTAACCCTGCCCAATAATCAATCCCATCTTGGAGGCAAAATGTTTTTTAAAAATAACTTTGCAGCCAGCCTGAGAGGCTGCCAGCAGAGCTGCAGTGCAGAAGGTGTCTGAAGGCTGTCACAGCCATTCTGCATTTCCCCTGGCAGGTTCCCTGATGGAGGCAGGAATCCCCCAGGCTATTGGCATGCTCTGTAAAGTCACAACCTTAACAAGGGACTTGAGAGTTTGCATTCTGCACAAGAAGTCTTCTTCCAACATATTGCTCAATGAGGAAATTAAATAATACACTGGCTTTGTGCCAAAATGATTATTCAGTAGAACAAAAATAAAGTCTTTGGCTCCTTCACTACCCAAGTTACTTTAATTGAACTTGCTCTTCAGTCTTTCTTTTCCATAGCAACGCAGTACTTTGGTGAGAATCTCTTACCTGGAACATTTTTAATGGTGCAGAAGCACAAAAAATAAAGTTCTCAGTGTGAATGTGTGTTAGAAAGGAATACTTAAAATGAGAAAATGCCAGTTGATATGGAATTAGACAAAGTGATAAGATAAAAATAAATCATTTGAATTACAATAAAGGTTTAAAATCTAACAAAAGAAGTACACTATGACAAAATTCAGTATGAATTTGAAATTCTAATGAAAATTATGGCCAATAATTTTGTTTGGCTGCATTTTACATGCTGCTAAAATGGGGAATAAGGTAGGAATGGCAATTCCTCCATTAGCTTGAGCACATTAGTGAAATCCAAATCCCAATTCTAAATTACGACAGCATTTTAAATTGTTAGAATTGTCTTTCAAAACAAAAAGATTAAAGTTGCACGTATCTCACCTGGTGACGTCTGACTTCAGAGTAGCTTTAAAAGGAAGAAATTTAGATATCTCTGATTTGGGTCAATTGGCTCATCAGATTTGAAAACGACTTAAAAGTTCATTGTTATCTACCAATATCAAACTGAGAATAACTTGATCTGATAGAAAAGATGGGCTATAAATTGGGCTGTGAAGCGCCTAAGGACCCAAAATGGCATCCGGAATGCACATGCATGCTTCTAGCGTGACATGCGCCGGACGCCACCTTGGTAAAGACATTTGTGCACGCGCAGATAACGAGCGCCGGCAGCATGTAAAGTAAGGAGAATATGCGTTAGCTCAGTGTGCAATGCTGATTTAAAGGGACATTCACGATTTTGGAACTCAACGCTCCAGCCAACGCACTGTCTTAACCTCACACAGCTGAACAGGTCATACACAACATGGAGGACCCCCCACCAGTGCTATTTAAAGGGATCATGCAGGATTTACAGGTTAGTTGCTGGATTATTGCTTCTGGCTGCTGATGCAATTTACCTGTTTTTGGAGGTCTCCTATGCTTGAATACTAGGATTAAGGGACATAGCCTAAAAGTTAGAGGCAGGATTTGCAGCAGTGAAGTTAGGAAACACTTCTAGATGCAAAGGGTGGTAGAAGTTTGGAATGCTCTTCTGCAAACGGCAGTTGATGCTAGCTCAATTGTTAATTTTAAATTTGAGATTGATAGATTTTTGTTAACCAAAGGTAATAAGGGATATGGGGCTAAGGTGGGTATATAGAGTTAGGTCATAGATCAACCATGATCTCATTGAATGGCGGAACAGGCTCGAGGGGCTAAATGGCCTACTCCTGTTCCTAGCTTCCTAAATTCCTATAATAAAGTTTCAATACTCTACAGGCTGGCTAGCTGACAGGCAACAGCAAGGGCACTGGCAGAGTGTCAGGGGTGGGACAGGAATGCTGTCATTCTGAGAGAGGACAGCAGGTTCATATTCCATGGAGCCACTGCCACTTGCTGCCTCCTGTGATGCGCCACCTTCTCCTGCAAGAAAGGGGACCTGTGTCGGTGAGTGTCCTGCAAGATGTTTGGGTGACATGCCTGTCATGGTTGAATGTCTGCCAGTGTGTGTGACCTGTGAGTTGTGGGTGTGCAGCTTGCAACAGTGGTAATGTGTGGGGGTGAGAGGAAGCATTTGATTGGAGGAGTTGAGTACTGATTGAAAGAGTTTGTTGGTATGTGGGTGATGGGGGGTGTAGTGCATGGAGCAGTGGATGCGGCTGGTGGTGCAGTTGGTAGGAGACGCCACTTGACAGTTGACCTCACTCACCTTGATCACTCATGTCAAAGCATTGAACTTCTTCCTGCACTGCATCCATGTTCGTGGTGCTATGCATCTGGCATTAACTTCGTCCCCTACTGCCTCCCACTGCCTCTTGAGCATATGTCTGAAGGACCTCTTGCCTCCCTGCAGATATAGGATGCCCCTCCTCCTGTCCATCTCTTGCACCAAGGCCTCTAGCGCATCAACAGAGAACCTTGGTGCACGGTCTCTCGCAGGCCTGGTACAAACTCAGATTGGCAGATTGGTGAGGTCTGGCATGTAGATTGGAAGATGTGGGATTTAGTAGTGTGCAACCTTTATTCAATGTTTTAACATAACGCAACAGTTTGTAAACATAGGGAAGGGACCTACATCTGTGTTTTACGTGTGCAATGTCTGAACTCTGTTCACCCGTATCTTATATTTTGCAAATAAGAGGTGCAGACTGCCTTTAAGAGGTGCAGGCTGCCTTTAAAAGGTGCAGTCTACCTGTATGTGATGCTAGTCACTTGCACGATATCGGGGCCCCCCTGCTGATGAGCAGCCACTCAACAGTGGCTAGGCCTGGCTGCTCGCAGATATCAGGTAAATGACCAGGCAGCATGAATCTCACATGCTGCCTGCATCTCAATGACCGGGCGCGGGTTAATTGCGCACCGCGACCCCTGCACCCGGATTCGGAGGTTATCGAACTTAACCCCCGATATATTTCTGATCTTTACTACAATGAGTTATTCAGATTTACACTTCCAAATCTGCAGTAGAATATTAAGAATTTATCTGAAACAAGATTTTTCATATTTCCCACTGCATAACGCAAATCAGAACATTTTCTCTGAGAACTGACTCTCTTCTCCCTTCTAAACTTAAGCTGTAAATCTTCACAGCCAGAAAGATAAATCCAAAATATTTTAAAGATATCTTTGTTCAATATGTCCAATATACAAAACATTACTACTAAGCTGAACTAATTTACTACTAAATGTAATACCATGGAATCCAAATAAGATCAATTCAGATTAAATTTAATTCTGCTTAAAATTAAAAATGTCTCATGTACACATCCATTTGTATTAGCCACAAAGTAAATTATCATGGTGAAGATCAATTCTAGAAATGAAAGAATAGCAGAGGTACTAACAGCATAATTTTCCAAAATTCTTTGAAAGGAGTAATTGTATCAAAAGATAGGAGGGTGGCAAATGCTACACCCTTGCTCAAAAAAAAGGAAAAGATTAACTCCAGTAACTATAGGCTAGTTAGCCTCACATCGGTACTAAATAAACTGCCAGAGGTCATAACTAGAGGTAACATTGGTCAGCATTTAGAAAGATATGGGCTAATCGGGGATGGTCAAAATAGATTTGTGGAGTGGGTCACGTTTAATTAAATTTTACAAGGAAACTTTTAAGTGAATAAACAAGGGGACTATAATAAATGTAATGCTTTGGGGCTTCAAAAAACATTTGATAAGGTGACTTATGAATTCAGGACTACTGTCGATATCTTCTTGGTGTCATCCTCTTGCAGATATTTTTCAGACTTCACTGGACTCAGGCCAAATCCCAAAGGATTGGAAAATAGCAAATATGACTCCCTTCTTCAGAAGAGGGGCAAGGGATGAATTATCAAATTATAGACCTGTAAACTTTACTTCCACTATTGGGAAAGTGTTTAAAAATATTATGATAATACAAGGGAACATCGTGATGGGCATGAACTAATCTGAGACAGTCAGCATGGTTTTTGGAGTGGCAGGTCATGCTTGATTAATGTATTGGATTTCTTTATGGAGTGACAGACCTTGTAGATAGGGGAGAGATAGTGGATGTTATCCACCTGGATTTCAGAAAGGTATTTCACACTGTCCCACATAATAGGCTACTACGTACGGTCCAAGCCCATGGGACAAATAGAAATGTATTAAAATGGATTTGCAAATGATGGGTTGGTAGACAACAATGAATAGTCATGCATGAGCTGGTATCTGGTTGGCAGCCAGTTACCAGTGGAGTTCATTGTTGGGACCTCTGTTGTTTATATTTTCTTAATAAATGATTTAGGGGAAGGAATTGGTCCGAAGAGTCCAAATATGCAGACGATACCAAATTGGGAATAGTGGCAAATATCAATGCGCTCAAATTCAAAAGAAACATGACAATCTCAATCAATGGGCGGAGAAATGATAGATGCAATTTAATAGTGAAATGTAAGATTATGAGATTTGGTGGAGGAAATATTGATGTGGATTATGGGCTCAATGGGAGTGTACTTGAGGTATTGGAGCAGGGAAGAGATCTTGGTATTGTAGTGGACAGGTCACTAAAACCATCAGCACCTTGTTTCCGGCTGTTAAAAAGCAAACAAAATGTTGGGTGCATAGCAAGGCGTATACAAGGTAATTTTAAAATTGTATAGCTCGCTCACAAAGCCCATACACCCTATAATAGGTGCGCCACTATGTCTGCCAATGCTCCAGCACTTCGGGAGTCCATGTCCCTCATGGAAATCTGTCTGAGAGATACGCAACTACTGTGCCTGGCACCTCTGACCCCTGACACCAACTACAGAGCTTGCTGTCTGCCTTTTTCTGAGCCCTGGCTGACTCTTACAGACCTTAATGCAATAAATGCTGCTCTGTCAAGGACAAATAATAATAAAAAAATACTGCTTCTGTGCTGTAAACTTTTATGGTACCAATGTTGGCCCCACACGCGTCTGCCCCAACTCAGGCTATGAGTTTCATGGTGCGAGACAGCAATTTTGCATGACCTTCAAGCATCAAATATATTATGGTGCCTTAATTTACTTGCTAAAATCCCCCACCCCCTTGCACTGGGTTTGCCATTCCTGCTGTATTTGACTACAGGCATCGGCCTTGCTTACCTCCACTCGTCAGGCTCCGAGTCTCATTGTTTGCCCCATCTACGTTTGTCGTGAAATCTCCATGGCCCCTACTGATAAACATTTTTTTTTTCCATTGAATTTATTTTTAACGGATTTCGTTTGTAATCCCCACACAGATCATTCTGAAAAAACTCCTGACTTGAAGTTTATTTTGAGTAAAAGTCTCTGATCATTCATCAAGCTGCCATCGCGTTTAATGGGTTTTACTAAGCTTTTATTTTTCCTTTTTTATCCCTGTCTTCCCATGCTGCCTTCACTTTCAGAGTAACATGTGCTACATTAAATTCACCATAAGCAATACCAAAGGACATCTTGTTTCAAAAAGTGGAGCGAGTAATGGACACAAATGCACAAAATATTTTTTGCTATAGAGCATGAACTTGATGATTAAGAGTGGCCTCCTCTATTGCAGTGCTTTTCATACTTCTCCAGATGTCTTCCCAGGTTCATTTAATACACAAGGTCATATATAACTGTTAAGCAATTTCAATCCATGATTTTCTCCAGGTTCTGGAGTTTGGGGAATTTAACACCCTTGATGAACGATAACTGGCTGTTCTATAAAAGGTACGTTTTGAGTGCTCTCCATATAATTTCCCAAATTACTTTAATTTTTTTTGTAAATTCAGACAGTAAGGCTGACTATTGACTTAAAAGCAAAGGCTTAGTGTTTATATTTTTTGCATATTTCTTTATTTCATCCTACACATCATTCAGCCAAATAGTATACGTTCCTGCCCCAGATAGCACAATTGAAATTTGAAGCATACTTTGTGGAGAAGCAAGTGGAAGAATTGTACCACACAATGGCACAGAGTATAGGTGCAACACTGTGCCACTAAGCTGCCTGCTCTGCTCTGCAGCTTTGAGTAGAAAGCAATAACTATGAGAAGATCGTCAGGGTGCCAGTTTCCTCCTGAGATGAGATGCTGTGCCTACCAGCCCAGATAAGCATTGCCAAAATTTATCAGGCATAGAATTAGCAGATTAAAATGATAGGCAGGACTGGGACATCAACCTGCAACAACAATAGTGCGCAGGAAGCATCTATATTAAACAACTCAAAACATTGTTCCTAATTCTCATGATCAGATGGAAATTGAAATAAAAAAAATTAAAGATCACAAATATTTGTGCAGTCATACCCTATTCATTCTGTCTACCAGCTTTTCCCATCTGTCAATTATTCCAATTCTCAATCACTAAAATGCCAATTATTCAGAAACAGGACATATTAACCCAAATACCTTTTAGTGTAAGTGAGCTCACCTGACCATTTTGTGCAGGGAAATATCAAATCTATCATTTTGTTGAAAGAAACGCAGAATATGGAGGTAGATTTTCCCCCAAGCAGTGTTACAGAGGGGGTGGTCCATTTTTGGGAGGCCGGGGGGGACTCGGTGCGGCAGAAGTCCAGGTCGTTTTTGTGGAGCCTGGAGGAGCACTCCTGCTCCTCTCGGTCCCACAAAAATAAATTAGAACTCACCTGCTGGGCTTCTCTTCAGCTGGACCACACGTGATACTAGGCGGCGAATGTGCAGCGCACACTCCACCCAGTACTGTCCTAAAGTAGTAATCAGAGTCCTGTGAATGTCATAGGATCCCGATTTGCATATTAAAAGGGTCTACCTCCTAAAGCAGGTAGGACGCCCAACACTAGGTCCTGGGGAAGATAGGGACGGCTGCACCATCAGTGGGAATGGGGCAGTAACTCATTTACCGATACTTTTGGGGTGCTACTGCCCCATTTCACTGAGCGGGAGGCTTCAAAATCTCCCCCATCAATTGTTTGTTTCCGAATGTATTTATTAGTATAAATATAGCATCTCATCAATCACAGATAATATGCACCAGCTACCTTGCTTGATTCTACCTTTCTCCCACATACTTGTTTGATAATTTCAGTCCATTTCAAGTTGATTGCAAGGCTGTTTCATTTGAGCCTCTTGTTGACAAGAATCACTTTTCAAAACAAGAGTGACTACTAAATTATAACTGAGAATGGGGAATAAAAGTCTCTTTTCTCTATCTGTGACAGCTGTTAAAGATCACAACAGATTTCTATTGATATTTTTCTAGTACCAAATGGATACAAGTCCACTGTGCCAATTACCCTGATTTTTGCACTTAAGTAGACAAACCTGGAATGAAGCACTGATAGCATGGAGAATAAAGATACTACATTGGATGAACTCTGCTGTGTAGTTTGCAAAAGAGAGATAGTGGGGCCGATTTTCCTATGGAACACAAATCGGGCAGGTGGTGGGTGGAGTGATGGCACCACAAGCCAGGTGGCACTAATGAGAGGTTGGGACCCATTTGAATGTGATCGACGAGCTGCCAGTGCTTAATGAAGATGTGGAGATGCCGGTGATGGACTGGGGTGTACAAATGTAAGGAATCTTACAACACCAGGTTATAGTCCAACAGTTTTATTTGAAAATCACAAGCTTTCGGAGGCTTTCTCCTTCGTCAGGTGAGTGTCAGATTCCTTGAAAATTACCGCATATATAGTCACAGAACAATGCTTGGTGATTACATATAATCTTTCCAACTGCCCGTTATCAAGGCAATCAAAGGAATTGAATAGTGTTCAGACAGAAAAACATTAGATACCAGACTACTAAATATACAAACGGCCAGAACCAAAGACAGGGAGGGAGGGAGAGAGAGAGAGAAACATCCAAAAGGAAGAGAAAGAGAGAGAATGACCAGTTGTATTAAAAACAGATAACTTTTTTTTCGCTGGTGGGGTTACGTGTAGCGTGACATGAACCCAAGATCCCGGTTGAGGCCGTCCTCATGGGTGCGGAACTTGGCTATCAATTTCTGCTCGACGATTTTGCGTTGTCGTGTGTCTCGAAAGCCGCCTTGGAGAACGCTTACCCGAAGATCGGTGGCTGAATGTCCTTGACTGCTGAAGTGTTCCCCGACTGGGAGGGAACCCTCCTGTCTGGCGATTGTTGCGCGGTGTCCGTTCATCCGTTGTCGCAGTGTCTGCATGGTCTCGCCAATGTACCATGCTCCGGGGCATCCTTTCCTGCAACGTATGAGGTAGACAACGTTGGCCGAGTCACAGGAGTATGAACCATGTACCTGGTGGGTGGTGTCCTCTCGTGTGATGGTGGTATCTGTGTCGATGATCTGGCATGTCTTGCAGAGGTTGCCGTTGCAGGGTTGTGTGGTGTCGTGGACGCTGTTCTCCTGAAAGCAGGGTAATTTGCTGCGAACGATGGTCTGTTTGAGGTTGGGTGGCTGTTTGAAGGCGAGTAGTGGAGGCGTGGGGATGGCCTTAGCGAGGTGTTCATCGTCATCGATGACATGTTGAAGGCTGCGGACAACATGGCGTAGTTTCTCCGCTCCGGGGAAGTACTGGACGACAAAGGGTACTCTGTTGATTGCGTCCCGTGTTTGTCTTCTGAGGAGGTCTATGCGATTTTTCGCTGTGGCCCGTCGGAAAGATTATATGTAATCACCAGGCATTGTTCTGTGACTATATATGCGGTAATTTTCAAGGAATCTGACACTCACCTGACGAAGGAGAAAGCCTCCGAAAGCTTGTGATTTTCAAATAAAACTGTTGGACTATAACCTGGTGTTGTAAGATTCCTTACATTAGTGTTTAATGAATGTTGACAGGCAGCTCGCCGACGGGGGAAGAGGCATGGTAAATCTGGCGACTCCTCTATGAAGCTGAGCCAAAAGTAAGCATTTAAAGAGGGTGGGGGAGGCAATCCTGGGATGGATCACTGAGCGGCCGACAGCGAGTGGGAAGGTTTTTGTGGGCTAGAAGGAGCATTCAGGCTCCTCCTGAACCCACAAAATATCAGTGCCAGCGGCAGTCCCTTTAAGGACCACTGCGCTGCATCCAGCATGAACGTGCAGAGTTTGTGCAATGCCACTCTACTCATTGGTATCTGAAAACTACGTTGAGGTCCTTCAACACGCATCAAACCCCAAGTTAAATATTTTAATAAAGCTCAATAAAGCCACCAATTTCTGTGCCCGCTCGATAATCAAGTAGGATGAACCCAGTTATAGTTCAGATGGAGCTCGGATTTGTGAAGGCTATTGCCTGCAGATAGTTTCTGAACACGTGTTTTTGAAGTAAAGGTTTGTACTGACAGTACTTGAGACTAGAGAAAGGAACCATAGTCCTTACACTACTTCATAGGCAGCAGCGCAGTAGAGAAAAAGAGAAAATTTGCCAAAGCTTTGTCTTAGAAAATAGTTTCTCTTATCAGCTAATCTGGTGTGGCGAATATAAACTAATGGAGTCTCAGTCGTGTCCTTGTTATGTAGGCGGAGGACTTGCACTTACAAAAAGCATAAATAGGTGATACTCTGATATAGCAGCAGGAGGAAACCAATTAAGTGTCTGTATGGCAAAAATATTTTACCAATGATATCCTATATACTTATAAATATGCAAACCACTAAGTTATTGAAGTGTTAATAGAGTGCTGCTCTCAATTAGTTTTCCAAAGTGCAAAAATACTGTACTGCTGTACCCTCACCATGCAGAAAAGATTTTAAAAATTTTATTTCAATTTAAGTGAGACAGTGAAGAAAAGTACTACAAAAATTAGTCCCCTTTAGTTCGCAGATACTTTTTATGATCAATACAGCAATTGTAAATTGGGACAATCAGTTATTTTTAGGCTGTTTTGAAGTCTTTCTGAGTGCACACATTATCATATTTGCATGTAAATTCTCAAAAGAGACATATTTAAAGACACCTCATTTTCAGCATGATTGTTTTTAGACCAAAAAATGTGCTTGTCAGGAAAAAATAACTATATTAGTTTTGATCTTCATTACACACAGTTCTTTATTACACAAAAACAAAATAAATGACTTGCAAATTATCATTTGTGGAGGGAAAAATTGTTATTTTAACAGTTATGAATTTAACCCACTGGATGTTGAATGTATTTTTTGTAGTTTTCCAACAACCATCTAGCCCAGATTAACTTATTGGAAAAATGGCAGATCAAATAGTGAATGGGAGATACTTAAATATGAGATGGATAAAGTACAGATTAAATACATTCCAACCAGAAATAAAAGGGGTGCTTCAAAGCTTGGGGTTCCATGGATAAGTAGAGAGGTTAGAGCAAAATGAGGTGTAAAAAAGAAAAAAAGTTTTTAAAAAATTACGACAGCTACATGGCACCAGCCTGTTGACACATCCACACTGTAGTAAATAGACAGGGCAACTCTTATTTGAACTTGAAAGAGAAGCAGTGCCTGTGGAGACTTCATTTTCTGAAGAAAGCTGTCACAGAGTTATGCCACATGCTGCAAGGAAACCAGCATCCCACCTCCACCACATGCAGCGCTCTGCCAGTGGCTGTTAAGTAACATCTGTCCTTAACTTCTATGCCATGGAGTCATTCCATAAGCCAAACAGATGAACACAATTGCATCCTCCACGGCTATGGCTGGTGACAACTGTACTTTCCCAGAACCCCAGTAGAGTAATGTTACAATGAAGTTCATTCATTTGCCACTCATCATTGAGGACACCATCGGCATGTTGAAGGTGTACATCAGGAGTCTGGATCAATCTGGGGGTATTCTTCAGTATAGGCTGGCAAAGGCATCAAGGATCATGGCCATATGCTGCACGCTGCACAGTTGTGTCTTACAAAGAGGCTTCCTCATGGAGATCGTGAAGTGCAAATGCTCCCATGGGGAGCAAAAACATCAGCAAATGTAGCAGCAACCTGATGAAGATGTGGAGGATAACCTGTTGTCCACCATGAGAAATATTCATGCCAGTATGATAAATTATTCCTTTTGATTACCATATCTGGCCACTATATGAGCAGGCCTGTTTAAACCTTCCCCTTTCCCTGCACAAATAAGCCACCATCTATAGACTCTTCTCTTTGCACATTAACTTACAAAGTTCCCATTCATCCCATCTCATCAAAACTGTTTCCAAACCTTGACAAGAAAAATATCTCTATGCACAAGAACTTTAGTACCAGCATCATTTTATTAACAACCCATCTTGTGTGAGGGTGTGCCTATTTCTTACCTTTGTGCTTACCCAATGTGTGATGTGAGATGTATAAACTGTATAAAAGTTTAATTTAGTGCTTCTCCTAGGTATCACCTAAGTTACACAAGTACCTGAGGTGGCTGGTTGTTGCATTCCTATAGATGCCTCTCGGGACTGAAGTGGCCCTGTCACACAACAGCTAATTCCTCAGATGGGCCTGCTGCAGCCTAAATTCTTTTGCAGTTGCATGGGTAGCCTTTCCTGCATCCTGTTAGCACAGGTGTAGGCAGTGGAGGGGGCTGGCAGAAGGACCCACATGTGCTGCCATCCTGAGAGAGAGCAGCATCTTGTATGCTCATTCCTGACCACTACCTCCACGTGGCAACTGATCTGTGGGAAAGAAGACCAAATGGTACCAATGAGATCAGTGATGCCTCCTGACTTACTGCAATGCAGTCCGAATCATTACAAGGCCAGAAGAGACAGTCCTCTCCAATCTAACGCTTCAAGCTTCTATGGCGACATGCTGAACATCCATGTTGGAAGCACAGATTGCCCTTACAGTCACTGTCACGGGGATCTCCATTGCAGATGTCCATGGAGTTGCCATATGCTTCAGGATGGACAGCAGCACTGTGAAGCCATCCATCATGGTACCATATATGTGGTAGTAGACTCTTCCACTCAACCTACTATCCCCGGATACTACCTACATATAAGCTTGATGCTCTGCTAGATCCTTCTTTTGAGCAGGATCTGTGAAATCTGCATACCCAAGCTCTTCAGCCAAGGCATGACATCTTCTGATCAGCAAAAGCTTCTTCTTCATGTTCCATCTCCAGCCGCTCCTGCTCACTCTTCCACCATGCATATCCAATGCAATTCCCTCTGGCTCATGGTCTAATTCCCCTGGAGTGAATACCTCTGAGCTAGTGCTTGGGAGGCATAGAACAAGTGAAAGTGTTTGCAAGACAGCTGCAGTTGGGCCTGTTTCATCATCCACTCCCTCCACCATCGGCGCACTGTGACTGCAGTGTGTCCTATCTACAGGATGCACTGCATCAACTTGCCAAGGCTTCTTCGGCAGCACCTCCCAAACCCACGACCTCCAACACCTAGAAGGACACGGGCAGCATATGCATGGGAACACCATCACCTCCAAGATCACCTCCAAGTCACACACCATCCCGACAGACATATATCACCGTTCTTTCATTGTTGCTGGGTCAAAATCCTGGAACTCCCAACCTAACAGCATTGTGGGAGCATCTTCACCATACGTATTGCAGTAGTTCATGAAGAAGGCTCTCCACCACCTTCTCAAGGGCAACAAGGGATGAGCAATAAATGCCGGCCTTGCCAGTGATGCCCACATCCTGAGAATGAATTTTAAAAATATAGTCGAGGCTGGAGGTGACAAAGCCATGGATGAGGGTTTCGGCAGCAGATGAGCTGAGGCAAGGGGTGAGGCAAGTGATGTTATGGAGGTGGATGTAGGCAGTTTTTATAATGGAGAAGATATGGAGTCAGAAACAGAGCTTGGAGTCAAATAAGAGATTGCAAACAGTCTAATTGAACTTGAGGCAATGGTCAGGAAGGGGGATGGGATGGGTGGCAAGGGTGCAGAGTTTACTCCAAAAGTAACTGTGCAAGGGTAGGAACAGAAGTCATTACTGGCAATGCTCTGGCTACGATTAGATAGGTAAGAATGGAAACAAGCGAGTGCATCCCTTCTGAGCTGGACAATAAAAAAGAGCCGTTGGAGGAGGATGGTGTGGTTGACCACGTCAAAGGCTTTAGAGAGGTTGAGGAGAACAAGGAGGGAAAATGGATTACAGTCACAGTCACAGAAGATGTTATTTGTCACTTTGATTAGGGTTGTTTCAGTGCTGTGGCAGAAACTTCATTGGAAAGATGGGCACAGATTTGGGAGGCGACAACACATTCAAGGACGTTGGAGAGGAACAGGTGTAAAACCGGTGCCACAAGGGCCAATTTTGGGGACCAAAGTCCTGTGCTCAAAGGATGCCTGAAAGACATTTGGCCCATTATTGTGTTGTGCCATTTTTCAGACATCCCTGGTGTTCACCTAAAACAGGCATTAGACCCCCCCACCCCCCTTTCATATATAAATGATGGGCCTAATGCCTGTCTTCTGTCCCCTCTCTGAAATTGGATATCGCAGAGTGGATCATATGGTTTTTTTTAAATGTTACTATGGAGCCAGGAGGAGCAGGAGTGCCCCCAGACTCTACAGTATCCAGTTTGCCCCACCCTCTTTGCCACTTCACCACTGGCAAGATATTCATTTTGTAGAAGTGAGCAAGATGCCTGTGGAGGCATAATAGGGGCTGTCAGCTCATCCAGTTAATATTAATGAGGCCCAAGGCCCAATTTCAGGCTGACCTCAGGCCTCCCAGTTTGGGCTTGTGTTGTGGCTGCATCACCACCTTTGCACCAAAACTGGATGCCAAAAAATTTACACCCTGGGATGGTAGTTTGCAAGGATAGAGGGTTTGAAAGTGGGCTTTTTGAGGAGAGGGACGTGATGCAGTTTTGAAAGCAGCAGCCAGTGGTGTTCCGCAGGGGTCGGTGCTGGGTCCCCAACTCTTTACAATCTATATTAACGATTTGGAGGAGGGGACCGAGTGTAACATATCAAAGTTTGCAGATGATACAAAGATGGGAGGGAAAGTAGAGAGTGAGGACGACATAAAAAACCTACAAGGGGATATGGACAGGCTGGGTGAGTGGGTGGAGATTTGGCAGATGCACTACAATATTGGAAAATGTGAGGTTATGCACTTTGGCAGGAAAAATCAGAGAGCAAGTTATTATCTTAATGGCAAGAAACTGGAAAGTACTGCACTACAAAGGGATCTGGGGGTCCCTGTGCAAGAAAATCAAAAAGTTGATATGCAGGTGCAGCAGGTGATCAAGAAGGCCAACGGAATGTTGGCTTTTATTGCTCGGGGAATAGAATATAAAAACAGGGAGGTATTGCTGCAGTTATATAAGGTATTGGTGAGACCGCACCTGGAATACTGCATACAGTTTTGGTCTCCATACTTAAGAAAAGACATACTTGCTCTCGAGGCAGTACAAATAAGGTTCACTCGGTTAATCCCGGGGATGAGGGGGCGGACATATGAGGAGAGGTTGAGTAGATTGGGAATCTACTCATTGGAGTTCAGAAGAATGAGAGGCGATCTTATTGAAACATATAAGATTGTGAAGGGGCTTGATCGGGTGGATGCGGTAAGGTTGTTCCCAAGGATGGGTGAAACTAGAACTAGGGGGCATAATCTTAGAATAAGGGGCTGCTCTTTCAAAACTGAGATGAGGAGAAACTTCTTCGCTCAGAGGGTAGTAGGTCTGTGGAATTTGCTGCCCCAGGAAGCTGTGGAAGCTACATCTTTAAATAAATTTAAAACAGAAATAGACAGTTTCCTAGAAGTAAAGGGAATTAGGGGTTACGGGGAGCGGGCAGGAGATTGGACATGAATTTAGATTTGAGGTTAGGATCAGATCAGCCATGATCTTATTGAATGGCGGAGCAGGCTCGAGGGGCCGATTGGCCTACTCCTGCTCCTATTTCTTATGTTCTTATGAAAGGGAGGACAGTAGCTGAGGACAGGAAGCTATTAATAATATCAGCTAGCATAAAGACCAGGAAGAGAAGTTGAGTGGTCAGTAGATTAATGGGAATGGGGTCAAGGGAGCAAGAAGTGGGTCTCATGGACAAGATGAACTTAGAGAGGGCATGAAGGAAGATAGGAGAGAAACAAGAGAAAGACTAATCCTGAATATGACTTTAAATTAAACAGTGGGAGTAGGACAATTGGACACAGGTTTAAAGGAGTAAAAGGTAACTTTGTAATAGATATCAGGAGGTTGTTCTTCATGCAGTGATATTGGAATCGACTTCCAGGCAGAATGATAGAGACAAAAACCTGAACTCATTTAACAAGATGCAACAACGGGAGAATGCAGGGTTATTCTGAATGATGAATTAAGAAGGGCGAAAAAGCCTTTCTCACGCTTCTCGTGTGATCTTGTGAATTTTCGGTAGGTTTAGAGATTAGAGCAGCCAAATCAGCTCTGATTGGTGCAAGTGAACCTCCTGTCGACTGTTCAAGCAACTGCATTTACTATCAAGTTTGTGAAGGATAAAAATGAAGTTAAACAAACGAAATAGGGAAGTGGCTACTCCGGTAATAATCTAATTTCGGGTTTATTCTACCGGCTTTTATTTTCTTTGTACTCGAAAATATTAATTGTGGTAACAGCATAAAATGTAGTTTTAACTCATTGGATTACATACACAAAACGTTGCTTCCCCGTTTTTATTCCATGGCACCTCTGTTTTTTGTTTAAAATTTATGACCAGGTAAATTGAAATATATCCTGTGAGAGTTGTGGTTGAATGGCTTCGGTAATTATCCGGCTGTTCGATCCCACGCCCGCCCCGAATGCCTGTAGTGGTGACCAGAAGGTGGGGTTGGCAGCACCGCCTCGAAACAACCTCAAACCAAGTCACTAGTGTTGTGATAATTTACAGCGTTCACTGCCTGGACTTGAAATTAAATTATAAGAATGGAATTTAGTAGATTAAATACTAATGCCGCTCTACATGACACAACTGGGAAATATGTTGACAGCACGACATCCAATTTACTTAATTTAAATGTTCAAGATCACTCTCGCCGTAATTTGCGATTGTGAAATCCAGACACTGTAATTCGATTAATTGTTCATGGCAAGATCCTGTTCTAGAGGTTGAACTTGGCCGTTAAAAGATCTGCACTTACTGAAAGCGTTAAGGCTTTTTTCACGATTTGGATAACAAATAACGACCTACGGTTAGACACCGCCCAGTCCCCAGTCCCGTTTTAATTCAAGCCTGAGACCGAAGCCTGTGGGTTAATTTGAGAAACAAAATCGCCACCGCCTCGAACACGCTGACTCCGAGTGATACTCGGGGTTCCACCGCCACAGCCACAGCCTCCTCGGAGGAGCCACTCGTGCGCTCTGAGGGGACTGTTCTAAAATATACAGTTGAAAAAAATACCCAAACCATTGTTGTTAGTTTAAAACATATAAAGTTGTACATAATACACCGTAACTAAGCACGAAGAATCTCAGAATGAAAGCGAAAGAGACAAATATGTCGGTAAATCAATGTTTCTTGTTTGGCGAATCTCCCCCATGAGGATAATGGTAGCAGTCGAACGGAAGTCCCTGGTTCAGTAGCTGCGAGGAGCCACAGGAAGAAAGTTGGACACATTATTACTGAGTGAAAAGTCTCTTGTTCAATCAGGCACTAGGACATGAGGCGTAGGCAAAAGAGGCTCCTTCAGGCAGCCGGCTTAATCATTCTGACCGTAGTGTTCCTGCCGAACGTTGGGTTATGGTCTCTGTACAGGGAGAAGCAGTTAGAAAACCCAGCTGAAACGGTGCAGGTAAGAAAACACATTCACAGCTGAGTTCTGATACCTGCTACTGGCTTTGTCGATGTCATTCGTTGGGGCTGTGCACTTATTTACCTTTTGTGAAATACAGTAGAGACCCCTTTAAGCCATAACTTTAAGATTCATATTGTGCTTAACTGTGTCAAACCCGTATCATAGTGTGTAATAATCTTAATTACTAAATGTTATTTTAAAATATGAAAACCCGTTTTACAGTTTTTTTTGGACTGTCGTTGATGCTCTGAAATCGACAGTTCAGAGTATGGGTTCCGGGCATATAATTAAAAGGGACTTTAAATCTGCGATACTCTGGTGCTTAGACTCCAGAGGAGGGGCACTGCCAGCTGGCTCTGTCCTTACTTCCTTGATATTTGATGCTATATTTACGCTGAGCCAATGGGCTCAGAATACTAGCTGATGTGTGGGTCCAGCTAGCTGGTACCCTGTTTACATGGTCTCGGGAGAGAAATCTGTACATGCATGCCTTCTCTCCCAGCAGTTAAGTGTTAAGTATTTAGATGGTGGGAGTGGCAGTGTCTACAATGTCTTAATATTTATTGGAATGTAGGTAGATCTAAAAGTGCCAGTTTGTGGGAGGTGGGGTCTGAAGGATCTTGTAGACACTACTTAAACTTAGTTTGACACTTTACTGGAGCTACACTTAATGGCCATGTCGAACTGAAGTGGTGTGATACTACCACTGAAGCATACCATTTTGTCCTAAGCATACTATTTTGTATCTGAGACCTTGGTCAGGCCTCATTTGGAATACTGTGTCCAGTTTAGGTCTCCTCACATGATAGGTTGTATTGAGGCTTTGGAAAGGATGCAAAGGAGGGCCACTAGACTAATTCCCAGCCTAAAGCATTATAGTTACCAAGATAGGCTAAAAGAGCTGGGACTCTACACTTTAGAGAAACGTAGACTTAGGGGTGATCTGGTTGAGGTTCAATACATTAAGGAGGACCAGAGGTCACAATTTTAAGTTGTACAAAGCCAGATCTAGGTTAGATGTCAGGAGGTGGTTTTTCCCCCAGAGAACAATGAACCTTGAACAGGCTGCCGGTTCATGCAGTGGATGCTGTTTCGCTGAGTTCCTTCAAGCGAGAGCTGGACCTGTTTCCGGCTGGGGTAAAGGTCACCTCTTACAAAAGGTGGGTAATGTAATGCATAGAATTATCAGGGCCAGACTGATCTCATGGACTATTTTCGATTGCCAAAGGGGTCGGAGAGGAATTTTCCAGATTTCCTCCTCTTCCCCCAAATTGGCCTGGGTTTTTAATCTGTTTTTTCGCCTTGTCCAGGAGATCACGTGGTGTGAGGTGGGGCATGTATATATTGTGATACACAAGGTATCATGATTGTGTGGGGCAGGCTGGATGGACCAGAGGGTCTTTTCCTGCCCATTGTTTTGTATGTACTCCTTCCAAGTATTTCGTTTTGCATCTCTCTGGAGTGAAATTGCTTTGTAGTGACATGAAAATTGCACTGTAAACATAATTTGAGTTGACTATACCTATAAATAGCTTTCATTTCTTCTGTTTGTTCTTTCCATAGGCCTGCTGAATTCAAACTTCAGCAGCTTAATGGTCATGTGCTCCTTGCTAGAAAAAAGGAGACTGAGGGTTGACCTGATGGAGGTGTTTAAGATAATGAAAGGGTTTGATAGGGTAGACGTAGAGAAAATGTTTCCACTTGTGGGAGAGTCAAAAACTCGGTCATAAATATGTTAGTCACTAATAAATCCAATAGAGAATTTAGGAGAAAGTTCTTTACCCAAAGAGTGGTAAGAATGTGATTTTGTAAAAGTACATGCAGTACAATTCAAATATCATGATACAAACAATACAGTTACACATCATACATGGTACATACAGTTCATGATGAGGAGCTAATGATTTAAACCCACAGATATTCAGCTGGAAAGCTTGTACTTTAAAGGAGGAATAAACTTTGATTTATATAGCACCTTTTTATGATCTCAGGACATCCCAAAGTGCTTCACAGCCAATTAAGTACTTTTGAAGTGTAACTAAGTTTTTATTTGATAGCTCTCAAAGATTTTATCATGTAAAATGATTTATTATAACTTTTTTACTTTTAAGCAATGGTGTCACCAAGCTAATTTAAGAAAAAATACACGAGCTGATGCACTTCAGCATTGTGCCAATGTACTTTTTTTTGTGATAATGAATTAAGTTATGTCAATTTACTTCCAGTGGCATTATTTCACCCTACCTCAAAATACTCCCTCCAGATTCAAAGCAGGTTTGAAAGATAAAATCTGAAATCCAACTGTACTGATGGGATTAAATTCACAGTTCAGGTGAACATAGTTTGAAAAATTCACATTTCGACCATTATGGTGTACTGAAATTTTAATGAAAAACGTCAGCTTCAGTATGGCTTTTTAAAATTCATTCATGGTGCCAATCAAGTGGGCTGCTTTGTCCTACGTGGTGTCGAGCTTCTCGAGTGTTGTTGGAGCTGCCTCCATCCAGGCAAGTGGAGAGTTTTCCATCACACTCCTGACTTGTGCCTTGTGGATGGTGGAAAGGCTTTGGGGAGTCAGGAGTTGAGACACTTGGAGGATTTCACCCACTGTTCCATCTATTTTGATAGGGCAGAGAGATTTCCAAATCATAGTCTAGAATTGCCTTGTAGATAATTAATTTGTCAGGAATTTTGATTTTCAAAAGATTTTTTTTTAAGAAAACATAGATATCTAAACAATCAATCAGGCTGTCAATGATGATGACAGTGCTGTGTGATTTGCTTGCTTTTGAAAACTAGAGTTTCTATGCAAATGGAGCAACAGCTGGAAAGCCCAGCTGAATCCATCCAGGTAAGATTATTCTTGTAGACATGTGTAAAGTGGTATTATTTCTACAAAACCCTTTAATGTACAGTGTTAGATGTTTCTTCAGCTCACGGCTATACTGCCATCAGACACACTTTATAGGAGTGCGGAGGAGTTATATAATTAAATCTTTTTAGCAAATGGACATATTCTATCTTTTTAATGTTCAATCATACCTTTTTATTCATTCTGTTTATTTTTCCCTTTGCTGCCACTTTATTTTAAGGAGTTACTGGTAGAGGCATTAAGTGAAATATGAAGGCATGCCAACAGTGTTATTGTAATCCTAGATTGTCAGAGCAGGTGTACATGTGCAGTTAGTCTGCTAAGAGACTCGCTAGCAGCATGGATGAAAGAATTCTGTCAATCATTACCTGGTTTACTTTTCCTGTCCAATTTCTTCTGCCTGGAGTTGAACATGGGGTATCATTTCAGACCCCAGAGCAGAGTACTGAAACTGTGGCCCATCAGCCCTGTTAATCTGGTCCTTGAAGCCCAGGCAACTTTGACCTTTTTTCACTTGTATTTCTTATTTGTTGGCTTATCGTGTTTGAATTTTGTGGGCCCAGAGGTGTGGAAAGGCCCATTTGTAGCTCTGTTGTCTCATTGGTGTATTAATCTTAAATCAGAACGCCAAGCTCCATTTAGTATCAGCAGCTTGAGATAACAGGAACATTTATTTGAACTTTATATGTGGCACCCAAGACTCCATAGTACAGGTCTCTGCTGTCTGTAAAGACAAAACACCTTGGACACGCCAACCCTAAAGGCAGTGTAAAGGAGAGCAGAGGCTGTTTCCTGGAAAGGGCTATGAATGACTTGCTAAGCTGGGGTTCTTAAGCCTCAGTGATGTATTGGAAGAGGTCTTGTAGAGCTTCATAAGGTACTTAGGATAGAGAAAATAATACAGGACCACAGGGCACAGGCACTTGCTGCAGTGTACAGAATTATTCTTTTGCTAGATTAGACATCTTTAGGACACAATGTATCAGCAGGTTATTTTACATGCCCAATCAAGTCAAATAACAAAACTATCAACATTCAGCATATAAGCTAGATAACTGTTTCACCACCTTGTCTTTTCCCCACTACCCCTACCGAACATGTGGACCTTTGCATCATTTCTTTTGCTCTCGGACTTCAAACCACTTGTCTCCTTTAACCTAGATAGTTAGATCACAAAGACAAATAAAGATTAGGGAGGGCATTTGGCCCATCTACCTTATCCTTCTGGACAAACCCAAAATTCTCTATCTATATTTCTACCTCTATAAAATTTCTATCTCTGAAGAAGTGAAGAATTATGGATAATGAATCTTTAGTGCATAACATATGATCAGCAACTGCTTCACACACCACAATTGCTTTTGGAAATCTCTTCTGGTCTCTATCCCTTGTGTGTGCATATAGCTTCAACCCCGAAGTGATCATCAGTTGCTGAAACAGGGGTCTGAAGTGTGGGTTAGAGTATGCGGAGTCTGTTGGTGATCCTGTACAACTTTTGTGCCCCAGTAACCAAAGCCAGTTTGAGGATGCTGAGATGCCCAAACACCATTTATTTAATCCATACTGGTGCTGCCCATTGGCAGTCTTGGGTCCAGAATGAAGTTATGATGCTAACTTGGCCTGTCCCTTTAATGCCACCACCTGCATTTGGATATTTAGAGCAATTGTAGCTGGTCATAAACTGCTATCCACATAGCAATTGTAACTATTTGTAAATTCCCAGGCTCCAGATGAATTAGCAGTAAAAGGAGGAAGAGGATTTTAAAAAATGGTGTGTTTGGAAAAAGTAAAGAATTGTTAAGATTGTTTCTCGTGCTCTAGAATTAGGAATTTTTTGCTGAAATACTATTGACTGCAACAATGGGGATGAGCATCTAAATCAAGTTAATTTTCATTTTCTGTAAAGAACTTGGCGTTTGGGGGAGGTGGGGGGCAGCATTCTTAAAAATGCCAGTGCAGGAAGAGAAAGGAGGGAAGAAATCCCCCAATCAGTTGCTATGCATTATAGAGATTAGGTGCATAAGTGTTTATTGTAGGTAACTGGGATCTGCATGCCTTATTTTAACATGTTCGATGATTTACATTACTCTGCAATCAGGTTTCCGCCCCTGCCACAGCACTGAAACGGCCCTCATCAAAGTCACAAATGACATCCTTTACGACTGTGACCATGGTATCCTAACTCGCACCAAGTCCCATTCACCCATCACCCCTGTGCTCGCTGACTTACATTGGCTCCCGGTCCTGCGATGCCTCTTTTTAAAAAAATTCTCATCTTTTTTTTTCAAATCCCTCATGGCCTCGCCCTCCCTATCTCTAACCTCCTGCAACCCTTAAATCTCTGCACTCCTCCAATTCTGGTCTCTTGTGCATCCCTGATTTTAATCGCTCCATTATTGGCGACCATGCCTTCAGTTGTCTAGGCCCTAAGCTCTGGAATTCCCTCCCTAAACCTCTCTGCCTCTTTACCTCTCTCTCCTCTAAGACACTCCTTAAAACCTACCTCTGATCTGTCCCAATATCTCCTTTCAGTTCTGACGAAATGTTAACTCTTTCTTCATCCAGCGATGCTGCCTGACTTGCTGAGCTTTTCCAGCATTTTCTGTTTTTATTTCTCTTTATATGGCTTGATGTCAAACTTTGTTTGATAACGCTTCTATGAAGCACTTTGGGAGGTTTTAGTACGTTAAAGGCGCTATATAAATATAAGTTATAGTTGTCTCTTCCCAATTTTTCCCCTTAACCCAACAAATGATATGGTCTTGCAGTTTATTATGCCCTCTGGTGGTAACTCTCTGTGCTTGGTTTGCAGGTTCTTTGTTGTCTTGGAATGTTGCATCAATTATTATCCCTGTTGCTCAACTTGCATTGTTGCATTATATTTATCATCACTATAAACAGACGATATGTATATTTTTTAGATGTGTATCAAATGAAATCTTCTGGTTAAGAGCTGAAAGATTTACTGTGTATTGGTGTTTGATAAATGCTCCCAAAATCAGCAGCTGCCTTAGCTGTGGCAGAGTATTTGTACTGTAACAATCGGTGTCATGGTGCTCAATGCTTTCTAAAGTCTATTTTTTTCTGTAATTCGGTTTTATCCACTTTCCTCAAATTCTTGTCATTACCATCACTAGGACACTTAAATAATATATGGTATCAGGATTGTTTTAGTAAGGATCAAGTCAAGGTCTGGATCATGCTTCTGGTCTTAACGACACTGTTGATTCTGCTGTGCAATAAGATCAGTCCATTTATTTGCTTTTAAGTAGACCCATTGGAGAAAAAAAATGCAAAGGTAGAGATTTCATACTGTTCTAATAAAAACTGCAATTTCCTTTTACTGTATTCTGCTGTGAGCTCTTCCAATTTAATACAGCTATATTTATGAATTTCACCGAAAGAAAAGTGGGAAAAATGACGTAGTTTGGATTGCCACCGTAATAGCTATGTGACAGGTTAGTGACAACAGCATCGAGTACTTTATAGTAGCACATGGTGTTTGAGCCAGTGACTTAGCCCCTCAGCTGCTGCTGTAAATGTTGTAAATGGGCGGGGGGGGGGGTGGAGGAGATGATTTTAAATTAAATCCTGTTTTGATATGAGTACAGTACAAGTATTAAGTAACCAATTGTACAAACTTAGTCTTAAAATTATCTCACGCACACGCGCCCACATGCACTCAAGTGCTGTCATGTTTTTGTAATCCATGACAGCTGCTAGACTTACTTTAAGTCACTCCCATGGAGTTAGTTTCAGCCTCGCAGAAAGGAGCAAACACTGCCCTGTAGTTAGCTCTCCTTCACCTGACAAAGGGTCAGTCAACTCCCTGTAGACTGCCAGTGCTGCAAATCAGTAGGTAACTTCTTAACAATCTATACGGATACATGCATTATCCCCAACCCTGAAGAAAAGTAGTCTTAATGGTATTATTTAAAAAAAAACTTCTATTGAGTCAAATTTTGTAAAAGTGGAATAACACCACGTATTTAAGTTCCATGTTACACGGCTAGGATCTTGTCCTGGATGTTCTCTTGGGTACAGTGAAATTAATCATGCCCATAAGTGGTCTGAGCACCTTGTATTTAGAAGTATGCCGATACTGCCCAATATCTAATTATATATGATAGGGGCATAGTAGAGGCGGGTACAATTTTGTCTTTTAAAAAGCATTTGGACAGTTACATGGGTAAGATGGGTATAGAGGGATATGGGCCAAGTGCAGGCAATTGGGACTAGCTTAGTGGTATAAACTGGGCGACATGGACATGTTGGGCCGAAGGGCCTGTTTCCATGTTGTAAACTTCTCTGATTCTATAATAATTTTGCATGTGTTCTGCTTCAATCTTTTTGAATGCAGATGGAGTAAAACACTTGGTAAGACAAGGCCAGATACGAATTGTTAAGTTACTTTATTTCACAGCGAGGGAACATACAGGGCAATAGTTACGATCAGTTTTACTTAATTAAATCAGTACAACTTGTGTAATAATGCAAAATAATGAACACATTTTCCCACATCAGTGGGTTGTCTTGCTTGAGTTAAGTGAAATAACTCCTATTTATTCTCCTATATTCTAATTTTCTCATAGCCTTTGCTGGCCCTGACTTCCTCTATCTCCCTCTGTTCACAGCTGGAAAGGAAGGCCTGCCACTGTGGCCAGAAACTCGCCAATACAATGGGTGTGAGGTGTTCATTGATTGCTGATGGAAGCTAATGAATTACTTAATGTTTGGAGAAAACAACCTCCATTGCTATATTAACTAGCTATCATCTTGGGGCCTTTTATTAAAAATTGTGTGAATATATTATGCTTTAACCACAATCTGAAGGAAATTCCCTTTTCAAATCCTTTCTGTGGAAAAATAATCAAGAAAATTTGAAATGTGACATATCTGCTTACACTGGGTTAGGTACATCATGTGAGAGCCCTATGGTTGCTTGTGAAGAACATGTGCTGCTTTTTAGATGTACCCTCACACCTGTCAGTTCTCCAAGAGGCTGCATGCTCCCAAGAGATATGGAGACCCTATGGCACCTCTGATCCCCTGTACTTTTTTTTTATTCGTTCACGGGATGTGGGCGTCGCTGGCGAGGCCAGCATTTATTGCCCATCCCTAATTGCCCTCGAGAAGGTGGTGGTGAGCCACCTTCTTGAACCGCTGCAGTCCGTGTGGTGACGGTTCTCCCACAGTGCTGTTAGGAAGGGAGTTCCAGGATTTTGACCCAGCGACAATGAAGGAACGGCGATATATTTCCAAGTCGGGATGGTGTGTGACTTGGAGGGGAACGTGCAGGTGGTGTTGTTTCCATGCGCCTGCTGCTCTTGTCCTTCTAGGTGGTAGAGGTCGCGGGTTTGGGAGGTGCTGTCGAAGAAGCCTTGGCGAGTTGCTGCAGTGCATCCTGTGGATGGTGCACACTGCAGCCACAGTGCGCCGGTGGTGGATGGGGTGCCAATCAAGCAGGCTGCTTTATCTTGGATGGTGTCGAGCTTCTTGAGTGTTGTTGGAGCTGCACTCATCCAGGCAAGTGGAGAGTATTCCATCACACTCCTGACTTGTGCCTTGTAGATGGTGGAAAGGCTTTGGGGAGTCAGGAGGTGAGTCACTCGCCGCAGAATACCCAGCCTCTGACCTGCTCTCGTAGCCACAGTATTTATATGGCTGGTCCAGTTAAGTTTCTGGTCAATGGTGATCCCTAGGATGTTGATGGGGGATTCGGCGATGGTAATGCCGTTGAATGTCAAGGGGAGGTGGTTAGACTCTCTCTTGTTGGAGATGGTCATTGCCTGGCACTTATCTGGCGCGAATGTTACTTGCCACTTATGAGCCCAAGCCTGGATGTTGTCCAGGTCTTGCTGCATGCAGGCTCGGACTGCTTAATTATCTGAGGGGTTGCGAATGGAACTGAACACTGTGCAGTCATCAGCGAACATCCCCATTTCTGACCTTATGATGGAGGGAAGATCATTGATGAAGCAGCTGAAGATGGTTGGGCCCAGGACACTGCCCTGAGGAACTCCTGCAGCAATGCCCTGGGGCTGAGATGATTGGCCTCCAACAACCACTACCATTTTCCTTTGTGCTAGGTATGACTCCAGCCACTCGAGAGTTTTCCCCCTGATTCCCATTGACTTCAATTTTACTAGGGCTCCTTGGTGCCACACTCGGTCAAATGCTGCCTTGATGTCAAGGGCAGTCACTCTCACCTCACCTCTGGAATTCAGCTCTTTTGTCCATGTTTGAACCAAGGCTGTAATGAGGTCTGGAGCCGAGTGGTCCTGGCAGAACCCAAACTGAGCATCGGTGAGCAGGTTATTGGTGAGTAAGTGCCGCTTGATAGCACTGTCGACGACACCTTCCATCACTTTGCTGATGATTGAGAGTAGACTGATGGGGCGGTAATTGGCCGGATTGGATTTGTCCTGCTTTTTGTGGACAGGACATACCTGGGCAATTTTCCACATTGTCGGGTAGATGCCAGTGTTGTAGCTGTACTGGCACAGCTAGTTCTGGAGCACAAGTCTTCAGCACTACAGCTGGGATGTTGTCGGGGCCCATAACCTTTGCTGTATCCAGTGCACTCAGCCGTTCCTTGATATCACGTGGAGTGAATCGAATTGGCCGAAGACTGGCTTCCGTGATGGTGGGGATATCGGGAGGAGGCTGAGATGGATCATCCACTCGGCACTTCTGGCTGAAGATGGTTGCAAACGCTTCAGCCTTGTCTTTTGCACTCACGTGCTGGACTCCGCCATCATTGAGAATGGGGATGTTTGCAGAGCCTCCTCCTCCCGTTAGTTGTTTAATTGTCCACCACCATTCACGACTGGATGTGGCAGGACTGCAGAGCTTTGATCTGATCCGTTGGTTGTGGAATCGCTTAGCTCTGTCTATAGCATGTTGCTTCCGCTGTTTAGCATGCATGTAGTCCTGAGTTGTAGCTTCACCAGGTTGGCACCTCATTTTTAGGTACGCCTGGTGCTGCTCCTGGCATGCTCTTCTACACTCCTCATTGAACCAGGGTTGATCCACTGGCTTGTTGGTAATGGTAGAGTGAGGAATATGCCGGGCCATGAGGTTACAGATTGTGCTGGAATACAATTCTGCTGCTGCTGATGGCCCACACCGCCTCATGGATGCCCAGTTTTGAGCTGCTAGATCCATTCTGAATCTATCCCATTTAGCACGGTGGTAGTGCCACACAACACGTTGGATGGTGTCCTCAGTGCGAAGACGGGACTTCATCTCCACGAGGACTGTGCGGTGGTCACTCCTACCAATACTGTCATGGACAGATGCATTTGCGACAGGTAGATTGGTGAGGACGAGGTCAAGTAAGTTTTTCCCTCGTGTTGGTTCGCTCACCACCTGCCGCAGGCCCAGTCTAGCAGCTATGTCCTTCAGGACTCGGCCAGCTCGGTCAGTGGTGGTGCTACCGAGCCACTCTTGGTGATGGACATTGAAGTCCCCCACCCAGAGTACATTTTGTGCCCTTGCTACCCTCAGTGCTTCCTCCAAGTGGTGCTCAACATGGAGGAGGACTGATTCATCAGCTGAGGGAGGACGGTCGGTGGTAATCAGCAGGAGGTTTCCTTGCCCATGTTTGACCTGATGCATGAGATCTCATGGGGTCCAGAGTCAATGTTGAGGACTCCCAGGGCCACTCCCTCCTGACTGTATATCACTGTACCGCCACCTCTGGTGGGTCTGTCCTGCCGGTGGGACAGGACATACCCAGGGATGGTGATGGAAGAGTCTGGGACGTTGGCTGAAAGATATGATTCTGTAAGTATGGCTATGTCAGGCTGTTGCTTGACTAGTCTGTGGGACAGCTCTCCCAATTTTGGCACAAGTCCCCAGATGTTAGTAAGGAGGACCTTGCAGGGTCGACTGGGCTTGGTGTTTTGCCGTTGTCGTGTCCGGTGCCTAGTGGTCCGATGCCGGGTGGTCCGTCCGGTTTTATTCTTATTATGACTTGTCGTAGCGAGATTTTACAACTGAGTGGCTTGCTAGGCCATTTCAGAGGGCAATTAAGAATCAACCACATTGCTGTGGGTCTGGAGTCACATATAGGCCAGACCGGGTAAGGACGGCAGGTTTCCTTCCCCTAAGGTCATTAGTGAACCAGATGGGTTCACTAATGTCCTTTAGGGAAGGAAACCTGCCACACACTACATAGAACTGTACCAATTACAGTTCTATGTAGTGTGTGGCCTGTGCTGTCTGTGGGCCCCGAATTGCCTGTGCAGCCTCTGCAGCTGGACCATTACACAACCACACCTTTGCCTCGGAGCAGTCGCCAGGTGCTGCTGCTGGATTCTACAACACATTGTCCCCACCTGTCAGTCCGCTACCTAGGAATGCGCAATGAATGGTTCACCCTGTCCACAGTCAGACAGTATACCACATGGTCTCACATGTCTCTCCACCACCCCCTTCCCCACCCATAAGCAGGTAAGGCACATAAGTCTATTTGATCCTGCACGAGGTGTGCTGCAGACCTGAATCATGTTCCCCTGATGTGCCATTTTCTGATTGGCCTATGAGTTGAGGGGTAAACTTTGTCTGTCTGTGCCTGGTGCGTAATGTTTGGTATTTGGCAGGTGTGTACTAGATGCAAGACTTATACAGAAGTCCATTGCTTCAGCTTATTGGATTCTGAGTGTAGCTAAACATTAGGTGACAGGAGCTAAAAATACGAACTTCTTAAAAACTAAGTGTGGAAGCTTCATAAATGACACTCATAATTGTCTCGATTTGTTAGGCGTCAATACACAGTGCGTATCTTTTTAAAATGAGACTACACAAGTAAAATTCTATAAACATATGTAAGTTGATGAGAAACTTTCAAGTGATCCCTGCAATTGTCGATCATTAGTTCATCCTGATTACTTCTAATACATTACAGCACAAATGTTAGAAATGGTCAGGATGGACGAATGAAGTTCTGCTGCAGCATGATGAAAACTATAACTGCTATGATGCATCTCTCTCAACATAGTATTTCTCCATAGGAGCCAGAACTCTGCAGTCCTTTTCCACCTGGTTTTGTGATGTGGCTTGGCATGGTGCAATCTGGGCATTGTAGTTCCACAGGAGTAGGGTGAAAATTACAAGTCTCATGATGCAATGTAATGCAACACAAAAACACATCACTGAATTTTTGTAGCAGCTGGATATCAGCAACACCCATGTCCAGGTCAGATGCCAACTCTGGATTGAAAAGCATCCTTTGCTTCGGGGAACTTCTTGCAGGTGTTTAAAATATGAAAGAAACAATTTATGGGTAAATTTAATTTCTTTCTGAATTGTGTACATTTTTTGTGTGTTGTCACTTCTGGAGACAAAAGATCTTGAATTTTTTTCCTTCAAGGAAAGGATTTTGGGATTGAGTAATGATTAAGTGTTTTAAAATCAAGTCAATTCGCACAGGCTTATTTAAAATAAACATAGGCTGCAAGCATTGAAATTTATTAGGGCCAGATGGGCTGGTTTGCGGAATGCCACAACTTCCCATTGCTGTTCAATTAGCCATGATCACTCTCACTCACTTTAAGAACAGCAGGGTTCATTTACATTTCGACAGTTGGCTATTTGGTAAATTATCAGGTGCTTATTTCAGTCAGTCACTTACTTTTGCCCTACGGACATGTGATATAAGGCTTTTAATTATATAAATGAGTAAATTAAATCTTTTTCAAGTAAGTAGTATTTAAGTGTGTTTAAAGGGAGCCAGTTTAGAAGTCTTGTTGTACGAACAACTAAAGTCAATTCACAATGTCTGGAGCAATTGCAACCATATATAAGAATTGCTTCCCTGTTTGTATTTCCTCCATCCTTTTTACAATAACTCCAGCTACCTGGAGTAGCTACCAAGTTCATCATTCTCTGAGGCGTTATCAACTCCATAAGTCACATGATCTTAGCCAAGTTCCATATTGCACAAAACTCTGTCCTGAGACTAGTCCTCAGTTTCCCTCCCTTGGCTTTCCCTTCTAATCATTAGCAGCATTGCTAGATTTTACTCTTCCAGTACAACAAGTTCTCATTCTTTTTTGAGCTAGAATTGTCTGATTCCAATTTGCGAAGCTCCAGTGCTTTTCCTCATCTTCAATAGGTCAAGGGAACGTTTTTTCTGTGGAAGAGAAAAATGGTGGATAAATAAGTAGGGAGATACAGATCAAGAAATAAGAGGTTGTAAATGTAAACTAAAATTGATGGAAAACAGGTTAATGAAGACTACAGAGTGGGTGGGTGAGTGAAAGGTGCAAATATATTAAACATAATTTGTTGTTGCAGAGAAAATAAGTGCAATGTTCCAAGGTTAGACTGTGGCTAATCCAGCTTGTTTCATAGGGGCAGAAACAGAACTTCACAAACAGTACTTTGAAAAGCAGTTTCCTAAGCCAAGGATTGAGATAGGCCCCAAGTTAATTCATGCATCTAATTTCTACGTTTCCTATTTATAGTCCAAAAGGGTTTTGAGAAGATAAATAATGAACGATTGTTTTACTGGTTGGTAAATCGATAACCAGGCATAAATTAATTAGCACAAGGAAAACAAAAGACGTCATAAGAATTTTTTTCCACATCCTTATTAGAACATAAAATACTTTACCACAAGTTGCCTTTAGGGCAACAAGCACAAGTACTTGCATTTATTTAGTGCTATTTATATGTAGGAAAAGAATCTCTGGGCATTGTACAAGTCTGAATTGTGGTGGGAAATATTAGGAGAGATGATTGAAAAGGTGGGTTTTAATAAGGTTGCGAAAGGACTAGCGAGGCATTGAGTATCCGGGACAATGGGTGAGGCAAGTTGGGATACAAAAAGGGCAATAGTCCGAGGACCGAAGGATATCGGACGCGACATGAGATTGCAGATGCAGGGTGGGTTCTGGCCATGGAGGTATTTTATGACCAGGATTTTAAAGGGAGCCTGTGTAGTTCAGCAAAGCTGGAAGCAGTAGGCTAATGGGAATTAGTACAGGATAGGGTACAGGTGGCAGAGGATATAAGATTGTTTTAAAAGGCAGTTGGATAGGTAGTTGAAAAACAAGAATATAAAAGGATACAGAAAAGGACTGAGATGAGATTAGCGTTGATAGCTTGAGTTGAAACTGGCATAATAGTGCCAAGTAGCCTTTTTCTGTATTACAATATCTGTGAAATGGACAGCTTCTGTTTATGGTGTATTTACTGTAAAGGTGAGAGATATTAGTGAAGAACTTGCAAAGCATGATGGATATCTCCAGTTAGTGGTCAGGGTATTAAATTCCTTCGCATGGGTTGTATCTTCAGCAGTACTGCCGCTTTGACTTTTTCAGCTTCTATTCTAACCCGTCAGCAATAACTTGCATTTATGTAGCGCCTTTAACATAGTAAAATGCCCCACAGCGCTTCACAGGAGCGTCATCAAACAACATTTGACACTGAGCTACATAAGGAGATATTAGGACAGGTGACCAAAGGCTTGGCCGAAGAGGTAGGTTTTAAGATGTGTCTGAGGTGAGAGAGGTGGAGAGATTTAGGGAGGCAATTCCATAGCTTAGGACCTAGGCAGCTGAAGGCACAGCTGCCAGTGGTGAAGCGATTTAAAATCGGGGACGCGCAAGAGGCCAGAATTGGAGGAGCGCAGCAATCTGAGGGTTGGAAGGGGGAGGCCATGGGGAATTTGAAAACAAGGATGAGAATTTTAAAATCGAGACGTTGCAGAACTGGGAGACAGTGTAGGTCAGTGAGCACAGGGGTGATGGGTGAACAGCACTTGGTGCAAGTTAGGATACGGGCAGCAGAGTTTTGGATGAGCTCAAGTTTATGGAGGGTGGAAGATGGGAGGCCGGCCAGGAGAGCATTGGAAGAGTCAAGTCTAGAGGTAACAAAGGCATGGATGAGGGTTTCAGCAGCAGATGAGTTGAGGCAGGGTCCGAGGCAGCTGATGTTACGGAGGTGGAAGTAGGCTGTCTTGGTGATGGAGCAGATATGTTGTTGGAAGCTCATCTCAGGGTCAAATAGGACGCCAAGGCTGCGAGGGAGAGGGATGGAGTTTGTGGCAGGGACCGAAGACACAAGTTTCGGTCTTCCCAATATTTAGTTGGAGGAAATTTCTGCTCATCCAGTTTATGAAGATAAAGAGAGAAATTTTCTTGTTTTAGTTACAAGGTTGCTCATATAAATAGGATGAGGAAGGAATTGCATTGCAACTCATGTATTTATTGTACGAAACAATGATACCGAAAGAATTTAAGAATCTTGTAAGATGTTTTTATAGAAATACCTAATTGCTTCAGCTACCTTGTTTATTTGGAGTACAACCCAGTCGAAGCAACTTGAATATACTTTGCACTGTGATCCTAAAATATTTGTCTTTCTGGAACTAACCAGACCAATCTAAGCACTGCATAACGATGTTGGCAAGGTTGTTGACGATAGAAGTTGCTGATACCTGAAATCTTAGGTTAACAACTTGGAAGTTCACAAGGGCTGAGCGGTTACAACATTGTTCTTTTTAGCCTTGCACTCGAGTAGAGCTCAACTTTGGAACCAACAGACTGTTTTTATATTTTCAACCTGAGAAAATTTCACGGTTGGATCGAAGGACACCATCAGTTCATCTTTTTCCCTTTTCTTACTGTATTAGCAGTTCCTCTTCAAAATGCTTATCAAATGTTACCTTGAAGAGATGTAAGCTAACAGCCCCTACAACCTCCCTTAGTAAGCTATTCCAAAAACTGACCACCCTCTCAGTAATGTTTTGGTACCTCCCACCTGAATCTACCTCTTGTCAGTTTATATTTGTATCTTTTTGTTCAGCTGCCTTGTACCAATTCAGATAGCCCTGACTGATCCTCTACACCCCTAACCCTTATTAATTTGAAAACCTTAATCATATCTCTCCTTAGTTTTCCCTCCAATGAGAAGTCCCAGTTTTTTGAGCTGACCCTCTATTTTATTCTCCAGTCCGTGGTTATAATTTTAGTTCTGATCTGCATCTTTTCCAGCTCAGCTACATCTTGCCTGTAGTATGAGTTGCAGAACTATACACTGTACTCTAGATGTGGCCTGACCATAGGTCCATATAGTATCTAATGATTAATTTGCTTAATTCAGTCTTCCTCTTTTAAACAACTTAACATTTCATAAGATTTTTTGACATAAATCAGATATTGAAATCAGACATTGGCTTAATGTCTTGATGGATCTATCTACTCTAAAACCCAGATTTCTTTCCTGATCCATTTTCCTTGGTATTTTGTCTATAATCATCCGATTTCCCCTGCCTGTTCCACATCCCTAAGTGCATGACATTGTTTTTTTTGCAATGGCAGCTAGGGAGGAACCAAAATGTAGCTATTTTGTTTAGTCTCAATTTCTCAGTGAATATTGTAACATTACTTTTCATGCTGAAGTGACTTATAATTTAATGAGTTGTCTGTGCTTGTATGTCTCATTAGCAGACCATTAAATACCGTACGTATATTAGCTGAAGTTCTGTTGAATCATTACTTAACTGATCTGGCATTTCTCTCCATTATTTCAAATTACCTTTACAGACTTTGGAGCAATTGGGTATTTTTGTTAGTCCGAATATCTGAAATAAACAGCACTGTGCAATATATCTTTTGAATTCCAACATTTAAAAAAAATCCCATCAAACTAACACTCTTAAGCCTCCACTTCCAAATTCTCCTTCCCTTCAGGATTTCATTCATGTATAATCATAGTAGTATATGTAACAAAAGTGGCTGATATTAATTACTCATGGCTTTTTGCTTTGTAACACCTCATCCAAAAAGTGTTTTCTTGTGTTATTTTCAATCAATATGCTGCATACATCGCCTCTGTATAAAGTCCACATAATTTACACTGACACCTCAGTGCAGTACTGAGAGTGCTGCATTATCAGAGTTGCTATCTTTTGGATGAGACAGTAAACCTGACAGGAGTCCTGATGTCATAAAAAGTGCAATTTGAATGCAAGTTTGTTGTTTGTTCCAAATGATGTAACTCATCAAATCTGATTGCAGCATGTTTTAACATATTACATAATGTTATGCTGTGGGCATTGGAAAATTATTGATTGTGAATGAGAGCCATTCATAGTATCATGGTAAGTACAACATAGGCTGCCGTTTGGCCCATTGTGCCTGTGCCAGCTCTTTGAAAGAGCTAGCCAATTAGTCCCATTCCCCTGCACTTTCCGTATAGCTCTGTAAATGTTTTCCCTTCAGGGGACATAGATTCAAGGTAAAAGGCGGGAGGTTTAGAGGGGATTTGAGAAAGAACTTTTTCACCCAGAGGGTGGTTGGAGTCTGGAACTCACTGCCTGAAAGGGTTGTGGAGGCAGGAACCCTCACAACATTCAAGAAGCATTTGGATGAGCACTTGAAATGCCACAGCATACAAGGCTACGGACCAAATGCTGGAATATGGGATTAGAGTAGACAGGGCTTGATGGCCGGCGCGGACACGATGGGCCGAAGGGCCTCTATCCGTGCTGTATAACTCTCTCTAAGCAAGGTTGTTCTTTGCACTGGTAACCTGTACAACTGTGAAGGCTCTGCGTTTAAGCCCACGGGACTCGAATTAAATGTACCTGGATTGGTTTCCACTTCAGTATTCGATTTCTTCAAGTGGAACCACAATTTATTCAACTCTGATTTTAGTAGGTTTGTTTTTGATATGAAGTTGTATACTTTACTATGACTGTTCAAATTAAACATTTTTAATTTGCATATCGTACTTCACAGTATGTTGGACTTTATCATGGTACTTTAACACTTCGTAGTGACGCTAACAATGATATGTAGACAGAGTTGATAGCAGATTGAAATGACTTTCAGACTGGTCTGTAACCCCAGACCCTGGTTTCAGACCTAAACTGCAAATCTTAGACCACAGTATAAAAGCGGTCCTCTGCAGTTTGGATCCCAAAGGGCAATGTTAAGCAGGGCTCGGGAGGGAAGTTTTTGTGTTGATCCCTCTATTGGTTGTCTCTCCTTGGTTAAAAGTAATCTTAACTGCTTTATCTTTTTCTAGCTTCATGACTCCTTTGTATGCAGCTATTACAATATTAAAATGCATTAATATTTTTGTATAATCTGCTAGTCATATACTTTTTCTATTTCCTATTTGGTATACTGGGAAGGAACTAAAACAGGGATCACATCTGTTCCCAATTTAGCAGTAAAGCCATGTAATCGCAATTGCAATTTTTTTTCATAGTCAGAATGACTATATGTCATGAAGCTAGAACTTCAAGTTGTTACATTGACATAATTTAATGTTTTTTGAGCTACATCTACCTTTTAATTTCTCATTTTAATTCTTGATATTGTCAGGAAAGGTACATTTCTCAAAGCAAAAACAAGGGTCAACTCTTTTTGCCCAGCCAGCTACTAAGATTGCAATTTGTTTAACAGCAAAAGAAATAAACATTTAAAACATAGCAAAAAGAGGAAAATCGCACACTTAGTGACTCATTAGGGTGTTTAACTCAGTAAGGTCCATTGAAGTGTGTGCCTTCATGCCTAACATAGAATTGGTTGGATTTATTATGGGTTTTCCCATATATTCCAACCATAAATTGCTGACCAAGTACATAGTGTACATGCCATTTGGATAACCGTATCAATATAGTGTTGGTTTGATGCAGAAAATTTTCTTCCTTTTTCAAAAGGGTTTACCAAAAAAGCCAAGACCAGACACTTTTGTCATTGGAAATGGATTGAAGAAGAAAGATTGGCACGATGATGAGGCAATCAGAGCAGATGCAGCAAAATCAGGTATGTATTTATCAATAGTAGTTTCCAACTGTCGTTCCTGAAGAAAGCTAGCTGGTTATGCAGGAGTGGTTGGGTTTGATAAATGTACTTGCAAAACTAACCACCTTTTATAGTTGTGAAATAAACTATGGACCTACGCAAAACTTAATTTTTTTAACTTGTTCTGGTAAATCTCTCATGGTATTGCCTGTGGCAATTAGAAGAGTTGGTTGGGAACTAAAGAAAAAGATGGACATTGGAGAGACTTAGAGTGGGCTAGGAATTGAAGAAAATGAGGCACAATTCAGGGTTAAAGAGCAGGCCAGGAATGGAAAAGAAAATGAAGAACAATGAGGTGGTAGAAAGAGTTGGTTTGGAATTAAAAAAGAAATGGGTTACAATTGGGGATTGAAGAATGGGCAGGGAATAAAAGAGGCACAATGTGGGGCTTGAAGAGCAGGCTGAGAATGAAGAGAAAGAAGATAGAGGGACAACAGGGTGTTGACAAAAAAAGAATATCTGGTATTAGAAAGAGCTATATGAAGGGCCTTAAAGTCAGGACTGGAAATGAAGAGGAAAATATGGAGGAGCAACAGGAGGTTGGAAAAAGAGGTTTGGGGGGAAATGCTGACTGGGGCGGGAATAGGATTTGGGGCATTAGGGCTAAGTGCAGAAAAAAATTCACGAGGCTGGGCATAGGGCATGATGTATTATGAGGAAAACAATATCAGACAGAAAATTAAACATAGAAGTTGCTAGATGAAAAATTACCACGGTCCATCTCGATCACCTTCTACCATCCTGGTAGTCACATGATACAACAATAATGAAGTTCTTGTCTAATCATAACAATCAATCTGTATCAATTAGTTTACCACAGACCCAGAAATGACCCAAGGAAAACCCCAGTGGTGGAGAGCTTTGAGAATGATAGGTCCAAAGTCACCTTTTTGCTCCCAAGCTATACTTACCACTCGTTATATCTCAAATTACTCATATACTGCATCCCAAAATGAAAATGTTTCTGAAAGAAATCCATCTAATTTGCATTTGAATGAACCAACACTAACTGCTCCCACCATCTCCCTGGGGAATCTGTCCTATAGATTGACCATTCGCCCACTGAAATATTGTTTCAGCAGATTAGTTTTGAATTTACTCCCCTTCCCCCTTCAAATGCAGACAGTGTCCCCTGGTTCTGCTATTCTGGACAAAGTCATGGTCTACATTATTCCAGTGAGAACATGCCCAATTTACATAATCGCTATATATGAACAGTGGGGCTACGACGGAGCTAAGCACCAAACCAGTAGGAATCTCTGAACAGGGCTAGGAAATTTGAGAGTGGGAGCTAGCAACCGTTTAAGAGCAGGATGGGGACATTTCAGAGCAATAATGTGCTGCCACCAGGATGCAGGGTCAAGGTCAAGATCGGATTTGCGAATTTAAAGAAAAGGAAAGTTGAAGGATGTGGATATCAAAAAGTTCAAATAATGTTTTCAAAAATTGAGAAGCTACATGAACTTAAAAAGGAGAGGTTGTAGTAGGACAGAGAAAGTTCACAATGTACCAAAAAAAACCACTTTTATAGTTATAAAATGAACTACCTACCTATGCAACACTGAAAACTAAGCTCTGAGAGATGGGCAGAGGTGCTGTCTACTATTGGATCGTGACATTGTTGACAGGTAAATAGGGAACTTTCATCATAAATGTTGATTTGAAACATTGAAGTAGATGTGTTAGTCAAAATTGTGACAAGAAGTTACATTTTTAGAATAGGAAGCGCATGCATACTCAAGATTTTAAATATACTTCAAAACAAAAACTGCCTGTTGTGTTGCCCATGGTCAGTTGATGAATGTAAGTTTTGTTCATGGACAAGATGGGAACGAGTTGGGGGAAGTCTATCGAAATGTGCTTTGCAGCATCACCTACTGGCCACAGCTTGCAAGTTCATTGTTACAGGCAACTGTTTACATACAGGGTTTCCATTCTAAATGTTTAGAGGTTGTTTCAGTATTAAATATTGATGTAAAAGTGTACATATCTAGATTTTCTAAATATCTATCAATCCAACTAGTTGTAATGGATATTGTATATTTTCAGTGTCCTTTCAAGTTTTGACTTGATTGATTCCAGACTTGTTCATTAATTTCATATACTCAAAAACTTGCCATTTGAAAAGTTAATGGATGGTACAGATAATGACAAATATAGTTATCAATCAATTAAATTTTTGACTTTTTTTTCTCCTGTTTGGAGTTGGGGATTTTAAATGAATACAGTGAATGCCCCTGATTTGACTTAAATGAAAAATTAATTATGAAATGGATTCCACAGTTGCTTAAATGTTCCACTATATCAATCTGTAGTTCAGAACTGATTTTAATTCTGCACTCCCAACATCCAATTAAAAACTGTACCATTGATGCCTATAAGCCTTCATTATAATTGTTTAGTGTCTTTTGGTGACTTCAGTCTTATCAAATTCAAAGTTTTTCCTTAGGTTTTGCCTTTTTTAATAAAAGAGAAATGAAACCAATGTAAAATTGAACATGAAAGCTTTTACTCTTTTTATTGGTGAGATTAAAAAATGGAATGATCTACATCAAACTATAAAATGAAAAGTCTTGCATCTAGCATACATTTCCCAAATCATTTCAAAAACACCACATCTCAAAAGTGTCACAGACTCATAGGTTACAGCATGGAAGGAGGCCGTTCGGCCCATTGAGTCCATGCCGGATGCAAGAGCAATCTAGCTAGTCCCACTCCCCCGCCCTTTCCCTGTAGCCCTGCAATTTTTTTCCTTTCAAGTACTTATCCAGTTCTCTTTTAAAAGCCATGATTGAATCTGTCTCCACCACCCCCTTGAGCAGTGGCATTCCAGATCCTAACCACTTGCTGTGTTTAAAAAAAAGTTTATCCTCATGTCACCTTTGGTTCTTTTGCCAATCACCTTAAATCTATGTCCTCTGGTCTTTGACCCTTCTGCCAATGGGAACAGTTTTTTTTTATTCGTTCACGGGATGTGGGCGTCGCTGGCAAGGCCGGCATTTATTGCCCATCCCTAATTGCCCTCGAGAAGGTGGTGGTGAGCCGCCTTCTTGAACCACTGCAGTCCGTGTGGTGACGGTTCTCCCACAGTGCTGTTAGGAAGGGAGTTCCAGGATTTTGACCCAGCGACAATGAAGGAACGGCGATATATTTCCAAGTCGGGATGGTGTGTGACTTGGAGGGGAACGTGCAGGTGGTGTTGTTCCCATGCGCCTGCTGCTTTTGTCCTTCTAGGTGGTAGAGGTCGCGGGTTTGGGAGGTGCTGTCGAAGAAGCCTTGGCGAGTTGCTGCAGTGCATCCTGTGGATGGTACACACTGCAGCCACAGTGCGCCGGTGGTGAAGGGAGTGAATGCTTAGGGTGGTGGATGGGGTGCCAATCAAGCGGGCTGCTTTATCTTGGATGGTGTCGAGCTTCTTGAGTGTTGTTGGAGCTGCACTCATCCAGGCAAGTGGAGAGTATTCCATCACACTCCTGACTTGTGCCTTGTAGATGGTGGAAAGGCTTTGGGGAGTCAGGAGGTGAGTCACTCGCCGCAGAATACCCAGCCTCTGACCTGCTCTCGTAGCCACAGTATTTATATGGCTGGTCCAGTTAAGTTTCTGGTCAATGGTGACCCCCAGGATGTTGATGGTGGGGGATTCGGCGATTGTAATGCCGTTGAATGTCAAGGGGAGGTGGTTAGACTCTCTCTTGTTGGAGATGGTCATTGCCTGGCACTTATCTGGCGCGAATGTTACTTGCCACTTATGAGCCCAAGCCTGGATGTTGTCCAGGTCTTGCTGCATGCAGGCTCGGACTGCTTCATTATCTGAGGGGTTGCGAATGGAACTGAAAACTGTGCAGTCATCAGCGAACATCCCCATTTCTGACCTTATGATGGAGGGAAGGTCATTGATGAAGCAGCTGAAGATGGTTGGGCCTAGGACACTGCCCTGAGGAACTCCTGCAGCAATGCCCTGGGGCTGAGATGATTGGCCTGCAACAACCACCACCATCTTCCTTTGTGCTAGGTATGACTCCAGCCACTGGAGAGTTTTCCCCTTGATTCCCATTGACTTCAATTTTACTAGGGCTCCTTGGTGCCACACTCGGTCAAATGCTGCCTTGATGTCAAGGGCAGTCACTCTCACCTCACCTCTGGAATTCAGCTCTTTTGTCCATGTTTGGACCAAGGCTGTAATGAGGTCTGGAGCCGAGTGGTCCTGGCGGAACCCAAACTGAGCATCGGTGAGCAGGTTATTGGTGAGTAAGTGCCGCTTGATAGCACTGTCGACGACACCTTCCATCACTTTGCTGATGATTGAGAGTAGACTGATGGGGCGGTAATTGGCCGGATTGGATTTGTCCTGCTTTTTGTGGACAGGACATACCTGGGCAATTTTCCACATTGTCGGGTAGATGCCAGTGTTGTAGCTGTACTGGAACAGCTTGGCTCGAGGCGCAGCTCGTTCTGGAGCACAAGTCTTCAGCACTACAGCTGGGATGTTGTCGGGGCCCATAGCCTTTGCTGTATCCAGTGCACTCAGCCGTTTCTTGATATCACGTGGAGTGAATCGAATTGGCCGAAGACTGGCTTCCGTGATGGTGGGGATATCGGGAGGAGGCTGAGATGGATCATCCACTCGGCACTTCTGGCTGAAGATGGTTGCAAACGCTTCAGCCTTGTCTTTTGCACTCACGTGCTGGACTCCGCCATCATTGAGAATGGGGATGTTTGCAGAGCCTCCTCCTCCCGTTAGTTGTTTAATTGTCCACCACCATTCACGTTTCTCTCTATTTACTCTGTCTAGACCCTTCATGATTTTGAATACCTCTATCAAATCTCCTCGCAACTGTCTCTGTTCCAAGGAGAACAATCCCAGCTTTTCCAGTCTATCCACGTAACTGAAGTCCCTCATCCCTGGAATCATTCACACCGTAGCATTGCACCTCAAAGCATCATAATTCTATAAGAGGCCACAAAGAGTGATTATACGCAATTATGTATTACCAATCCAATACAATGTGAATAACTCAAAGTGGCAAAACATGCAGATGCAGAATGAGTGACCATCAGGAAATCAAATAGTCAAACCCTTAATTTTTTTTCCCAAAGTTATCTTTCACTAACTGGCAAGTACCAGAAAACTGACTAATCAAATTGCTCAAGATTTCAACACTTATTGTCTCCTATTTTCCATCACTCAGGTTAATGTTTTTATCTATAGATAATACAAACAAAATTAGTCTGAAAGTCATTAAACTTGGTTACAAAATTGGTTGCTTAATGTTATAAATGCATACAAGAATACCCTCCGATAGGTCTACCAATCTGTCTGAAACTTGGGGCTTATGTTGGAGGTTTCACTTGGTCCTGGATGTTGGAACTTTGCAGCAGCTGTTGACAAATCATGTGGGTGTGCCTATCGTGGAAGTTGTAGTTTTCACCCTGCTGCTGAAGAACTACAATACGCACAGAACTCACACCCAGGTAGAAAGGGACTGAGGAAATCTAATTCCTGAGGAAAAAAATCTGTCTCCGTACTAGAGTGCTACCTTACCCACTTAGCAAAGCATTGCAGATGATCGATTTTGTGATATCACTGCTTGGCATTTGTCAAAGGGAATGAAACCAGTCAGAAATTGTGGTTCATGTAGGAACCAATGACATGGGAAAGAATCGGATGGAGTTCTTTGTAGAGGGAGATTGAGGAATGTAAGGAAAATGCCCTGTAAATTTCCCCATATATATTCTCAAAATGGAGTATCAGATTGAAGGTGTGCAACAAAATTACGTCTGGACCCTGATGGAATTATGGAATATTATAAATGGTTAAGAGCTGTGAATGCCTGTGAGAACCAGGCATTTTCACAGACCAGTGGGAAACATAATATCAAGGCGACAGACCAGAGATAGTTCAGTGAAAAGAAACAAACTTACAATTCTTCAACTGACAAACACTAGTTCTTTGTTCTGTTGGAGAAGGAAAAGGTAAGGGAATAAATTACCACCTGACATGTCTTGGTCCTGAAGTTGACAGCAACCGGAGTGACTGGAAGGACATGAAAATGGTTGTTTAAAATGATTGATTCCAAAAGAGGTGAATTGTTCTGACACATTGGTCAATTGAAGGGAACGGCGGTTTTTCCTTTTTGAATTTAAGATATATAAGATTGTCAGTTATTGGTTGGAAGGTAGGAGACCTTAAGGCCATAAGATAGGAGCAGGAGTAGGCCATTTGGCCCTTCGAGCCTGCTCCACCATTTAATGAGATCATGGCTGATCTGATTTTTACCTCAACTCCAGTTTCCTGCCTTTTCCCCATGTCCTTTGATTCCCTTGCTGATCAAAAATTTGTCTAACTCAGCCTTGAATATATTCAATGACTCAGCCTCCACAACTCCTTGGGGTAACGAATTCCAACGATTCACGACCCTCTGGGAGAAGACATTCCTCCTCATTTCCGTCTTAAACGGGCGACCCCTTATTCTGAGACTATGCCCCCTAGTTTTAGATTCTCCCATGAGGGGTAACGTCCTGTCAGCATCTACCCTATCGAGTCCCCTCAGAATTTCATATGTTTCAATAAGATCTCCTCTCATTCTTCTAAACTCCAATGAGTATAGACCCAATCTGTTCAATCTTTCCTCATAAGACAACCCTTCCATACCCGGAATCAACCTAGTGAACCTTCTCTGAACTGCCTCCAATGCAAGTATGTCCTTCCTTAAATAAGGGCACCAGAACAGTACGCAGTACTCCAGGTGTGGTCTCACCAGCACCCTGTACAGTTATAGCATGACTTCTCTGCTTTTATACTCCATCCCCCTAGAAATAAAGGCCAATATTCCGTTTGTTTCCGGATTACCTGCTGCATCAGTATGTTGACATTTTGTGTTTCGTGTACAAGGACACCCAGATCCCTCTGTACCACAGCATTTTGTAGTATTTCTCCATTCAAATAATATTTTGCTTTTTTAAATTTTCCTCCCAAAGTGGATGACTTCACATTTTCCCCTTCATAAAACCATGTTGACTCTCCTTGATTGTATTATGAGTAGGGATAAAGGATTTGTTCTCTGGCCGGTTGTGAGAAGTGGTGTTCCCCACGGATCGACACTGGGGCCTAATCATTTCACCATACGTATTAATGACTTTGATGAAAGAATAGATGTGTATATGCAAGTTTGCAGATGACACTAAGTTAGGAGACATGGCAAATTGTGTAGCTGGGAAGGGGACATTATAAAGGGATACAGACAAAGTAAATGTAATGCTTGACTGCTTTGACAGTGTATTAGGGATGCTCTGAGCTAATTTGCATATTAACCTGGTTATGGCCAGTTGCCCAGGTGGCACAATAGGAATGAAAGAAGCAGCTCCTCTGGGTGACCGCAACTATAACATCTGGGATAAATCAATATTAAGGTATATGACTTTTTAAAAAAAACTTAAGGACTAATTAAATAAGAGTATTATGCATAAGTACATACCAAGGACTAGTAAGGGCAGATTTAAGAAATGTGACACAAAATAGATTAATAAGAAACAAAAATTCTGCAAAGCCAATAAGGAGACGGATGAGGGACCTTGGGAAATATAAAGGAACTCCAAGAAATCTAAACAAAAAAGTGATTAGAGGGGAAAAGATGGAACTAAAAGTGAGCATAGTTGTGGAAGACAAGCATAACATCAAGCGCGTTATCAAAGAATTGAAACCCCTTAAAGTTCGACAAGAAAGGCTGCTGCACAAGTTTAAGGCCATAGGTATCCTAGATAAAACTTGGAGGTGGATAAAGAAAAGACTGAAAGAGAAAGAAGCAGGTATTGGTTAGGGAGTGATGTCAAATTGTGATGCACTGAATAAAGCGTCCCATGGATTGGTGTGGAGCCCCCGATGTTTCTGATTTATGCAAACAACCTGGATTCAGAAACATAATATAAGTTGGTCAGATTTGCTGAAGATATCAAAACCAGGGAGGGCAGTAGAATTTGAAGAAGGACCTCGACAACACATCTAACTGGGCAGGGTGTTACACAGTGGAAGAAAAAAAATGGTATTGAATTGGAATCGAGTAGAGACCAAAACAAACCTGGGAGTAACAGTAGACTCAACACTGACAGCCTCCAGTTACAGAAGAGCAACAAGTAACAAAGCATACTGAGAAACTGAATATTGGGGAAATCAGTGAAGTACAAATTTGCTGAAGTTGTGCATTATTCCAGTTGTGCCACTTTAAATTCTAACAGATACAAAGGGAACATCCAAGCCCTGGAAGCGGCACCAAGAAGTACCATGAGGTTGATCCTTAGTGTCAGACTAATGGATTATGAGGAAAGTTTAGAAAAAAATTGGATTCTTCAGCATTGAAAGGAAGCATTGATAGGCCATCTCATTGAAGTATTTAAAATATTGTTATGTGAAATAGAAAAAGTCAGTCTTGAGCACCACTTCATTAAACCATGCAGGATGAAGGAACATAGGTATAAACTGGTTAAAGGCAAGCTCAAGATTGATGTCAGGAATCATCTGTTCATGCACAGGATGATCAGTACCTGGCATCATCATCCAGCTAGAGTGGTGGATGCAAAATATCTGAAGTCATTTAAGGGGCAGTTAGATGCTGTGGTTGGGGAAGGGTGGAATGTGGTGGCTTTCAATGGAAGGATGGGCTGAATGGCCTACTTCATCTGTAGTTACCCTTTTTTGATTTTGGGAATGTTTTGGCAGCAGGAGCACTCTTCCCAAGAAAGTTATCAATGAAATTCTCAGCCTGATTTAAACTAACTCCAGACTGTACCATTTACCTTTTCTGAATTTGTGAGCAGCATCTTTTTCATACTCGCCTTTCTATTTCAATATAGTCATGGACTCAACAAAGGAAATCTGGACTCCATATTTATTTGCGTCTTAAGAGCTACATGCGTTTACAATTGCAAGTATTCAACTATACAGATTGCAGTCTTTCCAGCAGCATTGTGCAACAATACTTGCATATCAAAACTCTTGGCAAAATGTTTTCATCTCTTATATCCTCCAATAAAATTGAATTATCTCGAGGGTAATCTTGAGTTTTGGTTCTGCTTGATGTCTCTGCGTAGGTGTTTGGGATACCACTGGTCTGAAATGAGTCTAGCATTGTGGAGACAATGACCAAAACAGTGGACTAGTGATTAAGAAGTGAAAGGAATGAGCATTGACTATTTGGTCATGGGTTTTCTGGTGCAATTTTGTATGGAGTTGTTTTAAAATTAAAGTGATGAACTTTATGAAGAGTTCCTGGTGAGAATCTTTATGAAATAAAAACAGAAAATGCTGGAAATACTCCAAGTCAGGCAGCATCTGTGGAGAAAGAAACAGTGAACCTTTCAGGTTGATGACCCTTCATCAGAACTGGAAGAAGTTGATGATTAAACAATTTTTAAGCAAGTACAGAGCCAGAGAAAGGTGTGGGGAGGGGAGGAAAGAATCAAAAGGGAAGGTCTGCAATAGGATGGAGGTCAGGAGTGATTAAATAACAAAAAGGATGATGATGCAAGGCAAGGAGGGTGATAATTGGACAAGTAAAGAAACAAAAGATAGGTCTAGTGGAGCTGTAAATGACAACATGAGAACCATTACCAGCACCTGCTGTCTGAAAAAATTTTCCACACCGTTCACCTGAGGAAAGAGGAAGCCTCCGCAAGCTTGTGGAATTTAAAATAAATTTGTTGGACTATAACTTGGTGTTGTAAAATTGTGTACAATTGTCAACCCCAGTCCATCACCGGCATCTCCACATCATGAAAAAATGGGAGCAGAGGTTATGATCTGAAGTTATTGAAATCAATGTCTCCTCTGGAAGGTTGTAAAGTGCCTAATCAAAAAATGAGGTGCTGTTCCTCGAGCTTCTGTTGAGCTTCATTGGAACAGTGTAAGAGGCTGAGGACAGAGATGTCAGAGTGGGAGTGAGATGGGGAATTAAAATGGCAAGACCGAGGATTCCCCTCCACTATAGTTGGCAGTGCCCTCAACCGTGTCCGTCCTATTTCCCGGACTTCTGCTCTCGCCCTTCCCTGCCCTCCCAGAACCGTGATAGGGTCCCCCTTGTCCTTATCTTGCGCCCCACCTGCCCTCCGCCAATGCTATCAGAGATCTTCCCTTTTGTTCTTTCCTCCCCTTTTCCCCTAGTTCTGTACATACTTAAAAACTCTTTAATCTTCAACTTCTTCCAGTTCTGAGGAAGGGTCATCAACCTGAAACATTAAACAGTTTCTTTCTCCACAGATACTGCCTGACTTGCTGAGTATTTCCAGCATTTTCTGTGTTTATTGCAGATTTCCAGCTTCCGCAGTATTTTGTTTTTGAGACTCTTTGAAAGAGTACCTCGTAGTTTTGGTGTCTTATGCAGATTTTCAACATAAACTGGGAATAGCAATTAGATAAAGAGGGAATGAGAGCGCTAGAAATAGATAGAGGGACATCAATATTGCAATGTGATGGTGTAGAGACAGATATAATACTAGGATGGAGAGCACGCCAGCCAAGATTTAGAGACCGGGACCACAACAGATGAGGAGAGACTGTACTGTGCTTTTTTGTTTGATGCAATTTTGGGGGAAAATAGCTTTTGTTACATGTCATGGCAGTATTGGTAAAGTCTTAAGGTTATTTTTGAATATTTTGTTGAGTGAAAAATGGTCTGTTTTGATGCCACAACAGTGTTTTGCAAATTTGGACTTTTTTTGATAACTGAATGATGCTGCTTTTAAAATGTAAAAGGTTGCATCAAAACCTAGCTGGAGTACCTGGGAATATTTACTAATGAAATTAGGAAATCAGAGTTTTATTGCTCTGATAGGCCTCAGCTGTTTTTCATAATGACTACTAGAGATTGGGTATGTACATTTCATTTATGGCACCTTGTGGAGAGTATATATGAGCTTTTAAAAAAATGGACCAGTTATGGCACCTGTGTAAGAAATCTGATAGATACATGATACGGATCCTTGGCCTGTGGAAGGCCTCTCCAAACTCATGGACTATTCCTTTTTAAATTGAAACCTTGGATTAAGCGATCTAAATCCTGAACTTTTGAATTTAAATTTTCAAACAACCTATAGTGAAACTGTTGCTAAGTCTCCGAACTGCTTGCTTCAATGCTGCAGGCTTTATTTAACTTTGTCCACTGATCCCTGAGTATATCCTATGAGGGATAACGAACCATTGCAAGAAAGCCACAACTATAGAATCAAGATTTAACAGTAAATTTGATAGATACTAAGATTAATTATTGAGGGTGAGTATAACTTTCAGTACTTTCCTTTTGCTTTATCCTATTAGGAATTGGAGAACAGGGAAAGCCTGTCCCAATGTCTGATGAAGATCGAGCTGATCAAGCATACAGGGAAAATGGTTTTAACATCTACGTGAGTGATAAAATCTCTCTGAATCGGAGCCTCCCTGACATTCGACATCCAAAGTGAGTGAAGCAGCTTCCTTCCATCTTGAAATAATTAAGTCGTCCTTATTTGGTTAAAATATTAGCAAGCTTGGAACTATCTATAATCAACCATATTGTTTTGTTGATACACATCCTTTTTACAGAGATCTTCTTTGCATTGCAGCTTTCCCATTACAGTCCCCACCACTTGCATTGTCCACCCTTAGCACGGACAGCTGCCTATATGGGGCAAATAGCGCTAAACATTTGCCATTTCCATAGGAGTCTGTTACAAAGGTGATGCTTAAAACATATTTTGCATGCCGACAAATTTCGGGCAGTTCAATAAATACTTAGCCTGTACTTATCCATTTAAAAGGCTCGACTGATTTCAGGCAAAGTCAGGTCCTCAAGCACTTTCAATGACCTGTTCACACCTTGTTAATCCTCTGTATTGTATTTTCTCATTTAAAAGGCTCTGCTGCTTTCAGGCGAAGTCGGGTCTTCAAGCAGTTTCAATCAGGCGTTCGCACCTCGTTGAAGTGCGGTTACCTTAGTGATGAGAATCTGGATGCAGCTGCTAACAATTAGGAGAGGCGGATGAAAAAAAAGTGAGGAAGCAGTACTTCAGTTGTACACACCCTTGGTCAGAGCCCATCTGGAGTACTGCCTTCAGTTTTGGGCACCGAAAAGATATATTGACCTTGGAAAGGATGCAACGCAGATTCACCAGAATGCTACCAGGGCTTAAAGGGTTAAATTATGAGGCAAGGTTGCATAAACTTGGGTTGCATTCCCTTAAGTTCAGAAGATTGAGGAATGATCTAATGGAGGTGTTCAAAATTATAAAAGGATTCAATAGAGTAGATGCAGAGGAGCTATTTCCTCTGGTGGGGAAATCCAGAACAAGAGGGCATAATCTTTAAAATTAGAGCTAGGCCATTCAGGAGTGAAACCAGGAAGCACATTTTCACACAATGGGTACTGGAAATGTGGAATTCTCTTCCCCCAAAAGGCTGTGGATGCTGGGACAATTGACATTTTCAAGACTGAGATCAATCGATTTTTGTTAAGGGTATTAAAAGGATATGGATTTGAGGTATGGATCAGCCATGATCTAATTGAATAGCAGAACAGACTTGAGAGGCTGAATGCCCTACTTTTTCCATAATTAGAGATCTGGACCATCAGGATCATAACTATTGCATTTTTTGTAACAACCTTCCTGTGAGCCACCTCATCAAACGTCTTCTGAAAATTCATTTGCACATTTACTGTATTCACTTTATACAATTTTTTTAAAACTCTTAAAATTAACAAACACATCTTATCTCTAATAAATCCATACTGGCTGTCCTTCGTTAGCCTATCCATCTCTAAACGCTCAGTGATTTGATCTCAAATTAAGGACTTTAAGAGCTTGCCCGCAACTGACTTTAGACTAACTAGTCTAAAGTTACCCAATTTACCCTTCTCTCCTTTCTTGAATAGAGGTGTTATATTGGTGACTTTCCAGTCCCCTGGCACAATTTGCATATCTTAAAAATCGTGGTCAGATCCCCTGCTATCTTACTTCCTTCAATAGCCTAGGGTGCATTTCATCAGGACCTGGTAACTTATCTCCTTTTGAGTTTTGCTAATTTTATTCTGAGCCAAATCCCTTTTTTAAGTTATCTCTAACAATTTTTCCACATCTGTTGTACACCTACATTCTCATTTCAGCTTGGCTCAGTGGAAGTACTCTTGGCTAACTTGAGGTTGACACCTCAATGCCGTACTGAGGCAATGCTACACTGTCGGAGATGCCTTCTTTCAGATGGGTTGTTAAACTGAAGTCCCATTCAGGTGGACGTAAAAATCGCATTGGCACCATTTGAAGAAGGACAGAGTTCTCCATGTTCTGGCCAACATTTATCCATTGACCAATACCACCAAAGCAGTTAATTGGTCATTATCTCATTGTTATTTGTAGGACCTGGCTGAGTGCAGATTGGATGCTGGGTTTTCCTGCTCAAAGATTTGTATTTATATAATGCCTTTCATGGCCTCAGGACGTCCCAAAGCGCTTTACAGCCAAATAAGTACTTTTGAAGTATAGTCACTGTGGTAATATAGGAAACAATGACTACACTTCAAAAATAATTCTGTGAAGCACTTTGGAGCTTGCTGAGGATGTGAAAGGTGCTGCATAAGTGCTCCAAGTCAGGCCTTTCTGTCATCATTCATAAAAACTAGAGCATAATATTTATTTCATATCTCTGCTATACCTTCATCCTTCACAACTAGATTCCTCCTTAATCCCTGAGCAATCCCATCCTCCCTGTGTGTTATTTTACTCTTGATGTGGTTTCACAAATTGAATTAGGGAGAATGAATTGAGTTTTCTCATATTGGAAAATATGAAGTATTTTCAAAAATACAAATGAAGGTGACTTTTTGAAAGGCTGCTCTTATCCAAGTTACAATTGTAGGTGATATTAGAGAAGAATATCAGCCAGTGGATCATGCTCCCTACTACAATCCAGCAACCTCAAATGGGAGTAAACTTGTGTGAATATTACACTAGAACAGGATCCAGCTCAGCTGTGATGTGCCCTGTCGTTAAATATCTTCCTAACACTCACTGTCCAGGCCCTCAGAAATTATGACCATTTGAGCACTTGGTGCCCATGGAACCATGCCCCCCAGCAAGGATTGAGTGGAGAAGGGAAAATTAGCAGATAAAGGAGGGAGATTGTTTTCAAGTAAAGATCTATTACCCCTACTGTAAATACTTATGTCCAGTTGAGCAAAGCTGTTTGTGCCAAAAAAATACTAGCTCACTAAGCACCTCGCGACTGTGGGTGCAATCTATTGTCAGCCTATCTTCAGCCTCTTGTGTTCTGACACAGTTTGAAACTGCTTTAACATTGCATGCAACTTGTGCTCATATGACTGGTTCCTAATGTGTGGATCTTGAGCAGTACAACATGAAGGTAAACCTACGAGGATTCATCAAGGTCAGTGGCTGTCAAAATGTTTTTTTTTAAAAAAGTATCTAGCTGGCCACTGGCCTTAGTGAATTCTGGACAGTTTACCTTTGGGTTACAGCAGGCTACATGAGACCTGTGCATTGGAACTGGTGATGCTAGCACAGGTCTTGCTTAGTGTAATAAAAACAGTTTGGCTACGAGGACACCAGTGTCCATGAGGCAACTTCTGCTATTTAAACTTCTAAAGTAAAATAAGAGGGCAATATTAGTAGGGGACTTCAACTACCCTAACATCAGCTGGGATTCAAACAGTGTGAGGGGCACAGAGGGTGCAAAATTCTTGATCGGTGTCCAGGAGAACTTTTTTAGCCAGTAGGTGACAAGCCCAACAAGAGGGGATGCAATTCTAGATTTAGTCCTGGGAAATGAAGATGGGCAAGTGGGCGAAGTGACAGTGGGTGACCATATTGGGGATAGTGATAATAATTCAGTTAGTTTTAGCATTATTATGGAAAAGGACAGAGTTAAATCAGGAGTAAACATTTTAAATTGGGGGAAGGCAAATTTTACAGAACTAAGAGGTGATTTGGCAGAAGTGGTGATTTGGCAACTACTTGAGGACAAATCAGTGGCAAGCCAATGGGAGGCACTAAAAAGTGAAATTTTACAGGTACAATGTAGACACTTCCCCTCAACAAGAAAGGGTGGCACTGCCAAAACTGGAGCCCCCTGATTGTCTAGAAGTATACAGGGCAAGATAAAGCAGAAAAAGAAAGTTTATGACTGTCACTGAAAATTAAATACTGCAGAAAGCCTAGAGGAGTAGAGAAAGTACAGGGATGGCGTTAAAAAAGGAAAGCAAAGAGAGGGCATGAAAAAATATTAGCCAGTAAGATTAAAGAAAACCCAAAGATGTTTGATCAGTACATTAAGAACAAGAGGATAGCTAAGGAAAAGGTGAGACCTATCAAGGATGATGAGGATAACTTATGTGTAGAAGCAGAGGATAATGGGTAGGGTTTTAAATGAATATTTTGTCTCCATATTCACAAAGGAAAGGGATGATCCGGATGTACTAGTTAAAGAGGAGAGGTTTGAAATATTGGATATGGTAAACATTACGAGAGAGGAAGTACTAGAGGGACTGGAATCCTTGAAGTTGATAAGTCACCAGGGCCGGGTGGATTGTTTCCTAGGCCATTGAAGGAAGCCAGGGAGGAAATAGCGGATGCTCTGAGGATCATTTTCCAATCCTCACTAGGTACAGGGGACATACCGGAGGACTGGAAGCCTGCAAACGTAGTACCACTGTTTAAAAAGGGTACGAGGGAAAGGCCGAACAATTATAGGCCGGTCAGTCTTGCCTCGGTGGTGGGCAAACTATTAGAATCAATATTGAGCGATAGGATAAACTGTCACTTGGAAAGGCATGGTTTAATCAGGGATAGTCAGCATGGATTTGTTCAGGGAAGGTCATGCCTTACAAATCTGATTGAATTCTTTGAGTAAATGACCAGGAGGATTGATGAGGGTAGTGCAGTGGATGTTGTCTACATGGATTTTAGTAAGGCATTTGACAACGCAGACTGGTCAGAAAGGTAAAAGCCCATGGGATACAGGGAAATGTGGAAAATTGGATCCAAAATTGGCTCAGTTTCAGGAAACAAAGGGTAAAAGTCGATGGATGTCTTTGCGAATGGAAATCCGTTTCCAGTGGTGTGCCACAGGGTTCAGTGTTGGGTCCCTTGCTGTTTGTGGTATATATTAATGATTTGGACTTGAATGTAGGGGGCATGGTTGGCAAATTTGCAGATGACACAAAAATTGGCCGTGTAGTTGATAGTGAAGAGGATAGTTGTAGACTCTAAGAAGATATCAGTGGGTTGGCGGAGTGGCAGAAAAGTGGCAAATGGAGTTCAACCCGGAGAAGTGTGAGGTAATGCACTTAGGGAGGACAAACAGTGAAAGGGAATATGCAGTAAACGGGAATATATTGAGAGGGGTAGAGGAAGTGAGAGACCTTGGAGTGCGTGTGCACAGGTCCCTGAAGGCGGCAGTACAGGTAGATAAGGCATACGGAATGCGCTCCGTTATTAACCGAGATATAGAATACAAAAGCAGGGATGTAATAATGGAACTGTATAAAATGCTGATAAGGCCACAGCTGGTTTTAGAATTTCAAAGCAAGCAGAAAGGTGGCACAGCAGAGGGAAATGAATAGAATTCCAGAGGGCAGGAGATGTACTAGGTGAATGAGTGTCCACTGATTGAGTGGAGAGAGCAAGGAAAAATCTTGTGTCTGAAGGATTGTGCGCAGTTCTGATCTCCACGTTACAGGAAGGACGTAATTGCTCTGGAGGGAGTGCAGAGAAGATTTACAAGAATGTTGCCAGGGCTTGAAAATTGCAGCTACGAGGAGAGATTGGATAGGCTGGAGTTGTTTTCCTTGGAGCAGAAGAGGCTGAGGGGAGACTTGATTGAGGTGTATAAAATTATGAGGGGCCCAGATAGAGTAGACAGGAAGTACCTGTTTTTCCCCTAGCGGAGAGTTCAAGAACTAGAGGACATAGATTTAAGCTGATTGGCGGAAGGATTAGAGAGGACATGAGGAAAAACTTTTTTACCCCAGAGGGTGGTGGTGTATGGAATTCACTGCCTGAATTGGTGGTGGAGGCTGGGACCCTCAACTCTTTTAAAAAGTACCTGGACCTGCATCTAAAGTGCTGCAAGCTGCAGGGCTATGGACCAGGTGCTGGAAGGTGGGATTAGAATGGGCACCTGGTTGTTCTTGGATCCGGCGCGGACACTGACGATCCGGATTCTTTCCCCTCAGTCTGGTTCAGTAATAACTGAAGTCGAATACATTTTAAAGTTCAACACAACTTTAATAGCAGGGTTCTTAGTCTGCAGCATTGATTTGGGCTCCTGATAGAGTCCCTCTATGCTGGCAGAGCAAGAACAAAAACATACAGAAATCCACACGTTTTTATACAGATGAATAGGGTTGGAACATACTTAACGAGGGTCAACACCAATCATAAGCCGGGCATAGGTTGCCATGCGAGGTTACATTATTTCCGGCCAATCATAAATCGTCCATGTGCTGATCATGCTGCTGTTAGACATCAAAGGGGATAACTTCCTCACTTTCCAACTTAGAATGTTCTTCCCTGTTCCTTCTGTTCCTTATCTCCCAACCTGGAATGTCTTTCAACTTTGGCTAAGCTCGTTCCCTATATTGATCTGCCATAAACATGGAGACATTCAGACCAGTCCTTGACTCACATCAAAGACCTATCATTGATAAGACAATGCAGGCCTGCTGACTAAGCAAACATATGGCCCAGCAGGAGGGCCAGGCCACTTGTATCAATCTCAGTTACTAACTAATTAACCCTTTCTAACCATTTTGCATTCTGCTTCTTTGCCACGTAGACATTTTAATATTTTACCGAAAACTGACCATGTAGGGATTCTCATTACGATGGGCCATATGGCCCCCTTCTGTGCTGTATCTTTTCTATGGTTCTAAATCCAGTTCCTGTATCCTGGTAGCAGACTAGTAGACTCAACTTTTTCCTGCGTTCATCTTCCACCCCTCTGACACAAGATTTTTCCTTGCTCTCTCCATTCCATCAGTGGACACTCATTCACCTAGTACATCTCCTGCCCTCTGGAATTCTATTCATTTCCCTCTGCTGTGCTACCTTTCTGCTTGCTTTGAAATTCTAAAACCTTGTGACTTTAATTCCCCATCTGGACTTTTCCATTTCCCATCCCTTTTTCCATGCTTTTCTCATTGTAATGCCACCCGACACAGCTTCATGTATGTGAGGAGCACTATATAAATGCAAATATAACAAAACTGTGCCAGTATAATAATAAAAACAGAAAAAATGCTGGAAAAGCACAGCAAGTGAGGCAGCATCTGTGGACAAAAAAGCAGAGTTGACGTTTCGGGTTGATGACCTTTCGTCAGAACTGGAAGATGTTAAGAGTTAACAGTTTTTAAGCAAGTACAGAGCCAGGGAAAGGTTTTGGGGTGGGGTGGAGGAGGGAGGAGAGGAAAGAACAAAAAGGAAGGACTCTGATAGGGTGGATGCTAAGAGTGATTAAATGACACAAGGGATGGTGCAAGGCAAGGAGGGTGGTAATGGGACAAGTTAAGAAGTAAAAGATGGGTCCAGAGGAGCTGTAAATGGCAACATCAGAACCATTACCAGCAGCTGCAGTCTCTCAAAGAAAAAATGGGACTAGTAGTTATGATCTAGTTATTGTCCTAGAGGCAACAAGGGGGCAAGCCATACTAGATTTAATAATGAGTAATGAACCAGATTTAGTTAACAGCTTAACTGTGTGTGAACATCTATCCAATAGTGATCATAACATGATCGAGTTCAATGTAGTGTTTGAAAGGGGAAAAAAGTGAGTCAGCTGCTAAGATTCTAGACTTGGGTAAGGCCGACTTCAATGGGATGATGTGGAGATGCCGGTGATGGACTGGGGTTGACAATTGTAAACAATTTTACAACACCAAGTTATAGTCCAGCAATTTTATTTTAAATTCACAAGCTTTCGGAGGCTTCCTCCTTCCTCAGGTAAATGTTCAGGAGCTCCTCGAAGCCTACGCATTTATACATATAGAACAATACATGGTGTTTACAGAATGCCCCTGCAACTGCCCGTTGCCAAGGCAATCACCGTGTTCAGACAGAGAGGTGTCACCTGCAGAACCCCCGAATACACATTCAACAAAAAAACAGAAATTGAGCCGAGGGCTCAATTTCTGCCCCACTACCAAAATGGACCCCACTAGTCTCGCGGCGGACACAGAGGAATTCATCAGGAGAATGAGGCTCCGGGAATTCTACCACAAACCCCAAGATTTCAGCAGCGAACCCAATGAGACAATCGACGATCCGGAACAGCAGACAGAGGGATCCGCGGTACAGCAACCGAAGAGGAAAGAGTCAAACTGGACTCCTCCGGAGGGTCGCTGCCCTCAGCTGGACATGTATGCTCAAGCTGTCAGGAAATGCGTCAATGCCAGATTCATCAGCCGCACTCAGAAGACAGTCCAGAATGTCACCCGAGCACAACGCAACGCCATCAACGCTCTCAAGACCAACCGCAACATCGTCATCAAACCAGCGGACAAAGGAGGAGCCATAGTCATACAGAACAGAACAGACTATTGCAAAGAAGCATACCGACAACTGGACAACCAGGAACACTACAGACGGTTACCCGCAGATCCGACCAAAGAACACACCCACCAGCTCAACAAACTGATCAAGACCTTCGATCCAGACCTTCAAAGCATCCTACGCACTCTCATCCCACGTAATCCCCGCGTGGGAGACTTCTACTGCCTCCCAAAGATACATAAAGCCAACACACCCGGACGTCCCATCGTATCAGGCAACGGAACCCTGTGTGAGAACCTCTCTGGATACATCGAGGGCATCCTGAAACCCATCGTACAGGGAACCCCCAGCTTCTGTCGCGACACTACAGACTTCCTACAAAAACTCAGTACCCACGGACCAGTTGAACCAGGAACACTTCTCACCACGATGGACGTCTCGGCACTATACACCAGTATCCCCCACGATGACGGCATCGCTGCGACAGCATCAATACTCAACACCAACAACAGCCAATCTCCGGACGCCATCCTACAACTCATCCGCTTCATCCTGGATCACAATGTCTTCACCTTCGATAACCAGTTCTTTACCCAAACACACGGAACAGCCATGGGGACCAAATTCGCACCCCAATACGCCAACATTTTCATGCACAAGTTCGAGCAGGACTTCTTCACTGCACAAGACCTCCAACCAACACTATACACCAGATACATCGACGACATTTTCTTTCTATGGACCCACGGCAAGGAATCACTAAAGAGACTACACGATAACATCAACAAGTTCCATCCCACCATCAAGCTCACCATGGACTACTCCTCAGAATCAGTTTCTTTCTTGGACACACGAATCTCCATCAAAGACGGGCACCTCAGCACCTCACTCTACCGCAAGCCCACGGACAACCTCACGATGCTCCACTTTTCCAGCTTCCACCCTAACCACGTCAAAGAGGCCATCCCCTATGGACAGTCCCTGCGAATACACAGGGTCTGCTCAGACGAGGAGGAACGCGATGGACACCTACAGACGCTGAAAGACGCCCTAGTAAGAACGGGATATGACGCTCGACTCATCGATCGACAGTTCCGACGGGCCACAGCAAAAAATCGCATAGACCTCCTCAGGAGACTAACACGGGACGCAACCAACAGAGTACCCTTTGTCGTCCAGTACTTCCCCGGAGCGGAGAAACTACGCCATGTTCTCCGCAGCCTTCAACATGTCATCAATGAGGACAAACACCTCGCTATGGCCATCCCCACACCTCCACTACTCGCCTTTAAACAGCCACCCAACCTCAAACAGACCATCGTTCGCAGCAAATTACCTAGCTTTCAAGAGAACAGCGTCCACGACACCACACAACCCTGCCACGGTAACCTCTGCCAGACATGCCAGATCATTGACACAGATACCACCATCACACGAGAGGACACCACCCACCAGGTGCATGGTTCATACTCCTGTGACTCGGCCAACGTTGTCTACCTCATACGTTGCAGGAAAGGATGCCCCAGAGCATGGTACATTGGCGAGACCATGCAGACGCTGCGACAACGGATGAACGGACACCGCGCAACAATCGCCAAACAGGAGGGTTCCCTCCCTGTCGGGGAACACTTCAGCAGTCATGGACATTCATCCACCGACCTTCGGGTAAGCGTTCTCCAAGGCGGCCTTCGAGACACACGACAACGCAAAATCGTCGAGCAGAAATTGATAGCCAAGTTCCGCACCCATGAGGACGGCCTCAACCGGGATCTTGGGTTCATGTCACGCTACACGTTACCCCACCAGCAAACAAATGTTATCTGTTTTTAATATAATGGGTCATTTGCTGGCTTTCTCTGCCTTCCGGATGTTTCTGCCTCTCTCTGTTTTTTTTCCTGTTTGTTTTTTTGTTGAATGTGTATTCGGGGGTTCTGCAGGTGACACCCCTCTGTCTGAACACGGTGATTGCCTTGGCAACGGGCAGTTGCAGGGGCATTCTGTAAACACCATGTATTGTTCTATATGTATAAATGCGTAGGCTTCGAGGAGCTCCTGAACATTTACCTGAGGAAGGAGGAAGCCTCCGAAAGCTTGTGAATTTAAAATAAAATTGCTGGACTATAACTTGGTGTTGTAAAATTGTTTTCAATGGGATGAGACAGAGACTGTCCACAGTAAACTGGGCAAATCTGTTAATGGGTAAAACGACTGATGATCAGTGGGAAATGTTTAAAGAAACATTTAACGAGATACAGAACTGGTTTATACCCCTGAGGGGCAAGAACTCTACTTGCCAAAAAAAACAGCCATGGACGACTAAAGAGGTAAGGGACAGTATAAGACGTAAGGAAAGGGCATACAAAAAGGCAAAAAATAGCACAGATCCTGGCGAATGGGAAAGATACAAAGATCAACAAAGGGTCACAAAACAGATAGTAAGAGCTACAAAAATAGAGTATGAAAAGAAACTTGCAAGGGATATCAAAACCAATACAAAGAACTTTTATAGTTATATTAGGAAAAAGAGTGTGGTCAGGAGCAGTGTTGGCCCCTTAAAAACTGAAAGTGGGGATATTGTCATTGACAATGGGGAAATGGCAGACATGTTGAATAATTTAGTCAGTATTTACAGTAGAAAAAGAGGATAGCATGCCGGAAATCCCAAGAAAACTAATATTGAATCGGGGACAGGGACTCAATAAAATTAACATAAGTAAAGCAACAGTAATGAAAAAAATAATAGCTCTAAAGAGTGACAAATTCCCAGGACCAGGTGGTTTCCATCCCAGGGTTTTAAAGGAAGTAGGTGAGCAGATTGCAGATGCCCCAACTATAATCTTTCAAAGTTCTCTAGATTCAGGAACTGTCCCTCTAGATTGGAAAATTGCACATGTCACTCCGCTTTTTAAGAAAGGAGAGAGAGGGAAACCGGGGAATTATAGACCAGTTAGCCTAACATTTGTTGTGGGGAAATTGCTGGAGTCTATAATTAAGGATAGGGTGACTGAACACCTCGAGAATTTTCAGTTAATCAGTGAGAGCCAGCATGGATTTATGAAAGGTAGGTCGTGCCTGACAAACCTGATTGAATTTTTTGAAGAGGTGACTAAAGTAGTGGATAGGGGAATTTAAATGGATGTTATTTATGTGGACTTCCAGAAGGCATTTGATAAGGTCTCACATAAGAGACTGTTAGCTAAGTTAGAAGCCTATGGAATCGAGGGAAAAGTTCGGACTTGGTTAGGAAATTGGCTGAGCGAAAGGTGACCGAGAGTAGGGATAATGGATAGGTATTCACATTGGCAGGATGTGACTAGTGGAGTCCCGCAGGGATCTGTCTTGGGGCCTCAATTATTCACAATATTTATTAACGACTTAGATGAAGGCATAGAAAGTCTCATATCAAAGTTTGCCGATGACACAAAGATTGGTGGCATTGTAAGCAGTGTAGATGAAAACATAAAATTACAAAGCGATATTGATAGATTAGGTGAATGGGCAAAATTGTGGCAAATGGAATTCAATGTAGACAAATGTGAGGTCATCCACTTTGGATGAAAAAAGGATAGAACAGGGTACTTTCTAAATGGTAAAAAGTTAAAAACTGTGGATGTCAAAAGGGACTTAGGGGTTCAGGTACATAGATCATTGAAGTGTCATATGAACAGGTGCAGAATATAATCAATAAGGCTAATGGAATGCTGGCCTTTATATCTAGAGGACGAGAGTGCAAAGGGGCAGAAGTTATGCTGCAGCTATACAAAACCCTGGTTAGACCGCACCTGGAGTACTGTGAGCAGTTCTGGGCACCGCACCTTCGGAAGGACATATTGGCCTTGGAGGGAGTGCAGCATAGGTTTACTATATAATGATACCCGGACTTCAAGGTTTAAGTTACGAGGCGAGATTACACAAATTGGGGTTGTATTCTCTAGAATTTCGAAGGTTAAGGGGTGATCTGATCGAAGTTTATAAGATATTAAGGGGAACAGATAGGGTGGATAGAGAGAAACTATTTCCGCTGGTTGGGGATTCTAGGAGTAGGGGGCACAGACTAAAAATTAGAGCCAGACCTTTCAGGAGCGAGATTAGAAAACATTTCTACACACAAAGGGTGGTAGAAGTTTGGAACTCTCTTCCGCAAACAGCAATTGATACAAGCTCAATTGCTAAATTTAAATGTGAGCTAGATAGGTTTTTGGCAACCAAAGGTATTACGGGATATGGGCCAAAGGCAGGTATATGGAGCTAGATCACAGATCAGCCATGATCTTATCAACTGGCGGAACAGGCACGAGGGGCTGAATGGCCTACTCCTGTTCCTATGATCTGAAGTTATTGAAATCAATATAGAGTCCGGAAGGTTGTAAAGTGCCTCAACGAAAGTTGAGGTGCTGTTCCTCATACTTCCGTTGAGCTTCATTGGAACAGTGCAAGAGGCCGAGGTCGGAGTGGGACGGAGAATTAAAATGGAACGTGACTGGCAGGTCAGGGTCACGCTTGCGGGCTGAGTGGATGTGTTCAGCAAAGCAATCACCCAGTCTGAGTTTGGTCTCCCCAGTGTAGAGGAGACTGCATTGTGAGCAGCGAATATGGTATACTAAATTGAAAGAAGTACAAATAAATCGCTGTTTCACCTGAAAGAAGTGTTTAGTGGCCCTGGACGGTGGGAAGCGAGGAGGTGCAGGGGCAGGTATTGCTTCTCCTGCGCTCACGCAGGAAGGTGCCGTGGGGAGGAGAGTGGGTGTTGGGGGTGATGGAAGAATGGACCAGGGTGTCGCGGAGGGAGCTTTGAAATGCTGAAGTTGGGTGGTGGGATCATGCTGGAGATGGCGGGGGATGATATTTTAAATGTGGAGGCTGGTGGGGTGGAAGGTGAGGACAAGGGGGACCATATCATAGTTCTGGGAGGGAGGGGAAGGAGTGAGGGCAGAAGTGCGGGCAATGGGACGGACATGATCGATGGCTTTGTCAACTACAGTGGAGGAGAATCCTCGGTTGAGGATAAAGGAACACATATCAGAAGCACTGGAGTGGAAGGTGGCGTCATCAGAATATTTTTTTTTATTCGTTCATGGGATGTGGGCGTCGCTGGCATTTATTGCCCATCCGCCTTCTTGAACCGCTGCGTGTCCGTGTGGTGAAGGTTCTCCCACAATGCTGTTAGGAATGGAGTTCCAGGATTTTGACCCAGCGACAATGAAGGAACGGTGATATATTTCCAAGTCGGGATGGTGTGTGACTTGGAAGGGAGCGTGCAGGTGGTGGTGTTCTCATGTACCTGCTGCTCTTGTCCTTCTAGGTGGTAGAGGTCGTGGGTTTGGGAGGTGCTGTCGAAGAAGCCTTGGTGAGTTGCTGCAGTCCATCCTGTGGATGGTACACACTGCAGCCACTGTGCGCCGGTGGTGAAGGGAGTGAATGTTTAGGGTGGTGGATGGGGTGCCAATCAAGCGGGCTGCTTTGGTGTTGAGCTTCTTGAGTGTTGTTGGAGCTGCACGGAATACAGTCCTTACAGGAAGCAGGTTTGGGGGACAAGGAAGTGTAATCAAGGTAGCTGTGGGAGTCTGTGGGCTTATAATAGATATTGGTTGACATCCTAACCCTATAAATGGAGATAGAGAAGTCGAGGAAGGGAAGAGTCGGCGATGGACCATGTGAAGGCAAGGGAAGGGTGGAAATTGGAAGCAAAGTTGATGAAATTTTCCAGTTTGGGGCGAGAGCAGGAAGCGGCACCGATACAATCATTAATGTACCGGAAAAAGAGATGAGGGAGGGGACCTGAGTAGGACTAGAACAAGGAATGTTCCACGTAGCTCACAAAAAGGCAGGCATGGCTGGGACCCATACAGGTTCCCAGAGTGACACCTTTAATTTTAATCTTTCTCTTTCTCCCCCCCCCCCCCCCCCCCCCCCCAAAACCCTTTCCCTGGTTCTGTGCTTAAAAACTGTTAACTCTTTAACATCTTCCAGTTCTGACGAAAGATCTTCGACCTGAAACATTAACTGTTTCTTCATCTACAGATGCTGCCTCACTTGCTGAGCTTTTTCAGCACTTTCTGTTTTTATTTCAGATTTCCAGCCTCCGCAGTATTTTGCTTTTGATTTCGTGCCAGTATAAGAATGGCTTATTTATTTCCAATAACCTTGGCAAACCCTTCAAAGCAACAGAACCTCCAGGATTAATCATTTGGTTATGGGAAGGGTGGTGGTGGTGGTGGCGGGGGGGGTGGGGTGGGGGAAGGGAAGGTGGGCCAGGTAAAGAAAAACAGTTGTGATGTGTTTTCCTTTTTCAAATCCTTCTTTATGAAATTTCATTCCATCATTACTTGTTTTGGGCATAGACTCTTTCTGCAGTAACAGTTGCAGCTTCAGAGATGCTACGGTGCACATTTTTATGATTTATGTGTATTCTGCTGTTATCTTGGGAATTGCCAGAATGTCACCTTCGTTGAATTTTGCATATTTTTTTGCTTGTACTAGTAATCTGGGTGAAATCAGATTTATTTATGGAGGAATAAAATGGGAAACTAACAAATCAAATAAAATCTGCCAGTAGCTGAATATAGTGTTGAACAACAACAAAAACTCGCATTTATATAGTACCTTTTTTAATGTAGTAAAACGAACCAAGGCGCTTCACAGGAGTGTTATCAAACAAAATTTGACACCGAGCCACATGCAATATTAGGATGGGTGACCAAAAGCTTGGTCAAAGAGGTAGGTTTTAAGGAGAGATGAAGCAGGGGAGAGAGGTAGAGAGGTTTCGGGAGGGAATTCCAGAGCTTCGGGCCAAGGCAGCTGAAGGCACGGCCGCCAATGGTGGAGCAATTTAAAATCGGGGATGCGCAAGAGGCTGGAATTGGAGGAGCGCAGAAATCTCGGAGGGTTGTAGGGTTGACTTTCATCCTTGCTTTGAGTGAAGAAAGATGCTCTGCTACATTTGGTAGGCCCTCCAGGATTCCAAGATTCCGTAGTTTAAGAAATGACATACTGTCAAAATGCATCAAAAATATTCTGACAATGCAGGGACAAAAGTGACTTTCTCTGTCTAAAACAATGGAAAGTGTAATTGTTAATATTGCATTTTTTTTTATTGTTCTAGGCTCAGCATTTGAAGAGACACATTACACTGGTTTATAAATAGAGGCATAGAGTACAAAAGCAAGGAAGTTATGTTAAACCTTTATAAAACACTGAATAGGTCTCAGCTAGAGTATTGGTGTGTTCCAAACTGCATCTATCTTGTAAATAGCAAAAATTAGTGGTAATACTGCTAAATTTGTGTTCACCAAAATGTGATGGTGACAAAATTCTCTGCAGTATGCTTTTATGATCACTGTATTGCTGCTCTTCACCACTGCAATTGATGTGTATTTATTGTAATTGTTCTTTGGTTAGAACACATTGACATATGTTGCATTCATAATGTACAATACACTTGTTATGTGAATGACGTATTGTGATAGTGATTAAACGTTACTAAGTGAGCTTGTGGACGACTGTTGGAACCAATTCCACTTGGTGGCAGTGGTAATACTGTGTACTGCTGTACTCAGTTGCTGTGTCAGTGCCTGATTGGTTTTGACTGTGCTACCAGATCTTTGACAGTTACTCTGGGTGAAATGGACTTTTGCGTCGGTGGCTGATGTGCTGCTATTGAGGTGCTGGTCAACTGCTGCCAGTGGACCAAAAATGGGACCAGCTTTTGAAGAGTTTTTCCTCTACTGACCTGAGAGCACATGATTTTTTTCCAAACTGGGCTATTTTTCACAGGACCTCAATTCATGTTGACTAGATGGGTCTCCTTTCACCATCACCTCTGTGCCATGCACCAATAGACTATGGTGAAGAGGAAAGGCAAGAGGTCGCCCATATTAGGATCCAGGTGGTCACAACAGTGAGCCAGGCCAGTGTGGGTCAGTGAGGTGTTTGGTGATCTTATGGATGTCACATAACACCTTTCTAGCAGTAGGAACTGACTATTTATACAGAGACTGAGAAAGCTGCTGGTTTTAGGTTTGAAAAAGCCCTAAACAGAGGGTTACTAATTGTATATTTAAAAACTGACCTACGTTTTGCCACTAGCTATTTCAGTTTCTACAATGGTGTTCGCATGGTAACCATTAATTTTGCCTCTGATTAACAGTTGTAAGAAGAAACTGTATATGGAGAAACTTCCAAATACTAGTGTCATTATACCATTCCACAACGAAGGCTGGTCCTCGCTTCTTCGAACTGTGCACAGTGTCCTTAATCGCTCGCCACCAGAACTTATCGCAGAAATCATACTTGTAGATGACTTCAGCGATAGAGGTAAAAATGTTTGAGTTTCTATTTAAACCATGATCAAGGTTAGATTGTTAGTGTTTTAAATATATTTAAACATTTGAAATGAACTAAATCTCAAGTAATTTTGACTTTTCAGAGCTGTAGTTTCCCATAAATATTCTCCACCCCATCTCTATTTTGCTAAGATGTCTCAAAAACAATAAGACAGCCAGTACACAACCAAAACTAGCTTTACTAATAAATATAAATGCCACCTGTTGTGTATTGTAAATAATGAAAAATGTGGTTTGAATAAAATTGAGAGCTGCTATGGCTTTTCTGTTTTCGTTATCTGGCCTCCTCACTCAGTTACTGCTTTCAGTTTCACTAGCAGCTATCTGTAATCCTCTATGCAATAAAATAGTCAAACCCTAAAACTTCAGTAAACCAAGACTCTAATGCTTTGGACATTTCAGTGTAATGAGATCTTTTTGTAATAAAGTTTAATGAATCATAAAGCTGTCTTTTGAAGAACATTACTGTATTTTTAAAGGTTGAAACACAAGCGTTCCTGTAATTCATGCATGGCTTTAGCTCTTTTCCTTGCTCAATGAGCTTCAGAATGTCATTTTACAATTCTCTTGGATAATTTTGCTTCCGCAATTAAAAGTTTAATAATATAACTGTGAAAGTAAAATTTATCTTGGGGGTGGGAATATGAACATTGGATCCATAGGTTTACAAGTCAATATTGAAATGTTATATTTTTTTAACTGGTGCACTGTGGCTGCAATATGTATGATATATAGGATGCACTACAACTCACCCAAGTTATTTTGACAGTACCTCCCTCCCCTGTGACCTTCACCACTGAGAAGGACAAGTGCTGCAATGTTTTGGGAAATATTACTGCCTCCCAATTCACCTGGAAGTTACACACTATCCTGACTTGGGCTCGCTTAAAGAACAAGCACGTGGTTTAATGCCATACAATAGCAATGTTTTCAGCGTGGGAGCCTTCGTGCTACTAGTCTCTCAAAATATTGTGATATTCATTCAGTGTTATGTTTCCTTACTATTTTCTCTACAGTCAATCATGTCTTTTCTAACATGTAACTTTGTTACAACACTGTTACTTTCATAGTTTGCCGCCTTGGCTTTTCACCTTTCAGGAGTTTATGTTGGTGGTTCACTTTTTTTAAACTATTTTTTCCCCCTCTTGTACAGTAATGGAATACTGGTTTTCTTTCTTTTTAACTCCATCTCCTTAGTTTGGCCACTTATGCCAGACTTGTTGTTATTAACTCACCAGTCACCTTACCTTTTATAAGCAGACATAATTTGTTACAAGTTAACATCTATGTGATCTACACTTTACAAATGTTTCTGCTTGAGAAAGTTGCAACATATGCACGCGGTGGATCTTAATTTGTAGTCAAATATTTGGACATTTCAACTGCAATACTGTACTGGTGAAAATGCTGGAAACAGCTGTCATGGTGCTGCAGTACTTTGTTTTCTGAGGCACAGTATTTGTTTCAGAGATCTTTGAAGCTTTTTGAAATGCAGTATCAACAGACAATAAAAATATTTTGTCTTGGTTAATTAGAAATCTTTCCACATTAAATTGTGCAATTTTTATACATAGATTTTTTTTTTAGCTCTATTGGCTCCCTTAATTTTCGTTTGCAATATATTCTGCATTCTGAAATCTCATATCAGTTGTAGACGTTAATAGAAATTGCATAAATAGTTTCAAAGTTATGAAGTAGGATTGGTATACAAAGGGTTTTGCTTAAGATGACATGATTTTTAATGTTTGCAAATTAAGATCTAAAATTTTTCATATGTTACTCTAAACGGTCAGCAGTACATGCTTCTTAATCGGGACTGTTTTGAAATATTTATCAAGTAGATTTCATTTCAAAGTCTATAGATCAGGGTTGACAACAGTTTGAGATTGCAGGCTGTTACGGTAAATTTATTTTATTATGTAAATTTCAAATGAACTATGTTTTGGTCAACCATACTCTAGATCCACATACTAACTGTGACAAACACCACCAAGATCAGCTAGTATAATATAATGTGAATATAAAATGTGATTATAGTGATCCGTACAATTAAGGAACCAGAGGTTTCAACGGAAATTCCATAGATTGACATCCAGCCTCATCTTGGACACCAGTGAAAAGAAATTCCAAATGACAAAATTCATCACAGTATCATCAGCATTTCGAGTTGATACAGATGAGTACCAAAATGGTGGAATCAAAATGGATTTTTAAAATTTTTTTGATATTGCTCAAGGATTGCAGAGGTTGAAAGAGACAGCCACCACCTACTCAAGGCAACTAGGCATAGGCAATAAATATGGTCTTCCAGAATGGCACACATCGCAAGATCAAAAATAAATGTCGACAAATATTGAGACATTCTGCTACCAGATATCTGAACAGTTTCTCAAATGAGGCTCCTCCACATGAATTTCAAAGCTATTATGTTTTTTTGGAAGATTATACTACAATCAGATAGCATGGTTCTAGGAAGCAAAGTATTATACTTGTTAAAGATGAACCCTACACTATATTCTGCATTGCAAAGGGAGCAGGACTGTGGCTTTGTTTCAGTGGGAGGTGTACCACATGAAATACTGTACTCCCATAATGATTTTTTTTCATTCAAGTGGTTTTAAGCCACAGATGTATATAAGGTAAAGGTGAATTATTGTTTCAATTAGCTAGACTGATTTCTATTTACTTGAATTGATGAGCCATTCCACATTTTGAGATTCTAATGAAAATAATAGATGAGGTAATCATTTAACTTTCAGTGCACAATTAATATAATTAGTATCAGTCATATTTTTCTTCTGTTTCTGATAAATCATGAAAGTGCACGCGCAGTCTCAAGGATTTCTTAGTCGTGATGCAGCCCCACTAAATGTACACAGCAGTATTTAGGTTATTCTTATTTTTAAGGTATGTCTTGCTGTTGACATACTTGCAATAAAGTCATGTCTTTTTAAGAGATAAGAACACCCTTCAATAAAAGGAGGAGAATTTCAGGAGTCTTCACTTATTTATCACTGAAGATAACATTTGGCTAAATTTAAGTTGCATTCTTAAGCCCTGAGAGGCTGTCAAACTGTATCGATATAGCATTTGTGCAAAGTGGATCTTTGCTGCAGTAAGTGACATAATGATCATGTCATTTAAATTAGATTGCTAAATGTCAAAGTTTGTAAAGCTCATAAAGGTTTAAGAACAAAAGCATGAAATGCAAAAAGGCCATTCAGCCTATCAGGTCGATTCATTCTATAGACTTCGTACAAGTTGCTCCATAATGGACTTCCTAACCTGTTTAATTTTGTGAGGAAAAGTTCTACATAAGAACTGCCTGCCCCACAAAGACAAATTCCAGTGTACCCATCTAACCATTGATCCTTCATTATAAATTCTAGGCTAGTTGCTACCATCACGTAACGTATCTTTTGTCCCAGTAGCTCAGGAACTATCAGGTTCTGCAGAACATTTCATTATCTTAATCAACACCAATCCTTAGGAATGGAATTGAGGCTTATAGGGATAAATCCTAACGAGATTCTTCTAGCTTTATTTTTAAGATCTTTATTGACGTTGCATTCATTACATATTAAAGAAACGCAGGTGTTTTACCTTTAACATGCAACATGGTAATGCATTCAAATAGATTTTTATGTTTTCAACAAGCTTAAAAGTTAGAATCCTGGAACAAGATAGTTTATTAGGTTGATGGATGTTACTCTGTACTCAGTGTGACCCATGTTTGTGTGTATATAAAGACATATGTATACGTGTACATGGTCAGTGCTCCTTCTGATCTGCATCCTAATATCTGCTCCTCCCAATCTGCCTCAGTGAAAAATATCAGGGCTCCTCTGCTGCCACTCTCATAAGAGACTGTGTGTCAGGGAACAAACAATTTATTATTTATTGGATAATTGTGTGGTGCTTAAATATATCCTGATTAAGTGTTTGCAAAAAAAAAATGTAATTTACAAACAGAAATGCAGAGTAGGTCCACGATATCTTTTCTCTTGACATGCTGATGGATTTGCTGTCTATTTGCAATTTTTATTATAGATTTTCAGTTGTTTCTTTTTAGAAATGTGATAGTTGTTCAATTTCTGTTCAGTCATGATTCTCAATGTGAATTTAACGTCTCATCCAAATGACGGCTCCTCTGACAGTGCAGCATTCCCTAAGTACTGGACTTAAGTGTCAGCCAAGACTTGAACCCATGGCTGACACGAGATAAAAGTACATATTTTTTTGAAGGATTGAAAAAACAAAATTTTCATTCATCCTTTTGAAGGAGATCAAATTTTTTTTTATTCGTTCATGGGATCTGGGCGTCGCTGGCGAGGCCAGCATTTATTGCCCATCCTTAATTGCCCTTGAGAAGGTGGTGGTGAGCCGCCTTCTTGAACCACTGCAGTCCATGTGGTGAAGGTTCTCCCACAGTGCTGTTAGGGAGTTCCAGGATTTTGACCCAGCGATGATGAAGGAACGGCGTTATATTTCCAAGTCAGGATGGTGTGTGACATGGAGGAGAACATGCAGGTGGTGGTGTTCCCATGTGCCTGCTGCTCTTGTCCTTCTAGGTGGTAGAGGTCGCGGGTTTGGGAGGTGCTGTCGAAGAAGCCTTGGTGAGTTGCTGCAGTTCATCCTGTGGATGGTACACACTGCAGCCATTATGCGCCGGTGGTGAAGGGAGTGAATGTTTAGGATGGTGGATGGGGTGCCAGTCAAGCGGGCTGCTTTGTCCTGGATGTTGTCGAGCTTCTTGCGTGTTGTTGGAGCTGCACTCATCCAGGCAAGTGGAGAGTATTCCACCACACTCCTGACTTGTGCCTTGTAGATGATGAAAAGGCTTTGGGGAGTCAGGAGGTGAGTCACTCACCACAGAATACCCAGCCTCTGACCTGCTCTTGTAGCCACAGTATTTATATGGCTGGTCCAGTTAGGTTTCTGGTCAATGGTGACCCCCAGGATGTTGTTGGTGGGGGATTTGGCAATGGTAATGTCGTTGAATGTCAAGGGGAGGTGATTAGACTCTCTCTTTTTGGAGATGGTCATTGCCTGGCACTTGCCTGGCGCGAATGTTACTTGCCACTTATGAGCCCAAGCCTGGATGTTGTCCAGGTCTTGCTGCACGCGGGCTCGGACTGCTTCATTATAGTGCACTAGAATGATGGGAGGTTGTGTGCAGTCCGTGTAATCTGATGGAAGCTGACAAATGTAGAGTAGAATCATCAACAAAAGAAGTAGATAGGTTTGTATGATGAGTGGAGGAGATAATTGAAAAAGGAACGGAGTGGGAGAATGGTAGGGGTGGGTGGGGGGGGAACCCTGGAGAAACCACGTCACCCCCCCCAGGCTAATAGCAAATGACCCGTCAGCTGCAGCAATGATGAAGCAATTTGAGGGGAAACTGGATAGCTCTCAACAGCTTTAGTGTGAGACCATTTGATAACTTGTCCAAATTGAGGCGCTGTTCAATCTACAGTTTTATCAATAAATTATCGAAAATTTGTTGAAATTACATTGGAGTGGTTCAGCAATCAAGGTACGAAATATACTAGGAGCCTAAAGATTTAATAACTGACATACTTTGCCAGGTTTTAATTACAGTGCTGTTGAAGTCAACAAATCAACAGTAAGTAAAAACCAATAATTTTATTAACTTTTTATAGACATGGGAAAGTATAATGCATATTGATTTCTTGTTGCTGCAGCATATGCTGAGAAAATGAAGTGTCTTGAAACATGAGAAAAATATCAGTCACATCTTACATATTTAAATGTTGTAGACAAAGTTTTGAAGGAATATTTTGGTATTAACATTCAATTCAAATAACAATATTTGTCAAATGCAAATCTGAGAAACCTCAAAGTATAAATACACAACTTCTGAGTCAGATAGTTTGGTCAAGTTGTATACGTGCCAGACAGAAACTGATTTAAAACGTCAAATTACGTTCTTCTGCCTTGCACGTTCCCTTCCCCCATCCATAAAATCCAGTTTTAAAGTAGGAAAGATTAAACCACACATCTCCCTTCAAATATAACAACTAATTTAGCATTCACATTCAAGTTGTATATTGAGATTGGATTTTGTATTTTTAACAATGTGACATTTTTAAAAATTGTTAATAGATAATTGAATGAATTGCTAATCCTATCCTTTTCTAGGAAGTTCAGTTCCTTGGTTAGCTATGTTAATCACTTTCAGAATTAACCATGTTTTACAATCCTTAATTTACACCAATGGGGGAAAAAAAACAGATGGTCATGTTCCCGCTTGTAAGAGTATGAAACAGTAGTATGCTTAGAGAGGATATGCAAGTATGTTGGTGCAGTAATTAGGTACTCTTGGGTTGGGGTTAAAATAAACAATTTTTGGAGAAAGATAAGGCAAATTCAGAATCCAAACATATTACTGATTTCATCATAGAAGGGTAATATGTAAAGAAATAGAAAAACATTGTGCTCCAGAACATACCCAGCCTGATTCTGCTTGATGATGCCAGGCAAGGCAAAAAAAAAAATTCTGAATCAAGAAGAAAATTCTAAAACTTTCTACCTTTTCAGTGAAATAGAACAGAAGTGTTGAACTGGAAACAGTAGCCTCTGCACTTGCTTTCATTTAATTTTTCAAATAGAATACTTGAAAAAGCGCTTGGAGGTTTACATGGCTCAATTTCCGAAGGTCAGGATCGTGCGGACTAAGAAGCGAGAAGGTTTAATTCGAACACGACTACTTGGGGCTTCGGTGACAACCGCAGAGGTCATAACTTTCTTGGATTCTCACTGTGAAGCAAATGTGAATTGGCTGCCCCCACTGCTTGGTAAGAAACAAAATTCTAAGTAGATAATGCATGAAGGTTGGGATTTGATGGACATCTTTTTAAGAGTATTTTAGCAGTAGCTCTGGGTTTGTTTCTAGTTTAAGCATGTTTGGAGAAAAACCTATTTTCTCTACTATGCGTAATGGTGGTTTTGTAAACTAAGAACTGAGATTAATAGGTTTATAAGATGTTGGGCAATATACACCCTATGGATTGAATCTATCCCAATATGATTCCTTTATTTGGGTCATAGTGAGATTTTTTATTTAATAAGACATGTAACTGTCTCTTGAACCCGGTTATAGATTAGGTAACCAGCAAACCAGGTGCTTTGTATTTTATTCTTAACACATGCAGCTGACCTCTATGCATATTAAAGGTCATGAAGTCAAGTTGACTGGATTTGAAATTTGTTCACAGTGGGAGACATGAAACAGAAAAGCATGTAAAAAATGGGAGGGTCAAAGGAAGAAGTGAATAAGCATTGTAGTGAAAAGAAAAGCTGGAAAGGTGGAGATAAATTAGAGAAAGATGGCAAAACAAACCTTCAGTTATACAGTTTCATACTTCCAAATTGTAGGCACCTTTTCAATTTAGATGATCTACAATCACTTTCTCAATGACCCTCAGCCAGTGTAGCCCCTCAATTTTTATCTGCTGACCCTTGCTGCAAGAGTACAGATGTGAACCAGATTATAGTTTGTTGTAACGGACCTCACAGTCAAAGAGCTCACCAGTACTCACTGCCCATGCTTACACATGAAGAATGGCTATTTGCTCCCATTATCCCTGTTCTCTTGGATCTGTTGACTTTTTCCAATCATGATTATATCGTAATTTGCTTTTTATTGAATGTTGAAGTTTATTTTGTGATTTTTATTTTTAAGATTACACTTCTAATTTGAATCCTCATTCTCTTCAATCTTTCAGATAGAATTGCACAGAACCGCAAAACAATTGTGTGTCCTATGATCGATGTTATTGACCATGACCATTTTGGATATGAGACTCAGGCTGGTGATGCCATGCGAGGAGCATTTGACTGGGAAATGTATTACAAACGTATTCCAATTCCAGTGGAGCTACGCAAACCTGATCCAAGTGACCCCTTTCAGTAAGTAATGTTTCAAATGACTAAAGGTGATCAACAGGACAGGGCTGTTGTACTAGCTAGGTGAACAAAGATTTTTGTCACCCTTTGCCCCAGTCAGTTCATTTGTTTTTTAAAAAAAACTAGGGCATGAATTTCTTTTCCTGCATTCTTTCCTGTATGAATTGAATAACAGTGCCATCTCAGTACAGTCTATTTTAAAACAATAATTGTGAAGTGCAAACCTACAATCACCCTACTTGTTTTTTTAACACTATGCTTCCTTTGAGTGCCTCCACATGCCCCTCTGTCACCTATTCTAGTCTCCTACTAAGTGCCACCCGAGGGCCTGGACTGCAGGAGATAGTGCTGCTTCATGTTGTACAGAAGAATCATGGGACTGAGGTGGCCTTTTTCTTATGCCAGCTGGCTCCTGGCATGGAGCTGCTGCTGGCTGTATCTCTGGAGCTTGCTCCTGGGCAGCCTGGTCTTGCCTCCCACATTCTGCTGGCATGGTGCTCTGAGGGCAAAGGCCAGAGGCCTGACATGCTACGATCTGGATCTGTGGCCTTCGTGATCAGATCAGGGTGGTCTAATGGCAGCTATCAGATCCTGAGACACAGCAGTCACCACAGTCTGGAGTCTGTGATTCATGCTGCACTCCATATATCCCTTTTATTGCTTCCAGAGCTGCAGTCTGTACTTCCAGTGAAGGTGGAGGAACTGAGTCATCCGTTTCTTCTTATCTGGTATCTGCTGCGGATTACAATGAAGCTGCCACTTGCTCCATTAATGCCTGTAAGGAAGTCAAAGTTTCTGTGATGTTGCCGCAAAGGACAGTGTAGACTTGAGAATCACATCTGTCAATTACTCCACATCCTCAGAAATTAAGGGCATGGAGGTATGATGATCCTCAAACATCCTTCTTTTCAGGCAAATTTCCATGGATTCTGGGTCTTGCATATCCAAAGCCATTGGCAGACCTCCTCAGCCTCTGGTTGAAAGGTGACATATGCTCACCCATTTCCCACTCTTCCAGTTCCCTTGTGCCACGTGAATCACCCGGTCCCACGTCCTCACTACCACAATCCAATTCCCCCTGGATGGAAAAATCTGAACAGGTGCCTCGGAATCAGGAAGCAAGTGCTGCGTGTGATGAGTTGGTGGGGTGGGTGGGACAGCATGAATCAACTGTATAGGAAGGTGTCCTGAGCCTCAAACTGCTCTTCCTCATGGTTGTCAGTCATATACGATGATGGAGAAATATCTGTCCTTCCTGTTCCTCTTCCTGCTGTTCCACTTCCTTCTCCTGTTCCACTTCCTCCTCCTCTTCCTCCCGTTCCACCTCCTCCTCCTCTTCCTCCCGTTCCACCTCCTCCTCCTCTTCCTCCCATTCCACCTCCTCCTCCTCCTCCGCTTCCTCCCGTCCCACCTCCTCCTCCTCCTCTTCCTCCCGTCCCACCTCCTCCTCCTCCTCTTCCTCCCGTCCCACCTCCTCCTCCTCCTCTTCCTCCCGTCCCACCTCCTCCTCCTCCTCTTCCTCCCGTCCCTCCTCCGCCTTCCTCCCCGTCCCCCCTCCTCCGCCTTCCTCCCCATTCCCCCCTCCTCCGCCTTCCTCCCCGTCCCCCCTCCTCCGCCGGATCTGCAGGAAAGGAGGGTAGAAGGTAAGAACTCCCTTGGAGTTAAGGAGACAGATAAAGGGGGTGGAAGCTTCTGTCTGTGTGGTGCTTCACTGGGATGCCAGGGTCACAGTGTAAGTGTTCAGTCACTAACCTGGTGCTGGCAAAATTCCACCAACCTCGCCATTTCCCACAGTAAGAACTGAATGTGTGCCCACTAGCTTGATGGCCTTGTCCTCAGTGGGTGAGGGGTTTAAAGGTGGGGATGCCTCTTCCAGTGGCCTTCCTTTGATAGGCTTTGTGCATCAATTTGTCCTGCAAGAAGACAAAGGAAACAAGTACAAGGCTAGCAGTTGAGTGTGTGCCAAATGGCATGGGAGAGCTGAAGAAAGAGATGTGTGGCTTTAAGACTGTTAAAGTGGAGGAAGGAAGTGCATATAAGTAATTGCTGTGAGGGGAGCTGGGTAGCCTTAGTGCAGAATACTGAGTTAGAGCCCCCCTTAACCAGAGGGTAGTCGGAAGGGTTAGTTATGGAAATGTTACCTTGGGCATCAGTTTCTTAAAGTAAGGGAGAGATTGCCCAGTGTGTTACCTTGCCAGCCCTGGTGAGGTTGTTGAACCTTTTGCGATACTGTTCTGCAGTCATGGGGGTGAGGGAATTGGAACTCAGTGCCAGTCCCACCTCCCTCCAGGCAGCATGAGCTACATTTTTGGGTGACTTGGTGGCACCCACACCCAGGAGTCTGTGTCTCCTCGAGGAGGGTTTGGTGGTCTGAATCACCATGTATGCTGATGGCATCCTGCTCTACCTCATTGCCTTTTCCATTGACCCAAAGCTTGTAGTCATACACTCAAACTGCCCATCTAATATCAAGACCTGGATGAGCAAAACTACTTCTCGTTGAGTGGCAAAACTGAAGCTGCTATCAGAATCTCCACGCCACTGGCCTTTATTCTATCAACGTCACCATCTGCCATCTCAGTCTAAGTCAGGTGGTGTAGAGCATTGGCATCCTTGATCGACCCTGAACACAGCTTCCTTCTTTACATGTGTTCCCGTTATTAAAATTACTTTCTTCCACCTTTGCCCCTTTCACTTCCCACCTCCTGCTGAAACCCTTGTCCATGCCGCCTTCTCCTCCAGGCTTGACCGAGCTGGGGGACCTTCCTGCCTGAACCCACCACATGCTTCAACTTATCCAAAACACAGCAACTTGTGTTCTCACAGACATGAAGACTCAAATTCCCATCACCCTGTCCTCCCTATACTTATGATTTAAAAATTCTAGCCTTTGCTGTCAAATCTCTAGCCTTGTGCCTCCACCCACCCCCTGTCCACCACCATCTCTCTTGTGTTCTCTAACACCAGACTTGTCCTCAACCTTGCTTCCTTGCTCCACTTCACCACTGATGCATACTTATTCAGCCTGTTTTTTTTTTGTCCTGAAGCGCTCTATGCTGTTTTCTCTGCCTGGCCACCTGCCTACTTGCTTTCAAAAACTTCTTCAAAACCCTCCTCTTCAGTTGCACCCTTGTTCCCTATCCCAGCCTCTACATTCTTCCCTCCTCTCCACATGGTAAGTATCATAGATCAAAGATATATTGCACACTTACTATTTTTATATCTTTAACAATGATCTAATTAAAATGCAATCAATCTACTTGTATCTTTCTAGATCACCTGTCATGGCTGGAGGTTTATTTGCTGTTGATAGAAAGTGGTTCTGGGAGCTGGGTGGCTATGACACAGGTTTGGAAATTTGGGGAGGAGAACAGTATGAAATATCATTCAAGGTAAGCTACATACAGTGGTCCCATGAATGCATTTGTAAATTCCTAATTGAGTATGAAGCAGTACAGTATCACTAGAATTCTCTTTAGCACAGTAAGCTACCTGCCAAACCTAGATCAATCAATCTCGAGGATTAAATATTGCATCTCAATTAGAAATTTTTCACTGTTAATGAAAATTGCTTATGTTTCCCAAGGTATTGACTTTGTAATATTGAAGTACAATGTTGACAGTTTTTATTCCTGTGATTTGTTTGTTCTCATTTTTCATTTGAAGCGTTCGTTATACATTGCACTTTATATGTACATTTGGATTCTTGAATTGTGTAACTATTATATGTTATAACTATAAGGAAAGACTGAACAGGATGGGGCTCTTTTCTCTAGAAAAGAGGAGGCTGAGGGGTGACCTAATAGAGGTCTTCAAAGTCATGAATGGGTTTAATGGGTTAGACAAGGATGTTTCCACTTGAGGAGTCCAAAACTAAAGTCATAAATATAAGATAGTCAATAATAAATCAAATAAGAAACTTCTTTACCCAGAGAGTGGTTAGAATGTAGAACTTGCTACCACATGGAATAATTGAGGCAAATAGCATAGATGCATTTAAGGATGCGAGATAAGCACATGAGGGAGAAAGAAATAGAGGGATATGCTGATAGGGTTAGATTAAGTAGGATGGGAGGAGGCTCGTGTGGAACGTAAACAGTGGCATAGACCAGTTGGGCCGAATGGCCTGTTTCATTGCTGTAAAGTCTATGTAATTCTATGTAACTGCCTGATAACTCCTTTTTAACTCACTTGTAAATGAGTATTCCAAGTTGCGAAGTGATTTATTTATGGGACTGAGTGGTGAGTGGAATCACTCTTGGTAGGTTATTGCTAAATTTCACAATGTCTAGTGCTGTGGATTATTTAAGCTGTTGCTTTTCATTTCTTGACACTCCTTTTACAAATATACGTTTTTACTGTGGATTAATACCTGCCCTGCCAATCAAGCTATTTAATTTATTTGATGTAACTGCTGATGTATGTGTGTGCCATGTCTACGGAAGAGTGCTGAATAAGTAACTAACTGCACTGTTACTATTGACCTGTATGGATCAGAGGCAGCTTATGGAAGCACCCCAGGTTCAGTTGTCACGTGCCATATAACTCCCATACAGGTTACCTGGAGCCTCCTTTTGGGTAGTTTCTCTCCGATCTTCCCTTCACTCCTTTGGTTCTGTCTTGTGCAGCAGGCCTACACCTCCTCTCCAAGCTCCCAGTCTCTGGAACCTTCAAGGCACTCAGCATGCCCTCCTGAGTGCTGATGAATCCCCACCAATCTTTCACCTTTGCAGTCCTCTTTCCTTCCTGGCCCCCTGCTACCATGTGGGACATTATACATGCCCCCCTCGCTTAGCACCTAAACTCTGAAGCCTGTTTTCTGGCAGTGGAAAGCCCCCATGCTATGTGTGTTTTCAAGGGCTGATCCTCATCTGTTCACTCCCACCTCCCTCTCTGTCCATTATCTCTCTCTCGCTCTCTTTCTCTCTTTCTCTTTTTCTCTTTCTCTTTCTCTCTCTCACTCTTTCTTTTTCCCCTCTCTCTCTCCTCTCTCGTTTTATCACGTATAACTTCAAAATGGGAACTGAATTAGTTCTGTAGGTCCAAATTCAATTATTCCTCACTTTTCAACTCAAGTTCAGCTGAAGACTGCACTTGGTCTTGACTCCCTGTGTGCAGTGTCATGGGAGATTGACATGTGCTAAATAAATCTGAACTTTTTGAAGTACAATGGGTTCATTTTGAGGTGCTGATGGCTTACATTGTGCATGTGGGTTCCAACTTGGCTATCTTAAATTTACATTGTTAATATTCTTGTTTCAGGTATGGATGTGTGGTGGACAGATGGAAGACATCCCTTGCTCCAGGGTAGGCCACATCTACAGAAAGTATGTTCCCTACAAGATTCCAAGTGGAGTTGGCTTGCCCAGAGTAAGTGATTTCCATTTATATGTCTTTACATTTTTTTTTCTATTTGATTTTCATTGTAATATCTTGCCTGACTTTAAGAATTGAAACTCTAAGGTCTCAAAAGTTTGGTACCATGTGTGTTTGGTTTCCAATTGAATTTAAAATATATCCATAATATCACTTAGTATTTAAGGCAGAGACTGGAACATTTCAAAATGCTGCACAAAGTAGTAGGTCATTTTTTCACGTTTCATGAAGTTCAAACACTGAATGTTGGAAGCAAAAGCTGCAATCATGGTAATCAATAAAGATAATAAGAATGACTAAATCTGTTCATTTGACCAAAATGATATTCAATGTTGGCTTAGAGGCCACAGTCAGAGGAATGGAGAGTTTGGTGGTTTTTCAGTTTAAGGAGATTAGCGATGGGGACAGGTGAAGCCATGAAGGTATTTAAACACGAGGATGAGAATTTTAGATTTGAGGTATTGGGGTTATGTTATGGTATGTTGTTTCTACAAGAAGGCACAAATTTAACACAATCACAAGAATTAAAGATTTTTTTAATTCTTGGTGCAGAAGGTGGTTAGAATGTGAGATTCTCTGCCAGAAACCATTGTTGTAACAGAGCCTGTAAATTCTTTTAAAAGGCAATTAGATCGTTGCTTGAAGAGGAATGTTGATGGGTTACGATAGGCAAGCAGGAGAGTGAAATCAACTAATTTACTCTAGCGGAAAACTTAATGGGCTGAATGACCTGGTTGACACGGTGATTCTATGATGTGAGGGCATTACATCAGGAGTGAAAAATGAAATGTTACCCTACCCCCTCCTGTACAAGATATAAGGAGAGCCACACTGGCAACATGTCAGTTTGTTTCCCTATACATCAGAAAACATTTATTGCTTCCCACGTTTTTGTTGCTATCAAACATAGAAACATAGAAAATTGGAGCAAGAGTAGGCCATTCGGCCCTTTGGGCCTGCTCTGCCATTCAAAATGATCATGGCTGATCGTCTAACTCAGTACCCTGTTCCCGCTTTTTCCCCATATCCCTTGATCCCTTTAGCATTAAGAAATATATCTATCTCCTTCTTGAATACATCTAATGACTTGGCCTCCACTGCCTTCTGTGGTAGAGAATACCACAGGTTCACCACCCTCTGAGTGAAGAAATTTCTCCTCATCTCGGTTCTAAATGGCATGCCCCGTGTCCTGAGACTGTGACCCCTGGTTCTGGACACCCCAGCCATCAGGAACATCCTCCCTGCATCTAGTCTGTCTAGTCCTGTTAGAATTTTAAATGTTTCGATGCGATCACCCCTCATTCTTCTAAACTCTAGTGAATATAGGCCTAGTCGACCCAATCTCTCCTCATACGTCAGTCCTGCCATCCCAGGAATCAGTCTGGTAAACCTTTGTTGCATTCCTTCCATGGCAAGGACATCCTTCCTCAGATAAGGAGACCAAAACTGCACACAATATTCCAGATGTGGTCTCACCAAGGCCCTGTATAACTGCAGTAAGGCATTGTGTCTTACACTTCACTACCAGTTCTCTGCATTTTCCCAACTTTTTCCTGAGTTTCTCTTCAAGTTGCTGTATTTTTTTCAAGCTAGAGACACATCTCATCATTCGAACACTAAATTGGGTATTGCTTTGCTTTCACCATCGAAGATGGGCATAACTGTTGCCTCCTGCTATTTGTCATGAAAACAACCCGTTAACTTACCATATTGCCTCTGACTTTCTGCCTGCACAAGTGGGAAATGGCGTCAGCATTTATAGACCATTTTGGAGGAAGCATCTATCTTGTATGTTTTTCTGACTGTCAACTAGTCCAGTAAGATCCAAATGAAAGGATAAGAAAAGGTCCAGCTAGGCATTGGTGCCTGATGATCATGCACCACCTCCTTGTCAGTTTGACACTATTCAAGTGTAATGGCACAGGTCTTGCAAAGTGCTCGGGACTTGTCACCAACAAGTGTTAAATGGAGCAAGTGTTTCATAGTGTTTGTTTGAGGTGCAAGAGCCAGCTCTTTGAGGTTAACTGTTAAATCTAGCTCCCTTATGCTGCCAGTAGAATTGTGGACCCAGTTTGCAAGTGTGAGTTGAGTGAAATGCTGCAATTTATTCTGCTTATTTATTTGTAAATGTGCACATCATATTATGCTGACATTTGCCCAAGTCTGCATGGTATTAGACCTTCCCCGGGGCTTTTGTTCAGCACATGATTCAGTCAAGTTTGATTATTAAACAGAAAATAGGTTTGACTGGTTTCAGCTCCATGTGTGACTTTGATTTGACAGTATGAAGAAAATATTGAGTTGTACTGACTATAGCAAAATTTGTACAATTTGAAACCAATCAACATTAACGCTCAGATGGGTTGAATTGTGCCTCCAGAACTAAATATTGGTGTGAGGACTTCAGATTTATGTAAGTTGCCAATGTGATGAGGCAAGTTTAGATCATTATTGTCCAATAGGTTAGCCACTCGCCAGATGTGACTAATTGCTTTATCTGATCAGTAAATTTTAAAAATGAGTAATAGTAATTCAACATTCTGTGCTGGAGGGTCTTGGGTCATGTAAGAACATTGCTGGACGTTCAGGCCACTTCCACACACCCAGATTTTTGGATAACAATTTGGCAGATCACAAAGCTCCACCAACTCATGCAATGTGTCTCTTCCTGGAGCTTGCAAAGCATCAAAACTCTGAAGCCCACTTCCACGTACACCCAAACAACGCCCTAGAGGGGAAAAGAGATGATCAATATAGGAAGGGGAAACAGATAACCAATACTCCTCAAAACAAAAGCTCCAGATTCCACATGATTGCCAATCCACAAAGGCAGAAACTTTGTATCTCCTGGCCCACATGAACTTCACGAATTATAACCAAATTTTCTCAGCCCTGACAACATCTTCACAATGTGTGTAATTTTCCAAATTCCATTTTTTAAAAGAACATGCAAAAAAGGGACCTATTGCTCATCTCATTCAGAGAAGCTGTGTTTGTGTTACAGAATTTGAAACGAGTTGCTGAGGTGTGGATGGATGAGTATGCTGAGCACCTCTATCAGCGAAGACCGGAGTACAGACATATTTCTGCCGGAGATGTGATTGCACAGAAAGAACTGCGGAATTCTCTTAATTGCAAAAGTTTTAAGTGGTTCATGACTGAAGTGGCGTGGGATTTGCCTAAATACTATCCACCAGTGGAACCTCCAGCTGGTGCTTGGGGAGAGGTGGGTTTGCTGAAATTTGCAAAGGAACATTATGTTCAGCGTTGCCGAATTGACAGAAGGTGCAGTTAGGTGGGGGAGATGAAAAGGTTGTACATGTACTAGAAGATCCGTGAAGCCACTATAACTGAACCTATTCTAATATGTATAAACCTCAGAAGTATAACCTCAGCAGGCAGTGCTATAGTGGAAACCTTTGACGAGGTGATAGCACTGGGTTCCTGAACTGACGAATAGGTCAACAGTTCAGTAATAGATACTCCAAAACAAAATAAGTTTAAATGGAATGAACTGGTACACGTATTAGAAAAGCAGAGCATAGCTGGGAAAGCCATTGTAATAGGGAACTGAACAGTTAAGTAGGCAGACAGTGAAATGTGAGGTAAATAATGTTAATAGAGTTTTTTTTGTTTTCCTAGGGTAAGGAATATAGAAACAAGGGTTGATGAGTTAAGAGGGGGAAGGCCATGAACAAGTAGAAGGGTGTTACATGTCAGATGGAATTATTTCCTGAACAGATGTCAATGGAGCTATAACAAGAAATATAAAGGTACAAACAAAATTCCAGCAAAGATGGTGATTTCTCCAGTTATTCAACTGTTTGGGAACATGGAGGGGGTTGAGATTCTGAAACACTGAAAAGCATATAGTTAACCAGTAGAAAGAAGAAATGACAATTTTTGCAAAGAGAAATACACTAATATTAATGCTCATAGTTTGAATTGTTTAAATGGGATCGAGAAATAAACCAGTGGAGAATATTGCTGGATTCTATGTAGTCCATGGAAGGGATGGTGCTGATGGCCAAATGTCCTTCCTTTCTCAATGTTTTCATTGCAGCAAGGGAAGATCCAAGTTATTGAAAGGGGGAGATTAAGCTACTCTCACAGGAGATTTGAGTCAGTGTAATGTACTGTCTCGTCCCCGGCCCTCCATGTAAAGCTCAGAAACCAGAAAAGCCCTTGTCAAAAAAATAATTGCAAGTTAAAAACAATTCCTGTTGCACTTGAAATCCCCTTTTGCAGTCATTCAAAAAGGTAAATTTGTGATTCATGTAAACAACTTTGTTCCTCAGATTCGTAACGTTGGTAATGATCTGTGTATGGACAGTAAACATGGGGCCTCTGGCTCACAGCTGAAATTGGAAGTTTGTATCAAAGGTGATGCAGATGGATCCTGGTCCCATGAACAGGTGAATAAGCTGAAATGGTGCTTCAATTTCAGTTAACAAATTAAGAACCAGTCAGTTATAATATCACGTTGCTGATTCTCTCTGTCTCTCCCTTTTCTGCTGCTTCTCTCCCCATAACTCTTTTTGCTTCTTTTTGAGCTTTTCTGCCTCGCTTCTCTTTCTTTTTGTGGGAGGGAGTTGCTGGGTGGTGTGGTGTGGCAGGGAAAGGAGCCACCAACAGTTGCAGGCTGCGTTTGGGGTGGGAGTTGTGGGGAAAATGTGGCCCCTTCCTATTCCTTCTCCCAATCACATGCTTCCCCACCTCCTCCATCCCATGTTGTCCCCTTTCCATTATCCATTCCCTTTCATTGGCATTGTAGTGTAAGCTTTTCAGTCACAGCAGTAGTACTATCATTTTTTGCAGGTGTTTGTTACATTGCTAATTTCATAACTGATTCTGAACTTTGCACTTCAGGTATTCTCATTGGGTTGGCGAGAAGATATCCGCCCTGGAGATCCCTTGCACACCAGAAAGTTTTGTTTGGATGCTGTTTCACATAACAGTCCAGTCACACTATTTGACTGCCATGGAATGCAAGGGAACCAGCTGTGGAAGTATAAAAAGGTGAGAGATAGTAATTAATTTTTATAAGGGAATTACTCCGGTGGGTGCAAAATAGTATGTATGAGGAGTGGGGAAATTCAGACAGAGAGAGGAGTTTTTCCTGGTTCCACTTAATTTTGGAAGCTCTTTTCCCCAAATTGGCATAGGATATTACCTGTGAAGTGCATACTGATCAATCAGCTGTATTAAGTGAAAAGAATTAAGTGTAAATTTGAAAAAAAGCTCGAGTGAGAAGATTAATCTCTCACATTTCTATAATTTCTACAGTAATTCTACTTGAAATGCAAATGTTATCAAAGTATTTCAAATGATCACACATCTATCATAGTAGGAAAAATGGAATTACTCAAAATATTGATTGACACAAGAGTTAAATAAGAGTGTCTGTGATGGGAAATGACCTATTTAATATTGTATATTGTTTTCATTCTGGAGCCCGGAGCAGCCTTGTTTTGGGAAGTCCTACCACCTCCTGGCTTTGAGTGGGTTGGCTGTGACTAGATGGGCCATTCTATTGCTGGTTTCTGTCTTTGGGGGCCAGCACTGAGAGCCACAGTGGAATGCAGGTGCAAAGTAGGGGCATACATAATCCGCGAAAGGTTCGAGGATTTCTTGACATTCACCTGAGGAAGGAGGAAGCCTCCGAAAGCTTGTGATTTTCAAATAAAATTGTTTACAATTGTCAACCCCAGTCCATCACCGGCATCTCCACAAGTAGGGGCATAGGCACACTTGGCAGCTGACATGGAAGAAAAAAATAAAAAAAAACTCCTGCATTGAACCTGTATGCTCACTTAAAACTCCTGCTCTGCGCCAGCGCTCTGCTGGGTAAAATATGGGGAGGAAGCTCAGTGTGGGCTCATGCAGGATGCTGAGCCTTTTACGTCTCTGGGCTAGGCTTGAGGTTGCAGCTGAGGAGGTTGTTGGAGTGAAGTACTGTGGCATGGAAGTACTGCTGGAATCAGTTTTACCAATACTTAGAGGAAGGCATGACTCATTCAGAGCTTAATGTTGGATAGGCAATAGGAAAGGGTGGCAACAGTGGTGGAATGAAAGGTGGAGGCCGAGAATTATTTCAGCGTGTCATTGGTGTGCAAGTTGGCAACATTTGGAAATATGGAGTCAATGATGGAGGAGGGTACCAAGGATGGAGCCTTGGGGTACACTAAATATTTGCCATTTGGGCATAAAAAGAGAAACCATTGACGATGTTGTGACTTTGTAACAATAGATAGGACTGGAATCATGGGAACAGCAGTGCCACAGAGATGGACTGCAGTGTAGTGCATTGGAGGAGGATGAAGTGATTGTCTGTGTTGAAGGCAGTGGAAAGTTTGAGGAGGATAATTTGCTGAATCACGAACAGCCAACCGTTATATAGGAGTCACGTTTTTGAAATAATCAGTTAACTGTACTTCAGTACAGACAGCTAGCTCATCTTTAGTATTTAACTTGCCCTTATACTGGTTTTTATTTAATGGTATAAGGTAATTACAATGAGTAACGATATGTAATACAAAATGAAATGGATTGTCAGCCATGATTTACAGAGCTATGTCCTCACTCTGCCATTCACATGAAGAAAATTATTTATTAAAAATGCAGTATTTTTGCAAATTTTCTTATTGCCATTAATTAGTATTTTAAAAAACAATCTTGAATCCTTATTTACAGCAGTACACAATGGTGCAAATATTCCTTAAGTCCAGTGCGTTGCATTGTAACTGTTTCTATGTGGTCCAGTGGTATGCAGCTAGGTGGCCCACGAAAAGAGAAAGTTTGGACACCCCGAGATAGTTAATTGTTGATTCATTTAAAGGGGAAAGATCTTCTTTGGGAAGTACTTCCTATCCAATGTACATTTTTATGCATCAGCTATATAATAATACAATGTTCTACCTGTTCAGGGAAGTCATTATTAACAGGTTTGCAACACAACCGTATGGACCTAATAGTTCAGATTCGGTCATTGTTGGATTTCCATTCAGCTGCTAACCAGTCACTGAGTGCCTATATTAAGCAAAGATTGGCATTTGTCTTGTTCCTGGATGTTAATTTGAAGCTATTGATCATGAAATAATGCCATACTGGCCAAGTACATGCACCATTTCATTTGGCAAGTTGTCAGTAACAGGATTAGGAAACAACATGGGTGAGGGAGAATTATCAAAAAGTTAGCATGCAGATGCAGCAGGCAATTAGGAAAGCAAATGGCATGTTGGTCTTTATTGCCAGGGGGTTAGCGGCAAGAGTAAGGAAGTCTTACTATAGTTGTACAGGGCTTTGGTAAGACCTCACCTGGAGTATGGTGTACAGTTTTGGTCTCCTTATCTAAGGAAGGATACACTTGCCTTAGAGACGGTGCAACAGAGATTCACTAGATTAATTGCTGGGATGAGAGGATTGCTCTGTGAAAAGAGGTTCAGTATGGTGGGCCTATACTCTCAAGTTTAGAAGAATGAGAGGTGATCTCATTGAAACAAAAATGTTTTATAAATACATTAAGAGCAAGAGGATAACTAAGAAAAGAGTAGAGCCTATTAGAGACTAAAAAGGTAACCTGTGTGTGGAGGCGGAAGCTGTTGGTATGAATCTTAATGAATACTTTGCATCTGTCTTCACAAAAGAGAGGGATGATGCAGACATTGTAGTTAAGGAGGAGGAATGAAATATTGGATGGGATAAACTTAATGAGAGTGGAAGTATTAAGGGGATTAGCATCTTTGAAAGTAGATAAATCACAGGGCTGGATGAAATGTATCCCAGGCTGTTAAAAGAAGCAAGGGAGGAAATAGCGGAGGCTCTGACCATCATTTTGCAATCCTATCTGGAAACAGGAGTGGTGCTGGAGAATTGGAGGATTGCTAACGTTGTACCATTGTTTAAAAAGGAAGCGAGGGATAGATCGAGTAATTACAGGCCAGTCAGTCTAACCTCAGGTGGTGGGCAAATTATTGGAATCAATTCTGAAGGACAGGATAAACCGTCACTTAGAAAGGCATGAAGTAATCAAGGACAGTCAGTATGGATTTGTTAAGGGAAGGTAGCATCTGACTAACTTGATTGAATTTTTTGAGGAGGTAACAAGAAGGGTCGATGAGGGTAGTGCGTTTGATGTCGTCTACATGGATCTTAGCAAGGCTTTTGACGAGGTCCCACATGGCAGACTGGTCAAAAAAGTACAAGCCCATGGTATCCAAGGGAGAGTGGCAGGTTAGATCCAAAATTGACTGTGGCAGGAAGCAAAGGGTAATGGTCGATGGGTGTTTTTGTGAGTGGAAGACTGTTTCCAATGGAGTTCAACAGGGCTCAGTACTAGGCCCTTTGCTTTTTGTGGTATATATTAATGATTTGCACTTAAATATAGGGGGCGTGATTAAGAAGTTTGCAGATGATACAAAAATTGGCCGTGTGGTTGATAGTGAGGAGGAAAGCTGTAGACTTCAGGAAAATATCAATGGACTGGTCAGGTGTGCAGAAAAGTGGCAAATAGAATTCAATCCAGAGAAATGTGAGGTAATGCATTTGGGGAGGGCAAACAAGGCAAGGGAGTCCACAATAAATGGGAGGATACTGAGAGGTGTAGAGGAAGTGAGGGAGCTTGGAATGCATGTCCACAGATCCCTGAAGGTAGCAGGACAGGTGGATAAGGTGGTTCAGAAGACATATGGAATGCTTTCCTTTATTAGCCGAGGCATAGAATATAAAAGCAGGGAAGTTATGCTGGAACTGTATAAAACACTAGTTAGGCCACAGCTTGAGTACTGTGTACAGTTCTGGTCACCAAATTATAGGAAGGATGTAATTGCACGAGAGAAAGTACAGAGGAGATTTACGAGGATGTTGCCTAGGCTGGAGAATTTTAGCTATGAGGAAAGATATGGATAGGCTGGGGTTGTTCTCTTTGGAACAGAGGAGACTGAGGGGTGATTTAATTGAGGTGTATAAAATTGACAGGCCTAAATAGAGTGGATAGGGAGGACCTATTTCCCTAGGTCAATAACCAGGGGGCATAGATTTAAAGTGATTGGTAGAAGGATTAGAGGGGAGTTGAGGAAAAAATGTTTTACCCAGAGGGTGGTGGGGGTCTGGAACTTACTGCCTGAAAGGGTGGTAGAGGCAGAAACCCTCAACTCATTTTAAAAAGTACTTGGATATGTGCCATGATCTACAGTGCTGGAAAGTGGGATTAAGCTGGGTGGCTCATTCTTGGCCAGCGCAAACACGATGGGCTGAAAGGCTTCCTTCTGTGCTGTAAATTTTCTATGATTATGAGGGGGCATGACAGGGTAGATGTTGAGATTGTTTCCCCTGGCGAGAGAGACTAGAACTAGGGGGCATAATTGCAGGATAAGGGGTCGGCCATTCAAGACTGAATTAAGGAGGAATTTCTTCACGCAGAGGGTTGTGAATCTTTGAAATTCTCTACCCCAGAAGGCTGTAGATGCTGAGTCATTGAATATATTCAAGGCTGAGATGGATAGATTTTTGGACTCTAGGCGAATCAAGAGATATGGGGATCGGGTGGGAAAGTGGAGTTGAGGTCAAAGATCAGCCATGATCTGATTGAATGATGGAGCAGGCTCGGGGTTGTATGGCCCATTCATGCTCCTATTCTTATGTTCTTATTGTCATGCAGCTCTATTAGGAACTTGCCATATGAAGAATTTTGCATGCAAACCTACAACTTACCACTAAGTGGTGCAATTTACTTATCTGACCTTGGACTAACTACAATTTTATGTATACAGATACACTAACTGTGAATCCACGTCTTTCCTCCATTTCTGTTACCCCTTCCCCCATGCCCTCTCCGAGCTCATCTTGTCAATGAGACTCTCCCGCTTCCTTGACCACATTCCCGCTAAACTGCTAACCACCCAACTTCTCTTCCTGGTCGCCATGTTAGCTGACATTATAAATGGTTCCCTCTCCTCAGGTACTGTCCTCTCTTTCAAAACTGTCTTAATCTCACTTCATCCCATCTCTCCTTGCTAACTCGAGCAGTACCCAGTACACACTTGGGGTCCCTCAGCTTTTGCTTTTGCCAATCTATGCCTATATTCTTTGAGCTTAGGTAAGTGGGGTGCATCGCTACATATAAAGACTGTGTGCTTAATAACATGATGTGGAGATGCCGGTGATGGACTGGGGTTGACAATTGTAAACAATTTTACAACACCAAGTTATAGTCCAGCAATTTTATTTTAAATTCACAAGCTTTCGGAGGCTTCCTCCTTCCTCAGGTGAACGATGTCGAAATGAAATCCTCGAAATGAAATCGCATTTATAATTCACAGAACAATGCTTGGTGATTACAGACAGTTTTTTCAACTGCCCGTTGCCAAGGCAATCAGTGTGCAGACAGACAGGTGTTACCTGCAAGTTCTCAGAATATACAAATCACCAAAAAAAACCACAAACAAAAAAAAAGAGATAGAGAGGTAGAAACATAGAAAAGACAGCAACTGACCCGGTATATTAAAAACAGATAACATTTGTTCGCTGGTGGGGTAACGTGTAGCGTGACATGAACCCAAGATCCCGGTTGAGGCCGTCCTCATGGGTGCGGAACTTGGCTATCAATTTCTGCTCGACGGTTTTGCGTTGTCGTGTGTCTCGAAGGCCGCCTTGGAGTACGCTTACCCGAAGGTCAGTGGATGAATGTCCATGACTGCTGAAGTGTTCCCCGACTGGGAGGGAACCCTCCTGTTTGGCGATTGTTGCGCGGTGTCCGTTCATCCGTTGTCGCAGCGTCTGCATGGTCTCGCCAATGTACCATGCTCTGGGGCATCCTTTCCTGCAACGTATGAGGTAGAAAACGTTGGCCGAGTCACAGGAGTATGAACCATGCACCTGGTGGGTGGTGTCCTCTCGTGTGATGGTGGTATCTGTGTCGATGATCTGGCATGTCTTGCACACAACCCTGCCACGGTAACCTCTGCAAGACATGCCAGATCATCGACACAGATACCACCATCACACGAGAGGACACCACCCACCAGGTGCATGATTCATACTCCTGTGACTCGGCCAACGTTGTCTACCTCATACGTTGCAGGAAAGGATGCCCCAGAGCATGGTACATTGGCGAGACCATGCAGACGCTGCGACAACGGATGAACGGACACCGCGCAACAATCGCCAAACAGGAGGGTTCCCTCCCAGTCGGGGAACACTTCAGCAGTCATGGACATTCATCCACTGACCTTCGGGTAAGCGTACTCCAAGGCGGCCTTCGAGACACACGACAACGCAAAACCGTCGAGCAGAAATTGATAGCCAAGTTCCGCACCCATGAGGACGGCCTCAACCGGGATCTTGGGTTCATGTCACGCTACACGTTACCCCACCAGCGAACAAATGTTATCTGTTTTTAATATAACGGGTCAGTTGCTGTCTTTTCTATGTTTCTACCTCTCTATCTCTTTTTTTTTGTTTGTGGTTTTTTTTGGTGATTTGTATATTCTGAGAACTTGCAGGTAACACCTGTCTGTCTGCACACTGATTGCCTTGGCAACGGGCAGTTGAAAAAACTGTCTGTAATCACCAAGCATTGTTCTGTGAATTATAAATGCGATTTCATTTCGAGGATTTCATTTCGACATCGTTCACCTGAGGAAGGAGGAAGCCTCCGAAAGCTTGTGAATTTAAAATAAAATTGCTGGACTATAACTTGGTGTTGTAAAATTGTTTACAATTGCTTAATAACAGTCAAACAGAAACACCATTCATGCAACTATCTCAGCAGTTACGTTTAGTGATGGATTTCTGTGCATGTGAAATACCTGATTAACCAAAAAAAAAGCTGTGCGTGTTGACTGCAAGCACAAAGTGGCACTTCAAATTTCAGGAAATTACATCACCTTACCATCAGTGATAGTGGAACCTCACCTGTGCAAATAACATGGGCTGGGAATTTCCTCAGAGGTGCTTCACATCCATCACCAGATGTGTGGTGGAAGCCCTGTTTTTTTGCGCATAAACAGGATTTCCACCACGCTGCTGGCAAAGTTACGGTGGTGGAGTGGGAGCAGCTGTGAGGATATTCTGGGCCATGGTGTTATAATGTGCCTGACTTATGCTTGAGTTCCTGGTACAAGAGTAAGTAGGTTGTTCCTTTAATTGATTGAGCCAGTAAGGTGACAGGCCTTTATGGAAATCAGAAACAAATCCAAAATAAGGAATTGTATTCACATCAACGATATTGGACAGATAATGCTGTTTTCTTCTGCATCCAATAACTGCAGAAATGAACAGAACAGCTAATAATGCTTAATATGTCTAAACTGCTGACTTGGAAAAGCACTCTCTCTTTCCACTGCAATAGGGAGATGTTTGTATTTTCTATATTAGTCATCCTGATTGCTTCTGGGTTGAGAAGGTCAAAATTCATTTCACATGGACCATTAATTGACCAAAGAGAGAGAGAGTTTAGTTTGCTTTATGTTAACTTTTACATTACTAGCAAGTCGAGAGAAATCGCAGGCACCTTCCGGTTTTTCAAAATAAAATGAAGTTCTCACACTGTAGAACAGAAACAAGTACTGTTACTATAGTAATAAAGCAACTAAGATGTCAGGAATAGCTTTATTACAGTAATGTTAACAGTAAACTTAAAAATATAAAAGTACACACAGCTTTCAATTTAAAAAAAACATTTCTACGAACATTCGAATTAAGAGCAGGAATAGGTCATTCGGCCCCTCGAGCCTGCTCTGCCATTTGATAAGATCATGGCTGATCTGATTGTGACCTCAACCCTACTTTTCCGTCTACCTACTATAACCTTTGACTCCCTTGTTAATCAGGAATCTATTTAACTCAGCCTTAAAAATATTCAATGACCCTGCCTCCACCGCTCTGGGGGAGGGAGTTCCACAGTCTCACGACCCTCTGAGAAAAATTCCTCCTCATCTCCACCTTAAATGGGAGCCTCCTTATTTTTAAACTGTGTACCTTAGTTCTCGTCTCTCCCACAAGGGGAAACATCCTCTCAGCATCTACCCCTTCTAGACCCCTCAGGATCTTTTATGTTTCAATAAGATCACCTCTCATTCTTCTAAACTCAATGTATACAGGCCCAACTTCTCCCACCTTTCCTCATAAGATAACCACCTCATCCCAGGAATCAGTCGAGTGAAACTTCTCTGAACCACCTGCAAAAAGCAATTATGTCCTTTCTTAAATAAAGGAGACCAAAACTGCACTCAGTATTCTTGATATTGTCTCGCCAAAGCACTGTACAACTATAGCAAAACATCTCTACTTTTATATTCCATTCCCCTTGCAATAAATGACAACATTCCATTTGCCTTCCTAATCACTTGCTGTGCCTGCATACTAACTTTTTGTGATTCATGTACTAGGACACCCAGATCCCTCTGTACCTCAGAGTTCTGCAATCTCTCTTCATTTAAATAATATACTGCCTTCCTATTCCTCCTGCCAAAGTGGACAAGTTCACATTTTCCTACATTATACTCCATCTGCCAAATTTTTGCCCACTCACTTAACCTATCTATACCCCTTTGCAGACTCCTTATGTCCTGTTCACAACTTACTTTCCTACCTACCTTTGTCATCAGCAAATTTAGCAACCATACATTCAGTTCCTTCATCCAAGTCATTGATATAGATTGTAAATAGTTGAGGCCCCAGCACTGATCCCAGTGGCACTCCACTCGTTACATCTTGCCAACTTGAAAATGACCCATTTATGCCTATTCTCTGTTTCCTGTTAGCTAAACAATCCTTTATCCATGCTAATATGTTACCCCTTAGACCATGAGCTCTTATTTTGTGTAGTAGCCTTTGATGTGGCACCTTGTCAAAAGCCTTCTGGAAATCCAAGTACATCACATCCACAGGATCCCCTTTAATCGTGTTGCTTGTTACTTCCTCAAAGAACTTTTAAAAAAAAATAATTAGTCAAACACAATTTGCCTTTCACAAAGCTGTGTTGACTCTGCCTGATTGCATTGAGATTTTCCAAGTGCTCTGCTATAACCTACTTTAATAATAGATTCTAGCATTTTCCCTATGACAGATGTTAAGCTAACTGGCCTGTAGTTTCCTGCTTTCTGTCTCCCTCCTTTCTTGAATAGAGGAGTTACATTCGCTATTTCCCAATCCGATGGGACACATCCAGAATCTAGGGAATTTTGGAAAAGTAATATCAATGCATCTACTATCTCTGCAGCCACTTCTTTTAAGACCCTAGGATGAAGTCCATCAGGACCTGGGGACTTGTTAGCTTTTAGTTCTAATATTTTTTTCAGAACCCTTTTCTTGGTGATTGTAAAAGTTTCAAGTTCCTCCCTCCCTTTCACCTCTTGATTCACAATTATTTCTGGCATGTTATTTGTATCCTGTACAGTGAAGACGGAAGCAAAATATCTGTTCAATTCATCCGCCATTTCCTTATTTTCCATTATTAATTCCCCAGACACTCTAGAGGACCAACGCTCACTACTTTTTTTCCTTTTTAAATACCTGTAGAAACTCTTACTATCTGTTTTTATATTTCTAGCTAGCTTTCTCTCGTACTCTAATTTCTCCCTCCTTATTATTTTAGTCATTCTTTGCTTTTTAAAAAATATTTTGTCTAATCTTCTTGGAATTATATGCTTTTTCTTTCAATTTGATACTATCTTTAACTCCCTTAGTTAGCCACAGATGGTACGTCTTTCCCCTAGAATCTTTCTTTCTTTCTCACTGGAATGTATCTTTGCTGAGTGTTATGAAATATCTCATTAAATGTCTGCCACTGCATCTCTACTAACCTATCCCTTAACCTAATTTCCCTGTTCACTTTAGCCAGCTCTATCTTCATGCCCTCATAATTGCCCTTCTTTAAGTTTAAAACACTAGTCTTAGACCTACTCTTCTCTCCCTCAAACTGAATGTGAAATTCAATCATATTGTGATCACTGCTACCTAGAGGCTCCTTTACAATGGGGTCATTAATTAATTCTGTCTCACTACACATTACCAGATCTAGAATAGCCTGCTCTCTGGTTGGCTCTAGAACATGCTGCTCTAAGAAACTGTCCCAAAAGCACTCTATGAACTCATCTTCCTTTGCCAATCAGATTCTCCCAATCTATGTGCAGATTAAAATCACCCATGATTATCGCTGTTCCTTTCTCACAAGCCCCCATTATTTCTTCCTATATACCCTGTCCTACAGTATGGTTACTGTAGGGGGCCTATAAACTACTCCCACAAGTGACTTCTTGCCTTTCTTATCTCTTCCCAAACTGATTCTACATCTTGGTCTTTAGAACTAAGGTCATTTCTCTCTATTATACTCACGTCATCCTTAATAAACAGAGCTACCCCTCCACCTTTTCCTAGCTTCCTGTCCTTCTGAAATGTCAGGTCCCCTTGAATATTCAGGTTCCAGCCTTTGTCATTTTGCAGCTGTTTCTGTAATGGCTATCAGATCGTACATATTTATTTCTATTTGAGCTGTCAATCATCCATTTTGTTACGAACGCTATGCGATTCAGATACAAAGCCTTTACTGCTTTTTTTTTACTATTTTTGCAACCTCTAGCCTTATCTGCTGGCGCACTCTTAAGTTTGCAAGCTCTGTCCCTTCCTGCCACTTTCTGATTATCATTTCCCTAATTGCTACCTTGCTCTCTTTTCTGCTTTGCCCTATCTTCCCTTACTTGATTCTCTCTTTTTATCTCCCCTTTTCTCCCTTTTTATTTTTCTGTCTAACATTATTCATTCTAAACCTTTTTTAATTTAAAAAAAAAAGAATTTCAAACAGTTTCCTTGTTTGTTTTCTTCCTCCTCTTGGTTCCTTCTGTTCTTTTTGAAGGAGGTAACAACTTTAAGTGAGATTTTTCAACCAAACAAACAAACTGCAAAGATTTATTTTAAAGACAATCAAATTCAAAAAGTGTAATGATTGACATGGTCATATCACAAATGAAACTCCCCTCCCCTCCCCGGCCGAATCAGGAATGCATCCAGTTCCTCATTGACTGCGACGAAACGGGGCAGCAACTGAGGTCCATTCCTCTGCACGGCTCAGGTGGCTCAGAAAAAGAATGTGTGGAAGTTATTCCTTCAGTTTAAGGAGCTCCTCTTGTTTCTAATCGACCCCCCACCCTCCCCCTCCTGATTTTGTGGAAGATCCATCGCTATGTTGACGTTAGTGGGAGTCGAGACACGGGCCTGAAATGTGTTTACACTAACAGGGTACGAGGCGGGGGGGGGGGGGGGGGGGGGCAGCTGTACTCTAATGGAGGCGTGTCCTACCCACAGTGCTCTGCCTGAGTGAAACCACTCTATCCGATGGCTTTGGACGATAGAGCCTTCTTACTCCCCCTAGGCAGCACGGGTAAGGCTCGACAGCCATTAAATGCGAACCTGCCTCTCAATGTGGGATGGCCTTGGGTGGGGGGGTGGTGGTGTAGAGAGATGTTACGAGGAAAAAGAGGTGGGAATGTAAGAAAGCGGTTTTTACAGTGGGGCGGGGGGCTCCCACCAGGCAGTTGGCGCTTACAGGCTAAGGATCACCGAGGTGTTTATTTACAGCTAAAACAACACAGAGAAACACTAAAACGACAATTTACAACAGGGTTGGGGGGGGTGGTGGTGAAGGGATAACAACCTTGGTGAGGGGATCAAACAGATTCTCTTCAGCTGCCCATTAGAATTTGGACTATTTTCCTTCCCATCTGAAACACTACCCAAGACTTGCGATCGGCAGTTCGGCAGGAGCTTGTTTCCCAGGAGCCAAAGGCAAAGCCCTTTTCTTCACCCCCCCCCCCCCCACCCCCTCACGATGAATTCCCTTCCCTTCAAATCGTGCTGAGACCTAACTCCAGGAATTTCCTTGACTTTTCGATTTGCAAGCGTCGAAATAGCTCTTGCAGGACGAAGCCCACTCTCACATGTATACACACGCACTTCAAACAGGTACCTGGTCCCTTTGCTAAGGAGGCTGGTTACAGAGAATAAATGCCGGCATGGACTGATTGGCCTGTGTGCGTGTACAGTAAAATTCAAGGTAAAACACTGAGCTGTTTCCCCCAAATGTTCATGGGATGAGGTCTCTGCTTCTGAGGCAAGGAGATTAGGGACGGTCGGAACAGGCCCATTCAGCAACCCCCCCCTCTCCATCCCCCCTCTCCTCGAGCCTGCCCTGCCATCCAGTGAGATCGCAGCCGCTCTGTATCCAAACGCCATCAACCCGCCTAGGCTCCGTAATCCCTTAATACCCTCGGCTCGCAAACAAATCTACCGATCTCAGATTTTAAAAATGATTAATTGAGCTAGCCTCTCCTGCTGCTTTGTTGGGGGCAGAGTTCCGCACTTGGATTTAAGCTGATTGGCGGAAGGATTGGAGGGGACACGAGGAAAAACTTCTTTTGCCCAGAGGGTGGCCGGTGTGTGGAATTTGCTGCCCGAATTGGTGGGAGAGGCAGGGACCTTCAACTCTTTAGGTGCAGGTCCAGGTACTTTTTCAAAAGTGCTGTAAGCCGCAGGGCTACGGACCGGGTGCTGGAAGGTGGGATTAGAATGGGCGCCTGGTCGTTCTTCGAGCCGGCGCGGACACGATGGGCCGAACGGCCCCCTTCTGTGCTGTATCTTCTTTTTTCTGTGGTAACAGAGTCAATCTTTGACATGTAGAAATGCATCAATCAGTAATGGCTGCCTCTAGATGAGTTATTGCATTGGTAGCCCCTAGATCCACTTCAAGATAAGTCATCTGTGGTAAGGGTTAAGATTGGATTAAGAAATCTAATTTTTGGTCCCATTTTTAAATGATGCTCAGTGCATTTGTATTATATCCACTTGGTCAAGCAATATGATACAGCTCAAAGAAATCCCCATAGAAACTATGATCTGCCTGGCCAATGAAGAAAGTAACCCTCCATGCATCCTCTGGTTGAAGGTGACTAAAATGCTTTTAGGAGAAATTCTGACTGAATCGTAGTCAAGAATGGAATTTAAACTTTGTTCACTTAGACTAGAGTCCAATGGCTAACATTGTTGCTTCTGGGCTCAGGCTGGTTGCAGTGGTGTAAAGATGGTGTTTCAGGACTTCCATGTGTTTGGTGTGTTTTTTGTTTTGATGATCTCTGATATTTTCTCCCCTCCAGAAGGTGATTAATCATGGTGTACAGTGTGCTGCTTGACTGTCAGGACTGTCATATTTGTGCTCAATCATATCCTTGCCTAACGTCCAGACATGCTGATATTCCAGTAGGGATTACTGGATATTGTTCAGCTGGTGATTTTCTTCTTCCATAGCGTAGAATTTTTACTTGTATCAAGAAAAACAGGTTAAGCATGTTGGCAAAAGGAAATGTACATATAATGCTAATACCAAAACCATTTACTTTTTTTAAATCTGTCTTCTAGGACAAGACTCTGTACCATCCAGTCAGTAATAGCTGTATGGACTGTAGTGCAACAGATAAAAACATTTTTATGAATACCTGTAACCCATCATCTTCTACTCAACAGTGGATATTTGAAAACATAAATGCAACAATCTTGGAAAAAATGAACATCAAAGATTTGTAGTTACTGGTATTTAAAACGCTGAGATGTAATCATTTTTTATTGAGGGTGGTTTTTAGGGATGTTTTTATAGCTAAATCCAGGGTTCTTTTTTATAATTATGGTATTTTGAAAGGTTTAATCTCAGGAATGAATCAGGTATAGGCAGGTGTTTGTTAATGATGACGTCAGACGCTCTTGCAGTGCACCAGTGCTTGTATGCTGAAATAATAAAACTTGAGCTAATTTCTAGTGCCTTGCAGGTGAAAAGCAGAGAGTACACACATGACTGGTTCATACCTCACCCTGGCAATTAGCCATCTCACTATTTGGCAATTTATTTTCTAATTTGGCTAAAGAGATATATAATCTCAGTAAATTTATGTAAACAACTATTTAAATTAACTGATGTGATAGCACTTTAATGAAAATTGTGCAATGAAAAGTAACAATTAAAATTGACTGCAATATTTTTCAAACTGGCTACACAGTACATTTGACCTCTGTGTTAAGCTCTGTTTTCCACAGTGTGGTCTGCTGCAGTTTCAAAATTCCTTGATTGATAAAGTATAGAATTACTATAGTTTATCCCCTATTTTTAATTTCATTATCCTAACTCCCAGAGGTACTTTTGGAAGAACCCCATTGAAATGGAATTATATAAAATGTACTATGGTGCCTACATGATTGTTTGTATGTATGTACATTTTTTTTAATCAAGTTGCTACAGTTACATGTTTCTTATGTAGACATCAATATTACATTTTACCTGTGTCCCATTGGATTCAGGGTTTACTTATCCCTTTTTTTATTTTGCACTTTAAAATGGCAATTTTTGCATGCTACCAACCTAGATAGTGGTTATTAGAAATGACCATACATAGGAATGTGCAAAGACCTGTATTCAAATAACTTTATGCAATGCCTGAAACAAAATTTGAATGTTGGCCACAGAGAAATTTTGCGTAAGTGTCTTGTTTGAGCTTGGAATCAATGAGCAACAATTAAGCACAATTTTGCTTCTTTAAAAAAATGATCAGCAGTGGGGAGTATTTAAACGTTTACTCATTAATTATATCTAAGCACAGGACAGCCTCATACCATACAAGATCAAGTGTGTTACAGGATGACAGAGGGGACAGTTATAGGAATGACATGATTTATAAATGGACCTATATTTTCCATAGTGAATGATTTTAGAGAAATAATTTCTATGAAATGTTTAAACTCAATTATGATTGAATTCAAAGCTCCTTATACAATTTTTATGGGATTATCCAATAAAGAAATACTCTTTATACAAGCATACATTACATATTACATTACATATTACATTGAATTTTACAGCACAGAAACAGGCCATTCGCCAGTGTTTATGCTCCACACTAGCCTCCTCCCACCTTACTTCATCTCACCCTAACTACATATCCTTCTATTCCTTTCTCTCTCATGTACTTAAATGCATCTATACTAATAGCCTCAACCACTCTCTTGAGTAAAGAAGTTTCTCCTGAATTCCTTGCTGGATTTATTGGTGACTATCTTATGTTTGTGGCCCCTAGTTTTGGACTCCCCGACAAGCAGAACTAATTTTATCTTCAAAAATCCAAAATTAGTGGAGGGAAGGGGGCTAAGATTTAAATAGTAAGCTATTGTGCTCCAGTCCTGGCTTTTAGGAATGTTATTGGTTTGTAGATACTTCAAACAGATCATTTATAAAAGCAGAAAATGGGTACAAGCTTTCAGTCCATTGCTGGTCTGTGGGATGGAATGCCTTTTGAGAAATCAAAATAATATCACATGTATCAAATATGCATGTAAAATACCTACTGTATGTATAAAGATAAGGCAACCTTACAATCTTGTACAGTTATCTAGAGAGAACATGTAAATATGACAGTTTTGCCTGTGAGATGTGTATTTGAAATGTGCCATTGGTGAAGGCACCCATATTACATTTTAGTTTCTTAAGATGATGTGTGCATTAGCTGCAGAATATATTCTGAGAATCATTTAAAAATCATTCTTAGAATTACAAATTGCTTTTTCTGTCCAGCAATTATACAGTCCTCAAATTGGATATCCACTGGCTCTAAAACAGCTTGTTTAAAATACATTGTGGTATTTTCCTTCTAGTCATTTTTTTGCTATGTGAATTATTTCATTGTAAACATCTGAGGTAAGTGATGCATTGTACTATTAAATGAAACATGACTACTATTTCAGTTTGACCATTTTCTTTAAGAGAATACATACATATTTTGTAAAGTCACTACTGTTTTGTCACACAGTACATAGGTACATTTAAGTGGTTGATATGGTTATGCATATGTTGGGAACGATGCATTCTTTGAGGTTGGAATAATTTGCCAAGTCCCTTGGATTTGGTTCAGCTATGGAAACATCCTGTTTACCTGCAGGATGGGGTCACTGCCCTTTGTGGGATGTTGCTCCAGGATCTTGTTACCTACATACCAAGATGAAAAGTTCAGCACCATGACTCAGGCAATGAAGGACTCAGCAGCCCAGTTCACCAGGACCAATCCTTCTACAGGTCCTATTCCTCACGGTACTGATTCTTGCATCTCTTCTTTGGAATCTACAACAATGACACCTCAAAAGCTCAAGGGGTGGGGGTTGGGAAACATTGGTAATCAAGGCTATCTTTAACATAAATTCAGGCCAAATCTCCTTGTTCAAGATGGTTATTTGTAAGAGTAATGAGTAATTTTGCTTCAAAAATGTCCTAGATTGTGGGTCTTAAACTCTAGAAGAAATCTTTTGTGGTTTGAAATACCCACAAATAACTATTGATGCAATCTAGGTGCATTGGGTCGAAGTGATTCTTTATTTATAAATGCCTCTTTTGAATCTTTCTGTAGATTAGAACTGTAGACTGTTGCAGCGAGGGACCTAGATCCTTGGATAGAAAGCTTAGATGACATTATGTATGAAAAATGCACTGCAAGCTCACATTACCACTTAGAAAATGGGCATTAACTCTGTTAACCAGTTCTAACTAACTTATAACTATCTAATGGCAGAAGAGTGAAGCCCTGATTGGCACAGTATGGAGAAGAAAAAAAATGTTTGCTCCTGAACTTAACACGGTTCAAAGGCAAGCAGACTAGTAGGATGAGTATGGCCTGCTCCATGTCAGAATCTGTCCTCCACAACACTGGAATGATCTGGCAGGTTTGTTAGTTTTCTAAAAGATATTAACTGAAGCAATACCTCAAATGTTTAACACTGGTTAATACAGGTACACATTAAAATTAAATATCAGTCCAAAAATTCCAGAGAATACCAGATCTAAGCTTCACACACCGCTTGTGGCTGTGTGGATTTGTTCCCCCCCCCCCCCCCACCGCCAACAGTGTTGTCACCTGAAACACTCTCCCTTTTTAATTCAGATTTCAAAGGAATTACTAGAGCTAGGCAAAATTCTGAAGTCTGTGACTTGAGTGTCAGTACCCCAGTGCAGTTTCTCCACATCCTATATTCCCCAAATAATCACTCATTTGTAAGACATCACTTGTTACAGTAACATTTGTACCCAATTGATAAGCCACTATATATCGCATTGGTTCACTACACATTCTGGAGTAATGCCATCATTGAACTGATGGCTTCTCCAATGAGTACCCACTGCAAACTTCCAAGACGTAGAATGTATTTTAACCATTGAAGAGAAAGAAGAATGTTGGTACAGCACCATACTTTTTCTGTTGAGTCCATGGCTATTTTGATTTGCTTTTGCTCTGCACATGCTATACATAGGAATATAGGAACAGGAGTCGGCCATTCAGCCCCTCGAGCCTGCTCCGCCATTTGATAAGATCATGGCTGATCTGTGATCTAACTCCAAATACCTGCCTTTGGCCCATATCCCTTCATACCTTTGGTTGCCAAAAAGCTATCTATCTCGCATTTAAATTTATAAATTGAGCTAGTATCAATTGCCGTTTGCAGAAGAGAGTTCCAAACTTCTACCACCCTTTGTGTGTAGAAATGTTTTCTAATCTCACTCCTGAAAGGTCTGGCTCTAATTTTTAGACTGTGCCCCCCACTCCTAGAATCCCCACTAGCGGAAATAGTTTCTCTCTATCCACCCTATCTGGTCCCCTTAATATCTTATGAACTTCGATCAGATCATCTCTTAACCTTCAAAACTCTAGAGAATACAACCCCAATTTCTGTAATCTCTCCTCGTAACTTAACCCTTGAAGTCCGGGTATCATTGTAGTAAACCTACGCTGCACTCCCTCCAAGGCTAATATGTCCTTCTGAAGGTGTGCTGCCCTGAACTGCTCACAGTACTCCAGGTGCAGTCCAACCAGGGTTTTGTATAGCTGCAGCATAACTTCTGCCCCCTTGTACTCCAGTCCTCTAGATATAAAGGCCAGCATTCCATTAGCCTTATTGATTATTTTCTGCACCTGTTCATGACACTTCAATGATCTATGTACCTGTACCCCTAAGTCCCTTTGGACAGCCACTGTTTTTAACTTTTTACCATTTAGAAAGTACCCTGTTCTATCCATTTTTGATCCAAAGTGAATGACCTCACATTTGCCTACATTGAATTCCATTTGCCGCAGTTTTGCCCATTCACCTAATCTATCAATATCCCTTTGTAATTTTATGTTTTCATCAACACTGCTTACAATGCCACCAATCTTTGTGTCATCGGCAAACTTAGATATGAGACTTTCTCTGCCTTCATCTAAGTCATTAATAAATGTTGTGAATAATTGAGGCCTCAAGACAGATCCCTGCGGGACTCCACTAGTCACATCCTGCCAATGTGAGTACCTACCCATTATCCCTACTCTCTGTCGCCTTTCGCTCAGCCAACTTCCTAACCAAGTCCGTACTTTTCCCTCGATTCCATGGGCTTCGATCTTAGCTTACAGTCTCTTATGTGGGACTTTATCAAATGCCTTCTGGAAGCCCATATAAATAACATCCATTTAAATTCCCCTATCCACTACATTAGTCACCTCTTCAAAAAATTCAATCAGGTTTGTCAGGCACGACCTACCTTTCACAAATCCATGCTGGCGCTCTCTGATTAACTGAAAATTTTTGAGGTGTTCAGTCACCCTATCCTTAATTATAGACTCCAGCATTTTCCCCACAACAGATGTTAGACTAACTGGTCTATAATTCCCTGGTTTCCCTCTCCTTTCTTAGAGACACTGTAGGTGTACAGTGTCTCTTATTTGTACAACTGATTGGCTCCAGTCAACACACTTGTTTGGCCTATATAATTGGGAGGAGTCCACATGAATGTGGTATAACAAAAAAGATTTCAATTCTACGTCCAGCAATAAAATAATTTGATAGTTGTCAACACAGTGTAAAATTTATACTGGTTTAAACTCTTATAGTTGAATATTGCTAACTTGACAAGTTTTGGAGGAAATATTAGGTTAGCATTTATATTTAGGATCATTATTTTGCTTTCCAGTAGATTACAATTTTCTATACTGAAAATAGTGATCCATAATATAAACAGAATAGATTTTATTAGAAAGTGATGGGAAGCTCAGGCTTAAATTTATCCCTAGGACGAATACTTAGATAAAGTTGACTGAAAATCTAGAGATTACTGTGTTGATTGTTTTAAGTTATTAGGTATAGTTGCTGTAATACTTTAACAGATCAAATCCATTTTTCCATGAAATGAAGCTATTTGCTTTAGAGGTTTCAATATGGGTAATTATTTAATCTGATGTAGTAATTGTGACTTGCAATTATCTTAATTGAAGTAAAAAAGATAGTATAATTATCATTGGCCTCATTTTTCATGCCTTCTCTGCCAACCTCTGAACACTGATGCCACCTTTGTTCTCAAATCATATTGTATACCATTTTGTTCAGATCAATCTCTACAACTGTTTGTAAAAAGTGCAGAACATTGGAATGTATCAAGTATTTTTCAACTGAGGCATCTTAATATATACAAAATTGTAACAAATCTGCAATGTACATATGGCGATTTGCATTTGAAGAATTGTAGCAGCATAGATGTTGAATAAAATTGATAAGTAAGAAGCTGGCTTTGTAAAATTTTTTAAAAGTTTGCCAGTTGGTTGTATGATTGCATCAAATTTGCCACATTATCAGTTTCATAGTCTTGTATATTACTTGCCTACAATGGGGTGGAATTTCCTGTGTATTTGCGCCCAGAAACCCACATGTAATTGGAGCATAAAGCAAATACCCAGCGTAAAAGATCGTTACACTCGTAATTACGCTACGCCCAAATTTCCTCTATCTTTTATGCCCGTCTTAATCCTTGCCCCCAAATGCATCTCAACTCATTAGAATGGCTCTGCCCCATGCTAAAGAGCTGTACATGTGAATTTCCTGCAATTACATTGGTTCAAAACAGGTGCAAAATTAAGCCTAGAATTTTAAGCACAGCAGGAAAGTCATTTTTATGGTGGTTTTTTGTGATTCTTTTAAAGCAATTTTTAAAAATTTATCCTGAGTCCTACACTCTTTTATGTTTTCTTGAAATAATTTTTATGGCTTTAGTATGAGTCATATTAAAAATTGAAAAGCTTCCATGATTGCATGTTCTTAAACATGCTGTGCCTAATATTCATGAATGATGGTTAGATGGCTTAAAACTTTCATTTTCGTACTTAAAGAAGGAATATATGGTGTGACTGCCACGATTTCCTCAGGCGCCGATTGTTTATGCTGATATACAGCGAATTTTGCATTCCAGCATATGCTAATAAGATCGGCAGAGTAGGGATACAGATATTCCAGTGATTCGTGAACCTGGACAGTGGTCAGTCAAAAGAAGTCACACGTACACTAGGTTTGTTAATCAAAGTGATTATTTAATGACTTAAACAATTCACACCAGCATAAAGCAATACATACAATCTTAAAAACCAAGGATTTCAGCATCAAGGTAGTTGGAGTGATCTTAGCTCGTGAGGTTCTTCTTGGATGTCCTTCCTTTTGGCAAATCTTAAGGTTCCTCTGACTGTGGTAAAGAAGCTGCCACAGTGTCCCATGTTCGTTTAACTTTTTGCAGGTGCGGTGTGAGGAAAAGTTAAGAGAAGTCCTATTTTGGCCACTCACCTACTGTTGCATTAGTGTTGGAGGGTTGGCTGGGCCACTCAAAACTCTGTGAACCCAGGTGCAGCCTTTTCACCATGTGAAACCTGCTGTAGCTTCTTGTTCATGTGAACCCAGGTGCAATAGTTTTAGTTGCCTTTCCCAAGGATTTCTAACCATTTCAGCACTGTTTTTCCAAGTCAGTTGTTTTGAGAACCAAAGGCCCGTTTGAAGCCTCTGCACATTGCTGCCTTTGCAGTTTTAAATTTATAATGTCCAAATGTGATGTCCAAAGGGGCAAAGTTAACCTTTTCCTTCAGTCTCTCCTCAAGTGACACTCCGATCTTCTGACTGATTCACTTCATCTACCTTGAGCATTGTCCTTGGTTGTTAGGTTCTTTAGCCTTGGCTCACATTCCCGCTTATAATGGGTTTGTCGCGACGTACTCAAAGAATATCTCCTTGCCATGTTTTTGAAATAGGTGCCTCATTACACAAGCAAATGATCATAATAAACACTAATACATCGCATACATATTAAAGCCATACTAATCATTCTAATCCATGGGTGTTTTCCCACATTATACATTGTTTCCCATCATTCATGATCTAACTTTTGTTCCATAAGTGCATTAGCTTGTTTTATCTTCACCAGGTGGTGGAGTGAGGTGTGTGACCATGACAGTACAGACTTAAGACTCAATGACAATGGAGGAATGTGGTGACCAAAGGGTACTATGGCTTGCATTGCCTTATCCTGTAGCGTGAGATTAATGTGAATCTCTGTTACATTATGTAGTCGTATTGGCATAAAATTACCTGAGTAATTTCTGTGGAGGTGAAGAAGAGAGGGGAATAAGTGAAAGGACAGATCGTGGTGCCCTGCCTGAATGTTTCATCACTGGTGGTTATGCAGTACTGACCTCTGGTTTTAATTGGCCATGTGGGTATCAAACCACCTATTGATAATTCTCACTAGGCATTCAGGGTCCTCGTCCCCCAAGGTGAACCACAGGTAGACCTCTACCGCTGCAGTATGTCCCATCGACAAATCCAGGTCCGTGACACCCGTCTACAACAAGATAGGTCCATTCCATTGGCTTTCGTGTCCCTTTACCAGATGTTTGGGAAAGGTGATTAGTTCTTTAAAGGTACCTCTTTCAAAGGTGCCCACTGACTGTACACCAAATACCTCCCTAGGCTTGTCCCGAATGTGAGACAATGCTATGAACAGTGGGAGAACCATTTTTGCCGTAATGGTATTACATGGTTTTCAAACCAGATAGATTGTTCCATATCTTCTAGCCTTACATAGGCCATTGTCTGCCTTATACCACTCCTGTAAATGTTTGTCAGCAACCCATTTTGGTATCTTGTTATTTTCAATAACGTTTAACTCTTGCTGTATCTGATTTAATACAAAACCCCCATACATACTGCATATGATGGCTTTGGATGCATTCTGGTCCTTATACTCCCAATTACTTCCATTGATCATGTAATTTACTCCTGCCATTATTTGCTCCATGCCTTTCGTCAGTTCAGTTATTGACACTGTTCCCAGTGAGTTTCATACACCAGATCGCTATCCCCCTTCTTCATGCCTTTTAAAATTCCCTTCAGTTCCTGCATCGATTCATCACGTTCCCACATTGATTAAGATCTAACCTATTCCATGCTGAAGTGCCTGCAATAGCCCCGATACCTATCCATTTGGTTATATCCCTTTTCTGTATTTTATTGTCTGGCTTGTAAGGTTGTGGAGCTATGCTTGGTCTCAATCCTGACCTGCATTGTGTGGTGGAAGTCATGTACTATTTCTTGCAGCATTGCACTGTATAATTTACTCTGGGCCAGATGGCATTGCCCTGGTGGAAAGGTTATCTCTGATAGGGATATCAATACCACTATTAATTCATAAGGGACATCATTATAAATTCCTTGCCGAGTCCGGAAAATGACTAATCCATTCGTTGGCCCTGTTATGTTTCTGGGCATTCCCCTTTAAGACTTTCCTCCTTTGGTTTTCTTTGGTTACCATGCCCACAGTTCCCTTCTAAAAACTGTTTGGTCATTACGGACAGCAGCTGTTGGTAAAAACACTCATCTGTCTCGTTATGCAGACCATTGGGTAAATGTACCCTTGAAAGATCAAGAATCACAGAATGGTTACAGCACGGAAGGAGGCCATTCGGCCCGTTGAGTCCGTGCCGGCACTCTGTGAGAGAAATCCAGCTAGTCCCACTCCACTGCCCTACCCCCGTAGCCCTGCAAATTTTTTCCCTTCAAGTACTTATTCAATTCCCCATTGAAAGCCACGATTGAATCTGCCTCCACCACCCCCTCAGGCAGTGGATTCCAGATCACAACCACTCGCTGTGTAAAAAAAAGTTATTTCTCATGTCGCCTTTGGTTCTTTTGCCAATCACCTCAAGCCTATGTCCTCTGGTTCTTGACCCCTCTTCGAATGGGAATAGTTTCTTTTTATCTACTCTGTCCGGACCCTTCATGATTTTGAATACCTCTATCAAATCTCTTCTCAACCTTCTCTGCTGTAAGGAGAACAACCCCAGCTTCTCGTTTCTAAAAGTTTCCCCACTACTGAGGTTAAACTGCTGGGTTTATCCTTACACCCTTTTTTGAACAAGGGTGTAACATTTGCAATTCTCCATTCCTCTGGTACCACACCTGTATCTAAGGATGATTGAAAGATTATGGCCAGTACCTCTGCAATTTCTACCCTTGCTTCCCTCAGCAACCTAGGATACATCCCATCCGGACAGGGTGACTTATCTACTTTAAGTACAGCCAGCCTTTCTAGTACCTCTTCTTCATCAATTTTTAGCCCATCCAGTATCTCAACTATTTCTTCACTTACTGTGATTTTGGTAACATCTTCTTCCTTGATAAAGACATATGCAAAGTACTCATTTAGTACCTCAGCCATGCCCTCTGCCTTTATGCATAAATCTCCTTTTTGGTCCATAATTGGTCCCACCCCTCCTCTTACTACCTGTTTACTGTTTACTATAGAAGACTTTTGGATTCCCTTTTATATTAGCCACCAGTCTATTCTCATGCTCTCTCTTTGCCCCTCTTATTTCATTTTCCGCCTCCCCTGAACTTTCTATATTCAGCCTGGTTCTCACTTGTATAATCAACCTGACATCTGTCATATGCCCCTTTTTTCTGCTTCAACTTACTTTCAACCTCTTTTGTCATCCAGGGAGCTCTGGCTTTAGTTGCTCTACCTTTCTCCCTCGTGGGAATGTATCTAGACTGTGCCCAAACCATCTCCTCTTTAAAGACCATTCATTGTTCATTTACAGTTTTACCTGCCAATCTTTAATTCCAATTTACTCGGGCCAGATCCGTTCTCATCCCATTGAAATTAGCCCTTCTCCAATTGAGTATTTTTACTTTAGAATGGTCCTTGTCCTTTTCCATAGCTAATCTAAACCTTATGATACTATGATCGCTGTTCCCGAAATGTTCCCCCACTGACACTTGCTCCACTTGGCCCACCTCATTTCCCAGAACTAGATCCAGCAATGCCTCCTTCCTCATTGGGCCAGAAATGTACTGGTCAAGAAAGTTCTCCTGAACACACTTCAAAAATTCCTACCCCTCTTTGCCTCTTACACTATTACTATACCACTCTATATTAGGATAGTTGAAGTCCCCCATTATCACTACTCTATAGTTCTTGCACATCTCTGTAATTTCTGTGCAAATTTGCTTCTCTTTATCCTTCCCACTAGTTGGTGGCCTATAGAATATATCCATCAGTATAACGACACCTCTATAGTTTCTTAATTCTAACCAAATAGATTCTGTCCTTAGCCCCTCCAGGACATCCTCTCTCTCCAGTACTGCAATATTCCCCTGAATCAATACTACTGCCACCACCCCCCCCCCCCCCACCCTTTCTTTCCTTCCCTATCTTTCCTGAACACCATGTATCCAGGAATATTTAGTACCCAATTCTGCCCTTTTTTGAGCCAGGCCTCTGTTATCTTTATTATGAGCCCTGGAGGAACTTTACTGTCCAATACAATATTTACAGTTTGGTCCAGTATCTCAATACATCTTTTTGTTTATTTTACTTAAACTCTTCTTGGACTGCTTTTTATTTCCCAAAATATTGCATTATATAGTGCTTGAGTCCAATTTATTATTTCAAAATTATCTCAATTCCAGAGAGCAATATTGTTGGACTTGTCAATGGGGCAGGAACCACTTAAACTTAAAATATTATTATCCCCTTAAACTTCAGGTAAATTTCCCCTTCTGAGTGCTTGAACAGCAACTCATATCAATTTATCTGATCAATTTCAATTTCATAAACAAATTATGCCCAGGCTTGGTGGTTTTACAGTAGAGATAGAAGTGCTTGTAATTACTTTTGGATGTAACTCCAATATCCTGTAGCTTTTTGACAATGTGAACCCAGGTGCAATAGTTTTAGTTGTCTTTCCTAAGGATTTCTAACTGTCTCAGCACTTTTTCCAAGTCAGTTGTTTTTGAGAACCAAAGGCCTGTTCTTGAAGCTTTTCGTAGCTTCTGCACATTGCTGCCTTTGCAGTTGTAAATTTGTAATGTCCAAATGTCATGTCCATAGGGCCAAAGTTAACCCTTTCCTTCAGCAGGAAGTTTAAAAGTAAATTGATATCGGCAAAATGGGTGCACGAATAGGCATAATTTCGGGTGTAACTTCCCAATTATGCCCCCACAGGAAATTCCATCCCATGATGTGCAATCAGGCTCTTGTTACACCAAGATTTAATTACCCACTGCTCTAACTTTAATGACTCAGTTTAGTTCAGACTGAAACCAAGTTGGAATACATTCCCACGCAGGCTTCATAGAGGACAAAAATTCTGCTTTCACCAGATTATTTTTCTTCTCCAACATTTTTAAATCTTAATGTCAGTTCAGGAAACTTTATGCATTAGAACAGGCATTGCTGCTTTGAGTGCGTTGAAACAAAGTCAAACCAAATGTTAAGTACTGGTCCTGGGTACTAACCCCCTTTGCATGTAATTATACCCCACGGATTACTGTTGAAATTCATAGCTGGCAGGCTGCCCACTGACATAAAATTCCAGCCACGTAAACTGAGAGGGATCAAGAAACAAAATACCATAGAAGAGGTAATCCAACCTTTGGTTAGTTTCATCTCCATAACTGGTCACATTGCTTTGAACAGGAAAATGGAATGAAGGGGTCTCATTCTGCTGACCTTTCCACAGAGTTTGCTTTCCCAAACATTAACCATGGCTGTTCACCACAATTACTTTGGGGGTGAGAGGGTGAAATTGGAAATCTGTTTGTAGTTTCATATATAACATTGCCACCAGATCAAAAAATAATTACACTGACGGTAATACAACTTAAGAACATAAGAAATATCAAGGGTGAGAAATGGCCATTTGGCCCAAAATTTGTCCCGCTATTATTGCAATTCAGACAGCCAAGCATCCAATTGCATTTTCAACATCCATTTCTGATTCTTCTACCTTGCTTGGTAGGTTATTCCAAATGTTCATTACCGTTTGAATAAAGATTTTTCTCCTAATATCTGTTTTAACTTTAAATTAATTTAATTTTATCTCTTCTTGAGTAAGATAAATCTTGATAATTCTTGAGTAATGACAAGCAAAATTCAATCCCCGAAATGTCTTCCATTAAAGTCACACTACTAAGAGTGTAAAATAGACCCCTGAATAGCGAAAGGGAGATAGAAGAACAAATGTGTAGGCAAATTTCTGAGTGTAAAAATAAGAGGGCAATAATAGTAGGGGACTTCAACGACCCTAACATCAATGGGGATTCAAACAGTGTGAGGGCACAGAAGGTGCAAAATTCTTGATCGGTGTCCAAGAGAACTTTTTTAGCCAGTATATGACAAGCCCAACAAAAGGGGATGCAATTCTAGATTTAGTCCTGGGAAGTGAAGATGGGCAAGTGAGTGAAGTGACAGTGGGTGACCATATTGGGGATAGTGACCACAATTCAGTTAGTTTTAGCATTATTATGGAAAAGGACAGAGTTAAATCAGGAGTAAACGTTTTAAATTGGGGGAAGGCAAATTTTACAGAACTAAGAGGTGATTTGGCAGAAGTGGACTGGACACAACTACTTGAGGAGAAATCAGTGGCAAGCCAGTGGGAGGCACTAAAAAGTGAAATTCTACAGATACAATGCAGACACTTCCCCTCAATGAAAAAGGGTGGCACTGCCTGGTTATCTAGAAGTATACAGGGCAAGATAAAGCAGAAAAAGAAAGCTTATGGCTGTCACAGAAAACTAAAAACTGCAGAAAGCCTAGAGGAGTATAGAAAGTACAGGGATGGCGTTAAAAAAGGAAATAAGGAATGCAAAGAGAGGGCATGAAAAAATATTAGCTAGTAAGATTAAAGAAAACCCAAAAATGTTTTATCAGTACATTAAGAACAAGAGGATAGCTGAGGAAAAGGTGGGGCCTATCAGGGATGACAAGGGTAACTTGTGTGTAGAAGCAGAGGATGTGGGTAGGGTTTTAAATGAATATTTTGTCTCCGTATTCACAAAGGAAAGGGATGATCCGGACGTAGTAGTTAAAGAGGAGAGGTGTGAAATATTGGATAAGGTAAACATTACGAGAGAGGAAGTATTAGAGGGACTGGAATCCTTGAAAGTTGATAAGTCACCAGGGCCGGATGGATTGTTTCCTAGGCTATTGAAGGAAGCCAGGGAGGAAATAGCGGATGCTCTGAGGATCATTTTCCAATCCTCACGAGATACAGGGGAGGTACCGGAGGACTGGAAGACTGCAAACGTAGTGCCATTGTTTAAAAAAGGTACGAGGGAAAGGCCGAACAATTATAGGCCGGTCAGTCTTACCTCGGTGGTGGGCAAACTATTAGAATCAACACTGAGATAGGATAAACTGTCACTTGAAAAGGTATGGTTTAATCAGGGATAGTCAGCATGGATTAAGGTCATGCCTTACAAATCTGATTGAATTCTTTGAGTAAGTGACAAGGAGGATTGATGAGGGGAGTGCATTGGATATTGTCTACATGGATTTTAGTTAGGCATTTGACAAGGTCCCACATGGCAGACTGGTCAGAAAGGTAAAAGCCCATGGGATACAGGGAAATGTGGTGAATTGGATCCAAAATTGGCTCAGTTTCAGGAAACAAAGGGTAAAAGTCGATGGATGTCTTTGCGAATGGAAATCCGTTTCCAGTGGTGTGCCACAGGGCTCAGTGTTGGGTCCCTTGCTGTTTATGGTATATATTAATGAATTGAATTTGAATGTCGGGGGCATGATTGGCAAATTTGCAGACGACACAAAAATTGGCCGTGTAGTTGATAGTGAAGAGGATGGCTGTAGAGTCTAAGAAGATGTCAATGGGTTGGCGGAGTGGGCGGAAAAGTGGGAAATGGAGTTCAACCCGGAGAAGTGTGAGGTAATGCACTTGGGGAGGGCAAACAGTAAAAGGTAATACGCAGTAAACGGGAATATATTGAGAGGGGTAGAGGAAGTGAGAGACCTTGGAGTGCATGTGCACAGGTTCCTGAAGGTGGCAGTTCAGGTAGATAAGGCTGTGAAGAAGGCATACGGAATGCTCGCCGTTATTAGCCGAGGTATAGAATACAAAAGCAAGGATTTAATGAAGAAACAGTATAAAACGCTGGTAAGGCCACAGTATTGTGCGCAGTTCTGGTCACCACATTACAGGAAGGATGTAATTGCTCTGGAGGGAGTGCAGAGAAGATTTACAAGAATGTTGCCAGGGCTTGAAAATTGCAGCCACGAGGAGAGATTGGATAGGATGAGGTTGTTTTCCTTGGAGCAGAGGAGGCTGAGGGGAGACTTGATTGAGGTGTACAAAATTATGAGGGGCCAAGATAGAGAATACAGGGAGTACCTATTTCCCCTAGCGGAGAGTTCAAGAACTAGAGGACATAGATTTAAGCTGATTGGCTGAAGTATTAGAGGGGACATGAGGAAAAACTTTTTTACCCCAGAGGGTGGTGGGTGTATGGAATTTGCTGCCCGAATTAGTGGTAGAGGCAAGGACCCTCAACTCTTTTAAAAAGTACCTGGACCTGCACCTAAAGTGCTGTAAGCTGCAGGGCTACAGACCGGGTTCTGGAAGGTGGGATGAGAATGGCACCTGGTTGTTCTTTGAGCTGGCGCGAACACGATGAGCCAAATGGCCCCCTTCTGTGCTGTATCTTTTCTGTGGTTCTATGGTTCTAAAAGATATTCCAAAAGGAAGTTTTGGAAAATAAAGCTCTTAGTTTAAATACAAGTATACAAGATATTTATATTGAACTTTTGTTTTTAAAAATGAAACCAATAAAAGGCATGGAGGTCAAAAATACAATAAGTTTAGCTATTAAATATTTTTCATTTAAAAAGCCTAAAGGTTTACCGCCTTCATTATGAAATTTACAACATTATTGAAAGGGGGTCTCATCTACATTCTAATTTTTAAAGAGTATATGTTGATAAAGGCACGTTATAATTTGCTCCTTCAAATGAATAAAATATCAAGTGTCCAAAATCAGTTTGAAATTCCCTCTACATATAATTAATCCTCTTCCTATAGGAGGTTTTTCATTTTTAGTGAGCTGAAGGTGACTTATTGGGCCGGAATTTGCTGAAAAAATAAAGGTGTCTAAATGACGCACGCTGTTATTAATACACAAATCGGCCAGCAACTTGTGGTAAGGAAGAGATACCCTGTGCATTGCTCCGCCGTTAGCTTCGCGAAAACAGCATGCTGCCCTAAACTTCCCCATGAGTTTCATGAAGTTGCTGGATTTGCACCTTAATTGCCCGTTCAACTCACCAAAAAAAGTTGAGTCTAGTAATTAATAGTGTAAGAAACCTTTTAACAACATCATAATTGTTAATGATTGTCAATCAACCTCTCTAGCCCAGAAAGTGAACAATTAAAAGTGTGGAGTCTCATTCCTTCAGGTAGTGAATTTTTGTTGGAGATTTATAAAATGTCAAATTTAAAATTTTTAATTTTTGTTTCTTACTTTTATTTTCTGTCTTTTTTTCTTTCTTAATCCAATCTTTCTTTTCCTCTCTTTATTCCTCTTTCTGTACTTGATTTGACATTGAATTCACCCACTCTAATTCACCCCCCATTCTCAGTCCATCCTCGGTTTTTTTCTCAAGCCTTTAATCTCATTGGTTAAGGAGATAGACTGGTGGTCCCGTCGTTCACCAAGGTCCCAGATGCCCCGTTGCCCTCACCACGCTGTTACCAGTAACTTAAAGGACAAAACATTTTTGAGCTGAAGAATGGTGGAAAAGCTCTAACTAACTAAGCATACCGCGAGATGCCCTGCCCCAGCAAATTCCGGCCCATTATCATTACTTCCACGCATCACAGCAACATTGGAATTGTTAGATGAAAAAAGACGAAGGTCCACCTAGTTCGCCTTCTATCATCCTGGTGGTCACATGATACACTAATAATGGAGTTGTTGACTAATCATGGCAATCAATCTCTATCAGTTAGACAGAAATGAGGCGAGAAAAACCCCAGTGCTGGAAAGCTTTGGGAACCATAGGTCCAAAGTCACCTGTTGCTCCCAAGCATGTTACACTTACCATATGTCATGTCTCAAATTACTCATATGCCGTATCCCAAAATATTACTGAAGGAACATTTTCTTTAGAGGGGTCAAACATTTAAAAATAAAATACATAGTTTTACGGGGATTGGGTGCTATCCTTTCCCATTGTGGATGTGTTTGAATCCAGGCCAAATATGGAGTTAAAGTTATGTTTCATGGCAGCTAAGTTCAATGACTTTGAGCAGTCTTGATCCGTTACTAACTTATATGACTTCACAGCAGGAAACTTCTAATAATTCGTACTAAATTGGTGATCTCACTGAGATACCACAGAGATAACTATTATGGGAAATGTAAAATTTCACACTCAAGCACTACACATTAGTATACTAAAGTTGGAGTTAACACTGCTTGTGACAGTATAAACAACTTCACCCTGCATGGTATCCTATCTGGGAATGCTTGATGGTAACAAAAGGCCACAGAAATTAAAAAGATATGATATTCCTCAACACTGACTCATCTCATTTTAATGAGCATAACATAATTTCCACTAGATACAAGTTTTTGGAAAACTGCAATAAGATGATAAATTTAAAATACCATTCAGAAAAAAAATATAGGCAACAGACACTTAATTGAAGGCCATGAAATGGTATAATGCAAGATTAAGGAGCAAGCAGAAGCTGTGAGAATGGAAAGTTAGTGAAATTTGATTTAAGTAAGAGACCTTTCTGCAAGATTAATTGGAAATATTATCTTTCAGGAATATGACCTGATTTGGAACCACCAAAAAATGGGATGACTTGTAGGTCCTAAGTGAAAGGAGTTTGTGAAGTTTAAATTAATAAGATGTTCAACATAAAACTACCTTAGAAATAAACCATTGATGAGAAATATGACTAGCTTCAAGATCATCTTTGCTTTATCAGTTTTTTTCTGTTAACTTTTGCTTACACTAAGCATGCTTTTGTCAGTACTGAGCTCAACATGGGGACCTGAATTAACAAGTATTCAAATCAAGAATGGAAATACACAGAAAAGTATTAAACTTAATCATAGCTCTTAACTGGTTTTCAAAAGGAAACAAGATAATGAGATATTAAAATTGAGAGAGGTTGTGAGGCTGCACAGTGAGGGAAATAGAACATCTGCACCACAGTTGGTGATGGTTTTAGCTGAGATTGTAAATGCTTCCCTGTCCTCTGGTACTGTCCCCTTCCCTTCCAAAACCACTATCATCACCACCCCACCGCCCCCTTCTTCCTCAAAAGCTCACCCTTTATCCTTCTGTCCTTGCAAACTACCACCCCATCTCCAATTTCAGTTTCCTCTCCCAAGTCCTTGAACATATTGCCACCCCATCGAGTACTATAATACATAACATACTCTGGGCTAATGATACATACTGGATGAGTAAATTTTGGTATTTGCCTGGAATTTATGATATTTTATGTGAAATTGAGATCCTTGTAACATTTCTGTAAGATGTTGAAAGAAAATTTTAAAAATGGTGCTTTAGTTTTGGGTAAATTGTAAATGTGATACTTTTGAAAATGCAGCTTTCATGTATAAGAAAATAAAAGTTGCACATTTTATAATTCAGATTTTTTAAATCAACTTTCTACTTACATGCCTACAACCAATTGTGGAACTGTATTTAGGTACTGTAATGTAAGTATCTACAAATGTAACCCTCATTTTTGTAACATCAATAAAAACAGATGGTACTTCCTATCAGTTTTTGATTGTTTCCTTCTTTGTATTTACTCTAGTGTCATGACTATCTAAACATATGCTTTTAACTGAGAACACATCAGTGCGGTTCAGACTTCACTATGACTTTCACCAGGAAAGCTGTGCTTACTGTGGAGTCAAAGACATTACTGGAATTTTTGCCTTCTGAGTTGTTTGTTCTCATTCTTGTTCTCTTTTCTCTCTCTCTAACAACTGGCATATCCATTCGTGCAATCTATAATGGCAGGGTGTGAGGCAAATGACTTTACTACATCAATTAAGAGACCCTTGTTACAGTTCAGACTATCTCATAACACTTCTAACTTCTGCTCACATCACAGAAGCAGTTTATACAAGCAGACCAAAACATTTATTAACTGAAACCTGCCTGCTAATGTGTGCGGTGAGTGGCATAGTATGCCCTGGGGCTAACAATTACCCCATAATTATCATATACTGGAGATTAAATTGGGTGTTCCCTACGTTCTCCTGTCTTCTCTGAAAGGTGTTGAATGCTGCAGGGAGATCATTATGTTCAGGCTAAAACTAATAGATCAAGTGAGATAATACACAGAAGCAGAAAGGCACATCAAGTTACTGACTGTACAAACTTAGAAAGTAACAAAGATAGAATCATTCCACAAGGGATTAAAGTACTCTTTCAAGAATATATTTCTTGCACAGTTCTTTATGTAATAATGCTTTTGAATGAAAAGGTTGACGATCTTCAAGATGAGATGGCTGTGCATGGGTGATGCTAATTTTCTGCCTACTGCACAAAGCCCACCCATCAATTATAATGAACCAAAGATGAGGGGCTGAATGGCCCACTACTGTTCTTAAAGTATGTTCCAGAGTGCAATCTACATGATTTGAAATATCTATATTACCCAGCTGGGAGTGAATATGTTGAAAATTTATACTCAATGAACCTGATTTGTTAAAACTGAGCCTTACGTAGTTAATACATTTCACAACGTGTATGAAAAATTGTTTCACCAACCCCTTTAAGATTTGGGCGCCTGCCAAAACGCAACACCTCCCTTTAATCTGTTCCATTCATGGTGATGCTCTCCAACTGCACCTGTGCTCTCTACTTCTCTGTCCCCTTTCTAGCTGCACCTCCCTACTCTGTTGTACAGTTAACATATAGGGTAGATGCTGTGAGGCTGCTTCCTCTGGCTGGAGAATCTAGAACTAGGGGGCATAGTCTCAGGATAAAGGGTCGGCCATTTAGGACTGAGATGAGGAGAAATTTTTTCACTCAGAGGTTTGTGAATCATTGGAATTCTTTACCCCAGAGGGCTGTGGATGCTCAGTCGTTGAGTATTTTCAAGACTGAGATCGATAGATTTTTGGACTCTAGGGGAATCAACGGATATGGGGATCGGGCGTGAAAGTGGAGTTGAGGTCGAAGATCAGCCATGATCTTATTTAATGGTGGAGCAGGATCGAGGGGCCGCATGGCCTACTTCTGCTACTTTTTCTTATGTTCTTATACACTTTGCCTCACTGTGCACTATCCTATTGCTCTGAAATGCAAACTCTCCCATTGCAGACTATCCCATTGAACATCATAGGGACAGGAGTGCATCGTTCAGCCCCTCGAGCCTGTTCTGCTGTTCAGTCAGATCATGGCTGGTCTGTACCTCAACTCCATTTACCCACCTTTGATCCATATTTGTTCATACCCTTACCCATCTATACTCTCTACTAATTTAAATGCACACTATCCTGTTCATCTGCACTTAGGTTCTCAGCATCCTATTCTACAACAATTAGTTGCATTTTTATAGCACCTATAAAATAATAAAATGTTCAAGCTGCTTCATAAAGGAATGAACACAGAACGGTAGTGGAAGAATTAGGAGAGGTGACAGAAGGAATGGTTGAAAAGATAGGTTTTGAGGAGAATTTTAAAAGCAAGGAGAGAGGAAGCAAAGTAGGAAGGGAGTTCCAGAAAACTCTTTGTGACTGAAGACTCTGCCATTGCTGGAGGAGAGGGGTTGCACAGGAAGCTAGAGTTGGTGAACTGAAGAGCACAGGTTCAAGTAAGGTTGGAGGAGTTTGCAGAGGTAGAGTGGGGTGAAGCCGTTAAAGGGTTTGTTGACGAGGACAAGAAATTTGAATTCAATGCATTGGAGAACAGGGAGCCAGTGATGAGTAAGTGGAACAGGATGGAGCAATGACGTTTCAGAGGAGTTGGAGTTTATGTAGGATAGAGCTCAGGAAGCTGGTGAGGAGAGTTTTTGAGAATTTGAGTTTTGAGATTAAAAAAAGGGTTTCTCTGGTGGTGGAGGTGAGGCAGATGTAGAGACGGGCAATGTAGTAGAGACGAGTTGGTGATGGATAGGGTGTGGACTTTGAAGTTCAGCTCAGGATTCATTGGGATACCATCTGGTTCAGCATGATCGAGCATCTCGGGGATGGAGTCTGTGCGAGGTTACCAAACTTTTGGTGGGAGGTGAAATGGATGGATTATGTTTTTCTAGTGTTTACTTGGAGAACATTTTGGCCTACTCATCACTTAGTGCTAGATAGGCAGTCTGACAGAAAAGAGATGCTCATAGAATTGAGGGTAGTGGTAGGTAGATAATGCTGAGTATCATCTGTATACACATGAAAACTGACTCCATGCCTTTGGATAATTTCTCTGAGGGGCAGCGTGTAAATGAGGAAAAGAAAGAGCCACGGATTCAACCTTTGGATATTATAAAGGTCATTATGTGGGGCAGGAAGAGAAACCATTGCTGGAGATATGCTGGATGCACTGGGATAGGTAGGAATTGAACCAAGGAAGGCAGTTCAGTGCGGCTCATCTACACACTGTCCTAACATGGATTATCCCAATATGTGTATGCTGGGTAAAGATTTTCTAAACTCTCTTTCATTGTATGTTACCAGCCTGCTCCATGCACAACCATTCCATCCCTGCGCAATTTACACTGGATAAAGATACTGCAGTCAAGGGTCCTTTCACATCTTGTTAAAACCTTATTATCCATTTTTTTTCATGTTGAAATGCTGATATAAACTGTGGTATAATGTAGTTTTTTGGTGAAAAATGATATGTCAATGCTCTTAAATTGATTTAATTGTGGAAATATCCCAAGAATTTTTCATTCTCCTGCCCTTAAATTGCTGGCACCGTTCAATGTTGAAATATTCTGTTTTTTAAAGAGAAAGCATTCCCACAGTACAAGGGCCAGTGTATTCTATGTTACTGAAGAAAAGACAAAGATTGAGACAAAAGATCACTGTACGTTTGAACACTCAGACATTCTAACCCTTTAGCTACCACTTATGTTCAAATACTCAGGCAGCGTTACCTATTTGTCATTATAAACGCATTTTGCCTATAATCATTAAAAAAATAGTTTTGCTAAATTTTTTCCTGGCTTCTAAAAGTAACTCAGTGAAACTCCAGAATATTGTACCTCTGACCCTAAAACACTTAGTATTTTGTCTTGGCTTAATGCTTTCCACAGATGACCTTTTGCATGGTCTCAGCAGCACAGGAACTCATCATGTACCATGGAATACTTATCCTACACTAATCACTATAACTATCAACCCATTTCTAAGTATATAGCCAGCTTTTTAAAAATAATTTAATCCACACAAAATGAGCTGCTTTTACTGAGAGTCTGTTCCATATATGCCCTTGGGGAAGGGTGAGAAACAACTTCTAATCTCTCATCTTGTTTGGGGTTTCTAATTTTCTGCTCTTTTCTTTAATTCCTTATTCACATTTCAAATGAACAACAAGTTACATTTAAATAGAATCTTTAAAGTAGTAGAATGTCCCAAGTCTCTTCACAAAGGAGGAATGGATGGTAAGCATTAATAGAAAGGTTAGAATAGGTGACTGAAAGCATAGTCAAAACGATAAGTTTTGAGAAGGCTTTCAAAGACAGAGCTAGACGCAGCAGGGCAAAGAGTTTTTTATAGAGGATTCCAAAGACTAAGGCCAAGGCTGTTGGGGGCTCTACCATTGATGGTGGAGTGAAGGTGGGTGTTTGCACAGGAAGGCAGAGCTGGAGAATCTATCGGTCCAGACTCAGGTGTGGAGCTGGAGGAGCTTGTAAAGGTAGAGAGCAGTGAGACCATGGAGAGATCTATAAACAAGGATGAGGATTTTGAATTTGTTGCACTGGGGAATAAGGAGCCATTGGAGGTTATTAAGAACTGAAAAGAGGGCATTGCTGAAATTGAGCCTGGAGGTAACAAGCTTGCATAAGAGTCTCAGTAGTAGACGAAGTGAGGTAAAAGCGGAGGTGGGCAATGTGGTAGAGGTGATACAATGTGGAGTTCAAAGCTTAGCTCAGAGTTGAATAAGAAACTGAGGTTGCAAACTGTCTGGTTCAGCTTTAACTGGGGAGGAAAATGGATTTGGGACAAGGGTATGGAGCTTTTGGCAGGAACCTAATAGAAAGGCTTTGGTCTTCCTAATGTTGAAATGGAGGAAGGTCTTGCTGTTTTACAACTTCATCGAAAGTAGTGTTCGGTGTCATCAACATACATGTGGAAGGTGACCTCCTGTCTGCAGATATATTAAGAAGCCTATTTCCATTTCATTATTCATGCTTCTCAGCATCTTAAAAGCCTACATCATTTTTAGTTTCAATTATCTTTTCTCGAATAAAAACAAATTCACTCTGTCCAGGGGTTGTCTTTACAACTTAGTGCCTCAAGTACTGGAATCATCCTGTGCCCCCTTTTTTTCTGAACCCATCCAATAAACATTTTGTACTGCATATAAATTGGCCTTCTCTGGCATGCTCCTGGCACAATATGCGTGTGTTGAAAGGCCAGAACTGTCCACTCTGGATCACATATGCAGTAGACCATCCATATTTTATTGAGCAATCAGGAGAAGGTCCTGAGGAGCAACCTGCCATGGCTGCAACATTGCCTTGCTATTCAACAGAACTTTGTCAAATACCTTCTGAAAATCTTAGTAAACTATATATACTAGATAGCTCTCACATGCTAGTTTAGTCATGTCCTGATATGATCCCAATAGATTTGTGAAGGCATGACTTACTGCTTTTAAGTGCATGCTGATTTATGAGGTACTAATCCAATTTGATATCTCTGATATCAGAAAACTCCTAAAATTATGAATTGTTCCAAAGTAAACATAAAAAGACAACAGATTAAGAGGGCAGTTTTACTGGCAACTCCTCCTTAACTGGAAGAGGACCAAGGTATAAAGTCCTGTTAAAACCATAGCCTGAGTTCTGTGTATAGTGCAGAATATAATGCATAAAAGAACAAATCCAGGTAGATGGAGGGTGTATGCTAAATATAACCACTCTACACATAAGAATTTAAGAAACAAAAAAACAAAAAAGCTATTTGCCCATCATTCTTGTTCTTTTCACAGGCCACATAAAATTTGCTCTATGATGGACTCAACCCTTATGTCATATAGGACCAATCGTATTGTTGGGCTTTGTTCCCATACCTCTCAGCTTGTCCTTGACAGAACTCCCTGAGAGGTCAGGTGTTTGTCACCTCAATATCCCTCTTTTGGGGAATTGAACCTACCTCACACATATTAGGCATGTTTAGTGTTCTTTCTGAAGACCAACTATGTCTCACAGAACACCCTTATCTGGTTATAGTAGAGAGTCAAACTGATTTTTTTAAGAGGTTACGTTATTGAATATACATCCAGGGGGAAAAAAAAGCAATAGATTCTCAAAAGTTTCCAGAGGAAAGAACTGTATACCTCGAGGCAGGTTACAGGATCCACAGCACTGTAGCACTTTGAAAGTGGTGGGCCAAAGTTGATTCTGACTATATATAAATGGAATCAAAAGCAAAATTCTGCGGATGCTGGAAATCTGAAATAAAAAAAGAAAATACATGGAATACCTCATTTGTTTAACCAGTTATGATTATTACAAGCACGGTGATAGCCAAGCTGGCTGCTTGCCTGTGTACTTCATAAAAAAACAGGTCAGTAAAGCTATAAGGATGACTAGCTGGCCTGTAAGCTTGTGGAAATTAAACTGACTTTCGTGCAGTTTTATGCGGTTCTTATAAGTCAAATTCAATTGCTGGTTTGGATGAGATAAAGGAATTCTTGAAATCACTGGTGCTATCTGGCTTGGATGACAGAATTATGTATTGGTTGGATTCACCTGTATTATTAGAGAAGATCCTTCAATCCATCAGGTTTATCAAGGTGGGCAAGGCTCCCAGTTTTGAAGGCTTCCCTACAAATTTTTATTAAAAATTGCCCCCAGAACTGCTTCTTGCCATAATTTTCCAGCTGATGAATGATGATTTTGGGGGTACAGGTACAACCATGGATGGGAAGGGGGATGTATCTCACTCCACGTTTTTTGAGCATGGGTTCTGTCTTCATCTCCCCCGCCACTTCAAATTGTGGAATTGTGCCTGAAGCTCCCCCCTCTATGTGCGATTGTCCATCTTTCTCAGGGCCCAAAGGAATCATTCAATCACTAGCAAATCTGACGTTACCTCACACCCTTATCATGTGGCTGAGCCTTCACCCTTTCAAAATTTTCCACAGGTAGTTAGGTCTGTTTGTTCTGTTATGGGGTGGTTCACAATTGTCCAGCACTGGAGTAGATCTCCATATTTCTAGAACAACCATGGATTACACTGGAGCAAGCTCGCTGTTGCATCCCCCTTTTTTTTCACGGTCCCATGTTCCAGGTCTGCTTTGATATCTGTTACTGAATCTCTGCCGACTCAAACTGTACATCACTGTTAAGCCGACTTGATTGATAGGAAATCATTTGATTTTATCAACCAATCGAGAAAATACAGTGCCTCATATAAAGCTACAATTGAGAGTCTAATACTTCAAACAACCTTCAGTAACATTCTAATGTGGGCAGTGTGGAGACAGTTGCCCAGCTAGGAGTTCTGTACATGAATACAAGCAGCATAAAAAAAACAAGTGAGTTTGAAGCACAAATTCAACTTAAATGGTATTATGTAATAGAGACCTGACTACAACCGCAGCATGATTGGGAGTTAAATATTCCAGGCTATAGGACCTATAGAAAGGACAGGGAAATTGAGAAAGGAAGGGGAGTAGCAATAGACGAGGTGCAGATGCAATGGTCATAATTTTCCAAAGCTCTCTAGATTTGGTCGGGAATTGTGGCTTTAGATTGCAAATGTCACTCCATTATTTAAAAAGGGGCGAGGGAGGGAGGGAGAAACCAGATAACTGCAGATTTGTCAATTTAACATCAATTGTGGGCAAGTTACTGGGATCTACCATCAGAGACATAGTGACTGAGCACTTGAAAAGGTATGAACAGATCAAAGAGAGTCAGCATAGATTTGTGTAAGGGCACATCATGTCTGACTAATCCAGTTGCATTTTTTGAGGAGCTCAGTAGCATGGTGCATTGGGGAATGCCAATAATGTTGTCTATTTGGCCTTCCAGAAGGCATTTGATAAGATTCTGTACAAGAGGGTAATAGCAAAAATGAGAGTGCACAGAATTAGAGGTAACCTTGTAACATGGGTCAGTAATTGGTTGGGAGGTAGGTGACAGAAAGTAGAGATAAAGGGTTTGTGGTCTGATTGGCGGGATGTGATAAGTGGTGTTCCTTAGGGATCTGTTCTGGGGTCTAAACTTTTCACCATATGTACTAATGACTTGGATGAAGGAATAGAGAGATGTATATCCAAGTTTCCAGATGACATTAAATTAGGTGGCAGAGTAAGTTGTCTGGATGTGAGCAGGAAGTTACAAAGAGACATTGACAGACTAAGTCAGTGGACAAAACTATAGTAGATGGAGTTCAATGAGGTCATCCACCTTGGATCTGAGAAAGACAAATCAGAATATTTTCTTAATGGTGAAAGACTAAAAGTTGCTTAGGAGCAAAGGGATTTAGGTGGCCATGTACATAAATCACTTAAAGCTAGTGCACTGGTACAAAAAGTGAGCAAAAAGGCTAATGAAATGTTGGTCTTTATCTCAAGGGGATTGGTATTGAAAAGTGAGGAAGCAGTGCTTTAGTTGTACAAAGCCATGGTCAACCTCATCCGGTGTAATATGTTCAGTTTTGGGCACCACACCTCAGGAAAGATATATTGGCCTTGAAAGGGGTTCAGGGCTTGGAAGATACCAGGGCTTAAAGAGTAAAAGAATGTTGGTCTTTATATCTAGAGGATTAGAATACAAAGGGGTAGTAGTTATGCTACAGCTTTACAAAGTTCTGGTTAGACCACACCTGGAGTACTGTGTTCAGTTCTAGGCACTGCACCTGAGGAAGGATATATTGGCACTGGAGAGAGTGCAGTGTAGATTTACTAGAATGATACCTGGACTCCAAGGGTTAAATTACGAAGCGAGATTACACAAACTAGGGTTGTATTCCCTGGAATTTAGAAGATTAAGGGGTGATTTGATCAAAGTTTTCAAGATATTAAGGGGAACTGATAGGGTAGATCAGAGAAACTATTTCTGCTAGTTGGGGAGTCTAGGACTAGGTGACATAGCCTAAAAATTATAGCCAGGACTTTCAGGAGTGAAGTTAGAAAACACTTCTACACGCAAAGGGTGGTAGAAGTTTGGAACTCTCTTCCGCAAGTGGCAGTTGATGCTAACTCAATTGTTAATTTTAAGTCTGAGATTGATAGATTTTTGTTAATCAAGGGTATTCAGGGATATGGGGCTAAGGCAGGTATATGGAGTTAGGTCACAGATCTGCCATGATCACATTGAATGGCAGAACAGGCTCGGGGGGCTAAATGGCCTGCTCCTGTTCCTGTTCCTATGAGGACAGGTTGCATAAACTTGGCATGTATTCCCATGAGTTTAGAAGATTGAGGTGTGATCTAATCGAGGTCTTTAAAATTATAAAGGAATTTGATAGGGTAGATACAGAGACACTATTTGTTCTGGTGGAGGAATCCAGAATAAGAGGGCATAATTTTAAAATTAGAGCTAGCCATTTAAGAGTGTAGTGGAAATCTGGAATCTCCTCCAAAAGGCTGTGGATGTTTGGTCAAATGAAAATGTCAAAACTGAGATGATTGATTTTTGTTGGGTATCAAGGGATATGGAGTAAAGGCAGGTAAATGGAGTTGAAGTGGAAATCAGTCATGATCTAATTGAAGGATGGAACAGACTCGATGGGCTGAATGGCCAACTCCTGTTCCTAAAGTCTGTTCTGAAGAGTGCAATCTGCGTGGTTTGAAATATCTTCATTACTCACCTTGGGGGGGGGGGGGTCAAATGAGTTGAAAATTTATTTGCGACGAACCTGCTTTGTTAAAATTGAGACTTACATAGTTAGTACATTTCACAACGCGTGTGGAAAAATTGTGTCGCCGACCCTTTTAAGATTTGGGCGCGCGCCAAAACACAGCACTTCCCCTTTAATGTGCAATAAGCCCCGCCCCCTGTTAGGGACAATAATGGAATTCAACCTAACTTGCTGGGAGAGGCTCGATAGTCGAACCGAGGATGAAATTGGTCCGAGCTCTGATTGGCTGCTCTCTCCGTCAATCATAACCACAGCAGTCAGGTTAGGTTGTCAGGCTGACGGAAGCGCGAACGGAACATTCATGAAGTTTCTTATCAGAAATGTGAAGGGATCGGAAACGGCGGCCGACTCGACCCCACCGCAGCCTGGATTTAGCAGGGGATACAGCGGCGGCCAATCACCAGAAGTCGGGCGGCTCTGAGGGAAATACTAGAAGTTAGGAGTCTGGGGACAGAGAAAACGCGAATCCTCAGGGAGAGGGGAGGGGGCAGAGAGAGAGACAAACACAAACACACACCAGGGTGGGGGGAGAGAAACACACAGACCAGGGGAGGGACAGACATATACACACACACACACCAAGGGAGAGACAGACAGGCACACACACCAAGGGAGAGACAGACACACACACACATCAGGGGAGACAGATAGACAGATACACATCAGGGGAGAGAGACAGACAGACAGACAGACACACACATCAGGGGAGAGACAGACAGACGCACATCAGGGGAGAGACACAGACACACACACACACATCAGGGGAGAGACAGACAGACACACACATCAGGGGAGACAGATAGACAGATACACATCAGGGGAGAGACACAGACACACACATATCAGGGGAGAGACAGACAGACACACATCAGGGGAGAGACAGACAGACACACACATCAGGGGAGACAGATAGACAGATACACATCAGGGGAGAGACACAGACACACACATATCAGGGGAGAGACAGACAGACACACATCAGGGGAGAGACAGACAGACACACACATCAGGGGAGAGACAGACAGACACACATCAGGGGAGAGACAGACACACACATCAGGGGAGAGACAGACACACACACATCAGGGGAGAGACTGACACACACATCAGGGGAGAGAGACAGACACACTGACACACACATCAGGGGAGAGACAGACAGACACATCAGGGGAGAGACAGACAGACACATACACACACATCAGGGGACAGACAGACCGACAGACACACACACACACATCAGGGGACAGACAGACACACACACACACCAGGGGAGAGACAGACAAACAGACACACACACAAACCAGGGGAGAGACAGACAGACACACACACACCAGGGCAGAGACAGACAGACAGACACACCCCAGGGGAGGGAGGGACAGACAGGCAGACAGACACACTCCAGTGGAGGGACAGACACACACACACTAGGGGAAGGACACACACACACACCAGGGGAGAGAGAGAGAGAGAGACAGACAGACACACACACACACCAGTTGGAGGGATAAAGAAACACAAACATCAGGGTGGGGTGAGAGATAGCAAGACCCTCACACACCAGGGATAGAGAGAGACCCATGCACCCACACCAGGGAGAAAGAGCGATAGAGAAGCCCACATACATAAGGAACAGACATACAGACAGAGAGACTGACTGACTGAGCCCAGGGACAGAGAGACTGAGCCCAGGGAAGGACAGAGTGAGAGAGTGCACCCAGGCTCAAACAGGGTGCAAGCGAACGCCCCCACCCAGGAACAGAGAGTGAGAGAGAGACGTGTGGGACAGGCACAGAGAGAGTGTGTGTACAAGTGAGCTTCTTGGGACACTGAGAGAGCCTGTCCAGGAGAGAGCTCAGTGGGATCCTGTGTAATCTATTAACTGGAGTCATATGCAGTGCAACAATTCCATTTGAAAGGTTGTTAGAACTGTGACATTGTACTTTGGATCCTGGTGCCTTTGAACTGCTGATTGTTGACCTTTGTCTTGTTGATAACCATGGGCCTACCGGCACTGGAGTTCAGTGATTGCTACCTGGACAGCCCGCAGTTTCGGGACAGAATCAAGTCTCATGAAGCAGAGCTGGAAAAAACAAACAAGTTCATTAAAGATCTGATTAAAGATGGAAAAGCATTGATTCAGGCACTGAAAAGTAAGTTTTTAAAACAGTCGCTTATTTATGTATCTGCTGGTATGAGATGTGGTCATTCTGAAGATTATCTGTGCTGAAATATAATTTAAAACGATCCTCTGTAAATTCCTGTCATAAAATCTTGTAATAACGAGCTGGCTTATTGTGGTAAGCTTCAGGGTGCTGGCTAAAAGAAAGTGTCTCTTGATAATAGCCTCTGTTAAGGTATCTCAATATGTAGTTCACAATGTTGTGAAATATCGCTTTCATTTTCTTCCTTATAGAAATACATTTTTCTGATTTGGTTAGGGTTATGACAGATATCAGCTAGCTCCAATCATTTTTGTTCAGGGTTGTGGGGGGGAGCATTATTCTCATTTAAAATAATGATAAGATCACATTCAGTTCCTCTAACTTTTTGAAACTTGCAGCTTCCTCAACCACTGCTTGGTATTTACTTACCAGTGTCGGGAATGCACAGACTTAATTCTGCACAGTACCCCCAATCTGTCAGAAATATTGTATTAAAATATCCCATATGTAGCCTATATTAGTAAAAGGGTATTAGCTGAATCTTGCCACTTTCCATCAATATATACATTTCGGAATTTAGATTGGAATTTAATGTGTATCCTGGATTTTATACGATGTTGAAGTTAGCTTGCTTCAAAATTATCCTACATAATCCAATCTAAAATATATTGATTATTGACTATCAGATAAGTTGACAGCAAAACCACGATACAATATCACTTGCCAGAGGCATCAAAGACTGAGCTGGACAGAGAGATGCATTCCTAACACTAGTTAATTTAACTACATCTGCAAAAAAAAGTTAGCCATGATTAAAGTAAAAGTAATTACTTAACATCAATCAGCACATTCTAAGTCATCATGAACATGAAGGTAATTATCACAATCTATCCACATTAGTTGGGTTTCACTTGATAATGTAACAATTATGTTCAAGATTACAGTGTAGACTGAGCAAGGTGGCTGTATTCAGTGCATCACTTCCAGTGTTGAGGCTGTTACTTGACGTGAGCATAAGATTATCAAACATTCCTTTTGAGTAGCAGACTGGCTGTGGCATTCAGCAGTGTGGCTTTCTTTGTGATTTACTGTTTTCACCTTGGTGGTTACGTCTGTGGCAAATCATTCTCTTTTATCTTCTCTTCCTAACCCTAACTAAACTTACGTGCACTGCATTTACTTTGGCTATTATACTGTACTTTGTCTCTGTTCTGAGAACAAAGCAATATACCTTACTTTCTCTACTTTGCATTTGAATTAAGACAATTTAACCTTTCTTAGAATCATGGAATCTTACTGCACAGAAGGAGGCCATTTGGCCTGTCGTGCCTGTGTCGGCTCTTTGAAAGAGCTTTTTGATTCCAATCCACCAGGGCAAGATCCCTTTTTAACTTACTAAAATTAGCCCTTTTCCAGTTAAGTGTTTTTACGCTTGATTGTTCCTTATCCTTGTCCATAACTATTCTGAACCTAATGATATTAGATCTGTTTCCCAAATGCTCCCCCACTGAAACTTGCTCCGTTTCATTCCCCAGAATGAGATCCAGCACTGTTTCCTTCCTCGTTGGGTTGGAAACACACTGATCAAAAAGTTCTTTTGTATGCATTTCAGGAGTTCCTCCCCTCTTTGCCCTTTACACTGTGACTGTCCCAGTCTATAGTGGGATAATTAAAAACCCATCTGGTTCACTAATGTCCTTTAGGGAAGGAAACCTGCCGTCCTTACCCGGTCTGGCCTATATGTGACTCCAGACCCACAGCAATGTGGTTGATTCTTAATTGCCCTCTGAAATGGCCTAGCAAGTCACTCAGTTGTAAAATCTTGCCACGAAAAGTCATAATAAGAATAAAACCGGACGGACCACCCGGTATCGGACCACTAGGCACCGGACACGACAACGGCAAACCAAGCCCACTCGACCCTGCAAAGTCCTCCTCACTAACATCTGGGGACTTGTGCCGAAATTGGGAGAGCTGTCCCACAGACTAGTCAAGCAACAGCCTGACATAGCCATACTCACAGAATCATACCTTTCAGCCAACGTCTGAGATTCTTCCATTACCATCCCTGGGTATGTCCTGTCCCACCGGGAGGACAGACAGACCAGAGGTGGCGGTACAGTGATATACAGTCAGGAGGGAGTGGCCCTGGGAAACCTCAACATTGACTCTGAACCCCATGAAATCTCATGGCATCAGGTCAAACATGGGCAAGGAAACCTGCTGATTACCACCTACCGTCCTCCCTCAGCTGATGAATCAGTCCTCCTCCATGTTGAGCACCACTTGGAGGAAGCACTGAGGGTAGCAAGGGCACAAAATGTACTCTGGGTGGGGAACTTCAATGTCCATCACCAAGAGTGGCTCGGTAGCACCACTACTGACCGAGCTGGTCGAGCCCTGAAGGACATAGCTGCCAGACTGGGCCTGCGGCAGCTTGTGAGTGAACCAACACGAGGAAAAAACTTACTTGACCTCGTCCTCACCAATCTACCTGTCGCAAATGCATCTGTCCATGACAGTATTGGTAGGAGTGACCACCGCACAGTCCTCGTGGAGATGAAGTCCCGTCTTCGCACTGAGGACACCATCCAACGTATTGTGTGGCACTACCACTGTGCTAAATGGGATAGATTCAGAACAGATCTAGCAGCTCAAAACTGGGCATCCATGAGGCACTGTAGGCCATCAGCAGCAGCAGAATTGTATTCCAGCACAATGTGTAACTTCATGGCCCGGCATATTCCTCACTCTACCATTACCAACAAGCCAGGGGATCAACCCTGGTTCAATGAGGAATGTCGAAGAGCATGCCAGGAGCAGCACCAGGCGTACCTAAAAATGAGGTAACAACCTGGTGAAGATACAACTCAGGACTACATGCATGCTAAACAGCGGAAGCAACATGCTATAGACAGAGCTAAGCGATTCCACAACCAACGGATCAGATCAAAGCTCTGCAGTCCTGCCACATCCAGTTGTGAGTGGTGGTGGACAATTAAACAACTAACGGGAGGAAGAGGCTCTGCAAACATTCCCATCCTCAATGATGGCGGAGTCCAGCACATGAGTGCAAAAGACAAGTCTGAAGCGTTTGCAACTATCTTCAGCCAGAAGTGCCGAGTGGATGATCCATCTTGGCCTCCTCCCGATATCCCCACAATCACAGAAGCCAGTCTTCAGCCAATTCGATTCACTCCACGTGATATCAAGAAACAGCTGAGTGCACTGGATACAGCAAAGGCTATGGACCCCGACAACATCCCAGCTGTAGTGCTGAAGACTTGTGCTCCAGAACTAGCTGTGCCTCTAGCCAAGCTGTTCCAGTACAGCTACAACACTGGTATCTACCTGACAATGTGGAAAATTGCCCAGGTATGACCTATCTACAAAAAGCAGGACAAACCCAATCAGACCAATTACCACCCCATCAGTCCACTCTCAATCATCAGCAAAGTGATGGAAGGTGTCATCGACAGTGCTATCAAGTGGCACTTACTCACCAATAACCTGCTCACCGATGCTCAGTTTGGGTTCCGCCAGGACCACTCGGCTCCAGACCTCATTACAGCCTTGGTCCAAACATGGACAAAAGAGCTGAATTCCAGAGGTGAGGTGAGAGTGACTGCCTTTGACATCAAAGCAGCATTTGACCAAGTGTGGCACCAAGGAGCCCTAGTAAAATTGAAATCAATGGGAATCGGGGGAAAACTCTCCAGTGGCTGGAGTCATACCAAGCACAAAGGAAGATGGTAGTGGTTGTTGGAGGCCAATCATCTCAGCCCCAGGACATTGCTGCAGGAGTTCCTCAGGGCATTGTCCTAGGCCCAACCATCTTCAGCTGCTTCATTAATGACCTTCTCTCCATCATAAGGTCAGAAATGGGGATGTTCGCTGATGATTGCACAGTGTTCCGTTCCATTCGCAACCCCTCAAATAATGAAGCAGTCCGAGCCCGCATGCAGCAAGACCTGGACAATATCCAGGCTTGGGCTGATAAGTGGCAAGTAACACTCGCGCCAGATAAGTGCCAGGCAAGACCATCTCCAACAAGAGAGAGTCTAACCACCTCCCCTTGACATTCAACGGCATTACCATCGCTGAATCCCCTACCATCAACATCCTGGGGGTCACCATTGACCAGAAACTTAACTGGACCAGCCATATAAATACTGTGGCTACCAAAGCAGGTCAGAGGCTGGGAATTCTGCGGCAAGTGATTCACCACCTGACTCCCCAAAGCCTTTCCACCATCTACAAGGCACAAGTCAGGAGTGTGATGGAAAACTCTCCACTTGCTTGGATGAGTGCAGCTCCAACAACACTCAAGAAGCTCGGCAGCATCCAAGATAAAGCAGCCAGCTTGATTGGCACCCCATCCACCACCCTAAACATTCACTCCCTTCACCACCAGCGCACAGTGGCTGCAGTGTGTACCATCCACAGGATGCACTGCAGCAACTCGCCAAGGCTTCTTCGACAGCACCTCCCAAACCCGCGACCTCTACCACCTAGAAGGACAAGGGCAGCAGGCACATGGGAACACCACCACCTGCACGTTCCCCTCCAAGTCACACACCATCCTGACTTTGAAATATATCGCCGTTCCTTCATCGTTGCTGCGTCAAAATCCTGGAACTCCCTTCCTAACAGCACTTTGGGAGAACCGTCACCACACTGACTGCAGCGGTTCAAGAAGGCGGCTCACCACCACCTTCTCGAGGGCAATTAGGGATGGGTAATAAATGCTGGCCTCGCCAGCGACGCCCACATCCCATGAACAAATTAATTTAAAAAGAAATTGAAGTCCTCCATTATCACTACTTTAAAGTTCTTGCATCTTTCTGTAATTTAACCTTGTAATTTTACAACCTTACAAAGTCTCATTTTCCAAAGATCTTCTTGTGCCTTTTGATCTCCTTTGAAAGCTTCCAAAATTTTTGAAACATTTGTGCACTTCTCAGAACCTTGTGCTTAAGACGAACAATATCTGTCCTTAAATACAATCTATTCCTCTGGATTTAAGTTGCTTAACTTGAATTATCTGTTAATTTGAATTGAAATCATTCAAAAAGGCCTCCTGTTTTATTAAAATTGCTGAATTTGTGCTACTGGATAATTCAATTTTTTTTCAAAGCGAAAACAAACTTTGAACTGGCAGGAGTAGACTGTGTTCCGAACTGCCACTTTCGATGAGCTGACCAATCTACGGCTAATTTGGCTCTATTGCCCCATTTCTGAGGTGTCACTCAAGCTAAAGGGCATGTCTTGGAAAATGTTAACTGTCAACCTGTGGGAACTTTAGCAAGATAAGAGTCAAGAAAGTTATACTGATAAGTTCAGAATGCAGTGCAGTCAGCCACAAGTCTCTAGCTAGTTTTCTGTTTTTCTTGAAAGTCAGTGTTGGCTCCATCTGCTTTTTAATGTGGAGAACAGCCATTCCATCAGAACACTGAAATCACTTGAGGGAATTAACTCTTTTTGGTTGGACTACAGCTTCCCTACACAAACCAGATCAAACAGTTTCTCTTCTCTGTGGAAAACAGAAGACTAGCATTACTCCTTTGCAGCAGTATTTAAACAGAGTGTTAACTCCATTTTTAAATGAAAATTTAATTTTTAAAAATTGAACAACTGGAATTTTCAGACTTTGCCGTCTTCAAATTTATGTAGACCAGAATTAAGCTTAGTTGCTATGAGAAAACTTAGGCAGGTGTAAATGTGCTTTGCAGTTTGAGCAGGAGTTAAGTTTATCATTGTAAAAGCAGGCTTAAAGATTTGCAATGTAACAGCTGAGAGCAATTCGCTTTCCAGATATGTATTACCACGTTGGCACCCCTGTTTTAATGGAGATGCATGTCAAAGCTGACCACTGGTGCTTTGGATTTCCATTTATGTTGCAGTGGATGGTCTGAGGGTGTCTCCCTTTCTGTTTGAAGGTCCGGTGCGTGTTAAATAACATAAGAAATAGGAGCAGGCGCAGGCCATACGTCCCCTCGAGCCTGCTGCGCCATTCAATAAGATCTCAACTCCACTTTCCTGCCCTATCCCCATTCCCGTAGTGTCCAAAAATCTATTGATTTCAGTCTTGAATATACTCAACGACTGAGCATCCACAGCCCTCTGGGGTAGAGAATTCCAAAGATACACAATTCTCTTAAGTGAAGAAATTTTTCCTTATCTTGGTCCTAAATGGCCGACCCCGTACCCTGAGACTATGACCCCTAATTCTAGACTCTCCAGCCAGGGGAAACAACCTCTTGGCATCTACCCTGTCAAGCCCTCTAAGAACTTTATTTGTTTCAATGTGATCACCTTTCATTCTTCTAAACTCCTGAGAATGTAGGCCCATTCTACACAATCTCTCCTCATAGGACAACCCTCTCATCCCAGGAATTAATCTAGTGAACCTTCATTGCACCCCTTATAAGGCAAGTATATCCTTCCTTGGGTAAGGAGACCAAAACTGTGCACAGTACTCCAGGTGTGGTCTCACCAGTGCCCTATATAATTGCAGCAAGACCTCCTTACTCTTGTACTTCAACTCCCTTGCAATAAAGGCTAACATACCATTTGCCTTCCTAATTGCTTGCTGTACCTGCATGTTGTCTTTTTGTGATGCGTGTCCAAGGACACCCAAATCCCTCTGACTACTGACATTTTTTAGTCTCTCACCTTTTGAAAAATATTCTGCTTTTCTATTCTTACTGAGCAAGTGCAAACATGAAGGTTAGAATTTTCAAACCACACTGCAGGGAGTGTCTGCAGGTGATGTGCACTGTGCAACTATAAAAATAACTTTGCAAAGCTGCTACCTTTGTACTGATGGTTTGAGTGCTTGTGTTGAAAAGACCTCCAAAGTAAGCTTGTTTCTAGGAGCATGTTAGTTGCTATGGGGATGTTGCTTGCTTGCCGTTTCAGTCCTTGCAACTGCAACAAAACTAACCGGTATTTTAAAGCTAGGAGAATTTTCATGAGCTGCAACAAACAACCTGCAGTAACTACCATAATCTTATAATCATAAAATAATATGGCATTGTTACAAGTTTAGGGCCTTGGCTTAAATATTCTCTCTGATAGAGCAGTGCTAGTTATTCTCAAAAGTGGTCTGAGAATCTTGCATATAGGGGTGTGCCATACTGCCCAATATCTAACTACATGATAGTCTAACCCAGGGGTAAAGCAGTAATTTCATCTTGTGATCTGAACTGGATATTTGTGTTAGTTGCACGTGTGCTTCTTTAATCTCTTTGAAGGCAGATTGAGGGAAAACCTTGTTGCGACGAGGCCAGCTATGAATTGTTTACATAGCGACAGTTGTGCTCAGATTCACTTTGTTCAATCAGTACAACTTGGTTTTTGTGTACTAATACAAAATAATGAACACACTACTCTTGCCTACATCACTGGGTCATCTTGCATAAACAAAATAACTCTGAGGTACCCTCCTGCTTGCTAAATATCTGAGCCTGGCCAAAGCTTGCTCTTGCAGCTTTCTGTTTAAAGCCTGACTAACCTCACTACTTTTGCTGTACCTGACTGGCTGCCTGCATATCTTTTAAAAAAATACCTTGTGTCCACAGTCAGAAGGGATCAGAACTTCGCAACACATTGGGTGTGAGATGTTTATCGAATGCTCAGACAGGCTAATGAATTACTATTATTTATAGTCTCTAAACAGATCAGGATGAGCATTTCACACTTTTAATAAACGTATAATAGTGTCAAGCAATGTCTTGATTTTAAAATTCTCTTCCTCGTGTTCAAATCCCTCATGGCCTTGTTCCTCCCTATCGCTGTAACCTCCTACAACCCTACGAGAATTCTGCATTCCTCCAACTCTGGTCTCTTGTGCATCCCCCACTTCCTTTGCCCCACTATTGGCGGCCATGCCTACAGCTGCATAGGCCCTAAGCTCTGGAATTGCCTTCCTAAACATCTCAGCTTCTCTACCTCTCTTCTTTTTAAGACTCTTCTTAAAACCTACCTCGTTGACCAAGCTTTTAGTCATCTGTCCTAATGTCACCTTCCTTGGCCCGGTGTCAATTTTTGTCTTATTACACTCCTGTGAAGCACCTTTGGACATTTTACTCCATTAAAGGTGCTATATAAATGCAAGTTGCTGTCTTATGACATCATGGATCTGAATTTGAATTGTCAAGATTTATGGGGTGAAAGGCTACCTTTTGAAAGGTCAAAGTGAAATGAGTTTTAGTTGTATTGATCCAATTCTTAGTGGGAGTAAGTCCAAAATACAAAATTGCTTGCAGCTTTACACAACTTGTCATTCTCACTCAGGCTCTGAAGATGGCTACTATGAGAAATGGAAATGTCGTTGATGCAGTAGAGGGTGCTCATCTTAGCTGGAGCTGAAGGTATATTTTGGAACAGTGTAGAGGGAGCATTCCTCTTATCTGGTTGTATGATACTTGACCTGGGAGTGCTTGATGCTGATAGTGATTAATTGACAGAAGTAGAAAAGTGATATCCCTTGATGAGCACAAAATTTGATCCAGAAGTATAAATGGTGCATGCTTGCTTTATTCTCTGACACTGACCAGTGAAAGATGCAAGAGATTCATAGTGGTTTGGATGGGGATGTAACCTACATAATAAAAGGACACACTCACCTGACAAGACAGCTTAGTTAATCAAAGGAGAGTGCAGTGAGACTCTAGTTTACTGCTTGTTCCCCAGTCCACCATCGGAGACCAATCTTTCCACGACTACATCCCTCCCCTCTCAAATTCTCTTCTGAAACCACACTGCCTTGCTATCTTTCTCCCTGCCTTCAAAAGCCTCATGAAAACTTATCACTTCCTGCCTCAGCCCACCCCGCTCAATTCCTTCACTTTTCTATTTCGTGCCCACCTCTCCATCTTGTAGAGTGTTTTGAGATGTTTGCCTTTGTGAGGAATGCCATGTAAATATAAGTTGTTGATGATACAACTGCGATTGGCTTCCATAACGCATTTGAATTGTGTCAAAAGTTCTACTTTTTAACCCCAAAGAATAGTTTTTCAGTTCAGTGTTGGTCATTTTGCAGTTTGCATTGGAAAAGGTAACTTTTATTTTCTTTCTATTCTAAAATGACGGAGGGAATCTAGATCAAGTGTGGTCTTCAAGTGAAGTGTTGTTCGAGGGCCAGAGGAGGGGTAATTGGACCGGGGACACAGATGTAATTCAGTACCCATTTTAGAGTCATACATTCTACATTTATTTTTTATATAATACTTGGATTTCATATTATTTATTGTTAAATAGTAAAAGAAGAATTTGAGAAGGATAGACTTAGAGTTGGTTGGAGCAAAGAGTTTCTCTGCAGTATAGGCTGAGCTGGAAAATGCCAAACTGAGATGCTATGCCACCACTGACGGAAGGGTGTAATTGCAGCGTGACATGTTTATGTTGACAGTTTCCCTTATAAATGTGGACATAGGAATTTATAATGGTAAAAATTGGCAACAGGAAGAACGGTTTTGTTTTACTTTTATATACTATAGGTATATGATTTTTAAGAAATTATAGCAACAGAAGAAATGTGCTAATGCTGCATAAATTCTTCGATATTTTAAATTTTTGGAGGCGGGGAGTAGGTCAAAATGTACATTAAATACCTTGGTGATGGGGGTAAGAGTTGGATCTTTTGAGACAGCCCTTAACTTTTTCACAATTAATGTTTTGTGTCATGGTTTACTTTTTAAGATTAGTAACAACACTAGGGTATACAGTGGTACATTGGTTTCCATTATGACTTGCAGTTGTTTTCCTTTCACTTGAAGGAAGATCATGACAACCATAATGCACTGCTGAATATCCTTGAATTGTATTGTTCAATTAAAATTGATGTTTCTGCATATTGTGAGTGAGTTGATCATCGTATGGCTTAGTGTGGGCAGCAAAACCTATCCATTTTCATGAAATGGGTCAAATTTATGATGACTTCTTCCACCATGTATATTTATCTGAAATTCCATTAAAATTTCCATCAAACTCATACAAATCAATAAATAAATGATATCCACCAATTACTGGCTTTTTCAGTAAGTGGCTGCAAATATGTGAAGTTTCGGTGAGACTAAATTTCCATGCTCATCTTTGCACGAGGCAAGCAACTCTGTGGATGGTAGTACAGTGTCACCTTTCAGAGTTGGGTGGCGATGGGTTTAGTATGTTGATGTGTCAGTTATTAAAAATACCTGTTTAAAAATAGAACTTCAGTAATAGAAATGAAATGGACATCTGATTCAGGTACAGAAATAACTAGCATGTGCAGAACTGTCAAAAATACATTGCAACTGGAGAGTCCCCCACTCACTTAGACTATAGGGGCAGAGGAGGAATAGTAGCAACTTTAAGTGAGCTAGGACTGCAGTAGATTTCAAAGTTTGCAGTATTACATGTTTCAAGAATAGAAGTGTTGTGAAATATTTGTATTTTTGTTAAATTAGAATCTCGCAATGTGACACTGCAGCATCATTTTGGTTACCATGACTACCCATTTCCAAGTTTATTTTTTAAGATCGTCCACTGTATCCATTCAAATGGTGAGCAAAATGATTCTTGTGGAGTGATTGGTTTAGGTAGCTAACAAGGTTTCGGACTTAATGGTCACACTGATTGCCTGTGAAAATCTAAAAGTACAGGTTAATCATTTCAAAAATAACTCCTTCAAATTTCAAAATGATTGTAAATCTCCAGTAAGATTGACTATGACAATAACCAGATTATTGCAGTGTACCAGTACAGAATTTTGAAGGCAAACCAACTTTTAGGATTGATGTCTCCTAAATATGGTACCGTGCAGCACTATTTATCCTGTAAGAAAAAAAAAGTCTGAATATGTTTTACCTTGTTTTACCTTGCTGAAAAAAACAAAACTTAGAATTAAAGTGAAAATCTTTTCTAGCTGTCTTTGTCCTTTATAGACCCTTGGCATTAGCTGAATCCAAGCCCATCTTTGAGATTCTAGAAGGTTATCTTTGCTGCATTCTGCAGTGTCCTTTTGATGACTAGCATCAGCGTCAGAATATTAATTAGTTTTTCTAATCAAAATACCTCCTAGTACTTACTGTTGGTGAGTTGCACTATGTTGCTTGCAAAAAAAAAGCTTTCTACTTACCTCTGACCTCCTTAATGCTAAGGATTTCAACTTGTTTTTGGTCAAAATAGTGTGTGTTGTAAAACTAGAGAATGTGGTCCAGTAATACTATCCTCTGTTACCCTTGCAGGAATGCCATGCTGTCTCTACTTTGTTCAGCATACATACTTGTGCTAAAAACAAATACGTCTTATGTGGAGTTTAAGGCAGCAATTTAATTTTACAAATCTGGTTAAATTCCATTGTTGCAAGCTTGATGACCTCCAAATTAATTGACTAACACGTTGTCATACACCTATTATGTTGTCTATACATATTTGAAAAATATTAATGTAGTATGTCTGTTTCAGGCATTCTCTGAATGTTTGACATCTGTGTAGTATTCTGCTAATATCAATACTTGTGAGGAATGAGTTTATGTTGTAGATCTCATAACTTATAGCCCAAGCCTGAATTCCATGTGTAAATTTTCAGGAGTAAAATGATCTTTCCCCATAATCGGCATCATTAACTGGCAGTATATCCTTCCCTATAATGAATTTGAGAAGTTATGCGTTAGAATGCTATTCTTTTCTCCCTGGTAGTCCCTTGTGAATCTGAGTCTTGTAACACACAAGGGGTATGTTTTCCTCAGTTTGCTAATGTTATTAAAACAGTTGGCGTGAGATTCAAGTTGGTTTCTCTACCTTATACTTGTGCCAATTTTTTTTGCTAATGAATGGAGGATTATATGTTAGTAGGAGTTCTGCATTTTGGTTAGCAGAATCTCTTGGTCCAATTGAAATCACAGATACTTAAAACTCCTTTCTTCCCCTCTTCCCAACGTGACATAACCTTTCAGGATTTCTCCTGTATTTTATCACCTTGTGTGATAATGTAAGTTATGTAATTTACATCTTGTTTGTTCACTGAAATAGATTGTATTTTCTGTTTATAATAGGAAAACAATATATATGTTTGGTTAAGAGATGTGTGTTTTAAAAAAAATACATTTTAAGCTAAGGCTTGTGCAGGACTGAAACTGTTTAAAGCTTATTTTAGCGATGGGGCGGGGGGAAATCTAGCACAATTCATGTCTCTTTTAATGCTGTTTTGTAAGGATATGAAATTGTTCAAGTTAATAAAAATGTAGAAGTTTACTTTTCTCTCTAACTCAAAACCTGAGTATATCTTTGGCACTTGGAAGGAATAGATAATGTCACTTTTGACCTAGCTATAGTGACTAATAAGATATATTGTTACAAATGCATTTTCTGTTCTGTGCAAACCCTTTCTTGTGTTTATGTATCACTCTGTCAAACAGATGTTGCTCAGTGGCATTACTGGGCTACTTTCTCCGCTTCAAAGCTAATTATAATGGCTCACCACTGTCCACTGTCCTGGCTGAGATTGGCAAACTCAGCGCAGACAAGCGGTTAAGCCTGAGACCTTTATGATCTGCATAGCTCGTTGTTGCCACATCATGTGGTTCATCTACCAACTGAGCCATTGAGAGAGCTTTCTGTGATTTTTTTTAAATGCAGGTTTTATCTGAAACTCTGGTACTCGGGTAAGGCTCAAAATATGCAAAATATGAATGATTAAGTCTGAGCAAAACTGAAACACTTCATGAACCATTTGTTATATAAAAGTAGCTCAGATGTCTATATTATGCTAGTGTTCCTAGGTCCAAATTAAGGGTGGATTTCATAATGTTTCATGTGTGTATTAAACTGACTAATTGGAACATTTTTTATGTTGATGGAAAATTCTTTATTTTTGATGTAAACGGGAAGTAGTTTGTTAAGTGGAATTAAGTGCTTTGTGTAAGTATTTGTCAGGAGTTGACTTGTGTGAATACTTTGTTGGATTTCAAAATGATTGCTTGGTGAGGATTTATTCTCCTGAAACAACTGGTTATGCAGACACTCCTGCCTAGCATACTAATACAAGAGCTCTAGTTAAAATGCATAGCATTTCTTAGTCCTTGAAGGAACACACCTTAATTGTAACACTGCCCAGTGCTGGTGGTTTCTGATGCAGTGCATTCTGTCTGGTTGTCTGATTAAAACCATGTACTAGTGGACGCATTGCACTGTTGTGCCATATTGGGATTTAACTGATTGATGGAATTGACCTTTTGCTTTCATTGTTTAGGTTTCCATTCAACCCTTTGTTTGGCAAGGCTGCACAAATTAATCCATTATCGCTATTCAGTTATTCCTTGAAGATTTTACATTCATTAGTTTGAGATGAATATTGGGCTGTTGATTCCCCCAAACTGTTTGTGGTTGACTCCAGTTTAACAATTACCATACAACAGGAATGATTACACACAACTAGTTGTTATAAACCTACCCCTCATCCCCAATCTCACCGTTGCCTTTTTCACCTTTGCCCTCTCACTGTCACACCCTTGTCCCCAGTGCTTTCATTCAAAAAAAAAATCTATTTTGATTCTGTGAAAGGGTAACTGTTATCTATATAGATTTGTTTATGATATATATCAATATATTATTTGATGGTCAAACATTGCCACCTTCTCTGAAAGCTAATGCACATTTTTTAAAAAAAAGCAAAGCAAAAAATATAAATGGTTGGTACCTGCTGTTTGCTTAGAGATTTCTAAAGGGGATGCTACACAATAAGGAGTTGCGCTTTGGCTAAAATATTAATGCTTAACCTAATTTAAAAGGTAAAAAACTTTAACTGGGTTGAAGCTGAAATTAGTCTCAAGGGATGATTTATGATGAGAGTGGTAGCTGATAGAACAAGCACTAGGTAGAACAACATTTTTGTGTGTGTGCAAAGTTGATGGTGGAAAATATCCAGTATAACATTTTAATAGAATAGGTATTTAAGTATTGCTGCAAAATTTCTGGATGTTGTCTCATCTGGCCTTTGTTATACTTACACTGAATTCTGGATGCTGCCCTGCCCCAGCTATGTGATAACACCAACTTTAAAGCATTCTACATTGGCATGTTTTCACATTTTCCACAATAGTTTTACTTTCTGCTTACCAGTTTAATGTGAAATTATGGGCTGTTTGTGTTGTGGGCCGATGCCAACTAGAAAGTGAATTGAGACTGCCCCAACTGATTTCATGTAGAGCAAGCACTCCTTAGTATAAATATTTCAACCTACATGGAATTAACAGCATTATAGGCCCATGAAAATGTGGCCACCTTACTTGCTCCAAATTTACAAGCCACAAACTCCGGATAAATGACCTTGCAATGAAACCTGTACATTTTTTTTGATGCAGTGGTTTTTGTTCTCTTCAGGAAGAATAGGTCTTTACGACCATACAGTTTAACCTTAGTTGCAGGCTTACTTTTCAGTGTTACTAAGAACACTACTTGAAGTATAATATCACTTGACTTGCAAGGTTCTGACAGTAAATCTAGATTGTTGGAAAACATTTTTGCAGCCATGTCGCTCTAGGAAATTAGGCACTTCAATTCTGTGAAATTAAAGTGAAACATTTCCTTTTCTTCAACGTAAAATATCAGTCTTTTTGTTTCTAAGAATTTTTTTTTACAATTTCACACACTGGGTGAATTAAATAGGTTCCTTGGAGGACTGAATGTAAAAGGTAATGACTAGAAATAGCTGTATGTTGAGGGGGATTGAGTGGCAAATAGTAAAGAATATGATATACAAGGCCTGTTCCCTGAGTTGTTTTTTTGGAAATAGACTAGGTTTAGTGCTAACAAGTAACATGAGGAGAAGTAGTTTTTTTTTCGTGAAATCCTTTCCTTGAAATAGAAGAATTTTAGAAGGGAAATTTCATATGCACTAATTTGGTTTCAGCACAACAATTGACTTTCCAAAATTTGAACTGCAACTGACTATGCAGTGTGTTTATAAAAAAAATAATAACTATTCATAGAGGGTCTGTGGACTTTTACGTGGAAGCAGTTAGAATGTAGCTGAGAATTCTTTCAAATAAATGCAGGGACTTCTGTCTGATTATTTTCTTAAAGAAATTGGTTTGTTCTAATGTCAGAGAATGGTTAACCATGGTTTGATTTGTTCTAGGATAATTATTTTTGTAATGTGCTTGAATTTTTAAAATACCCCCCCCCCCCCCGCCCCACCCTGCCCTTCCTCACCTTGGTTTTGTCAGGGCTCACAGCTCTCATGAGAATAGCTGGGTAACTGGTATGAGGAACTAAACTTAATTGCAGTGTTTGGTATGTTTTCTTGTTTTGATAAAGAAAAATACAAAATAATGTCCTAACAAACTATTTTCTTGGCCTTTAAAAATAACTTTCTTTCTTATTGTTCTGAGGTATTCTGTTCAAGCCTAAAATAGATAGCTGCTAATGAGATTATAACAAAGGACACCTTATTTTAACATAGGTGAAGCAAAATCATTTTGTAACCGAGTACCTCTTGAAACTTTACTGCTTCAGTAATTTGAGACTTTTCATTCTGTGAAAAGTTTGTCATCAATGGGTGACACTATGAGGAACTGTTCAAAGATTCTGTCGTTCACATCTGGGTAAATGGTATGCAAGTTCAACACTGCAACAGAATTTCAGTGGGTTTGTTTTTGAGTTCAGAGAATTGTAGGGGGAGAGGAGGAGGCTCGTATAGCCCACAGGCAAATTTTAGATACATTTATGAAGGGAGATTGTTGCCATGGAGGACTTGCATGACATTTTAGACATTTGTCATTTCGAGCAATCTGTTTATGTCTGGACAAGCTGAGAGCGTATTTTCTTTAAACATCATTAATAACAGTTAATGCCTCATTAAGATTAGTTTTATTATTGGGTGAGGGGGTTAATTTCAAGGAGTGAGCTTAGAATCATAGGTTACAGCATGGAAGGAGGCCATTCGGCCCATCGAGTCCGCGCCGGCTCTATGCAAGTGCAATCCAGCTAGTCCCACTTCCTCGCCCTATCCACGTAGCCCTGCAAATTTTTTCCTTTCAAGTATTTATCCAGTTCTCTTTTGAATGCCATGATTGAATCTGCCTCCACCACCCCCTCGGGCAGTGCATTCCAGATCCTAATCACTCGCTGTGTAAAGAAGTTTTTCCTCATGTCATCTTTGGTTCTTTTGCCAATTACCTTAAAAATCTATGTCCTCTGGTTCTTGACCCTTCCGCCAATGGGAACAGTTTCTTTCTATCTACTCTGTCTAAACCCTTCATGATTTTGAATACCTCTATCAAATCTCCTCTCAACCGTCTCTGTTCCAAGGAGAACAATCCCAGCTTCTCCAGTCTATCCATGTAATCGAAGTCCCTCATCCCTGGAATCATTCTAATAAATCTCTTCTGCACCCTCTCTCAGGCCTTCACATCTTTCCTAAAGTGCGGTTCCCAGAACTGGACACAATACTCCAGTTGTGGCTGAACCAGTGTTTTATAAAGGTTCATTGTGACTTCCATACTTTTGTACTCTATGTCTCTATTTATAAAGCCCAGGATCCCGTATGCTTTTTTAACCACTTTCTCAACCTGCCCTGCCACCTTCAACGATTTGTGCACATAAACCCCCAGATCTCTCTGTTCCTCTATCCCTTTTAGAGTTGTGCTCTCTAGTTTATATTGCCTCTCCTCATTCTTCCGACTGAAATATATCACTTCGCATTTTTCTGCGTTAAATTTCATCTGTCACGTGTCCGCCCATGCCACCAGTCTTTCTATATCCTCTTGAAGTCTATCACTATCCTCCTTGCTATTTACTACCCTTCCAAGTTTTGTGTCATCTGCAAATTTTGAAATTGTGCCTTATACACCCAAGTCCAAGTCATTAATATATATCAAGAAAAGCAGTGGTCCCAGCACCGACCCCTGGGGAACACCACTGTACACCTCCCTCCAGTCCAAAAAACAACGATTCACCACTACTCTCTGTTTCCTGTCCCTTAGCCAATTCTATATCCATGTTGCTACTGCCCCCTTTATTCCTTGATGATAAGCCTGCCATGCGGCACTTTTAGCTTATTTGTCATAATTTGCAGGACCACCAATTGTATGCCATTTTAATTTGCAATTCATGTTTGCAAGATTCCCCACAATGGATCTATGGTCCTGTTAATTTGGATCCTTTTTATCTCAATGAATCTTGCCCTTGTCCATCACCTTTGTTTGACGCTTCAGTATTCTTTTCTAGTTTTATGGTGAGCCTAACTATGTTGCAGTTTCTATTTCTCAATTGTTTCCTGTTCATCACATTTGCACCACTTTATTTCCTGGGTCTAAAACAAGCAACGCTTCTTTTGTTATTGGACTAGAAACATACAGATCTGGGCAGCAGTCATGGATGCGTTCTGAAAATTGTTCCCCACTTTGACCACGTGCATCACTTTTATTCCAGTCTATCTTGGGATAGGTAAAATCACCTAATATTATTGCTCCCTGTTCTTGCATATCTCTCTGAACCCTCAGCAAATCTCTCCCACTATCTCCACAGTTTGCTGGCCTTTAATACATACCACGAATTGTATCATTTCCCTTCTTATTCCTTAAGTGTATCCATATGGATTCTGTCTTAATACAACTGCCAAGAACATTGTTATGTTCTGGTGCTGTAATGGAATCCTTTACTAATACGGTCACGCCATTCCACATTTTTTTCCCCTCCCTGTTTCCTGAAAATGTTCTAACCAGTAATATTAAGTTTCTGGTCCTGTAGAAACTACGGTTCTGTCATTGTTACATTATTACACCCCACCAGAGCTTGGGGGCTGCAGTTTGGACACAGTAATAGAATTACCTGCTAGGAAGTCAGTGACTCCCTGGGAGCCCGTTGTGAAATCCTAATTTGAAAACATACACGGTAGATAATAATGTATCTAATTTTAAAAATTGTTCATGTAACCGTGTTCATTTGTGGGGGAAGGTGTGGGGTGTGGGGGCAAGCAAAACCTGTATATATGGGAATGATTGTTTTCTAGATTTATGTTAAATCCATTTTTATAGTGTACAAATTATGTATATTTTTCCCTGTGCCTCTGTGAAGCACTTAGGGATGTTTCTCTTGTACATTGAAGGTGCTATATAAATGCAAGTTGCACATATGTGCTCAACTTTGAGGCTGTAAGTCTTAATCTCTGGATTCATCATCAATTTTTAAATGCAATGTACTGTGAAAAGCAGGATGCCCCATTGAGGGAAAGGCTGTAATAGGGTAATACTTGTTTACTTTTATAGGAAGGACTATTTTTTTTGTTTGAGACCTAAAATAAAAATATTGCCCCTAAATAAATGCTGATGCTTTTCAATGAATATAATATTATATTGAAGGCTTCTTTGTATCTTAATATCCTGTATACACAGGATGTACTAATTAAATCTTCTGAGTTCTTTTCTCAAGTAATGACTTCACTAAAGACTTCTCTTTCAATTTCTCCTTGTGGAATAAATACATGTTGTAATAACTGGTATCAAGCAATTTAGCACTTCAAAAATTCGCACTACAATTCACACAAGGGGAAGATGCTGACCTTATGGGTCACTTCAAGAGGAACATAGGTACAGAAATTGCTGTAACCATTGGAAAAGAGCCTTGCCCTGTTTACCAGCTGGATTACTATCTGAGGGATATGTTCCATTTTTCTTTTTCCTTGTTGTAATCTTTACATTGTATATTAATTTTATCAGAAAATCAAGATGAGTTTGAATGAAGAAGATCCTTCATTCCATTTGATCTGCTGTAGAATATCAACCCTCCATGGTCTCATTACAGCACCTAACTCTATCCTTCCTGGCAACCTGTGATTACCCTACATAATAAATGTTTCTTGCAATTATAAACTTGTGCGGATGACATTGTCAAGGGGCAGCATGCAGATGAGGAGGTGGAGGAGGCTAAGGATGGATCCTTGGGGGACTCTGGAAATAGTAGTGTGAGAACTGGACAGAGAGGCCATTGCTGGAGATACTCTGGCTACAATCAGATAGATATGACTGGGACCAAGTGAAGGCAGTGCCATTGAGCTGGGCAGTGGAGGAGAGGCATTGAAAGAGAATGGTGTGGTCGACCATGTCGAGGGCTGCAGGGATGCCGAGGAGGGAAAGTACACCTCAATCACAGTCACAGAGAATGTCATTGATGACTTTAGTTAGGGCTGATTCAGTGCTGTGGGAGAGGGGGCAACCTGATTGGAGAGATTCAAACAGATGCAGTAGAGATAGGCATGGATTTGGGAGGTGATGACACAGTCAAGGACTTTGGAGAAGAATGAGAGGTTGGAGTTGGCACAATATTTGCAAGGTCAGAGGGATGAAGGTGTATTTTTTGAGGAGGGGGTGATGTTGGTTTTGAAAGGGGGGGCAGTACATGAGAGGGAACCAATCACAATGTTAACTAGCATCTGGGCCGTGAAGGAAAGTTGGGTGATCAGATCAGTGGGAATGGGGTCAAGGAAGCAGGAGATGAGCTTGGAGGGGGCATGAGGGGAGATGGGAGTGAATCTAGAGAGAATTGGGGGTTCAGGGTTTAGGGCTCAGAGTAGGGTAGAGCATGGTGGGGGACAGTCTAGGGGCTTGGTGGGCAAGGGGAAGCGGCAATGGTAGGTGAACAATCCTCTTCCAATCCCACTGTGAATTCATCTATTTATCTCACTGGTCAATCAAACTTTAAGGACTATTTGCTGGTCTTGACTTACAGACTAAATTCCACTAATCTGTCATCCTGTGATAAAATTGTAATAAATGGACAAATTGACTGGTACGGGGCAGACCTGCAAAATTGCAGTACAGTGGTCCTTGTACTGTTTACCCACTGAGTTCAACAATGTTGATCAGATAAGAAATCAGTTTGATTCACATCTGAATATTCTTCCTTTCCTCCTCTTCCCCACACCCCACCCCATTCCAAAAGACCAAATTAGTTTTGATGATACCAAATTCTTTATAATTGAAAACTGTGTTACTCAAAGTGATTTCCCTTCCACCCCGCCACCCGACCTACAAATCTGTAACTTTATGCCTTTTTTGCATTACTCAAAATTAACACTGGTCCTTCAGACCAAAATCAGTAAATCTTGTAGCACAAAATGATTGTACTTATTCTGACTCTGACCTGTATGTTTCATTCTTCCTGTGTAAGCTTTTTACAAAATACCTTCTGACAAATTCTTGTGTGTATATTTTAGTTTTTGCAGGCCAGTGCCTCTGACAGCTATTGGTTCTGCTGCTGAAAGTTTAAGCAGTCTTAATTTTGAGTTGTGCTACGGCCTGGTACCTATATCATAAATTTTCCTTAATGATACAGTAACACATTGTACAGTAATGCCCAGAATATTATTGGCCTATTCACTAGGGAGAATTGGCAGAGGTCCATTTTGCTTTACCTAATGTACAGCACGTTTTAAGTTTTTTTTTGTTTAAAAGTATAAATATGTTTTTTCTTAAAATCTCAGCTGTGGCCTTGGGTAAAGACCACATGGAGACCAGCAGTAGGAAAACTTAGAGGCCTGAGAAGATGGCCTGTCTGCCCTCGTGGTTATAAAATGGTGTGTAGCATTGGAAGACCATTTTAAAAACTCCTCTGATAAGAATGAAATTTGTTTGTTATCAATGGACATGGAAAGAAGTTGGCCTCAAAAAAGATTGGTTTGCCAGAGCTGTTTTGAACTTTGGAACTGCATATTTAAGACTGGACTTGAAACAGCAGTGTAACAGTTGTACTATATTTTCACATCAGTTGGTTGGCCAGCAAAAGATCGATTGTACAGGTACGTAAGTTGCACAATCAAGTTTGCATCCATAAGTCATTTTGGGCTGTGGTTTTTACGATAGTTTCAGAAGTGTGAGCTCATGTGCTTTAGTGACAGCTGGAGCTTAAGATAGATTTGATGTGTCCTCAGTTTTCCCCAATACATAGAGGATGCTCTCATTTGAAGAAAGGAAGATTATTCTAAGGAATAGTTTTTTTAAAATTCAGTTGAGTACCTTTATAGAATTTTACATAAAAATGGGGTGCCATTTGAGGCATATGAAGCAAACTCTTAACTATATCACTTGAATTATGCTTCCTGCCTCATTCAGGAACACTGTCAAATTCTGCAACCCAGATCCTCTTGCCTTCTTCCCTAAATATGATAGAATGGGATTGATGGCATCTGTGGGGGAAGAGAAACAGAAGATAGTGGGTGAAAGAAAGTACTTACATTTATAGAATGTCTGTCATGTTCTCGGGACATTCCAAAGTGCTTCACAACCAAATAATTACTTTTGAAGTGTAGCCACTGTTGTTATGTAGGCAAACCTGGCAGTCAATTTGTGCACAGCAAGGTCCCACAACAATAATGAAATCTATGACCAGTTAATCTGTTTTGATGTTGGTTGGGAGATAAATGTTGGCTGGGACACTGAAAGAACTGCCCAGGTCCTCTTCAAATAGTGCCACTGGATCTTTTATGTCCACCTGAGCAGGTAAATGGAGCTTCAGTTTAATATCTCATTTGTGAGAGACAGCAATGATTCAGCATTGCACTGAAGTGTCAGCCTAGATTATACGTTTTAAGTCCTGCATTGGGGTTTGAACCACCACCGTCTGACTCTGAGGCAAGAGTGTAATTACTGAGTCAAACTGACAATGAACCATTTTTTTTATTACTAATCTTGAAACATCTGTATCCTGTTGTGTAAATTATAAAATTTGTTGAAACCATATATGGAAAAAATTAGCTAATGAAGCAACATTGAGAGTCTTCCAAGAAGCAGAAGGGAGTGTCTTCAAGTGTCTTCTTATCTCACATACTCAGAGGTTAATATTCTGAAAGATAGGAAACTAATCTGTCACTAAAAGGATTATAATTCACAATTCCCAGTGTCCATTTTGTGAGCTGGCCACCAATAACTGAATTTTATTGATCTGCACTTGCAGTAGAAACCAATATTATTTATCTAGTTCTGATAAAGAGTCAACATCTGTCTATTCTCTGAGTGCTGATAAACCTCCTGTGTATTTACAGTATTTTCTGTTTATTTCTCATTTGCATCTTTTTTTATTTCCAGTGTAGTTTTTGCCAGAGACTAATGAAGTAATGCAGCAAGTTACAGTTTGTGATCATTTATAACTCTAGATGTAATTACTCAGGCAAATGTATATATGCGGTCTGAGAGTGGTCCATGTAAAACTACCTGCTGGCACATTTTTGAACTAAATTATCATTAGGGATGTTACTAATTTCTCAGTGTATAATCTAATTGTTTGAATGGAAATATTTGCTAACCAAACTGAAGTTTTAAACAAAACATACCTTTCTTAAGAGCTACGGTATATATCCTCCACTAAATTTATAAAAATAATTATATTTGGCAGGTTTTGAATAGCAACCTATCTTTAGCTTTTAACTTTTGACAGTTAAATAATGTTTTATTAATCGGGTACTGATTTTAGTCTTAAGGTCCAAGTTGATTCTAAAATGATTTAGAACTGATGCAAATCCCATCTCAAATGCCGAGTGCACGCAGTACTCAATCCTCCGATCTAAGCTCATTCGGATGAGCTGTGGGATGACACGAATGGTGGGACAGGAAAATTGCATGCAAGTCAAATTTAAAAGTGTGAGGACAATTGAAGAGAAACGTCAACGGCAAGACAAAAATTGGCCAAGCTTTTGGCGAGCCTTTTGGTATCTCAACATGTCAGCACCCTCTGCCAAGGTGAAAGTGGCAGAGGGTTAAGAAGATAAGGGTAAACGTACCGTTGGGCCAGGCATGAGTCTGCAGACAAGTGAGCAGCCCAGCACCTGACTCTATTTGGCTGCTGGACTCGAGCTGAGCTGCATGAGTACTTGCAAGGACAGTTTCCCTCTGTGCTACCATGCCAATAGGCCAGCATGTCTGGAAGGAGGTAAACCTTTACTGTCCCCGCATTTGCCAGCTTTCTGCTGCTTGGTAGCCATAGATGTCCTCGATAGCAGATGACACAACTCTACATCTTCCTTTCTGCTGACCCAGATCTTAAAGGACAGCGCCCTCCCCTCCTTTCCCCCCGCACCCCCCCCCCACCCCCCCCCCCCCCCCCAGTGGTTACTGGTGGGTGTGCCATGGTCCGCAGAAATGGTTGGTGGCTGCAGTGCTGATCATCCCGGCATGCCTTATTTTTTGCAGTGACATGCAAAGTATGGCATGCTGTGATTCAGGTGCTACTGAAGAACCATACAGCCTATTGGTTAGTCAGGTATTTAAATATTGTAGTGATGTCAGGGTGCTGCTGGTGTAACTTTCTTTTAGAAGTGGAGCTTCCACCAGTACTAAATCTGTGAAAGTGAGATAATTTCACCTCTTGGATTGCGCCGTAAGGCATGGAACACCTCTCGGGCAGTCTAAAATGCCTGGCTTCCCTGCTTGTGTCGTTTCTTTCTTTAGGGCATGTTGGCTTGGAACATTCCTGTTAACAAACCCACTAGTGCCAGGAAAGGGAGTTAGGAGCAAAATAATAATCATTAGGGACAACTGGCACAAAGGATCATGAAAATCTAAGTGTGAAAAATAAAAGAAAATCCAAAAGAGGCCCAGAAATGGCTAAAAATAAAACTTGCCTGTTAAATTTGGTGCCCTTTAAATGATCTCCCACCGGAAGGTCCTCTCCTAACAACTCTGGATGTAGCTTTTGCCGGGCAAGTGCCGTGGACTTGGCATCCAACACACCTGTTGATTGCAGATTGGAGCGGTTGCTTTCCACATTGCCATTTGAATAAGCTAATGAAGCTCTTGCCTACTTCAGTTGGGAACTCCTGATGGGAATGTAAGTATAGTGTGAAATTAATTAATGAAAATCAAGTAGAACTGATTTTTACCTAATTTTGCACTGGAATATCTAAAAACAAGTGCATGAAGGGTGTACATTACACTAAAATTGCCCCTTGATCTTCAACATTGTCCAGATCATGGTTGTATCAGATTGTTAGGCAAATGGGGATAGGCAATAAATGCTGGCCTTGCCAGCAACACCCATATCCCGAGAATGAATAAAAATGTTTTTAGAAGCAGCTAGAGTATCCCAACATGTAGTTGGTGTAAGGTTACAGTTACTTTTTTAAATTTTGAAATCATTCTTTATAAAGAAAGAAAGACTTACATTTATTTATCGCCTTTCACAATCTCATGTCGTCCCAAAGGGCTTTACAGCCAATGAAGTACCTCTGAAGTGTAGTCAATGTTGTAATGTAGGAAGTGTCGCTGGCAAAAATGGAACCTTACTGCAGAAGCATTGTAGTGATTCCTTCAGTTTAAAATATTGCATTGTTACATACACATCTATTAATTATTTTGCCAACCACTTAGGATCTAAAAGTCTCAATATTGTAATTTTAAATTTGTACTTTCCGTAATTGTGAGTATGAACAGAATAAAACAATTAATAATTTTGCACCCATTTAAATCTTTTCTCTCAACTTTACTGCCATTTCCAGTGTGAGTAGACAAGTAGCCAGTGTCCAGATACTTGAAGATGCACAGAAATAGACCTGGTTAACTTTCCCTTTTTAATTGAGTGCCATTTGTGATGTATGTGAATACACCTCTGACCTTTTCCTAATCACCTTAGTGAGGGTGCTTTTCGCAAACAGCGTCTGTGTCAAACATTCTTCAGGTCACCTTGTGTTCGATACAGAACACAAGCTTCTTTATTCCATCCTAAAAAAATGTGCCTTTTGATCTGGTTTGAAGTCATCTGCAAACAAAAATACATCATACACAAACATGAAATGTTCAGTTTTTAGTTAAGATTCAGCAAATAATACATCTTATGGTATGTAAGATCCTGCAACTATTGAAGCGGTAAGTTAGAGCTTACACTACCCCAACCTGACAACAGAGAAGTCTCCCTTTTAGACTCAAAATATCCCATGTCATTGGATATTTGGTTGTGATTAAAATTAAATGGAAAAAGTAAAAAGAAAAAGTAACTGGAAGGGACTGTCCTATCAATCAATGAATAATAAAAAAATGAAAATCTAAAACTGTTTTCTATCGACATCTATTGGTCAAGTTTTCCACTTTTGTGCTCTGCAGTCCATAATTTTCCACCCATTAACATGACTGGGCTGAAATTTGCAGGCTAGCAAGCACAGAAGTGGAACCCCTGGCTATTGTGTTTACTGCTTTTAATAGAATCACTTCACATGTAAAATATGAAAAAGATTTTTGTTGATATGCAACCTCTGTTGCTGAATCTCATCTCACTGGTTTCTATTTCCGCTCTTCCGGCGTGCATTGGGGTGGTTGCCAGGAGATGCCTGTGAACAATCTGTTGGAGATTTCCCAACTAATGTGTTTTTCTTCTCTCCCTATTTGTGGGGGGAGGTGTTAGGCACCTTCCCACAACGGTGTGGCTCAGATTGGGAATGCAATGTAAGGGTAAATTGAACTTGCATTCCATAGATGCTCCTGCACTGTCCTGCATATTTTGCGTTGTAATTATGTTTACAGCCCAAGTTACATGCCATCTTCTATATAAAGCATTATGTCACCACTGTTGTTTGAACAATCTACCAAACTCTGGCAAAACAAAAATTGGAGCAGTATGAATCACAGAAATTATTGCACAGGTGGCTATTTGGCCTATTGCTCCTTTGCTGGTACTAGATCTTTAACTGGAGCTGTCATTAGAGTCGAGTAAATGGTAGGATTACCCATTTTCCTTCTCATTTCCTATATTCATTCTATGCTTCCTTTTCAAGTACTTATCCAATTCCCTTTTAGATAATATAGTCTCTGCCTCAATAGCCATTTGTAGTAAAGCATTCCATGCTCTAATAACCCTCTGTGTAATTTCTCCCTTTTTGTCTCTACTGATCCTGAATTGATGCCCCCTTGTTACTGATTCGCCAGCCAGTGACACCATTTTTCACTATTTACCCTCCAGCACAATCTCTGCCCCAAGGTAATTGACACCTCTTATGACTGAGTGAATGTGGCTGCATTTGAAGGAATCCTTTGTGCTGAGTCCCTCAGAAGTTGACACATCATTCATTTGGACTGCAACGAATGTTGCATGAATGCAACTCTTGGTCTAGGCCAAGGTTGATTGTTTGTACAAGGTACCTCGTGTCTGCTGAACTCTTGTACTTGTTTCCTGCCAGTGGTGTATCCAGTGCGGTTCCAATATGGTAATCCCAGAGTCCAGTAGGAGAAGCCTGTTCTCCCCAATCATGAATCCAAAGGGGTGGAATCATGGGAATAACTGGGCTTCGTCACAATGGTTGGCTCAAGTAAAGATAGCCTCTCAGCAAATCCATGCGACTAGTTTCTTCAACGAAAGGACGTACCAGGCTGGTTATGGCTGAAGGTCTTGTTGTAAAATTTCTCTGCTGTGTCTGGGTGATGTGCTTCATTCGACCATATTGCAGCCATAGGTTGCAGTGGTGTATTGCTGAAGAATTTAACCCATTGTCTTAAGTGGCTTTGCATTTTGTATTTCTGTCACCAACTGCAGGTGAAGTCTTTACAGATGTTTTTAATTATGTAGAACTGTTCGCAGCCAGCAGAACTTTTGGAGGACTTCATATTTTACCATCAGAGTCTCTAGGATATCCCAGTTATGACTCAGGCAGCAGGCTTGCCCACTGAAGGACAGGATTGCCGTGGCGATCGGCCTAGGCTAAGTGTACAACCCAATTATGTTTTTTTTCTGGGAAGCCAGAACCCTGTACCAGGATCCACACCACTCTAGCAACGATCTTGATGGAAGCTCCTTTCTCTCACTTTTGCTCTAGCCACCTAGCAGTGGCTGTTTTTTTTCATCTCCGGCGGTGACCTATGATGATGATAGGGTAGAGTGGGAAAAACTGAGGGACAAAAGACAATGGGGCAGAAATTACTCACTTCGGGATGCTGTCCCTCAGTGGCGTCCTCTCTCCCCGCTGGCAAATCGATGAAGCAAGTTCACGAATGCACACTAAAACCCAGAAATCGTGAACTTGCTCCCATTGGTTTGCCGGCAGTTTGATGGCTGCGAATTAAAGGGGCATGCCTCTCCAATCACTGAAATCATTCAAAAATTATAAACTTACCCATCTGCTCAGCTGGAATGAAAATACTTAATGCCACCAAAAGGTATGCTGAAAATTACCAGGTCTACACTACTTTTTAAAAGCGCGATGACTAATGACTGCGAAACAACTAAAAATTAAATTTAAAAAAGTGGAATGTCATATTACTTATTGTAATATTTTTTGATCCTTTCATTAAAAAAAATGTTAAAAATTTAAAGTTTTTTACTTTTAACTTCTTTCTCTTTAAATTCAATTATTTGCTTGGCTTTTTATTTAAAAAAAAGGTCAAATTTTTATTTACACTGACATACAGAAGTTTACTTTAAATGGATGGTTTCTACTTGCCTGCTTGTGGGCATGATTTCTCTTCCTGACATTCTGTGGGCATGGCTTCCATTCCCACAGTCTGTCCCATACTTAGGTTGATTTGACAATGCACAGCTTGAGAAAACTTCAAGATGGAGGAAGGTGACGGCGCGGACCCCCAGTAAGTATATTTGTTCTTTTTCTTTCCCGCAGGATGTGCGGAGCGCCTTGCCACGCCGCTGTGTGCATGATCTGGCCCATTACTTAGTTCAGGGAAACTATGAACTAAGGTTACCCCTCAGCATCTCCACCCTTTACTGAAATTATGCACACATGGAGGATCCCCAATTGGTGACCATCCAAGCAGCTGCTGTCCTTGGCTACAACCCAACAAGTTGCTGGTGAGAAGGAAAAGATAGGATTTTGCTCACAATGCAAATATCTACATCAGGAAAAGACTATAAGACCACTTGCTTTTATCGTGTTACAAAGGTTCTATGATTGCTCGTTAACACATTATAAATTAATGAAAGCATATCTTTTTGGATGGTTGGAATGATGGTTTTCCAAACATAGAAAGGAAAATAATGGCGTAGTGTTTTGTTGCTTTGATTTTTTTTTTTGGTGTTTATCACTTCTGGTCAGGGTCAGCTTGGTTCAGTTGGTAACATTCTTGACTCCTGAGTCAGAAGGTCGTGGATTTAAAACCCGCGCCAGTTTAGCGGCCAAATTCCGCGCCTGAATTTGAGCGCATAAGTATAAGCCAGGATGACTCTGCAGAGCAGTACTGAGAGAGTACTGCGTTGTCACAGGTACTGTGCTTTGGATAAGATGTTAAACATCCTATAATTGAAGTGGATGTTAAAGATTCATTTACATTATTCAAAGTAGAAAGAGTTGTTTTTCTGGTGTCCTGGCCAACATTCCTCAACAAACACCAGTAAAGATAGATTAACTGGTCATTCATCTTGTTCCGGCAGTGGCCTACATAACAGTGGCTGCACTTCAAAAAAAAATTGTGCATGAAGCACTATGATATTTCTGAGAGATTATGGTGGTTAAATTGGATAACCCCTGAAAATGGGTTTTGTGCTGCCTGCGGTTTTAAATGATTGCTGCGTGCAGCCAGCACTACCTGCGCTGTTCATTGACTGCGTGCATCAGTAGGGGGCCCCAATATTGCGTGTGGCTCACTCTTCTTAAAGGCAGCCTGCACCTCTTAAAGGTGAAGTGCATTGTGGCTGCAAGAAGTAGTGGGAGTTGATTCAAAACTGAATCTTTGCTGTGATACTTTGAAGAATGCCTGCACCTGGGAGAAAGTGTGCGCCAAGGTTCTCTGACTATGCACTAGAGGTCTTGGCGCAAGAGGTGGAGAGAAGGAGGGGGCGTCCTGTATCCGCAGGAGGGCAGGAGTTCCCTCCAGACATATGCTGAAGAGGCAGTGGGAGGAAGTAGTGAAGGAGGTAAATGCCAGGAGCATTGCTCCAAGAACATGAATGCAGTGCAGGAAGAAGTTCAGTGATTTAAAATGAGATGTCAAGGTGAGTGAATTCAAGTTTCAAGTGGCGTATCCTACCAACTGCACCACTAACCTCATCCACTGTTCAATTCACTTCACCCCCATCACCCACCTACTAACAATCTCTTTCCATCAGTACTCAACCGTACAAATCATATGTTTTATCTCACCTTCACACGCTTAGCACTGTTGCAAACCTCACACCCACAACTCACAGTTCACACACATTGGTAGCTATTCAACCATGATAACCACATCACCCAAACATCTTGCGGGACATTCATTGACACACATCCCTCTTGCAGGAGAAGGTGGCGCATAACTGGAGGCAGCAAATGGCTGTGGTTCCATGGAACACGCACCTGCCGTCCCCCCTCAGGATTTCAGCATTCCTGCTTCCACCCCTACCACTCCGCCAGCGCCCTTGCTGCTGCCTATCAGCTAGCCAGCCCGCTCCTTGTAGAGTATTGAAACTTTATGCAAGTATAGGAAACCTTAAAAAATATGTACAAATGCACCAGCAGCCAGAAGAAATAATCCAGCAACTAACCTGTAACTCCTGCGTTAAATACCGCCAGTGGTTTGGGGAGGGCTTCATGCCCTTTAAATCATGTTCAGCTGTATGAGGTTAAAAGTGCGTTGGATGGAGTGTGGAATTCCAAAATAGCAGTGATCCCATTAAATCAGTGTTGCACACTGATTCGCGTCATAATCTCCCTACTCTGCATGCTGCTGGCGGCCGTTAGGCACACGCGAGCCCCTTTACCAAGATGGCGTCCTGCACACTTCCTGTCGAAAATGTGCGCGTGCACCATTTTTGGGGCTTAGTTGGCCACGTAGCACCAAAAAAAAGAGTGCTATGTGGCCGAATTTCACCCCCGTGCTATATAAATGCAAGTCTTTCTGCCTTTGAAATTAGGGACAATTTTGAGCTGTGGCTCAAACATCCTATGCCCACAAAGACCTGGATTGAAACTACAAGGCTAACTCCATATTGGACCCTTGCTGCCGACAGACTTTCACCAGATTGGTCCAGGCTACACTTGTACGTGAAAATAAATTTTGGGGTTTGCTCTAACTACCGCTGGCAACATGCAGAGTAGGGAGATTACGACGCGAATCAGTGTGCAACGCTGATTTGAAGGGACCACTGCTATTTTGGAACTCCACATTCCATCCAACTCACTGTCTTAACCTCGCACAGCTCATGTTGTTCCCAGGTTTGCTAAGCTGTTGTCATAAGTTTTCAGGTTGATATGGTTGTAATATAAACATTGCTAACTTTCAACAGTTTTGAGGCAGTTTCTACAGAATGTCAGTGATCGGTGGTTTTACTGAGGTTTCAGAGTTGAAGGGATAATGTATTAACTCATTGTGCCAATAGATCAATTTTAATCAAAATGAAACACTTGTTTGCAAGCTATTAGTATTCTGGATTGCATATAGGAACCAGGAATAGGCCATTTGATCCATTGAGTCTGCTTTGTCTTTTTATTGAAACTGGTGTAATTGTTAAGTGTTCAGCTGTAATATGCTGGTGTGCCAGTAGTATAGAAGCTGCTTTTTACTTGTTTATAGGAGTTGAAAATGGCTTCAAATTATTCTGCATAATGATGTCAGGTCACTTTCTTGCAGACAGCCATGTCAAACACTCATAAGAGCACGCTCAGCATGACAGTAAGATAGATTGTTGCTTCATTTCAACGGGAGATTATATAGGATGGTTTGTTTGAAAGGAAATGTCTGATAGCATTAATCTTCTTGCACTGCAGCCAAAGGGCAATGAAGTGATTATGTTGTGTAGACTGATTTGCTGTCCTTTTTTTCTTCCACCACCACCACCCGCCCCCCCCAAACACACCAATGCTGGTACTTGGTATTACATATTGGTTACATAATACATTATAGTAGCCGCACTCACCTATCTGGGACAGGAACAAATGCATTTGTGGTGGATCAGTATACTGTGGATGCATTTAATCTAGCATTTGTTCCTCTTCTAATGTCATTTGTTGACAAAAATGTAGTACTTCAGGGAAGTTATCTATGTTCTGGGATGTTTTGCTTGTTCACACTGCTGCTAAAACTACCTGAAATGTACTGATAACAGCTAGTGACCCTATACTGGTGAATCTTTTCCAGGCAAACAGAATCACTTCTAGCCGAGTGGCAGGGGACAGGTTAGCTCAGTTATGAGTCTTGAGAATGGCAAAGGAGGCCCAGCTACAAAAATTGAGTTTTGCAAGTTGTTTATAAATGTGTTATACAACTGAAACCTCCATCATATGTAAAATACATATGGAAAACCACTGAATGCTAAAAAGCACAGCAATACATGTAAGAAAAGGAAAAGTTAAATTTTCAGATGGAATGCTTTTTCAGAGTGATCTGACAGGCAAGTGAATGTAACTTTGAGGGAGGGACAAAGATGTTTTGTATCCCAATTTGGAAGTGTTGGCAGCTTCAGAGCAGAAATCATGGAAAGCAATCATCTGCAGTTCCACCCAGACTGATGGAATGATGGTGAGAAGTGTCAGAAATGGGGTTGCACAGGAAAAAGAGAGGGAACTATTATTTTTCGTTCAGGTGGACATAAAGATCCCATGGCATTATTTGATGAAGAGCAGTTGGGCAGTGTCCTGACCAATATCTGTTCCTGAACCAACACCATGAAAATAGATTACCTGGTCATTTATCTCATCTTTGTTTGTGGTATCTTGTGTGCAAATTGGCTGCCATGTTTACCTATGTTACGGTGACTACACTTCATTGGCTGTGAAGTGCTTTGGGATGTCCTGAAGATGTGAAAGGTGCAATATACATGCAAGTTCATTCTTACTTGTTCTGATCCTGGATTACACTATCGTTTAACGAGATAGTGAGTAGTAAAGTTGTTCTCCAATCGTAGGGAACATGAGGCCCATTTATGAGTGTGACCGGTGAGGTTAAAGGTGAGAGAATATCTACTGTAAAACTCTGAATTTGCAGAAATCTGGCAATACGTTTAATTCTGTGGGGCTGTCGACACTTGGATAATTTCCCAGAAGAGATTTGCCTCTACAGAGGACACATACAAAATAGTTATGTCATAAACTTGTCTGAAAATATTTAGAATCCTTTATTAAAGACCAGTGTAAAAGTAGCCTCATGGTTAGAATTGAATCACATTTTGTAAGTGCAGAATAAAAATGGGGCAAAATGTTACTAATTAAACGATTGTGATCTATCTTTAAGTTCCTTAATTGACAAATTTATTATGTGGAATAATTTATAGTTGCTTATTTTGAACAGGTGATGCCAGTCTTACCGATGCACAGGCAGTATTTATCTTACTTATTTTATAAAGAAACTAAGTGGAAGTTTATTCCAATTTTAGAGGGGGAAAATCAAGAACAAATTAGTGCCACTTGGTTACGGTTTAAGCAATGTGGGGAATGACAAGTCAATTCCGATAGCACACCAGTGTTTTATAGTGTTAACTTTATCAAAAGTAAAACTAGAACCAGATTTGTAGGGAGCCCATGTAATTCAGTCTCTGAATCCGAACTGAATGAGTGGCAGCATAAAATCGATTTTAGTTTCTTTAGCATTTCACCTGCAGCAAAGCAAATGAGCAGTGCTGTGTCATAGAATGGCAGTGTGCTCATGATTTCTCCACACTAGTTCCTGGTCTCACCCAGGCTAGTTGGGATGTGATTGCCAAATTTCACCAATGCTGCAGACAGGTCGAGAAAGATGAGGAGAGATAGTGTACCACGATTACAGTCACAGTATGTAATTTGTGACTTTGATTAGGGCCGTTTCAGTGCTGTGGCAGGGGCAGAAACGTGATTGGAGAGGTTCAAACATGGAGTTGTGGGAAAGGTGGACACAGATTTGGGAGAGGACCACACGTTCAAGGACTTTGGAGAGCGAAGGGAGGTTGGAGATAGGACGTTAGTTTGCAAGCGCAGAGTGATCAATGGTTTTTTTTGAGGAGGGGGTGATGATGACAGATTTGAAAGGGAGGTGGACAGTACCTGAGGAGATAATTAGTTTACCATATCAACTAGCATGGGAGCCATAAAGAGTAGTTGGGTGGTCATCAGTTTGGTGGATATAGGGTCAAGAGAGCAGGAGGTGGGTCTCATGGACAAGATGAGTTCGGAGAGGGCGTGTGGGAAGATAGGAGAGAAACTAGAGAAATATGTGAGTTTAGGGCTAGAGCAGGGAGCAACCTTGGGGAAACTTGGCTTGGTGGGCAAGGGGAAAGGGATGGAGGCAGCAGAGGCAGTTGAACAGATCGCCTCAATCTTGGTGACACATGCATGAGCTCCTCGCACTTGTTGGAGGTGAGGCTGGAAGGGGCAGGGTGAGGGGTTTAAGGAGACGGTTGGTAGTGGAGAAAAGAAGCCGAGCATTTTCTTAGGCCATGATGTCAATGCAATGTTTCTAGAATTCCCTCCATCTTGCTCTCCCTCTTTAACACCCTCTTTAAAATCCTCCTCTTCGACTAAGCTTTTGGTCATTTCCTAATTTTTCCTCCTTTGATTCAACAGACAGAAAATAGAGAGTAGGGATAAACGAGTCATTTTCAGGTTGGCAGGCTGTAACTAGTGGAGTGTGGTAAGGATTGGTGCTTGGGCCTCAGCTATTTACAATCTATATTAATGACTTGGATAACGGGACCGGGTGTAATGTATCCAAGTTTGCTGATGATACAAAGTGAGGAGGACACAGAGTCTGCAAAGGGATATAGACAGGTTACATCAGTGGGCAAGAAGGTGGCAGATGGAGAATAATGTGGGTAAATGTGAGGTTATTCACTTTGGTAGGAAGAATAGAAAAACACAGAATATTTTTTAAATGGTGAGAAATTATTGTTGGTGTTGAGAGAGATTTGGGTGTTCTACAAGAAACACAAAAAGTTAGCTTGCAGGTACAGCAAGCAATTAGGAAAGTAAATGGCATGCCGGCCTTTATTGCAAGGGGGTTGGAGTACAAGAGTAAGGAAGTCTTACTACAGTTGTACAGGGCTTTGTTGAGACCTCACCTGGAGTACTGTGTACAGTTTTGTTCTCCTTGCCTAAGGAAGGATAAACTTGCCTTAGAGGCGGTGCAACGAAGGTTCACTCGATTGATTCCTGGGATGAGAGGGTTGTCCTTTGAGGAGAGATTGAGTAGAATGGGCCTCTATATACTGTCTGGAGTTTAGAAGAATGAGAAGTGATCTCATTGAAACATACAAGATTCTGAGGGGGCTTGACAGGGTAGATGCTGAGAGGTTGTTTCCCCTGACTGGACAGTCTAGAACTAGGGGGCATAGTCTCAGGATAAGGGATCGGCCATTTAAAACTGAAATGAGGAGGAATTTCTTCACTCTGAGGGTTGTGAATCTTTGGCATTCTGTACCCCAGAGGGAAGTGGTTGCTGAGTCGTTGAATATGTTCAAGGCTGAGATAGATTTTTGGACTCTAGGGGAATCAAGGGATATGGGGATTGGGCGGGAAAGCAGATTTGAGGCCGAAGATCAACCATGATCTTATTGAATGGCGGAGCAGGCTCGAGGGGCGATATGGCCTACTCCTGCACCTATTTCTTATGTTCTCCGTGAATGCGTTTTAAAACTACGTTAATTCAAGTTGTTATGAAAGACAATGCTTATCATCTAACAACCTACTGTATCTCAGCAGTCAAAATTTCCAGGTTACTGTTCAAGGCCAGTGTTCATAAAGGACTAGTTTTGAAATCATTGGTAAACTCACTGTAAAAATTACAAAAAGTACTAGATTCAACATATTGATATCTTGAACATAATCTTGAATATCTGGTATTGTGTGTTTTTTTTGTCATTTTTCTAATCTGGTACCTAGATCTAGTGTCTAGATTATAGGCATGTACAATGGGTGCTCCAATTTGCTCTAAAACTCAAAACATCACCGGACGTAGGCTGGTGTATATGTGACGCGTGATGTAGTGCATTTGCCTCTTCAAAAGTGCTTTGAGTTTTTGAGGAACACTGGCCAGCAGGACCAAGTCTGTGGTCCCCAGAACCCAGACATTGTAACTGTGTTGGCAGTTTTAGTGATGATAAGAAATTTACAGGATCTTTCCAGTTTTCTGCATACTTTTAAATTCCAGAAAAGCAGAACTCTCATTTCAAACCAGTGAAATTAGGACTGGTGTTATATTGTACTCTGTGCAAATTCAAAGTGGTGTGACATTGCTTCTGGGAGGGGACCTCACACTGCATGGCCATAGTGCTTTTGTAATCTCTTTTACAACCACTTTGGTATTGATGCACACCCGAAACTGCTTTGCATCAATGTGCAAGTGGCAGTATAACTGCCTCCTTGCTGGTCCTGTTGATAAGGTACCCTGGAAGCATTTTACTGGTTGATGTATTGGAAACTCTGATTGTCTGGAGATAGAAGCCTATTTTTCTACTGTTGAGGCTTACTAGCAACAAATTAGTGAAGATGGAGCTTTTTTTTAAAGATAACTAATATAGTGGCTGTACATTTTAATTTTTGTTTCTTTCCCAGGACACACGTAGTACAGTTTAAACATACCCAATTTTCAGAGCATAACATTTTCCCAAGTTTCAACACTTTGACTCAGGCTACAAGGAATGTGACTATTGGCATTTGTGGGGTGCCATTGGAAAAAAGAGTGTCCTTCTGAACATCATGATGCAAACAATTCATTAGATAGTTCAGGAGGAACCTCTGCATTGCAGCTTATCTGTACCACAGATAACCTTGGTGCTGTTGCACACCACAAAGTGGAATAGATGTTTCTTTCATCCCACCAATATAAACTGTTTTCCTTCACCTTCAAACTATAAATGCATAAAACTGCTGAGGTAGGGATCTTAAAATCCACCAAAAGACACTGCAGTTTTCATGAAAAAACAGTCACTGGCAGCTTTTTACTGAGAGGAACTGGTTTTGTGGTTTTGCAATAATTCGACGCCGAATACAAGAAATATATATATAGCATTGTGCAATGTTTTTTTTTGGTTTGGTTTCAGTGGAAACATTTTGCTTATTTTAAAATGTACCAAATGAAAGGTTGCAACAGAAGCTCTTGCACAGACTTTGTGAGCAATTCTGGCTGATTTCTCATGTCCGATCAATGTTTTTTCAAAGGATATCAGTTTCTAAGGATGTAGAATATGGGGTGTTGATTTTCCCTTATAAAGCAAAAACAGCTATATACTGCTTCACATTGTGCTCTATAGTTACTAATAGTTTATTTTGTTAGTTCAGGAGTTGCATTTTCAATGAGCCTGAAAATTGCTTGTCGTATTTCACGAAAAAGACCTAGAACTCTAACCCCACTTGATTTACTCCATTTCTTATTTGAGAGCTAAATATGGTACTTTACAAAATGATGGACCTTCCTTCTTGACCCATGTGCTCTGGTGAACTTACATTTCCTACTAGCTGGCTAGATGAGTTAATGAATGTAAGGAAAGAAAGAGATAGAGACTTACATTTATATAAAAGAAAGAAGAAAGCAAGAACTTGGACTTATATGGTGCCTTTCATGACCTCAGGATGTCCTAAAGTGCTTTATTGCCAATTAAGGTACTTTTGACATGTGGTCACTGCTGTAATGTGGCAGCCAAGTTACACACAGCAAGGTCCCACAAACAGCAATGTGATAATGACCAAATAATCTGTTTTAGTGATGTTGATTGAGGAATAAATATTGACACCAGGGATAACTCCCTTGCTGTTCTTCGAAATATTGCCATGGGATCTTTTGTGTCCACCTGAGAGGGCAGATAGGGCCTCGGTTTAATGTCTCTTCCGAAAGACGGCACCTCCAACAGTGCAGCAGTCCCTCAATACTGCACTGGAATGTCAGCCTAAATTGTGTGCTCAAGTCTTTGGAGTGGAACTTGAACCTATAACCTCCTGACTCAGAGGCAAAAGTGCTCACACTGAGCCACAGCTGACAATTAACGCATTTACATTTACATCCATTAGTGGATAAGAAACCATCAAGTAGTGTTGAGCATTCTATTAGATCTGGAGTAATCTGCAAAAAAAAGTTATAATTGGTGGTATCTGCTGGGATAGTGCTTGGAATAACTATTATAGTGTTATGAAGTACTATTCAGCTTTAGCAGCTAAAGGCAACCAACATTTTGGTGAGCCTGCTTTGTTTGCCGATGTTTAATTATTTTATGTACCATTTTTTTAACTGCCCAGCTTCGGAGTTGATCTTTTGGGAATTCATATTTGTAAATAAGTCCATAATCATTATATACAGTTGTATTTTATTGTTTGTGCCAATGTAACTTTTTAGTGGATTTTCTGCAATGTCTGTGGGGAGGTAGCAAACGATACCAGATGTTATGCAGTGGCACCAGGCTCGGCATTGAGGGGGAAGAACAAGAACCTGATGGGAACAACAGTCATAGATAGACGTGAAAGCAGATTGCTCGGAGTGGAAATTTAGTTTAAAAACAAAGCATGTTCATTTCAGTGTGTGGCTTACTAATGTCATAAATAGCAATGAGAGCAGGCATTAAATCGAGCTCTAATCTTCAATAATGGCTGGGATACTGGAAATTCTCATGAAAGCACGAGTGTGTGTGTGTGATTGGTTTATTCGCTGAAGTGACTGATCAGAAATAGTGAAAACACTGAATCGATCTGAAAAATCAGATGAGAGCGTAAACTGGAAGAATCTGAGAGCTCCTACAGGTGAGTTGGAGCAGACAGAGTGGACAATCACAAAGTTTTATTAGATTCTGTATGTTCTTTGGCCACATTTAGTATCATAGTATGTTGCAGCACAGAAGGAGGCCATTCTGCCCATCGTGCCGAAAGAGCTATAGCAGGACAATTAGTCCCACTCCCCTACTCTTTCCCCATAGCCCTGTAAATTTTTTCCCTTTGAGTATTTATCCAATTCCCTTTTGAAAGTTACTATTGAATCTGCTTCCACCACCAACCTTCAGGTAGTGCATTCCAGATCATCACAACTCGCTGCGTTAAAAAAAATGTTTCCTCATGTCGCCTGTTTCTTTTGCCAATCACCTTAAATCTGTGTGTCTGGATACCGACCCTTCTGCCATTGGAAACAGTTTCTCCTTATTTACTCTATCAAAACTGTTCATGATTTTGAACACCTCTATCAAATCTCCTCTTAACCCTCTTTGCTCTAAGGCGAACAACCCCCGTCCCTCCTGACTCTCCAAATAACTGAAGGCCCTCAACTCTGGTGTCACTCTTATGAATCTCTTCTGCAACCCTATTGTGTGTTCGCCATTTGGGCACCCTATCTTTTGAAAGAAAATTGGCTCATTCAAGAAGGGTTGGAGAAGAGCTACAGTGATGATTCTGGGACTTAAACCTCGGGAAAACTTGGAGCTGAACTTATTTTTGTTGGAGAAAAGGTCGAGAGGGTCACAATCCAGGTCTTTAAAATGCTGACGTAGTTTTCATTGTTAAAGAATAGCTAACCCTAGAAAAAAGAGTCTCCAATAATATAAAACGCTGCTTCCTTTTTTCTAGGTTTCTGTTTCCCTACATTTCTTTGGATATTGATAACTTTTTATAGAAATGTCTGTACTTTATATGGGCAGAAACAAAACATCAGTTCAGAATTGAACTGAAAAAGCGCTTATGTTTTCACCCTTTGAAACCCCAGAATCAGACTAATTTCACTAACACTAAAAGTAATGCCAGCTCTGGTCAGCACATCATTATTTATTGGATTCTGATATTTGTGCAACCAGTTTTCTTGATGTGGCAGTCAATGGCCTTCATCTGAGGATGTGATTAAAATGCTACAAAGTAAGGAGGAAGGGTAATGTGCTCATGTCTTACGAAAAGCAGTAATGCAGTAAAATCAAACTACATCATATGATCTACCCTCCAGAGGTAATCCAACCTCTGAGGTAGTGTATACTGGAATGCAATGTGTATAAATGGAAACTTCCTGTTGTGTAGCTTTTGCTGCATGTGTTGGCTAAAATAGAGCAATGAAAGATATTTGGCTGACAGATATTAAATGTTTTGTAAAAATTGTGTTGCAGGACTGGTGGTGAGCTTATGGTACAAATGTGAAAATCGTAAATTCATCAGTAGTTACTGCTGAAACGAGTCACCATATGAACTTGAACAATTCTTTAATATCTTTAGTATTGTTTTATATTGATTTATTTTGTTCCTTGTCGAGAAACAGTCTGGAGTATTGCCCAATTTAGACAGGTATTCATGCTGGGAGGCACTGTGATTATTGGGGAGGTAGAGCAGCACAGCAGCAATGTATCATTTTTGTTGCATTATCTCAGAGCTTCCCAATTTTTATTTTTTGTTGAGCCTTCCCTTCAGAGACTCATGTCCCATGTGCCCCTCTCTTCCTAAGAAACAGTATGTTTGCATAATTAATGTTGATATAGGTATAGCTGATAACGCAGAATACTTCAGTTTTGTCACTTGAGCTGTTTTAATTCTGCTCCCTTACACTTTGGACTTCATATTAAAACCCAAATTCTATCATTAGAACTCACTGGCCGGGAAATTCTGCTGACCTGATCCCGCTTGATGGCGTTACGTTGCTGGAAGTGCAGTGGGATCCTGACTTGCTGCTATTTATTTCTCTATGGCAGTGGGGACCCCAGGGCTCGTGAGCACTTCCAAAAATATTTTTTTTAATTCATTCTCAGGATGCAGGTGTCGTTGGCAAGGTCAGCATTGATTGCCCATCCCTAGCTGCACTGACAGCTGAGTGGCTTGGTGTGGGACTGGAATTACATAGAGGCCGGTCTAAGTACGGACGGCAGGTTTCCTTCCTTAAAGGACATTTGTGCACCAGTTGGGTTTGTGCAACAATCCATGATCACTTTTACTGATTTTTTTTTAAAAAACTGAATTCAAATTCTCAAACTGCCGTGATGTGATTTGAACTGATGTTCTCTGGATTTAGTCCGAGCCTCTGGTTTCTTAGTCCAGTAACCTAACCACTACGTTACTGTACTACTATGCTGCACAGAGGCACAGACCAGAAGGCAAACCACTTTTTTTTTAAACTGAAAGAAACACATTTAAACTAAGACATATTACCTATAAGCTGGAACTATTTGCTGGGGATGCTTGAATTTTGGAGAGAGAGAGTTGGGAATGAGCCTGAGAGTTGAGAGGAATGCCCGATAACCAGGGCACACCCCTTAGTTTGGGAAACTCTGCATTAGCTGCAAATTTGTGACTCGTTTCAAATAAAATTGTGAAATATTTCATAAAGGCAGTATCCCTTTCAAAAACAACTAAGCACATCTCCCACTAAATTCCATTTCTAATACTTGAATTATTGTTTTGCTTTGGTTAGTTGGTTCCTGTGGAAAATAAGTGCTAGTTGTGTTAAGAATTGGTCTGATTGCTCCTGGAGTTTATGCAACAAGTCAGGTCGTACTACCTTCAATGCTAGTGAAACAAACCCAAGTGATTTGAATCCACATTGCTGCAAGATTCTTGCCACTATTCTCCAGATCTGATTGGATTTCCAAGGCTGATAACCTTAAAAAGATTCCTTTAAAAGTCCCACTTGTTGTTTGGTGCAAAATTCCTTGACTTCATTTGGGTTCCACTTGACTGGAATCTCAAAGCAGGAACCTTGGTATTGGTTTAGGATGAACATTTGCAGGAGTGAAACTGCATTCTGCATTTGACTGAAGTCACTTGCCTGTGGCAACTGGGTATGCCTTTGCGATGGTGTGATCTCACACAGGAGTGTTCAAACTCTACTGTAAAGTGATTGGCCTTTTAGAGGTACCTTGAGCTGAGCCATGATATAGTTGCTTTGTGTACGAGTATAGGTTAATTTAAAATCTTTGAGGATTTGAGATTTGAAGACAAAATTCAGTCTTAAAAGTTAAAATTTTATTTGTAGATATGTTGAGTTTGGATTAATGCAATGCAACAATGTAGTTCTATTCCTTTGTTCATCGCCATTTTAGAAACAAATATTCCATTCTCCAATTTTTTTTTGAGGAAGGGAGAAACAGCGAGAAGCTGTCCCTTTAAGGCTTGGCATCATTTTTGGAGCAGAACAATCATACCTTCCCCATGCCTTCTGTTCAGAAAGTGTGCCTTGGTTCTGTTTCTTCTGCTGGGAGCACTTTTCCCTAGTCTCAGCGCACAGGAAGTATTTTTTTAATAAGAGGCTGATTTTCTGATGGACCCTGCGCCTGGGTGCTGGGCAGGTAGAATGCACAGAAATGCGCTCCACCTGCAGTGACCTGAACCAGCCTGTATTTTTGGATTCAACTCATTTAAATGGTCTAGATGTAATCCCTGATGCAGACTCTTCCTCCTGTACAACCCAGTGCCTGGAATTGGTGGAAGAATGTCAGCCACTGCTGAAGGCCTGTGAAAGCTACAGGAGCAGGAATGGCTGCTGGTGTTAAAAATAGCAACCAGAGACCTCGAGCCCTGATAATCCTACATAGGGCTGGGTGAAGGAACTAAGGCCCATTTCTTAAGGGTGTCCCACTGGAAAATGAAGGTGAGACAGGAGGGCCAGGAATGCCCCTCCAACCTCATTACCATAGCTTGTGGAGACATTTAATTTTTTTTCTCCTCCAGTGGGGGGGATAAAATCCTAACTTCTAGCTTCTGTTAATAACTGTTGACACCTCATTATATGCCTAAGATCAGCAAGCTCAGGCTAAACAAGTATGACTGTAAATTGATTAACAAGGAAATTAATAGTGAAATAAAGAGGAGGAATGTCCTCTACAAATCCAGCAGGGAAAAAGGGGAAGGGGTTCACTGGGATGAAGATAAGAAAATGCAGAAATACGTTAAAAGTGTTCAGAGGGGCAAAGAGAATCCTAGTAAACAGCATAACAGCTGAGGAGAAACATGACTAAAAATCTTTTCAATGCTCCAGTAGCAAGGTAGCAGTCGGAGAAGAGATGAGAACATTAAAAGATGAATAATGGCCTGAAGTTTAGGATAAACACAAAATGGTAGATATTCTGAATGATCATTTCCTCAAAGTGTTCATCGGGGAAGGTTCCTGCACCCCCCCCCCCCCAACCCCAAAAGGCAAATTCATGATTATAATATAAAAAAGATGGAATTCCTAGACAAGATAAAAGGGATATCCCAGGGTTAGATGGTATTTATCCCAAAATATTGAGGAACTAGGGAGGGGATTTGTGAGGTGCCAACAATCATTGAGGGAGTCAGTGGACACTGAGGAGGACCTAGTAAACAACAGTAAACATGGCTTTAGAAGGGGTGGATCCCGCTTGAACAATTTGCTAGATTTCTTTGAGGAAGTGACAACCCAAGTGGATTGTGATAAACTGTAGTTCATTGTATGTTTAAACTTGCAAAAGGCATTTGCCTAAGTTCCATGTGAAAGGCCATTAGTTGACCTCAAAGCCATGGGGATTCATCGTGGGAATGGATAAGAAATTGGCTTCAGGGTAGAAAACAACAAGTAGTTGTTAGAGGACTCATGTCAGGATGAAGGGAGTGGAGCCTTTGAGTGGTGTGTCCCAGGCCTTGGTGCCTAGGACTCAAACTCACTACAAATTGGTCAGATTTACAGATGATACCAAATTAAGAGGGGCAATAGAATCTGAGGGGGCAGTCAGAAATTACAGTATAAAGTAAACAAAATGTGTGAGTAGGCAGAACAGTGACAGAAATTTATGGCAGACAAATGTAAAGTACTGCAGATAGAAAGGAAAATGGGTGACACATATACTCCATCAATGGTGTCAAAATAGCTAAGGATGAAGTTGAAAGAGGCCTTTTATTCATAGTGCACATGACACAAAACATGTCCGATAATACAATGCAGCAATCAACAAAGCCAATAGAATGTTGAAGTACAATGTCAAAACAGCGCATAATCCAAAGGAAGTTGTGAATAAACTGAATGCTGTGGTCAGACCAAACCTGAGTAATTCTGGTCACAGAGAAAATAGTGATGTTCAAGTGTTGGAAGCAGTGCAAAGAGGAAACACAAGATTGATCCCTACTGTCTCAGTTCTGAGTTATGAAGAAACCTGGAAAGAAGGCATCTAAGAGGTGATCTTGTAGAGGTATATAAGGTAGTTAATGGAATGGCAAAGGTAAATCCAGAATACTGGTTGCACATTGAATTGTGAGAGCAGCATATGGGGACAAGAGGTTCAAGAGTCTGAGAGGTGATCTTATTGAATCATAAAATGGTTACAGCACAGAAGGAGGCCATTCGGTCCATCGAGTCCGTGCCTGCTCTTTGTAAGAGCAATCCAGTTAGTTGCCTTTCCCCCACTCTTTTCCCGTAGCCCTGCAAATTTTTTCCCTTCAAGTATTTATCCAATTCCTTTTTTGAAAGCCATGATTGAATCTGCCTCCACCATAGTTTCAGGCAGCACATTACAGATCATAATTACTCGCTGCGTTAAAGCATTTTGCCAATCACCTTAAATCTGTGTCCTCTGGTTCTCAACCCTTCTGTCAATGGGAAAAGTTTCTCTTTGTTGTTTACTTTATCTAAACCCTTTATGATTTTGAACACTTCTATCAAATCTCCCCTTAATCTTCTCTGCTCTAAGGAGAGCAACCCCAGCTTTTCCAGTCTATCCACGTAACTGAAGTCCCTCATCCCTGGAACCATTCTAGCAAATCTTTTCTGCACCCTGTCAAAAGCCTTCATATCCTTCCTAAAGTGCGGAGCCCAGAATTGAACACAATACTCCGGTTGTGGCCAAACCAGTGTTTTATAAAGGTTCATCATAACTTCCTTGCTTTTGTACTCTATGCCTCTATTTATAAAGCCCAGGATCCCATATGCTTTTTTAACCACTATCTCAACCTGTCCTGCCACCTTCAAAGATTTGTGCACATAAACCCTCAGGTCTCTCTGTTCCTGCACCCCCTTTAGAATTGTACCATTTAGTTTATATTGCCTATCCTCATTCTTCCTGTCAAAATGTGTTACTTTGCACTTTGCGTTAAATTTTATCTGTCATGTGTCCGCCCATTCCACCAGCCTGTCTATGTCCTCTTGAAATCTGTTACTATCCTCCTCACTGTTTACTATACTTCCAAATCTGCAAATTTTGAAATTGTGTCCTGTACACCCATGTCCAAGTCATCAATATATATCAAGAAAAGCAGTGGTCCTAGTACCGATCCCTGGGGAACACCACTGTATACCTTCCTCCAGTCCGAAAAATAACCGTTCACCACTACTCTGTTTCCTGTCCCTTAGCCAATTTCGTATCTATGCTGCCACTGCCCCTTTTGTTCCATGGGCTTCAATTTTGTTGACATGCCTATTATGTGGCATTTTATCAAACGCCTTTTGGAAGTCCATATACACAACATCAACCGCATTGCCCTCATCAACCCTCTCTGTTACCTCATCAAAAACTCAATCAAGTTAGTTCAACACAATTTGCCTTTAACAAATCTGTGCTGGATTTCCTTTATTAATCCACACTTGTCCAAGTGACTATTAATTTTGTCCCGGATTATCGTTTCTAAAAGCTTCTCCACTACCAAGGTTAAACTGACTGGCCTGTAGTTGCTGGGTTTATCCTATCACCCTTTTTTGAACAAGGGTGTAACATTTGCAATTCTCCATTCCGCTGGCACCACCCCTTTTTTCTAAGGAGGTTTAGAAGATTATGGCGAGCACGTCTGCAATTTCCATCCTTAAATCCCTCTGCAACCTCGGATGCATCCCATCGGGACCGGGTGGCTTATCTACTTTAAGTACAGCCAGCCTTTCTCGTACCCCCTCTTAAACAATTTTTAGCCCATCCAGTATCTCAACTACCTCTTTTACTGTGACGTTGGCAGCATCTTCTTCCTTGCTAAAGACGCAAAGATGCAAAGTACTCATTTAGTACTGCCTCCTAGCGTATATCTCTTTTTTGGTCTCAAATCGGCCCCTCCCCTCCTCTTACTACCCGTTTACTATTTATGTGCCTATAGAAGACTTTTGGATTCCCTATTATGTTAGTTGCCAGTCTATTCTCATACTCTCTCTTTGCCGCTATTATTTCCTTTTTCACTTCTCCTCTGTACTTTCTATATTCAGCCTGGTTCTCACTTGTGTTATCAACCTGACATCTGTCATACGCCCCCTTTGTCTGCTTCATCTTACTCTCTATCTCTTATGTCATCTTGGGAGCTCTGGCTTTGGTTGCCCTACCTTTCCCCCTCGTGGCAATGTCTGTTTTTAGTGACGTTGGTTGAGGGATAAATATTGGCCAGGACACTTGAGGAACTCCATTGCCCATCGTTGTTTAGTGTCATGGGATCTTTTACATCCACCTAAGGTAGTAGACGGGGCCTGGGCTTAACGTCTGATCGGAAAGACTATAGCTCAGACAGTATCAAGGTAGATTATGTGCTCAAGGGATATGGGGCTCGGGCGGGAAAGTGAAGTTGAGGTCAAAGATCAGCCACAATCTTATTGAATGGTGGAGCAGGCTCGAGGGACCGTATTACCTACTTCTGCTCCTATTTCTTATGTTCTTATGTACCTAGATGGTATCTGAACTATCTCCTCTTTAAAGACCGCCCTTTGTTTGATTACAGTTTTGCCTGCCAATCTTTGATTCCAATTTAGCCAGGTCAGATCCGTTCTCAACCCACTGAAATTGGCCCTCCTCCAATTAAGTATTTTTACTCTAGATTGCTCCTTGACCTTTTCCATAACTAATCTAAACCTTATGATGCAATGATCATTGTTCCCTAAATGTTCCCGCACTGACACTTGCTCCACTTGACCCACGTCATTCCCCAGAACTAGATGCAGCAATGCTTCCTTCCTCATTGGGCCGGAACCATATTGATTAAGGAAGTTCTCCTGAATACACTTCAGAAATTCCTCCCCCTCTTTTTCCCTTTACACTATTACTATCCTAGTCTATATTAGGATAGTTGAAGTCCCCCATTATCACTACTCTGTAGTTCTTGCACCTCTCTGTAATTTCCCTTCAAATTTGTTCCTCTATATCCTTCCCACTAATTGGTGGCCTATAGAATACACCTAGTAGTGTAATGGCATCTCTATTGTTTCTTAACTCTAACCAAATAGATTCTGTCTTCTACTCCTCAAGGACATCCCCTCTCTCCAGCACTGCAATATTCTCCTTAATCAAAACTGCCCCCCCTCCGTTTTTTCCTTCCCTATCTTTCCTGAACACCTTGTATCCAGGAATATTTAGTATCCAATCTCCGGGAGCCAGATCTCTGTTATCGCCACTACGCACATTACCATGTGGCTATTTGCGCCTGCTGCCCACCAACCTTATTTACCACGCTTTGTGCGTTTACACACATGTGCTTTAAACCTATCATAGACCTTTTCGTATTCTCTCTTAGTCTGATCGCACCTAATGCTGTACTATTTCTTACTCTAGTGCTGTCTCTCCCAATCCTTTGTGCATCTTGTTTCTCCTTTCTAATGCTACATCTTGGTGCCCGTCCCCCTGCCAAATTAGCTTAAATCCTCCCCCACAGCACGAGTGAACCTTCCCGCGAGGCCATTGGTCCCAGCTCTGTTGAGGTGCAACCTGTCCGTCTTGAACAGATCCCTCCTTCCCCAGAACTGGTCCCAATGCCCCAAGAGTCTGAAACCCTCCCTCTTGCACCATGTCTCTTCATTAACCTGCCTTATCTTCCTATTTCTGTACTCACGAGCGCGTGGCACTGGGTGTAATCCAGAGATTACTACCCTTTTGAGGTCCTGCTTTTTAACTTCCTCCCTAGCTCCTGAAACTCTGATCGCAGGACCTTGTCCCTTTTCTTTCCTATATCATTGGTACCCACATAGACCACGACTTCTGGCTGTTCCCCTTCCCCCTGCAGAATGTTTAGCACCCTCTCCGCGATGTCCTTTTCCCTGGCACCAGAGAGACAACACACCATGTGGGACTCATGTCGGCGGTCACAGCAATGCCTGACTGTCCCCCTGACTATCGAATCCCCTATGATTACTGCAGTTCTACGCTTCACTGTGCCCCCCTGTGCAATCCTTTGCCCCATGGTGCCATGCTCAGGACTGCACTCCTTCGCGGTGTCATTAGCCTCACTGGCACTCAGTGCTGAATACCGTGAGTGCCACACACCCAAAAGATTCCTGCCCTATCCGCCTCTTCCTACCCTTTCAGATGGCCACCCACTTGCTATCCTGAACTCTCTGAGGCAAAAGGGTGAAAACCTCCTGGAACGTACAATCCAGGAAACCTTCGGCCTCCCTTATGCTTTGCAGTGACTCCAGCTGCCCCTCCAGCTCAGTAACCCTCAGTTTGAGCTCGAGCAACTGGAGGCATTTCCTGCATATGTGGCCCTCCAGGACACTTGAAGCGTCCTGAAGTTCCCACGTGGCACAGGAACTGCAAGCAATGGGTCTCAGCTGCCCATCCATTATAGTTAGAAACCTTTTTTTTTTCAGAAGTCCCTTTAGATACTCTATTATTAATTTACTTACTGTTTACTTACCCCGATTAACCTACCCTTTTATTCCGGGTCCCTCAGAGCTCCTCTTTTCTGTTCACTGTGATGTCATTGTGACATCACTCCCTCTGTTCTTAGTGAATGGGGCTCCATTGAGATAAATAAGAGAATGGAAAAGGTAAATCTGGAATACTACTTTAAATTAAACTGAGAGTAGGTCAAGAGAAGACAAGTTCAAACTAGTAAAAGATAAATTTAGAACTCATATCAGGAAGTTTTTCTTCACATAAGGAGTGACCAACACTTGGAATGGACTCTCAGATAGTGGAGTGGAGGCGAAAACCTTGGAATAATTTAAGAAACAGATTCTGAAATAATGGGCCTGTAGGATGAACTAAGATTGGCCAAATGGCATTCTTCATCCTTAATTATTTTGTGACCTCTGATAACATCCAAGAGAACAAACCCTCATTTGTGCCTTTGTTATCTCTAGACTTGACTATTCCAATGCTCTCCTGACTGGCCTCCCATCTTTCGCCCTCCATAAACTTGAGCTCATCCAAAATTCTGCTGCCCATATCCTAACACGCACCAAGTCCCGTTCGCCCATCACCCCTGTGCCCGCTGACCTACATTGGCTCCTCATTTGACAATGCCTCGATTTTAAAATTATCCTTGTTTTCCAATCCTTCCATGGCCTCGCCCCTCCCTATCTCCGTAACCTTCTCCAGCCCTACGATCCTCCAACATCTCTGCACTCCTCCAATTCTGGCCTCTTGCGCATCCCTGATTTTAATCACTCCACTATTGGCGGTCGTGCCTTCAGCTGCCTAGGCCCTCTGAAATTCCATCTCGTAAACCTCTGTTCCTCTCCCTCTCTCTCCTCTTCCCCCTCCTTTAAGACGCTCCTTAAAACCTACCTCTTTGACCAAGGTTTTGGGTCACCTGTCCTAATATCTCCTTATGTGGCTCGCTGTCAAATTTTGTTCGATAATGCTCCAGTGAAGTGCCTTAGGACATTTTATTACGTTAAAGGTGCTATATAAATGCAAGTTGTTGTTGTATCTTTTTGATTTTAAATCCTTCCTATAATATGGTGCCCAAAACTGTGTACACAGTTCCAAATGTGGCCGAATTAAGGTCTTGTAAAACTTCAACATGATCTCATTGCTTTGTATTCATTGTCTATAGATACAAATCCTCGGATTCAGTTTGCCATACCTATTTACACTGGTACCAGCTGCAGTTAATAGAGTTTCGTAATGACATGTGGAGGAAGGGAACAGAGCAGATCAGGAAGGAAGCAAGCCCCTCACATTATCCTTTTGAGTTTTAATCACAGTTCATTGTTGACTATCGCATGCATTTGCTTTCAGTTGAGATTTTATATTCCAATGAACCTTCCATAACTTGGTATAATGATTCAAGTTGCAGTGAGGTGTGTAAGATTGGAATCTTGTCTGCCCAAGTTAAAGGAATCTTTTTTGTGGGTATTAAGATCTCATCACCTATATTCTTTCGAAGAGTCTTTGCACCAAAAAATCTTTGGCTTCGTTTTTGACAGAGGTTGTATCAATAAACCTTTTTTTGTGATTTATTTATTAAAGTTGAATGGCTAGTGCTGAATAATACAATATTAAACTTTTCAATGGTAAACTTTTGAAGTGTTCTATGTGTAAAATTTGTATTGGTGAACTGTGTGCAGGTTAGAATTACTGCTGCATGACCATAATACTTCCATCCTAACAAGTAGATAGGAGACCACAACACATTTTGTGGGAACGGGAGCAAGGAAAGATGTATGCAACATGATGTTTAAATCTATCTAAGTACATTAAAAGCATTATACAATTTTTAAATTTTGCCTGCCTCTCAGGTGTGGAAAGGGGTTTATCGGCTAAAAGAGAGGGCGCACTGGGGCAGCCGATGGTGTCTTAAATTTGGCAATTTTTTTTAAGAGTGTATATTGTCCATTAGGACATGAAATATCAATTGGAATAAGAAAAACTTAAGTTGGAAATAAAAACTGAGTAATTTTGGTCATGTTTATACTTGCCTTGTGAAGCTCAACTAAAAAATCAAAATGGCGATGAAGCTGGCAAAGACTTGTAATTTCGCAATAAGCATGACCTGTTTATAAAGGGGAACCCCATTATAAATGTGGACATCGGTATTTATAAGGGAAAAGTTAACATGCAAAGTGTGACAGCAAGAAGTCAAGTGGCATGCAGACAGGAAATGTGTGCAGATGCAAGATTTTTATAGAGTCGTAGAAAGGTTACAGCATCGAGCCCGCACCTGCTTTATACAAAGCAATCCAGCTAGTCTTGCTCCCCGTTTTCTCCCCGTAGCCCTTCAAATTTTTTCTTTCAAGTACTTATCCAGTTCCCTTTTGAAGGCAATGATTGAATCTGCCTCCACCACCCCCTCTAGCAGTGCATTCCAGATCCTAACCACTTGCTGTGTAAAAAACATTTTTCCTCATATCACCTTTTGGTTCTTTTGCCAATCACCTTAAATCTATGTCCTCTGGTCCTTGACCCTTCTGTCAATGGGAACAGTTTCTCTCTCTCTACTCTGTCCAGACCCTTCATGATTTTGAATACCTCTATCAAATCTCCTCTCAACCATCTCTGTTCCAAGGAGAACATCCCCAGCTTCTCCACGTAACTGAAGTTCCTCATCTCTGGAATCATTCTGGTATATCTCTTCTGTACCCTTTCTAAGGCTTTCACATCTTTCCTGAAATGCAGTGCCCAGAACTGGACACAATGCTCCAGTTGTGGTCGAACCAATGTTTTATAAAGGTTCATCATGACTTCCATAATTTTGTACTCTATGCCTCTATTTATAAAGCCCAGGATCCCGTATGCTTTTTTAACCACTTTCTCAACCTGCCCTTCCACTTTCAACGATTTGTGCACAAATGCCCCCAGATCTCTCTGTTCCTGTACTCCTTTTAGAGATGTGCCCTCTGGTTTATATTGCGTCTCTTCGTTCTCCTTACCGTAATTTATCACTTTGCATTTTTCCACGTTAAATTTCATCTGCCACGTGTCAGCCCATTCCACTAGCCTGTCTATATCCTCTTGAAGTCTATCAATATCCTCCTCACTGTTTACTACCCTTCCAAGTTGTGTGTCATCTGCAAATTTTGAAATTGTGCCCTGTACACCCAAGTCCAAGTCATTAATATATATCAATAAAAGCAGTGGTTCCAGCACTGACCCCTGGTGAACACCATTGTACACCTCCCTCCAGTCTGCAAAACAACAATTCACCACTACTCTCTGTTTCTTGTCCCTTAGCCAATTCTGTATCCATCTTGCTGCTGCCCCCTTTATTCCATGGGCTGCAGTCTTGATGATAAGCCTACCGTGCGGCACTTCATCAAATGTCTTTTGAAAGTCCATATGCACCACATCAGCTGCGTTGCCCTCATCTACCCTCTCTGTTACCTCATCAAAAAACTTGATCAGGTTAGTTAAACATGATTTGCCTTTAATAAATCTGTGCTGGCTTTCCCTAATCAATCCACACTCGTCCAAGTGACTGTTAATTCTGTCCCGGATTATCGTTTCTAAAAGTTTCCCCACCACTGAGGTTAAACTGACTGAGTTTATCCTTACACCCTTTTTTGAACAAGGGTGTAACATTTGCAATTCTCCAGTCCTCTGGCACTACCCCCGTATCCATGGATGTTTGGAAGATTATGGCCAGTACCTCTGCAATTTCCACCCGTACTTCCCTCAGCAACCTAGAATGCATCCCATCCGGACCGGGTGACTTATCTACTTTAAGTACAGCTAGCCTTTAAAATACCTCTATCAATTTTTAGCCCATCCAGTATCTCAACTATATCTTCCTTTACTGAGACTGTGGCAGCATCTCCTTCCTTGGTAAAGACAGATGCAAAGTATTCATTTAGTACCTCGACCATCCCCTCTGCCTCCATGAGTCGATCTCCTTTGTGGTCCCTGATTGGCTCCACCCCTCCTGTTACAACACGATTACTGTTTACATGTCTGTAAAAGATTTTTGGATTCCCTATTATGTTGGCCGCCAGTCTATTCTCATACTCTCTCTTTACCCCTCTTATTTCCTTTTTCACTTCCCCTCTGAACTTTCTATATTCTGCCTGGTTCTCACTTGGGTTATCAACCTGACATCTGTCATACGCCCCTTTTTTCCGTTTCATCTTGCTCATTTACCTCCTTTGTCATCCATGGAGTTCTGGGTTTAGTTGCCCCACCTTTCTGCCTTGTGGGAATGTGCCTAGACTGTACCCGAGCCATCTCCTCCTTAAAGGCTGCCCACTGTTCAGTTACAGTTTTGCCTGCCAATTTTTGATTCCAATTTACCCGGGCCAGATCTGTTCTCATCCCATTGAAATTGGCCCTACTCCAATTGAGTATTTTTACTTTAGAGTGATCCATAGGTATTCTAAACCTTATGATACTATGACCGCTGCCCCCTAAATGCTCCCCCACTGACACTTGCTCCACTTGGCCCACCTCATTCCCTAGAACCAAGTCCAGCAATGTCTCCTTCCTCGTTGGGCCAGAAACGTACTGGTTAAGAAAGTTATCCTGGACACATTTCAAAAATTCCTCCTCCTCTGTGCCCCTTATATTATTATTGTTATCCCAGTCTATATTAGGGTAGTTGAAGTCCCCAGTTATCACTACTCTATAGCTTTTGCACCTCTCTGTAATTTCCCTGCAAATTTGCTCCTCTATCTCCTTCCCACTAGTTGGTGGCCTATAGAATACACCCAGTAGTGTAATTACACCTCTTATTTCTTAACTCTAATCAAATAGATTCTGTCCTTGACCCCTCCAGGACACCCTCTCTCTCTCTCTTTCTCTCCAGTACTGCAATATTCTCCTTAATCAATACTGCCACCCCTCTCCCTTTCTTTCCTTCCCTATCTTTCCTGAACACCTTGTATCCAGGAATATTTAGTACCCAATCCTGCCCTTTTTTGAGCCAGGTCACCATTATCGCCACAACATTGTATTCCCATGTGGCTATTTGCGCCTGCAGCTCACCAACCTTGTTTACCGTGCTTCGTGCGTTTACACACATGCACAGCAAACCAGTCTTAGACTTTCTTTTACTCTCTCTTGGTCTGATCCCACCTAATACTGTACCATAGCTATAAGACCCTCCGAGATCTCTGCACTCCTCCAATTCTTGCCTCTCATGCATCCCCGATTTTTAATTGCTCCACCATTGGCGGTCATTACCTAAACGCTGGAATTGCCTCCCTAAACCACTCCGCCCTCTCTCTTCCTTTAAAACAATCTTTAAAGCCTACCTCTTTGGTCACCTGTCCTAATATCTCTATGTGGCTCAATTTCCTCTAATAGCACTGGGTGCAGTTCGGCACCAAATTGTTCCAGAACTGCTGCTAAGATGCTGAAAGGACCAGGCTGGTATTGTCAGGAAAGGTCTTTATTTTTAGCTTTTTGAATAAAAAATAGTTTTGCTGCTATCTCTGATATGGCTTCTTTGGAGTCAGATGAGGGAAACGACCACAATCCTTGACAGTCTCGCCTGAACCACTAACAACTGTTTCTCTACCACAGAGTAGGAATCCTCCCCCTCCTTGACTTTTTACTACTGCTCCATGCTACCTGAAATAAAAAGATGACTCACAGTCAAACCAGCCCCACCCTCGTGGCGTCCAGGAATTGCCCAGACTTCCTCCTGTCTTCACAGCTGCAGCCAATACTGTGCCTCCAAATGAGCCCACATGGATTCTTCTTTATTTCAGTTAAATGTAAGGAATCTTACAACACCAGGTTATAGTCCAACAATTTTATTTTAAAATCACAAGCTTTTGGAGATTATCTCCTTCGTCAGGTGAGTAGTGAATGGTCTTGAGCCTAACTATTTCAGTTAGGCTTGAGACCAAGTTTGGGCACTGTGTTTTAGGTTCCGACAGGCACACTTCCAGTCCATCCCTCCCCATTGTTTCTGGACAGTGTTGGGAAAGGAAGATAGGCCCTCCTATGTTCACCATAGGTGGGAGGGTGTAATTCCAGCATAATAAGTTTACATCGACAGTTTCCATTATAAACATAGACATTGGAATTTATAATAGAAATATAAAAATAAGGACAGAAGGTGTAACTTTAAAATTGGGGCTGAATTACATCTGCTTGTCCTGATCCAATTATCCCCTGCTTCATCTAAAGACCATACTTGATCTTGACTCCCCATGCACAAGGCCAGGTGAATGTGTGGGGTGTCATTGTATACTTATAATACATAATCATTTTTCTCCTCTCTCTCCTCCCATTCCCCCCCCCCCCATCACCAGTGAAAAAATAGATAAGATGGGGGTGATTTTCAATGCTGTTAATTTAACTTGTGGTTCAGGTTAATAATGAACTGATTCAACTTTGTTCTTGCAACTGATTTCTTTGGGAGCGCTATCAGATTACTGCTTTCTAATCACTTCTAACTCTCCATTATTCATTATGTAAATGCACTTTGAGGCAGAGGTTATCTCTTTCTTTCAAACAAATGAGATTCAGAGTGCCCGTGAAATATCCTTGCCAGTAAAATCAGGCCACCAGCATGTTGAAAACTCTGAGACATGGGTGAGTTCAGCGCTCCTTCCATTGAAATAGGCTTTGAAGGCTGTGTTCAGAGGGAATAGATTCTTGGCCTCAATATAACTGCCTGGTTTGTGTCAATGTGACAGCCTGATTGTTCGTCCCCTCAGCCTTATTAACAAATTATAAATAACTGTTCTTAGAGTATTTTGCAGGTTGCTACTGTACTCATTTCCTATAGTCGTCTTCCTGCTGCTGTACTGTATCTCTTGTAAACAATTTTACAACACCAAGTTATAGTCCAACGATTTTATTTGAAATCTACAAATTTACCTGAGGAAGGAGGAAGCCTCCGAAAGCTTGTAGATTTCAAATAAAATCGTTGGACTATAACTTGGTGGTGTAAAATTGTTTACAATTGTCAACCCCAGTCCATCATCGGCATCTCCACATCACGTACTGTATCTCAGTAGCAGATGCACCAGGCTATTAACATCATATACTCCATTCTCCTTTGCCTTTTCCAAATAATGTTATTGTGTTTATCAAGGTAAGCATGTTAGTGCAGGGGAAATGGATACTTTCCATTTGGGGCACCCATTCTCAATATGATCTCTTCGATACTGTGAGTCTGCTATACCTAGATTTCACTGAGTTTCTGACAAGTAAATAACAATTTGTGATGAGCTGGTTGTATTGTAAATGTTCGGGGTGAGAGGGTAACACGTTTATTGCTGTTTCATGTCAGAATTGTGATTTGTGCCAGGCCCCTCCTATAGTCATTTTGCAGTATTGTTCTTGTTTAGGTTTTTGACTGGGTTTAGGACCCGGTACCAGAGTGAGATCACCAATGAGCTTTGTAGGAGTCAGAATATTAAGTAGCAAAAACTGGAGGGGGGCAGGAGTATCCCCACCCTCCACATTCTGGTCTGGGATAGGGTTCTCTGAGGAACAAGTTAGGCAACCTTCTGTAGCTCTATGAAGCCTAGGATGCTTACATGGTTAAAGTTGTTCAATTGAAATATCACACAAGCATTTAATTGTAGGCATTGGATGGCAGCCAGATTGTTCTTTTAAACAATGGTTATCCCTTAGAAAATTGTTCAGGACATAACTAACATGAGCAAAGACTTTGAGAACTGCAGATATGTTGACAAAAGCATAGACTGGTTTCTGTAGTAGCCAAATGTTTGTCTATGGAACAAATCTGGATTTTTTGTTTGAAACACTCCTGGCCTCATCATTTCAAACAGAAAGTTTTAATAATTCTATCATTAGACTTGATTTGTTGAGGGAGAATCCTGGATTTAAGTGCTCCCAGAATACCTAGGACTGTAACAGATGGAAATGAGAAATTTTGAAAAGCAATAACATTTTTTCAGAAATGTCCCTCTGCAGGTCTTGCCTTGTTCCAGCAAACCAAGGCTTTTAGTTAGAAATTCTGAAGTGGATACATTATTTGGGAATGGCTGTTTACTGAAAGATAAATCTATTGTGACTTGAGCCCTTACAAGCTCTTACAAGCCCTTCAAGTTATGCAGGATGAGGTCACCCAGCTTAACTTTAGGTTGAAGTATTCAACTGTGTCCTCTGTGTAACCCTATTTTATCCAAGGAAAAGTTTCAGTGAAAAATTGTTGTATTCCTGATGGAAACCACTGTAAAACTGAGCTTGAGTTCAGTTTTCTCTAGAAGTTTCTTCAAGGGTGATGCAGCACTTTGAAGCTCTGACATGCTGAGTTGTGAAGTTGTAGGAAGGACCTACTCAGTGAGTTCTTGATCTTAGAACAAGAATTTTTTTTGGGGTAGGGTGTGGAGAGGGATTGCTGAGCAAAGAGCAGACACTTCCTGATTGGAAAGCAAGTTAAATTGGAGGCTATATAACCACGGGCTGTACATGCACACCTAGTAGCCAGTTACAAAGCAGTACTGGCAGAGATTTTGTGAGCATATCTCATGCCTACCCTCTTTGCTGAGACATGGGGCTCGATATTACCAGGGCGGCGGGTTTGCGGCCGGGGTTCTATTGGGCGCGTGGGTAACGTGCCCGGTGAAATCAGTCTGCCCCACGCACAATCGCAGGCTGATTGGATCCACTTACCTGGTCTTCCGGGTTCCTCGCTGCTGAGCTGCGCGTCGGGCGGACTGCGCATGCGCAGCAAGGTCTGTCAGCTGGAGGAGCTCTATTTAAAGGGGCAGTCCTCCATCGACTGATGCTGCAAGAAATAGGAAAAATTACAGCATGGAGCAGCCCAGGGGGAAGGCTGCTCCCAGGTTTAATGATGCCTCACTCCAGCTCTTACTGGATGGGGTAAGGAGGAGGGGGAGGACAGAGATCTTCCCCCTGGTGGGCGGGAGGAAGCGGCCTGCCTCTGCCTCCAAGAAGGCCTGGCTCAAGGTGGCAGAGGAGGTCACCTGCACCACCAACATATTGCGCACCTGCATACAGTGCAGGAGGCGCTGCAATGACCTCAGTAGGTCAGCCAAAGTGAGTACACTTACTCATTCCCCTACACTCTGTCTGCCACATCACCGCCCCCACCCCACACCTCCTTTTGCATTGCCAACACTACTCTGTCACATCACCCCTCACACCCACTCAAAGCTCATCCTCATCTTACCTGCATTTACTCACCTCGCCAGTACTCATCCCACCCCTACCACTCAACCCAATCCTCATATAATCTCATGGCTCTATCTCATACTCAACCTCTGATGCATCTCTTTCACGGTCAGCCTCACTCAACCTGCTACTACCTGTGCTGCAGCCACAGGGCATGCATCACATATGTGCAGTAGGCAGCGTAAGGCAAACGTGTCGTGAGCATGAACGGGATACACAAGGGTGTTTGAGGGTTTGTCATGGTTTTTACTTATATTTAATTTCTGACCAACTCACATCACATATTATATTGGCACCACTACTGCAACGTCTTTGCGAATCCTGTCTGGTTTGTGCAATAATGCCCTTTCCTGAGGATCACAATGAAGACCCACACCTGATGCCACCCATTGTGTCACTGCAGAGTGGGTGTAGGTGTATTTGCAGGGCTCTTTTGTGCAGACGACTGAGAGACGTTGGTGATGTCCCCGGTGGCACCCTGGAAGGATGAGGAGGAGAAGTTGTTGAGGGCAGTAGTGACTTTGACAGCGACAGGTAAGAAGATGGTGCTTGGGCCAGCCGGGAGCAGCTTGGCATGAAGGAAGCTGCAGATGTCCACAACTACATGTCGAGTGACTCTGCGCCTCCGTGTGCACTGCTGCTCAGAGAGGTCCAGGAAGCTGAGCCTCAGTCTGTGGACCCTGTGGCAAGGGTAGTGCCCTCTGCGACGCATCTCTCTCTGCCGTTGCCCTCCCTCCTGCTGTGCAGGTGGATGTGTCACAGCACTGTGTTGTGGAGCTCCATGTGTCAGAGGTGGACGGCGAGGCTGGTGATGCTGTTCGCCCTCCAAAGAGGTCATGACTGCAGCTATGGCGGCCCCCATCCAGAAGATGTGCATCTGAGGGGGTCCGCAAGGTAGGTACATGTGTCTGGACACCGGGGTAAGTGTGCAAATTGGTGAATTTTGTTGTTTCGAGGAGGGTGGTGGAGGCCAAACTTTGTCCAAAGTGACAGAATGGCCTCCTGCAATGAGTGAGGGTCTCCCCCCCCCCCCCCCCCCCCGACATGTCAAATGGACCTTTGCAGCTGCCACAGGCTATTGGCTGCAACACGTCCATTTGAACTGGGAGTGTTTCCCCCAGTACGGGAAACAGTCACAGTTGTTTGTAAAATCCCACCCCATGTTGAATATCTCCTTAATCAGGTCTCTAAATGACCTGAACAAGCAAAATAAATAGCTTAAGTGGCATCCCGCCGGCTTTAAATGCCGGCGGGAGTCCCACATGCGGGGGCTGCGCGCGCACGTCAGTGCATCTGTGGGAAACCCAGAAGTGGGTGGGTTGGAGCCGGGCTCCCGACCCCCTCCGGGAATCCCCGATTTTCGGAGCCCCCCCGCCAGGAATGCACCTGATAGGGGGTGCTAATATCGAGCCCATGGTGTGTGTCCAGGTCTTTAAGAAACATGAATGGAGATGAAAACCCAATTCCCAAAGAAGGAAAAGAGCAGGTGAGTCAATTCCAATTTAAGGACTCCCAGCCATCAGCAGTGACAGAGGCTTAGTAGAAGGTTATAATAATATTTGCATTCATATAGCGCCTTAGCATGCCAGAACCTCTCTAAGCACTTTACACAGTGAATTACTTTTAATTAGAGTGACTGTTGTGTAAGCACACACCTCTGTGCCTCTTAGCATCCCAAAGAGGATATAAATATAACTAATATCTGCTGCAGTTTCTTTGGGGGAAGAAAGCTACCTTAAATTCTGTTTGTTTTCTGTATTCAGATCTATCCTTTGCGAAGAGGAAGTTCGCAGAATCATTAAATGAATTTAAGTTTCAATGTATTGGAGATGCAGAGACAGATGATGAGATCTGTATAGGTGAGTTTGAACATTATTATTCTATTCACTGCATGCCTTTAGTGAAAAGCTTCACAAAGTACCAAAGGGATGAAATTGGTCAACGCCAGTAACACAAAATGGGTTGATAGCAAATTGGCAGCCTGTTTTGCACAACGCCCGATTCTCTCTTCCATTGACTTCGGTGTTTGCAGTGGGGTGGTCGGTTAACAAGGGTGAGTTGGAACATGACTGGCGCACGGTCGGAGATGGATGTGGCTCAATATGGCAGCTTTTGTGGGATGGTAGATTTGGGAGGGTGAGTTGAAGAGTCACTAATGAATTTATCCAAGATGGCTATGGCTCAGTGTGGCAACTTTTAATTCCAGGTAGGTGTAACTGCTTCAGGAAGAAGCAGCCATTTTTAGCATGTATTTTTGTGTGGAGTTGGAAAGAAAATGAATTCAATCTCTGTGAACTGCATGGCTTGCCATACATTGCCGGCCTGGATCACTATTTGCTCTGATTGTTATGCTGGCACCTTGTGTCTATTGGAAGCTTGCCCAACTGGGAGTGGCAGATACAGTTTACCTCCCCTACAACTCTTCTTTGTAGGGAAGCAAGTGAAAGGAATGTTGGTGTGGGAGCATTTTTTCAAGGCAGGTACACTAAATATTATAATATGCTCCCCTGTTATTCGACCCTTTATGAGGATGTATTTATCAGGGGTGATCTTCTCCAGGGTATAGGGCAGATGCTTATTGGTCAATTAATGGCCGCTCCTCTGTTCCTGGATGAGTATTTGGCTGCCACTTTTTGACCCCATCATGAGTTTGGTGTGCTCTAAAAAGCCATATCTGATTACTCTTTCTTGAGGTTTGACAGAATTTTCTGCCATTTGGCTGATTGAGACCTTTGACGTTCATTTAATTGGCCAGGATTGAGCTGCTGTGTTGTGTGCACAGGGACTGGATTGTGTCTAACACTGTGGTTTGCTGTGCATGTTGTCCACAGATGAAGATAACTTTGCTGTGGGTTACCGAAGTACCTCCCACCAGTGGGCCTCCAACTGTTGGGTTTGAACCTTTCCTTTGGTGCCTCCATGACCTGTGCAAATGCTTTTCTCCAGGTCCATCACCCTGTTTGCTCTTGTGTAATGTCACGTATACCTTTTCCCATGTACCATGTTTAAAGTAGTTTTTTCTTTTTTATTTCTCCAGCCCCCTATTCCCATCTTCCTTTTGTGATCCCAGTTTGTTTCCCCAGAGTGTAATTCCCCTGCCAAAACCTGAGTAGTGGTGCGGGTTTAGTCTCCACCTGGTCATGATCCCTGTACTCCATCTTGAGTGGATAGATGGCCACAGTGCCTATGGGTCCGCTGAGAGACTGGTTCCCCAACTGTTGATTCCTGAATGTTTCAGGACCTGTAGCCCTTTTGTTGTTCGCATTCATAATTCGATACTTCACCCCCATAGAGTTACCATGGTTGAGAAGTGTTGCTTAGTCAGCATCTGTAATAATTCACAGCAATTGGATGTGGTGGTTAGGATTCATAGGTTCATTACGGCTGATGAAAGTTTGGGTTTGCTGATCTAAATGGGGCTGTCTTCAGGTGTCCTTTTGTTATGATTGGCTGGGCGGGTATTGTCCGTTATTTGTGATGGCCGTCTGATGAGAGTTTCTTCGGATGTTGTTCTGTCGCCCAGCACGGTGGATCCTTGTGCAGGTGTTGAACCTTCTTGTGCTGAGCTGCTCACAGTGCATGCAATTTTGGGTTTTTCCCAGGATGTGCATCTTCTTTGCTTGGGGGAGTGGGTGCTGTATGCCAAGTGGTTGCATATTGAAGTGATCAGGATTTTTTGGATGGAGGGGTAGCCGTATAACTGCCTTGTGGGAAACTACGCTGCCTCAGGGTTGTTGAAGTACAATATGCCATCCTTCTCAGAAGTTGGTACTTGATGGGACAGGTCATTCTCTATCTGATGCCTTGGCTGCAGAGGGCAAATTTATATCAAAGGCCTTATTTCTGTCAATTTAGGGGCAGGTCTGCAAAGATTGAGACACATATGTTTTGGAAGTGTAGTTCACCCCTGGCCCAGGACATTATCTCTAAGTGTGAAAGTCGCATCCTGCTACAAAGGCCAAGGACATCATACAAACTAATTTGAATTGAATCAAGGTGGCATCAGAAATGCAAATCCCAGGATCTTGTGTTAGTTGTGGTTAAACTGTGCCCAGACTGGCTGTACAGATTTTATGCAAAATGAATTTGGCAGTCTCAACTGAGTTCTTAGTGGACATTAACCCACGCACAAAACTGTTCTTAATTTGTCAACAATTGGCTCAATATTGACAATTTGACCCAGGCTACAAAGATGGATAGTGTGGGAAAAAACAAAACTATCATGCAAAAGGGAAGAAGCACAACCTCATAGAATGAGTTGGGGGGACATTGGGGGGAAATTCTGGGGTTTGCAGTTGGGGCCGAGAAGTGGGGGTGCAACCAGTGTCCTCATTATTTCCTTCTCCCCTTCCCCAGTGAGTTTACCTATTTAATCAGTTGCACTGTTCTGAGGTTGTTGGTAAGGCACATTGTTGGGTCAGAGTGGAGTGAGTTGCAGTTCTATTTCTATACCTGACATAGGAGTGATTATGCCAACTATGGAAAGTGTCCCATTTCTGATGCCACCTTGATGAGCACAAAAGTCAAACTGAAAAATATAACCTGGCTCAAGATGTCTGACGTCTAGTTAGTCCTGAGGGTAAAGAACACATCTGCAACAAATCACACATTGCTGTGTGGCACATGATTGACACTTAGCTGCCCTCTGAAGCCACTCAATTGTATCAAACCGCTTTGGGCAATTAGGGATGGGCAAAAAATGCTAGGCTTGCCAGCGATGCCCACATCCAGAGACTGAATTTAAAAAAAATACGCTGTGGTTCTATCCTCGTTGCTCTGTCTCAGAGCCTTGCAGGTTTTAGAACTAATGTTGTAAAAACTTCAGTGATTCTGTCCAGCTAAGGTTGGTCATGAACTTTTAACAAACTAAAGGTGCAGTTCACTTGAGGTGTGGCCACCTTATTTTTAAAAACACAGTATTTCCTGGTCCACTAGCCCAATTAAGAATATAATCTTCAAATTCTTTGCTCTCTCGCAAACCACTTTGTGATTTGTTTTATTCACTCAACTTCATCTTTCTTCAAAGCTCATTTATTGAACAGTTTATATCATTCTGGAGCAAAAAGTAACAAGCCTAATTTGATTTACTCCACACAACAATACAGCTCTAATTTAAACACATTATTCTTGTAACTCATCACTTTCTGTCATTACTTCATTGAACATCAGTGGGACAGATTATACAATGTGATCTCATTTCCATGAGATATTTGTCTATTTGGAGATGCAATCACGGTGGAGAACAGAAGACATTGTGAGGAAAGTAGCTTTAACCACCAAAGTCGTGTATCATTACCATTTGTACCTAAGATAAATATTTACAGCTATATTTTATCATTTATCCAACTAATTGCCTTAAAACGGATTACCCGCTGAGGAATTGTACACTATGTGTGGTGGTACTTTAGGTGCCAGCAGAGTTTTGAGTGAGTTAGTAGGTTGGCTCACAGGTGGAATGTAAATTTCATCTCTGCTTCTTACCCTGTGTCAAGTATTTTCCCTTATTATAATTTTAGTCTTCTCCCTAAAGACGTGGAGGGATGGGATCTCTTTGTAAGAGTAAATGCAGGCACACCTTTTTATTACAGAAACGTAAGGGCAGTGCATTGGAACACCAGTGAACCATGCAACCGTGTGATCTCGTACTCTGGTCATCAATTTTGTTTTATGTGCGATGTAATTGATGTCAGGAATCTTAAATTATACCATCTTATTATGGAGGGATAGGTCAGTCCTATTGTTTATTTTTGGGGGCAACTGTAATCATTTTTACTGGCTAATTTATAGTTTTTTTTCGAAGCGAGGTCACTGCAGGAGTTTGCAGGAGTTTTGAAGAATCTTGAAGATGAGCGAGGGCGTTTGGTGAGTAATATCTCAGGAAAAATTGATAAAATAAAGATCACTTTTGAAAGAGAGGAGACTAAGATAGCTATTAAGGGGACTTAGCACAATGGGCATTATAAAATGTGCTGTTCGAATGTTAAGTGTCCTAGGGAATTGTGGGCAGAGGTTTGAAAAAAACACTCCAGTGAGTTATTGGTGTAATTATGCCCCCTCCTGGATTACACAGGGATTGCGTGCTTTAATTTAAAAAAAATACAAATATAAGATAAGTTTTATTTTACTTAAACATATTCTCTACCTGCACTGACTGTAGGGTAACTGTTGGAAATTTATCCTTGACTTTTATTTCATTACACAGAATTACGCATAAATGGGGGTAATTTTAACCTAACTGACTGGATTGGATCGGCCTCCCATTTTACACTCTGCCCAATTTTACTTTCCGTTGACTTCAACATCTGCGCACACGATTGTTCAACCAAAAACCTGCTGAAACATGTGCATTTAGTTTATTTTGCTTTGTTCAAGATTGTATTAAGAGAAAAGCTAAATAATCTTTGCAATAAACATGGTATTTGAGTGCTTGTGGTTTACACAAATGCAATTTGTCCCCCAGTCAAGTGATGGTGCAGACAGAGCTCGTGTTTTTATGTACAAGGATTACAATGGTTCAAGGAGAAGGCTGACCACAACCTTCTCAGGGCAGCTAGGGATGGACAATAAATGCAGTTTTGCCAGTATTGCCTACATCCCAAAAACAAAATAAAAATCTTGTCCTGTCATACAAGTATGCAATATTCTTCCACTTAAAGCTCTAAATAGATATTTAACTTGCTTGTGACTTGTGAAGGCAAAGGATTGACTCCTTGTGAAAAATGAATTGAGGAATATGGCTAAAGCTGAATTTGGGGTGGCTTAGAATCATAGAATCATAGGATGGTTACAGCACAGAAGGAGGCCATCGAGTCCATGCCAGCTCTATGTAAGAGCAATCCAGCTAGTCCCAGTCTCCTGCCCTAGACCCGTAGCCCTGCAGTTTTTTTCCTTTCAAGTACTTATCTAGTTCTCTTTTGAAGGCCATGATTGAATCTGCCTTCACCACCCCACCTGGCAGTACATTCCAGATCCTAACTACTCGTTGCATAAAAAAGTTTTTCCTCATGTCACCTTTGGTTCTTTTGCCAATTATTTTAAATCTATGTCCTCTGGTTCTTCACTCCTCCACCAATGGGAACAGTTTCTCTCAATCTAATCCATCTAGATCCTTCATGATTTTGAATACCTCCAACAAATCTCCTCGCAGCCTTCTCTGTTTCAAGGAGAACAACCCCAGCTTCTTCAGTCTGTCCACGTAACTGAAGTCCCTCATCCCTGGAATCATTCTAGTAAATCTTTTCTGCAACCTCTCTAAGGCTTTCACATCTTTCCTAAAGTGCGGTGCCCAGAACTGGACACAATACTCTGGTTGTGGTCGAACCAGTGATTTATAAAGGTTGTACTCTATGCCTCTGTTTATAAAGCCCAGGATCCCGTATGCTTTTTTAACCACTTTCTCAACCTGTCCTGCCACCTTCAACGATTTGTGCACATATACCCCCAGATCTCTCTGTTCCTATACTCCTTTTAGAATTGTGCTCTCTGGCTTATATTGCCTCTCCTCGTTCTTCCTACTGAAATGTATCACTTCGAATTTTTCCGCATTAAATTTCATCGGCCACGTGTCCGCCCATGCCACCAGCCTGTCTATATCCTCTTGAAGTCTATCTCTATCCTCCTCACTTTTCACTCTTCCAAATTTTGTCATCTGAAATTGTGCCCTGTGTACGCAAATCCAAGTCATTAATATATATCAAGAAAAGCAATGGTCCTAGCACTGACCCCTGGCGAACACCACTGTACACCTCCTTCCAGTCTGAAAAATAATCTGCTTCCTGTTACTTAGCCAGTTTTGTATCCATGCTGCTACTGCCCCCTTCATTCCATGGTCTTCAATCTTGATGACCAGCCTATTCTGCGCCTCTCTATCAAACACCTTTTGAAAGTCCAAATACACCACATCAACCGCATTGCCCTCATCGACCCTCCCTGTTACCGCATCAAAAAACTCTATCAAGTTAGTTAAACACGATTTGCTTTCCTAATCAGTCCACACTTGTCCAAGTGACTGCTAATTCTGTCCAGGATTATCATTTCTAAAAGTTTCCCCACCATTGAAGTTAAACTGACTGGCCTATAGTTGCTTGGTTTATCCTTAAACCCTTTTTTGAATAAGTGTGTAACATTTGCAATTCTCCAGTCCTCCGATACCACTCCCGCATCTACAGATGTTTGGAAGATTATGACCAATACCGCTGCAATTTCCACCCTTCCTTCCCTCAGCAACTTAGGATGCATCCCATCTGGACCGGGTGACTTATCTACTTTAAGTACAGCTAGAGTTTCTGGTACCTCCTCTATCAATTTTTAGCCCATCCAGTATCTCAACTACATCTTCCTTTCCTGAGACTCCGGCAGCATCTTCTTCCTTGGTAAAGACAGATGCAAATTACTCATTTAGTACCTCGGCCATGCTTTGGGGGAATGAACTTTGATTTCAGAGAGCTACAATGTGTTGACAAAAAAATCATTCTGCTTTGGATCATTGGAATTTTATTAAAGCTTAATGCCTATTGTGAAATTAGTTGCACCTGATTCAGGTGAATTTATTAGAGAAAAGCAACACTGTCCTCGTACTAGAGCTTTGCTTCTCCGTATTCTGTCTACTTGCACTGTGTATGGGGTAACACTTCTAACATTGGTTTATTTTCATGCCAGATTGAGAATGCTGGTGAAGTCCTTATCACCCCATTGGAAAGATTTCGGAAGGAGCAGATCGGAGCTGCAAAGGTAATCTCGGCCCAATTTTTTGTCTATCCCCTCCTGCCCCCCCCCCCCCCCCCCAACCTCTCACTTCTCTTGCTCCCTCGTTCTTTCCTTTTCCCTTTTTTTTTCTGCTGCCCCACTCTCTCAAAAAAAAATTCAGATTGGCTAATAAGAGGTATTCTTCTGTCTCTTCTGTTGTAGTGATCACTTCCTCTATTCCGACAAGTTGGTTCACTATCTGAAGGAGAGCAGGGGAGTTCTCCCTGGTGTCCTGGTCAATATTTATCCCTCAACCAACATCACTAAAACAGATTATCTGGTCAATGACATATTGCTGTTCGTGGGACCTTGCTGTGCGCAAATTGGCTGCCACGTTTCCTACATTACAACAGTGACTACACTTCAAAAATACTTAATTGACTATGAAGCACTTTGGGACAGCCTGAGGTCATGAAAGGCACTATATAAATGCAAGTCTTTCTTTATCACTAGGTGCTTCATCAGGTTGCCACGTACCAATAGAACTTTTGTGGTGTGACCTTTTTTAGCTCAATGAGACTCTGAAGAAAACAGAGATTTTGCCCTGCGTCAAATGGGACTAAATTATTGTATTATATTTTTAGATGACTTTAGGTGGACAGGATAAATGTGATTTCAAAATTGGCTTCAGGTACATCAAACGGTTTCAATGAGAGGTGGCTAGTCTTAGTGTGACTCAGACTTGAATTAGTATGCTGCCTGGGCTGTCTTTCTTTAATACTATTATGTGCAAATCTGAAGACTCGGGAAATAAATTAAGTCCAATAAATGAATAAATCCAAGCCTGATCCGTTAGGGACATGCTTACAAGGAAGATAGTTAATGTCTATTAATATCTGTGACGTGAAAGGCTGCTTTTGATATAAAAATCTGCCCCAGCTGCTCAACTTCAATTCCCTTTCAATTCCCTTTCAGTTCAGTTTGACTGGTAGGCTCTGAAATTTTTTGAGGGTTCTCAGGCTCTCCTGCCATAACTTCAATGGGAGATCTGCAGAACCCCTGGAGAAGTGGTGTATACAGTTGAAAACGGCCACTTATGCCATTTCCCCAGAGTTCCGTCAATCTCCCGCCAAAGTTCAGTGGGAGATCAGAACAATTCCTGTGAAAAACTTTCCCCCAAGTCACTTAAATATGCACTTTCAAACTAACAACTTTCTAGCCTTTGGCCCTCCATTTGCCACAAGCCCTCTGCAGCCATCAATTTGCTTAACCACTCCCTCATCTCCATCTTTGATACCCTTTCCCCCAGCTAAACCATTACTATTTTTCGTTCGTGGCATTCCTCCTAGTATGGTCCCCATCATTGCTCCTTCAAGTTAAAAGAACGCAGACTTAACTAACCTATTCTTAAATGTTGACATGGTCTCTGCTTCAATAACCAACTTCAGTTGTGCTTCCTATAGCTTCATAACTGTGGTTTAAAAAAAAAAGTTTTTCATCCTCTCTGACTTAAAACTTATAGCTATGTCCCCTTAACCACTGGAAACAGTCAATTTCGATGTGCCATGGTCCATCCATTCATAGTTTTAAACTGCTCTATCAAATCACCTCATAATCTCCTCTTCTACCGAAAAAGAATGAACTGAATGTTCTTGTTATCTGAAGGTGACCCATTGGTAAATTGACATGTTTCATTTACTCCCATTTTTCTTTTGTGTAGGAGGCAAAGAAGAAGTATGATAAGGAAACAGAGAAGTATTGCAATGTGCTAGAAAAACATTTAAATCTGTCATCAAAAAAAAAGGACTCTCATCTTCAAGAGGTAATTATTTTGCCCCTGCATTTTACTGAATTTGGGAAACTGCTTTTAAATCTAGAAACTTGTAATAGTTTTGTTTTTCATCAGCCTAGTTTAATACTGCAAGTTTCGTAACTGATTCAGCTACTGACTATTTTTCACCCATCCTTTGTGATCTGGTACGTGAATGAACTTGTATCTGTTCTAATGGACTTAGTACCATTATTGTCCAACTCTGTACCTGGTAAGACGGAGGAATAATTCATGATTAACTAGCTCCAGTACACACTACTATGAAAGCAGGACTTTACTGCATGATAAAAACTGCATTTGTCATGCCCACTAGATCTGCAGAGTGGCATATGAACCAGTGCTGGTTAGCTCAGCTGCTTAGAGCGTGGTGCCAATAATGCCAAAGTTACGGTTCAGTCCCATTACGGGCCACAGACACTTGATATGCTGATAGGGTTAGATGAAATAGGGTGGGAGGAGGCTCGCAAAGACCATTTGGACCAAAAAGCTTGTTTCTGTGCTGTATATTCTATGTAAGAAGGTGATAATTATGTTTAGCTTTGCTTCAAGCTGGTGCAAAATTTCAGGATCCATTAGCTGCTCAAGTTTGTACCATAGAAGTCATTCCCTATCCAGCTCAAATAACCTATCCACGGAAAGAACCTGATTCTTTTCATTATTTTAAAGACCTCAATCATATCTCCTCGAAATCTATACTTCTCCAGAGCAAAAGGCTCCTGTTTTGTGAGGGAATCCAGAACAAGGGGGCATATCCTTAAAATTAGAATTAAGCCATTCAAGGGCTCTGGAATTCCCTCCCTAAACCTCTCTGCCTATCTACCTCTCTCTCTCCTCCTTTAAGTCGCTCCTTAAAACCTACTTCCTTGACCAAGCATTGATCACCTGTCCTAATATCTCCTTATGTGGTTCGATGTCAAATTTTGTTTGGTAACACTCCTGTAAAGCGCCTTGGGACGTTTTACTACGTTAAAAACGCTATATAAATGCAAGTTGTTGTTGATATCAGGAAGCACTTCTAGTTCCAGTTATCAAAGCCTATCCTGATATCTAAGGGTTTTTAAACTGGGTATAAATTGAGTGGCTCTACCCTGGACCTTTTCCAATGCCTTAGTATCTCCTGTCTTTGAGAGGGGTTCAAACCTGGGCAGAATATTCTAGTTGCAGCCAAACCAAGGCCATGTATAAGGTAAGAATTGTACTTCTAGTTTTATATTTAATTATCCTAGCACCCGATTCACTTTTGGACAGCCTCGTGACCCAGATCCTTCTGTGAGGCAAGACAAGCTGAAACGATGGGTCTACTGGGGCCGTCCTGTTTGTGGATCTTGGGAAGGAGGTAGAAGCGGGCACTGCGGGGTTGGGAGACTGAGGTTGGAGGCCGTGTGGGGAAGATCTCCAGAGGAGATGAGGTCAGTGCCGGTCTGAGAAACTATGGCTTGATGTTTGGCGGTGGGGTCATGGGCCAGGGGGAGATAGGAGGAGGTGTCTGAGAGTTGGTGTTCAGCCTCCGTAAGGTAGAGGTCTGTTAACCAAACAACAACAGCACCTCCTTGGTCAGCAGGTTTAATGACAATGTCAGAGTTGGATCTGAGAGAACGGAGTGCTGCAAGTTCAGAGGGAAGTGGATTAGAGTGAGTGAGGGGAGTAGAGAAACTGAGACGACCAATGTCACACCGGCAGTTCCCAATGAAAAGATCAAGAGAGGGTAAGAGGCTAGAGGGAGAGGTCCAGGTGGAACGAGAATTCTGAAGACAGGAGAAAGGGTTTGCTGTGCGGGGGAAGACTCCTGACCAAAGAAGTGGGCACGGGGGAGAAAGCGACGGAAGAAGAGCTCAGCATCGTGTTGAGCTCGAAATTCATTGAGGTGGGGGCGTAAGGGGGTGAAGCTGAGGCCTTTGCTGAGGACTGATTGTTCAAGGTCAGAGGGGATAGTGAAAACATGACAAAGGGTGAGATTGGAAGGAGGGATGAGGTCAGAGGGAGAGGAAGAAGGATCAAGAGGGGTGTTGGTATCTAAGAGTTGTTGAAACTTGCGGTCCTTGATACCTGAAAGGAAGAAAAAAGTTTTTTGTTAAAGCGCCGGATGAGGCGAAGGATGAAGTGGAACTGCGGACTGGGACAACCCTGAGATAGAGTGAGTCGGTGCCGCTGAAGAGAGAGAGGTTGAGAGTGTGCATGTGGCAGCGCACAGCGTTGAGCGTGGATCTCAGGAAGCAGCAAGAGCAGTTCTGATGAAAGGTCGTTGACCTGAAACGTTAACTCTGTTTCTTCCTCCACAGATGCTGCCTGACTTCCTGAGTATTTCCAGCATTTTCTGTTTTTATAGCCACATCTGGATTAGCCAACTAGTATGACATTAAACTCCATCTGCCATAGCTTTGCCCACTCATTTAGTCTGTCTATATCCTTTCGTAACTTCCTCCTCCCATCCACACAACTTACTGTGCCTCCTAACGGTGTCACCTGAAAAAATGGATATTCAACTCTTTATTCTTTCATCCAGATCATTAATATATATGGTGAAAAGCTGAGGCTCCAGCACAGATCCCAGGAGAACACCACTTGTCACATACCGCCAATCAGAGAATGAACCCTTTATCCCTACTCTCTGTCTCCTACCTCCCAACCAATTACAAGGTTACCTCTAATTCTGTGCACTTTTATTTTTGCTAGTAATCTCTTGTGCGATACCTTATCAAATGCCTTCTGGCGGTCCATATAGACAACATCCATGGACCCTCCCCTATCCACCATGCTAACGACCTCAAAAAATTCAGCTACATTAGTCAGACATGACTTACCTGTCACAAATCCAGGCTGACTCTCTTATCAGCTGATGCTTGTCCAAGGCTTACACCCCTGTTCAAAAAAGGGGAGAGTGATAAACCGGCAATTACAGGCCAGTCAGCCTAACGTTGGTGGTGGGGAAACTTTTAGAGACAATAATCCGGGACAAAATTAATTGGCACTTGGAAAAGAATGGGCTAATAAATGAAAGCCAGCACAGATCTGTTAAAGGAAAATCGTGTTTGACTAACTTGATTGAGTTCTTTGATAAAGAATTGATGAGTGTAGTGCGGTTGATGTGAAGTGATGCATTTTGGTAGGAAGAATGAGGAAAGGCAATATAAACTAAATGGTAGAATTTTAAAGGGGATGCAGGGCCAGAGAGACCTGGGGGTGTATGTACACAAATCTTTGAAGGTGGCAGGACAAGTTGAGAAGGTTGTTTTTTACAAAAAAAGCTTATGGGACCCTGGGCTTTATTAATAGAGGCATAGAGTATAAAAGCAAGGAAGTTATGCTAAACCTTTATAAAACATTGGTTAGGCCTCAGCTGAAGTATTGTGTTCAATTCTGGGCACCACACTTTACGAAGGATTTCAAGGCCATAAAGACGTGCGGAAGAGATTTACTAGAATGATACCAGGGATGAGAGACTTCAATTATGTGGAGAGACTGGAGAAGCTGGGGTTGTTCTCCTTAGAACAGAGAAGGTTATGGGGGGATTTGATAGTGGTGTTCAAAATCATGAACAGTTTTGACAGAGTAATTAAGGAGAAACTATTTCCAGTGGCAGAAGTATCGGTAAAGAGCCAGAGGCGACATGAGGAAACATTTTTTTATGCAGCGAGTTGTAATGATTTGGAATGCACTGCCTGAAAGGGGGGTGGAAGCAAATTCAGTAGTAACTTTCAAAAGGGAATTGGACAAATACTTGAAGGAAAAAATTTACAGGGCTATGGGGAAAGAGTGGGGGAATGAAACTAATTGGCTAGCGCTTTCAAAGAGTCGGCACAGGCACGATGGGCCAAATGGCCTCCTCCTCTGCTGTACCTACTGTGATATGAAGTGCTCAGCCACTCTGACCCTGATGATAGATTCAAGTAACTCCTCCACAGCTGGTGTTAAATTGACAGGTCTGTTACACCTGGTTTACCTCTCCCTCTCTTAAATAATGGAGTGACTTTAAATTTTGAAACATGTACTAAACCTAAAATTTGATTCTATTTTGCTTTAAGACCTAAATTTCTGTTGGTTTCTGATCTGTATTGAATGCTAATTTCTATTTTGGTTTCTGAACAGACTTTTGCTTTGACTCACAGGCAGACAGTCAGGTCGATGTCGTCCGACAACATTTCTACGAAGTGTCACTGGAATACGTATTCAGAGTGCATGAGGTCCAAGAACGAAAGATGTTTGAGTTTGTGGAACCAGTAGGTGAACGTTTTAAATCGCACTGGATCACAGTATTGACTGCAGGTTTAACATACCTCTTAAATGTCTGTGTTTAGCACCTCTGGTGCTCCACGATTTCAAAGCCACGGAATATCTCTCTTGCTACTTTCTCCATCCCCAGTTGTTTGATTGTAATGAATCTGGTGTCACAAATTTGAATGTCAGTTTACCATCAATTTTTCAATTCCCATTAATTTGTACCTTGTTAATCCACACCTTTCACACAGAATGTGTTAGCTAGGCCATTCAGTTATCTAATCTTATTGATTTGATATCCGTAATTAGTATCTTTGCAGAAACTGTGAATCCAGCTTTTGAAAATCCGATGCTCTGTTCAGTCCCTGAGATGATATTTATTCGCTATTGAGTTTTTCCCCATTTAAAATTGCAATAATGTATATCCCAGTTTGATGTACCAGTGAATTGAAGACATGTTGTTAAATGTGACATTAACTGGTTATGCTGACTCTCTGGGCTTTCTTTGAGATTGCGATTTAAGTATAGCTGAACATGTTGGCCAGTGGCCAAATAGTAGATATTTGATGAAGACAAAAAGTGATAGTTTATCACCCTGCATTTTTTTGTCATTGTTTTACAGTTGCTTGCATTCTTACAAGGACTCTTTACATTTTATCATCATGGCTATGAACTGGCAAAAGACTTTGGACATTTTAAAACCCAGCTTCAGATCAGCATTCAGAATGTAAGTGAAGAGGAGGGAACTTTATCCCCCTAAAAAAGTGTTTGAAATGTTAAACCAATTGTTGGTAAAAATAAAAGCAGCAATTTCTTCAATGATTCTTTTTTGCTCATTTGTGTTCCCAGTTCAAATGAATAAGTAGACCTCAAAACAAATGAAAATTTGCATGCTATTTGGGGTTGCTTAGTGACCCCAACCAAGAAAAGAAACTAACTTCCTCAAATGCTTTGTTTTTTCACATGCTCCAAGTCTTTTCTGTCTAGTGGTCAGAAAATATTCACAGGAAAGGAAAACCTCAAACCATCATTCCAGTGTAACTTATTCACTGCAATATGGTGTGGTGTAACAGAATGACCCCACATGGCTTAATGTGTTTCCCATCTTTTGTGATTGAAAATCTAGCCAGATTTCATTTGGGCTTTGTTCTTTGGTAAGTTATAACTAACCAATCTTCTCTTATCAATGACAAGTTCACAGTTGACTTATTTTTGTCATCTAAAATGCATCCCCTCATTCCCATACCATATAAGGTCACTTAGCAATCCGAACCAATTAGTGAACTGAGCTAAGAAAAAGAAATGATACCTTCCAGAAATATAGTTTTTTTTCATAACTTCTACAAATTTGCTTTTTTATTCTGACTGTGGAAGTTCAGATAGACCAGAGCGGTGGAAGTACCAGTGAACCATTAGACAATTTAGTAAACGCCAAATCAGATGACTAACTTCCTTCCGGCACTTTTCACGTCTAATACAGAAAGTGACTAAATATTGGCATACTTACTGGTGGGATTGATGGAATGTAGAGACCCACACCACATCATCCATGGCAAGGGTGGACTGTAATGGGGAATGCTCTCACAGAGCAATAAAGCTTGATGATTGTAACTGTATTGAGCTTTTCTTTCCATGTGCCATCTTGAAAAAGATATATGAGCACATGAATGAGGGACCTAGGTGTTCATTTCACTCCAGTCATTGTTTAGAGTTTCAGGACTTCGTACTAATTTAATTATTAGTCTAGCTCTTACAAGTCTCCTGATCTATCTGAGAAGGTCTTCTAATTATGTGTGCTGCCCATACTGACTTGGAAATAGTGGATGCATTGGTGGCCATCTTCCAAAATTCTATAGACTCTGGAACAGTTCCTACAGATTGGAGAGTGGCAAATGTAACCCCACTATTTAAAAAAGGAGGGAGAGAAAAAACAGGGAATTACAGACCAGTTAGCCTAACATCAGTAGTGGGGAAAATGCAAGAGTCTATTATAAAAGATGTGATAACAGAACACTTGGAAGGCATTAATGGGATTGGACAAAGTTAGCATGGGTTTATGAAAGGGAAGTCATGCTTAACAAATCTACTGGAGTTTTTTGAGGATGTAACTAGTAGAATAGATAGGGGAGAACCAGTGGATGTGGTGTATTTGGATTTTCAGAAGGCTTTTGATAAGGTCCCACACCAGAGGTTAGTGTGCAAAATTAAAGCACATGGGATTGGGGGGAATATACTGGCATGGATTAAGAATTGGCTGACAGACAGGAAACAGAGAGTAGGAATAAATGGGTCTTTTTCAGGGTGGCAGGCAGTGACTAGTGGGGTACCGCAGGGATCAGTGCTTGGGCCCCAGCTATTCACAATATATATCAATGATTTGGATGAGGGACGGAATGTAACATTTCCAAGTTTGCACACGACACAAAGCTTGGGTGGAGTGTGAGCTGTGAGGAGGATGCAAAGAGGCTCCAATGTGATTTAGACAAGTTGGGTGAGTGGGCAAGAACATGGCAGATGCAATATAACGTGGATAAATGTGAGGTTATCCACTTTGTATGTTCAAACAAAAAGACAGATTATTATCTGAATGGTGATAGATTGGGAAAAGGGGAGGTGCAACAAGATCTGGGTGTCCTTGTACACCAGTCGCTGAAAGCGAGCATTCAGGTGCAGCAAGCAGTTAGGAAGGCGAATGGTATGTTGGCGTTCATTTCAAGAGGATTTGAGTACAGGAACAGGGATGTCTTACTGCAGTTGTACAGGGCCTTGGTGAGACCACATCTGGAGTATTGTGTGCAATTTTGGTCTCCTTATCTGAAGAAGGATGTCCTTGCCATGGAGGGAGTGCAATGATGGTTTACCAGACTGATTCCTGGGATGGCAGGACTGACGTATGAGGAGAGATTGGGTCGACTAGGCCTATATTCACTAGAGTTTAGAAGAATGAGAGGTGATCTCATCGAAACATATAAAATTCTAACAGGACTAGACAGACTAGATGCAGGGAGGATGTTCCCGATGGCTGGGGAGTCCAGAACCAGGGGTCACAGTCTCAGGATACGGGGTATGCCATTTAGAACCGAGATGAGGAGAAATTTCGTCACTGAGGGTGGTGAACCTGTGGAGGCCAAGTCATTAGATGAATTCAAGAAGGAGATAGATATATTAATGCTAAAGGGATCAAGGGATATGGGGAAAAAGCGGGAACAGGGTACCGAGTTAGACGATCAGCCATGATCATTTTGAATGGCAGAGCAGGCCCGATGGGCTGAATGGCCTACTCTTGCTCCTATTTTCTATGTTTCTATGACTTCTAATGTTGTAAGCAAACCTCCTGACTCTGCTGCTCCTTAGCGGTGTTGGAAACAAGATGGTCACCAACCAGTCTGCAGAAGCAGATGATCTGGTGATTAGTTGAAAGTACAGTGCTCTATGGATCAGCAATCTGATCAGTTGAAGAGATTTTACAACAATACAGCAATGCATCACAGACACAAGACTTAATAATATAGATTATAGATAACTGCAGTTGTCTGAATGTCTGAAATCAGAAAACATTTACCTCATTTTGTTGGTTGCTTTTTTATGATTTGTTTAATAGATCTAATCGTCTTTTTTGCAAGTTCCTTCAAACAAGCTTAAATAAAATATTCTTTAGAGTAACTATTATAATCTCCCAAAGTTCCATTTTCAGAATGCGGTTTATTCCCTTGTTTTTCAGTTGAGAAGTGCATCACTTTAGCATTCTTTATTGTCCATTATAGTCTCAACTGCATCTGTAATTAACAGGCCCACATTCCACTTTACCTCTCTCTTTCCCTTAATGTATTTCTAACAATTTTGCTGTTAGCTTTGTTATTCCGTGCAAGTTTTTTTTTCATATTCTATTTTTGCACCTCTACTTTCTTTGTATCCCTTTGTTGCTTTTATAACTAGCCCAGTCTGCTGAATTTTCACTTTTTTCCTTGCATTTGTGAAAGGCTTTTCTTTCAGCGTGATACTGTCTCTTACCCTGTTTGTTGACCATAGTTGCTTAACTACACAAGTGTAGCTTTTGCTTTTTAGGGATATGTACGAGGTGCAGCTCGCTACTAGATTTGTTTCTTGTGAGTAAACCGAACATTTTCAGGCTGCGGATCACTAGGTTTTAATGGCATTTTACTTAAGATTACAGTGTACTTAGAACAATCCCAGCTCAATTTGGTTATGTCTAGTTGCCTTCTCTGGCTGAATAAGGAAGTAGAGCAAGGAACTACTCCAAGTAGAATCGTAGAATGGTTAGAGCACAGAAGGAGACCATTTAGCCCATCGAGCCCGTGTTGGCTGTTTGTAAGAGCAATCCAATTAGTCCCATTCCTCTGCTGTTTCCCTGTCGCCCTGCAAATTTTTTCCCTTCAAGTATTTATCCAATTCTTTTTTGAAAGCCACGATTGAATCTGCTTCCACCACCTTTTCAGTCAATGCATTCCAGATCATAATTACTCACTGCGTAAAAACATTTTTCCTCCTGTCGCTTTTGGTTCTTTTGCCAATCACCTTAAATCTGTGTCCTCTGGTTCTCTATCCTTCCGCCAATGGGAACAGTTTATCTTTATTTACTTTATCTAAACCCTTCATGATTTTGAACACTTCTATCAAATCTTCCCTTAACCATCTCTGCTCTAAGGAAAACAATCCCAGCTTCTCCAGTCTATCCACATAACTGAAGTCCCTCATCCCTGGAACCATTCTAGTAAATCTTTTCTGCACCCTCTCTAAGGCCTTCACATCCTTCCCAAAGTGCGGTGCCTAGAATTGGACGCACTACTCCAGTTCTGGCCGTATCAGTGTTTATAAAGGTTCATCTTAACTTCCTTGCTTTTGTACTCTATGGGCCCGATTTTAGCACCCACTCTCGGGTGCGTTCTCGGCGGGGGGGCCTCGAAAATTGCGAAATGGAGGAGCGGGACCGGATCGCGCCTCGATCCCGCCCACTTCCGGGTTCCTCGCTGACGCGCGGGCGCGCGCGCGCAGCCCCCGCTGGTGGGAATCCCGCAGGCAATTAAAGCCAGCGGGATGCCACTTGACGCTATTTACTTTGCTATTTCAGGTCATTAACTGACCTGATTAAGGGACTGTGTGTGATTTTTGAGCAACATGGGACTGTTTCCCGTACTGAGGGAAACACTCCCAGCTGGAATGGACGTGTTTCAGCTGTCAGCCTGTGGCAGCTGCAAAGGTCCATTTGACAGGTTGGGGGGGGTGGGGGGAGACCCTCACTCATTGCAGGAGGCCACTCTGTCACTTGGGACAAAGTTTGGCCTCCACCACCCTCCTCCTGACAGTCAAAGTCACCAACCTGCACACCTACCCCAGGGTCCGGAGACATGTACCTACCTTGCGGACCCCCTCAGATGTACATCTTCTGGATGGGGGCCGCCGTAGCTGCAGTCATGACCTCCTCGGAGGGCGAACAGCCTCGCCAGCCTCGCCATCCACGCCGTCCACCTCTGACACGTGGTGCTCCACAACAGAGTGCTGTGACACATCCACCTGTACAGCAGGAGGGAGGGCTACCGCAGAGAGAGATGCATCGCAGAGGGCACTACCCTCGCCACAGGGTCCACAGACCGAGGCGCAGCCTCCTGGACCTCTCTGAGCAGCAGTGCACACGGAGGCTCAGAGTCACTCGACATGTAGTCATGGACATCTGCAGCCTCTTTCATGCCGAGCTGCTCCTGGCTGGCCCGAGCACCATCTTCCTACCTGTCGCTGTCAAAGTCACCACTGCCCTCCTGAACTTCTCCTCCGCATCCTTCCAGGGTGCCACCGGGGACATCGCCGATGTCTCTCAGTCGTCTGCGCAGAAGAGCCCTGCAAATACACCTACACCCACTCTGTAGTGACACAATGGGTGGCATCAGTGGTGGGTCCTCATAGTGATACCCAGGAGTGGGTTTTATTGCACAAACCGGACAGGATTCGCGAAGACATGGCAGTAGTGGCGCCAATAGAATGTGTGATGTGAGTTGTTCTGAAATTCAATAGAAGTAACAACCATGACAAGCCCTCAAACACCCTTGTGCATCCCCTTCATGCTCACGACATGTTTGCCTTACGCTGCCTACTGCACATATGTGATGCATGCCCTGTGGCTGCAGCACAGGTGGTGGCAGGTTGAGTGAGGCTGGCCGTGAGAGAGATGCACAAGAGGGTGAGAATGGGATAGAGCCATGACATTGTATGAGGATTGGGTTGCGTGGCAGTGGCGGGGTGAGTACTGGCGAGGTGAGTAGGTGCAGGTAAGATGAGGATGGGGTTTGAGTGGGTATGAGGGGTGATGTGACAGAGTAGTGTTGGCAGTGCCGAAGGAGATGTGGGGTGGGGGCAGTGATGTAGCAGACGGAGTGTAGGGGAAAGACTACGTGTATTCACTGTGGCTGACCTACTGAGGTTATTGGACCGCCTCCTGCACGGTGTGCAGGTGGGCGATATGTTGGTGGCGCGGGTGACCCCCTCTGCCACCTCGAGCCAGGCCTTCCTGGTGGCAGAGGCGGGCCGCTTCCTCCCGCCCGCCGGGTGGAAGATCTCTGTCGTCCCCCTCCTCCTCACCCCATGTATTGGTACCTGGGGTGAGGGATCATTAAACTGGGAGCAGCCGTCCCCCTGGGCTGCTCCATGCAGTCATCTTTGCTATTTCTTGCAGCATCTGTCAGTGGAGGACTGCCCCTTTAAATAGAGCGCCTCCAGCTGACAGATCTTACTGCGCATGCGCAGCCCGACCGACGTGCAGATCAGCAGCGGGGAACCCGGAGGAGCAGGTAAGTGGATCCAATTAGTGCGTTGCCTGCTGCGATCGTGCGGGAAACCCACTAATTTCACAACGCGCCCGCTTGCCCATCCGCCGGGAACCCGCACCCCTGGTAAAATCGGGCCCAATGTCTCTATTTATAAAGACCAGGATCCCCTATGCTTTTTTAACCACTTTCTCAATCTGTCCTGCCACCTTCAAAAATTTGTGCACATAAACCCTCAGGTCTCTCTGTTCCTGCACTCCCTTTAGAATTGTACCATTTAGTTTATATTGCCTCTCCTCGTTCTTCCTGGCAAAATGTATTACTTCGCACTTCTCTGTGTTAAATTTCATCTGCCATGTGTCTGCCCATTCCACCAGGCAGCCTACGTCCACTTGAAGTCTATTACTATCCTCCTCATTGCTTACTATACTTCCAAGTTATGTGTCATCTTCAAATTTTGAAACTGTGCCCTGTACACCCAAGTCCAAGTCATTAATATATATCAATAAAAGCAGTGGTCCTAGTACTGACCCATGGGGAACACCACTGTATACCTTCCTCCAGTCCGAAAAGCAGTTGTTCATCGCGACTGTTTCCTGTTCCTTAGCCAATTTTGTATCCATGCTGCCACTGCCCCTTTTATTCCATGGGCTTCAGTTTTGCTGACAAGCCTATTTTGTGGCACTTTTGGAAGTCCATATACACCACATCAACTGCATTGCCCTCATCAACCCTCTCTGTTACCGCATCAAAAAACTCAATCAAGTTAGTTAAACACGATTTGCCTTTAACAAATCTGTGCTGGCTTTCCTTTATTAATCCATACTTGTCCAAGTGACTATTAATTTTGTCCCGGATTATCGTTTCTAAAAGCTTCCCTACCACCGAGGTTAAACTGACTGGCCTATAGTTGCCGGGCTTATCCTGACACCCCTTTTGGAACAAGGGTGTAACATTTGTAATTCTCCAGTCCTCTGGCACCATCCCCGTATCTAAGGAGGATTGGAAGATTATGGCCAGCACCTCTGCAATATCCACCTTTATTTCCCTCAGCAACCTAGGATGCATCCCACCTGGATCGGGTGACTTATCTACTTTAAGTACAGCCAGCCTTTCTAGTACCTCCTTTTTCAATTTTTAGCCCATCCAGTATTTCAACTACCTCCTCTTTCACTGTGACTTTGGCAGCATCTTTTTCCTTGGTAAAGACAGATGCAAAGTACTCATTTAGTACCTTGGCCATGCCCTCTGCTTCCATGCAAAGATCTCCTTTTTGGTCCCTAATCGGCCCCACCCCTCCTCTCTACTAGTTTATTACTTATATGCCCATAGAAGACTTCTGGATTCCCTTTTATGTTAGTTGCCAGTCTATTCTCATGCTCTCTCTCTGCCCCTCTTATTTCCTTTTTCACTTCTCTTCTGTGCTGTAACATACTGTGATACTATGAACATGTGTCATAGCCTCAGTAGATTTGTGGCCGTCAACTTTCAGCTTTTATAGTGCACTCATTCATTTAAACACCATTATCACCACCATAGTGATACAGCTGCTCCTGCTGTTCATTCACCACATAGTGATTTTTTAATTTTTGCAACCATATCCTCTCTATATAGTATTTAATGATACCCCTTCCCACAAGCTTAATATAATTTCACAATACACTCTTACTATAGTATGTGCCTTGTAAACATGTTCTACCTGTCTTACTTCCAAGTAGCACATTGTCGGAAGGATCCAATAAGAAAATAGACACACATTGGTTTTGATCACAATGCCATAAAAATGCTTTTTAAAATAATTGAAGAACTCCAGTTCAATAACTCTGTGGTGTAGAATTCTAAATTGCAGCCACCCTCTTGTAAAGAAGTGTTTCCAAACCTCACTTTAAATTCCTTTTGTGATTATTTTAAATTTGTGCTCCCTCATTGCCACCTCACCAACCATGCAAAGAATTTATTACTATTTGCCTTATTGTAATCCTTCATAATCTTGGGTACCTCTTATCAGATAATCCCTTAACCTTCTCTGTTCTATTGGGAAAAAAAGCCTTATCCTGTCAACTGTTCCTTCATAACTGTAACCTCATATTCCTGGTAATATCCTAGTAAATCTATGCTGCACCTTTTTCTTTGCTTTTATGTCCTTCCCATAATAGGGTGCCAAAAAAGCTGCAGAGAGTCCTCCAACTGTGGCCTAACTAAGATCTTGTACAAGTTCAGCATTACCTCATGGTTTTGTAATTTATGTCTGTCTAGATAGAAAACCAGCAATTAAATTTGTCTTCACTCTGGCCTTACTTAGTTACACTGTCACTTTTAATGAGCTGTTTATTTGCATGCCAAGGTCCTTCTGCTCCTCAACTCCATTTAAGGTGTATTTCTTTTCCCTATTCTTGCTTTCAAAATGTATTGTTCACATTTTTATACACTGAACTATCTCTGCCACTTATCTGCTCGCCCTGTAGGCATATCTGTGTCCTCCTACAGTCTTTCATAATTCTTGTCACAAGTTGCCATACTACCCAATGTGAGGACATCAGCAAATTTCAGTGTTGTCCCTGTAATTCCTTAGTCCAGTTCATTTAAGTTTATGGAAAGTAAGATTAGTGCCAACACAGTCCTGTGTAGAATATCACTCATCACATCTTTCAAGTATAAGCAATTGCCTTTTCACAAGGACACAAGATATTTGTGGATGGGGAAGATCATTCATCTGTCGCAAACGTCCCTCCATTCTCCCCATTGCTGCATCTAATTATTTCTGAAATGATTCCAAGGTTTTTGCCTCCACTCTTCTATCTGAAACTTTATTCCAAGTTGATTGCTCATTGTGTGAAGAAGAACTTCCTCATTTCAGTCCTAAATTTATCTATTATTAGTTTGAACTTGCGTTCTCTTATCCCACTCTGTTTCATTTAAAGTAATATTCCAAATTTACTTTTTCCATTTTCTTATATACCTCGATAAGATCACCTCTCAGACTCTTCCTATCTTGGCTGAAAAGTCCCAAGTTTTGGCAGCAGGCGCATACGCGACAGGTTAGAGGTCGCGTTTTTTTTTAGTGTTTAAATGTCACTTAAACTAATAGCATCACATAAGAAGTGTATTGACTTATCACCTCAAAGTGCTCCCACCAAAGTGGAATTTCTATAATCTGTAAAATGTCACCCTATGTTTTATAATTCAAAATTCTCCAACCAGATGCAACTTAAGTTTGGAAGGACAAAACCTATAATATAATAGTAGTTTGGATATTTTTATAGTTCATAGGATTACAATACAAGAATTTTACACGTGAGACGTCACTAAAATCTTATTAACAACACTGCTACGTCTTATTACAGACACGGGACCGTTTTGAGGGTACACGATCTGAAGTTGAGTCACTAATGAAGAAAATGAAGGAGAACCCTCAAGAACATCAGAGTATCAGTCCTTACACAATGGAGGGCTACCTTTTTGTACAGAAAAAAAGTAAGGATAAACATTTATTTCTGTATTTATGCACCGTCAGTGATTTTGAAAATCCTTTAGAAGTTACAAAATCTTTCCTGATATTATGCTCGTTTATTTGGACTTATTTAACTTTAAAAAATATTTTCCTTTTCTAGGTCCTTTTGGATCCAGTTGGGTGAAGCACTACTGCACATATCAAAAGGAATCAAAGCAGGTCACTATGGTGCCATTTGACCAAAAAACAGGTGGAAAAATAGTAAGTTGTACTTTCATTAGATTGCACCATAGCCTAAAATATTCCTCTGTGAGTTAAAACAAATGCTGTTGCTGTGGCAGAAATGTTCTTCACATGTGCTCAAACAAACAGTTGCATTTCAATAACAGAATTAAAGGATTTCTGCCTCTGAGTAACTTTAGCAGCATGTAAACTGCAGGTGCTATTGTTATGGAACTATAGAAATTACGATACAGAAGGAGGCCATTCAGTCCGTCATGCTTATACAGGTGCAAGCTTTTCAACTAGAACTATCTATTCCAATCCTACTGCCCTGCCTTTCAACCTATCCTTTATATGCTTAATGCTAAAGGGATATGGGGAAAAAGCGGGAACAGGGTACTCAGTTAGACGATCAGCCATGATCATTTTGAATGGCGGAGCAGGCCCAAAGGGCCGAATGGCCTACTCTTGCTCCTATTTTCTATGTTTCTATATTCTTCCTTCTTAAATATTTATCTAATGCTCTTTTAAATGTTGCAGTCTCTGCCTTAATTGTTGCTTGTGGTAAAGTATTCCATGTTCTAATAAACTCTTGTAAAAAAAAATCTTCTAACTTCCCCATTTGAATTACCCCTTTATTGATTTTTGCCAACCAGCCAATCTTTTACTGTTTACCCTCTCAAAATCTGTAATAATTTGGAAAACTTTTGTTAGATACCCCTTTAACCATCTCTATACCAGTTGAAAAAGTCCCAGTTTTTGAGTGTCTCATTCCTGTATCATTCTTATGAATCTTTACTGTACCCTTTCTGTGACTCTAATTCCCAAAATGGGGTGCTCAGAATTGCATGCAATACTTTGTGGTCTAACCAATGGCATCTACAAATTCAAGATCAAATAGATTCTATGCTCAACAAGTCCAACCAATACAGAGCAACAATCAACAAAGCCGATAGGATGTTGAACTATGTAGTTAAAACAATAGAACACAAGTCAGAGGAAATCGTTATCAAACTGTAGAGTTCCCCGGTCAGACTGCACCATGAGTACTGTGTTCATTCTGTTGCCAAGAAACATAGGAGTTATTCAAGTGTTGGAGGCAGTGCAAAGAAGAATCAAGAGACTGATCTCTAGTATCAGAGAACTGAATCGGGTACGGTAGCATAGTGGTTATGTTATTGGACTAATAATCCAGAGGCCTGGACTAATATTCCAGAGTCATGAGTTCAAATCCTGCCACGGCAGCTGAGGAATTTAAATTCAATTAATTACATAAAATTTGGAATAAAAAAAATAACTGGTATCAGTAATGGTGGCCATGAAACTACTGGATTATCGTAAAAACCCATCTGGTTCACTAATGTCCTTTAGGGAAGGAAACCTGCTGTCCTTAAGTGACTCCAGACCCACAGCAATGTGGATGATTCTTAATCGCCCTCTGAAATGACCTAGCAAGCTTCTCAGTTGTTCAAGAAGGTGGCTCACCACCATCTTCTCAAGGGCAATTAGCGATGGGCAATGCCAGCGACGCCCATGAGCAAATAATAAAAAAAAATTGTGAGGAAAGATGGGAGAAACTTGGGTTTTTAAGCTTGAAATGGAGGTGTCTGATTGATCATCTGATAGAGGTATATCCGATAGTTAAGAGAATAGAACTGTATTGCCACTGTAGGAGAGAGGGAGTAATGCTTTTATACTTCCATTTCAGAAATGAGTAGCAATTAAGCAAACGTGGGACTACATTTTTAACTTCAGAATGAACTTGTTCCCTTCACTTTTTTCCGCTTTGTTATGCTCTCTTGGCTCATCTACTGATCCAGATCCCTTTTAATGCTGTAACTCTTCACTCATCTCTTGCCCACATGGTTTGGTGTTATCAGTAAATTTTAAAACTTTATTACAGAATTGCCGTCCTCCGTAACGTTCATGAATAGTGTAAACTGGTGTGACCTAGAATAGATCCCTAAAGGATGTGATACAAGAAATAGCAATGGCTGGGATGGCAGAAACTATTTATTTTCTGTATTGTTACCTTCAACTTTCTTTTACTAAGCCAGTTTTCAAACTAAATTGGCTAATTTGTTATTAATGGCAAATAGGTGTATTCTTATTCCTTTCTTATGCTTCACAAAGCCAGTTATGTGGCTTCAGGGCTGTTGCCAATGTAGTCTGCATGGATGCTGTGGAAAATGGCTCAATTAGAAATGGGAAATGTACGCTGTCCAACTTGTACTGGTCATCCTCCTTCTGGTATGCTTTATTTGAAGCAGGGATTTGTGGGATATCTTGAGCTGAGTTGGCACCCTGCCAACACGATTGTACATTAGGACAGAGATCATTGGTAGATTCATAGAATTGCTGCCCCCATTTTCTCCCTATGCCCCTCCAAATGCTTCATCCCCAGTCTGGGGTATTGCTATATAGAAGGCTTTTAATTTTTTTTGGGATGAAACCAGACTTCTTAGTGTGGGATATTATTGATGGGGTTGGGAGAGAGAAGAGAAAAGATGTTTCAAGATCAGGGATTCTCTTACGGGCAGTGTGATCGTATTCTTTCGTAATGCTGAAAGGAATTAATGTGGCCTTCACTGTCTGATCTATCCACATTCAAAACTTTGACCACTCCCATTGCATTTTTCCTTTTCAAACACTTGAGATTTCTGGTGGTGGGTTCAATGATGTTACAGAAATGTATGAACTTAATTTAGTGTATTAATGTTAATATTTGTAGAGTTTCTGAAACTTGTTCTAAATGACTTGAGGTACATTGTAATGTCCCTTTGTATATTTGTGTTCATTGCGTCTATTCATTGAAAAAGGAGAGGATGACCAAAGGGAATATGAAAAGGTTAGGAAAGAAGTTTAAAAAAACAATTAGGAAGGCGAAGAGAAACTATGAAATTAAATTATCAAGCAATATAAAAAGAAAGAGTGAAGTATTCTTCAGACACATAAATAACAAAACAAAAATCAGGATAAGGATAGGGCTTCTAAAGGATACATATGATAAACTCACAAGTAATGACAGAGAAATGGCAGCAATATTAAATAATTACTTTGCCTCAGTATTTACCAGGGAGATTAACATGGTGAGCATGACATTAGAAGAAATCAAAAAAGACATTTAAAATAGAAAGGGGGGAGATAATTGATAAACAAATCAAACTTAGAGAGGATAAAACCCCTGGTCTGAATGGATTGCATCCGTGCATATTAAAAGAAGTTAGGGAAGAGATGCCAGAGGCACTATTACATATATATAAAAATCATTAGAAAAGGGAATAGTGCCACAGGACTGGTGGAGAGCTAATGTGATTCCTATATTCAAAAAGGGAGATAGAACAAGTCCAGGGAACTATAGACCAAATAGCTTAACGTCGGTGGTGGGAAAGATAATGGAATCCTTACTCAAAGATGTAATAGAAAAACATCTAGAAACCCAAAACATAATAAAGAATAATCAGCACAGATGTGAAAAGGGAAGATCATGCTTGATCAACCTTATTGAATTCTTTGAAGAAGTAACAAAGGGTGGACAAGGGTAATGCAATAGATGTAATATATTTGGATTTTCAAAAGACCTTCGATAAGGTACAACATAGTAGACTCATGACTAAGGTCAGAACATGTGGAGTTAGGGGACAAGTAGCAGAATGGATAACAAGCTGGCTACAAAACAGAAAACAGAGAGTAGAGGTAAAAGGTAGCTATTCAGACTGGCAAAAAGTGGGAAGTGGTGTTCCACAAGGATTGGTGCCGGGGCCACTGTTCACCATTATTACATTATCGATTTGGAACCAGAAATCAAAAGTACAATTTCAAAATTTGCGGATGACACCAAATTGGGGGGTATAGTTAGTACCGAGGAGGACTGTGACAAAATACAGGAAGACATTAATAAACTTGCAGAATGGGCGGGTAATTGGCAAATGAATTTCAATATAGATAAGTGTGAGGTATTACATTTTGGTAGGAAGAATAAGGGGCCCACATACTGCTTGGATAATAAGAGTCTAAATGGGATTGAGGAGCAGAGGGATCTGGGGGTACAGGTACACAAATCACTAAAATTAACAACGCAGGTTAAGAAGGCTACTAAAAAAGCAAACCAAGCACTGGGGTTCATTTCTAGAGGGGTAGAATTGAAAAGCAGAGAAGTTATGTTAAACTTGTGTAGAACCTTGGTTAGACCATGCTTGGAGTACTGTGAACAGTTCTGGTCTCCATATTATAAAAAGGATATAGAGGCATTGGATATAGAGGGGTGCCCTGATAGAGATCTTCAAGATTACGAAAGGGTTTGGTAGGGTAGTCGTAGAGAAGATGTTTCCAGTTGCAGGGGAGACCAGAACTAGGGGCCATAAATACAAGATAGTCACTAATAAACCAACAGAGAATTCAGGAGAAACTTTTTCACCCAGAGAGTGGTTGGAATGTGTAACTTGCTACTACAAGGAGTAGTTGAGGCGACTGGCAAAGATGCATTTAAGGGGGAAGCATGAGGGAGAAAGGAATAGAAGGATATATTTATAGGGTTAGATGAAGTAAGGAGGTAAGAGGCTCGTGTGGCGCATAAACACCGGAATGGACCACTTGGGCCGAATGGCCTGTTTCTGTGCTGTGCATTCTATGTAAAAAATCTAAATTTAAAGAAGAATTTCTAACATCAGCAGGTGGGCTCACATGATAGCCCTGAGACGTCCTGCCCCCATCTGATTGACACTTATTTCCGTGCCTGTGTTTTTTTTGTTTAGTTGTTGAAAGGAATTAGTATGGCATTCACTGACAGTGCATTTATTTTTCACAGGGGGATGAGGAAATTTTTACCCTCAAATCATGCATTAGGAGAAAAACTGACTCCATTGAGAAAAGGTTCTGTTTTGATGTGGAGGGAGTGGACAGGTGAGTTGAATGATGAGCATGGCATCATTAAATTTCTGCTTGTCTTTCTATAGACAAGTAGTTCTACTTTCTAAATGTTCAGATCTAAACTGCCTGTCAAGTTTCAAGCTTTCATCTGTGTTGGTATTTCTCAAGACAATCATGCTGGGGAATGGCATAGTTTATGAACTGTATCTTCTGCAAAAAATCAGAAATTCTCCCCAGTCAGGTCGCAACTGAGATTGCACAGGGACCAAAGCCTTAATTTCAATTGTCTGAAAATGTTTTATATTCCATTGCTTATAAATTGCAAACTAAAACTTTCTCTTGGTGTCCTAATTCATTTGAAACAGCGAGTTGGAAGCCCTGAAATCTGTTTTATTACCTCAATAGGCTGAAGTCTTGAGTTATACAAGTGGCTTTGTCTTGTTGTCGATTCCGTTTTTAAAAAAAAATAACATAATGGTTACTAACTTAAACCCTGAACATTTAGGCTGAATTTGACCATACACTGACAGGCCATTTTTCCTTTATTTTAAATGGCGTGCAAGTAACTCTCACTTTATACCCAAGGTTGTGGTAAAACACATGCAGTAGTATTTAGTATTTGAAGATTTGGCCTTTTTTAGTTGGCAGTGATACTTACTTATTACTACGTTTCCTTCTCCTGATATTTTGACAGATTTTCATGCCTCTAGCTTCCTTTTTCACATGTTTTAATTTTTTTGTCTTACCTCAGAAATACTTTTGCAGTTGTCATCTGGATGAAATACTTGTTGATAGATAAGGTTGCTTTTCAACATGTTGAGTTTAGCAGTTTTGCATTGTTCCAAAGATGGTTTAATTGTTTAAAATCTAGCCCATTGGAGGATTCCCAATGGGTTAGATTTACTTCAGGTTTTTTTTAATTAATGGAGGTGTCTTCAGTGAAGTAACACTACTTGCAGAAATCCAAACCATATTTCTCCACATGAAGAAATAATCCTTTTATAATAAAAAAAATGTTGAAGTTATCAAATAGATTTTTGAAAAAGAAATCTAACATGCATACAAAGCATTAAAAGGCTGTTGCATCAGAAGCATTCCACCCAAATCTAAATGTTGGACAAGTTTTTTTTTTTTCTTCTTCCCTCTTTCTCAGTATTACTATGGCCTGCCATGTTTTTCAGTTGTAGTAAAACAAATTTCATGTCTCTCTGGTACTTTTGGAATGAAGTTCAAGTGCATTCCTTTTAAGAGAAAAACAAGTTTGTTCAAGTAAATAAGCTGAACTTAAGCTCCTCAAGGGGTCATTTCTGGTAGTTAGTTTTGATTGTATTGTGTACTCTACAGGGCAACCATGATCACCATGCAGTCACTTTCTGAGGAGGACAGAAGGCTGTGGATGGAGGCCATGGACGGCAGAGAACCAGTAAGGAGGATCGTAATTATCACTGTTGTACGAGGTCTACAATTCCAGTTTGTTGCTTTTCAAACTGGTCAATCTGAATTGAATGTCTGGCACTTAGACTTAATTTATTGCTACAAAATGAGGCTCACAGATTGCTGATCCAATGTGTTATTAGCTCTGAAAAATGGAATGGAAAGGAGTAGTATTTGAAATTGAAACTCCATACATGTATTTCCATTGCTAGTGAACCTAATTTCAAACAGTGACGGAGAAAAGGGAAGTAGAAGTTTTTTTTAAAACTCTGATCTAAAATCCAATCAAAAATGTTCACCCTATCTGCAAAAATCATTTCAGTCTGAAACTGTCGCAAATTCAAACAGTTATAAATATTCTTTGCTATTCTGTGGGTTTCTTCACTGGTCTGTATTTCAATTAAGTATTGTCTTTCTAGAGAGTTCAGCAGAGCAAACCATGTATGTAACATCTACCTGGGAAAAAAGTGATTCCCCAGAAATGAAATGTATGTCTGAAAAATTAGAGAATTCTGAATAGAAGCAGAGAAGGTGTAACCTTTAATACCAGTTCTGTTGGACGTATATTGGGGCAGAAATTTCTCGGAGCGGCAAATAATTAGAAAAAAGCTTACATAATTGATACGTGAATAAGAACAACTTCCTCGTGTATAGAGAGATATCTCAGTGCTTTACTGGGCACTGAATACTGAGCAGGAGGGGGAAAGGAAAAGGTGGTGAGGGTCACAGCACGGTTGAAGAAGAGAGTCTTAAAGAGAGTTTTGAGAGAAAGTTCCAGATGGAGGGCATAGTGGATGAAGGAGCACCCATCATTGATGGACCGGTGACAGTCAGTCATTTGTCACACTGTTTGTTAGAAATCCAGTACTGGATGAGCAAAAATTTCCTCCAACTAAATATTGCGAAGACCGAAGCCATTGTCTTTGGCCCCCCATCGCAAACTCCGTTCCCTAGCCACCAACTCCATCCCTCTCCTTGACCACTGTAGCAAGCATTTTGAGCATGACAAATATTGACAAATATTAACACTTGTGACGTATTTGTATATTTGTTATATTTAATGTAAGTTGTTTGACCATTCGCAACTTTGGAGTCCTATTTGATCCTGAAATGAGCGTCCAACCACATATCTGCTCCATCGCCAATACTGCCTACTTCCACCTCCGTAACGTCGCCTGTTTCCATCCCTGCCTCAGCTCACCTCTTGCTGAAACCCTCATCCATGCCTTTGTTACCCCTAAACTCAACTATTCCAATGCTCTCCTGGCTGGCCTCCCATCTTTCACCCTCCATAAACTTGAGCTCATTCAAAACTCTGCAGCCCATATCCTAAATCATATCAAGTCCCGTTCTCCTATCACCCCTGTGCTCGCTGAACTACATTGGTTCCCAGTCCGGGAACGCCTCGATTTTAAAATTCTCATCCTTGTTTTCAAATCCCTCCATGGCCTCGTCCCTCCCTATCTCTGTAACGTCCTCCAGCCCTACAACCCTCTGAGATCTCTGCGCTCCGCCAGTTCTGGCCTTTGCTCATCCCAGATTTTAATCTCTCCACCATTGGTGGCCGTGCCTTCAGCTGCCTAGGCCCTAAGCTCTGGAATTCCCTCCCTAAACCTCTCTACCTCTCTCTCCCCACCTCTCTCTCCTCCTTTAAGAAATTCATTAAAATCTACCTCTTTGACCAAGCTTTTGATCACCTGTCCTAATATCTCCTTATGTGGCTCAGTGTCAAATTTTGTTCAATATTGCTCTTGTGAAGCACCTTGGAACATTTTGCTATGTTAAAGGCCTATATAAATGCAAGTAGGTGTTGTTGGAGGAAGCAGGGAACAAGGAGTAGGGTGGAGGGTGCATGTAGGAAAGTATGGCTAGAGACATTCACTGACATAGGGTGGGATGAGGCCATGGAAAGATTTGAGAACAAGGATCTTTGAAGCTAACTGGCTGGGGCATGTGGAGCTCACCCAGGATGGGGGTGCAGGCATTTGGATGAGTTGGAGTTTGTAGAGGGTCGAGGCATTGAAACCAGCATGAGCACTGAAGAAAATCAAACTTCAAGGCGTGGGCAAGGGTTTTGGCAGCAGAGGTAGAGAGGTAAGGATGGAGATGAATTATGGTGCTGTTTCTAACATATTGAATGTTGAGAATGAACATGGAGCTCAATTATATTTTATTACTGATGCTAATAGGAGGTGGAATAGTGTTTAATAGGAACCTGTTTTCAACAGACTGCAGTCTGTAGTTCATTTTTTCTCCTCTAAGAGACAGTGGTGCTCTAGTTTGTAATCTGATTACATTTTTGTCATGCAAAGTGATATTTTAACATTTAGATGTTAAACACATATAGAACTGTTGGGGATTTGCAAAAGCTAGATGGGAAAATATTTCAGGGAATTTTTTGTATACATGTTCTGCTAATGAATTTTCATTACAGTTGTAAATAGCAAAATACTGCAGATGCTGGAAATCTGAAATAAAAACAGATGATACTAGAAACAGTTATCAGGTCAGGCAGCATCTGTTGACTGACCAATGCATTCTGCTGATTTAATATCGTGGAATGGTTACAGCACAGAAGGAGGCCATTCATCCCATCGAGCCCGTGCCGGCTCTTTGTAAGAGCAATCCAGTTAGTCCCATTCCTCCGCTCTTTCCCAGTAGCCCTGCAATTGTTTTCCCTTCAAGTATTTATCCAATTACTTTATGAAAGCCACGATTGAATCTGCGTCCACCACCCCTCACAGGCAGCGCATTCCAGATCATAACTATTCGCTGCATAAAAAAGTTTCTCCTCATGTCGCCGTTGGTTCATTTGCCAATCACCTTAAATCTGTGTCCTCTGGTTCTTGACCCTTGACCCTGGGGATAGTTTCTCTTTAATTACTTTATCTAAACCCTTCATGATTTTGAATATCTCTATCAAATCTCCTCTCAACCTTCTCTACTCCAAGGAGAACAACCCCAACTTCTCCAGTTTATCCACGTAACTGAAGTCCCTCAACCCTGGAACCATTCTAGTAAATATTTTCTGGACCCTCTCTAATGCTTTCACATCCTTCCTATAGTGCAGTGCCCAGAATTGGATACAATACTCCAGTTGTGGCCAAACCAGTGTTTTATAAAGGTTCAAGATAACTTCCTTGCTTTTGTACTCTATGCTTCTATTTATGAAGCCCAGGATCCCCTACACTTTTGTAACCACTTTCTCAACCTGTCCTGCCACCTTCAAAGATTTGTGCACATATACCCCCAGGTCTCTCTGTTCCTGCACCCCTTTAGAATGTACCATTTAGTTTATATTGCCCCTCATTCTTCCTGCCAAAATGTATCACTTTGCACTTCTCCGTGTTAAATTTCATCTGCCATATATCCACCCATTCCATCAGCCTGTCTATGTCCTCTTGAAGTCTATTACTATCCTTCTCACTGTTTACTACACTTCCAAGTTTTGTGCCATCTGCACATTTTGAAATATGATATAAATAATTACTAGAGGGTTGTTAGCGAAGTTATAGTCTTTGCATGTTTGCCTACATCAATAACAGCTTCTGTACTTCAAAAGTAATTGCATGAAGTACTTTGAGATTTTCACTATCATCAGCTATTATTCATGCTGCTGTCTATGCAATACAAACCCAATCAGTTGGCTGTATGAATGCAAAATTATTAGTGCTTCACCAAAGACTATGGCCTAGAAATTTGGCCGCACAGCGCCTGTTTTACGGGCGGCAAACAGCCTCCTGAGGCTCCAATGTGGTGGGCAGGAAGTGCATGCTCATTACGAGCTGGAAGTACACCATCCACCAGGTTGGTAAACGCCAAAATAATCGGCATGCAGTGCCCATGCCTGATACAGGCTTTAGTCCCTTTGCGTATACAAATAAGGGACTTAACACTTGTTTGAGGTCCTCACTGAAAAATTGGTTTGCTCAGGAAAACCAAGTCTACATGTGCCTAATAGGCTGCAACCATAAGGTAAATTTTTAAAATATAATTACCTAAATGTGAATCCGGGAGGAGCAGGAGTGTTCCTGCCGAACCCCACATTAAAAGAATGTACAGCTACTGTATTTCAAAGGTAATTGCATGAAGTGCTTTGAGATTTTCATTATAATCAGCTATTATTTATACTGCTGCCGATGCAATACAAACCTGATTAGATCTGCCCGACACCAACTTTTTTTCTTCTTTCTCCCCCACTCCCACTGGCCACCACTACCTCCTCCCCCCCCCCACCGTCACTGTTACCTCCCGACCCGATCCACAGTCACCCCCTTCCCAGTAGCCCTCCTTCCTGCAACGCCAGCAGCAGCCTGATCTACAATCTCGCTTCACCGGCGAACTGTCTATTGCTCCCTGCAGCTCACCAACTCGATGGAAATGATGCCCATGGCCCAATATCGGGCATACCTCAGGCCTCACATTCAGGCACAGGGATAGATCCCTGCGGTACCCGAAAATGGACGCAGCTGAATTTCTATTCCTTTGTCTCTCTGTTTCCCACCACATGCTTTTATCATCCGTACATACCAGTCGCTGGTAGACAGCCACTTCATAACCAGCTGATAGCAGAAGTGGCTGTATGACCTTCCTGCTTATTTTCTCCTCTTGTCCACTCAGTACCTTGGCCTTGTCCCCTGCTCCTAACCAAGGAAGTACCTTACCCAGTGATTTTGCTGAGACCAAGAATTTGTATTTCCAACGCAAAGACTATTTGATATGTAAGAAGTAGAACAGGTGGTAATCGAGGTTAACCAGCTTGATTAATGGAGTTGACCTTTATGCCTTCTGCAAAGATACTAGGTATTTTCTATTAAATTTTTTGCTTTATTCTCACATACCTATTTTTGCTGTTACTGAAAATTAAGATCACTGGCTATAATCTTATTGCTCTGTTGCTCTGTATAAATAAGGAAGATCACTTAGCTATATTATGTATGGACACTATTATTTATGCTGCTGGCTATGCAATGCAAACCTGATATCACCTGGCTTGTATGGATCTCTACATATTTTAATATTACTATGAGAGCCCAACAAAACCAGTTTAGTCACACAAATGAAAATTGAGATTCCTCAATCAGAGAAATTGGCTGAAGTTGTATTATATATACCACCTCCAACCCAATATTCCCTCCTGGCATCTCTCCTGTGTGCTGTGAGTGCTGCATTTTGCACAACTGGCAGACAAATTGTGATTTGTTCCAAAGTATAATGGCTTTATTTAAAAAGTTATAAGTAACAAAGATGTTAAAACACAAGAGTACAATTAAACATACTGATAAGATGTTTGAATACAACCTGACAAAGTTTATCACCCCACAAGGTCTCGAAGTGCACTTTCAAAGATCCTTGTTATTAGTTGAGCTGTCTAGCCTTGCTGCAAGGACATTCTAATCAATACGAAGATGTTCTCATTTTATATATGTTTTTAGACACATTGGGGGAAAAATTGGATAAGGGCAGTTTTTGGGCACAGGTGGCATGATGCGTTATTACCCCGCGTCCAATGACCCCTGCACAGACAGGACGCAAGTTTTGGCCGGCCCGAGGACTCACTTGCAATCAGTGTTCCATTCCAGGCCTTGCACGTGGAATCAATTTGCACTTTCCACCACCAGGGGAGCTCAATCTCTTAAAGGGAGGCTGTTTCTTAAAGATAGCTGGTACCTGTTATTTGCTGAAAATAACAGTCTACTGTCTGCATGGAGTCTGAACAGAGATCAGACATCGCACATGTAAATCACAGATGCAGGACCATTCACTATGTCTACACACTGATGAGTTATGTTAAAACATTGAATAAAAGTTGCGCACTACTAAATCCCACATTCTCCAATCTGCACGCCAGACCTCACCAATCTGCTGATCTGAGTTGGTACCAGGACTGCGACAGTGCATGCACCAAGGTTCCCTGCTGATGCACTAGAGACCTTGGTGCAAGAGGTGGACAGTAAGAGGGACATCCTATATCCGTGGGAGGGGGGAGGTGGGGGAGGGGGCGGGGGCGGCAAGAGGCCCTCCAGACATGTACCCAAAAGGCAGCAGGGGACGAAGTCAATGCCAGGCGCACAGCATCATGAACATGAATGCAGAGCAGGAAGAAGTTCAATGCTTTGACATGAGTGGTCAAGGTGAGTGAGGTCAACTGTCAAGTGGCGTCTCCTACCAACTGCACCACGCACTACACCTTCCTCCCACCCACCCCCCCCACCTGCCAATCACCCATATACCAACAAACTCTTTCCATCAGTACTCAGTAATGCTTCCACTCACCCTTACACATTACCACTGTTGCAAACCGCCCACCCACAACTCACAGGCCATACGCACTGGCAGCCATTCAATCATGACAGGCACATCACCCAGATACACGTCCCGCTTTCTTGCAGGAGAAGGTGGTGCATGTCAGGAGGCAACAAGTGGCAGTGGCATTTAGCCTCTCGAGCCTGTTCCACCATTCAATGAGATCATGGTGGACCTGTGACCTAACTCCATATTCCCGCCGTAGCCCCATATCCCTTAATATCCTTGGCTCACAGAAATCTATCAATCTTGGATTTAACATTCATAAGTGAGTTAGCATCAACTGCCATCTGCAGAAGAGCGTTCCAAATGTCTCCCACCTTTTGTGTGTAGAAGCATTTCCTAACTTCACTGCTGCACGTCCTGGCTCTAAATGTTAGGCTATGTCCCTGCATCCTAGTATTGAAGTCTAGGAGACCTCCAAAAACAGTTACAAATGTCTCGGCAGCCAGAAGCAATAATCCAGCCACTAACCTGTAAATCCTGCATGGTCCCTTTAATTAGCACGGTGGGGGGTCCTCCAGGCACACTAAGACACGTTCAGATGGTTGGGGTTAAGACTGTGCGTTGAGTTGAGCGTTAAGTCCCAAAATGGTGTCTATCACTTTAAATCAGCGTTGCATACTGTTTGAAGCCATTTTCGTCCTACTTTACATGATTCCAGCGTTCATTATCTGCGCCTGTGCTAACTCCTATACCAAGACGCCATCTTGCATGTCAGAGAGGCCATGTAGCTCCGAAACAGCGGGCACTACACAGCCCAATTTAGCGCCCATTAGCTCCAAATGAGCCTCCTATCAATCATCCTCCCTGTCTCATGAATCTGCTACCTGCTTTACATGTGACATCATGCCTCCCATATGATTAATTGTCTCTGAGTTATCAAGAACACTAATCTTTGCCCAAAACATACTAAAACTGAAGACAACTCCTCCTACCCATCTTATAAACAGGAGATGAGAATGACAGCAGATGCTCATTACTCAAAGCGGCCCTCTCTGCACACGGTCATCAAAAGTTTGTTTTGGATGAGCAGAAAGCCTTTGTTTGTAGGGAAAGTTTTTCCCTAACAAGATTAGCAATATTCTAGAAATCTTATATAATGCTTGTACAAATGCATTGAAAAAGACTAAATTCCACCCTGTCCTGCCTCCCCAGGGAAATGTGGTTCAGCTTTATCCAGGTAATCCCAGCGGGCGGTTGATCAAATGGAAGGACATGCAACTCAGCATATCCTAGAATAACTTACACTGCAGTTGTATATCTCATGGCAGCAATGAAATGCAAGAGGTGTAGATTCTAAGAAAGCACTTGGCCTCTGCTGTGGACCTCCTTGCAGAAGCATGGCTCAGATCATAAGCCTAGAGAGGGAAGATGATCAATTCTGGAACCCACCCCTTCATGGCATGTGTTGATACTCCAATGCACAGTATCACCCATTGATCTTATTTTCTTTGTAAAATACTGAATTTTTACTTCACAATCTGGATGGCAGAGAATTACAGGTAAATTTTAGGAATTTATTTTTAAATGTGGCATTGTAGTCGAATTTGGTAAAGATGGAATTAGGAAATGAGTCAGAGCTAACTTACACTTGTCATTTCTTTCTGACTTCTAGGCTTCCAAGGAATCATCTCGTAGTATTTTATCATCTCGTAGTATTTTATCATCTCGTAGTATTTCTTCAAATATTGTATATGCAAACAAATTTGTAGAAATACCACATTAGATATCTATCAAAAATTAGTGTTCCACTTAACTAGAACTGTATTAATTCAAATCTGAACACCTTTAGTCATTTTTTTTGTGTTTGTTTTGGCTATTGCCTGATGAAGGACAAGTTCTAAAGCAATTTCTGAAATAAATGATGTGGAGATGCCGGTGATGGACTGAGGTTGACAATTGTAAACAATTTTACAACACCAAGTTATAGTCCAGCAATTTTATTTTAAATTCACAAGCTTTCGGAGGCTTCCTCCTTCCTCAGGTAAATGTCACATTTACCTGAGGAAGGAGGAAGCCTCCGAAAGCTTGTGAATTTAAAATAAAATTGCTGGACTATAACTTGGTGTTGTAAAATTGTTTACAAATGAAATAAATGAAAAGGTGACCTGGTTTCTGGATGATCAAGTTCTCAGTGACTCATGCTGCCCCATTGTGACATTTAAATTGGTACGTAATGTTCTCCACCAGCACATAGCCAGTAAAACTAAATGGATGTACTAATGAAAGAAAGGGCCAGCTCTTATCTCTCAAGTGTCAGACTGTAGGTTTCAGGTAATGCTGAAACTGAGGGTTTTTCTAAAAGTCTTTTTTTTACAGAAATGTTTTTTTAAAACATATTTCTGGAAAAGAGTTTTCTAGCAGTGTTGCTTTTCTCTATTCCTCAGTATTGTATAAGGCATGTATTCCAGGAAGGTAGCCTGCAAACTACTTCAGGTTTTGTCCCCTAAAACAATATAATAATGTATACAGTAATTACCTAACTTGATAAAATGCCTTCCATGCTGCAGATTTTGAGATTCATTTAGTATCGTAGGTGCAGGCTCCAACTTTGTGGGATACTTGAACGTAAGCTTGATTTAATTGGCGTTATCTTAGATATTTAGAGAACAAAGTTCCATTTCTTTTTAACCAGTGAAAAATTACAAAACAACAAATCATGACTTTTTTTCCTGAATTATAGTAGAGAGAAATGTCACTTTCCTAGAGGCCAAGATTATTAGCTCCAGGTTTCAGAAATGCAGTTTGGGGATTTTGTTTTCTTTCCTTGTGCAGTAATTTTAAGTTCAATGCATTGATGCTGGAAAATAATGCAGGAGTTGTTAACTGTGCTTTTCTTAATATGGAGATGCTTTATTGACTTTATAAACAGTTACAGCCAGAGATATTAATGGCAAAAGGTAATTAAAATAGTATTTAAATATGAAGTAGCTCGCTCAGCAAGATAGAAGAAGCTACAATAGAAGACAGGTAAATAATGAGATTGAGGTCCAATTTGATTTTCAGCTATTAACTTACCCACCTGGCTGTTGAGTGGAACTTTCCATCCCTGTCATATGCTGAATATGCGTATATTCCATATTAATAACTAACATAATTTCTACATTTAGCCTTGCCATTCAGATTTTTTCTTTCAAATTTAAAATTATAACATTTTAGTAGTGAAACTGCTATCATTTGTCATTTATGTTTTGTGCTACATTTCGTTGACTCAGGAAATCTGGCTAAACCTGATTGCAATAGGGAGCTGAATCAACTTGTGTAAGGATGATTGGAAATGTAGGGTGCTTCAAAGCACATATCGTTTCAATTGTTCATTTTTAATTCAGATTCCTCGCACTGTCAAACGGAGTAATTGTTGCAAGGTTGTTCCAGCTCATTAGTATTCATTTCTCATGGAAATAAAAATTTTAACCATGCTACGCAGAAAATAAAATGCTATGAGTCTTACATTTCGTGGATGCATGTTTAGGATCACTGGTGAATTGCTAGGAGAAACAAAATGGAATGTTTGTGGTGCTAATTTGGTTCTTTGGCTGCAGATTTCACATTGCGCACCAAGAATTTTATCCCACTGTTAAATGTTGGCGTTACATTTAATATTGCTAAGGAAATGCAGTTCTTTGTTTCAGTAAAATTTTAATGGGGATTTGAGTTGTATTTCTATGGGAAATCTGTTTTTACCTGAGGGTCAGTGTTAAGCTTTCTAGCCGGTAGAAGGGTGTTTTAATTTTATGCCAGCCAATAGTGACTTGAGGATATTACCCAGTAAAATAATGCCATACTTTTTTCCAGGTGTACAACTTGAATAAGGACAATCCGATAAGTGAAGGCGGTAAGTATTTATTGTTATTAATAATTCTGGATGAATTCTGACAAACTAAAGGGACATTTGCAAAATATATTACACAATCTTCTAAAACAACCATCAATTTCTCCTAATGCTTATTTATAGCAACACAATGCAATATGTGAAACTGGACTAGAAAACTATTAGAAATTTTGAGAGCTGATCACTAGAAGTCAAATGTTATTTTCCATGTGATCTCTCAATTTGACCATTTTTTCCCAATCTGTGGTATTACTGCAACAAAAATATCCTGACACTTAAAACCACTGTGTTCATATTTAGAACCTTGGAATTCCATGGTGCCTCTCCTATTGAATCTTCATGTACATAAGAACATAAGAGATAGGAGCAGGAGTAGGTAATTTGGCCCTTTGAGCCTGCTCCGCCATTCAATGAGATCATGGCTGATCTGATTCTGGCCTCAACTCCACTTTCCCGCCTGTTCCCCATATCCTTTGACTCTCTTGCTGATCAAAAATTTGTTTAACGCAGCCTTGAATATATTCAATGACTCAGCCTCCACCGCTCTTTGGGGCAAAGAATTCCAAAGGTTCACAACCCTCTGAGAAGAAATTTCTCCTCATCTGTCTTAAATGGGCAACCCTTTATTCTGAGACTATGCCCCCTAGTTCTGGATTCCCCTATGAGGGGAAACGTCCTCTCAGCATTTACCCTGTCAAGCCCCCTCAGAATCTTATATGTTTCAATAAGATCTCCTCTCATTCTTCTAAACTCCAGTGAGTAGAGCACTAAAAGTTGTTGAAATAATTTTTGTAATTTGGTTAAAGTTTAATACAAAAGAAGAATGCATCAAAAAGCAAGAAGACATTAATAAACTTGCAGAATGGGTGTGTAATTGGCAAATTAATTCTAATATAGATAAGTGTGAGGGGTGCATTTTGGTAAGAAGAATAAGGAGGCCACATACTGCTTGGATAATAAGAGTCTAAATGGGATAGAGGAGCAGAGGGATATGGGGGTACACTAAAATTAACCTGCATCACTAAAATTAATGATGCAGGTTAATAAGGCCTTAAAAAGGCAAATCAAGCACTAGGGTTCATTTCTAGAGGGCTAGAATTGAAAGCAAAGAAGTTATGTAAAACTTGTATAGAACCTTGGTTAGACCACACTTGGAGTATTGTGCGCAGTTCTGTTGACCATATTATGAGAAGGATATAGAGGCATTGGTGAAGGTGCAAAAAAGATTCACAACGATGATACCAGAACTGAGAAGACATCCTTATCGGAAAAGGCTGGGGCTCTCTTCCCTAGAAAAGAAAAAGCTGAGGGGTGACCTGATGGTGACCTCTTTAAGACAATGATAAGGTAGATGTAGAGAAAATGTTTCCACTTGTGGGAGAGTCCAAAACTAGAGGTGATAAATATAAAATAGTCGCTAATAAATCCAATAGGGAATTCAGGAGAAACTTCTTTACCCAAAGAGTGGTAAGAATGTGGAATGTGCTACCACAAGGAGTAGTTGAGGCAAATAGCGTAAATGCACATGAGGGAGAAAGGAATAGAAGGGTAACCTGATCGGGTTAGATGAAGAAGGCAGGGAGGAGGCTGGTGTGGAGCATAAATGCCAGCATAGATCAGTTGGGCTGAATAGCCTATTTCGATGCTGTAGTTTCGAAGTAACTCGATGTACTAGAAGGAATAGGGGAAAGTAGAGAATTAAAATGGATGTATCCAGTTCATATTTCTGTGGCAGTGCTGTTTTGATTTCAGTAATTTTGGAAGCCTGGTTTTCTCTCTCTCTCTCTCTCTCTTTCTCTCTCTCTCACTCTCACTCTCTCACACACACACACACACACACACACACACACAATTGACTGAAGGGAACAGGGAAACAGAACCTAGTTTACAAAGCAAGGTACTTAAATTTGTAGTTGGCACAACGCTTGGGGAGAAGAAGGAAACTGAATTCAGAGGAAACAGACAAGTTCTTACAAAAAGTGCGAGATGGGATTTTCACCTGGGTTGATAAATAGCAATGAAGTTCAATAAAGATAAATGCAACTTTCTACTTTTTGGAAGTAAAAACTGGAGGTATATGTTCTCCTTGGATGGGATAAAACTTACAAAGAGTGGATGAAGAGACCTGGGGGTATTCAGTGACGTCGCCCACCATGTCTAAACAACATAAGATGAATTATGTTGCCAAATCCTCCAAGGTTAAGCTGTCACTTCCAGGTCTGTTTCATCTACCCTTTGTTAGATGTTTTCTAAAAATGTCTTTGCTGAAGTTTGAACTTCCTTATTAAAAATGATGAGTTTGTTCCTGATTTTCAGCTGCTCAACTGGACAAAGTTGGATTTGATTTAGTAAAGAAATGCATTCATGCAATTGAAGAAAGAGGTAACACAATTTTTAAAATTTATCTGTCAATCTTATATTTAAAACATTAAGATAGCACATGATTCCTGTCCATAAAGCTCTCGTGTCTCATTTCTGCATCACAGTCTAGCATCACTTTTTGACTGGCTAAAATTTTTTAAAAAGCCAAACTTCTATACCTATTTTGACTCTAGGACTCTAGGATATCTACTAAACCTGTAACTCAACCAACCAAATTACTAAACAAATATTTTCAAAATCCTTTCAGTCTCCATTTTTTCTTAGTAATTGAAACTTTTAGTATCCAAAATAAGGTTTGTAACATCATAAAAAAATTATAAATTTCACAGTAATATGGTTAAACTTACCTAAAGAATTATTTTTGATGTCTTTGTCAGTTCTGTCCATTTTCAACAAGCACACTACATGATTTATAATCCCAGCAGAAGGATAATTTTAGTCTGGTGTTTTTGTGCCCATTGTGACTGCAGTTGTGTTTTAAGGTTTGTAGCATTTTCTTTTAGATGAATGCTTAGCAGTACATTTGCAGAAAAGTCGTAAAATATTTTGCAACATAGCTCTGTTTGTAAACTTGCATGTGCAAGCATATTCACATGATATTTTCACACATTTACATTCACAGGTATGTACATATAAGCAAATAGGCATGCAATTGTACTTCCCAGTACACCTCCAATGCATTAGCATGTAGGCATGCAAATACACACCCACTTCTTCACACACGAGCATGAACATATGAATATGTAACTAAAGGCTAACTTAATTTAAAATGTCCAAAATATATATATTTTAAATTTCTTAAGTTATTGTAACTATAGTAATTATAGATTATAATGGTATAGTAATTATTTTAGTAATTATAGATTTCACAAACAGTAATATTAGAAATTCAGCTTGATATATTGGCAAAAGTTTTTTTTTACTTTAAAACAGGTATCAATGAGCAGGGCCTGTACCGAATAGTTGGTGTTAATTCCCGAGTTCAGAAACTGTTAGGTTTACTAATGGGTAAGAACTGTGTTTCTTTTCCTTATCTTTTTGTACATATTTGTATGTATTAAGTATTGAGCTCAACTGCTTTTTAAATAACTCCAATTGTGTTTCAGATCCCCAACTTCTAACTTCTAGGGTGTAAAAACAATACTTCTGTTTATTCTGTTGATCAGAAGTTCCCAAACAAACTCAACAATACTTCATATCCTAATTCGCAACAAGTCCCGTTCACCCATCACCCCAGTGCTCACTGACCCCTATATTGGCTCCCGGTCCGGCAATGCCTCAGTTTTAAAATTCTCATCCTTGTTTTCAAATCCCTCTATTGCTTCGCCCCTCCCTATCTCTGTAACCCCCTCCAGCCCTACAACCCTCCGAGATCTCCGTGCTCCTCCAATTTTGGCCTCTTGCACATCCCCGATTTTCATCGCTCCACCATTGGTGGTCGTGCCCCACCTGCCTAGGCCCTATGCTTTGGAATTCCCTCCCTAGACCTCTCCTCCTCTCTCGCCGCCTTTAAGATGCTCCTTAAACCTACCACTGTCACCTGTCCGAATATCTCCTAATGTGGCTCGGTGTCCAGTTTTGTTCAATAATGCTCCTGTGAAGTGCCTTGGGATGTATTACTATGCAAAGGTGCTATATAAATTCAAGTTGTTGTTGCTGTTGTAAATATATCCAGTTAGCAATCGATAACTGGCATCTCGTGCAACAAAACCTGGCGTTCAGAATTGGAATTGACAAATGACATCAATTATCAATGCTCATTAATCTGAGGCAAATTAAATCCATGTCGCACCTTGCACGTTTAGCTGCTCAACTCGACTCAGTTTCTGCAAAACCAACTGATTAAGGAGTTGCAAACTCCTCACACATTTAATACCTTTCACAATTCAACTGCAAGTGAATTGTGCAAATGGCAGAAACATAATGATTAAGCAGCTGCATGTCAATCAGGATTGGTGCGACTTGGCATCATTTGGAATCCAAAAAACAGGCATTGGTTCCAGTATAGTTACAATGGGGATTCTATACAAATATATTTTTTTAAACTACAAATCTGAAACAAAAATTGAAAATGCTGGAAATATACAGCAGGTCAATCATCAAGAGAAAAGCTAGGTTAAAGTTCCAGGCATAATCCTTTGTCAGAACTGAAAACAGAAGCAAGTTCCTTAGTAGGTTTAAGAAAAGGGAAGGGGGGGAGGAACAAAATGCAGAAATCCAAACAGAGTGGAAGTTGGTGGATTGAATGGTCTGCAAACTGCTTCATAGGAAATTGCTATTTGATATAAAAGATCAACTCATTGAGGTAATGGAAAGACAGTAAAAGAACATGCAAATAGCTAATATGATAGAAAAGCATGGGCGAGCCCCACATAACAAAAAAGCAGGAAAGTAGAGTAAATCGGTACCTTGGATATAGGAGGTTTGAGGAAGATAAAAGCAGGCTGTTACTAAATTTCATGACTACGGAATTGGGAAATGCCAGTGGTCCTGACAATAGCAGACCAAATATCTCTCACAAAATTATTATTCAGTTAGTCCTGCAGGAGATAAGAACAATTCACACGTCTCTGTCGATCATTCAAACTATTCAAGGTTTCTCATTTAGATTGTGGAAACTTTATTGGCATCACAAAAAATGTCCACATTAGAAGTATGGATACTAAATAGGAACAGTTCCTTAATTAGTGTGAAATAACAAATACTCTAGAGTATGTTATTCCAGCTGGCCTTGCTTATTTTAAGTATTTACTGATTCTGCTGCAGAATACCAACCAGCTCATTTAAGAATTGATGTAATAGTCATAGCAACTTATCACCTGCTTTTGATAGGGAAGTTGGTGAATATCCAATTTAATGAGCCAGCTAGCCACAAGGGAAGAAATTGTTTGAAATTAACTGTGTGTATTAAAAGATATGGAGATGAATAACAAAGATGATTCTGAGTATTAGGAATTGAAGTTACAAGGAAAGGTTATGGTAGTTCTTGTTTGAAACATGAAGATTTTGAGCTACCTTAGTTGAAGTTTTCAAGATCATGAAGGCAATCAACCAAGGTGATGCAAGCAAGTTTTTCACTATGGCGAAGGGTTCAAACATTTTGTTTTGGGGGGAGGGGGGGCATGAAATTAGATGTAGACAAATTGTATAATTTGCAACATTGGGCTGTATTTTGCTGTAAAAATAATGGTGAGGCTAACAGTGCTCAGGGTTAATCATGTGCCAATTGGACAGCAACTTCTGGTGACTGCACATGCGCAGTTAAATGCGGAAATCCGGAAATTGCTGTGCCAGGTGCCCAGCTCCTCCAAAAGTTGCGCGAAAACAGCATCTCACCGGCTGGCTCCCCATTCAAATATATTGAACGGCGTGAGGTTCCTGTACTGACGTCGTAAATACGAGGTGCAAGTTGGCTGTGGTTGATTGGGGAACTACATTAAAAGGTATGATGGTAGACAGGCAATGGCTAGCATTTAAAGAATTAATACATAATTTGCAACAAATATATATTACTTTAAGGCACAAAAACCCAACAGAAAAAGTGGTCCAACCGTGACTAACGAGAAATTAAAGATAGTATTAAATCAAAGAAAGAGGCATATAAAGTTGCCAGAAAAAGTAGGATTGGGAGCATTTTAGGATTCAGCAAAGGAAGACCAAGAAATTGATAAAGGGAAAATAGAATATGAGAGTAAACTAGCGAGAAACATAAAACTGGACTATAAAAGTTTCTATAAGTATGTAAAAGGAAAAGACTGGCCAAGGCAAATGTGGGTCCCTTACAGAAACAGATGGGCGAATTTATAATGGGGAATAAGGAAATAGCAGGGAAATTTAAACAAATACTTTGTGTCTGTCTTCACGGAAGACGACACAAAAAACCTCCCAGAAATACTAGAGAAACAAGGGTCCGGTGAGAATGAGGAACTGAAAGAAATTAGTATAAGTAAAAAAAAAAAGTATTAGAGAAATTAATGGGACTGAAAGTCGATAAATTCCAAGGACCTGATGATCTATATCCCAGGGTTTTGAAAGAGGTGGCTATAGAGATGGTGGATGCATTGGTTGTCATCTTTCAAATTCTATAGATTCTGGAATGGTTCCTGCAGATTGGAGGGTAGCAAATGTAATTCCATTATTTAAGAAAGGAAGGAGAGAGAAAACAGGGAACTACAGACCTATTAGCCTGACATCAGTAGTAAGGAAAATGCTAGAATCTATTATAAAGGATGTGATAACAGGACACTTAGAAAATAATAATAGGATTTGGCAGAGTCAACATGGATTTATGAAAGGGAAATCATGTTTGACAAACCTATTGGAGTTCTTTGAGGATGTAACTAGTAGAATCGATAAGGGGGAACCAGTGGATATGGTGTATTTGGATTTTCAGAAGGCTTTCGATAAGGTTCCACACAGGAGGTTGGTGAGCAAAGTTAGAGCACATGGTATTGGGGGTAATATACTGTCATGGATTGAGAATTGGTTAATAGACAGAAAAGAGAGTAGGAATAAACGGGTCTTTTTCAGGTTGGCAGACTGTGATCAGTGGGGTTCTGCAGGGACTGGTGCTTGGGCCCCAGCTATTCACAATCTATATCAATGATTTGGATGAGGGGGCCAAATGTAATATTTCCAAGTTTGCTGATGACACAAAACTAGGTGAGAATGTGAGTTGTGAGGAGGATGCAGAGAGGCTTCAAGGGGATAAAAACAGGCTAAGTGAGTGGGCAAGAACATGGCAGATGGAATATGATGTGGGAAAATGTGAAGTTATCCACTTTGGTGGGAAAAATAGAAATGCAGAGTATTTTTTAAATGATGTGAGATTGGGAAATGTTGATGTTCAAAGGGACCTGGGTGTCCTTGTACATGAGTCACTGAAAGCTAACATGCAGGTGCAGCAAGCAATTAGGAAGGCAAATGGTATGTTGGCCTTTATTACAAGAGGATTTGAGTACAGGAGTAAAGATGTCTTACTGCAATTATATAGGGCCTTGGTGAGATCGCACCTGGAGTATTGTGTACAATTTTGGCCTCCTTCCCTAAGAAAGGATATACTTGCCATAGAGGGAGTGCAACGAAGGTTCACCAGACTGATACCTGGGATGGCAGGATTGTCGTATGAAGAGAGATTGAGTAGACTGGGCCTGTATTCTCCAGAGTTTAGAAGAATGAAAGGTGATCTCATTGAAACACAAAATTCTTACAGGGCTCGACAGGATAGATGCAGGGAGGATGTTTCCCCTGGCTGGGGAATCTAGAACTAGGGGTCACGGTCTCAGAATAATTGGGGGGCCATTTAGGACAGAGATGAGGAGAAATTTCTTCACTCAGAAGGTGGTGAATCTTTGGAATTCTCAACCCCTGAGGGCTGTGGACGCTCAGTCATTGAGTACATTCAAAACAGAGATCAATAGATTTCTAGATATTAAAGGCATCAAGGGATATGGGGATGGTGCAGGAAAATGGCGTTGAGGTAGAAGATCAGCCATGATCTTGTTGAATGGCGGAGCAGGCTCGAGAGGCCGGATGGCCTACTCCTGCTCCTATTTCTTATGTTCTTATACGGACTAAAGTCGCCAACAGAAGTTAAGTCAAGTAATTTCATGTCTAAGTACCATTTTAATGGCATGGTAAGTCTTAATTACTGCCAAACAACGTCTCTGGCATTGAAAATTAACTTTTACAAGTGTGGAGTCTCATTCTGTCATATTTTAATTATTGTTGGATGTTTTAAAAAAAAAATTATTAAAAATGTTTTTCTTACTTTTTCTTTCTGTCTCCTTTATTTTTGTCTCTTAATCCAATCTCTCTTTCCCCCTCTTTATTTCACTTACTGTACCTGATTTGACATTGAATTCACTGTTCAAACTTACACTTCTTGGTTCAGTCTGTGCTGCTCATTAAAGATTCTTCAATCCGATTGTTTAAAGAGATGTACAGCTGCTTGCCCTGTTCACACAGGTCCCAGATGCCCTGTAGAGGGTGCCGTGCACTTTGGATCTGGAATTTAGAGGAACTTACCGTGCAAAAGCTCACAGACAGTCTATGGGCAAGTGCAAGTCTAACGAACGGTGGGTGCCGCTCACAGCAAACTCTGGCCCAATAAGTTTCCAGGGAAGACCAGGGAAGTGGACAATTTGAATAGGTTCAAAGACCATTCCGGCAGAGAAGGCATTGATTGATACGACAAAGGGTTCAAAAAATCAGAAAATGTCAGGCTTGTTGGGTATAATGGTCTTTTGCTTTTCTAAGCATTTTGTGTTTCTTGTATTCAAAAGGAGCAGCTGATGTAGATCTGGAGACTTCAACTGAATGGGAGATAAAGACTATCACCAGCACACTTAAACATTACCTGAGGTAAGACCTTCAAGAGGAAAAATTGTTTTAATACCTCTTTTTAGCGATTGAATAAATATGCAGTTGGACTTCATTCAAACTCATAGGTTTTGAAAGTAATCTTCAAAGTTTGAACTTCTTTACTGGGACGAGTTAAGAAACCTGTTGTAATGGGGACTTCAAAGAAAACGTTTATCGGAAGTTACAACTGAAATATCAGTGGCTGCAAATGCAGCGCAAGATGGATAGACAATGGTGTGTCCTTCTGATCCTGAATCACTGGAGCTAGTTATTTACATTTTGTAGGAGACCAAGGTATCCATTTCTAATATCTGTACAATTCATTGCCCAGATTTTTATAGCTACCTTATTTTTTAAAAAGGATCTGTTTCTCTTTGTGATGTTTCTCTTTCGAAAATGCACTTGATTTTCTTCGTTGTGTTGCTTTTACACTAAGAATGTAACCAGGGATACTGGAGAATTTTCTGAACTATTTGTGCACACTGCTAAATTTAACATTTTAGCAGTTTCTAATCATCTGAATATTTGTTTATTTGAACGATGTGATCTTCACAGCTGATTGGTTTAATATTTGGTATACTTGTTTCACCAGTCATTCAATCTTGGCGGTTTAGATCCTGATTAAGAGGTATAAGTGCCAGTTCTGCATTGGACATAGAATTAAGTTTGAAGGTGCCCCGGCTAAGGGAGGGAGGCTGGGTGGATTTTGATTTGTAAGAAATTGCAATAAGCTGACAATGTAAAGGATTTCCTGAGATGAATTTTAGTTTGTGAAGTACATGCTTTATGAACACATATTTTGCAGGTACCTGTACAAACATAACTGATTGCATTGTTTATGTCAAAACATAGACCCTCTGCTTGACTGACATGCTTGAAAAACAACTTGCTGCCTTGACCTTTTTACCAATGCATTGAGTTTATGTAGAAACTCCTGCATCTGCACTGCATGCTGTTGGGGCTGTGAATTACTTTAATATGTTAATAGAATTGCATTGCTTTGACAGGCACTTCAGCCACATTATAGCAAACAGATGTGAAATGTTCTTGATTGTGTAAAAATAGATAACCAAAATATTTTGTGCGGTGTAAGTAATTTATGCTTCTTGGATGTTGGTTTTCTGCACAAACAAATGAAACATTCACCCATCACAGATAATAATGGTTGTCTAGTTAAATGATAAATTTTAGGGGTTTCATGTATTGTGTAGGAGATGAACCATTTGTAAATGGTGCAATTTTGTATTGCTAAAATATTTTGTTTACTGTAAGAAGCTAGTGCTACAAATGATAAATGAGAGGCTCCTACCAATATGAAGCTTTGTAGGTTCTGACAGCAGTTGATTCCCACTTAAATGAGGATTTTGTACGAATACATTGTATTGCTTTTCAGGTGGATATTTAATTCATCCTTGTGCTGTAGTTGGTGTGGACTATTTCCTGGAAACAGTCTTGCACACCTTGACTTTAGAGCATTCTAGTCAAGTAGTACATGTGACTCTCGAGTTACTTGCTTTGTGTCAGTGCATATCTAAAACCAATGGGGGTTTTGGACAAATGGTCCCAGTAACAGCAGACTTTGATAATTCCTTTCCTCGTTTACATTGCTTGACTCTGCAACATTTGCATTTCAGTCAGCATTTATATTGGTTGTAGTGTTGATTTTTGCACTTTGTATTTTAAGTTGTTGCAGTGCTGGATTGTTACTTTTTTTATTTACAGACTTGGTAAAGTATTTTATGTGACAGAATACTCACTGATTTTAATAATCCTCTGTTTTCCCCAAGCTGCAGAGGTTCGTATCATGGAGCCTTGATGACCACATTTGAAGTTTAAATTAGATTTCCCATTAATTTGTTTCTATCTCAAGTTGTTGATGCTATTAGATCTTGAAGTTCTGATTTAGGATTTAATCACCAATGAGGCAACAGCACAAAATACAGCCCTTTCCCAGCCTCCTCATAATTTAGAGGACAAACCAACAAACGATACAAGCAAATGTCGGACCGAGTTATCTGAGCTTTGGTGGCTGGATTGCCAAGGCTTGGAGACCATGTTATAGCCCTTGGGCTACAGATTGGAGATCCTGCTGTTTGTATGCGCAGAATGTATTTACATATACATCTTAGACAGCCAGCCTTAATGACTCCGCTGTAGTTATTAAATTACACTATAATTGCAAAGTGGCTCTGAAGACAACAACAATAACTTGCATTTATATAGCGCCTTTTAATGTAGCCCACAAAGACAGAAGCTTGAACACCCCTGAGGTGCAGCCTTGGTGTGAGACTGATAGTGCTGATATTGAATCTTGCCAATTTGCTGCTACTCCAGTGTATCCTGAGAACCCTGTATGCTGATTTTAAATTGCCGTTTTTTTTCTGCCTAAGTTCCTGGCCACTGACTCTTAGCTAAGTCAAAACTATGCTGTGACAGAGATGAGTGAAAAGCAGCTCTTCGTTGCAATAATCTGGAATTCAAGCCATTGTATGAATCACAGAATTACTGAGCAATGAGTCCGATCCCCATGGTGACTTATTGGCCACTGTCCATTCAAATTTAAAAAAAAACTTGCTTACACTTATCCCCAGCAAAATAATCTAATGCTGAATACTCCACAGAATATGGTGAGAGCAATCTTCCTTTGTTTCTTGGACATGAGCAAATGAAACATTTTTACATTAAGGATACTTTCGAGCTGACGCAGAAATGTTTTCTTGGCTGTCATTAAATAGCAGATTACTTCACCAGTTGAAAATTGCAATAGTGCAGTAAACTATTTCAAATTGTACACAATTACTTTACACATGAAATATTGATCTGAGTCAGCTCTAGTCTAGTCATTGCCCATCGTTGTCAAAATGCTTCTAAGACTATGAAAAAACTGGGTGTGTGTCAGCTGAAATCCTGTTTCATGTCAGGAATTTGCTGAAGCAGTCACATGGGCAGTAAATAACACATTAGCAATGACTTCCAATGGAAGCTGAACGGACACGGTCTACAGCCAAAAGCACCATCTATGCCAGCCATCATCACCAGGACCTGTTTTGACAGAAATAATGCAGAGATTCCCACTCTTAATGAAAAATATGCCACCTATAGTAGTTATGTCAATGACAGGAAATCCATTGTAAAGAAACACTACACAAACGTAACAAAAAATGCAGGTTAAATTGAACTAGTGGTGAAAAAAGAATGTAAAACAGGTCCGGTTATATGCAGACCAGCATGTCTCAAAAGAAAACCTTCTATGATGCACTGAAGTTTGTATGGAGCAATCACCCATTGTGCTGCTTTCCCCACTAATGCAGTTGGTTATGCTATGATCACATGAACTACCAGAACATTAGGTTGAACATTTCAATTAACTCCTCAATAGACCTTCAGTAATAAATGCTTTTGTAGCCAGAATTTCACAGGAACCAATTCAAAAATTCTCTGAAACTACCCATCGCTCTAAATGAAGTACAAAAGACCATCCTTAAGCTAAGAATGGCATGGCATGGCAGTTGGCACTGCAGCAGAGTTGCCTAGCTATTGCAAAGCACCTCTTAATTCTTCAACAGATCGGGGATAAAGAGATTGTTCTAGGAACATGGGAACAGGAGTAGGCCATTCAGCCCCTCGAGCCTGGGATGCCATTCAATTAATCATGGCTAATTTCTATCTTAAATCCATTTATTGTATAAATGTACAATAAATGTAATGAGGAAGGAGGCATTGCTAGACTTGGTTCCAGGGAATGAGGTGGGCCAAGTTGAACAAATGTCAGTTAGGGAGCAGCGATCATAGTATCATAAGGTTTGGAATAGCTATGGAAAAGGACACGGATCACTCTAAAGTAAAAATACTCAATTGGAGGAGGGCCAATTTCAATGGGATGAGAAGAGTTCTGGCCCGGGTAAATTGGAATCGAAGATTGGCAGGCAAATCTGTAATTGAACAATGGGCTGCCTTTAAAGAGGAGATGGTTCGGGTACAGTCTAAGCACATTCCCACAAAGCAGAAAGGTGGGGCAACTAAAGCCAGAGCTCCCTTGATGACAAAAGAGATCGTGAGCAAGATGAAACAGAAAAAAGGGGCGTATGACAGATGTCAGGATGATAACACAAGTGAGAACCAGGCAGAATATAGAAAGTTCAGAGGGGAAGTGAAAAAGGAAATAAGAGGGGCAAAGAGAGAGTATGAGAATAGACTGATGCCGAAAATATAAGGGAATCCAAAAATCTTTTACAGACATCTAAACAGTAATCGGGTAGTAAGAGGAGGGGTGGGGCCGATTAGGGACCATAAAGGAGATCTACTCATGGAGGCGGAGGGGATGGCCAAGGTACTAAATGAGTACTTTGCATTTGTCTTTACCAAGGAAGAAGATGCTGCCACAGTCTCAGTAAAGGAAGATATAGTTGAGATACTGGATGGGCTAAAAATTGTAGAGGTACTTGAAAGGCTATCTGTACTTAAAGTAGATAATTCACCCAGTCCGGATGGGATGTATCCTAGGTTGCTGAGGGAAGTAAGGATGGACATTGTGGAGGTACTGGCCATAATCTTCCAAACATCCGTAGATACGGGGGTGGCACCAGAGGACTGGAGAATTGCAAATGCTACACCTTTGTTCAAAAAAGGGTGTAAGAATAAACCCAGCAACTATAGGCCAGTCAGTTCAACTTCAGTGGTGAGGAAACTTTTAGGAATGATAATCCGAGACGGAATTAACAGTCACCTGGACGAGTGTGGTTTGCCTGACAAAAATCTATTAATCTCAGTTTTTAAATTTTGAATTGACCTAGTCTCAACAGCTTTTTGGGGGAGACGCTTCCAGACGACTTCTACCTTTTGCGTGACGAAGTGCTCCCTGACTTTACCTCTGAAAGGCCTAGCTTTAATTTTAAGGTTATGCCCCTTGTTCTGGACTCTCCCCACCAGAGGAAATAGTTCCTATCAAATCCTTTAATCACCTCAATTCGGTCACCCCTTAATTTTCTATACTCAAAGGAATACAAGCCTAGATTATGCAACCTGTCTTCATAATTTAACCCTTTCAGCCCCAGTATCATTTGGGTAAATCTGCGCTGCAACCCTCCAGGGCCAATATATCCTTCCTGAGGTGCGGTGCCCAGAACTGAAAGCAGTACTCCATATGCAGTAGAACCAGAGCTTTATACAACTGTAGCATAACTTCCACCCCTTTGTATTCCAGTTCCTTTGAAATAAAGGCTGACATTCCATTAATCTTTTTGATGACATTTTATACCTGTTCACTGGTGATTTCGGTATATGGACCCCTAAATCTCTCTGTTCCTCCACAGTTCCTAGCTTCTCACCATTTAGAAAATACTCTGGTCTATTTTTCTTGGGCCAACATTAATGACCTCACACTGAACTTCATCTGTCACAGTTTTGCCCACTCAATTAATCTGTCAATGTCCCTTTGCAACTTTCTGTTCCCATCTACACTACTTATTAAACCATCTAACCGTGTCATCAGCAAACTTAGATATACAGCTCTCCATTCCTTCCTCTAAGTCGTTGATAAATATAGTGAAAAGCTGAGGTCCCAGTACAGATCCCTGGAGGACACCATGGGCTTGATGTTACCAGGGCTGCGGGTTTGCGGCGGGGGGGCTATTGGGCGTGTGGGTAACGCGCCCGGCGAAATCAGTCTGCACCGCGCGCGATCGCAACCTAATTGGATCCACTTACCTGGTCTTCTGGGTTCCCCACTGCTGATCTGCGCGTCGGGGGGACTGCGCATGCGCAGTAAGCTCTGTCAGCTGGAGGAGCTCTATTTAAAGGGGCAGTCCTCCACTGACTGATGCTGCAACAAATAGGAAAAAATACAGCATGGAGCAGCCCAGGGGGAAGGCTGCTCCCAGTTTAATGATGCCTCACTCCAGGTATCATTAGATGGGGTGAGGAGGAGGGGGAGGACAGAGATCTTCCCCCTAGCGGGCGGGAGGAAGCGGCCTGCCTCTGCCACCAGGAAGGCCTGGCTCGAGGTGGCAGAGGAGGTCACCTGCACCACCAACATATCGCCCACCTGCATACAGTGCAGGAGGCACTGCAATGACCTAAGTAGGTCAGCCAAAGTGAGTACACTTACTCATTCCCCTACACTCCGTCTGCCACATCACTGCCCCCACCCCACATCTCCTTCTGCACTGCCAACACTACTCTGTCACATCACCCCTCACACCCACTCAAAGCTCATCCTCATCTTACCTGCACTTACTCACCTCGCCAGTACTCATCCTGCCACTACCACTCAACCCAATCCTCATACAATCTCATGGCTCTATCTCATACTCACCCTCTCATGCATCTCTTTCACGGTCAGCCTCACTCAACCTGCCACTACCTGTGCTGCAGTCACAGGGCATGCATCACATATGTGCAGTAGGAAGTGTAAGGCAAACGTGTCGTGAGCATGAAGGGGTGCACAAGGGTGTTTGAAGGTTTGTCATGGTTTTTACTTATATTTAATTTCTGACCAACTCACATCACATATTGGCACCACTACTGCCACATCTTTGCGAATCTTGTCCAGTTTGTGCAATAGCCCTTTCCTGAGGATCACAATGAAGACCCACACCTGATGCCACCCATTGTGTCACTGCAGAGTGGGTATAGGTGTATTTGCAGGGCTCTTTTGTGCGGACAACTGAGAGACGTTGGCGATGTCCCCGGTGGCACCCTGGAAGGATGCGGAGGAGAAGTTGTTGAGGGCAATGGTGACTTTGACAGCGACAGGTAAGAAGATGGTGCTCGGGCCAGCCGGGAGCAGCTCGGCATGAATGAGGCTGCAGATGTCCACGACTACATGTCGAGTGACTCTGAGCCTCCATGTGCACTGCTGCTCAGAGAGGTCCAGGAAGCTGAGCCTCAGTCTGTGGACCCTGTGGCGAGGGTAGTGCCCCCTGCGACGCATCTCTCTTTGCGGTTGCCCTCTCTCCTGCTGTGCAGGTGGATGTGTCACAGCACTATGTTGTGGAGCTCCACGTGTCAGAGGTGGACGGCTTGGCCGGCGAGGCTGGTGATGCTGTTCGCCCTCCGAGGAGGTCATGACTGCAGCTACGGCAGCCCCCATCCAGAAGATGTGCATCTGAGGGGGTCCGCAAGGTAGGTACATGTCTCTGGACCCTGAGGTAAGTGTGCAAATTGGTGAATGTGATCGTCAGGAGGAGGGTGGTGGAGGCCAAACTTTGTCCCAAGTGACAGAGTGGCCACCTGCAATGAATGAGGGTCTCTCCCCTACCTGTCAAATGGACCTCTGCAGCTGCCACAGGCTGATAGCTGCAACACGTCCATTTCAACTGGGAGTGTTTCCCCCAGTATGGGAAACAGTCCCAGTTGTTTCTAAAATCCCGCCCCTCCTGACATATTCCCTTAATCAGGTCTGTTAATGACCTGAAATACCTGAATAAATACTCTCAAGTGGCACCCCGCCAGCTTTAATTGCCTGCGGGAGTCCCACATGCGGGGGCTGCCCGCGCACGTCGGCGCGTCGGTGGGGAACCCGAAGTGGTCGGGTTGGAGCCGGGCTCCCAACCCGCTCTGGGATTCACCGATTTTCGGAGCCCCCCCCTTGCAGGAACGCACCCGATAGCGGGTGCTAAAATAGAGCCCCATTAGTCGCATCCTGCCAATTGGAGTACATACCTATTATCCCTACTGTCTGTCTTCTACCAATTCTATACTCATTTAATAAGTTGCCTCCAATTCATGCGCTTTCATTTTTGGTAACAGTCTCATATGTGGAATTTTATTGAATGCCTTCTAGAGTTGAAGGATGTGTCCGTTGTCACATTGTACAAATGTAAGGGTGACCATTCTGATTGTGGAAACTACTGTGGCATTGCACATCTGTCTGTTGCTGGGAACATCCTAAGGGTCTTCCTGAATCGTCTAAACAAGATCACCACACACTATGGGCTTGATTTTCCCGGGAAATTGCGGGTGCGTTGGGGCTTCGAAAATTGGGGAAATTCCGTTTGGGTTCTGAGCCCAATTCCAACCTGCAGACTTCTGGGTTCTCCATTCACGCGTCAATGGTGTGCGCTCGCCTCCCGAATGTGGAAGTCCCACCGACAATTAAAGCTGGCGAGATGCTCATTTACATAGCTGTTGAGGTAGTTTAAGTACTTGAGGTACTTAATTTTCTCCACATTTTGGGAGGGGTGCGATTTTGAAGCATTCTCAGCGTGTTTCCTGTGCTGTGGGAAACACTCCATGTTGCAACAGACGTGTTTCAGCCAGCAGCCAGTGGGAGATTCAAATGCTTATTTGACAGATGGGGAGAAAAGGTCACTCATTGCAGCAGGGCACTCTGTTATTTCAGACAAAGTTTTGGCTGCAAGATCTTCGTGTTTGCACTGAAAATTCTTACCTTCCATTCAAAATTCTGCTGTTCAAACATATTTAACTACTTTGCAGACCCCCTCAAGCTCTCACCATCAGGATTGGGGGGGGGGGGGGCGGTGGGGGGGTGGTGGGGGGGTGCCATGGCTGCATTCGCCACTACATCTGAAAACAAGCAACATCATCAGCCTTGCCAGGCATGATGTCCACCTCCGCCACGTGAAGCTCCACAACACAGTGCTGCACCTCAGGCACCTGCACAAGAGCACAGAGGGCAACAACAGAGAGGGGCACTGCTTGAGGAGGCCCCATCCACAACTGCCATCCACATGGAGGAGGAGGCGAAGGAGGAGCAGGAGCAACCCATGGGCAGAGCAGTGGCTCACCTGGCTGCTCGTGAGGCCAGGGAGTCACTGATATGTGAACGGTTCTCCTAACATCAGTCAGTGTGAAGTGTCCAGTCCTCACACCATCTGGATCGAGCAGCGTCCGCACCAGCACCACCCCCCCCCCCCCCCACCCCTCCCTGCATAAAACAGGCCTGCAACTACACATACACTTACTGTGTGACATCAATGGGTGGCATCAAGTGTCGCCGTTCATGGTGAACCTCATGAAAGGGCCCTATTATAGAAGCCAGTTAAAAATGGCCAAGATGTGACAGTAATGGTGACAATCATAATATTTAATGCGAGTTTAACATAAAGCTAATATAAATAAAAAACATGACCAACTGTCAATCACCCTTGTGCATACCCTTCGTGCTTACAAAACCTTCGCCTTTCTCTTCCGACTACTTCTACGTGATGCATCCCCTGTGGCTGCAGCAGAGGTAGTGGCAGGTTGTTCTTGTTCATGCCCTGACTGATTAGATGCTTTCGGCCTACGCCATCTGGGTTTTGGTGCCGTGAGGGCCCCTCCAAAGACTGCTCCACCTGCACTTGTGCAGGGACAGGCTTGGCCACCTAAAGAGGAGGCAGCATTGCGGGTACTGATTGAGAGGGGGCAACAGGTGAGACGTGGGAGCACTTTGAATGGTGACCCCACTTCCATGTCCTCTTTTGCCATCATCCCTCTCCTGGGGCAGGCCCACATCACTCCTACCACCCTGCTGGATGACAGTTTGGAGGATATGTGTGAAGCCTTGGAAGGCCAGCACTAGTGTATCTGCCTGCCTGTTTAAGGAAGCAGAATGTTGTTCACGGTGAGTCCGCGCGGACAGAGAAGGTTGAGAGGAGATTTGATGGAGGTATTTAAAATCATGAAGGGTCTGGACAGAATAGATACAGGGAAACTATTCCCATTGGCGGAAGGGTCAAGAACCAGAGGACATAGATTTAAGGTGATTGGCAAAAGAACCAAAGGTAACATGAGGGAAAAACTTTTTTACACAGCAAGTGGTTAGGATCTGGAGTTCATTGCCAGGATGGGTGGTGGAGGCAGATTCAATCGTAGTTTTCAAAAGGGAAGTGGATAAGTACTTGAAAGGAAAGAAATTGCAGGGCTGCGGGGGAGTGGGACTAGCTGGATTGCTCTTGTATAGAGCCAGCACGGACTCGATGGGCCGAATGGCCTCCTTCCGTGCTGTGTAACCTTTCTATGATTCTATGATCTGACAGACTTTTGACACTGTTAGCAGAGAGGGACATTGGAAACTCCTGGCAAGTTTATCAGTTACTCAACAGCTACATGATGGAATATCAGGAAGTGTGATAATTAGTGTTTGATGTTTTCTCTGATTTAGTAACATTAACTAAAGATGTTATTTGTCACCTACTCTGTTTGTTTATCTCTGCCACGCTGAAAGCTACAATTTGAAACCTCCAGGAATCAAGTCCAAAAATAAAGAAACCATTGCATGTGAGATCCTGATTGCAGATCACAAACTGTGCTTTCATGGTCCACACTTTAGCAGATCTCCAGACCATCTTGTATCTGAAACCAAGAACTTGACTCAGTGGTGGCACTCTCACGTAGGTTAACACCCTACTCCAGAGACTTGAGCATGTACTTTAGGCTGACGCTTCATGCAGTACAATGGGCATGCTGCACTTTGAGGTGTCATCTTTCAGATGTTAAATTGAGGCTTTCTCAGGTGGATGTAAAATATCCCAGGGCACTAGTCAAAGGAGCGCAGGATAATTCTCCTGGTTTCCTGGCCAACATTTATCCATCAACAAACATCACTGTTTGTGAGATCTTGCTGTGTGTAAATTGGCTGCCGCGCTTCCCTACATTACAACATAGAAACATAGAAAATAGGAGCAGGAGTAGGCCATTTGGCCCTTCGAGCCTGCTCTGCCATTCAATACGATCGTGGCTGATCCTTTATCTCAATTCCATATTCCCGCTCTCTCCCCATATCCCTTGATGCCTTTTGTTTCTAGAAATCTATCTATCTCCTTCTTAAATACATTCAGTGACTTGGCCGTAGCCTTCTGTGGTAGAGAATTCCACAGGTTCACCACCCTCCCAGGGAGAAATTTCTCCTCATCTCAGTCCTAAATGGCCTACCCCGTATCCTGAGACTGTGACCCCTCGTTCTAGACCCCCCCCCCAGCCAGGGGAAACATCCTCTCTGCATCCAGTCTGTCTAGTCCTGTCAGAATTTTATACGTTTCAATGAGATCCCCGCTCATTCTTTTAAACTCTAGTGAGTACAGCCTAGTCAACCCCAATTTCTCCTAATACGACAGTCCTGCCATCCCAGGAATCAGTCTGGTGAACCTTCGCTGCATTTCCTCTATGGCAATGCAGCACTCGATACTCCAGGTGTGGTCTCACCAAGGCCCTGTATAACTGCAGTGAGACATCCTTGCTGCTGTACTCAAATCCTCTTGCAATGAAGGCCAACATACCATTTGCCTTCCTAACTCCTTGCTGCACCTGCATGTTTGCTTTCAATGTCTGGTGTACAAGGACACCCAGGTCCCTTTGTACATCAACATTTCCCAATCTATCACTATTTAAGTAACACTCTGCCTTTCTGTTTTTCTTTCCGAAGTGGATAACTTCACATTTATCCAAGTTATACTGCATCTGCCATGTATTTGCCCACTCACTCAATTTGTCTAAATCGCCTTGAAGCCTCACAACAGTAACTACACTTCAATGGTACTTCATTGCTGTAAAGTGCTTTGGGACGTCCTGAGGTTGTGAAAGGCAGTATATAAATGCAAGTTCTTTTTATTACTTTCTATGGCCTTAAGATTGAGGTTACGTTCTAGACAGCATCTATTTACTATCCAGACCACCATCGCTGTTCACTAAGGGAATATCGCTGAGATTAGTCTTGGAATTTACCTGTCCTTTCATCGTTATTGAGGGATGTCTGTTCAGTATTTGGCTGTCTGAGAAAATGATTATGGGATGAATGTGAGCTGAAAATTAAGTCCAGGTTTGAAGTTTTTATGGCAGTCGTCCTGTTGACTCATCTGTATGATCATAAAAATTGGATAGTTTTCAAATGCCACATCAAAGACCTTGAAAATACCCACCTACGTGGTCTTCACACAATGATGAGCATCAGAAGGCAGAACATGATTGTAAGCACTGAGGTCCTCGTTTGTCAGAGATCTAAGCTCAGCTGAGATGATCGGTACACATTCTGAGGATATCTGATGAGAGAATGCCAAAATCATCACAGCTGAAAGGACCAAATCTTTTCACGAAGGACAGTTCAAGCTTAATAAGGGCACATTGAAAAAGAATGTAACCACCTGTCAGATTAAGATGGAATCCTGGATGCAGTGTGCTACATTCTTGATGGTAGAATACCATTGACAAAGATGAATGTTCCTTTGAGACAACATATTGATGCAGTACAGGAGAAAAGAAAAAGACAAACTGGCAAACTAAGTGAAATAAGGTCTGCAGTCGACTACACTAAGTATGGTCACTTTTGCCTCTTGCCTATCTGATAAGTGAGCTATATCAGAGGCCACAAGAGCAGAGATCACTGTAACACCCCAGGCTACGGCATGATCAAAATATCATCTTTGCTCCACTGGATAGCTACCCAATATTTGAAAGATCTGGGGCTCTGCCTAATGACAAAAATTGCATGAATGCAGTCGGGGGTCATGCATCAGAGTGGTCACTGGGGATCCCAGCCAGGTTAACACAAGCGTCCTACAGTTGATACAAAAATTGAATAGGTTCAAGCAGAAGAACTATTATGTGAAATTACCCGCTATTGAGCCCAAGTAGGGGCTGAATTTGGTGACTCCATTAAATTATTGTTTTTAATACCTTTATTCTTGCATTCTGAGAGTAAGGACGTGTGATAATTTATGATGCTTTCACCCTGGTTTTACGAAGTGAAAGGGGAGGGTTATGTATAATCCATCGTATTGCGACATTCAGTTTTGAGCACATGGCACTACTTCAATGATGTGAAATTTATGACCTCATGAAAGTAGTCTTGCCAGTTATTTGAAGAAGTATATACTTTTTTAATTCATTCTCAGGATGTGGGCATCACTGGCAAGGCCAGCATTTATTGCCCATAGCTAGTTGCCCTGAGGAGCAGGTGATGGCGCGCCGTCTTGAACCATTGTAGTAGCGGTTTGATACAACTGAGTGGCTTTGTAGGCCACTTCAGAGGGCAGTTAAGAGTCACATGTAGGCCAGACTGGGTAAGGGCAGCAGATTTCCTTCCCTAAAGGATATTACTGACCCAGTTGGGTTTTTACTTTTACTGATACCAGCTATTTTATTTCCAGTTTTTTTTAAACTGAGTTCAAATTCTCAAAGTGCCATGGTGGAATTTGAATTCTCCAGATTATTCGTCCAGGCCTCTGCATTACTAGTTTTATAACACTACCACTACTCTACCGTACCTATTGTATGTGAATCAATTGTAAAAACAAAATCTTTCTGTTCAATATTAGTACTGTGACATTTCAATTTTCTTTCAGAGTGCTTCCAGCTCCACTGATGACATTCCAATTACAACACAGCTTTATCAAAGCAGCCAGTAAGTGCAGAATCTTTACTCTACTGGATTAATGGAACTGCCATACAGTTAGTGCAGCAGATAGTGTTTCTACCATTTCAACCCTGCTAGATAAACAGGAACTGCCTGTATTTAGCATAAAAAGGATTTGTGAAATGTAAAATCCTGTTGGACCATTAAATCTGCTTCTTCCAACAGGCCAGAGTAGTAGAGATATAGGCTGAGTAAATATTCTGAAGCTTTGCTCAATTACCTTTAGGGAAGTATTTGTGCAGAACTCTCTCTCAGGATATTAATATGTAGGTAGGATACAGTCCATGATAGAGCAGATTTTACCTGATAATGAACAGCTCTTTGAAAAGTTTGCAAGAAAATTCTAAATTTTCTTGACTCTCAAAGGTATCAGAGAAAAAACTCAACCCCCCCCTGAAATTTGCAATCTGTTCCCCTTTATCCAGTCAGTAACCACGACATACAGATCAGGAAAGTTCCAGGTTCAATCATATACTCTGCTTTGGTCATTCACACCTCACTCAGATTAAGCAAGATCTCACCCAATGTTCACACACTGACCGGTCTAGCAGGGGGTACTGGTTCCCGGTCAGAAGTAGGAGCCCTGTCCGGATTTCCCTTTGCTAATCCAGGAGTATTCCCGGGGATGAGGGGGCGGACATATGAGGAGAGGTTGAGTAGATTGGGACTCTACTCATTGGAGTTCAGAAGAATGAGAGGCGATCTTATTGAAACATATAAGATTGTGAAGGGGCTTGATCGGGTGGATGCGGTAAGGATGTTCCCAAGGATGGGTGAAACTAGAACGAGGGGGCATAATCTTAGAATAAGGGGCTGCTCTTTCAAAACTGAGATGAGGAGAAACTTCTTCACTCAGAGGGTAGTAGGTCTGTGGAATTTGCTGCCCCAGGAAGCTGTGGAAGCTACATCATTAAATAAATTTAAAACAGAAATAGACAGTTTCCTAGAAGTAAAGGGAATTAGGGGTTACGGGGAGCGGGCAGGAAATTGGACATGATTTTAGATTTGAGGTTAGGACCAGATCAGCCATGATCTTATTGAATGGCGGAGCAGGCTCGAGGGGCCGATTGGCCTACTCCTGCTCCTATTTCTTATGTTCTTATAGTATTCAGGACAGATGTAATTCTTCCATCCTGCTCTGGCTGAGATCTGGTAACCTGACACAGATTGGAGATTGAACCTGGAGCTTTCGCGATCTGTATGACATGGTTGCTGACTGGATAAAATCAGTGAGCTATTAGGGAAGCGGATTGCAAATTTCGGGGGGGGGGGGGGGGGCGGGTTTGAGTTTTTTTTCTCTGATACCTTTGAGAGTCAAGAACATTTTTGAATTTTCTTGCAAACTTTCCAAAGAGCTGTTCGTAGAGCAGATTTTATCTGACAATCATGGACTATATCCTACCTACGTAATATCCTGAGAGAAAGTTCTGCTTAAATACTGCCCTAAAGGTAATTGAGCAAAGCTACCGAATATTTACTCAGCCAATAACTCCAATACTCTGGTCTCCTGCCCTCTACAGGCAAACCTCCTGCTCCCCTTCCACCCCATCCACCAGTAGGAGACAAATCAGTGTGGTACGTAGAATACTTGATCAACGCAACCTGTACTGATCCCTCTAACGCGCAATTCTGTTTTCTAGTGGATAATTCTAGATAGGGAACTGCTGTCTTCTGTAGAGCTTTTGATCTCCTATCATAGTGCTTAAAATATTTTTAAACAGATACCCAAATCTTTCAACTTTTTATGTTGGTACGAACTAAATTCAGAAAATCATAGGGCATACCATGAATAGACAATCTTAATATTATTTACATTTTCAACCTATGGTGACATTATGACTGTAATCACTAAGGTAGGTTTATTAAACCTACATAACATCATAGCATTAGGCAAACTAATAGACCATCTGGTTGGTTGAAAGAAACCTTCCATTTTTAGGCCTCCCTATTAGCTGGAATTAGACTAACTTGAGAACTATTAATTTGGAAAATGGGTACCAGGGCATTTTTAAATGGGAACACCAGACTTACTGGAGGTAAACCACAAGTATTGTAATTCTGTTTTTGGTTCCTATTAGAGTTGGATAATCCAGAATCGAGACTGTCCGAGATACACAAATATGTGCATCGGCTACCGGAGAAGAACAGGGCAATGTTGGAAATAACGATAAAACATTTGGCAAAGTAAGACAAAGCTCCTTGCTTTAGTTGGTTTGAAAGGGTTTCTGTCATAGGAACATAGGAACAGGAGTAGGCCATTCAGCCTCTCGCTTAGATCATGGCTGATCTGTATCTTAACTCCATCGACCTGCCTTGGTTCCGTAACCCTTAATACCCTTGCCTAACAAAAATCTATCAATCACAGTTTTGACATTTTCAGTTGACCTAACCTCAACAGCTTTCACTGATTATATTTTCTTTACAAAGTACCTACATTAACTCTTCTATATAATAAATGCTGACGGTGATAAAATGATAAAGTGTAACATGTTTGTGCACTGTTCGGTTGCACTCTTGAGCAGCAGACCACGGCTTTATGCCTTCAGTTTTGTGACACTTTGACGTCGTAATTTTGGTAGGGTGGTTGAGTGAAGCAGTGATAAAAGGAGAAAACAATCTCTGACAGTTTTTTTTGTAGCTAGATATAACCTGGCATTGAGCAATCCAGGAGTAGATTGGCTGCTTCTTTAGGCACAAATGGTGTATACCATGTTATAGGCAGCTAACATAGCTGTTCGCTATGTTTTTTTTAAAAAAAGCTGTGTGCTCAGTTGTTTTCTTGCTTTACAGGGAATCACTTGGCTTTCACTCAGTGTTTCACTCAGCCACCCTGCCCAGGTTGAAGGTGGAGAAAAGAGTTGCCTTGTGTTAATATTTTTGTAGCAATTTTGTTTTAAAATTTCTGCAAAAGTTCCTTTTTAAAGACGGTATATCTTAGAAAATTGTAGGACTTCAGCACAACAATTTAATAGCCAGTAACAAGTACATCCTTGGCATCAGCTTTGTGAAAGCAAGGCATCAGGTCAAATGGTCAGAAACAAAAATCTAATTGAAGCTTTTGAATCTGCCAAATTAATCAGTCATGGGGTATATTGCCATAGTAACATTAGCTTTCTGAGATGCACAGGACAGGAGCTGGATTTGACCTTCAATGTAGTGAATCAGACTCATTTTCACCTATCAATTAGCTAAAGTCCTGTTGTGATTTAGACATGTATTTTACAAAATGTACATCAATTGTAACTGATCATTCTGCCACAATTTTAAATTTAAATTGTATTTTATTGTGACATCTTTTGTAATTCATTTTGAGATATTTTCCCCAATATTCTTCCATGGATCGCGACTATATCCTATAATTATGTCACAACACCTTATAACCTTTTGGTGACAACAGTTTTAACTGTTTATAGCAGAATCATAATCAAATTACTAGTAACTTTCATTCTAATTTTCTAATTACCCAACTCATAAATGAGTCATATTGAGTGACTCAGTGAATCTCTGTGGTTACTGTCTCTTGTGACATCCTCTGTGTAGCCTAGGTTTATTTTAAGGTGTCTGTTATTGTTGTGTGCAGGTCACCTGTTTGTTGTAAGGCAGCCAGTATCGGTCCCTATTTAGTGTAAAGCAGTGTATAAGTGATTTGGCCATTTTCCTAGAATTTGCTTATCAGCTACCTAAGATTTTGGCTGATGAGCCAGTTGTTTTGTTTTGAACAATTGCAATATTCTAAAATAATTTTGCTGGTCAGTATTCAATCGGTGAGTTCATTCTCTCTTGTCACCCAGGGTGTCCAGTAACCACAAACAGAATCTGATGACCGTGGCGAACCTGGGTGTGGTATTTGGACCAACTCTGCTCAGACCACAAGAGGAGACTGTGGCAGCAATCATGGATATCAAGTTCCAGAATATAATTGTTGAGATTTTAATAGAGAACCATGAAAAGGTAAGCATTTCAGAAAACTTGCTCAGATTCAATGGTGCATAGGCACCCATAGCCCTTTGTTGTCTGTATACAGGTTTTTAAACAGACCACTAAAAGATGTGTTCACTTCCACTCTGTGTTTTCATGATAATTACTGCACCAATGATTGATGGATATAAATAGCTGCGCTATTACACAGTGGTGATGGGAGGGGCTTGGGGGAGAGGAGAGATTCCATTTAATTCTCACATCATAACAACAATAACCCTTAATTGGCTTCTGATGACCCCCCTACCCCCTTAGGCTGCAAAACTTAATTTTGCTTACCTGCTCAACAGACAATTGCTTTCCCAATTTAAATCTTTCTATTTTATTCTATCTTATTCCTCACTCTTGCATAACTTTTTTTTGCACATTACTGGGTTACACTTAAACACTTTTTAATTGATTGTATGGATATAATGTTACATGCCAACCATGTGAATTTTACATGGGAAGTCAGCATTTCATGGCTGTTATCCAGTTGTCCATGTTTCTAGGTGAAAATAAGTGCAGATTGAAATTTATTGCCCTCTTTGGAGGCCAATGCACTACAGGTCAATTCCAATGCATGTGTGCTGCTTTGTCATATGGCTTCTTTACTTGGGCAGTCAATAGGTGGAGAGTGCAAGAGCTCGGTAGTGATTTGACTCCATCTGTTTTGCAGTGCAAAGCTTTTGTGAGAAATCTGAGTTTACTATTTTGTTTTTAGCAAAGCAATCTATTTATGCTTTGGATTTATTTAAAAACAAATCTATTTTTGATTTTTCAATTTATTTTGTTGGGATATTTTTATGGTCTCTGAATTTTCTTGAGATAAGTGATCAATTTTGCCACAGATAATACTAATAAAGGAACTTTGACACTGGGCAGTTGAAAGAGGGTAAAGGATTTAGTTGGACAGGAAAAGAACCTATGGTGTGTTGACATTCTTTGCAGTCAACTTTAAGTAATATTATGCAATGTATAAGTATGTGCAGATTACTAGAACTCAAACAATTTTTTTGAAAATCGTACATGACACAATTTGCATTTATAACAAAATGAGGTGGAGAGGGTACTTAACAATCTGTCAGACAATGTAGAACATCATCTTGTTCTCATCTCCTCTTGATGCTGGAAAATGCACCAGATTTTCTTCAGGGAATGCCCACAGATCTCCCCAGACGACCGATTTTATGCCTTTAGCACTCACACTCCCATCAGATTACCTGCTGCGCCTGTATGTTGAATTTTGTGTTTCATGTACAAAGACACCCAGATCCCTCTGTACCGCAGCATTTTGTAGTATTTCTCCATTCAAATAATATTTTGCTTTTTTATTTTTCCTCCCAAAGTGGATGACTTCACATTTTCCCACATTGTATTCCATCTGCCAAATTTTTGCCCATTCGCTTAACCTGTCAATATCCCTTTGCAGTCACTTTGGGCTCGATTTTCGCACCCCCGAGCGGGTGCGTTCGTAGTGAGGGGGCTGCGAAAATCGGGGATTCCCGGGGCGGGTCCGGAGCCCGGCTCCAACCCACCCACTCCCAGGTTCCCCAGTGACGGGCTGACATTCACGTGCAGCCCCCGCATGCGGGACTCCCATCGACAATTAAAGCCGGCGGGATGCCACTTAAGATAATTATTTAGGTACTTCAGGTTTTTTACAGACCTGATTAACATGATATTTTAGGAGGGGTGGGATTTTTAAGTCAACTGAGCTGGTTCCCGTACTGGGGGAAACACTCCCAGTTGAAATGGACGTATTGCAGCCATCAGCCTGTGGCAGCTGCAAAGGTCCATTTGACAGGTGTGGGGGTGGGGGGGGAGACCCTCACTCATTGCAGGAGGCCACTCTGTCGCTTTGGACAAAGTTTGGCCTCCACCACCCTCCTCCTAACAATAAAATTCACAAACTTGCACACTTACCCCGGTGTCCAGACACATGTACCTACCTTGCGGACACCCTCAAACGTACATCTTCCGGATGGGGGCTGCCGTAGCTGCAGTCATGACCTCCTCGGAGGATGAGCAGCATCACCAGCCTCGCCGTCCACCTCTGACACGTGGAGCTCCACAACACAGTGCTGTGACACATCCACCTGCACAGCAGGAGGGAGGGCAACCACAGAGAGAGATACAACGCAGAAGGCACTACCCTCGCCACAGGGTCCACAGACCGAGGCTCAGCTTCCTGGACCTCTCTGAGCAGCAGTGCACACGGAGGCTCAGAGTCACTTGACATGTAGTCGTGGACATCTGCAGCCTCATTCATGCCGAGCTGCTCCCGGCTGGCCCGAGCACCATCTTTTTACCTGTCACTGTCAAAGTCACCACTGCCCTCAACAACTTCTCCTCCGCATCCTTCCAGGGTGCCACCAGGGACATCGCCGACATCTCTCAGTCGATTGCACAAAAGAACCTTGCAAATACACCTACACCCACTCTGCAGTGACACAATGGGTGGCATCAGTTGTGGGTCTTCATAGTGATCCTCAGGAAAGGGCATTATTGCACAAACTAGACAAGATTCGCAAAGACGTGGCAGTAGTGGTGACAATATAATATGTAATGTGAGTTGATCAGAAATTAAATATAAGTAAAATCCATGACAAACCCTCAAACACCCTTGTGCATCCCCTTCATGCTCACGACACGTTTGCCTTACACTTCCTACTGCACATATGTGATGCATGCCCTGTGGCTGCAGCACAGGTAGTGGCAGGTTGAGTGAGGCTGACCGTGAAAGAGATGCATGAGAGGGTGAGTTTGAGATAGAGCCATGAGATTGTATGAGAATTGGGTTGAGTGGTAGTGGTGGGATGAGTACTGGTGAGATGAGTAAGTGCAGGTAAGATGAGGATGAGCTTTGAGTGGGTGTGAGGAGTGATGTGACAGAGTAGTGTTGGCAGTGCAGAAGGAGATGTGGGGTGGGGGCGGTGATGTGGCAGACGGAATGTAGGGGAATGATACCATCCTTTACTTCCTCAGTTAGCCATGGTTGGTTCACCCTTTTTGTGGAGTCTTTCCTCCTCACAGGGATATATTTTTGTTGCGAGTCATAAAATATCTTTTTAAATGTTTGCAACTGCTTATCCACCATCATACCATCTAATCGGTTTACCCCAGTCCACTTTAGCCAATTCCGCCCTCATTCCTTTATAATTGCCCTTATTTAAGTTTAATACAGTAGTTTCAGACCCAATATCCTCATTCTCAAACTGGATGTGAAATTCTACCATGTTATGATCACTGCTTCCCAAGGGATCCTTTACTTTGAGATCATTAATTAATCCTGTTTCGTTACCCATTACCTGATCCAAAATGGCCTGTTCCCTGGTTAGTTCTCCGATATATTGGTCTAAGAAACAGTCCCGAATACACTCTATGAACTCCTCCTCAGGAATATTTTTGCCAATTTGATTTGTCCAATCTATGTGAAAGTTAAAATCACCTATGATTATTTCATTACCTTTTTTACAAGCCCCCCTTATTGCCTGATTTCTACTTTGCCCTACAGTGTAGCTACTGTTCGGGGGCCTATATACTACTCCCACCAGTGATTTCTTTCCCTTGCTATATCTTACCTCCACCCAATTGATTTGACATCTTGATCTTCTGAGCCAAGATCATTTCTCACTATTATACGAATTTCATCCTTTATTAACAGAGCTACCCCACCACCTTTACCTTTTTTCCTAGCCTTCCGAAATGTTAAATAACCCTGAATATTTAGCTCCCAACCACGTCTCTGTAATGGCCACGAGATCATACCCATTTGTTTCTATGTGTGCCGTCAATTCATCTATCTTATTACGAATGCTGCGTGCATTCAGATAAAAAACCTTTAATTTTGTCTTTTTACCATTCTTTCCTACTCCAGCCCCATTTGCTAGTGCACTCTTATGGTTGTACGCTCTGTCCTTTCCTGACACACTCTGTTTATCATTACCCCCATCACTTTCCTGTATGACTTCCTTGTCTTTTCTCTATCAATCTAAACTTCACTCCACCTGAGCCCTCCCCTCTATTTAGTTTAAAGCCTTCTCTACCGCCCTAGTTATTCCGTTTGCCAGAACACTGGTCCCAGCATGGTTCAGGTGAAGCCAGTCCCAATGGAACAACTCCCTCTTTTCTCAGTACTGGTGCCAGTGCCCCATGAATTGAAACCCACTTCTCCCACACCAATCTTTGAGCCACGCATTCATCTCTCTGATCTGATTTACCCTGTGCCAATTTGCTCGTGGCTCAGGTAATAATCTGGAGATTATCACCTTTGTGGTTCTGCATTTTAATTTAGTCCCTAGCTGCTCAAATTCCCTCAGCAGAACCTCTTTCTTAGTCCTACCTATGTCGTTGGTACCTACGTGGATCACGACAACTGGATCCTCCCCCTCCCACTCCAGGTTTCTCTCCAGCCATGAGGAGATGTCCTTAACCCTGACACTGGATTGGCAACAAAGACTTCGGGACTCTCGTTCTTGGCTGCAGAGAACAGTATCTATCCCTCTAATTATACTGTCGCCTCCTACAACCACATTCCTTTTTCCTCCCCCCACTTGAATGGCCCCCTGAACCATGATGCCGTGGCCAGTTTGCTCATCCTCCCTGCAGTCCCTGCACTCGTCTACAATGGCTGCAAGAACCTCGTATTTATTGGACAAGTGCAGAGACTGAGTCTCCTGCAATGCTACCTCCTGAATCCCCGTACCGTTCTCACTTGCAGTCACACCCTCCTGTCCCTGACCCCTGGCCAATTCTACAATATTTAGTCTAAGGGGCGTGACTGCCTCCTGGATCAAAGTGTCCAGGTAACTTTCTCCCTCCTTGATGCCTCGCAAAGTCTGCAGCTCGGACTCCAGCCCCTCAACTCGGAGCCGTAGTTCCTCAAGCTGCAGACACTTACCGCAGATGTAATCGCCCTGGACAAAACTGTCCAGTAGCTCACATGTATTGCAGCTGCAACACATCTCCTGTCCTGTCATAACTATTTTATTTATTTAATTGATTACTACAATGCCAATCAAATTATATTTAAGTTGAACCAAGTGCTGGCCTTGTTTAATTTATTAAATTAAATTTAGTTTTTAAAAAAAAAAATTAGTTTTATGCTATAAGTTACTTAGCACACAGTCCTAAGAATGAAGAAAACAGAAGAGATGCTCACCACCAACCACCTACCTGCCTTACCTGTGACGTCACACTGCAGTTTGGTTTTGTTGTTGCTGTGACCCGCTCTCGGTACGCTCCTCTCCGCTCTGCTGTCTAAACAAATGCACCTTATCCCTTACTGCACCGAATCTCCTCACTCACCAAATTTCCAATTATAGACTCTGTCGAAACCAGACTCCATCGATAGCTGTTACTCTGTGCTCCCTCACTGAACTGAGTATTCTGCAACAAAGACTTCCTTTAAAGCCTTGGTTTACAGAACTGGTTCTTTTTGAGAACTTCCTCAGCAAAACCAGCAAAGTAACAAATGTAAATCAAGTTTGTAGAAGTTAAAGTAATCAAGCAATTAAAATGGCCTCTACTGGAGGATTGTGTGGTTTATTCAGTTCGGCGTACAACAGAGTGGTTAACAGTCAATGTGACAACTTAAAGTTAATCTGGTACTTCTAGCAATCTTAATACTAAGCAGTTACTAGTATAAAAAGTTGTAGATTTTTAGAATTTTAATGCTTTTAGTTTTGATGTGAACATTTTGGCTGAAATCTACTGAATTTAGTTATGATTCGTGTGTTTAGGCACATAAGAGCCAATTTCCCAACTTTGCGTTAGCAGCAGTGAGCCTTCTTGGTAGCACAAACTCAGAAAATTACTTCATGGAGTATAATCTGCCCCCTTGTCCAGTTGCATCACTGTTGGCATGAATGGACAGCCACAATGAGCATGTTAATGCATGTGTATAATGCGACAAGTGAAGTATATTGGAGATGTATGTATCCCAGTGTGATAAGATTTCTCCATTTCTGGAGATATGAGTATAGTAGAATGTCACTGATCTGCATACAAATTTACCATTGTTCTATTTTACTTATGTTGTATCTTCCTGGAAGTACATTTCTTAACATCTGCTGCTATATACAATGCAGATGTATGTCACAGCATGATTTTGTACTTTTGGGGCTGAAATGGATTCTGGCTTTTTAGAATAGAAAAAGAAATGTGATTTCCATTGAAGCAAAACTGATTATAATGTGATATCGGGAAACCAGAGAATCTAGCAAATCTTTGCCATAATTTCAATCTGGATCTCCCCACTATCTAAGATATTCAAGGAGAAATTCTGAAAATTTACCAAGAAGTGAACAGCAATTATATAACATGGTCAGGGAGTCTACATTTCTTCAATTGGATAAAGTTGGGTCCTTCAGGTTCATGCTACAGGAGCTTCCAACTTCGGTCCCATGCTAATTGAGAAGGTGTGCCATTTCTGTGAGCTAAGGACATCAGGACCATTTATAATAAGCACTCTGAAGAGATCCTTAAGGAAGTTATCTCACACCAGTTTGAGTTGAAAAGGGTGCAGCATAATTACAGTTTGGTGCAACGCTGCACTTAAAAAGTATCCAGACAGTACAATGGGCCCCTTGAATCTTTGAAAATGATGTTCATATTCTTGCTAGTGTTGGGAGAAAGTGTACACTCTCACTTGGTTTCTCCCAATTAAAATTAGCCAATAGGGAGCAGAGCAAAGACAGCAGTATAATTCCAGTTTGACAGAGCATTGCACTTGGGAGATGACAATCTAATGGTGAGGTTTCCTTACAAACTTAATTATGAGGGTGTGGGGCCAGAATTTCAAATGTCCCCAGAGGGTCCACGGGAAGATAATGAAAGGTCTCTGAGGTCATCCAGTTTCTGAATTTTTCTTTACTTTTGACTTACTACCATGTTATTTCTGTTGCTCTGTACCAGTGAAACATTTTCTGTAACTATGGTTCTGTTTTCCTTTGACACTACTACAAACATACGAAAATGTCAGACAGAAAAAAAGCATCTAGCTTGTCCCATACAGTTGTGATGCCTTATGCATCTTGTCTTATGCTATCTTAGATATATTCCTGATTAACAAGGGAGTCAAAGGTTATAGTAGGTAGACGGGAAAGTAGGGTTGAGGTCACAATCAGATCAGCCAGGATCATATCAAATGGCAGAGCAGGCTCGAGGGCCGAATGGCCTACTCCTACTCTTAATTCGTATGTTCGTATGTCAAGAGACTCCTTATCCCCTGCATGTCATGTAACCCCTTGGGAGAGCTGAAAAACCAGATCATCAATCCAATTAGGGAAAATAAAAATTGACTAAAAAAAATAAGGATTTAGTCTGTGACTGAATAGGGTTTACAGTTTAATTATCTAACTTGTCCAGATGCAGTATTTGACACAGTTTACATTTAAAGATTGTATGCAAATGAGTATGCTTTTCTCTGTGCTGTGAAGCAAATTCTGGAAACTGGAGCACAAATAATTCCATCATTTAAAAAAAATGCAGCGAATAGTAAGGTGGAAAGTTTGATTACAGTTTGGGGCAGTAGTAACCCTGAGCATACATCTATAAACATTTGTACAGCAATTGACTGTTGTACAATTTTACTGATTCCTGAGAAGGCCAGTGGCCATGGGGGTGGGTGGGTCATGAGTTGGCCTCAGTGACCTTGAGTTAGAGAGAAAAAAATCTGACAGGGTTCCTACTCCTGATTTCTGTCCAGTGAACCCTGTTGGAAATGTCCGTGTAGAGACATTGGATGAGGTCAGAATGGGCTTGGCAGTGATGTGCCCTGCTGTCGAATAGCATGCTGACACTTGCTGTCTAGGCTCATACACGAAGGTTGACTGCTTGGGTGAGGTGCCTGGCACCTGTGCAGCCACATGCCACCATGAGAAGGGGAGAAAATTGGTGGTGGTGGGGGGAGGGTGGGAGCTCTTACAGATGCTAATTACAGTGGTAGTAGTCTGCATTTGGCCAATATTGTAATTCAGAATGCGTGACAATTTTTTTTTATATACTATCCACAGATTTTCCAGATGGTACCAGAAACTGCCACCATTCAACCTAACCCATCACTGAATTCTGCGCAGAAAAAGAGTTTTGAGTGTAAGCCTCCCTTATGTAGCCAGAGACCTTTAATGTTGTTTCAGACAACCTCAAATGAAAATGGTAGGTAACTGCAATCTGTGCTGTAAACTCATTGGTAACTGACCATTGTTCTTTTATTTTGTTTGTAATATATCGACTGTTATCCTTTTACCTTATCTATACTCTATACCCATTTACAATACCTGCCCGTTTCCACAAACACAAACTCAATCACTTGTTCATATAGTTTTTCACTTTAACTTTCTCAGCTCATCTCAGTTTATAACTGGCATTTTGGAGCAGCTGAGGCCTACATAATGAAATAAAGCCGATATGTTGCATGTACAGCTGCAACAATGCAGTTAAGAGGTCATGAATTGCTTTCATGAAATTTGCTGAGTTTAAAAGTGTCCTAGTTGATCAGTGGGTGTTTCAACTGGTGAGAAAATATTTTTGATCACCGTTACAGTTCAGGTTTTTTTCCCCTCTGCCCATATTTAACAAATAATACTGAATTGCAAGAAATTGCTTACCGAAGATTACGTGGGATGCCCACCATGAGCATTTCAATATCACCATCTGAAAAATCTTGATGCTCGGGGTCCTTCAAATTCTGCCAGCCATTATTTTCTTGCACAAATTTCTCACAACTTGCTGATTCATAGGCGAGAGTGCTACCAACTGAGCCACAGGTGACACCATTAAGAAGCACATTCTGTAACTTGATCATGAGCAACAGCATGGGCCTCTAGTCATTTAATAAATATTGCTAAATATGTTATGGTTCTGTTTATTAATTGTTCTTCAAAATATTTTGAAGATTTGCAACATTTTTAAAAGAAATAATTTTAGCAAATGTTTTAAAAGAGGAAACGTGTTTGTAAGTTAGTATGCATGCAATGAAGACATTGGGCTCTATTTTCGCACACGCGATCGGGTGCGTTGGTGGCGAGGGTGCTGCGAAAATCCGGGATTCCCGGGGCGGGTCCGGAGCCCGGCTCCAACCTGCCCCATTTCCGGGTTCCCCAGTGACGCGCTCGCATGCGCGCGCAGTCCCCGCATGTGGGACTCCCGCCGGCAATTAATGCCAGCGGGGTGCCACTTAAAATACTTGAACAGGTACTTCAGGTTGTTTACAGACCTGATTGACCTGATATTTTAGGAGGGATTGGATTTTGCAATTGACTGAGACTGTTTCCCGTACTGGGGGAAACACTCCCAGTTCAAATGGACGTGTTGCAGCCACCAGCCTTTGGCAGCTGCAAAGGTCCATTTGACAGGTTGTGGGGGGAGACCCTCACTCATTGCAGGAGGCCACTCTGTCACTTGGGACAAAGTTTGGCCTCGACCACCCTCCCCCTAACAATCAAATGCATAAACTTGCACACTTACCCCGGTGTCCAGACACATTTACCTACCTTGCGGACCCCCTCAAACTTCCGGATGGGGGCCGCCATAGCTGCAGTCATGACTTCCTCGGAGGGCGAACAGCCTCACCGGCCATGCCATCCACCTCTGACACGTGGAGGCCCACAACACAGTGCTGTGACACATCCACCTGCACAGCAGGAGGGAGGGCAAGCGCAGAGAGAGATGCGTCGCGGAGGGCACTACACTTGCAATAGGGTCTACAGACCGAGGCTCAGCTTCCTAGACCTCTCTGAGCAGCAGTGCACACGGAGGCTCAGAGTCACTCGACATGTAGTCGTGGACATCTGCAGCCTCCTTCATGCCGAGCTGCTGCCGGCTGGCCCGAGCACCATCTTCTTACCTGTTGCTGTCAAAGTCACCACTTCCCTCAACAACTTCTCCTCCGCATCCTTCCAGGGTTCCACCGGGGACATCGCTGGCATCTCACAGTCGTCTGCACAAAAGAGCCCTGCAAATACACCTACACCCACTCTGCAATGACACAATGGGTGGCATCAAGTGTGCATGTTCATGGTGAACCCCACGAAAGGGACCTATTCCACAAGCCAGTCAAGAATGGGCAAGACGTGGCAGTAGTGGTGATAATAATAATATTTATTGTGCATGTGAAACAAAACAAAAGAATGAAAAACATGACAAATGGTCAGACACCCTTGTGCATTCCCTTTGTGCTCACAAAACTTTCGCCATGCGTTTACGGGAACCCCTAAGTGGTGCTACCCCTGTGGCTGCAGCAGAGGTAGTGGCAGGTTGCTCTCGTCCATGCCCTGACCGATGAGATGCTTTGGGCCGACGCCCTCTGGTTTTGGGTGCCGGTGAGGGCCCCTCCAAAGGCTGCTCCACCTGCACCTGTGCAGGGGCAGACTCAGCCACCTGGAGAGGGGGCAGCATTGCGGGTGCTGGTTGAGAGGGGGGCAACGGGTGAGACGTAGGAGCGCTTTGAATGGCGTCCCCACTTCCATGTCCCCTTTCACCATCATCGCTCTCGTGGTTCAGGCCCACATCACTCCTTCCACCCTGCTAGACGGCGGTTTGGAGGACTTGTGTGAGGCCTTGGAAGGCCACCTGTTAAGTATCTGTCAGCCTGTTCAAGGCGGCAGAATGTTGCTCACCCTGAATCCGAACGGCCGTTGTCAGGGCCTGAATGGACTCATTTTTGAGCCGTGCTTGACGCTCGAAGGAGGCTAGCATTTCCTCCACCGCAGACATTCCTGCACCTACCCGCGACACTATCTCAGAGATGCCTTCACCTCCCTGCGACACTATCTCGGAGATACCCTTCTGTACCTGTGCCACCATTCCCCTCATGCAGGAGTTGGACTTCTCCATCCTCTGCGTGATTGTGGAGAGTGCGTGTGGCACCTGTTCCAGCACCTCGGCAATGTGCTGCTGCCCCTCGATGACTCTCCTTTTCATGGCTGGCCCCCAGGGTTCAGCATCTGGGTCCAGCTGAGCAGAGCCTGGAGAAGAGTGCTTCCACCGATGCGGACTCTCCACGGCTGCCCCTGCCACCTGGGACTGCTCGTGCTCACATGTGCGTGGTGACTCACCATGTGCAAGCCCAACTAAGTGAGGACAGGGACCCACCGAGATGTATGTATCTGCGCTGGTGGATGGATGGCTCAGATGTGACGATGGTCCCTCAGAGGTCCTCTGAGGAATCGCCCTCCATACTCACGGCGCTCGCAGATGGCCCTGCAAGAGAACAGAAAGCAATATTAGGCATGTGGACAGATGTTGAGGTGCTGCAGATGCCAAGTGATGCTAAGATCATTCGCTATTATGAATACTGAGTGTTAGCTTTCTGTCACCGGCCGTTTGTGCAATCCCAGCCTCGGCATCCGCCACGGACAGGCACTCCAGCGTGTGGCTGATGTCCAATGCCTGCTGCTCCGCGTCCGTTAGGACCACCTGGTGTGGCGGGCCCCCTCCGGTCCGTGCCCTCTCCCGGGCGTTCTGGCATCTCTTCTCCTATCAAGGCAAAACACAGAGGCGTGATTGAGTGATGGTTGCATGGTGAGCCGCTGCATGCATTGGTGTGGGTGGGGTTGAGCGTGAAGGAGATGCATGGGAGGGTCCGTGTGCAACATAGCCATGATATTGTATGAGGATTGGGTTGCGTGGTAGTGTTCGAATGGAGGCAGGGGCGGTGAGTACGTGCAGCAAGGTGAGGATGATAGTTGAGTGGATTTGAGGAGTGATGCTAGAGCGTTGTGGTGGCAGTGCAGAAGGGGTGGTGGAGGTGATGTGGAAGACGGAGTGTGGGAGAATGCATAAGTATACTCACTTTGCCTAACCTGGTTAGATCATTAAATCTCTGCCGGCACTGGACCCAGGTTCGTGCCACATTGCCGCAGCTGCTGACCTCCTCGGCCGCCTCCAGCCATGCCTTCTTTGTAGTGGAGGGAGGGCACTTCCTCCCATCAGACGGGAAAAATATTTCCCTCCTCCTCCTCACCCCATCCAGCAGCAGCTGGAGTGAGGAGTCTGAAAATCTTGGGGCAGCCTTCCCTCTGGCGTGCTCCATGGTGTAGCATTGGTTGTTTGCTGCAGGAGGAGCATTGGTGGACTGTCCCTTTAAATAGTGCTCCTCCAACTGACAGACCTTACTGCGCATGCACAGTCCGCCCGCCGCGCAGCTTACCAGCGGGAAACCCGGAAGCAAAGGTAAGTGGCTCCAATTATCCTGTAATTGCGTGCGGAGTACACTGATTTCACCAGGCACGTTACCCACGCACCCAGTCGACCCACCCCGCTGAGAACCCGCCGCCCTGCTAATATCGAGCCCATTATTCCAATCCAATATTTTAAAAATAATTTTTTGAACAGACTAAAATTCAGGATAAGCACAAAGCAGCCTTTTCAATCTGCAGAATCACTTTGTTGTTGCTGGTGATCTTTATTTGATTTTTGAAGAATTATTTCCTGATGCTCATGTTTTTGGTCACATGACAGTCATGTGATACTTAGTTAATTAGGGTTGTCTTTAAGTTGATTGTACAAGGAATCAACTGTGAGACTTAACAGTCTTAAATGTGAGTATAAGTAGTTAACGTGACCAGTCTCTAGAAAGTTCAGGAGCTCAGTCTCCAATTGAAAATCTCAGAACTTTCAAGGGACTAATCTTCCCTGCAGAATTCAGTTGGTCCTTACTCTCCTTCAAGAAAGAAGTTGCATTTATATAGTGTCTTTCATGCTCTCAGGACATCCCAAAGCATTTCACAGCCAATTCATTACTTTTTTAAGTGTAGTCACTTGTTATGTCAGCACCTCGAGAGATAGGACTTCAGTTTAACATCTCATTTGAAAGACGGCGCCTCTGACAATGCAGCACCCCATCAGTACTGCACTGGAGTGTCAGCCTGAATTACATGCCCAAATCCTGGAGTGAGACTTTAACCTTCTGACTCAGAGGTGAGAGCGCCACTACTGAGCTAAACTTAAATTCAAGTGTTTAACATAAAACTCCAACCTGGTGTTACCTTCATATTTTTTTCACTAATTTGCAAAATACAAAATGATAAGGTATCTCTGTAGAACTAGGTTCCCTCCAAATTTGATAAATATCCTGTTAATCTGTAGAATCTTTTAGGAATGGATACTAACTGATTTAATATATTCTGGGTGTTTACTTCCCTTTTAGAAGCCAAGAGTACAATTATACACTTAATCAGCAGTGCAGTTGCCAATCCCAAAGAAAACTAGGACAGGACTCCCTGGGGCATTTGCGTTTAACTGGAGAATAGTTGCTGTGAAACAAAACAATTACCAGCACTTTTTAGAAAAAGGCACTACTATTGTCTCAAATGTTCACCTGTGCAAGACAATAAATTTACATAGGCAGTTTGTGCAGTATAAAATGTTAAATGCTCTTTTAATCAGCAATTCACAATTCCAAAAGTTAACTTTTAAACAATGCTGTCATTCAACTTCCTCCATGCTGCCACATGGTTCTGAAATGGCGCAGGAATCTTGCAAAGGCCCTCGTTGTGAACATTAGGTGAAGATAAGACCAGGCTCAGCTGTGGTGCCTCCTAGGGTAAAATAGCTTGCTAAAAACTCACTGCCTTGGCTCACACATAAAGAATGGCTACTTCATTACACACCAGAGAGTTGTCAATGCCTGTGGAACTGTACCCCAACTCAATTAACTCCTTTGAAGAAGAGGAAGGAGAAAAAATGTAGTGCAGCAATGGACATAAGAAAAGCTAAGGATGAGAAAAAGTAATTTGGCCCACCTAAGTTTATTCCCCTGGTATTCTAGTATTCAAACTCTCTCAGCATCGTATTCAACTGTGTCTTGAATGCTACTTAAGTTTGCATCTCTACTACTCTGCCTGGCAGATTATTCAAGAACACCTAACAATCATTTGCATAAAGAAATTCCTTATGATATCCAAGAATCATTGAATGATACAGCACAGAAGGAGCCCATTTGGCCCATCATGCGTGTGAAAGAGCTATCCAATTAGTCCCATTCCCGTGCTCTTTCCTCATAGCCCTGCAAATTTTTCCCCTATTATGAATTTATTTTTCATTAGTTTATACTTATGCCTGATGGTCTGCCTTATTTTGTAATCATAATTAAGATTGACCTTATTTTAACTTTTATATACTTCATCGAGATCCTCCCTTAACAGCCTTTCTCTAGGCTATAAAGATTGAGCTTCTTTAATCTTTCCTCTTCCCTTTATACTTGGAATCATTATTGTTGCTCTTCTGTACATCATCTCCAATGCTTGCACGGGATCAGCAATATCGTGGGAGCACCATCACCTCCAAGTTTTGAATGTTGGGCATTGCATCTGAACAATAATAGTGACCTAACTTACTAAATTCTGCTGAAACAGTCTTGTTTCTGATTGACTTCTCCCTTGCCACTCATTGTTGGATCATTAATTGTACTGCTCTGTCCGTGAAAGCGTTTTCAGTTTTGCATCATCCAATCTGTACCAGTTGCGGGTAAATGCTGCTCGTCTCCATAAAGAAAACGTTTGAGTGTACATTATTAAATGGCTGACAATATAGCTTACATGAGCTTTGCCATAGGAAAGTTTCAGATTTGCTAATCTATATCTGGCCCATTTTATCCTATTCCAATTCATTTCTTTACAGTGAATGCACCAAATGTTAAGTGCCTTTTTTCAACAGGCACATCTCTTCAGTGGGGAAAAGTATGATATACAATATTTCAGACCCGTGTCATCTTATCACTTACTGAGAGTTTGTGTGGAATTGAGCTTGATTGACATCAACTGCCCTTTTACCTCTAACACTCCAAAAACAAAATCCCCTGGGTTGCTGAATTTTGTTCTTTCAACTGAGTAAGAAAGTTATTTTAATAATTGCAAAAATGAAAACATCCTTTTATGGATTCTAAAAATTCTGTTTATTTGGTAGATTACCACTTCTGCTTGAAATATAGACTATTATGCCTCGCAGGCAGATGATTTGTCAGGACTTGAGTCCTGTGGAATAACCTTTTCAGCTAATTGTCAGTTCTCACGTCTTCATAAGCTTTTAAGCTTCCTTTCAACTGTAACAGTTTTCTTCGCTGTTTTCTGTTGACAGTGCACCTGTTAAAAATCAGTTGAAACCGAATTATTTCAGGCATCACAATGCATAGTTGTCCTTCATTATTATTACATTTATATGGTCCACTTTTGCCAGGCTCAGTCAGTGGATGCATTTTATGGCAAAAAAAGTGAGGCCATGCTACCAGCATCTACAGACCACGTTAAAATCTTTAAATTTAATTATATCAGCTCCAACACTGATTCTTGCGACTTCAACTGAGTCTCCATCTACAGTGTGCACCGTGCCCATAGAAGGAGTGCAGAAAAGATTTACTAGGATGCTACCGGGACTTGATGGTTTGACTTATAGGGAGAGGTTGGATAGACTGGGACTTTTTTCCCTGGAGAGTAGGAGGTTAAGGGGTGATCTTATAGAAGTCTATAAAATAATGAGGGGCATAGATAAGGTAGATAGTCAAAATCTTTTCCCAAAGGTAGGGGAGTCTATAACGAGGGGGCATAGATTTAAGGTGAGAGGGGAGAGATACAAAAGGGTCCAGAGGGGCAATTTTTTCACTCAAAGGGTGGTGAGTGTCTGGAACGAGCTGCCAGAGGCAGTAGTAGAGGTGGGTACAATTTTGTCTTTTAAAAAGCATTTGGACAGTTACATGGGTAAGATGGGTATAGAGGGATATGGGCCAAGTGCAGGCAATTGGGACTAGCTTAGTGGTATAAACTGGGCGAAATGGACATGTTGGGCCGAAGGGCCTGTTTCCATGTTGTAAACTTCTATGATTCTATGAAAATGAACACACAGGAGTCATGGGCCCTGGTCAGGATAAGCAGACTTCTGAAAAAGAAATAACTGTTTTAGTTCTGGTAAAAGTCTGGGTTTTTTTTGGGAAGGGTTGGGGTTTATTTTCATTTTGCTCCATGCAGTAGTTGGTTTTGCTGGATAGAATCATAGAATCTTACAGTACAGAAGGAGGCCATTCGGCCCATCATGTCTAAGCTGGCTGTTTGAGTTATCCAATTAGTGCCACTCCACTGATCTTTCCCCGTAGCCCTGCAAGCTCTTCCTTTTGAAGCAAATAGAATCATAGAATGGTTACAACACAGAAGGAGGCCATTTGGCCCGTCGAGTCCATGCCACCTCTCCAAGAGCAATCCAGCTAGTCCCACTCCCCCGCCCTTTCCTCGTAGCCCTGCAATTTTTTTTTCTTTCAACTACTTATCCAAATCCCTTTTGAAAGCCACAATTGAATCTGCCTCCACCACCCCTTTCAGGCAGTGTATTCCAGATCATAACCACTCGCTGCTTAAAAAGGTTTTTCCTCATGTCACCTTTGGGTTTTTTTGCCAATCACTTTAAATCTGTGTCCTCTGGTTCTCTTCCCTTCCGCCAATGGGAACAGTTTCTCTTTATCTACTCTGTCTAGACCCCTCATGATTTTGAATACCTCTGTCAAATCTCCCCCCAACCTTCTCTGCTCTAGGAGAACAACCCCAGCTTCTCCAGTCTTTCCACATAACTGAAGTCCCTCATCCCTGGAACCATTCTAGTAAATCTCTTCTGCACTCTCTCGAAGGCCTTCATATCCTTCCTAAAGTATGGTGCCCAGAATTGGACACAATACTCCAGTTGTGGCTGAACCAGTGTTTTATAAAGGTTCATCATAACCTCCTTGCTTTTGTACTCTATGCCTCTATTTGTAAAGCCTAGGATCCCATATGCTTTTTTAACCGCTTTCTCAACCTGCCCTGCCACCTTCAACGACCTGTGAACATGTACCCCCAGGTTTCTCTCTTCCTGCACCCCCTTTAGAATTATACCCTTCAGTTTATATTGCCTCTCCTCGTTCTTCCTACCAAAATGTATCACTTTGCTGCGTTAAATTTCATCTGCCACGTGTCCGCTCATTCCACCAGCCTGTCAATGTTCTCTTGAAAACAGTGAGGAGGATAATAACTGTTTACTAAACTTCCAAGTTTTGTGTCATCTGCAAATTTTAAAATTGTGCCCTATACACCCAAGTCCAAGTCATGAATACATATCAAGAAAAGCAGTGGTCCTAGTACTGACCCCAGGGGAACACCACTGTATACCTTCCTCCAGTCTAAAAAACAACCGTTCACCACTACTCTCTGTTTCCTGTATTTCGTATTCATGCTGCCACTGCCCCTTTTATTCCATGGGCTTCAATTTTGCTAACAAGCCTATTTTGTGGTACTTTATCAAATGCCTTTTGAAAGTCCATATACACCACATCAACCGCATTGCCCTCATCAACCCTTTCTGTTACCTCATCAAAAAACTCAATCAAATTAATTAAACACAATTTGCCTTTAACAAATCCGTGCTGGCTCTCCTTAATTAATCCGCACTAATATATTCAATTCCCTTTTGAAACTTACTATTGAATCTGATTCCTTCACCCTTTTGAGAGAGAGGGAGAGAAAAGGGGCAGACATGGAGAAAGATAATCAGAAGAGCAGACATGCAGAGAGAGAGAGAGAGAGAGAACCAGAGGGATAGACATGCAGAGAGAGAAACAAATAGTTTGGCATTTTGGGGATTTTTTTTCTTGCCAGTACTTTCCTTCAATATTCTTGGATGCTGCTGGCATTTAAATCACATCACACAAAGTGGTGAGGATAGGAATCCTTTTGTGGGTTCTGAATTTGCTGCATGATTTAGATGAAGGTGGTGAGCTGATGAGTGAGTAACAATGCAGGTGCAATGACAACTGAGGCATTTTATCCATCACTACCCATACCAGATCCTTCCACACATAACTAGACATGTTAGAAGAGACCTATCCTTGTCACCTTTGCTTCACAAGAAAGGTTGTTAGAGTTTGTACCATCTGTTGCATCGTGACCCACAGACATCATCTAGAGCAGGAATGGCTCTTCCTGCAGAAGTTGAGGTTACTGCAGTGTAAAGCTTTCATGCTACTAGATCCTTCCAATAGGACACCGGCCACATGAGGCAGTTTGCAGTGCCCACATATCAAAGAAGTGGTAAATGCTGTGTTTTCAAAGAGTAACAACTTCATTGCTTTTCCTGTGGAAATAGGTATCAGCTGGAGCTGAGTACAGAGCTATCGCAAAGTGGCAGGGTCCCCTCAAGTGCAAAGTGTCACAGATGGCACCTATATAGGCATCAGGGTTCCTCGTTCCACCTCATAGTCTATATAAACAGGGGCTTACATCAATTCATGTTTAGTTGGTTTCTGACCACAGAAACATCATTACTCACATCAATGGTTATTAACCAAGAAGCCGCTATGATGCTTTCATTGTGCACATTTTTGTAAGTAGAAGGTACATTTGAGAAAGTCACTCTTCGGGAATGGGACTAACTTCTGTATCCATGGCTGGTGACTCTGCTCAGAAGCTCCTTAACAGTAGTAGAGAGCCTCTGGCAGAAAGCCTGAGCATTTGTTTACTGTACCCCATCTTTCACCAGCAAGAAAAGTGTGTCTTCCAGCTTTAGCTCAATGGAAGAGTGTGTGCAAAAGGGTAATAGTGGTAAAGTACTTGAAATTATACCTCTCGAAGACTGTAGTAGTTTGCAACTTTTTGTGCTATGCTCGATGATCCCCATGAGAAATGCTCACAAAAGTGAGGATCAAGTTTGCCTTTGCCCTTCTCTTGCTACTAGAAATATCTTCCTCATTTTCAGCTAGGTACGACAGACGTGGGTGACTACATTGACTTGGTTGGCGACCTTCCATCATTCAACTGGCACCTCTGCTCTTAAGAAGTGTGAGCTATCACAAGGTGGCAGGGTTCCCTCAAGTGCAAGGTATCACAGATGGCACCTATATAGGCATCAGAGTTCCTTCTTTAGTGCACTGACTGCAACTCTGCAGGTGCAAAGGGAACATTGTTGTTCACTTGTCTTCAATCCCACCACCAGCACTTTCCCTTTAATGACAAGCTGCAATCATTTAAGGGCTGCTGTCTTGTCAGATTTTACACTCCCCAGTCAAGTATGCTACAAGCCTAATTCTCTGGGCAAGTTTTCTATGTACTATTAGCCTATACAAATTAGGGGAGGAATTCCTATTGCAAATTCAATACAGCCCTTGAGCTGCCAGTATAGGTGAGCCTACGTCGTAGGCCAGCTTTGCCTGTGTAGCAAAATTGAAGCTATGACGTCCATGGTGAATGAAATATTGCAGAGATTAGTTTTTACTGTCGCTAGATTTACTTTTGATTTTTTTTTTGAACTTCCTCAGGTTACCTAGGGCAAAAATGCCAGCTGGTGGCCAGTTTTCAGGCATCTGCCAATAATGCTCTTTATTCAGCTGTCAGGAAGTGGAATTGACAACCATATTTTTCCTTTTCCCTTGCATCTAGTTGTTTGTTTTTTTTCTCCACCTTTTTCCTGAATAAGACCAGGGAATGTGTGAAATCTTGTCTGAGTCTCCATTTCATGTTCAGGTTTATATTCTTTCAGAATTCCTTTAATAAAGGACTAACTAGCAGAAGTGTCCTAAGCAATGCACATCAACCTCAGGGATGTAAATCTAGCAAAGAAGTAGGAATGAATGTCTCATTTTCTTGGGGGGGGGGAAGGGATGAAGACCCTTATCTTTGAAGGCAGTTAAGTGCTCAATAAGTAAAGTTAGGTCAATTCAGTCCAGTTCCTGTTTGCCGCACACATTTGATGTTGCAAGTGAAGTACTTGGGCAGATTGAAATGATGAAATTTCTATTTAAAGACCTCTTGTTAAGGTGAAACTAGTTAGGTTAAGCTTTTCAGTGAAAATACAGTAAAACTGCGTTCATGATTTTTAATGAAAGCAATTGCAGTTGGAAAATATTGTATAATATTTTGTCATTTAGGTAAATATGTCAAATTTAAACAAAAATATATTTTTCTTGACAGAGAAGCAGAACAGTATTATCAACTCCAGTGCTGAGTCTGTGTTTGTCCCAACATCAAATGCCTCATCCAATTCCAAAACCCATCGACAAAGTGTACATAGCCTGGGTTCTTTTGACTCTGAGGTGCCTGCAGTGAAACTGGACCGACCCAATTCTCTGTAAGTACAGCCAGCTATTTGCATATTTGACCCTCTCTTGTAGTTGCTTCAGTTGATCCTGAATGCCTCTTATATGGAGTAATCAATATATCCTTTACTATGCTTATTTTTTCTATATACTGGGCATGCATTCTTGTAATAATTACGCTGGTGATTCAGTCTTTGCTACAGCACCCATTAAAAGTCTGAAAGAAAACCTAATTGAAGAATATTTTTAACAGTGCCCCTGTATGCTACAATAAGAAAAAAAAATACCTCACCGACTCAATGGGGTAGAAATTCATCTTGTATGGGAGCGCAAAATGGGCGTTGTCACATCAGCCGCCTGTTATTGGGGCACCGCCCGATATTCCGTTCCATTGAAGTCTAACAGGCGGTCGATACGATACTGTCTGTTTTGCTCTCCCACTCGAGACAAATTTGTGCCTCAATAACTGCTCATGCCTGTTCCTGCAAGGGATGTTTTCACAGACTTTATTTCATTCCTGTGCCATGTTTTACACTGCCTCATGATATTTATATTATCTGGTGATGCTGCAGTGTCCCAAAAGATCATAGAGTGCATATTTTCTCCAATAATTTTTCTATGTGGGAGATCTGCTATCTCCATTATGCTGTCAGAGGGAGGCCTTGGGGAGAAATAGCAGAAGGGATGAAAAAATCACCAGGTGAACATGGCCAGAAACCCTGAAGTCAATCACCTTCCTGCCCTCTCACTTAGAGTATTGCCCATGACACGAAGGAAGACATGAAAGGGGAGAGAAATTTGAAAGAGAGAAAAGACAGTTACAGTGCCTCTCACTCCCAACCACTCTACATTAAACTTTCATCCAACTTTAAGTAAAATGGAAAGTGAGCCTTCAACAGAGAGAGACCAGTGAAGTGTGAAAGACCAGGAGAGTATGGAGCTCAGCCTCAGCAGGAGTGATTGAGGCATTATTTATTGAAACTTTAATTTATCTATTTCATGGAAATTTGGTTTTAAATTACTTAATTGCAGCTGTTTACTACTACTATTAACTATTGGAACTGTTGACATTTTTTGATTTGGTACCATACCTGTGGGTTGCTTTTAGCTGGTAATAGTTGAATTAATTGGTTACACAGGTGGTGTGAGTAGCTATTTTCTGGTTGATTTTTCCTGCTGCAGTTGGGCTTTTGTGTAAGACAGTATAAAATTTAAGTTTACTAGTAAAAGGTTAGTTCTGAGCAGGGAAAAGTCAGGAGAAAGAGCTACGAGCATCATATAGTCGCAACCGGAGTTCAGTCCTCAGCGGGCGCTCAGCCTTAAGGTACAACTGGCCTAAAATTATATTTGAGAGGTTAAATCACTAACTTATTGTATTTGATTTTATTAAACTTCTAAAGGAAAACAGTTTAGTATAAGGGAACAGTTGAAGTCTGTGATGTGTGGTACCTGCATGACATGGGAGGTCCTGGATGCTTCGTGTGTCCAGGACGACCACATGTATGAAGTCTCTGATGGTTTGTGCTTGAGCTCAAGGTTTCTGAGCATGAGGGCAGCTAAAAGTTTCCGGTTGTGCACTTTTCAGGTGGTCACCCCGCAGGTACAGCGAGTAAGTGAGCAAGGGCAGTAGGTGATGATCCATCAGGGTCAGAATATGAGACGGTATAAGAATAATGCTCAATGTCTGTGACAATGACGGCAACCATGAGCAAAACCATGGCACCATGGAACAAGTGGTTGCCAAAGGAGGAGAAGCAAAAGGAGATTTTATAGAGGAATAGACAGATACTTTTGTAGTTGCAGCCCAAAGTCCTGAATGATATGTTGCCTCCCATCTGCAAAGGTAAGGGATATCACTAGTCGGTGCAAATGATTTTGGAGAGGGAAGGGAACAGACAAAAGTTGTGATTCATGTTGGAATAAGTGACAAACGAAAGGAATAGATTTGTGGTCCTGCAAAGGAAATTTCAGGAGTTAGGAGATAGATTAGAGCAAGACCTCCAGGATAATGTCAGGATTGCTCCCGGCGTCACCCTCAAGTTAGTACAGGGATAGTAAGATAAGGGAAGTAAATACTTGGCTGCAGAGATGGTGTAGAAGGGTTAGGTTCAGATTCCAGGGACATTGGAACCTAATATGGGCCAAAGCTAGCCTATACAGGGTGGATGATCTTCACCTGAACGGAGCTGGGACTTATGTTCTTGTTCGAGAGTAACTATTGTGGGGGAAACATTTAAACTAGTATGGCAAGGGAAACAGAAAACAAGATGAAGAAACGGGAAGGACAGCAAAAGGCAGGAAAGTAATAAAGGACAGATTTGGAGGAAGAAGAATTAAAAAGAGCCAGATTGCCAAAAAATGGAGTCAGGAATGATATGTGAATGCACAAAGCTTTCAAAACAAATTTGGAGCATGGGAAGCATTTATAACTATGGAGGGTATGATATGGTACCTATAATAGAAATGTGGCTTGGACAGGACTAGGACCGTAAAATTCCTGGTTTTAACATTTTCGGGATAGATAGTGGTAGGAAAAAGGGTGGGTAGCAGTATTAATAAAAATTCTATCACAGTTCTGATGATGTTCTAAGGAGTTTTGTTAAGATAAAATCCATACTGGAAATGGCACAATTCTTGGTGTGAAATACAGGCCATCAAACAGTGGTGGTGAGATAGAGGGGAGATTTGTATAGTCCAGAGATATGAGCAGAGCAGAGCAATAATATTGGGTGATTTTAACAATCTTGGGAAATTGTGACCACAACAAAAGTTCTTTGTAAAAATAAAAAAGGATAAGGAAGCATTAAAGAAAAGGATGCTGGACTGGAAAAAGGCAAAATTCAGAGAGATGGGAAGAGATCAGGACCAAATTAACCGGGCAGAAAAGTTAGCAAACAGATGACAGATCGGCAGTGGAGAATCTTCAAATTTAAGAAGGCTGGAGTACAAACTAGATATATACATCAAAGGATAGCATTTTGTAAATAAATTGATTAAAACTAAACTGAAACTTAAAAGCGAGACATGATGAAACTAGGGATAATAATATTAAAGAAAATGTGAGTAATATAGTAAGTGTAGTGAGGAGGTGACAGGGGAGATTAGAAGGGCTGGAAAGGAATATGAAAAAAGGCTAGCAGATAATGTAGAAAGAAATAGTAAGGACTTTTTAGGCCTTTTGTAAAGACTTTTAAGGGTTAAAAAAAAAAATAGAGGGTAAGTACCATTCAACAATGAAGGGGGAATTCCATTTGTGGAGGATGAAGGTCTGATAGTTGTTAAAATTTTTGCCAACCAAAGGTCTTGAGGGATATGGGCCAAAGGCAGGTATATGGAGTTAGATCACAGATCAGCCATGATCTTATCAAATGGTGGAGCGGGCTCGAGGGGTTGAATGGCCTACTCCTGTTCCTATGTTCCTATATTTATAAGTGATGGTGGAAGTAAGAATGTTGGTGTACTAGAGGAGGATTTATAGAAAAGGAACTTGTTCTGAAAAAATTAGTAGAAATCAAATCAAATCAAATCACTGGGCCCTAATAGCAAGCTTCCTACACTGTTAAAGGAAGTCAGAGGGGATAGCAGAGGTTCTGATCACAATTTTTCAATCCTCAAATATGCAAATTGTGCTGGGGGACTAGCGGTAGCCAATGTAACACTTCTTCTCAAGAAGGGAGAAAGATAAACCAGGTAACAATAGACCAGTCAACCTGATGTCAGTTGTGGGCAAATTATTAGAGTCCATAATTCGAGATTAAATTAGTGAGCTTAGAAATGCATGCGATAATCAAGGACAGCCAATTTGGATTTGTCAAAGGCATGTTGTATTGGCCAATTCAATATTGTTATTTGAAGAAGTAACTGATTATATAGATAAATGGAATGGAGATGATGTGAATGTGGATTTTCAGAAAGCAGTCAAGAAAATATCTCACCGGAGGGTTATTACAGAAAATCAGGCATACAGTCTATAATAGAAAATGTAGTATAATGGAAAGTTGGTTGTTGGTAGGAAACTAAGTGCTAAGGTTAATGGGTATTTGCTCAGATTTGAAAAACTTCTCTGCAGTAATGGAGCTATAAATTATTTTTGATCTTGGCTTTTATAAAAAGAAAGAAAGATTTGTATTAATGTAGTGCTTTGCATGATCTCAAGATGTCCCAAAGTGCTATACACCCAATGAAGTTCTTTTTTGAAGTGTAGGCACTGTATAGAAACAGCATTTCAGAAATTAACACTGCAGCAAATGTCAGTTCTCACATTGGCACTAAAGAGGAGTTTTCAGAACAAGCTGTTATGGGAGATGACCCAACCTGAAAACTCTCTAATATGACAGCACCCGTTTTAATTTCCAAATCTAACATTTAACACCAGCTATTTTCCAGTTTTGCTGTACAGGCGATTGTAATCCACCAGCTAGCAAGTCTGACTGGAATCTGCTAATTTAAGAGTTTCATTAGTTGCATTACAGTGGAACACTGAGGAAAACCATTAAATTTGTTATCTAATGCATCAGCGCTGCACATGAGGATGGAATCTTTGTTGCATTGATCTATATTGCCAGCTGAAGAGATTTAAAGAACTTGGTGTATTTCTAGGTGTTGGAAAAATAACTAAGAGATGAGCAATTATTTAAATGCGTATTTTAAGTTTTTTTTGGTGTTCTGTGATTCAGATAAACATAAGCTAGCAGCACTCCACTAAACCATTTTGGAAAAGCTATGAGATCTCTGCCAGCAGAAAAAAACATCTGGTGTTATCCACGTGATCTGAAGTGGGCCAAATGTAATGATGGACCATAAGCTCATCCTGTTTGTGTCAAGCCCTGCTAATTTGTAAAATGATTATTTCTTGATTCTTCCCAGGGCTATGTGGTCAAGTTATGCAACTTTGTCAGCTAGATTCCGAAAAAGGTGAAAGGAGAATAATACTTAGTACATGTTCCTTGCACGGTGTTGCAAATAACACAAATTATTTTTAAAAATATGAATTGCATCCCTTTGGTGAGGGGGAAGAGAGTGAAAAGCTGTTTATTGATTTACAGTTGTTTCTTTAATGAAATGACACAGCACTAATCTTGTACAGCTTGCTTGTTTCAGGGTGATTTGTACTGGCAAAAGGGGAGAAGAGCAAATTCACTGTATCCTGCAACTATTTCAGCCATTGCCATGTCCATATTATCCGATCCAGGTACCCAATTAAACGTATATAAGCTGTGGTTACCTAAATAGCCTTACACCAGACCATTGGTAATTTTTCTATGCATCATAAATGTGCATTGTGGGTATTACTGTTCCAAGAAAAATTATAAAGGAGTCCTAACCATGCAAGACAGCTCTGACATGGTTTAACCATTTCATGCTGACTCCAATCTGAAAATGTAATTGCTACACATAAACAAATGATTAATAGTCTCTAATTCTTCTGACTCTTCTATTTGTAACAAATAGTAAAGATTTTTTTTATCAGCCACAGCTTGGTATGAGAGTTTTAATTTTATTTTCTAAACACCCTATATCATTACCAGATGTGATCAGTCTGTCTGACTGTTGAGTTGTCACCTCAGTAATTTGGAAATTGCACAGTGTACAGCACTTTGAAGACCTAGCATGGTATAACTTAAGCCGTATTCTTCAACATAACCTCTGATCTCAAGTGTGCCACTGTAAGGAGGTATCAAGAAAGAAGGGAAAATTATTGGGGATGTAACCCAAGCTGGTGATCTGCATGTCACAACAAACAGTTTCTTTACCTGTGACTGCTTTCCCCTTGCTACACTAATGCTTATGGATGCATAATTTTTCTTTAGTTTGTGAACTGCAATATTTGTGTTGCAGGATACCATGGTTTCTCTCTCTATGGTTGTCTGTGCATGTGCTTTACTAGCACTTCGAAAGTATCAGTAAAGTAGGTTGTTTTTGGTTTGCAAATGAAGAGTTCTTACTTGCTCACTTCCACATCCAAATGAGTACGTTGCCATCAAAGTAAGAGAAGGCATGGAATACTGTGTAAGAGTTCAGTGCTATAGAGGAATTCTGCATTCTATAACGTAAATGATATTAACCTGCAGAAATACAATTTCTGATCAGATAATAGATGTATAGAAATAGTTGTGTTGCTATGGCAGTCACTGCATTTGAGTTAAAGTGAATCTTTAACAAATCCTCTCCTTTTTTTTCCATCACTCTCTGCATCTTTTTTTCTTTTACTAAAATGTTTATACTACTTCCGAGCCTGCTTATAACATGGTGTAAAAACTTAGAATGTCTGTCCCAACTACTGAGTATTCTGTACTTGCAGGAAATTAACATTTCTACTAGCCAGCTATCAGGCATACTACTGGACAGAATGACACTAATAGTTCTGTACCCAACAAACATTCGCACATTAAATCCCTTCTTTTCAACAGGGACATGTTATAGGTACATATTCATACCTTTGGCATAACAACTGCACTGTATTTTTCCTGCATTTGCAAAAATAGCAAGCATTGGCCACATTTTACCCTATGAGTGCTGTGACCAGCCAGAAAGAATCCAATAAAGAATCCATTATAGACCAAAATTGTTCATTTTTGTCATGATAAATTATCCAGTCATGCAATTTTCATGTCTGAGAATGTTGGCATGGTTGCGTACTACTGCGGGTACGGGTGTTTCAAGGATTTATGGCCACAAAGATGAGAAGAAATCATTTTCCTCTTATTTGTATCACCTTCTGTTCCTTCTACAATTTCAGCTCAAATAATATCCTGCATTATTGTGCCAATATCAATTAAAGAAATTTGAAAAGATTAACCCTGTAATTAATGCACTTCCGACAGTGTTTCATTGTAGCCACTGAATTGTGTGGTTTCTGTCTAGTTTATTTCAAAACCCCTGTAGTTACCTCGGTTTTGATCAATGCCAACAGCTGGATTCAAGACTTGCATGTCATGCATTTGGCTATTCTTGGAAACCAAGACTCATGATTTGCCTTTATGATGTCTTCCCACATCATGTAACTTCTGAAGGCCATTTCCTGCTACAAACTCCAGGAGGGCTAATCATAAGTGGTGCCAGTTGATCTGGGAAGAAAGATGGTGACATTTCATACTCAATATGTTATTTGAGGCCTCAGAATTCATTTTTGTCATCATTATATATTACATGTTCTGTACTTTTCATGTCTAAGAATGTTGGTGTGGTTACATACTACAGCAGATAAATGTATTTAATGGATTATTAAGAACATAAGAAGCAAGAGCAGGCCATATGGCTCCTCGAGCCTGCTCCGCCATTTAATAAGATCACGGCTGATTCTACCTCAACTCCACTTTCCTGCCCGATGCCCATATCCCTTTATTCCCTTAGTTTCCAAAAATCTAAATATCACGGTCTTGAATATACTTGACGACTGAGCATCTACAGCCCTCTGGGATAGAGAATTCCAAAGATTCACAACTCTCTGTGAAGAAATTTTTTCTTATCTCGGTCCTAAATGGACGATTCCTTATCTTGAGACTATGACCTCTAGTTCTAGACTCTCCAGCCAGGGGAAACAGCCATTTATGTGCACAGTGTTACCCTGACTTCATCTTTCTTTCTGCTTAACACCTCCCAAAAGTGCAGCATTTCACTCCAGTACAGGAGATTGCTGAAAGGAGTCAGAATATTTGAGCTATTGGGCCGGAGATTACACCGTGCGGCGAACCAGCAACTGGTTTTTGGCGGCAACTTCCTTGAACTGCGAGTTCAAAAAAATTCAGCGTTCTTTCCCGAACTATGTGAGTGGTGAAAGGATCTCTAAGGCCCCTCAACTAATCAGCTTCTATTGTGAGAACCAGGTAATGCAGTTCATAGACAAACTGCACAAACTTAAAAACCAGGAAGTGCCCGATAAGGTATTATAAAATGACATAGAAAAAGTGAAATGAAGAGAGGCTAAGATTAAAAGACTGAGATAAAAGAGACAAAGAAAAAGCTTTTTTAAAAATAATTAAAAAATTTTTTAAAAAAATGTTCAACTAATGAGACTCCACATTTTTAAATTTTTAGTTTTTTGGCAGTCATTAAGACTTACCATGCCATCAAAAGTTAGTTTAGTCCTGATATAACTGAGTGTACCTGTTTGGTGGTGAGATTAGTTAGTTTCCACTGGGCAGGAGAACAAGTAGGCGCTGGTCCATTGATTGCAGCCAGTGATATCCCTTTAACGCAAAACTGTCAGATCGCCGGCGAACCCGGAATAGCAAGTACCGGATTTCCACGTTTGACTGCGCATGTGCGGTCGCCGGAACTTGCTCTTCAATTTCGCCACTAATAACGGTGAGCGCTGTTAGGCTCACCGTTGTTTAAAAGCAATTTCCGCCCCATTATTTCTAACAATAGCAATAGAAACACAATAACAACGAACATTCAACAAGATATTTAGAATTAAGCATGGAACGTCCAAACTGCTCTTCAGGACCGTCTTCATCTAAAGCACTGACTGAGGCTTGTTCTTTGATTTGTTAGATTGAAGAGAGGGATATTGAGATCCTTCAGGACAGTAAAAACTTACATTTAAGTAATGATTCAGCTTCATCACTGAAGTCATGAAGCCCTTGCACCTATGAAGATTCATATGATATTGGCCTCTAATATTGCCATCTACTCCAGGGCAGAAGAGGTTCAGTGGTCAGCTGTGGGCATAGTCCCACTAATACAAGATCGATTCATGATCACATGTTCCACTGATTCACTGATCTGCTGATCACATGAGCAGAAAACATTTTTTTTTTCTAGCCCTGCTTGTTCGAGTTGTCATGAAAGCAAAAAACAAATTTAAAATATTTTTAGTTTTTTTTTCTGCACAAACATTTTACAATTATACTCTAGCATTATGTGGGAGCTGACTGAAGAACACAAATAGTGACATTCTTTATAATATTCATTATAGCCCGAGGTTGATCGAATCCTCACAATGCCCGATTTAAAATTCCAACCATGTTCTGAGAACAAGATGTTGTTATGGATTAATGGCGACTCATTAGCAAACCAGATTACTTTCCTTTATTCTGTTAACTATTGACTGCTAATCCTGGAGAGGTTTTACAGGAAAGCTATGTTAATGACATCTTGAATGGAACATTATCAGTGCACAAACTATAATGAATAGTGCAGATTTTCAAGGACTTCTGGAACTCTGCCCTTATTGGTTTTCTAAATTCTCTTCAGATCTGTTGTAATTACTCTAAGTAGGTTTCAATAGTATTCATTTAATTGCTGTACTAAAGTTCTAGTACAACCCCATGGGGATAGGATATGCAAAGAAAACTCTACCTGTGTGGATTTCTTATGAGCTTGATCTGGAGACTCTTAAGCATAGTGATGAGTTTTCATGTCGGTTGGACAGGAAGCTAACAAAAACAAAAATTCTAATAAAATTAGTAACAGCGAAAAGCCAGCAAAATTTGTTGGATTTTGAACTTGTTGCATGTAAACATTCACATTCACTGAGTGGCAGAATCTACCATTAACCTTATAGTTACAAAAATAAACAATGAAGAAAAGAATGGGGTCTTTATCTTTATTTTGAACATGGTGTTGCCCCATGTCTAGTACCAAACACAAATCCTCATGTAGAGCAGAGATTTATGATCAAAAAGGATGTGGTTTCATGAGCTAGATGTAAAAAAAAAACACTCTGGGACTTTGATTGTAATATACCCTTTTCTAAATTGAGGGAAGGGCAAGACATCAATTTTTAATACCAAGGAAGCATCCAATACTAATTAAGATGGCATGCCTACCAGTAGCTGGAACCAGTGCATTACAGTGAATTTTTCTGTGCCTTGGGTGGGCTAACTAAAAGTGTGAATTTGCTTGTTGGTGACATTAATCAAGTGGCATTAACAAGTGGTGTCCGCAGGTGTTGCTTAGCGTACAAATAAAAATTGTTTAAAGATAAATCCCAATCAGGTTTACTAAAGTAAAGGAACTGTAGTTGACTTAGTATGTCTTTTTTTAACATTACAGGTTGAATCCCAAAAGAAAACCCAGTCTCACTAGGTATGTATACTGCATTTTAACATTAATGTAATCTGCAATTCCATCAGTATTGAGAACACTGTAATAAAGTCTGCAGGATGCTACAGCCTGGGCACCAGTGAACCATGCTATAGAATGGTATAATGCACACAATTCTCCACATGGTGATTTCTAGATCTCAGCCCTGCTGGTAAGCATAAACAGAGTGACAACAAAGCGCAGGAGTGGGGGGATAGTCAACCTATCCGTCACAATTCCTAGTGGCTGGCTGTAGAGCAAATCTCAGCCTTCCTCTTGGTTGAGGTTGATTCATGGCATAAGGAGACTTCAAAAAGTGGAAAGCACAAGAAAAAATGACTATATCTAAACCAAAAGTAATGTACATGCTTCAGTTTGAGCTAAAGAATTTTGTGAGTTTCTAGTAATCCATTATGGAGGTATTGCTTAAAAATAAACTACAACTCCTGTCAACTACATGGCAAACTTGAGCCTCTGGAAGATGGAGACCCGTTTGTCCTTTCCAGGATATTTTCCCCAGGCATTGACCCTGAAAAACGGTTATTGTTCTATTCTTACAATTATTGTGTCTTGTATTTTAGTACCAATACATTGATGCAGCCTGCAATGGTCACCTTTTTTCTTATGCAGTAGAACAGCTATGGAAAAGCACTATATGCTCTGCTACATGTTTAGTTTAAAACAAAACTGTTCTCTCGCCTCTGCCAAAAAAGGTGGACTTAATTACTAAATCAAAATACTGCGGATGCTGGAAACCTGAAATAAAATCAGAAAATGCTGGAAATGCTCAGCAAGTCAGGCAACATCTGTGGAGAAAGAAACAGATTTGAAGTTTCAGGTCGATGACCTTTTGTCAGAACTGGAAGGGGAGGGGAGGAAAGAACAAAAGGGCAGGTCTCTGATAGGGTGGAGGGCAGGAGTGATTAAATGACAGAAGGGTTGATGGTGCAAGGCAAGAAGGGTGGTAATGGAACCAGTAAAGCAATAAAAGATGCGTCTAAAGGAGCTATAAATAGCAACAGCAGAACCATCACCAGCAGCTGCTGTCCAAAAAAATGGGAGCAGCGGTTATGATCTGAAGTTATTGAAATCAGTGTTGAGTCAGGAAGGTTATAAAGTACCTAATTGAAAGATGAGGAGCTTCTGTTGAGCTTCATTGGAACAGTGTAGGAGGCAGAGGTCAGAGTGGGACTGAGCAGAGATGTTCAGCAAAGTGATCACCCAATCTGCATTTGGTCTCCCCAATGTCGAGGAGACTGCATCGTGAGCAGTGAATACGGTATACTAAATTGAAACAAGTACTAGCAAAATCACTGTTTCACCTGGAAGGAGTGTTTGGGGCCCTGGACAGAGGGAAGGGATGAGGTGAAAGGACATTTGTTGCATCTCCTGCGCTTGCACGGGAAGGTGCCGTGGGAAGGGTGTTGTGGTGATGAAAGAGTGGATCGGGGGTGTCGCTGATGAAACGGTCTTGATTGCTATTTGTTTCTCGACCTCAAAGGTTATTAGTCAGAGGTTAATTTTGATCAACTAGGTAGGCCCCTGCCTAAACAGGGTAAGTAAATTATGTGTTGTGTCTTGGATGTATTGATGCTAATTAATATGAAAGTGAGTGTTTGTATATGAGGTGTTTTGCAATAGCTGTCACTGCTCCTCTGGATCTGGTTGCTGACCTAATCCTGGTGATTACCCATCCTTTCTAATCCATTATTACTTAATTTCAGAACATTTCTTTCAGGCATAGATTGTCAGTATATTACGTACAAAAACCATGAGTTCACTGACCATTGGAAGGTTTTAATATAGTTCCTCTGAATTTGGAATTTAATAACTTTCACAATGCACGTGTTTGTAACCAGAGATGAGTATTTATTCATACTAAATTTGCAACCAATTTGGATGATCCTAACACATCCTGGTTTACATTTTCAGGAAGGGTCGAGAACCAGAGGACACAGATTTAAGGTGATTGGCAAAAGAACCAAAGGCGACATGAGGATAAACTTTTTTATGCAGCAAGTGGTTAGGATCTGGACTACGCTGCCTGAAAGGGTGGTGGAGGCAGATTCAATCGTGGATTTCAATCATGGCTTTCAAAAGGGAATTGGATAAGTACTTGAAGGGAAAGAATTTGCAGGGCAGGGGAGTAGGACGAACTGGATTGCTCTTGCAGAGCTCCGGCATGGGCTCAAAGGGGCGAATGGCCTCCTTCTGAGCTGTAGCCATTCTATGATTCTATTCCATTTTTCAATTGATCCTAAATTTAAATAAATCTGAAATATTCAGGTTCAGAAAAATCAAAATTGTGCCATTTGGTAACCTGTTTGCTGCTCTTCCATGTTAGCTTTGTGAGCGCTGAACATCTTTATTGTTTCAGTACATTTCTGAAAATGAAAGGTATTAGAGCTTGGATCTTTTAAGAAAGAATTAGATGCCCTGACTGGGTGTCTGCACAGTCTTTCTGGAAGATTGAGTTAAAATTGGCTAAATTACTTTCTTCATTCATATTTATCTTGTAAGCAGCATTCAGTGGTGATGGTCCCTGAGCAATCTGACCCTTGGTATCCACAGATAGTACCGTCTGATTTTACTGAACAGTGGAAAAATTGGACCATATTGGTTCACCAATGTGACATGTTGTCTTTCTATCCTGTTCCTCTCTTCCTCCCAGAACCCCCATTATTAAGTGCTTTTACTGACTTGTGGGATAAATCAGAAGCTCACCATGTGAGGAATTATGTCCTACCATACAACGATGACCAAGTCCCCAGGCTACCATTTATTTCTAAAGCATTGTCACCTTCACCTTTTTCACAAGTTTATGAAGGTTTTCAAAATTTGAAAAATGTGTGCATTTGATGTCAGTAACAAGGTGCCCTTGCAGAATCTCCAATACATTGTAGGGACTTAAGCCAGCCATAGAAGCCTCAGGATTAAGGATTAATTTGGAATGCCCAGTTATTTCCCTATGGATGTTCCACAAAGACAGATCAGAAGAAGACATCTCTGTAATAAGGTGTGTAGTTGTTGAAAGTAGTCCAAAGTTACCCCTTTGGAAGTCCAGTTCAATCCTGATAAATTGGTAACTCATTTTTAATTAATTTGATGACAGATGACTTTGACCAGCATTTACATAAATAGGAGATAAAGGGACAGTTTTTAAATCTTTGTATCAGAACTCAATTTTAAATTATTCAACAGTTCAACCTTTAAATAGAAACCGTTAAAAATATATTTAACAACATTTATTAGATTAAAATGTAAAATTTGATTGTTTATATAGTGTTAGATTGGATGTTTCTCTTTTGGTTAAAGGTGAACATATGAGATTTTGGTGCAAGTTGGTTAACATGATTAATTTCAGTATACCTTACTTTTCCTTCCCCACCCCACCCCCAGCCAGTGTCAATCAGCTGTCTTAATTGAGTTGACCACTGAATCTGCACAATGCCACTTTGGCATTCTTCCTTCTGCCAATTCCCAAACCAGTGTGCTCGTTACCAGTCTTCCATTTAGCTCTTCCTGTGCACAGTTAAACCATCTAAGCTTTGGCTTTTCCTATTTGGCACACATCCCCCCCCCGCCTATTGCTTTCTTTTCACTGTCATCAGCTCTGTTACTGCATGCAGGCTATTACTTCAGTGACCTCACTTTGTCCTCCCAGTGAATAACCAACATCCTCCTTGTGCAAAAAGAAAAGTACTGTAGATGCTGGAAATTTGAAATAAAAACAAAAAGTGCTGCAAGCAGCATATGTGGAGAGAACAAAAGGTGACATTTAGGGTATCGTCCCTTCCTCACAATTAGTCTATACCCAAAATGTCGACTTATGTTTTCTCCATCGATGGTACTCAACCTACTGCATTTCCAGCATTTTTGTTTCAGATTTCCAGCATCTGCAGTATTTTGCTTTTCGTTCATGTTGTTTAATTCATTGCCATTTCCTTTCCAGGAATGGCAGCCTTGATGTTCTGCTCCTCTCTTTCACATGATTTCCATTTGTCTCTTTTACCCTGAGGACTTTCATTGCTGTCTTTTTCATCTCTTTCATTTCTTGTATTTTCTAAAGACCTGCTTTCACAGCCATATCTCTTTTCTCATCATTTGTCTCAAACTCTGACTCATTTCACATGTTTCACTCATGTTCACATGTTCACATCTTTGTGCCTCTTCATTTCAAAGGCATCCAGTCTCTGCTTCTGTGTCTTTTCAGAGTCCAGGCGGGTAATTTTAACCCTAAGGAACAGGTGAGTTGGGGTCGGATGGGAGGTTAAAATAACAGCTTTTTGAAGCGCGACTGCAATCCGGCTCCAACCCGCCCACTTCCAGGTGGGTTTGGTTGCGCGTGCGCATCCGAGTCCCCACTTAATGCCGGTGGTTAAGGGGGCAACTTACCTCATTGAAATAGTTACAGTTAATTTTTTGTGGATTCTAAGGCTGAAACTAATTTAACCTCACCTGCATGGGTTTCCCCTGGCTTCTGAATCTCATTAGGTGAAAGGAGGTGTGAAGGGCTGATCCATCATGTAAGTGCTTTTAGTGAACTGCTTGTGGGCCAGGAGGAGCAGGTGTGCTCCCTCCAGTCCCAACAAGCTTACCTGCCATGATCGGCCGACCCCACCCCCCACTTTATGTCCGGCCACCCCCTCCCCGATCTCTCCCTACCTCCCTCCTCTCCGATTCCTGGCTCCTTTCCCTCCCGACCGGCAGCCTGCCTGTTAATTCCGATGCACTGACTTCACTTCCAGGTTTCCCACGTGAATATCTACCCACCCGCTGAGTTCGCTGCTCCAAGTAAAAAATTATGCCCCAGCTATCAACACCATACAGAACTATCAACTAGACTCTCACATTCTCATTTTCATTTTTTTCACGAGATGTCTTTCCTCGTTCAGAGTGGTTTTCATAGTCCATCAAAAGCAATCTATATCTTTACCCTGTCCTTGAACCCGTCTTCAGCAGCCATACAAATTCCAAAGTATATTAACTCATCCACACTTCAATTCCCTCATCAACAGTTTTCACTTGATTCTTTCTCCATTGATTTGTGCCCTTCTTTATACAATGTATGATCTGGGTCTTTGGGAAGCTGCCATTGAGCACCTACTTCTGTCCTACATCCTTCATTCTTCAGCTTCTCAGTTGATATGACAACAACAACTTGCATTTATAGAGCGCTTTTAATGTAGTAAAATGTCCCAAGGTGCTTCACAGGAGCATTATCAAACAAAATTTGACACCGAGCCACATAAGGAGGTATTAGGACAGGTGACCAAAAGCTTGGTCAAAGAGGTAGATTTTAAGGAGCGTCTTAAAGGAAGAGAGAGAGGTGGAGAGGTTTAGGGAGGGAATTCCAGAGCTTAGGGCCTAGGCAGCTGAAAGCCCGGTTCCCAATGATGGAGCAATTAAAATCAGGGATACACAAGAGGCAAGAATTGGAGGAGTGCAGAGCTAGGGAGGGGCGAGGCCATGGAGGGATTTGAAAACAAGGATAAGAATTTTAAAATAGAGGCGTCCCCGGACCAGGAGCCAGTGGAGGTCAGCGAGCACAGGGGTGATGGGAGAACGGAACTTGGTGCAAGTTAGGATACGGGCAGCAGAGTTTTGGATGAGCTCATGTTTATGGAGAGTGGAAGATGGGAGGCCAGCCAGGAGAGCATTGGAATAGTCCAGTCTGGAGGTAACAAAGGCATGGATGAGGGTTTCAGCAGCAGATGAGCTGAGGCGGGGGCGGAAATGGGTGATGTTACGGAGGTGGAAGTAGGCACTCTTGGTGATGGAGCGAATATGTGGTCGGAAGCTTATCTCAGGATCAAATAGGATGCCAAGGTTGTGAACAGTCTGGATTAGCCTCAGACAGTGACCGGGGAGAGGGATGGAGTCGGTGGCTAGGGCACGGAGTTTGCAGCGGGGACCAAAGACAATGGCTTTGGTCTTCCCAATATTTAGTTGGAGGAAATTTTTGCTCATCCATTACTGAATGCCGGACAAGCAATGTGACAAATGAGACAGTGGAGGGGTCGAGGGAGGTGGTTGTGAGGTAGAGCTGGGTGTCGTCAGCGTACATGTGGAATCTGACGTGTTTTCGGATGATGTCACCGAGGGGCAGCATGTAGATGAGAAATAGGAGGGGGTCAAGGATGGATCCTTGGGGGATTCAAGAGGTAATGGTGCGGGTGCAGGAGCGGGAACGGGAACAGAAGCCATTGCAGATGATTCTCTGGCTACGACTGGATAGATAAGAATGCAACCAGGTGAGCGGACGACAGAGGAGAGGTGTTGGAGGAGGATGGTGTTGTCAACCGTGTCAAAGGTTGCAGACAGGTCGAGAAGGATGAGGAGGGATAGTTTACCACAGTCACAGTCACATAGGATGTCATTTGTGACTTAAATAAGGGCCGTTTCAGTACTGTGGCAGGGACAGAAGCCTGATTGGAGGGATTCAAACATGGAGTTGCGGGAAAGATGGGCACAATTTGTAAGACGACAAGATGTTCAAGGACTTTGGAGAGGAAAGGGAGGTTGGAGATGGGACGGTTGTTTGCAAGGACAGAGGGGTCAAAAGTGGGGTTTTTTTTAAGAAGGGGGTGATGATTGCCGATTTGAAGTGGAGGGAGACACTACCTGAGGAGAGGGAACCATTAACTATCAGCTAACATGGGAGCCAGGAAGGGAAGTTGGGTGGTCAGCAGTTTAGTGGGAATGGGGTCGAGGGAGCAGGAGGTGGGTCTCATGGTCAAGATGAGCTCGGAGAGGGCATGAGGGGAGATAGGAGAGAAACTAGAAAAAGATGCGAGTTCAGGGCTACCTGACAGCAGCAACCAATGAGAATATAATCATCCTTCACATATTTCATGTGGCTAACCAGGTCCTAACCTTCCCTTAATGCTTTGAATAAGTGATTCAGTATTTTTCCGAATGCCTCACTCATAATTTGCCACATGACTGTATTAAAGAAAATGGGTGACAAGATAAAACCCTGACACAATCCACTCTTCACTTTGAACCATTCTGACATTTTTCTTTCGATTCACAAACAACCAATTCCAAAATTCTCTAGATCCTGGAACAGTCCCAGTGGATTGGAAGGTAAAAAATGTTACCCTGCTAGTCAAGGAGGGAGAGAAAACAGAACTACAGGCCAGTCAGCCTGACGTCGGTCATCAGGAAAATGCTGGAATCGATTATTAAGGAAGTGGTAACAGGACACTTAGAAAATCATAATATGATTAGGCAGAGTCAACATGGTTTTATGAAAGGGAAATTGTGTTTGACAAATATGTTAGAGTTTTTTGAAGATGTAATTAGCAGGGTAGATAAAGGAGAACTAGTGGATGGAGTATATTTGGATTTTCAAAAGGCATTCGATAAAAGGTTGTTACACAAGATAAGTGCTCATGGGGTTGGGGTAATGTATTAGCATGGATAGAGGATTGGTTAAAGGACAGAAAACAGAGAGTAGGGATAAACGGGTCATTCTCAGTTTGGCAAGCTGTAACTAGTGGGTTGCCGCAAGTGGGATGCTTGGGCCTTAGTTATTTACAATCTATATTAATGACTTCGATGAAGGGACCGAGTGTAAAGTATCCAAGTTTGCTAACGATACAAAGCTAGGTGGGAAAGTAAGCTGTGAGGAGGGCACAAAGAGTCTGCAAAGGGGTATAGGCAGGTTAAGTGAGTGGGCAAGACGGTGGCAGATGGAGTATAATGTGGGGAAATGTGAGGTTATTCACTTTGGTAGGAAGAATAGAAAAACAGAATAGTTTTTAAATGGTGAGAAACTATTAAATGTTGGTGTTTAGAGAGACTTGGGTGTCCTTGTACAAGAAGCACAAAAAGTTAGTATGCAGATACAGCAAGCAGTAAGGAAGGCAAATGGCATGCAAGGGGGTTGGATTACAACGTAAGGAAGTCTTACTACAGTTGTACAGGGCATTGGTGAGACCTCACCTGGAATACTGTGTACAGTTTTGGTCTCTTTATCTAAGGAAGGATATACTTGCTTTAGAGGCGGTGCAATGAAAGTTCACTAGATTAATTCCTGGGATGAGAGGGTTGTCCTATGAAGTGAGGTTGAGTAGAATGGGCCTATACTCTCTGGAATTTAGAAGAATGAGAGGTGATCTCATTGAAACATACAAGATTATGACGGGGCCTGACAGGGTAGATGCTGAGAGATTGTTTCCCCTGGCTAAAGAGTACAAAACTAGGGGGCATAATCACAGGATACGGGGTCGGCCATTCAAGACTGAGATGAGGAGGAATTTCTTCACTCAGACGGTTGTGAATCTTTGGAATTCTCTACCCCAGAGGGCTGCGGAAGCTGAGTCATTGAATATTTCAAGGCTGAGATGGATAGATTTTTGGACTGTAGGGGAATCAAGGGATATGGGAATCGGGCGGGAAAATGGAGTTGAGGTCGAAGATCAGCCACAATCTTATTGAATGGCGGAGCAGGCTCGAGGGGCCGTATGACCTACTCCTGCTCCTGTTTCTTATGTTCTTAACCCTTTGTTCCCTTATACATTCTTTAGTAGTCTGGCAATCTTTTAAGCTAATGTGATGATCTTTCAAGTTACTCCATAATTTCCAGCAGCATCCTCTGTCCCGAATCATAAGCACACTCCCCACAGCACTTTTTGATTATTTGCCTTATTTTGAAGGTCTGGTCAGCACTACCACACTCTCTTTGAAGTCATGCTGACTCCTCCTCAGCATTGTGTTTCTGTTCAAGAGCACTCTAGCAAATGTTGTTCCTGGCCCACTAGACAGACTGATGTCTGTGGAATTCCTTCACTCCTTCCTGACCTCCTTTGTGTAATGGAATCACCCCATAACCTTCAATATTCCAGCGAATGCAAGACAAGTTTATGTAATCTCTCCTCATAATCTAACACTTGGAGCCCTAGTAACATTCTGGTGAATCTGAGCTACATTCCTTTCTAGGCCAGTATATCCTTTCTAAGGTATGGTGGCCAGAACTGTGCGCAGTACTCCAGATGTGGTGTAACCAGGGCTTTGTATAGCTGTAGCAAAACTTCCTCCCATTTATGTTCTAGCCCTCTAGTTATAAAGGCTAACATTCCATTAGCCTTTTTGATTATTTTTTGTACTTTATTATATTTTAGTGTAGTACATGGATCCCTAAATTTCTGGACTTCCACTGTTCCTAGCTTTTTGCCAGTTCAAAAATACTTGATCTATCCTTTTTTGGTCCACAATGGATGATCTCACACTTACCAGCGTTGAAATCCATCTGCAACAGTTTTGCCCACTCACTTTATCAGAATCTCTTTGCTCCCCTCTACACTACTTAATATGCCACCGATCTTTGTGTCATTGGCAAACCTGGATGTGTGACACTCTATTGTGTTATCTAAGTCATTAATAAATATAGTGAATAGATGAGACCCCAGCACAGATCCTTTTGGGATACCACAAGTCACTTCCTTCCAATTCGAGTATATACCCACTGTCCCTATTCTCTGTCTTCTACCACCTAACCAATCTCCTAACCAGGTCAATAATTGCCTTTAATTCCATGAGCTTTAATTTTAGCTAACAGTCTTTTATGTGGAACCTTATTGAATGCCATCTGGAAATCCATATAAACTACATCGATAGATATTCTCCTGTCTACTACTTTAGTTCTTCCTCAAAAAATTCAGTTAGGTTCATTAGACATGACCTACCCTTTACATATTGGCTCTCTCTAATCAGTTCATATTTCTGTAAGTGCTCAGTCACTCTGTCTTTGATTATAGATTTCAATAACTTCCCCACAACAGATATTAGACTAACAGGTCTATAATTTCCTGGTTTCTCTCTCACCCTTCTTAAATAATGGGGTTACATGTGCAATTTTATAATCTAAAGGAACAATTCCTGAATCGAGAGAGCTTTGGAAGATCATGGCTAAAGCAATTTCCTCACCTACTTCCTTTAAAACCCTGGGGTAGAAACCATCAGGTCCTGGGGATTAGTCAGACTTTAGTCCCATTATTTTTTCTAATACTGTTTTCTTGCATACATTTACTTTAGTGAGTTTCAGTCCTTGATTCATCATTAGTTACCCTGGAATGTCAGGTATATTATCCTCTTTCTCTACTGTGAAGACTGACACAAAGTAATTATTCAACAAGTCTGCCATTTCCTTATTTTCATTTGCAATATTACCCGCATCTGTTTTTAAAGGGCCCGCATTACCCTAATATAATTATAAAACTTTTTGTGTTAATCTTGATATCCCTCACAAGTTTCTTTTCGTATTCCCTTTTTACAGCTCTTACTATCTTTTTTGTCTTCCTTTGCTGTTCTTTATATCTCTCCCAGACCCCTGGATCTACACTATTATTTGCACTTTTGTATGCTCTTTTCTTCAGTTTTATGTTATCTCTCACCTCTTTTGTCGACCATGGCTCTTTTATTTGGTATGTAGAACTCTTGCCTCTTAAGGGTATATACTGGTCCTGTTTTAAGCTAAATTCTTTTCTGAACGCATCCCACTGTTCATCTGTAGTTTTAACCGGTAACAGTTTTGACCAGTTTGCTGTCTCATATCATTAAAGTTAGCCTTACCGAAATCTAGAATCTTAGTAACTGTATTAAGTTTTTCCTTTTCAAACCTAACATTGAATTCGATCATATTATGGTCACTATTAGCTAAATGTTCCCTTACTGTTAGATTATTAACTAAGTCTGACTCATTACTAAATCTAGTATGGCCTGCCACCTTGGTTCTAGAACATATTGCTCCAGCAAACTATCTTGAATGCACTTAAGAAATTCACTACCTTTCTGACTTGAGCTACTCTGCTCTTCCCAATCAATATGAAAATGAAAGTCTCCCATCAAAACAACTCTGCTTTTGCTACAAGCCTCTCTAATCTCTGAATTAATACATTCTGCCACGTCATTGCTGCTATCGGGAGGCCTATAGACAACTCTCATTACGGTTTTAAGTCCTCTCTTATTCCTCAATTCTAACCATAGAGTCTCCAGTCATTGCTTTCCCTTACCTATGTCCTCTCTTCCTAATGTTGTAATATTATTATAATCAATAAGGCTACCCCTCTTCCAGTTTCCCTATCCTTTCTAAAGACCTTATAACCTGGAACATTTAACTCCCAATCATTACCAGCTTGCAGCCATGTCTTGGTAATGGCTACCAAGTCATACCCTCTAAGCCGCATTTGAGCCTCTAATTCACTCAATTTATTTCTTATACTCTGTGCATTAGTATATAAAACTATTATTTGGGCAAGAGACCCTAACCCATCCTTCTGCCCTGATGCTGTCTTTTTTACACCTCTTAACTTAACATATTTCTTATTTGTCATTCCAGCTGTAACTACTTTCGTTATTTTAGTATTCCCTTCAACTGGAGTATCTATATCACTGCTTGGACCTGAACTCTGCTCTTATCCCTATTCTTAATCTTTAAACTATCATTTTTACAATTGTTTCTGACTCACATCTCCCCCCAATTTATTAGTTTCAAGTCCTTTTTACCACCCTATTTATCCTTTTCGCTAGGACCCTGGTCCCAGCCCGGTTCAGGTGCAGCCCGTCCCAACGGTACAGCTCCTTCCTGTTCCAGTACTGGCGCCAGTTTCCCGTGCAATGGAACCCCTTTTTCCCGCACCACTCCTTTAGCCAAGTGTTCACCTTCCTGATCTGTTTGCCCCTATGCCAATTAGCACGTGGCTCAGATAATAATCCTGAGATTACCACTCTTGGGGTCCTGATTTGTAATTTAGCTCCTAACTCCTGATGCTCCTTCAGCAGGACTTCCTCTGCTTTTTTCACTATGTCATTGGCCCCCACATGAACCATGACAACTGAATCTTCTCCCCTCCCATTCCAAATTCCTTTCCAGCCGCATTGAGATATCTCTTACCCTGACAACAGGTGGGCAACACACCCTTTGGGAGTCTCAACTGTGGCTGCAGAGGATGCTATCCACCCCCCCACCCCCCCCCCCCCCCCAATTATTGAATCCCCTATAACTACATTTCTATTCTGCTCCTCCCTCCTTTGGACAGCCCTCTGCACCCCGGTGCCTAGGTCAGCATTGTGACTGTTCTCCCTGCAGTCTTTCTCCTTATCCTCACAGGTATCAAGTACATTGTACCTGTCGTATAGGACCAGTGTCTGCGGGACCACCTCCTCTATCTCCCCTCGGTTCCCCCTGCACTGCTGACTGACAGCCACACTCTCCCCTTCCTCTACCTGTGCTTTCCTCTGAGGTGTGACTGTACTCTGGAGAAAACTATCCAGAAATTTCTCCCCCTCCCTTATGTGTCGAAGAGTCTCTAACTTGCACTGCAGCTCAAGGGCTCTGAGCTGGAGTGTCTCAAGGCAGAGACATTTCCTGCAGATGTGGCAATCCGGGACAGTCTTACTGTCCATAAATTCCCACATATCACTGTCCTGACACATAGCCTGCACTGCCATTTCTAGTTTTTATTTATTTATTAGTAGTAATTTAATTCTACATATAACAGAATTACTTAAGATTGGGATTATATTTAATAGATGGATTTAGCTTGATTTCAGCTTAATTTGTAACTAATTAGTCTTGTTGTTTGTTTATTAACTTCTTTATTTTAGTATCCCCTTAACTCCTATTTATTATTTATGTATACCAGATTTTTATTTAATGCAATTCGGATCCCTTTAGTTAATTTTAATTTTATCCCCTTAGATCTAATTAATTACTCTGATTTATTTATTTATATATTTACTGTTGCCCCTTGGTTTAAATTACTTAGCACCTCCTTCCCCCTCTGCACCCAATTCCCGCTCTCACCAAATTCCCGTCGTCACTTTGTTTAGCAGATCACTCCATTTAGTAGATTGACTCAACTCTCACCAAGCTCTGTGCTTATAGAATGCTAGACACAAGGCTGAGGAAAAATCAGGCTGACTTCAGAAAAGGTTATGGTTGTGCTGAGTTACTGAAACCACTGCTGCCAATGGAAGATGTCGTCTCTCATTCTTGGTTTCTCATTCTTGTCCTTCATTAGTTACAATGCATTGTTGTGCTCTCCCCATCCCCAAATTTAGTTAACATTTTCTTATAGGATAGGAGAAATCTGACTTTGGGTTGTCTTATTGCACCCTTATGAAGAATCAACATTTTGAGTCAGCAGTTGGCAAAGAGGTGTTCAGCAAGGACTTACATTTTATTATTGTCAAAGATGCTGATCACAAGCTGATGGACAGAAAATTGTGCAGCTGCACAAGGCTATGAGAGAACGATCCCAAATCAGTGTACATTGAGAGTAACAGTGGAAGCCTTTTGTAATATTCTCCAGGATCAGAAATTAAAACACTGTAATTCTGTGCTGTGATCATGTTTCTGTTTATTTGGAGTTCATTGTACTGTTGAAAGTAGTCTTGCTTCCAACCATGTTGAAAACTGATGCCTAAATGTCAGGAAGTGGGCAAATAAATCCTTAATGTGGCATGCTAACCCTAGACCTTTGAATTAACCCTAGAATCATATCCTGTATTTGTTGTCATTATCATTTTAATTTGTTTTTCAGTTTTTAACACTGTTGCTTATTGAATTTCTAGTCCTCTCCCTCCCAGTCCCAGCTCACCATTGTCACCCTCGTGGCCCATGGTTTCAGCACCTTCAAGTCCAGTGCTCGTTTCCTCAACCTCCAGCGACTCCTCCCCTCTCAGGTGTGGTACCAATTTGGTTTTTTTCAACTCGGTTAATTTCTTGTGTGTATTGGGAGAAACCCACCCCTCCCCCAAAAGGTTTTGCAGTTTTCTTAATGAGTGTGTGCATTGGGTCTCTGATTCAATTTGCCATTGATATTTTCTTTCGCAGAAAGGTAATCTTATGTTATTCACCTAGTACCATATGGTGAGAGGACTAAGCAATGGTTTATGGTACTTTAGCTCTGGAAATCATCCTCAAGATTGAGATTCTCTTTAAGCAGAACTTTCAGTGTATTACATTCAAACATTAATGACCTTTTTATGGTTTCGCTATTTCTTCAGTGTAATATCTTAATTTAGTAGAGGAGCGACTCGCAGTTTAAATGCAAAATATCAGACAATGCAATTGTTTTGTTTTAACTTTTTGGTTGAATGTGTACTATCTAATCAAGCGACCAGATTTACATATCCTAACTCAAAGGTTTTGACAGAGTGGCAAGAGAAAAATCATTTTGGGAGTGCATTACAATTTTATTGGTAATAATCTTCAGAATATCCTCTATAATAAAAGCATCATCTTAATGAGAAAAATAATAAATTACATTAAACTATTTTTCCTAATTTAATACCTGTTGAGTGTACAATAAATAATTATACAGTATCATTTTCACTCTTTATATCCTCCGTATATCACTGGAGTGGGACCAGTATCAATAATCTGTATAAGGGGGGAAAAAAATCACTAAGGGCACCTTCCTTTTAAGTGTTTTGGTTTATTGACTTCAAGATATCAGGAACCTCACTCATAAGCTATCCTGCATCCGCACTCTATTTGGCATGAACCATGCTTGAGAAACATCAGTTAATTCGTCCCATTAGAAAATATTCTGCATTTCTACCTCCTTGTGTCAAGAATATCTCAGTACTGTTAGTTTGCACCTCATTCTCCCTGAATTTTTTTGTATTTTTGTTGTGATGTTTAGCTGTACAAGCATTGTTCTAAGTGTAGTTATGTTGGGCTATTGTTCTCAGTGGCTGTCAACAGACCTCTTTGCATTACTAAGTAATGACTAACTTTCCAGTTTTTGCTCCAAGGTCATAGACAAGTCATCTGTATGATCTCTTCTGCTTGACACTTATGTTTCTATATACATGTCATCTTTTTTTCCATAGTTTCCAGAATCATTCAAAATATCAGAACTGAGAGCAGCGGTGATTCTGGTAACACGAAATTGACTTCAGAAACAGGTTCTCCAACATTCTGAGCTAAAGTCTCCCAACGCGTTCTCTCCCATAGGAGGGATCTTATCTCACAGCTAGCTGGACCATCTAGCTTCAATCAGACAGCTTTGCTGTTGAACGGAAATTCGTCTTGGACCACAGTATTCTATTTACAGCATCCAGGAAATCCTTGATTGAATAAAAAATAAATAACGACTGGAAGAAGTTTGATGAATGTTGCTCTGCTCACCAGAGTACTCTCCAACATCTCATCAGCTTGGTTCCATAGACATGGATGTGGTACCTTTTACAATTTTGGCACCATTCTTCCCTTAGGTCCTCTTTGAGAGTTCTTGTTTCATGATTCAGAAAAGGGATGTACAAATTGATACACTCTGACATTTTGCAATCTAGACTTAGTTCTTCACAAATTTATCTATATACTTTTTGAGTCTCTTACACTTGTATCTATAATTTTTGTCCTGAACACTGGCAAACTTGAAATATTAAAGAAATATTGGCCAAGACACCAGAAAAACTTCCTGTGTTCCTTTGGGATCTTTTATGTCCACCTGAACAGGCACGTGGGGCCTCAGATTAATTCTTCATCCAACAGTGTAGCACTCCTGCAATACTGCACCGAAGTGACAACCTAGATTTTGGGCTCAAGTCCAGTAGACTGATGCTAATTCTTCAAACAGAGAATGCTAAGAAAGGAAAATTTTCATAATTTCAATGCACAATTTTCAATTAATCTAGCCTCAACAGCTATTTGGGGGAGAGAGTTCCAGATTTTGACTACGCTTTGTGTGAAGAAGTGCTTTCTGATATCACCCCCTGAACGGTCTAGCTCTAATTTTAAGGTTATGCCTCCTTGTTCTGGACTCTTCCGTCAGAAGAAATAGTTTCTCTCTACCCTATCCAATCTTTTAATCATCTTAAACACCTCAATTAGATCACCCCTTAATCTTCTACATTCAAGGGAATACAAGCCTAGTGTATGCAACCTGTCCTCATAGCAAGGCTAAAAGGGTTAAACTATCATCCTGGTGAATCTACATTGCACCCCCTCTAAGGTCAATATAGCCTTCCTGTGGTGCGGTGCCCAGAACTGAATGCAGTGCTCCAGATGGGGTCTCACCAGAGCTCTACAGCTGTAACATAGCTTCCACCCCTTTGTATTCCAGCCTCCTTGAGATAAAGGCCAACATTCCATTAGTCTATATGGTGTAGGAGTTTCCTCCAGACTCGGGCTTCTTTATTTCCAACTTGTGAATGAGGTTGTCCATGATATATAATTAAGAAAACAAACTTAATTGTTCCAGAAAATGTGGGAGATGGTAAAAGAAGCTCTTTACATCTTCCTCATTAAAAACCCACAGGGAAAAATGCCAAACACTGAACAAATCAGGAGGGTTGCACAAGAAGAGAAACATTAACACAACAGGATTACCACCAGCCTATGAGAGAAAAACTTGAAACCCAATAGCCACAGCAAGCCTTAACACAAGAAATGCATCTCAAAAACTACAAAGGCGACATCCACGATCTGGAGACTGTTAAGAGGCGAGCCATGAGAGTGACCCCTATCATCAGAGGCTGAGTTATGAAAAAAGGCTAGAGAAACTTGCCCTTTACAGTTAATTTTAGCTTGGTTCAATTTGTAGAATTTTAAATTTATGAATTGGAAACTTATGGGTTCAACCCCATTCCAGGACTTGAGCACGTAGTCTAAGCTGACATTCTGATGCAGAACTGAGGGAGTGCTGCCATTCAGCTGGCACAGTAAACTGATGCCATATTTGCCTGTTCCAGTGGTTCAGGTGGGCATAAAAGATCCCAAAGAAGAGGAGTAGGAAGTTCTTCCACCATCCTAGCTAACATTCAAAGAATGTGCAGCACAGAAACAGACCGTTTGGCCCAGCAGGTCCATGCCGATGTTTATGCCTCACGTGAGCCTATTCCTCCTTCAATCAACAACAGATGCAATGTGTTGGACCTTGCTTTGCACAAATTGGCTGCTGCATTTGCTTACAACAGTGACGTTACTTCAAAAAATATTTAACTGGTTATGAAGTGCTTTGGGACATTCTGAGGATGTAGTCAGTTATTTTTGATCTTTCCTTCCAGTCTTGAAAGGAGTTGGTTGAGTCGGGACCCCATAGAAGTATATAAGATAAATAGTGTAGAAAAAGTAAATCCAGAACTGCTTCAATGAATTGATAGTAGGGTAAGAGATCACAAGTTCAAATTACCAGAAGGCAAATTTATGACTAATGTCAGGACACTGTTCTTCCACACAAAGAATAATCAAAACTTGGAATAGGTTTTCCGATAGATTAATGAAGGCAGGCACCATATAATCATTTAAGAAAGAGCTGGATGCTGTGATTGAGGGACTGCAGATTCGAATGGATGAAGCAGTTTGGGCAGAATGGCCTTCGTCATCTATCTTAAGACGCTAGTGTCACCTCAGCAATCAATAAAAGTTTTATCACTGGTGATTTGTGAGGAATTCCACTGCTATGCAGCTCCATAATTTCTCCTTTGTTTATCCACTTTCTTTATGATTTACACAGCATCCAACCAGGGGAAAATGCAATGACATTCCAGAAGTTCTATAAATATATGTGTATAACATGGCCCTGCTATTTAAAACTTCAAAATGATGATGAGAGTTGCATAAATTCATGTTTCCAGGAAATAAATGATTTATGTGGGTGACCCCAGCGTGTGTAGTAATGATTGTTTACTCTCTATTGTGGAATAATGAAGGTCCCAACACTCTGCAGTTAAACAGGCCATACCAAGCTGTCCTATACCCAAATATCTTCAGCTGCTTTATCAATGACCTTCCATCCACCATAAGGTCAGAACTGGAGCTGTTTGTTGATGATTGCACATTTTTCAGCTGCATTCGCAGTTCCTCAGATAAAGAAGCAGTCCATGTCTGCATGCAGTAAGATATACACAATTTCCATGGCTTGGGCTGAGTGGCAAGTAACATCTCCAACAAGAGAGCACTGAAGTACCTCCCCATGACCATTGCTGAGTTCTCCCCATCCCCCATCCTGAGGGTCACCATTGACTAGAAACTCAACTAACCAGCCACATAGATGTGCCTACTAGGGCTGAGGCTAGATGTTCTGTAGTAAGTGGCTCACCTCCTGACTCCTCAAAGTCTCTCCACCACCTACAATGCACAATTCAAGAGTGTGATGGAATACACTCCATTTGCCTGAATGGGTGCAGCAGCAACAACACTCTCGAAACTTGCTACCATCCAGGACAAAGCAGTTTTCTTTAAGGCTAGTGGATGAGGTGCTGATAAACATCTACTGTGGCTGCAGTGTGTGCTATCTACAGGATACACTGCAGCAATTCTCCAAGACTTCTTTGGCTGCACCTCCCAAACCTGCTACCACTACCACCTAGAATGACAAAGGCAGCATGTGCATGGGAACATCATCACCTCCAAGTTCCCCTTCAAGGCACATACCATCTTGACTTGGACGTATTTTGCAGTTTCTTTATTGTCCTTGAGTCAAAGTTCTGGAACTCCCTATGTAACAACATTGTGGCAGTACCTTCATCACATGGACAGCAACGGTTCAAGAAGGCCGCCCACAACCACCTTCTCGGGGAAATCATGATGGGGGAATAAATGCTGGCCTTGCCAGCGATGCCCACAGCCCGAGAATGAACAAAAAAATACTGAGCTGTTGTGGCCTGCTGAATTACCTGTCCACCATTAGAGTGACTTTTTTTTTTAAGTAAATCCTCTTATTACCATCACTTTTATTTTTACAGTACCCAATGTCGTAAAGCCCGAGCCTTGTATGCATGTAAAGCAGAACATGACTCAGAATTATCCTTCAGCGCTGGAACCATGTTTGAGAATGGTAAGTGTGAAGAAAATTCCTATTGAATTGGAGGTTGAGGTTTAGCCTCAAAAGAACACATGCCTATACTTTAGCAGACTAATACATTAGGGTCGAGTTTCCACTTGTTTCTGCTAGTTAAATCAGCTGAACCAGTGCAAAAGATCGGGGAATTTTAAATGTGAGTTACGCCCAACACCGCTTACCCTCCTGTTTTCAAGATTACGCTGGTTCAAGATTCAATTTGCCTGAATCAAGCCCCGCCCACAAACTGCAAGGTTCTGCCGATTGCGCTGATTTGGGAAGGCTCTTCAAATTACGCTCATTTTCTTAGGCCCACAGGCACTAGTATCAAAAAGTATTTAATTTACTAAGAAACTGACTAGTGTACACCCATGAAACTATTAAATGGTTCAGTATAGTTTTTCTTAAAGTCATTTAAGTGATTTAAAATCAGGTTATTCACAAGTGGAAGACTGGACATCCTTATTAAAATGCTTATTTTTGCTGATAAACCCATTTTCAGCTGTATTATTAAAACTGCACCAGGTTACCACTCGTAAATACATCAGGGAATACTTTTTAATGGAAAGAGAAAAAAGATTTTGTTCTATTACGCTGCCCGATTGCGCTGGTTCATGGAAGATTTTACGTTTGTGATTATGCAAATAAATTTTAGAAGAATCTTGAAGCCGAACCTAACTAGCGGAATTGCAAGCGCATTTTAGCGGAAACTCTACCCCAAGATGCTTTACGTGATATAATAATTATGTCCTTATAAAACAGTGCATTCTCTGAGTTACCATGAACAGTGCCATAAGAGATTTGCCAAACTATTTTATAAAAACAATTTACATTTGCATGCACCTCCTAACTTTCACTTCAGACGTCCAGCACACCAGATGTCACATATGTATTTAAGGCAAATGTATGTGTCACGTGAGGGGGGGGGGGGGGGCGGTGGTAGTGAGGTGAGGGGAAGAAAGTATAAAGATACAAAAGTAACATTTGAAATGTACAGAAAATTCTGCAGGAATGTCACACATGCAAATTTCTGTTGCACTTTAAATGAGTGGCTTTCTTTTCTATCTAATCATTTCCAACCTAGAGAGAAACTTTCCCAACCACAGAAAATGGCTTCTAATTGACGTCAGATCTTACAGACCTTGTGTATTTGAATAGACAGGCCAGGTTACATACAATTAGCCCTTAGCATCAGAAAAATATATTGAGGCATAATGTTGCTGTCCTTGCAAAACAGCATATCTCCCAACTTACCATGAGAATTGCTACAGGAAATACACTATCATTAGCAGATCTGTAGATTGGTTCATGGTGAGTCAGAAGATAATGCTGTATTTTATAACTGGTGTTACCAACATAGTGTGATAGGAAGTAAGTATGATACAGGAAGTAAAAAGGACTTTTAATATGTTACATATATATAATAGCCTCTCTATAATCTAGTTCCCTTTTTAGATGGTGCGTTTAACCCTTTCAAGGTGTAAAATCCCTCTAATATTGTGCCTAGGCAGGTCTAACTGAGCTTTCATCTCCCAATCCTAGGCAGCCATCTAGATAATCCACTTACAGACCTCTCCAAATGCACTTCTTCATTAGGTGATCTGTGACTGTTGTGTAGCTTTAATGTTACCGTCAAATTTTCCCCTCCTTCATGGAGAGATGCCAGATACCTGCTTGACAGCAACCTAGAGACTGGAAATTCACTTCTGTTGAAGTATTAACAGGAAATATTAAAGGTTATCTAATACTGTGGATAAATTGGCAAATAATTCTCTTTATACCCTGAATGCAAGTGGAAGATAATGTCTAAGGCTGACAGTGAGGCATATATTTGGGTCCAAGTTGGGAGACTTTTAGCTGCATCTTACCTGATACTATGCAGTGTTTGATACGAAAGTGAAACATGTTCCATTGACCCATCCTGATATCCTGCCCCTTGGTGAAAATTCACTAAGAAGCATTTATTTTGTTCTGCTGCTGAGCCAAAAGAGTACTTCTGCTCTTAGGATTAACTGTTGTGTATTTTTCAGTTCATTCATCCAGGGAACCTGGTTGGCTTGAAGGAACACTGGACGGGAAGACTGGACTAATTCCAGAAAATTATGTCGAGTTTCTATAGCCAAAGGTGCATGACATTATTGCTGAGCACTACATGGTATCCATGGCAATCTTCGACAAGATTTTAATTTTTGGCATTTTACCTCAATTGCAGAGATGCAATGAGGACAGATCTGTGAACTGGAGACAGAAGATTAATTTCAACCCTAGCTTTTACTGTCCTGCAGTGTTGATATGATTCACTGTTAATTTATCGAACCAGAGCCTGTAATTATTTCTTAAGGATTTTGTTTTTAATTCAAGCACTTCTTGGTTTCCCAAACTAGATCTGTGCTAGATCTTAGCATGTATATAATGTAGATATTCATTCTACATAACTGTTGGAAATGTCATGTGTGCTTGTAGTGTGCTGATATGGAGCTTTGCCATTGGGAAGCGTATCATCCTTCAGTTTGCCATTTCTTTTCAAAGTGCTTTCAGAGTTGTCAAGAAGTTAAGCAATCTCTCCATACAACAAGTCTCTCTTAAAAAGCATTTCTCCCAACTGAAGTGTTGCAATCACATGCTTAGATTGTAGAATTGTGATACTGCAATGCAGCGGTACAAGGGACTTAGCGATGGTGACATCAAATGGCCACATTTTATACTGGGATGAAGATCACACCACTATCCATATAATTATTTTTAAATCTTAATCATCAATATGGGAAGCATTGCTTTTTTTATTTTTTCAAGATAAATATTACTTTATGATATTTACATGAGATATTTGTTTACATAAAAGTGAATGCCCTCTATGATGTAAAAGAATTGGATTTTAAAGAAAAAAGTGTTACTAGTTTAAAAAATGTTTTTATAACATTTTAAAAATGACAATCAGCCAGAAACTGTAAGACGTTTCTAACCATCCTTGCAGCAGCTTGTCATGCCATGTTGAATAAAATGCCTCGAGGTTGGCAGCAACTTATGATTTCAGTAATGTTACTCCATTTGCTTCTGCAGCTATTGCGGTTGTTATGCTTGTTCTGATTTCTAAAAATAGAAACTGCACAGAACTGATCTGGTTCAATATAAATTTAATGATTTCAACAAATCATCTTTAAAGCCTGGAATTTCAAACATAGCAGCAATCAGAACTTTGCACCAAAGGTTTTCCATGAACAGAATATAGCTGTAAAAAAGCTGAACCTACTGCTTTGATTTGACAGTGAGCTTGAGCGTGGAACCATGAGCTATGTGTATCTGTTTGGAAAAAGCTTCTTGCTAGCTTAATGATTAAAGTAATTTATTCATCTTACGTATTTAACTTTTTAAGGGGGCATTGAGCTATGGGCTGCTAATATGGATAAAAATAAAGAAGGAAAGAAAAACCTGGGAGAACAAAAGGAAGCTTTCATGGTTTATATCATTCTACCTGTCGCATACTTTGCTTTGAAACAAACAAAAGACGTGTATCCAATCTAGAGGAGGTTTGGCTTTTAAAAAAAAATGTATTTCCAGAATGGATATTACGTTTTGGGGGGTGGCTATGCTTTTTAAACTTTCTCTTAAATCCTTGTTTCTAACTTTTTAAAATCCATGGTATGCCTGCTGAAGCCGGTGGGCTGTGATACCTAGAGTTATTTTGTGTGATTTTGCGGCAGTGCCTTCCACGTAGTTCACTGTAACAAAATTGCGGCTTAATAGCTCATCTCTTTTCTATATAAAAAATGTTTTAGAAGCTGCATCACTTTACATTGATTGTACTTGTCTTCAGATGTCAATAAAATCACATTTTTGGTATATGAAAGATCGGAGTATGATTTATACAGTGAAAGAAGATTGCATTAATCTATTCCGGTCAGTAGCACAGATATACAATCTACTCTTAATTCAAAGTTTCTTAATTCGAATTACTAATTCACTTTTTTAACACTAAATTCCCACTTTGTGTTATTTGCATTGCTCCATTCAAATTATTGAATAATTCAAAATTTTTAGTGCAAAACAACTGAATTATCAGAAGAAAACTGTATTAATGCACCTTTCATACAGTATACATCCACATGTGCAGTTATGGAATGGATGGGTTCTGGCACATAATAGAGTTTAAGACAGCTGGTCAAATACAAACTATAACAAACAGATTGCCTGTTGGTATTCCTATCTGAGCCCAAGGACAGAACCTCAAAGTTTGGCTGAAATTCAAAACATTGTGATGTTGGTGATAAATCTGCAGATGTCAGCACTGCGAGCAGCTATCTTTAATGGTTTTTCTCATCACTCCCAGGTGCTATTTATATTGTAAATGATGGTACAGATACTAGATACTGCGCATTTGGGCATCGTAAGACCAGATTTTTGTACTTGAATGACCATTACATTTTTCATTAAACATAACAACTTCCATTTATATAGCGTCTTTAACATAGAAAAATATCCCACAGAGGCATAAATCAGACAAAAATGGACACCAAGCCAATGAAGAAGATATGAGGAGGGGTGACCAAAACCCTGTCAGAGAGCGATTTTAAAGGAGGAGAGGAGGTAGACAGGTGGAGGGGTTTAGGGGAGCAATTCTGGAGCGTGAGGCCTCGACGGCTGAAGGCTTGGTCGCCAATGGTGGGATAAAAGGAGGGAGAACACAGAAAAGATCAGAGTCAGAGGTACGGAGAGTTCGGGGAAGTTGTAGGGCTGGAGGAGGTTACAGAGATAGGGAGGGGTGAGCTCACAAAGGGATTTAAACACAAGGATGAGAATTTTTAATTTGAAGCGTTGGATGACTCCAATGAAGGTCAGCGAGGACAGGGTGATAGGTGAGTGGGGCGTGGTGCCCGATATGATATGGGTATTAAAGTGTTTTGGATGAGCTGAAGTTTACAGAGGGTTGAGGATGGGAGCCCTTTCAGGAGGGTCTGGAGGTAACAATGGCATGGGTGAGAGTTTCAATCACCGATGGGCTGAGGTATGAGTGGAGGCTGACAGTGTGATGGAGTGTTTATGGGGGGTGGAAGTTCAGCTCAAGGTCAAATAGGACATCGAGATTGTGAACAGTCTTGTTCAGCCCACTCAGGGAAACCAAGCCTAGGGATCGCTTGGGCCCAACCAAGAAGGTAAGTAACTTATCTGAACATGGAGCTGGGAGGAGCAGGAATGCTTCTCCCGACCACACATTATAGAATCCGATCGCCACCACTCCTGGCCCGGATCTTCCCCGACCCCGTGATCCTTGGTCTTCTGATACCTGACCATGCACTTACTGCAGTAGCCCGATTTTCCACCATTCGCCAGTGGACACTAATGCCGCATTGGCTCCATTACAATGAGGCACGAGGCCCATTATCTCGGGAGCCTAGGGCCTCACCATTCAGGCGCAGGGATAGTACTATGCATGAATTTCTGAGCCATACTGTCTTAATAGCAAAACATCAATATTCCAGTTGCTTCTTTTATTCACCGTGTCAATCCACCATGAAACTTGCCAGTTTGTGAGATTTACATTGTTTTGGACGTTAAGTAAGTCAATGTTTGTCTTTCTATTCTTCCAGATTTTTTTTTTGTTCGAGGGAAATTCTGATTGGGCCAAATAATTTTTTGGGAGAAATTATTTCAATACACTGTACTGATAAGGAAAGAAAAATGTTTTCCAAATACTCTCAATGGAGATGATGACCTGTTACAGTTTGGGGTTTTCTCCCACTAATCTTAATGTTCTCTTGACAGAAAGGCGTGTTCATAAGTCATGTGTACCAAAACTTGCATCTTTATGTGAGTGCGCTATAGGATCATGGGGCCAGCACTTACCTGCGAGCTGTGGTATGTTGCACTGGAGACTAAGTAGGATGCTCACCAAATGGCAGGCAACATTCACGCCACATAAGTGCCAGTTAATAACTTTCTTCAACAAGAGAAGCCCAACCACCTCTTCTTGACCTTCAACAGCTTTAAAAGTGCTGAGTACCCCATATAAACGCTGTCGCTGCAAGACCAGGATAGAGGCTACAACACGTGGTTTACCTCCTGACCCCTCAAAGCTTTTTCACTGTGATGGGAAACTCACTACTCACCTGGATGGGTGCAGCTGCAACAACATTCAAGAAGCTTGATTGCATCCAGGACAAAACAACAATTTGCATTTATATAGCACCTTTAACATAGAGAAACATCCCAAGGTGCTTCATAGAGGTGTAATCAGACAAAAAATGGATGCCAAGCCAAAGAGAAGGGATAACCAAAGAGGTCGGTTTTAAGGAGAGTCTTAAAAGAGGGAGGTGGAGAGGTGCAGGGGTTTAGGAAGAGAATTCCAGATTATGGGCCCTAGGTGGCTGAAGGCACAGCCACCAATGATGGGGAGAATGAAGGGAGGTATTCAAAGGCCAGAGTCAGAGGAACAAAGTTTGGGGTGGTAGGGGGGAGGGTATTGAGATGGAGGAGGTTACAGAGAAAGGGAGGGCTGAGGACATCAGGGGATTTAAATACATGGCTGAGAATTTAAATTTGAGGGCTTGGGAACTAGCAGCTGAAGTAGGTCAGCAAGTGGAGGGGCGCTAGGTGAGCGGGACTTGGTGCTGGATAGTATACGGGTAGCAGAGTTCTGGATGAGCTGAAGTTTATGGATAGTGGAGGATGGGAGGCAGGCCAGGACAGCATTGGAACAGTTGTCTGGGTGACTTGGCTGAGCGTTTCAGCAGCAGATGGGCAGAAGTGAGAAATGTTAGAGGTGGAAGTAGGCAGTCATTAGATTGAGAATATACAGGGTCAGAAGGTCAGCTCGGGGTCGAATCGGATACTGAAATTGCAAACAGTGTAGATCAGCCTGATCAGTACCTCTGCCACTGGACTCTATATTCATGCCCTCCACCACTGGATTATTGTGGCTGCAGTATTTACTATTTACAGAATGCACTGCATCAAGTTGCCAAGCTTGCTTCACCAGCATCTCCTACCCCCTCAACCTCTAACACCAGGAAAAATAATAGCAAATATCATGGGGGCATTATCATCTCGAAGTCGCACACTGTTCTGCCTTGGACAGATATCACCAGAAAGACTGCAGCAGTTCAAGGAGAAGGTGCATCAATACCGTCTCAAAGCAAATAGTGATGGGCAATAAATGTGGCCTCACCAGTGTCACCCACAGCCGGGGAACAATTTTTAAAAAAAAGTTCTGTCTTCTCTGAAAGGTGATGAATTCTATCAGACTATTACATTTAGGCTAAAACTAATAGATCTATTTAAAAGTAAGAAAATAAACAATAGCAGTAAAACACAGCAAGTTACTGATAGTACAGATACTTAGAAAAGAAATATAGAATAAGGCCATTAGGAATTGTAGAACACATTTCTTACAGTCCCAACAATCTACAAGACTTGTGAATGACACATTTTCAGAGGCTCCCAAATGCAGATGTGAGCGATGTTATTTCTTGATAACAGAGTTCAACTTCATAACTGAACTATAGAAGGACTGTTATAAATAAAGTAAAAGGTACAACTATTAAAGATGAATTAAACTGCCTGTACAGCAATATACACAGTTCCAAAATAAAACAGAGGAACTGGAGGCAATAATCTGTAGCGAGGAACCAGAAGTAGTAGGAATAACTGAAACATGGCTACATAAAGAACAGGATTGGCAGCTAAATATTGCAGGCTATAAAATAATCTGAAAGATTAGGGAAGGAACAAGAGGTGTGGAGAAGCTGTACTAATTAGAGATAACATAATGGCAGTAGAAAAAAGGGACATAACTAACAGAAGAATAGAAACAGAGTCCATATGGATTGAAATAAAATATAAGGATTGATCACACTAATAGAGGTATACTACAAACCACCTAATAGTGGAAAGGAGGTGGAGGAAGATATATGTAAGTAAATATGTGAAATGAGTAAACGACATAGAATAATAACCATGGGAGATTTTAACTTTCCCCCCAAAAAACTGGCAAGAAGAGTAGGTAAAAGGGTACAGGGAATAGAGTTTTTACAATGTGTGCAGGACTTCTTTCTTACCCAGTATGTAAAAAGCCCAACAAGAAAGGAAGCACTGCTGGATCTAGTGATGGGAAATGAACCAGAACAGAGAAGAGAAGTAAGCGTACGGGAACATCTAGGCAATAGCGATCACAACATAACAAGGTTTAAATTAAAGATTGAGAAGGACGAAAGACAAAGACCAAAGTAATAAATTGGATAAAAGCTGATTTTAAGGGGATGAGAATGGAACTAGGGAAAATAAACTGGAAAATTTACCAATAAACAAAGAAATAGAACAGCAGTGGGAAACATTTAAAACAGTGATCAATAGAGTCCAGGAGAAATATATCCCACTAAAAAGCAAGAACAAACTAGCCAGTAATGATACATCATGGATGAATAAAGAAATAAGGGCAAAATTGAAACTAAAGAAAAAGTCATACACTAAGTACATAGACAACAAAGGAGAGGGTGATAAAAGGGAATATGAAAAGGTTAGGAAAGAAGTTAAAAAAAAACAATTAGGAAGGTAAAGTGAAACTACGAAATTGAATTATCAAGGAATATAAAAAGAAATAGTAAAGTATTCTACAAACACATTAATAACAAAAAAAAAATCAGGATAGGGATAGGGCCTCTAGGGGATACACACGATAAACTCAAAGGTAATGACAGCGAAATGGCAGAAATATTAAATAATTACTTTGCCTCAGTATTTACCAGGGAGACTAACATAGTGGGCATGATATTATAAGAAATTCTAATAACTTCACCTTGGGATCATTTAAATACATGAATGAATTTCCCACCTGTTTCAGATGTGAGTCTCCACCAACTGCCCCCAGAAAATGAGATAGCCCCAAAATTGGGTGTGATTCAGGCAAGACTAATTTCTACCTGATAGCCCAGCCACTGCTGATACTGCCCTGTTTAGAAAGAAAGAACTTGCATTTATACAGCACCTTTCATGACCTCAGGACATCCCAAAACACTTTACAGCCAATTAAATACTTTTGATGTATAGTCACTGTTGTAATGTAGGAAACACAGCAGCCAATTTGCACACAGCAAGGTCCCACAAAATAGCAATGTGGTAATCACCAGATGTTCTGTTTTAGTAATGTTGGTTGAGGAATAAATATTGGCTAGGACACTGGGGACAGACTGGACCTCGGTTTAACATCTCATCCAAAAGATGACACCGCCAACTGTGCAGGACACCCTCACTACTGCACTGGAATATCCATCCTAGATTTACGAGCTCAAGTACCTGGGGTTAGATTTGAACCCACAACCTTCATGATTCAGAGGTAAGAGTGCTACCGCTGAGCCACAGCTAAGTGGGTCAATTGGGTCTAAAATCACTCCCAATTTCTAATTATAAAGCCAAGGATCCCATATGCTTTTTTAACAGCTTTATCAAGTTGTCCTACCTTCAAAGATTTGTGAATATGAACCCCCAGGTCTCCTGTTCCTGGACCTCCTTTAAAATTGTACCATTTAGTTTATAATGTTTTCAGTTGTATTAAAATAGAAAATTGATGTTTGATTGTTGTGTTTCACAGAGAATTATAGATAATATATGTACAGGTTATAAAATCTTCCTGTAATATTATTGCAGATGTGATCTAATTTTATAGTTTGTTTACATACTACTATCGCCTGTTTTACATAGTATAGCTTTAAGAGAGTAAGCTAACTTCCATAATTCCATATATTAGACACAATTGAATCACTTCTGCATTTAAAGTTATCACATAAAATATTAAACTGTTCCTCTATATAGTTTTAGTGAGGTTATTGTTTGTGTTTACAGTATGTTTAATGATTTATTTTAAATTATATTTATAAGCAATGTGTTCTTGGAACCCTTAGTAAAAGGTTTTGTGTTAAGTGCATTGGCAGGAAAGACAATGGGAATGTAGTTTTACTTTGATTGTTGTTTCTAATATTGGCTGAGGCTCAGCATCTCAGGGAGGAAATATGTTTCCTTAGCCCTGAGACTGCTTGAGTTCAAACCTCTTATAAAGATACCTTTTGATTCTGGTGCTTGTGTCTTTTTTTTGAGCATCCTGTTGAACTTATGTCAGGATTCATGGGAGGTAATTTTAACCCCCGGGAATGGGTGGGTTGGGGGCACGTGGGAGTTGAAATGAGTTGTTTATTTGGGTCGCAACCGCAAAATTTTCAGACTTTGCATTCCCAGTTGGAAGCCTGTACTTTTACGCGCCCACATTACTCCTGGAAGTGAAGCCGGGTTGCGGTCATGACCCAAAAAACAACTATTTTTAACTCCCATCCGCCCTCAACCCACCCGTTCTTGGGGGTTAAAATCACCCCATGGTGTTTTATATATAGGCTCTGCTATTTCCATATAACATAATGGTGGTAAATTTCACTAGTTAACATTCCCTACCAGAGACTTACTTGACAGGACAGCTGAACATTCACGAAGGAGAAAGCCTCCGAAAGCTTGTGATTTTCAAATTAAACTGTTGGACTATAACCTGGTGTTGTAAGATTCCTTACATTTGTCCACCCCAGTCCATCACCGGCATCTCCACATCATCTGATCTTATGATGGAAGGAAGGTCATTGATGGAGCAGCTGAAGATAGTTGGGCCGAGGACGCTGGCCCAAGGAACTCCTGCAGCGATGTCCTGAGGCTGAGACGATTGGCCTCACGAGCACAACAGTTTTCTTTTGTAGCAAATATGTCTCCAGCCACTGGAGAGTTTCCCCCCTGATACCAACTGACTTGCAGTTTTATTAGGGCTCCTTGGTGCCACACTCGGTTGAATACTGCCTTGATGTTAAGGGCAGTTACTCTCACCTCTCTGGAATTCAGCTCTTGTGTCCATGTTTGGCTGTAATGAGGTCTGGAGGCCAGTGGTCCTGGTAGCTCCCAAACTGAGCACTGGTGAGCAGGTTATTGGAGAGTAAGTGCAGCTTGATATTACTGTTGATGACTCCTTCCATCACTTTGCTGATGATTGGGAGTAGGCTGAGAGTGTGGTAATTGGCTGGGTTTGAATTGTTCTGCTTTTCGTGGATAGGTCATACCTGGGCAGTGTTCTACATTGTCTGGTGGGTACTAGTGTTGTAGCTGTACTGGAACAGCTTGGATAGAAGCATGGCTAGTTCTGGAGCACAGGTCTTCAGCAGTACAGGGCCTGTAACTTTTGCTGTGTCCAGTACATTCAGCCATTTCTTAATGTCGCATGGAATGGCTGAAGACTGGCATCTGTGAGATGGGGGCCTCCGGAAGCTGAGAAGCATCGTCCATTCAGCACTTTTGGCAAACGCTTCAGTCTTGTCTTTTCCACTCAAATGCTGGGTTCTGCCATTGTTGAGGATGGAGATGTTCATGGAGCCTTCTCTTCCAGTTAGTTGCTTAATTGTCCACCACTATGGCTGGATGTGACAGGGCTTCAGAGCTTTCACCTGATCCATTAGTTACAGGATCACTTAGCTCAGTCTATAGCATGCTGCTTTTGCTGTTTAGCATGAATGTAGTCCTGTGTTGTATATTCAACAGGTTAGCACCACATTTTCAGGTTTGCCTGATGCTGCTCCCGGCATGCTCTTCTACACTCCTCATTGAAGCAGGGTTGGTCATCTGGCTTGATGGTGATGGAGGAGTGAGGTATATGCTGGGCCATGAGATATATGCTGGGCCATGAGATTACAGGTGTACAATTCTGCTGCTGCTGATGGCCCACAGCACCCCATGGATGCCCTGTTTTGGGCTGCTAAATCTGTTCTATCCCAATTAATACGTGGTGGTGTCACACAACGGAGGTTATCCTCAGTGTGAAGACTGGATTTTGTCTCCACAAGGACTGTGCAGTAATCACTCTTACCAATGCTATCGTGGACAGATGCATCTATGACAGGTCAAGTAGGTTATTCCACATTAGTTCTCTCATCACCTGCCACAGAGTGTAATCTCAATTTTTCAAGTCTTTCTTCATATTGGTATTTCCTCATTTTAGACAGCAGCCTAGTGAATCAGAATTGTACACCTCTATTGCCTCAACATTCCTCCTACAGCATAGAGATCTAAAACTGCACGCAATTCTCCAACTGTGGTCTTACTAAGCTTTTATATAGATTTACCAATACATTTCAACTTTTATATATTCTATACCTCTTGCCATAAAATTTAGTATTCCATTTACTTTTTTAAGAAATGGTATTATCCACTTGAGGTGCTGCTTTTAATGTTGTGAACCTGAACCCCAATTCCCTCTGCTCTTCCCCATTACCAGCCTCCTCCCAAAGTATAATTATTGCCTTTATTTTTGTTACCAAGATGTGCCATATCATATTTACTTTATCCTTACAAAATATTGGGAGCTCACATTTCCCACATTATACTCCACCTGCCAACTTCCTGCCCACTCATTTAACCTGTCTATATCCCTTTGCAGACTCCTTGTGACCTCCTCACAGTTTACTTTCCCAACTAGCTTTATATCGTCAGCAAACTTGGATATCCTGCTAGTCACATCCTCAAAGAACTCTAATAAATTTGTTAAACACAATTTCTCTTTCATAAAACCATTTTGACTCTGCCTAATCATATTATGATTTTCTAAGTGCCCTGTTACCACTTCCTTAATAATGGATTCCAGCATTTTCCTGACAACTGATGTCAGGCTATCTGGCCTGTAGCTCCCAGCTTTCTCTCTCCCTCCTTTCTTGAATAGCAGTATTGCATTTGCTATCTTCCAATCCACTAGGACAGTTCTGGAATCTAGGGAATTTTGGAAGATCACAACCACTATTCTCTGCAGCCACCTCTTTTAGAACCCTAGGATGTAGGCCATCGGGTCCAGGGCATTTGTCGGCTTTTAGGCCCATTAATTTCTCTAGTACTTTTTCTCTATTGATATTAATTGCATTAAGTTCCTCACTCTCATTAGTCTCTTGGTTCCCCACTATTTCTGGTATGCTTTTTATGTCTCATAATGAGTGTTTCACTTTAAAGACTTGGCTATAGAATACTGGGTCCAGGAGCCAAATATTTTGATTTTTTTTTAAAGATTCTATATTTTTCAACATTTATGAAATGAAGCACCTATGTGACATCTTCATAAAGGAGTTATATTGCATGTCAAGGAAACTGAAACCCTCAAGTTCCAAAATGTGAAATAAATAGCCCTGGCAAAATAGCAGAATTAAATGGGCACCCTAGTGATATGTTTTTCAAGACATAGATTTGTAAATGCTAGTATGGTAAGTGCATGCTATTCAGTTACAGCATTGTGTCCCAAATCACATGTGCTTTACTTTTAAAAAAAAATTCCCTGTTTTTTTTAAATAAAGCATTTGGAGATATAAGGGCTCAATTTTTCTATGACTACATTAAAAAAATTTAGCCCTAAGGAACTGCTGCAGATGCAGCATGTGTTGTAGCCCTATCTGTTCCCCTGTAGTCACAGCACAAAATAGTGCTTGTGCGCAACTGGTGTGTGCCCTCCCATAGGCTCAGTGCTAGAGGGCACTATTGAGATCTCAAAGTAATTACTGTAAACACCAGGATCATGATCTGATGAATTTTGTGACCATAATAGATATACCAAATAAAATGCAATATTTAAAAAAATTATATTAGCTGGTGTGACTACAGTTCCATAGGTCATCAGAGCACAGAAGGCAATTTCCTGGAGTTATGAAGGTGTTGCCTACTTTTAGTAGATAACGTTACAATGAATACCAACAAGAGTTCACTCTCACTTTAGTGCTGCCTTACTGAGGTTGCATGCAAAGCGCTTGGGCAACCTCTTAGCTGGATGACATACGCCCCTGCATGCTTATCCTGTTGCCGGGCCCAATTTGTTGCTGGCACAGAAATACTCTTTTAATGTTTCATATAAATTTGCAACTTAGGACCACCAAACATGCTGCCAGCACAAGCTACATGCATGCTGTACGTTCATAGTCTTACACAAGGTTGTATGTAGGCTAGCTATTTGGGCAATACGGGGCTAATAACACATCCTGATCAAATCGCACCGGTGTTAGCGCCTGCACTGCCTTATGTATACCTATATAAAAATGAGCTAACCCAATGATGCAGAGAGGAAATGAAAATATGAAGTAGTGAATGAGCAAGTGGAAATGTGAGATCTCTCCAAGTAAGCATCATTTCCTACCCCATGGTATTCCTGAGCTATCACCAGCCTCATATTTTGGGCTTGATTCTGTTTTCCTTCCGCAAATCACTCACGCTTGGGGAAGAATGTACTCTTGATTTCTTTGCAGTGCTAGGTTAGTTTTTGTTAGACCTCAAATTCACTTTGAAGTAGGGATAGGGAAGGAGCAAGAGGGAAGTTAGATAGTAAAAGGAAGAATATGAGAGGAAATGTGAAGGGATGGGGAAGAAAAAGTAACTTACACACATTATGCTTGTAGTCCTCCATCACATCCTTCTAGATTGCATAGATTTAAGAGGCCAATCTTCTAATGCACATTCTGAAGTGCTCTCAAAGTTTTTGCCATTATTAGCTGAATTGGAAAGAATGTTTAATTGAAGTAATAATTGGAGACAGTTAGTGGAAAAGCAAATTTATTGTCCAATTTCTGTCCATTATCTGCAGTGCTGAAAGCTATTCACAATTATTGGACTTAAACACTTGTACAATAATGCAAATTACATCTGTAACATAGTGAGTAAATGAGACATGTTTTCAGAAGTACCACAAAGATCAACCAGTTCAAAGCATAATAAAGAAGGAAAGCAGGAACCTGGAAAAAAATTTACACAAGCATTTGACTTTAGGATTTACATAAGGGGTTTAACAAACTAAAGATCTTTATGAAAGCCACACATTGATTTGATCCAGGATTTATCCTATTGTAGGGCAATTTTACAATGCAGTACTGAGAAGTTGTGAGATCATGGGGTAGAGCAAGTTCTCCATAATAGTCTTCCAAATATTGATGATTTTTGTTTTACTCTCGTTCTTATGAAATTGCTACCATTTGTTCATTTTTTTCCTCCATGTTTTTAAAAAAACTGCAATTCAGGAATGAACTATTATACACAATCCTGTGTAAAATCTACATAAGCAAATTTCTTTGAGGTAATAGGGCCATATTTGATTGTCTGGTCTTTACATTATCTCAGTACATGTACATTAAAATATACATTACAAAATTAGATGCAATTCTGAAAAAGAATTTATATCTCTACATACAGTAGATGCAAGTTCTTCTGCCCTCCCAAAACGGCACACCTTTAAAGTAATATTTAAAATGGTGTCCTCATTTTATAGAATAAAATTTAGCAAAATATTAATTTTTAATGTTTGAAATAGCTTTAGTTAGTCTTACCAAAATTGGCACCTTTTCAAGAATTTATGTTATGTCACATTCTGTTACACCTAATCTATGTCAAAAGGGATGTAGTAAGGCAGATTATATATATAGGCTAATAAAATATACTGTAATTTTAACAGCTTTTATTGTCTGAAATTTCTTAAAAGGACAATCTTTCTATAAATTTGAATTGATAGGTTGCATTAAATTTATTCATAGAACTGAATTAAATATTTTAAGGTCCGGTTTATTTCTCTAACTCTAGATGATGTATGGGTTCTAAATTTCTAGTAATGTTTGTGGCGCTCACACTAAGTGTGAATTCTGTATTCACAGGCTTACCTGGACACACACTGGTTGCTTTTTTGATAATAAATCCTTGAGTTTTACCTATTCCCTATTTAAAGGGATAATGCTGATAAGTGTCTTTGGAAAACATTTTGTAGGACACTTATCAGAGGTATGACCTGTGCTGTCCTCACTTTTTTTACATCTATCATTTGTAGGTATTTTGCTGCATTATGACAATGGATCTCAAAACTCCATCAAAATGATACATAACAATGAACTGGGTTTTAACTCTTAATTTGTAAAACAAATTTAACTCTGATGAAACAGGCTATGGTTATCCAATACCACTTACTGTTCCCTCCCCTAATTTTTTCCATAACTTTCATGTCAATTCTCAATCAAAAGCAGAAAGCCATGAGACAGTCTGGGCACCAAATTTGTGATTTCATTAGTCACCAATAATGTACAGCTCATTCCATCGCAACAATTTTTTAAAGCATTTCTCATCTCTAGTTCCTTTCCTCCTGCTGTTCTGTTCAAAACATGTGATTCATCATCACTCCCTCTCAATCAACTCAGGCATCAAAGATCAAAACATTTAAAATCAGTCTGCTAGTTAATTCCACTTTCAAGGAAGGACTCTTTAAAGACAAATTGCAAAACTGAAATAATCTAAGCTACCCAAGGTTTGGACATTTTTCTAAGGCATCCTGTGTACAGAAAATATATATCAAGGGGCTTTAGTTCCTGTGAGAGGTAGGGATAGATTCAGCTTTGAGAATTAGAACTGCTTTTTAAAAATTGTGTGAAGCACACTCGCATCCATTCTGTTATAGAAGATCCTCTACAGCTATCCTTGTTAAAGAAGAGCCTAGTGACCAAAAGTAAATTTGTTTCCATTGACAAGGGAACCAAAATTAACATGCATTACAAAACCAGAAACAGTACATCAGCATGCTCAAAGAATCTGTCTATTTGAAAAATATATGTCAGCATGTAAATTACTTGGTTATCTACATATACTGTGTATCTAAATACAAAGACTGGGATCTGTACGCATTCATGAGATAAAATTTTGAAACAGGATTAAATTTGCATGTACCTGCCTGCTTCCTGTGGAAGGTGCAGTTGTGTAGTTCAGAATTGGCTGGTGTTAGAATTTCTTTTTGCTGTTGCTGAGCAATGGCTAGAATAGAATCACTTTCTGGTGCTGTAGACACAGTGCTTTTTTTTCTTGGGGGGGGGGTGGGGGGAGACGGGGAATGGGGGGGGGGGGGGGGGGGAGATTTAAAAAAATATATACTTTTCCTCCCCACAATGGGACCAGCCCATTTTATAATTTTTTTTTGAAAAAGCACCGTTTAAAAAAAAACCACCCCTCACAAGTACTGATAAAACAACAGCTGGACTTAATTTTTTTTTCTTTACTCTGTACCCTACAACATATAGGTGCTGAAAGGTATTAAATATTTTAGCACAAAGTAGTGAACAGTTAGCAACTTTGCACTAGCACATTTTAATTTAAAATCAGGCCCCCATGTCTACAACATTGGTTAAAATGGCTACATATCACTGAGCACATTTTGCCATTACTTCATGTCACATACTTTACATAGAAGAAAAATTGCAGCCATATTTTAACAGTATTTTCCCTTTCCCTGGAAAAATAATTAGAACCAGACATTAAAAATAAAATTTGTTTTTGGCATTATTATTGAACCCACTGCTAAAATGGGACCTCCAGCTAACAGCCCACAAAATGCAGAACTCTTAGAAAGAGATTGGCTAGATTGCAGTCTTCATAACCATATTAAAGAACACTTTGATTCCTACTATGAGCTATGTGCACTCTTTAATTATCTTCACTGGCCATCCACAGCACCATGGTTTGTTCCTCCTAAAACATGGGGAAAAGTTATTGTAGGACCTTATTGTTAATAGCACTAATTAGGAATCAGGAACTGTAAAGCAGCACAGGTTTTGGGAAAAAAAACCTTAAGGTTAATAAAAGGCTTTCCATAAGAATGCAGTGAAATACAAGCTTTTATTCTTAATTACATTTTCCTAAACACACGGTGCCAATAACCAGGATTGTATTTTTTCCAAAAGGTACAATTCTGTTATGCCATGGGTCTGAAATTCACTCAAAAGGGCTGGTGTTTGGGGAGGATAAAGAATTTCCAGCACAAGCAGAGAAGCAACAGGTTTGCAGCTCTAAACTGGAAACTGCAGGTATATGATTATTTCAGATAGCCCTCATCCCTGTTTAGAGAGAGAGTTAATCAAAGAAATAATTCCAGTAGCAGTCTTAGGATGGAATTAAATTTTGTATGGATATAAGTGTGTCCTCCCCTTAAACACATGATAGAAATTAGGGCACACAATAAGCATCAACAAGAATGAGTTTGAAGACTGAGTGAGCTCTGGATGATTATGACTTCCTCACTGTGATGTCAAGGAAATACCGTCACATCGGTGCTCTGATCTAACTGCTCAATACTTGTCTGTTTTTAAATTATTAAGCCAATTGATTTTTAAAAAAAACTTTCATGGAGCTACCAGATAATGCAAAGGTAAAGCACCAGTTAGACTTGTGCTCCAGGAAATTTCTGCTTTAGGTAATACTGAATAAGCAACTTTCAAAAGTACTTTATTTTCAACCATCTCGTGAAATTTAAAACAATGATGTGAATAGACTTTAGAACAATGGATCATGATAAAGAACTGAATTAAATACAGAATTCAGAAGGGATGCTGTAATTACATATACACCCTGAGGCAAATTTGAGTAGACTCAATGAAGTGCTGATGTATCCCCATTTGCTGGGAACTAAGGGCTGTTTTATATTTCTGCTTCTGGCTATCTAAAATCACATTAATTGTATTTAATGCCAGTAAACTGAGTAATAAGTATGTATACTTTAAAAAAAAAGAGAATGATTGTTCAGAAATGAGGCAAGTTGGAAGGTCCATCATAAAGATTAAGGCTGCATTCCAAAAGTGACCCTATTTGAGGATGTTACATGCACTCACTATAAAAACACATTGCAAAATAAACCAGACAGCATATGCACTACAGTAATCCATGGAAAACCAAATCTTATTCAACACATACACTGTAATACCAACTGGCTGGTTTACTGAGATGTGATGTTAAATTTAACAGCAACATGCATCTGCACTTTTGCAAATGGAAAGACAATATTTAGTGATATATTAGCATAAAAATTGCTATTGTATCTAGTGAGGTCAAATGGACATTCCAGAATTCATGTTAACTTTTTTCTGGCATGTGTTGTGCTGCAGCATCAGGAGAAATAGTTGCCAAAGTGAGGGTCTAGGCAGCAATTGCTCTTCATTGATTTTGAATCAAGTTTTAAAAAATTACTAGAAAATTCACATCCATAAATGTAACATTTCCCTTCCATTTATCATAGTGTCAAAAACATGGCCGCATCACTTTGTCAGCACTCTTGTAGAGTTAATGCTGATCAAAATGTTGCCCCTCCTCTCATGCACAATGACAACTAGCAGAAAGTCTACATCTGAACGGAGTGGACTGAAAAAAGACAAATTTAGGATGTCAATAAACACTGATATCCCATGATCGAGATATGAATATTGCAAGACCGGCATTACTGTGATTAAAAACACGGCATTTTGTATAAATTGGTTGCTGTAATTAGACTAATTGGGCAGGTAGATGACAACAGTGTATTTAAATTAAATACAATAAGTGTCAGAGGATGAACTTACTTTTGTCCTATCAATGTGATTATCTGTTCCCCATCCCAAAATAGTGTACTGAAGATCTTGAACACATTATGCTATACAGTACAATCAACATTGTGGCTTAATTCACTTATGTGGCAAAACATCAATACAGAATTCTGCTGAAGCTAAACAGTTGCAATGTTCCTCCTCCTTTTCCTGCCAATTTTCCAAGTAGGTCATTATTGTATCACATCAAGCAAACATCTTGAAAACAAGGGTTTATGGCTAGTATTGATGCAGTTGCTTGACAACTATATTAGCTAAAAGAGACCCAAAGCAAATCGAACAGACGGTTAAGTGGGCTCATATGCCATACAAGTTATTCCAACAAAATGCGCTGGATGTGACTGTGGCTAAAATGGTGTGAGGACTTCCTCTCTCAAAAGGATTTAAACACAGAACTTCATTTCAATGTTCCAACTCTATTAGCTACACTACCAGTTGTTGGCAGATCACTAGTTGGGAGTGGAGTGTCAAATTTTGATGGAAAGCAGGAAGTGACATGTCTAAATTGTTCTGTTTGAATTTTACCTGATTGCATAACACCATCCATGGTTGTTGTAGGAAATTCCATGACCCAGACTGTAGGAGTGGTTTGCAAATAACGGTAGAAATAAATTTACAAACTGCTTCTCCTTTTTCATTCCCTGATTTCTTTCAGAAGGCAGTCCTTTTTGTTTTCAGCAAGTGCATTTGCATTCCACACACATAACTAAAATAATAATCAGAACATCTTGAATTACCACCCCAACTCCACAACTATGAACATGAATGGTACACCCGTTCTCTCCCCACTCTATGGTGGAATTGTACTCCAGCATATTCCAAATCGCATACCAGAGAGAAGCATAGATATGATTGACAGATCAACTAGAAATGTACTGAATACATAGGTAGATTGCAATTAGATTACAAGTTAAAAAATAGAAACTTTTATCGCCAGAATAAAGCCTATTCTATACTGAGCTACTGTCAGTTTAAACTCTCCATCATGCTTACATTAAGGAATGCATCTTCCCTGTCAAAGCTGAGAGAGGATTTTCCTAAATAAGGTCCTGGAGCATTATACAGAAGCTGTGTTGACTCCATTATGGAGCATGGGCACAAATCTAACAAGCAATGATGAACAAACAAGCATCAGAACCAGACAAAATAAAGTTTAAAATGTGGCATGGATGCCAAGAGCAAATAATAGGCAGAAATTTCTCAGCTCCTTCAAATGTAGCCACTGTATGTTCCTATAACCAATATAACCCAGGTCATGGGTTTGTAGAGGGTGCCATACATTATCCACACACTCTAGGTCAAATCATTTCCAGAAATGGGATGTCTGTCCTCTCAGATTCCACATCAGTTTTTTGGGTAGTTCAAATACCAGTTTGTTCATCTGTAATTGATCAGTCTCTTTCAAAAGGAACAGTTTCTGCATATTTACATGAGAGCAGTGAGCAGGCTCACTTGTACAACACAGAATTCAATGATGGCTATAAAGAAAAACTTTATCAGGCTCAAATTCCACTTAATATAAAAAATACACAGATAGAGAAAAAAAAATAAGCAAGTTAGCAGTTCTCCTGCATTAACAATACAGTAAACTGTCCAAATTGGCTACATTAGACTTAAAAAGCTGAAAAAAGGCACAATTTTCCCTTTTCTGATATACACTGTAAACCTCTCATTAGAATTCATGCATAAAATCAAATCTGTATCACAATACACAAAAATAAAGTTCACAAACAAAATACATGCAGTTTTTCTGCCACCTATATTTTTCCAATGTACAGTCCTTAGGCTGTAAAACTGTCTCCCTTCTGCCTCAGCCCAGGCCCGACCCTCTCTGTAAACCATATGTAGTGCATATGATATAATGGCAAGCGTTTGCAGGACAAACATTTCCAAAATCCCGATCACTTTGCAAAAAGAAAAGCTATGCAGGATAATTTTAAGGCATTTTTTCCTGTTTTAAGGCAGTCACTTGTGGTGAAACCGGAGCGGTTTGGCCATCCCCGCCATGACTTTGGGTAGCTGATTGCTAATGATTTCCACCAACATTTCAGGGAACTCCACACGGAGAGTCTTTGATTCCATAAAGGTGTAGAAACAAAACTGCAACAGCCCTTCAACCAACTACAAGAGAAAATAACAAGTACGTTAGTAAAGCGTGACACATTTGTACAGACAACTCTGTTCTCTATAGAGATTAAAAATTACTAAAATACAAAGAGATTACAAAACAGACTTTCTAATACTGACAAAGTTAGAGGTGATATTGGAACTCAGAGATTGTTGCATCCTGGTAGCAACAACATTTCTATGATTCTAATTCCTCAGGTTATGCATGATTCCCTACTGGGCGGATGGGCAATCTTAGCCCAACCGAACTGTAGTAAGAATTTTTTTGACACTGCTCTTGGAGGTATGCAGTCTCTCATCCTTATAAGGAAGCACCTTGCTTGCGCACTCCACTTTCATAGGAACATGAGTAGGCCATTCAGCCCCTCGAGCCTGTTCCGCCATTCAATGAGATCATGTATCCTAACTCCATCCATTTGCCTTGACTCCATATCCCTTAATATACTTAGCGAGCAAAAATCTATCAATCTCATATTAAAATGATTAATTGAGTTAGCATCTACTGCTTTTTGTGGGAGACAGTTCCACACTTCTACCACCCTTTGCATGAAGTGTTTCATAATTTCTCTCCTGAACGGCCTGGCTCTGATTTTAAAGTTATGTCCCAATGTCTAGACTTCCCCACTAGCGGAAAAAATTTATCTCTGTCTATCCTATCAATTCCTTTCAAAATCCTAAAAATCCTCAATCAAATCACCCCTTAACCATCTAAATTCCAGGGAATATAAGCCTAGTTTATGTAATCGCTCCTCATAATCTAACACTTGGAGCCCTGGTAACATTCTGGTGAATCTGCACTGCATTCCTTTCATGGTCAATATATTCTTTCTAAGGTGCGGTGCCCAGAACGGTACACAGTACTCCAGATGTGGTCTAGCCAGGGCTTTTATAGCTGTAGCAAAGCTTCCTCCCCTTTATATTCTGGCCCTCTATTTCTAAAGACTAACATTCCATTAGTCTTTTTGATTTTTTTTGTATCTGACTACTACATTTTAGTGACCTGTGTACATGGACCCCTAAGTCTCTTTGGACCTCCACCGTTCCTAGCTTTTCACCATTTAAAAAGTACTCAGATCTATCCTTTTTTGGTCCAAAATGGATGACCTCAACCTGTGTTGAAATTCATCAGCCACAGTTTTGCCCACTCACTTAATGTATCTTTCTAATTTTATGCTCCCATCTACACTACTTACTACGCCAATAAAACTTTGTGTCATTGGCAAACTTGGATACATGTGGCTTTCTATTGTGTTATCTAAGTCATTAATAAATATAGTGAATAGTTGGGCCCCAGCACAGATCCTTGTGGGACACCACTAGTCACTTTCTTTTGAAGAGGAGAACGGTAGTTTTCCAAAAGTAGATTAACTGGTCATTCCCATCATTGCTGTTTTCAGGATTTTGCTGCATGCATAATGATCTCTGTACTTCAAAACAGTTTATTGTACGATTCTGAGACAGGATAAGGAGTGACATGAATACATTTTCTTTCTATGTAGCTTTAATAATGTAGTAGGAAATGTAAAATTTTGCTGAATACCCCACACATTGCCAGTATTATCTCTCCCCTATAGTATATACAGTGGGATGTAAGATTGGTCTGCTCTCTGGACTTTGACAACCTTGGACTGTAACCAGCCAACAGGACAGGTGTTGAGAGCAGCCCATGTTGATTTCCCTCCTGTTCATATCAGTCCTTATCTGGAGCTTACAGTGTGGGGAAAGTCCACTACAACAAAGTGTAATGATGGACTGACCAACACAGGAACTTTATTTAAAAGCTATGAATAATGAAAGGCTGGTATCATAGCACATTAAGCATGCGTTCCACCAGAGTGGAAGAATATGACTACCACATGGCAAGATCCTAATCATAGCTAGAGAGGGAGAGACAACTGCATTTCATTTTTCACCTTTTTAAGCGCTAATAACTGAGTTGCACCTACAGACTCTTGCAAGCCTGCTGTATGTTTGGGAGTTGAATGGAAAGGGCCTCAATACTAGAAGGCAGATTAAAGTTATGGGTTTTAAAGAAACACCATTCCTTTTTATGTAAACTAAGCATCAACTACAGCTCTTGTTCTCCAATCAAAAAAATATTTTTATCATGACAAGATCTTTAATTTGAACAAGTTGGATTGATTCTGTAGTGAATGTTCACTCTACATATAACTAGATTCAACTAGTATGCCTACTAGTACCCATGTTACATTTACTGCAGGACAGAAATTCCATGGAGTTCTACTCACATCATGCATTGAATCCAGAAGTTTGGTCAGCTGATAAAAACGTTGCCAGTTTTGGCTCGAGCTTCCCTCTTTCTTCACTATGGCTTTCCCTAGCTCCTTAATGTATGAAGTTCGAATCTCATCAAACATAGCCTGGCTCTTCAAGCCATCGATTGGTACTGCACCAAACAGAACAAAAAACAGAGTTCGGTGGATTTATGCACTTACAGTAAACATAACCTTTAGCATGTTCATTTGTAAATGACAAAAGACATAAATTATCTCCACTTTTACATTTGATTCCTCCCAAGAGAATGACTTTACAAAATAAACAGGAAATGAATCTTTTCAAGAATTTGCCCTTCACTGAAATAACATTTCTTCATTTAAAGAAAGAACTTGCATTTATACAGTGTCATCAGTAAATACCACAATGCTTCACCGCCAATAAATTACTTTTGAAATGTAGTCACTGTTGTTGTGTAGGCAACGTGGTTGGAAATTTGCACATAGCAGGGTCCCAATGAGATAAATGACTAGTTTATCTGTTTTTGGTGATGTTGGTTGAGGGATACATGTTGGTCAGGGCATCAGGTAAACTTACAAGGCTCCTTGATACTATCTGAAGAGGAACAAGGAAGTTATCCTGAACAAGCAGATGGGGCCTTGGTTTAATGTCACATCCAAAAGATGACACCTCCGACGGAAAAGTACGGACTTGGTTAGGAAGTTGGCGGAGCGAAAGGCAACAGAGAGTAGGGATAATGGGTAAGCACTCCATTGGCAGGATGTGACTAGTGGAGTCCCGCAGGGATCTGTCTTGGGGCCTCAATTATTCACAATATTTATTAACGACTTAGATGAAGGCATAGAAAGTCTCATATCTAAGTTTGCCGATGACACAAAGATTGGTGGCATTTTTTTTATTCGTTCATGGGATGTGGGCGTCGCTGGTGAGGCCGGCATTTATTGCCCATCCCTAATTCCCCTTGAAAAGATGGTGGTGAGCCGCCTTCTTGAACCGCTGCAGTCTGTGTGGTGAAGGTGCTCCCACAGTGCTGTTAGGAAGGGAGTTCCAGGATTTTGATCCAGCGACGATGAAGGAACGGCGATATATTTCCAAGTCGGGATGGTGTGTGACTTGGAGGGGAACGTGCAGGTGGTGTTGTTCCCATATACCTGCTGCTCTTGTCCTTCTAGGTGGTAGAGGTCACGGGTTTGGGAGGTGCTGTCGAAGAAGCCTTGGCGAGTTGCTGCAGTGCATCCTGTGGTGAAGGGAATGAATGTTTAGGGTGGTGGATGGGGTGCCAATCAAACGGGCTGCTTTGACTTGGATGGTGTCGAGCTTGTTGAGTGTTGTTGGAGCTGCACTCATCCAGGCATTGTAAGCAGTGTAGATGCAAACATAAAATTACAAAGGGATATTGATCGATTAGGTGAATGGGCAAAATTGTAGCAAATGGAATTCAATGTAGGCAAATGTGAGGTCATCCACTTTGGATCAAAAAAGGATAGAACAGGGTACTTTCTAAATGGTAAAAAGTTAAAAACAGTGGACGTCCAAAGGGACTTAGGGGTTCAGGTACATAGATCATTGAACTGTCATGAACAGGTGCAGAAAATAATCAATAAGGCTAATGGAATGCTGGCCTTTATATCTAGAGGACTAGAGTACAAGGGGGCAGAAGTTATGCTGCAGCTATACAAAACCCTGGTTAGACCGCTCCTAGAGTACTGTGAGCACAGTTCTGGGCACCACACCTTCGAAAAGGACATATTAGCCTTGGAGGGAGTGCAGCGTAGGTTTACTACAATGATACCCAGACTTCAAGGGTTAAGTTACGCGGAGAGATTACAGAAATTGGGGTTGTACTCTCTGGAGTTTAGAAGGCTAAGGGGTGACCTGATCGAAGTTTAAGATATCAAGGGGAATGGATAGGGTGGATAGAGAGAAACTATTTCCGCTGGTTGGGGATTCTAGAACTAGGGGGCACAGTCTAAAAATTAGAGCCAGACCTTTCAGGAGTGAGATTAGAAAACACTTCTACACACAAAGGGTGGTAGAAGTTTGGAACTCTCTTCCGCAAACGGCTTGCTCAATTGCTAATTTTAAATCTGAGATAGATAGCTTTTTGCCAACTAAAGGTATTAAGGGATATGGGCCAAAGGCAGGTATATGGAGTTAGATCACAGATCAGCCATGATCTTATCAAATGGCGGAGCGGGCTCGAGGGGCTGAATGGCCTACTCCTGTTCCTATGTTCCTAATGCAGCACTCCCTCAGTACGGCACTGAAGTGTCAGCCTAGATTATGTGTTCAAGTCCTGGAGTGGGGCTTGAGTCATGACCTTCTGACTCAGGCCGAATTGCTACCATTGAGCCAAGTTGATACTTGACTACATAAACAGAGTTATTTCAAACATTTATGTGCATAAACATCCTACTTACATACAATTGTACTCCGCTATTTTCACATTTTATTTGATTGTAGATTGAATATATATTAATTGGTCAGGATTAAAAATTTGGTAATTGATGAGCAGTTTTTGCTTTTATTTAATTATTGATCTAGCCATAGTTCAGTACTTAATCAAACATGGTTTGAGAGTAGCCTTGCATGACTTTCCAATTTTTTTCTCCCTGCCTGTGGGTAAGTGCCCAGCTTCTGTTTGGGGTCTTTACAATTTCAGCCGTGTCATGATAGAAAGTCATTAGGTGGGAATTCAGATATGATCACAGATCTTATTATTCTTTGGCACATGCACTGGGGCTCTGAGTCGCTGTGCCACATTGCTACATTGGTTAACAGGTTTTTATAGCTTTGTGTATTCATCGTACTGTGACTGACACCCACAAATTAACAGAAATGATTTAATTATATGACGTGTCCAGTACACTTACTATTCCCAGGCAGAATACCTACTTGTACCGAGCAGCAATAATGCCTTCATGCATAGATATTCTTCATAGGCAACATTAAGGTTTCTGAAAGCCAATGCAATGTTGCACATCCCTTTGCATAGGTCGTACATCGATGACTGCTGCATCCGTTCCCTTCAATCACAATCAACAGGAAAAATGTCAACAAAATGAATACTTGCGATAGTTACATTCCTTTACATTTATTGTTGAAAATATTGTGAATTAAGCAGTTAAAAAAAAAAGTAGAAATATCTGGGGGCTGTTTGTATTCAAAATGCTCCTTTTACAGAAGAAAATTATTTTTAAAAAGTCAAATACATTTCAGGTGAGTTTAACTCATGGCCCTTCGCAATCGGAATGCTGTGGGACTCACATGGATGCTTCAGTCACCAGAATGGCCTAGAAAAGAGGGGATCCCTACTTGAGCGTCTCTATGCTGGCAGGAAAATTTCAGGTGTGTTAATCACCTCTCTCCAAAAAGAGGGAAGTACTTTCCCTTTAAATTCTGTACACCTAATTTTATCTTCTTTATAACTATAGAAATTATCAAAAAAAACAAATATATAGGGTATAAAACACTATAGAAAAAAGGACCCACAGCTGGAACAGCAATGACCCAATATCACAGACAAAAAAGAAAGAATACACATACACTGTCAACTAGTCTCACAAACTGTAAACAAAAAGTTCAAGGCATGAAAATAATACTGAACCCTACCCTTCTAGGCAGTCTCTTCCACATCATGCCAGCCTAAGCCTACTGCTGACTATAGCTCACTTCATACCCTAAAGCACAGAATTGAGAAAAGGCAATTCTATAGAGAACCTGCCATACCCTGGGGAAAAAAGGGCCAAATCTCAGAGTCGAGATCCCCCAGCATCTGAAACAGGAGGAAGACCAACTGCCTATGTTGATGGGCAAGACCCATAGAATGCTCAGTCTCAAAGAACACAATGGCTGGTAATTTCCTGCATCAGCGATATTGGCGACAAATACTGTATGTTAGACCACTGTGTGCCCCAATCCTCCAGAGGCAAACTTACTCCAATATTTACTGAAAAACTGATTTGAATACGCCAGAGTGAGGATAGTGGTGAATCAGGGAGTTCAGAAGCAGCACTTTCACTCAGAAGCATTCTTTACACATTGATAATGCTGCCGCGGCTTTAAAAAGTTGTTTAATTTTAAGATTCTCACAGCTAAGTGGTATTTTGATATCCAACGTGCAATTAAAATGTAAGAACATAAGAAATAGGAGCAGGAGTGGGCCATGTGGCCCCTCGAGCCTGCCCTGCCATTCAGTAAGATCATGGCTGATCTTTGACCTCAACTCCACTTACCCCCACCCCCCAATCCCTTGATTCTCTTAGAGTCCAAAAATCTATCGATCTCAGTCTTGAATATACTCAACGACTCTTCAACCCTCTCAGCACTGAGCTGTGCCCAAATCGAAATTGCCATCCATTTGCATATCTAATATCATGTGCATATACTGTATATACAAAGTTTGTAAGTGTATTGAAGTGCTTATTTTGTTGTGGAGTATTTACATGTAGTAAAAATACTTTATATTCAATCAACTCAACACATCGATCACTGTGCACATTTTTAATTCAGTGGTGTCTCAATTGCACAATTTAGACAGATCTAAGTACCAAAACAGCCATAAACTACCAAATACAATGCACTTCAACAATCTGTCATAGAGGTAGATTGAATATTTAGTTGCATGAAGACTGGGTGGTGCGCTCCTTTTATATTTCAGACTTGGCTTCAAATTCAGCCCAGGTAGATGTAATGAATGCAACTTTTCCTTGCTTTTTGCTGAGCTAACTTAAGTAAGTCTAGGCAATCATTACCTTATGGCACGGGCATAACTACGAAATGCCATTCTCCCTGCCTAGGATTAAGTTTTCAGCTCACTTATTAAAGCGTGAAAAAAAAATTACTAAAACAAATAAAGTTGCTCAGATATGAGTAGCTTTACTACAGTAGTGTTTGACTGTATATAAAAAATAACAAGATTTTCTCAGGCTACAGCAAAGTTTCCTGGGGTTAGTGACACCAGAGTGGCTTTCAGGTAATTTCCAATTAGCTGTTCCACTTTCCCTTGCTTTTATGTAAGCCTTTTCTTTTAGTTTGACATTGTCTCTTGCCTTATTTGATGACCATGGTAGCTTAACTACACTAGAGGAGCTGTTGCCTTTTAGGGGTATGTACTGGTTTTGTATCAAATGCTTCTTTGAATACTTCCCACTGTTTGTCTGTAGATTTAACTATTAAAAGTTCAGCCCCGTTCACTATGGTCCATTTATTTCTCATCCCATCAAAGTTTGCCTTACTCTTTCCCTCTCAAATTCAATCATATTATGGTCACTAGTTGCATGGTGCTCCCTCACCGTCAGTTGGTTAAATAATTCAGGTTCATATTAAATCAGGAAGCTACATGCCAAACAATTTGATGGAACCAGAATTGTTTCACATCATATCCATGTCAATGTGACTACTTAGACACCAGCAGGACGGCACAGACAGGCAAAATAAAAGAACCATGATCACCGCTTTCATCAAATTGGCATTGCTTTTAAAAACATAGAAATACATGGAAGTTACTGCACAGGCTATTCAGCCCAACAAATCCATGTGGGAAATTACCCACCCTATTCCCATATCCTTTCAACCCCTTATCGTCTGTCCACCTATCCAATCGAATCTTGAATGTTGACATAGTTTCTGCCTCAATCACTAGACCTAGAAGTGAATTCCACAGCCTCTCAATTCTCTGCATAAAGAAGATTTTATAGAATCATAGAAAGGTTACAGCAGCGAAGGAGGCCATTCGGCCTATCGAGTCCGCGTCGCTCTATGCAAGAGCAATCCAGCTAGTCCCACTCCCTGCCCTACCCCATAGCCCTGCAATTCTTTTCCTTTCAAGTACTTATCCAGTTCCATTTTGAAAGCCATGATTGAATCTGCCTCCACCACCTCCTCAGGCAATGCATTCAATGTGTAAAAGAGTTTTTCCTCATGTCACCTTTGGTTCTTTTGCCAATCACCTTAAATCTATGCCCTCTGGTTCTTGACCCTTCCGTCTATGGGAACACTTTCTCTCTAACTACTCTGTCTAGACCCTTCATGATTTTGAATACCTCTATCAAATCTCCTCGCAACCTTCTCTGTTCCAAGGAGAACAAACCCAGCTTCTCCAGTCTATCCACGTAATTGAAGTCCCTCATTCTTGGAATCAGTCTAGTAAATCTCTTCTGCACACTCCCTAAGGCCTTCACATATTTCCTAAAGTGCGGTGCCCAGAACTGGACACAATACTCCAGTTGTGGCCGAACCAACGTTTTGTAAAGGTTCATCATGACTTCCTTACTTTTATACTCTTATGCCTCTATTTACAAAGCCCGTATGCTTTTTTAACTGCTTTCTCAACCTGCCCTGCCACCTTCAGCGATTTGTGCACATATACCTCCTGATCTCTCTGTTCCTGTACCCCTTTTAGAATTGTCCCTCTAGTCTATATTGCCTCTCCTCGTTCTTCCTTCTGAAATGTATCACTTTGCATTTTTCTGAATTAAATTTCATCTGCCACGTGTCCGCCCATGCCACCAGCCTGTCTATATCCTCTTGAAGTCTATCACTATCCTCCTCTCTGTTCACTACCCTTCCAAGTTTCGTATCATCTGCAAATTTGGAAATTGTGCCCTGTACACCCAAGTCATTAATATATATCAAGAAAAGCAGTGATCCTAGTACCAACCCCTGGGGACCACCTTATACCTTCCTTCAGTCCGAAAAACAACCGTTCACCACTACTGTGATTTTTCTGCCCTTTGTTCTAAATCTCATATTTAATCTTGTATCTATGGCCTTTCGTTCTTGAATTCTCAAGCACTGGAAACATTCTGTTGCTATCTACCCTGTTCCATCCTTTCATAATTTTAAAAACTTCTATCATTATCGCCTCATAATTTGCATTGTTCTAACAAAAAAACCTCAAATTTTCAAATCTTCATTTGTGTAGTATAATGAGGTGTGTTCTGCAGCACCGGAAATTACTGATAAGAATTGAGATGGGCAAAAGAAAGAAATGGTTGAATATTAAGGTGCATGTCTCACATAATACAGAAAGATGGTCAATGAAAAGTACTGAATCCTGTGCCCCAAGGAAAACTGAGAATGATTGGTCTTTGAATCCTTGTGCATCATTAAATCAAAGTATAAATTGCACCTTCTGGCTTCAGCTCAATGTCATCCCTGGTTGGGCAGATGACTTACCGATGTGATTTATAATGGAGTTTAACGTGACTCATATCCTCTATTAAAAATAAGGATGCATTACCCACCCTATTCCCATTTCCTTTCAATCTATTATCCTCTGTCCACCTGTGAGCGCGGGAGTGGGACTAATTGGATAGCTCTTTCAAAGAGCCGGAACAGGCACGATGGGCTGAATGGCCTTTTTTTTTAAATTCATTCATGGGATGTGGGCGTCGCTGGCGAGGCCAGCATTTATTGCCCATCCCTAATTGCCCTCGAGAAGGTGGTGGTGAGCCGCCTTCTTGAACCGCTGCAGTCCGTGTGGTGACGGTTCTCCCACAGTGCTGTTAGGAAGGGAGTTCCAGGATTTTGACCCAGCGACAATGAAGGAACGGCGATATATTTCCAAGTCGGGATGGTGTGTGACTTGGAGGGGAACGTGCAGGTGGTGTTGTTCCCATGCGCCTGCTGCTCTTGTCCTTCTAGGTGGTAGAGGTCGCGGGTTTGGGAGGTGCTGTCGAAGAAGCCTTGGCGAGTTGCTGCAGTGCATCCTGTGGATGGTGCACACTGCAGCCACAGTGCGCCGGTGGTGAAGGGAGTGAATGTTTAGGGTGGTGGATGGGGTGCCAATCAAGCGGGCTGCTTTGTCTTGGATGGTGTCGAGCTTCTTGAGTGTTGTTGGAGCTGCACTCATCCAGGCAAGTGGAGAGTATTCCATCACACTCCTGACTTGTGCCTTGTAGATGGTGGAAAGGCTTTGGGGAGTCAGGAGGTGAGTCACTCGCCGCAGAATACCCAGCCCCTGACCTGCTCTCGTAGCCACAGTATTTATATGGCTATTCCAGTTCAGTTTCTGGTCAATGGTGACCCCCAGGTTGTTGATGGTGGGGGATTCGGCGATGGTAATGCCGTTGAATGTCAAGGGGAGGTGGTTAGACTCTCTCTTGTTGGAGATGGTCATTGCCTGGCACTTATCTGGCGCGAATGTTACTTGCCACTTATGAGCCCAAGCCTGGATGTTGTCCAGGTCTTGCTGCATGCAGGCTCGGACTGCTTCATTATCTGAGGGGTTGCGAATGGAACTGAACACTGTGCAGTCATCAGCGAACATCCCCATTTCTGACCTTATGATGGAGGGAAGGTCATTGATGTAACATACTATGATATCTTATGACTCATATTTCTGTTTTATGCCACCTGAGACAAAAAAAAGCAAAACTTTTTTTTAGTATAAAAAGAACACTATCAACACTGGAAGGTACTGAAAACTACTCATTACTGTCACTTCAAAAGGGACACAACTCAACCACCTGGTCCTGTGACACAGCAACAGTAAATTCTATTCCTCTCCCTAAAAAAGTTGTTGCCATACATCATCATTTTGTCCTTCCTTACATTCATGGCTTTGAGATTGCAAACATTTTCCATGAATCTTCTAAGCAAAGCTTGGATGTAATACTTACTCATTGAAGACTAGGTCTGGTGCAAAAAAGAGCATACTGCTATTGGTGTGTTGGTAAGATCTCCAGCCAAGACTGAAAACCATTAGAGACATCCAGGAATACTGCAGCAATATCATTTGGTCATCCAGGTGCAAGGATCTGAATCCTGTAGAAACAAATCAATTCTCAGTATGGTTTTACTTGGATGCCCACAAAATTGTTTGAAAGACAGCATTGCATTACCCATCTTAGGTATGATCTTCCCCATTCTTTAAAATAAGTTTAACCTCCCCAATTACTGTTACTTCACAAGCGGCATAAATCTATGGATACTGCCTTTTTGTCACTGTATCAACCTTATTCCTGGGGATTGCTCTTAGTTTTTCATCAGAGGCAGTGGCATTGGGACCCTAAGTAATAAATGAAAACATCAAAACATACAGTTCCAGGTATGCCTTTCAAATAACATCTAGAAAATGTTCCCATGTTGGCTCAAAATACAGCCATTTTATGAAAAGAGATGATATTTTTCCTGATGAGCTCCCCCTATCATATGCAAAAAGTAGATGCACTCCACTGCCCAATTTTCCAGCCTTTGTGCGATAATGGGATTACCTGACCTATTTTTGAAAAGTTTTCATCTGCCTTTCTAAAAAGCTAATATTCTGTGTGCATTTACTGAAAGATACTTATTTTATAATTTTGGAGGCCCCGTACATCGACATGAGAAACAAATGCTTCATTTGGATACCAGTGGGTTGTGTAAATTGAATATGTGGACCAGGTTCCCAGCTGAAGTGGTGTGGTTTATGCTATGTTAATTAACTCCAATTGTAAATGTGGGTTTTATGTCTGGATTGATATTCTGGAATTTTGCTTGGTACCCGTGAGAGGCAGAAAAAAAAAAAATCACTAGATCTCTTCTTGAATGATAATTTGTAATTTTTGCCTCTCAGGAGGCACAGTTGGCTGGCCAGAGTCAATGATAGAGCATATGACAATACGCAGGGGGAACATACTGAATGGATTTTTCTTGTTCCACATATGTTCAGTTCTATGCTCGTAAACCGTTACTTCAACATGAACTGCAATGACAGGATGGAAGAAAATGATTTTCTAATCAATAAATAGATAAAAGATCTGATCATCACATTTTACTTAATTTTCTGGGGGACGTGGGAAGGGATGTTGGTGACTATTTATGAGATGCAAGTGCTGGGGAAAAAAAACACTTTTTTGTATCCAATGTCAGCACTATGCGCTCTCAAATTAAGAATAGCATGAGATGCAAAGTAAAGCTCTCATTGTACTATCCTAATAACATGCCTTAAACTGCAGCATTACAAGAGCCTCTAATGCACTAGTGTTAAAATATTAGTTTCTCACAATAATCAGCCCATTGTGCGGTGAAGGGATAGGGTGTTAATTTATGCTGCCATCCAATCCCCATTAGGATTAATGATAGGAAGGCATAGGGGAATTATCCAACCAGGAACTGAGTTAAATACACCAGAACTAAGTTAGCATTTCTCAGGCACAGTAGTTGTCGGGGTTCTACAATTGGCCTTGGTGCTCCTGGGATAGGGCCAGGGCTCCTGATCCTAATTTCTTTTTGTGACATGTAAATATGGATTTCGGAATGAAGACAGCGTTAAACTCAGTTGTGATGCTCCTTGTGAGTGAATAACCAATACTTACCGTCAAGGCTCACACATGAATAATACTCATTTGGATGAGGTACCAGAGGATGGCTGGTGTCCATGGAACTGTACCCTAGTAAGAACTTAACACCTTCAGGAGGGCACGGGAGATAATTAGTGACAATTTTTTTTTTCCCAATAGGAAGGGATTTATTTAAAAATCCTTTACCACAATTTTTAAAGCTTTTCACAGAGCACAGTGCTTTGCTGCTTACCTGGTAGAGTCTTTGCCCATTTCACAACTGAGACCATCTGTAGCCCACCCAAATTATTCAGTCCAGACAGGAGACGGGTGGGCGTGTCAGGCAGGGAGCTGTCATATCCTGCAAATAGGAGATCTGGCTCAATTATCTCAAGGATTGAGATCATGGGAGGATTCAGGATAGGCAATGCAGAACGAACTAAAGAAGAGTCCCGTGACACTGCCTTTGTTGCAGTTTCTGAGGTGGCGGTATGTGGTGCCTTCATCTTGTTCAATTTCTTTGTCTTCCGAGCTATAAGTAAAATTGTAGATTTACTGCAAAGTTTCAAAATATTTCATCCAGAAGAAGCACCTACCTAAAATACAGTTAGTTACGCCTGACTCGAAAGCCCACTTTTGCGAATGACTACATGGTATCAACAGATCATGGTCTAATAAAAAAAACATACACTTACTGTCGGGATTGACCACGGGTGGTCACTGCTTATTTTAAACTTACAGAAGAATTATCTTTTTTTACTACAATGTATATAGGGGAGTGTTTATTCCAGTTAAACAGAAACCTATCAAATCACTAAAAAAGTGCTTGGGAAAGAGACAGAATACTGAATCTTAGTGGCTGCTATCAAGATAATGTGCAGCTTTTAAACTAAATACTTTACAATCAGACACAAGATATGTCATACCTGAAGATAAACATGAAATCATAAAAATATACTTCAGTTCTGAAGGAACATTCATCTACATTTTGTATGTAATTAACAGCGTGTCTAGTAGTAGAAACTACTTATCAACAAGTCAGTCCAGCGCATTTGAGTATCAATGAATTATTTTCTCATACTAGTGTAGCAGCAATGGTACTGATCAACATAAGGCAGATGATATATGTAGTGTTTTATAAAGGGCAGCAGCATCATACCATGTAACACACCATGTATCATTCCACTGCTAAGGTGGAACTGTGTGTTAAAGAACTTAAAACTAGTTCCTGAGTCACAGTTGGGAACACCGCAATGGGAGCACAAACAGAAGTGGGGGTAAATTTACAATTGCAGTATAAACAAGGTTGAACTGCTATAAATAGGAGGGTATTTACTATTGCTGGGGAAGTTTCTCTGTAAATTGGCAAATGCTTGTAAATTCCTAGTTTTTAACCCTCACTTTCTTTCTTTCTCGACATTTTTAAACAGGTGACAAAGTGTGATCAACCATAGCTGATGCAATCTCACGTCCAACATTTCTATCTTGTTGATCTTTTATAGTACCTACCTGAGGTGATAGGCCCGAAGTACAATGCCGGAAGAGGGAATAAAGCAGGTTGCCCAAGTCTGGAGAAATGGGGCACAGAGGCAGCAGCAGGTTGGGAGGAAGACAGGAAAAACTGAAACTTGTAGAGTTGGTATGCTACAGCCTTGAATCATGGGAACGGGCAGGTATGGAAGATGGATAGCTGGCGGTCCAAGGTCTCAAATTTCCAGGGGAAAGCCATTAAGAGTTGCCGTACAGGCAGTAGGGAAACTGAGAGTAAGGACTACAAGCAGGAAAGTGGGAAACCAGTAGAAATTGCGGATCCAAGTGAACTGAGATTCGAAGCTAGGAATATCACGTCACATGATTCTTGTTAGCCAAAATTATCAGACAAGATTGATGCCACAGTGCCACCTAGTTGGGAGGGCTAGCTAGAAATACTAAATGAGCACTATTTAAATAAATAGGAAAATTCAAGCATGACACCAACAGTATGACTAATATCATGACAAAATAAAGTGTCAGGGGAAGTGTCAAGTTGATAAGAAGTACATGCATGTACAAGACTTTTAATATATCATATAGCTATATGTACACAAAAAACTATTTATCTATCAACATATTAAAAGTTGTGAATGGTGTGCACTTCCTGCAAATATAACCCTGAGCTTTTGTGTAAAGATTTTTGACTGATGGAAAGCCTTTGTGTCAACGTTTCCTGACACGCTGTAATTGTAAGTCTCTGAACAACAGATGGCAATGCTGTTCCTTCCTGGTACGCTACCTCTTCTACCCAGAACTAAGGACTTCCCATGGCATCAGCAGACCAAAAACTAAAAGAAGCCAACTTTTTTTTTTGGTGGAGATAAAATAGCCTAAAAATAAAAGTTCATGCTTAACGCTCTCCCCATTGTTGGCAGTGCAAAATGCTTGCTTCACCCCTCAGCCCCACTCTCTTCCTGAAAAGTGCTTGCTTAATGTTCTACTTGCCATCCCATAAAATGATTACTCTGACTGGGTAACATGCCTGCTCTCTTTCACCCTGTTCTTAGATCCCACTCCCTCCTGCTCTGCAATGTTCCTACTGTGATTTCTGGTAAAATGCTTTTTCTTCTACCCCATTTCCTTCTGCCTCATTCTCCAGATTGAATCCTGGCTCTGGCCAGTCCAGTATAAAATTTTGCAGATGATATGTTGCATACTAATGCACAGCTAACATGGCAGCACTGAAGTGGAATTTTCAAGCAACCTGCTCAATGAATTTGGTCAACATGAAATCTCCTAAATATGGTGACACTGTTCCTTTAATTTTGAGTGAGTTAACACTGCAGTGCAGAATAGTACCCATGTCTGTTTCAACCCTGCCAATAAGGCACTGCACTCACATCCTGGCTGATTCATCCTAGAATTGGTGCAAATAACTTTTTATCCATTTGATCACAGCACTTTACTATGGTCTGAACATTCTAAATTAAGATTTTACTTCATGTGGATAGGAGAAAAAAAAAAATCAAGTTTACCATCAAGATTCATGCCAGCCTGGAGGCACTTTCTAAAACGGCAAGCTGGGCAATTCTTTCGGCGAATCTTGTCAATGATGCAGTCATTCCTTCCAGCACAGAGGTAGTTATGCTGTCCTACAAAGAAAGCAGGAAAATAAAATGTTTGAGTATATCATTAACACAATTAACATAGGAGCTTTCAGTTGGGTGAAAGAGAAGAAGAAACACACAACTGACAAACATAAGCAACAACCTTGTGGTAGCCATTAGAGAGACCTGGCGACAAGCTGGGCATGACTGGGAGCTAAATAATCCAAGCGGTAGGATCTTTAGAGAGGACATGGAAATTTGGAAAGGAGGAAGAAAAGCAATATTGATAAATAACAATTAGAGCAGTAGAAAGAAGGGATTTCAGCTAGGGGTGATCAGGCAGTGGAAACACTATAGGCAGAATTAAGGAACAGCAAAGGACGCAAGACAGTAGTCGGAGTGGTCGTCAGACCTCCTGATAGTAGCGATGTGGTGGGTGGATATATAAATAGAGAGATCAGGGAATCATGTAGCAAAAACAATTTTGTTATAATGGGAGACTTTAATTTTCACATAGATTGGGAGAATCAGAACAGCCAATATATTTCCAGGATGTGCTTGGGACTGTTTTCTAGAACAATATGTTTTACAGCTGACAAGTGAACAGGCCATACTGGATTTAGTGATGAGTAACGAACCATAATTAGTTCGTTAACAATCTGATGGCAAAATATCTTGCAAAATGTGACCGTAATATGATTGAATTTGATATTAGGTTGGAGAGAGAAGGTAGAGTCACAAACCAGGGTTTTAAATTTAAATAAGACAAACTTTGAAGGGATGAGAAATGAATTGACCGTAGTAAACCAGGCTGAACTGTTATGGGTAACAATACAGCAAAACAGTGGAAGTATTAGAAGAAATATTTGGTGCGTTACAAAACCAGTATATACCCCTTAAAAGGTAAAGGCTCCACTTGTATACTTAAGCAACCCTGGTGAACAAATGATGCAAAAGACAGTATCAAGTTAAAAGAAAAGGCTTACACAAATGCAAGGAAAAGTGGAAATCCAACAGATCAGGAGAGCTATAAAAAGCAACAAAGCGATACAAAAAGTAGAACGAGGTGCAATAAGGGAATATGGAAACAAAAATCAAAGCCAACAGCAAAAGTTTTTATAAATCAGAAAGAAAGTGGTAAAGGGGAATATGGGTCCATTAAAGATGGATGCAGATGAGACTATAAATGGACAAAAAGGAAATGGCAGACTTGTTAAATTAGTACTTTTGTATCTGTTTCTGCACAGCGAAGAGGATAAATACCGCAAGTACAAGGGAACCTAAAATAAGACATGTGGAGGAATTTAGTGGATTTAATATAGGTTAAAAAAAATGGTACTAGAGAAAATAATAGGAATTAAGATAGACAAACCTCCAGGACCTGATGGTTTCCTACCCCAGAAATAGGTGAGGAAATTGCAGATTCACTGGTCATAATTATCTAAACATCCCCACTCTGATTTCTGAGGGATTGCCCCCTCTGGGAAAACCTTGTTCATTTTTTTTCCCCATCAGCTTGACTCTGACTGCCTAAGAGTTTTAGAATCAGTACATGGCCTGTTTGCCTCTGGGTCTGGGAGAAACAGTAGGTTAGAACACTGTCCTTTCCGTTCTGCAAGTGGGGTCTGAATCCAGCTTAGTGTTCCCTGTCTGCTGGTTTGCAGGGATTCAAATTTATAGCAGTCTAAATACAGTTCCTAGTGGGAGCAAGACCACAGTGCTCAACAGCCAGCTTCAGGCACTATTCACTCACTAGACAACTTCAGAGAGGCTCATGTGGGAAATCAAACTGAAATTCATAAAACATGAAAATAGAAAATCAATTAAAACTATTTAACTCATTGGTTTAAAGAGATCCTTACAAAAGCCTACTAAAACAATTTTAAATCATTCATTATTCAGTTTTTACTGATTTTTTAAAGAGAGTCTTCTTTCAGACATTATTTTGAGACCATTTACATGTGATTCACCATACAAGGCTGTTCATTAAATGTATATTTTATTCTCCCTGCAACATATGTTGAAAGCATCACATTTTCAGGAATCTTTTTTGACTGCATCAGAATGGAGATAGAGAGAAAGCAAAACAAATATAATCCTAACTGCAGTGATGCAGGACAAGGGAACCCCTCACAGTGGTTCTGCTCTGTCATACTGATAACAAACTTAGAATTTCTTTTTGTCTCCAAGTATTTCATGTTTCAGGGTTCTGTTTCACCAAATGCTCCACAGGGTTTTTAAAAAATATACCCACAACAGAATGACAAACTGGTTAACTAAAACTTTATAAAAACATTTAAGCAAAAATAACCACCAAATATTTTGTCTTTTGCTACTGCTAAGTGATAATTTTTTATAATTGACATCTGTATAACAACCTTCAACATACTTTACCACTGACAGTATAAATCCCCATCTGGTTGCTTTGAGCTGGTGCCAAGCACTTAAGAGGCCTGGCTGAACAGCTGGTTTACTGAGTTGTCCCAATGGAGCCATCTTCTAAGGGTTTATTTCCTATCCCCGATTTAATATACATGCTAATTAATTGTCTCTCAATAACACTTTACTGCCTGCATGAAAACAGTTGGATGAGATAGCAAGCAGACTTGCTCACGGGTAAAAGAAACACTACATTCTGACAAGTGAGCTCACTGTTACTCCAGTGAATGACTTTTCACACAAATTTCTACATTTTGCTATCAGCAGCAGTAAAGAGTAATTCCAGAAATAAGGAAAGAGGCAGTCGGCGCATTGCATATAGCACTTTCTAGGTAATGCAGACAAGTGGTCCTCAACAAGGAATGCTAGCATCTTCCACCATTGTCTTTAAGGTATCCAAAATCATTTTGCTTAAAGTGACTAAACCCAAAAAGATCTGAAATTGAGTACATTCAGGAATTTCCAAATAAATCAGAAATGAACCATTTAAGGTAACCAATACAGTTCTGTATTCAAGAATCTATGATTTAACCTGAAAGCGGTGGGGAAACTATTAGAGACCATATCTAGGACAAAATTAATTACCACTTGGAAAAACATGGGGTTAACAACTGATAGCCAGCACGGATTTGTTAACGGCAAATCGTGTCTGACAAACTTGATTGAGATCTTTGCCAAAGTAACGGAGGGGGTTGATGAGGGCAGTACGGCTGATGTTTTGTATATGGACTTTCAAAAGGCTTCTGGACATAGTGCCACATAATAGACTTGATAGGAAAATTGAAGCCCATGGGATTAAAGGGGCAGTGGCAACTTGGATACAAAATTAGCTAAGAGACAGAAAGCAGAGAGTAGTGGTGAACGGTTGTTTTTCAGACTAGAGGCAGGTGTACAGTGGTGTCCCTCAGGGTTTGGTACTAGGACCACTGCTCTTTTTGACATATATTAATGACCTGGACTTGGATATAAAGGGCATAATTTCAAAGTTCGCAGGTGACACATAACTCAAATGTCGTAAACAGTGAGGAGGATACTAGCAGACTTCAGGTGGACATAGACAACTGGTGTAATAGGCAGACGCATGGCAGATGAAATTTAATGCAGATAAATATGAAATAATGCATTTTGAAATTAAGAATGAGGAGAGGCGATATAAACTAAATGGTACAATTTTAAAGGGATGCAGGAACAGAGACCTGGGGGTGTACATACACAACTCTTTGAAGGTGGCAGGACTAGTTGATAAATCTGTTAAAAAAGCATACGGGACTCTGGGCTTTATAAATAGAGGGATCGAGTACAAAAAGCAGGGACACTACCCAGTCACAGGAGAGAAAACTAGCACCATCAGAAGGGCACTTCTACCAATGCTATAGTGAACAGACATGAACTCCAACAGGTAGGTTGGTGAGGATGAGGTCAAGTTGGTTACTTCTTTATGTTGGTCCACTCACCATGTGACACAGGCCCACTCGGCCAGCTCAATCAACAGTGGTACTACTGAGTCACTCGAAGTCCCCACCCAGAATACATTCTGTGCCCTTGCTTAAGCATCAGCCTTGGCTCAATGCTGGCACTCTCATCTCCAAGTTAGAAGGTCATGGGATCATGACCCACTCTTTACAGACAGTGAAGTTCTTTTTTGAAGTGTAGTCACTACTGTAAGGTAGGGCAACATGGCAGCCAATTGACACACAGCAAGGTCCCACAAACAGCAATGAAATAATGACTAGGTAATCTGTTTTAGTGATGTTGGTTGAGGGATAAATATTGGCCAGGACTCCCCAGCTTGTCTTTGAATAGTGCCATAGGATCTTTTACGTCCACTTGAGGGGACAAACGGGGCCTCAGTTCAACGTCTCATCTGAAAGATGGCACCTCCGACAGTGCAGCACTCTTTCAGTACAGCACAGAAATGTCAGCCTGGATTACGAGTTCATATCTCTGAAGTGGGACTTGAACCCACAACTTTCTTGACTCAGTGAAGTGAGTGCTACCACTGAGCCAAGGCCAATACCTATATTGCCCTATAGACATCTGCTAAGTCCCATTTAGAATACAGATGATATTGTCATTATATGTGAGCTAAGATGAAAATTTGATTAAGTGTTTTTATCTTCCACTTCTCTCAATCCATGAGCTATGGAGTAATGAGCCAGTTTTGCAAATAAACCACGTTCAGTCTTTACCATTGGACACCAGTTAGAATCCAGGCTTTGCTAACGTTTAAATTTAACAAGTCAGTAAAATATGAAGTAGAGTGGGTAGTTATCTGGGAGGGGCAGAAAAATAACAAATTTGCAGAGTTTACTTGAGTCACATTCAGTGTCTCATAACAGCCAGCCATATGGCAGTATTGACAGAAGTTGCATAGATGCCTGTGGTGACAAAACAAAGAGTCATTTTACAGAGACTAGTGCTGCGTGACCCAGGAATCGGTTATATGGTAAGTTTACCTTGCGGTATAAAAGGTCAAGTATCACTATTGGCAGCCATACTCTGGAGAAAATCTGTTGCCAGAACTTGTTCTTTCTTTTTCTAAAGTAATGAATGATGTTAATGAATAAAATGTCAAAAAACAACACAAGTGCTGACAAATCTTACCCTGGAGTACTTGGTTTCAATAATTTTTATTCCGCTGTGCTCTTTTACCTTTGCAAAGCTGGCACTCGTGGATTTAGTATAAACAGATATTTATGATATTCAGTCTTTTTTTAAACAAGTGATAGAAAATTTGCTTTTGTTTATCTTGTTTATTCAGTGTATGGACATATTAGGACAGGTCCTGCTGCTTACCTTCTACAGCTCTCTTAAAAAAAACTTTGCAACTGCCACAAGTAAGAACACCGTAATGACATCCAGATGCTTCGTCTGAGCAAACCAGACAGACTTTGGCAGGTGGCCCTGAGGAGGCAGTAGAGGTGGAGGCTGTTGATGAGCTTCCTTCAGATTTCAGGTCAGAGCTGGAAGAAAAAAAAGTTTTTAGTTCAAATCAAATTTGGCAAACAAATATTCAAATAAGTATTTAAATTTAAACCATCTCCTGTTAAATTTGTATTACCTGCAAATTACATTTTCTCTGGCACTGATACAATTTAGTTCTCTGAAAGGATAGCTCCAAACTTTAATATTTAGCACAAAGTCTTGTCCCAGGCTCACCAAACCATTACTGGGAATTTGCAGTCAGCATTACAATTACACTTTACAAAATTAATGAAATTTCGGACTTTTCTAATAGAGATTCCCTTCTTCAGAGTTTCCATTAACTGTGGCAAGTGCTGTTCATGGGTTTTCTTTACAGACCACACCGTTGCATCATTTTCCTGCTTTCAGTGTGTTAATTGAGTGTTTGCTCTATCTTGGATTCCTGGCTCCACTTAATCTGCGTTGAAATCCTGCTGTTAATTCTCTTTTTACCACATCATCAACTGATCTCAAAGTCACAAGTCATTTTATTTCTCTGGCCTTCTGCCATGTCAGTATTTTGGCCTTCCTCTAGTTGAAAAAGCAGTCAGAAAATAAATCTGAAAGTTGACTTTAAATGAAAAGCACTGGCTGAACATGATTATCTTGTAACAACTGTAAATTTATCACAGCTGCAATAAAAAAAATTCTCAGGCAATTATCCAAATATCACAGGAGGCAAGGAAATGAAATGAGATCATAGCATCTGAATAGAATATTCTACACCAACATTTATAGAATATGTATTGCTGCTTCATGTAGATTATGTCAACATGGCATGTTGACTGGACAGTGGAGCAGCTTTATATTGAAGAGAGATGGACACATATGCAGAAAATCCATGCGTATTTCCATAAAATGTTCTTTGTTACTCACAGACAAGGCTATCTCAGAGAACTTTTGTATCCCTCACCACCCACATACACCTACCCACTTCCTTCTGTATCTGTCCTGTGAAAACTCTCACCCAAGTCATTTCTAACTGCACCGTCAAACTCCAAATTGTTTAGCCTTTGGCTCTCCATTCACCACGATATTTTTACAGTTGTCGAGCTGCTCAACCGTTCTCTCACCTCCACCTTTGAGGCCGTTGGCTCTAGCAAAACCTTTATTCTCTCCCATTCTGGTTGATCCCCCTGGTGTGGCCCCGATCTTTGTTTTCTCAAGTCCAAGGGTGTAGACTTGAGCATTTCTGGTACACAACTGGTTTAGACATCTGTTGCCAGATCTGGCTGGACCACATCAAGCACTATTGGGCCTTGCTCTTCTCTGGCAAAACTGGCCACTATTCAATGTTAATCCTGCAAAGCAAAGTTAACACTCAACTTCTTTTCTCCACTAGCAGCCATCTCCTCAGGCACCTCTCCCTGCCATCTCCACCCTCGCATCCAACAAGTGCGAGGAGCTCATAGTCACTAAGATTGAGACCATTTGTTCAACTGGCTCTGCTGGATTCCCCATCCCACCAAGCCAAACCGCACCCAAGGTTTCCTCCTGCCCTAGCCCTGAACCCATGTCTTTCTCTAATTTTTCTCCCATCTTCTCCGCTCATGCCTTCTCCGATCTGATCTTGTCCGAGAGACACATCTCCTAATCTCTTGACTCCATTCCCACCAAACGGCTGACCTCACAACTTCCCTTCCTGGCCCCATTCTAGATGGCATTATAAATGGTTCCCTCTTCTGTCCCCCCTCCCTGTCAAATTTGCCGGGATCACCCCCTCCTCAGAAAATCCATCCTTGACCCCTCTGTCCTTGCAAACTACTGTCCCACCTCCAACCTCCCTTTCCTCTTCCAAGTCCTTGAACATGTTTATTGCCTCGCAAATCTGTGCCCATGTTTCTCACTTTATGTTTGAATCTCTCCAATCAGGTTTCCATCCCTGCCACAGCACTGTGCTCCTAGCTAAACAAAAATGCACTGAACAAGAGACAGTAAAATAATACACAGGGGAATGCTTTGGGTGTTCCACAGGAGTGCCTGATGATTGCATTCCCCATCCTCTTGAAAATGATGAAGCAGATTATAGAACACGTCTAGCAGTTGTCATGTCGCCACGTGTAGCGGTGGTAATCATGTGACCAAGGATTAAAAAAAAAATAGAAAAATGGATGGAATTCAATCTCAAATTTTGGAAAAAAATCCCAGAGTCACCATAAACGAGTGGCTCAATAATGATTTCACCCATGTAGAGTGGCACAGAAATTGTATCCTCCCCATCTTCAACTTATGTGCAGGTAAAATATACATCTCCATGTACTGTAATAGTGTGCCAGTGAGCCATACACTGTTGTCTCAACAATATTCTGGCAGAGTCCCAAAAGTCTGCTCACATTTTTATTCAGGGAATGGTGCCAGCAACAAGCAGACTTAAAAGAGAGGCAATTTTTTTATTATGTTATCTGTGCCTATTTAGTTGGTGATCCGTGGGGTTAAAAATGCCAGTTGGGACCAAAATAAATGGTTGACTGCCTGAATTGCAGGGATGTTGAGTTGTATAGATAATACTAATTTTAAATTGGGACTTTTCAAAAAAAAATGGAGGGCTTAGCTGGATGGTTGACACATAAGGTTCTACTGATTTTGGGTGAATTTAATTTTGAAAATTCTGGCACAGAACTGAAATATTACTGGCTATCTGAAACAGTCAAAGCATGGCAACGAGACCTGGTAATACTTGAACCTACATTAAAACTCATGGTATATGAAAGACTTCAAAACTGACCCCCATTAACATGGCCATGACTGCACACAGCAAGAACAAGGTTAACACCTCACAGTTCCTACCACTTTTCATCTTGAAAGCATGACAAACTAGATAATGAAAATAAAAGCCCAGTAACAAAACAAATTGCTTGCATAAAATGGCAGTTGCCATCATTTGGAAAAAAACACACACTTTCCACAAGGACAAGCAGCTGAGCATGGTTCAGTCCTGAAATCTCTCCAGTTCCTACTGGTTTCAAGGACACAGTTCAGAATGCAGCACAACAAAATCTGTTCCATAACCTCAATCTCTAATAAACACACGGCATGCTGAGTGACATGTTCAGTCCAAGAAATAATGACACTTTCTTCATTATGCTTGGTCTGACATGGAAAAAAAGCAACAGTTTCATCCCTCTTCCCTCAACTGTTGAATCACAGTGAGAAAATGAAACCAATGTGCCAATGCAAACGCAAAGCATTCTTCTGTTGGTACTAGCAGGAGCAGATGTTTCACCAGATGCAGATAACAGCAGATGCTTTACTCTATTGGCCCTAATTATTAATGGCATTGTGCTAAACCATTTTTGAAATTAGTCTTGGATTTCAGAAAAAAAAATTTCCATTTCTGCAACTTGTGTACACTGTCTCTAGCTGTGATTCTCAATTTCAAAATTGCATTTTAAAATGTAATTAAACCCCTGCACTGAGTATAACCTGCTCCATTCTAGCCATTAGTACACAAAACTTTGCGTTTTTAATAACACCTGCTGTGCACAATTAAGTCTATTTTGTTAAGTAGTTAAACAGTTTGCTACTGTACCCAAGATTTTATGCATTAACATGTGACATTCAAAACACACACACTCACATGATACTCAAGTGTATTTGCAGCATCCTTGGAGAATCTTTTCAAGAATCCTTTCTCTATTAAATTGTTTGCTGTCTCAGAACTACATCTGTTTGTAAAGTATATTAACTTCAATGGTTTACTGACAAACATGCCCAGAGTCAGGTGGACTCATTGTTGGAACTGTATTTGTCACAACTATTATTTACAACTGAATCTGTGGGATTAAGCCACAGGTATAACAGTTAAAGAGCACAGTTAGAAACATTACAAGATTCTCCCCAATAGAGAAGAAAATGTCAGCAATTTTTGTATTGATTATTCTTTTAAGAATTTTTTTTTACCAGAACTTAATGGGCTGTTTATGCTGGTAGCAACCACTGAGAAAATAGCCAGGGAATTTTTTTGAAAAAGCATGTTGAGTGATTTGATTGGTTCAGTAACAAGCTATGATGGCATAATGTCGACATGTCGAGATAGGGTTTTCTATTATAAATGTTGACATATGGTTTTCCATTATAAATGTTCATATAGGTAGTTCCATTGTTAAAGGTTGACATAAAAAGTGTGACTCAAAAGTGTGTAACAGGTAGCAAGGTTTGTGGGCAGGAAGTATGTTCCACATGCAAGATTTCTAATAGATCTATGCGTCCTTTTTTTTTTTGTTTGGTTTTGGGGCATGGGCAATGTTTTTATTGCCCATCCTTAGTTGGCCTGAGAAAGTGATGGTGAGTTTCCTCATTGAACTGCTGCAGTCCTTGTGCTGATGGTGCTCCCACAATGGTATTAGGTAGGCAATTCTTGGATTTTGATTCAGCGATAATGAAGGAACGGTAATAAATATCCAACTCAGGTTGGTGTGCGAGTTGGAGAGGAACTTGGAGGTGATGGTTTTCCCGTGATGTTGCTGCTTTTGTCCTTCTACGTGCCGAAGGTCACGGAATTGGGAGATGCTGTTGAAGTAAGCTTGTTAAGTTGCTACAGTGTATCCTATATATAGCACATACTGCAGCTGCAGTGCATTGGTAGCGGAGGGGATGGGTACTAAGTCCAGTGGCAGGGGTGCTGATCAAGCAGACTGATCTGGTTGGTAGAAAACTTATATAGTATTGCAGCTGCACTCAGAGGCAAAAAGTGGGTGTTCCATCACACAACTAACTTAAGTCTTGTAGATGGGGGAAGAGACTTTGAGAAGTCAAAAGGGTTTCCCCTTACTATACCCAACTTCTGCCTAGCCCTTGTAGCCATGTCATTGACATAGCTGGTTGAGTTAAGCTTCTGGTCAGTGGTGACCCCAAGATGTTCATGGTTGAAGACGGTGCCGTTGAAGGTCAGGGAGAGGTAGCTGGACCATATCTTTTTCTGCTGTCAATAGATTGTGTTTCTGTGCACGCGGAACTGTGCTTTGAAGGGGTGCGTCTTTCTCTTCTGTCAAGTCAAGGAGGAGCTTGCTGGCCAGCTTAGGAGACAAAACTGATGAAATGCAAATAATCAGTGTAATCAATATGACTGCTCAGATTTTATGTAGTTTATGTGCATATTGACTTTCATTGAAGTGAGATCTTATGCAGCAGAGTGGAAGAAGTTGTGATTTTGGAGTGAAGCAGATTATGGATTAAATAGACATTAATTGCGTTCGCATCAGTTACTGTATTTTTGTCCGAGACAAATGAGAATTGTTTCAAAATGTCCCCACAAAACCTGTTGAAATCTGAAAAAGTCTCTAAATTACCTACAGTGCAGATCCAGTGACATCGTTGCTTATCGTTTAGTACTCCATAAAGAAATTGATGTCTATGACTAAAGTTTAGTGCTAAAATACTGAGAAATACAAATAGACTAGTGCAACTGTTAGTGTTAAATGTCATAACAGTAGCTGAAAATTGAGATAGTTGAAGTGCAGACAGAAAAAAGGCAGCAGGATTAAACAAGGAGTTAGGGATGGAACTAAGAGTGACTGAGAATGAAGAATGTGAAGGAAGATCCTACAGTCAAATGCAACTGTATCAGCCAAAATTTCTGGATCTGTTTAACTTGTGGGTTTTAATAATGTTCTGCTTTACCTTCTGTATAGTATCATTTTGAACCTATATCCTGAAGATGAGGGGATAGTGTTCAGTACTGATATACTGTAATGTCAACCGTGGCTCAGTGGTGCACTCTTATCTCTGAGTCAGAGGTCGTGGGTTCAAGCCCCACTCGAGACTTGAGCTGATAATCTTCACCGATGCTTCACTCAGAGGGCTGCGCTGTCAGAGGTGCTGTCTTCCAGATGAGACATTAAATCGAGGCATCATCAGCCCTCTCAGGTGGATGTAAAAGATTGCATGGCACTATTTGAAGAACAAGAGTTTTCCCAGTGTCCTGGCCAACATTTTTCCCTCGACCAACACCATATTAAAACATATTGGCCCGGAACTTGCTCCGTGGCAAGGCTCTCCACACCTCCTGTGGATAAAAAGTACGAATGTACTTACTGCGTGGTCCACAATGTAAATTTGCTGGATTCTGAGATCTTCCTCAGTGGTGTGTTCTGATATGTGTGCGTGGAAACACTGTGGGACTGCAAGCCCCACCCACAAGCAGGCAAGTTAAACTCAAATTTAAAAAGTGACAATCCCTATATTAGTCTAAATAAAAATTTAACTTACCTTTTTGTTGTTGTTTTGCAGTCATTATAAGTCACCGCACTTTTAAAAAGTAGTGTAGGGCTAGTGTTTTCAAGCGTACCTTCTCACGGCGTACGTATCTTCATTCCAGCTGGGCAGATGGGCAAGTTTACGATTGTTTGGCGATTGTGTTTGATTGTATATGATTGTGGCGTAGCTGCCCCTTTAATTTGGGACTGTCAAAACGCCATTGAACCAATCAGAGCAAATTCGCGATTTCTGGGTTTTAATGCCCATGTGTGCATTCGTGAACTTGTTCTGATGGATTCAATGGCAGTTGGGATGGACGTCACTCCTCACACCCACATCACTCCTCACTCCTCACACCCACTTAAGGCTCATCCAAAGTAAGTAAGTTTTGGGCCAATATCAGGTAATTTATCTTACTGGTGTTTGTGGTACCTTGCTTTCCACAAATTAGCTGCCGTATTTCCTTTAGTTATAACAGTAACTACACTTGAAAAGTACTTCATTGGCTGTGAAATGCTTTTGGCATCCTGAGATCATAAAAGACGCTATATAAATGCAAGTTATTTATTTCTTTTACTTTCAAATCTTTCAATAACAACTTGCATTTATATAACGATTTTAACGTAGTAAAACATCCCAAGGTTACAGAGATGGGATGGGGCAAGGCCATGGAGGGATTTTAAAACAAGGATGAAAATTTTAAAATCGAGGCATTGCCGAACCAGGAGCCAATGTAGATCAGTAAGCACAGGGGTGATGGGTGAACAGGACTTGGTGTGAGTTAGGATATGGGCAGCAAAGAGATACCTTCATCTCTCCTTCCCTTTAATGTTACAGAACTGGGAAAAGATGCAGCCCATGATTTGCTCTGTGTCAAACTGTATCACTTGATATTCCAGAGAGGAGCCACTCACAAACCCAAGTGACATCTCAAGTGCTCTCAACTGAGCCAGTTCACAATTTATTTGGGGTTTGTCAGTCGTTCCCCTGAAACATTTAACGGTCACGAGCAGAGACATAAACTACTCCATTGATCATCCGTGCTGCCATTTTCCACAACCCACTGTAATAGTAGTTGCAAAGAGGGCAGTAGATGTCCTCAATAATGTCACATTTGATCATTAAGAGTTGCAGCAAATGCCCATGTGCCACTTGATATATTTCCTTGAACGCAACTCCAAATGAGAACGGATATGTCGTCAATTTGCAAATATTCCATTAATGGACATTTGAAGATGAATTTTAAACGATCAAATAAATCTAATTTTCTCATCACTGTCTCGTAATCATTTGTGTGCTGCTGACATACCAATGAACAGAACCTGCTCAATTTATAGCATTGAACCGTGGATCACCGCAACAATTGGATATTTTATCCCATAACTGCAGATTAAAACATTGAGACCAACCACACTGAATCTCACACGTAAGCAGAGACATGTTCATCACATGGAAACCTACCACTGCACTCCAATTACTCTTTCACTTTAAACATATAGGGCATGATTTTATCATGGCAGCAGGATGTCGGGGGTGGGGGAAGAAGTCAATGGGCTTGTGGGAAACCTCGAAAAAAAATTCCTATCTTTTCTCGAGCAATCGCGACGTAATTGAAAGCCATTAATGTGGCTCCCGGGTTTGGCATCTCCAAGCTGCGCAGCGGGCATACTGCGCGCCCGAATGACCTGCTGTAGGCTGGAGTATTTAAAGGGCCATTGCAAGAATTGCTTCTGTGGGAGAAAAAAAATTGAGAAGATGGAGCAACAGAGGAGCAAAGCAGGACCCAGATTCAGTGACTCTTCACTTGAGGTGCTATTGGCCAGGGTGAGGAGGAGGAGGAGGAGGAGGAGGAGGAGACGCTGCACCCAGCGGACAGGAGGAAGCGCCCTGTCTCTGCTATCAAGGCCTGGCTCGAGGTGGCGACCAGCAGCGGCAACATCTCCTCCAGTTGGGTGTAGTGCAGGAAGTGCTTCAATGACCTAAGCAGATCAGGAAAGGTGAGTACAGTTACTGATTCAACTGCATTCTATGGTGCACATCACCTCCCCTCACACTCTGCCCTGCCCTGCGAAGCCTATTTCATCACATCACTCCTCACACCCACTTAAGGCTCATAGTCAACTTACCTCTCTTTCTGTGCACTTCCTCACCTTCCCATTTGTGCACCCAGCATTCCCACTCACCCCAATCCTGATGCAATGTGATCAATGTCGTGTAGTCTCCCTCTGATGCATCTTTCATTGACAGCCTCATCCAAAGCAACTCATCCATCGGGTGACCCTGTCACCCTCACTCACTCACACGTCTGTACCTCCTCCCCATGTAGGAGAAGAAAGCGCAGAATGCCAAGGAGAGGACGAGGTCTGGAGGGGGACCTCCACAAATCGTGGCCCTCACAGAGGCGCAGGAGGCCTTGGAGCTTAGTCGGACCGTCGGGTGCCTGGCCATCACGGGTGCCAAGACTGGCACCCCGCAAACGTCTGATGACAGAACTTTAACATCCATCACACACATGAATTGATGTTATTAATGACTGACCTATTGCACACCTCAGTATGTTCATTGCAACATTACTTCTGCAATAATTCTTAATATTGCTGTATGTTCTCTTACAGGCCCTTCAAAGAGTGAATAAGTGTTCGAGGGTGATTCCTCAGAGGAGCTCCCTACCTCTGAGGGTGCATTGTCACATCTTAGCGAGCCATGCACCAGTGTAGATACTCACACCTCAGTTAGTTGGGTTGTCACCTGGTGAGTCACCACACACAAGTGAGCACGAGCAGACATTGGTGGCAGGGACAGTTATGGAGAGTCCGCGTTGGTGGGTGCACTCCTCTCCAAGCTTTGCACAGTTGGATGCAAATACTGAACCCCGGGGACCATCCTTGAAAAAAAGAGAAATCGAGGCACAGCAGCACATTTACAAGGTACTAGAAAACGTGCATGCACACACTCCACAATGGCGGAGAAGATGGAGGAGTGCACCTCCAGCATTAATGGAATTGGGACACAGGTAAGTGTGGGAATGTCTGCGATGGAGAGAATGGCAGCCTCCACTAAGCTTCAAGCACGGCTCACAAATGAGTCCATTCAGACCCTGACAATGGCCATGCGGACTAAGGGTGAATCACATTGTGCCACTTTAAACAGGCAGACAGATACATTAGCACTGGCCTTACAAGGCATCACATATGTCCTCCAAGCTATTGTCCAGAGCGGTAGGAGTGATGTGACCCTGGCCGAGGAGAGGGATGATTGCAAAAGGGGACATGGAAGTGGGAACTCCACTCACAGCGCTCCCACGTCTCACCCATTGCCCGCAATGCTGCCTCCTCTCCAGATGGCAGAGGCTGCCCCTGCTCAGGCGTAGGTGGAGCAGTCTTTGGCGGGGCCCTCTCAGGCTCCAAAGCCCAGAGGGCGTAGGCCGAAAGCATCTAAGCAGTCAGGGCGTGAACCTGTGCAACCTGTCACTACCTCTGCTGCAGCCACACAGGATGCACCATGTAGAAGCGCTAGAAAGAGAAAGGCTAAGGTTTTGTAATCATGAAGGGTATGCACAATGGCGTCTTACAGATTGTCATGTTTTTCATTTATATTTGTTTTTTTGTTAAATGCACATTAAATGTTATAATTCTCAGCACCACTGCCACATCATTCCCATCCTCGAGTCCCTTTGGTGAAAGCGCCCTTTCATGTGTGTCATTATGAATGGCGAGCCTTGATGCCACCCAGTGGGTGTGTTTATAGTGGGTGCATGTATGGCTGTAAGAATGTTTTGATGTTTTGTTCTGGGGGGAGGGGGGGGCTGGTGTTGGTAGTGCTCATTCCAGGTGGTCTGAGAACTTGACTATCTTCACTTTGTAGATCTCCTTATGAGAATCTATCAAATATGAGTGACTCCCTGGCATATGAGCAGCCAGATGAGCCACTACTCTGCCAATGAGTTGCCCATCGTCCTCCTACTCCTCCTCCATGTTGATGGCAGTTGCAGATGCTTCATGACTGCACGGAACCTCATCCACCGGTAACCCTTTCTGTTGAGCGATGTTGTGCAAGACGCAACAGATGACTATTATACACACTCTTGCTGGTGCGTACTGAAGGGCTCCCCTAGATCGATCCAGGCACCGGAAGCACATCTTAAGCAGTCCAATGGCATGTTCAACGATAGACTTGGAGGTGATGTGACTGTCGTTGTGCCACTGCTGTGCCTCTCTGGTGGGGTTTCTCAGGTGTCAGGAGCCACGTCTGCAGGGGGTATTCCCTGGTCTCCAAGGAGCCAGCCCTTAAGTCTGCTCTGCGTGGAAGAGGGCCGGTTTGTTGGATTCGTGCAACTGCCAGGAAATTTGGCATACATCTGCAGAAATTTCTTCTGGTGGTCGCAAAGCAGCTGAGCACTGATGGAGTGATATGCCTTTCGGTTGATGAACATTCTGGCCTCATGTAGAGGTGCTCGGATTGCTATGTGTGTGCAATCGATTGTTCCCTGTACCCGTGGGAAGCCAGCCTGAGAGTGGAAACCCACTGCCCTCAGTCTGGCCGATGTCGTTGATGGGGAAGTTGACATAGTGAGATGCCCTGCAAAACAATCTATCCGTGACCTGTCGCATACACTTAAGTGCAGACAACTGAGACACCCCGGCGGTGCCCTGGAAGGATCCGGAGACAAAGAAATTGAGGACAGTGGTGACTTTAACTGCCAAGGGCAACTCGTTGCCACCAGGCCATCGGGAGCAGCTCTGCATGAAGGAATGTGCAGATGTCTTGGACCACCTGGCGGCTCAATCTGAGCCTTCGTAGGCATTGCTCCTCAGAGAGGTCCAGGAAGCTCAGTCTCTGCCTGTAGATCCTCTCACGTGGTTAATGCCTCTTGCAATGTCGGTCCCTCCCTGCTCTTCTTCAGATCCTTGTGGCGCACCAATGTCTTCGGAACTGCAAGTTCCAGAACTGCACGCTGTGCCTGCCGCAGATGCTTATGTGCCTCCTCCTCAGATGTACTGCTGAATACAATCATTGCGCCGCCCCCACCCCCCACCCCCAATCCTGATGATGTCAGTTTGAGGGGGTCCAAAATATAGGTAATGTGTGAACTCAAGAATTCTGAGTGTGAACCAAGAAATCTGAGTCTAAACGCAAAGAACTCCCACACAAAGGTTTGTCTGAGAGAACTGCTTGCCCTGGCTGCCGGCTGCAACTCGCCTCTGTTTCCATGGCGTGTATTACATTACATCTAACCCATGCTACATTAGCCAGGACTGGCATTCATCACCCTCAAACACCTTCATAGAATCATACAGCATAGAAGGAGGCCATTCCACCCATCGTGCCTGTGCTGAATCTTTAAAAGAGCTATCAATTAGTCCCACTCACCTGCTCTTTCTCTATAGTCCTGCAAACTTTTCTTTTTCAAATATATTTCCAATTTCCTTTTGAAAGTTATTGTTGAATCTGCTTCCACCACCCTTTCAGGCAGTGCATTCCAGAGCATAACAACTCGCTGTGCAAAAAAATGCATCATCTCCCCTCTGGTTCTTTTATCTTAAATCTATGTCCTCTGGTTATCGACCCTCCTGCCAGTGGAAATAGTTTCTCCTTATTTACTCTTATCAAAACCGTTCATAATTTTGAACGTACAAAACATAAGAAATAGGAGCAAGGAGTAGGCCACGTGGCCCCTTGAATCTGCTCCGCCATTCAATCAGATCATGGCTGATCTCCCGCCTCAACTCCACTTTCCTGCCCGATCCCCATATCCCTTGATTCCCCTAGAGTCCAGAAATCTGTCCATCTCAGTCCTGAATATATTCCACGACTCAGCATCCACAGCTCTCTGGGGTAGAGAATTCTAAAGATTCACAACCCTCTGAGTGAAGAAATTCCTGATCTCGGTCTTAAATGGCCGACCTCTTATCCTGCGACTATGCCCCCTAGTTCTAGATACTCCAGCCATGGGAAACAAACTCTCAGCTTCCATCCTGTTAAGCCCTCTCATGATCTTCTATGTTTCAATTAGATCACCTCTCATTCTTCTAAATTCCAAATAGTATACGCCCATTCTACTCAACTTCACCTCATAGGACAACCCTCTCATCCCAGGAATTAATCTAGTGAATGAAGGAGATCAAAACTGTACACAGTACTCCAGGTGAGGTCTCACCAAAGCACTGTACAAATGTAGTAAGACGTCCTTACTTTTGTACTCCAACCCCCTTACAATAAAAGGCCAACATTCCATTTGCTTTCCTAATTGCTTGCCGTACCTGCTTGCTAACTTTTTGTGTTTCTTGTACGAGGACACCCAGCTCTCTCGGAACACCAACATTTAATAGTTTCTCATCATTTAAAAAATATTCTGTTTTTCTATTCTTCCTAGCAAAAGTAAATAATCTCACATTTCCCCACATTATACTCCATCTGCCATCTTCTTGCGCACTCACTTAATCTGTCTATATCCCTTTGCAGACTCTGTGTCCTCCTCACAGCTTACTTTTCCACCTAGCTTTGTATCATCAGCAAACTTGCATATATTATACTCGGTCCCTTCACCCAAGTCATTAATATAGATTGTAAATAGCTGAGGCCCAAGTACCGAGCCTTGCGGCACCCCATTACTTACAGCCTGCCAGCCTGAAAATGACCCGTTTATCCCTACTCTCTATTTTCTGTTAACCAATCCTCTATCCATGCTAATATGTTACCCCCAACCTCAAGAGCCCTTATCTTGTGTAGCACCTTATCGAATGCCTTTTGAAAATCCAAATATGCTACATCTACTGGTTCCCCTTTATCTACCCTGCTAGTTACATCCTCAAAAAACTCTAATAGGTTTGTCAAACACGATTTCCCTTTCATAAAACCATGTTGACTCTGCCTAATCATATTATGATTTTCTAAGTTCCCTGTCACCACTTCCTTAATAATGGATTCCAGCATTTTCGGGACGACTGATGTCAGGCTAACTGGCCTGTAGTTCCCCGTTTTCTCTCTCCCTCCCTTCTTGAATAGCGGGGTAACATTTGTTACCTTCCAATCCGCTGGGACCGTTCTAAAATCTAGGGAATTTTGGAAGATCAAAACCAATGCATCCACTATCTCTGCAGCCATCTCTTTTAGAACCCTCGGAAGCAGGCCATCAGGTCCAGGGGATTTATCAGCTTTTAGTCCCACTAGTTTCTCAAGTACTTTTTCTCTACTGATATTAATTACTTTAAGTTCCTCACTCTCATTAGACCCTTGGTTCCCCACTGTTTCTGGTCTAACACCTCTATTAAATCTCCCCTTAATCTTCTCTGCTTTAAGGAAAACAATCCCAGCTTTTCTAGTTGCTCCAAATAACTGAAGTCCTGGTAACATTCTAGTAAATCTCCTCTGCTTCCTTTCCAAGGCCTTCACATCCTTCCTAAAATGTGGTGCCTAGAATTGGACACAATACTCCAGTGATTTATATAGGTTTAGCATAACTTCCTTGCTTTTGTACTCTATGCCTCTATTTATAAAGCCAAGGAACCCGTATGCTTTTTCAACAGCCTTATCAACTTGACTTGCCACCTTTTAGTATGTGATCCCGTTCTGCCTGTTCCTGCATCTCCTTTAAGCACTTCCAGCAAAAAAACAGTGGGTTCTGCAGTTTTACTACAACCAGCATTTTGCAGCATTTTTAATGTAGAGTACCCATTTGGGGTAAAATAATAAATAAAGGCAACAGATACTGAGCCAAGTGGGAGAGTTAGGTGACCGAAAGCTTGGTCGAAGAGATGGGTATAAAAGAGTCTTTTTAAAAAAACTTAAAGAGAAGCAGAGTGATAGAAAGAGTTTGCAAAGGGAGTTCCAGAGAATCAGGTAGAGGAAATCGAAGGCTCTGCCCCAAATGGTGGGGTGAAGGGAGGGCAGAATGGCCAGACACAGAAGACGGAAGGCTGCAAGAACCATCATAAGGTTGGAGGAGGGTGCAGAGATAGGATGAGGTGGATTTGTGGACGGATCTGATGAAAATGAGGATCTAAAATTCAAATTTCTTTGCATTCAGGGAGTCAGTGTAGGGCAGCAACAGAGAGATGGTGAGCTGAACTTACTGTGGGGCAGGACAAGGATAGCTGAGTTTTGAACAATTTTATATAAGGTGGAGAATGGAAAGCCATCAAGGTGAAGGTGAAGTGTAGTTAACGGTCAGTTGGGTTTAGCAGGCGAAAGTAAGCAGTCATGCTGAGGGATACAATGTGGAGTTTGACACACAACAGGGTGCCAAGGTTTCATCCAACTTGATTGAGCCTAAGTGAATTTGCCTGCACATGCCCACAAATATGCCATGACAATAAAGGTGACAGAACTTAAATGTAGTTTTCAAAATGTAAAATTTAAGCAGACTGCCCCGGACTCAACATTCTTCAATGGAGTGTTACCAGCTTTCAAATGTCAGAAGAAGGAAACATGGAATGGATGATGTGCCTGAACTTCAAACTATTCTTTTAACAGAAACACTACTTAATAAACACTACTTGTCTCTAAACATGTGTTTTCAATTATATAAGCAGATGTCTCATGGTGTTTCTCACAGTGAGCCATGGATACACTGTTCCATAATTGGTATGCGTTGCCTGAAAGAGTGGTGGAAGCAGATCTAATTGTGAGTTTCAAAAAGGAATTGGATAAATACTTGAAGGGAAATAATTTGAGAGCTATGGGAAAAGAACGGGGGAATGGGACTAACTGGATTGCTCTTACAAAGAGCTAGCACGGGCTTGATGGGCCGAATGGCGTCTTTCTATGCTATAACTATTCTATGATGTGACCGTGACAGGAAAGAATTAAAACAAGCAAGTGTGACACTTAAGATGCAAGAGCTCTACGCAAGACTTACTAGTGAATGTTCTGCTGTCTTGTTCGTGATTATGCAGAAGAAACAAAATCTAGACTGACACTCCAGTTCAGTACTGAGGGAGTTCTGCACTGTCGGAGGTGCCATCTTACGGGTGAGACATTAGGGCATAAAAGATGCCATAACACTATTTCGAAGAGCAGGGGAGTTCTCCCTGGTGTCTTGGCCAATATTTATCCCTCAACCAACATCACTAAAACAGATTATCTGGTCATTATCACACATCTGTTTCTGGGACCTTGGTGTGTGAAATTTCTTTCTCTCTCTTTCTCTATGACTTTCAGCTGTGTTTGTTGTTAACATGCCTAGAGAGCTTAAAGCGCCACCTCTGGAGCAAGTAAGAGCAACGGGCATTATCAATATAGCATTTTTCATCCAATTTGAATGGATTGAGGGCATGACAATGTTAGCAACTCAAGAAGTTTAATATATTACTACTCAATCTCTTGTAGTGTTGCGCATGGGAAATCAAGCTCCTTATTGAAGCCTCCCCACCTAGCTATACTTTCCACCAACTATCTCTCGCAAACCACCGCGGTGGTGGTGTGCCCCTTATGATCAAATCACATCTTAGTCTCCCTTACCCCTCTGCAACTTGCCCCTCCTTTGAACATCTCAACTTGTACCACCGCTCTCGCCTCTCCTCTGTAATCCTCGATGGCTACCGAGCCCCATCCTAAGTTTTTCAACAAGATACCCTCTCTCCTTTCCCCCCCCCCCATAGCCTCTGCATTGAGAGACTCCTCAACCTCAGTAATTTCAGTCTTTGTCTCAGTTTCCCTTGTCTCCTCTGCTCTGAATTCACTAGCCTCCTATCCACCTAAGACTCTCCCTCAATAAAAACACTTTTATTCATACTCATGGCCACCCTTTCTACCTTGTCATTTCCCATGGCCTCTCTATTCCCATGACCTCTATCACAGACAAGGCCATCTCTGACCACTTCTTTGTATTCTTTACCATCCACATTCCCCTACCCACTTCCTTTGGTGTCTGTCCCTGGAACAAAAATCTCCCCTAAATAACTTATACCTGCACTTTCTAAATCCTAACTGCTTAATTGTTGGCCCTCAATTCGCCACAATACTTCTGCAGCCATCGATCTGTTTGACCACTCCCATATGCCCACCTTTGATTCCCCAGCAAAATCTCTCCTTTCTCAGTCAATCCCCCTGGTACGGATCCATCTTCGTTCCCTCAAGTCCAAAATGTGCAGACTTGAGCGTATCTGGTGCACAACTGAATAGCCATCATCGTCAAAACTGGCCGGACTACATCAAGCGCCATCAGGCTACACTCATTCTGCAAAACCTGCACACTATTCCAGGATCTTCCAGAGAGCAAAGATAACCCCGAGCTTCTTCATTCCACCACCAATCGCTCTCTTAAACCGCTCTACGCTGCCCTCACCTCCAACAACATGCAAGACTGAGACAAACCGTTCAGCTGCTTCTGCTGCTGCCCCCATCCTCTTACCCACCAAGCCTAACCTCCCCCCAGGCCACCTGATCCTAGCCCCGAACCCACATTTTTCTCCAGGTTTCTCTCCTATCTCCCCATATGAACTCTTCAAGCTCATCTTATCCATGAGACGTACCTCATACTCCCTTGACTCGTGCCCACTAAACTGCTGGTCACCCTTCCTGAACCCTATGCTAGCTGACATTGTAAATAGTTCCCTCTCAAGTACTGTCCCTTTCACGTTCAAAACCATCGTCATCACCCCTGCTCAAAAAAATTCATGCTCAACCCATCTGTCCTTGAAAACTGCTATCACATTTCCAACCTCCTTTCCTTCTCCAAAGCCCCAAATTTGTGCCTATCTTTCCTTCAATTCAATGTTTGAATTTCTCCAATCAGGTACTGAAACTGCCCTAACCAAAGTTACAAGTGACATCCCCTGTGACTGTGACCATGGTATATTATCACTCCTCTTCATCCTTGACCCCACTGCAGCCTTTGACACAGCCAACCACACCTTCCTCCACCAACACCTTTGCTCTGTTGTCCAACTAAGTGGGATTGCCCCCTTTGCTTGGTTCACCTCTTATTTGTCCGACTGTAGTCAGGGCTTCTTTTCCTGCCTATGCACCTTTCAGTCATAACCTGTGCAATACCAGCACTTCTGGCAATCCTAGGTATCCCAGTAGAAACGAGGGTAAACAGACGGTGTAAGTTTAAACAACTCATAGCTACAATAAAAAGTCAGCTGCTAATTTAGCAGCCCTGAGATGCATAATCTATGTTTGAAAACCGATGGGGGAAAAAGCCATCAATATTCTTCAATTCAGATCTAGGCAGGTCATATAACAGAAATAGAAGCAAAGACACAAACACTGATTAACCAAACAGATTAGGCAGCGAAATGGTATGAAGATTCCCACACACTTCGTTGACAATTATTCTGAAAACAGAGTTCAGAATGATTCTATGGCTACCGCCAACTGCCCTGCGTTTGCAAAGAACGAGTTAAGAGTGCTCACATGGACAACCAATGTGATGAGTATTGCAAGCAGCTTTCAATGGAAGGAGAGCGTTCTAGCAAAGGGGAGGAGGAAAAGAACAAAGATGCAATTAGATCAGGAAACTGCAACAGTCCCACTAATAACAAAAAATATGCAACAACCTGGCAAGCACTAAAACGTAAAGGTCCAGGGGATCCTGGAGTCTACTCCAAAAATGACAGCAGTTGCAATTTTGAGCTGTGCAGACAACATGTATTTATTTCGTGCCTTTAACGTACTAAAATGTCCCAAGGAGCTTCACAGGAACTATTATTGAGCAAAATTTGACACCGAGCCACATAAGCAGATATTAGGACAGGTGACCAAAAGCTTGATCATAGAGGTAAGTTTTAAGGGGCATCTTAAAAGGAAGAGAGGCAGAGAGGTTTAGGGAGGGAATTCTAGGGCTTAGGGCCTGGGCAGCTGAAGGCACGGCCGCCAATACTGGAGCAAATAAAATTGGGGATGTGCAAAAGGCAAGAATTGGAGGAGTGCAGAGATCTCAGAGAGTTGTAGGGCTGGAGGAAGTTACAGAGATAGGGAGGGGTGAGGTCATGGAGGGATTTGAAAACAATGATGAGAATTTTTTTAAAATCTGATTTTAAGACACCAGATTAAGTGCTTTAGCTTTAACATGATTTGTTTTTAATAAATCAGTTTTTATTTTTTGTTGCATTTTGTATTCATCAGGATGAGATCAACTTTAGAGAATATACCCAACATTTTCAATACTGAGTATCAGCACTCGCCAATTTTGGATGACAGAGTAAAGCTTCCTCAATACTGTTCTATTAGGCATTCCCAAGTCAGGTGTAGGATGGACTACATGTATGGTAAAGTGTACTCTAATCGCCTCAACATCCCGTAACCTTAGCAAACCACCCATCACTACACCAATCATCCTTCTTGTCGTCTATCACTGAGGTTCTAGACAATTGTAAACAATTTTACAACACCAAGTTATAGTCCAGCAATTTTATTTTAAATTCACAAGCTTTCGGAGGCTTCCTCCTTCGTCAGGTGAACGATGTGAAAATGAAATCCTCGAAATGAAATCGCATTTATAATTCACAGAACAATGCTTGGTGAGTACAGACAGTTTTTTCAACTGCCCGTTGCCAAGGCAATCAGTGTGCAGACAGACAGGTGTTACCTGCCAGGTCTCACAGAATATACAAATCACCAAAAAAAAACAACAAACAAAAAAAAACAGAGATAGAGAGGTAGAAACATAGAAAAGACAGCAACTGACCCGTTATATTAAAAACAGATAACATTTGTTCGCTGGTGGGGTAACGTGTAGCGTGACATGAATCCAAGATCCCGGTTGAGGCCGTCCTCATGGGTGCGGAACTTGGCTATCAATTTCTGCTCGACGATTTTGCGTTGTCGTGTGTCTTGAAGGCCGCCTTGGAGTACGCTTACCCGAAGGTCGGTGGATGAATGTCCATGACTGCTGAAGTGTTCCCCGACTGGGAGGGAACCCAGTTCTCGACGACAGCAAGCGGGAGAGTCTGGATCACCCGCTAACTCTGGACGAACTGACAAAGGCCGTCCGTTCCTTCGAGAAGAGTAAGACTCCCGGAAGAGACGGCTTACCGGTGGAGTTGTACTCGGCTCTGTGGGACTGGATAGGCCCAGGCCTGCTGGAAGTGTATGGGGGTATGCTCCTGGCAGGCAGCATGTCAGACTCCATGAGGAAAGGCATCATCACCCTCATCTACAAGCAGAAGGGGGAGAGGGAAGAAATCAAAAATTGGCGACCCATCTCACTACTTAATGTGGACTATAAAATTCTGTCTAAGGTCATCGCCAATCGGGTCAAGTCAGCCCTGGAGGTGGTGATCCACCCCGATCAGACCTGCGCCGTAACCGGCAGGAAGATCTCTGATAGCCTGGCTCTACGCAGGGATACGATCGCCTACATACAGGACAGGGGGGTGAACACCTGCTGATCAGCCTGGACCAGGAAAAGGCCTTTGACAGAATATCCCACACGTACATGATGGATGTGCTCTCCAAAATGGGGTTTGGGGAGGGAATCCGCAATTGGATCCAACTGCTCTACACAGACATCAGTAGCGCAGTTTCAATCAACGGGTGGGAATCAGAAAGCCTTCCGATCAAATCTGGAGTCAGGCAGGGCTGTCCTCTCTCCTCCGTCTTGCTCGTGTGTTGCATTGAACCCTTTGCCGAGTCCATCAGGAGGGACGCGGGCATAAGAGGGGTGACGATCCCAGGCAGTGGAGGCACTCAGGTCAAGGCCTCCCTGTAAATGGACGATGTCGCCGTCTTTTGCTCAGATCAGCTGTCGGTCCGCAGATCGATGAGCATTTGTGACCAGTTCGAATTGGCCTCGGGGGCCAGGGTAAATCGTAGCAAGAGCGAGGCTGGGGATCTGGTTCGGGGCGTGCACCAAAAACTGGGAGGAGCGTATTGCCAAGGTTAAGCAGAAACTGGGACTGTGGGATCGACGATCTCTCTCGATCGTGGGCAAAAACCTGGTCATCAGATGCAAGGTGCTCTCGGTGTTGCTGTACGTGGCGCAGGTCTGGCTCATACCTCGCTCCTGCGCTGCGACAGTCACCTGAGCCATCTTCCACTTTATCTGGAGATCAAAAATGGACCGTGTCCGCAGGGACACGATGTACAAATCTCCAGAGAAAGGGGGGAAAGGCGTGCCCAACGTGGCCCTCATCCTGATGGCCGCCTTTGTGTGCGGCTGCATCAAGCTGTGCATAGACCCTTGGTACGCAAACACAAAGTGTCACTACGTGCTGAGGTTCTACCTGTCCCCGGTGTTGAGAAGGATGGGCCTGGCCACGCTGCCACGGAATGCTCCGTCCAGTTGGACCGTTGCGCCCCACCTGTCCTTCGAGGAAAAGTTTGTGCAGAAAAACACCATTGACCATAAGGCGATCAGCAAGTGGTCCGCACGTAACGTCCTTGAGACCCTGCGGGAAAAGGAGATGGTGGATCTCGTCGGTTGGTTCCCCGAGCAGACTGTCAATGTCATTTGGCAGAACGCCTCATCGCCAGAGCTTTCAAACAAACACCAAGACCTAGCTTGGCTGGTGGTGAGAAGGGCCCTTCCAGTCAGATCCTTCATGCACTCCTGGAGTCTCAGCGCCACCGCGCACTGTCCCAGAGAAGGCTGCGGTGGAGACGAGACCGTCACCCATCTCCTTCTGGAATGTGCCTTTGCAAAGAAGATCTGGAGAGAGATGCTGTGGTTTCTGACCAGGTTCGTCCAGAGCAGTTCCGTAACACAGGATTCTGTGTTCTACGAGCTGTTCCCGGGGACGCACACTGAGACGGACATCAACTGCTGCTGGAAGACCATCAACTCGGTGAAAGATGTCCTTTGGTCTGCCCGAAACTTGCTGGTCTTCCGATGCAAGGAGCTGTCCTGGACCGAGTGTTGCAGACTGGCACATTCCAAGGTCCAGGACTACATGTTCAGGGACGCAATGAGGATGGGTGCGGCCACCGCAAAGGCTCTGTGGGGAAAGGCAACTGTTTAGAGCCTTCCCGCCACTGTATACAGAGGGGCCTCCAAATGAGCAAAGGTTCATTCACTGAAATATTACTATGCAAACCACTGAGTACATTTGAGATAAATCTTTTCTATAATTATAGTATTTATCAGTATTTTACTCAGTTTTTCATAGTAGCTACATGAAATCTTGCATGTAGCACATCATACTTTAAATGTGTCCATGATTTTGTGATTAAATCACATGATTATTTGAGCCACTCAAATGGACAGGTAAGAAAAGCTGCAGGGTGCTTCATCAAATACTGTACTAAATACTCCTACTAATAGTTAACATAAAACATACAATGTCAAAACTTTGAAAAAATAGAAAACTTACTTAATGGTTATCTTTTACATTTTTCCATACATTCACCAACTATTACCTCCACAGACAATCCCTTTCTTTCACCAGTCTCTGCCCTTCTGCTCTGTTGCTGGAGTACTTATTCTCCTTGCTCTACACTGTTGTTTCATATGTCACTGAATCCAGCTGTTAAGACTTCCCTGCATGTGCAATTTTTCTCCTCATGTTTTGGGATTCTGCAAGGGCACACTCACTACTACCAACCCATGTTGGGACGATTCCACTGTCTTCCCTCTCCATGAGCAATGCTACAGAAGAACAACTAGTAATAATAATTTAAAAATCTTTCATGGCTATAGTCTATTTTGGGCCGGGTTTTCTGCATTGCAAGGGTAGGATGAAGCTGTAGGAGTGCTGTGGATAGGGGCATGGATGTGATAAGGATCATGGAATCTGCCAGCAACACAGAACTGGCGGAGTAAGCAAAAAATAATCAGTTTCAGATCACTTTCTTGTAGCACAGTTTTGTTTTTGCTAGTTCAGAATAACTATGGTAATATTAGCTTTTCTATAGTTGGTAACACACTTTTACATCTTAATATATTAAAATGGCACAATAACACCCAATTGCTGTCCCTCTGGTGTCATCTTTTGGATTTGCTCAAACAAAAACAAATTAGAACTCCAACTATGGCCAGTCAAGAATAGCGACCAAAAAAAAACCAACCAAGACATTCAATGTTTTCCAAAAACTTTGGGTTTGTTATTTTTCTTTTTCACAAACAGATACCCACATCACAGAATAAAATATTACATATTTCACACCTGATTAAACTTCAATGTAGAATTCTCTCATCTCCTTCAGTATCATTAATATTTTTATTTGGAGTCCATTTCCTTACTCCAAAGCCTCAGGCTGCACATGAGCCAAAACTCTACATTGAGCTCAGTTCCATACTACACCTGCTCAGCACAGGCTAAAGCAACATTTAGGCTCACCTTCATGGCAGTCTGGTCTGACTTCTTCACTTCAAGGTTAGCTGCCATTCCTGTTAGGGACATTCACAATCACCAAAAATCAGCAGCCCAAGCCATCTTTAAGCCCCCGCCATCCAGGCGACTGTTTTTATATCCTGCCACTGTGCAATTCAGCTCTTGCTGGCTGACGTAAATTGTTTACACCAAGAAATGGGCACAGAAGCTGACAGAAAAATCACCTATGAGAGGTAGCACGGAGAGAGAGAGAGATGGAGAGAGAGAGAGACGGAGAGAGAGACAAAGAAAGAAAGCAAGCAAGCAAGCAAGCAAGCAAGCAAGAAAGAAAGAGGGAGAGGGGGAGAGGTATACTGCTGAAACCCTGAATGCCTTTGTTACCTCCAGACTCAACTATTCCAATGCTGTCCAGGGCAGCCTCCCATCCTCCACCCTTCATAAATTTCAGCTCATCCAAAACTCTGCCGCACTAACCTAATCCACACCAAGTCCAGCTCACCCATTAGCTATCAGTCCCTCAACAGCTTGAATTTAAAATTCTCATCCTCCTGTTCAATTTGTAACCTCCTCTAGCCATACAGAACTTTGCGTTCTTCCAAATCTAGCCTCTTGTGATTCACTCTTCACACTGCATGATTGGCAGCCGTGCTTTGAGATATCTAGGTCCTAAATTCTGGAATTTCCTTCCTGAATTTCTGCACCACTCTCTTCCTTTAAGACCCTCCTTAAAATGTACCTCTGTGACCAAGCTTTTAGCCACCCCTCCTAACATCTTTTTTGGCTCGGTGTCAATTTTACATTTCTGTGAACTGCCATGGGACGTTTTTGTATATTAAAGCGTTCAATAAATGCAAGTTGTTGTTCATTTTCAATTTAAAACACTGGGGAGAAAATACTCCCATTTCACCCAGGAAGCTACCACATGTGCCACAGATTTTTGACATGTTAGGCTCCTGAAGGTGTGACTATCACAACATGGAGTCCTCTACCCACTTTTTTTTATAGCCATGAAGATGCAACAATGAATTCCCTGGTACCTGTCTAGATGAGCTTTAAAAGTATTAATGGATCAAAGTTGTACATTGGAGACATCAACATTCTAGTCTCTCATTGGAATTGTAAACAATTTTACAACACCAAGTTATAGTCCAGCAATTTTATTTTAAATTCACAAGCTTTCGGAGACTTCCTCCTTCAACATTTACCTGAGGAAGGAGGAAGTCTCCGAAAGCTTGTGAATTTAAAATAAAATTGCTGGACTATAACTTGGTGTTGTAAAATTGTTTACAATTGTCAACCCCAGTCCATCACCGGCATCTCCACATCATGACTCTCATTGGAATGGCAGAGATACATGTGACTTCTCTTTCTATAGATTTAAATAATTCACATAAATCCATACTTTAATTCTCCCACTCTCTTTTCTCCTTTTGTAGTCTCCCAATGCCATACGCCTTACAGATCACGAGAGAGTTCGAGAACCAGTGCTACTTTACAGTTGGCCTCTGGAAGATGGACGAGAACCTGGGGTGACTGCACCTCCAATTTTCCATCTTTCCACATAAGTGCCTCGCTTGCAGTTGCTACCTCTCCACAGCAGCACTATGGAGGTCAGGAACTTGCACAATATCACAGGTGAAAAGTGACATTTTCCCATTATGTGCTGTATCATATTGGAGTTCAAATGCACTGCCCACTTTACCTGGTATTTTTTATAAAAAATCAATAGAAAGACAAAATAAAAATAAACCATAATTTCACACAACTGATCAAAACAAAACATGAATGATAGGAAGAACTGTCTTTAATCGCCAGCAGTTACTTTGTTCCAAAATTCATCTAAAAATTGTATCTAGACATATCCCATAGAATATGTTGCCACTCCTAACAAGTTTCTGGAGTTCTCACTCCCTTTGGGACAAACCAGATTCATTCCATTTGTGCTTGCAAATTACATGCTTGTCATTTTGAAAAAGATATACTGCAGCAATCACTATGAATTACACCATCTACAATTAGAAGGTGCAACAATAGCAGAACAAGGGCAGGCTATAAAGCGCTATTGTAGATTTCAGAGCTACTTTTCATTGACGTGAATGTAATTCGAGGGATCCACTGTTCTACAGAAACTTCTGGTATAAGCACTTTATAGCACAGTTGCAACAAAAAGACATCAGGAGCTGATCTGAACGCAACAGGAACATTGCTGTTCAGTCCAATACAGATAGTACACTACATCCTTCCTGCTAGAATTTTCTCTCTTTAGGTTTAAGGAAGTGTAACCCAATGTTTTAAAGTGACATGAAGGAGTTTTGTGGAGCATTGTTTTCTCTGGTTCATTGCTGTGTCAAGACAAACAGGAATTAAGAGATGGAAACAGCAATTAAGAACTGACTACACAGATCCTTACACCAGGACTGCTGCTTTAAAATCAAACAGGATTACAGAAGAGTTTAACGTTCATTTGGTTTAAATGCCCTGTGGGTGCTGGATTCGCATAAGCCTTAGTCAAGCAAGAACAGGTTGCTGCAAATATCTTGCATGCACTATCAATCTCAATCTGCATGTGATGCAAACTTGGCCTCAATCAACTTCTAGGTTGCAAAATTCCATAAAATCCCATGGACAAGTTATAACATCATACCTGCTTTACGTTATTTGAATGAAATGAATTGACCGGCGTTGTAATTATATAGTGCAATTGGATAAGATACCAGCTAACCTGATCTCCTTATTCCAGTACATACCCTCACGCCACTTTTAAAACCCGTGTAATATCTTTGAAAAGAATATCCCACACGTACATGATGGACGGGCTCTCCAAAATGGGTTTTGGGGAGGGAATCCGCGATTGGATCCAACTGCTCTACGCGGACATCTGTAGCACAGTCCTAATCAACAGGTGGGAGTCTGTTTTACGCCTCGTGAAAGGAGACGAGAAGGCCTGAGACCAACAGGTAGGTGTTTAGAAAGGCAGAGCTTGAGCACCCGGAGGAGCAGGAGTGCTTCCTCCAGGCCCAACAAGCCTACCTGCACCATCCCCCCAACGATTGCGGACCCCCGACTCTGATCCCCCTATCCCTCCCCCCACCCCCGCACTCCGCTCCCCCTCCCCCTCAATGATTGCGGACCCCCAATCCCGAAACCCCCCCGTGACAGACTCCCGATACCATCTCCCATGACTCGCGACCCCTGTGCCCACCTATGACCCTTGCCCCCCCCCCCCTCTTGTTGCTGGGAGGTGATTAGATCTGAATTTGAAGTCAGGTCTCAAGTAGTCAATGAACAATGTGTCAAATTATGAAAGGACAATGTGATCGCACACTTAGTCCTGAGGAACAGCACTCATTTTCTTGTGCTATGCTGCTCTGTTTATACCAATATGCGATTATTTATTGAAACGTCCAACTTTACATACATGTTGAAAATGCAAACTGTAAGTTAAAATTGTTTATAGGTTATACTAATATGTTTTGTAGCACTGTATTCTCATTTGCTGTGCCTTTTTGTTCTCAGCCCCATTTCTATGGTAGTGTGTTGTATAGCGCCAATGTAATGCACTTCTGATTGAATCAGGCATGGCCCTCGACCTGGGGACAGTAAACAGATCTGCAGATTTAACTGGACTGATATATATTGCTATTGATGACAGCCTTGGCTCAGTGGTAGCAGTCTTGTCAAATCCCACTCTAGAGACTTCAGCACATAATCTAGGCTGACACTTCAGTGCAGTACTGAGGGTGTGGTGTACTGCCAGAGGCGCCATCTTTCAGATGAGAAGTTAAATCGTAGCCTGTCTGGCCTCTCAAATGGACATAAAAGATTTCATGGAACTTTTCGAAGAGAAGGGGAAGTTCTCAGTGTGTCCTGACCAACATTTATCCCGCAATCATTACCTTATTGCTGTTCATGGGACCTTGGTACACGCAAATTGGCTGTTGCATTCTCCTACATTACAAAAGTGACTGCATCTCAAAAGTAATTCATTGGCTGTGAAGCGTTGGTGTAATTGATTTTATGTACATCCATTCAAAAATGCAACTTTTAAAATATTATTAGCTTTGGTACACATTTCAGCTTCTTTAAACTTGTACTCTCTGGACAGTAAGTCAGGATATAGGTAAGGGAAAGCAATCAGCAGAGACTCTATGGTTAGAATTGAGGAATAAGAGAGGACTTAAAACTGTAGTGGGAGTTGTCTATGAGCCTCCTGATAGCAGCAATTAAGTGGCAGAATGTATTAATTCAGAGACTAGAGAGGCTTATAGCAAAAGCAGAGTTGTTTTAATGGGAGACTTTCATTTACACATAGATTGGGAAAAGCAGAGTAGCTCAAGTCAGAAAGGTAGTGAATTTCTTGAGTTGATTAAAGTTTTCTAGAGCAATATGTTCTAGAACCAAAAAGAGGGCAGACCATACTAGATTTAGTAATGAGCCAGACTTACTTAATCATCTAACAGTGATCATAATATGATCAAATTCAATGTTAGGTTTGAAAAGGAGAAATGTAACATAGTTACTAAGATTCTAGATTTTGATAACGCTAACTTTAACGCGATGAGACAGAGACTGAAGACGGCAGAGTGGTCAAAACTGTTATCAGGTAAAAGTACAGATGAACAGTAGGAGGTGTTCAAAAAAGAATTTAGCTTAATACAGGACCAGTATATACTGCTAAGAGGCAAGAGCTTTACTTACCAAATAAAACAACCATGATCATCAAAAAAGGTGAGAGATAACATAAAACTAAAGGAAAGAGCATACAAAAGTACAAGTAATAGTGTAGGATCCAAGAGACTGGGAGCGATATATGAACAGCAAAGGAAGACAAAAAAAGATAGTAAGAGCTGCAAAAAGGGAATACGAAAAGAAACTTGCAAGGGATAGCAAGATTAACACAAAATGTTTTTACAATTATATTAGAAGAAAAAGGGTAGTCAAGGGTAATGTGGGCCCTTTAAAAACAGATGCGGGTAATATTGCAAATGAAAACAAGGAAATGGCAGACTTGTTGAATAATTACTTTGTGTTAGTCTTCACAGTAGAGAAAGAGGATAATCTACCTGACATTCCAGGGTAACTAATAATGAATCAAGAACTGAAACTCACTGAAGTTAAAGTAAGTGAGAAAACAGTATTAGAAAAAAAATAAATCGGACTAAAGACTGACAAATCCACAGGACCTGATGGTTTCCACCCAAGCGTTTTAAAGGAAGTAGGTGAGGAAATTGCAGATGCTTTAGCCATAATTTTCCCAACCTCTCTCGATTCAGCAATTGTCCTCTTGGATTGGAAAATTGCAAATGTAACTCCATTATTTGAGAGAGAGAGAGAGAGAGAGAGAGAGAGAAGGAAATTATAGACCTGTTGCGGGAACCTATAATTAAGTGTGACTGAGCACTTAGAAATATTTGAGCTGTTTAGAGAGCGCTAATTTGGAGGTCATGTCTAACGATCCTAATTGCATTTTTTGAGACTAACTAAAGTAGTAGACAGGGAAACGTCTGGACGTAGTTTAGATGGACTTCCAGAAGGCATTCGATAAGGTTCCATGTGAGAGACTATCAGCTAAAATTAAAGCTCATGGAATTAAAGGCAAATTATTGACCTGGTTAGGAGATTGTGTAGAAGAGAGTAGGGATAATGGGTATGTACTTGAATTGGAAGGAAGTGATTAGTGGTGTCCCACAAGGATCTGTACTGGGGCCTCAACTATTCACTATATTTATTTAATTTTTATTCGTTCATGGATGTGGGCATCGCTGGCAAGGCCGACATTTATTGCCCACCCCTAATTGCCCTCGAGAAGGTGGTGGTGAGCCGTCTTCTTGAACCGCTGCAGTCCGTGTGGTGAAGGTTCTCCCACAGTGCTGTTAGGAAGGGAGTTCCAGGATTTTGACCCAGCGACGAGGGAGGAACGGCGATATATTTCCAAGTTGGGATGGTGTGCGACTTGGAGCGGAACGTGCAGGTGGTGTTGTTCCCATGTACCTGCTGCTCTTGTCCTTCTAGGTGGTAGAGGTTGCGGGTTTGGGAGGTGCTGGCGAAGAAGCCTTGGCGAGTTGCTGCAGTGCATCCTGTGGATGGTACACACTGCAGCCACAGTGCGCCGGTGGTGAAGGGAGTGAATGTTTAGGGTGGTGGATTGGGTGCCAATCAAGTGGGCTGCTTTGTCCTGGATGGTGTCGAGCTTCTTGAGTGTTGTTGGAGCTGCACTCATCCAGGCAAGTGGAGAGTATTAATGACTTAGATAACACAATAGAGCGCCATGTATCCAAGTTTGCCCCTTGGCAAGTGATTGGTGGCATAGTAAGTGGTGTAGATGGGAGCATGAAATTACAAAGAGACATTGATAGTTTAAGTGAGTGGGCAAAACAGTGGTAGATGGATTTCAACACAGGTAAGTGTGAGGTTATCCATTTTGGACCAAAAAAGGATAGATCAGAGTATTTTTGAAATGGTGAAAAGCTAGGAACAGTGGCGGTCTAAAGAAATTTAAGGATCCACGTACACAGGTCACTAAAATGTAGTAGTGAGGCACAAAAAATAATCAAAAAGGCTAATGGAATGTTGGCCTTTATAGCTAGAGGGCTAGAATATAAATGGGAGGAAGCTTTGCTCCCACTAAACAAAGACCTGGTTAGACCACATCTGGAGTACTGCGCACAGTTCTGGGCACTGCCTTAGAAAGGATATATTGGCTTTGAAAGGAGTGTAGCGCAGTTTCACCAGAATATTACCAGGGCTCCAAGGGTTAGATTAAGAGGAGAGATTACATAAATTAGGCTTGTATTCCCTGGAAAATAGAGGGTTAAGGGTAGAGGGTTTGACGTTTTTAGGATTTTGAGAGGAATTGATAGGGTAGATAGAGAGACACTTTTTCCACTGGTGGGGGAATCTAGGACAAGGGGACAAACTTAAAATCAGAGCCAGGCCATTCAGGTAAGAAGTCAGGAAACACTTCTTCAGACAAAGGGTAGTAGAAGTGTGGAACTCTCTCCCACAAAAAGCAGTAGATGCTAGCTCAATTAATCATTTTAAATCTGAGATCGATAGATTTTTGCTAGCTAAAAGGTATTAAGGGATATGGAGCCAAGGCCAGTGGACGGAGTTAGGATACAGATCAGCCGTGATCTAATTGAATGGCGGAACAGTCTCGAGGGGCTGAATGGCCTACTCCTATTCCTATGTTCCTATGACAGTGACAGCTGTCAGAAATCCTTCAACTAAATGGTCCTTCATCATTCTCCTCTTAGTCAGCTGTCTTAAATCCCTCCCTGAGCTCATTCATAAATGGAAATTGAGAAAAACAACAATTCTATTATGTCCAGAAATATTGTTAAATCTGTAAAAAGCCACAATAAGTTCTCAATTGTAACTGTTTTATTAAGCAGCAATCAGAAGTCTAAGTGAATCATCTCCACCAGCACCTCCCTGCAGACTCAATTACAAAGTAGCAATAGACTTTCATCTGGCTATGTGTGCAGAGAGAGGAGGAAGGAATAACTTTGTATCTTTAAAACTGATTTTTAAAAAAAAGTCTAGAATTGATCAGTAGAGGCATTACGATCACTAAATTAAGATTTCCTCATTTGCACCTAAATGGTGCAATCCAGTTTCAGTGTTCCAATTAAAATTCAAGAAACTATCTTTAGACCAATGAAGAATTTTTCTGAACAAGTTCTGGGAAAACTTCCATTTAGCAATTAGCAAGTAATCAAAATTATACAAAGGGTGAGAACAATAGATTAATAGGAAGTGGTTTTGCACCTGTGATTCCCCACACTGTGTTTCCATAATCTCAGCTCAGTTGTTTGGAGGATGTAGTGAACATCTGCTACATACTTGCTCATAGAGGGGCTAGGGATGGGGAGGAGGAGGAGGAAAGGAAATTACTCCAGTTAACTCTTGCTTTTATAGACTTAGAGTTTGAGAACGAGTTGCCTGCCTAGGCACTCTACTGGGGAGGACTGTGTGCCCCAAGGAGAGGATCTGAGGAAGGAAAACTAGAGATGAGAAAGGTGAAAAAAAAACTTCTAAAAATACTATTACAATTTAATATGGCACTTTTAAAATTCCTAATATGTTGAATGCAATGGAGCCTCTGGCAAATGATACTTTGAAATGAAAGCATCATTTTAGCCAAGAACATTCTGGCTTTTGCATATAGCATAACTTTCAGGAACTCAAGACACACATATTCATACCATCCTTCATACTTGGGACGCTAGGTCAAAAACCTACAATTCCCTGTCAAACACAGTCATAGAAGCATCATCACAGGGACTGCGGTATTTCAAGGTGGTAACCTACCACCACATCCCTCAGGGTAATTAAGGATGGGCAATAAATGTGGCCTTGCTAGTGTCGCCCACATCCAAAAATAATCTGTGTGTTTGCCAATCACAAAGCAACAAACTAGAGGCAAAGGGTAAGCTGGACATTTCATGTTTTTCAGATGAAGAATGATTCACCCATCATATACCTAACCCGTTATACTACCATCAAATCATTATTAGAGTGCCTTTTATATGAAATAAAATCACTGTGATGGGGAGGGAGGTCACACAAACTTAATCATGCCAGTGAATGAGTAACTGCTGAAGAATTTCTGCTTATCATACAACAACATCTTGCCCTAATATAGCCCCTTTAATGTAGAAAAAAAATACCAAAGTGCTTCACAGTGGCATAAGGAAAAGAATGACTGCTCAGCCAAAGAAGGAGTTACAAGGAGGGTTGACCAAAAGCTTGGTCAAAAAGATGAGTTTCAAGGGGGGTCTTAAAAAGATGAGAAGGAGGTGGAGGCAGATGGATTTAGGGACGGCCTAGGCAGCTGAAGGCGAGGCTGACAATGGTACGACGAAGGGTAGGGGCTGCACAAGAAGCTAGAGTCAGAGAAACGGAGTATTTGAGACGAGTTTGCAGGGTGGCAGGAGGTTACAAAGATATGGAGGAGGAAGGCCATGAAGAAATTTAAATGCAAGGGTGAGAATTTTAAATTTGAGGTGTTGGGGGGATAGCAGCCGGGGAGAAGAGGTGTCGCAAGGTAGATGGTGTGCCTGACAGTGTCAGAGACTGCAGAGAATCTGAGGAACGATGAGGAGGGATAATGCACCATGGTGACTTTCATTAGCACTGTTTCAATGCTGTAGGGGTGAAAACCTGATTAGAGAGATTCAAACAGGGAGTTGCAGGAAAGATGGGCAGGCATTTGGGTCACATGCTTAAGGACTTTGGAAAAGGGAGACTAAAGATGTGGCAGTAATTTGCAAAGACAAAGGGGTCAAGCATAGCGTTTTTGAGGAGGTGGGTGATTTCAGTGGTTTTGAAAGGAAGGGGGGGAAAAACAGTACCCGAGGAGAGGGAGCCATTTATAATGTCAGCTAGTGTGGGGAACTGGAAGATAAGTTGGGTAGTCAGCAGTTTAGTGGGAATGGGGTTAAGGGAGCAGGAGGTGGGTCTGATGGGTGAGATGAGCTCAGAAAGGGCATGATGGGAGAAACTAGAGGCAGACACTGGTTTATGGCAAGGTCCCTGGGGGAAGGTTTGGCTTTGTGGGAAAGGGAAGGGAAACAGCAGAGGCAGCTGAACATATGGAACAACCTTGGTTTCTCCCTTTGGCCACTTTTAATTTGCAAGTGGGCAGGTGTCATTTCAAACAGTCAGCCAATCACATCTACACCACACAACATTGCATACTAGGCTCATTCAGCATTTCTTCATATTCAATATAACTGTTTCTTAGCAACCTCAAATTGAGAGACCAAAAAATTGATAGAGGGAGAAAATAGAATGAGATTAAGCTAGAATGAAATATAAAAACTGATTGTAAGAGCTTCTACAAGTATATAAAAAAGAAGAGAGCAGCGAAAGTAAATGTGGGTTGCTTAGAGGCCAAGACAGGAGAAATTAAAGTGGGGAATAAGGAAATGGTAGAGATGTTAAACAAAAAAGAATACCAGAAATAGTGGGGAACCAAGGATCTAATGAGAGTAAGGAACTTAAAATAATTAATATTAGTAAAGAAAAAGTACTGCAGAAATTAAAAGGACTAAAAGCGGACAAATTCCCTAGACCCGATGGCCTACGTCCTAGGGTTCTAAAAGAGGTGGCTGCAGAGATAGTGGATGCATTGGTTTTGATCTTCCAAAATTCCCTAGGTTCTAGAACGGTCCCAGTGAATTGGAAGGTAGCAAATGTAACACTGCTATTCAAGAAAGGAGGGAGAGAGAAAACTGGGAACTACTGGCCAGTTAGCCTGACATCAGTCATTGGGAAAATGCTGGAATCCATTATTAAGGAAAATCACAATCTGAAGGACATTAGTGAACCAGTTGGATTTTTACAACAATTCCACAGCTTCATAGTCACTCTTTCACTAATACCAGCTTTTTATTTCCAGACTTTTTTTTTAAAACTGAATTAAAATTCTCAAACTGCTATGGACGGATTTGAACTCATATGCTTTGGATAATTAGTCCTGGTATCTGATTTCTAGTCCAGTAACATGACTACTACACTACTGTGCCTCACTACTGTATAGTGCACACTTCCTGTAATATCATGCTTAAACTCACTATTTTTAAACCCTAATATTTAACACCAATTGTCTCATTCTCCCCACATGCATGACTCCTCTCTCTAAGTTCTGCAAGCTTCAAGTCATGTATCCCAGTTACAGATGGTACTGTTCTCAACAAGGACGAGAGTTCGATTTTAAAAATTTGTCAGCTCTTCGCTGCATCTTTGGCAGCAGGGCCATTTCAGGTTTTTCTTCACACACTTCATCCTTTCCATGAAGTCTGCAATTATAATTTTTGGTCTTATTCTCTCTCTTTGATTCTCCATTTTCTCCATAAAGAACTAAAACACGGCTCGTAGATCATAGTCAAGAATTCAATGACATGTCTTTCCTCCTGCCCTACATAAAGACCTATATGTACTCAGGTCTGGGGAAAGGAAGCAACAGGAGGGAGCAGGGAAAGCATAGATGTTTGTGGTTGGGGTGGGAGTGGCAAGAGGCAGCAGGAGGGGGAGGCAAAGGCTCCTGCGGCAGAAGTAGCAACAGGTGGCAGTAGGGAGCGGGAGGAGGGAAGGCATGGGCATTCATGGTGGAAAGTTTTGTGATTGCATTTGGGAGGGTGGTGGGCCTTCATCAATTCCAATCTCTCCCAGAAGTTTCAGAAAAGGGCTTCCCCATCACTGGCCTGCGGAATCTCTTATTTAAAGAGCACACTGTAATTGTATTGTAATTGCCAGCTTCAGCTCTTCAGAGAATCCAGCACTACAGGTAGGAAAGAAACATACCTGGCCATGATGTTATAAGTTTTAAGTTGTTTCAATGCTTTCATTATGATAATAATAGCTTAGACAATGTAAAGCCTATTCCTGGACAGGAGGAAATAGTCAGACAGGTGCTGTGTCTTTGAGCAGGAAGGAGGAAAAAGGCCATTTCAAACAGCAGAGAGGGGAAAAAAGGATGACTCCAGGCAAAGGGGAAGCAAGCAGGCTGTTGGGTGACTGAATGGAGAACATGATGAGTAGGCCTTGTTTGGGATTGCCCTAAGTAAGTTTTCTGCTCAGTAGATGGAAGTTGCACAGACATCAACTAGGGAAATCAATCCTAAAAACAAATTGTTTCAGCTCTGGTCAACAAAGGGAGCTGATCCCCATAATTGAAAACAGCTGCAATAATAGAAGAAAAATACCAAAAATTGGAAGTTGAGAGTAAAGAAACAATGCGATATTTTGATTGACCTCACCGTCCAAACAAAATAAATCTGTGTTTATAATACAACTTGCATTTATATAGCGCCTTTAACATAGTAAAACACCCCAAGGTGCTTCACAGGAGCGTTATTGAACAAAATTTGATTTAAAATTACATTGGTGGCATGACAAATTTAAATTTATGCTCTCAGTTAGTGGGAATCAGACATGGATGAAGGAGGCCTCGCGGCCCGTTTAATTCATTCACCCAGAACGACCCTACATGTCTCCATTGCTGCATCTAGGTGCTTCTTAAATGAATCCAAGGCTTTTGCCTCCACCACTATCTGGATATACATTACGTGATCAATCTTAATGTGAAGAACTTCCTGCTATCTATCCTAAAATTACCTTTACTAGTTTGAACCTGTGTTCCCTTGTCCTACTCCCATAGTTTATATGGATTAACTTTTTCCCATACAATTTACTATCTTAAATACCTCTATGAAATCAGATGACAAGGAAACACATCTGACTCAAAGTAAAAAAAAGTGGACTGAAAGTTTATTTAAAAAAAACTTGACCCCAAATCTGGGCAAATCACTAGAGTCTTGTCATATTCAAGAATAAAGCTATCTTGTTTGGGAAGTGTTAAAACATGACCTCAGATTGTCTTAAATGCTGATCTGTAACTCAAAGACAGAAGTTAGGATTAGGTAGCCATTACCACAATCCCACCTCAAATTTGTATTAAATGTCCACGGTAGCATTAATCCCTGTGAATACTGAGCAGCAAGTGTCACGCAGACAGCGGTCAACTACCAGTTATCACTAACAGCATGGTAAATGCATTATCTGGTTGAAAAATCAGCTCCACAGGTGTCACTCAAGCTTCAAATGATCCCTCTTCTTCAGTTTCATCAGTATTGGGAAGTGACTGGTACCTGTAGCTAGTTGGCAACTAAAATTTTCCAACCCCAACAAGGAACTATTCCTAAAAATTAATCTGACAAAGGCAGAATGGATGTCAACCTCCTTATCCCACAAACATCAGAACAGATAGCAGCAAATTACAGTATTGGGTTACTGCAGCAGACAGTATGGCAAAGATTGAGTCCACAACTGTATGCAAGTTTAATCTCCATCCAGAGCATGCAATCCTATATGTTAAATCCAGTCATATCATTCATTTTTTCTCTTACAAGCGCAATTGCAATATTGCATTGTTACAATTATGGCACATTCCAAATATCTTTTCTCCTGTCCAATGCAAAGGTCCACTTCTACAGGCTAGTCCACATTCTCTATGAACCGAAATGTGATCTTGTACACAAAGTAACCTGAAATAGTGAATTTAAGGGTGAGCAATAAAATCTTATCATTGACGAACATCCTGGAAATAATATGGATTAACACTGCAAAATCCTGATTGCTCCTACAGTTCTTAATATACTTGATTCATAGTTTGTAGCCTGAAATACGCAAAGTAAAATTAAACAGAAGCAAGAGCAAACACAGAGTTTACTTAAGTTATAGTCACTGTTTCAAAACAATAAAACGTCATGAATCACTGGCAGTTATGCGCAGTAACTTTTGCAACTGCATCCTTGATGAAGAAAGCTTTTACAAGACAACAAATGGAGTTCTTAGGTCACCTTTGCATATACAGCGGTATAGGAAAAAGGGAACTCAAGGATCAATTTAACTAGATTCAGTTTTATTTTTCCCTTTGAAGTCCAATTTGTGACAAAGTATGATTACAAGAATCATAGACTCTTACAGCACAGAAGGAGGCCATTCGGCCCATCGTGCCTGTGCTAGCTCTTTGAAAGAACTATCCAATTAATCCCACTCCCCTGCGCTTTCCCCACAGCCCTGATAATTTTTCCTTTTCAAGTATATATCCAATTTGCTTTTGAAAATTACCAGTGAATCTGCTTCAACCACCCTTTCAGGCAGTGCATTTCAGATCATAACTCGCTACATTAAAAAAAATTCTCCTAATCTCTCCACTGATTCTTTTGCCAATTATCTTAAATCTGTTTCCTCTGGTTACCGACTCTCCTGCCAGTGGAAACAGTTCCTCCCTATCTACTCTATCAAAACACTTCATAATTTTGAACACCTCTATTACATCTTCCCTTAATCATCTCTGCTCTAAGAACAATTCAACTTCTCTAGTCTCTCCATGTAACAGAAGTCCCCATCCTTGGTATCATTCTGGTAAATTTCCTCTGCCTCCTCCCCAAGACTTTGGCATCCTTCCTAAAGTGCGGTGCCCACAATTGGACACAGCACTCTAGCTGAGGCTTAACCAGTGATTTATAAAGGTTTAGCATAACTTCCTTGCTTTAGTACCCTATGCGCTGTGACTAGTGCCAGGGAATAAGAATTTCCTCTTTCAATGACGCATACACTCGGGCCTGGAGCATGTTGGGGCCAGGAATGCCCAGCCTGACGCACGCTATGCATGCATTAGCTATTAAGCTAAGCTTTTGGAGCCTGGGGCTTGCAGTGCTGATCCCTGGAGCCTGAAGTTGCTCGCTGCTGTGCTGATCTCTGGAGCATAAATCGGTGATATCTTTGGCTGTGTTTTGTAATTGTTGATTGCTGCTTTAATCACAGTCGTATTTCATGAGTTCATAGTAGTTGCACATTAACCTCAATAGTAATTCGTGGTAGAGGTGTTAGAAATCAATCTGTGCTTAAATTGTGGATTGATTGCTGCTTTAATCAGAGTAGTATTTTGTGACTTCATAGTGGTTGCATGTTAACCTCAAAGTAATTTGTAGTAGCTACTAGTACAGATGGTCAGTTGTTTGCTTGCAATAGTAGTGCCAAACAAGCCAATTGATTACTTTAATCACTGCAGTGATTCGTGGGTTCCCTGTAGTTAACATTAACCTCAGTAGCACTGATAGTATCACCAACCAGCATTAATCATAAGTAGTCAGATTGTTGCTTGCTCTATATGGACTCACATTTTTTTCGCTGCACTAGCCCCCATGAGCATAGTATATTATGCTAATTCATCTTGAGGAATCCTTCAGGTCTCCACTCTGTGAAAGTCCATGGGTATGGTTACCTCTACTGTGTAAAAGTCGGAGTGCAGTTCGCTACATGCCGCATATTGTGTTCGGTGCATCTGGTATGCTCCATGCGAAACTACTGGTGTGTATCGTGGAGTGTTTTACTCCACGCGTTCCTCACCGTGACTTTTGTCCAGTACACGTAAAGCTGCAGCACCTTTCGTAAGGCCCATGTGCTCCCCTTTCTCCATTATACAACGAACTTCCCATCAAGTATTCCCCTTTGACCACCGTACAGCGAACTTCCCACCATGTACTCCCCTTTGTCCACCGTACAGCAAGTGTCCAACCATGTGCTCCCCTTTGTCCATTGTGCAAATGGCATCCCGTTGCCATTTCTCTGCTGTTGCAGGACATTAGTTGTCCTCCATGTGATTTTCCTGGTGAATCCATTTCATTTCTATGCAACTGAGAGCGCTGTGTTTTCTTACTTTTAGGTGCAGGGATCTCAGGCAATTTTCATTCTTTGTGCATTTATTTGGAGCGCCTGGACCAAGATTTACCATTTGGCAAGTGAAAGCCCTTTGAGCCTGCTGCCTGGGAGGTGCAAGTTTTCTGACCATTTACAATTTTTCTGTGATCTGTGTAAAAAACATCAGCACTTAGTGTTTCAGTTTTTTCCCTCATTTTCTTCTAGGAACAGAGACACCCAACAGTCTCAGCATTCATTTTGATATGTTGCGAGAAACACCCTGCCCCGAGAGAAAACCTTTGGAATTCCGCTGTCTGGGCACTGCAAGTATTCTGAGCATTTAAACATGTTCGGTGATCAGTATCTCCACTTCAGTTTCTTTGTGTTTTGTTTCCCTCCTCACTCATTCTAGGTTGGGAGCACAATCGGAGATTATCCATGCCATCTTTGTAGTTGCTGTGAAGAGGCCGACTGGAAACGGCCAAAGTGAGAATTTTGTGAATCTACTGAGCACAAAAGGGAAAGTTATGTTCCCTAGATGCTTTAAAAGTGAGTTGCATTTTGTTCCATTGCTTCCTCAGGCTCTGATGTGAGGCTTGGGGGGAAGAGGATCTAGAAAGAGGCCTCAGAGAAGCCTGGAACAATTCCAGCTGTTCAGCTTGATCATGGACTCCTAGGGAACTTAACACAGTGGGGCAGTGAAATCCGCTGGGATCCAGTTGGGCCAAAATAATCGAAGTGTGGGTAAAGTGGGCCCTTTCCAGACAGGGAAGCCTCATGGCACCAATTCTCTCCATCTCAAAGGCCATTCAGCCTCATCTCAGTGACATTGCTTTCCCTTTCTCTTATCTCACCTCACAGCCCATCTACCACTGAAAAACACATTAATGTCTTTGTTAAATTGGGCTGCATAATGCTTGTTTTTCAGGTGCTACGTGGCCTTGAGCCCCCAAAATAGCAGGCAGGAAACATGTGCACACTTCCACCCGGAATCGCCACTCCTCCATGCCCCCAGATCTCCCTCACTGCCTATCGCGGACCCCTGTCCCGGATCTCCCATGTCTCTCCTGACCGATTGCAAATCCCCCGCCTCCGTTGACTGTGGAATATTGTAGCGAATCCTCTCGAGCCATTTCATGCAGTCTTGTCTGTGGAAGCTGCCTGACCTAATCACAATGTCATAGCACAGAAGCTATCTAAGTCACTCCGACTCAAACTGTGAAAGTAAACTCTTTGGCAAAACATCCAGATGTGTGTTATTTATGTCATTGAGTTCTTTTCCCATGTTGTCATTCCAACTTGAGTTCACTATCATTCACTGCAGTTGCCATTTGTGCCATGTGCTAATCTGCAGAACTGCAGTCCATGATGGCAAGTGAAATGTCCATGGAAACCACCCAGCAATTCAAGGACATCTTCTCAACAATGGAGATTGATAGCTATTAAGAGTTTGTTTGGAAATTGGAGGAGTTTCAAATTATGTGTGTATTTTGTGCCAGTTGTGTTCAGCTGCAGACACTGTGCTCTCAGCTTTCATTTTTGGCGAAAGACTCAGATTTCAGTGGACATCAACTCTCTTCTCGTAGGCGACTGGCAGCCTCTTCACGAAGACATGCTCACACAGTGGTAACTGAGAACAAGAAACGAAAGATTCCAATCCCCATCAGCTTCCAGTATGCTTCTGTGAAATTGTGCTGTGTTCACCATGGGCAGCCAAGCATCCTGTCAAATGGGATTAGACCGCATCAGCGGTAAGTGTTACAGCTGCTACACATCTGCTTGGTTACTGTGGTGTTCATGTTGAAATGGTTGTGAACTGATGTCCAGCAAGTGGGCTGCAAGCATGGCCTCTGCTGAGAGGGGCATGTATTCATGCCAGTGTCTCAATCTGGTAAAATATTGCAACCCAGCAATCCAAAGTCAGTAATTTGGCTTCTGGCTTATGTGCTCGCTGCCCTGCGGCTTCCTACCTGTCAGAATGTGGAGATGCCGGTGATGGACTGGGGTGGACAAATGTAAGGAATCTTACAACACCAGGTTATAGTCCAACAAATTTATTTTAAAATCACAAGCTTTTAATGACGATGACGAAGGAGATAATCTCCAAAAGCTTGTGATTTTAAAATAAATTTGTTGGACTATAACCTGGTGTTGTAAGATTCCTTACATTTACCTGTCAGAATGAATGGATGGGAAAATTGCAAGCTGCGAGCACATTGCCGGAAAATTCCAGCCACCGTCTCAGGTGGTACCATTGGCATCATTAGCTTCTCTGCCGTGCACTACTGGGCCTCAACCCTCGAATGGATGGATTGTGACTTTGGTGTGGCATTGTTTGTTGAACAGCACTGCCACTGCAACTAAACCTGCTCACTTCTCTCCTGTATCCTCCCAAACCCTTGCAAGTGATGCAGAGGAATACCACAACAAGTGACTTACGTTGAGCACGAGTAGGCTGCGGACACGATGCCTGTGATCTACTGCAATTGTGAGCATGCATGAATTGATTGTGTGCAGCTAATAATTCTGACCCCAATTCTATTTTGTTGCAGGTACCTCCCAATAGGATATGAGGCCATGCTTACTTTGGCCTACAGCGGAATGAAGAAATGTGTGTCACATCACACCACACGCCACATACTGAAGAAGGAGTTCCTTGCATTTTATCCTAGCAGGCGGCATCTTGGTCCAGGGAAGATGAAACATATGGTGGAATTGGCCAAGCTCCAATCTAAAAATAAGCAGATGAAGCAATACACCCAGCAGAAATTCAACAAGGTCTGCTCTAATAGCTGCACTGGAGCGTGTCTGAGATCGAGCAGGTGCATGTTGACGTGGCCAGTGATAATATCGGGTTCACTGCCGTTGCAATGAATGCAATGCAGTCTCGGTTCACAGAAGGCTGTGGAGGCCAAGTCACTGAATATATTTAAGAAGGAGCTAGATAGATTTCTAGACACAAAAGGCAACAAGGGGTATGAGGAGAGAGCAGGAATATGGTATTGAGATAGAGGATCAGCCATGATCATATTAAATGGCGGAGCAGGCTCGAAGGGCCGAATAGCCTACTCCTGCTCCTACTCCTATTTTCTATGTTTGTATGTTTCTATGATTGAGGCCTTTCCTGGGTTTTGTTCATTGACAACACCTATAAGGTAAACAAGCACAGCAATCTCCTCTACCAAATCATGGTGCAGGACAATCTTGGCTAGGGTAGGGCTGTCTTCTAAGCCTGTGCAAAGAATGAAACATCCGCGATGCTGAATACCCATTGTTGAAGCGTTTGTAAAAGTGATAGGATTCAGCATCGATCGTGTGCAGACTGTCACTGTGGATAAGGACATTAAGGAGATTAATGCGGTCAGGAAGAATTTGCCATAGCAGTCACAGTTCTGCTGTGCCACTTCCATGTTAAGATGAACTTAAAGAAGATCAGCACCTACTTGCTTCACAACTCTGAAGGAGGAGATCTTATAAATCTGCAAGGAAATGGTTCGTGCAAGTTCCAAGAAGAGACTGCAGAGTTGTGTGGAAAGCATTGGGCAGCTCCACAGGCCACTGCAGGTGGGTCCGTGCTTATTACTAAGGTGCAGAGCTGCATAGAAGGGTGAGTCTGCTGATTGCTGGACAACAATGCTGTAACTTCTTTCTTTCTATTTCAGGTGTATCTGTTAGCAACTGGGTCCCACAGACGATGACATGGGCCATGTGTCGACGCAGTGTTGTGCTAACATTTGGGAACAATACGAATAATTACATCGAGTCCAAGAAGATCAAACACTACTCCATTCTTCCTCACCAATGGCGGAGTGTGTCACTGGCCTGGTGTTCCACAATGACATCCTGGATAAGGAGCGCACCAACGCTACGTTCCAGCAACAGGTCTTCAAGTGGTTTGTAGAATTGACAGCGGATCCACACTCTTTGTATGTAGAGTTCACGGAGAATGCTGCAAAGCAAAAAGTGCAAGAATCACTGGCACGTGGATCATGTGAGCATCAAGCAGCAGGAGGCAGATACAGTTACAGTGACTTCTGATGACAAGGAGTATAATCTGCAGATACGTGATGGTCAAGCTATCTGCAACTGCACTTCCTGGCTTCACTATTCACTCCTGTGCAAACATGTAGTTGTAGACCGGAGGCATTTGGGGTTGTCCCCGGGGAGACTTGCTCTTGTGAGCCACTGGCGGTCATTGCGATCTCAGGTGCAAGCAGTCACAGGTTGTCATAACTGAAGCCCATGCACGCCCCCTCATTAGCAATGAGAAGTACCAATTTGCATCCGATGCACGGCACTGCCTGTCGTTCTTCCTGACCAATAGTGTAACGGAGTGCTTCACACTGACGCTGGAACGGCTTTGGAGCCATATTCACATGTTGCAGTGAGGAGAGGAACCTTGGATGGAAACTTCCAAGGGGACTGCTGAGCCAAGGAGCAACTCATTGGGCTTCACTGAAGTGCCTGTTGAGGATGCAGGCCCTGCTGTTCCAACTACCATTGCTGACGCTGCCCCCCCACCATTGTACATCGTGAGGAGAACATCACCACCATCCGTGGGTGACAAAGCTCCTACCCCTTTGCCACCTGACCACACTAAGTTTGCAGCTGGCACTACGGACTCCAGCAATGTATGCCAGCACACCAGTCTGCTTCGCACACCCGAGCAGCCCTGGCAGTAGTCAGTCACATGGGGGCTGACTGATGCCTCACCTGGTCCAACACAAGAGATGGCTGCAGCTACTGTACAGCCCCCGGACTTCTCAATACATGGAACCTCTTGGGACTCAATTCAATTTCGCCTCCAGGCACTTGAAGGTTGCCGAATGTTCTGTTAAGCAACGAGGCTATCCAAGGTAGTCAAAAGGCTTGAGACATTTCAATAAGAAAAGGCCACGAGAATGAAATGCTGCACCGGCTTGTTGCGGCTTTTATCACAAGGGACCCTCCCAGTCACCTAAGCACTGAGCCAGAGGTTTTATGGGTGCAATGTGGCATATGTGCTCTCGGCTGTATCACCGTTGAGGTTTCCATCTCAGTGTGACTCCATACACATATATACGTGGTTAATGTACCTGCTAAACATAGCAATGCCATGGGAGCTGCATGTACTCAGGCCTTCTTGACCTCCAGAGTTTGCAAATTCAGTAAAGAATATAAACGTGCAGCCACTGGTACGTCTCCAGGAACTGAAATTTTTCCCATAGATTGCCAATAGCATAGTCCATGTTTGGATCAAGGCTGTGTTGAGCTCTGCAGTCGAGTCAACCTGGCCTAACTCTGAACTTAGCATCGGTGAATAGGTGTTGCCTGATGGCACTATTGCTGATTCCTGCTAACACTCCACTGATTCAAAAGCAAAATACTGTGAATGCTGGAAATCTGTTATAAAAACATAAAATGCTGGATACATGCCACAAATCAGGCAGCATTTGCGGAGAAAGAAACAGAGTTAACATTTCAAGTTCTGCTGAAAGGTTATTGACCTGAAATGTTAACTCTGATTCTCTCTCCACAGATCAGCATTTCATGTTATATCACTCAACTGATGATTGGGAGGAGATTGACAGCGCAGGCATTGTGTGGCCGGGTTAGAGTTATCTTGTTTTTCTGGGTGATCCTCCACATTAACAGGTAGATGCCATTGTCATGGCTGTACCGGAGCATCTTGGCTCGTGAAGCGGCAAGCTTTGATGCACGGGTCTTCTGCACCTCACCTGGGATATTGTCACAGCCCAGGGCCTTTGCTGTGTCCAGTGCACTGGGCCACTTCCCCATGTCATGTGGAGTGAACCAGTAGAATCTTTCACTATTCACCCACAGTAAGGCCCCCAGGCTTCACTCACCCCTTTACTAGCTGCTCCTCTCTAGGCATTGCTCCAAACTCTGCCTGAATTATCCCGCCCCATTCCTCTTTCCCTACCCCCATTCTCCCTCTTATCAGGTCACTTCCTAAGTCCCTCTCAACCTCTTTCAGTATTATTCCCTGTAAATGATAGTGTATTCTGTATTGATCCTACCAGCATGCATGGCACTATATTTATGTGTTATCTGCCATTTTGGCATTTAGTATGCAGGCAGGCCTTCATGGGAACTTCACTAGGGCCGTCGGCCATTCAAAGGTCCGCCTGCTGCTGCTCTCGAGATGCCCTTCCACAACACACATTGCAGCAGGCCTAGTCCCCAAGCATGGTGATCGAGGACTGTGGGCCATAAGGGTGAGGACGAGAGGGGATAGTGCACCACGGCAAGAGTGAGTTCTTCGCAACTTGTTGTTGGAGGTGTGAGGTAGGTAGGGGCGAGTTTATGGAACTGTTTGATGGTGCAGTAAAGATGGAGGGTTATCGTTGCTCTCCAGGATGACTCTGGAGTAGTGGCCGTCTTGGCAGAGGAGGGTAAGACCGAAAGCGCTTGATGTTGTTCATCCTGATATGGTGATGGATGGTTAAGCATGTTGTGCACCGGATGCAGCCAGGTCTGGGCCCCTTGGGTTTGCAGGAGTGCAGATGAGGGGCATACCAGGGGAAGGAAGGAAAGAAATAAATAAAAGGAACCAAAACACAGCGGCCAATGTGCACACAGCATGGTCCCACAAACAGCAATGAGGTGGTGTAGGTGAAGTGGCATAGTGGGACTAATGCCTACATGGGCAGGCATACTCTCCATGTGGAGGCCTCACTCTTCCAACAGGAAGGGAAATTTTGTTGGAGTTTTTACAGATCATGCTGATAGCTTTCGACAAAGTTCCACATAAGAGACTTAACGAAACTTAGAGCACATGGAATTGGAGGCAACCTACTTACTTGGATAAGGAATTGGTTAGGGGGTAGGAGACAGAGAGTAGGGATAATAGGTATGTACTCAAATTGGCATGATATGACTCATGGTGTCCCCCAGGGATCTGTACTGGGGCCACAGGTTTTCACTATATTTATAAATGTCTTGGATAAAGGAAGAGAGCGCAGTATATTTAAGTTTGCTGACAACACTAAATTAGGTGGCACAGTAAATAGTGTAGTTGGGAGCAGAAAGTTGCAAAGGGAGTGGGCAAAACTGTGGCAGATGAAGTTTAATGTGGGAAAGTGAGGTCATCCACTTAGGACCCAAGAAAGATAGATTAGAGTATCTTCTAAATGGAAGAAGCTAGGAACTGTGGATCATCAGATAGATTTAGGGGTCTAAGTACTAAAAGCTAGTGGACAGGTACAAAAAATAATTAAAAAGGCTAACAGAATGTTGGCCTTTATCTCACGGGGGCTGGAATACAAAGGGGTGGAAGTTATTTTACAGTTCTATAGGGCTCTGGTTAGACACCATCTGGCGTATTGCATTCACTTGTGGGCGCCGCACCTCAGGAAGGATATTTAGGCCTTGGAGAGGGTGCAGCACAGATTCACCAGAATGATACCAGGGCTAAAAGGATTAAATTATAAGGACAGTTGCATAAACTTGTATTCCCTGGAGCATAGAAGATTAAGGGGTAATCTAATTGAGGTGTTTAAGATGATTAAAGGATTTGATAAGGTAGAGAGAAACTATTTCCTCTCGTGGGATAGTCCAGAATAAAGGGGCATAACATTAAAATTAGAGCTAGGCCATTCAGTGGTGATGTCAGAAAGCACTTTTCCAAACAAAGTGTAGTGGAAATCTGGAACTCTCCCCTCCCCTCCCCCCACCCCAAAAAAAGATTGAGATTGATAGAATTTTGTTAGACAAGGGTATAAGGGATATGGAACCAAGGCAGGTAAATGAAGTTAAGATACAGATCAACCATGATCTAATTGAATAGTAGAACAGGCTCAAGGTGCTCAATGGCCTACTCCTATGTTCCTGTGGCAGTCCAGATCAATGTGGCCACTACCCAGACATGAGGAGAAGGGTATAAGAGCTGTTGTCACTCCTGTAGTGGCAACAGTTACTGCCCATGTGTTTGAATTTAACAATTCCACCCCTCGCACACCCCCCCTCCCCATTCATTTGATTCCGGTGGATGCGCTGCCAGTGGAATGATCAGGGCCACAGAGGGGTAATGGGATTGAAATCATGGCAGAAATCGAGGTGACCGGTTCTGGTGCAGAGTTTTGGCTAAGGTGCCCTGCCCCACTTCACTTGCCAGACCACCACCCAGAAGTGGGTGGCTTTCATAAGGAAAGTCCAGACCTTTATGTCAGAGGAAGTTTTGAACAGACTGCTGCTCAGATCGCTCCTCGACTCCCCTGTGCAGTGCTGGTCACTGAGGCACAAGGGAGTTACTGATGTGCTGTGGCCAGTACAGAGAAAAGCCATAAGGAGGATTGTTAGTATAGGAGAGGTCAATGTAGATTCAAATGTAGGAATGATAGCAAGAAATTATTCTTCACACAAAGAAGGTACAACATTTGATTCAAGGCGAGCCAAATGGTCTTGATCATCCATAGTTATCTTGTGATTTTTTTTGAATGAAGAAGTGAAGGAGCCATGGGATGAGGATGAACAGCATTCACAGATACAAATAATCCAGCTGGCAGAGTAGCTGTAGTGACGAGGAGGCACTGGGCAGTTTGCGTTGCCTGCAATTCCCAACAGCTATCGTCTGTATTCCAAAAGACACTGTGCGTTATCTGCAGCTGTGGAGTAGAAGGCAATGCTGCTGTCCATTGGCCCCATATCTGTCTGCCATCTTTCTTCCAACTCCACGTTTGAACCTCTCCGATCAGATTTTGGCCTTAATCAAAGTAAATAATGACATCCTCTATGACTGTGGCCATGGTGCACTATTCCTCCTCATCTTTATTTCAGTAGTTTTTAAACACGGTTAACCACACCATCCTTCTCCGACGCCTGTTCTCTGTTGTCCAGCTGAGTGGGAATACCCTTGATTTGTTCCACTATTACCTATCCCGGCGTAGCCAGAGAATCTCCAATGGCTTCTCTTCCCGCCCCTGCATCATTATCTCTGCAGTCCATCATGGAACTATCCTTGCATCCATCTTATTTCTCATCTACATGCTGCCCATTGGCAACATCATCTGAAGACCTGACGTCAGGTTCCATGTATACTGACGACTCCCAGCTCCACCTGAGCACCACCACCTCTCTCGACCCCTCCACTGCCTTTGTGTTATCGGACTGCTTGTCCAACATCCAGTCTTGGATGAACTGCAAATTGCTTCAATTAAACATTGGGAAGACAAAAGACATTGTCTTTGATCCACACCACAAACTATTTCCTCGCTACTGATTCCACCCCCTTCCCTGGCCACTGTCTCAGGCTGAAATAGACTGTTCACAACCTCGGCATTCTATGACCCTGAGCTGAGCTTCCGACCCCATATCCTCTCCATCACAAAGACTGCCTACTTCCATCTCCACAACACTGCCTGTCTCAGCTCATCTGTTGCTGAAGCCTCATCCATGCCTTTGTTACCTCCAGACTCGACTATTCAAATGCTCTCTTGGCCAGCCTCCCATCTTCCGCCCTCAATATAAGAGAGGTCATCCAAAACTCTGCTGCACATATTCTAACTCGTAGCAAGTCTCGTTCACCCATCACCCGTGTGCTCACTGACCTACAATGGCTCCCGGTCCACCAACACGGTGATTTTAAAATTCTCATCCTCATGCTGAAATCCCTCCATGGCCTCACCCCTTCCCCTCCGAGCTCCGGAGCGACAGCGCTGGGGGCCCTCCGAGCTCCGGAGCGACAGCGCTGGGGGCCCTGTCGGTAACAATAACAAATTACCTTACGTCCAACACAGTGGATTAAGTAGAAGTGACCTACTCTATGCCTCTATAAAGCCCAGGATCCCATGTGCTGCTTTTTAAAAAAAAAACAGCCTTATCGACTTGTCCTGCCACCTTCAAAGATTTGCGTATGTGAAAGGTCTTTCTTTCACAATTAAATAAAGCTGCCAATTACAAATAGATTTCAAAGACACACAGAATCTGCCTGACAGGTTTTCTTGATGTATTCTTTACAGCTGCAAAATAAAATGACTCGTACATAGCTTTCCCTTTTAGCGAGCTGGCCAGCAGCACTTTTTCAGAACACAGGCAATCACTAAGCATTGGACAGACATACAGTTAATGGCTCAGTGATCAATATTAACTGTTTCTAACACTTGGGTAAACTTTGCGGCCAACATGTTAAGCAATGCACACAAAAAGTGACTCATTTGCCTTTGAAGTTCATTGGCACGATAAATAATTTGAATTACATATACACACAGACAGGCTGCTTCCAGCAACCAAATTAAAGTTGCTCAGCTACCAAAATTATAGAAGAAAACATTAACAGAAAGGCCTCAAAATTCCTGGGCACGAGAGGCCATTCTGGTAGTATATGCTGATGAGCCAGTATTTGGGGTGGGGAGATCTGGTTTCACTGGAGCTTCGACCCTTTTTTAAACATAGAAAAAAATTGCACCAGAAACGGGGATGGATGCTTCTTGCATCCCCACACCCTCTGTGCTGATGTCAGAAAGGATGGCGGGACAAGCAGAACAATCAGATATTGTTCTGCTTGTCCCGCCATCCTTTCTGACATCAGCAGAAGTGAGGCCCACAATGCCAATTTCTTAATGGCAACTGAGAAAGCAGCAACTTCAAAATCTAGACATTTTCCCTCAACTTTTGGATGTTCTTTGCTATCCCTTCATGCTAATGAGCCCGACCCCGAGATTTGGGTTGGGGTCTGGGTTGGGACAGACTGGCAGACGAAAGTCCTATCTTGCCATATTCTGGCAGCAGAACAGGATTCCAAGGCCCAGAATCTTATAATGTGAAACATGACAGATCGCCATTTCATCACACAGGAACAACATGACAAGAATGACAACTCACACCAGAAACAGTAGTGGCAGGATTCAAACACTGATGACACTTTGTACACAAACTGAATACAAATGTTTTTACTACGTGGGCAATTCTGCTGATTACATTTTTAATGCTGAATTTCAGAAAGAGTAAACACTTTTTACATACAAAAAGATGATCCTTTGATGTTTACCTCATTAGTTAGACAATGCAACTTTGTGCACCACCCTCCCCAGTCATAATGTTAATCCATCAAGAGACAAAAAAAAACCATGGCTAATTTCAAAAAACTTTTTGGAAATTCCTTGCAAACTCCCTTAGATAATCAAGCAAGCCTGAGGTTACTCATGACGCATCACTAGCCACACCCCCTGCCTCTCAACACACATCCCACTGGCCTTAGGAACACTGGAACAACATAAGGTTTTTGCAGGTCAGCTTTCATCAGAAATTTATCAAAAAAAACCCCCATGGACAATCTACTTTTGCACAGTTAATATTTCTGTTCACAGGAAGGTTGTACACTTGTATCAGACAACACAATGCTGATGCAAGTTGCACTGTACTGCCATGCAGATGACCACAATTCAAACTAAAGAGAAGTAGCCGGTTTATAACTGTCTTTGCCTTAATTGTAGATTTAAGATGAATGCTATTTATATTTAGTAATCCTGCATCGTAGAGTGACCTGGTAGTTTAGTGCTAACATTTGGGCTGTGAAATAGATGGTTGCAAGTTTGATTCTCAGGGACTGCTAATTATTCGAAGTTGTTTCCAACAGCTGAGAGGCAAGTTTATTGGAAATTACAGACATCTAATATGCATGTAATCAAACTGCACTATACAGAGACCGCCAGATTTTACATCCTGGTCAAGGAACCAAAAAAAAATCTCTCAGGCTTTTCTCACTCTTAAACGGTGGGAAGGTTTTTACAATCCAGATGAGGAATTATCAAGTTATTGCATAGCCATTATTGAAAATTTTTCCCTAACAGACAATTATCTGGAAAACTTTCACTTGCCAGTATAATTTATTAAAAACAGTATTAGAACTTCATACCAATGGATTGTTATTTGCATTGTTTTACCAGACCGCAATGTTCAGCTCAGCAGCATCAAAACAATGGTCAAACAGGCTGTAACTCAGATACAGCTTTAGGTCAACCCTCCTAATATCTCCTCTTCTGTCTCAGTGTCCATTTTTGCCTGATTACACCTCTATGAAACACCTTTGGACATTTTTCTACATTTAATGCACTATATAAATGAAAGTTGTTGTCTCAAAAGCCTGAGTCAATAGTTAACTCGAGGTTATGAGAGACCAAGTGCACCACCAATGTATTGCTTGCTCTGTATTATAGACAACTCTCTCCATTTGCACACAAAGGAAAGGTATACCAGTCTCCTTCTTCAAGTGACCCGATTTGATAACCCACAGGTTGATAAATTTTGTCAACCTCCCCCACAAGTCACCCACTGTATTTGCACAGACTCACGCAACAAACTGGCACTGCAGACTTTGGACGTATGTTTTCTCTTCTGAAGCATGATGTTAACCAGTTGTATTTACTGACAGTAATGCATACACATAGACTGTTAATAAGCACTTTACCACATGCCCCAAGCATCAAAATAGGTTAGCAGCGTACTTGTGGGAGGTGATGCAGTTCGTTAAAACAGTCTTTTCACCCCTGGGACCTGAGAATGAATGCAGCCAACAATAGTGGATGAAACTGCCCTCATTGACAACTGTAAGGGATCTTAAATGGAAAGCATGGACAGTGTCAGTAAAGTTCCTTTTGTCCACAAGACAAAACTACTTATAATTGGGCACAAAACTGGCAATCTCGTTCTTTGGCTACGAAACAACATTTGGATACAACTTGGATAGAAAACTGAAATGTTACATAGAATGCATTGTACATACCTAGGATTGCTTGATGTGCTGTGCATGAGGAGCTTTATTCTATATTTTGCCCAGCATGACTTAGCATGTTCAACAAGGCAGTTTAAGAGAAGTTTTACCCTATGACTATTTTTTGCTGAACCTAACCCAGGAGGCACTTTTTTTTTGGTTCATGGGATGTGGGCATCGCTGGCAAGGCCAGCATTTATTGCCCATCCCTAATTGCCGCGAGAAGATGGTGGTGAGCCGCCTTCTTGAACCGCTGCAGTCCGTGTGGTGAAGGTTCTCCCACAGTGCTGTTAGGAAGGGAGTTCCAGGATTTTGACCCAGCGACGATGAAGGAACGGCGATATATTTCCAAGTCGGGATGGTGTGTGACTTGGAGGGGAACGTGCAGATGGTGTTGTCCCCATGTGCCTGCTGCCCTTGTCCTTCAAGGTGGTAGAGGTCACGGGTTTGAGAGGTGCTGTCGAAGAAGCCTTGGCGAGTTGCTGCAGTGCATCCTGTGGATGGTACACACTGCAGCCACAGTGCGCCGGTGGTGAAGGGAGTGAATGTTTAGGGTGGTGGATGGGATGCCAATCAAGCGGGCTGCTTTGTCCTGGATGGTGTCGAGCTTCTTGAGTGTTGTTGGAGCTGCACTCATCCAGGCAAGTGGAGAGTATTCCATCACACTCCTGACTTGTGCCTGGTAAATGATGGAAAGGCTTTAGGGAGTCAGGAGGTGAGTCACTCGCCGCAGAATACCCAGCCTCTGACTTGCTCTTGGAGCCATAGTATTTATATGGCTGGTCCAGTTAAGTTTCTGGTCAATGGTGACCCCCCAGGATGTTGATGTTGGGGGGATTCGGCGATGGTAATGCCGTTGAATGTGAAGGGGAGGTGGTTAGACTCTCTTGTTGGAGATGGTCATTGTCTGGCGTGAATGTTACTTGCCACTTATGAGCCCAAGCCTGGATGTTGTCCAGGTCTTTCTGCATGCGGGCATGGACTGTTTCATTATTTGAGGGGTTGCGAATGGAACTGAACACCGTGCAATCCCATTTCTGACCTTATGATGGAGGGAAGGTCATTGATGAAGCAGCTGAAGATGGTTGGGCCTAGGACACTGCCCTGAGGAACTCCTGCAGCAATGTTCTTGATTGAGCAGCGTGGAGGAAGTTTAACCCTGCATCATTAGTTTTATTCAGCCAAATTCTATCTGGATGCAGATAGCAAGTTTGTTGAATCAAAGGAAGCAGCAGCAGCAGGTATTTGCTAGCAGAATTATTTTTTTGGAGGAAGTAAGGAAATGGAAATAGTACTAAATGGAGTGTCTCCAATTTATATTCCACTAATCTGGCGGTCAAGTTAAAACTATACAATTCCCTGGTCAGATTGCATCTTGACTATAGTATTCAGTTTTGATTACTGAGACATAAAGGTAACATTCAAGTGGTGGAGGTTGTACGGAGAAGAGCCACGATGCCGACTCCTTATGGAGCTGAGGTACGTGGAAAAGCTGGAGAAACTGGGTCTCTTCAGCCTTGAAAGGAAGTGACTGAGAGAACCTTACAGAAAACAATTTTATTGATGGCAACCTTCATAGAAGAAGTGTTCAAAATATTAAACAATATGGACAAGGTTAACTGGGACCACCACTTTAAAGTAAGCTAAGTCACTAGAACAAGAAGGCACAAGGTAAAAGACAATTCCTGACGTCTGTCGTAAACTGTCTTCTTGGTCGGACAGTGGAGGCACAAACCTTACATTCATTCTCAATACTGTTACATGACTTGATAATTTGGGGGGGGGGGGGGGGGGGGGGGGTGGGGGTGGTGGAGAAAAAAAAAGAGAAGGATCAGCCAAGGTGGGCTGAATGGCTGATGAATCAAAGATCTAGCTGGTTTAAATTCATAAAAGACTTTTAATATTTCCTTATGGGATTTCACAGCTGGTAAGCATTGTAAAAACTTCAAAATGTGGTTACTGTTCTGACAGAGCATAGACTGGCCAGTTGGCATATGAGATCGCCAACTCCAGCTATGTAAATAGGGCATCTTATTTTCTTTTTCTTCTCTGATATGATCAATCGCATGCAATATGTGAACAGTGGCCAGACAAGTAGAATGTAAGTGTTATCACATTATTGTCCCGGAAGTTGGAAAAAACTCAAACTTCACTCAAGTGATAGAATTAACATGATTACTGAAATTCCCTGATTTACAGCCTATGTACTATTGTACTAAGCTTTTGAAGAGCTACCAGTTGTGATGGCTGTCTCAACAGGATGGCCCTGGTTATCAGATACACAACTCAGTTCGATCTTATAAATGAAGGGCGGGCCAGAAACAGGCCCCGAGTGCACGGCCTTGTATTTTGAAGTCTATTTTAAACAATATCTTTGTAGCCAGAAACTGCTTGACCAGGAATAAATGGGACACACTTTTCCTAGTTCATGAGCTCCCTTCTAGAAGATTGAGGGGTGATCTGATCGAGGTGTTTAAAATATTAAAAGAATTTGATAGGGTAGATACGGAGAAGCTAATTCCTCTGGTGGGGGAATCCTAAACGAGGCGACATAATCTTAAAATTAGAGTTAGGCCATTTTGGAGAGAAATGAGGAAGAACTTTTTACCCTTTTCTCAAGTATGAAGTAATAAACTGGACAGCCAGGTGGTGAAGGATAGAATACTAGAGCCAGGTCTTCAGTTGCTTCCAAGCCTTTATTCACAGAGATCCACATTACACCCACACCACACCCTAGATCAGCTCTCTTATAAATGGATACAAGAGAGTTTCCAATTGATACGCACCACCTAAATACTATTAACACTAACTGATTTAAATCACATGGATACAATTAACATGAAGGACAGTTATTTTTTTTAAAGTATTGCAGAGAATTGCTGAAGTGTTCTTGATGTTTTTTGTTTTGCAAGAGATACTGGATAGACTCAAAGAATGTCACAGCACAGAAACAGGCCATTTGGCCCATCGTCTGTGTTAGTGTTTTTCTCCATGAGCCACTCAGTCTAATCGCATTCTCCTGCTTGCTCTCCATAACTTTTAACTTTCCTCTTTTTCAAGCAACTATTTAATTACATTTAAAAGAATGTATGCACTCTGTTTCAACAACAGTCTGTTACATAGAATTTCACATTCCAACCATCCTCTGTGTAAAGATTTTTTTTCTAATCTTTTTAATTACATGATGTTTTATAGTCTAGTGAAATCTGCTGTCTTGGCTCTTGTTTCTGTTTAATTTTACTTAATAAATCTGATTTGTAGTTTAAAGCCTGAGATATACAGTCTGTAAAAGTATTAGTTGTCTCTGAGTCAAAGAGATCAGTGGGGTATTAAGCATCTCATGCCAATTATAGTGAGTTTATCAGCAACATGAGTTTATTGTTCATCTGGGAGTATGCTACTTTGCAGATTACTTTCAGCATAAGGTTACGTTTCTGGGGCTTGCCTGTGGAAATGGTTCTTTGAGCTGGGCATGAGAAAAAGTACCCAGAGAACACCCAAATCTTTTTATGGAGCGAGTTTTTTTTTTGCAGTTGGTAGGAGGGGGGGGGGGGGGGGGGGGGGGGAGGGGGGAAAGAGAAATTAGTTTGATTGGACATGATATTTTTCTTTCCTCTTTCGAGTCTGTGTTGTATACTGGTTTCAGTCAAGCTGGGGAGGCAGAGTCCCTTCTCCCAGGCTGACAAGAGCCAGGACTTAAGCACCCGCAAGTTGCTGGAGGTAAACAAACTTAGCAACAGAGCAATAGTAAGGTTTCAGCTGCTTGAACAAACAGGACTATATTACCCATTAGGGCATTGGCTTTCAGTGTTATCTGGAGCTGAGCAGAAAGAATCCCAGCCCTGTGACTGGTTTAGCCCTCCAGATCCTATAATTGAGCCAGACTGTCTGGTTTAACCCTCCAGATCCTATAAATGAGCCAAGTTGTCTGGTCTATCAACAGTGCCCTGGAGTACTGCTGACCCGTCTGGCTCAGCTGCCGCAGATTACCAAGTCTCGCACAGAGAGAAAACTGCGTTCCAATCTTCCATTAGAAAATATTTCATCTGGATCCTAACAAGATCCTGTTGAGCTCCTTTCCTCTTCCCCCTTCCCCACCCTAAAAAGGAGGATAGCCACTAGTTGATCACTGGACAACTGACAAGTTTAAGCTTTGATAAACAGACTATAAAGTACCAGGAATTCATCACGAATTTCAAAATACTAAAAATCTTTATAGGAATTTGCACTTGAAATCTTGACAAAAGCAGAGCCCTGAATTATAGTAAACACTGATCGGCGCCAGCAGTAATACAATGACATCACCAAATCCAGTTGTTGCACTGAGAGGAACTTCTGCTTCGCAAGTCAATGCAAATGCAGTTTGGTAGAAACTATAGATAAATCAAAGCGTATTGCTGCCCCCTTTCTAAGCAGTGTACACCTGACATATTTCTGAAAAACAGATGCTGTGCAATACGAGATGTTTGAAGAAGATGGGAACACTCAGAGGTCTGAGCTATGCCTGTCTTTTTGTAGGATCTGTCAAACACCCTTTGTTCCTGCCCATTCAGGTGCCCTCCCTGATCTTTTTCCTTTACATAGATGACTATGTCGGTGCTACTTCCTGTTCTCACACAGATCTAGAGAATTTCAATAATTTTGCTTAAAATTTCCACTCCTCCCTTACCTTTACATTGTCCATCTCTGAATCTTCCCTTCCTGGATCTCTGGAGATAGGCTGTCCACTGACAGCTACTACAAGCCCACTGATTCCCGCAACTACCTAGATTATACTTCTTTCCACTCCACTTCATGTAAGGACTCCATTTCCTTCTTCCAGTTTCTCCGCATCTGCTCTGATGATACCACTTTGCACATTGGAGCTTCGAAATGTGGTCCTTTTCCTCAGCCATGATTCCCCTCCAGTGTGGTCGACAGGGCCCTTGACCAAGTCTGTCCATTTCCTATGCTTCTGCTCTCACCCCTTCTGCCCCTCACAATCATGATAGGGTCTCCTTTGTCCTCATCTTTCATCCCACCAGCCTCCACATTCGACAGATCATCTTCCACCATCTCCAATGTGATCCCACCACCAATTACATCTTCCCCTTCCTGCTCAGCATTCCAAAGAAACAATCGCCTCCATGACACCCAGCTTCAATCTTCCACACCAGCGCAGGAAATCCAACACCTGTTCATTCACCTCTCTCCACAACTCTATCCAGGGTTCCAAACATTCTTTCGGTGAGACAGCGATTTACATGTACTTCCTCTAATCTAGTATACTGTATTCGCTGCTCACAGTGTGGTCTCCTCTGCATTGGAGAAACCAAACTCAGATTAGGTGATCGCTTTGCTAAACACTGTAGCCCTATTTGCAAGGTGACCTCAAACCTCCTGTCGCTTGCCATTTCAATTCTCCGTCCCACTCCCACTCTGACCTCTGTTTTTGTCCTTCTATACAGTTCCAATGAAGCTCAACAATGAACAGCACCTCATCTTTCTACTAGACACTTTGCAGTCCTTTGACCGTAACACTGACTAACTACAACTTCAATTTTCTTTCTGGCAGTCGGTTCTGGCAATGTGGGATGGCGTGCTGGTGTTTCTGGGAATTGGGGAGGGGGGGGGGGGGGGGGGAGTGGCGAGAAGGTTGGTACTTGGGATAGGCACTCTTGTCGGATCACTACTAGTGAGGTGGTCTGCACCCTTGGTGTCGATCTGCTTCTTTTTCTTCCTGCTCCCAGAGTTCCAGGCCACTGCCAGTTGCTCATACTTCTCTTTCTACCTATCCCCCTTTGACAATTCACACACACTATACCGCGTATGGATCTTTTATTTCTTTAATTTCTCCAATTATGCCTCCTTTTGTCGCCTGCTAATATCACGTCAGCCATTAATCATAGAATGGTTACAGCACAGGAGGAAGCCATTCAGCCCATGCTGTTCTTTGTAAGAGCAATCCAGTTATCCCATTACCCCATTCTTTCTCTGTAGCCCTGCAATTTTTTTCCCCTTCAAGTATTTATCCAATTCCTTTTTGAAAGCCATGATTGAATCTGCTTCCATCACCCTTTCAGGCAGCGCATTCCAGATCATAACTACTTGCTGCGTAAAAAAGTTTTTCCTCATGTCACCTTTGGTTCTTTTGCCAATCAACACAAATCTGTGTCCTTTGGTTCTTGACCCTTCAGCCAATAGGAACAGTTTCTCTTTATTTACTTTATGTAAACCGTTCATGATTTTGAACACCTCTGCTCTAAGAAGAACAACCCCAGCTTCTCCAATCTATCCACATAACTGAATTCCCTCATCCCTGGAACCATTCTAGTAAATCTTTTCTGCACCCTATGGCCTTCACATCCTTCCTAAAATAGTGCCCAGAAATGGACACAATACTCCCATTGTGGCCAAATCGGTGTTTTATCAAGGTTCAACATAACTTCCTTGCTTTTGTACTCTATGCCTTTAGTTGTAAAGCCCAGGATCCCCTATGCATTTTCAACTACTTTCTCAACCTGTCCTGCCGCCTTCAAAGATTTGTGCACATATACCCACAGGTCTCTCGGTTCCTGCACCCACTTTAGAATTTTACCATTTAGTTTATATTGCCTCTCCTCAGCCTTTCTGCCAAAATGTATCACTTCGCACTTCTCTGCGTTAAATTTCATCTGCCATGTGTCCCCCATTCCACCAATCTATGTCATCTTGAAGTCTATTACTATCCTCCTCACTGTTTACTGCACTTCGAAGTTCTGTATCATCTGAAAATTTTGAAATTGTGCCCTGTACACCCAAGTCCAAGTCATTAATATATATAAAAAAGTAGTGGTCCTAGTACTAACCCTTGTGGAACGCCACTGTATACCTTCCTCCAAGCCAAAAAGCACCGTTAACCACTACTCTCCTTCCTGTCACTTAGCCAATTTTGTATCCTGGGTGTCACTGCCCCTTTTATTCTGTGGGCTTCAATTTTGCTGACAAACGCCTTTTGAAAGTCCGTATACACATCAACCCTCTCTGTTACCTCATCAAAAAACTCAATCAAGTTAGTTAAACATAATTTGCCTTTAACAAATCCTTGCTGGCTTTCCTTTATTAATCCATGCTTGACTAAGTGACTATTAATTTTGTCCCAGATTATGGTTTCTAAAAGCTTCCCCACCACTGAGGTTAAACTGACTGGCCTGTAGTTGCCAGGTTTTTCCTTACAACTTTTTTGAACAAGGGTGTAACACTTGCAATTCTCCAGTCCTCTGGCACCACCCCCATATCTAAGGAGGATTGGAACATAAATAAGAACACGAGTAGGCCATATGGCCCCCTTGAGCCTGCTCCACCATTCAATAAGATCCTGACTGATCTTCGATCTCAACTCCATTTTCTCACCCGATCCCCATATCCCTTGATACCCATCTAGCTTTGTATAGTCAGCTTAGAGGCAGAGACAGGAGAAATTATAATGGGGAATAAGGAAATGGCAGAGACGTTAAACAAATATTTTATATATTTGCTACTTTCTTCATTTTGACATGTAAAAGCTCTTACAATCTGTTTTTATATTTCTTGCCAGTTTACTCTCATTCTATTTATTCCCTTTTTATCAATTTCTTGGTCATCCTTTGCTGATATCTAAAATTCTCCCAATCCTCAGGCTTATTATTCTTCTTGGTAACATTACAAACCTCTTTTAATCTAATACTATCCATAGATTATGGCCAGCACCTCTAACTCCCTTCTTTACTTCCCTCAGCAACCTAGGATGCACCTCATTTGGACCAGGTGACTTATCTACTTTAAGTACATACAGCCATTCTAGTACCTTCTCTATCAATTTTTAGCCCATCCAGTATCTCAACTACCTCCTCTTTCACTGTGACTTTGGCAACATCATTTTCCTTGTTAAAGACAGATGCAAAATACTCAGCCATACCCTCTGCCTCCATGCGCAGATCTCCATTTTGGTCCCTAATTGGCCCCACCCCTCCTCTTACTACCCGTTTACTATTTATACACCTATAGAAGACTTTTGAATTCCCTTTTATGTTAGCCGCCAGTCTATTCTCATACTCTCTCTTTTCCCTTCTTATTTCCTTTTTCACTTCTCTGTACTTTCTATATTCAGCCTGGTTCTCACTTGTATTATCAACCTGTCATCTGTCATATGCCCCCTTTTTCTGCTTCATCTTACTCTCTCTTTTGTCATCCAGGGAACTCTGGCTTTGGTTGCCCTACCTTTGCCCCTCATGGGAAAGTATCTAGACTGTACCCAAACCATCTCCTCTTTACAGGCCATCCATTGTTCGATTACAATTTTGCCTGCCAATCTTTGATTCCAATTTACCCGAGCCAGATCCGTTCTCAACCCACTGAAATCGGCCCTCCTCCAATTGAGTATTTGTACTCTAAATTGCTCCTTTTCCCTTTCCATAACTAATCTAAACCTTACAATACTATGATCACTGTTCCCTAAATGTTCCCCCACTGACACTTGCTCCACTTCATTCCCTAGAACTAGATTCAGCAATGCCCCTTCTTCATTGGGCCGGAAACATGCTGATCAAGAAAGTTCTTTTGAACACACTTCAGGAATTCCTCCCCCTCTTTGCCCTTTACACTATTACTATCCCAGTCTACATTAGGAGAGATGAAATCCCTCATTTATCACTACTCTATAGTTCTTGCACCTCTGTGTAATTTTCCTTCAAATTTGCTCCTCTTTATCCTTCCCACTAGTTGGTGGCTTATAGAATACACCCAGCAGTATAATGGCACCTCTATTGTTTCTTAACTCTAACCAAATAGATTCTGTCCTTGACCCCTCAAGGACATCCTCTTTCTCCAGCACTGCAATGTTCTCCTTAATCAGTACTGCCAACCGCAACCCACCCCCTTTTTCTCCTTCCCTATCCTTCCTGAACATCTTGTATCCAGGAATGTTTAGTACCCAATCCTGCCCTTTTGAGAGCTAGGTCTCTGTTATCGTCACTACATCATATTCCCATTTGGCTATTTGCGCCTGCAGCTCACTAACCTTATTTACCATGCTTCGTGCATTTACACACATGCACTCTAAATTTATCTTAGGCCATCTCATATTCTCTCTTAGTTTGATCACACCTAATACTGTACTATTTCTTACTCTAGTGTTATCTGTCTCTCCCAATCCTTTGTGTACCTTGTTTCTCCTTTCTAATGCTACATCTTGGTGCCCATCCACCTGCCAAATTAGTTTAAACCCTCTCCCATAGCACTAGTGGACCTTCCCACAAGGACATTGGTCCCAGCTCTGCTAAGATGCAACCAGTCACAGTCTTGAATAGGTCCTCCCTGCCCCAGAACTGGTCCCAATACTCCAAGAATCTCTTGCACCATGTCCCAAGCCACGCATTAACCTGCCGTATCTTCCTATTTCCGTACTTACTGGCGTGTGGGACGGAGTAATCCAGAGATTACTACCTTTGAGTTCCTGCTTTTTAACTTCCTCCCTAGCTCCTGAAACTCTGACCGCAGGACCTCATTGCTTTTATTTCCTATGTCATCAGTACCTACATGGACCATAACTTCTGGCTGTTCCCCTTCCCCCTGCAGAATGTTCTGCACCCTCTCAGTGATATCCTTTACCCTGGCACCAGGGAAGCAACACACCATGCGGGACTCATGTTGGCGGTCACAGAAACGCCCGTCTGTCCCCCTGACTATTGAATCCCCTATGACTACTATATTTCTACACTTCACTGTGCAGACCTTTGCCCCATGGTGCCATGCACTCCTTTGGGATGTCATCACCCTTACTGGTATTCAATGTTGAATACCGGTTTGAGAGTACCACACACCCAAAAGATTCCTGCACTGCCTGCCTCTTCCTACCCTTTCGGATGGCCACCCACTTGCTATCCTGAACTCTTATGTGGCTGCGGGGTGAAAACTTCCTTGAACGTACAATCCTTATGTTCTGCAGTGACTCCAGCTGCCCCTCAAGCTCAGAAATCCTCAGCTTGAGCTCAAGCAACTGGAGGCATTTCTTGTATATGTGGCCCTACATGTGGTCCTGAAGTTCCTACATGGCACAGGAATTGCACGCAATGGGTCTCAGCTGCCTGTCCATTATATTTAGAAACCTTTTATTTTCTAAACTCCCTTTGCTGTTCTCCACTCAATCATTTACTGTTCTCCACCCAAGCACTTCACTGGTCATTCTATTTCTTTTCCTGTGAGAGTTTGTGTTTTTTTTTTCCCCTTCCTCCTTTTCATTGCTGTTTCTCTTTATAAAATTTCCTAGTCCTGATGAAGGACCTAAAGGCCTGAAATATTGACTAGCTTCTATTTTCCCACAGGTGCGACCGGACCAGCTGAGCATTTCCAGCTTTTTCTGTACTAATTTTCACACTAAAAAAGGTGAATGAATGCACCCATACATTGCATGGAATACTGGTTGCTAAAATCAAAGAATTACTAATAACAAAATTTGGGAGATAGGAGTAGTGAGTGTTCTATGTTTATTCTTTGGTGATTACTACACCCATTCAGGAGGTTCTTTGGTTTACATTGATTGCTCTTCGGAAGGCTGTAAAAATCAGAATGCTGTTGCAATAATGTCAGCAGTTTTAGTCTAAATTGCAAACCCACTCCTAACTCATTTAGTCGAGAGTCCCAAACTTACCCCGGTCAGAGATCCTCATTACGGGATAGCATGTGCACAGCACACCCAAATAAATTTGATGCAGCTACAATATTACTGGACAGAAAGCTGGAGTCAGAACTTCAATCTAAAAGGTTAGAGTTGCAAGTTCAAAATTCACATTCATATTCTGATTCACATGCTCCAGCAACCTCAACAATTTTTGCTGAATGCCTTTTGCATGACTGATGCTGAGGAGTTGTCCCTAATGCTTAATGAACAGATCCTCATGTGTATACTGTGCAGTTCCCTGTTAGCTCAACAAGAGTAATAGCTGATTATGTAATTCTACAATAATAGCTGATTATGTAATTCTACTGTACTCTGCACAACTCTGACAACTTGAGGCATTAAGCATTTGAGCGTTTATTATCGGTCAGAAGCCTACAAGACTAACCAACATTGTTGCATAAAATAGAAAGGATTAAGTATTGCTGCAAATAGCCTGCAATTAAAATTGGAAGCTATGCTGTTAAAAATACAGCAGAAACACATACGTACACCTGGGCTTGTAGGTGGACGAGTCAGTATTTACAGCTCAGCATTTTAATACCTTTTGGACTTCTGCTATGTAATACTACAGTGAACTACAACCAATTTTTCCAATGTCTGTTCATTTCTAGCATAAATTAAGACAAGTGGCAGGCGACAGTAATAAAAAGACAGCAATACCGTCTAAGCAAAAATTGTGCCAACAATTCAGTAGGGCAGGCTTGAGTGAAAACTGGAATTGGACTATTGATAGAAAATTCATCTGCTTTGGAGGTTGCTCTAAAGCTGCTTCATGCGAAAAAATCTTTTCCACTGCCTCTGCTGAAACAGTACGATAAATTAATCTGAACGGCCTGCACTAAGCATTCTGGATTTTCCAACTGCTTTGTTAAGGAACAAGTGAGAAATGGCTCATAGGGAACTCTAGTCCAAAGCACAGTTCTGCTCTCAATTTTGGCATTTGGATATACTCAGACTCCACAAGTTTGCTGTGGAAAGCAGAAATCTCTGACTGAAGCAATGGAGGGGTGGAGGGTTCTGGGGCTGAGACTGGAAAGCACCATTGGGTAACAGTGGAAAGCTAAACACTATTGGTTACACGCAACTATTAACCTGGGAATAACTGGTGCTGTCTGAGAGCAAAATTGGAACCAGGAAAGTGAACAATGCTCACCAAAAATTCTGTTGGCCTTGCACAATTTGAAAGCCTCTGAGCCCATGAAGAATCTGTAGTGATTTGAAATACTAATTGGCATTTTGTTTCCAAATGGGATTCATTTCTTGATCTATAGGTGCTTGACAGGAGCAATGTAGAGATAGATTTACCTTGCCTTTAACCAAATTGAAGTGCATGTTGTGACAGTGGTTGTCCAAATTATAATGGGCTAGAATTTGCTGGCAAAATAACAGCGAGTTTAACGTGCATGCTGTTTTAGTGTGTAAATCGTCCGGCAACTTGTGGCAAGGAAGAGATATCTCATGAGTTGTGAATCGCTAGAAATTGCTGGACAATTTATATTGTTTACAAGGCATTTTCTATTAAAATTAGTGCATGTGGCTAAAATGATTTTTGCCATAGCTACATCCATGCCTAGTCAGTGATTTCTATTGGGCAACACAGTCCTAGGCCTATACTTAATCCCATGTGCTGATAACTGTCTATTGGATCCAATCACTTTGCCACTGTTTTTTTTCCCACGTCTAAGTCTTGCATCTTTCTCCACTGCCTACCAGGCATTTTGATGATTCATCCATTATCACAACTGTTGCTTGACTGGCATTGTTTTCAGTAAATTTTATGGGGTTTCATAGGGTTTAACCCAATAATCTGAAAAGATTAATGAGTGAAATGCTTTTGTTTACCATCCTTGAGAATGCTTTAAATGTTTCAGGTTCACAGCATCAACAATGGCCAGAACCTGTATGCACCATAGTCTGTGCTTAATGGAAGTAATCAGAAAGGTGAAATGGAATTAAAGTTGACTGGTTCAGGAATTTTCTCTGCATATATACATTCTTCCCCTCTCAAACTGCCCTAAAATGTCAGAATGAAACACACCTCCACAGGAATTAAGAACACACATAACAAGTCCTTTAAATTCAGTGTGTGCGCTGAAGGAAAATGCTGATCAGATGTTTGCAAATTCAAACCTCATTCCAGGACTTCAGCATGTAATCTAGGCTAACACTACGGTATATTAGCGGTATCATCCGCTTGTTCAGATGGACATAAGAGGTCCCATGGTGCTATATGAAGAGTAGGGGAGTTCTCTCAATGTCCTGGCCAATATTCCTATCTCAACCACCAAATCAGATTAACTAGTCAATCATCACATTTGCACCTTGATGTGTGCAAATTGGCTGTCACATTTGCTTAGAACAAGTGTGACTGCAGTTTAAAAAGTAATTTGTTTGTGAAGTGTTTTGGGATGTCCCAAGGACATAAGGGGCCATATAAATACACATTTTTTTTAATTAGTGCTAACCATGCAAGAAGTAGCAATATGCAAGTCCTTTGCGCACTGTATCTATGATCAATTTAGAATAAAATGTTCATTGAATTAGAAGGATTTATTTTGTGACCATGGAATCCACAAGCAGCTCAATCGATAGTGACAACAGTAGTTTATCTAAACATCCGCAACTCCTCAGGCACTTTTATGTATCCAGAGAACCGCATGAAATGGATTGCGTGTACGCACTATAAACTCTACAAGCACATAAAAACTAACTTTTTAAAATCTAATACAGGATAGGCGAGGTTTTAAAATACTGTTTATTTTCAAGAGGCGTGATCCATTTAGCACTCATGAGAAAAGTGAAATTCCTTGCAGGAAAATTTAAAAATGTCCGAGTACCAATTTAAGAATCGACACATCCTACTGACACAGCTCAAGGAAGGGCCTACGTTGTTCACAATGAACAGGTCAGTGATTTAAGAAGATGACCATCTCTACTTAGCTTCTGCTAATGGAAATGGCAATGGCAGAGAACAAAGATGACAAAAAGCTGGCCATACAGCATCAGTGCAACTAGAATTTGCAGCATAGTCCTGGAAGGAACAAAAAAAATCAAACATCTTGAACTGGATGAAAGAGGTGTCAGAAAAGAAAAGCAAATGTTTGAGTTGGATGAGATGTTAGAACATCTGCCCCCTCAGGTGGACATAAAAGATCCCATGCCATTATTTGGAAGAAGAACAGGGGAGATCTCCCCAGTGTCTTGGCCAATATTTATCTCTCAACCAACACCTCAAAACAGATTGTCTGGTCATGATCACATCGCTGTTTGTGGGACCTTGCTCTGTGCAAATTGGCTGCCCCGTTTCCCATCATTACAACAATGCCTACAGTTCAAAAGTACTTCATTGGTTGTAAAGCGCTTTGGGACATTGAGGTCGTGAAAGGCGCCATATAAATGCAAGTTCGTTCTTTATCTTTCAGCCTCTCTCTGTGCATGGAACATCTGCGTGCTAAACCACAAAGTGATTTCCAGTGCAGCCAGTCAGCATTGCTAATCCTTTATCACAGGGTTAAAGAAGGCATAAGACATTTTTTTTTAACAGTACAGCAGTAAGTTCCATCATGCCTATGCCAATTTTCTCCCCTCTTTTATTAGATCACTGGCCACTGACTTACAATTAATGCACTGAGTGTTCTTTCAAAATTCTTGGCTTATTTGAGCTTATGACTTGATCATTTCAGGAATATGTTGAGTGTATTCAGGAGGAATTTCTCATTCAGTATGTGGATGGCCCAACTAGAGAGAGGGCAAAACTTGACCTCCTCTTGGGAAATAAGGAAGGGCAGGTGACAGAAGTGTTAGTGAGGGATCACTTTGGGACCAGTGATCATAATTCCATTAGTTTAAAGATAGCTATGGAGAATGATAGGTCCGGCCCAAAAGTTAAAATTCTAAATTGGGGAAAGGCCAATTTTGATGGTATTAGACAGGAACTTTCAGAAGTTGATTGGGAGAGTCTGTTGGCAGGCAAAGGGACGTCTGATAAGTGGGAGGCTTTCAAAAGTGTGTTAACCAGGGTTCAGGGTAAGCACATTCCTTATAAAGTGAAGGGCAAGGCTGGTAGAAGTAGGGAACCTTGGATGACTCGGGAGATTGAGGCACTCGTCAAAAAGAAGAAGGAGGCATATGACATGCATAGGCAGCTGGGATCAAGTGGATCCCTTGAAGAGTATAGGGATTGCCGGAGTAGAGTTAAGAGAGAAATCAGGAGGGCAAAAAGGGGATATGAGATTGCTTTGGCAGATAAGGCAAAGGAGAATCCAAAGAGCTTCTACAAGTACATAAAGGGCAAAAGAGTAACTAGGGAGAGAGTAGGGCCTCTGAAGGATCAACAAGGTCATTTATGTGCGGAACCACAAGAGATGGGTGAGATCCTGAATGAATATTTCACATCGGTATTTATGGTTGAGAAAGGCATGGATGTTAGGGAACTTGGGGAAATAAATAGTGATGTCTTGAGGAGTGCACATATTACAGAGAGGGAGGTGCTGGAAGTCTTAACGCGCATCAAGGTAGAAAGATCTCCGGGACCTGATGAAATGTATCCCAGGACGTTATGGGAGGTTAGGGAGGAAATTGCGGGTCCCCTAGCAGAGATATTTGAATCATCGACAGCTACAGGTGAGGTGCCTAAAGATTGGAGGGTAGCAAATGTTGTGCCTTTGTTTAAAAAGGGCAGCAGGGAAAAGCCTGGGAACTACAGACCGGTGAGCCTGACATCTGTAGTGGGTAAGTTGTTAGAGGGTATTCTGAGAGACAGGATCTACAGGCATTTGGAGAGGCAGGGACTGATTAGGAACAGTCAGCATGGTTTTGTGAGAGGAAAATCATGTCTCACGAATTTGATTGAGTTTTTTGAAGGGGTAACCAAGAAGATAGATGAGGGCTGTGCAGTAGACGTGGTCTACATGGACTTTAGCAAAGCCTTTGACAAGGTACCGCATGGTAGGTTGTTACAAAAGGTTAAATCTCACGGGATCCAAGGTGAGGTAGCCAATTGGATACAAAATTGGCTTGACGACAGAAGACAGAGGGTGCTTGTAGAGGGTTGTTTTTCAAACTGGAGGCCTGTGACCAGCGGTGTGCCTCAGGGATTGATGCTGGGTCCGCTGTTATTTGTTATTTATATTAATGATTTGGATGAGAATTTAGGAGGCATGGTTAGTAAGTTTGCAGATGACACCAAGATTGGTGGCATTGTGGACAGTGAAGAAGGTTATCTAGGATTGCAACGGGATCTTGATAAATTGGGCCAGTGGGCCGATGAATGGCAGATGGAGTTTAATTTAGATAAATGTGAGGTGATGCATTTTGGTAGATCGAATCGGACCAGGACCTACTCCGTTAATGGTAGGGCGTTGGGGAGAGTTATAGAACAAAGAGATCTAGGAGTACAGGTTCATAGCTCCTTGAAAGTGGAGTCACAGGTGGATAGGGTGGTGAAGAAGGCATTCGGCATGCTTGGTTTCATTGGTCAGAACAATGAATACAGGAGTTGGGATGTCTTGTTGAAGTTGTACAAGACATTAGTAAGGCCACACTTGGAATACTGTGTACAGTTCTGGTCACCCTATTATAGAAAGGATATTATTAAACTAGAAAGAGTGCAGAAAAGATTTACTAGGATGCTACCGGGACTTGATGGTTTGACTTATAGGGAGAGGTTGGATAGACTGGGACTTTTTTCCCTGGAGAGTAGGAGGTTAAGGGGTGATCTTATAGAAGTCTATAAAATAATGAAGGGCATAGATAAGGTAGATAGTCAAAATCTTTTCCCAAAGGTAGGGGAGTCTATAACGAGGGGACATAGATTTAAGGTGAGAGGGGAGAGATACAAAAGGGTCCAGAGGGGCAATTTTTTCCACTTAAAGGGTGGTGAGTGCCTGGAACGAGCTGCCAGAGGCAGTAGTAGAGGCGGGTACAATTTTGTCTTTTAAAAAGCATTTGGACAGTTACATGGGTAAGATGGGTATAGAGGGATATGGGCCAAGTGCAGGCAATTGGGACTAGCTTAGTGGTATAAACTGGGCGACATGGACATGTTGGGCCGAAGGGCCTGTTTCCATGTTGTAAACTTCTATGATTCTAATATAAACATTACAGGTAAGTGCTGGCATCAACATTAACATGCTCTTCAAAGTGATGCCGCCATTATTCTGGCATGTCTTTAAAACTCTTCAAAAGCATCACCGTGGTAATTTCTGTGGATTCAGAAGTCTTCCTCAAACTGTCCCTGTCCTCTCAGAATTAGAGAAGCACACATCTTCTTGTGCTCTAACAAAATCAAACAGACTATGGAACATTTCATAATTTATAGTATGTTCCCAAACTAAAGAATAGAATGACTCTCAAATTTTATCATTTACAGTATTTGAATAAACCAAAATCCTCCAATGCAAAAATGAAGCTACTGTCCTGATGTATTGAGGTACATTGTATCACTCTGTTGCTGTAACTTTTTCAATCAAGATGATCAACAACATATCCAATTTCAATAACATATTGAATATAAGCAGCAGTGTTCCAGTGTCCTACACCAAAATTCATTAGTTGGAGGTCACAAGCACAGAGGCAGAATAACTCGCATTTATTTAGTGCCATTAACATAGAAAAACGTTGCAAGGTGTAATCAGACAAAAACGTATTCCAAGACACACGAAGGAGATAATAGGAGGGGTAACTGAAACATTGGTCAAAGAGGTGGCTTTTAAGGAGGGCCTTAAAAGGAGGAGGGAGAGGGATTATGGGAGGGAATTCCAGAGCGTGGGGCCTAGATGATTGAAGGAACAGCCGTTAATGGTGGGGTGAAGGAAGAGTGCACAAAAGGACAGAGTCAGCGGAATGGAGATTTCGGGTAGGTTTTAGAGCTGGAGGAGGTTATAGAGACGGGGAAGGGAGAGGCCATAAACGGATTTAAACAAGAGTATCAGAATTTTAAATGTGAGACGTTGAGGGACCGGGAGCCAATGTAGGTCAGCGAGGACAGGGGTGATGGATGCATGGAGCAAGATTGTTCCACTAGAGATTAATCGGAGTGACCATTACCTTGGTAGATGTAACAAAACATCAATATCCAGATTTACAATTCTGACACTGGAACAATATACAGGACAATGCAGTTAAGAATAATAATTCCTCAGAGTGCCATTTAATTTTGGCAATATTATAAGCCAAACACTGGCTGGGAGTCCCAGTGATTGTATGTACAGCTGTGAAACTAGCATGCCGTGCAGCATAATTTTTTCACTATTCAGCACTTTGTTCAATTGGTAGGAAGATAACTTTTGCAGCTGTTTTATAGAATGTGAATGGATATATTTCAGCACATCAGGGCTCATGTGTACTTGCTTTGGTGAGCCCAACTCTCGCTCTCAAGAATGGCTGTTTCATTGCCAAATTTAAATGGAGTTTTGACTGTGATTACATACGATGTCGTCCAAATTCTAAAGTTGGGAGATCCAGCAGGGCTCCTATTGTGGTTTGAGTCATTCATGAGTTGGGAAAAACTGATTAGAATTAAACATGGTAGACTCAATCTAGAATCCTTATTTAATCTGTCCACTGGTCAAGGAATCATTTAGTACAGTGCATTTTACACTCAATCTGGAAAACTGACTCAGGTACTCGTGCGTAGAAACAGAGTTTTGGCAAATGTTTCTTCTCTTGTTAAACTGACAGCACCTAAATTCCAAAATGTCTGCTCTTGTAGAAAGGAGGCACATAGAGATCATTGCAAAAATGAAAACAGAAATATGCAAGGAGAAAGTAAAATCTCCCTCAGTGGAAGAGGCAGACATGTCTAAATTTGGAGAATCAAGATTTGGGTTCAAGGTCAATTACCTCAGATTGAGAAAGTGGTTGGCATAATAAAAAAATACAAAAATTACCAGGAGGCCATCATCCTAAACATGAAGAACTATAGAAAATGCTCTGTGAGCCCATAACTTTAGGCACAAATGTGTTTACAAACGAACAGTCCAGGAACGAAACTATGCACGTAGAATTTTTACTACAGCAATTGGCAGTTAGGAAACTTTAAGACACGATGCAATATTCAACGTGAAGCAAGATCTGTGAACTCCACTGATGTTACTTAGAGCAAGCAGTTTCAGGCTCAGAATATAATCACCAATATTATAATTGTGAAAAACTGGCCTGTCTTTCATGGTGGAACCAAGGTGGCTCACCACCACCTTCTCAAGGGCAATTAGGGATGGGCAATAAATGATGACCTCGCCAGTGACACCCACATCCCATGAACGAATAAAAAAAAACTGTATTCTCAGTGTTGGTCAATTTTCACTGACTTATCATGTTGTGCACCAATTCAGAGAGAAACTGAAACCCTTGGGAAGCTGTGGAGTGAAAGTACAGCGGATATTTAAAGGGTTGTATGCAATTAAAGGACTAAGCAGACTTTTGAAATAGCAACAGAAGGGAAAAGGAAAGGATCTAACTTCTCTGAGGCTGATATTTGGGCCAGCATGACTTCCATAAGAGAAAGGTGGGCTGCAATAGTTTAAATACCAGGGAAGACGTCAACGAACACAGCAGGAGGACAGGCCATGTGGAAGGAGGTGGGTGTGGCTGTGAGTAGGAAACCCCCCCCCCCCCAATAACCTCAAGAAACTCCTTGTAGTGTCCCAATAAGCTTAATGACCTCACTAGGTCAGAAAAGGTATGAATGTTTTCAGATGAATAACAGGGCATAAAACTGAATCACAGAGAAGCACATGCATATTTCCCAGCACTATAGTCAAGCACTGACCTTTGGAGTATTACATGCCGCCATGTTCCATTTCCTAAAAGCAAAGTCACCTGGTAGCACTCATGTCAGATGTCTCACATCCGATAATACATGCTGTCACATTAAAGTCTCACATCCTAGATTGGTGTTCCCTTACACTTACTATTACTATCATTCATGCCTAACCTCCATTCTATGAACTCTGACTAATTGTAACTGCAAGCTCTGGAAACTACAGCAGCAAATTAACACTATGCATTCTTCCTGCAGGAGAAGAAAGAACACAATGTCAGGGAACTGGAGGCCACTGGAAGAGGACATGCCAACATCCAGCATTTAATAGCACATGAAGAGGAAGCAATGATATTGATTGGCTTCAACTCTGGCCTGTGGATATGTGGAAATCTCAGTGCCTTCAGTGGGCTTGTGAGAACGTACACCTTTTCTTATTTAATGGTTCTATGTATTCTTCAATTTCTTCACCAGCTACCACTTCCATCATAACAGTTCCACAAAGCAGCTGATTAAGATAGGATGCTACTCAAGTAGACCAAAGTTAATAGTACTGTTTTCTTCCTCCAGAGGCTGCAAGCTAGGATACCGCAAAGATGATTACTGAAGAGAAAGACCTCGCAGTTCCCTCTACCTCTGGCAACGCTGGTGACAACTCAGCCATGCTGTCACTCACCTTCTCCTTTGCACTCAGCAGCCCACAGACACCCACTTGAGGGGCTATGGATATTGTCAATGAGGAACTGGTGTGGTGAGATACTGAGCACAAGGAAGCCAACGGATGCAAATGTGGGAGTGGAGCTTGATGCAGTTGAGCTGAGGTGCAGAGAAAACAGATGATGATCTGATGATCTCAGGAGTTCTGCTATGAAGAGAAAGATGCTAACAGGGCATCAGATACATATGGAAGTTCTGCGGGACCTCTCCCAAGATGTGCAACACAGAGGGATTCAACTTATTACAGTACAACCTCGAGAAAGTGCCAGCTGAAATGTATCCCTCAAACACCACTAAAACAGATTATCTGGTCATTTATGTCATTGCTGTTTGTAGAACCTTGCTATATGCAAATTGGCTACTGCATTTGTGTACATCACAACAATTACTACACTTCAAAAGTAATTTGTTAGCTGTGAAATCCTGAGGGCAGGAATGGTACTATACAAGTGCAAGTTCGTTCGTTCTTCTATTTCAACTCTACAGTATAAAAGATTGAAGAGTGAGCAAACACCAATTTGCAATAAAAGATGCCAATGTGACAGTTGTAAGGAAGACAGACATCTCTCAACTTTGACTCTAGCAATGGCTGGGAGCAGAGACTTGGAGAAATTTTACTATAATACCGTCAGTGAGGTCACAGATTTCCCATAGTCTAAAACTGTTTCAAATTCCATTTGTGGAATTAATGGGGCTCAACCCAGGTTGATATTGTTGATCATTGATGGACAATACACTTTGCCAATTAAATTGGTAAAGAACGCGCATGTTTAATTCATGGTCTGTGTTCACAGAGCTGATTTCAGCCAGGGCAACAGTTAGCCTCAGCACCCTCAAGTTAGATGGGCAAAAGAAAAAAAAAATTACAAGAGGAAAAAAAAGCAGGGCTTCCACTCCCAACTATTATCACAACTGCCTGCCTGTGTGAAGATACCAGGCAAGCAGAAGCACAGTTGAGAGTCTCCAAATTATTACCTTTTACCTTCCTTACTCTCTGTGGAGTCTGAATGGCACATTTGAGATTGGGAACTCACTGTAGAAAGAACCAGTGCCTAACACATGCCCTAACATTCCAAGGTGCAGTGTGCTAGAACTCCAATGCATTGTGGTGCCATAATTTTAAAAATCTCCCCGTTGCTCTTAAAAACTGTAACTCATGCTTACTACTATTCCTTAAATGCCAGCAGACTTCAGGTACAGCACCCAAGTGGCCATTCTTCATCTATGAGCATTGTGGTAAAGCCCAATCCTTCATCAAACAACTTTCCAGCAGAAAGTTACTCAGTAGTGGTCAGAAGCAGGAACTACTGCTGATTCTCTCTTTCCTGACCACTCCCCTACGCCACCAGCCAGGGGACACGAAGGCCAAATACAGTGCCACCAGATCTAGATCAGTGATTGCAACTTGGACCTTTCTGGTCTCTATAGCTTACTACATCACCACGGTCCTATACCACTTACACATACTCACATGTCACTATTGGATAACTTTGGGAATACAACAAAAATGCATCATTCTCTGGGGCAAAGTGATATTTATAAATACGTGGTAACCATTCTTCAAATTGAAGAATGGACACAAACTACTTCCATGACCAAATCACCCAAAGACTTCAAACCTAAAAAATAAATCAAAAACAAGAACTCTTATTGGCACACTAATTTATGTCACAGAGGCAGGTCACAGAGAACCACAGAGCACAGGAGGCCACTTGGTTCATCATGCCTGTGCCTGCTCTTTGAAAGAATTATCCAATTAATCCCACTCCCCTTTCATCACAGCCCTGTAAATCTTTCCTTTTCAAGTTTATATCCAATTACTTTTTGAAAGTTACTGTTGAATCTGCTTCCACCACCCTTTTAGGCAGTGCATTTCAGATCACAACAATGCGCTGCGTAAAAAATATCACCTCCCCTCTGCTGCTTTTGCCAATTATCTTAAATCTGTGTCCTTTGGTTACTGACCCTCCTACCAGTGGGAACAGTTTCCTCTTATTTACTCTATCAAAACCCCTCAAAATTTTGAACACTTCTATTAAATCCTTTAACCTTCTCTACGCCAAGGAGAACAATCCCGGCCTCTCTAGTCTCTCCATATTACTGAATTCCCTCATCCCCGATATCATTCTGGTAAATTTCCTCTGCATCCTCTACAAGGCTTTGACATACTTCCTAAAGTATGGTGCCCACAATTGGACATAATATTCCAGCTGGGGCCTAACCAGTGATTTATAAAGAGTTAGCATAACCTCCCTGCTTTTGTACTCTATGCCTCTATATATAAAACCATGGATCCAATATGCTTTTTTTTTTAAGAACAGGTTTATCAACTGCCACCTTCAAAGATTTATGTATGTGAACACCCAGGTCACTCTGTTCCTGCTCCCCCCTTAAAGTTGTATAATTTAGTTTATATTTCTCTCTTCATTCTTCCTTTCAAAATGCATCACTTCACACTTCTCTGCATTAAATTTCCCTGTTACATGTCTGCTCATTTCACCAGTCGCAGCGATACTTTCCCTTCTCTTTAAAAAAAGCGTGCAGTCGCATATCTACCTCGCTGAAGACAGGTTTTCCTGCCCTGCCACATTCCCTCATGTCAGTCTGAAAGAACACAATGTTTTTGATCTGTAACAAACTGGATATTTAAGAGTACAATGATCAGAGCTGGACAAAGACCAGGATAAAATTGCTGATAGCTGAATTAACTTTCCACTAATCACCTGTGCTGGCCCTTACCCGAAATGTACTTCCTTTCCAAAAGAGTAACTTGAAAAAAATCAAGAATTAGTTTGTGACCAAGATAAATCACTTTAGCAGTTGTTTATTATGGCATGTACTATGAGTTGGAACCCACTTGGTGCTCAGACAGTTAACGCTCTCACTGCCTTAAATCCCATTTAAAACTCCTTTCGTTCCTCCCGACAGTGGGGCTTGGCATAGCGTTCCAAACTCTGTAAACGTGTGGTTGTTATTCTGAACTTCGGAACTTCCCCACTGATAACATCGATGGTGGTTACAGGTCTTGGCAGCTTGTCAATTGCAGGAGCTTGTTGGTCCTGGCAGACTGTCAGCAGCAGTCATTTCTGGCTTCCCAGTGACCTAAACATGTCTGGGAAACACAGCAGGACTGAAACTTAAAAAGGTCTTGGCGCCAAAATTTCAGGGTGAGGGGGGTTTGAAGGGAAAGGAGCTTTTAAAAAGTGTCTTGGAAAAATCCAGCACATCGTATCCTGAAGACCAAAACGTATCACTTTATTGTGAATTCAAGTAAACATTAGATGACCAAAAACCTCTGATAAGCAAATAGAAATGAATATTTAGCCTAAAGGATTTTATTCTCTGTCTGTATAATAAGCATTTTCCTACCAAAAAAATGACTTTTTTTTTGGGGTGGGGGGGGTTATATAGTATCCACAGGTGTTAAAATGAAAATCAGTTGAGAGACTCGAACGACGGACTAAACTTTTAAAGTGCAATGCATGGATTAAACTGGTAGAATCCTTGTTGCCATGCACCTCATCATAATGAATAATCTTATGCTTCTCTGCTGCACTGTAGCTGTTGCAGAAGAGACAAACCCAAACAATTCTGTTACCAAAAATCAAAAATGTTGGGGAGGAGGACTATTTGTTTTTGAAAATTTGTAACCTAAGGTGGATGCATATTATACTTGAAAATTTATGGTCATTTCTAAGTTCTGTCAAGCAAAACTGAATTTAGTTCACAACTTGAGGTTTTGAGGGCTTCAATACGCAACCCAACAATTAAAAATCATTTGTCAATAGGAAACAGCATATTTCACCGCAGAGTCACAGGCGGCACATAACAGTCATTATTTTTATAATATACAGAAAGAAACAAAGAAAGAATGAACTTGCATTTATATAGCATCTTCCATGACCATAGGATGCCCCAAAGCGTTTCACAACCAATTAAGTGCTTTTGAAGTGTAATGACTGTTGTAAGGTAGGGAAACGTGGCAGCCAATTTGTGCACAGCAAGGTCCCACAAACAGCAATGAGATAAATAACTAGATAATCGTTTTTAGTGATGTTGACTGAGGGAGAAAAACTGACCAGGACACTGGGAGAACTCTCCTGCTCTTCTTCGAATAGTGTCACGGGTTCTTTTACATCCGCCTGAGAAGGAAGACGGGGTCTCAGTTTAATGTGTCATCCGAAAGACAGCACATCCGACAATGCAGCACTCCCTCAGTACTGCAGTGAAGTGTCAGATTACGTGCTCAAGCCTCTGGAGTGTGGCTTGAATCCACGACCTTCTGACTCAAAAGGCGAGATTCCTACCACTGAGCCAAGCTTGACACCCAAGAGCAGTAATCACTTCCCATGGATTATTCTTGTAAAAAAATGAATTATGGTTTGAAGCAACATCATTGTTGTTTGACATTTCCAATATAAATGAAATCCATAAAGAGTTTTATTCACAGGTAATCAGAATTCTTTTTTGCATTTTCATATACAGATACTGCTCCTGTGACAACTGACAAAAACAAGCAGGCACTGGATATAGATTATGTTGATCTCTGAAGTATTGTGGAACACAAACAGAATATTCACTTAAGGAGTAAAATGATACAGGAGGTCACTGAGTTTGGTAATAGACTAGTGGGTGCGGCACTACAAGGATAAATCTGCCAATCTTCAAAAATATGGGGCATGCAGGATAAGTGCATACATAGATGGCAGCGTGACAAAGAAATAAAATTGCTTCAAAATGGTTTAACAGGGAAATTAAAAGGAAGGTTAACAAAACTGGCACAGAGAAGGACTGACCACACTGATATACAGAAGCAGATTAAGAGACATTCAGGATGCCAAGATAGAACTCGAAAGGGATACAACATAAAATGCAAAACAATTTTTAAAAAATTCCTCCAGTACTATAACAACTGAATAGTTAGGGAGGAAGTAGAGACAGTGAACATGATATTACATATTGGAAATATCTACCAAAGAAAATAACCATATACTGTCCAATATTAAATACGCCATGCATGCTTTGAAACATAGAATTGGCAGAGGATTCTAGCAAACGATTAGTGAAGAAGGGTTATAAAAAGGAAGGCTTCTAGTCTTAGAGACTTCAGCAGAGCGAGATTCTCAGCAAAGTGAGGAAGTCTTCTGCATCGGGAGTTGTGGCCAGGGGAGTTAGATTATCTTTTTCTTCTTCACACCTCAGAATACTGCTGTTTCTTTTTGTGCAGTTTCTTTTGTTTCTACAGGAAAACATTGATTTCTAGCATCCTTCTTTTATCTTGCTCCACCTAAACTATAAAATACATTTGAGCCATTTTGAAAATGAAACAAAATTATTTGGGAGTTAAGAAGTGCCCCCAAAATTCTGAAATAAAATATCAAAAATACAGAAAAAGTACTGCATTAAAATATACTGTAAAACATTGATTTTAAAAAAGCTTTTGAAACAATGAACTCCAGCACCCATGGAGTTCCCCTTGCTCCCATTCCAATCAGGTTCTGAAGGAAAAGGAGGACAAAGAAACCACAAATACCATATTGTAGCTCAAAGTATTCACATATTTTTGCATGAAACATGAGGCCTTAATGGGCTTGTTAATAAGAAGTGCACAAACCCTTACCAGCATTAGTGCTTCCCCATCGCATTATACCACTCTGTGCACAACAGGAGCACAGCAGTAAGTTAATCATTGCTGACAGGACCTGTGAATAAGAGACTTACCAGTCTGGATCTATTTTTTGTATCTGTGGGGAAAACATTCCATTGAATTATCACATAATATATCTGTACACTTGGTAGCATTTAGCAGTCTTCCCTTAAGAATCAGTATATACTTAATGTCTCTTGGCATCACATTATTACTGTGGTTTACATTTTACAAATTACTGTTTAGCACACCAATAGTTCTGTGAATAAAATGCACTGCCTGATGTGATAGGGCCACACTGATCCAAAAGGTCCCAGTTTAGATCCCTGGTCTATAGAGAGTTGGCTGTTCTCAGCAGCAGTGGTAATAGATTTGTAAAATTAGCCTCAGCATCCCTGGCTTGGTGGGGGAGGGGGAATAAAAACAAAGTCAGTATTCTCCCCTCTGAATCTACCTGGAAAGGTTAGGATTGGGTGCGCTTGTTAGGCCCTCCATCGCCATCTACGGACCTGCAGAAAGAGTGAACATGGTTACGGAAGGCCTGCCAATGGCGGTGGAAGGATGTCGCAGCACATTCACAGGAAGAAAGTCGGGAAAAGAACCTTAACTGTTGGCTAGAAGTAGACATTTTTGCAAATTCTGAAGTTTGTTATTTTTTCTCTCACTCTCTTATCCTGTTCTAAAATAATGATAGCTCAGTCTCTTAATTAACCAGTTAGCTCTACACCGAACCCAACTTAAGATGCTTAAGGTTTCTCATTTCAATCTGAATGAAGTATCTCAAAAGCAGCCAATTGCTAAAAATGCTAACAAAACTATTCAAACACTACTGCGCTCAAGACTAAATTCAAAATGTTCAGCTTTCTATTGCTAACCATTTATTTTATGAACATTAATACATTTGTACTTTGGTATCATCCAGTTTCAGGAAATTGTTAGTTCTATTACAACGACAGTCATCCAGTTATGAAGAGCTTGCATTCTGGTGTAATTCAGAACACACCATGATACATATTGCAAGCAACACTGCACGTCACTGTACCACACAATCTCTGCCAACACACCATACCGTATTCATTTTAACCAGTTTACGATGTGTTTTTACGGATATGTACCAGGAGCCTAATGTTGGAAATAATTTCAGTCCAATGTAAAACACACACTGAAAAATGTCAATCCAAGTATGAAGCATAGAAAATTAAAATGCACTAAGCCAGTTTTGGGCTTTATAGCCATTGGGTCAGGCAAAAGTTTTTTTTTCAAAAAAGTAAAAGGAGTTTGTATTTTACTGGATTATGGTATAGATACACAGCTGCAGAATCCAGAGGGTAAGAATATATATATATATAGGTGCCTAACAAATAAAACTATTCAAATACATTTAGTCAGGATACGTTAATCTCCTTAGGTACAACATTTTTTACAGCATCCCTTACAAACACCCCAAATATGTGAGAAACAGCAGCTTCTCAAAATTCAGGATGGAAACAGCTCAAAAAACACAATTCTTAATTTTTAAACAGATGCATCCACTGGGCCAGTCGGAAATCTCAAAACAGCCGCCACAGAACTGCACTATAAATAATTTCTGAATGTGAAACCTCTTTACAGTTAGGCAGTTGCTGTACTTCATTTTTCAAAAAACAAAATACAGTTTCCAAAGTGATTCAAAACATTAAGATGTAGAAAAAGGAATTTTGGGTCATGATCTCCTCTGCCAAAACTGATCAGTATGCCAGGATTATCCTGGAACATAAAAGATTTCCACTGGCTTCTTCTCTCCACTACCAACTGTCTGCTTAAACCCCTCCACCCTCACCAACAACTGCAAGGAGCTCATGGACTTCTTTGTCACGAAGATTGAAATCATCCATTCAGCTGTCTCTGCTACACCGCTCCCTTCCCCATGACCACCAAGCCAAGCTTCCCTCAAGGTTCCCCTGTCTTAACCCTGAAACCACATCTTTCTCTAGTTTCTCTCCTACCTCTCCACATGCCCTCTCCAAGCTCACCTTATCCATGAGACCTACCTAGTGCTCTCGTGACCCATTCCTACTAAACTGCTGATCACCCAACATCCCATCCTGGCCACCCTAGCCGATACTGTAAACTGTTCCCTCTCTTCAGGTACTGTCCCTCCCCTTTCAAATCTGCCATCATCACGACCCTCCTCAAAAAACAAATCTTTGACCCCTCTGTCCTTACAAACTGCCACCCCATCTGCAACCTCCTTTTCCACTCCAAAGTCTTTGAATGTGTTGCCGCCTCCCAAATCCGTGCCCATCTTTCCCACAATTCCATGTTTAACCCTTTCCAATCAGGTTACCGGCACTGCCATAGCAGTGAAACAGCCATAAATCAAAGTCACAAATTACGTCCTTTGTGACGGTGACCATGGTGCACTATTCCCCCTCATCCTTCTCGACCTCTCTGTAACCTTTGACACGGTTGACCACATCGTCCTCCTCTAATGTCTCCTCCACTGTCCAGCTGGGTGGGACTGCCCTTGCCTAGTTCTATTCTTATCTACCCAGTCATAACCAGAGAATCGCCTGCAACGGCTTCTCTTCCTGCCTCGCACCATTAACTCTGGAGTCCCCCAAGGATCTATCCTTGGCTGCCTCCTATTTAACACCTACATGCTGGCCCTCGGCGACATCAGCCGTAGACGTGACGTCAGGTTCCACATTCATGTTGACAATGCCCAGCTCTCTCTCATCACCACCTCTCTCGACCCCTCCACTGCCTGGGTTGTCAGCCTGCTTGTCTGACATCAGTCCTGGATAAGTCGCAATTTCCTCTAAACAGTGGGAAGACCGAAACCATTGTCTTCAGCCCCTGCCACAGACTCCGTTCCCTCGCCACCAATTCCATTCGCCCTCCCTGGTCACTGTCTGAGACTGTTGGCAACCTCAGCATCCTACGTGACCCTGAGCTGAGTTTCCGACCCCAAATCCACTCCATCACCACGACCACCTACTTCCACCTTCATAACAGCACTCATCTCCACCCCTGCCGTAGCCCATCTGCTGCTGAAACAGTCATCCATGCTTTTGTTAGCTCTAGAGTCGACTATTCTAAGGGACTCCTGGCCGGCCTCCCATCTGCACCCTCCATAAATTTGAGCACACTCAAAACTATGCTGCCGGTAACCTAACCCGCACAAAATTCTGTTCACCCATCACCTCTGTGCTTGCTGATCTACACTGGCTCTTTGCCCACCAACTACTCGAACCTCGCCCCTCCCTATCTCTGTAACCTCCACCAACCCTACAAACCTCCAAGAACTGTGTGTTCTTCCAACTCGGACCACTTACGCAGCTACCATTTCCTTCATTCCACCTTTGGCAGTGGAGCATTCAGCCGTTTAGGCCCCAAGCACTGGAATTCCCCTTCTAAACCTTTCCAACTCTGCACCTCTCTCCTCTCCTCTAGGACCCTCCTTAAAACCTACTTCTTTGACCAAGCTTTTAGTCACCCCACCTAATATCTCCTTCTTTGGCTAGGTGTCCGATTATACTCCTGTGAAGTGTCGAGATGTTTTTGTACGTTAAAGGCGAAATATAAATGCAAGTTGTTATTGTTGTCACATTGTTTACAATGAAGTTGTTATCTCAATGGATTTCAATCTTATTTTGCAAAGTTATTGATGCCCTTTGGCCAACAGAATGAATACTGAAGCATAAGTTGAATATATAGCTAACACGTTGGTAAACGGCATGTAGTGGCAGGGAAACAATCTAAATAAGATAGGAGTCATGTTGCAAGGTCAACAGGAGGTTGTGCTCTGTTGGACAAATATTTTAAACCAGTGTCAGTGACATGGTTTTGCCTGCAAAAGTATTTATTTTTCATTGTCGACACGGATTAAATAGTCCAACGTAGCTTTTTTTAAATTTTGGACTTAACAGAAATATTTTTCTTGGGAACTGCATATATTTTGCAACGACCTTCATAACACTCTATTTAACACCAACCAAGTTTGATGTTTGTAATGCTAAGCCAGTACCCCCAAGTGATCAACAGTGTGTCAGAATAATGTCCAAAGCTGAAAGCTGTAATGTGCTCCAGGTGTCATCATGGAACTGCCTTCAGAAAGAAACAGGCAATAGAGTCAGCAATAACTATCTGATGACCTTTCATCTCCAATACTATAAAAGACACTTATTCAGCTGAGCTACTGTACCATGTATGGCAGTGAAAGTGATTGCAGACATGACGTATAGTGAAAAAAATGAATTTTTTTTAACTGCAAAAGATTACTCAGAACAATATCATCACTCTGATAAAGGACAGTCTTGAGCACTTCTATAACCCTAAGCCATTGATTTAGGTTTATCAATTGCGAGTGAGAACAAAAGAAAAAAATATCTGTAGATACACTTAATGCACAGTAAACAAAATCTATTGAAATCAACTGTGAAAACTGTATGTCAGTTTCAGCAAGAATGTCACAGAAAAACACCAAAGTTGTTTATGCTGTACACACATATTGAAATGGAAAACAAAACCTACTGCAGGAAGATTACAAAACTAATTCAGAAAAATCTGAAGTATTTAGATGGACTTTATGTAGAGGAACAAACGTGGCAGACAGTGACAGAATGACAACACAATGCAGCCGCTTCGGCACTACTTCATTATCCAAAGGTTTTCTAGTCTCCAAAGACGAAGCATGCACTTTCAACAGATTTAGCATGGAGATTGAGATTTTCAAATCTAACCAGAGAGAAATAAACGCAAGGTATTCCACCCCTTTTTCCTCAATTTTTTCTCCTCTCTAGCGAGTGACTCTGTGCTGGGGCATGATTCCACAGGTGCCGAGTGCCATCTAGCAACCATGCCCACCAATCATATTATGACAGTCACTGTTACTGGGCTATTGGATCATACAAACATACGAATTAAGAGCAGGTGTAGGCCATTCGGCCCCATGAGCCTGCTTTGCCATTTGATATGATCCTGGCTGATCTGATTGTGACCTCAACCCTACTTTCCCATCTACCTACTATAACCTTTGACTTCCTTGTTAATCAGGAATTTATCTAACTCAGCCTTAAAAATGTTCAATGACCCTGCCTCCACCGATCTCTGGGGAAGGGAGTTCCACAGACTCACGACCCTCTGAGAAAAATTTTTTCCTCATCTCCGTCTTAAATGGGAGACCCCTTATTTTTTAAACAGTGGCCCCTAGTTCTAGTCTCTCCCACAAGGGGAAACATCCTCTCAGCATTTACCCCTTCTAGTCCCCTCAGGATCTTATATGTTTCAATAAGATCACCTCTCATTCCTCTAAACTCAATGTATACAGGCCCAACTTGTCCAACCTTTCCTCATAAGATAACCACCTCATCCCAGGAATCAGTCGAGTGAAACTTCTCTGAACCACCTCCAAAGCAATTATGTCCTTTCTTAAATAAAGGAGACCAAAACTGCACTCAGTATTCTAGATGTGGTCTCACCAATGCCCTGTACAACTGTAGCAAAACATCTTTACTTTTATATTCCATTCCCCTTGCAATAAATGACAACATTCCATTTGCCTTCCTAATCACTAGCTGTGCCTGCATACTAACTTTTTGTGATTCATGTACTAGGACACCCAGATCCCTCTGTACTTCAGAGTTCTGCAATCTCTCTCCATTTAAATAATAATGCTTTTCTATTCCTCCTACCAAAGTGGACAAGTTCACATTTTCCCACATTATACTCCATCTGTCAAATTTTTGCCCACTCACTTAACCTATCTATATCCTTTTCCAGACTCCTTGGGCTCGAATTTAGCAGGCCTGCGGGTTCCCAGCGGGTGGTCCTCCGGGACCGTGGTCAACACGCTCGGCGAAATTAGTGGGTTGCCCACGCGATCGTAGCAGGCAACCCACTAATAGGAATCAATTACCTGCTCCTCCGGGGTCCACGGCGCTGGCCTGCGCGTCGGTCGGGCTGCGCATGCGCAGTACGATCTGTCAGCTGGAGGCTCTCTAGTTAAAGGGGCAGTCCTCCACTGACAGATGCTGCAACCAATGGGACAAATTGCAGCATGGAGCAGCCCAGGGGGAAGGCTGCTCCCAGTTTAATGATGCCTCACCCCAGGTATCATCAGGTGGGGTGAGGAGGAGGGGGAGGACACAGATCTTCCCCCCGGCGGGCGGGAGGAAGCGGTCTGCCTCTGCCACCAAGAAGGCCTGGCTCGAGGTGGCAGAGGGGGTCACCTGCGCCACCAACATATGGCCCACCTGCATACAGTGCAGGAGGCGCTGCAATGACCGCAGTAGGTCCGCCACAGTGAGAACACGAAGTCTTTCCCCTACACTCCGTCTGCCACAACACTGCCCCCACCCCAAATCTCCTTCGGCACCGCCAACACTATTCTGTCACATCACCCTTCATACCCACTCACACCCCATCCTCATCTTACCTCCACCTACTCACCTCGCCAGTACTCATCCTGCCACTAACACGCAACCCAATCCTCATACAATCTCATGGCTCCATCCCATACTCACCCTCTCGTGCATCTCCCTCACGGCCAGCCTCACTCAACCTGCCACCACCTGTGCTGCAGCCACAGGGCATGCATCACATATGTGCAGTAGGCAGCGTAAGGCAAACGTCTCGTCAGCATGAAGGGGGTGCACAAGGGTGTCTGAGGGTTTGTCATGGGTGTTACCCATATTGCATTTCAGAGCAACAAACAGCACACATTATATTGACACCACCACTGCCATGTCTCCGCGAATCCTGTCCGTTGTGTCCAATAATGCCCGCTCCTGGGTATCACTATGAGGACCCACCACTGATGCCACCCATCGTGTTACTGCAGAGTAGGTGCAGGTGTATTTGCAGGGCTCGTCCGCGCAGATGACTGAGAGACATCGGCGGTGTAGCCGGCTGCACCCTGGAAGGATGCGGAGGAGAAGGTGTGGAGGGCAGTGGTGACTTTGCCAGCGACAGGTAAGCAGTTGGTGCTGGGGCCAGCCAGGAGCAGCTCGGCATGAAAGAGGCTGCAGATCTCCACGACTACATGTCGAGCGAATCTGCGCCTCCCTGTGCACTGCTGCTCGGAGAGGTCCGGGGAGCTACGCCTCGGTCTGTGGACCCTGTGGCGAGGGTAGTGCCCTCTGCGACGCGTCTCTCTCTGCGGTAGCCCTCCCTCCTGCTGTGCAGGTGGGCGTGCAACAACACCGTGTTGGGAGGATCCACGTCTCTGCGGCGGACGGCGTGGACTGCGAGGCTGCTGGTGCTGGTCATGCTCTTCGTCCTCCGAGGGTGTCCACACACCACCCAATTGGCAGGTGTTGGTCTGAGGGGTTGTGCAGGGTAGGTGTGTGGTTCCTCGGACTGGGGCTGCGGTTTCGTGTCGGTCTGTCCTCTGGCTTGGCGGGGGGTGGTGGAGGGCAGGGGTTGCCCTATGTGACGCGGTGGCCTCCTGCGTGGGTGAGGGCTCTCCCCCGTGGAGCGCACCTTGGCACATGCCACAGGCTGCTGGCTGCAACACGCCTGGTTGGAGGGAGACTGTTTCCCCCAGTGTGGGAAACTCACTGCTTGAACCTAAAATCCCACACTTCCTCTTTTGACAGCTGCTTCAGCTCATTAACTGACCACAACGAGCAAGTTAAGTACTCTCAAGTGGAACCCCGCTGGCTTTAATTGCCTGCGGGATTCCCACCAGCGGGGCTTGCGCGCGCAGCCCCGCACGTTAGCGCGGTACCCGGAAGTGGCCGGGATTTCGTCGCGATCCAGTCACGTGACCGGAGATCGGGATTTTCGGGGCCACCCTGCTGGTAACCCGCCGGAAACACGCTCCTAAAATCGAGCCCCTTATGTCCTCTTCACAACTTGCTTTCCTAACTAACTTTGTGTCATCAGCAAATTTTGTAACCACATATTCGGTCCCTTCATTCAAGTCATTGATATAGATTGTAAATAGGTGAGGCCCAAGCACTGATCCCTGTGGTACTCCACCCGTTACATCTTGCCAACCTGAAAATGACCCATTTATGCCTACTTTCTGTTTCCTGTTAGCTAACCAATCCTTTATCCATGCTAATATGTTACCCACTACACCATGAGCTCTTACTTTGTGTAGTAGTCTTTGATGTGGCATCTTGTCAAAAGCCTTCTGAAAATCAAAGTACACCATATCCACGGGATCCCCTTTATCCACGTTGCTTGTTACTTCCTCAAAAGAAGTCTAATAAATTAGTCAAACACGATTTCCCTTTCATAAAGCTGCGTTGACTCTGCCTGATTGCACTGAGATTTTCTAAATGCCCTGCTATAACCTCCTTAATAACAGATTCTAGCATTTTCCCTATGACAGATGTTAAGCTAACTGGCCTATAGTTTCCCACTATCTATCTCCCTCCTTTCTTGAATAGAGGAGTTACATTCATTATTTTTCAACCTAATGGGACCCTTCCAGAAGCTAGGGAATTCTCTGCAGCCACTTCTTTCAAAACCCAGGATAAAGTCCGTCAGGACCTGGGGACTTGTCAGCTTTTAGTTCCAATATTTTTTTCGGAATCCTTTCCCTGGTGATTGTAAATGTTTTAAGTTCCTCCCTCCCTTTCACATCTTGATTCACAATTATTTCTGGCATGTTATTTGTATCCTCTTACAGTGAAGACAGACACAAAATATCTGTTCAATTCATTCGCCATTTCCTTATTCTCCATTATTAATTCCCCAGACTCACTCTCTAGAGGACCAACACTCACTTTACTTACTCCTTTTCTTTTTAAATACCTGTAGAAACTATTTTCTGTTTTTATATTTCTAGCTAGCTTTCTCTCGTACTCTAATTTCTCCCTCCTTATTATTCTTTTAGCGGGAGAGGGGAGAAATCACAGGTGACCTCTATCTTGTTCTCATCCAAAAACTTTCACATGCACATTTCCATCAGGGGTCACTGGATAGTGATCAAAAGTGAGATTCCTGGCCTAATTTCCCCTCTAACTCAGGGGAGGCCAGTTGTAGTAGTCAAACTGAGAGCAGCTAATTTAGCGCACATGGAACCTAGAACCTTCCTGGTCTGTATGGTTTAGCTACTCAAGATAAATTCATTGAGCCACTGCGGGAGTGGAGCAAGATTTTTTTTTTACATCCTGCATCTAAAAGTTGACTCCATAGTGTTAATAGGATTTCAGTAAAGTGTAAAGACGAACATGTAAAATTTACATACTATGTCCCCTTAATCTGTGGATCTGTTCTTCCAAATGTCGGTTGTGTCTAAAGAGATGTTTTAGTTATGACCTTTCATGAGCGCTGCTGACGGAGGGAATCGCAGTTTTCCTCCATCGCTGCACTTTATAGTGTAAACAAGCCTAGCTCCTTATCTGAACGCCATATAGCCACAAAATCTAGATCTATGGTTTTATCAGGTAAAGGAAGCCAGGTTTAGTTATGTAAATGTGGGGAGCCAGTTTGTGGAGCTGTGTATAAATGCACAGCCTAGCGTGCCAATGGAGACTAGTTCCCCAGCAAATATAAAAGCGGGAGAACAGTGCATGGACATAGTTTGCCTCTGCAATATATTGTGCCAAGGCATCACAGCAATCCCCTCTTCTTCCCCATAACCCCTCCCCAAACCAACTTGCTTTGGTGAGAAAAAAAAGTGAGCCCTTAATCTGGGATCTAAGTCTGCTCAACCAATTGTCTGGAAAAAACAGGAATATCTTTGTGCTGCTCAATTAGCTGGAGGGATATTACTGATCATTTTGGCCATAAATGTTTACAAACTGAATCATTTCCAGAAAAAAAACTTCAATTATGCAAATATTTGCTCCTTTTTCACTTCAATGAGAATATTTGGATGTATTGTAATCATTTAATTTCTGATAAACAGTTCTTGTTCCTCCCATTTGCATCTAAACTTGAAATAAGTACAAAAAGTAGGTATTAAATCACTCAAACAGAAAATCCAAGCTAATTATCACACAGCAACTGCCTTTGGCAGGCCTCTTAGGTAGAAATCATTACTTTGCCAGAACAATTCTTCATTATTTAAAAACAGAGTTTACTTAATAAAGCCAGCATCACCAAAATAAACATCAAAGCTTCAAGAGTTGTGCCTCAGCAGAGAGCCATATTGATCCTGGCAGTCAGGCCTCATCTACGGTGATAGCAATGTTAACTCCTTCCCAAGTTAATTTCCTTTAGAACTCATTGATTTTGCCTTAAAATATTTAGAAATTCAGCTCAATATACACAAGTCATTTAATTGGATAACATTCATAGTTTCCATCCTTTACATCCTCACTTCTTCCTTCAGCCTGGAAAATGCAAGACTAGCTACTAAATTCACCTGACTGGAGGTGCATGCCTAAAGGATCCAACAGCCCCAGTTTTTCCTGCAACTCTTCTCCTGAAGTAACCAATTTGGGCAACACTAAATTAACACTTGTCCACACATTAAGCAAAGGAGGAGGAGTTTGATTTACCCAAGTGAGCAGACTGCGCTCCCTCGCTCACGATCAGCTTCTTCTGCTGCCAGATTGCAAATCCTACTCCAATTAACACCAAAGTTGATGTTGTGTATATGGATTTTCAAAAGGCATTTAATAAAGTACCACATAATTGACTGGTTAGCAAAATTAAAGCCCATGAGATTAAAGGGACAGTGGCAGTGTGGACACAAAATTGGCTAAGGGACAAAAAGCAGAGAGTAGTGGTGAAAGATTTTCTTTCAGACTGGAGGGACGTATACAATGATGTTCCTCAGGGGTCCATATTAGGACCGCTGCTCTTTTCGATATATATTAATGACCTGGACTTAGATATAGAGGGTACAATTTCAAAGTTTGCAAGTGACACAAAACTTGGAAATGTAGTAAACAATGCGAAGGATAGCAACAGACTTCAGGAGGACATAGACAGACTGGTGAAATGGGCAGACACATGGCAGATGAAATTTAATGCAGAGAAGTGTGAAGTGATACATTTTGGTAGGAAGAATGAGGAGAGGCAATATAAACTAAATGGTACAATTTTAAAGCAAGTGCAGGAACAGAGAGATTTGTATGTACACAAATCTTTGAAGGTGGCAGCACAAGTTGGGAAAGGCTGTTAAAAAAGCATATGGGATCCTTGGCTTTATTAATAGAGGCATAAGAGTACAACGGCAAGGAAGTTATGCTAAACCTATATAAAACCCTGGTTAGACCGCAGCTGGAGTATTACGTTCAATTCTGGGCACCACACTTTAGGAAGGATGTCAAGGCCTTAGAGAGGGGGAGGAAGAGATTTACTAGAATGGTATCAGGGATGAGGGACTTCAGTTATGTGGAGAGACTGGAGAAGCTGGGGTTGTTCTCCTTAAAAGAGAGACAGTTAAGATAGAGGTGTTCAAAATCATGAACAGTTTTGATAGTTTCTCCTTATTTACTCTGTTTCCAGTGGCAAATGGGTCGGTAACCAGAGGACACAGATTTAAGGTGATCAGCAAAGGAGCCAGAGGAAACATTTTTTTTACGCAACGAGTTGTAATGATCTGGAATGCACTACCTGAAAGGGTTGTGGAAGAAGAATCAGCAGTAACTTTCAAAAGGGAATTGAATAAATACTTAAAAAGAGAAACAAATTTATAGGGCTATGGGGCAACAGCAGGGGAATTAGACTAATTGGATAGCTCTTTCAAAGAGCTGGCTAGGCACAATGGGTCAAATGGCCGCCTCCTGTGCTGTACCTACTATGATACTAAGTATAAAAGCTACAAAAAGATTCTTTTATCATTTCTATTGTGTTGAAGAATCAGTAGTTTTTAATGTAGACTAGTGACTTTTGTCAGCTTTTGCACTTACTGCCTACATTTTGAGTCCAGTATATTGCACATTAACAAATAAAAGCTTTGAGACATTAATCATTTATTATAAAAAGGTATTAATTTGATATCCAGCCATGACAATTCTTTAGCTCCAACGGTTTAGTTGCATAAATAAATCAATTAAGTACAAGACCAATTAAGAGATACTGACAATATAAAGCATTCATGACATATGGACATTATGTCTAATTTTAGTCACTACAGTTATAAAAAGAAAAACTTAACAGTAAGGATTCAAAGAACAGCAAGAAAGATGTACAGTTCCAAGTTGGAGATCACTGTTAAAAGACTCAAGAAGCAAATCTGATCACCACAGGGAAAATAAATATCCAGAGGGAGCAAGATAGGAAGCAATTTTTCTTTAAAATGATGAAAGGAATCAGTTTTGTAGATGTAGAGAGAAACGCTGTGCAGGATCAGGGCCCTAAAAATTAGCCAACAACATTGTGAGTTAAAATTTAACTGAAGGAGTAATTTTTTTCCCCTATACTTAAGAGGTATAAACTTATAGAACACAGCTGCCTCCCAGCACGGTGAATACAAACTCGGCTGAAGTAAACAGCCAATCAGCTCAACTTCTTTTCTAAACAGTATATTCTATCAGAATGCAAATATGTTTGCAATGTTCAAATGGGACTGTGGGTTCTCGATTCCAGATTCCACGAGTACTGGGGGGCAGGAAAGATGGCGAATGAAGATACAAGTATTGTAAATGGTTTCCTCTCCTCAAGTATTGTTCCCCCTTCAAAACCACCATCATCGCCCCTTAATTAAAAAAAGCAACCTCAACCCCACTGCCCTTGCAAACTACTGCCCCATCTCCAACCTCCCTTTCCTCTCCAAAGGCCTTAAACTTGTTCTCGCCTCCCCAAATCCGTGCCCATCTTTCCATGTCTGAATCGCCAATCAGGTTTTCGCCCCTTGCCACAGCACTCAAGTGGACTCAAAGTCACATCATGTCCTCAGTCACTGTGATCGTAGTGCATTTACTCTCTTCGACCTCTCTGCAGCCTTTGACATGGTCAACCACACCATCCTCCTCCAAAGCCTCTCCTCCACTGTCTGGCTCAGTGGGACTACCCTTGTTTGGTTCCACTCTTACCTATTCAATCACAGCCAGATATACACGGGTTTTCTTCCCGTCCTGGGCGTTACCTCTGGAGTCCCCCGAGGATCTACCCTGGATCCCTCCTCTTCCCTATCTACATATTTTGCATCGGCACCATCAAAAGACATGAGGTCAGCTTCCACGTCTATGCTGACAATACCCAGCTCTACCTCTCCATCACCTTTCTCAACCCCTCTACTGCTTCTGTTGTCAGAATGCTTGTTTGACATCCAGTTTTAGATTAGCTTTAATTTCCTCTAGTTAAACATTAATAAGAGCAAAGCCATCGTCTTTGGCCCCCACCACAAACTCCGTACCCTTGCCACCGATTCAATTCCCCTCCCTGGCCACTGTCTCATATTGAAAAAGACTGATTGCAACCTCGGTGTTCTATTTCACTCTAAGCAAGTTTCCAACCCCGTGACGTCTCAATCACAAAGACAGCTTACTTCCACCTCCATAACATCACCCACCTCTGCCCCTGCTGTAGCCCATCTGCTGCTGAAACTCTCAACAACTTACTATGACACCTCCAGACTCGATTATTCCAATGCTCTCCTGGCAGGCCTCCTATCCTTCACCCTCTGTAAACTTCAGCTTATCCAAAACTCTGCTGCCTGTATTCTATCCTGCATCAAGTCTGGCTCAGCCATCAGCCCTGCAGTTGCTGACCCATATTGGCTCCCACCCCCACAATGCCTCCAGTTTAAAATTCTTACCCTCATGATTAAATCTCTTCTTGCCCTCAATCCTCCCCATCTCTGTAATCTCCTCCAGTCCCACAAACTCCACTTCACCTTCACCTGCCCCACCCCCAACCCCCCAGAAGTCTGTGTTGCTCTGATCTGGACTCTCCCTTTTCTCCATCATTGGCAGCTGTGTCTTTAGTTGTCTTGGCCTAAAACTCTGGAATTCTCTCCCTAAAGCTCTCTACCTCCCTCTCCTCTTTTAAGACCCTCCTTAAAATCCATCTATTTGACCAAGCTTTTGGTCAGCCCTCCTAAGATGATCTTCTTTGCCATGGCATAATTTTTTTGTCTGATCATACTACTGTGAAGTGCCTTTTACATGTTAATAGCACTAAATAAGTGTGGTGGTGGTGGTGTTGTTGTACACAAAGGAGCAAGCTAAATGGCCTTTTCTCAATCCTGCATTCTTAGGAGACCACCAGGACCTGGGCTTTTGAGATCAAAGACTGGAGTTTTCCTGCATGCTTGAACACACTGCACTGATGCCAAACAAATAGACAGTTTGTTATTGGTAGCAAAACTAGAAATTACATTTCTATAGCATTCCTTGTGAAGAGATATCTCAAACCACTTTCAAGATCAGAGGAAAACAGTGGATACTAAGCAGGAGGTGGAAAAATTGGATAAAGGTAAAGGTGGGGTGAGGCAAAGGCACAGTTAAAGGAAAACGGTTTTAGGAGAGAGGTGTCAAGACGGAGGAAGGGAGGAATGTAGAGCACAGCACCAAGATCAGTTATCCTCAGCATCCCACGGTATGCATTTTAATTAAATGGATTTGAAATTTATATGCTCTGTTGTATGGAACAACGTGGCCTACAAAGGCAAAAACTTGGACAGTCTTGGTGTAGGTCGAAGCTTTTGAAACTTGCCTAACTGAAGCATAAGCACAAGGATATCCCAGGGATATCAGATCAAATTTCTGTCCATCTAGCATCAGATTCCTGTATTTTTTTTTTTACTTACTAGCATATTATTTCTGTTGCTATATACTAATAAAAATGTTTGCTGCAACAATAGTGGTGTTTTTCTTTGGTTAGCTGACACTTTGGAAGTTAGTACAGAGGTCCCAGGAATGTATCATTATTTGCAGGGGTTCCTCTACACAGAAAAGTTTGAAAACCACTGGAATAGGTCACCTGCAACTAGTGAAATATAAAACATCTCTCACAATTATTCCTTTATACCATGGATGTAAAAAGAGTGAAGTAATTTTAGTGACTCTCTTCCTTTTACTAGCAGATCTACCATGGTTCTGCTCATGGTTGTAAATTTAAACAGGAATAATCAATACATAAAAGAAAATTGTGTTCCTCACCTATTGCATAAATAAATCAGTCCCTCATCTACCAGTTACATAAAAGGTGTGACACTCACTCCTCTAATAAACAGTACAATACACGTGGTATAATCACCTTTTGGATAATATTTACAGTGGCTCACTAGGGGTTGGTGTTTCAATCAGTGAATATCCTAGTCTGAACTATATCCCCACAGGTTTGTTTTGGAGCAATATATTTGTGTTTCTTAACAATTACTTCTGACTTCAGCATCAGCAGAAAGACATTATTTCTGGAGTATTCACGATCTCTGCAACATACTTCCTGTAATATAAGCTCACCATTTTGGTGAAGTAATACAATTTTAGGAGGAAAACAACTATAAAGCAAATGATAATGAATGAACAATACATTGGTGGAAAAAAAATAGTATTGATCAGTATTATAAAGCTGCTCGCCCACTGCTTCGTATAAATTCCCATTCTGAAAGTGTTTTCTGTCTTTCTCAGCGTTAAAAGGAAAACATTTTAACTATAAGCCAAGCAAACGGAATCCTTTAACAGGAATCATTTGTAGTATTACTAGAAGGAAATAACAAAAACAGCTGGTCTCTCCCTAAAAACAAATAAATCAACAATCTCCAGAATCTCAAACCGGAGACTAGCACTCCAGCTTCTCTAGTTGCAAGAAACATGAAGTAATTAGACTGTTGGTTAAAAAGGAGCTCAAAATTCCAGAGCTTGTGTTGCTTCAGAGCAGGAATAAGATTTGTTAAGCAGACACACAAGCTTGCTCAGAGCTGGGACGGCTAGGTTGGCTGATTTCCTGAGCAAATTGGAACTCAGGAAATCAGCTGATCTGCAGTACCCAATGTCGGGTGTGTTTGTGCACCCACTTAAAACACTTACTCTGAAGCAGTTGAGCTTGATACTCAGATGTTGACAATGCTTCGACCCCCCCCCCCCCCACCTTCTGATTAGTTCTAGATTTGGTGCGAAATGAGAGCTAGCAGCCAGCCTCTCGATGGAGCAATGGAGGGCTCTTGATCAATGGAGCAGAGATTTGGAGCAAGGGTTGAAACAGCAAGAGGGCCAGAGTTGTGGAATGTCTTTAATTATTGCTGTCCATTGAGTTGGATTCCATGGCTGTGGCAGCATTGGTGCAGTCTGAGAAGGAGCTGGGGTTGTTCTCCTTAGAACAGAGAAGGTTAAGAGAAGATTTGATAGAGGTGTTCAAAATCATGAACGGTTTTGACAAAGTAAATAAGGAGAAACTGTTTCCAATGGCAGAAGAGTCAGCAACCAGAGGACACAGATTTGAGGTGTTCGGCAAAAGAGCTAGAGGTGACATGAGGAAACATTTTTTTAAAAAAACACGGTGAGTTGTAATGGTCTGGAATGCACTGCCTGAAAGGGTGGAAGCAGATTCAATAGTAACTTTCAAAGAGGAATTGGATAAATATTTGAAGGGAAAAAATTTACAGGGCTATGCAGAAAGAGCAGGGGAATAGGACTAATTGGATAGCTCTGTCAAAGAGCCTGCACCGGCACGATGGGCCGAGTAGCCTCCTCTTGTACTATACCTATTATATTACTGTAGACATAAACTCACCCAATCCCCACTCCAATCAGGTCTGCCTTTATTGGCGTTGGCCCAGAGCTTTGTCAATCAAACATGAATCAATCAAGTCAGCACGTGTTTACCAGTAGCCAATGAGATTACGAGGAAATGTTCTAAACAGTACAATCACACAATTACTATTAGCCTATGAGTTTGATTAAAAGCACAGTTTACGTCTGTATTACGGTTTCAGTGCCATTACTCTGATACAGATCCCTCCAAGGGTCAAATGAAACATCATTATTTTCAACTCTGCCAATGATGATCTCACACTTGCAACACAAGCAATGCTGTTCCTTGCTTGACATCCAGCAATGTATTTCAATTAATGTGCAAGTAATGCTCAAATAATCCTCAGCATTTTTTTTAAAAAGGAGAAGCTGCACACTGGGAAGATATTTTTCCTTTACTAACTACTGACAGCAGTCTAATTGTTACTAATATTTAACTTAAGCAGCTCACTATTAAATAATATCCATCTTATCCTGGTATTTCCTCTGTTGGAATTTATGAGAAATATTACCAGCAACTTTTGAAGCTGCATTTAAACTTTTAACCCCAGATTGTGACCAGTTTTAGAATTCATGATAAGAAGCCTGGATTCTGGTTCAACTTCAAAAATCTATTCTAGTAATATAAATCAAGCTAAATAACTAGGGACAGGAATGAAGTAAGTAAACTCTCCAAATTTCTCAACAAATTTTGACCCACGGTTGATTTATCTCTTCTGTTCGAACACTCATCCCAGACCTACAGCCTGTAAAAGATGGCTCTCAAAATCAAATTAATACAGAAGTTCATTATAGTCACTGTTGTAATGTACGGAAACGCGGCAGCCAATTTGTGCAAAGCAAGGACCCACAAACAGCAACACTTTCTTAGTTACCGGATGTGACTACTATATTGTTACTGACTCGAAGTGCTGCTTTTTATTTCTACCACCGTATATTTTGCTCTCACAAGGACCAGTTTTAGTAACACAAAAATGCATCTGGCTGAAGGTGCAACAGCAAAAATGGTACTTACCTATTGTATTTGGCTGGTAAAGCTCCTCTCCCAGAGCAGTTGTCACCTGCCCTGCTGTCAGACAGAACGGGATTGGGAAGATGGTACACTTCCCAGGCTTGAGCTACAGCAGAGAGGGGTGGAATGAAGCTGAAGATGGATTTGTTATCGCCGCTGGTGTGCGCCAGTTCCGTGCTGTATAGATAAATGGGCTCCTTGCCTGCACCATGGGCTGCTGCTGCCCCGCTGGCAGCTCTGCAATAACCCCTGCTGACTTGCTCCTGTTTGATAACTCCAGGAGTGACCAATTCGATGTAGTTCTCCTGTTCCTGCTTCACCTCGATGGGGGTAGGGGCTGTGGCTGGCAGCGGGGCCCAGATATTCTCCTTGCTCTCGGTACACCGACTTTCAGGAGTTGGCCAGGGAGCAATACACTCCTCAATGGGCTGCGGATCCACCAGGTTGTCCCCGAGCAGGATGGGCTCGGACAGAGGCGACAGCAAGCCCGACTCATCGTCACTGTAGAAAGCCGCCAAGCTCCAGGGGCTGCCCTGCTGCTTCTTCCCCCTCGGTGATGGGAAGAACTCAAGATCAGGCAGAAAATCCACTGAACCGCAATCCTCGAGGAGATCATCCCCACAGCCACCTGGGTACAGCCCAATTTCCGTCTCGCTCTTCGCTCTATTCCCTGGCTCCTGCAACTCATTCAGAGCAGCGAGGCTCTGCTCCAACTCAGACAGGTCGCTGGCAGCCTGGGAAATGTGCTCCTGCTGCCCGCTAGTTCCGTTTGTGATCTCAAATCCAACCAGTTGCTGCTTGTTATTGTTGTTGCCGCCAGATGGCAGGAACTGCATCAGGGACCCAGGTGCAGCTGTCAGCATTTCCCCACCTTCCGTTACTCCTTTATAGTCTTTCAGATTGCCACTCCCTCCACTTAACCCATCAGTAACCGCACTCCAGATGTGTTTTCCTGGCTTCATCCTCTCATCCTCTGCCAAATTTGCCATCACTGGGCTGGGCACTCACAGCACAACCTGAAACAAAGATAATGACATTTCAGCCGGAATGCTTAACATCATAAAACAAACACAGAAAATGAAATACGAGCATCAGTTTTCAGCATCTTCCAAGACACTCCAACACTTCAAACTTTCTCCGAGTCTGATTCAATCATGCACGTCTATCTCAGACTTAATCTCCAATTTCCCACTAATCACGTGTAGTCTGAAACTCTAATACAATTCCACTCCATCTGTTATAAGGTCTGACCTATGAGGCATAGAATTGATCCATTCTGTGGAATCAAATCATGTACTCAGATCCAGGAACTGCAATTTCTGCAGCTCAAACATTGCAATAAACTGTTTCGTCACTTTGAAATCATTTATTCTGCTGCCTCTGCTGGTTTCCCCTTTCCCTCTGCCCACCAAGCCAAACCTACCCCCAGACTCCCCCCTGTCCTAGCCCTGGTCCAACTGTTTCTCTAGTTTCACTCCTATCTCCCCTTGTGCCCTCTCCGACCTCACTTTGTCCACGAGAACCACCTCCCCTCCATTGACCCCATTGTCACTGAACTGCTGAACACCCAACTTCACTTCTTTGCCCCTATGCTAGCTAACATTGTAAATGGTTCCCTCGCCTCAGGTACTGTCTCCCTCCCTTTCAAAAGCACTATCATCACACACCCCCCCTCAAAATACCCACCCTCGACTCCTCTGTCTGTGCAACCTGCTGCCCCATCTCCAAAGTCCTTGAACATATTCACCTCTCCCACCTTCATGCCCACCTTTCTTGTAACTCCATATCCAAATCTCTCCACTGAAACACCCTTAATGAAATTATATCCTATGTGACTGTGGTGCATTTTCCCTCCTTAACCTCTCTGCAGCCCCATTATTACTGGAGTTCCTTAAGGATCTATCCTTGGCAGCCTCCTCCTCCTCATTTACATGCTGCCCCTCAGTGACATCATCCACAGACATGTGGTCAGCTTCCACATGTGTGCTAATCACATCAAAACAATTAAAAGCCTTTAAGCCTGTATTTCTTGCTGTAATATTGGACGATCAAAATCCAAGTGCAATGTAACAAAAATATAATTTACATAATAAATTATCCAACATCTCTTCCCAACTATGTTCTCCATCCATATAGCATGCAGAACACCATGCATCTTTGCAAATGGTACTCAGCAATCACAGAAAAAGTTATGAATGACTGGATTCATTTTAATTTGTGTTTAACTGGATTATAACCTCTTCTGAATCCCATATCAAAGCACCTGTTGTGCTAGTAGAACACTGGTCTGAGCCAGCAATCATATTTAATAAACAACCTTGATGAAGCCCTTCAAGTCCACATTGCTTCGGGTAATTGCTCAACACTAGGTTTTCATTGGTGAATTTGCACCTCATTGTGTCAGTCACCTGCACGAGAAATGCAACTTAGCATTCATTTCACCAACAGCAAACTTGGGCTATAAATATCTGCTCTTCCCAGAGGACTGGGAAACATTGCTGTGGTTAATTTAGACTATAAAGTTTCTCAATCCTCTGGGAAGTTCACTGCCTTTGATCGTCCAATATTACAGCAAGAAATACAGGCTTAGTTACAATGTAGACTATGTGATCAAAGCTCAATGCAAGGACTGAGTCTCCGTGCCTGGTGGACAGTCCATGTCTAGACAGGTATAGGCACTAAAACATCTAAACGTAGATATCACGGCATATCTCCTTCACCTGTTGGTGTCTTTCAATTCTATTTACTAGTCCATCATGCTACCAGCCTCTCTGTATGTCACAGTCTCCTTACTGATGCCTCTTTGTTTTGCTATGATTATATTTTTATTCACCCATCTGCATTTGCATTATTCCAACTAAACATTTATTTTGTCTGGCTCCATAAATGATTTACCTTTCAAGTTTATAGGGAACCGGGACCATCAGTAAACAAATGCTAAATAAAACATTACCAAAGAAAATTAATAACTAGTTCTTCAGAGACATGTACTGCATTTTTAAAAATGAACTTCAAAACAAACCTAAAGCGGATTCAGAAAAGGGGACAGCACAGCTGTCAAAAGTGGAAAAACCCCTTTAATAAATGAGCAGAATTTCATCTCAATTTAGCCACCATTAAAAAAACAAAATGTTGAATTGATAAGCTCTAAAATGAAATGACTAGGAAATGCTCGGCTTTTTGAAGCAGGTACACTTTAAAGCCCCAACAAGGGCTTCCAACTCAGGTTTAAGGTGTTCACCTTTTGCTAACAGGAGAGTGCACACCCTTCCATGCAAGGGTGTGCACTCTCCTGTCCCCAGGTCCTATTCAAATCACGTGTTTCTTCGATTGCATGGTTTCCTCTTGCATGGAGACTCAGTCCTTGCATTGAGCTTTGATCACATAGAAATTTAATGAGTAATTCACCATCAATTTCAGACGAGATTTTGTCCATTCATAGTCAGTGGTCGGAAAATCCTGTCCACAGTACAAGCAGATTCAGGGCAGATTTCAAGTCTGGGAGAAGCATCTTTGTGTCTAAAATACCACCAACAGGTCCTTGGGACCTGTTGCACTAACAGACACCCACAAAATCAACTGACAAAACAGAGAAAAGCACAAAATGTCTCAAGAAAACCTGAATTTACTCTAGTTGATCTGACAGGACCCAGCCCAGCACTGGCACAGACCGTGGAGGCTGCTTAGATGTGTGGTGACATTCTCTGTAAACTTTCCCATTATTCTACGAGCCGTTACCCAGCTCATTACAGCAGCTTGTGAACATCTGCCTACGCTTCTCGGTGTCAGGTTTTAATCCACAGTATTTTGGATGCATAGAGCAGTCACTGACAAGTTAAACGGCAGTCACTGGAGGCGCTGGACGGGACCGTCTGCATCTCGTACGAGCTCTTCAGGTGCTTAAATGGCTCCAGGGTCGGATCGGTGCCAAAGCTGCAGTTTGTTTGTATTTAACCTATTCCTAGAATATATTTAAACCCAAGTAGCACAACATTAACTAAACGGAGTCCGTTAAATATCCTGGGTACTACCGTCTGTCAATCAGAGCAGGAGTAGCCTCCACCAGTCGCTCCCGGGCGACAGTCCCAGAGGACTCCCAGGCCCGAGAGTCGTCACTTTCGGACTCCCTACCACCCCTACTTTCGAGGCCGAGGCCTAGGGCCAGACTCGAAATCAAGAGCCGTTCCCCCCCCCCACCCCCCACCTCGAACGCAACTTCCGAGCCCGTAAACTGACGCGACCCCCCGGGCGTAGCTGCAACCTGTTGGCTGTCGCTTCGCCGCTGCCAGTTGGTTGCTGAATTTCAGTCGGCGTTGCGGTACCCACCTCATGGCGCCGCTCAACTCCGCGCCGTCACCCCGCTCTCGCTGTTTTTGTTTTAAAAAAATCCAAAAATATCCCCACGGCTGTCACTCGACTCGAAGCAAAAGATCGAGAACAAACCTCAACAGCGCGGGCCACGCAACACGGCGCCGTGCGCGCTCCCGGTCCGGAAACGTGGGCCCGAAGAACGTCACAACGCTGATTTTAAAGCGGCACCACAAATTCCCCACAAAACAATCAAAAAAGTTTATGAAGAAAACAGACGCACACATTAGACTATTAATCTAAACTAACATACACGTTTTGAATTACAGATTTTTTTCACGTAGAACTAATCGAATAATTGAGACAATTATAGATTAAAGTTGGACACCCCAAAAATAGTGACATGTCAAACTTTTCTTCTGGAGCAGGACCGCTTTAAGAAATGTTTCCGTGTAACTCTGCGGGTTTCATTAAATTTTATTCGGAAATTCTGACTCTCACGGTGTCTGCTCCCCCCACGCCCAACCCCGTAGTTTGATGCCATTTGTTGTAAGTTTTTGATCGATCGCTGTGTCTGCGAGTTGGGGGCGTTTGCGAGATGTGCACGCGCAGGATCTGCACGTTTTTAAAATCTAAAGTCCGAATCTCCGCCGAAAAGGGAGGCGGAAAAGAAAACGAGAAATGCAGGGAAAGAGGGGCGGGGCGGGGAGGGGGGAAACTTCTGTTCTCTTTGCAAAAAAAAAAATGAAATCCTGTCAATAAACTCAATCTGAGTTGAGGTCTCAACGCCCAGGCACGTCAAATGCCCGACCCCCTGCCAGAGGAAATGCCAAATAAAATAACGATTTATTAAGAAATATGGCACGAGCGGGTTTGCAACAGTTTGGTCTAGGGTCAGCTGTCAACGCAACTACCCGTTTTCCTTTTAATTTGCATCGTTTTGCGCAATACTTATTCCAACTTACGTCCACAAACATTCGGTCCTACTGCAATATAAAAAAATCCTCGGTGAGAAAAGGAGTAATGTCTGCGAATTGACCCTTTCAACAGGATCCTGAAGCGGAAAAAAAAACCGTCTTCAGAACCGACAGGCGCTGACTGAAGTGTGGAGAGCTCTGTGCACTCATTCACCCACCCACCCACCAATCGGCCGTGGCCTGTAGGTGGAGCAATGAGGTAGTTTTGTTGTAAATCGTTTTGATCTTTTGTAAATCCGTCTGAAAGATGTCATTTTCTAATCCACGAGAAATAAATCTACACTCTGCTGTTTGCATTTTTTTTTGAATTTACCCCATATTCAGAACTCGTTATTTTCCTTCAATACGACTTTCTCGTCTTTTTCAGGTTGCTGATTAAGTAAACATTATTGGAACTGGTCCATATCCCGTGGCATTGGGAAAATCAGAGAATGTGGTCATTCCCTTACCTGTCTGCTATCTTTATGTTTCTATTTCTCAACCACTCTGTTTCTTCTGTTCTGCCTCCGTCCCTTTTTAAACTCATTTTGCTTCGCACTCTCTTTTTCTTTTCTACTTTCCTTTTGGGTGGATAATATGTTGTGGTGGTGACAGGAGCCATCAATGGCTACAAGCAGTATTTGTGGTAGTGGCTGTGGGGAAATTGTGGCCCTCAGTTCCTCCCTTCCCATTCCCTGCCCCAATCATTCATGCTTCCCACAACCCCTTCATCTTTCCACTACCAATTCCCCTTTCTAACTACCCTTTCACTCCCATCATAGACTCTTACAGCACAGAAGGAGGCCATTTGGCCCGTCGTGCCTGTAACTGCTCTTTGAAAGAGCAGTCCAATTTAGTCCCACACCTCAGCTTTTCCCATAACCCTGCAAATTAGTCCTCTTCAAATACATGTCCAATTGCCTTTTGAAAGTTCCTATGGAATCTGCTTCCACCACCCTTTCAGGCAGTGCGTTCCAGATCTTAACAACCCTCTGTGTGAAAAAAATTCTCCTAATTTCCCCTTTAGTTCTTTTGCCAATTATTTTAAATCTATGACTTTTGGTTACTGTCCCACTTGCCAGAGGAAACAGTTTCTCCCTACTTTCGTTATCAAAACCCCTCATATTTTTGAATATCTCTATTAGGTCTCCCCTTAACCCTCTCTGCTCTAAGGAGAACCACCCAAGCTTCTTCAATCTCTCCACACAACTGACAGATTAAGTGAGTGAGCAAAACTGTGGCAGATGGATTTCAATGCAGATAAGTGTGAGGTCATCCATTTTGGACCAAAAAAGGATAGATCCGAGTATTTTTTTAAATGGTGAAAAGCTAGGAACGGTGGAGGTCCAAAGAGATTTAAGGGTCCATGTACACAGATCACTAAAATATAGTAGATACAAAAAATAATCACAAAGGCTAATGGAATGTTAGCCTTGTAACTAGAGGGCTAGAATATAGAGGGGAGGAAGTTTTGCTACAGCTATAAAAGCCCTGGTTAGACCACATCTGGAGTACTATGCACAGTTCTGACCACAACACCTTGGAAAGGATATATTGGCTTTGGAAGGAGTGCAGCGCAGATTCACCAGAATGTTACCAGGGCTCTAAGGGTTAGATTATGAGGAGAGATTATATATACTAAGCTTGTATTCCGTAGAATATAGAAGGTTAAGGATAATTTGATTGAGGTTTTTAGGATTTTGAAAAGAATTGATAGGGTGGATAGATTTTTTTTCTGCTGGTGTAGGAGTCTAGGACAAGGGGACATAATCTTAAAATCAGAGCCAAGCTATTCAGGAGAGAAGTTAGGAAACACTACTTCACATAAAGGGTGATAGAAGTGTGGAACTCCCCTCCACAAAAAGCAGTTGATGCCAGCTCAATTAATAATTTTAAATCTGAGATCAATAGATTTTTGCTAGCCAAGGATATTAAGGGATATGGAGCCAAGACGGGTGGATGTAGTTAGGATACAGATCAGCCACGATCTAATTGAATGGTGGAACAGGCTCGAGGGGCTGAATGACCTACTCCTGTTCCTATGTTCCATATTCTAAAGTCACTGGTATCATCTTCGTAAACCTCTAAAGCCTTGACATCCTTCCTAAAGTGTGGTGCCCAGAATTGCACACAATACTCCAGCTGAGGCCTAACCAGTGATTTGTAAAAGTCGCAGCAAGACTTCCTTATTCTTGTACTCCAATCCCCTTGCAATAAAGACCAACATATCATTTGCCTTCCTAATTGCTTGCTGTACCTGCATGTTAACTTCCTGTGTTTCGTGTACAAGAACACCCAAATCCCTCTGAGCACCATCATAGAATCATAGAAATTTAAGGCACAGAAGGAGGCCATTCAGCCCATCATGTCTGTGCCAGCCAAAAGAGAACCATCCAGCCTAATTCCACTTTCCAGCTCTTGGTCCGTAGCCTTCTAGGTTGCGGCACTTCAAGTGATTTTCCAAGTACTTTTTAAATGTGATGAGAGTTTCTGCCTCTACCACCCTTTCAGGCAGTGAGTTCCAGACCCCCACCACCCTCTGGGTGAAAACAATTCTCCTCAACTGCCCTCTAATTCTTCTACCAATTACTTTAAATCTATGCCCCTTGGTTTTTGACCCCGCTGCTAAGGGAAATAGGTCCTTCCTATCCACACTATCTAGGCCCCTCATAATTTTATACACCTCAAAGAAATCTCCCCTCAGCCTCCTCTGTTCCAAAGAAAACAACCCCAGCCTATGCAATCTTTCCTCAGAGCTAAAATTCTCCAGTCCTGGCAACATCCTCGTAAATCTCCCCTGTACCCTCTCTAGTGCAACCACATCTTTCCTGTAATATGGTGACCAGAACTGAATGCTGTACTCTAGCTGTGGCCTAACTAGTGTTTTATATAGTTCTAGCATAACCTCCCTGCTCTTCTATGCCTTGGCTAATTAAGGAAAGTATCCCATATGCCTTCTTAACCACCTTATCTACCTGTCCTGCTGCCTTCAGGGATCTGTGGACATGCACTCCAAGATCCTTCTGTTCCTCTATACTTCTCAGTATCCTCCCATTTATTGTGTATTCCCTTGCCTTGTTTGCCCCCCGCAAATGCATTACCTCACACTTCTCCGGATTGAATTCTATTTGCTACTTTTCTGCCTACCTGACCAGTCCATTGATATTTTCCTGCAGTCTACAGATTTCTTCCTCACTGTCAACCACGCAGCCAATTTTTGTATCATCTGCAAACTTCTTAAATCATGCCCCCTACATTTAAGTCTAAATCATTGATATATTCTACAAAAAACAATGGACTCGTATTTATAACATTTAGAAGTTTCTCACTATTTAAAAAATATTTTGTTTTTCTATTTTTCCTACCAAAGTGAATAACCTCACATTTCCCCACATTATATCCCATCTGCCACCTTCTTGCCCACTCACTTAACCTGTCTATATCCCTTTGCAGACTCTTTGCATCCTCCTCACGGCTTACTTTCCCACTTAGCTTTGTAATGTCAGCAAACTTACATACATTACGTTCGGTCCCTTCATTTAAGTCATTAATATAGATTGTAAGTAGCTGAGGCCCAAGCTCCAATCCCTGCGGCACCCTGCTAGTTACAAGCAGCCAACCCGAAAATGACCCGTTTATTCTTACTCTCTGTTTTCTGTCCATTAACCAATCCTCAATCCATGCTACCTTCCAATCTGCAGGGACCATTCTAGAATCTAGGGAATTTTGGAAGATCGCAACCAATGCATCCACTATCTCTGCAGCCACCTATTTTAAAACCCTAGAATGTAGGCCATCAGGTCCAGGGGATTTGTCGGCTTTTAGTCCCATTAATTTTTCTAAAACGTTTTCTTTAATAATATTAATTACTTTAAGTTCCTCCCTCTCATTAGACCTTTGGGTCCCCACTATTTCCGGTATGTTTCTTGTGTCTTCTACTGTGAAGACAGATACAAAATATTTGTTTAACGTCTCTGCCATTTCCTTCTTCCCCATTATAATTTCTCCTGTCTCAGCCTCTAAGAGACCATCATTTACTTTCGCTAATCTCTTCCTTTTTATATACTTGTAGAAGCTCTTACAATCTTTTATATTTTTTGCTAGTTTACTCTCATATTTAATTTTCTCCCTCTTTATCAATTTCTTGGTTATCCTTTGCTGATTTCTAAAACCCTCCCAATCCTCAGGCTTACTGCTCTTTTTGGCAACATTGTAAGCCTCTTTTAATCTAATACTATCCTTAACTTCTCTAGTTAGCCATGATGGATCACTTTTCCTGTGGAGTTTTTATTCCTCAAAGGTATGTATATTCATTGGGAATTGTGAATTATTTCTTTAAATGTTTGCCATTGCTTATCTATCATCATATTTTTTAGTCTAATTTCCCAATCTACCTTGGACAACTCACTCCTCATACCTACATAATTGACCTTGTTTAAATTTAAGACCCTAGTTTCAGAATTAACTACATCACTCTCAAACTCAATATGAAATTCTATCATATTATGATCACTCTTCCCCAGTAGATCCTTTATTATAAGATTACTAATTAATCCTGTCTCATTACACAATACTAGATCTAAAATAGCCTGTTCCCTAGTTGATTCCTCAACATATCGTTCTAGAAAATTGTCACGGATGCATTCCACGAACTAGTCCTCCAAACTACTTTTACCAATTTGGTTTGCTCAGTCTATATGAAGATTAAAGTTGTCCATGATTATTGCATTACCCTTGTTACATGCTCTTCTAATTTCCTGATTTATACTCTGTCCAACACTATGACTACTGTTAGGGGGCATGTAAATTATTCCCACCAGTGTTTTCTGCCCCTTGTTATTTCTTAGCTCCACCCACACTGATTCTACATCCTGATTTTCTGAGCTAAGATCCTTTCTCACCACTGTCTTTATCTCATCCTTTATTATCAGGGCAACCCCGTCACTTCCTTTTCCATTTTGTGTATCTTTTCTAAAAGCCAAGTACCCTGGAACATTTAGTCCCCAACCTTGGTCACCCTGCAACCATGACTCAGTAATGGCTACTAGATCAAACCCATTTATCTCTATTTGTGCCATTAATTCATCTACCTTGTTACGAATGCTTTGTGCATTCAGATTACCTTTAATTTTAACTTTTTACTTTTTTTCCCTATGTGACCTTAGTCACTAATGCCCTATTACCTTTGTTAAACTCTCTGGCCCTTCCTGACACATTCTGCTTGTTTTTACCCAAATCGCTACTCTGCTCTACGCCTTTGACTTTGCTTTTTATACTGATAAAATGACCCTTACCTGAACCCTCCCCTCTCTCTTATAAGTTTAAAGCCCTATCGACCACCCTAGTTATTCAATTCATCAGGACACTGGTTCCAGCTGGTTTAAGTGGAGCCCATCCCAATGGAACAGCTCCCTCCTTCCCCAGTAGTGGTGCCAGTGCCCATGAATTTAAACCCCTGCTTCCCACATTTAACCATCTAATCTGTTTGTCCCTATGCCAATTTGTGCTTGGCTCAGGTAGTAATCCAGAGGTTATTACCTTTGAGGTTCTGTTTCTTAATTTGGTCCCTAGCTCCTCAAACTCCCTCAGCAGAATCTCATTCCTAGTTCTACCTATGTCGTTGGTTCCTACATGGACCACGACAAATGGATTCTCCCCCTCATCCTCCAAGTTATTTTCCAGCCGTGAGGAGATGTCCTTAACCCTGGCACTGGGCAGGCAACACAGTCTTCGGACTCCCGATCGCGGTTGCAGAGAACAGTATCTATCCCCCTAACTATACTGTCCCCTACCACTACCACATGCCTTTTAACTCCCCCAACTTGAATGGCCTCCTGTGCCACAGTGCAGTAGTCAGTTTGCCCAACCTCCCTGCAGTCTTTGATCTCATCCATACAGGTAGCAAGTACCCTGTACCTGTTAGACAAGGTCAGAGGCTGAGGCTCCTCCATCACTGCATCCTTGGTCCCATACCTGCCTGACTCGCAGTCGCATCCTCCTGTCCCTGACCACTGACCAAATCTAAACTACTACCTAACCTTAGGGGTGTGACTGCGTCCTGGATCAAAGTGTCCAGATAACTCTCCCCCTCCCTTATGCGTCGGAATGTCTGCAGCTCAGATTCCAGCTCAACAACTCTGAGCCGACGTTCCTCGAGTTGCAGACACTTACTGCAGATGTGGTTGCCCGGGATCACGCTGCTCTCCATAAATTCCCACACGCTGCAGTTACGACACACCACCTGCCCTGCCATCCCTATCTAACCTTGTTTTATTTATGTACTTAATTAAAATTTTTATTCGCTCAATATTTTTAGTTTGATTAATTAATTAGTTTATCTAGTTTAAGTTATTAATTTAATAACGTAATAGCAAGGTAGTTTCCAAGCTCTTAGTTTAACCCACTGCCCTAACTTAGAGAGCAAAAATAGGTAATACTCACCAACCAATCACCTGCTGTCCTACGCTCTCGCTGTTATCCTCCTCACTGTTTACTATGCTGCCAAGTTTTGTATCATCCGCAAACTTCAAAATTGTACTCCCTATACCCAAGTCTAGGTCATTTATATATAACAAGAATGGTCACAATACCGATCCCTGGGGACCCACTGCCTACTTCTCTCCAGTCAGAAAAACATCCATTCACCACTACTCTCTGCCTCCTATCCTTTAGCCAATTACGTACCCAATTTACCACCGTCCCTTTAATCCCAAGTGCTTCTATTTTCCGAATAAGTCTGTTTTGTGGTACTTTATCAAATGCCTTTTGAAAGTCGATATATACAACATCTACTATACTACCTTCATCACTAATCCTATCTCTTCCCCTTTGAACTACCTGTTCAACTCCTGTATCCCGCCTTCCCCCTTTCTGCCCTTAACCCTCTATCCTCTCCCTCCACTCCCACTCGGTCGCTTCAAAGGTGGATGGCTAAAGACCAGATGCCCCAAAACCTGCAACCTCGACAAGTTTCTCTGCTTCCCTACCCATTCCATCCTCCCTTCCTATCTGTTCCCTCAATGAAGCTTTGTTCGCTATCAAATATGATTTCTAAAAAAAAAATCAACTTAGAATGAGTAAAGAAACTGCCTGTCTGCCTTTCCTCTCTATTTGTGCAATTTGTCTGTCTCTCTCCAGCTCTGTCTCTTAGAATTACGTAGAATGTAGAACACAGAAGCAGGCCATTTGGTCCAATCAGTCGGTGTTTATTTTCCACACGAGCAGTAGTCCCCATCCTTTGTGCCAGCCCTGTTGCAATATCCCTTTAATCCCCTCTCCTTCTACCACCTAGTTAACCTATTCTTAAATGTTGAATGATCTCTGCTTCAGTCTCAAACACTGATAGTGCATTCCACAGTCTCACAACCCTGTGTGTAAAAAGGTTTCTCCTTCCCTCTGTCCTATATCTCTTAGACTGCTCAGCCACTGGAAACAGTCTATTTCTATCTATCCTATCCCGTTTCTTCATCATTTGTCAAATTTATCACCTCTATCAAATCACACCCTAGACTCCTCTGTTGTAATGAAAACAGCTCCAATTTTTCAAGTCTTTCTCTGTATTTGTATTTTCTCCTACCAGGTAGCATGGTAGTGAATCTGGATTGGTGTCAGCTGTGGTTCAGTAGGTGACATGCTTGCGTCTGAGTCAGAAGGTTGTGGGTTCAAGTCCCACTCGAGAGACTTGAGCACAATATGTAGACTGACACTCCAGTGCAGTGCTGAGAGAGTGCTGCATTGTTGGTGATGCCGTCCTTCAGATGCAACATTAAACTGAGGCCCAGTCTGTCCTCTCAGGTGGATGTAAAAGATTCCATGGTACTATTTCAAAGAAAAGCAGGGGAGTTCTTCCTGGTGGCCTGGCCAATATTTATCCCTCAACCAGTACCACTAAATCTGATCATTATCACATTGCTGTTTGTGGATCCTTGCTGTGTGCAAATTGGCTGCTGAAAATATTTTTTGAGATTCTCTCCTCATACTCTCCCTTTGCGTTCCTTATCCTTCTTTAACCTCTTTCCTTCTTTTCTCATATTCTCTCTTATTTTTATCATACCTATAGGCCCCATATGCCATATTTTTTGAATTTAGTTTGTTTTTAACCTCTATATTTATCCAGATAGGGAAGTGACACAAGGCCTCCCTGCCCCGCTTTCTTTCCCCACGCCCTGAATTTGCCACAAAATGGGTGGAATTTGGGAGGAAATTCTAGGCCAGTGTGTCCATCATACAGTTTTTGTTCATCACACTTCAAGTGTAACACTGCAAATTTCTGTGTCATACTTTATCGAGAAAATAATGAAGTTATTTGGAATATACAAAATCCCCTTCCAATTAAAACTACTTAATTAATAGAGGAGCCAAAATGTCTGCAAGCTCTGATTAACCTTTAAGAAAAGCCTGAGTTCTGACTTCAGTCTGAGGAACAATTATACTCTGGCCTCACCCAGTGTTTGTTTAACAGCAATTAGACTTTGTGATCTTAAAGGGGCACAGCATCCTGGACTTTATGCTTCTAGTCGCCCATTCTACTACAGTGTTCAGGAGTGGAAAATGGGCAGGTATTCCTTTCCGCTGGAACTAGACCCACTTTGTACCACAACACATTTCAAGGGATTTGGGACAAACGGCAATGAAAGATTTATCTAAATATTAATTTGGGGGACAGGAACTGTCTGCACATCATTTCCTGACCATCTGATGTGCAGGACAACAGATATAAATTATGCTCATATGAAAGGGTTGCTAGGCAATGATAAGTATACAGAAATCATGGAACTGACACTGTAATAGTGAGGTAAGTGTGATTCAGCAATTCTCTAAACATTTTATTCATTATTTTATGTTTTTCTGCTGGCACTTAGGTTGTTTTTTGTTTCTAGCACCATTACTGTGTAATCAATGGGTTTCCACAGAGTTGTGCCATCTGCTGCACAATGACCTGTGAACATTTAGATTAGGGATGGCACTTCTCATAGAAGTGAAGATTATGTATCAGGGAACTGACATCTATTATATCTGGAAGAAGCAACATTTTAATTTTTCTTGTAGAAAAGAAACAGCTGGGCAGGCACCACATCTTTCATCAGATGACAGGATTCCTTCGAGGTCAACAAATCATATGTGGTACCCATGTGGGCACCAGGGATCTTCATATCAACTCCATGGCCTTCATGAAGAGGAAGGAGTTTCCACCCAATTAATGTTCAGGTAGTATCTGACCACAAAAATATCATCATGCACATCAGTGGCCGTTATCCAGGAAACATCTAAAATCTTTCATTGCACAGTATTCCACGATGCCTACATTATTTGAAGGAGAAGAAACACTGGATGGCTCATAGGAGAACAGATCTATCCTTTACATCCATGACTGCGGATTCCACTGAGAAATTCCCTAACAACGGAGGAGCATCTTAGCCTGGACACCTCAGCAACTGATTGCTGTTCTTCAGCTGCCACCTCCACCTCCAAGTAAAGTACCATGCAGCTTAGGCACAATGAAAGAGTCTGTGCAAAAAAAGGCAGTAGTTGTGTACAATGCTCACAGAAACCTTGGCATTTCCCAACTTACGTTTGTGCCATGCTTGATGCCCCCCCCTCAAGAAATGTGTGCAAAAATGAGAATCATACTCACCTTTGCTGTGCTCATGATCATGTCTTCTTTATTTATAGTCAGCTATAAGGTGGGTGACTGCATTGACTAAGTCAGCAACCTTCCTTTATTCAACTGTGCTTTTACTGGAGGGTAACCTTCATATCCAAATTAAGTCACACTTCTTTTTAAAAGCTACAACAGGTGTGTCATCAGAACACTGTCAGTTCTCTCTTTGTGTCTCTCATTCAAACACACACAACAAGAGAGAGTCTAATCACCTCCCCTTGACATTCAACGGCATTACCATCGCCGAATCCCCCACCATCAACATCCTGGGGGTCACCGTTGACCAGAAACTTAAATGGACCAGCCACATAAATACTGTGGCTACAAGAGCAGGTCAGAGGCTGGGTATTCTGCGACGAGTGACTCACCTCCTGACTCCCCAAAGCCTTTCCACCATCTACAAGGCACAAGTCAGGAGTGTGATGGAATACTCTCCACTTGCCTGGATGAGTGCAGCTCCAACAACACTCAAGAAGCTCGACACCATCCAAGACAAAGCAGCCCGCTTGATTGGCACCCCATCCACCACCTTAAACATTCACTCCCTTCACCACTGGCGCACTGTGGCTGCAGTGTGTACCATCCACAGGATGCACTGCAGCAACTCGCCAAGACTTCTTCGACAGCACCTCCCAAACCTGTGACCTCTACCACCTAGAAGGACAAGGGCAGCAGGCACATGGGAACAACACCACCTGCATGTTCCCCTCCAAGTCACACGCCATCCTGACTTGGAAATATATCGCCGTTCCTTCATCGTCGCTGGATCAAAATCCTGGAACTCCCTTCCTAACAGCACTATGGGAGAACCTTCACCACACGGACTGCAGCGGTTCAAGAAGGCGGCTCACCCCACCACCTTCTCATGGGCAATTAGGGATGGGCAATAAATGCTGGCCTCGCCAGCGACGTCCACATAGCCATGAACGAATAAAAAAAACACACAGAGCCTCTGTTTAAAAAATATATAAATTTTATTTAGTATTGGTGTTTTCAAAATTATCTGAAGCAAAGCAACTGGGAAGAAAGTGCTAAGAGCTAAAGAAAAATATGCTGATGAATCATACTGATGCATTCTGGAAAATTGGGTACATTGCACCTATTCAGAGTGCCTAATCTAAAGACAAGCTCACAGAGTCAATGATCTGACCAAAAATATCAAGTTAAAGCCCAAGTTTTTGGGAGACGTTGAGACTTTCAAATAAAAACTGTAATGACTGCATTAGAAGACACAGTGGTTAAAATTAATCATGTTATTCGGAAATATATAATTCTTTGATCTTTTCATTTTGTTTAAAGCCTTATTTTAGACTTTAGAAATTTCAATTGCTGAGGGAAACAATGGTGAATGAAAAACACTTTTGGAAAGCATTTTGAGCAATTTGTGGGAACCCGGTGGCCAGATTGTGCAATCACAAGGTGATATACTCTCACTATAAAATAAAAGCTATTGGGCCAGAAATCGATCCCGAAATAACGGAGGAGCTCAACAGCGCTCTCTGTTTTTAGTGGCGAATTGAAGGAGCAAGTTCCCGCGTTTGCACATGCACAGTGAAACGTGGAAATCGTGAACATGTTCCTAGTTGTTCGCCAGCGATATGACAGCTTCGGTAATAAAATATCGCACGCTGTAATCAGAGAAAGCATTGAAAAAGCACCAACTTGCTTATCTGCCCAGCTGGAAAGTAAGTAATTACGCCACCAAACAGGTATGCTTAAAAATACCACGTCTAAACTAAGTTTTAACAGCGTGGTTAGTCTTGATGACTGTCAAACAACTAAAAATTAACTTTTAAAAACGTGGAGTCTCAAATTACTGCGGAGTGCCAAGCGCTTCTCCCAAAGCTTTGTTCAATAAACTGCATGTTGAATCTTTAAGTCTGACAAGCTAGGTGGGAAAGTAAGCTGTGAGGAGGACACAAAGAGTCTGCAAAGGGATATAGGCAGGTTAAGTGAGTAGGCAAGAAGGTGGCAGATGGAGTATAATGTGGGGAAATGTGAGGTTATTCACTTTGGTAGGAAGAATGGAAAAACAGAATATTTTTTAAATGATGAGAAACTATTAAATATTGGTGTTCAGAGAGATTTGGGTGTCCTCGTACAAGAAACACAAAAAGTTAGCATGTAGGTACAGCAAGCAATTAGGAAGGCAAATGGCATGTTGGCCTTCATTGCAAGGGGGTTGGAGTAGAGTAAGGAAGTCTTACTACAATTGTACTGGGCTTTGGTGAGACCTCACCTGGTGTACTGCATACAGTTTTGGTCTCCTTATCTAAGGAAGGATATATTTACCTTAGAGGCAGTGCAATGGAGGTTCACTAGATTGATTCGTGGGATGAGAGGGTTGTCCTATTAGGAGAGATTGAGCAGAATGGGCCAATATTGTCTGGAGTTTAGAAGAATGAGAGGTGATCTAATTGAAACATGTAAGATTCTGAGGGGGCTTGACAGGGAGGTTGTTTCCCCTAGCTGGAGATTTTAGAACTAGGGGGCATAGTCTCAGGATAAGGGGTCGGCCATTTAAAACTGAAATGAGGAGGAATTTCTTCACTGAGAGGGTTGTGAATTTTGGAATTCTCTACCCCAGAGGGCTGTGGATGCTGAGTCGTTAAGCATATTCAAGGCTGAGATAGATAGATTTTTGGACTCTAGGGGAATCAGGAGATATGGGGATCGGGCTGGAAAGTGGAGTTGAGGTCGAAGATCAGCCATGATCTTATTGAATGGCGGAGCAGGCTTGAGGGGCCATATGGCCTACTCCTGCTCCTATTTCTTATATTTTTATGTGCTTATTTCAGATGATATCAGCTATTATACGCCGAGTGCTGTGAAGTGATGTCATTCTGGCCCACTGGCATTGCTGGTAGGTTCCTGTTCCAAGCCTACAGTGACAGAAAAGTGACTAATGTTACAACACTGCCTCCATGAGAAAGCTTTCATCCAAGTTACAAGATACTAACTGTATGCTGAGGATGAATGGAAAGGGTGACAAGACATAAGAAATGGATGTTACTAGCACAAAGCTTGGAAAAAGTCTGTATCTTCACCTTTTCTTGTTCTCTCAATGCTCTTCTGGCAAGATTATCTGGGGTGGCATCCTCCAAGGGGTTCAAAAACTGGTCATTTCTGAGCCCTCCTCAGTTCAGCCGTGCACCTTGCATTAGATGTCACCTGGTTGTGCAAGCAGAGGAGTAGTTTTGAAACCTTGTAAGCTGAAAGAGCACATGCAGCAGTGATAGATGTGCTGACGTTGCAGCCCATCCTGTGTGTTGTTCAGTGACCATGTTTCATGAAGTTTGGTTGTGTTAGAATTATTTTATGCATGAAGCCCTTTGAAGATGTAAGTGTGCCAAGGCTTTCAGTTGTAAGTCATAATGTGTGTCCTATGGTTATGCATGGTGAATAATGAAAGAGCTGTACAGTTATATGTGGGCTTGGCACAGGATGTCAACAAATGTGCAACCAATTGTCTAGCCATACGCTGTGGTATGTGCCTGGTAAATGGAACCATTAGGCTGATTATCTTGGTAGCTTCATCAGGTCGTGCCATCATTTTCTATGTCTGTTTCCAGGGTAGTGCACGCAGCATTCAGGCTGGCCACCACTTGCTACTAAGTAAGATGCATTGCTGTACTCTGCAGATAGTGCCCTGGAGTGGCAAATTGGGCCACACCAACCTCTTCCAGCAGCAGCTCCACTTCGTCAGCCACCAAACAAAGGTTTGAAGTGCAATGCTGCTCCTCCACTAACCCACAGACTCTGGTTCCTACCTTCACATTTAGTTTACCAGCCACTTTTCTGCTCCATACATCATTTGATAATGTTCCACTGTATACTTGAACTACTTACAGCCTTTTTTAAAAGCCAACACAATTTTTACCCACATTCACATCACTTACCTTTTTGTGGCCATATCCCTTGAAAGCTTGCCATTAATCCTATAAGGGCTCTTTACTAGGGTTGCCAACCCTCCAGGATTGTCCTGGGGTCTCCAGGAATTAAAGATTAATCTCCAGGACACTGTTGCAAGCAATCCAGGAGAAAAATCATAAGGGCATAAAAAAAATGCGTTTTTTTTTCATTTTCTTTGAACACTTTAATTTATTAGTTATTAAAATATTGGAGATGGGAAAGAAGTCTATTTGACTGACTGTTAAGAATCATCCAATTGGGTAACGAAGAGTCTGTTGGCTTTCCAATTGGCGCGGGAAGGCGAGGCATTGTGAGGATGGACGTGTTGGGCAGGAGAGTGTGGGCGGGGTGGGACGGCAGGAGGTGGGAGGTCATGTGATAAAACCTCCAGGAATAGATCCACCCAGAGTTGACAACCCTACTCTTTACACACGGTTTCCTGATCCCTCCTCCATTTCCTTCCACTGTAGCGACCTCCCAGCACCAGGCCCAATATGGAATGGAGCTCACCACTTTATTAAAATGAGACTGATCCCAGAAGTTCCTGTAGGGTCAGCACTCATCCAATCTAGCAAATGTTAGTCCCACTGCTCTCGTCTCACAGTGGTTCTGCACTCTGACCCAAAGACTGTGGCTGCTGTTTTTAAATGGGATGGCGTGATGAACAAACATGATGTAAGATTTAGTAGTACATTATACAGCAAATGTAACACTACAGCTGAAAGGGTAAATGTTGCATAGTTTCACTCCCAGCACAGTGTGTCACACGACAGGAGCTTGGATCAGAAAATCAGATGCGGAAATCAGCGTTTCCAATTCATGGCACTTTTGGTTATTAATTTTAATCACTGGAATTGCCTTGGAAAGTTAACTTTTAATGTAACAAACGTCATGCAGAACTTCAGCAGATAACCGAATACACCTACAATGATTTTGTAGCAGACAATAAATGGCCTACAGTATAACAGACACTAAATAGATTGAAGGAATCAGAACTGATTTGGAGACTGGTAAAACTGCTTTTAAATGTATCAGTCTTTAATAAAATCAGACATCTTTGTTTCTTTTTTCAGCAGCACCAGTTACAAGGAGACATTAGGATGAAAAGCAAAATGTCTGAAATAAATCATGGAAACTATAGCCTCGTTTTTCTATGTAACCTAGGTAACATAGGTTGGGTGAGTGGGCAAGAACATGGAAGATGCAGTATAACGTGGATAAATGTGAGGTTATCCACTTTGGTTGTAAAAAACAGAAAGGCAGATTATTATCTGAATGGTGATAGATTGGGAAAAGGGGAGGTGCAACCAGACCTGGGTGTCTTTGTACACCAGTCGCTAAAAGCGAGCATTCGGGTGCAGCAAGCAGTTAGGAAGGCAAATGGTATGTTGGCCTTCATTGCAAGAGGATTTGAGTACAGGAGCAGGGATGACTTACTGCAGTTATACAGGGCCTTGGTGAGACCACATCTGGAGTATTGTGTGCAGTTTTGGTCTCCTTATCTGAGGAAGGATGTCCTTGCCATGGAGGGAGTGCAACGAAGGTTTACCAGACTGATTCCTGGGATGGCAGGACTGACGTATGAGGAGAGATTGGGTCGACTCGGCCTATATTCACTAGAGTTTAGAAGAATGAAATTCTAACAGGACTAGACAGACTAGATGCAGGGAGGATGTTCCCGATGGCTGGGGAGTCCAGAACCAGGGGTCACAGTCTCAGGATACAGGGTATGCCATTTCAAACCGAGATGAGGAGAAATTTCTTCACTCAGAGGGTGGTGAACCTGTGGAATTCTTTACCACAGAAGGCAGTGGAGGCCAAGTCATTAGATGTATTCAAGAAGGAGATAGATATATTTCTTAATGCTGAAGGGATCAAAGGATATGGGGAAATAGCGGGAACAGGGTACTGAGTTAGACGATCAGCCATGATCATTTTGAATGGTGGAGCAGGCCTGAAGGGTCGAATGGCCTACTCTTGCTCCTATTTTCTATGTTTCTATGTTTACTCCATTTAAATTGCCTGTATGTTTCATTTACTCAGAGAAAGAAGTTACTGGAAGTTGCAAAGAATTCAAATTCCAGATGCATATTCATGAGGATAAGTTTTTGCTTTAATTGATGGGAAATCACGGGCACTATGCCCAAGGTTATGTAATATGTAGTTGCTGTGCACAAGACCAAACATATTGTTAGGGCAGTGTGGTGACACAATAGGACCAAAGTGCGGCGAGCTTAGCACTCAGGATTTCCTGAGGTCAGCCATCATTATATATGTATAACAAATTTCCAGCCTGGATTGCCTGATGGCAGGAGCTCCCTGTCTGTTGGAGGGCAAACAAAATGTGAAGCTGCAGCTCCCAAAGGGGCTGCTTTGCAGAAAACTGCACATGGCTTGTCAACGACACAGAGCACCTCCATTTTCAAATGCTGTTTTGGAGATGCTTTTACAAAAAGCACAGTAAAGGAGTGATGCTCTGTTTGGGACCCCAGAGCATCCTCCCCATTACAGTACTATAACTTACTAGGCATGAAAGAAAGAATTTGTATTTATATAGCGCCTTTCATGACCTTAGGACCTCCCAATGCGCTTTACAGCCAATGAGGTACTTTTTTGTAGTGTCGTTACTGTTGTAATGTACGGAATGTAAGGAATCTTACAACACCAGGTTATAGTCCAACAGTTTTATTTGAAAATCACAAGCTTTCGGAGGCTTTCTCCTTCGTCAGGTGAGTGTTGGATTCCTTGAAAATTACCGCATATATAGTTAGAGAACAATGCCTGGTGATTACAGATAATCTTTCCAACTGCCCATTATCAATGCAATCACAGGAATTGAATAGTGTTCAGACAGAGAGACATTAGATACAAGACTACTGAATATACAAATGGCCAGAACCAAAGACAGAGAGAGAGAGAGAGAGAAACATCCGAAAGGAAGAGAAAGAGAGAGAATGACCAGTTGTATTAAAAACAGATAACTTTTTTTTCCGCTGGTGGGGTTACGTGTAGCGTGACATGAACCCAAGATCCCGGTTGAGGTCGTCCTCATGGGTGCGGAACTTGGCTATCAATTTCTGCTCGACAATTTTGTGTTGTCGTGTGTCTCGAAGGCCGCCTTGGAGAACGCTTACCCGAAGATCGGTGGCTGAATGTCCTTGACTGCTGAAGTGTTCCCTGACTGGGAGGGAACCCTCCTGTCTGGCAATTGTTGCGCAGTGTCCGTTCGTCCGTGGTCGCAGTGTCTGCATGGTCTCGCCAATGTACCATGCTCCGGAGCATCCTTTCCTGCAACGTATGAGGTAGACAACATTGGCCGAGTCACAGGAGTATGAACCATGTACCTGGTGGGTGGTGTCCTCTCGTGTGATGGTGGTATCTGTGTCGATGATCTGGCATGTCTTGCAGAGGTTGCCGTGGCAGGGTTGTGTGGTGTCGTGGACGCTGTTCTCCTGAAAGCTGGGTAATTTGCTGTGAACGATGGTCTATTTGAGGTTGGGTGGCTGTTTGAAGGCGAGTAGTGGAGGCGTGGGGATGGCCTTAGCGAGGTGTTCGTCATCATCGATGACATGTTGAAGGCTGCGGAGAAAATGGCGTAGTTTCTCCGCTCCGGGGAAGTACTGGACGACGAAGGGTACTCTGTTGGTTGTGTCCCGTGTTTGTCTTCTGAGGAGGTCGATGCGATTTTTTGCTGTGGCCTGTCGGAACTGTCGATCGACGAGTTGAGCTTCATATCCCGTTCTTACGAGGGCGTCTTTCAGCGTCTGTAGGTGTCCATCGCGTTCCTCCTCGTCTGAGCAGATTCTGTGTATTCGCAGGGCCTGTCCATAGGGGATGGCCTCTTTGACGTGGTTAGGGTGGAAGCTGGAAAAGTGGAGCATCGTGAGGTTGTCCGTGGGCTTGCGGTAGAGTGAGGTGCTGAGGTGCCCATCTTTGATGGAGATTCGTGTGTCCAAGAAAGAAACCGATTCTGTGGAGTAGTCCATGGTGAGTTTGATGGTGGGATGGAACTTGTTGATGTTATTGTGTAGTCTCCTCAGTGATTCTTCGCCGTGGGTCCATAGGAAGAAAATGTCGTCAATGTATCTGGTGTATAGCGTTGGTTGGAGGTCCTGTGCAGTGAAGAAGTCGTGCTCGAACTTGTGCATGAAAATGTTGGCGTATTTGGTCCCCATGGCTGTTCCATGTGTTTGGGTAAAGAACAGGTTGTCGAAGGTGAAGACATTGTGATCCAGGATGAAGCGGATGACACTGCAAATGCTGTGTTAAACAATCATGTGTTGTGGGCACAGTTGAGAAGAAAGACTAACAGCCTCAAGGAGTTTCATGAAAGTAATGCTTGCCAATATTTCACTATACCAAGTAAATGGGCAAATTATTTCTGCCACAAAGAGTTTCCTCTCATCCCGTTAAACTATGACATACGCTGCATGCGAAGCCTCAGAAAACAGTTCTTTCCAATATTCGTAAGAGTATCTGTACTGCAGCAGGGCAAACTTCATTACTGCTCCTTCATACTGGAACTGTTGCTGCATAGGAAAGGTGAGCCAACAAAACAACTTTACAACAAAATCTACCTCCATGATGCATGCTCATTTATTTACAAATAGGGTATCACTTTATGTAACCTTAACTCTTGTAACATCTCAGCCTATTTCTCGGCTTGCAGGACAAGGTGCCGCATAACAAAAGGGAGCAAAGCTAGATGGGAGGAGGTACCCTAATTTTATACTACTGAGACAATTTGAAAAGTCCATGTTTGACATCTCGAGGCCCAAGAACATAGGCAGATCTCATGGCTAGTACTATTCTTTTCCTGTTACTTTCCCCACCCTTTTTTTAACACTCACTGTGGTATTCCAGCACACCACATGACCCACATTATTAGCTTTGTAAGCTTTGCTTAAAGGGTTGTCTTGAAGCCAGCATTTTAACATCTGTTCCTCTTTTGTTTCTATAGGCGAGCCCCAAGAACTAACCATAGGTCTCCAACGCTTCCTCTTATTGTATGATCCTTTGTGAATTTTACTCTCTGGTGGGCTTCGATGCAAGTTTTACAGATCCATTCAAGACATTCCACACAAAATCCACTGGCTTCTGCCCAGGCGCATTAGGATGCCCGCGTGCAACAAAAACCCAGAATCCCATCCCCGCTTAAAGCCGGCGGGCTGATACTTAAAAGGGCAATGTACCTCATTGCGATAGTTGAGGCACTTAATATTTTGTGTATTAGAAGTGTAAAACGAATTTAACCTTACCTGTTTGGGTTTCCCATCGCTTCTGATTCACATCAGGTGAAAGCAGGCGAGAAGGGCCAGATCCATGAGGTGAGTGCCTTTATTATACTGATTGTGGGCCAGGGTGACCAGGAGTGCTTCATCCAGGCCCAACAAGCTCACCTGCTGTGAATGGACCCCAACGATCATCAGACCCCTCCACCCAAAATGGTGGACTCTCCCGGCTGATGGTGAACCCCCCTCCCCCACCCACCGATGGTGGACCCTCCCTGAGGGCGGACCCCCCACACAATGTTGGACTCCCCGCTTGATATTGAACCTTCTTCCCCCCCGTTGGTGGACCCCCTCCCCCCACCCCCCGATTTCTGCCACGGCCCACGATCTCACTCTCCCTCCCTCCCTCTTCTCCGATTCGTTGTTCCTTTCCCTTCCGACAGGCAGCCAGCCGGACAATCTGGCTGCCTGTCACGTGGGGAACCTGGGAGCACAAATATTCACCTTCAGTTGAGATGTGGTCACAGAATGTGATGCATTCACTTGACTTCTGGGTTCCCCACGTGAATATTTACACACGTGCTGGGTTCCTGGCTGCGAGCTAAAATCATGGCCCTGAAGTGCTATTTTAAAATATATATAGTGTGTTCAATAATGATTCTGGTGCCTGCATGAGCTTCATTGTATGTTACTGTACTACTGTGTGTGATTGCTTCAATGGTGTCATGAGCCAGAGTTGAAGAGGCTCGCCTTGGTCTCTGAGAAGCTATCCTTGCTGTCTGTCTTCTTCTTCAAATCGACCTGGCACAAGATGGAGGCATCATGACTATTGTTTGGGAAAAGGGCATTGGCCTACATAATCGTGTGTTGCTGGTCACTGACCATCTGAACATTGACGGAGTGGTACCCCTTGTGGTTCATGAAGGACATGAAATTGTGTGTAGGAGCACAAATGGCTATATGGCTGCCATTAATGATGTTCTAACTTTATAGAATCCAGTAAAGTGAAAAAAGTTGCAGGGATCTCTCATTCTTCTATTGGATCTCCAGGAGGAAACTGATGAAGTTGTTTGCCTTGGTGCACAGCATGACCTGCTTGATGCATCTCTGCACTGTGGATTGATTGATGTTGCTCGTGTCCTCTTGGAATGAGCCTGGGCATAATAGATTAAAGTGGTGGTAAACCTGACTGCCGACTTGACTGTGACTATGTTGTCCTTGTGGTGGAGGTTGTCTGCAGGTCGTTTTTGTGCAGATGACATATTTCTGTTGTTAGAGATCAAAATCAAGGGTTAGTAAAGGAATACATCTTGTACGAAAAGGATTCATTTATATTAAGTTCCATTTTATACTAACTTCTGTAGTTAAATCTTAGATTTAAAAAACTGCAAAAGCAACTAACAGTATAGCCTATAAATTCGGGCATGCAGTGCCTGTTTTTTGGGCACTAACTGGCCTACTAAGCCCCCAATATGATGGGCAGGAAGCGTGCGCACATTTCTGGCCAGAAGAAAATCATGGGAGTAGTCTTTGCACCAGGATAGTGCTGCCCATTTTTTTACAGTCTGGATGTGCAGGCCTTATTGATGCTTTTATGTTAACAAAGCTGGGGCAGCGCTGCATTTTACATAGTTTACCTTAGAAATACATCATCATTGCTAAAGGCCCATTTATCAAACTCACCTCCTGGCCTTTGTGAGTAAGTTTCTTAAAGGTGTGCTTGGCTGGTTTGTGATTGAGATACTAGTTTTGGCATTTGAGTTGGTTTGTTCATATTTAGTTTAGTTCATTATTTTCTTTCCCATTTTGCACTTAAGTTTTACATTTTATTTTGTTTCAGTTTATTTTTACACCTCCTAAGATTGAAGGGAGTTTTTAATGTCAATTTAACCACCTATACATAGTAGGGTTGGAAACCCTCAGGGAATTCCTCTTGCCCTCAGATTGCTAAAAGGTGAGGAGAAAGTCTATTAGGAATGTGAAGAGGTAGGTACATCTGCATTTGCCCATATCTACTGTTATCCAAGGAGGCATAGTTACCAGATTTACTTGGGCATGTCAGGGGAGATCTGCCTTCACCACTTATGAGTCACGGGAGAGGTAGTCTTGGAACACTGCTGGCAATCTGACCTATAAGCTTCGCCCAACACTGGGATGGCTTTGAAAGTTATCTCTGTCTTGAACCTCTATGCAACTGACCGCTTTCAAATTGCCTCAGGTGACGTATGTAAGATCATCAATTCTGCAGTAACGGGCTGCATACATCAGGTCACTGATGCATTCTTTGCCAGGGCTATTGACTTTATAACTTTTCCCACTGTTAACTACCAACAGTCTATCGGAGTATATACTTTTTCAGGGTTGTTGCATTGTCAAGAATGCAATGCCTCATTGTACAGACTCCTTTCAACAATGATTTGGCATTGATTAGTAGGAAGAGCATCCATTCAATTAATGTAAAGGTTGTATCTGACCTCTTTGTCATGCAGGTGGAACGTCAGTTTTCCAGGAATTGCTATGATGTATTTATTTTAAGGCAGTCAATGGTGCTACCACATTATTTAATGAAATATCCAGACTGCTGTGCCACCAGGAATGCAGTGGAGCGGAACTTCTGCCCACGAGTCTCCTGGTGCTGACCCAGTCCCAAGTCCCATTAGCATTAGCATGATTGGGGTGGGTGCCTGTGCCATTCATGGTATATGATGGACATCCTTCCTGTGGTGGAATCCAGAATTGTGGAGCAGAACCTTGCCGCTCCATCGGAGGGTGAGGTCAGTCTGGCTGAATTGGCCAAAGAGTGGATTTTGCTGTCTGAGATGATCCATCAGTAATTGCCACTTTCCTGACAGCAATCGATCATTCTCTGATCAACTGCCATTGGGAAAAGCATTGTGGGCCCCATTATGCCTCCTTTAAAGCAAATGCATCTATGACACACAGGCGTATTTTACATAGACCGCAGGATAGACAGAACTGGTGAAATTTGTGGCAATGGACATCGTCCCATCAGTCCCATCATTCCCATCTCTTGTAATAATGTCAGGACAGAGGGTGGGGAGGGGGCAGAAGAAGTGCCAGGTTCAAATTATGAATCATGACCAGATGGTGACGAGAACCAGTTGAATTGGGTTCTTCACTAAATTCTCCCCCTTCCCCCCCTCCCCAGCTACATTGAATGATATTTACCACAGAGGACTGGAAGAATTTCAGGGCTATTATTTTTAAATCTGCTGCTGTGTTCGATATCCCATCTCCACAGTCTGCGAGCCCTCAGCACATAGCCAAATCTGCACTGGGAATGTTGAGTACTATTTAAAAGGCTAGACCTCTCAACTCTGACAAGGTATCCTCCATATGCTTCTGAAGTGAGATACATTCACATATTTCTTGGTGCACCGTCACTGTACCCCATTGCATAACCAGATCTAAATTGCCAAAATAAAATAATAAATAATTTTGCGGTCACAAACACAACATTTCATTATGTGCTCCAAATAAGCTAGTACCTCTTTAAACACTGAATTGCTTAACCTAGAATGTGCCTGACCCTGTTCAGATCGCAGTGATCTGCACAAAGCACTTTGGAAAATCTCGCCGACAATGATTTCCACAGCAATTCCATTGATTTGCATATTAAGATGAGGCTCTTGCATATTTTGTGTGAAAGGACTTTAGACTGGCCTAAAAGGATGAATATGCACAGTGCATAATGGGTGGAGATCTGGTGATAGGATCTCCGCACAATATACATTTTTGTTTATTCATTCATGGGATGTGGACATCGCTGGCAAGGCCAGCATTTATTGCCCATCCCTAATTGCCCTTGAGAAGGTGGTGGTGAGCCGCCTTCTTGAACCGCTGCAGTCCGTGTGGTGAAGGTTCTCCTACAGTGCTGTTAAGTAGGGAGTTCCAGGATTTTGACCCATCGAGATGAAAGAACGGCAATATATTTCCAAGTCGGGATGGAGTGTGACTTGGAGGGGAACATGAAGGTGGTGTTGTTCCCATGTACCTGCTGCCCTTGTTCTTCTAGGTGGTAGAGGTCGTGGGTTTGGGAGGTGCTGTTGAAGAAGCCTTGGTGAGTTGCTGCAGTGCATCCTGTGGATGGTACACACTGCAGCCACTGTGCGCCGGTGGTGAAGGGAGTGAATGTTTAAGGTGGTGGAAGGAGTGCCAATCAAGCGGGCTGGATGGTGTCAAGCTTCTTGAGTGTTGTTGGAGCTGCACTCATCCAGGCAAGTGGAGAGTATTCCATCACACTCCTGACTTGTGCCTTGTAGATGGTGGAAAGGCTTTGGGGAGTCAGGAGGTGAGTCACTCGCCGCAGAATACACAGCCTCTGACCTGCTCTTGTAGCCACAGTATTTATATGGCTGGTCCAGTTAAGTTTCTGGTCAATGGTGACCCCCAGGATGTTGATGGTGAGGGATTTGGTGATGGTAATGGCGTTGAATGTCATGGGGAGGTGGTTAGACTCTCTCTTGTTGGAGATGATGTGGAGATGCCGGTGATGGACTGGGGTTGACAATTGTAAACAATTTTACAACACCAAGTTATAGTCCAGCAATTTTATTTTAAATTCACAAGCTTTTTTTTTCCACATCGTTCACCTGAGGAAGGAGGTAGCCTCCGAAAGCTTGTGAATTTAAAATAAAATTGCTGGACTATAACTTGGTGTTGTAAAATTGTTTACAATTGTTGGAGATGGTCATTGCCTGGCACTTATCTGGCGCGAATGTTACTTGCCACTTATCAGCCCAAGCCCGGATGTTGTCCTGGTCTTGCTGCATGCGGGCACGGACTGCTTCATTATCTGAGGGGTTGCGAATGGAACTGAACACTGTGCCATCATCAGCAAACATCCCCATTTCTGACCTTATGATGGAGGGAAGGTCATTGATGAAGCAGCTGAAGATGGTTGGGCCTAGGACACTGCCTTGAGGAACTCTATTGCTGGAATATGGGATTAGAGTAGACAGGGCTGATGGCCGGCGCGGACACGATGGGCCGAAGGGCCTCTATCCGTGCTGTATAACTCTATGACTCTATGACTCCTGCAGCAATGTCCTGGGGCTGAGATGATTGGCCTCCAACAACCACTACCATCTTCCTTTGTGCCAGGTCTGACTCCAGCCACTGGAGAGTTTTCCCCCTGATTTCCATTGACTTCAATTTTACTAGGGCTCCTTGGTGCCACACTTGGTCAAATGCATAGTGATTATGTTACTGGACAAGTAATCCAGAGGCCCGGACTAAAATCCGGAGTCATGAGTTCAAATCCCACCACGGCAGCTGGCGCATTTAAATTCAATTAATTAATTGAAAAAAAAATTCAATTAATTAAATAAAATCTGGAATTAAAATACTAGTATCAGTAATGGTGGCCATGAAACTACCGGATTGTCATAAAAACCCATTTGGTTCACTAATGACCTTTAGGGAAGGAAACCTGCCGTCCTTACCCGGTCTGGCCTATATGTGACTCCAGACCCACAGCAATGTGGTTGATTCTTAATTGCCCTCTGAAATGGCCTAGCAAGCCACTCAGTTGTAAAATCTCGCCACGAAAAGTCATAATAAGAATAAAAACGGATGGACCACCCGGCATCGGACCACTAGGCACCGGAGACGACAACGGCAAACCATGCCCAGTCGACCCTGCAAGGTCCTCCTTACAAACACCTGGGGACTTGTGCCAAAAATGGGAGGGCTGTCCCACAGACTAGTCAAGTAACAGCCTGACGTAGCCATACTCACAGAATCATACCTTGCAGCCAACGTCCCAGACTCTTCCATCACCATCCCTGGGTATGTCCTGTCCCACCGGCAGGACAGACCCACCAGAGGTGGCGGTACAGTGATATACAGTCAGGAGGGAGTGGCCCTGGGAGTCCTCAACATTGACTCTGGACCCCATGAAATCTCATGGCATCACGTCAAACATGGGCAAGGAAACCTCCTACAGATTACCACCTACCGTCCTCCCTCATCTGATGAATCAGTCCTCCTCCATGTTGAGCACCACTTGGAGGAAGCACTGAGGGTAGCAAGGGCAAAAAACGTACTCTGGGTGGGGGACTTCAATGTCCACCACCAAGAGTGGCTCGGTAGCACCACCACTGACCGAGCTGGCCGAGTCCTGAAGGAAATAGCTGCCAGACTGGGCCTGCGGCAGGTGGTGAGCGAACCAACACGAGGGAAAAACTTACTTGACCTCGTCCTCACCAATCTACCTGTCGCAAATGCAGCTGTCCATGACAGTATTGGTAGGAGTGACCACCGCACAGTCCTCGTGGAGATGAAGTCCCATCTTCGCACTGAGGACACCATCCAACGTGTTGTGTGGCACTACCATCGTGCTAAATGGGATAGATTCAGAACAGATCGAGCAGCTCAAAACTGGGCATCCATGAGGCATTGTGGGCCATCCGCAGCAGCAGAATTGTATTCCAGCACAATCTGTAACCTCATGGCACGGCATATTCCTCACTCTACCATTACCAACAAGCCAGAAGATCAATCCTGGTTCAATGAGGAGTGTAGAAGAGCATGCCAGGAGCAGCACCAAGCGTACCTAAAAATGAGGTGCCAACCTGGTGAAGCTACAACTCAGGACTACATGCGTGCTAAACAGAGGAAGCAACATGCTACAGACAGAGCTAAGCGATTCCACAACCAACGGATCAGATCAAAGCTCTGCAGTCCTGCCACATCCAGTCGTGAATGGTGGTGGAGAATTAAACAACTAACGGGAGGAGGAGGATCTGCAAACATCCCCATCCTCAATGATGGCGGAGTCCAGCACGTGAGTGCAAAAGACAAGGCTGAAGCGTTTGCAACCATCTTCAGCCAGAAGTGCCGAGTGGATGATCCATCTTGGCCTCCTCCCGATATCCCCACCATCACAGAAGCCAGTCTTCAGCCAATTCGATTCACTCCACGTGATATCAAGAAACGGCTGAGTGCACTGGATACAGCAAAGGCTATGGGCCCCGACAAAATCCCAGCTGTAGTGCTGAAGACTTGCGCTCCAGAACTAGCTGCGCCTCTAGCCAAGCTGTTCCAGTACAGCTACAACACTGGCATCTACCCGACAATGTGGAAAATTGCCCAGGTATGTCCTGTCCTCAAAAAGCAGGACAAATCCAATCCGGCCAATTACCGTCCCATCAGTCTACTCTCAATCATCAGCAAAGTGATGGAAGTTGTCGTCGACAGTGCTATCAAGTGGCACTTACTCACCAATAACCTGCTCACTGATGCTCAGTTTGGGTTCCGCCAGGACCGCTCGGCTCCAGACCTCATTACAGCCTTGGTCCAAACATGGACAAAAGAGCTGAATTCCAGAGGTGAGGTGAGAGTGACTGCCCTTGACATCAAGGCAGCATTGGACCGTGTGGCACCAAGGAGCCCTAGTAAAATTGTAGTCAATGGGAATCAGGGGGAAAACTCTCCAGTGGCTGGAGTCATACCTAGCGCAAAGGAAGATGGTAGTGGTTGTTGGAGGCCAATCATCTCAGCCCCAGGACATTGTGGCAGGAGTTCCTCAAGGCAGTGTCCTAGGCCCAACCATCTTCAGCTGCTTCATCAATGACCTTCCCTCCATCATAAGGTGAGAAATGGGGATGTTCGCTGATGATTACACAGTGTTCAGTTCCATTCGCAACCCCTCAAATAATGAAGCAGTCCGAGCCCGCATGCAGCAAGACCTGGACAACATCCAGGCTTGGGCTCATAAGTGGCAAGTAACATTCGCGCCAGATAAGTGCCAGGCAATGACCATCTCCGACAAGAGAGAGTCTAACCACCTCCCCTTGACATTCAATGGCATTACCATCACCGAATCCCCCACCATCAACATCCTGGGGGTCACCATTGACCAGAAACTTAACTGGACCAGCCACATAAATACCGTGGCTACGAGAGCAGGTCAGAGGCTGTGTATTCTGCGGCGAGTGACTCACCTCCTGACTCCCCAAAGCCTTTCCACCATCTACAAGGCACAAGTCAGGAGTGTGATGGAATACTCTCCACTTGCTTGGATGAGTGCAGCTCCAACAACACTCAAGAAGCTCGACACCATCCAAGATAAAGCAGCTCGCTCGATTGGCACCCCATCCACCACCCTAAACATTCACTCCCTTCACCACCGGCGCACTGTGGCTGCAGTGTGTACCATCCACAGGTTCCACTGCAGCAACTCGCCAAGGCTTCTTTGACAGCACCTCCCAAACCCGCGACCTATACCACCTAGAAGGACAAGAGCAGCAGGCACATAGGATCAACACCACCTGCACGTTCCCCTCCAAGTCACACACCATCCCGACTTGGAAATATATCGCCGTTCCTTCATCGTCGCTGGGTCAAAATCCTGGAACTCCCTTCCTAACAGCACTGTGGGAGCACCGTCACCACACTGACTGCAGCGGTTTAAGAAGGCGGCTCACCACCAACTTCTCAAGGGCAATTAGGGATAGGCAATAAATGCCGGCCTCGCCAGCGACGCCCACATCCCATGAACGAATAAAACAAAAGGGCAGTCACTCTCACCTCACCGCTGGTATTCAGCTTTTTTGTCCATGTTTGGACCAAGGCTGTAATGAGGTCTGGAGCCAAGTGGTCCTGGCTGAACAGATTTTTGGTGAGTAAGTGCCATTTGATAGCATTGTCGACGACACCTTCCATTACTTTGCTGATGATTGAGAGTGGACTGATGGGGCGGTAATTGGCCGGATTGGATTCGTCCTGCTTTTTGTGGACAGGATATATCTGGGCAATTTTTCACATTGTTGGGGTAGATGCCAGTGTTGTAGCTGTACTGGAACAGTTTGGCTAGAGACGCAGCTAGTTCTGGAGCACAAGTCTTCAGCACTACAGCCGGGATGTTATCGGGGCCCATAGCCTTTGTGCACTCCGCCGTTTCTTGATGTCACGTGGAGTGAATCGAATTGGCTGAAGACTGGCTTCTGTGATGGTGGGGATATCTAGAGGAGGTCGAGATGGATATCCACTCGTCCTCCTCCCGATTTGGGCCCAATTTATTGGCCCCCAATCGCCTGTTCCACCCTGGCACCACCAGCATGACAACCAGAAAATTACTCTTGTGCGTGGGTTCGGGTATGTATTTGTGTCTACTATTTTCCATATACATAAGTTATTGACGTCAGTCATACTATCATGGGGAGATGCAAAGTGAAGGTCAGGCACTCCACCAGGGAATGGAAGAAAAAAAAATCAGATAATCAGTCACTCTCATGCACCTTCTGGTGATCAGCTTTAGCTTTGACCAGAGAGTGTATGTTGTATGGGGAGACGAGAAAAATAACTTTAAATAAAGACGTGGAGAAATAAGTAAAGCAAATAAATAGCTTTAAATATATTGTTAGCCAGTTTCTTTACTATATGTTAAAAACAAACTGAAACATGCTCCCTATAAAGTAATCATAGGTCACACTTCTTGTGTGAATATTTTGTCGACAGTTGTTGAAAAGCTCCAATGATCAGCTGAATTATTACAAATATGATCCAGGATCTACACATTTTTCATAATAGGCTAAAATACAAGGGAATTAGAAAAAGAAGGCTGGTCAAGTTACGAGAAATAAATATCTGGATTAGATTTATGAAAAATTAACCCCGTCTTCCGCATCCTTTAGTTCTATATGCCAGTATGTGCCCTTTGCTCTTCCAACTCTGGTCTCCTTTGGATCAACCCTCTCATTTTGCTCCACCTTTAGTGGCAAAGCGTTCAACTGTCCTGGCCCCACAATTTCAAACATTCTCCCTAAACCCAGATGCCCATGCTTCCTCTCTCTTCTCCCTTACTTTTCTCCTATTACTGATTAGTGTTCGTTTTTGCCTCAGTGAAGCGCCTGAGGACACTTTACCATGTTAAATGCATTGTATAATTGCAAGTTGTTGTTAAATTTTAAAAGGCTGAGGATAATGTGTGGAAATCTAGAAACCATATTATCTTATGGAACTTTTGAGCTGTATTAAAACCTTTAAAATCCTGGAAAAGACAGAATCCACACTAGTAAGAGGGCTCACTGAACTCACATTTAAACAAGATACCTGCACCACAGCCTCCAACAGATTACTGTGCGGTCAATACCTGTCTGGAAGGATTTACAGATATCAGCTCCAATCATCCTCTGAAATGGGGGAAAGGCTGATTTATCTGTAATCATAGTGGTACCAGGATGTCTGAAAGAAGAGAGAAAAGGATTAGCTGACAAGGTCAAAGGAACAGGAGTTAAAAGGATCGATTTTAGACTATGGTGCAAATCAAGGCCAGCGGTGGGCGGGATGTCCGATGCACCCATCCGATGGCACTAGTGGGAGGACTGAACCATTTTCATGGTCTGGGTTCATTAGAATGGAATTTGCAAGCTGCCAGCACTCAATGAGCTCTGACAAGCACCTCGCTAAGTGGGGAAATCTGAAGGTTCCTCCGTGGAGACCAGATGGAATTGAGCCTTTAAAGCGGGAGAGGCAATCGCAGAGGAGGTGACTAAGCGACCAGCAATGGGTGGGAAGATTTTTGTGGGCCAGGAGGAGCATTCAGGTTTTGTTCTGGGTGTTTTGTATCCAACTACAGCGGTCCCTTTAAGGATCACTGGTTTGGCTGTTCAATGCTCAGTTCCACTGGGTAGAGTTCACGGAGCACGTGGGAATTGGATATATACTTGAAAAGGAAAAATTTGCAGGGCTATGGGGAAAGACCTTGCGAGTTGGACTTATTGGATAGATTTTTAAAGAGCTGGCACATGCACAATGAGCACAATAGCCCCCTTCTGTACTTTAAGATTCTATTATTCTATCTGCAGACCACTTGCCTAGATGCTAAGGGTGTAGTTAATATAGGAATTCAGAACTATAAAGGTTAATTAAGTAATAAGATGAAGTAACATAAGCTTGCTAGAATTTCTCTAGTCTTTTTTAGAAATGTGCTTATAGTCTTACATCATTATATAAAAAGAAAAAGGGTGGCTAAGGCAAACGTAGGTCCCTTAGAGGATGAGACCGGGAAATTAATGGTGGGAAACATGGAGATGGCAAAAATGCTGAACAAATATTGTGTTTCAGTCTTTATAGTAGAGGACACTAAGAATATCCCAACACTGGACAAACAGGGGACTCTACGGGGGGAGGAGCTAAATACGATTAAAATCACTCAGGAGATGGTACTCAGTAAAATAATGGGACTCAAAGCGGATAAATCCCCTGGACCTGATGGCTTCCATCCTAGGGTCTTGAGGGAAGTGGCAGTAGGGATTGTGGATGCTTTGGTGATAGTTTTCCAAAATTCCCTGGACTCAGGAGAGGTCCCAGCAGATTGGAAAACTGCTAATGTAACACCGTTATTTAAAAAGGGTAGTAGGCAGAAGGCTGGAAATTATAGGCCAGTTAGCCTAACATCTGTGGTGGGTAAAATTTTGGAGTCTATTATTAAGGAGACAGTAACGGAACATTTAGATAAGCATAATTTAATAGGACAAAGTCAGCATGGCTTTATGAAGGGGAAGTCATGTCTGACAAATTTGCTTGAGTTCTTTGAGGATATAACGTACAGGGTGGATAAAGGGGAACCAGTGGACATAGTGTATTTAGACTTCCAGAAGGCATTCGACAAGGTGCCACATAAAAGATTATTACTTAAGATAAAAAATCACGGGATTGGGGGTAACATTCTGGCATGGGTGGAGGATTGGTTATCGAACAGGAAGCAGAGAGTTGGGATAAATGGTTCATTTTCGGACTGGCAACCAGTAACCAGTGGTGTTCCACAGGGGTCGGTGCTGGGTCCCCAACTCTTTACAATCTATATTAACGATTTGGAGGAGGGGACCGAGTGCAACATATCAAAATTTGCAGATGATACAAAGATGGGAGGGAAAGTAGAGAGTGAGGAGGACATAAAAAACCTGCAGGGGGATATAGACAGGCTGGGTGAGTGGGCGGAGATTTGGCAGATGCAATATAATATTGGAAAATGTGAGGTTATGCACTTTGGCAGGAAAAATCAGAGAGCAAGTTATTTTCTTAATGGCGAGAGACTGGAAAGTACTGCAGTACAAAGGGATCTGGGGGTCCTAGTGCAAGAAAATCAAAAAGTTGGTATGCAGGTGCAGCAGGTGATCAAGAAAGCCAACGGAATGTTGGCTTTTATTGCTAGGGGGATAGAATATAAAAACAGGGAGGTATTGCTGCAGTTATATAGGGTATTGGTGAGACCGCACCTGGAATACTGCATACAGTTTTGGTCTCCATACTTAAGAAAAGACATACTTGCTCTCGAGGCAGTACAAAGAAGGTTCACTCGGTTAATCCCGGGGATGAGGGGGCGGACATATGAGGAGAGGTTGAGTAGATTGGGACTCTACTCATTGGAGTTCAAAAGAATGAGAGGCGATCTTATTGAAACATATAAGATTGTGAAGGGGCTTGATCGGGTGGATGCAGTAAGGATGTTCCCAAAGATGGGTGAAACTAGAACGAGGGGGCATAATCTTAGAATAAGGGGCTGCTCTTTCAAAACTGAGATGAGGAGAAACTTCTTCACTCAGAGGGTAGTAGGTCTGTGGAATTTGCTGCCCCAGGAAGCTGTGGAAGCTACATCATTAGATAAATTTAAAACAGAAATAGACAGTTTTCTAGAAGTAAAGGGAATTAGGGGTTATGGGGAGCGGGCAGGAAATTGGACATGAAGCTGAGTTCGGATCGGTCAATGCCCTGTGGGTGGCGGAGAGGGCCCAGGGGCTGTGTGGCCGGGTCCTGCTCCTACTTCTTGTGTTCTTTAGATTTGTGGTTGGGATCAGATCAGCCATGATCTTATTGAATGGCGGAGCAGGCTCGAGGGGCCGATTGGCCTACTCCTGCTCCAATTTCTTATGTTCTTATGTTCTTATTTATATTTTCTTTAAGAAACATTTCTTTCTTTAATATAAGCATAGAAATCATTGTTCGCGATGTTATCATATAACCGTTTATGTTACAAGTTTGGGGTCTGCTGGAGATAAGAACATAAGAAATAGGAGCAGTAGGAGGCCATACGGCCCGTCGAGCCTGCTCCGCCATTCAATAAGATCATGGCTGATCTTCGACCTCAACTCCATTTTCCCACCCGATCCCCATATCCCTTGATTCCCTTAGTGTCCAAATATCCATCGATCTCAGTCTTGAATATACTCAACAACTGAGCATTCAATGCCCTCTGGGGTAGAGAATTCCAAAGATTCACAACACTCTGAATGAAAAAAATTTTCTTCATCTTGGTCCTGAATGGCCGACCCCTTATTTTGAGACTATGACCTTTAGCTCTAGACTCTCCAGTCAGGGGAAACAGCCTCTCAGCATCTATCCCGTCAAGCCCTCTAAGAATTTTATACATTTCAACTTAGGTGAAGTGACACTAGTTTCTACTATAATTGGTCTGAGTGTCTTATGTTCAGGAGTATGTCCGTACAGCCCAATATCTAACTATATGATAACATAACCCAGGAGTGTGACAATAGGACCCACTTGTGATCTGAACTGGATACTGTGTTTTGCACGTACCTTCATGCACTTCTCTAATCTTTTCGAAGGTTAATTGGGAAACACTTACGACCAGATACAAATTGTTAAGCTGTTTTATTTTACAGGCAGCAAGTGAACATATAGAGTAACAAATCAAAGTAAATTCCAGTTACTTAACTCAATATCTCTTCACTCCTTAAAAACATGGGAAAAATAATAAACTACGTACCTTGTCCCTTCCGTGGGCTGACTTACTTGTTTTTGGCATTACCTTTCTTTCATACTACTTCTAACTGTAAAAACTGACCTTTTACATTTTTAGCTTCCAGCTCTGGGCCAAAGGCTATGCCTCACAGTCCTCTATTCAAAATCTCTCTGCCATGTATCCCTTTGATCCTTTGTGTCCCCAGCCAGGTCGAGGCCTGAGAAGCTGATTTTCTCTCCATAGTAATTTGCCAATAGGCATCTCAATAAAATTGGCTACCACTCCTTCCCCTTCAGCATGTGAGTTTTAAGATGAATGAGGGCTGTCCTGGTTAATGGGCCTGGGATGAAACATTTGACCCTCATCGTAGCAGTTGTGAATTCCATAAGCGGGCCCATCTTCTTTCAGTGTTCACTGTTCATGTTCAATGTATGCAACCTGTCTTTTTAAACCTGTGTAAATTTATTTCCATTTTAAGAACATAAGAACGTAAGAAATAGGAGCAGTAGTAGGCCATATGACTCCTTGAGCCTGCTCCACCATTCAATAAGATCATCACTGATCTTCGACCTCAACTCCACTTTCCTGCCCGATCCCCATATCCGTTGATTCCCCTAGAATCCAAAAATCCATCTATCTCAACCTTGAATATACTCAACGGCTCCGCATCCACAGCCCTGTGGGGTGGAGAATTCCAAAGATTCACAACGCTCTGAGTGGAGAAATTCCTCCTCATCTCAGTCTAAAATGACTTCCCCTTATCCTGAGCCTATGCCCCCTAGTTCTAGATTCTCCTGCCAGGGCAAACAACCTCTCAGCATCTACCCTGTCAAGCCCACTCAGAATCTTATATGTTTTAAAACAGAACCCTTAAACATAACTCAATGCTTTTCATGAAAAAAGAAAATGACCAAAAGTCACAAAATGTGCTAATTTAACAGGAATGCTAACCGGTTTAAAATTAATGGTTTAAGGCTTCTATTAAAATTACAAAAAGGAGAATTTGGTCCGAGCACATTAAGCTTCTACATGAGGTGGGTGCATGGAGGATTGCTTTAGGGGTATAAACAGGTTAAGTGAGTGGGCAAGAAGGTGGCAGATGGCATATAATATGGGGAAATGTGAGGTTATTCACTTTGGTCGGAAGAATAGAGTAACAGAATATTTTTTAAATGATGAGAAACTATTAAATAGTTTCGCATGTCAGATTGAAAACCCATCTCTTGTTCTATAAATGTAGCATAGTCTAAAGCCATCTAAATCAGTGGACTGGATGAAGTTGGGTTACTGTATGCCAGAGTCTGCCAAATCTAATGATGAAGAGGTGTTTTCAGGCTATCAGTCCTTTACAAGATCAGGAATAGAGCTGCAACACAGAAATTGCAAGTGCTTAATCCAGACCACAATAAACTATTATTTTTGTATTTCAACATTTGTTTCTATGCACAAACTATCGATAGAAAAGCTTTTCCTGCTAATCAAACTTTCTTATAGATAGTATCATCCACTGGAACTCTGTCCCTAGTGCCCCGAAGCTTAAACACAGATCATTTGCTAAACTAAAGTAGTGGACAGGGGAATGTCAATGGATGTTATTTATATGGATTTCCAGAAGGCATTTGATAAGTTCCCACATAAGAGACTGTTAGCTAAGTTAGAAGCCCATGGAATCGAGGGAAAAGTACGGACTTGGTTAGGAAATTGGCTGAGCGAAAGGCGACAGAGAGTAGGGATAATGGGTAAGTATTCACATTGGCAGATGTGACTAGTGGAGTCCCGCAGGGATCTGTCTTGGGGCATCAATTATTCACAATATTTATTAACGACTTAGATGAAGGCATAGAAAGTCTCATATCTAAGTTTGCCGATGACACAAAGATTGGTGGCATTGTAAGCAGTGTAGATGGAAACATAAAATTACAAAGCGATATTGATAGATTAGGTGAATGGGCAAAACTGTGGCAAATGGAATTCAATGTAGACAAATGTGAGGTCATCCAGTTTGGATCAAAAAAGGATAGAACTGGGTACTTTCTAAATGGTAAAAAGTTAAAAACAGTGGATGTCCAAAGGGACTTAGGGGTTCAGGTACGTATATCATTGAAGTGTCATGAACAGGTGCAGAAAATAATCAATAAGGCTAATGGAATCCTGGCCTTTATATCTAGAGGACTGGAGTGCAAGGGGGCAGAAGTTATGCTGCAGCTATACAAAACCCTGGTTAGACTGCACCTAGAGTACTGTGAGCAGTTCTGGGCACCACACCTTCGGAAGGACATATTGGCCTTGGATGGAGTGCAGCGTAGGTTTACTAGAATGATACCTGGACTTCAAGGATTAAGTTACGAGGAGAGATTACACAAATTGGGGTTGTATTCTCTAGAGTTTAGAAGGTTAAGGGGTGATCTGATCAAAGTTTATAAGATATTAAGGGGATAGGGTGGATAGAGAGAAACTATTTCCGCTGGTTGGGGATTCTAGGAGTAGGGGGCACAGTCTAAAAATTAGAGCCAGACCTTTCAGGAGTGAGATTAGAAAACATTTCTACACACAAAGGGTGGTAGAAGTTTGGAACTCTCTTCCGCAAACGGCAATTGATACTAGCTCAATTGCTAAATTTAAATGTGAGATAGATAGCTTTTTGCCAACCAAAGGTATTAAGGGATATGGGCCAAAGGCTGGTATATGGAGCTAGATCACAGATCAGCCATGATCTTATCAAATGGCGGAGCAGGCACGGGGGGCTGAATGGCCTACACCTGTTCCTATGTTCCTATGTACCATCCAGGACAAAGCAGCCCGCTTGATTGGCACCCCATCCACCAACTTAAACATTCATTCCCTCCACCACTGGCGCACTGTGGCTGCAGTGTGTACCATCCATAGGATGCACTGCAGCAACCCGCCAAGGCTTCTTTGACAGCACCTCCTAAACCTGCGACCTCTACCACCTAGAAGCACAAGGGCAGCAGTTGCATGGGAACACCACCACCTGCACATTCCCCTCCAAGTCACACACCATCCTGACTTGGAAATATATCGCCGTTCCTTCATCGTCGCTGGGTCAAAATCCTGGAACTCCCTACCTAACAGCACTGTGGGAGTATCTTCACCACACGGACTGCAGCGGTTCAAGAAGGTGGCTCACCACCACCTTCTCAAGGGCAATTAGGGATGGGCAATAAATGCTGGCCTTGCCAGCGATGCCCACTTCCAATGAATGAATAAAAGAAAAATTATTTGAAAGAGGTTCTTCCTGTCTTTTCTCAGGACCTTTCACTGTCAATGGTTTCACAATTGGTTTGATTTTCAGGTCTTACTAATGTTTCCTGTGGCCTAACGACATCTGGAAACAGCAGCAATTTGCACATTGAATCGGTCATTCATTGTGGATGGAGGTCGCCAATTTCTGACATAGAATTACTATTCAAAAATGGATTTGCAAATCTGTTGCAAGAACACAAAATAAGCTTATTAAACTAGAGGGAAGGGCATCCAATCTGATTTTTTTTTTGCTCTGGCTCATTCAAACAGCATGGGGTGAGGCAGTAGCCAAAACACAATGTTCACCTGTGAAAGAATTTAGGGTCAAGGGGCACCTGCCTTTGATAATCATTTGATAACGGACATTTGGCAGCAGTTACCTGAATCGTGACTGATTTGGTCAAAGGTACAACAGACATATGACAGCAGTCACCTGACTCATGGCTGATTTGATCAAGGGTACCTACCTTTGACCATTGCTTGATAACCCTTTACAATGGACATACGCTGAAAAACAACAGTCAGCTGAAAACAGCAGTCAGCTGATACATGACTAATTTTGATTAATTTGATCATCAAGAATTGTGACCAAGCTGATCAACAAGAACTTTGTCAACAAGAACGCTCACAGCCAAAATGAAGCAACCGGGAAAGAATGGTATAAATACTGAGAGCTCAGATTAGGTTTTTTAGATTCGCTTAGATGGGCTGGAGGGTTTCTCGGCTATCAGAGTGAAGTGAGTTGAATCCTCGCCTTAAAAAGGAAGGAGATAGCTTGTCAGCTCTATAGTCTTCTACTACTTGGGGATTTAAGGTAAAAGCTACCTTGATGATTGATGGATATCCTGTCTAAATAGTTTTGAGAATCGATCTACTGTAATGAAATTTAGATTCAAAGGTTAAATTCTCTACCAGAAGGAAGATTATAGTTTTTTAACTTTTTAAGGAACTGTTAATGTTGCGATTGCCGGTCTCACCAGCTGTAGATTGCAAATTATTTAATCAATAAACCTCTGTTTAGTTTTTATATTGTCTCTCATAGTTTTTTGTATCATTAACTCATGAACTCCATCTCCATACACTCTTTTGGTGAAGAAGTACATTACTGAAGAGAGACCCCCGGGCCCTCACAATATTACAATCTGGCTGGAAATTGTTAAAAACGCTATCTGGAGGACGGTAATATTCTCGGGTTGTCCCTTTCCCTTGGGGAGAGATAGACCAGACCTTCAGACCCATTCAGTGTCTTAGATTTGGCTATCTCAACCTTAGGTTGAGAGTGAACGCCTGAGAAGTATGCCTGATCTGGGATAGTCCCCAAGGGGCTAGGATCGTAATTCACCACACACCAGCATTCAAGATGTGCTATTTCAGAATGCTTGCTGTTTGTTGACAACATCTGTAAAGACGGTAACAATTTTGTATCAATGCTGGTTTCTCCAAACTATTATTGACACTACTCATAATGAGATTAGGGGAGCTAAATTGGGCAGCGTAGTGCCCGTTGTGTAGGCGCTATGCGGACTCCTAAGCCCCGAAAATGGTGTCCGAGATGAGCCCGCACACTTCCAGCATGACGTGCGCAGGACGCCATCTTGGTAAAGGCCAGCAACATGTAAAGTAGGGAGATTATGACGTTAAGCAGTGTGCAAAGTTGATTTGAAGCAGCCGGCGCCATTTTCGAATTCCCCACTCCAGCCAACGCACTGTCCTAACCTTGCACAGCTGAACAGGAGTTAAAGGGCGTGAAGGACTCCCCACCAGCGCTATTTAAAGGTAGCATGCAGGAGTTACAGGTTAGTTGCTGGATTGGTTTTTCTGTCTGCTGGTACAATTGTGGGTGTTTGTGGAAGTTTCCTATACTTGGACAAAGTAGCAATATTGTATGGAGAGTAGTCTGGCTCTTTGTGCAGTAATGTTAGTGGCATTTGAAATAGTGTGCTGAAAAAGTTGCTGCCAGACATGGGTGGCATGCTAGGGCTTCCTCTGGGAATTGAACATGATTGGGAGCATGCAGAAAGGCCATGGAGAGCAGGACAATTTGCCAGAGGAAGGAGGAGAAGGAGGAGGAGGTGCAGGGCACTCAGCAGGAGGCCATATCCAACAAGAACCTTCAGGACCAATTTTCTTACCTCAACTTCAACGATGACCAGTGCATCCGACGTCTGCGATTCATGAAAGAGGTCTTGACTGAGATTTGTCAACTGCTGCAGCCACAACTGCAGCCTCAGAGCAGGACAAACACAGCATTGCCTTTGGCTGTCAAGGTAACCATGGCGCTTAATTTTTACAGCTCTGGCTCCTTTCAGGCTGCTGTTGGCAATATAAGCAACATGTTGCAGTTTGCGGTGCACTGCTGGATATGGGAGGTCACAGAGGCTCCCTCAAAGTGCAGCTGGTGTGAGACCACACGCAGCACATCATGCAGGTCAATGCCCGCTATCCTTCATTCTGCGGCAGTCCAACGTGCCACCTATCTTTCAACCAGCATGGCAAGTCAAAAGCTGGATACTATACAAGAAGGGTTATCCCCTCATGAAATGGCTCATGACTCCGGTCTGGATTGCATGCACACGTGTACAGCAGGCCTACGATGAGAGCCATGCAGCCACACAGAATATCATAGAGCACACCATAGGCATCCTCAAGCAATATTTCTGCTGCCTGGACTGCCCTGGAGGAGCCCTGCAGTACTCAACTGAGTGGGTATCAAGATTTGTCGCTGTATGCTGCATGCTGCTCAACCTCGCCATTATGAGGAAACAGCCCTTGCCACCGCCTATCCAGCAAGAGCCTGGGCCAGAGGCAGAGGAAGAGGAAGAAGAGGCAGAGGAAGAGGAGGAAGAGGAAAAGACAGAGAAGGAAGTAGAGGAGGAGGAAGAGGAAGTGAATCAGGAAGTGGAGGAAGAGGCAGGGAGGCAATATGGTAGTCAGGCCCTGTCTGTCAGGAATCTGCATGATCAGCTGACTAGTAAGCAATTCCACTAACCACAACAACACCTCCCCATTCACCAACAGTCCCCACACTCCTTACCTTTCCTCTCCCACATGACCAGCAAATTGTCCTCCTCATGATTACACATTGCTTCTTCCCTCAACCCATCACAGAAACGAAAACCAACATCAAATGCAAATTCAAATCCAAATTTATAAATTAACATATGTCATAATTCAAACAAAATGTAAAATGAGACTATTCACCCTTGTGCAGTCCCTTGGTGCCTGTAGTTCGTGTGCCTTTACCTTTCCTAGTGCTCCTAAGAGGTGCATCCCCAGCGTCTGGAGCATGGGTGGTGCAAGGCTGCTGACCTTCAATTGAGGAGCATGCAGATGGCTTTGGAGGACGACCTCGAGCAACTCTGGGCCGGGAAGGCCCGGCTGTAGATTTCAGCATCTCGGCCTGGGCTGCAGCAGTCTTGCCTGGCTGGCCGAAGGCAACAGCAAAGGCATTGGTGGAGTGGCAGGGGTGGGAGCAGGAATGCTGTCATCCTGAGAGAGGACAGCAGGTTTGTCTTCCATGGCGCCACTGCCACTCTCCCAGGGCGATGCCTCAGCACTCCTGGTGATCTGCTGGAGAACAGATTGCTGGACTGCTGTGTTGTCCTGGAAGCCCCGTTTCACAGTGGAACCCAGGGCCACGATAGCAGCAGTCTGAGCTTCTAAGGCAGCAGTCTGAGCTCCAAACGCAGCAGTCAGACCTTGGATGGCAGATGTTTGTGCTGCAATGGAAGCTGTGACATCGATCATCAGATGCTGTATCATGGTGGGTTCCACAGGTGTGCTGACGGAGGTGACCACCCGTTCCATGTGGGAAAGGATGGGCTCCAAGCTCTGTGCAAAGCCCTGTGCCAAATTGAAGCTGGACTCCTCCATGCCCCTTGACATTGTGTCCAGGCTTTCTGGCAGGCTTTCCAGTGCACCAAATATTTGGTTGTGTATGCCCATCAGCCTTCATCTGTAGCCTGGCCCATCAAAGTCATCATCTGACTCCTTAACAGCAGAACTAATGTGCGACCTTGCCCTCCGGTGAGCTGCCACCTCTGGTATCCGTTCCCTCCATCCCGGCTCCTGCGCACTTGTGCCCGGTGTCTCACCACATGCAGATTCCTCCTGTATCCTAGCCTCTAAAGTAGGCACAGTGTCAATATCTGAGCTGGTGGCTGCGAGTGTAAGACTGAGTGACGTTGTCTCCGCATCTTCACTGTCATCGTCCTCTGCCTCCTCTGACAGTACCGGTTCTAGTCCTTGGGTATCTGCAATGACAAAGGGACACAGGTTGAGTTGTGGTAAGGGGAGAGGAGAAAGTAAGACATGCGTGCTCACACCATCTGCAGCACGTAAGTCAGAAAAGTTTGTGGGATAAAGCAGAAGTGGGGACGAGAAGGAGGATTAGGTATGCAGAGACTCTCATCATCGATACCTCTAGCACTGTCAGTGGCCACAGTTGCAGCGACAGCCCATCCAATGATAGACAGCAATGTCTCCTCCATGGGCCTGAGGACATGTAGGCGTTCCTGTCCTCCCCCAGACCTTTCCTGATGCCTGTTGTTATGCTCCAACTTCTCCTGCAAGAAAGAGGGAAGTGTGTCAGTGCGTGTCCTGCAAGATGTTTGGGTGATAATGCTGTCATGGTTGAATAGCTGCCAACGTGTGTGACCTGTGATTTGTGGGTGTGTGGCTTGCAAGAGTGGCATGGTGTGAGGGTGAGATGCAGCAACTGATTTGAAGAGTTGCGTACTGCTGGAAAGAGTTTGTTGGTGGGTGGTTGGGGGTGGGGGGCGGTGTAGTGCATAGAGCAGTGGATGAGGCTAGTGGTACAGTTGGTAGGATATGCCGCGTGACAGTTGAACTCATTCACCTTGACCACTTGTGGCAAATCATTGAACTTCTTCCTGCACTGCATCCATGTGCATGGTGCGATGCTCCTGGCATTGACCTCAGCCTACCACTGCCTCTTCAGCATATGTCTGGAGGGCCTCCTGCTCCCTTGCGGGTAAAGGGTGCCCATCCGTGCATCCATCTCTCGCACTAAGACATCTAGTGCGTCGACCGAGAATCTTGGTGTATGTTCTCTCTCAGGCCCAGCCATTTCTCAGTATATTCCAGCACAGAGTTGGTTACTACACAAATTCCATGTCTCCCTGCAGCCACAGTGCACTGCCCCTTTAAGAGGTTCAGGCTGCCTTTAAGTAGTGCTCGCCACTCCTGATATCAGGGACCTCTGCTGGTGCATGCAGCCAATCAACAGCGCAGGTAGTGCTGGTTGCATGCAGCAATCATAGAAATCATCAGGCAGCATGAATGTTACGTGCTGCCTGCATCTCAACGAATGGGTGCTGGTTAATCGCGCTCCACGACCCCACCGCTCGTTTTTGGGAGTTAACCAATTTAACCCCCAGGTTGTTCACATTCAATCTTGCTGCCAACATCAATCACAAAAGTTTTCATTCAATTAATGTGCTGGTAGCCTATGATGCAGAATAAAGGAACTTGCATATAAATGCACAGTACCTTGGGGTCAATACATTACTCTTTCTACAACAACTTTGAATGTATATAGTGCCTTTAATGTAGAAAAACATCCAAGACGCTTCACAGAGATATAAGTGAAAAAATGAATGAGCCAAAGAAGGAAATATTAGGAAAGATGGCCAGAAGCTTCGTTGAAGAGATGGATTGTAAGAAAGGTCTTAAAGGAGAAGAGAGAGGTTGAAGGGTTTACAAAGGGATTTCCAGAGCTTGGGTCCGAGGTGGCTGAAGAGGGGAATGCACAAACTCAACCTTTCAACCTCAACCAGTCATTTCTGACTATGAAATGTTAATGTAATGGTTGGCTATTAAGCTGGTTTTAGAAGGTGTGGGCCATGGTTCAATTGAAACATTTTACCACAGTTAGTGTACATAATTAATGTTACATTTTAATTTGTGAACTGAACTCAAATTCAAATTGTTTTGAAGTGTTCATCTGGGAATAATGAAGGTTTCAAATCTCTTCCACAGTCAAATGTCTCATGCTTCCAAAAATAAATTGAATTTCTATAGCTTCCAATTTGCATCTTAATAAAAAAGCATAACAAAGCCTATCCCTGAATGTCATAATGTTAAATGAGCTCCTCGGGGCAGGTTATTATTGGATTTGCACATTTATCAAATGCAGTTTTGTTTATCAAGTACAGAGTTGACTATTCAGTTGCAAATATTATTGTCTTGTTCTTTTCTTTTCACAAGACATTAGTAATATTGTCAAGTTACATGGTACAAAATAAATTAAAATAATTTTCCTTCTTGTAACTCTTTGTTTTTGGTTGTAATATTCCAACCAAAGATTCGCTACATTCTAGAACTTAAAACCAAGTTGGATAGACTAGTCTATGAGTGGGCCTTCTGAGTGATCCTGTTCTATCCATGTCACCTTCCATGTCTCAAGATTTATTTTTCCTGAAATATTCAGCCCCTCAAAAATAATATTGATTGGATAAACTTGGTGTGATTATCAGAGGACTCTGCGACAGCAACTGTTTAAGCAAGAATGCCTTCTTAATGCTGTGGTATATTATCAGGCAGAAATTTTAACCTATGATTTTTAAGTGAATCTAATAGGGGCTTTTGCTGTAAATATGTATGTGATTATCTTTCTTAAATATTCATTGGCCTGCAAAATGCCACAGAAATTCCACAGCGTTTTTGGCTTAATTTCAGTGGATAATCGGGGCAAGAAATTTTTTTTGGCAGCAAAATGGGCCAGAAACAAGACAGTAGGCTGATCCTCCTCTGTTGACTCCCTCCCACCATCCAGGCCCCACTGGCCCATGCTCCAGTCCACACATTCCCTGGTCTGAGCCCTGATTTGGATGCAGTCTCCCTTTGCTGCTAAAAGTCAGTTCCTGCTGTGTCCAGGAATGGCTTTATGTTTGTTAAGTGCACTCAAAATCCACTGGATATTGTAATAAATTGGATGGTCAGGTGGTGAAGGATAGAACACTAGAGCCTGGTCTTCAGTTGCTTCCAAGCCTTTATTCACAGAGATCCACATTACCCACTGAGCACCCCCTAGATAAGCTCTCATATAAATTGATACAAGAGACTCCCCAATTGTTACGTACCACCTGAATACAATTAACACTAATTGATATAAATCATATGGATACAATTAACAGATATGTGCCTAAACAGAGGGACAAGACCAAAATTATCATATAGTCTCTGGTCCAGGACAGGCGATGGTCTCAAGGCCCATCTTTATGGTTGCTTTTTCTATTCATTTCCATATTTGAATGGGATGCGATGGTCTCAAGGCCCATCTTTATGGTTGCTATTTCTATTCATTTCCATATTTGAATGGGGTGCTGGATACTGTTGTGAGGATAAAGCAGTTTATTGAAAAACTATAAAAGATGGTATTTTATTTAGTATATGGAGCAGGAGCTAGAATTGAGTTGCACATTGACTTAACAGCACATATTCTCAGGCCTGTTTCATTAAGTCTCACTTTGGTAATTGCGGAGATCCTTCAATGCGATATAATATTCCAGAAAGGTAAATTCATTTGTTGTTAATTCAGTAACTAATTAAGCAACACAACAAATTCATATCACTCTTAACACTGTCCTCATTTCTTTCTTCAGTGTCATCTTTCTCCCTCCATGTTAATTTTTCAAACATAAGCTGATTGAAACCCTTCGGTATGTTTCACTCCCCGAAATGCAACTGTTTCAGTTTCTGAGCTATTTGATCTGTTGTTTTCTTTTCCCTGGAGGGTTCTGCAATCACTAATATATTCATGTAAAGTAGTCTGATTTGAGTAAGTTGCAACAAATGTTGCACTTGTGCATATTTCCAGTGTGTCTATTCACAATAATGCACTAATTGAATGCAAATAGTTTGTTGCATATATTGCACTATGCAACAATTGTTGCATATATTGTACTATGCATATATTCTACTAGAGAAAATCAGTATTTTTGCTGCCCTCTGCATGTATTCCTTCACATGGTATGCATATTTTTATATTTCAAATATTGTCAGATATCAAAAAAATCATATTGGTCTTATCAGCAACAATAAAGTCTAGTCTGAATTTAACGTAACATTGTTGGTATATGCCATTTTACTTGAGGCTGTGCAAAATGACTTATATTAATTGGATTTACATCTCATAAATTGGCTTGATTAGTGTTTTAGTCCTCTTGTGTCAAACATTTTGACTGTGTTAAGCCTACATCAGAGTATGTTGTCTGGTGTTAAGGCCACCCAGTTTTCTCATGGCAGTACATTGACACAAAAATTGTTGACATTTTGAAAATAGATCTTATTGTATCTAGTTTAATTGTGACATATCATAATATCATAGTATATTACAGCACAGAAGGAGGCCATTTAGCTCATTGTGCCTGTGCCGGTTCTTTGAAACAGCTATCCAATTAATTCCTCTCCCCTGCTTTTTATTTTATTATAAAAATAATATTTATTTCATTGGAACATATTCTGCTGCCTGGACTATCTATAGGTCTTAGATAGCTAATTGCTCTTGTGATGTATAGTGATTAACTACGTGTAGACAACTTGAATACTGAAACCTGAAATGCGTTACAGTGCATGTTTTCAACTTTGTTGTAATATGAAAATTATAATTTTATAGTGCATTATAGTATAATTCCTCCTTAAAGTAAACTCACTATCCTAAGCATAATTTATACAAAGCAATGAATGAGAGAGATGGTTCAGTTGTGCAAATTGGCACTCATTTTAAATTTTTTAGTGCCATTGAAGGAATTGCAAGTATCTTTCTGAGATGCAAATGAACGAGGAGGTTTGGTGGAAGCTTGAGTCAATGGGGTAGATCTTGACTTTGTGCGATAGTGTAAAATGGACGATAGCGAATCGGCAGCCCCTTTTACATCACTCCTGATTTTTATTTCCATTGACTCCAACGGAAATAAAAATTGGGAGATATGCAAAACGGGCTGCTGACTCGCTATCGCCCATGGTGCATTATCGCACAAAGTCAAGATCTACCCCAATGTGAACAGCACTGCGAATGGGAATTTAGAAAGTCAACACTATTTGTCCTCTAAAGAATTAGTTAAGGTTGTCTGCAGATATGGAACTGACTCATTGAATCAGTGTGAAAAGTAAACTTAAGTCCATCGGTCTCACTTCACACTGAGGTGAGGCAGCTGTCAGGGAAACAACAGCACAGCTTCACAATGATTTGCTTGATAATAAGATCAGGGGACTAGTTTGTAATTTATTTAAAGTGACAAATGGAAACAAATAACGGCTAACTGTATTTGATCTCCCAAAGGGAGGCAGCATGTTAACAATACTAAATCTTGTATAAAGAAACATTTATCAGTTTTATATCTGATACTGGCAGAACCACTTTCAAGATCAGCTCATAGCAACAGGTTCCTGCGGCTGTCGGCACTGTAGAGTTTGATGTTGCTGTTTCTGCACCTTGCTGATTTCTGTTGATTTCAGTGTTACAAAAGATGAGCAATATATCTTGTTGAATGCTTCTCACAGTTGTACAGTAGTCAACCACTCAGTAAGATTGCTGAATTAGGAATTAACATTTTTTTTTATTTGTTCATGGGATGTGGGCATCGCTGACAAGGCCAGCATTTATTGCCCATCCCTAATTGCCCTTGAGAAGGTGGTGGTGAACGGCCTTCTTGAACCACTTCAGTCTGCTTGGTGATGGTTCTCCCACAGTGCTGTTAGGTAGGGAGTTCCAGGATTTTGACTCAGCGATGGCGAAGGAACGGCGATATATTTCCAAGTCGGAATGGTATGTGACTTAGAGGGGAACATGCAGGTGGTGCTGTTCCCATGTGCCTGCTGCCCTTGTCCTTCTAGGTGGTAGAGGTCGTGGGTTTGGGAGGTGCTGTCGAAGAAGCCTTGGCGAGTTGCTGCAGTGCATCCTGTGGATGGTACACACTGCAGCCACTGTGCGCTGGTGGTGACGGGAGTGAATGTTTAGGGTGGTGGATGGGGTGCCAATCAAGTGGGCTGCTTTGTCCTGGATGGTGTCGAGCTTCTTGAGTGTTGTTGGAGCTGCACTCGTCAGGAAAGTGGAGAGTATTCCATCACACTCCTGACTCGTGCCTTGTAGATGGTGGAAAGGCTTTGGGGAGTCAGGAGGTGAGTCACTTGCCGCAGAATACGCAGCCTCTGACCTGCTCTTGTAGCCACCGTATTTATGTGGCTGTTCCAGTTAAGTTTCTGGTCAATGGTGACCCCCAGGATGTTGATGGTGAGGGATTCGGTGATGGTAATGCCGTTGAATGTCAAGGGGAGGTGGTTAGATTCTCCCTTGTTGGAGATGGTCATTGCCTGGCACTTGTCGGGAGCAAATGTTACTTGCCACTTATCAGCCCAAGCCTGGATGTTGTCCAGGTCTTGCTACATGTGGGCACGGACTGCTTCATTATCTGAGGGGTTGCAAATGGAACTGAACACTGTGCAATCATCAGCAAACATCTCCATTTCTGACCTTATGATGGAGGGAAGGTCATTGATGAAGCAGCCGAAGATGGTTGGGCCTAGGACACTGCCCTGAGGAACTCCTGCAGCAATGTCCTGGGGCGGAGATGATTGGCTTCCAACAACCGCTACCATCTTCCTTTGTGCTTGGTATGACTCCAGCCACTGGAGAGTTTTCCCCATGATTCCCATTGACTTCAATTTTACTAGGGCTCCTTGGTGCCACACTTGGTCAAATGCTGCCTTGATGTCAAGGGCAGTCACTCTCACCTCACCTCTGGAATTCAGCTCTTTTGTCCATGTTTGGACCAAGGCTGTAATGAGGTCTGGAGCCGAGTGGTCCTGGCGGAACCCAAACTGAGCATCGGTGAGCAGGTTATTGATGAGTAAGTGCCGCTTGATAGCACTGTCGACGACACCTTCCATCACTTTGCTGATGATTGAGAATAGACTGATGGGACGGTAATTGGCCGGATTGGATTTGTCCTGCTTTTTGTGGACAGGATATATCTGGGCAATTTTTCACATTGTCGGGTAGATGCCAGTGTTGTAGCTATACTGGAACAGCTTGGCTCGAGGCGCAGCTAGTTCTGGAGTCTTCAGCACTACAGCCGGGATGTTGTCGGGGCCCATAGTCTTTGCTGTATCCAGTGCACTCAGCCATTTCTTGATATTATGTGGAGTGAATCGAATTGGCTGAAGACTGGCTGCTGTGATGGTGGGGATATCGGGAGGAGGCCGAGATGTATCATCCACTCGGCACTTCTGGCTGAAGATGGTTGCAAACGGTTTAGCCTTGTCTTTTGCACTCACGTGCTGGACTCTGCCATCACGGAGGAGAGGGATGTTCACAGAGCCTCCTCCTCCCATTAGTTGTTTAATTGTCCACCACCATTCACGACTGGATGTGGCAGGACTGCAGAGCTTTGATCTGATCCGTTGGTTGTGGAATCGCTTAGCTCTGTCTAAAGCATGCTGCTTCCGCTGTTTAGCATGCATGTAGTCCTGAGTTGTAGCTTCACCTCATTTTTAGGTATGCCTGGTGCTGCTCCTGGCATGATGTTCTACACTCCTCATTGAACCAAGGTTGATCCCTGGCTTGTTGGTAATGGTAGAGTGAGGGCTATGCCAAGCCATGAGGTTACAGATTGTGCTGGAATACAATTCTGCTGCTGCTGATGGCCCACAGCGCCTCATGGATACCCAGTTTTGAGCTGCTAAATCTGCTCTGAATCTATCCCATTTAGCATGGTGATAGTGCACACAACACATTGGAATGGTGTCCTCAGTGCGAAGATGGGACTTCGTCTCCACGAGGACTGTGCGGTGGTCACTCCTACCAATACTATCATGGACAGATGCATCTGCGACAGGTAGATTGGTGAGGACAAGGTCAAGTAAGTTTTTCCCTCGTGTTGGTTTGCTCACCACCTGCCGCAGGCCCAGTCTGGCAGCTCTGTCCTTCAGGAGTCGGCCAGCTCGGTCAGTGGTGGTGCTACCGAGCCACTCTTGGTGATGGACATTGAAGTCCCCCACCCAGAGTACATTCTGTGCCCTTGCTACCCTCAGTGCTTCCTCCAAGTGGTGCTCAACATGGAGGAGGACTGATTCATCAGCTGAGGGAGGGTGGTAATCAGCAGGAGGTTTCCTTGCCCATGTTTGGCCTGATGCCATGAGATTTCATGGGGTCCGGAGTTAATGTTGAGGACTCCCAGGGCCACTCCCTCATGACTGTATATTACTGTTCTGCCACCTCTGGTGGATCAGGCCACACCCAGGGATGGTGATGGAGGAGTCTGGGAAGTTGGCTGAAAGGTATGATTCTGTGAGTCTGGCTATGTTAGGCTGTTGCTTGACTCGTCTGTGGGACAGCTCTCCCACTTTTGGCACAAGTCCCCAGGTGTTAGCGAGGAGGACTTTGCAGGGTCGACTGGGCTTGGTTTGCCTTTGTCGTTTCCGGTGCCTAATGGTCCAATGCCAGGTGGTCCGTCCGGTTTTATTCTTAATGTGACTTTTTGTAGCGAGATTGTACAACTGAGTGGCTTGCTAGATCATTTCAGAGGGCGATTAAGAATCAAGCATATTGCTGTGGGTCTGGAATCACATATAGGCCAGACTGGATAAGAACGGCCGGTTTCCTTCTCTCAAGGACATTAGTGAACCATATGAGTTTTTACGACCATCCGGTAGTTTCATGGCCACCATTACTGATACTAGTATTTTAATTCCAGATTTTTAAAAATTAATTGAATTTTAATTCCCCAGCTGCAGGATTTGAACTCATAACTCCAGATTATGAGCCCAGGCCTCTGGATTACTAGTCCAGTAACATAATGACTATGCTCCCATACCCATTGAGATGTAGACAAACAAAGGAGAAAGATTAAAATATATGGGCCTAGATTTTCCTTTGAAAAGAAAGTCCAGGTGGTGTGGAGATGGCCTAGCAAGTAAAATGGAATGGATTGGCCCTCTGCTGATACTCCACCCCTAAAAATGGCTGCCACGATTTCCCTCCCGTGACACGACTGTGAGCCTGGTTCACCTGCTGGAGGTACGCTCTGCCACATTTAAGCAGAGCGGGAGACATGACCAAGTACCCCTGAAGTTTCCCTGCATTTACATCCACTTACCATTCTTGAAAATCGCTGCCATTATATATATGACGGTGCTGAGTCTGTATTGGTGGACCACAGGTGGGAAAAGCTTGGGAAGGTGAAAAGTCACACAGGAGTGAGTTTCTGCAACACTGTTTTGGCTGGGAGTCACTGCCACTTCATTGAAGCTGCAGCTTCACAGCATTCAAAGGTATGTTGTGAAACTTGCTGAGGATTTAAAGGGCCCTCTGCACTGTGAAATAATGGCACGATATTTGCTGAAAACCTGTGCCGTAATAATGGCGTTTCTACTGTGTACACCATTATTGTAATGCGGAAGTTCCAGGAAATTATGGCATGAGTTACTTACGCCATTACTCACTCGACTCCAAAATGTTCTGGGACTCTTACGCTGCTCCATCGTTACCCCTTGTCGAAAACACTAGAAGGTAATTACCATATCTCCACCCCCCCTATTAAGATCAATGGTGATTGCAAATTTGCTTCATTTAAGCCAGTCTTCACGCCACTGCTACGTAGACTGAAAAATAATGGCGCTGGAGACCTGGCAGCGGTGTGATTTATGTGTTTCATCAAGATGGTTGCAGTATGGATGTCCTTCCTACTTCTGATGCCTCATTATCCACACTTAGTGTACTCAAGATTACTCTGAAGAGAATCCACCAGAACTATTATCATAATAGGAATCACAGTTATCACTCCTGTCCGCAGGAGCGTAGAGTTCAACTCAGCAGCCAATAAATCATTGATTAAAGCACTTTCATTGACATACATCAGTGGGCATCGTAATCATTCCCAATGAAATTAAGCATTTTGGTAATGGAATATTTCTTGTTAGTTTATTGCTGTTGAGTTCAGCGCTTCAGGATTACCACCATAACAAAGAAATCACATTGTTAGATTATCTCCTACATATGCGCTAAATTTGAATTATTTCCATATTGATAGCTCAATGATGATTCACAGTAAGCTTGGATACAAATTGGACCACACTGTATAGTTATGTTCCTAACCTTTGCAATACTGCATGTACAGGCAACAATAATCTGGTTCACATTATGTAGAATAGCATGCAATGTCTCCCTCAGGAAGCTAATTATGACCTCAATAAAGCATAACAGAATAATAAATGGTAGCAAAACAACGGTGAATGCTTATATATCCCTTTAACTTTCTCCATTCCATTTATTCAGTGAGGTAGTGAAAACTACCTGTAACTCATATACAATATCCCAAAATATTATTTTCTGAATGAAATCTATCTAACTTGCACTTGAATGAATCAACACTTTCTGCTTCCATTGTTTCCCTGGAGAATCTGTTCCATAGACTTACCACTCTCACACTGAAATAATGGCCTCAATTTTAACCCTCCCTCCCCGCCACCCCCACCCCCGTCACGATGGTCCGGAGAGGGTCAGGGGGGATTTAAATATCGGGAAAGAACAACCCCGACCCCATTCCCACCCGTTTAAAATTTAACAAACACAAATCAGGCCATCGACGAGGCTCCTGCAAAAGGCAGGTGGGAGCCTAATAAACATTCAAAAGTTGCGACCCCATGTCATCATCAGCGCAGGGACTTAAATTTAACAGTAAATGAGGGGGAGGCCTGCGCTGGGGGATTCCCAGCAGCAGATCTGCGGCAGGAGGTGCTGACTGGCCAAGGTAAATGCTAAAGATCTGCTCCTTTTAGCACTCGTTGTGGGCCGGGGAGGAGCAGGAATGCGCCCCCCCAAGCCTCACAAGGAAGTCTTTCGCCTCTCCCAGACTCGATCAGGGCCCTGATGTCCTCGCTTCTCTTCCCCTCCAGATGGCAGCCCTGATGTCCTCGCTCCCTAGCCCCAATTGCGGCCCAAAGTCTTCAGCCTCTACTGACTGCCGGGGCCCGTCCCCACGTGTCCCTGGCTGCGACCTCCTGCTGCTTGACTGTGCTCCCACCCGCTGGCCAGGCTGTCAATTTGGCCGCCCATTCGGCGAGAGTCTGTGGAAGATTATTTAAATGATGCCCTGCCGTTAAGATTGGCAGGGCCTCCATATCCTCAGCCTTTCCAGGTTTTCCCCACACTACCATGCTCCCCAGCACCCTCCCTGCCACCCCATTAATATAGGGGCCAATGTTTCCACAGATTAGTTTTGAATTTAAACTCCTTCAAGCGCAGGCTGTATCCTCTGATTCCACTGTTCTGAACAAGGTGAATCAGGTCTACATTAGGTGTCATGATCTACATCATCTAAAATCCTAAAATCAGCAATCATATCACTTCTTAACCTTCTCTTTTCTGGTGCGAACATGCCGTATAAACTCCTCATAATCCAATCCCTCCATCCCTTCAATCATTCTGGTTATCCTTTTCTGTATGCTTTCAATAGCTGTAATATGCTTTTTGTACTGCGGTGACCAGAACTGCACACAGTATTTGCACCAATGATTTATAAGGTCATGATGTGGAGATGCCGGTGATGGACTGGGGTGGACAAATGTAAGGACTTGCACAACACCAGGTTATAGTCCAACTGTTTTATGTTGACGAAGGAGGTAAGCTCTGAAAGCTTGTGATTTAAAATAAAACTGTTGGACTATAACCTGGTGTTGTGCAAGTCCTTAGATTTATAAAGTGGCAGGATTATCCTACTATTTCACTTCAGTAATGCCCTCCTTCCAAGTGGTACAACTGGGCCGGTGCTTGAGTAAGTAAAGTGCCATGACAGTGTGGGTGAATCAGGTAGAGGAAACGGCCCTGTGGAGATGCCTGGCTGCTCATCAGATGCTCTGTCTGTAACATTCAACACCAGTGAGGGATACCAGGAACATTAACTTTAGCAAGATGCTCTCTGACATGTAAATCAGAGCAAGAGCAGGGGGCCTTTTAAATTATCAGAATGACTGCAGACAGCAAACGTTCAGAGTCATGCATGTTCTCCATCCCATTACCCACCTGAACCTGACAGTTGTGTACTATAACTTTTCCAGCTCCCACAAGCTCCGTTGTGTATCTGCCCAGGAGTTGCAGAGCTTTCTCCTCATGCCTAATGAGGGGTGTAATGTTAGCCATTCCTCTAACCATAGCAGTGCTTTGCCTCTGGTTGTGAGCATGCTTCTACTCTGCAAAGAACATGACGATTTATACATGCTACAGACTCATTTACAATGTCAATTTACCCAGGTATCTGTAGACATTCCCTTGTGTAGGTGAGTCATGCTTCCAGCAGTGTCTCAGCATCTTTACGACCACTCGTGCCTTCACTTAACTTGACCAGGCTGGTGAGGTCATTAAAATATTTCTGGCATTAAATAACTCTTTGTGGGGTTGTAGTGGTGGCAGTGCCTCCCTCCACACTGGCTGCACATCCTTTTTCTGAGGCGTGTTTCCCTAAGAGCCTTTTTCTTATGTCGCCATTTTTGAGCAGAAATGAGGCAGTAGTGGGTCAAAAATTGCGGTGTACTACTTAGCACCCCATTGCCAGCTCATCGTGATTTTGGACCAGGACGGGAAACAGGCAAGCAGTGCTCCTGCCCAAAATATGTAAATTGGGGTCCTACTAAGCATTGAGTGACTGAACCCATGGTCCTGGAAGGGACAACTGCAAACTGCTCCGAGAACAGGGGGCGGGTAAAAGCTGTGAAATGAATGCTCCTCTTGACACCATAAAAATCTCCTGACCCACTGTTGATCCCTCCGTGACCCCCTGGGATAGCCTACCACCCCAGTTAACAGCCTGCTTCAGGCTTCCCTCCACGCCTCCATCAGAAAGCTGCTTGTCCGCACTGTTCAGCGCTAACAGCTCACTGATCAAACTAAGATGAGGTCTGATCATGAAAATGGCTTGAGTCTTTACCTGGTGCCATGGGCAATGCAATTGCTCCATCCATCACCTCCCAATGGGCCTCAAAACAAAAATCGCCCTGTGGTCTTCTGGCCCGTACACCAGCCAGCATTATCTCCACTGCAGCTTCTGACAATCTTGGGGCCTTGCCCATTGCAGAACCCTCAGATGGTGCTCCTCCTGTCATCGCTTTTCAATGTTCAAGTTCAATTCCATCTCTCTCACTCTCTCTTTATCCCCATTTTGAATCACCTGATATGCTTCTGGCCATTTCAGCTGCAGCAGCCTTTTAACTCCTGAATCGTGCCCTGATTACCGTCCCTCCCAGTGGTGGAGCCCTATTCACGAATAGGATTCTTGCTGAAATCCTACTCAATAATGCTCACCCCCACCTGCAAGGAAAATGCGGTCATGTGATGGCGGGATCACAAGAGCGAGCTGAAATCCCATCCCGTCATTTTACCAATGATGTCAGGAAAATCCTGGCCATATTTAGATTTTCATAAGTGTATTTTACGATGTCTTTTCTTTAATTGTACTTTGCTTTGCATTTATCATATCCAGTATTTTACTATTTGCTCTTCAGTTCCTGTCTTGACTTCAACCACTTCAAACTTTAGCCATTTCCCCTATTTTCCTGTTAGATTCTCCTAGAAGGTGTCAATATCGTTCTGTTGTTTCCCCTATGGAGCCATGTTTGACTCATTCTGTTACCATTTAACTGTTTACATATCTAAACCTATTTGAGATAACTTTGTATAATGTGTGGTACTTTCTTACTATTTCTGACATTTTAAAATCTGTTATGAAAACAGAAACAGCTGGAAATACACAGCAGGTTGACCTGCATCTGTAAAGAGAAAGGACAGGTTATGATGATGTTTTGGGTGTGCATCCTTCATCAGAACTAAAGACTGAAAGATAAACAAGCATTTTGTAAGGTTGGAAAAAAAATAGAAAAAGGGAGAGGAGAAAATCAATAGATGCACCATTCACAGATAGAGAAATCATGAGTTAAACAACCTGCAATCTGCTTGATAGAAAACTGTTAAATGATACAAAAGTTCATCAGTGAGATAACGCAGAGATATAAAAAGGAAAAAAGAATGTGCGAACAGTGGGAGATGAAAAGACACAGGGAGAGGTCCACACAAACAAAAATGTGAGAAAATAAGGAAAAATAGAGAAAAAGAGGGAGAAAAAAAATCTGCAAATACAACAGGCCTGAAATTAAAAGAGAATTACAAATGAAACATAGTGGGGTGGAAATTGCTTACTTCAGGTCCAAAAATGGCAGTGTGCATGGAGTGTGTGCTGCCAACAGGAGGCCTGAGACAGGCCCAAAATTAAGCCTCTGGCCTCTTTTCTATAATTTAGGTGAGCTGCTGGCACGTGTTGCGCTTCCACAGGCAGCTCGATCATTTCAGCAGGATGAATGTGGGGTCACTTGCCTCGCTGGCACCGGCCCTCAGGTAAGTCCCGGAGTGTGGGGGCCTTAGAGGACAACTGGAGGGAAAGCGGATCACGGATCTGCAGCGACCCTCAGGAATGCTGTGGAGCCGATGGAGCACTCAGGGCAGCCCAGTTTCTCAGGAGGGACTAAAAATAGGCGCTAGGCTTCTCATTAGCATATGCAAGGGACCTAATGCCTCTTTTAAGTGGCTGTCCCGGACGTCTGAAAATCATCCGAAGCAAAATATGACGTCGGATGTTTTTCAGGCATCCTTGGGGTGCAGAGCATAGCCCTACGGAAATGGTAATTTTTGTCCCCATTTTCTGTCCGGAAAATTGGTGCAACAATGACCAATTTCCTCCCCAATTTATCCACCAACCACATAAAGAGAAAAGAACAGGTCCACACCACAGGCTGTATTCTGATGAAGGCTTTCCACTCCAACTTTCAACCCACCTCCTCTCAACCTGCAGTGCAGAGGGAACAATGTATAATTATTGAAATGATGAATCATGAAAAACTTTGCATGGTCCATTCCTCAAGTCCATGATATGTGAAATACTTATATTAATGTGGGTGAGCTACTGCACCGAAGTGGAAAATTGATCCATAAATTCTGCTTGATTTTCCCTCTTGTCGAACCAAGCTTACTGCTTATAGTTTCTGGGGGATTCTCCTATTTGAGAAAAGCAATCTGATTGAAAAATATTTTTAAGAGACGCTGCAAATATCAGAGTTTTAAAGTTTGTCAATTGAGAATTCACTTCACTTATAACTTTTCCCAGCCAAGCACGTAACAGCATAATTGTGATCTTTACAAATAAAATGTGAGGCTCCATTCATAGTATCACAGTATCATAGTAGGTACAGCACAGAAGGAGGCCATTCGGCCCATTGTGCCTGTGCCGGCTCTTTGAAAGAGCTATCCAATTAGTCCCATTCTCCTGCTCTTTCACCATAGCCCTGAATTTGTTTTTCCTTCAAGTATTTATCCAATTCCCTTTTGAAAGTTACTATTGAATCTGCTTCCACCCCCCTTTCAGGCAGTGTATTCCAGATCATCACAACTCGCTGCATAAAAAAAATGTTTCCTCATGTCACCTCTGGCTCTTTTGCCGATCACCTTAAATCTGTGTCCTCTGGTTACTGACCCTTTTGCCTCTGGAAACAGTTTCTCCCTATTTACTCTATCAAAACCGTTCATGATTTCTCATGAAATCAGCTCTATCAAATCTCCCCTTAACCTTCTTTGTTCTAAGGAGAACAACCCTAACTTCTCCAGTCTCTCCACATAACTGAAGTCCCTCATCCCTGGTACTATTCTAGTAAATCTCTTCTGCACCCTCCCTGAGGCCTTGGCATCCTTCCTAAAGTGTGGTGCCCAGAATTGAACACAATACTCCAGCTGAGGCCTAACCAGTGTTTATAAAGATTTAGCATAACTTCCTTGCTTTTGTACTCTATGGGCTCAATTTTAGGGGACAATTGCGGGTGCGTTGAGGGTGGGAGGGCTCCAAAAATCGCGGAAATCCCGTTCGGGTTCGGAAGCCGGATCCAACCCGCCGACTTCCGAGTTTCTCAGGGACCCACCTGCGTGCAATTAAAGCTGGTGGGATGACAGTTAAAGAACCAAATGTACCTCATTGAAGTACTTAAGGCACTTTACCTGTGACAGAGTAAGAGATAAGAACGATTTTCAACCTACCTGGGCGAGTTGCCCACCACTTCTGACTCATGCCTGGAAGAGCCAGATCAGGGAAAAAGAAACTAAATAAATTAAACAAACACCATAGAAGGAAGTTAAAACACAAAATGAACCTACCTTTGCACCCTCTCCGATCTTCCCCTCTTCACCCCCCCCGTGTCCTCCTCATCTTCCCCTTGCCCCCCGAATCTTCCCCCTCCCCTCCGATCTTCCTTTCTCCCCCCCCGATCTTCCTTTCTCCCCCCCAATCTTCCATTTCCTCCCAGATCTTCTACTCTCCCCCCTCGATGTTCCCCTCTTCACCCCGATCTTCCTTTCTCCCCCCAATCTTCCATTCCAGCGCAGGATGACATCTCACTCTCTCTCTTTCTCACCTCGCGTTGCAGCTCCTGACAGCAGCCAGCCTGTCAATCAGGCTAGTTGCCGGGCGCGAAAACCTGGAGAGGACGTTAATCATCAGCAATCAACATGCGATCGCATCGGAAATGGTAAGTTTTGTTCATACGGATTTGCCACACGCACCTTCACCCCCTCCCACCCTCCCCGCTGCCAACCCTCCACCATTGCAAAATCGACCCCTATGCCTCTATTAACAAAGCCCAGGATCCGTCATCTGCAAACTCTGAAATTATATCTCTATACCCAAGTCCAGACATGATTTATTATATGATTTACTGACTCAAATTTCTGATGATTTGAAGTAATTCTTTTGTTCATTCTTTAAAATATGAATATTCCATCAAACATAAAGGTGTGAGATTTTTTGTGAATGTTTTAAGGAGTGTCAAAGAGTAATAGTTAAGAATAAAGCTGAAGCTGGAGTTCCAAGTTGATGGAGTGATCATTAAAAGAATTCTGAGATGTAACCTGAGTCATAGATTCAGATTCAGCTCATTAAATACCATCTAAAATAATTGTTGAGACTTATTGCTTACTTTTTGCTGCCATATATTTATGATTGAGAATTAAGCAATAACATGCAAGCACATGCATTACACAAGGGGACTGAGGATCAGCTGGATAGCTGAAGAATGAGAATGCAGGTTGTTTAATTCATTTTCACAGCAGCCATTCTGTTACTAATGGTACTTCCAATGATGACAAAAATGAAGCACAATATTCCCTTCTTTCTTTCCTGCCACTGCACCTAAACAGTCAAAAAACAATTTCATCACAGAAAAACATGCCCTAGATTGTTCTAGAAAAACAGAGCTGCAATTGGAGTGAGAGCAAATAAAAGGAGACATGTTTGGAGGAATCTCTACCCTCCCAACAAAGTTAACAGAACAACATGTAAATAAGGGGCCTAATATCTGATTGAGGCTCCCGCTGTGTTTTGGAAACCACCACTGGTACGGTGGAGTATCAAGGCACAAAGTAGTGTTACAAAAGCTTGTGTAACACACATGTAGTCATTTGAGCAGGGCAGCTGGGTGTTACGGATGTGGGGTGCCCTGAGAGGCATCTTCATTATCAGTGCCAGCTCCTGCCATTACCCTGTCTGCAAACAGTTTCTCTTATTGTGTATGGTCTTCTGTGCAAGCAGATATAATAGCAAAATATTTTGGAAAGAGGAAAATGAGAGACGTATGCCGCCCAAGTATCCAGACCAATTTATGTGTGTGTGAACATGTAATATTTAGTTAGCTTGCGTTGGCAGTGTACTTGGTGCTTGTTGCTTGCCACATTTAATGGGTCATAGGGTAAATACATTGATTGGCAATATCACACAGTGCCCTGATAAAACACCAGCATCTCTTGTGAATTTAGAAAGTTCTCCATCAGTGGTAGCGCACCAAGTTTAGAGTGAAGTGCATTCTCAGCAGCATTGTAAAATCAAACCATATTATCATGGCAACCTTGTGTAGCCCAGGAAATATCATCCTCACACGCTCCCAGGTTTGGGCCACAGGTGAGAAAACATTCACAGACTCTCTCACCTCTATTTCATGCTGCTCATTATTGCAGGGTGGCGCTTATCTCCGAACAGAGCCATCCATCTCTGCAGAACTCCCTGCAGTGGAACCTCCAAAGATTTGTCACTAAATGGTACAGTTCTTTCATTTGTCTGCCTCTACCCATTTTCCTCCCACAGTTGCAAATTTTAGGGTAACTACAATAACAGCAACAACAGAAACAGAAAATGCTGGAAACACTCAGCAGGTCAGGCAGCATCTGTGCAGATAGAAACAGAGTTAATGTTTCAGGTCAATGACCTCTCATCAGATCTGGCCAAAGTCTTTAATAATAAAAGACTTTGTTTGGGGAAAGAGTTGGCAGGTACAAAGTGACTTTATTGGATGGGAGGGGAATGGCAGATTTCTGTCTTTTTTTATTCATTCTTCGGATGTGGGTAACACCGTCAAGGCAGTATTTATTGCCCATCGCTAGTTATCCTAAGTGTCAACCGCATAGTGTGGGACTGAAGTCACACATAGGCCAGACTAGATACGGGTGGCAGGTTCCCTTCCTTGAAGGACATTAACAAACCAGTTGGGTTTTTATGACAATCCGATAGCTTTCATCATCATTTTATGGTATCATTATCCAGTTCCAATAAGTAAACAAGCATGCGCAGAAATGAACTCTGAACTCTATCTGGTTATACAGCGTTTACTTTGCACAAAAACATTGATCAAATTTGTGGCTGCACCTTGGGTTTCCTTTCCTTTCATTTTTGCCTGAAAGCCTCTTCCTCATTCAGCCTTTGCAAATGGGTTTAAATGCCTTCTGAGCTTTCCTCAAGCCTTTCAGAATGTTTGTGTCAATGGTGACACTCCCCTTTAATTGTCCATCTCCATTAAATTTCACAGTTTATGATTCCCACCACTGGTGCACTCCCCGAATCTGTCAAATCTTATCTTCAAACTATGCAAATCAGCTAACCTCAGGAAACTGAGTGCAATTGGCACGCTTCCATTTGATCAAAAGCAAAATACTGCGGATGCTGGAAATCTGAAATAAAAACAGAAAATGCTGGAGAAGCTCAGCAAGTCAGGCAGCATCTGTGGAGAAAGAAACAGAGTTAACGTTTCAGGTCGAAGACCTTTCATCACAACTGAAAAGAGTTAAAGTTTTTGAGGAAGTACAGCGCCAGGGGAAGGGGGGGTGGAGGGAGGGAGGGAAGGGGAGGAAAGAACAAAAGGGAAGGTCTGTGAACCATGATAGGGTCCCCCTTGTCCTGACTTTCCATCCCACCAGCCTCCACATTTAACGTATCATCTTCCACTATTTCGGCCACCTCCAGTGCGATCCCACCACCAAACACATCTTTCCCTCCCCTTTCAGCATTCTGAATGAACCGCTCCCTCCGCAACAACCTGGTCCACTCTTCCATCACTCCCAACACCCGCTCTCCTCCCCACGGCATCTTCCCGTGCGAGCGCAGGATTTGCAACACCTGGCCCTTCATCTCCTGCTTTCCCACCGTCCAGGGCCCCAAACACTCCTTCTAGGTGAAACAGCGGTTTATTTGTACTTCTTTCAATTTATTATACTGTATTCGCTCCTCTACATTGGGGAGACTGAACACAGACTGGGTGATCGCTTTGCTGAACACCTCTGCTCTGACTGCAAGCGTTACCCTGACCTGCCGGTCACTCACCATTTTAATTCCCCTTCCCACTCCTACTCTGACCTTACTGTCCTCGGCCTCTTACACTGTTCCAATGAAGCTCAACGTAAGCTCGAGGAACAGCACCTCATCTTTCGTTTAGGCACTTTACATACTTCTGGACTCAACATTGATTTCAGTAACTTCAGATCATAATCACTGCTCCCATTTTTTCGGTCAGCTAGTGCTGGTAATGGTTCTGCTGCTGCCATTTACAGCTACTCCTGATCAATCTTTTGTTTCTTAACCTGTCCCATTACCTCCTTCCTTGCCTTGCACCATCATCCCTTTTAGTTTTAATCGCTCGTGCCCTCTATCTTATCACAGACCTTCCCTTTTGTTCTTTCCTCCCCTCCCCTCCACTCCCTCCCCTCCTTTCCCGGCTCTGTACTTGCTCAAAAACTTTAACTCTTTTAACATCTTACAGTTCTGACGAAAGGTCTTCGACCTGAAACGTTAACTCTGTTTCTTTCTCCACAGATGCTGCCTGACTTGCTGAGCTTCTCCAGCGTTTTCTGTTTTTATTTCACACTTCCATTTGAGTCTGGGTTATGTTTTCACTGTCCTTCCTGTTTAAGTTCTGTTCCCACAAAAAAATCAATGGTTAAACAAAGAGAAGAATATCAGTGGGAGGCCTCAAAGTTTCTGAATTTGGTGGGGAGGATCATTGATGTTTACAACACAGAAGGAAGCAATCCAAAATGAATCCCACTGTCCCATGCTCTGCCAATAACATCATAGCTTCATCTACTTCAAATATTTTTCTAATTTTCCCTTAAAAGATGCAATGGTCTCTGCTTCAACCACTCCATGTGACAAAATAGTCCATAAAGTCCCAGGAGAACTGAGCTGGGTTGCAGATGGGTAGCATCTGGAACATGTGGAAGAGGCTAGGAGAGCACTTATTTTTATGATGCTTGCTCTCCCAGCAATGAGTTGGGGAGGTTGTTCCATCAGTTTAGGTCAGTATATACACTGGAAAGGGCTGGGGACTTGTATGTATCCAACACACTTTCATTGGAATTTCCTGAGCCAGGGTCATACCTTCCATTTTGAGTAGTTAAGTGTGTAGCTTGAAGCTTGCCAAATTTTATGGAAGATGCTGGGAGGTGAAGTGATCGGGTTGTTGACAGACAGCAGGATGTCATCGGCATAGAGGGATATCTTCTGCTACGCTCCGCCGGCTTTAACTCCCCGGACGCAGGGATTCATTATTACGGCCAGAACTAGGGATTTGATGGTCAAGGCAAAGAGAAAGGGAGAGAAGGGGCGATCATACATGGTCCCTTATTGGAGGAGGAATATGGGCGAGGTGCATTCATTGGTTTTCAAGATAATGAGGAGTGGGAGTAGAGGATTTTGATTCATCTTCTGAATGTGCTTCCAGAGACCATCTGTTCAAGCATGGAGAGTAGGAAGCAAGATAAAGGCCTATTCTGAGTCCAGGGATAGCAAAGGGTGGATGTGTTTGTGATGTTGCAGTGGTGCATAATATTGAGCAATCATCTGGTATTGTTTGTCTGGAGGCATTCTCGAATGAACCCAATTTAGAATGAATGTGCTAGTCTGGTATCAACTGAGTACAGCCTGGAGGCTGGTATCTTGGTAGTACATTGTATTTGGAGTTGAGCAGGGTGTGTATAAATCACAGGCATCTGTGGTTTGCCCTTTTTATGTACAAGGATGATTGTGGCTGATTTCAATGATTCTGGTATCCACTGCTATTATGTGGTGGAATAGCGATGTGAACATGGGTGTGGAAGTAGGATTTTGTACAACTTCGCAAGAAATCCATCTGGTCCTATGACCACCTTTTGGATTTCAAAAGCCTAGATGGCGCATTCTGTTGTCTGCAAGATTTTTCTGTGAGACAAGGCTCTGCTTTTTGCTCAAAGGTATGAGGACAGGTTGCATAGGCTAGGCTCGTATTCCCTCAAGTGTAGAAGATTAAGGGGTGATCTTATTAAGGTGTTTGAGATGTTTAAAGGATTTGATAGGGTAGAAAGAACTGTTTCCTCTGGTAGGGGAGTCCAGAACAAGGGGGCATAGCCTTAAAATTAGAGCTAGGCTGTTCAGGGGTGATGTCGGGGAGCACTTCGTCCTCTATGAAGCACCTTGGGATGTTTTTCTATTTTAAAGGTACTATATAAATGCAAGTTGTTGTAGATGTCATAGAAGATGATTAAATATATAATTTGACGTACTTTGCACTATTATACTCCAAGTCAAGCAGACTTTGATACAGGCATTGGCTATTTATATTTAAAATTATTATAATTTTCAGGTTTATCCAGATTTGATCATACTCAACTTCCGTGTTGGCATTAACTTTTGGATCAACAACTCGATGGCCAGAGGGAACTCATCTTTTCAAGCTGCAGCGCTCTCCATGACACCACCAAAAGTCACTCAGGACATGTTTATGGAAACAATTCCGCACTCCCATGCTCCCAGCCGTCAGCAACACTCACAAGAAGCACGATGGGGGATATCATCAGCTCATACCATGGGAGCGCAGAAGCTTTAATACTTCTGAGTGACTATCTGAGGGTGAATTTCTGTGGGGGTTCTCCAGCTTGTCTGCATAACTTCAGCTTACTTTGTTGTGGAAATCCTCGAAACAAACAGAAATCAACGCAATCTATCGGGGCCCAAGAAAAATGCAGAACTTACGCCATATTCCTTTTTTAAGTCCCTCTTTATGTATGAAAATTAAAGTTTCAAGCCACCAAACCATCCTTTATGCACATTAGGCATAACATGTTTTTAAAAATGCATCCATGAAAGCTTTTCAATTTTTAATGTAACTCATTCTGATGCTGTAAAAATGCATTCAAAGATACTGAAAATACTGCGTCGATCTCAGTGAGTAGAAATGAAAAATTGTTTTAAAAAAATCACAATAAAACACTAGAAATGTGACATGTGCATAAAATTTTGGGAGTAAATTTACAGCACAATCAGAACTGGCGTAAATACAGAAAAATCACATTCTCCAGTCTTTTGCACAGGGATGGAGCTACGTTAATGAGCAGTGGAGGGTTTCGGCAAGTGTTTTGCTGAATCGGCGCCAAAGATCGAGGAAACTCAGGCATAAAGTAAAAATGGGCATAAGTCACTTATGCCTGAATTTGCTTGATCTTCTGCACAGAAAATTGGTATTACGCTGTACTTGTGTGATTGTTTTGGCACAAATTTTCAGGACATTCCAAACCTATGTGTGCATCTGAAATATTCAGTACTCGGAGGGTTAGTTATAAAATGTTTCCTCATTCTTTCATTTTTCTCCCTTTGAGAAGCTGAGTCATTGTAGTGCCATTAATACCAATTGTCTCTGTAAATTTTAAGTGCGTAACATACATGACTGAGGCGCCTGCTTCCATGGCAACTATGGTCATTTAGATTGATAACTATGAATGATTTAGAGTCATAGAGTCATAGAGTTATACAGCACGGATAGAGGCCCTTCGGCCCATCGTGTCCGCGCCGGCCATCAAGCCCTGTCTACTCTAATCCCATATTCCAGCATTTGGTCCGTAGCCTTGTATGCTATGGCATTTCAAGTGCTCATCCAAATGCTTCTTGAATGTTGTGAGGGTTCCTGCCTCCACAACCCTTTCAGGCAGTGAGTTCCAGACTCCAACCACCCTCTGGGTGAAAAAGTTCTTTCTCAAATCCCCTCTAAACCTCCCGCCTTTTACCTTGAATCTATGTCCCCTTGTTATAGAACCCTCAACGAAGGGAAAAAGCTCCTTAGTATCCATCCTATCTGTGCCCCTCATAATTTTGTACACCTCAATCATGTCCCCCCTCAGCCTCCTCTGCTCCAAGGAAAACAAACCCAATCTTCCCAGTCTCTCTTCATAGCTGAAGCGCTCCAGCCCTGGTAACATCCTGGTGAATCTCCTCTGCACCCTCTCCAAAGCGATCACATCCTTCCTGTAGTGTGGCGACCAGAACTGCACACAGTACTCCAGCTGTGGCCTAACCAGTGTTTTATACAGCTCCATCATAACCTCCTTGCTCTTTTATTCTATGCCTCGGCTAATAAAGGCAAGTATCCCATATGCCTTCTTTACCACCTTATCTACCTGTTCTGCCGCCTTCAGGGATCTGTGAACTTGCACACCAAGATCCCTCTGACCCTCTGTCTTGCCTAGGGTCCTCCCATTCATTGTGTATTCCCTTGCCTTGTTAGTCCCTCCAAAGTGCATCACCTCGCACTTTTCCGGGTTAAATTCCATTTGCCACTGTTCCGCCCATCTGACCAACCCATCTCTATCGTCCTGCAGACTGAGGCTATCCTCCTCGCTATTTACCACCCTACCAATTTTTGTATCATCAGCGAACTTACTGATCATACCTTTTACATTCATATCCAAGTCGTTAATGTAGACCACAAACAGCAAGGGACCCAGCCCCGATCCCTGTGGTACCCCACTGGCCACAGGCTTCCAGTCACAAAAACAACCTTCGACCATCACCCTCTGCCTTCTGCCACTAAGCCAGTTTTGTATCCAAAGTGCCAAGGCACCTTGGATTCCATGGGCTCGTACCTTCTTGACCAGTCTCCTGTGGGGGACTTTATCGAAGGCCTTACTGAAATCCATGTATACCACATCCACTGCGTTACCCTCATCCACACGCCTAGTCACCCCCTCAAAAAATTCAATCAAATTAGTCAGACATGATCTTCCCTTGACAAAGCCATGTTGACTATCCCTGATTAATCCTTGCTTCTCCAAGTGGAGACTAATTTTGTCCTTCAGAATTTTTTCCAATAATTTTCCTACCACTGATGTTAGGCTCACTGGCCTGTAGTTCCCCGGTTTTTCCCTACTCCCCTTCTTGAATAATGGTACTACATTAGCGGTTCTCCAGTCCTCTGGCACATCCCCTGTGGCCAGAGAGGTTCTGAATATATGTGTTAGAGCCCCCGCAATCTCCTCCTTTGCCTCACACAGTAGCCTGGGATACATTTCGTCCGGGCCTGGGGATTTATCCATTTTTAGGCCTGCTAAAACCGCCAATACCTCCTCCCGCTCGATGTTAATATGTTCGAGTATATCACAGTCCCCCTGCCGTATTTCTATGTCTACATCGTCCTCCTCCATAGTGAAAACAGACGCAAAAAATTCATTTAGAACCCCTCCTACATCTGCCGGCTCCACACACAGATTGCCATTTTTGTCCCTAATGGGCCCTATTTTTTCCCTAGTCATCCTCTTACCCTTAATATACTTATAAAACATCTTAGGATTTTCCTTTATTTTGCTCGCCAGTTTTATTTCATGGCCCCTCCTTGATCTCCTAATTTCTTTTTTAATTATCCCCCTGCACTTTTTGTACTCCTCTAGGGCTTCCTCCGTCTTTAGCCTTTTGTATCTGCCAAAAGCCCTCCTTTTTTTCCTAATCCATTCTCGTATATCCCCTGACATCCAAGGTTCCCTGGAGTTCTTGGAACCACCCTTGACCTTTACGGGAACATGTTGCCATTGTATGGTCTCAATCTCCCTTCTGAAAGACTCCCATTGCTCCGATGCGGATTTTCCTACAAGCAGCTGATCCCAGTCCATTTTGGCCAGATCCTGCTTTATCCTATTAAAATCGGCCTTCCCCCAATTTAGAACCTTTATTTCCGGCCCCTCCCTGTCCTTTTCCATGACCACCTTAAATCTCACCGAATTATGGTCACTGTCACCAAAGTGCTCACCTACTAGCACTTCTTCCACTTGGCCGGCCACATTCCCTAGAATTAGGTCCAGTACCGCCCCCTCTCTTGTAGGACTTTCTACATGCTGGCTCAAAAAGCTCTCCTGGATGCACGTTAAGAATTTTGTACCCTCTAAGCCTTTTACACTCTGAGTATCCCAGTTAATATTGGGGAAGTTGAAATCCCCCACTATTATTACCCTATTATTTGCACAATTTTCTGAGATTTGCCTACATATCTGTTCCTCTATCTCCCCCTGACTGTTTGGGGGCCTATAGTACACTCCCATCAAAGTGCTTGCCCCCTTGTTGTTTTTAAGCTCCACCCATATGGCCTCATTTGAGGAACCTGCTAATATATCATCCCTCCTTATGGCAGTAATTGATTCTTTAATTAATATTGCGACCCCCCCCTCCTCTTATACCTCCCCCTCTGTCTCGCCTGAAGATTCTGTACCCCGGAATATTGAGCTGCCAGTCTTGCCCCTCCCTCAACCATGTCTCTGTGACAGCAACAATATCATACTCCCATGTGTTTATCAACACCTTCAGTTCATCCACCTTATTCGCAAGACTCCTTGCATTAAAATAGATGCCATCCAGCCTTGCCCTCACATATTTGCCCTGTCTTCCAAGCTGACTTGTTTTTTTCTCTATATTTGGCTGCACATCACCCCCTATTGTAGCTCCACTCTGTATCCCATCCCCCTGCCAAGTTAGTTTAAACCCCCCCCAACAGCGCTAGCAAACCTCCCCGCAAGGATATTTGTCCCGCTCTGGTTCAGGTGCAACCCGTCCGACTTGTACAAGTCCCACCTTCCCCAGAAGCAGGCCCAGTGATCCAGGAAACTGAAAGCCTCCCTCCTGCACCAACTCTTTAGCCACGCATTCATCTGTTCTATCCTCCTATTTCTATACTCACTAGCCCGTGGCACTGGGAGTAATCCAGAGATTACAACCTTTGAGGTCCTGCTCTTTAATCTGCTACCTAGCTCCCCAAATTCTTGATGCAGGACCTCATCTCCCTTCCTACCTATGTCGTTGGTCCCAATGTGGACCACGACCTCTGCCTGCTCACCCTCCCCTTGAGAATGCCCTGTAGCCGCTCAGTGACATCCATGACCCTGGCACCAGGGAGGCAACAAACCATCCTGGAGTCACGTTTACGGCCACAGAAACGCCTGTCTGTTTCCCTTACGATAGAATCCCCTACCACTATAGCTCTTCCACTCTTTTTCCTCCCAGCCTGTGCAGCAGAGCTACCCCTGGTGCCAGGAAGTTGGCTGCTGCTGCCTTCCCCTGATAAGTCATCCCCCTCAACAATATCCAAAGCGGTATATTTGTTTGAGAGGGGGACGGCCACAGGGGACCCCTGCACTGCCTGCCTGCTCCTCTTACTCTGCCTGGTGGTCACCCAATTACTTCCTGCCTGTACAACCTTTACTTGCGGTGTGACCATCTCACTAAACGTGCTATCCACAACGTTCTCAGCATCGCGAATGCTCCATAATGAATCCATCCGCAGCTCCAGTGCCGCAATGCGGTTTGTCAGTAGCTGCAGCTGGATACATTTCCCGCACACATGGTCGTCAGGGACACCGGAAGGGTCCCTGATTTCCCACATAGAGCAGGAAGAGCATAACACGGGGCTGGGCTGTCCTGACATGACTTACCCTTTAACTAATTAATTCAAATTAAATGAATCCCAACAATTTCACTTCAATTAAAAGGTATACTCAAGGGCCCTTGCTGAACAGCAGTCCCCCACTACACAACAGAGACCCTAGAATCCACAAACTCTAACCTTAGACAAATTCAGCAGGAAAATACTCACCAACCAATCACTTACCTCTTCCTTGGTGACGTCCCACTTGGATTACTTTTTGCTTCTTATTTATCTTAGGTCCAGGAGTTAAGTCCCTGTGATGTCGCTCAGTAGTTGTCTCTTGGTGCAGGTCTGCTGCTGCTTTTATTCCACAATCTCAGTCTTCTACTCTCAGGTCCACTACCGCTCTCAATTTGTTTATTTTTTGCGATTTGTTTACATTTATTTGAGATTTGAGTGCTACCTTTAATGAAAATTATTAGAAAACAGCTGACCCTACCATTCTCTCTTTTTCCCCCTTTCACACACACACAAACACTCCCAAATATCCATTATAGCCCAAATATTATAAGCATCACAGGATGTGTGTGGGGGGAGGGGAAGATTTACAGCAGATCTGATTTCCCAACTTGTGATCTCAGGGGTCATAATGAGACTACACTGCCAACATAAATGAACCTCGTTTATATGAAATCATTATTTAATTGCAATTGCTCACTGAAATTCTCGACTGTAGGTTAGGGACCACCAACAGCATGCTGCTTGCTCACTTTTAATGGACTCATCAGGGAACTTAGAACCAGGATTACTTAAGCAGGCTCCTTCAAGGTAGGTGAAAGATGGTAGGAAAACGGATTTTTGCATTTAGAATCATAGAATCATAGAAATTTACAGCATAGAAGGAGGCCATTCGGCCCATCATGTCTGATTAATTTCCATTAATTGCTTTTGCCATTTTTGCATTTTTGTTTTTTTCCCTGCCAATGCTTTCCTTCAGTATTCTTAGTTGCTGTGGGCATTTAAATGGCACTTTACAAAGTTCTGAGCAAGGGCTTTCTTTGCCAGGTGTCGAATGTTCTCAATGCTTGAGATGAGGAAGAAGAGTTCTTGAGAGGCTATCAAAGGACCTGTAACAATGTGTGGCATTCTGATTTCACCTATCATTACCCTGGGACCCACATTTACAGGCCCCACTACATCTAATTGGACATGTCAGAGGACTCCCATTCGCTGTCTTTGCTCCTCTACTTCATAAGACAGTCTGTCACACAGTTGCACCATCAGCTGCAGGATGACCTTCAGACAACATCTGGAATAGAAACAGCTCTTCTCGTAGAAGTGAAGAACATAATAAGAATATAAGAAATAGGAGCAGGAGTAGGCCATACGATGAGCCTGCTCCGCCATTCAATAAGATGATGGCTGATCTTCTACCTCAACTCCACTTTCCCACCCTGGGAAGGTTGTACAATATGAAGCTTTCATTCTACTGGATCGTTCCAAGCCACCTCAGGGAATCTACATCAGGCAGTTTGTAGTGCACACCTATATCAAGCAAGTGACAGATGCTATGATTACAAGTCCCAGTGCCGTTATCACTTTCCATGTGGAAAAAAAGCATCACATGGACAGGATTCTGAGCTTACATTGCGGTTCATGTTTCCTTCCATTGCAAAGCATCTTGGATGGCACCCATGTGGCATCAGGGTTCCTCAGATCAACCTATGCCTACATGTATAGAAAGGGTATGCACTTTATTAATATTTAGGTGGTATCTGGCCACAGAAATATCATTATGCACATCAACAAGTGGCAGTGCACAATGGCTACACTTTTGGATGGAAAAGAAACCTGGGGAGTTGAGGGTGGAAATGGTTCTTAAGAGACCATGGCTTCCCTCTACAATCATGGCTGCTGACCCCACTGAGAAACTCCCTAATGTTAGAAGAGGGTCGTGGTCTGGAAGCCTGAGTACCTGTTTACTATTCCATGTCCGCCACCTTCATCTGCAAAATGTGTGTAGAAAAGGACAATACTTGCGTGCAGTGCTGGAAATGGTACCTCCCAGAGTGGTGGTTTCCATCTTAGGTTTGTTGCATACATGATGGACACCACAATGAATTTGTGCAAAGGTGAGGAGCACACCTCCGTTCACCTTCCTCTGAAGCCAGCAAACTTCTTCCTCATTTGCAGCCAGGTGCAAGGAACCTCTATGACGGCATAGATTTAAGCAACAACCTCCCTCCATGCACTTATGCTTCTATGGAGGGTGGTATTTATCCCCAAAGAGGGATAGCTCTTTTGGTGCACCTCCTGCTGCAGAACTTCCAACTATTCATTATCAAATGGAACAACGATCCCCACATGTCTCCACTTTGCTGTTGTAATTCATTTACGCACTTTTCTGTCTCCACCACAACTCCTCCATTAGGGGTTAGCTGCATACTTTTTAAAACTGCTGCCTCATTGGATTTTTGAGCCCCAGCCAAGTGTACTACAGGACATGCTCCCTAGACAAGTTTTTCCAATGCCTGTACCTATTCAATTAGGCAAGGTAGTCCCATCGTACAATTGGGCCAGGCCTTCCTTCTGTGTTGCAGGCACAGACAAAATTTTGCATTGAATTGCCTCAATTCTATTATCCCATTATCAGAAAATTGGGGTATATACCTTGAGGTATACTATATTATATACCTTGAGTATAGTTTCCTGCAGGTGTTATATTGTTTGTGATGAATGTGATGGTCCCAGGTCAATTCAACAATTAACACTTTAGACAAACCATTGTGTTTGCTCCAAGAACTTGCACCTTGTGCAGCACTCTCTATCCAAATTGTCTAGTCTGAACTGATGGCTTTTCTATTGAAAAATGTTTTGCGTGACTTTGGATGTTAACTCCTTAAATGTTGTTTTTAGCAATACACAAATACAAGTTAAAAATTCAACAAGATGAAAAGTATATTTTCATCACAACAACCAATTCTGAACCTAACAGTAAAAGAAAGGAATAGGTGAACCAATTGAACCACTCAAAATGCTTTTTGAAAAAAAAATAATCTGTCAGGTTTTTTCGAAGTAACCTAAATTCTTAATATCTAAAATAAGGTTTGTAATATAAAAATAGATTTAAAATTATATATTTCACCATTACATAAATAAATTTAAGTAAAACAGTGTTTTTTGTGCCTTTGACTACCTTCATTAATGTCGTTTTTGAAAGTCTCAAAAACCCAGACCTATGACTCTCTCATCTGGAGGCAGATCCCACAGTGTAAACTTGTGTAATGTGCAGAATTTCCCAGGACACATCAGTGGTATTTTATCAGCCCAACTGTAAAAATATTTCTCTTCAGTCTCTAACAGTGGTCTGTTTGGTTGTTTTTCAAAGTAGTTTGAAGAAATGCTAGAGGGCAAGTTTCAAAAGTTTTATTCAGGTAATGTTTATACTGACTTTAAAAAAAAACTAAGACCTGTCTATGTGTGTGAGAGAGGGAAAAAAACAGAAACAGACAGAGAACCATTTTGAGTGTAATGGGCAATACTGTGACCAATTATTTTTTCATTGGAAAGGTCAGATCTTTGTGTACAATATTTCAATTTGTGTATTTTTGAAAATGATTTGAATGTAAATTGGACCATGAATTTAGATAGGTTTTCAAATAAATTTTTAAGTAAAAGTTATTAACTTCATTTTACCTTAGAAAATATGTCAAGCTGAGGGACAAAGATACACCGTTCTCTTGTTTACATTTACAACTTAAAAATAAATAATTGCCTCCATAAGATGTGCTCCCACTGCAGCACTGCTAAACATCAGGGCTCTAGATTTGTTGGGTTAGGGAAGGGTGCAAGTCCATTATTGTGCTTTTGTGGGGTCAGGAATTTGGGCTGGGCCCGATATCCATTGGGTTTCTGTTCCAGATGTGCCTGTTCAGTTATAGGGTGCGCTGAAGAAGTTACTGCCCTCCCAGTGGCAACTACATATAAATGAAGGAGAATGATCACCCATCCCAACTTGCCAGGGCTGTTGTACTCAAGGAGTCTTCACCTACGTTCTACATTACCCTTGGAGAGCATTGAATTTAAGAGAATTAATGAGCTAATAGCTGAAGGCTGCATAATCAGCTTACCAATAGAAAGTCCATGACATAGATGCTGGAGGAAGAGGAATGGCAGGAGGCTGTAAGGGAAGCTAGATTAATCAGGCAGAAGCAGAGGAGAGCAAACCATCCCAGCAATACCCATCGAGCAAGATATATTGGCGGCACTTTCCAAGACCTTTCACAGAGCTCTGTGTCAGGAGACTACTACAGTCATGAAGCTTTGGAGGAGCTTTGTTTGTAGCTGAAGCCAGATCTGCAACCAGGATCTGTAACATGGACAGCTCTGACTATTGCAGAGAAAGCTTTGAACTTTCATGCCACACGCTCATTCCAGGGAGCCACAACGGGCTTTTGCTAGATTAGCCAATTTGTTGTACACTCCTCTTTAAAGGCAAGTCACCAAAGCCTTCTCTGCCAGGGCAGCTCAGTTTATACAATTAGACAGTGCTCCCTGACAGATGACTGAGGGGGCCAAGAACGTTTTTATAATTGCAGGATTCTCCAGGCAGTGTGGGCTACTAATTGCACCCTTGTGGCATTCTGTGCTCCAGATGTATCAACCATAACAACTTCTATTCCGCACATTTGCAAAATTAGGCACAGCTTCTTGCATGTGAATTCAAGATATGCTGGAAGCCTTTATTCTTTGTCAGTTCGGTCTCCCTGCTCTCTTTTAAAAAAGCAGAGCCAGGAGTCAGGATGTCTGCTGAGTGATAAGGTTTACTTTCTACTCCTATGGGTCATGATAGCATTTCGTAGGACCACCAGTGCTTCAGAGGTGTGCTACAATGAAGCACACATGAAGACAAGCATACGAATTGTGCAAGCAATTGGGATGCTCAAAGCAAGGTTCTGGTGTCTGGATAAGTCCGACTGCCTTGCTTAACACCGTCTCACAAATTGTGGTAGAATGTTTAATCAGGAAAGCACTGATAATAGATATGCCAGAGAGGCTGATGACGACAAAGTGGATGCTGAAGATCTGGCTCATGAAGAACAGGAATCAGGTAAAATCACTACTGCTGTTAGACAGCTGAGAGCCACACTCATTCGGGACACGTTGACACAGAGGAATATTTTTTGAAAGTCTCAGCCCATCAAAGATCTGCCTCCTCTCAACAATCTTTCTATGGTCTAAGTAAAATCCTGGCTCCTCACAACAATAACAACAACTTGCATTTATACAGTGCCTTTAATATATCATAATCCTGAGCCTCAACATCAGCACATTACCTGTTCCACATTGTCCTACAAGAGAACCAAACATCAAACAGTCCTTATATTAAATATTCCAGTGATTTTTTGCAACTATTTTCAGAAATATTACTTGGCCCGTGAACACCCTTGTGACCATGCAAACTTTTTTCTGCTCCACTCTTGCACTTTTTCTATGTGTCACCTGAGAGCCTGGGACCTGAAATGTTGATGGCTGCAGCAAGATATTCTGAGCCTCTTGGGATGGAGGTGCCCCTTCTCTCGGGGCACCCAAGTCCCGGGATGGACATGACAGACTGACTCTTTCTCATGGGCTTCCTAGCAGTCTGAAAGATTCTGCAGGGATGGAGTGTTGCTGCCATTTGGGAAATGAGTCTCTGTGGTCAGTACACCAGCTACTCCACTGGTACTAGGAAACAGGATTCTGGTTGCCACTAAACAGTTCCCCAAGACCTGCAAGCCTTAATTTAGTGTTTCCACATTGAGTTGACTGATTTGCCTGGAGCTCTCATGAAAAGTGTGAGGATTTGCAGATACTCCTGAAACTGCCACTTTATCTAGGCTGCCCTGCAATGAAATGAAACCCTCTTACATGTTGATGCACAGCAGGGCAGTAGACTCCACTGTTATCCCAGTTATTTGCCACACATTTAGGGAGAGGCTGCGCAGAACCACCATATATGTTTGATGCTCTGCTAGCATCCATTGCTTCATGGCAGTACTCTTGAGATCATCATTTGCATATTCTGCAGCAATGTTACACCTCGGCTCAGCTCTATCAGGCTCCACCTCTACATCTGCATCTTCTGGTTCCTTAATGCTCTGTGTCTCACCACATGTCAAGTCTTCATTTACACTATCCGTACCGCCTCAAGTAGGTGTCTCTGGGTTACGGAATTAAAGGGTGAAAGTGAATGAAGGGATGGCTCAGTGAATGCCAGTGTTGCCAGAGGTAGAGGGGACTACACGCTCTTACACTCCAGTATCTTTCTCATCTGTCTTCTGGCTTGCAGTGTCTGGAGGTAAAATCAGAACTGTTAATTTTCTCTGCTTGAGCAACATTCTACTGTAAACAGCTACTTTGTGGATCTCTTATGAGAAAACTGGTAGATGATGGAGAGATTGACGAATGTATAGAAACATTATATAAGAAAAGGTATATTTGCTCATAAGGAACATTGAATCCTATGATTGCCATTGCTTCCTTTTCATGCAGAGTTAAATGGCGGATTTGTGCACTTTCTGCTCCAGTTGCCTGGTGTTCCTTGGCATTGTGTGCTGTCTTCTCTTGCAGGAGGAATGCATTGTGTTAATTGGCTGCTGTTGTGGGGTAAAATTCAACTTCGGCGGGGGCGCAAAACGGGCAGCAGCTGAGCAGCCAATGTTATACAACCCGTCACATTTTCCTTTTCTGCAAAAAACAGAAAAAATTTAATAGATAAACTTGCCTGCAGTAGTAAGGGCTAATCACTGGTCTGGGTGCACACGACAATAAGAAGAATTGGAATGAAGCAGATATAAAAAAGTCTTTTCCTAATCCCAATAAAAAAGGCCAATTTTGGAAATTTCATGAGAAAATCAAGAAGCAAGACAAAAAAGTACCCAGTGAGGCAAGAACTGGAACAATGTTTCAGATCATCCTCGCCCAATTTAACTCTTGAACTAAAGTCAAGTGTCACTTTCTTCACAATCCGAGTAGAAAGAGTTCTTCATAGATACACCATGTGCTCTGTTCTATGGTTATGTAAACTGGAAGGATGTGATTTATTTGTATTAAAAAGAGAAGGATGAAAATAAGATTTTTCATTTCTCAAATAGCTAGGATAATATTGCAATTGCTTACTGCACACTATGTTCTCATAAGTATTAAATTAATTATGTTTGATTGAATCCTTTGTGGCTGAGCCCAATGTTATAATGTCATAGTCAAATACTGTACAATCACTGACTGAGATCCTCTATTGTAGTTGTGATCACTTCAAATAGGCAGCATTAAATGTTTCATTCTTTTTAATACATATACATTAGTCTTGCTTCAGATTTAGGTTTAGTAATTGCTTTGATTTGAGAGCTTGATGACACATCTTAAAATGAGAAAAATGATATTTTAATGTGGGAAAGATTTTATAATTAACCACCTGGGTACTGAATATTTTTGCATCATTCAAGATATAATCACATATTTCATACAAGAACTACATGATATTTATAGAATGTAAAAGGAGCTTTGGTCATTAAAACAATTACGGGGAAAATTGATTACAAGTTTTCACAGTAAACTGCTTCTGATTCATTTTATAGGGGTGAGTTCAGTTGCAGATGACTGAAAGGTGATGATGCCTGGTCTGATGATTCTGCCAATTGGTTTTGCAGTGTGAAGGACTTCAAAAAGCACAAGGGAAGTATAAAGCCAATTATTCAACACTTTTAATGGTTGCAACAACATCACACAGTTTAGAGATTAGAGCACCTAATCAATGGTGCTCCTCTACAATCTCTTGATAGCCACCTACAGTAATTACAATCACAGGATCTTCACTGATAGGGCAAACTAAACTATGCATTGTACATCTAGGTGAAAATACAGATTAGGATCATTAAAAAAAGGAAATGGTCTCACTGCTTGCTTTCAAATCCAGAATTCACTGTTAGATTGCTGAATCATCAACAAAAGATATAATTTACACCACAATCAATCTGTTAATAATTACTTTTTAAGTGGCTTTCTACTAGATTTAAATTGATAACAACAGAAAGTGTGAAGCAAGAGAAAACTACTAAGCAAATTAAGCACGTTCCTTTCCCAGACCATTCCCAATGTTCATTAAAAATACTCAATCTATTTAAATTCCTCAGGAAGTGTTCAACAAGTTTTTCCCAACCTCTATCAAAGGCGAATACTGCAAAAATTGGAAATAGTCAATCTAACTTTAAATACCACAGTGTACAGCTTAGAAATCTGTTCAAATTGTGCCGAAACTGATAATCAGTCCTTTTGTGCCATCAGAACGCGGCCAGCGTGCTGGGGACATTGGGCACGCCCCACGAGGCAGTGTGCAGGTCGAGCAGAAGATGAAGATCAGCAGGCAGGGACGCTGGCTAAGGAGCAACGGTGAATCTGGGTGGGTGGGGGGTGGAGGTTGTGAGGGGGCGAATGGTGGCCAGCAGTGGCCCACAGTTTTAATGTGGAGCCAGAAGAAGAATTCCTGCTCCTTCTGGCTTCACATTCAGGTAGGTAAAATATAATTTACTTACCTTTTTGTTGGCAGCCTCCAGCAGTCCCTTTGATGATCACTGGTTTGACTGATCTGAACCTGAGAGAACTGACCGTAGCACGCTGTGCTCAGATGCCAATCAATTTCGGGAAGGGACCTGAAATAGGCGTTAGGTTCCCGATTTGCGTAGGCAATGGGCCTAACACCTGTTTCAGGTAGCACACGTGTTTTCAAGCCTTTTGACATTATTATAGTCTCTCATTCCTGGCATCATTGCAGTAAACCTTTGCCTTACCCTTATGGTACTGCTAAATTAGCATGCTTTGCACCCTGAAAAATGGGTGCATTGTACACCAATTTGAATCCCATTTGGTTCTGCATCTAACAATGACTGGAGTTTGTATGGAAGACATCGAAGAACCTATTATCTATTTTGGATGTGGGTCTTAACAATTTATGCCCAAACAAAAATACCTTTAGTTAGTGGAGAGATAGAGGGCCAATTGGGTGTCTGCTGACCAAGTAACCCTTGGACTCACAAGGATTGCGGGCAGAGAATCAGCTCTTCAGAATTTTCAGGAATCAAGGAAGAAATATATTTTGCTTTACACACGAAGAGTGCACAATTTGTATGGAGGACCAATCAAACACTGACACCATTTGACAGATATTGTTAAGATAAAATAGGTTAATGCAATACTGTGCTTTCTTAATGTTAAAATGTGCTTTTCAAAATGTTAAAATGATTCAGATTGAGGGTTGCACACATTGCATACAGCCAGAGCTGGGACTAGATTACTTTTTTATTATTTTAATTTTTGTGTAAAGTTAAGCCTTACAGAGATATTTTATCTTTGTTAATATTTTTGTACACCTGGTGAGTGATATAGCAGGAAGGGAATAAAAATCAAACCCAAATAGCAGCTGGGAAGAGTTTGGAACACAACACTACCCCCATCCTGTGGCATCTGAATTTGGCAGCACTAAGAAAGGAAATTAATCAATGACAGGAGTTGAGAAAGCACTATAATAAGTAACGCAACTGGGAAGCCCTGTCAAAAGACTGGACTAGAGGTTAGACACTTAGCGATATCAACCCCTGATAGAAACCTGTCCATACATGACCTTATTGTGGATGATTGCATTTATATCACGGCTTTAACTGAAACGTGGCTCACAGCTGGTGACTCCTTGCTCCTTATTGGAGCTTCCCTGTCTGGGTACACTTTCTACCACTTGCCTATCCAAACTGCCATGGTGGCAGTATAATCCTTATCACATTATACATTGGTCTATCCCCTAACTCCTCTGGCACCTTCTCCTCCTAAAAGAATCTCACCCCCCTTATCTCTCCTTTAAACTCCTCATTGTCTATCCCCACTCACAAGCCCCACCCTGAGTCTGTCCTGCAGATATCCTCTCTCCTTTCCTCCCTTAGCATCTGCACTGGGTGACTCCTCATCCTTGATGGTTTCAATCTCGGGATTCAAAAATTGGGAGAGATGTAAAATGGGCTTCCAATTTGTTATGACCCATTTAACACTATCGTACAAAGTCAAAATTACCCCATTGTATATTACTATGCTGAACAGAACTGGCTAGGTATGAACGTAAAGCCAGTCCTGAAGTTATACATGCCAGAAAAGTTACAAATCGTTGATCTGAGAGAACTCCATGATCATCACACTTGACAATCATGAACATTTTTTTTAGTCATTCTCAGGATGTGGGCATCGCTGGCAGGGCCAGCATTTATTGCCCATTCCCAACTGCCCTTGAGAAGGTGGTGGTGGGCTTTCCTCTTGAAACTCTGCAGTCTGTGTGGTGAAAATGATCCCACAATGCTGTTACATAGGGAAATCCAGGATTTTGACCCAGCGATGTTGAAGGAAGGCGATATATGTCCAAGTCAGGATGGTGTGTCACTTGGAGGTGATGATGTTCCTATGCACCTGCTGCCCTTGTCCTTCTAGGTGGTGGAAATCTTGGGTTTGGGAAGTGCTGCTGAAGAAGCCTTGGCAAGTTGCTGTTGTGTATCCTGCAGTCACAGTATGGCCATGGTGGATGTTAAAGATTGTGGATGAAGTGTTGAACAAATGGACTGCTTTGTCCTGGATGGTGTCGAGCTTCTTGAGTATTGTTGCAGCTGCACCCATCCAGGCAACTGGAGAGTATTCCATCACATTCCAGATTTGTGCATTGTAGGTGGTGGAGAGGCTTTGGGAGTCAGGAGGTAAGCCACTCAGCGCAGAATACCCAGCCTGTGACCTGCTCCAGTAGCCATGGCATTTATGTGGCTGGTCCCGTTGAGTTTCTGGTCAGTGGTGATCCTTGGGATAGTGATAGTGAGAGACTTTGCTATGGTAATGCCGTTGAATATCAAGGAGAGGTGCTTAGGCTCTCTCTTTTTGGAGATGGTCATTGCCTGGCACTTGTGTGGCTTGTGTTACTTGCCACTTATCAGCCCAAGCCTGGATGTTGTTCAGGTCTTGCTGCATTTGGGCATGGACTGCTTCATTATCTGAGGAATTGCAAATGGATCTGAACACTATGCAATCATCAGTGAACAGCCCAAATTCTGACCTTATGATAGAGGACAGGTCATTGATGAACCAGCTGAAGATAATTGGGCCAGGACGCTGCCTGAGGAATTCATGCAACCCTAACTCTAACCCTAATGTCCTGGGGCTGAGATTATTGGCCTACAACAATCATAACCATCTTCCTTTGCACCAGGTATTTTCCCCCTGATTCCCATTGTCCCTTGGTGCCACACTTGGTTGAATTTTGCCTTGATGTCAAGGGCAGTCACTCTCACCTCACCTTAGGAGTTCATGTTTGGATCAAGACTATAATGAGGTCTGGAGCCGAGTGCACTTAACTGTCTCCCTTGTGTCATGGTGACCAGAACTGGTTGCAGTGCTCATGATGTGGTCTGACCAGAGCACTGTACAATGTGATTAAGACCTTCTCTGACTTATATTCAGATGTTTGGGCTATGTTTTTCAACATTCTATTGGCTTTGTTGATTGTTGCTTTGCATTGGTTGGGATACTAGTAAATCTCCTATGGAATTGCTTATAGTGAGTCAAAGAATATGCTGCTTTGTAACAATAGAAGTATTTATGCCATAACAGTAGAGTCACTGATGTATGGTGACTGAACATGTCACATTCCCTTTTTATTAAAAGATATTAAAATAGATTTTTACTGATATTTTGGCGATTGAATTTCATGACTCAGTCCATTATTCTGTGAAAACCATAAATGCGTGGCCTTTATATACACCAGTGGATCACCTGTGACTTTGCTCACAAGAGGATATGCAGTTTTCGACAGGAAGTCTATATTATGCAATATAATTTATTATTCCAATAAGTGCTCAATGATAATCCACAACATGAATAATCACTAATGTAGAAGCAAATGCTGTACTAAATGTATTTAATGGCTTGCCATACCAGCAGCAATGCTCCAAAATATAATGAACTGTCTTTAAAATAATCCAAGAGGCAGCCTGCAAAATATACTCAAGAATTTGAAATTCATGAGTTAAGTTCCAAGATATATGCAAGAACTTAGAATAAAGAAGAAAAGTAGGAAAATGCTAGGAAGGTTATTTGTAGAGAATGAAACTCTGAAATCTCTCTATTCCAGATAATGATGAGTGTGATTTGGGTTGGGGAGACCTGTGAGAAAGGAAGAAGGGATAGAAGAGCAGGACTTGGGCTAGAGAATCCAGCTGAAAAGGCACAAGAACTGTGGAAAGGTGAAGAAGGACAAAAAAAAATTCAGTGGGCAGAAGAATCATTTGAGGAACAGGAATGAACAGGTGAGGGAGCATGGAGTGCACAAAGGTTAGGGAGGGCAACCTTAAATGCTGATTGGGGATTAGAATCTAATTGGTGAAACATTGAGGGTGGGAGAGGGCAGGCAGGAGGCTAAGAGGTGGGAAGACCTTGGAAAAATAAATAATTAGTAAAGATAAAGATAAATTAAAAGAAATAGAATACAGGTAATAAAAACTCACTTAGAAGGAAGGCAAGTTGGCAATGGCGGTGGGAAAGGCAGTTATAAAACAATGCGGTACAAGGCCACCATGTGGCACGAGCTTGCAACTACATTAGGTCAGGCGAGGGAAAATGTTTACTTTCCAGGTAGGTTATCCCATTTTAAATGTTTACATAGGAATTTGCAATGTTAAATGTTGACATAAAAGCATGACTCAAAATAGTGACAATAGGAAGTAAGGTTTTGTGGATCAGCCATGATCTAATAGAATGGTGGAACAGGCTCGAGGGGCTGAATGCCTAATGTTCCTGTATGTACCAGGCCATAAGGTTACAGATTATGTTGGTATACAATTCTGCTGCTGCTAATGGCTCACAGCCAGATCTGTCATTAGTCTGTCCCATTTAGCATGGTGATCGTACCACATTGTGTGATGAAGGATGTCCTGTGTTCAGGAAAACATGGTCAACATGTGGCCTATCCAGCAGTCCTTAAAGGAACCACTGGATGCTGCCACCAAAAAGGTAAGTTTAAAAAAATACTTACATGAATGTGGAGCTGGGGGGTGCAGGTGTGTTGCTCCCAGTTCCACTGCAGTGCTGAAGACCGTTGCCGGCCCCCACTTGGACCCCTCCCGATCACCCCCTCCCTCTCACGATCGCTGCCCCTCCCTCCACTGATCACTGCCCCTTTCCTCTCCCAGTTGATGCACCCCTCCCTGTCTTGATTGCTACCCACCCCTCCCAGGACCTAGTCCTCTTTACCGTGCACTGCCTGGCAATCAGCATCCTGAGAGCATGAAAGATAATTTGACATTGCAACACTTGTTCACACTCATTGCTGCTGTGACAATCTTACGTCCTTGAACTTGGCAGTGGTCATTGCTAAGTTAGGCTGGTGGGTTCCACTCGTGGCAGGGAGGCAGTCAATTTCATCTAAACACTGACACTGGAGTCAGGATTTTAAAGAAGACAAGAGGGCCAAGTCCTAGGGTGGGGGTTGAGATACTCTGTGAGGCCAGCCTGGCTTCTCAGAGGGAAAGCTGGGAGGGCCTACTCTGAGGCAAAGAAGTTAGGACTGCTGGAGGATGGTTGGGAGACTTCGGGGTAGATTTTTGTTTTCATTGCCTGGGTGGTAATCTGGTAGGGTGGATTGCAAACCCTTTATATAACCTGCCTGATGAAGGGATATAGGAACAGGGTAGGTAAATATAATTAGGACTGATGCTTGAATGGAGGGTAAACTCTGATATGGATTGGTTGGGTTGTACGGCCTGTTTCCGTTTTGTAACTTCTATGTATTTCTTCTTCTTCCCAAACAAGAAAACACTTTTTCATTATGAAAATGTCTCTTTAACTATTATCTTCTGTGGATTTTTAAATAATAACAAATAATGCATAGTCGCACAGAAATACTTCTGTCTGTATTCTCTCTCAGGAGGTTGTGGGCTCAAGTCCCATTCCAGGACTTGAGCATATTATCTAGACTGACATTTCAGTGCAGTACTATGGGAATGCTGGATTGTCAGAGATGGATGGGGCCCCCTCTGCCCTCTCAGGTGGATGTAAAAAATTCCATGTGCTATTCAAAGAGGAGCAGGGGAGTTCGCCCAATGTCTGGCCAACATTTATCCCTTAAACATATTATAGAAGTTTACAACATGGAAACAGGCCCTTCGGCCCAACTTGTCCATGTCGCCCAGTTTATACCACTAAGCTAGTCCCAATTGCCTGCACTTGGCCCATATCCCTCTATACCCATCTTACCCATGACTGGTTCTTCATCTCATTGTTATTTGTAGTGCTTTGCTGTGTGCAAATTTTCTACTGCATTTGCCTAAAAACATCAGTGACTATGCTTCAAAAGTAATTAAATTGCTGTAAAGCACTTTGGGGTGTCCTAAGAATGTGAAAGACACTATATAAATGAAAGTTCTTTGTTTCTCTTAACATAAGAATCTTTTGTCACATGTTTTCAGAAAACTTTCTGATAATTATATGGTACTGAAACCCATGTAACATCAAAACAAAACCAAAATACTGCGGATTCTGGAAATCTGCAATAAAAAACAGAAAATGCTGGAAACACTCAGCAGGTCTGGCAGCATTTGTGGAGATGGTGACCAGAGCACTGTACAATGTGAGTTCTAGACTCTCAAGCCAGGGGCAACAATCTCTCAACATCTACCCTGTTAGGCCCTGTAATAATCTTATATGTTTCAATGAGATCACCTCCCATTCTTCTGAACTCCCATTCTACTCAACCCCTCTTCATAGGACAACCCTCTCTTCACAGGAATTAATCTAGTGAACCTTCGATGCACCGCCTCTGAGGCAAGAATATTCTTCCTTAGATAAGGAGACCAAAACTGTATGCAGTACACCAGGTGAGGTCTCACCAAAGCCCTGTACAATTGTAAGACTTCATTACTCTTGTACTCCAATCCCCTTGCAATGATGGCCAACATGCTATTTGCCTTCCTAATTGCTTGCTGTACCTGCATACTAACTTTTTGTGTTTCTTGTATGAGGACACCTAAGTCTCTCTGAACACCAACATTTAATAATTTCTCACCATTTACAAAATATTCTGCTTTTCTATTCTTCCTACCAAAGTGAATAACCTCATATTTCCCCACATTATACTCCATCTGCCACCTTCTTGGTCACTCTCTTAACCTGTCTATATCCCTTTGCAGACTCTTTGTGACCTCCTCACAGCTCACTTTCCCACCTAGCTTGGTATTGTCAGCAAACTTGGATACATTACATTCGGTCCCTTCACCTAAATCATTAATATAGCTGAGGCCCAAGCACCGATCCTTGCGGCACCCCACTAGTTACAGCCTGCCAACCTGAGAATGACCCGTTTATCCCTACTCTCTGTTTTCTGTCCTTTAACCAATCCTCTATCCATGCTAATGTATTACCCCCAACTAGATGAGCCCTTACCTTGTGTAACAACCTTTTATGTGGTACCTTATTGAATTGCTTTTGAAAATCCAAATATACTGCATCCACTGGTTCTCCTTTATCTACCCTGCTAGTTACATCTTCAAAAGATTCTAATAAATTTGTCAAACACGATTTCCCTTTCATAAAACCATGTTGACTCTGCCTAATCATATTATGATTTTCTAAGTGCCTTGTTACCACTTCCTTAATAATGGATTCCAGCATTTTCCCGACGACCGATTTCAGGCTAATTAACATAAGAACATAAGAAATAGGAGTAGGAGTAGGCCAATCGGCCCCTCGAGCCTGCTCCGCCATTCAATAAGATCATGGCTGATCAGATCCTAACCTCAAATCTAAAGAACACAAGAAGTAGGAACAGGACCCGGCCACTCAGCCCCTGGGCTCCGCCACCCACAGGGCCTTGACTGATCCGAACTCAGCTTCACGTCCAATTTCCTGCCCGCTCCCCGTAACCCCTAATTCCCTTTACTTCTAGGAAACTGTCTATTTCTGTTTTAAATTTATTTAATGATGTAGCTTCCACAGCTTCCTGGGGCAGCAAATTCCACAGACCTACTACCCTCTGAGTGAAGAAGTTTCTCCTCATCTCAGTTTTGAAAGAGCAGCCCTTATTCTAAGATTATGCCCCCTAGTTCTAGTTTCACCCATCCTTGGGAACAACCTTACCGCATCCACCCGATCAAGCCCCTTCACAATCTTATATGTTTCAATAAGATCGCCTCTCATTCTTCTGAACTCCAATGAGCAGAGTCCCAATCTACTCAACCTCTCCTCATATGTCCACCCCCTCATCCCCGGGATTAGCCGAGTGAACCTTCTTTGTACAGCCTCGAGAGCAAGTATGTCTTTTCTTAAGTATGGACACCAAAACTGTATGCAGTATTCCAGGTGCGGTCTCACCAATACCTTATATAACTGCAGCAATACCTCCCTGTTTTTATATTCTATCCCCCTAGCAATAAAAGCCAACATTCCGTTGGCCTTCTTGATCACCTGCTGCACCTGCATACTAACTTTTTGATTTTCTTGCACTGGGACCCCCAGATCCCTTTGTACTGCAGTACTTTCCAGTTTCTCGCCATTAAGATAATAACTTGCTCTCTGATTTTTCCTGCCAAAGTGCATAACCTCACATTTAACCTGTAGTGTAAGATTACAAATATGGAAAATACTGTAAAACCACTGTAAAACTGCAAGATATGAAACAGTTAACCCTAGGTGCCTGTCAAAGAGACTCCTGCCCATGATCAGTTTTGGAGACTTATTTACATCAAACAATGAGGCCCGGGCGAATACAAATTAACACAGAGACAATGTATAATCAAACTGAACCTCTGAGCCATGCTCAGTCTCGGACAAGAACGGAAGGCCTTTCACACCTAAACAATGCTGTGAACCAATGGCCCATCACAGTGAGGAATACCACATTATCCTGACACTATGCAGGTAGCGGGGAGGAGATAAGGAGTTGCCTCTCGACATCACAGCTCTGCACAACTAAGGAGTTTTGAATCACCGAGATGCCCAGATGAAGAGGTGTGAATGTTAAACAATCCAACATTTTGATAGCTGAAACCACGGATGAGGCCCAGGTGGGGGTTTGCATGACTGGAATACTATAAGAAGGTACAACAGCAGCATGTGGAGGCTGCAGTCAGGTGAAGACGGACGGAGACCAGCCACCTCCAGATCCAGGCCTACAATCAACATCGGTAATGACCGGCCACGTGAGTGATTGTAAGTTCCAGGCAAATCACTAAGGGGTTTGCACTGCGGAGGCTGCAGTCAAGGGAAGATGGACGGAAACTGGTCATTTCCAGGTCCAGGCCTACGATCAGCGTCAGTAACGACTAGCCGTGTGGGTGATTCTAAGTTTCAGTCAAATCATAGAAAGGTTTGTACTGGGGTTTTGTTGGTCTAATAAACTAACAAGTTTGGGTTGAGCCAAAGCCTATTTGTCGCATGCAATTTTGTTCTTGTAATTCCGAGGTCCAAGAACCGGTGTAAGGCGGAAGGGAACGGAACACCTTACAGTAGTTCCCTGTTTTTTCTCTCCCTCCCTTCTTGAATAGTAGGGTAACATTTGCTCCCTTCCAATCCATTGGGACCGTTCCAGAATCTAGAGAATTTTGGAAGATCATAACCAATGCATCCTCTATCTCTGCAGCCACCTCTTTTAGAACCCTCGGATGTCGGCCATCAGGTCCAGGGGATTTGTTGGCTTTTAGTCCCATTAGTTTGTCGGATACTTTTTCTCTAATGATAATAATTGTTTTAAGTTCCTCACTCTCATTTACCCCTTGGTTTCCCATTAATTTTGGTATGCTTTTTGTGACTTCTTCTGTGAAGACAGATGCAAAATATTTGGTTAACGCATCTCCCATTTCCTGATTTCCCCATTATAATTTCTCCTGTCTCAGCCTCTAAGGGACCAACATTTACTTTTTCTACTCTCTTCCTTTTTTACATACTGTAGAAGCTCTTACAAGGGTACGGTAGCGTAGTGGTTATGTTACTGGGCTAGTAATTCAGAGGCCTGGACTAAAATCCAGAGTCACGAGTTCAAATCCCGCCATGGCGGCTGGCGAATTTAAATTCAATTAATTAAATAAAAAATCTGGAATTAAAATACTAGTATCAGTAATGGTGGCCATGAAACTACCGGATTGTTGTAAAAACCCATCTGGTTCACTAATGTTCTTTAGGGAAGGAAACCTGCCGTCCTTACCCGGTCTGGCCTATATGTGACTCCAGACCCACAGCAATGTGGTTGATTCTTAATTGCCCTCTGAAATGGCCTAGCAAGTCACTCAGTTGTAAAATCTTGCTAGGGATGGGCAATAAATGCCGGCCTTGCCAGCGACGCCCACATCCCATGAACGAATAAAAAAAAAAAATCCATTTTTATGTTTGTTGCTAGTTTACTTTCATATTCTATTTTCTCCCTTTTTATCAATTTTTTGGTCATCCTTTTTGGTTTCTAAAACTCTCCCAATCCCCAGGCTTCTTACTCTTCTTGGCAACATTATAGGCCTCTTCTTTCAATCCAATACTCTCCTTAACATCTTTAGTTAGCCATGGGTGGATGACTCTTCCCATGGAATTTTTATGTCTCAATGGAACGTATATTTGTTGAGAATATTGAAATATTTCTTTAAATGTTTGCCATTTCTTTTCAACTGTCAAACACTATAATTTAATTTCCTAATCTACCATTGACAACTTGCCCCTCATACCTATGTAATTTGCTTTATTTAAGTTTAAGACTCTAGTTTCTGAATTAAGTATGTTGCTTTCAAATTCAATGTGAAATTCTATCATATTATGATCACTCTTCCCTAGAGGTTCTTTTACTGTGCGATTACTAATTAACTCTATCTCATTACATCATACAAGATCTAAAATAGCCTATTCCCTGGTTGGTTCCATGATGTATTGCTCTAGGAATCTGTCTCGAATACATTCCATGAACTCGTCTTCCAAACTACCTTTGCCAATTTGATTTGCCCAGTTTATATGCAGATAAAGTCCCCCACGACTAGTGCATTACCTTTGTTACAAGCTCTTATTATTTCATGGAGGTTGTGGGGGGAAGATCTCCAGAGGAGATGAGGTCAGTGACATTGTAGGAAACGATGGCTTGATGTTTGGTGGTGGGGTAATGGTCCGGGGGAGGTAGGAGGAGATGTCAGAGTTTAGCTTTCAGCCTCCGCAAGGTAGAGGTCTTGTTGCCAAACAACAACAGTGTCTCCCTTGTCCGCAGGTCAATGTCAGGGTTGGACCTGAGAGAATGGAGTGATGCAAGTTCAGAGGGAGATAATGGCAAGGCGTCACTGGCAAGGCCAGCATTTATTGCCCATCCCTAATTGCCCTTGAGAAGGTGGTGGTGAGCTGCCTTCTTGAACCGCTGCAGTCCGTTTGGTGAAGTTCTCCCACAGTGCTGTTAGGAAGGGAGTTCCAGAATTTTGACCCAGTGATGATGAAGGAACGGCGATATATTTCCAAGTCGGGATGATGTGTGACTTGGAAGGGAATGTGTATGTGGTGTTGTTCCCATGTGCCTGCTGCCCTTTTCCTTCTAGGTGGTAGAGGTCGTGGGTTTGGGAGGTGCTGTCGAAGAAGCCTTGGCGAGTTGCTGCAGTGCATCCTGTGGATGGTACACACTGCAGCCACTGTGCGCTGGCGGTGAAGGGAGTGAATGTTTAGGGTGGTGGATGGGGTGCCAATCAAGTGGGCTGCTTTGTCCTGGATGGTGTCAAGCTTCTTGAGTGTTGTTGGAGCTGCACTCATCCAGGCAAGTGGAGAGTATTCCATCACACTCCTGACTTGTGCCTTGTAGATTTAGAGCAATTAGAGTGAATGAAGGGAGTAGAGAAATTGAGACCCTATTGTCACACCAACAGTTGCCAACTTAAAGATCAAAAGAGGGTAAGAGACCAGAGGGAGGTCTCCAGGTGGAATGAGAATTCTGAAGACAGGAGAAAGGGTCCGCTGTGTGGGAGGATGCCTCCTGGCCAAAGAAGTGGGTGCAGAGGTGAAGGCAACGGATTTCATCATGGCGCGGGTGTAAGGGGATGTAACATCATATGCTTTCTTTGCTGCAGTAAATGTACTACAATGTGCCAAGGCTGTATAAAGGATCTAATTATTGTGGAGGTAAAACAGAAACAGTCTCACTGGTAGCTTAGATGCCACAACAACAACAATTTGCATTTTTATAGCACCTTTAACATAATAAAATGTCTCAAGGCACTTCACAGGAGCGATTATCAAACAAAATTTGACAGCGAGCCACATAAGGAGATATTAGGACAGGTGACCAGAAGCTTAGTCAAAGAGGTAGATTTTAAGGAATAATTAACAGAGGAGAGGTAGAGAGGCAGAGAGGTATAGGGAGGGAATTCCAGAGCTTAGGGCCTAGGCAGCTGAGGGCACGGTCGCCAATGGTGGAGTGATTAAAATCGGGGTTGCACAAGAGACAAGAATTGGAGGAGTGCGGAGATCTCGGAGTGTTTTAGGGCTGGAGGAGGTTACAGAGATAGGGATGGGTGGGGCCATAGAGGGATTTGAAAAAAATGATGAGAAATTTAAAATCGAGGCATTCCCGGACCATGAGCCAATGTAGGTCAGTGAGCACAGGAGTGATGTTTGAACGGGACTTGGTGCGAGTTAGGATACGGGCAGCAGAGTTTTGGATGAGCTCAAGATTATGGAGTGAAGTAGATGGGAAGTCAGCCAGGAGAGCATTAGAATAGTCAAGTCTAGAGGTAACAAAGGCATAGATGAGGGTTTCTGCAGCAGATGAGCTGAGGCAGTGATGGAGATGGGTGATGTCACGGAGGTGGAAGTAGGCGGTCTTGATAATAGAGCGGATATGTGGTCGGAAGCTCATCTCAGGGTCAAATAGGATACCAAGGTTGTGAACGGTCTGATTCAGCCTCAGACAGTTGAGTGTGTTGGCTTCTGAAGTTATTGTATTTTCTGTAGTTTGTTAGATATTACTAACTTTTGCTATCTTCCACACACAGTGTTTTAGTAAACTCATGGAGACGTCCTTTTAGTCAAGATAAAGATACGAACAAATTGAAATTGAGAGGCAGGAAAAGACCAGCTGGTCCATCAAGCCTGCCCCACACCATGATGGCCGGATCATAAAGGCTAAACACTTCTTCCCTTGCCCGACCTCCCCACCACCACCCCGACCCCCCCACCTCACACCCACCCCCACTGCCATGGAGTGGCAAAAAAATAGAGAAAAAACCTAGCACCAATAAGGCAAAAAATACTCTGTAAAATTCCTCTCCTGCCCCCTCCGGCAGTTGAAACCAGTCCAGGAGATCACTTGGACTCAATGTTCTCTATAAAGACACTTACCTTCTATATGATGCAATCTCTGTCCCAATCAAGAACCGGTCCAGCTCCCTCTTGAAGGCAGGCAGAGAGTCAAAACCTAGCACACCAACCAGCAATGTATTCCAGAGGCTCACACTTCTCTGGGAAAAGAAGAACCACCTAACATCCAGCCTATCCCTACTCTTACATAGTTTAAACTCGTGTCCTGTCTTCCACCCCAATCTGTTAAACTGGAATAATCTATTATTGGGACGCTATCCAGCCCTTTAATTATCAAACAATATAATATTAGCAAACAAAATTATCAAGATCAAGCAATATACTAATTGAAGCTGTAATTCAATAAATAAAATTGCTTAGAATAAAAGGAAGTTCATTAATGCATACTTTAAATATCTGGTGTTAAAATGTTGTACAGTTGAAGAACTTTCAAGTTCATTTAAACATGTAACCTTATCCAAGCATAACATTTCTTGGCAAACTGTGTCTGTGTTTTGTGATTCAGATGCATGAGACCCAAGCACCTTTGGCTGGATGCCTATTGAAAGGTCAAGTTAGGTACATAAATTACTTCAGCACATAAAAGAAAACCAAAGTCAGTATTCAAATCCAGCCTCCTGGATAAAATGCAAATCCACATCATAAGCTCCAGAAGGAAAATAATGAATTCTTCCTCTTTTTTTCTGAACTGAATTTTGCTTTACAGTTTTCATTGCTGTGTATAGTTGTCTTTGTAATTGTTTGTTTTAACCTAACTTTAACTTAGTGCTGCAAGTGTGTGAATAAAACTAATAGCATCAGTAAAAATATCAAAATATTGTGTGGAAACTCGTCTCCAGAAAACAAGCTGGTAAAGTAAATTATTAACTAGTGTTTGACTGTCCTGCCAGAATTTATGTTGATAGCTGAGTCCAATATTGATAGTGTGATATTGTAGTACTAGTAAGAACTTGCATTTATATAGCACCTTATCTTGGAAAATGTGAGGTTATGCACTTTGGCAGGAAAAATCAGAGAGCAAGTTATTATCTTAATGGCGAGAAACTGGAAAGTACTGCAGTACAAAGGGATCTGGGGGTCCTACTGCAAGAAAATCAAAAAGTTAGTATGCAGGTGCAGCAGGTGATCAAGAAGGCCAACGGAATGTTGGCTTTTATTGCTAGGGGGATAGAATATAAAAACAGGGAGGTGATGCTGCAGTTATATAGGGTATTGGTGAGACCGCACTGCATACAGTTTTGGTGTTCATACTTAAGAAAAGACATACTTGCTCTCGAGGCAGTACAAAGAAGGTTCACTCGGCTAATCCCGGGGATGAGGGGGTGGACACATGAGGAGAGGTTGAGTAGATTGGGACTCTGCTCATTGGAGTTCAGAAGAATGAGAGGCGATCTTATTGAAACATATAAGATTGTGAAGGGGCTTGATCGGGTGGATGCGGTAAGGATGTTCCCAAGGATGGGCGAAACTAGAACGAGGGGGCATAATCTTAGAATAAGGGGCTGCTCTTTCAAAACTGAGATGAGGAGAAACTTCTTCACTCAGAGGGTAGTAGGTCTGTGGAATTTGCTGCCCCAGGAAGCTGTGGAAGCTACATCATTAAATAAATTTAAAACAGAAATAGACAGTTTCCTAGAAGTAAAGGGAATTAGGGGTTACGGGGAGCGGGCAGGAAATTGGACATGAATTTAGATTTGAGGTTAGGATCAGATCGGCCATGATCTTGTTGGATGGTGGAGCAGGCTCGAGGGGCCGATTGGCCTACTCCTGCTCCTATTTCTTATGTTCTTATGTTCTTATCAACTTTTGTATATAGCACAGTCTTTAGCAACCCTGGACCACCATTTTACATGAGCAGGTAGAAAGAACTAGTATTAGGCATGCACTATTGTCAAGAAATTTCATGGAAATCTAAATGACATAATTGGGGCAGTATTAACATATTGAAAAAGCTCCCAGCTATTTCAGGTAGGAGTTTTCTATGCCAAGCAAATCCTGTAAATCGCTAAGTGGGTGGAGATTCAGCATTATTTTTCCAATTGGTAATGCCCACTTTCCACCTGAAAATTGGAAAACCAAAAGTAAAAATTACTATTGCAGACACACTTGTTGAAGAAGGAAAAATCCATGTTCATTTGATATCTCCTTAAGTTTTGGATTTTTGGTCCTGACTGCAAAACCCCACCCTCTAGCCCTGTTTTTCAATAATTGTAGGTGAGGCTGCGAATATATTTCTCTTTGAAAGACAATAATAATGTAAACGGCAAAGAAGGGGAAGAATTTCTGAAGTGTGTTCAGGAGAACTTTCTTGATCAGTATGTTTCCGGCCCAACAAGGAAGGAGGCATTACTGGATCTGTTTCTGGGGAATTAGGTGGGCCAAATGGAGCAAGTGTCAGTGTGGGGAATATTTAGGGAACAGTGATCATAGTATCATAAGGTTTAGATGGGGGTCACCATTGACCAGAAACTTAACTGGACCAGCCACACAAATACTGTGGTTACAAGAGCAGGTCAGAGGCTGGGTATTCTGCGGCGAGTGACTCACCTCCTGACTCCCCAAAGCCTTTCCACCATCTACAAGGCACAAGTCAGGAGTGTGATAGAATACTCTCCACTTGCCTGGATGAGTGCAGCTCCAACAACACTCAAGAAGCTCGACACCATCCAGGACAAACCAGCCCGCTTGAATGGCACCCCATCCACCACCCGAAACATTCACTCCCTTCACCACCGGCGCACAGTGGCTGCAGTGTGTACCATCCATGGGATGCACTGCAGCAACTCGCCAAGGCTTCTTCGACAGCATCTCCCAAACCCACGACCTCTACCACCTAGAAGGGCAAAGGCAGCAGGCACATGGGAACAACACCACCTGCACATTCCCTTCCAAGTCACACACCATCCCGACTTGGAAATATATCGCCGTTCCTTCATCGTTGCTGGGTCAAAATCCTGGAACTCCCTTCCTACAGCACTGTGGGAGTACCTTCACCACACGGACTGCAGCGGTTCAAGAAGGCGGCTCACCACCACCTTCTCAAGGGCAATTAGGGGTGGGCAATAAATGCTGGCCTTGCTAATGACGCACACATCCCATGAACGAATAAAAAAAAGATTAGCTATGGAAAAGGACACAGAGCAATCTGGAGTAAAAATACTTAATTGGAGGAGGGCCAATTTCAGTGGGTTGAGAACGGATCTGGCCCGAGTAAATTGGATTCAAAGATTGGCAGGGAAAACTGTAAATAAACAATGGGCGGCCTTTAAAGAAGAGATGGTTTGGGTCTAGATACATTCCCACGAGGGGGAAAGGTAGGACAACCAAAGCCAGACCTCCCTGGATGATAAATGAGATAGAGAGCCAGATGAAGCAGAAAAAGGGGGCGTATGACAGATGTCAGATTGTTAATACAAGTGAGAACCAGGCTGAATATAGAAAGTACAGAGGGATAGTAAAAAAGGAAATAAGAGGGGCAAAGCGAGATTATGAGAATAAATTGGCAGCTAACATAAAAGGGAGCCCATAAGACTTCTATAGGCATATAAATAGTAAATGGATAGTAAGAGGAGGGGTGGAGCCGATTAGGGTCCGAAAAGGAGATCTACGCATGGAGGCAGAGGGCATGGCAGAGGTACTAAATGAGTACTTTGCTTCTGTCTTTACCAAGGAAGAGGATATGGCCAAAGCCACAGTAAAAGAGGAGGTAGTTGAGATACTGGATGGGGTGAAAATTGATAAAGAGGAGGTACTAGAAAGACTGGCTATACTTAAAATAGGTAAGTCATCAGGTCTGGATGTGATGCATCATAGGTTGCTGAGGGAAGTATGGGTGGAAATTGCGGAAGGACTGGCCACAATCTTCCAATCCTTCTTATGCACAGGGGTAGTGCCGGAGGACTAAAGAACTACAAATGTTACATCCTTGTTCAAAAATGGGTGTAAAGATAAACCCAGCAACTACAGGCCAGTCAGCTTAACTTCACTGGTGAGGAAGGTTTTAGAAACAATAATCTGGGACAAAATTAATAGTCACTCGGACAAGTGTGGATTAATAAGGGAAAGCCAGCATGGATTTGTTAAAGGCAAATCGTGTTTGACTAACTTGATTGAGTTTTTTGATGAGGTAACAGAGAGGGTTGATGAGGGCAATGCAGTTGATGTTGTGTATATGGACTTCCAAAAGGCATTGGATAAAGTGCCACATAATAGGCTTGTCAATAAAATTGAAGCCCACGGAATAAAAGGGGCAGTGGCAGCATGGATACGAAATTGGCTAAGTAATAGGAAACAGAGGGTAGTGGTGAACAACTGTTTTTCAGATTGAGATACTGGATGGGGTGAAAATTGATAAAGAGGAGGTACTAGAAAGACTGGCTATACTTAAAATAGGTAAGTCATCAGGTCTGGATGTGATGCATCATAGGTTGCTGATGACACAAAGCTTGGAAGTGTAGTAAACAGTGAGGAGGATAGTAATAGTAATCAAGGTAGATAAATCTCCGGGACCTGATGAAATGTATCCCAGGACGTTATGGGAGGTTAGGGAGGAAATTGCAGGTCCCCTAGCAGAGATATTTGAATCATCGACAGCTACAGATGAGGTGCCTGAAGATTGGAGGGTAGCAAATGTTGTGCCTTTGTTTAAGAAGGGCGGCAGGGAAAAGCCTTGGAACTACAGACCGGTGAGCCTGACATCTGTAGTGGGTAAGTTGTTAGAGGGTATTCTGAGAGACAGGATCTACAGGCATTTGGAGAGGCAGGGACTGATTAGGAACAGTCAGCATGGTTTTGTGAGAGGAAAATCATGTCTCACGAATTTGATTGAGTTTTTTGAAGGGGTAACCAAGAAGATAGATGAGGGCTGTGCAGTAGATGTGGTCTACATGGACTTTAGCAAAGCCTTTGACAAGGTACCGCATGGTAGGTTGTTACATAAGGTTAAATCTCACGGGATCCAAGGTGAGGTAGCCAATTGGATACAAAATTGGCTTGACGACAGAAGACAGAGGGTGGTTGTAGAGGGTTGTTTTTCAAACTGGAGGCCTGTGACCAGCGGTGTGCCTCACGGATCGGTGCTGGGTCCGCTGTTATTTGTTATTTATATTAATGATTTGGATGAGAATTTAGGAGGCATGGTTAGTAAGTTTGCAGATGACACCAAGATTGGTGGCATTGTGGACAGTGAAGAAGGTTATCTAGGATTGCAACGGGATCTTGATAAATTGGGCCAGTGGGCCCTTGAATGGCAGATGGAGTTTAATTTAGATAAATGTGAGGTGATGCATTTTGGTAGATCGAATCGGGCCAGGACCTACTCCGTTAATGGTAGGGCATTGGGGAGAGTTATAGAACAAAGAGATCTAGGAGTACAGGTTCATAGCTCCTTGAAAGTGGAGTCACAGGTGGATAGGGTGGTGAAGAAGGCATTCGGCATGCTTGGTTTCATTGGTCAGAACATTGAATACAGGAGTTAGGATGTCTTGTTGAAATTGTACAAGACATTAGTAAGGCCACACTTGGAATACTGTGCACAGTTCTGGTCACCCTATTATAGAAAGGATATTATTAAACTAGAAAGAGTGCAGAAAAGATTTACTAGGATGCTACCGGGACTTGATGGTTTGACTTATAGGGAGAGGTTAGACAGACTGGGACTTTTTTCCCTGGAGAGTAGGAGGTTAAGGGGTGACCTTATAGAAGTCTATAAAATAATGAGGGGCATAGATAAGGTAGATAGTCAAAATCTTTTCCCAAAGGTAGGGGAGTCTATAACGAGGGGACATAGATTTAAGGTGAGAGGGGAGAGATACAAAAGGGTCCAGAGGGGCAATTTTTTCACTCAAAGGGTGGTGAGTGTCTGGAACGAGCTGCCAGAGGCAGTAGTAGAGGCGGGTACAATTTTGTCTTTTAAAAAGCATTTGGACAGTTACATGGGTAAGATGGGTATAGAGGGATATGGGCCAAGTGCAGGCAATTGGGACTAGCTTAGTGGTATAAACTGGGCGACATGGACATGTTGGGCCGAAGGGCCTGTTTCCATGTTGTAAACTTCTATGATTCTATGATTCTATAATAGACTTCAAGAGGACATAGACAGACTGGTGGAATGGACGGACACATGGCAGATGAAATTTAAGGCAGAGAAGTGCCAAGTGATGCATTTTGGCAGGAAGAACGAGGAGAGACAATATAAACTAAATGGTACAATTCTAAAGGGGGTGCAGGAACAGAGAGACCTGAGGGTATATGTACACAGGTTGTTGAAGGTGGCAGGACAGGTTGAGAAAGTGGTTAAGAAAGCATACAGGATCCTGGGCTTTATAAATAGAGGCATGGAGTACAAAAGCGAGGATGTTATGTTGAACCTTTATAAAACACTGGTTCGGCCACAATTGGAGTATTTTGTCCAATTCTGGGCACTGCACTTTAGGAAGGATATGAAGCCCTTAGAGTGGGTGCAGAAAAGATTTGCTAGAATGGTTCCAGGGATGAGGATAGACTGGAAAAGCTGGGATTGTTCTCCTTAGAGCAGAGAAAGTTGAGAAGAGATTTGATCGAGGTGTTCAAAATCATGAAGGGTTGTGCCCCAGAGGACACAGGATTAAGGTGATTGGCAAAAGAACCAAAGGCGACATGAGGAAAAATTTTTTACGCAGCGAATGGTTAGGATCTGGGAATGCACTGCCTGAAAGGGTGGTGGAAGCAGAGTCAATTATGGTTTTCAAAAAGGAATTCGATATGTACCTGAAGGAGAAAAATTTGCAGGGCTACGGGGAAAGAACGAGGGAGTGCGACTAGATGGATTGCTCTTGCAGAGAGCCGGTGCAGGCTCGATGGGCTGAATGACCTCGTGCTGTGCCGTAACCATTCTATGATTTTATCTTTCTAAAGGGTTTATAATTTTCACAATTTTGTTCATGACATTGTATGTTGTGCCTCTAGCCATGCAGGCAGCACAGAAGGAATTATAATGCAAATTATTTAACATCTATGACTTGTGTTTGCTGAGAAAATGACTGTTCAATAATTGCAGTGTGACCTTGCTGCAATGAAATCACTTCAATAGTGTAAGAATGTTTTTAAAAGTTTCTGATTCCTATGTCCAATTGAGATTGAGACAGACAGAGACATGTTGTGTACATAAAACAAATGCAGAGACACAAGATAGAGTATCCAATCTTCTCTTCTGAATGCAGTGACTCAAGTTGGTTCTGCAGGTGCCAGTAGCTGCTTCTATTTCACCCAAGTTCTGGAAAGTCAAAGTCCTATCCCTCATCTTCCCCCCCACCCTCTTCCTCCCTCCTCCCTCCTACCCCCTTCCCCTTCCCCCACCCAGTGACACTTGAAACTCAAAATTTTGATAAGACCAGGGAACAGACCCATCAAGAAGTGGGTCTACTCCTTATTTCATGAATAAAGTGACCAAAGAGAGGAGTGTGAGAGGAGCTGCTGCCAACTTCAGCAGCGAAACTTTCGGGAACTGAGACAGGATATGAAACCTCCAGCACTGCATAGATGGGCTCTCTCTTCCTCATCACACACTGGGCATGCAGTTGAAATGTCCATGGAATGGTGCAGGTCTGCTGGAGAGTGTCCATGTGGGTGTTGTATGAGGGCAAGATTGGACATAGCTATTTCGCTCTCCCTGCTTCAGTTACCTTTTGATACTCAATATCTAGACTTACACACGAAGAATGCACACTTGGGAAAGAGGATTACTAACATCTGGAAAACCATACTCCAATGTGAGTCACAGCCATCAGGAGAGGAGAGGAGAAAATAGGATAAATTTTTGCAACAGGGGGAATCAGCAGTCTCAGCCTGCCACCTCACTTTCCTGAGACAATGGTTGTCGGGCATCCCAATGCAGGGATGTTCATGAAAAGCTGACACTATGGCCTGCTCCCTTACCTCTGCCAAGTGGAGCATCAGTGGGAGCCCTAGGAAGGTAAAATAATTTATTTTTAATCCTCCCAGAATCCGTCCCCCCCCCCTAAACAAAGGAAGATTTTAACCATTTAGGCAGTTCTGAGGTAGATTTTCAACTTACTGCCAGGGTGTAAAACTAGAAATGAAATTCGGGCAGTTTCTATATGGGGCTATTGATCCACAGAGTCAGTTTTATGTCCAAGCAGCAAGTTGAAAATCTACCCTACATATCCATCATCCGCCAAAGTCCCCAATTTTGGAGGCTCAAGGAGAGGCCTGCAGCTGCACGTAAATTTGCGTCTGTTTTTTAGTCACAATGCCTAGCTGCAGGGAAGGCCTGCGCCTGGAGTTGGGTGATGCAAATGGTCACTGGGAGGAAATACATGTATAGCTGCCTCCTCACTGGTGCAGCGCACCGCATGTATGGCGGGTCTGTCATCACCCACTGGAAACCCAGAGAGGGACATCTAACCTAATGGAAGAGGAAAAAGGTCAAAGCTTGCTTGAAGGAAGGAACAGTACAATGGCATGAGGCACGCAGCTCAATATGATACGTGATACACACCATCGGGTTTGGGCAGGTGTAACGGATGCCCCACCCATTTCACGCCTGTTTTGGGTTGAAAATCTGCCCCAATATCCTTTCTGTAATGGGGCATCCAAAACTGCAGACAGTACTCTAAATGTGGCCGAACCAACAGGGGTGATTAAATGATGATTAGTATCTATTTGGAGAAACTGTTGGAGCCTCTGATCTAATCAACAATTGAAGCCTGTTGGACAATTGGAAGAAATAGTGAAAGCTGATAAGGGCACTTATTTTTTGGAAATATTCAGAACTTGTACAACTGCTGAGAAGAACAATGGTGCCTGAGCTAAGCTATAACAGCCTATTGAGAGACCAATAAAGTTCAAAATAGCTAATTCAGTATGGAATATGTGGCAGGTAATGTTGAGACTGGGGATGTGCTGAAGTGGGTATACATATGGTACTGGATTTACTGCACCACAGCAAGGAAGCTAAGTGACTGTAGGACAACTCACAAAATGCTCAATTTTTTAGATGAAGGATCCATGAAGATTTAGTGGAATTTGTCTGTTAGTTGTTGGAAGGGCATAATCTGGTGCCTGTTGAAGAGTTGATGTAATCTGAAGTTGCTCTCCGTATACCAAGTTTAGAGCCCTTCTTGTGGAAGTTCCTCATTGTGCCAGATTGTGGGAAGGGTGAATAGAGTACAAGAGTAAAGAAGTAACGATGAATTTATACAAAACATTGCTTAGGCCACAGTTAGAGTACTGTCTGCAGTTTTGGATGCCCCATTACAGAAAGGGCATTGGGGCAGATTTTCAGCTAACACGCAAAACAGGCGTGAAAAGGGTAGTGCATCTGCTACGCCTGCCCAAACCCAATGATGTGTGTCACGTATCATTTTGAGGTGCGTCCCTCATTTCCATCGTAAAGGTGAGCTGCCATGCTATTTGCACTTCCTTCTGCTTCCACATTTACACTCTGTACCTGCTCCTGCCCTCCCAAGTACTGGGCCCTCTTCCCCAAACCTGCTACTTCTGTCTCTCATCGTGCACACTATGCTAAGCTGTCACATACATCATCACATCCCTTCAACAGGTCATACACTAACACACTCTCACTCTTTTTGCAGGACAAGGTGATGCACAACAGGAGGGCGATCTCAAGGATTGGGGGAGGGCCACTATTGATGAAGGAGCTAACTCCCATGGAGGAGGCAGCCTTTGATGTAATAGACAGAGGGAGAACACAAAGTGTGGCAGATGGTGAGGCTGGAGGAAACATCCCACAGGGTACTTGGCCGTCTTCTCCTTCTTTTCTCCTGAGACTGAACTCTCTCTCCTTCACACTCTCTGCATGACAACCTGTTGGCCCGTAGAGATGTCACTTATCTGCTACTGTCTTTCATTGCTGGTGTGCTAACTCTTGTCTAACTCCTTTCTTTCCAGATCCTTTTGAAGTCTTAGGAACAGCTGTAGTAGAGAAAGAGGAGGGCTGCCCTCCTGAAGAAACACCATCACTCTTTCTGATTCCTGCAAGCACCAGCTCAGAAATCAGCACCCTGCGTTCTATAGGCTGTGAGTTTTAGGGATCTACACTGGGAGATTGACCGTGCACAGGTGAGCAGGAGCGAGGGCAGGGAAAAGGGTGATACAGACATAACTTTCTGGAGGGTGAGCTCGTGTCCTAGCTCTGCAATGGACAGCACAGTTGGGACTTTGAGGGCCCAACCTTTAAAAGAAGAATGATAGGTGTACACCAGCAATTGTTTGGCACATTGGATGGCCTTTGCACTAGGTCAAACAGTTTGGAGGAGCCCAATTCCAGCTTGTGTGGAGCTATAGCACATGGCATTGAGGCATTACATTTACCCATGGAGCACATGGTCAGTTCTCTGAATACTGCAGCGGGGCCCTCAGTAACGGAGCATGTGGTAACATCTCTGACGACTTTGATGGAAGCTCAGACTGCAGCTATTCAGGCTCTGGGATCCACCATCTCTACAGAGTTCCAGAGTTTGTGTGAAAGCATGAATAAGGGCTTCAGTATTGTCACATCACTCCTACACTCTGTTCTCATGCAGATCAGTGCGAGTGCTGAGGTGCAGCCCCGTGTGAACGGCAGTGGTGGCATGGGAAAGGCACATGCAGTTCTCTCTCAGGATGATAGGATGCTGGCTCCCCGTCAACCCCTCAACCAATGCTCATCCTGGTGCCAGGAAACCAGCTGGACCAGACGGCGCTGGCAGTAGCTGAGATGTTGGAGTCTGCAGCCTGGTCCTCTCAGGTCCGAGCTTTTCAAGGTTGCTGACCACGGCCACATCAAGTGCCCTCATCAAAGGCGCAGCAGTTTTCCACACTGAAGCCACAGAGTAGAGTAGCACCTTGTTGGAACACCAGACCACGTAGGAGAGTACTAAAGTCAGGCTGTAGGGGCTTGCACCAGGGCAACTTTAGTTTCGGGATTTGATCCTGTCCATTATCGGTATCATTTTTTACTAAATTCTTGGTGTGTTGAGTTTGTTTGGTGAGTATTTGTTGACCAGGCAATGTGAATTGATTGAAAAACCCATGCTGGTGTTTGGGTTGAGTGCAGTCCTAAGGATTGTGGAAGGACTGGGACTAATGTTTGGAGGCACTGTTGGAGCAGGAGAATATAATTTAGCTGAAGTGCTTTTGGATGACCTGCTGTTGAAGAGCTTTTTCAGCTGACAGAAGAGGTGGGCCTTGTTACCCCTGTCTACCTGCTTCGTAGCCTCCAGAGGGAAAAAGATGAAGTCATAGGCTCTGGCAAGGAGCACGTTTGTCACCTGCTTCGTGCAGGCATGCGCAGCAAGATTGACTATCGTTGAAGATGTCACCTGCTGCAGCCTGAAATGACCCTAAGGCACAACAACGGAGGGCCACAGTCACTTTCAGAGCAACAGGCTAGGATGAGCGTGACCTGGTGTTGGGTTGCAGTTGGTGCTGCAGCAGGTGACATAGCTCTGTGATGGCCTCTCTCCACAGAGGGCTGTTGGAGCATGGAATGCTTTGCCACAGAGAATGGTTCAGGCAGAGACCATTGCTTCTTTTAAGGAAACATTTGATAAATTGAGGGGTTCAAAACCCCTTTAACAAAAGACATTTGAAGGAAAGGGTTAACTGTACCCCTTTTAAACAAAGACATTTGAAAATCTGCAAATGCAGTAATGTGGTAACCTATGTTCTCGGAAATCCTATTTTCACTCAATGACACTGATGGCATTGGAGAAGTATGAGTTTCGGGATCGAGGACATGGTACTGCGGATAGATATCTAGATTATTAAATACATAAACTAGATGGATAATATTGAGCTTAAAGCATTGTCAGGCTTTTGAAACACATGGGCTTTTGGAAGCACAAGCTTTTCAACACAGGAAGGGGTGATGTAAGAAAAGGTAACAAGGACATACATCAAAGACTTTGGATCAGGAAGGCAATGATAGGTGTGAAAAAAGAGGGACCTCTCATTCCTATCTGGTAATCTGTTCAAAGAACTGGGATTTGTAAAACATCAAAAAGTATTGCACCCAACATATGGTCAATGGTATAAGGAATGGATTTGAAACCATTGAAGCATCAAAATTGGAGACGTCAGGACCATTAAGAATGTCTGGACATAGAAATGTAAGGGGCTACCTCTACATGAAAGGCCTTAACATAGATAGTAAAGGGACCTTTTACATTCCATGCTTTGAGCACATGGTCTTTTCTACATCAAAGGGCCTCCAGTCACATGATCAAAGCCTAAACTGTCAATCATTGAGGTATGTTAATGATTGAGACATAGCAACAGGGAGCGATTGGACAAAAAGAATGACACTCACCATTGGTAAAAACAATATAAAAGAAGACTTTGAGAGAAGAATGGCCTCTTCACCACACGGCAGTCACAAGGGATGCATACTGCAGTAGAACATCATGCAAGTAGAAGAGGACCTTGAGACACAAGAAGCTGGTCACTTCTGAGCTGCCTTGATGAGTAAAATCCTTGGTTTAAAGGTTGTATATGTATTAATGATTTGCCTGATATGTGTATGAATGGTTAAATCATTACATAATAACATTATGAATTATTAAATGTATAACAGGATTTTATAGAGGAAAGTCACATGTATGGTTTGACTTTGCTTCATGAATGCTCGTAGAAAGTATATCATTAAATAATTACTTTTGATTAACAAAACTACCGTGAGTGAGGGTGACTTTCTTTTCTTGACTATTCATCCAGTTCCAAGAATCACAGGAAATAAGGCATACCCTACAAAAAATATTAGAAGCAGAGAAAAATACGAGGCAATGGGGAGTGAGAGCAGGCCAGTTGGATTCATTCTGGATTGCTGTAGCAAAATACTGGTACAGACACAATGGCTCAAATTACCTTTGTGCTGTAAAACGTCTGTGATTCTTTGATTAGGAACTTACATTTTTCAAGCAGATGCCAACAATGAGCAACCTCACCAGTCACTAGTGTACATCAGAAAATCACAAGGAATGCTGGCACGTACTTGGAACATTTCCTGCATATTGTGCCTAAAATGTAGAAACTCCTGATGCCGATGCACTGATATTCACTCTTACCCTGCCAATCACCAGCACAGAAATTAGCATACACATGACTTAGATAGTAAGTTAGAGGGGACTGCGCTGGGGGATTCACTGAGCACAAGTGAGTAGAAGCAGTGTGTGTGTGTGGGGGGGTGGGGGGGGTGGGGGGTTGCAAAAAAAAGCCAAAAAAGCCAAGCCAAGAAGGAATCCCATGAGGAAACAACTTCAATGCCAGGAGCTTCTTAATAGTTCAGAGCCTACAATAGCAACTACAAGCACTTTCAAATCCTTTAAATGTCAAAAATTCCACAAGATACTGCAAGAAAAATGTCTCCAAAAGCTCTATACAGTTTTACTGAGAACAATTTTGGAACCCCAAAGATTGCATTTGAAATGGCCGCCTCAAGACTGGTACCAATGGGTGGCGGGCGGGAACAGCAAGTCAGGCAGTAACGTTGAATAATGGTGTTGGTGTAAATATGTCAGTTGACCTCGATTTCAATATATTCATGCAACCCACGCCTGTTTCAGGCATGGGTCGCATGGCCCGAACACCGCCCATGCTTATCAGCTACATTTCAATCTACATTATTCAATCCTGTCCCATTGCATTCCACAAATTATATTCATATAGGCCCAGCAGGACTGGAGACAGTGTTCCTTAGAGTATTTGACCATATAGCTATAAGAACAGGACAGAGGATGGGTTCTTTGTGATCAGTAGCCCACATCCTAGAGTTTCGAAGGTTAAGGGGTGATCTGATTGAAGTTTGTAAGATATTAAGGGGAACGGATAGGGTGGATAGAGAGAAACTATTTCCACTGGTTGGGGATTCTAGGAGTAGGGGGCACAGTCTAAAAATTAGAGCCAGACCTTTCAGGAGCGAGATTAGAAAACATTTCTACACACAAAGGGTGGTAGAAGTTTGGAACTCTCTTCCGCAAACGGCAATTGATACTAGCTCAATTGTTAAATTTAAATGTGAGATAGATAGCTTTTTGGCAACCAAAGGTATTAAGGGATATGAGCCAAAGGCAGGGATATGGAGCTAGATCACAGATCAGCCATGATCTTATCAAATGACGGAGCAGGCACGAGGGGCTGAATGGCCTACTCCTGTTCCTATGTTCCTATGTTCCTGAACCCTCAAAGCCTCTCCACCATTTACAAGGCTCAAGTCAGGACTGTGATGGAATACTTATCACTCACCTGGATGGGTGCAGCTGTATCAACAGTCAGGGAGCTCAAAACCATTCAGGACAGAGCAGTTCCTGCCACTAGACTCAGAATCCATCCCGCCCCTCCCCCCCGCCCCACCACCAACACACTCCTCACCACCAGCATACTCTGGCTGCAGTTTGTACTGGATATGTGGCAGCAACTCACTAAGCTTAATTTAACAGCACCTTCTTGCCCGTGACCTCTACCACTGAGAAGGGCAAGAGCAGCAATGTTATGGGAACATCATCACTTCTAAGTTCCTCTCCAAATCACACACCATGCTGACTTGAACATATATCATGAACATATATCGCCATGAACATATATGTTCCACATCATGAACATATATCGCCATTCCTTCACTGTTGCCATGTCAAAATCCTTGAATTCCTTACCTAATACCTAAAAAAGACTACAGCAGTTCAAGAAGAGTGATCACTATCTTCTCAGGGCAACCAGAGATGAGCAATAAATGTGGCCTTGCCAGCGTAATCCACATCCTGAGAACAAATGAGTATTCATCCAGGTGACCCTCAGTTGCTTAGTAGCCAAATGTACAATATGATGTGGTAATTATACTTACAGACTAGAAAGGTGCTAGGTTCAATCCCTGATCTACGCTGAGTTAGACATCTTCTGTTGAGATAGTGGGAGGTGGGCTACAGTTGGTGTCAATATCTCTGGACTAGGGAGTGGAAAAATCAAATCGTTTTCTGTTCTTAATTGGTGTCCAGCAATTCTTGTTGAATGCACATCATATTCCTGTTTTGGGTTTAAGAGAGGCCACTGAAGTATTTTCTCCATCAATCCAGCTGTGTGTCCTGATACTTCAGCAAAGATTCCTCTGAGGCTTTGATATGGGCAGAAATACTTGGGCCTTCATGTCTCAGTCTTTAAATGCAGCAAATGTAGTCCTTCGCAGTTCCTTTTCTCAAGAGTGTTACAGTAGAGGTGACCACAATATTTAGATTGGCATGCTCCAGCCAACACATGAGCATCATCTTTTTTGGTTCTTTTGTGCAGTTTTCAATAGGGATTCAAACCAGGTGAAGGTTTTGAAAAATGTTAAATTCAAGTATCCGGTGGCCATTGTGTAGCTTTAGTTCATGGTAATTTGAATCATGCAAATATTTTGCTACTGTGAATCTTGCAACATTAAGTATTCATCAGTACTAAGTATATTAAACACTGTGGATAGAAAATGAAACCCATGTATAATTACTTCAACTAGGAAATTAAACATCATTGACAGAATAATAATGGCACAATTTCAGGTCATGTAAAGTATCAACAACATAATCAGGGACTGGTAACCTCTTTAGTGAATCAGGGTGTTGGTAAATATTGGATTCTGGGCTAAATTCTATTGCAGTGTTCAATGGCACATTCCAAGGTCCAGGACTACGTGCTCAGGGACGCACTGAGGGTGGGTGTGGCCGCCGCAAAGGCTCTGTGGGGAAAGGCAACCATTTAGAGCCTTCCTGCCATTGTATACTGAGGGGCTGCAATCAGGGAAAAACCCCTCCGGGCAGAATGTAAAATTCAAATTGATGTAATGAATCTGTAATGTATCTGTAATCAATAATCTGTATTGAGTGTAATGCAATGAGGCACCCTAGACTGTCATGAACTGTAATTATGTCCAATGTGTTCATTGAACTGTACTTGATGTAACCTGCAAATTGTATAATCTGTATTGTGTATGTTTGGAATGTGATATGACAACTGTATTGTATGTATTGCTGGAAATTTTATGAATAAAGTATATTTTATGAAAAAAAATTGGCCCAGAAATTGCTTGGAAAAGAATGGTGAACTCAACAGCGCCCACTGTTGTTAGTGGTGAAATCGAGGAGTAAGTTCTGGTGTTTGCACATGTGCAGTGAAGCACAGAAATCCAGCACTTTCTCCTCCTGGTTTGCCAGCAATACGTCAGCTTCGAATTAAAGGGATATCGCTGGCTGCAATCAGTGGAAACAATGAGTGCTAAATTGGCCCGTGTAGTGCCCATTGTTTTGGCGCTACACGGGCCTCTCTGGCATCCAAGATGGCGTCTTGGTATAGGAATTAGCGCAGGTGCAGATAACGAATACTGGAATCATGTAAAGTAGGGAGAAAATGCCTTCAATCAGTGTGCTTAAAGCTGATTTAAAGTGATAGACACCATTTTGGGACTTAACGCTCAACTCAACGCACAGTCTTAACCCCGACCATCTGAACGTGTCTTAGAGTGCCTGGAGGACCCCCCACCAGCGCTATTTAAAGGGACCATGCAGGATTTACAGGTTAGTGGCTGCATTACTGCTTCTGGCTGCCGAGACATTTGTAACTGTTTTTGGAGGTCTCCTAGACTTCAATACTAGGAAGCAGGGACATAGCCTAACATTTAGAGCCAGGACGTGCAGGAGTGAAGTTAGGAAATGCTTCTACACGCAAAGGGTGGGAGACGTTTGGAACGCTCTTCTGCAGACGGCAGTTGATGCTAGCTCACTTGTGAATGTTAAATCCGAGATTGATAGATTTCTGTGAACCAAGGGTATTAAGGGATATGGGGCTAAGGCGGGTATATGGAGTTAGGTCACAGGTTCACCATGATCTCATTGAATGGTGGAACAGGCTCAAGGGGTTAAATGCCGCTGCCATTTGCTGCCTTCTGATATGCGCCGCCTTCTCCTGCCAGAAAGCGGGACGTGTGTCTGGGTGATGTGCCTGTCATGGTTGAATAGCTAGTGTGTGTGGCCTGTGAGTTGTGGGTGGGCGGTTTGAAACAGTGGTAATGTGTAAGGGTGAGAGGAAGCATCTGGTTGAAAGAGTTGAATACTGATGGAAAGAGTTTATTGGTATGCGGGTGATGGGGGGTGTAGTGTGTGGTGCAGTTGGTAGGAGACGCCACTTAACAGTTGACCTCACTCAACTTGACCACTCACGTCAAAGCACTGAACTTTTTCCTGCACTGTATCCATGTTCATGATGTTTTGCGCCTGGCATTGACTTTGTCCCCTGCTGCCTCCCACTGCTTTTTGGATATATGTCTGGCGGACCTCTTGCCTCCCCCCCCCCCCCGCCACCGGCGGATATAGGATGTCCCTCCTTCAGTCCACCTCTTGCACCAAGGTCTCTAGTGCATCAGCAGAGAAGCTTGGTGCATGCACTCTCGCAGGCCTGGTACCAATTCAGATCGGCAGATTGGTGAGGTCTGGCATGCAGATTGGAGGATGTGGGATTTAGTAGTGTATAATCTTTATTTAATGTTTTAACATAACTCATCAGTGTGTAAACATAGGGATGGGACATGCACCTGTGTTTTAAGTGTGCGATGTCTGATCTCCGTTCAGACTCTGTGCAGACAGTAAACTGTTATTTTCAGCAAATAACAGGTACCAGCTACCTTTAAGAGATTTCTAAGAAACATCCTCCCTTTAAGAGATTGCGCTCTCCCTGGTGGTGGAAAGTGCGAATTGCATTGATTCTACGTGCAAGGCCTGGAAGGGAACGCTGATTGCAGGTGAGTCCTTGGGGCGGCCGAAACTTGCATCCTGCCTGTGCAGGGGTCATTGGGCGCCAAGTAATACCGCATCACGTTACCTGCGCCCAAAAATGACCCCTATCCAATTTCTCCCCCCACGGATCAGCGCCAAGTTGCTCAGCTGTCCAGCTGGAAAGTAACTAATATCGCCACAAAACAGATATGCTTAAAAATACCAGGCCCAAACTATGTTTTAACAGTGCATTAAGTCTTAATGATTGCCAAACAAATAAAAATTAACTTTTAAAAATGTGGAGTCTCATTACACCTTATTTTAATAGTTTTTGGTCATTAAACATTTTTTTTGGTCATTAAAAATTAAATTTTTAAAAAACTTTTCCCTTCTCTCTTTTATTTAATTCGATTATTTCTTATCCTTTTTTTTTGCTGTCTGTAACTGTTTTATGACTAATTTTAATGTTGTACCTTTCACTTCCTGGATTTTACGTTCCAGCTTGCAGAAACTGTTCATTGCGTGTCAAAATTGCTGCAATCTGATTTGTCGAGGGGAGAGCGTGATTCTTTCGCTTCTCCCATGGGTCCTAGCTTCACTGGAACTAACGATGGGCTCTTCTCCAGTTCCTCTAAGGTAGTAATCTCAGGATTACTCCCAGTGTCACGTGCTAGCGAGAGCAGAAATAGGAGAATAGACCAGATGAATGCGTGGCTTGAGAGATGGTGTAGGAGGGAGGGGTTTAAACTCCTGAGGCATTGGGACTGATTCTGGAAAAGGCAGGACCTGTACAAGCTGGAAGGGTTGCATCCAAGCAGAACTGGGACCAATATCCTCACGGGGGCATTTGCTAGTTCTGTTGGAGAGGGTTTAAACTAATATGGCAGGGGGATGGGAACCAAAGGGCAGGTGCAGATAGGACAAATTCAGACCAGGAAACAGGAAATAGAAAAGCAGTTAGTGACGTAGATAGCAACTCAGAAAGGCAAAAGAAGCAAAGGTTAAATAGTGTTCAGCACAGGAATTTGATGGGGTTAAAGGTTATATACTTCAATGCAAGGAGTATTACAAACAAAGCAGATGAGCTAAGGGCACAGATAGACACATGACAGCATGATATCATTGCTATAACGGAAACCTGGCTTAAAGGGGGGAATAATTGGCAGCTCAATATCCCTGGATATAGAGTTTTCAGGCAGGATAGAGTAGGTGATAAAAAAAGGAGGGGAGGTAGCATTATTGGTTAAAGAATCAATTACAGTTGTGAGAAGGGATGATATGCTAAATGGATCATCAATCGAGGCCATATGGGTTGAGCTAAGAAATAAAAAAGGGGCAGTCACACTACTAAGAGTGTACTTTAGACTCCTGAATAGTGAAAGGGAGATAGAAGAACAAATGTGTAGGCAAATTTCTGAGTGCAAAAATAAGAGGGCAATATTAGTAGGGGACTTCAACTACCCTAACATCAAATGGGATTCAAACAGTGTGAGGGGCACAGAGGGCGCAAAATTCTTGATCGGTGTCCAGGAGAACTTTTTTAGCCAGTACGTGACAAGCCCAACAAGAGGGGATGCAATTCTAGATTTAGTCCTGGGAAATGAAGATGGGCAAGTGGGCGAAGTGACAGTGAGTGACCATATTGGGGATAGTGACCACAATTCAGTTAGTTTTAGCATTATTAAGGAAAAGGACCGAGTTAAATCAGGATTAAACATCTTAAATTGGGGGAAGGCAAATTTTACAGAGCCAAGAGGTAATTTGGCAGAAGTGGACTGGACACAACTACTTGAGGAGAAATCAGTGGCAAGCCAGTGGGAGGCACTAAAAAGTAAAATTCTACACGTACAATGCAGACATGTCACCTCAATGAAAAAGGGTGGCACTACCAAATCTAGAGCCCCCTGGTTATCTAGAAGTATACAGGGCAAGATAAAGCAGAAAAAGAAAGCTTATGACTGTCACAGAAAACTAAATACTGCAGAAAGCCTAGAGGAGTATAGAAAGTACAGAGATGATGTAAAAAAGGAAATAAGGAAAGCAAAGAGAGGGCATGAGAAAATATTAGCTAGTAAGATTAAAGAAAACCCAAAGATGTTTTATCAGTACATTAAGAACAAGAGGATAGCTAAGGAAAAGGTGGGACCTATCAGGGATGATAAGGGTAACTTGTGAGTAGAAGCAGAGGATGTGGGTAGGGTTTTAAATGAATATTTTGACTCTGTATTCACAAAGGAAAGGGATGATCCGGACGTAGTAGTTAAAGAGGAGAGGTGTAAAATATTGGATAAGGTAAACATAATGAGAGAGGAAGTACTAGAGGGACTGGAATCTTTGAAAGTTGATAAGTCACCAGGGCCGGATGGATTGTTTCCTAGGCTATTGAAGGAAGGCAGGGAGGAAATAACGGATGCTCTGAGGATCATTTTCCAATCCTCACTGGATACAGGGGAGGTACCGGAGGACTGGAAGACTGCAAACGTAGTGCCATTGTTTAAAAAGGGTACGAGGGAAAGGCCGAACAATTATAGGCCGGTCAGTCTTACCTCGGTGGTGGGCAAACTATTAGAATCAACACTGAGATAGGATAAACTGTCACTTGGAAAGGCATGGTTTAATCAGGGATAGTCAGCATGGATTTGTTCAGGGAAGGTCATGCCTTACAAAACTGATTGAATTCTTTGAGGAAGTGACAAGGAGGATTGATGAGGGTAGTGCAGTGGATGTTGTCTACATGGATTTTAGTTAGGCATTTGACAAGGTCCCACATGGCAGACTGTTCAGAAAGGTAAATGTGGTGAATTGGATCCAAAATTGGCTCAGTAACAGGAAACAAAGGGTAAAAGTTGATGGATGTCTTTGCGAATGGAAATCCGTTTTCAGTGGTGTGCCACAGGGCTCAGTGTTGGGTCCCTTGCTGTTTGTGGTATATATTAACGATTTGGACTTGAATGTAGGAGGCATGACTGGCAAATTTGCAGACGATACAAAAATTGGCCATGTAGTTGATAGTGAAGAGGATAGCTGTAGACTCCAAGAAGATATCAATGAGTTGGTGGAGTGGGCGGAAAAGTGGCAAATGGAGTTCAACCCAGAGAAGCGTGAGGTAATGCACTTGGCGGGGGCAAACAGTAAAAGGGAATACGCAGTAAACGGGAATATATTGAGAGGAGTAGAGGAAGTGAGAGACCTTGGAGTGCATGTGCACAGGTCCCTGAAGGTGGCAGTACAGGTAGATAAGGCTGTGAAGAAGGCATACGGAATGCTATCCGTTATTAGCCGAGGTATAGAATACAAAAGCAGGGATGTAATGATGAAACTGTATAAAACGCTAATAAGGCCACAGCTGGAGTATTGTGCGCAGTTCTGGTCACCACCTTACAGGAAGGACATAATTGCTCTGGAGAGAGTGCAGAGAAGATTTACAAGAATGTTGCCAGGGCTTGAAAATTGCAGCCACGAGGAGAGATTGGATAGGCTGGGGTTGTTTTCCTTGGAGCAGAGGAGGCTGAGGGGTGACTTGATTGAGGTGTACAAAATTATGAGGGGCCCAGATAGAGTAGACAGGAAGTACCTGTTCCCCTAGTGGAGAGTTCAAGAACTAGAGAACATAGATTTAAGCTGATTGGCGGAAGGATTAGAGGGGACACGACGAAAAACTTTTTTACCCAGAGGGTGGTGGATGTATGGAATTTGCTGCCCGAATTGGTGGTAGAGGCAGGGACCCTCAACTCTTTTAAAAAGTACCTGGACCTGCAGCTAAAGTGCTGCAAGCTGCAGGGCTACGGACTGGGTGCTGGAAGGTGGGATTAGAATGGGCACCTGGTTGTTCTTCGAGCCGGCGTGGACACGATGGGCTGAATGGCCCCTTTCTGTGCTGTATCTTTTCTATGGTTCCCATTAGAGGAATTGCACCCAGTAAAGACTGTGGAAGTTAGTGGGTTAGTCTAAATCTAAGGAGTGGCGAGCACTGTTGCTTCACTGGTCTGAGCTATTTCTGCCAATAAGCACTTTCAATACTGCAGCATAGTCTATAGCTGAACCAGATGTACAATGGAGTGGAGAAAGGAAAAAAAGTTAACGTTTCCAGTATAACACTTTGTTGGAACATGTTCTGACGTTTCCATTTTCTACAGATGCTGCCTGACCTGCTGAATGTTTCCAGTATTTTCTGTTTTTGTTTCAGATTTCCAGCATCTGCAGTATTTTATTTTTTGCTGACATTGGGATATTAGACAAGACTCACAAGTTATGCTTTTGGAGAATTTGATTTAAAGGACACTGTTTTGAGGTTCATCAACTGTAGGGCCCCACAGCCTTTTAGGTTGAACTGTTACTCTAACCTGTCCCAGGCTTATTTATCCCTACTCCTTGGTCTCAGACTGTAATTATAGTATCAATGTGGGTACAGCACAAAAGGAGGCCATTCGGCCCATTGTGCCTGGGCCGGCTCTTTGAAAGAGCTATCCAATTAGTCCCACTCCCCTACTCTTTCCCTGTAAATTTTTTCCCTTCAAGTATTTATCCAATTCCCTTTTGAAAGTCACTATTGAATCTGTTTCCACCCCCCTTTCAGGCAGTGCATTCCAGATCATTACAACTCGCTGTATAAAAAAAATGTTTCCTCATGTCGCCTCTGGTTCTTTTTCCAATCAACTTAAATCTGTGTCCTCTGGTTACCAACTCTCCTGCCTCTGGAAACAGTTTCTCCTTATTTACTCTATCATAATTGTTCATGATTTTGAACACCTCTATCAAATCCCTTCTTAACCTTCTCTGCTCTAAGTAGAACAACCCCAGCTTCTCCAGTCTCTCCACATAACTGAAGTCCCTCATCCCTGGTACCATTCTAGTAAATCTCTTCTGCACCCTCTTTAAGGCTTGGACATCCTTCCTAAAGTGTGGTGCCCAGAATTGAACACAATACCCCAGCTGAGGCCTAACCAGTGTTTTATAAAGTTTTAGCGTAACTTCTTTCCTTTGTATTCTATGCTTCTATTTATAAATCCAAAGATGCCATATGCTTTTTTAACAGCCTTCTCAACTTGTCGTGCCACCTTCAAAGATTTTTGTACGTACACCCCCAGGTTTCTCTGTTCCTGTACTCCCTTTAAAACTATACCATTTAGTTTATGTTGTCTCTCCTCGTACTTCTTACCAAAATGTATCATTTCACATTTCTCTATGTTAAATTTCATCTGCCATGTGTCTGCCCTTTTCACCAGTCTGTCTACGTCCTCCTGAAGTCTGTTACTATCCTCCACATTGCTTACTACATTTCCGGGTTTCGTGGCATCTGCAAACTTTGAAATTATACCCTGTATACCCAAGTCCAGGTCATTAATATATATATAGAGCAATGGTCCTAATACTGACCCCTGGGGAGCACCACTGTATACTTCCCTCCAGTCTGAAAAACAACCGTTCACCACTACTCTCTGCTTTCTGTCCCTTAGCCAATTTTGTATCCATGCTGTCACTGTCCCTTTAATCCCATGGGCTTTAATTTTGCTAACAAGTCTATTATGGATGTAATGGATGCCTTAATTGATTAATGACTTTACTCCCAAGAATTTTAGTCGCCTGCTTCGAGGTCCACATAGGTAAAAGCAAAGACCCTAAAATTCTAAGCCCCTGATCCACCATCAAATGTGTGACAGCACAATACTTCCTTCTGCACGGTTGGTCTCTCACTGACCCCATCAGAAATCCAGGTGCCTGCAAATTTAAATATTGCTGGGTAGGACAAAGGTGCAAGTCCTGCCAGCAATTGGCCAGTTATGCCAGGAGACTCAGAGAGCTTTGTCGGGTGGGGTTTGGAGAAAGCCCTTGTAAGGGCAGAAGTTCTGCATTTAAATATGGACTGCTTTTAAAGTAGTACCAGCATGCTGCAATTTGAAACCAAGGATCAAAAAGCAAGTAGACAAGAGTCTGAAATGTCTTGGAGAATAATGAAAATATGATTTGAATTGAAATTAGGCATGGAAATAAGGGGGATGAAGTGGTGGGAATAGATGGCAAGGGAGCTGCCAATACAGCAGCCAGGATCATGAGGAATGAAGTGGGACAGTTAGTGCATTCACAAATCTAAGGATATCACATTGTGCTCTAAATGACCTGTGATAATGGCTGCACATGGAATAATTCAATTAAATGGATACAACATCCTACAGTGCATGTATGCCCATTGGAGCCTCACCTCTTATGGAATTCACACAGATGTAAAGTGATGAGAATTCATAAATAATTGTTAAATTCAACAGTCTGTGACTGACAATAACAAGCTTTCTTTTGTCGTGCAGGAAACGACGTGCACAATTCCCGAGAAAGACTGGCTACAGCAGGTGGGACATCAGGAGCCGGAAACAAAGCAAATCTTGGGAATTCACTCAGCTCATGCTGTAGGGGATAAAAACATTGAAAGGCCGGCACCCGTAAATGGTTTGTGCTGATGGTCAAAGATCAGAATGGTTTCTGTTTTTTGAAGCTCATACTCTGAGCTTAGCAGGAAAGAAAAAGTCGTACTTAGGGAGCAACGGGACAGCTCAGTCTGTGCTGATTTTCGTCTGTAAACATTGACCTGTTAACTGGGTCAGTGTGAAACACTGATGGTTGGCACAAATGCCCCTGGCACATTTGTTTGTTATGATGTAGAGAAGCAATTTTCAGTGGGGAAATGGTAATGATAATGTGCTTCCAGAACTCCAGAGCATGCTCAATGTAAACCTAAAACCAACAGGAGAGAAAGTAAGGAAAGCAGAACAGAAAGGGAAAGTACATAAAATTAAAAAAAGAAAAAAAAGTAATATATAAAGTCAGAATAGATCTAGGATGGGAATCATTACATGTTTAATTGGAATTAATTTACATCTGGGATCATTGTATTTTAGGTCATTATGCCTCCAGTTTGCTTAATGTGTAAACTTGTGCTAATTTAGTGACAGTATTTTGGCAAATTTTAGATATATTTTTATATTTATTTATTTATTTTCAATGTTAAATAAGAGTATGGAAGAATGGCACTGGGTCTTCTGTCTGGTGTCTTGGACAAATACATGCAAGAAAGCAAAGAGAGTGTCTTAAAGAAACTGTTAGCTCGGACTTACTTTGTATGTGGGAAAACATTTTGCTATTCAAAAGTGGTGCACTTTTGATGCATGAGCAGATACTTCTCAATTGCTAATTTTAAATCTGAGATAGATAGCTTTTTGCCAACCAAAGGTATTAAGGGATATGGGCCAAAGGCAGGTATATTGAGTTAGATCACAGATCAGCCATGATCTTATCAAATGGTGGAGCGGGCTCGAGGGGCTGAATGGCCTACTCCTGTTCCTATGTTCCTATGTTCTCAGGTTCTCAATTTTCAGCTTCTTACCATAGGAACAAAGGAATAGGCCATTTAGCTCCTCGAGCCTGTTCCGTCATTCAGTGAGATCATGGCTGATCTGTGACTTAACTCCATATACCCGCCTTAGCCCCATGTCCCTTAATACCTTTGGTTAACAAAAATCTATCAATCTCAGATTTAAAATTAACAATTGAGCTGGTGTGAACTGCCATTTGCAGAAGAGAATTCCAAACCTCTACCACCCTTTGCATGTAGAAGTGTTTCCTAACTTCACTCCAGAAAGTCCTAGCTCTAATTTTTAGGTTATGTCTCATAGTCCTCGACTCCCCAACCAGCAGAAATAGTTTCTCTCTATCTACCATATTATGTTCCCCTTAATATCTTGAAAGCTTCGATCAAATCACCCCTCAATCTCCTGAACTCCAGGGAATACAACCCTAGTTTGTGTAATCTTGCCTCATAATTTAACCCTTGGAGTCCAGGTATGATTCTAGTAAATCTACGCTGCACTCCCTCCAAGGCCTTCCTAAGGTGCGGTGCCCAGAACTGAACACAGTACTCCAGGTGTGGTCTAATCAGGGCTTTTCTAGCTGTAGCATAACTTATTTTTTATTCATTCATGGAATGTGGGCGCGCTGGCAAGGCCATCATTTATTGCCCAAGCCTAATTGTCCTTGAGAAGGTGGTGGTGTGCCACCTTTTTGAACCGTTGCAGTCCATGTGGTGAAGGTTCTCGCACAGTTCTGTTAGGTAGGGAGTTCCAGGATTTTGACCCAGCGACGATGAAGGGATGGCGATATGTTTCCAAGTCAGGATGGTGTGTGACTTGGAGGGGAACATGCAGGTGGTGGTATTCCCATGCACCTGCTCTCCTTGTCCTTCTAGGTTATAGTCCAACGATTTTATTTGAAATTTACATGCTTTCAGTTGGACTATAACTTGGTGTTGTAAAATTGTTTACAATTGTCAACCCCAGTCCATCACCGGCATCTCCACATCATGTCCTTCTAGGTGGTAGAGGTCGCAGGTTTGGGAGGTGCTGTCGAAGAAGCCTTGGCAAATTGCTGCAGTGCATGTTGTAGATGGTACACACTGCAGCCACAGTGCGCCGGTGGTGAAGGGAGTGAATGTTCAAGGTGGAGGATGGGGTGCCAATCAAGTGGGCTGCTTTGTCCTTGATAGTATTGTGCTTTTTGAGTGTTGTTGAAGCTGCACTCATCTAGGCAAGTGGAGAGTATTCCATCACACTCCTGATTTGTGACTTGTAGATGGTGGAAAGGCTTTGTGGAGTCAGGAGGTGAGTCACTCGCTGCAGGATACCCAGCCTCTGACCTGCTCTTGTAGCTACAGTATTGATGTGGCTGGTCCAGTTAAGTTTTTGGTCAATGGTGACCCCCAGGATGTTGATGGTGGGGGATTCGGCGATGGTAATGCCGTTGAATGTCAAGGGGAGATGGTTAGACTCTCTCCTGTTGGAGATGGTCATTGCCTGGCACTTGTCTGGTGCGAATGTTATTTGCCACTTACCAGACCAAGCCTGTTGTCCAGGTCTTGCTGCATGCGGGCTCGGACTGCTTCATTATCTGAGGGGTTGCGAATGGAACCGAAAACTGTGCAATCATCCCCACTTTTAACCTATGATGGAGCAGCTGAAGATGCTTGGGCCTAGGACACTGCCTTGAGGAACTCCTGCAATGATGTCCTGGGGCTGAGCTGATTGGCTTCCAAGAACCACTACCATCTTCCATTGTGCTAGGTATGACTCCAGCCACTGGAGAAATTTCCCCCTGATTCCTATTGATTTCAATTTTACTAGGGCTCCTTGGTGCCATACTCGGTAAAAAGCTGCCTTGATGTCAAGGGCAGTCACTCTCACCTCACCTCTGGAATTCAGCTCTTTTGTCCATGTTTGGACCAAGGCTGTAATGAGGTCTGGAGCCGAGTGGTCCTCACGGAACCCAAACTGAGCATTGGAGAGCAGGTTATTGGTGAGTAAGTGCCGCTTGATAGCACTGTCGACGACACCTTCCATCACTTTGTTGACGATCGAGAGTAGACTGATGGGGCGATAATTGGCCGGGTTGGATTTGTCCTGCTTTTTGTGGACAGGACATACCTGGGCAATTTTCCACTTTGTCGGGTAGATGCCAGTGTTGTAGCTGTACTGGAACAGCTTGGCTAGAGGCGCAGCTAGTTCTGGAGAAGTCTTCAGCACTACAGCTGGGATGTTGTCGGGGCCCATAGCCTTTGCTGTATCCAGTGCACTCAGCCGTTTCTTGATATCACGTGGAGTGAATCGAATTGGCTGAAGTCTTGCTTCTGTGATGGTGGGGATATCGGGAGGAGGCCTAGATGGATTATCCACTCGACACTTCTGGCTAAAGATGGTCTCACCAAAGCCCTGTACAACTGTAGCAAAACTTCCTTATTATTGTACTCCAACCCCCTTGCAATAAAGACCAACATACCATTTGCCTTCCTAAATGCTTGGTGTACCTGCATGTTAACTTCCCGTGTTTTGTGTACAAGGACACCCATATCTCTCTGAACTCAAACATTTAATAGTTTCTCATCATTTAAAAAATATTCTGTTTTTCTATTCTTCCTACCAAAGTGAACAACCTCATATTTCCCCACATTATACTCCATCTGCCACCTTTTTGCCCAATCGCTTAACCTGTCTATATCCCTTTGCAGACTCTTTGTGTCCTCCTCACAGTTAACTTTCCCACCTAGCTTTGTATCATCAGCAAACTTGGATACATTACACTCGGTCCCTTCATCTAAGTCATTAATATAGATTGTAAATAGTTGAGGCCCAAGCACTGATCCTTGTGGCACCCCACTAGTTGCAGCCTGCCAACCTGAAAATGACATGTTTATCCCTACTCTCTGTTTTCTGTCCATTAACCAATCCTCAATCCATGCTAATATATTACCCCCAACCCCATGAGCCCTTATCTTGTGTAACAACCTCTTATGTGGCACCTTATCGAATGCCTTTTGAAAATCCAAATATGCTACATCCACTGGTACACTTTTATCTACCCTGCTAGTTACATTCTCAAAAAAACTCTAATAGGTTTGTCAAACACAATTTCCCTCCCCCTTTCTTCTCCTGAAGTCGGAATGCTGACTTAATTGAATGCTGCTGTTTCTAAGTTCTGCAGTCACAGACAATCAGGATTCATGGAATAAATGGTGGTAATGGTTGCTCTTTGGGATCTAGGATTGATTACAAAATTTGAGACACCTGGTGGGTGATTTTAAACCCGAAGAATGGGCGGGTTGGGGGCGGGTGGGAGTTGAAAATAGTTGTTTTTTTGGGTCGCAACCGCAAAATGTTTGGACTTTACATTCCTAGTGGGAAGCCAGTACTTTTACGCGCTGACGTTAAACCCGGAAATAAAGCCAGGTTGTGGTCGCAACCCAAAAAACAACTATTTTCAACTCCCACCCGCCCCCAACCCACCCGTTCTTGGGATTTAAAATCATCCCCTTGATATGAGTACTGCCAAGTGACTTTGCTTCTGGGATGAGTAACGTTATGCCTATGTGATAGCCCAAAGTTCATTGCTTGACTATTGTGCTAGAAAATATCCATGTGCTTCTCTGAGGTTCAGTTATCTGTTCTGTTATTCATCTGAAAACACTTTTATCTTTGCTGACCTAATGAGGTCATTAAGCTTCTTTTGTCACTGCAAAGGGGTCATTGGGGTTATGGAGGTTCCACTCCACCTTTCACATGGCCCATGCTGCTGAATATGTTGGCTTCTTCCCTGGGGCTCCAACTGCTGCATCCTCTTTTCTCCAAATTGCACCAGCAGCACTTTCACATCAGCTTCAGAGAAGACAGAAGTATATTAGAACCAATATACAGGTTATCGCAGGTGCAGTTAATCTCATCTTTTCCTTTTGTAGCAGCAAGCACTTTGGTCCCTCTTCCAAGAGCCTGCTCAGCCCTTAAATTTCATGCAGCCCTTTAAACATGGAAGATGTGCCCTTGCTCCACCCTACTCCTGAATTTCCTGTCCCTCCCTGTTGTATCTGGAATCCTGCTGGCAGGACTCTTTCTCTGGGGTCACTGGGATTTCTGATGGGGTCAACCTCCTGTGATTTTGGTGGGCATAGATGCCATACTTTCACTGTCGCACCTGGGGCTCAGGAATTTCCAGGCATCTTTCCTGTTCTTATAGAGGTGCATCCCCAATTACACTAACTGCACCTGCGATAACCTGTATATTGGTTCTAATATACTCTTGTGCCATGCTACCAAAACAATCTTCAAAATGACAGGCATTGCCACACAGACCAACGATCTACACAACAAAGCAACTATAATTAAATAGTAATATGAAGCAAATAAAGCAGCAAATACTAAAATGTTCAGTCTATATAAATATAAATGCAAGTGAGGAAGTCTGTAAAGGACCAAGTACCCTTTGTAAGAACATTTTTAAATTGCATACCAGAGGCTGCAGTTTCAATAAAAAAAAGTTCTGTTTTATCCAATGGTGCATTTAGTCATTTCACCTTTTCATAAAACTTTCTACATGAACCCGTTGTTTGCCTCAAGCAGGAAATGAAATCCGAGCCTTTTGTTCTGAGCAAGCATCAGAATTCAGAAGAACTCTTGTTCTGTTTCTTACTCCCTGTTTTAACCTCTTATGTATCAAAATCAATTATGCGGTTAATGCCTTTGCATCAGCTGGGCTTATTCTTACCTCTGAGTTAGAAGGTTGTAGGTTCAAGCTCCATTTATGGACTTGAGCACATAAGCTAGGCTGATACTTTAGTGCTGCATTGCCAGAGATGCTATTTTTGGTATGAGATGTTAAACAAAGGTCCCATCTGCCTGTTCGGATGTACATAAAAGGTCCAACATTCTAGCCTCAACCAACCCCATCAAAAACAAATTAACTGGTAATTCAGCTCCATTTGCTGTTTGTGGGGAATGCTGAGCTTAACTGGCTGCCATATTTGCCTACATGACAGTGACTGCACTTTAAAGAGTAATACATTGCCTGTGAAGGTCTTTGGAACATCCTGAGGACATGAGAAAGCACCGTATCAATGAGGAATAGAGATTCTCTGGCAAACTTAACAATCAGTCAGAAATATGTACAATTAACAAAAGAATAAACAGTATCACAAATGTATGTCACATTCCAAAACATATATGCCCACTTTGCACATTTCTGTCGATCATACAAAAATCTGTATAATGGAAATCACAAGCTCTCTCACATCAAAATGAGCCATGCTGTTAATTAACATCTTTGATCTTTTAAATAAATACACCAGCAATTCAAACTCTATTACAGTGCATCATTCTTCTTGGGACTTCCCAACAGTTGGCCCTTAGCGAATTTGGCAAATTTACACTAGAGTTGCTGCTGGCTGTGTGACACTTGCACAGCGGGAGCACTGGTGGATCTAATATCCTACAAAAGCACTGTAAAAGCAGCTAGTCATATTGGCCAAGGTTCAGGAGGGTAACCATATTGTAGAAAACGGCACAAGTCACAAAAACTGACCAAGTGTGCACAGGAAAGTGTTTTGAGATGGCGGACTAAGGATCAAATAGTTGATGAATTCACAATTTGCAGATAACAAGGCAGAGTTATACAGATTTCAAGTCTGGTATTGATTAAATATTAGGAAGACCGAAGCAATTGCCTTTGGTCCCTGCCACAAACTGTGTTCCCTAGCCACTGACTCCATCCCTCTCCCTGGCCACTGTCTGAGGTTGAACCAGACCGTTTTGGCATCCTATTTGACCCTGAGATGAGCCTTCGACCACATATCTGCTCCACCACCAAGACCGTAACATCGCCGTTCTCCGCCCCTGCCTCAGCTCATCTGCTGCTGCAAACCCTCATCCATGCCTTTGTTATCTCTAGACTTGACTGTTCCAATGCTCTCATGGCCAGCCTCCCATCTTCCACCCTCCATAAACTTGAGGTCATCCAAAACCCTGTTGCCCGTATCCTAACTCGCACCAAGTCCCATTCACCCATCACCCCTGTGCTCACTGACCTACATTGGCTCACGGTCTGGGAACACCTTGATTTTAAAATTTTCATTCTTGTTTTCAAATCCATCCATGGCCTCACCCCTCCCTATCTCTGTAACCTCCTCCAGCCCTACAACGCTCCGAGATCTCTAAGCTCCCCCAATTCTTGCTTATTGGGCATCCCTGATTTTAATTGCTCCACTATTGGTGGCCATACCTTCTGCTGCCTAGGCCGTAAGCTTTGGAATTCCCTCCCTAAACCTCTCCACCGCTCTACCTCTCTCTCCACCTTTAAGACGCTCCTTAAAACCTATCAGTTTGACCAAGCTTTTGGTCGCCTGTCCTAATATCTCCTTATGTGGCTCGGTGTCAAATTTTGTTTGATAATCGCTCCTATGAAGTGTCTTGGGACGTTCTACTATGTTAAAGGCACTATATAAATGCAGGTTGTCGTTCTTGTTGTTGGTACCAGATAGTAAAATGGTGACACCTTTGTACTTGTAGGTGAATTCTTTCAGAATGAATATTATATTAATTACTGAAAGTGACAAGATTAGCCTTTTCGAGTTCAGAAAATTATTAAACTTGTTGAAAATTCTTGAAAGACTTGTCCATTAGCATTGATATCACTAAGAGAGTAAAAATCAAATACTTGCACCATCCTGTGTATAGTATGTGTATTACAGTACACTGCTACTTTGGCAATGAAACAGTTATTGTAATTACTGCCATTCAGCCTTTTCTCTGCACTATTAACCTCAATTGTAATAGAATATTGTGCATTGACTAAAACATCAATTAAACCAATCATTAAGGGGAGGATTTTTCACCACAATAAGCCAGGCATGTCTCAGATTTCTTTTAGATTATACTATTAGGCCGGGAATTTCCTTGGAGCTGCATCCGTTCCACCAGTATAACTTTGCCTGAAGTGTGATAGAAACCCCGTTTATGCATGGAAACTGGGTTTCCACCACATTTCTGGCAAAGTTACAGCGACTGAGCAGGAGCAGTTCTGAGGAAATTCCCACACTCGAAGCTGGATTTAACCTTCTACCCTGCTACACTGATACCTTATTACATTATACATAATTTCTCTGGTAAATATGACTATGTCATGGGGTGCACGACTACCGAACTAGATTACACTTCACCACAATTCAGCAGTCAGTACATTGTACATGTATGAACAATGTGAGATATATTAAAAATACAAAACATTATTTTGTGCACTTAATTTAAAGTGTCACTAACACAACCTGAAATTACACATTATGTTGCTTACTACAACTGATTAGTTGACACAGGTCAACTTGCTTTCTATGTGTGCCTATTAAGGAAATCAGGACCTAGTAGATACTAGAACACCCTAGAGGGAAAATGAAGGACACAGTGCCACTATGTAGGCTGAAACATCATCTCAGACCTCTCAATCTATCAAATTTTCTTAAAGGTGTACTGTCTTAACAAAAAATATTTTGCATTTCTTTATTTGTTAGAGGAGAGAGAAGAGGCAGAAGAGTCATACATCAGTTTTGTTATGATAACATCATAACAAATGATTTTGACAGACTTTTGTCCTATGCTTTGGCAACAAACGAGAAAGGATTTGGCAAACACTTACTTCTCCTATAATTAGAGCCAAGAATTAGAGAGAAAAAAGCAGCCTCCATGTCTTGTGTAAAAGGGTCTAAGCTTTTCAAGCATCAATGCAATTCCACCTTTCTCTCCCCCCTCCACCCCGCTAAGTGATCATATCAGCTCCTCATATGGATGTTCAGAACATTGTGGCCTAGATATTCTTTGGATCTGCACCCAATTTACAGATGTGAAATAAGCACCTAAGCATCCAATATGGTAAGCGGCATGCACCTTACCTTTACAAAGAAGGGAGTGTGCTAGTGCCATCCTTGTGAAGTGTTTATAGAATGTGCCTCTCATAGTTTGTATACATGTGTAAAGTGTGAGGCATGGGGAAGTGAGAGTTGCTATAGTGGTGAGTATGTGAGTATAAGGAGTAGGCGGTGGAGTGAAGTGTGGTGCAGTGATTATAGGAGAGTGAAGTGGACCAGTATAGCATCAAAGAATCTGGGTGCTCTTTCCGGACCTCTTCCAGCCATTTTTTACAACCTGGGAAGTTTCCGTGTTGTCTGCAGCCAGAGTACACCTCCCTTTTAAGAGGTGTTGGCTGACTTTAATTGGCATCAGAGATGTCTGATTTCCCGCCCCCGCAAAATATTTTGCATTTCTTTAGTTTTTAGAGGAGGGAGAAGAAGCAGAAGAGTCATACATCAATTTTGTTATGATAACATCAAGCACAAATGACATGATTTTGACAGAATTTAGATAATTTTGTCCTATGCTTTGGCAATAAATGAGAAAATATTTGGCAAACACTTAGTTTCCCTGTAATTAGTGCTAAGAATTAGAGAGACAAAGCAGTAAATGAAGCATATGGGTAGCAACCTGTTTCAGATACAATCGAATTTCAAGGCCCACATCTATAATTCCAATGTTCAGGCAAAGCTTCTTTGCTTCTGTCAACAGCATCTTTGTGAAAGGAATTCATAGATTTGATCATTTTATAACTACCTTATTTTGAAAATAATCTAATCTATGCGACAGCCTCAGTACTCAACAGCCAATCTCCAGACGCCATCCTACAACTCATCCGCTTCATCCTGGATCACAATGTCTTCACCTTCGACAACCTGTTCTTTACCCAAACACATGGAACAGCCATGGGGACAAAATTCGCGCCCCAATACGCCAACATTTTCATGCACAAGTTCGAGCAGGACTTCTTCACTGCACAGGTCCTCCAACCAACGCTATACACCAGATACATTGACGACATTTTCTTCCTATGGACCCACGGCGAAGAATCACTGAAGAGACTACACAATAACATCAACAAGTTCCATCCTACCATCAAACTCACCATGGACTACTCCTCAGAATCGGTTTCTTTCTTGGACACACGAATCTCCAACAAAGACGGGCACCTCAGCACCTCACTCTACTGCAAGCCCACGGACAACCTCACGATGCTTCACTTTTCCAGCTTCCACCCTAACCACGTTAAAGAGGCCATCCCCTATGGACAGGCCCTGCGAATACACAGGATCTGCTCAGACGAGGAGGAACACGATGGACACCTACAGACGCTGAAAGACGCCCTCGTAAGAACGGGATATGATGCTCGACTCGTCGATCGACAGTTCCGACGGGCCACAGCGAAAAATCACATAGACCTCCTCAGAAGACAAACACGGGACACAACCAACAGAGTACCCTTCGTCGTCCAATACTTCCTCGGAGCGGAGAAACTACGCCATGTTCTTCGCAGCCTTCAACATGTCATCGATGACGACGAACACCTCGCTAAGGCCATCCCCACGCCTCCACTACTTGCCTTCAAACAGCCACCTAACCTCAAACAGACCATCGTTTGCAGCAAATTATCCAGCTTTCAGGAGAACAGCGTCCACGACACCACACAACCCTGCCACGGCAACCTCTGCAAGACATGCCAGATCATCGACACAGATACCACCATCACACGAGAGGACACCATCCACTAGGTACATGGTTCATACTCCTGTGACTCAGCCAACGTTGTCTACCTCATACGTTGCAGGATAGGATGCCCCGGAGCATGGTACATCGGCGAGACCATGCAGACACTGCGACAACGGATGAATGGACACTGCACAACAATCGCCAGACAGGAGGGTTCCCTCCCAGTCGGGGAACACTTCAGCAGTCAAGGACATTCAGCCTCCGATCTTCGGGTAAGCGTTCTCCAAGGCGGCCTTTGAGACACACGACAACACAAAATCGTCGAGCAGAAATTGATAGCCAAGTTCCGCACCCATGAGGGCGGCCTCAACCGGGATCTTGGGTTCATGTCACGCTACATGTAACCCCACCAGCGAAAAAAAGTTATCTGTTTTTAATACAACTGGACATTCTCTCTCTCTCTCTCTGCCTTTCGGGTCTCTTTCTCTCTCTGTCTTTATAATCTGACCCATTGTGTATTCAGTATACTGGGATGTAATGTTTTCCGTGGCTAACCTGTCTGAACACCAACGACACCTTTGATTGCTGTGATCGTCTCCCAGCCGAGATGTGATAGGGGGCAGTTGGAAAGATTATCTGTAATCACCAGGCATTGTTCTCTGACTATATATGCCAAGCGTTTTTAGAACCCTTCACTCACCTGATGAAGGAGGTAAGCTCCGAAAGCTTGTGATAAATGTTAACAGCAGCATATGATGAACATTTGTTACTTCAGTGAAATATCAGCTCCAGTACATGTTAAATGTGTGTGCTATAAGATGCAATCTAAATCTAATCAGATAAATATTTGGAAGGTTATGCCTTAGAAGAAAAAAATTCTGCTGTTCATAGCAATTAACTAAAAATGTAAAGTGGAGCGGTTTTATCAGATTTGCCATCATGATGCAAATTGTGCAAAGCAATCATTCAGATAAGAAGCTTCAATTGTGCGTCTTAGGTTAAATCAGGGGATTTTTCTTTTACATTATCATAATTTTTTTATCAATTCTAGTTAATAGTTGTTTTTTGAAGAGTGGAAATTATCATTCAATCTGGTAACCATCATCAGGCCATTTCACTGCTTGTTATTGTAGTACAGTGCATTAATGCAATGTACACATCCTGGATTCTCCCATGCAGTAAATTTCTGATCTCAACTGTGCCATTTAGGGGACTCGCTACACAGAGGCAATGCTTCCCCACAGAGCTGCTCTAAAGCATGTTATAACAGCCAAGCAGCCTAAGAAGGTGAATAGATAGCAAGGGAATGGTAGAAAGCATGAAAAACCCAAGAAGAAAATAATATACATTTAAAATTATGTCAACTTTACCAATCATTTAATGGACTTTGAAATGCAGAGTTAAATGCAACATTTAAACTTTAGTAACCCATATTTGCAAGGTCAGATCTTTGGCACGCATGTGCTTAATGAGGAAAGACAGAGAGACAGATTGCAAAGGCATTAAAGTGAATAAAACTGTTTATATTTTACAGTGGGATAGATTGAAAACCATTAACATGAATAGAATTGTGGTTATATTTTATAGTGAGAGATTGCAAACCTATTAAAATGAATAAAACAGTGACAATACTTCATAGTGACAGATTGTCTCATTGTAAAAGAGAAATATAGCTCCATTCATATTAATGTCTTTGTTGATTGCAAACCTTTTAGTATGAATAGAGTGGTGTTTATTTTTTTACGGTGAGATTCTGGAATAGGCTCTGAGAGTTTCATTAAAATTGCTAATCATAACAACCTAGATTTTCTGGTATGGGTACAGTTTACGCCTGAATGGTTAGAAATGGGCTTTAGATAAACTGGAATGGAAGTGTGTTGTATGCTCCCAATTTTCTGATATCAGTTCATTATCATAATTATGCATGGCAATAAGTTCAAATTTGGATAAGTGCATGGAACACACTAATGGTAGGAGCAGAAAATTTAATGTACGTGAACTTTAAATGAATGGACACAACTGAAGGGGAGTATCACAGCAGGATGACAAAAATTCTGAAAGATTTTGGAAAGGCTCAAATCCATTAACAGACTTGTTCAAAGCTGAAGGGAGAGGACCCTAAGAAGTAACAGGCAAAAATCAAGGGAAAAGAAACTCAAGGCGCAGGCAGGGATCTGTAAGCAAATGGTGGAACAGCCCAGCACCTGACAGCCTGTGTAAAGGCTGCTGAAGTGGAGGTATTGCTGCAAGAGGTTCTTGCATGGAGAGTTGCCCTCCACAGTGTCATCCCAATCAATCAGCATTGTTGCATCCCTGCAAAGAGGTGGAGCCAAATTTCAAACTGCAGCTGACTGTTACAGTCACTGGATGCATCAGCTATTTATTGCCTGGTAGCTGCAGGCGTCCTTGCAGCAGATGCCTTGGTTTGGCTGTACATCTGGTTGTCTGACGATCTGCACTCGATGAAGTTCCCCACAGTTGTCACCATTGCCAGCAGATACAGTTGGTGACTGCACCTGCTGCTATGCCGGCTGTTGATCATCTTGGCATGCCTTCTTTCATGTAGTGCCACTTGAAAGCATGACATATTGTGATTGGGGTGCTTCTGAGAACACTTCAACATTATGTTACATTAGGCCTTCATCTATTTTGGTGGTGCTATTGTATCCGCTGTTGCAGCTTCCTTTGGGAATAGGAGCTTCCTCATGCACTAATCATCTGACATATGCACCTCTGATGTGGCTGAACAGCTACAAGCGAATGATCACAGAGTACCTGTTGTACAGCCTGACCAACCTGCCAACTCTCCATTAGTACTCTTCTTTTTCTTCCACAGATGTCAGATAGGGGGATTCTTGTACTGCTTAAAACAATTGGCACAAAGGCTGTGAGAACATAAGTACCAGGAGCAAAGAAAAACAAAAAATTGAAGAAAAGCAGTCAAGAAATGGATGAATACTCTTACTTTAACATCACTGCATCCTTTAAATGAACTTTTAGACAATTGCCATTGCTTAGCAACCCTGGATACCCAGTTCACATGGATGTCCTGCATGCATGGACTTTGGAAATTGGATTACAGGACGTTCCTGCCAAATTTAATGTTTTTGGTTCAGTTTAATGTGGTACATTTTATCATGAGAAGTAATACACACATCAGAATTTTTTTAATATATATATAAAAAAGTCTATTTCAGGATGCTGGACACTACACTAAACAATGGTCAAAACTCAAAATTTTCAGGGGTTCATGCCCCTCGCCCCAAATTAAATCCTCTACATAGTGCACTATATACCCACTTCTGTAATTGCCACTCTGCCACATGGCAGCAGCATAGGGTAGCAACGAAGCAAGTACAAGAAAAGCATGAAATAAGAAATGTTGTTCAGTTCATCAAGCCCATCTTCGAAGATCACATATAATTCATCATGTCAAGAACTCTACCCAACTTATTTACTCTCCTGAGGGAAGTTTCAACAAAGTTTCTCTGGTCCTCCAAAGAAAATTGAGCAAAAATCCAAACCATCTAACCATATATCATGTATTATTCACCTTTGATCAGTTGCATGACAGTTACAAGGTTTCTGCAACTCAGGAATCATTGTGTTCCAAAGTATCTGATCATCTCTAAATATACTTGCCCTAATGTCTTCAATCCCATTCTTAATCTTAAAGAGAAGATTCCACTTCCATTTGGGCTATAAAAATTTTTGAAGGGTGCTTTGACTAGGCCTTAAAGTCGTAACTGAATTTACTGCAGGACTTTAAAGTGGGTAGCTGTTTCACTCCACATTTATGTAAAGTTTCCACCTTTAGGCTTGTGGACACCTAACATGAAATGGGTCGGAGCAGTGGCTGCTAATGAGACTTTATGTTCACTACACGCTTGAGGATATGCTTTTTTTGTAATAGGAAATTGTAAGCATCTATACCACTACCTTGCTATAGCTCTCACACCCACACTAGTATCCTCATACTAACACTGGTACACTTCTCACACCCACAATGGAACAGCTCTGGTTCATACCTGCACTGGCAAAATTCGGTACACCTCCCCTGGTACAGATCTGGTTCATACCCACATTGGTACAGCCCACGACATAACTCTCACATCCACACTGATACAGCCTGGCACAGATCAGGCCTACGCTGATACAGTTCTATTGTTTCTTCATACATTTCCTTAATTACTAACTCCAATGACCTTTCAAGTTTGTTTCTCTTTGCCTTCCGTGCATCAGGGTTATAAGAATAACATTTTAATTATAAGCTGCTTTAATATTGTCATCCAGATGCTTTGTTATAATTCTCTGGATTCTGTTGACTGGCTGAAGGTGTTCTGATCTGATTATTTGTACTTTGTTATAATTATAAATTTAAAATGCTAAATAATAGACTCTTAATTGAATCCCCCAGTGGGCACAGACATGCTGCTGTTGCATTCAAGTAGACAATTTTACTTGTCACAGACAAACAGATTGTTACATTAAAATGTGGGAAATGAATCAAGGAGTTTAATAGTAATTAACCACTGCAGCAAGATGGTGATTTGCATTGAATTCTCAGAAACATTTCTTGGCAATGTCTTTCCGCAGTGTCCCTTTCCTGGGACTTTTGGAGAATTGAGTTACGATTTAAAACAAAAAAAAGTACATTGTTTCTGCTTAGAAAACCTGGGTTAACATGTCTAAAAAATTTCACACAGCTGTATTTACAACCCTGATTTTGTTGTAAGGCGATGCCTTATGTCTCATGTCCTGTGACAGCTACTAAAATTGTGAACCTAGAACATTGAACCTGTCAACTGAGGTGAGAAACTTAACTACCAGGTGCCTTAAATACATCTGACTGAAATTTGTGGCTGGTATATTCAGGTATTTACCTGCAGTGTTTATTATAGGATTGTGGAGTATGTTGGCAGCTCAGTTTCTGCGCATTGGCTGCTCAAGTCTCCAGCTTACATTAATGATAAATGCATATTAATACTTGCAAATGTTAATATTTGAATATTGTTTTTCATGTATAGTAGTTGAGTAGTTTAGAAAATTCAGTCTGTTGCAAGGGCACTTTAATCTGGGTTTGGTAATAACAAACTTATTCTGAAAGTATCCAGAACGTTGTCAGGTTATTTAATTTGTAGTAAGTGCTGTCAGGTTAGAATTCAATGTCACCATCTTTGTAAGTGGCTTGTCTCTAATCAATGCACATATCAGTAACAAATGGATAACCACATGGGGTGGATTTAGGTGTCTTGAACCCTGGCATATCACACTAAGAAGGCAGTCACTCCCCTCCCCAAAACTGCCTTATGCAGCCATGTGATACTGAGCCACACTCAGCAATCCTCACATTCTGAAACTATGATGTGGAGATGCCGGTGATGGACTGGGGTTGACAATTTTAAACAATTTTACAACACCAAGTTATAGTCCAACAAATTTATTTTAAATTCCACAAGCTTTCGGAGGCTTCCTCCTTCCTCAGGTGAATGGTGTGGAAATGGAATTTTCGAATCCTTCGCATTTGAAAATCACAGAACAATGCCTGATGATTACTGCCCGTTGCCAAGGCAATCACAGTGAGCAGACAGAAAGGTGTCACCTAAAAGGCCACCGAATATACAAACCCCCCCCAAAAAAAAGAGAGAGAGAGAGAAGGAAGACAGTCAATGACCCGTTATATTAAAAACAGATAACATTTGTTCGCTGGTAGGGTTACGTGTAGTGTGACATGAACCCAAGATCCCGGTTGAGGCCGTCCTCATGGGTGCGGAACTTGGCTATCAATTTCTGCTCGACGATTTTGCGTTGTCGTGTGTCTCGAAGGCCGCCTTGGAGTATGCTTACCCGAAGGTCGGTGGCTGAATGTCCATGACTGCTGAAGTGTTCCCCGACAGGGAGAGAACCCTCCTGTTTGGCGATTGTTGCGCGGTGTCTGTTCATCCGTTGTCGCAGCGTCTGCATGGTCTCGTCAATGTACCATGCTCTGGGGCATCCTTTCCTGCAACGTATGAGGTAGACAACGTTGGCCGAGTCACAGGAGACAACGTTGGCCGAGGCACGGTTCATACTCCTGTGACTCAGCCAACGTTGTCTACCTCATACGTTGCAGGAAAGGATGCCCCAGAGCATGGTACATTGGCGAGACCATGCAGACGCTGCGACAACGGATGAACGGACACCGCGCAACAATCGCCAAACAGGAGGGTTCTCTCCCTGTCGGGGAACACTTCAGCAGTCATGGACATTCAGCCACCGACCTTCGGGTAAGCATACTCCAAGGCGGCCTTCGAGACACACGACAACGCAAAATCGTCGAGCAGAAATTGATAGCCAAGTTCCGCACCCATGAGGACGGCCTCAACCGGGATCTTGGGTTCATGTCACACTACACGTAACCCCACCATCGAACAAATGTTATCTGTTTTTAATATAACGGTCATTGACTGTCTTCCTTCTCTCTCTCTCTCTTTTTTTTGGGGGGGTTTGTATATTCAGTGGCCTTTTAGGTGACACCTTTCTGCCTGCTCACTGTGATTGCCTTGGCAACGGGCAGTAATCATCAGGCTTTGTTCTGTGATTTTCAAATGCGAAGGATTCGAAAATTCCATTTCCACACCATTCATCTGAGGAAGGAGGAAGCCTCCGAAAGCTTGTGGAATTTAAAATAAATTTGTTGGACTATAACTTGGTGTTGTAAAATTGTTTACAATTCTGAAACTACATGACCTTGCAAAACAGAAGGCTCCCACACCATTACTCTAAAAGCTAGAACCCACTTCCAACATTGTCTGCCAAAAAACACAGAGCCAAAATCATCAACATCCACCAAAAAAAATGGCTCTCGTATCTCACACCCCTAGACCCCCATGTGCTTCTTGATCTCAGCAAGGTCAAGAGTTACGGAGTATCCTTAGTCCTTTGCTAGTCATCCAACTACCTATGCAACATTTGATCTTTTCCACTTTCCAGTTAACAGAAGAAATAGCAAGAATCCTTCGTCATGTTCAATGCACAGAATTACTGATAAATGGATTCGTTGTTAACTCTGGACCATGCTAACACAATATACTGAGATCAAGATACTCAGTTTTCAAATTTTAAGGGATGTAGCCTGATTACAGCAATTGCCTTTAATCAATTTGCACAAGAAATAGGAAAAAGCCTGAAATACTGCAACACTTGACTTATCCAGGGGTATATTCTATTCTAGAATTTTACTGTCATCCACAAAGTTTATATACCCCTGGATAAGTCAAGTGATGCAGCAGTTCAAGCATTTTCCTTTCTCTTTCAAACCACATGTAATGTTTGTGAACATGATTGGATGCCAGTACCAAACTGCATCTGTAATATTCATTGTCCTCTTGTATTCGCATTCTACGAATTTGAACAGAAACCGGAGATCAAAACCTAATGCATAAGTTTTTAAAAATCATTGCAGGTTATTGTACTGCATTGGGATGGTAACAGCATAATTGATTTATACTAGTCAATCTCCTGTGATATTGCACACAGGAAGACAAGACTATGTATAGTTTGCAGGTTAAATGGGATTAGAGGGTAGGGAATAATTGGACTAAGGCACAGAGATGCAATTCAGTCTCCAATTTAAAGATATACATTCTGTCTATTTTTATATTTCCATTAAAAATTTCTAAGTCTAAATTTAGAATAGAATCTGCCTATTGTAAACTTGACATGTTGTTATTACACTCTCTTGTTGATGCATTAAATGTGGAGGCACAAAATGGAATCTGTGGGCAAGTGACAGATCAGTGCCGCACCTGGCTCTCTGTTTAATGGCTGACAAAGTGGAGGTGCTGCAATATGAGGTGAATGTAATGGGGGGTGGGGGAGAAGTTGCCTAGTTTGGCGCTTACGGGCACTCTCTTCAGAAGACAGCAGCAATCATACCTAACTGGTGGTTGTGGGAGGCTCAATGCTGTGTACAGTTCATATAGGTCCTGGGAATAGATATGCCAGAAGATGGCACATTTAAGTAATCCAGCAGTAAGACTACCCGACATCACCATGTATCAGATAGATGGCTCAAGCTTCTTATAGTATCTCATATATCTCTTCAGGGCACTATTACCAGCACTATTTACCAGCAATAGTATTTCAAGCCATTTAATGGTATGTTACCTGGAAATATACCAATTTGTCATCTCAGTAGCTAGAAATGAATCACTTCACCACAGTAAATGAGTCTGGCTTAGTTTCTCCTGCTGATAAAATACAGAAACTGTGGGCTTACAGCCAGATGGACCACATTTTCATTAACCCATGCTTAACCTCTTAGTAATACATCAAGCAGATGATTACACCTCATGCAATTCTTTAGGTGTTGAGAGACTCAGTGGAACTGCCAGAAAAGCTTAATAAAATATTTGTAATAAGGTATAGAACAATGTGCAGAGCCAATGAATTGTCTAAAAAGGGTTGTGAGGCTGAATGTGACATATACCTGAATGTGGTTCCAATCTCCTTTGTTTCCCACCAGGGCTATCTCTCGGCTCTCAGAATCTCCCTCGTACAACGGTCCAATCAATCCCCATCCACCACTACCCTCCTCTGATTGGCTTTACTTATTTTTACTCTGAACAACTTCTCTTCAAACGCCACTCAAGTCCTCTAAATGAGGTAAAAGAGAGGGTCGATGAGGGCAATGCAGTTGATGTGGTATATATGGACTTTCAAAAGGCGTTTGATAAAGTGCCACATAATAGGTTTGTCATTAAGATTGAAGCCCATGAAATAAAAGGGACAGTAGCAGCATGGATACAGAATTGGCTAAGTAACAGGAAACAGAGAGTAGTGTGAATGGTTGATTTTCAGACTGGAGGGAGGTATACAGTGATGTTCCCCAGTGGTTAGTACCAGGACCACTGCATTTCTTGATATATATTAATGACTTGGACTCGGGTGTACAGGGCACAATTTCCAAATTAGCAGATGACACAAAATTTGGACGTGTAGTGAACAGTGAGGAGGATAGTGATAGACTTCAAGAGGATATAGACAAGCTGGTGGCATGGGCAGACGCATGGCAGATGAAATTTAACGCAGAAAAATGCGAGGTGATACATTTCGGTAGGAAGAATAAGGAGAGGCAATATAAACTAAAGGGCACAGGAACAGAGAGATCTGTGGGTATATGTGCACAAATCATTGAAGGTGGCAGGGCAGTTTGAGAAGGTGGTTAAAAAAGCATACGGGATCCTGGGCATTACAAATAGAGGCATAGGGTACAAAAGTATGGAAGTCATGATGAACCTTTATAAAACACTGGTTTGGCCACAGCTGGAGTATTGTGTCCCGTTCTGGGCACCACATTTTAGGAAAGATGTGAAGGCCTTAGAGAGGGTGCAGAAGAGATTTACTAGAATGATTCCAGGGATGAGGGACTTTAGTTACGTGGATAGACTGGAGAAGCTGGGGTTGCTCTCCTTGGAACAGAGAAGGTTGAGAGGAGATTTGATAGAGGTATTCAAAATCATGAAGGGTCTAGACAGAGTAGATAGAGAGAAACTGTTCCCATTGGCGGAAGGGTCAAGAACCAGAGGACATAGATTTAAGGTGATTGGCAAAAGAACCAAAGGTGACATGAGGAAAATCTTTTTTACACAGCGAGTCGTTAGGATCTGGAATACATTGCCCGAGGGGGTGGTGGAGGCAGATTCAATCATCGCCTTCAAAAGGCAACTGGATAAGTATTTGAAAGGAAAAAATTTGCAAGGTTACGGGGATAGGGCGGGGGAGTGGAACAACTGGATTGCGCTTCCATAGAGCCGGCATGGACTCAATGGGCTGAATGGCCTCCTGCCACGCTGTAACCTTTCTATGATTCTATGATTCTATTCCAGTACTACTCAGTCTCTTCCCTGACATCTTCCTTCATTACACTGATGACCTATTTGTGCCACGTTCTGCTCTTGCTCTGACCCACAGAATTTCATTGACTATGCTTCCAATTTGCACCCATCCCCAAATTTTATGTGATCCATTATTAACTTTCCCTCCACTTTTCTGACAATGGGCTTTCCACAGACATCTATTATAAACTCCCACACTCCCACAGATGTTTGGATTATGCTTCTTTCCACCCCAGTTCCTGTAAAGATTCCATGGCCAAAAATTCTTGATCCATCTGGTGCACTGTGACTCTGGTGGGAATGCAGAGGAAAGGCTGCAAACTAGGCTGGGACCCAGATATGTCGGATTTCAACCTTACCTGGGAGTTTCCTGCCCCAACAAGACCATTGATATGGAAGAGGTAGGACCAGGGGTTGGGGAACCCCAAGCTGGGGTGTTCCTGCAGCTCCAGCCCAGGACACAGTCAGGGGATTGGTGACAGGTTCATCAAGAAGGATGTGGTGTACTGGCCTTAGGAATTGCAGTTATGGGGCCCACACAGAGGTTCTAAGCCTGGGCCGAAGCCTGGATTTCCGAATAGGAGTGATTTCAAACTTCATTATTTTTTAAGAGTGTTTGGCAAAAGGGTTGCTGGGACCACAGCCAGGAGGCTTGTGTGGGGGAAACAACATGCCCCCACCAGGCTCATCACCAACACAGCATTGGTGGGCTCTTGCGCAGCTGCGCACCTGAGTTGGCATGGGTACCCGCCAAAACTATTTAAATTGGGTGATCTGCTCTTGACCCCGTATATTTTGATTGGAGCAGCGACGGATGACATTGCCAGGTGCAATTGGGCATAATTACCAGGATTTCTGGCCAACGTGTTTTTGGACCTTCCATCCTTGCTCCCAGTGTGCCTCTCTCCATCATATCTTCTCTGAGTATTCCACCTGGCACACCAGAACTTCTGAAATATCCTTTTTCGTCAACCAACGTTTTCTCCTGACTCTGGTCAGCAGGATCCTTAATTATATGGGCTCTATATCCCATGCCTTCACTCTCAATCCACTCTCAAAATAACATCAGTGTTCCCTCTTGTCCTCACCTACCATCCTATTAGCCTCTGAACCATTCCCTCTGGGATACTCTTACTCATTCTTCCATCACCCCAACTTCTAGCTGCCATTCCCCAGCAACCATAGCAGATACAACACTTGCTCAATCATCCATTCCCACACCACTGTCCAGGGCCGCATACACATTCTGTGCGAGACAATAACTTACATGTATTTCCTCCCACCTATATTTGTTTCACACAGAGCATTCACTGGGGAGACCAAATAGAAATGGGGTGACTCCTTATCAACCATGGTTCAGTTGGTAGCACTTTTGACTCTAAGTCAGAAGGTTGTGAGTTCAAGTCCCACACCAGAGCCTTGAGCACAAAATCTAGGCTGACACTCCAGTGCTGCACTGTCAGAGGTGCTGTCTTTCAGATGAGATGTTAAACCGAGATACCGTCTGCCCTCTCAGGTGGATGTAAAAGATCCCTTGGCACTATTCAAAGAAGAGCAGGGCAGTTTTCCCTGGTGTCCCGGCCAATATTTATCCCTCAACCAGCATCACTAAGACAGATTACCTTATCATTATCACACTGCTGATTGTGAGAGCTTGCTCTGCGCAATTTGGCTGCCGCGTTTCCTACGTTAAAACAGTGACTACACTTCGAAAGTACTTCATTGGCTGTAAAGTGATTTGGGATATCCGAAGGTTGTGAAAGGAGCCATATAAATGCAAGTTCCTTCTTTCTTTCATCTCTGTCCTGTCTACATGTGCGATTCTGGCTTTTCTGTGGCTCATCACTACAACTCCCCCTCGCATTTCCACTCTGATCTTTCCATCTTGGCCTCTTACATTGTTCCAACCCTTGCCTGTTTCTCCCAACTTCCTTCTGCTTCATTTGCCTCCACCTTTTTGTGTGCAACATTTCCATGCATTTTTGCTACAATTCTTAGATACTTTCATGCCCTTTTATTTTAATGATGTTTAATTGCCTTGCTGAGTTGGTGTGTGTATATAGTCCTCCAATTTTTACTTCTTTCCAGTTTTTCAAAAATTGTGTTTAAACTCACTAACTGCCTCTCTATGACAAGAGTTAGCATTCTGGGCTCAACTATTTTACTCTTTTCCCTCCTCCCCACCCCTATTTTGTTTAGTTCTATAAAGGGTTTGCTTATCTTCCACTTTCCTGTTCTGATGAAGGGTCTACTCCCAAAATGTTAACCTGTCTTTTCAGACACTCTGTATTTCCAATATTATTTTAACTTCAGCTCTGTTATATTGTCTTTTGTAGATTTAGGTTATGAACTTTGTCAATGCACTGAACTCAAGGGGCTTGTCAATTTGGATCATGCCCACACAATGAACTTTTTTTATGAGTCTGTCATCGAGGTGCCAAATGCTTTTTTAAGTTGTATTATTGCTTGTGGTTTTGCTAGTTGGCTTTTCCAACCTAAGCTGTGAGAATTTTTAGTAAGCTAATGGACCGTCACTGAATTTTGTGACCCATATACCAGATTAACGAGACTTGATATGAGGTTCAACCACATGCAGAAAAGGTTATGCAGTTGTGACAGTTATTCATCACTGCACTGCAGCCTCTTCTAATTAAACTGAGACAGACCGAATTATTCTTTTCCAAATATTTTTTCTCTTTACCGGAGACTGATTAAAGCTTAAGAGTTGGAAGTTGCTATTTGGACAGAACAGGTGATGGGACCATTCCATATTCATCCAGTGGGCTTTTTGATGGTAAAGGCGAAAGGGCAGGTATTTCTGTCTAACTTTTCTTGCTTGCAATATCCACCCTGCTATGCCTACGCCGTTCTTTCTATCTCTCTTCTCTCCCTTATCTCAGCTCTTTCTCTGACCTCATTCCTCTCTCTCCCTCCCCCACTCTCTTCCTGTTATTTAACTTCCTGTCCTAGCTGATATCTACAGTTGCCTCCTATTTCTTTCCCTTCAACACCACTGACTCCCAATTACATTCCACAAGGCTTAAGTAAGCAATTCCTCTGTCACTATCCTCAGAAGAAAGATTTTTTTGTTAATGAAAACAATTTTATAAATTCACAAAAAAACTGCAGAATACGGCATAAAAGTTATGTAACTCAAACACATCTGAACATAATATTTTCATGATCTTGGGTCTCGTGTTCTTTGATCATGTTTGCACAGTGTCTAAATATTTTACATAGAGACCATGTGGTTTTCTTTCACTCTGCAGATACTTTACGGTGGTATATAATACACATGTACGTATTTGTGAAGATATGAATCCTTTTATCTTCTCTCTGGTCCCTTGGTTTACAGGTCAGGCATCACTTCCAGTGAGGCGCTGAAAGACCTACTCCTGTTCTTATATTCCTATGATACAGTAGGTAGGAGACCAGTAGGTAGGTCTGTACCAATGCTGCTCTGAGCTGTTTTCTAGGTGGTTTGTTGCAGAGGCCCAGTAGTGATTGCGCTCCTGTTTTTCTTTCACCTTTCAGTGCAGCACAGCTGAGATTAGCAATTTAGTTGCATAAGAAATTGAACCTATGCCCCTCAGTACTGTGGAACAGCACTGATGTTTTAACTCATTTCATTGAGCCACCTGTAGATGCCCATGTTTGCCAAGTGCTGTTTTCTCCAATCACAGGCTCTCCTGCTCACAAGACTTCAATGATCAGAGTTTGCTGTAAATGTAAAATTCAGCTGCTTAAAATGTAACAAATGGTTTTGAAACTTCTGGAAAATTCTAATATCTTCATTCCAGAAGCACTACTGTAACTTAGCAACATGCTTTTAGCCAGACAATCTCTGCTTTGAAATAACTAATAGACTGCCATCAGCAGAAACCAGTCATGATGTTTCTTATTAGAAAGAATTTATATTAAGAAATAGTCTGTGATTCCCAGCCACATCCACTTTTAATTAAAACTCAGTGATAGAAGCTTTACTGGCATTAAAATGTTACCTTAAAAGGAGGGAATTTTCTGCCCTACGTTGTGTTGATGTGGAGATGCCGGTGATGGACTGGGGTTGACAAATGTAAACAATCTTACAACACCAAGTTATAGTCCAACAATTTTATTTGAAAATCACAAGCTTTCGGAGGCTTCCTCCTTCGTCAGGTGAATGTCAGGAAATCCTTGAACCTTTCGCATTTATATTCAGAGAACAATACCTGGTGATTAGAGATAATCATTCCAACTGCCCGTTGTCAAGGCAATCAAAGTGTTCAGACAGAGAGGTGTTACCTACAGGACCACCGAATATACAAACGGCCAGAACACAAAACAGAAAGAGAGAGGGAGAAACATCCGAAAGGAAGAGAAAGACTGAAAATGACCCGCTGAATTAAAAACAGATAACTTTTATTCGCTGGTGGGGTTACGTGTAGCGCGACATGAACCCAAAATCCCGATTGAGGCTGTCCTCATGGGTGCGGAACTTGGCTATCAATTTCTGCTCGACGATTTTGCGTTGTCGTGTGTCTTGAAGGCCGCCTTGGAGTACGCTTACCCGAAGATCGGTGGCTGAATGTCCTTGACTGCTGAAGTGTTCCCCGACTGGGAGGGAACCCTCCTGTCTCGCCTTGACAATGGGCAGTTGGAATGATTATCTGTAATCACCAGGTATTGTTCTCTGAATATAAATGCGAAAGGTTCAAGGATTTCCTGACATTCACCTGACGAAGGAGGAAGCCTCCGAAAGCTTGTGATTTTCAAATAAAATTGACTGGACTAATAGAAACTATCAGATTCTGAAAGTCCTGAAAGAGCAGTCTGCATCCCAGCAAGATCTGGAAGCTTATCTGCTCTATCACCTACTGTCATCAGAGCTATGATCTGTGTTTCTGTGGAGGAAGAGGCACTGACTGCTCCCAGACCACGTCTTAGGTCGGTATTTGCTGCAGATTCCACTTAAGCTGCCATGTGTTCCATTGATATCTGCAACGAGGACAAAGCTTCACTGATCTTTCTGCAAATGGTGGCTGCAGTTGACTCACAATGCCTTATATCTACTCGTACAATAGGATAACCCAGGGATGTAACAATAGTATTTCCTTGTGATCTGAACTGGATATTCGTGACATTCACAGATGCGTTTCTTCAATGTTTCTGAAGGTGGACTAAGCATACAACTGGTAAGATGAGGTTTGATACAAATTGATAAGGTGCATTATTTTGGAATAAGGTAAATGTACTGAACCACAGTTATGATTTGGGCTAACTTTATTTCAAGCAGTACAACTTATCTTAACATAGTAATACCAAACAAGGAACATATCACGCGTCCACACAGTGGGTCAACTTACTTGACTTAAAGAAGATTATTTCTGACTATTGTTTCCTGCATTCTCACTTCCTTCCAACTTTTGCAGCCAGACTGCTGATTGTTTCAAATACCTCACTGCCTTTGGCAGCCTTAGCACAACCTCCCAGCCTATGTCTGGATCTGTAGATTTTATCTCTTGCTGTTCACAGTCAGACAGAGAAGGTCTGTCAGATCCCTGCCGAGTGCCCAGGACCAGCAACTCTCCAGCACAGTGGGTGTGACCTGTTTATTGATTACTCGGGCAAGCTGACAAACTGTTCATAATCCAAATTCCGTGGGGCAATAACATCTAAACCAGTTTATCATCTTAACTTCTTATCATCGCAGTCTTTTTTTTTTAACTTGCATGAATACACTGTCTTTAAAACACAACATTTAAAGGTGACTCTTTTCTTCTTTAGGAAAAAGTAGTCAAAAGATCCTGAAACATGACAATTATATATTTACAATTGAAATTAACTACGCTTGTTTACTGCAGTATTAAGTTTTAATTTTATTGAAACAACTAAGAGAGAAGTAAATCAGAAAGTGTTTAGATGGTGACAAGTTTGAGTTTTAAAAGCCTGTAGAGCACAGGAAGAAGAAAAGTGTGAGATGTTCGGTCTGAGAAAGAAAGAGCAGGAAACTGTACAATGAGTCTTTTTTTCCAAACAGTCACAATATGAGGAGGAGAATGTAGGATCCATATTTGAATCTTAGGAGGAAATGGAGAAGACAGTTCAGAGGAGCAGACACAAACAGATGTACGTATGAAATGAAGAAAGTCAATAAAAGGTCGGGATGGAGTGGTTTGAGGCTAAAGGTGAGAGAAAGATCATGGGGGTGATTTTAAAACAGAGCTGGGAATGGGGCCGGGGTCAAATTGAGGTCGGGAAACCCCTTAGTACGGGTTTCCTAGACGTCCTTACGATTTTGATGTAAGGACATGTTTTATTTTTTTTGTCGGTTTCCCGTCCGACTGACCGACTGATTGACAGGCTGGTCTCAGTCGGACAGGAGACCAGCCAGGTAGAGGACATCTTCAGGTAAGTCTATAGGTAGGCCTTTGTTTGTATGGATGGGGGGTGGTACGGGGGGCATAAGTGGGCATGGGTGGGCAAGGGGATGGGTGGGCACAGGTGGGCACGGGTGGGCATAGATGGGCATGCGGACATAAATGGGCACGGGGGTCGCTAATCATGGGGGATGGGATCAGGGGTAAGTCACGGGAGGGTTGTCGGGATCGTGGGTCATCGCTGGGGTCCGCAATCGTTGATGGGGTGGGTCGGGGGTCGAAGGATCAGAGAGGGGGGAAGATCGGGCTTGGGGGTTCGGGGTCAGGGGTCGGAGAGGATCGGGTTGGGGGTTGGGGGATCAGGGTCAGGGGATCAGGGGTCAGAGGGGAAGGATCGGGGGATCAGAGTTGGGGATTGGAGGGAGGAACGAGGTCGGGGGTCGGGGAATCGGGGTTGGGGGACAGGGTCGGGAGTTGGGGGTTCGCGATCGGGGGTCGGTGGTCCACGATCGTTGGGGGATCGGTGCTGGTAGACTTGTTTGGCCTGGGGGAAGCACTCCTGCTCCTCGGGGTCCACAAGCTGTGCCTTTCTCGGGCCTTCTCACCTCCTTCGGGAATTAATGAAAAATGGAGGTCTGAAGCTTCCATGAAAGGTTTTAAGGCCCGATCCACCTCCTGGGAGCAGGTTGGTTGCCCGCCCCTTGCCCCATGAAAACCGGAAATGGGCGAGTTGGAGGCGGGGTGGGGGCAGGTCTGAAATGGTGGCAATTTTCAATGGCCCCCCCACCCCCTACCCACCTGTTTTTAAATTTGAAAATTGAGCCCTATCTGTTGGATGATTAGCTTTCTCTTCTTTCTTGTTCAGTAAATAATTTATGTATTTAATATTGTTTAAAAATAAAGTACAGCTAATTTTAGAAACTCTCAGAAATACTTCTTTTAATTAAAATTTAAAATGTGGGGTAACTGGGTAGCATTTAGGGATGCCAACCCTTCAGTATTGTCCTGGAGTCTCCAGGAATTAAAGATTAATCTATTGGACGCTGCTGTGAGCAACTCGGGAGAAAAGTCATGGGGCATTAAAAACAATTGTGTGTTTTTCTCATTTTCTTTAAACACTTTTGTTTATTAATTACAAAACTATTGGAGCTGGTTGACTGAGAGTGGGGCAGTTGGAGGTGAGAGGTCATGTGATGAAACCTACAGGAATATGTCCGACCAGAGTTGGCAACCCTAGTGGCACTGGTTGTTAGACACCAGCCTTTCACCTCTGTGACCTAAGCTTAAATGCAGCCCAGGTTGAGGGGATGTATTTAACATAGCCATGGAACACTAAACGGGAGGAATGGAGGAAGGGTGCAAGCAGGAATTATAGATCAAGGTGTCCAAATCATAGAATACAGCATGAGGGCACTGTAATGTACTTTATATAGTGAAAGGACAGGCAAATCAATGATGCTAGGGCGAAGCAGGAATAGAAGGACATCACACAGGATGACAACACAAGATCCCACACCAGGAGACACTGAAAAGGATTTCTGGAAAGTGTTGGACTTGAAGAAAAGTTCTAAATTAAAAAATGAGATGAGTATGAATATACAAAGCTTGTTATGCAGAGATGCTGATTATACGGTATACATAAAATAATATATATGTTTGGGCAATGGTAACATAAATTATAGCCCCAATTTTAGCTTGGGGCAGATGTTGAGTCGGCGTGGACCAATGCTGGCAGCAAACCAGCCTGATGTCAGCAGCATGAGGTCTAGGAGATTTTAATTCAATCTCCTACCCGAAACCAGTGGGAGGCGAAAGTTGGCTGCTGGGCACAAAATGTCAGGCGGCAAGAAGGAACGGTCCCTGGCACTCAGGTAAGTTGTTGGGAGGATTTTCGGGAAGAACGCACAATCAGTGGCGGGAGAAGCCTGGGACAGCGGAAGCTGATTATTTATACAGTATATATATATGTTTAGGCATTGGCGACATAAATTATGCCCCAATTTTCATTGTGGGGTTCAGAGGAGCACTCTTGCTCCTCCTGGCCCCACAAGGAAAGTCAAAAAAAGTAAAGCCACTTACCTTCTTAGGCATCCTCTGGCCCTGATTCCTCTTCCCGCTAGGTTAGCCTGGTGCGAAAGCCACAACGGCTTACCCGTACGGGCCTCTGGTTAAAATAACAGCAGGTCTCGATGACGATGTCGGAGACCATTCTACATATTCAAAGAAGGACTTCGCTGGTTTCCAGCAGGTGTCCTTCCCACCAGCTCAGAAGAGCAGGTTAAAATTGGAACCATCGGGAAGAAAGCGGGACCTCAGTGGGTAAGTCCCATGGGCGATTTTAATTACTTGCCCGGATGGTTTCCACCAGGCGGGCAAGGTTAAAATAATTTCTTATGAATATCAGGTGAGTTTGTTTGAATTTGCACAGTTCTCCAAAACATTTGCTCAAATTTTCTGCAGGTATGGCACTTTGAGAGTGAAAAATGTCTCGGGCATTAGCGCAAAATGGGCGATGGCAAATCAGCGACCCGATTTTCTTCAGGCGGAGCGTAAAACAGGCTGCCAATTTGCTATCTCCCGTTTTTCCAATGCCCAAGACCAATTCCACCCCCTTTACCTTTAGATACACTATACATAAGCGCCAGTAATTTCCGCGTGGTTCTTCTGATCTGCCGCTGTTAGTTACTTTGCCGTTTACGCTGTTTCTCCATAATTTCTGCTGATCTCCCACTGAAGTTATGGCAGGAGATTGGCAATTCCCTGCAGGAATTCTATGTCAAAGTCCAGAATCCTGTGCGGCTAGCAAAATATGTAGCAGAAAATATTCATTTATCCAATGTATATTATCTTGTTACAGAAAAGGGTGCCTTAAATGAAAGCGCATCGTGTAGGTGGATGCAGCAAGCCAAACTTCTCAACTCCTTCAAAGAGCTCATTGAAACCAATACAAAGCATTTATGAATGTACAAGCTGCAGGAGAGGAATATGATCCAGGCTTATATAATTATAATTGTATATCCTCGCTGGTAAAATGTGATTCAGCAGGTGTAAATCAGTGACTGTGTTGTGCCATAAAATGTACAGTGAACATTTTGTACAACAACAAGATGCCTAATTGAGTGCCCTGTTTGTCTGGTTTTAGATACAACATAACCACAGGAGCAACAATCCAACCCCTTCTAGCAACGAACATTCAGTGATATCACCACTTTAAGCACCGTGAGACATTTTACTGTGTTAAAAGAGCTAATATTAATGCAAGTTGTTGTTGATGTTGTAAAGCACCAGTCCAAACACACACACTGTGGAGGGTTTTTGAAGCAGCAGCAGCAGAGAATGAGTCATTTCTCAAATGGTGTGGAAAAAGCAGAGATGATGGCTAAAGAAGAGTTGGCTGTTGCTGGGTGGAAACAAAGCATTACTACAAACGCTGCTGAGTCATTTTGTGATTGTAATTTCATGTTGCCAGCTACAAACAGAGGATAATTCAGAAGTATGATCAGGTGTACTAGTCCCTACATTGCAACAGAAACTACACTTCAAAATACTTCATTGGCTGTGAAGTGCCTTGGGACATCTTGAGGTTGTGAAAGGTGCTATATAAATGTAGGTTCTTTATTTTGTTCTTTCTTTAGTCATTTGTGGAGCATGATGCAAACAATTGGTAAATAAGCGTACAGCTCGGGTTCTCTGTTTTGCAGATAGCATAAAGCAACATGCAACACTAATGGCATTTGCAGGGGAGGCCTCAGGCATGCATGTGCCAAGCATAGTTGCAGCACCTCGCATGTTGTTCCTACTGATGTTGTTTAGGCATTGAGGTCCATATTCCCTACAGTACAATAGTAGCTGCCTTCAATGTACAGATTCCAGAGGACTAAGAGTGAGGAACTCAGAAACACTGTGGCAGTATAATGCACTGTGCTCATAAGAACATAAGAAATAGGAGCAGGAGTAGGCCATACGGCCCCTTGAGCCTGCTCCACCACTCAATAAGAACATGGCTGATCTTTGGTCTCAACTCTACTTTCCCGCCCAATCCCCATCTCCCTTGATTCTCCTTGAGTCCAAAAATCTATCTATCTCGGCCTTGAACATATTCAATGACTCAGCATCCACTGCCCTCTGGGGTAGAGAATTCCAAATAGTCACAACCCTGAGTGAAGAAATTCCTCTTCATCTCAGTCTTAAATGGCCAACCCCTTATCCTGAGAATATGCCCCCTAGTTCTAGTCTCACCAGCCAGAGGAAACAACCTCTTGTTATCTATTCTGTCAAGCCCCCTCAGAATCTTATATGTTTCAATGAGATCACCTCTCGTTCTTCTAAACTCTGATGAGTATAGATCCATTCTACTTAATCACTCCTCATAGTAAAACCCTCTCATCCCAGGAATTTTTGTTGCACGTCTCCAAGGCAAGTATATCCTTCCTTAGATAAGGAGACCAAAACTGTGCACAGTACTCCAGGTGTTGTCTGACTAAAGCCTTGTACAATTTTAGCAAGATTTCCTTACTCTTGTACACCAACCCCCTTGCAATAAAGACCAACTTTGCCTTCCTAATTGCTTGCTGTACTTGCATGCAAACTTTTTGTGTTTCTTGTACGATGACACCTAGATCTCTCTGAACACAAGCATTTAATAGTTTCTCACCACTTAAAAAATATTCTGCTTTTTTTTTTCTTCCTACCAAAGTGAATAACCTCACATTTCCCCACATTATACTCCATCTACCACCTTCTTGCCCACTCACTTAACCTGTCTATATCCCTTTGCAGGCTTTTTGTGTCCTCCTCACAGCTTACTTTCCCACCTACCTTTGTACTGTCAGCAAACTTGGATGCATAACACTTGGTCCCTTCATCTAAGTCATTAATGTCGATTGTAAATAGCTGAGGCCCAAGCACCGATCCTTGCGGTCCTCCACTAATTACAGCCTGCCAACCTGAAAATGGCCCGTTTATCCCTACTCTCTGTTTTCTGTCCGTTACCCAATCTTCTATCCCTGCTAATATATTACTCCCAACCCTATGAGCCCTTATCTTGCATAGCACCTTTTATGCGCCACCTTATCGAATGGAAATTCAAATATACTACATTCACGTTTTCCCTTTATCTAACCTGATAGTTACATCCTCAAAGAACTCTAATAAATTTGTTAAACACAATTTCCCTTTCATAAAACCATGTTGACTCTGCCTAATCATATTATGATTTTCTAAGTGCCCTGTTACAACTTCCTTAATAATGGATTCTAGCATTTTCCTGACGACTGATGTCAGGCTAACTGGCCTGTAGTTCCCTGTTTTCTCTCTCCCTCCTTTCTTGAATAGCAGTGTTTCATTTGCTACCTTCCAATCTGCTGGGACCGTTCAAGAATCTGGGGAATTTTGTGAGATCACAACCAATGCATCCACTATCTCTGCAGCCAGCTCTTACAGACCGTAGGATGTCGGCCATCAGGTCCAGGGGATTTTTCAGCTTTTAGTCCCATTAGTTTGTCTAGTACTTTTTCTCTACTGATATCAATTGTTTTAAGTTCCTCACTCTCATTTGCCCCTTGCATCCCCACTATTTTTGGTATGCTTTTTGTGTCTTCTACTGTGAAGACAGATACAAAATATTTGTTTAATGTCTCTGCCATTTCCTTATTCTCCATTATAATTTCTCCTGTCTCAGCCTCTAAGGGACGAACGTTTACTTTTGCCACTCTCTTCCTTTTTACATAATTGTAGAAGCTCTTACAATTTGTTTTTATATTTCTTACTAGTTTACTCTCATTCTATTTTCTCCCTTTTTATCAATTTTTTGGCCATCCTTTGCTGGTTTCTAAAACTCTCCCAATCCTCAGGCTTACTATTATTCTTCGCAACATTACAAGCCTCTTCTTGTAATTTAATACTATCCTTAACTTCTTCAGTTAGCCAGAGATGGATCGCTTTTCCCATGGAGTTTTTATTTCTCAATGGAATATATATTCGTTGAGAATTCTGAACTATTTCTTTAAATGTCTGCCACTGCTTATCTACTGTCGTATCTTTAATCTAATTTCCCGATCTACCTTAGCTAACTTGCACCTCATACCTATGTAATTGACTTTATTTAAGTTTAAGACTCTAGTTTTGGACTTAAGTATGTCAGTCTCAAACTCAATGTGAAAATCTATCATGTTATGATCACTCTATGAGATTACTAATTAACCATGTCTCATTACATAATAAAAGATCTAAAATAGCCTGTTCCCTGGTTAGTTCCACGACGGGAAACTGTCTCGAATGCATTCCATGAACTCGTCCTCCAGCCTACCTTTGCCAATTTGATTTGCCCAGTCTATATGAAGATTATAGTCCCCCACGACTATCGCATTATCTTTGTTACAAGCTTCTATTATTTCTTGATTAATAGTCTGTCCAACGGTATCGCTGCAGTTAGGGGGCCTATAAACTACTCCCACCAGTGTTTTCTGCCCTGATAGGGGTCTTTAGGATTATGAAAGGGTTTGATAGGGTAGACATAGGGGAGATGTTTCCACTTGCAGGGAAGACCAGAACTAGGGGCGTAAATATAGGATAGTCAATAATAAATCCAATAGGGAATTCAGGAGAAACTTCTTTACCCAGAGAGTGGTTAGAATGTGGAACTCACTACCACAAGGAGTAGTTAAGGTGACCAGCATAGATGCATTTAAGGGGAAGCTAGATAAACACATGAGGGAGAAAGGAATAGAAGGATATGCTGATAGGGTTAGATGGAATAGGGAGGAAAGAGGCTCATGTGGAGCATAAACACCGGCATGGACCTGTTGGGTCGAATGGTCTGTTTCTGTGCTGTACATTTATATAATTCTATGGAGGTTAAGCTCTAGCAAGGAAGCTGGCTTCTGCATCCAGACCAAAACAGGACAAGCTATTTTTGGCTGATGAGGAAAGTGGCCGGCTGAATCTCAAGCAAACAAGTCCACAGGAGCCTACTCAGGAAGTGTGCACACCTACACTTTCCAGTGGTACATCACATAGGAGTAGTAGAGATATAAATACCACAGTAGCCTCATTTAAGTGCCACAAGGGGTAGGCAGAGCGGCACATCACATTAAACACAAACATACACTATACCACTTTATTTTCAATAAAGATACAACACATAACATTAACTTTACAGTCCTTGTGCAGTTTTAAATTTAATGGTTTACAAGCAAAAAGCTCTGTGAAATGGTTGTTCAGGAATTTTTTATAAGGAAATGTAGAAAGAATTGCTGTTTCTGACTTGGAAAATCCATGCTACTTCTGACAGTGGCTCCTGAACTTCTACCAGCTTTTTGTCACATCCTCCTTCATCTTCCAAAACACACGTATGCCACTTTTGACGGCTTTGTTATGCAGCAGACAGCACATCATTACCAGTTTGCCAACTTTCTCCACAGCAAACTGTAAAGCACCCTGGTCTGGTTCAAACATTGGAACCATTGTTTGAGCATCCAAATGTCTGCTCACTGATGTTCCTGCCTCTTGAACGTGTGCCGCTGTATGCTCTTTGCTGGGGAGTATATTGGTGGTGTATTGGTATCATCAGCTACAGTTGGAGTGGTAACCCACACTTCTGATGCCCACTGTTTTCTTGTTAGTTATGCATTGTTTTCAAATCGTCTACCTTTTTATTGAAATAAGCCAGACAATCGCAAATTACCTTTACATTCTTAAATCATCTAAATTGACTTTTTAAATGGAATAACTAGTACACTCATTGTACATCCTGTTATGCTGTGTGACATGGTAGAACGATAGCTGGATGGTGTGCTCAAATCAACTATGAGCTCAATGTCCAGATAGTGTATACAAAAACAATGTTTGAGTCAAATGAGGTCACAAAGAGCTTAGTTGGGGATCCTGAGAATTTTGGTTCAACAATCAGAATTGTAGTTTGGGATTATTGATTAGCGTATGCTTTCATTTTCAGTTTGATGAATAGTGTCGGAAATTCACGTCAGGGAAAATTAAATGGTTTATTTTGAGTTTGCTGCCAATTAATAGTTCTGCGGTTGACTTACATTTGTTTTTCTGTGGGGTTGCTCTGTAATCATGAAATTCCGATTTCCACAGCTTTTCTTTGATGGTTTTCTGTCGTGTTGTCATGAAGCACTCAGCTTTTCCATTGAGGGGTGATCTTAGTACTTGAGCCAAGTAATTGTCATCATCAGTTTTAAACACTTTAAGTGTGGACAAACTCTGCTGTTGTAGATTTCATAATGTCTACTATTGTGTAGATGGAGTATTTATCAATTATAAACTGTCAAATAATCGCTAGAGGGAAAGATAGTACAGAAGTCAAGTTTATTGTCGTTGGTTCGTTGAGTAATTCTGACATCTGTGGAGATTTAATTTTATTGTTAGGCATTGTAACTTGCAATCAAGTTTTCCTCACACTTCTTTACACCCAGAAATCATACATTTTTAGAGTAACATTTTGGTTTGGATGAAAACTTGATGATGTCTTCTGTGGGCCATTGTTAAGAGCAGGAATTTGCAGTAAAGTGGGTATTAGAGGTCTTGTTCGTTGATCTGAAACGTTAACTCTGTTTCTCTCGCCACAGATACTACCTGACCTGCTGAGTGCTTCCAGCATTTTCTGCTTTTATTTCAGATTTCCAGCATTGGCAGTATTTTGCTTTATTACAAGAAGTCTTGTGCTTTGTGAATAATGTCATGGTTTAGTATTACAGTCAGTTCATAGAATCAGAATCATAGAGCATAGAAGGAGGCCATTCAGCCCATCATGCCTGTGCCGGCTCTTTGACACGCACATTGGCATTTGTCATGGACATTGTAAAATGATTCAGAGCATCGATATAAAAGGTCTGTAACACGTCACTTAACTTCTAAATGTTAAACTATTTATCTGTTCTGAGGACCCAGATCAAGCATTGCAAGTTAGGATCATTTCCAGTCTGGTGCTGAACTTTCCTTTGTTTGTCCTGTATAATTTTCCCTGTTCTGCACAGATAGTTACAGAAGTTCTTCCTTTCCCCAGGTTACTACATGCCATTCGTGCTAGAACTCAAGGAGCCATTGTACCTGCCTAGGAGAAATTGGGCAGGCGGACATTTAATATTGGTCGGGTAATTTATCCACCATCTTCAATTTTAACCTGCTCTTCAGAGCAGGTGGCAAGGACACCCGGCTGATGGGGTCCTTCTTTAAATATGCAGCTTGAGGCCTAATCACATCATCGAGGCCCGACTGCAATTTTAACTGAGGTCTGAGCAGGGAAACCGCTGTGGTTTTCCCGCTGGGTAAGATAGCGGGATGAGGATCCGGGATCAGAAGAGGCCATTTAAGGTAAGTTATTTTACTTTCCTTGAGGGACCAGAATGGGAAGGATGCTCCTTCAGGCCTCACAAGAAAATTTAGGCCTCCCCTACCCTTCCCTCCCACTAGACCTTTCCAAAACCCCCTCCCTGAAATATAACCTTCTTGCTGGCAAGTCTCCCTTTAGTGCCAGCCAGCAACCTCCTCCTGCCCAAACTTCTACTCCCACCTGCCAACCAACTGCCAGTTCCCAGTTTGGGCGGCAGCTGACCAGCGGCATGCAGATAAGGCCCGAGAATTAAAATTGCCTGGGCATCACGCTGCTAAGGCTGGGGAAGTTTGGCACTTGCCTCACCCTGCCTGCCCGAATCCCGCTCCATGTTAAAATCGGGGTTTCAGTTTCCTCATGGTTTATAATTTCTGTGGCTCTTTCTGCTTTATTAGCCACAACATCTCTAACCATGCCATTATTGGAGACAATCTCTCTTCTAACTATTTCGCTCTGTTTTTAAAGATTGCACACCTTTCCTTTTTGTGTGCTTGTGTGCTTCTCTAAAACATCATTTGTAAATAATGTGTCATTTGTTTGCATTCCTGTTCTAGCACATTCCATTGTTTAATTTTTCCAATTCATATGAATTTTAAGTGTTTGGCCATCTTTCTATTGCAGTGTTTTACAGAAGATATAATCATTCTCTAGCTGTATTTAGCTCAGATGTTTTTTTCGAATACATGATGTTGAGTCTTTGAGCTGCTGCTTACTTCCTGATGCCATTTTGTGGCTTAGAGCAGAAGTAGCTCACATTGATTTGCTCCTGGAAGGACGTGTTGCTTGTCCTCTTTTGTGCAGGTAACCCCCTCCACATCTATGGCATGCATTTCCAGTTGTTGTTATTTTCATTCTGTTCCTTTATATTGTGGTGGTTTTGCATGTTGAATGCTGTTCACACTTGCAAAACTGTTTTATGTCATATTTGCTCAATGCTTGAGCCTTGAAATTCAGACTTTTGAAGGTTCTGATGAAGTGCAGCAAGACTGACAAATTTATCGTGCTTTTGCATAAATATGAGAATGTACAGCTTTTGATAATTTAAGATTTTGGCCTGGAATTTTCTGGAACTTTTCGGCATAACTATGGCATAAGAGCAGAGTTGTGCCACTTTTTCAGAGGAAATTTGCATTTAACTGATTTATGCTGGTTTTACGCTGAAACATCAATACGTGCAAATTTCCTTGAATTGCTTGCACTGCTTCTCAGGTATGTCCGCTGAAACCCTCTGTGCTCATTTACATAACTCCGTCCCCATGCATTTCATGAATTTATGCCAGTAATGTGCTGGTGTACATTGTCCCCCAAATATTTAGGAGCAGCAGGACCCGAAGTCACCTGATATCAGCATAGGTGTAGGAACAACTGCATTCCTCAGGTCTGAAGCTTTAATATTTTTATGAAAGAGACACTTTTATAACTTATAACCTTGTTCAAAACTAGCACTTTTATGCCCTTCTATATAAATAATTTTGCATTAAATAGAAAGGTGTGGTGTCTGCCCTAGTGATTCAAATACATTTTCAAGTTTCCCTCCAATGCACCATCAACTCATTTAAGTGAACATTCAACCTGAATATTTACATTGCAAGATCCAGATCATTCTCCGTGTATTGGTGCACAAGTGTAATTTCTAAAGAGCTGTGGGTGTGAGGTTTAATGCTACCACTTATATTTTGTAAATAATGAAAGCACAATTGCAGAGTTCTTAGAATTGCTTATCTTTTTGTTATTATGTTATTTGCTCAAATAGAGATTGACGCATTGGGTAGGAAAGATTTTGCAAGTATATCTCAAAATAAGTAAATACTGGTCCAATTTCACAATACAATTATAAAGGTGGTTGTATGAAACCATGTGATCCAGTTAACGTAGCTACTTTTCAAATCTTGTTTTATAAAACTTCGTATCTGGGCTTCGTGAATTAGATGTACTTATCAAGGACTAACATAGTGAAGAACAAAGTATAATTTATTAGCAAGTTTAATTATTTAAAGTAACAAACAATAAAGTAAAAATGTTAGCATACTGGCCAAAGCTTTGATCAACTTTATTAGGACATGACTAAAACAACCATAAATTTAAGTCTTTTAGAGTATAGAAATTAGAATGCAAGTTAGAAATGCTGAATTTGTGCTTGTTTTACGCTACAGAGTAGGCAAATGAGCTCCAAGGAAATTTGGATGTAATTTCCTGTCGGTAAGATTCGCACAGAAACCTGTCTAGATTTCAGTGTGATTTCTGTATATGTGATTCAGGAAATTCTGAGCCTTTGTCTCTTTATCCATATTGGTGAATTCACACATGGCATCTAACATGCAGTATGTGTCTCACCAGGCTTTTGCTTAGCATATTGGAACACAGATTTCATATTCAGCATTCTTCTTTGATATAAAATACTTAAGTTTTTGCACAACTACATCTTAGTAATTTGGCTGAAAAAATTACTGGTTGTGTTTCAGAAATTTCAAAGACCTTTTTCCCTGCGTAATGCAATAACATGGTCCTTTTGCTGGCATTGTCTATTTTATTAAAGGCAGTCTGAACATTTACAAATTGGTAGATCCACATTTGCCACTAAGCACCAACTGAAATTGGATCTACCTCAATATTGAGGAAATGAGGAGAAGGCTTTGGTAGGCATTTTTTAATATTTGTTTAACAAAGGATGTGCAGAATGAAGGTCACAGCTGCTATGCATCAGACTATGATCCTTATTGCCAATGTAGTGAACAAAGACACTTATGTTTTATAAAATAAGATTTGAACTAGTGAACAAAGGATATTTGTAGTTTTGAATAGTTCAAATGCCTTGTTCAAATAACCCCCCTCAGCCCAACCCGCCCTTAAACAGATAGTCTCTTTCCTGCTATCTGTAATCTATTGAAGTTCTTGGTCATATTGTGCTAGGTATACAACATGGAATGGGTCAATACATTACACCAGTCAAAGGTGGCCTTGGACAAACCTTAAGCGTAATCACTAGGCTGGCTTTCAGCGACCTTGCAGAGAGGGAGAGTTCTGCAGTGGCATTGTTCGAGGAACACAAAAGCTGCTCAGGTCAGTGGTAGCTCGGTGCCAGAACCTTACCCTTTTCAATAACAGCACACGTTTCATGCCACTGTTGCATATACATCACAACTCATGTAGATAACCGGACCTTGTAATCTCAGCAGTTGAATAGTTGGCTGTGCCATTAGTTCCCACTGCTATGTCCTCAGTTGGGGCATCATTTAGCTATACTGCACATGAATAAAGAATGGGTAGAAGTACACAAAATATAAATGGCACATTATAGCACAATAGGAAAACTAGTTGAGCATTTGCACTCTAACATCATATATACTGCATCCCATGCAGTCACACAACACAAGTCCAGTAATTCACTCAACTACATCACTAACGATGTATGATACAGTATTTTATTTAAATAACAATAACCTAGGAAGTAGTTATGGGCAGCCAAATCAGGTAAAGCAATTGGCATTTTCATTCCTCTAAAAAACGTACAATTATTTTTACAATGTTCTATTGTGGACCACAGTGGACAGTATGTGCAACAACAGCATTCAGCAGGAAAACTCCTAGCCTGTTGAGGTTCAAGTGCTGATCCTGCTAACTGGGAAACTTTGAAATCATAGAATCTTACAGCATAGAAGGAGGCCATTTGACCATCGTGCCTGTGCCGGCTCTTTGAAAGAACCATCCAATTAGTCCCACTCCCACTCCCCTGCTCTTTCCCCATAGCCCTGCAAATTTTTCCACACTGTGCTAAACCCACAATCTTGCTGTGAGTAAAAAGCTGCACTTAGTTTCTTATATTAACCTGAGGAAGCCTTTTATTTCTGAGCTAAATTATCTTTCGTGAGTCCTTAAATCAATTTTTTTGGCCTTGTTCTCTACATGGCAGGAAATCTTGAATCATTTGCAAATAACAATTCCCAATGGTTTCCTTCACCAGTTAACTCAAATATATTTCTTTGTTAAACCAAGGTGATGGAATGTATCAGAAAGACACCGCTTCTGAGTGAACGTATTACACAGCCCCTTGTCCACATCCTCTTTACTTACATATGAGGGGATAGTTTTGTTTAAAGGTACAATCGTCACCAGAAAGTATTTGATAAACCTTTTATTTTTTCTTGTAACCACACAAGGCAATGACATAAATAATATTGAAACAGGTGACTCAAGATGCCCAGTGATTCAGAGATCTGTCTTAGTTAGCTGATCTCAGCCAAGGCACCGGTGAGCTGTGGACTGGCAAAAATTACAACCTAGTGATTCCTTCTGTAAAATTATAGAGGTGTGGCTATTGGGAGAGGCCAGAATCCAGTTCATCTTTTGATATTCACTGCAGGGTGAATGCATGATGAATGGCAACTTGGGTGAGGTATCAGAGCCCAGACAGCACCTATGGAACCATACCCTGCTTGAAACTCCAAAGGGGAAGAGGTTGGTGCTGAGAAAAAAAGGGAGAAAATTGGAAAAATGCAAAATGCATCGTGTCATGTTTACATGATGTCATCATGGTGGACGCTATGTTTGGGTCTTCTGGATAACTGGTTATCTCATCTGGACAAATATAGTGGTAACATTCCCATAATTAAGTCAATCTTTCCAATCTTGAGCCTCAATTGGCTGCAAAACTAACCTTCAGAGACAGAATGAGGCCAATTTACGATGTGGATTCCACCTCCCAATGGAGTTTGAGGTATTGGAGACACAGTGAAACAGTAAGTGAAGCATTTTAAATTTAGAAACAAAGGTACAGAATCTTTATGATAGGGTACACACTGTTAGAAGTAAAGTAGATGTAAAGTTAAAATTACAAAAGTAGAAAAGAGGGAATGGAGAAAAAGACTGAGGAAAAAAGAGATTGCAGGTGAGCAGAAGTAAAGTTTTCATTACTTTTTATTTTAAATTATTTTTAATCACTTGTTCAAGTTATGCAAGCTTGTTACAGTAGTGGAACTACTTATTATTTGAGTTGCTTTATTTGTGCAATATTGAGGTTTATATCAGTTTGATGCTCAAGCTGAAAATGTTAAAAAAGTGCCCAGCCCAAACAGCTCTCAGCAGCCTAAGAGTTAAAATGAAAAAAAATCACATTTTATTGATTTGTGTGTGACCAGCTTAGAAACAATTAATTTAAGAGCACTGCTTTAATACATCCCATTATCTCACATCAACTGGCTACATCCTCTTGGCAGATGTGACTGACTACTGTCTTGGACACGGCTTCAGCAACAAATAAATAAAATTAAATGCACCAGTTTATATCCGCTGAATTATTAGATCCTGTATGACTGAGATCAGATCACAAACACTGTGGCTGAGAAATTGGACTTGCGTCAAATACGGGCAGCAAATCGGTAAAGCGATTGGTTCGTGCGCCAGTCCTTGCCTGCCTGAGGCCCAATCGCAATTCATCACCGGGCTTCACTTGAATTAAACAGATGCAGACACCAATTGAGCTTCTCGATGCAGCTTGTCGGTCGGGGCCTGATGAATTCCAGCTAGCTCCGAGGACGAGCCAGGCTACAGGAAGATCCTGGGAGGGGGGAGGCGAAGCGGAAAGGGGTGAGCCTAGGCCGGCAGCTGCATTTTTGTGGAGCCAGGAGGGGCACTGGTGCTCTTCCTGGCTCCACTGAAATGTAACTTTTAAAACGTTTTCTGGCCATTTCTTCAGTGGCCTCCAGCAGTCCCTTTATGAACCGCGATTTAGACTGCTCGGGACCTGGTACAACTAAGTGAAGCTTGCTCGCCACATGCTCCGCCCATTTGTACACAAATTTCAATTGGGGTCTTACAACCAGTGTTAGGATCTTGATTTGTATATCCAAGACACCTAACACCTGTTTCAGGCAGGCACCCTGGGTACCTAAAAGGCGTGTGCATCTGGGGGAGATTGGGTGTGACCTGAGGTATAGAATACAAAAGCAGGGATGTTATGATGGAACTGTATAAAACGCTGGTAAGGCCACACAGCTGAAGTATTGTGCGCAGTTCTGGTCACCTCATTACAGGAAGGAAGTAATTGATCTGGTGAGAGTGCAGAGAAGATTTACAAGAATGTTGCCAGGGCTTGAAAATTGCAGCTACGAGGAGAGATTGGATAGGCTGGGGTTGTTTTCCTTGGAGCAGAAGAGGCTGAGGGGAGACTTGATTGAGGTGCACAAAATTATGAGGGGCCCAGATAGAGTCGACAGGAAGTACCTGTTTCCTCTAGCGGAGAGTTCAAGAACTAGAGAACATAGATTCAAGCTAATTGGCGGAAGGATTAGAGGGGACATGAGGAAAAACTTTTTTACCCAGAGGGTGGTGGATGTATGGAATTCGCTGCCCGAATTGGTGGTAGAGGCAGGGACCCTCAACACTTTTAAAAAGTACCTGGACCTGCAGCTAAAGTGCTGTAATCTGCAGGGCTAAGGATTGGGTGCTGGAAGGTGGGATTAGAATGGGCACCTGGTTGTTCTTCGAGCTGGTGCGGACACGATGGGCAAAATGGCCCCCTTCTGTGCTGTATCCTTTCTGTGGTTCTATGGAAATTGATCTCCTCAATGTACGTTTTAGGACTAAAAATAGGTACTGTTGAATTTCTCCCATGGTGAGTTTTATGTATAAAAACAGAAATAGATACAAGCTCACTAATAGGAGCAAAACAGAGATTTTTTTTAAAAAAAGAAATAAAAGCAATGGTACATAAAGTGTGTTTAACAAAAGATCAGTGACCATCATTGAAAATAGTGAGATTCTATAGGTCTTTATTTCAGGATTTTGTAAGTGTATATATTTAGCTGTAGGACTCTAAATAATACAGCTGTGTAGAACAAAACAATGATCTTGTCATCTTTGGTATCTCATTACTTCAGCTCCATACATATTTGAATAGGGCAGGTGGAACTCCCCTCTCCCAGAATCCCATTATAATAATTTGGTTCACTGCAGTGCTGAAGGAGTGCTGCACTGTCAGAGTCGCTGTCTTTCAGATAAACTGAAGCCCTGTTTGCCTTCTCAGGTGGATATAAAAAATTCCATGGCACTATTCGAAGAAGAACAGGGGAGTTCTCTCTGTGTCCTGGCCAACAATTATCTCTCAATCAATATCACTAAAACAGATTATCTGGTCATTATCTCATTGCTGTTTGTGGGACCTTGCTGTGTGAAATTGGCTGCCCCATTCCCTACATTACAACAGTGACTACACTTCATTGGATGTGAAGTAGTTTGGGACATCCTGAGGTCATGAAAGGTGTTATATATAAATACAAATTCCTTCCTTCCTTCCTGAATCAGAGAATTAGGATATATTTTCTTATTCAGGAAGGAAGGAAGGAACCTTATTGGAATGATGTTACCCTCATGGGGGAATCTAAAACTAGGGGGCATAGCCTCAGAATAAGGGGTCGCCCGTTTAAGATGGAAATAAGGAGGAATTTCTTCTCCCAAATGGTCGTGAATCTTTGGAATTCTTTACCCCAAAAAGCTGTGGAGGCTGAGTCATTGAATACATTCAAGGCTGAATTAGACAAATTTTTGATCAGCAAGGGAGTCAAAGGATATGGGGTAAAGGCGGGAAAGTGGAGTTGAGGTAAAAATCAAATCAGCCATGATCTCATTAAATGGCAGAGCAGGCTCGAAGGGCCAAATGGCCTACTCCTGCTCCTATCTCTTATGGTCTTATGGTCTTATCCGGTAAGTGATATTTTATGCTATAGTACCAGGACTATGCCACTACTTCAGTGGGTAAATATACTACTAAATCATACAGATCAAACAATCCCATATTAGGTCCCTCAGGAAGGATGGTACTACAAATGGCTTCACCACTCAACCAGGGCTGTTGCCCCAACTGGGAAGTGCACAAGAGAGTTTGGTGAGGAAAGGACAGAGCTGAGTTGCAATGTTCCTCACAAGTGAGTAGTCTGTGAGTACTCACTGTTTTAGCTTACACATTAAAAATGGCCAATTGGAGGGTCACGGGCACTCAGAGAATTGTATCGCAGTGTGAATCAATGTCTTAAGGAGAAAAGGGGGTAAAAAAAACTGGAGGGAAAAATAAAACAAAATACCGCAACATGGGCACTTTGTTGACAGACTTCCTCGGAAGCACTTCAATGCATGCTCTGATCCACACAAACACACAAAACAAAATATCACACAGCAGAATCAGCCTGTCGTGGCACAATAGAGGTTCAATACACTGCAAGAGGAGAGTAGGTCATGTTTTGCCATTTATATCTATGCATGATAAATTCTCAGTCTCAGATGTGTCTCTTTGGGGAAGCTTAGATATTTCCTCCCAAGGAAGAGAAAAAAGAATCAGAATCAATCTTTGGTACAATTACTTTGGCATCAGCAGAAACTTGCAAGGAGGCCACCTGCCCATCCTCTTGCCCAGAGGTGCAGTTAGAAACCAGAGAGACTTCCGAGACTGCCAACCTTTTGCATCCTGTACCCCCAGGCTGCTCTGGCTATGTTTTTTCTCTTCTCCTACTGCCTCCTCAAAGACTGCAGTAATCCTGTGCAACCGTGATCCCACAGGATATAGTGGTCCCATACAACCTGTTAATCAAGACTGCAATGACCTTGTGGAGCTGGTTCCCTAGGCTAGTAAGACACTGTGCTCTCTATCCCATAGGTAGTAGTGGCCCTTGTAACTCATTCCCCTTCCCGATCTTCACCTTCACTGAAGGTACTTCTATCATTGCGTCCTGTTTCAGGCTGGAGATGTCCGTGCACCATTCCGCTTTTACATTCAGACACGAGAGCTGGTCTCTGAAGGTTAGCGGCACTCCACTTTTATACTGATCTCCACAGGGAGCAATGCATGGGACTGGCTGCTCACATTTATGTTATTAAAACCAGTTCTCTTAACCTAACGTCAGAATCACAGGTCCATATTTTTGTGACTTTATGATGCCGTTATAATTACAGAGCCAGATTTATTTGCACAATCGAGTGCAGCTGACGGAGGGAGAGCCATGTGTTTGCAGTCAGCTGCACTCCTAGAGTGTAAAAGCACCTTAAATATTGGCTGTTCTTTGCTTTTTTGTTCTTCTCATGGAACAACCTTCAGAATAAATATTAATTTAACTCCAAGCAATTAAATGCGGAAATAAAATATTCAGTGAAGTAAAGAACATTTGAATGTGTGATGTGTGAATTAAACAGTTGATTATTCTAAACAGGTGGGGTTGATTCAATTAGAACGATAATACTGTAATTACACCCCTGATGTCTTGTTTTGTTATCCACTGAAAACCGAGACGGCTGTGAGATTAGCCCTTCGTTAAATTACCAACACTTTAAAAGGTCAGCAAATAGCAAATGAAAATGGGTTAATATACTTGTTCATTGATGCATTCTTTGTTCCTGCAGTCAGCATTAGAAAATTGTAATCGAGCACCAACGGTGTCCTCATTCTCACTGCAGTCCCATCTCTGAAATGTCACTTGAGATTGTTGGTATTGGTTAGAAGGGTGGCAGCAAATCCTTAGAATCATATAAATTGGGGGGGGGGGTGTGGGGGTGTTGATAGAGAGAAACAGAGGAGCAACAGGGAGCTTTGAACAGTAGCAAACTCCTCTGAACTAATTTTGAAATCTGAACTCACTGGTCCTGAACCTCAATGAGTCAACAACAAAAAACAGTCCCATTGTCTGGACAGATCAGTGATGGCTTGATGGCTGAGGTTTTTCATAATCCACAAATATGAAGATATTCATAAAACAGTTTAATGGGAATAAATCAATTGAAACATTTCAATATATGTTATTTTAGTGTAGAATTGTCTGCAATAGTTAAAACATTAGCACTATTTCCAGTTGTCTTTTTTTTAAACTTTAGCTGTTAAGGGTAAGATTCTCCTTTTTAAAAAGGTACTTTCCTCTCTTTCCCCTTTCTTTGTTTTCCATGCCATGTGCCCTACCTGGTGACAAGGGCACAGATCGGGTCTATTTTTTAAAAACTGAGGCACATATGCTGTACCCTGTGCTAGTTATTGCTTCTAAAGATCTACACAAAGATAATAAAATGCAAAATAAATGTCTAAGAATTAGTGCACCAATGATAATCTCAAACTGTTACCATTCTTTTAAGAACACATGTAAGCATGGTCCATGATGACTGCTCTTTCCATAGAAGCCTTAAACAATCTATCCCATCAGGAACTTCTGAGGGAAAGTTGTACATAAATGCTTCCTTAACCCCAAAGGTAAATAAGTTTTACCTGAAAGAATAGTTCAGGTGAGTAGTGACTATGTTTAAAGTTTTCAGAGATTTTTGCAGATAGGGACACATTTTTCACAACATTGGGATTGAGTAATAGGAAGTTGCTTACTTATGAAAACTTGATTTGGTTTACTTCCCACCCCTCCCAACACATAGGTTAGCACATTCATAAGTGGGAAGTGTTTGAGTTGGGTCAAGACTCAATGCTTTGTCTTGGGTTTGCATCTCCCTAATGGCCTGAGATTGGGATGAGCAGGAAGTTACAGGAGGATTTAATAGAGTTCTTACGCAAAATGAACCAGTTCTGGTGAAAGGTCATTGACCTGAAACGTTAACTCTGTTTCTTTCTCCGCAGATGCTGCCTGACCTGCTGAATGTTTTCAGTATTTTCTGTTTTTATTTTTAATTTAACTGAAATAACTCAAGTAATGGACATGCTCAGAAAACAGTCTTTGTTTTGCTGGTTGCTGAGAAAAAGTCAAACCATTCCATTAAACAAGTACAACTACCCACACAAGGTTAAAAATTGCAGGTTGCAAAATGTTGGTGTTTTGAGCCTCGAGGCCAGATGGAAATTGGAACTGACCTGAAATGGCACACTCCTATTTCCAATTCAGATACAAATTGAGACTTGCAGCATCTGTTACAGAAACTAAACACCCTTTCAAGGCTGTCCTGCAACTCATGCAGATCAACATGAGCCTACCCCATTGTACATTACAGATTAAACACAAAAGATGATACAGTTTTCATATCCATCAGGCCTCAGTACATAACTGCTGCCCATCAGAACAGAGACTCATTCCCTCCAGCTCCTCAGCCTCTCAATTAAATAAATCTTACTTATTGATGACCTGTGCGAAAAATACTTTAAATGTCTGCTACAGTACTAAACTAATGCACTCACGTTAATTCATTAGAGCCATGATTAGTGATATGCTACTCGTAGTTTTTATTTTTTATAAATGCTAGCAATCTACTGCACTTGTCCGAAGTTCAGTGATTTTACAGATAAAAGGGAGTGTCCAGTTTCTTTTGGGATTGGAAGAACTTTTGGGTATGAAAAGACTTGTGGCTTGCTCTTGTCCCTCTGTGGTACATATTATTGGGTTTGTGACTGGTTCAGACATCTGAGGGGGAATTTTAACCCCCAAGAATGGATGGGTTGGAGTCAGGTGGGAAGTGAAAATACTAATTTTTGCGATTGCGACCGCAACCTGGCTCCACATCCGGGTTTAACATGGGCGCATTTGGATGCACACCCGCAGCCTAATCACGGACCTCCCCGTCATGTCGCCGACCCTCCCCGCGATGTCTCTGACCTTCCTCCGATGTCCACAGCCTCCGATGTCTACAGTCTCCGATGTCTCCGACCTTCCTCCGATGTCTCAGACCTTCCTCCGATGTCCACAGCCCCCGATGTATCCAGCCTCCCCGATGTCTGACCCGCTCTAGATGACCGACCCCCTCGCCCCGCCCCCCCCCCACCCCCCCCCCCCCCCACCCCCCCAACCGCCACTCGCAATGTCAGACTTACCTGGCATCCACTCCCTGGCGACTTTCCCACCCAGCAGGCAGCTAGCCTGTCAATTTGGCTGGCTGTCGCATGGGAAACCCGGAACTAAAATTGTAATCATTCAATTAGGTCGCAATTGCATATTCCAACCCGCCAATTTTACCTCTGGGATTCCCACACAAAAATCTACCCCCCCACCGCACTGCTCTCTTCCTGGCTCCAGGTAAAAATCATGCCCCTGGTATATTAGACAAAGCTTTGGAAACATCTCTTAATGTGGAAAGTAATTATCTTGAGCTGAATGGGTTTAGGCCATTTCCAATTTTTAGTTTTTCTCTTCTTGCACCATAAACTATTAGGCGGGAGACCTGTGCCCCTTGAAGTATCTTCTGTGAAGAGGATGGGCTGGCAACCTGCTCCTGCGCTTCTGTTATTGCCACTTTATAGCTGTTGACTAGGAGTGAATCATCTTTGTATTTTCCTTCCCTTTCAATGGGGAAGCATGGGCACAATTTTAGCCCCCAAGTCGGGTGGGTTGGGGGCAGGGGGGGGGGTGGGCAATGAAAATCACGGATTTCAGGAGTGGGAAAGAATCCCGGCTCCAACCCGCCGACTTCCGCATTCGACCCAGACACATCTGGGTGTGCGCTTCAGGGAGCCGGAAGTCCCGCTGGCAATTAAAGTCGGCAGGATGATATTTAAACCCTCAATTAGGATACTTGAACTTGTTGAAGTGGTTAATTTTTTGTGTATTGAGGCAGGGTGAGGATTTTAACTCTGCCTCCACATGTTTCCCATGGCCTCTGAAACATGCCATGGAAATGGAGGCGAGTTGCAGCCTGCAGTCATTTGGACATTTAAATCCCTGCTCGACAGATGGGGATAAAAGGTGAGTTTTTGCAGCAGGGCAAGCAGTTCTCTCAGACAAACTGGGAGTTCTTTGTGTTTAGACTCAGATTTTTTTTGTTCACACTCAGAATTCTTGTGTTCACACATATTTGTCTACTTTTTGGACCTCCTCAAACTGACATCAGGAGGGGGGGGGTGCAATGATTGTATTCAGCAGTACATCTGAGGAGGAGGCACATCAGCATCTGTGGCAGGCATGGTGTGCAGTTCTGGGACTTGCAGCTCCACAAGACATAGGTGCGCCATGAGGACCTGCAGAAGAGCAGTGAGGGGAACGATGAAGGGCCCGACGTCGCAGGAGGCACACTGAGAGGGTCTATAGGCAGAGACTGAGCTTCTTGAACCTCTCTGAGGAGCAGAGAAGGCTCAGAGTGAGTCTCCAGGTGGTTGCAGACATCTGCGCGCTCCTTCACGCAGCGCTGCTCCCGGATAGGCCTGGTGGCAACGCATTGGCCATGGGAGTTAAAGTCACCACTAGAATCTATTATAAAGGATGTGATAACAGGACACTTAGAAAATAATAATAGGATTTGGCAAAGTCAACATGGATTTATGAAAGGGAAATCATGTTTTACAAACCTATTGGAGTTCTTTGAGGATGTAACTAGTAGAATAGATAAGGGGGAACCAGTGGATGTGGTGTATTTGGATTTTTCAGAAGGCTTTTGATAAGGTCCGACCCAGGAGGTTGGTGAACAAAGTTAGAGCACATGGAATTGGGGGTAATATACTGGCATGGATTAAGAATTGGTTAACCGACAGAAAACAGAGAGTAGGAATAAACGGGTCTTTTTCAGGTTGGCAGACTGTGACTAGCGGGGTACCGCAGGGATCAGTGCTTGGGCCTCAGCTATTCACAATCTATATCAATGATTTGGATGAGGTGACCAAATGTAATATTTCCAAGTTTGCTGATGACGCAAAACTGGATAGGAATGTGAGTTGTGAGGAGGATGCAAAGAGGCTTCAAGGGGATAAAAACAGGCTAAGTGAGTGGGCAAGAACATGGCAGATGGAATATAATGTGGAAAAATGTGAAGTTATCCATGTTGGTAGGAAAAACAGAAATGCAGAGTTTTTTTTAAATGGTCAGAGATTGGGAAATGTTGATGTTCAAAGGGACCTGGGTGTCCTTGTACATGAGTCACTGAAAGCTAACATGCAGGTGCAGGAAGCAACTCGGAAGGCAAATAGTATGTTGGCCTTTATTACAAGAGGATTTGAGTACAGGAGTAAATATTGTCTTACTGCAATTATTTAGAGCCTTGGTGAGACCACACCTGGAGTAATGTGTACAATTTTGGTCTCCTTACCTAAGAAAGGATATACTTGCCATAGAGGGAGTGCAACGAAGGTTCATCAGACTGATTCCTGGGATGGCGGGATTGTCGTATGAGGAGAGATTGAGTAGACTAGGCCTGTATTCTCTAGAGTTTAGGAGAATGAGAGGTGATCTAATTGAAATATACAAAATTCTTACAGGGCTCGATAAGGTAGATGCAAGGAGGATGTTTCCCCTGGCTGGGGAATCTAGTGCCAGGGGTCACAGTCTCAGAACAAAGGGTAGGCTGACTGAGATAAGGAGAAATTTCTTCACTTAGAGGGTGTCACTTGTTTTAATTTAAATATTTTGTACATCCTTAATAAGTTTCTCAGTCACTAGCAAAATACAACAGAAAATCAGCCCTACAAATTATCCAAGTGCTTCCCAGCTATGACAGACAATCGTGGATGAACAGCAAGCATCTGTGATAAAGTCCTAAAAACATATCTGCAACCAAAACCACCATAACCCCTTGGTGTGGTTAACTTTGATGTATCACACCTTCTGATAGTCATAGTAGCTCACCGTTTCATAGAAAACCAATAGAAGTATCTTCTCTAGAACATACAGTTTATATTGTTCTCTAGGAAAATATTATAAGAGAACATAAGAACATAAGAAATTGGAGCAGGAGTAGGCCAATCGGCCCCTCGAGCCTGCTCCGCCATTCAATATAGAGGGAACCATATAATATTACCACAGACCAACAAATTAAGCAAAGTGGGATGCAGTGTGGAAAATTCAACACATCTGTAGATACATTTGTCTAATGACAGAAAGACTAAGGTTGTGGTGCAACACAGCTTTTAACTAACCTGTAAGAAATACTACACACCGCTTATTATTTTCAGAGGTTCGCCATATAAATAAATATTGTGTGAGCCAAAAACAGTTCTCTTGACATCAAATTAAATACATCAAATTTATTGCCTTCTTTTTCTGATGTCACTAGGGTTTATTGCTTGGCTGCTGTGGAGAGATTATAAAACTAATTGGTCTGTGAGAAATCAGTTTATTAACTCATCATTAAAACAGCTTGAGCGTGATCAAACAGTGAAGATTACTTTTTTTTAGAAAAAAAGGTTTTAAAACATTAGGAATCTCTTTATCTGGTACATCGATGACTGTATCGGTGCCGCTTCCTGCTCTCGCCCCAAACTGGAACACTTCATCAATTTTCCAATTTCCACCCCTCCCTCGCCTTCACATGGCCCATCTCTGACTCTTCCCTTCCTCGACTTCTCTATCACCATTTCTGGGGATAGGGTGTCAACCAATATCTACTATAAGCACACCGACTCCCACAGCTACTTTGATTACACTTCCTCCCACCCCTCTTCCTGTACCAACTCTATTCCGTTCTCCCAGTTCCTCCATCGCATCTGTTCTGACTTCCACACCAGTGCTTCCGCTACGTCTTCCTTTTTCCTCAACCAAGGATTCTCCTCCACTGTGGCTGACAGGGCCCTCGACCGTGTCCCTTCCATTTCCCGCACTTCTGCCTTTACCCCTTCCTCTCCCTCAACCACAATAAGGTCCCTCTTGTCCTCACCTTCCACCCCACCAGCCTCCACATTCAACAGATCATCCTCCGCCATTTCTGCTGCCTCCAGCGTAATACCACCACAAAACACTTTTTCCCCTCTGCTTTCAGCATTCCGAAGGGTCCATTCCCTCCACGACACCCTGATCTGCTCTTCCGTCACCCCCAACACCCGCTCTCCTTCCCATGACACCTACCCGTGCAAGCGGAGGAGAAGCAACACCTGTCCTTTCACCTCCTCCCTTCCCACATTCCTGGGCCCCAAACACTCCTTTCAGATGAAGGTGATTTACTTGTACTTCTTTCAATTTAGTATACTGTATTCGCTGCTCATAATGCAGTCTCCTCTACGTTGGGGAGACCAAATGCAGATTGGGTGATCGCTTTGCTGAACACCTCCCTTCAGTCTGCAAGTGTGACCCTGAGCCTCCGGTTTCTTGCCATTTTAATTCTCCGCACCACTCCCACTCTAACCTCTCTGTCTTCGGCCTCTTATACTGTTCCAATGAAGCTCAATGGAAGCTTGAGGAACAGCAATCTTTCGATTGGACACTTTACAACCTTCCGGACTGAGCACTGATTTCAGTAACTGCAGATCAAAACCACTGCTCCCATTGTTTCAGACAGCAGATGTTGGTAATGATTCTGCTGATGCCATATATAGCTCCTCTAGACCCATCGTTTTTCTTTACTTGTCCCATTACCAACCCCTTTTGCCTTGCACCATCATCACTTTTGTCAGTCAGTCCTGCCCTCCACCCTATCACAGACCTCTCCCTTTTGTTCTTTCTTCCCCTCCCCCTCCTTTCTCCAGCTCTTTACTTGCTTAAAAACTGTTAAATCTCTAACTTCTTCCAGTTCTGATGAAAGGTCATCGACCTGAAACGTTAACTCTGTTTCTCTCTCCACAGATGCTGCCTGACTTGCTATGTGTTTCCAGCATTTTCTGTTTTTATTTCAAATTTCCAGCATCTGCAGTATTTTGCTTTTGTTGGCATTAGGAATGTGCTCTTCCCCCTGACAGAAGAAGAGCCTTGAAAGACCATTCACCTCTCAGATTGTTTGGAAATATTTTAATGCATATCAGCAGGAATGGATCCAGTGCTGTACCATAAATAGAGTGACACCCAGGCCTGCAAAAAAAATCACATAAATTACAACTTCAATATACAAATTCTGTACACTGGTGCTTAATTCACTGTGGCACAGACTCCAGCACAGAAACCAACAGTACAGCCCCCAATACACTGCTGCAGGACAAATAAGTTCACACAATTAGACACAATCACATACATGTTTTTTATCTATTCACAAAATAAATTAGAAATCTTGTAAGGAACAGTTTTGGTGCAGGGATGTTTTCTTTGATATTTTAATGTGGAAGACTGCAGCTGTTTGAGTTAAATTGTTTGTCAGTGTGAGCCCAGAACATGGGTTCAGCATGGCTCGAATTCATGCTTAGGTTAGTCATTGCATCTCCTCTACAAGAAGGTCAGGAGAAAGATACGAGTCATTAGAAATACTAAATTAGTACAAACATTTTTTAATAAGGGCCAGTGAAACATGCTAGTTGCAAAGTTAAGAGAGCATGAAGTAACTAGTATTGATATGACACACAAAAGGTCAGCGAGTGACTTCATTACCTCTCAGATGCATTTGTTCAACGATTTTACCAAAGTCACAACATGCCTGTGTGTCATCTAGTCCTGAAACCAAATCTGATTTCCAATGTGCCCGGCTTAGCACAGTGATACAACTGCCAGACTGCTCTCCATAAACACCATTTGAATCTGCTGGATAATTTAGACTAGTGCAAAAGTATCACTTGTATTTTTAAATTTTGAACTTCCAAGCAGAAAGAGATCACTCTCACCAGGACACAAATTGCACCTCCAGCTTCACAGCTGATGCAACCGCACAAAATGGGATCCCCAATGTGTGGATTCCAAAGTACTTTCCCTCCGTAAATGTCATTTTGCTTCAGAATTATGCAGCATTTCATTGTTTCTACACATATTTTCCCTTCTGGCACTCATCGAGTGAGAATTGAAAGTCACTGTCCTTGTAAAGCGGGTGCCTAACTGTCCAATATGGCAGGCAGTACGCACACGCACATTCTGCGCTGGAAGTGCATCGCCTGCTATATTGGTAATGGCTGAAGTATAGGCGTCCAGCACCTGAAACAGGCATTAGGATCTTTGCATATGCAAATATGAGGCCTAACCCCTATTACAGGTCTCTATCCTGAAATTGGGCTGCCTTGAATGCTGCTGGCGCCGGGCCTGTTGTGTTCTGGTTAACTAAGTCTACATGCGGCCTAATCAGCGGTCCTTAAAGGGATGCTGGAGGCTGCCACCGAAAAGGTAAGTTTTTTTTAAAAAATGCAAGTCACGAAGACCGTTGCCGGCCCCCATTCTGTCCCCTCCCGATTGCTTCCCCCCCTCATAGGACCTACCTGAGCGCCGCTGCCAATGATATTGTAACCTGAAATTTAAATCCGCTTCGCCGGCCAGCAGTCTGGGGATGCGTAGTCGGCGTCCGCCGCTCGCCGGTCTAATTTAATGAGGCTTGAAGCCCAATATCTAGCCTGCTTCAGGCCTACCCATTGCACCGCAGGGATCGTTCCCTGTGCTAATTCACGCCGGCATTTCAGCGCTACCCAATTTCACTCCCATTGCCTCCAGGAAACGTCACCATGTTTAGGTTAGTGTTATGTATGCAGTTAAATACCAGTATAATATTCTGGGAACAAAAAGCCCATGAAATAGGAACATTCAGTAAGAGCTGCAATAGCAGTTTAAATATTGAAACTATGATACATGTGCTGTATGAGGAACATCTCCATAAATTAGAAAATAAAACCCTATATCAAGCTTAACAAACAATGATTCAAATGAGATGTCAAACTCCATTTTTACACTTAAAAATTATTTTTTAAGATTCCTCATTTGCACATTGTGTCCAGGCTTGCCCTGGTGTTAGGCTTGCTTCTGCCAAGCTATCTGGTCAAAGCAGTAGTTTAATGACATGTTTGCATCATGGGGGCTTGTGTCTCTCATTAGGGAGGTGAAGTGCCTGCAACACATTGACATGACATAGTTTGAGCACAGCAAAATCTACTTATGGCAATTTTTAGTAGCAGGAGCTAGGTATGCAGTTGGGTTAGATGCAGAAGTCTCATTTGTTCTGCTAGTAAGTGCAGTCTGTTTAATTTTCAACATGGAATGCTCCTCTAACATTCTTTTCAGAATGTCCATCTTCTTCTAAATGTAATTAGTTGGCACTTGCTTCCACAGGGATCTGCTAATGTACGTGCAACCAATGGAAAAAAAGGTTAATCAGCAGTGGAATAAACACAGCTGCATCTTTAATAAGAAGCATCAAACACACAACTATGGTTTATAAATTGAGACTGATGTGTTTAGAGTATGATTATTTTCACATATTCAACCTTCAGTAACCAGTCTAGTTGAATCCAGAGCAGTTTGCTTAATCCTGATATCACTGAATATCTGAGCCCTGTTTGTAGCTCAGAGTACACCGTGTGTGGGTCATACTGACATGAACTGGATGTCATACCACTGTGATTATACAGAAGGCTGTTCCTGGATGTGATCCTCCTGCTGCACGGATCTAAGTAGATTACGGGGGGGGGGGGGGGGGGTGGGGGGTGAGGAGTATTTGTGCTGAAGGAATATCTAAGCACATGATCCACAGCAGCTTTGAAAACTATTACTCTGTGTGACACTAGCCGCACAGAGCAGAAATCTTAAATTTGATTCCCAGTTGGTACTACAAGTACTAACTGGAGAAGAGGAATCATATTTTTGATTGCTATCCAAAGATCCCTGTTGTAAAGTGAGCTCAGGTCTGATGGAATCCATGGGAAGATTACAGAAAACTTCATAAACATGTCAAAGAAATAATTAAAAGAGCAAAGAGGGAACTGGAAATGAGTTTGCTGAACATAGCAGTATGAATTTCTCTCGGTGTCATTACAACAAGAGGGCAGTTAGGGAAGAGGTGAGAACTTTAGGGTGCTAATGGAGATGAAACTGAGGACGAGGAGGGAATAGTTAGTATATTAAATGAATACTCCTTGAAGTATTCACTAGAGAAGATTAGAGTAACATGCCCTACTGTGACAAAAGTAATCAATGCACTCTTAAAGACCTGACATCAATGAGAATAAGGTTGTAAACCAGTTTAAAGGGCTCAAAATAAACAAATCACCATTGTTGGATGGTATCATCCCAGGGTATTGAGAGAATATGGGTGAAAAGTATTAACAATAATCAAGACCAAGTCAGAGAATGTTGGGGAGATCCCACTAGATTGGAAACTAACTAATGTAGTACACATATTCAACAAAGGGAATTAATCTAACCTGGGAAACCACAGATCCATCAGCCTAACATTAATACTTCATAAAGTATGGAATCAAACATCAGAAGAAAAGTTGAGGAGTATCTGTATGAGAATTATCTAATAAATACAATCCAACATAGCTTTAAAAGAGAAGGACCATGCCTGACTAACGTCCTTGCCCTTTTTGAGGAAATGACATGTTGAGTGGGCAGTGGAAAACCAAATGATGTGGTTGGTTAGATTTCCAAAAAGCCTTTGTTAAAGTTTCTCATGAAAGGCTGCTTTTGAAGCTGAAACTAATGGGAATTCAATGTAAAACCTGGGCATAGATAAGGAATTAGTTGAAGAAAACAGTAGAAGTACTGGGTGGAATGTCACAGGGTTCATTGCTGGACCTCTACTGTTCCTAATTCCACATTAATGATTTGCACTAATGCAAAAACTGAATGCAAACTGGTCAAGTTTGCAGATAATACTAAACTAGGAGGGGGGCAGTCGAGACATACGAAGCAGGGACCTGCAAAAGAAATTGGATAAAATCCGCAATTGGCAGATGAAATTCAATACAGATAAGTGCAAAATACTATACATGGATGGTGTAAGAACACTAATGGATGGTGTAGAAATAGCTACAAGTGAAGCATAAAAATGAACTGCTTTTCTTAGCTTAACGTGTCAAACTGCAGTGGGGCAACAATAAACAAAGATAGAACACTTAATTATATTGCTGGGTCAGTTGAGTGAAAATTGGAAGATGTCATGCTAAAACTGTGCAAAGTGCCTTGGTCAAACCATACTTTTGAGTACTGTGGTCAGGCTGATCCCTAATGTCAAAAAATTCAGTTATGAGGTAAGACTGGAGAAACTAGTGCTGAGAGGGGACCATATACAAAATATTAACTGGGATAAGATAAACCCAGAGCACTTCTTCAAGATATGCCGAATGCTACAATAAAGGGACATAGGTTAAAACTGGTGAAAGCAGTTAACACCATTAAAATTTTGTGACAAATGGAGAGGTCACAGTCCAGAAGTCTCAACAAAGATAGCACAGAACCTTACAATTGGGTTCTTTGTTTCTTAATCAGTGTAACATTTTGAAATAGTGGAAAGACTTTCTGTAAGAATGGCTTATTTATTAATTAAAACCCTCAAATGGGTAAATGATTCTTGGCAAATGTAGCTCAATGAGCATAAACCTAAATGGTTCAAAAAGATAATCAGAGGTGAAAAAAGAAAAATTAACTTCACAATGTTACTTGATACATTTAGCTAAGAATTCAAAATATAAAATGCAATGTCAGTTAGCTAAGAGTATCACAAAATAAAGCCTTGACAAGTGTGCCACCTGCTGGATTCTGCAATGGATTGCTCTTAAAATATCTAATAAACATGCTTCCTCTGATTCAAATGTTATCACTATCACCTCCATGGTTTCAAGATCCATTCTCAGTAAGTTTTTTCTGAGATGGATTAATATTTTTTTCCTTAAAGCTATTTAAAAAAAAATAATTCCCAGCTTACCTTATCAAAACATGTGTAGTGATTGTGGATAGGACTTATGAAAGTAAATCACAGACAAACGTCCTCAGTGGGACTGTCCAGGAACACAAGCAATAAGCAGAGTTGACATAGAATCATAGAAAGGTTACAGCATGGAAGGAGGCCATTTGGTCCATCAAGTCCGTGCCAGCTCTATGCAAGAACAATCCAGCTAATCCCACTCCACTGCCCTTTCCCCGTAGCCCTGCAATTTTTTTCCTTTCAAATACTTATCCAGTTTCCTTTTGAAGGCAATGATTGAATCTGCCTCCACCACCCTCTCGAGCAGTATATTCCAGATCCTAACCACTCGCTGCGTAAAAAAGTTTATTCTCATGTCCCCTTTGGTTCTTTTGCCAATCACCTTAAATCTATGTCCTCTGGTCCTTGACCCTTCCGCCAATGGGAACAGTTTCTCTCTATCTACTCTGTCTAGACCCTTCATGATTTTGAATACCTCTATAAAATCTCCTTGCAACCGTCTCTGTTCCAAGGAGAGCAACCCCAGCTTCTCCAGTCTATCCACGTAACTAAAGTTCCTCATCCCTGGAATCATTCTAGTAAATCTCTTCTGCACCCTCTCAAAGGCCTTCACATCTTTCCTGAAGTTCGATGCCCAGAACTGGACACAATACTCCAGTTGTGGCTGAACCAGTGTTTTATGTGTATGTACGTATTTGGATGAATTTTGTGCACATCAAGGTGAAAGATATTAATGCTGGGGAGTGAATTTTTTTTTTCCACTTTGTCACTGCTGTCAGCATCAAGCAGGTCAAATGCAACACAGCCAGCTGCAAAGGGGCAAGTTTGGTTCAAGCAATATCTTGCAAAAAAAACCTACATCAATGTGGAGCCTCTTAGCCACATGTGTACACCACACCAAACATGTTGGTCAATTAGATTCTGTTGTTCTACCTGTATTCTACTTCAGCTGAGAGTATTGGACACAGCAAAGGCAGGGGGTCCTGACAATGTCCCGGCTGTAGTGCTGAAGACCTGTGCTCCAGAACTAGCTGCACCTCTAGCAAAGCAGTTCCAGCACAGCTACAACACCGACATCTACCTGGCAATGTGGAAAATTGTCCAAGTAGGCTCTGTCCACAAAAAGCCAATTACCATTCCATCAGTCTACTCTTAATCATCAGTAAAGTGATGGAAGGAATCATCAACAGTGCTGTAAGTGGCACTTATTCACCAATAACCTGCTCACCAATGCTCAGTTTGGGTTCTGCCAGGACCATCCGGTTCTAGCCCTCATTACAGCCTTGGTCCAAACATGGACAAAAGAGCTGAATTCCAGAGACCAGGTGAGAGTGATTGCCCTTGACACCAAGGCAGCATTTGACCGAGTGTGGCACTGAGGAGCCCTAGTTCTGGGGGTGAGAGAGCTGGCACCTCCCTCCACATCACATGAAAAATATTTTTTTGAGGCTTCCTCCCATGGAGACTCAGCAGTCACTCTCTCTCTCCTCTGCTCAATCTACTGAAGAAGGGCTTAGATATCAGTTTCATTGGAAGTTTGACATTTTTTTGTTCATCCTTGCACTGCCTTTGTCTCTTCTTTGGCAATCTTTGCAAGATCCTCCAGAGGAGTGTTCTTGCAAAATTAGACAAAATTGCACACAAGCCACCCAATGCAGCTATTTAAATATTAAAGTAACCAAAACAGATATGGAATGGGTGTTCTGTAATACATCTATAAAAAATGCTGCCTTCAATTTAATGAAGATAAGCTAAATTCTTGCAAATTCTTTCAAAAATGACAATTATATGAATAGTTTTTAAGCATTGGCATTGTCCAACTCAAGGCATCTGATGTTTAATTTAACAACCAAAGAAGTAAATCTGCAGAATAAAATAATGTACTTTTAATCCCAATGTCAGACTGTGCATGTGTGTCCATTTGTACATTTTCCTAATGTTGTAATATCTGTTTCTTCCTGATTTCAGTTGTTCATGTTAGTGATGTTAGTGTTTCCTGTGGTGTCAGAACATCTATTCATATCTAATGTTGAGTGTACATGGGTTCCTGATGATAGAATCTGCCTGCATATTCTCCTGGTGCCATGTACGTTTATTCCTGATGTGAAAGCATGTACAAGTATTTGTTTTCCTCTGTTCAAATTTTCCTCTTAGCAAGGATGGGGCTAATGCCCAAGTGGGACAGGATACCAGTGACTGTGTTTTGCACAGGTTAGAGTTTATAGAGAGAGGAGATGGTAGACCATCAATGAGGACATTGGAGACATCTGGAAGTGACAAAAGTGTGGGTAAGGGTTTCAGTGGCAGTGGAGCTGAGATAGAGGTGTGTAACTAAGCTAAGTTGGCATTGTAACTAAGCTGATTTTTTCAGTTAAAGTAACACTGGGGTCCTAATTATATTATAGGATCATATAACATATCATTCATGAGGCTCCCACCTGCCTGTAGCGGGAACCTCGGGTGACTTGAAAGTCGAGAAGATAAAATGGCGCGGGGCAGGAATGGAGAGACCTTAGGCTAGCAAGTGGACTTGCCCCATTTTAAGCCCTCTCACGCACCATTCTTACCAAGCGGGGATGGGAGGGGGTGGTGTAGGGGATGGGTGTTAAAATCGACCTACCGTGTCTAAACAGTATGAGGTAGCAATAAATAGGATACTGTGTTACATTTCAAAATCAGTTAATTTCAAATCTCCAGAAATCATGCGGAAGTAGCACAGTACTCTGCCCATCAGTACTCAAGTACAATTCTGGTTGGTGAGTCATAAAAGGGGCCATTCCCAGGCCTTAGAGGCAGTGCAGAGGAGAGCAAAGAGACTAATCCCCAATTTTAGAGGGATAAACTATGAGGCATGAGTTGATAAATGAGAGGTCTTCATTCTCAAAAAGAAACATCCCTAACGGGATAGTATAGAAGTATTGAACCGCATCTGCCATAGTACTGTCCAGCTGCAAATATTGTCAGGGTCCTTCTTTAGTTCCTTGGCTGCTTTATCAGAATTGACTTTCATTGTTCCCAGTTCCCCATCCTAGCCCAATAAAAATTTGATCAACTTGCATTGAGTCTCTGAATCCAGGTCATTCACAAAAAATAGAAATAGGAGACCATCAACAACTCCTGGGGGTCTCCCCAGTTTGATACAATTCCTCTAACTACTACACACTCCTTCCTCTCTTTCAGCTAATCTTGTCCACCTCCAATAATTGCCTAGGAGACTTTTCAGTTTGTATAACAGTTTTTCATGCAAAACTTTATTGAAAGCTTTCTGCAAGTCTACAGACACTACATCATAGGGCCTTCCAACTTCCAGTTTTACATCACTTCCTCAAAGAGTTTGGTCAGGTAGGAACTCCCCACTTCTCCCATGATGGCTGCCATTTACTAGGTTATTTTCATATATGTAATCCTCATGTTTGTTTCTAATGATTGGTGAAATAATGAAATCAGTTACTAATGGGTCTGTAGGTAACTGGGTTTGCTTTATTGCTTTTGAATATCATACCATGTTGGATGATTTCCATTCCAGTAGGACCTCCACTCTATTCATTTGACTCGCTCATGTTAACTGTCAGCACTTCATAAATGTTATCCCTAATCTCACTTAGCACTCAGTTTATGTAGCCTGTCCTTGGGGATATATTTGTCTTCTCTAGTGCCTCTTTGCAAAGGATAGCAGGATCATGGAGTTTAATTGTAACAACAGGTAGCATATCACCAAGTGCCTTTTCTAGTGAATCCTTCTAGAGAACTAATAATTTAATATGCTACCCATGTTTAGCTCATCCTCAGTTTCAACCACATTTGCATCCTTAAGGGATCTCGATTCTCCTTTGACAATGCTGTTGGCATGATAATACTCTTGTGTTTGGCTTCTACAGCTCTGCTGACTTCATGTCCCCTGACTCTGCCTTTTTTCATATTACATTCTGGTGCCTAAATCATAACCTGCATCAGTTATGAAGTGCAGCATTTAAGAAGCTTGCAAAACTATTTTTTTCTCTTCTCTGAAAGAAATATATTTTTCCTCTGAAGATATGACAATTTTTCCTGTCATTTCTGATATTTTCCCCTACATTCTATTTCTCTATTTAATAGATTTGTGAGGTGGTTATGAATCCTAATACTGGGATCTCAATACAATTGATCTTTCAGTTGATCATTTTAATTGTTCTTTCAGAAGAAACTTGTTAGTGGAAACATTTGCTCAGGTGCAAACTCATTTCCCTATTCACTCTAATGGAAAACCAGTACTTTGTAATACTGAGGATGGCTGCTTTCCAGTACGTTCTTAGGCAGTCTTGTACCTCGCCTATACTGGACTATTAAAATAAAAAGCAAGTGGCAATGTTTCAGTTTCATACATTTAACCATTACAGCCTATTTTAATCAAAAAGGGAGCCACTGGCTCGGTTTATTGGTCATTTCCCATTACGCAGAATTCTTGTTCGTTTATGATCAACATAGATTATAAACCATAAGCAAAATAATGGCGAACATTGATTTTGCATACCAAACCCGTATTACCTTGCAATGAACCAACCTGGTCCTGTTCAGACAAATGTGTTAGTTTGACAGTCTTGGAGACTCTTTAATGTCATTAGAGATCGCTAGTGCGTACCACAGTTTATAACAATTAATAGCACCCAGGGGCAGTAATCTTGTACTGCAGATGGCTCCATTTGAAAAGTATACACAAAGTACAATAGAACCTTGTTTTTCCTACCAGAAACTTCAGCCTCAACAACATGAGTCCAGATAACTTTGTGAAGAGTCTAAATAAGTCCACAAGCTGGATACTGAAACATGATTTAACATTATTAGCAACACCACTTTAATTCCAAGAACTTCCAGCAAAGGAGATTTTATTCCGTTACTTCAGGACAGGATTTCACCATGTTACCAGTAAAATAACAGCGCTACCCATGTGCTGAATCAGAGATTAACCAATTTATTACAAATGTAATGGATAGGGCAAGATGCTTAAACAGGAGAACAAAAATAAACACACAACATAAAAGAAAACTAAAATATTTGAAACTGAAAAATTTGGAGCTGGAATGAGATTATTATTTTTTCCATGGACCAGATAAACACTACGGTCAAATGATGACTAATTTGAAAACTGTAACATGGAACAGCTATCAGGATTGGGATTTTCTTTGCCTTAGCACTTTGGGAAGTATATACAACACATTCTGTAACTCTCCTGCTTCCTCGCTACTCATTCCCAAACTATGACATTTTCCTGACTCCTGAGAGCAATTCTCCTGGTCCATGGACCAAGATAACTGAAGGAAATATGATTTGAAGCTAAATATTGCACTTAGATTTTGCTTAAAAGTAATTGCTATAGAGTAATGCGTATATTGCTCTATTTACACTGTTCTTCCATGGTGGTCTTGACAACCCTTGCTCACAATAAAAATAATTACATCTGAGCCAATGGAATTTTCAGCCCTGCATTATGGCAGAACTGTATAACAAAGTAGAGGCAAATTCCCTTATGATAATCTCCATTTTTTTTAATTCGTTCATGGGATGTGAGCATCGCTGGCAAGGCCAGCATTTATTGCCCATCCCTAATTGCCCTTGAGAAGGTTCCATTACTGAAGCCTGCAGTCAAAAAAAAGATTGGTTTCCAATCTGCACTTGTGACATCTTTGATCGCTGACATGGGCACTTTAATTCAGCATTTAAAAAAGAAATCTAAGAACATTATGGGCCGAAAATTGCTCCGAGCGGCAAATTAGCAGTGGTCGCTGCTCGTTAGATTTAAATTCACCCACTAAGTTACCGCCTTCATTTTGGCGGCAACTTCCTTGAACTGCGAGTTCAAATAATATCATTGTTCTTTCCCGGGCTGCGTGAGTGGTGAAAGGATCGCCACGCCCCTCAACCAATCAGCTTGAAGCAAACCACACTGTGAGAACCAGGAAGTGCAGTTCATAGACAAACAGTACAGACTAAAAACCCGGATGTGCCCAAAAAGGCATTATAAAATGACAGAGAAAGCGAAATAAAGAGGATAAAATTTAAAAAAGAGATAAAAGAGACAGAAGGAAAAAGTTTTTTAAAAATTATTTTTTTAATTACATTTTGTTTTAAATATTCAAAAACTATTAAAATCAGGAGTAATGAAAGTTCACATTTTTAAAAGTTAATTTCTAGTGTCAGAGAGGTTGTTTGGCAGTCATTAAGACTTACCATGTGGCTAAACCATGGTTTAGACTTAAAAAACTGAATGTACATGTTTTGTGGTGAAATTAGTTCATTTCCAGCTGGGCAGGTGAGCAAGTTGGTGCTGGTCCGTTGATTCTATTGATTGCAGCCGGCGATATCCCTTTAAGGCGAAGCTGACACATTGCGGCGAACCAGGTAGATCAAGTTCCAGATTTCCGCGTTTAACTGCGCATATGCAGTTGCCAGAACTTGCTCTTCTATTTCGCCACAATAACGGCGAGCGCTGTTAGGCTCACCATTATTTTAAAAGCAATTTCTGGCCCAAGATGTTTGTCCAATTGCTCCCTCAGAAACTTTGAATCAGAAGAGTCTCCAACTTTTTTTAAACCACTTGGATGACAGGCAACTTGCATCCATTTCTGTTTGAGCTCAGAACAAGGAGCTTTATTCCATTCACAAAGATATTTAGAAAACAAAGATGTGAGCAAAAACTCCATAAAGTAAAGCACAAGGATATACCACCAGTAATTGCCATCCCTCCATTGCCAAGATTTTAGAAACTTCAGCCAAAAATCATAGCAGCAATAACTATACCCAGCATTCCTCTGGAGGAAAAAGAAGGCAGTAATAAATAACATTAGGTATACTGTACAAAATATTTTAAGACAGATGCCCTTCAGGCACGGGCAAGTCTCCTTAAATACACTAAATGTTTATTTGCATCTTATACGTTAATTTTCTTATTATAATATCTACAAGAACAAATATAAAGTGGAAAATTTTCCTCCAACAAAATTGAACATGAACCATTCTGTCAACCAGAATAGCTCACATAGTCTGGTTAATTATCAGCAGGTGGCAGTGGAAGTGACAAAAAGATGGGAACAAAATCAGCATTGTCACATAAACAATGGAAACTGTACAACTCCTCGGCAGTATTTAGAGTTGAGACAAAAGATTCAGTTCAGTGTAGAGGAGCTGAATGGGGTGCAACTGCTTTACTTGTGGTTGAATCACAACTTTACAAGGCAAGGGAATAGATATAATACATCACAACTTCCCAATTTTGGAATAGGCAGGGAGCCATTCTGCTAGCTGCCCTGGCATTGACTGCTAGTTCCGAGGTTTTCAGCTGGAACTGATGGTAGATGTTGAATTGCAGCCATCTATACTTGGACATGAGATTTAAATGATAGGATAATGATAGGAATACGTAATCTGACATATTTCCCATCATTAACGAGTTAGCAACGCTGGAAGTTAGGAAGGACACCGCATAAATATTTTTCTTACAGCTAACTCATAACATATACTTTGATCTTTCACATCTTTCTTCAATGACAGCCAGGTCCCAATGCAAATTAAACTTATGACATATACAGTGGGCCTAAAAATGTTCTCTTTCACATTTCAGAATTCCTAGGCATGCAATGGAAGGGCATTCCCTGGTCCATATTCAGGATCCAGAACAGAGCTGAGGTACAATTATGGCAAAAAAGAAACTGTATGTAAGGAGGGGGAGCACTAGCTACATTGCCCTATCACTGAGTGCCCTGGAGAGGGAGTCAATCTCACAATAGGCACAACTCTTTGGCAAAACCCTTCATGGAAGGAACCAGGAGTTAGCAATTGGTGATGAGCAAACCTGGTGTGCTGCGGTGGACTTGGACATCTAGAACGTTAAGGTAACTGGCGTGCTGCAAGCTGCCAAGTAGGTCCTTTGACTATGCAGAAGGCATGAGTTGCTCATATAGCCAATGAGAAAATTTAGACTTAGGACAACAATTGCTCAAAGGCATTACTGAAGGTTGGGTATGAGAACACGTGAGAGAGAGAGAGGGAATTAGCTTCTGAAGCCCCACACCTCCAATTGTTCGAACCACCATTCAGTGAGGTAGGTTGATGTGGTCAGGAGGATGGTGGCAATATATTCATACATTTTATCACTTGTGCTGCTGACCATGCACACTTATGAAGTGCTCTTGGTATCTGTCATCCACTTAGCAAAGGCTCAAATCTGCGCTTGTCAGTTGTCTAACCAATTAACGAGTATCCTCCCTGGGGTGGGGGAAGAGTAATAGAGATGGGCACGGATTTGGGAGATGACAACACGTTCAAGGACTTTAGAGAGGAAAGGGAAGTTGGACATGGGGCGGTAGTTTGCAAAAACAGAGGGTTCATGGGTGGGTTTTTTGAGGGGGGCGATGACGGCAGATTTGATGGGGAGGGGAACAGTACCTGAGGGGAGGGAACCATTAACAATATCAGCTAACATGGGGTCCAGGAAGGGAAGTTGGGTAGTCAGCAGTTTGTTGGGAATAGGGTCGAGGGAGCAGGAGGTGGGTCTCATGGTCAAGATGAGCTCGGAGAGGGCATGAGGAGAGATAGGAGAGAAACTAGAGAAAGATACAAGTTCAGGTCTTGGGGAAGTTTGGCTTGGTGGGCTAGGGGAAGGGAGGGAATCAGCAGAGGCAGCTGAACGGATGGTCTCAATCGTAGTGACAAAGTAGTTCATGAGCTCCTCGCACTTCTTGTTGGAGGTGATGGTGGAGGAGGCAGAGGAAAGGGGTTTAAGAAGATGCTTTGTAGTGAAGAGAAGCTGGGGGTTATCTTTGCATTCCAGGAAGATCCTGAAATAGTGAGCAGTTTTGGCAGAGGAGAGCAGGAACCGATAGTGCTTTATGTGGTCCAGCCAGATCTGGCGATGAATGGCTAAACCAGTTGTCCGCCATAAACGTTCATGTCTGCGTCCCTTGGACATAAGGGACAATAAAGTACTTTTGGAGCATAGTCACTTTTGTAATGTGGGGAAACATGGCAGCCAAATGGCAGCAAGGTCCCACAAACAGCAATGAGATAAATTACTGGATAATCTGTTTATCAGTGGTATTATTTGAGGGATAAATGTTGCCATTATGAATTCCCATGGTCTTCAAATAGTGTCATTGAATCTTTTACATCCACCTGAGAGGGCAGACAATGCCTCGGTTTAATGTCTAACCTGAAAGACAGCACTTCTGACACCGCAGCACTCCCTCAATACTACACTGTATGTCAGCCTACATTATATGCTCAGGTCTTCTGACTCAGAGGAGAGTGTGTTACCACAGAGCCAAGCCTAACACCCGGAATGAAGTATTTATGGCCTAATAATAAGATTGCATTGTAAGGGGCTACATTAGTAATCAGCCATACAAGGAGAGAGCTGCCATTGTGCTAATGTCAGAAACTAGTCCAGTGTATGAGAGGATTTCGCTACAAATTGGGTTAAAAGCAAATGAATAACTTAAGGTCATAAATTAGCAGCTCGGGCCCAATGAAGTTAGATATGGACCACACAGTTTCCAACTCATGCAGTAACAAACAGACCAAAAGAGCCCATGGAATGCATTAAATTTGGTGAAATTGTGATAAAATACAGTCGCATGGTGCTCATATGTTTCAGCATCAACTCATTTTGCCTTGGAGTTTGTCAAGGCTCAGAATTCTTTGGCCATTTTTCAACATTAAAGATTTGGACATAAGCAGTTTTTTAAACAGTGTTCAGCCCCATGCTGAGTTGTGGATGCATTGGCAGATGAGAAGTATTTAAAATCATCAGTTGTTTTGCACAGATCCCAAACAATGGGCAATCCATTAGAAATGCCTGGTCATTGAGGGAGATATCTAGCACCTTGGTGTTGACAAACCCTTTTGATCTCTGTGAGTCATGGAGAGAAGCTTTTAAAAATCTGATCACAAACAGCAGCCAGGGTGCAAGGAGAGAACTTCTGCTCTGGTCAGGTAGAGTTTGTGCTTGTACATTAAGTAAAGGGCCCACTAAAGTGGGCTAGTGTATGCGTGTTGCTTAGTTATTTTTGTAACAGCAAGCAAACGAAAGTTATACTGACTGTACCGAGTGTGTAGGGAAACCTGATTTCCTTTGATTCTTGAACCTGGACAAATAGTCAAGCAAGAAAGTCCCCGCTCACGGTAGTTTTGTTAATCAAAAATAATTATTTAATGATGTTATAATTCATATGAGCATTCATGAAGCAAAATCAAACCATACATATGACCTCACTTTTATCCGTTACACACTTAATAATTTGCAAAGTTATTATTTATTGATTTAACAATTTACACACACATCAGAGAAATCATTAATACATATAACCTTAAACCAAGGATTTTTCATCAAGGCAGCAGAGAAGTGATCAGCTTCTTGAACCTTGAGGTTCTCTTCTTCTTGCACAATGTTCGACTGTAGTGTGGTACAGACTGTTTCCCACCATGAAGTGTTTTTATATGGTTTTGGACCAATGAGATGTAGGATTGGGGGAAAAGCTCCATTTGTTACTAAGACCAGGTCTCTTTGATGTAGTTTAAGACCATGTGCTCGAACCGTGGAATGCAAGAGGCCCCTATATTATCTCTGTTTATGGCCTTCCATGCTGAGATCGAAGTATGTGGCCCCTATTCTATATACACAGACTAGGTTTTATAACAGTCTTGTCTTCAATTCGGTGTGGGGCCTTCTTCAAATCCTTTTTATGGCCTTAATTTCTTGTTTCATGTAGTACTTGTCCCTTTCTTATCAGTCATGTTTACAAGTCAAAAACCTATTAAAATCTTCTGAAAGCTTTTTCAATGTTTCTATCTTTGCAGGCTTGTTTCAAACTTCTTGTAATAGTTTTCCCGAATCATAACTTTGTTGTAAACAACCTTTCATGTATACGTCTCATAGTCAACATGCTACCTTGTAAATTCCAGCAATCTCCTTTTCTTACACTATCCCATACTGTGATAAAAGCTTATGTTTCCAAAAGACAGGATTTGTTTTAAACCAATTATGTCTACATTACTGTAAGAACATAAGAAATAGGAGCAGGAGTAGGCCACATGGCCCCTCGAGCCTGCTTCACCATTCAATCAGATCATGGCTGATCTTTGACCTCAACTCCACTTTCCCACCCGATCCCCATATCCCATGATTCCCCTAGAGTCCAGAAATCTGTCTATCTCAGCCTTGAATACATTCAATGACTCAGCATTCACAGCCCTCTGGGGTAGAGAATTCCAAAGATTCACAACCCTCTGAGTGAAGAAATTCCTCTTCATCTCAGTTTTAAATGGCCGACCCCTTATCCTGCGACTATGGCCCCTAGTTCTAGACTCTTCAGCCACGGGAAACAACCTCTCAGCATCTACCCTGTCAAGCCCCCTCAGAATCTTATATGTTTCAATTAGGTCACCTCTCATTCTTCTAAACTCCAGACAGTATAGGCCCTTTCTACTCAATCTCACCTCATAGGACAACCGTCTCATCTCAGGAATTAATCTTGTAAACCTTCGCTGCACTGCCTTTAAGGCAAGTATATCCTTCCTTAGATAAGGAGATCAAAACTGTACACAGTACTCCAGGTGAGGTCTCACCAAAGACCTGTACAATTGTAGTAAGACTTCCTTTCTTTTGTACTCCAACCCCCTTGCAATAAAGGCCAACATTCCATTTGCTTTCCTAATTGCTTGCTGTACCTGCATGCTAACTTTTTGTGTTTCTTGTACGAGGACACCCAAGTCTCTCTGAACAGCAACATTTAATAGTTTCTTACCATTTAAAAAATATTCTGTTTTTCTATTCTTCCTACCAAAGTGAATAACCTCACATTTCCCCACTTTATACTCCATCTGCCAACTTCTTGCCCACTCACTTAACCTGTCTATATCCCTTTGCAGACTCTTTGAGTCCTCCTCACAGCTTACTTTCCCACCTAGCTTTGTATCATCAGCAAACTTGGATACATTACACTTGGTCCCTTCATCTAAGTTGATAATGTAGATTGTAAATAGCTGAGGCCCAAGCACCCATCCTTGTGGCACCCGACTAGTTAGAGCCTGCCAACCTGAAAATGGCCCGTTTATCCCTACTCTCTGTTAACCAATCCTCTATCCATGCTAATATATTACTCCCAAACCCATGAACCCTTATCTTGTGTAACAACCTTTTATGTGGCACCTTATTGAATGCCTTTTGAAAATCCAAATTTTTTTTTGTTTTTTATTCGTTCACGGGATGTGGGCGTCGCTGGCAAGGCCGGCATTTATTGCCCATCCCTAATTGCCCTCGAGAAGGTGGTGGTGAGCCGCCTTCTTGAACCGCTGCAGTCCGTGTGGTGACGGTTCTCCCACAGTGCTGTTAGGAAGGGAGTTCCAGGATTTTGACCCAGCGACAATGAAGGAACGGCGATATATTTCCAAGTCGGGATGGTGTGTGACTTGGAGGGGAACGTGCAGGTGGTGTTGTTCCCATGCGCCTGCTGCCCTTGTCCTTCTAGGTGGTAGAGGTCGCGGGTTTGGGAGGTGCTGTCGAAGAAATATACGACATCCACTGGTTCCCCTTTATCTACCCTGCTAATTACATCCTCAAAAAACTCTAATAGGTTTGTCAAACACGATTGCCCTTTCATAAAACCACGATGACACTGCCTAATCGTATTATGATTTTCTAAATGCCCTGTTACCACTTCCTTAATAATGGATTTCAGCATTTTCCCTTTTGGTCTGATGTCAGGCTAACTGGCCTGTAGTTCCGTGTTTTCTCTCTCCCTCCTTTCTTGAATACGGGGTCACATTTGCTACCTTCCAATCCGCTGGGACTGTTCTAGAATCTGGGGAATTTTGGAAGATCACAACCAATGCACACACTGTCTCTGCAGCCACCTCTTTTAGAACCCTAGGATGTAGGCCATCAGGTCCAGAGGATTTATCAGCTTTTAGTCCCACTCGTTTCTCAAGTACTTTTTCTTTACTGATATTAATTACTTTAACTTCCTCACTCTCATTAGACCCTTGGTTTCCCAGTATTTCTGGTATGTTTTTTGAGTCTTCTACTCTGAAGACAGGTACAAACTATTTGTTTAATGGATCTGCCATTTCCTGATTCCCCATTATAATTTCTCCTGTCTCAGCCTCTAAGTGACCAACGTTTACTTTTGCTACTCTCTTCCTTTTTACATACTTGTAGAAGCTCTTACAATCCGTTTTTATATTTCTTGCTAGTTTACTTTCATATTCTATTTTCTCTCTTTTTATCAATTTTTTGGTCGTCCTTTGCTGGTTCCTAAAACTCTCCCAATCCACAGGCTTACTAGTCTTCTTTGCAACATTATAGGCCTCTTCTTTTAATGTAATACTATCCTTAACTTCTTTAGTTAGCCATGGGTGGATCACTTTTCCTGTGGAGTTTTTATTTCTCAATGGAATGTATATTTGTTGAGAATATTGAAATATTTCTTTAAAAGTTTGCCATTGTTTTTCAACCATCATACTCTTTAATTTGTTTTCCCAATCTACCTTAGCCAACTCGCCCCTCGTACCTATGTAATTGGCTTTATTCAAGTTTAAGAGTCTAGTTTCTGACTTGAGTATGTCACTCTCAAACTCAATGTGAAATTCTATCATGTTATGATCACTCTTCCCCAGAGGATCTCTTACTGTGAGATTACTAATTAATCCTGTCTCATTACATAATACAAGATCTAAAATAGTCTGTTCCCTGGTTGGTTCCATCATGTATTGCTCTAGCAAACCCTCTTGAATGCATTCCATGAACTTGTCCTCTAAACTACCTTTGCCAATTTGATTTGCCCAGTCTATATGAAGATTTAAGTCCCCCACGATTACTGCATTACCTTTGTTACAAGCTCCTATTATTTCATGATTAATACTCTGTTCAACGGTATTGCTATTAGGGGGCCTATAAACTACTCCCACCAGCGTTTTCTGCCCTTATTATTTCTTATTTCCACCCATATTGATTCTACTTCCTGATCTTCCGAGCCAAGATCCTTTCTCACCACTGTCCTTATGTCATCAGTTTTAAAAATGTAATGTTTTTAAAAGGAATCCTTTCCTTCAAATGTCTTTTGTTCAAAGGGTTTTTAACCCCACAAGTATCTCTCATCATACTTGGTATTCTGTATGTTTTGCCTACTGCAGAATAAAGCAACTTATCAACTGAAGCGCAAGTCATCTTGCCTAATGTTAACTTGGTCCACCTTTGGAGAGATTGAAGGAATATACATGCATAAAACATGGAGGTCTGGTCCAGAACACAAGAGAATTTCATTGTTACACTCCTGGGTACCACTACCACCATAGTAGATATAGGGCAGTGGAATCAACTTCCATAAGAAGCAGGTGACTAGGCCAGTTATGTTAGCGGCTGACAGCACTGAATATTTGTAACAGACTCATATTTGTAACAGTGATAGAACCGTGGGCACAAAGCTCCTAATCTCAGCTATGCCACTGGGGTAAGCAGAAGCAGACAGTAGATACTTTCACACAATAGTGGCCAAAATTAGTTATTTTAAATAAAAAGACCTGTACAATCATATCCAAGTTTCCTCGAAGACAGAAGATGGTGTCTGAAATTAGGCCACATAGCTAAAAATATCTATCAAGCCCTATCAGGGTTGCCAACTCTGGCTGGAGGCATTCCTGAAAGTTTGATCATGTGACATCCTGATCACATGACTTCTACAATTGTTTACCTTATAAAGGTTGGGTCCCCTGTAGTTGATTGTTTTTGCACCAGCAGCTGTTGTGTGACAAGTTCCAAGAATAAGGAGGCCACCCGTGAGCAGGCTAAGAGGAGAAACTGAGAGAACCCCCCACCGAATGCCAACAGCCCTGATTTCCCAGCCCCCTCCCAACTGCACTCCACGTGGTCGCAGCTCTTTGCGGGTGACGTCACCAAGACCGGGGTTTCTCCAACAGCAGCCGGTGACATAACCAGCCGGGCAGGGCGGGAAATTAAATTGCTGATCTCCTGGGCTGCTGGAGGCAGCACTCCGGGAAACTCCTGGTCATTCCGGGAGGGGTGGGAACCCTAAGCCCTACATAAAAAATCCTCCACAACTAGCTAATGAAAGGAAATTACTACAGATGCTGTATAAAACACTGGTTAGGCCACAGCTGGAGTACTGTGTGCAGTTCTGGTCGCCACACTACAGGAAGGATGTGATCGCTTTGGAGAGGGTGCAGAGGAGATTCACCAGGATGTTACCAGGGCTGGAGCGCTTCAGCTATGAAGAGAGACTGGGAAGATTGGGTTTGTTTTCCTTGGAGCAGAGGAGGCTGAGGGGGGACATGATTGAGGTGTACAAAATTATGAGGGGGCACAGATAGGATGGATACTAAGGAGCTTTTTCCCTTCGTTGAGGGTTCTATAACAAGGGGACATCGATTCAAGGTAAAAGGCGGGAGGTTTAGAGGGGATTTGAGAAAGAACTTTTTCACCCAGAGGGTGGTTGGAGTCTGGAACTCACTGCCTGAAAGGGTTGTGGAGGCAGGAACCCTCACAACATTCAAGAAGCATTTGGATGAGCACTTGAAATGCCATAGCATACAAGGCTACGGACCAAATGCTGGAATATGGGATTAGAGTAGACAGGGGTGATGGCCGGCGCGGACACGATGGGCCGAAGGGCCTCTATCCGTGCTGTATAACTCTATGACTCTGACTCTATGACTCTATGACTCTAAAAACAGAAAACTGGTCTCCGACCTTAAACCTTAGAGTGTATTAGGGACGGTTTCTTAGACCAATACATCGGGGAACCAGCCAGGGAACAGGCCATTTTGGATCTGGTAATGGGTAATGAAACAGGATTAATTAATCATCTCAAAGTAAAGGATCCCTTGGGAAGCAGTGATCATAACATGATAGAATTTCACATCCAGTTTGAGAATGAGGATCTTGGGTCTGAAACTACTGTATTAAACTTAAATAAGGGCAATTATAAAAGAATGAGGGCGGAATTGGCTAAAGTGGACTGGGTAAACAGATTAGATGATATGATGGTGGATAAGCAGTGGCAAACATTTAAAAAGATATTTTATGACTCGCAACAAAAATATATCCCTGTGAGGAGGAAAGACTCCACAAAAAGGGTGAACCAACCATGGCTAACTAAGGAAGGTAAGGATGGTATCAGATTAAAAGAAAAAGCATACAACATGGCAAAGATTACTGGTAAGCCCGAAAATTGGGAAAACTTTAAAAACCAGAAAAGGATGACTAAAATAATAATAAAGAGGGAGAAAATAAATTATGAGAGTAAACTAGCAAGAAATATAAAAACTGACAGTAAAAGCTTCTACAAGTATATAAAAAGGAAGAGGGTAACTAAAGTAAACATTGGTCCCTTAGAGGATGAGACTGGGGAAATAATAATGGAAAACAAGGAAATGGCAGAGGAATTGAACAGATATTTTGTATCTGTCTTCACAGTAGAAGACACTAATAATATACCAATAATAGTAGAAAATCAAGGGGCAAAGGGGAAGGAGGAACTAAAAACAATCACAATCACTAGAGAAAAAGTACTAGGTAAACTAATGGGTCTAAAGGCTGACAGGTCCCCTGGACCTGATGGCTTGCATCCAAGGCTCTTAAAGGAAGTGGCTACAGAGATAGTGGATGTATTGGTTGTAATCTTCCAGAATTCACTAGATTCTGGAAAGGTCCCAGCGGATTCAAGAAGGGAGTGAGACAGAAAGCAGGTAACTATAGACCAGTTAGCCTAACATCTGTCATTGGGAAAATGCTAGAATCCATTATTAAGGAAGTAGTGGCAGGACATTTGGAGACTCATAATACAATCAAGGAGAGTCAACATGGTTTTATGAAGGGGAAATCATGTCTGACAAATTTATTAGAGTTCTTTGAGGAAGTAACAGGCAGGGTGGATAAAGGGGAACCAATGGATGCAGTATATTTGGATTTCCAAAAGGCATTCGATAAGGTGCCACAAAAAAGATTACTGCACAAGATAAGAGCTCGTGGTGTTGGGGGTAATATACTGGCATGGATAGAGGATTGGCTAACTAACAGAAAACAAAGTCAGGATAAAAGGGTCATTTTCAAAATGGCAATCTGTAACTAGTGGGGTGCCACAGGAATCAGTGCTGGGGCCTCAACTATTTACAATATATATCAATAACTTGGATGAAGGAAGAGAGTGTCTTGTGGCCAAATTTGCTGATACAAAGATAGGTGGAAAAGCAAGCTGTGATGAGGACACAAAGTGTCTGCAAAGGGATATTGACAGGTTAAGCGAATGGGCAAAAATTTGGCAGATGATCTGGGAAAATGTGAAGTCATCCACTTTGGGAGGAAAAATAAAAAAGCAAAATATTATTTGAATGGAGAAATACTACAAAATGCTGAGGTACAGAGGGATCTGGGTGTCCTCATACATGAAACACAAGTCAACATACAAGTGCAGCAGGTAATCCAGAAGGCAAATGGAGTATTGGCCTTTATTTTTGGGGGACAGAGTATAAAAGCAGGGAAATCATGCTACAACTGTACAGGGTGCTGATGAGACCACACCTGGAGTACTGCATACAGTTCTGGTGCCCTTATTTAAGGAAGAACAAACGTGCATTGGAGGCTGTTCAGAGAAGGTTCACTAGGTTGATTCTGGGTATGGAAGGGTTGTCTTATGAGGAAAGATTGAACAGGTTGGGTCGATACTCATTGGAGTTTAGAAGAACGAGAGATCATCTTATTAAAACATACAAGATTCTGAGGGAACTAGATAGGGTAGATGCTGAGAGTATGTTACCCCTCATGGGGGAATCTAAAACTAGGGGGCACAGTCTCAGAATAAGGGGTCACCTGTTTAAGAGGACAAATTTCTTCTCCCAGAGGGTCATGAATCTTTGGAATTCTTTACCCCAAAAGCTGTGGAGGCTGAGTCATTGAATACATTCAAGGCTAAGTTAGACAAATTTTTGATCAGCAAGGGAGTCAAATTATATGGGGAAAGGGCAGGAAAGTGGAGTTGAGGTAAAAATCAGATCAGCCATGATCTCCTTAAATGGCAGAGCAGGCTCGAAGGGCCAAATGGCCTACTCCTATCTCTTATGGTAGGCAGCACTCCGGGAAACTCCTGGTCGTTCAGGGAGGGTTGGGAACCCTAAGCCCCATATAGAAAAACCTCCACAACGAGCTATGGAAAGGAAAATACTGCAGATGCTGCAAATCCGAAATAAAAACAGAAAACTGGTCTTGGACCTTAAACATTAGCTCTGATTCTTTCTCTACAGATGCTGCCCTGCTTGTTGAGCTTCTCCAGTATTTTCTGTTTTTGAAAGAGTTATCAGCTTGACTACAAGGAATTAAAAAAGATAATCTGCTTCAAATCAGCAAGTTCATCACATTTCAGCTGCCCAGAAACACACTGATTCGGGGACTGAAAGCTCCGAGTGCAGTCACCAAACCTCAGCACCCACCACACCATCGCCGCCATCATCATCATCATCATACGTGGACTATTTCAACACTCCACATCACTTCCGCCCTCACACGCGTGCGCACAAAGTCCGATCGCGTTTCCACGTCACTGCCGCCGCGCCTGCGCACAAGAACCTCCTGTACCCGCGCATGCGTGGCACGACCCCAGTGCTCAACCGGGGGGGGGGTGGGGCTTTAAGTTTTTTTTTTGTGTAGCTGCTGGCTTTAAGCTAAGATTTGTAAACTTGCAATTCTTCGGTAAAATACTGGAGCAGTTGCTTCGTTGTTTTTTTTTTCGCGGTTCGTGGCTCCCTTGCTAGCGCGGTGGCGAGCCGAGGTCCTTGTGCGCAGGCGTGTGTGAGGGGGGGGGGAGCCGGAAGTGATGTGGTAGTGCGGGTGGCAGCACTCGCCCGGGTTCCTGTCAGCACCAAGTTGCTTTGTCCCAGTTTGTAACAAAGTATCAACTTTCTATCAATCGGGGCGGTCCGCCGAGTGTTGGAGCAGCCCAGGTATGAGCACCTCTGGCAACCTCTTGGGCAGTGCTTGATGCTGGGCTGGTTACTGCTGCTGCACCCCCCTCCACCCTGTCAGAGCTTCGTGTCTAACATATTGGTGACTGCAATGGGTGCTGTCATGCTGTGTAATTGTGATCTGCAGCACAGAAATGTTCCATTCGGCCCAACTGGTCTCCGTCTGTGTTTTCTGCTCCACACGGGCCCTCCACCCGCTCTCCTGTCCTGATGTAACGGGCAGCTCAAATCCCTGCAATATTCACTGGAGCTTTCCTTCTGTGGAGTCTAACCTTATTTTCAGGCGCACTAGGTAGCGGCGCGTTTTTATATGAGACTCTGAAAATTGATAAACGTAATTTAATTTGTCAGTTGGAGACTAAAATTAAAGCAGTGTCAATTGAGACTCTGCTTTTGATTAGGAGATGTTTCTGTATGTATGTATGCATGAAAGTGTGTGTCATAATTCTGACCATGTCAATGATGGTTTAAAATGTTACTGTGAACAGTGCTGGCTAACACAGAAACTTGCAGTTATGTTCTGTGGTATGTTTCTATTTTAAATTATTTACTTTGCTACAACTGGGAAAGTAAGGGAAGCAAATTTTTGTTTTGAGTTCTTCAAATGTTAAATTGATGTCTCAGTAACTATAAAACAATTTACCAGAAATTAGCCCAAAGATGTAAGTATTTCCCTCACCTCCACTCCTCGTTTGTCACAAGGATACTCTGAGTTTGATACACTATGATTTCTTCCCATATACTATTGCAAATCTGTGCAAGGTAAAGTGTCCTTTGATACCTTAATTTCACTTTCAGACTTTAACCAAACTTGATACTTCAGAAACTGTTAACAATGTTGGACTTAGTCCAGATATTCTGTACTTGCTGATTTGCTATCTTCATAATTATAGCAATTCACAGACCAAAGGGTGAGTGACTGAATTTCAATCCTCTAAAAACATCATTGTGAATCTTTTGCTATGAGATGTGCAAGAACAGCCTGGAATGACTTAAAATAGGTGGGGTAGTACTTTGCATTTGCTTCTGCTTCTTACAGTCCTGTGAGATTAGGATAGTGCTGTCCAATACATTAGCCACTATCTGCACATGGCTAATTGGGAATCCAGATGTGGCTAATTGCAGTTTTGATTAGTAAATATAAAATGAGTAAAAGACACTGTTGATGGGCATGTGATCTAAATATTCGCACAGCGTATGCATGTATGCTCTAACCTTTTTGTCTGTTGGTAAGATGAAAAACAGTGTGATCATTGTGTGTGCTTTATTTCCTCGGTTACTGCGTATTGGTTATCTGTTAAAATGGTGTAACATGGGTGAAAACGGCGCACTCCAGCATTATGGAAACATCAGCAACACTGCATGGAGAAGTGAGCTGTCATCATGGTCAACTCAACCAATCTGAACAACTGCTTCAGGCCAGCAGAAGAAAGCAAACCCAACCAATAACGAGCAGCTCCACCAGGGCACATCATGGCAAAGGGCGAGCAGCATTCAATTGCGTTTTGGATGGAGAGCGGGGATGGGTCTCAGTGTGCGAGTCAACATTTTCAGCAATCACTCTGATGAAGTCAAAGTACTGCTCGCTAGTCTGTGATTTCTATTGAACAACACTGGATTAGGAGCTTTGCGTGTGGAGGATTGTGCCCAAAGTCTATCATTCCAAGGCACAGTAGGTTGGGTTGAAACACCCTGAGCATCATGCTACTGTATTATCAGTTACACCAGGTTTAATGCTTTAATCAGATTTTTGTTCGGTTTGTTACTCGATGAGCTGAAGACCGTTTGATCCCTGTCTAATTTGATATGTTTAACTTTTTTTATTCGTTCATGGGATGTGGGCATCGCTGGCAAGGCCAGCATTTATTGCCCATCCCTAATTGCCCTTGAGAAGGTGGTGGTGAGCTGCCTTCTTGAACCGCTGCAGTCCGTGTGGTGAAGGTTCTCCCACAGTGCTGTTAGGAAGGGAGTTCCAGGATTTGGACCCAGCGATGATGAAGGGACGGCGATTTAATTCCAAGTCGGGATGGTATGTGACTTGGAAGGGAACGTGCAGGGTGGTGTTCCCATGTGCCTGCTGCTCTTGTCCTTCTAGGTGGTAGAGGTCGTGGGTTTGGGAGGTGCTGTCGAAGAAGCCTTGGCGCGTTGCTGCAGTGCATCCTGTGGCTTGTCCAGGTCTTGCTGCATGCGGGCACGGACTGCTTCATTATCTGAGGGGTTGCGAATGGAACTAAACACTGCAATCGTCAGTGAATATCCCCATTTCTGACCTTATGATGGCGAGAAGGTCATTGATGAAGCAGCTGAAGATGGTTGGGCCTAGGACACTGCCCTGAGGAACTGCTGCAGCAATGTCCTGGGGCTGAGATGATTGGCTTCCAACAACCACTACCATCTTCCTTTGTGCTAGATATGACTCGAGCCACTGGAGAGTTTTCCCCTGATTCCCATTGACTTCAATTTTACTAGGGCTCCTTGATGCCACACTTGGTCATTGAGAGTAGACTGATGGGGCGGTAATTGGCCGGATTAGATTTGTCCTGCATTTTATGGACAGGACATATTTGGGCAATCTTCCACATTGTCGGGTGGATGCCAGTGTTGTAGCTGTACTGGAACAGTTTGGCTAGAGGCGCAGCTAGTTCTGGAGCACAAGTCTTCAGCACTACAGCCGGGATGTTGTCGGGGCCCATAGCCTTTGTTGTATCCAATGCACTCAGCCGTTTGTTGATATCACATGGAGTGAATCGAATTGGCTGAAGACTGGCTTCTGTGATGGTGGGGATATCGGGAGGAGGCTGAGATGGTTGCAAACGCTTCAGCCTTGTCTTTTGCACTCACGTGCTGGACTTTGCCATCATTGAGGATGGGGATGGTCACAGAGCCTGCTCCTCCCTTTAGTTGTTTAATTGTCCACCACCATTCACAACTGGATGTGGCAGGACTGCAGAGCTTTGATCTGATCCTTTGGTTGTGGAATCACTTAGCTCTGTCTATAGCATGTTGCTTCTGTTGTTTAGCATGTACGTAGTCCTGTGTTGTAGCTTTACCAGGTTGGCACCTCATTTTTAGGCATGCTCTTCTATACTTCTCGTTGAACCAGGGTTGATCCCCTGGCTTGTTTGTAATGGTAGAGTGAGGAATATGCCGGGCCATGAGGTTACAGATTGTGCTGGAATACAATTCTGCTGCTGCTGATGGCCCACAGCACCTCATGGATGCCCAGTTTTGAGCTGCTAGATCTGTTCTGAATCTATCCCATTCAGCACGGTGGTAGTGCCACACAGCACGTTGGATGGTGTCCTCTGTGTGAAGATGGGACTTTGTCTCCACAAGGACTGTACAGTGGTCACTCCTACCAATACTGTCATGGACAGATGCATCTGCGACAGGTAGATTGGTGAGGACGAGGTCAAGTAGGTTTTTCCCTCGTGTTGGTTCGCTCACCACCTGTCGCAGGCCCAGTCTAGCAGCTATGTCCTTCAGGACTCGATCAGTAGTGGTGCTACCGAGCCACTCTTGGTGATGGACATTGAAGTCCCCCCACCCAGAGTACATTCTGTGCCCTTGTTACCCTCAGTGCTTCCTCCAAGTGGTGCTCAACATGGAGGAGGACTGATTCATCAGCTAAGGGAGGGTGGTGATGGTGATCAGCAGGAGGTTTCCTTGCCCATGTTTGACCTGATGCCATGAGATTTCATGGGGGCCGGAGTCAATGTTGAGGACTCCCAGGGCCACTCCCTCCTGACTGTATATCACTACCGCCACCTCTGTCCTGCCGGTGGGACAGGACATACCCAGGGATGGTAATGGAAGAGTCTGGGATGTTGGCTGAGAGGTATGATTCTGTGAGTATGGCTATGTCAGGCTGTTGCTGACTAGTCTGTGGGACAGCTCTCCCAATTTTGGCACAAGTTCCCAGATGTTAGTGAGGACGACTTTTGCAGGGTATTGGTTTGCCTTTCCGATGCTGGGTAGTCCGTCCGGTTTTATTCTTATGACTTTTTGTAGCGAGATTGTACAATTGAGTGGCTTGCTAGGCCATTTCAGAGGGCGATTAAGAGGGCGATTAAGAATCTGGAATCGCATATAGGCCAGACCAGGTAAGGACTATGCAGGTTTCTTTCCCAAAGTGCATTAGTGAATCAGATGGGTGTTTACAACAATCCGGTAGTTTCATGTTCACCATTACTAGTGATTTTATTGAATTAATTGAATTTTAAATTCCCCAGCTGCTCCCGTGGTGGGATTTTAAACTCATGACTCCGGATTACTAGACCAGTAACATAACCAACATGCTACCGTACCCGGCTGCTGTCTTGTGACCAAGTTATTCATTTGCTTTTAAGTTAACTTGGAGTGACTTCTTATACTGGTCTAATTTCAGACAATGGCAGATTTTTTGTACACTCATATAGCCTGTCTCTAAAATGCACTGATATGCTACAAATTCTTAATTAAATTCCCACTGCAATGGAATTAACGTGGCAAAGATGTGCTAAACTACTATTTTTATACTTGAATGGGTAACAGCATGGATTTTTTTTGCACTTGACTGCATTCCTAATATTCATGCTCTTTTGGTTTCTATTAACAGAGTTGTACGACCAACATTCTGACTGCTTAAAGTTCACAACCATTAGAAGATTTTTGGGCGGGGAGGGGAAAAAGTTATTGTACATATACAGTTTAAAAATTCATATAGTTTGACATTAAGCTTCTTGATGAGTATTGTTTGTTATTGAAGATGTATTGCCAGTTTATTCTGTGTTGAATGATCAAAAGTATTCTTTTCAATGTCTATATAGTGTCCTCCATCAAGAAGTTCCTCGAATACTTCGTTATGTAGGGTTATAAAAATACTTCAAAATGTTTTTTTTCTTTTTTCTTCTTGTAGTGAATTATTTGCAATGGCGGAGTTTAATAACTTCAACACAGATTTCTTCCAGTCAAGTTATAGCATTGATGACCAAGGGCAAGCTTCTTGTGACTACAATGCTGCAGGGGATCCTTACCAGAACAGGTCAGTGCTTGGGATCAGCATTTAGCTGTGTGACAAGCTCACCAGAAGGCTTTAGTATTTTTCATTCATTTGCCAGCTTATATTGACTTGCATTTGTAAGTGTTCCTGTGCAGTCCAGGTCGCTGTGACTGCGTTATCACAGGGAAATCCACATCAAAGCGGCTCAATGTTGGGAGCTGGACTCTTGTCATTTCTGTTCCTGCTGATGCAGGCAGGGTATATCATTGAAGAGGGACAATTTGAATGTTTTGTAACATGTACAATGATATTTGATAGCTCAAATAACTCCTTTTTAATTTTTTCAATTGCAAAATAATTCCTTCATAGTAGTTACAGTGCAGGAGGAGGTCATTTGGTCCATCGTGCCTGTGCTGGCTCTTTGAAAGAGCTATCCAATTAGTCCCATTTCCCTGCTCTTTCCCCATAGCCCTGTAAATTTTTTTCCCTTCTAATATTTATGTAATTCCCCTTTGAAAGTTACTATTGAATCTGCTTCTACCACCCTTTCAGGTAGTGCTTTCCAGATCATTACAACTCGCTGCATTTAAAAAAAAATGTTTCCTCACGTTGCCTCTGGCTCTTTTGCCGATCACCTTCAATCTGTGTGTCTGGATACCGACCCTTCTGCCACTAGAAACAGTTTCTCCTTATTTACTCTATCAAAACTGTTCATGATTTTGAACATCTCCTCTTCACCTTCTTTCTTCTAAGGAGAACGACCCTAACTTCTCCAATCTTTCCACATAACTGAAGTCGCTCATCCCTGGTACCATTCTAGTAAATCTCTTCTGCACCTTCTCTAAGGCATTAGCAACATAGGAACAGGAATAGGAGTAGGCCAATTAGCCCCTCGAGCCTGTTCCGCCATTCAATGAGGTCATGGCTGATCTGTGACCTAGCTCCATACATCCTCCATAGCTCCATATCCCTTAGATTTTTGTTAACCAAAGATATTATCAATCTCAGATTTTAAATTAAGAATTGAGCTAGTATCAACTGCCGTTTGTGGAAAAGTTCCAAACTTCTACCACTCTTTGCCTCATCTTGGTCCTAAATGGCCAACCCCTTATCTTGAGACTATGACTCCTAGTTCGTGATCCTCCGGCCAGAGGAAACAGCCCTCTAAGAATTTTAGATGATTCAGTGAGATCGCTTCTCATTCTCTTTAAGTTCCAGAGAATATAGGCCCATTCTACTCAATCTCTCCTAATAGGACAACCCGCTCATCCCAGGAATCAAGCTAGAGAACCTTTGTTGCACCCCCCTAAGGCAAGTATATTCTTCATTAGGTAAGGAGACCAAAACTGTACACAATACTCCTGGTGTGGTCTCACCAGATCCTTATATAATTGCAGCAAGACCTCCTTACTCTTATACCCCAACCCCCTTGCAATAAAGGCTAACATATCATTTGCATTCCTAATTGCTTGCTTTACCTGCGCGTTAACTGCAGTTAGTCAAACACGATTTTCCTTTAACAAATCCATGCTGACTTTCATTTATTAACCCATACTTTCCCAAGTTCCAATTAATTTTGCCCGGATTATTATCGCTCAAAGTTTCCCCACCACCGACATTGGATGACTGGCCTGCTGGGTTTATCCCTCTCCCCTTTTCGAACAGGGGTGTGACATTTGCAATCCTCCAGCCCTCCTGCACCGTCCTCATATCTAAGGAGGATTGGAAGGAGTGGCCAGAACCTCTGCAATTTCCGCCCTTCCCTCAGTAACCTAGGATACCTCCCATCTGGGCCAGTTGACTTTTTTTACTTTGGGTATGCCAATCTTTTAAGTACCTCCTCTCTATCTATCTTTATCCTACAATGCTATATTTACTGCTACAATGGCAGCATCCTCTTCTCTACTGAAGAGGGATGCAAAGTATTAATTTAGTACCTCATGCCTCCACAAGAAGATCCCCTTTTTTGTCCCGAATCGGTCCCACCCTTCCTTTTGACTATTTCTTTACTATTATGTGTTTAAAAGACTTTTGGGTTTGCTTTTATGTTAGCCGCTAATCTATTCTCATACTCTTTCTTTGCCCTTTTATTTTTTTTAGATCTCCTCTGTACTTTCTGTATTCAGTCTCGTTCTCTACTGTGTTATGAACCGTACATTCATCATAAGCCTCCTTTTTTTGCTTCAGTTTAATCTTTAGTCATCCAGGAAGCTCTAGCTTTGGATACCCTTCCATTCCCCCTCGTAGGAATGTGTCCACTCCGTACCCAAACCAACTCCTCCTTGAAGACCTCCCATTGTTCAATTACTGTTTTGCTTACCAATTTTTGATTCCGTTCCTGGGCAAGATCTCTTTTTAACTCACTGAAATTAGCCCTCCTCCAGTTAAGTATTTTCATGTTTGATTGTTCCTTGTCCTTTTCCATAACTCTTCTAAACCTATTTTTTATTTGTTCATGGGATGTGGGCGTCGCTGGAGAGACCAGCATTTATTGCCCATCCCTAATTGCCCTTGAGAAGGTAATGGTGAGCCGCCTTCTTGAACCGCTGCAGTCCGTGTGGTGAAGGTTCTCCCACAGTGCTATTAGGTAGGGAGTTCCAGGATTTTGACCCAGCGACGATGAAGGAACGGCGATATATTTCCAAGTCTGGATGGTGTGTGACTTGGAGGGCATCGTGCAGATGGTGTTGTTCCCATGTGCAAGGACATCTTTCCTCAAATAAGGAGACCAAAACAGCACACAATACTCCAGATGTGGTCTCAACAAGTCCCTGAATAACTGCAGTAAGACATCCCTGCTCCTGTACTCAAATCCTCTCGCAATGAAGGCCAACATACCATTCGCCTTCCTAACTGCTTGCTGCACCTGAATGCTCGCTTTCAGCGATTGGTGTACAAGGACACCCAGGTCTCGTTGCACCTCCCCTTTTCCCAATCTATCACCATTCAGATAATAATCTGCCTTTCTGTTTCTACAACCAAAGTGGATAACCTCACATTTATCCACGTTATACTGCATCTGCCATGTTCTTGCCCACTCACCCAACTTGTCTAAATCACATTGGAGCCTCTTTGCATCCTCCTCACAGCTCACATTCCAACCCAGCTTTGTGTCGTCTGCAAACTTGGAAATATTACATTTAGTTCCGTCATCCAAATCATTGATATATATTGTGAATAGCTGGGGCCCAAGCACTGATCCCTGCGGTACCCCACTGGTCCCTGCCTGCCACCCGGAAAAAGACCCGTTTATTCCTACTCTCTGTTTCCTGTCTGTCAGTATATTCCCCCAATCCCATGTGCTTTAATTTTGCACACTAACCTCTTGTGTAGGACCGTATCAAAAGCCTTCTGAAAATCCAAATACACCACATCCACTGGTTCTCCCCTACCTATTCTACTAGTTACATCCTCAAAAACCTCCAGTAGATTTGTTAAGCATGATTTCCCTTTCATAAACCCATGCTGACTTTATCCAATCCCGTTAATGCCCTCCAAGTGTTCTGTTATCACATCTTTTATAATAGACTCTACATGCTCCACCTGCTCGACTTCATTCCCCAGAACTAGATCCAGCACTGTTTCCTTTCTAGTTGGGCTGGAAACACACTTCCAGAAAGTTCTCTTGTACACATTTCTGGAATTCCTCCCCCTCTTTGCCCTTTACACTTACTGTCCCAGTCTATATGGGATAATTGAAGTTTCCCATTATCACTACTGTATAGCTTTTGCATCTTTCTGTAATTTGCCTGCAAATTTCCCCCTCTCTTTCCACTATTTGGTAGCCCATCTTATTCACCCAGTAGCATAATAGCTCCTCTATTGTTCCTTAATTCTAAACAAATAGATTGTCTTTGACCTCCCAGATACATCGTCCCTTTCCAGTGCTATAATAGTTTCTTTGATCAATACAGCCACCTCGCTCGCCCCCCCCCGACCTTTCTTTCCTTCCCTATCTTTCCTGAATACCTTGTAGATTTGATAGAGGTATTGAAAATCATGAAGGGTCTAGACAGAGTAGATAGAGAGAAACTGTTCCCATTGGCGGAAGGGTCAAGAACCAGAAGACATAGATTTAAGGTGATTGGCAAAAGAACCAAATGTGACATGCGGAAAAACTTTTTTACACAACGAGTGGTTAGGATCTGGAATGCAGTGCCTGAGGGGGTGGTGGAGGCAGATTCAATCATGGCCTTCAAAAGGGAACTGGATAAGTACTTGAAAGGAAAAAATTTGCAGGGCTACGGAGATAGGGTGGGGGAGTGGGACTAGCTGGATTGCTCTAGCATAGAGCTGGTGTAGACTCGATGGGCTGAATGGCCCCTCTCCGTGCTGTAACCTTTCTATGATTCTATCAGTGGTTCTTCTGGTGTCAAGCTCGAAGGGGCAGGGGATGACCATTTTTTAAAAATGGACCCGCAAGATTAAAAAGGACAAGTGAAATGTTGGAGAGAGAAAACAGTTAGTGAAACTGAGAAAGACAGAATTCAGAGACTAAGTCAAAGATTCAAAAAGAATTAAAGGAAAAAGTAACTGTAGTGGGGAAATGCTGAAAGTACAGCATCTAAAATCAGCAAGGTAGGAGAAGCAACAAGGAACAGGACCTTGGTGGGGGGAGGGTATAAGTTAAAAGCTATCCCCTGAGCCTGGACTACCTTTTAAGCAATGCCATGGGACGTCTTTTTTTAATTTTTGGCAGATGGAGACTTCAAGATTCTAATTGGTACAGTGACCAGAAACCGACAGGAAGGACCAGAAAATCTAGCCCTCTAATCTGTTTTTATCTTTTTTGCGTACAGGCAGTATGACAGTCACGCTCAGCAGGCTGGGTATTTTCATCCAACAGCATCACAACAGCCGTACACAGGACAGATCTATCAGCCAACACCAACCTTCACTCCAAGCTCTCCACATTCAGTATATGGTAACAGTTTTGAGGATGAAGCTCCATTATTAGAGGGTAAAAATGCAACTTTGCCTTTTTCTTATTACTTGCAAGTATATGCAGAAACATTCAGAACAACTGCAAATCCCAGCTGGGTGAAAGTGCATTGTGTGACTTGTGTTTTTATTTTATATCCACAAATCCAAATGGAGTGTGGCTAGATTCCAGTTGTTTAAATCTTCAGACGTAGCATGCAAGATTGATGGTTGCCAAATATTTTTAAATGTATGTGTATGCTGTACCTCACCGTTTGCTTTGCAGTGTTCTGAAGTTGGGCATCTGAGTTGCCTATCACAAGAAAGATTCCTTTACCCCCCCCCCCCCCCCCCCCCGATTTGTATAAACATACAATCCTACAGCTGAGGAGGTGACCAGTTCCGAGAACTTTGCCGTGAGTTAGCGGCTAAGAACTGTGCAAGAAGGCACAGGAAATGCACCCTCTTTGTGACCTTATAATGAGGTGCTTGGACTCCATGTAGCATATGTATTTAATGGCATGGTTCAGACTGCGATTTGCTGAGATCAGTTGTAGAACCCTAACTGTGGCTGCAGTACAGACCAGGAATCAAACCTGTGACCTTCCAGCCTTCATGGATTAGTGCTGTACCAGGTAATACCATTGCCAGTAGAGATTAAATCTGTTTTCTCCCTTTGAAAAGCACTTTTTAAAAATTCGTTCATGGGATGTGGGTGTTGCTGGCAAGGCTGGCATTTATTGCCCATCCCTAATTGCCCTTGAGAAGGTGGTGGTGAGCCACTTTCTTGAACCGCTGCAGTCTGTGTGGTGAAGATTCTCCCACAGTGCTGTTAGGTAGGGAGTTCCAGGATTTTGACCCAGCGACTATGAAGGAACAGCGATATATTTCCAAGTTGGGATGGTGTGTGACTTGGAGGGGAATGTGCAGGTGGTGGTGTTCCCATGTGCCTGCTGCCCTTGTCCTTCTAGGTGGTAGAGGTCGTGGGTTTGGGAGGTGCTGTCGAAGAAGCCTTGGTGAGTTGCTGCAGTGCATCCTGTGGATGGTACACACCGGAGCCACAGTGTGCCGGTGGTGGAGGGAGTGAATGTTTAGGGTGGTGGATGGGGTGCCAATCAAGCAGGCTGCTTTTCCTGGATGGTGTCGAGCTTCTTGAGTGTTGGAGCTGCACTCATCCAGGCAAGTGGAGAGTATTCCATCACACTCCTGAATTGTGCCATGTAGATGGTGGAAAGGCTTTGGGGAGTCAGGAGGTGAGTCACTCGCCGTAGAATACCCAGCCTCTGACCTGCTCTTGTAGCCACAGTATTTGTGGCTGGTCCAGTTAAGTTTCTGGTCAATGGTGACTCCCAGGATATTGATGGTGGGGGATTCGGCGATGGTAATGCCGTTGAATGTCAAGAGGAGGTGGTTAGAATCTCTCTTGTTAGAGATGGTCATTGCCTGGCACTTGTCTGGAGCGACTGTTACTTGCCACTTATCAGCCCAAGCCTGGATGTTGTATAGGTCATGCTGCATGCGGGAACGGACTGCTTCATTATCTGAGGGGTTGCGAATGGAACTGAACACTTATGATGGAGGGAAGGTCATTGATGAAGCAGCTGAAGATGGTTGGGCCTAGGCCACTGCCCTGAAGAACTCCTGCAGCAATGTCCTGGGGCTGAGATGATTGGCCTTCAACAACCACTACCATCTTCCTTCGTGCTAGGTATGACTTGAGCCACTGGAGAGTTTTCCCCTTGATTCCCATTGACTTCAATTTTACTAGGACTCATTGGTGCCACACTCGGTCAAATGCTGCCTTGATGTCAAGGGCCGTCACTTGTGTGCTCAATATGTGCATTAAACAGCTGTACTATTGGTTGGATGATTTTTTTTTAAACTATGCCCTTCACTGGACGTTAAAATGTTAACTTTTTATGTAATTGGAAGGAAAGTAAAATTTGTGTTGAATAATTACACACAATGTCCACATGAGAGTATAGAGTAGTATGTTGTTTCTGTTTAAATCATCTTTCATGTTTCAAAATGTTTTTTTTTCCAAGTAGCAGTCACATTATAGATAACTTCACTGGGCTGTGCCTTTATCACTCAGCTATTGCTGAGTTCTATTTTCATGTTTTTTAATGTCCTCCTTGACGTCAATTTTCGTATCTTTTATAATTCTGTAGAACTGGGAATTAACTTTGACCACATCTGGCAGAAAACACTGACTGTCCTCCATCCAATGAAAGCAGCAGATGGAACCATTATGAATGAGACTGACCTGGCTGGACCCATGGTGTTCTGTTTGGCATTTGGAGCCACATTATTACTGGTATGCAGTGTTTAGCATTTTGCTGAGGTGCTAATGATGCATTGCACATGCGTTTGCTTTGGGCCTGAGTTCTATATTAAAGATGTGAAGTTTATATCTAGGAAATCATGCCCATGTTGCCACATGCCCATTACCTGTTTAGGAGTAGCATAGTTAAAAATGGACCACAGAATCACTCAAGTTCCACACTTTAACCACTCTGTATTTAAACTGAAGTGAGATTCTGCTTCAGTCTGTACTTTGAGTTACTAATTCAGGAGTTTACTATAATCTGACTTGCATTTCAGGCTTCAGTGAACCCACTTTTCAGCCACTGTACAACAGTGGAAAAGGAGATTACCCATTTATAAATAGATATTAATTTATTTTGACCCTCTGCCTTTTTTTATGTTGTCCTGATTGAAATTGCTCTTGGACCCAAAGCCACTTTCCCCTCCTGGATCCAGACACTAAGGGCTCGATTTTACCGTCTGGTTTCCTGTGGGTTTCCAGCCGGGGGGCCCCGAAAATCCCGATATCCAGTCACGTGACCGGATCATGCTACGATCCCGCCCACTTCCGGGTTCCCCGATGACGTGCGGGGGTGCGTGCGTGGCCCCCGCTGGTGGGAATCCTGCAGGCAATTAAAGCCAGTGGGATGCCACTTGAGGTTATTTATTTTGCTTGTTCAGGTCATTAACTGACCTGATTAAGGGACTGTGTGTGATTTTGGGGAAACATGGGACTGTTTCACACACAGGGGGAAACAGTCCTAGTTGAACTGGACGTGTTGCAGCCGTCAGCCTGTGGCAGCTGCAAAGGTCCATTTGACAGGTGGGGGGGGGAGACCCTCATCCATTGCAGGAGGCCGCTCTGTCACTTGGGACAAAGTGTGGCCTCCACCACCCCCCTCCGGACGGTCAAAGTGACCAACCTGCATACTCACCCCGGGGTCCGGAGACATGTGCCTACCTTGCGGACCCCCTCAGATGTACATATTGCGGATGGGGGCCGCCGTAGCTGCAGTCATGACCCCCTCGGAGGGCGAACAACATCACCAGCCTCGCCATCCACGCCATCCACCTCTGACACGTGGAGCTCCACAACAGAGTGCTGTGACACATCCACCTGTACAGCAGGAGGGAGGGCTACCGCAGAGAGAGACGTGTCGCAGAGGGCACTACCCTCGCCACAGGGACCACAGACCGAGGCGCAGCTCCCCGGACCTCTCCGAGCAGCAGTGCACACGGAGGCGCAGATTCACTCGACATGTAGTCGTGGAGATCTGCAGGCTCTTTCATGCCGAGCTGCTCCTGGCTGGCCCCAGCACCATCTGCTTACCTTTCGCTGCCAAAGTCACCACTGCCCTCCACAACGTCTCCACCTCATCCTTCCAGGGTGCAGCCGGGTACACCGCCGATGTCTCTCATTCATCTGCGCGGAAGAGCCCTGCAAATACACCTGCACCTACTCTGCAGTAACACAATGGGTGGCATCAGTGGTGGGTCCTCATAGTGATACCCAGGAGCGGGCATTATTGCACACAACAGACAGGATTCGCGGAGACGTGGCAGTAGTGGTGCCAATATAATATGTAATGTGCGTTGGTCAGAAATTCAATATAAGTAACAACCATGACAAACCCGCAAACACCCTTGTGCATCCCCTTCATGCTCACGACACGTTTGCCTTACGCTGCCTACTGCACATATGTGATGCATGCCCTGTGGCTGCAGCACAGGTAGTGGCAGGTTGAGTGAGGCTGGCCGTGAAAGAGATGCACGAGAGGGTGAGTATGAGATAGAGCCATGAGATTGTATGAGGATTGGGTTGAGTGGTAGTGGCGGGATGAGTACTGGCGAGGTGAGTAGGTGCAGGTAAGATGAGGATGGGGTTTGAGTGGGTATGAGGGGTGATGTGACAGAGTAGTGTTGGTGGTGCCGAAGGAGATGTGGGGTGGGGGCGGTGTTGTGGCAGACGGAGTGTCGGGGAAAGAGTAAGTGTACTCACTTTGGCTGACCTACTGCGGTCATTGGAGCGCCTCCTGCACTGTATGCAGGTGGGCGATATGTTGGTGGTGCAGGTGACCCCCTCTGCCACCTCGAGCCAGGCCTTCTTGGTGGCAGAGGCAGGCCGCTTCCTCCCGCCCGCCGGGTGGAAGATCTCTGTCCTCCCCCTCCTCCTCACCCCATCTGATGATACCTGGGGTGAGGCATCATTAAACTGGGAGCAGCCTTCCCCCTGGGCTGCTCCATGCTGTAATTTGTTCCATTGGTTGCAGCATGTCAGTGGAGGACTGCCCCTTTAACTAGAGAGCCTCCAGCTGACAGATCGTACTGCGCATGCGCAGCCCGCCCGACGCGCAGACCAGCAGCGCGGACCCCGGAGGAGCAGGTAAATGATTCCAATTAGTGGATTGCCTGCTACGATCGCACGGGCAACCCACTAATTTCACCGGGCGCGGAGGCCACGCACCCGAAACCCAACCCGCCGGAAACCCGCAGGCCTGCTAAAATCAGGCCCCAAGAGTTTTATGTCCTTGTAAACCTGCGGAAGCCAACCAAAGATAGTGCTTTTGATTGTCATCCAGTGACCCTTGCTGAAAGTGTGTGTCTGTGAACATCATTTGAGGGCAAAAGCATGGGTTAGTCTCAGACATGCTAACTCTCTGTGGTTGAATTCTCCCCCTTCCCCTTTGCCAGCACTCACTTTACAGATGAAGACTTTCCACTTTGTGCAAAGTACCAGAGGACTACCTATTCCTGAAGAACTTTCTCCCACCATGAATCTTTTTTTCTGAAGTGAAGTGATATGGTGAAGGGTAAATTGAAGTGGGTGTTGGTGAGCTTTTGTACATATCAAGGCGACTGACTACAGAAAAGGAACATCTGTTTTTTCTCACCCATGGCCAGCACTGAGTTCTTCAAGATCAGATGCAGCATGGGTTAGATGCAGAGAAAGCTTGTAAGCTGCCCAGAAGCATACACCTGAACAGCAAAGTCAAATTTATACCAACATTTTTATTCTTTACTACTGAATTACCCGTGTTGTTGCCCAGAGTCAGTTGATGATTTTTTTTAATATATAATATGGATACACATGCAATGGTAGCAAACTTTGGACAGAGACTCCCGATAGAGAAGAAAACACTCCACAGAGCCACATAATGGCCAGAGCCTGGTAACTACATTGTGTAGGAAATGTTGACAAAGTGTGACCAAAAATTGTTACAAGAGGAAGTAAAGTTAGTGGACTGGAACTGCATGTCCTTTATAACATTTTGAAAAATAATCTGGATTTGCTGCTTTTTATATCCAATATTTAAAGTACTGGGAATTTGCACATGATCGAGGGGGCATTCTAGCATAAACACTGCGTCCGAGGAATGCATTGAATCAAGTGTGAACTTCTGATGCTCTTTTTTTCATAATTGTTAACTTGCTAGTTTTTTTGTGTAAAATGACAATATTTTACCACTGCTCTTAAAAATGTGGTGTTTATACTGCCTCAATTTTTTTTTTAGCTGGTTTCTATATGATGCATTGTGATTATGTACTACATTTCTATATCGGAGAAAACTTTGCATTTTTAATTCTTTCTAGGTTGGTAAAATCCAGTTTGGCTACGTGTATGGTATCAGTACTATTGGGTGTCTCGGCATGTACTGCCTGTTGAACCTGATGAGTATGACTGGAGTCTCCTTTGGCTGTGTGGCCAGCGTCCTTGGATATTGTCTGCTTCCAATGATTATCCTGTCAAGTTTTGCTGTGATTTTCTCCTTGCAGTAAGTATCCACCCTGATTGAAGTGTAGACTTTTTAATGAAACTTCTCATAGATGATACTTCACTTGTAAATGTATAAATGATTAAATGGGTTGTGGTACCAGCCTATATGATTTTGAGAAGCATTCTTGTGCAAATCCTATTGTAGTTTTATCATGTCTGTGTAGATGTTTAGATCGATATTTTTGCGTGTGCATATATTTTCTTATATGTGTACTCAGTAGAGTATGCACGCACATCAATTTACATTTAAGAATGTATATTGTCTTAATACTAAAACCTATCCAGTAGTGGAGTACTTTCATACACTTACTAATGTGAACTATATGTAGATTTAACATTGCAATTGTTTAATATGCAAGACATGTCTGACCTCTTCTGGTATGCTAGAACTGGATAGTCAGCCAGTGAAGGGCTGAATACTTTTAGTTGCTTATAAACTTTATTTGCTGGGATTCATATTATACCTAATGCAGCCCACACCCTCTCCCCAAGCCTACTCCCTTATATATGGGAACCAGAGAGTTCCCAATTGCTCATGCACCTGAACACAATCATTCATCAAATTGATGCAATTCATTTATATACAATTAACAGATTCCTCTGTCTTTTAAAATAATTTTTTAAAAATGATATAATACAAACAAAAAAAAAATTCTTATACTCAATAAAGCAGTATGTTGTGATCTGACCCTTCTCCAGGATCCCCATAAGCTTCTTTGTACATGTACCTCTTTTTGTAAAACAATCCGATAGTTGATGGCTTGAATCTACCCATTTAATTGGAGATTTCCTTTCTCTCCAGCATTTGTTTCAAGCCAATAAGATCAATCTGTAGATATTTATCACTTACATTTTTAGTAGAGTGTACATTGTCCCACAATGTACACTCATTGTCTACATAACATTCTATGGGTATACTATTGTCAATACCCCCATTGTACAGGATGTCACTTAAAAATATTTGCCAAATAGAATCCCATCCACTGCGCCTACGAGAGCCAGTGTTTCAGCAGCTAGAGTACTTTTAACAACCCTTTTTATTTTCTTAGTTTCCCAAGCTAAATGACATTTCCCATTTTCACCCACAAGAAACACTATGAAACCAGCTGCACGAGAATACCCATCAGGAAGATTAGCATGTGAAGCATCGCTAACGATAACTAGATTCATTTTCTTTGGGTCACCTAAGGATGGGAACTTAAGTACGGATTTATCTATATTTAATTTTCTGTAATGTTTTATTTGCCCTTAAAACATTCACTACTATGGGGTGTTTCATTGAAGTACTTAACTCCAACACATCAAAACTAGCATCTGGTCTAGTCTGAGTGCACAACCAGTTCAACTGACCAATCAAGCTTCATAATTTCTCTGTCCCTTCTTTAGATATAACAGCACCTTTTTGTGATGATCTAGTACGGTTAATCAGGATGGGAGGAACATTCTCTTAAATAGGACTGTCGATTTAAAGTTATACTAGACTCACTTTGCTTGATATAACCGATATATTTAAACCCCCACAGGCCTGACTCCCAATTTTAAATTCTACTCTAAATTTACCAATGACTAATTTCTCAAATTCTGCAGTACCTCCCCATAATAAATCATCAACATGTACCATGAAGATGCCTGAAAGTTTGCCATTATGGTACCAATAAAATATGGCGGGATCTGCTTTTAGTTGAACACAACCTATTTTCAACAAAACAGATCTCACCAAGAAATACCATACCCTGGAAGCATCATTCAGCCCATAGACACATTTGTTTAGTTTCTATAGTTTTCCTTTCGCATCTGCTGCCTCTTTAGGCGGTTTCAGAAATACTTCTCGCTGAAAAGTATCCCCCATGCAGAAATGTGGCTTTTATGTTAATCGACCTACACCACTCCCATGAATATGTTGCCAAAAGAGCCAAAAAGATTAAGATTACCTTTTCAGCAGTGGGAGATTCCAATCTAACATCTGTATCACCCAGTTTCTCTTCAAAACCCCAGCTACCACCCTCGCTTTAGCCTTAAGTCCCATCTGCAAGGACTTTTTCAGTACAAACCCATCTATGCGACAAAGCTGGTACCTTTATTTGGTACCTTAGAATAAACTCCAAGTTCTTTCCAACTATCCAACTCCCTCTGTTTTGCCTCCCTTATTCTTTTATCCTCAAGTCTATTAGCAGCCACCAAAACTTCAGTCACGAGGACTTCTGCTTCTCATTTTATTATGTGATGGTTCTGCGGTCATTGTTTCACTCTCTGATCTATTCACGCTCCAGCCTCTACTTCTATTTCTATGTTCGTAGGGACTACTACTGCACAAACTCCCTCTTGCAGTATCTGAGGCTCTTTCTTTAGTACGTGATTGTTTTCTGACAGGGGGTCTAGCAGTGAACCTCACGTCACCGCTTGTACTGCGCTTTCTGATTTTCCACTCCACATTCTGCCAATCCATGGACCTTGCTTCTTGGCCATCATCCTGAACATTTAACCATTATTTAAACTTCCCACTAGCTTTTCCTGCACATCCCAAAATTGTCATATCTCTCCATTCATCGGTTCCTTCTGGAACATACGTCATCCGAGTACTCACTTTGGGTAATTGTAATTTGGATGTGATGGCTGTGTCATGTATTTGATCACGCACATTATCACTGTCCAGCCCTTGATCTACTCATTCTGTTCCTCAGGACCTGCAGCTAAAAAATTATGAACATTTGTGGTACAAGGTGCCTCGTTTACTCCTATTGCCTGCTCAGAGTCCGAGATTCTATAATTCATTCCAAGTAAACATGAGGAATGAACCTTAACAGTTTGTCATGTTGGATGAGTACCGTCTTACCATCATGACTTATGACCTTACCAGGGCCTTTCCATTCCTTATGACCCTCTCTTTTGTAGTATACCAAATCTCCTGAACTGAACTCTGTCTCAGATGGTCGAATACGATGCCTCAGTGCTCTACGAATTCTCTGATACCTCAGCCTTGATAAAAGCCCGTCTTCCTGCATGTAAAGCATTTAAATGCTCAGAAAAAAACGGCACTAATCGTAGTACCTTCTAGAGCAGGGGGATTATCACTGAGAATGGAAATTTGTTTTTATTCGTTCATGGGATGTGGGCGTTGCTGGCAAGGCCGGCATTTATTGCCCATCCCTAATTGTCCTTGAGAAGGTGGTGATGAGCCGCCTTGAACCACTGCAGTCCGTGTAGTGAAGGTTCTCCCACAGTGCTGTTGGGTAGGGAGTTCCAGGATTTTGACCCAGCGACGATGAAGGAACGGCGATATATTTCCAAGTCGGGATGGTGTGTGACTTGGAGGGGAACGTGCAGGTGGTGGTGTTTTCATGTGCCCGCTGCCCTTGTCCTTCTAGGTGGTAGAGGTCGCGGGTTTGGGAGGTGCTGTCAAAGAAGCCTTGGCGAGTTGCTGCAGTGCATCCTGTGGATGGTACACACTGCAGCCACGGTGTGCCGGTGGTGAAGGGAGTGAATGTTTCAGGTGGTGGATAGGGTGCCAATCAAGCGGGCTGCTTTGCCCTGGATGGTGTTGAGCTGCTTGTGTTGTTGGAGCTGCACTCATCCAGGCAAGTGGAGAGTATTCCATCACACTCCTGACTTGTGCCATGTAGATGGTGGAAAGGCTTTGGGGAGTCACTCGCCGCAGAATACCCAGCCTCTGACCTCCTCTTGTAGCCACAGTATTTCTATGGCTGGTCCAGTTAAGTTTCTGGTCAATGGTGACCCCCAGGATATTGATGGTGGGGGATTTTACTATGGTAATGCCGTTGAATATCATGGGGAGGTGGTTAGACTCTTGTTGGAGATGGTCTTGCCTGGCACTTGTCTGGCGCAAATGTTACTTGCCACTTATCAGCCCAAGCCTGGATGTTGTCCAGGTCTTGCTGCATGCCGGCACAGACTGCTTCATTATCTGAGGGGTTGCGAATGGAACTGAACACTGCAATCATCAGCGAACATCCCCATTTCTGACATTATGATGGAGGGAAGGTCATTGATGAAGCAGCTGAAGATGGTTTGCCTTGAGGAACTCCTGCAGCAATGTCCTGGGGCTGAGATGATTGGCCTCCAACAGCCACTACCATCTTCCTTTGTGCTAGGTATGACTCCAGCCACTGGAGAGTTTTCCCCCTGATTCCCATTGACTTCAATTTTACTAGGGCTCCTTGGTGCCACACTAGGTCGAATGCTGCCTTGATGTCAAGGGCAGTCACTCTCTCCTCACCTCTGGAATTCAGTTCTTTTGTCCATTTTTGGACCAAGGCTGTTATGAGGTCTGCAGCCGAGAGGTCCTGGCGGAATCCAAACTGAGCATTGGTGAGCCGGTTATTGGTGAGTAAGTGCCGCTTGATAGCACTGTCGACGACACCTTCATCACTTTTCTGATGGGGTGGTAATTGGCCGGATTGGATTTGTCCTGCTTTTTGTGGACAGGATATATCTCTCGATAACATCAACAAGTTCCATCCCACCATCAAGCTCACCATGGACTACTCCTCAGAATCAGTTTCTTTCTTGGACACACGAATCTCCATCAAAGACGGGCACCTCAGCACCTCACTCTACCGCAAGCCCACGGACAACCTCACGATGCTCCACTTTTCCAGCTTCCACCCTAACCACGTCAAAGAGGCCATCCCCTATGGACAGGCCCTGCGAATACACAGGGTCTGCTCAGACGAGGAGGAACGCGATGGACACCTACAGACGCTGAAAGACGCCCTAGTAAGAACGGGATATGACGCTCGACTCATCGATCGACAGTTCCGACGGGCCACAGCAAAAAATCGCATAGACCTCCTCAGGAGACTAACACGGGACGCAACCAACAGAGTACCCTTTGTCGTCCAGTACTTCCCCGGAGCGGAGAAACTACGCCATGTTCTCCGCAGCCTTCAACATGTCATCAATGAGGACAAACACCTCGCTATGGCCATCCCCACACCTCCACTACTCGCCTTTAAACAGCCACCCAACCTCAAACAGACCATCGTTCGCAGCAAACTACCTAGCTTTCAAGAGAACAGCGTCCACGACGCCACACAACCCTGCCACGGTAACCTCTGCAAGACATGCCAGATCATCGACACAGATACCACCATCACACGAGATGACACCACCCACCAGGTGCATGGTTCATACTCCTGTGACTCAGCCAACGTTGTCTACCTCATACGTTGCAGGAAAGGATGCCCCAGAGCATGGTACATTGGCGAGACCATGCAGACGCTGCGACAACGGATGAACGGACACCGCGCAACAATCGCCAAACAGGAGGGTTCCCTCCCAGTCGGGGAACACTTCAGCAGTCATGGACATTCATCCACCGACCTTCGGGTAAGCGTACTCCAAGGCGGCCTTCGAGACACACGACAACGCAAAATCGTCGAGCAGAAATTGATAGCCAAGTTCCGCACCCATGAGGACGGCCTCAACCGGGATCTTGGGTTCATGTCACGCTACACGTTACCCCACCAGCGAACAAATGTTATCTGTTTTTAATATAATGAGTCATTTGCTGGCTCTCTCTGCCTTCCGGATGTTTCTGCCTCTCTCTGTGTTTTTTTTTCTCTGTTTTTTTTCCCTGTTTGTTTTTTTGTTGAATGTGTATTCGGAGGTTCTGCAGGTAACACCTCTCTGTCTGAACACGGTGATTGCCTTGGCAACGGGCAGTTGCAGGGGCAGTCTGTAAACACCATGTATTATTGTTCAATATGTATAAATGCGTAGGCTTCAAGGAGATCTTGAAACATTTGCCTGAGGAAGGAGAAAATCTCCGAAAGCTTGTGAATTTAAAATAAAATTGCTGGACTATAACTTGGTGTTGTAAAATTGTTTACAAAGGATATATCTGGGCAGTTTTCCACATTGTCTGGTAGATGCCAGTGTTGTAGCTGTACTGGAACAGTTTGGCTAGAGGCGCAGCTAGTTCTGGAGCACAAGTCTTCAGCACTACAGCCGGGATGTTGTCGGGGCCCATGGCCTTTGTTGTATCCAGTGCACTCAGCCGTTTCTTGATATCACGTGGAGTGAATCGAATTGGCTGAAGACTGGCTTCTGTGATGATGGAGATTTCGGAAGGAGGCCAAGATGGATCATCCATTCAGCACTTCTGGCTGAAGATAGTTGCAAACGCATCAGCCTTGTCTTTTGCAATCAAATGCTGAACTCTGCCATCGTTGAGGATGGGGATGTTCATGGAGCCTCCTCTTCCCGTTAGTTGTTTAATTGTCCACCACCATTCACGACAGAAAGTTGCAGGACTGCAGAGCTTTGATCTGATCCATTGGTTGTGGAATCGCTTAGATCTGTCTATAGCATGTTGCTTCTGCTGTTTAGCATGCATGTAGTCCTGTCTTGTAGCTTCACCTGGTTGGCACCTCATTTTTAGGTATTTCTGGTGCTGCTCCTGGCATGCTCTTCTACACTCCTCATTGAACCAGGCTTGTTGGTAAAGGTAGATTGAGGAATATGTTGGGCCATGAGGTTACAGATTATGCTGGAATACAATTCTGTGCTCCTGATGGCCCACAGCGCCCAGTTTTGAGCTGCTAGATCTGTTCTGAATCTATCCCATTTAGCACGGTGATAGTGCCACACAACACGTTTGATGGTGTCCTCAGTGTGAAAACAGGACTTCGTCTCCACAAGGACTGTGCGGTGGACACTTCTCACCAACCTACCAACGCAGATGCATCTGTCTTTGGTATTACGAGGTCAAGTAGGTTTTTCCCTCGTGTTGTTTCGCTCACCACAAGTCTGGCAGCTATGTCCTTCAGGACTTGGCCAGCTCGGTCAGTAGTGATGCTACCGAGCCACTCTTGATGGACATTGAAGTCCCCCACCCAGAGTACATTCTGTGCCCTTGCTACCCTCAGTGTTTCCTCCAAGTGGTGCTCAACATGGAGGAGGACTGATTCATCAGCTGAGGGAGGGCAGTAGGTGGTAATCAGCAGGAGGTTTCCTTGCCCATGTTTGACCTGATGCCATGAGATTACATGGGGTCTGGAGTCAATGTTGAGGACTCCCAGGGCCACTCGCTCCTGACTATATATCACTGTACCACCACCTCTGGTGGGTCTGTCCTGCCGGTGGGACAGGACGTACCCAGGGATGGTAATGGAAGAGTCTGGGAAGTTGGCTGAAAGGTATGATTCTGTGAGTATGGCTATGTCAGGCTGTTGCTTGACTAGCCTGTGGGACAGCTCTCCCAATTTTGGCACAAGTTCTCAGATGTTAGTGAGGAGGACTTTGCAGGGTCGAGCTGGGCTTGGTTTGCTTTTATCATGTGGTGCCTAGTGGTCCGATGATTGCTGATCCGTCCGGTTTTATTCTTATGACTTTTTGTAGCGAGATTGTACAACTGAATGCCTTGCTAGGCCATTTCAGAGGGCGATTAAGCATCAACCACATTGCTGTGGGTCTGGAATCACACATAGGCCAGACCGTGTAAGGAGGTAATTTGGGATTATGCTCATGCACTAGTTGGTAAGGACTATATCCTCCAACCATCTGCAAAGAATTCTTTTCGTGAACTGCCCATGCTAGGGCAGTTAACAACTTACATTCTGGCCGATCAGCTGAAATTTTATGCACAGTGTTATCGATCACAGCATGATTCCTTTCACAAAGACCATTGCTAAAAGGGCTCTCAGCCACTGTAGTCATAACAAGCATATTCATATTCTCACACATGCCTCTGAACTCCTCATTAGCGAATTCACCTCCATTACCAGTCAAAAATTTGGCCGGTAACCCAAGCCCAGTCCCTATCCAGTTTTCCATAATTTGATTGAGAATAACCTTCTCCTTACTCTGTATTAGGGAAGAAATACTAAATCGTGTAGCCAGGTCAATAAAATGTAGGGTGAAAACATTTCTGGCCTTGTCCCACACTTTTATATCCATGGCAGCTACCTCGTTGTCCTGTGCTAATGGAACACATACACTAGGATGTGGGGGTGTCAGTCTATACATTGTACAGATGTCACTAATCTCTTCGATCAGTCGAGGGGTCCTCATCGACCGCCCCTGCATCTTTCAGCAAGATTTTTAAAAGCTGACAAGTGGGGCAGGCAAATTGCCTGTGTAACTTAAGGACAATTTGCTTTTTCCCCCTCTCATCTTGAATGCCCGATACCATCAATACCTGCCTGACACGCTGATGAGAAACAACAGGTTTCATTAAGGTGTGACAGTAATGCCCTGACTGGGTAAATTGCAGATCAGTGATATTCCGAACATAATCGCCCTTTTTCATTGAAGGTTTATCCAAAAGCATAGGTATCTCACTTGAGACTACATCTGTGCTTATAAAATGGCTTACTCCAGCTATCTTTCATGTAATGACCACACGCTTGAGCAACCAGAGAGGGTGTTGTCATCACCAGATTGAATGAAGGTAGAACTCTTATACTCATTAACCTTGCGTCGATCTTCACTGCTGAGCGAATCAAGATAACAGGTTAACCAATCTACCCCACAAATGGTCGAAGTACCGCACAATTAAAGAATCCGTAACCAACACCTGCCTCACTGGATTAAAACTCTTGGTGACCAGAATGATCTGATCAGCATCATTAGCTTCATCCTCCGCCTCAGAGCTACTGTCGTCATGGATCGTCTCAAATACCCTGCATCTACGCTCCGGGCAATTCATTGCATAATGATATGGAGAGTTACAATGAAAGCCTCCTGATTTGTCCTTGGCCATTCCTGGAATTCAGTCACCCATAATTCCTGTCCCAAATTTGCCATCTGTCTATATAGCCGGATTTGCTTTGCTGGCGTTCATCACCGGTCTGCCTGGCCTTAATCCATTCATCGCCTGGTCTTCGTCCAGTCTCCTGAGAATTCCGAAATTTGGTTTGGTGTCTGCGTTCAGTATCCGCATCACTCCTAAACCTGGTCACCGTGGAATCTTCCATTCTGTGTGTTACTGCAGAAGGCCCCATGTGATCCATGAGGGCCGAAGGGAATGAATGTTTCCCTAAGAATTTTTTTAAAGCGGCAGACATCTGATCTAACAGAATTGCTCTGTCCAAGAACTGGACACCAGTTAACGCCAGTTGTTTGTCCATACGAGACACTTCAGCACAGTCCAATAATTTAAACACAATGACCGATTCAGGGATCCCCAACTTGAATCTTGTCAACCTTTGGTCTAGTTTGTTGAAGTCCATGATGTACTTACTACTCCATGGAATGACCGTTTGTCTTCCGAAATCGATCAAACTCTGACCAGGCCTCATAAGCACTCAACAGATCATCATTTTTATATATTTTGTCCAGGAATCTTATTAGGAAGTCAAAATCTTACTGTGTGCACGAAGTGACAATGCCAAGGCCAGCCCTTTTTTCTCTTTGGCAGAGTAGTAACCTGTGTCCATGAAATAACTTTTTTACATTGGTCATGTGGTTCAAACTCTGAGAACATCGGAGGGAAATCGTACTTTTGTTTTCTGCCATTCTTCACAATGGCCACTCGGCTTTCAAGTTCTGTGTCCCAAAAAAACATTTTTTTTCTTCTTACTTTCCAGTCTCCACTTTTAGGCAACCATCCACTGCTACCATGCTAGAACTGGATAGCCAGACACTGAAGGACTGAATACTTTGTTGCTTATAAACTTTATTTGCTGGGATTCACATTACACACAAGCCCACACCCTCTCCCAGAGCCAGAGAGTTCCCAATTGTTCATGCACCTGAACACAATCATACATCAATTGATGCAATTCATTTATAAACAATTAACACTGTACGATGAGGGACAACTGACTGAATTCGCGAATGCTTTTGTATTTGTATTTGCATTTACATTGTTACTTTTTCAGAAACCGGTTTCAGCAACTGTTTGGTTAAGTGCTCGTATCCTGGAAGGGGTGGGAGAAGAAAGCGGAAAAACTTAAGTAGTTTCACTCCATGAAAATGTGTCACCTATAGGCCAAATTTAGATTGGTATTGACAGCTGTAGCAAGAGTCCATGGTTAGACTGACTGCTCCTGCTTGGAGGGCCTGTAGGGACTTAAAAGCAGAAATGAAAGATGTGAAATAACAAACTGCAAAATGAATGTTATGGAGCAGACCCAAATTCTAAGAGGTTTTCTCAGCTGATACTCTGCTTACAGTACAGATCTGCCACTGAAACAAGTGTAGAAGTTAAAGGCAAATTCACACTACAAACTCTGCTGTTCAGCTGGAGTTGGAGGCTGTGACTATTTCCTGGGGATGTGGCTTCAAGCTGTGCCACAAAGCAGAGCTGCATGTTCCTTTGCACTAAAAAATGGAAGCTTTGACTACACCTTCCCAACAAAATGGGACTGGGATAAGGGGTTAGATTTAGCGGTGTAAATGCCAGAAGCAGGCTCCTGGATGGCAGGTGCATGGAATCCAAATTTCATGTTGTTGATGCACTGAGCCAGTGTGATTTACATGAGAGTACAGCAGAGTAAAAGAGGCTTGAAACCAGGGGGTTAGATTAATAGATGAAATGTTAAAGGGGGTAGTTGATTTGCACGAGAAGAAAACATGTTAGAATAAATGAGCAATTTAAGACAGAAAGCTATTTACATGTAAGGTATGATTTAATTAAATATTTCAGGGCTGTAAATCATTGTGTCTTAGTGCTTCAGAAGTTAGTGTCTTAATTAGCTGATCATAAACTGCCTATGTTAATGTGATGTTCAGACCTCTGCTTGTGCAACAGTTTTACAGCAAGAATAGGTGCACAAGGCAGGTGGTAAATGCACATCAGCACTCTCCCATTGAGATTTTATGGTCATTATTTTGATATAGAAAAGCTGACTATTTTGTCTCGTCTCTGAATACTACTGAGGAGTTGTACCATATCTTTTTTTTTTAACAACTGTTCTGGTTTTTCAGTCTAATTCTTATCACTGAGCTCAAAGGGTAAATGGTGAGCAATCAGGAAGGCAAATGGCATGTTGGCCTTTATTGCAAGGGGGTTGGAGTAAAAGAGTATGGAAGTCTTACTACAGTTGTACAGGGCATTGGTGAGACCTCACCTGGAGTACCGTGTAGTTTTGGTCTCCTTATCTAAGGAAGGATATACTTGCCTTAGAGGCGGTGCAACAAAGGTTCACTAGATTAATTTCTGGGATGAGAGGGTTGTCCTATGAAGAGAGATTGAGTAGAATGGGCCTATAACCTCTGGAGTTTAGAAGAATGAGAGGTGATCTCATTGAAATATATAAGATTATGAGGGGGCTTGACAGGGCAGATGCTGAGAGGTTGTTTCCCCTGGCTAGAGAGTCTAGAACTAGGGGTCATAGTCACAGGATAGGGGGTCGGCCATTCAAGACTGAGATGAGGAGGAATTCCTTCACGCAGTGGGTTGTGAATCTTTGGAATTCTCTACCCCAGAGGGCTGTGGCTGCTGAGTCATTGAATATATTCAAGGCTGAGATCGATAGATTTTTGGACTCTAGGGGAAATCAAGGGATATGGGGATCAGGCAGGAAAGTGGAGTTGAGCTCGAAGATCAGCCATGATCTGATTGAATGGTGGAGCAGGCTCGAGGGGCCGTATGGCCTACTCCTGCTCCGATTTCTTATGTTCTTATGCTTCTCTACACTGTGCTTGCACTGCCATCTGCTGGGAATGGACCAGAATACATTACCTGCCCTATTGACTGAACACATTTGAATTGTTCCATGTTGTTCAATTTTGTTACAGGAAATCTTCCACTTTAAATTTGTTCTTGTAGAAATTATGACAAGAAAATTAACATTAGATGCAAATAAGCATTTAGTGTATTTAAGGAGACAGTTGCCTAAGGCATTGCAAAATATTTTGGATAGAATACCTAATAATAATGTTTTCTTTTTCCTCCAGAGGAATGTTGGGCATAGTTATTGCTGCTATGATTATTGGCTGGTGCAGTTTGTCGGCTTCTAAAATCTTCATCTCTGCCTTGGCAATGGAGGGACAGCAATTACTGGTGGCATATCCTTGTGCTTTATTATATGGAGTTTTTGCTCTCATCTCTGTTTTCTAAATGTCTTTGTGAATGGAATATGGCTCCATGTTCTGAACGCAAACAGAAACGGACGCAAGTCCCCTGTCATTCAAGTGGTTTAAAAATTTTCCAGCTTCCTGCCAACAAAATAGTTGAGACACTTCTGATTCCAAGTTTCTGGGGGAGCAATCGGACAAACACCTTGTGTTCTTAAATTTCTTCTTTTAAAATGCTGGATTAAAATGCCCATTTCAGTGGTTGAAGATGTCATGAGTACAGATTGGAAATCAAAATGTTTTGTCTCCTCTTTTGACAACAGGTTTCAGTAATGGATTATTATAATATATTAAGTGGTTTTGCCTCTAGCTTGTAATGCAGTTCCACCATAATGCGGGGATGAAATTTCCACTGGTTCAGACGTAATGTTTATTTTTATTGTGAGCTTGGTTGTCAGGACCATCAGAAAGTGTTCCTTCAAAAACAGTGTAAATAGAGCAGTATACAGTACTCTGTGGCATTTATATCTGTAGCAAGCACAGAGTGCAATACGGAAAAACATAATTCAATATTTAAATCAAAATTATATTTGTCTTGTTCCTTTCGGTCAACGGACCAGAAAAATTTCACTTGGGAGAGAGGAATATTTAATACTGTTGGGGGAGGGGGAGTTACAAAATGTGTTGTACACACTCTTTAATGTGCTTGGTGAAAGAAAGATCCCAGTCCAACACACAGCAATTTCATGTCTTGCTTTACAGCATAAATAGTTATAGTTTGGAAATTATTCGTCATTTGACCAGTGTTTATCTGGCCCATGGGGGAAAGAAAAATAATAATTTCATTCCAGCTCCAATCTGTAAATTTCAAATATTTTAGTTTTCTTTTATGTTGCCTGTTTATTTTTGTTTTCCTGTTTAAGCATCTTGCCCTATCCATTACATTTGTAATAAATTGGTTAATCTCTGGTTCAACACGTGTAGTGCTGTTATTTTACTGGTAACGTGGTGGAATCCTGTCCTGAACTAACAGAATAAAATCTCCTTTGCTGGAAGTATTAATAAGCTATCCTGTCAAAGTACTTGGAATTAAAGCAGTGATCCAAATAATGTTAAATCGTGGTTTGGTAGCCAGCTTCTGGACTTATTCAGACTCTTTACAAAGTTATCTGGATTTATGTTGTTGAGGCTGAAGTTTCTGCAAGTTCTAATGAAAAAATAAAAAGTAGGTTCATTGTTACTTTGTGTATAGTTTTTGAGTGGAGTGATACACATTACAGGTTTACTGCCACTAGATGCTATAATTGTAGGACAATGTTATTGATTCATTAAAAATTTTAAATTTTTACTACTTTGAACAAGTCAACAAAACATGAATTCCAACTTATTGCACAGAACAGGAGCACAAACCCAGTTTATAATTAAGGGTCCATCATTCAGACCAGATTAACCTAATGATATTGCTATTTATTACCAAAAATGGATACAATGATTAAAGTGAAATAGAAGGCATGTTCCTATGAGGATTTTAACACCAACCATCAAATCCATTATGAAGCCTTTGCTGCCTAGGTAGTTTAGTACATAACTTCAGCCTTGTCCTCAGAATCTCTAGTTCAGCACACAGCAGTCTCAACAGTTCCTTTTAAATACTGAAGCAAGCCACAATCTGTATCCCCTGCCCGGTTCATTGCAAACCACAGTCCAGCCCTTGTAGATGCCACTAATCGGCTTGTACTCAGACCCCCGAGCCTCTGGTTAGTGGGTCGTGCAGCAGCTCCTGCAGCAGTCAAGGACTCAGAATTACCTCATACAAGGCATCTGCCTAACTTAGGACTCTCCAAACCCAGCGGTGTGCTCCTTTATTTGGAAGTTTAGACTATTTTTCTGCTTCTACCAGTCTCAATGCTACTGTTGCTACAACTCCAGTTCCTCCATAGTCATATCTGGGTCACATACTTTAACAATTCTTAAAAGGTGCAGTGGGCTGGCTTCTTTTGCAATTCATTCTGGGTTACAGTTCTTCTAATTAATAGGAATTGGTACGTTACCCTGGGGTTAGTAAACAGACCTAAACATGCAAGAAACTGATGGTGTCTTCCTAAGCTCTGATTCTAAAAATGGGCTATACTGATGGGACTACAGTTTTCAATTAAAATATCCAGTTCATTTTGGAGGGAAAGTTAACGTAAAAGAATTCATCTCAATGACTAATAAACCCAATTGGTTGACCTTGAGCTGGTCATTCCTCAATGTCAAACTCAACAGTCCACAATTCAAGATGGATGTTCATCACTTTGTGCCAAGCAGTCTATCCCTTTATGTTCCCTAATACCAACCATTATTCTCTTGATGTTCTGTTCCCTTGTTCCAAATGTTCTGCCCCTTGTGCAGTGTGTTATGATCCTTTGTGCTTATTATTCTGCCCTCTTGTATGGAGTACTATGCCCCCTGGAGCTCAGTGTTTTTCCCCTGAACCAAGTGTTCAGCCTGCTTTAGTGTTCCATCCTCCCATGTTGAGTTTTATACCCATCAGACTGACTACTGAAGAGATATTTTTCTGTCACATTGAGAAGCTGTTCTTAAAAGTTCTGCAGCTCACAGACATAAGCTAATAGTAAAACAGTGCGACTAAAATTTTGAGAGCGGATCGTTACCTCGACACTGAGTGGCATTGAGAGTCGGCATGAGACAGAGAACAATAAGGCTGCACCTGCCTCAGTAAAGTTCTTACCTAGAAGAAGCAGCAGCTGCGGTCTCCTGGAACATGGGAGAGGTCTGCATCATTCCTGGTGGGAGGAAGTCCTACACTACACCACTCAGCAACAGCTTACTGTTAAAGACACAATTAAAGATCAGAAATAATAGAAGGTGCCAAGTCTAACTGGTATGATTAATATGTAGCTTAAATACTGAATTTAGTGCTGATCCTGGAAAGCCAGATAAAGCAGCTAGCTATATAAGTAATAAATTGTAACATTATATTCCTTATATTACTGGAGTTACTGAGGGTCCAGTGCAGTGAACGTTCCTTACATAGATCGTGGGGTCAATTTAAAGTGGTTGGCGCCAGCAGCACAGATTATTGTGTGTTTAGGCCTTTGACCTGTTCTGCAACTAATTAACTTAGAATGCCATTGCAGCCAAAAAATTATTATGGTACTGAAAGCCTTCACAGCTGGCACAGATGAGACTTATTAAGGTTCTGAAAATAAAGCAACTGCTATATCACAGCACCCATATAAAACAGGCACTGGCTTGTAGTAGGCCAGTCCAGTCATTTTGGATCTTAAAGGCGTTGTTGTTTAATAGGTCAAAGTAACACAGTGATTTGTCGGTTTATGTGCCTTTATGGCTTCGCCACTGAAACAATTGTTATCTTACTAAAGTCTTTGTGTGAGGCAATACTCTCATTACCCAGACCCTCATTGGTACCCACTGGGCATATTACTTTATCTGCTGCTTCTGGAGGAGGAACAGAGGTGGCCTGCAAGGCAGGTGTGTTTACTCTCTAGGTGTTAAAGACATAGCTGCTCTTACCCTGCCACCCCTGTATACAGGCACCTGGGCATATTTGATGAGATCTGCATGGGGATACCCAGATTAATGAGGGAGGCTGTGACAGAGTCTCTTGAAACCACTTCAAAGACAGGGTCGGCTCTGTCAGTGGGCTGTCATGGTGATCTCTGCCTTGAGTTTTTTTTTGTCACTGACTTTTCCCAAGAAACCACAGAGAAGTTGCAGAGGTGCCATCTTTAAGATGAACCATTAAACTGACACCCTGTTTGCCTATTGTAAGTGATCTCATAATTCTATTCAAAGACTTCTCTGGTGTCCTGGCCAACATTTATCTCTCTAATAACGCAAAACAGATTAATTGGCCATTTATTTGCTGCTTGTGGACTTTGCCATGCACAAATTGGCTGTCACGTGTGTGTGCATAACAACAGTGGCTGCACTTCAAAAGTATTTCATTGGCTGTGAGGCATTTTGGGATGCCCTGATTTGAAAGGTTCTGTATAAATGCAGGTTCTTGCCCATCCCTATCTATGTAACTTCCTCCAGTCCTACAACCCTCTGAGAACTCTGCAATTTTGGCCTTTTTCTCATCCCCGATTTCCTTCGCCCCACCATAGGTAGCCCTGCCTTCAGCTGTCTAAGCCCGAAGCTCTGGAATTCCCTCGCTAAACCTCTCCGTCTCTTTATCTCACCTTTAAGACACTCCTTAAAACCTACCTTTCACCTGTCCTAATATCTCGTGTTCCGATGTCAAATTTTGTTCTGTCTTTTCTTTTTCTCTGTCAATTCTCCCAAGCAATAGTGCACAGCTGCATTGTGCTGGTGAAAGATGTACACCAGCCAGAAATGTCGTTATTTTCATCATGGAACAACGTAACTTCACCCTGTAAAAAGGCATTGCCATGGAGCAAGTAGAAGAGAGTTAAACTCAACTAATGGCAAAGGAGGACCCTGACCAGTAGCCAGAACAGATGATTGCAAAATCATCTGCATGTGAATTTTTTCACAACTCTTAAAAATCCAGGTTGAATGTTTTGAGTGGGTGATATCTATATTCAAAATGTTTTAATTATGTTATCTGCTATTTTTCTTCTGTGCAATATTCTGCTGGACACCACACAAATGATATTGGCTTATGTTGTTAATTGAGGTGGATTGGTAGCAGTTGCCAGCCATTCCCAACTTTTCATTTAAAAATGGTGGGTTTTGAGACACAGACAAAAAAGCTACCTGTATCACCACAACAGCCATTAAAAAAAATTAGATCACTTTGAAATAGTTGGATTCATGTCCTTAGCTGGTGGTGTTGGGGGTGGGGGGAGGAGGAATTATGTGAATTCAGAACAATAGGGATATATTTGAATGTGGGAAAAAATTTCCTCTGTGCACTAGGTATAGTTAAATTATAAAAGCATTTATGATTTTTCTACACCTAGTGTATGGGGGAAATCTTTTCCAAGGTTTGGAAACTCTTGCTGGGCCTTTACTTACCTGTTGGCTTGATAACTCATCTTCTTCAGTTCGCTGGCATTATCCCTCATTCAAGTATAAAAATACCTGAATAATGTTGCCAAGAAATTTAAATGTTAAAATAAGTCCCTTGCCTCTTGGACCAAGAAATAACAATGGCGGAAATTGTGAATATTCTCAACAAACAGGAAGCTCTCGATACATCTATTCAAAAATTCTCACCCAACCAAATGATAGGAAAATAGAATTCAAGAAAACAACTTGTAACCCTTTGAGGATTGAAAGTCCTTCAGTTTTTTTAAACATGCTGTTTTAATAAATCTTGGATATTGTGATGTCACTCATGATCAACCAGAAGCAACAGCTGCCACTGTGAGATGTTGATTCTTATGACTCGATGTTATTGACTGCATGTTCTGTTGTTTAGCAACCCACAGATACTGACAAATGCTACATTTGTCCGGGAGTAAGGAATTATACAGTAGAACAATCAGCTAGTTTATATATTTTTATACCATTTGGTAAGAGTTTTTTTTTTAGAAGGAATCTTGGCTGGTTCCTCACGGTTCTATAGTGTTTGATGGAAACTTAGCTGACTTCGTTATATAGCGTGTGAGAAATTCTCAGATGACACCTCTCGGTTCTATTGCACAGAAAAGAGCTGTGGGTGACCATTCACAGTTCTATAGTGTATAAGGGAGTCTCAGCTGACTTCTCTCTGTTCAATAGTGTGTGAAAGCATCTCAGTTGACACCTCTCAATTCTGTTGCGCAGGAAAGAGTCCTAGGTGAGCCCTCACATTTCTATAGTGTGTGGGGAGGCTTGGATGACTTCTCTTGGTTTTATACTATGTTAATTGAATCATCTTCATTCTATAGCATGTGACGTTGTCTCATTGTTTCACATTGGAGGAGAGAATTTTGAGAGTACATTCTCAAAAAGCACAAATTCCTTCAATAATATAGAAGATGATACCATAAGGTCCACAAACATATGCCCTGTCCATCAAAACCAATTCTTGACAAAACCTACAGGTAGAATATATTTCATGCAGGAAGCTAGGCCCTTGGCTTTGATTTAAGAATCTGTGCTGGTGAGAGAAATGGGCCTATGATTCTCACACTGAAGTGAATTGTTCTCCTTTTGTGGATTCATTTTTATTTATGAACAAGTTTGAAAAGCTGCCTTGCTGCTATACATTTGTGGCAGGGAGAGCACACATGGCTCACAAGACCCAATTTACGATGAAAACACCCACCTTGCTGATTTTGCTGCCTGAGGATATAAATAATAGATATAAGGAAAATAGCTACAAGTCCAGACTTTATGTGGGAAACTTTTAGATTTTTCTGTCAGGATTGACAGACTCAGCAGTAAAATCTGATATTGAGCTGTTGTTGTTGTTGCCTTCGAGCATGTACACTTTGCCTATTATCTCCGGCTGTGATATTTCTTGCTGTTCTTCTGTTTTGTGTAGTTGAATTGTGTTTGGTGTTGGTGCTGTAGTTTAACTCTCATAATTTTTTTCCAGTCATTAATTCATTTACAACAGACCTCGGCAGTTCTTTTGCATATTAACTTTCTTCACACTGCCGGCCCATATACTTTGATGATTCTTTGTGGTCAGCGATGTTGTTTTGGTTCCAAAGAATGCACACTACATTATTCTATATTTCAATTAATTATTACAAACTTTCTGCTGCAGCTATCTACTCGGACTCAGTGGTGTTAACTGCTCCCTTAAGCAGTCTGGTTGCCTGCTTCTTACGATAGTTGATTCCCACTGCCCTATATCTACTACTGTGGTAGTGGGACCCAGGTGTGTAACAATGAAACTCCCTTGTGTTCTGGATTGGATCTCTGTGTCTTAAGCATGTGTACTCCCTCAGTCACTCCAAAGCACCTCCCAAACCCACGACCTCCACCACCTTGAAGGACAAGATGTGGAGATGCCGGTGATGGACTGGGGTTGACAATTGTAAACAATTTTACAACACCAAGTTATAGTCCAGCAATTTTATTTTAAATTCACAAGCTTTCGGAGATTTTCTCCTTCCTCAGGCAAATGTTTCAAGAGCTCTTGAAACATTTGCCTGAGGAAGGAGAAAATCTCCGAAAGCTTGTGAATTTAAAATAAAATTGCTGGACTATAACTTGGTGTTGTAAAATTGTTTACAATTGAAGGACAAGGGCAACAGATGCATGTGAACACCATCACCTCCAAGTTCCCCTCCAAGTCACACATCATTCCAACTTGGACATACATCAGCGATCCTTCATCGTCACTGGGTCAAAATCCTGGAACACCCTACCTAACAGCACTGCGGGATTACCTTCACCACACGGACTGCAGCAGTTCAAGAAAACGACTCACTTTCTCAAGGACAATTAGGAATGGACAATAAATGCTGGCCTTACCAGCAATGCCCATATCCCAAGAATGAATTTTCAAACATACCACAATAGGCAAAACATACAGAGGTACTGAATATGATATAATCAGTATAACTTCTGTTCACATAAAATTGGAAATAAAAGGAACATGTGAGCACATGCCCACTCTGGTTTAACTCAACTTTATTGCCATCTCATTATTTGCTAGACTTTCAACATTAAATGCATTTTCCTTCTTATAGATTTTTCTGTCTGGGGAAAAAGGTAGAATAGTTTCCTTTTTAGACCATTTAAATAGTCTGTACGAAGTACTATATCTACATTTATTCATGAGCGCAGCTGTAATCCATTTACAAATGGCTGCACACATCTCAGCACATTCACTTCTCACTTGGGTGCTTCAGCAGAAACACAGAGCAGGTTCTGCTGAAATGTAACAGCTGGACATGCACAGGATGCTAGTGAGCCTTTCTTTCTTGGTTAACGCCTGATGGTATTTTCTCCTTTCATTGTTGCACACAGGTGGAACTGAAGGTACCATTACACCAAAGGTAATATCATCTCAGTGCAATATTTTTCATAATTCAAGACTATATTATCATAATTGAAAGCAGATGGGAAAAGAAGGTTAACATTTGCGTTACCAGAACCAGTGAACAATTCATGCATCAATATAATTTCCATTTAAAATGAATATTTACTTCTAATTCTTAACATTTTAATTATGTACCTGACTTCCTATGAAGCTATGGCATGCAATTTAAATTCCACTCAAGGCACTGGCCATAACTAATGACTTTGTTGTTCATGAGTTGCTAGATCACCTCACTCCTGGGATATAAATCGGATATCCACACAGTCTTTTATAAACATATAAATAGTAAAAGGATAGGCAAAGGAAGGGTGGGACCGATTAGGGACAAAAAAGATCTTCTTGTGGAGGCAGAGGACATGATTGAGGCACTAAATGAATACTTCGCATCTGTCTTCACTAGAGAAGACGATTGTGCGGTTGTAGCAGTAAAGGAGGAGGTAGTAGCGATATTGGATAGGATAAAAATAGATAAAGAGGAGGTACTTTGGCAGTACTCAAAGTAGAAAAGTCACCCAGTCCAGATGGGATACATCTCAGGTTACTGAGGCAAGTAAGGGTGGAAATTGCAGAGGCTCCGGCCACAGTCTTACAATCCTCCTTCAATATGCGGATGGTACCAGATGACTGGAGATTGCAAATGTTACACCCCTTTTCAAAAAAGGGGAGTGAGATAAACCCAACAATTACAGGCCAGTCAGCCTAACGTCCGCAGACACAATGATCTGGGACAAAATAAATTGGCACTTGGAAAAGTATGGGCTAATAAATGAAAGTCAGCACAGATTTGTTAAAGGAAAATCGTGCTTGAACTAACTTGACTGAGTTCTTTGATGAAGTAACGGAAAGGGTTGATGAGGGTAGTGCGGTTGATGTTGTGCATATGGACTTTCAAAAGGCATTTGATAAAGTACCACATAATAGTCTTGTTAGCAAAATTAAAGCCCATGGGATTAAAGGGACAGTGGCAGCATGGATACAAATTTGGCTAGGGGACAGAAAGCAGAGAGTAGTGGTGAACAGTATTTTTCAGACCGGAGGGAAATATACAGTGGTGTTCCCCAGGAGTCAGTATTAGGACCACTGCTTTCTTTGATATATATTAATGACCTGGACTTGGGTATAGAGGGTGTAATTTCAAAGTTTGCAGATGGCACGAAACTCGGAAATGTAGTAAACAACATGGAGGATAGTAACAGACTTCAGGAGGACATTGACAGACTGGTGAAATGAGCAGACACATGGCAAATTAAATTTAATGCAGTGAGGCATTTTGGTAGGAAGAATGAGGAGAGGCAATATAAACTAAATGGTACAATTTTAAAGGGGTGCAGGAACAGAAAGACCTGGGGGTTCACATATATAAATCTTTGAAGGTGGTAGGACAAGTTGAGAAGGCTGTTAAAAAAGCCATATGGGATCCTGGCCTTTATTACTAGAGGCATAGGGCTCGATTTTAGGGTCGGGTTACCTGCGGGTTTCCAGCGGGGGGGCCCCGAAAATCCCGATCTCCGATCACGTGACTGGATTCGGACGAAATCCCGGCCACTTCCGGGTACCGCGCTGACGTGCGGGGCTGCGCGCGAAAGCCCCGCTGGTGGGAATCCCGCAGGCAATTAAAGCCAGCGGGGTTCCACTTGAGAGCACTTAACTTGCTCGTTGTGGTCAGTTAATGAGCTGAAGCAGCTGTCAAAAGAGGAAGTGTGGGATTTTAGGTTCAACGCAGTCAGTTTCCCACACTGGGGGAAACAGTACCCTTCAAACCAGGCGTGTTGCAGCCAGCAGCCTGTGGCAGGTGCCAAGGTGCGCTCCACGGGGGAGAGCCCACACCCACGCAGGAGGCCACCGCGTCACATAGGGCAACCCCTGCCCTCCACCAACCCCCGCCAAGCCAGAGGACAGACTGACACGAAACCGCAGCCCCAGTCCGAGGACCCACCCACCTACCCTGCACAACCCCTCACACCAACACCTGCCAGATGGGTGGTGCGTTGACATCGTCGGAGGACGAACAGGATGACCAGCCCCAGCAGCCTCGCAGTCCACGCCGTCCGCCTCGGAGAGGTGGGGCCCCCCAACACGGTGCTGCGGCACACCCACCTGCACAGCAGGAGGGAGGGCAACCGCAGAGAGAGATGCGTCGCAGGAGGCATTACCCTCCGCACAGGGTGTACAGAGCGAGGCTCAGCTTCATGGACCTCTCCGAGGAGCAGTGCATACGGAGGCTCAGAGTCAATCGCCAGGTAGTCGCCGACATCTGCAGCCTCCTTAACGACGAGCTGCTCCCTGATGGACCAAGCAGCATCTTCTTACCTGTCGCCGTCAAAGTCACCACTGCCCTCAACTTCTTCGCATCCGGTTCCTTCCAGGGTGCCACCGGGGACATCACCGGGGTCTGTCAGTCCTCTGCACACAAGTGCATAAGGCAGGTCACCGATGGGTTGTTCCGCAGGGCCTCCCACTACATCAACTTCGCCATGGACGAGCGCAGCCAGATGGAGAGGGCGGTTGGATTCCATGCCATGGCCGGCTTCCCACGGGTGCAGGGTGTAATCGACTGCACCCACATCGCAATACGGGCACCTCCGCATGAGCCAGGGCTGTTCATCAACAGGAAGGGGTATCACTCCATGAACGCCCAGCTCATCTGTGACCACCGCCAGAGATTCCTACACGTGTGCGCCAGATACCCCGGCAGCTGCCACGATGCCTTCGTCCTCAGGGAGTCCGCCGTCCCGCCCATCCTGCAGGCACCCAACGCCGGCAACGGCTGGCTCCTCGGCGACAAGGGGTATCCCCTCCACACGTGGCTCATGACACCTCTGAGGAACCCCATCACCGAGCCGGAGCGTCGGTACAATGACAGCCACACTGCTACCAGGTCTACAATTGAGCAGACCATAGGGCTTCTCAAGATGCGCTTCAGGTGCCTTGATCGTTCTGGGGGAGCGCTCCAATACACACCATTCAGAGTGGGACGAATCATAGTTGTCTGCTGTGCCCTGCACAACATGGCCCAACAGAGAGGGGTGCCGCTGGAGGAGGCCCCATCCACACCCGCCACCCACATTGAGGAAGGCGAGGGCGAGGAGGAGGAGGAGGAGGAGGAGGAGGCGGAGGAGGAGGAGGCGGAGGAGGAGGACGCGCCAGAGGATGTTGGACGACCCATGCGCCAAGCCGCGACTCACCGGGATGGTCGCCGGGCCAGGGAGGCACTCATACGTCAACGGTTCTCCTAGAGTCAGACACTGCGAGGCGCTCGCATCTCCTCACCTGCACATGCGAGCGGCCATACCAGCCCCCTCCACTGAAGAGTGCTGCCAGTAATCCTGCACCCACAGCAGTGTGCCCAATGGGTGGCAGCAGGTGTTCGCCGTCATGATGGCCTCCACGGAACGCACCTATTGCACAAGCCGCGGAAGAATGGACGAGAGGTGGCAGGAGTGGTGAGAATAGACTATTTAATATCTGGAATGTGACATTATATAAGAAACAAAGTACAAAATAATAAACACCCTGGTGTATTCCCTTTGTGATTATAAGGCCTTTGCAATTCTTCTCCGGGAACCCCTACGTGGTGCTACCCCTGTGGCTCCAGCAGAGGTAGTGGCAGGTTGCTCGTGTTCTCGCCTTGACCGGGTAGATGCTTTTGGCGGACGGCCCCTGGGTTTCGGTGCCCGTGAGGGCACCTCCACAGACTGCTCCTCCTGCACCGGGGCAGGGGCAGACTCGGCCACCTGGAGAGGAGGCACCATTGCGGGTGCTGGTTGAGAGGTGGGCGACGGGTGGGACGTGGGGACGCCTTGAGAGGCGTCCCCGCTTCCATGTCCCCGGTCACCATCATCCCTCTCTTGGCCTCGGCCCACATCACCCCTTCCACCCTGCTGGACGGCAGTTTGGATGGCATGTGTGAGGCCTTGCAAGGCCACCCCTAGTGTATCCCTCAGCCTGTTGGTGGCGTCGGAATGTTGCTCACCCTGAATCCGTACAGACGTTGTGAGGGCCTGCAAGGACTCGAAGTGGAGCTGTGCGTGACGCTCGAGGGAGGCCAGCCTGTCCTCCACCGCAGACAGTCCCGCACCTACCCGCGACACTGTGTCGCCGGTAGCCTCCTGTGCCTGCGCCACCAATGCCCACATGCAGGAGTTGGACTCCTCCATCGCCTGCGCTATTGTGGACAATGCGCGCGGCACCTCTGCCAGTACCTCAGCAATTAGCTGGTGGCCCTCGATGACTCTCCTTTTCACTGGTGGCCCCCTGGGTTCAGCATCTGGGTCTGGCTGAGCAGAGCCTGGAGATGAGTGCTCCCTCCGTCGCGGACCCTCCGCGGCTGCCCCTGCCACCAGGGTCTGCTCATGCTCACTCGTGCGCAGTGACTCACCAAGTGCTACCCCAACTAGTTGGCGAGGGGGACCCACCGAGGTGCGTGTCTCTGCGCTGGTGGATGGTTGGCTCTGATGTGACGATGCACCCTCAGAGACCGCCATGTCCTCTGAGGAATCGCCCTCCACGCTCGCTTGACCCAAAGATGGACCTGCAAGAGAACAGAGGGCACTTTGAGGCATGTGGACCAACTTGACAGTGCGCCTGATGGCAGGTGATGAGACGGTAACTCGCGATCATGGGTGTTGAGTGTCAGCTTTCCCTTACCGGCCGTTTCGGCAGCGACACACTCGCCATCGGCCACCGACAGGCAATGTCGCGTGCGGGCGAGGTCGAGCGCCTCCACCTCTGAGTCGGTGAGCTCCACCACTTGCGGCGGCCCACCTCCGGTGCGTGCCCTTTCCCTATTGTTCTTGCTTCTCTTCTCCTGTGAAGGCAAAACACAGATGTGTGAGTGGGTGCGTCTTGCATCGTGAGACGCATCGAGCATCGGTGTGGTTGGGTTGAGCGTGGCGCGGAACGGATGGGAGGAAGCGTGGGCCACGTGCCCATCCCATTGCATGGGGATTGGGGTGTGTGGTAGTGTTCGGGTGGGGTCAGGGACGGTGGGTACTTGCGTGCACGGCGAGGATGGTGAATGAGTGGCTGTGAGGATTGCTGATGGAGCGCAGTGGTGGCTGTGCAGGAGGGGGTTGTGATCTGCTTGGCGTGATGGTGGGGACGGGATGTGGGAGGGTGCGTTGGTGTACTCACCTTGCCAGACCTAGTCAGGTCATTGAAGCGCTTGCGGCACTGCTCCCAAGTCCTTGGGGTGTTGCCCCTGCTGCTCACCTCCGCCGCCACCTCTGCCCATGCCTTCCTGGTTGCGGCGGCAGGGAACTTGCGTCCATCTTCTGGGAAGAGTGTTTCCCTCCTCCTCCTCACGCCCTCCAGCATCAGCTGCAGTGCCAGATCTGAAAAACGGGGCGCAGCCTTTCCCCTTTGCTGAGCCATTCTCCCAGACCTCTTGCTTGCAGCAGGAGGGGCTTTGGGAGACTGCCCCTTTAACTGGAGCTCCTACATCGCGTCGACGGTACTGCGCATGCGCAGCCGGCCAGCACGCAGCTGGGGAGCGCAGAACCCGGAAGCAGGGCTTAATGGGTCCAATTATCCCGCGATCGCGTGGGGGACGCACACAATTAGCCGTCCGCGTTTTCCACGCTCCCGGAGGACCACCCGCTGGGAACCCGCAGGCCTGCTGAATTCGAGCCCATAGAGTACAAAAGCAAGGAAGTCAGGCCGAACCTTTATAAAATGCCGGTTAGGCTTCAGCCGGAGTATTGTGTTCAATTCTGGGCACCACACTTTAGGAAGGATGTCAAGGCCTTAGAGAAGGTGCAGAATGATACCAGGGATGAGGGACTTCAGTTATGTGGAGAGATTTGGAGAAACTGGGGATGTTCTCCTTAGAACAGAAGGTTAAGGGGAGATTTGATAGAGGTGTTCAAAATCATGAACGGTTTTGACAGAGTAAATAAGGAGAAACTGTTTCTAGTGGCAGAAGGGTCAGTAAGCAGATGGCACAGACTTAAGGTGATCAGCAAAAGAGCCAAAGGCGACATGAGGAAACATTTTTTTACACAGCGAGTTGTAATGATCTGGAAAGGGTGGTGGAAGCAGATTCAATAGTAACTTTCAAAATTAGGAGTACACATGAGTACAGTGGCATGCACTTATCTGCAATTGGAGTTAAGGCATTTTCTGATGTTGTCTTATAGTAATTGACCATAAAAAGCCGCTAAAACTCAGAAAATTGGGAGATGAACTGAAACTGCCAATTTTTCCTTTTCTGTGCAATTCTCCATTTTCTGCTCCCCCACCCTCCATAAAGGGAGTGAAATTTGTAGCAATTTTTTTTTTGACAAATCTGCCTTGTTAACAAGTTTTCAAAGAAGAATCAGTTTGTTTTCCATTTGGGAAATAAAAGCGACTAGATAGGGATTAGCTCACCTGCTGGAGTTAATTGGATGGTAGATCTAAACTCTTTGGCATTCATTGGACAAAAGAACTTGCATTTATGTAGTACTTTTCATGTCCTCAAAATGCTTCATAGCCAGTAAACAACTTTTGAAGTGTTGTCACTTTTGTAAAGTAGGTAACGTTACAGTTATTTTGTGGACAGCAATGAGATAAATGATCAGTTAATATGTATTGGTGGTGTTGGTTGAGGTATAGCTATTGGCCAGGATGCCAGGAAAACTTCCCATCTCTTCTTCCAATAGTGGCATGGGATCTTTTAACAGTTTTTCAGCCCTCTTATACAGGAGGCTGATGGGTAAACTGCAGCTTCTTGAGGGGTAGAATTCCCCCTTCCAGACCCAGTTCCTATGGTCACAATTTCCAGACTCCTCTGTAAGGCAGGTGCCTGAGATGTAACACTGGTGCCCACCAGTATTATTTAAATTAGTGATCTCCCCCTGAGCTTGTATACTTTGGTAAGGTCAGTGCCAGAGGTCACTGATGGGTGCAATCTGGCATTTAAGCCAGAATTGATGGCCCAAAAATTTCAGAGTCCCTATTCCTTCACTCTGAAAAAAGGCTTCAGTATGTAGGTTGATGGTAAACCTATGGCAGAGTAAGAAGGTGTAAATGCAAGTGAGGAATTACCAGTGGTATCAGCAAACAGGATTGGTACTCCAGGCACAATCACCCCTCGAAAGAGTGCTACAGCTGCATTATTTCTTAAAGGGGAAACATACATCTGCCAAGCAACAGTACCCAAAGCATCCTGTCCTATAGTTTCCTATTCAGTTCTTCAAATACTATTTATTGTCTTCTTATGCTGGTCTCCAGTTATATTGTAATCAATGACAAATCCATACTCAGCACATTATTCAAATGAAGTGTACAGCATTTATTTCCTCTATTATGTAGTGTGTGAATGCTGGCAGCTTGAGTTGATGTGGTTCTGCCTCTTTTTCCTTGCACTTTGTTTCTGATGTGTGACATTTAACATACTACTCCTTCTAAATGATTCCCTATGTATTGGCTGGCTGCAGGGTTTCACTGATTCTCTGATGGCCCTAGACATCCATAGGTTATGAATTGCCAGGGCTCAGGACATGAATGACCCAGATCTGAGACTTCTGTTGGCTACTTTAAGCTACCTCCTCCCATACCGGCTCCCCTGGTACTTCTGGGAGGGTGGGGGGAGGACTTAGTTATTTAAATGTAGTACATGAAGACATTAATAAACTTGCAGAATGGGCGTGTAATTGGCAAATGAATTTCAAGAGATAAGTGTGAGGTGGTGTATTTTGGTAGGAAGAATAAGGAGGCCACATACTGTTTGGATAATAAGAGACTAAATGGGTTAGAGGAGCAAAGGGATCTAGGGGTACAGATACACAAATCACTTAAAGTAGCAACACAGATTAATAAGGCCACAAGAAAGGCAAACCAAGCATTGGGATTCATTTCTAGAGGGATAGAATTGAAAAACAGAGACGTTATGTTGAATTTGTATAGAACCTTGGTTAGACCATGCGTGGAATACTGTGCACAATTCTGGTCTCCATATTATAAGAAGGATATAGAGGCATTGGAGAAGGTGCAAACAAAATTCACAAGGATGGTACCAGAACTGAGAGGATATACTTATGAGGAAAGGCTGAACAGGCTGGGGCTCTTTGCTCTAGAAAAGAGAAGGCTGGAGGGTGACATGATAGAAGTCTTTAAGATAATGAAAGAGTTTGATAGGGTAGACGTAGAGAAAATGTTTCCACTTGTGGGGGAATCCAAAACTAGAGGTCATAAATATAAGACAGTCATCAATAAATCCAATAGGGAATTCAGGAGAAACTTCTTTACCCAAAGCGTAGTAAGAATGTGGAACGCGCTACCATAAGGAGTAGTTGAGACGACTAGCATAGATGTATTTAAGGGGAAGCTAGATAAATACATGAGGGAGAAAGGAATAGAAGGGTACGCTGATAGGGTTAGATGAAGAGGGATGGGTGGAGGCTCGTGTGGAGCATAAACGCCAGCATAGACCAGTTGGACCGAATGGCCTGTTTCTGTACTGAAGACTCGATGTAACTCGATGTAAAGTGCCTTTTCTCAGTCAGTAACAACCAAATCGACAACAATTTGCTCAGAAGCTAGTTTTGTTTTGCCAGTGCTATTTCAGGAGATTAATTGGCATCTAATTACAGCTCACAGCTGATTTAGAGGATTTAATGATAGCCCTTCTCATTGACTGGCTCTCAGTGGGAGAGATTTCCCATAGTTTTGTTCGCAAACTGGAAGCAGCAATATTGTGGGTAAGCAATCAAGAATTAATTTTCCCAGTAACTTGTATTAACTCAATTTCCCTGTAATTAGCATATAAACAGCAATTTCCAGGCTATAGATATTTAATTTTAAAGATCTATGATATGAACAGAGTTCACAGCTAGCAACTTTCATCTCTGACGTAGAAATTGGTATGCATTTCACCCGTTTTTCAGGGGTAAAACAGGCACAATGTATACCAATTTCTGGGCGTGAGGTCCTGAGGTCAATCTGCGCCAGCAGCATGGCCGCCACCATATTGGTCCTGCATTATTTCTCGGCATTCCTGACGGCCATCTAAAATCAGCGTTGGATCAATTTAAATATGCAAAGAAGGGTCCTGCACTTGTTTCAGGACCCTCCTGCAATATTTGTGAAAAAGTAGGAGTCTATCCCCAACGTTGGGCGAGCTGCCTCTGGAGGCATGCCAGGCGCCGGCAGCTTGTCTGTGTTATTAAAAGAGGCCCGAGGCCCACTTTTGGATGTGCCTCGGCATCTGGCTTTTGGCGTGCGCTTGCTGCATTTTGCCTACTTTGGGCCCAAAAATGGTCGAAACCAATTAGATAGTCAGCAGGAGGGCGAAAGCCCCAGAAAAGAAAGAAAAAGACATGCATCAGGATGTCCCAAAGAGTTTTATAGCCAATGATGTACTTTTCAAGTGTACCCATTGTTTTAATGTAGGAAACACAGAGAAGTAGCAGCACACTTAGCACCCCATCACTGCACTTACCATAGTCATCACCAGGTCACAGATATCCATCCTGGTAGGTTTAGATAGACAATAGGAGGGCAGCATAAATGGTGAGTCACAGAGTACAGGAGCAGGAAGAGGGACAGGGAGCCAGTCACTAATGATTTTGGTCACAGGAAATAGGAACAGAAGTAGGCCATTCAACCCCTTGAGTCTATTCTGCCATTTAATTAGATCATGGCTGACCTGTATCTCGACTCTATTTACTACCTTTGTTCCATATCCATTGATACATTTACCCAACAAAAATCTATCAATCTCAGTCTTGAAAATTTCAATTGACCCAAGTATCAACAGCCTTATGGGGGAGGGAGTTCCAGATTTCTATTACCCTTTGTGTGAAAAAAGTATTTCACTCCTAAATGGCCTAGCTCTAATTTTATGATTATGCCCTCTTGTTCTGGATTCCCCTACCAGAGGAAATAATTTATCTGTATCTACTCTATAGAAACCCTTTATCATTTTAAACACCTCAATCAGATCATCCCTCAACCTTCTACACTTCTTCCCAAAGTCTCCTTTTCCCAATTCCCAATGGTATTTCTATACTAATGGATACTAGGAAGGAGAGAAATGAGAAAACTGCAATCATGTGATTTCACTCCAAACATCAGTTAAAAAATCAAATTAGCACTACAGCTCTTGGGTACCACAAACAGGAACCAAAAGGGTAATGAGATATTAAAATTCATGTTAATAACAAGTAATAAGTGTCATCCATAATGTGCTAACAGTATAACAAGATAAGATGTAACCGCTTTATGGGTGGAGAGTTCTGTAATTAGACAGCAATCTCATATATTGTTTTATGACCTAGCGGTGCGATGTTCACACATAGGAGGGTGGTAGGTAGGGTGTTCACTCCGCCTATCCAATGTCGGCGGGAGACAAGATCAATTTTCGTGGTTGGGTCTTATTTGCATGCAAGATGCTGCCAGTACTAACGGAACGGCTCGCAGGCAGTTCGCCATCTGGGAGAGTGGGGAATCTGGCGGCCCTGCTGCCGCTTAAAGGTGATCAGTGGAGAGGATATTACTGAGGCAGCAAGCAGCATGACGCCGTCCAGGCCCCACCCTTTTCTCCGATGTATTCGTGGAGGTACTCTTGGTGCAGGTGAGGAACAGGTACGATCAATGATGAGTGAGTGATAGAAACAAAAAATATTTAAATAGAGCTTTGGTGCTACTTGAGTCTTTAATTAATGAGTTGATTAACAGTATTTTTTACAATACAACTGTTTAGTTTGTGAGAGCGTACGAGGGTAGTTTACAATTGTAAACAATTTTACAACACCAAGTTATAGTCCAGCAATTTTATTTTAAATTCACAAGCTTTCGGAGGCTTCCTCCTTCGTCAGGTGAACGATGTGAAAATGAAATCCTCGAAATGAAATCGCATTTATAATTCACAGAACAATGCTTGGTGAGTACAGAATTAAAATAAAATTGCTGGACTATAACTTGGTGTTGTAAAATTGTTTACAATTGTCAACCCCAGTCCATCACCGTCATCTCCACATCGAGGGTAGTTTACAGCATTTCTTCACCAGGTTAAGCTGTAGCCTGTTTTTCATGATGTTAGTAGGCATGTTTTGCACATTAGCTGCTAATGCAATTGTCTGAGGATCGTTGCTGGCTGAATTTCATTTGTGGGAAATAGTAAAAGGAAACAGAATTAGAGTTGGGTGGGGGGGAAGCATAGTCTTATAAGAAGCATAGTCTTATAAAAGAAATTGATGGTTCCTGGTGGAGAACGTGGGAGGAATGAAGCATGCAGTTAGATGGGAAGCAGGCTGTGGATGATGTGTAGGCCAGAAGTGGGAGGTGTGAAGTGAAAGCGGGGGATGTAAGCAAAAGCAACAGATTCCAACTGGCAGGTGGGTACAGGCAGGTGACTGGAGGCAGGAACAGGGAGACGTGATATAAAACAGGCAGGTAGGAAGATCTTTGAACTGCAGAAACTACAGAGAAAAGCAACAGTTGTAATGTAAAATCCAAATAATAATAAGCATGATTGCAAAATTAAAAGTGGAGAGTAATAAAAGGGGATAGTTTGAAGAGCAAGATCTCAAGGATAGGATTAGCCTGATGCCACATACTCATCGGTACAGGACTATAAAGATAAGGGAGATAAATGCATGAAGGGTTCAGATACCTGGGACCAGTTCTGAGGCAGGAGTGGCCTTTACAGGCTGGATGGACTTTACCTGAACAAGGCTGGGACCAGTGTCCTAGCTGGGAGAGTAACTGGTGCTATGGGGGAGAGTTTAAAATAATAACAGGGGATGGGGAAATATGTCAGCAGTGAGAGGAAGATGAGGGCATGGGCCTGATAGCACAGGGTGGAGGATGGGGGATGGAGTTGACCCAGGTCCGGCATCACTAGTTTGTAAGCTTTCAAGAGATCTATGAAAACATTAATTTTAGTGTTTTGTGATTGGTTCTTGGAGGTGTATATCTGTGTCTTGATGTCTCTCTGTCCAGCTCTCTCTCTTTCTATTTGTGGCTGTCTGGTCTCTCTCCTCTCTCTCACTTTCTTTATCTCCCTGCAACTCTGTCTCTCTGTCTGAGATGTCAGTAATTAGACCATTTACATTATCAACAAAACACATGATAATCAGGCAATAATCAGAGGCTTTGTTTGCTTTTAAAAATTCAACTTATTTGTTTTGAAAAAAATTGCAAATTTGTATGAAGATACTTTATGTATGAATGTTCCTATTTCAGCTTTCTGAGTTCACACACACATAACTTCTCTGTTTTAAAAGCACTCAATATAAATTTTACCTGCATAAAAGTTTTGAAATTTGTCTTCCAGCTTTTCTTCAAGTAATTTTGACAACCAAATTGATTCTGTTGGAGAACAAGAACGAATTACTGGGGTAGAGTTTTCGCCTTGGGGCGCAATCAAGAATTGGGCGCAAATTGCACCGGCTCGGTTACAGTTCTGCTAAATGCATTTGCATAATCACAAACATAAAATCTTCCATGAACCAGCGCAATCCGGCAGCTTAACAGAGCATAATCATTTTTTTTTCTTTTGCAGTAAAAAATATTCATTGATGTATTTAAGATATATTTAAGAGCGGTAACCTGGTGCAGTTTTATTAATACATTTGAAAATGGGTTTATCACAAAAAATAAAATTTTTTAAAGAAAAGTGTCTGGTCCTTCATCTGTGAGTAACCTGATTTTAAATAATTGAAAATGACTTAAAAAAACTATACTGAATGATTTACTACTTTCATTGGTGTATATTAGTCAGTTTCTTAGTAAATTAAATAATTTTAATATGTAAAAATGTGCCTACTAGTGCCTGTGCGCCTAAGAAAACTAGCTTAATTTCAAGCCCCTCCTTGAACGGCCGCAATTGGGTGCAATCGGCGGAAACTTGCTAACCTTGTTATTTCGTTCGGGGGATGTGGCCAGTTTTGTGGGTGGGGCCAGCTTCAGCACAATTATTTTTGAACCTGTGCAAAAGACCATGGAAACTCGAATAAGGCTGGATGTAATTTATGTCCAGTGTAAATAGAAATTTCTCGATCTTTTGTGCTGGTTTGGCTGGATTGCGCTGATAAAACCAGTGCTATCTGGTTGAAACTCTATCCCATTGTATTATTTTGCTAGCTAAATGCTGCTGATGCATCCATTGAAATTGTGCACACTGCACGTGCTTAGACCACAGGATCTGTCTTCAGCTGGGAGAGTCATTGCTCTGGACAAAAATACCAAATCCAAGCCCAGTTACTGAGAACAAAATTACAGATTTGTTTTCAAAAAACATTTTGATGATTCAGTTGATTCATGAACAAACCATGACAGCAAAATGTATACGTGTTGAGATATGGTTTTGCCTAATACTGTGGGTCACTGCTGGCCTGGTCTTGCCCCCCTCTTGGCATTGCGTTCCCTGTTCTGAGCATCTACCTGCAGGCCTCTGCCGGTTTCCCGGCTGGCTGGCATTCTTCAGGCCGTAGAGTGTCGAGCTGCATAAGGTCACCTATTTGGCGTCCGCAGCTTGTCTGCCAAATTCAGTTGAGGTTGGGGCTTCAAAATTGCGGGCTCCTCTTCGTCACTGGAACAGCCGGCCAACTGACCTCCCAAGTCAAAATCTACCTCTTGGTCTTGACTCCTCAGGGCTGATTTTAACTACCAGTGGAGAATAGGCAGGCAGTGGGAGGAAATGCGACTGCTGGCTGCCCATTCTTACTGGTGGGACTGTGCTAAGATCAGCCCTGCATAGGCAACGCCCCCACCCCATACACATAGAATGCTAGATCGATGGATACATAGATGGGTGGTCAGGACAACCTCAGAATAGTCTTTTGATAGCTTTTAATATTTGAAAAGTTTCTGAAGCAGTTTCCAGAGCTGATTGTCGAGTGGAGTTTTATATTGAATAAGAAATTAGTACTGGGGTGGTCAGCTGCAGGGGGCAGATGAAATAACACTTTAATGAAGAAGATGGAGGGCGAATGGAAAGCCAGTGCTTCCGTCAGTAGCAAAGGTCAGCATTTCAATATTTCAGAGTTAAAGATAGTCCAGGTCCAGCAGCCACTTACACAGTAAAATCTCAATTAGGGTTCAGCTCTGCTCAACCTGAGATTCACAAAAGTGTTTAAATGAGATATGGCCAGAGCCACCACAGGATGGTTCTAGTCAGGTTTTTGGCTGGGAGTTACAGCAACCACATCTAAAAAGGATCTCCGGTGAACTGTGGGAAACACCATTTCAATGGATTTGAATTACATTGATTTTTCCAATTAATAGTGTCAGAGCAACCAGATGTCTCAATTATATTTGCAAATGATTTGCAGAAATATAGTTATGTAAAACATGCATTTGAATGAATCTCTGCAGCCACAAGGGGGTGTTCCAGGTGTTAACAGCAGACAGACATGAAACTGGATTTAATTATTAATGACAACAAAAATATATAGTAATGTGGCAAGGGTGCAACTATAGTGTAGTGAGATTGTAATAAAGGCAACATGAGGATGGAGTGAGATTGTAATGAAGGAGAAGTGCGGTCACTGTGAGTCTGCAATGAATTTGTAGTGAACGGAAGGTGCGGTTACAGTGAGGGTGTAGTCAGGAATTTGTAGGTAAAGTTACAGTGAGGATACCATGAGATTGTAGTGAGGTGTATTGACTGTGTAGTGAGGACAAAAAGTGGGAAAGACATGAAAATAAAAATCGCAGAAACAACAAAAAAAGACCTTGCATGAAATTGCAAAGGATCAGAAGTTTCATAAAGCAAATCCAAGAACTGAGTGATCTAAATTTACATTGAAGTAAATTAAAGTTATAGGAGTCATTTTCACTTTCAGCACAAGTGGTAAACTGGCGGTTGCAGATTGGCTGCCTGTTCTTTGCCCTGCTCAATTTTCCATTCCATTGAAATCAATAGAAAGGAGACTTGGGCTGATCGGGTGGGGCATATGACATGCAGCTCATCGCAACCACCAGTTTATCCTCATAGCTTCAGACTTTCTATAATCTATATCTTAAAGCAACTGGTTATTTCAGAAAAGAGCAGCAACAATAGACTGACAGGTGGAATTCAGGTTTTCAGATCAGATTGCATCAAAACTAATCATTGCTTCTACACTTCTGTTATTAAGGAGAAAAAATCCTTATCAAAGATATGTCCATATCAAGTAGATCACCAAGTACACATTAATCCTCTTAAATCAGCCATTTAATTCAAATTATCTGATAATTAAAAATTTTAGCACTAAATTTCCATCTTTCTGTGTTATTTATATTGGTTAATTCAAACTTTGAATAATTCACATTTTTTTAGTACAACAAACTACTTTGAATTATCAACTGTAGACTGTATTAATACAAATTGATCCTTCAGGGTAAGTGGTTGAAACAGAAAGGAAGTCGCAGATTCTGCATCCAGACTGTCAGCATCTCAGATAAATGTAAGAGGTTTGAAGCAGTTACTTCAGTCACCTGGAAGGGACCTGCTGGAAATGCAAATTTTGAAAATGCTCTTCTTTTCATTTCATTTCTGTTTGTAGTATTGCGATGATATACAAGGCTGCTGAATTATTCTGATTTGATCCAAGGATGAGAAAAGAGGTCCTCTGAGGTGAGCACCAATGCTTTTCTAATTGCTCTACATTGTAGTGTAACATTGGACTGATCTCAGGCTCTTCACACAACAGAATGATATTAGTCGTAAACCTGCCAAGTGTTATAATTACGTACAAGCTCCCGCTTCAATGTATAGGATCTTGCAATAAGTTCATTTTTGCTTGTCTGCATTTTTAAAAGAATGTGTAATATTCAATAATTTGACCACAAAAGTTAGCTACTGGACTAAACGTATTTTTTTTGGGGGGGTGCGGTCGGTGGTGATGGAGTAGAGACACTTTCAACAATAATCTCACTGAAATTCACTGCTTGAAGTTTGCAAATCCGCAATTTAGATTTCTCCAGTCTGAGGCATGCTTAATCTGTCTTGTGCATAGTTTCCCCTACCTTTGGTAATTAGAATTGAATTTATATAGAATTTAGAAGAACAATACTGTGCCATCTTTTACCCTAAACCCTAATCCTAAATTAACTCTAATGGGAAACTATGTTTAACCAGTGATTGCTACAATTATACTTGATTTGTTTTTCCCTTAAAACTTTAATTATCTGCATATATATCCAAATAAGTGGATCATCTCTGATATTTACAGGGCATTTTCGGAAGGATAATGAGATATGTTCGCTAAGCCTGGAGACTGACACTTAAGTTTTCATGGTTGTGATAAAAAGCTTTCTAAGATTTCCATTTTTATCTTTCACATGTCAGATTACTCTGTTTGAAATCCATATAATATGCACAGAGATTGTACTCAGTAAGACTTCAGACTATAAGTATTCCATTTTCACCTATAAAGATAAGCTAAAGGAGTTTATATGTGGCTGGGTCCAATGTAAACTAGGCACAGTCACACCTTGGAAAATTACCTAGGCACTGAATCAATATCAGTAGGATCTGTCCAAAAAGCTCCATCTGACCTGTTTTGTCTGTTACACTTTGATGTCTTCTGGCATTACACTTGTACATGTGCAAAATTCTTGCACTTGATTGAGTCAATTTCATATTCACAAAACAAAGCACAATGTACCAGATAGGGAATGTACCAAGCAGCGAGTAGGAATGAAAACCTTCAGCCACAAAGTTCAAAAAAGTACCACAAAAAATGTACAGACAGCAAAAGTTAATGATTTTTAAAAAAGGCAAACCAATCAAATTGCTGAAAAATCTTTTGAAAATCCATTTGCTGGCTATCTTGAGTTTCTACTAAGCTGAACGCTTACTATTGGAAATAATTGTAAACAATTTTACAACACCAAGTTATAGTCCAGCAATTTTATTTTAAATTCACAAGCTTTCGGAGATTTTCTCCTTCCTCAGGCAAATTTGCCTGAGGAAGGAGAAAATCTCCGAAAGCTTGTGAATTTAAAATAAAATTGCTGGACTATAACTTGGTGTTGTAAAATTGTTTACAATTGTCAACCCCAGTCCATCACCGGCATCTCCACATATTGGAAATAAGGTTTGTAACATAATAAAGAACTAAAAGTTGCAAATTTTATAAGAAAATGATTAACCTAAACAATCGCATTTTCTGTGTTAAACATGCTTCTAACAACATTTTTGATTGGAGAACCTAAGCTTTGAGTTCATGCAAGTTCCTGCATGTACATGTGTAATGCCAGAAGACATCTGAAGTGTGACAAACAAAACAGGGGAGATGGAGCTCTTTTGGATCGATCTTTCTTCCTGATCCTACTGATACTGGTTCAGTGTCTGGGCAATTTTCCCAGGTGTGACTGAGCCTGGTTTACATTGGACCCAGCCAGGAATAAACTCCTTCACTGACAGCTGAAAAGACAGAATAGGTTAACAGCCTACAGCATCCATTCTGCACCTAACTATATTTCTTAATTGATCCCTTATGACTTTGCTTATAGAAAATTGGAGGATATTTAGGACATATATATGGAGCAGCAGTGGAGGTAGAATTGTGTACGAAGGTGTTGACATGGAGCATGACTTAGTGAAATTGTTGTATAGTACATGTATGTGTGTACGTACACATGTGCAGGGACACTTGTGCTTGGAGGTAGTGATTGATGTGTTATGTGTGAAAGGAAGCATGTTTTGTGTAAAGTGTAATGCTGTACCTCAGAGGCAAGATGGCAACAGTCAGCTTCCACGGTAGCCATGTAAGCTGCCATGTAAGCTGTCAGAGCTGTCACCAGAGGCTCTGTCATGGTGGGCCCCACTGCAGTGTTTATGGAGCTGACTACTCACTCCATGGTTGACAGCATGGTCTCGATGGTCTGCCTGTAGCTCGACACAAGTTGGAGCTGTACTCCTCCATGCTCTCAGTCATTGCGCACAAGTTCATTGGCAGGCAGGCGAATGCACTTAGCATTTCCTGGTGAATGGCCATCAGCTTTTTTCGGTAGTCTGGGCCCTCGGAGTCAACATCTGAGTCCTCTATAGCAGGGCTAGGATGTGATTTCACCTTCCAGCAAGTTGGTTCCTGTGCCATCCTATCCCCCTGCCCTAGCTCCTGCACACTTGTGCCCATGAGTTACTGCATGACGATCCTTCCTCTAACTTTTAACCTCTAAAGTACACATGGTGCCAATCTCAGAGCTGGTGCTTGCTAGGGTCAGATCGAGTGATGCTGTGTCTTCAGGAAGGCTGCCCACTTCTTCCTCAAGTGCCACAGGGGGATTGATGTTTTCTGGACCTGAAATGAAAGAGAGGGACAAGGGTTAGCTTTTTGTGTTCAGCATAAGCAGAGAAAGATGACTGGCTGCAATTTGGCATGCAGCCTGTGTAGGGTGAGATAGAAGTAAGAAAGGAAAAAGAGGATAAGGTGTGAAGAAGCCATTCAGCACTTCTCTTCCAGTGTTTTCACTCGCCACGGCCATGAATCGCCCTCTGCCCATCAGGTAGAGGACCTGTTCCTCCATTGTGGAAAGGATGTGTAGACAGCTTTGGCCTCCTCTGGTTGCTGCCTGCACTCCCATGTTCTATACAACCTTCTCCTACAAGAAAGAAGGGAGTGTGTTAGTGAGGGTTCCAATAGTGCTGAAAGTAAAGGGTGCACAGTGTGTGTGTAGGAGGAGAAGGATGTGGAGTGAAGTGTGGTTCAGTGATTGTAGGAGAATGAAGGGACGTGGGGAAGGGAAGTGTTGTGAGCAGTGGGGCTGTGGGTGTGAGCAGAAAGTAATTGAGCTTAGAGCTAGGATTCTTACCTTGACAACTCTAATGAGGTCATTAAACTTCTTTTGGCATAGTAGCTAGGTCCTGGGAGCTAAGTTCCTTGTGTTCATCTCTTCAGCCACCTCTTCCCACTGTCATTGGAAGCACTGTCTAAAGGGCTTTCTGCCCTCTTCGGGGGGAGCAAGATCTTACTCCTACTCTTGTCGACCATCTGCACAAGAGCCTCCAAAGCTGCATCAGAGAATCTGGGTGCCCCTTCTACAGCTCTTGTCTGATAGTTCCCAGGGTTTCCTGCTAGTGGGAGGCTGCATGCCTGCCCAGTAGCTGCCAGCACCAATTTCACATGGTCCCTGCGACCACATTAACAGTCACGTGCAGCGGGCGCCGCACCCCATGCACTCTTCGTTTTGGACACAATTTAATTCCTAGGGCCAATAGGTTTTGAAATAACAAACTTTACGTTACATAAATTGGATGATTAAACATGTGGGGTGAAACTTTCCGAGGTCCCCACAGTGGCCGCTGGTCGGAATACCATGCATGCTTTGTCTGAGATGTTCCATCTATTGACATTAATGGAAGGAAAATCATGGATAATGCACCCACAATTTTCTAATAAGCTGCCTGCCGCAGCTGAGACCCCACTGGTGACATCTAGCCTTGGAAAGCTCCACCCACGTTCTTTAACCCTGCGATGACCAGTAGTTGTGCCCACTCCCCGCTGAATGTTTTTACAGAGATCTGAAAAGCAGAGGCTACCATTGAATTGTCTAAAAGCAATTTCTCAGTGCATATATCAGGGGGTTTATGATGTGGTGATAGTCAATTATATTGTGGTTATGGTTTCCATTTGTAGATATATTGAATTTTTGTGATCCTATTACCAGAAAGGATATTTATGCTTGATTGAAGTTTACTTTTCTAGAATGAGCTCAAGTACCTAACTCAAATGTATGATTTTTGGTGATTTTTTTTGTTTGCCAAGTTGTGAGATGGCATGCTGGGGATATAGAAGTGTTTAGCTTGGATACCCAGTATCCGCAGTGAAGGCTCCCAAGTCAGGTGTAGTAAAGGCAAATGCAGAATAAAGCTCAGCAAAGGGCTTTAACCAAATCTCAGAAGAGCGGCTCTACTATACCAATTTTTTTTTTAAAACATCTTTTACCAACCGTACTTACTCTCTGAGAGATTGCTAATGCATGGATAGTTTGTGCTAGGGATTGACACCTACTAGAAACTGGGTTCTTGGTTCTGGGCGCTCAGCAGGGGTTGTCTGGCATAGACCTTCCCTCTGGTTGTGAACACAGGGAGATAAAATAGAGACAGAAACATACACTGACAGTTGGATTTTTTAATAGAAAGCTGCTAGGCAGGCTTTCACTCAGACTCAGAAGTTAGAATGCAGGAGGTAAGTTAGAGTACATTTCACTTAGAACCCTTACAATCGACAGAGAGAGAGACTTGGGGGTGATTTTAACCCCCAAGAACAGGTTGGTTGTGGGCAGGTGGGAGTTGAAAATAGTTGTTTTTTGGGTCGTGACTGCAATCCGGCTTTATTTCTGGGTGTAACTTGGGCGCGTAAAAGTACAGGCTTCCCACTGGGAATGCAAAGTCCGAAACTTTTGCAGTTGCGACCCAAAAAAACAATTATTTTCAATTCCCACCCGCCCCCAACCCACCCGTTCTTGGGGTTTAAAATCACCCCCTTTGGCTTTAATCAACTTTTTGTCCTGTAGCACAGCATAAAAATAAGATGTGGAAGGACAATCTTTCTAATCAATTTAACATGTGTTATTGTCACAGGATGACTTATGTCATAACTGAAGTTGTGTATTTCCCATCCTGTCTGGATCTAGACTGAAATTGAATGAATAATATTGACATTTTCTGATGACATGAAGTTGGGGGATGTCATATTTTGGGCCTGTGTGACCATTATTCTGGTTCTAGGCGCTCATCAGGGGTTGTCTGGCATAGACTTTCCCTCTGGTTGTGAACACAGGGAGATAAAACAGAGACAGAAACATACACTGACAGTTGGATTTTTTAATAGAAAGCTGCTAGGCAGGCTTTCACTCAGACTCAGAAGTTAGAATGCAGGAGGTAAGTTAGAAGTTATTTTGTCTAAGTCAAGTAAGCTGACCCACTGATTGGGGGGGGGGGGGGGGAACGCATGGTAGAATTGTTATGATTCAATACTTTGTATTGATTGAATTGAGTTCAATCATAACTGTTGCTCTGTAGGCTCACTTGCTATGAGAAATAAAACCACTTAATTATTCATTCTGGCCTCGTCTCACCGATGTGTAAATAACCCGCCTACTGAAATGTTGGAAAAGCACACATGAAAGCATATGCAAAAGATATATCCAGTTCATATGACAAGGGGGACACATTGTTACACCCCTTAGGTTACGTTATCGTGTAAGTAGATATTGGGCCATGTGAGTGGATTCGGACATAAGGACATGGAATCTGCTAATGGGGGTGACTGCTGCTACTGAACCTGAGAAAGTATTTATGGAAGACCCAAATTTGTAATTGTGGTATGAAAAATTGTGAGGAAGTTTGTGAAATTATTCAAGAGGACATGGATAGACTAGCAGGATGGACAAATAAGTGGTGGATGCAGTTTAATGTAGAAAATTGGAAGTAATACATTTGGAAATAAGATTAGGGAAAGGAAATACAGCTTATATGGCAAAATTTTAAATAGTATAATGGAGCAGAGATACCTTGATGTTCAAATGCACAAGTCATTAAAGGTGGTAGCTCAAGTAGACAAGGCTATGAAAAGGGCAAACAGGACCTTTGTTTTTGTATCTAGAGAAATAGGCTTAGGGTTTTTTAAACCTGTTCTGTTGGTTTTCTGTCAGAAATGGCACAATCAGGGCTGGAAATGTGCTTGGATAATGAAAGCATAATATAAAGGGTCAGCAACTACTGTAAAACACACAGCCACAATTAAAAATATCTTAAATGTATGCTTCTCCTTTGTAACATATGATACAGTCCACGCAGTCTAGTAAGTTCAAAACTTCACTGCTTATAAACCACAGGGAGTGTGTGTGTGTGGGGTGGGGGAAGGGGAGAAGAGTAGTGATAACTCTAGTTTGTGACCACGTAATAATTGGCCAAGTTTCTGGCAGTTTTTAACATGATCGTTAGCTTCTGGACTATGTTATAGCTGCTGCTTATATTGTGTTTTATATATTTATTGTAACACCATGAATTTAAAAAAAAAACACAGAAAATGCTAGATGTGGATAGCAGGCCCAAGACCATGGGGAAAATAAAGATCGGTTATCATCTAATGTGACCATTAGCAAACACTAAACCCAACTTTTCTCAATACAGATGCTGATGGAGCTACTTGTGCACTGCCAGCATTTTCTGTTTTATTTCAATGTTCAGCATTTGTGTTTTTTGACAGCATAAACAGCTTTATCTGAAAACAGCTCTCTCCTGATATCATAAAGAACCCCACATAATTTCAGTGTTTATTTCCAAACAGCAATTTTACAACAATAATATAGGAAATGGCACCCATGAAGAATGTTACTGGTTTTGATGCATGAAGTGAAAGGGATATGAATCCTGAGTGCCCTTTTACGCAATTGAATTAACCACAATAATCATCATTCACTAATGGGCTATTTTGTTTATGGCGTAGTTTGTTTTACTGGGAAGAAAAATACCAATCCTATATATATTTTTACATATTTAATGGTTCAATTTTTGGCTATCATGATATGTGATTACTGGCGTGTGTATATCCGTGCTAGACAATGTTTGAAGAATGTTCGGATCCCATTGCACACTTCTGGCTTTCCAGTAATAATTCACTGTAGATTTTTTAAAAAAATCCCTATCAACTACGTACTAGTTTATTGATGCTAACACTGGTTAGTGTGACCATATATGTCGCCCAAGGTCTAAACTTTCACTTCATAAATTACAACCGACTCTCCCCTGAAACTAGTTCTCGCCTTCTGTTGTAAAATTGCTATATCTCTTAATTGCTGGCGTCCACCGCCGCTTCAGATTTGGCTGCGTGCCTTTATGGATTGTTGGGTCATCTTACCTGCACAGTTCCAGCTTTATCTAATTATTTATTCCACAATCCTAAAATATCCCATCGCGTCTCAATAGATTTGATCCCTTGCAACCCCATGGCACTGGAACATGATGAAATGAGACCATTAAGTTGTCTGAAGAAGAGGCTGGAGCTTCAGTGCTTCACCGTGGGGATACAATACACTAAGTTTCCGAGTGACTAATGTTCAATGACAACTTTGTGTCTGTGATTGACCCTCGGGGACAATTATTTCCCGTCTCGCGGGTTTTTCCGTGAAATCTAGGAAGACGGATACGTGAGGAAAGCGGGACAGGCGGAGTCTCTGGAAGTGGCGGAGTCTGAAACTGGACAGGAGCGCCGCTGACTATTGGCGAGAGCCGCAAACGGGTAGGGAGATTTCTCTCTTTTGCGTGTGAACCGGCAACCTGAATCATCGGAGCCTACAAGTTGGAGAAGTAGATCTCGACAGGAGGCGGCGTGTGATCTTGGGGAGATGATGTAAGAGCCGCTTCCCAGCTGCTTTCTGTCTCTCTCTCTCTCTCTCTCACAGAGATGTGACACCGGGAGGTTGGAGCTGCGAACCCATCAGCGGGCAGACGGGCAGCGGGGCAGAAAACAAGTCGGTGAGAGCCGAGCCGCCAACTTCCCCAGCGGATCACAAGGAGCCAACTCCTCGCCGGCGTCTTGCCCGCTCCATCCCCTTTTTGGAAGCCGCCCGCCGGGGAGGGGAGAAGCCGGGGCTCGCCTCCTTTCGGGACCCGGGGAGTGCACCGAGACACGGCCAGGCGGGCTGCTTGAAATTTCTGCCGGAGAGGGGAAAGGAAGGGAGGGAGGGGAGGGAGGGGAGGAGGAGGGAGGAGGGAGAGCGGCTCGGTAACCTGGCCACAAGTTGTGTCCCGGGGGCTCGGCCGGCGGGTTGGTGATGGCGTTGAGTGCCAACTGCAGGGCAGCTCCTCTGCCAGCCCGGGACACCGGCGGAGGGCTGCCCGAAGTGGTGGAGCTGAACGTAGGCGGCCAGGTGTACTTCACACGGCTCTCCACCCTCACCAGCCTCCCCAACTCGGTCCTCGGCAAGATGTTCAGCCACAAGAGGAACTCTGGCGGCCCGGACCTGGCCCGGGACAACCGCGGGCGCTTCTTCATCGACAGGGACGGCTTCTTGTTCCGCTACATCCTGGATTACCTGCGGGACCGGGCGGTGGTTCTGCCCGAGCTCTTCCCGGAGAAGATGCGCCTCAGGCGGGAGGCTGAGTTCTTCCAGCTGCCCGACCTGGTTCGGATGTTAAGCCCGGACGAGAGGCAGAGCCCCGGCCTCGATGACCCCTCGCACAGTGACCTGGACGAGCTCTCACAGGGCAGCGATCTCCCGCGGGGCGTCAGCCAGGCAGCCGAGCGCAGGGCCGGCTTCATCACCCTGGGTTACCGGGGATCGTGCACCCTGGGGCGGGACAGCTTGCAAGGGGACGCCCGGCTCTTCCGCCGGGTACCTCGGATCCTCGCGTGTGGCCGCATCGGGCTCCTCAAGGAAGTGTTTGGAGACAATGTGAACGAGAGCAGGGACCCGGACCGGACCCCCGACAGGTACACGTCCCGCTTCTACCTCCGCTACCGGCAGCTCGAGAGAGCCTTCGACACATTGGCCGAAGCAGGCTTCACTCTGCTGGGCAGTAATTCGTCTCTCACCGGTTCAGTGTGCGGTCAGACCATTGAGGACAGGACATGGAGCAGCTACACCGAATACCTCTTCTACCGTGAGTACAGCGATATTGCACCCCTGTTTGCACACAGCTTCCAACACATTCAGTCTACACCCACCATCCAACACCCAACACATTCAGTCTACACCCACCATCCAACACCCAACACATTCAGTCTACACCCACCATCCAACACCCAACACATTCAGTCTACACCCACCATCCAACACCCAACACATTCAGTCTACACCCAGCATCCAACACCCAACACATTCAGTCTACACCCACCATCCAACACCCAACACATTCAGTCTACACCCACCATCCAACACCCAACACATTCAGTCTACACCCACCATCCAACACCCAACACATTCAGTCTACACCCACCATCCAACACCCAACACATTCAGTCTACACCCACCATCCAACACCCAACACATTCAGTCTACACCCAACACATTCAGTCTACACCCAGCATTCAACACCCAACACATTCAGTCTACACCCAGCATTCAACATCCAACACATTCAGTCTACATCCACCATCCAACACCCAACACATTCAGTCTACACCCACCATCCAACACCCAACACATTCAGTCTACACCCACCATCCAACACCCAACACATTCAGTCTACACCCACCATCCATATTCCACCACATTGAGTCTAGACCCAGCATTTATCACCCAATATATTCAGTCCGCAAGCAGCATTCAATAGCCAGTTTGCGCCCCGGAACCAACACCGAGCACTATTGCACCGGTTGTGCACTGTAGCCTTTCTGGGCAGGAACGGAGAGGGAGTACAAACTTCGCTGCCTCCTGTTTGGAGCAACTCCAAAGACGCTTTATAATTTGCATTAAATAATATTTGATCCTGAACAGGACTAATTCCGCTGTCACGTTGTCAGCAGGTAGAGTTCGAGTGGCAGTTGCACAGGAATCCTTTACAGGTGTAAGAGCAGACTGTACCGTACTTTGCGTGTATAAATAGCGTTATATGTTGACCCAGCTCACCCGGGGGGCGGGTGCAGGGAGTCGGCTTGTAATTTATAACCGGGTTGGAAGGCAGGCTTGTGGAGCAACTCTAACCTTCGAACATCAGTCAGCTTTTATTAAATTTACTCCGTATCCTGTCTCAGGCTCTCCATGGCCGGGGATGGAGGTCAGAGCTCGAAGCGGTTCGATCAATACCTCGGGTCAGTAGCAGGAGGCAGTAACTAGCTGTATTTTCCGCTGACAAGGTCTTATCAGAGTTGGTGCAATATTAACCGAGTACCGACAGGATCTGATTCAGTTCCATTGGAAAAGTGGGTTTATTACAATTTGATATGACGTTATAATGAATGGGGTTGTGGGGTAGGCAACCCATTGGGAAGATAGCTGGCCAGCGAAGCCGATTAGACCAGTACTCTTATTCAATCTACTTGTAAAATTGTAACTTTAAATAAAAGTGTCATCATCTCAGCATGAGAAGTTCAGCGATCGCAGGGTCCTAGTGCTACCAGGATCCAAATAACAGGGGCTAGGGCAGGGACAGAACACGCTCTTTTATGGGTTTATAATAATGCACCGCTATGTAAAGTCACTGTAGCGCCGCTGAATCATACTGTAGAACTGCACCTGACACCCCAGACAATGTCACTGGCAAAAATGTCCTTATTTATGTTTGTTATAGATGCAGTCAAATATCCTTAGTACATTCTTGAAATGCAACAGCGTTTATCCAAAACACAGTAATAGTAGCTCCCAAATGCAAGGACGGTCCTGGGCAATCTGCAATTAAGGAAAGTAGAGAATGACAGGTCCTAGCTGATATTAACAGTAAGTATAGGGGCAATTCAATCAGTTTATAAAGTGAAGTGCACATGGCCTGTGTTTATTATGTGATATATTTCGTCCTGCATTACTGTATTCTGAGTGTGCAGTGTTGATCCAAGTCATAAATTGTAGGAACCGTTCATTGTATTTTTTTAGTTTTATGAATGAGGACTTACCAGTGAGGTTGTGTAGCTTCTCGCTCATGAAACAAACTGCCAGCTATCCTGTATTATGTAGCCTGGAGTAGCAATTTGGTGCAATAGTGGAGAAGCAGGACTAAAGCACCATCACTGCCGAATACTGGGTAATAAGTGTCCAATTCTTCCTATCAGTGGCAAGCTGTGATAAGGACAGTTTAATACTGCTTTCCTCCGTGTTACAGATTTAAAACAATGATCTATTCTTGCCCTATGTTGCGGGCTACCACCTTGTGTTAGTTTCCATATGGAGCGTCCCTCAGCCTGAGGTCCCCCACAACAAATGGCCCCATGTAAGTGTACCCTGACTCCTCCTGTGAGGACCACACTTTTTTTTTGAGTGCATCAAATGTAGTGATTAGCTTGAGTTTCTTCGGTCCTTAATGCTGTACCTTAAACTGTTAATGCCCTATGGTCATGTTCATCTGCTGGACATTATGGTAAATCTGCAGATCATAGATACCATTAGTTTTTCAAGTATAACAGGTCAATGAAAGGACTGAGGCTCTCAAGATTGGAAAGAAAACCTTGCCTGAACTCAACAATTAAGCAAATAATGATGACAACATTTGCTTCTATATTTCTTCATTAAAAAGTTTACATCCTCGTATAACAGTAAGCTTAGTAAATGATGTCCATAATAATTCTTCAAAAATGTTTCTTCAAACCAATAATTGAATTTGTAGCCTCTGCGTTGATTTAATGTATAAGAGATATTTATTATCTTGTGCAATGTTGATAGAACTAAATGTATTATTTAAACTATCTAACAAATGACAATCTCGAGCAGTCACATAGGAGACATGTTGGGTGGTCAGCAAGAAACCAAGGCAATCATTAGGAAACACATCTGCAATTTAATGCCAGAGCTCATTTTGGGGTGCAATGCAAAATTATCAGGGAAGCAGCTACTCTCTGGCTCCCCCTAGGTCAACACTTATGTGTAGTGATGGTTGTGTTTCAGATTAGATATACCTTAGTTTCCGCCATGTAGAGAAGGGAATTGGGGGTTAAGATATGAATTCAGGACTGGCAAGATAAATTTTATGTGATGGAGAATCTAAGAAAGAAAGATCTTGTATTTATATAGCTCCTTTCACAACCTCAGGACATCCCAAAGCACTTTACAGTCATTGAAGTACTTTTTTTTTGAAGTATAGTCATTGTAATGTAGGAAATCTAGTGGGGTCATTGGGAAGATGGGAGGTATTTCCTCACAGGGACAATGGGAAAACCTAGGTGTGTTACAAAGCATCATTGACAGTAGCCTGGGAGTAGATTCTGGTTTGCTTTCCCTGTCAGCTGTGATGAACAGTATGGGTGTGCTCTACGCTAGAGCATTGTGTGACATAAAACTTACTTTGTTGTATTATTTTACTGCTGAGCATAACATACAGTGCTGTTATTTTACTACTCCGTGACCTCATAATTCACTGGATAATGGTCTATTCTCACATCTTGCTCCAGAACAAATGCCCTGGAACAGTTAGCTGTCCCACTCTGTTATAACTCCCCTAGTGTTTTCCTGCTGAGCCTTAGAGGTGATCCTGATGATAATACTAGAGCCAATGCAACCCCAACATTCTTAAACTGAGAATGATTTCAAAAGTTATCCTAACCTAGAGTTTGTAAGTGCAGACATGGTTAATGTGTATCAGGGCTTTGTGCTCCCAAGTTACAGAAGCTATTCACAAATTTAATTTAAAAAATAACACTTTTTAATATTTGAACATATTCATGAACAGTAAATAAAAATTGTACCTCACTCTGTCCTGAGCAGTTTCTTTGCTGTATTATGTTACTACTCAGGTTAGTATAAAGTACAGTATTGATATTTTACTACTCAGTTACCTCTTAATACACTGTAATCAATGGTTTGCTCTCATTCCAGAATAGGTCAGAATAAGGTACCATTTTTTTATTTCCATCATTTATAATGTTAAACAGCATACTTCATTTTTTTCTAAGCTACATCAAGTTACATCGAAACTTCAGCACTGAAACAGGCCATTTGGCCCAACTGGTCTATGCCGGTGTTTATGCTCCACATGAGCCTCCTCCCTCCCAACTTCATCTAACCCTTCTATTACTTTCTCCCTCATGTGTTTATCTAGCTTCCCCTTAAATGTATCTATGCTAGTCACCTCAACTACTCCTTGTGGTAGCGAGTTCCGCATTCTTACCACTCTTTGGGTAAAGAAGTTTCTCCTGAATTTCCTATTGGTTTATTAGCAACTTTTTATATTTATGACCTCTAGTTTTGGACTCCCCTACAAGTGGAAACGTTTTCTCTATGTTTACCCTATCAAACCCTTTCATTATCTTAAAAATCTCTTATCAGGTCACCCCTCAGCCTTCTCTTTTCTAGAGCAAAGAGCCCCAGCCTGTTCAGCCTTTCCTGATAAGGCTATCCTCTCAGTTCTGGTATCATCCTTGTGAACGTTTTTTGCACCTTCTCCAATGCCTCTACATCCTTTTATAATATGGAGACCAGAACTGTGCACAGTACTCCAAGTGTGGTCTAACTCTGTACAAGTTTAACATAACCTTTTTGCTTTTCAATTCTATCCCTCCACAAATGAACTCTAATGCTTGATTTGCCTTTTTAATGGCCTTATTAACCTTCGTCGCTACTTTCAGTGATTTGTGTATCTGTACCCCAGATCCCTTTGCTCCTTTATCTCGTTTAGACTCTTATTATCCAAGCTCTATGTGGCCTCCTTATTCTTTCTACCAAAATGCACCACCTCACCTTGATCTATATTGAAATTCATTTGCCAATTACACACCCATCTGCAGGTTTATTATTGTCCTCTTGCATTTTGACGCATTCTTCCTTTGTATTTACTACACCCCTCAATTTGGTGTCGTCTGCAAATTTTGAAATTGTACTTCCGATTTTCAAATCCAAATCGCTAATGTAAATTGTGAACAACAGTGGTCCTAGCACCGATCCCTGTGGAACACCACTGCTCACCTTTTGCCAGTCTGAGTAACTACCCTTAACCCCTACTCATTGTTTTCTGTTTTGTAGCCAGGTTGCTTTCCATTCTGCTATCTGTCCCTTGATTCCACATGCTCTAACCTTAGCCATGAGTCTACAATGTGGTACCTTATCGAAGGCCTTTTGAAAATCCAAATACATTACATCCACTGCATTACCCTTGTCTACCCTTTCTGTTACTTCTTCAAAGAATTCATTAGGTATGTCAAGCATGACTTTCCCTTCTGAAATCTGTGCTGACTATTCTTTATTATAATTTCGTTCTCTAGCTGTTTTTCTGTTACATCTTTGAGTGAAGATTCCATTATCTTTTCTACCAACAATGTTAAGCTAACTGGTCTATAGTTCCCTGGACTTGTTCTATCTCCCTTTTTAAATATAGGAATAATATATGCTGTCTGCTAGTCCTCTGGCAATATTCACTTTTCTAGTGAATTTTTAAATAAAAGTGGGATCCTTCATTTATTTTCATACTCTTAAAAGAATAATTCCAACACACCATTACATGTGTAATATCTTTTATTTATTCTCAGTGAGTGAACATTACTTTCAGCTCACAGACAAATGATAATTCCCTTGAGTGCTTAAGAAAAACATTAATTCACCTGAATGAATTTTTACCATTTAAAGGTTCACTGTCAGCTGACAAAGTGTTTTACAAAACTGTAAACAGAAGAGGGTGCAGTGGCGCAGCTCATGACATGAGAGTGTGATTACATCATGATTTGTTGTTACAAAGTATAAATATTGGTTATGAACTGTCCTGAAATCCTAAAAATCACATTTCTACACTGCAAATTATGGCTAATGAATGCTAACATACTCAACAGCTGCAACTAAGTCTGACAAAAATATTGCCAGCATAGGGCAACAACTCTTTAACCAAGTGCATCTTTCCTGAAAATATTGTAACCACCTTGTCCCCAGAATCATTCTATGTATGCAAGTTGAAACTCATAGAACAAAGAACATATCTTCACCGGCAATAATACGTTCTGGATATTATGCAAATTTTTCACTTGTGAGAAAGTCACAAAAGATTTTACATAGATGAGGGTCATTGAGTGCCTGACAATTTTCTACAACAGGACCATAATTTCCCTTTCTGCCCACTCGATTGCCTACAAAATCTGCTGCTCCATAGAATTCTACGTCTCAAGATCCTTCTTACTGTTGCAGAGATCCTTGCTAACTCTATGTGTGTTCTTTGTTTATTTCTTCTCACCATGTGGGTGACACTGGCAAAACCACTTTGATTACCCTGAGAAGGTGGTGGGCCTTTTTCTTGACTCACTGCTATAATTCTGGTCCCATGATAGTGTTAAGTAGGGAATTCCATGATATTGAACAAGCGATAATGAAGCAATGGTGATATATGTCCAATTCAGGATGGTATGTGACTTAGAGGAGAACTTGGAAGTGATGATGTTCCCATTACATTGCTGCTTTTGGTAGCAGAGGTTACCTACAGAAAGGGAGAAAAATCATTAGGCAAGTCATTCTGAAACCAATCTAATATGTTAATTAGCAGTCAGTAACCTACTAGAACTTCAGGAGGTCTGGAAACAGGTAATCCTTTGTAACTTTTGTATTCCCAAGCTAGGGAGGGTCATGATGCACACCATTCTCAGCAAGAGAATGATGTGTATCATGCTCCTTCCTAACCTAGAGATACTGAAGCCAATTGCAAAGCTTTTACTGTTGCCTAGCTGAGATCCGCTAACTCAACACAGAACAGGAGTGGAACTTGGGATCTTCCTGGTATTTGTAATTTAGTATTGGTGATGAACTGAACAATAATCGTTCAAAAGATATTTCCTGTTCATTTTTACTCTCTCATTTTGATTCATTATATGATTGAAAGTGGCCGTGATGGTTGTTGAAGATGTTTGCTCAAATTAATTCCCACTTGATAATTTCTCTTTAATTAACAAAATGAAACAAAAGGGCATTGGATTAATAAAGCCTAAAAATTATATGTCAGCATTTACTTCGTAAATGTCAAGTTACTAGTTACATAAAAACTGGAATTTATTCAGTTATCCATATTTTTTGGCCCACATGCAAAAATATGTTAGAATAATTACTGGATCCTTTTATGGAAAATGTAAACAAAAATACGCACTAGAACAAAATCTGAAGCTAAGCCTGGAATTAGGTGCAATGTGCCCACAAATATTACAGTAAATAGGATTTGAAACTAAATTCCAGGGTGATTGATGGTGAGACTATCATGATTCACATATAGCAGTGCTGTTCTTTGCACTATGCTGGTGTGGCATGGTTCGTAAAGATGTTTTTCAATAAACAGTAAGAATATTTTTGCATTCTAGTGGTTAGATTTAAGTTCACTAAATGCATGCAGCTATTATAATAATTATAATTACCACAGGGATGTAAAAGTGGGGGAAGGTAACCTGTGCTGCTTATATCTCATATTTTCTATGGGCTAGGTACAGAGTAGCATTGGCAGATGCTTGAGATTAGGTTGCCCACTACCCTCTCAGCTGAGGCATGGTAAATGATGTGATGAGACTAATAAACTCAAGGGGGAACAAAATAATAAATCCCTTAAAAAAAACACAGGCATCTGAGGCAACAAATACACTACTATATGTATTTGTATAATTTATTTGTAATTAATTGTAGATTCTTTCTCCATAAACTTCACAAATTCTTGTCTGTGAGTAGTAAGCTGTCATTTGTTACTTGTAAACAATTTTACAACACCAAGTTATAGTCCAGCAATTTTATTTTAAATTCACAAGCTTTCGGAGGCTACCTCCTTCCTCAGGTGAACGTTGTTGGAAATGTTCCAACAACGTTCACCTGAGGAAGGAGGAAGCCTCCGAAAGCTTGTGAATTTAAAATAAAATTGCTGGACTATAACTTGGTGTTGTAAAATTGTTTACAATTGTCAACCCCAGTCCATCACCGGCATCTCCACATCATTTGTTACTTGGCCACAGAAACCCACATACACTAGAAAAGTGATAAATGTAACTGAAAACTACAATTTTTTTACATCAACTTCGATTGCTGGCAGATAAATTTGTCTGTGCCAGTGGGAGGATCAAAATCTATTGAAGCAAAAATCAAAATAAAGCAAAAGATAACATTGTTAATGTGAGTCTTATTTGCAGCTTCCTTACTTCACTGAGCTCCAGATCTAAAACACAGCTGTAAATGTAAACCAAAATGTCCAGCATCTGATATAAAATACAAAGTGAAGGGAATGATTTCATAGTCTTAATACATTCCTAGATTTCACTCTCATGATCTCAAGATAATCGAAAGCTCTTGATTAGATTGCAGCCAAGTGTTTTTTTTTCTGGTTATGTCATTATGTGCTACACTCTCATATTATGCAACATTGTTAATCCAATTACTTGAGGGGTCTGGGAGACGTTTCAGAAGGAATTTATGATTTGGAAGTCTTATCATTTAAGAAACTAATGACTGATTAGTTTCTTAAATGATTAAATAAGTTGGGATAAGTCTATGATGGTCCAATTGTATATGGCCTTTGTAAGCATTGAGCTGGATGGATGGAATGATTTTTTTCTTCTACCATGTTTTCATTTTTTTCCTCATTGTCAGTAGTTATCACGTGGGGAAATCATTGGTGATGAAGTGGATATATTTGGTTTCACTATAAGCTAATGTAATAAAATCTATCCAGTACTTCTGTTCCCTTTCCTCTTGAACTTTTCTTTTTATCTGGAGATTTTGTGAACTGCGGACATTTCAAACCACTCAGCGAGGTATCTAGCTAGAGAAAATGCCTCTTGACTTTTCTTTCAAACTGATGTTTTTGTTTGGAGATTTTTTGTACTCATTGAGGTAGGAGGTCTCAGTTCTTTATGTGAGCACTGTGTCTTTGGTCATTGTAGGCAACTTCCTAGAGTTGTAGCTCATACATTTTTTCAAATGTGTTTTTCTGGAAAATTTTAAAACAGCAACATGGCATAACCTGATTACAATGCCACTGTTTGAGGAAAATTATTACAATACTTTTATTTAAAATTTAATATTGACAAATCAGCTTGTCATTAAGTTAGCCAATACAAGCCTGTGTACATAATTCATCTTGTTGTTCAGGCCTGGCTCTGTGGCTGAATGCAGATGTGCATATTTAATGCTTTAATTGTTGGTTGGGTATTTGGCATGTATTGATTGAAAATGTAATTCAAATATCTGGTTGATTAAGTCTGATATCACTTGTTAATGTACAAGATCCTGAATGGACATTTAATTGTAACTGGAATATATTTAGAGTGATTTATTGTATCCCATTGTCAAACACTGCAGAGAATATTCATCCTCCCTTGTTAAACTAGGAACTCATGAACTTCATTGTTTCCTAAATCTAAGGCAGCTGCTTGGCTACTTGCATTGTGTCTTCCATTTTCTTCTCTCCATCCACTCCTCCTGAACCTCCTTCAGACTCAGTCCCTAAACTCTACAACTTCTCCTTCATCTCCCCCAACCTTCTTCAGCTGATTTCCTCTTTGAAATCCATCACTTACTCCCTCAACTACCTTCCAATTTATCTTCTATCTAATTTCCCCATCTCAGCCCATGTTTACTGACATTATCAATCTCACCTTACCTTCAGGCTCTGTTCTCATGCCTTTGAAGACTGCTTTCATTGGTTTCTTCTTAAAAACTCCATGCTTTCTTTCCTTGCAAACTTATCTCTAACCTACTTTTTTCTCAAGTCTTTGATTGTATTGTTGCCACTCAACTAAATGCACATCTCTTTTGCTACTCCCTGTTCAAGTCCTTCCAATCCAGCTTCTGACCAGGCCACAGCACGAAGAATGTCCTGGTCAAAGTCATGATGTGGAGATGCCGGTGATGGACTGGGGTTGACGATTGTAAACAATTTTACAACAAGTTATAGTCCAACGATTTTATTTGAAATCTACAAGCTTTCGGAGGCTTCCTCCTTCCTCAGCTAAATGTCCTGAGGAAGGAGGAAGCCTCCGAAAGCTTGTAGATTTCAAATAAAATCATTGGACTATAACTTGGTGTTGTAAAATTGTTTACAACTGGTCAAAGTCAGTAGTGACTACAACTATGGCTTGTGGTTTCTCCTGTTTTTTTTAACTACTCTGTTGCTTTCAGCACCATTGCGCACTCCATTCTCCTCTGTGGTCTGCTATCTGTGGCAGTGCTCCCTCATGGTTCCACTCCAATCTGTTCCAATACAGCCACTACATCTCCTCAGTTTCTTTCCCTGCCCACATAGTCATTTCCAGTTTTTCTCAGGGTGCCATCCTTGGTGCCCTGCTTTTAATTATCTACAAGCTGCTACTTCTCAGTATCTGCTAGCACGGGCTAACTTCCACATGTAAGCAGATGATATCCAATTCGCGTCTTCCTTTCACCACTATTGCCTCTAGGGCTGTCACTGTATTATTCAACTGCCTGTCTGACATTAAGTGTTAGATGATTCAAAACGTTATAGAGCTGAATGTCGGCAAAACTGACGCTATCCTTTTCAGCTGTTAGGTGATAGTACCTACAAGCCTCTGGCTTTGACACCATCAACCACCCTGACTGCCTGCCCAGGCTGAACCTGGTGGTGTACAACTTTGACGTTCTGTTTGATCTGAGCTAAACTTTCAGCCCCACATCTAAATTGTCATTAAGTTGCTTTCTTCCATCTTTAGAACATTGTCTGCTATGTGCCACCCTCAGCCTCTCCATTTCGGAAACTCTCAACCACCTGTTCATTACCTCACAATTAAGTTCTATAATATTCTTGCCAGACTTCTGCTTCCATCTTTTACAATCTTCAGCTATTCAGAACTCTACAGACCAAGGCTTCTACACAAACTCATGTGGCCTCATCATCCCCATCCTCGTCAAATTCCATTATTTCTCTGGGACCCAGTAAATTGATTTGTTGATCCCTTTTCTCATTGCAGATCCCTCCATAGCCTGACCCCATCCTATTTGGGGAATTTTCTCCATTCATACATCCCAGCTCTTTGTTCTTCTAACTGTGGAATACTTTTTTTCCCTTGCCCTTCCACTTTACCATTGGAGGCTGAACTTCAAACTATTACATCCAGCCTTATGAAATTCTTTTTCAAAACCATTTTACCTTGCTACTTCTCTTCTTGCTTTTGAAAGCCTCCTATTTCTTCATTTATGGCTTCAATTTCCAACCCAAATTCCTTCATTTCCTTCTCAGTATCCACCTCTCCCTGTGAGATGTCCTTTTGTATGAGTACCATATAAAGGCAAATTGTTGTTTGTTGCTTAAATGCTGGGTGAAGTAATTTTAGATTTCAGGGCTATCCTCAAGAATTTATTTTTCATCAATATCTGCGGCAAAAAAGGTTCATTACAATATTTCTCTCATCAATAATGCAATAAACAACGAAAAGTGAAAAAATGGCAATATTCAGATATTCTAAAATTCCACTGTAAAAACAATGGAAAGGAGCTTCACTTAAACTGGTTGTTAATAGAAGTCTCATTATATTTGGAAGCAACTTTGCAGCTTCTTCAAAGTAAATCAGATTGGAGTTGTCCTTTTAAAGAGGAAGACTATCTTGGTATATATATTTCTATGATTTTTAACAAATTAAATCTTGTGCCAAATTCTCTAATATCATTGGCCCTTATGTTGTAGAGTAATCCACTACAACGCTGCATGTTTTTCTCACCAGAGGTGCTATTTCTTCTCTTTCATGCTATTAATGTTGTGAAGAATGACACCACAGTGAAAGGTTTGTGCTCTTTAACTAAACTATAAAATATTTCACCAGGATGTAATAAACCTCTGTTTGTGAGCCAATATTTTCTGGAAAGTTTCATTAATACACAAAACAACAACTTGGATTTGACTGTAGTGATGCCAGTCATCCCAGTTTTCAATGTGTATGAAGGAGAAGAAATATTGTCCGCTGGGTGCTGCAAAATGCATTGTTCCAACTGGATTTCTCACAGTTCATCAGAATTCATTTGGTTATGCCAATTTTCACCGCAGGGACAAAACTAGAATGAATGCTATCTGACTCTGCACAATTGTGCAAACAAGCCAAAGCTATTTTAGAATTCTAATCGTTTCAATGCCTTGGTCATCTTATAAAATATTGGAGCTGTAATTATTTGATAGTAGATAGCTCACTCATTGTGTACATTTATACTCAGGTTTCTGTAATGGTTGACTGTATAGATTGGCAGATGCCACTGCAGTTCTGGAGATTTATGTCTCTGGCCAATCAATCCTCCTGTGATGCAGCACTGTGTGTTGCCTGTTAATTTTAGTGGTAGCCTCTTGTGTGCAGTTGTTCTGGAATCCATCCTTTCCTGGTTTGACTGGTAACTTGCTAATTAGTTGGCCAATTATTGACCAGTTAGTTACATATACTTTACCTGAGGCAGTCTGATAAGTCAGTAATCTGTTGGCGTTACACAATCTCACACAGAATTTAGTACTTCAATTCCTGTTTCATAGGGACTTAGGAACAGAAGTAGGCCATTCAGCCCTTCGCGCCTGTGCCACCATTCAATTAGATCATGGCTGCTCTGTATCTTAACTCCATCTACCCGCCTCGGTTCAGTAACCCTTAATACTCTTGCCTAACAAAAATCTAGCAATATCAGTTTTGAACTTTTCAATTGACCTAGCCTCAATAGCTTTTTGGCTGAGAAAGTTCCAGGTTTCCACTACCCTTTGTGTGAAGAAGTGCTTTCAGACATCACTCCTGAACGGCCTAGCTGTAATTCAAAGGTTATGCCCCCTTGTTCTGGACTCCCCCACCAGAGGAAATAGTTTCTCTCTATCTACCCTATCAACTCCTTTGATCATCTTAAACACCTCAGTTGTAATGTCAAATATTCTTTTATATAAAGTTGACATATTTAACAACTGTTTCTCTGACAGCAAGGAATTTAATTGAAGAATGAAGAGGTGAAGAAAGACTGTTGTATAGTATTTCTCACCTCAGACTGCAACATGTATGAGATCCCAGTGAGAGTTGGAACATCTCCTCCAGCTGGAGATTTAAAATTTTATCTGGGTAGAGCTGCAGTGTGGTATAACTATTGTGAGTCTCCGTATCTATTGGCAAGCTTTCCTTGGCACCCCTGTGGCTGAAATCTCAATTAATACAGTTTCCTTGACAACAATGAAATAGCATAGCAGCACGTAAGGTTTATTCATGCACAGATGGAGACCACAGTTGAAACTAGAACTCTCAGCACTCATGTATCCACAGTCATTGGAAAGTTTGTTCCTAAACCGACATGGAATTTATAAGGAAAGGTGCAATGCACTGTAATCAAAGCAATGTTTATGCCATAAGCATCCTGGAAAAAATGATTTTTGAGGTGCACCTTCTCAGACAAAAAAATTGGGAAGCTCGAAAAGACACTGTAATGAATGAATCTCAGTAACCATTCAAGGAAGGAGGTTCTTAGACTGTGTGCTTGATCTGTGTGCTTGACACAATGCATGCTGTGTTTGGGATATCGATAATGTTTGACCCACCTACCCAGCTAAAGAATGCTGTATATGAATGCCCAGACTTTCTCACCCACATTGCTAACTGAATGCATGATGTATCATAATAGTTTCATTCAACCCATCGAGCTTGTGCCGGTTCTTTGAAAGAGCTAACCAATTAATCCCATTAGCTTGCTCTTTCCCCATAGCCCTGCAAATTTTTTCCCTTTAAGTATTTATCCAAATCCCTGTTGAGAGTTACTATTGAATTTGCTTTCACCACTCTTTCAGGCAATGCAGTCCAGATCATTACAACTCGCAGCGTAAAAAAATGTTTCCTCATGTCGCCTCTGGCTCTTTTGCCTTTCACCTTACATCTGTGTTCTCTCATTACCGAGCCTTCTACCACTGGAAACAGTTTCTCTTGTTTAATTTGTCAAAACCGCTCATGATTTTGAACATCTCTATCAAATCTCCCCTTAATTTTCTCTGTTCTAAGGAGAACAACCCCAGCTTCTCCAGTCTCTCTAAGTGACTGAAGTCGCTCATCCCTGGCACCAATCAAGTAAATCTCTTCTGCACCCTCTCTAAGGCCTTGACATCCTTCCTATAGTATAGTGCCCAGAATTGAACACAATACTCCAGCCGAGGCCCAACCGGCGTTGTATAAAGGTTTAGCATAAATTCCTTGCTTTTGTTCTCTATGCCTCTAGTAATAAAGCCGAGGATCCCATATGCTTTTTCAACAACCTTCTCAACTTGTCCTGCCACCTTCAAAGATTTGTGTATGTGCAGCCCCAGGTCTCTCTGTTCCTGCTTTAAAATTGTACCATTTAGTTTATATTGCCTCTCCTCATTCTTCCTACCAAAATGCATCACTTCACATCTCTCTGCGTTCAATTTCATCTGCCATGTGTCTGCTCATTTCACTGGTCTCTCTACGTCCTCCTGAAGTCTATTACTATCCTTCACATTGTTTACTACATTTCCAAGTTTCGTGTCATTTGCAAACTTTGTAATTGTACCCTCTATACCCAAGTCCAGGTCATTAATATATAGCAAAAAGAGCAGTGGTCCTAATACTGGCCCCTGGAGAACACCACCGTATATTTCCCTCCAGTCTGAAAAATAACCGTTCACCACTACTCTGTTTTCTGTCCCCTAGTCAAATTTGTATCCATGCTGCCACTGTCCCTTTAATCCCCTGGGCTTTAATTTTGCTAACAAGTCTATTATGTGGTACTTTATCAAATGCCTTTTGAAAGTCCATATACCCAACATCAACCGCACTACCCTCATCAACTCCCTCCATTACTTCCTCAAAGAACTCAATTCAGTTAATCAAACATGATTTTCCTTTAACAAATCTGTGCTGATTTTCATTTATTAGCCCGTACTTTTCCAAGTTCCAATTAATTTTGTCCCGGATTATTGTCTCTAAAAGTTTCCCCACCACCGACGTTAGGCTGACTGGCCTGTAATTGCTGGGTTTATCCCTCACCCCTTTTTTGAACAGAGGTGTAACATTTGCAATCCTCCAGTTCTCTGGCACCGTTCCCATATCTAAGGAGGATTGGAAGATTGTGGCCAGAGCCTCCGCAATTTCCACCTTTACTTCCCTCAGTAACCTAAGATGCATCCCATCTGGACTGGGTGACTTTTCTACTTTGAGTACTGCCACTCTTTTAAGTACCTTCTCTTTATCTATTTTTATTCTATCCAATATCGCTACCACCTCCTTTACTGCTACAATGGCAGCATCCTCTTCTCTATTGAAGACCAATGCGAAGTATTTATTTAGTACCTAAACCATGCTCTTTGCCCCCATAAGAAGATCTCCTTTTTTGTCCCTAATTGGCTCCACGCTTCCTTTGACTGCTCTTTTACTATTTATGTGTTTACAAAATACTTTTGGGTTCCCTTTTATATTAACTGCTAATCTATTCTAATATTCTTTCTTTGCCCCTCTTATTCCCTTTTTTAGATCTCCCCTGTACTTTCTGTATTTAGCCTGGTTCTCTGCTATATCATGAACCTTAAATTTGTGATAAGCCTCCTTTTTCTGTTTCATTTTAATCTCTGTAATTTAATCATCCAGGGAACTCTGGCTTTGGATGCCCTTCCTTTCTCCCTCATAGGGATGTGACTACTCTGTACCCGAACCAACTCCTCCTTGAAGGCCTCCCATTGTTCAGTTACTGTTTTGCCTACCAATTTTTGATTCCAATCCACCTGGGCAAGATCCTTTTTTAACTCACTGAAATTAGCTCTCCTCCAGTTAAGTATTTTCACATTTGATTGTTCCTTGTCCTTTTCCATAACTATTCTAAACCTAATGATATTATGATCACTGTGTCCCAAATGCTCTCCCACTGAAACATGCTCCACCTGCCCCCTTCATTCCCCAGAACTAGATCCAGCACTGTTTCCTTCCTGTTTGGGCTGGAAACACTGTTCCAGAAAGTTCTCTTGAACACATTCCTCCCCCTCTTTGCCCTTTATACTGTTACTGTCCCAATCCAAATTGGGATAATTGAAGTCCGCCATTATCATTACTCTATAGTTGTGTGTGGGTATGCCTATGCTTCCTCCCAATTAAGGAATGCTGTATAGAAATGTTTGAATAGAACATAAGAATATAAGAAATAGGAGCAGGAGTGGGTCATATAGCCCCTCGAGCCTGCTCTGCCATTTAATAAGATCATGATTAATCTTCGACCTCAACTCCACTTTTCCGCCTGATCCCCTTAGAGTCCAAAAATCTATCGATCTCAGTCTTGAATATTCAACAACTAAGCAACCACAATCCTCTGGGGTAGAGAATTCCAAAGATTCACCACCCTCTAAGTGAAGAAATTCCTCCTCTTCTCAGTCCTAAATCGCCCATCCCTTATCCTGAGACTATGCTCCCTGGTTCTAAACTCTCCAGCCGGGGGAAACAGCCTCTCAGCATCACCCTGTCAAGCCCTCTAAGAATTTTATATGTTTCAATGAGATCACCTCTCATTCTTCTAAACTCCAGCCAATATAGACCCATTCTTCTCAACCTCTTCTTATAGGACAACTGTGGTCTCACTGAATTATACTGTGTGGAGATGTTGATGGTTCATGCACCTGCATACATGCTGATACATGCTGATACATGCTGCATGATACAGGTGGCTCTGGAGAAAAAAATTCTGAAACTCATAAAAAAAAAATTAAGAGAATTAATTTATTAAAATAGAAAACTATTGCTTGAATTTGATGAGCTTATATCACCATCAGGCTTGAAGTCATTAGTACTACACTATTACACCGCTACCATGATGGTCCATTACCAGTGGGTTGTCATGGCTGCAATGTGTTCCAGCAAACAACCTTCTTTCCAGTTGGACACTGATGATGCAGTTTAATTTTCCTCATCATGCAAAGCACTCCAGCTGGCAAAGGAGATCATGTGAAAATTGTGGAGTAAAAGCTCAATTGTGCAGCCACCTTCAGGATTCTATGAAATAACCGTTTAATGCAGCCGTTGAGCAAGGATATAAGATACTGGGCTAGCAGAGTGAACCTAAACCCAGCTACGGTTGCAAATTTAAATAATGTGCTTGAGGGTAGCTGTCTAATTCAGAGACCATTAACATTATTTTTTGTTACCAGCCTATCAGACCAATGCTACATTCCCCAGTACCTACATGTTCAATTACACATCCATTTTGCATTTTTTAAAATGGATGATTTTTCTGCCAAGGTGAGGATCATCTGTATTAGGCAATCGAATATTTTTTGCAATTAAAATTTTTATTATTTTGACAGGTATACATCCATGTGCCAGCATTAAATTGACAGTGCGATATGATAAATTATCCACAATTCGAATGATGTTTACAAACTCAATTTCACAGTAAGCTTGATGTTTATATATCCCATCTTTGCATTCAATTTGATATGTTAGACAGCCATCAGTGAGACCTGCAACATTCTGGTATACAGAGGATGTGCAGTGCAGATAAACTGACCCAACCTTTTTTTTCTAAATGTATTCGAAACAGTAAATGACTGCAACTCCGACCATTGTGGGAGAAATCGTGCTGAACACGATGATTATACAACACGCTGTGAATGAATCTGAGCTAGCAAGGCTCGAAACTTTACAAAATAGACGCCAATTACTTTGTGTCATATTATAGAGCTAAAGAATTCAGTTCATATGATCAGCCCCATATAACCGACCTGAAAATTATGTAATCTTGGTATAAATTGTTTCTAAATATGTTTTTTGTCACCTCTTAAAATCAAACACTCAAATTTGCAAGCCATATAATCATAGATGAAGTTGATTACATCATATCATGCTATGCATTAAGCTAGACGAGGCAGATTTGAATAATAAACAAGTTAGATTCTATCGTAATAGTTCATGATAATGATCAAATGAAAATAAAAAAGGTGGCTAACAAGGGACTTCCGCTGCACTATAACTCACGTTTGAATGGAATAGTTGTCAGACACAAATATTTTAATTCCATTTACTGACTGTGAATTAAAAGCATTTTTAATGTAGCATAAACTCATGAGCTGTATCAATCAGCAAATGTTACTTCCACACTTGGATGCAGTGCAAAAACAAGGAGGCCCTTATTTTGAATTTGTACTAATACCTTTCCATGTGTTTTTTTTATGTGCAAAATATGTAAATTTTGTTTTCATTTTTTTCCTCCCCACCATGTTTTTGATCCTTCGTCTAAACCAAGGGCCTTTTGTAACTATTTAAAAAACACTGTCAATGTTGCCTGGTGGAGAACCCCAGGAAAGCTCCAAAAATGTGTTTTTTCAAAATCTTTTAGTAAATTACCAATTTAGTATTGATAGAATCTGCAGACTGGAGTTAGTTTCTTCATTTACATTGGGAAAAACGTAGTGGGAGAAAGCTATTTAATGAAACAGAAGGTGTGTGTTTTTTTAAATACAAATATGACTTTATTACCAACGACAGGTACTTAGCATACACGTGAGCTATAGCCGAACATTGGTACAAAGCGGTTTTGCATTGATGCTGCATATTGTAAAGGCAGTCTGGATCTGGAGTCAAGAGTCTGACATAGGAACATAGGAACAGGAGTAGGTCATTCAGCCCCTCGAGCCTGCTCTGCTATTCAGTTAAATCATGGCTGATATGTACCTCAACTCCATTTACCTGCTATAGCAACGTATCCCTTGATACCCTTACCTAACAAAAATCTATCAATTTCAGCTTTGAAAGCTACAATTGTCCCAGCATCCACAGCCCTTTGGGGAAGAGAATTCTAGATTTCTACTACCCTTTGTGTGAAAAATGCTTCCTGATTTCCTTCCTAAATGACCTAGCTCTAATTTTAAGATTATGTCCCGTCGTTCTTGATTCCTCCATCAGGAAATAGTTTCTCTGTATCTACCCTATTGAATCCTTTTAACATTTTAAACACTTCGATCAGATCACCCCTCAATCTTCTATACTTAAGGGAATACAAGCCAAGTTTATGCAATCCGTCCTCATAATCTAATCCTCTAAGCCTCAGTATTATTCTACTGAATCAGCGCTGCAGCCCCTCCAAGGCCAATACATCCATCTTGTGGTGCAGTGCCCAAAACTGAATGCAGTACTCCAAGGCTCTATACAACTGAAGCATAACTTCCCTTTGTAATCTAACCCCCTTGAGATAAAGGCCCACATTCCATTAGCCTTCTTAGGAACATAGAAACATAGGAACAGAAGTAGGCCATTTGGCCCCTTGAGCCTGTTCCGCCATTCAATGAGATCATGGCTGATCTGTGACCTAACTCCATATACCCGCTGTAGCTCCATATCCCTTAATACCTTTGGTTAACAAAAATCTATCGAGCTCAGATTTAAAATTAACAATTGAGCTAGCATCAACTGCCGATTGTGGAAGAGAGTTCCAAACTTCTACCACCCTTTGCGTGTAGAAGTGTTTCCTAACTTCACTCTTGAAAGTCCTGGCTCTAATTTTTAGGCTAGATCCCCTGGTCCTAGACTCCCCAGTCAGCGGAAATAGTTTCTCTCTATCTACCCTATCAGTTCCCCTTAATATCTTGAAAACTTCTATCAAATCACCCCGTAGTCTTCTAAATTCCAGGGAATACAACCCTAGTTTGCGTAATCTCTCGTCATACTTTAACCCTTGGAGTCCAGATATCATTTAAGTAAATCTACAGTGATAGGCAGATCAGAAAAGTGAACGCTTCGCTCCCTCTAAGGCCAATATATTATATTCTTCCTAAGGATAAGGTCATCTAAATTTGTCAATGGTCAGTAACAGGAGGATGTGACTGTGAGCAAGGCAGGTAAGGGGATCGAGAAGGTAGAAGTGGAGGAGCCTCAGCATTTGCAATTGACCAACAGGTTTGAGGTGCTTGTAGCCTGTATGGACGAAAGCGAGGGCTACAGGATGGATGAGCAAACTGACCATGGCAGCATGGTACAGGAAGCTATTCAAACGGGGGGAGTTAATAGGAATGTAGTGGTAGTATGGGACAGTATAGTCCGAGGGATAGACACAGTTCTCTGCAGCCGAGAACGCAAATCCAGAAGGCTGTGTTGCCTGCCCGGTGCCAGGGGTCGGGACATCTGCTCTGGGCTTGAGAGGAACTTGCAGTGGGAGGGGGAGGATCCAGTTATTGTGGTTCACGTAGGTACCAACGACATAGGTAGGACGAGGGAAGAGGTTCTGCTTAGGGAGTATGAGCAGCTAGGGGCTAAATTAAAAAGCAGAATCTCAAAGGTAATAATCTCTGTATTATTACCTGATCCATGAGCAAATTGGCATAGGGTAAACAAGATTACAGAGTTAAATTCGTGGCTCAAAGATTGGTTTGGGAGAAATGTGTTTTGATTCATGGGGCACTGGCACCAGTTCTGGGGAAAGTGGGAGCTGTACCGTTGGGGCGGGCTTCATCTGAACCATGCTGGGGCCGGTGTTCTGGCGAATCGTATAACTAGGGTGGTAGAGAAGGCTTTAAACTAAATAGTGGGGGCGAGGGACCAAGTAAAGGAAGATGTGATAAATTAAAGAAAGGAGACAAGGCAAGAGAGCAAGGTAGCAATAAGGGAAATGATAATCAGAGAGTGGCAGGAAGGGACAGAGCATGCAAACTTAAGAGTGCGCCAGCAGATAAGGCTAGAAGTTGCAAAAATAGTAAAAAGACAGCACTAAAGGCTTTGTATCTGAATGCGCTTGGGATTCGTAACAAAATGGATGAATTGACAGCTCAAATAGAAATAAATATGTACGATCTAATAGTCATTACAGAAACATGGCTACAAGATGACAAAGGCTGGAACCTGAATATTCAAGGGTACTTCACATTTCGGAAGGACAGAAAGCTAAGAAAAGGTGGAGGGGTAGCTCTGTTAATTAAGGATGACGTGAGTATAATAGAGAGAAATGACCTTAGTTCTAAAGACCAAGATGTAAAATCATTTTGGGTAGTGATAAGAAACAATAAAGGCAAGAAGTCACTTTTGAGAGTCGTTTATAGGCCTTCTAACAGAAACCACACTGTAGGACAGGGTATACAGGAAGAAATAATGGGGCCTTTTAAGAAAGGAACAGCGATAATCATGGGTGATTTTAATCTACATATAGATTGGGAGAATGTGATTGGCAAAGGTAGCCTGGAAGATGAGATCCTAGAGGGCTTTCGGGACAGTTTCTTAGAGCAGCACATTATAGAGCTAACCAGAGAGCAGGCTATTCTAGCTCAGGTAATGTGTAATGAGACAGAATTAATTAATGACCACATTGTAAAGGAGCCTCTAGGTAGCAGCGATCACAATATGATTGAATTTTGCATTCAGTTTGAGGGAGAGAAGAGCAAGTCTACGACTAGTGTTTTAAACTTAAATAAGGGCAATTATGAGGGCATGAAGATGGAGCTGGCTAAAGTGAACTGGGAAATTAGGTTAAGGGATAGGTCAGTAGAGATGCAGCGGCAGACATTTAATGAGATATTTCATAACACTCAGCAAAAATACATTCCAGTGAGAAAGAAAGACTGTAGGGGAAGGACGTATTATCCTTGGCTAACTAAGGAAGTTAAAAATAGTATCAAATTGAAAGAAAAAGCATACAGTTCCGGGAAGATTAGTGGCAGGGCAGAAGATTGGACAGAATATAAAAAACAGCAAAGAATGACTAAAAGAATAATAAGGAGGGAGAAATTAGAGAATGAGAGAAAGCTAGCTAGAAATATAAAAACAGATAGTAAAAGTTTCTACAGGTATTTAAAAAGGAAAAGAGTAAGTAAAGTGAGCGTTGGTCCTCTAGAGAGTGAGTCTGGGGAATTAATAATGGAGAGTAAGGAAATGGCGGATGAATTGAACAGACATTTTGTGTCCGTCTTCACTGTAGAGGATACAAGTAACATGCCAGAAATAACTGTGAATCAAGGGGTGAAAGGGAGGGAGGAACTTAAAACATTTACAATCACCAGGGAAAGGGTTCTGAAAAAAATATTGGAACTAAAAGCTGACAAGTCCCCAGGTCCTGACAGACTTCATCCTAGGGTCTTAAAAGAAGTGGCTGCAGAGATAGTAGATGCATTGGTATTAATTTTCCAAAATTCCCTAGATTCTGGAAGGGTCCCATCAGATTGGAAAATAGCGAATGTAACTCCTCTATTCAAGAAAGGAGGGAGACAGAAAGCAGAAAATTACAGGCCAGTTAGCTTAACATCTGTCACAGGGAAAATGCTAGAATCTATTATTAAGGAGGTTATAGCAGGGCACTTAGAAAATCTCAATGCAATCAGGCAGAGTCAACACTGCTTTGTGAAAGGGAAATCGTGTTTGACTAATTTATTAGAGTTCTTTGAGGAAGTAACAAGCAACGTGGATAAAGGGGATCCCGTGGATGTGATGTACTTCGATTTCCAGAAGGCTTTTGACAAGGTGCCATATCAAAGGCTACTACACAAAATAAGAGCTCATGGTGTAGGGGGTAACATATTAGCATGGATAAAGGATTGGTTAGCTAACAGGAAACAGAGGATAGGCATAAATGGGTAATTTTCAGGTTGGCAAGATGTAACGAGTGGAGTGCCACAAGGATCATTGCTGGGACCTCGACTATTTAAAATCTATATCAGTGACTTGGATGAAGGGACAGAATGTATGGTTGCTAAATTTGCTGATGACACAAAGGTAGGTAGGAAAGTAAGTTGTAAAGAGGACATAAAGAGTCTGCAAAGGGATATAGATAGGTTAAGTGCGTGGGCAAAAATTTGACAGATGGAGTATAATGTGGGAAAATGTGAACTTGTCCACTTTGGTAGGAGGAATAGAAAACCAGTGTATTATTTAAATAGAGAGAGATTGCAGAAACATAGAAACATAGAAAATAGGAGCAGGAGTAGGCCATTTGGCCCTTCGAGCATGTTCCGCCATTCAATATGATCATGGCTGATCCTCTATCTCAATACCATATTCCCGCTCTCTCCCCATACCCCTTGATGCTTTTTGTGTCTCTGAGGTACAGAGGGATCTGGGTGTCCTAATACATGAATCACAAAAAGCTAGTATGCAGGTACAGCAAGTGATTAGGAAGGCAAATGGAATGTTGTCATTTATTGCAAGGAGAATGGAATATAAAAGTAGAGATGTTTTGCTATAGTTGTACAGGGCATTGGTGAGACCACATCTAGAATACTGTGTGCAGTTTTGGTCTCCTTATTTAAGAAAGGACATAATTGCTTTAGAGGCGGTTCAGTGAAGGTTCACTCGACTGATTCTTGGGATGAGGGGGTTATCTTATGAGGAAAGGTTGGACAAGTTGGGCCTGTATATACTGGAGTTTTGAAGAATAAGAGGTGATCATATTGAAACATAAAAGATCCTGAGGGGACTTGAAGGGGTAGATGCTGAGAGGATGTTTCCCCTTGTGGGAGACACTGGAACTAGGGGCCACAGTTCAAAAATAAGAGGTCTCCCATTTAAGGAGATGAGGAGAATTTTTTTCTCAGAGGGTCATGAGTCTGTGGAACTCCCTTTCCCAGAGAGCAGTGGAGGCAGGGTCATTGAATATTTTTAAGGCTGAGTTAGATAAATTCCTGATTAACAAAGGATTCAAAGGTTATAGTAGGTAGACAAGAAAGTAGGGTTGAGGTCACAATCAGATCAGCCATGATCTTATCAAATGGCAGAGCAGGCTCGAGGGGCCGAATGGCCTACTCCTGCTCTTAATTCATATGTTCGTATGTTCATAGGTGCTATGCCCAGAATAAACACAGTACTCCAGGTGTGGTCTAATTAGGGCTTGGTGTAGCTATAGCATAACTTCTACCCTTTGGTTTCTAGTCTTCATGATTGCTTTTTGTACCTGTCTAGTGGCTTTAAAAAGTTTGTGTACTCAGACTCCGAATTCTCTTTGCACCTCTACAGTTCCTAGTTTCTCACCATTGAGATAATACTCTGATCTATCTTTCTTAGGTCCAAAGTGGATGACAGCACACTTGCCCACATTAAACTCCATCTGCCATTGTTCTGCCCACTCAATCTGTTTTAAGGAATAGGGACATCTAAATTCAATGTTGTTGTGTCCAGCAACAATAACAAATTTATCAGGGCAGACACCCATGCCCGATCTGCGTGGGCATTTAAGCAGCCTGAAATGAGTGCAGGCCTCACTTTAATATTGAAATAAGGCTCCTTCGCCCATTTCAGATCCAGACTCCTAAATTTGTTTTGATTTGTTGAAGCATGTGATGCGCAATCTTCAAAAGGTATTTCCAGGTTTTAAGCTGCCTGAACTGGGGTGCTTAAAAGCACCGCTGGAGGCCATTCAAAAAAGGCACCAAAACTTTGAAATTTAGTTTTGTGAGGAGTCGGAACGACCAGGACTGCTCCTCCTGGCTCCATAAAATAACAGCCCGCCCTCACCCTCCCCCCGATTGTCTCCCCTCCTGGACTTACCTGTGGGCCTCAGTGCCAGACGAAGTTGTTTAGGCCTAGACAGGTGAGTTGCATCAGGGCACCTTATTGGTGCACGTAGCTCGACTGAATTATGATGATGAGACCTGAGGATGAATTTAGTTCAGCCCTCGGGCATCTTGATTTGGGGCACTAATGAATTTAGGTCCCATGATGTCAGAAAGCACAGTCTTTACACCCCATCAATCGTTATATGGAAGACTAGCCTCTGGTTGTTACCCACAGGTACCAACATAAGTTGAGAAGCAGTTAGAAGAAATATAACAGGCAAGACAGGTTTCAGAAATTTGATTAATCTAAAATAGACCCAAGAGAGAAGGACATCTGGATACCAGAAGAGGGTGAGATTGTGCACTGGAAAAATTACACTAGACAAGCAAACTCATTAAGGTACGATACCACTCTTCAGAGTAGTGAGATTGTTAAACCCTAGAATTGTATAAATTGAACGCAGGGGACTAACTTAGATGGTAGTGGTGGATCAGTTAAAACCAAGCTTGAGAGATGGGAAAGGGAGCTGGAGGAAAAGTCAAACTGGAGAATCCAATCCTCTTTCATGACTTGAAAACATGGAGACAACACGGACTTACGCGTGAATTCGGACCATTTAGCACTGGAATTGCTCATCCAGTACAGCTTCTAAGATTGTCATAAACTCGTCCTCGGTAGTGACTCTGCTACCCTAAGTTCTTCCCATTAATCTTCTCTTCTGCGGGTGGCTTTGGGAAAAGGAAACATTGTCAGCAAGCAATTTCTTTGAAAAGATGGGACGGTGAGCTCTTGTGCTTTCGGTGGCGGAGAGCAGCTTCGGGCGGGAAATTATTTCCTGAAAATGAATCGACAGTGTAAAATGCTTTAGGTTGGGGCGCTTTAAGACTGGCTTAGTAGGTTAGAATTCTCCAAAATCAGCTGATTCAGCTGTCCAGTTTACGGGAAGCTCGGGAAACATTGACGGAGCACTCGGGAGATTTCCTGATAGCCAGTCCGCCTCTAGCTTTCGGGCCAGAACTTGCGCAGAGCAGCGAGGCAACGCTTGCCGCAGCTCCTGCGAATTAAATTAATGAAAGTACTTCCTGGGGGCTCTGTGATGTCAACTTGCTTGACTTTGATCTTTTTAAAAAATTGTGTGAGTTGACGCTCATGGAACAGTCTGTGAGAATAGAAGACACGCCCACAAAATCTGTCAGGACGAGAAGTCACACCCATAGATTCAGGCTGCATTGCTCAAGCAGGCAAGCAGACTTCATTCATTTAAAGTTAGTATTCTGGATGTCTTTGTAAATAAAAATGTTAAAATCTTTTTTATAAAAAGCCAATGAAATAATTGAATTAAAGAGACAGAATGGAAAAATTAAAAAAAATTAATTATTAAATTTTATATTTTTTGATGACCAAAAACTATCAAAATAAGGAGTATTGTGAGACCACATTTTCAAAATTTAATTTTTAGTTGTTTGACAGTCATTAAGACTGTCTGCGCTTTTAAAACTTAGTTTAGACCTAGTATTTTTAAGCGTGCCTGTTTGGTAGTGTAATTAGTTACTTTCCAGCTGGAGAGATGAGCAAGTTTGCGATTTTTCAATGATTTCTCTGATTGCAGCGTGCGATGGCCCTTTAATTCGAAGCTGCCAAATCATCGGCGAATCAACAGGAGCAAGTTCACGATTTCCGCGTTTTACTGCGCACGTGCAAACACAGGAACTTGCTCCTTCGATTCACCACTAGAAACGGAGAGCGCAGTTGAGCTCCTTCATTATTTTGGGAGCAAATTCTGCCCCATCCTTGTTACTGCTGACTTTACATCACGCTGTTATATGGCTCTTAGCCTGCTTGCCACATAACGCATAGAAAAATAAAAGTTACATTTACTTAAGCACCTCTCCCTTTGTAAGAAATAACTGGACATCAGTTTTTGTAATAAAATGTTCAATCTTTGTTCTCATGGTTTGTGATGCCATGTAGAGCTGCTGAGCTGAAGTACTGGCTTGTACCTCACTGCCTGCCATCTACTATTCTTTATTTGTACTGTGCAGTATATATTACAGCTATGCATCCTGCAGTTGTTGTTGCTATAATTAGGAACAAATTGCACATGAGAAAACACGTCTCTCTAGAGGATAATCTGAAGAAAATGGAAAATTCTTGAATGATATTTTGGAGCTGGTGTAGTAAAAAAAGGATCAGGTGTTCTGTTACCCAGCTAAATACACAGCAACTGAACACTTAGCACAGCCCAGCAGATGAAAGTTCTGTGATGATTATTTAATACTGATCAAGTCCGCCACATGATGGTTAAGTGGTGTGTGATTATGACATGTTTTTAACCCAGGTCAGTTGCTTTGTATATTGATCACCATGGCAAAGTAAGTTTATTTAACATTGAATTTTAAAAATGATTCCTAATGATTTATTTGGAGCAGATATTTCCTTTCTGACAGCTCCCTTAAAGGAAAATATATTTGTATTCTGTTGGCTTGGTGTCAATTTTTGTCCGATTACGCTGCTGTGAAGCACCTTGGGACGAAAGGCGCTGTATAAATGCAAGTTGTTGACAGAATAAAATATTTCAGTTCAGGAATCATAGAAGTTTTTTTTGCTTAATGCTAGGAGGGATGGTTTAAAAGGCTGCAGAATGCAATGATGCACAAAGTGTAAAAGAGGCTAGGGATCTGAATAGGAAACTGTAGCATGAACACAAATGCGTTCTAAATCATTTTAACCCCTTGAGTACTAAACTCAAAGTACTTTGCTCTCAAACTGTATGCACTTCCCTTATCTGATGGCAACCAAAAAAGCTTCTTGTTTTCCAAGATCAAGAACTGTTTAAAGTGTTATTAGAGAAATATAATGGAAAGAAAGGAAGCCTTTAACAATACCTTATCACATCTCTCAGACACATCTCAAAGTAAAGTAGCTGTCAAGTAGGCAAATGTAACTAACAAACATTTATAATTCACTGTATTTTCTTAAAAATATGAACGGTGCTGGTATAACTAACATCGGGTATTGTTTTGCTCTTAATCTATGATTTGGTGTTAGGCAGCGACCCCAGTGCTGAGGGAAGAGTTTAGATTGTTGGCATTCAACTGACATTTGAATTTTCCTTGAGTGACAATGGTGTTTTGGAAACTCCACCGCCATCAATTAAAGCTTGGGCCTATCCCTAACATGGTAATGATCTATGACTCTCAATGTGCCTTTCAGTACCAAATATAGCTCCTAGTGCTATCCCATGGCTTGCAATCCTGATCTGCATGCAGTGTGGGGCCTGCAGTCCTGCCCTGGATTACTGTGAAACCTGCAGTTCTGTCCTGGAATACAGCTCACAGACCTGATGTTGCATATCATGAAACCTGCAATCCTGTCTTGGGTTACTGTCAAACCCACAGTCATGTTCTAGGGTAGGACTCATGGTCCTGATGTGAGGTACTATGAAACTCTCAGTCCTGATGTGGGGTACTATGAAACTCACAGTCCTGATGTGGGGTACTATGAAACTCTCAGTCCTGATGTGGGGTACTATGAAACTCACAGTCCTGATGTGGGGTACTATGAAACTCACAGTCCTGATGTGGGGTACTATGAAACTCTCAGTCCTGATGTGGGGTACTATGAAACTCACAGTCCTGATGTGGGGTACTATGATACCCACAGTCCTGATGTGGGGTACTATAATACCCACAGTCCTGATGTGGAGTACTATGAAACCCACAGTCCTGTGCTAGGGTATGGCTCACAGTCCTGACACACAGAAACATGAAGCTCACAGTCCAGTGAGGAAAAATACAAACTTTGTTGGTAGATGATTGTGTGCAGGTAGCCCACAACTCCTGTTCACTCTGGGGAATATCTGACCCATTTTTATTTCAGCTTCGGAATGCTGATACAATCATTTGTGATTATATTTTAAAATTGTGAAATGTGCTGATGGGTTAGTGTTTCTGAGGTGCCATCAGGGTAGCTGTGAGGATGCCTGAAGGTGTAAAGATTTATCTGAGCCCTTGTCAGCTGCAATGATTCTTATAGTTGATCTGATAATCCCTTCCTGAGCATTAATATTGTATTTATCTGTCAGATATAAAACATCTTGAAGTAATGGTAAAAAATAGCATTAATATTTTAAGATGTTATTGAAATTCATGGGGAAGTTAGATTTGCTTGGTATGTCACAAGTTAATACTTTCATGTTCATTTCAGTCATTCAAAGAATAACATCAACCTCTCACTTACTGACAATATTCATTTATTTTTTATTCTTATTTAGTACAACTTGTTTTTTTTGGTCAATTATATATTCATGAAAAGAGGTGAGTGTCAATACAAGGCCAGTCCCTCTCAAGTGCAGCTTAGGTTAGAAGCTTTGTCAGACATTCTCAGGTCAGGTATAGAGCTGAACAGCAGTTTGATTGAGGTTGCTGAACAAGCAAGTTTGCTTGAAGGAGTTGAGTAAGTAGATTGATTGAGGCAAGAACAGTGGAGTAACAAGGGACATACAGGGGGTCATTTTAAAGTGAAGGATTTTAAAATGAGGTTTAGGATCTTTGTCAATTGACTGGGGTTTGGGGAGCCCAATGAAGAAAGGATGGAGTGAAGTAGGTGGGGGACTTTATACAGATGAGGACATGGGCTGTGGTATTCTGAGTGAGTTGTAATTTGTAGAGGGTGAAGGTTGGTTAGGAGACCAATACTGAAGGCAAGCCTTGAGGGGATAAATACATAGATTATGGTTATTGCAACTGAAGGGAGAGGTAGGGATAAAGAAATGTGACATGAAGGTGGAAGAAGGCAGGTTCGATAATGGAATAGATGTGGGGGGAAGCTGAGTTTGTAGTTGAGCAGTATGCCAAGGTTCCATATCTCTGGGCTAAGCTAGTGGCAGCTAGGGACATTTATGGAGTCAAGACCTGTGCCACAATGGTGCTGTTTGGAGCCAAAAGAGGATGTCTTGGTTTTGCTGATATTAGGCCAGATGAAATTTTGGCATGTACACTTCTTATTGTCAGAAAGGGAGTTGGAAAGTGTATCAACAGCCTCAGGGTTGATGAGCAGGCAGCAATGTAAAGCTGGGTATCTGTACATGCTTTCAGATGATATTAGAGAGGGGTAGCATATAAGTGATGAAGAGTGGTGGGCTAAGGATGGAGACCTGGGATACACCACAGGCGAACACCTGGGAAAGGGGGACAAACTATTGGAGGAGATGTAATATCTTTCGTGCAACAAGTATGAGTGGAACCAGAGAGAGCAATGCCATAAAGGTAGAGGAAGATGGAGTGATTATAGTGACACAGTCAACAGAGTGGTCGAGGAGGATGAGGAGAGAGACAGTGTGCCCTGGTCACAGACACACGGTGTCATTTCTGACTTTAACCAATATGGTCTTAGTGTAGTAGCTAAACAGAAACTAGATTTGAGGTTCTCGAATAGGGAGTGGTGGGAAAATTGAGCTAACAATGCAGTCCAGGAATTTGGAAAAGAAAGGAAGGCTGAAAATAGGGAACCCCAAATTCCTACGTAATATGAAACAAGAAGGGGAGCGCAAACATGCAGTGGGACATAGTTCCACTGGTCTCTGCCCCTTTTAAAAAATGTAACCCTTGCTTCTTGCGCCCGCCTCCTTCTGTCATGATGTCACTCAAAGAATTGGGACTGGCAGGATGTTAATAGAAATTTCTGCCAGTTCTGCCTTTACTGTGGCCAAGGTAAAGTATGTCAGCATGAATCAGTTACTGAGTGTGCATGAGGCAGACATACTTAGTGCATGAATGTATTAGTGGGGCCTTAATGCTAGTTTCCCAGCAGAAGACCAATCAATTGTTAGGAAACAGGTAAACATGCAATTGAAGAGCTTTTCTTCAGAAATCATCTATTTTTGCCCATAATAGCCTACCCACCTCCCCAATGGAGTGGCAAAGTGCTCCTGCGATTTTCCTACTCCCCCGTTCCCCCCCCCCCCCCCCCCCGCCTTCCAGGGGCAGGGCAGATATCCTGTAAGTGCTGTAAATGGTGCGGTTTCATGCTCCTTTTATACTAAGAAACCCATCTCTGGTATTTGGAATTGAGTCAGCACTGGGTCACGCTGATGGTCAGAAGGACTTCTGACAGAAAAATATGGCTCAAGGAATTTTGGTCCCAGGGTTTTAATTGAAGAGCATGGAGGGATTGAATGGGTTTTTTGGAAAAAAGGGCCTAAGAGATGAGTTTTGAAAAATATATTATGCACAATAGTAAACATTCTTCCACTATCATAAGAGTAGAAAAAGGAAATTAGAATTTTAAAAGATAAAAAGTGGCGTTGAAGCTGAAGAATGAATAATTTAACACATCAAATTAATGTATTCTGGAAGTATTCACCAAAGAGGATAACAGTAATTTGCTATCCAATTTTTGTATTACACTGAATATTCTAGAGGACTTTGGAGCCAGTGTGGCAGCACTATGAGATAAGTTTGAGGAACTTAAGTCTATCAAATCCCATCCTAGGGTCCTGGAGAAGTGGGAAGTTGTTTCACACCAATCAGCTGACATCATGAAGGACCAATATGCATTGACAGTGGCACAATCACTGATAAGATCATGGCCAGGGCACAGAATGCCTCACGACACTCATAAGTCCCTCTCTTGCTCATATTGAAGTAACTAATTGTTAGTTTAGAAACTAAGGCCTACTGTTTGGGAGCCAAAACATAAATAAATGTAAAGAGAGAGAAATGCAGCAGGAAAAGTAATTATCAACAGAAACTATTGAATTATTCATAATCTAGAAATTGCATAGATAATGAATTCTGTTAATAAAACTGACAATACTATGACAATATACAATGACAGCAGTAACAAGAAATGCAAATTGGTACTTTTTATGGTGTTTACCTACAGTGGTTGTAATGCAGCATTAATGAGTGCTGAATTATGGAGTGAGGATTCTGTTGCCCAAACATTTCCTTCCTTCAACTTTAAAAATAAGTATCTATACTTATTGCTAAGAGTAATATATACTGTATGCATAAATAGCAGCATTTTAAATATATCTCATTACTGCAATTTATATTTCTGTGAGCTTGAAGTTAAGAATGTAATATATGTGTCCGGTACAGAATTAAAATGTGGTGAACCATCTCATCACATTTGGAAGGTACTAAAATCCATTCATTCACTTAGTCATGAAATCCCTGGCTACAACTATTGTTTTAGGCAGCTATTTTCTATCTGATATTGTTTCTATTCTCTTCATGAATGACAGCATCTGGGGAGACCTGGCACATGAAGGAATTTTCTACCTTGTATAGCCCAAGGGAGCCAGGCAGTGAGCTTTACACTTTGTTCAGTACACTGCAAGAAGGGTGCAGTTATAGTGCTACTTCTGAGTCATCACAACGCAGTTCAAAATCCTGCCTGCACTCTCAATAAATGTCAAATTTTTGACCAACAGTGCAATTACAAACATATGAAAAGGACGGGAAAAGATTATCTGGTCCATCAAGTGTGTGCCATCCAGAAATAGTTTCCACTACATACCTTATGGACGTTCCCTCCTCCCCCCCCCCCCCCCCATGGTGCAGGTACACATACCATTGAATTGTTTCCCCTCCCCACTAGTGGTAACTTGTCTTGCTGGTGAATATGGTTGAATTAATTATCAATTAAATAATTAGGAAAATATTTTTAATTCTTCATTTTGACAAGGAGAAAATGGTGTTCTAGTTTTGTAAAAAGGGACCGACTTTATGTGGGAGAATATCCTTTACACTATGGTATTGATCAATGCCAGTGTGTATGTCGATGTTTTGGAACCTTAGATAGCAAAGGTATGTGCTATCATTTTTTAGTATTTGTGTTTGCTTGTCACTAACTGATGTGGAGGGAGGGTTGCCTGAGAGTTTGCTGATTTGTAAATGTTTAAACTTCACTACAGTGAATGGAGCCATTTCCAGTCTGTATAAAAGATCTGTTTGACATCAGTGAAGCTCCTTCAGTTGTCAATGGCCCCGATATTTAGGGGGAGGCAGGGAGGGAGCGTGAGGGACTTGTAGTGACTGGGAAACCTGGGAATACGGGGAACACGGAGGACCTGCCAAATTTAACGGCAGGACCTCGTTTGAATTTTTTTTTTCCTTTTCCCGGCCGGCAGCCGGCCAGATTGAGAGGCTGGGCTGACTGTTGGACAGGAAGGCCTGCGCTAGAAGGATGCAGCCGCGGAGCGGAGCAGAGAGGAAGGAGGTAGGGAGAGATTGTGGGGGGGACGGAGATTGCGGGGGGGGTGGGGGTCGGCCTGGAGATCGGGGGTCGGCCTGGAAACCGGGGGGAGGGGGGGACATCGGGTCACGGGGGTGGGGGGGTTTGTTGGCAGATCGCGTGGGGTGGGGTGGGGGGGTGGAAGAGCACGGAGAGGGAGGCCGACCGGGGCAGGTTAGCATGGGGCGCCAGGCTCCTCCTGGCCCACTAGCAGTGCTATGAAAAGCACTTACCTGCTGGATCCGGCAGTTATTGCCTCCCTTCAGCTGCCGGGTTTATTGAGCCCTGGGATACCAGGCTCGCAGCAGTTAAATGTAAAAGGCTGCTAAAACCTGAGGCATGCAGTCTCATTAACATATTTAAATTACTGACCCACCTCTTGAGAGCAGGTTACTCGCCTGCCCCCCAACCTGCCCTGGTTAAACCGGAAATAGGCACGTTCGTGGCGGGTTGGAGTCAGGTTTCAGATTTTTAAGAATTTATCCCACCCGCCTTTATCCCACCCATCCTGGGGGTTTAAAATTTCCCTCTATGACTTCATATAAATCCCATATTAAATCTCCATCATGTCAATTAGTTTACTGAAGAAAGCTGATGGGTTTGCAACTTATCCAACCCTTGCCTCAGAAATAAAAAAAATCTGGTATTGTTCAAACACACTAACAGATACATAAGTAGGAAATAAATTGATACTTAGTGATATTGGGTACATCCTCTGAAAATAGTACACAGTGAGGAACTGTGTTCATGAACCTGTATTGTGATACAGGTTGAATAAAAATGAGATGACCATTTTTAAAAGAAGATTATTCCAGGAATACTATGAATTAAAAAATGTTGCGTGGTTCTGTCAATTTCCTTAATTAGCATTTATAACATTCAGTCATGATCCAAAGAAAATTATACTCACAGAAGTGTGTCAGTGTATGGGGTATAGGCACTTACTACTCTGCCCACCTCCCCTCATTGCCCCTGTGTTGCTCTCACTCACAGATGTGTGACAGAAGCTGAAAGGTCTTTAGATATTCAGAGCAGCAGGTATTTTAATTATAACTAAACAATTATTGTAATTATAACTGCGGAATATCACATCAATCAACTTACAATCCAACTGCAGCAACATTCCTTACAATCTCTCATTTGATTCATGGACCAGTGGAATTCTGTAAGTTTGTGGAAATAATCGTGTAATAATCAATTAAATAAAAGGTGTCGCACTTATTGCAAGAAAACTGCCCCACCAAGTGAGTGTTCACCTCTATATGACAACCTCCCTTTGTTTAGGATGGGGAAGGGCTACAGCATGGATTTCTCCACAGATGTGAAGAATCTCCTCGATGCTGAAGTAGGACACATGCTGGAGATGGATGGGAAATAGTACAGCACACCCCTTTCCTGCATCTGATGGTGGAAACTCTAATATGGCTTCATCTAGGAGTCTTAGAATCATAGAATGGTTACATCACGGAAGGAGGCCATTTGGCCTATCGAGTTCGTGCTGGCTCTCTGCAAGAGCATTCAGCTAGTCCCACTCCCCCACCCTATCCCTGTAGCTCTGCACATTTTTTCCCTTCAAGTACTTATTCAATTCTCATTTGAAAGCCACGATTGAATCTGCCTCCACCACCCTCTCAGGCAGTGCATTCCAGATCATAACCGCTCGCTGCATAAAAAGGTTTTTCCTCATGTCGCCTTTGGTTCTTTTGCCAATCACCTTAAATCTATATCCTCTGATTCTTGAACCTTCTGCCAATGGGAACAGTTTCTCTCTATTGACTCTGTCGAGACCCTTCATGATTTTGAATACTGCTATCAAATCGCCTCTCAAACTTTTCTGCTCTAAGGAGAACAACCCCAGCTTCTCCAGTCTGTCCATGTAACTGAAGTCCCTCATCCCTGGAATCATTCTAGTAAATCTCTTCTGCACCCTCTCCAAGGCCTTCACATCCTTCCTAAAGTGTGGTGCCCAGAACTGGACACAATACTCTAGTTGTAGCCGAACCAGTGTTTCATAAAGGTTCATCATAACCTCCTTGGTTTTGTACTCTAGGCCTCTATTTATAAATGCTTTCTTAACCGCTTTCTCAACCTGCCCTGCCACCTTCAACGATTTGTGCACATATACCCCCAGATCTCTCTGTTCCTGCACCCCTTTTAGAATTGTACCCTTTAGTATCACTATCCTCCTCACTGTTTACTACACTTCCAAGTTTTGTATCATCTGCAAATTTTGAAATTGTGCCCTGTCCACGCAAGTCCAAGTCATTGATATATATCAAGAAAAGCAACGGTCCTAGTACCAACCCCTGGGGAACACCACTCTTTACTTCCCTCCTGTCCGCAAAACAACTTTGATAGGATTGTACTACAGACCCCCAAATAGTCAAAGGGAAATTGAGGAGCAAATATGTAAGGAGATTACAGACAGCTGCAAGAAAAATAGGGTGGTAATAGTAGGGGACTTTAATTTTCCCAACATTGACTGGGACAGCCATAGCATTAGGGGCTTGGATGGAGAGAAATTTGTTGAGTGTATTCAGGAGGAATTTCTCATTCAGTATGTGGATGGCCCGACTAGAGAGGGGGCAAAACTTGACCTCCTCTTGGGAAATAAGGAAGGGCAGGTGACAGAAGTGTTAGTGAGGGATCACTTTGGGACCAGTGATCATAATTCCATTAGTTTTAAGATAGCTATGGAGAATGATAGGTCTGGCCCAAAAGTTAAAATTCTAAATTGGGGAAAGGCCAATTTATGGTATTAGACAGGAACTTTCAGAAGTTGATTGGGAGAGTCTGTTGGCAGGTAAAGGGACGTCTGGTAAGTGGGAGGCTTTCAAAAGTGTGTTAACCAGGGTTCAGGGTAAGCACATTCCTTATAAAGTGAAGGGCAAGGCTGGTAGAAGTAGGGAACCTTGGATGACTCGGGAGATTGAGGCCCTAGTCAAAAAGAAGAAGGAGGCATATGACATGCATAGACAGCTGGGATCAAGTGAATCCCTTGAAGAGTATAGAGATTGCCGGAGTAGAGTTAAGAGAGAAATCAGGAGGGCAAAAAGGGGACATGAGATTGCTTTGGCAGATAAGGCAAAGGAGAATCCAAAGAGCTTCTACAAATACATAAAGGGCAAAAGAGTAACTAGGGAGAGAGTAGGGCCTCTTAAGGATCAACAAGGTCATCTATGTGCAGAACCACAAGAGATGGGTGAGATCCTAAATGAATATTTCACATCGGTATTTACGGTTGAGAAAGGCATGGATGTTAGGGAACTTGGGGAAATAAATAGTGATGTCTTGAGGAGTGTACATATTACAGAGAGGGAGGCGCTGGAAGTCTTAACGCGCATCAAGGTAGATAAATCTCCGGGACCTGATGAAATGTATCCCAGGACGTTATGGGAGGTTAGGGAGGAAATTGCGGGTCCCCGAGCAGAGATATTTGAATCATCGACAGCTACAGGTGAGGTGCCTGAAGATTGGAGGGTAGCAAATGTTGTGCCTTTGTTTAAGAAGGGCGGCAGGGAAAAGCCTGGGAACTACAGACCGGTGAGCCTGACATCTGTAGTGGGTAAGTTGTTAGAGGGTATTCTGAGAGACAGGATCTACAGGCATTTGGAGAGGCAGGGACTGATTAGGAACAGTCAGCATGGTTTTGTGAGTGGAAAATCATGTCTCACGAATTTGATTGAGTATTTTGAAAGGGTAACCAAGAAGATAGATGAGGGCTGTGCAGTAGACGTGGTCTACATGGACTTTAGCAAAGCCTTTGACAAGGTACCGCACGGTAGGTTGTTACATAAGGTTAAATCTCAGGGGATCCAAGGTGAGGTAGCCAATTGGATACAAAATGGACTGACGACAGAAGACAGAGGGTGGTTGTAGAGGGTTGCTTTTCAAACTGGAGGCCTGTGACCAGCGGTGTGCCTAAGGGATCGGTGCTGGGTCCGCTGTTATTTGTTATTTACATTAATGATTTGGATGAGAATTTAGGAGGCATGGTTAGTAAGTTTGCAGATGACACCAAGATTGGTGGCATTGTGGACAGTGAAGAAGGTTATCTAGGATTGCAACGGGATCTTGATAAATTGGGCCAGTGGGCCGATGAATGGCAGATGGAGTTTAATTTAGATAAATGTGAGGTGATGCATTTTGGTAGATCGAATCGGGCCAGGACCTACTCCGTTAATGGTAGGGCGTTGGGGAGAGTTATAGAACAAAGAGATCTAGGAGTACAGGTTCGTAGCTCCTTGAAAGTGGAGTCACAGGTGGATAGGGTAGTGAAGAAGGCATTCAGCATGCTTGGTTTCATTGGTCAGAACATTGAATACAGGAGTTGGGATGTCTTGTTGAAGTTGTACAAGACATTAGTAAGGCCACACTTGGAATACTGTGTACAGTTCTGGTCACCCTATTATAGAAAGGATATTATTAAACGAGAAAGAGTGCAGAAAAGATTTACTCGTATGCTACCGGGACTTGATGGTTTGACTTATAGGGAGAGGTTGGATAGACTGAGACTTTTTTCCCTGGAGAGTAGGAGGTTTAGGGGTGATCTTATAGAAGTCTATAAAATAATGAGGGGCATAGATTTAAGGTGAGAGGGGAGAGATGCAAAAGGGTCCAGAGGGGCAATTTTTTCACTCAAAGGGTGGTGAGTGTCTGGAACGAGCTGCCAGAGGCAGTAGTAGAGGCGGGTACAATTTTGTCTTTTAAAAAGCATTTGGACAGTTACATGGGTAAGATGGGTATAGAGGGATATGGGCCAAGTGCAGGCAATTGGGACTAGCTTAGTGGTATAAACTGGGTGACATGGACATGTTGGGCCGAAGGGCCTGTTTCCATGTTGTAAACGTCTATGATTCTATGATTCTCTCTGTTTCCTGTTACTTCGCCAATTTTGTATCCATGCTCCCATTGCCCCTTTTATTCCATGGGCTTCAACTTTGATGACAAGCCTATTATGCAGCACTTTATCAAACACCGTTTGGAAGTCCATATATACCACATCAACCGCATTGCCCTCATTGACCCTCTCTGTTACCTCATCAAAAAACTCAATCAAATTAGTTAAACACAATTTGCCTTTAACAAATCCGTGCTGGCTTTCCTTAATTAATCCATACTTGTCCAAGTGACTCTTAATTTTGTCCCGCATTAGCGTTTCTAAAAGTTTCCCCACTGCAGAGGTTAAACTGACTGGCCTATAGTTGCTGGGTTTATTCTTACACGCTTTTTTGAACAAGGGTGTAATATTTGCAATTCTCTAGTCCTCTGGCACCACCCCCGTATCTAAGGATGATTGGAGGATTATGGCCAGTACCTCCGCAATTTCAACCTTTACTTTGCTGAACAACCTAGGATGCATCCCACCTGGACTGGGTGACTTATCTACTTTAAGTACAGCTAGCCTTTCTTGTACCTCCTCTTCATCAATTTTTAGCCCATCCAGTATCTCAACTGCCTCCTCTTTTACTGTGACTTTGGCAGCATCTTCTTCCTTGGTAAATACAGATGCAAAGTACTCATTTAGTAACTCAGCCATGCCCTTTGCCTCCAAGCGTAGATCTCCTTTTTGGTCACTAGTCAGTCCTACCCCTTCTTTTACTACCCATTTACTGTATATAAGCCTATAGAAGACTTTTGGATTCACTTTTATGTTGTCCGCCAGTCTATTCTCATACTCTCTCTTTGCCCTTCTTATTTCCTTTTTTGCTTCCCCTCTGAACTTTCTATATTCAGCCTGGTTCTCACTTGTATTATCAACCTGACATCTGTCATACACCCCTTTATCTGCTTCATCTCACTCTCTATCTCTTTTGTCATTCAGGGAGCTCTAGCTTTAGTTGCCCTACCTTTCTCCCTCTTGGGAATGTACTTAGACTGTACCCGAACCATCTCCTCTTTAATGGCTGTCCATTGTTCAGTTACAGTTTTGCCTGCCAATCTTTGATTCCAATTTATCCGGTCCAGATCCGTTCCCATCCCACTGAAATTGGCCCTTCTCCAATTGAGTATTTTTACTTTAGAATGGTCCTTGTCTTTTTCCACAGCTAATCTAAACCTTATGATACTATGATCGCTGTTCCCTAAATGTTCCTCCACTGACACTTGCTCCAATTGGCCCACCTCATTCCCCAGAACCAGATGAGCAATGCCTCCTTTTTTGTTGGGCCAGAAACGTACTGGTCAAAAAAGATCTCCTGAACACACTTCAAAAATTCCTCCCCCTCTTTGCCCCTTACACTATTACTATCCCACTCTATATTAGGATAATTGAAGTCCCCCATTATCACTACTCCATGGCTCTTGCACATCTTTGTAATTTCCCTGCAAATTTGCTTCTCTATATCCTTCCCACCAGTTGGTGGCCTAGAGGCTACCCCCAGTAGTATAATGGCACCTCTGTTGTTTCTTAACTCTAACCAAATAGATTCTGTCCTTGACCCCTCCAGGACATCCTCTCTCTCCAGCACTGCAATATTCTCCTTAATCAATACTGCCACCACCCCCCACTTTCTTTCCTTCCCTATCTTTCCTGAACACCTTGGGGCCGATTTTTTTGGTAACGGAGCCGATGCATTGGGGGTTGGGGAGCTCCGAAAATCACTGAAATGCCGAGCGGGTTCGGAGCCCAGCTCCAACTCGCTGACTTCTGGGTTCCCCAGGTGCGCGCGCGCCTCCCGAATGCGGGAATCCCACCAGCATTTAAAGCCGGCGGGATGATAATTTGCATAGTTTCTCCGATAGTTGAGATACTTGAACTACTTGATTGACTAGACATTTTGGCGGGGGTGAGATTTTGAAGCATCCTCAGCGTGTTTCCCATGCTGTGGGAAATACTCCCTGTTGCAACAGATGTGTTTCAGCCAGCAGCCAGTGGGAGGTACAAATGCTTATTTGACAGGTGGGGAGAAAACGTCATTTATTGCAACAGGGCACTCTGTCACTTCAGACAAGTTTTGGTTGCAAGACCTTTGTGTTTTCACTCAAAATTCTTACATTCCAAGCAAAATTCTGCTGTGCAAACACATTTAACTACTTTGCGGACCCACAGGATGGGGGGTCACATGGCTGCATTCAACACTACACCCGAGGACGAGCAACATCACCAGCCTCGCCAGGCACGTCGTCCACCTCTGCCACGTGGAGCTCCACAACACAGTACTGCACCACAGGCACCTGCACAAGAGCATGGAGGGCAACAACAGAGAGAGACGTTGCAGGAGGCACTACCCTCGCAACAGAGTCCACAGACCGAGGCTCAGCTTCCTGGACCTCTCTGAGAAGCAGTGCATACGGAGGCTCAGAGTCAGTCACCAGGTAGTCGCAGACATCTGCAGCCTCATTCATGCTGAGCTGCTCCTGGCTGGGCCAAGCAGCATTTCCTTACCTGTCGCTGTCAAAGTCATCACCGCCCTCAACTTCTTCGCCACCAGATCGTTCCAGGGTGCCACAGGGGACATCGCCGGGGTCTCTCAGCCGTCTGCACACAAGTGTATAAGGCAGGTCACTGACAGCTTGTTTCTCAGGGCCTCGCACTATGTTAACTTCCCCATGGATGACCTCAGCCAGATGGAGAGGGCAGTGGAATTCCACGCTGTGGCTGGTTTCCCAAGGGAGCAGGGTGTAATCGATTGCACCCATATAGCAATACGAGCACCTCCACACGAGCCAGGACTGTTCATCAACAGGATTCATCAACACTCAGTTCGTTTGTGACCACCGCAAGAGATTCCTTCACGTGTGCGCCAGATACCCTGGCAGCTGCCACGATTCCATGATCCTCTGGGAATCCAACATCTTTCCCCTCTTCCATGCAGCGAACATCCATTAGGGCTGGCCCCTCGGGGACAAGGAATACCCCCTGCACACGTGGCTCATGACATCTCTGAGGAACCCCACCACCGAGCAACAGCATCAATATAATGACAGCCACATCGCTACCAGGTCTACAATTGAGCATGTTATAGGGCTGCTCAAGATGCACTTCAGGTGCCTTGATCGTTCTGGGGGAGCACTTCAATATGCACCAGACAGAGTGGGACGAATTATAATCGTGAATTGTGCCCTGCACAACAAGGCACAACAGAGAGGGGTGCCGCTTGAGGAGGCCCCATCCACATCTGCCACCCACATTGAGGAGGAGGAGGAGGCGGAGGAGGAGGAGGAGGACGAACCCATGGGCAGAACAGCTGCTCACCTGGCTGCTCATGAGGCCAGGGAGTCACTGATATGTGAACGATTCTCCTAATGTCAGACAGTGTGAAGAGTCCAGTCCACACACCACCCAGATAGAGCAGCGCCCACACCAGCACCCCCCCCCCCCACTCCCTGCACAAAACAGTCCTGCAACTACACATACACCCACTGTGTGACCCAATGGGTGGCATCAAGTTTTGGCGTTCATGGTGAACCTCATGAAAGGGCCCTATTACAGAAGTCAGTCAATCATGGCCAAGATGTGGCAGTAGTGATGACAATAATAATATTTAATGTGAGTTTAACAAAAATCAAATATAAATAAAAAACATGACCAACGGTCAAACATCCTTGTGCATCCCCTTTGTGCTGACAAAACCTTCGTCTTTCGCTTCCGACTACTTCTATGTGGTGCATCGCCTGTGGCTGCAGTAGAGGTAGTGGCAGGTTGCTCTTGTTCATACCCTGACCGATTAGATGCTTTGGGCCTACACCGTCTGGGTTTCGATGTCCGTGAGGGCCCCTCCAAAGACTGCTCCACCTGCACATGTGCAGGGGCAGACGGCCACCTGAAGAGGAGGCAGCATTACGGGTACTGGTTGAAAGGGGAGCAATGGGTGAGACATGGGACGCTTTGAGTGGCATCCCCATTTCCATGTTCCCTTTCGCCATCATCCCTCCCCTGGGCCAGGCCCACACCAGTCCTACCATTCTGCTGGATGACAGTTTGGAGGACATGTGTGAAGGCTTGTAAGGCCAGTGCTAATGTATCTCCCTGCCTATTTAAGGCGGCTGAATGTTGTTCACCCTGTGTCCAAACGGCCGTTGTCAGGGCCTGAATGATCTTATTTGTGAGCTGTGCTTGAAGCTCCATGGAGGCTAGCCTTCCCTCCATCGCAGATGTTCCCGCACTTACCCGCGACACTATCTGAGATGCCCTGATGTTCCTGTGACAGTATCTCAGAGATTCCTTCCTGCACCTGTGTCACCATTCCACTCATGCAGGAGTTGGACTCCTCCATCCTCTGCGCTATTGTGGAGAGTGCGCGTGGCACCTGTTCCAGCACCTCGCAAATATGCTGCTGCCCCTCGATTCTCCTTTTCATGGATGGCCCCCAGGGTTCAGCATCCGTGTCCAGCTGAGCAAAGCCTGGAGAGGAATGCTCCCACCGATGCGGACTTTCCACAGCTGCCCCTGCCACCAGTGTCTGCTCGTGCTCACGTGTGTGGTAACTCACCATGTGCGACCCCAAATAACTGTGGACTGGGACCCACCGAGGTGTGTGTATCTGCGCTGGTGGATGGCTTGCTCAGATGTGACGGTGCCCCCTCAGAGGCTGGCAGGTCCTCTGAGGAAACTCCTTTTGCCGTCACAGCAGTTGCTGAAGGCCCTGTAAGAGAACAGACGGCAATATTAAGCATGATCACAGATGAGCATACTGAGGTGCTGAAGGTGGCGAGGCATGTTAACATCAATTCATATTGTGGGTGCTGAATGTTAAAGTTCTTTCACCAGACGTTTGTCGGATGCCAGTCTCGGCGTCCCCGACGGACAGACACTCGAGGGTGCGGCTCAGCTCCAGCGCCTCCTGCTCCACGTCTGTGAGGACGATGATCTGTTGCGATCCCCCTCCGGTCCTCGCCCTCTCCCGTGCATTCTGGGCTCTCTTCTCCTATAAGGGGAGAAAGTGCAGACGCGTGAGTGAGTGATGGTGACGTGGCCAACCGCTGAATGCATTGGTTAGGCTGTGGCTGACTGTGAAAGAGATGCATCAGAGGGTGAGTATGAGACAGAGCCATGAGATTGTATGAGGATTGGGTTGAGTGGTAGTGGTGGGGTGAGTACTGGGGAGGTGAGTAAGTGCAGGTAAGTTGAGGATGAGCTTTTAGTGGGTGTGAGGACTGATGTGATAGAGCAGTGTTGGCAGTGCAGAATGAATTGTGGGGTGGAGGCGGTGATGTGGAAGACGGAATGTAGGAGAATGAGTAAGTGTACTCACTTTGGCTGACCTAGTTAGGTCATTGAAGCGCTTCCTGCACTGGATCCAAGTGCGGGAGATATTGCTGCTGCTGGTGACCTCCTCTGCCACCTCGAGCCAGGTCTGGCAGAGGCAGGCCACTTCCTCCCGTCCACTGGGTAGAAGACATCCCTCCTCCTCACCCATCCAGTAGCAGCTGGAGTGAGGCATCACTAAATCTAGGAGCAGCCTCTCCCCTGTGCTGCTGCATTGTGTTGTGTGGGTGTTTGCTCCAGGAGCAGACATTGGAGGACTGCCCCTTTAAGTAGAGCTCCTCCAGCTGACAGCCTGTGATGCGGGTGCGCAGTCCGCCGGCTGCGCAGCTGTCATACGGCAGACCCGGAAGCCACGTTAAGTGGCTCCAATTAACCCGTGATCGCATGGGGAATGGACAGATTTTATTGGGCGGGTTACCCTCGAGCCCAATCGCCCCCCCTGCTGCCATCCCGCATCCCCGCTAATATCGGGGCCCTTGTATCCAGGAATATTTAGTACCCAATCCTGCCCTTTTTTTGAGCCAGGTCTCCGTTATCGCCGCAACATCATATTCCCATGTGGCTAATTGCACCTGGAGCTCACCAACCTTGTTTACCACGCTTCGTGCATGAACTGTAAACCTATCTTGGACTTTGTATTCTCTCTTATTCTGATCCCACCTAATACCGTACTATTTCTTGAAGTCTTGAGCACTTTGAAATACAGAGCATGGGTGTGCTATCATTATTTATTCAAAATGAGAGCTATTATGAGAGAGACAAGACGAAAATGGGAGAAATGAGCAGACTTTGAGAGGAGTTGTTTTCTCAGACTTTTATTGAGTAAAGACAGAGCACTGATAATTTTGCACTGTCTCACTATACATATTAGCGTAGAGCATTACAATGTCTCTGAAATGCCTTTGATATTAATGGATGACTATTGATGTGTTTGTGTAAAATTCCTTTCTCTGCTATTTTAGCATAGGCATTAACCCAATTAAAATAATTGTCTCTGCTAAAATAGTGGAGAGAAGAATTTCAGATAAATCAGTTAGCGTTCACCCGCAAGTGTCCTTTGGTAAAATTTCAGGACCACTATGTCACAATGCACTAGCTGGCTGGATGACATAATGTAAGAAATCACAGAATAGGAAAAGACATTTGGTTCATCAGATCACTCCTTCCATAATCCATCTTGCTGTGGATTCTACCAAAAGCATTTAATGTTCTGATGAAAGTGCCTGGAAAATTCCTCACTGTAAACCCAAAAATAAATAAAACAATAGTCCAGAATACCTATATAACCTCGCATTATGCATCTTAGACCCATTGATTTCTTGATATAACAGCTGCATGGTTGTAGCTGCTCTGAAACCATCACATTTTACAGAAAATTCAGTCATCTTACCCTATTGGTACCCTTATAACTTCCAATCCCTTTTTTTAACCAGATATTCATCTAGTTTTTTTTTTAGCTGTTAACTGTCACAGAATTAACTATCTTAGCTGCAAATCTATTTCACATATTCCATACTGCTTGTGTGCACTGATTAATTTATATATACTCATCCTCTCTAGTTCTGCACTCACTGTGCAAATTAAATAGCCTGCTTACATCAATCTACATTATCCATTTCTCTCGGCACTTTTCAAAATCTGGATACCGTCTCTTTTTAATGAAAACACATTCAGTTGTGTACATCATGGGACACTAGTGGATGAATGCCAACTAATTTGTCTGAAATTCCTCCCTGCAGAATTTTAGCAGAGGCATTTATTTTAAATGGATTAACACCTCTGTTAAAATAGCAGAGAAGAATTTTAGACAAATGCATCCCTGTTCATCTGCTAATATCCATGGCACATTGTAATATTGTGCACTAACCTGTGTAGTGAGATAGTCTAGAACTGTTATTGCTCTTCTCTGAATACTCTCTGATGCACCAATGTCCATCTAAAGATACAAGAGTATATTTTCTAGTTCTTAAGGCCAGTATTGCAGGAGCGGAACAGACACTGGAGGACTGGAGAGTAATATAACCAGATCAGTGGCACTTTTGACTGATTTCCCTGCAGGCATTAAAGACCAACCTAAAGTGGTCTCAAAAAGAGCAATAGCTTCATTGAATATGAGAACACATTTACATGAAGCCTAGCACAATATTCCATCTGCTTAGGCTGAGATTGAACTAGGTGCTCACTTCACCCATCTGGAGTGGGCCAGAGGGAAGCCCCATGAGTAATGGAGCCCTTAAAAGTCTGAGGCTTTGTAGGATTTTTTTTTTGTTTTGCAGTGTATTTTTAGTGCTGTCTGGTGTTAATAATTTTGTTGGCATTTTTATACAAAACGTTTTTATAAATTTTTTGGGAGTTTTTTTCCGCGCTAACTGTTTATGTAGAACCTAAATGAGTTGAATATTGTTTGCTTATTCACCATAAAATTTTCTGTAATTGAAATATTTACAAAACTTTGGCAGGACAGGAAGAAAAAGGGAGCCATGAAAAAGAGCTCTTACAAAGTTTCATGTGGGAGCTCAGGAAGTGACAAGGCAGCTTAGTAACGAGTCCCTGGTGATTGTTAAGTCAAGTTCAAACTAGTGATAGAGGTTGGTTGTGAAGTGCCTCAATCTCAGTATTTCATGTTTGAAGTGATATCAGTTGAAAGCAGGGTTCAGAGCTGGATTGCATCAGCTGTTATACCACCAAACCATCTATTTTGCTGGCCCTGGAACACCTATTTGGCAATGACGAAGGTCAACTGCCTCTGCCGTCTGTGGGTGAGCATCAAGCCTATTGCAGATCTGTGTTTCCTGCTGTAAGGACACTTGCAACCAAGCTACATCGTAATGATGGCACTGCCTATGACTATCAAAGTGACCTCTTCCCTCCACTTTTTTGCTGCCACATGCTGCCTAACAGGGCACAGCTCTTTGCACCCCTCTGATGCAGTAGTACCTCCACTTCACCAGCTATCAAACAGGGAACCTGGATGCTGTGCTGCTCTATCACTTGCCCATAGACTCCATTTCCTGCCTCCACATTTATTTTGCATGCGCCAGAACCACTGAAGCAGAAAATCAATTCTGGCTACTATATTTATCCCATCCACTGGAGGACTGATGTTAGGTTAAGCAAACACCCCATGTATTTTTAATAGTATTTTCCTCTTTCTTTGAGAAATCAGAAAGTTCTCACTTTTCTAGTCCTTTTCATCAACCATCAAACCAAGCAAATGCTCCCAATTTCCCTATTGGCAGTTTTGAGCTCTTCCAAGCTGTAATTCTCTCCTTGAAAAATAAGCACATACTTGCTGTAACTGCTGACGTAAACATATTTCAAATACTCACACACTTATGGTTGATGTATTTGAGTCTGTGATCATTTAATTGATAACACTAATGTTGATCCTGATAAGTTCATGTAAGCCTCTTAATTTAGAAACAATTGTGTACAATTCACGGTAAGGCTATGGTTCATATACTTAGAGTGATAATATTACATTGCATTATTGAGGTGATTATTGGCCCTGAATTTGCTGGAGTGATACATCTTATGTCGTGCCCATTAATTAGATTTTTTTCCTCACCCTTAATCTCCAAAATTTTGTGCATCGCAAATTGCTGGAAGTGTGAGCTGATAACGACGCGGTGAGGTCAACGAGGCATTTGATAAATGATGGGACCAACAGTCTATCTCCTTAACCAATGAGATTTAAGGACAGGGAAAGAAACAGAGGAATGACTGAGAAGGAAATAGGGTGCATTAAAGTCAAATTAGGTACAGAAAGAGAAATAAAGGGAAAGAAAGATTGTATAAAGAGACAAAAAGGAAAAGTAAGAAAAAAATTTAAAATTTTAAACTTTAAAAACCTCTAAGAACAATTTACTACATGCAGGAATGAGACTCCACAGTTTCAATTGTTCCCTTTCTGGGCTGGAGAGGTTGAGTGGCATTGCAGGAATATAAATCTCGTCATTAAAAGGATACTTACACTATTAAGTACCAGCCCTAACTTTCTGAGACAAGTTTAATTCATATTTACTGCGTAAATGTAGCAATTTCTTGAAACTCACACAGAGGTTGATGTTGAGATGCCGTTTTCGCGACGCTAACGGCAGAGCGATGCAAATCATCCAACAATTTTAACGATTCGTAACTCATGGGGTATCTCTTCCTCGCCACAAATTGCTGGACGATTTACACACTAATAATGGTGCGAGCATTAAACTCGCCATTATTTTCTCAGCAAATTCTGGGCCACTATCTCAATTCTTCATTTAGAAAATACTGAAACTCATAATATCAACCTTTGGTATTAATTAGACACACAGTGGGACCCAATGGTTTCAAGAAGCATAAAATACTGGTGAGGCAGGCCTGTGTATCTCAGTTATTTTTCAATACACCATAAACTTCCATTGTATGTTAATTACACATTCAGCATTCTCTCCAGAAAGTATTGAGGATCCTAAAATAAAATTGGTCTGAACTGTTTCAAGCCATTTTCCAGTGGATACGACAATTTTTTTCCATTACTGCTGCTAAATCCAATTTATTGACCGGAGTAAAAATCAATATAATTTTTTAAAATTGAAAACTGTCTAAAGCTCTAACTACTGAGATAAATAGTCTTGAAAAGAATTAAAATGCAGAATGTATTTGAAGCAATGAAAGCATGTTTTAGCAGAGACACACAGAGGACACAATTAAAATTCTAAAATCAACATTTGAAGTGATTGTACTTGTCGCTTTACAGCATTGTGTTAACCAAGCACGTTGCTGACATTGATTCAACATAACCTAATTGAACCTCATCTCTGTCTCATTAACTCAATTAGAATTTGATTCTACACTTGACCTTCTAAAGTCTGGTAAGGTTCCTGAACCTGATAATATCTATCCTGAATGCACCTTGGTCCTGAATCGGAAGAAAGGCTCTTGGATTTGTTAAACCAATGTTTTGATAGGTCCTCCACAGTGACAGCTTGAAGCAGGTAAAGATCCTAGAGGCCATTCTCATTACACCACAAATTCTTCATTGTACAGGGGTAATCTTACAAGTCGGAATTTTGCAAACTATTCATATTAATGGCCAGAAAATTGCAGGCAGTACGCACATGCATTTTAGATATGTGCTGCTGCCCAGTGGGACAGAATCCTCACCTTGTAAAATTGGCCTTTTATCCTGTATGACTGTTTTCAAATGAATTGAATAGCATCAGTGGAGACAATTTACTTTCAGAGCTAGCTGGGTTTGGAAAAGGGAGGTCAACATTCCAACAAGTGTTAAGACTAGCCCAGGATATAGATGTTGGTTTTGAACATAGACTGAAGACAAGTGCCATTTTCATTTATTTGTTATTTGCATAGACAGAATTTGGCTGGATGGATTCATAGATTAAATTTCAAAGGCACTCCTGATACAATGATTGTCTTTTTCTTTTCTGTTCTTGGCAACTATACTTTAAGCGTTTTACTAGTTGATGATGCTAATTATGCTTGTTGCCTTTGTAGCATAGGCCACTGTTCTAGCACCAGTGCTTTTTGATCTTTATTCTACTACTGATCTTCCATGACTAGAAAGAGGCCTAGGCTTCTAGAAAGGGGGCTTTCTGTCCCCTTCTCCCCTGATTGACATATCTCTGGCAGGGCGGGTTTTGGAATGTTTTGCTACGTTAAAGATGCTTCATAAATAGAAGTTGTTGTTGACTTCCATCTGCCCCCGTGTTGCTCTGTTGACTCTTGTTGTATTTCTGGCCTTGGAGTCATTTACATACAGCCTCTGTTGGGAAATTGCACTGGTCGGGGTGGGTGCTTCTGCAGGCGTTGAGTGCTTGCCACAGTGGGTGGTCAGTGAGGTGTTTGTTCAGAAAATCTTGTTTTCCTTCAAAGTTTCAAATTTTGTTAATGGGGTTTGCACAGGCCCCTGCTTAATTTTTGCCTGGGTTGGCAACCTCTGAATACTGAATACTAATCCTAACTGCCCTTGTTTCCAGTGTTCAAAAAGTATAAGTGACAGGAAACACAATAGCGACTCTGTTTTCCTCATTTGCAAGTCTGTACCATGTGGCCACCCACATATGGGTGGGCACAGTTTGCGACCAGTTCCCAGAAAACATCAGGGTACAGTGGAACACATCCCCGAATTGTATTCTGCCTCCGCCTACCTCAGATCTACTGAAACATTGGGAGGGGAAGCGTGGGGTTGGAGGGGGGGGTGCGGAGGTGGAAAGCCTAGACTAATATATCGGCATTACCATCGCCGAATCCCCCACCATCATCATCCTGGGGGTCACCATTGACCAGAAACTTAACTGGACCAGCCATATAAATACTGTGGCTACAAGAACAGGTCAGAGGCTGGATATTCTGCGGCGAGTGACTCACCTCCTGACTTCCCAAAGCCTTTCCATCATCTACAAGGCACAAGTCAGGAGTGTGATGGAATACTCTCCACTCGCCTGGATGAGTGCAGCTCCAGCAACACTCAAGAAGCTCGACACCATCCAGGACAAAGCATCCCGCTTGATTGGCACCCCATCCACCACCCTAAATATTCACTCCCTTCACCACCGGCGCACTGTGGCTGCAGTGTGTACCATCCACAGGATGCACTGCAGCAACTCGCCAAGGCTTCTTCGACAGTACCTCCCAAACCCGCGACCTCTACCTCCTAGAAGGACAAGAGCAGCAGGTACATGGGAACAACACCACCTGCACGTTCCCCTCCAAGTCACACACCATCCCGACTTGGAAATTTATCGCCGTTCCTTCATCGTCGCTGGGCCAAAATCCTGGAACTCCCTTCCTAACAGCACTGTGGGAGAACCTTCACCAGACGGACTGCAGCGGTTCAAGAAGGCAGCTCATCACCACCTTCTCAAGGGCAATTAGGGATGGGCAATAAATGCCGGCCTCGCCAGCGACGCCCACATCCCATGAACAAATTTTTAAAAAGCATAGGCTAGCACCTTTGGAGGGCCGAATAAAGTACTAATAGTAGACCTGCGGGTGATTCAGCACTGGTTTAAGAAAGTGGCATTTAAAACTAATCTAATGAAGCCTGTGACAACTGCTTTCCACCTTCATATTAGAAGACCAATGTTCAACTCTGTGTATGATTTGGTGGAGCCCAGATTCAGCATATGAAGGCAACAATTTATCTTGGGATGAAAATTGACCATAATTTGACCTATCATTATCATTCGAGTCCATCTGCAAAGGTTATGTCTGAGGTACCTCTTTAAAAAAAGCTAGCTGACAGTACCTGGCACACCAATGGGCAGTACCTACTCCCCATAGTGCTATCCTTGTGTATATATATATTTGTATATATAGCCACAGAATACTGCTTTTTTCTGTGGTGCAGGAATCATCATATAAGACTGATTGATGTACAGTTAAGTGACTATTTCGGCACTATCTCTGGAACCCTTTATTACATTATTGGGTTTTTATTCTAGGTATTTTTCTCAGGTTCAGCATTGCAGAATGCTGAACCTGAGAAAAATGAACCTTTACTTCCTATCACCCAGCATGTGCCTTTACCTGCCCAGTATCTAGATAATTTGTAGCAAGCCCAGGGATGAACCAGAAAAACCTAATTGCTGTATTTCGAATGACCAATTATATTATGTGCCTTCAAGCAATTTTCATTGCTTTGGAAGGAGGTAGGATAATTACGTCAGTAGATCATGGTTTATGTTATAAACTACTCAACAGATTTATTACATAATAAATGGATGTAAACAGAAACACTGTGGATTCACAGTCGGTACAAGTTTCATGAACATTACATTTACATGGCAGTTTATTGCTGACCATCTATGGAGTTTGTCTGGTTTATCTATGTTCTCTGATGGATTCAGGTAGACTACTTACTTGGAACAAAACAGGCTGAGAAATACTCTAAAAAATGACCTGGACAATAGAAATTTAAATGCTCTTAAACTCAAAAAGCATTGCCAATCAAACGTATATACATACAAAACCCACAGGATGCTTCTATTTAAATTGAATGACTTGGCGCAGTCTTCAGCTACCTGATTAGGAATTATGTATATTTTGAAAATACTGTATCGAAGCACTCTGGGCCATTTTCTGTGAGTATATCTGGCCTTTAAGCCTATATATACTGTGACAAAAAGAAAGAAACCTTTATCATGGTACATCATAAACACAAATGCTTCATTTTGGCACTATCTCTATCTCTACCAGTTCCTTCTCAGTCAAATTGCTGTTCAGTACTAAGTAGGAACAAAATTATACTTCTGTAAATTTGGAAGGCTTAACAATGCAACATCCCCTCTACATAGAAAAGCTTTACAAGAAGAAGGATTCTCTACATTAAACATGAAATGATCTTGCAATGTGAGCAGAAATCGAACTTGCATCATATTATAATTTTTTTGGATTAAATCTTTTCCCATGAATTTTTAGCTAGGCCTAGTATTGAGAATAGCTGCTTCTGAAAGGGATTCTTTTGTATTGGTCTTGGGGCCTGAGTTAACACAATCTGTAAGTACCATCTAGGGTTATACACATCTTTGTGGGAGCTTTCAGGTCTAGCTGGTATCCTGCGGAGAAGACATTGCATTTTAATTTCATCAAAGATTTCTTCCTGGCTTTAAAATGCTGAATATAAGCAAGTTTCCAAGTGAAGTGGTGGACAAAGTTGTTATCTGTAATGGCATGTTCCATCAGGGGATATCCTGAATGGATGGCAGTTAATGTTGCAAGATTAACGCTTCTGACATGAAAGACTTAAAAAAAATTAATGTTCTGTCATAGCTACTCATCTTCAGTTCATTTCTTTCAATCATTTATGTCCATGCTAAGGTGATGAGGTGGAACTCATGTGGGGACAAGGACATGGATTACATATAGATATCAAAGTCTCAGCCGAAAGATCCTAAAAAGAACTCTAAGGTTTTGGAACGGCTTGTTATTTTTTAAGTAAGGATAAAGTAGTGTGTAAGTTAAGCATTTAATTACTGTTTGTTCTACATACTCCTTTTGCTCTGTGTATATTTAATTCTTACAATAACTTTGACTTGTATATGGTGACACCATCTATTGGAGAGAATAGGAATATATGCTGGGCAACCCATGCAACCTTCAGTGTGCAACCCAATGGTAAAATGATAATGATTAGTTCTGTAATGTGCTAGTCTTGTTCACAGTCCACTTTAAATTGTAAATTTCAGATCAGCAGGGCTGCAGATACCCAATGGAAAGTGGAATTCACTGTGAATGTGTATAAAAAGAGTGAGAGAGAGCCTTGAATTCTTATCCTTCATCCAAAATGCTTGTAATCTTGCTGCTGGTATGTATCTTTCCCTTGATAATTTTGCATTGAACAACTCCTCCAGGTACACTTGAGCATTGGTAGAAAGACTAGAGCTTGCAGATAATTGTCCTTTTTCCATCTATAGTGGTTACTGTACAGATATTAGAAAAGGTCACCAGCTAAAGAGATGATAAATAAAACAACTGTGTACTTATGAAAATTGTGCCAAACAGATGAGTTGACAGTATCTTAGGGTAAACAGGCTCAGTATTTGCACACTGGATTTCTTGTGTAGTCTTTCGGAAAAGTACAATAAATTTCAGAAGAAACACGCAAGGTAGATAAATTAGAAAGCTTATGTATAGATGTTTACAACATACAACAATTGTACTGACATGACCTGATATAATGGCATGGGCTTGATGGGCCGAATGGCCTTCTCTGCTGTAACCATTATGAACTCTGTATTTAAGAGGGCGATTGTGTTGTACTATGCGAGCGTTAACAAAAGTGAATATTAAACCATTTAAGCAGTTGGGACATAGTATAAGTCGAACTGTTCACAAAATACTATAGGACCCATTTTATGAATGTGTGCTTCTGTCGCAGAGCTTTGCTTGCTTCAAACGCATATCTGGAGTGATTTTACACGTCCACCTTGCTAGTAGGACCCTCACCTGCCAACATTGCATATTCAAAATTCAAGTGCATACTGCCCAGAAAATTGTGGTCAGCCCATGCCTGAATTTCTGATTTGCATCGCTGGCAGACATGGTTTCTCACTGGAAACACTGACGTGTAAACACATTCCAATCAGGAAATTGTGCGCATGTTCCCCACAGTTTTCCATCCATTCATTTTAATGGACTGAAAATCATGGGGAGCTTGCCTGTGATTTCCCATTTTGTGATCCTGGTAGGTGAGCCTGTCCACTGGGTACTTGGTTTTGTAAGATTGGCTTTTATGAGCCAGATGTGAATTGTTGTCCATGATACCTGCTGCATTGTGATTACAGCTGACTTTTAATACTTTTGTCATTTCATCTCTTCAGGCAAATTTGGACACTCTTCAAAACACAAGCAAATTTATTTTAAATGTGATAAGTAAGATGTGCTGCAATGAGCATAGCTGTGGGATCTCGAGATAATGGGGCTAAATTTTATCCCTTCCTGCTGGATGTAAATTGAGCGGCAGCACAATGTAAATAGCAATGTAGCATTTACTACCCTGGGGGGAATTTTAACTCCTAAGAACAGGTGGGTTGGGGGCAGGTGGGGAGTTAAAATTGATTTTTGGAGCGTGACCTCAGCCCAGCTCCACGCGTCCACTTTCGGGTTTAATGGAGGCACGTTTTGATGCGTGCGAGTAACATATTCGCCGCAGCCAGGATCCTAATCAATGCAGGCGGGCGGGTAGTTCTTCCAGCAATTAAGGTCCTTATGAGACGTTAATTAGGTCTTTTTAAATTGATTTTCACAGACCTTGAAATTTAATGCCTCCAACACAGGTTTCCTGGGGCTTGTGAATCTCACCAGTGAAACGGAGGCGAGACTGAGCCGCAGTTCATGCGGGTATTTAAAGTTGTGATTGCCCCATCTGAATAAAAGCTCAGTGATTACAGCTGGTGTCTCAGTTCCCTCTGGCAAACGTTTGGCAGAGAGTTCTTGTGTTGATACAGCATTTTCAAAACTTTGGAGCCTTTCAAACTGACAAGATCAGGATGGGATAATGCAAAGGATGTTTTTGAAAGGACATCGGAGGAGGAAGACATGAGCAGTTATGATCTGGAATGTGATGCCTGAGAGGGTGGTGGAAGCAGATTCAATTGTGGCTTTCAAAAGGAATTGGATAAATACTTGAAGGGAAAAAATTTGCAGAGTAAGAGCAGGGGAATGGGATTAACTGGATATGCCCTAACAAAGAGCCAGCACGGACCCGAGGGGCCGAATGGCCTCCTTCTGTGCTGTAACCATTCTATGATTCTATGACCATCCACGGCAGCGACGTCGTGCTGTGTTGGGATCTGCAGGTGCACAAGAGCGAGGTGTGCAACACGTATCTGGAGAATAGTAGAGAGGGGAGCAACAGAGAGTCCGAAGTCGCAGGAGGCACTACCCACATGAACGGGTCTACAGACAGAGGCTAAGCTTCCTTGACCAGTCTGAAGAGTGGTGCCTACACAGGCTCAGATTGAGCCGGCAGGTGGTCACAGACATCTGCAGCCTCCTTGAAAAAGAGCTGCTCGCTGCTGGACCTGGAGGACACACATTGCCCGTCGCAGTAACAGTCACCACTGCCCTCAATTTCTTTGCCTCTGCTCCTTCCAGTGCACCACTGGAGACATGTCCAGAGTCTCTCAGTCAGCAGCACATAAATGTATAAGGCAGGCAATGGATGGGTTGTTTGCCAGGGCGTCCACCTATGTAAACTTGCCCCGCGGCGACAGTAGCCAGAATGAGCGGGCAGTCAGTTTTGCATCTCTGGGCTGGCTTCCCACAGGTGCAGGGTGCAATCGATTGCACTCACTTGGCAATCCGAGGATCATCTCATGAACCAGAAGTTTTTATCAACCTCAAGGGATTTCACTCCTCCAATGCACTGCTGGTATGCAACCATAAGAAGAGGTTCATGTAGGTGTGCACCAGATTTCCTGACAGCTGTCATGATGCCTTTATACTGTGGCAATCCAACCTTCCAGACCTCTCCCTCTTCCTACCAGGAGACGGACTTAAGGGCTGGCTCATAGGAGCAAGGGTATACCCCCTGCAAACTTGGCTCATGACACCTGTGAAGGACCCCACCAATGAGGCGCGCTACACCAAAGCCACGTGACCACCAAGTGTCTCATCGAGCAAGCCATCGGCATGTTGAAGATGTGCTTCAGGTACCTAGATAGGTCTGGAGGTGCCCTTCAGTACTCACCAACGAGGTTGTCGAGAATCATAGTGTTGTTCTGTGTCTTGCACAACATTGCGCAGTAGAGAGGATTAGAGGTGGAGGATGAGCAAGGTGCCTGTCAGTCATCATCTGATGAGCAATAGGAAAATGGGGTACCCATCACCAGACCAGCCATGTACATTGCTGCCCAGGATGCCAGGGATACCCTCATATCTCAATGGTTCACTTAGCCAGAGTGGGAAAAAAGAAACATTAAAATATTACAGCCAAATCCCACTACCAACGCCCTTCCCTTTGCACAAAACAGTCCTTCAACCACGCATACACCAATTGCAAATCCGCCCAATGGGTAGTGTCACGTATTGACATTCGTCATGAAGCAAATGAAAGGGCGAGTTGGCGCTCTGGACGCAATAATGGTCAAGATGTGGAAGTGATGCTAATCAATAAATTTTATATGCCAATAAAGTAAAAGGAAACTTCACAATATAACTTCTTTTTTATTCGTTCATGGGATGTGGGCATTGCTGGCGAGGCTGACATTTATTGCCCATCCCTAATTGCCCTTGAGAAGGTGGTGGTGAGCCGCCTTCTTGAACTGCTGCAGTCCGTGTGGTGAAGGTTCTCCCACAGTGCTGTTAGGAAGGGAGTTCCAGGATTTTGACCCAGCGACGATGAAGGAAAGACGATATATTTCCAAGTCGGGATGGTGTGTGACTTGGAGGGGAACGTGCAGGTGGTGTTGTTCCCATGTACCTGCTGCTGTTGTCCTTCTAGGTGGTAGAGGTCGTGGGTTTGGGAGGTACTGTTGAAGAAGCCTTGGTGAGTTGCTGCAGTGCATCCTGTGGATGGTACACACTGCAGCCACAGTGCGCCGGTAGTGAAGGGAGTGAATATTTAGGGTCGGGATGGGGTGCCAATCAAGCGGGCTGCTTTGTCCTGGATGGTGTTGAGCTTCTTGAGTGTTGTTGGAGCTGCACTCATCCAGGCGAGTGGAGAGTATTCCATCACACTCCTGACTTGTGCCTTGTAGATGGTGGAAAGGCTTTGGGGAGTCAGGAGGTGAGTCACTTGCTGCAGAATACCTAGCCTCTGACCTGCTCTTGTAGCCACAGTATTTATATGGCTCTTCCAATTAAGTTTCTGGTCAATGGTGACCCCCAGGATGTTGATGGTGGGGATTCGGCGATGGTAATGCTGTTGAATGTCAAAGGGAGGTGGTTAGACTCTCTCTTGTTGGAGATGGTCATTGCCTGGCTTCTGATTCAGATGTCTCCCTCTCCGATCTCCCCTTCTTTCCCCCCATGATGTTACCCCAATTTCACTCCCCCCCTTCCCCTCTCCCCCCATGTCCCCCCGATCTTCCCCTTTCCTCCCCCCGATCTTCCACTCTCCCCCCTGACCTCCCCGATCTTCCGCTCCAGCACCGGATGACGTCTCGCTTTCTCTCTTTCTCTTCCCCCCCCACCCCAACCCCTCAGCGTTGCCGCTCCTGTCAGCAGCCAGCCTGTCAATCAGGCTGGCTGCCGGGTACAAAACCTGGAAAGAACTTTAATCATCATCAAATACATTGCGATCGCGTCGGAAACGGTAAGTTTTTTTTATGTGGGTTTGCCACATGCACCTTCACTCCCCCTCTGCCAATCCGCCACCATTTCAAAATTGAGCTCCATGTGTGTGAAAGATGTTTAAATTCTGTCACCAGGCATCTACGAGTTCCCAGTCTCCGATTGAGAAGGATGCGGCTGTGTCACTTATCTCCATGGCCCTGTCCTCTGCATCAATGAGCTGGATTATTTTTGGAGGGCCACCTCCTGTCCTCTCCCTCTCCCTTGTGTTTGCGCTCTTTTCTCCTACAAGGTGCTAAAGAACAGTCCTGTGAGTGACTGAAGGACACGTATTCACCTGATGGATGCATTAGGTGAGGGTGACTAACAGACAGATGCATCACATTGCATATGGATTGGTGTGAGTGGCAGTTGTGGATGGATACATGGGGAGGTGAGGAAGTGCATAGAAAGTGGAGGATGGGTGCTGCTAATACTTCAGTGGGTGTGAGGAGTGATGTGATGGAGTACGCTTGGCAAGACAGAATAAGAGGGGATGTGTTGTACACCACAGATGTAAGTGAATCAGCAACTGTACTCATTTTTCCTGACCTGGTTAGGTCATTAAACTGCTTCCTGCACTGCATCCAAGGCCGGGCCACAATGCTCCTGCTGTTCACCTTCTCAGCCACCTCCAGCCATGCCACCTTGGTGGCAGAACCAGATTTCTTCCTCCCATTGCTGGGGTAAATTATTTCCCTCCTGGTCCTCGCTGCACCCAGCAGTACTTCAAGGGAAGCATCGGTGAATCTGGGTACTGGCCTTGCTCTCTGTAAATCCGTGGCTTCACTTCCTCGTTTCTCCTCTAAATTCCATTTTTGCATTGGGATTTCAGATCGCATCATGTGGGTGCACGTAACGCCCGCAGCGCAGCTTGAAGACATGAAACCCAGAAGAAAAAATATAATCCTTCAATTAAGTTGCGATTCAGAATCCGACCAGGGAACCTCACTTCTGGGTTTCGCGTCCGATTAACTTCCAACCCCCGCTCTCTTCCCGGCTCCAGGTTAATATCGGGGCCCCTGTTCATGCCATTTTGGTGGAGGCCTTGAAATGGGCAGCCCAGGTGCCCACTGGAAACAGGCGGGAGCCTCACTAGCCCTTTTAAACCGGGGTCCTGTGACATCAATAAGACCCCGATGCAATTTTGAGACACCAACGGGCAGAGCGTACGCTGCACACGCTCCCCACATTGGTACTTGGTGTTGAGTGGCCTAACCAGCAGTCCTTAAAGTGACCGTTGCAGGCCACTCAGGATTTTAATGCTCCATCTGGCCCCTCAAAAATCGACATCCTCCGAAAGCCCGACCTTCCATGGCCATCCCCTGGGATCACCTTTAACTTACCTGGACCAGCTGGGTCCCATGGTGAAGCCACCAGATATTCTTTCTGTTCGAATTGGAGAGCAGGTGATGCGATCAGCTCACCGACAGACTGCTAATCAAAATGGTTCAGGCCTCAGTCTGCAAGGCCTGATTGACAAGTACTTTATATTCATTTCACTAGTGTGATTCTTGTACAATCAGCACATTCCAGGGCTGTGATTGAAGTTATCTCCTGAATCAGATGAAACTCAGTTACCATGTTTGATAAATGCAAGATAGTATCTAAGCCCTATTCCAGCCTTGCATTAACTCCCAACTCCTTTTACACTGACCACCAAGCCAGAGCTGCATCTGTCAAGAAGGCAGACATAAAAGGGGTACATTTTTTTAAAAAAAGCATGAATTTTTATAATGCCTTATTACATCATTAAAATATCTTGAAGTACTTCATAGTATAAATTACTTTTGAAGTGCAATAACTGTTATGCAATCAAACACAGCAACTATTCTGTAGCAGCCATGTTTCACAAACAGCAATGAGAAAGTAACTGGATGATCTGTTTGTTGAGGAAGGGATGTTGGCCAATGCACTGAGAAAACTGACTGCTCTTCTTCAAGTAGTGCCATGGGATCCTGAACGTTCACCTGAGTAGGCAGATGGGACCTCAGTTTAATATCTCATCTGAAGGTCACCACCTCCAACAGTCCAACTCCCTCAGCGCTGTAGTGGAGTGTCAACCTAGTTTATGTCCTCATGTTCCAATGTGGGGCTTTTCCTTGCAACTGCTTACTAAGCTAAGTTTCTAATATAAGGGACGGTAGTCTTTTGTTGAGGTCTCAGGATGTACAGCTCCCTTATAAAACTTATTGTGGCGGAAAATCTGTGGCCCTTCCAGCACATTGCCGTTGCAACCCCGCAGAAGTGCCGCAAAATAGTTTGTGTCCCTGACACACCATGTCCTGGCCTTCTGTTGGATTATGTGCGGAGGCTCTGCTTGCTTCGAAGAAAGCCATTGAAGTAGGAGGGGGCAGGGCTGAAAGTTGGGGACTCCTAGCCCAGGAGTTCCTGCATTTCGAGCCTAAAGAAAGCTGGAAAGATTATTGGTGGCTAGTACATTGGGTGAGACTAGATATACTGGCCTGCTGAATGGCACAAGTGGGGACTGCCTGGTTGTCAGGCTGGGATCCTGGTTTGAACATTTGAAGATTCAAGGAATTTTTCAAAGATATTTCGGCCCCCTATCTTGCTAGGATCCAACATCCCCCTAGGACTTGACAACCTGTGCTGCAATTTATGGTCTGTGGTGAAAATCAGGCACCCCAGGTGTGCCTCTAGTGGCGAGGGGCTTCCTATTGCCATATGAATGAAGGGACCTCCCCCGATCCTGCCAAATTTGGCAGGGTCAATGCTGAAGGCCCCTGGCGGGCGCATCCCAGCACTTGTGCCAGGATGCAGCTTCACAGATGTTCAAGCCAATGATATCTGGTAAGCAAAAATTCCAAATTTTGAGAGAACATTCTTCTTGATGTTTCCCATACTGTACCAAAGTCTTGTTGCATTCTTGCATAGGATGTGTTAGTCTGCCCCATACTCCCATGAACAATCTGAGAAGTTGGGGTGAGACCTAGAGTGTTCTTTCCAGTAATTACACATTACAGGAAGCTGTTAAAGTGACTGCCATTTTGACATTTTATATTTCTGCTTTTTGCTTTCAGATGTTAAGTATGTACCTTCACTTCAGTAAATAAGCTGGGTGTTTCTGTTGTTCAAATATTACAAATGCACTGCAACTATGTTTATGTCAGTAATGTGGTCTTTCACCTTGTAACATTATGGTAGCCAAAGAGTGACACATGATTCATCCCAACTTCATTCTCTCACAGTTACTATTTTACTCAGCACATTGATATTCCACAACAGAAGTGCAGAACCCTAGGGGATAGAATTTTGGCAGGAATTCTCCTGAACTCGCTCATAGAAATAGCAGGCATAAAGATCACATAATTGTGTAGTTAGTTGCAGTGCTTCCTGAATAATTTAAGCTCTGCAACTGAACATTGTCTAAAAATTACAAATATTTAGTCTATACAAATATGAATTCTCTGTTTTGGATTTTGTGAGTGGAGTTCTTTTGACAGGTTAGTTCCTATTGCAACTAAGGCTTCTGCAGGTACAGTCTTGTACACTATGTGGCATGGGTTGTGGATGTGGCTTGGCTGGTGTTGTATTGCCTATTTCGCCTATGACAATGGCTGAAAGATTTCCAAAGACTTTCCAAATTCCTGTCCCTGCTGTTTAGTTAGAATAACTTCTACCCCCCAAGAATTCACTCTACTCCCAGCTAATGTACCAATTTTGTGAACCCCCTTGTGTCCTTTCCTTAAGCAAATAAAGACACATAGGAGGTGAAATTCAACTTCAGTGGGGGCGCAAAACAGGCAGTAGCAAATTGGCCAATGGTTATACCCCCCCCTCCTCCCAGTTTTCCTTTCCATTGAACACCACCCATTTTGCATCCCCACCGAAGTTGAATTTTACCCCCAAGGCTGTCCCATTATGAAATAATGTGGTTTTGACTTGTTATTATGCTGTACTGGACATCCCTGATGCACTGATAGCAGGTTCTTGGACTGCACTAAGAGGTCGGTGCCCTGTGCTTGCCCCCAGACAGTGTACAATTGGTGTGCTGAACCTCTGTCAACATTGCTTGGTTTACAAAACCCAGGCTCCTGGGAACTGTATACTGAAAGCAACTTCACTACGCTCACAGTTAACACAGTAGGTTTGTGCCTCCGGGCAGTCTGGCCCAATGAACATGTTCGGGTTGGTAAAGCCTCTGTTTCTGCATAATGTCGCCAGCACTCGCCACGCTGTCTGTACTTGTTCTGTATAGGATTGGCTCCAGCTTGTTTCCTTTTAACTGCAGAGGCTATATCAACAATTAAATCATTCCACTGTAAGGATAGTGCAAGGATGTTAAAGCTCTTACCTTTTCTTTAACCATCTAAATTGGGCACTCTAGCTACGCTCATGACAAGGGTACATTTTTCACCCTCAAAATACAACGGATGCTGGCACTCTTGTTCTCTAGAAACTGATTTGACTGAATCAGAAGTGGATGTAGCAGGGTAGGATTACAGTCTACATCATGCAAGCCTTCTGTTGGCCATTTATTTACAGTGATGGGTGTAAGCACTGTGCCAGATTCTTTGCATTCTAAGCCACCACACAACTTCCAATAATATCATGTATCACAGCAGCACTTAGTCTCCCTGACTGTGCCAAACAAATTTGAAATGAATAGTTTCTGATTCGGCAGTAACACTAAAACAATGGCTGCCTGCCTCTTCACAGAACTAATAGCTGTGCCTCGGCAGCCTATGCATATTTCTCTCCCCAAACACCGAGACATAAGAATTCTATGGCCTCAATTTTAGTCTCTGGAACATCCCATAAAGGTGCTCAGTGGATTATGGAATGAAAATGTGGGTAGAGATCAGTTACTTTGGAATTCCCCCCACTACAAAAATGATGCAAATTTCTGGCAGTGAAAACAAATGGTGTAAGAACATAAGAAATAGGAGCAGGAGTAGGCCAATCGGCCCCTCGAACCTGCTCCGCCATTCAATAAGATCATGGCTGATCTGATCCTAACCTCAAATCTAAATTCATGTCCAATTTCCTGCCCGCTCCCCGTAACCCCTAATTCCCTTTACTTCTAGGAAACTGTCTATTTCTGTTTTAAATTTATTTAGTGTAGGAAGCATCCACTAGAAATAGGCAGCATTTTTATTGTAATATGATAATGTGGTGTCATTTAGATGTTGGTGCCATTGTCCGACCTTTAGGTCAGAAGTACACTGCTTCTTCATTTCACCATTTAAATTGTGTAGCTTTGGTGGCAATAACATTGCTAATGTGGCAGGATGGGAATTCTGCCTGTCCAACTCTTACGCTGCTAACCCCAGTGAATTTCCTGGAGTCAGCCCAATTTGTATTTACAGGTGGGCTCCTGGCGTTGTTCCTGTCTGCATTGGAGAGTACACCTTGGGTGGGTGGTAAATGGTTACTGCAGGCCTCAGACACCTGCAGCAGTGGAAAAGTGCTGGCTACCTTTGGGCAGAAGGAGAAAGGTCTTTTTTCTCTAAAATATAATAATTGTGGGCTGATGAAGTGAATTAATCACCCCACAATCAATTCCACTCCTTGAGGAGAGCATTTAAAATTTAAATGTCCTTCTGGCCCTTACCAACACTGGATGCCAGTAAAGCGCTAGCATTACTTGCATCCAGCATTAATATTGTGATAATGACTGAAAATGTGATGTGAGATGCCACTATATCATTACCAGCTACTTTGAATATGCTGTGCCTAATTAACGTCTGCTGGCACTTCTGGGAGAAAATCCCCAAAATGGTGGGAATGTGTGGGGAAGCTGGCATATTTTTTTTATTGTGCTGGCACAGTAGATGGAAGATTTGTCAGGGAAACAGCAGTTCAAAATGTGAGGAAAGGAGGTGTTGTGGGAAAGGGAGGTGCAGTGAAATCTTTCCTGGTGAATAATCACAGGAGCATTTTGAGATTGTGTATGATTGTATGGATGGGGTGGGGATACTAGTCGTTTATTCGTATGTGAGATTTCACTCTGGTCTCCTAGTTTGGCACACCTGGTAAAGTCATTAAAGTTTTTGTGGTACTGTAGCCAGGCCTGAGGAGCAATGCTATTTGTATTTACATGGGTTGCCACCTCCTGCCAGGCTTCTTGACCCATCCAGCATGACACACAATGACAATCTGCAGGCTACAATCTGCAGGGAAGAAGACCTCCCTCATCTGTTGCACTTGCTCTATTAACATTTCTATAGCCCCATCAGAAAACCAGCTCACCCTGCTGCTCCTATGGCTGCTGGTTGATATTGTTGCAAGGTAAAAATTGTTCTTCTTTATCTTTCCCCACACCTGCAATAATGTAGATATGCTACAGGACTTTAAGATCTGCTGTAGCAGGTAATGATCCACTCACTTATGAGTGGTCTCCCAATCAGATTCATGCCTGCAGTTCACCCACAATATATTGAAGAGGCTGAGGGTAATTTTGACTTTGTGCGATAGTGTAAAACGGGTGATAGCGAATCAGCACCAAGTGATAGCGAGTCCATTGAAGTCATTGGAAATAAAAATTGGGAGAGGTGTAAAATGGGCTGCTGATTTGCTATCGACTCTTTTACACTTTCACACAAAGCCAAAATGACCCCTGCTGAATCTGGAAATTTGGACAGGTTCAGCAGTCATTGACTTAGGTGGATACTAGTCCTGCCAGTTTGAGCTATGAGATTGTTCAGTCAATTCTGAGATCATATTCAAAATAAATATATATAATATATAAACTTTCCTGCATAAGGTATGATGTAGCTTTATCTCTGGTACAATCACTGTTTCTGTTTCTTAGGAACATGTTGTTGATTTGGCGAGATGAATGGTTCACCTTTGCTGCATATTTTAGAATAGAATTGTACCTGACTACCACACAACAGGTTACAACAGAACCTAAGAAAATGCCTTAACTGTCTATGTTCTTTTTTCGGTAATTAATTTTGCGATGAAGTGATAACAAAACACTTGCAAAGCGAAATCTTGAGCATTAAATAGTTGTGCAATAAAATATCAGAATATGTAAGCTACAGTTAATACTATAAAACTGCATTACCATCTAGTTTCTAGTTTCCAGGGGACCTCACAGTAAGTAGGTCAAAGATTAACACCACTTTGCAGTAGTAAGTGTAATAACTATATATCAACTATGATTGTCAAACTGATGAAGACCCTGTGGTTAGTTCCAAAAATTAAAGCTGTAGAGTACAAAATGAAGGGTTCACAGTTCCAATTAACTGAAGGAAGATCTTAATGCCAACTGATCATAAGAAAGCATTCACAATGAGGGCTGGCAGATTGGCAGTAATTTCATCAATTTTTTTAACACATATAATGAGGAGCTGAACCTCATTGAAAAATCATTAGCTGGTGGGGTTATTTCTTTTTCATTTCTATCTTGCTACTTCAAGTGCTTCTGAAATATTTGCTCATTCTAATGCGTATGTAAATATTCATAGAATTGGGCGACAGCAATGATCCTTGAAATTCAACTTTATTTTGAATTACATATCCACGCAGCAGCCTTGAGCAGTGCTGTCCTCACAGAGATGAGAAGTGGGTTGGTCATTGCTTTCTATTTGTTCTGCTGTTGGTTATGAGCCCTGTGGGATCAACAGCAGTATCCTTGTAAGATAAATGTACTGAGGCACTAAAAAAATTCTCTTTATCAAGCAGCTTGACTCATTGTTCAGTCATTGCCACTCAGTCTGAAGGATTTTTAAGCCTATTCTCTGCAATCAGCAATTTCACATAAACTCTCTAAGCTGGTGTCCAAGTGCCAGGGATCAGCACAGAGCTAGAATGAAAGAACAGTGGTAACTTAACCTCAAAATTATCGTCAGCTCTCTATTCTATTTACTCAGTCTAAAAGACTTAACCCTTTTATGATTGAAGAAACTTCTTTTATTATGAAGCATAGCGTATGCTCTAAGGACACAAAGAAGCTATTTTGATACATCTTATCAGTTCAAGTTGTAAGTCTTTTTTTTGATCCTTCAATATTTTCCAAGTAAAAGTAAAATCCTTTTGCTGAAACGAGGAAACGAAAAACATAAACTAGTGAATTTAGAGAAGGCAAATGCTATTTTCACAAATAAAAAAACATTTGGGCGGGAATTTCCTTGAGACTTGTGTCATTGTAATGGCATATCTATGTCGTAGGGCCCATTTTACGACGCCATAAAAAGCAAATTATGGCAGAAGTGACTTATAACTCATGCCACTCCATGATTTCCTGGGACTTTTTCACCGTTCCACCATTGGCCCCGCTGAGCAGATAATTAATATAGCTCCGCCCACGTTAAAATCAATGGCAATCACAAATTTCCTGAATTAACGCTACTTCTATCACCACTGCCACTTAGACTGGAAAATAATGGCACTGGTGGGCCCTTGATGACCTGGTAGTGGCGTGAGTCATTGATTTTAACAGTCTATTGCTGCACATTATTTGCTTTAAACAGTCCGTTTTATATAACCCCAGAGGCACAAGAAAGAAATATGCGATTTTAATTAAGTTTTCAAAATGGCTATCTCCGCACTTGCTAGACATTCCGCTATAACCTATTATAGGCGACACTGCCTGAGGGACAAACGATGCTGCCTCATTCTATTTCAACACAACCGTGTCCATTTTTAGATAGTGCTAAAAAGTCTTTTAGTGATTGTAAATTTTTGTGTTACTGTTTAAAATATCAATTTGAACACAAAATTTATTACAATTTTAAAAATACAAAAGGATACCTGCACAAGATATTGGATTAACAATGTTGCCTGTACCTTTTTGTAATATTTGTTATGTGAATTTCAGATTAGTTTCATAAATCAACTGGAGCTCTGAATCTATCAGTAACTTTATTACTTTAATGAAATTAAAGCAACTATATTTTAATAGAAAATAAAATACTTTTATAAAGTGTGGGTTACAAGTAGTATTTATTATATAAATGTTAACATGTGATAATCATACTAAATTAAAGAGACAACATAGCCCTCAAGTCCAAGGGTCACACTTGTACCCAATTTGCCTCCAAGTTATATTTTGATACCAGTTAAAGCAATGGCAGGGCAATACATGGTGGCCCTTATCAAATCTGCCCCGCCAAAGCTGCAATATTTTTGTAATGAAATGAGTATTATTGTTGTATTGGAGCACTCATAACAGATTTATTGATAATTCAAACAAGCTATCTTGTTCGGGTATAGTGTCTTCAGTTTGACACTATTTTAGCACACCTTCAATTGCTTTTTAATGGTATCCCACATGCAAACAATATAGATGAATCTGTGGCATTTATGCAATGTATCAATTTATGAAATAATAAAAGAATGTCAAGTTTTTGGCTTGCTCAAATCATTTGTCTTTTTCATTGCATTTTTATAACGAACTTCTCATAGTAACAGTGATGGGAAAGAAGTTTCTTTAATGTCCCGTGAAGGTTATAAGTTAAAGTCAATTCCTCCTCTAAAATGAGTGCCTTATTAGATCAGACCGTTACCATTGCTCTTACATTATTGAGGAAAGGGGAAATCTACAGCTTTGCCCCCAAAACAATTTTCCAATTTCACATTTTGTCTTAGAATTATTATGTATTCCGATTTTACGAGAAATGCACCATTTTTTTGTGAAAAATCCATTTTAATCTCAGATACAGGAAATATCTGAGTTCTGCTTCAATTAGAGTAAGGGAACTATGATATGTTTCACTTGAACTGATTGCAGATTTCTTTGCCATGAAATTTAAAAGGTTTTTTTATTCACCAACGTACACACCCAACGAATACTGGCCTAGAAATTCAGTGGCGGCGTGCCCGTTTTCAGGCACAAAATGGACACCTAAGCATTCAATATGGCGGGCTGGCTGCGTGCGCTTCTGATGAGCCGGAAGTACATCACCCGCCATATTGGATTGGGCTTCTCCGTAGGCATCCAGAGTGCACGCCAGAACTATCAAAATGGCGAATTAAAATATTTAAATAATGGTCCTATGCTTGTTGTAGAAACCCCTTTCTGAAATTGGTCTCCGCATTGCCTGACTCGCTTTGTGATAAACTCGCTTAGCAACTCATGGTGCTAACAGGCAGGAAGGACTCATCAGCAGCCCTATTTAAAGGGCTCATCCTCTACTCACAGGTTAATTACTGGTTTGTCATTTGAGGCTGCTAGTTAACTTCTGGGCATTTTGTGGCCTGTTTTCTGACTCTGAAAACTTAATTGTGACTGCTGAGAAGAAGATTTTGCTGGTGCTGCACGGTTTTTGCCTGCCTTCAAAACAGTTGACTGCAGTCATGGATGGTCCGTTAGGGCTGCCTTTGGGGCTGATGGTGGAGGCAGAACAGCGAGGTAGACAGGTGAGAGTAGGAGGAGCTGTGACACGAGGGAGGAGGAGGAAGGTACAGCGCAGGAGGCCAAATCCACAGCGGGTATTCAGGGAGCACTTTTACCTCAAATATCCAGAGAAGCAATGTATGAGGTGCCTTTGCTTCACAAAGGAGGCTGTCACAAAGCAGCCACAACTCTAGCTTCGCACCAGGGCATGGACAACACTGCCTGTGGCTATCAAGGTCGCCTTGACCCTTAACTTTTTTGCCACCAGCTCCTTTCAGGCTGCAGCAGGTGACATCACCAACATCCCACAGTTTGCAGGCTGCCGCTGCATCAGGGAGGTCACTGAGGCTCTCTAATAGAAACATAGAAAATAGAAGCAGGAGTAGGCCATTTGGTCCTTAGAGCCTGCTCTGCCTGATCATGGCTGATCCTCTATCTCAATACCATATTCCCGCTCTCTCCCCATATACCTTGATGCCTTTTGTGTCTAGAAATCTCTCTATCTCCTTCTTAAATATATTCAGTGACTTGGCCTCCACAGCCTTCTGTGGTAGAGAATTCCACAGGTTCACCACCCTCTGAGTGAAGAAATTTCTCCTCATCTCGGTCCTAAATGTCCTACCCCGTATCCTGAGACTGTGACCCATCGTTCAAGACCCCCCAGCCAGGGGAAACATCCTCCCTGCATCCAGTCTGTCCAGCCCTGTCAGAATTTTGTACGTTTCAATGCGATCCCCTCTCATTCTTCCAAACACTAGTGAATACAGGCCTAGTCGACCCCAATCTCTCCTCATACGACAGTCCTGCCATCCCAGGAATCAGTCTGGTGAACCTTCACTGCACTCTCTCTATGGCAAGTATATCCTTTCTGAGGTAAGGAGACCAAAACTGCACACAATACTCCAGGTGTGGTCTCATCAAGGCCCTTTATAACTCCAGTAAGACATCCTTGCTCCTGTACTCAAATCCTTTTGCAATGAAGGCCAACATACCATTTGCCTTCCTAACTGCTTGCTGCACCTGCATGTTTGCTTTCAGTGACTGGTGTACAAGGACACCCAGGTCCTTTTGTACATCAACATTTCCCAATCTATCTGCCTTTCTGTTTTTCCTTCCAAAGTGGATAACTTCACATTTACCCATGTTAAACTGCATCTGCCACGTATTGGCCCACTCTGGTACGGTAACATAGTGGTTATGTTACTGAACTAGTTATCCGGAGTCATGAGTTCAAATCCCGCCACGGCAGCTGGGGAATTTAAATTCAATTAATTAAAATTCAATTAATTAAATAAAATCTGGAATTAAAATACTGGTATCAGTAATGGTGGCCATGAAACTACCGATTATCGTAAAAACCCATCTGGTTCACTAATGTCCTTTAGGGAAGGAAACCTGCCGTTCCTACCCGGTCTGGCCTATATGTGACACCAGACCCACAGCAATGTGGTTGATTCTTAATTGCCCTCTGAAATGGCCCAGCAAGCCACTCAGTTGTAAAATCTCGCTAAAAAAAGTCACAATATGAATAAAACCGGACGGACCACCCGGCATCGGACCACTAGGCACTGGACATGACAAAGGCAAACCAAGCCCAGTTGACCCTGCAAAGTCCTCCTCACCAATATCTGGGGACTTGTGCCAAAATTGGGAGAGCTGTCCCACCGACCAATCAAGCAACAGCCTGACATAGCCATACTCACAGAATTGTACCTTTCAGCCAAAGTCCCAGACTCTTCCATCACCATCCCTGGGTATGTCCTGTCCCACCGACAGGACAGACCCACCAGAGGTGGCGATACAGTGATATACAGTCAGGAGGGAGTGGCCCTGGGAGTCCTCAACATTGACTCTGGACCCATGAAATCTCATGGCATCAGGTCAAACATGGGCAAGGAAACCTCCTGCTGATTACCACCTAAAGCCCTCACTCAGCTGATGAATCAGTCCTCCCCCATGTTGAACACCACTTGGAGGAAGCACTGAGGGTAGTAAGGGCACAGAATGTACTCTGGGTGGGGGACTTCAATGTCCATCACCAAGAGTGGCTCGGAAGCACCAGTACTGGCCGAGCTGGCCGAGTCCCAAAGGATATAGCTGCCAGACTGGGCCTGCGGCAGGCGGTGAACGAACCAACACGAGGGAAAAACTTACTTGACCTCGTCCTCACTAATCTACCTGTCGCAGATTCATCTGTCTATGACAGTATTGGTAGGAGTGACCACCGCACAGTCCTCATGGAGATGATGTCCCGTCTTCGCACTGAGGGCACCATCCAACGTGTTGTGTGGCACTACCACCGTGCTAAATGGGATAGATTCAGAACAGATCTAGCAGCTCAAAACTGGGCATCCATGAGGCGCTGTGGGCAATCAGCAGCAGCAGAATTGTATTCCAGCACAATGTGTAACCTTATGGCCCGGCATATTCCTCACTCTACCATTACCAACAAGCCAGGAGATCAACCCTGGTTCAATGAGGAGTGTAGAAGAGCATGCCAGGAGCAGCACCAGGCGTACCTCAAAATGAGGTGCCAACCTGGTGAAGCTAAACAGCGGAAGCAACATGCTATAGATAGAGCTAAGAGATTCCACAACCAACGGATCAGATCAAAGCTCTGCAGTCCTGCCACATCCAGTCATGAATGGTGGTGGATAATTAAACAACTAAAGGGAGGAGGAGGCTCTGTAAACATCCTCATCCTCAATGATGGCGAAATCCAGCACGTGAGTGCGAAATACAAGGCTGCAGCGTTTGCAACCATTTTCAGCCAGAAGTGCCGAGTGGATGATCCATCTCGGCCTCCTCCCGATATCCCCACCATCACAGAAGCCAGTCTTCAGTCAATTCGATTCACTCCACGTGATATCAAGAAACGGCTGAGTGCACTGAATACAGGAAAGGCTATGGGCCCCGACAACATCCCAGCTGTAGTGCTGAAGACTTCTGCTCCAGAACTAGCCGCGCCTCTAGCCAAACTGTTCCAGTACAGCTACAACATTGGCATCTACCCGACTATGTGGAAACTTGCCCAGGTATGTCCTGTCCACAAAAAGCAGGACAAATCCAATCCGGCCAATTACCACCCCATCAGTCTGCTCTCCATCATCAGCAAAGTGATGGAAGGTGTCGTCGACAGTGTTATCAAGCGGCACTTACTCACCAATAAACTGCTCACCGATGCTCAGTTTAGGTTCCGCCAGGACCACTCGGCTCCAGACCTCATTACAGCCTTGGTCCAAACATGGACAAAAGAGCTGAATTCCAGAGGTGAGGTGAGAGTGACCGCCCTTGACATCAAGGCAGCATTTGACCGAGTGTGGCACCAAGGAGCCCTAGTAAAATTGAAGTCAATGGGAATCAGGGGGAAAACTCTCCAGTGGTTGGAGTCATACTTAACACAAAGGAAGATGGTAGTGGTTGTTGGAGGCCAAGCATCTCAGCCCCAGGGCATTGCTGCAGGAGTTCCTCAGGGCAGTGTCCTAGGCCTAACCATCTTCAGCTGCTTCATCAATGACCTTCCCTCCATCATAAGGTCAGAAATGGGGATGTTCACTGATGATTGAACAGTGTTCAGTTCCATTCGCAACTCCTCAGATAATGAAGCAGTCCGAGCCCGCATGCAGCAAGACCTGGACAACATCCAGGCTTGGGCTGTTAAGTGGCAAGTAACATTCGCGCCAGAAAAGTGCCAGGCAACGACCATCTCCAACAAGAGAGAGTCTAACCACATCCCCTTGACATTCAACAGCATTACCATCGCCGAATCCCCCTCCATCAACATCCTGGGGGTCACCATGGACCAGAAACTTAATTGGACCAGCCATATAAATACTGTGGCTACATGAGCAGGCCAGAGGCTGGGTATTCTGCAGCGATTGACTCACCTCCTGACTCCCCAAAGCCTTTCCACCATCTACAAGGCACATGTCAGAAGTGTGATGGAATACTCTCCACTTGCCTGGATGAGTGCAGCTCGACACCATCCAGGACAAAGCATCCCGCTTGATTGGCACCCCATCCACCACCCTAATCATTCACTCCCTTCACCACCGACGCACTGTGGCTGCAGTGTGTACCATCCACAGGATGCACTGTAGCAACTCCCCAAGGCTTCTTCGACAGCACCTCCCAAACCCGCGACCTCTACCACCTAGGACAAGAGCAACAGGTACATGGGAACAACACCACCTGCACGTTCCCCTCCAAGTCACACACCATCCCGACTTGGTAATATATCGCCGTTCCTTCATCGTTGCTGGGTCAAAATCCTGGCACTCCCTTCCTAACAGCACTGTGGGAGAACCTTCACCACACGGACTGCAGCGGTTGAAGAAGGCGGCTCACCACCACCTTCTCAAGGGCAATTAGGGATGGGCAATAAATGCCGGCCTCGCCAGCGACGCCCACACCCCATGAACGAATAGAAAAAAACTCACTCAACTTGTCTAAATCGCCTTGAAGCCTATATGCATCCTCCTCAGAACTCACAATCCGACCTAGTTTTGTGTCGTCAGCAAACTTGGAAATATTACATTTGGTTCCCTCATCCAAATCATTGATATAAATTGTGAATAGCTGGGGCCCAAGCGCTGATCCCTGCAGTACCCCACTAGTCACTGCCTGCCACCCCGAAAAAGACCCTTTTATTCCTACTCTCTGTTTCCTGTCTGTTAACCAAATTTCTATCCATGCCAGTATATTACCACCAATCCTATGTGCTTTAATTTTGCACACTAACCTCTTATGTGGGACTTTATCAAAGGCCCACTGAAAATCCAAACACACCACATCCACTGGTTCTCCCTTATCTATTCTACCAGCTACATCCTCAAAAAACTCCAGTAGGTTTGTCAAACACTATTTTGCTTTCATAAATCCATGTTGGCTTTGTCTAACCCCGTTGATATTTTCTAAATGTCCTGTTATCACACCTTTTATAATAGACTGTATCAGTTTCTCTACTACTGATGTTAGGCTAACTGGTGTGTAGTTCCCTGTTTTCTCTCTCCCTCCATTTTTAAATAGTTGGGTTACATTTGCCACGCTCCAATCTGTAGGAACTGTTCCATAATCTGTAGAATTTTGGAAGATGACAACTAATGCATCCACTATTTCCATGGCTACCTCTTTTAGTACTCTGGGATGCAGATTATCAGGCCCTGGGGATTTATCAGCTTTCAGTCCCATTAATTTCTTCAGCACTTTTTTTTACTAATACTAATTTCCTTTAATTCCTTCTCACCAGTCCCTTGGTTCCCTCGCATTTCTGGGAAGTTATTTGTGTCCTCTTCCGTGAAGACAGAACCACCAAAGTATTTGTTACATTGCTCTGCCATTTCTTTATTCCCCATTATAAATCCTCCCATTCTGACTGTAAGGGTCCTACATTTGTCTTCACTAATCTTTTTCTTTTTACATACTTGTAGAAGATTATACAGTCCGTGTTCTTCCTCTACGCCAGGGAGAACATTTACATTACTTTCCCCATGGACAGAGTGAAGCAGGATGAGAGCGCACTTTGCTTGGCCTGCATGGCAGGCTTCCCCAGAGTGCAAGGTGCCATAGACAGCACCAGCATTGCCTTGTGTGCTCCCCATAACAAAGCTGGCATCTTTATCAAATGAAAGAGATTCCACTCTCTCTGTGTCCAGCTGGTTTGCGATCACAGGCAATGCATCATGTGAGAATCCCTACATGGTCAGTTTTCGGTAAAATATTAAAATGCCTACGTGGCAAAGAAGCAGAATGCAAAATGGTTAGAAAGGGTTAATTAGTTAGTAACTGAGATTGATACAAGTGGCCTGGCCCTCCTGCTGGGCCATATGTTTGCTTAGTCAGCAGGCCTGCATTGTCTTATCAATGATAGGTCTTTGATGTGAGTCAAGGACTGGTCTGAATGTCTCCATGTTTATGGCAGATCAATATAGGTAACGAGCTTAGCCAAAGTTGAAAGACATTCCAGGTTGGGAGATAAGGAACAGAAGGAACAGGGAAGAACATTCCAAGTTGGAAAGTGAGGAAGTTATCCCCTTTGATGTCTAACAGCAGCATGATCAGCACATGGACGATCTATGATTGGCCGGCAATAATGTAACCTCGCATGGCAACCTATGCCCGGCTTATGATTGGTGTTGACCCTCGTTAAGTATGTTCCAACCCTATTCATCTGTATAAAAACGTGTGGATTTCTGTATGTTTTTGTTCTTGCTCTGCCAGCATAGAGGGACTCTATCAGGAGTCCAAATCAATGCTGCAGACTAAGAACCCTGCTATTAAAGATGTGTTGAACTTTAAAATGTATTCGACTTCAGTTATTACTGAACCAGACTGAGGGGAAAGAATCCGGATGGTCATATGCAGGTCTGTGATCAGTTTACTGACAGCCATCATGACTTATTCATTCTGCGCCAGTTCACTATGCCGCCTTTATTCCAGCCTAGCCATCAGGCCACAGGCTGGCCACTGAGCGACGAGAGGTATCCCCTCCAAATATGGCTCAGGAACCCGGGAACAGCTGCAGAGCTGGCCTGCAACGAGAGCCATGCCATCACCAGAAACGTCATCGAGCAGACAGTTTGCGAGCTCAAGCAACGCATCCGCTGCCTGGACCCTTCCAGAGGAGCTTTGCAGTGCAGCCCTAAGCAGGTACCCAGATTTATGGTCATCTGCTGCATGCTCCATAGCTTTGCCTTCATGAGAGACCAGCCCTTACCTCAACTTGGGCAGCAGCAAGTGCAGTAAAGGAGGAGAAGGAGCAGCATGAAGAGGAAGAAGAGCAGGAGCAGTATTGAACATCAGAACTGCCAGAGCTCTCAGAGAGCAGCTCATCGAAGAGCGCTTCATCCCTCCCATCCCCAATACACCAACGGCCCCGCAATTCTTATCATCACTTTCTTGTTACCACCAACCGATCGCTTGCGCTCAGTCCAGCCTTGTGGGTCTTGCTCTCACTTCACTACAAATATAAACTCCAACACAAAATCCAGGACAAACAGAAAATTGATCAAGCGACTGAATTCCATTTGTATCTAACAGTTAACAGAAATAATTATGAATCACCCTTGTGCAAGCCCTTAGTGCCTGTCTTCTGTGCTAGCTTACCTGTCTTAGTGCTCCTACCTAGTGTGTCCCCATATGGCAAAGATGTCCGATATCCAGCCCCCCAAACAGGCATGCAGTCATTGAATAGTGTGGTTAGCGCTGGCTGCACGCCTGACTCATGATAATGAGCAGGAAGCACGAATTTTTGGGCATGGTCGAATTTCTAGGCCAATATGTCTGGTTCATGCACTATTGGTGGTGTTATAGAACCTACACATCAGGTTTAGTGATACTGAAACTATGGGACATATTTTCTAATAGCTGGCTTTATACTCTCACCAACATTTTTCTAACATTAATAAATAGAGGAAAATATACCCCTACTTCTCAGACTTCGGGTTATCACATTCTATTAATGCCCAGTAACAGGCAGCCAGAGAGAAGTAAGGTTGCCAACCCTCCAGGATTGTCCTGGAGTCTCGAGGAATTAAAGATTAAAGACACAGTTTTGAACAACCCAGGAGGAAAATTATTGGGGCATTAAAAAAAATTGTGTGCTTTTCTTATCATTTTTTTGAACAATTTTGTTTATTGGAGATGGGGAGAAAGGCTATTTGACTGGACAGGGTGGCTTGAGGCAAGGACATGTGATAAAACCAACCAGAGTCGGCAACTCTAGACAGAAGACGTCCAAATTTAATGTTTTGAGAGGAGGAGCAGGTGTGCTCGTTCTGGCTCCACAAAACAACTGCAGTCTGCTGCCAGCAGTGCTCGCCAACCTCTCACCCTCACCGTACCCCCAACTCAACTTGGTGGCCAGTTCAGCATATGAGCCGGCCGATTTCCCCACCCCCACAAGTGGAGTGCCCACTTGGCACCTGAAGCTCACCAGTTACATTGAAATAAGGTGCTAACCTGTAAATGGTTTGGATGTCCCGATGCCCGCTTCAGGCGGGTATCATGGCTGTTCCACTGACTTTGTGCCCATTTCAGGTGGAAGATGAAGATTTCCCTGCCCCCCCCCCAACTCTTTCAGACATATTTCTGAAACTGTGACAGAATTGATGTGAATCCAGTGTGTAGGATTAATATCTTAGATTTCACTCCATAATGGAGGCCACTACTACAGCCAGTCACTCTAAGCAAGGTTTGCAGTGATTTGACCATGAATAGAATGTTTTGAATACATCTTAATTTATAAACTCTTTCAAAGGAGGGCATCTGGAAGGAATCCAACATCACTTAAATTTGTCTGTTGATAGATTGATTTAAGAATGACTTTGACAGTGTTCATTGAGACATCTGTGGCCTGAGTTAGACCATCTCGCTCTCCTGGTTGAGGAAGATAATTTTATATGAGGGGAGTACTCAGGGTGTGCAGGAAAAAAGAATAAAAGATATCATTTGTTTTTTCTTAGAAAATCTGCTGAAGAAGGATTTATTAGGAAGATGCATTTTGAATTGGAAAGCAGAGATGTCACATTTTTAATGCTATGATTTTTATTCAAAAACTGTCACAGTATATTAATTTGTTAATTCAGATATGGCAGAATCCCATTAGTGCTGTCAAGTTTGTATGAAAACCTAACCCTGTTTGGGTAAATAGGCTCTATTAGAGTATTGTACAACCTTTCTCTATAGATCTATCATAATTATTGTGATTAACGATTATCAAATCGGAGAGATAACATAAGTTGTGATTATTAATATATACCAAGAGAAATGTTATATTGTGACTCCTTCTGGAAATTATTAAGAAACCGTGGGTTCAATTTTCCAAGCATTTGCAATGCTGCAAGTATATTTGTGTCCTACAATTCTGTGTCATCTCTCATTTGCAACAAAAATGTGATTGAAGCTCAGTTTTCAATGGAGAAATTCTACAAAGTTACAAGGTAGACATCAGAAATGTTTCTAAATTGAGCACAAATCTTCTTTAGCATTGGCATGTTTCAGATTTTGACTGGCAAGGTTGCAATGTCCAAATATCTACTGGTACACACTGCATTATCAAGAGAAGACATTAGTTTTCCCTCTGACTAACAACAATGCAAAGTGAAATAGGAAATGCAAACTCTAGTTGGTTTCCTTCATATCTTGATAGCAGTAAGTTGTTTTGCACTTGTGGACCACCAAAGAGTGAACTGGTCTTTAGCATTAAAAACCTTATCACTTTGTCAACAACCAGGTGCATTCAGATAACAAGTACGTATCTGCAATGCCAAAGTCAAATTCTAAAGATCAAGTCATATCTATGGTCTAACAAACTCTTATTTGACTTGGACGTTTAATAACAGTGGTGACTGGTTTGTGGTAAATTTAGCATTATTAGAAGCCAAGCTAAATAATTTTATAGTGTTCTGTGTCCACCTTTTTAGGAACAGTGGTTGTTTGTCAGGATCTAGCTTTCGAATCCTACGTGCAACCAAGTTGGATACAATCAGTTCCATTACACCACCCCATATTTCATCATTAGTGCATCTGAAATTTTCAAAAATTAATTTTAGTGTCTAAATGCATCAGTGGATATTTTGTAATATACCTCATAGAAAATAGGCCTCTGTGGCCTGTTCCTGGCAATGTTGAACATTGTCTTTGCCTGTGCAATGCTGCTGGATTTCTGAAGGAGAAAAGGCTTGGACAGGTGTTTATCAACACACAGTGACAATCACTTTTGATCATCTAGGAATGCCATGGGTTTATTAATCCATAATGCATTAATTGGTGACGGGTTATAAGGAAGTGAGTATTGGTGATGTATGCATTCGTCAAGACCACCACACTGGTTGGTTACATAGATGTATCTCTTTTGTTGTATACATGTTCTCCTTACTCTAGTCACCCTATATGATGTTCTAGCACATTCCTGAATGATTAATCTTCAAACAAAACAGAATCCCAATAAAATATCAAGCAACACAAAAGTAAAAGTTTTATCCTGTACAAAATAACACTTCACATATATACATGTCAACTCCAGTGTCTGTCCCAGCACAGTCGGAGGTAGCCAACAGTGCAAAGGTGCTGTGTAGCATTGCAGAACATGTGCAACAAACAAAAAATACAGTTCATGGTATTCTGCCCAAAGTTTACAGATCCATCCTCTTATCTTTTGTAGGTCTGCCAACCACTCTGTGTGCACCCCTGTGAAGCAGAACTACTGGACTGTCCTGCTGGTTCAGCCTCTGCCCTAACCACCAGCTCTGGACAAGGAGGAGCTCTCATTTGGGCCACCATCTCCTGCATACTGGCCGCTAGCAGTTTCAGGGGACTCCGGTGGGATGCTGCCAGATCTCAAATCTCCCCCTTGAGCTCCTGAAACCCATTCTGACTCTTCCCCCTGAGTTCCTGAAACTCTTGATGGATGTTTACTCTGAGTGCATGCATCTTCTGCGTAATCCCTATTATCATCTGATTGGTCTGTTGGTGGAGCTGTTCACGTCTGTTCTGTATATCCAGTTTGCTCTTGGGACTCTTTCTGGTGCCCTCCTCTCCCTCCTGACTAGACTATTTCCTTGAGCAGAGGGAATGTATCTGAATGATCAAATGGATTGTTCTCGCTGACCTGGGCTACCATCATTTGGAGGATCTCGTCATGGTCTCGGTGGGACAAACATAAAAACTGGAATTATACTGAAAGCCATCATTTGGGGATAGGGAGAGAATCATGCAAAGATCTGTAAAAGAGATCATGTGAACTGCAATATGTTACTGTGATTTTATGCATTACATATTAGCAAGTTATGCTTAAAATGTCAAGCTGTAGATATGAAGGTGCAAATAGGCACCTTGCAAAACAGGGTGCATGTTGTGATCATGTTGAGCCCAATTACATATAATGTTGTGAATCTAGTATATTTTCTTGTTGGACAGACTATGCTTGCAACTTGTCACTGAAGTGTGTTCTGGGTGAGTGAGCTGCTATACTGGTGAATATGGTAACTCCGGATTTGTTTATGTACTAGTGGTCCTGCTTGGGTTCCTGAGACTTTTGGGATTGCTAAGATACCTGCATATATAGAAGCTTAGAGTGGTTGCTGCTTGAGTGCATGTCACTGGACCACACAGTACTATTGTTCCTATTGGTGCTTAGTTCAGGGTTATCAATTGTTGATTATCCCTGCTGGAACAATGCTGGGCTATATCATGATCTTAGGAGTGCTCTCTTACTTGACGGTATCAGCAACCTGCTCTTTTGAAATATGAAGGAGCTATAGTGGGAATAGGGGAAGGGGTCTCCACCTCAACGATTCTTTGCCTTGCTGAGTTTGGCAAATTTTTCTTTGGTGCAGTTTTATTCTCCTAATGGGGCTGTATTTTTCTCCCCGATCCCATCCAAAATCAGGTGGGATCGCAGCAAAGATGGAAAAATTGGGTGGTGAGGCCAACCGCCACCCAAACTGCATTTTTTCCCCACTCCCTCCCACCACCATACTTGCCAGGACCGCTGCTGCTGTTTCTTCTTTGTCTGCCACATGCAAATGGCAGTGACCTCTTGTGATGCCGCAGCAGCAGTCCGGCTACAGCACTGCCAACATTTCCCTCAGGACCAACGGCGGGCTCCCGTCTTGGTGGTGGGAATCCTGCTGGGAGCCCGCCATGCATGAGAAATGACCTCGCCTCTTAAAGGAAAATCCAGCCCATGATAACTTCGTAAACTCTCATATTCCCTTTTTGCTGGGATTCAACAAACACCTACTCGATTTTTTTTTAACCCTGGAGTGGTTTTTCCTTTTTAACTCTCTTGATCTATAATAATGTAACCTCATCTGTACAATTTACGGCTAGCTGTTGGGCAACTGGGCTTAAGACATTTTTTTTCTAGAATCAGTTTGTGGTGTGCTTAATTTTTAAAAAAATGTTCTTTCCCATTAAACAGCATGCGCTAACATGCTGTGGCATTGACCAGCTGCCTTTGAAAAGATTTTATTATTTGTCAACACAAAGGTTCAATGTGAAAAAGATAGAAAGACACCTCAGTATTGGGCTTTTAGTTCAGAAATCTGAGCAGCAGATATTATGCAAGCCCCTTCACACTGATCCTGAATGAGGTAATTCAAATACATTAATCCAAATCCTAATCCTAAAGCATAATATAACTTCCTATTTAAAAATGCAAAGCTAATGTAATGAATCAGAATAGGAGTTTTGAATAAAGTTTCAAATGCAGCACTTTGAATACTTCAGAGTTAGTAGTTTGAATAAGTCTGGTTGTCCACTGTATATTTTACTTCTAATTAAAAAATGTGACATTAGTTCTTTGCGTTCATTAAAATCAGTGTTAGCCATAAATGAGAACTATAGAGAGAGACAGCAAACGAGCATGTGAAACTATCATGACATGTCAGAAAGGTTTACTTTCTCAAACTTATAGCAAGGGAAATGTTGTCCTGTTCAAAGTATGATAATAGGAAACAACAGCAAAACGTAGAGGGGATAATGCTTAATATTCTCATGTTTCCCAAATCATACCATAGGCTTGAGTGAGTTTATTGCTTTCAGTGCATTAAAAGACTCTTCCTGATCACAGTGTACTTGATTCAAATCTCCTGAGACTATTCAAGTGGAATGACCAATCTTTTAACAAGCAACTTTGGCTTACTTTAAAATGACGACAGAATATGCTCATAGCACTTAGCTTAAAAACATTGAATGTGCTGTATTAAGACAGAAAAGGTACTACTTATGAATTAAAGAGCAACTGCTGCAATATCTACTTGTGTCAGATCTAAATGGCATTTTCTCTTGCAATTAGGTTTTATTTGTGACCAACTTGACAACTAGGCTGGTTCTAGAGGTTATATATATGGCCTATCTGAGTGTTTTTGTTGTGCTGTGTACTTGACAGGTGGTAATGCACAGGAAGTTCTGTATCAATGTTTCTTATGCCACAGTTGTTAATGAATGTTCTGTAAAATAACTTTTTTTGTACACTGAAGAGATGTGCGAATGTGTACTTGTAGACTACTGCTTGTGAACACAGGAATACTAGCAGAATTATCAGAATTGCTTCATATTTTGCAGGATGGGGAGTGCTAATATTGAGATGATAAGATCAATTTTGTTAGATTTGTAATATACAGTTTGTATGGTGCATTCATTCTGTTATATTCTAGTTTTTTTTTAAATAAATTGTGTAGTTGCCTCACATTGAGGATGTCCTGATTTCAGTGCCCTGTAATTTCAATGGCGCTATACTGGCTGATTTTCATTGCTGTCATTTACCAAGGCATCATTACTTAATTCCCTCTCTCTCATTCTTTGTCTAACCATGTTTCATATTTCCCCCCTTCACTTTATTGTCTCAATTTCTTTCCTTTACATGTATTCTTGTTGTTATGTCGAAGCATTGTCCCAGTATCTCCTCCTTCACATCCATCCTTGGTCTGCCTGTTCTGACAAAAATAAGAAGTGTCTCAAAGGAAGGTGAAAATGATAATTTCAGGAAGAGAAATTAAGAGGTCATAATGAGGAGAAAGTGAGAAAAAGAAAAAACTTTAAAATAACTTGAAAAATATTTAAATTGTAAGAAAATAAATTTGAATAGAGAACAAAATTTAAACAGTGCAAAAACAATTACAGAAATTCCCCTCTAGAGACATCAAGAAGCTCTGCCCAATGATGTCCACTCAGTGCCTTGTCCTGATGGTTCTGCTGAGATTGGAAGCATAAAATATAAAACATACTCTATTGTGACAGCTTTAAGTTTCAAACCACTGCAAATCAAAGAGACAGGCTATATAAAGGGACATATCTTAAGAATGTTCTCTACGTAAAATAGTAAATTTCTCCTTTTTTTAATGCATGTGGACATGCATAGTCAAAGGTGCAATTTTTCTTTACAAAACAATACTGGCCGTATCCTTAGTAGTTGTATGGTGACTTCTCAATGTAGCTGTCATAAAGTTAAAAAGGCGAAGATGTTTGTACCAATTATTTGTTTTTGAAAGGTCTTCAGTGTATTGATCTAGTTTGCTTTAGAAAACCTATTGCATCACTTGCATATGATGGCAGTAAGCTATAAATGACACATCTCTCCTACACCTTCTTCGAGCATGGTACTCACTATAGACAATCTATAAATATTTTTTTAACAAAATTTAATTTTCTCTCGGCAAATGAATGACCTTGTGAATAAAATAAGTCAAACAGTACAGAAGATGAGGAATATCATTGATGATATAAAAATATACATGAGCATCTTGATGCCAGGTATTGTAAAATGGATGCCTTAAAATGGCACAAACATTTTGACGGAATCATGCAGTGGAAATGGTTAGGCTTTGGAAGGTCTCCAGGCACTGCTAATAGATGCTCGTAAATATTGCCTAAAGTTCCTGCATTAGGAGGCTTTTTACTGAATTGGTTGTATTGCACTAATTCATTATATAATGTGTCAGCCAAATTATTTGAGATAACAAACAATCCAACATCTGAATAAATGTAAAAACATTGCAAGCTTGTATTCATCATTTAAAGAAGAATTCTTTTCATAAAAATATATTTTATAAACTTTATTGTTTGCTTTTAAACATAATGGAATAATAATTCAATTCACATCAAAAAGCATTATTCCCAAAAATCATTAAAGTATCTCACAGTTATTCCAGCTCTTCTCCCTGCCTGTGATGAAGACAATGTCCCATTATAAAAATATGTGATTAAAAATGCTTTTTGTTGCAGAAACATTGATGTGATTCTCAGAGGATTAAATCCATCAGTTTTTTTCAAGCAGATAGTGCTTTATTAGACTGATTGATTTCTTGTATGGAGTAAATAACTCCACATTATAGAATCTGAAATCTTGTGTGACATGGTTTATAATCTGTAATTGTCCAAAATACCCCTAAGCAGGAAAAAAAACTGAGAGTTGATTCAAAATGTTATTACTTTCATAAATTGATTCTCCAATAATAATTCTCTTAATTTCACCAATACTCCGTACTCACATCCCCTCTTCTAACAATGTGAATTAAAAATAAAAATAATTACATTCAGAATTATCTCTGTTCTAAAGAAATTGATGTTAATGTCTGATTCTGGTGCCAAGAATGTGCTAAAGGTCTCATGGATTATTCATTATTCTGAACGGATCGATTCCTACATATAATGGTCCAGTGCGTAATGATTAATTATTTATACTGTTGGTAGTGTTAGCCCTGGCTCAGTGGGTAGCACTCTTGCCTCTGAGTCAGAGTTTTGTGGGCTCACAGTCCCACTCCAGAGACTTAAGCATCAAATGTAGGCTGACACTTCAGTGCAGTACTGAGGGAGTATTGCAATGTCGGAGGTTCCGTCTTTCAAATGGGATGTGAAATTGAGGCCCTTTCTGCCCTCTCAGGTGGATGTAAAAGATCCCAGGGCACAATTTCAAAGAAGAGCAGGGGAGTTCTCCCCGGTGTCCTGGCCAATATTTATCACTCAACCAACATCATTAAAACAGATTAGCTGGTCATTATCACATTGCTGTTTGTGGGATCTTGCTGTGTTCAAATTGGCTGCCGCGTTTCCTACATTACAACAGTGACTACACTTCAAAAATACTTAATTGGTTGTAAAGCGCATTGGGACGTCCTGAGTCAAGAAAGGCGCTATATAAATTCAAGTCTTTCTTTTACTAATGAAGGTAGGAAACACGTTTGAACCGGTCAAGACTGTGGTAGTCTTGAATTGGATATGGATGTGAGGTAACAGTTTAGTTTATGCACAACTATATTTTATGCCCTTTTTGTACTGACTCTGGTTTTACAGAAGTAAATCTTCTGAGGGCAGTCTGGCTACTGGCTACTCACATTACAGTAGATTAATGGATTCTTTTTGAGGTCAAGTTGGCTAAAAAATTACACATATGGTGATGGAATTCAAACCAGGGTACTCTTCTGTGGCAGACTCTCTAATCGAATCCTTGAGCCAGTCAGGTCTGCAGTACTACAGGTCAATATTGATGATTGACCAGCCAGTCTAGCTCACTAATGGCAATTGGAGGCATAGACACGTCATTGGCGCTGTGATTTTTTTCCCATAGGACTACAGACAACCCTGAAATCCAATATTCTAACAGGTAGGGTGGTCCTGGTTGGACAAACAGTTAGAACTCACCAGTGCTGCACAGTTTCAGCTGGTTAAACACTAGCAGTACCTCTGCGCACACTTGTGGGGTAATTGTAACCCGGCCATGGTGAAACCCCCGCGCGAATGAGCCTACCTCAGGTTTAAACGCGGTGGGTCGGAGAACAACCGAGTAACCAGTTCTGGGTCTGTAATTATAATATTTAAATGAGGCTCTGTTCCTCAGAATTTGGCAGCCATTTGAATTTAATGGCTGGGGCTGGGTTTCCCAGGACTCTGAAAACCCGGCAGCTAAAGGGAGGTGAGAACTGCCAGATCAAGCAGGTAATTGCTTTTCCAGCACTGCTTATGGGCCAGGAGAAGCAGGAGTGCTTCCCCCCACCAGCTCCCCAAGCAAATCTTCTGTCGCAATCGGCCTCCCCCCCCCCCCACAATGATCTGCCGAACCCCTCTTCCTTCCCACTATCCCCTGATCTCTCCCTCCCTCCCATCCTCCCTCCTCATGGCCGTGCTCCAAGCCCCCTCCTCTCACCAACCCCTGATCTTTTCCGATTGCCAGGGACAGTCCTCAGTGTTCCCCGGCAGCCAGCCAGCCTTTCAATCTGGCCAGCCTCTCAATCTGGCCAGCCTATCAATCTGGCCAGCCTACCAATCTGGCCAGCCTCTCAATTTGGCTGGCTGCCGGGTGGGAAACTGAGTTAAAAAAAAATTAATGAGGTCCTGCTGTTAAATCCTGGAATTTCCGGGTTTTCTGGCTGCAAACACACTCTCCTGCTCCATCCCTGTCTCCCCGTAAATATCGGGGCCTTGGGGTGTCCAAGCCTTGGCACTACTAACCTGCATCTAAGTTTTCTGGATGTAGATAAATGAGCTTTGTCACTGTGGGAGACAGTGTATGCATTCCATATTGGGCAAATGGGAACTGTACCTGCCTTTCTCAGTAGCTTAATTTAGACACTCTTAAACATAATGATGGATTTCAATGTGTGTCAAACACCTGTCAGACCAAAAAAACAATTCATTTGATCTGTGTAGGGCGCTTTTCTTTGCACTGTTTTATTAATGTCTGCAATAATCAGTGTTGAGGCCCTGGTTTTAACTCTGCTCGCCCAGTGGGACTGGTACAAGTAGGTGGTTAAAGTAGCAATAGAGTACTTACCTCTGCATTCCCGAGGCGCTCCCACCTGCCTCCATTTTAACCGTGCACTTTTCAGAGATGGCTCAGATGCTCGCCGCAGGTGGTCAGAGTCCTCGCGAATATATTAAAATCGGGATCCAATGACAAAATTAGGATCCCAACGACAATTTAACAAAAAATTGCAGCAGTCCAGACTGGTGCCGCTAGTAAAACTTGGTGGGATTGGTGTCTGAGAACTACTGAACCAGTATTTAAAGGGTCACTCACTTGCAGCCATACACAGAAGCCAGGTTCTGGGGGTGATGCGGGTGGCATTGACGCTGTCAGCCACCTCTGTCCAGACCTACTGAATAGTGGCATTGGAGCTGCTCCTGGGGTTGCCGGGGAATAGTACCTACCTCCTTGCCCTGACTTTCTCCACCAGGACCTCCAGGGTTGCAGCCCTTGCGAATCCTCTGTGTTGCCATAATATTTTCCAAGGTTGTTCAGGCAAAAATGAAAGCAGGGAATGCAACCTCACTTTAAGAGGTGCATCTCACTTTAAGTAGGCTTCGGGAGGCCCACCGGAAATTGCGCACATCAAATGGGCTGCCAGATTCCCATCAGGATCGGGAGGGAAGCCCGTCGATCAGATGGAAATGAGGCCTGGGAGTTAAATTGCTTGGGCCTCATGCTCTTGATGTTATGGGGCTTCCTGCCCAACCCATTCCTAGCTTAAAGTGTAGATAAGAAAAGAAAAGGAGGAATGAACTGGGACAGGGCCCTGTGTGATCCTTATATAGTTTGGATCAAAGGCCAGCCCTGAAGTCAGAGCAGACACTGTGCCTGAGGGAGATACAGTTCTCTGCAGAATGAATTTGAGGATCAAGGCAGGGTTAAAAAAAAGTAATAGTTGCAGCACAAGCAGCTTACTGTGTACTTTATATCATGATGCGGAGAGGCCGGTGATGGACTGGGGTTGACAATTGTAAACAATTTTACAACACCGAGTTATAGTCCAACAAATTTATTTTAAATTTCACAAGCTTTCGGAGGCTTCCTCCTTCCTCAGGTGAATGTTGTGGAAATGAAATCTTCGAATCCTACGCATTTATAAATCACAGAACAATGCCTGGTGATTAGTGCCCGTTGCCAAGGCAATCACAGTGAGCAGACAGAGAGGTGTCACCTACAAGGCCACCGAATATACAAACCCCCCAAAAAAAAGAGAGATAGGCAGAGACATAGAGACATCCGGAAGGAAGGCAGCAAATGACCCGTTATATTAAAAACAGATAACATTTGTTCGCTGGTGGGGTTACGTGTAGCGTGACATGAACCCAAGATCCCGATTGAGGCCGTCCTCATGGGTGCGGAACTTGGCTATCAATTTCTGCTCAACGATTTTGCGCAAAATCGTCGAGCAGAAATTGATAGCCAAGTTCCGCACCCATGAGGACGGCCTCAACCGGGATCTTGGGTTCATGTCACGCTACACGTAACCCCACCAGCGAACAAATGTTATCTGTTTTTAATATAACGGGTCATTTGCTGTCTTCCTTCCGGATGTCTCTATGTCTCTGCCTATCTCTCTTTTTTTGGGGGGGTTTGTATATTCGGTGGCCTTGTAGGTGACACCTCTCTGTCTGCTCACTGTGATTACTTTATATCAGTGATCAATATGAGAATGGTGTAATTAAACTCGGCCAAATTTAGGTCAACTGCCCTCTGAAGTGGCCTAGCAAGCCACCCAGTTGTATCAAGCTGTTGGGTTCAAGAACAAGGCCCACCACCACCACCTCGTCAGGGCAACTAGGGTTGGACAATAAATGCCGGCCTTGCCAGTGACGCCAACATCCTGAGAATGAATAATAATAAAGAAATAGGCTCCTTAGAACAACCTAGAACTGCTATGAATATGTCGTATACATATTTCACACAATCAAGACAAATCATTGTAGTACATACTTGTTTTTGAGAAGCAAATGGCATAACCAATTCAAAAATGTTATCTGTTTTTTACTTGAAATTGATTTTTCAGAGAAATGTAAAATAATTTTGATGTTGCTTGACAGCATTAGCATGATAGTATTGATGAAGTAGAGTAGAATTTAAACGAAGAATAAATAATTAAACCTGTATACAGCTTCCACGGGAGTGCACAATGCCAGGAGATATGTGTGTGCATAGTAAGGAGGAAAAAGAAGCTAACAAGAACCTACGTCAATTTTAATGATGTATATTAATACAAACCTGTAAATAGGCAACTCAGTGTCAGGAGCAACTCATTCAGCAGATAACAGCCAGGATTGTGAGTCTCATAACTAGGCTTTAGATCTGTCATAACTCACAAGTGCTTATTTGTAACTTATCTGTTCCCTCCAGAGAATTTATAAGATGAAAATCACAAATAAAATCAAATGCATCTGCTTTAACAATACAGAAAGACCTCCACTGTTTTTTTTATTGACTGTCAATAGTTTCAGCAGCCCTGACTTTCCTTTCTCACTGCTCCTGACTTTCTCTCTCTCAAAGATTGACAGGCAAAACTGTAATCGAACAATGGGCAGCCTTTAAAGAGGAGATGGTTCGAGTACAGTCTAGGTACATTCCCATGAGGGAGAAAGGTAGAGCAACCAAAGCCAGAGCTCCCCGGATAATGAAAGATATAGAGAGTAAGATGAAACAGATGTCAGGTTGATAATACAAGTGAGAACTAGGCTGAATATAGAAAATAGAGGAGAAATGAAAAAGGAAATAATAGGGGCAAAGAGAGAGTATGAGAATAGACTGGCAGCTAACAAAAAAGGGGAACCCAAAAGTCTTCTATAGGTATATAAATAGTAAACGGGTAGTAAGAGGAGGGGCGGGACCGAGTAGGGACCAAAAAGGAGATCTACGCAAGGAGGCAGAGGGCATGGCTGAGGTACTAAATCAGTATTTTGCATCTGTCTTTACCAGGGAAGAAGATGCTGCCAAAGTCACAGTAAAAGAGGAGGTAGTTGAGATACTGGATGGGGTGAAAATTGATGAAGAGGAGGTACTAGAACTGCTGGCTATGCTTAAAGTAGATCTGGATGCATGCATCCTAGGTTGCTGAGGGAAGTAAGGATGGAAATTGCAGAGGTGCTGGCCATAATCTTTGAATCCTCCTTAGATAAGGGGGTGGTGCCAGAGGACTGGAGAATTGCAAATGTTACACCCTTGTTCAAAACAGGGTGTAAGGATAAACCCAGCAACTGCAGGCCAGTCAGTTTAACCTTGTTGGTGGTGGGGAAGCTTTCAGAAATGATAATCCGGGAAAAAATTAATAGTCACTTGGACAAGTGTGGATTAATAAAGGCAAGCCAGCACGGATTTGTTAAAGGCAAATCGTGTTAACTAACTTGATTGAGCTTTTTGATAAGGTAACAGAGAAGGTTGATGAGGGCAATGCAGTTGATGTGGTGTATATGGACTTTCAAAAGGCATTTGATAAAGTGCCACATAGTAGGCTTGTCAGCAAAATTGAAACCCATGGAATAAAAGGGGCAGTGGCAGCATGGATACAAAATTGGCTAAGTGACAGGAAACAGAGAGTAGTGGTGAACGGTTGTTTTTCGGACTGGAGGAAGGTATACAGTGGTGTTCCCCAGGAGTCGGTACGAGGACCGCTGCTTTTTTAGATATATATTAATGACTTGGACTTGGGTGCACAGGGCACAATTTCAAAATTTGCAGTTGACACAAAAATTGGAAGTGTAGTAAACAGTGAGGAGGATAGCAATAGACTTCAAGAGGACATAGACAGGCTGGTGGAATGCGCGGACACATGGCAGATGAAATTTAATGCAGAGAAGTGCAAAGTGATACATTTTGACAGGAAGAATGAGAGGCAATATAAACTAAATGGTACAATTCTAAAGGGGGTGCAGGAACAGAGACACCTGGGGGTATATGTGTATAAATCTTTGAAGGTGGCAGGACAGGTTGAGAAAGCAGTTAAAAAAAACCTACGGGATCCTGGGCTTTATAAAGAGAGGCATAGAGTATAAAAACAAGGAGGTTATGTTGAACCTTTATAAAACACTGGTTCGGCCACAACTGGGGTATTGTCTCCAATTCTGGGCACCGCAATTTCGGAAGGCTGTGAAGGCCTTAGCGAGGGTGCAGAAAAGATTTACTAGAATGGTTCCAGGGTTGAGGAACTTCAGTTACGTGGATAGACTGGAGAAGCTGGGGTTGTTCTCCTTAGAGCAGAGAAGGTTAAGAGGAGATTTGATAGAAGTGTTCAAAATTATGAAGGGTTTAGATAAAGAGAATCTGTTCCTGTTGGAAGAGGGGTTGAGGACCAGAGGACACAGATTTAAGGTGATAGGCAAAAGAACCAAGGGCGACATGAGGAAAAGCTTTTTTACGCAGCGAGTAGTTATGACCTGGAATGCACTGCCTGAAAGAGTGGTGGATGCAGATTCAATTGTGGCTTTCAAAAAGGAATTGGATAAATATTTGAAGGGAAAAAATTTGCAGGGCTACAGGGAAAGAGCATGGGAATGGGACTAACTGGATTGCTCCTACAAAGAGCCGGCACAGGCTTGATGGGCCGAATGGCCTCCTTCTGTGCTGTAATGATTTTCTTCACAAATCTCTCACTGCTCCTAAGTCTCTGTCCTTCCAACTCTCAGTGCTTATGACTTTCAGTCCTTCTAATTCTCACTGCTCTTGACTTTCTTCTCTCTCCCTGATCTTTCCTGCACTCATAAATCTCCTAACTCTCAGAATCCAGACTTTCTGCTCTCTCACTGCATCTGATTCCTGCTGTCTTTTCTCTTCCAGGCTACACCACAGCTTAATCTGCCTTCTCATACAGCTAGCTTAGCTTATTCCTTATTTAACTTTCAGTGAATTTAATGGCATCATATACTTATATATAAAAGAAGCCAAATTACAATAATGTAAGTAAGATTAACTAGATGAAGTAAGAATAACTGGTGAACCTCCTGTGGCATTGCTCTATGATTTGTATGCATTGGATTTTTATCTCTGTCCTGCTGCTTCCGGCTAGTGCTCAGTCCTGTGAAGAAGCATAACTTTAGAGCTGAAGCAGTGTCGTGGTACCTATGTCTCGTTCTCAAGTAGGAGGCCAGTTTAGCGGTCAAGGAATCATCCTGGTGACTGTATTACACTTTTTGTAGAATTTAATTGGTAGTATTTTTTTGGTAAAATATGATGAGTTAGAAAGGAAAGCAATTTTTCGTGGTGAAATGTGATTGATTGTTTCTGTGGAATGTGATTGCTGAGGTAATCAATTAGAAAGTAGAAAATAACTAACTAGGAGCAGAAAAAAAAATTACAGACACACAAAAAATATAAAGATGTAATCACTGGTATTTATAAATGCTGGCACATGCAATGATTACACCTGCTACAGATCTGCTATCTATGTGGTGAATCATACAATTCCTGAACAAGTAGGTGTACTAGTGAAAATACACAGGCACATATCTAGAACATAGAATTTAAAGAATGACATGGATACATTGCCCTCCTTATACTTGTAAACAATTTTACAACACCAAGTTATAGTCCAACGATTTTTATTTGAAATCTACAAGCTTTCGGAGGCTTCCTCCTTCCTCAGGTAAATGTCAGGAGCTCCTTGAAGCCTACGCATTTATACATCACAGAACAATACATGGTGTTTACAGACTGCCCCTGCAACTGCCCGTTGCCAAGGCAATCACCGTGTTCAGACAGAGAGGTGTCACCTACAGAACCCCCGAATACACATTCAACAAAAAAACAAACAGGAAAAAAAAACAGAGAGAGAGAGGCAGAAACATCCGGAAGGCAGAGAAAGCCAGCAAATGACCCATTATATTAAAAACAGATAGCTTTTGTTCGCTGGTGGGGTAACGTGTAGCGTGACATGAACCCAAGATCCCGGTTGAGGCCGTCCTCATGGGTGCGGAACTTGGCTATCAATTTCTGCTCGACGATTTTGCGTTGTCGTGTGTCTCGAAGGCCGCCTTGGAGAACGCTTACCCGAAGATCGGTGGCTGAATGTCCCTGACTGCTGAAGTGTTCCCCGACTGGGAGGGAACCCTCCTGTCTGGCGATTGTTGCGCGGTGTCCGATGAACACTTCAGCAGTCAGGGACATTCAGCCACCGATCTTCGGGTAAGCGTTCTCCAAGGCGGCCTTCGAGACACACGACAACGCAAAATCGTCGAGCAGAAATTGATAGCCAAGTTCCGCACCCATGAGGACGGCCTCAACCAGGATCTTAGGTTCATGTCACGCTACACGTTACCCCACCAGCGAACAAAAGCTATCTGTTTTTAATATAATGGGTCATTTGCTGGCTTTTTCTGCCTTCCGGATGTTTCTGCCTCTCTCTGTTTTTTTTTCCTGTTTGTTTTTTTGTTGAATGTGTATTCGGGGGTTTTGTAGGTGACACCTCTCTGTCTGAACACGGTGATTGCCTTGGCAATGGGCAGTTGCAGGGGCAGTTTGTAAACACCATGTATTGTTCTGTGATGTATAAATGCGTAGGCTTCAAGGAGCTCCTGAGATTTACCTGAGGAAGGAGGAAGCCTCCGAAAGCTTGTAGATTTCAAATAAAAATCGTTGGACTATAACTTGGTGTTGTAAAATTGTTTACAATTGTCAACCCCAGTCCATCACCGGCATCTCCACATCATGGCTCCTTATACTTACCAGTGTGTCCCTACCCTCAAGATGCCTTAGTTGATATGCTGTTATTAGTACCCAATGTTTTGGAATACTTTGACTCATTTGGGGGCACCAGCAGGAGTACCATGCATGAACTAAGAAAATGTGTTCTGTCACACAATAGCTTGGCAAACAATAAGCGTGATTTTGTACCTTTGGGTTAAAAATAAATGAATTCTGACTTTGAATGGCCATCATTAAAGCTAAATAATTTTCAGTTAGTTTTATTGTTCGTGTGGGGGTCTTTCTTTTTTGTCTAATTCGTTGCCTTTAAAATCTGTGCGCTTAGCTATTTTGGCATAAAAATGGATTTGAAAAATGCAGGTTTTCAAGCTTTTTTTTTTACTTTTTAAATAATTACACAAACATTTTTCCTGTCAAGGTTTATTTTCATTTACACAGAGGCTGCTGTGACGTTGGGCATGATTTTGACCTTGAGTCAGGAAGGGGAAGGGGGGGTCAAATTGTGGATGGGAAACCCGGAAGTCCTTATGATTTTGACGTAAGGACGTCTTTTTTTTTGTCGGTTTGCTGTCCGACTGGCCGGCCTGATTGACAGGCTGGTCTCAATCGGACGGGAGAGCAGCCAGGGAGAGGACGTGAAAAGGTAAGTCTTCAGGTAAGTCTTTGATTGTATGAATGGAGGGGAGCGTGGGTGGGCATGGGGGGGGCATGAGTAGGCATAGGGCACTGATAGCATGGGTGGGCATGGGCCACTGATGGGCATGGGGGCACCAATGGGCATCAGTGGGCATGGTGACACCGATCGGCATGGGTGGGTATGGGGGCACCGATAGGCATGGGGGGAAGTCAGTTATGGGTGGCGGGATTGGGGGTCATCGCGGGGGTCTGCGATCGTTGGGGCGGGTCGGGGATCGTTGGGGGGAGGTTTCGGGGATCGGGGGGGTCCGTGATAGTTGGTGGGGGGTTGGAGATCGGGGTGGGGGGTTTTCGCGATCATTGGGGGGTTGCTGCAGGTAGACTTGTTGGGCCTGGGGGAAGCACTTCTGCTCCACCGGGCCTACAAGCTGTGCCAGAAAGGCACTTACCTGCAGTTTCGGGCCTTCTCACCTCTTCTCACGAGGCGTGAAGGAGAAGGCCCAGGAATCCCGGCCCCCAGAGGTTGAAATTGCAAAATCTGTACAAATGGAGGCCCGCTGCCTCCTTGAAAGGTTTTAGTCACCAACGCGCCTCCTGGGAGTGGGTTGGTTGCCCGCCCCTCGTCCTGCCCTGGTGAAAACCGGAAATGGGCGGGTTGGGGGCAGGACTGAAATGGATGCAATTTCCAATGCCCACCCGCACCCCCCCCCCCCAACCCACCCGTTTTTCAGTGTTAAAATCGTGCCGTTGTGTCCGCTCATCGCACTCTACTGAAGCGAATCAAAACCACCATAATGAAACACAGGACTGCAACAACAACAACAACTTGCATTTATATAGTGCCTTTAACATAGTAAAACGTCCCAAGGTGCTTCACAGGAGCATTATCAAACAAAATTTGACATCGAGCCACATAAGAGGAGCGCCTTAAAGGAGGAGAGAGAGGTATAGCGGTGGAGAGGTTTAAGGAGGGAATTCCAGAGCTTAGGGCCTAGGCAGTTGAAGGCATGGCCGCCAATGGTGGAGAGATTAAAATAAGGGATGCGCAAGAGGCAAGAATTGGTGAAGCGCAGAGATCTTGGAGGGTTGTAGGGCTGGAGGAGATACAGAGATAGGGAGGGGCGAGGCCATGGAGGGATTTGAAAACAAGGATAAGAATTTTAAAATCGAGGCCATGCTGTAATTTTGTCAATAGCAATAAAACAGTGGCACTAAATCCCTGTTACAGCAGGGTATGCATAAAATAAGTCGTCTTTTGTGTATCAGGTAGAGTCCATTAACTTTTGCTTTCTAATGAATTGTCCAAGGAAATGTGAATAAGAATTCCTTCTATTTTAGTATGCACTGTAACGAACATCTTGAATTTTAGAATTTTGCATTGGCTCTATTCAGGTTTGGTATGGTCCTTTCCGACTAGTACCTGTTTAATGCACAGATGCACACATCCATCACAAAGTGTTGGAAAGAATCTTAATCATCGATACAGCAAATGTGTTTGACTGCTCTCCTAGTACTGAAATGGAAAAGAAGTGTCTATGCACTGTCTCCGAAAGATAGCAGAATTCTATTCCTGTAATGCAGCATTTTCCCTTGTGGCTCCTCCATCTCCAGCTTAATGATCTGCTTGTCAATTTCATGCCAATTTTATAATCTCAAAATCCACCATTATCATTGTGTACACAGGTTTCTTTGAGAGCAGGGCTCTCAGCGGTTCAATACAGTGAAATCACTTTGAAAAAGAAACATGAAAGTCAAATAATTCCTGAGATTCATATAAAGATCAGTGTCCATTAGTTTAAATATTTTACCGCAGGCACAAAAAAAGCCCAGGGAAAATGGATTCAATGAAAACACCTTCGGCCTTTTTGTTGATAAGAGCAGTTCAGCCTTTATCAGTGATCTGTTGTCCAGAAAATGGTTAAATGTTAACTCCTTTCACCATCCATCATTGGTACACAGAATTTTATTCCACTATTTATAACCATATCAGATAATAATTCATCTTAATGATCCACGAACTATGCTGAAATTGATCACAGCTGGGACCTCAATTTTTTCCCAATTTCCCAACTAATCCCATCTGCCAGATTATTTGAATGGATCATTTTACATACAGTTCTCTCTCTAAAGAAGATGCAGGGAGACTATTTCAGTTGTTTAGCTTTATGCAGCTAATAATAAAAAACCCAACGAATTATACAAGGGTGATTTTATATCACTTTACCACTTACTATGGATGTATCTGTTGCTGATGAAATAAACCTGATTTTTTTTTAAAACAGAAGATGCTGGAGAAGCTCAGCAAGTCAGGCAGCATCTGTGGAGAAAGAAACAGAGTTAATGTTTCAGGTTGAAGACCTTTCGTCAGAACTGGAAGATGTTAAAAGAGTTAAAGTTTTTGAGCAAGTACAGAGCCAGGGAAAGGGGGGAGGGAGGGGAGGGGAGGAAAGAACAAAAGGGAAGGTCTGTGATAGGGTAGAGGGCACGAGCGATTAAATGACAAAAGGGATGATGGTGCAAGGTAAGGAAGGTGGTAATGGGACAGGTTAAGAAACAAAAGATTGATCAGGAGTAGCTGTAAATGGCAGCAGCAGAACCATTACCAGTACCAGCTGACCGAAAAAATGGGAGTAGTGGTTATGATCTGAAGTTATTGAATCAGTATTGAGACCAGAAGGTTGTAATGTGCCTAAACAAAAGATGAGGTGCTGTTCCTCGAGCTTACATTGAGCTTCATTGGAACAATGTAAGAAGCCGAGAACAGAGAGGTCAGAGTAGAAGTGGGATGGGGAATTAAAATGGCAAGCGAGCAGCAGGTCAGGGTCACGTTTGCGGACAGAGCAGAGGTGTTCACCCAGTCTGCGTTTGTTATCCCCAATGTAAGGAGACCGCATTGTGTGCAGCGAATACAGTATACCATCCAGGGAGTTCATCTGCGAGATACTGATATTAGCCTTGGAAGCCCATTGCAGCTAGATTTAATTTGTAAATCCTCCATCCGCTCCCCCATAGCAACCGCTATTTATACCACTGTTTCACCTGGAAGGAGTGTTTGGGGCCCTGGTCGGTGGAAAGGGAGAAGGTGAAGGGGCAGGTGTTGCATCTCCTGCTCGCGCATGGGAAGATGCCGTGGGGAGGAAAGCGGGTGTTGGGGGTGATGGAAGAGTGGACCAGGGTGTCGTGGAGGGAGCGATCCCTTCAGAATGCTGAAAGGGGAGAGGAGGGGAAGATGTGTTTGGTGGTTGGATCGCGCTACAGGTGGCGGAAATGGCGGAGGATGATATGTTGAATGTGGAAGCTGGTGGGGTGGAAGGTGAGGACAAGGGGGACTCTAACATGGTTCTGGGAGTTTACTTGTACTTCTTTCAATATAGTGTACTGTATCCGCTGCACACAATGCAGTCTCTTCTACATTGGGGAGACCAAACGCAGACTGGGTGATCGCTTTGCTGAACACCTCCGCTCTGTCCGCAAGCATGACCCTGACCTGCCGGTCGCTTGCCATTTTAATTCCCCTTCCCACTCCTACTCTGACCTCTCTGTCCTCTGTCTCTTACACTGTTCCAATGACACTCAACGTAATGTCCCATTACCACCTTCCTTGCCTTACACCATCATCCCTTTTGTCATTTAATCGCTCGTGACCCCTACCCTATCACAGACCTTCCCTTTTGTTCTTTCCTCCCATCCCCTCCCTCCCCTTCTTTCCCTAGCTCTGTACTTGCTCAAAAACTTTAACTCTTTTAACACCTTCCAATTCTGATGAAAGTTCTTCGACCTGAAACATTAACTCTGTTTCTTTCTCCACAGATGCTGCCTGACCTGCTGAGCTTCTCCAGCATTTTCTGTTTTTATTTCAGATTTCCAACATCCGCAGTATTTTTTTTCGATTTTTTTTTTTCCTCCTTTCTTTTCTTATGCTTTTACCCTTTCCCTCCTTTCCTGACGATGTTGGCTCAGATTTTCCGCTGGATTTATGCTACCTCCTCTGCATAACTCCAGGGGATTGTAATGGAAACTTCTTCGAGAGCTTGCTCCCTTCTCGCTTCAGCTATTCCTGGCATTTTCTGTCAGAATTACTATTCGGTGTATGGGGTGGGTATATTATAATTACATGCAAATGACAGAAGCATGTCAAATTATGTATTTCCCATGATTTGTGTCTTAGCAACGCTGGGCGTAAGGGATGCCCGTGTGTTCCTGGCATCTAGAGTTGCAATGGGGGAGCTGATGGAGGATTTACAAATTAAATCTAGCTGCAACGGGCTTCCAAGGCTAATATCAGTGTCTCAAAGATGAACTCCCTGGATGGTTAAGTATTAGCAAAGTATTTAACCATAGGGTGCATCCAAGTCAAACTTAATGGCATCCTCACCTGATGTCCAGACATGCTCAGCAGAGGTCACTGGATAGCAATCACAAGCTGGGACCCTCCAATTTTCCCTTCCTAACTCAAGGATGGAGACCAATTGTAGCACTTCTACCACTACACTTGCTGATATCAGCTAACTTGGCGCTGACTGGACATTGACCATGGAACCTTTTTGATCTGTATGGCTCAGTTGCTTTCTACTTTAACAAGCTGAGCCTTAAACCTGGGGCGGAAATTTCTTTGAGGGTTCTCCTTTTCTCCCAATACAACTTTGATCCCACAGACAAAATGGCGTAAGTGGCTAAAAATGGACATTTACACCATTTCTCGGGGGGGTGGATGTTTTAAAATATGTCCTGTAATGAAGGTTGTTAAAGATGGTCCAGCTAAAATCATGACTCTTTTACAGGTCCCTGGCTCTTACTGGAAAACCATAATCTATTCTAACTTTCTTTAATTTTTCCACCCATCTTCTCTTGGTGAATGCATCCATTTGAGATTACTCTTCCTATCTGGATGGTCTCTTGTTCATAGAATTCTCCATGGCTGCTGCTATTAATGCTATTCCCTGACTGGCTAGCTGGAGCATGATTCAAATGAGACATGTCTGATTCCACCAGTCTCTCTCTCTCCCCCTGGGAATAAAAAAAAAAGCACGTCAGGACCACAAGCTGTTCTATCCAGGAACTTCTAGAATCCATACTATTGCAACTACTCAATTAAAACAAAAATGATAAGCAATTTGAATTACTGACCCTTCATTTGGGAATAAAGTACACAATTCTTTGATCTGTCCGGATGCTGGTTGCTGAAGCAGCAATACATTATTTTTTCATTTATTGTTTCATTAGCTTTCTTGAAAAATGTCTTGTTCAAGTCTTCATTGAACTATATCCATTTCAAACATACACATAAGCCACACTTTTTTTTGCCTCTCCCAGGAGATTATATGGCTGTGGCGATGGGGGGCAGCGGGGGTGGAGGGAAGGAGGAAGTGTCTAGTCACGATGCTCCAGCAATCATGGTGTGGGGCAGGCTTGATGGACAAGCTGGCCTTTTCCGGCCCATTAGTTTCGTATGTTCGTATAATGCGGCATGTGTTTCAGGTGATATGTGTCAAATGATAAATAAACAATGGTAATATATATTCAGGTTAATGACATCCTGGAATCTTTTCATTCAAGCCTGTTCATTGATTGACGTTGTTGAACGTCAATAAAGCCTAGGTCATAAAACACAACTCTTCAGGGGAGAAATTCATCTCATGGCTGCCTGTTTTGCACCTGAAAAATGTGCAGCTTGCCGTTGAAAATATTGGGGAGTGTGGGGGCGGGGATCCTCGTACAATATACAGGAGAACCTATAAATGGTTGGGCAAACGGGCTAAGGCTGCTTAATAATGCAAATCGGCTTCTCTGCTAGTTGTAACATCCCAGTTGTAAAATTCAGGTACAAATGGGCAGAGATGTGCCATGCATGCTTTGCCTAGCAGAACCAAGCATTGAGCGGCCTAACCAGCGATCCTTAAATGGACCGCTGCAGGCCATTCAAAAAAAGGCTGAAGAAATTCTTGATTTTTATTTTTTTTGAGTCCAGGATAAGCCTCCTCCTGCACCCAGAAAATACTCCAGTCTGCTGTTGGCATTTTCAAGATCTCTCCCCTGGATCGCCTCCCCCCGTCCCCGCTCCAGACCCGATCTGCCAGATTTCCTGCCCTCCACAAACAGCAAGCTGCAGCGGGGTGCCTGTGTGGCACCCACAGCTTTCTGGTGACATTTATATATGGCCCAAAGTTGTATATAGATCGGGCCTCATGCCATCACAGTGTGGAGCATGTAGAGCCGTTGCTTTGCCAACTTTAGGAACGTAGGAACATAGCAATAGGAGTAGGCCATTCAGCCCTTGAGTCTGTTCTGCCACTCAATGTGTGGCGTGGTGCCGGAGGATTAGAGGTCTGCTAAAGTTGTACCGTTGTTTAAAAAGGGAGAAGGAGATAGACGGAGTAATTATAGACCAGTCAGTCTAACCTTGGTGGTGGGCAAATTATTGGAATCAATTCTGAGGGACAGCATAAATCGTCATTTAGAAAGGCACAGGTTAATCAAGGACAGTCAGCATGGATTTGTTAAGGGAAGGTCGTGTCTGATTAACTTGATTGAATTTTTTGAGGCGGTAACAAGGAGGGTCGATGAGGGTAACGCATTTGATGTAGTCTACATGGATCTTAGCAAGGCTTTTGACAAGGTCAAAAAAGCAAAGGCAGACTGGTCAAAAAAGTAGAAGCCCATGGGATCCAAGGGAAAGTAGCAAGTTGGATCCAAAATTGGCTCAGTGGCAGGAAACAAAGGGTAATAGTCGACGGGTGTTTTTGTGACTGGAACGCTGTTTCTAGTGGGGTTCCGCAGGGCTCAGTACTAGGACCCTTGCTTTTTGTGGTATATATTAATGATCTGGACTTGAATTAGGGGGCATGATCAAGACGTTTGCAGATGATACAAAAATTGGCCGTATGGTTGATAGTGAGGAGGAAAGCTGTAGACTGCAGGGAAATATCAATGGACTGGTCAGGTTGGGCAGAAAAGTGGCAAGTGGAATTCAGACCGGCGACGTGTGAGGCAATGCATTTGGGGAGGACAAACAAGGCAAGGGAGTCCACAATAAATCGGAGGATACTGAGTGGTATAGAGGAAGAGAGAGACCTTGGAGTGCATGTCCACAGATTCCTGAAGGTAGCAGGACAGGTAGATAAGGTGGTTAAGAAGATATACCGGATACTTTCCTTTATTAGCCGAGGCATAGAATATAAGAGCAGGGAGGTTATGCTAGAACTATATAAAACATTGGTTAGGCCACAGCTTGAGTACTGCGTACAGTTCCGGTCACCACATTACAGGAAAGATATGATTGCACTAGAGAAGGTACGGAGGAGATTTACAAGGATGTTACCCAGGCTGTAGAATTTTAGCTATGAGAAAAGATTGGATAGGCTGGTTGTTTTCTTTGGAACAAAGGAGGCTGAGGGGAGATTTGATTGAGGTATATAAAATTATGAGAGGCCTAGAAAGAGTGGATAGGGAGGACCTATTTCCCTTAGCAGAGGGGTCAATGACCAGGGGACATAGATTTAAAGTAATTGGTAGAAGGATTAGAGGAGAGCTGAGGAGAATTTTTTTCACCCAGCGGGTAGTGGGGGTCTGGAACTCACTGCCTGAAAGGGTGGTAGAGGCAGAAACCCTCAACTCATTTAAAAAGTACTTGGATGTGCACTTGAAGTGCTGTAACCTACAGGGCTATGGACCAAATGCTTGAAAGTGGGATTAAGCTGGATAGCTATTTTTTGGCCGGGACGGACACGATGGGCCAAATGGCCACCTTCTGTGCCATAACTTTCTATGATTCTATGATTCTACCTCCACTGTGCCTAGCTTTTCACCATTTAAAAAATACTCAGATCTATCCTTTTTTGACTCAAAGTGGAAGACTTCATACTTACCTGTGTTGAAATCCATCTGCCACAATTTTGCCCACTCACTTAATCTATCAATATCTCTTTGTAATTTTATGCTCCCGTCTACATTATTTACTATGTCACCAATCTTTGTGTCATCGGCAAACTTGGATACATGACTCTCTATTGTGTTATCTAAGTCACTAATAAATATAGTGAATAGTTAAGGCCCTAGCGCAGATCCTTGTGGGACACCACTAGTCACTTTCTTCCAATTCGAGTACATCCCCATTATCCCTATTCTCTGCCTTCTACCATCTAACCAATCTCCTAACCAGGTCAATAATTTGCCTTCAATTCCATGAGCTTTAACCTTAGCTAACAGTCTCTTACATGGAACCTTAGCAAATGCTTTCTGAAAGTCCATATAAACGACATCCGTAGACATTCTCCTTTAGTTACTTCCACAAAAAATTCAGTTGGGTTCGTTAGATATGACCTACCCTTTACAAATCCTTGTTGGCTCTCTCTAATCAGCTCAAATTTCTCTAAGTGCTCAATCACACTGTCCTTAATTATAGATTCCAATAACTTTGTGCCCATTCAAGTCGGATTTATCGGCCTCAGATTTCAATCACTTAAGAAAGGTAATTATGCCCTTTCGCAGATGAGAGATTTGCATCTAGAGGAGTCTTTTATTTTTAGTTGTTAAATATTTCATACTCCAAGACAAGGCTGTTCAGCCCAGCTGCATCTCTGTGTACATTTCCAGTTACATTATAAATGAGTGGAGCACACTTTGTCAGTCTTTCTTAATGTCAGAGCACATATTTATGAATGTTGTATGTGTTTCTATGTCATTCTGTCATTTGTATCTATAGGAAGCCACAAGAGTCCTTTCAATTACTTGTACAGGTCATTATCAGGGATCCAAACTATCCTAGATATTCATACTGATTCTAATAAGATTTTTGAGACTCCAATGTGTCCTAAAAAATATTCATATTGGTACAAGATACCAATAATATTTTTGGCTTAAGTCTATACAGCCCCAGGAAACAGATCAGAAATCCATGAATCATTTCCAGTACAGTAATGTTTTAATTTACAGGGCTGGATTCTCCTCCATGATCCATGAATCTGGTGGCGGGGTGGGGGGGGGGGTGGGGGAGGAGGAGTGCAGCAGGAGGGTGGGGAATGGCCATGACCCCCGGTGGATTTTCCTGGCATCCTCTCCACTTGCTGGCTCTTCTTGGAGCCACCATGTGGAAGTACGCACTGGGAAATGGCGGTAATGGTCCTCTAATGGAGGGCGAGGACCTTGCTGCTGCCTCCTCTCCTTCCATATTGGCCCCCCCTTACCTTCCTTTGTATGCCTTGGGCTCTGCCAGGTCATACAAGGCAGCTGTGGTGCCAATATATGGGGTACTTTAGATCCTTTAACTGCCCAGCTGTCTCTTCTGGGAATCGCTGCTGCAGCACCACCAATATTTGGTGCCAAGGAATTGTTGGGCTTGCTGTTAGCAGTGAGAATCCCGCTGGGAGCCAGCTATGTATCTGACGATATCCCTAACCAACGGAAATGGGTCAGGTTGGGAAAATGTCGGCGTAATGGGCAGAACTCTGCCTCAAAAAGGAAAATCCAAGCCATAGTCTTTACCTGTATGAAGAATGAAACAATTCCTCTGATTTGGTGTGCAACTTATGGGGCCAGATTATCCTGTAAAAATAGCGATGAGGCTAACAACGCTCACCGTTATGCATATGTAAATAGGGCAACAACTCGTGGCGACAGTACATGCACAGTTAAACGCGGAAATCCGGACGTTGCTGTACGAGATCTCTGCTCCTCCAAAAGCTGCTTGAATACGGCACCTCGTGTCTGACTCCCCGTTCAAATGTATTGAACAGCGTGAAGTTCCTGTACTTACCTGACAGATACAGACTGATCTCATCAAGTAATTTCAAGTCTAAGTACCCTTTAACGACGTGGTAAGACTTAATTACAGCCAAACAACCTCCCTGGCAGTGAAAATTAACTTTTACAAGTGTGGAGGCTCATTCCTTCAGATTTTAATTGTTGTTGGACATTAAAAAAAAAGTTTAATACTATTTTTATTTTTCTTTCTGTCTCTTTTATCTCTGTCTCTTAATCCAATCTTTCTAACCATCTCTTTATTTTGCTTTCTGTACCTGATTTGGCATTGAATTCACTATTCTAACTTACACTTCCTGGATCTGACTCTGTGCTGCTCATTAACGATTCTTCAATCTGATTGATTAAGGAGATACACAGCTGCTCTTCTTGTTCACACAGGTCCCAGATGCCCTGTAGAGGGCGCCATGCTGTTTGGATCTCTAATTTAGAGAAACTTGCCATGCAAAAACTCATAGAAAGTCTATGGGCAAGTGCAAGTCTAACGAACGGCGGGAGCCACTCACAGCAAAATCAGGCCCATGATGTTGACATGTCTCTAACAAAGTATCAGATTTCCCTGACAATGTCAACATGATTGCAAATGCATTATTGCTAATCAGTGGGCACACCACAATGCATAGGTAAGCTCAAATAGAATCAAACTAAATACAAGTTATAAAAATGAAAATAACAGTAGATGTGCCCATTCAGATCACTATTAAACACTTGTTTGGCCCAATAGTTGACCTGCTTTTTTACTGCATGAATGAACCAAGAGGTAGAGAGCTGGCGGTCATGGTCTCATAATCAATGGCTCTCAAAATAGACTCTGCTACATTTAAGTGACTAATCAGTAAAATGAGACTCTTGAAACAAAGATTTTAAAGAACAGCATGATAACTTCCTTGAGTATTGACAAGAAACTCCTCCATGAATTGTATTGATCCCATGGGCAGAATCATGTTCCCACTTTAGTGAATGGAGGAATTTCTAACTATATGACATCATGATCTTATTTATTTTTTGGATACAAAACCTTTTTATCTTGCAAGATATTTTCTCCAGCAGCCAAAAACTCTAAAGCAATTTACCCCTTGGCTGAGCCTTGTGCCTAGACACTAGCTGCTGGGTACATGTTATCATTAGGGCTGTTCTTGAGTTGTCACTTTTTTTTGAAGCTATGGTCAGCTTTTGCTCGTTTTCCAGGTTGCTATCTATGAGTGATTCTAATCCTTGCCTCCTGTTTCCAAGCCCAGAATTTCATCCATGTTTCTTCTCACCCCTGGTGACCCAACTAAGATTGCCAGAACATGAGAAATTAAACAATCTTTAGTGAAAATGAAATGTTGTACTTTTACTGGACTGAATAGAGAATAAAATAGCCAGAGGCTAAGACAGCAATTTGAAGTGATAGCAAACCACCTGAGTCAGTTTCTACATCCCAATGCTTTAATAGTGACATGACTTCTGGATCTACGTATATGTATTCCACATCCACATCAAACAAATTAAAACTAAAAAAACACAGAATGGGTTTGTAGAACCATGGCTACATCACTGTCGAGCAGAGGCTTGTGCTCTAGTAACACCATCCACACTACTATGATAATGAAACTGTGCCTATCTTCATGCTCTTGATGGTGGAACAGAGTGGAAATTGTGCGCCTCTACTGAGAGGGTAGAATTGAAACATATTGCTGTGCTTGAATGCAACACTGTTGCCACATAGTGTGGAATTGATGCTAGGTGAATAAATTCTGTCTATACAATATAGAACAAAATGAACATAAATATTAACAAACACAATGATACCTTTATTAAAGATCAAATTTACCTATACTTCTATAAACTCTCAAAATCACAGGATGACAAAGAAATGATTGAGGAAGGTTATTTGGCCCACCTTATAGCCTCTATTTAGAAAAACCCATATTCCCTCACCACAATGTCCAATAAATGATTTCATTTTTAAATCATTCCAAGGTTTTTGCCTTCACTTCCCAATGCAGAAGTCCATTCAAGCGTTGATAACTTTGTAGGGTAAATTTTGTGAGTCAGTGCCTGTTGGAAAATTGTGGGCACAATGTCTATCATTTCAATGGATGGAAAATCAATTTTCCAATATGCATGCAGCGCAAGGCCCTGAGCTGCTGGCAGGGCTTTATGTAATTTAACCTTATGTGTGAAGAAGAACTTCCTGACATTAGTCCCAAATTTGCCTTTCACTTGTTTGTGCCTGTTTGCCCTTGTCCAACTGTTGTGGTTTAATTCCAAGTATTGCTCTGAACTTACTGGCATGGATTTTCCAATCGGGACACATTTCTCACATCTATAGGAGCCAGACTAAGGCTGTTTAGACGTATAACTGAAAATATTTACAGGATTTATCTGAATATTATCTGGCACAAATCGAAAAAATATTGTTAATGTATAGAAGGAAGAGCCTCATTCCTAAAAACCTCACTTTTGAATACATTTCTTTTAATCCAGTTTGTAAAATACAATATTTACTTCTGTTGCATCATTGTTTTCAAGGCTGTTCTTCATTTTCTCTTGGTTTATTTATAGAGTTTTGTTTGGATGTTAGCCCAGCTGTTTTTTGCATTTGTATAAAGCACCACCAGGGGTACAGATACTGAAGGCTGTTTTTTTTCTGAATTATTGCAGTGGAACAAAACAGTTTTATTGATTGTGCAGAATTCATAGTATGTTTCCTACTGAGCAATGTGTTCGTAATTGTCAAACCTCAGTGGAATGACATTTCTGTTTATAAATTAATTCACAACATTTCTAGGCGTAAAATGGATGCTAAAGGATCCAGAATGGTGGGCAGTGCTTGGTCACTCATTCTACGCCTGAAGTGTGCCGCCTGCCATGTTTGATTGGGCTTCTCCGTAGGTATTCAGGACGCACGCTGGATGTATTAAAAAGGCTCATTAAAATTTAAACAAGGGTCCTACGCTTGTTGTAGGACTATTTTGTGAAATTGATCTGCCCCAGCGCCTGATTGCCAGGTGATAAATGTGGATTGATACTGGGCTATGGGATGTGGAGAAATGAGAGTTGCAATAGTGGTCAGAGCAGGAGGTGCAGAGTGTGTGAGTAGGAGGAGAAGTAGATGGAATGAAGTTGGGTGCAGTGATTGTAGGAGAGTGAAGGGAAGTGGGGGGAGGGGGGCATTGTGAGTAGTGAGGCTGCAGGTTGTGGAGGTGTGAGCAGAGAGTAAGTGAGCTGAAAGTTAGGATTCTTATCTTGACAACACTGGTGAGGTCATTGAACTTTTTTCCATATTGTAGCCATGTCCTAGGAGCTAAGGTCCTAGCATGAACCTCTTCTGTAACCTCTTCTCACTGGTGATGGAGATGTTGCCTAGAGGATTTTCTGTCCCCAGGAGGAACAGGATCTTACTCCTCTTGTCCACCGCTTGGACCAGGGCCTCCAAAGCAGCATTGGAGAACCTGAAGGCCTGATCTGTGGGACTTACAGCCATTTCTTTGTTCAGATTTACTCATATGCTAGCTATGAGGAAAGATTGGATAGGCTGGGGTTGTTTTCTTTGGAACAGGGGAGGCTGAGCGGAGATTTAATTGAGCTGTATAAAATTATGAGGGGCCTAGGTAGAGTGGATAGCAAGGACCTATTTCCCATGGCAGAGAGGTCAATAACCAAGGGGCATAGATTTAAAGTAATTGGTAGAAGGATTAGAGAGGTACCGGCGGAGTGGACCTAAGCAGCGACAGAGCAGCAGAGGGCCCATAAAGAGCGGGGGAAGAGGCCTCGAGATCAGAGGTACCGGCGGCGGCAGAGCAGAGCGGACCTGAGCAGCGCCATAGCGGCAGCGGGCCCAGAAAGAGTGGGGGAAGAGGCCTCGAGACCAGAGGTACTGGCAGTGGCGAAGCGGAGCGGCAATAGAGTGGCAGCGGGCCCATAAAGATCTGGGGAAGAGGCCTCGAGACCAGAGGTACCGGCAGTGGCGGAGCGGAGCGGCAATAGAGGGGCAGCGGGCCCATAAAGATCTGGGGAAGAGGCCTCGAGACCAGAGGTACCGGCAGTGGCGGAGCGGAGCGGCAATAGAGGGGCAGCGGGCCCATAAAGATCTGGGGAACAAGACCGAGAAAAACAACAAAAATCAAGGAGTGATGTCAAAGGACAGCAGGTAATTGGTTGGTGAGTGTTACTTTTTTTTTCTCTGAACTATGGCATTGGTTTAAACTAAGAACTGGGAAATTAAAAAGGGGTGGGTTAATCAGGGTAAGTAAACAGTAAGTAAATTAATAGTAACAGTATTGTAAGTCTTCAGTTTATTTCTGTAAGTTGAGTAGTAATCTAATAAATAGAGGCATGGCAGGGCACCTCAGACCTGTCGAATATGCATCTTGTGCCATGTAGGAACTCCAGGACGCTTCCCATGTCCTGGACGGCCGCATGTGTAGGAAGTGTTGTCAGCTGGAGGAGCTTGAGCTCTGGGTTTCGGAGCTTGAACAGCAGCTGGCGTCACTGCAGTGCATCGTGAGGCTGGGAGCTACGTGGAAAGCAAGTTTCAGGAGTGGTCACCCCGCAGCATAAGAGATTGCAGGCAGAGAGGGACTGGGTGATCGCCAGACAGACAAGGAGGATCAGGCATGTAGTGCAGGAGTCCCCTGAGTGCATCTCGCTCTCTAACCAGTACTGGGGAGGGAGAGGGTTCCTCTGGGGAGTGCAGCCAGATCCAAGTTCACAGCACCATGGGTGGCTCACAGGAGGGGAGGAGAAAGGTCAGCAGAGCAATAGTGATAGTGGATGCAATAGTTTGAGGAACATTCAGGCGTTTATGCAGCCGCAAATGTGATTCCAGGATGGTATGTTGCCTCCCTGGTGCCAGGATCAAGGATGTCACTGAGCAGCTGCAGAACATTTTGAAGGGGGAAGGTGAACAGCCAGAGGTCGTGGTCCATATCGGTACCAACGACATAGGTAGAAAGAGGGATGAGGTCCTGCAGGAAGATTTTAGGGAGTTAGGAAAGAGATTAATAAGCAGAACCTCAAAGGTCGTAATCTCCGGATTACTCCCGGTGCCACAGGTTAGTGAGTATAGAATTAGGAGATGAATGCGTGGCTGGAGAGGTGGTGCAGGAGGGAGGGCTTTAGATTCCTAGGGAATTGGGACCAGTTTTGGGGGAGATGGGAACTGTACAGGCCAGACGGGTTGCACTTCAACAGAGCTGGGACCAATGTCCTCGCAGGAAGGTTCGCTAGTGCTGTGGGGGAGGGTTTAAACTAATTTGGCAGGGGGACGGGCACCAGGATTTAGCATTAGAAAGGAGAAACAAGGTGCACAAAGGATTGGGAGAGACAGATAGCACCAGAGTAAGAAATAGTATAGTATTAGGTGGGATCAGACTAAGAGAGAGTACAAGAAGGTCTAAGATAGGTTTACAGTGCATTTGTGTAAATGCACGAAGTATAGTAAACAAGGTTGGTGAGCAGCAGGCGCTATTAGCCACATGGGACTATGATGTTGTGGCTCAAAAGAGGGCAGGACTGAGTACTAAATATTCCTGGATACAAGGTGTTCAGTAAAGATAGGGAAGGAAAGAAAGTGGTGGGGTAGTGGCAGTATTGATTAAGGAGAATATTGCATTGCTGGAGAGAGAGGATGTCCTGGAGGAGTCAAAGACAGAATCTACTTGGTTAGAGTTAAAATACAATAGAGGTGCCATTACACTACTGGGGCTATTATATTGGCCACCAACTAGTGGGAAGAATATAGAGAAGCAAATTTGCAGGGAAATTACGGAGATGTGCAAGAGCCATGGAGTAGTGATAATGGGGGGTTTCAACTATCTTAATATAGACTGGAATAGTAAGGAACAAAGAGGGGGAGGAACTTTTGAAATGTGTTCGGGAGAACTTTCTTGACCTGTACGTTTCCGGCCCAATGAGGGAGGAGGCATTGCCGGATCTGGTTCTGGGGAATGAGGTGGGTCAAGTAGAGCAAGTGTCAGTGGGGAAACATTTAGGGAACAGCGATCATAGTATCATAAGGTTTAGATCAGCTGTGAAAAAGGACAAGGACCATTCTAAAGTAAAAATGCTCAATTGGAGGAGGGCCAATTTCAGTGGGATGAGAATGGATCTGGCCCAGATAAATTGGAATCAAAGATTGGCAGGCAAAACTGTAATTGAACAATGGGCTGCCTTTAAAGAGGAGATGGTTCGGGTACATTCTAAGTACGTTCCCATGAGGTAGAAAGAACATAAGAACATAAGAAATAGGAGCAGGAGTAGGCCAATCGGCCCCTCGAGCCTGCTCCGCCATTCAATAACATCATGGCTGATCTGATCCCAACCTCAAATCTAAATTCATGTCCAATTTCCTGCCCGCTCCCCGTAACCCCTAATTCCCTTTACTTCTAGGAAACTGTCTATTTCTGTTTTAAATTTATTTAATGATGTAGCTTCCACAGCTTCTTGGGGCAGCAAATTCCACAGACCTACTAACCTCTGAGTGAAGAAGTTTCTCCTCATCTCAGTTTTGAAAGAGCAGCCCCTTATTCTAAGATTATGCCCCCTAGTTCTAGTTTCACCCATCCTTGGGAACATCCTTACCGCATCCACCCGATCAAGACCCTTCACAATCTTATATGTTTCAATAAGATCGCCTATCATTCTTCTGAACTCCAATGAGCAGAGTCCCAATCTACTCAACCTCTCCTCATATGTCCACCCCCTCATCCCCGGGATTAACCGAGTGAACCTTCTTTGTACTGCCTCGAGAGCAAGTATGTCTTTTCTTAAGTATGGACACCAAAACAGTATGCAGTATTCCAGGTGCGGTCTCACCAATACTTTATGTAACTGCAGCAATACCTCCCTGTTTTTATATTCTATCCCCCTAGCAATAAACGCCAACATTCCGTTGGCCTTCTTGATCACCTGCTGCACCTGCATACTAACTTTTTGATTTTCTTGCACTAGGACCCCCAGATCCCTTTGTACTGCAGTACTTTCCAGTTTCTCGCCATTAAGATAATAACTTGCTCTCTGATTTTTCCTGCCAAAGTGCATAACCTCACATTTTCCAATATTGTAGTGCATCTGCCAAATCTCCGCCCACTCACCCAGCCTGTCTATATCCCCTTGTAGGTTTTTTATGTCCTCCTCACTCTCTACTTTCCCTCCCATCTTTGTATCATCTGCAAACTTTGATATGTTACACTTGGTCCCCTCCTCCAAATCGTTAATATAGATTGTAAAGAGTTGGGGACCCAGCACCAACCCCTGCGGAACACTACTGGCTACTGGTTGCCAGTCCGAGAATGAACCATTTATCCCAACTCTCTGCTTCCTGTTAGATAACCAATCCTTCACCCATGCCAGAATATTACCCCCAATCCAGTGATTCTTTATCTTGAGCACTAATCTTTTATGTGGCACCTTGTCGAATGCCTTCTGGAAGTCCAAATACACTACATCCACTGGTTCCCCTTTATTCACCCTGTACGTTATGTCCTCAAAGAACTCAAGCAAATTTGTCAGACATGACTTCCCCTTCATAAAGCCATGCTGATTTTGTCCTATTAAATTATGTTTATCCAAATGTTCTGCTACTGTCTCCTTAATAATAGACTCCAAAATTTTACCCACCACAGATGTTAGGCTAACTGGTCTATAATTTCCAGCCTTCTGCCTACTACCCTTTTTAAATAAGGGTGTTACATTAGCAGTTTTCCAATCTGCCGGGACCTTTGCCGAGTCCAGAGAATTTTGGAAAATTATTACCAAAGCATTCACAATCCCTACTGCCACTTCCCTCAAGACCCGAGGATGTAAGCCATCAGGTCCAGGGGATTTATCTGCCTTGAGTCCCATTAATTTACTGAGTACCAATTCCTCAGTGATTTTAATCGTATTTAGCTCCTCCCCCCCTAGAGCCCCCTGTTTGTCCAGTGTTGGGATATTCTTAGTGTCCTCTACCGTAAAGACTGAAACAAAATATTTGTTCAGCATTTTTGCCATCTCCATGTTTCCCACCATTAATTTCCCGGTCTCATCCTGTAAGGGACCTCCGTTTGCCTTAGCCACCCTTTTTCTTTTTATATAACTATAGAAACTCTTGCTATCTGTTTTTATATTTTTTGCTAATTTATTTTCATAATCTATCTTCCCTTTCTTAATCAATCCTTTAGTTACTTTTTGCTGTCTTTTGAAGACTTCCCAATCTTCTATCCTCCCACTAAGTTTGGCTACCATATATGTCCTTGTTTTTAGTCAGATACTATCCTTAATTTCTTTACTTAGCCACGGATGGCTGCCATTTCTTTCACACCCTTTTTTCCTCGGTGGAATATATATTTTTTGAAAGTTGTAAAATAACTCCTTAAATGAACACCACTGCTCATGTACCGTCTTACCCTTTAATCTATTTTCCCAGTCCACTTTAATCAATTCCGCTCTCATACCATCATAGTCTCCTTTATTCAAGCTCAGTACGCTTGTTTGAGAACCAACCTTCTTACCCTCTAATTGGATATGGAATGTAACCATGTTATGGTCACTCATTCCAAGGGGATCCTGAACTAGGACATTATTAATTAATCCTGGCTCATTACACAGTGCCAGGTCCAAGGCTGCTTGCCCCCTTGTAGGATCAGTTACATACTGCTCAAGAAATCCATCCCTAATACACTCAATAAACTCTTCCTCAAGGCTGTCTTGCCCAATTTGATTTGTCCAGTTAATATGATAGTTAAAATCCCTCATAATTATAGCTGTTCCCTTATTACATGCCCCGACTATTTCCTGATTAATACTTCTTCCAGCAGAGTTGCAACTATTAGGAGGCCTATATACTACGCCCATTAGTGTTTTTTCCCCTTATTATTCCTTATCTCTACCCAAACTGTTTCATTATCTTGATGCTTTGTCCCAATATCATTTCTCTGTATTACAGTGATTCCTTCCTTTATTAATATAGCCACCCCATCTCCCCTTCCTTCCTGCCTGTCCTTCCTGATTGTTAAATACCCTGGCATATTTAATTCCCAGTCGTTGTCACCCTGCAGCCATGTTTCTGTAATGGCCACAAGATCATACCCATACGTAGTTATTTGTGTCGTTAACTCGTCCATTTTGTTACGAATGCTACGTGCATTCAGATAAAGAACTTTCAAATATGTTTTGTGACACTTAGTTCCTGCTTTTTCCTTTTTTAACACTTTACCTTCCTGACACGCTTTCCTCTGTCTCCCTGCTCAGGTTCCCAACCCCTGCCACAGCTTTGATGCTGGGTTAATCGCCTTACGCCTTCTAGTTTTTATTTTATCTGTCGTGCCTAAAGTACACTTTCTTTCCGCTGCTCTACGCTTTTCCCTTTCACTTGTTCTTGAACAACTGTTTGTACTATTTGTATTGTAGATTTCCCCTGGGTCTTCCCCGCTCTTGCTGCTCTCAACTTTATTCCCTTCTGACTCCCCGCTCAGGTTCCCATCTCCCTGCCACTCTAGTTTAAACCTTCCCCAACAGCACTAGCAAACACCCCCGTGAGGACATTGGTCCCGGTCCTGCTCGGGTGTAACCCGTCACGCTTGTACAGGTCCCACCTTCCCCAGAACCGGTCCCAATGTCCCAGGAATCTAAATCCCTCCCTCCTACACCATCCCTGCAGCCACGCATTAATCCTGTCTATTCTCCTGTTCCTATACTCACTAGCACGTGGCAATGGTAGTAATCCTGAGATCACTACCTTTGAAGTCCTGCTTTTTAATTTATCTCCTAACTCCTTAAATTCACCTTGCAGGACCTCATCCCTTTTTTTACCTATGTCGTTGGTACCAATATGGACCACGACTACTGGCTGTTCACCCTCCCCCTCGAGAATGCCCTGCAGCCGCTCCGTGACATCCTTGACCCTAGCATCAGGGAGGCAACATACTATCCTGGAGTCACGTTTGCGGCCGCAGAAACGCCTATCTGTTCCCCTTACAATTGAATCCCCTATCACTATAGCCCTGCCACTCTTCTTCCTCCCCTCCTGTGCAGCAGAGCCACCCGTGGTGCCCCGAACCTGGCTCTTGCTGCTTTCCCCTGATAAGCCATCTCCCCCAACAGTATCTAAAGCAGAATATCTGTTTGAGAGGGAGATGGCCCCAGGGGACTCCTGCTCTACCTGCCTAGTCCTTTTACTCTGCCTGGCGGTCACCCATTTCCTTTCTGCCTGTGTAATCTTTACCTGCGGTGTGACCACCTCACTGAATGTGCTATCCACGATAGTCTCAGCATCGCGGATGCTCCACAGTGAATCCACCCGCAGCTCCAGCTCCGAAATACGGTTAGCCAGTAGCTGCAGCTGGACACACTTCCTGCACACATGGTCGCCAGGGACACTGGTAGTGTCCATGACTTCCCACATCGTGCAGGAGGAGCATATCACGGGTGCGAGCTGTGCTGCCATGACTTGCCTTAGACTCTCAGACTCTCCTCCCGCTTTAGGTCTCTCCTTTTATACTCTGCTCACCTGTTGGACTCTCCTGCCTCACCTGTGACGTTGCACAATAGTTGTCGCTTGTTGCAGGTCTGCTGCTGCTTTTATTCCCCAATCTCAGTCTTCTACTCTCAGGTCCACTGCCGCTCTGGGGAAAAAGTTAGGAAAAGCAAGGCAAAGCAGCACCTCCCTCCCCCACTTCACTGAACTCCCACACTTACCAAAGTCTCAGTTCACACTATGTTGTCCGCACACCGTCAAAGGTAGGGCAACTAAAGCCAGAGCTCCTTTGTTAACAAAAGAGATAGAGAGTAAGATGAAGCAGAAAAAAGGGGCATATGACAGATGTCAGGTTGAGAATACAAGTGAGAACCAGGCTGAATATAGAAAGTTCAGAGGGGAAGCAAAAAAGGAAATAAGAGGGGCAAAGAGAGAGTATGAGAATAGACTGGCGGACAACATAAAAGTGAATCCAAAAGTCTTCTATAGGCATGTAAATGGTAAACGGGTAGTAAGAGGAGCGGTGGGACTGATTAGGGACCCAAACGGAGATTTACGCAAGGGGGCAGAGGGCATGGCCGAGGTACTAAATGAGTACTTTGCATCTGTCTTTACCAAGGAAGAAGATGCTGCCAGAGTCAGAGTAAAAGAGGAGGTCGTTGAGATACTGGTTAGGCTAAAAATTGATGAAGAGGAGTTACTAGAAAGGCTGGCTGTACTTAAAGTAGATAAGTCACCCAGTCCAGATGGGATGCATCCTAGGTTGCTGTGGGAAGAAAGGGTGGAAATTGCAGAGGTACTGGCCATAATCTTCCAATCATCCTTAAATACGGGGGTGGTACCAGAGAACTGGAGAATTGCAAATGTTACACCCTTGTTGAAAATAGGGTGTAAGGATAAACCCAGCAACTACAGGCCAATCAGTTTAACCTTGGTAATGGGGAATCTTTTAGAAACGCTAATGCGGGACAAAATTAATAGTCACTTGGACAAGATAGGATAGATACTAAGGAGCTTTTTCCCTTAGTTGAGGGTTCTATAACAAGGGGACATAGATTCAAGGTAAAAGGCGGGAGGTTTAGAGGGGATTTGAGAAAGAACTTTTTCACCCAGAGGGTGGTTGGAGTCTGGAACTCACTGCCTGAAAGGGTTGTGGAGGCAGGAACCCTCACAACATTCAAGAAGCATTTGGATGAGCACTTGAAATGCCATAGCATACAAGGCTACGGACCAAATGCTGGAATATGGGATTAGAGTAGATAGGGCTTGATGGCCGGCGCGGACACGATGGGCCGAAGGGCCTCTATCCGTGCTGTATAACTCTATGAATCTATGACTCTATGACAAGTGTGGATTAATAAAGGAAAGCCAGCAGGGGTCTGTTAAAGGCAAATCATGTTAAACTAACTTGATTGAGTTTTTTGATGAGGTGACAGAGAGGGCAATGCGGTTGATGTGGTGCATATGAACTTCCAAAAGGCATTTGATAAAGTGCCACATAAGAGGCTTGTCATCAAAGATGAAGCCCATGGAATAAAAGGAGCAGTGGCAGCATGGATACGAAATTGGCTAAGTAACAGGAAAGAGAGAGTAGTGGTGAACGATGGTTTCTCGGACTGGAGGGAGGTGTACAGTGGTGTTCCCCAGGGGTCGGTAGTAGCACCACTGTTTTCTTGATATATATTAATGACTTGGACTTGGGTGTACAGGGCACAATTTCAAAATTTGCAGATGAAACAAAACTTGGAAGGGTAGTGAACAGTGAGGAGGATAGTGATAGACTACAAGAGGCCGTAGACAGGCTCGTGGAATGGGCAGTCACGTGGCAGGTGAAATTTAACGCAGCAAATTATGAAGTGATCCATTTTAGTAGGAAGAATGAGGAGAGTCAATATAAACTAAAGGGTACAATTCTAAAGGAGGTGCAGGAACGGAAAGATCTGAGGGTATATGTGCACAAATCGTTGAAAGTGGCAGGGCAGGTTGAGAAAGCTGTTCAGAAAGCATAAGGACCCTGGGCTTTATAAATAGATGTAAGGAATCTTACAACACCAGGTTATAGTCCAACTGTTTTATTTGAAAATCACAAGCTTTCGGAGGCTTTCTCCTTCGTCAGGTGAGTGGGATTCGGATTCCATGGAAGGTTGCCTCATTTATAGTCAGAGAACAATACCTGGTGATTACAGATAATCTTTCCAACTGCCCGTTGTCAAGGCAACCAAAGTGTTCAGACAGTGAGATGTTACCTACAGGACCACCGAATACACAAACGGCCAGAACAAAAGACAGATAGAGAGAGAGAGAGAAACATCCGAAAGGAAGAGAAAGACAGAGAATGACCCATTGTATTAAAAACAGATAACTTTTTTTCGCTGGTGGGGTTACGTGTAGCGTGACATGAACCCAAGATCCCGGTTGAGGCCGTCCTCATGGGTGCGGAACTTGGCTATCAATTTCTGCTCTATTCTGTTATAAATAGAGGCATAGAGTACAAAAGCAAGAAGGTTATGATGAACCTTTATAAAACACTGGTTCGGCCACAGCTGGAGTGTTGTGTCCAGTTCTGGGCACCGCACTTTAGGAAGGATGTGAAGGCCTTGGCGAGGTGCAGAAGAGATTTACTAGAATGATTCCAGGGATGAGGGACTTCAGTTACGTGGATAGACTGGAGAAGCTGGGGTTGTTCTCCTTAGAGCAGAGAAGGTTGATCGAAGATTTGATCGAGGTATTCAAAATCATGAAGGGTCTCGACAGAGTCAATAGAGAGAAACTGTTCCCATTGGTGGAAGGGTCAAGAACCAGAGGACATAGATTTAAGGTGATTGGCACAAGAATCAAAGGTGACATGAGGAAAAACTTTTTTACACAGCAAGTGGTTATGATCTGGAATGCACTGCCTGAGAGGGTGGTGGAGGCAGATTCAATCGTGGCTTTCAAAAGGGAATTGGATAAATACTTGAAAGGAAAAAATTTGCAGGGCTACGGGGATAGGGCGGGGGAGTGGGATTAGCTGGATTGCTCTTGCAGAAAGCCGGCATGTTCTCGATGGGCCGAATTGCCTCCTTCTGTGCTGTAACCATTGTATGATTCTATGATTCTATGAACGGAAATGAGGAGAAATGTTTTTACCCAGAGGGTGGTGGGGGTCTGGAACTCACTGTCTGAAAGGGTGGTAGAGGAAGAAACTCTCATCGCATTTAAAAAGTACTTTGATATGCACTCGAAGTGCCTTAACCCACAGACCAAGAGCTGGAAAGTGGGATTAGGCTGGATAGCTCTTTTTCGGCCGGCACAGACACGACGGGCCGAATGGCCTCCTTCTGTGCTGTAAATTTCTATGACAAGCGTTCCCTGCTATCTTCAGCCAGAGTGCATCTCCCCTTTAAGAGGTGCTGGGCTGCCTTTAAATGGCGTCAGAGAAGCCTGATTTCTTGCCATCCCCCAAGCAGGCGCGCAGCCAATGAATAGTGCAGGTAGCACTGGCTGCACGCCTGAGTCATTATAATGAGCTGGTAGTTCCACTTTAACGTGGTCCCTTGTGACTACATGAAGAAGTGCGCACAGCACGCGCCCCGCCGCTTGCACACCCGAATTTCTAGGCCCTAAACTTTTGTAATTTGGAAAAACCATAAAATGGAACAAATCATCTACTGAGAAAATATTTCATTGAAACAGACTGTAATCCATAATTACACATAGAATGAAGCTTTGCATCTGATGTATTTGGGACAGCAGCACTGATATGACTGTGGGTGAAGGATGAGGAGGAGATGATGATGAGGAGATTGTGTCAGACTCAAATGCAGGAATGTTGCACTTTAAGCAGTCACAAGGCCAGCTATGATATATTGTCTGCTACATTTGATCTACAGGTTTGAAGGAGGAGGCAGTCCCATATCATTATTTTTGTTGCTGTTATTCATGACAATTATTTTTTAATAGCCCATAAATTTTGAACCCTTATAGATGAGGGATGTCCATATTTGTTAATGCAACAATACCACTTTTTGTATCCAGGTCCAGCATAATCAGTCCTAGGTGAAGTGTAAAATAAAAACAGAAAATGCTGGAGAAGCTCAGCAAGTCAGGCAGCATCTGTGGAGAAAGATACAGAGTTAATGTTTCAGGTTGAAGACCTTTCATCTGAAATGAAAGATGTTAAGAGAGTTAAAGTTTTTGAGTAAGTACAGAGCTAGGGAAAGGGGTGGGGGGGGAGGGGAGGGGAGGAAAGAACAAAAGGGAAGCTCTGTAATAGGGTAGAGGGCTCGAGTGATTAAATGACAAAAGAGATGATGGTGCAAGGCAAGGAAGGTGGTAATGGGACAGGTTAAGAAACAAAAGATTGATCAGGAGTAGCTGTAAATGGCAGCAGCAGAACCATTACCAGCACTCGCTGACCGAAAAAATAGGAGCAGTGGTTATGATCTGAAGTTATTGAAATCAATGTTGAGTCTGGAAGGTTGTGAAGTGTCTAAACGAAAGATGAGGTGCTGTTCCTCAAGCTTACATTGAGCTTCATTGTAACAGTGTAAGAGGCAGAGGACAGAGAGGTCAGAGTAGGAGTGGGAAGGGGAATTAAAATGACAAGCGAGCGGCAGGTCAGGGTCATGCTTGCGGACAGATGGAGGTGTTCCGCAAAGTGATCACCCAGTCTGCATTTGGTCTCCCCAGTGTAGAGGAGCGAATACAGTAAACTAAATTGAAAGAAGTACAAGTAAACTGCTGTTTCACCTGGAAGGAGTGTTTGGGGCCCTGGTCGGTGGGAAGGGAGAAGGTGAAGGGGCAGGTGTTGCATCTCCTGCGCTCGCACAGGAAGGTGCCGTGGGGAGGAAAGCGGGTGTTGAGGGTAATGGAAGAGTGGACTAGGATATCGCGGAGGGATTGGTCCCTTCGGAATGCTAAAAGGGGAGGAGAGAGGAAGATGTGTTTGCCACTGCTCTAGGTGACGTATAGCATGGTTTAGAAGCAATGTAAAGCTTTGTCTCACCTGTTGCAACAAACACTTCCGAGTCAGGCACAGCATTAGCTGAATGCAGGATAGAGCCTTGTCTAACTATACTGTCCTATCAAACAGTATCAGATGTAACACATGTTAGAGGCAGACTAAAGTTCTTTCTGTATCATAATAATGCATCTTAACTCCAGTCTCAGAAGAGGCGACCCCTCTAGTACACCAGTGTGACATTAACAGCAGCTATGAATGAGATTGCCAATATAGTACCAATTTGTGCTGATTCAAAGGCAGTTTAATATTGTAGAACCGTACCACTATGAACTGGATTTGGATGACCCCAAATTTATTTCTCACAGTATTCTTACAGCTGTCATTTTGATTTGAACCCATGTCTCAGAAGTGAAAGAACACTGTAACGCAGAAATGTAACTTCTTAAATGCAGTTAATTGATGTTATAAAGTGGATAGTGCCCATTGCAGTAACATTCTGTTTTATCGCCTTCTGTCATGTAAAATGACCTTATTCTGAGAATTTACTTCAAAATAGCTGTAATAGGTTGTCACAAAGTTTGAATTTCTTGTTTCATTTTCTTAAAGAATAAACTGTATCTTTTGATAAAAATATCAAAGTTATTTCCTTGGTTGAATTAATACCAGTTTACCTTTAATGTGAAAGAAACACTTTCTTCTGTTGTATGTGATAACATCAAATGAAACGTTCATATCGTCCGTGAAAATTTGGCATTTTGCTAGGGATGTCAAGGAGCAGATCTTTGTTTTCAGTGTCTGGGTGTAAGAACTTTATTGCAGATTTGGGCACAAACTGCACCTGATTTTCTGTCCATAATGAGCAGTTTGTGCCTGAACCTGTGATAAGTGCACCCACCCCACCAAGCTCTTATGCCTGAGCACAGAAAAGGAAAATCTGCACTATTCTCCATTGTAAATTGTACTTAGGTATGGAGATTTGTTAAACTTGTTTGAGATTATCCAAGTCAAAGGAATTAACAGAATTCTGACAACTAAGGGGGTTAAAGACTGGAATTGGAAATAAGGCTGGATTTCTTGCAAATTCAGGTACTTGATCAGATAAACTCCTCCATTTTTCTTCTTGCTTAAGCAAAACATTATGGCATGATCTGCTAATACAGGAAGTTTTCGGAGACTGTGAATCAATTTGCTATGTCAGAATCCCAAACTTTGCTTATTGAATCTACCACAACTTTCATATTTCATTTGAACATATTCTTCTGAAGGATGCGTTTGTATGTTTACATAGTACTTTTAGTTCTTATTGAATATTACTATTGTATGTTGTATGTGAGTTTTTTGAAGGGGTAACCAAGAAGATAGATGAGGGCTGTGCAGTAGACGTGGTCTACATGGACTTCAGCAAAGCATTTGACAAGGTACCGCATGGTAGGTTGTTACATAAGGTTAAATCTCATGGGATCCAAGGTGAGGTAGCCAATTGGATACAAAATTGGCTTGACGACAGAAGACAGAGGGTGGTTGTCGAGGGTTGTTTTTCAAACTGGATGCCTGTGTCCAGCGGTGTGCCTCAGGGATCGGTGCTGGGTCCGCTGTTATTTGTTATTTATATTAATGATTTGGATGAGAATTTAGGAGGCATGGTTAGTAAGTTTGCAGATGACACCAAGATTGGTGGCATTGTGGACAGTGAAGAAGGTTATCTAGGATTGCAACGGGATCTTGATAAATTGGGCCAGTGGGCCGATGAATGGCAGATGGAGTTTAATTTAGATAAATGTGAGGTGATGCATTTTGGTAGATCGAATCGGGCCAGGACCTACTCCGTTAATGGTAGGGCGTTGGGGAGAGTTATAGAACAAAGAGATCTAGGAGTACAGATTCATAGCTCCTTGAAAGTGGAGTCACAGGTGGATAGGGTGGTGAAGAAGGCATTCAGCATGCTTGGTTTCATTGGTCAGAACATTGAATGCAGGAGTTGGGATGTCTTGTTGAAGTTGTACAGGGCATTGGTGAGGCCACACTTGGAGTACTGTGTACAGTTCTGGTCACCCTATTATAGAAAGGATATTATTAAACTAGAAAGAGTGCAGAAAAGATTTACTAGGATGCTACCGGGACTTGATGGTTTGACTTACAGGGAGAGGTTAGACAGACTGGGACTTTATTCCCTGGAGAGTAGGAGGTTAAGGGGTGATCTTATAGAAGTCTATAAAATAATGAGGGGCATAGATAAGGTCGATAGTCAAAATCTTTTCCCAAAGGTAGGGGAGTCTATAACGAGGGGGCACAGATTTAAGGTGAGAGGGGAGAGATACAAAAGGATCCAGAGGGGCAATTTTTTCACTCAAAGGGTGGTGAGTGTCTGGAACGAGCTGCCAGAGGCAGTAGTAGAGGCGGGTACAATTTTGTCTTTTAAAAAGCATTTGGACAGTTACATGGGGAAGATGGGTATCGAGGGATATGGGCCAAGTGCAGGCAATTGGGACTAGCTTAGTGGTATAAACTGGGCGACATGGACATGTTGGGCCGAAGGGCCTGTTTCCATGTTGTAACTTCTATGATTCTATGATTCTATGTTACTATTTAGATATAAATATATGTATTGCTTGCATTAGCTCGTAAATCTCTAATCTGTATGTTAATATCTACCCTTTTGAAGAGAGTTTGGTGGTACACAGTGAGATTTTGTTAAATTTAGTAAACAGATTACTGCAAATGGGGTAATTGTTAATCCTTTGGGATTATATATTTCAGTGATGACAACATATGGAAAAGCTATAGATTCCAGATTATAGGAATTAAGGTCTGCTAATAGGAACTGCTATCAAACCATTAAGAATCTGAAGTCGGTTTCATTAAAACCCAAAATTGTTACATGCGTATAAGAGATTTGAAACTAAGTGGCAACCAACGCAGTGACAATGGAAGAAACAAAATTGAACAGATAAACAGATGATAGTATACATTATAATAAAAACAGCTGGCTTGCATAGAATGCCATGGGGGTGTAACACAACCTCAGAGTTCAGATAATGAGCTTCACTCTCATTGTTCATGACATCATTTGAATCCCTCGAGCATATCACAGATGTAAGACAAATGCCAAGCCAATTATTATATATAGGATAATACTTTACTAAGAGTGTATTACAAGGCAGCAACACATGCGGCTCACAGCAGAGTTGACGGTAAGGTAGCCATTGACTCAAATTCATGACAACTGATTTAGAAGCAAATATCTTTGTTGCTGGGCTGCTACATGATTTGTAATTCAACAATCTGTGCCAAAGGAGGAAATACTGTTACTAATTTTAGAAAAATCATATATGTTTGTGTATTTATAATCCTCCCCACTAAGTGTGAGAATGAATGTTTTATCTTCTATCAAGTTTTGGCTGCACAGTACTTAAACGTCAGGTATTTGTGAAGCCGAAGCAATCAAGCATATACTAATGAATAAACTGCCAAGTTTTAAAAAGGAAACCTAAATAAAGGAAAGAAAATGGATTGGATACATTGTCAGGCACTGCCACCAGTAATTGGATGCCCCCCCCCCCCTCCCCCGCTCCAGTCATGGTAAGAAACAGACCATAAATGACACTGGATAGGATTATTAAACTAAAATTGAAAGAAGTGTCCATTAACAAATGACAAATGAGGTTTTAGTTGTGATTATAAGGAGGAAATTCAATAGTCCACTACTCCCAGTGCTGAGCCTCATTGACAAGAGTGCAGATTGGAGATAGGGCTATAATACTGTGGCCCTGCTTCTCTGATCGTTGCTCCCATCTAGCGAAGCTCCATGCTGGAATTACAGAATTGCTAAACTTCCCTTATAATTCACTGAAAGTTTCCAGTCAATGAGAAGCTGTTATATAAAACTATAAAATATTTGGATACATCTTGAAGGCATTTGATTGCAAGTAGAAACAAATGCCTGAAAATTCCGAAGGGTTTCTCCAATGGATAATGGCAGAACACCCAGGAAAACAGCATAAACAACTAAAAACGGTCATTTAAGCCATTTCTTTGGGGTTTCGCAGTCTCCCTTCGAAATTATGGAGAGAGACTGCGAAAACCCATGGAATTTCAGACCCAAAGTCACTAACTTTGTACAGATCACTGCTGATGCTACATCTGTAATATTGTTTTTTACATTCACTGTGCAAAGATCATCATATTTGTATGCAATTATTTTGTTTGCTTTTAATGCAAGTGTTTAAGTAAATTTATGTACTTCCAACCTCATATCCTCTCCATCACTAAGACTGCCTCCTTCCACCTCCCTAATATCACCCATCTCTGCCCCTGCCTCAGCCCAATTGCTGTGGAAACCCTGATCCATGCTTTTGTTACATCCAGACTCGACTATTCCAATGCTGTCCTGGCCAGCCTCCTATCTTCCACCCTCCATAAATTAAGATGTGGAGATGCCGGTGATGGACTGGCGTTAACAATTGTAAACAATTTTACAACACCAAGTTATAGTCCAACGATTTTATTTTTAATCCCACGAGCTTTCGGGGGCTTTCCCCTTCCTCAGGCGGTGTGGAAACCGCCTGAGGAAGGGGAAAGCCCCCGAAAGCTCGTGGGATTAAAAATAAAATCGTTGGACTATAACTTGGTGTTGTAAAATTGTTTACAATCCATAAATTAAGCTCATCCAAAACTCTGCTACACGCATCCTAACTTGATCCAATTTCCGTTTACCCATCACCCCTCTGCTTGCTGACTTACATTGGCTTCCGGTCCATGAACACCTCGATTTTAAAATTCTCATCCTTGTGTTCAAATCCCTCCATGGCCTCGCCATCTATCTCTGTAACATCCTCCAGCCCTACAATGCTGTGAGAACTCTGTGTTCCTCCAATTCTGGCCTCTTTTGCATTCCCGATTTCCTTCACCCCACTATTGGCAGCTGTGCCTTTAGTTGTCTAGTCCCTGAGCTCTGGAATTCCCCACCTAAACCTCTCCTCCTCTCCACCTCTCTCTTCTCCTTTAAGACACGCCGTAAAACCTACTTCTTTGACCAAGCTTTTGGTCACCTGTCGTAATGTCTCCTTTGGTGTCAATTTTTGTTTCTGATTACGCTTCTGTGAATTGCCTTGGAATGCTTTACTACATTAAATGCACTATATAAATGCAAGTTGTTGTTGTAAATGAGTAAAAGACTCCATTAAAATAGTGCAGAAAGAAATTTTGTATGTACACACATATTTATCCTTATAAAGCATTGTATGCAAGTTTGGATATCCAAATTCAAAAGGATTATGATACAGTGGAGAAAATTCAGAGAAGAGTAACAAGGATGATTCCAGACTTAGGGCTGTTACCACTGGAAGAAAGATTGAGAAGAACTATAATCCAAAATCTTAAATGCCGAAAGGCATGGATAACACCGAAATAGGCTATGTAATTTAAATTGTGGACACAGAACTGGAGGACACTACTAGAAAATTGGCAAACATTAAACAAGACCAAAGATTAGATTATATGCTTTTTTTCCAGAGTTGTAGATATGTCAAATAAACATGCATTGGCAGCTTTAACAAATTGGTCAGTCTGTTGACAATGCAGGTTAAATAAACATGGTTTATTGAAAGGAGTGACCTTGAGTGACTTTTTCTTGATCTGAACTTTATGTTCTTACACACAGTAAGAATTGAAACTAGACTTGTTGAAGAGAGGGATTCTGCTTGAATTAAACTCTTGATGAAAATATTTGATGTATTCTATATTTGTTTCAGGTGTAGAATTCAAATGAATCAAACCATATCCAGTCACTTTCATTATGTCATATTTATGAGCATAACATTTAAATACAAAATTCTTATCCAAGCACACAATGTTCTTCAATTATCCATTTGTTCATACTCGACATATTGGATATAGTCAACCTGCTGTAGGGTCACCTAGAGCTCACAGCATACTTCAAAACCTAATCATTTCTGTGTAAAATCTGCTTTTGTTCAGCATTTTGGATTAGTTTTGTTTAGAATGAATTGCTGAATAAATAATTCTGTGAATAAATCTGTGGTAATCTCTGCATTACTCCCAGTGTCACATGCTGGTGAGTACAAAAACAGGAAGGTAGGCAGGTGAATGCGTGGCTGAAGAAGTGACACATGAGGTAGGGCTTCAGATTCCTGGGGAATTGGGACCAGTTCTGGGGCAGGAGGGGCCTGTACAAGGCGGACGGGTTGCACCTGAACAGGGCTGGGACCAATGTCCTCGCGGGGAGGTTAACTAATGCTGTGGGGGAGGGTTTAAACTAATTTGGCAGGGGGAGGGGAAACAAGACGTGGCAGCAGAGAGGAGGGACAAGGTGCATAGAGAACTACCAGGGGCAAATAGCAACAGAATAAAGAATAGTGTAGAAAAAGCAGGAATTAGATGGATGAAAAAAGCAAAGCAGACTAGCATGGTGTTGGAATGCATGTCTGTTAATGCGAGGAGTGTTACAAATAAGGTTGATGAACTGCAGGCACAAGTTGCCACATGGGGTTATGGTATAGTGGCTATAACCGAGACCAGGCTTAAACATGGGCAGGAATGGGAACTAAACATTCCTGGCTACAATGTATTCAGAAGAGATAGGGAAGGAAAAAAGACAGGGTGGGTGGCAGTATTGATCAAGGATAATATTACAGTTCTACCGAGGGACGATATACTAGATGGTTCAAAGACTGAATCTATTTGGTTGGAGTTAAGGAACAGAAAAGGAGCTATTACATTGCTGGGTGTTTACTATAGACCCCCAAATATTGAGAAGGAGATAGAGGAGCAAACCTGTAGGCAAATTTCAGAGAAATATAAAGATTATAGAGCAGTAATAGTCGGGGACTTCAATTACCCTAATATAGATTGGGAAAAAAACAGTATAAAGAGCAAGGAGGGTGAAGAATTCCTAAAATGTGTACAGGAGAACTTTCTTAATAAGTATATTTCTAGCTCGACGAGGAAGGAAGCAGTGCTGGATCTGGTTCTGGGGAATGCAATAGGGCAAGATTGTGTTTAAGTGGGAGAACATCTGGGTAATAGTGATCATAATACAATTAGGTTTAAAGTAGTTACAGAAAGGGACAAAGAAAAATCAACGGTGAAAATACCCAACTGGAAGAGAGACAATTTTAGTGATTTGAGAAGGGTTCTAGCACAGGTGGATTGGAAACAAAGATTGACCAAGAAAACAGTAAATGAGCAATGGCAGGCATTCAAGGCAGAGATGGTTCAGGTCCAAACCAAACATATTGCCACAAGGAGGAAAGATGGGGCATCCAAAGCTAGAGCTCCCTGGATGATAAAGGAAATAAAGGTTAAAATAAAACAGAAAAAGGAGATTTATGACAAATGTCAGGTACAGAATACAGTAGAAAACCAGGCAGAATACAGAGAGTGCAGGAAAAAAATGAAAAAGGATATAAGAAGGACAAAGAGAGAATATGAGAAAAGATTAGCGGGTAACATTAAAGGGAACCCAAAAATCTTTTATAAAGATATAAAAAGTAAAAGAATAGTTAAAGGAATGGTGGGGCTGATTAGAGACAAAGAAGGAAATCTTCTTGTGGAGGCAGAAGGCATGACTGAGGTACTGAATGAGTTCTTTGCATTTGTCACAAAAGAAGAGGATGAAGCTAATGTTGCAGTAGAGGAGGAGCGAGTAGAGATAATAGATAGGATAAAAATAGATAGAAAGGAGGTGCTAAATAGGCTGGCATCACTCAAAGTTAATAAGTCATCTGGTCCAGATGGATGCATCCTATGCTGCTGAGTGGAGATAGCAGAAACTGACTACAGTCTTTCAATCCTTCTTGGATATGGGAGTGGTGCCAGAGGACTGGAGGATTGCAAATGTTACACCCCTATTCAAAAAAGGGGAGAGGGATAAACCTGGTAACTACAGGCCAATCAGTCTAACGTCAATGGTGGGAAAACTTCTAGAGACCATTGTCAAGGACAAAATTAATTCTCACTCGGAGAAGCATGAGTTAATAAGGGAAAGCCAACACAGATTTGTTAAAGGCAAATCATGTCTGACTAACCTGATTGAGTTCTTTGATGAAGTATCAGAGAGGGTTGATGAAGGTATTGCAGTAGATGTTGTATGTATGGACTTTCAAAAGGCATTTGATAAAGTACCACATTAAAAAACTTACTCGGAAAATAGAAGCACATGGGATTAAAAGGACGGCGTTAACTTGGGTATGTAGTTGACTAAGGGATAGGAGGCAAAGAGTAGTGATGAACAGACGTTTTTCTGACTGGAGGGAAGTATTCAGTAGGGTCCCCAGGGATCGGTATTAGGACCACTGCTTTTCTTGCCATATATAAATGACCAGGACTTGGGTTTAGGGAGTACAATTTCAAAATTTGCAGATGATACATAACTTGGCAATGGAATAAATAGTGAGGAGGATAGTAGCAGACTTCAGGAGGACATAGACAGACTGGTGAAATGGGCAGACACATGACAGATGCAAATTAATGCAGATAAGTGTGAAATGATGCACTTTGGGAGGAACAAAAACTTTGGGAGAGGCAGTATAATCTAAATAGTACTATTTTGAGGGGGGTGCAAGAGCAGAGGGACCTGGGGGTGCTTATTCACAAATCTTTGAAGGTGGCAGGGCAAGTTGATAATGCGTTCAAGAATGCAGTGCGCAAGCTTTGTAAATAGGGGCATTGAATACAAAAACAAGGAAGTCATGCTAAACCTTTTTAAATCATTGGTTAGTCCTCAGCTGGAGTATTGTGTACAATTCTGGGCACCACATTTAAGGAAGGAGGTCCAGACCTTCGAGAGGGTACAGAGGAGGTTTACCAGAAATGATACCAGGGATGAGGGATGTCAGTTATGTTGAGAGATTGGAGAAGCTGGGGTTGTTCTCCTTAGAGCTTGAGAATTTGGCACGAGTGGGACTCTGTGGTAAAGTGGTGGGTGAATTGAAATTAAAATTTAGTTTAAAATTTAACTTAGAACTTTAAAACTTTAAAAGAAACTGCAAGTTAGCAAGTTAGTTAATAGTTAACAGACACTACAAGTCAGTGGCAGTTAACAGTTAACAGTCAGTCAGCTGTAAATGAATGCCTGAATAGAGGGTAATTATGGTGAGCTGGAAGCTGATTGGTGTTCTCAAAAGGTGTTTAAAGTGGAAAGTTATCCGGTGAAGCACAGAGTGCATCGCAAAGAGAGTGGATCATGAACTGAGTGTGAACTTGAGAATTTGGTGAGAGTGGGAATCAGGTGCTAATTTTTTTTAAAAAGAAGCAAAAAATAAAACCAAAACAGACTAAAAAGTAATTACCTATAAATAAATAAAGACTAAGATATGGCAGAGCAGGTTGTGTGTCTGGACAGCAGTATGTGAGAGTTTGTGGACATTGAGAATGTCCCAAATGAACACATCTGCAGTAGATGTCTCTGCCCCAAATCAGTACAGCTCAGAGTCATTGAGATGGAGTGTGAGTTGGAGACACTCTGACACATAAGGGAGGGGGAGACGTATCAGGATAGTTTGCTCCAGACCGCAGTCACACCTTGTGGAGAAGTACAGGATCGGAACGGGTTCGTGTGACCGATAGTGTACAAAGTAAGGGGAACCCAGGTGAAATAGAGAGCAAGGATCCACAGAAACTGATCCTATCCAACAGGTACAATGTACTTGCTAACTGTGAGGATAAGGATAAAGACTGTTGGAAGGTCAGCCAGAATGCTGACCATGGCGCCCTGCAGCAGGAGGCTGTCCAAAAGTTGGGGGGGGAGGAGGAGGAGGAGAAGGAGAAGTGTGATGTGGTAGTTGTAGGGGATTCAATAATTAGGGGGACAGATGTAAGCAGGATTGAGAGTCCCACATGGCATGTTGCCTATCTGGTGCCAGGGTGAGGGACACCTGTATAGGAAAGAGTAGGCAAGAGGTCCTGTTCAGAGAGTGTCAGGAACTGAATTTTAAAAAAAAGGACCTCAAGGGTTATAATCTCTGGATTATTACCCGAGCCATGTGTAAATTGCCGTAGGGATAAACAGATTAGTGAGGTGAACATGTGACTGAAGGAGGGGTTCCATTTCATGGGACACTGGCACCAGTACTGGGACAGGAAGGAATTGTACCGTTGGGACGGGCTCCACTTGAACCAGGCTGGGACCAGGGTCCTGGTGGAAAGGATAAATAGAGCGGTCACAAGCACTTTAAACTAATAAATGGGGAGGGGCTTAGGTGGAAAAGGTAGTATAAATAATAATTCTAAAACAAATGAAAAGGAAGAGAGTAGAGTAATAGTCAGAAATTATGCTTTAGGCACTACAGGTAAAGGGAAAACTAAAAGATGTAAAGTAATTAAATCAGAAGAGAGAAATAAGAAATGTGTGAGAAAAACAATATTAGAGCAGAAGGACAGGTTTGGGTGTGTGGCCCAAATAAGCGTTCTTTATACAAACGCACGGTGTATAAGGAACAACTTGATTGAATTGCAGGTGCAAATTCAACTTTGAGGGTACAACGTGGTAGTCATTACTGAGACATGGCTGCAAGACGGTCAGGACTGGGAACTGAATATACCAGGTTATAAGGTCCATAGGAAGGATAGGGAAACTGGTAGAGGGGGAGGAGTAGCCTTAATGATGAAGAATGAAATTACGTCAGTGATAAGAGAGGATATAACGAGAGGTATGCAGGCAGTGGAGACTTTATGGGTAGAATTAAGAAATAGAAAAGGATTTAAGACTGTAGTGGGAGTTGTGTATAGGCCCCCTGTTAACAGCTACAAATGCAGAGATTAGACAAGCATGTAGCAAAGGCAGAAGGGTTTTAATGGGGGATTTTAACTTTCATGTAGATTGGGATAAGCAGACGAGCTCATGTCAGAAAGGTAGCGAATTTCTTGATTGTGTTCAGAACAGCTTTCTGCAACAATATGTCATATAACCAATAAGGAGGCAGGCCATATTAGATTTAATAATGAGTAATGAGCCAGATTTAGTTAACAGCCTAATGGTGCATGAACATTTATCTAATAGCGATCATAATATGACCGAGTTCAATGTTGTTTGAAAGGGAGAAAATGCATCAGCAACTAAGATCCTATATTTAGGTAAGGCCGACTTCAACGGGATAAGACAGAGACTGTCCACAGTAAATTGGGCAAATCTATTATGGGTAAAACAACTGAAGATTAGTGGGGGGTGTTCAAAAAAGAATTTAACGTGCTACAGAACCGGTTTATACCTTTACTTGCCAAAAAAAACAGCCATGGACGACAAAAGAGATAAGGAACAACATAAAACTAAAAGAAAAAGCATACGAAAATGCAAAAAATAGCACAGTTCCTGGCGACTAAAAGAAGTTAGGGAAGAGATAGCAGAGGCACTATTACATATATATATAATTACATATATATAAAATTTCATTACAAAAGGGAACAGTGCCAGAGGACTGGCAAACAGCTAACGTGATTCCTATATTTAAAAAGGGATATAGAACCAGTCCAGGGAACTATAGACCCAGTTTGCTTAACATTGGCAGTAGGAAAGATAATTGAATCCTTATTCAGATGTAATAGACAAACATCTGGAAATCAAAAGTATAATAAAGAATAGTCAGCACAGATTTCAAAGGGAAGGTCATGCTTGATCAACCTTATTGAATTCTTTGAAGGAGTAACAGAAAGTGTAGACAAGCGTAATGTAATAGATGTAATATATTTGGATTTTCAAAAGGCCTTCGATAAGGTACCACATAGTAGACCCATGACTAAGGTGGAATCAGGGGACAAGTAACAGAATGGATAGCAAGCTGGCTACAAAACAGAAAGCAGAGAGTATGAGTTAAAGGTAGTTACACAGACTGGCAAAAGATGAGAAGTGGTGTTCCACAAGGATCAGAGCTGGGACTACTGTTGTTCACCATTTACATAACGAGTTGGAATCGGAAGTACAATTTCTAAATTTGCGGACGACATCACATTGTGGGGGGGGCGGTGGGTATCGTTAATAATGAGGAGGACTGTTACAAAATGCAGGAAGACATTAATAAACTTGCAGAATGGTCATATAATTGGCAAAAGAAGTTCAAAATAAGTAAGTGTGAGGTATTACATTTTGGTAGGAAGAATAAGGAGGCCACGTACTCCTCAGAAAATAAGAGTCTAAATGGGGTAGAGAAGCAGAGGGATCTAGGGGTACAGATACACAAATCACTAACAGTATCAACTCAGGTTAATAGGCCATAAAAACAAAGCAAACCAAGCAATGGGGTTCATTTCTAGAGGGATAGAATTGAAAAGCAGAGAAGTTATGTTAAACTTGTATAGAACCTTGGTTAGACCTCACTTGGAGTACTGTGCACAGTTCTGGTCTCCATATTGTAAAAGGGATATAGAGGCACTGGGGAAGGTGCAAAAAAGATTTACTAGGATGATGCCGGAACTGAAGTTATACCTATTCAGGAAAGATTGAGCAGGCTGGGGTGATCTTTTCTCTAGAAAAGAGAAGACTGAGGGGTGACCTGATAGAGGTCTTTAAGGTTCTGAAAGGGTTTGATAGGGTAGACATAGAGAAGATGTTTCCACTTGTGGAGAGACCAGAACTAGGGGCCGTAAAAACAAGATGGTCACTAATAGATCCAATAGGGAATTCAGGAGAAACTACTTAACCCAGGGAGTGGTTTAAAATGTGGAACTTGCTACCACAAGTAATAGTTGAGGCGATTAGCATAGATGAGTTTAAGGGGAAGTTGGATAAACACATGAGGGAGAAAGGACTATAAGGATATGTTGATAGGGTTAGATGAAGGAGGGAGGGAGAAGGCTCATATGGAGCATAAACACTGGCATGGACCTGCTGGGCCAGATGGCCTGTTTCTGTGCTGTACACTCCATGTCATTCTATGTAAATTGGCTATTTTTAACCTGAGTTGACAGAAATTCTACATCCAAGCATAAATTTCTTGTCAAACTAGCGATCCATTTATCAAGATTCAACCATCTATCACTTCATAACTGGCTGAAAAAAAGGTGTTATTTGGGCAAACTTGATGATAAAATTGGGTGTAGATCCTTATCACCCACTTTGTGCATTGTGCGGATTTCTGGCATTGGAAATGGGCTAGGAAGGTCTTGCTTGAAACAAGCAGGAGTGACTTTGTAGATTGTTAATGAAGGTTGGGTGATTAAATGCCAGTGTTCCACCATACATTACCTCGGATGATCTTGGCGTCTATATATGTTGCAACGCTGGAATGATGTCCTGGAGTGTCGGGAAGGACCACCCTCCTTGTAACTACCTCATGCAGCATCTCCTTTACTTCAGTTTCCATCATTGTTGGGTGCTGAGCCACTCCCTCTCTTCCCTACAGAGGCTGTTTTGTACTTCCAGATGGATTTTCATTTCACTTCAATTTTGCTGTCGCTACTTACCCCTCTCCTCGTTTAGCCTTAATAAAGGCTGTCAAAGGCTTGAGCATTTCCAAAGGCTGTAAAAATGTTCTACTTCACCACCACCTCTCTCGAACCTTCCACTGCCTCTGATCTGCCACGCTGCTTGTCAGACATCCAGTACTAGATGAGCAGAAATTTACTCCAAATAAATACTGGGAAGACTGAAACCAATGTCTTCGGTCCCCGTCATAAACTTTGTTCCCTAGCCACTGACTCTACCCCTCTCCCTGGCCACTAAGGCTGAACTAGACCATTTGCAACCTTGGCGTCCTATTCGACCCTGAGATGAGCTTCTGACCACATATCTGCTCCATCAACAAGACCACCTACTTCCACCTCAGTAACATCGCCTAGCTCCGCCCCTGCTTCAGCTCACCTGCTGCTGAAACTCTCATCCATGCCTTTTGTTACCTCTAGACTTGACTATTCCAATGCTCTCCTTGCTGGTCTCCCAGCTTCCACCCTCCATAAACTTGAGCTCATCCAAAACTCTGCTGCCCGTATCCTAACTCACACCAAGTCCCATTCACCCATCACCCCTCTACTTGCTGACCTACATTGGCTCCTTTTTAAAAAAATTCTCATCCTTGTTTTCAAATCCTTCCATGGCCTCATCCCTCCCTAGCTCTGTAACCTCCTCCAGCCCTATAACCCTCCGAGATCTTTGCGCTCCTCCAATTCTGGCCTTTTGCGCATCCCCGATTTTAATCGCTCCACCATTGGTGGCCGTGCCTTCGGCTGCCTAGGCCCTAAGCTCTGGAATTCCCTCCCTAAACCTCTCCGCCTCTCTACCTCTTTCTGCTCCTTTTAAGATGCTCCTTAAAAACTTTCTTTTGACCCAGCTTTTGGTCACCTGTCCCAATATCTTCTTATGTGGCTTGTTGTCAAATTTTGTTCGATAACGTTTCTGTGAAGCACCGTGGGACGTTTTACTATGATAATGGTGCTATATAAATGCAAGTTGTTGTTGTTGTTGTGCCCCTTATTCCCTTAATTGACTGCATCCTTTTAAAATTCACCTGAATCTCAATTTCTGGTCTCACCACTAGACACTTCCCTGCACACAACAACAACTTGCATTTATATTTGCACACAAGCAAAGCTGCACCTGGAGCTATGAATAACTGAGAATGGGCTGACCAGTGAAAATCATGATGAACTCCCAAATTTGATCTTGTAGGAACCGATGTGAAATTTTAGTTTGCCGACTTCCTGCCTCAAACTTGATAGCAGTGGCAAAGTTCACAATGGCAGAATATACCGATATTACATTGAGCTCGCTGAAGGGCTCACGTAAGTATTACCTGTGGGCTGGAGTGGTGGCAAGCTTACACCTGATAGGGTTCCTGTTGTCTGTGTCATCCAGAATCTGTTGCATTACCTTGGTGATATGAAAAAGATTTAAATGTTTACTAGCTAAAAAAATGTAACTCTGTTCATACAGCCAACTACAGGAAGACTTAAACAACCATAAATGTAGGAGCTGGTTGGCTTTGATAATAAGGGTGGGAAGCTGCTACACATGAAATATAGAAAATCCCCAACTGGATGAACCCAATGGATTTAACAAACTATTAAGATAATTTGCAATTAAAAATAAGCATGGCTGTGAAATACAGTGGATGCAGGAAGTGCCAAATTAATTTAGAATGGGTGGAAAGGAAATGTACAATGGTGGGAGCATTCCTAGTGGAATCATAATTTAATAGTAGAAATCATTGATATAGTGATGCCATCATCGGGATCTGATATGCATATGTAAAGAAGGATCTCATGGGCTTTGGGTGAGTGTTCTTGCCGCCTGCTCAGTAAAGCAAGTTAAAATTGTGGGTGGCGAGTTCCTGCCGGCTCCAGGTAGATTACTCCAGTAAGGAACTTGGAGACTTTTCAACTGCCTACCTGCCCGATTTCTGCCGACAGTATAGGGTTAAAATTGCTCCCTTTCAAACATCCTTGGATATGGAAGTTGTGCCAGAGGATTGGTGGTTTGCCGATGTAACACCTCTGTTCAAAAAAGGAGTAATGGATAAACCTAGTAACCAGAGATCAGCCAGCCTAACATCAGTCGTGTGTAAGCTTCCAGAGGCGATTCTATGGAGATAAAATTAATACTCAACTAGAAATACATGAGTTACTCAAGGACAGCCAGCATGAATTTGTAAAAGGCAAATCATATATGATGAAATGTAATAGAGGTCTTTGAGGAAATAACTGAATGTATTGATAAAGGAAATGCAGTGAAAGTTGTGCATATGGATTTTCAAAAGGTATTTGATAAGGTGCTCCGCAGGATTGTTGATAAAATGAAGGCAAATGGTATTAAGGAGAATGTGGCAACATGGACCGCAAGTTGGTTAAAGGACAGAATTTTTTTATTTTTTATTTATTCGTTCACGGGATGTGGGCGTCGCTGGCGAGGCCAGCATTTATTGCCCATCCCTAATTGCCCTTGAGAAGGTGGTGGTGAGTCGCCATCTTGAACCGCTGCAGTCCGTGTGGTGACGGTTCTCCCACAGTGCTGTTCGGAAGGGAGTTCCAGGATTTTGACCCAGCGACAATGAAGGAACGGCGATATATTTCCAAGTCAGGATGGTGTGTGACTTGGAGGGGAACGTGCAGGTGGTGTTGTTCCCATGCGCCTGCTGCTCTTGTCCTTCTAGGTGGTAGAGGTCGCGGGTTTGGGAGGTGCTGTCGAAGAAGCCTTGGCGAGTTGCTGCAGTGCATCCTGTGGATGGTGCACACTGCAGCCACAGTGCGCCGGTGGTGAAGGGAGTGAATGTTTAGGGTGGTGGATGGGGTGCCAATCAAGCGGGCTGCTTTGTCCTGGATGGTGTCGAGCTTCTTGAGTGTTGTTGGAGCTGCACTCATCCAGGCAAGTGGAGAGTATTCCATCACACTCCTGACTTGTGCCTTGTAGATGGTGGAAAGGCTTTGGGGAGTCAGGAGGTGAGTCACTCATCGCAGAATACCCAGCCTCTGACCTGCTCTTGTAGCCACAGTATTTATATGGCTGGTCCAGTTAAGTTTCTTGTCAATGGTGACCCTCAGGATGTTGATGGTGGGGGATTCGGCGATGGTAATGCCGTTGAATGTCAAGGGGAGGTGGTTAGACTCTCTCTTGTTGGAGATGGTCATTGCCTGGCACTTGTCTGGCACGAATGTTACTTGCCACTTATCAGCCCAAGCCTGGATGTTGTCCAGGTCTTGCTGGATGCGGGCTCGGACTGCTTCATTATCTGAGGGGTTGCGAATGGAACTGAACACTGTGCAATCATCAGCGAACATCCCCATTTCTGACCTTATGATGGAGGGAAGGTCATTGATGAAGCAGCTGAAGATGGTTGGGCCGAGGACACTGCCCTGAGGAACTCCTGCAGCAATGCCCTGGGGCTGAGATGATTGGCCTCCAACAACCGCTACCATCTTCCTTTGTGCTAGGTATGACTCCAGCCACTCGAGAGTTTTCCCCCTAATTCCCATTGACTTCAATTTTACTGGGGCTCCTTGGTGCGACACTCGGTCAAATGCTGCCTTGATGTCAAGGGCAGTCACTCTCACCTCACCTCTGGAATTCAGCTCTTTTGTCCATGTTTGGACCAAGGCTGTAATGAGGTCTGGAGCCGAGTGGTCCTGGCGGAACCCAAACTGAGTATCGGTGAGCAGGTTATTGGTGAGTAAGTGCCGCTTGATAGCACTGTCGACGACACCTTCCATCACTTTGCTGATGATTGAGAGTAGACTGATGGGGCGGTAATTGGCCGGATTGGATTTGTCCTGCTTTTTGTGGACAGGACATACCTGGGCAATTTTCCACATTGTCGGGTAGATGCCAGTGTTGCAGCTGTACTGGAACAGCTTGGCGAGAGGCGCAGCCAGTTCTGGAGCACAAGTCTTCAGCACTACAGCTGGGATGTTGTCGGGGCCCATAGCCTTTGCTGTATCCAGTGCACTCAGCCGTTTCTTGATATCACGTGGAGTGAATCGAATTGGCCGAAGACTGGCTTCCGTGATGGTGGGGATATCGGGAGGAGGCTGAGATGGATCATCCACTCGGCACTTCTGGCTGAAGATGGTTGCAAACGCTTCAGCCTTGTCTTTTGCACTCACGTGCTGGACTCCGCCATCATTGAGAATGGGGATGTTTGCAGCGCCTCCTACTCCCGTTAGTTGTTTAATTGTCCACCACCATTCACGACTGGATGTGGCAGGACTGCAGAGCTTTGATCTGATCCGTTGGTTGTGGAATCGCTTAGCTCTGTCTATAGCATGTTGCTTCCGCTGTTAGCATGCATGTAGTCCTGAGCTGTAGCTTCACCAGGTTGGCACCTCATTTTTAGGTACGCCTGGTGCTGCTCCTGGCATGCTCTTCTACACTCCTCATTGAACCAGCTGTGATTAATGGATGTTTTTCAGGCACTGTGTTTAACTATGAAGAGGACTGCTGGTGACTTCATGACATAGACAAATTAATACATTGGATCGATGGATGTCAGTTTAAAAATTAATGCAGAGAAATGTGAAATGATACATTTTGTGAGGAAGAATAAGGGGAGACCATGGGCCTTAAATTGGAAAAGCTTTTGAAGGAGTAGAGACAAAGGGGTTCAGATTCACAAATCTTTACAAGTAGTTTGTAAAAAAGCATATGGAATCCAAGGTTTTATAACTAAGGGTATAGAGTACAAAAGCAAAGAAGTAATGCCAAACCTATACAGATCGTTGGTTAGAACGCAGTTAGAATATCATGTCCAATTTTGGGCCCTTACTTTAGGAAGGATATCAAGGCCATGGAGAGGGTGCAGAAGAGATTCACTTGGATGGTACCAGGGATGAGTGGTTTAGTAATGATGCTGAGAGGATGTTACCCCTCATGGGGGAATCTAAAACTAGGGGGCATAGTCTCAGAATAAGGGGTCGCCCGTTTAAGACGGAAATGAGGAGGAATTTCTTCTCCCAGAGGGTCGTGAATCTTTGGAATTCTTTACCCCAAAAAGCTGTGGAGGCTGAGTCATTGAACACATTCAAGGCTGAGTTGGACAAATTTTTGAACAGCAAGGGAGTCAAAGGATATGGGGAAAAGGCGAGAAAGTGGAGTTGAGGTAAAAATCAGATCAGCCATGATCTCATTAAATGGCGGAACAGGCTGGAAGGCCAAATGGCCTACTCCTGCTCCTATCTCTTATGGTCTTATGGAAAGACTACAGAAATTGGGGCTCTTTTATTAGAATAAAGAAGGCCAAGAGAAGAGTTGATAGTCAAAATTGAGAGGTTTTAATGAAGTAAATTGTAAAAACCAATTTTCACCAGTCTGTGTGTTGATAATTAGAGGGTATAAATTTAAGATCATCACCAAAAAAAATCAAGTGAGAGATAGAAGATTTTTATTATTATGCAGAGGTTAATTAGGATATGGAATGTTCCACTAGAAACAGCGATGATAGCAGAATCCATAATAGTTTTTAGAAGGGACATGGATAAATATTTGAAAACAAGAAACTTAAAAGTGCAGAGGAATGGGACTAATCTGATAGCTCTTGCAGATGGCTGGCACAGGTGTGATGGGCTGAATGGCATCCTTCTGTGCTGTAAAATTTGTGATACTATGATTTATGCTGCCTTCAATAGAGTTGACCACTCCATCCTCCTGGAATGTCTCTCCTCCGCAGTCCTCCTCTGGAGCACTATTATCTTATGGTTCTACTCTTACCTGTCACATCATAGATACTACATTGCTTATAACAACTTCACTTTCTGTGACCACGTGGTTACCTCTGGTGTATCCCAGACCCCAACTTCTTTATCATTTATATGTTACCTCTTGGCGACAACATTTGGAACCATGGGATCACACTCATCTCTATTTTCATATCTCCAACAGCCCAGAGCTGTTGCCACTTTCTTCATTGCCTCACCAATATAAAGACCTGGATGAGCCTAAACTTCCTTCAGCTAAATGTTGGCAAAACTGAAGTCATCTTCTGGCTTTTGCAAACATCAATGCATCTCTGGCCCTGACTCCATGAACTTCCCTGGCTACTACCTTAGGCTAAGTCTTGGTGTACTGCTTGAGCCAGAGCTTCCTCCCTCACATCCAATCCTTTATACAAATCACCTCTGAAGCATATCCAACTCCACTCCTAGCTCTCCTCTTCTTCCACTGAAACCCGAACCCATGCCTTTATTTTCTCAAGCCTGGGTTTCTTCAAGCCTCTTCTTCTCAGCTTCCTCACTTCCATCCAAAACACTTGCATTCTCACCCGCATTAAGGCTTACATAAATGTCACCACAGTCCTTGCCAAGCTCCCCATGCCAAAGATTTGATTTTAAGATTCTTGATATCAGCTTTTAATCTCTCCATGGCTTCAGTGGTCCCTGTCTCTGCCATCTCTTCCAGCTGTATGTCCTTTTGCATACCAATAACCTGCTCACCAACGCTCAGTTTGGGTTCCGCCAGGACCACTCGGCTCCAGACCTCATTACAGCCTTGGCCCAAACATGGACAAAAGAGCTGAATTCCAGAGGTGAGGTGAGAGTGACTGCCCTTGACATCAAGGCAGCATTTGACCAAGTGTGGCACCAAGGAGCCCTAGTAAAATTGAAGTCAATGGGAATCAGGGGGAAAACTCTCCAGTGGCTGGAGTCATACCTAGCACAAAGGAAGATGGTAGTGGTTGTTGGAGGCCAATCATCTCAGCCCCAGGACATTGCTGCAGGGGTTCCTCGGGGCAGTGTCCTAGGCCCAACCATCTTCAGCTGCTTCATCAATGACCTTCCCTCCATCATAAGGTCAGAAATGGGGATGTTCGCTGATGATTGCAGAGTGTTCAGTTCCATTCGCAACCCCTCAAATAATGAAGCAGTCCGAGCCCGCATGCAGCAAGACCTGGACAACATCCTGGCTTGGGCTGATACGTGGCAAGTAACATTCGCGCCAGACAAGTGCCAAGCAATGACCATCTCCAACAAGAGAGAGTCTGCGGCGAGTGACTCACTTCCTGACTCCCCAAAGCCTTTCCACCATCTACAAGGCACAAGTCAGGAGTGTGATGGAATACTCTCCACTTGCTTGGATGAGTGTAGCTCCAACAACACTCAAGAAGCTCAACACCATCCAGGACAAAGCAGCCCGCTTGATTGGCACCCCATCCACCACCCTAAACATTCACTCCCTTCACCACCGGCGCACTGTGGCTGCAGTGTGTACCATCCACAGGATGCACTGCAGCAACTCGCCAAGGCTTCTTCGACAGCACCTCCCAAACCCACGACCTCTACCACTTAGAAGGACAAGAGCAGCAGGTACATGGGAACAACACCACCTGCACGTTCCCTTCCAAGTCACACACCATCCCGACTTGGAAATATATCGCCGTTCCTTCATCATCGCTGGGTCAAAATCCTGGAACTCCCTTCCTAACAACACTTTGGGAGAACCTTCAGCACACGGACTACAGCGGTTCAAGAAGGCGGCTCACCACCACCTTCTCAAGGGCAATTAGGGATGGGCAATAAATGCTGGCCTTGCCAGCGATGCCCACATCCCATGAACGAATAAAAAAAAATACTCTCAGCTCCTCCATTACCAATCTGCTTCTCATTCTCCACTCTTTCTGGTCCAGCTGCTCTTCCTAGCATTACAGCCCTGTCCTCTGGAGCTCACTCTGCCAGAACCTTCACCTCATCAGCTCCCTCCCTGCTTTCAAAAGTCTCCTTCAGACTTCTCTTTGACTATGCTCTTACCCCTTCCTCACCCCTCTTTTTCATTCCTCCCTCCTGGTCGGTGTCTATTAATTGTTCACTGCCTTGTAAAGCATTCTGAGATGTCTCCCTGTACATAAGAAGTAAATGTAACTTTTTCTTGTAAAGTTAAATATAATTTATATAATTCTGATTTGTTTTATTTTATTTCTAATCTTATTATTGACCCCCTCCCTTCCATGAGCTCATCTTCTTTCCATAGTTGTTATTCACTTTAGAAGTGTCGCTAAATTTGCTATCTACCAGAAAATCTAGATAAGGGGACCGAGTGTAATGTATCCAAGTTTGCTGACAGTACAAAGCTAGGTGGGAAAGTTGTGAGGAGGACACAGAGGCTGCAAAGGGATATCGGCAGGTTAAGTGAGTAGGCAAGAAGGTGGCAGATGGAGTATAATGTGGGGAAATGTAAAATTATTCACTTTGGTAGGAAGAATAGAAAAGCTGAGAGACTAAGAAATGTTGGTATTCAGTTGGTGTCCTTTTACACGAATCACAAAGTTAACCTGCAGGTACAACAAGCAATTAGGAAGGCAAATGGTATGTTAGCCTTTATTGCAAGGGGGTTGGAGTGTAAGAGTAAGGTCTGTTCTGACGAAAGGTCTTCGACCTGAAACGTTAACTCTGTTTCTTTCCTTCACAGATGCTGTCTGACTTGCTGAGCTTCTCCAGCATTTTCTGTTTTTATTTCAGATTTCCAGCATCCGCAGTATTTTGCTTTTGATATAAGAGTAAGGAGGTCTTGTTGCAATTATATAGGGCTCTAGTGAGACCACACCTGGAGTACTGTGTACAGTTTTGGTCTCCTAACCTAAGGAAGGATATACTTGCCTTCGAGGGGGTGCAATGAAGGTTCATTAGATTGATTCCTGGGATGAGAGGGTTGTCCTTTGAGGAGAGATTGAGTAAAATGGGCCTATATTCTCCAGAATTTAGAAGAATGAGAGGTGATCTCCTTGAAATGTATAAAATTCTTAGAATAATTGACAGGTTAGATGTAGAGAGGTTGTTTCCCCTGGCTGGAGAGTCTAGAACTAGGGGACATAGTCTCAAGATAAAGAGTCGGCCATTTAGGACCGAGATGAGGAAAAATTTCTTCACTGAGGGTTGTGAATCTTTGACATTCTGTACTCCAGAGGGCTGTGGATGCTGTGTTGTTGAGTATTTTCAAGATGTGGAGATGCCGGTGATGGACTGGGGTTGACAATTGTAAACAATTTTACAACACCAAGTTATAGTCCAACAATTTTATTTGAAAATCACAAGCTTTCGGAGGCTTCCTCCTTCCTCAGGTGAATGTGGAAATGAAATCCTCGAACCTTTCGCATTTATAAATCACAGAACAATACCTGGTGATTACAGATAGTCTTTCCAACTGCCCGTTGCCAAGGCAATCAAAGTGTTCAGACAGAGAGGTGTTACCTACAGGGCCACCGAATATACAAATAACCAAAAAAAAACAGAGAGAGAGAGGCAGAAACATAGAAACATCCGGAAGGAAGAGAAAGACAGCAAATGACCCGTTATATTAAAAACAGATAACTTTTGTTCGCTGGTGGGGTTACATGTAGCGTGAAATGAACCCAAGATCCCGGTTGAGGTCGTCATCATGGGTGTGGAACTTGGCTATCAATTTCTGCTCGACGATTTTGCGTTGTCGTGTGTCTCGAAGGCCGCCTTGGAGAACGCTTACCCGAAGGTCGGTGGCTGAATGTCCTTGACTGCTGAAGTGTTCCCCGACTGGGAGGGAACCCTCCTGTCTGGTGATTGTTGCGCGGTGTCCGTTCATCCGTTGTCACAGCGTCTGCATGGTCTCGCCAATGTACCATGCTCTGGGGCATCCTTTCCTGCAACGTATGAGGTAGGCAACATTGGCCGAGTCACAGGAGTATGAACCATGCACCTGGTGGGTGGTGTCTTCTCGTGTGATGGTGGTATCTGTGTCGATGATCTGGCATGTCTTGCAGAGGTTACCGTGGCAGGGTTGTGTGGTGTCGTGGACGCTGTTCTCCTGAAAGCTGGGTAATTTGCTGCGAACGATGGTCTGTTTGAGGTTGGGTGGCTGTTTGAAGGCGAGTAGTGGAGGTGTGGGGATGGCCATAGCGAGGTGTTCGTCGTCATTGATGACATGTTGAAGGCTGCAAAGAACATGGCGTAGTTTCTCCGCTCCGGGGAAGTACTGGACGACGAAGGGTACTCTGTTGGTTGTGTCCCGTGTTAGTCTTCTGAGGAGGTCTATGCGATTTTTTGCTGTGGCCCGTCGGAACTGTCGATCGATGAATCGAGCGTCATATCCCGTTCTTACTAGGGCGTCTTTCAGCGTCTGTAGGTGTCCATCGCGTTCCTCCTCGTCTGAGCAGATCCTGTGTATTCGCAGGGCCTGTCCATAGGGGATGGCCTCTTTGACGTGGTTAGGGTGGAAGCTGGAAAAGTGGAGCATCGTGAGATTGTCCGTGGGCTTGCGGTAGAGTGAGGTGCTGAGGTGCCCGTCTTTGATGGAGATTCGTGTGTCCAAGAAAGAAACTGATTCTGAGGAGTAGTCCATGGTGAGCTTGATGGTGGGATGGAACTTGTTGATGTTATCGTGTAGTCTCTTTAGTGATTCTTCGCCGTGGGTCCATAGAAAGAAAATGTCGTCGATGTATCTGGTGAATAGTGTTGGTTGAAGGTCCTGTGCAGTGAAGAAGTCCTGCTCGAACTTGTGCATGAAAATGTTGGCGTATTGGGGTGTGAATTTGGTCCCCATGGCTGTTCCGTGTTTTTGGGTAAAGAACTGGTTATCGAAGGTGAAGACATTGTGATCGAGGATGAAGCGGATGAGTTGTAGGATGGCGTCTGGAGATTGGCTGTTGTTGGTGTTGAGTATTGATGCTGTCGCAGCGATGCTGTCATCGTGGGGGATACTGGTGTAGAGTGCCGAGATGTCCATCGTGGTGAGAAATGTTCCTGGTTCAACTGGTCCGTGGGTACTGAGTTTTTGTAGGAAGTCTGTAGTGTCGCGACAGAAGCTGGGGGTTCCCTGTACGATGGGTTTCAGGATGCCCTCGATGTATCCAGAGAGGTTCTCACACAGGGTTCTGTTGCCTGATATGATAGGACGTCCGGGTGTGTTGGCTTTGTGTATCTTTGGGAGGCAGTAGAAGTCTCCCATGCGGGAAGTACGTGGGATGAGAGCGCGTAGGATGCTTTGAAGGTCTGGATCGAAGGTCTTGATCAGTTTGTTGAGCTGGTGGGTGTGTTCTTTGGTTGGATCTGCGGGTAACCGTCTGTAGTGTTCCTGGTTGTCCAGTTGTCGGTGTGCTTCTTTGCAATAGTCCGTTCTGTTCTGTATGACGATGGCTCCTCCTTGTTTGATGACGATGTTGCGGTTGGTCTTGAGAGCGTTGATGGCGTTGCGTTGTGCTCGGGTGACATTCTGGACTGTCTTCTGAGTGCGGCTGATGAATCTGGCATTGACGCATTTCCTGACAGCTTGAGCATACATGTCAAGCTGAGGGCAGCGACCCTCCGGAGGAGTCCAGTTTGACTCTTTCCTCTTCGGTTGCTATACCGCAGATCCCTCTGTCTGCTGTTCCGGATCGTTGATTGTCTCATTGGGTTCGCTGCTGAAATCTTGGGGTTTGTGGAAGAATTCCCGGAGCCTCATTCTCCTGATGAATTCCTCTGTGTCCGCTGCGAGACTAATGGGGTCCATTTTGGTAGTGGGGCAGAAATTGAGCCCTCGGCTGAGAACTTCGATTTCGTCTGGTTGAAGGGTGTGGTCGGACAAATTGACGATAGACTTCCCTGTGGTTGCAACCGTTGTCCCAGGGGAAGCTTGGTCGATGCTGGTGGTGATGCCGAGTTTCTCAAGCTTCCTGCTCTTGGTTTTCATGTAGGCGGCGTCGTTCCGTTGTCTCGTCTGTTTGGCGGTATCTCGTAGCTGGTCTGCTGTGTCCTGAGTACAGGTTGAGAGTATGGACTCTATCTTAGTTTCGAGGTTGCGGCGTCTGCTGTAGAGTTGGTGTACGAGATGGTTGTGGAGTGTGCGAGAGGTACGACGGCAGAGTCTCTCAGCGTAATCCGAGTTGTATGTGGACTTGAGTGGGTTCGTGATCTGTAGTCCTTTCGGGATCTTGTCTGCTTTCTTGCAGCTCTGTAATAACTTGATATCTGTGTCTATATGCGCGATCTTCTTGGATATCCTTTCCACTGTGAGTATTTTCAAGACTGAGATCGATGGATATTTGGACAGTAAGGGAATCGAGGGATATGGGGATAGGGCAGGGAAGTGGAGTTGAGGTATAAGATCAGCCATGATCTTATTGAATGGTGGAGCAGGCTCGAGGAGCCGTATGGCCTACTCCTGCTCCTATTTCTTATATTCTTATACTTTCCACCTCGGTGAGATTTCACCATGTTCAGTTCAATATAACTTGAATGATTCCATAGAGGGTTGCCCCAGATGTTGTTGTGGGAGTATGAAATTACCAGACGGATGCATAAACTAACTTTTGATTCCCGGTTAAAATGATCAGGGATTCATACCAGCTGTTTATACTAGCTTGATGCGTAGTTCCTATTTCATAGCACCACACAAACCAATGAGAAGAGCAAAAAGACCAGTGGGCACCATGGAATATATTGTTTTCTATCAATAACAAGAATAATGTCATATTTCAACTTACCATATGTGATATTAGTTTCTTTGAACCAGTTATTTTAGTGGTGCTCCCCTGAGTGGGCACTTGTTGGGAATTAGTTGTTTTGTGGTATTGGGGTGATTCGGACTGAGGAGTAAGGTTTTACTCTGAAATCTGAAGGGATCTGAATAACTCGCCTGGCCTTGATGCTGACCAAGTTGTGATTGTGCTGTAATGTGCTATTCATAAAAGAAATGAAGTAGCTGAACAGTGATAGAATTTCAATATGCTTTAAATGTGGAATAAAATGACCAAGCACCTCATTTGTTGATCAATCCAGCCAGTGATCAAGCTGGAAGTAGTTAATTCTGATTTTGTTTTTATTGCCAGATTGAATCCAATTTATCCTCCATCAAAACACTTAATTTATGACTTAACTTACCACAGCAAAATAATTGCAACCAAGATAACAAAAGGCAGGGGATTAAATGGGGAGAGAAAGAATAAATACCTCCTATCTTCCTGTATTATCACCTTGTTACCTAGAGCTTGGACTAGTTGATAATATAAGCAATGTTTTTGCACTTTGAGTGATGAATGATGCCTTTTAGGTGAGATTGATGGAACTGAATTTGAGTGGATAAAAGATAATTAATAAAGATATGGGGCATGATTTTAATAGGAAAAACGGGTGGGGGTGGGCAGTAAAAATTTTAAAAATCTAAAACCCGGCCATTTCCGGTTCTAATGTAGGCTGGACGAGGGGCGGCGATCAACCCACTCTCAGGAGGCGGGTTGGTTACTAAAAGCTATCAAGGATACTGCGGGCCTCCATTTTGAACAGATTTTTTGTTTTTAACCCCTGGGGGCCGGGATTCCTGGGCCTTCTACTTCACGCCACGTGAGAGGAGGCGAGAAGGCCCGAAACAGCAGGTCAGGGCCTTTTACAGCACAGCTTGTGGGCCTGGAGGAGCAGGAGTGCTTCCCCCAGGCGCAACAAGCCTTCCTGCAGTGAAATCCCCCCCGACCCCAACCCCCCCGGAATTCCCCCATGCCTGCTCTCTAACCCCATCCTTGCTCTCTGACCCCCCCTCACTTTTGATCGCCGCCCACCACCCCCCCCCCAGACTTATCTGCTTGCATCCTCTTCCCTCCTCTTCTCCCATCTGACTGAGACCAGCCTGCCAATCCGGGAAACCCGTACTTCTGGGTTTACGGTCAGGAATTTCACCCCCCTCTGCCCCTTCCCTACTCCCCGATTAAAATCATGCCCATAGTCTGGATTCTTAAAATCCTGATAGAAAGACTTGTGTTTATACACCTTATTACATCTCTCGTAAAGGTTGCAAAGCACTTTTTATACTGTTTCTCCTGGGGTTCTGCCAGTCTCCTGTGCAAATTAAATGGAGCAAGGAGAATCCCTGTGGAATTTTAGGGCCTAGTTTTTTTTTAACCCCTGGGAAGTTTTATCTGTGGATATTTGCCCCCTACGGGAGTAAGTTGGGGAGAGTCCATAATAATGCAAAATGGGCATAGACACTTGGAAGAAATGTATTCATGAGCTGAATGACCTTGTCTCATTTTATTTTTCATGTCTTTTGTCCTAAAGTTAATTATGTAGACGTAGTTTCAGTGTGGTTGTCTTACAAGTTCTCCGTTTATTAGTCTGTAAATTATCTAATACAATATAGCTCAAGCATTACTTATGTGACAGAATATGAAAGAGGGTGCCTGACTTTCCTTATTAGGTGAACTGGCGTGAGGTTCCATTGAGTGTTAAAAAAAGGTTTCATGTTACTTAAGCGATGACAATGAGATAAGATCATAAAGGGTGGGTCCATGGAACTACTGACCTTATATCTGAGTTTCTATTTTGATAAGAGCAACAAAGAACAATACAGGTGGAGGTCAGCTTTATCATATTTCTTTTTATTTTTAAAATATTCTTGCACAAAACTAGAGTCTGTGCTTAGTGAGGCAGGATTCCGGCTATGTGTTCAAACCACATTGACTAGGGCTATGAAGCAAGATTTTCATGATGATTAGAACCATTTACAGTTTAGGTGCATTTTTATTCTATCTGGAGCGTTTATCAAGGAAAATGGCCATTGCATCACCTGAGATCTTGAGGTTTAAAATTGAAATATTTATATGTAGTGTTGGATATCAGAAGTGCAAATATTTAAAAAATGGTTGGAAATGGAGTTGCCACCATAAGTAACCCACTACTGTCTGGTCAGAACGTTTATTTATAGCAGTATGATCAAATGGAACATTACATATATACATTTGTAAAAACAGAAAATGTACAAGGGTATCCCTGATATTTTTGCAAAAAGCATAATTTAAAATTTTACACATATTCCTGCTGGGAGCCTTCCTATTACATCTTTAAAATTAATAACAAATGGATAATGCCAAGGTTTGTACAGTGAACTGGAAACATTGGCAGTTTGGGTTTGCTGAGTGGTTTGGCTTTCTGAGCTGTAATATTTTAACAGCTGGGGCTGGGGAAGTATTTTAATTGCTTAAAAGCACTAACTGGGAATGTATTGGTCAGATTGTCATCAGTGGCTTCAGCAGGCATTTGACAGTTCAGGGCCAATTTGGTAGTATTCACTGACACTGAAGTAAACAATGAGTGTTTGATCCATTTGGGTTGTTGAAGCTGAACTGTTTAATCCAATAGAGGTTTTGCAAAAAAGAATATGAAGATATGATTGAGCAGGCTTTCCAAATTTATCCACTGGACATAGAATCATGGTGAACATGCCTACAATTTTCTGAAGTGCACTTCTGGTACTTGAGGTTTCCTGCTGGAAGCATACATTTGGAAAATTAACCCTAATGTTCTGACACGTCAATATTGTAATATGATGCTTCTATTAGACATTAAAAATGGTTTGTGGCTGCTATATTACACAGGGTGAGGGTTATGTTATGTGACTGATATAAGTACAGTGGGGCTCAACTAACATTATGAGACAGTTCCACTGTACTGAACCTTCCTTTGCCAGTTAGCTGCAGCAAGCAATTATTGTGCAACAGTACGGGAATTTGGAAGTGAAAGAGCACTGAACTGAACTGCGGGTATAGTCTTCTGGCTCAACTCCAAGAATAATGACAGGGAAAATATTAAAATACCTACCTGTTCTTATCAGATGTTTGACAGCAGCAGAAACGGGCCAGAGCCAGCATGCCTCTCTCCGGTCGCAATAGAAACCACGCTTGATGGGAATGGTCAGGTAAGTGTAGCCTTCGTTGTAGATGTTTATTGTGTTTTAGTACCTCAGCATCAAATTGAAAGCTCTAATAAGTTCCTGACAGTGAACCACTGGACAGCATCAAAGCCAGCAGAGGGAAAGCAAAATTCTGCAGATGCTGGAAATCTGAAATAACAACACTCTGCAGATCAGTCAGCCTCTGTGGAGAGAAAAGGGCAAGGTTAACGTTTCTGACGAAAGGTCATCGACATAAGAACATATGAAATAGGAGCAGGAGTAGGCCATATGGCCCCTCGAGCCTGCTGCAACATTCAATCAGATCATCGCTGATCTTCGACCTCAACTCTACTTTCCTGCCTGATCCCCATGTCCCTTGATACCCCAAGAGTCCAAAAATCTATCTATCTCAGCCTTGAATATATTCAATAACTCAGCATCCACAGCCCTCTGGGGTAGAGAATTCTAAAGATTCACAACCCACTGCGTGAAGAAATTCCTCCTCATCTCAGTCTTGAATGGCCGACCCCTTATCTTGTGACTATGCCCCCTAGTTCTAGACTCTCTAGCTAGGGGAAACAATCTCTCAGCATCTATCCTGTCAAGCCCCCTCAAAATCTTATATATTTCAATGAGATCACCTCTCATTCTTCTAAATTCCAGACAGTATAGGCCCATTCTACTCAACTTTTCTTCATAGGACAATCCTCTCATCCCAGGAATTAATCTGGTGAACCTTTGTTGCACCGCCTCCAAGGCAAGTATATCCTTCCTTTAGATAAGGAGACCAAAACTGAACGCAGTACTCCAGGTGAGGTCTCATTAAAGCCCTGTACAATTGTAGTAAGACGTTCTTACTCTTGTACTCCAACCCCCTTGCAATAAAGGCCAACATTCCATTTGCTTTCCTAATTGCCTGCTGTACCTGCATACTAACTTTTTATGTTTCTTGTACTAGGACACCCAAGTCTCTCTGAACACCACCATTTAATAGTTTCTCACCATTTAAACAATATTCTGTTTTTCTATTCTTCCTAGCAAAGTGAATAACTTCACATTTCTCCACTTTATACTCCATCTGCCACCCCCACTCACTTAACCTGTCTATATCCCTTTGCAGACTCTTTGTGTCCTCCTCACAGCTTACTTTCCCACCTAGCTTGGTATTATCAGCAAACTTGGATACATTGCACTCAGTCCCTTCATCTAAGTCATTAATATAGATTGTAAGTAGCTGAGGCCCAAGCACTGATCCTTGTAGCACCTCACTAGTTAGAACCTGCCAACCTGAGAATGACCCGTTTATCCCTACTCTCTGCTTTCTGTCCTTTAGCCAATCCTCTATCCATGCTAATATATTACCCCCAACTCCATGAGCCCTTACTTTGTGAAACAACCTTTTGTGTGGCACCTTATCAAATGCCTTTTGAAAATCAAAATATACTACATCAACTGGTTCCCCTTTATCTATCCTGCTGGTTAGATCTTCAGAAAATTCCAATAAATTTGTCAAACACGATTTCCCTTTCATAAAACCATGTTGACTCTGCCTAATCATATTATGATTTTCTAAGTGCCTTGTTACCACTTCCTTAATAATGGATTCCAGCATTTTCCCGATGACCGATGTCAGGCTAACTGGCCTGCAGTTCCCTGATTTCTCTCTCCCTCCCTTCTTGAATAGCGGGGTTACATTTGCTACCTTCCAGTCCACTGGGACCGTTTCAGAATCTAGAGAAATCTGGACCTAAAATTTTAACCCAACTTCCCGTCTTCTCTTTTTCCACAGATGCTGCCTGACCTGCTGAGTATTTTACCAGCATTTTCTGTTTTTATTCCAGCAGAGGGAAAACTTACTTCCCCGATTGGAATCGAAGTCAAGTGATCTGTCCCTGTTATAAGTACAACCAAACTATGGCACCTCTGGCCTCAGCCGCTCGCAAACAGTAACAAAAAAACCCCCCTCTTCACCTCTCCGGGGGGAATAAAATCAGACCTCCCAACCCCTCTCCCCCCCCACACACACTAGAAAGAATTGTGACCCGTGGCCCCTCTCCCCACCCGCAAGAAAATCCATGCTGTGACTACCACACTGAGAAAACAACCTGGCCATCAACCTGCTCCCCAAATGAGCATATCTTCTGGACCCTCCCTACCCCATCCCGAAGTAAAAATATCTTCTGTCATTGAGCACGCCCCCCCCCCCCGCCCAAAATTGAAAAGGAAATTGACTTACGATGAGAAGAAAATCGTGCCTGGACCCCTCCCAAACTGACCAGAAAATTGGCCCTGGAACCCACCACATGGACAAAAATATTGAGTCTGCACCCGGACTCCATACTAAGAAAATTGGTCCTCCTACCACCGTTAATGAAAACAAAATCAGGCTTGGACCGTTCCCCTCCCCCACCATAATTGGTCCCTTGCCCCCCCCCCCCCCCCCCACCCCACAGCAGGTAAATCGGCCCTGTGGGTGGAAAGGTGAGTTCCTCTCTTTCCTTCCCCCCCCCCCCCCCCCCCCGCCATATGGTTCCTCTCTGCTCCATCCTCTCCTTCTCTCCCGGTCCTCCTTATCTTCGCACCTGCGTGCTCTCTCTCGTTCTCAACGTTCTTGACCCGAAAAATGCACTTGGACTTGTCCCTCTATTTCCGCTCCCCCTCACTCCGTGCATGCCATGGAAGATCAACTAGTGCACACTAATAAGTTGCTGTCTCCATCTGCAACCTCAGCAGTTTTTCATCTGTTAGAGATCTGTCGCTGCCCTCGGCCCACCTTTTATCAAAATGGAACTGGTCTTGATGCTCTTTTTAAATTATCTCAACTGGCCTCTCTAAGGGAAAAAAATAAGCACTTTCCAAAGCAGTGGAGGAAAGATTGGACGATAGGTCTTTGATGTGGTCTATTTAAGAACACTGCGAGTCATCTGGATACTGTCTGCTGGGAAATGCGGTGTGGTGGCAAAGAGGAAAATAATTTACTAACAGTAAGGAATAGGAGAGAAGAAAAGTTCTGAATTAGTGTCAATCCTATGCCAGCTTGTTTTTTTTAAAATCATCTGAAGGCATTCGTTCTTTGATGGGGTTTGGTTCCACAGGCAGTAAGTGTCCTCCAGTATCCCCTGCAAGTGGCCTATGGTGTGAGCCTCGAAAAGTGAAGGTTCACAGGCTATTTTACCACAGCAGCATCACAGCTGAGCATGATCCTGTCTATAGCCAATGTCTCCACAAATGTACTTTCCAGTAGGAGTTACTGGAAAGTGATCAAGAAACCTTAGCTGATACTTTTTCCCCTCACTTCCCTTTATCCTCTATCATAATCCATCCTCTGCAGTCCTGGCTGAAATCAGCTATTTTAGGATTGAACCTGGAACCTTCCTGGTCTGTATGCTTCAGACGCTAACTGGATAAACTTGCTGAGTCATCGGGGAGCTTTCCATGTTCCAGCTTTAACATAGTATTCCGATCAATGACAGTCTTGGCAGTCTATAACTATACAGCATTGCGCTTTCATTACCACCTAGGTTATTGATGAGTTATCAATGAGATTGAGCTCAATGCTGTACACAGTGATGCGTAAAATCCATTTGTATTTTGTATTGGACCGACTGCCTTTAATGATTTTGTTATAGTAGATTATTGACCACATTGTGTGCATGTCCCTGAGGTTTCAAAACATAAATTGGGTTAATAATGTTTTTAGTCATGTAAGCAATTTAGGAGATCTGTGGTTCAAAATTCCTATCTTCATTAATGTTTGGCAAAAAACAATGCGAATAAAAGGTAGTAGTGCATCATTTCTTACTTGGGCCTACTTTTTCACAAACATTAGCAGACTATTGACACCTAGTTGTTAAACTAATATTAGTTTTTTTTTTGAATGGGCTGTTGATTATTTTCAGGTCTGTAACTCGGTCCCAGAAGGAACTTGTGTTGATCTCAACATAACTACAAGCGGGAAAAGGTGTGAGCTGGAAAGTTATCCTTTCTAGAACAAGAAAAACATTACCTTTCTTCTTGCACTCGCTTTTCATTACACAGATCTACAGCTGATGGAGTTGGGCAATGTATTTAACTGATATCGAGACGGGCATTGAACTGGACTGACAATGCTGACTGCCCTGAGATTGTGCAATTCGGAAAGATATAATATGATCTGAATATCTCTGTCTGATAAGTTTTATTTATCATGGACCCATTGTCATAAGCCAATCTAATGGAACTACCCCAAATACACTGATTGGACTTCCATTAATATTTATAATATTTTGTAAAAACATTTACATATCAGGCTTTTTATATGGACACAATGTATGTCCAAATATACATGCAGACTTGTAACATTTAAAACATACCTAGTTTTTAAATTTCAGCAGCTGGTATGGGAGAGTGGGGTGCTGGGGGATTTGTGTTGAGCTTCTAGTTTATCCGTGCTAGATTGACCATTAGGGTGAGACCCTCTATTGAGGTGGATCTGTCAATATCTGTGCAAGTATTCAAAAGACTTTAATCAGGTGATTTTTGTACTGTGAAGTGGAGATTAACCTTGGGGATTAATCTGATCCCCCTTTGACACCGTAGATGAAGTGTGATTCAGCCTCTGAGATTTAGGCTTGGATGTCCAAGCTGAAAATCCAACCAAATCACCACTCTTGCATTCTTTATTTTGACTTGTATGCACCCGTTTATAAAGAATTGAAAATGGTGGTTATTTTAACACCTTTTTTTTATCTCTGATCTGATGTTTGTGTTTTATGTTGCTTACTAGGATTACTATAAGTTAAAACATGTTTGTAGCCCAAAGTCAACCAAAGGTAGCCCAATATTATAGTGCCAAACTAGCTCAAAAGAAGCCCAAAAAATCATGGTAGTTTTAAGTTTCTTAGTAAATTTTATCTTAAAGTATTAGAACGATCAGATCTCAGCAGTACATAAACACACACATTGTGTAGCTACAGGTAGCAGAGTGGTCGATTTTATGTTTAGATTAGAGCATTTGAAACAGTGTGAGAAAAGATCGTCAAAGTGAAAAAATGTTTTGCAGGTTTAAGTGATCAGGAAAGCTTCACGGCTACTTTAATTCAAGATACAGTCCCATTCACCTCTTCCCACACCACTGTCCAGGGCCCAAAGTACTGCTTCTTAGTGGGACAGTGGTTTACCTGTACTTCCTCCAACCTAACATACTATATTTGCTGTTCACGGTGCAGTCTAAACATTCATTCCCTTCACCACCGGCACACAGTGGCTGCAGTGTGTACCATCCACAGCATACACTGCAGCAACTTGCCAAGGCTTCTTCGACAGCACCTCCCAAACCCGCGACCTCTACCACCTAGGGAACAACACCACCTGCACGTTCCCCGCCAAGTCACACACCATCCCGACTTGGAAATATATCGCCGTTCCTTCATTGTCGCTGGGTCAAAATCCTGGAACTCCCTACCTAACAGCACTGAGGGAGAACCTTCACCACACGGACTGCAGCGGTTCAAGAAGGCAGCTCACCACCACCTTCTCAAGGGCAATTAGGGTTGGGCAATAAATGCTGGCCTTGCCAGCGACGCCCACATCCCAAAAAAAAAGTCTCCTCTGCATCGGAGAAACCAAACGCAGATTAACTGATCGCTTTGCTGAACACCTCTATTCTATCCGCAGTGAGACACTCAGCATTCTTTACTTGCTATTTCAATTCTCCAACGTACTTCCACTCTTACCTCTCTGTCTTTGACCTTTTACACTGTTCCAATGAAGCTTAATGTGAGTTCAAGGAACTGCACCTCATCATTGTACTGGGCACTTTGCAGCTTTCTGGCATTAACAATGATTTTAACAACTACAGCTTACACTTCCTTTCTGCCAGTAGGCGTTTGCAATATGGGATTGGTATGCTTGCGTTTCCAAGGATGGAGGAAGAACCAGGTTGGTATTTGGGGTTCCACCCCATTCTCCTACCTCCCCCCCCACCCCAGTCCGGATGCTATGGACAGGGTAATCTGTACCCTTGATGTCGACCTGCTTTTTTTTCTTCCACCAGTCCTCCGAGCCGCAGGAGTCTGCTCAATCTTAACAGTTTCTAATGCTTCCCTTTCTACCTATCTCCATTTAGCTATTCACACACTCCCTATGTCTTGAATATTTTGTTTCTTTACATTCCCTCATTATGATGCCTTCTTTTTCCTCGTAAAATCACTGCAATTTAACCATCTGCTGTTCTCCATCCAAACACTTCGCAGGTCATTCTATTTCTTCTTTTGTGTTTTTTTTTCCCGCTTCCCCCATGTTCTGTTCCTTTTTAAATGCTTATAATTTATAATCATCTGCAATATCTTCCAGTCCTGATGTGGAGATGCCAGTGATGGACTGGGGTTGACAAATGTAAGGAATCTTACAACACCAGGTTATAGTCCAACTGTTTTATTTGAAAATCACAAGCTTTCGGAGGCTTTCTCCTTCGTCAGGTGAGTGTGGGAATCCCACACTCACCTGACGAAGGAGAAAGCCTCCGAAAGCTTGTGATTTTCAAATAAAACAGTTGGACTATAACCTGGTGTTGTAAGATTCCTTACATTTTCCAGTCCTGAGGTAGGGTGCAGATCTTGAGTCCTGGAACGTCAACTGACTAACTTCTGTTTCTCCACAGATGCTGCTTGACCTGCTGAGTATTTCCATCTTTATCTGTTGTTGTCTTCAGTTAATAGGCACGCTCGAAATGTGCTATATGTTGTTTAGTTTAGTATTTTGTTTAACAATATACTCCTTAAAACAGTAGAGCAAAGATAGCATGCTTTGAAACTTGAATGCCCGCCAGTGATGAGGGAGTCAGTAGCGCTGCCTGATAGCCGTGGGATAGGGGGTAAGTGCTGAAGGTTAGTAAGTGGCCGGCGCTTGCTGCAAAAGTGACAAAAACTAGCCCAAAAATGAGGCACCCAACCAAAACTATTTTTTCCCACACAATAAAAGAAAAAAACAAGCCCAATTGGGCGTGAACTCCCCAATCTGGCAAGACTGCCTCTGCCCAGGGGAATCATTATTCTGGAGCTCTGTTGCTACGGTAACAATTGTCTGTGCTCTCTGAACTGACACACCATAAGAATTAACTCCATCACCTCCAGCATTGTGCTGTGAATGAATATAGCAGCATGGCACTGATTGATCGCATTCACTGGTATTTGGGAACAATGTAGTACCGACTGTCAGACAGAGCTACTACACATTACTGCCTCTGGTAGAACCTTCAGACGCAGGTACTTCCATTCCTGGGTCTTTGTCCCTTCCCTCTGGAAAACATCAGAAAAAAAATCACCAATTTAATATTGTATTTATCTGCTAATCTAATTCGTAACCGCACAATGAGTATTTTGACATTGGTAGCCACAGTGCCTTGGAGTAACATTGACATGACAGGGTACTTTAGTTTGCAATATATTTTACTTTTGATCCATTTTTCCCCTATGATTAAGGGATTGATAGGCAGCAGCACATTAAGCCAAGGGCGGGGAGGGGGTGTATTTTCCTCTCATGAAGAAAATGGGACAAATGCCTGTATTTTTAATGTAATTTATGACCTCATGGAACTACACAGTTTTGAAATATGTACAATAGCGGCATTAAAAATGCAGTCGCCTGTAACAATGATCCATTAATATATCTCAAGCCATTTACAAACCAATCAAATTGTATAAATGTTTGTTAATCCATCTGTGGAAAGCACAATATTTTTGTTAAATGGCTCAAGGGCAATTGCTAAAATGTTTACTTACTGATGAGGTCCAGCAGTAATTGCTCAACATAAATTCCTGTTTACACAATCAGTTTTCATTTTTAGAACTGGTGGCCTCCAGTTTAATTATGATTCACAATTTAGGGGAAATCATAAGAACTTCATAATGACTGTATATTGAACACTGTCTATTTAATCACATTTGTATATTAATAGTTTTATCAAACACATCTGAAATATGCTGCAGCCTTGTGCATGTAGAAGTATAAAAAATAAAACTATCCTTGATTATTGAACGTAGGAGGAACGTAACTGAAATGAAGGTTACATTATCAGGGGATATCATTTGTTATGTTTTCCCCTTGCAGCCATGCTTTTTTTTCTGGATCGCTTTTTGCTTCTCTGGTCACCTATTTAACATAATTCTGCATGCTCCTATATTCATCCCAGTGAGCTCTTTCCTTTTTCTACCTGCAGGATTTGTAGAACATTTTTCCTCCTTATTTCACTTTTTTAATGTGCTTGGGTCCATTTAGGGTCATGCTTGTTTAGGCCAAGCTTGCTGATTCTAAGCGTATATTTATTCTGCATCTTCAGTCGCATTCATTTAAAGGTGTTCCACTTGTTTTCCACTGAAGTGTTGTTCAACAACCTTCTTCAATCAATTTGCTTCAATTATTTGTTCTACCAGGCAGCATGGCGAGATTAGAAACTCAACATGCATGAAAGTTATTGGTACAAACGTATGTTCTCTCACTTTGTAGTACAGTTTGTTGTGGCCCAACACACCACCCTAGGCCTTCAAGTATGATCTGCACATGTCAATTGATGATCAGATTCAAAACTGTCGATTACATATTACTAGGAAATAATACTTGGTGGGTTATTGTAACAGGTATATGAGTTTATTGTGGCAGGTATGTAGATGATTGAAGGTAGATTGCAAGCGTACCATTAATCCTGATCCACTGCCATTTGGGAGATGATTTGTAGCATGTCTTAGAAATATTGCTGCAGTTCTAGCTCAGTGATGTGCATTGCTGCAGCACTTTACAATGCGGTTGGAGTACAAGCTCAGTGTTGTGCATTGCAATACATTATGGTATTGTTGCGGATCCAGGTCAGCAGCTGTGTTTTATGAACATTATGGTGATATTGGAGCATTTGTCGTCCTAGTTTATCTCAGATTATTCTGATAGATGAGATCATTCCTAAAATATATTTTTTAAAACTATTCTTTTGGAAGATATTGTGTTGCTTACTCTTTGTGAGATGAAATTATGTAATGAGGGACTCATTAAACTCCCCATTTGGTTATTTTAATGAATATTTGATTAAAATTTAGGAATGACACTGCAATGGAATTGAACCTTTATTTAACTGTGCTAATTTTTCTGCCAGGTATCTGTGACATATCCTCCACTCGCTCCTATTCTTGTTGATATGGTTCCATGGACACTGGTCACCTTCCTTTACTTTGTCCAAGTAGCCATCACTAAAGTGTGGACTTTGACAGTTAATATTGGCAGACTATTCAATAGTGCTCTAATCTGATCCAACATGCACTTCTAGGGATCACTGGTTAACAGTCAGGCACAGGAATTCTTTCTGACTTTTTCTTCCCTAACCATCGAATTTCTGCTTCGCAAAGATCAGAGGCTCCATTTCCCACTAGGATGAGGATCCATGATAGCTCACATATTAAGCTCCACACACATCATGAGGGCTCCTTGCTCTGCCATCCCTTTGTGACTAACTTAAAAATGTAGATAGTGTTAGCCTGAACTTCCACTAATACTAAACTCTCAACAACAACAAATTGCGTTTATATAGTGCTTTTTTAACATAGTAAAATGTCCCAAGGCGCTTCACAGGAGCAATTATCAAACAAACCTTGACACTGAGCCACATAGGCGATATTTGGACAGGTGACCAAAAGCTTGGTCAAAGAGGTAGGTTTTAAGGAGCATCTTAAAGGAGGAGAGAGAGGTAGAGAGACAAAGAGGTTTAGGAAGGGATTCCAGAGCTTAGGGCCTAGGCAGCTGAAGGCATTGCCACCAATGGTGGAGCGATTAAAATCAGGGATGCATAAGAGGCCAGAATTGGAGGAGCACAGGGATCTTGGAAGGTTGCAGGGCTGGAGGAGGTTACAGAGATAGGGAGGGGTGAGGCCGTGGAGGAATTTGAAAACAAGGATGAGAATTTTAAAATCGAGGCATTGCCGGACCAGGAGCCAATGTAGATCAGTGAGCGCAGGGGCGATGAGTGAAGGGGACTTGGTGCGAGTTAGGATATGGACAGCAGAGTTTTGGATGAGCTCAAGTTTATGGAGGGTGGAAGATGGGAGGCCAGCCAGAAGAGCATTGGAATAGTCGAGTCTAGAGGTAACAAAGGCATGGATGAGAATTTCAGCAGTAGATGAGTTTAGGCGGGGCGGAGACAGGGTGGAAATAGGCAGTCTTGGTGATGGAGCAGAAATGTGGTCGGAAGCTCATGTCAGGGTCAGATAGGACACCAAGGTTGTGAATGGGCTGGTTCAGCCTCAGACAGTGGCCAGAAAGAGGGATGGAGTTGGTGACTAGGGACTGGAGTTTGTGGTGGGGACCAAAGACAATGGCTTTGATCTTCCGAATATTTAGTTGCAGGAAATTTTTGCTTATCTAGTACTGGATGTCGGACAAGCAGTGTGACAAATGAGACAGTGGAGGGGTCGAGAGAGGTGTTGGTGAGGTAGAGCTGAGTGTCATCGGCGTACATGTGGAATCTGACGTGTCTTCGGATGATATCACCGAGGGGCAGCATGTAGATGAGAAATAGGAGGGGGTCAAGGATAGATCCTTGGGGGACTCCAGAGGTAACGGTAAAGGAGTGTGAAGAGAAGCCATTGGAGGTGATTCTCTGGCTACGACTGGATAGATGAGAATGGAACCAGGTGAGCGCAGTCCCACCCAGCTGGACGACGCAGGAGAGGCGTTGGAGGAGGAAGGTGTGGTCAACCGCGTCAAAGGCTGCAGACAGGTCGAGAGGATGCGGAGGGATAGAATGAACTAAAATAAATTGTCTGAGATATATTGGTGAAAGATACCTTAGTTACAAAAGAATGGAACATTTTTAAAACTGCCCAAGAAAACTAAATATAAACTGAACAAGAAATTCACAAATTGGATGAATAGAGCAATTAAAATGGAAAATAATATAGAAAAAGTTATGGAAAGCCTGCAGGGCAAAAATATAGTGGGAAAACCTTTTAGTGAGGAGTATATGAATATGCTAAAACAGATTAAAAGTGTCATGAGAGGGGCAAAAAGGGCCCTAGAAATGAATATACCAAAGAATAGTATAAATCACCAAGATAAAAATGACATGACACGTGTGTGAAAGTATCATAGTCAGCACACATTGACATCCACATGTATTGCATGATATTATGAAGCCCATTGTTACCCATTTGTTGGCTGCAATTTCTGTAACTGTTTTTCTTCTACTGTTAACACATTGAATTTGAAGTGTGTGGTCCCATGCTTCACAAGATTTCCAGACTCTGCAGTCTTGGCTAAATTTTCCCAAGTTTCTCGACTAATGGCAGATTCCATGAGTCTTAACTTTGGGGTCAGAAGATATTGCGGATGAGAAAGGCCATCTGGCCCATCTTGATTCATCCATCCAAAGAGATCCAAACGTCCTCTGCCCAAACTGTCCAATACTCCAGCATCATCCTGAAGAGCAGAGAAAACCCCCAGCTTCACTACCAACGATCTCCCCTTTCCCCTGCCCCCTCCACCCTCCCATTCAACAAAATGTACAAGGAGCTCATGGACTTTATCACTAAGATTGAGACCATCTGTTCAGCTACCTCAGCTGTTTCCCCTTCTCTTGCCCACCTAGCCCTGAACCTGTGCCTTTCTCTAGTTTCTCACATATCTCCCCTCTCTGAGCTCATCTTGCCTGAGACCCACCTTCTGCTCCCTTGACTCAATTCCCATTAAACTGCTGACCATCCAACTTCCCTTCTTGGCCCCCATGCTAGTTGATATTGTAAATGGTTCCCTCTCTGGGGTACAGTTTGTTTTCTTTCCCCACTCCCCTTTCAAAAGCGTCATCATTAACCCTCTCAAAAAAACACCTTTGACCCCTCTATCCCTAAACTACTACCCCATCTCCAACCTCCCTTTCCTTGCAAGTCCTGAATGTTTTGTCACCTCTCAACTCCATGCCCATCTTTCCTGCAACTCCATGTTTGAATCTCTTCAATCAAGTTTCACCTCTGCCACAGCACTGAAACGGCCCTTATCAAAGCTGCAAATGACATTCTCTGTGACGGTGACCATGGTACATTATCTCTCCTTGACCTCTCTGCAGCCTTTGACGTGGTTGACCACACCATCCTCCTCCAAAGCTTGTCCTCCGTTTTCCAGCTCAGTGGAACTGCCTTTGCTTGGGTCCACTCTTACCTATCCAATTGTAGCCAGTGCATCTCTAGCAATGGCTTCTCTTCCCACACCTGCACAATTACTTCGAGACCTCCAAGGATTTATCCTTGGCCCCCTTATCTTCATCATTTACATGCTGCCCCTTGAGTCCATGATCTGCAGACATGGGGTCAGCTTCCACAAGCATGTTGACATCACCCAGCTGTACTTCTGTACTACCTCTCAACCTCTCTGCTGCCTCTGTATTGCCAGACTGTTTGTTCGACATCCAGTCTTGAATGAGCAGTAATTTCCTCCAGTTAAATATTGGAAGCTCCTGCCACAAACCCCATACCCGTGTGACCAATTCCATCCCTTTCACGGCCATTGTCTCAGTCTGAATCAAATAGTTTGCAACCTTGGCGTACTATTTGACCGAGTTGAGTTTCTGATTCCAAATCCTCTCCATCACATAGTCTGCCTGCTTCTACCTTCATAACATTGCTTGCCTTGGCCCATCAGCTGCTGGGTACCCTCACCCATGTCTTTGTCACCTCCATACTCAACTATACCAATGCTCTCCTGGTTGGCCTCCCTTTCTCCACCCCCTGTAAACTTTGGCCTGGCGGAATCGACTGAGTGACAAACCCACTGACGTCCCACCTGAATCCCACCGTCTTCAATTTTAACCCACTCTTTTGCATAGGCGACAAAGGCAACTGCCAGGGATCCTTATTTAAATATGCAGTTTGGGGTCCAATCACAACACTGGGCTCTGACCTGAGTGGGGAATCCATTGCATCCTTCCCACCAGGAAAAGTGAAGTGAGAAGAGGATGCGAAGCAAAAGAAGTCATTCAATGCATTTTCTACTTTTGTTTTGTGGAAAGTTTAGGCCTCCCCTGCCCCGGACTCCTCCCCACCTCCCCCCTTCAGTACCTCCAGGCCGCCCTGGAACCCCGCTCACTACACTTATCTGAGCGCCAGTAGGCAGCAACGGGTTGTCCGATTTTCCACAGACCACCTGTTCTGAGCAGTTAAAATCATTCTGACATGGAAGGGCGGGAATCTAACTCAAACCAGCGTTCTTCCAGCAGGAACTCTCTGGTAGTTAAAATCTCCCCCATGTTGTAGATTGGCATTAGAATAGGCAAGTATAACACACTCAACACTGAATATGTATTCACAGATAACGCTTTGGCGTATTTTAGTTTCAGGCCTTCATCTGCTGAGATTGTCTGGATTGTATGTAGGTGCCTTTTCTCAAATCTGTTGTGGTATTGTCAAGCATGGCTGTGAAGAACAACCTAAGGTGAGTACACAACCTTGCTTCACACACTATTTAATAAGCACAATCCTAAAACATTCTTCCAATATCATAATTGTGGGAGGTTACTAAAGAAACTAGAATTCTGAAGCATAAAAATGGCAACCAAATGACTGAAGAGAAAACAATCAAAATAACTTAATTAATATTTACCAGCAGTATTTATAAAAGAGAATAATATTAATTTGCTATCCAATCTTTGACTTCAGAATACTCTCGGTTATTCAGTGTATTGTAGTGTGGGAGAGCTACAGACTCATAGGGTGCAGACGGTATATATCTTGGGGTGCTGAAGGAGATTGGGAAGTAAATTTCAATGATATTGGCTGTCATGAAAAAATTATTAGATACTGGTGAGGTTCTGCAGGAGTGGAAGCAGGAAATATAGCACCTGTATTTGGAAAGGTGATTAAGTAGACCAAGGCAAGTACAGGTCCAGGAGCCTCACATCAATATATCAGTTCAATTGTGGAAACCATTCTCTAGTCTTGAAGTACTTTCATAGCAATTGCTTTATAAGAAACATCCAGGATTTCGAAGAATAATCTGCTCGGCTTTTGAGAACTGTGGGCCAGATTTTGTTGTAGAAATAACGGTCAGGCTAACAGCGCTCACTGTTAATTATGTGCAAATCGAACAGCAACTTCGGGCGACCGTACATGCGCAGTTAAACGTGGAAATCGTGAAGTTGCTGACTGAGGTGCAATGTTCCTCCGTAAGCTGCATGAAAACGGCATCTCGCTGTCAGGCTCCCCATTCAGATGAATTGAACAGGTGAAGTTCCTGCACTGACGTCGTAGATACGGACTAAACTCGACGAAAAATTTTCGGGCTTGTCCATTCCAGTGTAAGTATCCTTTTAACAGCGCGGCAAGTCTTAGTTACTGCCAAACAACCTCTCTGGCAGTGAAAATGAACTTTAACAAGTGTGGATCTCATTCCTTCAGCTTTTAATTATTGTTAGACATTTTTAAAAAAACATAATTTTTTTTCTTACTTTTTCTTTCTGGCTCCTTTAACTCCGTCTCTTAAACCAATCTTTCTTTCCCTCTCTTTATTTCACTTTCTGTACCTGATTTGACCTTGAATTCACTATTCTAACTTACACTTCCTGGTTCAGTTTGCGCTACTTATTAACGATTCTTCAATCCGATTGGTTAAGGAGATACACAGCTGCTTGCCCTGTTTACACAGGTCCCAGATGCCCTGCAGAAGGCGCTGTGCTGTTTCGATTTCTAATTTACAGGGACGTCCAGCACAAAAAAGCTCATAGAAAGTCAATGGGCAATGGCAAGTCTAACGAATGGCTGGTGCCGTTCATTCGCCACTCACAATAAAATCCGGCCCAATATGTATCAAATAGACAATGGTACTCCCTATCATTGTTGGTTCTTTCGACTTGCAGATAGATGCTGGCAAAATTTCAAATGAAAGTCCTTTAAGTTATACTAAAAGCCATGTGAATGCAGAGTAAAACGTGAACTGGATAAGAAGTTAATTTAAAAAAAATACGAAACCAAGAGTGCTTGTGAGAGTTGTAATGTCAGATCAGGGAGGGGAGTTGAGTGGAGACCTGTAGAAGTCAGTGTTCAGACCTTTTGTATCTAATCTACATAAATGACCTGCATCCAAAACCAAGCTTGTCAAATGTGCAGACAACCTTAAAGGGAGAGCAGTAGAGACAGAAGGAGGAATTTCAACGCATGACGTGCAGGCAGACCAACTGGGAGATGCTGTGAGAGACCCAGTTCATTTTAATGACTGGGCCTTATTTAAATGCAACGGTTGAGCTGCCTGCTCGAAACTGGCATCTCCAGAGGCAGCTTGCCAGGTTCTGGCTGGCGAATATTTGGTGGCCCGGAGGCCACCCGACCAGCACTGGTCATCAGGGAGCCTGGGGCAGCAGTGACCAAAAGCTTCTTTGTGGGGCCCGAAGGCTCTCCTGGGCCCCACAAAAATAAGTTTTGTACTTGCCTTTTGGGGCCTCCGTTTCTGCTGCAACTGCTTCTACTGAGTGGAGTGTTCATGGCAGATAGTACGTTCAGTAGGCCATTAAAATGACTTGAGAAATATTTGTACAGCATATATTTAGGAGGGAACTGCCTGAGTCAGGCTGGTACCTCAACTGTCCAGGAAAACAGCAGCATAAAAAAGGCCAAGGGGCGGAAACCAAGCAGTAAGTGTACCGCTATCATTTTAATTTCTGCTGGCAGAGTGAGTTAAAATCTCTCCTGTAAGGCAGTTAGAGATTTCCAGATGGACTTAGATCAGTTATACAATTGGAAACACAAATGAAATTTAATATTCACATGTAAAGCATTGCGCCTTGGGTGAAGAAAATGAAATAAGCATGCAATAAATGGAATAGAATTAGTAGAGACTTAAAGCGGATCTGGGAATAACATCACTTTCAATGTTGAGGCACTGTGTCAAAGCAATTAAAATGCAAATAGAATGTTGGGTTATGTAGCAAGAATAATTCTACAGAGATTATGCTAAGGTCTTAAAATGCACTGAACTTACCACATTTGAATTTGGAGTTTTATGTTTTGGTCACCATTCTACGAAAAGGATAAGCATATATTGAAGAGGATACAGAGAAGAACAATAAACTCTTGAGCATAAAGGGCTACGAAAAAACATTAGGAAAGTTTACCACCTAAAGAAAAAAGCTTTGAAGGGAACTTTATCAAAGTACAAATCTTCTTATAGAATCAGTAAGATAAATTTGAACTATGACTTCAAAGTAAGTCAAATTAGTAAGGCAAGAAGACGCATTTAAATTAATGAAAAGTAAATTTAGAACAGATATTAGTAAGAAGTGATCACTGCTAAATGCTTGGAATAATCTGCCAGACAAGTTAGTCGAGACAAAAGGGGCGAAGTTCAATTTTGGCAGAGGCACAAAACGTGCACTCATCTCAAACAACACTATTAGCTTTGAGTTCTTGATGACAAATTATATAATGTCCTGAGAAAATATATAGTTTTTTTCACTGCTCATGCCTCACAGTTGTTGTTTGTGAATGTTCTGGCGGATTATCGAATAGCAAGTATTGTTGTGGTGCACTCTACATTTTCTAATTCCACAGGAGCAGGGTGAAGACCATAACTCCTATGTTGCATTTCCCTTGGAGAATTTGTTATCAGATTCTGGAAATCCTCAGCAACCAAGGCCCGGATAAAATTTTTAATTCTGGAAAGAAATTAAGTCCCTGCTCTCAGACCGAAGTACAGGCCTGTGCTTATGAATATTATTTTTAGCTGAATATACTGATCCAAGTGAGGAAGGAAAATAACAGTTGAAAGCAGCTTGACAAAAATTTTGAGTGGTTTGAATGACTTGTTGCAGTTGCTTATGCCAGATTGCAAGATTTGCAGGGCAGGGGAGGAGATGGATTTGTTTTACTTACCTGTGGCTGTTTGGTAATTTTTCCCTATCTGTTCAATAAGTGGAATTGGTTCTTGATTGCATTTAACATGGAATATTTTAGTGAAAGCAAGCAGTATCATTTAAATTAAGAGATGTGGCTTACTTCAGTCAATTATGATAGAATCATATAATGGTTACAGCACAGAAAGAGGCATTCGGCCAATCATGCCCGTACCGGCTCTTTCTAAGAGCAATCCAGTTAGTCCCATTCCCCTGCTCTTTCCCCATAGCCTTGCAATTTTTTTCCCTTCAAGTGTTTATCCAATTCCTTTTTGAAAGCCATGATTGAATCTGCTTTCACCATTCTTTCAGGCAGCGCATTCCAGATCATAACTACTCACTTCGCAAAAGTTCTTCCTCATGTCGCCTTTGGTTCTTTTGCCAATCACCTTAAATCTGAGTCCTCTGGTTCTCGACCCTTCCGCCATTGGGAACAATTTCTCTTTATTTACTTTATCTGAACCCTTCATGATTTTGAACACATCTATCATATCGCCTTTCAACCTTCTCTGCTGTAAGGAGAACAACCTCAGCTTCTACAGTCTATCCACGTAACTGAAGTCCCTCATCCCTGGAACCATTCTAATAAATCTTTTCTGCACCCTCTCTAAGACCTTCACATCCTTCCTAAAGTGCAGTGCCCAGAATTGGACACAATACTCTAGCTGTGGCCTAACCAGTGTTTTATAAAGGTTCAATGTAACTTGTTTGCTTTTGTACTCTATGCCTCTATTTATAAATTGTAAACAATTTTACAACACCAAGTTATAGTCCAGCAATTTTATTTTAAATTCACAAGCTTTCGGAGATTTTCTCCTTCCTCAGGATCCCATCTTTTTTAACCACTTTCTCAAACTGTCCTGCCACTTTCAAAGATTTGTGCACATATGCCCCCAGTTGTCTCTGTTCCTGCACCCCCTTTAGAATTTAGTTTATTTTGTCTCTCCTCATTCTTCCTGCCAAAATGTATCACTTCGCACTCTGCGTTAAATGATTTCTTGCCCATGAATACTTCGGATTCACTTTTCTAATATATATCAGATCTGAGTTTCCTGTTACTATCGCAGACCCCAGAAACCAAGATAACGTTATTTTCTTTATCAATTCATATCTTTTTGACCATAACTATTTTATGTGCCAAGGACACTAACTCTACAATTCCTGGGGATGCTGGTGTGAGATCAGTGGCACCTTCACAAAAATGGTGAGAGACCCGAGGGGTAATATTAACCCCCAAGAACAGGTGGCTTGGGGGGGCGGGTGGGAGGTAAAAATTGTAGCATTTTAAATTGCGATCGCAACCCGTCTCCAACTTCTGGGTTTAACGTGGGCGCGTTTGGATGCGCTGCACAGCCGAACCCTGGAAGTCGCATCCCCAATTACTGCCAGCGGGCGGATCGTTAACGGGGCAGTTTACCTACTTGAGATAGTTGAGGTAGGTTTTATAATTATCTAATGTTGCTCACCTTTAAATTTAACTACTCCAGGACTGCTTTCCCTGGGCTCGTGAATCTCGCCAGGTGAAAGGAGGCGAAAAGTGCTGGATCCATGAGGTGAGTGCCTATATTGCACTGCTTGTGGGCCCGAAGGAGTAGAAGTGTTTTATCCAGGCCCGACAAGCTTACCTGCTGCGATCATAGTCCCGTCCGATCGATGGGAGACCCCTTCTCCGCGCCCTCCCAATCGATGGGCGACCTCCCACCCCCCCAATCGATGGGACCCCGCCCCCTCCCACCCTACTTCCGACCCCTGTGGCCATGTTTTTGCTGCTGGCTTATGCCGACTTGGTTGAGACTCCCAAACTCGCGCAGCTCCTCTTCAGTAGAGTAATACAATCACATCCTGTTTTATTTGGTATCTATTTCCTGACTGATTCACAGTAAGTAAGGCAAGCTGAATAATCAATTTTGAAATTGAATATGGCATTTTTAGAATACAGGACATGCTTTTAATTAAAACGTAGGTATGCACAGGATTGGAGTTTCAGATTGCTCACCATTGCTGCTCGAGCCAGAAAGGTGAAGCAGTTTTTGAGGTGGACCTCTTTTTTGACTGCTGCTAATCCTGATATACCTGCCAGCACAAAGCATGAGTCTAACTGGCCACTCTGCAGGATATCTGCTTCTCCTCTCGCCAAAGAAGGAGTGCCTCTCTATCATGCAGCATTTAATTTGCAGGTGCTTCTGAGAACTGATCGAATTCTCCTGACTGAAACAAGAGAGTTCAAGTGACAGGCAACCCTGGGATTTGAATTTGGCACTGACGGGCTATTTGTATGCCTAAATATCTCCTTTTTTATTTTCTTCATTTGTGATATACTACCCCTGAATAATCATTAGAGATAATAAATAGTGGAGTATTACTATTCCAATCCACAAGTGATTGTAATAAGCAAGAAGCTGAATGCATTTTAGAACATTTCAGTGCAATAATGGATTTAAAGAGTTAATGGCTGGGAATGGCGAACGAATGGTGCTTGTTAGACTTCCACTTGTCCATAAGCTTTTCTTGCTTTTATTCGTGGCAAGTTCCTCTCATTGGGCGCTGAATTCAAAACGGTGCCCCATACAGGGCATCTGGGACCTGAGTGAACAGGGCAAGCAACTGTCTATCCCCTTAACCAATCGGATTAAAACATGTGATGAGCAGCGAAGAGTCCGAACCAGGAAATGTAAGTTAGAATAATGAATTCAATATCAGATCAGGTACAGAAAGCGAAACAGAGGGAAAGAAATATTGAATTAAGAGACAGAAAGAAAAAGTAAAAAAATATATACTTTTTAAAATATCCATTAATTAAAATCTGAAGGAATGAGACTCCATACTTGTCAAAGTTAATTTTCAGTGCCAGAGAGGTTGTTTGGCAATCATTAAGACTTACCACCCCGTTAAAAGTGTGCTTAGATTTAAATGACTTGACATATTTTTTTTGGCGAGATTAGTTCGTATCCATCAGAGCAGTGCAGGAACTTCAGGCTCTTCCATTTATTTGAACGGTGAGTCAGCTGGCAAGATGCCGTTTTCATGGAGTTCATGGAGGAGCAGGGCATCTGATGCAGCAAAATCTGAATCTCCGCGTATAACTGCGCATGTGCGATTGCCGGAAGTTGCTGAACCAGATGCACAGAAATAATATTGAGCCATGTTCACCTCGCTGTTAATTTCAGAGGAAAATCCGGCCCATTATTGAACAGTGTTCAATCTTTCTCTTAAGTCACCTGATTTAATTTATTTCGTGCTGCATTTTGCCTGAGGTAGCATGCCTTTAATCACAGAAAAACCACTGATGAGCTCTTTCCAGAGTAATAACTAGCAGAAGCACTGGCACGCAGATGGAGAAAATGGAAATGTAATTGACAGAAGTGTCCATCAACTCAGTGTCAGCATTTAGTGTGTAACAATGATCTATTAAACCATATTGGCAGCAAGACCAGAGAGAAATAGTTTCCAAGCGCTTTTTCCAGTAATGTCACAAAACATCTTTTGCTGTCTCGGAACACTGAGAGGAGAAGTACCATTTTCCATCAAACTAGATAGAGACGTCAGCATATGCAGCAGATAAGATTTATGTTGAGAGACTGATTGATTGCAAATGGCCTCCTCTACTTCCACTCTCCTTCCCCCCACCCCCCCCAACACCATGTCAATTGGTCAGTTAATTGGTAAAATTTGACCTGGAGTCTTGGGGTAGCACTAGTGCACAGACTAGGATTTCATTTTATCACCTTGTAAATGTACACAGCAGCTGAGAGATTTATCTAGGTATCTATAATCTCCTCAGAAGAAGTTAGAATATCATGGTGGATGGATGGTCAGGAAGGTTGCACTAATCTGAGTAGTGATAATCATTCAACGTGGCAGATGAATCTCTAAAATTAATTTCAGATGTTCCTCAATTAAATTTTTGGATGTTGCCATGCCTGCCACAGAAACAAATATATATATTTCCAGTTTTTGCTGAATATGATGGGACCTTGGGTTCTTTGAAGTCAATTAAAGTTCAGTGGGAATATATCAGCACTGGTTGCAACACTTGATCATCAATTACCATTTTACTGCTGCACAAAACTTTAAAAGGATAACTGTTAAATTATAACTTAGAAGTAACAATATATTTATAATCATTGCCCTTATACGGTATCTTATGTTGAAATGTGTCTAAGCATTTCACACATTGGATTACATTTTTTGGAGTGCAATAATTGTTATTCTGTTGACAAATGCAGTAGCCATTTTGTACGAGCAATGTTTCACAAACAATGAGATAAATGAAGAGTTAACCTGTTTTTGGTGCTGGTGGTTGAAGGAGATACTCCCTCCTCTTCTTCAATTGGAGTTTTGGGATCTTTTAACATTAAGTTAAATAGGCAGATGGTGTCTCAGTTTAACATTTCAACTGAAGGATGTTGCCTCCAATAATAGAGCACTCCCTCAGTACTGGATTGGGGTGTCTGCTCAAATGCTGTTGTAGTACTCAAAGTCATAATCTTCTGACCCAGTGATGAAAGTGCTTTCAATTGAGCCAGGCTGACACACTTGCAATGTGCACAACTGAAGTAAATGTATTGAATTTAAAGGGTAGAGTCTAAAGATTCACAAAATTTGTGCTCGAGCTCATTTAAAACTCTGCCTGTATCCTATCCTACACAAGGCCCACTCATCCATCACCCCTGTGCTCACTGACCTACATTGGCTCCCAGTTCCCCAACGCCGCAATAACATTTTACTACATTAAAGGCACTAAATAAATGCAAGTTGATGTTGTGTTCAAATCTCTTCATGGCCTCAGCTTTCCCTAGCTCTGTAAACTTCTCCAGATCCACAACCCTCCGGGAACTCTGCGTTCCTCCATCTCTGGCCTCTTGTGCATTCCCAAATCCCTTCGATCGACCCTTGGTGGCTATGCATTCAGCTGGGGCAGTCCTTTCTAAAAATACCAGCTCTTTGACTAAGCTTTTAGTCAACTCTCCTAATATCTCCTTTGGCTTGTATTTGATATTTGTCTGATTATGCTTAAGTAAAACACTTTGGGACGTGTTTCTTTGTTAAAGGCGCTACATCAATTCAAGTTGTTGTCGAGATGAACATTTTATAAAATGCAAGCAGATCTCCCATGGCGTTGCTCATGGGGAGTCGGCCCCAGTTTTACAATAATAGGGACATTATGATATTTGAGGACATAACATCATGATCACAGATTTACAGTGAATAAGTCAAATCCCATTTTTATTACATGACATTTTAGGAATTTTACTGGTGTTGTGGGGATCAAATTTCATGACAGTCCAGTATTCTGTGGAAACTATAAATGGATGGAGTTTGTGGAGAGAGGAGAATGAGAGGCTATCTCTGATGGCATTGAAGAAATCAAGGCATGTGCAAGATTTATCTTCAGCTGAGCAATAATATCAGATTTCCGGTTGTGCCGGTGGAGGTGTAGTGGGCAGGTACATCTTGCCACCTGACATGCCTATTATCTGGCATCCCAATGAAGTCACACTGTTGATTGGCATTCTGCGGGGGATGGGGTGTAAAATCTCCTGATTTTAAGAGTTAGGCAGCTGTAGGAAATTAAAAACTGGACATGGCAGTAAGGTCAAAATCGGGGCGATGATCTAACTTTGGGGATGTGGAGCTTGAGGTACCACTTCAGAAAAGTAGAAAAGGGAGGCTCCTAAAATGGCGGAATCCCAGAGTGGGTTCGGAGCCAGGCTCCAACCCGCTAACTTCCAGGTTCACCAGAGATGCGTTCGGGTGCATGCACAGCTCCCGAATGCTGGACTCCCATCGGCAATTGAAGCCGGCGGGATGCTGCTTTAGATAGTTAGGTAGATAGTTGAGGTACTTGAGAGACCTCATTGAGTGGAGATTTTGGCAGGGTGCAATTTTGGAGGATCCTCAGCGTGTTTCCCGTGCTGTGGGAAACGCTCCCTGTTGGAGCAGACGTGTTTCAGCCAGCAGCCAGTGGGAGATGCAAAGGATTATTTGACAGGTGGGGGGAAAACGTAATTTATTGCAGCAGGGCACTCTGTCACTTCAGACAAAGTTTTGGCTGCAACACTCAAAATTCTTAATTTATACCCAAAACTCTGCTGTGCAAACACATTTACCTACTTTGCGGACCCCCTCAAACTCACACCGTCAGGATGGGGGGGCGCCATAGCTGCATTCATCACTTCATCCGAGGACGAGCAACATCACCAGCCTCACTAGGCATGCCGTCCACCTCTGCCACGTGGAGCTCCACAACATAATGCTGCACCACCAGCACCTGCACAACAGCACGGAGGGCAATAACAGAGAGAGCGGCGTCGCAGGAGGCACTGCCCTCGCAACAGGGTCTACAGACTGAGGCTCAGCTTCCTGGACCTCTCTGAGGAGCAGTGCACACGGAGGCTCAGAGTCAGTTGCCAAGTAGTCACGGATATCTGCAGCCTCCTTCATGCCAAGCTGCTCCCGGCTGGCACGAGCAGCATCTTCCTACCTGTCGCTGTCAAAGTCACCACTGCCCTCAACTTCTTCGCCTCCGTATCATTCCAGGGTGCCACCGGGGACATCGCCAGGGTCTATCAGTCATCTGCACACAAGTGCATAAGGCAGGTTACCGACGGCTTGTTTCGCAGGGCCTCGCACGATGTCAACTTCCCCATGGATGACCTCAGCCAGACTGAGAGGGCAGTGGGATTCCACGCTGTGGCTGGCTTCCCAAGGGTGCAGGGTGTAATCGATTGCACCCATGTAGCAATACGAGCACCTCCACACGAGCCAGGACTGTTCATCAACAGGAAGGGCTTTCACTCCATCAACACTCAGCTCATCTGTGACCACCGCAAGAGACTCCTTCACGTGTGCGCCAGATTCCCTGGCAGCTGCCACGATTCCTTCATGCTCCGGGAATCCAACATCCCGCCCCTCTTCCACGCACCGAACACCCGCAAGGGCTGGCTCCTCAGGGACAAGGGATACCCCCTGCACACGTTGCTCATGACACCTTTGAGGAAGCCCATCACCGAGCAACAGCTTCGATATAACGACAGCCACATCGCTACCAGGTGTACAATTGAGCATGTTATAGGGCTGCTCAAGATGCGCCTCAGGTGCCTTGATCGTTCTGGGGGAGCGCTTCAATACGCACCAGACAGAGTGGAATGCATTATAGTCGTCTGTTGTGCCACAGAGGGGTGCTGCTGGAGGGGGCCCCATCCACATCTGCCACCCATATTGAGGAGGAGGAGGAGGCGGAGGAGGAGGAGGAGGCGCAACCCATGGGCAGAACAGCGGCTCACCTGGCTGCTCGTGAGGCCAGGGAGTCACTGATATGTGAACGGTTCTCCTAACATCAGACAGTGTAAAGAGTCCAGTCCTCATCACCTGAATAGAGCAGCCCCCCACCCCCCCCCCCCCACCCCCTGCACAAAATAGTTGTGCAACTACACATACACCCACTGTAGAGTGACCCAATGGGTGGCATCAATTGTGGGTGTTCATGGCGAACCTCATGAAAGAGCCTTATTACACAAGCCAGTCAAGAGTGGCCAAGGCGTGGCAGTAGTGGTGACAATAATAATATTTAATATGCCATTATGAAAAATCAAATACAAATAAAAAACATGACAAATCATCAAACACCCTTGTGCATCCCCTTTGTGCTCACAAAACCTTTGGCTTACGCTTCCGACTCCTCCTATGTGGTGCTTCCCCTGTGGCTGCAGCAGAGATAGTGGCAGTTTGCTCTTGTCCATGCCCTGACTGATTAGATGCTTTGGGCCTACGCCCTCTGGGTTTCGGTGCCCGTGAGGGCCCCTCCAAAGACTGCTCCACCTGCACCTGTGCAGGGGCAGACTCGGCCACCTGGAGAGGAGGCAGCCTTGTGGGTACTGGTTGAGAGGGGGACAATGGGTGAGACGTGGGAGCGCTTTGAGTGGTGTGCCCACTTCCATATCCCCTTTCGCCATTTTCCCTCCCGTGGGCCAAGCCCACACCACTCCTACCACTCTGCCGGACGACAGTTTGGAGGACTTGTGTGAAACCTTGTGAGGCCAGAGTACCTGCCTGCCTATTTAAGGTGGCAGAATGTTGTTCACCCTGAGTCCGAAGGTCCGTTGTCAGGGCCTCAATGGACTCATTGGTGAGCCGTGCTTGAAGCTCGATGGAGGCTAGCCTTCCCTCCATCGCAGATATTCCCGCGCTTACCCGCGACACTATCTCAGAGATGCCCTCACTTCCCTGTGACAGTATCTCAGAGATTCTCTCCCATACCCGTGCCACCATTCCACTCATGCAGGAGTTGGACTCCTCCATCCTCTGTGCGATTGTGGAGAGTACGCGTGGCACCTGTTCCAGCACCTCGCAAATGTGCTGCTACCCCTCAATCTTTCTCCTTTTCATAGATGGCCCCCAGGGTTCAGCATCTGTGTCCAGCTGAGCAGAGCCTGGAGATGAGTGCTCCCACCGACGCGGACTCCCCACAGCTGCCCCTGCCACCAGTGTCTGCTCGTACTCACACGTGTAGTGACTCACCATGTGCGACCCCAACTAAGTGAGGACGGGACCCACCGAGGTGTGTATATCTGCGCTGGTGGATGGCTCGCTCAGATGTGACAGTGCCCCCTCAGAGGCCGGCAGGTCCTCTAAGGAATCGCCCTCCGCCGTCACGGCGGTCGCTGAAGACCCTGTAAGAGAACAGAAGGCAATATTAAGCATGATGACAGATGTTGAGGTGCTAAAGATGGCAAGGCATGTTAACATCATTTGCTATTGTGAGTGCTGAATGTTAAAGTTCTGTCACCGGCCGTTTGTCGGGTGGCAGTCTCCGCGTCCCCGATGGACAGGCACTTGAGTGTACGGCTCATTTCCAGAGCGTCCTGCTCCGCGTCTGTGAAGACGACTAGATGTTGCAGCCCCCCTCTGGTCCTCGCCCTCTCCCATGCATTCTGGGCTCTCTTCTCCATAAGGGGAGAAAGTAGAGAGGCATGAGTGAGTGATGGTGATGTGGCCAACCGCTGAATGCATTGGTTTGGGTGAGGCTGACCGTGAAAGAGATGCATCAGACGGTGAGTATGAGACAGAGCCATGACATTGTATGAGGATTGGGTTGAGTGGTAGTGGTGGGATGAGTAATGGGGAGGTGAGTAAGTGCAGGTAAGTTGAGGATGAGGTTTGAGTAGGTGTGAGAAGTGATGTGATAGTGTTGGCAGTGCAGAAGGAATTGTGGGGTGGGGGTTGTGATGTGGAAGATGGAGTGTAGCAGAATGAGTAAGTGTACTCACTTTGGCTGACCTGGTTAGGTCATTGAAGCACTTCCTGCACCGTATCCATGTGAGGGAGACGTTGTTGCTGCTGGTGACCTCCTCTGCCACCTTAAGCCAGGCTTTCTTGGTGGCAGAGACAGGCCACTTCCTCCCGTCCGCCGGGTAGAAAGTATCTCTCCTCCTCCTCCTCACCCCATCCAGTAGGACCTGGAGTGAGGCATCAGTAAATCTGGGAGCAGCCTTTCCCCTGGGCTGCTCCATTCTATAATTTTGATTGTTTGCTCCAGGAGCATCATATGAGGACTGCCCCTTTAAATAGGGCTCCTCCAGCTGACAGCCTGTGATGCGGGTGCGCAGTCCACCCACTGCGCAGGTTGACGACGGGAAACCCGGAAGCCACGGTAAGTGGCTTCAATTTACCTGCGATCGTGTGGGGATCAGGCGGATTTTACTGGGCGGGTTACCCATGCGCCCAGTCGCCCCCCGCCGCTGCCATCCCGCCTCCCTGGTAATATCGGGGCCATGGAGACACCAAGAGAAAGCACTGTGGTGGAGAGATATGATGCTGTGCAATCTTAGAAGTGCAGATCGTGTTGCTTTTAATATACACCAGATGTTACAGATTTTGATAGAGGATGTGACTGATTATTTTCAACTATAAATTTTTATTGCCAGGTGTGAGTAAAAACTGTGACTTCTGGGCCTGGATTCAACTCCCAGACTTGGAAGGGGGTCTTCCTAACACCTGCCAATGTGAAACTGCTGCTGACCTGCCACAATTTGCTCCTAGAACCCTCATTAGCTGTGCAGGGTGGTTTGGAGTCCAGAAAACCTGCTTTGGGTAGGAGGTTGGGGAGCAGTTTCTTGGGACAGGTAGCTGGACAGATCAACAAGGACATTAGGTTAACCCTCAGAATATCACATGTATGTTGACAACACTCAGCTCTACCTTTCCATGGTCTTTAGTGAAATTGTGTCATCTTATTTCCTGCTTTTTCCAATGCCCTACTCCCTTCTTTGGATGCTGCTGCCAGGTCCTCCACTTGAAGGCGTTCTTTAATGGTGTCATAATATCTCTCATGATCCATCTATGACATACACCTGACAGTTATCTCAGTCTTGCAATATGTTCACTATATAACTGTGGCAATCTTCACCCTGTCAAACTTTTTAAAAGCCTGCCATATAAAATTTCCACCCCTCCTTCCCCCCTCCCCCCTCCCCCCACCCCCCACCCCAACCCTCTTGATACACTGCAGTTCACTACTGAATTGCAACTAAGTATTTAAATAAGCTGATCCCACATTCTCTTATGGGGTTAGTGCTGCAGGTGATTTGGTGGGTGGAAGTGCCACCTCTGGGACACGACCAGCATAAGTGGCCCATGGATTTTTGGAGCTCCTCTGTATAACTTTAACAGTGATTGGATCGTGGCGGCTGTATCATTTTGCATTTGCTTTAGTAGAATGTGGTTGCTAATTTTTGTCACTGTACTAAATTAAAAATAAACATAATAATAAAAAATAATACAAACAGTAGAAACGCTGAAGCAACCAGGAAGCTTTTGCATGATTCTTCGGATAGGCAGAGAGGATGGTCACAAAAGCTTTTATTATGCATTTAGGTATGTCTATTTAGGGTTCTAAATGAAAGTAATTGGAAAGACTCAATCCAGTTGTTAGCGGACAAAAGTCCATAGCACAAAACTGAACTCTTGGCAATATCTGGAAGCTACTTGGTTATAACGGTCAGCCATTTGGCCATTGGTAAGCGTTTTAGAAAATAGAAATGCCAGAGTGCTGGAATATGGGATCTCTCCTGAGACTAGTTCTAAACATATCTGGTGGAACAACAATAAAAACGTATTTTGGCTCTGGATAATATTACAAATTGAGGATTTACTCCCTACACCTGTAGTAAAAGGATTTTCCCTTGCTCTGGCTAAGTAAGATGAGGCCAATCTGGAGCTATGCCCATTAAATCTTCCAATTTGCCCTCTCAAGCCTGAAAATATTACCAGCAGTTCTTTTATCACAAATAACAGCAGCTGCAAACTCAGATTTACAAAATTTGCATATTTGGCATTTAAAAGAACAAAACAACAGCTGAATTATTAAATCTATGTCCCTGTTGGGACAGGAGTGCAAATGGCCAGCTGGTTGGGTACTTTTCGTTTGTCATTTTTATGGAAGGTACAAATGTGAAGCCTGCACTCACCTTTGTGTTGCAACATATAACAATATTTCCAGACTTACAAACAGCCATTGTAATAGACCAAAGCCTCAGACTTTGCACAAGAATTGATGTAACTGCTGGCAACAACGCGGGGTTAAAAAAGTTGTTCGCTCCCCAGGCACATATCTCCATTACGTTTGCTATGGATTCCACTAGCGCTGTTTCAGGTGGGCATTGTGGATCTGCAGCATGCTGTAAACAGTTCTCTGAAGTGTATCTAGCCCATATTATACTTGACTGAGTGTCTGAAATTACCATGGATGGAAAAAAAACCACTGCTAATCTCACATCTTGAAAAAGTTTTACAAATAAATGTTCATATTTTCATTTTTAGAAGCAAAACATGTTTGCATAAGAAAACATGCCTGAACAATTATAACAATCTTGGAGTCCAAAGCAGAGAAGGAAATAAAAACCTCAGATAATTTAATGATAAAATTTGTGTTAGAACACTTATTATGGATATCAGTCCTGAAATTCCAAATGTTTAATAGGGTGTAAACCAGATGGCTCTAACTGGTGAAGGTCTGTATTTGGGACTTAGAGAGGATATACCAGTTTTATGCCACCTTTAAATTTTACCCTAAATTTTGCTGAAAGTGAGGGACAGTGTAAGATGCACCATGTGGGTTTGGAATGATGTGGAGATGCCGGTGATGGACTGGGGTTGACAAATGTAAAGAATCTTACAACACCAGCTTAGAGTCCAACAGTTTTATTTGAAAAAAATAAAACTGTTGGACTATAACCTGGTGTTGTAAGATTCTTTACATGGGTTTAGGATGACATCACAAATCCTAAATTTCAACATTTCCACTCTAGAATCCACTAAGCTAATTTATACCACTATAAGACAGGGCTATGTTAGAATAGCAGCGGAGGAAGCTGTAACTGGTGCTGTAATCTTAAAGTTGAATTGCTGTGTTTCCTGTGCTGTTAGATGGAGGCTCTTTATTTTAGAGGCTTCTAACTTCATGTGGAAGTCTCCCTCAAGACTGTTTATTCCCCCAAAATGAAGAGGAAGGTGGCAAAATGTTTTTCCCCATGGGAATTCCCATCATAGAAACATAGAACCATAGAAAAGATACAACGTGTCCGCGCCGGATCGAAGAACAACCAGGTGCCCATTCTAATCCCACCTTCCAGCACCCGGTCCGTAGCCCTGCAGCTTACAGCACTTTAGGTGCAGGTCCAGGTACTTTTTAAAAGAGTTGAGGGTCCCTGCCTCTACCACCAATTCGGGCAGCGAATTCCATACATCCACCACCCTCTGGGTAAAAAGGTTTTTCCTCATGTCCCCTCTAATCCTTCTGCCAATCAGCTTAAATCTATGTCCTCTAGTTCTTGAACTCTCCACTAGGGGAAACAGTTACTTCCTGTCTACTCTATCTGGGCCCCTCATAATTTTGTACACCTCAATCGAGTCACCCCTCAGTCTCCTCTGCTCCAAGGAAAACAACCCCAGCCTATCCAATCTCTCCTCATAGCTGTAATTTTCAAGCCCTGGCAACATTCTTGTAAATCTTCTCTGCACTGTCTCCAGAGCAATTACGTCCTTCCTGTGATGTGTTGACCAGAACTGCGCACAATACTCCAGCTGTGGCCTTACCAGCATTTTATACAGTTCCATCATTACATCCCTGCTTTTGTATTCTATACCTCGGTTAATAACAGAAAGCATTCCGTATGCCTTCTTCACAACCTTATCTACCTGTACTGCCACCTTCAGGGACCTGTGCACATGCATTCCAAGGTCTCTCACTTCCTCTACCGCTCTCAATATGTTCCCATTTACAGCGTATTCCCTTTTACTGTTTGCCCTCCCTAAGTGCATTACCTCACACTTCTCCGGGTTGAACTCCATTTGCCACTTTTCCGCCCACTCCACCAACCCATTGATATCTTCTTGGAGTCTACAGCTATCCTCTTCACTATCAACTACATGGCCAATTTTTGTGTCGTCTGCAAATTTGCCAATCATGCCCCCTACATTCAAGTCCAAATCATTAATATATACCACAAACAGCAAGGGATCCAACACTGAGCCCTGTGGCACACCACTGGAAACGGATTTCCATTCGCAAAGACATCCATCGTCTTTATCCATCGTTTATCATTTATCTGTTGGAGGAGGAAGAACAGTAGACAACCCGGGAAACCAGGCTTTTAAGACAGCACTGCAGGTGACCTCCTGCAGATACCCATCCAACGAGGATGTATAGCTCCTCAAGATCATTCCTCAATATATACATGGTGTTGAGTGTCAGGAGGCCTCTGTGTGGCCCATGTTCAAAAGTTCCTAGAGCTGCCACTCACTCCAAAATGATTTGCTTTGTAGAGAAATCCTATCTGATAATGCCCAAAAGATGCCATTGGACTCCACCTCCATCCCTGTCATCTGCTGCACATTTTTGTAGTGCCTTCATATGGCTTGAATGCTTTGCAAATATTTGTCTTTCTGTGGCAAGACCTCCAAGATCATCATGTGAATGCTCCCAGCCAAGTTCTTAAGCCTCTTAAGCCTCCACTCGGGTACCTCATGCTGCACCTCCAATATCTCATCCTTTGGCTTCCTTGTAAGCTGTGAATCATCCCCGTCTACTTGTATCATCCTGAGTTAACTTATTTGCTGATGAGTGCAAGTGATAAGGTGTGTGATGGAGTGGGCCAATTTCTTCTGGCACTGCCAGATGTTGATAGTTATAGCATTGAGCTCTCTTTCTGTAGCATCTTTCTTGTTTCTGGCTTCTGTGGAGATAAGAATGAGAAATGTAATGAGTTTTCTGCGGCCCATTTTTTCTTTTCTGCTGAGCTCATGTAAAGGTCTTGTCGGTGTATGAGCCTTAAAAAAGAGAAACAATTTATGATCATTGACCATCAGCACGAGCCAATTATGGATGCCGGCCTTTCAATGTTTTTTATCCTCTACAGCATGAGCTGAGTGAGTTCCCAGGATGTGCTTTGCCTCCTCTCTCTGATGTGCCTCCTCCTGTAGTCTGTCCTTCTTGGCAATTGTACACAATCTTTTCTTGCCTGACAAAAAAATGTTTGTTATCGTCAGTCACAGAATGTTGAATTTGATAATTATTTAAGAATTCTCATCAGTTTACTTCTGTGAGAATTCCATAAGTGGTGAGGCTCCAATGGGCATACATGCGCTGTTGGATGTTGTATCCATTTAATTGAAGTCTTCCATGCGCAGCCATTACCACAGGTCATTTAGAGCACAATGTGATATCCTTAGATTTGTGATTGCACATTTAGATTAAATGTAGGTCTACTGTCTAAAATTTACAAAATATACATTAACAGCAGCTTATAGCCCTCGCACTTATCTTTGCCCACCTTGTGAGGTCATTAAACTTCATCCTGCATTGGAGAGGGTTTTTTCCACGTGATCCTGGCTGCTGTATCATCAGGTCTCTTGCCACACAGCACCACTATTCCATTCCTCCACCTCGGTGCCTAATTTCAGGCAAAGTCATATTTATGTTACTCTCCGATAAGTTTCAGCCTCTCCTCTTCCTGGTTCTTTTTTGATCCATGGTTTCAAATTGCTGCAAGTTGTCATTGCTTTTAAGAGTAGTCCAGCTTTAGAAACAGCACCTCTGCCCTTACAAGGTTCCCCCCTCCCCCACCATGAATTTTCCAGGCCTTCTGGCGTAAATAGGTAATTGCTGGTTTTACCCTGCCAGCAATATTGAAATGAACTGACCCTGAAATGTAGGATGCAGTCAGTGTCTGGCTGACTGGACAGTGGCTGTCCCACTCCCCCTCGCTTATGGTGGTAGATAAGTATTTTGGGGCCATTGTTTCCACGTCTGGAAAATTCCAAAGCTGACTAAATATGTGGAATAAAAAAAATAACAAATATATTTCTTCTTAACATATGTTGAATGTGCAAAGAAATTGCACCTCATTGTTTTTATTTCTGCCATAATGATACATTATTACAACATTTAAAGGCCAACCTGAATTTTGGTTGGCCTTTTAAGAGTTCATTTGATTTTTCAGCCACTGAAAATAGTTTTCATTAAATGGCATCTATGAAAATGTTACATTTAAATATCAGTGGAGTTGTGCAATAGGGCGATTGGGTTCAGGGCATAACTATGAATTTGGGAGTTAGCAGTGGCATTTAACTTAAAATGCTGTGCAGCTCTGGGATCTTAGTGTAGCAAAGAAGCTGAAATTGAGAGAAATTGTTAGCTCAGTGAAGTAGATTCTCCATTATCTGTGATACATGAAATAATTACTTGCTGCCCTGGTTTAAAAGAAGCACAGCCAAGAGCTAATGAGCACAAGTTTAAAAACATTCTGTAAACAGGTCATTTAGAGTTTTCTTTCCTCATTGATTCTTTCCATCACGTACATTAATGGGGATAATGCTAGAATAATGTGAAATCAGCAGCTTGTGTATCCTTACAAGATCCACTTGATCTTCCTTACTCTCGGGCTGCATAATTCTTGTTTCTTTCTGCCAGGGAATGTGCTAAAGTATTTTCTTCCATTGGAATCTGATGTCACTTTGGTTTCTAGCTGCCATTCTTGTTATACATACTGTCTTGTTTCCTCAGCATGTCACCCTAATAAGTTTAGCAGCAACTCTACTCCAAAATGGATAGCCCTGATTTTTAACTTTGGGCATGAGTACGTTGTGCAGGAGCTGGGGTGGGCGGGAGGTGCCCATGAGTGCACCAGTGTAAGGCCCATGCTTTTGTGCCACCCGGACTTCATTATCACATAGGAGACAGGGCTCTTGCCCGAACCTGGCAGAAATGATGAGGTGGCCGGCGGGCGGGAGCGGGATATTATGTGCCAGGAAGCCGCCCCAGTGGATCCGGCACTAAGATAAGTGTTTGGGGTGGGGGGGCGGGGTGGGGGGGGGGGGAGGGGAAGAAGTCCAGAGTCAGTCACGTTCAGGGAAGGGGAAAGGAAGCCCGGGGCAGAGGAGGCTCATGGCTTCCTCGTGGGTCCTGGAAGAGCACTCTTGCTGCTCTTGGTCCACAAGCAAACTATCAAAAAACAAAATTAAACCTGCCTCGTCCTCTTCTGGAACACGATCCTTCCTGCCGCCAGGTTTCACTGGCGGTATCGGCACTGTGTGTCACTGCTGCAATTGGAAGTTTAAACTGCGTTGGGGTCTGAATGACGTCATTTAAATATTAATGAGGCCTGCGCCGGGAGACCCTGACGCTGCTAAAAACCTGGAGTTAAAATGGCAGCAGGTGCAAACGCATCAGGAACATAGCGGGAAGCATGCGACCGCCATTTTAACCTCCCACCTACCCCATTCCTGCCAGGTGGGCAGGGTTTAAATCGGCTTAGTTGAGATCATCTAAATAATGGAAAATGATCTGGAGCATTGGGTGGCTTCATTTGATGCACTTTCTCTACAAAGCAATCTACAGATTTCAGTCTGTAGTCCAAACCTAAAAGCAGAACTACTGCCTGGCGGAAACCGGGCGGGAGGGGCAGTTAAAATGAGGCCAATCACTTACCTCCTTTAATCCCGCTGCCTTCCCGCCGTGTCCTGATCTTAACCTGCTCTTTTGAGCAGGCGAGCAGGACACCTGCCGGAAGGAAGCAAGGTCCTGCTTTAAATGTGCAGGTCTGGTCCGATGATGCCATCAGGACCCGATCTACAATTTTAGTTGGAGGCCTGAGCAGGGGAGTAGTGATGGCTTCTCCGTCAGGCCAAACCTGTCAGGATACAGATCCTGGGTCAGAAGAGGCCCGGCAGGTAAGGTTTAAATTTAATTTTATGTTTTCTTGTGGGCCCGGAGGAGCCTCACGAGGAAGCCTTGGGCCTCTGTTGCCCTGGGCTCCCCCAAGCCCAATGGGCTCGCGCGCATCATACCCCTCTCCCCTTTAATTCGGGAATTGTAAACAATTTTACAACACCAAGTTATAGTCCAGCAATTTTATTTTTAATTCGGGGCCATACCTTTCACTTACAAACTTGAGAAAACTATCAAACAGTTTCAAAAAAGCTGACCCAGCCCTCAAACAAAAAACTGTAAAACAGCCCAGAATGAAGGCCTAAGACTAAGGCCACTGCTTCAAGGCAATTTAATAAGTTAAGTTGCTTTTTAATAGATTGCATTTCATTCTACAATTCAGTTTGGTTTTTCTATGAAAATTGAAACCAATCATGTCATGCATGACATACTAAAAGAAGTAGTCGTAATGGGACATGAACTTGTCGTGACTTAAGCTGCAGTGATAGCTAATATTCCATAAGTTGTTTTGCAGGATAAAAATAAGCATGATCCATTCAAGTATTTTTTTAAATTTAAGGCACAAACAAGCTGTTGGTGGATTCAGATGAGCCCACATTATAATTTGAGACTACATGATCTTATCAGAGGGTAATGGATCAAAACCTCAATGATTCCCAGGAAAGATGTGTCCTTATGGTTATTTACTACTTTTTTGGAATTTTACATCAACCTTTTTATGGTGTGCAGCCTTTATACTGTTCTATATCTAGAGATAAAGAAAGATAGAATCACGCCTTTTACCCAGAGGAAGAAGAGACAAATGGTATTGACAAAGAAAGTTGCTTAAGCAAAATGTTGATATCCCCTTAAATGACAATCATGCAATTTATAAGTGTTTTATTACAGTAATAATTTTAAACCTTGGAAGCTGCAACATACCATATTTTGGCTAATGGCTGGACAGCTCCAATGGGTTTAATTGTGTGTATGTAATAAACTAAGTAAAATTTATTTTGTTATAATTTTCATTCCCATCGTACAGCAATGCTGATAGTTTGTGGCCGAGGTAATCCCACTCTCCCAGCTATGACTTGTCCAAAAATATGCATTGCTATTTTTCCAAAGGTTACAATATATTCTTTCCAAAAAATGTTTACCTCACACTCTCGACAGGATCTTTAAGCTCTCTTAATATTGAAAATTAAACTTTTTTTGTATTTGGTACCAATCTTTCAGTGCTCTTTAAAGCAGAATTAAGAGAGTTGTGAAGGATGTAACAAAGACTGTTAATGCAGGGTGGTTTTGTGTAAGTTTTCAGGGCTGGGAAATGAGCAAGTCACTGGAATCGCTGAGCAATTAACTCAACTTTCACATCTCTTGCTGCAAGGTGTTGAGATGGCCCTCCTTCTTCTTCTGCTTCATCTTCCCCCTGGTCTTCCTTGTCTAACGAGGACTGCTGTTACTGCTCTCCCTCCTCCAAGTGACAGGCCTCTCTGTATGGCAAGGTTGTGGAGGATGCAGCATATCATTATGATGCAGGAAACATTTTGTGGGGCATTTTGTAGGAGCCCCCAGACCTGTTGCGACACTTGAACTTCTGCTTTAGCAGCCCTGTGATGTGCTCAATTATGTTCCTGGTGGTCCTCTGACTTTGATTATTCCTGTGTTGTTCAGGCGTGGTGGGGTTGTGGAGGAGTGTCTGTCGGGGGTATCCCTTGTCATCAAGCTGCCATCCTGACTTGTTCCTGGAAGGGTTGAATATTAGGGAGATGGTAGACTGTCACAGGGTACTGTGTACAAACTTGCATGATCCTTGTGATTAAACACTATCTGGACATTAATGGAGTGGTAGCCTTTTCTTTTGACGAATGCTGCTGGCTGGTGTTCTGGTGCCCTGATGGCGATATCTATGTAGTCGATGACTACATTTACTCAATGGCTGAGTAAAGCCAGCAACTAGTGTAAATCCTTGAGTTCTCTCCTGTTAAGAACATAAGAACATAAGAAATAGAAGCAGGAGTAAGCCATATGGCCCCATGCACCTGCTCCGCCGTTCAATAAGATCATGGCTGATCTTCTTTCCCACCCGATCCCCATATCTCTTGATTGCCTTAAGAGTCCAAAAATCCATCGACCTCAGTCTGTTGAGTATTGAGGTCAATGGGGAAGATCATGTAGTGGTTAGCCCTGGCAAACAGGGCATTGCTTAATGCAGCCATATACTGCAGACTAGGAGATGCGGGTGATGTTCCTTGTACCAGACAGGAAGGAGCAAGTGGCAACAAAGTTAAGAGTTCTTGGCCTGTACACCCTGTATGTTGGATATGGCTCCCTAGGAGCACTACCTCACCTATTGTCTTCTCATAGGCACAACTGCTTCTGATGCTGGTTGCTGCCACTGCTCCATTTTTTCCCAAGTGTTCCTTTATCTAAACGAAACTGGCAATAAAAGCACCCCCTTGAGATAATGTGAAACGGCCTTCCAAGCCTCCAATATGGTGTGCAGGAACCACGCGCCTTATTGGTATGGCAAAAAAATATGAGTCCAGGGCCCAGGCCTGAAACAGACGTTATTTGCATCGGGCAATGGAAATGCAATGAAGTCAATGGAAATGAGATGTACAACGGGCTGCCTCTTCGCTATTACCCGTTTTACACTATCGCACCAAATCAAAATTACCCGCTTGCTTCATGGTGTTATGCAACCACTAATTTACTTTTACTGTATACTATTGACAACCAAGATGTAGGATTGCAGTCTGCTGCCTGGACAATCTTACTCTTCAGACACTTTTGATCAATTATTTCAAGTTTGCCATTAGACTTCCAAGGTGATGCTTAACCAACTGGTGCTGTTGAAGTGGGTCTACAGGGAAGGCAGGGAAAAACTTGCAGAACCTTTCACCATAATAATAAATGTATTGAGTATACTCAAGGATAGAGTAGATCTGACAGATAAAGCAGGCTTAATTGCCTGAACCGTATTTTCTTGTTTTATGTTTCTAATATTTGTGTATTTTTATCTGCATTCAAATAAAAACCCAAGATGCTTTACTTCTTGGACAACCCAAAAGGCATTAAGGCTAATGATAATGTGACTAAGTGTTTAGAAGATTATCTCTCCTTATTGATAGTGATTAAAATAAATGTAATGTTATGTCATTTGTAGTGCAAATGTGATGGGTAATCTTATTCAGAACGCATTGTCGGTGATAAATTTAGTATATTACCAAGTAACAGCAAGTTCTTAAAAAAACTGCAGATTAAATATGCTTATTCATCACTCAGCAATGTCTTTGTAAATTTATTGACACAAACGAACATTAAGGCTGTATGCATCAATGAATGATTTTAATTCCTGCGCTACTCACTCTGTCTTGCTCATTTTCTCTCCCACTCCTTCTCTTAAGGTCTTTAATATATTACAAAGCTTTTCTTGCCATTCATTTGTTAAAAAAAGAATGCATCACTACAATAAATTGCTGCAGAACTTTACTGGATTATATTACTTTAATATTGTGCAGCTTTAATATATTACATGATGCTTTGCAGTAATGCCTTATTATGGTACTTTAATATACCACACTATTATGGGACATTACTGGTGCTATTCCTCTCTAACATCAGTGATGATCATCAGGTGCACAACATGCTTCATTGGAGTTTGAGGCACCTATTGCCACTAACGCTCAATCAATAGGACCAAGTAGATCAAGTAGGGTGCGGGTAGCGTGATGTGCTATTACCCCACGCCCGAAGGCCCCGACGCAGGTAGCACGTGAATTTCGAGCTGCCTGCTACTTACCATGTTATCACCGTGCAGCCAGCGCCACCCGTGCTGCTCAGAGGCTGTACATAGAATGAGGAAGTCGGAAATGGGGCGTGCTCAGCGCACGTCATCAGCAGTCTGCACCTCTTAAAGATGCAGGTGCACATTTTAAATGAGACATGCACAATTCACTAGGAGGAGGGAAAGATGGCCGCAAGGACCGGCGTGAGAGAGGGCCCCACGGTTCTCCAAGGATGCACTGGAGGCCCTGGTGGAAGGGATGGAGGAAAAGAGGGCCAACATGTACCCACAGGGTGGCAGGAGACCCTCCAGATTGCAGCTCCGCAGGCATTGGCAGGCTGTGGCGCAGGAAGTGAATGCCAGGAGCATGGCACCACGCATGTGGGTGCATTGCCGAAAGAAGTTCAATGATTTGACACGAGTGGTCAAGGTGAGTGAATGCAAGTGTCAAGTGGCACATCCTACCAACTGCACCACTGCTCCACGCATCACACCCCCCGAGACCCACCCAACAACAAACACTGCCCATCCATACGCAATGCTGCACTTGGCATGCTGCATCTCACCCGCACATATTACCACACTTGCGGGCCACACAGCCACCATTCACAGGTCACACACACTGGCAGCTATTCAACCACGACAGGCACATCACCCACATACCTTGCAGGATACTCACTGACATACTATCCTTTGTCTTGCAGGAAAAAGTGGCGCATAACAGCCGACAGCAGGAGAGATCTGAGGGTGGATGGGGATGCTTACACGTCCTCACCCCCCTAGGGGGCACAGTGCTTTGGATCATTGGGCGGGCCGTCGCTGCAGCTGTGACAACATGCCGTGCTGGAGGTCCCGATGAAGGGGGTCTCTGCATATCTAATGCTTCTTCTCCTTTCCCACATCTCCCCCCTCCCATAATCTTTTCTGACTCACGTGCTGCAGATGCTATCGGCACTCACGTCTTACTTGCTCCTCTCCCTGCTCCACAACTCAACCTGTTTCCCTTTGTCATTGCAGATACCCAAGAACACGTGATGGCACCATCCGAGGAGGAGGAGGAGGAGGAGGAGGGGGACACTGAAGCCATACCGTCACTTGATCTGACACTTGCTTCCACCAGCTCAGAGACTGACAGAGGAGGCCTATGGTGTGCTCCACGATGTTGCATGTGGCAGCATGGCTCTCATTAGAGACCTGATGTGCACATGTGCATGGGTTCCTGACCGGAGTCATGAGCCATGATGTAAAGGGATAGCCCTTGTCGCCCAGTAGCCAGCCTTTGACTTGCCGAGGTGGGTGAAAGATAGCTGGCACGTTGGACTGCCGCATAACGAAGGCGTCGTGACTGCTTCCAGGGTAGTGGGCATCGACCTCCATGATTCGATGTGTTTTGTCGCACACCAGCTTCACGTTGAGGGAGTTGAAGCCCTTTTGGTTGATGAAGATGGCCGAGTTGATATGCGGGGCACACAGGGCAATATGTGTGCAGACAACGGCACCCTGCACCATGGGGCAGCCTCAATACGGGCGAATCCCCGTGCTCACTCGTTCTGCTTGTCTCTGTCAAGAGGGAAGGAGATGAACCTGTTCCTTAACTGGCACAGTGCATCTGTGACCTCCCTTATGCAGCAGTGAGATATTGCACATGTCGCCAGCAGAGGCCTGCAATGAGCCTGAGCCGTAGAAATTCATCACCACCGTGATCTTCACAGCCACAGGCAATGCTGACCTTGCCCTGCTCTGAGGCTGCAGTTGTGGCTGCACCAGTTGACAGATCTCGGTCACGGCTTCCATGGTGAACCTCAGGCGTCAGATGCAATCCTTCTTGGTCATGTTGAGGTAAGAGAATTGGTCCCGGAAGGCCCACATTGGATAGGGCCTCCTGCTCAGTGCCCTGCACCTCCCTTTCCACGCAGCTCAATCTGCTCTGTGTGGCCTCTCTACATGCTCCCAATCTTGTTCAGTGCCCAGCAGGAGCCCTAGCAGACTGCCCATGGTTGCTAGGAATGTTGTTCAACCATGGATGTAACTTTCCGAACCGTAAGGCAGTACCAGACAAACCACTCTTAAATGTTCTCTAGGAACTCTCAGTAAGTATAGGGAGCTTCAAAAAACGCTTCCTAGTCCATCAGCAGCCAGAACAATAATCCAGCAACTAACCTGCAACACCTGCATGGTCACCTTACATAGCCCTGGTGTGGGGTCCTCCTGGCACTCTAAGACATGTACAAGTGGTCGGGGTTAAGACTGTGCGTTGAGTTGTGCGTTGCACACTGTTTGCACACATTTTCTCCCTACTTTACATGCTTCCGGTGGTCGGTATATGCGCTAACTCCTATACCAAGATGGCGTCCGGCGCATGTCACGCTGGAAACGTGCATGCGCAGCCAAGCCGCCATCTCGGATGTTGGAGAGGCCGCATAGCGCTAAAACAACAGGCGCTACATGGCCCAATTTAGCGCCCATAGTACTTAATGGTGTACTTGCCCTGGCTGAGGAGTACTGTGAATTTGGTAATGTACGCTCCAAATTAACAGCACTTTTGTGGTGTGTCCATTTGTTTCTTCTCTCAGTAGGCCCTATTGGGTGTTGGCAAAACCTCATAAAGTGGCTTGATTATCCAGCATCCACACTGATTCTCCATCGATGTGACCATGGATTCTTCCTTTCGTTAGCGTGGTTTCATATAACTGAAGCACCCTGCCTACACTATCTGACCACTTCTGCAACCCAAGTTTCTCCCTCCAATGCTTTAATATCTTTAATGACTGGAAATTGCATATGCTAAATAGTAATAATGACTGGAATATTCCTTCTTGTAACATTTTATTTGCTCAACTACTCAGCAGTCCTGGCTGAAATGGCACCGGAATTGCTGTGCTCTCATGAGACTTTGTGCTACTGGAATGGCAGCTGACCTCACCGGATTCAGCAAGCTCAGCTAATCAGTGCAATTAGAATATTCTCCCTGCATATTTTTCAGGAGTGCAGGGAGAACTTTGATTGATGAGGGGAGGGTTGGGGAGGGAGGAGGATATCAGTAGAGTTACTGCTTGTACTTCAAACAAACTTGCTTTTTTGGCTGCAGTAGATCTCTCAAGTCAGCAGTGAAAGGTGATCCAGGGAACACGTGCAGAACTACCCCCTTTGATGAAGACAACTTGGATGCTCTCCTGGAGGAGGTGCAGCAGAGGAGTATAGCCATGTTTGGGCTGAGGGGAACCATCCTCTGCCCCACAATACGCAGAAAACATTACAAAGGCAATAGACCAAGTCAACACCGTCTCTCATGTGCATGGACCATGAGAGGTGAAAAAAAAGTTCCTTAACCTGAGGAAGAATGCCAAAGCAAGGCTGGCCTTAATATGCTCATAACTTGGTGCAATGTCATTTAAGGAGCATGGAATCATTGATGCAACTTTTTCCTAGATGGTACCCTGCCCTTGCATTACCTACTTGCTCCACTTCATTTCCTAGAACTAGATCCAGCACTGCCTCCTTTCTTGGATTAGAAAATCTCCTGATCTAGAAAGCAGTCTTGGACACATTGTAGAGATGTCTCCCCTTCTTTACGACATACATTACTTTTACTCACTATCTGTGAGGAGACACACTTAACATATGTTAAAGACTGGAACGTTTCAGATGGTAAACTCTTGCCCAGTCTATCTTTGGATATTAAAGTCATCTGTTTTTCCTGCATTTTTAAATTTTCCTACATATCTCTTCCTCTATCTCCTTTCTATTATTTGGCAGCCTGTAAGATACTCCCAGTAGAGTAACAGTTCTCTTCTTAGTCTTTAAATCTAATCAAATAGACTTTTCCTATTGAATCCCTCCTATTATTTTGTAGTTCAGCTCCTAGTCCTGCCCTAGCCTAAGCTATGTCTCTGTTAAAGTTATTGGGCGCTAAATTGGGCCGTGTAGCGCCCGTTGTTTTGGCGCTACACGGCCCCTCCGACATCCAAGATGGCGTCTTGGATGCGCAGGCACGTTTCTTGCGAGACATGCGCCAGACGCCATCTTGGTATAGGAGTTAGCGTATGCGCTAATCCTGAATGCTGGAAGCATGTAAAGTAGGGAGAAAATGGTTGCAATCAGTGTGCAACGCTGATTAAAAGTGATACACACAATTTTGGACCTTAACGCTCAACTCAACGCACAGTCTTATCCTCGACCATCTAAACGTTTCTTACAGTGCCTAAAGGACCCCCCCACCAGCGCTATTTAAAGGGCCATGCAGGTGTTGCAGGTTAGTTGCTGGATTATTGCTTCTGGCTGCTGGAGGAGTAGGAAGTGTTTTTTAAAGCTCACTATTCTTATTGAGAGTTCTTACACTACTTTTGAGAGTGCTTTGGCAAGTATTGCCTTACGGGTCGGAAAGTTACAACCCTGGTGGAACAACATTCCTGCCAACCATGGGCGGTCTGCTAGGGCTCCCGTTGGGCATTGAGCATGACTGGGAGCATGCAGAGAGGCCACGCCTAGCAGGTCAAGCTGCGAGGAGACGGAGGACGAGGAGGCACAGGGCACTGAGCAGGCGGCCCTACTCAATGAGGGCCTTCAGGGATGAATTCTCTTAGCTCAACATGACCAAGGAGGATTGCATCCGACGCCTGAGATTCACCAAGGAAGCCGTGACAGAGATCTGTCAACTGGTGCGGCCACAACTACAGCCTCAGAGCAGGGCGAGGACAGCATTGCCTGTGGCTGTGAAGGTCACCGTGGCGCTGAATTTCTACGGCTCAGGAGCATTTTAGGCCTCTGCTGGCGACATACTTGCTCTCGAGGCAGTACAAAGAAGGTTCACTCGGTTAATCCCGGAGATGAGGGGGTGGACATATGAGGAGAGGTTGAGTAGATTGGGACTCTGCTCATTGGAGTTCAGAAGAATGAGAGGCGATCTTATTGAAACATATAAGATTGTGAAGGGGCTTGATCGGGTGGATGCGGTAAGGATGTTCCCAAGGATGGGTGAAACTAGAACTAGGGGGCATAATCTTAGAATAAGGGGCTGCTCTTTCAAAACTGAGATGAGGAGAAACTTCTTCACTCAGAGGGTAGTAGGTCTGTGGAATTTGCTGCCCCAGGAAGCTGTGGAAGCTACATCATTAAATAAATTTAAAACAGAAATAGACAGTTCCTAGAAGTAAAGGGAATTAGGGGTTACGGGGAGCGGGCAGGAAATTGGACATGAATTTAGATTTGAGGTTAGGATCAGATCAGCCATGATCTTAGTGAATGGCGGAGCAGGCTCGAGGGGCCGATTGGCCTACTCCTGCTCCTATTTCTTATGTTCTTATGTGCAACATCTCGCAGTATGCAGTGCAATGCTGCATAAGGGAGGTCACAGACACACTGTACCACATGAGGAACAGGTTCAACACCTTCCCTCTTGACAGAGACAATCAGAACGAGCGAGCATGGAGGTTCGCCCGCATTGCTGGCTTCCCCATGGTGCAGGGTGCCATGGACTGCACACATATTGCCCTGCATGCCCCGCACATCAACTCGGCCGTCTTCGTCAACCGAAAGGGCTTCCACTCCCTCAACGTGCAGCTGGAGAGCGACCTCACGCATTGCATCTTGGAGATCGATGCCCGCTACCCTGGGAGCAGTCAAGACGCCTTCATCATGCGACAGTCCAACGTGCCAACTATCTTTCATCTGACTTGGCAAGTCAAAGGCTGGCTAGTGGGCGACAAGGGCTATCCCCTCAGGACATGGCTCATGACACCGGTCAGGAATCCACGCACACATGCACAGCAGGCCTATAATGAGAGCCATGCTGCCATACGCAACATCGTGGAGCACACCATAGGCCTCTCGGTCTGGAGGAGCCCTGCAGTATTCCCCTGAGCGGGTGGGCAGATTTGTGGTGGTCTGCTGCATGCTGCACAACCTCGCCATCATGAGGGACCAGCCTTTGCCACAGATGACTGCAGAAGCTCCTAAACCAGAGGTGGAGGAGGAGGCTGAGGAGGAAGAGGCGGAGGAGCAGAAGGAGGAAGAGGCTGAGGAGGAGCAGGAGGAGGGGTGGAGCCAGAAGAGGAGGTGGAGGAAGACGTAAAGTTGCAGCAGGAACCACACGCCTTGTTTGCAAGGGCTGTGCATGCTCGCCTGATCCGTGCCTGGTATCAATAATTGGAACTACATCCCCCAACTCACCAACAGTCCTACATTCCCCACCTTTCCCCTCCCACAAGACAATCAAATTGCCCTCCATCAGATTACACATTGGTGTCCCTCTCAGCTCATTGCATGAATAAAAACCACCACCAAATGCCAAATCAAACTCTCATTTATGGATTAATAAATGAAAATATGCATTCCCTTAGTGCCTGTTATCCGTGTGCCTTTACCTATCCTAGTGCTCCTATGAGGTGCTTCCCCAGTGGCTGGAGCATGGGTGGTGGAAGGCTGCTGGCTTTCAATGGAGGAACGTCCAGATAACCTTGGAGGACGACCTCGAGCAGCTCTGGGCCTGGAGGGCCTGGCTTCAGACAGCACCATCTCAGCATGGGCTGCAGCAGTCTGGCCTGGCTGGCCGACAGGCAACAACAGGGGCACTGGCGGAGTGGCAGGGGTGGGAGCAGAAATGCTGTTGTCCTGAGAGAGGACGGCAGGTCCGACTGCCATGGCACCACTGCCATTCTCCCAGGGCAGTGCCTCAACACTCCTGGTGATCGGCTGGAGAACGGGTTGCTGGAGTGCTGTGATGCCCTGGAAGCCCCGTTCCACAGTGGTCCCCAGAGCCACGATAGCAGCAATCTGAGCTTCCAATCAGCAGTCTGAGCTGCAAATGCAGCAGTCAGACCTTGGATGGCAGATGTTTGTGCTGCAATGGATGCTGTGACATCAGTCATCAGACGCTGCATCATGGTGGGTTCCACAGGTGCGCTGATGGAGGTGACCACCTGTTCCATGTTGGAAAGGATGGGCTCCAAGCTCTGCGCAAAGACCTGCGCCATGTTGAAACTGGACTCCTCCATGCCCCTTCTCATTGTGCACAGGCTTTCTGGCAGGTTTACCAGTGCCCCAAGCATTTGATGGTGTACACCCATCAGCCTTCTTCTGTGGCCTGGCCCATCGAAGTCCTCATCTGACTCCTCTGCAGCAGAACTAGTGAGCAACCTCGCCCTCCGGTGAGTTGGCTCCTGTGGTATCTGTTCCCTCCGCACTGGCTCCTGCGCACTTGTGCCTGGTGTCTCATCACATGCAGATCCCTCCTCTAACCTAACCACTAAAGGACGCACAGTGTCAGTCTCTGAGCTGGTGGAAGCAAGTGTCAGATTGAGTGACGGTGTGGCTTCAGTGTCCTCCTCCCCCTCCTCCTCCTCCTCGGGTGCTGTCACGTATTCTTGGGTATCTGCAATGAGAAAGGGAAACAGGTTGAGTTGTGGAGTGGGGAGAGGAGCAAGTAAGAGGTGCGTGCTGACAGCATGTGCAGCACGTGAGTCAGAAAAGATTATGGGAGGAGGGAGATGTGGAAAAGGAGAAGGATCATTAGATATGCAGAGACCCTCTTGACCGGGACCTCCAACGCGGCACGTAGTAACGGATGCAGTGACGGCCCGCCCAATAATCCGCAGCACCGTCTCCTCTAGGGGGGTGAGTATGTGTAGACGTGCCCATCCAACCTCAGGTCCCTCCTGCTGCCGGGTGTTATACGCCACCTTCTCCTGCAAGACAGAGGTCAGTATGTCACTGAGTGTCCTGCAAGGTGTGTGGGTGATGTGCCTATCATGGTCGAATAGCTGCCAGTTTGTGTGGCCTGCAAGTGTGATATTATGTGCGGTTGAGATGCAGCATGGCGTATGGATGGCAGTGTTTGTTGGTGGGTGGGTGGGTGACGGGAGGTGTCGTGCATGGAGTATTGGTGCAGTTGGTAGGATGCGCCACTTGACACTTGCATTCACTCACCTTGACCACTTGTGTCAAATCATTAAATTTCTTGCGGCACTGCACCCACGTGCATGGTGTAATGCTCCTCGCATTCACCTCATGTGCCACGGCCTGCCAATGCCTACGCAGCTATAGTTTAGACAGTCTCCAGCCACCCTGAGGGTACGTGGCTGCCCTCCTCTGGTCCACACCTTCTACCAGGGCCTCCAGAGCATCGTCAGAGAATCTTGGTGCCCGCTCTCTTGCTGGTGCAGCTACTCGTGAGGCCATTCTCCCTTCTCCTCCTTGGCTGTGTATCTGCCATTGGAAATGTGCCTGCATCTTTAAGTAGTGCAGGCAGCTGATGACGTGCGCTGTTCAGGCCCCATTTCCAACTTCCTCATTCTCCGTGCAGCCTCTCAGCTGCATGGAGATTTCAGGGTAAGTAGCAGGCAGCGCAAAGTTCACGTGCTGCCTGTGAAGGGTCATTAGGCGCGGGGTTGCGCTACCATCGCCAGAACGGACCCTTATCCAATTTTTCCCCCATTATATCTACCCTTATAGCAATCAATGCCTCTAGCTGACCAATTTGATTTACAATACTTTGTGCATTTATGTACATACAACTCTAACCTGCCTCTGTGCTTTTGGCAACCTTACTTGTGCTCTTTCTGATCTGCTCTTTATAACTTTCCCGTTTTTCTCTTTCATCTTTCCTACTTTCCTGTCCTTTTTTGCTTTCCTTATCTTGTTTTTCTCTTTCCTTCAGTATCCTTTCCCATAGCACTAGTTACTTTCTCAGCAAGGACATTGGTCCTAACCTTGTTCACGTGAAGGCCACTCCTGTCCCAGAACCAGCTCACAGGTAAGGTACTAAGTATTTACATTTAAACAGCGTCTAGGATTGAAGAGCTAAAGTGAAGTAAATTAAATTCAAAATAAATAAGTTAAAATTTCAGTACTCCTACTGAAGCTAAATTTCATATTCTCCTAGCCTGTAGCATTCCATTGGTTTCTTTCCACTCAAGTCAGAGCTACAGTTGGTATTCTTGGCCCCCTAGTAGCCCCCCGTCCAGTCTTTGCTGCTCAGTTCTAAAGTGCATGACAAACTTGTCATAGCATTTCACTATTATCCTTAACTCCTTGATTGGAATACAAAAGGATCACATATCCCCAAAAAATTGGAGTATGCAGGATAGATACATACTTATTCACTAAATATAACCAAATCACATCCATGTCAATGCCCTGTGTTACAGCTTTGCTGTTTGCAGCTGTGTACGAGCATCAGAAGACATCCGAAACAAACAGGTTCATTTTCAATTCTCAGTGAGGCTGGACCAAATTACACCTATCTGAAGCTGCAGCTTTTGTGGACAAAGATGAGGTTGGCATTTTTCCCACAAATAAATGTGAATTATGGTCAATTTTAATGTATTTTTATTGAAGAGAGAAAGGATGGTCATAGTTATCTGATCACTATTGATGTATGTACTCAATTTCTACAGGATAACTTTGATAAATCAAAGATCCAGTCAGTAGTGAGGCCTCTTGAGTTGGTGATTGTAATGAAAAAAGAATTTTCGTCTTATGAGATACATCTTTTAAAGTTGTTTTAGCTCTAAGATATACTCCAAATTATAGTCCTCTTCAGCAGAGCAAGGAGCCAAGCTTGCCCTCAAGCAACCCACCTCCTGGGACGTCATTTTCATTAGCTCCTGCTCACTTGTGCTTTTTGAGTCACCACATGCAGACGTCTCTAACTTGCTATCTATGCCACCCGCGGTGCTAATTTCAGTTCTGCTGCTTGGGAGGGATGGAGTGAGTGCCGTTCAGGAGGATTATCCCCCTCCGAGTGAAGTTCTGCAGGGCCCATGTCGTCAGGTGGACCTAGAAAAAGGGGAGAGAGACAATGGTCAGCATGGCAAGGATAGGTTAGACAGTAGTAGATGAGTAGCAGCGCTATGTAGCACCAGGCTGCCACGCTGCCTGTAAGTATGATTGCTTGAGGAAAGAAAAGAGGAATAAGTAATAGGCATATACCCTGCTGAGTGTGGCTCCAGTCTTGCTGTTTGCCAATGCTCCTTGCTCTGCCTGTCCCAATGATGTCCATGTTCTGGTCCTCTCCCGGTTATTATGACCAGAGAGGGAGAGGATTAGTGAGTAGTTGTTGTAAAGGACTGTGCAGATGTGTGGGTCAGCTTCATACAGCGTGCTGAGAGAGAGAAGCAGCAAGTTGCAAGCAGAATGGGGAAGATGGTCATTGCAAGAAAGTGGCTTCTCTGCGAAATGAGAAAGCAGTCAGCAAAGGAGGGAAATGCTCAGCAATTGCCAGCAGGTAAATCATAGTATCATAGTATGTTACAGCACAGAAGGAGGCTATTTGGCCCATCACGCCTGTGCCGGCTCTTTGAAAGAGCTATCCAATTAGTCCCTCTCCCTTGCTCTTTCCCCATTGCCTTGTAAATTTTTTCCCTTCCAATTTATCCAATTCCCTTTTGAAAGTTATTATTGAATCTGCTTCTGCCACCCTTTCAGGCAGTGTATTCCAGATCACAACTCTCTGTGTAAAAAAATGTTTCCTCATGTTGCCTTTGCTTCTTTTGCTGATCACCATAAATCTGTGTCCTTACCGACCCTTCTGCCACTGGAAACAGTTTCTCCTTATTTACTCTATCAAAACTGTCCATGATTTTGAACACCTCTATCAAATCTCCTCTTGACCTTCTCTGCTCTAAGGAGAACAACCTCAGCTTCTCCAGTCTCTCCACATAACTGATGCCCCTCATCCCTGGTATCATTCTAGTAAATCTCTTTGTACCCTCTCTAAGGCCTTGACATCCTTCCTAATGTGTGGTGCCCAGAATTGAACACAATACTCCAGCTGAGGCCTCACCAGTGTTTTATTAAGGTTTAGCATAACTTCCTTGCTTTTGTATTCTATGCCTCTATTAATAAAGCCCAGGATCCCATATGCTTTTTTAACAGCCTTCTCAACTTGTCCTGCCACCTTCAAAGATTTGTGTATGTACACCCTCCAGTCTCTCTGTTCCTGCACCCCTTTTAAAATTGTACCATTTAGTTTATATTGCCTCTCCTCATTCTTGGTACCGAAATGTATCACTTCAAAGCAAAAGCATAATGTTGTTGGTGACTGGTAATGACGGGAGCAACAGGTGAATGTGTGATTGGAATAATAAGAGTTGGTGTATTGATTGGTGGAGAAGCATGTGGAGTGGGGAAGGAAAGTTTTTGGTGCCCTTGGGAGGGGGGAGTGTTGTGGCCTGGTCTAATGCAGATAAATAGCGATAGGAAGACATCATTCTCAACCTTCCTGTCCAGGTCAGGTCATTGAAGCCCTTGTGGCACTGCACCCATGTCCTAGTGTGAAGCTGTGGGCATTGACATTGTCTGCCACCTCCCTCCAGACCTGCTGCAGAGTCTGTTCGGGCACCTACATGCCATCTGAGGGGAACAGGACCTACTTGTGTGCCCTCACTTGCTCTGCAAGCATGTCCACCACTGCGTCTGAGGATCGAGGTGTTTTTGCCTGCAACTTGTTGCTCTCCAGAAACCTTCCAGTAGCAGCAAAGGTTTGCACAGCGTTGCTTTAAGAGGCACATTCACTCTTTAAATGGGTGGTGGGTTCACCAGAAATTCCACCTTCAAATTGGACAAGTTGGTCATCGCTGGAAATGCATGAGCAGCCTACCAATGTAAATGAGGCCTGACTACAAAAATGGCATGGGCCTCTGACTGATGACAAATTAGACTTTATTCTTGTTGGCCTCACAGTAGGGTGAGCTTCAAAGTCATTTCTGGATTTTTAACTGTGCTAACTTAATTTCATCATCCAGTTTGGATCAATTTAGACCTCAGAAAACCACTTTTACCCATTCCTTGCAACTTAATTCTGATGGCTAGAAATAAAACTGGTCATTCTATGTTAGGAATGCAAAACTCTGCTCAATTGTCTGGCTATAATTTGCACCACAATTATCGTCAAGTGAATTGTATTATTTTTATTAACAATTTAATGGGTGTTCAATTAATATGAGATATTACTTCATAAGTAGGTGATGTCGGCTATCGAATGTATCAGCAGGTTGCAGCAAATGAATGCCGCTATTTAATGTTCTTTTGTAATCAGTATGTAACTGTTAATGGCAGTGCAGAAATAGTGGGCAGAGAATAAGGTGAGCTGATTAGTGTTGGCTGTGGCACATGAAGTGATGCCATTTCACTTTAGTACCATTTCTATTATAGGCTGTTTGGATTTGATGTCTTTGCCTTGTGAATTGTCTGTTTGGGGAACAATAATGAATTTACATAGTGTCATTCATACCCTCAGGGCATCCCAAAGCATTTCACAGCTAATAAATTATTTTTGAAGTATAGTCACTGTTTTGTAGGCAATTGTAAACAATTTTACAACACCAAGTTATAGTCCAGCAATTTTATTTTAAATTCACAAGCTTTCGGAGGCTTCCTCCTTCGTCAGGTGAACGATGTGAAAATGAAATCCTCGAAATGAAATCGCATTTATAATTCACAGAACAATGCTTGGTGATTACAGACAGTTTTTTCAACTGCCCGTTGCCAAGGCAATCAGTGTGCAGACAGACAGGTGTTACCTGCCAGGTCTCAGAATATACAAATCACCAAAAAAAAACAACAAACAAAAAAAACAGATAGAGAGGTAGAAACATAGAAAAGACAGCAACTGACCCGTTATATTAAAAACAGATAACATTTGTTCGCTGGTGGGGTAACGTGTAGCGTGACATGAACCCAAGATCCCGGTTGAGGCCGTCCTCATGGGTGCGGAACTTGGCTATCAATTTCTGCTCGACGATTTTGCGTTGTCGTGTGTCTCGAAGGCCGCCTTGGAGTACGCTTACCCGAAGGTCGGTGGATGAATGTCCATGACTGCTGAAGTGTTCCCCGACTGGGAGGGAACCCTCCTGTTTGGCGATTGTTGCGTGGTGTCCGTTCATCCGTTGTCGCAGCGTCTGCATGGTCTCGCCAATGTACCATGCTCTGGGGCATCCTTTCCTGCAACGTATGAGGTAGACAACGTTGGCCGAGTCACAGGAGTATGAACCATGCACCTGGTGTGTGGTGTCCTCTCGTGTGATGGTGGTATCTGTGTCGATGATCTGGCATGTCTTGCAGAGGTTACCGTGGCAGGGTTGTGTGGTGTCGTGGACGCTGTTCTCTTGAAAGCTAGGTAATTTGCTGCGAACGATGGTCTGTTTGAGGTTGGGTGGCTGTTTAAAGGCGAGTAGTGGAGGTGTGGGGATGGCCATAGCGAGGTGTTTGTCCTCATTGATGACATGTTGAAGGCTGCGGAGAACATGGCGTAGTTTCTCCGCTCCGGGGAAGTACTGGACGACAAAGGGTACTCTGTTGGTTGCGTCCCGTGTTAGTCTCCTGAGGAGGTCTATGCGATTTTTTGCTGTGGCCCGTCGGAACTGTCGATCGATGAGTCGAGCGTCATATCCCGTTCTTACTAGGGCGTCTTTCAGCGTCTGTAGGTGTCCATCGCGTTCCTCCTCGTCTGAGCAGACCCTGTGTATTCGCAGGGCCTGTCCATAGGGGATGGCCTCTTTGACGTGGTTAGGGTGGAAGCTGGAAAAGTGGAGCATCGTGAGGTTGTCCGTGGGCTTGCGGTAGAGTGAGGTGCTGAGGTGCCCGTCTTTGATGGAGATTCGTGTGTCCAAGAAAGAAACTGATTCTGAGGAGTAGTCCATGGTGAGCTTGATGGTGGGATGGAACTTGTTGATGTTATCGTGTAGTCTCTTTAGTGATTCCTTGCCGTGGGAAAGAAAATGTCGTCTATGTATCTGGTGTATAGTGTTGGTTGGAGGTCTTGTGCAGTGAAGAAGTCCTGCTCGAACTTGTGCATGAAAATGTTGGCGTATTGGGGTGCGAATTTGGTCCCCATGGCTGTTCCGTGTGTTTGGGTAAAGAACTGGTTATCGAAGGTGAAGACATTGTGATCGAGGATGAAGCGGATGAGTTGTAGGATGGCGTCCGGAGATTGGCTGTTGTTGGTGTTGAGTATTGATGCTGTCGCAGCGATGCCGTCATTGTGGGGGATACTACTTTTGTAGGCAAACACAGCAGCTAATTTGCATATAGCAAGGTTCACAAAGAGCAAATGAGATAAGTAATCAGTTATCTGTTTTGGTTGAGGGATGAACATTAGCCAGGACATCAAGACAATTTCCTGCTCTTCATCAAATCATGCTATAGAATCTTTTATGTGAATAGACTAGGCCTCAGTTTAATGTCTCATCCAAATGACTGGTCCTCTGATAATGCAGCACTCCCTCAGTACTGTATCAAAGTGCCAGTCTAGACTACGTGCTGAAATCTCAATGGGGTTGAACCTACAACCTTTTGAATCAACTCCGAGTATACTGCCATTAGCCTCGCACAAACTGTAATCGCCGTCAACCTCCCCATGAATTTCAAGAAATTGCTGGATTTGCGCCCTAAATACAAATTAAATCTGCTGCAGAAAGTTAGGGCTGCTGTTTCAGGGCATAAGGACCCTGTTAATGAGGCAATTTATGGTACTGACATGCCACTCAACCTTGGAAGTTAAAGAAAAGGAACAATTGAAACTGTGGCATCTCACTCACAGGTAGTAGATTGTTCTTAGAGATTTATTAAATTTAAAATTTTTAATTTTTTTCTTACTTTTCCTTTCTGACTCTTCTCTCTCTCTTTCTTAATCCAGTCTGTCTTTCCCTCTTTATTTCTCATCCTGTATCTAATTTGACACTAATTGGCCGTATTTCCTTCCCCATCGTTCACACTGTTTCTCTATCAAATTTCATTGGTTAAGGAGATAGACTATTGGTCCCGTCATTCACCAAGGCCCCAGATGCTCCGTTGACCTGTTATCAGTTCGCACTTCCAGCAATTTGCGGCGCAAAAATAATTGAAGCTGAAGGGTGAGGAAAAAATCCAACTCATGGCGTTCACCGTGAGATGCTCCACTCCAGCCAATTCTGGCCCATTAGATCCCAGGCCTTGCAAAGCACTGAAAATATGTATCTGTAACCCATCAAAACATGTGTTGTATCATATAAACAGTAAATGAGCTAATAAAAGTCACATGCTTCTGCAAGCTATACTTTGTATTTTAGATAATTAAATATGTTACAATAAGTATTTTATATGACAAAATTATACATTCTGCTGGGACTGTGTGGTAGAGGTGTGGGAAACATTTGGGAGACATAGGGGGTAATTTTAACCCCCACGAACAGGTGGGTTGGGGGCGGGTGGGAGGTTAAAATAACAGCTTTTTGGAGCTGTTCCAACTCGCCCACTTCTGGGTTTAACCCAGGCAGGTTTGGATGCGTGCGCACAACAGACACCAGGAAGCCCTGCCCCCACTTAAATCCAGCGAGCCGACACTTAAAAGGGCAATGTACCTCATTGAAATACTTGAGTCTTTGTGTATTAGAAAACTTAAGTGAATTTAACCTTATCTGTTTGGGTTTCCCATCGCTTGCGATTCACATCAGGTGAAAGCAGGCGGGAAAGGCCGGATCCATGTAGTGAGTGCTTCTGCCAGGCCCAACAAGCTCACTTGGCCGAGAGGACCCCCGCGATTGGCTGGCCCCCGACCTCCAGCGACCTCTGATCTCCAAGTCCCGGCATCAGACCTCCCGATCTCCACCTCCCAGCCATCCGATGTCCTCCCCGATCTTCTCCTTGGCCATCCGATGTCCTCCCCGGACCCCCCGGTCTTCTCCCCGCCCCCCCCCCCCCCCCGATTTTCTCCCCGGCCATCCATAGAAACATAGAAAATAGGAGCAAGAGTAGACCAATCGGCACTTCGGGCCTGCTCCGCCATTCAAAATAATCATGGCTTATCGTCTAACTCAGTACCCTGTTCCCGCTTTTTCCCCATATCCCTTGATCCCTTTAGCATCAAGAAATATATCTATCTCCTTCTTGAATACATCTAATGACTTGACCTCCACTGCCTTCTGTGGTAGAGAATTCCACAGGTTCACCACCCTCTGAGTGAAGAAATTTCTCTTCATCTCGGTTCTAAATGGCAAACCCCGTATCCTGAGGCTGTGACCCCTGGTTCTGGACTCCCCACCATCGGGAACATCCGACCTGTATCTAGTCTGTCTAGTCCTGTTAGAATTTTATATGTTTCGATGAGATCACGTCTCATTCTTCTAAACTCTAGCGAATATAGGCCTAGTCGAACCAATCTCTCCTCATACGTCAGTCCTGCCATCCCAGGAATCAGTCTGGTAAACCTTTGTTGCACTCCCTCTTTGGCAAGGACATCCTTCCTCAGATAAGGAACTGCACACAATACTCCAGATGTAGTATAACTGCAGTAAGTCATCCCTGCTCCTGTACTCAAATCCTCTTGCAATGAAGGCCAACACACCATTCGCCTTCTTAACTTCTTGCTGCACCTGAATGCTCGCTTTCAGCGACTGTTGTACAAGGACACCCAGGTCTCGTTGCACCTCCCCTTTTCCCAATCTATCACTATTCAGATAATAATCTGCCTTTCTGTTTTTACAACCAAAGTGGATAACTTCACATTTATCCACGTTATACTGCACCTGCCATGTTCTTACCCACTCACCCAACTTGTCTAAATCACATTGGAGCCTCTTTGCATCCTCCTCACAGCTCACATTCCACCCCAGCTTTGTGTCGTCTGCAAACTTGGAAATGTTACATTTAGTTCCCTCATCCAAATCATTGATATATATTGTGAATAGCTGGGGCCCAAGCACTGATCCCTGTGGTACCCCACTAGTCACTGCCTGCCACCATAAAAGACCCGTTTATTCCTACTCTCTGTTTCCTGTCTGTCAACCAATTCTCAATCCATGCCAGTATATTCCCCCCAATCCCATGTGCTTTAATTTTGCACACTAAACTCCTGTGTGGGACCTTATCAAAAGCCTTCTGAAAATCCATATACACCACATCCACTGGTTCTCCCCTATCTATTCTACTAATTACATCCTCAAAAACCTCCAGTAGATTTGTTAAGCATGATTTCCCTTTCATAAACCCATGCTGACTTTGTCCAATCCTGTTAATGCCTTCCAAGTGTTCTGTTATCACATCTTTTATAATAGACTCTAGCATTTTCCCCACTACTGATGTTAGGCTAACTGGTCTGTAATTCCCTGTTTTTTCTCTCCCTCCTTTTTTAAATAGTGGGGTTATATTTGCCACCCTCCAATCTGTAGGAACTGTTCCAGAGTCTATAGAATTTTGGAAGATGATCACCAATGCATCCACTATTTCCAGGGCCACTTCCTTTAGTACTCTGGAATGTAAATTATCAAGCCCTGGGGATTTGTCAGCCTTTAGCCCTATGTGTTTAATTGTTCTGCCATTTCTTTGTTCCCCATTATAATTTCCCCCTTTCTGACTGTAAGGGACCTACATTTGTCTTCACTAATCTTTTTCTCTTGACATATTTATAGAAGCTTTTACAGTCAGTTTTATGTTCCCTGCCAGTTTACTCTCATACTCTATTTTTCCCCTCTTAATCAATCTCTTTGTCCTCCTTTGCTGAATTCTAAACTGCTCCCAATCCTCAGGCGTGCCGCTTTTTCTGGCAATTTTATGTCTCTTTGGATCTCATACTATCCTAATTTCTTTTGTAAGCCACGGTTGAGCCACCTTTCCTGTTTTATTTTTGCACCAGACAGGAATGAATAATTGTTGTAATTCCTGCACACGTTCTTTAAATATTAGCCATTGCCTATCCACTGTCACCCCTTTTAGTAAAGTTCCCCAATCTATCATAGCCAACTCGCACCTCATACTTTCGTAATTTCCTTTATTTAGATTCAGGACCCTAGTTTCAGATTCAACTACTTCACTCTTCATCTTAATGAGGAATTCTATCATGTTATGGTCGCTCTTCCCTAAGGGACCCCGCACAACAAGATTGTTAATTAATCCTTTCTCATTGCACAGTACCCAGTCTAGGATCGCCTGTTCTCTAGTTGGTTCCTCAGCATATTGGTCTAGAAAACCATCACGTACACACGCCAGGAATTCCTCCCCCACATAATTATTGCTAATTTGGTTTGACCAATCTATATGTAGATTAAAGTCACCCATGATTATAGTTGTACCCTTCTTGCATGCATCTCTAATTTCCTGTTTAGTGCCCACCCCTACATCTCCACTACTGTTTGGGGCCCATAGACAACCCCCACTAATGTTTTCTGCCCCTTGGTGTTTCTTAGCTCCACCCATACAGATTCCACATCGTGATTTTCCGAGCCAATATCCTTCCTCACTATTGCATTGATTTCCTCCTTTACTAACAGCGTTACCCCACCTCCTTTCCCTTTTTGCCTGTCCTTCCTAAATATTGAATACCCCTGGATATTCAGTTCCCATCCTTGGTCACCCTGCAGCCATGTCTCCACAATCGCAACTATATCATAACCGTTAATATCTATCAGCGCTGTTAATTTATCTAGCTTATTGCGAATGCTGCACACATTAAGACACAATGTCTTTAGACTTGTCTTTTTAAGATTGCTAGTCATCTGAGTTTTATTTTGCACTATGGCCCTGTTTGGTTTTCGCCCTTGTTTTCTCTGCCTTCCACTATTGCTTCTTTCCTTTCTGTCTTTTGTTTCTATCCTTGTTTCCCCCTCCGGTTTCCTCCCTGGCCCCCCAATCTTCTTACCTTCCCTGCCCCAATCCTCTCCCCGGCCATCCGATGTCCTCTCCGGCCCATGATCCCTCCCTCTCTCCCTCCCTCCGATCCCCGGCTGCGGCCTGCTACCGCAGGCCTTCCTGCCCGACAGCCAGCTAACCTGTCAATCAGGCTGGCTGCTGGGCGCGAAGCCCAGAAGTAAAATTTGTTGGCCTCATACTGCCAGCTTACCTTCCAGGTTTCGCATCCGAAAATCTTCCCCCCACCACCGCCCTCCCACACCTCCACCCCCGGCTCCCTTCCCGGCTCGAGGTCAAAATCATGCCCATAATCCATCTTCTATGCCATTGCCTCATTCTAATCTCTTTCTGAAAGGACGTCCTGGAAATGCTGGTGAAGTGATGGGAAAGAAAATCCCAACATACAAATATATGGGATACACAAAAGAATTTAGAATTTCAAGGTCTACAGTAGTAATACTATTATTTATATTTTTTAGTGATGCAAGTATGTTTTCCCTCCTACCAAGCAACAACAACTTGCATTTATATAATGCCTTAAATATAGAAAAATAACACAAGGTGCTTCACAGAAGCGTAATCAGACAAAAATGCATGTTGAGCCAAAGACAGAGATATTAGGAGAGGTGATTAAAAGCTGGGTCAAAAAGAACGGTTTTAAGGAGGGTCTTAAAGGAAGAAAGAGAGGTGGAGAGGTTTAGGGAGATAATTCCACAGTGTAGGGCCTAGATGGCTGAAGGCACAACTGTGAATGGTGTGCTGAAGCAAGTGAGAGATGTACAAGAGGCCAGGGTTGGAGGAGCACAGAATTCTTGGAGGGTGTAGGGCTGGAGGAGGTTAGAGTGGTGGAGAGGGGAAAGACATAAACAGATTTAAACACAAGGATTAAAAATTTAACTTTGAGGTGTTGGGGGGGACCAATTGTTGAGCCCAAGGGTAAATCTTTAGGGGACTTTAGAGGTGATGGTATGAGGGTTGGAAGAGAAGCCATTGCCGGAGATGCTATGAGTATGATTGGATAGGTAAGAGTGAAACCAAGAGAGGAAAGTCCCACTGAGCTAGACGGTGGAGGGGAGGCATTGGTGGAGAACCGTGTGGACGACCCTGTCAAAGACTGCAGAGAAGTCAAGAAGGCCGAGAAGGGATAGTGCACCATTGTCGCAGTCACAGAGGACGTCACTTGTGACTTTCATTAGGGTCGTTTTAGTGCTGTGATGGGGCGGAATCCCGATTAGGGAAATTCAAACATGGAGTTGCGGGAAAGAGAGGCATGGATTTGGGAAGCGACAACAGGTCAAGGACTTTGGAGCGGGAATGGGGTCAAGAATGCAGGAGGTGGATCTCATGGACAAGATGAGTTTGGAGAGGGCATGAGGGAAGATAGGAGAGAAATTGGAGAAAGATACAGATTCAAAGGAAGGGTTGGGGGAATCCTCAGAGGTTTGGCTTCTTGGGCAGAGGGCGGGGGGTGGGGGGGGATCATGGCAGAGGCAGCTGAAAAGACGGTTTCAATCTTAGCGACAGAGAAGTCAATGAGCTCGTTGCAATTCTTGTTGGAGGTGAGGGTGGAGGTGGCAGGGGAGAGGGGTTTAAGGAGTTGGTTGGAAGTGGGAAAAAGATGCCTGGGGTTATCTTTGCTGTCCAAGATGAACCTGGAATAGTGAAACATTTTGGCAAAGGACAGCGAGGTCCATTGCTGCTTGATTCATTCAGTCAGACCTGGTGATTGTAGGTTAAACCAATTGCGCAACAGATACGCTCAAGTTTACACACCTTGGACTTCAGGGTGTGAAAATGGGGCCCACTCCAGGGACAATGATCAGGGTAGGAAATAGCAAGGGTACAATAAATGTAGTGTTAGAAAATAGTGTATGCACAGTAACCAAGGATTTAAGTTTGATTCCATGCAACATTGAATTCCATTCTAGACGAGCTGCTATAGGGAGGCGCTGAGTGAAGACCACGCGCCTCCCTACAGGGAGATAGGAAAAATTGGAAGGAAAGTTGCCACTGGACCACGCTTGTCACATCTCCTATGGGCAGCTGACAAGCAGCTGGAAGAAACAACACTCACATAATAACATAAGAACATAATAAATAGGAGCAGGAGTAGGCCATCTGGTCCCTCTAGTCTGTTCCGCCATTCATGGCTGATCTTCTTCTACCTCAACGCCATTTTCCTGCACCATCCCCATATCCCTTGTTGCCTTTAATATCTAGAAATCTATCAATCTCTGTTTTGAATGTACTCAATGACTGAGCTGTCACAGCTTTCTGGGGCAGAGAATTCCAAAGATTCACCACCCTCTGAGTGAAGAAATTTCTCCTCATCTCAGTCCTAAATGGCCTACCCTTTATTCTGAGACTGTGACCCCTGGTTCTAGATTCCCCAGCCAGGGGAAACATCCTCCCTGCATCTACCCTGTTGAGCTCTGTAAGAATTTTGTATGTTTCAATGAGATCACCTCTCATTCTTCTAAACTCTAGAGAATACAGGCCTAGTCTACTCAATCTCTCCTCATACGAAAATCCCGCCATCCCAGGAATCAGTCTGGTGAACCTTCGTTGCACTCCCTCTATGGCAAGTATATCCATATCTTAGGTAAGGAGACCAAAATTGTACACAATACTCCAGGTGCGGTCTCACCAAGGCCCTATATAATTGCAGTAAAACATCTTTACTCCTGTACTCAAATCCTCTTGTAATAAAGGCCAACATACCATTTGTCTTCCTAATTACTTGCTGCACCTGCTTGTTAGCTTTCAGTGACTCATGTACAAGGACACCCAGGTCCCTTTGAACATCAACATTTCCCAATCTCTTACCATTTAAAAAATATTCTCATTTCTGTTTTTCCTACCAAAGTGGATAACTTCACATTTTTCCACATTATATTCCATCTGCCATGTTCTTGCCCACTCACTTAGCCTGTCTATATCCCCTTGAAGCCTCTTTGCATCCTCCTCACAACTCACATTCCCACCTAGTTTTGTCTCATCAGCAAACTTGGAAATATTACACTTGGTCACCTCATCCAAATCATTGATATAGATTGTGAATAGCTGGGGCCCAAGCACCGGTCCCTGCGGTACCCCACTAGTCACAGTCTGCCAACCTGAAAAAGACCCGTTTCTTCCTACTCTCTGTTTTCTGTCTGTTAACCAATTCTCAATCCATGCCATTATATTACCCCCAATTCCATGTGCTCTAACTTTGTTCACCAACCTCCTGTGTGGGACCTTATCGAAAGCATTCTGAAAATCCAAATACACCACATCCACTGATTCCCCCTTATCTATTCTACTAGTTACATCCTCAAAGAACTCCAATAGGTTTGTCAAACATGATTTCCCTTTCATAAATCCATGTTGAATTTGCCAAATCCTATTATTATTTTCTAAGTGTCCTGTTATCACATCCTTTATAATCGATTCTAACATTTTCCTTACTACTGATGTCAGGCTAATAGGTCTGTAGTTCCCTGTTTTCTCTCTCCATCCTATTTTAAATAGTGGAGTTACATTTGCTACCCTCCAATCTGCAGAAACCATTCCAGAATCTATAGAATTTTGGAAGATGACAACCAATGCATCCACTTTCTCACCTCTTTCAAAACCCTGGGATGTGGATGATCGGGTCCTTGGGATTTATCGACTTTCAGTCCCATTAATTTCTCTAGTACTATTTTTTTACTAATACTAATTTCGTTCATTTCCTCATTCTCGCCAGACCCTTGGTTGTCTAGTATTTCTGGGAGTTTTTTTGTGTCTTTTTCCATGAAGACAGACACAAAGGGCTCGATTTTCACACCCCGAGCGGGTGCATTCGTGGCGGGGGGGGCTGCGAAAATCAGGGATTCGCGGGCGGGTCGAGAGCCCGGCTCCAACCCGCCCACTTATGGGTTCCCCAGTGACACGCGGACATGCGCGTGCAGCCCCCGCATGTGGGACTCCCGCCGGCAATTAAAGCCGGCAGGATGCCACTTGAAGTAATTAACCAGGTACTTCAGGTCGTTTATAGACCTGATTGACATGATATTTTAGGAGTGGTGGGATTTTCAGATCAACTGGGACTGTTTCCCGTACTGGGGGAAACACTCCCAGTTGAAATGGACGTGTTGCAGCCATCAGCCTGTGGCAGCTGCAAAGGTCCATTTGACAGTTGTGGGGGGAGACCCTCACTTATTGCAGGAGGCTACTCTGTCACTTTGGACAAAGTTTGGCCTCCACCACCCTCCTCCTAACAATAAAATTCACCAACTTGCAAACTTACCCTGGTGTCCAGACACATTTACCTACCTTGCGGACCCCCTCAAATGTACATCTACTGAATGGGGGCCGCCGTAGCTGCAGTCATGACCTCCTCGGAGGACGAACAGCATCACCAGCCTCGCCGGCCACCTCTGACACGTGGAGCTCCACAACACAGTGCTGTGACACATCCACCTGCACAGCAGGAGGGAGGGCAACCACAGAGAGAGATGCGTCGCAGAAGGCACTACTCTCGCTACAGGGTCCACAGACCAAGTCTCAGCTTCCTACTCTCTCCCTAGTTACCCTTTTGCCCTTCCTACATAAAGGGCAAAAGGGTAACTAGGGAGAGAGTAGGGCCTCTTAAGGATCAACAAGGTCATCTATGTGCGGAACCACAAGAAATGGGTGAGATCCTGAATGAATATTTCACATCGGTATTTACGGTTGAGAAAGGCATGGATGTTAGGGAACTTGGGAAATAAATAGTGATGTCTTGAGGAGTGTACATATTACAGAGAGGGAGGTGCTGGAAGTCTTAACGCGCATCAAGGTAGATAAATCTCCGGGACCTGATGAAATGTATCCCAGGACATTATGGGAGGTTAGGGAGGAAATTGCGGGTCCCCTAGCAGAGATATTTGAATCATCCACCGCTACAGGTGAGGTGCCTGAAGATTGGAGGGTAGCAAATGTTGTGCCTTTGTTTAAGAAGGGCGGCAGGGAAAAGCCTGGGAACTACAGACCAGTGAGCCTGACATCTGTAGTGGGTAAGTTGTTAGAGGGTATTCTGAGGGACAGGATCTACAGGCATTTGGAGAGGCAGGGACTAATTAGGAACAGTCAGCATGGTTTTGTGAGAGGAAAATCATGTCTCACGAATTTGATTGAGTTTTTTGAAGGGGTAACCAAGAAGATAGATGAGGGCTGTGCAGTAGACGTGGTCTACATGGACTTCAGCAAAGCCTTTGACAAGGTACCGCATGGTAGGTTGTTACATAAGATTAAATCTCACGGGATCCAAGGTGAGGTAGCCAATTGGATACAAAATTGGCTTGACGACAGAAGACAGAGGGTGGTTGTAGAGGGTTGTTTTTCAAACTGGATGCCTGTGTCCAGCGGTGTGACTCAGGGATCGGTGCTGGGTCCGCTGTTATTTGTTATTTATATTAATGATTTGGATGAGAATTTAGGAGGCATGGTTAGTAAGTTTGCAGATGACACCAAGATTGGTGGCATTGTGGACAGTGAAGAAGGTTATCTGGGATTGCAACGGGATCTTGATCAATTGGGCCAGTGGGCCGATGAATGGCAGATGGAGTTTAATTTAGATAAATGTGAGGTGATGCATTTTGGTAGATCGAATCGGGCCAGGACCTACTCCGTTAATGGTAGGGCGTTGGGGAGAGTTATAGAACAAAGAGATCTAGGAGTACAGATTCATAGCTCCTTGAAAGTGGAGTCACAGGTGGATAGGGTGGTGAAGAAGGCATTCGGCATGCTTGGTTTCATTGGTCAGAACATTGAATGCAGGAGTTGGGATGTCTTGTTGAAGTTGTACAGGGCATTGGTGAGGCCACACTTGGAGTACTGTGTACAGTTCTGGTCACCCTATTATAGAAAGGATATTATTAAACTAGAAAGAGTGCAGAAAAGATTTACTAGGATGCTACCGGGACTTGATGGTTTGACTTACAGGGAGAGGTTAGACAGACTGGGACTTTTTTCCCTGGAGAGTAGGAGGTTAAGGGGTAATCTTATAGAAGTCTATAAAATAATGAGGGGCATAGATAAGGTCGATAGTCAAAATCTTTTCCCAAAGGTAGGGGAGTCTATAACGAGGGGGCATAGATTTAAGGTGAGAGGGGAGAGATACAAAAGGGTCCAGAGGGGCAATTTTTTCACTCAAAGGGTGGTGAGTGTCTGGAACGAGCTGCCAGAGGCAGTAGTAGAGGCGGGTACAATTTTGTCTTTTAAAAAGCATTTGGATAGTTACATGGGTAAGATGGGTATAGAGGGATATGGGCCAAGTGCAGGCAATTGGGACTAGCTTAGTGGTATAAACTGGGCGACATGGACATGTTGGGCCGAAGGGCCTGTTTCCATGTTGTAACTTCTATGATTCTATGATTCTATGATTCCTGGACCTCTCTGAGCAGCAGTGCACATGGAGGCTCAGAGTCACTCGACATGCAGTCGTAGACATCTGCAGCCTCCTTCATGCCAAGCTGCTCCCGGCTAGCCCGAGCATCATCTTCCTACCTGTCGCTGTCAAAGTCACCACTGCCCTCAACAACTTCTCCTTCGCATCCTTCCAGGGTCCCACCGGGGACATCGCCGAGGTCTCTCAGTCGTCTGCACAAAAGAGCCCTGCAAATACACCTACACCCACTCTGCAGTGACACAATGGGTGTCATCAGTTGTGGGTCTTCATAGTGATCCTCAGGAATGGGCATTATTGCACAAACCAGACAAGATTCGCAAAGACGTGGCAGTAGTGGTGACAATATAATATGTAATGTGAGTTGATCAGAAATGAAATATAAGTAAAAACCATGACAAACCCTCAAACACCCTTGTGCATCCCCTTCATGCTCACGACATGTTTGCCTTACGCTTCCTACTGCACATATGTGATGCATGCCCTGTGGCTGCAGCACAGGTAGTGGCAGGTTGGGTGAGGCTGACCGTGAAAGAGATGCATGAGAGGGTGAGTATGAGATCGAGCCATGAGATTGTATGAGGATTGGGTTGAGTGATAGTGGTGGGATGAGTACTGGTGAGGTGAGTAAGTGCAGGTAAGATGAGGATGAGCTTTGAGTGGGTGTGGGGAGTGATGTGACAGAGTAGTGTTGGCAGTGCAGATGGAGATGTGGGGTGGGGGCAGTGATGTGGCAGACGGAGTGTAGGGGAATAAGTGTACTCATTTCGGCTGACCTACTTAGGTCATTGAAGCACCTCCTGCACTGTATGCAGGTGGGCGATATGTTGGTGGTGCAGGTGACCTCCTCTGCCACCTCGAGCCAGGCCTTCTTGGTGGCAGAGGCAGGCCACTTCCTCCCGCCCACCGGGGGGAAGATCTCTGTCCTCCCCCTCCTCCTCACCCCATCCAATGATACCTGGAGTGAGGCATCATTAAACTGGGAGCAGCCTTCCCCCTGGGCTGCTCCATGCTGTAATTTTTCCTATTTTCTGCAGCATCAGTCAGTGGAGGACTGTCCCTTTAAATAGAGCTCCTCCAGCTGACAGCCTATGCTGCGCATGCGCAGTCCGCCCGCTGCGCAGCTTTCCAGCGCGAAACCCGGAAGCCAAGGTAAGTGGCTTCAATCAAGCTGCAATCGCGTGCGGAGAACCCCGATTTCACTGGGCGCGTTACCCACGCGCCCATTCGATCCCCCGCTCCCAACCCGCTGCCCTCCTAATATCGGGCCCAAAGTATTTATTTAATTTCTCTGCCATTTCCTTATTCCCCATTATAAATTCTTCTGTCTCTGTCTGTAAGGGACCCACATTTGCCTTCGCCGGTCTTTTCCTTTTTACATACCTATAGAAGCTTTTACAGTCCGTTTTTATGTTTCTCGCTAGTTTACTCTCATATTCTATTTTCCCTTTATCAATTTCTTGATCCTCCTTTGCTGAAATGTTAAATGCTCCCAATCCTCAGGCTTGCTGCTTTTTCTGGCAACTTTATATGCCTAAAAACTTGCATTTATATAGCGCCTTTAAAATAGGTAAAAATCCCAAGGCACTTCACAGAAGCGTAATCAGATATAATTGACACCGAGCCAAAGAAGGAGATATTAGGAGGGGTGACTAAACGCTTGATCAAACAGGTAGGTTTTGAAAAAGGATTTTAAGGAGGATAGAGAGGCAGAGATGCTTCGGAAAGGCACGACCGCCCATGGTGGGCCAAAGGGAGTGGGGGATTTATAACAGACCAGGGTTGGGGGAATGCAGAATTCTCAGAGGGTTGTAGGGCGGGAGCAGATTACAGAAATAGGGAGTGGTGAGATCATGAAGCAATTTGAAAATGACGATGAGAAAACTTGGAAACTTGGAAAACCTGGAAAGTGTCTTGCAAGAGATAAGTGGCTAAGAAGACAAAAAACTTCAAAAATGTTGTGTATAGGTCCATGGGAACCAAAGTTGATATCAGAAAATGTGGGCGATATTGACACATTACTGGTCCACAAGCACTGAGCAGAAGATGAACAGAATGGTAATATCCAGATATGTGTTCCTTGAATTCTGACAACAGCAGTGCTGTGGTAAGGACTGGAATATTCTTCTATGGTTGAGCAGAGGGTGAGGCATATAGAAGTAGGGGTATGGGCAACAGCAAATTGTATTTGTATAGCATTTTAATGTAGAAAAACATTCCAAAGCACTTCACAAAAGTGTAATCAGTCAAAAATCGACACTAAGCCAAAGAAGATATTAGGAGAGGTGACTTAAAGCTTGGTCAAAGAGATGGGCTTTAAGGAGAGTCGTAAAGGAGGAGAGGGTGGTGGAGAGGTTGTGGGAGGGAATTCCAGAAGTTGGGGCTTAAATGGCTGAAGACGCTGCTGCCGATGATGGGGTGAAAGAAGGGAAGGATGTACATGAGGCCAGAGTCCTCAAAGGGTTGTAGGGCTGGAGAGGGTTACAGAGATAGGGAGGGCAAGGTCATGAAGGGATTTAAACACAAGGAAGGGAATTTTAAATTTGAGACTTTAGGGGACCAGGAGCCAATGTAGGTTGGTGAGCACATGGGTAATGGGTGAGTGAGATAGGATATGGGCAGCAGGGTTTTGGATGAGCTAAAGTTTATGGAGGCTCGAGGATGGGAGGATAGCCAGGAGAACATTAGAATAGTTGAGACTGGAGGTGACAAAGGCATGGATGAGGGTTTCAGCAGCAAATGGGCTGAAGCAGGGGCGGAGACAGATGGTGTTGCGGAAGGAACCCTTTATGCTAGTGAGGATATAGTGTCAGTAGCTCAGCTTGGAATCACATAGGATGCTGAGGCTGTGAACAGTCTGGTTCAACCTGAGACAGTGGTCGGGGAGGGTGATGGAATCGGTGGCCAGGGTACGGAGATTGTGGTGGGAGCTGACGACAATGGCTTCAGTCTTACCAATGTTTAACTGGAGGAAATTGTGGCCCATATGATGCCAAGGAGTTTGACAACACAAAGGTAATTAAGTGGTTAAGAGAGGTGTTGGAGAGGTAGAGCTGGGTGGCGTCAGCGTACATGGTTGATGACCCCATGTCTTTGGATAAGGTTGGCGAGGGGCAGCTTGTAGATGAGGAAGAGGAGAGGGCCAAGGATGTTATCCTTGGAGTAATTCCAGAGTTACTGGTGATACAGTACAGATTTATAGTGTAGAAAGAGGACACGGGTATGGTGATGTACTGTAGGGCAGTATGCAATATCAATATAGAACAATCCTTGCAAGTTGAATTATGTACTGTACCCTTAACTAATGGAATTGGCATAAATTGATTTGTTATGCAAACTTGGTTGTATCTATATTGGAATAAAGAAAAGCAAACGATACTTTCATTTAAAAAAAATTGAACTTTTTCCCAACTATTTCCTGCACTCCATCTGAGCCTGTAGGAAGTGTAGACATTCAACAGGAACGCTAATCGGAATATAGCCCAACTGAGACCCGTCATAGAGTGACAGGTGTTGGAACAGATAAGGACTGAGGCTGCACATAAGCCTGATTGAAGCATTAAGACATTCCAAATTCCAAAATTCAACTAACTTTGCTCAGCATCATGTAACATTTCTCCAAATGTCAACTCTGTTGGCGAGACACTCAATTGTTATCAGCAATAGATAGAGAGCCAATGTTACAGACTAACACTTACAAAACATTACTAAGGAGAAAGCCTGTGTTCTGAATTTTATTGTTGGGTTTTATTTTCCAAGCGAATGAATAACTCTGCTTTGGATCCATATGACAGTGTAATTGTCCTAGCTAATTATAAACTATTTACTTCCCTCAATGGCATATGATAGATAAATATATTCATAGAATCATAGAATTATAGAATTTTACAGCACATAAGGAGGCCATTCGGCCCATCCTGCCTGTGCTAGCTCTTTTAAAGAGCTATCCAATTAGTCCCACTCCCCTGCTCTTTCCCCATAGCCCTGTAAATTTTCTCCCCTTCAAGCATTTATCCAATTCCCTTTTGAAAGTTATTATTTAATCTGCTTCCACTACCCTTTCAGGCAGTGCATTCCAGATCATAATAACGTGCTGCATAAAAATATTTCTCTGCATCTCACTTCTAGCTCCTTTGCCAATTACATTAAATCTGTGTCCTCTGGTTACTGATCCTTCAGCCAGGGGAAACAGTTCCTCCTTATTTACTCTCTCAAAACCCTTCATGAATTTGAACGCCTCTATTAAATCTCCCCTTCACCTTCTCTGCTCTAAGGAGAACAATCCCAGCTTCTCCGGTCTCTCCATGTAACTAAAGTCCCTCATCACTGGTACTATTCTAGTAAATCTCCTCTGCAACCTTTCCAAGGCCTTGACATCCTTCCTAAAGTGTAGTGCCCAGAATTGGAAACAGTATTCCAGCTGAGGCCTAATCAGTGATTTATAAAGGTTTGGCATAACTTCCTTGTTATATTCATGGCCAATAATCTTTTAAAGGAGATTGCATTGGAGAATTAACCCCAGATGAACTACAGCTACTTATTCTTCAAAACAAATGATAATTATAACAAATCAAAGGTTTTGAGTTTGTTCAGTGAATTTGTTATTCCCTACATATCTTTTAAATTAATTTTAATTACACAGTAGAAATCATTCTTCTCACTGTTGTAGCTGAAAATCTTAGAGCACAGGACACCTAAGGAGAAGGGAAGTATTAGGATAGAACCTTCAACATAAAGTACCCCTTGGCACTAGTAGATATTCTTAAAATGTCATGTAAAAATCTCCTGTCTTTGTATATTATTCAAGGTTAGTCTTTCAGCCTTAGAAAGCTGGCCATTTCAGGACTCTTCTCACACCAGGAGCTGCTCTAATGACATTAGCAACAAGAGCACCAGTCAGTAGATCCACAGGGAATGTAGGGATCAGCATTTGGGCCAGGAAAATTCACCACTAATTGGGAACTTTAATTACTTGGAGAGTTACTGCTGCATTAGCCGATTAATTTTGTTGTACTCAATACAGTCATCTTTAAATAGCCCTGACCCTGGAAGATCTGGCAGGGTCAGGCATCCTCCATTACAGTGTGTGCTAATGCTGCTGTACTCTGTTCCTGCACATTCCACAAACATTGAAGAGAATTCATCTCAACCTGTAGCAAAACTTGTACCATTTTATTATTTTTTCACCTCAAATTTACTCTTTAACAAGTCTAATCTATCCTGTTTCCCACCAATGGGATGCTGTCCATGGAGATATGGGGCATGATTTTTACTTGGAGCCGGGAAGAGAGCTGGGGGGTAGATTTTCCCATGGGTAACTCAGAAGTGAAGTGATCACAACTCAATTGAAGACAATTATTTTTGCTTTCGGGTTTCCCACATCACAGCCAGCCAGATTGACAGGCCTGTCGGGAGGGGAAGCAGCCGGGGAGTGGCTGCCAGCTAAGTCTGAGATCGGGGGGAAGGGGGGTCATTAGTTGAGGGAGGGGTCTTGGCCATTGTTAGATGAGGGGGGGGGTCTCAGGGCTTAAGTCCTAACCAGCAATTTCTAAGATGGGGGTGGTTGGGGGTGAATGAGAGTTTGTGATCTTATGCCACAATTTCTGCTCAGTAGTGGGGAGGAGATAGTTTGTTGTTCTATCCTGGATTTCCATGGACGTTTATTCTTGGCAGATTACACATCTTGCTGTGTTTTTAAGGTACTCTACTCTTTAGGTTTTTTATTACTGACTGTATATTGGTGGGAGAAGCCAGCAGACAACACATACCAATACTAAACAAGGAAAGACCTGCAACCAACGTACTGAAATTGAGCAGGGAGTCAATGGGAGCCAACAGCATCTCGCACCCACTGCAGTACATGCCGGTTTGCATTGAGGCTGCACAGGGAGGAGGGCATGAAGAGCTGGCTCCACATTCAGACCAGGAATAAGGAATATATACCCAGGGTGAACAGCAGAGGTGCGCTTTGATGATTAGTGCAATATAAGTGCAACGGGATCTCGATAAATTGGGCCAGTGGGCCGATGAATGGCAGATGGAGTTTAATTTAGATAAATGTGAGGTGATGCATTTTGGTAGATCGAATCGTGCCAGGACCTACTCCGTTAATGGTAGGGCGTTGGGGAGAGTTATAGAACAAAGAGATCTAGGAGTACAGGTTCATAGCTCCTTGAAAGTGGAGTCACAGGTGGATAGGGTGGTGAAGAAGGCATTCAGCATGTTTGGTTTCATTGGTCAGAACATTGAATACAGGAGTTGGGATGTCTTGTTGAAGTTGTACAAGACATTAGTAAGGCCACACTTGGAATACTGTGTACAGTTCTGGTCACCCTATTATAGAAAGGATATTATTAAACTAGAAAGTGTGCAGAAAAGATTTACTAGGATGCTACCGGGACTTGATGGTTTGACTTATAGGGAGAGGTTGGATAGACTGAGACTTTTTTCCCTGGAGAGTAGGAGGTTTAGGGGTGATCTTATAGAAGTCTATAAAATAATGAGGGGCATAGATAAGGTAGATAGTCAAAATCTTTTCCCAAAGGTAGGGGAGTCTATAACGAGGGGACATAGATTTAAGGTGAGAGGGGAGAGATACAAAAGGGTCCAGAGGGGCAATTTTTTCACTCAAAGGGTGGTGAGTGTCTGGAACGAGCTGCCAGAGGCAGTAGTAGAGGCGGGTACAATTTTGTCTTTTAAAAAGCATTTGGACAGTTACATGGGTAAGATGGGTATAGAGGGATATGGGCCAAGTGCAGGCAATTGGGACTAGCTTAGTGGTATAAACTGGGCGACATGGACATGTTGGGCCGAAGGGCCTGTTTCCATGTTGTAAACTTCTATGATTCTATGATTCTAAGTAGCATTCATATTATGAACTTCCTAACAGCACCAGCATTAGCATTAGCATTAAAAGATGAAAAGCATAACAGATCTCCCTGGCAGTTATTTTCTGCTGAATATGGGAAATGTGGTGGATTCAACCAAAGGGCCTGTCAACCATTGCTGAGGGAAGACTCAGCTGAGGAAAAAGGAGGATCTTTGGGAACTCTGGTCTAGAAAGTTGATTTATTGGAGCAGATATGACAGAAAAGGAGAAAATTAGAGAAAGGGATGAAATGGGGTGCAAAGAAACACAATCCAAATAGTTGTGGGAGTCTGAGCTTGTGATAAAAATCCAGGGAAAGCCTATTGCCAAAGATTGAGAGAGAGAAAGCCAGAAAAAGAAACAAAGAGATGGACTACACAAAGGTAAAGAATGGATGAGAGTTGGCAACATATTTGGGGAGCTATGATTTATATTAGCAAAATAGTTAAGTTCTTATAAAATGTTATGATTCTTTTTAACTAACCAGACTGCAGAATATTCCAGTATTTCAAATTTTGTCATCATTCTTAAAAATATAAGTTTGTGCACATACTCCAGACTGATCCAGAATATTTACAATTGATTATTTTCTGAATCTTTAATTTAATTGAGTGATGGCTGGAAGAGTGAATAGAGACCCAACACAAAGAACTGTCAGACAAACGTTTGCCTGAGAGAACTGAGAGCCCAGCTGCAATGACTGAGCTGTTATTGATATGTGTATAGGTTTAAAGGGCCAATCAATTTTGGCTGCATCTCGCTTCCGTTTCAATGGCGAGATTCAGAAGCCATGGAAAACCTGTGCAGGTGAAGTAAAAATCGTTTCAGGTTCAGAATCAACAAAAAATGACCTACTCAATATTTCAAGTAGGTAAATTGCTCCATTAACGATCCACCCACCGGCATTAATTGGGGACCTGACTTCCGGGTTTCGGCTGCGCGCACACATCCAAACATGCCCACATTAAACCTGGAAGTGGGCGCGTTGGAGCCGGGTTACGGTCATGCTTCAAAAAGCCGTTATTTTAACCTCCAACCCGCCCCCAACCCACCCGTTCTTTGGGGTTAAAATTACCTGCATATTCTTAAAGTTGCATATTTGAAATAAAAGTTGGATATACTGTTCATCTTGATGCTTGCAGAAGCAGATATTTCGTGTTTCTGACAGGGCAGAAGGATTTAGGATGCTGTTGTCTGACATGATGTTCTAATTAGCCTGTGGTCCTAGTAGATTCAGTAGTATCTAGGGCTTGTTTATGGGTTCTGCTCTTTGACTTAAGGATCAGTTGATTTGCTAAAACGTTATGTCCTGTCATCAGCTTAAAATCTTTAAGATAAATCCTTGAGTTAGCAGCATAGTGTACATTTTGGACAGCTAATTAGTCCTCTGCTAAAGCCCAGCATTTAGTGATGCAATTGCAGAATCTCAGTTTGTATTTTATTGCTGGAATTATAGCGCTGGCCTATCATCACGTGAACTGTTTCAATGAACGATTTCATGAGCTTAACTAATTATACAAGAAAGCTTTTTGAAAGAACCACCAGAATCAGGGTAGGTTAAAAATTCACAACCTTTTCCCATTGGGGGGGAGATGATGCCAAAGCATTCTGGAGAAAACAATGTATTTTTCTACTTTTTGACTCTGGTATTTTATTTCAAATATTTGTAGATCTCCCATGACATTATTTGTGGGTAGTCTGGGCATAGGCCAAGGAGCAGAGCAATCAGGTGGGCAAGGGAGCACTCATTGGTGCATCTACTTTAGTGTGGATTTCCCAGTATTTCATCATCTTCATTCAAGATAAACTGCTATTTTGCCTTCCACAGAAACATTAGAAACTCTACAGTAATCCTCCAGTACCAATTTATTCACCAACTATCCCCACGCTTTCATAAACATTTCCATTTTCCCCAGAACTATTGACCTCCGAACTGTTTAAGAATGATCCTACTCGTCGATTTCTCTGGCCACCATTTTTTTTTGTTGGCAGGTAGTTCCTCCTTGGTATTGTTATCCCCAAAGACATTTTTCTTTCACAACTCAAGCTTATAACTTTGTGTTCACCACTGCATTGAAACAATCAGCTAATAAATAGGATTTAGTGCAGCTAAAAGCTGTACATACATGGAAGGCTGGGAAGCAGCACGACTGTTCATTTGTAGAAACCAGGAAAATATTGTTACTGTGCATACATGGAGGTACATTCGAACCACTGAGCAGCAAAAAAGGCAACAGTGAGGGAGATTGAGCTTTGGATCTCATATATAAGGAGGCACAGAAAACATCACAAACAAAGCTCTGGGAAGGAAGCACAAAACAAGCCCAAGGTTCTTGAAAGAGAAGAAACCTTTTAGAGGAAACGTATTGGAGGTGGGATGGTAAGTTTTTTGTGAACTTTTTCCAGAAATGTTCAATTTTTATTGTGTTATTTTATACATTTTATTTTTACCAGTATATTGTTGGGTGGGTGAGGAATCAACATGGCCATTCAAAGGAGTTGAAAGAAAAATTCAGGGATTTAATTGGTTGTTCATTGGTTCATTTTAGTGAATGAAGAAAAATTGTAAAAAAAAAGTGAACATGCATCTCATCAGAAGGAAAAGTTCCTGAACATATTTTCAGTGCTTCACATCCAGTTAATTACTTTTTGAATGACAGTCCTTGTTTTTATGTAGGCACACAGCAAAACCCCACAAACAGAAAATGAAATTAATAGCCAGTTAAACTATCTTTGGTAGTGTTGGTTGAGTGAGGAATGTCAGCCAGGAAAGCAGGAGAGCTCCATACTCTTTGAATAGTGGCATGCGATCTTCTGTGAGATCAGCAGCACAGGTAGGCATGGCCTTTGTTTAACAGCTCATCTGAAAGACAGCATCTCTGATAATGCATCCATCCCACGGTACTGCACTGAAGTGCCAGGCTAGATCATATGCTCAGGTTTTGGAGTGGGATTTAACCCATAACCTTCTGATTCCAAGATAACTGTGCTACCACTGAGCCAAGCTGACAGTTCAATAATTTTTAGATACTTTTATAAAGATAGAAATTTTCTCATAGATAGCAGAGTAGGAATTCTGGTCAAGAGGGGGTGGAATTGTGGCACGCTTCCAGAGGGGGTGGAGGGGAAGCACAATTTGTGTTGAAAACCATATCCGCCAGGTTTCTGCCCCAATAAATTGTGCTCCGAGGGGGGTGCATGCTTTTTAGGCTCATCCCCTAGCTTTCATGGGGGGGGGGGGGGGGGGGGTGCTGGGGAGGGGAGGGGTGCCTGGGGATTTTCCCAGGCTAGCCTTGGAATTCCACCCAGCTTGTCCCAGGTAGGCTCAGTGGAATCTATGCCTGCTAAGAGGATATATGGATATCTTTCCTGGGCCTTCTGTGAAGGCTTCATCACTACTACAGCCAAGAAAATATCATTAGTGATAATCCCTCTGGTATCGATGACCTTAACAATAGCAGCCCTTGAGTCCCTTGAAGGGAATGAAGAAATTATTTGTTCCATTTTTCTTTGGCCCAGTTCGGGCCCCTGGTGCCCCCTCTTGAAGTGGCAAGGTGCTTGTCTCCGTTCTGCCTCCTCTGTTGTACCAGTACAGGCCCAAGCACCTGCTCCGAATATTTGAGACAAGTAAATGGCAGGCCAAAGCAGCAGGTGGAAATCATGCCCCACCGCATAGGGTTAAATTGACAAAATTAATCAAATCCTTTATGGTATACAATGCTTTCTATGCTATGGGAACATAGAAACATAGAAAATAGGAGCAAGAGTAGGCCATTCGGCCCTTCAGGCCTGCTCCACCATTCAAAGTGATCATGGCTGATCGTCTAACTCAGTACCCTGTTCCCACTTTTTCCCCAAATCCCTTGATCTCTTTAGCATTAAGAAATAATTCTGTCTCCTTCTTGAATACACCTAATGACTTGGCCTCCACTGCCTTCTATAGTAGAGAATTCCACGGGTTCACCACCCTCTGAGTGAAGAAATTTCTCCTCATCTCGGTTCTAAATGGCATACCCCGTATCCTGAGACTGTGACCCCTGGTTCTGGACTCCCCAGCCATCGGGAACATCCTCCCTGTATCTAGTCTGTCTAGTCCTGTTAGAATTTTATATGTTTCGATGAGATCACCTTTCATTCTTCCAAACTCTAGTGAACATAGGCCTAGTCGACCCAATCTCTCCTCATACGTCAGTCCTGCCATCCCAGGAATCAGTCTGGTAAACCTTCGTTGCACTCCCTCCATGGCAAGGACATCCTTCCTCAGATAAGGAGACCAAAACTGCACACAGTACTCCAGATGTGGTCTCACCAAGGCCCTGTATAACTGCAGTAAGTCATCCCTGCTCCTGTACTCAAATCCTCTTGCAATGAACACCAACATACCATTCGCCTTCCTAACTGCTTGCTGCACCTGAATGCTCGCTTTCAGCGACTGGTATACAAGGACACCCAGGTCTCGTTGCATCTCCCCTTTTCCCAATCTATCACCATTCAGATAATAATCTGCCTTTCTGTTTTTACAATCAAAGTGGATAACCTCACATTTATCCACGTTTTACTGCATCTTCCATGTTCTTACCCACTCACCCAACTTGTTTAAATAACATTGGAGCCTCTATTGGGATCAAGGAAGTGCCATTAGTGGAAATCAACTAGCCAGGTTTGAAAAATGGAGAAGCAAGTGAAAGAATATATTGTGGAAGTTTTGTATGACTGTCTTTACATGGGGTGGGGTTTGGAGAGATTTTTAAATAATGGATAACATCATGATAGGGCAGATCTGTGGAAGAAATTGGTTTGCTAGGGTTTCTTGTTCTAGGTTTTCTTGTAGATGTTAGCGGGAATATTGTTCTGGTTCTTAATGTAACTGCTTTGATATCAGTTTGCATATGTTCAACAGCACTGATGGATTATAGTTACTTATATCAGAAAGTAACACATCAATACTGTGAACACTTTCCATACTGAAAATATGTTGATCACCAAACTTCAAACCATGATTGAAAGCATTTCAGAAGGTTTCTTGGGGTCTATTTTGTAGGAACCGACAGAGAACTAAGATTTTGTTTTAAAATTCAGAGTCTGCACAGGTTTGAAAATCTTCTTTTGTCTGAACAAGATTAAAGGCCAGTGAGTCAATTCTGGTCATTTGGGATTGATGGAGCTATACTTTGGCAAAGCATAGGGAAGCGTGGGAAGTGTGATGACTTGACAAACGTGAATTAGATTAAGAAGTGTAAGTGTTGTAATTAATGTTGTCTTTGTGACCCTTTATCTTGTATAGACAGTGGTGACAGCTCACTTTGTACAAACCATCAAATTCTGGGCAGCCAAGCTCTGATTGACTGAGAACTGGTCGAACCTCTGAACCTTTCATCAGTTTACAATTACTTCTGCCAGGAAATGAAAGGCAGCAACAGGGAAAAATACACATTTAATGAATAACAAACAGATCTACCCAGCATTTTTACGCAATGGTAAAGTGAAAGGCATGAATTTCTCTAGGTATTAACATACTAGGTATTAACTCACTCAGCTGTCATTGTGCCATATTTAACTTTTCCAAACACTATTTCCTAATAGATCCACAGCGTATATATCATACTCAAACAGAATGACTGTATGAATTGTTACTGTCATTTGATGAAAATGAAAAGTAACTATTGTCACAATGAATGGGATTTCTTGGACGTGTTATGTATTTTTTACACCATACATGTTTTAATTGAAATACATATTCAAATTCACATTTAGATATCGAAGTGAGATGCTGTGATCAGTGTACATGCATGAGCCACCGGTACGAGTTGTATCTTACTGCCCATAATGCATTGCTTTTAGAACTGCACATTTTTAAGGATTTTAGAGGCGATTTGATAGTATGTTCCCTGTTTGATACTGTTTTATGAATATGATATACAAGTCAGTCGGGTACAAATGTGACATAGACTTTGCATATGCGAGTAACCCGTTCAAGTGTGATTTATGTAAAATTTGTGAGAACCAACAACATCAAATTTTAAGTTTTCATTATCTACATTCATATTTTGAAATTAATTCTTTACTTAAAACACAGTTACTTGAAATTATTCCAGATGCAGAGCTACACAAGCAGCTTAACATGGGAAGCCCAGTACTACATGCTTTCAGATCACATTCAAGGATGAACCATCGTTGCCTCACCTTTGTAACCTGTTTAAATAATATGAAGATTTAAAAGTACAGAATGCTTTTTTGTTGATGTAACTGAGATGCAGGGAACAGGCAAAATGATTATGGACAGTATCAACCTACTAATATACTTGATGTTCATCTTGTTGGTGCAATCAGTGAAATTTAAGAGCTGTGCAGATTATGAATGAGGTGAGCAGTTCTAATACATTATGTATTAAGTTATTAAAGTTGTTGTTGGAAGACTCAATAGGAGGAACTGCTGTTGATAAGCTGACAGCAGTCTAAAGAAGTGTTGGTGAATACTGTAAAACTCTGCTGAATATTGTGATGGGAAAAGTGGCAGAGAGAACCCATGGAGATTTCACTACTACAGCCCACAGAATCCCAAATGAATGATAATTTTATAATAAATAGTGTCAGTTAATAGAAGCATATCAATGGCTGGTATAGAAATCTGTAACAATCCAAAGCTTCAAGAGTCTGACATAAACTATAAAGGAATGAAAGATGGTGTTAAAACGCTCTGCAAGGTCTTTCTCATGAGTGTAGTAAAAAGCCAGATAGATGTATTACAGGTTAAATAAATCTATCACAGGCTCCCAGCGGAGAACTATACTCAAAGGATGTGTGAATCAGAGGCAGGGCTGCAATACTGTAGCAACGTCTCTATGACCTATACTCCTTTCAAGTGCAGCTCCCACTAGAAGTGTGGAATTATTGAATTTACCATAATACTTTATTAAAGAGATGCTCCAGGGGAGGATCACAGAATTGTATTTATGAGTTGCTCGGGTTTAAAAAAAATGGCAATGATTATAAGGGACGAGTACTTCTTACCAAAAATACCTCCTCCTGTCCACCAAGAGTATTATCACATTCTCCATCAACTTCACCTCAGGCTAAACCTTTGCTAACATATATTGACATTACCATGTCAAAAACAGCATTCACTCATTCTGTTCTTACTGTATATTTGTGTCGAAATGATTTGGACATCAGGGCATAAGAATGACAACATAATCCCTCCGAAATTGTGTTCTCTGAACTAGCACATTGACATGAGTGTGGGAAAGCCATGGGATTAACCAGATGTGCCTTGAAGTAGGCCATGTGCACTATTCTTGGCCCAATCTGTGAATCTGGGTAGGCACAGAGGCTGTTCTGGCCCATTTATGTTGGTGACTTAAATTGGGGCACTTTCCATGGGAGAAATTTATTGTGTAAACACAATCATGATTCCACCCACTTGAAGGTGCCTGGACCCATTGAGAGATGAATTACCATATTTGCAGTCATAGTCCAAGGTCAGATTTGATCAGATTTCAGCTTCAATCCGAGCTCTGATCGCCAGCAGAATCGGAGCTGAAATAGCTGGCCTCCTCACACTGATTACCATATTCTCTCCTGCTGATTTCGTCATTGTGTGAAATATACCCATGAGCCATTGAAACTTGAAATAAGTTCAACTGCAAGCATTCCAAGAGTGTAACTATAACTAGCAGACCATAGTCAAAAATTATGGAGCCCCACTGAGATTAACAGCAATGAATGAATTTGCAGGCCAAGAAATCTGTTACTGGAAACCAAATCACAACCATTGTCAGCACAAACAAGGTGCTGCTCACTTTAAGGGTGATGTTCAATTCAATCTGTGCATTCTTTAGCTTTTTAGATTTTAAAATTGTGGTTTCATCTAGTGGGACCAACCCAGAACTACTGGCTGTTTTTCACAATGCAGTAAAATATGACAGGCGACTAAAGTGTAAAAGGGTAGTGTACAAAAGAGCTGTAGCATAATAGTATAATGTGTTGGAATTACTGTAGAGTGGCTGATTTATTGATCTTGCCCTTGCCTTCTCAGGTGGTGCTGAGCAGAAGCCAAATGCTCCTCCAAAGGGATGGAGCAAATAGTCAAGTGAGAATCACTGCAGAGCAATCTCATACACTTCCTACTAGCTGGTTAGCTAAAGCTACAGGTCCAAATTGGGAAAACAAACCTGGGAACCTGAGTCCATTCTTTTTACTTTAAACCCATTATGGACTTTAACATTTACACATGTAGAAATGGCGGCTGGCAACTTGGAAAATAATACCTGAATGAGGTACTTGAGTATGGTTGCTTTAGTGAAAAACAGTGTCAGTGAAGAAAAGTCTATTGTGTTTCTAGGGGCTAAAAACATTACAAAACTCAGGAAGACAGTTACAGTCTGCTCTACATATCCACGTGCATGTGGAAAAGCCGTGGCATTAACCAGACATGACCTGAAGCCATTAAAGTGTATTATTTCACAGAAATTCTTCAGACAATATAGTATAACCTTAATTATCATAATGCAGGAGGCCCCACCATGGTACATAGTGGAAATTGGCAGTTCTTAGTCTGACATAACAGGGACAAATTTGTGCACTGATATTGATGTAAAAACATTGCCGTCTAGGTGGGCAGAGGTGGAAATTTGGACAGAGCTCTAACGACAGGTCCTCTTCCCATTTTCCAGCTGTCAGAATTTTTGCAGGAATTGGGGTTGGTGCATAATATACTCACCCACAAATGAACAGGGATATTATGATGCCATGCAATATAATTCTTGCCATTTGTGACCTAGAAGGCTGGGCACAAGGAACATCTACGTGTACAACATTGCTCGGAGCATGAGGGGAATTTAAAAGGCTAAACTTTCCCTGCTGCAATCAATGAGAGTTTGGAAGCCAACCTATTTAAAAACTGGCCACTTTTTTCTTTTATCATCAGCACAACTGGCACACTTACTCTCCACTGCCCCAAACTGACATGGGCTTTCCAGTTATGATGTAAATGACACAGGTGCCTGCCAACAGTATGCAAATACCTGCTCCTGAGATGCCCGCTCCTGACCCCAGCCGTTCTTCCAGCCATGCTGAAATTACCATAGAGCATACAGGTTCTCTCGGGTGGTTGTGCTAGTCTGGGGGCTGAAATATGTAGCTGCAGGCTCAGGGGACCTGCACTGGCATAGGTCCCTTTTCCAAATCAGTCTCGACATGCCCTCTGCCAACTTTTGGATGCTAGGGCCTAACGGTTCCAACGGCGTGAAACATGGTGGAGGTCATGGTTCCCTCATTTGCAATTTGTTAGCATGCGCCTGCCAATATATTGGTGCGCACAGACTCTCTTTCTTACAATGGGCCCACGGAGAGCAGGCGGGGATACAACCTCGTGTACCTGGTGCATTCCCGATTTGCTTTCCACCTGAGCTGTTCCCAGATCCACCAAAAAATCGACGGGAAGGCGTGGCAGGGAACCTTATTTGCTGAAATGAACTCCTTCTGATAGATTCCACTCAATGTTGGAACCCGGAGATCTGGTGCCTGCTGTCTGCATACAGATTTGGGAAAGTTTTTGTTTGACTCTGGGGGGGTCAAAAAGATAAAATTTACAGTTTTTAAAGTAGGGATTAAGTGTAACCTTTCACTGTGGAATGGAATCATTTTTAATTTCATATTTGATAACCATCAGGCAGGTGATTCTTCGTAAATCTAAACGGGAAACAAACAGCAAGTTATTTTGACATATGCTGCACATGCACAGAATGTACAGAATTTAAAATGTCTCAGTTACAACATAATGAAAATACCTTTGATTCTGGTCCATCGTTCGGGGAGAGGAAAGAGTGTGCAGGGAAGAAAAAGGAGAGACTGAACCTACAGCGATAGAGTAATGAGTTACTATGTTCTATAATATTATTGGGTTAATTTTCTTCCATAAATATTTAAATAAGTACACACCAAGAACAGTGTAGAAGCATTTTGATTTATGTGTGTTTGCCCTGAGTGTACACAGAAACAAAACTAACAAGAAAGTTAAGACTAAAGTGCGAAATATAGTACAGAAAAGTCTTTTGGAAATAGTTCTATAATTAGGCAGCTTGCTCTTTAAAGGGGCACCACCTTCTTGGAAACTGGCAATCCCATTGCTTATCGGCAAAACCGAATATGGTGATGTAAATCGTGTTGAAACACATCATCATGTCAGTTGTGTGTGATGTTACTGCAGCGGAAATCCTGCATTACCCTTCTAACTGGTGTCCCTTCCAAGGCGAAGGGGTTTGTAAAAAAAAAAAATTCAGAAAGACAATATCCCTTTAAGCAGATGACATTTCATCATAAAATTGTTTAGGAATCAAGCTAGGATTCTGAAAGTATTCTGTTTTCCTTTTGCTGAAAGGTATTTTTCTTTTTTCCAGGTGGTTCTTCCCGCTGGCCCTCACCACAGTGTGAATGTGGCTGCAGAAATGACAAAAGTGAAAAGGATGGAGAAAGTGTAACATCCTGCAATGAAATGTCCACCTCGAGCTGCGACAGCCAGTCTGAGGCCAGCTCCCCACAGGAGACAGTGATCTGTGGTCCAGTGTCCAGGCAACCCAACATCCAGACCCTGGACCGGCCTGTCAAGAAAGGGCCAGTGCTGCAAGTGCAGCAAAGTGAAGTCCGCAGGAAAAGTGATCTCTTAAGGACACTCACCAGTGGATCCCGTGAATCTAACACTTGCAAAAAGAAAGTCAAAGAGAAACTGACAATTGAGGAAGAGTTAGAGAAATGCATCCAAGATTTTCTAAAAATTAAAATACCTGACAGGTTCCCAGAGCGGAAATATCCATGGCAACTAGAACTGCTGCGGAAATACCATCTATAGAGAATAAGCTAGGTCCTTGCACGGACTGCTCCCGAGCTTGGACTACTCTCCCTTCTATGCTTCTGGGCTCTCCTGGGCTCTGACTATTCCCTGCTCCTAGGTTCTGACTACTCCCTGCTCCCCAGTGCTCCTGGGCTGTCACTGCTCTCTGTTCCCTGCTTTGGGCTTTGACAGTTCCTGGATACTATTGGGTTTTGACTGCTCCCTGCTCTCATCTTGAACTGTTTCTGGGCAGGGTTGGTCCCTTATATACCATGTCCTGAACCAAACAGGGGCAAGGTAATGGATGGGAACATGGCTTGAATTCTGATCATTTATTTGCTGCTGATCAAAATTAATTGGAAACCTTAATCGCTAATGCCTCCAGATCATTAGATATACTGAGAAAATGAGAAAATAGGACTTGTGGTGTCAGGGTCATATTTTACAAATTTTCAGATGCCCCACTCGAAAAAAGCAGTTTGTCTCGTTCAAAAATGGACGGATGGTAATCCTGCTCCTGGGCACACTGGGCTCTGACTGCTCCTGAGTTCTGATTACCCCCTACTCCCTGCTCTGACTCCTGCATGTATTACGTGTGCAGATAGTCAATCAGACTTCAGTTACTGTGCTGTTCATTGTAAAGATTTTGGTGTGTGTCACAAAGAGAAAGTTAACTTCTCTCACTTGGAAGCTCTCTCAAAAAGCTTTCATTTATTAAACATTTTCCTTTCTGAACTATCTTACAGCTGCACCCTATTCAGACACTAATTGCTTAATTCAACAAAAATATAGATACTTTTTTTTTCCATTTAAAAGAAAAAGCACATTGAAAAGTTTGGTTATGTTGTGTGCAGGAATGCCAGTCTGGACAGAGATTCCATGCACGGACTGTGCAAGTGCCCCTGACTCTAAAGTGATGGATACATTTCTACTCTTGAATCTAGTGGCTGCCGAAGTTGACGATTACTTTTTCTTTGAGAATTATACAGGATAAAATTGATGTAAAGTGGACTTGCACTGACTTATCCTAACAACGTGTGACTCTGAGATTCAGTATTCACTGTGTGATGTTTTAATTGGATCATTAATAACGGTCTATTGATGACTCACATTCTTTCCTTGGAGATTTGTGCAACCCTCTTGCGACCTGTGATTTTTTTTCCAGTAAAGTTTGTGATACTTGTTTCCCACCTGGGATGTTGAAGCACAAGTTTATCTCTTCCATTAAATGCTGCCACAATGGTGGGCTCTACTTTGATGATCAATTTGCTAATTTCAGGTTAAATTCATTAAATAAAACCCTTTGAGGGCTACAGTAGTATCTCTGCACTATGTCTGAACTTGATAGAATATTTATATTTCAATTGTTTGAATGTTTGGTACAGAAAGCTGTGTTTTATGTGTTATACATTGGTCTCTTTGTGGTCTGTGCCCCTCGCTATTATATTAGTGCAGAATTTAGAAATTAATTTTTCAGTCCTCAGAGGGTTAATTAAATAAGAAACCGAGTTCTTTTTAATTTTTTTCTGTGTTTCAGTTGAAGATATAAAGAAAAGGGACCTTAAATCTTACACATTTCTCTACAAAGTGAACAAATCCAAGGGCCAATTGAACCAAGCAGTTTTATGGTCACTTTTTACTCACTATCTTTTAAATGTGCAATAAGATGGTGTAATTTTGTGTTGGTGAAAATAACATTGTCATTTTTGCGTGATGTCATTGTGACAAATACAATTTGTAGGTTTTCTGGGTTCTTTTCCCTCCCCTGCCCCAAACAATGAGAATCCTCTTTAAAGGACACGTGTCACCTTGTTTCTGTTTTTTACTTACTAGCCAGAAAAGCAATTTTTCCTCACATAATTTTGCTGAGGATTGACATCCACAATATCACCTTTTAACAAGTAAGCTCAGCCTGAATTGAGCCACTAGCTTAGCACATATCTTGTCAGTGCCAAGTTATTGACAGAAAAGCATTGCTAACTAGGCTATTTCAGCCTCTTTTCCCTGTGGACCATCAGGATCTATGTCCTTTAAAGTAACTCGAAGTGATCTAGATGATGACCACATCTGAACTACATCAGACTGTTAGCTGAATGCAAAGGCCACCAGGACACCATCTTTGGCTACTGGGCTTATTGGATTCGGTAGTAAGTTGGCTTTTGTGAATTAAGGTGATATATTGCACTGTGTTCTTGTATATCTCCATCTAACTGGTTGGTATTTCTGTGGTACTGCACTGTTTTGTTTTATAAATTACAGACACAAAAGAAATGTGTGACTGATGGCTTGTAATGGTTGAAAATATGTACAATTTAAATATACAGTATAAGGCAATGCACAATATTTATAAATAAAAATATATACAAAGTATTCAGATTGCTGTTGTACCATAATATGAAGCAAAAAACTTACAGTCAAAAGTTATTGATGAGTCTGATGATGTGATTATCCAGTATAGATAAAGTACCAGCAAAATTCTAGCTTACAGTCAAAGTTTTGTTAAAGAAGAATATTATAGAACTGTGGAAGTTTGCAGCACAGGAAGCCACTCGGGCCATTGTGTCTGTGCCAGCTCATTGCTAGAGCAGTTCTGAATTAATCCCACTGCCCTGCTGTCTCCCCATTACATTGTATCTTCCTCTGTTTCAAACATTTATCCATGCAGGGAAAGTACTTAAAGAATTAAAATATAGGATGAGAAAAGGCCAATGGCCCACTGAATCTGTCCTCTTGTAGACCATGTACTCTTTGCCCTTCAATGAGCTTTATCTAACTACTATATGTCCTTCAGGAGGCAGCCAACCACAATAATCCTCTATGAAGATATTTTTTCAAAACAAATTCCTCATCCCTGTTACTTTCTTTATCCTTATTAACTTGAAAATGTACAAATATAAGGAAATCTTATCTCAGAGCAGAGATGTGAGCTCAATAGAGACTAACAATTTGCATTGGGGAATGTGATGATTCTTGCTCAGGTGATGTCAGGCAAGCAGCTGGTCCTAAAGCACAGAGATGGACATAACAATGTTGCCCAAAGGAGAGATTAATACCCTAGCCTTGTACAAGCTTTTAGTCTTTGTGGGCTCCATGGGCGTATATTATGGAACCTTGAGGGCCTCATATTAAGTATAAATCCTATTATTTTGCATGGGTATGAAGTTGCTGATACTAATAAATCTCAGTGCTCTGATTTAAGATTGATTCACCAAGTAGGCAATAGCAGCAAGAACAGCCATTTCCAAACCTCCAGGGCCATAAAACTTAAAGTAAACAATCTGCAAGTAGTAAATATAAGCACAAATATGAATGAGTTGACTGGGCTTTGAGGGCAGCATCGCCAGGACTCGGGGGCCAAAGGGGCGCAGTTTGTACCCTCTTGTTATCACAATTCTCGTTTTAATCAAGCTTCTGTTTTCAATGCCAGGTCTGGAAGTTTCTGCTAACATTTTAAAGATTAAAGGGTATTAAGACGTCTCAAAAATGTTCCCCTTTCGTCTTTACCACCGGGATCAGGTTAGTGAATGCAGAGTGGAAAATCTGGCAGGGAGGATCGGATGTTACTAACAGAACCTGCCTGTTTTCCTTCCATTTAAATTAATGGAAGGAAGATCGGGTGAGTTCTGTAACAGGTGTGCTATCCTCCCCAATGGTTATCCCTCTCTGTGCTCCACTGAAGCGATGCTCCACACCAAGGCAATAAAGATGAAAATCTGTTCCATTATCTTCCATCATTTTATTGTGGTGCCTAATTTACATTTTTTGTCTCCTTTGTTATTATTTTCTTTTTTCTTCCATTCTTTTTCTCTTTCTCTTCTATGTGGTTTATTTATTGTTATTTATTCCATGGTTTTAACATTACAGTCTTTCTTCTCTTAATTAAAAGTTACTTAATTTAAATTATATGATAATTCAGAATTTTTTAGCACTATATTTCCATTTTGCTGTGTTATCTATGTTGCTTAATTCACATCATTAGATGATTCATTGTTTTGGCAAAAATTACTTTAAATTGTCAGGAGTAGACAGTATTTTGTGTTTTTTCCTCTCAATTTCTTTTTAACATTCAACTATGTTTCTTATTTTGTATTTTTTCTTCCTTTTTAGCTGCTTTTCACCTGCTCCTTTGCTTGCATTTGTTTTCCACTGTTCACGTAATGTGTATTGTTCAGTGTCCATGTTCATAGACATTTCATGGAACAAATCAAGCTTCATATGAAGCCTCATATGTGGCTAAAGCTTCACTAGGTCTCTGTGTTTAATATAGTAGGACCATGTCCCTAAACTACACTTGATAATTACTTATGGGATAGAAGAACTTAGGCAAACATTTGAGTTAACAGAATCCATGACTGATTATGAAATCAGGTAATCCATCTAACTACCTACCAATCAATATCCCAATTTATAGTGAAACAGAAAATTGTGGAAATACATACCAGCTGAATCAGATAAAGAGAAAGGGTGGGTTCATATTTGATGTGTGTTCTTCATCAATTCTGATATTCCTAATGTTAAAATTCTGTGTGGTGATGAAAGATTGGAGAAACATGGGGGGAAAGAAATTGGATAAGGCCAATTTTTGGGCGTAGGTAGCGCGATCCGCTTTTAACCTGTGCCCAATGGCCCCTGCGCAGGCAGGAAGAGACTTTCGTCCGACCTGAGGACTTACCTTCAAGCTGTATTGGAAATCAGCGTTGACACAAGGATTCAATGCAATTAGCATTTCCACCAGCACGGGGAGCACCAATCTCTTAAAGGCAAGCTGTCTCTTAAAATCTCTTAAAGGCAACTGGTACCTGTTATTTGCTGAAAATAACCGTCTGCTGTCTGCGTGGAGCCTGAACGGAGATCAGACATCGCACATGTAAAACACAGATACAGCTCCTGTCCCTATGTTTACAAACTGATGAGTTATTTTAAAACATTAAATAAAGGTTGTGCACTACTAAATCCCATATCCTCCAATCTGCATTGCAGACCTTATCAATCTGCCAATCTGAGTTGGTACCAGGCCTGTGAGAGTGCGTGCACCAAGGTTCTCTGCTGATACACTAGAGACCTTGGTGCAAGAGGTAGACAGAAGGAAGGACATCCTATATCCGTGGGGAAGGGGGGGCCAAAAGAGGCCCTCCAGACATATGCCCAAAACGCAGTGGGAGGCAGCGGGGGATGAAGTCAATGCTGGGCACACAGCATCATGAACATGGATGCAGTGCAGGAAGAAGTTCAATGCTCTGACACGAGTGGTCAAGGTGAATGGGGTCAACTGTCAAGTGGCGTCCCTTACCAACTGCACCACTAGCTGCATCCACTGCTCCATGCACTACACCCCCCATCACCCACATACCAATAAACTCTTTCAATCAGTAGTCAACTCTTCCAATCAGTTGCTTCCTCTCACCCTTACACATTACCACTGTTGCAAGCCGCCCACTCACAACTCACAGGTCACACACACTGGCAGCTATTCAACCATGACTGGCACACGTCCTGCTTTCTTGCAGGAGAAGGTGGCGCATAACAGAAGGCAGCAAGTGGCAGTGGCATTTAGCCTTAAGCCTGTTCTGCCATTCAATGAGACCGTGGCGGACCTGTGACTTAACTCCATATACCCGCCTTAGTCCCATATCCCTTAATACCCTTGGGGCGCTAAATTGGGCCATGCAGCGCCCGTTGTTTCAGCGTTACACAGCCTCTCCAACATCAAAGACGGCATCTTGGATATGCACGCATGGTTCCTGCGTGACGTGCGCCAGACGCCATCTTGGTATAGGAGTTTGCGCAGGCGCAGATAAGAAACGCTGGAATCACACAAAGTAGGGAGAAAATGGCTTCAATCAATGGGCAACGCTGATTTAAAGTGATAGACACCATTTTGGGACTTAACGCTCAACTCAACGCACAGTCTTAACCCCGACCATCTGAATGTGTCTTAGAGTGCCTGGAGGACCCCCCACTGGCACTATTTATAGGGAACATGCAGGATTTACAGGTTAGTGGCTGGATTATTGCCTCCGGCTGCCGAGACATTTGTAACCATTTTTGGAGGTCTCCTAGACTTCAAACTAGGATGCGGGGACATAGCCTAACATTTAGTGCCAGGACGTGCAGGAGTGAAGTTAGGAAATGCTTCTACATGCAAAGGATGGGAGATGTTTGGAACGCAGTTGATGCTAGCTCACTTGTGAATGTTAAATCTGATATTGATAGATTTCTGTGAACCAAAGGTATTAAGGCATATGGGGCTAAGGCAGGTATATGGAGTTAGGTCACAGGTCCACCATGATCTCACTGAATGGTGAAATAGGCTCGAGGGGCTAAGTGCCACTGCCACTTACTGCCTCTAGATATGCGACACCTTCTCCTGCAAGAAAGCGAGGCGTGTGCCTGGGTGATGTGCCTGTCATGGTTGAATAGCTGCCAGTATGTGTGGCCTGTGAGTTGTGGGTGAGCGGCTTGAAACAGTGGTAATATGTTAAGGGCAGGAGGAAGCAGCTGATTGGAAGAGTTGAGTACTGATGGATAGAGTTTGTTGGGATGTGGGTGATGGGGGTTGTAGTGTTTGGAGCAGTGGATGCGGCTCGTGGGGCAATTGGTAGGAGATGCCACTTGAGAGTTGACTTCACTCACCTTCACCACTCGTGTCAACGCATTGAACTTCTTCCTGCATTCAATTCATGTTCGTGATGTTATGCAGCTGGCACTGACTTCGTCCCCTACTGCCTCCTACTGCGTTTTGAGCATATAACTGGAGGGCCTCTTGGCCCATCCCCTGTGCAGATATAGGGTGCCCCTCCTTCTGTCCACCCCTTGCACCAAGGCCTCTAGTGCATCATCAGCGAACCTAGGTGCTCACATTCTCGCAGGCCTGGTACCAACTCGGACCGGCAGATTGGTGAGGTCTGGCATGCAGATTGGAAGATGTGGGATTTAGTGGTACGCAACCTTTATTCAATGCTTTAACATAACTCAACAGTTTGTAAACATAGGGACGGGACCTGCACCTGTGTTTTACGTGTGCGATGTCTGATCTTCGTTCAGACTCTGTGCAGACGGTAGACTGTTATTTTCAGCAAATAACAGGTACCAGCTACCTTTAAGAGATTTCTAAGAAACATCCTCCCTTTAAGAGATTGAGCTCCCTCTGGTGATGGAAAGTGCAAATTGCATTGATTCCATGTGCAAGGCCTGGAAGGGAATGTTGATTGCAGGTAAGTGCTCTGGTGGGTCCAAACTTGCGTTCTGCCTGCGCAGGGGCCATTGGGCGCGGGGTACTAGTGCATCACGCTGCTCGCGTCCAAAAACAGCCCCTATCAAGTTTTTCCCCCTTGGTTCACAGAAATCTATCAATCTCAGATTTAGAATTCACAACTGAGCTAGTATCAACTGCCATTTGCAGAAGAGCGTTCCAACCTTCTCCCACCCTTTGCGTGTAGAAGCGTTTCCTAACTTCACTCCTGCACGTCCTGGCTCTAAATGTTAGGCTATGTCCCCGCGTCCTAGTATTGAAGTCTAGGAGACCTCCAAAAACAGTTACAAATGCTTCAGCAGCCAGAGGCAATAATCCGACCACTAACCAGTAAATCCTGCATGGTCCCTTTAAATAGTGCTGGTGGCGGTCCTCCAGGCACTGTAGGATATGTTCAGATGGTCGTAGTTAAAACTGTGCGTTGAGTTGAGCGTTAAGTCCCAAAATGGTGTCTATCGCTTTAAATCAGCGTTGCACGCTGGTTGTATCCATTTTCTCCTTATTTTACATGCAGCCGGCGTTCGGTATTTGTGCACGTGCTAAATCCCATACCAAGATGGCATTCGGCGTACGTCATGCTGGAAACATGCGTGTGCAGCCAGGACACCATCTTGGCACTTCGGAAGGCTGCATGGCACTGAAACAATGGGCGCTAGGTGGCCGAATTTCTAGCCTACGGGCTTTTCCGCTTGGAAATGAGACATCTGAGAGGTGATCTTTTAAAGTTATACAAGATAGTTAATTCGTTGGAAAAGGTGAAACAAGTATATTACTTTAAATTAGACTGAAGAGTAGGATGGAGGACACAGGTTCAAACTAATAAAAGGTAAATGTAGAATTGATATTCAGAGATTTTGCTCCATACAAAGAGTGATCAATACGTAGAATGGACTTCCAAATACTGTAGTGGAGGCAAAAAAACTGCTCAAAAAAGAAATATGGATACTGCAGTGGGGGATCTTGGATTATTCTGGTTGATGACCTAAATTGGACTGAATGGCCTTCCACATCTGTATCTTGTGAACGTCTTCACCTTGACTGGAATGATCAATAGTTGTATCCAAATCCTTTCATTCTTCACCTTGGCTGATTGACAGGCATTCACCAGGTACACATTTTCTGTTTCCTTTTCCAATATGCATTACCCTAAGTCTATTTACATTCTTTAACCTTTTTACTTAATTAGACGAGATCTCTTTAAACTCTGCTTTCCTAACACATTCCTGGTGGCTAATATTAGATGACAACACAGGCCAAAGATTGAGCCTGGGACTTTTCTGGTCTGTATCACACAGCACATTGGAATTTGATGTTTTGTTTTCAGATGATGTCACTGAAGGGCAGCATGTCAGTGAGGTAACGGTGCAGGAGCAGGAGGAAAAGCCATTTCAGGTGATACTCTGGCTACGACTGAATAGATAAGAATGGAACCAGGTGAGCGCAGTACCACCCAGCTGGACGATGGAGGAGAGACGTTGGAGGAGGATGGCATGATCAATCATGTCAAAGGCTGCAGACAGGTTGAGAAGGATGAGGAGGTATAGTTTACCATGGTCGTAGTCACAAAGGATGTCATTTGTGACTTTGTTAAGGGCCATTTCAGTATAATGGAAAGGACGGAAACCTGATTGGAGGGATTAAAACATAGAGTTGTGGGAAAGATGGGCATGGATTTGGGAGACGACAACATGTTCAAAAGGACTTTGGAGAGGAAAGGGAGGTTGGAGATGGAGCAGTTGTAGTTTGCAAGGACAGAGGGGCCAAGGGTGGGTTTTTTGAGGAGGGGGGTGATGACAGCAGATTTGAAGAGGAGGACAGTACCTGAAGAGAGGGAACTGTTAACAATATCAGCACATTGCACCCCATAATTTGTCTAACTAATTACTGCCAAGCAGAAAATTGCAGTTTTGACAATTTTGGGGGTACTTTTATTGTTTTTATCACTCCCCCCCCATCTTGCATTTGCCAATATGAACTTATTCAAAATTCCCTAGTAGTTACTCATTGGCCGTTTTCTAGCTACCATCCTTGCTTTTGATTCATACATTCTCTAAACAATGCTTATAAATTCTTACAGCTAGGAACTAAAACCACTAATTTACAAAATTAGTAGGACAAATCCCATTAGCTTTAGTCTGCTATTTTTCAATATTTTAAATCCATTACACAGCTGGTGCTTTAAGTCACATTTGAGCTAGGTTTCATTATGGTTAGGTCAATATTATTTTATTTATTTTTAATTTACCAGCTGACATCCTCTGACATTGCTCATGATGAAGCAAAGGTTTTATAAGAATAGGGGTGTTAGGGAAGCAGTATTATAAGGGACATTGATATATTAGCACTGGGAGTGGCCCTGGGCCCTGAAATAACTGGGAAGGGTCCCAGGTTCTGGCAGTGCTAGGCTCAGAATCCACAGATATGATTGGTAACTCTAAGTGTTATGGGGAAGAAATACCTAGTTGAAATCTAGAGCCTTTGAAACAGACTGAGACCGTGATGCGAAACCTTTGCTGAAAGTATTGAAAGACACAAAAAACAATTGTGCAGTAAGAATGTTCATGTTATTGTAGATAATGCATTTTTGTAGTTGTTTTTATTCTGTTTAAAAACTTATTTTAGACAGAAAGTTTAGTCACTGAGAAAAAATGGCAAACAAAATTTGTTTCAGAAAAAATTTTGAATGATTCATCTGGTTCATCTTGTTTATTGGTAGGTTTGCCTGGTCATTCAGCATTAGTGGTTTTCAAAATTCCCTAATAGTTTCTCATTGGCCATTTTCTAGCTACCTTCCTTGCTTTTGATTCATACATTCATACTCCTCAGTTCTGATCTGCTGCTGTTTTGCTTTGAGACAATCAACAAAGCGTGACAAGGAAAGCTTGACAGGGAAGGTGTGACAGAGAAAATGGTACGGAAGTGACACTTACAGGAAGTGTGCACAATATGCAAGACTTTTAATAACTGTGAAATCCCATGTTATTTGTGACGTTTCTGAGGCCTAAAATTGAGGCAAAAATGTTTTGCAGCTTGTAAATTGGGGAAGGAGCCATTTATACCAGTTTTCCACACCAAAAAACAATGGACCCAAATTTACAATTGCAATTGAACCCCATCTGTGAACTATGCCTAAGTCCCCATGTAGCTGATTTAAGTATATTTAAATACACGAGGGGTAAGTTAGATTTTGAAATACAAGGACCAGCTGAGACTGACAGAAATGAACAGCTTTTTAGCTTGAGGACTCCTGAAAGTTTGAATACTGATTACTGCTTTGGGAATTATTTTTTAAAACTTAGACAGTGTTGGACTTGCCTCTAATTGTCTATGACTATGAGACCCACAGGATATTTTGTCCCGTCCCACAGTGAGAGCTTCTCAGGAACAGTGATAGGGTTCCTTTGTATACCATTATCATGGAGGGATAGAAGCAAGAAAGGAGAGACAGGTAACATTTGAGGAGGATGCACCCTTCAAGATATTACCCCCCCTCCCCACCACCCAGAAGAATATACAGGCAACACACAGTCCTATAAGAATTTAGTGAGGAACTCTGTATCAGAAGAATGCGTTTCATCAAAGGGGCAATAGGGGACCAGTGCCAGCTACCACATGAAAATCTGCAGCCAAATGCTTCTGCCAGCAAGAATCTATCTGTGGCTACAAAGGTTTCGACTGCCCTCAACTTTTATGGCACTGCATCACTTTTGGCAAATGTAAGGAATCTTACAACACCAGGTTATAGTCCAACAAATTTATTTTAAAATCACAAGCTTTCGGAGATTATCTCCTTCGTCAGATGAATGAGTGAAAAGGTTCTCAAATCGCATATCTTATACTATGTTGGGACAGCATCACACCAATCAAAAGGTGTCGTTGTTATTCAAACAGGCCAGTCACGGAGAACAGCACGTCCCAGTACACTAGATATACATTGTGTCGATTACACAGGCAGGCAGAAAGAAACTCAAAATGGCAGAGAGAGAGAGAGAATTTTAAAAAACATATAATTATTTTCCCCCTTTTTGCTGGTGGGGTTACGTGTAGCGTGACATGAACCCAAGATCCCGGTTGAGGCCGTCCTCATGGGTGCGGAACTTGGCTATCAACTTCTGCTCGACGATTTTGCGTTGTCGTGTGTCTTGAAGGCCGCCTTGGAGAACGCTTACCCGAAGATCGGTGGCTGAATGTCCTTGACTGCTAAAGTGTTCCCCGACTGGGAGGGAACCCTCCTGTCTGGCGATTGTTGCGCGGTGTCCGTTCATCCGTTGTCGCAGCGTCTGCATGGTCTCGCCAATGTACCATGCTCCGGGGCATCCTTTCCTGCAACGTATGAGGTAAACAACGTTGGCCGAGTCACAGGAGTATGAACCATGTACCTGGTGGGTGGTGTCCTCTCGTGTGATGGTGGTATCCGTGTCGATGATCTGGCATGTCTTGCAGAGGTTGCTGTGGCAGGGTTGTGTGGTGTCGTGGACGCTGTTCTCCTGAAAACTGGGTAACTTGCTGCGAACGATGGTCTGTTTGAGGTTGGGTGGCTGTTTAAAGGCGAGCAGTGGAGGCGTGGGGATGGCCTTAGCGAGGTGTTCGTCGTCATCGATGACATGTTGAAGGCTGCGGAGAACATGGTATAGTTTCTCCGCTCCAGGGAAGTACTGGACGACGAAGGGTACTCTGTTGGTTGCGTCCCGTGTTTGTCTTCTGAGGAGGTCTATGCGATTCTTCGCTGTGGCCCGTCGGAACTGTCGATCGACAAGTCGAGCGTCATATCCCGTTCTTACGAGGGCGCCTTTCAGCGTCTGTAGGTGTCCATCGCGTTCCTCCTCGTCTGAGCAGATCCTGTGTATTCGTAGGGCCTGTCCATTGGGGATGGCCTCTTTGACGTGGTTAGGGTGGCAGCCATGGGGGATCTGTGTAATATCACACAACATGCCATCCGGACATGCATTCATCTGCAGAGCTGGGAATGCATCCAGTTTGGCATCAAATCAAGGCAGTAGCGAGGCAGCGTCATCCAGTTTTATGGGGTTTTATGGGGTTGCTTTGTGAGCTTCCATGATTAGCCCCTTCAATTTACTCAATAGAAAGAGCTGACTGTACAGACTGTGAGTGACAATATGCAAATCCTCCACGTCAATGTGAGATTTGCTGGAAATTGCCAAAATGCATTCATCCCCTCACAGACCCATTACAACTGAGAGGTCCCAGTTTCAATATCTATTGTTTAAACCAGGGTGCCTGAACTATGACCTGTGGCACACATGAGGCCCCTGAGAACTTGTAATTCAGTCTTATTTGCACTTCTATTTCTTATTTGCCAATTTACCTGTTTGAATTTTGTTGGTGTGGAATTTTGGAAAGGGCTGTTCTTGACACTGTTACCTCAGTAGTGAATAAATCCTAAATGAGAACAGCACAATCTATTAGATATATATGCAAATTAATGGCAACCTAGATTTAAATACTATTGGGCGTGTTGTATTCCATGCTGTAATTCTATGTTTACAATTGCAGCTTTTTTGTGGAGAAAGTAATTTATTCATTTCGACCAGCACAAGCAAAACTGCCTTATATAGAAATAATTACCACCCATTGTTCCTTTTAACCATCGCAAAAAAAGAAATCATCACACATAACACCTGCTTAGTGTGCAGTAATGTGTACATATGTTCCACCACAAGGGGAAAATTGGATGAAAGTGGATATAGCACTAGCAAAATGGTTAATAAATCTGCATATTCCATTCCCCTAGTGGAACCCTGCCCACAGTCTTGTGAGATGCAGGAATTTTTCAATGAGAGGAGGGCTAGAGAAAGAGTTTGAAGGTTAACATTTCCTGACCTCCTCCCACACACATATACTCGCATGTGTGCCCACACACACAGGTGCGTGTGCATACGCACACAGACACACCCCCACCCACACACGCACACAGACACACACACACACCTAGGAGACAGGTAGAAACTGCTCCAGCATTTTACTATTCAAAATTGGGTTTAAAATGCAACTGTTTTAATACTCGTTTTTTTAATATGTGCATTGACCGTGTAATTTGGCTGTCGTACAACAATGGAATCACACGCTCATTGCACTTAGTGAGAACAAATGGTTCTTCAGCAGCACAGCCCACCCATTATAATAAAAACCTTGAAGGGAACAAGTCAGTTTGAACCTTTTAGTCATCCTTGTTCTATATAAAGAGCTTTGTATTAAGCTCAGCCAGGATTTAACCTTATTGGGGTCTAATGCTGACGATAAATTGGCAACCTGCAGAGATGGTTTAATAGTTGTGTCCATCACTGTCAGAACACTGCCGCTGATGGTGGAAACTGAATCGTAACAAAAAGCACTGCCGCGGAAAAGATTCCTATTTTAACATCATGTGATTCAGTGACATCATTTGTGGAAGGTTTTCCATCGCATGTTACACTTCAGATTATTTTTGTAATTCATATTTTCAAAACTTTTGTCAAACGTATTCGGAATTAGCTACAAAAAAAAATTCCAGCAATCATTTGGAGCCATCCTAAACTGCATCCTAAATCATTTTCTAAACTGCAGCTGATTTTCAAAACTATGGTCCTGGACCTTCTGCCCAGAAGAAGAATAAGTCGGGCAGGAAGGAGAGCAAATCAGCATGGGATTGTGCAGTGGTGGGGAAAGGTTCCAGAATTGCACTGGTATGATTTTCTGCTCTCTGTTTCTCTATGTCAGGGAAGCAACTGCCCACCCACAGATACAGGGATGTAAATGAGGTCCCTGCATCCTTATGACATCATCCTAACTGACAACACCTGTATACTTCCCAAGGAACAATGCTGAGGAGAGCTACAATGAGGCTTACTTTTCCACCAGATTTATAATTGGGCACAATGCAGCGATTTTGAAATCATGCTTCAGGTGTCTAGACCAGTCAGGAGGAGCCTTGCTGTAGGAACATAGGAACATAGGAACACAAGAACAGGAATAGGCCATTCAGCCCCTCAAGCCTGTTCCGCCATTCAATTATCATAGTATCATAGGACGTATAGAACAGGAGGCTATTTAGCTCATCGTGCCTGTGCCGGCTCTTTAAAAGAGCTATCCGATTAGTCTCATTCCCCTGCTCTTTCCCCATAGCCCTGTAAATGGTAGTGGTTGTTGGAGGCCAATCATCTCAGCCCCAGGACATTGCTGCAGGAGTTCCTCAGGGCAGTGTCCTAGGCCCAACCATCTTCAGCTGTTTCATCAATGACCATCCCTCCATCATAAGGTCAGAAATGGGGATGTTTGCTGATGATTGCAGTGTTCAGTTGCATTCGCAACCCCTCAGATAATGAAGCAGTCCGTGCCCACATGCAGCAAGACCTGGACAACATCCAGGCTTGAGCTGATAAGTGGCAGACAAGTGCCAGGTGATGACCATCTCCAACAAGAGAGAGTCTAACCACCTCCCCTTGACATTCAACGGCATTACCATTGCCGAATTCCCCACCATCAACATCCTGGGGGTCACCATTGACCAGAAACTTAACTGGACCAGCCACATAAATACTACAAGAGCATGTCAGAGGCTGGGTATTCTGCGGCGAGTAACTCACCTCCTGACTCCGCAAAGCCTTTCCACCATCTACAAGGCACAAGTCAGGAGTGTGATGGAATACTCTCCACTTGCCTGGATGAGTGCAGCTCCAACAACACTCAAGAAACTCAACACCATCCAGGACAAAGCAGCCCGCTGGATTGGCACCCCATCCACCACCTGAAACATTCATTCCCTTCATCACCGGCACACCTTGGCTGCAGTGTATACCATCCACAGGATGCAATGCAGCAACTCGCCAAGGCTTCTTCGACAGCACTTCCCAAACCCGCGACCTCTACCACCTAGAAGGACAAGGGCAGCAGGCACATGGGAACAACTCCACCTGCACGTTCCCCTCCAAGTCACACACCATCCCGACTTGGAAATATATCGCCGTTCCTTCATCGTCGCTGGGTCAAAATCCTGGAACTCCCTTCCTAACAGCACTGTGGGAGAACCTTCACCACACGGACTGCAGCGGTTCAAGAATGCAGCTCACCACCACCTTCTCGAGGGCAATTAGGGATGGGCAATAAATGCTGGCCTTGCCAGTGATGCCCACATCCCCTGAATGAATTTAAAAAAAATTCCCTTCAAGTATTTATCCAATTCTTTAATGAAAATTACTATTGAATCTGCTTCCACCACCCTTTCAGGCAGTGCATTCCAGATCATTACAACTCGCTGCGTAAAAAAATGTTTCCTCATGTCGCCTCTGGCTCTTTTGCCAATCACCTTAAATCTGTGTCCTTAGATTACCGACCTTTCTGCCACTAGAAACAGTTTCGCCTTATTAATCTACCAAAACCATTCATGATTTTGAACACCACTATCAAATCTCCCTTTAACCTTCTCTGCTCTAAGGAGAACAACCCCAGCTTCTCCAACCTCTCCACATAACGTGAAATACCTCATCCCTGGCACCATTCTAGTAAACCTCTTCTGCACCCTTTCTAAAGCCTTGACATCCTTTCGAAAGTGTGGTGCCCAGAATTGAACACAATACTCCAGCTGAGGCCTAACCAGTGTTTTATAAAGATTTAACATAACTTCCTGGCTTTTGCACTCTATTAATAAAGCCCAGGATCCCATATGCTTTTTGAAAAGCCTTCTCAACTTGTCCTGCCACTTTCAAAGATTTGCGTATGTGCACCCCCAAGTCTCTCTGTTCCTGCACCCCCTTTAAAAGTGTACCATTTAGTTTGCATTGCCTCTTCTCATTCATCCTACCAAAATGTATCACTTAACAATTCTCTGTGTTAAATTTCATCTGCCATGTGTCTGCCCATTTCACTAGTCTGTATATGTCCTCCTGAAGTCTATTACCATCCTCCTCATTGTTCACTACATTTCCGAGTTTCGTGTCATCTACAAATTTTGAAATTATACCCTCTATACCCAAGTCCAGGTCATTAATATATATCAAAAAGAACAATGGTCCTAATACTGACCCCTGGGGAATACCATTGTATGCTTCCCTCCAGTCTGAAAAACAACCATTCACCACTACTTTCTGCTTTCTGTCCCTTAAGCAATTTTGTATCCCTTTAATCCCATGGGCTTTAATTTTGCTAACAAGACTATTATGTGGTACTTTATCAAATGCCTTTTGAAAGTCCATATACCCAGCATGAACCACACTACCCTCATCAACACTCTCTGTTACTTCATCAAAGAACTCAATCAAATTAGTCAAACATGATTTTCCTTTAACAAATCCGTGCTGACTTTCATTTATTAGTCCATACTTTTCCAAGTTCCAGTTAACTTTGACCCGGATTATTGTCTCTCAAAGTTTCTCCACCACCGACGTTAGGCTGACTGGCCTGTAATTGTTGGTTTTATCACTCTCCCTTTTTTTGAACAGGGGTGTAACATTTGCAGTCCTCCACTCCTCCGGCACGTCGCCATATATAAGGTGTATTGGAAGCTTGTAGCCAGAGCCTCCACAATTTCCATCCTTACTTCCCTCAGTAACCTAGGATGCATTCCATCTGGACCAGGTAACTTTTCTACTTTGAGTACTGCTAATCTTTTAAGTATCTCCTCTTTTACTATTTTCATCCGACCCAATATCGCTCCTAACCGCTCTTTTATTGCTACAATGGCAGCATCCTCTTCTTTAGTGAAGACTGATGCGAAGTATCAAGGCTGATCAGTATCTTAACTCCACTTATATGCCTTAGTTCCTTAACCCTTTATAGCCTCGCCTAATAAAAATCTATCAGTCTCAGTTTAAATTTTCAATTGACCCAGCCTCAACAGCTTTTTGGAGAAGAGAGTTCCAGATTTCCACCAGCCTTTGTGTGAGGAAGTGCTTCTTGACATAACCCCTGAACAGCCTAGCTCTTATTTTAAGGCTATGCTGCCTAATTATAGAATCATAGAATCATAGAAAGTTATGGCACAGAAGGAGGCCATTCTGCCCATCCTGTCTGTGCCGGCCGAAAAAGAGCTATCCAACCTAATCCCACTTTCCAGCACTTGGTCCGTAGCCCTGTAGGTTACAGCACTTCAAGTGCATATCCAAGTACTTTTTAAATGAGTTGAGGGTTTCTGCCTCTACCACCCTTTCAGGCAATGAGTTCCAGACCGCCACCACCCTTTAGGTGAAAAAATTTGGACTCTTTTGTTCTCGACTCCTCCACCAGAGGAAATAGTTTCTCTCTATCTATCCTATCAACTTGATCAGTGTGTTTCCAGCCCAACAAGGAAGGAAGCAGTGCTGGATCTAGTTCTGGGGAATGAAGTGGGGCAAGTGGAGTATGTTTCAGTGGGGGATTATTTGGGAAACAGTGATCACATTATCATTAGGTTTAGGATAGTTATGGAAAAGAACAAGGAAAAATCAAATGTGAAAATATTTATCCAGAGGAGGGCTAATTTCAGTGAATTGAAAGGGATTCACTGGTCGATTGGAATCAAAGATTGGCAGCTGAAACAGTAATTGAGCAATGAGAGGTCTTCAAAGACGAGATAGTTTGGGTACAATCTAGACACATATGCACAAGGGGGAAAGGAAGGGCATCCAAAGCTAGAGCTCCCTGGATGACTAAAGATATAGAGATTATAATGAAACAAAAAAAGGAGGCTTATGATAAATGTCAGGTTCATAATTCAGTAGAAAACCAAGCTGAATACAGAAAGTACAGGGGAGAACTGAAAAAGGAATTAAGAGCAGCAAAGAGAATGTATGAGAATAGATTATCAGGTACCACAAATGGGAACCCAAAAGTCTTTTTTTTTTTATTCGTTCATGGGATGTGGACTTCGCTGGCAGTGCTGTTAGGAAGGGAGTTCCAGGATTTTGATCCAGCGACGATGAAGGAACGGCGATATATTTCCAAGTCGGGATGGTGTGTGACTCGGAGGGGAATGTGCAGGTGGTGTTGTTCCCATGTGCCTGCTGCCCTTGTCATTCTAGGTGGTGGAGGTTGCGGGTTTGGGAGGTGCTGTCGAAGAAGCCTTGGCGAGTTGCTGCAGTGCATCCTGTGGATGGTACACACTGCAGCCACAGTGCGCCGGTGGTGAAGGGAGTGAATATTTAGGGTGGTGGATGGTGGATTAAGCAGGCTGCTTTGTCGTGAATGGTGTCGAGCTTCTTGAAGGTTGTCAGAGGTGCACTCATCCAGGCAAGTGGAGAGTATTCCATCACACTCCTGACTTGTGCCTTGTAGATGGTGGAAAGGCTTTGAGGAGTAAGGAGGTGAGTTACTCACTGCAGAATACCCAGCCTCTGACATGCTCTTGTTGTATTTATGTGGCTGGTCCAGTTAAGTTTCTGGTCAATGGTGACCCCCAGGATGTTGATGGTGGGGGATTCGGCGTTGGTAATGTCGTTGAATGTCAAGGGGAGGTGGTTAGACTCTCTCTTGTTGGAGATGGTTGTAGCCTGGCACTTGTCTGGTAGGAATGTTACTTGCCACTTATCAGCCCAAGCCTGCAGGTTGTCCAGGTCTTTCTGCATGCGGGCACGGACTGCTTCATTATTTGAGGGGTTGCGAATGGAACTGAACACTGCAATCATCAGCGAACATCCCCAATTCTGACCTTATGATGGAGGGAAGGTCATTGATGAAGCAGCTGAAGATGGTTGGGCCTAGGACACTGCCCTGAGGAACTCCTGCAGCAATGAACTGGGGCTGAGATGATTGGCCTCCAACAACCACTACAATCTTCATTTGTGCTAGGTATGACGTCAGCCACTGGAGAGCTTTCCCTCTGATTCCCATTGACTTCAATTTTACTGGGGCTCCATGGTGCCACACTCGGTCAAATGCTGCCTTGATGTCAAGGGCAGTCATTCTCACCTCACCTCTGGAATTCAGCTCTTTTGTCCATGTTTGGACCAAGGCTGTAATGAGGTCTGGAGCCGAGTGGTCCTGGCAGAATCCAAACTGAGCATCGGTGAGCAGGATATTGGTGAGTAAGTGCTGCTTGACAGCACTGTCGATGACACCTTCCATTACTTTGCTGATGATTGAGAGTAGACAGATGGGGCGGTAATTGGCCGGACTGGATTTGTCCTGATTTTTGTGGATGGAACATTCCTGGGCAATTTTCCACATTGTCGGGTAGATGCCAGTGTTGTAGCTGTACTGGAACAGCTTGGCTAGAGGCGCAGCTAGCTCTGGAGCACAAGGCTTCAGCACTACAGCCGGGATGTCGTCAGGGCCCATAGCTTTTGCTGTATCCAGTGCGCTCAGCCGTTTCTTGATATCACGTGGAGTGAATCGAATTGGCTGAAGACTGGCTTCTGTGATGGTGGGGATATCGGGAGGAGGCCGATTTGGATCATCCACTGGGCACTTCTGGCTGAAGGTGGTTGCAAATGCTTCAGCCTTGTCTTTTGCACTCACGTGCTGGACTCCACCACCATTGAGGATGGGGATGTACACAGAGCCTCCTCCTCCCGTTAGTTGTTTAATTATCTACAACCATTCATGACATGATGTGGGAGGACTGCAGAGCTTTGACCTGATCCGTTGGTTGTGGAATCGCTTAGCTCTGTCTATAGCATGTTGCTTCTGCTGTTTAGCATGCATGTAGTCCTGAGTTGTAGCTTCACCAGGTTGGCACCTCATTTTGAGGTACGCCTGGTGCTGCTCCTGGCATGCTCTTCTACACTCCTCATCGAACCAGGGTTGATCCCCTGGCTTGTTGGTAATGGTAGAGTGAGGAATATGTTGGGCCATGAGGTTACAGATTGTGCTGGAATACAATTCTGCTGCTGTTGATGGCCCACAGCGCCTCATGGATGCCCAGTTTTGAGCTGCTAGATCTGTTCTGAATCTATCCCATTTAGCACAGTGGTAGTGCCACACAACACGTTGGATGGTGTCCTCAGTGCGAAGACGGGACTTCGTCTCCATGAGGACTGTGCGGTGGTCACTCCTACCATTACTGTCATGGACAGATGCATCTGCGACAGGTAGATTGGTGAGGACGAGGTCAAGTAGGTTTTTCACTCGTGTAGGTTCGCTCACCACCTGCCGCAGGCCCAGTCTGGCAACTATGTCCTTCAGGACTTGGCCAGCTCGGTCAGTAGTGGTGCTACCGAGCCACTCTTGGTGATGGACGTTGAAGTCCTGTGCCTTTGCTACCCTCAGTGCTTCCTCCAAGTGGTGCTCAAAATGGAGGAGGACAGATTCATCAGCTGAGGGAGGGCGGTAGGTGGTAATCAGCAGGAGGTTTCTTTGCCCATGTTTAACCTGATGCCATGAGATTTCATGGGGTCCGGAGTCAATGTTGAGGACTCCCAGGGCCACTCCCTCCTGACTGTATATCACTGTACCGCCACCTCTGCTCGGTCTGTCCTGTCGGCGGGTCAGGACATACCCAGGGATGGTGATATAAATATTAAAAGAGTTGTCAAAGGAAGGGTGAGGCCAATTTTGGACCAAAAAAGAGATCTTCATGTGAAGGCAGAGGGCATGGGTGAGGTACTAATGAATACTTTGCATCTGTCTTCACAAAAGAAGAGGATGCTGCTAATGTCACAGTAAAGGAGGAGGTAGTAGAGAAATTGGATAGAATAAAAATAGATAAAGGAGGTACTTAAAAGGTTGGCAGTTCTCAAAGTAGAAAAGTCACCCAATCCAGATGGGATGCATCCTAGGTTGCTGAGGGAAGTAAGGGTGGAAATTGTGGAAGCTCTGACCGAACTCGCCAAGGCTTCTTCGACAGCACCTCCCAAACCCGCGACCTCTACCATCTAGAAGGACAAGAGCAGCAGGCACATGGGAACAACACCACCTGCACGTTCCCCTCCAAGTCACACACCATCCCGACTTGGAAATATATCGCCGTTCCTTCATTGTCGCTGGGTCAAAATCCTGGAACTCCCTTCCTAACAGCACTGTGGAAGAACCGTCACCACACGGACTGCAGCGTTTCAAGAAGGTGGCTCACCACCACCTTCTCGAGGGCAATTAGGGATGGGCAATAAATGCTGGCCTCGCCAGCGACGCCCACATCCCGTGAACGAATAAAAAAAATAATCTTCCAACCCTCCTTAGATATGGGGGTGGTGCCAAAGGATTGGAGGTTTGCAATTTTGCGCCCCCGTTCAAAAAAGGGAAGGGGGATAAACCTGGCAACTACAGGCCAGTCAGCCTAGCGTCAGTGGTGGGGAAACCTTTAGACACATTTATCTGGGACATAACCTGGGTATAAAGGGCGTAATTTCGAGGTTTGCAGGTGACACGAAACTCGGAAATGTGGTATACTGTGAGGAGAATATTAACAGGTTTCAGGAACACATGGACAGACTGGTGAAATGGGCAGACACATGGCAGATGAAATTTAACGCAGGGAAGTGTGAAGTAATTCATTTTGGTAGGAAGAATGAGGAGAGGCAATATAAACTAATTGGTACAATTTGAAAGGGGGTTCAGGAACAGAGAAACCTGGGGGTGTATGTACACAAGTCTTTGAAGGTGGCAGGACAAGTTGAGAAGGCTGTTAAAAAGGGATCCTTGGCTTTATAAATAGATGCATAGAGTACTAAAGCAAGGAAGTTATGCTAAACCTTCATAAAACACTGGTTAGGCCTCAGCTGGAGTATTGTGGCCAATTCTGGCACCACACTTTAGGAAGGATGTCAAGGCCTTGGAGAGGGTGCAGAGCAGATTTACCAGAATGGTACCAGGGATGAAAGACTTCAGTTACGTGGAGAGACTAGTAAAACTGGGGTTGATTTCCTTAGAGCAGAGAAGGTTAAAGGGAGATTTGATGGAAGTGTTCAAAATCACGAAGGTTTTTAAAAGAGTAAATAAGGAGGAACTGTTTCCAGTGATAAGAGGGTCGAATACTAAAGGACACAGATTTAAAGTAATTGGCAAAATAACCAGAGTCGATATGAGGAAAAAATTTATTACGCAGCAAGTTGTTATGATCTGGAAGGCATCGCCTGAAAGGACGGTGGAAGCAGTTTCAGTAATAACTTTCAAAAGGGAATTGGATAAATACTTGAAGTGGAAAAATTTACAGGGCCACGGGGAAACAGCAGGGGAGTGGGACTAATTGGATAGCTCTTTCAAAGAGCTGGCACAGGCATGATAGGCCGAATGGCCTCCTTCTGTGCTGTATCATTCTATGATTCTATGAACTCCTTTAGTCATCTTAAACACCTCAATTAGATCACCCCTGAATCTCTTATACTCAAGGGAATACAAACCTAGTCTATGCAATCTGTCCTCATAATTTAGCCCTTTTAACCCTGATATCATTGTGATGAATCTGCGCTGCATATCCTTCCTGAGGTGCGATGTCCAGAACTGAATGCAGTACTCTAAATGGGGTCTAAACTGAGCTTTATATAACTGTAACATAACTTCCACCCCTTTGTATTCCACCCCCTTGAGATAAAGGCCAACATTCCATTAGCCTTTTTAATTATTTTTGTACCTGTCCATTGGCTTTTAGTATTTTCGGTACTTGGACCCATAAATCTCTCTGCTGATCCACAGTTCCTAGCTTCTCACTCTTCAGAAAATACTCTCATCTATCTTTCTTAGGTCCAAAGTGGATGACCCCACACTTCTGGCTCTGACAAGGTGAATGGATATTTAGACGTCCCAAGGAGAAATGACAGATACAAGTAGCCAAGCCATGGACAAGGTTGACCTAGATGATATTCAGGGAGATGAACTACCCCTCTAGCTGCCAAATCATCAGAAATAATCTGATCAAGGACCATTTCAGCTGGGCATCATCCATTACATATAATAACAGCCATTTATAACTGTAAAGATCTATATCTATAAAGATGCCAGCCTTGTCAGTGGCAGCACTCTTGACTTTGAGTCAGAAGTTTGTGGGTTCAAGTCCCACTCCAGAGACTTGAGCATGTAATCTATCTGGCACTTCAGGGCAGTACTGAGAGAGTGCTGCACTGTCGGAGGTGCTGTCTTTCATATTAGATGTTAAAACCGACCCCTCGTCTGCCTCTCAGGTGGACGTAAAAGATCCTTCGGCAATATTCAAAGAAGAGTGGGAGTTCTCCCAGTGTCCTGGCCAATATTTATCTCTCAACTAACATCTAAAACAGATTATCTGGTTGTTTATTTCATTGCTGTTTGTGGGACCTTGTTGTTTCCAAATTGGCTGCTGCATTTCCTACACTACAACAGTGACTGCACTTCAAAAGTACTCCATTGGTTGTAAAGTGTTTTGAGACGACCTGTGGTCATGAAAGGCACTATATAAATGCAAGCTTGTTTGTTCTTTCTTCTTTCCAAAAGTTCCTCCTCTGAGAATTAAACCAATTACATCCCTGAGCCTGTGAGACCCTCCTTTCTATGACCCACTGCTATACATTCTACATAAGAGTTTGCTATACAACAGTCATTATGCCACCTATCAAACATAGTGACATCAGACCAATTTTTCCATGAAATAGATTTAATCGAGTGATCTTCATCTTTCCAGAAAGTAAATACAATGTGCTTTTATCTCCATTCCCTATCTACCAAAAAGCCTGCCCTTTTCAAATTCCTCTTTTGTGCATGTCTGTTTATTACACTGAGAGATAGCAGTGCTGAAATAAATCCTATTTAAAGAATAAAATCAATTTTCACTCAGTTGTTGAATGAAGGGTGTAAGATTCCATCTATTGATAATTTTAACAAGGGAAAAGTACTTTTAAACATCTCATTCATAGCTGAGCAGCACTCATACTCAGCTTTTCTAACTTTTTTAGAAAAAGCCTTTCAATTGCAACAAAAACCCAACAGTGACTACAGAGCCACAGCCCACAAAGAACTGAAGGAACAGCTGTGAATGTTGTACCTTTATTCACATCATGGCCCCTTTACTGCTGACACACAGAGCAGTCCCGATCCAATCCCGCAGGAGTTCCCCATGCGATGTTACTGACCTCCGTGAATCCTATGAATCAATGGTTATGATCATATCAGATCCTAATTGCATCATAGGACCGACAGACGTAGGACCGACAGACTGGAGAAACGTAGGCTTTTCAGTCTGAAAAGGAAGAATCTGAAAAGTGATCTTATAAACTATGTAAGATAGTTAAGGGTATAGAAAAAGTTAACCCAGAATGTTATTTTAAATCAAACCCTGGAAGTAAAACCAGGGACACAGGTTCCAACTAGAGAACGGTACTTATAGGACAAATATCTTGGTGGGGGAGGCAGATATGGGGGAGGCAGATTCAATCGTGGCTTTCAAAAGGGAATTGGATAAGTACTTGAAGGAAATAAATTTGCAGGGCTATGGCGAAAGGGCAGGGGAGTGGTACTGACTGGATTGCTCTTGCAGAGAGCTGGCACGGGCTCGACGGGCCGAATGGCCTCCTTCCGCGCTGTCACCATTCTATATCAGGAAACTCTTCTTCACACAAATAATTATGAACATGTAGAATAAACTTCTAAATAGAGTAGTGGAGACAAAAATCCTGGAATCATTCAAAAAACGATTGGATGCTATAATGGAGGGGCAATAGCATCTCTTTGGATGGATGAATCAAGATGGGCTGAATGGTCTTTCTCATTCATAATTATCTTGTGAATCTGTGATACCTTCAGTAATGTTGTAATGTATTCCTGATGGTAGCTGAGTGAGGTTTGATCCTTTAATTTTAAGAGTCAGATTCATGTTGAACATCTCCAAACGAGTTATTTCTGGCATCCAATCTAAAAGTGTAAATTCTGATACTTTTTGTCAACATAGTATTGAAACTACTTTTCCAACTCCATACTGAATTGGACAAATATATTAATTGATAAATGTGAGAGAAGTATATTCACAACCCATAAAGATCCCTGCTGTTGATAAAATTCCTCCATCTCATGCTGCCAGAGGAAATCATAGCAAAGCCATTCATATCAGTCCCTGAGGGAGAAATGTCATTCTCACAGTTCCTCAGAGCTCTAACAATCTAAGTGTAAAATATATTTGTTGAACAAATTGTCAGTACAGTAAAAGTAGTGAAAGGCACTGTGCTCAAAGTTTACCTTAAACAGCATAATAGCAATAGTTTGTAATGTCACTATTACACATAAAGAAAGTACTTTATAAATATGAATCCAGCCTTTATCTGTGCCCATGCAGGTGATGTATAGTTTTGTGCCATTCTGGCTTTTATTGACAAATCTGGAAATAATGACTAGTTCTGGAATTTTCCAACATCTGGTGTGTAGATGAAGCCTGAAATTCAAACTAATATCTGCCACAAATAAATCTGCTGACTGGTGTAATGCCCAGCTTCTACGAACTATGAGCATCATGTAAACACAAGCTGCTATTTCCTGTTGACAATTCAGAACAAATAGTTTATTGACTAGTTTTCAGAATTTGTTGACAAGCTGTTTAATCATGATGAGTAAATAGCATTTAAACCACTGCTGACACTACATCATGTAATCCAGTAAAATATTCATTAAAGCACCAAAAAATTGCTAGCAATCAATTTCACAGAAATAGGATCAATTGTATAAGCATTGGTAGATCTCAGCTGGGCTACTAAAAGAAATACTGGCTGGCAACAGGCCAGAGGACTGGTTGGAAACTCCAATACAACACAACCTATTGGACAATTCCAGTGTAGTCATGACAGAGGCCATGGAGGAGTCCACTACTTAAAGTTCCAACTACAATAAAGTAATTGTAAAATGCAGTACACTTGCCTTGCACATCATGATTCTAACAGTTTGTGAAGTCTCATAAAGTAATATCCCTTGGTGGTACTTTGTTTGCATATAGCATTAAATGCCTGGGTGGCATCTGTAGCAACCTTTCTCAATCTTCAGGGAATTATGTACCTTCAAACGATGGCCAAATGCATAATAACATGGTGAGACTGTACAATTGGACTGTACTCATTTGATAAAGCAGCTGGGCTATCCAGTCAATCTCCTTACCACTCTACAAAATCAGAAATCCTCTTCTACACTGGATGAAGGCATTCAGAGCCCCCTCATGTCATCCGATAGACTTTCCAAAGTAGTATCTATGTGATGTTTCACTCTTAGTGCTTCCAGTCTAGCCTCTACCATTTCCTCCTCCTCCTCTTCATAATATGGGACTAGATGGATTCCCATTGGGAAATCATACCTGCAGTCCACTGTCTCCTTCTTGTAACCAGGTATTCAAATTTTGAAACAATTACATCTTTCTGTCCCTTAACTGATTGCAGATCAAACAAATAGTTGCAGCCAACCTGACTGTGGTAGCAGATTGTGAACGGTGTTAAATGTTTCTAACTCCTGGGTAAACTTTGTGTCTGATACTTGTTAAACATTCCAGCCAGACAGAAGTAACTCATCCTTTGAAATGCCTTTCGGCACATAAGATGGATGTGCATTTCAGAGGCTCAGAAGCAGTCTAGCTCTGATTTCCAGTGGGGATTCTGCACGATTTTAGGCAGATTTGGGGCAGGTAATCAGCTGGAGAGCTGTTCTGCTGGCTTCCTGCTGATTGTCATCACTTCCAGGATATTCCGCCGGAAGTGACAGCTGCTGGTGAATACACATACCCAAATATGGATGGGCATATACAAGTTGTGCAATAATGACAGGATGACCTTTCGATGTTACATTTGCTCTTACTACCACCACAAAAATGTTGGATGCAAGGAACGCCAGCATATTCCTGCTGCCTAAAGGTGTTGTGGCATGTAGGAAGGATTTAAATTTTAAAGGTTCCCCCAAGGAACTGCAATCACTCATTGTGGGATCAACTGTATTATAGGACCCTGTGGAATATAGAATATTTTCTTACAAAAATTGGCCCTTCCCTTCACTTGCCCTGCAGGCAGCTTGCCCTGCTCTGTTATTGCAGATGCCTAAGGCCTACAGCAACCATTTTCCTCCCCCAATACAAGGTTCCTGGCACCAGCCACAATCTCATCAGGAGCCCTCCAAAATTATACTAATTAGGCTAACCCTGGAAAATTTGTAGTGATCAGCAGCAGTTAAGTCGAGCAGGTGCAAAGCTCACCCTGCCACGTATCAGCTAGGTGTCAGCTGCAGTGGAAAATCCCAGCATCTCCAGCAAGCAGTAATCAAATTAAAAGTAGCCACCAGCTATGAAAATCCAATGTCAATTAAAATATGGGCCTTGGGAGAACTGGCTGCTGCAGTGCGTTAAATACTGGCTTATCACTTCTGCAAATCCAACCCAGACAGATGGAATGAAATTCTCTTCTGTTTGCTGGCTGTGGGGGTCCTTTGTGAAATAAACTTGGCACTCTAATCCAGTTCTTAGTAGGCATGGGCCTACAGTGCAAAACTGCCCAAATTCAGTGCTATATAGCAATTTCAGTCAGAATGCCGGGTGTGGGAAATGGAAAAAAATGTCCCACTGGTGCAGTAGAGGGTACTCTTCTGAGGTTAGGGCTGAGGCACATTGTTGCGGTAAAGTAGAAGAAGCTTTATTCTAAGTCTAGCTGTGGCATAGCGGACCTCCCAGTGTTTAATGCTGAAACTGAAATTGGAAATGTTCTATTCCCAAGCGCTAACATCCCTCATTTTGATGAGCACAAAAAACAATACAAGGCCCAATTTTAGGCTTATATATGCCCCGTAAATATGTGCAATCAGGTTGTAATGAAGTAGGAATGTGGGAGCAGATTAGTTGCACTTGATCTCCACCCATAATGCGCATCAGGTGGATCTCTGTAGGGTGAATGGCGCAGGAAGCTGCTGCTAGAAAGAGGGGAGCTTCATTTCAATGGTTTAATTGCAAGAGGTAGGCTGACATTATGTAGGTATCCCCGTGATTTCCCAGCCTTTACAATGTATCCACATTCATCCATAAAAATACCCTTGGAAAATAGTTGTTCAGGATCGCTAGCCAGTAGAAGTGTAAATTTAATGGGAAGCTTAGTTGGAGACAATGCTTTGTATCCCAGGTTTTGCTTAAGCCACAAAAATTTGGACAATGGGTTTACCTATAGGATGCCAGACAGATAAGGCTGCATCACAGAAGGACAGTGTCCATCTGCTGTTACCCTCCTATATGTAAAGCATTAGGTACATTTCCCTGGACTTGCCTCAGGAACTCTGCATGCAAAGGCTTCAGTACACTAAAGAGGCAGTGGCAGAGTTGTGCAGCAGGTTGTCATCTGACATGCAGTTAAACTTCACCACAGGCATATTACATTGTCAATGGTTGTGAAGGTAAAATGCCCTTTCCTTCTGTGCTTCACCATCATTCAAGGCATGCTGCATTGCTGAACTATGGGGAGGGTACCATGGAGTTTCAAACATGGCAACCCTACGCCCATGCATTCCTGTGCATCGTAACTTCCAATTCGCCATCCATGTAAAAATGGGTCTGGTGCTGGACTGCTTCGTCACTTGTCTGCGGAGTCAGTTTTCAGGCTCCAAGTTGGGTTTCCTTTCACTTAATTTTTGCTTGGCACTTCTTTCTCCCCTCTGCCTTCATCTTTGGTAAAAGCTACAAATATATTGAAATGCCTTTTGAATCTTTCAAAGCAGCGGCCGATGAATATGCCTGATCAAACTGTTTGTTTGGTGATCATTCCTTTAAGCTGTTGCAGGACTTTAAATACTGCAGCAGCACATTCATAGAGCTTCCAATCTGTGACGTTCCTGACGTCTATTTCAATTTGGATCTAAAGGTTTTAGACATTTTATTCCCCCATGAGTCACTTACATGTAAGGAATCACATCCCTTTAAATTCATCCCCTCCCATGATTTTTCAGTTGTACTCCAATTTGTGTTCTGCACAATGCCAAAGCTCATTGGAAGCTGTCAATAATTATAGAAATGAACTGACCTTGGAAAATTGCATTCAGGCAGCATACCACAGCTAGACCATGCACTTGGTTGAATATCCAAGCAGAAGTAGGTGAGTGTGCAATTTGTGCCTCATCTGAAATGATGCATGAGAAAGGAATGGTGGCCTCTCAGCAATGGTACAAATGCATATCACAAAGTAGTTAGCAGGAGCAGAAATACAAAAAACATAACAACAATGATACAAAAATAAACTTTAAACTACACCTGTTAACATTGAATCTAAGCCCTTAAAGTTCTCTTTCAACTTGTCCATGGTGCTTAGCAACCCAGTACACTTGTATATGAATCAGTGCAAATGAGGCAGAAATGAAGGAAAATGGGGCATTTGATATCACCGTGGCATTACCACATCATTTGCATGGGCACTACATGCGATTGAGATGGTAGTGGCATGGTGATATTTTTAGGAAAACTTACCTTTACGGTGGCGACCTTTAAGGATCGCTGACTAGGCCACATGTAGACCTGGCTTTCCTGGCTGCATTCAGTGCAAACTAATTTGGTAGAGGGATTAGGCCTCTTATTTGCATATACAACGAGCATAACACTGGTTTCAGGGTCGAGCCTTGGACACTTCTTCTGATGCCACTTCCAGCATGACAGATGGTGCACTTCTGACTCAGAATGGGAGAGCGCATGCTGCCCACCATATTGGATGCTTTTGTGCCTGTTTTACGTTTGCTAAACAGGCGCAGCATCATCAAATTTCTAGGCTATAGAACCCAAACCATAGGTTTCCAATCTGTCAACTTTTATTTACAAGTAAAATGTATTTGCTTACCTTGGTATTAGACTTGTATTCCCCCTCCTCCTATCAACCAGTGCGATGACCTGAGATTTTGGAAGTGGTTCAGTGATCCAGAACATGTATGTATCCTTTGAACACAGTGAAGTGCTCGAGATGTTTGAAGTGCTGATTTAAGACTAGTTTCCTTTTACAACAAGAATGCGAAATAAATTTTTAATGACCTTATTCATTTAACTCTTTGCCATAACTCCGTATTCCAGTGCAAAGTTCTAGCTTTTGTGAAGTTCTCATTAAGGTTGTGAGTGTGGAATCTTTCTGTTGCTGTCAGTGAAAAGATTTAGTGAAATATTCAAGTAGGCATAGCTTCTAGGCAAAAGTTAAACTTTCCTACCCACTGTTTGATTTTTCTCACAAACCTAATGGCTGAATCTATTAACAATGAAGAGCTGTATTGCTTCTGAACTGTATCTTGCCAGGAGCTGGAAAAAAATCCTGGGTTTTCATCTAGTTGAAGAATACATGTGGGATAGTTACAAGTGTAAATTGGCCCAACAGTTCTAGTGGTAAAGCATAGGTCACTGAGAGTTTGATTCACACCCTCAGTTAGAATTGGAGCTCTCCTGCTCTCTTGCTAGTTCTATTGGACCCCTATGCTCCCGTTCACTTTAATTGAGCTTGTCTATTCGAACTTGCTTGCTCTTGCAGGCTCTATTTGAGCTTACGTGTTTTCTTTTGCTCTGTTTCAACTTGCCTGTTTCCTTGATGGTTTTATTCAAGCCCTCCTGCTCTCTTGCTGGCTCTGTTCTGTCTGATTTCCTCTCACGGGTTCTGTGTTAGCTCATCTTTTCTTGTTGCCTCTATTTGAGCTTGTCTACTCTCAAGCTCCCCGCTCTTATTCCTGCATTTACAGGAGGTCATTAAATCTAATTTCTTTGGTGTCTAGATTGATGCTAGAGTGTAGTTTGTGCAAAATTGTTAATCCACTCTTGCCTGAGTCTGTGCAGATGGCTTTTTGTTGATTAGTTCTGATGAACTAAAGTATATTAGAATTTTCCAATGTCTGTTGTGTATATAAACCCACAAAAACCAAACTGATACCTGGCACCAAAAAATCTGCCATATTCCTTCAATCGTAAACACTGTGTAAAGAATCAGGCAAGTTGAAACAGGGCAAAAGAAAACAAGTAAGGTCAATATTTGTTGACAAATCAGTACAAATAGTTTATTGACTAGTTTCCAGAACTTGTCATCAAGCTAATCAATCTTGACAAGTAAAAACCAAACTGAACCATTTCCTGGAACTATTTACTGAAACACCAATAACATTTGACAATAAATTTGGCTATTCAACAGGAGTAGGGTTGCCAACCCTCCAGGATTATCCTGGAGTCTCCAGGAATTAAAGATTAATCTCCAGGACACTACTGGAAGCAATCCAGGAGAAAAATCAATGGGCCATTAAAAAAATTGTGTTTTTTTATTTTCTTTGAACACTTTATTAAAATATTGCAGATGGGAAAGAAGTCTGTTTAACTAACAGTCCAGAATCATTCAATCAGGTAACGAAGAGTCTGTTTGCTTTCCAATTGGCGCGGAAGGCGGTGCATTGTGAGGATGGACGTGTTGGGCGGGAGGCGGGAGGTCATGTGATAAAATCTCCAGGCATAGGTTCAACCAGAGTTGGCAACCCCAGACTGGAGTCAACTGAGTGAGCTTTAGTTGTTTACAGCTGAACCGTCAGAGAGAGTACTGTAGAGCAGAGTTGGCTGTAGAGTAAAACTAGCAAGAGAGCAGAGGGCTGGTTGCACCCTCTGGAATAAGACCTCCTGTTGAATAATTATGGAATGGCATTGACAGTGGCCATGAAGGAACCTGCCAAACAAATTGATCAGCTTTTTTGGCTGAGGGAGACAGCGATGTTATTGGGAGTAAGCAGAGAAAAAAAGAGGGTTGGTGAGTCAAGAAGAAACCAAAGAACTTTGATTCCTTTGCACTTAATTCCTTTGATGTAATTATGAGCTAATTGGACAGAAGTTTTTATATTTCTTTGCCCATCTAAGTGATAGTTTTGTCATAATGTAATTATTACCCGGCTTGTAGGAAGGCTCATCTTCCCTTACCATGATTACCAATGGGAACCTCATTTAAAATTGATGCTATGCAGAGTTCACTCTGACACAAAACACAAAAGAATGAAATGCATAATGTTCTCTGTTTTTCACTAACAGTTCCGACTGTCATTAACTACCCATGGATGTTTTATTCTTCCTATAAACCTACTTATGCATCTCCTTTGATCCCTTTCATTTGGATTCAATTTTAATCAATTTAACATCAACAGGCATCAGTCTAAAATGATCCACCTGCTCAGAACACTCTGAAGTTCTTCACCTGAGGAGTCAGAGCACATACTGCCTGACTACAGATGCAGTAATTACAAAGGTTTCTTTCCTATACCTCAGAGATCAGCTAGCTGTAGGTAGTCCTAAAGGAACTCATTTTACAACCTTTATCAGGCATCACTCACTGAAAAATTATGTGTGTGGTTTTCAAGCTCAAACAACATCAAACAGCAAAAGAACAAAAACCAACTGCTGAAATATGCTTTCAATTTCTCTTCTTTTATTTAATTAAAATAGAGAGAAACTGTGATAGTCAGAATGGGCCGGATCTTGCTGGAAAAATGACGCATGCCGTTATTAATGCACAAATCGCCAGCAAGTTCAGGGGTTTAAGAGATATTCCGTGAGTTGCGAATCTCCAGATTTACACCACTCCGCCGTTTGCTTTGCACAAACGGCATCTCGCCCTTACCCTCCCGTTATATTTGAGAATTTGCATATTAAGTGCCCATTAAACTCGCCACTGGAAGCTAGGGCTGGGACTTAACAGCATAAGTACCTTTTTAATGACGTGATAATTGTTAATGCAAAGCCAATCAATCTCTGTGGCCCAGAAAGGGAACAATTTAAATGGTTCAAGTTCATTCTGCATGTAGTAAATTGTTAGAGATTTTAAAAATGTCAAATTTTAAATTTTAAATTATTTTTCTTACTTTTCCTTACTGACTCTTTTTTCTCTCTCTTCATCCAATCTGTCTTGTCCCCTCTGTACCTGATTTGACTCTAATTCACCCACTCTAATTTACCTTCCTTCTCCATCGTTCTTCTGTTTCTCAATTTTTAAACCTCATTGGTAAAGGAGATACATTGTTGGTCCCACCTTTCACTAAGGTTCAGGCCATTATAAGTTCGCACTTCCAGCAAGTTATGGCGCAAAAACATTATGAGCTGAAGGTTGCAGGAAAAAGTCTAACTAACGGTGTACGCCGCCAGATGCCCCACTCCAACAAGATCTGGCCCATTCTTACTGTATTGCAGGATTTTCTTTATTTTGTTTTTTCAAATTCAATTTTAGCTAAATTAAAGGATGCTACCTTTCCACTGTTGTTGTCTTTCCCTAGTGGGGAATGGCTTTGATTGTATCTCATCTCTGAGTCTGTAGCAGGTTCCTGACAGCTGTCATGACCTACAAGTGCAGGGGTTAGCCCTTGTCCCCAAGCAGCCAGCCTCTCACCCGATAGTCTGGGTGAAAGAGAGGGGACATTGAGGACTGGTGCAGGATGAAAGTATCATGACAACAGCCAGGATACCAGGCACAGATCTGCATGATGCACTACATGTCGTCAGACACCAGTTGCACATTCAGTGAGTGGAAGCCCTTCCTGTTCAGGTATGCTCCGGGGTATTGTGGCGGAGCTCGCAAGGCTATGTGTGTGCAATCGATGATGCCCTACATCTGAGGGAAGCTTGCATTCCTGGCGAATCCCATAGCCCTGTCTTCCTGCTACGTGGCCTCCACAGGGAAGAATATAAATTTGTTGGCTTTGTTGAATAGCACATCCATCACCTGTTCGATGCAGCATTCCTAGCAGATTAACCAATGGTGTTAATGCTATATGCTACAGCCTGGAATGACAATGAGGCATAAAGACTTCAAGGCCACAGTCACCTTCAGAGCCACAGGCAAGGATGAGTGTGACCTGGTGCTTGGGCTGCAGTTGCTGCTGCAGAAGATGATATAGGTCTGTGACAGCCTCCCTGGTACAGTGGAGCCTCCTCACTGAACTGCAGGTATGAAGTCCTTGGTCTGTAAACTCCTGTGAGTTCTCCTCTTTCTACCTCTTCTCCCTGCAGCTGCAGATCTGTGGACTCTCATGTTCTTCCAGCTACAATGGCAATCCAGCAATCTTGCCACTAAGAAATTTGGCCGGATGCCCCAGTGAAAAGTCCACTCAAGGATCCAAAACTAACTCTTCATAAAGTTTTAGTTCTGCTGCAGCAGCCAACACAGGGAAAATGGCCAAATATGCCCACTTGTGAAAATCAGCTAACCAGTGGCATAACTGAGAGCAGTTGAGGATCCCTTTAAATAATGCTGCAAAGCAGCCCTCCCAAATGTGCCCACCTATGATTTGTGGGTGGGTTGTAGAATTGGAGAATCCTGCACTAAGGAGGTTGAAAACCGCATAATTTATATATATTTATTAGGCGACTGCTGGTTTCAGGTGGGCCTGATGAACGACTAAAAAGAAGCCAGACTAAAAACGGAGTCGGGTGTCCATCCAGCACAGAATGGGCGGGCGAGGCCAGTTTTCCGGGTCTTAATTTTTATAAGTTATCTGTGAGACACGGGTAAGAAAAAGTTAAAAATTAGCCTCCATCACACTCAGCTAATCGCTGATATCTGGAATAATGTAGAAGAACCTTTCTAAAGAAAACCTTACCTACTTGCTGAGGATGCTGCTTTCATTAGAAGTATGAGATCCAATGGGTTTCTATACTGTACTGTTATTAGACAGTGTGATACATTAAAATTGCATTAACATTATTTTGAGATCAGGATAAGCTCTCATCAAATAGAGATAATCTTTGGACTTGTAAAAGACTTATCATTCTGTATATTTTGGGGGTGAAATTGGACTGTGTAGCACCTGTTGAGTAGGCGCTACAAAGGACACCTATGCCCCGATAATGGCGTCCGAGATGCGTGCGCACACTTCTGACGTAAAGTGCGCAGGACGCCATCTTGGTAAAGGCATTTGCACGCACCTAATGAACATCATGTAGAGTAGGGAGATTATGACGTGAATCAGCGTGCAACATTTTGAACTCCAATGCTGTCTTAACCTTGCACAGCTGAACAGGGCTTAAATGGCATGAAGAACCCCCCACCCCCAATGCTTTTTAAAGGGAACATGCAGGATTTACAGGTTAGTTGCTGGACTAGTTATTCTAGCTGCTGGTACAATTGCATGTGTTTGTGGAAGTTTCCTATATTTGGAGAAAGTTGCAATATTCTATAGAGAGTGGTCTGGCTGGTCTTGCATTACTGTTAGTGGCAATTAAAATAGAGTCCTGACCAAAGTTGCTTCCTTCCCGACATGGGTGGCCTGCTAGGGCTTCCTCTGGGAATCGAACATGACTGGGAGCATGCAGACAAGCTGCTAGAAGAGGGAGGAGGAGGTGCAGGGCACTCAGCAGGAGGCCATATCCAACAAGGGTCTTCAGGGACCAATTCTCTTACCTCAATCTCAGCGATGGCTGCAGATGGCTGCAGTTCACTAAAGAGGTCATGATTGAACTTTGTTAACTGCTGGAGCCACAACTGCAGCCTCAGAGCAGGGCAAGGACAGCATTGCCTGTGGCTGTCAAGGTAACCATGGCACTTAATTTTTATGGCTCTGGCTCCTTTCAGGCTGCTACCAGAGATATAAACAACATCTCGCAGTTTGCAGTGCACTGCTGTATAAGGGAGGTCATTGAGGCTCTGTACACACTCCGAAACAGATTCATCTAATTTCCTCTTGCCAAAGACAAGCAACAGGAGCGAGCATGAGGGTTTGCTCACATTGCAGGCTCCCCCATGGTACAGGGTGCCATTGACTGCATGCATATTTCCATGCGTGCTCCACATCAGAACTTGGCCATATTTGCGAACACCCTCAAAGTGCAGGTCAATGCCCGCTACCCTGGCAACAGTCATGATTCCTTCATTCTGCGGCAGTCCAACGTGCCACCTATATTTCAACCAGCACAGCAAGTCGAAGGCTGGCTACTGGGCGACAAGGGTTATCCCCTCATGAATTGGGTCATGACTCCGGCCATAGGCATCCTCAAGTAATGATTCCGCTGCCTGGACCGCTCTGGAGGAGCCCTGCAGTACTCAGCTGAGCAGGTATCACGATTTGTTATAGGCAGAGGAAGAGGAGGAAGAGGAGAAGTCGGAGGAAGAAGTGGAGGAAGAGGCAGGGAGGCAACAAGGTCGACAGGCCCTGTCTGCCAGAGCTTTGCGTGATCAGATTATTAATGAACGATACCAGTAACCTCACCGACACCTCCCCATTCACCAACCGTCCCACACTCCTTACCTTTCTTCTCCCACATAGAATCATAGAATCATAGCATGCTTACAGCACAGAAAGAGGCCATTTGGCCAATCGAGCCTGTGCTGGCTCTTTGTAAGAGCAATCCCGTTAGTCCCATTCCCCTGCTCTTTCTCCGTAGCCCTGCAAATTTTTTCAGAGTGGGGGAGTGGGACTAGCTGGATTGCTCTTGCAGAGAGCCAGCACGGGCTAAATGACCTCCTTCTGTGCTGTAACCATTCTATGATTCTATGTGGCACTTCATCAAATGCCTTTTGAAAGTCCATATACATAACATCAACCGCATTGCCCTCATCAACCCTCTCTGTTATATCATGAAAAAACTCAGTGAAGTTAGCTAAACATAATTTGCCTTTAACAAATCTGTGCTGGCTTTCCTTTACTAATCCACACTTGTCCAAGAGACTATTAATTTTGTCCCGGATTATCATTTCTAAAAGCTTCCCCACTACCGAGGTTAAACTGACTGGCCTGTAGTTGCCGGGTTTATCCTTACACCCTTTTTTGAACAAGGGTGTAACATTTGCAATTCTCCATTCGTGTGGTACCACCCCCATATCTAAGGAGAATTGGAAGATTATGGCCAGCACCTCTGCAATTTCCACCCTTACTTTCCTCAGCAACCTAGGATGCATCCCACTTGGACCTGGTGACTTATCTACTTTAAGTACAGCAAGCCTTTCTAGTACCACCTCTTTATCAATTTTTAGCCCATCCAGTATCTCAACTACTTCCTCTTTTACTGTGACTTTGGCAGCATCTTCTTCCCTGGTAAAGACGATGCAAAGTACTCATTTAGTACCTCAGCCATGCCCTCTGCCTTCATATGTAAATCTTCTTTTTGGTCCCTAATCGGCCCCACACCTTCTCTTACTATCCGTTTACTATTTATATGTCTATGGAAGACTTTTGGATTCCCTTTTATGTTAGCCACCAATCTATTCTCATACTCTCTCTTTGCCCCTCTTATTTCCTTTTTCACTTCTCTATACTTTCTATATTCAGCCTAGTTCTCACTTGTATTATCAACCTGATATCTGTCATATGCCCCCTTTGTCTGCTTCATCTTACTCTCTATCTCTTTCATCATCCAGGGAACTCTGGCTTTGGTTGCCCTACCTTTCCCCCTCGTGGGAATGTACCTAGACTGTACTTGAACCATTCCCTCTTTAAAGGCCGCCCATTGTTCGATTACAATTTTGCCTGACAATCTTTGATTCCAATTTACCCGGGCCAGATCCGTTCTCAACCCACTGAAAATGGCCCTCCTCCAATTAAGTATTTTTACTCTAGATTGCGCCTTATCCTTTTCCATAACTAATCTAAACCTTATGATACTATGATCACGATATGTTCCCCCACTGACACTTGTTCCACTTGACCCACTTCATTCCCCAGAACTAGATCCAGCAATGCCTCCTTCCTCATTCGGCCAGAAATATACTGATCAAGAAAGTTCTCCTGAACACACTTCAGAAATTCCTTCCATCAAATCATCCCCTTATGATTACACATTGCTTCCTCCCTCAGCCCATTGCAGAAATGAAAACTAACACCAAATACAAATTCAAAACAACGTTTACAGATTTACACATGAAATGATTCAAACAAACTGATACTATTCACCCTTGTGCATTCCCATAGTGTCTGTCGTTCGTGTGCCTTTATCTTTCCTAGTGCTCCTACGAGGGGCATCCCCAGTGGCTGGAGCATGTGCGATGGAAGGCTGCTGACCTTCAATTGAGGAGCATGCAGATGGCCTTGGAAGATGACCTCAAACAGCTCTGGGCTGGGAGGGCCCGGCTTCAGACTGCACCATCTCGGCCTGGGCTGCAGCAGTCTGGCCTGGCTGGCTGACAGGCAACAGCAAGGGCATCGGCAGAGCGGCAGGGGTGGGAACAGGAATGCTGTCATTCTGAGAGAGGACAGCAGGTCCGACTGCCATGGCGCCACTGCCACTCTCCCGGGGAGGCGATGCAGCACTTCTGGAGATCAGCTGGAGAACAGATTGCTGGACTGCTGTGAGACCCTGGAAGCCCCTTTCCATAACGGTACCCAAAGCCACGATAGCAGCAGTTTGAGCTTCCAAAGCAGCAGCCTGATCTCCAAATGCACCTTGGGATGGAAGCTGTTTGTGCTGCAATAGAATCTGTGACACCAGTCATCAGATGCTGCATCATGGTGGGTTCCACAGGTGTGCTGATGGAGGTGGCCACCCATTCCACATGGGAAAGGATGGGCTCCAAGCTATGCACAAAGCCCTGTGCCAAGTTGGAGCTGGACTCACCATGCCCCTTGACATAGTGCGCAGGATTTCTGGCAGGCTTTCCAGTACTCCAAGCATTTGGTTGTGTATGCCCATCAGTCTTGTTCTGTAGCCTGGCCCACCGAAGGCATCATCTGACTCCTCTGCAGTAGAACTAGTGAGCGACCTCGCCCTGCGGCAACTGGCACCTGTGGTATCTGTTCTCCCCGCCCCGGCTCCTGCGCACTTGTGCCTGGTGTCTCACCACATGCAGATCACTCTTCTATCCTAGCCTCTAAATTACGAGCAATGTCAGTATCTGAGCTGGTGAGTGTAAGATCAATTGACGGTGTGTCTTCATCATCACTGTTGTCTTCCTCTGCCTCCTCTGACTGGGCAGGTTCCAGTTGTTGGGAATCTGAAATGACAAAGGGACACGGGTTGAGTTGTGGTGCAGGGAGAGGAGAAAGTAAGACGTGCGTGCTCACACCATCTGCAGCACGTGAGTCAGAAAAGATTGTGGGACGATGGAGAAGTGGGAATCAAGAAGGAGGAGACCCTCATCATCGATACCTCCAGAATTGCCAGTGGCCATGGCCACAGTGACGGACCGCCCAATGATGGACAGCAATATTTCCTCCATGGGGGTGAAGACGTGTAGGCGTGCCTGTCCATCCCCAGTTCTTTCCTGCTGCCTACTGTTGTGCGCCACCTTTTCCTGCAAGAAAGAAGGAAGTGTTTCAGTGAATGTTCTGCAAGATGTGGCTGTCATGATTGAATAGCTGCCAGTGTGCGTGACCTGTGAGTTGTGGGTGTGTGGCTCGCAACTGTGGTAATGTGTGAGGGTGAGATGGCGCCTCTGCTTTGAAGAGTTGCGTACTGATTGAAAGAGTTTGTTGGTATGTGGGTGACGGGGTGGGTGTCGTGCGCGAAGTAGTGGATGAGGCTAATGGTGCAGTTGGTAGGAGATGCCACTTGACAGTTGAACTCACTCACCTTGACCACTCGTGTCAAATCACTGAACTTCTTCCTGCCCTGCATCTAAGTGCGTGGTGCTATGCTCCTGGCATTGACCTCATCCACTACTTCCTCCCACTGCCTCTTCAGCATATGTCTGGAGCGTCACCTGCCTTCCTGCGGATACAGGATGCCCCTCCTTCTGTCCACCTCCTCCACCAAGGCCTCTAGTGCACCATCAGAGAACCTTGGTGCTCTCTTGCAGGCCCAGCCATTCTTCACAAAATTCCAGCACAGATTTACTTCCCAATGGACTTCCAGCACTACCTGCAGCCACAGTGCACCTCCCCTTTAAGAGGTGTAGGCTGCCTTTAAGTAGTGCTAGCCACTCCCGATATCAGGTCCCCCTGCTGATGCATGCAGTCAATCAACAGAGCAGGTGGTGACGGCTGCATGCAGCAATCATTTAAATCATCAGGCAGCGCAAATGTTACATGCTACCTGCATCGCTACGACCGGGCTCTGCGATCCCAGCGCCCATTTTCAAAGACCACCTTTGTCTTTCTCTGATCTTCCTTCTCTGAATGCTTTATTTTGTCACTTCCTTATGGAGAGAAAGATACTGTTAGTTCTTGCATACTGGAGTCAGTACAGATAAGTACATTCATTATTCACAAAGCGCTCTTCTCAGGACAAACACTAAATGTAATGCTAATTATTCAAGCAGCCCAGGGCCAGAGAACACCTGGGTCATGAATTGTTCAGTTATGTGAAAGCAATGCTTAGCTTCAGCAGAAACAAACCTTCATTTATTCTGTTTTAGTGGGAGGTGTACACCAGTGCAGTGGTTCTGTCACATGCTTTTACACTTCCACACACCAGTAGATTTTCTGAAGCCGTTGCATCTCCACCAAATGTTCTTTTTTAAATACAACTTGGTCACAGTGCTCCTGAAACACAAATCAACAGTCTCTTAGGTGCAAGCACCAATTCAGAGAATCCAACAGTCGGCCACACTGCAATTTGTGTTTTAATCGATACTAATCGATTTGGTTAGAATGTACTTACAGGACAGGAAATAAAACAAAGCATTCAGTTTTGTCATAATCAGTTAAAGGTACTGTGTAAACAATTTGAAGCTTCTTTACAGATGTTACATATTTCTGTTCCCTAACAAGCAATTCTGTAAAGTTGTGAAATTTCACCCATTTGTACAATATTGCAGGACAACAAAAACCAAGGGGGAGAAATTTAACTTGCGCTGGTTTCTGGCGCAAAATGGGCAGCACAATTGGAACACACGGCCGATGACGTTGGTGAGAGGCCCGAGCCCATTTTGGCATCGAGCCTTATTTGAATGAAACAGGCGAGCTGTGGATGCCGATCGGGTGTCCCGATTCAGCTCGCCAGTTGGGGCCTGATGAATTTCGGCCTGCTCCGACACCAAGCTGGCTCACAGGTAGGTCCTGGAATTGGGAGGCGAGGCAAAGTGGAGGGGGGCAATCCCAGGCTAGCAGTGGTCTGTAGTATTATTGTGGAGTCAAGAGCAGCACTCCTATTCCTCCTGGTTCCACACAAATATAACTTTTAAAAAGTTTTGTCTCCATTTTGTCCAGTGGTCCCTTTAAGGACTGTTGGTCAGGCTGCTCAAGACCAGGCACAACTAGATGGAGCTGCATTGTGCAAGCTCTGCCCGTTTGTACCGGAATTTTGCATCAGGGTCCTACAGCTGGCATTAGGACCATGATTTGCATCTGCAAGGTGCCTAACGCCTGTTTCAGCCGGATGCCCTGGACACCTAAAAGGTGTCTGCTCTCAATATTGAGACCGACACACTTGCAATGCATGTTGGGCACAGAATGTCTGGACCCTATCCTTCATTTTACTCCCAAAAAATGGGCAAACAAAATTAAATTTCTCTCCCACCAAAGATTTTCAGACTGGCAGGGATTGAATGGTTGAGGGAATTTCAATCAGTTTCTGGAACCCAGGCTTTAAGTCCAGCCCAAGGGATTGAGTAACTAATCCATTGCAGGGTGTTCTGAATTACTGTCCATTCGCCCAGCAGCCATCTCTCCTCGGCATTCATCACCAGGACAAGGAGTTCAACCGTCAAAATAAAGCATTCAGTGGGATAAATCCATAACACAAACCAATAAGAGATTTAAAACAGAGAGCAAGAGAAACCTCTTTACACAGAGGGTTGTGAGGTTATGGAATTCACTTCCAGGGTTCGGGGTTGAGGCAGAAACTATGGCAACATTTAAGATTAGATTGGATAGGTGGATGAAGGAAAAGGGTATGAAGGGATATGGGAACAGGGTGGGTAAATGTGATTAGGACTATTTGCTTGGAACGGGGGTAAAAGTTGACATGGACAGCTTGGGGGGGGTGGGAGGGAGCTTTAACACCACCACAACGGGCGGAGAGCGGGGGGGGGGGGGAGTTAAATCAGCCTTTGTGCAAAACCTGACCCCAACCCGCCACGAACGCGCCCGCTTTTGTTCTAACTGTAGTGGGTAAGGGGCGGCTGACTAACCTGTTCTGGAGAGGTGGGTCAGTGACTATAATCCCACATTGAGTTTCAGACTGACATACTTAAGTCCAAAACTAAAGTCTCAAACTTAAATAAAGCCAATTACATAGGTATGAGGGGCAAGTTGGCTAAGGTTGATTAGGAAATTAGATGAAAAGATATGACGGTCGATAAGCAGTGGCAGACATTTAAAGAAATATTTCAGAATTCTCAACAAATATATATTCCATTGAGAAATAAAAACTCCACGGGAAAAGCGATCCATTCGTGGCTAACTGAAGAAGTTAAGGATAGTATTAGATTACAAGAAGAGGCTTGTAATGTTGCGAAGAATAATAGTAAGCCTGAGGATTGGGAGAGTTTTAGAAACCAGCAAAGGATGACCAAAAAATTGATAAAAAGGGAGAAAATAGAACACGACAGTAAACTAGCAAGAAATATAAAAACAGATTGTAAGAGCTCTAAGGGACCAATGTTTACTTTTGCTACTCTCTTCCTTTTTACATACTTGTAAGAGCTCCTACAAGTATGTAAAAAGGAAGAGAGTAGCAAAAGTAAACATTGGTCCCTTAGAGGCCGAGATAGGAGAAATTATAATGGGGAATCAGGAAATGGTAGCGACATTAAACAAATAATAGTAGAAGACACAAAAAGCATACCAAAAATAGAGGGAAAGCAAGGGATAAATGAGAGTGAGGAACTTAGAACAATTAATATCAGTAGAGAAAAAGTACTGGACAAACCAATGGGACTAAAGGCGACAAATCCCCTGGACCTGATGGCCGACATCTGAGGGTTCTAAAAGAGGTGGCTGCAGAGATAGTGGATACATTGGTTGTGATCTTCCAAAACTATCTGGATTCTAGAACGGTCCCAGTGGATTGGAATGTAGCAAATGTAACCAAGCTATTCAAGAAAGGAGGAAGAGAGACATCAGTCATTGGGAAAATACTGGAATCCATCATTGAGGAAGTTGTAACAGGGCACTTAGAAAATCATAATATGATTAGGCAGAGTCAACATGGTTTTATAAAAGGGAAATCATGTTTGACAAATTTATTAGAGTTCTTTGAGGATGTAACTACCAGGGTAGATAAAGGGGAGCCAGTGGGAGTCATATATTTGGATTTCCAAAAGGTGCTGCATAAAAGGTTGCTCATGGGGTTGAGGGCAATATATTAGCTTGGATGGAGGAATGGTTAATGGACAGAAGACAGAGAGTAGGGATAAACGGGTCATTTTCAGGTTGGCAGGCTGTAACTAGAGGGGTGCCGCAAGGATCAGTGCTTGGGCCTCAGCTATTTACAATCTACATTAATGACTTAGTTGAAGGGACCGAGTGTAATGTATCCAAGTTTGCTGACGATACAAAGGTAGGTGGGAAAGTAAGCTGTGAGGAGGACACAAAGGCCCAGATATTACCAGGGAGGCGGGATGGCAGCGGGGGGGCGACTGGGCGTGTGGGTAACCCGCCCAGTGAAATCCATCCATTCCCCACACGATCGCGGGTAAATTGAAGCCACTTAACGTGGATTACGGGTTTCTCGTAGGAAACCTGCGCAATGGGCAGACTGCTCACCCGCATCACAGGCTGTCAGCTGGAGGAGCTCTACTTAAAGGGGCAGTCCTCCAATGCTGCTCCTGCAGCAAAGAACCAAAATTATAGACTGGAGCAGCCCAGGGGAAAGGCTGCTCCCAGATTTACTGATGCCTCACTCCAGTCTTACTGGATGGGGTGAGGAGGAGGAGGGGTATTTTCTAACTGGCGGACGGGAGGAAGCAGCCTGGCCCTGCCACCAAGAAGGCTCGAGGTGGCAGAGGAGGTCACCAGCAGCAGCAACGTCTCCCTCACATGGATCCAGTGCAGGAAGCACTTCAATGACCTAACTAGGTCAGCCAAAGTGAGTACACTTACTCATTCTCCTACATTCCGTCTTACACATCACCACCCCCATCCCACAACTCCTTCTGCGCTGCCAACACTACTCTATCACATCACTCCTCTATCACATCACTCCTCACACCCACTCAAAGCTTATCCTCAACTTACCTGCACTTGCTCACCTCCCCAGTACTCATCCCACCACTACCACTCAACCCAATCCTCATACAATGTCATGGCTCTGTCTCATACTTACCCTCTGATGCATTTCTTTCACGGTCAGCCTCACCCAGACCAATGCATTCAGCGGTTGGCCACATCACCATCCCTCACTCATGCCTCTCTACTTTCTCCTCTTATAGGAGAAGAGAGCCCAGAATGCACGGGAGGAGGCGAAGACCGGAGGAGGTCACAACATCAGGTTGTCCTCACGGACGCGGAGCAGGAGGCTCTTGAACTGAGCTGCACCCTCGAGTGCCCGTCCATCGGGGATGCCAAGACTGCCACCCGACAAACGGCTGGTGACAGAACTTTAACATTCAGCACTCACAATAGCAAATGATGTTAACATGCCTTGCCATCTTCAGCTCCTCACAATCTGTCATTATGCTTAATATTGCCTTCGGCTCTCTTACAGAGCCTTCAGCAACCGCCGTGATGGCGGAGGGCAATTCCTCAGAAGACCTGCCGGCCTCCGAGGGGGCACCGTCACATCTGAGCGAGCCATCCACCAGCGCAGATACACACACCTCGGTGGGTCCCCATCCTCACTTAGTTGGGATCGCACATGGTGAGTCACCACACACACGTGAGCACGAGCAGACACTGGTGGCAGGGGCAGCTGTGGAGAGTCCACATTGGTGGGAGATCTCCTCCATGCTCTGCTCAGCTGGACACAAATGCTGAACCCTGGGGGCCATCCTTTAAAAGGAGAATTATCAAGGGGCAGCAGCACATTTGCGAGGTGCTGGAACGGGTGCCACGCGCACTCTCCACAATCACGCAGAGGATGGAGGAGTCCAACTCCTGCATGAGTGGAATGGTGGGGACGTGAGGGCATCCCTGAGATAGTGTCGCGGGTAAGTGCGGGAATGTCTGCAATGGAGGGAAGGCTAGCCTCCATTGAGCTTCAAGCACGGCTCACCAGTGAGTCCATTGAGGCCCTGACAACGGCCCTTCAGACTCAGGGTGAGCAACTTTCTGCCGCCTTAAACAGGCAGGCAGATACACTAGCACTGGCCTTACAAGGCTTCACATATGTCCTCAAAACTGTCGTCCAGCAGGGTGGTAGGAGTGATGTGGGCCTGGCTCATGAGAGGGATGATGGCGAAAGGGGACATGGAAGTGGGGCCGCCACTCAAAGCGCTCCCACGTCTCACCCGTTGCCCCCCTCTCAACCAGTACCCACAATGCTGCCTCCTCTCCAGGTGGTTGAGTCTGCCCCTGCACAGGTGCAGGTGGAGCAGTCTTTGGAGGGGCCCTCACGGGCACCGAAACCCAGAAGGCGTAGTCCCAAAGCATCTAATCAGTCAGGGCATGGACAAGAGCAAACTGCCACTATCTCTGCTGCAGCCACAGGGGAAGCACCACATAGGAGGAGTCGGAAGCGTAAGGCAAAGGTTTTGTGAGCAGAAAGGGGATGCACAAGGGTGTTTGATGATTTGTCATGTTTTTTATTTATATTTGATTTTTGTCAATGGCACGTTAAATATTATTATTGTCACCACTACTGCCACGTCTTGGCCATTCTTGACTGGCTTATGTAATAAGTCCCTTTCATGAGGTTCACCATGAACACCCACACTTGATGCCACCCATTGGGTCACCCTACAGTGGGTGTATGTGTAGGTGCACGACTATTTTGTGCAGGTGCCTGTGGCGCAGCACTGTGTTGTGGAGCTCCACGTGGCGGAGGTGGACGGCGTGCCTGGCGAGGCTGGTGATGTTGCTCGTCCTCGGATGAAGTGACGAATGCAGCTATAGTGCTCCCCATCCTGATGGTGTGAGTTTGAGGGGGTCTGCAAAGTAGGTAAATGTGTTTGCACAACAGAGTTTAGAGTATAAATTAATAATTTTGAGTGGAAAGACAAAGGTGTTGCAGCCAAAACTTTGTCTGAAGTAACAGAGTGCCCTGCTACAATAAATGAGGTTTTCCCCCCACCTGTCAAATAATCCTTTGCATCTCCCGCTGGCTGCTGGCTGAAACTCATCTGCTCCAACAGGTTGTGTTTCCCACAGCACGGGAAACACGCTGAGGATCCTTCAAAATTGCACCCCTGCCAAAATCTCCACTCAATGAGGTCTGTCAAGTACCTCAACTAGCTAAATAACTATCTAAATTATCATTCTGCCGGCTTTAATTGCCGGTGGGAGTCCCGCATTCGGGAGTTGCGCGCGCACCCGAACGCGTCATTGGGGAACCCAGAAGTGAGCGGGTTGGAGCCGGGCTCCGAACCCACTCCAGGATTCTGCCATTTTCGGAGCTCCCCCGCCCCCAACGCACCCGCTTGGCCATCCGAAAATCAGCCCCAAAGAGTCTGCAAAGGGATATAGACAGTTTAAATGAGTGGGCAAGAAGTTGGCAGATGGAGTATAATGTGGGGAAATTTGAGGTTATTCACTTTGGAAGGAAGAATAGAAAAACAGAATATTTTTTAAATGGTGAGAAACAATCAAATGTTGGTGTTCAGAGGGATTTGGGTGTCCTCATACAAGAAACACAAAAAGTTAGTATTCAGGTACAGCAAGCAATTAGGAAGGCAAATGGCATGTTGGGTTTTATAGCAAGGTGGTTGGAGTACAAGAGTAAGGAAGTCTTATTACAATTGTACAGGGCTTTGGTGAGACCTCACCTGGAGTACTGCCTACAGTTTTGGTCTCCTTATTTAAGGAAGGGTATACTTGCCTTAGAGGCAGTGCAACAAAGGTTCACCAGATTAATTCCTGGGATGAGAGGGTTGTCCTATGAGGAGAGATTGCGTAGAATGGGCCTATACTCTCTGGAGCTTAGAAGAATGAGAGGTGATCTCATTGAAGCATAAAAGATACTGAGGGGGCTTGACAGGGTAGATGCTGAAAGGCTATTTCCCCTGGCTGGAGAGTCTAGAACTAGGGCGCATAGTCTCAGGATAAGGGGTCGGCCATTTGAGACTGAGATGAGGAGGAATTTCTTCACACAGAGGGCTGTGAATCTTTGGAGTTCTCTGAGCCAGAGGGCTGTGGATGCTCAGTCGTTGAATATGTTCAAGTCTGAGATAGGTAGATTTTTGGATTCTAGGGGAATCAAGTGATATCAGGATCGGGCATGAAAGTGGAGTTGAGGTCAAAGATCAGCTATGATCTTATTGAGTGACAGAGCAGGCTTGAGGGGCCGTATGACCTACCCCTGCTCCTATTTCTTATGGTCTTATGTTCTTATGTAAATGAGGCTCCGTTCCTGATATTTTGGCAGCAATTTAAGTTACCGATGGCCGGCCGGATTTCCAGGGTTTAGGAAACTCGGCAGCTAAAGGGAGGCAAGGGCAGCTGGATCCAGCAGGTAAGTGCTTTTTGCAGCACAGTTTGTGGGCAAGGAGGGGCAGGGGTGCTTCCCCCGGCTCCCCAAGCAAATCTTTTGCTGCGATCGGCTGACACCTCCCTCCAAACCAATGATGTTTCCTGATGTCCCCCCCTTCCGATTGTCGGTCCAACTCTCCCCCCACCAACAACCCATGATGTTTCCCGGTGCCTCCTCCCTTCCGATTGCACATCCGACTCTCCCCCCGAACAACCCACAATGTTTCCCTGTTGCCCAGGACCGTCCCCAACGGTCCCCGGCTATGACCTCCTACATTTGGCTACCCGCCCGGCAGCTCATCGGCCTATCAATTTGGCCGGCTGCCGGGCGGACAATGGTGTAAAAAAAATGATAATGAGGTCCCGCCATTAAATTCAGCAGGATCCCTGCGTTCCCGGCATTTCAGAGTTTCCCCCCAGCAAATACGCACCCTGCTCCTTCTCCACCTCCTCCCCGTAGATATCGCCTAACTTCTATGTATTTCAAATTTCAATTACGAGTATATCCTTCAAAGTTCCTTTCGTACATTAATGTGAGGTGTAATACTATTTACACAACGGTGGACTACACTTTTTTATTTGGGAATTATTCTACCTCTTTCTTACATGATACATCTTCTAGAAAGAGAGAAACAAGAGAAAATGCATGAAATCACGTTCCTGAGTTTGAAAAATGTAATTTTGAGCGAAATACCAGAAGGTTGTGAGAACAATGGTAAGCATTTGGAATATATTAAGGCTTATATATTTTATTAAATTCACTCGAGTGCACAATATGCCTCCATTAACCATGCTTCTAAAAATGTCTTGTTTCTAGACTAAGTCTAGTGAATTATGTTTGCAACCCTGTCTGTCAGTTCCATTAAATTCTACAAATGATGCTCCTGAGGTTACAATCCCTGGTGGCTGTAGTGCTGCATGTAATACGCTGCACTTATAAACACTGCTTGCACTGTTTCTTCAGGATTTCTGCGGATCTTCCGCCAGACTTAAAGTGGATGTTTGGGAGGTCTCATCACGGAAATTCAACCACTATGAATATTCAGTTAAAAAAAAATCTTTCACTTTGCACACAGAGGAAAATATATCCTGTAGTGATTGAATCTCAGATCTAATAATGGGTAGAAAGGTTAAAAAGGGAAAAGTGAAAATGTACTTGGGGTTTAATTTCTTCTGGTAGTGTATTGGTTAATGGTTTTTCAGAAGTTCCTTTCTGAATTATTTTATTAACCCATTTAAAATAAAGTCCAGGCTGACATTCCAATGCAGTCCTGGGGGACAACTGCAAACATGCTGTACCAGGGATGAGATGTTAAATTGAAGTCCTGTCTACCCATTACGATGGTTAGGAGAAAATCTCAATGGGACAATCTAAATAAGAGCCAGGAGTTCTCGTGGTATCCGGCAAACATTCCTCCCTCAATTAAATCTACCAAATCCACCAAAAAAAAGCAGATTAATTGGCCCTTCATCTTATTGTTTTGTGGCTGTTGCATTTGCCTGCAGAACTGTCAGTGTATTCATAGGCCCTGATTTTAACCACCAGGAGATACGGGGGTTAACATCACTAAAATCGACTTACCACCAGAAACCTGACGATCTCCACTTTTATTATGGAGCTAACTCAGGTCGCAAATGCACCCGCCGGAAGGAGGCAAGTGCCTCCTGAATAAATTCAAATAGGGCTGCGATGATGTCATTTGGACCCCAATGTGATTTTAACTGGTCAGGTCAAAATTCCCACTTTAACTAGGCCTCTGGCTGACTTGCCAGAAATTCCATTCCGGAAGTGGGCATGTTTCTTGGAGTGACAGCAAATTGGGCAGGAAGCCCTCCCTGAGATTCTAATGAGGGATTTAAAATACCCTGAGCTTGTTTTCTGGCGTATCGGGTGAGTTTCAAACTCACTCCGCTACCCACTGTCTCAAACTATGCCTGCAGAGGGGACTTATGCTAACCACTCTTCCACTCTTGACAATACTTTGCTTCTGGTCGTGTGCACATTTCTCCTTTGCTAAGAACACAATGATTTAGACATGCTGCTAACTAATTCACAATGGGTAAAACTTTCAATGTAGGCATAAGGGTAAAACGGGTGGTAGTGGATTAGCCGCCTGTTATACACCTGGCCAGATGGAAAGGGAAATCTTCGAAGGCAGAGCCAGTAAATACTCAGTGAGATGAGGTCAGATACAAATCATTAGATTGCTTTATTTCACGGCGAGTGAACATACATAGCAAAAGTTATGACCAGATTCACTTGGCTTGTACAGTATAGTTTGTCTTCACATAATAATGCAAAATAGCAAAATTGCAGCATTCTGTTTCTAGAAACCTGACCGACTGTCTCTGTCTCTTTTTTACCCTTCATTTACAGCCTGCCAGACCCCTTGCCAAGTGCCTGGGACCAGAGACTTCACAACACAGTTGGTGTGAGAGGTTTATCAATTACCAAGGCAAGCTAATGAATTTCTTTTGATTGCAGTCTTTGGGGAAAAACAACTTTTGTTAGCATATTAGCCATCTTTTGTCACTGTGCCTTTTTTCTAAACTTCTGAATATAATTTGCTTTAAAAACCCAACAATAAAAATAATTATTTTTTCAAATATTTTCTGTGGATAAATGGTCAAAAAATCCCAAAACATGAAATATAACATGTAGCAGGTTTTGAATTAAATACTGCTGACACTATGTGATACATTGTAAACTAATCCATTTTAATGTCCCTGCCTCCTCTGCTGCAATGGAACCAAAAAAGAGAGAAGTTTAATGGTCCTAAACTTTTTTTAATCACAATATGTGCTACAAATTATTTTGTACCATTACAAAAAGAGTCCAATTCCGCACCTAGATCTGTGATGATATTAAACTGTTGAATGTACATTTACAAACATAGCATACTTTCAGATTGAATTTTCAGCTGCAAAATGACGAACCAAATATCCTTGGTCTAAATTGTTAATGTAGCATTGTGATAACAATGATCTAATATCGTTCAGCAGGAGTGAATCAGGTTTGAAGTAAACAACCTTCTGCTTACTGTACACTTATAACTGAGTGTTGATATTGCATACATTTGATTTACATTTTTGTGAACTAGACAACTAAGACATTTTGCTCTTCCCATCCTAACTCTCACCAGTGCAGATCATAAACCATCCCATGAACAGATGTGTCACTTGTTCATCTGCTTCTGCAGTGGTAATTAAAAAAATTACATTTAAAAATCTGCAAGGGTGATCCAAATATGACAGATTGCTATAAGTAAGAAAGCATATTGAAACGTTATAGCATACTGTCCTTAACCTCTCCATTTTCTGATTGTTTTTTTTTTACATTCCTAAATCTTACTATTTTTCTGTCATTTTAGCTCCCTCAGTGCAATGCATAACCTGGGAGTGTTCAATCCTGATACTGGGAGACAAAAATGGGAAGTGTTCGGTTACCCAGTACTGACATCCTTCACGTTAAAAGAATTTTAAAAATAACGGTCCTGGAAATATTGTAGGGAATTTAAAGTCTTTCCCAGAGATTCGTGGATCTGGACGATAGTTCAGGCAAAGAAAGCCACCTGACGCGATAGCTTTGTGAATCAAAGTGATTATTTAGTAATTTAAAAAGAGCACATAGCAAGCATGAAGTAACTCAATTAATGCAAGGATTACCCTACCCGATAATGATGTGGAGATGCCGGTGATGGACTGGGGTTGACAATTGTAAACAATTTTACAACACCAAGTTATAGTCCAGCAATTTTATTTTAAATTCACAAGCTTTCGGAGGCTTCCCCCTTCGTCAGGTGAATGATGTGGAAATTTCCACATCGTTCACCTGAGGAAGGAGGTAGCCTCCGAAAGCTTGTGAATTTAAAATAAAATTGCTGGACTATAACTTGGTGTTGTAAAATTGTTTACAATTGTCTACCCGATAATGCAATTGGGGGTTTGCAACGTTCCTTACTTAATGATTTAAAAGAGCACATAAGCAGGGACGAAGCAAAGCGAGCAAGTAGCATATACAACATTATGCATCAAAGCATCCGTCTGGGTCTAGAAGTAGGGTGTCAATTGCTGCAGTAACAGGTGCGCCGTTGAGAGACGTGTTGAGTGATGTGTCGAGGTTCTTCTCATCATGTTTTGTCTTTTCATCAAAGTTTAGAGACAAAGTGGTTTGGTCAAACCTCAGAATCAAAGGGCCCAATATTAGGAGGGAGGCGGGTTGCCAGCAGGGGGTTGACTGGGCGCGTGGGTAACCCGCCCAGTAAAATCGATGGGTTCCCCACGCAATCGTAAGTAAATTGAAGCCACTTACCTTGGCTTTCGGGTTTCGCGCTGGAAAGCTGCGCAGCGGGCGGACTGTGCACCCACATCATAGGCTGTCAGCTGGAGGAGCTCTATTTAAAAGGGCAGTCCTCCACTCACTGATGCTGCAGAAAGGATCCAAAATTACAGCATGGAGCAGCCCAGGGGGAAGACTGTTCCCAGGTTTAATGATGCCTCACTCCAGGTCCTAATGGATGGGGTGAGGAGGAGGGGGAGGACAGAGATCTTCTCCCCGGCGGACGGGAGGAAGTGGCCTGCCTCTGCCACCACGAAAGCCTGGCTCAAGGTGGCAGTGGAGGTCACCAGCACCACCAACATATCACACACCTGCATACAGTGCAGGAGGAGCTTCAATGACCTAAGTAGGTCAGCCGAAGTGAGTACACTTACTCATTCCCCTGCACTCCATCTGCCACATCACCGCCCCCACCCCACATCTCCTTCTGCACTGCCAACACTACTCTATCACATCACCCCTCACACCCACTCAAAGCTCATCCTCATCTTATCTGTACTTACTCACCTCGCCAGTACTCATCCCACCACTACCACTCAACCCAATCCTCATACAATCTCATGGCTCTATCTCATACTCACCCTCTCGTGCATCTCTTTCAAGGTCAGCCTCACTCAACCTGCCACTACCTGTGCTGCAGCCACAGGGCATGCATCACATATGTGTAATAGGAGGCCTAAGGCAAATGTTTTTGAGCATGAAGGGGATGCACAAGGGTGTTTGAGGGTTTGTCATGGTTTTTACTTATATTTGATTTCTGATCAACTCACATTACATTGTCACCACTACTGCCACGTCTTGGCCATTCTTGACTGGCTTGTGCAATAATGCCCTTTCATGAGGTTCTCCATGAACACCCTTGATGCCACCCATTGGGTCACTCTACAGTGGGTGTATGTGTAGTTACACGACTACTTTGTGCAGGTGCCTGTTGCGCAGCACTGTGTTGTGTTGCTCCACCTGGCGGAGGTGGATGGCGTGCCTGGAGAGGCTGGTGATGTTGCCTGTCCTCCAATGGAGTGATGAATGCAGCAATGGACCCCCCCCCCCCATCCTGACGGTGTGAGTGTGAGGGGGTCCACAAAGTAGGTAAATGTGTTTGTACCGCAGAGTTTAGGGTATGATTTAATAATTTGGAGTGTGGAGACAACGGTGTGGCAGGCAAAACTTTGTCTGAGGTGACAGAGTGCCCTGCTGCAATGAATGAGGGTTTACCCCACACCTGTTAAATGGACCTTTGCAGCTGCCACTGGCTGCTGGCTGCAACACGTCTGTTTCTACAGGGAGTGTTTCCCCCAGCATGGGAAACATGCTCTGCGTAGTCCAAAATCCGAATCCTCCTAAAATCTCCAACTGATGAGGTCTGTAAACGACCTCAAGTACCCAGATAATGAGCTTAAGTGGGATCCTGCTGGCTTTGATTGCCGGTGGGAGTCCCGCATGCGGGGGCTGCGCGCACACCGATTTGCGTCATTGGGGAACCCGGAAGTGGGTGGGTTGGAGTCGGGCTCCAGACCCGCTCCAAGAATCCCCAATTTTAGGAGCCCCTCCGCCACGAACGCACCCGCTCGGCCATCCGAAAATTGATCCGAAAGTCTTTTTGTCAAAGTTCAGAAACAAAGTCTCGTTGGAGCAGCTCATGCTGCAGTCGTTAACTCTTGAAGCTTCTTCCAGCTTCTCCGATGTTGTCTGTTGTTTTGACTGCTACAATGTCTTATCTTTATATGCTTCTGAGCAAATGGGTGTGAACCAAGTTACGAGAAGGTCCAATTTGTCCATAGCATTAAGATGGATGGCTGGTTGAACCACTCGTGGACTGTGTAAACCCCTTATATCCTCCTCTCTACATGAAGCCAAGTGTCCTATCAGTTCTTTGACCTTCGCAGTTGATGTCGACATCGAAAACCTTCTGGAAGCTTCTCCTTATCAGTTGTTATTGAAAGTTGCAGCCTGTCTACAATTTCTGTACTGCATTGCTCCTGCAGTGTTAAACTGATGTCCAATTGTACAGTTTAAATGGTCTGCACTTCGCTATTTTGTAATTCTGCATTTCTACTGTAATGTTCAGGACAAGTTAACCCTTGCTTTCTATTTTTTTATTCGTTCATGAGATGTGGGCGTTGCTGGCGAGGCCAGCATTTATTGCACATCCCTAATTGCCCTTGAAAAGGTGGTGGTGAGCCGCCTTCTTGAACCGCTGCAGTCCGTGTGGTGAAGGTTCTCCCACAGTGTTGTTAGGAAGGGAGTTCCAGGATTTTGACTCAGCGACGATGAGGGAACGGCGATATATTTCCAAGTCGGGATGGTGTGTGACTTGGAGGGGAATGCTTTTGTTCCCATGTGCCTGCTGCCCTTGTTCTTCTAGGTGGTAGAGGTCGTGGCTTTGGGAGGTCCCATTGAAGAAGATTCGGCGAGTTGCTGCAGTGCATCCTGTGGATGGTACACACTGCAGCCACAGTGCGCCGGTGGTGAAGGGAGTGAATGTTTAGGGTGGTGGATGGGGTGCCAATCAAGCGGGCTGCTTTGTCCTGGATGGTGTTGAGCTTCTTGAGTGTTGTTGGAGCTGCACTCATCCAGGCAAGTGGATAGTATTCCATCACACTCCTGACTTGTGCCTTGTAGATGGTGGAAAGGCTTTGGGGAGTCAGGAGGTGAGTCACTCGCCACAGAATACCCAGCCTCTGACCTGCTCTTGTAACCACAGTATTTATGTGGCTGTTCCAGTTAAGTTTCTGGTCAATGGTGACTCCAGGATGTTGATTGTGGGGGATTTGGCGATGGTAATGCCGTTGAATGTCAAGGGGAGGTGGTTAGACTCTCTCTTGTTGGAGTTGGTCATTGCCTGGCACTTGTCTGGCGCGAATGTTACTTGCCACTTATGAGCCCAAGCCTGGATGTTGTCCAGGTCTTGCTGCATGCAGGCATGGACTGCTTCATTATCATCAGCGAACATCCCCATTTCTGACCTTATGATGGAGGGAAGGTCATTGATGAAGCAGCTGAAGATGGTTGGGCCTAGGACACTGCCCTGAGGAACTCCTGCAGCAATGTCCTCGGGCTGAGATGATTGGCCTCCAACAACCACTACCATCTTCCTTTGTGCTAGGTATGACTTCAGCCACTGGAGAGTTTTCCCCCTGATTCCCATTGACTTCAATTTTACAAGGGCTCCTTTGTGCCACACTCGGTCAAATGCTGCCTTGATGTCAAGGGCAGTCACTCTCACCTCACCTCTGGAATTCAGCTCTTTTGTCCATGTTTGGACCAAGGCTGTAATGAGGTCTGGAGCCGAGTGGTCCTGGCGGAACCTAAACTGAGCATCGGTGAGCAGTTTATTGGTGAGTAAGTGTCGCTTGATAACACTGTTGACGACACCTTCCATCACTTTGCTGATGATGGAGAGTAGACTGATGGGGTGGTAATTGGCCGGATTGGATTTGTCCTGCTTTTTGTGGACAGGACATACCTGGGCAAGTTTCCACATAGTCGGGTAGATGCCAATGTTGTAGCTGTACTGGAACAGTTTGGCTAGAGGCGCGGCTAGTTCTGGAGCAGAAGGCTTCAGCACTACAGCCGGGATGTTGTCGGGGCCCATAGCCTTTGCTATATCCATTGCACTCAGCCGTTTCTTGATATCACGTGGAGTGAATCGAATTGGCTGAAGACTGACTTCTGTGATGGTGGGGATATCGGGAGGAGGCCGAGATGGATCATCCACTTGGCACTTCTGGTTAAACATGGTTGCAGACACTTCAGCCTTGTCTTTTGCACTCACGTGCTGGACTCCGCCATCATTGAGGATGGGGATGTTTACAGAGCCTCCTCCTCCCGTTAGTTGTTTAATTGTCCACCACCATTCATGACTGGATGTGGCAGGACTGCAGAGCTTTGATCTGATCCGTTGGTTGTGGAATCACTTAGCTCTGTCTATAGCATGTTGCTTCCGTCGTTTTAGCATGCATGTAGTCCTGTGTTGTAGCTTCACCAGGTTGGCACCTCATTTTTAGGTACGCCTGGTGCTGCTCCTGGCATGCTCTTCTACACTCCTCATCGAACCAGGGTTGATCCCCTGGCTTGTTGGTAATGGTAGACATCAGGAATATGCCGGGCCATGAGGTTACAGATTGTGCTGGAAAACAATTCTGCTGCTGTTGATGGCCCACAGCGCCTCATGGATGTCCAGTTTTGTGCTGCTAGATCTGTTCTGAATATATTCCATTTAGCACGGTGATAGTGCCACACAACACATTGGATGGTGTCCTCAGTGCGAAGACGGGACTTCATCTCCACGAGGACTGTGCGGTGGTTACTCCTACCAATACTGTCATGGACAGATGCATCTGTGACAGGTAGATTGGTGAGGACAAGGTCAAGTAGGTTTTTCCCTCGTGTTGGTTCGCTCACCACCTGCACGCAGGCCCAGTCTGGTAGCTATGTCCTTCAGGACTCAGCCAGCAGTGGTGCTACCGAGCCACTCTTGGTGATGGACATTGAAGTCCCCCACCCAGAATGCATTCTGTGCCCTTGCTACCCTCAGTGCTTCCTCCAAGTGGTGCTCAAAATGGAGGAGGACAGATTCATCAGCTGAGGGAGGACAGTCAGTGGTAATCAGCAGGAAGTTTCCTTGCCCACGTTTGACCTGATGCTATGAGATTTCATGGAGTCTGGAAACAATGTTGAGGACTCCCAGGGCCACTCCCTCCTGACTGTATATCACTGTACCGTTACTTTTAGTGGGTCTATCCTGCCAGTGGGACAGGATATACCCACGGATGATGATGATGGAAGAGTCTGGGACATTGGCTGAAAAAGTATGATTCTGTGAGTATGGCTATGTCAGGCTGTTGCTTGACTAGTCTGTGGGACAGCTCTCCCAATTTTCGCACAAGTCCCCAGATGTTAGTGAGGAGGCCTTTGTCATGTCCCATGCGATTTTATTCTTATTATGACTTTTTTTAAGCAAGATTGTACAACTGAGTGACTTGCTAGGCCATTTCAGAGGGCAATTAAGAATCAACCACATTGCTGTGGGTCTGGAGTCACATCTAGCCCAGACCGGGTAAGGACGGCAGGTTTCCTTCCCTAAAGGGCATTAGTGAACCAGATGAGTTTTTTTAACAATCTGGTAATTTCATGGTCACCATTACTGATACTAGGTTTTTTTAAATTCCAGATTAAAAAAAATTATTTGAAGTTAAATTCTCTAGGTGCTATGGTGGGATTTGAACTCATGATCTCTAGATTATTAGTCCAGGCCTTTAATTTACTAGTCCAGTAATGTAACCACTATGCTACCGTACCCATTTGCATGATGGACAGCAAACAAATATATGTAGAAGAATGCTGATGGACACCTGTGGTGTTTGTGTTCGGTCATCAGCTAGTAGCTTAGGTCATCAATTAATAACTCGGTGATGCATATTAATTAATTCTCTCATTTTGGTGAATGATAAATCCCTTATTTGTCAAACAATAGGATGAAAAAACGGCCATTTTTTTCTGCCTGACCCCTGTCTATACATTTCCCAGCTCACAATTGATGACATCAAAGAAGAAAAGGCAGTTATGAACCCCCTATTTAATTGGCTAAGCATCAAATAAATACATGCATTCCAATTGGCTAGTGTGTACCCATTCACAGCAGGAGAAATTTTAGTGCACGTCAGCTATGAAATCTCAAAGAAATATTATATTTCAAATTTACTTTTACAAAAGCCACCCAAATTCTGGAGAAAGAGAAATGAATGTTTAAGTAATGTTGAATTCACTTTCAGAAAAATTTTAGTTTTTTTTATTTTCCTGTGTTGATTCATGTATTTTCACTTCCAGAGAAAACATTAGAGTTGTGAAGATTTATTGATTGTACAAAGTTGAAAGGCAGATTAAATCAATATACAACCTTATATTGATACCTTAAACTCAAAATATTAAGAACATAAGAACATAAGAAATAGGAGCAGGAGTCGGCCATACGGCCCCTCGAGCCTGCTCCGCCATTCAATCAGATCATGGCTGATCTTCAAACTCAATTCCATTTTCCTGCCCGATCCCCATATCCCTTGATTCCCCTAGAGTCCAAAAATCTATCCATCTCAGCCTTGAATATATTCAATGACTCAGCATCCGCAGCCCTCTGGGGTGGAGAATTCCAAAGATACACAACCCTCTGCGTGAAGAAATTCCTCCTCATCTCAGTCTTGAATGGCCGACCCCTTATCCTGAGACTGTGCCCCCTAGTTATATTTTCATTCAGTAAGAACCTATACTTCCAAATGTAAAGTCAAAAATAATAAATGATTGGATATAAATATTGTAAAAATAAATTGCATGCGACTGCTCCTGGGAATTAATGCCAACCTTAGAAAGTGTGGTGTGATTGGTTTCTGCAAATTTGATAAGAAAGTATCTCTTGGTAAATCCAAAGTAGAATTTGCGGAGATTGCTATAATCAGTGATGGTGAAAGGAAATTCAGACAGAGCATTTTAAACAGGAGCCTGAAGCAGCTGTGCTGCAATCAGAGATAAAACCAATTGAATCACAGTGAGAAAAAAGCTCAAAGCTGGGATGTAATGCAAATGAGATCGTGCCAGTTCTATAAGAGCATACCAAAGAGAGAAAGCAAATGAAAGAAGGCCAATTCTAATGGAGTACTACCAATGACAGAAGGCTAACATAAAAAAAAGCCAGTGAGAAAATACTATTGACAATGGGATAGTGACAATGCAAAATGATGAATGAGTGAAAGCCAAATGGACAAATCCAGGCCAATGAAAGAAATCTTGTGTGTGTGTGTGTGTGTGAGAGAGAGAGGGAGAGAGGGAGAGAGAATACACAGTGCTAATGGTAATGCTGATCTGGTAAGGCAATGAGAACACCAGTGGGAAATCCCAATGATAACGAGATAATGCTAATCAGAGGAAGCTAATCAAAAAAGGTAAGTATATTGGAATAATGGGAATGAGAGAACAGCAATGGGAGAATCCCAGGAGGTATCCTGAGTCTGCCTGAGTGTTTTTCAAATTCATGCACTACAGCTTGCAAAGTAGCAACTCAATCTCATCAAAAGTTAATATTATTTTATGAGACAAGCTGCTATTTGCTAATTATTCTCAATCCAGATTTGCACATTTGTTCGCTAAAACTTTTATCTTCAAAAATTGTTTTGCGGAGAGTTAAAAAAAAGTCATAAAATTATTTGTGAAGAAATTGAAAAAATTAAGGGCTGGATTTTCCTTTGTTATTGGGGAGGCTGGTGGTGGAAAAGGGGGAAAGTTTGAGCGGTAAGTCTATCGGTATATTCCTGGCTCGAGTTAAATTTCCCTGCCACCTCAGGACAGCTGCTGACTGCCCCTTCCCTGCTGGTAGCAACGGTAATCATCCTGATTTATGTAAATGGAGGGAGAGGGCCTTGTAGGACCCTCCTTTCCCTCCAATTCCACACCACCGCTTACCTTTCAAGGCCAAGGCCTACAAAATTGGTAGGTTTCATTTTTGGGGCTCTTCTGTTCCTTTGAGGTCCCTTAGCACCTCTTGTGGTGCTGCAGCTACATCCCTGCTGCAGCACCGTCAGAATTCCCTCTTTGGCCCTGGTGGGCTCCCTCCTGGTAGCAGGAATCGTGCTGGGAGCCTGTCCTGCATGGCCCTGGAAACTATGTTGGGCTGCAGCGGGGTTGGAGGAACAAGTGAAGGTCCTGCCCCACCGTTACCTCACTGCTGGAAGGAAAATCCAGCCATTAAATGCCGACAGGATACCTGGGCTGGATAGAATATAACAAAGAAATCTCAATTAAGTCAAAAAGATTATTTATTTAGGAGTCCATAAATACCAAGGCTATACATGGGGATTGGAGGATGACTCCAATAATCCAAATATAGATTAAAATATGAACATAACAAATTTTTAGACTATTATAGAATAACACTGATAGTGGAAAAAAATCTAAATAATATTTTACTAGACAATATCAATGATCGTCCAAAACTCAGAGCTGGGTCAGGATACTGGTGACTATCTGATCTGTAGAAGAACAGACTTAATGGAATCATTGAGATCCCTAAACCCCTGAGGCAGAGTGTATCTAATATCCTCCAAAATGTGATAGTCTGCCATACTGCTCTGGAGAAATCTAGCTGTGGTAGTCATCCATCTTTCCATTCAGTCTCCCAAAGTCTCTAGGCCATTAGTGAATGCCTCCATATTGGAGGCACTCATTGGCCTCGAGGTTTCCATGTTATTTGGGATGGTTGCAAATGTTCTTACAACTCCCACTCACTCCAGGATGCGCTGCATCAATTAGTATCTCTCTGTGATCATGTCACAGAGGCTGGCATTGAAGTCTGACACAACTCCAGCTATCAGTTGGACATCATGCTAGATAGCAAGCAGAGCCTTTTTATGTGTGTGATGCATACAGAGCCTCTTTATGTGTGTGACGCTCTGCAAACATCTTTCTCTTCATTGCAGGACCCCTGAGATCATCATCTGCATGCTCTAGAGGCAGGGACTGACTTTTCCTGAGCTTTTGCTCAGGAACTTCAAGCTCCTCTTCTACTGCCACATCCTCTGACTGCTTTGTGTTATGTGACTCTCACAGTGACAAATCCTGATCTATCCCCTCTAATTCACCCCATATGTCTCTATTTGGGAAGGTGAATGCTAGTGTGGTAAATGACAAAATGGGAGAATTTCTTGTGGTGCCTGATATTGTGGGTCCTAGTAAATCATCCTCTGCATCTCCTTTTGTAGGGCAGGCTTGATGGACCAGTTGGTCTTGTCCTGCCAGTCATTTTCGTATGTTCCAGTGATTTTCTTCTTGTGGATCGTTGTGGAAATAAAAAGAATCACTAAGCATTTCTGCTCCTTTAGAGGTCTCCACATAATAATAGCCACAGAAATGATACATACGTTTCTTTAAATTCAAATGGGTCTGTCTAGCTTTAATACACATATTCCATGCCTGGTTCATTAATAATAACATCCTAAGCAGTGTCCTAAGCCCAACTTCAGCTGCTTCATCAATGTCCTTCCCTCCATCATAAGGTCAGAAATGGGGATGTTTGCTGATGATTGCACAGTGTTCAGTTCCATTCGCAACCCCTTAGATAATGAAGCAGTCCGTGCCCGCATGCAGCAAGACCTGGACAACATTCAGGCTTGGGCTGATAAGTGGCAAGTAACATTTGCGCCACTCAAGTGCCAAGTAATGACCATCTCCAACAAGAGAGAGTCTAACCACCTCCCCTTGACATTCAATGGCATTACCATCACCGAATCCCCCACCATCAACATCCTGGGGGTCACCATTGACCAGAAATTTAACTGGACCAGCCATATAAATACTGTGGCTACGAGAGCAGGTCAGAGGCTGGGTATTCTGCGGCGAGTGACTCACCTCCTGACTCCCCAAAGCCTTTCCACCAATCTACAAGGCACAAGTCAGGAGTGTGATGGAATACTCTCTACTTGCCTGGATGTGTGCAGCTCCAACAACACTCAAGAAGCTCGACACATTCCAGGACAAAGCAGCCCGCTTGTTTGGCACCCCCTCCAGCACCCTAAACATTCACTCCCTCCACCACTGGCTCACCGTGGCTGCAGTGTGTACCATCTACAAGATGCACTGCAGCAATTCGCCAAGGCTTCTTCGACAGCACCTCCCAAACCCGTGACCTCTCCCACCCAAAAGGACAATGGCAGCAGGCACATGGGAACAACACCACCTGCACGTTCCCCTCCAAGTCACATGCCATCCTGTCTTGGAAATATATCGCCGTTCCTTCAGCGTCGCTGGGTCAAAATCCTGAAACTCTATGCCTAACAGCACTGTGGGAGTACCTTCACCCAATGCACTGCAGCGGTTCAAGAATGTGGCTAATCACCTTGTCAAGGGCAATTAGGGATGGGCAATAAATGCTGGCCTTGTCAACGATGCCCACCTGAATGAATAAAAAAAAATCCTCTGTCTCTGTGGCTGCAGCACATGGCTTTAAACAGCATTGTAACCAATTTCAATCCACTTTGATTTATACATAGAATGTACAGCACAGAAACAGGTCATTCGGCCCAACAGGTCTATGCTGGTGTTTATGCTCCACATGAGCCTAAACTGATTTCAAACAGACCATTAAACTGTAACTTATTTCCAAATCCTTTATGCAGGTCAAATGATTAAAAAAATCCTGAAACATGACTATGAAAATATGGCTTGAGTCAAGGTTTGAGTCAATGAAATTGGTTTCTGGCACTTGATAATAATGAGGAAGATGTGCCAGAACTTCAGTAATGACAGGGTTCTGAGGGTATAATGGAAGCAGATTGAATATGTGCAGAAAAGTCAGAACTTATGAATGAAACCGGTTTGATGGTTCATATGGTATTTTCCAGATAAGCAAATGGTACTGAGTCATATTCTCACAGGTGACAGACAGCACATATGTCATCAGAAATTTTCCATTAACAGAGCCTAAAGGTAAAAGCCTTTTAATTTCTTGTAGCATTGCAGTGTTTACCTCATGGGCTGGATTTTATTGGCGCTTTAATTATAATGAGGCTGTAACATAACAGGTAGAAAGGTACAATACACAAATAAAAACATTAAATGTCAATAGGAGCTAACAAAAGGAACTAGCTCTGAATAACTTCTAATAATTATTTTGCAAACATCAATGTAGAGAATCATAGAATCATAGAAAGATTACAGCACGGAAGGAGGCCTTTTGGCCCATCAAGTCCATGCCAGCACTATGCAAGAGCAATCCACTCCCCCGTCCTATCCCTGTGGCCCTGCAAGTTTTTTCCTTTCAAGTACTTATCCAGTTCCCTTTTGAAAGCCATGATTAAATCTGCCTCCATCACCCCCTCCGGCAGTGCATTCCAGATCCTAACCACTCGCTGTGTAAAAAAGTTTTTCCTCATGTAACCTCGGCTCTTTTGCCAATCACCTTAAATCTATATCCTCTGGTTCTTGACCCTTCTGCCAATGGGAACAGTTTCTCTCTATCTATTCTGTCTAGACCCTTCATGATTTTAAATACCTCTCTCAAATCTCCTCTCAACCTTCTCTGTTCCAAGGAGAACAACCACAGCTCCTCCAGTGTATACATGTAACTAATGTCCCTCATCCCTGGAATCATTCTAGTAAATCTCCTCTGCACCCTCTCTAAGGCCTTCACATCTTTCCTGAAGTGCGTGTCCAGAACTGGACACAATACTCCAGTTGTGGTCAAACCAGTGTTTTATAAAGGTTCATCATGACTTCCTTACTTTTGTATAGTTGAAAGCTAATTATTATGATCTGATGCAAACTCACTGCCATCTGGCATGTACACAAGTGAGAACTGAGAAAAAGGTGAAGTGAATTGTTAGATGAAATTTGACAGTTTTTTATACTAATTGTTCTATTAAGGCATCAAGAAGAGAATATGTGATATTCATCTAGTGCCCAAGAAAGCTTTGTGATATAATGGCTGATTTTAGGGCAAGACATAAACAGTAGGACAGAGTTGAATGTGAGCTGGATGGTTCAGAAGATACAATACATGGTCTGATTAGAAGCATACTTTTTTTTTCCCAGATTATGAGAGAAAATGACCTTGCTGAATTACAGTCAGCAATCCTAAAATACCTCGCACAGATCTTTGTTCCCTTTGGAATTTTGTCATTAGTGCTTGTTTCTCTTATGTATGCTTGCAGCTCTAATTTTCTGTGCAGGCAAGAAGCCCAGTTGTAAAACAAATATTCAGTTTTAATCAGGAGTGTTTTTAATCTTCAACAAGGGAGCTGCTGCAGTTCTAATATCAGATACAGTTATTCAGCAAGTAAGAGCAGAGCCACAAATTCAATACGGAGAAATTTCGGTCTGTCTCTTCCCCACTGATGTGGAACAAGCAAAACCAGAGCTACAAGCCCGAGTGGGCAGGATTCAAGCTGTCAAATTAACCTTCTGACTGGTGAATATCATTTCTGGCTTCTAACTGCACACATTTTGTGATACTAATATAGATGTAGTGTTGAGTTACTAATTTGAGTGTGGATGCAAGAGGAACTTGGAGGTTATTTTTACCCATCTCACCTGGCGAGAATGGGGGGCGGGGGTTGTTAGAATCGATCAATTCGACTTACAGCCCCATTCCCACTCTAATCGTGCTGGCTGCCATTTTAGCTATTCACTTAGGTGGCTGAGTCGCCTACTGGAAGCAGGTGACTGCCTTGTGAATACATGCAAATTCAGGTCCTATGATGTAATTAGGACTTTGACGCAATTTTAACTGAGTGGAACTGAAGCCCCACCCAGCTGTCAACCCGCTGAGTAGTACCTCATAGGATTGGCCTCAGGCACTGACTGAATGGTTAGATTTAAAGGGACACTCAGCAGCAGGCACTCAGGTCAAAGGAACACGTGTGCCATTGTACTTAGTGAATTTCCAAGGGATTTTTGAGCCTGGAGATGGCTTGTTTCTCTACCTTTTGGTTTTACACATTCTGATTAAGCTGGCACAGCTTATCATGGATGCAATTTTTACTTCATGGCTTTGGGTTTAGGAACAGTTGGATGAAGAGGAGCTGCAGGAGCAGTAGCCTCGATGATGACGATGAGCAGCAAGTTGGCCTGTTAGAAGACAGCAGCTGAGAGTAGGCGGTCTTACACAGCCGAGTCACTTTCTTGGATATAATGGAGGAGCACAGTGTCAGGAGGCTGCGCTTCACCAGGCTGCTTGTTGCTGATCTATGCAGCCTGCTGGACCAGGGCTCCATGCTGTGCCAGTGGCTGCCAAAGTCACCACTGCACTTGGCCTATAATATAGGAAACAAGGCCACGTAATATTTGGTACTTTTATTGGATATACCTTTTGAGGGTACAAAGAAATGTTCCAGAAACTTTCCTAAAGTTATGTTGGTTGGGTGGAGCTTAAGATCAGATGGATTGTACATGGTCTGCCGAAGGAACAAGCTTGATAGACCAATTGTCTTTCCCTATTTTCATGCTATTTTCATACTTTCTTACGCTCATATATTTGGCATATCTGGTCCTAGGGAAGCTTGAGAACTATCTCACCTACATATCTGTGAACTATTCTAGTACTTTCTCACATAGCACGTTGTGTATCTCAGTCATTGATCTTTGCTGATTGAGATAATGAGCCACAAACATTGACAGGGGCAGGCCTCAAAATAATGACAAACAGATCTAATCTCCTGAGTTCACCAGGAAGCCTTCACACAAACATCAATAATTTGCACAGTCATCATCGACCAATAATATAAAGATGTAGAGCAACTGGTTATCTGGCATTTAAGATGATTAATTAACAAATGCCCAGAGTTTCAATGCCAATAACCTGTTTGAGGACTGCAGAGAAAAAATGCTACCCTACATGTGAAAGCAAAATTCCTTTTTGTTGAGGATGCACCGTTTTCAAGAAGGAATGTTTGCAATAACACAGAAGAAAGCTAGAAACATCATTGTTATGGATTAAACTTTCTCCCACCACCATTGTTTTGTTTTCACAGCAAAATGATAGTTCCTACAAGCTGAAGGTGTCTCCAGGAACTGATATCTATTCCCTTATACCTGCTGTGTTTGAGATCACATGCTTAGGATTAACAATTATTTATTTATTGTGGTGTTGGCCACTCGAAATCACTGTTTTAGATAGGACATCATTCCACTCCCCACTCTGGGGAGAGATCATTATTTCCAATCCCAGTTCTTGGTTGAGACATGTCCTTGAATTCTGCACTCACAGCCCAAATTAAGTAACATGCTTGATCTATATTATCCATCATCTTTAAGAGCTGGATCATGTCTCCTCTCAATTATATCTACTGTAATGAAAACAAGTTCAGTCTGTGATTCTTTCCTCATAGCTTAAAGCAGAATGTCCCGTAATCATTCTCTATCACTCTCGCCTGAACCCACTGCAATCCTTTAATGTCAGTGTTACAAGTTTAGGGCCTTACCTTAAATATTCTCTTGGGTACAGGGGTATTCCTATACTGTCCAATATCTAATTACACAATAGTATAACCCAGGGCTGCGAAGCGTAAATTCCCTTGTGATTTAAATGGATAGTCATGCCTTTTGTGTGTGCTTCAATCTTTTCAAAGGCAACCGAGAAAATGCTTGGTGCGATGAGGTCTGATATGAATCATTAAAGGCACTTTATTTCACAGTGAGTGAACATACAGAGCAACAGTTATGGTCAGACTCAGTTAATTCAATCAATACAACTTGTCTTCACATAATAATACAAAATTGACCTGAAATCCTCGAAATGCAAATCTGAGAGTTATACCAGGATTGTGCTTGCTATACCCTCCAATGCTGACCCCACTGGAGTTGACGGGAAGATTCCCAGAAGTCGGAAGTTCCCAGAAATGGCAGAGACTCAGCACAACTCGGTTTTTCCAGGTGATTCTACTGGTCTCTCACTGGAGTTATGGCTGGAACCCCTGAAGAATTTTACTACCAACTACCTTCCTGCATGTTAAACTTCTGAGCTTGGCCAAAGCTTGGCCTTGTAGCTTTCTGTTTAAAGCCTGACTGACTTTACAGCTTTTGCTAGACCTGACTGTATGCCTGTGCCTCTGTCTTTATTTCTTTTCTCCAGTGTTGACAGGTGGAAGGGAATGCCTGACAGACGAAGCTCTGATCAAGCACCCAGGACCTGAGACTTCCAAAGCTACGGGTGTGAGGTGTTTATTGATTGCTGCCCAGGCTGAAAAAATGCTTATTTACAGTTTATAGAGAAACAACATCAAAACTGTACTCATTAGCATTTTAACCACCTATTGTCCCAGTGCATTTTTTATACGTTTCCAAATCTTTTCTGTGGAAAAATGGTCAATAAATTCAGGAACATGACAGTCATTTGAAGGCTCCCTTAACAATAGACATAAATGTTCAATATACATATTGGAAATTCCATTATTTAGACAAATGATCAAGTGACATCTCTAGCAGGTATATACTGGTAAGTTTAATATCAATTCTAGGAAAATTCTTTGAAACAATATTAAGAGGTGTTGTAGGTGAATACTTGGAAGAGTATAACTTGTTAAAAGATAATCGGCATGGTCCAGGAAGATGAGATCATGCTTCATTAGCCTTCTGGTAATCACTAAAAGTAGCAATGCAGGTTAATAAGGCCATAATGAAAGCAAACAAAGCACTGGGTTTCATTTCTAGAGGGATAGAATTGAAAAGCAGGGAAGTTATGTTAAACTTGTATAGAACCTTGGTTGACCACACTTGGAGTGCTGCGAACAGTTCTGGTCTCCATATTATAAAATGGATGTAGGCACACTGGAGAAAGTGCAAAAAAGATTTACTAGGATGATACCAGAACTGTGAGGTTATACCTATCAGGAAAGATTGAGCAGGCTAGGGCTCTTTTCTCTAGAAAAGAGAAGTTTGAGGGGTGACCTGATAGAGGTCTTTAAGATTATGAAAGGGTTTGATAGGATAGACCTGGAGAAGATGTTTCCACTTGCGGGGAAGACTAGAACTAAGGGCCAAAAATAGATCCAATAGGGAATTCAGGAGAAACTTCTTTACCCAGTGTGCAGGTGATATCAAAATAAGAGGCAGTGTATGTACTGGAGGGAGGTGTACAGTGGTGTTCCCCAGGGGTCGGTGCTGGGACCACTGCTTTTCTTGATATATATTAATGACTTGGACTTGGGTGTACAGGGCACAATTTCCAAATTTGCAGATGACACAAAACTTGGAAGGGTAGTAAACAGTAAGGAGGCTAGTGATAGACTTCAAGAGGATATAGACAGGTTGGTGGCATGGGCGGACACATGGCAGATGAAATTTAATACAGATAAATGTGAAGTGATACATTTTGGTAGGAAGAACGAGGAGAGGCAATATAAACTAGAGACCACAACTCTAAAGTGGTACAGGAACAGAGAGATCTGGGGGCATATGTGCACAAATCGTTGAAGGTGGCAGGGCAGGTTGAGAAAGCGGTTAAAAAAGCATATGGGGATCCTGGGCTTTATAAATAGAGGCATTGAGTATAAGAGTATGGAAGTTATGACGTACCTTTATAAAACACTGGTTCGGCCACAACTGGAATATGTTGTCCAGTTCTGGGTACCGCACTTCAGGAAAGACCTTAGAGAGGGTGCAGAAGAGATTTACTAGAATTATTCCAAGGATGACGGACTTCAGTTACATGGATAGACTGGAGAAGCTGGGGTTGTTCTCCTTGGATCAGAGACAGTTGCGAGGAGATTTGATAGAGGTATTCAAAATTATGAAGGGTCTAGACAGAATAGATAGAGAGAAACTGTTCCCAGTGGCAGAAGGGTCAAGGACCAGAGGACATAGATTTAAGGTGATTGGCAAAAGAACGAAGGGTGACATGAGGAAACACTTTTTTAAACAGCGAGTGGTTAGGATCTGGGTGGTGGAGGCAGATTCAATCCTGGCCTTCAAAAGGGAATTGGATAAGTACTTGAAAGGAAAACATTTGCAGGGCTGAAAAGGGTGGGGGAGTGGGACTAGCTGGATTCCTCTTGCATAGAGCCGATGCAGAATCGATGGGCCAAATGGCTTTCTTCCGTGCTGTAACCTTTCTATGATTCTATGTGTGATGAGGTTCAGAATCATTTAGATCTTTCAGGGCTAATAGATGACTGGTGTAGTTTAATATGGGTTATGTGTAAAATAGTGTGCCTGCAGGAAGCCAAAAAAGAGAGTTGGATCCACATAAACCAACACAGGTACAGCAGGGAATCAGTTAATTTAAACAAATCCTCAGAATCTTCGTCCTTCACCTTGGGTTCTAAAGTTAGAAAATGCAAAAAATTAGACATAAAATAATTGTAAATGTTCAGAAAGTTTCTTTGAAGAAAGTTGAAACAATTCAACATCAAAAGCAGTTATTGTGCTTCGTGATATCATGAAACAGCCACTGTGATCATTAAAACTTGTTCATTTTCACACCAAAAAGCGTCAAGACACTGCTGAATGGGTAATGACATGTTAAAATTATACACAAGCTACAATATCGCCTTGTATTATCCAGTTAAGTAAATTTTGGTGTCACTACTTGATCTAATCATGTGATTGGATCAAGGGAGCCTGTCCTCTGTCATTGTAACCATGCTAGTAAAATAATAGAAATAGTAAAATAGTAAGCATAAAAGGGTAAGATGTCTTAAAGGGGTTACATTTTGAGTGCAAAAGGTTAACAATCAATTTCTTGTAGATGTTAATGGCCGCCAATCAAAATAGTGGCTGAGTGCCGTTTTCCTATAGGTGTTTTTGTTAAATACAAATTCCTTCTCAGGAGTGACAGAAAACTGGCTAATAGTAGTTTCATAGTTTCATATTATGATACAGCACAGAAGGAGGCCATTCAGCTGATCCAGTTAGTCCCATTCCCCTGCTCTTTCCCCATGGCCCTGCAAATTTTTTCCCTTCAAGTATTTAACCTTTTGAAAGGTATTTTTAAATTTGCTTCAACCACCCTTTCAGGCAGTGCATTCCAGATCATAACAACTCGCTGCGTGAAAAAATGTTTCCTCATGTCGCCTCCGGTACTTTTGCCAATTACCTTAAATCTCCTCTATCAAATTTCCTCTTAACCTTTTCTGCTCTGAGGAGAACAACCCTAGCTTCTCCAGTCTATCCATGTAATTGAAGTCCCTCTTCCCTGGTACCATTCTAGTAAATCTCTTCTGCGCCCTCTCTAAGGCCTTGACATACTTCCTAAAGTGTGGTGCCCAGAATTGAACACAATACTCCAGCTGAGGCCTAACCAATGATTTATAAAGGTTTAGCATAACTTCCTTGCCTTTGTACTCTGTGCCCCTGTTAATAAAGCCCAGGATCTCATATGCCTTTTTAACAGCCTTCTCAACTTGCCCTGCCACCTTCAAAGATTTGTGTACATACACCCCCAGGTCTCTCTGTTCCTCCACCCACTTTAAAATTAGTTTATATTAACTAGTATCAGTAATTTATAAAATTATTATAAAAACTAGTATCAGTAATGGCGGCCATGAAACTACCGGATTGTCATAAAAACCCATCTGGTTAACTAATGTCCTTTAGGGAAGGAAACCTGCCATCCTTACCCGGTCTGGCTCCAGACCCACAGCAATGTGATTGTTTCTTAATTGCCCTCTGAAATGGCCGAGCAAGCCACTCAGTTGTAGAATCTCGCTAAAGAAAGTCATAAGAATAAAACCAGACGGACACCCGGCATCGGACCACTGGGCACCGGACACAACAAAAGCAAACCAAGCCCAGTCGACCCTGCAAAGTCCTCCTCACTAACATCTGGGGACTTGTGCCAAAATTGGGAGAGCTGTCCCACAGACTAGTCAAGCAACAGCCTGACATAGCTATACTCACAGAATCATACCTTTCAGCCAACGTCCCAGACTCTTCCATCACCATAAATACTGTGGCTACAAGAGCAGGTTAGAGGCTGGGTAATCTGCGGCGAGTGACTCACCTCCTGACTCCCAAAGCCTTTCCACCATCTACAAGGCACAAGTCAGGAGTGTGATGGAATACTATCCACTTGCCTGGATGAGTGCAGCTCCAACAACACTCAAGAAGCTCGACACCATCCAGGACAAAGCAGCCCGCTTGATTGACACCCCATCCACCACCCTAAACATTCACTCCCTTCACCACTGATGCACTATGGCTGCAGTGTGTACCATCCACAGGATGCACTGCAGCAACTCCCCAAGGCTTCTTCGACAGCACCTCCCAAACCCGCAACCTCTACCACCTAGAAGAACAAGGGCAGCAGGCGCATTGGAACAACACCACCTGCACGTTCCCCTCCAAGTTACACACCATCCCGACTTGGAAATATATCGCCGTTCCTTCATCGTCGCTGGGTCAAAATACTGGAACTCCCTTCCTAACAGCACTGTGGGAGAACTTTCAACACATGGACTGCAGCGGTTCAAGAAGGCGGCTCACCACCACCTTCTCAAGGGGAATTAGGGATGGGCAATAAATGCCGGCCTCGCCAGCGATGCCCACATCCCATTAACGAATAAAACAAAATATTGCCTCTCCTCATTCTTCCTACCAAAGTATATCACTTTGCACTTCTCTGCGTTAAATTTCATCTGCCATGTGTCTCCCCATTTCACCAATCTGTGTGTGTCCTCCTGAAGTCTGTTACTATCCTCCACATTGTTTACTACATTTCCGAGTTTCATGTCATTTGCAAAATTTGAAATTATACCCTGTATACCCAAGTCCAGATCATTAATATGTATCATAAAGAGCAGTGGTCCTAATATCAACGCCTGGGGAACAGCACTGTATACTTCCCTCCAGCCTGAAAAATATCTGATCCACCTGTTCCTTTCACAATTCTCAAGCAGCTAAATTGCCATTTGACCGATATAATTGACAAAAATGGTTGGACATGCCAGCTGTTGAGTATGTGAGCATGTAATTTCTCCACAAAATAGCCAAATTGTGATATACCCAAAGGTCCTATGATTCCTGTTTAGGCTTCTAGTCAGCCTCCTGTTATGTGTAATTGGCAACTGTCACTGAAATAGTTTTTAAAGTAGATTAATTAGCAGAATAAAAGTTAATTGAGATAAACAACCCTAGATATCGTTGTTTATGTGATACATGTTTAAAATTGTTTCCATACATTTGAAGTCAAAGCTTTACAGGTTTAGTAATAAGAATCTGTTTAAAATCTTTGCGTTTGTGAGAGTATAGAGGTTTATGACTGTCAAAATCAAAGAATATATGATTATAGTGCTGCTTTGACCAATTGGAGCCAGGCAGCATTGCAGCTAAGAACATAAGAACATAAGAAATAGGAGCAGGAGTAGGCCATACAGGCCCTCGAGCCTGCTCCGCCATTCAATAAGATCATGGCTGATCTTCAACCTCAACGCCACTTTAACGCCCGATCTCCATATCACTTGATTCCCTTAGAGTGCAAAAATCTAACGATCTCAGTCTTGAATATACTCAATGACTGAGCATCTACAGCCCTCTGGGGTAGAGAATTCCAAAGATTCACGACCCTCTGAGTGAAGAAATTCCTCCTCATCTCAGTCTTAAATGGACGACCCCTTATCCTGAGACTATGTCCCCTAGTTCTAGACACTCCAGCCAGGGGAAACATCCTCTCAGCATCTACCCTGTCAAGCCCTCTTAGAATCTTATATGTTTCAATGAGATCACCTCTCAGTCTTCTAAACTCCAGAGAGTATAGGCCCATTCTAATCAATCTTTCCTCATGGGACAACCCTCTCATCTCAGGAATCAATTTAGTGAACCTTCGTTACACCACCTCTAAGGCAAGTATATCTCTCCTTAGGTAAGGAGACCAAAACTGTACACAATACTCCAGGTGTGGTCTCACCAAAGCCCTGTATAATTGCAGCAAGACTTCCTTACTCTTGTACTCCAACCCCCTTGCAATAAAGGCCAACATACCGTTTGCCTTCCTAATTGGTTGCTGTACCTGCTTGTAAACTTTCTGTGTTTCATGTACAGGAACACCCAAATCCCTCTGAACACCAACATTTAATAGTTTCTCACCATTTAAAAAAAATTCTCTTTTTCTATTCTTCCCACCAAAGTGAATAACCTCACATTTTCCCACATTATACTCCATCTGCCACCTTCTTGCCCATTCACTTAACTTGTCTATGACTAATCACATCCCAGAGCATTAAACCAATTATATGTCAGAAACCAAAAGTAAAACACACAAAGCAGGTCAGACAGCATCTGTGGAGAAAGAAACAGAGTTAACGTTTCAGGTCGATGACCTTTCATCGGAACATTTTCCCGGGCTCTGTACTTGCTTAAAATCTGTTCATCTCTAACATCTTTCAGTTCAGATGAAAGGTCATCGACCTGAAATGTTAACGCTGTTTCTTTCTCCACAGATGTCAGAAACCTCCGTCTTTTCAACATGATTCCGTTAACCAATTAGATCGGTTATGAGCACTATAACAGTTTCCATTCTTCTCACAGCTAAGCCTTTGCCTGGTCCTGCTCACTGATTCTAAGATCTGTTCCCGTCGCTTTCTGTGACTCCAAGCCTCTCTACTTACCCTTCTCTGTGACATTCGACCCACAGATACTGTTTTCTTGCTTGAAAACCTTGGGGTGGCCTACTGCTGCTTCCCAAATATTGGAATTGGTTGGTGTTTGGGCCCACTTCCCAATATAACTATAGACTGAAGTTTCAACACTGATAGCTTTGCAAAAATTATAACACTAATATTTAAAAGAATAAAATCTACTTTATAACATGTACTGGAGCTTGGAGATGGAAGTAATGTCATCTTTTTACCACTACCGTGACCTGCTTTTATTTTCTTAGAAGGAGGAATATATTCTGATGCTTTCTGATCTGACGAACCATGTGGGCTCCTGATCCAGTGCAGTACTCCACCCTCTTCTCCCCCCCACCCCAACCTTGGCGATCGCAACCCCTCCAGACCTACCTTTTTCTCTGCGGATATACCTCCAGGCTGCCCGATATTGTGCCAGCCCAGTGCCAGCACTATTGGGCGGTCAGCGCCTGTTAGATAAAATCTACCCCAATGAGTTTGATAAGGAAATTAAACTCATAGATTAAAAATAAAGAATCATTTCTCTGTGTACTGGTTATATTAACCCCATATACATCAATGGATTATTTGGAGAAGTGCTGTAGAATGAATATTTCTATTTTATGCAGGTTAATAATTCTACTACTTAAAAAAATGATATGTAGTCACATTTTATATAATCTAATACACAGTTTTGGTTATTTTTCCAAAATTTGAAAGTGCAGTGCGTTAAAATAATCGGGGCAGATTGTCAACTTGCTGCCTGGGCATAGCAGGTGTTGCAGATCAACTGCCCAATATCAGTCGATAATCTACCCCTTCAGATCTTAAACCCATTTATATTGCAACAGTCTCTCATTACTATTATAAACTATTCAATAATCATGCCAATTTACAGTGAATATATAGCAAGAATATTAAATATGGCAAACAAGTTATTTTTTCGAACAAAGAAATAATGGATTTTAAATGTTTAGAAATGTTATCACTATTGTTGTAAAACTTGTGCCCTGCTCTTCTGCTTTTAGATTTCTTTCTGCTGGACTCTAGCTGCTCTGCTCCTCTGCTTCTGAACTGCAGGCACAGGCCCAGTTATGTTAGTTTGGGGATCCCCCCATTATCTCTTCGATGTGCCTGGGGCTGACAGTCAATGAAGGTCAAAATCTGCTCTACAGTCTATTTCCGTTAATTTAAAATAATTTAATTTTAATTAGCTGTTAATTCCATTTTTTAGTACTAAATTATCACTTTGCTGTGTTATTTACATGGCTTAATTTGAATTGCTGGATAATTTGATTTTTTTAAGCACAGAAAATGACTTTGAATTATCAAGAGTACTGCACTGGATCAGGAGCCCACATAGATCATCAGATCAGAAAGCATCAGAACATGTTCCTCTCTATAAGAAAATAAAAGCAGGTCGCAGTTGTGCTAAAAATATTTTTTTTCCCAAAAAGAAAGTATTCTTTCGTCCAAGTGTCCCCACAATGGTTGATTTTTGTTTGGCATATTGTACAGGAGCACTTGATCAACTGCAAATAGGTTATGCTCCAACATGAGGGCATCTGATTTTGGCCAGCAGCTTTCTCTGAACTAAATTCCGTTTGACTTTCATCTATTGTTACATTTAAACCATATCTTAATTGCATAAATGCAATGGGTAAGTGCTGCCTCCAAATCTGCCTTTCACGTGTTCAGCTGTAACATCATGGAAGTAGATTCAAATGAAGGTTTAAATATTCATAGGATGGTGCTCGTTAACAGTATAACATCAAATAAAATATACATAACTGGGCACATCATCATATAAAATATACATAACAGGGCACATCGCCAAACAAAATATATTACCAGTCATATTGCCAAATCCGATCACACATTGCTGAAAAAAACAAACATCAATAATTTAAAAATTGTTTTTGAGAAATCTAGGTGAAGGGCCATAGTATAGGAAACCACCAAGCTGAAATTGTTGGCAAGAAGACAAAGTAAATCAAGAAATAATGAGCCTGTATATTGATTAGATACTGTACTGTGCTGAGGCAATTTGCCTCTACACATAGGTTCCATCACTGTGATACTGATTCTATCAGTTAATTCTTGAATATTTACTCTGTAGTTCACTAAATGCCGGCTCTCACTGAGACGATGCTATAAATTACATTTGCTTTCATTTGATTGTGATAGACATGTGGTAGAATTTTGGAATTCTACCAAAATTCTACCCTACGTCTATCACAATCAAATGAAAGCAAACGTAATTTATAGCATCGTCTCAGTGAGATCTGGCATTTAGTGAACTACAGAGTAAATATTCAAGAATTAACTGATAGAATGAGGTGTTTGGGCAAAGTGGACATGATCTGAGCCTCTCCTATCAAGCTGTTATGAATTTCTTTAAACAAATTGTGGCATGATTGTTGGTTTGCTGACAGTAAGTGAGAAAACATCCCATTGGAACTGTTCAAGCTGCTTGTTTTAAATTATAGGAGTTTCACAGGCCATTAGCAAAATGAGACTTCAGTTTGGCATCCCATTAAGCCACAAATGTTTCTTTTCTGCAGGCCAACTTGTTGCGACTGAAGTCTCATTTTAAGCGTGTGTCACACGATAGAGTGTAAGAGAATACCCTGTTGTTACAGTTTTAAAAACTGGTACAATTAATCCTGATAAACCTAGGTGACTCAATAAAAAACTGGAATCTTATCTTAACCTTTTTGGTGCAGATTGCGGCTAACACAGCTGTTGTCGCCATGATTTCAGCTGGAACAAGGCCAGTCTGGTCTAACCTTTTCAGCATTAATGCTAGATGGCACTGACAGACTGGCAAGCATCATTCCCTTTGGCAACATAATAATCCTGCCATTATCTGGCCAGTCCTGAATAATACAGAAGACGCAAACTGCCTGATACGCTCAGTGCTTAGTCATTTACACCATCTGTCAGGATTCTGGTGGGCTTCTTATTTGTATCAAGCAAGACTCCAGGGAATGAGAGGGCCTATGTTTGAGAACCTTGGCAGTTTAGTAGTGGAAAAGAAAGGAGGGGAGTCTGTGATTGCATTCTTTACCAGTCTGGGAGTGGAGAATGTATCTATGATCTTTGCCAGTGTAATGGTGAGGGGATGCCTTCATATTCCTTCTCATTTAAGGATTGGTCTCTCACTCCTCTTTTCAGTTTTTTCTCTTTCAATATTGGACCTGGAAAATGTAAAATTTGAGTAACTTAGACCAAAGTCTGAAGTTATTTAATTATTCTGTGGCGACTCCCTTCCTCTGCTGCAATGTAATTTTCCTTTTCCCTTTTTGACGCCATGGCCTAGAAATTGACACCCACCCGATATTGGGCCTCGTGTCTCATTTACACGAGTCCCCAGGCAAGCTCGCTGGCGAAGAGAATTTCAATTTCAGGCCGTTGCATTGACCAGCCGTTTGCTCAGGTAGGATTTAGGAGAGAGGGAGAGTGGTGACCAGGAGAGGGCAGTAAGCACTTGGGAGGGAGGGGAGCAGCGATTGATAGAGGGAGGGGGCAGTGATCGGGAGAGGGAGGGGACCAGTGATCCAAAGAGGGAGAGCGATCAGGAGAGGGAGGGGGCAGCGATAGGGAGAGGGAAGGGAGCAGCTATCAGGTGAGGGAGGGGAGCAACAATTGGGAGGGGAAGGCAGTGATCAGGAGAGAGACAGGGCAGAGATCGGGAGAAGGAGGGGCAGCGATCAGAAGAGGGAGGGGGCAGTGGTCAGGAGAGGGAGGGAGGCAGCGATCAGGAGAGTGAGGGGCAATCGGGAGGGGGCCAAGCAATGGTCAGCAACGGTCTTAGGCGCTGTAGTGGAGCCGGGAGGAACATGTCTGCACCATCTGGGCAGTAATCTGGTGGATTGGATTTCAATGGGATGAAAATTGGACTGGTTCTACAGCGTGCAGCCGATCTGTTCTGCCAGATTACCGTCCAGATGGTGAAGGCGAAATTTACTCCCATGTTTCATCTAAAAGACGGCACCTCCAGCAATGCAGCACTCCTCCAGTGCTACACTAGTATGTCAGCCTAGATTATGTGCTCTGATCCTGGAGTGGATAAAATAAATGTAACCTTTGCTATTAGGTCTTGCTCATTTAAAAAATCTGTAGCTCAAATACTAAACTCAGTAACTATTCGGTTCTATGCAGATATAACCGGTTGGAAACACTCAAATCACTGATAATAAAAATATTAATGCTTTACTCAAGGCAGAGTTATTCAGTCATTATTGTAGCTTATTTAAAAAAAGATGCTCAAGGGAAATTTTAATGGTTATTCAGGTTTTAAAACATTTAATGACTTACTCTAAACCTGTCTGAATGAAGTAGTGCAGATATTCTCTGCTTCTGCTAACATTTATAATCTGGGTACAATGTGGCCCAAAGTCAGTCTGGGCTAACTTACTAAGGAGCATTCCCTGCCACTGGGAGGGGGACAACCCTGGAACAGCCATATATCAATTTTTTTTCCTTACGAATTTTTCCCCAAAATTCTTCTTCAATCCTGAAGACATTGGCCCCGATATTTATGGAGAAGGGGGGAGGGAACGGGGCCCGTGTCTGCGGCTGCGAAACCCGGAAATACCGGGGAGGCGGAGGTCCTGCCGAATTTGATGGCGGGGCCTCATTCGGATATCTTTACTCCCTTTCCCGCCCGGCAGTTGGCCAGATTGAAGGCAGGCTGGCCGCCAGGCGGGAAAGCCTGCGGCACAAGGCAGCAGCCAGGGACTGCTGGGGACGGTCCCCGGCAATCGAGAAAATCTGGGGTCGTGGTGGGGGTGGGGAGCTGAGAGCACGGCAGCGAAGAGGGATGGAGGGAGGGAGAGAGATATCCCCGGGGGCGAGAGATCGCGGGGATGGTCGGCCGATTACTGGGGGGAGAGATCGCGTGGGGGAGGGGGGGGTTGGCTGATCGCTGGGGGGAGAGATGGAGATCGCTGGGGGGAGAGATAGAGATCACGGGGGGGAGGGAAAGAGATCGCGGTGGGGAGAGATAGACACATGGGGGGGTTCGGCAGATTGCGGGGAGGGAAAGATCGCGGCTGCAGACTTGTTTGAGGGACTAGGGTGGAAGACCTTCTACTGCTCCTGGCCCACAAGCATTGCTGGAAAAGCACTTACCTACTGGATCTGGCAGCTCCCACCTCCCCGTCATTGCCGGTTTCCCGAGCCATGGGAAACCTGGCCCGCAGCTGATAAATTCAAATGGCTGCTGAAATATCAGGAACACAGCCTTATTGACATATTAAAATCACTAACCCGCCTCTCCAGAGCGGGTTACTTGGTCGCCCCCGAATCTGCTGTGCTTAAACTGGAAGTAGGCACGTTCACAGCAGGTTGGGTTCAGGTTTCACATTTTTAACAATTTAACCCCCTTCCGTCCCTCTTCTACCCATCATGGGAGGGTTAAAATTCCCCCCATTGACTCCTCGCTGGGATACATTTCCATGAATATCAGTCGCCCCCAGCACCTCACACAAATTGCTGCCACTTGTCTGAGTCTTGATAAGGCTATTCTACCATGAGAGGACATCACAACTGAGATCAATTCTGTCCTCACCTGATGTCCACGCACGCACCGTTCCACCAGAGGCTAATAGATAGTGATTAGGACTAGAATCAATGGTTGATTTTCTCCTCCTCAATCCAAGGGCATTGAGACAGCAAATCAAACCTGGGACCTTCCTTGTCTGTATGGATCAGAATGCATTAAATAAACTTGCTGAGCCATTGAGAGAGCTCCATTTGTCATTTTTGATATTATGGCGTTATGAGCAAGTGATGTAATGATTCGGCTTCAATGCAGTTCTCGGTAAAAGGGAAAAACATTACAGCTAAGTCCATCCATTTACAGTGTCAAGTGTAAATTGCAATCATCATACATTCATTATACATTCATTTTTGCATGATTAATTGATTCATATGGATGCTAATTACTGTTTTATCGAATAAGTATGTGACGTGGTGCATAGCTAATCCATGCCGGCATATAAATTTGTAACATGCACAACATACATAAAATATCAAATGAGAAAAGGACAATCACCTCACTCCTTACTCATACCATCTATAATCTGCTGGATCATGGGCTCTATTCCACCTATTTAATTTTGTGAGCAAAAGTTCTGCATACATCCTCTGTGATCCCCAAAGACAATTGAGAAAAATTTCAGAATCTTTGTATTCATCCCCACATTTTCACATGTGACAAACCTCCCATCCCTTCCATCTCTGCAAGAAGACCCATCTTTTCCCATGGGATATTTTACCATCTCAGTCTATACACATTACTATACTCACCAGTGCTATTTCTAACCAGAGATTTTTGAAGGAATACATTGACAAAGAATTTCCTGCTTTTTCTGGGAACCTATTTTGTGTACCCACATAAGTTTAAAATGGTGTTCTCTGGTTCTGCACTTACAGTCCAAGACAAATAGCCAGTTTACAGCAATATCATTACAAACAATTACAAAGAATTACAAAGCAAGTATAGCACAGAAACAGGCCAAACGGCCCAACAGGTCCATGCCAGTGTTTATGCTCCACGTGAGCCTCCTCTCACCCTTGTTCATCTAACCCTATCAACATATCCTTCTATTCCTTTCTATTCCTTCTATTCCTCATGTGTTTATCTAGCTTCCCCTTAAATGCATCTATGCTAGTCACCTCAACTACTCCTTGTGGAGCGAGATCCACATTCTAATCACTCTCTGGGTGAAGAAGTTTCTCCTGAATTCCCTATTGGATTTATCAGTGACTACCTTATATTTATGGCCCCTAGTTCTGGGGCTCAATTTTAGGGGGCAATTGCAGGTGTGTTGGGGGTGAGGGGGATCCGAAAATCGCGGAAATCCCGTTCGGGTTTGGAAGCCAGCTCCCACCCATTGACTTCCGAGTTTCCCAGGGACCCACCTGTGTGTGCATGGGCGACCCAAAAACTGAAGTCCCCCCGGCAATTAAAGCCGGTGGGATGACGGTTAAAAAGCCAAATGTACCTCATTGAGGTACTTAAGGCACTTTACCTGTGACGGATGAAGTAATTGTAATGCTTTTTAACTTACCTGGACGGCTTGCCCACCACTTCTGATTTATGCCTGGTGAAACCAGATGTGAAGGGTCGGATCAGGGAAATTAAAACTAAATAAATTACATAAAACACCATAGAAGGAAGTTAAAACACAAAATGAACCTACCTTTGCGCCCTGCTCCGATGTCCGATGTCTCCCTCTCCGATCTCCACCTCTTCACCCCCCCCCGATGTCCTTCCGATGTCCCCCTCCTCACCTCCCCTAATGTCCTCCCGATCTTTCCCTCTTCCTCCGATCATCTCTTCTCCCCCCTGATCTTCCATTCTCCCCCTGATCTTCCCCTCTCCCTCCACCCGATCTTCCCCTTTCTCCCCGATCTTCCCCTCTCCCCCCTGATCTTCCATTCTCCCCCTGATCTTCCCCTCTCCCTCCACCCGATCTTCCCCTCTCCCCCCTGATCTTCCATTCTTCCCCCCCCGATCTTCGATCTTCCATTCTCCCCCCGGATCTTCCACTCTCCCCCACCCCGGTCTTCCATTCCAGCGCCAGTCTCGCTCTCTCTCTTTCTCGCCCCCCCACCCCCCCTCGCATTGTAGCTCCTGACGGCAGCCAGCCTGTCAATCCCGGAAACCCGGAAAGGACGTTAATCATCATCGATTGCGTTGGAAACGGTAAGTTTTGTTTGTGCGGGTTTGTCATGCGCACCTTCACCCCCCCGCTACCAACCCGCCACCACTGTAAAATCGACCCCCTGGTCTTCCCCACAATTGGAAACATTTTCTCTACGTCTACGCTATCAAACCCTTTCATAATTTTAAAGCCCTCCATCAGGGCACCCCTCAGTCTTCTCTTTTCTAGAGAAAAGAACCCCAGCCTGCTCAATCTTTCCTGACAGGTATAACCTCTCATTTCTGGTATCATCCTAGTAAATCTTTTTTGCATCTTCTCCAATGCCTCTATATCCTTTTTATAGTGTGGAGACTAGAACTGTTCGCAGTACTCCAAGTGTGATCTAACCAAGGATCTATACAAGTTTAACATAACTTCCCTGCTTTTCAATTCTTTCCCTCTAGAAATGACCCTCAGTGTTTGGTTTGATTTTTTTTATGGTCTTATTAACCTGCATCACTTCTTTTAGTGATTTCTATATCTGCACTCCTAAATCCCTCTGCTCCTCTACCCGTTTAGACTCTTATTTTCCAAAGAGTATGTGGCCTCCTTATTATTCCTACTGAAATGTAATACCTTACACTTATCTATATTGAAATTCATTTGCCAATAGCATGCCCATTCTGCAAATTTATTAATGTCTTCCTGCATCTTGTCGCAGTCCTTCTCAGTATTAACTATACCCCCCAATTTGGTGTCGTCCACAAATTTTGAAATTGTACTTCTAATTCCCGAGTCCAAATTGTTGATGTATATGGTGAACAACAGTGGACCCAGCACCGATTCTTGTGGAACACCACTTCCCATCTTTTGCCAGTCTGAGTTTAACCTCTACTCTCTGTTTTCTGTTTTATAGCCAGCTTGCTATCTATTTTGCTACTTGTCCCCTGACTCCACATGCTCTGACCTTAGTCATGAGTCTTCTGTGCAGTACCTTATCAAAGGCCTTTTGAAAATCCAAATATATTACATCTACTACATTACCCTTGTCTACCCTTTCTGTTACTCCTTCAAAGAATTCAATAAGGTTGGTCAAGTTTGACTATCCTTTTTGAAATCCGTGCTGACTATTCTTTATTATATTTTATCTTACCTACCACCTATATCAAGCTAATTGGTCTGTAGTTCCCTGGATTTGTTCTATCTCCCTTTTTAAATATAAGAATCACATTAGCTGTCTGCCAGTCCTCAGGCATTGTTAGCTTTACTAATGAATTTTTATATATATATGTAATAGTGTCTCTGCCATCTCTTCCCTAACTTCTTTTAATATGCGCGGATGTAATCCATTTGGATCAGGGGTTTTATCTTCTCTAAGTTTGATTAGTTTATCAATTATCTCCCCCTTTTCTGTGTTAAATATCTTTACATCTTTTTTGATCTCGTCTTATAATATCATGCCCACCGTATTAGTCTCCCTGGTAAATACTGAAGCAAAGTAATTATTTAACATTTCTCTCATTTCACTGTCATTGCCTGTGAGTTTATCATATGTATCCCTTAATGGCCCTATCCATATCCTGATTTTTTTTTGTTATTTATGTGTCTGTAGAATACTTTACTTTTTTTTGATATTCCTTGTGGTTTCTTTTTGCCTTCCTAATTGTTTTTTATAACTTCTTTCCCAACCTTTTCGTATTCCTTTTGTCATCCTCTCCTTTATTGTCTTTAGTTTCAATTTTGCCCTTATTTCTTTATTCATCCATGGTGTGTAATTACTGGCTAGTTTGTTTTTGCTTTTTAGTGGGATATATTTCTCCTGGACTCTATTGATCACTGTTTTTAATGTTTCCCAATGCTGTTCTATTTCTTTGTTTGTCAGTAAATTTTTTCCTTTTTATTTTTCCTAGCTCCATTCTCATCCCCTCAAAATCAGCTTTTTTCCAATTTATTACTTTGGCCTTTGTCTTATTTACGTCGTTCTCAATCTTTATCTTAAACTTTATTATGTTGTGATTGCTATTGATGAGATGTTCCCCTACACTTACTTCTCTTATCTGTTCTGGTTCATTTCCCATTACTAGATCCAGCAGTGTTTTCTCTTTTGTTGGGCTTTTTACATACTGGGTAAAAACTCTATTCCCTGTACCACTTTAGCTACCTCTTCTTGCCAATTTATTTGGAGGAAATTAAAATCTCCCAATGATTATCATTCTATGCCTTTTACTCATTTCACTTATTTGCTTACATATTTCTCCTTTCCACTATTAGGTGGTCTGTAGTATATGCCTATTAGCATGATCGATCCCTTCTTTTCTTTTATTTCAATCCATATGGATTCTGCTTCTATCCTTCTGTTAGTTATGTCCCTTTGGGCGCACCCCTCTGAATCTTCAATGCGGCAATATCCTTTTGAAGGCAGTATTCCAAATGTTGCTTCACTCATGTTCTAAACAAGGTTACAGTAGCTTTTTCTTATTTATGATCAAATAGCTTCAAGGTGTCTTGAGTATTTGATTAGCTTTGTTGATAATGGTTACACACACGACCTGAAAACATGCAGTGAATGTTCAGTGAATTTAGTAGAAATAAATTTAGCCTTAAAATCTCCAGCGCTATGTATGCTGTATCTACATCAACAACTACAGCAGAAGACATAAGCAACAATAGCTGAATCCATGCATTTTATTATAAAGTGAGCTCCATTTTGTAAAGATTATTGCCACAGTTTATAGATAGCTTCTTCTTAGAAAGTCATGCCTCCACTCTGAATTAAATATCTTTCCTGACTATCCTGAATTATAACAGAATACTGCAGTGGGCACTTAGTGCGTACTAGTAAGAGATTTTTTTTGGGTGAATCTGTGCTCATTAAAGTGAAAAGTGACAAGATTGAGAAATGGAAACTTTCTTTCTTTGAATAAAGAACAGCAGCATCAACTACCCTGAGACAATTTATTTTTAAAATGTGGAGTGGTGAAGCTCTGGTGCCGCCTATGCTGTACACTAATGAGTCTTGAACTGACAAAAGTGAAAACAGCTGATGGTTTGAAATGTTTCTTAAAGCAAAGCAAGAGAATCACAAAACAGAACTCTCTGTATTCAATACTAAGTGGCTTTTACATTGTATTTTTACCAGGAAGGTGTGAGAAGTAGGATTATTCTGTGGGCACAGCAAGGTCCCTCCTCAGAAGTTAATCTGGGAGGGTCCATTGTGAAGGAGGTTGCTGCATTGCGGCTCACTATTGCTGTTTACCTGATCGGAGAGCCTAATATCAAAGAAGGAAAGCACTACATTTCCCAGCTCTGTTACCCTTCAAAATGATAAAGGTGCAGAATGGTACAACTGGGGCTGATGACACATTGTAGATGCCTCCCTAACTAATTACAGGTTTTACAGTAAGTTTTGAATTCAGGAAAATATATAATCGAGAACATTTTATTTCATCTCTGTGATTTAGTCTAAATTCATTCCAGACGGATGAGATACAGGTCTTTTTCCTTTGATGGACGTAAATAAAATTAATTTTCGGAACCTCAATTCATTTTCTATGAAGGAGTCCTTAGTGCAAAATTGACATTTATTTGTCACTTTTAACTCTCACTTTAAAGAGCCCAAAAACAAATGAAATGTTGACCCTGAAATTCTGTGAGAGTTCCACTGGTCCAAGTTCTATTCACCTGTTCCAAGGCAAATGATGGGCTGGGAGTGGGGCCAGGGACAGAGAATTCCTAATCTGGGAGTGCCTACCCCATGAAAGGAATCTGGCACCATTGTGGTGGCTGCTGCACTGAATGGGAGAGGCATACAGGCCTCTTCAAGGGTGTATGAGGGACCCACTGGTGAATAACTTTTTTTCATAAGATTTGCCCCCTTGCTCAGGAAGCTGAGGAGAACATATCTGGGGTTGGGGGGGTTCTGTGGTTAGGCTGGCGCCTGGGCAACTATTCCCCAAAGGTGGATAACTGTGGGAATTTCCACGGGCATGGGGCAGGAAGGCATGGGAGGTGTGCCTGAAATGTCGCTTGCGTCAATCTGCCCCATGCTAATGAAGTGCCCTCCCATTGACCCCACAAAACCTGGCTGGCTCAATGCTGGAAGCACCATTAGGCGCTATTTTAGTGTAATCACCCGGAATTTGACCCAAGGAATTTTGGACCTTTTGTATTTAATGGTTTTAGTTTATTTTGCAAAGATGTCATAGTTTATTGCTCAGAAACAGTTTGACTGTTACATAGTATTGTATTGATTAGTTTGTGCTGTGTTTAAACAGCAGGACCTGATCTTCTGAAGCTGAAACCTGCAGGAAAATAAAAATAATATTTACAGAAAATGGAAACGGAAATAAAATATTAGTAGAAACATAAAATGGAAATGTTTTTGTGTCTTGCCAGTCTTTGGCTAGTGCATTTGAGGAATCTGAGAAAGGCTTCATCAAGGTAGAAAAAATCAACCCTTTTCTCATATTGCATTTTATATGTCCAAAGGCACTTCAACATGGGTGTAACAAAAAAAGAGAAGGTTTTTAAGGAGGGCCTTAAAGGAGAAGAGGGAAGAGAGTAGGTCAAGGATTAGGGTGGGAATTCCAGAACATGGGTCCTAGGTGGTTGAAGGCAAGGTTGCCAATGTCGGGGCAAAGTGAGCGAGGGATGCACAAGAGGCCAGTCTCAGAGGAATAGAGATTTTGGGGAAAGGGTGGGGGGGTTGGGCGGGTAGTAAGGCTGGAGAGAGTACAGGGAGGGCTGAGGTCATTAAGGCATTTAAGCACAAGAATAAGAATTTTTATTTGGAAGGTGTTGGGGGACCAGAAGCTAATGTCGGTCAGCAAGGACAGGGGTGATGGGTGAGTGGGATTAGGAGCAAGGTAGGATACGGACAGCAGAGTTTTGGATTAATTGAAGCTTACTGAGGGTGGAAGATCGGAAGCCAGCCATTGGGACAGTTGAGTGGATCTGGAGGTGATAAAAGCATGGATCAGGGTTTCAGCATGAAATGGGCTGAGGTAGTGGTGTAGACAAGTGATATTACAAAGGTGGAAGTACGTGGTCTTTGTGATAAAGAGGATTGGGGATCTGAAACTCAGCTTATGGTCAAATAGGTTGCTGAGGATGCAAAAAACTTGAAAAAGTGTCTGAGGGGCTGGAATCAGTGTCAAGAGTACAGAATTTGTGGCAGGGGCTGAAGTCGATGACTTGAGCCTTCCCAATGAGGAAACTGGCTCATTCAAAACAAGAAGACTGACAACATAAAGGCAGTGGAGGGGTTGAAAGAAGTGGTAGAAAGTTCAGAGCTGGATGTTGTCAGCATACATGTGTAAGCTGATCCCATGTCTGCAGATGATGTCACCAAGTACGTCGTAGGCAGTATGTAGATGAAGAGGAGAGCACCAAGGATAGATCATTGGGGGACTCTGGAGGTAACAGTGTGGGACAGGAAGAGAAGCCATTGCTGGAGATACTTTGTCAATGATCAGATAGGCAAGAATGGAACCAAGTTAGGGTAGTCCCACTGAGCTGGATAATGGAGGAGAGGTGTTGGAGGAGGATGATGTGGTCGACTGTGTCAAAGACTGTAGAGAGCAAGGAGGATGAGGAGGAATAATACAGCATGATCACAGTCACAGAGAATGTCACAGAGGATGACTATTTCATAGGAATCCAAGGTTTAATTCTGACTATTCAGACTGTTCTCATTATAACCAATAGACCCACCGAGCTGATGCCTAGCATCAGTGAGCTGCAAAGATGGTAACAGATGTCTTCGTCTCTCAGGATAGTGAAAATGAGGCTACATCCTTCCAGTCCACTCTAATGGCAGGATATAAGAACATAAGAACATAAGAACATAAGAAATTGGAGCAGGAGTAGGCCAATCGGCCCCTCGAGCCTGCTCCGCCATTCAATAAGATCATGGCTGATCTGATCCCAACCACAAATCTAAAGAACACAAGAAGTCGGAGCAGGACCCGGCCACATAGCCCCTGGGCCCTCTCCGCCACCCACAGAGCATTGACCGATCCGAACTCAGCTTCATGTCCAATTTCCTGCCCGCTCCCCATAACCCCTAATTCCCTTTACTTCTAGGAAACTGTCTATTTCTGTTTTAAATTTATCTAATGATGTAGCTTCCACAGCTTCCTGGGGCAGCAAATTCCACAGACCTACCACCCTCTGAGTGAAGAAGTTTCTCCTCATCTCAGTTTTGAAAGAGCAGCCCCTTATTCTAAGATTATGCCCCCTAGTTCTAGTTTCACCCATCTTTGGGAACATCCTTACTGCATCCACCCGATCAAGACCCTTCACAATCTTATATGTTTCAATAAGATCGCCTCTCATTCTTCTGAACTCCAATGAGTAGAGTCCCAATCTACTCAACCTCTCCTCATATGTCCGCCCCCTCATCCCCGGGATTAACCGAGTGAACCTTCTTTGTACTGCCTCGAGAGCAAGTATGTCTTTTCTTAAGTATGAGGGAGCTTCAGGCCTGGGCCTGGCACCCCTTTCAAATGTCACAGAAAAGGAGCCAGAAGAAGATCCTTCAAGGACATCAGCATGACTGAGAGTGTCGCCTCCGAAGCTCCAATGGAAACGTCGCCGCCACTCAAATCTCAACCTCCTGTCACTCAGGGAGCACCATGTGGAAGTAAGAGGTGAGGAGCACGAGTTAGCAAGATCTTAGGCACAAGGGGTAAGAAATAAAAGTAGTTAAATGTGAACTTCAAATTTGTCTGCCAAAGCATGTGATTGTGGATTATTCTCTTGCAGTGTGTGGATCTATGTCCCTTTTGATGCTATTCAGAATGGGATAATTGTGCAACAAACAGCAGGCAATGATCATTCTTCAGTCTTTTACTGAGTTGTAATATAGGGACCCTCCACACTTATGAAGGCACCTGAAATGGGACTTCAACATGCCAACTGATCTATAACGATTCATTAAAGCTGCTCTTTGCTGCTGAGCGTGTGTGTTGGAGAGGTGTCACCAGTCAGGGCTGCCATGGTCTCCAATCAACCAACCCAAGGCAGTGTTCTGGATCAACAATGTAGGTGTCAATGATTGATTGAGTCATAGCAGCTTCTTGGGAAGCAAGCATTCACAGGCAAAATAATGGTATTGGTGTCATGTACTTACTGCAAGTTTCTAGAATGATACACCTTCATGTTGATAAAATTGAGTAGGTTCTCATACCTGGCCTTCAATGCCCACAATACTCCAGGGAGTCTCACTCTGCTTCACTCTGGTGTCAAGTCGGGTCTTAATCCCAGATTCAGGCTACATTGTAACTGGATAATTATAGTGTAAATGCAACCTTAGTTTTATATTGGCTAAACAGGGGTTATCAGTAATATCAGCCTATCTGCAGTCCATACATGTATCACACAATTGATTGATGCATTATTTTTCAGAACAGACGTCTTCATCACTTTCCCCACAGACATCTGGAAACAGCAGGAGACGACAGTGGCTTTTTCTCAAACTGCAGGATTTTCCAAAGTCCAGGGCATCATAGATTGTACACATGTTGTCTTGCTGCTCTTTCCCACAATACTGTAGCCTGTATGAATCATAAGAGCTTCCATTCGATGAATGTGTAACTAGTCTGCAACCATCAGTAGAGGATCATTCAATTCAATGCCTACTTTCCCAGCAGCTACCATGACGTCTTTTTCTTACTCCAGTCCTCCATTCCCCCATTGTTTGTCATTGTTTGACCTTGGATAACAGGTAGAAAATCTGACTATGCTAAGAGTGGTGGAAATCAGGTGGATTTACCATTGCATTATATCCCATCTGTGCCTGTTGGAGGGTGTAGCAAAGAATAAAATTGTCCCCAACTCCTGACTTTTGAAAAATGTGTCAGTTCTGCATTTTACTGGCTCCTACAGCATTTCTGTGGCCTGATTTCCCAGCAGACCCGATGATTTATTGAAAGTTCTACCCATGCTGCTACTTTTTCCATTTTTACACGGGAGACTTTCCAACCACTTTGTTTAACATCAGTAAGCTCATTTTAGCATTTTTGTGAACAGTATTATCCCAGCAATCTGTTAACATTGAAAGGTAAGGCTGTATGAAAGTAAGTCATATTATTCACAAGGCTCTGTTGCCTGGTCATTTAAACGTTTCCAGGGATTTCAATTTTCAATATTATTGAATTACATGTAGAAAATTAATCTGGGAGAGGCCGAATGAATGTAGTAAGCTGCACTGAGTACACTTATTAAGGACAAGTGCATGCTACTGATATTGTTCTTGACAATTACTGGTGCTATAATTGAGCAGTGGGAACACAGTAACTTTTAATTTTCATTTTACATTATCGATACTAGAGTCTGTCAGGGATTGGATAACATCATGATTGTGTATAGATGGCTCCATACAGATCAGGACTACCATCATGCCATGCTTTTGATGATCGTTGGAGGTGCAGTACTAACACACGAGTGATATGACCAGGCATGAGTATTACATTTCTTGCCTGGGTTTTCTGTCTTCTGGATGTTTTTCCTATGCATTATGAGTGGTAAAAATGAATCTGTTTCTATACTTTTCTTTCGGTATTCTCATTTATTTGAATACATAAAATATTTTGACAGCATACAACAATAGTCATAACTCTCTGCTTTCTCTCACATTATTTCTCCTGATTGTCCTTTTTTCCTGTTTTTATTCTGTTTCTATTTCCTGATCGAAAGCCTCTGGAAATAGTACTCATGGGCAAGCCTTGCCATGTCTAGTTTGTGACCGTGATTTTCTACAGAATACAAAAAGGTGAATGCACAGTTCAAGGAGCTCTAGTTTGAAAGAATGATCTAGAGACTTTACAAATTTTAAAATGGTTGCCGAAAGAGTTCTCTTCCGCTTGAGAGAGCAATATCATAGGAACATAAGAACATAGGAACAGGAGTAGGCCATTCAGCCCCTCGTGCCTGCTCCGCCATTTGATAAGATCATGGCGGATATGTGATCTAGCTCCATATACCCGTCTTTGGCCCATATCCCTTAATACCTTTGATTGCCAAAAAGCTATCTATCTCAGATTTAAAATTAGCAATTGAGCTAGTATCAATATCCAAATTCACTTATGTTATAGGAGGACAGAATTCAGCCAAGGCGGCCTCACACACTATAATACTACTGAGGATCAGTCCAGTTTCTGCTACATACTACAGAACTGTAGGATGTGATTCCAAGACTCCCTCACATGCTACAGAATTGCGAGGAGTGAGCAGACACTCCCTAACAAATGACAGAACTGTGAGACATTAGCAGAACTACTTTAATGTGATAACTGAAACCTTGCTCTGTCAGGAATGTTACATTTTTAGAGATCAGTTGTTTTTCAAAGATGTCTTCCTCCCAGCTCAGCAATTGTAAAGTTTTTAAAAAACATTTTGAACTTTCCATTGTTGAGACTCTATCAAGGGCTTTTTAAATAACAGAAGATGCAACTATAAGATTTTTCAGAGCAGAATGTTTTAGCTGGGATGTTCCAGGAAATTACCTTAGCCAAAAATGCCCAATACTGTGACAACGGCCGGGAAATTACTTTGCCAGAAGAGCAGGAGCAGCTCCAAAGAATTTCCTGGCCAATTTAAACCTTTTCAAATTTGTGGATTATGGTACTAACAGTATGTTAAAATTGATTTTCAGTATTTTTTATATTAGAAAATCCAGTTTTTAAAAAGCGTTTTTGCAGTAACACTTTCTCTGTGGCAGACTGTGACTAGTGGGGTACCACAGGGATCAGTGCTTGGGCCCCAGCTATTCACAATCTATATCAATGATTTGGATGAGGGGACCAAATGTAATATTTCCAAGTTTGCTGATGACACAAAACTAGGTGGGAATGTGAGTTGTGAGGAGGATGCAAAGAGGCTTCAAGGGGATATAGACAGGCTAAGTGAGTGGGCAAGAACAAGGCAGATGGAATGTAATGTGGAGAAATGTGAAGTTATCCACTTTGGTAGGAAAAACAGAAATGCAGAGTATTTTTTAAATGGTGAGAGATTGGGAAATGTGGATGTTCAAACGGATTCCTTGTACATGAGTCACTGAAAGCTAACATGCAGGTGCAGCAAGAAATTAGGAAGGCAAATGATATGTTGGCCTTTATTACAAGAGGATTTGAGTACAGGAGTAAGGATATCTTATTGCAATTATATAGGGCCATGGTGAGACCGCACCTGGAGTAAGAAATGGATATACTTGCCATAGAGGGAGTGCAACAAAGGTTCACCAGACTGATTCCTGGGATGGTGGGATTATCGACTGAGGAAAGATTGAGTAATCTAGGCCTGTATTCTCTAGAGTTTAGAAGAATGAGAGGTGATTTCATTGAAACATACAAAATTCTCACAGGGCTTGACAGGGTAAATGCAGGGAGGATGTTTCCCCTGGCTGGGGAATCTAGAATCAGGGGCCACAGTCTCAGAATAATGGGTAGGCCATTTAGGACTGAGGTGAGGAGAAATTTCTTCACTCAGAGGGTGGTGAATCTTTGGATTTCTCTATCCCAGAGGGCTGTGGCGGCTCAGTCATTGAATACATTCAAAACAGAGATCGATAGATCTCTAGATAGTAAAGGCATCAAGGGATATGGGGATGGTGCAGGAAAATGGCGTTGAAGTAGAAGATCAGCCAAGATCTTGTTGAATGGCGGAGCAGGTTTGAGGGGCCGGATGGCCTACTCCTGCTCCCATTTCTTATGTTCTTATGTTCTCTCTGGGGCACATTATGCCTACCATGTCTCTTCTTTAAATCGAAAACGTAAAGAGCTCCATCCTATTGGTGTCTAACACCACCAATGCAGATCTATGATCAATGAACAGGAAATACGGTTACAAAGTTGTAAGATAGTGTCCATGTTTCCTCTTTCTAAAGATGAAAGAACTGACTAACCAAGCACACCACCTGGGGGAAGAATTCCTCTGGGTGCTATGTGCAGCCAAATTGTAAATATGTTCTTTACAAATGTATTTACAATTTTCTGACAAGTACTGAAAGAGGAAATCTGACTGAACAACTGACAGAATTCATTCCAACCGTGGCAAAAAGATTGAGGAAAAGCCTGCTTGGGCACTCGAACTATGATTTGTTCACTAAAAATTATCATGCTTTTTCTTACACCACCCAACCAAATGAAATGTTCCATCAATTAGGATGTTGGCGGGAAGATGTTTTAAAGGAACAGTGTCTCAATGGAAAAGTATTTGGCAAACGTTTTTCATTTGCTTACAAATACGCTTTTGTAAACTGTGTTGAAATCCATCATCACATCACTTTGGCAATGACATCATCATGACAAAAATAACATGTGACGCCTCTGGCTTTTCTTTGACTTCTTTCATCTCACTTAAATAAAGGCTTGCTAAACAGACACTTTTATGCAGACGCTGTTCTTTCAGTGACACAGCAGCAGGCATTCAGAAAAAAAATCAAAAATTATTTCAAACTGTGTTAGCTTAGCTTAGTTAAAAGTAGTTTTCCTCCTTGGTCTTAAGGTTATGGGTTTGAGCCCCACAGTAGGACTTGAATGCAGAGTATAAGCTGACATTCCAGTGCAATACTGATGGAGTGCTGCATTGTAGCCATCATCCTTCAGATGAGGCATTAAAATAAGATCCTGTCTGTCTCTTCTTTGGTTTAGAAGAATATAAAAGATTCCAGGGCACTATTTGAAGACCAATAGGAGGTCCCTGGCCAGCATTCGTCCTTCAATTAATATCACCTAAAAATAGATTGCCTGATCAGCCATCTTATGACTGTTTATGAGCCATTACTGGTGCAAAATGGCAGCAGTATTTGCTTATATAACAACATGGCACTTTAAAAAGTAATTCATTGAGTAAGGTACTTTAAAATGTTTTGAAATGAAAGAAGCTATATAATATTATTACAAATTTTCTGTATAGTTTTTAAACATCTCATTTTAACTGATAATTTAGAGTAAAAAGTTATACAAACTCATTTCTGTAGCTGCAATATGATAGAGAACATGACAATGTTTAAGGTTGCAGCAGACATTTGACATCAAAGGGTTACTCTAAAGAAAAACAGTCTTAATTGAGGTGAAATTCTTCAGCATGCCCCCTTGAGGATAATTAAATGGGGGTGCAGTTGTTTCATTGGGTTTGCCTGCTGCATTGCACATCTCTGGGGATGGAATCCTATCTCTGACACCATCACACGCCATCACTTGGGAGCAGTGACGGAAAATGAGAGAGAAAGAAAGAAAAAATCTCTATGGTATCTGTTTTGCATTGATGAGTTTGGGAGTCCCTGTGTATCAGAACTCACAGGGTGAAAGGTTGTTGACAGGAAGCAGTATTCTAATGTTTTACATTAATATATTCCAGTAATTCTTGCTTATATAGTTGCAAACTGCTCCTTGATATTGCCTCTCTGGTTTGCAAAGGTGCATTATACTGGACATTCACTCCAAACTGAAAGGTTTGGTAGGGGCTACTATTTCTTAGATTTAGTTTAGTTTAGAACCTTTATAAATGTAGAATTATTTTATCAAATTATTTGTTAATCTGTTTGTCTACATTTGCTTACAATGTGCACTAATGTCTTTATCCATGTTGCTTATAATGGTTATAAAATCATGAAACCGTAAGGGTAAACACCCAGATTTTCTCCAGAACAATGGTACAAATGATATTCATATCCACCATAAAGATTTTGCTCATCTTTTTTGAATTTAATTTTAAAGTGGTTGAATACTTTTCAGCTGTACTCCCTAAAGACTTGGTGTTATTTTTTTAAATTGGGAAATTAATGTGATGTGATGTGGGATGGAGCCAAATGTACCAGGAAAGCTGTGGTTCAGTCTTACATCTGTGCTAAGTGGCCAATTTCATTCAGGGCGACAATGGAGCACTATAATTAGCCTTAGTTATTTTGCTAGGGAACAGAAAGAAATAAGCCAGAATTCACACTCCTTATCACTATACAGTGATCTTTGTTGGAACTCTGCACGTCTGAACATCCAGAGGCAAGAGGGAGGAGGTAAGGTTTCCTCTGTTCATTATTAATGTGAAAACATGAATCTGATTTTTATAAATGTGTTTACAAGTTTACAGAAAGCACACAGAGGAAATATTCCACCCACTTGAAAACAAAGTTGGGATTGGCTGTAATGGCTTCTACAATGGAATACTCTACCAACACTCACAGTCCATGCTCTCACCTGAAGAATAAGCATGGTACCAGAGCACTGCTAGCAGTCATGGAGCTACACTCCAACGTGAGTCACAGCCTTCTAGAGGGGCGGGTTAAGGGGTAAGTCAAATCCAGATCTGGTTCTTACAAGTAATCAGGATAATAATAGAAACAATGGAACCTCTAGGCAGTATTGACCACAATATTGTTAAATTTAAAATTATGATTTAAAAAAAATCAAATTGCAAAGAAGTTAGGAATTATGAACTATAGAATCATTAGCTAATCATTAACAACAGACAAAATAATGGACTGTATTCTGAGTGGTAGGCCAGAGGCGTATCTGTGTATGAATAATTCACAATTCAGGGGAAGCATCTATCTGACAAATCTTTTGATTTCTTGAGGACATTCTAGATAAAGTAGATAGTGGCAGACCTGTGATATAGTTTGGAAAGTTTTTTACAAAGTTTCAAATGAAAGATCTCCAATTAAATTTTGACCCATGGGAATCCAGGGTTGAATATAAAACTGGATAAGAAGCTTGTTGCAAAATAGGAAACATGATAACTTGCAAGTGGTGCAAGTTCTTAAGTGTCTATTCTTCCCTCAAAGCACTATGGCATTTTTTTCTTTCTCCCAATGTCTTATTCTATTTGAGGCTATAGCCATTTCTAAAATAATCTCTACTATTTCATCTCATCTAGAATTGATGGGTGTGCCCAGGTTTAGCATTTCATCTGCTTCTTTACACCAAAAAGGAGATCTTCTTGTGAAGGCTGAGGGCATGGCTGAGGTACTAAATGAGTACTTTGCAGCTGTCTTCACAAAAGAAGAGGATGCTGCCAATGTCACAGTAAAGGAGGAGGTAGTAGAGATATTGGATAGGATGAAAATAGATAAAGAGGAGGCACTTAAAATGTTAGCAGTTCTCAAGTAGAAAAGTTACCCAGTCCAGATGGGATGCACCCTAGGTTGCTTAGGGAAGTAAGGGTGGAAATTGCAGAGGCTCTGGCTACAATCATCTAATCCTCACTAGATATGGGAGTGGTGCCAGAGGACTAGAGGATTGCAAATGTTAAATCCCTGTTCAAAAAAGGGAGAGGGATAAACCTGGCAACTACAGGCCAGTCAGTCTGACATCGGTGGGGGTACAACAATCCAGGACAAAATTAATTGGCGTTTGGAAAAGTATGGGCTAATAAGAGAAAGCTAGCATGGATTTGTTAAATGCAAATCGTGTTTGACTAATTTGAATGAGTTCTTTGATGAAGTAACGGAGAGGGTTGATAGAGTAGTGTAGTTAATATTATATATGGACTTTCAAAAGGCGTTTGATAAAGTACCACATAATAGACTTGTTAGCAAAATTGAAGCCCATGGGATTAAAGGGACAGTGACAGCGTGGATGTGAAATGGGCTAAGGGACAGAAATCAGAGAGTAATGGTGATCGGTTGGTTTACAGACTGAAGGGAGGTATGCAGTGGTGTTCCCCAGGAGTCGGTATTAGAACCACTGCTGTTTTTGATATATATTAATGACCTGGACTTGGGTATACAGGGCATAATTTTAAAGTTTGCAGATGACACGAAACTCGGAAATGTAGTTAACAATGTGAAGGATGGTAATAGATTTCAGGAAGACATAGACAGAGTGGTGAAATGGGCAGACACATATATTTTAGTAGGAAGAATGAGGAGAGGCAATCAAAGCTAAATGGTACAATTTTAAACCGGGTGCAGGAACCGAGAGATCTGGGGGTGTATGCATACAAATCTTTGTAGGTGGCAGGAGAAGTTGAGAAGGCTGTTAAAAGGTACACGGGATCCTTGGCTTTATAAATAGAGGCATAGAGTACAAAAACAAGGAAGTCATGCTAAACATTTATAAAATGCTGATTAGGCTCCAGGGAGAGTATTGTGTCCAATTCTGGGCACCACACTTTAGAAAGTATGTCAATGCCTTAGAGAGGGTGCAGAAGAGATTTACTAGAATGGCACCATGGATGAGGGACTTCTGTTACGTGGAGAGACTGGAGAAGGTGGGGTTGTTCTCCTTAGAACAGAGAAGGTTAAGGGGAGATTTGATAGAGGTGTTCAAAATGATGAAGGGTTTCGATAACGTAAATAAGGGGAAACTATTTCCAGTGGCAGAAGGGTCGGTAACCAAAGGACACAGATTTAAGATAATTGGCAAAAGAACTAGAGGCGACATGAGGATAACATTTTTTACACAGTGAGTCGTTGTGATCTGGAATGCACTGCCTGAACGGGTGGTGGAAGCAGATTCAATAATAACTTTCAAAAGGGAATTGGATAAATACTTGAAGTGGAAAAATTTGCAGGGCTATGAAGAAAGAGCAGGGGTGTGGGACTAATTGGCTAGCACTTCGAAAGAGACGGCATAGGCACAATGGGCCGAATGGCTTCCTTCTGTGCTGTATCATTCTATGATGCTATGAAAGGGAGTTTTGCTATTAGAATAGAGACAGTGTTAGTTAAAGGAATGTAAGTAGTATTTGTACTGACAAAGGGAAAATGCAATATTTGCAGTTAATCCACAAACTTAGACAATTAAAATTCAAAATATTATTAATATTTTTATGTAATATTATTTTAATTTTTAAAAATTCATTCATGGGATGTGGGCGTCGCTGGCAAGGCCGGCATTTAATGCCCTTCCCTAATTGCCCTTGAGAAGGTGGTGGTGAACCGCCATTTTGAACCGCTGCAGTCCGTGTGGTGAAGGTTCTCTCACAGTGCTGTTAGGAAGGGAGTTCCAGGATTTTGACCCAGCGACGATGAAGGAATGGCGATATATTTCCAAGTTGGGATGGTGTGTGACTAGGAGGGGAACGTGCAGGTGGTGTTGTTCCCATGTGCCTGCTGCTCTTGTCCTTCTAGGTGGTAGAGGTTGCGGGTTTGGGAGGTGCTGTCGAAGAAGCCTTGGGGAGTTGCTGCAGTGCATTCTGTGGATGGTACACACTGCAGCCACATTGCGCCGGTGGTGAAGGGAGTGAATGTTTAGGGTGGTGGATGGGGTGCCAATCAAGCGGGCTGCTTTGTTCTGGATGGTGTCGAGCTTCTTGAGTGTTGTTGGAGCTGCACTCATCCAGGCAAGTGGAGAGTATTCCATCACACTCCTGACTTGTGCCTTGTGGATGGTGGAAAGGCTTTGGGGAATCAGGAGGTGAGTCAATCGCCGCAGAATACCCAGCCTCTGGCCTGCTCTTGTAGCCACAGTATTTATATGGCTGGTCCAGTTAAGTTTCTGGTCAATGGTGACCCCCAGGATGTTGATGGCGGGGGATTTGGCAATGGTAATGCCTTTGAATGTCAAGGGGAGGTGGTTAGACTCTCTCTTGTTGGAGATGGTCATTGCCTGGCACTTGTCTGGTGCGAACGTTACTTGCCACTTATCAGCCCAAGCCTGGATGTTGTCCAGGCTTTGCTGCAAATGATCCCACACAAGATAATGTCAACAAATGAAAGATTAGATTGTTGCTGTTTCCTTAAGGTGAAATCAGACCATTGATTGTGTTCTGTTCAATTATATTATTATAGGTGTCAGCCGTGGCTCAGTGGTAGAACTTTCGCCTCTGAGTTAGAAGGTTATGGGCTTAAATTCCACTCCAGACACTTGAGCACAAAATCTAGGCTGTCACTTCAGTGCAGTACTGAGGGAGTGCAGCACAGTGAGAGGTACTGTCTTTAGGATAATTTGTTGAACCGAGGTCCTGTCAGGTTGATGTAAAAGATCCCATGGCACTATTTTGAAGAAGAGCAGGGGAGTCCTTCCCGCTGTCCTGGACAATATTTATCCCTCAACCAACATCACTAAAATAGATTATCTGGTCATTATTACATTGCTGTTTGTGGGACCTTGCTGTGTGCAAATTGCTGCTGTGTTTCCTACATTACAATAGTGACTACACTTTAAAAGTAATTAATTGGACATCCTGAGGTTGTGAAAGGCGCTTTATAAATTCAAGTTTTTCTTTTTTTCTATGCTGGGAGGATTACTGTTGAGGTGTAATGTGTTCACATTAGAGAGCAGCATGAAGCAGACAGTGGGCTTGCAGCTCACTGGTCACCTCTGTCAGCATGAAAAATTTACAGCTGTATTTATAAAATATGAAAGTGAAGAAAGAGAAGGGGTCCTTGGAATATTGAACACATTTTTACTGTATGACCATTCAATTTGAACCAACAAAACCATCGGATTTGAAAATTGTTTAATTTTAAAGGTATGATGAAAGCCTGGTATATTTATCCCGATCTAAGAGGCCTTGAAGTGTAGAGCTATTATGAACATACATGGACACAATATCCAATTTTAGCATGTAAATAGGCCTAAGTAATGTAGCCTAACTGACGTGACACGCTGCTGTCCCAGTTACAATGAATGCATGCTGCTGAACAAGATAATGGCAATTGTTCTGATAGTGAAAGCATTACAGAGAGCTGCTGTTCCTATTTTTAGTTGTAAGGCGACGCAGAAGACAGGCACAATTTATGAGGATCGTTTTAGTGCACATCATATCCCTACTTCATTGGGAGGAACAAAGTGATCAAAATTACATATCTTTGTTTCCAACTGAATATTAATGTGAGTTCCATCAAGTGCAGGAATTATGGATGAAGAACTGAAGTTGGTTTCCTTCATTATGCTGTGATTTGCATGTGTTCGCCCACATATAGGTAAATGCATTTTAGGGCCGCCGGGCCCGCCTTTTGGGAAAACGAGGGTGGGGGCTGGGGTTTGGGGGTGGGGGGAGAGATAGGGACATGGTAGAGCACATCCCCAAGCACATTTCTAGCCGTATCCATCCTAATACTGCCAGCAAACTGATGGGACCTTGATATTTAAAAGGGTTAGGGGAATGGGATTAAGTGGATAGTTTCTTTCAGTGAGCAGGTGCAGATGTGATGGGCCAAATGGCCTCCTTCCGTGCTGTAAAATTCTATGATTCTATGTGCCCAAGTCATCCTTTGGCTTCTGTATTTATTCAATATTTATGTCCAATGTGTCCATGCAAAATGAACATTTGGTTATTTATATTGCTGTAGCCTTTTGTTGAAAGGAGGCAAACATTTTTCACCAGATAGCACACTGAAACACTTTGTTATTATGCAGCTTTATCTCATGGATCATCTTAGTATTCTAAAACTTAAAAGCAATGCTATTATCTATTCATGTCTTCATGTCACATCTGCGTTATCTCAAATTATTTCAAAAATTATTGAAATAATTGCCTCAAATAATTATCCACAAACTAAATCGCCAACGTTAGTTCAAAACAAGGGCTGTTCTCTTATCTCATTAATCCAAATGTACTTGACCCTATTTCTATTTTCATTAAGATCCTCTGTTCCCTTATAAAGGAACTAATGCAACTTGACAAACAACTTCCAATTCACCTGGAAATTCCAATTTACCCAACCCTGAAATAGCAGCGTTCAGCACTACAACCATCCCAGACCAGCTAAGCTTCTAACTCGGGCTTCATATTAGTCATCTTATTTCTCCACACAGAACTCCCATAAACCAGACTAGCTTCTGATTTCACCACAAATATGGACCTAATGATGTTCAGTGCAGTAAATTATCTTCAGCGTCTCAGCTGAGGCCACATTACATCACATCACCGCACAGGCATTGGAATACTAAGCAATTTGTGACAAACTCAATAATGATAATTGTGGCTATAAAATCTTTTTTCTTATCATGCTAGATGTGAGATAAATAAGAAATGAGCTGTACTTCAAGTGTAAAGGGGTACATTACTACTTATCCCGTGCTATATTATTCTTCTCCTTTCATGGGATGTGGTTACTAAGGGCATTCCAATAACAATTTTTTCATGTCCCCATTGATTTCCAGTGCATTTACAGTCCTGATGGATTTTACTTAATCAGAATAATTTGATCAATACTAAGAGTTCACTTCCCTCACTGTGTCCCAATTAGCAAGCTTTAATATCTATAAATAATTTGAATTGCAGGATCCTTATGTAGTTACGTATAACTTAGTGGAACCAAATCATAGATTGCTGACAATAGAGATCTCCAGGCTGGAGTGACGTTCTTATGAAAATACTTCGGTATGCACTAAGAATGAATTTATTTCATTAGCCACAGCAGTTCTTAAATGCAAATGATCACTAACTAATTGGATGAGTTTTGAATTCAGTGTTATAGATCTTTTTTGTAACATTGTGGGGAATTTTAATTTTAAAATGGAGCGACTCTGTTTCCAGTTATGCTCCAATTTTAATGCTGTTAGTTTTGACGGCGGACGAGGCTCCCGTCGGACTCAGGCGAGAGCAACCTGCATAAATGCTGAACGGGGTTCTATGACGTCAATAGGACCCCAATGGCATTTTAACTGGGGGCTGATTGGGAAGCCACGGCTGCTTTCCCACCAGGCTGAAGTACGACGGGTTGGATGGAAAGATGAAGAGGCTTCCAAGTGAGAAATAAATTTCCTTTGTGTGGCCAGGAGGGGGCAGGAACCATTTTGGTCCTATGGGAAGGATAAAATCTGATTGGAGAGTTTCAAATGGGGAGTTGTGGAACAGAGGGGTCGAAGGTGGTTTTTTTGAGGAAGGGGGCATTAACGTAATTTCAAAAGGGAGGGGAACTGTGCCTGAGGGAAGGGAACCAATTACAATGTCAGCTAGCATGGGGGGGCCAGAAAGGGATGTTGGGTAGTCAGCAGTTTAGTGGGAATGGAGTCAAGGGAGTAGGTCTCATAAGACAAGATGAACCCGAAGAGGGCATGGGAGGGAGGTAAGAGAGAATCTGCATCAAAGGCCACGAATATGGCTCGGAGAGTTTATATGGAGGAAAAGGTTTAGGGAGGATGGGAGGGCAATTAATTCACATGAGAGAGGGCATGGGGAGCTGAGATGGAGATCAAAATCACTGAGGATGAGGAATAACTCAATGCAGAAGCTGAGTGAAAAAAAGAGGGAGGATATCGCAGGGAGAAACTCAAAGTGGAAAGAGGGTGGGGCAGTAGAAGAGAAGGATTTTAAAGGAGAAGTAAGAAGGGTGGAACAGGTTTAGGTTCTAAATGAGCATGGAGAGAGACCAAGCATGTGACCAGGTGATATGGGCCATTTAACCATCTTCTGTTCTACACCTAATCACTTTACAGCTCATTCTTTTTCTTTTCTTGTGCATGTGGTCTCCCCCCTCCCTTTCTCTCTCTCCTTATAAATTGTTCATCTATACTACCCTCGAGTTCTGATGAAGGGCCATGTTTGAAATGTCAACATTTTTCCATCCTTTAAGATACCGCCTGATTTGCTGTTTATTTCCAGCATTTTCTATTTTGTTTCTCTTCCTCTGTCTTGATTTCTGAATCTCTTCTTGTTTCAATGCTGCATTGTCTGTAAGTGAAAAAAATGTAACTTTTTACCCATACTCCTTAGTTTCAATGAAGCCATGCTGTAGAACAATTGTAATACTAAGTAGATAATTGATCATTGTTGCCATTTTGACTTGCGTATTGCAGCTTTTATGTATCACTGTGCCTCCTCTCCATTATACGGCAAGACTTATAAACTAGTAAATATTTTAAGATTCATTTTTTTCAGCTAAACTAATTCAGGACTTTATCCCATGGCATTCGTGCACAATATGCCCTGATGTCATTCAAGGTTTGCTTTTAGTTAGGCCCTGAATTCCCATCATGTGTTCTGTATATATTATAATGCTGGCTGTGTGCCAGTTACATTGAACTATGATATATCTAGCTGTATTATCTTCAGGTTAAATGTTTTAACCCAACCCTTCTGTTCAATATGATGTGAAAAGAATGAAGACCTTATAAAGATGTGATTCAACAGAAATGGATGGGCTCTGAGAAGAAGGATCCTGCTGAGTTAATGACATGTAAATAGGAGATCAGACAGTATCAGTAGACAATGTACATCACAGGAGAGCACAGAACAAAGACAAACAGTCGGAGGTCTGCTTTAAAGAAAGCAGCCATCAAAATACCTTATTTATATCATCAAGTTACAGTGCGTTGATAGCAAAGTTTGCACAAAATGACCTCTTTTGGGAAAACCTAAAAGTTTGAGGAGAAATATTGCTTACATTCAATGAAAGGTTTTCTTAGGCTGATGCTGGGTTAACATGATGTGGAGATGCCAGTTGATGGACTGGGGTTAACCTCCAGGCAACAGCTCCGTCACCAGTGGAAAGATGTCACTGAGGAGGTCAATGACTGCAGAATGATTTCTATGACACGAGCCCATAGAGGCTGACCCCCAACATTTTCCATGTGATTTAACTGAAATGAATACCTACATTATGAGAGGAAAAGTCTCATTTAAACAAATCCAAAGACTTAAATCCTCTGATCAATTAGTTAAAATAAACTGTGCCATATCCCTTTAAGTACCAAAAATCTTTTGTAGGTTTTAAAATACACATGCATGTTGATTAGATGCATGCTAAAGTTTCATTTAACAGCATTCATCAAAGACTTCCATTGCACCTCACCTTGGCTTACCTCTATACTTGTAAACAATTTTACAACACCAAGTTATAGTCCAGCAATTTTATTTTAAATTCACAAGCTTTCGGAGGCTTCCCCCTTCGTCAGGTGAACGATGTGACGATGTCACATCGTTCACCTGACGAAGGGGGAAGCCTCCGAAAGCTTGTGAATTTAAAATAAAATTGCTGGACTATAACTTGGTGTTGTAAAATTGTTTACAATTGTCAACCCCAGTCCATCACCGGCATCTCCACATCATGATTACCTCTATACTGCCACTCGCTGAGGACACTCCATGGGGCAACATTGCAGCACTTCCTTTCCCCACAATAGCCACTCTGAATGAGACCGCCATTGTTTACTGAATTAGGGGCGGTTTTGTGCTGTTGATTTGTACCAAATAAAAACTAGGTGGGGCTGTATAATGTTTAAGAAATGGAAGAATCTCTGAAGATAGTTTAAGAAATGTAAAAATCTGTGAGAAATTGAACAACAAAAAGATCGCACAGTGCTCGGAAGGTTAAATAATTTGGTTTAATTGAACCTACGATGTCCTTGTGAAAACACAGTTGAGAATTGTTTCATTTGTAAGTTGTGCTGTAACACATTATTGCATCGTTAAGCATTTGGGTTTGTATATCTGATAAGTTTGAAACTGAAAACATGCACATTCACACTGCACAGTGATGAGAATCTCAGGCCAGGGAGAGAGAAACAATTTCATGTAAATCACGGTGTCAATAGTGGAATGTGTCAGTCTTTCAGATTTAGACTGATTAAAGTGGGAAATGGGTTTAATCACATTCAAATACAATCTGACCAGCTCTTCCTATGTGTCTGAACTTTAATTTCACCTTTTTATTATGTTATCTGTCCCCTACAATGCAGATGATGCAAATGTCCTTTTGAATTTCTTGTTATAATAAGAAGACTTAACGTTGACAGACTTTATTGCATTTTATATCAGCTGGCTGGAAATTATGTAGAACCGTACAATTCACGAGCTATTATCCTGAAATCACAGTGCACGTCATTTACGATTAGCAAATCCAGCATTTATTTTCATTGAAAATAATAAGTGACAAAAGGCAGGTTAATAAATTCCACTGAAGTTAATTAGGGCCCACAAAAACCCAGTGCAAGAAAGATCTGATAATATCATGGATGGAAGTTTCATTCAAAGAGCTTCACTGTCAACTTTTCAGCAATATAATGCAGGCAAATATAATAGCAACCAGCTTCAGCACTAAAATAATGATTTGGGCTTATACTTTCCCAGTAACAGTCGCCCTTGGGAACAACTTCATGTGTTTCAGAGGCAGTCTCAAAACAACTTGAAGTATTCTGTCAAATCAGAACTCAAATAAAAATGACCCAGATTGGGTTAAAATTTAAGGGGAAGGGGAAATCCCAATTATTTTAGTAATTCAGGGATCTAGAGATTTGGATGCGCCTACTATTTTTAAAATAGCACCACAAATTTGCTTGTTTTTCTCTCTCTGAATGTTATTTTTTAGTTGATGCATCTGTTAGTTAATAATGGAGAAAAACGTTCACGGTATTTATTCATTTTCTATCACAGGTGGTCTATAAATCTTTTTTCCTCTGGCAGTCAAATGGAGAGGGTGTTCTCGAAATTTGATCGCACCCTAAAACGGGCATGTAAGGGGTGGGGCGCACACTGAACATCTCTGTTAGTGTTATCCCAGCACGTGCTGCCTGCTAATTATCATGACCCATGCATACAGCCAGCACTGCCTGTGCTATTCATTGGCTACACGCCTCTTTGGGTGGCCGGATATCAGGCGTCTCAGATGCCACTTAAAGGCAGCCAGCACCTCTTAAAGGGGCAGCGCACTCTGGTGCAGACACCAGGGTAAATTTCTCAATACAGAAATGGCCGCAGCAAGCACTGAGAGGGCACCAAGGTTCTTTGATGCTGCGTTGGGGGGCCTGGTGCAGACAGTGGACAGAAAGAGGGAGATCCTCTTCATCCCAGGGGGCAAAAATCCCTCCAGGCAACAACTCCATCGCCAGTGGAAAGATATCGCTGAGGAGGTCAATGCCAGCATCTTAGCCGGAAAAAGTTCAAAGACCTCACCAGAGTTGTCAAGGTAAGAATAATGTTCTCTTAACTCTCTGCTCACACCTTCACCACATCCATTACAATACTCCTTCCCCCACTTATCTTCACTCTCAGACAATCACCGTACCACAGGTCACTCCACCTCCTGAGAATCCCTACGTGGTCAGTTTTCGGTAAAATATTAAAATGCCTACGTGGCAAAGAAGCAGAATGCAAAATGGTTAGAAAGGATTTCTCACTCGCTTGGACCACATTAACCATTTTCCTGTTGTGCTGTTGTCAAGTAACTGAGCCTGTCTGAGACTCATTCTTCACTGTATCTTCTTCATGTATCTCCGCATACTAGCAGCATCTCATAGGAATGAGCTTAGTGTTCTTGGATATTAACTTTCTGCTGGCCAGTCTCTTCTTCCTCATGGTATTTCCGAACATTTTCCATTGCACACATCATATGTCCTGTAGGATTCAGTCCTGTAAAAGCAACTGGTTTGTTTAAAGAGTGGTTGCAATAGCTCACCAGGCCATAGGCCTTTGTAAGAAAGGGTTAATTAGTTAGTAACTGAGATTGGTACAAGTGGCCTGGCCCCCCTGCTGGGCCATATGTTTGCTTAGTCAGCAGGCCTGCATTGTCTTATCAATGATAGGTCTTTGATGTGAGTCAAGGACTGGTCTGAATGTCTCCAGGTTTATGGCAGATCAATATAGGTAACGAGCTTAGCCAAAGTTGAAAGACATTCCAGGTTGGGAGATAAGGAACAGAAGGAACAGGGAAGAACATTCCAAGTTGGAAAGTGAGGAAGTTATCCCCTTTGATGTCTAACAGCAGCATGATCAGCACATGATTATTTATGATTGGCCGGAAATAATGTAACCTCGCATGGCAACCTATGCCCGGCTTATGATTGGTGTTGACCCTCGTTAAGTATGTTCCAACCCTATTGGTTTGTATAAAAACGTGTGGATTTCTGTATGTTTTTGTTCTTGCTCTGCCAGCATAGAGGGACTCTATCAGGAGTCCAAATCAATGCTGCAGACTAAGAACCCTGCTATTAAAGATGTGTTGAACTTTAAAATGTATTCGACTTCAGTTATTACTGAACCAGACTGAGGGGAAAGAATCCGGATCGTCACTCCTTCTCCAGCTGCTCCTGCTCTCTGCTGTCTACCTTGCTGCTTCCCCTCATCCTCTAGCCTGAAAACAGCCCTATGAGACCACACATGACTGCAGTTAAATGCTTAATAAGGCAGCTGCCAACAGTGCAACACCAGTAAAATCTTCTTCTCAACATTCAAACTAAATTTTCCAAAGTCATAAAATAGACCAAAACACGCCTAGAATTTAACCAGCAGCCTGAAATAACAAACCAGCAACTAAACTGTCAGTACTGCATGATCCCTATAAATGGCGTTGGTGAAGGGTCTGCCTATTAGCACCACGAGTTGATGGGTGAGTTTAGTACGTGACGAGTTAGGTGCTGGGGCATACCAATATCAGAAAAGGGTCCTCCAAGAAGCACAAGATCCTAATTTAAATAAGTTAATCATTGCTTTAAATATTTCTGACGTGCGCTCTCGATACCCACAGAGAAGCATGTTCCAATATGGTGGACAGCGCTTTCTGTCCGCCATATTAGAGGCTTAGGGGACCGTTTAGTGCCCAAAAAGCAGTCGAGCGTGATTGAATTTCTAGGCCGATGTGTGAAATTCCTTAGTAGTCTAGTTGGGGGTGGGGTGGGCCGTTATTCCTTAGTTAGTGCTAAACATTGGAACCACTACACATGATGCCATAGTAATGGGAAATATGTGTTGGAATTGCAATATCACCATGTTGTTGAGCACAGCCATGCTGCTGTGGGGAAGCAGTAACACTAAGTACCTACACAGAGGAGTGAGAAAATCCAAAAAAGAGTCATCCTCCCCTCCTACAAAGCCCTGAATAGCCAACTTGTAGCAGCATGCCTAGTAGCAGGTCATCAGTAGCAGGTCCCCGCGGGGCGGTTCACCAGTGCTGCGGGGAGGGTTTAAACTAATTTGGCAGGAGAATGAGCATCAGGATGTAGCATTAGAAAGGAGAAACGAGGTGCACAAAGGACTGGGAGAGACAGATAGCACTAGAGCAAGAAATAGTACAGTATTAGGTGGGACCAGACTAAGAAAGAATATGAAAAGTTTTGAGTGCATGTGTGTAAATGCATGGTGTATGAAGTGTGGTAAATATGGTTGGTGAGCTGCAGGAGCAAATAACTGCATGGGAATATGATATAGAGGGAATAATAGAGACCTGACTCAAAAAAGAGCAGGATTGGGTACTAAATATTCCTGGTTACAAGGTGTGCAGGAAACATAGGGAAGAAAAAAAAGGAGGGGGGGGCAGTTTTGATTAAGGAGAATATTGCAGTGCTGGAGAGAGAGGATGTTTTTGATGGGTCAAGGACAGAATCTATTTGGTTAGAGTTAAGAAACAATAGAGGCATCATTACACTACTGGGTGTATTCTACAGGCCAACAACTAGTGGGAAGGATATAGAGGAGCAAATTTGTAGGCAAATCACAGAAAGATGCAAAAACTATAGAGTAGTGATAATGGGAGACTTCAACTATCCAAATATAGACTGGGATAGTAATAGCGTAAAGGGCAGAAAGGGGGAGGAATTTCTAAAGTGTGTTCAGGAGAATTTTCTTGATCAGCATGTTTCCAGCCCAACAAGGAAGGAATCATTGTAGGATCTAACCTGGGGAATGAGGTGGGTCAAGTGGAGCAAGTGTCATTGGGGGAACATTTAGGGAACAGTGATTATCGTATCATAAGGTTTGGATTAGTTATAGAAAAGGACAAGGAGCAATCTAGAGTAAAAATACTTAATTGGAGGAGGGCCAACTTCAGTGGGTTGAGAACGGATCTGGCCCTGGTAAATTGGAATCAAAGATTGTCGGGCAAAACTGTAATTGAACAATGGGTGGCATTTTAAGAGGAGATGGTTCGGGTACAGTCTAGGTATATTCCCACGAGGGTGAAAGGTAGGGCAACCAAAGCTAGAACTCCCTGGATGGTGAAAGAGATAGAGAGTAACATGAAGCAGAAAAAAAGGGGTGTGTGACAGATGTCAGGTTGATAATACAATTGAGAACCAGGCTTCGGTCTTTACAAAGGAAGAAGATGCTGCCAAAGTCACGGTAAAAGAGGAGGCAGTTGAGGTACTGGAAGGGCTAAAGATTGATAAAGAGGAGGTACTAGAAAGGCTGGCTGTACTTAAAGTAGATAAGTCACCCGGTACAGGTGGGATGCATCCTAGGTTGCTGAGGGAAGTAAGGGTGGAAATTGCAGAGGTGCTGGCCATAATCTTCAAATCCTCCTTAGATATGAGGGTGGTGCCAGAGGACTGGAGAATTACAAATGTTACACACTTGTTCAAAAAAGGATGTAAGGATAAACCCAGCAACTACAGGCCATTCAGTTTAACCTGGGTGGTGGAGAAGCTTTTAGAAACAATAATCTGGGACAAAATTAATAGTCACTTGGAAAAGTGTGGATTAATAAAGGAAAGCCAGCACGGATTTGTTAAAGGCAAATTGTGTTCAACTAACTTGATAGAGTTTTTTGATGAGGTAACAGAAAGGGTTGATGAGGGCAATGCAGTTGATGTTGTGTATATGGATTTTCAAAAGGCATTTGATAAGTGCCACATAATAGGCTTGTCAGCAAAATTAAAGTGCATGGAATAAAAGGGGCAGTGGCAGCATGGATACAAAATTGGCTAAGGGACAGGAAACAGAGCAGTGGTGAATGGTTGTTTTTCGGACTGGAGGAAGGTATACAGTGGTGTTCCCCAGGGGTCGGTACTGGGATCCCTGCTTTTTTTGATGTATATTAATGACTGGCAGTTGGGTGTACAGGGCACAATTTCAAAATTTGCAGATGACACAAAACTTTGAAGTGTAGTAAACAGTGAGGAGGATAGCAATAGACTACAAGAGGACATAGACAGGCTGGTGGAATGGGCGGACACATGGCAGATGAAAATAAACATAGAGAAATGCAAGGAAGAATGAGGAGAGACAATTTAAACTAAATGATACAATTCTAAAGGGGGTGCAGGAACAGAGCGACCTGGGGGTATTTGTGCACAAATCTTTGAAGGTGGCAGGACAGGTTGAGAAAGCAGTTAAAAAAACATAAGGGATCCTGGGCTTTATAAATAGAGGCATAGAGTACAAAAGCAAACAAGTTATGTTGAACCTTTATAAAACACTGGTTCGGCCACAACTGAAGTATTGGGCTCGTTATTAGCAGGGCGGCGGGTTCTCAGCGGGGGGTCGACTGGGCGCGTGGGTAAGGCGCCCAGTGAATTCGGGGTGCTCCGCACAGAATCGCAGGCTAATTGGAGCCACTTACCTGTTGTTCCGGGTTCCCCGCTGCTGAGCTGCGCGGCAGGCAGACTGCGCATGCGCAGTAAGGTCTGTCAGCTGGAGGAGCCCTAGTTAAAGGGGCAGTCCTCCACTGACTGATGCTGCAGGAAATAGGCAAAATTACAGCCTGGAGCAGCCCAGGGGGAAGGCTGCTCCCAGGTTTAATGATGCCTCACTCCAGGTATCATTGGATGGGGTGAGGAAGAGGGGGAGGACAGAGATCATCCCCCCTGTGGGCAGGAGGTGGCGGCCTGCCTCTGCCACCAAGAAGACCTGGCTCGAGGTGGCAGCGGAGGTCACCTGCACCACCAACATATCGCCCACCTGCATACAGTGCAGGAGGCGCTTCAATGACCTAAGTAGGTCAGCCGAAGTGAGTACACTTGCTCATTCCCCTACACTCCGTCTGCCACATCACCGCCCCCACCCCACATCTCCTTCTGCACTGCCAACACTACTCTGTCACATCACCCCTCACACCCACTCAAAGCTCATCCTCATCTTACCTGCACTTACTCACCTCGCCAGTACTCATCCCGCCACTACCACTCAACCCAATCCTCATACAATCTCATGGCTCTATCTCATACTCACCCTCTGATGCATCTCTTTCACGGTCAGCCTCACTCAACCTGCCACTACCTGTGCTGCAGCCACAGGGCATGCATCACATATGTGCAGTAGGAAGCGTAAGGCAAACGTGTCATGAGCATGAAGGGGATGCACAAGGGTGTTTGAGGGTTTGTCATGGTGTTTACCTATATTTAATTTCTGATCAACTCACATAACATATTATATTAACACCACTACTTCCATGCCTTTGCAAATCTTGTCTAGTTTGTGCAATAATGCCCTTTCCTGAGAATCTCTCTGCAGTTGCCCCCCCTCCTGCTGTGCAGGTGAATGTGACACAGCACGATGTTGTGGAGCTCCACATGTCAGAGGTGGACGGCGTGGTCGGCGAGGCTGGTGATGCTGCTTGTCCTCCGAGGAGGTCCGAAAATCGAGCCCTAAGTGATCATGTCCTTCTCCGGTAACTCTGTTGGTCAATCCATTGTCCCTTGAGAATATTGATTGACTGCTTCACAAAGTAACTCTTTGTCTGTAAATTGAGACTAGCCTGTTTGTGGATGTATCAATCAGAGTTTAAATATTTTTTCTCATCATCATGGGCGTTCCACTTCTGTAGTAAAGCAATGTTGAATAATATTTGCAAGGTGCTCAAAAGTATATTAAATATATTTTTAAAGAGAATCACCATCAGTATCAGTTTTACAAATAATAACATTTTACTAAAAAAAAGCCAAAATGAACTAACACTCTTTTAAATTTTTCTATTTCTCTTGACAATTTGAGCATTATCAAATTGTGAATAGTAATGACCTAATTGGGGAACTGGCTGGACCGAATGACTGTGTTTGATTTTGCAAGAGAGATTAATTAGCCCATGCACAGTTTAATTGAGATGGGTTTCCAGAATACACTTGGTTATATCTCTGTTGATGTTAATCCAGTGCCCCTGTGCTGTTGACCTCAGTAATTAGTCCCAATTAATCCCCTGGATGACATCATAAACACTTAACGTTTAGACAAAAAAAAGTCATCCAAAGCAAACAGAAAAATGTAAATCAATATATTGTGTTTGGTCTTATTACCTCTTTATACTACCCACTGTCTTAACGGAGGTAAGGAAATGCTACAAGCAGCTTTGGAAGATAAGCTGATAAGGAGTGGGTTCAGGACCTTTCACTTCAGGGCAAGAATGTTCCTAACCTCCACCTCATAAGAGGTTTTAAGGTCTCATTTGCTGAGCCTCTTGGCTATCTTTGCATTGATGCTGTTTGAGTGAAATCAATTCACACGATGCTTTATTGGGTGGTGTATATTTTACCTGTATCAGGTTCTCTATATTTTATTGTACGCAAATCTTCCCAAATAAAAAATTCTGCATGGTGTGCCATTGTGCCATATAGACCAGGAAGATCCTAAGCTTGTGCTGCAACGGCTGAGCTCTGAGCAACAGTGGGTCACTACAATTCTCCTTAGTGTTATCAGGCGAGGGGGAGATGTTTACTGGAAATGCATGGCTGTGGATGTCTGGTGAAGCTAGACTGTGATGATTGAGGAGCTTGCTTATGTTCACTGTTTAGGTTCACAAATGAAGAACGGCCCCATGGGTGAGATACCGGAGGGCTGCTGTTATCCATCATGCAATTGTGAGTTATCGATTTCAAAAGAGAAAAAAGATGGGGATTTTTAAAAAAATTGATAAATATCCTGAAATATGGAAATAAAACAAATACTAAATTTCCTTTTGTACTGCATTTTTAAACACAGCTATGTTTAATCACTGTCCAACAATGTTCTATAAATAGCAGGATTTGACATTTTGCCATCAATACAAATTATTTACATTCCTGGACATTGTGGTTTGAATAAGGACAATGGGTTCACTACTGTAACTATTTCAAATGTAAGAGCTTGTCACTGTACCCTCTCCTTATTTAAGAATTTATCTCTGTAGATGAGTTTGAAGCTGTTCAGTGAACTCTGTCTTAAGCAGCAGTCAAAATCACAAATATATTTCTTCCACAGTCTATATTGATATCCTCATCACGTTAACAGCATCTGGAAATGCAGAGCTCTAACTGTGAGGCTAATGGAAGTACTCTTGCAATGTGATTGATAAGTTCTGTTGCTTTGTCCATGGAGTTTACTGTGGTCATTCTGTGTCTTATAGTTTGTTCGGGACATTAACTATTTCATCCTTCAATTCGCATATCCCTGTTGGAAAAATCAGAAAGGTGATTTTTTGTTGTAATATTTATTACACTTCTTTCTGTTAGTTTGGACTCAGCAATGACAAGAAGCCTAGGGTTTGGTTGCCCACAAGGCTTCTCAGCTGGGGATAAATGTGTTGAGCAAAGACTCCTAATTATTTTGAATGCCCCCCCCACCCCCACCCCCACCATTCCCATTTTAAATTAAAGTTAATCCTGTAACATATTTTTATTTGGTGGCAGTACCTCCACCGCTCTCAAAGAGTTAAAACACTCAAATGCCAAAGTCCCAGTAGAAGTGACATTATTCAGGCAGATCTTCAAATGAGAATTCAGAACATTCTAAACTGTTTTTTCTTTATTTGAAATTTGTGTAGAAACATCAGCTTCTCATTTTGTTTAAGGAAGATTTAATACAATCTAATTTGCAAATTGGGTGATTACCTCACTGCAACCACATTCACTTGACCTGATGCTTCTTCTCACTTTGAAGCACTCTCCTGATGCTGTCAGGCATGTTCATGTTGTGCAGTACAAATGATGTTCACACATGACAATGACATCAAGAACTCCTGGAAGCCCAGTTGCGTAAGTAAAATGACCAAATTACTGGATTAAATGATACAAATGGTGTACCAAGTCACAGGTATCTGTTGACTATAGTTAGTTATTTCAATGGTACTTCCAAAAAAAACTATCAAGATGTCTCTTAACTCAAATATTTATCATTCAATAGGCAACTAATGAGAATTTAAGGAGACATATGTGCGGACAATTAAAAAAAAGGTTCCTGCACCCATGATTTGTAAATCACAACCAGCAATCCTTCACATGCATAATTTATGATAATTTGAAAGTGAAATCCTGTTGGTGTTTCTAAATCTTCTGAAAGAGTTTTATTTGCAAATTGTTGGAAAAGCAAACCAATTTATCTAAAGGTGTTCATTTGGTGAGCTACTGATGTTGCAGTCTTGTATTCTCAAACCTGCCAGACTGTCAGCATTCCTTTTGTCATGCACCATTATTCAAACGGCTGCGTCCAATTACCTTCTCCTTAATTCTGTAATCTCAACCAGCAGATGCTTGCCTTGAGAAAGATTCCCTAGCAGAGAGCGGACGTTTTGAGATAAAAGAAATGGCAAAAGAGGGCTTGCTATTTCTAATCGCACGCTGTCCAGATTTTATCTGCACAGTCACTGTTTAAAGGTGACAAATACCTTTACTTGTATTTAATAACTCATCATGTTTCCCTTCTTTGCAATCAGAAAATTGTGTTTCTGAGAACATCCAGTTGACCTTTTTCAACTTCACTAATTCTGAAAAATAATTTATCAGTGGGTTTTATTGAGTTTCAACTCTGTTTAAATTTTTTCTTTATAAACACATTTACAGAGCCAATCTTCTCCAAATGGTCTGTCACATTTTCTTTTTTAAATGTTAAATTCTAATAAGTTGCTAATGAGTCTGTGCAGCCAGACAAATTAAACTTCTGTTTTTTTCCTATATTAAATTAATTTTCATCCTGCTGTACTGCTGGGTGCTGGAAATGTACACATTTCCGTAATGATCATTTTCCTCTACGGCACTTTTTATTTTTCTTTATCTTATGTTTGGTTTTGATGCACTCTGTTGCATATTCAGTAGTGCGTGCACAAAGTATATTGGAAAATCACTGAGCTGAGGTTAAGATGATTTTTTTTTGCAGTTTTACTTCTCCTCTTCTGTTCTAAAGGTGGTGACTCATGCAAAAGGTAGAGTGGATAGGAACTTAGGAGGAATAAGTTCAGAGGAACCATAGTGGTGTAAATAACATCCACTCCCATTTTTGCTCTTCAAGTGCTGAAAGAAGTCTCAAAGTGTTTAATATTAGAATGACAAAACTATCAATGTCAAGCAGGGGAGAAAAGGGAAATATGGAGAGGTTAAGGGGGAGGGACCAAAGCAATGGTCAGAAGAGGGGTTTGAGAAGCTTTTTAAAAGTAGAGTGGAGGTGGCAAAGTGAAGGGTAACGTGTAGGGAATTCCAGAGGGGAGGAATGTTGTAGCTGACCAACTGGCCACCAATGATGAAGCAGATGGAGCAATGAACAAAAAGAAGTCTGGTGCTAAAGGAATGAAAGATTTGAAGGGAATTAAGGTAAGACAAGATTAATAGGGTAGGGTGGGAGGAAGCCACGGAGGGATATGAAGGGAAAGACAGGAATTTTGAAGTCAACTTGATAAAGTACAAGTTGGCAGTAGAGCTTGCAGAGGATGGGGTGATGCAGTATTTTAAATAAGTTGAGGCTTGTGGAGGGTTGTGATAGGGAGTGCAGTACAGAAGTTGAGCCTCGAGATAATTAAAGCAAAGATAGGCCTCTTGGACTGGGGTGGGGGGAGGAAAGAAGTGTATGGGCACAGGAGGACAGTATTGCAGAGGTGGAAGAAAGCAGTGTCGATAATGGGGCAGTTATGGAGGGGAAGCTGAGCTTGGGGTCGAGCAGTATGTTAAGGTTCCACAATGCCTGACTCACCCTGATGTGGCAGCAGGAAGGTGGATGGAATCAAAGCCAGAGACAAGTAGGTGCTGATGGGATCCAAAAGCAATGGCTTTGGTTTTTCTGACATTGAGCCTGAGGAAATTTTGGCTCATCCAGGACTTGATGTTGGGCAGGCAATTGGAGAATGTAGCAACAGCCTTCGAATTGTTGAAGGAGGCAGAAGAGTGGGAACAGAGTGTCATGAGCATAAATGCAGAAGCTGACCCTGATCCCTTGCTCCCTGACGATGCCACCAAGGGGATGAAAAGGAGGGGACCAGGGATGGACCCGTTATGTAAACCATGGGTGACCATGTGGACAGAGAAGGAAAAGCTGCTGAAGTGCCTGTGTTGCGACAGATATGAGCAAACCTAGAAGGGAGCATTGCATGGATGTGAACTGCAGAGCAGCAATATTGAAGGAATATGGAATGGTCAGGTGATATCATAGGCAGCGGAGAAGTGGAGAGGCTGAAGAGGATGAGAAGGGACGGAAAGTCATAGTTGCAGTCACACAGAATGTCATAATGACTTTGACAAATGTATTTTTTCTGCTGTGGGCAGAAACAGATGGGAGGGACTCAAATGAGGAGTATCAATTAAAATGAAGAAAATCAAGAAAGGTTGTGTATAGAGTGGATGGAGGCTACGGTGAGGAAAGAATTTCTTATCAGAAGATGAACGTTTGGTGTTTCTTGTTGAGGAATGTGAAAGAGATGCTAGAATATCGGGTTGGGGGGGGGTTGGATGATTGTTCAGGGAAGGTCATGCCTTACAAATCTGATTGAATTCTTTGAGGAAGTGACAAGGCGGATTGATGAGGGTAGTGCAGTGGATTTTAGTAAGGCATTTGACAAGGTCCCACATGGCTGACTGGTCAGAAAGCTAAAGCCTATGGGATACAGGGAAATGTGGCGAATTGGATCCAAAATTGGCTCAGTAACAGGAAACAAAGGGTAAAAGTCAATGGATGTCTTTGCGAATGGAAATCTGTTTCCAGTGGTGTGCCACAGGGCTCAGTGTTGGGTCCCTTGCTGTTTGTGGTATATATTAACGATTTGGACTTGAATGTAAGGGGCATGATTGGCAAATTTGCAGACGACACAAAAATTGGCCGTGTAGTTGATAGTGAAGAGAATAGCTGTAGACTCCAAGAAGGTATCAATGGGTTGGCGGAGTGGCGGAAAAGTGGCAAATGGAGTTCAACCCGGAGAAATGTGAGGTAATGCACTTAGGGAGGACAAACAGTAAAAGGGAATACGCAGTAAACGGGAATATATTGAGAGGGGTAGCGGAAGTGAGAGACCTTGGAGTGCATGTGCACAGGTCCCTGAAGGTGGCAGTACAGGTAGATAAGGTTGTGAAGAAGGCATACGGGATGCTCTCCGTTATTAGCCGAGGTATAGAATACAAAAGCAGGGATATAACGATGGAACTGTATAAAACGCTGGTAAGGCCACAGCTGGAGTATTGTGTGCAGCTCTGGTCACCACATTACAGGAAGGATGTAATTGCTCTGGAGAGAGTGCAGAGAAGATTTACAAGAATGTTGCCAGGGCTTGAAAGTTGCAGCTACGAGGAGAGATTGGATAGGCTGGGATTGTTTTCCTTGGAATAGAAGAGGCTGAGGGGAGACTTGATTGAGGTGTACAAAATTATGAGGGGCCCAGATAGAGTAGACAGGAAGTACCTGTTTCCCCTAGTGGAGAGTTCAAGAACTAGAGGACATAGATTTAAGCTGATTGGCGGAAGGCTTAGAGGGGACATGAGGAAAAACTTTTTTACCCAGAGGGGGGTGGGTGTATGGAATTCACTGCCCGAATTGGTGGTAGAGGCAGGGACTCTCAACTCTTTTAAAAAGTACCTGGACCTGCATCTAAAGTGGTGTAAGCTGCAGGGCTACGGACCAGGTGCTGGAAGGTGGGATTAGAATGGGCACCTGGTTGTTCTTCGAGCTGGCGGGGACACGAAGGGCCGAATGGCCCACTTCTGTGCTGTATCTTTTCTATGGTTCTATGGTTCTAATAGCCGTCACACATACAAGAGTATTATCAAAGTCTTAGATGTTTGAAGTTTAAGTCTTCATAAAAAGTTAAGAGTTGTTGTGAGGAAGTATGCACTAGATGAAGAAGGACCAAGGGTACAGCCATCAAAGGCAGTGGCTGTAAGTTGAGCTTGTGAGAGACATGAGGGAGGGGGGGGATGATTTTCATCTCCCAGTAGAAAAAGGGCTAGAGATGGGTGGAGAGAGAGCAATGGCCACCCAGACAAGCCTGCGGGCATCCCATCCCATTTTCTCGATCATCCCTCATTTGAGGTGAGCTGCCAGTACAAAATGCGCTACCCAAAGGCAGCTTGCCAATTAAAAGCAGAACATCTGACGCTGCAGTGGTTTTTTAAGAGCCTGCAGCAGTTTAAAGGGGAGGTGCTTTTTTGTGGCCCAAACAGAGCGATGTCTATGGGCAAGAAGATTCCAGCAGGGCTCCAAGGTTTTCAGATGCAGCCATAGAGGTGCTGGTGGAGCAAATTCACAATAGAAAAGAAATCCTCTTCCCCTCAAATGGCGGATAGGTATCACGGCAAATTGGTGAAGGGGCATGGCAAGAGGTGACACAACATGTGAATGGCACCAGCATTTTCTCCAGGATCTGGCTGCGGTGCCGAAAGAAATTTAATTATCTTACCAGGGGTGCCAAAGTAAGACTCTTCTTCATATCTCTCATACTTTCTGCACAGAGAGTGTTTCTGTAGTAACTGGCGATCCTGCAATATTTGTTGACATGAATATCAATTTTGGTTTGTGGGCATATGCTGTTAATTGTAGGGTGGAAGCACTAGGGCATTGGGATCTATTGTTGGATATGACTGTTAATGCAGGGAAGCACAGGTTGTTCTGCTGAAGTTCTCTTCATTGAGTTGCTGCCAAGCAGTTTGACCCCTCCTGCATCTTTGCCATCCTCTGTCATCAATGTTCTCTTCCTCATCACGCTGAAGGTCTTCCTCCAATGATGGCTCCACACGTTGTCCCCATTGCATAGCAAAGATATGTAGCATACAGCAAACCACAATTATACGGGACATTCTCTCTGGGCTGTATTGCAAGAAGCCACCAGACTTGTCCAGGGATCTGAATCACTGTTTAAGGACGCAAATGGGCTGCTTAACGAGATCCCTTGTTGACCCATGGTTTGATTGTAGCAGAGTTTCGCAGCCAACCGTGGACTCCTAAGAGACGTCATAAGCCACATATGCAAGAGCTAGCCCTTATCTCCAAGCAGCCAGACTTTAACTTGCTGTTCAGGGACAAATAGTGGGGGTAAGGACGATTGACACAATATAAAGGTATTACAGCAGCTGCCAGGAAAGCAGGCGCAGACCAGCATGATGCATTGCTGATCATCGCACACCAGTTGCACATTAATAGAGTGGAAGCCCTCATGTGGAAGTCCCCATGAAGAAACTGTACCTATGAAGAACGGAGAGAAACATGATAGGCATGGCAGAGTACGGGTTACCAGTAATTTCATTGAAAGCTTTGGATAATAGACTACAAATTTAAACATCTAAACCTCAAGGTAGCATTATTAGATTTAATGCCAGGCTGGTATATTTTCTTATGCATATTATCTGTTTGCATAAGGTTTACATTTTAGAACTTTCCAGATGGACCAGTCAAAAACTACTTTGTGTTTACTCTTTGCATAAATACAATTTCCTTATTTATATTGGATGTATATGTAATGGCAGAAAAGCTTAAATTTAAAAAAAAGATATAAGCCCCAAATTCCCACACAGTGAGTCTTTACATTGTTGGATAATGAGTTGCGCCTGTCATTGGGCTGGAGAAGTATTTACACCTGAATTTCCTGCATCAGCTCATTTCATATCCATTGGAGTAGTGATCGGTTTAAAACCCCTGTAAAATGGGTGTAATCTGCTGGGGTACGTGGAAATTAGAGTGCAGCCTTTAAAAATCCAGCTCTGGCTGAAGATCACCACAGCAGGCTGGGGAACAGCAGGTAAAGAATGACAGTGTTTGGCTCATTTACTTGACTGTCAGCTACCTTAATTGAATTTTTTTGTGCCAACTTTCAAGAATATCTACCACAGGAGCAACTGACATAGGCAGCCAAATAAGGGACCAGAGCATTGCATAGATGTTATAATTTTACAAAGTCTTTTCAATGAAATTGAGCTTGGAGTACACAAACTGCTAAGTGTCCACAGCAGGAAACTTGTCAGAAATATCACTTGTGCCGTGTGGAGGGAAGTGGCACTGACACAATGGGCCGACTCTCACGCAGGACTGCAGATCAGTGCCACAAAAAGTTCAATGGCCTGACTAAGGCAAGCAATGTAACACACTTTTACTTTCTTGGGCACCCTGGGCGCCATCTGTATAATTAATCCTGAACAACAGACGCTAGTTAAGGGGAGTGTTAATGCAGGATCTTAACAACAATTACTGGTATATACACCCTAAAATCTCTTCCTGCACAGGGTGATAGCCACATATTTCTCTCTCATGCCACTTGGCACACACTCAGCTACTAGCCTTCACCTAATTTACTAGATCTTGTTGCAGGAGAAAATGGCGGACAATGCCCACGAAATGCAGGCCACCGGAAGGCACAGCCTCAACTTGAAACACTTCATGCTCCACAAGAAGCAGCCCTTGGAGCTGCTGTGGAAGATTGCAAGGTTGGGGGCATATTGTCGGCACCAGATTAGCAACTGAGAACCAACACTATCACTGTGCCATCCCTGTGAAGCATCACACAGCCATGAGCTTCCATTCCCTTTTATACCTCCTTAATAACAAGGAAATAATGCTCATCTATTCTTAGCTTGTACCCTCTTTTCCTGTATGTCAACTGTAGAAAAGTGGGCACAAGAGGAGGAAGTTGATGGCGATGAGGAGCAAAGACACAACTACTTCCTTGTAAACTAGGATGATAATGAGAAAAATGAGGAGGATAATGATGAAGAGGGAGATGATGGAGATCAATTTGGACTCAAGCCCATCCATGAGTTCCTACAGAGACCTCCTGCCTAGTGTCCTTCTGCCACAGCTCCCTTGAACTGACTCTCTGCATCACTTGCTTCTTCACAGCAGCTCAGATACTTTCACCCTGGAAAACTAAATAGAGTTAGCGAGAATGTGGCACCGAGCATTTGACAGAGCTCAAGGGAGCCAGAGGAGTGGGAAATGGGTGAGGACATGCCACCTTCCCAGTGGAGGCTGAGGAAAATGCTTTCTGTGGCTTTAAAGTTGTAGGATCCACATCTCATGGGTATAGGTACTGCAGCCTGCCTGATATTACAGAAATTCCCCCATGGCTGCCTGATATGAGACTGTGCTATTTAAGTTGAGTGTGGTGGTCACCTTTATAGTTACACAGCGTGTGGTGCAAACGGATGACAGACACTACAGATCCTGATGCAGTAGGTGGTAGAGCTGTCGTATTGCCTCTTTGTGAAGCACACTTTTCTTATACACATTTCCTCATTAAGGCCCTCAAATTGCCTGTATATTCTTTTGGGGTGGGGGTTGGGGGTGCAATATCTATGGGGTGCCTCCTCCTTAATTGCTGCCTGACTCTCTTCTGCTCGATCCTGTGCTGCTGCTCCTCCTCCTCCATGATAATGGTATACAAGGGTAATCCCATAGTGAATGCCATACCTGCTCCTGAGAAGCCCTCACTTTTAGTGGGCGTAGGGGGCTGAAAATCTACTGATGGTCTTCCTGTCAGGGGGCAATTTTGACTTTGGATGATAGTGTAAAATGGACGATATAGATTTCAATGGAAATGAAAATCAGAAGAAATGTATAACGGCTGGATCGATATCGCCCATTTTATACTATCACCCAAAATTAAAATGACCCCCTGAGAAGCAGGTCCAGAATGGCAAAAATGTGCTGCAAAAAGCCATTCCCAGCTATAGAAATCGCCACTTAAACTCTCTGCACCCTTCAGGCTCAGAAATTCCCTCACTTTTTTTTTATTCGTTCACGGGATGTGGGCGTCGCTGGCAAGGCCGGCATTTATTGCCCATCCCTAATTGCCCTCGAGAAGGTGGTGGTGAGCCGCCTTCTTGAACCGCTGCAGTCCGTGTGGTGACGGTTCTCCCACAGTGCTGTTAGGAAGGGAGTTCCAGGATTTTGACCCAGCGACAATGAAGGAACGGCGATATATTTCCAAGTCGGGATGGTGTGTGACTTGGAGGGGAACGTGCAGGTGGTGTTGTTCCCATGCGCCTGCTGCCCTTGTCCTTCTAGGTGGTAGAGGTCGCGGGTTTGGGAGGTGCTGTCGAAGAAGCCTTGGCGAGTTGCTGCAGTGCATCCTGTGGATGGTGCACACTGCAGCCACAGTGCGCCGGTGGTGAAGGGAGTGAATGTTTAGGGTGGTGGATGGGGTGCCAATCAAGCGGGCTGATTTATCTTGGATGGTGTCGAGCTTCTTGAGTGTTGTTGGAGCTGCACTCATCCAGGCAAGTGGATAGTATTCCATCACACTCCTGACTTGTGCCTTGTAGATGGTGGAAAGGCATTGGGGAGTCAGGAGGTGAGTCACTCGCCGCAGAATACCCAGCCTCTGACCTGCTCTCGTAGCCACAGTATTTATATGGCTGGTCCAGTTAAGTTTCTGGTCAATGGTGACCCCCAGGATGTTGATGGTGGGGGATTCGGCGATGGTAATGCCGTTGAATGTCAAGGGGAGGTGGTTAGACTCTCTCTTGTTGGAGATGGTCATTGCCTGGCACTTATCTGGCGCGAATGTTACTTGCCACTTATGAGCCCAAGCCTGGATGTTGTTCAGGTCTTGCTGCATGCAGGCTCAGACTGCTTCATTATCTGAGGGGTTGCGAATGGAACTGAACACTGTGCAGTCATCAGCGAACATCCCCATTTCTGACCTTATGATGGAGGGAAGGTCATTGATGAAGCAGCTGAAGATGGTTGGGCCTAGGACACTGCCCTGAGGAACTCCTGCAGCAATGCCCTGGGGCTGAGATGATTGGCCTCCAACAACCACTACCATCTTCCTTTGTGCTAGGTATGACTCCAGCCACTGGAGAGTTTTCCCCCTGATTCCCATTGACTTCAATTTTACTAGGGCTCCTTGGTGCCACACTCGGTCAAATGCTGCCTTGATGTCAAGGGCAGTCACTCTCACCTCACTTCTGGAATTCAGCTCTTTTGTCCATGTTTGGACCAAGGCTGTAATGAGGTCTGGAGCCGAGTGGTCCTGGCGGAACCCAAACTGAGCATCGGTGAGCAGGTTATTGATGAGTAAGTGCCGCTTGATAGCACTGTCGACGACACCTTCCATCACTTTGCTGATGATTGAGAGTAGACTGATGGGGCGGTAATTGGCCGGATTGGATTTGTCCTGCTTTTTGTGGACAGGACATACCTGGGCAATTTTCCACATTGTCGGGTAGATGCCAGTGTTGTAGCTGTACTGGAACAGCTTGGCTAGAGGCGCAGCTAGTTCTGGAGCACAAGTCTTCAGCACTACAGCTGGGATGTTGTCGGGGCCCATAGTCTTTGCTGTATCCAGTGCACTCAGCCGTTTCTTGATATCACGTGGAGTGAATCGAATTGGCCGAAGACTGGCTTCCGTGATGGTGGGGATATCGGGAGGAGGCTGAGATGGATTATCCACTCGGCACTTCTGGCTGAAGATGGTTGCAAACGCTTCAGCCTTGTCTTTTGCACTCACGTGCTGGACTCCGCCATCATTGAGAATGGGGATGTTTGCAGAGCCTCCTCCTCCCGTTAGTTGTTTAATTGTCCACCACCATTCACGACTGGATGTGGCAGGACTGCAGAGCTTTGATCTGATCCGTTGGTTGTGGAATCGCTTAGCTCTGTCTATAGCATGTTGCTTCCGCTGTTTAGCATGCATGTAGTCCTGAGTTGTAGCTTCACCAGGTTGGCACCTCATTTTGAGGTACGCCTGGTGCTGCTCCTGGCATGCTCTTCTACACTCCTCATTGAACCAGGGTTGATCCCCTGGCTTGTTGGTAATGGTAGAGTGAGGAATATGCCGGGCCATGAGGTTACAGATTGTGCTGGAATACAATTCTGCTGCTGCTGATGGCCCACAGCGCCTCATGGATGCCCAGTTTTGAGCTGCTAGATCTGTTCTGAATCTATCCCATTTAGCACGGTGGTAGTGCCACACAACACGTTGGATGGTGTCCTCAGTACGAAGACGGGATTTCATCTCCACGAGGACTGTGCGGTGGTCACTCCTACCAATACTGTCATGGACAGATGCATTTGCGACAGGTAGATTGGTGAGGACGAGGTCAAGTAAGTTTTTCCCTCGTGTTGGTTCGCTCACCACCTGCCGCAGGCCCAGTCTAGCAGCTATGTCCTTCAGGACTCGGCCAGCTCGGTCAGTAGTGATGCTACCGAGCCACTCTTGGTGATGGACATTGAAGTCCCCCACCCAGAGTACATTTTGTGCCCTTGCTACCCTCAGTACTTCCTCCAAGTGGTGTTCGACATGGAGGAGGACTGATTCATCAGCTGAGGGAGGACGGTAGGTGGTAATCAGCAGGAGGTTTCCTTGTCCATGTTTGACCTGATGCCATGAGATTTCATGGGGTCCAGAGTCAATGTTGAGGACTCCCAGGGCCACTCCCTCCTGACTGTATATCACTGTACCGCCACCTCTGGTGGGTCTGTCCTGCCGGTGGGACAGGACATACCCAGGGATGGTGATGGAAGAGTCTGGGACGTTGGCTGAAAGAAATGATTCTGTGAGTATGGCTATGTCAGGCTGTTGCTTGACTAGTCTGTGGGACAGCTCTCCCAATTTTGGCACAAGTCCCCAGATGTTAGTAAGGAGGACCTTGCAGGGTCGACTGGGCTTGGTGTTTTGCCGTTGTTGTGTCCGGTGCCTAGTGGTCCGATGCCGGGTGGTCCGTCCGGTTTTATTCCTATTATGACTTTTCGTAGCGAGATTTTACAACTGAGTGGCTTGCTAGGCCATTTCAGAGGGCAATTAAGAATCAACCACATTGCTGTGGGTCTGGAGTCACTTCCCCCTATCTCCGCTGATACTGGCAACAGCTGTGATTTATAACTCTTAGTCTAAGTTACCATGAGTGCTTTGCAAGTGTAAAAGCAGGAAACTTGCAGCATCACTGGCCCTCATTAGCATATATTTAAATGAGGTAACTCAGAATTTGGTGGGCGGATCGTGGGAAAGGCCAAAAAATGCAAGAGAATTCAGGGGGATCAATTTGGGGGCAGAAAACCCACAGATATGGATTCCACACCATTTTCCTTCAAAAAAAGTATTTTTGGCCTGACTGCACTGAAATTATGCTGCATATCGCATCCCCCATTGGGTTTCCGCATAGATAGATAGAAGAACACAATAGTTCTGCGTGATGCTGATTTGGTCAGTTTACTGTCAGTTTTTAAAATTTTTGTAGTGTGAAAAAGACATTGGAAATCTTGTGAAGCAAGTTTAGAACCTGAGGCAGGAGTTTAGCTGTTTCAGCTGTCCTAATGTTGGGTACCATAATCTGTTTCTAAAGTATATGGTGCCCAATAGATGCAGGAATACAATCTGTGGCAATGGAAATTAGAAAGAATATTTTTTGTTGTATTAAAATAATATGATTATTTCCCCTTTACTAGCGAATTCAGTGTAGTTTGGGAGCTTGTTCCCTTGTCCATTTGACTAAACTCGTCTATGCCAGCGTTTATGCTCCACACGAGCCTCCTCCCTCCCTACTTCATCTAACCCTACCAGCATATCCTTCTATTCCTTTCTCCCTCATGTGCTTATCTAACTTCCCCTTAAATGCATCTATGCTATCCTGTTGGAGTGGAATGTACCATGGCAACAGGATCCATGAGATGGAAAAACAAACTATGCAGGAGACTTCTCTGTTCGTAAGATTTTTTTAATATCAAGAGCTGAGAATGGAATACTTGTATGAAGAGAGAAACAGTGGATTCAGGACATGCCTGTCTGCACATACATTGGCTGTAATTCAACAGAAAGGCTTCACTGCGTTTTGATGTGGCATTTCACTTAGTCAGAAAAAATAGGGTGAATAAATAGGGTGGCTGCAGGCCATCCACAGAGTGTACAGAGTTTCAACTGTGTTACTGCATGTAGGCAAAAGAATTTGTATACCATAAAAATGACAGAAACACCATGATTAACCCAGAGCTCGCCCCAATTATGGTATAATTTGTGTTCCAGCTTTGGTATTGTCAGCACTCTGAGAGAAACATGGTAATTATCATAATTTTCAAACTCATACACACGGATAGAAAGATCTTTCACAGAATGTCATTGAATTATTTGCACAAAAGAAAAATCAAAGCAGAACTGGTTTGCAGAAGGAAAGGTTTAGTTTTATGTCATTTTGTCCAATTATATAGTCACTGGACCAACTCTCTAATCAGCAGTTTTTCTCCATTTATTTTTTTATGTTTCAAGCTCTATATTTGCAAAATTTTTCTCTACAGCAGCTCATACGTGATTAATCTTCCATGAGACACCAAAACGAGAAATGCCAGTGACAAAATTCAACTTCATGGTGAAGTTATAGCCCTGAGCCTACACCTTTCTCTAGTTTCTCTCCTATCTCTCCTCGTGCCCCCTCCGAACTCATTGTGTCCATGAGACCCACCTTCTGCTCCCTTGACCCCATTCCCATTAAACTGCTGACCATCAAACTTCCCTATCTGGCATACATAGTAGCCGACATTGTAAATGGTTCATCTCCTCAGGTACTTTCCTCCCCCCTTTCAAAACCACCATCATCAACCCCTCCTCATAAAACACACCATCCACCTTGTTCTTGCAATTTATCATCCCTACTCCACCCTTCAATTCCTCTCCAAAGTCCTTGAATATATTGTTGCCTCCCAAATCCCCTGGAGTCTACCAAGGTCATCCTAGGCCCTCTCCTCTTTCTCATCTATATGCTGCCCCTTGGCGACATCATCCAAAGATATGGGGTCAGCTTCCACATGTATACTGACGACATTCAGCTCTACCTTTCCACTACATCTCTCAACCTTTCTACTACCTCTGTGTTGTCAGACTGCTTGTCCGACATCCAGTATTGGATAAGCTACAATTTTCTCCAGTTAAACTTTGGGAAGACTAAAGGCATCACCTTTGGTCCATAGAACAAATTCTGTACTTTAACATCAATGGCATCCCCTACCCAACCACTGTCTCAGGTTGAACCAGACGGTTTGCAATCTCGGCATCCTATTCAATCCGATTTCTTATCCTCTCCATCACAAAGACCACCTACTCCCATCTCTGTTATATTGCTCATCTCCAGCCCTGCTTCTCCCAATCTACTGCTGAAACTGTCATCCATGTATTTGTCACCTCCAGACTCGACTATTCGAATGCTCTCCTGGCTCGCCTCCCATCCTCCATGCTCAATAAACTTCAGCTCATCCAAAACTCCATTGCCCGAATCCTATCCTGCACCAAGTCCAATTCACCCATTAACCCTGTCCTTGTTGGCGCCTACATTGGCTCCTGAACTCCTAATGCCTCAAATTTAAAATTCTCATTCTCATGTTTAAAATCATTTTTGCTTTGGCACTCCCTACCTTGGTATCCTCCTCTAGCCCTACAACCCTCCAGAACTCTCCATTCCTCTGACTTTGACCTTTTGTGCATCCCACCCTTGCCTTTGTCCCACCATTGGTGACTGTGCCTTCAGCCATTCTGGTCCCTTGCTCTGGAATTACCTCCTTAAACCTCTATGCCTCTCCACCTCCCTCTCATCCTTTAAGATTTTCCTTAAAACCCTCCAGTTTGAGCAAGGTTTTGGTCACCCTTCCTAAAATCTCCTTCTTTGGCCCAGCATCCACTTTGTCTGATTACGTCTCCGTGAAGCACCTTTCCACATTAAAGGTGCCATATAAATGCAAGTTGTTATTGTTTTTACAGCCAAACTTCTTAAAATTACACTTTGAACTAGGGTATATTGTCCAATCGGCAAATGGATATGGACCTAGAAATTTGGCTGTGCAGTGCCGATTTTTTTGGGCGTTAAGCACCTCCTAAGCGTATGCACATTTCCGGCCCAAGGTGTATTGCCCGCCATTTTGGATAAGGTAGTTGCGTCGGGAGCGCATATCGGGAACATTCAAAGGTAGTATAATTTATTTAAATTAGGGTCCTGCAATTCGTGCATAATGCTAACTGGGAGAAAGGCCCCATATTTACCTGAATGTGGAGCTCCTCACGACCACACATTAAAAGACCGCGGGCTGCTCCCCCACTCCTCTGGCCCAATTTCTACTTCACGAGGTGAGCTCACTCTTACACTCCGCAGCTCCCCATGTTCTTGGAAATAAGGCCCAAGACCCAATATCTTGGGCCTCACCATTCAGGCGCAGGGACTGTACCATGCATGCCCTGCTTGCCCAATAATGGGTTTGCCCGAATTTCTAGGCCATGAAAGCTTAATGACCTAACACTATATACTCGTATTATTCATTTTATTTAGGCTGCATTATCCCGTTTATTATATTTTATCAGGTTTAATGCCTGCTTAAAAGTGGAGCACAGAGGAATGTAGTATGAATACATTTAGTTTTCGTACTCAGTTTTATCTGACTGCTTTGAAAGCCTTGTAACCTGTTTTGTCCCACCCCCAACCCCCTTGATATTTGACACTCAAGTTCTTAGTTTAATTTTTACTGCCACTGGTGGTATTTCTAAATAAGGTGACGCTTTGGGATTCATCGACATGTTGTGATTTAAAAAAAAGCAAGGTAAACAAGGTCGACAGGTTAATTGAACCATGAAAGAGGATTAGGTGACAATTATTTCAAAACAACTAATTAAACTTTGATGCTTTCATTGAAATGGTTTCTGTTACTTCCTTCAATAACCTTGGAAATGTTTATTTTAGAATTTATTTTAATTGTACATTATTTTCATATGTTAAACATTTTCTGACTAGCTCAGAGGTATTCTGTAGTTAGGAATTATGTGGCTCTGCTGTCAACAATTTAGCAAATATAAATGACTGATGTTTTCCTAATATTTTTTCCTTCTCTCCTAAGAATGCTCTTGGTTGTGGTTCGATGGGTACCAGCAGCCCTCTGCTATCTCACCCAAGTGGCCATTTTCACATGTGAGCCAAGGCAGTGGATGTTGGCAAGCTGTCTGATAATTGGGAACATCCATAGCCAAAATTATCCTGTCCTCATTCCACTTGCATACTTTCGAACATGGGTCACTGGGTAGCAATTGGGAGTGGGGACGATAGTTGATTTGCCACCTTAACCCAATCTCAAGGTACTGTGACCAAATGTAGAGCATTTTTTTTAAAGCCCTCTAAATTCCAGTAGGGCTCCTTTACCCCAATAATGAAAGCTATTACTTTGCATATGGGTGAGGCTGCACAAACTGCAGTTGCATGTTTCCATCCACAAGCAGCTTGGTGCTATTCCCAGGCAGCCTGTATTGCAGTTACATTGAGTTACATGGGGCTCAACTTTGAAATGGTGGCGGGTTGGCAGCAGGGGTTGGGGGGTCGTGGTTAAGGTGTGTGGAAGTGCATGAAGGGATACTTGACCATATTAACTCTTTATTAACTCACATGATAGGATTAGCCACAAACACACAGTAAGCACAATTGTGTAATTGCGTTTGAGCCTTGGTATGTTGATAATTAAGCCTAGCACAGCCTGGCCTTCCTTGAGATAAGGACAGAGTATAATAATTATAGAGTTGATGAATGGCCATGAAGCCTTGAGACTGGCTCCAGCCTTACTGATAACAAGGAACAGAAATGTAGAGAGAAAGAAAATAGCTGACATCTGCTCAGGCCTACGTGATGGCTATGGATTTTCGGGGGCAGGCTCACTACTTGATTGACCAACTACCTGAGCCAATAAAGAATGTACTTGTACGCCCATATTCTGTAACAGGTGGGCGTTGCCTAATGAATTGTATAAACATGAGCTGTTTCATTGACTCGGCGAAGTTGTACCCTCAACCATTGTTTGAGGTGCACTTCCATTTGTATACAAGTTGGGGTTCAATAAAGTTTCTCCTTGTACTACTCAGTTTGGGTGTTAATGCATTTGTATAGTGTTAAGTTTCGTCAGGTGCACGGGGCAAATCCGAATAAAAAAAATTAACGTTTCCGACGCGATCGCAATGTAGTTGATGGTGATTAAGGTTCTTTCCGGGTTTCGCGCCCGGCAGCCAGCCTGATTTACAGGCTGGCTGCTGATAGGAGCTGCAACACCAGGGTTAGGGGGGAAGAGAAAGACAGAGAACGAGACGTCATCCGGCACTGGAACGGAAGATCGGGGGGGGGGAAGAGTGGAAGATCGGGGGTGGGGGGAGAGGGGAAGATCGGGGGGGGAGGAGAGGGGAAGATCAGGGGGACATCGGGGGGATGAAGAAGGGGAGATGGGAGGGATATCACGGGGGGGAAGAGGGGGAGATCGGAGAGGGGGACATTGGACATCAGAGCAGGGTGGAAAGGTAGGTTGATTTTGTGTTTTAACTTTGTGCAATGGTTTGTTATTTAATTTATTTCATTTCTTTTTGCCTGATCTGGCCCTTCACACCTGGTTTCACCAGGCGTGAATCAGAAGCCGTGGGAAAGCCGCCCAGGAAAATTAAAAATCATTCTGTCTACCTAATATGCCACATGTAAAGTGCCTTAAGTACCTCAATGAGGTACATTTGTTTTTTTAACTATTAACTTCTGGATTCAGGATGCCCACACAGCTGCGTCTGTGGGGAACTCGGAAGTCGACGGGTTGGAGCTGGCTTCTGAACCCGCTGTGCATTTCTGCAATTTTCACAGCCTCCCCCTCCCCGCCCCCGATGCACCCCAATTTAAGTTTAAAATTGAACCCATCGAGTCTACAGCACAGAAACAGGCCATTCGGCCCAACAGGTCTATGTCGGCGCTAATGCTCCACAACAGCCTCCTCCCTCCCTACTTCATCTAATCATATCAGAATACCCTTCTCTTCTTTTCTACCAAATTTGCTTATCTAGTTTGCCTTAAAATGCATCTATGCTATTTGCCTCAACTATTCCTTGTGGTAGCACGTTCCACATTCTTACCACTAAAGAAGTTTCTCCTTAATTCCCTATTGGATTTATTAGTAACTATCTTATATTTCTGACCTCTAGTTTTGGACTCCCCCATAAGTAGAAACATTTTCTCTACGTCCAGCCTATCAAACCCTTTCATTATTTTAAAGACCTCTATCAGGACACCCCTTAGCATTTGCTTTTCTGGAGAAAAGAGCCCCAGCCTGTTCAGTCTTTCCTGATGAGTATAAGCTTTCAGTTCTGGTATCATCTTTATGAATCTTTTTCACACCTTTTCCAATGTCTCTATATCCTTTTATAATATGGAAACCAGAACTGTGCACAATAATCCAAGTGAGGTCTAACCAAGGTTCTATACATGGTTAACATAATGTCCCTGTATTTCAATTCTATCCCTTTAGAAATGAACCCCAGTGCTTGATTTGCCTTTTTTGTGGCCTTATTAACCTGCGTTACTACTTTTAGTGATTTGTGTATCTGTACCCCGAGATCCCTTTGCTCCTCTACCCCATTTAGATCCTTATTATCCAAGCAGTATGTGTCCTCCTTATTCTTCCTACCAAAATGTACCACCTCATGCTTATCTATATTGAAATTCATTTGCCAATTACACACCCTGCAAGTTACACATTCTGCAAGTTTATTAATGTCTTCATGCATTTTGACGCATTCTTCCTTTGTATTAACTACATCCCCAATTTGATGTTGTCGACAAATTTTCAAATTGTACTTTCGATTCCCGAGTCCAAATCATTTATGTAAATTGTGAATAACAGTGGCTCCAGCACCAATTCCTGTGGAACACCACTTCCCACCTTTTGCCAATGTGAGTAGTTACCCTTAACCCCTACTTTCTGTTTTCTGTTTTGTAGCCAGCTTGCTATCCATTCTGCTACCTATCCCCTGACTCCACATGCTCTGATCTTAGTCATGAGTCTACAATGTGGTACCTCATCGAAGGCCTTTTGAAAATCCAAATATATTACATATTGGTGATGCCAGAGGACTGGAGAATTGCAAATGTTACACCCTTGTTCAAAAAAGGGCATAAGGATAATCCCAGCAACTATAGGCCAGTCAGTTTAACCTCAGTGATGGGGAAACTTTTAGAAACGATAATCCAGGACAGAATTAACAGTCACTTGGATGAATGTGGATTGATTAGAGAAAGCCAGCATGGATTTGTTAAAGGCAAATTGTGTTTAACTAATCTGATAGAGTTTTTTGATGAGGTAACAGAGAGTGTAATGGAGGGCAATGCAGTTGATGTGATGTACATGGACTTTCAAAAGGCGTTTGATCAAGTGCCGCATGGTAGGCTTATCATCAAGATTATGGCTCATGGAATAAAGGGGGCAGTAGCAACTTGGATACAGAATTGACTAAGTGAAAGGAGCAGAGAGTAGTGGTGAACAGTTGTTTTTCGTACTGGAGGGAGTTGTACAGTGGTGTTCCCCAGGGGTCAGTGCTGGGACCACTGCTTTTCTTGATATATATTAATGACTTGGACTTGGGTGTACAGGGCACAATTTCAAAATTTGCAGATGACACAAAATGTAGAAGTGTAGTAAACAATGAGGAGAACAGTGATAGACTTCAAGAGGATATCAACAGGCTGGTGGCATGGGCGGACAGGTGGCAAATGAAATTTAACGCGGAAAAATGTGAAGTGATACATTTCTTTAGGAAGAACGAGGAGAGGCAACATAAACTAGAGGGCACAACTCTAAAAGGGGTATAGGAACGGAGAGATCTGGGGGTAAATGTGCACAAATTGTTGAAGGTGACAGGGCAGGTTGAGAAAGCAGTTAAAAAAGCATACGGGATCCTGGGCTTTATAAATAGAGGCATAGAGTACAAAAGTACGGAAGTCATGATGAACCTTTATAAAACACTGGTTTGGCCACAACTGGAGTATTGTGTCTAGTTCTGGGCACCACATTTTAGGAAAGATATGAAGGCATTAGAGAGGGTACAGAAGAGATTTATTAGAATGATTCCAGGGATGAGGGACTATAGTTACGTGGATAGACTGGAGAAGCTGGGGTTGTTCATCTTGGAACAGAGACGGTTGAGAGGAGATTTGATAGAGTTATTCAAAATCATGAAGGGTCTAGACAGAATAGATAGAGAGAAACTGTTCCCATTGGTGGAAGGGTCAAGAACCAGAGGACATAGATTGGCAAAAGAATCCAAGGTGACATGAGGAAAAGTGGTTAAGATCTGGAATGCACTGCCCGAGGGGGTGGTGGAGGCAGATTCAATCATGGCCTTCAAAAGGGAACTGGATAAGTACTTGAAAGGAAAAACATTGCAGGTCTACGGGGATAGGGCGGGAGAGTGGGACTAGCTGGATTGCTCTTGCATAGAGCTGGCGCAGACTCGTTGGGCCAAATGGCCTCCTTTTGTGTTGTAGCCTTTCTGATTCTATGATTCTATGACTACATTACCCTTGTCTACTCTTTCTGTTACTTCTTTAAAGAATTCAATAAGGTTGGTCAAGCATGACTTCCCCTTCTGAAATCCATGCTGGCTACTCTTCATTATATTTTCATTTAAATCTTTGAGTAATGATTTCATTACCTTCCTACCAGTGATATTAAGATAACTGGTCTATAGTTCCCTGGACTTGTTCTATCTCCCTTTTGAAATATAGGATAACATTAGCTGTTCATCAGTCCTCTTGCAGTATTCCCTTTTCTAATTAATTTTTATATATATATACAATCATGCCTCTGCTATCGTTTCCCTAACTTCTATTAATGTGCGTGGATGCAATCTATTCAGAGAGGTTTTATCCTTTCTGTCTTAAATGTCTTTATATCTGTTTTGATCTCTTCTTCTAATTTCATGCCCACCGTGTTAGTGATGGATGTGATAGTCTCACACTACTGTCTGTTGCTCCAGTTGACCAGGAGGCAGTTTGCAAGCAGCTGGGATGGGTTGGATTGGGTTGACCCCATAAATCTCTAAAGTCTAGAATGGGGAACATCTAATGTGCTTTTAGGAGGATGTGACACATGGGAATTATTTAGAATAGATGCATCATGCTCTTTAGCTGTCACTGACAAAGGCACTCACTTCACACTAATAAAACTGAAATGGGATATTTTCATTATGAATCATATTTTGTTATAAAAAGCATTTTTCACTTTACAAACATTCAAAGTTTTTTTGCTCATTTATTTTTTTCAAATGCATTTCTTCTGAAATGGGACCAATAATACAATGCCAGCTGCCTGATGCGCTCTGCATCCTCTAATGCAGGTTCAGCTCCTGAACGCAAATTGTGCACAAGGCTCATTAGGGCCCCCAAAATTATGCAGATGAGTAAGTCTTCCCATAATGAGATTGAAGCTTCTGTGTAGTGCTCATTTTTAATTTTAACTCAGGGTGGCCCACTCCTTCCTACAAGGACACTGTTTCTTACTCAGCCCCTTTTTGTCTTTCAATGGTCAAATGCCTGTAAGGGGACTCAAATTCCGATACATTTCGAGTCTAAAAATTGGAAGTGCTTGATGGGCAACCATCAGCCCTTTACTGGCTGTTGCTGCCCAAAATACCAGCCCTAGACCTCCATGGTGCTCCCAGTGTGGCATATGCTATGCACTAGGAGCATCAAAAAATATTTAAATGAGCATGATCTCACATTTTAGCCACAGGCATGGCCATGACCTGATAAGCAACAATCCTTTACTACTGATCTGGTAATGCCGAGGCCTGGACTAAATCCAGAGAACCAGAGCTCAAATTGTTCCATGGCAGCCTTGGGTCAGTGGTCATGCTCTTACCTCTAAGTCAGGCGATCATGGGTTCAAATCCCACTCCAAGACACTTGAATACATAATCTAGGCTGATGCTCTGGTGCAGTGCCAAGGGAGTACTATTCAAAGTAAAAGCAGGTAAGTTCTCCCTGATGTCCTGGCCAATATTTATCTCTCAACCAACATCACTAAAAAAAACAGATGATCAGGTCAATATCTCATTGCTGTTTGTCAGACTTTGCTGTGTGCAAATTGGCTACCACATTACAACAGTGACTATACTTCAATGGTTGTAAGGTGCTTTGGAACATCCTGAGGTTGTAAAAAGGGTGCATGTAAATGTAAGTCTTTCTTTTATGGCAATTTGAGAATTTAAATTCAGTTTAAAAAATCTGGAAATAAAAAAGCTGGTATCAGTAAAAGTGACCATGAAGCTGTCAGATTGTTGTTGAAAACCCAACTGGTTCATTAATATCCTTTACGGAAGATAACCTGCTGTCCTTACATGGTCTGGCCTATATATGATTGCAGACCCACACCAATGTAGTTAACTCTTAAGTGCCCACTGAAGTGACCTAGCAAGCCACTCAGTTGTATTAAATCGCTACAAAGAATAGCCACAAAAACTGCAGTGGTTCAAGATGGAGAGTCACTAGCACCTTCTCTGGGCAACTAAGGATGGACAATAAATGTTGGCCTTGCCAACGAGACCCATAACCCAGGAATTAATAATAAAAAATATTTTTTTTAAACTGCCAGGGCCGCATTATTGGCCCAATATTTTCCTTTCAGTTAGATGCCGGTAAAGGTCAGTGGCGTCATTGCAGGGGATGGAACCCTTGCCAACATCAAGGAATCTTAGGACAAAGGTCTCTCTACTCAACCCTATCAAATTAAATTACCCCAACCGCAGATCAGCACCACCTATTGCATCATTTCCCTCATCAGGCATTCTAATGGACTTTGAGTGATTTAGTTAGATTGTTGAATTAGTGTTAATTTGTGCTGAATAATGGGCAGTTCTGTACTAGTTACTTGTGGCAATGAAGAACTGGGTTGGGAGCTCCATTTCACATAGGACACTTACGGACCCCTGAGAGACTCAACTTTCATCCCATTGGTCTGGAGAAGCTTGAAACAAATATCCTAGATATAAAAATTAAATTGCCTACATGGCAAACTAAAAAAAATAGCAACAGTTGACACATGCCAAAAAAGCTAACAACTCAAAAACTGCCCTGAAAGTGCAGTGGGCATAGACTTGTCATAACCTAAGTGCAAGTACATTCAATATATTATTACTTACTTAGTGGAAGATTGTGGCAAAAATTGTGTGAGTATTTTCCCTCATGTCTTGTAGAGAAATTGTGGGCTATTGTGAATATGTACTGATATTCTCTGTTGTTAAGTCTGATAAAGTATTTCTCCTGTTATCACAGTGATACAGATGCACTCATCTCCCCCTATCCTCAGTGGTGATGTGCTCGTTTTAGAGGTAGGTACATTGTACATCATGAATAGATGAGCATGTTCCCATAGAAAATTTAAATTTTTGATGTTTTACTTTATTTATGAGCATTTTGGAATGGATTTATATACAGGCATTTATTATGATGTGTGTACTACTTCATAGTGTGCAAAAACACGACAAACTATTAAAACTTACACAACAGACTCCCCTGATATTCAGTGAGTAGTGGTAGACCAGGAAGGTCAGTTCCTAAAAGCCATCCAACCATCATCAGCAGACAAGCCCTTGAAGCCAGCCAGCCATCTACCACCACCACCCAACCAGTTTGTCCACAGCCATCCAACTAGCAACTGCCAGCCATCAGAAGCCTGCCAGGCACTACCAACTTATCATGCATGCCAACTGTCCACATTTGATAAGTCTGTATTTGTAGACCAAAATTAGCATAGACTAGGCATTTTCTCCCCAGCAATTTTTGCCACAATCTTCCAAAAGTAAGTGATAATATAGAAGTGGTTATAGTTAACATAAAAATTAAACATTTTCCATGGCAGCATAGGAACAGGAGTAGGCCATTCAGCCTCTCGTGCCTGCTCCGCCATTTGATAAGATCATGGCTGATCTGTGATCTAGCTCCATATACCTGCCTTTGGCCCATATCCCTTAATATCTTTGGTTGCCAAAAAGCTATCTATCTCACATTTAAATTTAGCAATTGAGCTAGTATCAATTGCCGTTTGCGGAAGAGAGTTCCAAACTTCTACCACCCTTTGTGTGTAGAAATGTTTTCTAATCTCACTCCTGAAAGGTCTGGCTCTAATTTTTAGACTGTGCCCCCTACTCCTAGAATCCCCAACCAGCGGAAATAGTTTCTCTCTATCCACCCTATCCGTTCCCCTTAATATCTTATAAACTTTGATCAGATCACCCCTTAACCTTCTAAACTCCAGAGAATACAACCCCAATTTGTGTAATCTCTCCTCGTAACTTGATCCTTGAAGTCCAGGTAACATTCTAGTAAACCTACGCTGCACTCCCTCCAAGGCCAATATATCCTTCCGAAGGTGCGGTACCCAGAACTGCTCACAGTACTCCAGGTGCAGTCTAACCAGAGTTTTGTATAGCTGCAGCATAACTTCTGCCCCCTTGTACTCCAGTCCTCTAGATATAAAGGCCAGGATTCCATTAGCCTTATTGATTATTTTCTGCACCTGTTCATGACACTTCAATGATCTATGTACCTGAACCCCTAAGTCCCTTTGGACATCCACTATTTTTAACTTTTTACCATTTAGAAAGTACCCTGTTCTATCCTTTTTTGATCCAAAGTGGATGACCTCGCATTTGTCTACATTGAATTCCATTTGCCACAATTTTGCCCATTCACCTAATCTATCAATATCCCTTTATAATTTTATGTTTTCATCTAAAACGCTTACAATGCCACCAATCTTCGTGTCGTCGGCAAACTTGGATATGAGACTTTCTATGCCTACATCAAAGTCGTTGATAAATATTGTGAATAATTGAGGCCCCAAGACAGATCCCTGCGGGACTCCACTAGTCACATCCTGTCAATGTGAATACTTACCCATTATCCCTACTCTCTGTCGCCTTTCGCTCAGCCAATTTCCTAACCAAGTCCGTACTTTTCCCTCGATTCCATGGGCTTCTAACTTAGCTAACAGTCTCTTATGTGGGACCTTATCAAATGCCTTCTGGAAGTCCACATAAATAACATCTATTGACATTCCCCCGGCCACTACTTTAGTCACCTCTTCAAAAAATTCAATCAGGTTTGTCAGGCATGACCTACCTTTCACAAATCCATGCTGGCTATCCCTGATTAACTGAAAATTCTTGAGGTGTTCAGTCACCCTATCTTTAATTATAGACTCCAGCAATTTCCCCACAACAGATGTTAGGCTAACTGGTCTATAATTCCCCGATTTCCCTCTCTCTCCTTTCTTAAAAAGCATTGCTCTTGGACCCCTTTAGAATTGCAACACAAATTGATGAGCATGTGGGAGAAGGACACATTTGGAAGGATTGTGCAGAATTCTAAACTCACTGATTCAGCCATGATTAGCATGAGCAGGACCATTAAAACTGAACCACAGTGTCTCATGAGTCAACCTCAGTGCAACGGGGGACGTTTTACTCAGAAGCGTGGATATCAGGTACAAAACACTAGCTGTCCGCATAAAGCACAAATGATTGGTATGTATGATTGGACTCGGTGTCCGTGGGTTAACAAAGGAAAAAAGGCAGCCAAAAATTCTAATCCTTATCTAATGATCCATTCTAGAAATGGATGTGCATGAATGCTGGATGAGGACTCAGCTCTGGTTTCTCCTCTTCTCTCACTCCCGATGCTTGTTAACATTCATTGTCTAGGCTTGCTGATGATAAATGCTCACTTAGGTGAGGTGCTGAAGGCCTAATGGCATCCATGAGCAATATAACGCCACCCATCACCACCTTCAGAAGAGGAAGGGTAAAGAATGACTATTGGTGGAAAAAGAGGAGAAAAATTGTTATGGTTAGATTAATAATATAGAAGTCAATTGTCAAGTCTGTCAACCATTGTGAACGGTGGATGAATAAATCCTAAAGAATCAGAAAATGGGAACAAATTTGCAGAAAAGGATTCAATCAAACTGCAAGGGACTGTGGGAAGAACATCTTAACATTGTTGTCAAGTCCATTTATTTAATCATTATTTTCTGTGAAATACACAGGTACAGCACCAACTGTAGAAATCCTGAGAGCAAGCGTTATATTTTTAAAAATTGGAGCCTGGATGGTAATGAATGTCACCAAAGCATTCATGTGCTGATGTTGATAAGGCAAGTGTCAGCGATATGAAAAGCCTGCACCTTGAATTTATTATCCAAATGACAGTCTTACAAAAACAGTTGCCAATAACATCTTAATTTCAAAAGCCCCATCTCTGTTATGTGAACACAGACTTACAAATAGCACCTGCTATGAGAAAAATGAACCGTGGCATTTACTCAGTGTAGCAGCTGTCTGCGAGAGATCAGCTACCTGGAGCCTTCCACTTGCAGTGGCAAGGGTCCAAGGTCCATGCCTGAGGCTGCCTCATGTACCCATTGAAGAGAGCCTTAAAGCAGCAGGCTCAATGCTACTCTTCAGAGTAACATCTGTGCCCACTCCTTGCAACTCAGATGAGTGACTGGTCAATGTCATTACAGACCAAATAGCCCCAACCAGGTTTTGCAAGTGCTATGAATGTGCCCTGTTCATTGTATCTATGCCAGCACTATTAGCTGCCACTCCAGAAGCCATCAGTATCCTTAGAAGCTGTTCCTGGCTTCTTGATGAAGAAATCTCCTGCGTTGTCATAGTCTTCACAGTGTTCTGTAGGTTGTGGTAAACTTCCTGTAATATGTTACAGGTGCAGATAGTGAACCCCTTCCATTTGTCCATCTCAACCATGTGAGTGGAAACCATCACCACCGCCTCCACATGAGATCAGTGCTCCCTAATCATAGCTCTTTGGAAGTCTAGGTCCCTGAAATCTGGATTCCTAGGCTCATCAATAGAGAGAAGTTGTTTCTCCATTTTCCATGGAGAAACGCCACACTCCTTCCCTTTCACTCTCAGGTCCTCATTCTCTCTAGTGCACAGTACTTCACCCAATGACAAGCATATATCTCTGTGCTGGTGCTTGTGTGAGTAAGATGAAATGACACAGTTGCTAAGGAAGTGGCAGCAATTGAAGCTGTGGTTCTGACAGCTAATTCCCCAGTGATAATGCGTGGGTCATCGCCATGATCAGCTGCTTCCTGCAAGGCATCCTCTATAATGACAAACAGAGGGAGCTTGTTTAGCTGTGCACATGCAGACATTTTTCCCTTGAAAAGATAGACGCTGAACGTTACGCCATTACAAAACTTTGGGAAAGCACATGAAGCTGAGACTTCCTATGATGAGCATTTCCCAGCCTTACGGACCTTCTGTTGCCACCCTACCTCTAACCTCTTCCTCTCCTATAGGTTCTCCAGTCTGCTGGACCATGATTTGCAGCTCTTTCTCTTCATGAGGGCTCAGGATTTTCAACACTGTTGCCCTCCCCAAGTTCCTCAATATGAGTCCATGTATTCCATGGTGATGAGACATGGGTGTGCATTATCTCTTTAATTGAAGTATCCTTGAAGACTAACAGTGACCTTTCTGGCAGACAATGTGAGTTGCCAGAATAGTTTTGAGTAAAGAAGGTGCTTGAGTATTTGCAGATGTTGTCCTTTGCAGAAGTAATTTCCACGGCATCCAGATTCTTATAGAGAAAAGGTGTGAGAGGTACAAAGCTGATTGAAAGCTGCATAAGTGGCAAGAGTGTTTTGACTTACTTTGGCCACCTTTGTGATGTCAGTTAACCTCTTCTGCACTGTGTGACAGACCTTGGAGGGTTGCATGCAATGATTGCTTCTGCTTGCACTATCCCTTTGCTGGATTTTGTCTCTATGCCTATGGACAATGCTATTCTGTAATTCCTATATTCATTTTTAGTGGTACTGTTGTAACTTTTCAGTTGGAATGTTATTGCGTTGCTTTGTGCTACAGTGTGTGTCATGCTACTTCAAGTTAGTTTGTTACTGTTTTCATTGTGTCTGTTGTTAGTGGTATCAAGCTATGTGTCTTGTCTTATGATGGCTGAACCTAATTCATCCTGTGTCAGTTGTCCAGAGGCTGTAGCTGATTCCTCAATGAATGGCAGTTATGTGTCCAGCCAGTCTCTGATCACTTGCACATCAGTCTTCTTGAAATTTCAGGTTCAAATCAAATTCTGATTTACCACCCAAACTAAGTCTTCCTTAAGGGAGACCATAAGTCAAAGATTTATTTCAGCTTCAAAACATCTCTCTTTCTACCACACCTTTCCTTATGTTTACATCCTAAAACCAAACTATTTCGGGTCTGTTGAAAGATCCCCCTTGTGCCATCAGGTGGTTGGAGAGAGGAACTACAATTAAACAACTGATCTGCCTTGAAGTGTATCATATTAATTTGAAAATTATGCTCCAGTCTGGAGATTAAATGTTATTCTAAAAGCGAACTGAAGATATCAGTAGATTTTATGTCTAAGGCCATTATTGGAGTACAGTGACATTTTGCATATCTTTTTCCCAGTGCAACACTCAAAAGGAAACTAGCTTACAAACACACTGTAGGAAACTGCAGCACTATGCCATTGCTCCAGTATGATACCTGAAGTTCTAGCACTGTACTAGAGATTCTAATGCTGTACTGGAATTTGCAGTTCCGTACCAGAGACTGCAGTACTTTTAAAATGAAAGGGGAAAATCCAGGCCCATCTAAAGTTTGAGGCAGGTATTGGGTTACAAAACATTCACCCACACAAGTGCCAGGCAATGGTCATCTCCAAGAGAGAGTGTAACCATCACCCCTTGACATTTAATTGCATCACCATCGTCGAGTCCCTCGTCATCAACATCCTGGGAGTCACCATTGACTAGAAACTCAGCTGGACCAGCCACATTAATGCTGTGGCTACTAGAGCAGGTTTCAAAGGTTGGATATTCTGCAGCGAGTGGCTCACCTCCTGACTTCCTGAAGCCTCACCACATGTAACATGCCACAAGTTAAGAATATGATAAAATACTCTCCACTTGTTTGGAATGATGCAGCTGTAACAACACTCGAAGCTCAACACCATCCAGGACAAAGCAGTTTGTTTGATCGGCACCTCATTGATTAGTCTAAACGTCAACCCCCTCCACCACTGGTGAACCATGGCTGCAGTGTGTACTATCTATAGGATGCATTTCAGCAATACGTCAAGTCTTCTTCAGCACCTCCTCAACCCGCGACCTCCACCATCTAGAAGGTCAAGAGCAGCAGGTGCATGGGAAAAATACCACCTCCAAGATCCCCTCCAAGTCACACACCATCCTGACTTGGACCTATATCGTCGTTCCTTCATTGTCACTGAGTCAAAATCCTGGAATAACTTACAGCATCTTGGGCCCTTCACCACACCGAAAGCGGCGGTTCAAGAAGGAAGCCCACCACCAACCTTTCAAGGGCAACTAGTGATGGGCAATAAATGCCAGCCTTGCCAGTGATGCCCATACACTGAATATAAACTTATAAAACAAATTGGAGGAGGGTAACCACAAACAACGGCGTGGCACCATGGAGCAAATGGTTGTGAAAAGGAGGGAAGTGAAGTGCAGAAATGTAGTAGTATTAAAGGATTCCATTGTCAATGGAATAGACAGGTGTTTTTGTAGTAGTGGCCAAGAATCCTGAATGGTGTGTTGCCTCCTAGGTGCCAGGGTAAGGGATATGATGAAGCGGATGCAAAACATTTTGGAGAGGGAAGGAAAACAGACAGAAACCCTGGTTCATATGGAAACAAATGACATAGGAAGAAATAGAATGGAGGTCATACAAAGGGATGATAGATTAAAGAGCAGGATCTTGAGGATAGTAATTCCAAGATTATTCTCTGTGTCAGATGCTAATTCATATAGGAATAGTGATAAAAGTGTGGTAAATGCATGTCTTAAGAGGTTGTATAGGAGGGAATGGTTCCAATTCCTGGGTGATTGGGCCAGATCTGGGACAGGGCTTCACCTGAATAGGCTGGAATCAATGTCCTTGTTGGGAGAGTAACTAGCGTTGTGGGGGAGTGTTTATACCAATATAGCAGGGGAAGATAAAAATTAAATGAGGAACCATGAAGGAAAGCAAAAAGGAGCAAGGGGTGTGGGAAAGATAAGAGAAAAACAGTGAAATATTAAGAAACAGAGCAGCAGGAGGAAGGATTAAAAGAGTAAGATTGCCCAACACAGAGGCAGGTTTGAGATGCATACAGTATATGTAAATGGACAAAATATATTCTGAATAAAATTAGAAGCATAAATTGTTATGGGGGCATGATATAATAGTTACATCATGTTACATTGAGTCTCTAGCACAGAAACAGGCCATTCGGCCCAACAGGTCCATGCCAGTGTTTATGCTCTACGTGAGCTTCCTCCCACCCTTCTTCATCTAACCCTATCAACATATCTTTCTATTCCTTTCTCCCTCATGTGTTTATTTAGCTTCACCTTAAATACATCTATGCTATTTGCCTCAACTACTCTTTGTGATAGCGCATTCCACATTCTTACCACTCTTTGGGTAAAGAAGTTTCTCCTGAACTCCTTATTGGATTTATTACCGATGATTTTATATTTTTGACCTCTAGTTTTGGACTTCCCCACAAGTGGAAACATTTTCTCTACGTCTACCCTATCAAAACCTTTCATTATCTTAAAGACCTCCATTAGGTCACCCCCCAGCCTTCTCTTTTCTAAAGAAAAGAGCCCAGCCTGTTCAGCCTTTCCTGGTAAGTACACCTCAGTTCTGGTATCATCCTTGTGAATTGTTTTTGCACCTTCATCAATACCTCTATATCCTTTTTATTATATGGAGACCAGAATTGTGCACAGTACTCCAAGCATGGTCTAACCAAGGTTCTATACAAGATTAATATAATTTCTCTGCTTATCTTTTCTATTTCTCTAGAAATGAACCCCAGTGCTTGGTTTGCCTTTTTTATGGCATTATTAACCTGCTTTGCTACTTTTAGTGATTCCTTTTTGTCATCCTCTCCTTTATTGTCTATGTACTTAGAGTATGCCTTTTTTTTTAGTTTCAATTTTACCACCATTTCTTTATTCGTCCATGGTGTTTCATTATTGGCTAGTTTGTTCTTGTTTTTTAGAGGAATATATTTCTCCTGAACTCTATTGATCACCGTTTTAAATATTTCCCACTCCTGTTCTCTTTTTCTGTCAATTTTTTTTCCAGTTTACCTTCCCTTGTTCCATTCTTATCCCCTCAAAATTAACTTTTTTCTAATCTATTACTTTGGTCTTTGTCTAACTTATGTCTTTCTCACTCACCGTTTTAAACCTTATTATATTATGGTCGCTATTGCCTACATGTTCCCCTACGCTTACTTCCCTTATCTGCTCCAGTTCAGTTCCCATTATGAGATCGAGCAGTGATTCCTCTCTTTTTGGACTTCTCACATACTGGGTAAGAAAGGAATCCTTTACACACTGTAAAAGCTTCATTCCCTTTTCCCTTTCTCTACCTCTTCTTGCCAGTTTATTTGGGGAAATCTCCCATGATTATTATTCTATATCCTTTGCTCATTTTATAGATTTGTCCACATATTTCGTCCTTCACCACCCTTCCATTATTAGGTGGACTGTAGAATATGCCTATTAACGTGATCGATCCCTTCTTATCCTTTGTCTCAATCCACATGGATTCTGTTTCTATCTGAATATTACTTATGTCCCTTTTTTCTATTGCCATTATGTTGTCTCTAATTAGCACAGTAACTCCACCCTCACCTTTTTCCTTCCCTATCCTTTCTAAATAAATTATATCCTGCAATATTTAACTGCTAGTCCTTTTCTTTATGTAGCTACGTTTCGGTTATCCCTATCACATCTGGCTCCTCATTATGAATTATTGCCTCCAGTTCCCCCATTTTGTTTTGGATTCCGTGCAAATTGCTGTACAGGCAATTTAATTTGTTTTCAATAATTGTTCCCCTCACTTTATTTTTAACAGCTATTTTGTACTCATGTTCTATAACTGTATTTGTTCCCTAACCGTTTATGTTACCCTTGTTCCTTACCTTGGTCTGACCTTTACTCTCATCTCTTATGTCTTTTATCTTCAGACTAATGTTATTTTCACCAGATCCCTCCCCCCATCTTATTAATTTAAAGTTCTATACATAGCCCTATCTATCCTTTCCGCTAGGACACTGGTCCCATTCTGGTTCAGATGGAGCCCATCCCAGTGGGACAGCTCCTTCCTGTCCCAGTACTGGTGCCAGTGTCCCATGAAATGGAACCCCTCGTTCCCACGCCAGTCTTTCAGTCACGCATTTACCGTTCTGATCTGCCTTTCCCTATGCCAATTAGCATGTGGATCAGATAGTAATCCTGAGATTATCCCCCGTGAGGTCCTGTTTTTTAATATAGTTTCTAACTTCTGATATTCCCTTAGCAGGATCTCCTCCCTTTTCTTCCCCATGTCATTGGTTCCGACATGGACCATGATAACTGGATCTTCCCCCTCCCTTTCCAAGTTCCTCTCCAGTTGCTCCGAGATATCCTTTACCCTTGCACCAGGTGGGCAACACACCCTTCTGGACTCTTGGTCGCGACTTCAGGGGATGCTATCTATCCCCCTAATTATTGAATCCCCTATGACTACAAACTTCTCAATAGCATTAACAGATGTGGCTTAAACAGGGATGCTAAACATTCCTGGTTGCAAAATGCCAGGAGGGATAGAGCACAAAAATAGTAAAGTGGCAGTATTAATCAAAGATTTCATTACAGCAATAAAACATAGGAGATGGTGAAACAGCTCAATTATTTTGGTTGGAGCTAAGTAATAAGAAAGGAACTATTACGCTATTAGAAATTTTATTATGAGGGAGAAAGAAATAGAAGGATATGCAGATAGGGTTAGATGAAATAAGGTGGGGAGGAGCCTTGTGTGGAGCATAAACAGTTGGGCCGAATGGCCTGTTTCTGTGCTGTAAATTCAATGTAATTCTATGTAATTATAAATTGCTGCACTGTGGAAAGGAGATAGAGGTAGAGATATGTAGACAAATTAGACAAAAAAACACAAATGACAGAGCCATAATAATGGACGACATTAATTATCCAATGATACACTGGGGTAAAAGTTATGTAAGGGGGAAGAAAGTGGAAGAATTTCTACAATGTGTCCAGGATTGCTTTCTGGATCAGTGGAGGTAATTTGCACCTTCACTGCTTGAGTGGTGAACTGGCAGAGCACAGAATTGGTGAATTTATCATATAAGGCAATTCAGAGAATGGTTGAAACTTAAAAGAAGGAAGGAAAGATTTGCATTTATGTAACATCTTACAAGAATGACATTGAAATGTAATGACTGCTGTTATGTACACAAATGTGGCAGATATTTTGAACATCACAAAATCCCACAACCAGCAATGAGATAAATGACCAGTTCATTTGATTTTGTTGCTGATTGAGGGAGAATGCTGGCTATGTCACCAGGAAAACTCCCTGTTCTTTTTGAATTAGCATCCATCTGACAGACCTCAGTTTAATGTCTCATCCTAAGGACAGCACATCCAACAATTCAACATTGCCTCAGTAATGAAGTGGAATGTCAGCCTATATTATGTGCCCCAATAGTGGAGTGGGGCTTGAATCCACAACTTACTGGTGCTGTGAGCATCCAATCCTGCCACCTTGCTAGGGGTTATGGTTTGGGAACATGGTATAAGGCTATTATATTATAAATTTCATGAGCGCTAAATTGGGCCGTGTAGCGCCGGTTATTTCAATGCTACACAGCCTCTCCAGCATCCAAGGTGGGGTCTTGGCTGTGCACGCATGTTTCAAGTGTGACGTGTGCCGGATGCCATCTTGGTATAGGAGTTAGCGCATGCGCAAATTCCGAATGGCGGAAGCATGTAAAGTAAGGAGAAAATGGATAGAATCAGTGTGCAACGCTGATTTAAAATGATAGACACCATTTTGGGACTTAACGCTCAACTCAATGCACAGTCTTAACCGCGACCATCTAAACGTGTCTTACAGTGCCTGGAGGATCCCCCACCAGTGCTATTTAAAGGGACTATGTAGGATTTACAGGTTAGTGGCTAGATTATTACTTCTGGCTGCCAAGACATTTGTAACTGCTTTTGGAGGTCTCCTGGACTTGAATACTAGGACTAGGGGATATAGCATAACATTTAGAACCAAGTCATGCAGGAGTGAAGTTAGGAAATGCTTCCACACGCAAAGGGTGGGAGAAGTTTGGAACACTCTTCTGCAAACAGCAGTTGATGCTAGCTCAATTGTGAATTCTAAATCTGAGATTGATGGTTTTCTGTGAGTAAAGGGTATTAAGGGATATGGGGCTAAGCAGGTATATGGAAATAGGTCACAGGTCCACCATGATCTCATTGAATGGCTAAACAGGCTCAAGGGGATAAATGCCACTGCCACTTGCTGCCTCCTGATATGTGCCACCTTCTCCTGCAAGAAAGCGGGATGTGTGTCTGGGTGATGTGCCTGTCATGGTTGAATAGCTGCCAGTGTGTGTGGCCTATGAGTTGTGGGTGGGCGGCTTGCAACAGTGGTAATGTGTAAGGGTGAGAGGAAGCATCTGATTGGAAGAGTTGAGTACTGATGAAAAGAGTTTGTCGTTATATGAGTGATGGTGGGTGTAGTGCGTGAAGCAGTGGATGCGGCTAGTGGTGCAGTTGGTAGGAGACACCACTTGACAGTTGACCTCAGTCACCTTGACCACTCGCGTCAAAGCATTGAATTTCTTCCTGCACTACATCCATGTTGCGTCTTGGCCCCCCCCCCCCCCCCCCCGCCCCCTGCAGATATAGGATGTCCCTCCTTCTGTCCAAGGCCTCTAGTGCATCAGCAGAGAGCCTTGATGCATGCACTCTCGCAGGCCTGGTACAAACTCAGATTGGCAGATTGATGAGGTCTGGCCTCCAGATTGAAGGATGTGGGATTTAGTAGTGTGCAACCTTTATTCAATATTTTAACACAACTCATCAGTTTGTAAACATAGGGACGCGAGCTGCATCTGTGTTTTGCATGTGCGATGTCTGATCTCCGTGCAGCCAGCAGACTGTTATTTTCAGCCAGTAACATGTACCAGTCACCTTTAAGAGATATTTAAGGGACAGCCTGCCTTTAAGAGTTTGGGGCTTCCCCTGCTGTTGTAAAGTGTGAATTGCATTGAATCCTCGTGTCAACGCTGATTCAGAATGCTGCTTGAAGGTAAGTCCTCAGGCCTCACGAAAGTCTCGTCCTGCCTGCGTGGGGTAATAGCGGATCACGTTACCCCCACCCAATAATAGGCCCTATCCAATTTTTTCCCCCTATATTGCTATGCTAGTCCAAAATTTGGTGATGCAAAACAATATTAAATATGTGTTTTCTCAAGTCATGCCCCATGGTATCAAAGTCAAATTCAGCTCTGTTCAAAAAATCTGATCATTTTGTTCCTCAATATTGTAAGATAAATGAGTTCATAAGAAAATATAGGTGCAATTTAATTAACAGAATCTTCTGAACAATGTAATGGAATTGTAATTTGTTCTAATGCTTCAGTAGCATTGTTTGTTTTGTATTCACAGTGCATCAGAACACATTGATTAACATTCCTCCTGCCTGGCATCAGACAGCATTTTGGTTTGCTTTACATTTATAACAGCAATAGAATAATTAATATCCCTCTTTCTGTAAGGTGATATTCGTGTTCTTTTCATAGACATTGATGCATATTGGGAGTGAACTACGAGACTGTAATCACTTCAAGGATTTCAGATAAGATCATAAGCCACAAAAGTCATCTCATTTATACTAGTTTAGTTTATATTTTGATTTGAACTCAGTTTAGATTACTGCCTTGAATTCATCACTTGCTGTTATTCTTATATAGTTTCATGTCTTTGAAGGGTGTAATTTTGTTTCTGAGTTGTTTATTGTCTGTGACAGCAACCAGTACATATTAAATTGCTGATACATACTAACATTCAAAGACAAGTATTTGTGTCTTGTGACTTTGACACAAGGGCATTAATGTGTTTGAACTTACTGTTGCATCCAAAAATTTGCATTAGTCAGTCTCTGTGATAGTATAAGACCTCCTTCCCAGATGTTATGTTTAAAATGGTTTCATGCAACATTTGTAATAAGTCATAATTCTATTGCTAATAGTATTCTGACCAACTGGTGAGAATTTCCTATTCCTTGCCTGAGATCCACTGGCTGAAGCAAATTTTTGATAATGAAGCAAGTTCCTGATAACTTAGATTTTCTAGAGACAGAATTTTGTCTTTATTTAAAGCTCCTCCAAGAATACTTGCCATCTGATGTTTACTATTTAACAGCTTTTAAAATTTAATTTCCTCCTCACAGATGATAAATACTGATATCTATATTGAACTGATTTGGTTGTAAACTGTGACTGGTACTTAAAACAGAGGAGCAAGATTTTCAAAAAAGGAGTGTTTGCTTATGTAGTAGGTATGAGTACAGTTGTGCATTGAGACTATTTCTAAATTTGCATTCAAAATCCAGAAGTTTAGCGTAAGCATGAAGCTGAAATTTTTGAGATGGATAGGCCTAGGGAGCTGGGGATTTCACCCTAGAAAAGCATAAAGTTTGAGAAAATTTGATGGAGGTGTTTAAAATAATGAAAGGATTAAATTTGGTCCATATGGGTAGACTATTCATGGGAGCATACGAACAGGGTAGGCCATTCAGCCCCTCAAGCCTGTACCGCCATTCAATTAGATGATGATGTGGAGATGCCAGTGATGGACTGGGGTGGACAAATGTAAGGAGTCTTACAACACCAGGTTATAGTCCAACAGCTTTATTTGAAATCACAAGCTTTCAGAGCTTTCCTCCTTTGTCAGGTGACTCACCTGACGAAGGAGGAAAGCTCCGAAAGCTTGTGATTTCAAATAAAGCTGTTGGACTACAACCTGGTGTTGTAAGACTCCTTACAATTAGATGATGACTGATCTGTACCTCAAATCGCCTTTGATCCATATCCTTTGATACCCCTACCTAACAAAAATCTGTCAACCTCAGTCTTAAAATTTTCAACTGAACCAGCGTCCACAGCCTTTTGGGAGAGAGAGTTCCACATTTCCATTACCCTTTGTAACATCTTACCTAATAGTATGCTCATAGAGGAACAAAGTTCAGAATGTAAGAGACCTGAACTGGGCATATTTTGGGTTAATTTGTGAATAACTGATTTTTGCATGATTTAGGACATATGAAATGCTTGCAGAGATAAATCGAGAATAGTTTTGTGAGATTATAAATACTTATAAGTTGGGATCTCTTTAAAGATCCAGATCCAACACAAGAGGAATGCACATTGTCATCTGCATCAAGCAGGAATGCTGTTGACAAGGGCCTGTGAATGGAGACAGCTGAAGGCAGTGCAGAGTCCAACAATGCTTATGAAACATGTGAAGTCTTCTCGTTTTTAATTCTGTCTAAAAACAGATGTCCCTATGGGAAAATGACAGCTTTACAGCACCAATCAGTACAGTAATGCAGAGGGACACTTAACAGAACAGGGTCAGTGTGGGTCACTTTTTTCCGCTTGCATGTGTTGTACTCTAGGCGATAATCAGTATTCTCCTTACAGATTTTATTTAAATGCAATTGTTAAAGGATTACCAGAACAGGAGGTAGAAATTGCTCGGGCTGGCAGGCCGGGCTGAACTGGGTACAGGGAATGACCCCTGCGCTGGAACAGGTACATCCGAGGTCAGATCCATATTGGGCCTTGGGCCTCATTTTAATAAGATCGGCAAGCTGTAGACACCTAGCTAGCGTCCCCAGGCAGCTCGCTGGCAAAGCTAGGATGAATGTCGGGTCACATCAGAGTTAAATTTCATGCTTTTTCCAAAACGATTGGAAAATGTGTCCTTTTTAAAAGAATGAGTAATTCCATACATTTGAATTTACTTTCTAATTTTACCTCATGCTTGAGAACTCTTTGGCGTCTGCTGTCAATTTGACTGAGTCCAAACCTGCAATGATAGCATGGCAAGCTTTAGGGCTTGTGAAATAGACCACTGTGGGGACCTTAGAAGATGTGAAAATCTAATTAACACAATAAAAAAAGTCATTAGATCACAGTTGCACAATTCAATATAAAACATGCCTAGTGACTGCAAATCACAGAACTGCAGAAATGCATATAGATGGTATTTGGTGCTGAGCTTGGGGAGGAATAGGTCTTCTGTGCAGTCATACTGTACTCAAGTTTAAGAATCCCCCAGATACTGTAAGAAATAGGGCTGTGATAAAATGTAATTTTCTATATTGGAGACATCTCAAATGCCCTGAGAAATACAAAATTAGTACCTTCAAACAGGGAGCCATTTCTGTGGTCTTGATTGTGCTCTCATTGAAGTGTACTTCTGAATCAAGATTAATGCTGCCATGACATTTAACTGGAAGTTTGGTCCAAAGTATTTTCATATGCAGCAGTTCACACTTTTAAGAGAAATAATTAGAACTGGAAGCACTCAGAAATAAGAACAACTGACATCTCTGTGCTACGTCTGGTTGTTATTTGCATTTATTAATTGTATGGCTTCTGCCTAATTTGACTTGTGAGTTCAGGTATTATTGGTGCAGGAGGATTGAATGGCTTGGACATGAAGGACTTAACTTCAGTACTGTAGTGATTTATTTCTGTTAACAGTTGAAGTTACAATTATGATCAAAAAGCTGATTGAGGTGGTGATTGTCCCTTTCTTTGAGCTGAAACTCTTCTGCATAATTGAAAGTGCTCAGCAGACATCATTTAAAAAAAATGTTTTCACTTCTAAGGATCCATGTACTTTGAAGCTACTGGTAGTTGTAATTTGGGTTCCAACCAGGCATAACTGGGTTCATGTTGCTTATTGCTTGCCTGGCTGGAACTCTAAAGGGTCAATTTTAACCCCTCCCCGCAACTAGCAGAACCGTTGTTGGCGGAGGATAAGATGGCGGAGAGAGGTGGAGGGGGGTGGGGGGGTTCAGGCCATGTTTGTGATGCGTTCCTACTCCATCATTTTTACTTATCTGTCTTCAGGCATGGGAAGGGCACCCATCCCAGAGGACCAGAATCCTAATTTAAATGGCAGTGTCGTGTCCAACTGTGGCCCACATGGTTTCTGGCCCACTAAAATGGCAGCAGTGAGGATCCAGATAAGTCCTTTTAAAAAAAATCTTTAAAGGTTCCTTGTGGGCCTGGAGGAATAAATATCTACATTGATCTGAACTGTATCGCATAAACTAAAATACACAAACCAGGTTACAGATCATTGTTTTAACCATTTTTTTCTAAGCACAATTTTAAACATTAATATTTTGCCTTACAGTTCCTTCCATGTTTCCTGCATGGCATGTTTGGAGCATCAATAATACATAAATTATCATTTCTTTCAAAAACTGTCCTTGCACTATCGAGTGAGCAGGCTGTCCTATGTGTTTAGGACAAAGCAGCCTGCTGGATTGGCACCCCATCCACCACCTTAAACATTCACACCCTTCACCACCGGCGCACAGTAGCTGCAGTGTGTACCATCTACAAGATGCACTCCAGCAACTTGCCAAGGCTTCTTCGACAGCAACTCCCAAACCTGCGACCTCTACCACCTAGAAGGACAAGGGCAACAGGCGCATGGGAACAACACCACCTGCACATTCCCCTCCAAGACACACACTATCCTGACTTGGAAATATATCACTGTTCCTTCATCGTCGCTGGGTCAAAATCCTGGAACTCCCTACCTAACAGCACTGTGGGAGAACCTGCACCACACGGACTGCAGCAGTTCAAGATGGAGGCTCACCAGCACCTTCTCAAGGACAATTAGGGATGGGCAATAAATGCTGGCCTTGCCAGTGACGTCCACATCCCATGAAGGATTTAGAGTGAGGACTAAGAAATATAAAATAGAAGAAAATTCTAAACCATTTGAATCTTTTCTTCTTTACAAATATCTCTGGCACATTACTTAATGTTACTAAGAGGTTCTGCTAAAATTAAGCTTAAGTTCAGGATTTTTATTAAGGGCCTCCTTCTAAATTTGAATAATTGCACAGTCCTTTCAGAAGTTGCTATTCTTTCTGCTGATGCTTCCAAGTGCATTCACCAAGACAAACATGTACAGCTGTTCTAACTATTTAGAACATATTACAAAACATAAAATTAAACATTGTTAACATTTGAAAGTACATTGTTTTACTTGCCACAAATGTATCATATTGTAGTTATTGAATTAAACAACATGAATATAGTAATTTGCATTGAATTTCTGTGAAAGTTACCTCAGATAGATTTAAGAATAGGCTAGATATGTAATTGAAGGATAGGGGTTAAAGGGATATGGGAATAGGGCAGACATATGGGATTAGGACTACTGCTCACATGGATGATAAACATGAACGTGGCCTGGTTAGGCCGAACGGCTTGTTTCTGTGTTGTAATATTTACGTAATTATAGATTAAATTTCAAAGTTCATGCTTTACATTTTGTTGATTTTATATTAAAAAAATCAGATTACCTTAACGGTTTCTAATAATGGTTCTGTTGGCGATTTTAGTTGGCAGTCTTTCTTCATTTATGGACATCAGGGAGAGAGGCAGTGGAACTTACAAACAGCAAGTCTTAGTTCACTCTCTGAATGGCCAATCTTGCTGTCAATCACAGAAACATAGTTGGAGTTGTCGGCATAATTGTATGTTAGGAGCTGTAGCCTATTATCTTACTGAGCCCGTTAAGTATCTTTTTGAGTTAGCTGAGATTCCTCCAATGTAAAATGTTCTTGGAGTCATTTCAAACACAGAAAATGTAAGTTTAACAGTTTTATTTTAAATTTTATATCTTTGTTATGTTACAAACTTTGTAACGCAGTAATAAATCCTCAGCTTAATTAAGAAACTAAAATGGTTACCAAAAGGATTTTCAAAAAATATTTAGAATAATTTTTAATGGTTCTCCTTCTCTTCTCTTTTATAGGTAGACTTTTCCAACTGTTCATTCTTTGTTTTCATCCATCCTTAGTAATTCCCCACTGGTAGTTTTTGTTGCTGCTTTTCCCATTTTGATTTGTATGTTGCTGGCCCTTTCACTTCTGATTCTTTAATGTTTCATGAACATAAAATTTGAGCCAATCAAGTCCTGTATCACAGAAATGTGCATATATAAACGCCTGCTATCGTGTGACGCCCAAAGCACGACGAACAAAGCACGTGCCAGACATGATGATATTATAGACCTCCAGTGCCATTGCACCAGTGAGTCAGAGCGGAGTGGGTGCTCGGGTGTGAAAGTTGGATAGGGGTGCACATCTCCAATGAAAGAAGTTTGCAAGAGTAAATTGATGCCACAACTGTATAGATAAATCTATTTTTAAATTCATTCTCAGGATGTGGGCATTGCTGGCAAGGCTGAGAAAGAATCGGGAATTAAAATCTAGATCAGCAGAGAAATTAATAAGGATTTGTTCGGTTGGAGGGCTAACAGGTCCTGCTGGCCTCTCCTCAGGTGGTCATAAAAGACTTTGCTGAGACTGCAGAAACGGAAAGAACATGATAAGCAAGAACAAAGACATTGCCTAAAAGAGGCCTCATCAGGATACAGCTGCAGACTTTGCGTATTAGTCAGACAGCTTCAAAGCTGTGATGAGAATGGTCTGCAGTCAGCTCCATGTGAGCAGATTAGAGAAGATGGTTGCCTAGGAACAGGTGAAAGGGCTTTGACCAATCAGTCTAAAGCTAAAGATTTTGTGATAAGAAGGGCGTTGGTATAAGATTGTGTGTTGCTTGGAGAAGGGGCGCAACCCAGGATGGGGGGTCCTGACAAAGAGACGTCAGGGAACATCGGTGAAGAAAGATTCTCTTTCTGCTACGAGGACTGATCACCCTCCATGGTCGAGTCATATTCCCTGCTTAAAGGTCGTATTTGTTTATATCTGGATTGGGTTATAACAAACTTGAATAAAAAGGAACAATCCTGTGTTAGTGCTTCTCATTTCTCAGGTGCTGATCATTGTATACCTGTGGGGAGAAGTGTGTAAAAAATCATTTCTCTTACAGCTGGCAATAATTGCCCATCCCTAGTTGCCCTGAGAAGGTGGTAATGGGACGTCTGCAGTCCGTGTGGCGAAGGAGTTCCAGGGGCCTGATTTTACCAGGCCTGCGGGTTTCCGGCGGGTTGGGTTTCGGGAGCGTGGTCAACACGCTCGGAGAAATTAGTGGGTTGCCCGCGTGATCGTAGCAGGCAACACACTAATAGGAATCAATTACCTGATCCTCCGGGGTCCGCGGCGCTGGCCTGCGCGTCGGGCGGGCTGCGCATGCGCAGTACGATCTGTCAGCTGGAGGCTCTCTAGTTAAAGGGGCAGTCCTCCACTGACAGATGCTGCAACCAATGGAACAAATTGCAGCATGGAGCAGCCCAGGGGGAAGGCTGCTCCCAGTTTAATGATGCCTCACCCCAGGTATCATCAGATGGGGTGAGGAGGAGGGGGAGGACACAGATCTTCCACCCGGCGGTCGGGAGGAAGCGGCCTGCCTCTGCCACCAAGAAGGCCTGGCTCGAGGTGGCAGTGGGGGTCACCTGCGCCACCAACATATCGCCCACCTGCATACAGTGCAGGAGGCGTTGCAATGACCGCTGTAGGTCAGCCACAGTGAGAACACGAAGTCTTTCCCCTACACTCCGTCTGCCACAACACTGCCCCCACCCCACATCTCCTTCGGCACCGCCAACACTACTCTGTCACATCACCCTTCATACCCACTCAAACCCCATCCTCATCTTACCTCCACCTACTCACCTCGCCAGTACTCATCCTGCCACTAACACGCAACCCAATCCTCATACAATCTCATTGCTCCATCCCATACTCACCCTCTCGTGCATCTCCCTCACGGCCAGCCTCACTCAACCTGCCACCACCTGTGCTGCAGCCACAGGGCATGCATCACATATGTGCGTAGGCAGCGTAAGGCAAACGTGTCGTGAGCATGAAGGGGGTGCACAAGGGTGTCTGAGGGTTTGTCATGGGTGTTACCTATATTGAATTTCAGAGCAACAAACAGCACACATTATATTGACACCACCACTGCCACGACTCCGCGAATCCTGTCCGTTGTGTCCAATAATGCCCGCTCCTGGGTATCACTATGAGGACCCACCACTGATGCCACCCATCGTGTTACTGCAGAGTAGGTGCAGGTGTATTTGCAGGGCTCGTCCGCGCAGACGACTGAGAGACATCGGCGGTGTAGCCGGCTGCACCCTGGAAGGATGCGGAGGAGAAGGTGTGGAGGACAGTGGTGATTTTGACAGCGACAGGTAAGCAGTTGGTGCTGGGGCCAGCCAGGAGCAGCTCGGCATGAAAGAGGCTGCAGATCTCCACGACTACATGTCGAGCGAATCTGCGCCTCCCTGTGCACTGCTGCTCGGAGAGGTCCGGGGAGCTGCGCCTCGGTCTGTGGACCCTGTGGCGAGGGTAGTGCCCTCTGCGATGCGTCTCTCTCTGCGGTAGCCCTCCCTCCTGCTGTGCAGGTGGGCGTGCAACAACACCGTGTTGGGGGGCTCCACGTCTCTGCGGCGGACGGCGTGGACTACGAGGATGCTGGGGCTGGTCATGCTGTTCGTCCTCCGAGGGTGTCCACACACCACCCATTTGGCAGGTGTTGGTCTGAGAAGTTGTGCAGGGTAGGTGGGTGGATCCTCGGACTGGGGCTGCGGTTTCGTGTCGGTCTGTCCTCTGGCTTGGCGGGGGGTGGTGGGGGGCAGGGGTTGCCCTATGTGACGCGGTGGCCTCCTGCGTGGGTGAGGGCTGTCCCCCGTGGAGTGCACCTTGGCACCTGCCACAGGCTGCTGGCTGCAACACGCCTGGTTGAGGAGGGACTGTTTCCCCCAGTGTGGGAAACTCACTGCCTTGAACCTAAAATCCCACACTTCCTCTTTTGACAGCTGATTCAGCTCATTAACTGACCTCAACAAGCAAGGTAAGTACACTCAAGTGGAACCCCGCTGGCTTTAATTGCCTGCGGGATTCCCACCAGCGGGGCTTGCGCGCGCAGCCCTGCACGTCAGCGCGGTACCAGGAAGTGGCCGGGATTTCGTCGTGATCCGGTCACGTGACCGGATATCGGGATTTTCGGGGCCCCCCCCCGCAGGAAACCCGCCGGAAACCCGACGCCAAAATCGAGCCCAATAGGTCTTCCTCTCTTGAAACATGAGCTGCCCCACAGTAGTCACTCCTTCAAGCGCTCACACTGTTTGCAACAATGTGCTTTGCAGCTGAAGGGCTTGATTGTCTAACCAAAGAAGCTTTTTTTTAAAATGTGCCCGACATCGTCAGTTACTAAAGCTCACTTGTTAGTATCTAGCATTAAGCAGCAAATGTTCCAAGAGAAAAATCTCTGGGGGTTAAATTGGTTAACCACCGAATCCAGGTGCGGGCATCGAGGTGCACCATTAACCCACGCCCAGTGGTTCCGATGGTCACTTACCTGATAGAAGCGCAGCAATCAGGCCTAGCTGCGATGCTTTCACCAAGTTCACGCTTCTCATCAGCGGGGGTGGGGCCCAAATATTGCCTTTTATTTGCAAAAAATAAGATACGGGTCCACAGGGAGTCTGAATGGAAATCAGACATCGCACACGTAAAACACAGATGCAGGTCCCGTCCCTATGTTTACAAACTGTTGAGAAATGTTAAAACACTGAATAAAGGTTGCGCACTATTAAATCCCACATCCTCCAATCTGCATGCCAGACCTCACCAATCTGCCGATCTAAGTTTGTACCAGGCCTGCGAGAGTGCGTGCACCAAGGTTCTCTGCTGATGCACTAGAGGCCTTGGTGTAAGAGGTGGACAGAAGGAGGGGCAACCTATATCCGCAGGGGGGCAAGAGACCCCGCCCGCCCCAGACATAGTCTCAAGAGGCATGGGAAGCAGTAGGGGACGAAGTCAATGCCAGGCGCATAGCACCACAAACATGGATGCTGTGCAGGAAGAAGTTCAATGCTTTGACACGAGTGGTCAGGTGAGTGAGGTCAACTGTCAAGTGGCGTCTCCTACCAACTGCACCGCTAGCCGCATCAAGTTATTGATTTAAGTTCTCAGTTAAACCCTGCCCTAACTCAAAGAGAAAAAAAACAGTAATACTCACCAATACTCACCAACCAATCACCTTCCTGCTATCCTGCGACGTCACTCTTTCAATTTCTGCCTGTGGTGAGTTGACTCCAACTGTGTCTCACTCTCTGTCTACTCTCGGACTTTATCACCGCCCACTCTACTCTCTGTCTACTCTCGGACTTTATCACCTCCCTCTCTCACTCTCTGTCTACTCTCGGGCTTTATCACCTCCCTCTCTCACTCTCTGTCTACTCTCGGACTTTATCACCGCCCGCTCGACTCTCTGTCTACTCTCGGACTTTATCACCTCCCTCTCTCACTCTCTGTCTACTCTCGGACTTTATCACCTCCCTCTCTCACTCTCTGTCTACTCTCGGACTTTATCACCGCCCACTCTACTCTCTGTCTACTCTCGGACTTTATCACCGCCCGCTCTCACTCTCTGTCTACTCTCGGACTTTATCACCGCCCACTCTACTCTCTGTCTACTCTCGGACTTTATCACCTCCCTCTCTCACTCTCTGTCTACTCTCGGACTTTATCACCTCCCTCTCTCACTCTCTGTCTACTCTCGGACTTTATCACCGCCCACTCTACTCTCTGTCTACTCTCGGACTTTATCACCGCCCGCTCTCACTCTCTGTCTACTCTCGGACTTTATCACCGCCCACTCTACTCTCTGTCTACTCTCGGACTTTATCACCGCCCGCTCTACTCTCTGTCTACTCTCGGACTTTATCACCGCCCACTCTACTCTCTGTCTACTCTCGGACTTTATCACCGCCCACTCTACTCTCTGTCTACTCTCGGACTTTATCACCGCCCGCTCTACTCTCTGTCTACTCTCGGACTTTATCACCTCCCACTCTCACTCTCTGTCTACTCTCGGGCTTTATCACCTCCCTCTCTCACTCTCTGTTCCTCTCAGGCTTTATCACCTTCCTCTCTCACTCTCTGTCTACTCTCGGGCTTTATCACCTCCCGCTCTCTATTTACTCTCGGGCTTTATCACCTCCCGCTCTCACTCCCTGTCTCCTCTCAGGCTTTATCACCTCCCTCTCTCACTCTCTGTCTACTCTCGGACTTTATCACCGCCCACTCTACTCTCTGTCTACTCTTGGACTTTATCACCGCCCGCTCTCACTCTCTGTCTACTCTCGGACTTTATCACCGCCCACTCTACTCTCTGTCTACTCTCGGACTTTATCACCGCCCGCTCTACTCTCTGTCTACTCTCGGACTTTATCACCGCCCACTCTACTCTCTGTCTACTCTCGGACTTTATCACCGCCCGCTCTACTCTCTGTCTACTCTCGGACTTTATCACCTCCCACTCTCACTCTCTGTCTACTCTCGGGCTTTATCACCTCCCTCTCTCACTCTCTGTCTCCTCTCAGGCTTTATCACCTTCCTCTCTCACTCTCTGTCTACTCTCGGGCTTTATCACCTCCCGCTCTCTATTTACTCTCGGGCTTTATCACCTCCCGCTCTCACTCCCTGTCTCCTCTCAGGCTTTATCACCTTCCTCTCTCACTCTCTGTCTACTCTCGGGCTTTATCACCTCCCGCTCTCTGTCTACTCTCGGGCCTTATCACGTCCCTCTCTCACTCTCTGTCTACTCTCGGGCTTTATCACCTCCCTCTCTCACTCTCTGTCTACTCTGGGACTTTATCACCTCCCTCTCTCACTCTCTGTCTCCTCTTGGGCTTTATCACCTCCCTCTCTCACTCTCTGTCTCCTCTCGGGCTTTATCACCTCCCGCTCTCACTCCCTGTCTACTCTCAGACTTTATCACCTCCCGCTCTCACTCTCTGTCTCCTCTCGGGCTTTATCACCTCCCGCTCTCACTCTCTGTCTACTCTCGGACTTTATCACCGCCCACTCTACTCTCTGTCTACTCTCGGACTTTATCACCGCCCGCTCTCACTCTCTGTCTACTCTCGGACTTTATCACCGCCCACTCTACTCTCTGTCTACTCTCGGACTTTATCACCGCCCGCTCTACTCTCTGTCTACTCTCGGACTTTATCACCGCCCACTCTACTCTCTGTCTACTCTCGGACTTTATCACCGCCCGCTCTACTCTCTGTCTACTCTCGGACTTTATCACCTCCCACTCTCACTCTCTGTCTACTCTCGGGCTTTATCACCTCCCTCTCTCACTCTCTGTTCCTCTCAGGCTTTATCACCTTCCTCTCTCACTCTCTGTCTACTCTCGGGCTTTATCACCTCCCGCTCTCTATTTACTCTCGGGCTTTATCACCTCCCGCTCTCACTCCCTGTCTCCTCTCAGGCTTTATCACCTTCCTCTCTCACTCTCTGTCTACTCTCGGGCTTTATCACCTCCCGCTCTCTGTCTACTCTCGGGCCTTATCACGTCCCTCTCTCACTCTCTGTCTACTCTCGGGCTTTATCACCTCCCTCTCTCACTCTCTGTCTACTCTGGGACTTTATCACCTCCCTCTCTCACTCTCTGTCTCCTCTCGGGCTTTATCACCTCCCGCTCTCACTCCCTGTCTACTCTCAGACTTTATCACCTCCCGCTCTCACTCTCTGTCTCCTCTCGGGCTTTATCACCTCCCGCTCTCACTCTCTGTCTACTCTCGGGCTTTATCACCTCTTATTCTACCTCTCCTCTCAGGCTTTATCACCTCTCGGGCTTTATCACCTCCCACTCTCTGTCTACTCTCGGGCTTTATCACCACCCACTCTTTGTCTCCTCTCGGGCTTTATCACCTCCCTCTCTCACTCTCTGTCTACTCTCGGGCTTTATCACCTCCCGCTCTCTATTTACTCTCGGGCTTTATCACCTCCCGCTCTCACTCCCTGTCTCCTCTCAGGCTTTATCACCTTCCTCTCTCACTCTCTGTCTACTCTCGGGCTTTATCACCTCCCGCTCTCTGTCTACTCTCGGGCCTTATCACGTCCCTCTCTCACTCTCTGTCTACTCTCGGGCTTTATCACCTCCCTCTCTCACTCTCTGTCTACTCTGGGACTTTATCACCTCCCTCTCTCACTCTCTGTCTCCTCTCGGGCTTTATCACCTCCCGCTCTCACTCCCTGTCTACTCTCAGACTTTATCACCTCCCGCTCTCACTCTCTGTCTCCTCTCGGGCTTTATCACCTCCCGCTCTCACTCTCTGTCTACTCTCGGGCTTTATCACCTCTTATTCTACCTCTCCTCTCAGGCTTTATCACCTCTCGGGCTTTATCACCTCCCACTCTCTGTCTACTCTCGGGCTTTATCACCACCCACTCTTTGTCTCCTCTCGGGCTTTATCACCTCCCTCTCTCACTCTCTGTCTACTCTCGGGCTTTATCACCTCCCGCTCTCTGTCTACTCTCGGGCTTTATCGCCGCCCACTCTTTGTCTCCTCTCGGGCTTTATCACCTCTTACTCTCACTCTCGGGCTTTATCACCTCCCGCTCTCACTCTCTGTCTACTCTTGGGCTTTATCACCTCCCGCTCTCTGTCGACTCTCGGGCTTTATCACCTCCCGCTCTCACTCTCTGTCTACTCTGGGACTTAATCACCTTCCTCTCTCACTCTCTGTCTACTCTCGGGCTTTATCACCTCCCGCTCTCACTCTCTGTCTACTCTTGGGCTTTATCACCTCTTATTCTCACTCTCCTCTCAGGCTTTATCACCTCTCGGGCTTTATCACCTCCCACTCTCTGTCTACTCTCGGGCTTTATCACCGCCCACTCTCTGTCGACTCTCGGGCTTTATCACCTCCCGCTCTCAATCTCTGTCTACTCTCGGACTTTATCACCTCCCTCTCTCACTCTCTGTCTACTCTCGGGCTTTATCACCTCCCGCTCTCTGTCTACTCTCGGACTTTATCACCGCCCGCTCTCTGTCTCCTCTTGGGCTTTATCACCTCTTACTCTCACTCTCCTCTCAGGCTTTATCACCTCTCCCTCTCGCTCTACTCTTGGGCTTTTTTACCTCCCGCTCTCTGTCTCCTCTCGGGCTTTATCACCTCCCACTCTCTGTCTACTCTCGGGCTTTATCACCGCTCGCTCTCTGTCTACTCTCGGACTTTATCACCGCCCGCTCTCTGTCTCCTCTCGGGCTTTATCACCTCTTACTCTCACTCTCCTCTCAGGCTTTATCACCTCCCGCTCTCTGTCAACTCTCGGGCTTTATAACTGCCCGCTCTCTGTCTCCTCTCGGGCTTTACCACCTCTTACTCTCACTCTCCTCTCAGGCTTTATCACCTCTCGGGCTTTATCACCTCCCGCTCTCTGTCTATTCTCAGGCTTTATCACCTCTCGGGCTTTATCACCTCCCGCTCTCTGTCTATTCTCAGGCTTTATCACCTCTCGGGCTTTATCACCTCCCGCTCTCTGTCTACTCTCGGGCTTTATCACCTCTCGGGCTTTACCACCTCTTACTCTCACTCTCCTCTCGGACTTTATCACCTCCCGCTCTCTGTCTACTCTCGGGCTTTATCACCTCCTGCTCTCGCTCTAATCTCGGGCTTTATCACCTCCTGCTCTCGCTCTAATCTCGGGCTTTAACACTTTCCGCTCTCTGTCTACTCTCGGGCTTTATCATCTCCCGCTCTCGCTCTCCTCTCAGGCTTTATCACCTCTCGGGCTTTATCACCTCTCCCTCTCGCTCTACTCTTGGGCTTTACCACGTCTTACTCTCACTCTCCTCTCAGGCTTTATCACCTCTCGGGCTTTATCACCTCCCGCTCTCTGTCTACTCTCGGGCTTTATCACCTCTTACTCTCACTCTCCTCTCGGGCTTTATCACCTCTTACTCTCACTCTACTCTCGGGCTTTATCACCTCTTACTCTCACTCTACTCTCGGGCTTTATCACCTCCCGCTCTCGCTCTATTTTCGGGCTTTATCACCTCCTGCTCTCGCTCTAATCTCGGGCTTTATCACCTCCCGCTCTCGCTCTAATCTCGGGCTTTATCACCTCCTGCTCTCGCTCTAATCTCGGGCTTTATCACCTCCTGCTCTCGCTCTAATCTCGGGCTTTATCACCTCCTGCTCTCGCTCTAATCTCGGGCTTTATCACCTCCCACTCTCTGTCTACTCTCGGGCTTTATCACCGCTCGCTCTCTGTCTACTCTCGGACTTTATCACCGCCCGCTCTCTGTCTACTCTCGGGCTTTATAACTGCCCGCTCTCTGTCTCCTCTCGGGCTTTATCACCTCTTACTCTCACTCTCCTCTCGGGCTTTATCACCTCCCGCTCTCGCTCTCCTCTTGGGCTTTATCACCTCCCACTCTCTGTCTACTCTCGGGCTTTATCACCGCTCGCTCTCTGTCTACTCTCGGACTTTATCACCTCCCGCTCTCTGTCTCCTCTCGGGCTTTATCACCTCCCACTCTCGCTCTCCTCTTGGGCTTTATCACCTCCCACTCTCTGTCTACTCTCGGGCTTTATCACCGCTCGCTCTCTGTCTACTCTCGGACTTTATCACCTCCCGCTCTCTGTCTGCTCTCGGGCTTTATCACCTCCCGCTCTCGCTCTATTCTCGGGCTTTATCACCTCCTGCTCTCGCTCTAATCTCGGGCTTTATCACCTCTCCCTCTCGCTCTACTCTCGGGCTTTATCACCGCTCGCTCTCTGTCTACTCTCGGACTTTATCACCGCCCGCTCTCTGTCTACTCTCGGGCTTTATAACTGCCCGCTCTCTGTCTCCTCTCGGGCTTTATCACCTCTTACTCTCACTCTCCTCTCGGGCTTTATCACCTCCCGCTCTCTGTCTACTCTCGGGCTTTATCACCTCTTACTCTCACTCTCCTCTCGGGCTTTATCACCTCTCACTCTACTCTCGGGCTTTTTTACCTCCCACTCTCGCTCTCCTCTCGGGCTTTATCACCTCCTGCTCTCACTCTATTCTCGGGCTTTATCACCTCCCGCTCTTGCTCTACTCTCGGGCTTTAACACTTTCCGCTCTCGCTCTACTCTCGGGCTTTATCACCTCCCACTCTCTGTCTACTCTCGGGCTTTATCACCTCCCACTCTCTGTCTACTCTCGGGCTTTATCACCTCCCACTCTCGCTCTACTCTCGGGCTTTATCACCTCCCACTCTCTGTCTACTCTCGGGCTTTATCACCTCCCGCTCTAGCTCTCCTCTTGGGCTTTATCACCTCCCACTCTCGCTCTACTCTCGGGCTTTATCACCTCCCGCTCTCTGTCTGCTGTCGGGCTTTATCACCTCCTGCTCTTGCTCTCCTCTTGGGCTTTATAACCTCCCGCTCTTGCTCTCTACTCAATGCCTCTGTCAATAAAGTGAAGGATCCCATATATTTTTTAACAACTTCCCCAACTTGTCCTGCTACCTTCAAAGATTTGTGTACATACAACCCCAGGTCTCTCTGTTCCTGCACTCCCTTTAAAATTGTACCATTTAGTTTCTATTGCCTCTCCTCATTCTTCCTATTAAAATGCATCACTTCACACTTCTCTGCGTTAAATTTCATCTGCCATGTGTCTGCCCATTTCACAAGTCTGTCTGTGTCCTCCAAATTGTTTGCTACATTTCCAAGTTTTGTGTCATCTTCAAACTTTGAAATTATATCCTGTATACCAAAGTCCAGGTCATTAATATGTATCAAAAAGAGCAGTGGTCCTAATACTGACTCCTGGGGGACAGCACTGTACACTTCCCTCCAGTCTGAAAAACAACAAATCTATTATGTTGTACTTTATCAAAATGCTTTTTGAAAGTCCATATACACAACATTAACCGCACTACCCTCGTCAACCCTCTCCATTATTTCATCAAAGAACTCAATCAAGTTAGTCAAACACGGCTTTCCTTTAATGTGCTGATTTTCATTTATTAGCCCATACTTTTCCAAGTGCCAATTAATTTTGTCCTGGATTATTATCTCTAAAAGTTTACCCACCTCCGATGTTAGGCTGACTGGTCTGTATTTTCCGGGTTTATCCCTCTCCCCTTTTTTGGACAGGGTTGTAACATTTACAATCCTCCAGTCCTCTGGCACCGTTCCCATATCTAAGGAGGATTGGAAGATTGTGGCCAGAGCCTCCACAATTTCCACCCTTCCCTCAGGAACCTAGGATGCATCCCATTTGCACCAGGTGACTTTTCTATTTTGAATATTGCCAACCTTTTAAGTACCTCCTCTTTATCTTTTTTTATCCTATCCAATATCGCTACTACCTCCTCCTTGACTGATACATTGGCAGCAGCATCTTCTCCACTGAAGACTGATACAAAGTATTCATTTATTACCTCAGGCATACCCCTTGCCTCCACAAGAAGATCTTTATTTTTGTCCCTGATTATCCCCTTCCTTCCTTTGACTACCCTTTTACTATTTAAATGTTTATAAAAGACTTTTGGGTTCTCTTTTATCTTAGCCGCTAATCTGTTTTAATACTCTCTCTTTGCCCCTCCTATTCTCTTTTTTAGATCTTCTCTGTACTTTCTGTATTCAGCTTGGTTCTCTACTGCATTATAGAGTCATAGAGTCATACAGCACAGATAGAGGCCCTTCGGCCCATCGTGTCCGCGCCGGCCATCAGCCCTGTCTACTCTAATCCCATATTCCAGCATTTGGTCCGATAGAGAATCTTCCATTTGTCATAAGCCTTGTTTTTCTGTTTCATTTTAATTTCTATATCTTTTTAGTCATCCAGGGAGCTCTAGCTTTGAATGCCCTCCTTGAGGAAATGTGTCTACTCTGTACCCGAACCACTTCCTTCTTGAAGGCCTCCCATTGTTCAATACTGTTCTGCCGAACAATTTTTGATTCCAATCCACCAGGGCAAGGTCCCTTTTTAACTCACTGAAATTAGCCCTCCTCCAGTTAAGTATTTTACGCTTGATTGTTCCTTGTCTTTTCCATAACTATTCTAAACCTAATGATATTATGTTCACTCTACTCCAAATGCTCCCCCATTGAAACATGCACCACCTGCCCCACTTCATTCCCCAGAACTAGATCCAGAACTAGGTTAAACACTATTCAGAATCATTGAGTAATTTGAGGTTAACCTCTCTATGTACAGTATCTATTATAGGTTAGGTCATTGATGGAGAATCCAGTACTCAATTTCCTCTACTGTTACACTGATAAATCAGCATAGTCTCAGAGTGGAGGGGTGGGGGGAGAAAATTTGGGTAGGGAGCCATTTCCAGGATTTTTCATAAGAAATTATGTCAGGTACCTTGTGCCAAATTGTAATAGATGCAAATGACTTGATGTCATATAACATATTTCCCATCATTTGCACACTAGCAATGCTGGGCGAAGGAACAATACTGCAATCCTGACATCCAGTGTTGCTAAGGGCTGCAGGGGGGATTTAAAATTTAAATAGCCGCTTTGATTAAGCCAGTCGATCACAGAGTGCCTGAATGCTTTAGTCAAAGTAGGAAATTTTAAAACTTATTTTAAAATTTTTCCAAAAATGTTTTCATCTTCACCTGTTACCACTAGACACGCTTACACTGAAACAAGATTCCACAGTAATTTCCCTCCGTCCACCTGAGATGGGGAGTCCAGCGACACCAGAAATTGCCCCAGCACTTGCATTCACCCTGACCCTGGGATCTGGCTGGAATCAGGGGCACACATGACTAGCAGCACTTCTTGCAGCTCTAGAAACCCACAGGAAAATTCAGGCTGATGTATTTTAAATGCTGTAAAGGCTACTCAATACTCTGAGCCAAGGGCTAACATGCTTACTTGACAGCTTGGAATTCGGGGCCAAAAAATGTAACATGCTTCTCATTAGCTCATTAACAACTAACTTGATCCAGCACTCAGTGCATAATCACAAAGCTAATTATTATCAGTAGTATTTTAATAATAGGCTGCAGATTTAATAAAAGGCTTTCAGATATTACCATGATCCTAAACTTTACATATTTTTTTTAAAATGCAGAATTTTTATGAAAGGCTGAACTAATACAGCTTGTATTTGGTGTCAGTAAGTGTAGAGTATTGCATTGCCTTTAAATTCCTCCATGGCCTCACACCATCCTATCTTTGTAAACTCCTCCAGCCCTGTATCGCTCCCCTAAACACTCCATTCCTTGGACCCGGAATGTTTGTGCATGCCCACCATTGAGGCCAGAGCCTGTTGCTGCCTGGATCTACTGTCTGGCCTTTCCTCTCTAAACCCCAACACCGAGTAAAATTGAAGTCAATTGAGCCCTAGTAAAATTGAAGTCAATGGGAATCAGGGGGAAAACTCTCCAGTGGCTGGAGTCATACCTAGCACAAAGGAAGATGGTAGTGGTTGTTGGAGGCCAATCATCTCAGCCCCAGGACATTGCTGCAGGAGTTCCTCAGGGCAGTGTCCTAGGCCTAACCATCTTCAGCTGCTTCATCAATGACCTTCCCTCCATCATAAGGTCAGAAATGGGGATGTTCACTGATGATTGCACAGTGTTCAGTTCCATTCACAACCCCTCAGATAATGAAGCAGTCCGTGCCCGCATGCAGCAAGACCTGGACAACATCCAGGCTTGGGCTGATAATTGGCAAGTAACATTCGCGCCAGACAAATGCTAGGCAATGACCATCTCCAACAAGAGAGAGTCTAACCACCTCCCCTTGACATTCAACGGCATTACCATCACCAAATTCCCCCATCATCAACATCCTGGGGGTCACCATTGACCAGAAACTTAACTGGACCAGCCACATAAATACTGTGGCTACAAGAGCAGGTCAGAGGCTGGGTATTCTGTGGCGAGTGACTCACCTCCTGACTCCCCAAAGCCTTTCCACCATCTACAAGGCTCAAGTCAGGAGTGTGATGGAATACTCTCCACTTGCCTGGATGAGTGCAGTTCCAACAACACTCAAGGAGCTTGACACCATCCAGGACAAAGCAGCCCACTTGATTGGCACCCCATCCACCACCCTAAACATTCACTCCCTTCACCACCGGCGCACAGTGGCTGCAGTGTGTACCATCCACAGGATGCACTGCAGCAGCTCGCCAAGGCTTCTTCGACAGCACCTCCCAAACCCGCGACCTCTACCACCTAGAAGGACAAGGGCAGCAGGCACATGGGAACAACACCACCTGCACGTTCCCCTCCAGGTCACACACCCTCCCGACTTGGAAATATATTGCCGTTCCTTCATCGTCGCTGGGTCAAAATCCTGGAACTCCCTTCCTAACAGCACTGTGGGAGAACCTTCACATCACGGACTGCAGCAGTTGAAGAAAGCGGCTCACCACCACCTTCTCGAGGGCAATTAGGGATGGGCAATAAATGCTGGCCTTGCCAGCGACGCCCACATCCCATGAACGAATAAATAAAAAAAAAACCTCTTTGCCTCCTTCTCCTCCTTTAAATATCTTCTGAAAACCCATCTCTGCAACCAAGCTTTTGGTCACCCCTCCCTTCTTAAATTGGCATCTGTTTCCTATATGACTGTCTGTGAAGCGCTTGGGACATTCTTTAAGGTAAAAGCACTATGTACATACAAGTTATGGCTTGCTCCATGCCAATCTCTGTATATGTGATTCACTGCATCACCAGGATGCCCTGACATTTGATAGATCCTAAGAGCTCGGAAGGGAAATTTGATGTATTGGTTAACTCAAATTGCTCTTGTGTTCTAGGGCATTGCAGAGACCTGGGGCCCGATTTTAGCAGGCCTGCGGGTTCCCAGCGGGTGATCCTTCGGGAGCTTGGAAAACGCGGACGGCTAATTGAGTGCGCCCCCCGCGCGATCGCGGGATAATTGATCACATTAAGCCCTGGTTCCGGGTTCTCCGCTCCCCAGCTGCGCGCCGGCGGGCTGCGCATGCGCACTAACGTTATCGCGATGGAGGAGCTCCACTTAAAGGGGCAGTCCCCCAAAGCCCCTCCTGCTGCAAGCAAGAGGCAACACAGGATGGCGCAACCCAGGGGCAAGGCTGCGCCACGCTTCTCCGACCTCGCGCTGCAGCTGCTGCTGGAGGGTGTGAGGAGGAGGAGGGACACGCTGTTCCTGGCGGACGGACGCAAGTGCCCTGGCTCCGTCACCAGGAAGGCATGGGCAGAGGTGGCGGCGGAGGTCAGCAGCAGGGCCAACACCCCCAGGACATGGGAGCAGTGCTGCAAGCGGTTCAATGACCTCACTAGGTCCGGCAAGGTGAGTACACTAACGTACCCTCCCACAACCCCTCCCCACCATCACGCCAAACATATCACAACCCCTCCTGCACAGCCACCACAGCGCTCCCGCAGCAATCCTCACAGCCACTCACTCACCATCCTCGCCGTGCCCGCAAGTACCCACCGTCCCTGTCCCCACCCGAACACAACACACACCCCAATCCCCATGCAATGGGATGGGCATGTGGCACACGCATCCTCCCATCCATCTGCCCCACGCTCAACCCACCCACACCGATGCTTGATGCGTCTCACTATGCAATCTGCACTCACTCACGCATCTGTGTTTTGCCTTGACAGGAGAAGAGATGCAAGAATGACCGAGAAAGGGCCGCACCGGAGGGGGCCCGCCGCATGTGGTCCAACTGACGGATGCAGAGGTGGAGGCGCTCGACCTCGCCGGCACGCAACATTGCCTCTCCGTGGCGGATGGCGAGTCTGTCGCTGCAGAAACGGCCGGTAAGGGAAAGCTGACACTCAGCACTCATGATCGCGAGTGACCGTATGATCACCTGACATCAGGCGCACCGTAACGTTTGTGCACATGCCTCATAGTGCCCTCTGTTCTCTTGCAGGGCCGTCTGCGAGCGCTGTGTGTGAGGAGGGCGATTCCTCAGAGGACATGGCGGTCTCTGAGGGTGCATCGTCACATATCAGCCAACCATCCACCAGCGCAGAGACACGCACCTCGGTGGGTCCCCCTCGCCAACTAGTTGGGCGTGCACATGGTGATTCACCGCGCACGTGTGAGCATGAGCAGACCCTGGTGGCAGGGGCAGCCGCGGAGGGTCCGCGTCGGTGGGAGCACTCATCTCCAGGCTCTGCTCAGCCGGACCCAGATGCTGAACCCTGGGGGCCACCAGTCAAAAGGAGAGTCGTCGAGGTACTGGGAGAGGTGCCACGCGCATTGTCCACGATCGCGCAGGTGATGGAGGAGTCCAACTCCTGCACGCGGGCATTGGTGGCGCAGGTACAGGAGGGTATCGGCGACACAGTGTCACGGGTAGGTGCGAGAACGTCTGCGGTGGAGGATAGGCTAGCCTCCCTCGAGCGTCACGCACAGCTGAACATCGAGTCCATGCAGGCCCTGACAACGGCTGTACGGATTCAGGCTGAGCAACATTCCGCCGCCATAAACAGGCTGACGGATACACTAGAGGTGGCGTTGCAAGGCCTCACACATGCCATCCAAACTGTCGTCCAGCAGGGTGGAAGGGGTGATGTGGGCCGACGCCACGAGAGGGATGATGGTGAATGGGGACATGGAAGCGGGGACGCTACTCAAGGTGCCACCACGTCCCACCGTTGCCCCCCTCTCAACCAGTACCCGCAATGGTGCCTCCTCTCCAGGTGGCCGAGTCTGCCCCTGCACAGGTGCAGGAGGAGCAGTCTACGGAGGTGCCCTCACGGGCACCGAAACCCAGGGGCCGTCGGCCCAAAGCATCTACACGGTCAGGGCAAGAACAGGAGCAACCTGCCACTACCTCTGCTGGAGCCACAGGGGTAGCACCACGTAGGGGTTCCCGTAAACGAAAGCCAAGGGCGTTATAAGCACAAAGGGAATGCACCAGGGTGTCTGTTCGTTTGTACACTTTTTGTTTATAGTCGTTCACCATGTACATATTAAACACAATCGTTCTCACCACTCCTGCCACCTCTCGTCCATTCTTCTGCGGCTTGTGCAATAGGTGCGTTCCGTGCGGGCCATCATGACGACGAACACCTGCTGCCGCCCATTGGCCACACTGCTGTGGGTGCGGGAGTACTGGCGAGACTCTTCTGTGGAGGGCGCTGGTATGGCCCCTCGTATGTGCAGGTGATGGGATGTGAACGCCTCAGACTGTCTGACTCTAGGAGAACCATTGACGTATGAGTGCCTCCCTGGCCTGGCGAGCATCCCGGTGAACCGGTGTTCGGCGCATGGGTCGTACATCCTCCTCTCACGTGGCCTCCTCCTCATCCCCCTCCTCCTCCACCTCCTCCTCCTCCTCCACCTCCTCCTCCACCTCCTCCTCCTCCTCATAGTCGTCCTCAATGTGGGTGGCGGGTGTAGATGGGGCCTCCTCCAGCGGCACCCCTCTCTGTTGGGCCATGTTGTGCAGGGCACAGCAGACAACTATGATTCGTCCCACTCTGAATGGCGTGTATTGGAGCGCTCCCCCAGAACGATCGAGGCACCTGAAGCGCATCTTGAGCAGCCCTATGGTCTGCTCAATTGTAGACTTGGTAGCAATGTGGCTGTCATTGTACCGACGCTCCGGCTCGGTGATGGGGTTCCTCAGAGATGTCATGAGCCACGTGTGCAGGGGATACCCCTTGTCGCCTAGGAGCCAGCCGTTGCCGGTGTTGGGTGCGTGGAAGAGGGGCGGGACGGTGGACTCCCTGAGGACGAAGGCATCGTGGCAGCTGCTGGGGTATCTGGCGCACACGTGTAGGAATCTCTGGCGGTGGTCACAGATGAGCTGGGCGTTCATGGAGTGATACCCCTTCCTGTTGATGAACAGCCCTGGCTCATGCGGAGGTGCCCGTATTGCGATGTGGGTGCAGTCGATTACACCCTGCACCCGTGGGAAGCCGGCCATGGCATGGAATCCAACTGCCCTCTCCATCTGGCTGCGCTCGTCCATGGCGAAGTTGATGTAGTGCGAGGCCCTGTGGAACAAACCATCGGTGACCTGCCTTATGCACTTGTGTGCAGAGGACTGACAGACCCCGGTGATGTCCCCGGTGGCACCCTGGAAGGAACCGGATGCGAAGAAGTTGAGGGCAGTGGTGACCTTGACGGCGACGGGTAGGAAGATGCTGCTTGGTCCATCAGGGAGCAGCTCGTCGTTAAGGAGGCTGCAGATGTCGGCGACTACCTGGCGATTGACTCTGAGCCTCCGTATGCACTGCTCCTCGGAGAGGTCCATGAAGCTGAGCCTCGGTCTGTAGACCCTCTGCGGAGGGTAGTGCCTCCTGCGACGCAGCTCTCTCTGCGGTTGCCCTCCCTCCTGCTGTGCAGGTGGGTGTGCCGCAGCAACGTGTTGGGGGCTCCACGTCAATGAGGCGGACGGCGTGGACTGCGAGGCTGCTGGGGCTGGTGATGCTGTTCGTCCTCCGAGGATGTCGAAGCGGCCCCCATCTGGCAGGTGTTGGTCTGAGGGGTTGTGCACGGTCGGTAGGTGTTTCCTCGCACTGGGGCTGCGGTTCCACGTCGGGGTTTCCTCTGGCTTGGAGGGGGATGGTGGAGGGCAGGCGTTGCCCTATGTGACGGAGTGGCCTCCTGCGTGGGTGCGGGGTCTCCCCCCCCCCCCCCTGTGGAGTGCACCTTGGCAGCTGCCACAGGCTGCTGGCTGCAACACGTCCGGTTGGAGTGAGACTGTTTCCCCCAGTATGTGAAACAGTCTGAGTTGAAGGTAAAATCCCACACTTCCTAATAAGACAGCTGCATCAGGTCATTTAATGACCTGAACAAGCAAAGTAAATACACTCAAGTGGCATCCCGCTGGCTTTAATTGCATGCGGGATTCCCACCAGCGGGGGCTGTGCACGCACCCCCGCACGTCAGCGTGGATCCCGGAAGTGGCCGGGATCACGGCGCGTTCCGGTCCCGCACCTGGGGATCAGGATTATCGAGGCCCCCCCGCCGAGAACACACACGAAACCCGATGCTAAAATTGGGCCCCTGATATCAAGTGCATTCTCCTGTTGGCACCCAAGGAGGGAGCTAAATTGAGAGAAGACACAAAAAAACCCCAGAAAATTATAAAACTTCTAACTTAAAAATTAATTTTTGAAGCAAATGTACATGTTTGACATTGGTAAGTGCTCCATATTAGAATTGGGAAATTTAAGGGAGCTTGAAATATTTCTTATTTCACTGTGTCCTATTTATGAATCAAAGCTACTACTTTTCTATTTCATGCATTTAATTTATGTAAAAACACATTTGCTGTTCTCAAACATGAGAGAGAATGTGGGCAAATCAATTAACATGAAAATGAACACACTAATCATTTGTTATGACAACTATATGGAGATTCTGTTTACTCACCATGGTAAGGGTTACTCACTGCAGCAACTCGCCAAGGCTTCTTCGACAGCACCTCCCAAACCCTAGAGGACAAGGGCAGCAGGCACATGAGAACAACACCATCTGCACGTTCCCCTCCAAGTCACACACCATCCCGACTTGAAAATATATCGCCGTTCCTTCATCGTCGCTGAGTCAAAATCCTGGAACTCCCTACCTAACAGCACTGTGGGAGAACCTTCGCCACCCGGAATGCAGCTGTTTCAGAAAGCGGCTCACCACCACCTTCTCAAGGGCAATTAGGGATGGTCAATAAATGCTGGCCTTGCCAGCGACACCCACATCCCATGAACGAATAAAAAAAACTTGTTCATCAGGGTAAGGATTATGCACTTTAAAAATACATGCATTTATCTTTTGGATACGCTACAAAATTGCAATTTATTTCGCAAGGTAAATATTACTCAGGAAGTGTCCACCCTCCCCTTCATTCAGAATTGAAATTTGGAACAGAATGGGGTAGAAAACCTGGTAGGAATGGAGTTCACCCTAAATTCCTCACCAGCCATCCAGATTAGGCTAATTCCACATCAAAAATGGTGCATAATTTTTAGCCTCTTCACTCTAAGATCTAACCTAATCATTTCTAAATGAATTTAAATACAAAGGCTGGGGTATACATCTTTATTTACTGTCTGGGCGTTGAGCATCGCATGGATGGAGCGAAGAACGGAAAATTGGGCAGGGAGCATCACACATTAGTTACAGAGCCAGCCTGATTTTCCATCTATTAAATTAATGAGAAGGAAAATTAGGCAGGCTCTTTACCAATGTTTGATGCTTCCTGCCTGATTTTCTTTTCTGTGCTCCATCCACGAGATGCTCAACATCCAGGTGATAAAGAGGAAAATCATTGTTTCTCTTTTCTTCTAGGGATTTCAAATTGCCACTGACTGATTCTGTAAAATTTCAGGAACTGCCTTTCTTCATGAGATTTTCCAACTGATCCTCTATTCAGATATAGTTGTTTCTTTTAATTCCTGGAAAAATGTTACTGGAACATCTTTGAATAATTTGTCAGTCATCTGAGGAACCCATGCCCATAGTGCACCCTAGCTGATATTACAGACATACCCTGTGGCTGTCTGAGATGAGCCTGCGTCATAAAAGTTGAGTGCAGTTGTCACATTCATAGCCTTAAAGAGAATGATGTGAGCAGAAGACCCAGGGCTGCAAGTCCTCATGTAGTAGGTGGCAGAGCTGCTCCGTTGCTTCATTGGTGAAGCACATTCTTCCTATACATAGAATAGAATTACATGCACTCTCCAGCACAGAAGCCCAACAGGTCCATGCCGGTGTTTGTGCTCCACATGAGTCTCCTTCCACCTATCTTCATCTAACCCTATCAACATATCCTTCTATTCCTTTCTCCCTCATGTGTTTTCTAACATCTCATTAAATGCATCGATGCTAGTTGCCTCAACTATTCCTTGTGGTAGCGTTTTCCACACTCTAACCACTTTCTGGGTAAAGAAGTTTCTCCTGAATTCCCTATTGGATTTATTAGCGACTATATTTATGGCCCCTAGTTCTGGTTTCCCCTGCAAGTGGAAACATCTTCTCTACGTCTACCCTATCAAACTCTTTCATAATCTTAAAGGCCTCTATCAGGTCACCCCTCAGTCTTCTCTTTTCTAGAGAAAAGAACCCCAGCCTGTTCAGCCTTTCCTGATAGGTATAATCTCTCAGTTCTTGTATCATCCTTGTAAATCTTTTTTGCACCTTCTCCAGCGCCTCTATATCCTTTTTATAATATGGAGACTAGAACTGTTACTCCAAGTGTGATCCAACCAAGGTTCTGTACAAGTTTAACATAACTTCTCTGTTTTATCTCCTCACTAAAGTCCTCATATAACCTGTGTTGCCTGTATATTCTATTGGGGCGGGGAAATACCTGGTGCGGTTCATCATCCTTAAAAGTTGCCTGACTCTCCTTTGCTCCATCCTTTGCTGCTGTCCCTCCTCATCCATGATAATGTCATACATGGTGATGGCCATAAGGAATGCCAAATCTACTGAGATGCATTCACCGTGGAGCAGGGGACAGAAAATCTTCTTGGAGTCTCATACTGTCAGAAGCAAGTCCAGGTCTATGTAGGGAGAATGCCAAAAAAAAAATGGCAAAATGTCATTTGGAGTTGCAGAGATTGTGACTGAAACTGTCTACAATCTCGAGGCTCAGAAACTTCTCACTTTTGCATGTCTCAGCTTTAAAATTCTGAGTCTAACTTACCCCAAGTACTTTGCAAGTGTATAGCCAGGAAATTCAGAGCAGCAGCACCATTGGCCCTCATTATATAATATATGTAAATGATCTCACCATGTACTCGATGGCCAGATCACAGGAAGGGCCAAGAAGTGTGAGGGAATTTTGGGGGATTGATTTTTTGATGGAAAACTGGCATAAATGGCATTCATCCTATTTTACTGCCAAATATACTGATATTATGCTGAAAACAGTGTGGAAATTATAGGCCATTGAATTTATTTTGGTTACCCCAGTTTGGAGGAGGCTTGTTGCTCATGTCTTCTCTTGTGAATACTTGGAGGAAGCAATCATTCAGATTATTTGTTATTTTGTGTTCATCCTCTGGTTTGAGCCCAGTTGCAACTTTTATGGTTCTATTCTCTTTCCTGACTACCCTCTTATTGTTGGAGTGCCAAAAGAGTTTTTACTGTTATGTTTAGTCTCTGCTGCTGTGCTTTTTCTGGGTTTCCCTTTGCCTCACCGATCACCCTATTAACATGTTTCTGCATTTTCTTCTCTTCATCCCGATGAGCCCTTTTTGTTTTCTCCCTGCGTGATCTGTAGAGGTCACTTTTCCTCTTTAGGTCACTTTTAATTCCTCAATCCAGGGGAGCTATAACTTCCATCATTGTATATCTGTAGAGTTCCTATTTTTTCAGCGTTAAAGGTTACTTGCTGTGTAACTGTTTGGAGTGCCTAGTTATTCAGCAGGGTAATGGTTAAAGCATCATTCACTATGTTTGTATGATGTTGATATGATATATTAATTCAGTTAGGACAGGGTTTAGTGTCTGCCTGAAAGATAAAATTCTTTTTCTGTTATCATTTTGATGCAATGCAGAAAATCTCCAGTAGCCCTCAGTGACTTCATGTTATCATGTTCATTTCCCATGCCAGCTCATAATTTCATCATTCTGTCATTTCCCTGCCTTCTTGTTTAATCTCAACTGTCTGTAACAATCAGAAAGCACAATGAAACTCACAGTCACCTATCCCACCTCCAGTAGCATTGACATTTTACAACACTTGATAATTACATTTTCATTTTAAGCTTTTGTTTTTCTAATGCTATTCAGCATCTGTTGATTAAATTGAAATATTTGGCAGCAGCCCATGTTACTAAGGAAACTGTCCTGGAGTTTGTTTTATTATGCTCTGTTGTTATAATATTTCTGCATGAAACAATTATTAACAAGTGTCTTATGTGGAGGAGTGTTTAAAATTAAGAAATAAAAAATATATGTGTGCATCATCCTGTTAACCAGAGGCTAGAACGAATAAATGAAGGACATACTGAAGCTTGAGCTTGTCAGCTGTTCACTCAGCCTCTGAAAGTTGAACAGCCAGCCTACGAAACCCATTTCTGGTATTCACTCATTAAAATTTTTGTCAGCATTTTTTCACTTGTTCACCAAACACTGTGCTTGAGACCAATATGAATACTGAGCTATTGAAGGACATGTTACAGAAAATATAAACTGCATAAAAGGATCAGCATTCCAGGTGCAGACATGGACCAGGATTCTTCTCTGCGGTTGGACTTCCAGATAAGTGCTGAGCCTGAAATGGAAGGAGAGGAGGCCACCACAAGGCTCTCTTCTGCCATTGGGGGACCTTAGGGCTTTTACCCTCATTTCCCAGGGCCTTCCACTACCTTCCACATAGTGGCCTGAGGAAGAGGCGGGAGGGAAATCTTCCAGGGACTGGGGCCCCACCCAGTTAGGGTGGGGGGAGCAGCAGCCAACCTCACCACTCAAATTTTTTCTCCTTCTCTCCCATGATCCCACTTGGGGTTACAAAGAAGAAGAATCCCGGCCATTATCTGGAATAACATTTTGAAGGCCGGAGAAGCCTTTTAGTGTGTGCAGCTTTGCTTCTGATATTCTGCGTGGACTTCTTGCATTGACCCAGAATGTTGAAGGACAGATGCAGCCTCAGTGAACCTTACACAAACCTTGTCTTAAAAGTGGATCTTTCTTTCCAAAGATATACTAGGCTAAAAATTACACTTGGTTATATTAGCAATTGCTTAACATGTTTGCATGGCATTCCTTTATCCACTATGAAGGGTTCTCAAAATTCCAACATTTTTCATATCATCAACAAGGATATGACTTTTGGACTTTTATGGCAGAGGACCCAACTGCTGGGTTAAATGTGGAACCCTGCAGACAGGAGGTTAGGCCCATGAGGGCCTGGGACTTGACATGCCCAGGCTTGTTGGGTGCAGTGTGGATTGTTGCCTGAAACCAGACAACGAGAGGAGACAGAATACACATTCTTCCCTTTAAAACAATCAACCCAGCGAAAGACTTCATCTTACACGAATCTAAAGCCCATCAAAACCTTGCATAAATAATCACTAAGGCAGGAAGGCAACAATGGAGCAATTATGCAAGCCATCAAGACTTCACATATACAATGGCTTTCAATTCAAGACTAGTTACGGGGGCAGGAAGGCAATGATAAACATTATGCAAGCCCATTAAAAACATTGAGACAACCGCCCCAAAACCAGTTAAGGCGAAAAACCATAATCACCTGAAGAAGCCCACCTAAATCAGACAAAGAACTAACCTTGATTTGGCTCTCAGATAAGAAATTCGAAAAAAACAGTATAACTGGACCACAAGTTACGAAGGGGGCGGGTTTTAAGCAGTTTAAGCAGAGTGGAAGTAGAGTTTAAGCGGGGAGAGGTAGCTGAGCTAAGCGGAGGAAGGAGATCCGGAGGTTCGCAGGCCCGCAGGCAACATCACGGCGAGGGGCACGGTGTGGCAGGCTCAACCGTAGACAACAAGGCCGCAACCGCAGCCCTCCACGAAGATCAACCACCCACAACCGCGCCTTACCGCATCAGCGGACTCCACCCAACTGAAGAACCTTTGCAGATTCCACAGACCAGGACCACGTGGGGACGAGAGGCCCCAAAGGACACAAAGAGCGTACCACAAGACTGCAACTGGCTTACCTGGCTGGATTTCGAACTGTCACGGAACCCTGGTTGGTGAGCATGATCCCTGACCTCTCCTAGTTCAATTTAGTTAGGTTTTGGGGGTGGGACAAGGGTAAGGGGATTAGTAGCGTGATTTTCCCTCGTTATGCCGTGTGTTCCCCATTCTTAACTAAGTGTACTTTTGTAGGTCTGTATAATCTCAGTGTAATCCTAATGTTATAAGTTCATTTGTGACTTCAATAAACCCAGTTTCTTTTCTTGTACCAAAACCAGTTGTCTGCTGCACTTTGTCACAACCCCCAAATAAGTCCAAGGTCTAGAACCCAGGGAGTGGGAGCGATTCGAACCGCTCAGAAGTCAGAGGTGAAGCTGACACACACCACCACCCCTACAACTATTTTAACACAGGTGTTAGCATGCTTAATTTAAATGGGTTGAGGCCTCCACGATATAACCAGACAAAGAAGTATCATACATATGTATTAAACACTAATCTGTTAATATCATCAACATTAATTCCCAGCCTTCTAATTCTTATAGGAACTTCTTGAATTCAAGTTGCTGCAAAATGCAATGGGTGATGGGAAATCTGTGGTTTGGATCTCTGTACAAGCCTTGCTACATCCTTGCAGACTGTTAAAGTCTGCAACCTTTCATTATGCTCTTGATATAAACAAGAAACGAGGTTTTATGCTCCGAGCATGAACCTTACTTAAATTAACCTTCCTATAATTAAATGGGTTGGATAGAGTCCACATGAGAGCAGATTGTAAATGGCCTGTGAAAGAATAGGGCTCATGAGCCAAATGGCTTTGGTCATTTCTCATCCCATGCTTTTTTCAAAAAAAATCTTCACATCTGCTTTAAAGGTAGTAACTGATCCTGGGGTACAGTTCCATAGGCACTAGCAGAAGGCTGCACTTTGCTCAAGTGACCACTCTTCATGTATGGACTAAGACATATTGACCTGGATTTCTCTCCCCTTGCTGGGTTTACAATGGAATTGGAATACCTCCTACCATTGTGAATCCACAATACTGCAACTTCCTCCTAAAGCCCTCAATTGATATGCAGGGCAGGTTTGGAGCAATAATACTGTTAAAAGGCTACAACCAGTTAAAGGGCAACATCACTTTTTTGGAAAAATGGCAGCAACCATATGTGCGTCAGCAGCTGGCAGGGCTCCCAGATATTCAGATGCATCCCTGGTGGTCCTTTTCTCAGAATTCAGGGCCAGGGAAGCAATACGGTTCTGTGGGCAGGAGACCCCCTAAGAGGCTGATGCAGGTTGATTGGAAGGAGGTAGTGGAGGCAATTAGCGCTACCTCCATCAAACCGAGAACCTATGTGTGGAGGCAGAAGATGAGGGTACGATTCTTAATAAATACTTCGCGACTGTCTTCACAAAAGAGGGGGGCGATCCAGAGATTGTAGTAAAGGAAGAGGAGTGTGAAATATTGGGGGTGATTTTACCACCCGCTATCGGGTGCGTTCTCGGAGGGGGGGCCCCGAAAATCGGGGAATCCCGGAGCGGGACCGGATCCCGTCTCGATCCCGCCCACTTCCGGGTTCCCCGCTGACGCGCCGGCGTGCGAGCGCAGCTCCCGCTGGTGGGAATCCCGCAGGCAATTAAAGCCAGCGGGATGCCACTTGACAGTATTTATTTAGATATTTCAGGTCATTAACTGACCCGATTAAGGGACTATGTAGGATTTTAGAACAAAGTGGGACTGTTTCCCACACTGGGGGAAACACTCCCAGGTAAAATGGACGTGTTGCAGCTGTCAGCCTGTGGGGACAAAGTTTGGCCTCCACCACCCTCCTCCTGACGGTCAAAGTCACCAACCTGCACACTTACCCCGGGGTCCGGAGACATATACCTACCTTGCGCACCCCCTCAGATGTACATCTTGCGGATGGGGGCCGCCGTAGCTGCAGTCATGACCTCCTCGGAGGGCGAACAGCATCACCAGCCTCACCAGCCTCGCCATCCACGCAGTCCACCTCTGACACGTGGAGCTCCACAATAGAGTGCTGTGACACATCCACCTGCACAGCAGGAGGGAGGGCTACCGCAGAGAGAGATGCGTCGCAGAGGGCACTACCCTCGCCACAGGGTCCACAGACTGAGGCTCAGCCTCCTGGACCTCTCTGAGCAGCAGTGCACACGGAGGCTCAGAGTCACTCGACATGTAGCCGTGGACATCTGCAGCCTCTTTCATGCCGAGCTGCTCCTGGCTGGCCCGAGCACCATCTTCCTACCTGTCGCTGTCAAAGTCACTACTGCCCTCAACAACTTCTCCTCCACATCCTTCCAGGGTGCAACCAGGGACATCGCTGATGTCTCTCAGTCATTTGCACAAAAGAGCCCTGCAAATACACTTACACCCACTCTGCAGTGACACAATGGGTGGCATCAGTTGTGGGTCCTCATAGTGATCCTCAGGAGCGGGCATTATTGCACAAACCAGACAGGATTCGCGAAGACATGGCAGTAATGGTGCCAATATAATATGTAATGTGAGTTGTTCAGAAATTCAATATAAGTAACACCCATGACAAACCCTCAACACCCTTGTGCATCCCCTTCATGCTCACGACACGTTTGCCTTACGCTGCCTACTGCACATATGTGATGCATGCCCTGTGGCTGCAGCACAGGTAGTGGCAGGTTGAGTGAGGCTGGCCGTGAAAGAGATGCACGAGAGGGTGAGTATGAGATAGAGCCATGAGATTGTATGAGGATTGGGTTGAGCGGTAGTGGCGGGATGAGTACTGGTGAGGTGAGTAGGTTCAGGTAAGATGAGGATGAGGTTTGAGTGGGTATGAGGGGTGATGTGACAGAGTTGTGTTGGCAGTGCTGAAGGAGATGTGGGGTGGGAGCAGTGATGTGACAGACGGAGTGTAGGGGAAAGACTACGTTTACTCACTTTGGCTGACCTACTGAGGTCATTTGAGCGCCTCCTGCACTGTATGCAGGTGGGCGATATGTTGGTTGCGCTGGTGACCTCCTCTGCCACCTCGAGCCAGGCCTTCCTGGTGGTAGAGGCAGGCCGCTTCCTCCCGCACGCCAGGAGGGAGATCTCTGTCCTCCCCCTCCTCCTCACCCCATGTATTGATACCTGGAGTGAGGCATCATTAAACTGGGAGCAGCCTTCCCCCTGGGCTGCTCCATGCTGTAATTTTTGCTATTTGTTGCAGCATCTGTCAGTGGAGGACTGCCCCTTTAAATAGAGCGCCTCCAGCTGACAGATCTTACTGCGCATGCATAGCCCACCCGACGCGCAGATCAGCAGTGGGGAACCCGGAGGAGCAGGTAAGTGGATCCAATTAGTGGTTTGTCTGCTACGATCGCGTGGGAAGCAGACTAATTTCACCGGGGGCGTTACCCACGCGCCCGATAGCCCCCCCGCCGAGAACCCGCATCCCTGCTAACATTGGGCCCATTGGATGGGATAAGCATAGTGAGAGAGGAAGCATTGAGGGGTTTAGCATCTTTGAAAGTAGATAAATTACCAGGCCCAGATGAAATGTATCCCAGGCTGTTAAAAGAAGCAAGGGAGGAAATAGCGGAGGCTCTGACCATCATTTTCCAATCCTTGGCTACAGGCGTGGTGCCGGAGGATTGAAGGACTGCAAACATTGCACCGTTGTTTAAAAAGGGAGAAAAGGATAGGCCTAGTAATTAAAGGCCAGTCAGTCTAACCTCGGTGGTGGGCAAATTAATGGAATCAATTCTGAGGGACAGAAGGAGGCCATTTGGCCCATCATGTCCACACCGACTGAGAAACGAGCCACCCAGCCTAATCCCACTTTCCTGCATTTGGTCCATAGCCCTGCAGGCCAAGGCTCTTCAGATGCACATCCAGGTATTTTTTAAATGAGTTGAGGGTTTCTGCCTCTACCACCCTCTCAAGCAATGAGTTCCAGACCCCCACCACCCTCTGGGTGAAAAAAAATTTCCTCATTTGCGCTCTAATCCGTCTACAAACACTTTAAATCTATGCACCCTGGTTATTGACCCCTCTGCTAAGAGAAATAGGTCCTCCCTATCCACTCTATCCAGGCTCCTCATAATTTTAAATACCTCAATCAAATCACCCCTCAGCCTCCTTTGTTCCAAGGAAAACAACCCCAGCCTATCCAATCTGTCATCATAGCTAAAATTCTCCAGTCCTGGCAACATCCTCGTAAATCTCCTCTGTACCCTTTCTAGTGCAATGGCATCCTTCCTGTAATGTGGTGACCAGAACTGTGCGTAGTACTCAAGCTGTGGCCTAACTAGTGTTTTATACAGTTCCAGCATAACATACCTGCTTTTATATTCTATGCCTCGGCTAATAAAGGAAAATACTCCATATGCCTCCTTAACCACCTTATCTACCTGTCTTGCTACCTTCAGGAATCTGTGGACGTGCACTCCAAGGCCCCCCACTTCCTCTACGCCACTCAGTATCCTTCCATTTATTGTGTATTCCCTTGTCTTGTTTGCTCTCCCCAAATGCATTACCTCACACTTCTCCAGGTTGAACTCCATTTGCGACTTTTCTGCCCATCTGACCAGTCCATTGATATCTTCCTGCAGTCTACAGCTTTCCTCCTCACTATCAACCACACAGCCTATCTTTGTGCCATCGGCAAATTTCTTAATCATGCCCCCTACGTTTAAGTCCAAATCGATAATGGATACCACAAAAAGCAAAGGACCTAGTTCTGAGCCCTGCGGCACCCCACTGGAAACAGCCTTCCAGCTGCAAATGCACCCATCGACCATTACCCTTTGCTTCCTGCCACTAAGCCAATTTTGGATTCAATTTGCCACATTTCCTTGATTCCCATGGGCCTTTAATTTTTTGACCAATCTGCCATGTGGGACCTTGTCAAAAGCCTTGCTAAAATCCATATAGACTGCATCAATTGCGCTACCCTCATCGATCCTCCTTGTCACCTCCACGAAAAATTCAATCAAGTTAGTCAGACATGACCTCCCTTTAATAAATCTGTGCTGACTGTCCTTGATTGGTCCATGCCTTTCTAAGTGACAGCTTATCCTGTCCCTCAGAATTGATTCCAATAATTTGCCCACCACCGAGGTTAGGCTAACTGGCCTGTAATTACTCGATCCATCCTTCGTTCTCTTTTTAAACAACGGTACAACTTTAGCAGTCCCCCAATTCTCCGGCACTACGCCTGTATCCAGTGAAGTTTAGAAAATGATTGTTAAAGCCTCCGCTATTTCATCCCTTGCATCTTTTAACAGCCTGGGATACATTTCATCCGGCCCTAGTGATTTATCCACTTTCAAAGCTGCTAATCCCCTTAATACTTCCTCTCTCACTATGTTTATCCCATCCAATATTTCACACTTCTCCTCCTTAACTTCAATCCCTGCATCATCCCTCTCCTTTCTGAAAACAGATGCAAAGTATTCATTAAGAACCATACCCACATCTTCCGCCTCCACACATAATTTACCTTTTTGGTCTCGACTAGGCCCTACTCATTCCTTAGATATCCTCTTGCTCTTAATGTATTTATAAAACATCTTTGGGTTTTCTTTGATTTTACCTGCTAATATTTTTTCATGCCCTCCCTTTGCTTTCCTAATTTCCTAATTTCCTTTTTAACTACAACCCTCCAATTTATATACTCCTCTAAGCTTTCCGTAGTATTGAGTTCTCGGTGTCTATCATAGGCTTTCTTTTTTTGCCTTATCTTACCCTGAAGCTATCAATGGACTGGTCAGGTGGGCAGAAAAGTGGCAAATGGAATTCAATCCAGAGAAGTGTGAGGTAATGCAATTAGGGAAGTCAAACATGACAAAGGAATGCACAATAAATGGGAGGATACTGAGAAGTGTAGAGGAAGAGAAGGACCTTGGAGTGCATGTGCACAGATCACTGAATGCAGCAGGAAAGGTAGATAAGGAAGTTAAGAATGCACACAGGATACTTTCCTTTAATAGCCAAGGCAGAGAGTATAAGAACAGGGAGGCTATGATAGAACTGCATAAAACACTAGTTAGGCCACAGCTTGAGTACTCCGTACAGTTCTGGTCACCACATTACAGGAAAGATGTGATTGTGCTAAAGAGGATACAAAGGAGATTTATGAGGATGTTGCCAGGTCTGGAGAATTTTAGCTATGAGGAAAGATTGGATAGGCTGTGGTTGATTTCTTTGGAACAGAGGAGACTGAGGAGTGATTTAATTGAGGTGTATAAAATTATGAGGGGCCTAGGTAGAGTGGACAGGAAGGATCTATTTCCCTTAGCAGAGAGGTCAATAACCAGGGGGCATAGATTAAAAGTAATTGGTAGAAGGTTTAGAGAGGAGCTGAGGAAATTTTTTTTCACCCAGAGGGTGGTGGGGGTCTGGAACTCACTGCCTGAAAGGGTGATAGAGGCAGAAACCCTCATCACATTAAACAGTACTTTAATATGCACTTGAAGTGCCATAACCTACAAGGCTATGGGCCAACTGCTGGAAAGTGGGATTAGGCTGGGTAGCTCTTTTTCTACCGACACAGACATGATGGGCTGAATGGCCTTCTTCTGTGCTGTAAATTTTTCTATGTTTCTAACTGCCACACAGTGCCTGAAGAGGTTCAATGGCCTCATAAAGGTAGCTAAGGTGTCTATCTACACTTGCCAATGCACATCCTCACTCAGACAGCCTTCACTTCTCAAGAGCAACTGGGAATGGATAATAAATGTCAACCTTGCCAGCCCACATCCAGATTGAATTTTTAAAAAACATGTAAAGAACCAACATAATAATCTTCATCACAAACGTCACAACTTCTCTGCTTCTGAACTTGGCTCTTCCTTTCAATTAGTGAATAGATGCCACTTATAACAAATTAAAGATTTTTGAGTAATGGAGTGGAAAGAACCTGGGAAGTCATAGCCCATTTGGAGCTAATCAACATTTTAAATAGAAACATGTCTGAGCACAGCATAAGTGTTATAAGATGTTGTTAGCCCAGAAATTGCTTAAAAAAGAAACGTTAGCTCAACAGTGCTCACCGTTTTTAGTGGTGAAATTGAGGAGCAGGTTCTGGTGTACCCATATGCGCAGTCAAACGCAGAAACCTGGAACTTGGTCTTCCTGGTTTGTCGGCGACTTGACAGCTTCACATTAGAGGGATATCATTGGCTGCAATCAACAGACCAGCGTCAACTTGCTCTGCTGCCCATTTGGAAAGTAACTAATATTGCCACAAAACAGGTATGCATAAAAATACCAGGTCTAAGTAAGTTTTAACAGTGCAGTAAGTCTTAATGACTGCTAAACAACTAAAATTAACTTTTAAAAATGTGGAGTCTCATTACTCCTTATTTTAATAGTTCTTGGTCATCAAAAAAAAATTAAAATTAAAAATTAATACATTTTTAAAAAACTTTTCCCTTCTGTCTCTTTTATTTAATGTGATTCTTTCTTAACCTTTCTTTTTTTCGCTGTCTATATCTGTTTTTACAAATGATTTTAATGCTGTGCCTTTTACTTCCTGGATTTTACGTTCCAGATTGAAGAAAATGTTCGTAGCATGTCAAAAAAGCTGCAATCTGATTGGTCGAGGGGAGAGAGTGATCCTTTCGCTTCTCCCATAGGTCCTAACTTCGCTGGAGCTAACGCTGGGCTCTTCTCCACTTCCTTTTCAGTAAAGATTGAGTAAGTTAGTGGGTTAGTATAAATATATGGAGCGGCGAGCACTGCTGCCTCGCTACTGGGAGCAATTTTTGGGCCATTGATTTGTTTGACCTACAATAAACTTATGTTCATTCTTTATTGTGCACTAATCAAAGTAATTGACAATTAGCATGGAGGCTGAGCATTCTCGTACTTTGTAGTCAGAAAGAGCATTAAGCATATATGACATGGACCAGATCTAACAGAAAATTTCCACCCCCTCCTTGCCTCACACACTATCCTGACATTTTATCGCAAATTTGGATTTGAAAGAGCACTCGCTGTATTGCTTCATTGCTATACTCTTTCTGTGTTTTTTGAAGGTTGAACATAAATCATTTCCAAGGATAGTCAATCTTCATCTCTTCTGTCTGGCACAATTAGACCAAAGTAAAGAAAAATAGTTGATAGATTAGCATTCCAACACACTATCCATTTAATCCATCAGAAAGAATATAATTCAACACCCCCTCCCCCTCAGCTGCAGCCAATGGCAGAGCAGGACACTGAAAATGACCAAGAAGGTATTTTTTGCCGAAATCTCTTTGCAGCCTGGAAGAGTCATATGATAGGTTCTCATGGACAAAACCTTTAGCTGTGTGCCTGATTCATCCAAAGCATTAGCAGTCTACATAAGCTCAATGAATTGGCCCAATACACTATCCACAACATTATCCTCTGCACAACCTCAATTGCCCTGGATGTCCATTCTTTGATCTGCCTTATTTTGTCCCCATCAGAAGTAAGCTCTCTGGACAAAGTTGAGATAAAGTGCAACTAATTTATTACTCCATACGTGGTCAGTGTATTTGATTTTACTGTGGTTTTATTATCCTGGTTCTTCCCCTTAGAATCAGTGTATGGGTTGCATCTTTTGGAACCTATCCTAGTGTTCCTTTTAGTGTGAGTAATAAGTGAGGTGGCTAGTTGTTAGGTGTCACTGTGTGTTTATTGGGATTGAGGTGGCCTGTACCGCTTTGTGCTGGAGCACATACAATGATAGACATTTGTGAAGTCTTCAGTCCATCCTGTGTTCTTTTGTTATCTCTAGACTCAACTATTCTAATGGTCTCCTGGCCAGTCTCCCAACTTTCACCCTCCATAAACTTGAGCTCACCCAAAACTCTGCCTGTATCCTAACCCCTACTAACTCATGCTCACTCATCACTGCTGTGCTCACTGAATTACATTGGCTCCCATTCCACCAATGCCTCACACTTAAATTCTTATCCTCGTGTTCAAATCCCTTCATGGCCTCTACCCTCCCTATCTCTGCAATCATCTCCAGCCCTACAATCCTCCAAGAACTTTGCGTTTCTCCAACTCTGGCATCTTATATATTCCCTACTCCCTTCACCCCACCATTGGTGCAGTGCCTTCAGCCATCTAGTACCTCAACCCTGGAATTCCCTCCCTAAACCTATCTCTCTTACTTTCAGACCCCCCTTAAAGCCTATCTTTATGACCAAGCTTTTAGTCACCCATACAAATGTATCTTCTTCTTTGGATCAGTGTCAATTTTTGTCTGATTATGCTCCTGTGAAGTGCCTTTGGACATTTTCTATGTTAAAGGCGCTATATAAGTACAAGTTGTTGTAGTTGTTATGACCACGCATGGTGCAGCAAGATGATATTACAATGATTTGCTGTATGAAGCCCTTACAAGATGTTAAAGTGTCAAGGATTTCAGTTGGAAGTTGCACTTGAATAGGTGCCCAGCTGGAATGTGGGCATGCATGATAAACAATGAAAGAGCTGTAAGGATGTCTGGGGATTTGGGATTGGTCTACAGTAAATGTATAGCAGATTGACTGGTAAAACTTTGCAGCATGCATACTTGGCTCATCAAATTGGTATACGGTACTTCTGTGTAGCTTTATCTGAGCAACTTTCTTAAGTTTGCCTACTTCTGCATTCATTCTCAGGCCCTGCAGGTACCGTAAACAGCATTGATCCTTGCCTCCATCTTCTGACAGGCACGTTGTACTGCTGTCTTCTGGGGAGATGCCCTAGAATTCAAAGAGGTCGAACCACCTCATGCAGCAGCATCTCCACTTCACTATCAGTCAACCAGGGAATGTGAGGACTAAGCTGCTCCATTATTTGCCCACAGACTCCATTTCCTGCCTCCCTATTTGTCTTTCCATCCATTGGTTTTGCCAGCCACTTTTTTTCCTCAAACAGCTTTTGGACAGGCAAATAAAAAATATTGAGCCCACAAAGCCAAAAAATAATGAGCCCAGAAAGCCTTTGGAGAAGCAGCCAAAAATGTTAGTCCCACATGCAGCCACTTACCATTAAATGGCTGCATCCTTTCAAGAGCTGCTAGCATGCCGGGTATTCTGCCCTTCTCCCCTTTGACGAGTTGTGTTCCTAATGAGTGCTGACCCTAGCATATCCAGTGAGGTCAGCCCTTCCTAGTTCAGGTGAATGCATAGTTTATAGTGCCCTGGATCCATAACCTATATTGCCAGGACAGGAATGTATACCCCACTTTTACATGCAATACAATAAGGGAACATTTGATTACCCTCTGTGTGCCATCCAATCCACATATACAAAGTGAAATTTTATAATTGATTAAAAAAAATATTAGAATAGACTTAATACAGGTAATGTGAAATCCAAAAGAATATTTGGCTCCTCACACATCCATGCAATAAAGCAAAAACTTTCTTTTAACCAAGTAATTCTAGTGTATCTGGGAGAAACCTTTTTACAAGCATATGTACACGTACCATATAAATCCCAGGGCTGGCTTTTTTCTAGCATATGTATATCTGTTGACCCGAGAATTCTTGTACTTAGAAACACATCAACTATTAATGTCTTGTGGAGCACAAAATCTATGCTTGGGTTGTTAAAAGCTTTCAGCTAGTGAGCTATGGGCAAATTTAGCTAATTAAAGATTTAAGAAATGTGGAGTGCAAAGATTTCAGAAAAGCCTTGGCCTATTTGGATCTGACAAATATATTATGTAAAAGGTTGTCTGAATTCACATCGGTCTTCAGTAGAGAAGAGGATGCTGCCAATGTAGCAGTAAAGGAGGAGGTAGTAGTGATATTGGATAGTGTAAAAATAGGTATAGAGGAGGTACTTCAAAGTTTGGCAGTAGTAAAAGTAGAAAAGTCACCCGCTTCAGATGGGATGCATCCTGGCTTACTGAGGGAAGTAAGGGTAGAAATGACAAAGAATTACATAGAATGTACAGCACAGAAACAGGCCAAACAACCTAACAGGTCCATGCCAGTGTTTATGCTCCACATGAGCCTCCTCCCTCCCTACTCCATCTAACCCTATCGGCATATCCTTCTAGTCCTTTCTCTCTCATGTGTTTATCTAGCTTCTCCTTAAATACATCTATGCCAGTCGCCTCAACTACTCCTTGGGGTAGCGAGTTCCACATTCTAACCGCTCTCTGGGTAAAGAAGTGACTATTTTATATTTATGCCCCTAGTTCTGGTCTCCCCTGCAACTAGAAACATCTTCTCTACGTCTACCTGATCCAGCCCTTTCATAATCTTAAAGACCTCTATCAGGTCACCCCTCAGTCTTCTCTTTTCTAGAGAAAAGAGCCCCAGCCAGCTCAATCTTTCCTGATAGGTATAACCTCTCAGTTCTGGTATCATCTTAGTAAATCTTTCTTGCACCTTCTCTAGTGCCTCTATATCCTTTTTATAATATGGAAACCAAAACTGTTCACAGTACTCCAAGTGTGGTCTAACCAAGGTTCTATACAAGTTTAACATAAATTCTCTGCTTTTCAATTCTATCCCTCGAGAAATGTACCCCAGTGCTTGGTTTGCCATTTTTATAGTCTTATTAACCTGCGTTGTTACTTTTAGTGATTTGTGTATCTGTACCCCCAGATCCCTCTGCTCCTTAACCTCATTTAGACTCTTATTATCCAAGCAGTATGTGCCCCCTTTATTCTTCCTACCAAAATGTAATACTTTACACTTATCTATATTGAAATTCATTTGCCAATTACATGCCCATTCTGCACGCTTATTAATGTCTTCCTGTATTTTGTCGCAGTCCTCCTCAGTATTAACTGTATCCCCCAAATCGGTGTTGTCCGCAAATTTTGAAATTGTACTTCTGATTCCTGAGTCCAAATCATTTACGTGAATGGTGATCAACAATGGTTCCAGCACTGATCCTTGTGGAACACCACTTCCCACCTTTTGCCAGTCTAGGTAGCTACCCTTAACCCCTACTCTCTGTTTTCTGTTTTGTAGCCAGCTTGTTACCCATTTTGCTACTTGTCCCCTGACTCCACATGCTCTGACCTTAGTCATGAGTCTACTGTACGGTACCTTATCAAAGGCCTTTTGAAAAGCCAAATATATTATATACCCTTGTCTACCCTTTCTGCTACTTCTTCAAAGAGTTCAATAAGTTTCAAGCATGACCTTTCCTTTTAAAATCCGTGGTTATTTTTTATTATGTTTTTGGTTTTTAGATGTTTTTCTATTAAATCTTTGAGAAAGGATTTCATTATCTTTCCTACCACTGCGTTAAGCTAATTGGTCTATAGTTCCCTGGACTGGTTCCATCTCCCTGTTTAAATATAGGAATAACATTAGCTCTCTGCCAGTCCTCTGGCACTATTCCCTTTTCAAATGAATTTTTATATACAAGTAATAGTGCCTTTGCTATCTCTTCCCTAACTTCTTTTGATATGTGCGGATGCAATCCATCCGGACCAGGGGTTTAATCCTCTCTAAATTTGATAAGCTTATCAATTATCTCCTACCTTTCTATCATAAATGTCTTTATATCTTTTTTGATTTCTTCTTCTAATGTCATGCCCACTATGTTAGTCTCCCTGGTAAATAATGAGGCAAAGTAATTATTTAACATTTCTGCCATTTCGCTGAAATTACTTGTGAGTTTATTGTGTGTATCCCTTAGTGGCCCTATCCTCATCCTAATTTTCCTTTTATTATTTTTGTGTCTGTAGAATACTTTACTATTTCTTGATAATTAATTTCATAGTTTCTCCTTGAACATAAGAACATAAGAAATAGGAGCAGAAGTAGGCCATACCGCCCCTCAAGCCTGCTCCGCCATTCAATAAGATCATGGCTGATCTTCGAACTTAACTAAACTTTCCTGCCCTATCCCCATATCCCTTGATTCCCTAAGAGTCCAAAAATCTGTTGATCTCAGTCTTGAATATATACAATGACTGAGCATCCACAGCCCTCAGAGGTAGAGAATTCCAAAGATTCGCAACCCTTTGAGTAAAGAAATTTCTCCTCATCTCAGTACTAAATGTCCGACCCCTTATCCTGAAACTCTGCCCCCTAGTTCTAGATTCTCCAACCAGGGGAAACACCCTCTCAGCATCTACCCTGTCAAGCCCTCTCAATGTTTCAATGGGATCATCTCTCATTCTTCTAAACTCCAGAGTGCATAGGCCCATTCTACTCAATCTCTCCTCATAGGAGACAACCCTTTCATCCCAGGAATCAATTTAGTGAGCCTTCGTTGCACTGCCTCTAAGGCAAGTATATCCATCCTTAGGTAAGAAGACCAAAACTGTACACAGTACTCCAGGTGAGGTCTCACCAAAGCCCTGTACAATTGCAGCAAGACTTCCTTACCCTTGTATTCCATCCCCCTTGCAATAATGGCCAATATACTATTTGCCTTCCTAATTACTTGCTGTGCCTGCATGTTAACTTTCTGTGTTTCATGTACAAAACACCCAAATCCCTCTGAACACAACATTTAATAATTTCTCACCATTTAAAAAATATTCTGTTTTCCTATTCTTCCTACCAAAGTGAATAACCTCACATTTCCCTGCATTATACACCATCTGCCACCTACTTGCCCACTCACTTAACCTGTCTATATCCCTTTGCAGACTCTTTGTGTCCTTCTCACTTTCCCACTCAGCTTTGTATCATCAGCAAACTTGGACTCATTACACTCGGTCCCTTCATCTAAGTCATTAATATAGATTTTAAATAGCTGAAGCCCAGGCACTGATCCTTGCGGCACCCCACTAGTTACAGCCTGCCAACCTGAAAATGACCAGTTTTTTTCCTACTCTGTGTTCTGTCTGTTAACCAATCCTCTATTCATTACCCCCAACCCCTTGAGCCCTTATCTCATGTAACAATCTTTTGTGTGGAACCTTATCGAATGCCTTTTGGAAATCCAAAAATATTACATCCACTGGTTCCCCTTTATCTATCCTGTGAGTTACATCCTCAAAAAACTCTAATAGATTTGTCAAACTCAATTTCCCTTTCATAAAACCATGTTGACTCTGCCTAATCATATTATGATTTTCTAAATGCCCCGTTACCATGTCCTTAATAATAGATTCCAGCATTTTCCAGGCTGATGTCAGGCTAACTGGCCTTTAGTTCTCTGTTTGACTTCCTAATTGTTTTTTTAAACTTCTTTCCTAACCTTTTCATATTCCCTTTCATCCTCTCCTTTGTTATCTATGTACTGAGAATATGCCTTTTTCTTTAGTTTCAATTTTGCCCTTATTTCTTTATTCATGGTAAATCATTACTGGTTAGTTTGTTAGTGCTTTTTAGTGGGATACATTTCTCTTGGACATTATTGATCACCATTTTAAATGTTTCCCACTGCTGTTCTATTTCTTTGCTCATCAGTAAATCTTTCCATTTTATTTTACCTAGTTCTATTTTCATCCACTGAAAATCAGCTTTTTACCAATTTCTTACTTTGGTCCTTGTCTGACTTATGTCCTTCTCAATCCTTATCTTAAACTTTATTATGTTGTGATTGCTATTGCCTAGAGATTCCCCTACGTTTACTTCTCTTATCTGTTCTGGTCCATTTCCCATTACTAGATCCAGCAGTGCTTCCTCTCTTGTTGGACTTTTTACATACTGGGTAAGAAAGGAGTCCTGCACACATTGTAAAAACTCTATTCCCTGTACCCTTTTATCTACCTCTTCTTGGGGATAGGTAAAATCTCCCATGATTATTATTCTATATACTTTACTCTTTTGACATTTTCTTACATAGAATCATAGAAAGTACAGCACAGAAGGAGGCCATTCGGTCCATCGAGTTCTCAAAGGCTCTATGCAAGAGCAATCCAGCTAATCCCACTCCTGCGCCCTTTCCCTGTAGCCCTGCAAATGTTTTCCTTTCAAGTACATATCCAGTTCCCTTTTGAAGGCCATGATTGAATCTGCCTCCACCTCCCCCTCGGGCAGTGCATTCCAGATCCTAACACTCACTGTGTAAAAAAGCTTTTCCTCATGTCACCTTTGGTTCTTTTGCCAATCACCTGAAATCTGTGCCCTCTGGTTCTTGACCCTTCTGCCAATGGGAACAGTTTCTCTCCATCTACTCTGTCTAGACCCTTCATGATTTTGAATACCTCTATCAAATCTCCTCGCAACCGTCTCTGTTCTAAGGAGGACAACCCCAGCTGCACCAGTCTATCCACATAACTAAAGTCTCTCATCCCTGGAATCATTCTAGTAAATCTCTTCTCCACCCTCTCTAAGGCCTTCACATCTTTCCTAATGTGTGGTGCCCAGAATTGGACACAATACTCCAGTTGTGGCAGAACTAGTGTTTAATAAATGTTCATCATGACTTCCATTCTTTTGTACTCTATACCTCTATTTATAAAGCCCAAGATCCCCATATGCTTTTTTAACCTGCCCTGCCACCTTCAACGATTTGTGCAGATATACCCCCAGATCTCTCTGTTCCTGTACCTTTTTTAGAGTTGTACCCTCTATTTATATTGCCTCTCCTCATTCTTCCTACCATAATATATCACTTCGCATTTTTCTGCGTTAAATTTCATCTGCCACGTGTCCGCCCATGCCACCAGCCTGTCCATATCCTCTTGAAGTCTATCACTATCCTTGACACTGTTTACTACCCTTCCAAGTTTTGTGTCATCTGCAAATCTGTACACCCAAGTCCAAGTCATTAATATATATCAAGAATAGCAGTGGTCCCAGCACCAACCTGGGGAACACCACTGTACACCTCCCTCTAGTTCGATAAACAATCGTTCACCACTACTCTCTGTTTCCTGTCGCTTAGCCAATTCTGTATCCATGTTGCTACTGCCCCCTTTATTCCATGGGCTGCAATCTTGATGATAAGCCTACCTGCGGCACTTTATCAAACGCCTTTTCTTCCTCCAAGACTGTGGCCACAATCTTCTAATCCTTCTTAGATATGGGGGCAGTGCCAGAGGACTGGAGGATTGCAAATGTTACACCCCTGTTCAAAAAAGGGGAGAAGGATAAACCTGGCAATTACAGACCAGTCAGCCTAATGTCGGTGGTGGGGAAACTTTTAGAGACAATAATCCGAGACAAAAAAATATGGGCTAATAAATGAAAGCCAGCATGGATTTGATAAAGGAAAATCATGTTTGTCTAACTTGATTGAGTTCTTTGATGAAGTAACGGAGATGGTTGATGAGGGTAGTGTGGTTGATGTTATGTATATGTACTTTCAAAAGGCATTTGATAAAGTACCACATAATAGACTTGTTAGCAAAATTAAAGCCCATGGGATTAAAGGGACAGTGGCAGCATGGATACAAAATTGGCTAAAGGGCAGAAAGCAGAGAGTAGTGGTGAACAGTTGTTTTTCAGACTGGAGGGAAGTATACAATGGTGTCCCCCAGGAGTCAGTATTAGGACCACTGGTCTTTTTGATATATATTAATGACCTGGACTTGGATATAGAGGGTATATAATTTCAAAGTTTGCAGATGAGACGAAACTTGAAAATATAGTAAACAATATGATGGATGGTAACAGACTTCAGGAGGACATAGACAGATTGGCGAAATGGGCAGACACATGGTAGATGAAATTTTACACAGAGAAGTATGATGTGATAGGAGAGACAATATAAACTAAATGGTACAATTTTAAAGGCAGTGCAGGAACAGAGAGACCTGGGGGTGTATGTACACAAATCTTTGAAGGTGGCCACGACAAGTTGAGAAGGCCATTAAAAAAGCATATGGGATCCTGGGCTTTATTAATCGAGGCACAGAGTACAAAAGCAAGGAAGTTTTATAAATCTTTATAAAACACTGGTTAGGCCTTAGCTGGAGTATTGAGTTCAATTCTGAGCATCACACTTTAGGAAGGATGTCAAGGCATTAGAAAGGGTGCAGGAGAGACTTAGTAGAATGGTACCAGGGATGAGGAACTTCAGTTATGTGGAGAGACTGGAGAAACTGGGATTGTTCTCCTTAAAGCAGAGAAGGTTAAGAGGAGATTTGATAGAGGTGTTCAAAATCATAAACGGTTTTGAAAGAGTAAATAAGGAGAAACTGTTTTCAGTGGCAGAAGGGTCGGTAACCAAAGGACACAGATTTGAGGTGATTGGAAAAAGAACCAGAGACGAGAAACATTATTTTACGCAAAGATCTAGAATGAACTGCCTGAAAGGATGGTGGAAGCAAATTCAATAATAACTTTCAAAAGGGAATTGAATAAATACTTGAAGGGAAAAAAATTACAGGGCTATGGGGAAAGAACAGGGAGTGGGTAATTGGATAGCTTATTCAAAGAACCGGCAGAGGCACGATGGGCCGAATGGCCTCCTCTGTGCTGTAACATACTATGATACTACTATGAATTCTGTTATTGATTTGAATTAAAGAAAGAAACAATATCATCGTATGGTAGATCCTGCTAGATTTACTCTTGTCTTTGGATTCAAAGGTTATTGATTTAAGCTCCATGGTGGACATAGGGCTACAGCTAATACTGGACTGCACCTAAATTGAATTGATGGAATGTTGTACTGTGCAGGTACTCCATATTTAAATGTTTTCCCAACAGGAAGGATGGAACAATATATATATCTATGCAAATCTTCAAACAAAACTAGAACCTAGAAAAAAAATATAGTCCTCTGAGAGCTTTTGCAGTTACTCCTAATGTAACAGTTGTTGGTGGTTATAGTCTTTCTGGAAGGTTCAACTGGAGAAGTTCTAACCACATGACCACACATGTGATAGATGACTGATTTTTATTCCTTAAATGCAAAGCTCAACATTACAGCCATTTTGGAAGACTTGGTAATGCAAGATGACTATTGGATGGGATAAACATAGTGAGGGAGGAAATATTAAGGGGTTTAGCATCTTTGAAAGTAGATAAATCGCCAGGTCCGGATGAAATGTATCCCAGGCTGTTAAGAGAAGCAAGGGAGGAAATAGCGGAGGCTCTGACCATCATTTTCCGATCCTCACTGGCTACAGGTGTGGTGCTGGAGGATTGGAGGACTGCTAACGTTGCACCATTGTTTAAAAAGGGAGAAAGAGATAGACCAAGTAATTATAGGCCAGTCAGTCTAACCTCCGTGGTGGGCAAATTATAGGAATCAATTCTGAGGGACAGCATAAATCGTCATTTAGAAAAGCAAGGGTTAATCAAGGACAGTCAGCATGGATTTGTTAAGGGAAGGTCGTGTCTGGCTAACTTGATTGAATTTTTTGAGGAGGTAGTAAGGAGGGTCGATGAGGATAACACGTTTGATGTAGTGTACATGGATTTTAGCAAGGCTTTTGACAAGGTCCCAAATGGCAGACTGGCCAAAAAAGTAAAAGCTCATGGGATCCAAGGGAAAATGGCTAGTTGGATTCAAAATTGGCTCAGTGACAGGAAGCAAAGGGTAATGGTTGACGGGTGTTTTTGTGACTGGAAGGCTGTTTTCAGTGGGGTTCCGCAAGGCTCAGTACTAGGTCCCTTGCTTTTTGAGGTATATATTAATGATTTGGATTTAAAAGTAGGGGGATTGATCAAGAAGTTTGCAGATGATACAAAAATTGGCCACGTGTTTGATAGTAAGGAGGAAAGTTGTTGACTGCAGGAAGATATCAGATGGGCAGAAAAGTGGCAAATGGAATTCAATCCAGAGAAGTGTGAGGTAATGCATTTGGGAAGGCAAGGGAGTACACAATAAATGGGAGGATACTGAGAGGTGTAGAGGAAGAGAGGGACCTTGGAGTGATGCCCACAGATCCCTGAAGGTAGCAGGACAGGTAGATAAGGTGGTTAAAAAGGTATACTGGATACTTTCCTTTATTAGCAGAGGCATAGTATATAAGAGCAGGGAGGTTATGCTTGAACTGTATAAAACATTGGTTAGGCCACCATACTGCGTACAGTTCTGGTCACCACATTACAGGAAAGATGTGATTGCACTAGAGAGGGTACAGTGGAGATTTACAAGGATGTTGCCAGGGCTGGAGAATTTTAGCTATGAGAAAAGATTGGATAGGCTGGGGTTGTTTTCTTTGGAACCATGGAAGCTGAGGGGAGATTTAATTGAGGTGTATAAAATTATGATGGGACTAGATAGAGTGGATAGGAAGGACCTATTTCCCCTCAGCAGAGGGCTCAGTGATCACAAGGCATAGATTTAAAATGATTGGTAGAAGGATTGGAGGGGAGCTGAGGAGAAATGTTTTCACCCAGAGGATGGTGGGTGTCTGGAACTCAATATCTGAAAACCTCAACTCATTTAAAAAGTACTTGGATGTGTACTTGAAGTGCCGTAACCCACAGGGTTACGGACCAAGTGCTGGAAAGTGGGATTAAGCTGGATAGCTCCTTTTTGGCCGGCACGGATACGATGGGCTGAATCATAGAATCTATGATTCTATGATTCAATGACATGAAAACCTTTACCTTGGTCTCTGGTAGCTAACCTGGTGAGTTCTTTTGCACCATAGATGAAAACATTCTTTAAGCCTTAATTAAGTTTTTGGCTATGATATGATACATAAGGTATGACAATGATTGCCCAAGTTCCTTTATACAAGTGTAATTGCTCTGACAGCTGTTCAGAGTGGTTTTACTAGGCTAATGAGCAAGTATTGACCCCTGTCCCCATGTCGTCCATGGACAACGATCTTTCCCTCTCTCCTCTCCGATTCCTGCCTGACAGCCAGCCAGCCTGCCTGTCAATCAAGCTGGCTGCCAGGTGCGAAACCTGGAAGTAAAATTTATTGCCCTCATTAAGGTCGCGATCACAGATGGTGACTCACCAACTTTACTTTCGGTTTCATGACCGATTATCTTCTCCCCCACTCCCTTCCTGCCTCCATGTAAAAATTGGGTCTAGTTGTAGCATTCCTACTGTTGTCTTTGCTGAGATCGGCTAACACAGTACAGATCAAGGATCAAAACTAGAATCATCTTGGTCTGTGTGGCTCTGTAAAGAAAGGAAGAACAAAGTTGCAATTATATAGCACCTGTCACATCCCCAGGATATCCCAAAGCACATCACACCCAACAAATTACTTTTGAAGTGTAGTAACTGCTGTACTGTAGACAAACATAGCAGCCAAGTTGTGCACAGCAAAATCCCTTAAACTGCAATGATCAGTTAATCTGTTTTGGTGGTAGTTGGTGAGAGATAAATGTCTTCCTCTGTCCCTTTGTAACTTCCTGCTCCCATCTACACAACATACTAAGCCTCCTAACTTAGTGCCATCTGCAAATTTGGAAAAACGACTCTCTATGCCCAGTTTTAACTCAGAGCATGTGTGTGGAGTGCAAGGACCGGTCGAGTGGCTAGCTTGCAACACCGGACTGGGTGAGACCCGGAGAGATTTTAACTCCCAAGCCTCATTTAAATGTTGGATGTGAGTCTCCCACCCGAACCCAGTGATAGGCAGGAATGGGACTTTCAAGCAGCAGGTGGTTGCCGCATGGGATCCTAGGGAATGGTTCCTGGCATGTGGGGCGGGCAGGGGGGGGGGGGGTGGTGGGGGAGGGAGGGGTTAGGAGACAGTCGCATTTGGAGGGGAGAGAAGCCCAGGGCAGGGGAAGCCCAATGTTCCTTTGTGAGGCCCAGAGGAACACTTCTGGCCCCCCTCCTGCACAGCTTTGGCACTCCTGATTTAAAATGGCGTCCGGGTCCTAACTGCGTTGTAGGACCCCAACTTTTGCATATTTATGAGGCCCTCACCTGCCCTGCATTCTTTATCCCTCTCAACTTCCTTCCTTGTTTCCCCGCATTCTCTTTTATAAATATCATATTTATAGTCCCATACTGCCCTCTTCTTCAATTTTAATTGGTTTCTAACCTCCACAGCATTCTCTAACTTGAAGTAGTTTCCCTTTTTAATAGTATAAATTTTTAGTCTGCACCTTTGCAATTTCCTTTTTAAAAATATCCCATTGTTGTTCCAGAGTCCTGTGTGCCAATTTATTTATCCACCTCACATCATCTTTCTAAAATCTACCCTATTCTAATCTGATGCCCTTGTTTATGTTCTAACTATTTGGGCCTTAAACCTTATCATATCATGGTGACTATTCCCGAAGTGCTCACCCATATTTAACTCTTATATCTGATCTATTCCATTACGTATATCTAGATCTAGCAATGCCTTTCCCATTGTAGGCATATGAATATACTGCTTGTGGAAGGGGTCGTGAACGCTGTTTAGGAATTCCATTCCATTTTTACCATTTACGCCCTTCCTGTCTCAATCAATAAGTTGGTAATTAAAATATCTTAGAACAATATTTTTGTTATTCCTACTCATCTCCCTGATCTAATTACAGATTTCCTCTTCCATTTCCCTTGTACAATTAGGAGGGTTGGAGTACAACCCCAGTGATGTAATCAAAAAGCAAAATTCTGCAATTGCTGGAAATCTGAAAAGAAAAAACTGAAAAGCTGGGAATACTCAGCAGGTCAGGCAGCATCTATGGAGAAACTGACGTCAGTTGACGTTTCAGGTCTTAAGACCCTTCCTCAGGACTGTTCCTTTATTTTTGTGTTTGAGAGGATGTTTAAAGGTCAGTTTGAAATGGGACAGACAGTTCATTCTTTGCTTCCTTAATGAACCATTGACTCCTTAAGCAAATTGCTTTCAATATATTCCCAAAGGAGCTGCATTTCCTGTGGAAGGGCACCTTCTAGCTGATCATCTTCTCCTTTGGTGTAACCTTATCCTGCATGTCTCTCTCATTTCTTCTTCCTTCTACTCTCGTTCTGCTTCCAACGTGAGAACATATATAGGAATAGGCCTGATGAACACCATAGTAAAGGCTCCAGGACAGAAGGGTGGGAAGCAAAATATTTCCCTGCCTGAAATTGCTGAAGGACAGTTTGGTGTGTCCTTTCTTAGCGGCACAGCTAAGAAAAGATTTTTCTAATCACTCTAGTCAAATTTTAGCCCTTACTGGTCCCGGAACTATCCTCCCCACAAAAAAATTTGGAATTGTGGGCCCACATTCATTCATTTTCCAATTAATCAATCTTTAAAGGGTTTTCCCTTTAATAATATTAAACTGCACTTGAATCAAATAAAATTACATGAATGTGAAATTATACTGATTGCACAGAAGGACAATTCAACCTCAAAATCTAGGTTAATGAATTTGAGGAGGTTATTTTTCAATGATTAACCACATGAAAAGAAATTATATCAATAGTAATGCTGTAAAACTGATTCATGTGTTTTCTTTCTTTGATTAAATGTTCTGTATGATCACATGGAGAATGCATGTGAATGGAACATTTTCTCCCAGGATAGAAACTGAACAAGGTTCAAAGTAGTCTTTGTACATTGTGTTCAATATAAAGAAAATCCATTAATAGATACTTTCTTTACAAGTGAATGCTCAGACATTTGAGCCTCAGGCTTTATCAGTGCCTATCTGCTGCATGAGGTATGGACACAGTAGCAGAGCCAAGCCTTTGTAGAAATAAAAGCAGGACTACTCGGTAACAAACTACTGTATTAACCTAGATGAAACAGAGGGATATTGATGAGAATAGTAAATTAAAGAATTAAGTCAGATTAATGTATTTAAGACATTTATTTAAGTGGATAACCAGATAAGATTAAGTCAATACCCATACTCTGCTAAGGCCATATTTCAAAGAAATTTCTCAGTTAAGACTTTGGCCATGGAACAGAGTGCCAAAAACATAAAAGCTAAAACCTACCAGGGGAGCAGTTTGTAGGAATGTCCACAACTGGAGGTAGCAGATAAACTGCAGAAAAAAATACAAGTCATGGTAATATTCAGAACAGATCGGAGTTTATTTCCTTCTTCTGTTTTTCTTCTTTTCTTAACCTAAATTTTTAAATTGGGTTCACCTGATAAATTAGGCAAATCTGATCGGAAAGTGGAACAAAGAATCGTAATGTTAGATCTCTGCCCCTTTGGCGCAACACTTGCATTTCCAGTTCAGAGTTATATTGGGCGCAGGAACCTCCCCCCTGAAATACACAGGAGCTTCATTTTAATAAAGCTCCCATTATGTCATTTGGATGGGAATGCAATTTCTCAGCATTCCCCCTCACAAAGCACTGATTCATGCTCCAGCCAATTGAAAACAGACATCCAGAGTTAATAGGCACAGTTACAAATGGAACTGGATGTTACATTTTTGCTCTTTTTAATCAGGTATTATTTTCATGTTAGGCACTAAAAACAACTCCCGTAAGCTTAATGGTTATGTCACGAACCGCCTAGTGATCTCCTGGACTTCAGAAAGCAGTAGAATAAACAATCCATAACTTAGCCAATAAACTACAGAACTGATTTATTCGCAACAGATAAGCAGTAGCAAAGGCAATACAGTATTTTACAGAACGTTTCGGTTCTTCCCGAAATACAGAAAGTAATATGGTCATAATCTTTGCTAAAACTCTTATTGAATCTAGACCTGAGATAGAAAGACACAGAGGATGTCTACAGTTTCTATCTACTAAATTTCATTACTAAATTCATTTATCACCTGACTGCAAATTCCTTTTGTCCTAATGGACACTCCACAGAACAAAACAAGAGCTATCAGGTGATTTAAACCCCAATTACTTTGCAATGAACTATTATTATTAACATATTTTAAATTCCACAAGCTTTCGGAGGCTTCCTCCTTCCTCAGGTGGTGTGGAAATGAAATTTTTGAATCCTTCGCATTTGAAAATCACAGAACAATGCCTGGTGATTACTGCCTGTTGCCAAGGCAATCACAGTGAGCAGACAGAAAGGTGTCACCTAAAAGTCCACCGAATATACAAACCTCCAACAAAAAAGAGAAGGAAGATAGTCAATGACCCGTTATATTAAAAACAGATAACATTTGTTCGCTGGTGGGGTTACGTGTAGTGTGACATGAACCCAAGATCCTGGTTGAGGCCGTCCTCATGGGTGCGGAACTTGGCTATCAATTTCTGCTCGACGATTTTGCGTTTTCGTGTGTCTCGAAGGCCGCCTTGGAGTATGATTACATGAAGGTCGGTGGCTGAATGTTCATGACTGCTGAAGTGTTCCCCGACAGGGAGAGAACCCTCCTGTTTGGCGATTGTTGCGCGGTGTCCGTTCATCCGTTGTTGCAGCGTCTGCATGGTCTCGCCAATGTACCATGCTCTGGGGCATCCTTTCCTGCAACGTATGAGGCAGACAACGTTGGCCGAGTCACAGGAGTATGAACCATGCACCTGGTGGGTGGTGTCCTCTCGTGTGATGGTGGTATCTGTGTCGATGATCTGGCATGTCTTGCAGAGGTTACCGTGGCAGGGTTGTGTGGTGTCGTGGACGCTGTTCTCCTGGAAGCTGGGTAATTTGCTGCGAACGATGGTTTGTTTGAGGTTGGGTGGCTGTTTAAAGGCGAGTAGTGGAGGTGTGGGGATGGCCATAGCGAGGTGTTTGTCATCATTGATGACATGTTGAAGGCTGCGGAGAACATGGCGTAGTTTCTCCGCTCCGGGGAAGTACTGGATGACGAACACCTCGCTATGGCCATCCCCACACCTCCACTACTCGCCTTTAAACAGCCACCCAACCTCAAACAAACCATCGTTCGCAGCAAATTACCCAGCTTTCAGGAGAACAGCGTCCACGACACCACACAACCCTGCCACGGTAACCTCTGCAAGACATGCCAGATCATCGACACAGATACCACCATCACACGAGAGGACACCACCCACCAGGTGCACGGTTCATACTCCTGTGACTCGGCCAACGTTGTCTACCTCATACGTTGCAGGAAAGGATGCCCCAGAGCATGGTACATTGGCGAGACCATGCAGACGCTGCGACAACGGATGAACGGACACCGCGCAACAATCGCCAAACAGGAGGGTTCTCTCCCTGTCGGGGAACACTTCAGCAGTCATGGACATTCAGCCACCGACCTTCGGGTAAGCATACTCCAAGGCGGCCTTCGAGACACACGACAACGCAAAATCGTCGAGCAGAAATTGATAGCCAAGTTCCGCACCCATGAGGACGGCCTCAACCGGGATCTTGGGTTCATGTCATACTGCACGTAACCCTACCAGCGAACAAACGTTATCTGTTTTTAATATAACGGGTCATTGACTATCTTCCTTCTCTCTCTTTTTTTTGTTGGGGGGTTTGTATATTCGGTGGACTTTTAGGTGACACCTCTCTGTCTGCTCACTGTGATTGCCTTGGCAACAGGCAGTAATCACCAGGCATTGTTCTGTGATTTTCAAATGCGAAGGATTCAAAAATTTCATTTCCACACCACCTGAGGAAGGAGGAAGCCTCCGAAAGCTTGTGGAATTTAAAATTAATTTGTTGGACTATAACTTGGTGTTGTAAAATTGTTTACAATTGTCAACCCCAGTCCATCACCGGCATCTCCACATCATTATTAACATAGGAACAAAAGTAGGCCATTCATTCCCTCGAGCCTTTTCCTCCATTCATTAGATCATGGCTGATCTGTACCTCAACTCCATTTAACCAGCTTTCTTCCATATCCCTAGAAAAACTATCAATCTCAGTCTTGAACATCTCAATTGACCCAGCATCCACATCTTTTTGGGGGACGGAGTTCCAGATTAAAAAACAACTGTTCCCATCTCAGGTGTTTGTGTTTGGTGGTGGATACACTGATGTAATGACATAAAGTGTAACTGATTTTAACACAAAAGGTACCATAAAAAAATTCAGGGCAAAAGCACACCACGGACACAATAGTACATTGTGTAACAATGGATTTTAAGAGTTCTGCTTGAAGATTCCTCGGAGCGTTTTCAGGCTCTCAATTTTTTTCTTTTTCTTTTCTTTTTTTGCTGTTCTCACTTAGGTGGTCAGAATCCACAGGCAATTGCTGTAGCACAGCTATTTTTTTGTCAACAACAATAGTGGCACATTGAGATTCCCATGGGAATCCCCTTATACTTGTACTTTTAGTAGCAATAACAACAAAGAGAACGAACAAAGGGTTGTCAGGTAGGTCAGGCTGCAACAAAGGCATTCTGTGCCTATCTGATGATACACTCAGACCCACATCTACAGACAGATGTGCATATATGTTGTTTTGTCAGATAATTAGCACATGTGAAGGCTCCTATTCCCAAAGGAGGCTGAAGGCAGAAATGTGATACGTGAAGGCTTGAATAAACTTAGTTCTTCAGAAACATTGGATGAAAGCAGACTTGATAGGAGATCAACAACTAGCAGAGCCTGATTAACTGCACCCTCATGGTAACTCCTTCTGTATCTGCAGGCTTTGGCACACTTATCTGGCAATGATCATAAGTAACTGACTTCACAGGCTCCAAGTCAGTGGTTCTGGTGATGAAACAGTGAAATATCTCACTGTGAGACAGTACCACTCTATAAAGCTCTGAGAAAGGCAGCAGGCATAGTGCTCAGGTAAATAACGGGGAGTATGGATTGATTGTTTTAAAAGGAAAGGGCACCACAGGCAATAATAAATATTAAAGGGACAGCAGCTAAAAAATAAATTGTTATTAGGGGAAAGGTGCCAAGCTGTTAGAGAACATGTGGAGGTAAAACTATTAAAGGGTCCATTGAGGCAAGCCAGATAACTAAAGGAAAGAAAAAAATCAGAAAGAATACCAGCAAGCAGTTAAATCAAAAAAGGAAGACCAAAGATAATGAAGTTTATGTAAAGAGGGCAAAATGGAGAAACAAGATTGAAAGGACAGTATTTGATAAAAGCAAAATTAAAAAGGAGGCCATGAGGTGTCGATGCTGTGGATAGAAGGAACATTGAAGGGATTAGGACCAGGCGTGTAGTGGTAGCCCATATAGGGGTAAACAACATAGGAACAAATAATAGAGGGGCCTGAGAAAGCACATATACCACGATTGCAACCTGGGGCATGATTTTTACCTGGAGCCGGGAACTGAGCGGGTGGGTAGATTTTTGCTTAGGAAACCCAGAAGTGAAGTGAGTGCGTCGGAATCTGTGATTACAACCCAATTGAAGGAAATTATCTTTGCTTCCGGGATTCCCGCGTGACAACCAGCCAGATTGACAGGCCGACTGCCTGTCGGGAAGGAAAACAGCCAGGGAGCGGATGCCAGTTAAGTCTGAGATCGGGGTGAATTGTCAATGCTGGAGACATCACGGTGGGGGAGGGGGTCGGCCATCTGTGGGTCTCGGCTATCGGGGGGAGGGGGGGTATCCTGGCCATGGGGAGGGTGGGGTATCCTGGCCATTGGGGGGGAGGGGGGGTGACCATTGGGAGGGAGACTCAGCCATCCCGGCCATCGGGAGGGTTTTGGGGTGAATGTTGGTTTAAGTCCTAACCAGCAATTTCTGAGATGGGGGTGGATGGGGGTGAATGAGGGTTTGTGATCCTATGCCAGAATTTCTGTTCAGTGGTGGGGAGGAGAAGGTTTGTTATCCTATCCTGGAATTTCTGCTATATGTTTTGCAAGTTAATCTCCCATGCCATTGCACATAAGGAGTCAAAACCGATGAAACTTTCCAGGTCAACCAAGGGAGATAATTAAACCAAGACATGGAGGGGAGGGGTGAGAGAAAGGGAGAGGGAGATAACATGGAAGGCAGGCTGAGTGAGGGGGAGAGAAAGGGTGGGGAAGGGAGAGGCAGTGAGGGGGAGGAATGGGGACGGGAGAGAGGGCGGATAGAGGGTGAGGACAGGGAGGGTGGGGTGAGGGAGAGATAAGGGGAGAGGAGGATGGTAAGGGAAAAGATAGAGGGAAATGAAATATGAGGGGAGGAATGGAGAGGGAGCAGGAGGAGGGGAGAGGGAAAGAAGAGGGTGAGGTGGAGGAGGAGAGAAGCAGATGAGGGGGAGAGAGGGATGAGTGGGGGAAGGGGCAATGAGGCAGGAGCTTGAGGTTTATCCGATTTCTGGATGGAGTGTCTTGGTGCTTCCCAAGAACTCAGCAACAAGCAATAAGTCCAATTGATAGTTTCCTTGGCAGGTTGGTAGTTTGTCGAGCTATTTGTAATTCATGGACATCTGCCGCCAGCCACAAGTGTAATTCAAGTAGATTTGTTAATGAACATTTTCAGTCATTTTTGGTTGACTTCTGTGTTTCATGTTATTTGGGATTCATTCTTTGGGGTTGCCTATTGCTCTGAGGATTCTACAATTGATTCCGTGTGTGTTTCCACCATCCTGGATTTCTAAGGACGTTTACTCTATGCAGGTTACTTAACTTGCTGTATTTTTAAGGTACCCCATACTTCCTTACAAACAACTTTAGGTTTTTTATTACCGACTGTATATTGGTGGGGAGAAGCCATCAGACAACACATAACAATATTAAACAAGGAAAGACCTGCAACCAACGTACTGAAGTTGAGCAGGGAGTCAAAGGGAGCCAGCAGCATCTTGCACCCACTCCAGTACATGCCGATCTGCATTGAGGCTGCACGGGGAGGAGGGCATGTAGAGCTGGCTCCACATTCAGGCCAGGAATAAGGAACACATACCCAGGATGAGAAACAGAGAAGCGATTTGACGATCAGTATAATAGAAGTAACATTCATATTATGAACTTCCTAATAGCACCAGCATTAGCATTAAAAGATGAAAAGCATAATAGATGTCCCTGGCAGTTATTTTCTGCTGACTATGGGAAATGTGGTGGATTCAACCAAAGGGCCTGTCAACCATTGCTGAGGGAAGACTTAGCTGAGGAAAAAGGACCTTTAAGAACTCTGGTGTGGAAAGTAGATTTATTGGAGCAGATATGTCAGAGAAGGAGAAAATTAGAGAAAGGGATGAAGTATTTACTGGAAGTGGGGAGTGAAGAAACACAATCCAAATAGTTGTGAGAGTCCAAGCTTGTAATAAAAATCTATGGAAAATCTATTGCCAAAGATGGAGAGAGAGAAAGCCAGAAAAAGAAGGGAAGAGATGGACCACACAAAGGTAAAGAATGGATGAGAATTGGAAATGTATTTGGAGCGCTATAATTTATATTAGCAAAAGAGCCAAGTTCTTATAAAATGTTATGATTCTTTCAAGTGACTTGACTGCAGAATATTCCAGTATTTCGGATTTTGTCATCATTCTTAAAAATATAATCTTGTGCACATCCTCAAGACTGATTCAGGATGTTAACAACTGATTAATTTCTGAATATTTAATTTAATTGAATGATGGCTGGAAGAGTGAACACAAAGAACTCTCAGCCAAACGTTTGCTGAGAGAACTGAAAGCCCACCTGTGATACCTGAGCTGTTATTTATATGCGTCAATCATAGGTTTAAAAGGCCAATCAACTTCGGCTGCATCTCACCTCCGTTTCAATACGAGATTCAGAAGCCGTGGAAAACCTGTGCAGGTGAAGTAAAATTCGTTTCAGTCTCAGAATCAACAAAAAATTACCTACTCAAGTATTTCAATAAGGTAAATCGTTCTGTTAACGATCCACCCACCGGCATTAATTGGGGATGCAACTTCCAGGTTTTGGCTGTGCATCCACATATAACCCAGAAGTGGATGCGTTGGAGCTGGGGTTGCTGTCACCCTGGAAAAAGCTGTTATTTTAACCTCTCACCATCCCCCCCCCCAACCCACCCATTCTTTGGGGTTAAAATTACTCCCTGGTGTCAACGCAACAATGCTACCTTCATAAATAACTGGGAACCCTATCAGAATAAAAAGGACTGTTACAGAAGAGACAGTCTGCACCTTCATTAAATTGGAACAAAATGGTCTGGTGAGAAACATTGTTGCAGCAATTAAAAATTACTTAAACCAGATAGGTGGGGCGATGAGGAGGGAAACTCGGAAATAATCGGATCCCAGACAGGATGGATCAGAGGGCAGAAGGTAATCATCAGATAGATATGGACACAGTAACTCTGAGAGACATAAATGTACAGGATTCCAGGAATAAGTTGAAACTGAGGGACATGAAAAAAGACACTTATATATGAACTCTAGAAGCATTAGAAATAGGATGACAGAACTGGAGGCTAGGTTGCATTAGGGAACTAGGTGGTGTAACCATGTATGTCAAACACAACTGGGAGATAAATGAAGTTGATCCTGAGGGAGGAGGTTAACTACAGAAAGAACTGCTTTGGATATAAAAATATCTAATATGAAAAATCCAAGCCAGCACTAGGGGCAGTGTTGTAGACCATCAGGACAGCATAAGAAGGATAGTTTGCTCTTCAAAGAGATAAGCATGGTGTGCTTGAACAGAAAAGTAATTTTAATGGGTGATTTCAATGAAGCCAATATAATTTGGAAAAACCCAAGTGGCCTAGAGTCAGAATTGGTAAATATAATTCATGAAGGCTTCATGATTTAGTGTGTAAGGGAGGTCATGAGAGGCATCTTGACCTGGCATTTGTAAATGACCCAGACAATGTACAGGAAATGAAATTAGTAGCATCATAGGGGACAGTGACCACACAATGGGACAATTAAACCTAAGACAATATACAAGGGTTATAATTTTAAAAGAGTTAAATTCAAAGAGATGAGGGAAAATTTAAAACAAATGAATTGGAGGAGGGTGCTTAACAACACTTCATTCAAAGATAAATAGAACTTTAAAATAATACTGCTAGACATGCAAGACAAGTACTTACCTAATATCAGTAAGCTCAGACTCTGAGGACTAACAATTCCTAAATGGACTAACAAACAAATTAAAAGTGAAATAAAGAGTCAAAATGACCTCTACAATTCTTGCAGGGAAAGAGGAGAAGGGGGTTCACTGGGATGAATACAAGATCACATGAAAATAAATTAAAGGGGTATCAGAGAGACAAGGAGACCTAGAAAAAACAGAGTTGCAGAGGCAAAGAGTGGAAAATTCTTTCAATACTACAGTTGCAAGTGATCTGTCAGAGAAGTAGTGAGAACATTAAAAGATGCGAATGGACTTGAAATTGAAACTGAGGATGAGCATAAGATAATAAATATTCTGAATGATTACTTCCTCCAAGTATTTGCAAGGGAAGACATGAACAACATGCTCTTTCCCCCCCAAAAAAAGATTACCAAGACAAAATTCAGGAATTTGAAATAAATGAGATGGAAGCCCTAGACAAAGTGAAAGAGCTTTAAAAAAAGAAATCCCCAGGGTTAGATGGTTTAAATGGGTCAAATAAGCTGTTACAGTTATGGGCTGTGCATTGCTGATAATAATGTAACAAACAAGGATATAGTAGATTGCAATATCTTAAACCACATTTACCAAACTTCAGATTGATGTGAAAGTGTTTATTTTTTTTGCTTTCTCAACAATTTTCTCCACTAAACTTCTCCTTCTCTTCCTTCTCTTCCTTTCCCAAACACATTGATACCTTATTACAGTATAGTTCCAATAGTGTGGGGTGCCTTCTGGGTATCTCACCTGAATGGCCAACAATGAATGTCAACAGACTATTTGACCAATCGGGTCAAGCCCAATCCTGCCCTCACCCGATACCTGGATAATTAGATTTTCAGCAGGCGATGCTGGATGGCGATCAGGAGAGGGAACACTAGCCAATTTTCCCCTCTCTGATCAAGGCCAATTATAACATCTCTACCGTGGCTGTATGGCTCACCTATTCACTGGGTACGTTTGCTAAGCCATCAGAGGGGCCCTGAAAATGAGCAGTATGAAGACTATGTGCAGCATAATGTAACTGTTAATGGTTGACAGCACAGCATCTGGCTTAATTAATTAAGTAATTATTGACGGTTGGTGATGATAATACATCACTCTAATCCCTGGCCTGGTGCCATATTGCAGGCTCCTTCAGATTGCACACCCTTATGCTCACAACATCCACGGCTCTTGCCGTGCAATGGCTGAATTGTTATGTCTTTATCAACTCCGTGCACTTGGATCAGTGAAAATTTAGTTTTTTTCCAATTGGACACAGACCCTGAAATTAAGGGGGTAAAATTCGACTTCGGTGGAGGCGTAAAACGGGCAGTAATAGATCAGCTGCCCGTTATGCACCCTGCCCAATATCCATTCCATTGGGCGGCTGTATAATTGGCAGCCAATCCACTATCGCCTATTTGCGCCCCCACCGAAGTTGAATTTTACCCCCTAAACCATTGCAAGTAGCAAACAAACTCTTAATGCATGTCTGAAACTTCTCTCTGTTAGTTTAAAAAAGACTTTAGCCTGCTCAAAATAATTGGATGTTGCTTCTGTGAAAATAACAGAAAAAGCAATTTCAGACAAACGCATTTAGCATGTATATGTTAATATCTTGCAGTGCCATTTCAGGGTCATTGTTTCTTCATGTGTGTTGTAAGTTTACCAGCTACCATCCCTTAACCTAGTGCTCTACACTAATGCTTCTTCATTTTTGGCCTCACTAACTCCTCAAACCTCAACATCTCCTCCATTGCTAAAGTGCTTTCAAGGAGCTGTTTCCTCTTTTATGCCAAACACTTCTTTTCCTTTCAACAGGGGTAAAATTCAACTTTGGTAGGAGTGCAAAATGAACAGTAACAGATTGGCTACCCATTGTACACCTAGCCTGATTTTCCTTCTCATTGTCTTCAATAAGGAGCCCCTGCTGAAGTTGAATTTTACCTCCAGTAACTCTTAATTCTCTATAAAATCCAAGCGCAACCAAGAATGGACTGCTACTCCCATTTCAGCAGAGGCTCTTTTGCCATCTCCCGTACTCCTGGATAGGAGACGAAAAAAAATTGTCTTATTTCTAGCCTCCAACTTCTTTCTCTCTGTTACAACCTCTCTAACCTTTCTCTGTTTCATCAATAGTACTCATGGTCAGAGTTCCTCTGAACTTTCTCCTTTGGTTCCTTCATAGCTCCAAATATAAGGACCAACATGGTTTTCCTCCATGTTCGTAATTCCGTTTTCAAATATTTCAAAATTATTAATGTTGATTATATATTGTTTACTCTGTGTACTTTGCATGATTGTTGCAAAAAGGCTAACTGTAAATTTATACTTCAAAAATAAATAAAAAGCAACGGACATTGTGGGAAATGTGTTACAGATGTGCAAGCATAGGCTGATATTGAAGACCAGTCTTATTTTTCTGCCTGGTACATGTAAGTTTTCTCCTATTACTCCGTAAATCTGAGCATCATGAACCTTTATGTATAATGCACACATTTTCATGCCAAAAATGTTCCAAAAGTGTTTGTGGGGGTGGGAGGGAGTATGCATTAACTCAAAGATTTACAGCATAAGTTGCAATAATGGCACATCAGTGCATCAGTATAGATCTTTCAATCCTAGATGGAGCTATTGCTGGTGACTGTTTATTATCAGGTTTATATGCAACAAACCACAGTACTATCTACAGTGCTGGAATAATGGAGCTTCATTTTACAGACTAGTTTAAAGTTAAATACAATTTCGGATATTTTCTTGCATGTGAAATGGATACCATCAGTTTACTGATTGGTACTCCATTTTCCAATGTGTGGCCATTTAACCAATAATGGTTTGTCACTGCTGAGGGTAAATTAATTTAGTGGAAAGACAGTGTGCGCAGCAGCACTTATCATCCAACTCTAAGTTACAATCCTCAGTTGCTCAATAAATGTTGCCATGACCAATAAACTATTTTTATGAAGAAATGTTCCTTCATTTCCTCTTACATGACTGGAGCTAAGTCCCAGACTGGGCAAGAATCTTGCTGTATGCTCCCATAATCAGGATCATTTATATTTTGAATTCATTAAATTATATGGACCATACTTCACTCTAAAATGGAAGTCTCTTATTCCCATATTCATCAATGTGTTGTGAGACTAGAATTTTAATAGATTATAAAGGTGTATTCTTACAATTTTAGACTGCTGTCTGGAAACTTTAAAATGCAGTAAATTAGTTATGGTACAGAGAGCAAATAATGAAAACAGTTGGTGATACAGTAAAAGAATAGCCTGTTGCCTATTTAATTAAATGCAGGTGAGTAACATTGCAGCCTAGACCAATGAAGGTTATATCTGTATGTTAAAAGAAATTAGCAGAAAAGTCCACACCCAGGAAAATGCAGGCTATGGTGATTTAACCTGCAAATAAATTCAATCAGACTTTAGAGACATTAGTCTGGATTTTTTGTTCCCTACCAAGGTGAGGGGCACATCTTGGTCTCAGACAGGATGGAAAGTTGCTTGAGAATGCAATCCATGCAGACCCTCCACCCCCCATTTTCTGCTGTCCAGGCCTGGAAACAGACAGTGCACTTTTATGAGCAGGCATAAGAAACTAAATGCAAACGATGGAAATGCATCCTCCAACAGTCAGCACGGATTTGTTAAGGGGAGGTCGCGTCTGACTAACCTGATTGAATTTTTCGAGGAGGTGACAAGGAGGATCGATGAGGGTAGCACAATTGATATAGTCTACATGGATTTTAGCAAGGCTTTTGACAAGGTCCCACATGGAAGATTGGTCAAAAAAGTAAAAGTCCATGGGATCCAAGGGAATCTGGCAAATTGGATCCAAAATTCATTCAGTGGCAGGAAGTAAAGGGTAATGGTCGACGGGTCATTTTGCGACTGGAAGGCTGTTTCCAGTGAGGTGCCGCAGGGCTCAGAACTAGGTCCTTTGCTTTTTGTGGTATACATTAACGATTTGGACTTAAACGTAGGGGGCAAGATTAAGAAATTTGCAGATGACACAAAGATAGGCCGTGCGGTTGATAATGCGGAGGAAAGTTGTAGACTGCAAGAAGATGTCAATGGACTCGTCAGATGGGCAGAAAAGTGGCAAATGGAATTCAATCTGGAGAAGTGTGAGGTAATGCATTTGGGGAGAGCAAACAAGGCAAGGGAATACACAATAAATGGGAGGATACTGAGAGGTGTAGCAGAAGTGAGGAACCTTGGAGTGCATGTCCACAGATTCCTAAAGGTAGCAGGACAGGTAGATAAGGTGGTTAAGAAGGCATATGGAATGCTTTCCTTTATTAGCCGAGGCATAAAATATAAAAGCAGGGATGTTATGCTGGAACTATATAAAACTAATTAGGCCACAGCTTGAGTACTATGCACAGTTCTGGTCACCACATTACAGGAAGGATGTCATTGCACTAGAGAGTGTACAGAGGAGATTTACGAGGATGTTGCCAGGACTGGAGAATTTTAGCTATGAGGACAGATTGGATAGGCTGGGGTTGTTTTCCTTGGAATAGAGGAGGCTGAGGGGTGATTTGATTGAGGTGTACAAAATTATGAAGGCCCTAGATAAAGTGGATAGGAAGGACCTAATTCCCTTAGTGGAGAGCTCAATAACCAGGGGGCATAGATTTAAAGTGGTCAGTAGAAGGATTAGAGCGCAAATGAGGAAAATGTTTTCACCCAGAGGGCGGTGGGGGTCTGAAACTCACTGCCTGAGAGGGTGGTAGAGGCAGAAACCCTCAACTCATTTAAAAAATACCTGGATGTGCACCTAAAGAGCCGTGACCTGCAGGGCTACGGACCAAATGCGGGAAAGTGGGATTAGGCTGAGTGATTCGTTTCTCAGCCGGCGCAGACACGATGGGCCAATTGGCCTCCTTCTGTGCTGTAGATTTTCTATGATTTAACATATCTCCCTCCATTTGCATCACTAAGGATGTTTGTAAATCCCAGGCATATAGTGTAGAAAAGTCAACAGAAGAACACCAGTGGCTGCAGGGCTCTCTGATTGATGCACTGTACAGGCCCAAAAGGTGAGCATAAAACTTTCTAAGAAAATATTAAGATTACAGGAAGCACAGAGGCTGACTGCACCCCTACACTGTGACAGGCCCCGCCCACCTAAAGTACACCTCAATTTAGGCAGCACTCCCCAGGTGGAGTTTAAGAATAACATGAACATACACTGGTAGGTTTATGTCATTCTTTAAATTCTCCAAAGCTTGTTTAAAATCCAGCTTGATCTTTGGAACATCTCCATCTAGAACAACTCAAGTCAGTTTGAAACTTTTGTATAAAATGCCATTCTTGGAGTTTCATTAGATTTAGGAGATGTTCTGGAAATGAGAATAATCCTATTTGGGCCTTATAGAACAGTTGAATAAGATATTGGCCCAGATTTTCTGGAGCATCTACATCATAGCGACCCTTGTACAGCACAAGAGAAAGGAAAGGACTTGTATTTATGACCTCAGGACCTCTCAAAGCGCTTTACAGCTGATGAAGTACTTTTTGGGACTGAAAAATAATGGCTCTGGTGGTCTGGCAGTGGAGTGATTTATAGCTGATAGATTCTTTTTTTAAAAAATTGCTTGCACGATTAAACAATGGCTGGTCTGAGGCTAGAAAACAGGCCCAGCACACCCGTGGAATCTTCTTACTCAAATTCATGACACTTTAACAATGCGTTCTCAACAGAAGCAAGCCAACCGATTCCATGGAGAAGAAATTGGCCTAGTGGGAGTTGCACTTTTGTTGAGCGCCAGACTTCAGCATCTGTTTATATATTTGTCAAATCGCCGGGAGAAAATGGCCGCAGTGCTTCCAATTCGCTGCCATCATCATTGTGGCACATTTGAATGAGAAATGCAGGAAAATATCGAGGAACTTATGGATGGATGCTAGATTTGTCGCCAATCTCACCGCTGCTTGAAAGTCTGGGCCCTTATAAAAATATCTACCATAAAATTAACAGGTACAATTAATGGCAGTAAACACTAAACAACAAATCCTATATTTTAATTTATAATTTTAGAATGTCTACCAAGAGTTAAATTTTCACTGAAGTACTCTAAATTGTTCCATAGATACAGCAGGGTTCAGTTGGCAGAGCCGTGAAACAAAACCACAGAATGTGAAGAAAATCAAGCCTCCTCTTTTCTTTCTGACAGTGTCCTACAATAATGATTAATGCATCAGTAGTTACTCTAAACATGAAAACTTGACGTTTCAGCAACCTTAATAATTTATCCATTATCAGCTATACTGTCTCATATCGAAAAATGAATTAAAACTGAAGTTGTGGTTTGCTCGAGGAATTCAGCTGGATCAGATTCTTATCGCCACGAGAGATGACATGGTCTGAGTGGAACCAGTATGCCTTCCCTTCCAGATAATGTCAATTATTTTCTCTGCAGCATTATTAACTTGCTCTAGAAAAGTGAATTTTCAAAAGCTAACTATAGAACCTTCGAAGTTTACAGCACAGAAGGAGGCTATTCGGCCCATCTTGTATGTGCCAGCTCTTTACTAGAACAGTTATGAACTAATTCCCCAATGACTTCAATGGAAATAAAAGTCAAGAGAGATGTAAAATGGGCTGCCTATTCGCTATCAGCTGTTTTGCAGTAAAATATTTATTGAGCATTTTTAATGTAACATAGCTTGGATCTTTAGCACATAAACAGGCTTAGATCTTAACTGTGTCCCACTCAATGGTTGTGTCATGAGCGTTCAACCTCCCAGTGACAGAGATTGAATTCGTTTGCAGCTTACTCATATCACACTTAATCCTGAATCTGTCAACTTGATAAAAATTATCTTTAGACTGACATCATAGAAATCATCGAAATTTATGCACAGAAGGAAGCCATGCGGTCCATCATGTCTGTGCCGGCTGAAAAAGAACTATTCAACCTAATCCCACCTTCCAGCTCTTGGTAGATTACGGCACTTCAAGAACATAAGAACAATAAGAACATAAGAAATAGGAGCAGCAGTAGGCCATATGGCCCCTCGAGCATGCTCCGCCATGCAATCAGATCATGACTGATCTTCAACCTGAACTCCACTTTCCTGCTCGATCCTCATATCAGTTGGTTCCACTAGAGTCCAAAAATCTATCTATCGCAGCCTTGAATATACTGAACAACTCAGCATCCACAGCCCTCTGGGGTAGACAATTCCAAAGATTCATAACCCTCTGCATGAAGAAATTCCTCCTCATCTCAGTCTTAAATGGCCGGCCCCTTATCCTGAGACTATGCCCTCTAGTTCTAGACTCTCCAGCCAGGGAAACTACCTCTCAGCATCTACCCCGTCAAGCCTGCTCAGAATCTTATATGTTTCAATGAGATCACCTCGCATTCTTCTAAACTCCAGAGAGTATAGACCCATTCTACTCAACCTCTCATAGGACAACCCTTGCATCCCAGGAATTAATCTAGTGAACCTTCAAGTGCATACCCAAGTACTTATTAAATGCAATGAGGGTTTCTGCCTCTACCACTCTTTCAGTCAGTGAGTTCCACTCCTCTGGGTGAAAACATTTCTCCTCAGCTCCCCTCTAATCCTTCTACCAATTACTTTAAATCTATGCCCCCTGGTTATTGACCTCTCTGCTAAAGGAAATAGGTCCTTCCTGTCCACTCTATCCAGGCCCCTCATAATTTTATACACTTCAATTAAATCTCCCCTCAGCCTCCTCTGTTTCACAGAAAACCACCTCAGCCTATTCAATCTTTCCTCACAGCTAAAATTCCTGGCAACATCCTTGTAAATCTCCTCTGTACCCCCTCTAATGCAATCACATCTTTCCTTAATGTGGTGACCAGAACTGTACGCAGTACTCAAGCTGTGGCCTAACTTGTGTTTTATACAGTTCTAGCATAACCTTCCTGCTCTTATATTCTATGCCTTTGCTAATAAAGGAAAATATCCCATATGCCTTCTTAACCACCTTATCTACTTGTCCTGCTACCTTCAGGGATCTGTGGACATGCACTCCAAGGTCCCTCTCTTCTTCTACACCTCTCAGTATCTTCCCATTTATTGTACATTCCCTTGCCGTGTTTGCCCTCCCCAAATGCACTACCTCACACTTCTCCAGATTGAATTCTATTTGCCACTTTTCTGCCCACCTGACCAGTCCATTGATATCTTCCTGCAGTCTACAACTTTCCTCCTCACTATCAACCACACGGCCAATTTTTATATCATCTGCAAACTTCCTACTGGAACACAAAGGGACATCATCGTTTTCAATTAGCTACCTCCAGTCTGATCATTTCCTAATACCTGTTCATCTCATGAATCTTTTAATTACCCTGCGCCAGATTTCTCTGGCCCCAACTATTTTATATATTTACCAAAAAGAGTGAGTGTCTTAATTTAGTTTTCAATGTAACCAGTTACTCTTCGCAAGGCACAAAATCTCAGCATATCATACAAAGTATAGTTCACAGACAGCTTTTAAAATATCAAATCTGTATTGCAAGCTACAGAACAAAGATTCATCAAAACAAGCAGATGAGCAGGTTCAAATCAATAACAGATTGTCTGCAGTTTTTTCAGATGCAGTGCTGCATTAATTTGTTATCTGTATTCAATTCCTTCAATGAACTGAAATATTTTCACTTTTATTCCTTCCAGCATATTCAGTGAAATGGTAATGGCTCAGGATTATTTTAGAAGGATTCTCTTCTGAATTAAGTTTCTCTCTTCATCTCTTTTTTCATAGCCTGTTTAGAATTGCAATGGCAGACACATATGGTTATTAAGAGTACCAATTCTCTCTTGAGCAATGAATGTCATTAGAGATAAAGCACAATATCGACCTTCTGCACAGGCAGACTGTAATCCGATTTCTTTCATTCACTGCAGTAATCTCTTGAAAGGATTGGAACATAACTGTTCAGTTTTTTTTAAAAAGACACCATCTGCGGGATTTTAAATCTTCCCTGTAACTTTTTCTTAGCACTGCCTTTAGATAAATGACAACAAATATAGATGGCTCCTGATTATGAAACAGAACATTTCTGAGTCAGAGACTGGTTGGGACCTTGGTCATCCTCTGTTTGTGTTGTGGCAATTCATGTAACAAAATGCAGCTATACTTCCTACCCAGTCCTGAAACAAGTGATAATGGATTTTCCAGCAGGGGACTTAGCAATGCACAAGGTTAAAACATTATTCTTTCACTTCTAAGATTGGAATTGAAATAGAACTCAATCAGGTTGAAAATGTCCAGTCTCAGATTCTTAAAGCTATAAGCAGAATAACATACCGAGCAATAGTGAGTATAGCTTTAAAATTTCCTGTAACTTTATTACTCTGCTAGGCTGAATATACTACACCAGAAGTTGACCTTATATAATCTAGGACAGGAACTTATAGCATTAAGGCAAATATCCACACTGGTATAACTTAGTAGATCACATATATTATGTGGATCGAACATACTGTCCACTTGGAATAACTCACATCACATGCAGCAAGCATAATGTCACGTTTTAATTTCAAGCTATAGGTAACTGGAAGCTTTCCAATCATATCCAGAAACGTCAAGAACATTCTTCACTTTTGACTGAAATCTTCTACAACATTCCAATAAATTCTAATTTGCTCTGTGCAATTTTTACCAAAATAGTTAAGGTAAATGATATATCATAAAACAAAATTCATCATATTATATAGAAATGAATGAACAAACTGTTAAGCTTAAGGCATGTGAGAATATCGATAGTTTCATCATGCATGCAGCAAATTGGTGTGTTTACTTATCTAATTTCAGTACTATCTGCTAGTGTGAAGGAATACAATAGTGTTCCAAACTTTTTTCCACCTTAACCATTCCTCAGGTTTGAAAAAATTAAATTGCACTGAAAGAACTATAGCACTATCAGCCGCCATCATATTTAGTTTTGCTTGACACTTATCTCACATTTCGGAACATCCTAACAGTATTTCAGCCATAGCCAATGTGGCTTTGACTTCCCTACTTGATGTCTGTTTCTGCTCTTCTTCTGCTGAAGGGTTCTCAGTAAGCAAAGCTTATATCAATAGTTTCCTCTTGTTTCCAGTGGATAAGATCTGATATTAACCACCATACAATGTTTAAAGATTCACATGGTATGCAGGTTTCAGTCAGAAGTCATCAGGGAATGCCTATGGCTTTATTACAAGGCAAAATAATTGATCACAGAGGCAGGTACATAGCTCACGGAGAATACAGATTCATATAGTAATTTCAGACCTCAGAAATATCCTCCATTTTCAAGCATTACAGTTTTAATTCCAGACCTACTTTTAAAGGCTTTTTCTTTTTATCAATTTTATGCTATTTTCTTTTTTTTTTAAATCAAGAGTGGATCTCTTATAGTCTTAACTATTTTCTCAATCTATTGTTTCTTCAGTGTCTGTTTGGTGGATCCCTTATATCATCGAATGTTCTATTAATCTTTCAACCTTCACTTGAAGTTTTTTTCTTTTCAAACACATACATATTACATAGACTTCCACCCTCAATTGCCCACTTTCCTTAGTTCCTTATTACACAATTCCCATTGTTACCATTCACCACCATCTTCCCAAGGGCAATTAGGGATGGGCAATAAATGCTGGCCTTGCCAGCAATGCTCACATCCCATGAACAAAAAAATATAGTCATCACTTTGTTATTTCTGGTTCTTTTGGAGCTCTTAAAAATCATTGTGGACACACCTTCTCTGTATCTAAATAGTTGTCGAGTTATCTTCATTGTCATCAATGGCTGAAGGGTCCAATCAGAGCTTCTTGTGAGGCTATTCTTAGTTGGACTGATTATCAATTGAGTTTAAACAGCAGCATTCAGCCAATCAGAATCCTATAATTATCAAACACTGTAATTGAATCCTAATTAATTTAGATTTTTAAACTTGTTTGACCTGAACCTAATTTCAGTAAGAATGAGCTAGAAGCTGTCAACAATAGTTTATATATAGCACTGCTCACTTACAGAACAACATCTCAAAGTGCTTTATAGGGCACTGAATAGGAAGAGAAAGTGAACAGAAAAAAAATTGAGTATGGGATGAAAGGGAGCAAAGTTCCAGTTGAAGCAAAGGCTTTTAAAAGCATGGGAGGGAGATGGTAAAGCAAAAGGATTTAAAAGCAGAGGGCAGAGGCTTAGTGGCTGAAAGAGCAGCCACAGTTGGTAGAGCAGAGGGAGCTGAGAACAAGGTGGTCACTGGTATTGGAGGAGTGGCAGGTGTATGCAAGCATGTATAGCTGGAGATCACTGAGGTACAATGGGTCTAGCCGTGGGAGATTTGAAAGTAAAGTCAATAATGTGAATCCATTTCACTAGGGCACAGAGAGGCAGTGAAGCTTAGCAGAAAGCGGTGATGGGAGTGAGGGACTTGTGCAGTTGAGTGCCCAGGCTGCAGCATTCTGAGCAAGTTGTAATTTGTGGAGGCAGGGAAGCCAGCTGGGAGGGCATTAGAGAAATTGAGCTTTGAGACGATAAATAAATAATTAGGTTATTTTGGAAATGTTGAGGGGGAAGAAGCAGAGTTAGTGATATTACTGAAGTGGAAGAAAGTTGTCCTGGTAACAGTGGATACGGAGAAAGAAGTTCAGGTTGGGTGGCAGTATGCCAAGATTCCACATCTCTGGACTAAATTGAGGTGGCAGCTGTGGAAGTTGTTGGGAGCAAAGGGCAGAGGTACATTGGGAGCCAAAGAGGATGGCTAGGTTTTACTAACATTAAGCCGAAAGAAACTTTTGCTTATCCATGTCATGTCAGATAGGCATTTAGAGACTGTTCTAACAGCTTTGGGATAAATAGAGGTAAGCTGGAAAAGAGAGGAAACAGGAATGACAGCACAGTCTGATAGGCAAGAGTGGAATCAAGCAAGGGCAGTCTCACCGAACTAGACAATGGGGAAGAGGATTTAGAGGAAAATTGTGTTTTTGACCATGTCAAAGGCTATAAGAGGTCAAGGAGGACGAGGTGATATAATGAACCATGGTCACAGTCACAAAGAATGTTATTTGTGAATTTGGTTAGGGCTGTTTTGGTGCTATGGAAAGGGTGGCAACATGGTTGTCGTGATTTAAACAGGGAGTTGCTGTACAGATCTTGGACTTTGGAGAGAAAAGGAAAGTTTGGGATGGGGCACAGTTTGCAAGAACAGAGAAGCTGAGGATGAATTTGTTTGGGAGGGGGGTGATGACGATTGTTTTGAAGGGGAGTGGGATCATGCCTGGGGGGGTAGAATCATTTATAATGTCAGCTAGCATAGGGGCCAGGAAGGGAAGTTGGGTGGTCAAGAGATTAATGGAAAGCTGCCCTGAGAGGACTATGTATTTTCCCTAAATATTATGTTTGCCATAATGAAATGAGTTCAGGTGATAACTTCATACACATTTTGTATAACTTTAAGAAAACTTGCTTGCAAGACTATATAAAAAGAATCAGTATGGAAATTCTCATTTTACATGGGTACCATTTATATTCCTTGAATATACCTTTTTATAAGTGCAATCAATAACATTATAGACTGTATCAGATTGCTGGCAGAAGCAGAATTTTATGCTTCGACATCAACTCTAACAGAACCTCCAGGCACCCACAAAGAATGTTTGAGACATGTTGAGCATTTTCCCATCAGGACATCCTCAGGAGTTTTCTGCAGTTTCCTTGATATTCTATGCATTTGTCTCAGCTTCACCATTTCCAAGCTCTAGTTCAGTTTGTTTCTGCTCAGTTTGTGCACCTTCTCATTCTTTTAGCTGCTCTCATGCCAATTTTTGAACAGTGGTTTTGGCTGAAAGTCAAGCCTATGAAATTTTGGGAGAAATACTTTAATTTCTCCTTAACAAGCAAAAACAGTTATTGCAGTCAGCTCATTTACATACATTACATCCAGGGCAAAAGTTATGAATTCTTACATTAATGCTAAGGCATAAAATAACTAATAAGCTCTAATAGCCAAAGGAAATTTGCCCCTTTTGTGATCTTGTTACCACAATGAAAATCTGGTTTACTGCAAAATTAGCAGTGAAACCAAACATTCAGGATCATACCAGTGACCATAGTTTCCTCTGCCACATACCATGCTCTAGTAAAGTACATTTACAGGTGTTTTCAATGTGCAGTTGAGTGTGCGTTATCAACACAAATTTCCTGATGTTGGTTGCAAGCACAGTGAATCTGCACACTCTGCCCAGCTGTGAGCTTCCAGTCAGCAGTAGCTGCAATAACGAGCCTTTTCGCACATTTCAAATAGCTAACCAGTTGCTGAATTCATTTCAATCTTGTGGAAATGTTTTAGTGTGGCCTAAGGAAAGCAAACCTTTAACACAACTACTGAGTGCTGCAAAGGGAAATATCTATTCACTGATGAGTTTTTACTTAAAACAAGAATTGAAGGGCAGGAGACAAAAGCATACAGAAAAGTGATCATGGAAAATACCAACATACAATCCGTTACAAGAAGAACATGGAAAGGAATAGGAAAGGAGGTACGTTAAAGGTGTTATATAAATGCAAGTTGTTATATGAAGAGGATGACATCAATAAACATTAAAAGCAAGTTAACTGGGGAGATAAGCTGACTGCCTTCCTATATAATCAGAAGGTGTACACATGAAACTTAAAAGTAAGTACTAAGTACATCTAACAATTTGAAATGAAGTTCCGCAGACCTTTGTAATAAAGAACGTAACAAGGAAGATATAGAAGGTAAAAGTACTGAACTTCATTACATATGGCATGACAGTACAGGGTAGCTAGTGAAGCATGGTATTAACATGTTTGAGATTACTCTTTCTCAGTAGTAGTCTGCTGATTCCGGGTCTGAGTATGTATTAACGACACCAATATCTTTTACTTTGCACCCAGAGTAATTTTGTACGTTTTTCTCACTGATTACTTTTAACAAGGACTTCCAAAGTGTAAACTTGCCCTTCAAAAGCTGTTTCCCATGTATCTGTTAGTTATACTCTGAGGAACCCAACCAGCAACAAATGCTAGTTTCTATAGATTTATCTATAATTCCTGTTCGCTTAACACATATTTAATGATTCATAATAGTTTATACGAGTGTAAATATTGCTCCTTATATGTGCATAGTTTGAGGGATGTCTCATTTAATTTTATTTTTTTGTGCAAATTGATACTGAATTTACATCCTATGATTCATGATGTTGAAAATTGGCTTGAAACTATTTAACTAAGGACAGCCAACAGGTATCAATAAGACTGTTGTAGATACTAGCTAGCCTCGGCACACAGCAAGTCCAAGGCATCATCCAACTGGAAGAAGAAGAAGAAGAAGAAGAAGGAGAAGAAGAAGTGGGACCTGGAGATTGCTCTTACTCCCAATCAGCTGAAGGGTAGACGATTAAGCTGGAGTGTAGTCTCGCCTCCAATTAGCTAGAGGAGAGGCAACAGGGCCTGATATTACTTTCACCCCCAATCAATTGGAGAACAGATAACTTGCGTCTCTTCGGTACAAGAGCAGGTAAATGAATGACATGCATTGCTGACCAAAAAGTAATGAAATTCATCAGGCTAACTGAATAGAGGACCAGGGAGCAGCGGGATTAGAATCCATGACTTCAAGATTGCCAGTTAAGCATTTTAACTGCTCTGCTAGCAGTGTGAAATTTCTCTCAAGTTAATATTAATCTATTTCTTATCAGTCCCCAAGAACTCCTCATTCTGAGAGTAACTGCTACACAGAAACTAACAAAATTGATTGGGCTAGCCTGAGGGTCAAAGGGAAAGTTAAAATGTGTAGCTGGGGATGATTTTTCATAACATTTAGGGTTCACAAATTTTCAGTTGTTATGTTAGAATGGTTTCACAGTACATAAAACGTTTAGGTGAAAATCACATTCACAGCAAAAAGAGCTCAATCACCACTGCAGGTATTTTTTTAAAAAATGAAACTGTTAGATCCTTTAATTAAAAAATAATAGGCCTCCAAAGTGATTTATATTCATAGATTTTGTGTCAGCTTTGAGAACCTGCAGTTGAAATTGTTGTGGATTTCCTGAGGCAAGCTACTATAAATCACCTCCGAGATCCATTACTCTGTTAATATACTTTACTTTAGTGTGGGATTAATTTAAGAGCCTCATTCAGCCTCTTTTCATATGGAACATCTTCAGCATAGACCTCCTGAGAGAATGGAGAAATAAATTAATTGCCTTCCTGCTGAATTATGTAGATGTTAAAATTAGCTAATGACCCATGCTGGTATCTTTGCTGCCTTAGTTTGTCCTCCTGTATAATGGGCCGGATTTTCTTTTGAGCAGTGAATGAATGGCACCCACCCTTCATTAGACTTGGACTTGCCCATAGACTTTCCATGGGTTTTTGCATGGCAAGTTCCTCTGATGGGGCCCTCAATCCCACGCTACACCCTCTCCTGGGCATCTGGAACCTGTGTGAACAGGGCAAGCAGCTGTGTATCCTCTTAACCAATCAGATTGAAGCATGCTAATAACAGCGCAAAGTCAGAACCAGGAAGTGTAAGTTAGAATAGTGAATTCCATGTCAAATCAGAAACAGAAAGTGAAATAAGGAGAGGGTAAGAAATATTGAATTAAGATTCAGGGATAAAAGAGACAAAAAAAATTAAAAAAATAAAAATGTAAAATGTTTTTCTTCATAAATGTCCACAACAGTTAAAATCTGAAAGAATGAGACTCCACACTTGTAAAAGTAAATTTTCAGTACCAGAGAGGTTGGTTGACAGTCATTAAGACTTACCACACTGTTAAAAGTGTGCTTAGACTTGAAATGACTTGACTTACCTTTTTTTGGTGAGATTCGTTCGTATCCATCAGGTCAGTGCAAGAAGTTCACGCTGTTCTATTTATTTGAACGGTGAGCCAGCCGGCAAGATGCTGTTCTCACAGAGTTTACGGAGGCACAGAGCATCTGGTAGAGCAACTTCGGATTTCTGCGTTTGACTGCGCATGCGCGGTTGCCTGAAGTTGTTCTACCATTTGCACAGAAATAATGATGAGCCCTGTTAGTCTCACCATTATTTTCACAGGAAAATCTGGCCCTATGTATCTTCAGTCACATTGCAGGTTGTGGACTGATCTGGGAACACATTGTTCTGGACAATACTCCTTCAGTCTTGAAAGGTATTTTTTTGTTGTGTCCCAGCGACCAATACCTAGTCCAAACTCAGATTTTGAGTTCCTCCAAGACTGGACTCAGCAGAACTGTCCCATTTAAATTGCAAACATCTCCACGGCTATTCTGGACATTTTCTCATTTTGTTCATGGTCATGTGTCTGTATTTGCTTGCACTTGATGCCAGCAGTAGTGCAGCTTTTGCAATTAATAAGTTAGAATCAACCAGATGCTGGGACCATGCTGTCCTCTGATTTAGTATCGCATCAGGCGGGCCTTGGACATCAAAGAGGCAGCTGTGTTTCAACCGCTGGCTGTCCATTTTTCAGATGCAGAGCAGGTGGCCGTGAGTTGAATTTTTGCCCCTAGTGGTTCAAGCCCCGTTTGAACAAATAATCTAGGCTGAGAAAGCGTTGCGTCATCACAGGTGCTGTTCTGTCCTTTGGATGAGCTGTTGAACTGAAACTCTATATGCCTGTTTGGGTGGATGTTAAGGATCCTCAGGTAGAAATGCAAGGAGGTTTCACGGGCAACATTCTTCCTTCAATCAACACCAGCAAAATCGATTGACTGGTTATTCATCTCATTACCTGTTTGTGTGAAATAGCTGTTATGTTCACCTAAATATCAACACTCAGTATATTTCAACATGAGTTATTGTATGTCAAGTGCTTTGGGATATTTCTGAAAGATGTGACAAGGCAGTCTTAATCTGGCAGCAGATTTAGGGAAACTCTAGTCTCCCTGAGCCATCCATCTTTTAACATTGGGCCAGATTTTGCTGTAAAAATAACGGCGAGACTAACAGGCCCCACCGTTATTTCTGTGCATCTGGTACAGCAACTTCTAGTAACCGCACATGCGCAGTTAAACACTCTGCTCCTCCAAAAGTTGTGCGAATATGGCATCTCGCCGTCTGGCTCCCCATTCAAATGTATTGAACGATGTGAAGTTCCTGTACTTACCTGATAGATACAGACTAATCCCCCCAAACAAAATTAAGTCAAGTCCATTTCAGTCTAAGTACCCTTTTAACGGCATGGTAAGTCTAAATTACTGCCAAACAACCTTTCCGGCACTGAAAATTAACTTTTACAAGCATGGAGTCATATTCCTTCAGATTTTAATTTTTGTTGAACATTAAATTTTTATTGTTTCTTTCTGTCTCTCTTATCTGTCATTTAATTCAATCATTCTTTCTCTCTCTTTATTTTGCTTCCTGCACCTGATTTGACATTGAATTCGCTAGTCTAACTTACACTTCCTGGTTCTGAGACTGCGCTGTTATTAACGATGTTTCAATCTGATTGATTAACGAGATACACAGCTGCTTGCCTTGTTCACACAGGTCCCAGATGCCCTGTAGAGGCCACCATGCTGTTTGGATCTCTAATTTAGAGAAACTTGCCGTGCGAAAGCTCATAGAAAGTCTGTGGGCAAGTGCAAGTCTAATGACTGGAGGGCGCCGCTCACAGCAAACTCAGCCCGATTACCAGCTCACATACAGTGATACTGAATCAAACTCTGATATTACAGTAGTAAAGCACTTAAATATACGGAGTAGCTTTATGAGTATTATTAACCCCATAACTTCTAAAATAAGTACTTAAAAAAAGGTTAAAAAAAACCCCATCAATTTTCTTGTTCTTTCTTCACTTTTCCCCCTCGTGCTTGCTTCTTCCCCATAATTTCTCTCCGTTCATGTTTGGCTGGATTGGGCCAATCTTCAAATTCCGCCCAAAACAGGTGCCACCTGCCCAATGCTGACGTCAGGAGGACCCAAAGCATCTTTTCTTCAGGCCGCATCTGGCTGCCACCGGCAAGCTGTGGGTGTCAAATGGGTGCCCTGCTGGTTGTGGGAAGGTGGGAAATCAGTCGACTACTACATTGAGCCAGCCGGCAAGGCGTGTTGCGGGGAGGCGATGCCGAGCGGAGGGCCCCAAGCAGACCAGCAGTGGGCCGAAGTTTTTTTGTGGGCCCCACCAAAAAAATTAAATTTTCCTAGGCCATTCGGTGAGCAACCTCCAATGGTCTCTTTAAGGACAGCTGATCAGGCCAATCAATGTCTGGTGCAACTGGTGCGGAGCATGCACGGCGCTCGGTCCACCCAGTTGTACTTGAATATTACAATCAGATCCTACAGCTGGCGTTGGACACAATTTGCATTTTTAAGCAGCCTACCACTTGTTTCAGGCTACTCGCCCATTTACAAGCCCATCTGAAAATTGCATCAAACGGGCCTTGGACATCAATGGGGGCAGCTGAGTTGACTCCCTCCCCGATTTTCAATGCTGGGCGCCCATTTTCCATTTGAGAAACGGGCAGCCAGTTGAAAATTGCCCCCATTTTGTGTTGCGTATCTTCTAATTTGCAGAAAGTGTACACATGCACCACATTCTATACACATAAGTATTTAAATGACAACACGCCAACTGCTAAGCTTAAGCATTCCATGCTGGGTTCCAAATATGCTTGCGATGAGGAAGAGGAGTTCATGAGGGTTACCAAATGCAGGTGCATTTTAACCTGATGCACTGTCTGCCTCTTCAATTGGGCATAAAAAATCCCATGGCACTATTGGAAGAAGAGCAAGGAATTTCTTGTCAACATTTGTTCTCTCAACCAGCAACATCAAAACAGATTAATTGGTCATTTTATTTCATTTGTTGTTTGTGGGAGCTTGCTGCATGCAAATTGGCTGTCGTGTTTCCTACAGCTTGCACCTCTGCTTTTACTGGAGGTGGGCCTCAGCCTCAAATAGGGCCTGCCTTCTTTGGTGCACATCCTGTAGTGGGACCTCCAATTCTTCTCATTAGACAGAGCTAGATTACCCAAATGTCACCCCATTGTGCTATTGTGATCAATGAGGTAGAAATTTCCTGGGTCCATTTTAATTAATGAATTGAAATGTTTTCACTACCCCTCAGTGGGATTAGTTATGGCACTGGCTGCAGCCTGGTTAGCAGTTTAGTGTAATACAAACCTGCATAGAAGGACCCTGCACAATTTGAGAAAAGTGTTTGGTGAAAACACCTCTGTGATTTAGAAACAAAAAAAATAATATTGTAAATATGTTTGTATAAATGCTTGCCTCACAGGGAGATGTGTTTTCTAAATGATTAGTCCTTCAAACTGACAGTATAATGTTATTAATTCCAAACACCTCATTACCATGGGATACAGGCAGTAACTGACAATTTTAATGGGCACAAAAGGCTTTCTAAGAGGAGATAATTCTTATGAAGTTTAAACACTTAATTAGAAATGAAGTGCAGTAGGATCATTGGAGAATCGATTTTTAAACCTGCTGTGGTATCATGCTGTCATCACACACTGCTGAAACCTTCAGGATTTCACTGTCAGTGGTTTCCACTTTAGAGCAGTGTCATGGGTCATCACAAGGTACTGGTACTTGAGAGGAGGCCCAGTGTGCCATTCTCTCAGAAGGCTGTTCCTCATGATTGGTGGTACTGGAAAGGTGGAAACTGGACGTGGCATATTTTTGAATGCTATTGCCGGCATTTGATGAGCTGTAGTGCAAGATGATAATATGGTGTTTATAGGTTGTCTGGAAGCAATGTTACTAAAATATCAATAATCCTGGCTTTGGACAGGTTCTGATAATGATAATCAAATGCTTGGCTCTGAAAGTGGGAAAAACCCAGAATTAAAATATTGGGGACGATTTTCATCTCTATCATCCTATTTATGCCTAAGAAACTGCAGTAATGGGACCAAAATCGCTTGGGTGACAGAACCATCAACTTATCACTGGCTATCCGCCCATTCCGATTTTCCAGCAGACCTTGATTTAGGACAGAGTGTCACCAGAAATAGGCTGGGGCCTAATGAATATTTGCTAATCAGAATCAGATGACGTAGTCAGAACTCCCAATGCCATTTTTGACTCTGCCTGCGTTGCTACCACTAGTTCCTGATCCCGTAGTACAAGTCATGGGACAGTCATTTCTAACAATATTTAAAAGGATTCTCAGCTACTCTCAAGTAAAATTCTAGAACATTTCAGACATTTTGCTTGTATTACATTGTACTTTTTTTTTGCTATTTAGACCATTTCAAAGGAGATATGCTCTTGGAATCCTTATGGTCCCAACAGAGTAGTGCATAAGAAGGTGGTGGTTCTCTAGGGAGGCTGTGACAGAGTTGTGTCGCCTCCTGCAACAAGACCTGCAACCAACTGCTACAACTAGCACAGCATTAACTATTGCAGCCCTGAACTACTTTGTCCCTGGCTTGTTCCAGACTGCTCAGGGGATATCAGTAACATCAGTCAGTTTGCAGTTTATGTTTGCATTAAACAGGTGACTGTGAGAATCCCTACGTGGTCAGTTTTCGGTAAAAAATTAAGATGCCTATGTGGCAAAGAAGCAGAATGCAAAATGGTTAGAAAGGGTTAATTAGTTAGTAACTGAGATTGATACAAGTGGCCTGGCCCTCCTGCTGGGCCATCTGTTTGCGTAGTCAGCAGGTTTGCATGGTATTAGCAATGTAGAGTCTTTGATGTGATTCAAGGACTGGTCTGAATGTCTCCATGTTTATGGCAGATCAATATAGGTAACGAGCTTAGCCAAAGTTGAAAGACATTCCAGGTTGGGAGATAAGGAACAGAAGGAACAGGGAAGAACATTCCAAGTTGGAAAGTGAGGAAGTATCCCCTTTGATGTCTAACAGCAACATGATCAGCACATGGACGATCTATGATTGGCCGGCAATAATGTAACCCCGCATGGCAACCTATGCCCGGCTTATGATTGGTGTTGACCCTGGTTAAGTATGTTCCAACCCTATTGATTTGTATAAAAACGTGTGGATTTCTGTATGTTTTTGTTCTTGCTCTGCCAGCATAGAGGGGCTCTATCAGGAGTCCAAATCAATGCTGCAGACTAAGAACCCTGCTATTAAAGGTGTGCTGAACTTTAAAATGTATTCGACTTCAGTTTTTACTGAACCAGACTGAGGGGAAAGAATCCGGATCGTCAACTGATGCCATGTTTGTTAGAAAAAACACTTTCATCACTTTTCCTACTGACAACAAGAAGCAGCGGGATAGGGCTTTGGGATTTGCACAGATTGCAAGCTCCCCCCAAGTCCAGGGCATCATTGACTGCACTCATGTTGACCTTCACGCAACCCCATCGCCAGAGATGGGAAACTGTTTCATTCCCTTTGCATATTTGCCTCCACTATCGGGTTGTGGTTCAACACTCCCACTGATTTGTTGGACAGCATACTGCAGGAGATCCGCGATCGACTGAATTCACTGTCCATTTGGTCTCGAAGAAATTACTCCTGAATTCCTTATTGGATTTATTAATGACTATCTTGTATTTATGGCCTCTAGTTTTGGACTTCCCACACGTGGGGACATCCTTTCTACGTCTACCCTACTGAACCCCTTCAGAATTTTAAAGACTTCTATCAGGTCACCTCTCAGTCTTCTCTTTTCTAGAGAAAAGAGCCCCAGCCTGTTCGGTCTTTCCTGATAGTTGTACCCTCTCAGTCTGGTATCATCCATGTAAGTCTTTTTTTCACTTTCTCCAGTGCTTTTGTATCCTTTTTATAATATGGAAGCCAGAACTGTGCACAGTACTCTAAGTGTGGTCTAACCGAGATTCTATATAAGTTTAACATAACTTCTCTGCTTTTGAATTCTATTCCTCTAGGAATAAACCCCAGTGCTTTGGCCGCATTTTTTATGGCTTTGTTAACCTGCGTTGCTACTTTTAATGATCTGTGAATCTGTACCCCTAGATCTCTTTGCTCCTCCACTCCATTTAGACTCTTATTTTCTAAGGAGGCCTCCTTATTCTTCCTACCAAAATGCAACACCTCTTATTTATTTGTATTGAAATTAATTTGCCATTTACATGCCCATTCTCCACATTTGTATCTGCTTAGGAGCTTATTTGCAAGGCTTAAGAGCTTGATATCAGCTTGCATTAAGTAGTGTTTCTGAGGTTGTCACCAATTCGCATTAACTACAGTGCATTATTGTGTTTGTCATCAGCTTCCATTAACTGCAGCAGCTTTGGATGTTTGTCATTTCCAAAGCCCTGGTTGCAGTGAGTTTGCAGCAAATAGTAGATAAGTGATTGGGAAAATAAAGTAGAGACAAGTCTCCCTAGCACTGTGACTCTAACTGGTGCACTAAAAGCCATTGGCTCGATTTTCTTATTGTATACATTCAGCCTGATATAAAAACAATGTAAATAATAAAATTATGGGAGCTCCAGACAAGAACAGTTTAATGCTTCATAGCCCCTATGAGACATTTTCTGAACAGTTCATTCGGATGGAGGAAACTGGATAAAAGTCATAGATCATTCAGCTTTTCCATAGAAATTTCTTAAGAACTACCCTCAATAATTTTAAACATTCACGATTTTTCTTATTAAGTGGCTGGGTGCTGAGATAATTTGATGTCTGGCGATATAAGAAAAGTTCTTTTCAGTATTGAGCACAATAGCTTGCTGTAAAACTGGTGATGCCAGTTTGATTGCCTATACTTCAGGCACAGCATGGAGCTAGAAATGAGATACCCTGATGCACAGATTAATTATAATCTATGCTCACACTTTTTGTCATTTTAGCGAGGCCTTTTAGTCAGAGAATCTATTCCAAGCTTTGTATTAACTATAATATCAAAGCACTGCTGCCTGAGCTGTGAGAAGCAGATGCAGCTGAATTTGAGTTCCCAGAGGCCCATTTAAACACTCTCCCACAGAGTAAACACTGTTAATCACCTTCATTACACTGATAACACCTCCACATGGTCACAATGAATCTTACTTTGCCCATTCACTGTTAATGGCAGTGGCCTGACATATCTTTAAGTGCTGTTATAAAAAAAAATAGAGTTTGCTACAAGTTATATATTAAATATTTTTAGCACCATCGGTCAGTGCAATAATAAATATTTTTAGAACTGTGCCAAAGAGTCCTGGAAGCGATAATCTTATGATAGGTTCATCCAGTGCTCTTTTTAAAAATTGGTTTGGCTATTAATCAGCATTTTAATGGCCTGTAATTATCTGCAATTTACTTTAAGATGATTATTTCCTGAGTGGTTTAGTTTCAACACTCACCAAAAGCAGAAATTTGTCTGCAGTGAAAATACAGTACATGTTTAAAGTAAAGGAATTAATCTTAAATGCTACTTGAATTTTTTGGGCCCATGGTATGTGTGAATTAATGTACATTTTGCTGTCTGTATGCACTTATGTTTAAAATATATTTTCGCTGGCGTTAAAAGACAGTCTACTGTATACAGTCAGGAACCTATGATCCATGAGCCTATAAGGGGCATAGTGAATGTCACAATAATCAAGAATTCTAATTACTCTCAGACAATGAACCTCAACCTTTAAACAGCACTCAGTAACATTACATGAATTACTATCCAACAGAATCTACCTACTCTTAAAAGTACAAACATAATAGGCTGGATTTTGCTCTGAGTGGCAAACAAACGACGCCTGCCGTTCGTTAGGCTTGGACCTGCCCATTGATTTTTCATGGACTTTTACATTGCAAGTTCCTCATATTGGGCCCTCAATCCAACGTGGCGCCCTCTCCCGGGCATCTGTGAACTGTGTGAACGGGGCAAGCTGCTGGGTATCCCCCTTAACCGATCAGATTGAAGCATCGTTAATAAGCAGCGCAGACACAGAACCAAGAAGTGTAAGTTCAAATAGTAAATTTAATGTAAAATCAGTGGCAGAAAGCGAAATAAGGAGAGAAATAAAGAAATATTGAATTAAAAGTCAGAAATAAAAGAGACAGAAAAAGTTAAAAAAAAGTGTAAATTTAAAAAAAATGTTTTTTAAACGTCCAACAACAATTAAAATCTGAAGGAATGAGAATCCACACTTATAAAAGTTAATTTTCAGTGCCAGAGAGGTTGTTTGGCAGTCATTAAGACTTACCATGCCGTTAAAATTTTGTTTAGACCAAAAAAATGGGACGTATCTTTTTCTGGGAAATTAGTTCGTTTCCAGCAAGGCAGGAGAGGAACATCGTGTTGTTCGCAATCATTTCAACGTTGTGTCAGCCAGCGAGATTTCCTTGCCGCGTAACTTATGGAGGTGTGGGGCATCTGGTTGAGGAACTTCCGGATTTCCAAGTTTAACTGCGCATGTGCGGTCACCGGACATGTGGACCTCTACCATTATTTGCACTGAAATAACGATGAGCGTTGTTAGGCTTGCCATTATTTTTAAAACAAATTCCGGGCCATTATGAACTCTAGTACCTTTTATTCAACTAATTACATAGAATAGAAGCACATTAGTTCCTCACTCTAACATTTTGTGATATATCATGACCACCTACTAATACATCACAGTTTGTTTGTGCTTCCCTCACTAATAAAAAAAGTTGTCTGTCATTCTGAATATATGGGCTTAGGAATTCGATCACGCCTGGAAATGGGCGTACAGTAGGTGGGGCGCGTGCTGCAATCGCCTGTTCATGTGGGCACAGGAACCACGCAAAATTCATGCTGGGACCTCAATATCATGTATACAGCCTGCGGTACCCACTTTGCTTATTGGCTGCGTGGTTGGGGGGGGGGGTGCAAATTGGGCATCTCTATACCACTTAAAGACAGCCAGCACCTCTTATAAGGGAGGTGCACTGTTGCTGCAGACAGCGGGAAATGCTGAAAGGTGCAATATGGCTGCAAGAGGTCTAGAGAGGGCACCTAGGTTCTCCAATGCAGTGTTGGAGGCCCTGGTGCAGGCGGTTGGCAGGAGGAGGGAGATCTTGTTCCCTCTGGGGGCAGAAAGCCCTCCAGGCTCCGTTGCCAGAAAGAAGAGATAGCTGAGAAGGTCAGTGTAAGGAGCTTACCTCCCAGGATATGGCTGCAATGCCGAAAGAAGTTTAATGACCACAACAGTGTTGTTAAGGTAAGAACCTTACCTCTCACCTCAATTACTCTCTGCTCACACCTGCAGCCACACTACTCATAACACCCCCCTCCATCGTCTTCCTTCACTCTCCTACAATCACTGCACCACAGTTCACACCACCTCCTTAGATTCCACACCTCCAACTCACCATTATTACAACCCTCACTTCTCCGCACCTCACACCTTTTGCACAACATCTGCACTATTCAGTCATGACAGGCACATTCTCAAAACAGCTCACAATGCCTTCACTGACACACCTAGAAAGCCAATCGCACTGCGCCCATTTTACAAGCGTAAAACCGGTGCCTGATGGTCTATTATGGTGGGAGGCGCTAGTACGCCCGTCCCGCGCCGAAGGTACGCCACCTGCTCCTTGGGCATCCAGGTAGTGCCAAAAGTATTAAAAAGCCTCATTATAATAAAATAAAGGTCCTATACTTTTTAGCACCCTTTTGAGAAATTGATCTTCCCCAGTTCCCGATTTGCCATGTAACAAACTCGCCCAACAAATTGTGGCACTAACAGTCAGCAAGGACACTGCAGGAGTGCTATTTAAAGGGCTCTTCCGCTCAATACTGGTTAGTTGCTGGTTTGTCCTCTTAGGCAGCTAGGTAACTTCTGAGCCTTTCTATGGCTATTTTCTTCATTCCACAAATGATTCTGACTTCTAACAACAAGTGAACTATTTTTGTCTGCTTTGCCAATCTTGGGTGGTTTGGACCTGGAGGAGGAGGGAGAGCAGTGAATTAGACAGGATAGAACAGGAGAAGAGGGAGAAGAGGGAGGAAGAGGACACTATACAGGAGGCCATACCCATGCCTGGTCTTCAGGGAGCACTTTTCATTCCTCAACTTCACAAAGGAGCAATGGGGATAATTTTGACTAGTGTAACTATTTAGAACACATTTAGAGTACATTACAAGATATAGGGGGAGAAATTAGACTTAGTTGCACCTAATTTCGGGATGGAAAATGGGGGCAAGAAGGACCAATTTCATGGGCTATGTCCTGTGCCCTAAGGATGTCTGAAAGTCATCTGACCTCATATCAGGTTGGGCGATTTTTTAGCTGTGGACGATTGTAATGGTTTATTCCTAATCACCTTTACTTATGTTGCCAGAATTACTTTTGAATTATGATGCAGCTGTACTCCCAACTCAAGAAACTAGGCCTCTGTTTATTTTTGATGTTGTATGAATTATACAGATAAAAGAGCAGACACAAAGAACTTCCTTGCCAAGTACTTTCCTTTGAATTGTCTCTGCTTCTCATACATATTCTTTGGGTCTAGCTTGAATGTATTATCGCTTTCTGGATCCATGCCCATTTTTCCTGCAACTCCCTGTTTGAATCTCTCCAAACAGGTTTCCGCCCCTTCAACAGCACTGAAAAGACCCTAACCAAAACAACAAATAGCATTCTCAGTGACCAGGACTAGGGTGCTTCTCAACCTCTCTGCAGCCTTTGTCACAGTCGATCACATCATCTTCCCCTATAGCCTCTCCTCTATTTTCCAGTTCGGTAGAGCTGCCTTTACTTGGTTCCACTCTTACCTATTCAATAGTATTCAGAGCATCTCTACCAACAGCTTCTCTTCCCATCCCTGCAATGTCACCATCCAGGATCTATTCTTGTCCCCTTCCTCTTCCTTAATTACATGTTGCCCCTTGGTGACATCTTCCATAGACATGGGGTCAGCTTACACATGTCCACTGATGACACCAAGCTCAACTTCTCCATCACCTCTCTTGTCCCCTCCGCTGCATCTGAGATGTCACATTGCTTGTCCAACATCCAGTCTTGGATGAGTCACAATTTCCTCCAGCTAAGTGTTGGGAAGACTGAAACCATTGCCTTGGGCCATCTGCACAGATGCCATACTCTTGCCACCAACTCCATTCCTCCTCCCAGGCTACTGTCTCAGGTTGAACCAGACTGTTTGGAACCTCGCCATCCTATTCAATGCTCACCTGAGCTCCCAACCCCTTATCCACCCCATCACAACTATTTACTTCCCTCTCTCTTACTTTCCCTGCCTTTGCTCATATGCTTATCTACTGCTGTTGTGGGAAAAAAATCACCACTCGGAGTCAGACTTAAAGATTCAACATGCAGTTTATTGGACAAAGCTTTGGGAGAACAGCTGGACACTCCGCAGTGCACGCAGTCACCTTTCTCAACTTTAAAATGGTTGTCATGCTTTTTTATACCTTTGAAATACAGATTTTCAGTAGCTTTTACATCATTAATCTTGATTACACACATTAACCAATTAAGCCCGCATGGCAACAACGGACTGCTTACACATTAACCAATCAAATTAAAACAACTGTTATCACCTTAAGACAGTATGCCTTTGTTTCACGCAGTCTGGTTCTATAGTTTTATCAGTTCGTTGTGAAATGTCTTTTGTATTCCCAGACTGTAAGCCAGTTTTGGAATGTACAAACTCAACACTTTTAACTGTCTTTCCCACAGTCACAGAATCCATTTTGTTTAGTAGTGTCCATTTTGTTAGTAGTCAAGTGTTATGTTTAAGCTTTAATTAGGGTTAGTCTAATCTACACAAAGCGCATTTCGGTGTGGTTTTAGGGTAAAGACCACCGCCATGTACCCAATAGTCACTTCATCGTTGCCTTTAACCCAACTACGGGTTAGGCATACGCACAGAACATCACGGAAGTTAAATACCCGAAAGGCTGTGTATTAAGTGCCGGACCAATGTTGCATGGACTTTATCGGTATTGGTCTCTATGATTATTAAGCCATAATCATGACCAACAGGGGGGTCTGTTAGCGTAAAATTTGGGCTGTTGGGTTAAAGGCAACGATGAAGTGACTATTGGGTACATGGCGGTGGTCTTTACCCTGAAACCACACCGAAATGCGCTTTGTGTAGATTAGACTAACCCTAATTAAAGCTTAAACATAACACTTGACTACTAACAAAATGGACACTACTAAACAAAATGGATTCTGTGACTGTGGGAAAGACAGTTAAAAGTGTTGAGTTTGTACATTCCAAAACTGGCTTACAGTCTGGGAATACAAAAGACATTTCACAACGAACTGATAAAACTATAGAACCAGACTGCGTGAAACAAAGGCATACTGTCTTAAGGTGATAACAGTTGTTTTAATTTGATTGGTTAATGTGTAAGCAGTCTGGGGGCTCGATGCTTATCTACTGCTGAAACTTTCATTCATGCCTTTGTCACCTCCAAACTCTAATGCTCTTCTAGCTGGCCTCCTATCTTTTACTCTCTGTAAACTTCAGCTCATCTAAAGCTCTGATGACCATATCCTATCCTGCACCAAGTCCCAATTAACCATCAACCCTCTCCTTGCATAACTTATATTGTCTTATGGTTCCCCCCTCCCCTCCCCAACCCACACCTCAAATTTAAAATTCAAACTTTTTTCTATAAATCGCTCCATGACCTTGCTGCTCCCTATCTTTGTGACTTTCTCCAGCCCTACAATCTTCTCTGTGCTCTCTGTTCCTCTGATTCCACCCTCTTGTGTTTTGTCCCCTCCCTTTGCCTCACCATTGGTGGTGTACCTTCAGCTATCTAGGTGCCAAGCTCCAGAATTCCTTCCCTGAACCGCTCCTTCTTTGCACTTCCCTTTCCTCCTTTAAGATCCTCCTTAAAACCCACATCTTTGACAATGCTTTTGGTCACCCTTCCCAATCTCTGCTACTTTGGGTTGGCATTAACTTTTCTTTTAGCTTCTGTGAAGTGCCTTGAGACACTTTTCCACACTAAAGGTGCTATATAAATACAAATTGATGTTGTTTCCTATGCTTCAATTAATCAGGCAGTTTGTAAATGTCCGGCTTTATAGAATCATAGAAAGGTTACAGCATGGAAGGAGGCCACTTGGTCCATCAAGTCCGCGTTGGCTCTATGCAAGAGCAATTCAGCTAGTCCCACTCCCCTGTCCTATCCCCATAGCCCTGCAAATTTTTTCCTTTAAAATAAATTGAAACATTATTGGTTCTGGACTATACCAGGGAAACAACTACACATCAGCATTGAAATAAACCCCTCAGATTCAACAACAAGGAAATACTCAACACAAAATGACATTTTCTCTCTCTTCCAGTGTGGTTTTGATTTATAATCTGTTTTATTATGTTTGTATCTCTGGTCTGGTTGTCCAGTTTGTGGAATCTTGCTGTGCACAAATTGGCTGCTGTGTTTCCTACATTGCAACAGTAACTACACTTTAAAAGTACTTCAAAGGCTGTAAAGTGCTTTAGGAAATCCTGAGATCATGAAAGGCGCTATATAAATGCAAGTCTTTTTTTTCTTTTGGTACTGATTCCATCAATGTGTATCTTAGCAATGCTGCTCACTCTATATGCTCTATCTCCACACCACTATTCATTGTTACATCTTATGTCCTCCTCAAGGAATTTCATTGTTTTTAAAGTCAACCTCAGTCAAAAGTCAAATTCAAATCTGAAATATAATTATTCAGTTAGCTTAAATCTGTGAAGCCAGAATTTTGGACTATCGCCACTTCTATTTACTCCCTTCTGTGTCTCATTGTCATGCAATTTCATCATCTATATCCACACTGTAGTTCCATCTTGTGTATCTATAAATAGCATGTGCCCTCTTCTCCATCAAGCACACTTCCTTTTCCCATAAGTTCTCCCTGAGGAAGGTTTTTTTGGCTGAAATCTCATCCAATCTGTTTCTTTCAGAGAGTTTATTATAGACCCAGATGTGATTGTAATTACAGCTGCTACGATGATGCAGTGTTCCATTCTGCCATTCTATTCACATTACACCTTACACTTGTATCTGAGCAGATCAATGATGACAAATCATCTACTGCATAACATCCAAAGAGGAAAAGTTTCAATTTAAGAACAGTTTTGTGTCGTGGATTTACATCCTTTGAGGACAGTATTGAGACAAGCGAAACATATTTCCCTCAGGACCTCCGACAGGCATTAAAGGCAGGTGACTCATTCTGTGTGTATGGACAGGAATCAGAAACAGAATCCAGAGCTTAAGGAAAAATATACTGAAACATTGTGCCACAATTCCTCCAAGCATGTCGCTATACTAAATCAGTCTCCACTGGATTTGAGCCCAAAGTCCCAGCAGTGAGAGAGTAATATTCTTTTACACTGTATCACTGAATCTCTGTAAGGGTTAGATTTAGTGTTGCCACCTTTCCAGGTTTAAATCAGACAGTGTAGTATCCAGAAAGTTCTAAAAAATAAACTAAACACCAAAAATCTGATTTTTAAAGTATAATTTAATTTCTTACTTTTTTGTCAGTTTCTAATGTTGTGGGAGCATTAGTTATTAAAGTTATTAAGTTTTTTTTAATAACTTTTCACCAGAAATAAAGCATGCACAAGAACTCAAGCTATCGTTCTACACCCCAACCTTTATCCAGCTTTGTATGTGGCAAAAGGTGCCAGCCTTCATCAGATTTGAATCCAACTTCAGGGAGATGCCCTTTTTTGGGTGCTAAATTTGCCACCAAAGCCTCCAACATGGCAGGTAGGAAGCGCACACTCATTACGAGATGGAAGTGTGCTGCCTACCATTTTGGTGTAGGCAGAAAAATAAGTGTCCAGAACCCACACCTGAAATAGACATTAAGTCCTTTGCATATGCAAATAAGGGGTAACCCCTGTTTGAGGACCCTCTGCAATATTGGGCTGCCCTGAACACAGCTAGCGCTGGGCCAGCTGTGTTCAAGAAAAGCAGGTCTAAATGCGGTCTAACTCCCTCCTTGCCACCGCCCCCTTCCTGGTCCACATTAAGAACTTACATGAGGGCTGCTGCTGATGTCACAGAGGCCCAAGATCATTGAGTCCTCGTCTCCGGCGAGCTGCCTGAGGACACCCATTAGGTGAGGCCTGAGGCCCAATATTATGTGCACCTCGTGCCTATCCATTCTGGCATAGGGATCACTCCCCGTGCTGGCACGCTTGGATTTTTAGGCCTACAGTTCCTATTTACAGAGAATGAACCCTATTCCAATTTACCTGGTTTTAATGGAGAGGTAAAGCTCTGAATTTTGCACCAATAATACTTCAGCACAAGTCTCAAATTGTCTTCCGACATCCATTGCTTAAATGGAGAAGTGGAAGGAATAATTTAATGGAGTGCACTAATTAGGAAATAATTTGCCACCTCGCTGGCTTGCTTTTTAGTTCTTTATTGTCATTCGATTACGAGTCTCTACAATCTGCAGAAAGGATAGATTGCAGTGACCCTTGTAATTAGTAGCAGAAAAGATCAACTTATCAACATGTAGAGCCACTACCAAGACAAGGGTTTTCATGCCATGTTTGGCAGAAAATGTACCAGTGACTGTACAATATTGCGTTAGTTGTGGTGTTATATGTGATTCTCTCAAATCCTCCCAATTATGATGTAGCAGACTTCTGTGTGGTGGTTTTAGGGAACTGGCAAGTGCAACGGGTAAGTACATTGTCCTGCCACCTCTATTCCTAGGTTTAATTCCTGCCCAGACTGATGGGATGGAAGTCTCCTCTGAAAACTATTAAAGCTCAAGTGAAATACTTTGAATACAATGGTTTAAGCACACATTGATAACACATAGCTGGCATTAATCTGACTTTAATTGGCACCAAATTATCAATTTTATTCAGTTCACAAATACAGTTGGTTTTGGAACAGGAAATGTCATACAGTTGTGCTAGAGGCCTTTCTTCTGAGGTAAAGGTGTGGGAACATTGTTGGGACACTGGAATACTCTGCATCTAACCTGTATTCAATCTGATTGGGGAGTGCTTGATTGGGCAATGCAGGAGGGTAAAGGTAGAGAAATTTATAGTTTGCCAGAACAAACATCCCTCATCTTGAGCATAAAAAACATGTCCCATTACTTTTGTTTAGCTCTGAGTTCTTGTTTAGTAGTGTTTTAGATCTATTCAGTTTCATTGAATTAACATTTAGTCTCTCTATTTATCATCTTTACTCTATTGCAATTGCTTTTGTAATATGATTGCACTAATATCCTTGTTATTTCAAAATAAAAATAGAAAATTCTGCAACTACTCAGCAGGTCAACCAGCACCTAAAAGACAAAGATAGGTTAAAGTTTCAAGTATTGTTCTGATGAAAAATAACACATCAAATATTTGCCTATATTTCAACCTGCTGTGCATTCTAGTATTTTCTGTTATTTAAGATATCCATTACTGCGGTTTTCTTTATACCTCCTTGTTATTTTATTTTGGCAATGCTTTGCTTTGGATATTTGTATGCAGGAATCTAAATATAGAAACGTATAAATATATAAATGGACATATACAGCACTGTATAGAAATAAAGGGCTGAATATGTTAATAGAAACCAATTGGGTATATTTTGTTATTCAATAAATCCTTGTAACTAAACCACTAACAGCATTTTTTCATATTTTTACATAACAGAATTTAATTTCTTTTTAATAATGGTTATTAAGACTGCACTTAAAATTCAAAATATATAGGTGTCAAATTTTGTGATCTAATAAATATTATTCCTGCTGCTGTCACTGGATGAAATGATGCAATAGATTAAAACCCATCCATTCCCCTTGCATTAAATCTTTAACCCTATGATACCAACCAGTGATGCAGAGAGAGGGGAACAAGTTGTATGGTGAGGATTGAGGACTTGAAACATTTCAGCCCTAGATATCAATAAATAGGATGTGCTACAAAACAGTCAAAGTATAAACTCGAATGCTAACCCAGGCTTCACTTACCTTCAGTACAGCCCCCCAAAAATTTTGTGCTTCAGTGCTCTGGGATTTTGTTATAAATAATTGCATTATAATTAAGGTTGTGGAATTCAGAGGGTCATCAAAAAGAGGCAAAGCTATATCCCAAGGTTTTCTAAATAGAATGACCAAACTCTAATTTGTTGCTTGTTTTTAAGGGAAAACAGTCAGTTCATTTCCAAAGTCTCTCAGTCCATGACGTCCAAGGCCAGAGGTTCCTCAGATGTCCTGAGGTATTAATTAATGAGCTGGCAGACTGAGAATTGCCTCTACAGCTCCTTGAGCAGCTTCAGAACAGCCTTATTTCATAACAAGATGAGCTGTCACTTCAAAAGTAACAGATAAACCCATCAAATCTTTTAGTTTTCTTGGATTTATATGCCAAAATATTAAAAGCACTGATGTATTTGCTTTTTTAAAATTTTGTTATGAAACTGAAATGTGTATTAATAATGACACGCATTAACTTTCAGTGGGATTTAATATTCATGGAGTTTATAAAATTCACCAGATCAGGCAAATTAAATTCCCAATGAAAATATGAAGTTTTATTGCACATCATATTTCCCAGATAATGAACAATATAAATGGAATTCATCTGAGGGGAAATCAATAAAGTTGCTGTCATTATGATCATTATATTTCAGCATTGTGGAAAACCTTGTGAAAACTGTAGTGGGAATATTTATCAGGGTAGTGTGCAGTGTCAATTAATTCATCATCTGGAATATTTTTAACTGATGTTGCATGAGAGGTAACAGTGAGGATCACATACTCAACAACTGAAAAGAGTAATGTTTGCTTATCTGATACAAGAGGAGAGGCCAAATCTGATGGTCCATTTTGGGGGAAGCTGTTTTACTCTTTGTAGCCTAGTTTAAGTCCATTTTCACTATCAGACTTGTGAGTATATGTAATCCCTTATGGTCTTCTTTCAGAGTATGTGTGTGTTTGAAATGTCATCAATCTGAGGAAGGGTGCATGCAATTCCTGATAGTATACAGGTGAGTAGGATCAATTTCTCTTCACAGCCCAGTGCTGGGATGTAGCTCCCCTGTCATTGACTCACCTGCAATTGAGATCAAAGTCCGATCTTTGGATTTCATTTTTAAAAATCCAAAGGTTTTTAACTCTGAGGCCCATTCTGAGGAAATACCAATCACTACCATTGCAGATTTGTTTAGAAAATCCACACTTAACCCCTAGTGCCATCAAATCCCTTGAGGGTGATTTTAAGAGGCAATTGCAGGTGCATTGGGCGCAGGGGTCTCCGAAAATCACGGAAATCCCGTTCGGGTTCGGAAGCCGGCTCCCACCCGCCGACTTCTGAGTTTCCCAGGGACCCACCTGTGTGCGCGCGGGCGACCCAAAAACGGACGTCCCGCCGGCAATTAAAGCCGGTGGGATGACGGTTAAAGAGCCAAATGGACCTCATTGAGGTACTTAAGGCACTTTGCCTGTGACAGGTTAAGTACTTAGAAAGATTTTTAATTTATCTGGGCAGCTTGCCCACTGCTTCTGATTCACGGCTGGTGAAACCAGATGTGAAGGGCTGGATCAGGGAACAAGAAACTAAATAAATGAAATAAAAAACCATAGACGGAAGTGAAAACACTAAATGAACCTACCTTTGCACCCTGCTCTGATGTCCAATGTCTCTCCCTCCAATGTCCCCCTCTTCCCCCCCCTGATGTCCCCCTCTTCACCCCTGATGTCCTCCCGACGTCCCCCTCTTTACCCCCCGATCTTCTGCCGATGTCCTCCCGATCTTCCCCGATGTCCCCCCGATCTTCCCCTCTCCACCCCCACCTCCCCAGTCTTCCAGTCCAGCTCCTGACGGCAGCCAGCCTGTCAATCAGGCGAGCTGCCTGACTCGAAACCCGGAGAGGCCGTTAATCATCAGCAATCAACATACGATCGTGTTGGAAACGGTAAGTTTTGTTTGTGCGGGTTTGCCACGCGCTCCTTCACCCCTCCCCGCTGCCAACCCGTCACGATTGTAAAATCGAGCCCCTTGCCTCCAAATTAGAATTTTGCACAACAAAATTCTCTTTTACTGCATCAACAACAAAAACAACTTGCATTTATATAGCGCCTTTAACGTAGTAAAACGTCCTGAGGCACTTCACAGGAGGGTTATCAAACAAAATTTGACACAAAGCTGCATTAGTAGACATTAGGACAGGTCAAAGTGGTAGGTTTTAAGGAGCATCTTAAAGGGGGAGAGAGGTAGAGAGGCGGAGAGGTTTAGTGAGGAATTTCAGAGCTTTAGACCTAGGCAGCTGAAGGCACTGCCGTCAATGGTGGAGCGAATAAAATCGGGGATGCGCAAGAGGCAAGAATTGGAGGAGTGCAGAGATCTAGGAGGGTTGTAGTGCTGGAGAGGTTACAGAGATAGGGAGGGGCGAGGCCATGGAGGGATTTGATAACAAGAATGAGAATTTTAAATCGAGGCATTGCTGGATCGGGAGCCACTGCAGGTCAGTAAGCACAGGGACGATGGGTGAACGGGACTTCGTGCGAGTTAGGATTCGGGTAACAGAGTTTCGGATGAGCTCAGTGCGCATACAGGATGTTATCCGTGCGCCTAGATTAGAAGTCAGCATGGATTCAGAAGTTATAGCTCATGGATAACTAATTTGTTGTTTTTGAGAGATGAGTGAATGAAGAGTATTCAATGAATAAAAATTATTTGGAGTTAAAGCAAGTATTTAATTAAGTTCAGTGTGAGAGTTAATGGACATAAGGCTCATGGAATTAATAAAAATTTGCTAACTAGAATGAAAATTGGGTGGCAATAATAAGGAAAGATAATGATAAATGAATAAATAAACTTTGTCTGGGTAAAGGACTAGCAAAATCCCTCTAGAGTCTCTTTTGAGGCCTTTGCTTTTCACACTATTCATGTCTTATAGGAAAGTATATGCAAAATTATAAAGTTTTCTAACAGTACCATAGCAAATATATAGAATTGCATAGAAATTAAAACATGGAGACAAGCTGTTGAACACAACTAGTTTGTGTCGGTGTTTATCTTCCACACGAACGGTAGTCCTAATCACATGTGCCCACCCTGTTCGCATATCCCTTTATTCCCTTTTCCTTCAGCCACCTATCTAACCTATTTTTAAATGTTGAATGGTCTCTACTTCAATCACTAACTGCTGTAATGCATTCCACTGCTTCACAATCTTCTGTGTAAAATGTTTCTCCTGTTCTCTGTCCTAAATCTCTTACATTTAATCTTCTATCCAAGTCCCCTTGTTCCAGATCCCTCAATCACTGGAAACAGTCTTTTTCTATCTACTCTGCCCCATCTTTTTATAATTTTAAACACCTCTATTAAATCACCCTTGGCTGGGTGTCAGCCTTGGCTCAGTAGTAGCGTTCTTCCCTCTGAGTTAGAAGGATGTTGGTTCAAGTCCCACTCCAGAGACTTGTGCACAAATTCTAGGCTGACACTCCAGTGCAGTACTGAGGGAATGCTGCACTGTCGGAGGTGCCATCTTTCAGATGAGACATTAAACCGAGGCAGAATCTGTCCTCTCAGGTGGATGTAAAAGATCCCATGGCACTATTTTGAAGAAAAGCAGGGGAGTTCTCCCAAAATCCTGGCCAATATTCATTCCGCAACCAACATCACTAAAACAGATTAACTGGTCATTATCTCATTGCTGCCCATGGGTACTTGCAGTGCGCATATTGGCTGTCATGTTTCCTACATTGCAACAGTGACTATACTTCACAACTACTTCCTTGGCTGCAAAGTACTTAGAGACATCCTGAAGTCTTGAAAGGCGTAATATAAATGCAAGTTCTTTCTTTTACCCCACAATCTATCTGTTGTAATGGAAACAGCCCCAAATTTTCAAGTCTTTCTTCATTTTTGCATTTTCCCATACCAGGCAGCATCCTAGTGAATCTGAGCTGTACTCTCTCTATTGCCTCAACATCCTTTTCTATACCGTGGAGCACAAAACTGCCCACAGCACTCCGACAAGAAACAACAAATGTGTACATGATGAAAAGGTGTCCATTAGTAAAGATGGAGAAGAAGGAAAATTTGAGTGAAATTATTGATCATTCACTAAAATTTCGAAGCAATGTCAAGCCAATAAAATACTATCGTACATATTGACTGAATTTGACTAAGGGGCTGATGATGTGATTCCATTGCAATGATGGTGAGAATGATGCTTCTTCAGTGCAGTGCATTCTGACCCCCTTTCCCTACTATAAAAGGAGGCTTTAACATCACTCCTGGCATACCCTGATGATGCTCTGGGAGTGCATCATAATGAAGAGGCAGATTATCTTTGCTCCAATAAAAATAGTCCCAGTACTTCAAAGTCGCTCCTCATAATTATAGTTGCTTATCCCTGGTATATCTGGTGAATTATAATTTTAATAATAATGGTATTTATGAATAATTTCTAGAGGGCACATTTTAAACTGTTCATACACATAATTATAAAAATGATTATATGTCCACTGTCCTTCCATGTTGGATACTGTATGTTCTCTAAGGCTTTACTGTCTTTTCTATAATGGTGCATCCAAAATTGAATTGTGGCAAAATCAGTGTTTTGTACAAATTTATCATAGCCTCATTTCTCTTGTACTCTATAAATTCCATTCCTTTAAATGGCTTTATCTAGCTTTGAACTCTATTTAATGGGCTCGATTTTACCGTCGGGTTTCCTGTGGGTTTCCAGCGGGGGGGGGCCCGAAAATCCCGATATCCAGTCACGTGACCGGATCGCGCCACGATCCCGCCCACTTCCGGGTTCCCCGATGACGTGCGGGGGTGCGTGCGTGGCCCCCGCTGGTGGGAATCCCGCAGGCAATTAAAGCCAGTGGGATGCCACTTGAGGTTATTTATTTTGCTTGTTCAAGTCATTAACTGACCTGATTAAGGGACTGTGTGTGATTTTGGGGAAACATGGGACTGTTTCACACACTGGGGGAAACAGTCCTAGTTGAACTGGACATGTTGCAGCCGTCAGCCTGTGGCAGCTGCAAAGGTCCATTTGACAGGTGGGGGGGGGAGACCCTCACCCATTGCAGGAGGCCGCTCTGTCACTTGGGACAAAGTGTGGCCTCCACCACCCCCCTCCGGACGGTCAAAGTGACCAACCTGCATACTCACCCCGGGGTCCGGAGACATGTGCCTACCTTGCGGACCCCCTCAGATGTACATATTGAGGATGGGGGCCGCCATAGCTGCAGTCATGACCCCCTCGGAGGGCGAACAACATCACCAGCCTCGCCATCCACGCCGTCCACCTCTGACACGTGGAGCTCCACAACAGAGTGCTGTGACACATCCACCTGTACAGCAGGAGGGAGGGCTACCGCAGAGAGAGACGCGTCGCAGAGGGCACTACCCTCGCCACAGGGTCCACAGACCGAGGCGCAGCTCCCCGGACCTCTCCGAGCAGCAGTGCACACGGAGGCGCAGATTCACTCGACATGTAGTCGTGGAGATCTGCAGGCTCTTTCATGCTGAGCTGCTCCTGGCTGGCCCCAGCACCATCTGCTTACCTGTCGCTGCCAAAGTCACCACTGCCCTCCACAACTTCTCCACTGCATCCTTCCAGGGTGCAGCCGGGTACACCGCTGATGTCTCTCAGTCGTCTGCGCGGAAGAGCCCTGCAAATACACCTGCACCTACTCTGCAGTAACACAATGGGTGGCATCAGTGGTGGGTCCTCATAGTGATACCCAGGAGCGGGCATTATTGCACAAACCGGACAGGATTCGCGGAGACATGGCATTGGTGGTGCCAATCTAATGTGTGATGTTTGTTGCTCTGAAATTCAATATAGGTAACACCCATGGCAAACCCTCAGACACCCTTGTGCATCCCCTTCATGCTCACGACACATTTGCCGTACGCTGCCTACTGCACATATGCGATGCATGCCCTGTGGCTGCAGCACAGGTGGTGGCAGGTTGAGTGAGGCTGGCCGTGAGGGAGATGCACGAGAGGGTGAGTATGGGATAGAGCCATGAGATTGTATGAGGATTGGGTTGCGTGTTAGTGGCGGGGTGAGTACTGGCGAGGTGAGTAGGTGCAGGTAAGACGAGGTTGGGGTTTGAGTGGGTATGAAGGGTGATGTGACAGAGTAGTGTTGGTGGTGCCGAAGGAGATGTGGGGTGGGGGCAGTGTTGTGGCAGACGCAGTGTAGGGGAAAGAGTAAGTGTTCTCACTGTGGCTGACCTACTGCGGTCTTTGGAGCGCCTCCTGCACTGTATGCAGGTGGGCGATATGTTGGTGGTGCAGGTGACCCCCTCTGCCACCTCGAGCCAGGCCTTCTTGGTGGCAGAGGCAGGCCGCTTCCTCCCGCCCGCCGGGTGGAAGATCTCTGTCCTCCCCCTCCTCCTCACCCCATCTGATGATACCTGGGGTGAGGCATCATTAAACTGGGAGCAGCCTTCCCCCTGGGCTGCTCCATGCTGTAATTTGTTCCATTGGTTGTAGCATCTGTCAGTGGAGGACTACCCCTTTAACTAGAGAGCCTCCAGCTGACAGATCGTACTGCGCATGCGCAGCCCGCCCGACGCGCAGACCAGCAGCGCGGACCCCGGAGGAGCAGGTAAATGATTCCAATTAGTGGATTGCCTGCTACGATCGCGCGGGCAACCCACTAATTTCACCGGGCGCGGAGGCCACGCACCCGAAACCCAACCGGCCGGAAACCCGCAGGCCTGCTAAAATCAGGCCCAATATCTCTGTCATACCTTCATGCTCTACAATTAGATTCTCCCCTTTATTGGTTACAAACTTGGAGATTATAGAGATAGCATAGCCTGCGATGATAAAATTTTCACTGAACACAATGGCTATTGTGTTGCTGGGGCCAGGGGGAGAGTGTGGGATGTGCCTTTGTCTGCAAAGAACAACAGGCCAGGCTGAATAGTGGAGATGTGGGGACGTGTGAATATTCTGTTTTACTTGATTTGGGGGTGAAGGAGCAGTAATTCAGAACTTTGATTCAGGAGATTAAATGGGTGGGATGGCAGCCATGATGGGGTAGATTGCACATGGTCCATGAAAGAGGCAGGTTTGTTGGGCTGAAAAACCTTTTCTTGTTCCACGCTTTCTTATGTTAAACTCAATTGTATTTTAAAAACCTTTGCGCTTATGAATGAGGCAAAACTAAATTTTAAAGCTCTAATTCTCAAAACTATTATGCTGATTTGAAAGTCTACCTGCATACTGCATTCTGAACACACAGCAATGTGCAAATTGTAATTTCAGCATAAACTATAACTTGATTCAAAGCAGTTAATCACACAGCCTGATCAGAACCAATCTTTAAAGGCATTACATCTCCTTGAAAGAAAAAACAGAAAATATCACCTTTGTATACACCGGGCTAACTCGAGGCTATCCAACACAGCACAGACATAGAGTTAATCATAATTGTAATAATATTTATGAATAAATTCTACAGCGCACCTTTAAAACTGTTCATACACATAATTATAAAAATGATTATATGTCCACTGTCCTTCCATGTTGGATACTGTATGTTCTCTAAGGCTTTACTGTCTTTTCTATAATGGTGCATCCAAAATTGAATTGTGGCAAAATCAGTGTTTTGTACAAATTTATCATAGCCTCATTTCTCTTGTACTCTATAAATTCCATTCCTTTAAATGGCTTTATCTAGCTTTGAACTCTATTTAATGGGCTCGATTTTACCGTCGGGTTTCCTGTGGGTTTCCAGCGGGGGGGGGCCCGAAAATCCCGATATCCAGTCACGTGACCGGATCGCGCCACGATCCCGCCCACTTCCGGGTTCCCCGATGACGTGCGGGGGTGCGTGCGTGGCCCCCGCTGGTGGGAATCCCGCAGGCAATTAAAGCCAGTGGGATGCCACTTGAGGTTATTTATTTCGCTTGTTCAGGTCATTAACTGACCTGATTAAGGGACTGTGTGTGATTTTGGGGAAACATGGGACTGTTTCACACACTGGGGGAAACAGTCCTAGTTGAACTGGACGTGTTGCAGCCGTCAGCCTGTGGCAGCTGCAAAGGTCCATTTGACAGGTGGGGGGGGGAGACCCTCACCCATTGCAGGAGGCCGCTCTGTCACTTGGGACAAAGTGTGGCCTCCACCACCCCCCTCCGGACGGTCAAAGTGACCAACCTGCATACTCACCCCGGGGTCCGGAGACATGTGCCTACCTTGCGGACCCCCTCAGATGTACATATTGAGGATGGGGGCCGCCATAGCTGCAGTCATGACCCCCTCGGAGGGCGAACAACATCACCAGCCTCGCCATCCACGCCGTCCACCTCTGACACGTGGAGCTCCACAACAGAGTGCTGTGACACATCCACCTGTACAGCAGGAGGGAGGGCTACCGCAGAGAGAGACGCGTCGCAGAGGGCACTACCCTCGCCACAGGGTCCACAGACCGAGGCGCAGCTCCCCGGACCTCTCCGAGCAGCAGTGCACATGGAGGCGCAGATTCACTCGACATGTAGTCGTGGAGATCTGCAGGCTCTTTCATGCTGAGCTGCTCCTGGCTGGCCCCAGCACCATCTGCTTACCTGTCGCTGCCAAAGTCACCACTGCCCTCCACAACTTCTCCACTGCATCCTTCCAGGGTGCAGCCGGGTACACCGCTGATGTCTCTCAGTCGTCTGCGCGGAAGAGCCCTGCAAATACACCTGCACCTACTCTGCAGTAACACAATGGGTGGCATCAGTGGTGGGTCCTCATAGTGATACCCAGGAGCGGGCATTATTGCACAAACCGGACAGGATTCGCGGAGACATGGCATTGGTGGTGCCAATCTAATGTGTGATGTTTGTTGCTCTGAAATTCAATATAGGTAACACCCATGGCAAACCCTCAGACACCCTTGTGCATCCCCTTCATGCTCACGACACATTTGCCGTACGCTGCCTACTGCACATATGCGATGCATGCCCTGTGGCTGCAGCACAGGTGGTGGCAGGTTGAGTGAGGCTGGCCGTGAGGGAGATGCACGAGAGGGTGAGTATGGGATAGAGCCATGAGATTGTATGAGGATTGGGTTGCGTGTTAGTGGCGGGGTGAGTACTGGCGAGGTGAGTAGGTGCAGGTAAGACGAGGTTGGGGTTTGAGTGGGTATGAAGGGTGATGTGACAGAGTAGTGTTGGTGGTGCCGAAGGAGATGTGGGGTGGGGGCAGTGTTGTGGCAGACGCAGTGTAGGGGAAAGAGTAAGTGTTCTCACTGTGGCTGACCTACTGCGGTCTTTGGAGCGCCTCCTGCACTGTATGCAGGTGGGCGATATGTTGGTGGTGCAGGTGACCCCCTCTGCCACCTCGAGCCAGGCCTTCTTGGTGGCAGAGGCAGGCCGCTTCCTCCCGCCCGCCGGGTGGAAGATCTCTGTCCTCCCCCTCCTCCTCACCCCATCTGATGATACCTGGGGTGAGGCATCATTAAACTGGGAGCAGCCTTCCCCCTGGGCTGCTCCATGCTGTAATTTGTTCCATTGGTTGTAGCATCTGTCAGTGGAGGACTACCCCTTTAACTAGAGAGCCTCCAGCTGACAGATCGTACTGCGCATGCGCAGCCCGCCCGACGCGCAGACCAGCAGCGCGGACCCCGGAGGAGCAGGTAAATGATTCCAATTAGTGGATTGCCTGCTACGATCGCGCGGGCAACCCACTAATTTCACCGGGCGCGGAGGCCACGCACCCGAAACCCAACCGGCCGGAAACCCGCAGGCCTGCTAAAATCAGGCCCAATATCTCTGTCATACCTTCATGCTCTACAATTAGATTCTCCCCTTTATTGGTTACAAACTTGGAGATTATAGAGATAGCATAGCCTGCGATGATAAAATTTTCACTGAACACAATGGCTATTGTGTTGCTGGGGCCAGGGGGAGAGTGTGGGATGTGCCTTTGTCTGCAAAGAACAACAGGCCAGGCTGAATAGTGGAGATGTGGGGACGTGTGAATATTCTGTTTTACTTGATTTGGGGGTGAAGGAGCAGTAATTCAGAACTTTGATTCAGGAGATTAAATGGGTGGGATGACAGCCATGATGGGGTAGATTGCACATGGTCCATGAAAGAGGCAGGTTTGTTGGGCTGAAAAACCTTTTCTTGTTCCACGCTTTCTTATGTTAAACTCAATTGTATTTTAAAAACCTTTGCGCTTATGAATGAGGCAAAACTAAATTTTAAAGCTCTAATTCTCAAAACTATTATGCTGATTTGAAAGTCTACCTGCATACTGCATTCTGAACACACAGCAATGTGCAAATTGTAATTTCAGCATAAACTATAACTTGATTCAAAGCAGTTAATCACACAGCCTGATCAGAACCAATCTTTAAAGGCATTACATCTCCTTGAAAGAAAAAACAGAAAATATCACCTTTGTATACACCGGGCTAACTCGAGGCTATCCAACACAGCACAGACATAGAGTTAATCATAATTGTAATAATATTTATGAATAAATTCTACAGCGCACCTTTAAAACTGTTCATACACATAATTATAAAAATGATTATATGTCCACTGTCCTTCCATGTTGGATACTGTATGTTCTCTAAGGCTTTACTGTCTTTTCTATAATGGTGCATCCAAAATTGAATTGTGGCAAAATCAGTGTTTTGTACAAATTTATCATAGCCTCATTTCTCTTGTACTCTATAAATTCCATTCCTTTAAATGGCTTTATCTAGCTTTGAACTCTATTTAATGGGCTCGATTTTACCGTCGGGTTTCCTGTGGGTTTCCAGCGGGGGGGGGCCCGAAAATCCCGATATCCAGTCACGTGACCGGATCGCGCCACGATCCCGCCCACTTCCGGGTTCCCCGATGACGTGCGGGGGTGCGTGCGTGGCCCCCGCTGGTGGGAATCCCGCAGGCAATTAAAGCCAGTGGGATGCCACTTGAGGTTATTTATTTCGCTTGTTCAGGTCATTAACTGACCTGATTAAGGGACTGTGTGTGATTTTGGGGAAACATGGGACTGTTTCACACACTGGGGGAAACAGTCCTAGTTGAACTGGACGTGTTGCAGCCGTCAGCCTGTGGCAGCTGCAAAGGTCCATTTGACAGGTGGGGGGGGGAGACCCTCACCCATTGCAGGAGGCCGCTCTGTCACTTGGGACAAAGTGTGGCCTCCACCACCCCCCTCCGGACGGTCAAAGTGACCAACCTGCATACTCACCCCGGGGTCCGGAGACATGTGCCTACCTTGCGGACCCCCTCAGATGTACATATTGAGGATGGGGGCCGCCATAGCTGCAGTCATGACCCCCTCGGAGGGCGAACAACATCACCAGCCTCGCCATCCACGCCGTCCACCTCTGACACGTGGAGCTCCACAACAGAGTGCTGTGACACATCCACCTGTACAGCAGGAGGGAGGGCTACCGCAGAGAGAGACGCGTCGCAGAGGGCACTACCCTCGCCACAGGGTCCACAGACCGAGGCGCAGCTCCCCGGACCTCTCCGAGCAGCAGTGCACATGGAGGCGCAGATTCACTCGACATGTAGTCGTGGAGATCTGCAGGCTCTTTCATGCTGAGCTGCTCCTGGCTGGCCCCAGCACCATCTGCTTACCTGTCGCTGCCAAAGTCACCACTGCCCTCCACAACTTCTCCACTGCATCCTTCCAGGGTGCAGCCGGGTACACCGCTGATGTCTCTCAGTCGTCTGCGCGGAAGAGCCCTGCAAATACACCTGCACCTACTCTGCAGTAACACAATGGGTGGCATCAGTGGTGGGTCCTCATAGTGATACCCAGGAGCGGGCATTATTGCACAAACCGGACAGGATTCGCGGAGACATGGCATTGGTGGTGCCAATCTAATGTGTGATGTTTGTTGCTCTGAAATTCAATATAGGTAACACCCATGGCAAACCCTCAGACACCCTTGTGCATCCCCTTCATGCTCACGACACATTTGCCGTACGCTGCCTACTGCACATATGCGATGCATGCCCTGTGGCTGCAGCACAGGTGGTGGCAGGTTGAGTGAGGCTGGCCGTGAGGGAGATGCACGAGAGGGTGAGTATGGGATAGAGCCATGAGATTGTATGAGGATTGGGTTGCGTGTTAGTGGCGGGGTGAGTACTGGCGAGGTGAGTAGGTGCAGGTAAGACGAGGTTGGGGTTTGAGTGGGTATGAAGGGTGATGTGACAGAGTAGTGTTGGTGGTGCCGAAGGAGATGTGGGGTGGGGGCAGTGTTGTGGCAGACGCAGTGTAGGGGAAAGAGTAAGTGTTCTCACTGTGGCTGACCTACTGCGGTCTTTGGAGCGCCTCCTGCACTGTATGCAGGTGGGCGATATGTTGGTGGTGCAGGTGACCCCCTCTGCCACCTCGAGCCAGGCCTTCTTGGTGGCAGAGGCAGGCCGCTTCCTCCCGCCCGCCGGGTGGAAGATCTCTGTCCTCCCCCTCCTCCTCACCCCATCTGATGATACCTGGGGTGAGGCATCATTAAACTGGGAGCAGCCTTCCCCCTGGGCTGCTCCATGCTGTAATTTGTTCCATTGGTTGTAGCATCTGTCAGTGGAGGACTACCCCTTTAACTAGAGAGCCTCCAGCTGACAGATCGTACTGCGCATGCGCAGCCCGCCCGACGCGCAGACCAGCAGCGCGGACCCCGGAGGAGCAGGTAAATGATTCCAATTAGTGGATTGCCTGCTACGATCGCGCGGGCAACCCACTAATTTCACCGGGCGCGGAGGCCACGCACCCGAAACCCAACCGGCCGGAAACCCGCAGGCCTGCTAAAATCAGGCCCAATATCTCTGTCATACCTTCATGCTCTACAATTAGATTCTCCCCTTTATTGGTTACAAACTTGGAGATTATAGAGATAGCATAGCCTGCGATGATAAAATTTTCACTGAACACAATGGCTATTGTGTTGCTGGGGCCAGGGGGAGAGTGTGGGATGTGCCTTTGTCTGCAAAGAACAACAGGCCAGGCTGAATAGTGGAGATGTGGGGACGTGTGAATATTCTGTTTTACTTGATTTGGGGGTGAAGGAGCAGTAATTCAGAACTTTGATTCAGGAGATTAAATGGGTGGGATGACAGCCATGATGGGGTAGATTGCACATGGTCCATGAAAGAGGCAGGTTTGTTGGGCTGAAAAACCTTTTCTTGTTCCACGCTTTCTTATGTTAAACTCAATTGTATTTTAAAAACCTTTGCGCTTATGAATGAGGCAAAACTAAATTTTAAAGCTCTAATTCTCAAAACTATTATGCTGATTTGAAAGTCTACCTGCATACTGCATTCTGAACACACAGCAATGTGCAAATTGTAATTTCAGCATAAACTATAACTTGATTCAAAGCAGTTAATCACACAGCCTGATCAGAACCAATCTTTAAAGGCATTACATCTCCTTGAAAGAAAAAACAGAAAATATCACCTTTGTATACACCGGGCTAACTCGAGGCTATCCAACACAGCACAGACATAGAGTTAATCATAATTGTAATAATATTTATGAATAAATTCTACAGCGCACCTTTAAAACTGTTCATACACATAATTATAAAAATGATTACATGCTCCATAGTCCCACTATGTTGGATACTCAAGTTAGTATCATGTATGCACATCTGTCACTTTGACTCACAATATTTATTACAAGTCTTAAATAGCTGCTGTTGTGGATTTGTGGAGTTTTAAATCAGACTTAGTTTCCAGACAACTTGCTTAGAAAACATGTCTTTATATTGACATGTTGACTGGGCAGGAAAGAGAATGTTGCAGCGTTGCAGTTTTTCTACTGTGAATTCAGTTAAACTTTAAAAAAAATCTTAAATGGTAAATATAAAAATGTTAACAAAAATTTGTGTCAGTGATTACAAACCAGAATGTTACTTCTTTAACAGGGAAGACCATAGAATTACTAATTGAAGTAAAGTAAGATACTTCTTTGCCTGGCACAAAATGTTTGTCAGTCAACAAATGCATAAATATGGAAATGTGCACAAGATCTAGTGATGTCCTAATGGTCTATTTACATTTGTCAGTGTTAGCTGGCGAATGACATTCTGAATGTTTGCTTTTCTTCTGGCCGGGAAGAGCCCACATTTTGTGGTAAGAACCATAATAGTTCTCCCTCCTTGCTTTCAAAAATATCCTGAAGACCCTCCTCTTTGTATGTGCACTATGGAAATGTAAGTTATTGTTGTAATCTTTTTTTAGATGACCTTGACTGCCACTGCTGGTCTAAGTTGGCTGCACGTCTCCTTGCACCAGTCTGCAATTGGCTTCCTGTGGACTCTGTAGTCTCAATTTCCTTCATTCATTGGGAAATAAGTATCCTTGGCGGATACAATATCTAGCATGATTGAGAGGGTAGAAGCAGTTCATCTGGTGCCAACTAGATCTCGCTGGCATGTACCCTCAGCTCTCCTTTGCCTCTTGTATGAAATTATGTGATAGAATCATAGAATCATAGAATGTTTACGGGACAGAAGGAGGCCATTCGGCTCATCGTGTCCGCGCTGGTCGAAAATGAGCCACCCAGCCTAATCCCACTTTCCAGCACTTGGTCGGTAGCCATGTAGGTTACGGCACTTCAGGGGCACATCCAGGTACTTTTTAAATGAGTTGAGGGTTTCTGCCTCTACCACCCTTTCAGGCAGTGAGTTCCAGACCCCCACCACCCTCTGGGTAAAAAACTTTTTTCTCAGCTCCCCTCTAATCCTTCTACTAATCACTTTAAATCTATGCCCCCTGGTTATTGACCTCTCTACTAAGGGAAATAGATCCTTCCTATCCACTCTATCTAGGCCCCTCATAATTTTGTACATTTTCTATGCCTTGGCTAATAAAGGAAAGTATTCCGTATGCATTCTTAACTGCCTTATCTACCTGTCCTGCTGCCTTCAGGGATCTGTGGACATGCACTCCAAAGTCCCTCTCTTCCTCTACACCTCTCAGTATCCTCCCATTTATTGTGTATTTCCTTGCCTTGTTTGCCCTCCCCAAATACATTACCTCACATTTCTCTGGATTGAATTCCATTTGCCACTTCTCTGCCCATCTGACCAATCCATTGATATCTTCCTGCAGTCTACAGCTTTCCTCCTCACTATCAACCACACGGCCAATTTTTGTATCATCTGCAAACTTCTTAATCGTGCCCCCTACATTTAAGGTGTGCTTTGAAAGCAATCCCTGTAACTTGTGAAAAATAGCCATTTAAAAAATGGCAGTATACCTTTAAGAGCCCCCTCCCTGATGGGTGATAACCCTGCTGACCTTTAATGTTCAATTTAAATGATCGGACTTGATACAGTGTAGGAACTTCACAGGAAAAGCAGGGAATCAAGGAGTGCATCCTAATGCCTCATTTGCATGACTTTTCAATATATAGTGAAGCTGTTGCGCATTTGGTACAAAAGCAAACAATGCCAGCTGGAAACAAAATGCACAATTTTGTACTGATCACAGGGAGCCAGCAAGTTTAGGAATGATCCATTTTCCTGTCCCTGCTCACCCACTTACTACCCGTGGATCCATTTCTGCTGAGCAGAATTTTATCATTCTAAACCTGTCAAGCTCCCCCGCTTCCAATGAAGATTCATGGTTATATTGAGTACTACAACATTAGTCATTTCACTATTACAACTTACTTTCAAAATACAGACCAAAGAAAAGTTCTAAAAGTGTCATTTATCTTCACTGTCTGATGAGGGACTGGAAGAGCGTTATGCTGAAAGGTAATCTTCTCTCTTTTGGAACCATCACTAAAGTGCTGTCCATGCAGAGAGAATAAAGATCTCTTCCCTCTCTTTCTCCGATGCTTGCTAATGAGCATGGTTTACCCTGTAAGGTGGTTAAGACAGTTTTGAAACTATTTCTAAACAACATAATGATATTATTCATGACGTAATGACTTTATTCACAACTTAAATGATGTAATTTGTGATGTGATTAATCTGTCCTTTGCCCTGATTTTAACTCCGGCGCCTGTTGAGTATGGGTTGTGCGGGGTTGTGGGGAGGTTAAAATACTTGCAATGACCTACTCACCTGATCCTCGCTGGCCTCACTCCTTGTGCAATTTTAGCAGGCACATTCTGGCTAGCCATTGAGGCCCTCACATCAGCTGCGGGCTCATTCAAATAGTGTTTCCTGTGGCTGTGAGAGACCAATTCTGTTAGGTTTTTTTGGTGTGTTGGGCACTGGGCGAGACTTCTGTGATTTCATTTTAAAATGGCATTGGGACCCTAACTACATCATAGGACCCTGATTTGCTGTGTTCATGAGGCCCCTGCCTGTCTCTGGTAGGCTCTTCGCTTGACTAAAAAACTCCGTAATTAAAACAGCAGTTGGCAGGAGCATACTAGGAATGGAGCGGTAAGTACTCTGCAGCAATATTAACTGCCTGCCCGCCAAATTCCTGACATCCTGAGAGAGGGCAACACACACTGCTCCCATTACACCACAGCAACTCCTGTGGGGCTGGGACTCATCACTTCCACTGATCTGCGGGAGGGCAGACTGCAGAAGATGTGACTCCCTTAAAGCCTATCTATTTGGTCTACCAATCTATCCAAGGTGGACATCTTTCTGTCCAAGATAGAGCCCAGAGTCTGCTTGGCAGCCATTTGAGCTTCCATCAAAGCAGCAAAAATTGGTAACACCGATTCCAATTGCAAGGGCCCGGCTAGGACGTGAGAAGAGAATGGTGTTAGTGTGCTCTGTGAGGAGAGCAAAGGAAGAAGTTAGTGCGTTTGGAATGAGAAAGAGGTGCTGCAGTGTGCCCTTGTGATTGGATGTTGAAGGATGTGATGGAGGGAAGGCAATTATTGGGTCAGGTGGGGGAAAAGGTGAAAGGAGTATTGTCAGGTGTTGTTATGAGAGCTGGAAAAATGAAGCGCTGCACTCACCCTTACTGCTCTTGTGAGGTCATTGAACCTCTTCCTACACTGAAGTTGGGTCCTGGGGGTGATGCTGCTGGTACTGACCCTGTCAGCCACCTCTATCCAGGCCTGGATAGTGGGCTTGGGGATGCACCAGCAGGTACTGTGGATGAAAACCTCCCTCCTTGCCCTGACCGCCTCCAGCAGTACCTCCAGGGAGGCCTCTGAAAACCTGGGGGAAGCCCTCCAACTCACCACTGTGATGTGAATTGTGTGCACACTGTTCCAATGAAATGTAAAAGCAGGGATTGCAACTTCACCTTACGAGATGCATTCCCGCTTTAAATAGGCCTTGGGCCGCCCACTGGAAATTACGCAGAGAAATCCCAACACGATAAGGTGGGCAGCCCTGCAATCATATTAAAATGAGATCCGGAAGATAAAATCGCCCGGGCCGCACACTGGCGACATCATGAGGACTTGCCACTCGCCCGCCCAAATCCCACCCTGAGTTAAAATCAGGGCTTGAGTGATTGACTGATTCCAAATCAATATCTTTCATTTGCCCTTCACCATTTGCTGCTAGGAAATTATTTGTCTGGATTAATGTCTTTCCCCTGAGAAATATTTCACTGCTTTTTGATGTGAACAATAAATGGTTCATTAGTCTTTACTACTAGTTCCTTACTCCAGGGATTCAAGCACAGGTTCTTGGAAATTAAGTGAACAAAGGAAGGAAAGCAGCTTTTGTTATAAAACCTTTGATTCCTTCTCCACATTGTTGCGACATAATGGATTTTCCTGTGTTATGCGGTTAAAAGATATTTTAATAAGGAGCACCAACATACATTGAGTTTCAGATAGTTGGAATCGAAAAAGTGAGGGGCACAGAACATTTTTTCAGCTAATTGGATGCTGAGCGACATCTACCCTTAGTTCAGCTCGGATGGAGGATGATTCTCTTTCGCCTGGAACAGTTGTGAAGAGGCTGTAGAGCAGCTGCCAGTAGGTGAAGATCGGGGAGGTGGTTTCGACAGGTTCTCGCCGGAGGTGGGGAGGGGGGGCAAGGGGGGAAAGTCTGGGCAGGGGAGGACACGACTTTCCTCTGGGGCCCCTGGCCACTCAAAGGAATGTTTTACCTGAAGGGCCTCTTCTGTCTTCAGATCAGCTGCAGACCTGCTTCTGCCTAGTGGGAAATCCACAGCGACTTCCTCATTCAAGCCCCAGTTAAAACTGCATCAGGATCCTATTGACGTCATAGGACTCCAATTTAAATAAATTTATGAGGCTCCACCTGCTCCCTCCTCATTCACCTGCAAAACCCTCGAGACTAATATCAGGAATTGTTGAGATTTGAGCAGGTAAATTTTTTAACTGTCCACCCGACTGGTTTCTGCTGGGCAGGGAGAGTTAAAATCAACCCCAGAGGCTCCTTTTTCCTATTTTTGTAAATGTATTGCTTAATTTTTAGGACCTACTAGTTCAATATGAAGTGCGGGCATTTGATTCCTGGTAGGCTTCTAAGGGAGTCTGATTCTTGTCAGTGAGATGGGTAGATATCCTTTGTGGCCTACTAAGAGTATGCATACATTATTGCTGAGAGCACTAGTGAGCTAATCATCTGTGAGAGTAGGGGTAGATTTTCATTTGATATCTGGGAGATGGTGTTTCTGACCTCAAGTGTATTATGAAATCTTTATCAGAAGTTTGTGGATGCAGTGGTATATGCATCTGATCCCTGCAAACATAGGTAATAGTTAATGTTCCTATTATTTTTATAAAAGGATCATAAATATGATTTTAGAAGCTATTGGATTGACATTTGTACAGTGGAAAACATTAAGGAATCAATCAAGTGCATTTAACAAGAGTAAATCAATAATTCAAGGCCAACATAGGTTTATTAATAGCAGGTTATTAGAGTTATTTGAGGAAGTAACAGAGTTGGTGGATGAGGGTAAAGTGGTAATTATTTTATAGGGGGAATTTCCCAAGTAAAATATGACAGTGAGGAACCCTGCCCACGAGTAGTGCATATTGGAGAATCACAGGCAGTCCATCCTGATGTAAACTGATAGGGCACACAGCTACTTGAACTCTACAGGGTGCTCAGAAAATATCAGCTTAAACCTTTCAGAAGGGATTTGATAAAGTATCTCATAGTAGATTTATGGCTCGTGAAAATTATTGGGATGAATGAGAATAATCTAAATTTGTTAATAAATTGGCTAAGTTACAGAAAACAAAAGGTGCCGATCAATGTTAATTATACGGCCATGAACAGTATTATTTCCCCAGGTTGAGTCCTGGGACCACAGCTGTTTACAACATTTATAAATGGTCTGGAGATGATGTCAAGTTGCATGCGAAATGTGATTGCTCAGAGAAAAAGGATAAAATTCACAGAGATCTGTAACAAGCTACAATGCCATTTAGTATTATGATGCATAACGTAATACACATTGGTGGTAAACTTAACAAAAATGATTATAAAATGAAGAACATATCTTTAATCAAGATTTACTAAACATTAAGAGTATCATAACATTATATGACGACTAAAGGCAAATGAAATGCTGTAGGCCTAGAAATTGGTCCATGCTTCGGGTGCTAAGCGGCCTACTGAGTCCCCAAAATGGCAGGCAGGAAACTCGTGCACACTTCTGGCTGGAAGTCCACCACCTGTCATATTGTAGAGGAGGTTGCATTGGAGGTAGGAATGCATGCCGGCAGCGTTCTAAGTGGAAATTAATATATGTAAATTAGGGTCCTGCGCTTCTTGCATTTTGGACGGCCCCAGCACTTCACTCACCACATGCTGACCTTGTTCAGCACCACGTGGTGTTAACTAGCATGAAGGCCCCCTCACCAGCACTATTTAAAGGCACATGCAGTACTTACAGTTAGTTGCTGGCTACCACTTGACTTCTGGGCAATTTTTTCAGTGTTCTATCACTCTGGAAAGTTCAAATTGTTTGCGCAGAGAGAGGTTTTGCTGCTATTACACTGTTATTTCTCCTTGCCTCACAAATAATCTAGCTGCAGACATGAGTGGTTTGGTACATAAGAACATAAGAAATAGGAGCAGAAGTAGACCATACGGCCCCTCGAACCTGCTCCTCCATTCAATAAGATCAGGCTGATCTTTTACCTCAACTCCACTTTCCTGCCCAATCCCCATATCCCTTGATTCCCTTAGTGTCCAAATATCTATCGATTTCAGTCTTAAATATACTCAATGATTGAGCATCCACAACCCTCTGGGGTATAGAATTCCACCGTGTGAAATTCACCCAAAAATAAAGAACTGATGCTGCTGAAACAAGTACATATATATTAATGAAAAAAGAACCCTGAATGTCACATAGTAAATCACTCTCAAAATGTTGAGGAACTTATAAATGTATCTTGCTACACTCTCATGATTTATTACATCATTAGAACCCTTGGAGTGTGTTACTGTCTCGTAACGCACTCCCACTCATGATTCATTTTATACACGAAAGCCTTCGTCAAACCATACATGGCATAAATTCTTCATTCATACAATGTCAGGCTGATGTGAAGGTGCATTAATAACGGTGTGATAAATATAGCAGCACAAAATCTAATCGTGATTGGGTGCCAGCATACAAGGTGTTAAACTTAAATATTAGATAAATGATGGCAGTCTAAGCAGCTGGTCATTGATTTCCTTGCTCGTAATCCTTTAAGGTGGCCAGCAGTACTGTAGCCTCAAAGGTATTCTACCACATTACTAACTACGATTCATTCAAAGAGACTGATTGAAGTTGTTTTAAATTGCATACTTCATAAATTAAAACTGCATAGAGGGTAGAAAAGAGATTGAGTAGCAGTTATGCCTTTGATTTAGGCAGAAATATTCACCAACATTTTGCCAAAAAGAGACAGACTGGGGCATTTTAAATGGGTTCTACACAGATGCTTTGAATCTGACCTTTATTTTCTTGAAATTTGCTTCTCGTAGCCCTGAACTGCATTTGGCACAAAGGACATTTTACATATGTCTTGATGCTGAATACTCCACAATAGAATTTGATTAAATTGTGTAATGAGAAATGAGTTTGAAAGGAATGATGCTAAGAAATGCAAACAGAGCAGATGTTACTGGTGGATGAAGAATGGTGAACTATAATGAGCAGTGGTCAAAACAAACATCATTTACTCAATCACTTATCTGATGGCTTGGGCAAAAAATTAGTACAATTGTTTTATGACAAAAGTATTTCAATGCCACATTTTATGATGTAAATCCATTTACCACAACACAAATAATTTTACTTACTCTGGCCTGCCATTGAGCAGTGGTGCATCTCACCTGCAATATAAGCAAGTAAAGACTGACTCAGTACCATGCCCATACAGTACCAAAAAAAAGTTATTACTTTAGAGGCTGTGCATATATCATGTCCACTATGACCATCATATTTTATGTGCCCTTGGAGAATTTGAAACTGATTTATAGACCAGGAAGGAAATAAAAAGCATAAATGGCTGAGGTGTTGCTCCCCTCAGTGTTACAGAGCTCCATTTGTTCTGCAATCAAGAGTAAAGTCAGAAGAACTGTAAAAGACTTCAGGAAAACATAGCCAGGTTAGCAAAATGGGCATACAGGTGGCAGATGCAATTTAGTATAGATAAGTGTGAGGCAATACATTTTAGGAGAAAAAACACTCTGGGACTGGGAGGATGCACTTAATGGACACTGAACGGTGTGAATGAACAAAAAGATCTAGGGGCTCAGATACAGAATTCCTTGAAAGGTCCATAAAGCCATAAAAAAGGCTGATGTACTTTATGCCCCCATTTATGAAACCAAAAATTCTAAGAGTAATGAAGTAATGGTGAAATTATATAAAGCATATTTAATAGAGAATTTTGAAATTATGTAGCGTTTTGATAGAGAGAATAGGGAGAGATAATTCCCTCTCATTGGGGAGTCAGTGACGAAGGGTCAACAATTTAAAATGAGAGTGAGGAATGTTGATAGGAGAAATTTCTTTCTATAGATGGTGGTTGAAGCATGCAATGTTCTGCCACAGGAAGTAGTTGAGGTAGAAACCATTGCAGCTTATAAGAAAAAATTGGACAAATATTTGAAGCAGAGGAAGATACAAGGCTAAGGAGAGAGGTTGAAGCAGTGGGGTTAGATTTGCTTTGCTCTAGCAAAGACTGGCATAGACATGATGGGCCGAATAGCCTCCTTCAATGCTGTAAGCTTCTATGGTATTATTTTGATGTGGATGGAATGTGTCTGCCTTCCTTTTGTCGCTAGTGGGAATCATGGAGCTAAATTTCCTTGGGGCCATGGAGTGGACTGCACCATAAGAGGGGTGGGCAAGAATGCGGGCGAGACCCTTGCTCTGCTATAGCGCAACTGGTTCACCAAATTTCAACTCCCTGGATATTATAACACTTGTTTTACCTAATAGCAATGAACTTAAATATTTAAAAATATAAATGATACCCCCCCAGGGAGAAATACGCAAATGGAGATCCATTTTCTGCACACTAACACCTTGCGTCCACTCAGCAAGAAGCAGGCCCCATTGTTTTGCTGCTCAGCAGAGGCAAGGCTGTGTCTTAATGTAAGAAACTTCTGTCTCTGCCCAACTATAAGTCACCTCTGGTTACACTAGAGTATTTTGGTTGGTATGTCTAGAATTTCACACATATGGGATATAAAGGAAAATGAGATTGAGAGCAGCCTGCACATCCACATTTCTAGTCTGCAACACACATCTCGACACTGAACAGTTCTTTTTATAATGGATGGCTTCACAAGCACATTCAGCAGCAGGAATAAATCCAATAAAAGCAAAATATTTATATCATAAGACCAGCAGCCAAGACAACTCTGAAAGACCAGAAGATGGATGGACTCCTCTGCAGTCGAGCCCATTATAAATGAGCTGTTCTATTTCCCTGCACTATATCAGCAGAACTAAGTAGCTGGAACAGGTGACATACACCCCTTGGGTAAGGAGATGTCACTGTGAGGAACACTGTATAAATGTCCTTGGAAACTGAAAGAAAGTGAATTCATCCTGGCTGTTTATTAGGTTGTATTAATGGACAGCTTCAGTGTGCCTCTAACAGGTATTATTATTGTTTTATAGACAGATGACCCCTGTAAACATTTTTTGTGCTAGTTGTCATTTATTTACATGCCATCTCCTATAGAAAACCTCCATGAAAATCACCCAAATTATTCCCATAGGTTATAAATCCAACGGCTTGCTCATCCTGATACAGTCCATGGCTGCAATCAGATTCTCTAAACGTGTTCTTCATGGGCTGGCCACAGTATTTCTGTAAGACTTTCACAGTATATCCTATCAGAATCTGATGTTTTTCCCTACTGAGTTTATTCCCATGATAAATCTTGTAATAGATTTGTAATAATAGGTTAATGCCTCTGTTAGAATAGCAGAAGAAGGAACTTCCTATACATGTGTTCAGTGCTCACACCATATTCTACTATTCTAAGGTGTCATTTCAAGACCTATGTAAACTGAAACTGTGGTAATAGTGCAGATAGCAATGTTTGTATCAGTCTGGTACAAGTCCTCCAAAGCTGGAAAAGAGACAGTATGGGAGAGAATTCAACTTGCGTCCAAAATGGTTGCAAAGTCGGCAGAGCAATGGCTCCGCATCCCGGTCCGTGCCAGCTTTGGCTTTGGGCCTCATTTAAATGCTACTGATGAGCTGTTAGAGCCAAACTCATGCGTAGGACTCCGATATGCATATCTAAGGAGTCAAACAGCTGTTTCAGGCAGGCATCCTGGACGACTAAAAGCCACCTGAGTGTCAGATGCACTTCCAGTGCAGTTTGGGTATGGCAGATCGCAGTGCAACATTTGGAAGTGTAATGCCGATTTTAGGTCGGTAAAATGGGCAGCAGTGAGTTGTATTTCTCCTTCTGCGACAGGAAGTAACTGAGGCCTGCAGAAACAGGACGCAGTATGGCGTGCGGTTAGCCCACCTTATCTCTCTTTAAATAACCTCTCATCTTAAAAAGTAAACTTGAGCAGAGAAATCTCATTGTGCTTTTGATTCTCTACAAGATAAGCTGAGCCGAGAGGAAGGAGTCCAGAGCAGGCACAGAGAAAGAAAGAGGGGGAGAGAGAGAGAGACAGGCAGAGACAGAGACACCAGCTTATCTTTACCTGTCGGATGGGAATGGAGGGAGATTTTCCATCAGGAGCACAGCAATAGTGCAACTGGATATGTGTCAGAACATCTCACCTCACGAATATAGGAAGGGACTATTTAAATAACTATTCACTGCTCACAGCTTTGATTGGGCCCTGCACTGAGAGTAAGTAGGCTAGAGCAGGTGGGATGTCTGGGACAGCAGCATAAAGCAACAAATGTTGCACCATGAAAGGGCCCATGTATTTCCTGTACTGTTAAAATGCACCGTTTTTCTTGATTTTTTGTTGCATTGCTGAAGATGTCTGAGGTGTCTGAAAGGCCCCAAGAAGAAGGGACGATTGCTCCCTTTCCAGATAGGGCCCCTGAGAATATGCTCAGGGAGGTGAGACAAAAGAGGGTTGCAATCTTTGGTTTGAAGGAACAGTCTCCTCAGAAGGTTGATGTATGGTTTCCTTGGGAAGAGGTGGCAGAGTAGATGAACATAGCGTCTATAATCAGGAGGTCATCATGCTAGATTTGCAAGACGTTTAAGACCTTGAAGAAGTTATCTCTCTTCACTCTTCTGGTATAGCATTGCAACAACACATGCTTTCACCTCAACCAACTGCATCTTCACATGTGATGCTAGCTTATCTTGAGAAAACCTTTTGGGCTATGTAATACTATCACAAGGCTACCCATATTCATGCATGATACATCTTTTACATTCCAAGGAAGCCTTTCATTGTTGGTGGGTAGAACCATAAAAGTCTCCATCAACTTTCATGCTGCATGTTTTTACACTCATGCCTTGGGAGGCACAGTGGCCAGTTACGCAGCACTTTGCCAATCTCTTTATGATTGCGTGAAAAAGAAATGCACAATAGAAGAGACAGGCTGGCAATTTGCAGCAGGACACGTAACCTCAAGTCCTGAAGAAACTAATCTTAGTCGGCCATTACTCAGAAGAGCCCATTGGAGAAGGTCAAGCAGGTAGCTAGTCTGCATCTCCAGTCTGTGACCTGATGAATGCAGTAGTGTACTGCAGACTGGCTGATCTGACAGATGTCTCCTGAGTAAACTTATAAGGAGGCCGTGGTGTAAAAGTTCAAGGCAGTTGTGATTTTCACTGCAGAGCCATCCCAGTCATGGATACGTTCAGAAGTCTGGCTGCAGGAAACGGCAAAGTTCTAAGACTGGGTCCCTGGTGAAGCATTAGTGGCAAAGACAGAGCTCCTTGGACATGTCCAAGTAACTATGGAAACTCCCCAGAACAACAGAAACATAGAAATAAGACAAAATCGAGACTAAATTGAGAATTTACCTAAAAAAAGATGAAGAGTACAGAAAGGCAGCTATAAATAACCACAAATCGACAAAGAAAGTTCCTTTCCTGTTGGTGGAATAAAGCTTCAAGGGCGTTGATGTTGCAGAACAAGGAGACGAGTTGAATGTGCAGCTAGTTTATACACGCACACAACCATGATGGTGGACAGGTGGAGCAAATCACTGGAACATGGAGAGCGGAAAGGACTGGCCATCATCAACATGGTTTTGGAAGGTCTAATGAGCCTTGTGTACTCCAGCAAGAAACAGAAAATATGTGTTTGTGAAGATACAGCATTTCATGAATGGAAATGAAGTGCAATTGTGAGGCATGTATTCATGAGTGCAAAAATTTAACATACAATTAAGCCAAGGTACAGATACACATGCACAGGTACACAAGTATGCAGCTGTGTTTTTGTTATAAGTTAGAGGATGTGAGATTTTAAGCCTTGGGGTAAATAAACACTTGGATCCTATTTCCTCATGGTACCATTTGAGACTGAGAAAAAGTGAAGGCTGAATGTCTTCAAACCTACATCTCTTCCTTTAAAACATTAAATGAAGCACAGACACTCATTTGTCGCTCTCAGGCTGATACTCTGACTGTAACCTAAATTTAATGTCAACGATTGAGAATCAATAATACATTTAATTAAGTTTCCATCAAATATGATGGATTCAAGAAACATGTCATAATTTAAGCATTAAAATGAGTGTATGCGTCCTGCAAACTATATATGTGCAGATTCCTTGAGAGGACATGTGGTTTCTGAGGGTTGGACACCTTTTACCAAGTTCTAGGCTCTTATTTTTCAATATATTGAACTCAATTTGATTGTTTTTTTTGAATCAAGGATGCAGAGCTTATTCCAAATATTCCCGTTGTATTTTGCCGTTAGGCTACAAAACTTTCCACTAGATAGTTCTAATGTTTGTATTAGGAACTGGCCCCAAATCCAATGCAGAACTGAATCACCGCAGTCTGTGATGAGTCCCAGATCCACAGGAATGGAAGTGGGAGCTATTGGAGCAGACTGGAAGAAGCTAGTGGCAAAGAAATTAAGGGGAGTGGTGACTTTGAAACTACTGGCAAAGCATGGACCCATGGTCCAGCATGGACCCCTGGTTCTCTTGCAGAACGTTGCAGAGGTCTGCGACAGCTTGTCTGGAGAAAGAAAACAAAAGAATGAACTTGTATTTATATAGCATCTTTAATGACCTCAGGACATCCAAAAGCACTTTAAAGCCAATTAAGTACTTTTGAGTTGTAGTCACTGTGTTAATGTAGGAAACGTGACAGCTGATTTGCACACAGCAAGATCTCACAAGCAACAATATGATAATGATCAGATAATCTGCTTTTTGGTGATGTTGATTGAGGGATAAATATTGTCCAGGACAATGGGGAGAACTCCCTTGCTCTTCTTCAAAATAGTGCCATGGGATCTTTTGCATCCACCTAATAGAGCAGATGGGGCCGTGATTTAACATCACATCTGAAAGACAGCACCTCCGACAGTGTAGCACTCCCTCAGTACTGCACTAGAGTGTCAGGCTGGATTATGTGTACAAGCCTCTAGAGTGGGAGCTTGAACCCATAACCTTCTGACTGAGAAGTAAGAATGCTACCCACTGAACCATGGCTGACACCAAATCTGCAGGATCACAGTCCCCTGTATTGAACTAAGCACAGCCTCCTAAACACTGCTCTTCAGATAGATCCAAGAAAGTAGGTATTTGATGGGGTGAAAGTAGAATAAAGCTCTTCCATGGCTAGAATGGTGTCATTATCCTACGCTATGCTTGATCTAAGTGTGCCAAGTAAAATTTATTTTTGTTTCCAACACGGTAATTTTTTAAAACAAAACAAAAAATCATCAAAATCTAAATTTATCTGAAAGTATTGATTTATTCCATACAAACAAAATGTAGAAGCTGGGCATCACAGGGGAGGGGCAAATGAAAAATTAGCCTGCTTCATTTGTGAGTGCTTGCTTCTGTTACTGGGTACAGGATAAAAAATATCTGCAGGATCATTGTCCCCTCTGTTGATCAATACATATACTCAATACAAAATCATCCATCCAGAATGGGGAATGATAATTGCAAATCATGCTTATTGAGTTTGTTTAATGTTCTACTAAATGCATTTCTGTCTTTTTTGCTATATTGTTACACTAAGTGAACAGCATGATAAATTGAGACAAATAAGATGTTTAAAGAATTAATTTACCTTTAGCTGAGATTTCTCTTGACCTGATTAACTATTGTACTGAGAACAACAAGCCAGTGTCTGTTAACAATATATTAATATAGTGATGTATGACACAATTAGATGTTGGCATGCTGCAATGGATACAATTTAAATCATGTCAAGGAAGCTAATTTATTTAGTGTGCCCCAATAATTTTAAATCACTTAACATACAAATTAGATTTTGCTTTGGTGCTTACTCTTTCTCCTGACTTTCCTCATAATTCTGCACAATACATTATGACACATTGTGAGCAATGAGCTGAAAATTATAGGCTAGTTTTGTCACTTATCATTATTATGTGAAAGGTATGTTTGCCTTCGAACACTTAATGAATTGTTTAAGAGAGACTTGGATTTATCATGGCATTGCTGCCATTTTATTTCATACATTGTTTGTGACCAGACCACAGTTTTTACCAAGTATGACTATGTCACTTGTATTGTTGATGATGTGGAGATGCCGGTGATGGACTGGGGTTGACAATTGTAAACAATTTTACAACACCAAGTTATAGTCCAGCAATTTTATTTTAAATTCACAAGCTTTCGGATGCTACCTCCTTCCTCAGGTGAACGATGTGGAAATGAAATCCTTGAAATGAAGTCGCATTTATAATTCACAGAACAATGCTTGGTGATAACAGACAGTTTTTTCAACTGCCCGTTGCCAAGGCAATCAGTGTGCAGACAGACAGGTGTTACCTGCCAGGTCTCAGAATATACAAATCACCAAAAAAAACAACAAACAAAAAAAAAGAGATAGAGAGGTAGAAACATAGAAAAGACAGCAACTGACCCGTTATATTAAAAACAGATAACATTTGTTCGCTGGTGGGGTAACGTGTAGCGTGACATGAACCCAAGATCCCGGTTGAGGCCGTCCTCATGGGTGCGGAACTTGGCTATCAATTTCTGCTCGACGATTTTGCGTTGTCGTGTGTCTCGAAGGCCGCCTTGGAGTACGCTTACCCGAAGGTCGGTGGCTGAATGTCCTTGACTGCTGAAGTGTTCCCCGACTGGGAGGGAACCCTCCTGTTTGGCGATTGTTGCGCGGTGTCCGTTCATCCGTTGTCGCAGTGTCTGCATGGTCTCGCCAATGTACCATGCTCCGGGGCATCCTTTCCTGCAACGTATGAGGTAGACAACGTTGGCCAAGTCACAGGAGTATGAACCATGCACCTGGTGGGTGGTGTCCTCTCGTGTGATGGTGATATCTGTGTCGATGATCTGGCATGTCTTGCAGAGGTTACTGCGGCAGGGTTGTGTGGTGTCGTGGACGCTGTTCTCTTGAAAGCTAGGTAATTTGCTGCGAACGATGGTCTGTTTGAGGTTGGGTGGCTGTTTAAAGGCGAGTAGTGGAGGTGTGGGGATGGCCATAGCGAGGTGTTCGTCGTCATTGATGACATGTTGAAGGCTGCGGAGAACATGGCGTAGTTTCTCCGCTCCGGGGAAGTACTGGACGACAAAGGGTACTCTGTTGGTTGCGTCCCGTGTTAGTCTCCTGAGGAGGTCTATGCGATTTTTTGCTGTGGCCCGTCGGAACTGTCGATCGATGAGTCGAGCGTCATATCCCGTTCTTACTAGGGCGTCTTTCAGCGTCTGTAGGTGTCCATCGCGTTCCTCCTCGTCTGAGCAGACCCTGTGTATTCGCAGGGCCTGTCCATAGGGGATGGCCTCTTTGACGTGGTTAGGGTGGAAGCTGGAAAAGTGGAGCATCGTGAGGTTGTCCGTGGGCTTGCGGTAGAGTGAGGTGCTGAGGTGCCCGTCTTTGATGGAGATTCGTGTGTCCAAGAAAGAAACTGATTCTGAGGAGTAGTCCATGGTGAGCTTGATGGTGGGATGGAACTTGTTGATGTTATCGTGTAGTCTCTTCAGTGATTCTTCGCCGTGGGTCCATAGAAAGAAAATGTCGCCGATGTATCTGGTGTATAGTGTTGGTTGGAGGTCTTGTGCAGTGAAGAAGTCCTGCTCGAACTTGTGCATGAAATTGTTGGCGTATTGGGGTGCGAATTTGGTCCCCATGGCTGTTCCGTGTGTTTGGGTAAAGAACTGGTTATTGAAGGTGAAGACATTGTGATCCAGGATGAAGCGGATGAGTTGTAGGATGGCGTCCGGAGATTGGCTGTTGTTGGTGTTGAGTATTGATGCTGTCGCAGCGATGCTGTCATCGTGGGGGATACTGGTGTATAGTGCCGAGACGTCCATCGTGGTGAGAAGTGTTCCTGGTTCAACTGGTCCGTGGGTACTGAGTTTTTGTAGGAAGTCTGTAGTGTCGCGACAGAAGCTGGGGGTTCCCTGTACGATGGGTTTCAGGATGCCCTCGATGTATCCAGAGAGGTTCTCACACAGGGTTCCGTTGCCTGATACGATAGGACGTCCGGGTGTGTTGGCTTTGTGTATCTTTGGGAGGCAGTAGAAGTCTCCCACGCGGGGAGTACGTGGGATGAGAGTGCGTAGGATGCTTTGAAGGTCTGGCTCGAAGGTCTTGATCAGTTTGTTGAGCTGGTGGGTGTGTTCTTTGGTCGGGTCTGCGGGTAACCGTCTGTAGTGTTCCTGGTTGTCCAGTTGTCGGTATGCTTCTTTGCAATAGTCCGTTCTGTTCTGTATGACTATGGCTCCTCCTTTGTCCGCTGGTTTGATGACGATGTTGCGGTTGGTCTTGAGAGCGTTGATGGCGTTGCGTTGTGCTCGGGTGACATTCTGGACTGTCTTCTGAGTGCGGCTGATGAATCTGGCATTGACGCATTTCCTGACAGCTTGAGCATACATGTCAAGCTGAGGGCAGCGACCCTCCGGAGGAGTCCAGTTTGACTCTTTCCTCTTTGGTTGCTGTACCGCGGATCCCTCTGTCTGCTGTTCCGGATCGTCGATTGTCTCATTGGGTTCGCTGCTGAAATCTTGGGGTTTGTGGTAGAATTCCCGGAGCCTCATTCTCCTGATGAATTCCTCTGTGTCTGCCGCGAGACTAGTGGGGTCCATTTTGGTAGTGGGGCAGAAATTGAGCCCTCGGCTGAGAACTTTGATTTCGTCTGGTTGAAGGGTGTGGTCGGACAAATTGACGATAGACTTCCCTGTGGTTGCAACCGTGGTACCAGGGGAAGCTTGGTCGATGCTGGTGGTGATGCCGAGTTTCTCAAGCTTCCTGCTCTTGGTTTTCATGTAGGCAGTGTAGTTCCGTTGCCTCGTCTGTTTGGCGGTATATCGTAGCTGGTCTGCTGTGTCCTGAGTACAGGTTGAGAGTATGGACTCTATCTTGGTTTCGAGGTTGTGGCGTCTGCTGTAGAGTTGGTGTATGAGATGGTTGCGGAGTGTGCGAGAGGTACGGCGGCAGAGTCTCTCAGCATAATCTGAGTTCATACTCCTGTGACTCGGCCAACGTTGTCTACCTCATACGTTGCAGGAAAGGATGCCCCGGAGCATGGTACATTGGCGAGACCATGCAGACACTGCGACAACGGATGAACGGACACCGCGCAACAATCGCCAAACAGGAGGGTTCCCTCCCAGTCGGGGAACACTTCAGCAGTCAAGGACATTCAGCCACCGACCTTCGGGTAAGCGTACTCCAAGGCGGCCTTCGAGACACACGACAACGCAAAATCGTCGAGCAGAAATTGATAGCCAAGTTCCGCACCCATGAGGACGGCCTCAACCGGGATCTTGGGTTCATGTCACGCTACACGTTACCCCACCAGCGAACAAATGTTATCTGTTTTTAATATAACGGGTCAGTTGCTGTCTTTTCTATGTTTCTACCTCTCTATCTCTTTTTTTTTTGTTTGTTGTTTTTTTTGGTGATTTGTATATTCTGAGACCTGGCAGGTAACACCTGTCTGTCTGCACACTGATTGCCTTGGCAACGGGCAGTTGAAAAAACTGTCTGTTATCACCAAGCATTGTTCTGTGAATTATAAATGCGACTTCATTTCGAGGATTTCATTTCCACATCGTTCACCTGAGGAAGGAGGTAGCCTCCGAAAGCTTGTGAATTTAAAATAAAATTGCTGGACTATAACTTGGTGTTGTAAAATTGTTTATACTTGTATTGTTGACAGTGCTCACAAGGTGTGGAAAATAACAAAGTAGGAAATTATACTGGCCTTTTTTGTTCTCTGCAGAACCAAACTGAATTTGAAAATGCTACTTCCCACTGTGACAGGTACTGTTATTATTGTTACCCCAAGGTGTTCTGTGTATTGCTCAGCTTTATGTGCTTGTACCAACAGAGATTCTCAAATTCAAATCAAAGAAGCCTTCAGCTCTTATCTCTTCAATAAGACAACCATTGGAAGCACTGAACAATTCTGAGAGACTGAGGCACTAGCTTTTGTGTAGGGTATCACAAAATACACTCTCAGTTGTGAGATAAATGTGCACACAACACATTTTACAATAAATCCCCTGTCATATGTACATTCTTATACAAACACAGGGGGACAATTCTTGAAATCGGGTAGGATCGTGGCAGAGAATGTCAGAAAATTTGCCTATCGCTGCCTCACTGCCCTGAGTGGATTGCCCTCCCCTGTCCCTGCCAGGATTGCTGCTGACTGCTCCTTGCCTGCCTGCCACATGCAAATGACAGGGGCCCAGGTCCCCACTGTATTTTCCTTCCTTCCTCCTGGGAAGCAGCAGTAAAGGACCAGAGTTCTCCCAATAGAAGGAAGTGGCCTTCTATCAACTTCCTCTCCCTCCAGCCAGCCCAGAGAGGCCTTCAGGAGGAGCCTTTCTTCCCATCTTTCGGGTGCTTCTCGCCCTTTGAGGTCCTTTGTTGCCTCTTCTGATGCTGCAACAGCATCCATTCTGCAGCACTACTGGAATTGCCTTGTTGGCACTGGTGGGCTCCCTCTTGAAAGCTGGAATCCCGCCAAGAGCCTGCTGTACATATGCAATGAGCCTCACCCAGAAAAATGGGTCAGAGCTAGGGTGAAGACAGAGGGGTGGGCGGAGGACTCGTGGTACCGGACGTTACCCCAAAAAGGTGAATTGCCCCATACGCACACCATATGCACGCCCATTAACCCATTCACATGTACAACATGTATATCACCGACACACACTCACACATTCATTTCATTGTGTTGTAGTTGGAAGTTTTGTAATTTTCCCTTCAGATCACCAACATGGCAGAACTGCAGTGAAGTTTTTGGTGTGGGCTGTCTTGGAACTTGACCTGCCTGGATACGGTTTTATGACAATACTCATTTAATATTATTATGCAGATTTTTAATATTATGAGCACTTTACATAAGTATAATTTTGAAAGTAGTTGGTGCGTGGAATAGAAAGGCTGTCAGCAGAAAGAACAAACTGATAACATTTTTAAATTACTGAATGCACATTAGCAGCTCAAATAAACACACTAACTGCTAGCCACCCTTGCATTTAATTTAATTTAATTTGGTGTTCTGCATTTTTCTAAAATTTAGTACATGCCTAAAATTGTAAGTGACAGAGATCAGAGAACTGTAAAGTCCAGTGCATTAGCACACTGTGCTTTCAGCTGTGGGAAATAGGTTTGAATCCATCCAGATTAATGGGATGAAAGAATCCTTTCTCTGCTGGCTGTATGGGTTCTATGTATAATGGATTGGTCTCAATCCAAATCCCAGTGGGAATGGGTTCAAGCACAAAGCTGCTCACAGTTCTGTGCAAGATGGCATTAAGTAGTAAAATCACACAGAGATCATACAGATAATTAGTGTTGTGTCAGGAAATACCACTCTAGTGCAGTAGAAGACACTCTTTTAAGGTTGGGGTTAAGGCGCTGCATGGGGCAAGGTAGAGGGAGCTTTATACTGCATATAACCTGTGCCTTATCTGGCCTGGGAATATTTCCTGGGTGTAGAGGGAGCTCTATTTCACATTTAATCTGATCTGGAAGTATTTAATGATACTACACAGGAACTAGGAACACTTGATGTGACATTGTAAGAGTTTTAGCCATTAATGTAAACTATGCTATACCTAACTTTAAATTGTTTTATGGTCACACTGGTTGACAAAAGTGAATAATATTCAATACTCAGAACAAAAATCACTGGTGCTGATATTCTGCCCCAGATCAAGGGCGGATAGTGGGCAGATCAGCTGCCTGCAACTGCTGCCCATATCCTGACTCGCCCCAAGTCCCGTTCACCCATCACCCCTGTGCTCACTGACCTACATTGGTTCTCGGTCCACCAACGCCTCAAATTTAAAATTCTCATCTTTGTTTTCAAATCCCCCCATGGTGTCGCCCCTCCCAATGTTTCTAACCTCCTCCAGCCCTACAACCCTCTGAGAACTCTGCGTTCCTTCAATTCTGACTTCTTGTGCATCCCCGACTTCCTTTGCCCCGCCATTGGCGGCCGTGCCTTCAGCTGCCTAGGCCCCAAACTCTGGAATTACTCCCTAAACCTCTCCGCCTCCCCACGTCTCTCTCCTCCTTCAAAATGCTCCATAAAACCTATCCCTTTGACCAAGCTTTTACCAAGTCACCTGTCCCAATGTATCCTTCTTTGGCTCGGTGTTACTATTTGTCTGATTATGGTCCTATGAAGTGCCTTGGATAGTTTTACTACAATAAAGGTGCTATATAAATGCAAGGACCCTTTACATCCTCCTTGAGGCTCAGTGGAACACATGCCAGCTGAGAGCTATAAATAGGCCCCAAACCTTTACTGCTCATTCCATTGGGTGCAGAGAGCTAGAACAGGCCAATTGTCTTCAGGACCTTGCAGAGCCTCCTCTGACATTCTGTCAACATTTCAAAGCAGGTGCCACTAAGGTGCTCTTGCAGATGTGGTTAGCTCAGCCTGGGCATGCAGATGACCCGGAACCCGGGATTTGGCCCAGGGCTAGGGTGGGCTGGAGATCTGCTTTGCTGCATTTCTGCTGGCAGAGCAGACCACCAGGAATTTTAGGTCCATTTAGTCCTGCTTTGATGCCAAAGACTATGGGAGGACACAGGTGGGTTAGTGGAGTGGGCAGATATGAGGCATAGATAATTGTAAATTAGCCCATTTTGGGAAAAAAAAACAGAGAATGAAAATATGCCCAAAATGATTATGGCCCAGAATTTGCTGGAGCGGGGCATCTCGCAGCATGCCCCGTGAGTTGGAATTTTTTCCGCAACCTTCAGCTCGATAATTTTTTGTGCTGCAAATTGTTGGAAGTGCGAGTTGATAACAGGGCAGCGAGGTGAACGATGGGACCAACAGTCTATCTCCTTAACCAATGAAATTTAAGGATAAATAAACTGAGGAATGAGGGAAAAGGAAATAGGGTGAATTAGAGTCAAATTAGATACAGAAAGAGAAATAAAGAGAAGGAAAGAAAGATTGGATTAAGAGCGAGAGAAAGTGTCAGAAAGGAAAAGTAAGAAAAACATTAAAAAATTTAAGATTTAAAAAACCTCTAAGAACAATTTATTACCTGTAGGAATGAGACTCCACAGTTTCAATTGTTCCCTTTTTGGGCCGGAGAAGTTGAGTGGCATTGCAGGAACATAAATCTCCTCATTAAAAGAGTCCTTATCGTTAATATCAGCCCTAACTTTCTGCGGCGAGTTCAATTCGTATTTACTGCGCAAATGTAGTCATTTCTTGAAACTCATGTGGAGATTGAAAGCGAGGTCCGGCTTTCAGTGGGTTAATGGCGGAGCAGCGCAAATCATCCAGCAATTTGTGATGATTCACAACTCACGGCGTATCTTTTCCTTGCCACAAATTGCTTTTTTTTTGCGTATTAATAACGGCGAGTGCTGTAAACGCGCCATGTTTTTATCCAGCAAATTTTGGGCCAATGTTTTGATGGAGAGGAGGGTCAGAAAGATCTAGGGGTGCAAGTGCACAGATTATTAATAGCAGGAATTCAGATCAAAGATTTTATATATAGAGGTACTGAATACGAAAGCAAAGAGGTGATAATGAATCTGTACAAGTCATTGGTTAGTCACAGTTGTAGTGTGGTGTATAATTTTGGACACCCCATTATAGAGAGGATTATGCAGGTGTGAAGAGGTACAAGTTATACCAACTAGGAAGATACCAGGAATGAAAAGATATGATCATGAGGTGTAAAATCTTTGGCTCCATTCACTGGAGCAGAGAAGTTTAAGACTTAAGGTCTCCCCCCGGTAATCCACCTTTCCGTGTTGTAACCTTTCTATGATTCTATGATTCTATTCTCCAACCCAGAGAATAGCTGGACGGCCTGATATTGTAGCGGCTAGAGCCGGTGGGCTGCCCCAGGGTGCTCGGTTTCCAGCTGCAGCCCGCTGGCCTTATACCAATGGACTGGGCCTCCCGGCAGGACTACCGGCTCATTCCACCAACTAGTCTCTTGGATACCATACTGGGGAAAATCCACCCCATTAAATGGAGATTTGTGCCTTGTTCTGTAGCACCTAACAGACCATTAGATGACAGACACAATGATGCAGCACAGTAGAACAGCAACATACTGCAGCGCTGTAGTGCTGGACGTGGACTCAACTACCAACGTCATAGAATTCCTGTTCTCTGTACTTTTGGGCAAATATACAAAGAAGACGACAGGCACTTCTTCCACAGGGAAAAGGGCAATCAGGAGCATTGTCTTGGACTGCAGCTGCAGTCTTCCCCTGACTCCCCCCTCCTGGCTGGGACCAGGTTAGCTGCTCTACCCAGCCTTTCAGCCACAGGATGCACACGGCTATGGAGACTAGGGAAAAAGAAATTCCCTAAACTGAGTTTTGCCTCAAAATTTGACAGTTAATCTGCTGATAATGTAAAAGTAATTAAACAGATGTTTAAAAAGCCCAGTTAATGAGAATCTAACAGCATCAGAGGATGTGTGGGTAAAATCAATGGTTTACTGGAATCATGTTTTTAGATGGTAACCTGAGTTCCAGAGGATGACCATGTTTAACAGTTTAGAATGGTGCCCTCCTGAATGGCACACAACTTGTCTTTTACTGGCAGTCTGCAATTGCTCCAGGTTTTCACTGTCTGCTGTAATGTTCATTGTATTAAATTGGTGGTTTATCTCACCTGCTGCAGATTAGCTTTGTGTTCTGATCCAGCTTTCTGTACTATCACAAAGCAGCACAATGAAGATCAGTTAAACTCTTCTCTTGCTCAATTGTGCATTCCAGCATTCCCATGTCCAGATAGTGGATGAGCACTCACTGCTGACAGCTGGAGTACATTAAAAATAATGGTCCAAATTCCCTTGGCAATAGGGGCAAACTGAGTGCATTATCGAGGCGGGCAAGAACTAGCAGGGGCAGGAATTGGGGTGGGACCTAATTATGTCAGGTCTCCACTGCATTCGAGAAGCCCTAGGTTTCCTGTAGGGGGAGGGGTGGGGGCGGTGGTATGCATTACAGTTTAATGCGATGGCCTGCTTCAGGAAATTGTTCTTTACACTCCTGCTCAAGTGAGTTCACTGTGTTGCTGAGTTCATCCTTATAGGTTATCTTTCTTAGTTCTCACTGATCCAGCATTACCAAGGAAAAGAGAATCCAACAAGCTAAGAGACCTTGATTGATTTTGTTAAACATTCGTATAAATAGATGTGAATACCCCAAATATTATAGTTCCTCAGCTTAGGATTTCAGCACTGTGACACTGTGATGTTAAGCAAAAAGAGCCAGTCCAAACTGTTGGAATTTTAACTGGATTAAAGACCAATACATTATAGCTTGAAATTTCTAAATTCATCTCAAGAAAATATGCAACATTGGGAGGTGGGTGTTTGAAGACATTGGCCCCGCTATTTACGGGGGTGGTGGGGAGGGAGCAGGGGCACATGTCTGTGGCTGGGAAACCCAGAAATACTGGGAAGGCGGACGTCCTGCCAAATTTAACGGCAGGACCTCATTAGAAATTTTTTACTCCGTTTCCCGCCCGGCAGCCGGTCAGTTTGAAGGCTGGCCGGCTGCCAGGTGGGAAAGCCTGCCATAGAAGGCCGCAGCCAGGGACCGCTGGAGACAGTCCCCAGCAATCAGAGAAGATTGGAGATTGGTGGGGAAGTGCTCAGAGCACGGGAACGAGGAGGGAGGGAGGAAGAAATCGTGGGAGGGGGAAGAGATTGAGGGGGGGGGGAGAGGTCGCCGAGGGTCAGAGGATCGAGGGGGAGTTCGGCCAATTGCAGGGATGGAGAGATTGCGGCAGAAGGTTTGGTTGAGGGGCTGGGGGAAGCACTTCTGCATACCGGCTGGATATGGCAGCTCCCATCTCCCTTCAGCTGTCGGGTTTCCCGAGCTCTGGGAAACCCGGTCCGCAGTTGTTAAATTCAAATGGCTGCCAAAATCTGATGAAAGCAGATGTAGCGCCCAAAGAGCCAATAATAAGCAAATATCAGGTTAGGAATGAAATTGAAGGTCAAAGGATAAGTATAGACAGAGATAATCATATATTACATGAAACACAATGATGCATAGAAACATAGAAAATAGGAACAAGAGTTGACCATTCGGCCCTTCGGGCCTGCTCCGCCATTCAAAATGATCACGGCTGATCGTCTAACTCAGTACCCTGTTCCCGCTTTTCCCCCATATCCCTTGATCCTTTTAGCATTAAGAAATATATTTATCTCCTTCTTGAATACATCTAATGAGTTGGCCTCCACTGCCTTCTGTGGTAGAGAATTCCACAGATACACCACCTCTGAGTGAAGAAATTTCTCCTCATCTCGGTTCTAAATAGCATACCCCATATCCTGAGATTGTGACCCCTGGTTCTGAACTCCCCACCATCGGGAACATCCTCCCTGCATCTAGTCTGTCTAGTCCTGTTAGAATTTTATATGTTTCGATGAGATCACCTCTCATTCTTTTAAATTCTAGTGAATATAGGCCTAGTCGACCCAATCTCTCCTCATACGTCAGTCCTGCCATCCCAGGAACTTCTCTGCTCCTGATACTACGGTGCGATCATTTGTGGAAAGAACTAACTAGAATTGAATAATGAAAGCTGGGAGGTTAGAGATATTACAGAGTTTTGCTCATTTACCTTTGGAAGTGAGGGAGAAATTCTGTCTGTCCCTCAGGAGGCCAAGTAAGTTGGGTGAAGTTCATGGGGATTGCAGGTTCTGAGCCCGGCAGTTAAATCAGAATCACACTTGTTGGTGGTCTCCAGCACTGAGCTACCAGAGTTTGTAGGGTCAGTGGGATGGCACCTAATTACCATGGGACAGGCGAGTGCACACACCACATCAGGCATGTCTCTCATGCCTGCCTGGCCGTAACTGCTGGAAACTTCCTTGTCTGCTTGCTCATAGAGATGACGGGGTCGCCCAGGCACCCCTCCCTCCCAGCCCCAAGGTATGGTCAGCCATCTGTGGGGCTGACATGCGCCGGTGTGAAGACTGGTACGCCACAATTTACTTTAAGTACTGACCTCTATTGATATGCTGGGTCCCAATCCAGCCTACTAAGTGGGAACTGCTGGTGCTGGGACTTCTGGCACCTGGTTCTGCCCCCTGGACGTCATTTGGCCTGTAACGGGTGAATAGAAACTCCTGGTAATGATGTGTTTTTATTGGAGTTTCCATTGGTCTCCTACTGGAGATATGGCAAGAACCTGACGGAAAATCTAAAGAATTTCCGAGCCCATGTTTGGGCAAACGTGGCTTGCAGGAGGAACTGGCTTGATAGGATGAATGTTAATTTTCCAATTTACGCTTACTTACGTTTTAATGCAGTGGAAAATCAGGTTGAGTGAGTTTGTTTTTGGAGAGACCAGTGTGGGGAGGGGATGTCCTCATTGGCTTATTTCAGAAAACAAGTAAAATGTTTTAATTATTCTTTGGGTTCGCCATGTTTGAATGCTTTACTGGGAAGGTGATCCCTCCCACGCAGTCAATATAATTGTCTCTGATTCCTCAAAAATAGCTCCAGTGAGACAGTATATGAAAGAATATTACAGTTACAATCTCTAAATTCTCCATTCTAATATGACAGGCTGACAGAATGTTACACACTTGCATAGCTATTATTCTCCAGATATTTCAGTGTGAATGTCACAGGTATTGGAATTTTCAGCACTGATGTGGCAGTGTGTGAGTTAGTGTTATAGAATCATAGAATGGTAACAGCACAGAAGGAGGCCATTCGGCCCATCGAGGCCATGCCAGCTCTATGCAAGAGCGATCCAGCTAGTCCCACATCCCCGCCCTATCCCTGTAGCCCTGCAAATTTTTTTCCTTTCAAGTACTTATCCAGTTCCCTTTTGAAGGCCATGGTTGAATCTGCCTCCACCAACCCCTCAGGCAGAGCATTCCAGATCCTAACCGCTCGCTGTGTAAAAAAACTTTTCCTCATGTCACCTTTGGTTCTTTTGCCAGTCACCTTAAATCTATGTCCTCTGGTTCTTGACCCTTCTGCCAATGGGAACAGTTTCTCTCTATATATTCTGTCTAGACCCTTCATGATTTTGAATACCTCTATCAAATCTCCTTGCAACCTTCTCTGTTCCAAGGAGAACAACCCCAGCTTCTCCAGTCTATCCACATAACTAAAGTTCTTCATCCCTGGAATCATTCTAGTAAATCTCTTCTGCACCCTCTCTAGGGCCTTCTCATCTTTCCTAAAGTGCAGTGCTGGAATTTTCAGCACTGATGTGGCAGTGTGTGAGTTATAACACTAACTCACACACTGCCACATCAGTGCGGAAAATTCCAATACCTGTGATATTCACACTGTGAAGTATCTGGACACAATACTCCAGTTGTGGCCGAACCAGTGTTTTATAAAGGTTCATCATGACTTCCCTAATTTAGTACTCTATGCCTCTATTTATAAAGCCCAGGATCCCATTTGCTTTTTAAACCGCTTTCTCAACCTGCCCTGCCACCTTCAATGATTTGTGCACTTATATCCCCAGATCTCGCTGTTCCTGTACCCCCTTTAGAATGGTACCATTTAGTTTAAATTGTCTCTCCTCATTCTTCCTGCCAAAATGCATCACTTTGCATTTCTCTGCGTTAAATTTCATCTGCCATGTGTCCGCCCATTCCACCAGCCTGTCTATGTCCTCTTGAAGTCTATTGCTATCTTCCTCACTGTTTACTACACTTCAAAGTTTTGTGTCATCTGCAAATTTTGAAATTGTGCCCTGTACACCCAACTGCCAGTCATTAATATACATCAAAAAAAGCAGTGGTCCCAGTACCGACCCCTGGGGAACACCACTGTATACCTTCTTCCAGTCCAAAAAACAACCATTCACCACTGCTCTGTTTCCTGTCATTTAGCCAATTTCGTATCCATGCTACCACTGCCCCTTTTATTCCATGCACTTTAATTTTGCTGACAAGCCTATTATATGGCACTTATCAAACGCCTTTTGAAAGTTAATACACACCACATCAACTGCATTGCCCTCATCGACCCTCTCTGTTACTTTATCGAAAAACTCTATCAGGTTAGTCAAACACGATTTGCCTTTAACAAATCCGTGCTGGCTTTCCCTAATCAATCCACACTCATCCAAGTGACTATTATAGAGGTTGTGCCTCTGAATCCTCAGCTCTGATATGGCAGTTTGTGAAAATGGTAAGTAGAATCTGCCACCACTTTCTCAGATGCAGTTCTGATTTGCTTCTATGAGAGAACAAGATGTCATGTTGGGCTAACCTCATTGGCAAATAGATACACCAATATAAATATATCAGTAAGTTTTCTGGCCCCGAAATTTGCGGGGAGGGGTTGAGGGAATGGGGGGAGTTGTAGCAGCCGGGAAACCCAGCAATGTGGGTAACCTGGAGATCCTGCCAAATTTAATGGCAGGACCTCCTTTAAATTTTTTGTCTCCATTTCCTGGCCGGCAGCCAGATTGATAGGCTGGCAGGCTGGCAGGTGGGAAGGCCTGCGACACCAGGCCGCAGCCGGGGAACTGAGAGGAGGGAGGGAGAGTTTGTGGAGAGCCGGGGAGGATATCGCGGGCTGGGAAGAGATCGCGGGTCGGAGGGAAATTGTTGGGTGGAACATTGGATCAGGGTGGGTCCGATCGGGGAGTGGGGGTTCCGATCAAAGAAGGGAGGTCAATCGCAGCAGGTTAGCTTGGGGGGCCGAGGGGAAGCACTCCTACTCCTCCTGGCTCACAAGCAGTGCTGGGATAGCACTTACCTGCTGGATCTGGTCTTTCTCGTCTCCCTTCAGCTGCCGGCTTTCCTGAGCACTGGGAAACCAGCCCGCGGCCATTAAATTTAAAACTGTGCTAAAATTTGAGGCAAGGAGCCTCATTAAAATATCTAAGTGATGGACCCGCCTCTGGAGAGCAAGTTAGTCACCTGCCCTCCACCCCGCCTCTGTTAAAACCGGAAGTGGGCTTGTTGGAAGCAGGTTGGGCTCACGTTTCAGATTTTTGAATTTTAACCCCCCCCCTAACCCCCAACCGCTCCCCCGCCTGTCCTGGGGGGTTAAAATTCCCCCTCTGTCTCTGTTTTCATTGACTCTTATGTATAATTTTGGTCCAAGTTTCTCCACTTTCCCACCTCATGAACTGTTCAAAGTTTCAGACAAATTAGATTCTGCCATGATTAATGTAGTTTGCAATAAATATCGGTTCAAAGTTTCAAACTCATGTGAGGCCGGAACTCTAGAATTCAGCAATATTGACTCAAAAAGGTTCAATACAATATCTGTCACACTGAACGATCTATTTAATTTGTGCCATATTTAATCAGGGCAGCATAGTAAGACTGCCCATCGTACACTGAGATCCTGAAACAGTTTTCCTAAAGCAGTATTAGTCAAGACACCAGTGCTCATCACAGTCTTGTATTATGCCTTAATAGGAAGGATTTAATATTGTTAATTTTTGTGGTGGATAAAAATGATATTCTTCTCCCCAACATTGTGCTGCTGTACCAAAGATATTAAATGTGAAATGACAGACTAATGGCACATTAGTGAAGTAGTAGATAGCAGATATCAAACTAGCATTCGCATTAAGGCTAAGAATCATTTGTGCTACTTGTGTCTAAACTGTCTGCCACGCATCAGTGGCCGTTTGAAGATTGGGTGCTCAAACCAGTGATCTAGTTAGAATAACCTATTTAGACTGATCAAATGCCTCGAAAACACACCTTAGTACTTGATTAACTTTATTACTAATCTTAGATACAGCTGATATATTTGTGGACCTCCTATTAACCAGAGCCTCACCAATTTCCACACTCATTTTCTTGAGTGTGTCCCATGTGGCTGATGTGCTTTGCAAATAGTTAATTCTTTGAATTTCTTGGAGTTTTACAGTCTGTGGAGCAACTGTGATGTAACAGTATTGTCTGATGCATCTGTGGGACACATCTTGATTTTTGATGCTGATGATTCTAGGATGATCTGGGTTTGGAAAGATTCATATGCCATGTAGCACAAAATTTTATGTTGAAGTATCCCACCTAAAATTTTAACACATCTTCCTCCTTCAGATTCTGATTGATCTGCATGTACTTCCATCATATTCTGCTTTTATTTTAATGCACAATGTCAACCAATTTTAAAAATTATAGATTAATTCTAGCTGCTGTATATTACTCTCATTGACAAATTGAAATCACAGATAATAAAAAAAGGGAGTCAAATATATTTAATTCTCAAATAGCGAGTTGCCTTGCCTTAACAATAAAGAAATTAGAAAGAAACAGTTAACTTTTGTCTGATCAAGCTGAATATTGCTGCACTTTTAAAAAATTTCTCCAGTGACTATTGTTTAGCATTGCGTTTCCCGAAGCTTGTGACCCAACTCCTACCTCGTACCCCTAACAGCTCATGTCTCATCTCAAGATATGTTCTATCACTGGCTACCTCATGTCTATTTCCAGATGCCTTACTATGTTTCCCCTACATAAAATCAGTAAATAATATTAAATCAGCAGCTGCTGCTCTGGTGCATCAGTTGATGTACAATACAGACACACCTCAAATGGCATCACATTTCATACATCTCAGAAAATGTTACGTTCCAAGTGGTTTCACAGGTGTTTCAGTTAAAAACTGTATCACTCTTCTTTGGCTGAACAAATGTTGCGAGAGAACAAAGTGAGCAACATTTTAAACTTTTCTCCAAGAATAGAGGAAATGTATAGAATTTGTCATTAAGATTCATGACAATACCAAGGCACTCTAACCGAGCATCCACCTGACCCTGCCATATTGTGCATGTTCTGTGAAACATCGTAAGTGGTTCTGAGCCATGCCTCTTTCACGTCTGGCTTCGTAAGCTAACAGCATCTGACAACAGTGCACTCTCTCATCTCAACGAAGTTGTTGTATAAATTATGACAAGTTCGCTAGGGTAATAGGTTGCCATAAAATAATGCCAAAACTTTAAAAAAATAGTTATAGATAAGAATTCCTTCAACCTTCCCTTCCAAATTTTTAATATTTTTTTTATTTGTTCATGGGATGTGGGCGTCACTGGCAATGCCAGCATTTATTGTACATCCCCATGTAGTACTTATTTGGTCTCTACACAACTGGAATAAACTGGATGGTAAAACAAGTTCATTAATAAATAATAGACTTCCCTATTTATCCCCTCAAAAGGCCATTTGATCCCGTACTCCATCCTTGAGGTATTTTGCTCCACCTAGAAGCCAGTTGAAGACCGACTGAAGCTCATCTCAGCTTTGGGTTAGATGCCAGAGCAGGCAACCATGAAAATCAAAGGCAGACCCATCAAAATTTAAAAGCAGTGAAAGAAAGCAAGAGATAGCAATGGAGGTGTGATTTTGCCAGCATCCACAATGATACTGAATGGCATCAGAAGTGAAGGTCATGCTTGACCAACCTTACTGAATTCTTTGAAGAAGTAACAGAAAGAGTAGACAAGGGTAATGTAGTAGATATAATATATTTGGATTTTCAAAAGGCCTTCGATAAGGTACTGCATAGTAGATTCATGACTAAGGCCAGAGCATGTGGAATTAGGGGACAAGTAGCAGAATGGATAGCAAGCTGGCTACAAAACAGAAAACAGAGAGTAGGGGTTAAAGATTGTTACTCAGACTGGCAAAAGATGGGAAGTGGTGTTCCACAAGGATGGGTGCTGGGTCCCACTGTTGTTCACCATTTACATAAACAATCTGGACTCGGGAATCAGAAGTACAATTTCAAAATTTGCAGATGACACCAAATTGGGGATATAGTTAATACCAAGGAGGACTGTGACAAAATACAGGAAGACATTAATAAACTACCAGAATGGGCGTGTAATTGGCAAATTAATTTCAATATAGATAAGTGTGAGGTATTACATTTTGGTAGAAAGAATAAGGGGGCCACATACTGCTTGGATAATAAGAGTCTAAGTGGGGTAGAGGAGCAGAGGGATCTCGGGGTACAGATACACAAATCACTAAAAGTAGCAATGTAGGTTAATAAGGCCATAAAAAAATCAAACCAAGCACTGGGGTTCATTTCTAGAGGGATAGAATTGAAAAGCAGAGATATTATGTTAAACTTTTATAGAATGTTGGTTGGACCACACTTGGAGTACTGTGCACAGTTCTGGTCTCCATATTATAAAAAGGTTATAGAGGCACTGGAGAAGGTGCAAAAAAGATCCACAAAGATGATACCCAAACTGAGAGGATATACTTATCATGAAAGACTAAACAGGCTGGGCTCTTTTCTCTAGAAAAGAGAAGGCTGAGAGGTGATCTGATAGAGGTCTTTAAGATAATGAAAGGGTTTGATAGGGTAGACGTAGAGAAAATGTTCCCATTTGTGGGGGAGTTCAAAATCAGAGGTCATCAATATTAGATAGTCATCAATAAGTCCAATAGAGAATTCAGGGGAAACTTTTTTACCCAAAGATTGGTAAGAATGTGGAAGGCACTACCACAAGGAGTAGTTATGGCAAATATCATAGATGCATTTAAGGGGATGCTGATAGGGGTAGATGAAGTAAGGAGGGAAGGGGCTCGTGTGGAGCATAATTGCCAGCATAGACCAGTTAGATCGAATGTTTCTGTGCTGTAGATTCAATGTAACTCAATAGACATCACATAATCTCTAGGAAAGAGATTATGTTATAATGTTCATAATAATAATGGTGGAGCATATAAATGAATATTTAGTGTTATTTTTTAAAATTCTGATTAGTAGTTATTACATATTCATATTTTATGTAATTTATCCCCTGGATATTTAACATTCTCTAGATATTCAAAAGATAAACTGATAAATTTAATGGAAGATTTGATTGCAATAATGAGCAGACATCAATCTAACCTCAATTAGCTTTGTAACCTGTTGAGAACTCATTGTTATTTATTATCTCCACCTCTAAGGAGCAGAGTCTGCATACGTTACTAATTTATAGCGGTGTCCTTTCATCCTCACTCCATATACTGTGGAGGAAGTTATGTATTCACAACTGCTAAAGGTTTGACAAAGGACAAAAACAGGAAATTAGAGAGAAGCTATGTGAACTGTTCTGTCCAAAAACAACGTACATCACCAAAGTCTTTAACGGCATTCACAGCCTGAGGAAATATTTCTACCATATTTAAAAGTTTCAAACCAAAAATGTTTCCTCAACCATCTGCAACATCATGGGATTAATATGTTTCAGTCTACCAAATATGCTTTGCTGAGATTCCTACTTCAATGATACAGCCACTCCTTTTAAGTGAATACCCAACAAATAGACAATTCTCTTAAGTGATTAAAACATCCAAATCCCATTTACTCTATCCAGCTCTGCTGAACCATCTATAAATTGTATGAATTCTTTCATTTCCACAATCTGCTGAAAGATAAAATAAAGCTAGACATTAGGAAAGACTATATATTTTCAGAAATATGGTGCAGGAATATTTTCACATGATTTTATATGTATGTATATATGATTTTTTTTAAAAACCAATCTGTCAGATAAACCAGGCACTGATGACTCTTTGAAAGTAAATTCTTCTTCGACCACACAAAAGGTTACCTGGTGATATGATTGAATGAGTAAGTTGGATCACCAAGATTTCCTTTTTTGCAACAGTAATTTTTTTTATATAAAGTAGTGAATCTCCCATGGAGTCACACAGGGTGAGTTGGAGAAAATGGCTGTGCTCTTCCCTGTCTCTGTTATTATCATGATGCTTTTTGTCTCTTTGAGGGGAATTTTCAACTTCTGCCCAAAACGGATGTGAAATGGTGAGGTGTCGGCTGTTTTGCCCAAAACCGATGACGCGAGGCAGGCACATTTTGAGTTGCATGCCTTATTATCATGGGAAGGACGAGCTGTCAGTGCTACTCATGCTTTTAATTAGAGGCTCACCTACTGGGGTGGGGGGGGGGTGAAAAATCCAACAGGGCTTCCGCTACTTAAAGGCAGCCTGCACTCCCGAAAGGGGACTTGCCTTTGGATAAAGCTGCCTTCCCCACTGTGGACTTCTCTAAGATAACTGTTCCAGAGACTCCCCCCTTCCCTTTCACCAGGCCTGGATGAAATGTATCCCAGGCTGTCAAGAGATGCAAGGGAGGAAACAGCGAAGGGTCTGACCATCATTTTCCAATCCTCTCTGCCTACAGGTGTGGTGCTGGAGGACTGGAGGACTGCTAATGTTGTACTATTGTTTAAGAGGGGAGAAAGGGATAGATCGAGTAATTACAGTCCAGTCAGTCTAACCTCAGTGGTGAGCAAATTATTGGAAAAAATTCTGAGGGACAGTATTAATTGTCATTTAGAAAGGCATAGATTAATCAAGGACAGTCAGCATGGATTTGCTTAGGGAAGGTCATGTTTGACGAGCTTGATTGAATTTTTTGAGGCGGTAACAAGGAGGGTCAACGAGGGTAGCACGTTTGATGCAGTCTACATGGATTTTAGCAAGGCTTTTGACAAGGTCCCACATGGCAGTCCATGGGATCCAAGGGAAAGTGGTAAGTTGGATCCAAAATTGGCTCAGTGGCAAGAAAAGGGTAATGGTCGACAAGCGCTTTTTGTGACTGGAAGGCTGTTTCCAGTGGGGTTCCACAGGGCTCAGTACTAGGTCCCTTGCTTTTTGTGGTATATATCAATGATTTAGACTTAAATGTAGGGGGCATGATTAAGAAGTTTGCAGATGATACAAAAATTGGCCAGGTGGTTCACAGTGATGAGGAAAGCTGTAGAGCGCAGGAAGATATCAATGGATGGGTGGGCAGAAAAGTGGCAAATGGAATTCAATCCAGGGAAATGTGAGGCAATGTATTTGGGGAGGGCAAACAAGGCAAGGGAATACACAATAAATGGAAGGACATTGAGAAGTGTAGAAGAAGAGGGACTTTAGAGTGGATGTCCACAGATCCCTGAAGGTAACAGGACAGGTAGATAACATGGTTAAGAAGGCATATGGAATACTTTCCTTTATTAGTTGAGGCATAGAATATAAGAGCAGGGAGGTTATGCTGGAACTCTATAAATCACTAGTTAGGCCACGGCTAGAGTACTGCGTACAGTTCTGGTCAGCACATTACAGGAAAGATGTGATTGTACTAGAGAGAGTACAGAGGAGATTTACGAGGATGTTGCCAGGACTGGAGAATTTTAGCTATGAGGAAAGATTGGATAGGCTGGGGTTGTTTTCCTAGGAACAGAGGAGGCTGAGAGGAGATTTAATTGAGGTATATAAAATTATGAGGGGACTAGATAGAGTGGATAGGAAGGACCTATTTCCCTTAGCAGTGAGGTCAATAACCAGGGGGCATAGATTTAAAGTAATTGGTAGAAGGATTAGAGGGGAGTTGAGGAGAAATTTTTTTACCCCAGAGGGTGGTGGGTGTCTGGAACTCGTTGCCTGAAAGGGTGATAGAGGCAGAAACCCTCATCACATTTAAAAAGTACTTGGATATGCACTTGAAGTGCTGTAACCCACAAGGCTACGGGCCAAGAGCTGAAAAGTGGGATTAGGCTGGATAGCTCTTTTTTGGCCAGCACAGGCATGATGGGCTGAATGGCCTCCTTCTGTGCCATAAATTTCTATGATGGTGCTGTGGTGGTCCTGATGGAGGAGGTCACTAGGACAAAGAGGTCCTCTTCCCAGAGATGGATGCAGAGTATCCCGCCAAATAGCTTGGAAATAGTGGGCAGAAGTTGCTGAGCTTGTGAGTGCCAGAAGTTTCACACCTAGAATCTGGCAGCAACGTCAGAAGAAATTCAACGACAACCAGAGCTGCTAATGTAAGACTCCCATTCACAGCTTTCTTACAGTTTACACAACTCTGCACCACTCTACTATAGCCCCAGCACTAATAAACCTTCCCACCCACGCTTCCCATCTCCCTCCTCCAATATAAGCAACACACTTCACCACACCTCCTTCTGCTTCCACTTGCACTCTCCGGACCTGCTCCTGCCCTCCCAGTTACTGGGTCCTCTTCCCTCTTCCCCACACCTGCTGCTTGTTTTTCTCACCATGCACACTGCACTAAGCTGCCACAGACATCTTCACAATCCTTCAACAGGCTACACATTAACACGTTTAATGCTCTCCTGCTGGCCTCCCACCTTGCACCCTCTGTAAACTTGAACTCATCCAAAACTCTGCTGCTCTGCTGCCCATATCCTAACTCGCACCAAGTCCAGTTCACCCATCACCCCTGTGCTCACTGACCTACATTGGCTCTCGGTCCAGCAACGCCTCCATTTTAAAATTCTCATCCTTGTTTTCAAATCCCTCCATGGCCTCGCCCCTCCCTATCTCTGTAACCTCCTTCAGCCCTACAACACTCCGAGATCTCTAAGCTCCCCCAATTCTGGCCTCTTGCGCGTCCCTGATTTTCATCGCTCCACCATTGGCGGCCGTTCCTTGCTGCCTAGGCCCTTAGCTCTGGAATTCCCTCCCTAAACCTCTCCTTCTCACTCCCCTCCTTTAAGACACTCCTTAAAACCTACCTCTTTGACCAAGCTTTCGGTCACCTGTCCTAATATCTCCTAACTGGCTCGGTGTCAAATTGTTTTGATAACGCTCCTGTGAAGGAGCCATATAAATGCAAGTTGTTGTTGTTGACTTCATACAATTTTCATGTGTCCGGGGCAGCCACCTAAAATAGGAATTGGGCCCCTTCCCTATGCTAATGAGGAGTCCAATGACTTCTTGAGAAGCCCTCAGGGAAATTGGGCTGCCCTGAGTGGAGCAGGTGCTGGGTCTGCTCCACTCAGCTTTTGTTGGCCTGGATGTGGCCTAGTAAGCAGCCACAGCCAAAAAGGTATGTGAAATTTAAAAAAACATTTTAATGTGGACTGCTCCTTCCGACTCCACAGCACTCCTGATGGCCGCTGCTGTCCATTATCGAAACCCACTCTCCTGCTGTCCTCCCCCTCCCAGGGACTTACTTGAGGCTAGTGCCAGCAGTTCACCTGGAATATTAAGATGAGGCCCATGGCTCAATTTTGTGCTGGCCTTGGGCCTCTCAGTTCAGAAAGCCCCCCTGAAGACGTGCCTAGATGAATTTTTACCCATATTGTATAAAGGCCAGTCTAACAAATTCTAACAGCAAAGTATTGTTGCTCTTTTCCACTACTCAGAGTGGGAAAAGGGTCACTAACAGATCTGTTGGGTTATTTCTGGCAGTTAAGCTCACAAGTTCAATAAATGCAACTGACTTTTAACTTAAAAACTTATATGATGGCAGGCAGTATTTATTCTCTGACAGTAGAATATTTAGTGTTGTCATGCTGGATGATTTTATAGAAATTGTTGGGTAGATTTTCTTTACTTTAAGCATATCTAAAATCTGCCCAAAATATCCTTACATCAGACTCCATAGAATTTACCATACTCTCCTGTCTCAATGTCTTGTATAGAATTCAGTGTGACTTTCTAAGTGCAATATTGCCTGGCAGCCTTGATGCTTTATGGACAATTCAGCATCTTCCCAACTGCCATGGATGTTTAATGTTAATCTTCTAGTAATTCTCTCATTGCTGTTGATGTCTCTACAGATCCCAACATTTGCTGTTGCCCTCAATTGTTTCCAGAAGATCGAATCACTTTGCTGGTGACTAATGCCGACAGGCTTTTGTTGTTGTTATTGATGTTCTGTGATGAAGTATTGTGCCCACAGATAAGAGGACTTTACAGAACTTTTAACATGCTGTGGGCAGCTTGTCGAAAACTGACTTTACAATACAGACCACCTTCCAAATTGGCGATGTAAGAGGGTGGCACATCAGTTGAAACATAAAATTATTTTGTAGCCTCGGGTTGTAGCGTGTAACATTTATATCATAAATATACCACAAACATGTGACAAGACTGACAGCCCCTAGATTTGAAGTTTCATCTGAATTCTAAGTAATCTTGCAGTGAATACAGGACATAGTTCTGCTTAAAAACTGCTCAAATAAAGATGTCAATTTTCTGAGGTCCCCATGGGTGGCGCGAGGCCTCACTGGCGGCCAATTTTACAATGGGTAATTTTGATAGTAATGAAGAGGTAGTGATGCTGGCAAACAAACCTCCCCCTTACCCTATGTAAATTATTCAAATCAGGTCCCATGCTGAATTTCACAAGTTCAGAGTGGCCTGGCCCCCACATGCTGCGCACCCATATCAAATGGGCACAAGAGCATTTCTCTGTACATTGAACATCTTGCCTACTTTTTTGTCCCTCAACATTTTTGCTCAGATCTTCATTTTACTAAGATACACTTTCCTGGATCCTTCGCAAATTTAGTCGCATTACAAATGACAGAAAAACAAGTTGGGAGGATGAGACCGCACCTGGAATACTGCATACAGTTTTGGTGTCCATACTTAAGAAAAGACATACTTGCTCTCGAGAAGTACAAAGAAGGTTCACTTGGTTAATCCCGGGGATGAGGGGGCGGACATATGAGGAGAGGTTGAGTAGATTGGGACTCTACTCATTGGAGTTCAGAAGAATGAGAGGCGATCTTATTGAAACATATAAGATTGTGAAGGGGCTTGATCAGGTGGATGCGGTAAGGATGTTCCCAAGGATGGGTGAAACTAGAACTAGGGGGCATAATCTTAGAATAAGGGGCTGCTCTTTCAAAACTGAGATGAGGAGAAACTTCTTCACTCAGAGGGTAGTAGGTCTGTGGAATTTGCTGCCCCAGGAAGCTGTGGAAGCTACATCATTAAATAAATTTAAAACAGAAATAGACAGTTTCCTAGAAGTAAAGGGAATTAAGGGTTACGGGGAGTGGGCAGGAAATTGGACATGAATTTAAATTTGAGGTTAGGATCAGATCAGCCATGATATTATTGAATGGCGGAGCAGGCTCGAGGGGCCGATTGGCCTACTCCTGCTCCTATTTCTTATGTTCTTATAAGAATTCTTTGGCTATTCCAATAACATTACATGAATTGGACGAGGGGAATCAATTGATGAGAACACATCAGCCTAATCTTTCCAACCCACCCTAGATTGGAGTGGGATTTCAGCCCCTCCTGGAGATACCTCGCTGACTTGAACCTTATTTCTCGCCCTTGGATCATTTACCTATGGGAACCAGTCTCATGCCACAAAGGGAACAGAAACTTGAGGGCTGCCTGTCAATTCCCCCCCCACCCCCGACAAATTTTCACTTTACTGATAGGTCCTGTGCAGGTCTATGCTCTGAGAGCACTCGCACTGGCCTCTCTTCAATTTTTGGCCCAAAATCCTCTCTGCCAATCTCTGAATGCTAGACTTCAGCACATGCCAGATAAGCTAGTTTGCAGTACATTGCAGTACAAAAAGTGACTGATGTCATGCTTGCCAGGGGCAACATCTTAATCACCTTTCCAGTGAAAAAGAGACACCAACAGGAAAGGGCACAGAACCGTTACTGCTTGGCAGGCATCCCAAATGCCCAGGGCATTATAGATACAACCCATGTGGCCATCGGAGCTCCACATGTCAACCCTAATATATCAACACAAAGGAATTCTATTCCATAAATGTGCAAGTTGTTTCAGACCAGAGAAATATCATCCTGCACACTAATGTCTGGTATCCAGGCAGTTGCCTTGATACTTTTATTTTGTAGCAGTGCACGATGCCTGCAGGGCTAACCATTCATACCATCTTAAGTCATCCATCCTGAAAAAATAGCTTACATTCCCAGTATCATGTCATCCAATTGACTTAACAACAGCGACTTGCATTTATATATCGCCTTTAATGTAGGAAAATGTCCCAAGGCGCTTCACAGGAGTAGATTCAGACAAAATTAACATCGAGACAAAGGACCAGTGACTAAAAGTCTGATCTAAGAATTACATCGAACATCCAGCACAGAAACGGGCCATTCGGCCCAACTGGTCTATGCTGGTGTTTATGCTCCACACGAATTTTTTAAGTTTCCCACGAGCCTCAATAGGTTTTAAGGAGAGTCTTAAAGGAGGAGCGACGACAGAGAGGCTTGAAGAGTGAATTCCGGGAACAGTCTGGTTCGTCTCTGCTACCTTACCCAGAAGATCATTCCAAGTGTTGATAACGCTGCATGAAGAAATTTGCCCTGACATTTGTCCTAAGCTTTCCTTCAATCAGTTTTAACCTATGCTTCCATGTTCTAGAATGCGCACATACCTTGAATACTACTTCCTAATGTACATTGCATTTTACTTTTTTCAACTTTGCTGGTGTCCTTCATCATATGCCTGTACTCTTTATTATGGTTTCTCAATTAAAAAATAAGGCAAGAGGCACACATCCAGAAAGAAAGACTTTCACTTATATATCGCCTTTCACGACCTCAGGATGTCCCAAAGCGCTTTACAGCCAATGAAGTACTTTTTGAAGTGTAGTCACTGTTGTAATGTAGGAAACACAGCAGCCAATTTGCGCACAGCAAGGTCCCATGAACAGCAATATGTGAATGACCAGATAATCTGTTTTAGTGATGTTGGTTGAGGGATAAATATTGGGCAGGATACCAGGGAGAACTCCCCAGCTCTTCTTCGAAATAATGCTGTGGGATCTTTTATGTCCACCTGAGAGGGCAGACGAGGCCTCAGTTTTTAACGTCTCACCCGAAAGACGGCACCTCCTAAAAATTAGTTTAAACTGAACCCAATATGTTTCAACACATTTAATTGATCAAACCTGAAATGAAAAAATTTGTCCAAAAGGCAACTTGACAGTGCAGCACTCCCTCAGTACTGCACTGCACAGTTCAAAAATAATTCTCATATTCAGTCACAGAAGGAAATACCATCTGAGACAATTCACACATCATTAAGTAAATGATTCAAGATATGCCATAAATAAATATAAAAGTGTAAACCCAGCAGTCACATATCTCCACTCCTTAGAAAATAGTCCAACCTGAAATGTCAGATTAAATGTGGCATTACAACTAATAAAGCACTATGTTCATGCTGGTAAGGTAATGAACAGTCGACAATAGATTACAGTCTTACAGTATCACCCAACTTGGATCAAAGTGAGGGCCCAAAGGCGATATCTTTCAGTGCTGCATTTTTCTTTTTCTTCCTTTAACCATCCGAGTACAAAACCCACAGTGGAATCATTACAGCTTAACGTCCTCTTCCATTCACTGCATTTGTTGACCAAACATTTTTCTAAGGCCTTCATGGCATATTGGTTAAATATGCTGGGCCCGAAATTCCTTAGGTCGTGTACCCGACGGTTAAACTGGGATCATGCCTGACAGTGCCCTTCAACACTAACCCTGCTAGAGTTTGAGCAGTCAGCAGCTATGCATATCATTTGCATAGGGTAGGTGGGGGCAAGCACCACAGGGCGCTTCTCTGGTGCCACCTGCCAATGTGCCCATGGAAGCTCCCACGAATGTCTGCCCTTGGGAGGGAAGAGGATTGCCCACGCCCACCCCCTGAACCTGCCATACATTCCCCTGGGCTCCTGGCCTGGACCCCACCAGTGGGGAGCTTATATGCCTGTGTGGGGCCCAGTACACCTTCACAAACTCAGTATACCAGCTGCTATATAAGTGCCAGGTCCCGACTGAGAAGCAAGAGTAGGAACGATCAGCTTAGGGAGTCACTGCCCTGGCCCCATTCCCTGGCTGTCATTTGCCTTGTAAGGGAGGGATGGAAGTTCTGTCCGTTACAAGCCACTTAACAAATACCCATAAGCAACACATACCCAGCTTAACTGGTCTCCACCATTAACCTGGGAGTTTCGCCGATCTGCCCCTTGAGTTACATCTGCCAAATCTCCATGGAATTTCAGGACCGCTGTTTTTAATTTTCTGATTCTCAAATAATGAATATAGCCTGGAAGAGAACATTGTAAACTTAAATACAGGACAATACTTACGTATTACTACTATTGTCTTTCCAATTTTGCAACAAGGAGCTGGGAGCTTCTTAAATAATCATCCTACTTGTATGTATTGTAGATTATCACTTGTGCTGTAGAATATTTTGCCCATAACTTTGTTCTTATAAATCACTTAATTGTGAACAAATCTGATCATATTTTAGACTATAGAAAGTAGTCTAGCTTGTGATATTTCCACCTTTGAGATTGACAGGAAATATGTGGATATCCTAAATGCTCTCCAGTAAACAATAGTTGTATTAATTGTTAAATCAGGTCTTTGCTAACACTATGGCAAAGGATGCAGGTTTCGGCTAATAAGGGACTTGTCCTGTTTTCAGAAACTATTGCAAACTGTTTGCATGAGGAAAAGGAGTTGGATAAAGCTCAAATTGTAACGTTGACACCATGAAGTCAATTCTCTGAGTACGTGCCACTAGCAGCAGCACATGTCAAAAATCTGGGTGTGTGCTGGCCACAATTTTCCAACCATTTCTGATTTGTGCTGCTGGTGGGCAAGCGTGGAATTGTAAAATTATCCCTAAGGAGTGTAAGCTGGGCCCAGCAACTAGACATGGGCTAGATGGAAAAATAGCCCAGGTACAATGATAGGATATAGCCAGAGGCAGTTGTAACACCAACAGACTTTTGACATTGTTTAAGCTGCAGTAAGCCTCCACTTAAAGTTCATTTTTGTTAACTCGTTAATTTTTAATTAACTGTCTATTTGGACCAAGTAGTCTTGCATTAGAAAGTCAGCATCACGAATCTGATTGTCCTGAGGCGACATAACACTCAAATTTACCTGCCAAGTTATGTTAGCTTTTCTCAAGGTTATCCCTTGAACTGTTGAAGTCCAACTATTTCAGAAGTGCATTATTTATGAGAGTGGGACACAGATCCTAAGTGCTATTGACTGCACATAAATGAAATCAGTAATAAATATATGTACAAATGTTAATGCCATCCTAGAGCCATTTTGTATAAACCTGTACAGGTTTTCTCATTGAAAGGGTTAAAACTTTAGGTGGAACTGCTGACACACAGGGCTCGATTTTAGGATCGTGTTTCCGGCGGGTTCCCAGCAGGGCGGCCCCGAAAATCCCGATATCTGGTCACGTGACCGGATCGCGACGAAATCCCGGCCACTTCCGGGTACCGCGCTGACGTGCGGGGCTGCGCGCGCAAGCCCCGCTGGTGGGAATCCCGCAGGCAATTAAAGCCAGTGGGGTTCCACTTGAGAGTACTTACCTTGCTCGTTGTGGTCAGTTAATGAGCTGAAGCAGCTGTCAAAAGAGGAAGTGTGGGATTTTAGGTTCAAGGCAGTGAGTTTCACACACTGGGGGAAACAGTCCCTCTCCAACCAGGCGTGTTGCAGCCAGCAGCCTGTGGCAGGTGCCAAGGTGCGCTCCACGGGGGAGAGCCCTCACCCACGCAGGAGGCTACCGCGTCACATAGGGCAACCCCTGCCCTCCACCACCCCCCGCCAAGCCAGAGGAAAGACTGACACAAAACCGCAGCCCCAGTCCGAGGAACCACCCACCTACCCTGCACAACCCCTCAGACCAACACCTGCCAGATGGGTGGTGCGTTGACATCGTCGGAGGACGAACAAGATGACCAGCCCCAGCAGCCTTGCAGTCCACGCCGTCCGCCTCGGAGATGTGGGGCCCCCCAACACGGTGCGGTGGCACACCCACCTGCACAGCAGGAGGGAGGGCAACCGCAGAGAGAGATGCGTCGCAGGAGGCACTACCCTCCGCACAGGGTGTACAGAGCAAGGCTCAGCTTCATGGACCTCTCCGAGGAGCAGTGCATACGTCGGCTCAGAGTCAATCGCCAGGTAGTCGCCGACATCTGCAGCCTCCTTAACGACGAGCTGCTCCCTGATGGACCAAGCAGCATCTTCCTACCTGTTGCCGTCAAAGTCACCACTGCCCTCAACTTCTTCGCATCCGGTTCCTTCCAGGGTGCCACCGGGGACATCACCGGGGTCTGTCAGTCCTCTGCACACAAATGCATAAGGCAGGTCACCGATGGGTTGTTCCGCAGGGCCTCGCACTACATCAACTTCGCCATGGACGAGCGCAGCCAGATGGAGAGGGCGGTTGGATTCCATGCCATGGCCGGCTTCCCACGGGTGCAGGGTGTAATCGACTGCACCCACATCGCAATACGGGCACCTCCGCATGAGCCAGGGCTGTTCATCAACAGGAAGGGGTATCACTCCATGAACGCCCAGCTCATCTGTGACCACCGCCAGAGATTCCTACACGTGTGCGCCAGATACCCCGGCAGCTGCCACGATGCCTTCGTCCTCAGGGAGTCCGCCGTCCCGCCCATCCTGCAGGCACCCAACGCCGGCAACGGCTGGCTCCTCGGCGACAAGGGGTATCCCCTACACACGTGGCTCATGACACCTCTGAGGAACCCAATCACCGAGCCGGAGCGTCGGTACAATGACAGCCACACTGCTACCAGGTCTACAATTGAGCAGACCATAGGGCTTCTCAAGATGCGCTTCAGGTGCCTTGATCGTTCTGGGGGAGCGCTGCAATACACACCATTCAGAGTTGGACGAATCATAGTTGTCTGCTGTGCCCTGCACAACATGGCCCAACAGAGAGGGGTGCCGCTGGAGGAGGCCCCATCCACAACCGCCACCCACATTGAGGACGGCGAGGGCGAGGAGGAGGAGGAGGAGGAGGAGGCGGAGGAGGCAGAGGAGGAGGACGCACCAGAGGATAGTGGACGACCCATGCGCCGAACCACGACTCACCGGGATGGTCGCCGGGCCAGGGAGGCACTCATACGTCAACGGTTCTCCTAGAGTCAGACACTGCGAGGCGCTCGCATCTCCTCACCTGCACATGCGAGCGGCCATACCAGCCCCCTCCACTGAAGAGTGTTGCCAGTAATCCTGCACCCACAGCAGTGTGCCCAATGGGTGGCAGCAGGTGTTCGCCGTCATGATGGCCTCCACGGAACGCACCTATTGCACAGGCCGCGGAAGAATGGACGAGAGGTGGCAGGAGTGGTGAGAATAGAGTATTTAATATCTCCAATGTGACATTATATAAAAAAAAATGTACAAATTAATAAACACCCTGGTGTATTCCCTTTGTGATTATAACGCCTTTGCAATTCTTTTCCGGGAACCCTTACGTGGTGCTACCCCTGTGGCTCCAGCAGAGGTAGTGGCAGGTTGCTCGTGTTCTTGCCTTGACCGGGTAGATGCTTTTGGCGGACGGCCCCTGGGTTTCGGTGCCCGTGACGGCACCTCCACAGACTGCTCCTCCTGCACCGGGGCAGGGGCAGACTCGGCCACCTGGAGAGGAGGCACCATTGCGGGTACTGGTTGAGAGGTGGGCGACTGGTGGGACGTGGGGGCGCCTTGAGAAGCGTCCCCGCTTCCATGTCCCCAGTCACCATCATCCCTCTCTTGGCCTCGGCCCACATCACCCCTTCCACCCTGCTGGACGGCAATTTGGATGGCATGTGTGAGGCCTTGCAAGGCCACCCCTAGTGTATCCGTCAGCCTGTTGATGGCGGCGGAATGTTGCTCACCCTGAATCCGTACAGACGTTGTCAGGGCCTGCATGGACTCGATCTGGAGCTGTGCGTGACGCTCGAGGGAGGCCAGCCTGTCCTCCACCGCAGACAGTCCCGCACCTACCCGCGACACTGTGTCGCCGGTACCCTCCTGTGCCTGCGCCACCAATGCCCGCATGCAGGAGTTGGACTCCTCCATCGCCTGCGCTATTGTGGACAATGCGCGCGGCACCTCTCCCAGTACCTCAGCAATTAGCTGGTGCCCCTCGACGACTCTCCTTTTCACTGGTGGCCCCCTGGGTTCAGCATCTGGGTCCGGCTGAGCAGAGCCTGGAGATGAGTGCTCCCTCCGTCGCGGACCCTCCGCAGCTGCCCCTGCCACCAGGGTCTGCTCATGCTCACTCGTGCGCGGTGACTCACCAAGTGCTACCCCAACTAGTTGGCGAGGGGGACCCACCGAGGTGCGTGTCTCTGCGCTGGTGGATGGTTGGCTCTGATGTGACGATGGACCCTCAGAGACCGCCATGTCCTCTGAGGAATCGCCCTCCACGATCACTTCACACACAGACGGACCTGCAAGAGAACAGAGGGCACTTTGAGGCATGTGGACCAACTTGACAGTGCGCCTGATGGCAGGTGATGATACGGTAGCTCGCGATCATGGGTGTTGAGTGTCAGCTTTCCCTTACCGGCCGTTTCGGCAGCGACACACTCGCCATCAGCCACCGACAGGCAATGTCGCGTGCGGGCGAGGTCGAGCGCCTCCACCTCGGCGTCGGTGAGCTCCACCACTTGCGGCGGCCCACCTCCGGTGCGTGCCCTTTCCCGATCGTTCTTGCTTCTCTTCTCCTGTGAAGGCAAAACACAGAGGTGTGAGTGGGTGCGTATTGCATCGTGAGACGCATCGAGCATCGGTGTGGTTGGGTTGAGCGTGGCGCGGATGGATGGGAGGATGCGTGGGCCACGTGCCCATCCCATTGCATGGGGATTGGGGTGTGTGGTAGTGTTCGGGTGGGGTCAGGGACGGTGGGTACTTGCGTGCACGGCGAGGATGGTGAATGAGTGGCTGTGAGGATTGCTGATGGAGCGCAGTGGTGGCTGTGCAGGAGGGGTTGTGATCTGTTTGGCGTGATGGTGGGGACGGGATGTGGGAGGGTGCGTTGGTGTACTCACCTTGCCAGACCTAGTCAGGTCATTGAAGCGCTTGCGCACTGCTCCCAAGTCCTTGGGGTGTTGCCCCTGCTGCTCACCTCCGCCGCCACCTCTGCCCATGCCTTCCTGGTGGCGGCGGCAGGGAACTTGCGTCCATCTTCTGGGAAGAGCGTTTCCCTCCTCCTCCTCACGCCCTCCAGCATCAGCTGCAGTGCCAGGTCTGAAAAACGGGGCGCAGCCTTTCCCCTTGGCTGAGCCATCGTCTCAAACCTCTTGATTGCAGCAGGAGGGGCTTTGAGAGACTGCCCCTATAAGTGGAGCTCCTACATCGCGTCGATGGTACTGCGCATGCGCAGCCGGCCGGCACGCATCTGGGGAGCGGAGAACCCGGAAGCAGGGCTTAATCAGGTCAATTATCCCGCGATCGTGTGGGGGACGCACACGATTAGCCGTCCGCGTTTTCCACGCTCCCGGAGGACCACCCGCTGGGAACCCGCAGGCCTGCTAAATTCGAGCCCACAGAAACTGGATTTAAGACAGTCTAATATTGATTTTAAAAAATCAGCTGAAAAGAATGAAACTTTTGTTTGTTAGATGTTTTCCAGAGTAGTGTGACTTCACTCATATCAATTGATTTTAACCAATAAACCATCAAATTTGGATTTCTTTGACCATCTTGTCCTTCTGTGTGATGTCATGGAATTCGCTTCCGTTGGAGTCAACGGTAAGATAAATCGGGTGAAATTCATCCCCTGGAGCTTCGACAATTCCATCCTCCTGTTGGACTAGCCAGCATCGAAATAATGAAATGAACGACCTGTGTGCAGTAATAGCACCTGTTACATTGAGAATAGTGTAACTTGGAGGGCACCTGTACAATATCATTGAAGATATCCCTGAAAGGTGATGGAATTAGCACTAGCTGGCATATAGAAATGTCATGTAGAAAGCAAAAAGTGAAATAAAGTCTGCATATGGGAAGACTCGAATGGAAGAGTGTCAATGGAAGGCAGCAACACGGAGGAGAACATGACAATGAGGTCTTATGGCATTTATGGCCGGCCTGCAATGGTGATTGACTGACCAATCATTCTGACCAAAGTAGTTTAAGTTGAATTAAGCAATTCATATATGTGAAACAGTATTCAAAACAAACTACAAAATTACACTGAGATATGTCTGATGATGTTTTTTTTTTATTCGTTCATGGGATGTGGGTGTCACTGGCGAGGCCGGCATTTATTGCCCATCCCTAATTGCCCTTGAGAAGGTGGTGGTGAGCCGCCTTCTTGAACTGCTGCAGTCCGTGTGGTGAAGGTTCTCCCACAGTGCTGTTAGGAAGGGAGTTCCAGGATTTTGACCCAGCGACGATGAAGGAACGGCAATATATTTCCAAGTCGGGATGGTGTGTGACTTGGAGGGGAACGTGCAGGTGGTGTTGTTCCCATGTGCCTGCTGTTCTTGTCCTTCTAGGTGGTAGAGGTCACGGGTTTGGGAGGTGCTGCCGAAGAAGCCTTGGCGAGTTGCTGCAGCGCATCCTGTGGATGGTACACACTGTAGCCACAGTGCGCCGGTGGTGAAGGGAGTGAATGTTTAGGATGGTGGATGGGGTGCCAATCAAGCGGGCTGCTCTATCTTGGATGGTGTCGAGCTTCTTGAGTGTTATTGGAGCTGCACTCATCCAAGCAAGTGGAGAGTATTCCATCACACTCCTGACTTGTGCCTTGTAGATGGTGGAAAGGCTTTGGGGAGTCAGAAGGTGAATCACCCACCGCAGAATACCCAGCCTCTGACCTGCTCTCATAGCCACAGTATTTATATGGCTGGTTCAGTTAAGTTTCTGGTCAATGGTGACCCCCAGGATGTTGATGGTGGGGGATTCGGTGATGGTAATGCCATTGAATGTCAAGGGGAGGTGGTTAGACTCTCTCTTGTTGGAGATGGTCATTGCCTGGCACTTATCTGGCGCGAATGTTACTTGCCACTTATCAGCCCAAGCCTGGATGTTGTCCAGGTCTTGCTGCATGCGGGCTCAGACTGCTTCATTATTTGAGGGGTTGCGAATGGAACTGAACACTGTGCAATCATCAGCGAACATCTCCATTTCTGACCTTATGATGGAGGGAAGGTCATTGATGAAGCAGCTGAAGATGGTTGGGCCTAGGACGCTGCCTTGAGGAACTCCTGCAGCAATGTCCTGAGGCTGAGATGATTGGCCTCCAACAACCACTACCATCTTCCTTTGTGCTAGGTATGACTCCAGCCACTGGAGAGTTTTCCCCCTGATTCCCATTGACTTCAATTTTACTAGGGCTCCTTGGTGCCACACTCGGTCAAATGCTGCCTTGATGTCAAGGGCAGTCACTCTCACCTCACCTCTGGAATTCAGCTCTTTTGTCCATGTTTGGACCAAGGCTGTAATAAATATGTGTTAAAAAATATAAAGAACTGACCTGTTACTGCCTGTACAGAAATAAAACTAGTAGAGACAGATATTCCTCTTCCTATTCCTGTGCATATGAAATCACATGGGTATGCAAATAGAGGAAAATCAAGTGGGGTGGACCCTGTCCAATTTTCCATACATTTAAATTAATGGACTGAAAATCTTGTGGGTTTCCTCATGGGCATGTGATCCTCCCCACCTGGTTTTTGACCTGTTCGTTGTACCCAGATAATCCAATATGCCCAGGCGCAGATGCAAGAAAATCTGCCCCCTAGTGAACATGCAGGCAAAATCCTAGGTTTTCCAATTTGTTTCACCCCCCCCCCCAAAAAAAATGGGTGCAAATTGGCTGAAACCGACTGGAAATTTGGGTGGGGTACTGCCATGCTGTTTGTCCACCTATTTAGCGCCCAATGTGAGTTTCCGTCAGTATTTTCTTTTGGCGCCAGTTGCAACCATTATTTTGATAGTTTGCATATGTAAATGAGGCCATAATGTAATATTAGAATCCTTCACATAATTTACAAGCACTTGTGTCACGACATCACTCTTTCTTCAACTCACCCTTTTAAAATGGGCTTCCAGGTTCCTGAGGTCTGAGTTGTTAGTGGAAGTGCTTTTAAAGAGCCTTGCCTAAAGATTCAAGGAGAATTCACATCCCATTTGTTAACTTTCTTTCTCGTGTTCTTTTTATCTTTTCTTCTAGTTACTTAGGTGTTCAGGTACTTTTTTTGGCAATTGTTGTGCCGATGCCATGTTTGATCCCAAACTTGTTAATGGCACCACACTGGACTTTTCTTTATTTGTTCTCAGGATGTGGGTGATGCTGGCAACGCCATATTTATTGTTCATCTCTAGTTGCTCTGAAAAGGTTGTGGCGGGCCTTCTCCTAGAATAGCTACTGTCCTTATGGCTCCCATAATGATGTTAGGTTGTGAATTCCAGAATATTGACCCAGCAACGATGAAGGGTTGCCCCACCGGAATCACTTGTATATATGTTTTTTTGGAGGAAGAAGAGGTGATCCAGCAGCAGGTTGCAAGATAGATCAACTTGCATCAGAGGTGCTCTGTGCCCATCCATCCTTACATTCTCATTTACAGGTATATATAGTTCCAATTGACAAAGAAGCAGAGCTTGTGCAGTTTATAATTCAGAAGGGAGACTGTGGCTGAGGTGTGCCACATCTTGCAAAGTGACTGCAGCCAAACTCATTCACATTCACATGCACAGCACTGTGTATGATTTTAAAAGACACAAACTCTTAATTTCTATTCCTCTAGATCATTCAAAGTTGCCACAGGTAACACCACCCACATTAGTTAATCTGTAGTACTGCAGATATGGATGCACAAAGCAAGTAATGGGTGACTTGTTTACTCGAGCAAGCAACTTCATCTCCTTCCCCATAGGCAACAGCATTAGACGGTTGTGCAGTTTTACAATAGCAGGACACCCGAAGATCCGGAGGGTTTATAGATTATATCCATCTAACCCTACGTGCTCCTTTGCAGAATGCCAACCTACATTGAGTTACATTGAATTACATTGAATCTACAGCACAGAAACAGGCCATTTGGCCCAACTGGTCAATGCTGGCATTTATACTCCACATGAGCCTCTTCCCTCCCTACTTCACCTACCCCTATCAGCATACCCTTTTATTCCTTTCTCCTATGTGTGCTATCTAGCTCCCCCTTAAATGCATCTATGATATTTGCCATAACTACTCCTTGTGGTAGTGCCTTCCACATTCTTACCAATCTTTGGGTAAAAAAGTTTCCCCTGAATTCCCTATTGGATTTATTAGTGACTATCTTATATTGATGACCTCTAGCTTTAGACTCCCCCACAAGTGGAAACATTTTCTCTACGGCTATCCTATCAAACCCTTTCATTATCTTAAAGACCTCTATCAGATCTGGGTATCCTGGAATACATCCCAGCTAAGGTTTCAACAATCATGGTAGTGTGCCACAGGTTACATAACTGTATCTTACAAAGAAGCATTATTATGGAGGCCTTGAAGTAGAAAGACCCCAATGTACAGCAAGGGGACCACCAAGTGACCAAGAGAAGCAAGAGGAGCCTGAAGAAGGTGCAGAACGGAATATGAGAGCCACTCAGCAAGATCTCATAAATGAGACATCTTAACTTGCAAACGTGCCCACTGCATTAATAGTCTGTCTACATCTTCCTCATGTTCACCACAAATATGCCTTCACCTACAGTAACTTAAATCTTCTAACCAACTCACATCTCCCATTCCTGACAACTGTTCAGTCATTCTTACAAACTTTTTCAAGAGCACTCAATGGCAACAAGCTCAATGAAGCCCTGCTGCATGGTTCACTCTGGCTGATCCCCACCCATGTTTAAACCGGAAGAGATAGCCCACTCCACTTTGAAACCCCAAGCTTCTGTGGCAGCAGTCTGAGCACTCACGGGAGAATCTTCGAATGACTTTAGGGTTTCTGAAATGGTGGGCTCTGCTGTAGATATCCCTGAAGTTGCCACATGCTGCATGGTGTATTACAAAACTTCAATGTTGCAAGACTGTTTTGCAAAGCTGTACACATGTGGCAGTGGACTTCATACTGCTTGGTCTCGAATGACTGTGCCAACATATGATGATTGGAAAGCATCCCTCTTTTGAGGGCAGGCCCTATGAAGTCCAGATTCCTGGGCTCATTAACTGAGGATGAACATGAGCTGGGCCTTTATTTAGCAGGTTTCTTCTCCTCCTTGGCTACTGGTTGCTCCTGCTCACTTGTTTTCTGTTTCTCATCCACTGCAAACCCCTTTTCCTCACTATCTAAATCCCCTAGGGTAGATGGATTTGAGCTAGCACTCAAGAGGGATAGAGTGAATAATGAGGCGTGGTGTGCAGTGCTTGCAAACACAGTGTCACTGGGGTCTGACTCTGCTTCCTCTCACTCCTAGAGAAAGGCAAGGAATCTTACAACACCAGGTTATAGTCCAACTGTTTTATTTGAAAAATCACAAGCTTTTGGAGGCTTTCTCCTTCGTCAGGTGAGTGTAGGATTCCCACACTCACCTGACGAAGGAGAAAGCCTCCGAAAGCTTGTGATTTTCAAATAAAACAGTTGGACTATAACCTGGTGTTGTAAGATTCCTTGCATTTGTCAACCCCAGTCCATCACCGGCATCTCCACATCATGGCTACTAGAGAAAGAAAATAGTAAGAAATGTTACAATAAAAGCTCTCATGAGGACACCATCATAAAGTACTTCAGTATATGCTTTATCACTAATGAATGAATGAGTGACTAGGATAAGGAGAAATTAAAGGAGAAAGTGCTTCGCATAAATACTGAACTGGGGTCACTTGTCCTATTTCACCATCTTCAGCCCCCTCTCTAGCCTTTCATTTGAGGAATTGCAAGGCTTCCTCCTCATACGGAGTTTGTGCACAAATGTAAAGGGGGGGGGGGGGGTGGGGGGTTCCACTCCTGTGGGTACTGTCTCTCTTTTGTTATAGGCTGTCTTCTTCTGCAGCCAGAGTAGAAGAAATAAGAAGTTGCAATTGTCATGATAATATACAGTGAGATCCAAGTGTCAGCAGGCAGCCCACTATAGTTGTGATGGCATGTACATGTATTGTGCAGCTACATTAGTCTGAATGCATGTAACGGTATGAATGAAGGAACATTTCCACAAGAAGGTTTGTGATGCTAAGGGCATCTTGTGTAAATCAATAACTCTGGCAAGCTTTGAAAGTATTTTAAGACAGTGTGAGGAGGAGGTAATTGTAGGCGTCAAAGGTGGTTAGTATGCTGAATTAATGGAAGGTAATAATGGGTTCTCTTACCTTACCTAATCTGGTAAGGTTGCTAGACTTTGGTTCCAGGTACATGGTATGTTAATCATGCCATTCATGCTGGTGCCACTTTCTCTTATTCATGTTGTCACCTCCACTCCCCCATACCTCACTTTCTTGCTCAGAATTTTTATGGCTCCATCAAAGACACAGGCATTTAATGCCCTGCAAAACAGCTTGCAGACATGTTTACAAAACAAAGGGTGCTTTGCAATCCACTATGCCTGCCCATTTAAGCTGCCGCAGCACATAATTTTCCACCTTGCGATGGATGATCTGCCAATCACAGGTGTTTTCCATGTTGGGAGCTCCCCGAGATGACACAAATGATGCTAATCCTGGAAACAGACGTGGGGTCAGCGCACTGTGGGTAGAGAATGTTCTTCTGTCACCGCTCCACTTCTGGTTGGGCTTACATCCGATCAGAACATCTGGGCTAAGGGCTCAGCACTTTCTGCAAGCATTTTGTTCAAACCTATATATTAATGTTTCTGCCAGTGAAAGACTAAACTGGGTTTTACATGGACTGACATCAATATAAATCCATCCAAAGAAAACGAAAAGGCTTTCACTACTGAGAGAAATGTGACTGCATCATTGTCAGAATAAATTTTAGCACACAGAAACTTGCATCTGATGAAGCAAAATGAGATGCACAACAATGCACTCTTGAAACTGATAACTGCAGTAATGCATTTGTATTCAGGCACAGCTTTTTGTCACTACTATTTCATTCAATCCTGCATCATGTAATGGTTCTATCCATCAGTTCTATCCATCCTCTTTAAATAGTCATGCATTATGGAACATCTGAGGGGCATCAAATATATTTTTATTTGAGCATAACAACATTTAAAAAGACGTTTTAATTTGCATTTTATACAACAAAAGAAACAATTTTGCCATGAATTTTATGACATATTGTGAAGATTTATTCCAAAGTGTAAGTTTGGCTCAATTGCTGGCACTCTTGCCTACGTCAGAAGGTTGTGGGTTGAACCCTTACTTGAGGACATGATCACACAATTCACTTTGAAAGTTCAGTGCAAAAATGAGGAAATGCTGCATTGTCAGAAGCTGTGGGTTGAATTTCCAGGCCTCCCACACGGCAGAAGTGGGGCGGTAGTGCCCTTAAAATGCCATGGAAAGCCCAGAGCCGGCAGGATCTCCCGGGTTGCCTGATTTCTGCCTGTAGCCTGCTGGTGCTGGCCTGATGCTAATGAGGTCTGGCTACCCTCCTGCCAAGATTATCGGCCCAACCATCTTCAGCTGCTTCATCAATGACCTTCCCTCCATCAGAAGGTCAGAAATGGGGATGTTCGCTGATGATTGCACACTGTTCAGTTCCATTCGCAACCCCTCAGATAATGAAGAAGTCCGTGCCTGCAAGCAGCAAGACCTGGACAACATCCAGGCTTGGGCTGATAAGTGGCAAGTAACATTCACGCCAGACAAGTGCCAGGCAATGACTATCTCCAACAAGAAAGTGTCAAACCACCTCCCCTTGACATTCAAAGGCATTATCATCACCGAATCCCCCACAATCAACATCCTGGGGGTCACCATTGACCAGAAACTTAACTGGACCAGCCATATAAATACTGTGGCTACAAGAGCAGGTCAGAGGCTGGGTATTCTGCGGTGGGTGACTCATCTCCTGACTCCCCAAAGCCTTTCCACCATCTACAAGGCACAAGTCAGGATTGTGATGGAATACTCTCCACTTGCCTGGATGAGTGCAGCTCCAACAACACTCAAGAAGCTCGACACCATCCAGGACAAAGCAGCATACTTGATTGGCACCCCATCCACCACCCTAAACATTCACTCCCTTCACCACCGGCGCACTGTGGCTGCAGTATGTACCATGCACAGGATGCACTGCAGCAGCTCGCCAAGGCTTCTTCGACAGCATCTCCCAAACCCACGACCTCCACCACCTAGAAGGACAAGAGCAGCAGGCACACACCATCCCAACTTGGAAATAGATCGCCGTTCCTTCATCATCGCTGGGTCAAAATCCTGGAACTCCCTTCCTAACAGCACTGTGGGAGAACCTTCACCACACGGACTGCAGCGGTTCAAGAAGGCGGCTCACCACCACCTTCTCAAGGGCAATTAGGGATGGGCAATAAATGCTGGCCTTCCAGCGATGCCCACATCCCATGAACGAATTTTAAAAAAAGATGAGTTCTGACACCGAGCCATCCAAAGTCCACTCGGGGAGAAAATCTACCTGAATGTCTTTAGGTAGAGAATTTAAACTAAGACCCCAACTACTTGTTCAGGTGGATATAAAAGATACTATAGGGGGAATTTTAGTCTTCCCCTGCCAGGCCGGAACGGGATGTGGGAGCAGTAAGAATCGGGAGTGTGAACTTACTGTCCCGTTCCTGATTTTTGCAACATTTGCCTACATAACAGCACTTAAAAAAATGTAATTCATTTGCTGTGAAATATTGTTAGATGCCCTGAGGATGTGAAAAAGCGCTACACAAATGCAAACACTTTCTTTTTCAGGACAATACATCAGCACTGTACGTGCTACGCTTTCAAGAACTTAGAGCAGTGAACTATTAATTAATAACAAAGTCAAAGAGATCCAATGTACGTTCGGTCTTGAAAACCTAAGCCAAATCTGACATCTTTGCTCATCTTGAGTTCCTCTGATCAGGCTTGAACACTGAGATTCTAATATCACCGGAAATGTTGTAAATGATTTATACCATAAGAATAGACACCAAATTAAAAAATAAAGAACATTTTAAAGGACTGTAACAACCAACTCATCAAACCTGCTTTCATGATTTCTGCTGCTCTCTCTGTTGGCTGACCACCAATTCTTGGTTGAGGTTGACGTTGACTTAATCATAGGAATATAGGAACATAGGAACAGGAGTAGGCCATTCAGCCCCTTGTGCCTGCTCCGTCATTTGATAAGATCAGGGTTTTGTATAGCTGCAGCATAACTTCTGCCCCCTTGTACTCTAGTCCTCTAGATATAAAGGCCAACATTCCATTTGCCTTCTTGATTATTTTCTGCACCTGTTCATGACACTTCAATGATCTATGTACCTGAACCCCTAAGTCCCTTTGGACATCCACTGTTTTTAACTTTTTACCATTTAGAAAGTACTCTGTTCTATCCTTTTTTGATCCAAAGTAGATGACCTCACATTTGTCCACACTGAATTCCATTTGCCACAGTTCTGCCCATTCACCTAATCTATCAATATCGCTTTGTAATTTTATGCTTTCATCTACACTGCTTACAAAGCCACCAATCTTTGTGTCATCGGCAAACTTAGATATGAGACTTTCTATGCCTTCATCTAAGTCATTAATAAATATTGTGAATAATTGAGGCCCCAAGACAGATCCCTGCGGGACTCCACTAGTCACATCCTGTCAATGTGAGTGCTTACCCATTATCCCTACTCTCTGTCGCCTTTCGCTCAGCCAACTTCCTAACCAAGTCCGTACTTTTCCCTCGATTCCATGGGCTTCTATCTTAGCTAACAGTCTCTTATGTGGGACCTGATCAAATGCCTTCTGGAAGTCCATATAAATAACATCCATTGACATTCCCCTGTCCATTACTTTAGTCGCCTCTTCAAAAAATTCAATCAGGTTTGTCAGGCATGACCTACCTTTCACAAATCCATGCTGGCTCTCTGATTAACTGAAAATTCTCGAGGTGTTCAGTCACCCTATCCTTAATTATAGACTCCAGCATTTTCCCCACAACAGATGTTAGGCTAACTGGTCTATAATTCCCCGGTTTCCCTCTCTCTCCTTTCTTAAAAAGCGGAGTGACATGTGCAATTTTCCAATCTAGAGGGACAGTTCCTGAATCTAGAGAACTTTGAAAGATTATAGTTAGGGCATCCGCAATGTGCTCACCCAACTTTAAAACCCTGGGATGGAAACCATCTGGCCCTGGGGATTTGTCACACTTTAGTGCTATTCTTTTCTTCATTACTGTTGCTTTACCTATGTTAATTTTATCGAGTCCCTGTCCCCGATTCAATATATGTTTTCTTGGGATTTCCGGCATGCTATCCTCTTTTTATACTGTAAATACTGACGCAAAGTAATTGTTCAACATGTCCGCCATTTCCCCATTGTCAATGACAATATCCCCACTTTCAGTTTTTAAGGGGCCAACACTGCTCCTGACCACCCTCTTTTTCCTAATATAACTATAAAAGTTCTTTGTATTGATTTTGCTATCCCTTGCGAGTTTCTTTTCATACTCTCTTTTTGTAGCCCTTACTATCTGTTTTGTGACCCTTTGTTGATCTTTGTATCTTTCCCATTCACCAGGATCTGTGCTATTTTTGCCTTTTTGTATGCCCTTTCCTTATGTCTTATACTGTCCCTTACCTCTTTAGTTGTCCATGGTTGTTATTTTTGGCAAATAGAGTTCTTGCCTCTCGGGTATAAACCGATTCTGTATCACGTTAAATGTTTCTTTGAACATTTCCCACTGATCATCAGTCGTTTTACCCATTAACAGATTTGCCCAGTTTACTGTGGACAGTCTCTGTCTCATCCCATTGGAGTTGGCCTTGCCCAAGTCTAGAATCTTAGCAGCTGATTCACTTTTTTCCCTTTCAAACACTACATTGAACTCGATCATGTTATGATCACTATTGGATAGATGTTCACGCACAGTTAAGCCGTTAACTAAATCTGGTTCATTACTCATTACTAAATCTAGTATGGCTTGCCCCCTTGTTGCCTCTAGGACATACTGCTGTAGAAAACTATCCTGAACACACTCAAGAAATTCACTGCCTTTCTGACAGTTGCTAGTCTGCTTTTCCCAATCTATGTGAAAGTTAAAGTCCCCCATTAAGACCACTATGCCTTTCTTACATGCTTGTCTAATCTCTGCATTTATACGATCTAGCACTTCAGAGCTGCTGCCAGGGCTCCTATATACAACTCCCACTATAGTCTTAGATCCTTTCCTATTTCTCAATTCAACCCATAAGGTCTCTGTTGGCTGCTTACCCCTCGTTATATCCCCCTTTATCATTGAAGTGATTTCATCTCTAATCATTAAGGCTACTCCTCCCCCTCTTCCATTTTCCCTTTCTCTCCTGTAGACCTTATAACCCGGTATAATTAGTTCCCAATCCTGACCATCCTGTAGCCAAGTCTCAGTATTAGCTATCATGTCATACCCTCCAATTTGAATTTGAACCTGTAGTTCATTTAATTTATTCCTTATACTCCATGCATTTGTATATAGAACTTTTAGTTGGGCCACACACCATAGCCTGACCTTCAGCTTTGATGCTGGGTTAATCGCCTTACGCCTTCTAGTTTTTACTTTATCTGTCGTGCCTAAAGTACACTTTCTTTCCGCTGCTCTACGCTTTTCCCTTTCACTTGTTCTTGAACAACTGTTTGTACTATTTGTATTGTAGATTTCCCCTGGGTCTTCCCCTCTCTTGCTGCTCTCAACTTTATTCCCTTCTGACTCCCCGCTCAGGTTCCCATCCCCCTGCCACTCTAGTTTAAACCTTCCCCAACAGCACTAGCAAACACCCCCGCGAGGACATTGGTCCCGGTCCTGCTCGGGTGTAACCCGTCCCGCTTGTACAGGTCCCACCTTCCCAGAACCTGTCCCAATGTCCCAGGAATCTAAATCCCTCCCTCCTACACCATCCCTGCAGCCACGCATTCATCCTGTCTATTCTCCTGTTCCTATACTCACTAGCACATGGCACCGGTAGTAATCCTGAGATCACTACCTTTGAAGTCCTGCTTTTTAATTTATCTCCTAACTCCTTAAATTCACCTTGCAGGACCTCATCCTTTTTTTTACCTATGTCGTTGGTACCGATATGGACCACGACTACTGGCTGTTCACCCTCCCCCTCCAGAATGCCCTGCAGCCGCTCCATGACATCCTTGACCCTAGCACCAGGGAGGCAACATACCATCCTGGAGTCACATTTGCGGCCGCAGAAACGCCTATCTGTTCCCCTTACAATTGAATCCCCTATCACTATAGCCCTACCACTCTTCTTCCTCCCCTCCTGTGCAGCAGATCCACCCGTGGTGCCCCGAACTTGGCTCTTGCTGCTTTCCCCTGATAAGCCATCTCCCCCAACAGTATCCAAAGCAGAATATCTGTTTGAGAGGGAGATGGCCCCAGGGGACTCCTGTTCTACCTGCCTAGTCCTTTTACTCTGCCTGGCGGTCACCCCATTTCCTTTCTGCCTGTGTAATCTTTACCTGCGGTGTGACCACCTCACTGAATGTGCTTTCCACGATAGTCTCAGCATCGCAGATGCTCCACAGTGAATCCACCCGCAGCTCCAGCTCCGAAATACGGTTAGCCAGTAGCTGCAGCTGGACACACTTCCTGCACACATGGTCGCCAGGGACACTGGTAGTGTCCATAACTTCCCACATAGTGCAGGAGGAGCATATCACGGGTGCGAGCTGTGCTCCCATGACTTGCCTTAGACTCTCAGACTCTCCTCCCTCTCTAGGTCTCTCCTTTTATACTGTTGTAAACAATTTTACAACACCAAGTTATAGTCCAGCAATTTTATTTTAAATTCACAAGCTTTCGGAGGCTTCCCCCTTCGTCAGGTGAACGATGTGAAATTCACATCGTTCACCTGACGAAGGGGGAAGCCTCCGAAAGCTTGTGAATTTAAAATAAAATTGCTGGACTATAACTTGGTGTTGTAAAATTGTTTACAATTGTCAACCCCAGTCCATCACCGGCATCTCCACATCATGACTTTTATACTGTGCTCACCTCTCGGACTCTCCTGCCTCACCTGTGACGTTGCACAGTGGTTTTCTCTTGTTGCAGGTCTGCTGCTGCTTTTATTCCCCAATCTCAGTCTTCTACGCTCAGGTCCACTGCCGCTCTGTGGAAAAAGTTAGGAAAAGCAAGGCAAAGCAGCACCTCCCTCCCCCACTTCACCGAACTCCCACACTTACCAAACTCTCAGCAGTTCACACTGTGTGGTCATAGAATCATACAGCACAGGAGGAGGCCATTTGGCCCATTGTGCCTGTGCCAGCTCTCTGAAAGAGCTACCATTTAGTCCCACTATCCTGCTCTCTCCCCATAGCCCTGCAATTTTTTCCTTTTTAAGTATATATCCAATTCTCTTTTGAAAGTTACCATTGAATCTGCTTCCACCACCCTTTTAGGCAACGCATTCCAGATCATAACAACTCGTTGAATAAAAAAATTCTCCTCATCTCTTTCCAGGCATTTCATAGAATCATAGAATCATAGAATGATACAGCACAGAAGGAGGCCATTCAGCCCATCATGCCTGGGCAAAGAGCTATCCAATTAATCCCATTCCCTTGCCCTTTCCCCGTATCCCTGCATATTTTTCCCCTTCAACCCTTTTGAAAATTATTATTGAATCTGCTTCCACCACCCCTTCAGGCAGTGTGATCCAGATCATAACAACTCGCTGTGTAAAAAATTTCTTCTCAGGCTCTTTTGCCAATTATTTTAAATCTATGTCTTCTGGTTACCAACCCTCCTGCCAGTGGAAACAGTTTCTCCTTATCTACTCTATTAAAACCCCTCATAATTTTGAACACCTCTAATAAATCTCCCCTTAACCTTCTTTGCTGTAAGGAGAAAAAACCCAGCTTCTCTAGTCTCTCTACATAACTGAATTCCCTCATCCCTGATCCCATTCTGGTAAATTTCCTCGGCACCTTCTCCAAGGCCAATGCATCGTTCTTAAAGTGTAATGTTCAGAATTGGATACAATACTTTAGCTGAAGTCTAACCAGTGATTTATAAAGGTTTACCATAACTTCCTTGCTTTTATACTCCATGCCTCTATTTATGAAGCCATAGATAGCGTATGCTTTTTTAAGCATGACATTCTGAAAGAAAACCTACATTTCTGGGAAATTATGAAATAGGATTATTTATCTACTGGGCAAACCACAAAAGTAAAAGTAAAACATCACGGCACAGTAACCAGCAACATTGATTGTATTTTTATTTACTCAGACCACTGTATGAATTGCTGAAAGTAGACTGGGAGATTAAATATAAAAAAACAGAATGTAAAAAACATTGGTATTATTTAGCTCCAAAGAGCTTCACATCCAATGAATCACTTTTGGAATGTAGTCACTGTTACTTTATAGCAACTACAGTAGCCAATTTACACACACTAGATCCACAAACAGCAAATTGGATGAATGATCACTTAATCTGTCTATGGTGGTGTTGGTTGAGGGAAGAACAATGGCCAGGTCATCTTGAGAATTCCTTGATCTTTGAGTAGTGCCATAAGATTTTTTACATTTACCTCAACTGACAGATGGGAATTTGATGTAACATCTCATGCACCTCCAACAATGCAGCACTCCCATAACAATTGCTTAAATCCTAGAGTGGGGCTTGAACCCACAACGTTGAGTTATAAGTGCCACCAAATGAGGAAAGCTGATACAGTAGTACTTACCCATTCATTGTTGCATTAGTGGAGATCAGGAAGCAAACTACCATTGATAATGAAGATATTTGGCTCTCGTTTTTTTAACTTACTCATCAGACTCTCCAGAAATGGACAGAATTAGCGAGTGTAGCTGAAACATGCAGAGGCTTTGAAGGTTGTGCTTGTATTAGCACAGCACAAGCCAGCGAAGCAAATAAGACACTGAAGGGTAGTCCAATTGTGCCAAAATTATTTTGATCCCAAATGGGATTAATGGGACTCAAGGCGGATAAATCCCCTGGACCTGATGGCTTACATCCTAGGGTCTTGAGGGAAGTGGCAGTAGGGATTGTGGATGCTTTGGTAATAATTTTCCAAAATTCTCTGGACTCGGCAAAGGTCCTGGTAAATTGGAAAACTGCTAATGTAACACCCTTATTTAAAAAGGGTAGTAGGCAGAAGGCTGGAAATTATAGACCAGTTAGCTTAACATCTGTGGTGGGTAAAATTTTGGAGTCTATTATTAAGGAGACAGTAGCAGAACATTTGGATAAACATAATTTAATAGGACAAAGTCAGCATGGCTTTACGAAGGGGAAGTCATGTCTGACAAATTTGCTTGAGTTCTTTGAGGACATAACGTACAGGGTGGATAAAGGGGAACCAGTGGACGTAGTGTATTTAGACTTCCAGAAGGCATTCGACAAGGTGCCACATAAAAGATTATTGCTCAAGATAAAGATTCACTGGATTGGGGGTAATATTCTGGCATGGGTGGAGGATTGGTTATCTAACAGGAAGCAGAGAGTTGGGATAAATGGTTCATTCTCGGACTGGCAATCAGTAGCCAGTGGTGTTCCGCAGGGGTCGGTGCTGGGTCCCCAACTCTTTACAATCTATATTAACGATTTGGAGGAGGGGACCGAGTGTAACATATCAAAGTTTGCAGATGATACAAAGATGGGAGGGAAAGTAGAGAGTGAGGAGGACATAAAAAACCTACAAGGGGATATAGACAGGCTGGGTGAGTGGGCAGAGATTTGGCAGATGCAATACAATATTGGAAAATGTGAGGTTATGCACTTTGGCTGGAAAAATCAGAGAGCAAGTTATTATCTTAATGGTGAGAAACTGGAAAGTACTGCAGTACAAAGGGATCTGGGGGTCCCAGTGCAAGAAAATCAAAAGGTTAGTATGCAGGTGCAGCAGGTGATCAAGAAGGCCAACGGAATGTTGGCTTTTATTGCTAGGGGGATAGAATATAAAAACAGGGAGGTATTGCTGCAGTTATATAAGTTATTGGTGAGACCGCACCTGGAATACTGCATACAGTTTTGGTCTCCATACTTAAGAAAAGACATACTTGCTCTCGTGGCAGTACAAAGAAGGTTCACTCGGTTAATCCCGGGGATGAGGGGTCGGACATATGAGGAGAGGTTGAGTAGATTGGGACTCTACTCATTGGAATTCAGAAGAATGAGAGGCGATCTTATTGAAACATAAGATTGTGAAGGGGCTTGATCGGGTGGATGCGGTAAGGATGTTCCCAAGGATGGGTGAAACTAGAACTAGGGGGCATAATCTTAGAATAAGGGGTTGCTCTTTCAAAACTGAGATGAGGAGAAACTTCTTCACTCAGAGGGTAGTAGGTCTGTGGAATTTGCTGCCCCAGGAAGCTGTGGAAGCTACATCATTAAATAAATTTAAAACAGAAATAGACAGTTTCCTAGAAGTAAAGGGAATTAGGGGTTACGGGGAGTGGGCAGGAAATTGGACATGAATTTAGATTTGAGGTTAGGATCAGATCAGCCATGATCTGATTGAATGGCGGAGCAGGCTCGAAGGGCCGATTGGCCTACTCCTGCTCCTATTTCTTATGTTCTTACAAGGTTAATGATCCAAGATGTGGTAAAGAAGAAAGTAAGTATTAGGCCCTAAGAGAAGGGAAGCCACTGAGGGAGACAATGGGATAAGTAAATTGATTGCTAAGATTTGTTGTTTGTTTTCAGAACTGTGCATTTTTTTTTAGGTTTTTTAATATTATAAATTTTATTTAGAGAGACATTAGTAGGGTTGGTAAGTAATAATTATGGCCATTGAAGGACTTGGGAAAAAGTGTGAGAGATCTGTTCAGACACAGTGAAGTAAGTGTTTAAGGGCCGGTGGAAGAGTGGCGGAGAGGAACACCTGCCCACTTACATGCTTGGCCACTGGCCCTTTTCCATATTGCAGGAATGGGGTGATTTGCATAGTTGGCCGGGCTGTTGCCACATGCAAGGGTGCTTCCACAATGCCTACCCCAATCCAGCCTTGTAACATAGAGTGGCCCACAGCTGGGATCGATTATCTTAGTCTAGATAAGGTTTGCGGCCCTTTAAAAGATTTCAAAAGGACAAGCATCAGCTCTGAGCTGGTGATAATTCTGCTGAGACCTCTTAAGAGTGTAAAGGCCAAAGTTCCTGGGGTAACCTGGGAAGTCCCCCCAACATGTTTCTCGAAGTAGGGAGGTTGTGGGTGGAAGATCCACCCAGGTCCCCCATACTATAAAATGGCTAGAGCTAAAAAATAAAGTGGAATCAAGGCACAACCTGGTTCTGCCCCAGTTTCCAGTCTCTTGACCAACGTTACGTTGTAACCAGGACTAAAATTTCAGGCCCTAAATGTATTTGCTTAGATGGTGGGAAAAAAAATTATTCAGAATAATTTGTGCCATATGGACAGACAAAAAAATGTTCACACCCGCCAGCTTTTTTTTGCTCTAAGAATACCACATGCCAGATGTAAAATGTTTTTATACACACATACACGTGTGTATTCTTAGATAGATTTTCTGATTGGACCTCTGATTAAGCAATATTTAGGTGGTATGTCATTACTGTTTGCCCAGGCTTTAGTATAATGACCTGGCCTGATTTTCAAGGTTGGGTTAATTTACATAAAACGTGGGCGAGTTCCCGATTCTTACTGAGCCCTGCATTGGGAGCTCATTAAAACGGCTACTTACAAGGGAAGTAGCCGTTCAGGTGAACATCGTTCACCTGAGGAAGGAGGTAGCCTCCGAAAGCTTGTGAATTTAAAATAAAATTGCTGGACTATAACTTGGTGTTGTAAAATTGTTTACAAGGGAAGAAACTGAGTCTGTAGCCAAGTGATGGAGCTCCGCAACAATTGAACTCAATGTTTGATAGACGACGGAGCTGCATGAGGTGACAGTGAGGAGGGTAGCCCTGTTTGGTATTCCTTCTCCATAGGATAGCATTGCAACATGCTTGGAAGGAGGGAGAGGAAGAGAACTTGAGGACACAGCCTGCTATTACAGCCATTAGCAGGGGCATCTTCGCTGCAGATATCCTTGCAGCAGATGGAATTGCTCTGCATCTGGCTGTGTGCTAATTGCAAGTTTGTGTCGGCAGTTCCATATGGTCATTGCTAGATGGCTGCACCTCGGCATATAAATGTGGATGGCAGGGTACCAACAAGTGGGAGAAGTCTGCCTCTGATACATTCTGATCTGTCTGACATCCCTCCATTGCTCCTACTCTTCTTCCTCCAAGTAAAGCAGGATTCCCATTTTGAAGCCCATTATCCCAATATCGTGGACATATTAAGAAAAATTAGTCGTGCCAGATCGCTTGTCATAATTGACTAACTATGTGGAAAACAGAAAAAAATACAAAAAAAGAAAAACATTTTCATAAATAACCTCAAAATGCTGCTAGAAATCTTACTGTGGGGCTTTTTAAATGTATTTCCATAAAAGGCACATTGTAGCAGCTCTGGATGCCCATTTTGCATGGATATGGACTGAGCACGACATGGTAAACACACCAGGGAATTGCACAGGCATCTAAATGAGATCATCAGGGCTTAATTTTAATATAATTAACTACAGACTCAGAGCCAGGTGCCAGCAGACAATCAAACTGGAAAATTGAAGAGGTTACTAATGGGGCGGATATCTGGTGTAACGGATCTGCATCCATTCTTCCAATTGGTAATCCTACTTTATATCGATTAGTCATGTGTAAGCAATCAGATTATCCACCCTCCTAAGTCTTTTTGGTTAAAAATATTTTTAAACATCTTTCTTTCTGGTCCTTCTGGATTCCATCTTCTGTTAGCTGAAAACTGGCTCCAATAGCCAGTTAATACCTGTAAATATAGAGAGAGATTGATTTAGAGGGGGTGAAATTGGCCCTGGGCAGCAGCACCAAATGGCGATAGAGAATTTGTAGCTCTTTTCACACGCTGCCCGACTTTCTTTTCCATTGACTTTAGTATCACCTGTTTTTGGGCCACTGTCAGAGCGTCAACTTTGATCTGATTTTCTAGCATCAAATTAAATCCTCTTATCATTTGCCGAGTTAATAGTCATGGATAGTATTGACCATCACCTTCCATGTCCTGCTGAAGAAGAAGGAACCCCTACCACTCAAAAGCTCACACAGATATAGGTCCTGACAGCAAGAGGATGCATCCTCCTGTTGTTGTTCAGTCCAACATCTCTTACAATATACACATAGTCTAAACACGCAGGGGACATCTGCCGGTCAGACTGTGCAATATCCATCTGCATATTGGTTGAGGGATAAATGTTGGCCATGACACCTTCCTGCTCTTTTTCAAATAGTTCCATAGGATCTTTTACAATCAACTGAGAGGGCAGATAGGGCCTCAATTTAATATTTCATCTGAAAGACGGCACCTCCAACAGTGCAGTACTCCCTCAGTACCACACTGAAGTGTCACCTTAGACTATATACTCAAGTCTCTTGAGTGATATAAAAAAAAAGCCTCCAGAGTGAGGCTTGAACCCACAACCTTCTGACTGAGTGCTGCCATTAAGCCAAGACTGACACTTAAGTAACTGCTTTAGATTCAGGTCAGATTTCATAATGATGTGTTTTTGTTAGTAACATAAGTAAGACTTTTATCAGGGGACCAGCATTTACACCACCAGTAAAGGCATTTTCCAATAAAACTGAAGTATTTTACAAATGGTTTGCCTTATATTTGTGTCTATAAATGTTATTTCATTAGAAAAGACTAGCGACATCAGACAGATTTACATAACGTTTGACTATTGCCTTTTTCCCATCTGGCACCCCAGATAATGCTTTTATTTTGTAGTAAAATGCTATTCTTGGGCTTGTCATCATATCAAATTGTGTTAAATCCATTTTAAAGAATTAAGGTGAAAGTATCAAGACGTTAAAGAGGCAATTAGTCAAATAAGCACTGTTTCCACATCCTGATAACTGAACGCAATAAAATGGTATAAATCCAATCACAGCAGCAGTCTCTTTGGCCCCGATATTACCAGAGAGGCAGGATGGCAGCGGGGGGGCGTGGGTAACCCGCTCAGTGAAATCCATCCGTTCCCCACGCGATCGCAGGTAAATTGAAGCCACTTACCGTGGCTTCCGGGTTTCTCGTCGGAAACATGCGCAGTGGGCGGACTGCTCTCCCGCATGACAGGCTGTCAGCTGGAGGAGCTCTACTTAAATGGGCAGTCCTCCAATGCTGCTCCTGCAGCAAAGAATCAAAATTATAGAATGGAGCAGCCCAGGGGAAAGGCTGCTCCCAGATTTACCTCCCAGATTTACTGATGCCTCACTCCAGGTCTTACTGGATGGGGTGAGGAGGAGGAGGAGGGATATTTTCTACCCGGCGGACGGAAGGATGTGGCCTGTCTCTGCCACCAAGAAGGCCTGGCTCGAGGTGGCAGAGGAGGTCACCAGCAGCAACAACGTCTCCCGCACATGGATCCAGTGCAGGAAGTGCTTCAATGACCTAACTAGGTCAGCCAAAGTGAATACACTTACTCATTTTCCTATACTCCGTCTTCCACATCACCAACCCCACCCCCCAACTCATTCTGTACATGCCAACACTACTCTATCACATCACTCCTTACACCCACTCAAAGCTCATTCTCAACTTACCTGCACTTACTCACCTCTCCAGTACTCATCCCACCACTACCACTCAACCCAATCCACATACAATGTCATGGCTCTGTCTCATAACCACCCTCTGATGCATCTCTTTCACGGTCAGCCTCACCCAAACCAATGCATTCAGCGGTTGGCCATGTCACCATCCCTCACTCATGCCTCTCGAATTTCTCCCCTTATTGGAGAAGAGAGCCCAGAAGGCAAGGGAGAGTGTGAAGACCGGAGGGGGACCGCAACATCAGGTTGTCCTCACGGATGCGGAGCAGGAGCCTCTTGAACTGAGCCGCACCCTCGAGTACCTGTCCGTCAGGGACGCCAAGACTGCCACCCAACAAACGGCTGGTGACAGAACTTTAACATTCAGCACTCACAATAGCAAATAATGTTAACATGCCTTGCCATCTTCAGCACCTCAACATCTGTCATCATGCTTAATATTGCCTTCTGTTCTCTTACAGGGCCTTCAATGACCGCCATGACGGCAGAGGGCGATTCCTCAGAGGACCTGCTGGTCTCTGAGGGGGCACCATCACATCTGAATGAGCCATCCACCAGCGCAGATACACACACCTCGGTGGGTCCCCGTCCTCACTTAGTTGGGGTCACACATGGTGAGTCACCGCACACATGTGAGCACGAGCAGACACTGGTGGCAGGGGCAGCTGTGGAGAGTCCGCATTGGTGGGAGCATTCTTCTCCAGGCTCTGCTCAGCTGGACACAGATGCTGAACCCTGGGGGTCATCCTTTAAAAGGAGAATGATCAAGGGGCAGCAGCACATTTGCGAGGTGCTGGAACAGGCGCCACCTGCACTCTCCACAATCACGCTGAGGATGGAGGAGTCCAACTCCTGCATATGTGGAATGGCGGCACAGGTGCAGGAGGGAATCTCTGAGATGCTGTCACAGGGACGTGAGGGCATCTCTGAGATAGTGTCGCAGGTAAGTGCGGGAATGTCTGCGATGGAGAGAAGGCTAGCTTCCATCGAGCTTCGAGCACGACTCACCAGTGAGTCCATTGAGGCCCTGACAACGGCCCTTTGACCTCAGGGTGAGCAACTTTCTGCCGCCTTAAACAGGCAGGCAGATACACTAGCACTGCCCTTAGAAGGCTTCACACATGTCCTCCAAACTGTCATCCAGCAGGGTGGTAGGAATGATGTGGGCCTGGCCCAGGAGAGGGATGATGGCGAAAGGGGACATGGAAGTGGGGACGCCACTCAAAGCGCTCCCACGTCTCACCCGTTGCCACCCTCCCAACCAGTACCCGCAATGTTGCCTCCTTTCCAGGTGGTCGAGTCTGCCACAGGTGCAGGTGGAGCAGTCTTTGGAGGGGCCCTCACGGACACCGAAACCCAGAGGGCATAGGCCCAAAGCATCTAATCAGTCAGGGCATGACCAAGAATAACCTGCTATTACCTCTGCTGCAGCCACAGGGGAAGCACCACATAGGACTAGTCGGAAGCGTAAGGTGAAGGTTTTGTGAGCACAAAGGGATGCACAAGGTTTGTCATATTTTTTATTTAAATTTGATTTTTGTTAATGGCACATTAAATATTATTATTGTCACCACTACTGCCACGTCTTGGCCATTCTTGACTGGCTTGTGTAATAAGTCCCTTTCATGAGGTTCACGATGAACACCCATACTTGATGCCACCCATTGGGGCACCCTACAACGGATGTATGCGTAGTTGCACGACTATTTTGTGCAGGTGCCTGTGGCGCAGCACTGTGTTGTGGAGCTCCACGTGGAGGAGGTGGACGGCGTGCCTGGAGAGGCTGGTGATGTTGATCATTCTCGGATGAAGTGATGAATGCAGCTATGGCGCCCCCCATCCTGACGGTGTGAGTTCGAGCAGGTCCGCAAAGTAAGTAAATGTGTTTGGACAGCAGAGTTTAGGGTATAAATTAATAATTTTGAATGGAAAGACAAAGGTGTTGCAGCCAAAACTTTGTCTGAAGTGACAAAGTGCCCTGATGCAATAAATGAGGTTTTCCCCCCCAACTGTCAAATAATCCTTTGCATCTCCTGCTGGCTGCTGGCTGAAACACGTATGCTCCAACAGGGAGTGTTTCCCACAGCACGGGAAACACGCTGAGGATCCTTCAAAATTGCACCCCTGCCAAAATCTCCACTTAATGAGGTCTGTCAAGTACCTCAACTATCTAAATAACTATCGAAATTATCATCCTGCCGGCTTTAATTGCCGGTGGGAGTCCCGCATGTGGGAGCTGCGCGTGCACCCGAACGCGTCATTGGGGAACCCGGAAGTGAGCGGGTTGGAGCCGGGCTCCGAACCCGCTCCAGGATTCCGCCATTTTCGGAGCTCCCCCGCCCCCAACGCACCCTCTCGGCCATCCGAAAATTGGCTCCTTTGGGCTCGAATTTAGCAGGCCTGCGGGTTCCCAGCGGGTGGTCCTCCGGGAGCATGGTCAACACGCTCGGCGAAATTAGTGGGTTGCCCGCGCGATCGTAGCAGGCAACCCACTAATAGGAATCAATTACCTGCTCCTCCGGGGTCCACGGCGCTGGCCTGCGCGTCGGTCAGGCTGTGCATGCGCAGTACGATCTGTCAGCTGGAGGCTCTCTAGTTAAAGGGGCAGTCCTCCACTGACAGATGCTGCAACCAATGGAACAATTTGCAGCATGGAGCAGGCCAGGGGGAAGGCTGCTCCCAGTTTAATGATGCCTCACCCCAGGTATCATCAGATGGGGTGAGGAGGAGGGGGAGGACACAGATCTTCCACCCGGTGGGCGGGAGGAAGCGGCCTGCCTCTGCCACCAAGAAGGCCTGGCTCGAGGTGGCAGAGGGGGTCACCTGCGCCACCAACATATGGCCCACCTGCTTACAGTGCAGGAGGCGCTGCAATGACCGCAGTAGGTCAGCCGCAGTGAGAACACGAAGTCTTTCCCCTACACTCCGTCTGCCACAACACTGCCCCCACCCCACATCTCCTTCGGGACCGCCAACACTATTCTGTAATATCACCCTTCATACCCACTCAAACCCCATCCTCATCTTACCTCCACCTACTCACCTCGCCAGTACTCATCCTGCCACTAACACGCAACCCAATCCTCATACAATCTCATTGCTCCATCCCATACTCACCCTCTCGTGCATCTCCCTCACGGCCAGCCTCACTCAACCTGCCACCACCTGTGCTGCAGCCACAAGGCATGCATCACATATGTGCAGTAGGCAGCGTAAGGCAAACGTGTCGTGAGCATGAAGGGGGTGCACAAGGGTGTCTGAGGGTTTGTCATGGGTGTTACCCATATTGAATTTCAGAGCAACAAACAGCACACATTATATTGACACCACCACTGCCATGTCTCCGCGAATCCTGTCCGTTGTGTCCAATAATGCCCGCTCCTGGGTATCACTAAGAGGACCCACCACTGATGCCACCCATCGTGTTACTGCAGAGTAGGTGCAGGTGTATTTGCAGGGCTCGTCCGCGCAGACGACTGAGAGACATCGGCGGTGTAGCCGGCTGCACCCTGGAAGGATGCGGAGGAGAAGGTGTGGAGGGCAGTGGTGACTTTGACAGCGACAGGTAAGCAGTTGGTGCTGGGGCCAGCCAGGAGCAGCTCGGCATGAAAGAGCCTGCAGATCTCCACGACTACATGTCGAGCGAATCTGCGCCTCCCTGTGCACTGCTGCTCGGAGAGGTCCGGGGAGCTGCGCCTCGGTCTGTGGACCCTGTGGCGAGGGTAGTGCCCTCTGCGACGCGTCTCTCTCTGCGGTAGCCCTCCCTCCTGCTGTGCAGGTGCGCATGCAACAACACCGTGTTGGGGGGATCCACGTCTCTGCGGCGGACGGCGTGGACTGCGAGGCTGCTGGGGCTGGTCATGCTCTTCGTCCTCCGAGGGTGTCCACACACCACCCATCTGGCAGGTGTTGGTCTGAGGGGTTGTGCAGGGTAGGTGGGTGGTTCCTCGGACTGGGGCTGCGGTTTTGTGTCGGTCTGTCCTCTGGCTTGGCGGGGGGTGGTGGGGGGCAGGGGTTGCCCTATGTGACGCGGTGGCCTCCTGCGTGGGTGAGGGCTGTCCCCCGTGGAGTGCACCTTGGCACCTGCCACAGGCTGCTGGCTGCAACACGCCTGGTTGGAGAGAGACTGTTTCCCCCAGTGTGTGAAGCTCACTGCCTTGAACCTAAAATCCCACACTTCCTCTTTTGACAGCTGATTCAGCTCATTAACTGACCTCAACAAGCAAGGTAAGTACACTCAAGTGGAACCCCGCTGGCTTTAATTGCCTGCGGGATTCCCACCAGCGGGGCTTGCGCGCGCAGCCCCGCACGTCAGCGCGGTACCCGGAAGTGGCCGGGATTTCGTCGCGATCCGGTCACGTGACCGGATATTGGGATTTTCCGGGCCCCCCCGCTGGAAACCCGCCGGAAACCCGACGCCAAAATCGAGCCCTTTGTCTCTGTTTGTGAGCCAAGCCTCTATGTTTCTAGTTACGCTGTACTATACTGGCAAACCTTTAGGTTCTGGGCAACATCAGTATGCTAATCTAATGCAGATATCTCACCTACAATGATCAATTATGGCAGGTTTTCCATGAGTTTTGATGAGTTTCCAGTAATAGAATACCTGGAATGTGTAGTCACTGGTGATACATCCTGTTTATTTCACAGCTCAGCATCTCTGGTTGAACTTTCTAAGCATTTTAAGTTCATCTTGAAACAGTATGATTTTCATACTTGAAATCTGAATTCTGCAGGCACTGAAATCTCCAATCTAGTCATTCAGTAGATTATACTTAGTTTTCATTAGGGAGTTTGAAATTCTGTCTTTCCAGATGTGTTATGTACTTGCTAAGCACTGAACAGTAAATGCATTCAATATTTATTCCCTTGAAATAGTACAAGTTCATTCGAAAATAAATTATTTACACTTTGTTATTATAAGTTTGACTTTTGAAGCATGTATGTTCAAAGTTGGAATGAGAAAAAACAATGATAATGGTGATAGTAATTTGGGCCTAAACCGTTCTTTCATCTTAATTTTCTAAAACAATGTACCAACCTTTGGAGAATTCTAGGCCCTGTCTCTAATTAAGCTTTGATGGAAAAGTAATTGGAGTGAAAACCAAAAAGGTCACATACTGGTCCATGCAGAATTCATCAGTTTTCAATTTCCATCATATGGAGGGCAGCTAGTTCAGCCACGACAGAGATTCATGTTTAAATATTGTGAATGAATGGTAACAAAGCAAAAAATCATTTCCAGCAATGTTAAAACATCCTTCTGCTGAACCTCACTCAGAAAATTCCCAAAATGGAATATTAATAATTGAGCTAGAACACCAATCTGTACTATTAGTTTGCTCTTAATCACTTTAAAAATGCATTGCTTGAGAACCAGCTAAAGACACAGGACTTTATTTTATATTGATCAATAACTTTTTTTGTTCAATTGAGATATCAAGTTGAAGGGCCAATGCCCATAGTGCAGGGCATCACCTTAGTTGAAAAAGTAAAATGTGAGGTAAATTAGGCAGTTCTAATTACAAGACAGCAAACTTGGGTTTCAACACTTTGAAAGTTTTGAGATCCTGACCATTGTACTGTGAGAGGATTAGTAGTTGTGAGCACTGAGAACTGAGTGCTATGAAAGAACTCAATGAATGTAGAGTAGACCCCATGAGCTAAAGTAGGATTGAATGATGAGAGGAGGAAGCCATGGATCTGAAGAAGGAACAGAGTGGGACAGAGGAAAGAATCCTGAAAGTCCTGTTTTGACGTAAAAGCTCTCGTGCTAATGACGTTTATTATGCTAGTTACATTTATTCACCCAGTGCTATTGTAATGCCATATTCGCAAGAAACTGCACTGAATCCAAATCGGGGAAAGTTAGATATAAATTGATCCAGTTGGTTTCAGAATTCTAATTCAGTTTGGAACTCATCATTCCTCATTATAACCTTCAAGGTTGATCTCTCCAATGTCGAATAATTCAGTGCTAACATTGTGCATTGATCACATTTGTATAGTGTGTAGATCTAAGTGTGCTTGTACATTAGTGGTGAATAGGAACCAAACTCCAGATTCTGAGTGATCTAAATTAAAACATTTGAAGCTTATTTGCAAATATATTGATGACAACTTATTTGGCATATGTGCAGAAGAATACAATGATAATGACAGGGGCTGCAGCTATTGTCCTTAGGATTCCATTTTGGGGATGATTTAGATGTAAGAATGAGAGATTAAAACAACACATACTGGAGTAAAATAGATGTTGCCTTCATGAAAAAAATGGCAAAGTGTTCTTTTGTTTGGGGAGCAAGAAGAGCCACAAGATTTGTGAGTAATTTTTGCCACAACAATGTCAAACACCCTTTAAAAGTTTATAGTAAGAGGTCAATAATTAAGTGGTCAGCTCCCATAATATTGCTCTCCATCAGGCACAGACACTCCACACGATAGGACACCCATTGTATAGCGTACATCATAATGTGTGAAGCATCTGTGGCACTGAGAGTCTGCACAGTTGCCATGCACGAGGCTCATTAAGAACTTAAATGTTATTTAATGTAGAGGATAGCCTCATAATGCATTTGGAGTACCTGTATGAAAGAAGTGCTGCATGGGATATCCTTTCCCAGATGTCAGGTCCTTTATATTAAAGATTTATCATAGAATCATACAGCACAGAAGGAGGCCATTCAGCCCATCATGCCTGTGTCGGCTCTTTGAACGAGCTATCCAATTAACATTTACTGCCAGTATTTACGTTTGTTTCCACCTATTTCAATGCTTCTTTGTTGTCTAGCTGTTTATCTGTTAATTTGTTTAGCTGTTTTGCAAGGAATGAAGATACTGAGAGCTCCTTAATGCTGGATCCCATCTGCGATCTGTGCAAGCTTTCCTAAGAGTATTTCACTGTATGCTTTCTCTATAGGACCTATGAGTGAGAGATGAAAGGTGGTGTGAGGTGCTTGGGTGAGGCCAGTCACTGGCTCAGCCATCTTCTCCTCTTGGGCACCTACAGGAGCAGAACAACATATGTTAGAATTCTGGCTGTAAGATACCCCTTGAAAGAAAGCTTAATGGCAAGACACTGTGGTGTGTTATGCTGCTGGACTGCGGTGTAAGCCTGTGTGTGAGCGAGTGATTATTTATTTTCTTACTCACACTTAATCAAAAGCAAAGGACAGTAAAAGCCAAGCAATTAGAGGATGCCTCCAACTCACAAACCCCATTTCCTCTATTTCCTCCATGCGCAGAATCTCCATGACCCTCACCTCATGAGGGTTCAAGGGTCACAACTTAGATGATCCTTTCTTACTTGCATATGATGATGCCAGTTACGTGTGGCCGTCTCTTGCAAGCAGATAAAAGTATGTTGGAATAAGGAATCTGAGAGAAGATGAGGGTCACCCTAGTGCCCAGGTCGGCAACCGTCTTAATTGGATCTGTGAATATGCAATATGCACCTTATGTTGGCTGTGGGCTTGGTGTTTTTTTTTTGCTTGCCAAATTTAATGGGACACAGAATAAATGCATTGTCATGGCAGCAGTACAGAGTGCTCTTTTGAAAACCTAGGAAGGCCTGTACATTTGGAAAGCACATTTGCCAGAGTGCTGTGAATTGTCTCTCTGTGATGTTGCACCAAACTTACAGTGAGGTGTTGTTAATACAATGTAAGAGAACAATGTAAAAGTAAGCACAACATGATCAGTACTTACTTCAGTAACTTTTCTAAGACCAATAATTTGTTTCCTCACTTCCTGTTTAGATTCAGGCCACAGGTCAGACAATATTAACTTTTCCTCAGAGCTCTACGCAAAGCTGCTCTGGCTGTGCATTTGACTACAGACAGCCCTCTGCTCCAAAAAGGACCGCCTTTCTTTTCAGCACCACCTCTCTTTACAGGACCGCCCATAGCAACACTTCCAAAGCAGCTTCACTGAAAGGGATTTGACTTCAGTGACTTGCTCTAACCATTTCTTCCCCAGAGCCACTTTAAGAGTGTGTACCAGCCCTTTAAGGACGGCTGTGCCTCATATCCTACCCACTGATCCCTATGTGCTTCATTGCACTGTGGCCAGCAGTTCTATGCAATTGTGGTAATGAGCTGACCTTGTATTATGGAGGGCAGGTGCACACAGCACCCAAAATGCAATGGTCCTGGTGAGGCTGTACCATCTGCAGTTTCGGTCCAAAGGGCTGATTTTTCTTTGCAAAAGTTCTTCAGCCAGCAATGTTTGAAATAATTTCTAGTGTTCCATGTAAACTTATCTGTAAATATAAATATTTCTGAAAGGCCACATTCCAACAATTTTCGATGGAAAACACAGGAAATTGCTGCTATATATTCGCGCCTTTTTCTGACCCTGTTTCCGTGTTCGTTGCACACAGATCCAATGCAACATTAGTAGCCATTTGTAATTAAGTTGTGCTAGGTTTTGAAATACAAAAATCTAACTGCAGTAACACATGGATCAAAAGTAACTTTTATCTTTTTGATGAAATAACTTTCTATTGTTTAGAGCTACACCACATAGAGCAATTCCTTTAACATTCTTCAGCCAAATGCAGATTAGTTTTTCTATAATAAACTAATTTAGTTCTGACTTTTAGGAATATATAATGAAGTATACAGGCCTGCATTAGCACCTACTGAACAACCCAACATTGCACGCAATAAGGTGAAGTAAGGCGGAAGCTACTAGTCAGAAATTTAATTGAAAAAGTATGTTGGTGCCCCTTTCTTTCAAGACCCCATTCATCCCCCAACTGTCTGCTCTTGTTATGCTATTATCACGAGAATTAGATTAGAATGAATGGCACCTCAAAAATGACATTCCTCCAATCTTTGTTTATTTTTCTATTATCAGTCATAAGAGAAACGAAATCCATAATTGGAAAGCAAACCCAGAAGAGTGATTATCCACAAGTGTCATTTTGACATGCCACGAATCAAAGGAAAATGACAATGGGATGATTAAGATCAGAAAGATGAATGCAAAACCAGTCCCCACATTTGTGAACCCTTTAGTGTGAACGCTGTTCAAGGCCTGGGGCTGAATCTCTGCTTACACGGTTATAAATGAGATTTCTGTGATCTCCTGAGCCTCCTATTACTGAACAGTTTCATTTAGGAACTGTCACATTGATGATAAATTTAAATCTGCTCTTTTGGAGGATTTGACCATGCTCACATATCATTGTCTACACAGGTGTCACAAGGCATTTAAGTCTGATAGAGTTGGCAAAGAAAGCTGGGTACGTGGACGAATTAGAAAGTAACCAAGTGTGACAAAAGCCAGCGGGGCCCTGATGTGATGGCAGATGCACAAACAGATAGAAAATAGCTTCTCTGGCCTTTTCCTTCGAACCTACAGGCAATAGAAATAGGTTATGATAACTTAGTTAATCAAACAATTTTCATTTCTTTTTTTAAAAGATACAGTAACCCTTTTATAGATCAATGTGGTCTGGAATTTACAATAATGTCATCATCAAAGCACCTGTAATTTTTACATATCTGAGTCTTGAGATAACGTTTAAGGTTTTTTAGTACAATTTGGTAACAAAAATGTCCAGATACACATGATCATAAAATGTGTGTCACTCAATAAAGGCCGTTAATTGTATTACACTGATGGAGTGTTTTCTAATGTTACACTGACTTTAAGGGCCGTTAACTTGTGTTACATTAAGTATTGTAACGTAAGTTAATCATACTTCGAGTCACTTCTGCTCCTTCTCTCATTTCTCCCTCCTTGCAGTCTCTATGCCATAACCGATCCTTGTGTAGTTTGGCGATGAAAGTTTTCTGCACCAAAGATGTGTTATTAACCCCACTTAAGTAACTTAAAAGGAACAGCTGAATTTGCAAGTGACTCAAACTGGCCTTTTTCTGATTAGCTTATTAATAGTCACCTTTTTGTCAAATCTTTTTTGTTTCAGGTTTGCAGTGACCTCTCATTTTAAATGATAATGCAGATGTACAGAATGCCTATGTGTATTACCACCGTGTGTCTCCTTATACTCATTCGTTGCAAGCTGGACAGTTGCCAGGCAAGAGGCTGCTTTCTTTTAAGGCTTAATAGATGACTGCAGTGAATGAGGAGAGGTCATATTCCTTGGTGATCAGGGAGAGTGCAGGGTCAATCTCTGGCAGTCTAGCAAAGGAGCATGTGCCTATTTTTACTAGAAATATTGATGGCCACATCTATCTGGAGATGGAGGTTGGAAGATGAAGTGTCAAGCAGTTTGACAACACAGAGGTGGTCAAGAGGTTGAGCGAAGTGGTGGAGAGGTAGTGGTGGAGAGGTAGTGGTGGGTATCATCAGTGTACATTTGGAAACTGACCATGTGTTTGTGGATGATGTCACTGAGGGCAGAAATTAGATGAGGAAGTGAAGGAGGTGAAAAGTAGATCCTTGTAAAACTTCAGAGGTGAGCAACTGTGGGCAAGAATAGAAGCCGTTGCTGGAGATGCATTGGCTACTTTGGACAGGTAGAAGTGGAATCACACAAGAACAGTCCCATGGAGTACGATAACAGAGGAGAGGTGATGGAAGAGGATAATGTAGTCGACAATGTTGAGCTCAAGGAGCACAAGGGATGTTAACACATTGCAGTCACGTTTCATGGAAAGAAAAGGTAAAGGAAAAGAAAACAAAAGGATTAAATAAAATCTACATAGAACAGATAATGAATATAATGAAGGAAGTGCTTCTTTTATCTTTTAGTGTCACCATAGTTTAATGTGCAGCTGATGAGATTGGCTTTATCGATTAATATATATAAAAAAAAGCAGTGGTCCTAGTACCGACCCCTCTGGAACACTACTGTATACCTTCCTCCAGTCCGAAAAACAACCATTCACCACTACTCTCAGTTTCCTGTCACTTAACCAATTTTGTATCCATGCTGCTCTGCCCCTTTTGTTCCATGGGCTTCAATTTTATTGACAAGCCTATTATGTGGCACTTTATCAAACGCCTTTTGAAAGTCCATATACACATCAACCGTATTGCCCTCATCAACCCGCTGTTACGTCATCAAAAACACAGAAACATAGAAGCATAGAAAATAGGAGCAAGAGTAGGCCATTCGGCCCTTCGGGCCTGCTCTGCCATTCAAAATGATCATGGCTGATCATCTAACTCAGTACCCTGTTCCCGCTTTTTCCCAATATCCCTTGATCCCTTTAGCATTAAGAAATATATCTATCTCCTTCTTGAATACATTGAATGACTTGGCCTCCACTGCCTTCTGTGGTAGAGAATTCCACAGGTTCACCACTCTCTGAGTGAAGAAATTTCTCCTCATCTCAGTTCTAAATGGCATACCCCGTATTCTGAGACTGTGACCCCTGGTTCTGAACTCCTCAGCCATCGGGAACATCCTCCCTGCATCTAGTCTGTCTAGTCCTGTTAGAATTTTATATGTTTCGAAGAGATCACCTCTCATTCTTCTAAACTTTAGTGAATATAGGGCTAGTTAACCCAATCTCTCCTCATATGTCAGTCCTGCCATCCCAGGAATTATTCTGGTAAACCTTTGTTGCACTCCCTCCATGGCAAGGACATCCTTCCTCAGATAAGGAGACCAAAACTGCACACAATACTCCAGATGTGGTCTCACCAAGGCCCTGTATAACTGCAGTAAGACATCCCCGTTCCTGTACTCAAATCCTCTTGCAATGAAGGCCAACATACCATTCGCCTTCCTAACTGCTTGCTGCACCTGGATGCTCGCTTTCAGCGACTGGTGTACAAGGACACCCAGGTTTCGTTGCACCTCCCCTTTTCCCAATCTATCATCATTCAGATAATAATCTGCCTTTCTGTTTTTACAACCAAAGTGGATAACCTCACATTTATCCACGTTATACTGCATCTGCCATGTTCTTGCCCACTCACCCAACTTGTCTAAATCACATTGGAGCCTCTTCGCATCCTCCTCACAGCTCACATTCCACCCCAGCTTTGTGTCGTCTGCAAACTTGGAAATGTTACATTTAGTTCCCTCATCCAAATCATTGATATATATTGTGAATAGCTGGGGCCCAAGCACTGATCCCTGCGGTACCCCACTAGTCACTGCCTGCCACCGGAAAAAGACCCGTTTATTCCTACTCTCTGTTTCCTGTCTGTCAACCAATTCTCAATCCATGCCAGTATATTTCCCCAGTCCCAAGTGCTTTAATTTTGCACACTAACCTCTTGTGTAGGACCTTATCAAAAGCCTTCTGAAAATCCAAATACACCACATCCACTGGTTCTCCCCTATCTATTCCACTAGTTACATCCTCAAAAAACTCTAGTAGATTTGTTAAGCATGATTTCCCTTTCACAAACCCATGCTGACTTTGTCCAATCCCGTTAATGCCCTCCAAGTGTTCTGTTATCACATCTTTTATAATAGACTCTAGCATTTTCTCCACTACTGATGTTAGGCTAACTGGTCTGTAATTCCCTGTTTTTTCTCTCCCTCCTTTTTTAAATAGTGGGGTTACATTTGCCACCCTCCAATCTGTAGGAACTGTTCCAGAGTCTATAGAATTTTGGAAGATGATCACCAATGCATCCATTATTTCCAGGGCCACTTCCTTTAGTACTCTGGGATGTAGATTATCAGGCCCTGGGGATTTGTCAGCCTTTAGCCCCATTAATTTCCCTAGCACTATTTTTTTACGAATACTGGTTTCCTTCAGTTCCTCCCTCTCATTAGACCCTTGGTTCCCTTACATTTCTGGCAGGTTATTTGTGTCCTCCTTTGTGAAGACAGAACCAAAGTATGTGTTTAATTGTTCTGCCATTTCTTTGTTCCCCATTATAATTTCCCCCATTTCTGACTGTAAGGGACCTACATTTGTCTTCACTAATCTTTTTCTCTTGACATATATATAGAAGCTTTTACAGTCAGTTTTTATGTTCCCTGCTGGTTTACTCTCATACTCTAGTTTTCCCCTCTTAATCAATCTCTTTGTCCTCCTTTGCTGAATACTGAACTTCTCCCAATCCTCAGGCTTGCCGCTTTTTCTGGCAATTTTATATGTCTCCTCTTTGGATCTAAAACTATCCCTACTTTCTTTTGTAAGCCACGGTTGAGCCACCTTTCCTGTTTTATTTTTGCGCCAGACAGGAATGAATAATTGTTGTAATTCCTGCACACGTTATTTAAATATTAGCCATTGCCAATCCATCGTCATCCCTTTTAGTAAAGTTCCCCAATCTATCATAGCCAACTCGCACCTCATACTTTCGTAATTTCCTTTATTTAGATTCAGGACCCTAGTTTCAGATTCAACTACTTCACTCTCCATCTTAATGAGGAATTCTATCATGTTATGGTCGCTATTCCCTAAGGGACCCCACACAACAAGATTGTTAATTAATCCTTTCTCATTGCACATTACCCAGTCTAGAATTGCCTGTTCTCTGTTGATTCCTCAACATATTGGTCTATAAAATCATCACGTATGCTCTGCAGGAATTCCTCCCCCACAGTATTATCGCTAATTTGGTTTGACCAATCTATATGTATATTAAAGTCACCCATGATTATGGCTGTACCCTTCTTGCATGCATCTCTAATTTCCTGTTTAGTGCCCTCCCCTACATTTCCACTTCTGTTTGGGGCCTATAGACAACCCCCACCAACGTTTTCTACCCCTTGGTGTTTCTTAGCCTACACCATCCCTGCAGCCACGCATTCATCTGGTCTATTCTCCTGTTCCTGTACTCACTAGCATGTGGCACTGGTAGTAATGCTGATATCATTACCTTTGAGGTCCTGCTTTTTAATTTATCTCCTAACTCCTTAAATTCATCTTGCAGGACCTCATCCATTTTTTTACCTATGTCATTAGTACCGAAAAACTCAATCAAGTTAGTTAAACACGATTTACCTTTAACAAATCCGTGCTGGCATTCCTTTATTTATTCACATTTGACCAAGTGACTATTAAATTTGAACCGGATTATCATTTCTAACAGCTTCCCCACCACCGAGGTTTAACTGACTGGCCTGTAGTTTCTGGGTTTATCCTTACACCCTTTTTTGAACAAGGATGTAACATTTGCAGTTCTCCAGTCCTCTGGCACCACCTCCACATCTAAGGAGGATTGGAAGATTATGGCCAGCATCTCTGCAGTTTCCACCCTTACTTCCCTCAGCAAGCTAGGATGCCTCCCATTTGGACCAGGTGACTTATCTACTTTAAGTACAGCCAGCCTTCCTAGCTACTCCTCTTTATCAATTTTTAGCCCTTGCAGTATCTCAACTACCTCCTCTTTTACTGTGACTTTGGCAGCATCTTCTTCCTTGGTAAAGACAGAAGCAAAGTCGTCATTTAATACCTGAGCTATGCCCTCTGCCTCCATGCGTAGATCTCCTTTTTGGTCCCTAATTGGCCCCACCCTCCTCTTACAACCTGTTTACTATTTATATGCCTATAGAAGACTTTTGGATTCCCTTTTATGTTAGCCGCCAGTCTATTCTCATACACTCTCTTTGCCCCTCTTATTTCCTTTTTCACTTCTCCTCTATGCTTTCTATATTCAGCCTAGTTGTCACTTGTATTATCAACCTGACATCTGTCATACACCCCCTTTTTCTGCTTCATCTTACTCTCTATCTCTTTCATCATCCAGGGAGTTCTAGCTTTGGTTGTCCTACCTTTCGCCCTCGAGAGAATGTACCTAGACTGTACCCGAACCATCTTCTCTTTAAAGACCGCCCATTGTTCAATTACAGTTTTGCCTGCCAATCCTTGATTCCAAGTTACCCGGGCCAGATCCGCTCTCAACCCACTGAAATTGGCCCTCCTCCAATTAAATATTTTTACTTTAGATTGCTCCTTGACTTTTCCATAACTATGATCACTGACACTTGCTCCACTTGATCCATTTCATTTCCCAGAACTAGATCCAGCAATGACTCCTTCCTCATTTGGCCGGAAACATACTGATCAAGAAAGTTCTCCTGAACACACTTCAAAAATTCCTCCCCCTCTTTGCCTTTACACTATACAAGTTTATATTAGGATGGTTGAAGTCCCCTGTTATCATTACTCTTGCACCTCTCTAATTTCTTTGCAAATTTGATCTTCTATACCCTTCCCACTAGTTGGTGTCCAATAGAATACACCCAGTAATGTAATGGCACCTCTACTGTTTCTTAACTCTAACCAAGTAGAATCTGCCCTTGACCCCTCAAGGACATCCTCTCTCTCCAGCACTGCAATATTCTCCTTAATCAATATTGCCAAACCCCCTACTTTTTTTCCTTCCCTATCTTTCCTGAACACCTTGTATCCAGGAATATTTAATATCCAGGAGTATTTAGGACCCAATCCTGCCCTTTTTTGAGCCAGGTCTCCATTATCGCCACAAAATCATATTCCCATGTGGGTATTTGCGCCTGCAGCTCACCAATTTTATTTACCGTGCTTCGTGCGTTTACACACATGCACTCTAAACCTGTTTCAGACCTTCTCGGATTTTCTCATTGTCTGATCCCACCTAATACTGTACTATTTCTTACTCTAGTGCTGTCTGTCTCTCCTAATCCTTTGTGCACCTTGTTTCTCCTTTTTAATGCTACATCCTGGTGCCCATCCCCCTGCCAAATTAGTTTTTTTGATATATATTATTGACTTGGACTTGGGTGCACAGGGCACAATTTCAAAATTTGCAGATGACAGAAAACTTGGAAGTGTAGTAAACAGTGAGGAGGATAGTAATAGACTTCAAGAGGATATAGACAGACTGGTGGAATGGGTGGACACATGGCAGATGAAATTTAACACAGAGAAATGCAAAATGATGCATTTTGGCAGGAAGAATGAGGAGAGGCAATATAAACTAAATGGTACAATTCTAAAGGGGTGCAGGAACAGAGAAACCTGGGGGTATATATGCACAAATCTTTGAAATTGGCAGGACAGGTTGAGAAAGCAGTTAAAAAAGCACACGGGATCCTGGGCTTTATAAATTGAGGCATAGAGTACAAAAGCAAGGAAATTATGTTGAACCTTTATAAAACACTGGTTCGGCCACAACTGGAGTATTGTATCCAATTCTGGGCACCGCACTTTAGGAAGAATGTGATGGCCTTCGAAAGGTTGCAGAAAAGATTTACTCGAATGCTTCCAGAGAAGAGGGATTTTAGTTACGTGGATAGACTGGAGAAGCTGGGGTTGTTCTCCTTAGAGCAGAGAAGGTTATGAGGAGATTTGACAGAAGTTTTCAATATCATGAAGGGTTTAGATAAAGTAAATAAAGAGAAACTGTTCCCATTGGCGGAAGGGTTTGAGAACCAGAGGACACAGATTTAAGGTGATTGGCAAAAGAATCAAAGGCGACATAAGGAAAAACTTTTTTATGCAGCGAGTAGTTATGATCTAGAATGAGCTGCTTGAAAGGGTGGTGGAACCAGATTCAATTGTGGCTTTCAAAAAGGAATTGGATAAATACTTGAAGGGAAAAAATTTGCAGGGCTACTGGGAAAGACCGGGGGAATGGTGCTAACTGGATTGCTTTTACAAACAGCCGGCACGGGCTAGGTGGGCTGAATAGCCTCCTCCTGTTCTGTAACCATTCTATGATTCTTGATGCATGAGCAGTTTTAGCTGAGACTCCACTGATTATTTTGTCCATATTAATCAACATCATGGTTTCTTCAGTGTGCAAAGAAAATGAGTGAGATGCCACCATCATTCAAACATCCTTTCAAAAATCAATTACATCAGTGAAAGTTAGCACTTAAATTATGATTACTGCTTTTGCCAGTCAAAGAATATTTGAAGATCTAAATGGTATTCGACCACCAAGCAGTGGTGTAGCTGAAACTGTAACCGAGTCCATTCCAAAGCTACCCAAAATCTTTATTGTATATTTTACGATAAATAGACAGTTTAATTGAATAGATAAATAACTAAATTAATAAAAATCCAATGCAGTTCAGCATTAATCCCATGAAAATGGGAACTCCAATGAAGTTTCCAACAATCTGCCGTTTCTTCCTATAGCAACTCATCTATGAGACTTGAAATTATTGGATCTTGTCAGATAAGAACGTCAGAAACACCCAGCAGCAAGGTAACCATTGTAGAAACATGACAATGATTACTGGACACCAAAATAACAGTTCCACACCTCAAGAAGGCAATTAGAGTACATTCAATGTACAAGAACACCAAACATAATACTGTCGTAGCCATCAGCATCTTTGTTTAGATTGTTTTCGTAAATTGTGATGATTTTTGCCCAGTGTAGGCTCGGGACAAAAATATGAACTATCGGGGCAGATTTTCATCTTTACCGCTGGGGTGGAGCGCAGAAGGAAAAACCTGGCAGGATCGATCAACAACCCTTAAAGAACCCACTAGATTTTCCGTCCCTTAATCTAAATGGAAGGAAGATCAGATGGATTCTGTTACTGAGATGTCATTTTCCCCATCAGATTTTCCTTTCTGTGCTCCACCCAGGCAGTAAAGACAAAAACCTTCCCCATCCAGTTCCTATAAGTACGGCACTTGTTCATCTTGTCTCTAATTTATCTTGTCTCTACCTGTATGCATTTAAATTAAACATATGTCTGTAAGTTCTTTATTTAACTATATTCACTCGCACCATTTCATTTTTCAGGAGGATGCTCTCTGTCGTATCCTATTGTTGTAATTACAGTTTTACTCCACCAAACAGTAATCAGCAATGTCAGAATGTGCTTTTCAAAACACTCAGTGAAATAATTTTAATGAATATTTGCATACTTTAGTAAATATATCCCAGATCGAATAACCTGAATTGTTTCGCTTCAATTCCTATTTGGCTGACCAAAAATTACCCGGGATAGGATGGTTGTTGAGATGCTACTAAATGGATAATCATAAAAAAAGGTTTTTAAATTATTGTTTATCTTGAAAAATTACATGAAGAATTAACAGGCAATTTCATTAAAGTGGGCACTTTGTGAGAGAAAAAACAAATGAGCGATTGAGATACTGCATTGCAAAACACATTGAAGAGAATTTGAGAGTGAATTTTCAATGCTGCATTTCAGCTGAAGCAGCATAATGCTTTGTCTGAACAATTGTAGACTTCATCACACAATGGGCACTTCCATTGTTCTGTTTAGTTAAAAACCTTTGCAGTTAGTTTAAAGAAAAGAGCTTCAGGGGAACTTAGGCTAATATGGCTGGAAAATTCTACTCAACAATTTGCCAGGGGACAGTTACTTTTGATCTCTGATGAACTGGAAAATAGAACTTTCGAGTAACAAGAGTGTTTATTACTCTTAACTATTTATTCTTTCCTTGTTTTTTGTTGCATCTAATCATCAATGCTCTGCTATGGGTCTTCTTAATTCCAGTCATTATTTCCATTGAAAACATTCCAGAAGTGTTATTTTTTCAATTTCTGCCTTTTTTCCTTGCTCTTCTGAAGTTTAGGCCGTAGGATTCCTGGAGTGCCACTCTGACAATGGAAGTGGGGTGGAGTGGAGTTCCTGTCCTCCAATGGAGACCGCCGTAGACTCCATCCCAAATTGTGGGGTCAGGGTTATAAACATAAGCGAGGGTGGGTAGTCTATGCTGCATGCAAGGGTACTTCAGAGCACGTCTTGTTCCACTGCTGTAAATCAGAGAAGATCACAGCTATTCTGCTAAGCAGATCCTATAGCCCATGAAGAACTGAAAATAAAAAGGTAATTTAACTTTCTATTCCTAAAGGGAGTAAATTGCCTTATAATTAAAGGTAATCGATCCACTCTGGGATCAATATCCTTTGTCTTGGGCAGTCCTGGGACCTTTATTAGGGCCTCAATGGAACTCACGTCAGCTATCAACTGGCAAGAGTTCCACTAGCCTTTGCTAGGGTGTAATTGAAGGAATTCCTGAGGCAGCCGAGGAGTTCCACCAGACACGCCCCCTTGATTTAGGGGAACAAGTAGAAGGCTCACTCATCCACCCCCATCCATTTTCCACCCCAAATCCTAGCTCCCAGCAGGAGATCTGCCCTCTCTCTGTCTTTGTTGACACCTGTAATTTTGGAATCACGCTGGGGTATGATTCCACAGGCACAGGAGGGCCCCCAGTACATCACCCTAGTGAATATTCTTCGAGTGTTAGCCTAGACATTGAGCCCTCAAATTCCATGGCGATTTCGCCAATCTCCAGTGCAACTCCAGCAGGAGACCAGTTGAAGCTCCATGGAATTTAAGTGCCACAGTGTCAGCAGATGAATGATAGGGGAGACATCGGCCCTGAGAGGCGAGAAGGGGTGGGGGGGAGGGGGGAGATTTGCGGCCAGGAAGTACAGGCTTCCCTCAGGTCCTGCCGAATTTAACAGCAGAACCTATTTAAAAAATTTTCAACAGGTTCCCTGGCCGCAGCCAGATTGACAGTTTGGCTGGCTGTCGGGTAGGAAGGCAACTGGGGAGCGAAGCAGAGGTAAGTCCGACATGTGGGGAGGGGGGGTAGTCAGACATCATGGAGGGGGGAGCAGTTGGACGTTGCGGGGGGTGGGGGGGTCGGTCGATCACGGTGGGGGGTACCCATTGCTTGGAGGTAAGCTTGGTGGGCAGGGGGAAACACTCCAGCTCCTCCTGGCCCACAAGCAGTGCTGTAAAGGCACTTACCTGATGAATCCGGCCCTTCACACCTCTCTTCAGCTGCAAGGTTTCCCAAGGCCCAGGAAACCCGGCCTGCAGGTGTTAAAACTAAAAGTTAAGGTAAGTTGGAGGCACGTAGCCTCCTTAAAAGATTTTAGTGACCTACCCGCCTCCTGAGAGTGGGTTGATTGCCCACCCCCCCGACCTGTCTCCGTTAAAACCAGAAGTGGGCGGGTTGGGGTCGGGTTGCCTATTTTAAAATTATTAACCTAATCCAATGCAGTATTGAGGGAATATAAAAATCTGCTTTGCTAATTGCAGCAGTGACTCAGAGATTTCATTGAGTTTACTCTTCTAAGAAATGTTGCTTATATTTATTGCCACCCTCTGGAGATTAAAATAATTAGGGAGACTCTATAATGCTACAAATTTTCCAAGGTCTTTTGGAAGGTCAAATAGACCTTCTCAAGCCATACTTTCTTATATCCTTAATATCATTATTGCAGAAAAGAAATGCAGTGGCATTTATCACAGAAATAATCTTTAGCTAGACTGGAGCTAATCTTTCTCCCCTTATCTTTTCTCCCTCCACCAGCTGTCCAGCTATGTTATCCCTGTCAATTTGAGTTGCATCAAATTGTTTTTATGCCTCTGTTAGATTACACGCCTCCATGAATATTACATCATATTATTTCATCTACCTCCATGGTTATTCCTCCATAACCACGAAATGCATAATGAATACCTTTTACTATTTTCTCAACCATGAACAAATCCGAAAATCAATATTGACCTTGCAGCTGCTATTATTTCTATTCGTTGATGCATGTTTGCTTCCAAGATATATTACTACAGATACCATGACAGTTGGTCAGGAGCTGCAGAGTGTTGTTCTGTACCTTACAAAATAAAATATTTTAGATTTTTCAAATAATATATAGAATTTAGGAACATGTTGAGATTCTTTTCAATCTTAGAGAAGATATTTTTTTCAGATATTGCGTGATACATAAATATACATAACATCTGCACATTTCAAAAGTCATATAGGCTGTTTAATAGTTAAAGGGTCAAGTAAAATTTGCTATCCATTTATTTCCATTATATAGAGCGACCAATAAACTAATGGTGCCGGGACTGCTGCACATTGGACATTTTGCACACACGTGGAATAACAAGCTGACTTTCGACAATGAAAAGTTAGCTCATTTAAATATTGTGAAGGCCCTCCCAGCGCTTAAAGCATAACATGCTCAGAGCACTAAAAATATGGAGTGGGGATTAAGGATACCCAGTGCCAGCATATCTTACAGGGCTGCTAGCTACCCTTAAAGTTGTGCTTCTGCAGAGTTTCAAAAATGTCTGGGGGCAAAACACCCCCAATGAGGAATCTTGCATTAGGGGTCCGAGTGCAAAGGATTGCTATACCTGTAGGAGAGAGATGCCCTGCAATAAAGAATACCACCAGAGCAGCATGGATTGAGGTGACAGAGTGCATAAATACAGGTTCATCAATGATCCAAATCTTGGCGCAGGTGTGGAAGACATTTTCTGGGCTCCCCAAGATAGCTGAAGTAACTGTACAAACATGTTTATATCTTAAAATGCTGTCTTGCAAGCCATCCTCATTGCCCTTCACTGTGAATTCAGTACAATCATAGAGGGAAAATACAGCGCATAATTTCAACTGTTCAACTTTTTAAATGTGCAGACATACTCACATTCTTCAATAGTGCTGCATAATGTTGCCATATCCGATTGTTGACTGTGTGCCATATTAAATGTGGCAAGTAAAAATGCTGCATGTTCACACACTGGCATAAAGTGGGTAGTGTCCTGGGCATTTAGGTGGCACACATCTCTCATTTCTCTGCCGAACATATGTCTCTTTTATATCTGCTTGCAGAAGAAGACTACATAACAGGAGACACTGAATGCAGATAGGAGGGGATTTCCTCAAACTGCGAATCTTGAAATAGTATGAGGAGAGGGCTCTGGAAAACATAGGCAATAGAGGGAGTTGGAAAAGGGGAGTCCAGGGGCCTAGCCAAAGGTCTTGGCTAATATCATGCTTTTTCTCCTAAGAGCAGATCATTATTAAGTGCAGAAGGTGCCAACATAACTGTCTGGTACCTCAAGGACCTGCAAACATGGAGCATTTGCCAGAGGAAACGCCATATATGCCAGACAGTATCAAATATCAAGGGGTAAAAAATGCTGAGACAGGAGATGGAGAGCAGATTTAAGAAACTGATTATTCAGAGGTAAGACCCTTTGTGCCTAAGCTGCAAAACTCAGGTCACCAGCAACTACCCAGCAATGCAGCAAAGAACCATTATTGGCTAATTAAAAATAGAAATAAGAGGAGGTTTTTAAAAAAAATTTGTAAATATTTGTTCTCTTGAAGAATTTATTTCAATTCAGAATTGAGTGTCTTGGATGTTTTTCAGGTGCTCCAGGTGCATGTTGGGTCTTTCCTGAATTTACATGAAAACCAGCCTCTATGAGGCTTGAGCTTAGTGCATGCAGAAGCTCAAAGCACTCAAAGTGCTTCCAGATTGCATTAATGTGAGCAGTGTACATCAGGTGCAGACTGGGCCTCCGGCCTCTGCAACAAATAATAAGGGACGCCTGTGCCTAATGCACAGCAATGTTAGAGGCACCACAGATTATATTACTGGCCTTAGAATTTCAGTGGACCAAATCACTTTTCATTCATTCCCAATGGGCAGGATATCAGTAGGCAAAACCTCATTCAAATGATTCCTATCATACAGAATCCCAAAGAATCAAATCCCTTTCCAACTCACTCCAGTTTATAAAATTCCCATGGGCTAAATCCAGTCCTGTTTACTCGCATTGTACATGGATCCACATAAGATTACAGCACAGAAGGAGGGCATTGCGCTCATCGTGTCAGTGCCAGCTCTATGCTAGAGCAACCCAAAACTAATCCCACTGCTCCATTCTCTCCCCATAGCCCTATATCTTCCTCTGTATAATCACAGAGTGACCACAACCCTTTCCCCTGGAGTTCCATTGTACCTAATCACATTGGAATCATATTTTTTTAAAATTCATTCCCATTGTATAGAATTGCATGGGACTATAACCCATTCCCATTCAGTCCAATTGTACAGATGTCCTTGTTTAGTCAGAACAACTGAGTACATCATTTTAATTGAAGTACAAGATAGCCCCCAGTTGTTCACATCCTCTATCCTTTGCATGGTGATTATTTTAGTCCGTGATCTAATCTTACCCGAACATAACTGCACATATTTAGGCTCGAAGCTTTCAAAATGCCATTAATTTTTGTTAAATTTATTATCACCCAAAACTGTTTTATGTTGTCTTTGATTCATTTGCAGCATGAATGAACAAGGGAGCTGAGACAAAAATATTGTAAATTGGTCATTTGCAGTTGAGAGAAATCCTAATTCAAGCACAACATTCTGTGACAAATGAGTTACGAGGTATGTGTTTAGCATCATTTGGCTGTGTTTAGAATTACATTCCCTCTAAGATAATAACATGATGCACAACTACATGTTTATGTGTCCCACCACTAGAGACTTGTGCTTGTACTCTCCATCCCTCAGAAAATCTGTTTGAATTCATTCTGGGAAGAATCCAGCAGGCACTTCCCACAAGAATAACAGGCTCTGACAGATTGTTCCCCTTACATGTGCTCTTTATATGAAGGACGATGGCATTGAACTTGATTTTTCTGATTTAAAAAAAATTATCATTGGAAAGGTTAAGATTTATCTTTGATATTAAAACACATGAATGGAATTAATGAACATTTAGATTCATATGTTCTCCTTTGATGTTACAGAAAACTAAAATTTAGAATCCATAATTTTCTAACTCGAGGAATGATTAATTGTCAAATTTTACTTGATAATCGCTCCTGTGAAGTGTCTTGGGACATTTTACTACGTTAAAGGCGCTATATAAATTCAAGTTGTTGTTGTTGATGATTATGCAATCTGATGCTAAATATTGTAAACATGAATCTAAACAAATTCAAAGAAGAGTAGGATAACTATATTCAGCCAATGGCTTTGGAGTCCAAAAGTAAATCTCACATCTGAGAATAAAACTTTTTAAATAATTTCAAATAAAGCAACAAAATGTTATTATTGGGCAAGGAAACCTCCTGCTGATTACCACCTACCGTCCTCCCTCAGCTGACGAATCAGTCCTCTTCCATGTTGAGCACCACTTGGAGGAAGCACTGAGGGTAGCAGGGGAAAAAATGTACTCTGGGTGGGGGACTTCAGTGTCCATCATCAAGAGTGGCTCGGTAGCACCACTACTGACCGAGCTGGCCGAGTCCTGAAGGACATAGCTGCCAGACTGGGCCTGCGGCAGGTGGTGAGCGAACCAACACGAGGGAAAAACTTACTTGACCTCGTCCTCACCAATCTACCTGTCGCAAATGCATCTGTCCATGACAGTATTGGTAGGAGTGACCACCGCACAGTCCTTGTGGAGATGAAGTCCCGTCTGCGCACTGAGGACACCATCCAACGTGTTGTGTGGCACTACCACCGTGTTAAATGGGATAGATTCAGAACAGATCTAGCAGCTCAAAACTGGGCATCCATGAGGCACTGTGGGCCATCAGCAGCAGCAGAATTGTATTCCAGCACAATCTGTAACCTCATGGCCCGGCATATTCCTCACTCTACCATTACCAACAAGCCAGGGGATCAACCCTGGTTCAATGAGGAGTGTAGAAGAGCATGCCAGGAGCAGCACCAGGCATACCTCAAAATGAGGTGCCAACCTGGTGAAGCTACAACTCAGGACTACATGCATGCTAAACAGTGGAAGCAACATGCTATAGACAGAGCTAAGCGATTCCACAACCAGCGGATCAGATCAAAGCTCTGCAGTCCTGCCACATCCAGTCGTGAATGGTGGTGGACAATTAAACAACTAACGGGAGGAGGAGGCTCTGCAGACATCCCCATCCTCAATGATGGCGGAGTCCAGCACGTGAGTGCAAAAGACAAGGCTGAAGCGTTTGCAACCATCTTCAACCAGAAGTGCCGAGTGGATGATCCATCTTGGCCTCCTCCCGATATCCCCACCATCACAGAAGCCAGTCTTCAGCCAATTGGATTCACTCCACGTGATATCAAGAAACGGCTGAGTGCACTGGATACAGCAAAGGCTATGGGCCCCGACAACATCCTAGCTGTAGTGCTGAAGACTTGTGCTCCAGAACTAGCTGCGCCTCTAGCTAAGTTGTTCCAGTACAGCTACAACACTGGCATCTACCCGACCATGTGGAAAATTGCCCAGGTATGTCCTGTCCACAAAAAGCAGGACAATTCCAATCCGGCCAATTACCGCCCCATCAGTCTGCTCTCAATCATCAGCAAACTGATGGAAGGTGTGGTTGACAGTGCTATCAAGAGGCACTTACTCACCAATAACCTGCTCACCGATGCTCAATTTGGGTTCCGCCAGGACCACTCGGCTCCAGACCTCATTACAGCCTTGGTCCAAACATGGACAAAAGAGCTGAATTCCAGAGGTGAGGTGAGAGCATTTGACCGAGTGTGGCACCAAGGAGCCCTAGTAAAACTGAAGTCAATGGGAATCAGGGGGAAAACTCTCCACTGGCTGGAGTCATACTTAGCACAAAGGAAGATGGTAGTGGTTGTTGGAGGCCAATCATCTCAGCCCCAGGACATTGCTGCAGGAGTTACTCAGGGCAGTGTCCTAGGCCCAACCACCTTCAGCTGCTTCATCAATGACCTTCCCTCCATCATAAGGTCAGAAATGGGGATGTTCACTGATGATTGCACAGTGTTCAGTTCCATTTGCAACCCCTCAAATAATGAAGCAGTCCGAGTCCACATGCAGCAAGACCTGGACAACATCCAGGCTTGGGCTGATAAGTGGCAAGTAACATTCATGCCAGATAAGTGCCAGGCAATGACCATCTCCAACAAGAGAGAGTCTAACCACCTCCCCTTGACATTCAACAGCATTACCATTGCCGAATCCCCCACCATCAACATCCTGGGGTCACCATTGACCAAAAACTTAACTGGACCAGCCATATAAATACTGTGGCTACAAAAGGAGGTCAGAGTCTGGGTATTCTGCGGCGAGTGAATCACCTCCTGACTCCCCATTGCCTTTCCACCATCTACAAGGCACACACCGTCACCACACGGACTGCAGCGGTTCAAGAAGGCGGCTTATCACCACCTTCTCAAGGGCAATTAGGGATGGGCAATAAATGCTGGCCTTGCCAGCGACGCCCACATCCCGTGAACGAATAAAAAAAAAGGGGTAAATGGATGATAATAAGGGAGAATGGATATCAGTAAGGAGGAATTGATGGCATTGAAGGGGGATTACTGCCAATTCCTGCTCCCATTCACCAAAAAGAGCAGCAGAAGGCGGGAGGTGGCTATTTTGAGCATATATTCAATGGCTCCTTAGTTGCAGCCAGGGAAAGCTGGAAGCTGGTTTGGCACATATTTTTTGCAGCCTCTTGTGGGTATTGAGGCTTAAAACCTTCCTTATTTAACATCCTTGCTGCTATAAGTGCTGTAAAATTGTGTCTGCTGCTTGAAACCGCTGCATCAGTTTTGATGCTTCCGCCTCTCCCCTTTAATGTGCTGTTGCAGGCCCTTCAAAAATAGATCAGCGAGCTGCCTATAGGGAACATGTTTCATGCTGTAAATAATGTCTAGGCATGAAAGTGGCATGGGCCATGCTGACTCCTACCAGTGGGCACAGCGCATGCCCCATCATTGCCTGTCCAATATGCGCTCCAAACCAAATTGAATCCTGTACGCCAAACATGCTTGGGACACTGACAATATAATATTATAGCAGGGTCTCATGTGCTGAGCCATGAGGATACAGATTGTGATAGTATACAATTCTACTGCTGCTGATAGCCCACAGAATCTCATGGATGTCCAGCTTCTGGCTTGTAGACCTAAGCTTTGGCTGTCCCACTTAGCATGGTAGTACCACATTACACAATGGAAGGTGTCCTCATTGTGAAGGTGAGACTTTGTCTTCCTTGGGGTTGTGCAGTGGTCATTCCTACAAATGCCATCATGGACAGATGTACCTTTGACAGGTAGGCTGGTGAGGTCGAGGTGAAGCAGGTTATTCCCATGTGTTGGTTCCCTCGTCACCTGACGCATGCCCAGTCTGGAAGCTATGTCCTTCGGAACTTGGTCAGCTTGTTCAGTGGTCATGCTACTGAGCCGCACTTGAGCACTTTACAATCTACCATCCCTTAAAAGAACTATACAGTTTCAAGGTAGCAATATAGACATTGAATGAATGATTGTATTCCAGAGAAGTACCAATGTTGTGTCAACTTTGTCTTCTGATATAATATTTTAAAGCAAAAAAAAAGTTCCCAGTTGCAGTAATCTTACACTGGTAAAAGGATAATCACTTGAACCTCTGTGATCCCAACATTGGAATTTCTCCACACAAATGCATCAGGGTGAAGTAAAGTTCTGTGGTTTCTTAGCATTAAATTATTGTAATATAAATGGGGCATTTGACTTTTGGAGAAGTGTGGTTTATCTGAATTCAAATTCTGCACTTAGAACATGAATCCGTGAAGAATTCTTCATGGGGCCAGAGCAGAAATGTGAAAAAATATTGATTACTTTAATAACAGTTTAAAACAACAAAATAATCCCAATAAATAAGATAATAAAGTATAGAGCCTTCATCAATTTGTTAATAGAATATACCTGAAGCAAACTGGTGCTTTTGATTGTTTTTTTCTGTAAAATTATATCAGACCAGAAAGTACCTCTGGGACTTGGTATATTGCAAAATGAATCATCAGTAAGTAAAAATATTGTTAACATTTACATTTGTTTAAATAATGGAATTGAAAAATATGAAAGCTGCTCTTTATTGACCATGCTGATTCTGGATTAAGTGCGTTATTAATAGCTTACTTCACATTGGAATATTTAAAATCAGACTGACAAATTTGAAATTCCAGTGTTGGGATCACAGAGATTTAAGTGAATAATGTTAATATTCAAATAGTTATAATATTGCTTTGTATTTGAATGATGAAAAATTCTAGAATTAAAATTCAAAAAATGAATCTCAGTGAGATCATTGGACAGGGTATACTAAACCCTAGAATAAAAAGATTCAGGTACTTGGAGTTACAACCACAGTCTGCATTTTTCACTGAGATTTCTGAATAATAAATAAAATAAAAACTTAACTGTGTGACTTTTGCAGAAAGTTTGCTAATGTTTAAAAAAATGTAGAATTGAAAATACATTTTGTACACAGCCTGCTCATTCAAGTGTAACATAAAGCACCAGGTAGGGATTTTTAAAAATTGGTGGGATTTGGATCTTTTCATTGAAAGTCTTAAACCAACTAGAAAGGATCATTCAGTGAAAAACCTTCCTGCTTTTGTGTATATTCGACCATTTTAACCAGCTTCTGTTGTGGTTTTTTAATGATAATTAAAAATACCCTCTCCAGCTACCATCGACAAACCTCATGAAATATCTGAAAAATTGCAACATATTATAAAATACTAGATAGAAATAACTCAAACATACATAAAAACAGGTCATGGCACAAATCTCTGTAGCATTAAATTAATCATGGAGAAATCTATGCTGCATGTTGTTTCAGCAGGAAGAGGATACAAGTAGTAAAGGACATAACTGTCCTAGTCAACTGATAGCTTTCCATCTGTTTGAAAAAATATGAACATTATTTCTATCCCCGAAAGGAATCAAAGTTATACTCCAACAGATACAGACCTGTATTCCCATTGCTGTTTGTACCAAAGCTCACAGAAACCAGAGTAAATGTGCAGCTGTTACCCAATTCAAATGCCACCTCATGTGCAGTAACCAGATTGGCTTCAGAGCAAACATGTTGGAGGTAGTTTTAACTTTCCGTGATGGTGTAAACAGGCAATGTCAGATCAGCCGCCCATTAAACATCGCACTGGATTTTCCTTTCCATTGACTTCAACGGAATGGAAAATTAAGTGAGCTGTATGAAGGAAGGCCGATTAGCTATTGGCCATTTTACACCATGCCCAAAATTTAGAATTACTCCCGTCAACTTTTGATGGTCACAATTCTGTGGTCCAGAAATGGTGATTCTCTTGATGCTTAACACATAATCAGAGCAGTACTTATTGATATAGTATGGTATCCTGCCTTATTAATCAATTGATGGATACCATCAAAAGTGACATTTATTTTGCTGATTATACCATTCTCTATAGAGTGGTTAACCAACATCTGAAAAACAAGCAATGACTAAATCTTTGCACATACATACAGATAGATTTGGATATTTATTGACAAATTGCACTTTGTCTGCAGAAATGATGAGGTCAAATCAATAAAGGTATCAAAATACCTCCAATGACAATCCAGAATCTTGATTTAGTAATTATACACGAGCTATGCTTAGACAAAAAAAGGACTCTGTGAAAACTAATGTTGATAGAGAAAATATTCACAATAAATATTCAATCCTTTTTGTGATGGAACATTAGTGTCTGTTTCTTTTTTTTATTCGCTCATGGGATGTAGGCATCGCTGGCGAGGCCGGCATTCATTGCCATTCCTAATTGCCCTTGAGAAGGTGGTGGTGAGCTGCCTTCTTGAACCGCTGCAGTCCGTGTGGTGAAGGTTCTCCCACAGTGTTGTTAGGAAGGGAGTTCCAGGATTTTGACCCAGTGACGATAAAGGAAAGGCGATATATTTCCAAGTCGGGATGGTGTGTGACTTGGAGGGGAATGTTCAGGTGGTGTTATTCCCATGTGCCTGCTGCCCTTGTCCTTCTAGGTGGTAGAGGTCGTTGGTTTGGGAGGTGCTATCGAAGAAGCCTTGGAGAGTTGCTGCAGTGCATCCTGTGGATGGTACACACTGCAGCCACAGCACGCCGATGGTGAAGGAAGTGAATGTTTAGGGTGGTGGATGGGGTGCCAATCAAGCGGGCTGCTTTATCTGGATGGTGTCGAGATTCTTGAGTGTTGTTGGAGCTGCACTCATCCAGGCAAGTGGAGGGTATTCCATTACACTCCTGACTTGTGCCTTGTAGATGGCGGAAAGGCTTTGGGGAGTCAGGAGGTGAGTCACTCACTGCAGAATACCCAGCCTCTGACCTGCTCTTGTAGCCACAGTATTTATGTGGCTGGTCCAGTTAAGTTTCTGGTCAGTGATGACCCCCAGGATGTTGATGGGGGGGAATCGGCGATGGTAATGCCGTTGAATGTCAAGGGGAGGTGGTTGGACTCTCTCTTGTTGGAGATGGTCATTGCCTGGCACTTGTCTGGTGCGAATGTTGCTTGCCACTTATCAGCCCAAGCCTGGATGTTGTCCAGGTCTTGCTGCATGTGGGCACAGATTGCTTCATTATCTGAGGGGTTGCGAATGGAACTGAACACTGTGCAATCATCAGCGAACATCCCCATTTCTGACCTTATGATGCAGGGAAGGTCATTGATGAAGCAGCTGAAGATGGTTGGGCCTAGGACACTGCCCTGAGTAACTCCTGCAGCAATGTCCTGGGGCTGAGATGATTGGCCTCCAACAACCACTTCCATCGTCCTTTGTGCTATGTATGACTCCAGCCAGTGGAGAGTTTTCCCCCTGATTCCCATTGACTTCAATTTTACTCGGGCTCCTTGGTGCCACACTCGGTCAAATGCTGCCTTGATGTCAAGGGCAGTCACTCTCATCTCACCTCTATAATTCGGCTCTTTTGTCTATGTTTGGACCAAGGCTGTAATGAGGTCTGGAGCCGAGTGGTCCTGACAGAACCCAAACTGAGCATCGGTGAGCAGGTTATTGGTGAGTAAGTGCCGCTTGATAGCACTGTCGTGGACACCTTCCATCACTTTGCTGATGATTGAGAGTAGACTGATGGGGCGGTAATTGGCCGGATTGGATTTGTCCTGCTTTTTGTGGACAGGACATACCTGGGCAATTTTCCACATGGTCGGGTAGATGCCAGTGTTGTAGCTGTACTACACTTTGGCTAGAGGCGCAGCTAGTTCTGGAGCAGAAGTCTTCAGCACTACAGCCGGGATGCTGTCAGAGCCCATAGCCTTTGCTGTATCCAGAGCACTCAGCCGTTTGTTGATATCACGTGGAGTGAATCCAATTGGCTGAAGACTGGCTTCAGAGATGGTGGGGATATCGGGAGGAGGCCGAGATGGATCACCCACTCGGCACTTCTGGCTGAAGATGGTCGCAAACACTTCAGCCTTGTCTTTTGCACTCACGTGCTGGACTCTGCCATCATTGAGGTTGGGGATGTTTACAGAGCCTCCTCCTCCCGTTAGTTGGGTAATTTGCGACCATTCACGACTGGATGTGGCAGGACTGCAGAGCTTTGATCTGATTCGTTGGCTGTGGAATTTGTCTATCGCATGTTGCTTCCGCTGTTTAGCATGCATGCAATCCTGAGTTGTAGCTTCACCAGGTTGGCACCTCATTTTTAGGTATGCCTAGTGCTGCTCCTGGCATGCTCTTCTATACTTCTCGTTGAACCAGGGTTGATCCCCTGGCTTATTTGTAATAGTAGAGTGAGGAATATGCCAGGCCATGAGGTTACAGATTGTGCTGGAATACAATTCTGCTGCTGCTGATGGCCCACAGTGCCTCATGGATGCCCAGTTTTGAGCTGCTAGATCTGTTCTGAATCTATCTCATTTAGCATGGTGTTAGTGCCACACAACACGTTGGATGGTGTCCTCAGTGCACAGACGGGACTTCATCTCCACAAGGACTGTGCGGTGGTCACTCCTACCAATACTGTCATGGACAGATGCATTTGCGACAGGTAGATTGGTGAGGACGAGGTCAAGTAAGTTTTTCCCTCGTGTTGGTTCGCTCACCACCTGCCGCAGGCCCAGTCTAGCAGCTATGTCCTTCAGGACTCGGCCAGCTTGGTCAGTAGTGGTGCTACCGAGCCACCCTTGGTGATGGATATTGAAGTCCCCCACTCAGAGTACATTCTCTGCCCTTGCTACCCTCAGTGCTTCCTCCAAGTGGTGCTCAACATGGAGGAGGACTGATTATTCATCGGAGGGAGGACGGTAGGTGGTAATCAGCAGGAGGTTTCCTTGCCCATGTTTGACCTGATGCCATGAGATTTCATGCGGTCCAGAGTCAATGTTGAGGATTCCCAGGGCCACTCCCTCCTGACTGTATATCACTGTACCGCCACCTCTGGTGGGTCTGTCCTGCCGGTGGGACAGGACATACCCAGAGATGGTGATGGAAGAGTCTGGGACGTTGGCTGAAAGATATGATTCTGTGAGTATGGCTATGTCAGGCTGTTGCTTGACTAGTCTGTGTGATAGCTCTCCCAATTTTGGCACAAGTCCCCAGATGTTAGTGAGGAGGACTTTGCAGGGTCGACAGGGCTTGGTTTGCCGTTGTCTAGTGGTCCGTCTAGTTTTATTCTTATTATGACTTTTCGTAGCGAGATTTTACAACTGAGTGGCTTGCTGGACCATTTCAGAGGGCAACTAAGAATCAACCACATTGCTGTGGGTCTGGAGTCACATATAGGCCAGACCAGTAAGGATGGCAGGTTTCCTTCCCTAAAGGATATTAGTGAACCAGATGGGTTTTTATGACAAGCCGGTAGTTTCATGGCCACCATTACTGATACTCGTATTTTAATTCCAGATTTTTATTTAATTAATTGAATTTAAATTCGCCAGCTGCTGTGGTGGGAATTGAACTCATGACTCCGGATTATTAGTCCAGGCCTCTGGATTACTAGTCCAGTAACATAACCAGTATGCTACCGTACCCTCCATTCTCATTCATTGTCCCATTTACTGCCATTCCATTCTCCTTCATTGCCTTTTATTGTCATCCATTTAGCTTCAATTCTATCAATTTACCCATTACCATCCATTGTCTCATTCACTGCTATCCATTTCCCCTTTCGTACCATCGATTGCCCCCTTCTCAATGCCATCTATTCTCCCTCTTGCCATCCGTTCCCCTTTCATTGCCACCGATTGCCTCCTTTATTGCCATCCATCTTCATCTGTGGGAGCAGGGAAGCAGGAACAAGTGGAGTAGCAGTACAGAGCAATAGCCCTGCTCATGCTCATTTTTGTCACCAACTACTGACATGCTAAGTGGGCTCCAAAATGCTGGCTGTCAATGTGAACAGCTCACATTGTCATGGGTGCACTGAGCAAACCAGCATTTCACAGTATGCAGCTTCATTCACTTTAACCTGCCAAAGTAGCAATTCAGGTACATCATGAAGTGAACAGGAGAGAATATCGGTATCTGAAGAGGAGTGGGAACCTGCAGTCAGAGGGCTTGCTAATGTCATTCCTCAGCTGATGAGGACAGGGATCCAAATTAAGGAGAAAAAAGCAAAATATTGCATATGATGGAAAACTGAGATAAAAACGGAAAATGCTGGAAACACTCAGCAGGTCAGACAGTATCTGTGGAGAGAGAAACATAAGATTAACGTTTCGGGCCAATGACCTTCGTCAGAACTCATTGACCTGAAACATTAGCCCTATGTTTCTCTTCACAGATGCTGCTTGACCTGCTGAGTGTTTCCAGCATTTTCTGTCCAAAGGAGGCTTGATTTTAAAAGAGAAATGATTTCTGAACTTCAATGGTTGCAACAGAAATTGGAAACTGCACCAAGAATCCTGTAACAGATGGCAGTAAGCATGATGGAGTCCACTAACTGCATATGTGGCGTGATGATGGTCAGATTTGCAAGCCTGCAGCCCACCATGTAGCATGTAGCAAATATAAGGTCATCAGCAGTAAAGCCCCCATGGAAGAGGCCTTATGTCAACCGTTGCATTTCCAGTGAATGTTCAGACTACAGCCAATGAGGTTTAATTCCCATCTGTGCTGTGATAGCTGATCTCAACCACAAGAGCAGGGAGTGGCACAACAATTGGGCTCAATTTCTGCAGGCTTGAGTGCAGAAAATTTAGCCACAGTTACTACTCCTGTTTATTGTCTTTACTGTAAAGGGGATGCACATTGGCAGCAGGTGAACACGCTATCAGACTTGGCTGTGCTATCCCCATGGACATATAGTCTGTCGATACTCACTGTCTAAGCTCACACATGAAGGACAGCCACTGTTGTATGGTACCAGAGGAATGTGGGCCCCTATGGAACCATACCCTCACGAGTCCATAGAACCAGTTTTACAAATTCACACAAATTTGCAGAAATAATATTTTGCATTCAGGTTTTCCTTCGAAAATCAATGAGATGGAATGCTGTGGATAAATTTCAAGCAACATATATTTAATTAAGTGAAGAAATGTGCAAATTCTGTGCTGCTGTGTACATGGGGGTTGGAAAATCCTGGCACTAGGCCTTATACCTACGGTTTGCTGGGATAGTACAGGCCGGGTTTTTCTGATGGAACTGAGCTGCTGCTGCTCAAGGGTCCTGATGGCAGCACCACACAAGTCCATTACAAGCTTGAAAGTTATGTGGATGAAAGTGGAACTTCCTCAGAGAAGTGATGTCTTCACTCCAGGCGTGTTCAAAGCAGGTACATTTCAAATCTCAGTTCCTGGAAATTCACAGTGAGTTTTCTTAAAAGCGCTTATTTCATTTTTTGTTGCATTTCGTTAGGTGCATTGGTTTTTGTGTCAATCTTGCCCAATTACTTCGTATTTTTTGTACATTTTTCATTTCTTCCCTTTTTTACCTAATACCATTGCAGGGTGTTTAACTCTCTCCTAAATTTGGAGGATGGTCATTCCTCTTGCCCACAGAAAGCTGGAGGATGAGGAGATGCTCAACAGAATGGGATGCAAAATGGACGACCGATCTGATCCTGTCAGTTCCCCTCCGGGTGGGTTAGGTTTGTAAGAACATTGCCAAAGTTTACTTTCCTATTATATTATATATCAGAGAAGTGGAACATATTTATCATTATCCTGCGTTGCTTGTCGAAAACTACAAGGCAATTTTCTAAGCTGACAAATCTCATGCAACGTGAACCATTGGTACAATAACACTCAGGAAGGCAGGTACCGTGAACACTTTACCAGTCCCAGTCAGAATCATTCTTTGGTCTTTTGACTCACTGGATTTTTTTTTAAAAGGACCAAAAAGCCCTCATGTAAGACCCAACAAAATACATAATTTGATCTGCATCAAGTTCACAGACGATTTCAACAGAAACTCCTCCAAAGATGACTGCATCATATTAATTACTTGTGTGCAGTGGCTGATTTTCAAAATAAGTTTAAGCATGATATTGTAGTGATGCTTAAATCTTGTAAGCAGTCCATTGGTAGGCTTAATGTCCCAGGACAGCACAATTGCAGTCAATTTTACAGCATTAACATTCAAAACCACAAAGTGCGGACCAATACACTAGACTAATAAAACTAAATAAACAGGGGAAAGAGCTGATTGGCTGGTAGCTGGTGAGCGTTTCTTTTTCTGTTGAGTGTTTTTTTTAAGGCTTAATTTATTTTTGTTAAGTTTAGTAAACAATCTAATAAACCGAAGCATGGCAGGGCAGCTCACACCTGTCGAATGACGGCCTGTGCCATGTGGGAACTCCAGGATGCTTCCTGTGTCCTGGACAACCACAGTTGCAGGAAGTGTTGTCAGCTGGAGGAGCTCGAGCTCTGGATTTCAGAGCTTGAACAGCAGCTGGTGTCACCACAGTGTATCTGCGAGGTTGAGAGCTGCGTGGATAGCATGTTTCAGGAGGTGATCAGCCCGCAGTTTAAGAAAGTGCAGGCAGACTGGGTGACCGCCAGACAGTCAAGGAGGACCAGGCAGGTAGTGCAGGAGTCCTCTATGGGCATCTCACTTTCCAATCAGTATTCAGTTCTGAATACTGGTGAGGGAGAGGGTTCCTCTGCGGAGTGCAGCCACAGTCTAGTCCACAGCACCATGGATGGCTCATCTGTACCGGGGGGGGAGGAGAAAGGTCAGGACAGCAATAGTGATAGGGGATTCTATAGTTAGGGGAGCAGACAGATGTTTCTGCAGCTGCAGACATGATTCCAGGATGGTATGTTGCCTCCCTGGTGCCAAGGTCAAGGATGTCACTGAGCGGCTGCAGAACATTCTGGTGGGGGAGGGTGAAAGCCAGAGGTCGTGGTCCTTATCGGTACCAACGACATAGGTAGAAAGAGGGATGAGGTCCTGCAGGCAGATTTTAAGGAGTTAGAAAAGAGATTAAGAAGCAGGACCTCAAGGTAGTACTCTCCGGATTACTACCGGTGCCACGCGCTAGTGAGTATAGAAATAGGAAGAGATAGCAGATGAATGCATGGCTGGAAAGATGGTGCAGGACGGAGGGCTTTAGATTCCTGGGGCATTGGGACCAGTTCTGGGGAAGGCGGTATCTGTACAGGCCGGATGGGTTGCACCTCAACGGAGCTGGGACCAATGTCCTCGCGGGGAGGTTCACTAGTGCTGTGGGGGGAGGGGGTTTAAACTAATTTGGCAGGGGTATGGGCATCAGGATGTGTCAATGGAAAGGAGAAACAAGGGGCACAAAGGATCGGGGGAGAAAGATAGCACTAGAGCAAGTAATAGTACAGTATTAGGTGGGATCAGACTAAGAGAGAGTACAAGAAAGTCTAAGACTGGTTTGCAGTGCATGTGTGTAAACGCACCAAGCGTGATAAACAAGATTGGTGAGCTGCAGGCGCAAATAGCCACATGGGAATACAATGTCGTGGCAATAACGGAGGCCTGGCTCAAAAAAGGGCAGGATTGGGTACTAAATATTCCTGGATACAAGGTGTTCAGGAAAGATAGGGAGGGAAATAAAGGGGGGAGGGGGGGTGGCAGTATTGATTAAGGAGAATATTGCAGTACTGAAGAGAAAGGATGTCCTGGAGGGGTCAAGGACAGAATCTATTTGGTTAGAGTTAAGAAATAAAAGAGGTGCCATTACATGACTGGGTGTATTCCACAGGCCATCAATTAGTGGGAAGGACATAGAGGAGCAAATTTGCAGGGAAATTACAGAGAAGTGTAAAAGCTATAGAGTAGTGATAACTGGGGACTTCAACTATCCTAATGTAGACTGGGATAACAATAATAATATAAGGGGCACAGAGGGGGAGGAATTTCTGAAATGTGTTTAGGATAACTTCCTTGACCAGTACGTTTCCGGCCCAATGAGGAAGGAGGCATTGCTGGACTTGATTCTAGGGAATGAGGTGAGCCAAGAGAAGCAAGTGTCAGTGGGGGAGCATTTAGGGAGCAATGATCATATTATCATAAGGTTTAGAATAGCTATGGAAAAGGAGACGGACCACTCTAAAGTAAAAATACTCAATTGGAGGAGGGCCAGTTTCAATCGGATGAGAACAGATCTGGCTCAGGTAAATTGGAAGCAAAGATTGGCAGGCAAAACTGTAATTGAACAGTGGGCGACCTTTAAAGAGGAGATGGTTTGGGTATAGTCTAGGTACATTACCATGAGGCAGAAAGGTAGGGCAACTAAAGCCAGAGCTCCCTGGATGACAAAAGAGATAGTGAGTAAGATGAAACGGAAAAAAAGGCGTATGACAGATGTCACGTTGATAACACCAGGCAGAATATAGAGGGGTTGATTTTAACCCCCAAGAACGGGTCGGTTGAGGGCGAGTGGGAGTTGAAAATAGTTGTTTTTTGGGTCGCAACCACAACCCGGCTTCACTTTCGAGTTTAATATGGGTGCGTAAAACTACAGGCAAAGTCCGAAAATTTTGTGGTTGTGACCCAAAAAAACGACTATTTTCAAGTACGCTGCCAACCCACTCGTTTTTGGGGGTTAAAATTACCCCCTGAAAGTTCAGAGGGGCAAAGAAAGAGTATGACAATAGACTGATGGCCAACATAAAAGGGAATTCAAAAGTCTTCTACAGGCATGTAAACAGTAAAATGTAGTAAGAGGAGGGATGGGGCTGATTAGGGACCATAAAGGAGATCTACTCATAGAGGCAGAGGGAATGGCCGAGGTACTAAATGAGTACTTTGCATCTGTCTTTACAAGGAAGAAGATGCTACCAGAGTCTCAATAAAGGAAGCTATAGTTGAGATACTGGATGGGCTAATGATTGATAAAGAAGAGGTACTTGAAAGGCTGGCTGTAATTAAAGAAGATAAGTCACCCGGTCCGGGTGGGATGCATCCTAGGTTGCTGAGGCAAGTAAGGGTAGAAATTGCGGAGGTACTGGCATAATCTTCCAAACATCCGTAGATACAGGGTGGTGCCAGAGGACCGGAGAATTGCAAATGTTACTCCCTTGTTCAAAAAAGGGTGTAAGGATAAGCCCAGCAACTATAGGCCAGTCAGTTTAACCTCTGTGGTGGGGAAACTTTTAGAAATGATAATCCGGGACAGAATTAACAGTCACTTGGATGAGTGTGGTTTGATTAGGGAAAGCCAGCACAGATTTGTTAAAGGCAAATCATGTTTAACTAACCTGATAGAGTTTTTTGAGGAGGTAACAGAGAGGTAGATGAGGACAATGCAGTTGATGTGGTGTATATGGAATTTCAAAAGGTGTTTGATAAAGTGCCGCATGGTAGCTTACCATCAAGATTGTGGCCCATGGAATAAAGGGGGTAGTAGCAAGATGGATAAATAGGCTAAGGGACAGGAAACAGAATAGTGGTGAACAGTTGTTTCTCGGACTGGAGGGAGGCATACAGTGGTGTTCCCCAGGGTCAGTGCTGGGACCACTGCTTTTCTTGATATATATTAATGACTTGGACTTGGGTGTACAGGGTACAATTTCAAAATTTGCAGATGATACAAAACTTGGAAGGGTAGTAAACAGTGAGGAGGATAGTGATAGACTTCAAGAGGATACAGACAGGCTGGTGGCATGGGCGGACACATGGCAGATGAAATTTAACACAGAAAAATGCAAAGTGATACATTTTGGTAGGAAGAACGAGGAGAGGCAATATAAACTAGAGGGCACAATTCTAAAAGGGGTAAAGGAACAGAGAGATCTGGTGGTTTATGTGCACAAATCATTGAAGGTGCCAGGGCAGGTTGAGAAAGCGGTTAAAAAAGTATACGGGATCCTGGGCTTTTTTAAATCGAGGCATAGAGTACAAAACTATAGAAGTCATGATGAACCTTTATAAAACACTGGTTCGGCCACAATTGGAATTTTGTGTCCAGTTCTGGGCACCACACTTTAGGAAAGATGTGAAAGCCTAAGAGAGGGTGCAGAAGAGATTTACTGGAATGATTCCAGAAATGTGTGGATAGACTGGAGAAGCTGGGGTTGTTGTCCTTGGAACAGAGATGGTTGCGAGGAGATTTGATAGAGGTATTCAAAATCATGAAGGGCCTAGACAGAGTAGATAGAGAGAAACTGTTTCCATTGGCGGAGGGGTCAAGAACCAGAGGACGTAGATTTAAGTTGATTGGCAAAAGAATCAAAGATGACATGAGGAAAAACATTTTTACACAGCAAGTGGTTAGGATCTGGAATGCACTGCCTGAGGGGGTGGTGGAGGCAGATTCAATCATGTCCTTCAAAATGGAACTGGATAAGTAAACATAAGAAATAGGAGCAGGAGTCGGCCAATCGGCTCCTCCAGCCTGCTCCGCCATTCAATAAGATCATGGCTGATCTGATCCCCTAACCTCAAATCTAAATTCATGTCCAATTTCCTACCCGCTCCCCGTAACCCCTAATTCCCTTTACTTCTAGGAAACTGTCTATTTCTGTTTTAAATTTATTTAATGATGTAGCTTCCACAGCTTCCTGAGGCAGCAAATTCCACAGACCCACTACCCTCTGAGTGAAGAAGTTTCTCCTCATCTCAGTTTTGAAAGAGCAGCCCCTTATTCTAAGATTATGCCCACTAGTTCTAGTTTCACCCATCCTTGGGAACATACTTACCGCATCCACCTGATCAAGCCCCTTCACAATCTTATATGTTTCAATAAGATCGCCTCTCATTCTTCTGAACTCCAATGAGTAGAGTCCCAATCTACTCAACCTCTCCTCATATTTCCAACCCCTCATCCCCGGGATTAGCCGAGTGAACCTTCTTTGTACTGCCTCGAGAGCAAGTATGTCTTTTCTTAAGTACATGAAAGGAAAAAATTTGCAGGGCCAAGGGGGAAGGGCAGTGGAGTGGGACTAGCTGGATTGCTTTTCCATAGAGCTGGCGTGGACTCGATGGGTCAAATGGCCTCCTTCCATGCTGTAATCTTTCTATAATTCTATGATTGAATGTAACTTCAGTTTTTTTTTAAATTCGCTTATGGGATGTGGACATTGCTGGCAAGGCCAGAATTTATTGACCATCCCTAATTGCCTTGAGAAGGTGGTGCAGTCCGTATGGTGAAGGTTCTCCCACAGTGCTGTTAGGTAGGGAGTTCCAGGATTTTGACCCAGCGACGATAAAGGAACGGCGATATATTTCCAAGTCGGGATGGTATGTGACTTGGAGGGGAACGTGCAGGTTGTGTTGTTCCCATGTGCCTGCTGCCCTTGTCCTTCTAGGTGGTAGAGGTCACAGGTTTGGGAGGTGCTGTCGAAGAAGCCTTGGCAAGTTGCTGCAGTGCATCCTGTGGATGGTACACACTGCAGCCACAATGCGCCGGTGTTGAAGGGAGTGAATGTTTAGGGTGGTGGATGGGGTGCCAATCCAGCGGGCTGCTTTGTCCTGGATGGTGTCGAGCTTCTTGAGTGTTGTTGGAGCTGCACTCATCCAGGCAAGTGAGAGTATTCCATCACACTCCTGACTTGTGCCTTGTAGATGGTGGAAAGGCTTTGGGGAGGGTGAGTCACTCACTGCAGAATACCCCGCCTCTGACCTGCTCTTACAGCCACAGTATTTATGTGGCTGGTCCAGTTAAGTTTCTGGTCAATGGTGACCCCCAGGATGTTGATTGTGGGGGATTCGGCGATGGTAATGTCGTTGAATGTCAAGGGGAGGTGGTTAGACTCTCTCTTGTTGGAGATGATCATTGCCTGGCACTTGTCTGGCGCGAATGTTACTTGCCACTTATCAGCCCAAGCCTGGATGTTATCCACGTCTTGCTGCATGCAGGCACGGACTGCTTCATTATCTGAGGGGTTGTGAATGGAACTGAACACTGTGCAGTCATCAGTGAACATCCCCATTTCTGACCTTATGATGGAGGGAAGGTCAATGATGAAGCAGCTGAAGATGGTTGGGCCTAGGACACTGCCCTGAGGAACTCCTGCAGCAATGTCCTATTCCGTCTCAATCTGAACTGTGCTGAGTAGGGAAGTGCCAAGTGGAGCTATGGCATTTTCCCCTGCAGGCGAAGAGAAAATTGGAGGGCAAGGAGGAGTTGCATCTGGGCAGTGTCTCGTGCCTCTTGGTAGGTGAGTCCAGAGGGCCTTGGTGAAGGTTTGGGAGCAGACCGTCTGCCCACACTCTCAGTAGTAGAGATGACAAGTTCATGTGGAACAAAGGCTGTATACAATTTTCAAGACAGAAAAAAAATAAGAATCAAAAATGAGATCAGTCCCCATTATGCAAGCATGGTCAGCAGATGCTTGTACCATTGGCCCTAGAACTCTATGTTGCCATTAGCTTCAAAGAAAAGAACAGCAATGTCTCCTACCCTTCCTCTCTCTCCTCTCCTGTCAGCATTGTATGTATATAGATATGAATGCAAGTTCGTTCTTTCTTTTTTAATGCTCTTTTCATTTCATTTTGAGAAGACATAATCCTGATTTTTTATCAATCCACAACATTATTAATCGCTGATCTCCTATACTACTGCTGCCAGAGATACTTTTTAGCCACAAGAGGCATTCAAAAGTATTACTTTTTTACTGTGAAAAAGACTGCACTATTTCTTCTCAGACATGTCAATCTATACTGTATACGGTAGGAGATGCAACAGCCTGGCCACTGTTTATAAGCACCATGTATAAGGTGCAATAGCAAAGGATGAAAGAACGCAGGGCATTAGTTAGTTCGTAGAGTACAATATAATCAAATAAAACAATACAGCAAATAAAGCAACAATTTGCACATTGTTACCGTATGCTGAGATAAAGGGATCACTTTTAACCCCAAGTGTGTTTTGGGTAGGCGGGGAAATGTGGGGTATTTTAACTCCCAGATCCATTTTAATGCTACTGGTCTACATCTCGCCTATTCCGGGCCGGAAGAGGGTGCAGAGCCACTACCAGTAGGAAAAGATCGAGCGGCCCGTTGGCTTACAGATAAATGGCGGGGAGGATGTTTCAAGAGGGTCTCGCGGGAGGGAAGAGGGAGGTGGGGGGGAGTCTGGGGCAGGAGAGGCTGTGACTTTCCTTGCTCCTCCGGCCCCTACAAAAAAAGTTTTATACTTACCTGTGAGGGCTCCTTCTATCTTTAGACTCGGTGCAAAACTGCTCCAGCCTTACAGGAAAACCACGGCAGCTTCCCCGCTCAGACCCCAGCTAAAATGCAATCAGGGTCCTATTGATGTAATAGGTCCTGATTTGCATAGATTCAAGAGGCCCCTCACCTGTCTGCAGAACCCTGCAGGTTAAATTCGGAAATGGCAGCAAAGGGTTAAGTTCTGAACAAGTAAATGATCTGCTCCTTATTAACTGCCCACCCACCCGATATCTGCTGGGTAGTTTGGGTGAAAAATCTGAATTTTCATTTAACTTCTTGCAATTAATCAACTGCTTGCATTTTTAGTGTGTGATTCAGTGGCACTGGCTGTACATATAGTGCAGCACAGCAAGGGATTATAGCAGGTGTCTTACCGTAATTTATTTTGTTCAGCCATTAAACATTACAAGAGCAAAAAAAAATTAGCTCATCATAGTTAACATAGTTTCAATTATAAAATGAGTAATTAGAGAGACTAATATTTTATCCTATTTCAGCATTATGAAATGATTACTTTCAAAACAGCAAACTGTTCAGTAAGTAATACCCACTAGAGTAACAATTTGCGTCAGGCTTTGATGCCTATGAAGCTGTCCTTACGTCCGTACCACTTATAGATAGAGGAAGCACCTTCCGATTATTCTACTTCCAGCATTAAATTGATGTAATTTCACATGCCCACCGACATTCTGGGGTTTAGGATATTTTTATTGGGGCAAAGTCATACCCTCCCCCTCTAGCAATGCTCATGCAGCTGTCGCAACTTAAATTAGGTGATATCTGCCTGTCAAGGGGAGATCCACATAGGAGCCAGGGTCCATAATGGCCTTGAAATTTGTCCATTCAGCGCCTGTTTTTCGGGTGCTAACTGGCCTCACAAGCCTCCAATATGGCGGGCAGGAAGTGCAAGCTCATTACGAGCTGGTAGTGTTGGTAAAGGCCAAAAAATTGGCTTGCAGTGCCCACACTTGAAACAGGTATTAATCCCTTTGCATATTCAAATGAGAGGCCTAACGCCTGTTTGAGGCCCCCACTGCAAGATTGATTTGCACTCAGGAAAAACCAGGCCTACATGCAACCAAAGGGACCATCTGTTAAGTCGCAACCAACAAGGTAAGTAAAATATACTAACCTGAATGTGAAGCGTTAAAAGAACGCGAGCCGCTTTCCCCCGCCCCGCCACCCCCCAACCCTGGCCATGGATCGTCTCTCCGCGTCTACCGGCTCACATCCCCACACCCACCCCAGCCCCTGGCCACTGCTCCCTCCCCCCAGGCACCGCTACCTCTCATCCGATCGGCAACCCTCCCGATCCATCATCTTTCCTTCCTCACTTACCTGAGGGCTGCTGCTAGTGTCGCAGTGGCTTGATCTTCAATTCTGCTTCGCTGGCAGCTCTGCGCAGCTCGCCGGCTCCATGGAAATGAGGTCCGAGGCTCAATATCGTCCAATACCACAAAATGGGCGCCCCTGAATTTCTAGGTCAAGATCTCTACGTTTATGGACATTATCCTAATATTTGTGACCAATGCAAAAGTTAACTCATTTTGCTATGGCAGACTTCCCTTGGGCTGCAAAAGTCAACAGAATAAGACTACACTATCCAGGTATAGAGGTTTTGCATTGCTTTATACCATGGTGCCATTCAGTTGAAGTAGTCACATATGCAGTGAGTGGCAGGACAATAAACTGGGAAACCAAGAGCCAGATTTCACTGAGTGCGGCGAACGCACAATGCCAGCCGTTTGTTAGACTTGCACTTGCTCATAGACTTCCTATGAGCTTTTGCACGGCACGTTACTGTAAGTTAGAGATCCATTCAGGGCATCTGGGACCTGTGTGAACAGGGTAAGCAACTGTGTGTCTCCTTAACCAATCAGATTGAAGGATCGTTAATGAGCAGCGCAGAGACTGAACCAGGAAGTGTAAATTAGAATAGTGAATTCAATGTCAAAATCAGGCACAGTGAGTGAAATAAAGTTAGGGAAAGAAATATTGGATTAAGAGACAGAGATAAAGGAGACAGAAAGAAAAAGTAAAAAAAAATTCAATTTTATTGAAATTTTATTTTTAATGTCCAACAATAATTAAAAGCTGAAGGAATGAGATTCCACGCTTGTTAAAGTTAACTTTTAGTGCCAGAGAGGTTTTTTGACAGTCATTAAGACTTACCATGCTGTTAAAAGGATACTCATATTGGAATGGACAAGCCCTAACTTTTTCTGTCACGTTTAGTCCATATCCACAACATCAGTGCAGGAACTTCACCTGTTCAATTCAATTGAATGGGGAGCCAGACGGCGAGATGCTGTTTCCGTGCAGCTTATGAAGGGACAGCGCATCTCGGACAACAACTTCCTGAATTCCACGTTTAACTACGCATGTGCGCTTGCCAGAAGTTGCTGTTCGATTTAATAACAGTGAGTGCTGTTAGGCTCACCGTTGTTTTTACAGCAAAATGCAGCCCATTGCTTTTTTCGGAGCTAGCTAGCCCCACAGCTGATGTAATACTTGCCACTGAAGAAACCAAAAGGCCAGAAGTGTTAGTAAAAACAAAAACTGAGAAATCATAAGCTGGGGTCTTTTCTGAATTGTACAGATACAATTCTGTGCTAGACTAGCTGGCAGCATGTGTTTCCCTGCAGTGCTGGGACTACTGTAACAAACTCAAGAGGGTAAATTTTAACCCCCAAGAACGGGTGGGTTGGGGGCAGGTTTGGAGTAAAAATCCTCTGTTTTCAAAGTGGGATCACATGTCGGCTCCAATGCACCTACATCTGGGTTTAACCCAGGCAGGCTTGTCTGCGTGTGGAGAGTAGACACCAGGAAGTCCCGCCCCCACTTAAAGCCGGCGGGCTGGTACTTAAAAGGTCAGTGTACCTCATTGAGATACTTGAGGTACTTAATATTTTGTGTATTGGAATAATAAAACAACTTTAACCTTACCTGTTCAGGTTTCCCATCGCTTCCCATTCACGTCAGGTGAAAGCAGGCAGGAAGGGCTGGATTCATGAGGTGAGTGCCTTTATTGCACTGCTTGTGGGCCCGGAGGAGCAGAAACACTTCATCCAGACTCAACAAGCTCACCTGGCCAACAGGACCCCCGCAATTGGTAGACCCCCACTCCACAATGGTGGACCCCACCAACCACTGACTCTTTAGCCGATCTCCAGCGACCTCTGATCTGTTCCTCTGCCCGCCCCCCGATCTGTTTTTCGGCCCCCCGATCTGTTCTTTGGTCCCCCAATCTTCTCCCCAGCCCATGGACCCTCCCTCCCTCCGATCCCCACCTGTGACTTGCCGCAGCTGGCCTTCCTGCCCGACAGCCAGCCAACCTGTCAATCAGGCTGGCTGCCGGGTGCAAAACCCGGAAGTGCAATTGTTTGGCCTCATTAAGGTCATGATCACCCACTTACCTTCTGGGTTTCGCACCCGGAAATCTTCCCCCCCAGCTCGCTGTTAAAATTTACCCCAAGCGCTGAGAAGTACCATTTTGGCTAATGGGAAGCTCTCTTGTTTTCTAGATCCTTCTTTAAATTATTCTCGTGATCAGGGGACTAGTATCCTGTTAATCAGTGTAGTTTTACTGCAGTGATTCTAGTGAAGCAGTACCTATGGAGCTTTAACCAGCAAATTATTACAAACTGCTGCAATTTGCATCGCAAGCTGAGGCACTTGACTTCCACATAAAATTTTCCATTAATTCTGAATTTCTAGCAGAACAGCTGGGACAGAATGATATTGGCAGGAATTCTTTAATTACTGCTTAATTACTGATGTTATCAGCCAGAGAGGCACGGGCTGACTGGCCTTTCTCCTTTGAAATCAATTGCATTTGTTCTATCCTCCAGTCACCAACATTTTTTTGATTAAATAAAACATTTTTCCTCTTTATTTTTACCATCATGTTGAATATTCAAAATCGATTACTTTGAAAGGAACCTTTTTTTGGTTAAACATCAAAGAATCAAAATGTTTTGCTGCCTTTATACTTCATTGTGCCAGATGATGAAAATATGTTTCAGTATGATTGGAGAGTGAACATCTTTAACTGAACAAAAGCAAGAAAATTCTGTATTCACAAAGGTTTAAATTTGGTGTATCAGGTGCACCATCCTGCATGTCGGTAATTAGAAGGTGTGATTTATTTACTGGTGCAATTTAACCATAGATGCCAGTTGTAAAGATGGCAGGAAATTACGGCAAGGAACCAAGGGTGGGACTGAGCATCTGCAAAGGGAGTTCTCAACATATGCGTGGAGTCTAACAGCTGCTGCCAACCAGAATTGGGCCAAATTCTGATCTTCGTTAATTGGCCTGAAATGGAAATATTCTGCTGTAGCTCTCTTAAAGGTTTGATGGGGTTGGGGCCTTTATACAATTGTTGGGTTAGCTACATTGGAACTACAACCTATCACCGCATCACCTCTTCTGTTTCCAACTCAGACATTATAGAGGGTTGGAGAACTGCTAACGTTGTGCTGTTGTTTAAAAAGGCAGTGAGGGATAGACCAAATAATTACAGGCCAGTCAGTCTAACCTCAGTGGTGGGCAAATTATTGGAATCAATTCTAAGGGACAGGATAAACCGTCACTTATAAAAGCACGGAGTAATCAAGGACAGTCAGCATGGATTTGTTAAGGGAAGGTCGTGTCTGACCAACCTCATTGAATTTTTTGAGGAGGTAACAAGGAGGGTCGATGAGGGTAGAGTGTTTGATGTAGTCTACATGGATTTTAGCAAGGCTTTTGATAAGGTCCCACATGGCAGACTGGTCAAAAAAGTACAAGCCCATGGGATTGAAGGGATTCGCAAAATTTCACATGTTCCCCCCCCCCCCCACCCCCGAAGATTTATTGGAGTTATTAAAAAAAATAACCCTGATGTGACTGTGTTTTAAAAAATCCAGGGTCTCTCAAAATGGCTGCGGTCAGACACATGGCCAAAGGCCTGCCGCATTTGAAATTGGATTCTCTTTGAACAATGCAGTTGCATTCACGCCCTGAGGCAAGCCATCAACGTTGCCGGCCTGCACATCAAAATTCGAGCAGGAGAAATCCCAGGACAAAAGATAGCCCATCAAGGAACATTCGGAACAATGGAAAGCAGTTATGGAACAGATCAGTACAGGTACTGGCCATTAATGTAAATGGGCCAAGATGGGACCCCTTTTGTCTTACATTTTCAGCCCAAATTGAACAATGGAGCAAGCTGATGAGGCACGAAAAAAACCTGATACCGGGAGGATATAACTGGGGCTGCCCAGTATCTCTCTCTCTCTTCTCTTCGCCTCTTGGCCCGGTGTCCTGTCTGCCTGCTAGCAACTAAGAAGGAAGGTCATCCAGTAAACCTCGCAACCACATGTTGACGGCAGCAGCAGGGCACAGGGGCCAGGCCTTTTCATCTGTTTCACCGGTGAGCATTAATTTTCTGGCCGCCACAAAACAACCTAGCTAGGTGTAAGGGTGGGAGTTATAGGGGTATTGCTAAAATTGTGATTTTAGAATTTTCCCTCGATGTGTCCATTTCTTCCACCCCGTTAAGTGTAAGACTGTATTGCATCCATAGCGATTTCTTTTATCTTCTGTATAATACTGTTTACCTTGTAGTTTTAGTTTTCTTATTAATAAACATTGGTTTTCCTTGTACCAATCCACTGGTCTGTTCATCTGTCCTTGTTACCGCCCGATAAGTCCTCAGCTCAGAATCAGGAAGGGGAAAGCGATTCGCAACCGCACGGCGGGCAGGGCAGCTCAGAAAAACATAACTGGCTGACCTATAATAAGCCCGAGAAACAGTAAAAAAACCCTTACAGGATCCAAGGGAAAGTGGCAAGTTGGATCCAAAATTGGCTCAGTGGCAGGAAGCAAAGGGTAATGGTCGACGGGTGCTTTTGTGAATGGAAGGCTGTTTCCAGCGGAGTTCCGCAGGGCTCAGTACTAGGTCCCTTGCGTTTTGTGGTGTATATTAATGATTTGGAGTTAAATGTAAGTGGCATGATTAAGACGTTTGCAGATGATACAAAAATTGGCCGTGTGATTGATGGTGAGGAGGAAAGCTGTAGACTGCAGGAAGATATCAATGGACTGGTCAGAAAAGTGGCAAATGGAATTCAATCCAGAGAAGTATGAAGTAATGCATCTGGGGAGGGCAAACAAGGCAAGGGAATACACAATAAATGGGAGGATACTGAGAGGTGTAGAGAAACAAAGGGACCTTGGAGTGCAAGTCCACAGATCCCTGAAGGTAGCAGGACAGGTAGATAAGGTGGTTAGGAAGGCATATGGAATGTTTTCCTTTATTAGCTGAGGCATAGAAAATAACAGCAGGGAGGTTATGCTAGAGTCTATAAAACACTAGTTAGGCCACACCTTGAGTACTGCGTACAGTTCTAGTCACCACATTACAGGAAAGATATGATTGTACTAGAGAGTGTACAGAAGAGATTTACGAGGATGTTGCCAGGACTGGAGAATTTTAGCTATGAGGAAAGATTGGATAGGCTGGGGTTGTTTTCTTCGGAACAGAGGAAGTTGAGGGGTGATTTAACTGAGGTGTACAAAATTATGAGGGGCCTAGATAGAGTGAATAGGAAGGACCTATTTCCCTTAGCAGAGAGGTCAATAACCAGGCGGCATAGATTTAAAGTGATTGGTAGAAGGATTAGAGGGGAGCTGAGGATTTTTTTTTTCGCCCGGAGGGTGGTAGGGGTCTGGAACTCACTGTCTGAAAGGGTGATAGAGGCAGAAACCCTCAACTCATTTAAAAAGTGCCAGGATATGCACCTGAAAAGTCATAACCTACAAGACTACGGACCAAGTGCTGGAAAGTGGGATTAGGTTGGGTGGCTCATTTTCGGCCTGCACGGACACAATGGGCCGAATGGCCTCCTTCTGTGCCGTAAATTTTCTATGATTCTTGACAACACATCACCAGCCAACAAGGGACACTTGAGTTTGCAGACAATGAAAGAAACAACTTGTATTTATATAGTGCCTTTCTTGCTCTCAGGACATCCCAAAATGCTTCACAGCCAATTAAATACTTTTGAAGTATTGTTACTGTTGTTTTGTTGGCAAATGTTGCAGCAAAGTCCCACAAACAGCAATAAGATGATTGACCTACTAATTTCTTTAGTTGGCGATGTTTGATGAATGTTGGCTAGAATACTGGAAGAACTCCTGCTCTTCAGGAAAAACAAGCCAGAGATCTTTTGTGCCTCCCTGAACAAGCAAATAGGCTTTGTTGTAATGTCTCATCCAAAAGTTTGCATTTGAAAAAATGAAAATTACACTGAAGTGTCAGCCTAGATTGTATGTTCAAATCCTACCAGTGAGCCAAGCTGGCACTTTCAAAAGCACAATCACCATACTCACTAAAAGATACAGAGGTAGATTTTCAACTTGTTGCCTGGGTGTAAACCGGCATTGTGGATCTGACACACAAATTGGGCAGTTTCTATAACGAATGGCTGATCGGTAATGCCAGTTTTACGCCCAGGAGGCTAGTTGACAATCTACCACATAGATGTAATCTGGTGTCAAAGTCACACCTTCATGTGTGTTTTTATATTCTGTAAATATAGAAAAATAGCTGAATTTCAAGGTCTAATAGGAGAGACACTTGCATGTTGATGAACCCTAGCCAAGCCAATAATCTGCAATTTTTTTTCCCGGTTTCAAAAGTAAATCAAGTAAACTTCCAAACTATCTACCCTTCCAACATCTATTCTATTACTAAGTTTAGTCCATTGGAAATTCGTATGTAAATTTTTTTCCTGTGACATTATCACCTGCTTAAAAGGAGTTCCAATGTTATGTTCCACTTTCTGACCACTGGGTAGTGCTGCAGAACAAGATCTTTTGCAAGTTTTTTTTTCTCTCTTAATTCTGACTTAAAAAAGATTTTAAAAAGTGACCCAGGACACTACAGATCAGTGAGTTTGTGGGTAAAGTCATGGAAACCCTTATTAAAGATAAGATGGAGTATCTGGACAGAAATAAAATCATAAAAAATAGACAATATGGGTTCATGAAGGGGAGGTCTTGTCAATCCTAACTTACTGGTTTTCTTTGAGGGTGTGACAAAGGAGCTTGATAGGGGTTAGCCAGTGGATGTGGTGGACTCAGATTTCAGTAAAGTCTTTGGTATAGATCCTCTGGTACTGAAAATGAAGAGAGTAGGAATCAGTGGAAATATTTTACAATGGATACATAATTGACTGACTGATAGAACCCAGAGGATAGTGACAGGGATTGTTATCAGCCAGGCAGAATGTTACCAGTGGGCTCCCTTGGGGGTCTATTTTAGGACCTTTTTTGTTTAAATCTTCATAAATGATCTGGAGCTAGGAATCACAAGCATAACGGCTAAATTTGCAAATGATATAAAGCTAATGAAGGTGGTAGACTCCAAAGCTGAACAGGATAGGCTACAGGAGGATTTAAATATACTTGTGAATTGGGAAGACAGGTGATAAATTCAATGTACAAAAATGCAAAGTGCTTCATATGGGGACAAAAAAATCCAGGAAGGGACTATTACTGAAATGGAAAGAAAATAATATGTATGGAAAATCATACATATGGGATCTGGGAGTCCTGATTGACAATAAATTAAAGCTATCACAACTATGCTTGGTGGCAATGAGTAAAGCAAATCAGATGTTGGGATATATTAAAAGGTCAATATTGAGCCAAAATGGTGAGGTAATCCTACCATTTTATAAATCATTAGTGCGACTGCACTTAGAATACTGTGTACAGTTCTGGTCGCCTCAGTACAAAATGGATATTGCAGCTATTGAAAGGATACAGAAGAAAGCTACTATAATGATTGAAGGGATGGAGGGAAAGGCAAGAACATAACACGGTGTGTATAATGCAGCATGTATAGCCTCTGGGGAAGAGAAAGACAGGAGTGTGGGGACGATGTGAAAAAAGGATACTTATCAGCTGGTGAAACCATGCCTCCACATTGGTCCTTGCTAATGCCTTCAACTCTTTCCTATCCTTTATGGTAGCATGGGAAACAGCAAACAGGATTTCATAAAGCTGACTGTCTACTCCAAAAGTGGACAGTTGACAACTATGCAGCACTGAATTCGAGCAGAATTCGCAAGTACCAAGTGAAATGTTTTATGTTGACCCACTGCAAATGTACTTTATATTGAATGCAACAGTATTTTGGAAAGGGAAAAATATTCTCATCATCTTGTCTCTCTGAAAGGGCAGCAAAGCACCAAATACTGTATGGCAGACCATCTGTGGAGGAACAGGCAGATAGACATTGACCTATATTGACCCTCTCCACCTCTCAATATGAATATGGTAGGCTAAATTCACTGTGTTCTCAGCAGAGAACCACATTTGAATGCATTGTGGGTTGGACATGTCAATTCTCTGACCCATGCTCCTATGACCACAGCTTCCCAGTGGGAACACAGGACCAGTAAATTTACCGTTATGTGACGACCAGTACAGAATCATGTAGGTCAATGCCAGCTCCTGAAAGCTTTCAAGATGCCTTCACTTTAAGAAAATCATCTGTGCCACCCTAATTTAAAATGGAAAGAAAAGTGCAAGAATGGCTCCAGAGAGGCCAACATTATCCTTTGCAATTATGTGCCAATCACAGGCAGGAGTAGAGCACAAGGGCAATGAAGCTCATGCTGAAACCAAAATTATCAAACATGAACACATGTTAATTTGGAATTATCATGTCTAATTTCATGCAATGGGGATGAAATTGGTCTTTGGTGATAGCACAAAACAGGCAATAGTGGATCAGCAGACCGTTTTACATCCCGCCCAATTTTCTTTTCCATTGAAGTCAATAGAAAATAAAATCGAGCTGCCAATTTGCTATTGCCCGCTTTGCGCTATTGCCGAAGACCAATTGCATTCCCAATGTGCTTGTATTTCCTCGATCTCACTTCACTAATCTTTATCAAATGGCACTACTATATGAGACAGAAGTCATTCAAATCATGTTGTTGTTATTACTTTCACATAAAATGAAATTAATCTGTTTTTTAAATGTGAACATTACTTATTTTGAGAGGAGAAAATTTTCCAAAGGTAGAACAATTCATATCCTGTAGTCTGATGTAATCTGATGTTTACTGTCCATCGCTACTCTATTATGCACCCTGTAGATCTTTGAAGCAGACATATGAGAAGAGTCTTCTGATTGAATACCATGGCTGGAAGAGATATGCTGTGAGGCTGTGGATTATTTCCAGCTCCTGAGTTTTAGTCTAAGTTTCATTAAATATGCTGTTGTTTTGAATCAGCTGCTTTTCACAGTAAAAGACCAATCAGAGCGGAAAGCTTTTATGATGTTCACTCTCACTTTCAGCTCTCCTTAAGAACCATTTAACACAATATTTCCACTCAGCAAATACAGAGGAATTCAAGTTGTATATTTAATCAGACAAGTGGGTGAACTGTAAATCAGTGATTTAAACAGTTTGCAATATTAATAACCTGTCACTCTAATACGCCAGGAAGGAACTGAATGACTAAATGCGTAGATTTCTCTACTGTTTGTGACCTATAGTTATCTATCATTGTACAGTGTAAGTGTGACACTGCAGTGAATTAAACTGCATTGAATTACTTTCATTGTTGTCTTTGTGGCTGAACTGGATGCTGCAATTCAGCAACACACAAAAGGAGCAACATATCGCTAACACGCAGTGGGCTGAAACATAGCAGGCAAATTTAACCCTGCAACTGGGCGGGTAGGCAGTTAAAATTACCCTGAGGATTTACCAGCTGACGTACCGCTCTCTTCCCACAGGCTATCATTTTAACCTGTTCAACTCAGCAGGCGACAAGGACAGCTGCCGGAAACTTATCGGGCTTCGATGACATAATTTTAACCATGGGCATGAGTGGGGAGGAAGTTGTGGCTTTGCCTCCAGATCAACCTAGCGGGCGGAGGAGCCGGGGCCAGCAGAGGCCCAAAGAGCTAAGTTCCCCTTCCCCCTCCCCGAGATCTTGAGGCTCTCCTGAAACCGAATCCTCACGACTTACCCAAGTGCTGGCGCAGATTCTTCATTCTCCGGCACAGGCCTCCTGCTGCCTGTTATTGCGCCCCTGATTTCTCACATACCGACTTCATAATGTGAACATCCCATGTCAGAGATCCAGGGTTTAATTAATTAAAACCCTGTGACGATTGGTGCCTCGGCTGGCCCTACAAGGATGCTTTCAATTCACGTTAAATTTATTTACCATGCGTTACACACTTTGATAATGTGCAATGCAATGTGTTCCATATTGAACCATTCAGATGTTTGAGAGGCATAAATTGAATGTTCATTTCTTTCCATCTGAGCTTCAATGGAAGAATCAAAATTACTCCCACATTTTCAGTTAACTATCTCTTCTTCTTATCAGACATGCCAAGGGAGTGGTTTTCATATAATCACAGAATATTGTAGCATTGAAACAATGGGTTGGATTTTGAGGTATTGTTGTCAGCAGAAATGGGGCCATAGCGCCCTGGAAATGGTGGGGAACGACTTATTGCCTTGTTCCCGCCATCGCTGAGGCTGTTGCAATCTTCTCGTGTTTACTCCTGGTCAGCCAGAAAGCCCCCCTTAGTCAGGCGGTGGGCTCCTTAAAATAAAAATCAGGTTCTTATGATGTATATATGCCCCAGACTTTGAGCAATCATGTTTTAACACTTCCTGTGCTTGACAAAACTAGTTTGTTCCACAGATTTTAAAATTTTAATAACAAAATTGCACGTGAAATATAAAATACCATTCCATACATTAATGCTAGTGAAGGCGTTACTGGCATCTCACAGGAGGCCCAGCAATCTTTGCAGCCAGCAGAGTTGAAGTAATTTGGTTTGAGAGCCTTGACGGCACAGATTTTGTTGCAGCCGCTGCAAACTGACCTTATCTGGCAATAATTAAGTCTGCATGTGACTCTTCACTCCTCTGCATAGCAAACCTTGTCATCCAACAACTGCAACCATGTGAAAAGGGCAAGCATTTGGTGAATGTCTAATTAGCTTTTTCAGAGATTAATATTTTACTCGGCTCTCTATGTAAATATTTAAAGAAGTTATGTGGCTAAATGCAGTATTTGCATTTTTCTGAGAACCACTTAGGCATACTGTGAATAATGCTTCCTAGATCACTGTTACAATGAAATCGGTTGTTACATTTCAGAATTTTTTTAAAAAGTGTAATTCATTCAGTAAATTAAAATGTTCTTTGCTAACCAGCCATACATGGGATGCTATCAATACTTATTAAAAGAGCTCAGGTGACAAAAGGAGTAGTCAGCATTGATTTAGAAGCAATGGGTCATGCTTCACTAATCTGCTTGAATGTTTACAGGTAGCTAAACAAGTGGATGAAGATTGTCCATCTAGCAGAAGTAATTTATTTGGATTTTTCAAAAGACATTTGATAAATTCTCACATGTGAGGCTTTTAAAGAAGGCCAAAGCCTGCAGAATTAATGGAATATTGGCTAACTGCAATGAAAATTGGGCTGGCAACAGTAAGAGGAAATTAGTGACATTAGGGAGAAGCTGTACCTGGGGAATTGAGACTAGCAGAATTCGACAAGGGTCTGTTCACATAATCCATAAAATAACTTGGAGAATACTCCTTGTATTATAGGGTTTCCTGTTTTGTACTCATGCCAACTTTTTCCCTAAAATTATCGACATGCCAACCCTTCCCCATCTACGTCAGCTCCATCACCACCCGCTTGGATCATTGTACATATACTATCTCTCTTAACTCGCAACTGTTCTTGAAACCATTGTATCTGTTTCTGTTGTTGGGTAGTCAGGAGGGTTATTAATTTATCTCATTTATGGGTCGACACATAATCTCCCTTAAAGCCCCTCTGCAGTCGGCGAGTTCCGATTCTAGGCTCCCATTTTTCTCTGTAAGTCTATCTTTCTCTTGTAATATTTTCTGACTCTGTAGCCCCTGTGCTGTTGCAGTTTTAATCATCAATTGCAAACTCTCCAGCATAGTCAAGACATCAGTCAGACATTCTTTCCCTTAATATTCCTATCGCTCTCATCTGACTGTCTCTTAATTTCCCTGTCTTTTTCATCTGTCTCTTAATTTCCTCTAACTGATTCCTTTTTTCCTCTTTTAATTGTTTAATACATCCCTTTCTCGTAAGCGCATACAAGTTGGTCGCCCAAATAAGGGTCCTTTTACCAACTTTCATCTTCATCTTTTTCTTTGGAACTTGATCCTCGACCCATTCTATGGCCGTCTCATAAGCCTCATCCTTCTCCATTAGTTTGGAGATTAATTCTGAAGGTTCCTCGAACCCCTATAGTTTCTTTTTCAGTGACTTTCCTAACATTTCATGGAAACTTGCCATGATAACTTATACTCAAACAAAATCTCAGTTCTGGAATTTGAACAATTCACAGCTTTTGTAGTCAAATTAAGTTTGTCGATTTTTAATCTTATTGGGGGAAAAATTCAATCGGGGCCTTTTTTGGACGCAGGTAGAGTGAAATGCTATTACCCTGCGCCCAATGGCCCTTGCACAGGCAGGACGCAAGTTTTGACCCACCCCAGGACTTACCTGCAATCAGCATTCTTTTCCAGGCCTTGCATGTGGAATCAATGCAATTCGCACTTTCCACCACCAGAGGGAGCTCAATCTCTTAAAGGGAGGATGTTTCTTAGAAATCTCTTAAAGTTAGCTGGTACCTGTTATTTGCTGAAAATAACAGTCTACTGTCTGCACGGAGCCTGAACGGAGATCAGACATTGCATATGTAAAACACAGATGCAGATCCCATCCCTATGTTTACACACTGATGAGTTATGTTAAAACATTGAATAAAGGTTGTGCACTACTAAATCCCACATCCTCCAATCTGCACGCCAGACCTCACCAATCTGCCGATCTGAGTTGGTACCAGGCCTGCGAGAGTGCATGCACCAAGCTTCTCTGCTGATGCACTAGAGACCTTGGGTGCAAGAGGTGGACAGAAAGAGGGACATCCTATATCCGCAGGGGTGGGGAGGGGGAGCAAGAGGCCCTCCAGACGTATACTCAAAAGGCAGTGGGAGGCAGCGGGGGACGAAGTCAATGCCAGGCTCACAGCATCATGAACATAGATGCAGTGCAGGAAGAAGTTCAATGCTTTGACATGAGAGGTCAAGGTGAGTGAGGTCAACTGGCAAGTGACGTCTCCTACCAACTGCACCACACACTACACCTCCCATCCCCCACCTACCAATAAACTCTTTCCATCAGTACTTAACTCTTCCAATCAGATGCGTCCTCTCACCCTTACACATTACCATTGTTTCAAGCTGGCCACCCACAACCCACAGGCCACACACACTGGCAGCTATGCAACCATGACAGGCACATCACCCAGACACACGACTCGCTTTCTTTCAGGAGAAGGTAGCGCATATCAAGAGGCAGAAAGTGGCAGTGGCATTTAGCCCGTCGAGCCTGTTCCGCCATTCAATGAGATCATGGTGGACCTGTGACCTAACACAATATACCCATCTTAGCCCCATATCCCTTAACACCCTTGGTTCATAGAAATCTATCAATCTCAGATTTAACATTCATAAGTGAGCTAGCATCAACTGCTGTCTGCAGAAGACCGTTCCAAACATCTCCCACCCTTTGCGTGTAGAAGCATTTCCTAGCTTCACTCCTGCATGGCTCTAAATGTTAGGCTATGTCCCCGCGTCCTAGTATTGCAGTCTAGGAGACCTCCAAAAACAGTTACAAATGTCTCGCCAGCTAGAAGCAATAATCCAGCCACTAACCTGTAAATCCTGCATGGTCCCTTTAAATAGCGCTGGTAGGGGGTCCTCCAGGCACTCTAAGGCACGTTCAGATGGTCGGGGTTAAGATTGTGCGTTGAGTTGAGTGTTAAATCCCAAAATGGTGTCCATCATTTTAAATCGGCATTGCACACTGATTGAAGCCATCTTTTCCCTACTTTGCATGATTCCAGCATTTGTTACCTGCGCCTGTGCTAACTCCTATACCAAGATGGCATCTGGCGCACGTCACACAGGCAACGTGCGCACACATCCAAGACGCCACCTTGGATGCCGGAGATGCCGTGTAGCGCCGAAACAATGGGCACTACACGGCCCAATTTAGCGCCCATTTTCTTTTAGATGCTTGATTTTATGTCAGCACAAAACATTGATTGATCATGTCTGGCCGTGGTCGCCATTTTGTAACAAATTTGGATGTGACACCAAATGGTAATCAATGTCTCATTTATTAACAGTTAAATTAAACATTTAAAAGTATCAAACATTAGACAACAAAGATCAATAAAATATTAGCCCATTTGATTTTTGGGCAGAGTTCATAATTAAGTTGGTGACGTGGTCATTTCAAGTTTTATGACAGCGAGGAAGTCTTCTCATAGTCAAGTGTTATTCTGACAGCTGCGTCAGCTTCAGACAGCTAGGTGTACTTCTGACAGCTGGGTGGACTTCACTGATTCCTTTGCCCCAAGCGCAAAAGACGTGGGGTTTTATATCCCCACCGCAGGAACCTCGCACTTGATTGGCACCCCATTCACCACCTTAAACATTCACTCCCTCCACCACCGGTGCACCATGGCTGCAGTGTGTACCATCTAAAAGATGCACTGCAGCACCTCCCAAACCCGCGACCTCTACCACCTAGAAGGACAAAGACAGCAGGTGCATGGGAACACCATCACCTGCACGTTCCCCTCCAAGTCACACATCATCCTGACTTGGAAATATATCGCCATTCCTTCACCATCACTGGGTCAAAATCATGGAACTCCCTACTCAATAGCACTATGGGAGTATCTTTACCACATGGACTGCAGCAGTTCAAGAAGGTGGCTCACCACTACCTTCTCAAGGGCAATTAGGAATGGGCAATAAATGCTGGCCTTGCCAGCGACGCCCACATCCCATAAATGAATTAAAAAAAACACCATATATGGAACAATATTCCTAAGCTCATTATGGATTAACAAAGTTGTTTTTCAAAGAATTCAAGATGGTCAGCTTGTTTTAACATTATCTAAATGCAAGTTGTTGTTGTTGTTGTTGTTGTTGTTGTTGTTGTTGTTGTTACTTATCTCACCACAAGGCCCTTTGCAAGTTTGTTTTCCAAAGAATTCAAGATGGTCAGCTTGTTTTAACTTTATTCATCCAACCACAAGACTCTTTGCAAGGTTGTTTTTCAAATTGGCCAGTTTGTTTGACCGCATTTGTCTAGCTATCTGGTTATGGTCCTGATCTAATCACTATCTTTGAATTATTGTTCCTCTTTTTGGGTCTTTGTTCCTCTTTTACCACATAGCTGCCTTGCCTCACAATGAGGGTATGAAGGGTCAGACACTAGTCAAAGGTTCACAGTTTACAGTTCAGCAAAATAAACCACACACTCAACAAAATATGCAGCACAGCCTGCAGAGCATGATGGTTAGTAACATTAAGAAAAGAATATCAATTTTTCTCTATTTCCAATATTCTTACACCAAAGATTTGCTGTTTAGGTACTATCAGTGAGTAAAAGTTCTATGGTGGGCCTTAGGACATAACATATGTTGTCTGTCTCTTTACAACAAAAGGTTAAATATAGTTGTCAAACAGATAGATTCATCTACCAGAAGGTCAGAACTAGAAAACTAACAAAACAACTATCTTTATGACTTTTCTACTGGCCATGAATGAGCCTTGAATGCCTGAGTTGATTTTTGGACATCTTCCAGAATGCTGTTGCCTGCAGATTCTAAAATAGCTGTCTGTGTGTTACAAAATGGAATCTTTAACATAATATGGAATTCTTTAATACAACATTTCCTGAGAGTGTTTATAACAAATACTATCTACTTAATCTGGTGTCAAATCTGCACATGTACGATCATAAAAAGGCATGTTGGCAATAGATAATATAAAAATAGTTGACAAATTGATAAACGATAGATAACACAAAAATAAATGACGTCGAAAGATGGCCTTACGAGCAACTTTCCACCCTGGTGACTCCTTTGTTCGTCTGATGCATCAAGGAGGTTGAGTTAACTGGAATTTTCATGAAGGAATATGGAGATTGGGAGGGCAGCCAGTTAGGGAGGCACAGGGAGTAAGGGGTAGGGCAGCAGAGAGGCAATTGGAATCCATGTCTTAGGTTTTTAGGGGTCAAGAAAGCCTTAAAAGTGATTGGCCCAGAAAGGGAAGATCTTGGGGGAGAACCTGGTGCAATCTAAGATATTGTCCCTGCCATCGACATGTAACATGTTAGGAGAAAACCTCAACAATTCACATACTAAAAGGGTTACAAGGCTAAAAAAAAAGCATCACAGATGTGGCTGGGGAGCATTGCAGGTAAACACAAATAGATCCAAGCAGGTCGATAAGGGATGGGGTGGATGGGGAGGTGAGCCCGTCCACGCACTCCACCCCATCAAAATATAGCAGAGATTGGTGCAATAACGTACAGATACACAGAGATATTATACACACAGATATTGTCATCTCACACTGGGCTCCCAAGGTCAAAAATGGCCAAGACCCAAGAGATCTCCAAAACCTTTCATAATTTAGCTTACACATTCACCCTCTTCCATATATATTAATTTATATTCCAGAGCTGCAGTTGGAACTGAAGGGATGAAAAAAAACACAGAATGAGAACTTTTTTAAAAGCTTGATCACAATTTCTGATGCAAAAGAAATGTTAATCGATTTAATCGTTAGTGCTCCCCCCATTACTTGGTTACCAATGTCACAAATAATGATGCATAAGATGCCAGATGCAAATGGCTGATGTGTATTTGCTGGACAGATTGCGATAAACTTGCACGGATACAAACTGTGTTGAATGGATACAAGGCGATTGAATGGAGCAAGACTGGTGCTGCACGTTGCCCAGAGATCAAAGAATGTATACAATAAAGCGAGGCAGAGAAGAAAATCAATGGCAATTCACCTTTCCAGGCTCCACTCGCAGGAAATTGGCCCCTTCCTTCACAGAAAACCCCACAAGAATTCTAACTTGAGGCCGGGAATCATGCAAGCAGAGGCCGGGGCGAACCACAAACCGCCCGGACCTCAGCAATGTGAGACCCAGGGGATTTTAACTCCTGGGCTTTATCAGCATAGACCTCGTCAGTATCCTGCCCAAATCTAACGGGAAGCAGTCGCTAGCTGGAGCTTGCGAGTAGGATGTCCAGCGGCAGGAGGCCGCTGTCGGGAACCTGAAGGAATGGTCCCTGGCACTCTGGTAAGTGGTTGGGAGGGGGTGGGAAGGACCTTGGGCTTGATTTTGAAACAAAAGTGTGGGACGATATTTAAAACATCAATTGAACTATTTAACCTAGTTTAAAAATCCAAAAATGCAATTGGCTATGAAGGCAAGCGATTTCACCGCTGCCTCAACGTGTTTCCCGTGCTGTGTGAAACACGCCATGGGAAACGAGTCGTGTTTCGGCCGGCAGCCATTTGGACATTTAAATCCCTGTTTGACAGATGGGGATATAAGGTGAGTTATTGCAGCAGGGCACTCAGTTCTCTCAGACAAACTTTTGGCTGGAAGATCTTTGTTTACATTGAAGTTTCTTGGTTTCCATTCAGAACTGTTCTGTTTACACATATTTACCAAATTTTCGGACCCCCTCAAACTGACACCATCAGGATGGGGGGACGCAATTAGCTGCATTCACCACTGCATTCGAGGACAAGGAACATTACCATCCTGCCCAGGCACGGTGTGCACTTCTGCCACTTGTAGCTCTACAACACAGTGCTGCGCCACAAGCACCTGCACAAGAGCACGGAGGGGAACAACAGAGGGAGCGATAGCGCAGGAGGCATTACCCATGTCAGAGGGTCGACAGACCGAGGGTGAGCTTCCTGCACCTCTCTGAGGAGCAGTGCATACGGAGGCTGAGAGTGAGTCGCTAGGTGGTCGCAGACATCTGCAGCCTCCTTCATGCCGCTCTGCTCCCGGCTGGGCCTTCGCAGTTAAAGTGACCACTGCCCTCAACTTCTTCGCCTCCGGATCATTCCAGGGTGCCACCTGTGACATCGCTGGGGTCTCTCAGTCGTCTGCACACAATTGCATAAGGCAGGTCACCGACAGCTTGATTCGCAGGGCCGCGCAATACATCAGCTTCCTCATGGATCACTCAGACAGATGGACAGGGCATTGGGATTCCACTCTGTGGCTGGTTTCCCACGGGTACAGGGTGCAATCGATAGCATGCATATAGCAATCTGAGCACCTCCACACGATACAGGACTGCTCATCAACAGAAAGGGTTATCACTCCATCAACACTTAACTCGTTTGTGACCACTGCAAAAGATTTCTTCATGTGTGCACCAGATTCTCTGGCAGCTGCCATGATTCGTTCATTCTGAGGGAATCCAACATCCCAGGCCTCTTCCACGCTCTGAACAGCCTTAGGGGCTGGCTTCTTGGGGACAAGGGGTACCCTCCTGCACACATGGCTGATGACACCTCTGAGGAACCCCATCAGCAAGCAACAGAGTCAATACAACAACAGCCAATCGCCACCAGGTCTGTAATTGAACATGCGATAGGACTGCTGAAGATGCGATTTCAGTGCTTTGATCATTCTGGGGGACACTTCAATATGCACCAGCGAGAGCGGGTAGAATTATAGTAGTGTTGTGTCCTGAACAGCATGGCGCGACAGAGAGGAGTACCGGTTGATAAGGCCCCATGCCCTCATCCAGCATCCACATCTGCAATGAACATTGAGGAGGAGCAGGAGGAGGAGGACGAACCCATGGGCAGAGCAACGGCTCACCTGGCTGCTCATGAGGCCAGGGAGTTACTCACCTGGAAAGACCAGTGCCAACACCAGCAACACCCGCCCCCCCCCCCCAACCCCTGCACAAAACAGCCCTACAACTACACATACACCCACTGTAAAGTGACCCACTGGGCAGCATCATTGTCGCCTTTCATGATAAAGCATATGAAAGGGCACTATCACAAAAGCCAGCCAGAATGGGCAAGATGTGGCAGTAGTGGTGAGAATGATAACATTTAATGTGACTTTAACAAAAACCAAATATAAATATATCCAATTAGAGGGTGAGAAGGTTGGTTCTCAAACAAGCGTACTGAGCTTGAATAAAGGAGACTATGATGGTATGAGGGCGGAATTGATTAAAGTGGACTGGGAAAATAGATTAAAGGGTAAGATGGTACATGAGCAGTGGTGTTCATTCAAGGAGTTATTTTACAACTTTCAAAACAAATATATTCCACTGAGGAAAAAAGGGTGTAAAAGAAATGACAGCCATCCGTGGCTAAGTAAAGAAATTAAGGATAGTATCCGACTAAAAACAAGGACATATATGGTAGCCAAACTTAGTGGGAGGATAGAAGATTGGGAAGTCTTCAAAAGACAGCAAAAAGTAACTAAAGGATTGATTAAGAAAGGGAAGATAGATTATGAAAATAAATTAGCAAAAAATATAAAAACAGATAGCAAGAGTTTCTATCATTATATAAAAAGAAAAAGGGTGGCTAAGGCAAACGTAGGTCCCTTAGAGGATGAGACCGGGAAATTAATGGTGGGAAACATGGAGATGGCAAAAATGCTGAACAAATATTTTGTTTCAGTCTTTACGGTAGAGGACACTAAGAATATCCCAACACTGGACAAACAGGGGGCTCTAGGGGGGAGGAGCTAAATACGATTAAAATCACTAAGGAATTGGTACTTAGTAAATTAATGGGACTCAAGGCGGATAAATCTCCTGGACCTGATGGCTTACATCCTAGGGTCTTGAGGGAAGTGGCAGTAGGGATTGTGGATGCTTTGGTAATAATTTTCCAAAATTCTCTGGACTCGGCAAAGGTCCTGGTAGATTGGAAAACTGCTAATGTAACACCCTTATTTAAAAAGGGTAGTAGGCAGAAGGCTGGAAATTATAGACCAGTTAGCTTAACATCTGTGGTGGGTAAAATTTTGGAGTCTATTATTAAGGAGACAGTAGCAGAACATTTGGATAAACATAATTTAATAGGACAAAGTCAGCATGGCTTTACGAAGGGGAAGTCATGTCTGACAAATTTGCTTGAGTTCTTTGAGGACATAACATACAGGGTGGATAAAGGGGAACCAGTGGACGTAGTGTATTTAGACTTCCAGAAGGCATTCGACAAGGTGCCACATAAAAGATTATTGCTCAAGATAAAGATTCACTGGGTTGGGGGTAATATTCTGGCATGGGTGGAGGATTGGTTATCTAACAGGAAGCAGAGAGTTGGGATAAATGGTTCATTCTCGGACTGGCAACCAGTAGCCAGTGGTGTTCCGCAGGGGTTGGTGCTGGGTCCCCAACTCTTTACAATCTATATTAACGACTTGGAGGAGGGGACCGAGTGTAACATATCGAAGTTTGCAGATGATACAAAGATGGGAGGGAAAGTAGAGAGTGAGGAGGACATAAAAAACCTGCAGGGGGATATAGACAGGCTGGGTGAGTGGGCGGAGATTTGGCAGATGCAATACAATATTGGAAAATGTGAGGTTATGCACTTTGGCAGGAAAAACCAGAGAGCAAGTTATTATCTTGATGGCACGAGACTGGAAAGTACTGCAGTACAAAGGGATCTGGGGGTCCTAGTGCAAGAAAATCAAAAAGTTACTATGCAGGTGCAGCAGGTGATCAAGAAGGCCAACGGAATGTTGGCGTTTATCGCTAGGGGGATAGAATATAAAAACAGGGAGGTATTGCTGCAGTTATATAAGGTATTGGTGAGACCGCACCTGGAATACTGCATACAGTTTTGGTGTCCATACTTAAGAAAAGACATACTTGCTCTCGAGGCAGTACAAAGAAGGTTCACTCGGTTAATCCCGGGGATGAGGGGGCGGACATATGAGGAGAGGTTGAGTAGATTGGGACTCTACTCATTGGAGTTCAGAAGAATGAGAGGCGATCTTATTGAAACATATAAGATTGTGAAGGGGCTTGATCGGGTGGATGCGGTAAGGATGTTCCCAAGGTTGGGTGAAACTAGAACTAGGGGGCATAATCTTAGAATAAGGGGCTGCTCCTTCAAAACTGAGATGAGGGGAAACTTCTTCACTCAGAGTGTGGTAGGTCTGTGGAATCTGCTACCCCAGGAAGCTGTGGAAGCTACATCATTGAATAAATTCAAAGCAGAAATAGACAGTTTCCTAGAAGTGAAGAGAATTAGGGGTTACGGGGAGCGGGCAGGAGATTGGACATGAATTTAGATTTGAGGTTAGGATCAGGTCATCCATGATCTTATTAAATGGCGGAGCAGGCTCGAAGGGCCGATTGGCCTACTCCTGCTCCTATTTCTTATGTTCTTATGTTCTTAAATGAAAAACATGGCCTGTCAGACACGCTTGTGCATACCCTTCGTGATCACAAATCCTTAGCCTTTCTCTTCCTACCACTTCTACGTGGTGCATCCCCTGTGGCTGTAGCAGAGGTAATGGCAGGTTGCTCATGTCCATGGCCAGACTGCTTAGATGCTTTCGGCCCATGCCTTCTGGGTTTTGGAGCCCTTGAGGGCCCCTCCGAAGACTGCTCCACCTGCACCTGTGCAGGGGCAGACTCGGCCACCTGGAGAGGAGGCAGTATTGTGGGTATTAGTTGAGAGGGGGGCAACGGGTGAGACGTGGGAGTGCGTTGAATGGCGTCCTCACTTCCATGTCCCCTTTCGTCATCATCCGTCCCCTGGGCCAGGCCCACATCACTCCCACCACCCTGCGGGAGAACAGTTTGGAGGACATGTATGATGCCTTTGAAGCCCAGTTGTAAAGTTTCCGTCTGCCTGTTTAAGGCGGCAGAATGTTGTTCACCCTGAGTCCGAATGGCCGTTGTCAGGGCCTGAATGGACTCATTTATGAACTGTGCTTGAAGCTCAACGGAGGCTAACCTTCTCTCCATCGCAGACATTCCCACACTTACCTGCGACACTATCTCAGACATTTCAGCAGTTGCGTGCGACACTATCTCAGACAGTTCCTCAAGTCCCTGTGACACTATCTCAGAGATTCCCTCACATACCTGTGCCACCATTCCACTAATGCAGGAGTTGGACTCCTCCATCCTCTCTGCTATTATGGAGAGCATGCATGGCACCTGTTCCAGTATCTCACAAATGTGCTGCTATCCCTCGTTCATTCTCCTTTTAAAGGATGGCCTCTGGAGTTCAGCGTCTGTGTCCAGCTGAGCAGAACCTGGAGAGGAATGTGCCCACCGACGCGGACTTTCCACAGCTGCCCCTGCCACCAGTGTCTGCTCGTGCTCACTTGTGTGTCTAGTGACTCACCAGGTGCCAACCCAACTGATTGACTACTAGGACCCACGAGGTGTGAGTATCTGCGCTGGTGGATGGTTCATTAAGATGTGATGGTGCGCCCTCAGAGGCCTGGAGCTCCTCTGAGGAATCGCCCTCTCCTGTCACTGCGGTCGTTGAAGGGCCTGTAAGAGAACAGAAGGCAATATTAAGCATCATCACAGATGTGTCATGTTGCGATGAGCATACTGAGGTGTTCAACATGCCAATCATTGTTAACATCAATTCATGTTGTGTGTGATGAATGTTAAAGTTGTGTCATCAGAGGCTTGTGGGGTGCCAGTCTCGGCGTCTCTGATGGACAGGCACTCGAGGGTGCGGCTGATCTGCAGGGCCACCTCCTCCGCCTCTATGAGGACCACTATTTGTTATGGCCTCCCTCCAGTCCTCACTCTCATGAGTTCATTTTGCGCTCTCTTCTCCTAGAAGGGGAGAAAGTACAGACGTGTGAGTGAGTGATGGTGAAGTAGTCAGCCAATGAATGCATTGCTTTGGCTGAGGCTGACCGTGAAAGAGATGCACCATGGAATGCAGGAGAATCAGTCAGTGTACTTACTTCTGCTGACCTAGTTAGGTCATTGAAATGCTTCCTGCACTGGACCTAGGTGCGGGAGATATTGCTCCTGCTGGTGACCTCCTGTGCCACCACGAGCCAGGCCTTCTTGGTGGCAGAGGCAGAGCACTTCATCCGGTCGGTTGGGTAAAATAGTTCCCTTCTCCTCCTCACCCTGGCCAGTAGCATTTGAAATGAGGCATCGCTTAGGAACTGGAGCTGGCTTGCCCCTGTGCTGCTCCATTGGGTCTTCTTGTTCTTTGCTCCAGCAAAATCCATTGGAGCAATGGTCCTTTAAATCTAGCTCCAGCTGACAGCCTGTCATGCAGCTGTGCAGTCCGGCCACTGTGCAGCTTTCGGACAGCAAACCCAGAAACAAGATTAATGGCCACCAATCAAGTTGCGACAGCGTGGGGAACGGTAAGTTTTTATAATTTGGGTTTGCCGCGGGCCCATTGACCCCCCCACCCCACCCACCGCTGCCATCCCACCGCCCTTTAAAAATCAAGCCCATCATGTTCGAGAGATGAGAAGGGAAGCCCGGAGCAGGGGAAGCCTAATGTTTCCCTGTGGGGCCCGGAGGCTGACGTTGGAGACTATGTACCTATTAAAATCTAATATATTTGAAGTGTCCATTGTAAGCCCTTAGGATTAAGCAATTTCAGGTCACACTCTAATGCTCCTCTGAACCTCAATTATTAGTTGGGTGCCACTTAAATCCAACATCTTGAGCATTAAACTCAAAGGGGGGAACTTTAACCCCCCAAGACGGGTGGGAGTGGAACGGGTGTTAAATTTTTTTAAATTGGGAAACCCGACCCCAACTTGCTGCAAATGCACCTACTTCCGCTTTAACTGGGGTGGGTTGGGGGTCGGGCGACTAACCCACTCACGAGAGGTGGGTCGGTAATTTTGGTCTCATGTTATAAAAAGGATACAGAGGCACTGGAGAAAGTGCAAAAAAAGATTTACTAGGATGATACCAGAAATGAGAGGTTATATCTACCAGGAAAGATTGAACAGGCTAGGGCTCTTTTCTCCAGAAAAGGGAAGACTGAGGGGTCACCTGATAGAAGTCTTTAAGGTTATGAAAGGATTTGGTAGGGTAGATGTAGAGAAGATGTTTCCAGTTGCGGGGGAGGCCAGAACTAGGGGCCATAAATATGAGATAGTCACTAACAAATCCAAAAGGGAATTCAGGAGAAGCTTCTTCACCCAGAGAGTGGTAAGAATGTGTAACTCGCTACCACAAGGAGTAGTTGAGGTGACCAGCATAGATGCATTTAAGGGGAAGCTAGATAAATACACGAGGGAGAAAGGAATAGCAGGATATGTTGATAGGGTTAGATAATGAAGGGTGGGAGGAGGCTCACATGGAGCATAAACACCGGCATAGACCTGTGGGGCTGAATGGCCTGTTTCTGTGATGTACATTCTTTATAGTTCTTTGTATAATGTTTAAATAAGGCTGCTTGTGTCAGATTTTATCAGCCTTTTGGGTTTAATGGCTGCAGGTCGGGTTTCCCAGGGCTCGGAAAACCTAGCAGCTAAATGGAGGCGAGAACTCCTGGGTCCAGCAGGCAAGTGCTTTTCTAGCACTGCTTGTTGGCCAGAAGGAGCAGGAGTGCTTCCCGCCGGTCCTCCAACCAAATCTGCCGCGATCTTCTGACTCCTCCCCCCCCCGCGATTGGCACACCCTCTCCCCGTGATCGCCAGAGCCCCTCCTGGCGATCTCTCCCCCCGTGATTTCTCTCCTCCCCCAATTTCTCCACCTCCGCAATCTCTCTCCCCAATGATCTCTCCCCCCACCCCCCCAATCTCTGGTCCCCGACTGCGGCATTCTATCGCAGCTTCTCAATCTGGCTGGCTGCCGGGCAGGAAACAGAGAAAAGAAATTAAAATGAGGTCCTGCCATTAAATTCGGCAGGACCTCCGCGTTTCCCTGTTTTTCTGGGTTTCCCAGCCGCTGACAGTCCCCCCTGCTCCCTCCCTGCCTCCTCATAAATATCGGGGCCAAAATCTCTGAGTGATAGATCACAACAGCCTTGCTAGGATTAGGGATGTGACCTTCCCATGTTAAATTAATGCCAAATCCATGCAGATTCCATTTCTACAGCTCTTGCTGATTTCTTAATCATAATCTTGTGTCACCTGTCCACAGCTTAATGTGCTGAAGGAAAACTCCAAGTGAGAGAAATGTATAAAAACTCACCATTCTACCCCTCATTCTATACTAGCTTCATACAGGTAATCCTCAGTACAAGCAAATGAAATTAAGATCAACAGCGGATACAAGGGATAAGGGATACCCCAACAAAAGGATAAGATGGAATTGCATTGGTCAGATACATTTACCTGCTGGTTTTGCTTCAATTTAAAAAGAAATTAAATATTGTTTCCCTGAGATCCTCAGGGACTTTTCTTTTATGTCTTGCTGGACAAGAGTCTGATAGGTTTTCAAATCTTTGTTATTGTCCTGCAGGCTCACTTTTATATGAATACCTCAACATCCATACATCTAGATATCAATTGCTACTTTCTACATCTTTTTGGATTTAATACTTCTGGGATTTACAGTTTCAGAACCCTATTGAGTACTAATGGGTTGTACATTCAGATCATCAGGCACCTGGACTGTTGAAAATAGAATCTTTAGGCAGTAACAGGGTTAAATGAAATCATGAATTGTTTTGATAGACAAGGAGAAACTGTTTCTAGTGGCAGAAGGGTCAGTACAGAGGACACAGATTTAAGGTGATCGGCAAAAGAGATATGAAGAAACATTTTTTTATGCAGCGAGTTGTAATGATCTGGAATGAACTGCCTGAAAGGGTGGTGGAAGCAGATTCAAGAGTAACTTTCAAAAGGGAATTTGATAAATACTTGAAGGGAAAAAAATTACAAGGCTATAGGGAAAGATTAGGGGAATGGGACTAATTGGATAGCTCTTTCAAAGAGCCAGAACAGGCACGATGGGCCGAATGGCCTCCTCCTGCACTGTACCGACTATGATACTATGAAATATTGTAAACCTGAATGAAACACTGTGATACCAAACTCTAGGCTTTACCTATTCCAATGCACAGAATGTGGTGCACTATAACCCTGCACTAACCTTACTAGATTCTCAAGCCTGCTTCATCTGGCACCAATTTAGTCAACACAGTTTAACAAATTACAATACATACAGACCTGTATAGGAGCAATTCATGTGCTCACTTCAGTAAAGTACTTCTATACCCAGAAAGCATCGAGGTATACAAGATAATAACTGGTATGGAAAAGTTAATCTGGAATGCTACTTTAAATTAAACTGGGAGTAGGACAAGGGGTGACAGGTTCAAACTACTAAAAGGCAATTTTAAGACTGATATCAAGAAACTCTTCTTCACACAGAGATTGATCAATAGTTAGAATGGACTTTTAGGCAATGTGATGGTGGGGAAAACCTTGGAATTATTTAGAAATAATTGGATGTAGAAATGGGGGTAATTATAGGGTTGATCCAGATGGATGACTTAAGATGGGGTGAATGGTCCACTAGATAAGTGTCTTGTGACCTTGTGGTGTGTGTGTATATGTGCACATACATATTTGGTATCTAAGGTGCAGTCAATCCACTGAAACCTAAGAATGCATTTGGGACCAGATTTAATACAATTTATTAGAAAGTCAATTTACTAGAAATTTATAGCATTGTTGTTCAAATGAAGTAGCCTTCAGACCATAATGAAAGGAATTGAAAGTAGTCACCCATTTCATTACTGACCCATGCTTTTCTCTAACTACAGAATGATACAAGTGGTTGGGCCTGAGAACTCACTTCCTCAATAAATTGCAGCATTCATAAGCCAACTGTGTTACAAAAATTGTATCAGCAAGGTTTTAACCCAACTCGACTATTTAAAGGGCCAATCCAAAGATGGAATTTGGAGGAGTTGGGAGCATTTGGAAAGAGACAGTAAAGTTACAACATGGACTCAGGATGCTCAAAGGCTGCGCCCCATTTCAATGGCGCCTCACTTGATGCACTGCTGGGTGCAGTAAGGACAGGAAGGAGGTAATCTTCCCCAGCAATGGGAAGAAGAAACCTGCTGCTGTCACCAAGAAGACATGGTTAGAGGTGGCTGAGGAGGTCAGCAGCAGGAGTATTGTGCCTCGTACCTGGATCCAGTGTCAGGAAAGTTGAGTACAGTTGCAGATTCACCTACATCCTGTAATGCACACCAGCCCTCCTCTCACTCTGTCCTGTCAAGTGTACTCCATCACATCACTCCTCACAGCCACTTAAGTTTGAAGAACACCCATCGTTCCCTTTCTATGCACTTCCTCACCTCCCCAATTATCCATCTACCAATGCCACACCCCAAAAAAAGAAAGACTTGCATTTATATAGTGTCTTTCATGACCTCGGTATGTCCCAAAGCTCTTTACAACCAAATAAGTCCTTTTAAAGTGTAGTCACTGTTGTAATGTAGGAAATGTGGCAGCCAATTTGCACATAGCAAGGTCCCACAAACAGCAATGTGATAATGACCAGATAATCTGTTTTTTAGTGATGTTGGTTGAGGGATAAATACCCAGGACACTGGGGAGCACTCCCCTGCTCTTCTGTGAATAGTGCGACGGAATCTTTTACGTCCGCCTGACAGGGCAGACAGGGCCTCGGTTTAACGTTTCATCTGAAAGACGGCACCTCCGACAGTGCAGCACTCCCTCAGTACTGCACTGGAGTGTCAGCCTGCATTATGTGCTCAAGTTTCTGGAGTGGGACTTGAACCCACAACTATAGGGAATTCCTTATTTTGTATGATTCTTGGACACGGGACGAATAGTCAAGCAAAGAAAGTCACCCTCAATCACAGTAGTTTCGTTAATCAAAAGTAATTATTTAATGATGTTATTATTCATACGAGCATTCATGAAGCAAAATCAAACAATACAAATGACTTTCCTTTATGAAATCCCACTATACACTTAATAATTCGCAACTTTATTATGAAATGACTTAGCAATTCATACACACGTCAGGTAAATCATTAATACGTATACAACCTTTAAACCAAGGATTTTGGACCTGAAGTTTGATCAGCTCTTCAGAACTCGACATCCTCTTCTTCTTGCGTGATATTCAACTGCAATGTGTGTTCCCTGTGACTGCCAGGTGATGAAGAGAAGAAAGCCCTTGTTTTTCTCTTAAAGTCTTCTTTTTACATTGTTTTTTACCAACAGGACGTAGGATTGGGGAGGGTCATTCTTTTTGTCCAATCACTCCCTGTTGCTATGCCTCAATCATTAACATGCTTCAGTGATTGACAGTTTAGGCTTTGATCATGTGACTGGAGACCCTTTGATGTAGAAAAAACCATGTGTTCGAACAATGGGATGTAAAAGGCTCCTTACAGTTCTATGTCCAGACATTCTTAATGGTCCTTGCATCTCCAATTTTGATGCTTCAATGGTGTCAAATCCATTCCTTATACCATTTGACCATATGTTGGGTGCAACACTGTTTGATGTTTTACAAATCCCAGTTCTTTGAACAGATTACCACATAGGAATGAGAGGCCCCTCTTTTTTCACACCTATCATTGCCTTCCTGATCCAAAGTCTTTGATGTATGTCCTTGTTGCCTTTTCTTACATCACCCCCTGCTGTGTTGAAAAGCTTGTGCTTCCAAAAGCCCATGTGTTTTGAAAACCTGACAACGCTTTAAGCTCAATATTATCCATCTAGCTTATGTATTTAATAATCTAGATATTTATCCACAGTACAATGTCTTTGATCTCAAAACTCATACTTCTCCAATGCCATCAGTGTCAGTGGGCGAAAACAGGATTTGCGAGAACACAGTTTATCACATTACTGTGCTTACAGGTTTTCAAATGTCTTTGTTCAAAAGGGGTACAGTTAACCCTTTCCTTCAAATGTCTTTTGTTAAAGGGGTTTTGAACCTCACACAACCTTCTGACTCAGAGGCAAGAGTGCTATCAACTGAGCCACAGCTGACACCCAATCCTAATGGAATGTGTTGCATCTGTGTGATAATCACCCTCACCGAATGCACTGAGAACTCACTTCATTTCGGAATATAGGAACAGGAGTAGGCCATTCAGCCCCTCGTGCCTGCTCCACCATTTGATAAGATCATGACTGATCTGTGATCTAACTCCATATACCTGCCTTAGGCCCATATTCCTTAATACTTTTGATTGCCAAAAAGCTATCTATCTCAGATTTAAATTTAGCAATTGAGCTAGTATCAATTGCCGTTTGCGGAAGAGAGTTCCAAACTTCTACCACCCTTTGAACATCAATGCTTGTGAATACATGCCTTATAGACACTCATAGGTTTGTTGTTCCCCTGTTGCAGGAGAATCGAGCACAAAGTACAAGGGAGAGGGAGAGGACTGGAGTTGGCCTGCTACAGTTGGCCCCCTGACATCAGCAGAGGAAGAAGCCATGGAGATCAGTGACATATTGCATCTCTGCCCATCGGAGATGGAGAGACTGGGACTTTGCAGCAGCCTGGTGACAGAATTAACTATCTCTGACCCACATCTCACACTAGACTCAATCATATTGACTTGATTTCAGCAATGAGTGAAATATAAGCGTAATTATGCTAATTAGCAACATTGTTACATTGCTATTACTAATTCATATCCGTTTCTTGTCTCCTCTAAGGTCTTCACGCAAAGATCAGCAGTCCATGGACTTTCCAGGCCACAATTCCTCAGAGGACCTGAATCCTTCTGAAGGTGCATCGTCACAGGAAGTACTACCATACGCCAGCACAGATACTCGCGCGTTGGTGGGTCCTGTTAGACAATTAGTTAGGTTTTCACCTGGTGAGTCACAGTTCACAAGTGAGCACGAGCTGAGAGTGGTGGCAGATGTTAACTGTATCCATGTGATTTATATCAATTAGTGGTAATTGCATTCAGGTGGCACATATCAATTGGAAACTCTCTGGCATCCATTTATAAGAGACCCGATCTAGGGTGTGATGTGGGTGGAATGTTGATCTTTGGGAATAAAGCTGGGAAGCAACTGAAAACCAGGCTCTAGTATTCTAACCTTCACCACCTGGCTATCTGGTTTGTTACAGCAGGGATAGCTGTAGAGAATCCGCGTCGGGGGGCGTAAGCTTCGCCAAGCTCTGCTCAGCTGGAAACAGATACTGAATCCCAGGGGCCATCGATGAAAAGGAGAATCATAGAGGGACAGCAGCAAATTTGTGAGGTGCTGGCAGATGTGCCATGCACACTCTCCACAATAGCAGAGAGGATGGAGGAGACCAGCTTGAACATTTGTGGATTGATGTCACAGAATGTGAGAACGTCTGCCATGGGGAAAGTGACTGCCTCCATGGAATTTCAAGCACGGCTCTCAAATGAGCCCATCCAGGCCATGACTACGGCTGTGCAGACTTTGGACGCCAACATGTCTGCCGGTTTAAACAGGATGATGGATAACTTAGCTGTGGCCTTACAAGGTGAACGTCACTGATCTGCACCAACCTGCTCCCTGGCAGAATAGTGGGATTAATGTCCCACTGGCCCAGCAGAGGGATGATGGCGAAAGGGGACGTGGAAGTGGAAAATCTACTTAAAGCGCTCCCACGTCTCACCCGTTGTTGGACAAGCAGTGTGGCAAATCAGAGGCAGTGGAGGGGTCGAGGGAGCTGGTGGTGAGGTAGAGCTGGATGCTGTCAGCGTAAATGTGGAACCTGATGTTGTTTTCAGATGGTGTTGCCAAGGCACAGCATGTAGATGAGAAATAGGAGAGCCGAGGATAGATCCTTGGGGGACTCCAGGGGTAACAGTGCAGGAGCGGGAAGATAAGTCATTGCAGGTGATTCGCTGACTACGACTGGATAGATAAGAATGGAACCAGGCGAACGCAGTTCCACCCAGCTGGATGATGGAGGAGAGGCATTGGAAGAGAATGGTGTGGTCAACTGTGTTAAAGGCTGCAGACAGGTTGAGAAGGATGAGGAGGGATAGTTTACCATGGTCACAGTCACATAGGATGTCATTTGCCATTTCAGTACTGTGGCAGGGTTGGAAACCTGATTGGAGGGATTCAAACATGGAGTTGCGGGAAAGCTGGGCACATCTGGTTGACGTATGGCTATTGTTGTAGTGCTCTTGTGATTCATTGGTGGGGTTCCTCAGAGGTGTCATAGAATCATAGAAAGGATACAGCACAGAAGGAGGCCGTTTGGCCCATCGAGTCCATGCCGGCTCTATGCAAGAGCAATCCAGCTAGTCCCACTCCCCCACCCTATCCCTGTAGGTCTGCAAATTATTTCCTTTCAAGTACTTATCCAGTTCCCTTTTGAAGGCCATGATTGAATTTGCCTCCACCACCCCCTCGGGCAGTGCACTCCAGATCCTAACCACTTGCCGTGTAAAAAAAAGTTTTTTCTCATGTTACCTTTTGTTCTTTTGCCAACCACCTTAAAACTATGTCCTCTGGTTCTTGACCCTTCTGCCAATGGGAACAGCGTCTCTCTCTACTCTGTCTAGACCCTTCATGATTTTGAATACCTCTATCAAATTTCCTCAACCTTCTCTGTTCCAAGGAGAACAACCCCAGCTTCTCCAGTCTATCCACATAACTAAAGTCCCTCATCCCTGGAATCATTCTAGTAAATCTCTTCTACACCCTCTCTAAGGCCTTCATATCTTTGCTAAAATGTGGTGCCCAGAACTGGATACAATGTTCCAGTTGTGGCTGAACTAGTATTTTATTTAGGTTCAGCATAACTTCCTTGCTTTTGTACTCTGTGCCTCTATTTATAAAGCCCAGGATCCTCTATGCTTTTTTAACTGCTTTCTCAACCTGCCCTACCACCTTCAATGATTTGTGTACATATACCCCCAGATCTCTCTGTTCCTGTACCCCTTTTAGAATTGTGCCCTTTAGTTTATATTGCCTCTCCTCATTCTTCCTATGTATCACCTCACATTTTTCTGTGTTAAATTTCATCTGCCATGTGTCTGCCCATGCCAACAGCCTGTCTATATCCTCTTGATGTCTATCACTATCCTCCTCACTGTCCACTACACTTCCAAGTTTTGTCATCTGCAAATTTTGGAATTGTGCTCTGTACACCCAAGTCCAAGTCATTAATACGTATCAAGAAAAGCAATGGTCCTAGTACCGACCCATGGGGATCGCTACTGTATACCTTCCACCAGTCCGAAAAACAACCATTCACCACTACTGTCTGTTTCCTGTTACTTAGCCAATTCTGTAGCCATGCTGCTACTGCCCCTTTTATTCCATGGGCTTCAATCTTGATGAAAAGCCTATTATGTGGCACTTTATCAAAAGTCTTTTGAAAGTCCATATACACCACGTCAACTGTATCAGTCAGGTTTGAAAGGATATCTTTTGTCGCCTAGCAGCCACCCCTTAAGGGTGGTTCCAAGTATGGACAGGTCAGGGATGTTGGACTGCCACAGTATGAAAGCATCAAGGCAACTCCCAGAGAATCTGACACAGACCTGCATGAACCTTTTCTTGTGGTTGCACATCAGCTGCACATTGATGGAATGAAACCCATTGTGGTTGACGAATACTCCTGGTTGATCTGGTGCTCGGGTTGCCACGTGTGTGCAATCAATGGCACTCTGTGCCTGTGGGAAGCCAGCCAGAGACACCCATCCGAATGCCCGCTCATTCTGGCTATTGTCATCGCTGGGGATGTTGACATAACTCGCAGGCTTGGCAAACAATCCATCCATCAACCACCTTATGCATTTATGTGCAGCCGACTGGGAGGCCCTCGATAGATCTCCGGTGGCGCCCTGGAAGGAACCAGAGGCAAAAAAATTGAGGGCAGTGGTGAATTTCACAGCAACTGGTAACGCAGGGCCACCAAGTCCAACAGGGGGCAGCTCTTCTTCTAGGAGGCTGCAGGTGTCTGCGACCACCTGACATGTCAATCTGAGCCTCCGGAAGCACTGCTCTTTCAAGAGGTCATGGAAGCTGAGCCTGTTAGATGGATAGTGCTTCCTGCAAACTCGGCCTCTCTGTTGCTCCCCTCTCTGTTGCTCCCATCCAATGAAGTGCCGCTCAATCTCGCCTCCGTTTCATTGATGACTTTTCCGTGTCCCAGGAAACCTGTTCTGGATGGAGGCGTTAATTTCAAATTGCTGCCAAAATCTCATGAAAGGACTCTCATTACCATATTATAATGATGGACCTGCCTCTCGAGAGCAGGTTACTTGGCCGCACCCAAACCCGCCTCCGTTAAAACCAGAAGTGGGCGTGTCTGCGGCAGGTTGGGGTCAGGTTTCAGATTTTTGAAATTTTATCCTATCCCACACCACTGTCCTGCCCGTTGTGGGAGGGTAAAATTCCCTCCTATATTAAACAAGGTAAACGGTATTTGATTATGTACAATTGAGAGGCTTGTAATATATTGGCTGGTCAATCACAAGTAATGGCCAGGGCCGTTGCATTCATATTAGTGAAAAATAATTGCTGCTGGATATACAAATCTGTCAGATTTATGGGTCCACTGGAGTTGCTTCAATAGTATGATCTTCATCCAAAGGGGGAAAAGAAGTAGTTAATTTGAGAAGGTAGTTTATATTGTGACAGAAGATTCACAGAGTGAAAAATAAATCACATCCAGGACAGGATGGAGTACTGAGGAAAAAACAACTGAGCAGGATTGAGTAATGGAGGTGTAAAGATAGATAGATTAGATATATAGGTAGATAAATAGATAGATTAAAGAAAGATAGATTCATTCTGGAACTAGGTTACTTGAGAATTAGGGAGTAACTTCATAAAATGTTCACCAAGGATATTAAATAGATTGGGTAGAGACCATATTAAATATGGTCTGTGGAAAAATGGGCTTTATGCATTGATTAGCCTTTTCTCTACCCCATGCTGCATGATGTTTCAATAACTTAGCTAAAATCTCCATTCACCCATGAAATGTCATCCTTATTTAAATCAGAAAGAGAAGCAACATTCTCTTTCCCCCCACAACCCCACCGCAACCAATAACTGATAAGACAAAATAACAAACTTCTGGAAGGTGGCGAAATCTGAAAAATTCATTTAATATAATTGAAACTGTAAAACCTTAGACCACTGAGTATTGAATGTCTGAGGGCTAAGTATAATTCAGTTTCTCAGTGTAAGATGTATGTGCTAATATTTAGTTAGACAAGGCAAAAAGATATATTTTAAAACAAATGGCAGAAAGTCTTAATTTTCATTTCAATAGTGAGTTCAGAGCTTGAGAGCCACAATATAAAAAAACTTGTTCAACCCTCTGTAATAATCACTTCAGATTCCCTGCAGATCGGAAGCTAACAGTTGATAATAACATTTCTTTGGTAGGCATCAATCAAAATGAGTACCATCAGGAGAGCTGTCATCCCCTAAATGCATCCTCTTGGACAAGTCCGCTACTGGCGTCAAAACAAGTAGACATCACCCAGTCCCCATCTGTACAGCACCATGGCAACAGCATTAGTGCCATCAAAGTATTCCTGCCTTGGCACAGTAAAGTTCACATGACTATGCATCTGTTATAAATAGAAAATATTGAATCCATGTTCATATTGTATAAAGAATAATGGATAACTGGCAGGAATCTCATTGTGGAACTCAGATGACGTCATAAATTACATGAGTGTGCGCTTAGGTAGTTTATATATTATTTGTTCTTCCTTGGTATTGCTCACAAACAAAAAAATTGTTGATGTAGGATAGGCAAACTTGATTTCAGTGAATTCATTCCATAATACAAACATAATAAAAAAAGAAAGAACTTTGTATTTATATTGCACCCTTCAGGATATCCCAAAGCAATTCACGGCCAATGAAATACTTTTGAAGTGTGGTCATTGTTGTAATGTAGAGACACACTGTAATTTACTAAATGATTCATAAAATCATCAGGATCTATTCTGCCTATAAATTATTGAGTTTTATTAATCATCTTAAATAATTGAAATATGTATTTTTAACTGAAGTAATTTGATTTAAAAAAACAAGATCATAGGACTAATTACAACACCAGGGATTCGTGATGAAACCTTTCAATCATTTTTCAAATGTGCACTGTAACTGCAAATGAAGTACAAAGTTTAACGAGAAGAGTGACTCATCCCTCAACAACCTCTAAACAAAATATATAGTCATGAAGCTCAGGGATATGTCTTTTGTCTGCATAGAAGATACAAAGAAAAATGGAGAAATGAGAAAAAAAAGAGAAGAAAAGTGAGAGAAAGAATAATTGAAAAAAAAATAAGGAAGAGAGGAGGCAAGAGGATGTTGCAATGTAAAAGTTTATACTCCGGTAAAATTATTTGGCTTACACCATGATCTGACACTACTGTCAGTACAGTTTATATAGAAGGTTAAAATACCAAATAACTTTGATCCCTTCATGAGTCCCCAGGAAGCCATCAGCACCAATGTGACATCTTGATGTCACTATTCAGCATCCTTGCTGCACACATGCACAATTACAATAAAAACTCTGGGGTCTACCAGACCATAAATACCATAATGCCTGGAGATGGATGGGAAGTGCTGAACTGGTTATTCACCTACGTCAGCAGACTGAATAAATTCAGGACAGTCCACATCAGTGCAAGCTATACTTGGTCTATTGGAAGAGGCTGAGCGCAATGGGTTGAATGCATTGAGTGCATCCTGATTCGTCATGGGAAATAGTAAGTAATTTTAAAAACATTCTGCAAATACTGAGCAGCACAACCATAATTCCTTGCTCCCACACACCACTCCTCCAAATCTGCACTGCAGCTTCATTCGCTCTACCTAACTCCCACTCCTGCAAATGCCCCACTCCAGGAGAGCCAAAACGAAAAACAGTTTTATGGAGTACAGCAAAGCCAATACCTATAGCAAGTCTGACCCCACTGTGCTGCAAAAGAGATGTGATAGTCCTGTACACACTGACAGTTCAGGAGTCACATTTGAGATTTTTGACCATTTTGTCATGGATAGGATCCTCGTATGATTGATATCAAAAATGTCACCTTTAAGTTAAATCCAGATGTCAGGGTTTTAAAATTACCATAGCAGTCAGTAGGTGGGGAGAGGGAAGGGCAATGTGTATTAAAGCTAGATGGACCAGTTTGCGGGTTGTTGCTGCTTACATACCACTTTGAACTTAGACAATAAGGCCTGAATATCTCTTAGCCCATTGGAGATTTCCATTGTGATCCCACCAGCCAATGACCACATGTTCTTTGGGGGGACCCATTTAGTATTCAGGGAGGATTTAAAACACGATTTCTACTCCTGACTGGTTCTATGCTGCTGGAAGGGACAGAAATCGAGTCTAGCTGCAACCGTTCAAAGATTGCTGCAGCTTAAAGGGGCAAAAGCACAGCAATTAGAAGGAGAGACAGAAAGAGAAAGAAAAAGAGCTAGAACAGGAGTTCAAGTTACAATTCTAATGGCAAAAGGACAAGCAATATTGGGAAGGTCAGCAAAGGCCGAAGCCACAAGATTTTCTGAAGCTGCAATGCAGGCCATGCTGCCAGAGGTAAGGCCATGAAGGAAAAGTGTCTGGCACCCTGTAAAAGGATAATCAGATAGTTTGAAAGGAGTTGGTACTGGTGGTCACTGCCACCTCAACCACCCCACAAATGGCTATTCAGTGGTGTAAATGTTTTAATTACCTCACCAAGAGGCGGTAAATGGGTGTTAAATAATGGAATTCTTGTGCATGACTAAGCCACACCCCTGTGAATTTTTCTGCATGCATCAGAGCAGGCTTCAGGTGGGAGGATCAGGGATACAGCAGGGTCACAGGAGCAAAATCGTGGTAACCATTTTTTGGGGGAGAGTTTCGACAGAAGGGCTTTCTGGCCCATTTTATTTGCAAGACCACCTGTAGGTCACCTTAAAATGGACAATTTCAGCAAGGAAAATCCAGACCTAATAATCAGTTAACCGAACCCAGACTCATTGGCCTGGACTTTTCTGACATCATATTAAAATGGTAGGGCTGGACTTCCACCTGCCCACTTGATTCTGTCAGGAATTCATGGCATTTTCCTTGGTGGGGGGTGGAATTTCAGAGAGGTCCTCACCTGACAGGGCCTGAAGTTAGGAGGGAGGGAAATCAGGACAGACAGCACTCAATTAAAAGGCTGCTGCAGCTGAAATGGTCAGAAGCACAACATTCAGCTGGAGAGAAGGAGCAGAAGCTGCACTTGAACATTGAAAACCGATGGCAGAAAGAAGGGTACCATAATGACCAAGGCCCCAAGAAGCTGCGATGGAGATAATGCTGGCAGAGATAAAGGACAGAAGAGCAACCCTTTAGCACCCAGAAAGTTATGCCCCAGAAAAGGGATGCGCAGGCAGGAGAGAAATGGTTCTGGAGGTCAATGCAAACTTTATCATCCCATGAACAGCTATTCATACTGAAAATGTTGTAACGATCTCACCAACCTGATTGAGGTTAGTGAAAACATGAGTTCCCGTACAGGTGCTGAAATACTGAGGAGTTTATTATTTTTCTTATTCACTGCTGAATCCAAGAGAATTTCTAAAGCAAACCCAAAATTTGTAACAAGGAAATAAGCTAATTTTTTAGTTAAATAACTGGAATATATATGAAATTTTAACTATTTGTTCAGTAGGGTTCAGGGAGAAGGCAGAGAAATGGGATTAACAATTCCAGTTGAAACATTAGCAGGAGCACAGACACAATGAACTGAATGGCTTCCTTCTGTGCTGTAAAAGTTATCGTTCTATTCTAACAGCATCTTATTCATTAGGTAAGTGAAGTTATAGCGATCGAACTGAAGGTATATTTGACTTTACAAAATTGGTGGAGCAACCTATCCATGCGATGATCTGTGCCAGCCTGAGGCCTGAGCCAAATTCAGCTTCGGCCCTCAATTAAACGCTGCTGGTAGGGAGCACCACTTACAATTTCAGCTAGCAGGGTACCAGAAAGGGAAGGTGAGTGGTCAGCAGTTTAATGGAAATGGAGCCAAAACAGCAGGAGGTGGGCCTCATGGACAAGTTAAGCTCAAAGAGGACGTGAGGGGAGATAGGAGCAAAGCTAGAGAAAGACGCAAGTTCAGAGCTAGGGCAGGGGCGAAGCGAGGGAAGTTTGGCTTGGTGGACAAGGGAGATATACGGCAGAGGTAGCTGAACAGATGTTCTCAATCTTAGCGTAAAGAAGTCATGAGCTCCTCGCACTTGTTGTTGGAGGTGAGGTTGGAGGGGGCAGGGGAGAGGCCTTTAAGGAGATAATTTGTAGTATAGAATAGAAGCCGGGAGTAATCTTTGTAATCTGGGGTGATCCTAGAGTACTGACCAGTTTTGCCGAGGGATAGCAAGGCCTGATCGTGCTTGATGTGGTCGGGACAGATCTGGCGATGGATGGCTAAGCCAGAGATGTTCAGGTCTATACCCCTTGGACCTGAGGGAGCAAAGATGTGGGCCATATCAGAGGGAACAATCGGGGTGGGAGCAACAAATGTTTTTTTTCTGGGGGCAAGGGCATCAAAGGCAGATGTGAAGGAATGAGCAATCAGATCAATAACTGCAGAAATATCTTGGCGAACGGATGGCCAAAGGAGAGTTAGTGGGGAGTTGAAAGTGCTCAGAAAGAAGTGCAGGTGGAAGGAGGTAGGGGGATGTGAGATGTGAGTGGTGAGGGATACAAGGAAGTGATCGGAGATTGTCTTGACTGTGGTTGAGACAATGGGTGGCCATGTGCGATGGCAAGGTCGCGGGGGTGGCAGTTAATATGGGTAGGTGAATTTATGTGGAATGAGTGGTTAAGGGAGGACAGGTGGGCAGTGAGTTGAAATGGAAATTGAAATCACAGAGAATGAGGAGGAAAGGAGTGAGGACACCTTGGTGAGAAATTTGGGGTGGGGCTTGGGGGTCAGTAGTGAATGATGATTTTAAAGGAAAAGGTGAGGTTCTCGAAGGAGGAGAAAGTGCGAGAGGACTAGGGGGAGGGACCAAGGTGTGTTTTAGTAATAAGGGCCATACTGCCACTATATTTTATGTTTCATGTTGGCTCAGTTTGGCTTGAGTCCAGGTTTGTTCATCTTTAATATTGTATAATTTAAGAATTAATTTGCATATTTTTAGAATTAAGAGAACCAGGCATTTAAATCAATATTTAATTTTATTCCACAGACTTATTTCCACTCTTTTCAATTAGTTAATTCATAGTGAAAAAATTAGAACAGCATTACCAGCATTAGATTCATTCACCTTGGCAGACTACCCTTTTTCAATCTAATTTTCATTGAATTTCAGTGTAAAGTAACACAATTTGGAAAGGAAGAAACTTCCATTTTGTGTTTTATGATGACTGCTCTTTCCTAATTCCCAACTGCCAACAGTACTTTGATACCAGGTCTTCCGGGAAGGATAATGGCCTCTCTGCAATAAAGTCAGAATGTAGTTTTAATGTAAGTACTCTAGAGATAAACTACTAATGATGATATCTTTGGTATAGAGTCTCAGCCTTGTTTTGATCTGCTTTGATGTGGAGATGCCGGTGATGGACTGGGGTTGACAATTGTAAACAATTTTACAACACCAAGTTATAGTCCAGCAATTTTATTTTAAATTCACAAGCTTTCGGAGGCTACCTCCTTCCTCAGGTGAACGATGTGGAAATGAAGTCCTCGAAATGAAGTCGCATTTATAATTCACAGAACAATGCTTGGTGATAACAGACAGTTTTTTCAACTGCCCGTTGCCAAGGCAATCAGTGTGCAGACAGACAGGTGTTACCTGCCAGGTCTCAGAATATACAAATCACCAAAAAAAACAACAAACAAAAAAAAAACAGAGATAGAGAGGTAGAAACATAGAAAAGACAGCAACTGACCCGTTATATTATATTCATGCAGACACTGCGACAACGGATGAACGGACACCACGCAACAATCGCCAAACAGGAGGGTTCCCTCCCAGTCGGGGAACACTTCAGCAGTCAAGGACATTCAGCCACCGACCTTCGGGTAAGCGTACTCCAAGGCGGCCTTCGAGACACATGACAACGCAAAATCGTCGAGCAGAAATTGATAGCCAAGTTCCGCACCCATGAGGACGGCCTCAACCGGGATCTTGGGTTCATGTCACGCTACACGTTACCCCACCAGCGAACAAATGTTATCTGTTTTTAATATAACGGGTCAGTTGCTGTCTTTTCTATGTTTCTACCTCTCTATCTCTGTTTTTTTTTTGTTTGTTGTTTTTTTTGGTGATTTGTATATTCTGAGACCTGGCAGGTAACACCTGTCTGTCTGCACACTGATTGCCTTGGCAACGGGCAGTTGAAAAAACTGTCTGTTATCACCAAGCATTGTTCTGTGAATTATAAATGCGACTTCATTTCAAGGACTTCATTTCCACATCGTTCACCTGAGGAAGGAGGTAGCCTCCGAAAGCTTGTGAATTTAAAATAAAATTGCTGGACTATAACTTGGTGTTGTAAAATTGTTTACAATTGATCTGCTTTAGCATTTTACGTGTGCTCTCAATCTGCTGTTCCACAGTTTTAGTCAGATTAATAACACTGTTTGCATTTTCAATAGCTCAGTGTGTCCTTGCATCCCATAATCATTTTTATCTCACCTGGTGAAAAAAAATCACACCTATCTCAATCTGTTAGGCACAAAGCCTTACTTACCATAGAAGAAAATACAACAAGCTGTTTCCTACTGAATGGTATGATTCATATATTTAAATTCATCACAGCTGGGAATCAAGTCTTCTGCACCTGAAATTTTCTAGACACAGAAGGCATCAGGGGTATGGGGAGAGAGTGGGAATATGGTATTGAGATAGAGGATCAGCCGTGATCATACTGAATGGCGGAGCAGGCTCGAAGGGCCGAATGGCCTACTCTTGTTCCTATTTTCTATGTTTCTATGAAATCATGCTTCCTGACAACAGCAGAGATGTGTCCAAGTGGAAATTTTGACCACATTTTTTTTACAAAAAACTTAGCTGTGATTTTGGGGCAAGTGAACAGTGCTCTGCAACTCTAGCTGTTTCCAGTTTCACTCCAAAAGAATAATTTAAAGTACTTGATGTGGTGTTAAACTTACTTCAAATTAGTCTCCATACCATAGAACTTCACCATAGGTCCTCTGTTCCAAGTAGAATCTAGATAATCATCTGCTAATTTAGCAACCTGCCCTAAGAATTCCAGTAAATTAGTGAGGCACTCACCATTGCTGAATACTACACACGGCTTCCAACGAGCATGGTTAGGATTTTGCATAATGTAGTCAAACATTTCCCCAATTACAGATTTGGGCAAACTGCTCTGTAACTTCAAGGTTCCTACCTCACTCCTTTCTTGAATATCAGGATAGCACTTACTATTCTCCGGTCCTCAGTACAGCTCCATTATGCACATTTACTCATCTGTAATGACGCAATTAAAATAAATATTCCAAACCTATATAAATATGTAAGTTCATTATATAATTCTGAAAGACTTCATCATCTTTTTCTGTGGATCATCAGGGATTCAAAGGATAGCAACTGGGGGTGATCATCCCAAGAAGTCACTAGCAACAACAACATCACTGTAGCTACCACAACCAATGCAGTGGTAACATCCAACATCATTACCAGAACAAGGGGATGTGCACCAACATGAGCAGAATCCATGCCATCTCCAACCCAACATGATCATAAAGTCTGAGGATGTGGTGTGTCCAGGGGAGGAAATAGATGCACTTTTAGAATCCCAAAGTAACATGGGCCTCGTGGATAATTTCCCCTCTCTCCTTGTTCCTCTGTTTTCCATATGGTATGGTGAAGCATCAGCATCACTCCAAACATACAAGGTACACAAGGTATTGGTGAGCTCAATAATGCGATTGCTAGCAGCGTTTAAATCTCCTTCAATTGTGACCTGCAGCATTTGTGGAAGACAAGGGTATTTAACCAGAAAATCATAATGTCTGCCAAGGGTTCTCCCACTCGTCTGCTATGAATTTGGCAGAAGAATTACGGAAACCCTTCCGCCATTTTGCAGTCTCTACAGCTCTTCCGACAAAGTTATGACGGATAAACAGGACAACCCCTGCGGAAATTCACCCCCATAGTTTGGCTTCATTTAGTCAGGTCCATTCCCCAATAATTTTTGTGGTTTACTGTGTATAATAACCATTGAGCCATATTCTATCACAAATGTGATTAATTCAATGTGAAAGGTGCAAAATGGCAGCAGTTATGCTCAGATAATATTATTGGCAAAGGAACCATACCTCTATGAATGTAATTATAAAGTGAGATTGGCACAAAAAATATTTCCAGTCACTAATGTAAGTAAAACAACAGTGACAGCAATAAGCGCCATGCTTCAGGTAGGCCCCATCCAACGTGCTAAATGTGAAACTGAAGTGGAGTTGGCATCTGTGCTGTCAGCTAGGCCGCTATATTAAATTCTATTCATATATTTATACTTAAGAATTCCAAAGAGCTATAGAATCAAAGATTTTAAACTAGCTCCATCAAGCAGTATGAGGGGCAGTAATTAGTCTGGGGCCATTTTCGGGCCCAGACTCGGTGCTGAGGAGGCAGCCAGCGCTTGAAGCACGAGGCCCCAGGATTGATGGAAATTGTTCCTTGGGCCTCATAATTGTAGCGAGTTGCCTGTGACGCCTCCACAAGCAGCTTGCCCGACGGGAGTGGTCAATTTTGGGCCGTCTACTTTGCCAGCAGCAGTCCTCAGGTAAGTCTGGGGAGTGGGGGATTGGAGCGGGCTACAGGAAAAAATGAGCTCCGTGAATTTGGCAGTGGGATCAATGCCTGTGCAGATTGGATGCAGGCTATCCTACGGCTAAATTGGTATACTTTATGCCCATTTTACACCAGAAAATGGGCAATTTCTATCCCATAAACTATCATTAGAGCTGTAAGTGTGGTGGTTGCAGGGATGGAGGGAGCAGTGAGAAAGTATTTTCCACAGTTCAACAAGAAAATGATGGAACATATAGCAAGAAACATTTATTGCACACTGTCTATGTTCACCTTTGGTGATAAAATGCATTCTGTCCTCTATTATAATAATTATGATGTGGAGATGCCGGTGATGGACTGGGGTTGACAATTGTAAACAATTTTACAACACCAAGTTATAGTCCAGCAATTTTATTTTAAATTCACAAGCTTTCGGAGGCTTCCTCCTTCCTCAGGTAAACGTTTACCTGAGGAAGGAGGAAGCCTCCGAAAGCTTGTGAATTTAAAATAAAATTGCTGGACTATAACTTGGTGTTGTAAAATTGTTTACAATAATAATTATGAACTGTGATAATTGTGGTAAATCAACAAGAAAAGAGCAATATTTCTTTCCCAGTATTTGTAGCACCTACAACTCGACTAGACCACTTGGAACTGAGATTCATTTTCTTTGTACCGCTCCACTCCAATGAATGCATATATTCCTTTATGTTGTTCAATAGGAATCTAATTATTACCATAGTCTCACAGGAGTGTGAAACTAAAATGCCTGATAGCAATTTCAAGGGTAATGGGCCTTGCTTTTGCATAAACAAAGAAAACCATAATTACACAATAAGTAATTCAGATATCACTATGCAGTAATTTCCTATGAACCATTTAATCATTTGCATTTCTGATTTCAGTATGACTGAGAGGAGAGACAGAGTTATACAAGTTAATTCAGATAAACAAACAGGAGATGAAGTGAAGCCTTTGCACCACCTACAGGTGGAAGGAATACAGACACAATGGCCCTGATATTAACTTGGAGCCGGGATGGGAACGGAGGGGGATTTGCGGACTGGAAACCCGGAGGTAAGGGTTTCCCGCAGGTCCTACCAAATTTAACGGTAGGACCTGCTTTAACGTTTTTCAAAAGGTTTCCCGCCCAATGGCCAGCTTGGTTGAAAGGCTGGCTGCCTGCCGGGTGGGAAAGCAGCCGGGGAGCAGGTGGAAGGTAAGTCGGAGTTTGGGGCTGGGGGCCGATCACGGGGGGAGTCGGACATCATAGGGGGGTGAGCAGTCAGAGATCATGGAGGAGGTGAGCAGTCAGAGATCGTGGGGAAGGTGAGCAGTCAGAGATCGTGGGGAAAGTGAGCAGTCGAACATCATGGGGGGTGAGCAGTTAGAGATCATGGGGAAGGTGAGCAGTCGGAGATCGTGGGAATGGTGAGCAGTCAGAGATCGTGGGGAAGGTGAGCAGTCAGAGATTGTGGGGAAGGTGAGCAGTCAGAGATCGTGGGGAAGGTGAGCAGTCAGAGATCGTGGGGAAGGTGAGCAGTCAGAGATCGTGGGGAAGGTGAGCAGTCAGAGATCGTGGGGAAGGTGAGCAGTCAGAGATCGTGGGGAAGGTGAGCAGTCAGAGATCGTGGGGAAAGTGAGCAGTCGAACATCATGGGGGGTGAGCAGTCGGAGATCATGGGGAAGGTGAGCAGTCGGAGATCGTGGGGAGGGTGAGCAGTCGGAGATCGTGGGGAAGGTGAGCAGTTAGAGATCATGGGGAAGGTGAGCAGTCGGAGATCGTGGGGAAGGTGAGCAGTCAGAGATCGTGGGGAAGGTGAGCAGTTAGAGATCATGGGGAAGGTGAGCAGTCGGAGATCGTGGGGAAGGTGAGCAGTCCGAGATCGTGGGGAAGGTGAGCAGTCAGAGATCGTGGGGAAGGTGAGCAGTCGGAGATCGTGGGGAAGGTGAGCAGTCGGAGATCGTGGGGAAGGTGAGCAATCAGAGATCGTAGGGAAGGTGAGCAGTCGGAGATCGTGGAAATGGTGAGCAGTCGGAGATTGTGGGGAAGGTGAGCAGTCAGAGATCGTGGGGAAGGTGAGCAGTCGGAGATCGTGGGAATGGTGAGCAGTCGGAGATTGTGGGGAAGGTGAGCAGTCAGAGATCGTGGGGAAGGTGAGCAGTCAGAGATCGTGGGGAAGATGAGCAGTTGGAGATCGTGGGAATGGTGAGCAGTCGGAGATTGTGGGGAAGGTGAGCAGTCAGAGATCGTGGGGAAGGTGAGCAGTCAGAGATCGTGGGGAAGGTGAGCAGTCGGAGATTGTGGGGAAGGTGAGTAGTCGGAGATCGTGGGAATGGTGAGCAGTCGGAGATCGTGGGGAAAGTGAGCACTCGAACATCATGGGGGGTGAGCAGTCAGAGATCACGGGGAAGGTGAGCAATCAGAGATCGTGGGGAAGGTGAGCAATCAGAGATCGTGGGGAAAGTGAGCAGTCAGAGATCGTGGGGAAGGTGAGCAGTCGGAGATCGTGGGGATGATGAACAGTCAGAGATCGAAGGGAAGGTGAGCAGTCGGAGATCGTGGGGAAGGTGAGCAGTCGGAGATCGTGGGGAAGGTGAGCAGTCGGAGATCGTGGGGATGATGAGCAATCAGAGATCGTGGGGAAAGTGAGCAGTCGGAGATCGTGGGGATGATGAGCAGTCAGAGATCGAAGGGAAGGTGAGCAGTTGGAGATCGTGGGGAAGGTGAGCAGACGGAGATCGTGGGGAAGGTGAGCAGTCAGAGATCGGGGGGAAGGTGAGCAGTCGGAGATCGTGGGGAAAGTGAGCAGTCGGAGATCGTGGGGAAGGTGAGCAATCAGAGATCGTGGGGAAAGTGAGCAGTCGAACATCACGGGGGGTGAGCAGTCAGAGATCGAGGGGGGTGAGCAGTCGGAGATCGTGGGGGTTGAGGAGAGTCGGAGATCGCAGGGGGTGAGCAGTCGGAGATCATGGGGGTTGAGGAGAGTCGGAGCTCGCAGGGGGCGAGCAGTCGGAGATCGTGGGGAAGTTGAGCAGTCGAACATCATGGGGAGTGAGCAGTCGGAGATCGAGGGGGGTGAGCAGTCGGAGATCGAGGGGGGTGAGCAGTCGGAGATCGTGGGGGTTGAGGAGAGTCAGAGATCGAGGGGGGTGAGCAGTCGGAGATCGTGGGGGTTGAGGAGAGTCGGAGATCGCAGGGGGTGAGCAGTCGGAGATTGTGGGGGTTGAGGAGAGTCGGAGATCGCAGGGGGTGAGCAGTCGGAGATTGTGGGGCACGGTGGCGGAGAGTCGGACATCGCGGGGTCCGATTGCGGGGTTTGTAAAAAGGTCAGCTTGGAGGGCTGGGCAAAACTCTCCATCTCCTCCTGGCCCACAAGCACTGCTGTAAATGCATTTACCTCATTGATCCGGCCCATCCCACCTCCTTTTACCTGCCGGGATTCCCACAGCCCGGGAAACCCGGCCTCCATGGATTAAAAATAAAAATTTCAGTAAAATCGAGGCAAGCAACCTCCTTAAAAGATTTTACTGACCAACCCCCCTCCTGAGAGCGGGTTGGTCGCCCGCCCTCCGACCTGTCTCCGACCCACCTCCGTCAAACCCGGAAGTGAGCGTGTTGGAACCAGGTTGCGGTCAGGCTTCAAATTTCTATTATTTAACTTCCCACCCGACCCCAACTCACCTGTTCTTGGGGGTTAAAATTCCGCCCAATGGGTGTAATATTGATTTGGTGTGGTAGTGTAAAATGGGTGATAGCGAATCGGCAAAAATCGGGAGTGATGTAAAACGGGCTGACGATTCACTGTCACCCTTTTTACACAATCGCACAAAGTCAAAATTACCCCAATCTACCTGGTTCTTCCTGTCTGTTTGCACAACAGTCCCCAGTACTACAGAATGAAAAATACACTTCAGGCAGCTCAAGAGAGTTAGGTTTGGATTGATTATATAGGGAGGATGGAATTCACACACAAGCCATTTGCTATCTTAATTTGAGGTCTTCTTGTTTGTCGGAAACTGCGCTTCCTACAAACAGCAAATGTAAAGAATCTTACAACACCAGGTTATAGTCCAACAATTGTTGGACTATAACCTGGTGTTGTAAGATTCTTTACATTTGTCAACCCCAGTCCATCACCGGCATCTCCACATCATACAAACAGCAAGTTAAAGTTATGCCTGGAAACCTCCATAAAAATCCTGAATAAAGATTATAAAGAGGAAACGAGTTACTGACTAAATAAATCCTGACGTTTACACAGATTTCTGTCACATGATGAGTACATTTGTTATATCTGGATGGAATAGGGAAGTTATTTTTCAACATCACCCCGACTTCCTGTCATATGGTACTGAGCCACACAGCAAAACAGTGCAGCCATTACGCCAGCATTTGTTAGCAGCAGTGATGGAAGACATAAATTCAAAAACTAGTACACCATCAGCTTAGGTCCAAAAAGATTTGTAAAAACCGCACATATATTCAACAATAAACGACAGAATCCATAGAATGCTTTCAGGCTTCGGAAGATTCAGCAAAAACCACTCAAGCATTATTGCTACATTTTATAGTGCCATCGGAACCTCTTTTATATCGTAGCTTTGTAACAGGTCCCAACCATAATTTATTTACTCCAAGTAATACGAAGCTGAACTAGGAGTCTTTGCTATATTAACTCATAAATAATACACCAGTTATCGATATTAACATTGGTTCAAAGACTCACCTTTGACATTGCTGTGAAGAGAAAATCGCTTAGACTTCTGTTTGAAAATCAGCTGCCCTTCCTCAAAGGTTATGAATCAGATCACTCCAGCTGATCCTAAATTGTTTTTGTAACAAACTTCTTGCTGTGCGCTCATGTGGGCTATCCAATTGGTTCTGTCTGCTCACTTCAATAGATTTTCTGTCCCTCCATATAGTTTATTGTTTCCTCTTATTTGATGGATTTCTTGATAAATTCAGTTGAGATATTTCTTCTTGCTGATCATATACTAATTACTTATTAGACCTCATTATTTTTATTACTGTGTGTGTTCATCAAACATGCCCTTTCTATATTTATCATGCATTGTGGAACTTAGTCCTTAAGAAAAATATCAATATTGATTATGGTCAAAACCAAAGTAGCTGTGAAGGGTGAATTCTAAACAACAGTAAATAAAATACTGACCATTCATAAAAGCAGTGACAGCTACCAGGAAATAAATTGCCATTTTGCAGCTCTCTTTTGTCTAAGCAGGCCTCCCACTGATGCATTACATAGCGTTATTAGTGCTGGTCATGATAAGGAGATTGTATGGTCAGCTCCACCCTTTCAGCTAAAATATAAGACCATACTTGTAAAAGCTGATAATTCATTACTTTTTAGTATTCTAGCACTTGACTGACTCTGTATCAATTCCTGTAAATGTGCATTGTTGACTGGGTAACTTGTATGTTCGCCATAGCAAAAGAATCCATATGAATGCCGTGTGCCTCCTTTACAAACAGTATACAGTTCCCCTTATTGTAGACGTGCTGTACATACAAGACACATGCACACCTGTCAGCTTTTATTCAGTGTACACACTAGCTCATGTGAAAGTAACAGGCCTCTTGGGCAATTTTTAAAACTGTCAGATTGTTGAAAACTCGATAATATATTTCAACTTAGAAAGATTCTGAAGATCTTTACATTATTGAAAATAAATGGCTGCTGAGCACGAGCAATAGCTTCCTGTTTCAGAGGCTCAGCTTAAAGCTGAAATTTAAAGGAGGAAGCATCATAAACAGTGATTTACTTTTATATTATTAATAATATGTTTTAGGGGGAATGAATAAGGACCTTCTATGGAGTAAATTGTGTGCCTGTGTATGGTGGGGGAGGAGGGGATGGGGGTGAGGCCATGTTCAGGAAGAGCATAGATTGATCATAAAAACCCATTATATTTGTGTGTCTACTTCTAATGAGTCTTACAAAGCAGGTAATGAAATTAATCCATCAGAAATAACTGGTGAATGCAGTGTTAGTGACTTTCCAGTCTGGCTTTTAACTTTTGTGCATGTGGCAGTTTACCACTTTTAGTCGATTGCGTCAACATCAAATTAAAAAAAACAAACAGAATGGACTTGAGTATGTGTTTTACAAATAAAGAAAACACACAGACATAGAATGTGTCTGATGTTATATAATTCATGGCTTTGAATAGAACTTAAATTCAGATATCTAACATTTCCACTGCCATTATTTTTGTATTTTTAATCTAAATAAATAGCTAGCAAAAAGCTGATATTTTTGCAGCCCAGGAATGTTTTGTGGAAATGTTACAAATACCAATAGCATAATGCCCGTAGTCCATTTCTTCATTCTCCACGGAGTATGTGAAACTTCTTTTAAAGCCTTGGTGCAATTTGCTTGTGACTGAAATTCAATCAGACATTTCAAAGTCACAGGGTTCCCTTTGGTTATTGCACTCAGAGCACAGCTGTTCTTTGACTTGTGTTGTTGAGGCTTTAACTATTTTTTTCTCACATTTGTCACAGGCATCAATTTATCTGACATCTCATCCATTTCAATTACTGCACCAAACTCCTTGGTGTCTGTGTCTTACCATTTCATTAAAGCAAATCTATGCCAGTTATAAGAGGACGCTACTTTGCAATTTCTTCCACATTTAAGCAACAAAAACTTTAAATACATTTGCATCAAGAAAGGTAAAGATGGGGTGAACTGAACTATTTGAACTCAAGCAGAAAGTATGTCACATACACCTTCATGTATCCATTTGATATATGTAGTAGAATGACCAATGCAGAATTCAAATGCTTTAATTTTTGAGGCTAATAGAATTTGAAACATTTTTATTTATTCGTTCATGGGATGTGGGCATCGCTGGCAAGGCCAGCTTTTATTGTCCATCCCTAAATGCCCTTGAGAAGGTGGTGGTGAGCCACCTTCTTGAACCGCTGCAGTCCGCCTGGTAAAGGTTCTCCCACAGTGCTGTTAGGTAGGGAGTTCCAGGATTTTGACCCAGCGACGATGAAGGAACGGCAATATATTTCCAAGTTGGGATGGTGTGTGACTTGGAGGGGAACGTGCAGGTGGTGTTGCTCCCATGTGCCTGCTGCCCTTGTCCTTCTAGGTAGTAGAGGTCACGGGTTTGGGAGGTGCTGTCGAAGAAGCCTTGTTGAGTTGCTGCAGTGCATCCTGTGGATGGTACACACTGCAGCCACGGTGCGCTGGTGGTGAAGGGAGTGAATGTTTAGGGTGGTGGATGGGGTGCCAATCAAGTGGGTTGCTTTGTCCTGGATGGTGCCGAGCTTCTTGAGTGTTGTTGGAGCTGTACTCATCCAGGCAAGTGGAGAGTATTCCATCACACTCCTGACTTGTGCCTTGCAGATGGAGGAAAGACTTTGGGGAGTCAGGAGGTGAGTCACTCGCCGCAGAATACCCAGCCTCTGACCTGCTCATGTAGCCACAGTATTTATGTGGCTGGTCCAGTTAAGTTTCTGGTCAATGGTGACCCCCAGGATGTTGATGGTGGGGGATTCAGCGATGGTAATGCCGTTGAATGTCAAGGGGAGGTGGTTAGACTCTCTCTTGTTGGAGATGGTCATTGCCTGGCACTTGTCTGGCGCGAATGTCACTTGCCACTTATCAGCCCAAGCTTGGATGTTGTCCAGGTCTTGCTGCATGCGGGCACGGACTGATTCATTATCTGAGGGGTTGCGAATGGAACTGAACACTGCAATCATCAGCGAACATCCCCATTTTTGACCTTATGATGAAGGGAAGGTCATTGATGAAGCAGCTGAAGATGGTTGGGCCAAGGACACTGCCCTGAGGAACCCCTGCAGCAATGTCCTGGGGCTGAGGTGATTGGCCTCCAACAACCACTATCATCTTCCTTTGTGCTAGGTATGACCCCAGCCACTGAAGAGTTTTCCCCCTCACTCCCATTGACTTCAATTTTATTAGGGCTCCTTGGTGCCACATGTTGAAAAAGAATCATCTGTGGCTACAGTAATTGATAAATTGTGATAATAGCAGGCAGGTCTGGCATGAGATAGCCCTATTAACTGTCATTATGTTACAAATAGAGTTAAAGTCTATCCTAGACTATGAGATTTTGACATTGGGCACGAGCTGGGAACCCAGCGGGTGGGTTCATATGGGGGAATGTTCATGCGGGAAACCCAGAGTCAAGTGAGTGCATCACAATCTGCGGTCGCAACTCAATTGAAGGTAATTATTTTTGCTTTGGTTTCCCGAGCGACAGCCAGGCAGATTGACAGGTTGGTGGCCTTTCGGGAGGAAAAGGAGCCATGAATTGGATAGAGGGGAGGAAGGGAGAGATTGTGGGCCATGGAGGACACCGCGGTTGAGGGGGGGCCTTGGAGAAGATATGTGGAGGGGCATTGGTGATGATTGGGGGGAGGGGCATTGGAGATGATCGGGTTGTGAGCCTCAGAGAGGATCAGGGGAGGGGTCATTGGGGATGATGGGGGGGGGGGGTCCTCGGGGAAGATCTGGGGAGGGGGACTTGGAGAAGAACGGCGACAGGGAGGTGATTGGATCGGTAGCCGGATGAAGATTCGGACATCGGCATTCGGAGGTCGGACATCGGATGAAGAGTCAGGGGAAGGGGCGGGTCTACCAGTGGGGGGGGTCTACCAGGGGGGAGGGGGCTTGGCTGATCACGGGGATCCCATCACGTCAGGTGAGTTTGTTAGGCCTGGATGAAGCGCTCCTGCTCCTCCTGGCCCACAAACAGTGCAATAAAGGCACTCACCACATGGATCCGGTCCTTCTCACCTGCTTTCACCTGACGAGACTCAAAAGCCGTGGGAAACCCGTGCAGGTAAGCTTAAATTCATTTCAGCATTAGAATCCACAAAAAATTAAATACCGCAACTTCTCAATGAGGTACATTGCCCCTTTAACAATCCGCCCACCATCATTAAGTGGGGACGGGACTTCCGGGTTTTGAATGCACGCATGCATCCAAATGCGCCTGGGTTAAACCTGGAAGTGGGAACGTTGGAGCCAGGTTACGCTCCCATTTGAGAAAACTGTTATTTTTACCTCCCATCTGTCCCCAACCCACCTGTTCTTTGGGGTTAAAATTACCCCCATAATGTTGAAGCAAGAATACAGATTCTAAAGTGGAAAATCACAGAAACTCATTATCACTGAACCTAACAATTATGTGAAATGTTGGATATGTAAGCATCAGAAACATTACATATTAATGGTTAATTTTGGCCACTGATGTTGTATTCTTAATGTAAGAAAAGTTCACTTGAGCTTTTTGAGCTGGAATTGGTTCAGCAGTTTAACGACCAGTCCAAATCACAGCAACAAACCATTCAATTTTCCACCAATTGATTATATAAAATTGAAAGGGAACTTGAGTTAATAGTCAGCCGTGCCCTCAATCATCTTATTTTAAATTCTGGAAGAAACAAGATCCAGTAGCAGTGTAACCGAGACTGATCCAGATGAAAGGCTGCTTAGATTGCAGAGCTAAAATGGCTAAATAATGTGAGTACATAAAATCTGGAAGAAGTGCACAAGAAACTAACTGAGGCAGTGGATCAAATGGTCTGGAGCAGTGTTATCCAATACAAATCACTGAATAGCCACAAATGGGGGTATGGCGACATAGTTTGAGCCACATGCACTAATTTTAGTATTAGTACATGCTCACACAATACAGGTAAATGTAGTTCACATGTGTATTTTTACTTAACCAACATCTACCACCATCCAGGAACCAAGGAGGTGAAGCGCTCATAAAGATCAAAAAACACTTGCACGCTCTGCTTTTCGTCTTACCATTTTATCAACAAATGCACAAAAAGGTTAAACTGTACATGCATACACTGTGCGAATATAAGTATTGAGATCACATGCCCAACGTGTCTATTAGTCATTTTTTATTTACTAATTAGAAGTGCAATTTGCCACATCTGGATTCCCAATTTGCCACATGTAGCTAATGGTTAATGTATTGGACAACACTGGTCTGGAGGCATGGGTTTCCTGGAGGCTAGAAGCCAAAATTCAAGCTGAAAAAAATGTCAATTAAAATGGGTATGAAGACTGGAAAATGGGGGGGATCAAAAGAGTTAAAGGCATTAAAGCTGCAGCGAGCAGAAGAACCAGGAGCAAAAGGAGCGACTAAACATATGAGAAGAGCCGATGTGTAGAGGAAAAAGCAAAAGCATTAAATATGACAGGCTGCTATGGGGAAGGTATCAGAACCTGAGACCAAAATTTAATTGTCTAAGTATTGTTTTCAAAACTGTGTTGGGTTGGCTGGAGGAGAGGCAGATTCTCTGAATCCAGCACTTAGATGTTACAATAAAGAAATATAATGCACCCTTGCTGACTATGACATTGATTTTCAGCAATATCATATGGCCTTATCATCAAAGTGTGAGAATGATGAATTCCTAAAAGGAGATTTATTAGAACAGTTAAATTTTGTTGGAGTCAGTACCAACAATCTCTGTTCATTCATCACTTGAATAATAAACACCTGCCGTGACTTAAACAGTGAATGGGAGTTTGTGAAGGTAGCAGCTGCTCACATCTACTATGCTGTTCATTCAATAGAGCTCCATGCAGTTAACATCACAGGCAAGAGTCAGCCAGTCTTGTATTTTTTTCCCCAACATTTCTATTCCCAATTTTCTCTTCCCCTCCCCCAAAGACCTTTGACACCTTACTGGGATACTTCTATAGGTGCTGAGACAGCTTATGATATGTCAACAAAGTAGCTGTTATTCTTGTTTGAGCCTTGACAGTGATTTTGGGTGGTGGAGCGGGGATCTTCCTGGTTTATGTGGTGCAGATCTTTACTGTGTAAAACCATTGAGCCATCAGTGGAGTTCAGTCAGTTATGTCTAATTATATTAGCTATGTAGCTGTAGCATTAATCAATGTAGCAGACTGTTCTACCAATTCCCTAAGTACCTGTGAGCAGCAACAAGAACATCATATGGACTTTAATAATAACGTTGACGTCCCCAGGATCCTGGGAGTCACAGACAACATAGATCAAATTATCTGAACCTAAACAAAATTGAACAATTTTTAGCAATCAGAAATGCTTTCCTTCTGAAAACACAATTAATTTGTAATGCAAAATTTGAGAAAGGAAGAGGTCTTTGAAGCTGACGTGTGGGTTAACTGCTGTCATTCTTTTTGTCTAATAACTTCAGACCAACAGAAGTAAAAAAAAAACTTGGCCAAAGAACCAAGCTTTCTTTTTCTTTTTCAGGCAGACTCCACTTTTAAATGCCAGACTCCAGCAAAGAGCAACATAATGAGATACAGCAGCTCGGTCAAATGGTGACACAAAGATCCTTTTGCAAATTGAACATTTATTTTTGGTGCCTAGATTAATTGGTGGCTGTACTATAATTTAGCACTCGGGTGGTTTGCTACATATTTGTGATCCATTGTGTCCTTGCTGACATTGACATTCAGCATTCTGGTAAACTCCCCAGGAATAGATTAAATGCTTATTCACAGCAGGAAACAGTTACATATTCCTTTTCAGGAAGTTACAGTTCCTGCAAGGGACACGAAATAGCATGACTGACCTTATTGACCAAAAGCTCTTTGTGTCATGTCATGACTGTGTCATCGAATTACAGCCATATGATCTGCTCTTGGCATCTTTCCAAATCGTATATAGATCAACATTTTTCTAAGTTAACTTTCTTACACCCCACCAAAAAATACGCCATGAAAATGATGAATATTAGAAACACATTGGAATCAGGAGAGATGTAAAACAGGCTGCCGATTCGCTAGCATTTCGTTTTGCACTATCGCACAAAGTCACAATCTACCCCATTGTATGTTTTATATCTGGTGTGAATTTGCATATACTCTGTCTAGGTGAAAGGGTATCCAAAGCTATATGAGTAGTGTACAATAGATTCTTTTATAAAGTACTTCTTTAGAAGTAGGGCGACATTGGGCTCAATTTTAACATTGATAAACGGGTGGGTTGGGGGCGCAGGCATTGAAAATTGCTACCGTTTCAGACCCGCCTCCAACCCGCCCATTTCCAGTTTTCACCGGGGCAGGAAGAGGGGCGGGTGACCAACCCGCTCCCAAGAGGCAGGTCGGGCCTTTTTATTTATTCATTCATGGGATGTGGGCGTCACTGGCGAGGCCGGCATTTATTGCCCATCCCTAATTGCCCTTGAGAGGTGGTGGTGAGCCGCCTTCTTGAACCGCTGCAGTCCGTGTGGTGACGGTTCTCCCACAGTGCTGTTAGGAAGGGAGTTCCAAGATTTTGACCCAGCGACGATGAAGGAACGGCGATTTATTTCCAAGTCGGGATGGTGTGTGACTTGGAGGGGAACGTGCAGGTGGTGTTGTTCCCCTCGGGCCTTAAAACCTTTCAAGGAGGTTTCGCGCCTCCATTTTTCTGAACTTCCCAATTTCAACGCTGGGGGGCCGGGATTCCTGGGCCTTCTGTTTTATGCCTTGTGAAAGGAGGCAAGTGAGCCCAAGACTAACAGGTAGGTGCCTAGAAAGGCGCAGCTTGTGGGCCCGGAGGAGCAGGAGTGCTTTCCCCAGGCCCAAAAGCCTACCTGCACTGACCCGCCAACGATCGTGGACCCCCGATCCCGATCCTCCCCCACTCCGATCCTCCCCCCAACTCCGATCCTCCGATCCCCAACCCGATCCTCCCCCCGGCCCCAATCCTCTCCCCCACTCTGATCCTCCCACCCCCGATCCTCCCCCCATTCCGATCCACCGACCCCGATCCTCCACCCCTACTCCGATCCCCAACCCTGATCCCGATCCTTCCCCCGACTCCCGACACCGATTCTCCCCCCCACTCAGGTCCTCCCATCCCTGACCCCCAATCGTCCCCCCACTCCGATCCTCTGACCCCTTATTCTCCCCCCCACTCCGATCCTTCAACCCCCAATCCTCCCCCTCAACGATCACGGACCCCTGCGATGACCCCCGACCCTGACACCCCTCCTCGTGACTGACCCTCGGTCCCATCCCCAATGACTCACAACGCCTGTGCAAACCTATGTCCCCATGCCCCATGCCTCCATGCCCCTGTGCCCACTCGTGGCCCCCCCTCCATCCATACAAACAAAGACTTACCTGCAGACTTACCTGAAGATGTCCTCTCCCTGGCTGGTCTCCGGTCCACCTGAGACCAGCCTATCAATCAGGCCGGTCAGTCGGACAGGAAACCAGCAAAAAAAAATAAAAGATGTCCTTACGTCAAAATCGTAAGAATGTCCGGGAAACCTGTACAAATGGGTTTCCCGACCTGAATTTGACCCCTCCGGCTCAGTTTTAAAATTGAGCCCATTGTGTTACAGAAAGGTTGACTGTATAGTGAGAATCCATTGTGATTCTTGAAGTAACCTGAAAAAGCTATTAAAACCTATAAGTCCTGACTTCTTTTGAAAAAAATATTTACAATCCTGATCTCTGCCCTCGTGTTATGATATACGGTGGATCTTTGGGAGAAATGGAAACAACAATGTTCGTAGCAGGAGCCCAAGACAGTGGCTTTGGTCTTTCTAATTTTAACTGCAGGAAATTGCAGCTCAAGCAAGACTGGATGTCAGTCAAGCAGGCGGACAATACTAGAGGCAGTGGGGGTGTTGAGAGAGATGGTGGAGAGGTAGATCTGGGTGTTGTCAATATATAATGCCCAATTTTTTCCCCCACAATGGACCAGGCCACAGGATAGATTTTCCTCTTCCCTGTTCCCTAATTCTACCTAATTACAGGTGCAACATAAACGAGAAATGGGTGCAGGCCCACTGCATCCATTCCGCACCTCATTTCCACTGCCCCAAACCTCCTCAATGGGATCGATTTTGACTTGTATCACCTGGTGTTAACATGGCCTCAAAATAGGGTTGGCCTATTTCAATAATCTTATCAAAGTAATAGCCTGTCTTTTCTCTTTAAAGATGCTGACTAATTGTTGTACATTTCCAGCATTTTCTGTTTTTTCATTAATCGGAGATTGACAATGATGAAGCACTCCATTTATACAATCATAGAATCATAGAAGTTTACAACATGGAAACAGGCCCTTCGGCCCAACATGTCCATGTCGCCCAGTTTATACCACTAAGCTAGTCCCAATTGCCTGCACTTGGCCCATATCCCTCTATACCCATCTTACCCATGTAACTGTCCAAATGCTTTTTAAAAGACAAAATTGTACCCGCCTCTACGACTGCCTCTGGCAGCTCGTTCCAGACACTCACCACCCTTTGAGTGAAAAAATTGCCCCTCTGGACCCTTTTGTATCTCTCCCCTCTCACCTTAAATCTATGCCCCCTCGTTATAGACTCCCCTACCTTTGGGAAAAGATTTTGACTATCGACCTTATCTATGCCCCTCATTATTTTATTGACTTGTATAAGATCACCCCTCAACCTCCTACTCTCCAGGGAAAAAAGTCCCAGTCTGTCTAACCTCTCCCTATAAGTCAAACCATCAAGTCCCGGCAGCATCCTAGTAAATCTTTTCTGCACTCTTTCTAGTTTAATAATATCCTTTCTATAATAGGGTGACCAGAACTGTACACAGTATTCCAAGTGTGGCCTAACTAATGTCTTGTACAACTTCAACAAGACATCCCAACTCCTGTATTCAATGTTCTGACCAATGAAACCAAGCAAGCTGAATGCCTTCTTCACCACCCTATCCACCTGTGACTCCACTTTCAAGGAGCTATGAACCTGTACTCCTAGATCTCTTTGTTCTATAACTCTCCCCAACGCCCTACCATTAACGGAGTAGGTCCTGGCCCGATTCGATCTACCAAAATGCATCACCTCACATTTATCTAAATTAAACTCCATCTGCCATTCATCGGCCCACTGGCCCAATTTATCAAGATCCCGTTACAATCCTAGATAACCTTCTTCACTGTCCACAATGCCACCAATCTTGGTGTCATCTGCAAACTTACTAACCATGCCTCCTAAATTCTCATCCAAATCATTAATATAAATAACAAATAACAGCGGACCCAGCACTGATCCCTGAGGCACACCGCTGGTCACAGGCCTCCAATTTGAAAAACAACCCTCTACAACCACCCTCTGTCTTCTGTCAGGTGTATAGCCAATGTTGTATCCAATTGGCTACCTCACCTTGGATCCCGTGAGATTTAACCATATGGAACAACCTACCATGCGGTACCTTGTCAAAGGCTTTGCTAAAGTCCATGTAGACCACGTCTACTGCACAGCCCTCATCTATCTTCTTGGTTACCCCTTCAAAAAACTCAATCAAATTCGTGAGACATGATTTTCCTCTCACAAAACCATGCTGACTGTTCCTAATCAGTCCCTGCCTCTCCAAATGCCTGTAGATCCTGTCTCTCAGAATACCCTCTAACAACTTACCCACTACAGATGTCAGGCTCACCGGTCTGTAGTTCCCAGGCTTTTCCCTGCCGCCCTTCTTAAACAAAGGTACAACATTTGCTACCCTCCAATCTTCAGGCACCTCACCTGTAGCGGTGGATGATTCAAATATCTCTGCTAGGGGACCCGCAATTTCCTCCCTAACCTCCCATAACGTCCTGGGATACATTTCATCAGGTCCCGGAGATTTATCTACCTTGATGCGCGTTAAGACTTCCAGCACCTCCCTCTCTGTAATATGTGCACTCCTCAAGACATCACTATTTATTTCCCCAAGTTCCCTAACATCCATGCCTTTCTCAACCGTAAATACCGATGCGAAATATTCATTTAGGATCTCACCCATCTCTTGTGGTTCCGCACATAGATGACCTTGTTGATCCTTCAGAGGCCCTACTTTCTCCCGAGTTACTCTTTTGCCCTTTATGTATTTGTAGAAGCTCTTTGTATTCTCCTTTGCCTTATCTGCCAAAGCAATCTCATGTCCCCTTTTTGCCCTCCTGATTTTTCTCTTAACTCTACTCCGGCAATCTCTATATTCTTCAAGGGATCCACTTGATCCCAGCTGCCTATGCATGTCATATGCCTCCTTCTTCTTTCTGACTAGGGCCTCAATCTCCCGAGTCATCCAAGGTTCCCTACTTCTACCAGCCTTGCCCTTTACTTTATAAAGAATGTGCTTACCCTGAACCCTGGTTAACACATTTTTGAAGGACTCCCACTTACCAGACGTCCCTTTGCCTGCCAACAGACTCTCCCAATCAACTTCTGAAAGTTCCTGTCTAATACCATCAAAATTGGCCTTTCCCCAATTTAGAATTTTAACTTTTGGGCCAGACCTATCCTTCTCCATAGCTATCTTAAAACTAATGGAATTATGATCACTGGTCCCAAAGTGATCCCTCACTAACACTTCTGTCACCTGCCCTTCCTTATTTCCCAAGAGGAGGTCAAGTTTTGCCCTCTCTCTAGTCGGGCCATCCACATACTGAATGAGAAATTCCTCCTGAATACACTCAACAAATTTCTCTCCATCCAAGCCCATAATGCTATGGCTGTCCCAGTCAATGTTGGGAAAGTTAAAGTCCCCTACTATTACCACCCTATTTTTCTTGCAGCTGTCTGTAATCTCCTTACATATTTGCTCCTCAATTTCCCGTTGACTATTTGGGGGTCTGTAGTACAATCCTATCAACGTGATCTCTCCCTTCTTATTTTTCAGTTCTACCCATATCGACTCCGTGGGCGAACCCTCGGATATATCCTCTCTCACTACTGCCGTGATGTTCTCCCTAATCAAGAACGCAACTCCCCCTCCTCTCTTACCTCCTGCTCTATCTTTCCTATAGCATCTGTACCCTGGAATATTTAGCTGCCAGTCCTGCCCCTCCCTTAGCCATATTTCAGTAATAGCTATAACATCCCAGTCCCATGTACCCATCCATGCCCTGAGTTCATCTGCCTTGCCCATCAGACTTCTTGCATTGAAATAAATGCAGTTTAATCTAGACTTCCCTTGGTCTTTGCCGTGCTTTCTCAGACCATTTGTCCGGTCATGTTTTGTACACTCTCCCTTACTGCCTTTTGTTTCTGTCACCACTTTACTTCCCACTGACTTCCTGCATCGATTCCCATCCCCCTGCCACTTTAGTTTAAACCCTCCCCAACAGCACTAGCAAACACTCCCCCTAGGACATTGGTTCCAGTCCTGCCCAGATGCAGACCGTCCAATTTGTACTGGTCCCACCTCCCCCAGAACCGGTTCCAATGTCCCAGGAATTTGAATCCCTCCCTCTTGCACCATCTCTCAAGCCACGTATTCATCCTAGCTATCCTGTCATTCCTACTCTGACTAGCCCGTGGCACTGGTAGCAATCCTGAGATTACTACCTTTGAGGTCCTACTTTTTAGTTTAACTCCTAACTCCCTAAATTCAGCTTGTCGGACCTCATCCCGTTTTTTGCCTATATCGTTGGTACCTATATGCACCACGACAACTGGCTGTTCACCCTCCCCCTCCAGAATGTTCTGCAGCCGCTCCGAGACATCCCTGACCCTTGCACCAGGGAGGCAACATGCCATCCTGGAGTCTCGGTTGCGTCCGCAGAAACGCCTGTCTATTCCCCTTACAATCGAGTCCCCTATCACTATAGCTCTGCCACTCCTTTTCCTGCCCTCCTGTGCAGCAGAGCCAGCCACGGTGCCATGAACCTGGCCGCTGCCACCTTCCCCTGGTGAGCCATCTCCCACAACAGTATCCAAAACGGTATACCTGTTTGAGAGGGGGATGACCACAGGGGACCCCTGCACTACCTGCCTGCACCTCTTACTCTTCCTGGTGGTCACCCATTCACTTCCTGCCTGTACTGCCTTTACCTGCGGTGTGACCAACTCGCTAAACGTGCTATCCACGAGTTTCTCTGCATCACGGATGCTCCACAGTGAGTCCACCCGCAGCTCCAGCTCCGAGATACGATCGGTCAGTAGCTGCAGGTGGACACACTTCCTGCACACATGGTCGGCAGGGACACTGGTAGTGTCCATTACTTCCCACATCTTGCAGGAGGGGCATATCACGGGTGCGAGGTCTGCTGCCATGATTTGCCTTAGCTTAGTTACCCCTTTTAAATTACGTTGAAATTTGAAAATGTTAACTATACCAGGGACCTAGGTTCACTAAAAAAAAAACTACCTGCTATAAAAGCTGCTTAGTTTCCCAGCTCTTAGTTTAAACCAATGCCCTAATTTCGAGAAGAAAAAAAAAACAGTAATACTCACCAACCAATCACTTACCTGCTGTCCTGTGACGTCACTCCTTGGTTTTCTGTTGTTTTTGATCCGATCAGGTCCGCCGCCGCTCTGGCCTCGGGCCTCGGTCCGCCGCTCTTTTATCCCCGCTCTCGGTCTCTCTCCTCTGCTCCCGATCAGGTCCGCCGCCGCTCTGGCCTCGGGCCTCGGTCCGCCGCTCTTTTATCCCCGCTCTCGGTCTCTCTCCTCTGCTCCCGCTCAGGTCCGCCGCCGCTCTGGCCTCGGGCCTCGGTCCGCCGCTCTTTTATCCCCGCTCTCGGTCTCTCTCCTCTGCTCCCGATCAGGTCCGCCGCCGCTCTGGCCTCGGGCCTCGGTCCGCCGCTCTTTTATCCCCGCTCTCGGTCTCTCTCCTCTGCTCCCGATCAGGTCCGCCGCCACTCTGGTCTCGGGCCTCGGTCCGCCGCTCTTTTATCCCCGCTCTCGGTCTCAATCAATTGTCCTTCAATTTGTCCTTCTCTGAATGTTTTATTACATTAAAGGTGCTCTATAAATGCAAGTTGTTGTTGTCATTGTTGTTCTCTGCATTTATATTATGCTGGACCAGGTGATTACTGCTGATTAATTCACCATAATGCAAATGCCAGCTGACATGATGGCTGCACCACAGTCTTCGAGTACACATTCGTATAATACATTGAGGCATCTCTCAAGACTAGTCTGACTGTGGCTCCATCAGATATGGGGTCAACTCTCCAAACAGTTCTGTGGTTAGAACTGGAAAATGTTGGTGAAAAACTGGCTAGCCCTCAAAGGATATTTTGCCAGAAAAAGAGGAGAGATTGCATTTATGTATTTGAGGCAGCTTTGCTGAGCTCACAAATATCTGTCAGACAGCTTGATCTCACCAGAATACATTAGGCCGAAACTTGGCCGACCATGAGCAATCAATGCAGATGTGATTTTACATATTGGAGTCTTATGTTTAGTCACATTTTCTGGTTGAATTAAGATTTCATTTTTGATACAGTGCATTTCAGTCACAAATTTATGCCAGATCTTAACTATCTTTGTGCTTCAAATTTCCCATTCATTTGGCAGTTTGCTTAATAATAGTTACAAGCCTACAAGTCATAGTTTAGGAATGTTTTACTTTACACACTGCTACAGTCTGCTGTAGGTACTATTTAGAAATGTCTAAATTATTAAATCTTGTAGGTTTTATGGAAAACTTGTTTTAAAAATGATTAAAAGCACTTTAGTTATCCACCCTAATAATTTAAGACTATGAATTATGTAAAATAAGTAGTACCTGAAACATAATTATCTCCTAATGGTCGATGTTAAATGTCTGAGGCTAGTTTCTTTATGAATTAAAAATTCTCTCCAAATAAAAAACCATAATAAATTATGCATATTATGTAAAACTAAAATCCATTTAGAGACCGTGGTGTATTATTGAGGTTGTCTAACACTTGCATTTTTTATGCAATACACAAGTGCTTTTTTAAAAGATTTTGGACAAGTATATTGGTCTTATTATTGAATCACTGGCATCATTAGCATTGTCAGTTTCACATGGCTTTCCCTAGTAATTACACATCCTTAGCACCATTTCTTTCTTCACAGGTCTTGCTAATAACTTATTGATATCTTTAACACTCCATTTTCACATAGCTGATATTACTGAATTACTTTGTTTCCTGAATTTTATCACAGCCCTCCCATGGTTTATGCTGAGTAAAGGTAAGATTGATCCGGTCATGCAGCTCCCTTTTAACTTGGAGTATGACTATCAAAATGGCTGGCTAACACTGGTTGGACACATTCCAGAGGCTTCGTCGTATGACCTCCCGCCCAACTGTCCTGTCCCCACCCTCCTGCCATTGGCCACCTGATATATCAATCCTCGCGGTGCCCCGCCTTCCCACACCAATTGGAAAGCGAACAGACTCCTCGTTACCCAATTGGATGATTCTTGACTATCAGTCAAACAACCTCTCTTCCTTTCTCCAATATTTTTATAATGAAAGTATTTAAAGAAAACACACAAGTTTTTTTAATGCCCCTCTGATTTTTCTCCCAGGTTGCTTGCAGCAGTGTCCAGGAGGTTAATCTTTAATTCCCAGAGACTCCAGGACAATCCTGGAGGGTTGGCAACCCTACTGTCAAATAAATGGAATTTTCCACAGTCAGCATCAATTGCATTGAGATCAGCAGGCACAGAGCACATGGGTACTGGAGTGAAAGAAGTAATGCTACATTATTTCCACCCCCAAGTGTAAGATTCTAGTGTATGATCATACTGCGCACAATAGCTTATGGGCAATTTTGAAAAAAAACTGTCACCTGTGACTTGCAATCAGCCATAGGACATTAACATTCAACTATTTGTTTCTGAGATATATTACATAACCTTGAGGAACTATTGGCTAAATATTCTGCATCTTTAGCAACACTACTTTCATAGTAATGCAGCAACTGTGGAAAAAATTAAAAGAGTTCGAGTCAGAGAATGCCATGCTCAAACTTTATGGTGCTCTGTCAGACCAGTTTGAATATTGTGCCCAGTAAGGTTACAGAAACTCAAGAAAAGCACTCAATCTCTGGAATCTATGCAGAGCAGAGGCATGAGGATAATCCCAATGATCAGAGGACAGCGTTATGAGACAAGACTAGAGAAATCAGGGCTCTTCAGCCAAATAAGATAGTAAACAGTATAGAAAGTGTAAATCTGGAACACTACTTCAAGTTAAGCCATGACTGCAGGACAAAGGGACACAGATTAAAACTGGAGAAAGGTAAATTTAGGAATGATGCTGGAAAGTTCAAAAAAAAGTAATCGGTACAAAGAGCGCACATCCAGGTAGGTTAATAGAGGTGATGGCCTAGAAATTGGTCTGTGCAGCACTCGTTTTTCGGGCGCAACTCAAACTACTAAGGCCCCAATACAGCAGCAGGAAGTGTGCACACATTTTCAACCGAATATATTGGGTAAGGACAAAAAATATGTGTCCTTTACCCATGCCTGAAACTGTTTGAGGCCCCCTCTCCAAGATTAGATTGCCCTGAGGCAGCCTTCGCCAGCGCCAGCTGCAATCAGGGAAACCAAGCCTAGGGATCTCCTGCAAGACCCAACCAAGAAGGTAAGCAACTTACCTGAATGTGGAGCCCGAAGGAATAGACTCAACCTCGCTATTCCCAGACCCAACCCCGATCCTGGCCCCAACCCCTGGCCCCTACCCCCGGCACTCACCCCTGGCCCTGGCCCTAATCCCCGTCCAAGCCCCAAGCCCTAACCCCTGGCCCCGATTCCCGTTCCGATCCTCGATCTCAGCCTTGACCCCTGGCCCTAATCTCGGATCCAATCTCCTGCCCCGATCCCCAATCCCTGGCCCCAATCCCTGGCCCCAATCCCTAGCCCCAACCCTGGACCCAGTTACCCAAGGGGGGCTGCGATACTCGCAGCGTCTTGCACTCCTCTTTGCTGGCAGGCTCAAATCGGCGCGTCGGTTCCATTGAAATGAAGCCCAAGGCCCAATATCTGGGGAGCCTTGGGCCTCATTATTTAGGCACAGGGAAGGTACCCAGCACACCCCATTTGTCCAAAAAATGGGCGCGCCCGAATTTCTGGGCCAAAAGTTTGAGGATAATTTAACAGAAACTGTACATTCTATAAGGATCGATGAATTAGAATGAGCTGAATGGCTTTTCTGATCTGTATCTATTGTGTGAATTAACTGAGACAGATTGGGGGTTAAATGCAATAACCCCTGAATCCGGGCGCGGGGGTCGCAGTACACGATTAACACGCGCCTGATCGTTCCGATGCAGGCATGGAGCAGTGGATACGGCTAGTAGTGCAGTTGGTAGAAGATGCCACTTGACATTTGACCTCACTTACCTTGAACACTCATGTCAAAGCATTGAACTTCTTCCTGCACTGCATCCATGCTCGTGGTGCTATGCACCTGCCATTGACTTTGTCACCTATTGCTTCCCACTGCCTCTTGAGCATATGTCTGAGGGCATCTTGCCCCGCTGCAGATATAGGATGCCCCTCCTTCTGTCCATCTCTTGCACTGAGGCCTCTAGTGCACCAGCACAGCACCTTGGTGCACGCTCTCTCGCAGGCCTGGTACAAGCTCAAATCGGCAGATTGGTGAGGCCTGGCGTGCAGATTGGAGGATGTGGGATTTAGTAGTGCACAACCTATATTCAATATTTTAACATAACTCATCAATTTGTAAACATAGGGCGGGACCTGCATCTCTGTTTTACATGTGCGATGTCTGATCTCCATTCAGACTCCGTGCGGAACCATGTCTTATATTTTGCACATAAGAGGTGCAGCCTGCCTTTAAGAAGTGCTAGGCACGAATCTCATGTGCTGCCTGCATCGGAACGACTGGGCACGGGTTAATCGCGCACCGTGACCCCATGCCCGGATTCGGGGGGGGTTATCGAATTTAACCCCCGTTCAGCTGTTCATGGTATCTATCCCTTTAAATCAGCGTTGCACACTCATCTAACGCATAGTCTCCTTACTTTACATGGTACCGGCGTTCGTTATCTGCGCGTGCGCAAAGGCCTTTACCAAGATGGCATCCAGCACATGTCACGTTAGTAGCGTGTGCACACATTCCGGATGCCATTTTGGGACCTTAGGAGACCATGTAGCGCCTAAAAAATGGGTGCTACATGGCCCAAGTTATATCCCATTGCCTTTTACCTAAAATGGTCTCTGAAGCTGTCCATGGTGACAGCTGATATTCGATTGTATACAATTTTTTTGGAGATCAGGATTCTCAAACATTTTTTAGTGATTTTATGAATTCCCATGAGTATCTTTGACAGCAAATATCAACATATATATTATGCACTTATTTGTGTTTAATCAAAAGGCTGTAACGCACACCACATGACATCATCAGGAGAGTTAAACTTTGTGCAAGTATCTGGGACATGTGCCAGTGGTAATACACTATAATAACTGAAAATATTGACTGCCCAACCTAACTGATCAAATTATACCAAATTATGGATGTTTGCAATTTGGACTGGATTTAAAGAGACCTAATTTATTCCAACAGTAATAGGAAGCACAAACATCACTCACATTAGGGCTCAGGTATTTTAATCTTATCATTCTGGACCGAATTCCAATTGGGCTACAAAGCTTTTTCTCTGCTGAGGAAACTGGCAGATTGTGTCAGGAAACTTTGCTTTTACGTCTGTGTCCAAGAAAGCTGGGCTGAAGTTCTCCTCTCAGTGGGTGTTGTTCACGATCCCAAGTGAAATGAGTTTTTGCAGTCTAAATCCTGTTACCACTGGAAACAAGATTATGGCACAGTTGCCTTCAAATTTGCTGCTAATTGGCTTTCTCTCATAAGGATAATAAGTATAGTGTGGGAAATGGAAATGTCACAGCAATGCGGCAAGAGGTGTTATTTGAAGATTGGGAGTTGAAGTAAATTGGCAGAATGTTTATGGAGCTTTCAAAAAAAATATTGGCCCAACTTATACCTGTGGAGTACACAGTATACAAACTGAGCCCTTTCCAGAATGGCAGTTTGATATGTTGCTTTCATATCTTTACACTCTTCTCTTAGAGAAGAGTGTGAAGTAGTGGAAGGCTTCACAGGCTGATTGACAGTCGGACAGGCCACGACGTGAATGCTCCTTCCATGGCCATAACCATCTTTATACCAGCCGATAGGGTGGTTAGTTCGATACAATAGAAGGGTTTTTTGGGCTCCCCCAACCACATACAATGAGCGGGGGGGCTACCCATAACCACCAGATGCAAGCATCCCGCTGGATGTCAACCCAAAATTCAGAGCTGGAGCTCCCGTCTCCACTCACCAGGACTGCCTGGAGCAGGGCTGGATCCCTGCGCTGTCTGACTCAGAGGCGGGAAGGCTACCACCAAGCTAAAGGTTTGCTCATGTATTTTGGTAGGATAAGCATAGATCCACAAAATATAAATTGAATGATAAAAAGTAAAAGTGTGAATATTTAAATAGCCATTTTTCTACCCAGTTTTCTTGTATTAATTCTGCATTCTACATTTCATAAAGTTTTTTCTTTACCTGCAGCTTTGATGAGACCTCACCTGGAGTACTGCGTACAGTTTTGGTCTCCTTATCTAAGAAAGGATATACTTGCCTTAGTGGCAGTGCAACAAAGGTTCACTAGATTAATTCCTGGGATGAGAGGGTTGTCCTATGAAGAGAGGTTGAGTAGTATGGGCCTATAACCTCTGGAGTTTAGAAGAATGAGAGGTGATCTCATTGAAACATAAGATTATGAGAGGGCTTGACAGGGTAGATGCTGACAGATTGTTCCCCCGGCGAGAGATTCTAGAACTAGGGGGCCTAATTACAGGATACGGGGTTGGCCATTCAAGACTGAGATGAGGAGGAATTTCTTCACGCAGAGGGTGATGAATCTTTGGAATTCTCTACCCCAGAGGCTTGTAGATTCTGAGTCATTGAATATATTCAAAGCTGAGATGGATAGATTTTTGGACTCTAGGGGAAATCAAGGAATATGGGGATCAGGTAGGAAAGTGGATGTGAGATCAAAGATCAGCCATGATCGATTGAATGGCGGAGCAGGCTTGAGGGGCAGTATGGCCTACTCCTGCTCCTATTTCTTTTGTTCTTATTTCTTATGTTCTTATGTCCTTAAGCAATTCTTATTTACCATAAAATTTTGTTAAATAACCCAGTCCCTGCAGCACTCCTAACTGAGCGGAGTGGCAAGTGCCCTGTTTGGGACAGCTGGAAATGTTGCTGTGAACTGACTGGTAAAAAGGTGAGTTGATTGTGCTTTTTCCTCCCTCTAGCAAAGTCCCTGCTCTCTAATCAGGACTTTGCCCAGATGTCCTGACAGAGATTTGGAACTTGGTGTGCTGGGCCATGTATAATAACATGCCCTAAAATGGTGCACTGGTGCATTGGCACTGGTCTGCCCTGCACATTTGCTATGTTGTTGCAAATACAGAACAAGTACATTGGGCAAAATTGAGAAAGAAATTTCAAGGATGATTCTCCCTCTCCAGGGACCATGAAGGAAAGTTTGCAATTTTCAGCACCCCATTTTCTGTCAATGTGCATGACGTACCAGAGGAGATTCAAATGGAAGTTATTGAACTGCAGTGTGACACTGTTGGAAGACAAGTTTTCCGATATTGGTGTTACCAAGTTTTATCAATACCTGGCACTAAATTATCCCAAACTGAAGTCCATTGCATCAAGAATCCTTTCCATGTTTGGGCCCCTATACATATGTGAACAAATGTTTTCCATCATGAATAGCAACAAGTCTAATCTATGTTCTCAACTTTGTGATGCAAACCTCAACTCGATACTCAACTTTGTGACGCAAACCTCAGCTCAGTCATTTCCTCCAAATGTTGATGCAATGGTTCAAGCTAAGAGGTGCCAGGTATTGGGGAGCAGCAATAGCAGTAAATAAAATCTAAATGTAAGTAAGTTTTAATATGGTTTATCTTTAAGCTTTTGCTGAATATGGCCTGTGCCAAGGGCCAGGATATCGGATCAGGCCCACCATATAAAATGAGTTTGACACCCCTGCCCTAAACGTTTTTTTCTGCTTTAAGATGCTTAGAATATCATAAATATCCAACCATGGCCCCGATTTTCAAAGGAAATTGCTGGTGCATTGGGGGCAGGGGGGCTGCGAAAATCGGAGAAATCCCGAGCGGGTGAGGAAGCCGGCTCCAACCATGCTGGCGGGATGATAGTTAAAGAACCAAATGTATTTTATTGAGGTACTTAAGGTACTTTATTTCTGATGTAGTAGATAGTTAAAATGATTTTAAACTTACCTGGGCGGCTTTCCGACGGCTTCCGATTCACGCCTGTTCAAACTAGGCGTAAAGGGCTGAATCAGGCAAAAATAAACAAAATAAATTAAATAAAAAACCATTGCACAAAGTTAAAAAACAAAATAAATCTATCTTTTCACCCTGCTCCGATGTCCGATGTCTCCCTCTCCCCCCGATGTCTCCTTCTCCGATCTCCCCCTCTCCCTCACTGATGTCACTCTCCAATCTCCCCCTCTACCCTCCCCGATGTCCCTCTCCAATCTCCCCCTCTCCTCCCTGATCTTCCACTCTCATCTCCCCCCCCCCCCCCCCCCCCCCCCCCGATCTTTAGTGCCCTCCACTCTCTGTTCCAGTGCCGGATGACGTCTCGCTCTCTCCCTTTCTCAATGTTGCAGCTCTTGTCGGCAGCCAGCCTATCAATCAGGCTGGCCGCCGGGCGTGAAACCCGGAAACGACTTTAATCATCATCAATTACATCACGATTTTTTATTCGGGTTTGCCACATGCACCTTCACCCCCCTGCTGCCAACCTGCCATCATTTCAAAATTGAGCCCCATATAATCGTTTGTACAGCAACGCTGAAACACAACCTATGTTATGGAGGGGAGGTAGCAAATACCCTCTGGATCTGAATGCAAACTGGTGTACCCATATTTTATGTATTTTACAGTGAAAATCTTCAAGAACATAATTTGATAGACTGAACAATAGATGTCACCCTTGAAATGAGGTACAATATCCTTTAAATAGCATCTGATATGATATTGTTTAAGATTCTATGGACTGTTTGGAATATGCCACTATCATCTAATTGCTGTATGTAAAAATCTATCCGATACATCTCATGCTCAATTTAATGTAGCGTGATGTGACATGATAAAGCAGGCATGGTAGACTTGAAAGAATGTTAATTCCAGTCACCGCTTTCTTCTACTCCTTGCTTCCCCTTTAGTTACAGCGTATTTCAAAACAGTGGATCAGCCCTTTCCTTTAGTTAACTTTCACGGGTGAATTGATTAGCCTTCATCAGATCCCTAATTCCACACAGGGCTCACACTCATCATATTCTGCTCCTATTATGGAATTTTGTTCCTTCAGCTTATTCTAGTATTTGCCTCACATACAGACATTAAGACAATTAGATAGCTAGTTTCTCTCTTTTAAATATTGATGGACACTGCATGGCTTCTCAGACTGTCAAGCAAATTTTATAAAAAATGATTCAAGTAAACTCAAAGTAACTGTGCTCACTACAATTTTAAATCACCAGGTCCCAACATCTAATTAGCCTCCCAAGGAGGATGTTGTTCTGTACCCTGTACCACATCAATCACATCTAAATAATGAAGCTAAATAATGCACTAATTTACTTTAAGTAATTTTCAGTTAAATATAGGAAGACAAATGCGATGCCCAAGCATAATGGAAATTAATATTTTATATATACTAATTATGCTCAATCCTGCAGAGATGCTGTAGATAAACAGGTTGACTGCTGATCTGAAGTTTGAGTAGAACAATAGACTAGTATAGATTTAAATGTGCAGGACATTTGTGATCAATTGTTTGAATAAATAAATGGCAGTGAGACAATTCAGTCAGTTTAAAAACATTTGAGAAAAAAAGCCTCGGCATCCTTTCAGCTATTAATTTCTGTGTCTGTGTAATGGGACTGAATAAAACAGGATGGACAAGGGATAACAAGCTTTTTTTCCCAAATCCAGAGCAACAGACCCAACATTTCCTAAATTCTGTAATTTTGAGTAACAATAAAGCAGCAAAAACCTTTATTGAGATTTGATTAAAGAATGCATAGTCATTAAACAGCATTGCATCAAATTTTAGGAAGTTAACAGAACTTGGCAGAATCCCCTTTGTGAGGAAAATGCTGCAAAATTGGCCTTCCCCTTCCTTGCATTTTTAAAATTTTATGATTCTGGTAATAAATTACTCAGCATTTTTAAAAAAAACTTCTCATGATGTAAGAGAATCATACTATTATATAGATTGCCAGCAACAGCTTCCTTCAGCTGAGAGGATGACTGAATCACTGAGGAGTTAGGGCAGAATTTGACACTATACCAAAATTAACCACCAGTTTAACCAAAAACATGCAATCTATGCAATAAGTTCTAAATTCAGGTCAGTTTGAGTCCAAATGTATTCCTCACCAATACTTTTACACAATACTTCTAGGAGGCAGGTCCTTTTAGGAAACATGATACACCAATTTATAATGTGAAGATGCCGGTGATGGACTGGGGTTGACAAATGTAAAGAATCTTACAACACCAGGTTATAGTCCAACAGTTTTATTTGAAAATCACAAGCTTTCGGAGATCATCTCCTTCGTCAGGTGAGTGACGAAGGAGATAATCTCCGAAAGCTTGTGATTTTCAAATAAAACTGTTGGACAATAACCTGGTGTTGTAAGATTCTTTACATTCACCAATTTATAAGTCTGGAATGTTCAAAATTGAACAATTTTTTTTTTTTATTCGTTCACGGGATGTGGGTGTCGCTGGCGAGGCCAGCATTTATTGCCCATCCCTAATTGCCCTCGAGAAGGTGGTGGTGAGCCGCCTTCTTGAACCGCTGCAGTCTGTGTGGTGACGGTTCTCCCACAGTGCTGTTAGGAAGGGAGTTCCAGGATTTTGACCCAGCGACAATGAAGGAACGGCGATATATTTCCAAGTCGGGATGGTGTGTGACTTGGAGGGGAACGTGCAGGTGGTGTTGTTCCCATGCGCCTGCTGCTCTTGTCCTTCTAGGTGGTAGAGGTCGCGGGTTTGGGAGGTACTGTCGAAGAAGCCTTGGCGAGTTGCTGCAGTGCATCCTGTGGATGGTGCACACTGCAGCCACAGTGCGCCGGTGGTGAAGGGAGTGAATGTTTAGGGTGGTGGATGGGGTGCCAATCAAGCAGGCTGCTTTATCTTGGATGGTGTCGAGCTTCTTGAGTGTTGTTGGAGCTGCACTCATCCAGGCAAGTGGAGAGTATTCCATCACATTCCTGACTTGTGCCTTGTAGATGGTGGAAAGGCTTTGAGGAGTCAGGAGGTGAGTCACTCGCCGCAGAATACCCAGCCTCTGACCTGCTCTCGTAGCCACAGTATTTATATGGCTGGTCCAGTTCAGTTTCTGGTCAATGGTGACCCCCAGGATGTTGATGGTGGGGGATTCGGCGATGGTAATGCCGTTGAATGTCAAGGGGAGGTGGTTAGACTCTCTCTTGTTGGAGATGGTCATTGCCTGGCACTTATCTGGCGCGAATGTTACTTGCCACTTATGAGCCCAAGCCTGGATGTTGTCCAGGTCTTGCTGCATGCGGGCTCGGACTGCTTCATTATCTGAGGGGTTGCGAATGGAACTGAACACTGTGCAGTCATCAGCGAACATCCCCATTTCTGACCTTATGATGGAGGGAAGGTCATTGATGAAGCAGCTGAAGATGGTTGGGCCTAGGACACTGCCCTGAGGAACTCCTGCAGCAATGCCCTGGGGCTGAGATGATTGGCCTCCAACAACCACTACCATCTTCCTTTGTGCCAGGTATGACTCCAGCCAATGGAAAATTTTCCCCCTGATTCCCATGGACTTCAATTTTACTAGGGCTCCTTGGTGCCACACTCGGTCAAATGCTGCCTTGATGTCAAGGGCAGTCACTCTCACCTCACCTCTGGAATTCAGCTCTTTTGTCCATGTTTGGACCAAGGCTGTAATGAGGTCTGGAGCCGAGTGGTCCTGGCGAAACCCAAACTGAGCATCGGTGAGCAGGTTATTGGTGAGTAAATTGCAAAGTGCTGTAAACTTATATGATTTTTAATATAAATGCCTGGACAGAAATGGTGAATTATTGCTATTCTTGATGCAACAATGTATCCTGATCATTTTATCATTCAACAAAAGACCATCTTAGGCAAGATATTCCACTAATTTTATGATATAAATTTCTGATAAAATAACTACACAGTTATTTATTAAATTATAGCCATGATAAATTCTTACAGCTTTAAAGCTCCAATCTGGATACAATATTTGAATCACTCTGACTGAATCATTCTTTATAAATTTACAGGGCTATAGATTGGGCTGTGTCCTCCTAAGGACCCAAAATGGCGTCCGGAATGCACGCATACGCTTCTAGCATGACGTGCACCAGACGCCATCTTGGTAAAGGCATTTGCACACGCACAGATAACAAAAGCCGGCAGCAAGTAAAGTAGGGAGAATATGCGTTAGATCAGTGTCCAACATTGATTTAAAGGGACAGATGCAATTTTGAAACTCAACGCATAGCTGAACAGGTCATAGACTGCCTGGAGGACCCCCCACCACCGCTATTTAAAGGGATCATGTAGGTGTTGCAGGTTAGTTGCTGGATTATTGCTTGTGGCTGCTGATGCATTTGTATATGTTTGTTGAAACTTCCTGTACTTGGAGAGAGTGGTCTGGGTGGTTGTGCAGTACTGTTGGTGGCATTCACAACAGTGTGCTGAACAAGATTTCTGCCAACCACGGGTGGCCTGCTAGGGCTCCCGCTGGGCATTGAACACGACTTGGGAGCATGCAGAGAGGCCATGCAGAGCAGGTCAAGTTGCGAGGAGAAGGAGGTGGAGGAGACGCAGGGCACTGAGCAGGAGGTCATGTCCAACGAGGCTCTTACCTCAACCTGAGCAAAGATCAGTGCATCCGACGGCTGCGGTTCACGAAAGAGGTCGTGGTAGAGATCTGTCAACTGCTGCAGCCACAACTGCAGCCTCAGAGCAGGGTAAGGGCAACATTGCCTATGGCTGTGAAGATAACCGTGGCACTGAACTTTTATGGCTTTGGATCCTTTTAGGCCGCTGCTGGTGATATGTGCAACATCTCGCAGTTTGCAGTGCACTGCTGTATAAGGGAGGTCACTGAGGTACTGTACAAGCTGTGCAACAGATTCATAACATTCTCATTTGACAGAGAGAAGCAGAATGTGCAAGCACGAGGGTTTGCTCGCATTGCAGGCTTCCCCATGGTGCAGGGTGCCATTGACTGCACGCATATTGCCATGCGTGCTCCACATCTCAACTTGGCCATCTTCAAAAACAGAAAGGGGCTCCACTCCTTCAATGTGCAGCTGGTGTGTGACCACATGCAGCGCATCATGCAGGTCAATGCCCCCTACCCTGGCAGCAGTCATTGCATCTTCATTATGCGGCAGTCCAACATCCCACCTATCTTTCAACTGGCACAGCAAGTCAAAGGCTGGCTATTGGGCGATAAGGTCTATCCCCTTATGAGGTGGGTCATGACTCCGGTAAGGAACACATGCACATGTGCAGAGCAGGCCTACAGTGAGAGCCATGCAAGCACACGACACGTCATCGAGCACTCCTAAAGCAATGCTTCCGCTGCCTGGACAGTTCTGGTGGAGCTGAGTGGGTGTCAAGATTCGACGTGTTGTGCTGCATGCTGCACAACCTCACCCTAATGAGGGCACAGTTCTTGCCACCACCTATCCAACAAGACCCTGAGCCAGAGGCTGAGGAGGAGGAGGAGGCAGGGAAGCAACAAGGTGCACAGGCCCTGTCTGCCAGGGCTCTCCGTGCTCACCTTATTCATGAGCAATATCAGTAACCTCAACGACACCTCCTGAGTCACCAACAGTCTTACACTCCTCACATTTCCTCTCCCACATGACCATCAAATCGTCCTCCTTCTGATAACACATTGCTTACTCCCACAGTTCATCACATAAATAAAAACCACCACCAACTGTGACTTCAAATACAAATTTATAAACTTACACATGAAAGCATGTGTAGAACATTACACTGTTCATCCTTGTGCAGTACCTTAAAGCCTGTCATTCGTGTGCCTTTTCCTTTCCTAGTGCTCCTACGAGGTGCATCCACAGTGGCTGGAGCTTGGGTGGTGGAAGACTGCTGGCCTTCAATTGAGGACCGTGCAGATGGCCTTGGAGGATGACCTCAAGCAGCTCTGGGCTGGGAGGGCATGGCTTCAGATTGCACCATCTTGGCATGGGCTGCAGCAGTCTGGCCTGACTGGCTGACAGGCAACAGCGAGGGCACTTGCGGAGCGGCAGGGGTGGGATCAAGAATGCTGCCATCCTGAGAGAGGACAACAGGTTCGACTGCCATGGCACCACTGCCACTCGCAAGGGGTGGCGCCTCAGCAATTCTGGTGATCTGCTGGAAAACAGATTGTTGGAGTGCTGTGACGCCCTGGAAGTCCCGTTCCACAGTGATACCCAGAGCCACGATAGCAGAGGTCTAAGCTTCCAAAGCAGCAGTCCGAGCTTCCAAATGAAGCATGCAGACCTTTGAAGGCATCTGTTTGTGCTGCAATGGAAGCAGAGACATCGGTCATCAGACGCTGTATTATGGTGGGTTCCACAGGTGTGCTGATGGAGGTGACCATCCGTTCCATGTGAGAAAGGATGGGCTCCAAGCTCTGCGCAAAACCCTGTGCCAAGTTGGTGCTGGCTTTCTGGCAGGCTTTTCAGTGCACCAAGCATTTGGCGGTGTACGGCCATCAGCCTTCTTCTGTAGACTGGCCCATCAAAGTCATCATCTGACTCCTCGGCAGCAGAACTATTGTGCAACCTCGCCCTCCAGCAAGCTGGCACCTGTGGTATCCGTTCCCCCTGCCCCAGCTCCTGCGAACTTGTGCCCAGTGTCTCACCACATGCAGGTCCTGCCTTTAACCTAGCTTCTAAAGGACACGCAGTGACAATATCTGAGCTGGTGGATGCGAGTGTCAGATCAAGTGACGGTGGGGCTTCATTGTCACTGTCCTCCTCCTCCTCCATCTTGGACGGTGTCGGCTCCAGTTTTTGGGTGTCCTCAATGACAAAGGGAGACGGGTTGAGTTGTAAAGCGGAGACAGGAGCAAGTAAGACGTGCGTGCTGACACCAACTGCAGCATGTGAGTCAAAAAAGATTGTGAGATGAGGGAGATATGGGAAACGAGAAGGATGATTAGGTATGTGGAGGCCCTCACCTTCAATACCCCCAGCGCTGCCAGTGGTCACAGACGCAGCGACGGCCCGCCCTATAAACCCCAGCATGGTCTACTCCTGGGGGTGAGGACATGTAGACGTGCATGTCCTCCGACTGTTCTTTGCTGCTGCCAGCTGTTATGCGCCACCTTCTCCTGCAAGATAGAGGAAAGTGTGTCAGTGAGTGTCCTGCAAGATGTTTGGGTGATATGCCTATCATGGTCAACTAGCTGCCAGTATGTGTGATCTGTGAGTTGTGGGTGTGTGGAATGCAAGAGTGGTACTATGTGAGGGTGAGATGCAGCATCCAAAGTGCAACTTTGCATACTGATGGGAAGCGTTTGTTGGTGGGTGGGTGCATGGAGCAGTGCTGTGGTTGGTAGGACGTGCCACTTGACACTTGCATTCACTCACCTTGACCACTCGTGTCAAATCATTGAACTTTTTCCGACACTGCATCCACATGCGTCGTACAATGCTCCTGGCATTCACCTCCAGGGCCATTTCCTCCCACTGCCTCTCCATCTGTTGTCTAGAGGGTCTCCTGACACCCTGGGGGTGCAGGATGGCCCTCCGTGCATCCACCTCCGTGCAAGGCCTCCAGTGCATCATCGGAGAACCTTGGCGCACGCTCTCCTGCAGGTCCAGCCATTCTACTTGTCCTCCTCCACCGATTGCATTGACAGTGCACCTCCCCTTTAAGAGGTTAAGGCTGTCTTTAAGTAGTGCTAGCCATGCCCCATATCGGGCCTCCTGCTGGTGTGTGCAGCCACTCAACAGTGCAGGTAGCGCTAGCTGCATGCAGAAATCATGGAGATGATCTGACAGCACGAATCTCATGTGCTGCCTGCATCTCAACCGCCGGGCACGGATTAATCGAGCACCGCAACCCCCGCGCCCAGATTCAGGAGTTATCGAATTTAACCCCCATAGTTCTTTAAATTTCAGGACATGAGACACTTGGCAGCCAATGGGAAGAATCACTACGCTTTCAATAGGAATGCTACAATGACAGAGCCTAACAAACATTGTTTATATGATTTTTTCTTTCTCTTTAATGAAAGCAGGAAAAAGAGTTTTATTGGAGGAAACAATTAACATAAAGCACTGGTTATACCTGCATTGTTTACACTTGACAGAACATAGTGGTACATTAGTTATACCCCATGTGCATGGATTCAAAGATCTGTGCAAAAATGCAATGTATACACCAGATTTTATTTTGCTTGTGGAAGGCATATTCAGCAAATCTCACCCCTCTCCCAAATACCCGCATATTTAAAACAATCTCTGTTCAACAAACAGCTTTATATTTTGACAAATTTGACAGATTAACTCTGTCTCCTCCAATAGCTACAGGAATGGTCTTGCACCAAGGCCATACATTTGTTAGAGTTTGGTTTTAGCTTGGGTCACACCGAAGCTTCAATCCCTTTGGCTGCAGAGTAAAGAAAGTCAAAAACATCTCCACTTCAAAATTTAAAAAAAATACATCAAGCAGAAAACATTGACCCAGATATATTTTAAAATCTAGCCTACATTATCAGAACTGCAGAAAGCTGCAGGTTACGCTGTCAATTTTGCAATTTCAGAAACAGTTCTGGAAATACATATAAAAATGCTCTGTGCAAAATCAAAAACTTACTAGATTCATTACTGCAGATATTTCAAATACTGAAATGAATATAGCAACATTCTGTGAGTTGCCTTTTGTCAAATGCAACCCTCTTATATTCCTATTCTGTAAAGTATTCTGATGGCTTCCCAGAGGGGTCCTATTTCAAAGTATTTTTTCCATCATGCCCTGTAAGGGTTTCTTCATTTTGTTGACAAGCATTTATTTGATTTGGTTTGACAGACTTTCGATCAGGAAAGCATTAAAGTGTTCTTAGACACAAAAAGGCAGCATCCTTTACACCAGTATGTATTTAACCTTTTCATTATCTTGTCTCACAAAGAAGTTCTACGTACTTATGCTGATCATGGAATGCTACATTTATCCGTAGAATACTAGGCACAAGTGCTGCTGTCAATAATGGAACAAATGTATTAAAACTGACATTATTAAAAAATATGAAAGTGTCCTACATATTTTAATCATGGTGACAGATATTCCCTTTAGTTTTTTCCTTTGGAAAAATTCTCAGTCTTAAACAAGGCCACAATGACTAATAATTAATCAAAGCATATTTACATCAGAAATGTAGTTTGAAGAGACAAATTGGTAACATTCTGCACTGCATCAGGAAAGCAACTTTCCTAAGAAAAAGAAGTACTCTGATGAACTAAAGGGAAAAAGACTTTCTTTGAAGAGCACACCGCAGTGGGTGGTAGTATACAGAGCATTGATCGTTACCAGGTAACTGTACCAGAATATCTTGGTGCAAGGAAAGAGATAAAATCCAAATGGTTTAATTAAGAATTCCACAATGCCTCATTGCACTGATGGATTCCAAGTTTTAACAACAACAAAAAACAAAAGAAAAGCAACCAATGTCCACACCAAAAATGCAAACATTGCAAATACCAGTGGGATCTTCAAAATAACAGTGGGTTTGGGTCAGATATAAGAAATCATCCACAACAGCATCATCTTCAAAAACAAAGTATGCAGCACCAGTAAAGATCAGGATAGAGGTGAATTCCCATAAACTGCAGAGGGATCCACAAGGATTCATGGAACAGATACAAGAGGCCTAGTTTGGTACACACAAAGGAGGCGGGAACTGATTGGGTAGTTATGCAAAATTTGTCAAATTCAATCCTCAAAATAACACTTTATAAGTGATTTAAATGCAACACGTGAAAGGCAGATGTTATAAGTCATCTGTCCATGAGAACTGTGTAACTTATTTGTATTTGGAATACAGAGTTGCTTTGTGATAATCAATTCAATAATGAGCATGTACTACACAATGGAATTAAAGATAATCTGATGGACTGAAGAGCAAGACCGAATGCAGTCTAACCCAATTTCATGGTGCAATACACACAAGTTTATTACTGGCATTCAATCACACCTGTTTCTATGTCTGAAGAAAAACACTTTATGTGAAGTAAAATCTAAAAATGTTCTATATTACATTTGGTAAATCAATTTAGCTGAATTTTTGTGAAGTGAAGCAAAACTGAAACCTGCCTGTGAACGACCCCACATCACTTCAAATCTTGCTTCTCTATTTTGACTTCATAATGGAAGAGTGTTTTGGTGAAATGAGAAAAAGGACAAACACGCTTCTTCAGCAATATTGCCTCCATCATGTTCATACCCTGGAAGGCAAAGAAAATGAATTCGGAATAGATCCACGTAGTTTTGTAAAAGCTAAATTTTGATGAATGCGTAAATAGTGCCTGAGATAAGTTGAGGCTTTGATCAGAATTCTTTCATGCGCCCTCTTCTGAGATACACATTACTCAGCTCCAACTCTTTAACCAGTAAGTGGGCAGAGCTGGTTTACATGTGGTTTCCATAGGCACCAATCCTATACCACATATGGCCTAGAGGATAAATTTGATTTTAACAAGTTCTCCTCACCAACCCAGATTAAATACTTCCTTGTTTCAAAACTCCCTCTATCCAATAGGTTGAATGAGAACAGAAAATAAATCAGTAGATAAAGAGAAGTCACCCCAGTTTAATGTGTTAGCTTTCCAATTCATTAATATCATTAAATGATGCCGTTTTGGGATTTGGGGAACAAGGCCTTTTCTGTGAATTGTCTGAGGTCTGAAAGTAGATTCCATTCGTGTTTCTATAACACAATTCCTTTAAACAGGGCAAGGGAATGCACAATAAATAGTAGGATACTGAGAAGTGTAGAGAAACAGAGGGACCTCGGAGTGCATGTCCACAGATCCCTGAAGATAGCAGGACAGTGGATAAGATGGTTAAGAAGGCATATGCAATACTTTACTTTATTAGCCGAGGCATAGAATATAAGAGCAGGGAGGTTGTGCTAGAACTGTATAAAACATTAGTTAGGCCACAGCTTGAGTACTGCATACAGTTCTGGTCACCTCATTACAGGAAAGATGTGATTGCACTAGAGAATGTACAGAGGAGATTTACAAGGATGTTGCCAGGACTGGAGAATTTTAGCTATGAGGAAAGATTGGTTAGGCTGGGGTTGTTTTCTTTGGAACAGATGAGGCTGAGGGGAGATTTAACTGAGGTGTATAACATTATGAGTAGATAGAGTGGATAGGAAGTTCTTGTTTCCCTTGGCAGAGAGGTCAATAACCAGGGGACATAGATTTAAAGTAATTGGTAGAAGGATTAGAGGGGAGTTGAGAATTTTTTTCACCCAGAGGGTGGTGGGGGTCTGGAACTCACTGCCTGAAAGGGTGATAGAGGTAGAAACCATCATCGCATTTAGTGCTTGGATATGCACTTGAAGTGCTGTAACCTATAAGACTATGGACCAAGAGCTGTAAAATAGGATCAGGCTGGATAGCTCTTTTTCGGCCGGCATGGACACGATGGGCCGAATGGCCTCCTTCTGTGCCGTAAATTTCTATGATTCCATGATTCGATGAAAATTCAATGACTTTTTCTTTGTTCTTTCCTGCATCTCCCCCCCCCCCCCCCCAAACATGAAACAAACTAGGAAACTACAAAGCTAGGCCAAATTTTATCACAAAAGGGTATGGTGGTGTAGTGTTAGTGATACTGGACTAGTAATCCATTAGGCCTGGAGTAATAATTAAGAGAATGTGAGTTCAAATCCCACCTTGAAAATTTGATGTCATTTTTTGAAAATCTGGAAATAAAAAGCTGGTATCAGTAAAAGTGACCACGAAGCTAACGGATTGTCCCACCGGCAGAACAGACCCACCAGCACACTGGTATACAGTTGGGGGGGGGGGGTGGGGAGTGGCTTTCAGAGTCCTCAATATTGACTCCAGACCCCATGAAGTCTCATGACTTCAGGCCAAACATGGGCACGAGAACATGGGCACCATCTATCGCCCTCCCTCAGGTGATGAATCAGTTGAACACCACTTGTAAGCATCGGTGCAGGCCCCAGGGATTTACAAACAGACATTTTGTGGACTTTTGCGTTTTAAGATTTTTCTACTGAAAAAAAACAGCAGCCTGTTTGAAAAGTGGGTGTGGCCCAGGTGTGTGTAATGGACAAGGCATTCTGACCAGATCCCTAAGCCAATTAAGGGATATGTCTGAGTGAACAGAGTTTCTCTGGGAACACAATGAGCATACGGTAATTGGCAGGAGATGGAGACACCATTGTTAATCAATGTTAAACCACTTAACCCAGGACCGGGTGCGAAGTGAAACCCACTATCAACCATTACTACCATTGCCTAGATGATGTGGAGATGCCGGTGATGGACTGGGGTTGACAATTGTAAACAATTTTACAACACCAAGTTATAGTCCAGCAATTTTATTTTAAATTCACAAGCTTTCGGAGGCTTCCTCCTTCCTCAGGTAAATGTTCAGGAGCTCCTCGAAGCCTACGCATTTATACATATAGAACAATACATGGTGTTTACAGAATGCCCCTGCAACTGCCCGTTGCCAAGGCAATCACCGTGTTCAGACAGAGAGGTGTCACCTGCAGAACCCCCGAATACACATTCAACAAAAAAACAAACAGGAAAAAAAAACAGAGAGAGGCAGAAACATCCGGAAGGCAGAGAAAGCCAGCAAATGACCCATTATATTAAAAACAGATAACATTTGTTCGCTGGTGGGGTAACGTGTAGCGTGACATGAACCCAAGATCCCGGTTGAGGCCGTCCTCAAGGCCGTCCTAGATGAGGTAACCCCGAAGGGCGGGAAACCAAACAAAGGAGGGCCATCAAAATCCCAGACTGGTTGGAAGCAAAAGGACATCACTGTAAGATTACTGACTACACAAAAAAAACAGCAGGCTGCAGAAACAGCACCGCAGGAAAAGGAACGTTTCATTTTTTTGGCGCAAAGAAGTTTGGAACTTTTGGGGGATATAAGAGGAGGCAGTTTTGAGACTTTTTGCTCTCTTGTTTTCTCGCCTGCTCTCGTCTTCGCTTGTCCTCACCTTAACAAGAACTGAGCACTCCGCCTGGGGCGGAGAGAAGAAACCACCACGAGAAGCAAAGCCTCGCTCTTCAACTGTATGGACGAACCTCAAACTGAGACTTGAATACTGCGCAGCGGAACGGAATCAGGAAACACGTTTTCTACAATTGGAAGCAGCGAGAAAGTCAAGGGACAATCGGGGTGAGCATTGTCCAAGTCCACATCCTTAAGACCACCAGTATTGTGTGAAGGGGTGTTGTGTGTTCCCAACCAAGCCATAGGGGTTTAGTGGGAAGGTTCTGTGGGGTGGGGTATAGAGTATACTCTGCTCTGGGTAGTGACGTAGTGTACTGTATTGTCTTACGCCACCGTTTTTTTTGATATATTGAAGACGGTGTGGAGATGCCGGTGATGGACTGGGGTTGACAATTGTAAACAATTTTACAACACCAAGTTATAGTCCAATGATTTTTATTTGAAATCTACAAGCTTTCGGAGGCTTCCTCCTTCCTCAGGTAAATGTCAGGAGCTCCTTGAAGCCTACGCATTTATACATCATAGAACAATACATGGTGTTTACAGACTGCCCCTGCAACTGCCCGTTGCCAAGGCAATCACCAGGGGTTCTGTAGGTGTCACCTACAGAACCCCCGAATACACATTCAACAAAAAAACAAACAGGGAAAAAAAAACAGAGAGAGAGAGAGGCAGAAACATCCGGAAGGCAGAGAAAGCCAGCAAATGACCCATTATATTAAAAACAGATAGCTTTTGTTCGCTGGTGGGGTAACGTGTAGTGTGACATGAACCTAAGATCGCCCGGTTGAGGCCGTCCTCATGGGTGCGGAATTGGCTATCAATTTCTGCTCGACGATTTTGCGTTGTCGTGTGTCTCGAAGGCCGCCTTGGAGAACGCTTACCCGAAGATCGGTGGCTGAATGTCCCTGACTGCTGAAGTGTTCCCCGACTGGGAGGGAACCCTCCTGTCTGGCGATTGTTGTGCGGTGTCCGTTCATCCGTTGTCGCAGTGTCTGCATGGTCTCGCCAATGTACCATGCTCCGGGGCATCCTTTCCTGCAGCGTATGAGGTAGACAACGTTGGCCGAGTCACAGGAGTATGAACCATGCACCTGGTGGGTGGTGTCCTCTCGTGTGATGGTGGTATCTGTGTCGATGATCTGGCATGTCTTGCAGAGGTTACCGTGGCAGGGTTGTGTGGTGTCGTGGACGCTGTTCTCCTGAAAGCTGGGTAATTTGCTGCGAACGATAGTCTGTTTGAGGTTGGGTGGCTGTTTAAAGGCGAGTAGTGGAGGTGTGGGGAAGGCCATAGCGAGGTGTTCGTCGTCATTGATGACATGTTGAAGGCTGCGGAGAACATGGCGTAGTTTCTCCGCTCCGGGGAAGTACTGGACGACGAAGGGTACTCTGTTGGTTGCGTCCCGTGTTAGTCTTCTGAGGAGGTCTATGCGATTTTTCGCTGTGGCCCGTCGGAACTGTCGATCGATGAGTCGAGCGTCATATCCCGTTCTTACCAGGGCGTCTTTCAGAGTCTGTAGGTGTCCATCCCGTTCCTCCTCGTCTGAGCAGACCCTGTCTATGCCCAAGCTGTCAGGAAATGCGTTAATGCCAGATTCATCAGGCGCATTCAGAAGACAGTCCAGAATGTCACCCGAGCACAACGCAACGCCATCAACGCTCTCAAGACCAACCGCAACATCGTCATCAAACCAGCGGACAAAGGAGGAGCCATAGTCATACAGAACAGAACGGACTATTGCAAAGAAGCATACCGACAACTGGACAACCAGGAACACTACAGACGGTTACCCGCAGATCCGACCAAAGAACACACCCACCAGCTCAACAAACTGATCAAGACCTTCGATCCAGACCTTCAAAGCATCCTACGCACTCTCATCCCACGTACTCCCCGCGTGGGAGAATTCTACTGCCTCCCAAAGATACACAAGGCCAACACACCTGGACGTCCTATCGTATCAGGCAACGGAACCCTGTGTGAGAACCTGTCTGGATACATCGAGGGCATCCTGAAACCCATCGTACAGGGAACCCCCAGCTTCTGTCGCGACACTACAGACTTCCTACAAAACTCAGTACCCACGGACCAGTTGAACCAGGAACACTCTCACCACGATAGACGTCTCGGCACTCTACACCAGTATCCCCCACGATGACGGCATCGCTGCGACAGCATCAATACTCAACACCAACAACAGCCAATCTCCAGACGCCATCCTACAACTCATCCGCTTCATCCTGGATCACAATGTCTTCACCTTCAATAACCAGTTCTTTACCCAAACACACGGAACAGCCATGGGGACCAAATTTTCACCCCAATACGCCAACATTTTCATGCACAAGTTCGAGCAGGACTTCTTCACTGCACAGGACCTCCAACCAACATTATACACCAGATACATCGACGACATTTTCTTTCCATGGACCCACGGCGAAGAATCACCAAAGAGACTACACGATAACGTCAACAAGTTCCATCCCACCATCAAGCTCACCATGGACTACTCCTCAGAATCAGTTTCTTTCTTGGACACACGAATCTCCATCAAAGACGGGCACGTCAGCACCTCACTCTACCGCAAGCCCACGGACAACCTCACGATGCTCCACTTTTCCAGCTTCCACCCTAACCACGTCAAAGAGGCCATCCCCTATGGACAGGCCCTGCGAATACACAGGGTCTGCTCAGACGAGGAGGAACGGGATGGACACCTACAGACTCTGAAAGACGCCCTGGTAAGAACGGGATATGACGCTCGACTCATCAATCGACAGTTCCGACGGGCCACAGCGAAAAATCGCATAGACCTCCTCAGAAGACTAACACGGGACGCAACCAACAGAGTACCCTTCGTCGTCCAGTACTTCCCCGGAGCGGAGAAACTACGCCATGTTCTCCGCAGCCTTCAACATGTCATCAATGACGACGAACACCTCGCTATGGCCTTCCCCACACCTCCACTACTCGCCTTTAAACAGCCACCCAACCTCAAACAGACTATCGATCGCAGCAAATTACCCAGTTTTCAGGAGAACAGCGTCCACGACACCACACAACCCTGCCACGGTAACCTCTGCAAGACATGCCAGATCATCGACACAGATACCACCATCACACGAGAGGACACCACCCACCAGGTGCATGGTTCATACTCCTGTGACTCGGCCAACGTTGTCTACCTCATACGCTGCAGGAAAGGATGCCCCGGAGCATGGTACATTGGCGAGACCATGCAGACACTGCGACAACGGATGAACGGACACCGCGCAACAATCGCCAGACAGGAGGGTTCCCTCCCAGTCGGGGAACACTTCAGCAGTCAGGGACATTCAGCCACCGATCTTCGGGTAAGCGTTCTCCAAGGCGGCCTTCGAGACACACGACAACGCAAAATCGTCGAGCAGAAATTGATAGCCAAGTTCCGCACCCATGAGGACGGCCTCAACCAGGATCTTGGGTTCATGTCACGCTACACGTTACCCCACCAGCGAACAAAAGCTATCTGTTTTTAATATAATGTGTCATTTGCTGGCTTTCTCTGCCTTCCGGATGTTTCTGCCTCTCTCTCTCTCCGTTTTTTTCTTCCTGTTTGTTTTTTTGTTGAATGTGTATTCGGGGGTTCTGTCGGTGACACCTCTCTGTCTGAACATGGTGATTGCCTTGGCAACGGGCAGTTGCAGGGGCAGTCTGTAAACACCATGTATTGTTCTATGATGTATAAATGTGTAGGCTTCAAGGAGCTCCTGACATTTACCTGAGGAAGGAGGAAGCCTCCGAAAGCTTGTAGATTTCAAATAAAAATCGTTGGACTATAACTTGGTGTTGTAAAATTGTTTACAATTGAAGACGGTGGTGTGTGTTAACCTCAATAAACACTGTACGATCATGTCTGAAAAACTTGTCCATGAGTCAATTCTGTTCACCGTAATTCCCGTCGTCTCGAACTGTGTAAGGAGGGAGTGATTCAAACCACCCAGCCAAACCACTTACACACTTGGAAAAAGCACTAAGGGTAGTAAGGGCACAGATTGTAGTCTGTATGAGGGATTTCAATGTTATGACCAAGAGTGGCTCAGTAGCACTATGACTGATGGAGATGGCTGAGCCCTAATGACGTAGCTGTCAGACTGGGCTCATGGCAGATGGCGAGAGAACCAACATGAGAGAATGAGATAATCCTCACCAATCTACTGTTGCAAATGCATCTGTCCATGACAGCATTGGTAGGAGTCACCACCACCCAGTTCTTGTGGAGACCAAGACCCATCTTCGCACTGAGGACACCCGTCATCATGTTGTGTGGCATTACCACCGTGCTAAGTGGGATAAGTGAAGATCTGATTTAGCAGGTCAAAACTGGGTATCCATGAGGTGCTGTGGGTCATCAGCAGCAGAATTGTATGCCACCATAATCTGTAACCTCATGGCCCGGCCTATCTCTCACTCCTCCAACAACATCCAGACTGATAACCAACCTTGTGTCAATGAGGAATGTAGAAGATCATGCTGGAAGCAGCACCAACCATACCTGAAAAGAGGCATCAAACTGATGAATATACAACATAGGACTACATGCATGTTAAACAGCGAAAACAGCATGCTATAGGCAGAGCTAAGCGATCCTACAATCAACAGATCAAGTCAAGGCTCTGCAGTCCTGACACATCCCAGTCATGAACGGTAGTGGACAATTGGCAACTAACTGGAGGAGATGGTTCCATGAATGTCACCATCCTCAACAATGACAGCGCCCAGCATGTGAGTTCAAAAGACAAGCTGAAGCGTTTGCAACCACCTTCAGTCAGATTTGCCGAGTGGATGATCTTTGTTACCGTGCTCCTGAGGTCCCCACCTTTACAGATGCCAGCCTTCAACCAATTCAATTCACTCCATGTGGCATCAAGAAATGGCTGAGTGAACTGGACACCGTAAAAGCTAAGAGCCCCAACAACATCCCGACTGTAGTGCTGAAAATCTGTGCTCCAGAAGTAGCTGCGCTCCTAGGCAAGCTGTATAGCTGCAACACTGGCATAGAATCATAGAATGATACAGCACAGAAGGAGGCCATTTGGCCTTTCATGCCTCTGCCGGCTCTTTGAAAGAGCTATCCAATTAGTCCCACTCCCCTGCTCTTTCCCCATAGCCCTGCAAATTTATCTGCCGGATAAATAATGTTTAAAATTGCCCAGGTATTTCCTGTCCACAAAAAACAGGAAAAATCCAATCAGGTGAATTACTGCCCTATCAGCCTACTCCCAATGTTCAGAATAGTGATGGAAGGAGTAGCGAGCAGTGCTTTCAAGCAGAACTTACTCACCAATAACATGCTCACCAATGCTTGGTTCAATGGGCTGTGGACCTCATTATAGCTTTGATACAATAGTGGACACAAGAGCTGAATTACGGAGGTGAGAGTGACTGCCCTTGACATCAAGGCACTATTGGACCAAGTGTGGCACCAAGGAGCCCTAGTAAAACTGAAGTCAATGGGGATCAGGGGGAAAACTCTCCAGTGGCTGGAGTCACACCTGGCACAAAGGAAGAAGGTTGTTGATGGTGGAGGCCAATCATTTCAGCTCCAGCATATCGCTGCAAGAGTTTCTCAGGGCAGCATTCTTGGCCAAATATCTTCAGCTGCTTCATCAGTGACTTTCTGTCCATCATAAGGTCAGAAGTGGGGCTGTTCGCTGATGATTGCACTGTGCCCTACTCCATTCACAATTCCTCAGATAATGAAGCAGTCCTTGCCCGAATGCAGCAAGACCTGGGCTTGGGCTGATAAGTGGTAAGTAACATTTTCACCACACAAGTGCGAGGCAATGACCATCTCCAACAAGAGAGAGCCTAACCACCTCCCCATGACATTCAAAGGTATTACCATCGCTCAGTCCCCCATCAATATCCTGGGGGTCACCATTGAGTAGAAACTCAACTAGACCAGCCACATAAATGCTGTGGTTACTAGAGAAAATCAAAGACTGGGTTTTCTGGAATGAGTAACTCACCTAATGGCTCCCCAAAGCTTTCCCACCACCTACATGGCACAAGAGTGTGATGGAATACTCTCCATTTCCTGGATGAGTGCAGCTACAACAACACTCAAGAAGCTCGACACCATCCAGAACAAACACAGTCTGCTTGGCCGGCACCATATCCACTAGTTTAAACATTCACCACCTCCACCGTCGGCGTAACGTGGCTGCAGTGTGTACTATCTACAAGATGCACTGCAACAGCTCTCCAAGGCTTCTTTGATTGCACCTGTCAAACCCATGACCTCCATCACCTAGAAGGACAAGGAACATCATCAGCTCCAAGTCACACACCATCACTGTTCCTTAATCATCGCTGGGTCAAAATCCTGTAACTCCCCACCAAACAGCACCATGGGAGCACCTTCACCACATGGACTGCAGTGGTTCAAAATGAACACCCACCACCCCTTTTCAGGCAACTATGGATGGGCAATAAATGCCGGCTATGCCAGGGAGGCCCACACCCAATTATGAATTAAATAAAACACATAAGTTGGTGGAATTGTTACAAAAAAGGTGGAAGGAAGCAACTTATTTTCTAGGGAGACTATCCAGAGAATCTGATCGGCATTCACATCACCAGCTGTCAGATTATGCACTGTTATGTTATAATTGTACAATGTGATGCTTTGAATCAAAAAGTTATCCACATGAAGCAGAAACACATGAAACCATCTTCAGATTCAATATTTTGACCAATTTTTGCCTCTCCATAAGATTTTTGGAAGAAACACTTGTATTGTTTACAACAACAGATGGAAAAGGTAAAGTACAGTCTCATTCACTCCACATTGAGTCAGTCAATAGCAATTGGATCTATAGTATGTAAAACACAAATATCTCATTCACTTGACCTATCTTGTTAATTGTATATTTTCTAATCTTAACATCCCATTATTAAGTGGGACCCACTGAACTTCCATCCAGAGGTCAGCTATCGGTGTCTGTTGTCTTAATGAATGAAACCATAAAACTTTGATATATATGTGTACATTTTTAAAGATAGAAATTCCAGTATAATATGAACTTGTATTACTATTAAAAAGGGGCATGCTTTTTTTTATTTCAAGATATACTTTATTTCATAAAATTTAAAGATGCACACGGTTTACACACAGTTGAAATACAGGGCACAAAATGCAGCTCAGCAGTTCAAAGCAACACAGTACAGATCGTATACCATATGATCACATTGTTACAATTTTAAAAAACACAGTACATATTTTCTAATACATTCCGTACAATACAAGGTGGGGTGACTTTATACGGTGGCCTTTCCCCATTGAGCCTTTGCATAGGCCGCACCTCGTTTCAGTGCATCCCACAGCACGTACTCCTGGACCTTGGAGTGTGCAGGTCGGCAACATTCAGTCATGGACAGCTCCTTCAGCTGGAAGACCAGTAAGTTTCGGGCAGACTAAAGGACCTCCTTCACCGAATTGATGGTCTTCCAGCCGCAGATGATATCTGTCTCAGTGTGCGTCCTGGGGAACAGCCCGTACAGCACAACATCCTGTGTTACCGAGCTGTTGGGGATGAACCGGGACAGATACCAACGCATCTCTCTCCACAACCTCTGTGCAAAGGGGCAGCCCATCAGGAGGTGGACAACAGTCTCCTCCCTGCTGCAGCCTCGAGGGCAGCTCACGGTGACGCTGAGATTCCATGCGTGTAGGAAGGACCGCACTGAGAGGGCCTTTCTCACCACCATCCAGGCTACATCCTAATGCCTGTTGGTCAGTTCTGGCAACGAGACGTTCTGCCAAATGGCATTGATCGTCTGATCGGTGAAAAGCCCGATCGAGTCCACCCTTTCCGTTCCTTGCAGGACTCTTAGAACGTTTCATGTCAACCACTGTCTGACGGCCTTGTGGTTGAAGGGGTACTTCCTCAGGAACTTCTCCACCTGGGACAAGTGGGGAGGATGGCCCAGCTAGACGAGACGTCCTGTGCCTGCTCGGCCAGCGTGGCCAGACCCAACCTTCTCAGTACTTTCGACACTCAGCACTTAGCAAACACCAAGTAGTGACACTTGATGTTTGCGTAGTGGGGCTCTACACACATCCTGAGGCAGCCACACATAAAGGTCCATCAGGATCAGAGTGGCATTGGGGACACTCTTCCCTCCTTTGTCTGGGGGCTTGTACATGGTGATCCTGCGGACGCGTTCTACCTTGGTCCTCCATACAAAGCGGAAGATAGCTTGGGTGACTGTGACAATGGGGTTATGGGCAATGAGCCAGACCCTGGCCACGTAGCGCAACACTGCGAGTACCTCACACCTTATCATCAGGTTTCTGCCAGTTATGGAGGGGGATTGCCCCACCCACACACCAAGCTTCTGTTTGGCCTTGGCCATCCGCTCCTCCCAGTTCTTTGTGCAGGCCAGGGACCCCCCGAACCAGATCCTCAGCACCTTCAGGTAGTCGGACCTGACGGTGAAAGGGACAAAGGACCAGGCCTCCCACCTGCCAAAGATCATGGCCTTGCTCTTACTTCGGTTCACTATGGCCCCCGAGGCTAGCTTGAAATGGTCGCAGATGCCCATCAGTGCGTGGACCGATTGCTGATCGGAGCAGAAAATGGTGACTTCATCCAGTGCAGGGAGGCCTTAACCTGAGAGCCTCCGCTGCCTGGGATCGTCACCCCCCCCTTGATACCTGCGTCCTTCCTGATGGATGCGGCAAACCACTCGATACAACATACGAACAAGACAGGACGAGAGAGGACAGCCCTGCCTGACTCCAAATCTGATTGGAAAGCTCTCTGACTCCCACCTGTTGATTAGGACTGAGCTACGGATGTCCACATAGAGCAATCAGATCCAATTCCCTCCCCAAAACCCATTTTGCAGAGCATGTCCGATTCTAAAAGCATTGCTTTGATCTTTCACGCTCATGAAAGGCCACATTATACCCCTGTCCATATATTATCCTCTACATGCCGCAGGTGGGTTACAAGTACAGTAGCATAAAGTGAGAGGTTTAAATAAAAATATCAGTTTTTAGAAAATAGTGTTTTCTGCCCTTTTAATATTCTGCCTTTAACAACTGCTCTATTAACAGAATCAAATGAAAACTGTCAATGGAGATGCAAAGCATTATGGGTAGCTTTCAGAAAGGAATGGCAGAATCAATGCTGAATTGATAACTAGCCTTCTGCTCAGGTTAAGTGGCTTAAATTGCAGGCTCTGGAGAGGCAACTAAGAGGACTCAGCTTACAAGATGACAGTGCTTGTGAAAATGAACAAAGGTTCTGTCACTGTCCCTTTCAATGCTAGTCCTTCATTGTATTGTAAAGGTCTAAACTACGGCACTATTTAGGAAATAATTGGCGCTATTTAACAAGAATAATCACTGTGACAAGTCTATCACACAGAATGAACAATTCAACTATATCAAATTGCAAAAAGTCACATCTTCCTTTTATGTAGCTCCAGAACTATATCAATAATTACTTCAATCTCTGCTTTCCAATAGCTTCACTGAACAGCAGGCAAAGTGAATAAACAACCTTGTTAAAGCAAAGATTTTAAGTGTCAAAATGGAATTCCAGGTTGTATTCTCTGTACTTGATTTGTGTGTACATTTCCACACAGTATATGTACGTACACAGAATATATAACCTTCTGCGGATGTTCACGAGTATTCAAGCATTCAACACAATGGACAGCTGTGTGAAATGATTTAAGCAGCAGAAGTTTAAGGGACTATCAAGTCATGTGAATCTTACTAGACAAATAATATGAGGTCAACTAGGAATATCCAATACAGCATCAGACTCCACTACAAACTTTCATGATACTGTTTCGTACACACTAATACTTCAGGTTGCATTTTTGAAAGTATTGCTCAAAGATTTGAATGACTCGGGCTCTTGCTTCTGAGCTCAGAGGTAAGGCCGTGTCATGATCCTGTGCTTATTTTCTTATGGAGGATGACAGGCTGAGATATAATTGAATAGTGGACTGTCATGGCTGCTGCCTCTCTTTTGCAAGAGAGGGCTTGGGATGCAGGTTTAGTTGGGTGAGGAACTATTGTGGTGGTTGGAGATTTTAGAAAATGCAAGAGAATGTTTTTGTAAATATTGATTGGTTGATTGTTTTTGTTCATTTTTTGTCACATTTAAACTGTTTAAAAGAGCTTTAGCAAAGATCTCTAGCACTTTGTTAAGGAGGCTTACCTCAGTCACAGACACCTCCCTATGTTGAGTAATCGCTGTTCTGAAAAGAGCACAAATACAGTTGATGAACTCGATTCTTTCCCCTCAGTCTGGTTCAGCAAATTCTGAGTCGAATACACCGTTGCAGTTCAACAATAACTTTATTAGAGTCGAACTTGGAACTTGGTCTGCAGCATTGATCTGGACTCCCAATAGAGTCCCACCTATGCTGGCAAAGCAAGACAAAGAACATACAGAAAATACACACGTTTATACAGCTCAATAGGGGTTGGAACATTGTTAGCATGAGGGTCAATACCAATCATAAGCCTGGCATAGGTTGGCCATGAGGGGTTACCTCACTACAGGCCAATCATGGACAATACAGTTCGCTGATCACGCCGCAGTGACAGACATAGATGAATGTCTCTTCATCTTCTAGCTTGGAATGTTTTCCCCCAATCATCCCACATCCTTATCAGCCAACCTGGAATGGTCTCTGGCTTCACTAAGCTCATTATTTCTATTGATCACCCAGCTGCACAGAGACACCTACACCAAACTCCCTACTCCCTAATGGCAACATGTCAATGATGAGCATAAGCAGACCCCAACATCTAACGAGTTACTCATCTCACTATTAGCCTTGAAGGGGCCCATTGTTCTAACCTAGGCAGCTTCTAATTAACCCTTGCTTGTCCTATTACTACTTTTCTACTTTGCCACTTAGACATTCTCATACTTTGCCACTTAGACATTCTCATTCGTTAGACATTCTCACAGTATGGCTCAGAAGTTGCATAATTCCACATGAACTCTATATTTATAGAGTTCCCTTCCATCCCACAGTTATACTGTTACATTTTTGGATTTTTACCTCAGATATTTTTATTGTGTTCAGCACCAAAGATCACTCCTGTTTCAATTTGCATGCGCATTTTTGTTGCCACTCCAGACCTAAGCCAATTACTTCTATCTCTTTATTTTCTCCGTTTGGTCCCTTCCCTGCTGTCTTCTCCACTTCCCATCACACAATCATGCAATTTTTCATTTCTTCCATCCTGGCTTCTTTGCCCCCCCAATCCCTATCCTAACCCACCCAAGAAATAGATTAGATGTTAGGCAGGTCTTCTTTTCTCAGAGAATAGTAGATCTATGGAACATGTTGGCAGCTTGCACGGTGAGTGCTGCTTCACTGAAGAACTTCAAGAGTGAACTGGACCTGTTCCTGACTGGGGAAGATCGCATCATACAAGAGGTAGGTAAAAAATAATATAAGTCATGATCAATGTGGTCTCATAGATTAGTTTTGATTGCTTGGAGGGGTCGAAGAGCAATTTTCCAAATTCTTTTTTCCCTAACTGGACATGGGTTTTTGATCTAGCTTTTTGCCTCTCCCAGGAAATGGTGTCTAAGGGGTAAGGAGTCTCTTAACATGATGCATAATGAATCACAACTGTACGGGACAGGCCAGATGGACCCAGTTGGTGTTTTCCTGTCTGCCGCTTTTGTATCTTCATATGTAGTCTGCCTTCCTACTATCCTGACGCTATTCCAGGCTTGAATCCCCATAGAATAAACCACAGCTACCATCTCTTGGCATTCTCCGAAGGGCCCATCGAGGCTTCCTTGTGACCAGCAACCCAAACTGTCCCATCCTCCTCTCCCATAGACTGTCCCACACAGCACGCCTACTGGAGGCTCACCTCCTTCACATTCTGCTTTCCCCACCTACTACTGCCATCTTGGGACCAAACATCATTGCCCCTCTCTACTTTTGTCTCCAGAATGTCAGTTCACTCGTGAACAAGGCCATTGCCAACCACAACCTTACTAACATCTTGGCTTTGACTGAAATTTGTCGTGCTGGTGGCAACATCTTGCCCCTTACTGAAGCTTAACTGAATCACTATAGTTTTCACTACCTGGCTCATCCTTGGTCTCCTCTCCTACTCCTCTGGTATTTTTGCCTCTTCAAGCACCTCACCTTGTTCCATTGCTCTCACCTCTCCTTTAAAACTCTTAGGGCATGATTTTAAAAGAAATCTGCAGGTACGTTGGTGGGGTGGGGGGGGGTCAAATAAAATCATGTTTTTGAGGAGCGGCAATTAAAGCCGGTGGGATGATAATTAAAGCACAATTCAACCAGTTAAAGTAGTTAAAAAATCCAAAAATGCAATTAACTATGAAGGCAAGCAATTTCAACGCTGTCTCAACGTATGTCCTCTGTTGTGTGAAACATGGCATGGGAAAGTCGGGGGGTTTCAGCCGGCAGCCATTTGGACATTTAAATCCCTGTTTGACAGATGGGGATAAAAGGTCAGTTATTGCAGCAGGGCTCTCAATTCTCTCAGACAAACATTTGGCTCGGAGATCTTGGTGCTTAGACTGAAAATTCTTGGTTTCCACTCAGAATTGTTCTGTTTACACATATTTACCAACTTTTCGGACCCCATCAAACTGACATCAGGATGGGGGGGGTGCGATGGCTGCATTCACCACTACATCTGAGGACGAAGAACATCACCATCCTCACCAACACAGTGCTGCACCACAGGCACCTGCACAAGAGCACAGAAGGGAACAACAGAGGGACCGATGTCGCAGGAGGCACGACCCTTGTCAGAAGGTCTACAGACCGAGGCTCAGCTTCCTGGACCTCTCTGAGGAGCAGTGCATACAGAGGCTAAGAGTGAGTCAACCAGGTGGTCACAGACATCTGCAGCCTCCTTCATGCCGAGCTGCTCCCGGCTGGGCCTGGTGGCATCTCATTACCCATCGCTGTTAAAGTGACCACTGTCCTCAACTTCTTCGCCTCCGGATCATTCCAGGGTGCCACCGATGACATCGTCGGGGTCTCTCAGTTGTCTACCCACAATTGCATAAGGCAGGTCACCGACGGCTTGTTTCGCAGGGCCTCACAATGCGTCAATTTCCCCATGGACGATCTCAGCCAGATGGAGAGGGCAGTGGGATTCCACTCTGTGGCTGGCTTCCCACGGGTACAGGATGCAATCGATTGCATGCATATAGCAATCCGAGCACCTCCACACGATCCAGGACTGTTCATCAACAGAAAGGGTTATCACTCCATCAACGCTCAGCTCGTTTGTGACCACCACAAAAGATTTTTTCACGTCTGTGCGAGATTCCCTGGCAGCTGCCATGATTCGTTCATTCTGAGGGAATCCAACATCCAGGGCCTCTTCCACACACCGAGCAGCTTTAAGGGCTGGCTCCTCGGGGACAAGGGTAACCCCCTGCACACGTGGCTCATGACACCTCTGAGGAACCCCATTAGCGAACAACAGCGTTGAAACAATGATAGCCACATCGCCACCAGGTCTGTAATTGAACATGCGATAGGACTGCTGAAGAGGCCTTGAATATATTCAATGACTCATCATCCACAGCCTTCTGGGGTAGAGGATTCCAAAGATTCACAACCCTCTGAGTGAAGAAATTCCTCGATCGTTCTGGAGGAGCGCTTCAATGCGCACCAGCGAGAGTGGGTCGCATTATAGTATTATGTTGTGTCCTGCACAACATGGCGCAACAGAGAGGCCCTGTGTCCTCATCCAGCATCCACATCTGCAATGAACATTGAGGAGAAGCAGGAGGAGGAGCAGCAGGAGGAGGAGGAGGAGGAGGAGAGCAGCAGCTCACCTGGCTGCTCGTGAAGCCAGGGAGTCACTCATATGAGAACGGTTCTCATAAGATCGCATAGTGAGAAAAGTCCAGTCCTCACACCACCTGGAAAGAACATAAGAACAGAAGAAATAGGAGCAAGAGTAGGCCACATGGCTCCTTGAGCCTGCTCCGTTATTCAGTCAGATCATGGCTGATTTTCAACCTCAACTCTACTTTCCTGCCTGATCCCCATATTCCTTGATTGTCCAGAAATCTGTCTATTTCAGCCTCATTTCAACAACTCATGATCCACAGCCTTCTAGGGTAGAGAATTACAAAGATTTACGACCCTCTGAGTGAAGAAATTCCTCCTCATCTCAGTCTTGAATGGCCGACCTCTTATCCTGTGACTATGCCCCCTAGTTCTAGACTCTCCAGCCATGGGAAATAACCTCTTAGCATCTACCCTGTCAAGCCCCCTCAAATTTACATGTTTCAATGAGATCACCTCTCATTCTTCTAAACTCCAGAGCGCATAGGCCCATTCTACTCAACCTCTCTTCATAGGACAACCCTCTCATTCCAGGAATTAACCTAGCGAACCTTTGCTGCACCACCTCTAAGGCAAGTATATCATTCCTCAGATAAGAAGAACAAAACTGTATGCAAAAGCAGCGCCAACATCCGTGTCCCCCCCACCCACTGCGCAAAACAGTCCTGCAGCTACACATACACCCATTGTAAAGTCACCCACTGGGTGGCGTCAAGGGTCGCCTTTCATGATGAAGCTCACAAAAGGCAGTCAAGAATGGGCACGATGTGGCAGTAGTGGTGAGAATGACAACATTTAATATGACTTTAACAAAAACCAAATATAAATGAAAAACACGACAGTCTGTCAGACACCCTTGTGCATACCCTTCGTGATCATAAATCCTGTGCCTTTCTCTTCCTACGTGGTGCATCCCCTGTGGCTGCAGCAGAAGTAGTGGCAGGTTGCTCATGTTCATGCATGGACTGCTTTCAGTCCACGCCCTCTGTGTTTTGGAGCCCACGAGGGCCCTGCCAAAGACTGCTCCACCTGCACCTGTGCAGGGGTAGACTTGGCCACCTGGAGAGGAGGCAGCATTGTGAGTACTGGCTGAGAGGGGGGTAACGGGTGAGTCGTGGGAGCTTTGTGGGTGTCCCCACTTCCATGTCCCCTTTTGCCATCATCCCTCTCCTGGACCAGGCCCACATCACTCCTTCCACTCTGCTGGAGAACAGTTTGGAGGACATGTATAATGCCTTGGAAGCCCAGTTGTAATGTTTCTGTCTGCCTGTTCAAGGTGGCAGAATGTTGTTCTCCATGAGTCCAAATGGCTGTTGTCAGGGCCTGAATGGGCTCATTTGCGAGCCATGCTTGAAGCTCAACGGATGGTAGCATTCTCTCCATCGCAGACATTCCCGCGCTTACCTGCGACACTATCTCAGACATTTCTGCAGTTACCTGCTACACTATCTCAGACAGTTCCTCATGTCCATGTGACACTATCTCAGAGATTCCCTCACGTCGCTGTGACACTATCTCAGAGATTCCCTTATGTACCTGTGCCACCATTCCACAAATGCAGAAGTTGGACTCCTGCATTCTCTGCGCTATTGTGGAGAGCGTGCATGGCACCTGTTCCAGTATCTCGAAAATGTGTTGCTGTCCCTCGATCATTCTCCTTTTAAAGGATGGCCCCGGGGTTCAGCATCTGCGTCTGGCTGAGCAGAGCCTGGAGACAAGTGCACCCACTGGCATGGACTTTCCACAACTGCCCCTGCCACCAGTGTCTGCTCGTGCTCACTTGTGTGTGGTGACTCACCAGGTGCCATCCCAACTAACTGACTACTAGGACCCAACGAGTTGTGAATATCTGTGCTGATGGATGGCTCGCTAAGATGTGCCTGTGCGTCCTCAGAGGCCAGGAACTCCTCTGAGGAATCGCCCACTCCCATCACTGTGATCGTTGAAGGGCCTGTAAGAGAACAGAAGGCAATGTTAAGCATCATCACAGATGTGTTATGTTGCGATGAGCATACTGAAGTGTTCAACATGCCAATCATTGTTAACATCAATTCATGTTGTGTGTGATGAATGTTAAAGTTGTGTCATCAGACGTTCGTGGGGTGCCAGTCTCGGCATCCCCGACGGACAGGCACTTGAGGGTATGGCTGATCTCCAAGCTTCCTCCTCCGCCTCTAAGAGGACCACTATTTGTGGAGTCCCCCTTCCAGTCCTCTCCTTCTCGCATGCATTTTGCGCTCTCTTCCCCTAGAAGGGGAGAAAGTACAGGCACACTGTGGCTGCAGTGTGTACCATCCACAGGATGCACTGCAGCAACTCAACAAGGCTTCTTCGACAGCACCTCCAAAACCCGCGACCTCTACCACCTAGAAGGACAAGAGCAGCAGGCACATGGGAACAACACCACCTGCACGTTCCCCTCCAAGTCACACACCATCCCGACTTGGAAATATATTGCCGTTCCTTCATCGTCGCTGGGTCAAAATCCTGGAACTCCCTTCCTAACAGCACCGTGGGAGAACCGTCACCACACGGACTGCAGCGGTTCAAGAAGGCGGCTCACCACCACCTTCTCAAGGGCAATTAGGGATGGACAATAAATGCTGGCCTCGCCAGCGACGCCCACATCCCATGAACGAATTTTTTAAAAGTACAGACGTGTGAGTGAGTGATGGTGAAGTGGTCAGCTGATGAATGCATTGCTTTGGGTGAGGCTGACTGTGAAAGAGATGTCATAGAGTCATAGAGTCATAGAGTTATACAGCATGGATAGAGGCCCTTCGGCCCATCGTGTCCGCGCCGGCCATCAGCCCTGTCTACTCTAATCCCATATTCCAGCATTTGGTCCGTAGCCTTGTATGCTATGGCATTTCAAGTGCTCATCCAAATGCTTCTTGAATGTTGTGAGGGTTCCTGCCTCCACAACCCTTTCAGGCAGTGAGTTCCAGACTCCAACCACCCTCTGGGTGAAAAAGTTCTTTCTCAAATCCCCTCTAAACCTCCCGCCTTTTACCTTGAGGGTGAATGTAAGGAGTCTTACAACACCAGGTTATAGTTGTTGGACTATAACCTGGTGTTGTAAGACTCCTTACATTTGTCCACTCCAGTCCATCACCGGCATCTCCACATCATATCAAAGGGTGAGTGGGTGAGTATCAGACAGAGACATCACATTGGATCAGGATTGGGGTGAGTGGTAATGGTGGGGTCACAAATGGGGAGGTGAGGAAGTGCTCAGGAAGTGAAGGTAAGTTGAGGATGAGCCTTAAGTGGGTGTGAGGAGTGATGTAGTCTTGGCAGTGCAGAATGATGTGGGTGAGGGGGTGGGTATTGGGGCGTGGGATGTGATGTGCACCACGGAATTCAGAAGAATCGGTAAGTGTACTCACTTTTGCTGACCTACTCAGGTCATTGAAACGCTTCCTGCACTAGGCACAAGTGCGGGATATGTTGCTCCTGCTGGTGACCTCCTCTGCCATCTCGAGCCAAGCCTTCTTGGTGGCAGAGGCAGGGCGCTTCCTCCTGTTAGCCGGGTAAAATAACTCCCTCCTCCTCCTCACCCCGGCCAGCAGCACCTCAAGTGAGGCATCACTGAATCTTGGAGCAGCCTTGCCCCTTTGCTTCTCCATTGTGTCATCGTGCTCCTTGCCCCAGCAAAATCCATTGGAGCGATGGTCCTTTAAATCTAGACGCTGCAGCTAACAGCCTGTCATGCCGGTGTGCAGTCCGCCCGCTGTTCAGCTTACAGACGGCAAACCAGGAAACAAATCAATGGCCACCAATTATGTCGCGATCGCGTGGGGAACGTCAAGTTTTTATTATTCGCGTTTGCCGCACGGCCATTGACCACCCCCCTCTCCCCCACTGCCATCCCGCCACCTTATTAAAATCCTGCCCTTATTGTCTACCCTGCCCTTATTGTCTACCCTAACCTAAGTTTCTTATCAAGATGTGCTGAGTGACTCCTCATCTTCGGTGAATCTTCATCTCAGCTCCTTGCCCTCTCTCCTCTGAATCCACTGCCTTCCTGACCTCCCTATGGTCCTTTCCTCCCTACTCCTATGGTCTCTAACATAGACAAGGTAATCTTCCTTGTATCCCTTACCACTCACATAAAATGATGGAATGATGGAATCATACAGCACAGAAGGAGGCCATTCAGCCCACCGTGCCTGTGCCGGTTCTTTGAAAGAACTTTCAATTAGTCCCACTCCCCTGCTGTTTCCCCATAGCCCTGCAAATTTTCCATTTTCAAATACATACCGATTCCCTTTTGGAAGTTCCCTTCAAGAAAGGACATCTTGATTTGAGAAGGTACTATGTAAATGAACATACTTTTTTTCTGACAATTTTATAATGCTCCATATTGCAATTTTAGAGCACCAGGATTCTGTCACTAAAGGCCTGTAAATATGCTTCCTTCTAGTGCTGGCAAGTGAGTACTGCAGCATTTGTTTACTCCACAGGCAAGGTATACTTCATACTGATATTCTGCAGATCCCACCAGCCCCCTCCTTGGTAAATCCATTAAGGAACTAGTAGAATTTCACAATCTTACCTTACAGCAGCAATTCTGGCCGAGAATAAAAAGACAACTGTACGCTTCAAAATGAGGTACAAATACAGAAGAACCAGAAGCTACTGAGACACGAATTTAGCTAAGAGTGATAAAAGATTTTTGTCAGCTTTGGCTCAGTGGTAGCAGTCTTGCCTCTGAAACAGAAGATCATAGGTTCAAGAGACTTGAGCACATAATCTAAGCTAACACTTCAGTGCAGTACCGAGGGAGTACTACGCTGTTGGAGATGCCTTCTTTTGAATGAAACGTTAAACCAAGGCTCCATCTGCCCTCTCAGGTGAACGTAAAAGATCCCATGCCACTTTTCAAAGAAGAGAAGGAGAGTTCTCCCCAGTGTCCTGGCCAACATTTATCCCTCAACCAAAATCACCAAAAACAGATTATCTGATCAAAAGCATCATTTGAAATAAAATCTGAAATTTGAAATAAAATCTGAAATCCCTTCCTCGACTTCTCTATCTCCAATTCTGGGGATTGACTGTCAACCAATATTTACTATAAGCCCACAGACTCCTACAGCTACCTTGATTACACTTCTGCCCACCCCGCCTTCTGTAAGGACTCTATTTCCTTCTCCCAGTTTATCCATCTCTGTTGCATCTGTTCTGATGATGCCACCTTCCACACCAGTGCTTCCGATATCTGTTCCTTTATCCTCAACCGAGGATTCCCCTCCACTGAAGTTGACAGGGCCCTCGACCATGTCCGTCCCATTTTCCGGAATTCTGCCCTCACCCCTTCCCCTCCCTCCCAGAACCATGATACGGTTCCCCTTGTCCTCACCTCCCACCCCACCAGCCTCCACATCCTTTGTATCATCCTTCGCCATTTCCACCACCTCCAGCACGATGCCACCACCAAACACATCTTCCCCTCCCCTCCCCTTTCAGCATTCTGAAGGAACCGCTCCCTCCGCGACACCCTGGTCCACTCTTCCATCACCCCCAACACCTGCTCTCGTCCCCACGGCATCTTCCCATGCGAGCGCGGGAGATGCAACACCTGGCCCTTCATCTCCTCCTTTCCTACCGTCCAGGACCCCAAACACTCCTTCCAGGTGAAATAGCGATTTACTTGTACTTCTTTCAATTTAGTATACTGTATCCGCTGCTCACAATGCGGTCTCCTCTACATTGGGGAGACCAAACGCAGACTGGGTGATTGCTTTGCTGAACACCTCCGCTCAATCCGCAAGTGTGACCCTGGCCTGCCAGTCGCTTGCCATTTTAATTCCCCGTTCCACTCCCACTCTGACCTCTCTGCCCTTGGCCTCTTACACTGTTCCAATGAAGCTCAACAGAAGCTTGAGGACCAACACCTCATTTTTTGATTAGGCACTTTACAACCTTCTGGACTCAACATTGATTTCAGTAACTTCATATCATAACCACTGCTCCCATTCTTTCAGATAGCAGGTGCTGGTAATGGTTCTGATGTTGCCATTTGCAGCTCCTCTGGACCCATCTTTTGTTTCTTTACTTGTCCCATTATCACCCTCCTTGCCTTGCACCATCATCCCTTTTGTCATTTAATCACTCCTGCCCTCCACCCTATCAGAGACCTTCCCTTTTATTTTTTCCTCCCCACCCCCTGCCTTTCCCTGACTCTGTATTTACTTAAAAACTGTTTAATCTTCAGCTTTTTCCAGTTCTGACGAAGGGTCATCAACCTGAAACATTAACTCAGTTTCTTTCTCCACAGATGCTGCCTGACTTGTTGAGTATTTCCAGCATTTTCTGTTTTTAACTGATCAATGTCTCATTGCTATTTCAGGGACAATGCTGTGCTCCAATTGGCTGTTGCATTTCCCTACATTTCAATAGTGACTACAGTTCCAAAGTACTTCATTGATTGTGAAGTGCTTTCAGACATCCTGAGATCATAAAAGTTGCCATACGAATGCAAATTCTTCTTTCTTATGACATTTACCACGATCCAAAGAACATCCAGACTTCAGTGCACCCTCAGGCAGATTCAGACCCACTGGAACAGGCTTAAACACTATTTTCATATTGCAGACATTCAAAACATTTCTCCATCAAATGTTTCTACCCTGCTGGCAATTTATTAAATTTGCCATTTAATAAAACCCCTTAACTAGATGGTGATCGCTAAATCCAAGGGGCAACAAACACTTTAAGGATGTGAAAACTTATGCATCATTCCTCTCAGCATGCTTGAACAGTCATAGTGTGAACTATTACAGACTGCTGTTCTTTCCCTATAGCTTACCTGTTTTCTCTTCAATAATGTTACCATCAGTGATATACTTCTCCAGGGAAGGTGGGTAGTGAGAAAAAAGTATGCAGGAGATGAGACACTACTTTAAAAGCATCTATAAAGAGCACTTTCTCTCCATAATATTGGTGCAAACTGCAGTAATTAAGAGAGAAATTGGCAATAGAGTAGTTTCAATGCAGAACAAATCTTTCCTTTTCCTTTTCTTAAGAATAATCAATTCTGCTGCATTTGAAGAGTTCCTTGCAATGGTCCATAAATAAGAGATGGCCAGAGAAACCCCTTTCTAATTTGGCTGTAATCCCTACGGGCATTGCTCTCCTCCTGATCTTTTAAAAAGAAACTCAGCTGCAAAAGGAAGCAGCTTATTTTCTAGGGAAACTATCCAGAAATTTCAGTGAATGTATATGAAGGCATTCCTGTCCATTGTTTCAGCAAAAACAGATCAACATCAATACAGGACGAGGAGAGAGAAAATCATCAAAATTCTAAAAGATCTTTCATGTCTCCATTCCCTGGAAAAATTCATAAATTCTTAAAATTAATAGTGTACAATTATTGCGAATTTGGATCTGTAGATTCCTTCTGAGATTTAGTGGTGTCAGTCACTCTTGTAAGCGGTGTGTGTGCCCTACTTTATGGTAGTTAACGCACAGTACCCTATATCTAATTGTAAGATAGCACAACCCAGGGATGTAAGAACAGCATTCCCTGGCGATCTGTAGCAGATATTGATGTTTTTCGCACATGTATCAACCATGTTTCAACCTCTCCAACGGCGGATCAAGTTAACATTAGATGAAATTAAGCATTATCTGTTTTTATTTCATATTTCCAACATCCGCAGCATTGTGCCTTTGTTCTAGATGAGATTAAGTTTAGTTTGAATCATCAAGTTTCTTTATACCACAAAACGAGGATATGCAAAGCGATAGTTATAATCAGATTTGCTTAATTCAATCGATACAACATGGCTTTTCATAACATTATAAAATATAATTAATGAACAAGGCTATCCCACTCTGGTGGGTCATCCCACTTAATTTAAACAGAATAACTTTCCTAAATTCTGTCCTACAGTCCTGCGATAGAACTATTCTCCCTGCAGGCTCCTATCTTTTGCAGACTTTTGCTGCCTGTCTGCCTATGCAGTCTTGTTTCCAAAAGTCAGAATGTCTACGTTTCTTTTAAAATGCCTGACTCCAGTGTCAGATTTAGGTCAAAACTGCCAATCCCCCCTCCCCCCCCACCCCACAAGAGCAAAGTCCTCTGAATTAACTTGGTAATGACCCCTGCTGAGCTCAATTGAACAGCAGCAATGAGCGTGAATGATCGCGGAATGTCAAATTATATTTCATTATCCTCAGGACACCTGTTCAGCTGTCCTGTCTGAAACCTAATGCATGTCTGTCAGCTCTGCCATGCTGTGAATTTAACCCCTTTAAAATCAAGCTTCAACTCAAAAGCATATTTTAAAATTATTCATTTCCAAATTGCAGTAGGAGGAACAGCTTTTATTATTGTTGGACTGCAAGATATTGAATAATGGTACAAGTACCATTATATAGCCTTTAAAATCTTGAGCAATAAGTAACTTTCATGTGCTACAGAAATCTAAGATGTGTGTTTGCTCCTGCATCTCTTCACTCAGGTTTCCGTCCTTGCCACAGCATTGAAACCAATGGTCACAAATGACATCCTCTGTGACCGGGGCCAATGTTGCGCTATCCCTCCTCAACCTCTCTGCAGCCTTTGACCACACCATCCTCCCCCAACACCTCTCCTCCTTTGTCCAGCTGAGTGAGACAATCCTCATTTGGTTCCACTTTTACTTATCCAATTATAGTTAGAGAATCTCCTGCAATTGCTTATTTTCCTGCCACCGCACTGTTACCTCTGGAGTTATCCAAAGGATCTATCCTTGGCCCCACCTATTCCTCACCTACATGCTGCCCCTCAGCAACATCATCCGAAGACATGATGTCAGGTTCCACATGTATGCAGACGACGCTTAGCTCTACCACTTCGCTATCTAACTCAACCACTCAACTGCCTTTGTGTTGTCAGCCTGCTTCTCTGACATCCAGTCCTGGATAAACTGCAATTTCCTCCAGTTAAGTATTGAGAAAACCAAAGCTATTGTCTTAAGCCACCCCCGACAAACTCCCATCCTCCTCCCCAGCCATTGTTGCAGGCTGGACCAGACTGTTTGCAATCTCGGCATTCTATTTAACCCTGAGCTGAGTTTCCGACCCATATCTTCTCTACCACAAAGAACATTTACTTCTATCTCTGTAACATCATCTGTCTCCACCCCTACCTCAGTCCATCTGTTGCTGAAACCTTCATACATGCTCTTGTCACCTCCAGACTCAATTTTTTTTATTCATTCATGGGATGTGGGCATCACTGGCAAGGCCAGGCCAGAATTTACTGCCCATCCCTAATTGCCCTTGACTATTCCAATACTCTCATGGCTGGCCTCCCACCCTTCACCTTCCATAAACGTGAGCTCATCCAAAACTCTGCTGCCCATATCTTAACCGGCACCAAGCACCACTCACCCATCACTCCTGTGTTCACTGACCTACATTGGCTCCCGGTTGCCCAACACCTCTAATTTAAAATTCTCATCCTCGTGTTCAAATCCATTCATGGCCTTCTCATTCCCTAACTCTGTGATGTCCTCCAGCCCTAAAATTTTCGAGAATTCTGCATTCCTCCAACTCTGGTCTCTTTTGTATCCCCACTCTCTTCCCCCTACCAGTGGCAGTCGTGCCTTCAGCCATCTAAGCCCCAAGTGTTGGAATTCCCTCCCTAAGCCTCTTCAATCCTCTCTCGTTCTTTAAGACCCTCCTTAAAACCTACCTCTTTGATCAAGCTTTTAATCATCCTTTCTAATATCTCCTTCTTTGGCTTGGTGTCAATATTTGCCTGATTACGCATCTGTGAAGTACCTTGGGATGTTTTCCTACATTAAAGTTGCTATATAAATGCAAGTTGTTTTTGTTGTTGTTGTTACATGACAAATTCCTGATCAAGAAAGTGGCGCCGAGCAATGATGAGGCTACTCCCCTCTCTTCTCTCCCCCAAAGAGTGTGACAGATGAACAGCAGCATTGTTGAGTCGGTGGGGGGGTGCAGGATGGAGGGACGTTATGCCACATCCACTAAATTGTCACAGAAGGTTAAGGGCAACACCTGGAGAAATAATTTTAAAATGCTACCCATTACAGTTGGAGACTGTCTTCAGGGAGCTTAGTTGCTGATGATACCTTACACTTTCCCAACCACTATGTAAGTTTAATAAAACCACATTAATACTTGATCAAAAGCATTCCTTCATCCTTAAACTGCAGTACAAAACAGATCGTTTCAGCATTACATCCCAATAGGTAGGGCAATAATAGTTTATTTTTAAGTGCTTTATACAATAATTAACAAATCGTATGCAATAATGCTCCAGGAACAGCACAGTAGCATGTCGAGAAACAAATGCTCAGCACCACAAAAGAGGAGAGATGCATATTCAGCTATCACTTTGCATAGCTCCCAATCTCAGGCAATCGGCCAAGCTTTACAAGGAAAGAATAGGCATTTCCCTCATGAGGGGAAACAAAATCCAAGAGTTGTCCTGTGGGGTGAAGATGGTTGCTGTCACATGCCTCCTGGCAGTCAGCCAAGACCAGCATTGGCTGTTGCTGTTGAGCAGGCTTCCAATTCGGGTCTCTCAACTGCTAAGGGACATTGCCTGGGTAGGGGATTAGTTGTGAATGACAAGAGAGAGAGCAAGCCTTTAAAGAAATATTCACTATCAATCCCTTTTGGTACTCATTAGTAACAATCACAGGGTTCAGATATTTTGCTCTTCTGTATTGTGGAGATCCACAGTTATAAAACAGATTTATCCTGCAAATATTGCACTGCTAAAACTGACCATTTTATAATGAGAAATATCCATTGTATACCATGGTTTATCACACATTTGTCGGTATTGACAGTGAGGGATTCCTAAGTTGGAAATCTCCATCACAACCATACAGTTTCCTCCCAAGGGACTAGGATCACAATGACTCCAAGAAGTAAAGCTACTCTCACACACCAGTTATACAAGATCCTATTGATCAGTTATTGATCTAGATTTTCTTCAATCTGCCTCATCTTTTCCGTGACTTCCAATCACTGAAGCAGGCATGCGGTTGATGGATGATCAGTGCATCTCTAACATAGACATGCTGTTCTATGCTGAGGGAGAGAAAAAAGTATGCAGAACACAAGGATTTCAGGTAGACCATTCACAGGAGCTCACAATGATTTTGATGCCACATGAATAGTTGGGAGGATTTCTGTGTGCATCAGGTGTAGTAAATGCAATCATAATATATATATTAATGTTTACAATTGTTACACCCAGCACACAGAGGAAATCTTCTCCAATATAGCATTTGCCACAAAAAGAACACCGCAAAAGGTGAACTGGGTCTGTATTTTCAATTAAAGGGACCTCTTGTCTCTACAGGAAAAATTAGGCATGCCTCACCCACTAGATAAATAGTGTCCTAGAAATTGGTGGGTCTGTCCTGCCAGTGGGATAAGACATACCCAGGTATGATGATGGGGAAGTCTGGGACATTGGCTGATAGGTATGATTCTGTGAGTGTGACTATGCCAGGCTGTTGATTAACTAGTCTGTGGGACAGCTCTCCTAACTGTGGTACCAGTCCCCAGATGTTAGTGAGGAGCACTTTTCAGGGTTGACTGGGCTGGGTTTGCTATCAAGTCCTGATTCGATGCATAGGTTGCAGCCGAATGGTCCATCCAGTTTTATTCATTATTATTCTTTGTAGTGGTTTGATGCAACTGAATGGCTTGCTAGGCCACTTCAAAGGGCAGTTAAGAATCAGCGTCATTCGTGAGGGACTAGACGGGGTAAAGACAGCAGTTTTTCTTCCCTAAAGGACATTAGTGAACCAGTTGGGTTTTTATGACAATCTGACAGCTTCATGGCCACTTGTAATGATACCTGCTGCTTATTTCTTGATTTTTGTGGTGGGTTGGAAATTACATTTGCAAAACTGTATCCCTTTGCGGAGAGTGCTGGCTCATATCTTTGTCTCTGAGGGTACAGTGTAGTGGGGCTTTCAATTAGGCACAGTTCTTGGAATAATGAGGAAGAACTGCGCTTCGAAAAGTCCACCAAAAGTTTGGGTTACAGCAAGCGCTAGATGGTGCGCTTGCTGTAACCCAAAGTTTAATCAATGTATTAAATAAATATTAATTGGGAAAAGTGATTAATAATCAGCTGGTGATTGTGTCAATATTGTGCCCTCACTGCCTCCCCAGCTGTGATCAACTAACTCAGCACAGGCCAGAGACCTTGCTATCTGTAACTAGGACCATACCACAAGGATGTAGTTATCCATGGAACTAAGGGGGAGAGGAGTACAAGTCATTGAACAATTTGTCCAGCAAGTGTACTGTCTTTAAGACCATTTACTGGGGAATGGGCCATATTTTTGTCAGGTACTAATATTAGCAAAAAGTTAGAAGTGAAAATAATGCAGGTTTCCAACAAACAAATGCTATTTCGAAATGAATCCACACATTATTATGAGGGAGGTGCTGAATGTAAAGCCAAGTGTGCGTAATGTGAACTAAGGAAGGAGTGGTGGGAGGAGTTGGTGGTTGTGCAAGTGGCAGTATGTGAGAAGAGAATGGTGTCAGCGTGTGGTGTGAAGAGGGGAAAGGAAGAGGTGGGTGTGCCTGAAATGAGAAAGAAAGGTGTTGCGTGTGCCCTTGTGATTGAAGGGAGAGAATTTTTGTGGGGGAGGGCATGAAAAGACCTGCCCGCGGGGGTTTCCTACCTGCCCACACCCTGCCCACCCCGAATACGTCCTGAGTTAAAATTGGGCCTTTACTAACAGTTTATCCCCTTATCTCTTAATCTGTTTCATCACACAACATGCTGCTATACCAGTAGTGAAGGCATGATATGCAGTCATGTTTTAAATTAAGTGACAGGGCCAAGAGATGGTATGAGACCTATAAATTCTAGTGACAGAGTTTAATAACCATTGAGTAATTGAAGTAGCAAGTTTTAACAAAGTAATAATTGGATGTGAAAAGCAGGTCAATTTAGCTGAGCATTTCTGCACTTAAATTGCATTTAACTTGGTTTGATTGAACATTTGAAGGGATTCGCAAAATTTCACATGTCCCCCCCACCCCCCCCCCCCACGAAGATTTATTGGAGTTATTAAAGAAACCCTGGTGTGACTGTGTTTTTAAAAATCCAGGTCTCTCAAAATGGCTGCGGTCAGCCACATGGCCAAAGGCCTGCAGCATTTGAAATTGGATTTTCTGACAGCTGGGCAGGCTCCGTGTTTCAGATAGGGCTGTTTGAACAATGCAGTTGCATTCACGCCCTGAGGCAAGCCATCAACGTTGCCGGCCTACACAATCAAAATTTGAGCAGGAATAATCCCAGGACTAAGGTGACCCATTAAGGAACATTCGGAACAATGGAAAGCAGTTATGGAACAGATCAGTACAGGTACCGGCCATTAATGTAAATGGGCCAAGATCGGGGCACTATTGTCTTACGTTTTCGCGCCCAAATCGAACAATGGAGCAAACTAATGAGGCGCGAAAATAACCTATTACCGGGAGGGTATAACTGGGGCATCCCAGAACCTCTCTCTCTCTTTCTCTTTGCCTCGGTCCAGCATCCTGCTTACCTGCTAGCAACCAAGAAGGAAGGCCGTCCAGTAAACATTGCAACCACGTGTCAACGGCAGCAGCAGGACACAGGGGCCTGGCCTTTTCATCTGTTTCATCGGTGAGCATTATTTTTTTTCTGGCCGTCACAAGACAACCTAGCTAGGTGTAAGGGTGGGAGTTAAAGGGGTATTGCTAAAATTGTGATTTTAGAATTTTCCCTCGATGTGTCCGTTTCTTCCACCCTGTTAAGTGTAAGACTGTATTGCATCCATAGCGATTCCTTTTATCTTCTGTATAATACTGTTTACCATCTTATTAATAAACATTGGTTTTCCTTGCACCAATCCACTGGTCTGTTCGTCTGTCCTTATTACCGCTCGATAAGTCCTGAGCTCAGAATCAGGAAGGGGAAAGCGATTCGAAACCGCACAGCGGGCAGGGCAGCCCAGGAAAACATAACTGGCTGACCTACAATAAGCCCCAGAAACAAAACCCGTTACACATTCAGATTCTTACAGGAGATGGATGAAATATACTCAGGTCGATTGTGCATGTTTAAAGCATAGATCCACTACACCAAAAGTTGAGATATATTTTACTTTTGAAGTATTATATGTTAAATAGAATTCTAAGTATTTTCCCACCTTTATCTTAAAGTATATAACAATTTTTGCTACTTTTTAGTGAAATTATCATTTTTGAAGAATATTTTAAGGGTCAACCATTTCAGGTCTTCAATCCCTTCCCAAGGCAGTCCAATGTTGTATATCAGTGGTTTTCTGGAATTGAATGTCTCCAGATAGACTTCCAGACTAGTCTGAAATGCAGGCTCCCATTGAAATGAATAAGCCACTCTAGGGGTGAGAGGAGGGGGAGTGAATTTCCTCACTATTTTCAGCACTATAGTATAAATGCCTTGGATTTTTTTTAACAAGGAAATTCGGGTGGTGGTCGTTTCTGTTGTTGCGCGCCTAAAAAACCTCCCCCCTGAGTTCCTCACACTTTCTGAACCTTCCTGCGATCTGCCCACCGAGTCCCCACTGGCTTCCTTTCCACATGTCCGAGTGGGAGCCATTAGCGTAGTAGCTACGAGTTTCCTGAGTTTGCACTGCTGATGCACTCTGAGTATGTTAGACTGAGATTTATGATACACACCATCTGCCGGGATCAGTTGATACAGGTGGAAGTGAGGTAGTCCTCACGTAGAAGTATCTGCAGATTTCGAATATAATTTTTTGCAGCTGGAAAACACTTTTTAAAGGAAGTTTTTTTTTGCCATTCTGCCTACAGAAACCTAGACTTGCTTAGGGTGAGTCCACCGCAGATTTCCAAACCCCCCCACCCACCACCCACAGTCATGAGGAGCAGGTATGGTGTTCCCGATGGGCATAGTGTTGTCGCCATTACCATGGAAGAGGAGGAGCTTCGCAGGATGGACCAAAGGAGACTCAAGCAGCAGATACTTCAAGAGGCATCACAGTACACGTCAGCACTGAAGTCTTCTGCGGAACAAAGTCTACCTTTGATACCACAGCCTTACTTTCTTCTCCACCACTTTCAAATAAAGCAACGGTCCCTCAAACCACTACCGATCCTACCACACAATAACACATCAGCCCTCTTTACTCCTACATGACTGTGTCAATTATCATCACCTGAGTGAAGATGTCAGCACCACATTAGTGCACCCTTTCATTTATGACTCTAATCCTCATTAATAACAAAGCGCCATGTCAGTGCACATTCTATTTTAATATTACAGTGAACTCCAAAGTGCACACAATTAGCCTACTTTTCCTTAACACCGTGCTTCTCCTGGGTGGCTACATGTGCCTTTTTAAAAACTTATTCTTGTACTTCTTCTAGGTGCTACCTGAGGGCCAGGTTTGTGAGAAATAGTTGGCTGCTTATACTCTACAAAAGGGTCATGGGATTGAGGTGGCCCTCATCTCTTGGCATCTTGCTCCTGGCAGGGAAGCACTACTGGATGCATGTATGGAACATGCTCCTGGGCAGCCTGGTCTCGCATCCTACGTTCCACTGGCATGTGAGATATGTGTCCAGAGGTCTAGCATGTACTGCTGTCCTGAGAAGTGGACTACAGCCATCGCCATTGAATTGGGCCCTGGATCTGTGGCTCCAATAATTAGTGGCATGACTGGTCAAATGGTAGGTATCAGATGCTGAAAACTCTGAGACATAGTGGTCACCAAGGTCTGGAAGCCACAATTGATGTTGCACTCCAATGTGTGCCCTATTGTCTCCAGAGCTGCAGTCTGTGCTTCCGTGAAGGTGGAGGCACCAACTGGTCCCTGGCTACTTCTTAGCTGGGGATGAGGTGCCCGCAACAAAGACAAATTTCCGTCTTCTCTTCTCTTCTGCCACAAAGGAGAGCTGCAAAGTCAAACATCACACCTGTCTTATTTGGTGCATTGATAGGCAATAAGTATGTTTTGCCAGCACCATCCACACCCTGAGAACAATATATACAAACAAATTGGAGCCTACTATAATTTATAGTATGAATTTCAATGTATTTTTTTAATTAAGTAAAATACATCATCAGTCCAAACCCACTCCTTAATTTTTACCAAACCTTTTCAATTTCATAAGTACAGTGACAGCAATTGTCAAATAAAACCAGTTAATGCAGTCACATAAAGGAACATTCACTTCAACTTGAAAAACAACTCTAACCAGTATTGAAGCAAATATACTTCATGCAAGACAACAGACAGGCATGCCCCAGAAAGTTCCTTTTCAGGAATATAAAAAAGATTTTAGAAGCTGCATTTTGACGGCTTATTTGCTATTTATAACTTCTTTGGGAAGAGACAGTAAATAAACACTGGAACTCTCAGAAATCAACAACTCAATTCTATTTTTTTGTCTCAAATTTGTGTACAAGTTTGTGTGGGAAAAAAAGCAACTTCTGATTGATTCCAGCTCTACCTTCCAATCTATCTCATTTTGAGAGACTCCAGTCCCACCTTCCAAATGATCTTATTAATCAATACTGACAATCTCCAATGCCAGTGAAAAAGCTGTCAAGCTGATACATGGGATGAGAAGCTGATGTCAGCTTAAAAAGTTGACAGTTAGCATTTATGAGTTGAATTGTTCCTTTCCTCTGGCTGATGAAGATTTAAGGTCTCTTGTGATTTGTTTCTATTTAGTATTTTGCCACTTTATACGTACTTAATAATTCACTGGTCTCATACTGAAAGGAGCTGTGTCTCATTTTATCACAATTATACATCACCATATGACTCACCAGCCACTCTCACTTGCATTAAGTTGATGTTGAAAACATTATTCCTCTAAACAGAACAAACTTTAAGAGGAATGTTGGGATTCATAAGAGAACGAATACAAAGCTCAATGGTCCGAGAAGCTTTCATTTGTACAATTCTTTATGATAAACAGCAGCTGACACCCACATATCACATATGCAGTATGAGGAGCCAGGAGCTGTGTTGGGAAAACAGGCTGACATTGCTTTTCTAAAAAAAAATAGACAATTAGGCACTGGTGTTTAAGAATAATCTTCAATCTTTTTTTCTGTCTACTTTCATTCTGTAAGATTATTTCCTGAAATGGGTGAAGTTGTATTTCCCTTTTTTTGAATAATTCTGCTGAATTGCTTAATTCTTGATTCTCTCTATTATGCAGTTTTATAGAATTCCTTTCAGTAATGCTCTATTAAGTCCATTCAGCTCTGCTTTGTAATATGCTGTCCAATTCAGTTAGAGCACAACTCAGGCTGACTCAACATTTCATTTATGGATCTCATAGATGTGATGCACTACTTATGTGCAGACCACACCAAGATGTAATTACTAACCACAATCTTCCCCCAACAATTCCTCAAGACCAACAAAGACATCATTAACGAGCAGGTTATTGTCTTCTTGGAAATAGTGATAAGAACCTCAGCATTTGTGAGGATTTCATTAATTTAAAGATGTATGTTGTTTCAACGTGCCTGATCATCAGATGTTAAATCAATTTAAAATACCCTAACCAAAAAGACAAACAAACCTTGAGGAATCCAAAAAGAACTTTGAAGTTCAACTTTAAAAAAAACATTTCATCTCTCCTCCCCACCTTAACTTTCTTCTGTACCTGTGCTGGCCCCCTGCATACATGCCGTTCACCTTTATTGAAAGCATGAGATGCTCACATTCACATCCATCTCCATGGCTATTCTTGATCAAACAATGACGGAATGTACTTGAGCAGGCCATGTGACCTATTTCCCTCCTGATCTGATCAGGATCTGATCAAATCTGGAGAACCTGTCCCCGGAGGAACTTCAAGTGTCAAGATGTTTCAATGGGCTTCAAACTCAAATATACAGATGGTTTAATGCACCACTCCAAACAAGTTATTTTAAGTAAGAATGATTTGTAGGAATTCCTCCTGCGTTGTACTTTTTGGATATGATTTGCTCCTGTCTGTACTGTTTAAACTCAACTTCTTCTTAAAGTATGAAAACATTAATTGATACCAAACTGCCATTCAGTAAAAGACTTCAGGAAGACATAGACAGATTAGTGGAATGGGCATAAAGTCTTTTGACAATAGTGTAAAACAGGCATATCGAATTGGCCGCCCGTTATACACCTCTCCCGATTTTCCTTTTCATTTACAACAACAACTTGCACTTACATAGCACCTTTAACACAGTAAATTGTCCCAAGGCTGTTCACAGGAGCGTTATCAAACAAAATTTGACACTGAACCACATAAGGAGATATTAGGACAGGTATCCAAAAGCTTGGTCAAAGAGGTAGGTTTTAAGGAGCGTCTTAAAGGAGGAGAGAGAGATAGAGAGGTGGACAGGTTTAGGGAGGGAATTCCACAGCTTATGACCTAGGCAGCTGAAGGCACTGCCACCACTGGTGGAGCAATGAAAGTTGGGAATGTGCAAGAGGCCAGAATTAGAGGAGCACAGAGATCCCGGAAGGTTGTCGGGCTGGAGTAGGTTATAGGGATTGGGAGGGGCAAAGTCATGTAGGGATTTGAAAAAAAGGCTGTGATGTTTAAAATCGAGGTGTTCCCGGACCGGGAGCCAATGTAGGTCAGCAAGCACAGGGGTGATGGATGATCAGAACTTGGTGTGAGTTAGGATACGGGTAGCAGGAGAGCATTGGAATAGTCAAGTCTAGAGGTAAAAAAGGCATGGATGAGGGTTGCAGCAGCAGATAAGCTGAGGCAGCGGTCTCAGTGGAAAGGAAAAGCGGGAGAGGTGTATAATGGGTGGCTGATCTGATATGACAAGAAACACAAAAAGTTAGCATGCAGATACAGCAAGCAACAAGGAAAGCCAATGACATGTTGGCCTTTATTGCAAGGGGGTTGAAGTACAAGAGTAAGGAAGTCTTACTACAATTGTACAAGGCTTTGGTGAGACCTTATCTGGAGTACTGTGTACAGTTTTGGTCTCCTTAATTATCTAAGGAAGAATATACTTGCCTTAGAGGCGGTCAGCGAAGGTTCACTAGATTGATTCCTGGGATGAGAGGGTTGTCCTAAGAGGAGAGATTGAGTGGAGTTTAGAAGAATGAGAGCTGATCTCATTGAAACATACAAGATTTCGAGAGGGCTTGACAGGGTAGATGCTGAGAGTCTAGAACTAGGGGGCATAGTCTCAGGATAAGGGGTCGGCCATTTAAGACTGAGATGAGGAGGAATTCCAGCCCACTTGAGATAAAAGCCAACATTCCATTAGCCTATTTGATTACTTTTTGTACCTGTGCAATAGCTTTTAGCGATTTGAGTATCTAAACACCAAAATCCCGTTGCTCCTCCACAGTTTCTAGTCTCTCGCCATTTAGAAAATATTTTGATTTGTCTTTCTTGGCTCCAAAGTGATGACCTCACACTTCCCCACATTGAACTCTATCTGCCACAGTTTTGCCCACTTACTTAATATGTGTATGTCCCTTTGATTTTTCTGCTCCGATCTACACAACTTACTGTGCCTTCTAACAGTGTCATCTGCAAACTTGGATGTACAACTCTCTATTCCTTCATCCAAGTGAATTGGGTTCTACAATGGGCGGATGATTCATTCCGCCAGGTTACCAGCCTGATGGCAAAGTTGAAAATTACCCCAATATCTCATTGGTTAGACAGAACAGTATTCCCATTCATGTCTTGCTTGTTGCCCATTAATTAAACTGCATAATAATTTAATCATTCTAGCAAGTTTATACAAAAAACAGAATAAAATCCCTGAAACTCCTCTGATTGCATCCTAGTCAATGATAACGAATTGTAATAATTCTGTAAATTACAGCATTAGCAGAATGCATCTGGTAAATTTGTGACTGAGCATTTAGGGAAGGCATTAGCCCTGCTTGAGATGAACTTTATAATGCACACGCTTAGTTCACAGAGTGATTCAAAGTGACTGGTTGACGTATTTTAGTCAGGTTGTAACAATTGATTTGTTTAACTAATGATTTAATACTTGTATGGGAAATCATTAAACTTGTAATTAACAGTGCAAATTATGACTCAGCAGCAACCACTTCAGAGACAGATATTATGTCAAATTCTAAGCAGACAAGATTCGATCCTTGCTCTTTTCAGTCAAGATTTAAACTTGGTGCAAACAGGTTGTTATATTTACATTTAGTGCACTGTGCATGTCTGACTTGCTTCTGTTAAGGAAGTTTATTCCCTCTGCTAGGTGTTTTATTTATTTTGTACTATGAGCAATTGGAAACATTATTCAAATTAAACTTTCTATTACTGATGGGCTCTTAAAGCAAATTAATATTTTTTAAATGTAGCTTTTACTTAATTTATATAAATCCCTTTGTATTTGATCCTATAAACTGACCTATACTACAGAAATGGGTAATGACTAGAACCACTAGGAAGAAACAGCATCAATTTATTATAGTCCCAATTGTTTTCTATAATGATAATTCCTCCCAAGCACGAGTGTAATTTCTTCAATAAAATAATTCCAAAGGTTATTTGTTTTGTACTGAAGTTTTCTCTGCATATGTATTTGCTTTATTCCTCTTTGATTGAACTGTTGTTCCATGAGAACACAATGGGCTGAATTTCCCTCTGCATTACTGCCCAATTTCAGGCGGTTTCAGGGCAGTCGGAAGAGGGAAATGGGTTGGTGAGGCACACCCTTGAATTCCTTGGGCTATCCCAAATATTATCTGCCATATATAAATAGCATTTAAATACTGTCATGACAACAGCTAACTGATTTGCCACCATTACCACCTCTGGCCTGCCCATCACTAGGAATTTCAGTATGTAATAGTTGTTCAACAATATTTGGCCTGTCTAATTCTATTTAAAGAGAACTTTCATAAGATATTTAAATTACCATAACTTTGATTCTGACTAATCGTTGAGAATAATTTTGTTTTCTTTCTTCATCCAATACTTCTGTGTATATCAGAAAATCAGGTGGGTTAGAGCATGTATCTGTCAGGGAATCCGTCTGATTTTCCTCCATTTACAATTAATAGAGGAAAATTAGACAGATTCCTTTACAGGTGTGTGTTCCGACCACCTGATTTTCCAATATTCATTGTGCCCAAGTGATCCAAAGGACCTGGGCACAGACCCAGGACACTCTCCCCTACCAGCTTTGCTAAATATGCTATGTTAACTTCATTCATGTTGAAACACATCATTCTGCTTTTGGAATTACTTTTGCAGAATGTTGCCATAACAGAAACTGATGTGCAGCTCCTCTTCCTCCCCAGTGAGGAATTGTATTATCAAATGTACATTGAGGCTGGACACTTGCAGCATAATGGAGAAAACTAAGTGCTGTTACTCTGAGCAGAGAATCACTCAAAGACACAGTGCCACTTTGCCTTCAAGTCTGGATAAACAATGGATCAAACAGTTGAGTCTGATTCTAGTGATCATTAGGCCAGAATTCGCAGAAAAAATAACGGCATGTGAATGAAGCAATCCGTTAATAATATGCAAATTGGTCAGCAACTTGTGGCAAGGAAGAGATCCCCCCTGAATTGCGAATCGCCACAAGTTGCTGGATAATTTGTGACCCAGACATTAGCTTCGCGAAATGGGCTTCGCACCCTTAACCTCCCCGTGAGTTTTATGAAGTTGCTACATTTGCACATTAATTGCTCATTAAACTCGCCACAGAAAGTTAAGTCTAGTAATTAACAGCGTATGTACCTTTAACAATGTGATAATTGTTAATAACTGCCAATCAACCTCTCTTGCTGAGAAAGTAAACAATTGAAAATGTGGAGTTTCATTCCTTCAGGTAGTGAATTGTTGGAGTTTTTTCAAATTTTAAGTTTTCATTTTATTTCCCTTACTTTTCCTTTCTGTCTCTTTTTTCTCTCTCTCTTAATCCAATCTTTCTTTCCCTCTCTTTATTTCTCTTTCTGCACCTGATTTGACATTGAATTCACCCACTCTAATTCACCCTCCTTCTCAGTCCTTCCTCTGTTTATTTCTCAATCCTTTAATCTCATTCGTTAAGGAGATCCACTGTTGGTCCTGTCATGAAACCAAGATCCCACTCCATTATCATTGGCACTTCCAGCAACTTAAAGGGCTATCATTTGTTTGAGCTGAAGGGTGTAGAAATATGTCTAACTAAGGGGGCAAGCTGCGAGATGCCCCACTCCAGCAAATTCTGGGCCCTGTCTTTACAGCTTTTGGGGCTGATTTCCACTTTTGGACGTCCGCCCAGTGAAGTGTGCCAGCCATCCATCCGTCAAGTGGGCGAGGAAAACCCCAGCCATTTTGAACTCAGGCTTCATTTAAATCTCTCTGGCAAGCTGTATGCCCTCGATGGGCATCTCACTTGCTCTGGGCCCAATTTGAGGCTGTTACCACACCACCGATTTGGCCGGGTGAAAATCAGGGCCAGTTTTCACTTTCGATAGTGGTGGAAAACTGACAGTAGTGGATTGGCCGCCTGTTATGGGCAACCCCCACCCCGATTTTATAATTGGGGGGGGTGGGAGGGGGAAGAGTATAACGGGTGGATGATCTGCAACTGCCATGTTTTCCATCCGCGCCCAAAATAAACATTACTCTCATTGATCGGCTGTCAGAGGGAAAGGGTGAAGTTAGTTTGAGAACTACGGAAACTTGATGAGAATCGGAAAACGGGCAGAATTGTTTGGTAAACATTAAGGAGAAGGAAGAGGAGTAGCACTAGGAGGACAAAATATCTCTTTAAATTGCCAGTATCAAGAATTACAATTAAATGGAACACCAAACACTGGAGAAAATGAGAGGATAAATAATTATATAAAATAACAAATGTTACAAACTGACAAATCAAGGATGTATAGAACAAGGAGTGTTGATCAAGTATTGTACAAACAAAATAAAGTTAGTAACTGTCCTTCCTTAAGTAGATTTTTCTTTTTGTTCATGACAAATGCAGAATGTTACAGATCATTTCCAAGAAGGAGTGGGATAAAAATGAACATACAATCAATCGTGTGAGGCCTAGTAAGTACAGCAATCAATCTCATCCATGTTCCTGCCTTCTGAAACAACTTGCCTCTTCATAGAATACTATAGTAACACTATGGGTGTTAAGTTGAATAGGGCCCGAAACCGGGCATGGGTATTGCAATCCGCGATTAACCTGCGCCCAGTGCTTCCATCGCAGGCAGGATGAGACATTCGTCCTGCTTCAGTTCTCACCTGAAAGCAATGGTCCAAATCAGCGTTGCCATGAGGATTCAAGGACACTCACACTTTTCACCAGCAGGGGGAGCCCCAATCTCAATGTCTCTCTGACAGCCTGCCAAAATCTCTTAAAGGTAGCCGGTACCTGTTATTTGCTAAAAATAACAGTCTGCTGTCTGCACGGAGTCTGAACGGAGATCAGACATTGCACACGTAAAACACAGTTGCAGGTTCCGTCCCTATGTTTACAAACTGTTGAGTTATATTAAAACATTGAATAAAGGTTGCGCACCACTAAATCCCACATCCTCCAATCTGCATCAGCGTGCATCAGCAGAGAACCTTGGTGCACGCTCTCTCGCAGGCCTGGTACCAACTTGGGCCGGCAGATTGGTGAGGTCTGGCATGCAGATTGGCGGATGTGGGATTTAGTGGTGTGCAAGAGGTGGACAGAAGGAGGGGCATCCTATATCCGCAAGGGGGTGGGGCAGGGAAGGGGGAAGGTGGGGGTCATATGCTCAACAGGCAGTGGGAGGCATGAGGGGAGTCAATGTCAGGCGCATAGCACCACGAACATGGATGCAGTGCAGGAAGAAGTTCAATGCTTTGACGCGAGTGGTCAAGGTGAGGGAGGTCAATTGTCAAGTGGCATCACCTACCAACTGCACCATTAGCTGCATCCACTGCTCCGTGCACTACACCCCCCTTCACACACCTACCAACAAACTCTTCCAATCAGATGCTTCCTCTCACCCTTACACATTACCGCTGTTGCAAGCCGCACAGCCACAACTCACAGGCCACACACTCTAGCAGCTATTCAACCATGACAGGCACATCACCCAGACACACATCCCGCTTTCTTGCAGGAGAAGATGGTGCATAACAAGAGGCAGCAAGTGACAGTGGCATTTAGCCCCATGAGCCTGTACCAACATTCAATGAGATCATGGTTAATGTGTGACCTAACTCCATATACCCACCTTATTCCAATATCTCTTAATACCCTTGGTTCACAGAAATCTATCAATCTCAGATTTAAAATTCACAATTCAGCTAGCATCAACTGCCGTTGGCAGACGAGCGTTCCAAACTTCTCCCACCCTTTGCATGTAGAAGCATTTCCTAACTTCACTCCTGGACGTCCTGGCTCTAAATGTTAGGCTATGTCCCCTCGTCCTAGTATTCAAGTATAGGAGACCTCCAAAAATAGTTACAAATGCATCAGTAGCCAGAAGCAATAATCCAGCAACTAACCTGTAAATCCTGCATGGTCCCTTTAAATAGCATTGGTGTGGGGTCCTCCAGGCACTCTAAGATATGTTCAGATGGTCTTGGTTAAGATTGTGTATTGAGTGGTGCATCAAGTCCCAAAATGGTGTCTATCACTTTAAATCAGCGTTGCACACTGATCAAACACATTTTCTCCTTACTTTACATGCTGCCGGCATTCATTATTTGCACATGCACTAAACCATTTTCCAAGATGGCATCCGGCGCACTTCACGCTAGAAGTGGCATACGCATCCAAGATGGCATCTTTGGTCCTCGGAAGGCCGCGTAGCGCCGATACAACGGGCGCTAGACAACCCAATTTCTAGCCCTATATTTCTTTCATGTTAAAATGTTAATAGAGATGGAGTGATTGCTGACAGCTCCGATGTGAATGGGCTGCCTAGTGTGGTAGTGAATTATAGAGACCAAGAGAGTCCCTAGTTCGAATCCCTAGTCTGTGCCAAGGCCACTAATCTCAGACAGAAGTAGTGCTACAATTGGCTTCAATTTTCTCAAGCTCTGGAGACGAAAATTGCCAGGGTTTCCCTCTGTGCTCACTGTTCTATGAAACCTACAGGAAAGCATGTAGGTTAATATAAAATGGGGACAGGATTGAATTTTGATATGGTGTTCTTTCATGGTCAAACAACCTCCTCATACCTAGGTTCAAATGAAGAAAGGTTGGTGAGGTATTGGAGATCTGTAACATCATACCCCAGCATGAGTCACAACCTTGAGGTAGTGAGAACTGTCTGGGATTAAGCCCAAAATGATACTGAATCTTTCAGTACTGAGCAATCCAGCACGGGGATTAGCATCTGAGACATGGATACTGACCCCTGCTCAGCTCGAGGGCAGCTCGTCAGAGACACATCATCAGATACGTCATCTGTGTGGGTCCTTTTGGACCATGCGTTTTCCTGAGGCTGCTTGTGTATTTTGCGAATAATAATGTATTAATTTCATCACTAGATCTATTTACCGATATTTCATAAAAGCACTCTGCAGAAGCCTCTTTTAATATAAAGTACTTCCCCCCAAACTGTAATTCCAAGTTAAAACTGAAATGTTCCAGCTGTAACCAATGTTTAGGGCTGTTTTGCTTTACTTTACTCTCATCTGAAACATACCTTTACAACAGATGTTTTTAGTTTGAATGAATTGATTTTTTTTGCCTTCATGAAAGAAGTTCCAAAGAATGGGAAAGGTATTTAAAAAGTCATTAAATCTGGTTTAACAAGACTGGGTAACACCCTACATCATTCATTGAATAAATTTACTTCTTATAGCCAAATATATTGGGTTAATTTGGATAAACATGATTTACATTAAAAGAAATTAACATAGAAGCTCAGATTTGAAAAGGAATTCTTGCTAGCGTATGGTGTTGTGACTTTGCCTGCTGGGGAAAACTGTTCACTGAACTCATGAGGCTGCAGAAATGTTTGTAAGATTTTTAATATTTCAGATACTTTGAACTAGTGGACAGTTTTCATTTGCTGCATTGAAAATATGAAATCCATAAATTCATTCCGTGTTGGGCAGTGTGATAAAAATGTAGTACTGTCTATCTTACTTTGGCTTGGTGGCTGTTCCTTTAAATTATGTCACAAAACATAAGGGGGGCCATTTTAATTTTGGGTGCAGATCAAGTAGGCAGTGGGCAGAGCCATTGCACTGCACACCCAACAGTGCCAGCGAGAGTCCTGAACCATTTTCATGGTTGGGCTGTATTTGAATACTTTCAGCGAACTACCAATTGCTGAAGGAGCACTGACAAGCAGCTCGCCGATCGGGGGAGATGGGAAATCTGGCAGCTCCTCCATGAAACTGAGCTGAAAGTAGGTCCTTAAAGGGAGAGAGGCAATCCTGGGGAGGGGCACATAGGGACCGGCAAGAGATGAAAAGAGCATTTATGCTCCTCCTGGCCTCACAAAAATCATTGGAAAAACTTACCTGCAATGTTTGTGGGGCATTAAGTCATTAAGCCAAGACCATAAATTGTCTCAGGAAAGTAATTACAATCTAATGTTTGTGGTGCTGTGTCCGTGGTTGATGCAGGGACTGGTCAAAAAAATATCCTCAATCCCTGCACTGAATAAACTATGTGAACAAAACATGGAATAACAAGTTTGCACTGAACTATTTCTGCACACTTCCTCATGTTTCTCTCTGACAGCTTTATGTAGCATAATATTGGAGTAAAGTCCTAAATTATAGCTTTATACCAGAAGGGGGTGCAAGTAGTCCTTGTTTTATTTTTCAATTCAATCTGGAGCCTTATTATTCTTTAAAATCAGCTTTAGCTGATTGGGTCCATCTCCAATTCTTCAAGGGGCAGTTGAATTAGAATTCTATCTACGTGGGGAAAACGTTGATTCCAAATCTTTCCCTAAACCAGGACACTGAGGCTAATTGTTATGCATCTCAGCCATCTTGGCCGAAATTAGTTAACTGGGCCTTCCTGGATTGTATGGCTCAGCTACTTGCTAGATAGACAACCTGAGCCATCAGGGGAGTGAATCATGCATAGTAGTTCACTACCATTCCATTAGCTGATTTATTCTTCTCCATATTACACTTCGTCCAGTAGTTTTACATAACATAAAACCTGTTTGATGCATGTTGTGATGTAAGTAGCCTCCATTTTAAGCACACATTGAGATGGCTGGTTTAATGGATTAGTGCTTCAGTCTTCTCAGCCCTGTTTTTGTGATCAGACACTACCTTGGCATTAATAGTGGTAGCTCTGGTTCCCTGATGGCAATATATCTGCAGTCAATGACTCCCTGAAAGCGAGGGAAGCCAGCCACTGCTGCAAATCCTCAAGTTCTCTCCTGTTAACTGTTGAGGTCACTGGGGAAGGTGATTGACTGGTTAGCTCTGGCAAACAGGGCATTGGTTACCTGCTTAATACAGCCGTGTATTGCAGACTGGAAAATACGGGTGATGTCCTCTGTAGCAGACCGGAAGCAGCCATTGGCAAAGAAGTTAAGGGCTGTGGTGTCTTTGACAGTCACTGGCAAAGCATGGGCCCATAGTCTAGCAGGCAGCAGATCCTGTTGCAGGAGGCTGCGGAGGTCTGCAACAGCCTACTTGGAGATGCACTGCAACTTCAGATAGATTCAAGTGACTCTTGGCCTGTACACACCTGGCTGCCACTGGTGCTGGTTTCTGAGCCTGCTGCTGCTACTGCTGTTCCTGTTCCTCCATCCAAATGAAACTGGCAATAATAGAACCCATGATAAGCAGATAAGCCCCTCTTGATCTTCTTGATCTTTCTTCCCCTTCACTTTCCTCTGACCCCATCCCTCCCTCCAATCACACCCTTTGTCGAGTTTTCACTATCCCCTCTGATCTTCCCCCCCTCTGACCCAGAACGATAAGTTCTCAGCAAAGGCATTAGCTTCATCTCTTCACGCCCCCCCCCCAAATGAATTTCGAGCTCGACATGATGCTGAGCTTTTCGCCTCCATGCCCACTTCTTTGGTCAAGAGTCTTCTCCCTTTCCCCCATCTTCAGAATTCTCGTTCCACCTGGACCTCTCCCTCTGGCCTCTTACCCTCTTTTGATCTTTTCATTGCGAATGCCGGCATGACATCAGCCCTCCCAATTTCTCTACTCCCCTCACTCACTTTAACCTACCTCCCTCTGAACTCGCAGCACTCCGTTCTCTCAGGTCCAACCCTGACATTGTCTTTAAACCTGCTGACCAGGGTGGTGCTGTTGTTGTGTGGTGAACGGACCTCGACCTCGCGGAGGCTGAATGCCAACTCTCCGACGCCTCCTCCTGCCTCCCCCTGGACCATGACCCCACCGCCAAATATCAAGCCACAGTTTCCCAGACCGTCACTGACCTCATCTCCTCTGGAGATCTTCCCTCCACGGCCTCCAAACTCATAGTCCCCCAACCCCACAGAGCCCGCTTCTACCACCTTCCCAAGATCCACAAATAAGACTGCCATGGGAGACCGATCGTTTCAGCCTGTTCTTGCCCCACGGAACTTATTTTCTCCTATCTTGACTCTATTTTTTCTCCCCTTGTCTGGTCTCTTCCAACCTACATCCGCGACTCTTCTGACGCCCCTCTCCACTTTAACAGTTTCCAGCTCCTCAGTCCTAACAGTCTCCTATTCACCATGGGCGTCCAGTCCCTCAACACCTCCTTCCCCCACCAGGACAGCCTGCGGGTCCTCCGCTTCTTCCTTGAACAGAGGCCCAACCAGTCCCCATCCACCACCACCCTCCTCCACCTGGCTGACCTTGTTCTTACATTGAACAACTTCTCCTTTGACTCCATTCACTTCCTCCAAATAAAAGGTGTCGCTATGGGAACCCGTATGGGTCCCAGCTCTGCCTGCCTTTTTGTGAGATGCATGGAACATCCCTTGCTCCAGTCCTACTCAGGTCCCCTCCCTCACCTCTTTTTCCGGTACATTGATGACTGTATCGGTTCTGTTTCCTGCTTTCTCCCCGAACTGGAAAATTTCATCAACTTTACTTCCAATTTCCACCTTTCCTTCGCCTTCACATGATCCACCTCCGACTCCTCCCTTCCCTTCCTCGACTTCTCTATCTCCATTTCTGGGGATAAGCTGTCAACCAATATCTATTATAAGCCACTGACTCCCACAGCTACCTTGATTACACTTTCTCCCACCCCGGTTCCTGTAAGGACTCTATTCCCTTCTCCCAGTTTCTCTATTCTGACGATATCACCTTCCGCACCAGTGCTTCCGATATGTCTTCCTTTTTCCTCAACCGAGGATTCCCCTCCACTGTAGTTGACAAGTCCCTCGATCATGTCCGTCCTATTTCCCGTACTTCTGCCCTCACCCCTTCCCTTCCCTCTCAGAACCATGATAGAGTCCCCCTTGTCCTCACCTTCCATCCCACCAGCCTCTACATTCAATGTATCATCCTCCACCATTTCCGCCATCTACAGTACGATCCCACCACCGAATACATCTTCCCTTCCCCTCCCCTTTCAGCATTCCAAAGGGACCGCTCCCTTCATGACACCCTGGTCCACTCTTCCATCACCACCCCCAACACCCGCTCTCCTCCCCATGGCACCTTCCCGTGTAAGCGCAGGAGATGCAACACCTGGCCCTTCACCTCCTTCCTTCCCACCATCCAGGGCCCCAAATGCTCCTTCCAGGTGAAATAGCGGATTACTTGTGCTTCTTTCAATTTAGTATACTGTATCCGCTGCACACAATGCGGACTCCTCTACATTGGGGAGACCAAAGTCAGACTGGGTGATCATTTGGCTGAACACCTCCGCTCTGTCTGCAAACGTGACCCTGACGTGCCACTCGCTTGCCATTTTAATTCCCCTTCCCACTCCCACTCTGACCTCTCTGTCCTCGGCCTCTTACACTGTTCCAATGAAGCTCAACATAAGCTTGAGGAACAGCACCGCATCTTTCGTTTAGGCATTTTACAACCTTCTGGACTCAACATTGATTTCAATAACATCAAATCATAACCACTGCTCTCATTTTTTCGGTCAGCTAGTGCTGGTAATGGTTCTGCTGCTGCCATTTACAGCTACTCCTGATCAATCTTTTGCTTCTTAACCTGTCCCATTACCACTTTCCTAGCCTTGCACCATCATCCCTTTTAGTTTTAATCACTCGTGCCCTCCACCCTACCACAGACCTTCCCTTTTGTTCTTTCCTCCCCTCCTCTCCCTCCCCCCTTTCCCTGGTTCTGTACTTGCTTAAAAACTTTAACTCTCTTAACATCTTCCAGTTCTGACGAAAGATCTTCAACCTGAAACGTTAACTCCGTTTCTTTCTCCACGGATGTTGCCTGATTTGCTGAGCTTCTCCAGCATTTTCTGTTTTTATTTCAGATTTCCAGCATCCGCAGTATTTTGCTTTTGATAAGCAGATAAAGTTCACTGAGGGTAAATGAGGCAAGCAAAGTAAGAAAGAAGTGATTGGAAAGCTGCAAGCTTTTCTGGCAATCCAAACAGCACGATGGCATTCAGATCCTGATGAGAGCCCCTTTAAATACTGCATCAATGGCTCTGAGAGACCAATCCCGTTTTACTGATGGGTTGGGCACTGGATGGGACATCCGCGATTTTGCATTAAAATGGTGTTGGGATCCTAATTGCATCATAGAACCCCGATTTGCATGTATTCGGTGCCTTGGTTGACACTGAAAACTGCGCAGTTAAAACGGTGGTCAGCGAGAACGCATCAGAAACAGAGCAGTAAGTACTCTGCAGTGATTTTAACCGCCCGTTCACCCGTTCCCACTGTGGACAGGGTTAAAATCACCTCTTAACATTCAATGGTATTTAATTATTTGTAGTAATTGGAGTGGCAGCTGGGACCCATAAATGATCCATCATAACTGGTTTAAGCAAAACGCACATGTGGTATCAGTACTTTTTCTCCACAAATGGTGTAACATACACATATGTTAGAAATCAGCCTATTTACTGCTCGAGTGTTTTATAGCACTGGACTAGTTTAGTAAGTGTGCTCTCTATAAAAGAGAGAAAAAAATCAGTTTCTGCTGTTCACTCTCTCTATTTTCTTCTACTCATGTGTCTCATGTTAACGTTTTAGTGTGAGTGTTTAAAGGGATCATGATTTCAATTTTACTCTGGAGGAATTAACTTTTTTTTTCCTGTTTTCTTTAAACCGAGTAGGAACAGCCAGTGCGAAATTGAATGATTTCCTTTGCCTCTGGAGTTAGATGTGGAGATGCCGGTGATGGACTGGGGTTGACAATTGTAAACAATTTTACAACACCAAGTTATAGTCCAGCAATTTTATTTTAAATTCACAAGCTTTCGGAGGCGACCTCCTTCCTCAGGTGAACGATGTGGAAATGGAGTTAGAGGTAGGGAGATCATGCTGAAGGGGTAGATTAGAATAATTGGGACAACAGCTACTGACCCATCACCTGATTTTCCTTTTAGGAAATGCTGACAAAGACAAAAACAGCTGGAGGTTGGCCTCAATGCAGCACTGTCTCTCAGATTGCCACAGCAGAACTAGAGTTCAGCTGGAGCCTCTTCTCGTTGCCACGGCAATGGATTCCTGTTTACAATTGGTTGGCATTCAGCTACATATTCAACACGCACTTACAGCAGAAAAGCTAAAAAACTATATTTTATGCCTTACTACCTGTCACCATTGAGTCACTCATGCAAACTTCCTGTTCTCTGATACAGTAGTTTCAAAGTAGATTTGTCACATAGGGCACCAGTGGCCAGATAATTACAAATTCTCCATCTGGCAGTTAACCAATAATGAAAATTCACAAAAACATTTGAAACCGATTATCACCTGTCCAATGCCAAATCCAGATCATTTAAAAAATAGTTTTGATTTCATACTGGTGGAGTTCTTTCAGTGTTTTATTTTAGCCCCTGCGGACCAACACTTTGAAACTACAGAGGAAGTTTTCCTGGGTCTGCACCCAGGATTGCCTGGACGCAATGAATATCAGAAAATCTGGCAGATTCCTTTACAGACGTACACTCTGGACTGCCCAATTTTCTGATATTCACTGCACCCAGGCAGTCCAGTGTGCCTGGGCAAAAACCCAGGAAAATCTTCTCTTTTATTTTTCCATAGACTACACTGAGTGAAAAAATAAATCAGGAACAGTGTGCCGCAGTTACTAGAGATCAAAAATAGTAAATGCTATTAAATACTGCATTTCTTGCTATGCAAAATCTTTCTCGTACCCTTGCATAAAATCGGTGCTTTGTTATCATTATCGTTATCATTATGTAGGTCATTTGGGATTTGGTGCCTTTCATGTTCTCATCTGACTAAATATTGAAACTAGTTGTAAACTCACAACTACTGCCTGCCTGTTAGCTGATCCCCTTTAAAACAATCTTACCCAGTGAAGGCACTAGCCTATTTTGATAATTTATTCTGATGGAAGCCTCACATCAAAAGTGGCATAACCCATCTTTTCTCTTTAAAGACACTGGGGGTAATTTCAACTTTGGCTGATGGTTTAAATTGGGCGATATGGAATTGGCCACCCGTTATAAACACCGCCCGATTTTTCCTTTCATTGACTTCAACAAAAGGAAAATGAGGCGTGATGTATAATGGGGGGCTAATTCTATATTTTACACCATCCCCCAAACATAGAATTATCTCCACTGACTGACCTGCTGTGTAGTTCCAGCATTTTCTATTTTTATTTTAGCTTATTAGCATTTGCAGCTTTATTGTTTCTCATTTGTACTTTTTTGAAGAATTCATTAATCAATTATCACTAACATTGCATTAGCAAATGCTAACCGCTGTTACTGACTGTTTACAGTTGGTTTCAGGAAGCTCGGGTTCTGGTAACTGGCCAGGGAAAGCAATCATTCCTACAAAGGCAATCTTAAACCTGTCACGAAGAATGACGATGCATTAAAACATAAATTCAAGAAAAATCTTTTAGTGCAGATAATTTAAAATGCTTTATGAGAGTTGAAAAAAACAAGGTCAAGACATGGAAAACTTATAAATATATCTGAAGTATTGAAAGTTTCAATGGCAGAAAATTGTCTGGTATGGAAAATTACTTCACAAATCCACCAAAATGAACAATCGGCCATGGAGAAATATTTCCTCTATGTGCTAAGTGTTGCAAAATACAAAGAGGAAATTCCACATAAGTGCTCCCAGCAACTACACAGAGAACTATAGATACCTGCGAGTGAGTTACAGGCAGGATTCTAATGCAAGAGTTTGAATAGTTTATATATACAGAATAATGGATACCCGAGACTGTTACAGGCCACAGTCTGATTGACGACCTAAGATGGTTTACATACAGAGTAATGGACACTTGAGAGTGAGCGTCTGGCTCTAATTTAGTAAGGGTTTGGATGGCTTACATATAAGGGATGACTTTATGAGCCAGGGCTCCAGCAGAGAGCTTCACTCAATGGGAGCATGGATTGGAAAATCAGGGCTACAGTGTTGTACTCAATCTTCAACCTACAGTTTCAGCATGTAATGATCCCTGCTGGATGTATAAGCATTGGAAACATTCCTATTGGGTAATGGAGACATGGGAGTGACTATAGATCCAATATTTCTCTACCTCCAACTCTCTAACTCGATCGCTACCAGTATGTCGCCCAAAAAATTCCAGCCATTTTTAATATACTGTCACATTGCTCAGGGTGAGTCAGATGCTTTATTAAAAACAGGGCATGTTGAATAATTACTTTGCGTCAGTATTTACAGTAGAAAAAGAGGACAGCATGCTGGAAATTCCCAAAAAACTAATATTGAATCGGGGACAGAGACTCACTAAAATTAACATAAGCAAAGCAACAGTAATGAAGAAAATAATAGCACTAAAGAGTGACAAATCCTCAGGACCAGATGGTTTCCAACCCAGGGTTTTAAAGGAAGTAGGTGAGCACATTGCCGATGCCCTAACTATAATCTTTCAAAGTTCTCTAGATTCAGGAACTGTCCCTCCAGATTGGAAAATTGCACATGTCACTCCACTTTTTAAGAAAGGAGAGAGAGGGAAACCAGGGAATTATAGACCAGTGAGCCAAACATCTGTTGTGGGGAAAATGCTGGAGTCTATAATTAAGGATAGGGTGACTGAACACCTCGAGAATTTTCAGTTAATCAGAGAGAGCCAGCATGGATTTGTGAAAGGTAGGTCGTGCCTGACAAACCTGATTGAATTTTTTGCAGAGGTGACGAAAGTAGTGGACAGGGGAATGTCAATGGATGTTATTTATATGGACTTCCAGAAGGCATTTGATAAAGTCCCACATAAGAGACTGTTAGCTAAGATAGAAGCCCATGGAATCAAGGGAAAAGTACAGACTTGGTTAGGTAGACTTGGGTACGGTAGCATAGGGTCATGTTACTGGGCTAGTAATCCGGAGGCCTGAACTAAAATCCAGAGTCATGAGTTCAAATCCCGCCACGGCAGCTGGTGAATTTAAATTCAATTAATTAAATATAAAAAAAAATCTGGAATTAAAATACTAGTATCAGTAATGATGGCCATGAAACGACCGGATTTTCGTAAAAACCCATCTGGTTCACTAATGTCCTTTAGGGAAGGAAGCCTGCCGCCCTTACCCGGTCTGGCCTATATGTGACTCCAGACCCACAGCAATGTGGTTGATTCTTAATGGCCGAGCAAGCCACTCAGTTGTAAAATCTCATTACGAAAAGTCATAATAAGAATAAAACCGGACGGACCACTAGGCACCGGACACGACGACGGGAAAACACCAAGCCCAGTCGACCCTGCAAGGTCCTCCTTACAAACATCTGGGGACTTGTGCCAAAATTGGGAGAGCTGTCCCACAGACCAGTCAAGCAACAGCCTGACACAGCCATACTCACAGAATCATATCTTTCAGCCAACGTCCCAGACTCTTCCATCACCATCCCTGGGTATGTCCTGTCCCACCGGCAGGACAGACCCACCAGAGGTGGCGGTACAGTGATATACAGACAGGAGGGAGTGGCCCTGGGAGTCCTCAACATTGACTCTGGACCCCATGAAATCTCATGGCATCAGGTCAAACATGGGCAAGGAAACCTCCTGCTGATTACCACCTACCGTCCTCCCTCAGCTGATGAATCAGTCCTCCTCCATGTTGAACACCACTTGGAGGAAGCACTGAGGGTAGCAAGGGCACAAAATGTACGCTGGGTGGGGGACTTCAATGTCCATCACCAAGAGTGGCTCGTTGGCACCACGACTGGCCGAGTCCTGAAGGACATAGCTGCCAGACTGGGCCTGCGGCAGGTGGTGAGCGAACCAACACGAGGGAAAAACTTACTTGACCTTGTCCTCACCAATCTCCCTGTCGCAAATGCATCTGTCCATGACAGTATTGGTAGGAGTGACCACCGCACAGTCCTCGTGGAGATGAAATCCCGTCTTCGCACTGAGGACACCATCCAACGTGTTGTGTGGCACTACCACCGTGCTAAATGGGACAGATTCAGAACAGATCTAGCAGCTCAAAACTGGGCATCCATGAGGCGCTGTGGGCCATCAGCAGCAGCAGAATTGTATTCCAGCACAATCTGTAACCTCATGGCCCGGCATATTCCTCACTCTACCATTACCAACAAGCCAGGGGATCAACCCTGGTTCAATGAGGAGTGCAGAAGAGCATGCAAGGAGCAGCACCAGGCGTACCGAAAAATGAGGTGCCAACCTGGTGAAGCTACAACTCAGGACTACATGCATGCTAAACAGCGGAAGCAACATGCTATAGACAGAGCTAAACGATTCCACAACCAACGGATCAGATCAAAGCTCTGCAGTCCTGCCACATCCAGTCGTGAATGGTGGTGGACAATTAAACAACTAACGGGAGGAGGAGGCTCTGCAAACATCCCCATTCTCAATGATGGCGGAGTCCAGCACGTGAGTGCAAAAGACAAGGCTGAAGCGTTTGCAACCATCTTCAGCCAGAAGTGCCGAGTGGATAATCCATCTCAGCCTCCTCCCGATATCCCCACCATCACGGAAGCCAGTCTTCGGCCAATACGATTCACTCCACGTGATATCAAGAAACGGCTGAGTGCACTGGATACAGCAAAGGCTATGGGCCCTGACAACATCCCAGCTGTAGTGCTGAAGACTTGTGCTCCAGAACTAGCTGCGCCTCTAGCCAAGCTGTTCCAGTACAGCTACAACACTGGCATCCACCCGACAATGTGGAAAATTGCCCAGGTATGTCCTGTCCACAAAAAGCAGGACAAATCCAATCCGGCCAATTACCGCCCCATCAGTCTACTCTCAATCATCAGCAAAGTGATGGAAGGTGTCGTCGACAGTGCTATCAAGCGGCACTTCCTCACCAATAACCTGCTCACCGATGCTCAGTTTGGGTTCCGCCAGGACCACTCGGCTCCAGACCTCATTACAGCCTTGGTCCAAACATGGACAAAAGAGCTGAATTCCAGAGGTGAGGTGAGAGTGACTGCCCTTGACATCAAGGCAGCATTTGACCGAGTGTGGCACCAAGGAGCCCTAGTAAAATTGAAGTCCATGGGAATCAGGGGGAAAACTCTCCAGTGGCTGGAGTCATACCTAGCACAAAGGAAGATGGTAGTGGTTGTTGGAGGCCAATCATCTCAGCCCCAGGGCATTGCTGCAGGAGTTCCTCAGGGCAGTGTCCTAGGCCCAACCATCTTCAGCTGCTTCATCAATGACCTTCCCTCCATCATAAGGTCAGAAATGGGGATGTTCGCTGATGACTGCACAGTGTTCAGTTCCATTCGCAACCCCTCAGATAATGAAGCAGTCCGAGCCTGCATGCAGCAAGACCTGGACAACATCCAGGCTTGGGCTGATAAGTGGCAAGTAACATTCGCGCCAGATAAGTGCCAGGCAATGACCATCTCCAACAAGAGAGAGTCTAACCACCTCCCCTTGACATTCAACGGCATTACCATCGCCGAATCCCCCACCATCAACATCCTGGGGGTCACCATTGACCAGAAACTTAACTGGACCAGCCATATAAATACTGTGGCTACGAGAGCAGGTCAGAGGCTGGGTATTCTGCGGCGAGTGACTCACCTCCTGACTCCCCAAAGCCTTTCCACCATCTACAAGGCACAAGTCAGGAGTGTGATGGAATACTCTCCACTTGCCTGGATGAGTGCAGCTCCAACAACACTCAAGAAGCTCGACACCATCCAAGATAAAGCAGCCCGCTTGATTGGCACCCCATCCACCACCCTAAACATTCACTCCCTTCACCACCGGCGCACTGTGGCTGCAGTGTGCACCACCCACAGGATGCACTGCAGCAACTCGCCAAGGCTTCTTCGACAGCACCTCCCAAACCCGCGACCTCTACCACCTAGAAGGACAAGGGCAGCAGGCGCATGGGAACAACACCACCTGCACGTTCCCCTCCAAGTCACACACCATCCCGACTTGGAAATATATCGCCATTCCTTCATTGTCGCTGGGTCAACATCCTGGAACTCCCTTCCTAACAGCACTGTGGGAGAACCGTCACCACACGGACTGCAGCGGTTCAAGAAGGCGGCTCACCACCACCTTCTCGAGGGCAATTAGGGATGGGCAATAAATGCCGGCCTTGCCAGCGACGCCCACATCCCATGAACGAATAAAAAAAAAAGGAAGTTGGCTGAGCGAAAGGTAACAGCGAGTAGGGATAATGGGTAGGTACTCACATTGGCAGTATGTGACTAGTGGAGTCCCGCAGGGGTCTGTCTTGAGGCCTCAATTATTCACAATATTTATTAACGACTTAGATGAAGGCATAGAAAGTCTCATATCTAAGTTTGCCGATGACACAAAGATTGGTGGCATTGTAAGCAGTGGAGATGAAAACATAAAATTACAAAGCGATATTGATAGATTAAGTGAATGGACAAAACTGTGGCAAATGGAAATCAATGTGGACAAATGTGAGGTCATCCACTTTGGATCAAAAAAGGATAGAACAGGGTACTTTCTAAATGGTAAAAAGTTAAAAACAGTGGATGTCCAAAGGGACTTCGGGGTTCAGGTACATAGATCATTGAAGTATCATGAACAGGTGCAGAAAATAATCAAGAAGGCTAATGAAATGCTGGCCTTTATATCTAGAGGACTGGAGTACAATGGGGCAGAAGTTATGCTGCAGCTATACAAAACCCTGGTTAGACCGCACCTGGAGTACTGTGAGCAGTTCTGGGCACCGCACCTTCGGAAGGACATATTGGCCTTGGAAGGAGTGCAGCGTAGGTTTACTAGAATGATACCTGGACTTCAAGGGTTAAGTTACGAGGCGAGATTACACAAATTGGGGTTGTATTCTCTGGAGTTTCGAAGGTAAAGGGGTGATCTGATCGAAGTTTATAAGATATTAAGGGAAACAGACAGGGTTGATAGAGAGAAACTATTTCCGCTGGTTGGGGATTCTAGGAGTAGGGGGCACAGTCTAAAAATTAGAGCCAGACCTTTCAGGAGTGAGATTAGAAAACATTTCTACACACAAAGGGTGGTAGAAGTTTGGAACTCTCTTCCGCAAACGGCAAGTGATGCTAGCTCAATTGCTAAATTTAAATTTGAGATAGATAGCTTTTTGGCAACCAAAGATATTAAGGGATATGGGCCAAAGGCAGGTATATGGCATTAGATCACAGATCAGCCATGATCTTATCAAATGGCGGAGCAGGCTCGAGGGGCTGAATGACCTTCTCCTGTTCCTATATTCCTATGATCCTATGTTCCTATGTCACATAGTATTAGGAGAGCCATTGACATATTGGCAGTGGGATGGCCCTGGTAACTGGGAGCACTGGGAAGGGAGCCCATGATCTGGATCACTGGGATGGGGTTCTAGGATCACTTGAAAGGGATGCTCAGAACACTAAGAAGATTCTGGGATTTGAGATCACTAGGAGAGGGATTCTGGGGTCTCGGAGAATTTTGGAAGGAGGTCAAAGGGTCTAGGAGCATTGGGGTTGTCCTGGGATTAGGGAGCACTGGGAATTTGGACTTGAGGTTTGTCAGCACCAAGAGGAAGTCCTGGCATCTTTGGGGTGTGTGGAAAGTCTGAGGAGAGGGTGTCCAGCAGGATTGGGGAAAGAGGTTTAGAGCATTGACAGTCACATAGTCTGTCATTATTGGTGGGGGCAGGGGGAGGGGGGTGGTTTCTGGAATCTAGTCGTACTACAGGAGAGACTTATGAAGGAGGCCGCCCAAACTGTCCCTAGATCCTTCAGACCATCAGATGCCACCTTGCTACCACAATCTCACCCATCAGCCTCCTCCTCCAACTCTTCCGCAGTTCATTTTGGACCCTCAGATCCCTTCCCCCACCAATGTTTTCACCATTGTCAGTGGTTCCTGTCTTTACATTCCTGCACCCTAAATGAATTTAAGGAGAAATGTTTTGCTTCTTAAAACTAATGGATAGATAATCACCATCTTGGGGTGCACAAATTTCTGACATGTGCACCTACCATGCAACAGGAGCACAGAAATGGAAAATTTGTTAATGCGCTATTAGCGGGTTTGTGAAATTATAGGGAGAATTTAAACTCCCTTCGCCTGGCAGAAACCAGGCAGGCAGCAGTTAACATGAAGCATGAGACTTACCTACTGGCCTCCCGCCCCAATCCTACCAACTGCAATTTTAAATTGCAGGCACCAAGGACACTCGCCCAAAGCCAGCGGGGTCCTTGTTTAAATATGCAGATCGGGATCCAATTACATCATTGTGACCCGACTGCAGTCTTAACCCCAGGTCTGCATGGGGGAGCCCTGGTGGCTTCCCTGCCAGGCCAAACCTGATGGGAAGAGGATTCAGGGCCAAACGCAGCCCAGCAAGGTAAGTTATTTTAAATTTTTTGTAGCTTCTTTGGGCCTCCCTTGTCCCGGCTCCCTGTAAAGGGAGGGCAAAGGTTTTACTCTTTACAAGGCCGACCATAAATTCCTGGACTTGGAAGACACCCAGTGTATCAGATCCTTGCCTTTTCCGGGGTGTTATGCTGGAATCCTACCAGTTACAGTGGGAGTCTAGTGGAACCTCTGAGGAAATTTGGGACCACATTGCTTTCCAGAGCTTGTAGTAATATCAGCGCCTGTATCTCTCCAGTCGAAGTTTCACTGAATTGGTCAGTCTCAATCCAATACTAACTAACCTGGTTTTGATAAGCACAATCTAAAAAAATGACTGCCTGTAATTTACTCCCAGTTATCTATTAGTCTCCACATAGCATTTTTTTTTAAGGAGGGAAAAGTTAAGTTAGGTTTGCTAAAATGTCATATTAACAAGTAGAGAGTAACTATTAAATGGTTTTCTCAGTATTGGGTTACATCACTTTTAATTGCCTCACAAATAATACCAGTTAGAATTGTATGAACTAAGCAGCACATTACTCAAAAAAGCAGCATGAAGTGTGCCATTGTATTATCAGATTCTGCCATGAAGTATAAGTTACAATGGAACTATAACTATTATCTTTACATTGTACTTTGATTTCCACAGTAAAAGGGATCTGGTGAATGCAAAGAGGATACTACATGTAGATTTTTCAGCTGATTTATTTGGCATATATTGCAAGGTGTTAATTGTATGTCTTGATCAGAAAGATGACAAGCTAGCAGATCGAGGTGATATTGTATTTGGAAGCAGAAAGGCTGAAGAGCCTTATATTGATTTATATAATGTTAAGATAATTCTATTCTGATTCCAAATCTTTTTCCTGCTGTACTTGCCTATCATCAAGGAAATAAATTTGATGCTGATTTTTAACTGAAGTCAGCAACATCACATTCATTTTAGAATTTGAGTTTGCCAGTTACTTTCAGGTTATTATAATAAAATTATGTTTGTACAAAAGTGTTCCATTCTGATATACAGCCTCTCCAATGAGGATGAAGTTACGTTGATGAGATTATTGCTGAGAGAACAGTTTACACATGCTTAAGACAGTGCCTGGGACATTTTGTCCACTTAGCTGAATAATGTAAGAGTGTGAAACACAGGAAGCATATGAAATTTTTAATTAGGACTGCCTTACTGTCACAGACAATCCATTCTCCTAACATTTTCTGAAAATGTCATCACTCTCTTGTATTTCCAGGAGTCTGCAAAAGTCATTTATGGTTTTTGAATTTTGTTTAATGTTCTATTTATCATTTTATCCCTGCATTATGGACCAGTTACTGCGTGAGATGACTTGTTGTGTTACGGCCACTCTTGAGCTGGCAGCTAAGAGGCACACAAGAGTAATCCAGGGCAATACTCTCTGTATAACTGTTTATACCCCTATTGTAGGGAGCATCTGGTTTGGCTCAGTCTTTCCATGGATAGGATGGGCAAGATGATTACTCCACTATTTAATGATGCAATAGCTTGCAGTGTTTTATGACAATTTGACAGCTTCATGGTCAGCAAGGGAATTGGAGTACAAGAGTAAGGAAATCTTGCTGCAATTATACAGGACTTTGGTGAGACCACACCTGGAGTACTGTGTACAGTTTTGGTCTCCTTACTTAAGGAAGGATATACTTGCCTTAGAGGTGGTGCAACAAAGGTTCACTAGATTCATTCCTGGGATGAGAGTGTTGTCCTATGAGGAGAGATTGAGTAGAATGGGCCTATACTCTCTGGAGTTTAGAAGAATGAGCGGTGATCTCATTGAAACATATAAGATTCTAAGAAAGGGTAGATGCTGAGAGGATGTTTCCCCTGGCTGGAGTGTCTAGAAGTGGGGACATAGTCTCAGGATAAGGGGTTGGACATTTACAACTGAGATGAGAAGGAATTTCTTCACACAGAGGGTCATAAATATTTGGAATTCTCTACCCCAGAGGGCTGTGGACGCTCAGTCATTGAGTATATTCAAGACTGAGATCGATAGATTTTTGGACTCTAAGGGAAATGGGGATCGGGCAGGAAATTGGAATTGAGTTTGAGGATCAGCCGTGATCTTATTGAATGACAAAGCAGGCTCAAGGGACCGGATGGCCTACTCCAGTTCCTATTTCTTATGGTCACTTTACACATACTAGCATTTTATTTCCAGATTTTTGAACTGAATTGTAAATTCTCAAATTGCCATGGTGGGATTTGAACTTACATTCTTAGCAATATTAATCCAAGACTTTGCTTTACCAGTTATTTATCTCATTTCTGTTTGTGGCACAAGTTGTTATGTAGGATATGCCTACATAACAGCTGTGACTGCACTTCAAAAAGGAATCCATGTACTGCAAAGAGTTTTGGAATATCCTGAAGACAAGAAAGGCACTATCTAAATGCAAGTTTTTTCCTTTCTTTCCTACGAGCATTTGAAACATATTTTCAGGTTGCTCAGTATAAGTGTAACTCTGGCTTATATTAAAATATGATGGGCATCTGGTAGTGCCTCACACTGGTTTTAACTAATACAATGTGTCATGGAGTTGAAGGATGTGGAACATGTTTTGTGACAGAGGTTCAGAAGGAGGGTCACCTGGATCATTCAGGCACCAGTTGCAGTGGCATTGACAAATGCTGGCCAGCCAGTTCCCAGTTGGGAACAGAATTTTTAAAAAATTTACAACTTTTTCTTCGGCTGTTTTTAATGTTTACTGCGAGTGCTGTAAATAGGCAAATTTTTATTTTCTGATTTTATTGTTGGAAATGTAAGTATTTATTACCTCAGGTGCAGTAGGGGGAAAAGGAGAAGAGAAGTCCTGTTCTCCCATTTGGACTGGGTATGTCCTGTTCCACCGGCAGGACAGAACGACCAGAGGTGGCAGTACAGTGATATACAGTCAGAAGGGAGTGGCCCTGGGAGTCCTCAACATTGACTCCGGACCCCATGAAATCTCATGGCATCAGGTCAAACATGGGCAAGGAAACCTCCTGCTGATTACCAACTACCGCCCTCCCACAGGTGATGAATCAGTCCTCCTCCATGTTGAACACCACTTGGAGGAAGCACTGAGGGTAGCAAGGACACAGAATGTACTCTGGGTGGGGGACTTCAATGTCCATCATCAAGAGTGGCTCGGTAGCACCACTACTGACCGAACTGGCTGAGTCCTGAAGGACATAACTGCCAGACTGGGCCTGCGGCAGGTGGTGAGTGAACCAACACGATGGAATTAATTACTTGACCTCGTCCTCACAAATCTACCTGTCGCAAATGCACCTGTCCATGACAGTATTGGTAGGAGTGACCACCGCACAGTCCTCATGGAGACTGTCCCCGTCTTCACACTGAGGATACCATCCAATGTGTTGTGTGGCACTACCACCTTGTTGAATGGGATAGATTCAGAACAGATCTAGCAGCTCAAAACTGGGCATCCATGAGGCGCTGTGGGCCATCAGCAGCAGCACAATTGTATTCCAGCACAATCTGTAACCTCATGGCCCGGTATATTCCTCACTCTACCATTACCAACAAGCCAGGGGATCAACCCTTGTTCAATGAGAAGTGTAGAAGAGCATGCCAGGAGCAGCACCACGCGTACCTAAAAATAAGGTGCCAACCTAGTGAAGCGACAACTCAGGACTACATGCATGCTAAACAGCGGAAGCAACATGCTATAGACAGAGCTAAGCGATTCCACAACCAACGGATCAGATCAAAGCTCTGCAGTCTTGCCACATCCAGTCATGAATGGTGGTGGACAATTAAACAACTAATGGCAGGAGGAGGCTCTGTAAACATCCCCATCCTCAATGATGGCGGAGTCCAGCACATGAGTGCAAAAGACAAGGCTGAAGCATTTGCAACCATCTTCAGCCAGAAGTGCCGAGTGGATGATCCATCTCGGCCTCCTCCCGATATCCTCACTATCACAGATATCAGTCTTCAGCCAATTCGATTCACTCCACGTGATATCAAGAAACGGCTGAGTGCACTGGATACAGCAAAGGCTATGGGCCCCGACAACATCCTGGCTGTAGTGCTGAAGACTTGTGCTCCAGAACTAGCTGCGCCTCCAGCCAAGCTGTTCCAGTACAGCTACAACACTGGCATCTACCAGACAATGTGGAAAATTGCCCAGTTATGTCCTGTCCACAAAAAGCAGGACAAATCCAATCCGGCCAATTACCGCTCCATCAGTCTACTCTCAATCATCAGCAAAGTGATGGAAGGTGTCGTCGACAGTGCTATCAAGCAGCACTTACTCACCAAAAGCCTGCTCACCGATGCTCAGTGTGGGTTCCGCCAGGACCACTCGGCTCCAGACCTCATTACAGCCTCATTGGTCCAAACAAGGACAAAAGAGCTGAATTCCAGAGGTGAGGTGAGAGTGACTGCCCTTGACATCAAGGCAGCATTTGACCGAGTGTGGCACCAAGGAGTCCTAGTAAAATTGAAGTCAATAGGAATCGGGGAAAACTTCCCAGTGGCTTGAGTCATACCTCGCACAAAGGAAGATGGTAGTGGTTGTTGGAGGCCAATCATCTCAGCCCCAGGGCATTGCTGCAGGAGTTCCTCAGGGCAGTGTCCTAGGCCCAACCATCTTTAGCTGCTTCATCAATGACCTTCCCTCCATCATAAGGTCAGAAATGGGGATGTTCGCTGATGATTGCACAGTGTTCAGTTCCATTCACAACCCCTCAAATAATGATGCAGTCCGAGCCCGCATGCAGCAAGACCTGGACAACATCCAGACTTGGGCTGACAAGTGGCAAGTAACATTCGTGCCAGACAAGTGCCAGGCAATGACCATCTCCAACAAGAGAGAGTCTAACCACCTCCCCTTGACATTCAACGGCATTACCATCGCCGAATCCCCCACCATCAACATTCTGGGGGTCACCATTGACCAGAAACTTAACTGGACCAGCCATATAAATACTGTGTCTACAAGAGCAGATCAAAGGCTTGGTATGCTGCAGCGAGTGACTCACCTCCTGACTCCCCAAAGCCTTTCCACCAACTACAAGGCACAAGTCAGGAGTGTGATGGAATACTTTCCACTTGCCTGGATGAGTGCAGCTCCAACAACACTCAAGAAGCTCAACACCATCCCGGACAAAGCAACCCACTTGATTGGCACCCCCTCCACCACCCTAAACATTCACTCCCTTAACCACCGGTGCTCAGTGGCTGCAATGTGTACCATCCACAGTATGCACTGCAGCAACTCGCCAAGGCTTCTTCGACAGTACCTCCCAAACCCGCGACCTCTACCACTTAGAAGGACAAGGGCAGCAGGCACATGGGAACAACGCCACCTGCACATTCCCCTCCAAGTCACACACCATCCAGACTTGGAAATATATCGCCGTTCCTTCATTGTCGCTGGGTCAAAATCCTGGAACTCCCTTCCTAACAGCACTGTGGGAGAACCGTCACCACACGGACTGCAGCGGTTCAAGAAGGCGGCTCACCACCACCTTCTCAAGAGCAATTACGGATGGGCAATAAATGCTGGCCTCGCCAACGATGTCCACATCCCATGAACGAATTAAAAAAAATTAAAATAAATGTTCAGCCATATTTTAAAATTACAGGTTTCCCCAAGTTACTCCTCGGAAAACTCTTTAAAGAAACCTCTTTCACCAACCTGGGCTGGAATAACAGCTGCTGCTACCTGTACCTACATGGCAACTGGACCCCCACACTCTGAGCACCCATCGCTTTCCCACATTGCTGGCCCACATCTGAGAAAACCCCTATCACCATGCTTTTGTCAACAGCACCCTCTAACTCCACTACTAGCAACTCCCATACCAACAATACCCCTTCCCAATGTTCCCACACACCGCCACCACCATCCCAGTGATTTTACACCCCAATCCAATTTCCCACCACTCTCACACCCAGCACCCACCTCCCATTGCTTCCACATTCAGGGACCCATCCCCTACTCCTCCCCAATCCAGGACTCCCCCCAATACTGCTCTAACCCAACATCTCTTCCATTACCCTTACGCGACCTTGGTACCCACTTCTGGTGCTCACAAACCCTAGAACCACTCTTTCCAGTGTTCCCACATCCCACAAAACCTCTCACAGCTCTCCTAGACCTTTGCACTTCCCCCTGAAGTAATTCCACACCCCTTGACTTCCCCAAAGAATACACTAATACTTTTGCAATACTTAATACAAAAAATGTAATTTGACTTATTTAATCGCTGTAAATAGTGGGCATGATAATATATTTCATGCTATATATCCTCAAACAATGTGAGCAACACTGGTAATAAAACTTAGGTGAGTAAAAATGAGTTTTGAAATGTCAGATTCTTCACTCCTTTAAGAAGAATGGGTGAATGGCTGAATGCAGATTGTGAAGTGCAGTGTTGGACAGGACCTAGAATGAGCTCGAACCTGGTTTATATATATTACATGATGCTGGCACAATCTCCTGTTGTTTCTAGCTAGTAATATTCTTTGACCAAAAAATGTAGCACAGATCAGATTCTGCAAGCAGTTAAGCCACATCACCTTGAAAATATTTTGAAAAGCTTAACAATCTAGAAATGTCCAGTAGAATTTGGGAGTCACAGTATAGGATGAAAGAACTGATTCCAGATCTTCAAACTGGAAATTTAGGATTATCATTAAACTTGTCGAAAAATACTTGTTTATATTATTTAAAAGATATCTTTTGACAATATCACTTTTGTCTTTTCACTATTTAAAATTGTTTTAAACATATTAACAACCCCCCACAATGGGTGGGAGAAGCTCGTGGGTGGGTTAAACAGTTAAATATAGGGAACGAGCCCCCAACAGTCTACACACCCGTGGACAGGCGGGACACTTAATTAACATATTTAAATCAGGCTCCCACAATGCAATTGGGAGCCCAATTTAAAATGCACTGCTGTTGCGCTGGTTTCCCAGGGATCGGGAACCCCCGCAGTGAAAGAAAGGCCAGCTCCACAAGGTAAGTGCCTTTTTCAGCACTCCTTGTGGGCCAGGAGGAGGAGGAGTTCTCCCCCCGGCCCCTCAAGGAAGCCTTCGGCCTCTCCCAGTCCCGATCACCATTCTCCCTCACTCCCCAAGCCTTTCTGATCGCGACCTCTCTCCCCCTCCCAATTGCGACCATCCCCGACGATCCCTGGCTGTGGGTTCATGCCTTTGGTTTTTTGTCTCGGCTGCCGGCCAGGCTGTCAATTTGGCTGGCTTCTGGCGGGAAACAGATCAAAAAAATAATAACGAGATCCTGCCGTTAACTTCAGCAGGATCTCTGCATCCCCAGCCTTACCAGGTTCTTCCGTTGCTTTCAGCTTCCCCCCGCACCCTCCCCACCTCTCCGTAAATATCGGGGCCAACAATGTTATAGCACATAGCTACTTAATAGGATAATGGAGCAGAGCAGATTGAATTTGTCACAAGATTTAAACAATGGAGAAATTCTTTAGCTTGAGCTTTACTTGAGACAATGAGACAATGTTTATAATGAGATTTTACAGCTGCTCCATTTTGAGACATTATTCCACTTTAGCCTCCTAGCAATTGACATCCATCCAAAAATAATGCTTCTGTTCCATTAGATCAAGTTCAAATTTTATGGAATTGGCTATAAACGGCTAACATTTTTTCTTTACATTTTTTAAACTTTTAAAATAAACCAGTAATAGAAATTGAGCTGATACATAAAACAATGGGTAATGTACAGTCAGTTCCACATTGTCAGTCAAAGGCATTTATATTTTGGTACTTTTGGGGGCAATAATTCAGAAATAGAACCATTTTTCATTTTTAAACTATTTATCTCCCCCTACCTTCTTCTCGTTTCCTCGAACCAGACAAGTAGGTAACCTACTTCCAGGCTCGTACATTTTTCAAACCTACTGTAGACCGTATGAAACATTTCTAGTGCTGATTGTGCCTGATATTTTCTTTTCATTTTCATGGAGGACCTGCCGGTTGCTTTTTAGTGCCTCCCCACTGTAGCATGTCTGAGAATGGCAACTTATGGTGTGAGGTACTGTAACTGTGAGCTCCTGAGCCTGGTCCTCATATCACAATGTTAGCATTTTAAATTTGGTTTTGTTTTCATTCACATGAAAAATGAAATCTCTTACCATCAATTATTTTGTCTGATATTGTAAGTTCCTTCTTTTTTCCTTTCTGTTTATGAAAAAAACCATCATGTCAAAGTTCACTTCCTTCCTGTTATGGAAAGCCCTGTATTAATTAATCATCGGTATTTGCTGTTTAATTAATGCAGGATGTTGCCTGTTTTGAAAGCCTAAAGATTTTTAATTCTGCATAGGAGAGGGGAAAGGTTGTCCTTCAGCTCTCTCTCCCTCCCCACCCCCAACCATGTCTTCTTCCTCTCTCCGCTGTGTCATGGAGACATAGAGGCCCCAATTTCTGTTTCTCTGCCGCCCCGTTTCTGCCTGTAAATGGGGCCATAGCGGAAGTAGAGTTGCTAGAAAAAAGGCTGCCAACTTACCACTGGAGGTCACCCATTCCGATATTTGAGCGGATCTGTGCTCCCGTTGAAAACAGGCAGAGGCCTCTGAGTATATTTAAGTAGGGGTCAGAAGACACAGTTGAGACTACAGCGTGATTTTCCTGTCAATCACCACTATCACCGCTAATTCCTCAAGCTGCCCACAAACCATGGCCAGTACAGGTCGGGAGGTGTCCATTTACTTTAAGGTATTCTCACCTGCTGTAATTCAAATCACTGCAAAGGTTTGGGAGTTAATCTGCTGACAGTTTATTGTAGTTTTTGACAAGTTACTCAATTTGAAAGTGCTTCTAGTGGCTGGACACTGCTACCTCTTCAACCCACCCACAAACCATGGGCAGTACAGGTCGGGAGGAGGCCGCTACAGCACCATTTAAAGGGAAACCTAGCTGTAGTGGAGGAAAGCTGGAAGCAAGTCTGGCACTCATTTTTTCTTCAGTCTCTTGAGAGTTTGAGCCTTAAAGGCTTCCATAAGTTAATCTCCTTGTTGCTGTGTGTGCTCATAAAATTTCCCTGCCACTGAAATCTGCTGCTCCGGATTAACCCCCAATGCTTTCAGCCCTCCCTTTCAGATGGTGCTTTAGGCCCATGATGAGCATCTGCCCCTCCGGATTTCCTGCCCTCTCAAGAGACGAGATGATTAGCACTGACAGTTTGTTCATTTAAATGAGGCCTACCATTATCATTGGGCAGGTGGATCGTTTGTCTCGCCCACTCCCTGCCCGAATTGTAGTTCAGACCAAAATTATTGATGCCATTATTTCGGCCTTCACCCTGTCCCTCACCTTTGAAATCGAAAAGTAAAATCCTCGCGAACCCTTTCCACTATCTTTGCTTTGTCTGTACAATCATTGGTCCAATAATTCAGGGAATAAAATACATGACACAGGAAAAGTATGAATATGTTTGGAAAAATGTTTTTAAGGACAAGTAAAGTAATTTTTTGAACCCCCATTCTCCCTGCAGCTGTGGCCACCATTACATTGGACTTACCAATAAACATTAGCATGCTAATCTCTTGGCTGCAGGTACCTGGTCATACACAGCAGAAGAATGTTGCCCGAAGATAGACTACCATGTTGCCTTATGTCCCTGAAAAATCAAACAAACAATTTTTTGGCAGATTTAACTTTCACCCCTATTCCATGAAGCCAACTTCAGGATCACCCCCCTCTTCACCAAGCAATGTTTTCCAAATTGGGACTCCTTTGTCTTCCCTCCTCATTCAACTGCATCTCCAATAGCATGATTCAACCACTCGTCCCAACCCCCCAGCTATGCAACTGTTTTTCCCCACCTTGAGCAAGTTATTCTGTACGCTGACCTCCTCTCCCTCCCCCACTCAACAAATTATTATACATAGGGACCAACCACCCACACCCCATTGACCATGGCACATCCCCATATCCATCAATTTTTCTTGGATGCATCCCATTAACTCCCAATCCACTGATAGATTATCCAGGCCTATGCCCTGATTCTCCCTATCCGGAGAGGGATGAAGAGGGAAGCAGTAGGGGAAGTGGAGAGGGGTGCAGAGGAAGGAGGAAACAATGAAAGAGAAGGGGAAGCAGAAGAAAGAAAGAGGGATAGCAAAGAGAGTTTGCAAGAGTGAGGGAAGGGGGAAGAAAGGAAGAGAGGAAGGATGGGATGAGGAAGGTGGAGAGGAGAATTGGAGGGGGTAGACAGGAGGATTGGAGGGGGTGGAGAAGAGGAATGAGGGAAGAGAGAGGTATGGGGCAGGAGGGCAATGAGGGGCATGAAGAGGAGGAGATTAATGAGTAAGGGTGAGGAGGGGAGAGGGTGAGTAGAAGAGGAGAAGAGAAGTGCAAAGGAGGGGGGGAGGACAGAGGTGAGAGGAGAGGGAGAGGAGAGAAAATAATGGGGATTAGAGGAGAGGTAGGTGAGAGAATGGGAAGAGGAGGAGGAGGAGGGCGAAGAAAGGGCAGGAGAGCAAGGCGAAGAAGTGTGGAGGAGGAAGGTAGGGGAGAAATAGGGATGGGGATTAGAGGAGGGGAAGCAGAGGAGAGCAAGAGGATAGGAGTAAATTGGAAGTGGGAATGGGGCAGAAGAGACCAGAGAAGAAGAGGAGGGAAGAATGGAGGGGGAGAGCAGGGGAAGGGAAACGGAGAAGATGGGGTAGATAGAAGAGAATTATGGGCAATATTAAAATCACGCCAGTTCTGACGAATGGTCCTCAACCTGAAACGTTAATTCTATTTCTCTCTCCACAGCTGCTGCCTGACTTGCTGAGTATTTCCAGCACTTTTTGTTTTTATTTCAGATTTCCAGCATCTGCAGCATTTTGCTTTTGATTTAAAATTATCCCATCTCCTCTCTTTTCCCCTTTGAATATTCAACCCCATATCCTTCCCTTCATATCGTTTCCCCTACTCCTTCCTTCCCTCACCCCTTCATTCTTCCCCCCCTTCTCAAAACGCATACTTTTCGAAAGCACGATAGTAGCAGAATTGTATGATGCTACAGTTAGTTTTCTGAGTCACTGACTGTGCAAATAGGAACAGGATTAGGCCATTCAGCCCCTCGAGCCTGTTCCGCCATTCAATTAGATCATGGCTGATCTGTACGTTATCTCCATCTACCTGCCTTGGTTCTATATTAACCTTGCCTAACAAAAATCTATCAATCTCAGTTTTGAAATTTTCAATTGACCTAGCCTCAACAGCTTTTTGACGGAGAGAGTTCCAGATTTCCACTACCCTTTGTGTGAAGAATTGCTTTCTGAAATCACCCCTGAAAGGCCTCGCTCTAATTTTCAGGTTATACCCCCTTGTTCTGGATTCCCCCATCAGAGGAAATAGTTTTTCTCTATCTACCCTATCAACTCCATTAATCATCTTCAACATTTCAATTAGATCACCCATTAATCATCTATACGCAAATGTTGAGATATATCCAATTTTACAGAATGTTTTTCTTATCTCAATAGGAAATGATTCTGATCCAAGAATATGCAAGTGGTTTGTCATGCTCAGAATATCATTGCAATGCACATACATATGTCAAAGCTCAATGCATGACTCATTCATTGTGTCTCCATGTTTTATGATAGATTCATGGACAAGTATTAGATGTAGCAAAACTGTGGCCAATAACTCCACTAAATAATCCACTAACATCTACAGAGCACAAATACAATAGGTCACATATGTTAATTGTATCCATATGATTTATATCAATTAATGTTAATTGTATTCAGCTGGAGCGTATCAATTGGGGACTCTCTTGTATCCATTTATATGAGAGCTTATCTCGGGTGTGGAGTGGGTAATGTGGAGCTCTATCATTAAAGGCTTGGAAACAACTGAAGATCAGGCTGTAGTATTTTATCCTTCACCACCTGGCTGTCCAGTTTATAACAACATAGATCAACACAGTCAGTATTTGAATTGCTGAAAGTATGGTTTAATTACTTGGCTTGACTGGGAGGTGACCCTCAGTCTGCTTACAAAAATTATAATTGGATTGCTCTTTCAAAGAGCCGGCACAGGCACTAAGGGCTGAATGGCCTCCTTCTATGCAGTATGATTCTATGAAATGGTTTTGCAAAATCTTTGCTGTTTAGTATATATATGGCATCACAGTGTTCCTTCCTGAGGCCATCTGCACAGTTTAATCAGGCAGGGGAGAGAGCTTCAACAATGTTCTCTGACAATTAAAGCAATTGAACTGGCTAAGGAAATGAAGATAAAGCGTATCAAGGCACACTTTTCCCATAGAAACATCAGTATAAACTGATTTCGAAAATCGCAGCTGAAGTTATGCATTCTAAATGGGATTTAGTTCATAAAAATATCTAACCTGCCATCACCCATTTCTTTCAAAAACCATCGCAGGGGTGGAAATTTGCCAGCGCATGGTTACGGTAGTGAAGGCAGCGATACTGCAATGGGCACTCAAACCAGAAGGCCCGAAGCCAGCCCAAAATTAAGCCTCAGGCCTCATCTAAATAATCTGGGTGGGCAGCCGGTGTCTATTGTGCCTCCACAGGCATCTCTCCCTTCTGGTGGTTTGAATTTCAGGCCAGCAGCAGTGGCCATCAGTTAAGTTCCACGGGAGTGGGGAGAATAGAACGGGAAGGGAACTGATCGCGGGCGGGGAGCTCTCCTGCTCCTCCTGGCTCCACAAAAAATGTTTTTTTAAATTATTATTATTCTTTTTTTATACCACCTTTCGTTAGCAACCACTGCTTTGGCCACAGTGGCCGCTGAAGAATCCTAAGCGTTGCAGGCCTGACTCCTGCCCCGCTCATGGTAGACCAATTCTGGGGAGGGCCTTAAAACAGGCATTAGGCCCATCATTTTCATATGTAAGGGACCTAATGACCAATTTCAGGTCGGATCTTTTTCAGGAGTCCTTGGGGCGCAGGACGTTGGTCCCCAAAATTGGGCCACATTTTGCCCATTTTATTCTCGTGTGTGCTTGCCAGAGGGTGTGTGCGTGTCTATCAGCTCCCGAGTTAAAATGGCTGTCAGCGGGTTTCCAGCAGGAATGTGGCGGTAAGTTGATTTTCGCCATTTTAACTGTTCACTCACTCTGTTCCCAGGTTGGGTTAAAACCAGGGCTGTGGTTCCATCACTGATCAAGTTACATCCTCAAACTTCAAGATGTAACTTCAAAGTGCTCCTTTGGTGACTGAAATGGTGCTGAAATAGAAATTCCAAAAAATCCTCGAGCAGCGCAATTGGAGCAGAGACCTGATGTAACAGGACTCCACCCCTGTTTCTTCTTCATTATCATAGTATCACAGCACAGGAGGAAGCCATTCGGCCCAGCGTGCCTGTGCCAGCTCTTTGAAAGAGCTATCCAATTAGTCCCACTCCCCTGCTCTTTCCCCGTGGCCCTTAAATTTTTTCCCTTCAAGTATTTATCTAATTCCCTTTTGAAAGTTATTATTGAATCTGCCCGAGGAACAGCAATTCTCCTGTGAAAAGAAAGAATTACCCTTTTGTGTCTCCAGTAGAATAAAGGTTGTGCAATTATTTTAATAGCCAATACTAGGAGAACATTCATCACTGTATTTTCAGGATTTTTTTCTCACTGTCATCTTGTAAAATACACAGCACCATTTTTGGGTTTGGCTTTGAATTCAATACCATGAATAACCTCTGTAAAATGTCTGGCAATTATGTTGCATCATAGTTTCCATTATTGTTTGATTCTACCACTTTCCCACATCCAAAAAAAGAAAGACTTAAAGTAATATTATATTGAAGATCTAAATAGCTGATGTTATTAACCCTTTCTGTTTGCAGCCCAGTTAACAGTGTAACAGTTAAACGAATAGCTGAATGATCAGAGAGTGGCAAGAATTGAGTGCAATGACTACTGTGCCCGATTCTCCTCTCTGCATTTCCATCAAACGAGGCAGAGAGTAAAGCCTTGCGATTTCAGTGCTGCTGTGTCACCTCCTACCATACATGAAGTTGGTGGGCCTTCGTTTCCTGAATATTTGCAGCTGGCGAGCTAGCACTTTATCCACAGGCATACATGTGACATGGTCAGTAACATGCACTTTTCTGGTACAGGTAGGCATAATTGTTCCTATTCATCCTCACTCCACAGCCGATTCAGCAATCACAGCTACTTTTATCACAATTATCGAGGCTATTAATGCATTTAATGGGTAACTAATAGCCTCTGCACATATTGATGTTTTTTTGCTGCTACCCTGAAGAGCACAGGAAGGTAAATTAACTCTTGATCCACATCTGGGTTATGTTACCAGCCACTGATTATTTGCCTGATTAACGACATTACAGACAATTCCAGAAGTGGAGGAAATAGGTTTTGATGTCTGTAGACTGACATTCTTTTAATAAATTTGATTGTAAGTTTCACAGTAGTTCTCTAACATCGGGTGAATGAGTAGTCAAAGTAGGAGAAAGTCTGGGTCTCTTAGTTTAACTTTAGGTAAAATATGACAGGGTGTAGCACCGCTCCTCACCCGCACCGCACCGCCCCCCAACCCTGCCCCCCGAGAAGCTTGAAGGTCTTTCATCAGGTCTGCAAATTGCATCAAAGCAAAAAATTGATTTAATATTTATCTCTTCAACTAAGCTCAGTTATGTCCACATTTGCTATTATTCACACATGAAGAAATGAATCTATTAAATGTTATGAGCTTAGCAGCGAGATTACTCAAGCGGAGAGTAAGAATCAGAATATTTGTTATTTATATAGATCATTGAATTTTCACTATGACAAATAAAAATGCTGAATGTTTATAGACGGTATAAGCTGCAGACAATTTTCAGACCTGATGAAAGCTGCAGACAACATCACTGACCCATTCAGCAGCACAAATATTACCTCCCTTACTTAGCATTTCACATGTCTATAATTGGTTTAATATATGTAAACAATTTTACAACACCAAGTTATAGTCCAACAATTTTATTTGAAATTCACAAGCTTTCGGAGGCTTCCTCCTTCCTCAGGTGAATGTTGTGGGAAAAATTTTTTTTTTTTTCCCCCCACAACATTCACCTGAGGAAGAGGAAGCCTCCAAAAGCTTGTGAATTTCAAATAAAATTGTTGGACTATAACTTGGTGTTGTAAAATTGTTTACAATTGTCAACCCCAGTCCATCACCGGCATCTCCACATCATGGTTTAATATAGAAACAGTTGGGCAAATTTGGTGTTATGATTCTGGTTATTCCAATGATGCTCATCAATGATGCTTAGATTTTTATTAAACATTAAGAAATGTCCTAATAACCCTCCACTTCTGGGGTAGTCTGGCTTTGTTACAAAAGTACTGTCCCATAGAGTGTTGGGTGCAGGTGGTTCACTTCTGTGATTTTCCGTTGGGAAAGTCCCCATCTCAGCTAGATCTTTGAGGAAGCACTCAGCTGAAGCCAGAGCTTTCCCAACAGGAAACAAAGTCAACTAATCTGCCCTTGTGCACTTCCTGACAAAAACTAATAGAATAGCTTTGGCAGAGGCCTGGGAGTTATTTGCTTGGCTTCCTTTTCAGCCAAGGAATTCAAATTAAGTGACCATTTCAAACCTGTCAACCGTAGTTTAAAAAAGTTTTGTCAGATTGAAGGGAAGTCGGGAAATACTCAGACTGATTCTGTTTGATCAATTGCCCCAAACTCCGAAAATTGTATTTGTGTGGATTTAGTTTCTTCCTCCTCCTTACTTAGATGCTCCATGGATTGGTCAACGTTGAGCAATTGGTTAGGCTACACCAGTAGCAACCACCACCTCATCTCCAACCTGGTGGTAAAGTTTGTAACAAATTGAGCTTCAGAGCAGAAAAGAAAATAACATTACCAGCCATAAAATTTGAATCCTGTGAAAATAAAGTATGAGACATATTGCAGCATTGAAACAATACAATACTACATTGGCGCCAGGCTATAGCAAGGCTTGTGTAATCGCATTGTAGTCTCATTGTGTGCAGAAGTTACAGACACAAACTGGATATTTAATCTTGTTTGTTGATCCACAATATCGTTTTGTGCTCATTTTTTGCCAAAACCTGTGAATTTATACCCATAAATTTTTTAGGAGGGGTTTAATTGAACTGTCAATCTGATTTGACTTGGATTTGTCTAGTGTTTCAAACTCACTACAATATGAGCTTGGCTTAGTTGATAACATTTTCACTGTGATGGAACTGATATCTGCCTTGTTTGAAGTCAAAAGGACCTTGATATACCTGGATATTTTAGTTTTATATACACACGCATACACATACACTCTTTACCAGGTTAGGCTGTGTAAATTCAGGAATAGTTTCTTTTGCTGCTATCTGTAAGGGTTTGCTTCTACCTGGCTGCACATATAATATGCAAACCCTGTCTTCCATGTAATTACTGTTTGAAAGGATATTGTTTTCACCTCTGTTCATAGGTTTGCTAGTGGAATTTATTGTGTTTGCTCTTGCTTCTGTTTAATCTTAGTTCTTAATAATCCCAATTTGTAGTCTGTAGCTTGATAGATCCTGTTTGTTAAAGTGTTATTTGTCCATCACTCAGAATGACCAGGAGTTTATGGTAGTGATCTTTATCATTTCTACTATGCAACAAATTAATAAAAGGGTCCATTGTACAGCCTGAGACCTGCTAACTAGATTATATTATGCATAAAGTCATGTGTTGGTTCATAGGTAGCAAAGCTTGTTTCTGGAGATGGTCCTTTGTGCTGGGCTTGAGAAAAGGTATCTGTAGAGTGTCTAAATCATTATGATTGTTACATAAGGTTAAATCTCACGGGATCCAAGGTGAGGTAGCCAATTGGATACAAAATTGGATTGACGACAGAAGACAGAGGGTGGTTGTAGAGGGTTGTTTTTCAAACTGGAGGCCTGTGACTAGCGGTGTGCCTCAGGGATCGGTGCTGGGTCCGCTGTTATTTGTTATTTATATTAATGATTTGGATGAGAATTTAGGAGGCATGGTTAGTAAGTTTGCAGATGACACCAAGATTGGTGGCATTGTGGACAGTGAAGAAGGTTATCTAGGATTGCAACGGGATCTTGATAAATTGGGCCAGTGGGCCGATGAATGGCAGATGGAGTTTAATTTAGATAAATGTGAGGTGATGCATTTTGGTAGATCGAATCGGGCCAGGACCTACTCCGTTAATGGTAGGGCGTTGGGGAGAGTTATAGAACAAAGAGATCTAGGAATACAGGTTCATAGCTCCTTGAAAGTGGAGTCACAGGTGGATAGGGTGGTGAAGAAGGCATTCAGCTTGCTTGGTTTCATTGGTCAGAACATTGAATACAGGAGTTGGGATGTCTTGTTGAAGTTGTACAAGACATTAGTAAGGCCACACTTGGAATACTGTGTACAGTTCTGGTCACCCTATTATAGAAAGGATATTATTAAACTAGAAAGAGTGCAGTAAAGATTTACTAGGATGCTACCGGGACTTGATGGTTTGACTTATAGGGAAAGGTTAGATAGACTGGGACTTTTTTCCCTGGAGAGTAGGAGGTTAAGGGGTGATCTTAGATAGTCAAAATCTTTTCCCAAAGGTAGGGGAGTCTATAACGAGGGGGCATAGATTTAAGGTGAGAGGGGAGAGATACAAAAGGGTCCAGAGGGGCAATTTTTTCACTCAAAGGGTGGTGAGTGTCTGGAACGAGCTGCCAGAGGCAGTAGTAGAGGCGGGTACAATTTTGTCTTTTAAAAAGCATTTGGACAGTTACATGGGTAAGATGGGTATAGAGGGATATGGGCCAAGTGCAGGCAATTGGGACTAGCTTAATGGTATAAACTGGGCGACATGGACATGTTGGGCCGAAGGGCCTGTTTCCATGTTGTAAACTTCTCTGATTCTATGTTTCTATGATTATAGGATTATTACCTCTGGATCAGAAAGTCATGGGCTCCAGGTTGACTCTTGCACTTCAGTACATAATCTAAACTGACACTCCAGTCCAGTACTGAGAGAGTGCTGCTTTGTCAAAGGTCCTTTCCTTTGGGTGAAAGGACTGAGGTCTTTTCATTGGTTTGGGTGAATGCTAAAGATCCAATGGCACTAATCAAAGACGAGCAGGGTGTTCTCCGGCAAAGCTTGTCTCCCCTTCTACTTTCATTTCCCCAGTCTAGATTTCTAAACAACCTCTTTTTTATGGATATCAGAGTGGCAAAATAGAATTGTAAGAATGTCAAGTATGTGCCTTTGTCTTTTTCCAGTTTCCTTCTTTCATGCAATTTATCTGATGATGTGTTCATGTCTCATTCTATCTCATTCCGTACATTATGGAGAAGAGGTTGTTCTGATTGTGTCACGATAAAAATGAAATTGCATTACAACTTGTATGTATTTACAGTTTATCCAACACAATTACATGAGGTGGCTCTGCCCTTCCTCATTTATCACAGAATACCTCTTTTGTGGTGTGCCACAGAGTGGGGAGAATCAGTATTATTATGGTGTGCAGGCCCAGCAGGTTGTTGAATTTTTGTATAAAGATTAGGGAAAATAAGAATTATTGGCGGTTTCATTTTAGGCCAGGGTTAACCTGGGTTTCAATCCATTATTAGTGATTAATATTCCAGGAGGTGGCCTGCCTTATGTTAAAATACTGAAAAGTACTTTTCCTGCCTGAATATAAATAATTTTGTTGTTGACCATGATTATGAAAAGTGACACACATCATGAGAAGGAAAAACATTCATGTGCAAAGAGGAAAAGTGTTTTGGTCCATGTGTAGAGTGAGACTGAACGCTGAATGAAGGCTTTTTATGACCTACCTTCATGTTGTTATGTAGTCAATCAGTTGATAAAAAATGCTAAGCCAAATTCTGGTATCAGTTTAAATTTGCTTTGGAAATGGATGTATAATTATTTTTCAATAGGCTGCATATAGTGACACCACTATTCCTGGCCAAAATGGAGATGATTGAGTAATTCTCCTATCACACACCTGCAGACCACACTGCTGTAAGTGACTCATCTACCCAGTGATAGCCAGAGAATCACCTGCAATGGCTTCTCTTCCTGCTCCTGCACCATTACCTCTGGAGTCCTCCAAGGATCTATCCTTGGCCCCCTCCTATTTCTCATCTATGTGCTGACGCTCGGCGACATCATCCGAAAATACGACATCAGGTTCCACATGTACGGTGACGACACCCAGCTCTACCTCACCACCACCTCTCTCGACCCCTCCACTGTCTCTCATTTGGTACACTGCTTGTTTGACATCCAGTACTGGGTGAGTAAAAATTTCCTTCAACTAAATATTGGGAAGACCAAAGCCATTGTCTTTGATTCCTGCCGCAAACTCCATGCCCTAGCCACGGACACCATCCCTCTCCCTGGCCAATGTCAGAGGCTGAACCAGAACCTTCACAACTTTGGCATCCTACTTGACTCTGAGATGAGCTTCCGACCACATATCCGCTCCATCACCAAGACCGCCTACTGCCATGTCCGGAACATCACCGGTCTCCGCCCTGCCTCAGCTCATCTGCTGCTGAACCCTCATCCAGGCCTTTGTTACCTTTAGACTCGACCATTCGATTATTCCAATGCTCTCCTGGCTGGCCTCCCATCTTCCACCCTCCATAAACTTGAGCTGATCTAAAACTCTGTATCTGAACTTGCACCAAGTCCCGTTCTCCCATCACCCCTGTGCTCACTGACCTACATTGGCTCCTGGTCCGGGAAAGCCTCGATTTTAAAATTCTCATCCTTGTTTTCAAATCCCTCCATGGCCTCACCCCTCCCTATCTCTGTAACCTCCTCCAGCCTTACAATCCTCCGAGATCTCTGTGCTCCTCCAATTCTTGCTTCTTGCGCATCCCCAATTTTAAATGCTCCACCATTGGAGGCCATGCCTTCAGTTGCCTAGGCCCTTAGCTCTGGAATTCCCTCCTTAATCCTCTCCGCCTCTCTACCTCTCTCTCCTCCTTTAAGACGCTCCTTAAAGCCTTCCTCTTTGACCAAGCTTTTGATCACCCATCCTAATATTTTCTTATGTGGCTCGATGTCAAATTTTATTTAATAATGCTCCTGTGAAGCGCCGTGGGATGTTTTACTACATTAAAGGCGCTATATAAATGCAAGTTGTTGCTGTTGTTGTTGGGATTGATTTTACACATATAATTGTTATTATGCAACTATTCTCCACTCCCTGTATTTTACTGGAGAAATAGCCTTGCTTTTATTAGGAGACTTTGCTGTCGTTTTGGTCATGAGTTCTGTTTGTTGTAGTTCGTAGAGCATCTGTCAAAATAGACTGCTGAGTAAATAGATTGTTGTAGTGCGCTATTTATATAGACCTGTTTGGTGTCTGAGTGCGTAGACTTTGTTTGCTGTAAGTGATGTCATAAGTCCCACCCACCTCTATCTCATAGGCTGACACAGTGGTGTCAATAGACAATTCGGGCATAATTTTAGCCCGGAGCCGGGAAGGGGGTGGGCGGGTCGAATTGTGGATGGGAAACCCGGAAGTACGGGTTTCCCGGACAACCTTAGGACTTTATCAAACTGGTCTCAGTCGAATGGGAGAAGAGGAAGGAAGACGACGTGTTCAGGTGAGTGTTAGATGGGAGGGGCATAGGGGGCATCGGGGGGGGGGGGGCATGGAGGGCACGGGGGGGTTTATCATCACGGGGAGGATCGGGGGTCAGTCAGTGGGGAGAATTGGGGGTCAGTCATCGGGAGGGGGCTCGGTCGCTGGTAAGGGGGTGTTGGAATCGGGGGGTCATTTTGGGGGTCGGCAATCATGGGGTGGGGGTTGTCGACGATCGTTGGTGGGGGTGTCGAAATCATTGGTGGGGGGTCGCTGCAGTTAGGCTTGTTGGGCCTGGGGGAAGCACTACTCCTCCTCTGGGTCCAAAAGCTGTGCTATAAGGCAGTTTCGGGCCTTGTTTTAATTCGTTCATGGGATGTGCACGTTGCTGGCAAGGCCAACATTTATTGTCCATCCCTAATCGCCCTTGCGAAAGTGGTGGTGAGCCGTCTTTTTGAACCGCTGCAGTCCAGGTGGTGAAGGTTCTCCCACAGTGCTGTTAAGTAGGGAGTTCCAGGATTTTGACCCAGCGACGATGAAGGAACGGCGATATATTTCCAAGTCGGGATGGTGTGTGACTTGGAGGGGAACGTGCAGGTGGTGTTGTTCCCATGTGCCTGCTGCTCTTGTCCTTTTAGGTGGTAGAAGTCGCGGGTTTGGGAGGTGCTGTCGAAGAAGCCTTGGCGAGTTGCTGCAGTGCATCCTGTGGATGGTGCACACTGCAGCCACAGTGCGCTAGTGGTGGAGAGAGTGAATGTTTAGGGTGGTGGATGGGGTGCCAATCAAGCAGGCTGCTTTATCCTGGATGGTGTCGAGCTTCTTGAGTATAGTTGGAGCTGCACTCATCCAGGCAAGTGGAGAGTATTCCATCACACTCCTGACTTGTGTCTTGCAGATGGTGGAAAGGCTATGGGGAGTCAGGAGGTGAGTCACTCGCCACAGAATACCCAGCCTCTGACCTTCGCACCTCCTCTCACCTGGTGTGAAGGAGAAGGCCCGGGAATCCCGGCCCCCAGGGGCTAAAATGAAAAAGCTTTGAAAATGGAGGCCTGCAGCTTCCTTAAAAGCTTTTAATGCCTGACCCGACTCCTGAGAGCGGGTTGTTTACCCACCCTCGTCCTGCCCCCGTGAAACCAGAAATGGGCAGGTTGGAGGCGGGTTAGGGGTGGATTTTAGATTTTTGCAATTTTCACTGCCCACCCCCCCCCCAACCCACTCGTTTTTCCAGGCTAAAATCATGCCTGTCGTATTTAAATCGTGGAATCTATTCAATGGTTGCTGTTCTGGGTGGGCACAAGAATGTGCTTGGCTGTGACTGCCCTATAATAAAATAACCTGTCAACACTCATTATTTAGGTTTGTACAGGAAGATTGGCCACTTGGGCAAAGTACCAGAAGACTGTCAGCACCCTTGTCACTGTACCCAGCATGAGTCACCAGCTTCAACATAAAACGAAGGAAAAAGAGAAAGAAATAGGAAAACAAAGTATCCAATATGGCTACCTACACGTTAGTAATAACTTACAAATGGAACTTTTTCTAAAATCAGCTGCTGTTCTCAGAGAAATAGAGGATTAATCCATGACTGTTAGCTCTGAGACAGAAGCAGGCCAAGAGACTTCCTGAAACAGTTTCTTGATTGTGATTTTTATACATTATTCAAGCATTTACTGAACCAGCTGCAACATGCTGACATTTTAATTACAAACATAGAAATCTAACTTTGACTCTTGGTTTGACTTCCTCTGTTTTTCTCAGGATGTGGAGATGCCGGTGATGGACTGGGGTTGACAATTGTAAACAATTTTACAACACCAAGTTATAGTCCAGCAATTTTATTTTAAATTCACAAGCTTTCGGAGATTTTCTCCTTCCTCAGGCCTGAGGAAGGAGAAAATCTCCGAAAGCTTGTGAATTTAAAATAAAATTGCTGGACTATAACTTGGTGTTGTAAAATTGTTTACAATTGTTTTTCTCAGAACTTTGCTTTTTACATTTCAGACAACTACTGCGGAAACGTTGGGGTCGATTTAACAGGAGGTGGAATCGGTGTGTGGTGGTGGGGGAGGGGGGGGGCGGATTGAGTGGTAATCTCGCACGCCGAAGGGTGCCCAGAGAGATTAGGGGAGGGGTTAGGGCAGGGGAGACCCGTGGTTTCCTTGTGTGGCTTGGAGCAGAACTCCTGATCCTTCTGGCCCACAAGGACATCTTAAAATACTTAAAAAGTTTACATTTACCTGAGCCTCATCTGGCCCTGGATGCGGATCCCAAAAGCTTTGGCCTGGCGGGAAGCCACTGCTGCTTCCCCACTCAGGCCTCAGGTTAATAATGCAGTCGGGCCGGATCCGATGACATCCTCACAGCTCGATCTGCATATTTAAAGAAGGAGCCCACCGGCTTCAATCTATGTGGAGGAGGAACACATATTAAAATTAAAATTCCCTCCATTGACTCTGTTAGTCATTTTGGCATAACTATATTTGATTTATGTGGTATGTTATTCTTGGGCTTTGTGGTGTGACTATAGGTGCCATTTGAAGGATGATGTAAATGTAATGCAGTTGAAAACCACTATCAATGGGTTCTTAGTAGATTAGCTAAACAAATAGCATAGTCAGGATATTATAATAAAATATATATTTCCTTTTAGCTTGGAAGTATGTTTGAAAATATGCAATTTTATTACACTACATGGTCTACAAATTAACTGGTCAGGCTGGTTTACCAAATGTGGGTACCGCTAGGATTGTGACCAACGGCCAAAATCATATATTATAAAACAGTTCCTTGTTTCATTCTTGTCAGGAAGTCGGAATCAGCCACAGGTTAAAATGGAGGTGTCTGTAAAGCCTAAGCAGAAATGTTGGAATACAAAGTACAGGACTGTGCTTCACATAAAGCTTGGGATGTGAGAGGTGAGATGTGTTCCTCCTCCACATAGACTGATTTTTTTTTATGGGTTCTGCTGTGCATTGAACTGGAAAGCAATTCAGGCACTCCAAATTAAAAATTCTTTGCTTTCTAGCTTCTGAAGGTCACTTTGTCATAAGAAAGTTTCTTGTGACGGGGGGAAGGAGGGAGATGGCTGTCAGGACTTGGAATGCTCTCAAGATCTATTGCCAGCCTAGAGCATTAAGAAAAAAAAATCAGAAACACTGCAGAAAGCTTAAAATAGTGTGTGCTTCAGCATTCAGAAGTCAGGCTGCCAAATGTTTTCAAAGTGCTGAGTAGGATTTTTTTTTAACTTGCCTGAATTAAATTTTCACTCACATTAGATTTTTATTTGTAATATAAACAGAAGAAATGAATACCAAAGAGAGAATAAAATAAATATTAATAGGTAGGCTAAAGTGAACACATACATTGGTGCCGTGCAGTTTTCACTTGGCACTGGCAAAAGAAGCGTCTGCTGCTGTTAAATTTCAGAAACGGAATGCTATTCCGATTCTCTGTAGTGATGTTAGGCCACATGGACCATTTGCAATATAACTGCATCTTCCCTGGCATCTCCCTTAATGCTCGCATTGTGAAATCTACTCTTGTTATAAATGGGGTGGATTCTAGAACACTGGGAAATCCAGTGTATTACAGAACTGCTTTAAGTCGAAGCAATGTACAGCACATAGGAGGCAAAATCACTCCACAAGGAAAGGGTAAGACTATTATTGAGGAGTCCTTTAGTGCAATGTGTGACTAGTCAATGATAAGACAGGAACTTAGATGTGGTCATAGCTATTCCTAGACAGCATCATATTTCTTATGAAATTTGCCCCCATTAATTATTTATGTTCTGCTTTGGGGAAACAAATTAATCTCGATTTCCTGTCCACCTATTTCAAATGACTAAGGTACAACATCTGTGATGTTATGATTTCCTTTCTGTGAAGTATACAGAAAAGCAGCTGTAACAATCATAACTGCAAGACTATAACCCATGATACATACAGCAGTGAAGACAAGTGTGATTATCTCATGAGAAGCTTTTAGGACTTAACACCTGATTTTCTAAGTGAACTTTTGTGGCACATCTCAAAAATAAAACAGATTTGCACATTCGATGCATTTTCAGTCCCTAAAATGTGTGTTACATTACATAGAATATACAGCACAGAAAAAGGCCATTCGGCCCAACAGTTCCATGCTGGTGTTTATGCTCCACAGGAGACTCCACCCTCCCTACTTCAACTAACCCTATCAGCATATCCTTCTATTCCTTTCTCCCTCATGTGTTTATCTAGCTTCCCCTTAAATGCATCTATGCTAGTCACCTCAACTATTCCTTGTGGTAGCGAGTTCCACATTCTAACCACTCTCTGAGTAAAGAAATTTCTCCTGAATTCCCTATTGGATTTATTAGTGACTACCTTATATTTATGGCTCCTAGTTCTGGTCTCCCCTGCAAGTGGAAACATTTTCTTCATCTCTACCCTACCAAACCCTTTAATAATCTTAAAGACCTCTATCAGGTCACCCCTCAGTCTTCTCTTTTCTAAAGAAATGAGCCCCAAGCTGCTCAATCTTTCCTGATAGGTATAACCTCTCAGTTCTGGGATCAGCCTAGTAAATTATTTTTGCACCTTCTCCGGTGCCTTTATATCTTTTTTATAATATGTAGACCAGAACTATTCACAGTACTCCAAGTGTAGCCTAACCAAGGTTCTACACAAGTTTATCATAACTTCACAGCTTTTCAATTCTATTCCTCTAGAAATGAACCCTTGTGCTTGGTTTGCTTGTTTTATGGCCTTATTAACCTGATTTGTGTATCTGTACCCCCAGATCCCTCTGCTCCTCTACCCCATTTAGACTCTTATTATCCAAGCAGTATGTGGCCTCCTTATTCTTCCTACCAAAACGTAATACCTCACACTTATCTATATTGAAATTCATTTGCCACTTACATGCCCATTCTGCAAGTTTATTAATGTCTTCCTGTATTTTGCCGCAGCCTCCTCAGTATTAATTATACCCCCCAATTTGGTGTCGTCCGCAAATTTTGAAATTGTACTTCCGATTCCCGAATCCAAATTGTTTATGTTTTGTTTCAGCTGAGTGGTATGGATGTGATCAGGCATTGTGTCCAATCAATTATTAATAAAAGTGCAACCATCTCAACATGTGATGCAAAAACTATTCCACCTTTCTCAAATTTGGGATTTTCTCTGGCTAATGTTCATGTATGAGTTAGACAACGGTGGAGACCTTTGGGTTGCATGCTGAATGGACACGATATCAGTGGTGCGCCCGTCACATCCGCCCAAGGTGGCAGTTAGGAGGCGACAACCACTTTCAGGTTCGAACCTCATTAAAATTTCTCGGGCACCCTGCTGCCACTCGCTGGCCTGTTGAGGAGAAAAATCGGCTGGCTACTGCACGCAGCTAGTTGACAGATAAGGCCTGCTGGGGGAATGGGGGGGAACGGAGGGAAGGAAGGGTCAGCAGTGGGTCAGAAGATTTTTATGGGGCCAGCAGGAGCAGGAGTTCAAAAATCTTAATAAAAACGAAAAAAACTTACCATTGCAGCGATGTATCCAGTGGACCCTTTAAAGACCACCAATTCAGCCTCTCAACATCTGGAGTGAGTGGTACTGGCATGCACTGCATATGCTTCACCCATTTTTCCTTGAATGTTGCAATTGAGGTCTTACAAGAGGTTTAGGGCCCCGATTTGCATATTTAAATAGCCTCCTGCCTGTTTTGGGCAAGAGTGCTGGACACCCATTTAAAGGCTAACCTGAAAGTTGATTCAGGCAGACAAATGGATGCACAAAGCAGATTTTCAACTCACGGTCACCAGTGTTCCAGGCGCAAAATGAGCAGCCAGCAGTTTAATGTCTCCCCCAGTGAGTGCAGCGACATCACAGCTGAATCTGGTCCCCGTCTTCATCTGATATCCACATGCATTCCAGCACTGATTGCTGGATAGTAATCCAGAGCGAAAGCTATGATAGATTTCATTCCACTTCTTACCCTGGCTGAGATCAGCTTGCACATCAAGATTAGGGATCAAACCTTGGACTTTTTTGATCTGTCTAGCTCAGTTCCTGCTAAGTCTTTGAGTGGGGCAAGGTACCATCACTTTTCAATGAGATGAAGTCCAGCATCAATTGCCCCTTATAATATTTGGCACTAGTCTATATCTTTTTCCTAAACGCCTTGGCCTTGAAATTCCATGGACTACCATTCCAAGCCCACCAGTGTCCTCCAACAGTGATGTCTTCCAGAGGTTATGGGATCAATGGAAGAGCACTTTACAGAAATGTGACTCAGGGTACTCTTTTGGCATCCGTCTGTCCCCATATACTAGGAAAATGTGCCTGTTGGGAGGGAGGTTACTCCATCCGTCCATTTCCCCCAGCCCAGGCCATGGGTTCAATCAGCCATCGAGCAAGGAGGCTGATCCAGGAAGCAATTTTTCTAAAAATTGTACTCTTTGGGGGTCCAGACCTTACCAGCCGCCACTGAAGTGTCTCATCCAATTGAGGCTCAGCAGCAGTAGCTGCCACTTCAGGAGTCCCTACGCACGGCCCTGTCCCCAGCCGGTGATTTGCCTTGTACAGAGAGTTATAGTTATGGGGGGGGGCGGTGGTTAAATTGGTTAACCCCCGAAAATGGGCACGGGGATCATGGTGCGTGATTAACCCGCACCCCGTCGTTGAGATGCAGGCAGCATGTAACATTCACGCTGCCTGCTGTTTTACATGATTTTTGCATGCAGCCAGCCCTTCCTGTACTGCTGAGTGGCTGCTCACCAGCAGGGGGCCCCAATATCAGGAGTGGCGAGCACCACTTAAAGGCAGCCTGCACCTCTTAAAGGGAAGGTGCACTATGGCTGCAGGAAGTGGTAGAAGTCAATGGTGAAATGAATCTGTGTTGCAATATAGTGAAGCATGGTGATGATGGGAACTCTGGAATTTTTAATGAGCAACAACTTGTTTGCTCAAAGTTTGCAGGACTCTTATATTTTCAAAATATAAGATATGGGTCTGAACGGAGATCAGAAAGCACAGATACTTATATTTACAAACTGTTGAGTACCTTCAAAACATTGAATACTACACCCCCCCATCACCCACCTATCAACAACCTCTTTCAATCAGTACCCAACTCTTCCAATCAGATGCTTCATCTCACCCTCACACATTATCACTGTTGCAAGTTGCACACCCACAACTCACAGGTCACACACACTGGCAGTTATTTAACCATGTCAGCCACATCACCCAAACATCTTGCAGGACACTCATCAACACACTTCCTGCTTTCTTGCAGGAGAAGGTGGAACATAACAGAAAGCAGCAAGTGGCAGTGGCTCCATGGAACATGTACCTGCTGTCCTCTCTCAGGATGACAGCATTCCTGTCCCATCCCTGCCACTCCACCAGTGCCCTTGCTAGCCACCCACTCCCTGTAGAGTATTAAAACTTTATTATAGGAACAGGAGTAGGCCATTTAGCTACTCAAGCCTGTTCCGCCATTCACTGAGATCATGGCTGATCTATAACCTAACTCCATATGTCCACCTTAGCCCTGTATCCCTTAATCCCTTTGGTTAACAAAAATCTATCAATCTCAGATTTGAAATGAACAATTGAGCTAGCATCAACTGTCATTTGTGGAAGAGAGTTACAAACTTCCACCATCCTTTGTGTGTAGAAACATTTCCTAACTTCACTCCTGGCTCTAATTTTTAGGCAATGTCCCCTCATCCTGGTATTCAAGTACAGGATGCCTTCAAAAACAGGTACAAATGCATCAGCAGCCAGAAGCAATAATCCAGCAACGAACCTGTATCTACTGAATGTTCCCTTTAAATAGCGCTGTTGGGGGGGAGGGGGTTCCTCCATGCCGTTTAAAGCCTGTTCAGCTGTTGTGAGGTTAAGACAGTGCGTTGGCTGCAGTGTGGAGTTCCAAAATCAAATCTGTCCCTTTAAATCAGCATTGCACACTGATCTACAACATATTCTCCCTTCTTTACAAGCTGCTGGCGTTCGTTAAGTGCGCGTGCGCAAATGCCTTTACCAATATGGCGTCCTGCGAACATCACGTCGTAAGTGTACGGTGTACGTGCACATCTTGGATACCATTTTTGGTCCTTAGGAGTCTGCGTAGCACCTACATAACGGGTGCTACGCAGCTCAATTTAGCCCCCATGATTTTCTCTACATCCAATCACAAGATGCAGCTGCATCACATAATTAAAACAAGCAAATAGTTTTTGGAAAATCTGCAACCTAATCCATAGAGTGCTCATACATCAGTAGTATTTCATGATTTATTCATGTCCAGGTTGTTTCTCCATTAAAATCTGTTCACTGATTGAGAATTTTGCCAAAGGGATGTCAAGTACATTGTGTTCACAGCCACAACGGCGGTTTCTTGGCCGCACCTGATTGACAGCAAACAGCTATACGCCAATGAGTTTATTGCAGAGCTGGTCCAATAGCTAGTAAGTGTATGCATTCTGAGGACAAGATGGTTTTAGGGGTACTGGACTTGAAGCTAATTGAATTACTTATTAAGAGCAGCTAATGCACTATAGCACCAATTTTAATGAGAGGTGTTAAACAAGTATAGCCAATTTAGAATCAGGCACTGGTCTTTTAAGATCTATTATGGTTAAGAGTTAAGAATATAGGAAATGTACAAAATCATAAAACCGCTCAGTCCATCAAACCTGCTCCCCCTACAGAATGCCTATGATCTACTTTGGACTTTAGGCCATCATTTTATGTGCTGAGGGAAAGTTCAGCATCAATATTCCTTGATTCTCGAAGGCTATCATGCAAATCCGGTGGTGATCCATCCTCTTTCCTGGGGCATGACTCTATGGATATCAGACACGTTCCAGTACCATGCTCAAGTGTCCATAATTTATGCATTAGCCTTGACAGTAAAACGCCAATTTTACAAGACTAGCAAAATCTCCACTATTCAACCCTGGCCTGGTGTTCTCCAGATAAACATTTCTCCCACTACTACAGGAACCATTGTGTACATGTGATACTTGATCATCTCGATCTGTACCTATATCCCTATTAAAAAGATATAAAATAAATATGTACAGAAGTTTCAAATGAAATGAATTTGAATAAATAGTTCATTAGTTCCCCAGAGGTCTCTGTCATAAAGCTGCAGTTTGAAGCCTGGGTACTTTCAGCTGTCTGGAAGTGTCTTTATAATATGATCAGCTGACTGATAGATGGTAAAGGAAGCTGCTGTAGAGTTTATAAATAATTTAATGTCAGATGTGTTATTTCACTAGAAGCAGGAGGATATCAATCATCTGAGTAATAAAGACGCATGATTTGAAGTTTATTTTTCAAAAGTTCATACAAGATACACTTACAATATACTGACTGATTTGTCTCTTACTGGAAAATATTAATAAAGTGATTCTTAACTTTTCCATTTAGTAATACAGAAACCATGGGGGTTGTGTCAATTTTAACCTAACCACCCAACTGAAACGGGGAAGGCGGGCCATTAAAATGTGGAAAATCAACTTACTGCCCAATTCCCACAGGAAACTACCAACCTCCATTTTCACTCAGGAAAACAGCAATTGGTAACAAACTCACCTGTTGGAAACAGATGGGTGCCTCATTAATAAATGCAAATCGAGGTCCAATGTTATAATTAGATTGGCTTCACAAACTGACTGACATGAGTGGCACTGGACTGCAACCATTCAGATCATAGGGATCTGCCTTACATACCCTGCTTTTCATGGCTGCCAATTATGCTGCTTTGCTTTGGATGGATGAATAGTTGGAGCAGCAGCAGCCCCAGCAACCAGGAAGAGCAGCAGATGAGCTTGTTAGAAGACAGCAGATGAGGGGTTCACCTCGTAGAAGGCATGGAGGGTCTATAAGCCAAGAGTCGGTTTCCTGGGCATCTGTGAGAAGCACTGCATCAGGAGGCTGCTCTTCACCAGAAAGGCTGTTGCTGCTCTATGCAGCCTGTTGCAGCAGGACCTCCTGCCTGCTGGACCAGGGGGCCATGCTTTGCCAGTGGCTGTTAAAGTCAGTACCGTCCTTAGCTTTTTCACCTCAGGCTCCTACCAGGCTTCTACAGGGGACATCACCTGCATCTCCAGTCTGCAGTACACAGCTGCATTAAGCAGGTCACTAATGCACTTACCTTCCCCATGGACATCAGCAGCCAGAATGGAAGATGTCTGGGATTTGCAGCAGTGGCTTGCTTCCCTCGTATCCAGGGTATAATAGACTGCCCTCATGTAGCTATCAAGGCACCAGAAGATGAGTCAGCAGCTTTTGTGAACAGGAAAGATTTGCACTCCATCAATGTATAGCTGGAGTGTGATCATCGCAGGAGTATAATACAAAACTGCCATGATGCCTTCATCATGTAACACTAATCCATTCCCCCATTATTCCAACCCTCGAGGAACGTCAGTGGATGGCTACTAGGGACAAGGGATATCCTCTACACACATGGCTGATGACACTCCACTGCAACCCCACCATGCCTGTTAAGCTCAGATACAATCACAGCCATGGGACCACCAGAAACATTACAGAGTACACTGTTGGCATATTGAAGCAAAGATTCAGGTGCCTTGTTCACTCTGGAGGCTCCCTACAATATGGCTCAGACTAACTGTTCTGCATCATTGTAGTGTGCTGTATTCTGCAGAGTCTGGTAATGCAAAGAGGATTGGAGTTGGAGGAGGTAAAACAACAGGAAGAGGCATCATCTGCGAGGAAGAATTAGATGAAGGTGAGGGAGAACCAGAAGGAGGAGGGGAAACACAAAACATTGCAGCTAGAGAGGCCAGGGATCAGATAAAAGAATAGTACTTCCAGTAACATGATCATTGAAACTATTCAGCCAACCTCAAAATTCAATAACATACTGATAAAACAGTCTGAGAAGCTATAATAAAAATATTCTACAGATCAAAGAACCAAATGTGATAAAAGAGATAAAATGTGAAGCAAAACACAGAATGTGCCCTGAATGTAGCATTTCAATGTCCACCGAAAGTGGCTTGATATAAGACTCAACTGGCTGAGTGCTACCAGACAGGGCTTGCGTCAGATGGTAAGGGAAACAACATGAGGAAGTAACTTATTTGACCTTGTCCTCACCAACTAACCTGTCACAGATACGGCGATCCACGTGGTAGAAATGACCATCTTGTGAAGACAAGGTCTCATCTCCACCATGAGGTCATCCTCTATTATGTAATGTGACACAAATGTTATGCTAAGTGGGACAGACGAAGGACAGATCTAGCAGGCCAGACCTGGGCAACCATAAGGTACTGTGGGCATCAGCAGCAGGATTGTACACTATCACAATCTGGAACCTCATGGCCTGGCACATCCATCAGCCCTTGATCATCTTCAAGACAGGGGACCAATCCTGTTGCAGTTCTAGAAGACTGCCAGGAGCATCATCAGACATCAGGAATGAAGCAGCTACCTGGTAAAACTACTACACAGAGCTACTTACATGCAGAACACCAAAAATGGCAGGCCATAGACAGAGCTAAGCAGGCCCACAATCACTGGATCAGAGCAAAGCTCTATAGCCCTACCACATGCAGTAGGGCTCGTGTGGAGCATAAACACCAGCATAGACCAGTTGGGCCGAATGGCCTGTTTCTGTGCTGTAGTTTTGATGTAACTCGATGTAACCACATCCAATCGAGAATGGTGGTGGACAGCCAGACAGCTAACAGGAGGAGATGTCTCCATGAACATCCTTGTCCTGAACCATGGTGCAGCCCAGTACGCTAATGCAAGAGACAAGACCAAAGTTTTTGCAAATGTCGACAGTTAAAAATCCCAAGTGGATGATCCTTCTCTGCTGCCTTCCAATTTCCCCACCATCATCAGTACCAGTGTTCAGCCTATTTGACTCGCACCACATGACATTAAGAAATGGCTGAGTGTATTGGATATAGTAAAGGCAATGGGGCCTGACAACATCCCAGCTGCAGTGCTGAAAACCTATGTACTAGAACCAGCCAAGCTATTCCAGTACAACTGTAACACTGGCATTTACCTGACAATGTGGAAAATTGTTCAAATATGTCCTAGTCACGGAAACAGGATGGGCTAGAAATTGGGCCGTGTAGCACCTGTTGATTCGGTGCTAAGTGGCCTCCTGAGGTGCCAAGATGGCTTCTTGGCAGCGCCTGCACGTTTCTAGCATGACATGTGCTGGACACCATCTTGGTATAGGTATTAGTGCATGCGCAAATACCGAATGTCGGCAGCACGTAAAGTAAGGAGAAAATACAATCATTTTGCAATGCTGATTTAAAGTGACAGACACCATTTTGGATCTTAATGCTCAACTCAACACACAGCCTTAACCATGCACACCTGAACATGTCTTGGAGTGCCTGGAGGACCCCCGATCAGCATGATTTAAAGGGACCATGCAAGTGTTGCGGGTTAGTTGCTGGATTATTACTTCAGGCTGCTGATGGAATAGGAAGTGTTTTTTGAAGCTCCCTATACTTATTAAGAGTTGTTACAGTACATTTGAGAGTGGTTTGGCAGGTACTGCCTTATGGTTCGGAAAGTTACAACCGTAGTTGAACAACATTCATGGCAACCATGGGTGGTCTGCTAGGGCTCCCGCTGGATATTGAGCCCGACTGGGAGCGTGCAGAGAGGTCACGCACTGCAGATCAAGCTACGAGGAGGGGGAGGTGGAGGAGGTGCAGGGCACTGAGCAGGAGGCCGTATCTAATGAGGGCCTTCCAGGACCAATTCTCTTACCTCAACATGAGCGAGGAGCATTGCATCCGATGGCTGGGGTTCACCAAGGAAGCCGTGACTGAGATCTGTTAACTGGTGTGGCCACAACTGCAGCCTCAGAGCAAGGCGAGGACAGCATTGCTTGTCACTGTGAAGGTAACTGTGGTGCTGAATTTCTTCGGCTCAGGATCATTTCAGGCCTCTGCTGGTGACATGTGCAACATATTGCAGTATGCAGTGCAATGCTGCATAAGGGAGGTCACAGACGCACTGTACCACGAGGAACAGGTTCATCACCTCTTTTGACAGAAACAAGCAGAATGAGCAAGCACAGGGGTTCGCTTGCATTGCTGGCTTCCCCACAGTGCAGGGTGCCGTTGATTGCACGCATATTGCCCTCCATGCCCTGCGTATCAACTCAGCTGTATTTGTCAACTGAAAGAGTTTCCACTCCCTGAACATGCAGCTGGTGTGTGACCAAATGCATCGAATCATGGAGGTCGATGCCCGCTATCCTGGGAGCAGTCACGACACCTTTGTTACGCGGCAGCCCATGTGCCAGCTATTTTTCATCCAGCTCGGCAAGTCAAAGGCTGGCTACTGGGTGACAAGGGCTATCCCCTCACACCGTGGCACATGACTCTGGTCAGGAACCCACGCACACATGCACAGCAGGCCTACAGTGAGAGCTATGCTGCCACACGCAACAATGTGGAACACACCATAGACCTCCTGAAGCGATGCTTCTGCTGCCTGGACCGTTTTGGACGACATTTGAACATATGAACAGATAAATTAAGAGCAGGAGTAGGCCATTTGGCCCCTCGAGCCTGCTCTGCCATTTGATAAGATCATGGCTGATCTGATTGTGACCTCAACCCTACTTTCCCGTCAATCTACTATAACCTTTGACTCCCTTGTTAATCAGGAATCTATCCAACTCAGCCTTAAAAATATTCAATGACCCTGCCTCCACCGCTCTCTGGGGAAGTGAGTTCCACAGACTCACGACCCTCTGAGAGAAAAAAATTCTCCTCATCTCCATCTTAAATGGGAGACATCTTATTTTTAAACTGTGGTCCCTAGTTCTAGTCTCTCCCTCAAGGGGAAACATCCTCTCAGCATCTACCCCTTCAAGTCCCCTCAGGATCTTATATGTTTCAATAAAATCACCTCTCATTCTTCTAAACTCCAGTGTATACAGGCCCAACTTGTCCAACCTTTCCTCATAAGATAAACCCCTCATCCCAGGAATCAGTCGAGTGAACCTTCTCAGAACCGCCTCTAAAGCAATTATGTCCTTTGTTAAATAAGGAGACCAAAACTGCACACAGTATTCTAGATGTGATCTCACCAATGCCCTGTACAACTGTAGCAAAACATCTCTACTTTTATATTCCATTCCCCTTGCAATAAATGACAACATTCCATTTGCCTTCCTAACCACTTGCTGTACCTGCATATTAACTTTTTGTGATTCATGTACTAGGACACCCAGATCCCTCTGTACCTCAGAGTTCTGCAATCTCTCTCCATTTAAATAAAGTACTGCTTTTCTATTCCTCCTGCCAAAGTGGACAAGTTCACATTTTCTCACATTATATTCCATCTGCCAAATTTTTGCCCACTCACTTTTGCAGACTCCTTATGTCCTCTTCACAACTTACTTTCCTACCTACCTTTGTGTCATCAACAAATTTAGCAACCATACATTCGGTCCCTTCATCCAAGTCATTGAAATAGATTGTAAATAGCGAGGCCCAAGCACTGATCCCAGTGGCACTCCACTTGTTACATCTTGCCAACCTGAAAATGATTCATTTATGCCTACTCTCTGTTTCCTGTTAGCTAACCAATCCTTTATCCATGCTAATACGTTACCCACTACACCATGAGCTCTTATTTTGTGTAGTAGCCTTTGATGTGGCACCTTGTCAAAAGCCTTCTGGAAATCCAAGTTCACCTCATCCATAGGATCCCCTTTATCCACGTTGCTTATTACTTCCTCAAGGAACTCTAATAAATTAGTCAAACATGATTTCCCTTTCATAAAAGCCGTGTTGACTCTGCCTGATTGCATTGAGATTTTCTAAGTGCCCTGCTATTACCTCCTTAATAATAGATTCTAGCATTTTCCCTATGACAAATGTTAAGCTAACTGGCCTGTAGTTTCCTGCTTTCTGTCTCCCTCCTTTCTTGAATCGAAGAGTTACATTCGTTATTTTCCAATCTGATGGGACCCTTCCAGAATCTAGGGAATTTTGGAAAATTAATACCAACGCATCTACTATCTCTGCAGCCACTTCTTTTAAGACCCTAGGATGAAGTCCGTCAGGACCTGGGACTTGTCAGCTTTTAGTTCTGATATTTTTTTCAGAACCCTTACTCTGGTGATTGTAAATGTTTTAAGTTCCTCCCTCCCTTTCACCTCTTGATTCACAATTATTTCTGGGATGTTATTTGTATCCTCTTACAGTGAAGACGGACACAAAATATCTGTTCAATTCATCTGCCATTTTCTTATTCTCCATTATTAATTCCTCAGACTCACTCTCTCGAGGACCAACGCTCACTTTACTTACTCTTCTCCTTTTTAAATACCTGTAGAAACTTTTACTATCTGTTTTTATATTTCTAGCTAGCTTTCTCTCGTATTCTTATTTCTCCCTCCTTATTATTCTTTTAGTCATTCTTTGTTGTTTTTTGTATTCTGTCCAATCTTCTGCCCTGCCACTAATCTTCGCAGAATTGTATGCTTTTTCTTTCAATTTGATACTATCTTTAACTTCCTTAGTTAGCCAAGGATAATACGTCCTTCCCCTAAAGTCTTTCTTTCTCACTGGAATGTATCTTTGCTGAGTGTTATGAAATATCTCATTAAATATCTGCCACTGCATCTCTACTGACCTATTCCTTAACCTAATTTCCCAGCTCACTTTAGCCAGCTCCATCTTCATGCCCTCATAATTGCCCTTATTTAAGTTTAAAACACTAGTCTTAGACTTGCTCTTCTCTCCCTCAAACTGAATGTGAAATTCAATCATATTGTGATCACTGCTACCTAGAGGCTCCTTTACAATGGGGTCATTAATTAATTCTGTCTCATTACACATTACCAGATCTAGAATAACCTGCTCTCTGGTTGGCTCTAGAACATGCTGCTCTAAGAAACTGTCCCGAAAGCACTCTATGAACTCATCTTCCAGGCTACCTTTGCCAATCAGATTCTTCCAATCTGTATGTAGATTAAATTCACTCATAATTATCACTGTTCCTTTCTCACGAGCCTCATTATTTCTTCCTGTATACCCTGTCCTACAGTGTAGTTACTGTTAGGGGACCTATAAACTACTCCCACAAGTGGCTTCTTGCCTTTACTATTTCATATCTCTACCCAAACTGATTCTACATCTTGGTCTTTAGAAATAAGGTCATTTCTCTCTCTTATACTCATGTCATCCTTAATTAACAGAGCTACCCCTCCACCTTTTCCTAGCTTCCTGTCCTTCTGAAATGTCAAGTACCCTTGAATATTCAAGTTCCAATCTTTGTCATCTTGTAGCCATGTCTCTGTAATGACTATCAGATCGTACATATTTATTTCTATTTGAGCTGTCAATTCATCCATTTTGTTACGAATGCTACGTGCATTCAGATACAAAGCCTTTAGTGCTGTCTTTTTACTATTTTTGCAACCTCTAGCCTTATCTGCTGGCACACTCTTAAGTTTGCAAGCTCTGTCCCTTCCTGCCACTCTCTGATTATCATTTCTTCCAGGAGCCCTCCAGTACTCCATAGAGTGGGTGGGAAGATTCATGGTGGTATGCTGCATGCTGCACAACCTCACCATCATGAGGGACCAGCCCTTGCCACCAATGATCGGAGAAGGTCCTGAGCCAAAGGTGGAGGAGGAAGAGGAAGAGGCTGGGGAGGAAGAGACTGAGGAGGAGGAGGAGGAGGAGGAGGAAGATGCAAGGGCGCAACAGGGAACACACTATTTGCCTGCAAAGGCTTTGTGTGCTCACCCGATCTGTGCCCGCTATCAATAATGTCAACTGCATCACTGAACTCACCAACAGTCCTACACTCCTCACCTGTCCGCTCCCACATGACCATCAAATCGCCCTCCATCTGATTACACGTTGGTTTCCCCCTCAACTCATCGCACAAATAAAAACCACTACCAAATGCAAATTCAAAGACACATTTATCAATTAACAAATAAAATTATGGAAACAGAACAGAACTATCCACCCTTGTGCATTCCCTCAGTGCCTGCCATTCATGTACCTTTACCTTTCCTAGTGCTCCTACAAGGTGCATCCTCAGTGGCTGGAGTATGAATGGTGGGAGGCTGCTGGCCTTCGATGGAGGAGCGTGTAGTTGGCCTTGGAGCATGACCTCGAGCAGCTCTGGGTCTGGAGGGACCAGCTTCAGACTGCACCATCTCAGCATGGGCTGCAACAGTCTGGCCTGGCTGGCTGATAGGCAACAACAAGGACCCTGGCAGAGTGGCAGGGGTGGGAGCAGGAATGCTGTCGTCGTGAGAGAGGACAATAGGTCCGACTGCGATGGCGCCACTGCCACTCTCCCGGGACAGCGCCTCAGCAATCCCGGTGATCAGCTGGAGAACGGATTGCTGGAATACTGTGATGCCCTGGAAGCCCCGTTCCACAGTGGTCCCTAGAGCCACGATAGCAGCAATCTGAGCTTCTAAAGCAGCAGTCTGGGCTTCCATTTCAGCAGTCTGAGCTGCAACCGTAGCTTGCAGACCTTTGATGATATCGGTTTGTGCTGCAATGGAAACCGTGACATCGGCCATCAGGCGCTGCATCATGGTGGGTTCCACAGGTGTGCTGATGGAGGTGACCACCCGTTTCAAGCTGGAAAGGATGGGCTCCAAGCTCTGCGCAAAGCCCTGTGCCAAGTTGGAGCTGGACTCCTCCATGCCCTTTGACATTGTGCGCCGGCTTTCCAATGCCCCAAACTTTTGGTGGTGTACACCAATCAGCTGTCTTCTGTAGCCTGGACCATCAAAGTCCTCATCTGACTCCTCTGTAGTGGAACTAGTGAGCAGCCTCGCCCTCCGGTGAGCTGGTACCTGTGGTTTCCTTTCCACCCACCCCGGCTCCCGCGTACTTGTGCCCAGTGTCTCATCACTTGCAGATCTCTCCTCTAACCTAACCTCTAAAGGACGCACCCTGTCAGTCTCTGAGCTGGTGGATGCGAATGTCAGACGGAGTGATGGTGTGCCTTCAGTGTCCCCCTCCTCCTCCTCCTCCTCCTCGGACGGTGCCGCCATGTGTTCTTGGTATCTGCAATGACAAAGGAAAACAGGTTGAGTTGTGGAGCGGGGAGAGGAGCAAGTAAGATGTGCGTGCTGACAACATCTGCAGCAGGTGAATCAGAAAAGATTATGGGTGGTGGGAGATGTGGGAAATGAGAAGGAGCATTAGATATGCAGAGACCCCCTTCATTGGGACTTCCAGCACGGCATGTGATCGCAGCTGCAGCGCCGGCCCGACCAATGATCCGAAGCACTGTCTCCTCCAAGGGGGTAAGGACGTATAGGCATGCCTGTCCTCCTTCAGGTCTCTCCTGCTGCCGGCTGTTATGCGCCACCATCTACTGCAAGACAGAACGTGTCACTAAGTATCCTGCAAGATTTATGGGTGATGTGCCTGTCATGGTTGAATAGCTGCCAATGTGTGTGACCCTTGAGTGGTGATTGTGTGGCCTGTTAGTGTAGGACTATGTGCGGGTGAGATGCAGCATGCCAAGTGCAGCATTGCGTATGGATGGGCAGTGTTTGTTGGTAGATGGGTGATGGAGGGCGTGTTGCATGGAGCAGTGGTGCAGTTGGTAGGATGTGCCATATGACACTTGCATTCACTCACCTTGACCACTCGTGTCAAATCGTTGAACTTCTTTCGGCACTGCACCCACGTACGTGGTGCAATGCTCCTGGAGTTAACTTCCTGGGCCACAGCCTCCCAATGCCTGTGAAGCTGGCGTCTGGAGGGTCTCCTGCCACTCTGCGGGTACATGTTGGCCCTACTTTCATCCACCCCCTCCACCAGAGCCTCCAGTGCATCATCGGAGAATCATGGGGGCCCTCTCTCGTGCCGGTCCTGCCATCCTTCTGGCCATTTTTCCCTCCTCCCAGAGGACTGTGCATGTCCCATTTAAAACGTGTACCTCCACCTTTAAGAGGTAAAGGCTGCCAATGACGTGCGCTGAGCACGCCCCATTTCGGGCTTCCACATTCACCATGCGGCCTCTCAGTAGTGCGGGTAGCACTGGCTGCACAGGGCTATCATGGTAAATAGCAGGCAGCTCGAAATTCACATGCTGCCTGGATAGGAGCCATCTAGCGTGGGTTAATAGCGGATCATGCTAACCGCGCCCAATAATAGGCCCTTATCGAATTTTTCCCCCGAAATGTCTAACCCAGTCAATTACTGCACTATCAGCCTTCTCCTAATCATCAATAAAGTGATTGAAGGAATCAAGCGAAACCTACTTCCCACTAACCTGCTCACTGGTGCTCAATTCAGTTTCCGGCAGAACCTCTCAGCTCCAGATCTCATCAAAGCCTTCATCCAGACATAGACACAAGATCTGAAGCTCAAAAGAGAGTTGAGAGCAATTTCCCTCAACATCGAGGCAGCATTCAACATAATATGGCACCAAGGAGCCCTAGCAAAACTGAGGTTACTGGGGGTCCAGGGGAAAACCTTCCAGAGGCTTGAAATCATACCTTGCACAAAAGAAAATGGTTATGGTTATATAAGGCCATTCATCACAGCCCCAGATCATCACTGCTGGAGTTCCTTAGGGAATAGCCCAACGCTCAACCATCTTCAGCTGCTTCATCAATCACGCTCATCAGGTCAGGAGTGGGGCTATTCACTGACAATTCCATAGTGTTCAGCTTCAATCACAACTCCTCCAATAATTAAATTTACTTGATGAGTACCCCTGCCACTGGACTCAATACCCACCCCTCTGCGGCTGTAGTATATTTTATTTACATGATGCACCGCAGCAATTCACCAAGGTAACTTCAACAGCACTTCCTTTTCCTGCGGCCATTAACACTGTGAAGGACAATATCACTTCCATGTTCCCCTAAAAGTCACACACCATCCTGACTTGGATATATTTTGCCGTTCCTTCGTCATTGCTGAATCAATATCCTGGAATGTCCAACCTAACACCATTGTGGGAACATCATCAGCATAAGAACTGCAGTAATTCAAGGAGAAGACTCACCACCACCTTCCCAGGGCAACTTGGGATGGGCAAAACCTTTGGCCTCGCCAGTGTCTCCCACATCCCGACAACAAAATAAAATTCATATTCTGATCAACTTGGTTACTTTAACTGAAACAGCAGCTGGAAAGAAGATGGTTGTAAGAACTGGATTTGTAAATAAAAATCATGCAATGCAAAAAAAATCAGCCTCAAACAGCAACAAAAATTAATGCAACAGTAAAAATGCTGGCAGAACAATGTAATAGGCAAAAAAAAAATCTAATTTGCCAACCAAACCGACACCTTTGCGAGTCTTGCTCTAAAAGGCCAGCCATTCACACACTGCAGAATTCATTTCAAATAGGTGGGCAACCCTGCAGGAGAGATTATAACAAAAGAGCCACAAGATCCAGCAGGGAGTCATCTACGTTTAATTTGGAGCTTTTATGAAGCTTGCACTGGCCTTCAATCCAGTCTCAAAATTGCCAGCCTTTATCTTCGCCACAAAGTAGGGTCCACTGCAAATGAGGAATATTGGTCTGTGTGTCCAGTCTCACAAACATGCTGCCAGCCAGTGAAGTTGCCCACTGCCATCAGAATCTTGTAAAATTGGCTCCTAAGTGTCAGCAAGCTATTTAACCATAGTCAGCATCTCAGCTGATGGCCAGTGAGGATTTTCTCTGATCATTTTAAACACATTTATGATTATACTAGAAATACCAATCCGCAGAATTACGTCACTAAATAAAGCAAATAGAGGATGGCATCTCCACAATACTACAAACAATACTCGGGGTGGGATCCACCAGTAGTACACACCACTTTTGATTTATATTCTAGATCTTTGCTAATGAAATACAAAGCCTTGCTTGCTTTTTTTTACTGCAGATGGGCTGATGGTTTAAATGATTTTCCACTATAACCCAGATGTATTCAACACATGCTCTGATTCCTTATTCCCTCACCAATCCTTTTACATTTGTCTAGTGGTCCAGCTTTCCAAAAAGTCAAAATCCTTCTGGAATGGTTGCACTGTTCCCCACTGTTTACTCTGCCTCCAGTTTTATGCTCTCATTAAACTGAGATTTTGCTTTTGATAACCTCATCCAAGTTGTTTATTTTTATAAATGGCAGGCCCCAAGACTGATCCCTGGAGTGCCGCACTTGCAATTTTTCCCCAGCTTGAAAAATCAAGCCTTTGTGCGGTGGATGTAAAACTGGGGCACTTTGTTTTGAGAAAAAAAAGCAGTAAAGATTAAAATGTCACCTCAGGGTTGAAATTTCCCCTGCTGGCTATCAACTAAGAGAGACGAGAAAGTGGAATTCTGAATAATATAGGCCAATTTTTCGAATGCAGTCTCCAGCCATGCAAATGGACAGAATATGGTGGTGAGCATGCTCGCAATTTTTGAAATGGGTGAGGCTCTGCCAGTGGAGTTTGCATTCAGAAAATCAGCCTGAATGTTCAAATATTCCTTTAGCTTTTGACCAAATTTGTCCAATACGTCACCTTCGTTGGGACCCAATCCCTGATGCCGAGCTTTGTTGCCAATGAGTTCAATTTCAAAATCTGCTACTGATTATAATCGAATAGAATTTAGGAAATGAGTATTTGTCATTTTCATCATTTAATAACTTATTATAAGATTTTTCAAAGTTTATTTCACAGAAAATCAAAAAGTACAGGGATAGCTTAGATAGCGACTGAAAATATAAAATATTGTGCGTTATGTTACTGTTGTGGATTCAATAACAACAACTTGCATTCATATAGCACCTTTAATGTAGTAAAATGTCTCAAGGAGCTTCGTAGGAACGTTATCAAACAAAATTTGACACTGAGCCACATCAGGAGATATGAGGACAGTTGACCAAAAGCTTGGTCAAAGAGGTAGGTTTTAAGGAGTGTCTTAAAGGAGGAGAGATGTAGAGAGGTGGAGAGGTTTAGGGAAGGAATTCCAGAGCTTAGGGCCTTGACAGCTGAAGGCATGGCTGCCAATGGAGCAATTAAAATTAGGGATACGCAAGAGACCAGATTTGGAGGAGCGCAGAGATGTTGGAGGGTTGTAGGGTTGGAGGAGGTTATAGAGATATGGAATGGGTGAGGCCATGGAGGGATTTGAAAACAAGGATGGGAATTTTAAAATCGAGGTGTTGCTGGACCAGGAGCCAATATAGGTCAGCGAGCACAGGGGTGACATGTGAACGGGACTTGGTCCGAGTTAGGATAAGGGCAGCAGAGTTTTGGATTAGATCAAGTTTACGGAGGATGCAAGGTGGGAGGCCGGCCAGAAGAGAATTGGAATAGCCGAGCCTGGAGGTCATGGGGTAGCTTAATAAACCCTTTCCAAATGGGCTCGGTGTATTCTTCCAAGTTTTGTCACATAAGACGTTATAAACCACAACTCTGGAGCTACTATGAGCGTGTTCACTGAATTTGGTATACTTTTACTAAAGGAATAAAAAGCTTTTGAACACAAAGGGACCGATAATAATACAGCAGCGGGTCCTGAGCGGGGGTGGGGGGTTGCGGAGGAGGGTCGATAGCGAAGCTCGGAGGAAGATTTGGCGCGTCAGAAAGTCCAATGTCAACATGGATACCTCATTATCATTTTACTTCTGGGTTTTGTGTCTCCAGTGCATGTCAGCAGGCGTGATGCGTACCTGACTATTAAAAGGGTCAATTCAAAGATGGAATTTGGAGGAATTGGGAGGTTCTGTAAAGATAAAGCAATCTTTACAGATGGACTCAGGATGCACAAAGGCTGCACCCCGCTTTAACGACACATCACTGGCTATAAAAATAGTTGCACAGCCATTATTATACTGGAGACAAAAGGGTAATCTTCCCCAGCAACGGGAAAAAGAAACCTGCTGGTGTCACCAAGAAGATGTGGTTAGAGATGGCTGAGGAGGTCAGCAGCAGGAGTATTGTCCCCGTACCTGGATCCAGTGCAGGAAGTGGTTTAATGACCTAACCGGGTCAAGAAAAGCGAGTACAGTTGAAGATTCACCTACATCATTTAGTGCAGCCCCCACCCCCTCTCACTCTGTCTTGTCAAGCGTAATCCATCACATCACTCCTTACATCCATTTAAGTTTCAAGAGCACCCATCGCTCGCTTTCTATGCAATTCTGCACATCCCCATTTATCCATCCACTGCTGCCACTCACTCCAATCCTTATGCAATGTAATGCATTTGCCGGATAGTCATCCTCACCGAAGGCACTGCATCCGTCGGGTGAACACATGCCTTACAGGCACTCATAGGTTTGTTGTTCCCCTGTTTCAGGAGAAGCAAGCACAAAATACAAGAGAGAGGGAGAGGACTGAAGGTGGCCCGCTACAGATAGTGCACCTGACATCAGCAGAGGAAGAAGCCATGGAGATCAGTGACATCATAGAAGTTACAACATGGAAACAGGCCCTTCGGCCCAACATGTCCATGTCGCCCAGTTTATACCACTAAGCTAGTCCCAATTGCCTGCACGAGGGATGAAAGACTGGGACTTCGCAGCTGCCTGGTGTCAGAATTAAATATCTCTAACTTGCATCACATACAAGACTGAATCATGTTGACATGATTTTAGCAACGAGTGAAATATGATAAGCGTAATTAAGCTGAGTGGCAACATTTTTACATTGCCATTACGTTCCTTTTTATATGACCTCACATAAAATGTATTAATTTGCACCACTTCCCCGGGTTGCCCAATCTTGCGTGTCGGGTATCAAATCGCCTTTTCAGTTGGTTGGTGATGAACATAAAGACATGAATTGATGGGACAAATTTGGGGATGCGCAATGGGTGATGGTTGATTAGAGGAATGCTTTGTGTCAGTGGGGGGAGGGGGAGTGGGAGGGGCCGGGGGATGTGATAGTTACTTTGGTCCAGTGTGGGTAACTAACTGAACCTTCGAGCTATTAGGGCATCCCTGGCACCCTGAGCAGCAATATGAGCAGCTGGTCTGGCGTTGGGTGCCCCATCTTCATCTTCCTCCTCCTCGTCCTCCTCCACCTCATTGGAATCATGATCAGATGATGAGTAATGAGTGTAAGGAAATCTTTAAAACTTAATTAAATGATTCCTCGCGGTTCAGGCTCCAGTGTATTGTCCAAATGCAAGTTTATCACTCAGACACCAATAGTATAATAACTATTATGGTTATAAAGTAAACTCATACAATCTGGTTTCTTGCAGACACAAGGTGATCCAGCCTGGCTTCTGTAGGTTGGATTTCTAACCATCCTGTCTGCTTAACTCCAAAAAGCCTGCTGCTTGTCCTTATACCTTCCCCTTCCATGTCCAGAACTTTCCCCTTTAATGTGAGTCATCTCACATGATGCCCAGAATGTATATTGAAGTGAGGTTCCTCCAGACCCCGACATAATGGCCATGTTGACAGTTTAATTGCTAATCAGTTTAACCTGATGTCTCCTGCCCAGCAATATAAAGGAACAAGAGATGCCCTGGGCATCCCAGATAGATAATATCATGACTGGCTGGCCTCCATTGTTCCAGCTAACCTCTTTTTTTCGTTCATGGGATGTGGGCGTCGCTGGCGAGGCCAGCATTTATTGCCCATCCCTAATTGCCCTTGAGAAGGTGGTGGTGAGCCACCTTCTTGAACCGCTGCAGTCCGTGTGGTGAAGGTAGGGAATTCCAGGATTTTGAACCAGCGACGATGAAAGAACGGCGATATGTTTCCAAGTCAGAATGGTGTGTGACTTGGAGGGGAATGTGTAGGTGGTGTTGTTCCCATGTGCCTGCTGCCCTTGTCCTTCTAGGTGGTAGAGGTTGTGGGTGAGGGAGGTGTTGATATTAACACATATCCTTATCTGATAATCATATCGGAGATGTGATTAACTTTGATGGGACACAAAGCAAATTCTAACAATGAGCACCTTGTTCCTCCTCGACCTCTAATCCTCGCTGCTGTGCAATGTTGTGCAGAACGCAGCAGTTGACAAATACTCCTGGTTGATCTGGTGGTGTTTGGATTGCCATGTGTGTGCAATCGATGGCACCCTGTACATGTGGGAAGCTAGCCAGAGACGCGGATCCGAGTGCCCGTTCATTCTGGCTATTGTCGCAGGGGAAATTGACATAACTCGGAGGCCTGGCAAACAATCGGTCCCTCACCTATCTTGTGCATTTATGTTCAGTTGACTGGGAGGCCCTCGATAGATCTCCAGAAGTGCCTTGGAAGGAGCCAGAAGCAAAAAAATTGAAGGCAGTGGTGACTTTCACAGCCACTGGTAATGCTGGGAGGTCCTGGTCCACCAGATCCAGGTGGGAGCAGTTCTTCTTCTAGGAGGCTGCAGATGTCTGTGACCACCTGACGTGCCAAACTGAGTCCCTAGCAGCCCTGTTCTTCCGAGAGGTCAAGGCAGCTGAGCCTGTTAGGTGGGTAGTGCCTCTTGCAAACTGGGCCTCTCTTTTTGGTCACCTTTCTGTTGCTCCCCTCTCCATTGCTCCCCTTTCTGTTGCTCCCCCCTCTGTTGATCTCTCTTTTGTCCACCTCTTTGTTGTCCACCTGCAGCTCTCACCACAGCTCAACCTTGCTGCCATGGACGGTCATTGCATTCAGGCAGGAGGAGGCTCTAGAAACATCCCCATCCTCAATGATGGCAGAGTCCAGCATGAGTGCAAAAGACAAGGCTGAAGCGTTTGCAACCATCTTCAGCCAGAAGTGCCGAGTGGATGATCCATCTCGGCCTCCTCCCGATATCCCCACCATCACAGAAGCCAGTCTTCAGCCAATTCGATTCACTTCATGTGATATCAAGAAACGGCTGAGTGCACTGGATACAGCAAAGGCTATGGGCCCCGACAACATCCCGGCTGTAGTGCTGAAGAATTGTGCTCCAGAACTAGCTGTGCCTCTAGCCAAGCTGTTCCAGTACAGCTACAACACTGGCATCTACCCGACAATGTGGAAAATTGCCCAGGTATGTCCTGTCCACAAAAAGCAGGACAAATCCAATCCGGCCAATTACCGCCCCATCAGTCTACTCTCAATCATCAGCAAAATGATGGAAGGTGTCGTCGACAGTGCTATCAAGCGACCCTTACTCACCAATAACCTGCTCACCGATGCTCAGTTTGGGTTCCGCCAGGACCACTCGGCTCCAGACCTCATTACAGCCTTGGTCCAAACATGGACAAAAGAGCTGAATTCCAGAGGTGAGGTGAGAGTAACTGCCCTTGACATCAAGGCAGCATTTGACCGAGTGTGGCACCAAGGAGCCCTAATAAAATTGAAGTCAATGGGAATCAGGGGGAAAACTCTCCAGTGGCTAGAGTCATACCTAGCACAAAGGAAGATGGTAGTGGTTGTTGGAGGCCAATCATCTTCAGCTGCTTCATCAATGACCTTCCCTCCATCATAAGGTCAGAAATGGGGACGTTCGCTGATGATTGCATAGCGTTCAGTTCCATTCGCAACCCCTCAGATAATGAAGCAGTCCGAGCCCGCATGCAGCAAGACCTGGACAACATCCAGTCTTGGGCTCATAAGTGGCAAGTAACATTCGCGCCAGACAAGTGCCAGGCAATGGCCATCTCCAACAAGAGAGAATCTAACCACCTCCCCTTGACATTCAACGGCATTACCATCGCTGAATCCCCCACCATCAACATCCTGGGGCTCACCATTGACCAGAAACTTAACTGGACCAGCCATATAAATACTGTGGCTACAAGAGCAGGTCAGAGGCTGGGTATTCTGTGGCGAGTGACTCACCTCCTGACTCCCCAAAGCCTTTCCACCATCTACAAGGCACAAGTCAGGAGTGTGATGGAATACTCCCAACTTGCCTGGATGAGTGCAGCTCCAACAACACTTAAGAAACTCAACATCATCCAGGACAAAGCAGCCCGCTTGCTTGGCACCCCATCGACCACCCTAAACATTCACTCCCTTCACCACCGGCGCACAGTGGCTGCAGTGTGTACCATCCACCGGATGCACTGCAGCAACTCGTCAAGGCTTCTTCAACAGCACCTCTCAAACCCACGACCGCTACCACCTAGAAGGACAAGAGCAGCAGGTACATGGGAACAACTCCACCTGCACGTTCCCCTCCAAGTCACACACCATCCCGACTTGGAAATATATCGCCGTTCCTTCATCGTCGCTGGGTCAAAATCCTGGAACTCCCTTCCTAACAGCACTGTGGGAGAACCTTCACCACACGGACTGCAGCGGTTCAGGAAGGCGGCTCACCACCACCTTCTGAAGGGCAATTAGGGATGGGCAATAAATGCCGGCCTTGCCAGCGACGCCCACATCCCATGAACGAGTAAAAAAAAATTCCTTGTCCAAGGTCCAATCTAAAACAGCCATGGCACCAACCATCCTGATGTTCTCCAAACTTTATCAATACGTCTGTCACCACAAGAACTATCAACAAACCATTTACTAGAGGGAATTGAGAAAGCAACTGTGAGCACTGGGCCTTTATTCATATCGGGACACCTGACCTTTAACCATCCCATAAAGTGCCGCTCAATCTCACCTTCGTTTTACTGCCGAGTTTCCCAAGTACCGGGAAACCAGGTGTTAATTTCAAATCACTGCCAAAATCTCATGAAAGGATCCTCATTAACATATTATATTGTCAAATCCGCCTCTCCAGAGCAGGCTACTCACCTGCACCCAAATCCACCTTCGGCAAAACCGGAAGTGGGCGCGTTCGCGGCAGGTTGGGGTCGGGTTTCAGATTTGTCAAATTTTAACCTATCCCCCGTCACTAACCCACCCATCGTGGGACGTTAAAACCCCGCCAAAGAAACAGATTTTTAAACTTTTCAATGCCGTATTTTACTAAAACTGTGATCGTGGATTTTCTTCAACTTTCTTAGTGAAAGATGATTTTCTTGCCGTGAATAGAAATATTTTAATTTACAGTTTTCATATTTATTTTACATAATCTTCAGAAGCTCCTGGACTAAAATAATTTTTTGTATAAAACTCCAAATTTTATCCATGTAATATGTAATTCTCAGATCTGTAAGGAAATCATCGACATACCACAAAAAATTGTTGAAAATATGAAAAAAAATGATAAAATCAGTTTTTCTTTCATTTTACCTGTATGATCAGATTTTAACAGTTTCTGTTTTCATAACTTTTTTATTTTTTCATTTCATTGTCCCAACTGGAGCAATAACCTCCCAGCCATAAACCATACTATCATGACATGACCGACTTTACAACTTACCATCGAAAGCCACCCACTAATGTAACATAAAACAGCACACGTTAGGCCAAAAGCATTTTATTATTATCATTTTTTATCATGCCAAAAGCATTCCATTGTTTTTTATACTATATAAAAACTGATTCCAGTATTTCTGAAAGTTGTGAAAGAAAACCACATATTGCAATAAAACTGCTTTTTATTCGAACAAATATTGGCAAACTGGCTTAAGCTAAAAAATTTCACTTGTGTAGTTATAATTGGTCAAATATAATCAATTTTAGGAAAACATACATAACTACTATGTTTGATTTCCATAAATTTTAAGTCTTTATTTTTTTTCTATTCAATAAAATAGCAATAAATGTAATTCAAACAAGTTTTTGTAAGACACACTATCTATTCAACAGATTTGCACTTGGTGATGCCGGGCATCACCATAACTCACTAAGCCAAGCTCACCCAAACTAACCAATCAGGATGTTTGAAACATTAAATAGGGTAGAAGAGCCCCAAAGGTGAAGAAGGGACGGATGGTTTTTGACCTCAGCCCAGGCCATAAAAAAATAATCAAAATAAAGAACTAGTCAAAATGCACAGACTATAATATGAATAAATAATCGTAGAATCATAGAATGATATAGCACAGAAGGAGGCCATTCACCCTATCGTGCCTGTGCTGGCTCTTTGAAAGAGCTATCCAATCTATCCCATTCCCCACTTTCCCCATAGCACTGCAAATTTTTCCCCTCCAAGTATTTATCCAATTCCCTTTTGAAAGTTATTATTGAATCTGTTTCCTCCACCCTTTCAGGCAGTGCATTCCAGATCATAACAAATCGCAGCGTAAAAAAAAATTCTCCTCATCTCACCTCTGGTTCTTATGCCAATTACCTTAAATCTGGGTCCTCTGGTTACCGACCCTTCTGCCACTGGAAAGAGTTTCTCCTTATTTACTCTATCAAAATCCTTCATGATTTTGAATAACTCTATTAAATCTCCCCTTAACCTTTTCAAGGATCCCATATACTTTTTTAACAGCCTTCTCAACTTGTGTCAGATGTGACTCAGTTGGTAGCACTCTTGCCCCTAAGTTAGAAGTTTGTGGGGCTCAAGTCTCACTCCAGAAGATTGAGCACAAAAGCTAGGCTGATACTCCAGTGCAGGGAATGTTGGAGGCGCTGTCTTTTGGAAGGGACATTAAACCGAGGCCCTGTCTGCCCTCTCAGGTGGATGTAAACGATCCCATGGCACTATTTAGAAGAAGAGCAGTGGAGTTAGCCCCGGAGTCCTGGCCAATACTTATCCCTCACCCAACATCACTAAAAACAGGTTATCCGGTCATTATCACATTGCTGTTTGTGGGAACTTGCTGTGCGCAAATTGGCTACTACGTTTCCTACATTACAACAGAGACTACACTGTAAAAATACTTCATTGGTTGTAAAGCGCTTTGGGATGTCCTGAGGTCATGAAAAGCACTATATAAATGAAAGTCTTTCCTTCTTTTTCTTTAAGGAGAACAACCCAGCTTCTCTAGTCTCTCCACGTAACTGAAGTCCCACATCCCTGGTACCATTCTAGTAAATCTCTTCTGCACCCTCTCTAAGGTCTTGACATCCTTCCTAAAGTGTGGTGCTGAAAATTGGACACAATACTTCAGCTGGGTCCTAACCAGTGATTTATAAATGTTTAGTATAATTCCCTTGATTTTGTACTCTATGCCTCTGTTTATAAAGCCAAGGATCCCATATGCTTTTTGAACAGCCTTCTCAACTTGTCCTGCCACCTTCAAAGATTTGTGTGTGTACACCCCCAGGTCTCTTTGTTTCTGCACCCCCTTTAAAATTGTACCATTGAGTTTATCTTCATTCTTCCTACCAAATGGAATCACTTCACACTTCTCTGTTAAATTGCATCTGCCATGTGTCTGCCCATTTCACCAGTCTGTCTATGTCCTCCTGAAGTCTGTTACCATCCTCCACATTGTTTACCACATTTCCGAGTTTTATGTCATCTGCAAACTTTGAAATTATGCCCTGTATACCCAAGGCCAGATCATTAATATATATCAAAAAGAGCAGTGGTTCTAATACCGACCCTGTGAGACACCACTTTATACTTCCCTCCAATCTGAAAAACTACCATTCACCACTACTCTGCTTTCTGTCTCTTAGCCAATTTCGTATCCTTGCTGCCACTGCCCCTTTAATTCCATGGGATTAATCAATTTTGTAAACAAGTCTATGAGGCCTCATTTACAGACCTCATTAGTTGGAGATTTTAGGAGGATTCGGATTTTGGACTCTCCTCAGCTTTGCCTTTAACAAATCCGTGCTTGCTGTCATTTTTTAACCCATATTTCTCTAAGTGACAATTAATTTTGTCTCGGATTATGATCTCCAAAAATTTCTCCACCACAGACATTAGGCTGACTGGTCTGTAGTTGTTGGGTTTATCCCTTTCCCCTTTTTTGAACAGGGGTGTAACATTTGCAATCCTCCAGTCCTCTGGCACCATTCCCACATCTAAGGACGATTAGAAGATTGTGACCAGAGCCTCTGCTATCTCCACGCTTACATCCCTCAGTAACCTAGGATGCATCCCATCCGGACCTGGTGACTTTTCTACTTTGAGCGCTGCCAACCTTTTAAGTATCTCCTTTTAATCTATTTTTATCCTATCCAATTTCTCTACTACCTCCACCTTTACTGTGACATTGGCAGCATCCTCTTCTTTAGTGAATACAGATGCAAAGCACTCATTTAGTACCTCAGACTTGCCCTCTGCCTCCATGCGTAGATCTCCTTTTTGGTCCCTAATCGGCCCCACCCTGCCTTGAGCTACCCTTTTACTATTTATATGTTTATAAAAGCCTTTTGGGTTCCCTTTTATGTTGTCCACTAATCTTTCTTATACACTTTCTTTGCCCCTCTTATTTCCTTTTTCAGTTCTCCTCTGTACTTTCTGTATTCAGCTTCGTTCTTTACTGTATCATGAGCCTGACATTTCTCATAAGCCTCCTTTTTCTGATTCATTTTAAACTCTATGGGCCCGATATTAGGAGGGAGGCAGGTTGGCAGCGGTGGTGGGGGGGGGGTCAACTGGGCGCGTGGGTAACGTTGCCAGTGAAATCGGTGGGTTTGGCACGCGATCATAAGTAAATTGAAGCCACTTAACGTGGATTCCGGGTTTTGTGCTGGAAAGCTGCGCAGCGGGCGGACTGCGCACCCGCATCATAGACTGTCAGTGGAGGAGCCCTATTTAAAGGGGCAGTCCTCCACTGACTGATGGTGCAGAAAATAGGCAAAATTACAGCATGGAGCAACCCAGGGGGAAGACTGCTCCCAGGTTTAATGATGCCCCACTCTAGGTCTTACTGGATGGGGTGAGGAGGAGGAGGAGGAGGAGGAGGGAGATCTTCCACCTGGCGGACGGGAGGAAGCGGCCTGCCTCTGCCACCATGAAGGCCTGGCTCAAGGTGGCAGAGGAGGTCACCAGCACCATCAATATATCACGCACCTGCATATATTGCAGGAGGCGCTTCAATGACCTAACCAGTACACTTACTCATTCCCCTACACTCTGTCTGCCACATCACCGCCCCCACCCCACATCTCCTTCTGCACTGCCAACACTACTCTATCACATCACTCCTCACACCCACTCAAAGCTCATCCTCACCTTACCTGCACTTACTCACCTCACCAATACTCATCCCACCACTACCACTCAACCCAATCCTCATACAACCTCATGGCTCTATCTCATACTCACCCTCTCATGCATCTCTTTCACTGTCAGCCTCACCCCACCTGCCACTACCTGTGCTGCAGCCACAGGGCATGCATCACATATGTGTAGTAGGAAGCGTAAGGCAAATGTGTCGTGAGCACGAAGGGGATGCACAAGGGTGTTTGAGGGTTTGTCATGGTTTTTTACTTATATTTGATTTCTGATCAACTCACATTACATATCATATTGTCACCACTACTGCCATGTCTTGGCCATTCTTGACTGGCTTGTGCAATAATGCCCTTTCATGAGGTTCTCCATGAACACCCTTGATGCCACCCAATGGGTTACCCTACAGTGGGTGTACGTGTAGTTGCACGACTACTTTGTGCTGGTGCCTGTTGCGCAGCACTGTGTTGTGTTGCTCCACCTGGCGGAGGTGGACAGCGTGCCTGGCGAGGCTGGTGATGTTGCTCGTCCACCAATGGAGTGATGAATGCAGCAATGGACCCCCCCCCCCCATCCTGACGGTGTGAGTGTGAGGGGGTCCACAAAGTAGGTAAATGTGTTTGTACAGCAGAGTTTAGGGTATGATTTAATAATTTGGAGTGTGGAGACAACGGTGTGGCAGACAAAACTTTGTCTGAGGTGACAGAGTGCCCTGCTGCAATGAATGAGGTATTCCACCCAACTGTCAAGGAATCCTCTGCATCTCCCAATGGCTGCTGACTGAAACACGTCTGCAACAACAGGGAGCGTTTCCCACAGCGTGGGAAACACGCTGAGGAGAGTCCAAAATCCGAATCCTCCTAAAATCTCCAACTAATGAGGTCTGTAAACGACCTCAAGTACCCAGATAATGATCTTAAGTGGGACCCCGGCGGCTTTGATTGCCGGTGGGAGTCCTACATGCGGGGGCTGCGCACACACCTATTCGTGTCATTGGGGAACCCGGAAGTGGGCGGGTTGGAGCCGGACCTCCGACCCGCTCCGGCAATCCCCAATTTTAGGAGCCCCCTTGCCACGAACGCACCCGCTCGGCCATCTGAAAATTGATCCCTATATCTTTAATCACCCAGGGAGCTCCAGCTTTGGATGCCCTTCCTTTCCCCCTCATGGGAATGTGTCTAGCCTGTACTGAACTATCTCCTCTTTAACGGCTACCCATTACTCATTTACTGCTTTACCTGCCAATCTTTGATTCCAATCCACCTGGGCAAGATCCCCTTTCAACTCATTGAAATTAACCCTCCTCCAGTTGAGTATTTCCAAAATCAGAAACCTTATTGTCCCAATAGATATGTACAGTGAACAGTTCAAGAAATAACCCTGTTTGGATAAGTAAATAATTCGGATAACTGTGTAGTAGTTCCAATGTTATACTTTATCATTACAGACTATTGAAAAACTAAACTGAAATTACAGGGGCTTGTGGGCAACTTGGGATTCTCTCTACCTTCGTGAGTCATTATGCACAAATATTTTGCATTTCATAACTGGATTATCAAACAGTTCTACAGGTTAAGTGGCTCGAGAAGTATGGAACAAGCTAATGGGCCAGAAATCACGCAGAGCGGTGAGGCAACTCTCACTGACATTCCCGTGAATTAAATTAACAAATTGGCTTACTGCAGGCTCTGTGGCATTGAATTACTTGAACTTGAACTTTAAAAAAATGTGCACTATCAACCCAGCCTCTGAGCAGCGTGAGTTGCCGTGTGGCTGGACAAGTCTGTGAGGAGAAGACACGCCCCCAAAATCTGTCAGGAAGAGAAGTCACACCCACAGATTCAGGCTGCATTGCTCAAGCAGGCAAGCAGACGTCATTCATTTAAAGTTAGTATTCTGTATATTATTGTAAATAAATTAAAAAATTATTTAAAAAGCCAAAGAGATAATTGAATTAAATTAAAGAGAAGTGAAAAGTTTTTTAAAAATTTAATTTTTTTTTAATGACCAAGAACTATTAAAATAAGGAGTAATGTGAGACTCCACATTTTTAAAATTTAATTTTTAGTTGTTTGTCAGTCATTAAGACTAATCGCGCTGTTAAAACTTAGTTTAGACCTGGTATTTTCAAGCGTACCTGTTTGGTGGCGTAATTACTTACTTTCCAGCTGGGCAGATAAGCAAGTTGGTGCTTTTTCAATGATTTCTCTGATTGCAGCGTGCGATGGCCCTTTAATTCAAAGTTATCGTATCACCGGCGAACCACTTGGACCAATTTCCGGATTTACCGTCTCACTGTGCATGTGTGAACGCGGGAACTTGCTCCTTCAATTCACCACTAAAAACAGAGAGCGCTGTTGAGCTCCTCCGTTATTTCAGGAGCAATTTCTGGCCCAATAAGTTCATGTTTTACAAAATCACCACAGAAAAATCCCACTCAGCTGCTACCTTAATTTTTGAACAATAGAATCCATCAAAAATAGGGTTATTAATCTTATCTCCCCAAAACTGCAAGAACATGCTGCATATTGTTCCTTTATTCATTGATTTTTTAAAAAAGTTTTGAAAAACACTGTTACAAAATCTATTCAACTGACATATCAACAAATTAAAGGACAAATTCAGTGATCCTGCACTCCTAGTGGGCTGCCATGGGAGTGTGAGTCAGAGACCCAGCACAACAATGTTACAAGCCCTATCTTTGACCCATGTTCCCTTTGAGCGTGGGTCCCTGTTGGAGCGTGGGATTGCTGAATTTTCCCTTAAAACCAGAAAAGAATGCAGTAGTTCATTCTAATAATTTAAATTGAGTGAAGTTGTCAATAAAAATATCCCAGTGCCCAGCTATTGATGCTGATTCTAAGAGAGTTCATCAGATGAAAGCAGTAAGACCTCCCAAGAGAAACCTCCCTTCCTTTGGCCCATCAGCTTGTCTTGCTTCCTGTCCCTCCAATGTACAGTCCCAATCTCCTTTTGCAGCTCTATAATGACTTCCTCAATTCCTTTCAATACATGAAAAGCCTGTGCTTGTTCTGTTGCCAGCTATTTAATTTGCCACATAAGACAATTCATAGCATACTATATAATTCTTTTAAAATATTAATGCTGATTTCTTTTCCACTAAACACTTCCAAACATTTATTTTAAGCAGCCTGCGTTTCTATGCTCAAAATACAATTACAGATTGAGACCACCACTAATTAAAATTGAATCACAGGCAACTAAATGTATTTATGCCTGCAGCTAAAATAGATGAACATTTATGTCCAGAATTAAATTGCTTTTAATGTTATTGCTCATATCGCAGTGGATTATAACCTTATTAGTTCTTAAGTGACAGAATTACTTACAGTTAGATTCACAAATATTGAATTGACAGAATTATACATTAATATGTGGCTCAACAGTTTTCTAATACAAAAATCTACACTTCAGTAGTCTTGGTGGTTGAAAATTTTATTGGCACCGGAGAATGAAGTGATCTAGTAACTGAGACCATTTTACTCAAAATATATTTGATTCCACTCTGTTTCCAATCCAATTAGTACATTGTTAAATGACTAATAATTCATAACTATGTAATAAAAATGCTTTTTGCCTATTTTCTCTTGATATGTTTATCACTGTTGCTGACCTGCAGAGAGCACTGGGAGAAGTGGGACCAGCTGGGTTGAAGGCAAGTGTTGTCATTGTCACTGTATCTGATCTAAGAATGATGCAGTTGCCAACAGTTGGTGGATTGAGGGCATATGAAACTAACCATATTAAAAGCAGATTTCAAATATTTAATGTTCTGGTTAAGGTGCTTGCATTCACGGATAATAATCCACTGGGTGATGTCAGGATCCATAAGCACAATCGAGAGATTTTATGCACCTTATCCTAAAGCTGATTCCCCCTTTACCCCCTTCCTCCCACAAGAAACTACTGAGTGCTCGTTGGGTGTCTGCCTTGAGCTGCAGCGATTTCCCACTAGAGGCTGATTTAGATGATGTGATACTTGGTTGATGAGTGAATCCCTTAACAGCTTTAATTATTTTGTGGGTTGCTGCATTGAAAGGCCTTAAAGATTTCAGCAGCTGGTGCTGGAGGCTGCTCTGTTTGGTTCTGTGGTGTCCTGTTTGGCCTGTTGCTACGCTGTTGCTATGCTTTGTCTCTGTCTATGTGGCTTGAGTTCAGATGTTGCATCTCAATACAGGACAACATGATAGAGGGATGGTAGGAAAATAGTCCCGATGGAGAAATTAATCAAGAGTAATCCATTTGTATTTTCCCCTAAATGATGGAAAATAAATTTTATTTTATCACTTGAGGGAAGGAGAAGAGCTTCATATTTTCTACCATCGTATAAACTTTGTAGCTACTTTTTTTTCTGTTGTATGATCAGTGACATGCAGCTGGAAATGTTTCTAAGAAGGATAGAAGTGTCAGGGATTAGATCTTGTGGTCCCTGGGAGCACAGAAATATAAGTCCGAGATCTCTCATAGCTTCATGCATGTATCAGTTACCGCCCATTTTGTGTCCCAGCAGAGTTGAATTTTACCCCCAATATCCTTTAAAAACACACATTGATAATACTGAAATTGGCAAGAGAAGATCCCTATTTAATCTGGAATGTGTTTGAATGATTACAGTGAATATCCTTGTGAGGTTAGTTCGGAGCTTCCTATCTCATTAAGGAGCTTGGGTGTTTAGGGATCAGTTCTGACAAAGGCAGCCTGGAATCTGGAACTAATGCTATACGCATTCTCGAATCGCTGTAGTCAATGTGGTGAAGGTACTCCCACAATGCTGTTAGGTAGGGTGTTCCAAGATTTTGACCCAGCAACTGGTATTTCTGTTCTTCAGTTGAATTGAGGGATACACTACAGGGCAAATTGGAAGGAAGGGGAGGGAATCCAGCAAGTCAATAGGTACAGTGTCTTTTATACACGTAAAATTATTTGTTGTGCCTTTTTTCTTCCAAGATGATTCAGCCCCCTTTTTTGTTGTTTTTTTAAGTAATTAAAACATCGAAGTAGCTCTTTGCAGTTTGCATTTTCTAATCCTTAAATTTACCTCTCTATCTGCTTTCTGGGATGTTTCTCAGTTCAACCAACTGCCTCTTGAAGGAGTTTTAGTTTTATGCCAGTGTTTCTGTTTCTGTGAAGTCATTCCCTGTGTAGGCCTGTTTCAGATTACTGGCTAAAGGCTCAACCAGTTGTTAACATTCACTGTGGTATTTTAATGAACATTCCTTCTGTTACTGAGATTCTGAAAGGCTCTAGGAAGAAAAAAACTTTATTAACACTTCATGTAATGTAAAAAAAAATACAATTCATACAAATGCCATTTTCCAGACTTTGAAATTGTACTGAAATACAGTACTCCTTTAATCACCATTTATTAAAAAAATATGAAAAATTCAAACTACATATCCAACTACAAATAATATGTTTTCTTCACTGAAATTAAAGACTGCAAGACAGCTGTTATCTTGGTTTGCAATGTTTTTCATTTGGCAGAAGTATTCTCTGTTTTAGTTTCTAAATGACAGCACGGAAGAAAGGCCATTAGGCCCATCGAGTCCATACCGGCTCTCTGCAAGAGCAATCCAGCTAGTCCCACTCCTCCGCCCTATCCCCGTAGCCCTACAAATTTTTTCCCTTCAAATACTTATCCAATTCCCTTTTGAAAGCCACGATTGAATCTGCCTCCACTACCCCCTCAGGCAGTACATTCTAGATCCAAACCACTCGCTGTATAAAAAAGATTTTCCTCATGTCGCCTTTGTTTTTTTTTGCCAATCACCATAACTCTGTGTCCTCTGGTTCTTGACCCCTCTGGGGTGGGGATTAAGCAGACAAACGATTTTAACTCTGCCTGAACATGTTTCCCGTGGACTCTGAAACACACCATGGAAATAGAGGTGAGTTGCAGCCGGCAGCCATTTGGGCATTTAAACCAGTGATTGGCAAATGGGGATAAAAGGTGAGTTTTTGCAGCAGGACAAGCAGTTCTCTCAGACAAACCTTTGTCTGGGAGTTCTTAGTGTTTAGACTCAGATTTCTTTGTTCACACTCAGAATTATTCTGTTCAGACATATTTGCCAGCATTTTGGACCCCCTCAAACCGACACCATCGGGATGGTGTGGGGGGGGGAGCACAATGGATATATTCATAAAAGTGACCAAATGAGTTATTTATAATTAAGTTTTACATTGTAGATATATATGCTAGTTCAGCAAAGCCTGAATTTCTGTATGCCTTATTTATTCCTACTACAGCCTACATACTAATCTTTCATAAGCCTGATGGAATTGTAGTATTTCAAGAACAGTACCCAAATGAAGTACTTTTGAAGTGTAGTCACTGTTGTAATGTAGGAAATGCGGCAGCCAATTTGCACACAGCAAGGTCCCACAAACAGCAATGAAATAAATGACCAGATCATCTGTTTAAGCTGTTGGTTGGGGGACAAGTGTTGGCCAGGACACTGGAAGAGCTCCCCTGCTCTTCTTCGAATCGTGCCACTGGATCATGAGGATGTGACGTCAGATAATTCACAGAGCACGCGGGAGCCACAGGAGTAGGACGTGGGTGACTATGTACCACCTTCCCAGCAGAGGCTGAGGAGAAGGTTGCCTATGACTATAGAGTCTTGGGACCCAGAACATAGAATCATAGAATTATAGAAGGATGTTAGAGGAGCACTGCAGGCTCTGAGGTCAGTCTCTGAGGATGTGTGGCAACTGACAGGTGTGACTCTTAAATCTACAGCTCTCATTTGCTGCAACATCAGGGAAGCTTTGTCTTCACTGCAGACATCAATGGAGTGTGAACCACTTCATTGGAATCTGTAGCACATCCCCATCTAAGAAGCTTCCAGGGACCAGTCGGTGCCTCCACCTCCAAGGAAGCACAAACTACAGCCCTGATGGCAACTAGAAAGAGAATAGATAGCATCCTACATAGCGACTTCCATACCATGGCAGCTGCAATACATGCTGCTGTCCCTCGGGGCTTTCAGGATCTGATAGGTGCTATTAGATGAACCATCCTACTGATCAACAGGGTCACAGATCCAGGGTCCAGTGTACTAGGTATGCCTGGAGTCCACCTGCCTGATACTACTGCCTATTAAGACAGCAGCACATGTTATGTCTCCGGCTTTTACCCTCAAAGCATCATGCCAGCGGAACGTGGGAAGCATCACCAGACTGCACAAGATCATGTTCCAGAGATGCCACCAGAAGAATTCACCAGAATTGAAGTCAATGGAACGTAAAATTGGGCAGGGTGTAAAACGAGAATCTGAGATGAATCCATCCTGAGCAGGTTCGAATAAAACTACCCCCTATAATTCTAGTAATAACTATGGAGATATATCTGAATCAATTTATTTGTTACCCTTTGATATATGCATTTTTGCTAAATCATTATTTCTACCTCAATGAATGGAAGTGTCCCAGTTTTTACTGAGTTAGGAGCTTTTTTCAAAATTTCCAATTTTTGTCATGTTAATTTTAAACAGTGGGCAAGACACTTGAGACTTATTGAGTTATTTCAAAAATGAGTGCTGGCATAAATATTATGCTTTATTATTCATTTATCTTACAGTTGCCCTGTTTCAGAACTGTCTTTAGTGCAAAGAGAGATGGAAATGGTCCAGATTAAATCATTAGCATTCCATTGCGTGAGCATTTTTGTTTAAATATTAACAACCTGGAACTCAGGACTTGCACATTAAGAGTGATTTTAGTTGACTTGTAAAGCAAAATACACCCCACAGTGCAAAGTATGAACCCACTTGAAAGCAAACAATATCATTAATGGGTCAGGAATTGCACAGAGCAGCGAGGCAACGCTCTCCGCAGCTCCTGCAAATTTAATTAATGAAAATACTTACTGCGGGCTCTGTGACATCGAATTGCTTGAATTTAAACTTTAAACAAAATGTGCACTATCAACCCAGCCTCTGAGCAGTTTGAGTTGCTGCGCGGCTGGAAAAGTCTGTGAGAAGAAGATACGCCCACCAAATCTGTCAGGAAAAAACGTCTCGCCCACAGATTCATGCTGCATTGCTCAAGCAGGCAAGCAGGCTTCATTCATTTAAAGTTAGTATTCTGTATGCCATCGTAAATAAAAATGTTATTTTTTTTATAAAAAGCCAAAGAAATAATTGAATTAAATTAAAGAGGTGGAAGGGAAAAGTAAAAAAATATTTAAATTTTTCAATTTGTAAAAATTTGTTTTAAATGACCAAAAAACTATTAAAATAAGGAGTAATGTGAGACTCCACATTTTTAAAAGTTAATTTTTTGTTGTTTGGCAGTCATTAAGACTATCCGTGCTTTTAAAACTTAGTTTAAACCTGGTATTTTTAAGCATGACTATTTGGCGGCGCAATTAGTTGCTTTCCAGCTGTCATATCACTGGCGAACCACTAGGAGCAAGTTCACAATTTCTGCATTTCACTGTGCATGTGCAAATGCAGGAACTTGCTCCTTCAATTCACCACTAAAAACCAAGAGTGCTGTTTAACTCCTCCGTTATTTCGGGGGCGATTTCTGGCCCATTATAGTGAATCAAGCTTTTAAAATGATCTCCAATGATGGGCTATTGAGGAGTGCATGCCTCCATGGATAATGATAAAAAAACAGATCCATGGCTAATTTTCTTTTTCCCAATGCAATGGCACAGTCAGTGCACATAAAAATATTTTTTTGTGCATTGTTTTCATAGCTAGAGTCTAAAGTCCTAGAATCATTATTGGCATTCTTCTGTCTTCAGTTTGACTAATTTCCTCTGAGACTCACCACATGTTCTCTCAAAGCCATCCTGAACCATCTGTGTACCACTTAACTAATTTATCCTTGCTCTAATTCAAACCTTTCCTGTACTTCAGGCATCTCCCACCTTCCCCTCCCTTTCAAAAGAACTGTCATATCCCCTTCTTAAAAAGTCTGCCCTCGACCACAACATCCTTTTTGACCTGTCCATAGCCTTTACATGGTCAACTTTCCATCTTCTCAATGGTGACTCCTCTGTGGTCCACTTTGTGGTACTGCCCTCTCCTGGTTCCATTCCTACCTATCTCAACACTATGACTTCATCTCCTCCAATGGTTTCTCCTCCCATGTCTTCACAGTCACCTCTGATGTGCTTGAAGACTCCATCCTTGACCCCATCCTATTCTTTGTCTGTATGCTATCCCTCAATCACATCATCTGCAAATATAGGGTCAGTTTCCATATAGATATATATATATATATATATATACCAATGATGTCAAGTCTACCTCTCTGCCTGCACGCTTGAATTCATGATCTGTGCAGTGTTGACTGTCTGCCTGACATCAAGTCCTGGATGAGCCAAAACTTACTTCAGCTTAATATCCATGTGACAAAAATGCATTTTTATCTATATTAAAATATGATTTAGATTCTTTATTGGTAGAAACAGCATGTGAAGGGTTAAAAATCTATGGTCACACAGCATTAAGATCAGCCATCACTAGCTGTTTTCAGCAAGATGGAGGGAATTTATATTGCAGTCTGGAAGGCAAAAGGGTCACTTCAGATGTATTGTTCCTAAATAGAACTTCTTGGAACCTTGCTGCTTAAGCGTTATTCTATTCAATTTGCTCAACTTGATATTGCGAGCACAGACAGCCAGACTATGGGATTTCTCCATACTTTACTGGAAGTGACAATTGTTTTGAGCAGTCAACCATTCCAATTGATACCCTGTGAATGGTTGCTGACCTAATATAATTCTGAGAAACACAGTTGTCTATTGCCTTTTGTTTTTATATCTTCACGGGATGTTGAATGATATATCTGGTCTGACATTATGCTAGCGGACAGTCAGTTTCCAGGTGGGTAGTCTGCTGCCCACTGCAGATGGTCTGCTTTTTAAATCAGCTTTTCAGCCAGCAGAAAAGTTCTGTGTTTAAGATTGTACCGCAATAGGTTTCTGGTCACAGAGTTCCAGATGAATGCCAGATTGCACCTTGTTAACTCCATAAGACTGTCTGAACTCACGCTGTCTGCCCATGAGGGAGTAATGCTACACTGGAAGGAGAGGTGTTTAAAGGAAGCCTGCAGCTTCAAGCATTATAATCATGGAATGGATACAGCCACCTGGGTTAAAAGAAGTATGAGTGGCAGTCAGGTTCCTTCAACACTGAGTTCTCTCTTTGCAAAGAAAAAGCTAGTGCATAACCAACACTAAAAAAACTGCAACTGGAGGAGGAACATCATTACTGAAAACTGTGAGTGTGTGCTTTGTGGCTCACAGGCAGACAAACAGGAAAGGCTCTAGGAAATGGGGAAGTAGAAAGCAAGGTGCCAAGATCAAGTTGTTAAAGACAGGGCAAGGGAGAGCAAAGGTTGTTTTAGCTTCATGTGTATTGTCAAAGTGTAGAAGTAGCCATGCTTTCAATTGTTATTTCTTCAAGGAACCACATAAGTGTTTAAACAGCTAAATAAGCTTTTCTTTATTAAAATTATAAAGGATTGACTTGAAGGAAGAGTCCAGCTGCTCAGAGGAACAGCCGAGGTCACATATATCCATGCAGGAGGAAGTAGTTCGTGAGTCAGAAGGGTGAGGTACCGAGCACGGGGACCTGGGAGTAGTAGAGCGAAAGAGTGCCATTTTTCCACAGAAGGTGGAGGAATGACTGCCCCTGACTGAGGAATCTAGGGACCCAGATCCCAGAGACCTAGCCTTCAAAAGAAAAGTTATTTCAGAGCATAGATCTCATGTGCAAGCAATTGAGACTGGAGACATAGGTGGAAAAAAAATTGGATAAGGCCTATTTTTGGGCACGGGTAGCAGGATCTGCTATTAACCCGCGCCCGATGGCCCCTGCGCAAGCAGGATGAGAATTTCGTTGGGCCTGAGGACTTACCTGCAAGCAGCGTTGAAAATCAGCGTTGATGCGAGGATTCAATGCAATTTGCACTTTCCCCCAGCGGGGGAGCCCAATCTCTTAAAGGGAGGATGTCTCTTAAAAATCTCTTAAAGGCAGCCTGCACCTCTTATTTGCAAAATGTAACATACGGGTCCGCACAGAGTCTCAACGGAGATCAGATAGGCACACGTAAAGCACAGATGCATGTCCCGCCCCTATGTTTACAAACTGATGAGTTATGTTAAAACATTGAACAAAGATTGCGCACTACTAAATCCCACATCCTCCAACCTGCATGCCAGATCTCACCAATCTGCAGATCTGAGTTTTTACCAGGCCTGCGAGAGGTGCGTGCATCAAAGTTCTCTGCTGATGCACTAGAGACCTTGGTGCAAGAGGTGGACAGAAGGAGGGGCATCCTATATCTGTTGGGGGGGGGGGGGTGCAGGAGGCCCTCCAGACATATGCCCAAAAGGCAGTGGGAGGCAGCAGGGGACGAAGTCAATGCCAGGCGCACGGCACCAGGAACATGGATGCAGTGCAGGAAGATGTTCAATGCTTTGACACGAGTGGTCAAAGTAAGTAAGGTCAACTGTCAAGTGGCGTCTCCTACCAACTGCATCACTAACCGCATCCACTGCTCCACACACTATACCCCCTATCACCCACATACAAACAAACTCTTTCAATCAGTACTCAACTCTTCCAATCAGATGCTTCCTCTCACCCTCACAAATTACCACTGTTGCAAGCCACAACTCACAGGTCACAGCTATTCAACCATGAAAGGCATATCACCCCAACACAAGTCCCGTTTTCTTGCAGGAGAAGGTGGCCCCGCATATCGGGAGAAAGCAAGTGGCAGTGGCATTTAGCCCCATGAGTCTGTTCCACCATTCAATGAGATCATGGCGTACCTGTGACCTAACTCCATATGCCCGCCATGTCCCTTAATACCCTTGGTTCACAGAAATCTATCAATCTCAGATTTAGAATTCACAATTGAGCTAGCATCAGCTGCCGTATGCAGAAGAGCGTTCCAAACTTCTCCCACCCTTTGCATGTAGCAGCATTTCCTAACTTCACTCCTGCATGTTCTGGCTCTAATTGTTAGGCTATGTCCCCACGTCCTAGTATTCAAGTATAGGAGACCTCCAAAAAAGAGTTACAAATGTATTGGCATCCAAAGCAATAATCCAGCAACTAACCTGTAAATCCTGCATGGTCCCTTTAAATAGCGGTGGTGGGGGTCCTCCAGGCACTCTAAGACATGTTCAGATGATCGTGGATAAGACTGTGTGTTGAGTTGAGCGTTAAGTTCCAAAATGGTGTCTATCACTTTAAATCAGCGTTGTACACTGATTGTATCCATTTTCTCCTTACTTTATATGCAGCCGGCGTTCGGTATTTGCGCATGCACTAATACCTATTCCAAGATGGCTTCCGGTGCACGTCACGTGCCAAAACAGTGGGCGCTACACAACCCAATTTCTCGCCCATTTTGTTGATATGATGGGAACATGGGAGGAGTCCAATACATGCATCTGCAACACATTGCAGGAAGTATCTCATGATATACAGAATACCCTAGACAAAGTTATAATATAGAAAATTTCTGTAGAAACAAGGCATCAAGAGGAGCACCCAAGTACATTGGTGGCTCCTGAATGTAACTACCACTGTTTCAATAAATGCTTTGAGGGTCAGCCTGAACATAACACTTTCATAGGGCTTCTGAGACTTAATTGGGACTATTCATTCTGTAAAGACACTGGCCAGTAACACATTTGAGCCTATGACCTTCACTCACGGGCTGTAAGGACTGGTAACAGATGTTTCTGTCTCTCATAAGAGTGGCAATGCACCTACTTCTTTAAGGCCCTTTCCAATGCCAAAACCTGAGACAGCCTCAGACCTGGGCTTGGCAATGCAAGAGGAATGGCAACTGGAAGTTGATCCCTTGGGCACAACAGCTTCACTGAGACAGAAGACACCTCAATTATCGAAGGATCCAGAGCAATCTTCCCAGCCACCCACCTCTCAACCTTGCATTACTCGGAGAGCACCTCCTAGAAATAGTAGATTAGGACCTGGAGAAGTAAGGTGGTTGGTACAAAGGGTCGACTTGGTGGCAAGAAATAGTTGCAGTTAAAATGTAGGAAATTATTGTGAGCTTTTGTCGTAGAAAGGAAAAATTGTTTGACCACACACACTTCAGACGTCATTTCTGTGGGTGTTAGCAACTTAATGGGCTTTGGCAATGACATGTGAAAGTGTGACTTCTGTACATAGAGACAAGGCACAGAAGCTTTTAGAGACACGCGGCTTTGTGAGGTAGTGGGAGGAGGTACAGGCAGTAGGGGGGATTTTATTTGGTTTCACAACTTATATTTACTGAAAGCACTCAGTCACTTTCAAAAGGCTTTTGATAAAGTACCACATAATAGACATGTTAGCAAAATTAAAGTCCATGGGATTAAAGGGAAAGTGGTGGCGTGGATACAAAATTGGCTAAGAGACAGAAAACAGATAGCAGTGGTGTACAGTTGTTTTTCAGACTGGAGGGAAGTATACTGTGGTTTTCCCCAGGGGTCAGGATTAGGACCACTGCTCTTTTTGATATATATCAATGACCTGGACCTGGGGTTTGGTGGGTATAATTTCAAAGTTTGCTGATGTAGTAAACAATGTGGAGGATAGCTCTCTGGCTTCACCTCCTCTCCAGACCCTCCATCCTTCCTGAGGTGGGATGGAGGGCCTTCTCCATCTTTCATCTTCAGGAAGTACTAATCATTTTTGCATGGCAATATTATGCAGAATACAGTAATGTACAATTCATTCTGGAGATTGTAGTTGTACCATAATGTGAGGCTTCATCAGATTTATCCAGGCACCTAAAACAAGACTTCAAAATGCCTATGCTGTATTAAAATTCTTGTAGCCCTATGGGCCTCATTATATTTGGTTTTCCTCTCTGTCTGCAGATGCCTTATTGGAGTTATAAGCTATGACTGCAGGGGATACCCTGATCATCAGTCAACCATCATGCGTGTTAAAGTGATTGGCACGCACACTAACTGGATGTTTCATTTAATGAATGCAAGCTAACATTGAAGGGGTTGTCGTAGGGGCTTTCAATGTCACATGTGTTCCATCACTTGCTCCTTGCATCTCTGGGAATGTTATCAGTTTTTGAATTGAATTGCTTGCTTTCTTTGTTTTGCAGGTTCCATGGAAAAAGTAATAAGTAGCAAGGTCTTCCTGAATGGAGCAACAGTGACCTTCTTTATACAATGGTGTGCAGCTGCTCGACTGATATGACATAGATCGCCTGAAGTTACCTGGAATGACGCAATGACAAAAAAAATTCAAGGCCATGGTGACTTTGACTAGCACAGGCAGTGCTGTTCTCCTGGTGCAAGTCAGATGCAAGTCTCAGGGTGACGCATTGCCTTCTAGACAAATCTAAATCTTCTAGGCTTATAAACCCTATGGCCCCGATATTTACGGGGAGGCGGGGAGTGAGCGGGGGCCACTGTCAGCGACCAGGAAATATGGGAAAGGCAGAGGTCCTGCCGAATTTAACGGCAGGACCTCATTAGAATTTTTGTACTCAGTTTCCCACACAAGGGAGGGAGAGAAGAGATTGTGATGTGAGAGAGATCATGGTGGGGGTGAAAGAGATCGTGGGGGGAAGGTCTGGAGATCGTGGGGAGGAGATCGCAGTGGGGGAGGGGAGACATCGCTGGTGGGGGGGGCGGGTGGTCTGAAGATCATGGAAGTTGGTTGGCCGATCGCGGGGAGGCAGATCGCGGCAGGTTAGCTTGGGAGGCTTGGGGGAAGTACTCATGCTCCTCCTGGCCCACAAGGAACTTTTACATTTTATTTTTAAAAGATGTATTACCTGGGCCTGGAACTTTGCTACTGTCAGCTTTTGCTGGTGGGTTGGAGTCCCTGCGGGCCAACGGTTAATGTGACATGGACTTGAGTACTTCATAGATTTTGAATGAGAATTATTTCTGGACTTGGATTCTTGATTTGGATCTATTTAACAATGGTGATTATTCTCTCTTTGCTGCCCTGCTCCCCTAACAGTCCCACTCAGGACAGCACTTCTTAAGTGCATTGCTTAAGTGACCATTTTTCTTTTGCAAGTGCAGACAGTGTAGCACCAATAATCCTATGGCAGAGAACAGGAAGAGGATCAGGGTGCAGAACAGGCCCAAAAAAGTATGCTTTTTCAACTTTTTTTTAAACAGAAGTGCTCCCTCTGGGCCCCACGAGGAAAATTTAGGCCTCCCCGGACCCAAACCCACCCCCCTTCCCTCCAGCAAGACTCTCTGGAAACCTCCTATCTGCAACTTACCATGTTGCCGGCAACTATTCTTTGGTGTAGGCCTCCTGCCACCCATAATTCCGCTCCTGGCCGTGGGCCAATTGACCGATGGCATTAAGATGAGGCCCAGGAGTCATCAAGGTCACCTTGGTGTTCCCATCCTCTCAATTCCTGGTCTCATTTAAAATCAGAGAAGAGATTGTGATGTGAGAGAGATCACGGTGGGGGTGAAAGAGATCGTGGGGGGAAGGTCTGGAGATCGTGGGGAGGAGATCGCAGTGGGGGAGGGGAGACATCGCTGGTGGGGGGGGCAGGTGGTCTGAAGATCATGGAAGTTGGTTGGCCTCCCAAGCTAACCTGCCGCGATCTGCCTCCCCGCGATCGGCCAACCAACTTCCATGATCTTCAGACCACCCGCCCCCCCACCAGCGATGTCTCCCCTCCCCCACTGCGATCTCCTCCCCACGATCTCCAGACCTTCCCCCCACGATCTCTTTCACCCCCACCATGATCTCTCTCACATCACAATCTCTTCTCAGCAAGTTGTTAATTTGGCATCAGCAGTTGACATTGAATTTTATCCCTGGATCTTAAAAGACTGGGAAAATATTTCTTTGACATTTGTCAACATTATCAACTTAAGTACATCAGAGAACTTGAGTCTGAGGAATATTCCCAAACCTGAAGTTTGTATATGGATCTGTTAACACCACTGTTTATTGTATAAGTAGACCCCGAGGGGTGAACTTTTAGGTCTCCCGCCCAGCGGCAACTGGATGATGCCTCCCTGAAAATGATGGGCAATGATCTACTGCCCCATGGCTGCCATCACTATGGCCGCAACAATGTTCACCCGGGCCTACCACTGGGCAGCCAGAGCGGCCCCTTGAGTCAGGTAGAAAGCCCAATTAAAATGCAAATCAGAGTCCTATAAGTTATATAGGACCTTGAATGCCATTTTCAGTCTGAACTGGGGGGAGTGTGCACCATGTAAGCTCCAATGAGTATCAATTCGTAGCCCAGCTGAAGTGTATCTCCAGGGTAAATTCTTCTTTATTTTTGTGGGGCCAGGAGGAGCAGGTGAGCTCCTCCAGGCTCCACAAAACCAGCCTGGGCCTCTGGCACTTCGTCTGTCCTCGTCTAGAGATCGGGAACCCTCTCCCCCATCGACCTATTTTTACCGGTCAAGAGACTGGCCAGATCACCCAATATTATGACAGCTGAAAGCTGCCCTGAGGCACTCAATCTCTGACACATCCCGGTTAATGGAGGACATCCTCAAAATGGACCAGGTTTCCCACTAGGACTACCAAGCGACCAGCTGACGCGTTCCACCGGCCAGGCTCCCGAAGTCTGCTCGGGGAAAATCCACCCCCTTTGTTACCTTGGGGCTGAACTTATCTGGAATGATCAGCAAAACTACCCAATGTCCTTCTGGGGAAATTCAGAATGAAAGTTAAATCTATTTGATTCCGACCGACTTGTTTTGATAACAATTTTGAAGCTCACGCAGGAATCACATGGACTACTGAATGACTTTCATGTAGGGCTGTCGATTAATCGCAGTTAACTTCTGCGTTTAACACATTCGCTTTTTTCTGTTAAAGCTCGAATCCATGCCCTCTAAATACCCATTTCCTGCAGCAAGTTCCATTTATATTTATGTTGCTTTTCCAGAAATAAGGTTTTTATGCTGGGTTGTTTTTTGGATGATGATAATAATAATAGCATCATTAATAAAATAAACTTAAATGAGATGGATGCAGTAATTGTAACAATTTAATATCCGATTAAAAGCAAGATTAACTGAGATTAGAAGTTTTTAAACGTGAAATTAATCGCGGGTGATTCTTTTAACTTGGCAGCCCTATTTTCCAGCTCACTCTTACACTTCAATCTAAATCACTCAATTTAGCCAACTACAGAGCAACCCTGCTAAATACATTGGGCATTGGTTTCCTCCAGAACGTTCATCTCAATGCCTCACGATGCCAGCTTCCGCACGACAAATAAAAGCGAGATGAGAGTTTTGAGGAGATGGGTTTCTAATGGGCCAGACATTAACTATGCAGATTCAAACAAATCATTGGAACACAAAGTTGGCTTCAATGGAATTTAATTGGGCCAAAACTGAATTCCAAATATGCATCCCTAATTATAACGTACTTAAGTCTAAACTGACTTTGTCTGTAGGATGTCTGTGAAGTCATATGCAGCACTTCCATAACAAAAACTGTACAGATGAGAGAAAGGGAAATTGTATATTTAATGTTTCCTCATCAAAAGTAGAGAAAAGCGAAAGATCCTTAAGGAAATAACTGAATAAGCTGTGCCACACACATCAAAAGGAGTTAGGATTAATAAAACACATCCCAAAAGCACTAAACGCTGAAAATTGTAATAAACAGTTGGTTCTAGTCTTTGATATTTTGTTTTTCTGTGTGTGTGTGTATATGTGTGTGTGTGTTAGAACATAAGATATAAGAACATAAGAAATAGGAGCAGGAGTAGGCCAATCGGCCCCTCGAGCCTGCTCCGCCATTCAATAAGATCATGGCTGATCTGATCCTAACCTCAAATCTAAATTCATGTCCAATTTCCTGCCCGCTCCCCATAACCCCTAATTCCCTTTACTTCTAGGAAACTGTCTATTTCTGTTTTAAATTTATTTAATGATGTAGCTTCCACAGCTTCCTAGGGCAGCAAATTCCACAGACCTACTACCCTCTGAGTGAAGAAGTTTCTCCTCATCTCAGTTTTGAAAGAGCAGCCCCTTATTCTAAGATTATGCCCCCTAGTTCTAGTTTCACCCATCCTTGGGAACATCCTTACCGCATCCACCCGATCAAGCCCCTTCACAATCTTATATGTTTCAATAAGATCGCCTCTCATTCTTCTGAAATCCAATGAGTAGAGTCCCAATCTACTCAACCTCTCCTCATATGTCCGCCCCCTCATCCCCGGGGTTAACCGAGTGAACCTTCTTTGTACTGCCTCGAGAGCAAGTATGTATTTTCTTAAGTATGGACACCAAAACTGTATGCAGTATTCCAGGTGCGGTCTCACCAATACCTTATATAACTGCAGCAATACCTCCCTGTTTTTATATTCTATCCCCCTAGCAATAAAAGCCAACATTCCGTTGGCCTTTTTGATCACCTGCTGCACCTGCATACTAACTTTTTGATTTTCTTGCACTAGGACCCCCAGATCCCTTTGTACTGCAGTACTTTCCAGTTTCACGCCATTAAGATAATAACTTGCTCTCTGATTTTTCCTGCCAAAGTGCATAACCTCACATTTTCCAATATTGTATTGCATCTGCCAAATCTCTGCCCACTCACCCAGCCTGTCTATATCTCCCTGTAGGTTTTTTATGTCCTCCTCACTCTCCACTTTCCCTCCCATCTTTGTATCATCTGCAAACTTTGATATGTTACACTCGGTCCCCTCCTCCAAATCGTTAATATAGATTGTAAAGAGTTGGGAACCCAGCACCGACCCCTGCGGAACACCACTGGCTCCTGGTTGCCAGTCCGAGAATGAACCATTTATCCCAACTCTCTGCTTCCTGTTAGATAACCAATCCTCCACCCATGTCAGGATATTACCCCCAATCCAGTGATTCTTTATCTTGAGCAATAATCTTTTATGTGGCACCTTGTGTTTGGTGTGGTAGGTGGAATCAAGCCAAAAGATGCTAGCATAGGGGAATGGAATGTTTACCCATTTAAGGCACCAAATGTCAGGGTCAAACCAAACACGCCATGTCAGGCATAGTACAAAATAAAACTGCCACAATGATGATCGGAGAATTGTTAGGTCACTATGTGCTCAAATTTTCAGGTGGTGAGATGCACTACTGTTATGCAAATGAAAAAGATTTGCATTTACCAGTGCTCTGGAGAGGTAGTTACATGACGGTTTCCTGGGTCAGTTCATTTGCTAACTATTAAAGTAGTCATTTGCGTAAAATCTGTGTAAAAGGGGCATAATTAGCTGGGGTGCATGGAAACTGGAGTACAGCCTTTAAAAAAACAGTTCAACCTGCACACTTCAGCAGCAGACAAGGGGCAACCAGGTAAGGAAGAATGAGTGCTTGGCTCAATCATTTGAGTCATAGACAACTTTGCTGCTTGATTCAGACCTCCAAATTCGCCTAGTAGAGATTGAACATAGGAGGCAAAGACTCTTAGCAGTGGGTGGCCAGCAATCCAATCTGAAATATTGGGCCCAATATTAGGAGGGCAGCGGGTTTGCAGCGGGGGGTCGACTGGGCGCGTGGGTAACGCGGCCAGTGAATTCGGGGTGCTCCGCACGCATTCGCAGCTTAATTGAAGTCACTTACCTTGGCTTCTGAGATTCACACTGGAAAGCTGCGCAGCAGGCGAACTGCGCAGCCGCAGCATAGGCTGTCAGCTGGAGGAGCCCTATTTAAAGGGGCAGTCCTCCACTGACTGATGCTGCAGAAAGGAGCCAAAATTACAGCATGGAGCAGCCCAGGGGAAAGGCTGCTCCCAGGTTTAATGATGCCTCACTCCAGGTCTTACTGGATGGGGTGAGGAGGAAGGGGAGGACAGAGATCGTCTCCCTGGCGGAAGGGAGGAAGTGGGCTGCCTCTGCCACCACGGAGGCCTGACTTGAGGTGGCAGAGGAGGTCACCAGCACCACCAACATATCGCGCACCTGCATACAGTGCAGGAGGCGCTTCAATGACTTAAGTAGGTCAGCCGAAGTGAGTACACTTACTCATTCCCCTACACTCTGTCTGCCACATCACTGCCCCCACCCCACATCTCCTTCTGCACTGCCAACACAACTCTATCATGTCACTCCTCACACCCACTCAAAGCTCATCTTCATCTTACCTGCACTTACTCACCTCGCCAGTACTCATCCCGCCACTACCACTCAACACAATCCTCATACAATCTCATGGCTCTATATCATTATCACCCTCTCACGCATCTCTTTCATGGTCAGCCTCACTCAACCTGCCACTACTTGTGCTGCAGCCACAGGGCATGCATCACATATGTGCAGTAGGAAGCGTAAGTCAAATGTGTCGTGAGCATGAAGGGGATGCACAAGGGTGTTTGAGGGTTTGTCATGGTTTTTACTTATAATTGATTTCTGATCAACTCACATTACATATTATATTGTCACCACTACTGCCACGTCTTTGCAAATCTTGTCTGGTTGTGCAATAATGCCCTTTCCTGAGGATCACTATGAAGATCCACAACTGATGCCACCCATTGTGTCACTGCAGAGTGGGTGTAGGTGCATTTGCAGGGCTCTTTTGTGCAGACGACTGAGAGACATCGGCGATGTCCCCGGAGGCAACCTGGAAGGAGGCGAAGGAGAAGTTGTTGAGGGCAGTGGTGACTTTGACAGCGACACGTAAGAAGATGGTGCTCGGGCCAGCCAGGAGCAGCTCTCAATGAAGGAGGCTGCAGATGTCCACTGCTACTTGTCGAGCGACTCTGAGCCTCCGTGTGCACTGCTGCTCAGAGAGGTCCAGGAAGCTGAGCCTCGGTCTGTAGACCCTGTGGTGAGGGTAGTGCCTTCTGTGACGCATCTCTCTCTGCGGTTGCCCTCCCTCCTGCTGTGCAGGTGGATGTGTCACAGCACTGTGTTGTGCAGCTCCATGTGTCAGAGGTGGACGGCGTGGCCGGCGAGGCTGGTGATGCTGTTCGTCCTCCGAGGAGGTCATGACTACAGCTACAGCGGCCCCCATCCGGAAGATGTATGTTTGAAAGGGTCCACAAGGTAGGTAAATGTGTCTGGACACCAGGGTAAGTGTGTAAGTTTGTGAATTTGATTGTTAGGAGGAGGGTGGTGGAGGCCAAACTTTGTCCAAAGTGACAGAGTGACCTCCTGCAATGAGTGAGGGTCTCCCCCCACCACCTGTCAAATGGACCTTTGCAGCTGCCACAGGCTGATGGCTGCAATATGTCCATTTCAACTGGGAGTGTTTCCCCCAGTACGGGAAACAGTCTCAGTTGAGGTGAAAATCCCACCCCTCCTAAAATATCATGTCAATCGGGTCTGCTAACAACCTGAAGTATCAAAATAATTACCTTAAGTGGCATCCCGCCGGAGTCCCGCATGCGGGAGCTGTGCGCGCATGTAAGCGCGACACTGGGGAACCCTGAAGCGGGCGGGTTGGAGCCGGGCTACGGACCCGCCCCGGGAATCCCCGATTTCCGGAGCCCCCCCTTCACAATCCCGCCGGCTTGGAGGTCCGAAAATCGAGCCCATTATGTACAGGACCTGGAATGTCAACTCCCTCATCCTCAAGGCTATCCCGCAGTGCAGGAAAAATTTCAACGACCTCACCAGGGCAAGCAAGGTAACACACCAGACACACTCTCTTCTCTTCCTTGGCCACCCTGGGCACCAGCACACTCTACACCTTCTAAAAGGAACACTTGTATAACTAACCCTTCACAAAACACTACGGTTAAGGAGAGGCTCTAATTTAGGATCTTGCACGATGGATACTCATGTCCCCCAATAGCAATTACTCACATGTACAACTCTAAAACCCCTTCCACCACTTTTAACATACTGATTACCCACTGCCCCCCACCCCCCCAATTATTTTTCTTCAGTTTTCCCAAGTCACTTGGCACACACTTCTCAACTGATACGGAAAATTGTCTGTCAATAGTGGCAAGACTGATAGAATCTCAGTCCTGCTCCCAATGCTACACACAAGTCATCACTTTGCTCAAATTCATTTCACATAGGATCCTTATAGCCAGCAGACACAAGACACATGTCCCAGAAGATAAGAGGGTATTCTTACCATTGAACCATCTTGTTCTCTTGATGCATGGCTTGTAATAATTAAACTACTTCATAAAATTAAACAACTTTTTTTATACGTTCATGGGATGTGGGCGTTGCTAGCAAGGCTGGAATTTATTGCCCACCCCTAATTGCCCTTGAGAAGGTAGTGGTGAGCCGCCTTCTTGAACCGCTGCAGTCCGTGTGGTGAAGGTTCTCCCACAGTGCTGTTAGGAAGGGAGTTCCAGGATTTTGACCCAGCGACGATAAAGGAACAGTGATATGTTTCCAAGTTGGGATGGTATGTGACTTAGAGGGGAACGTGGTGTTGATCCTATGTGCCTGCTGCTCTTGTCCTTCTCAGTGGTAGAGGTCGCAGGTTTGGGAGGTGCTGTTGAAGAAGCCTTGGCGAGTTGCTGCAGTGCATCCTGTGGATGGTACACACTGCAGCCACAGTGCGCCGGTGGTGAAGGGAGTGAATGTTTAGGGTGGTGGATGGGGTGCCAATCAAGCAGGCTACTTTGTCCTGGATGGTGTCAATCTTCTTGAGTGTTGTTGGAGCTGCACTTATCCAGGCAAGTGGAGAGTATTCCATCACACTCCTGACTTGTGCCTTGTAGATGGTGGAAAGGCTTTGGGTAGTCATGAGGTGAGTCACTTGCCGCAGAATACCCAGCTTCTGACCTGCTCTTGTAACCACAGTATTTATATGGCTGGTCCAGTTAAGTTTCTGGTCAATGGTGACCCCCGGGATGTTGATGGTGGGGGATTCGGCGATGGTAATGCTGTTGAATGTCAAGGGGAGGTCGTTAGACACTCTCTTGTTGGAGATAGTCATTGCCTGGCACTTGTTTGGCGCGAATGTTACTTGCCACTTATCTGCCCAAGCCTGGATGTTGTCCAGTGCTTGCTGCATGCGGGCATGCACTGCTTCATTATCTGAGGGGTTGTGAATGGAACGGAACACTGTGCAATCATCAGCAAATATCCCCATTTCTGACCTTATGATGGAGGGAAGGTCATTGATGAAGCAGCTGAAGGGGGTTGTGCCTAGGACACTGCCCTGAGGAACTCCTGCAGCAATGCCCTGGGGCTGAGATGATTGGCCTCCAACAACCACTACCATCTTCCTTTGTGCTAGGTATGACACCAGCCACTGGAGAGTTTTCCCTCTGATTCCCATTGACTTCAATTTTACTGGGGCTCCTTGGTGCCACACTCGGTCAAATGCTGCCTTGATGTCAAGGGCAGTCACCCTCACCTCACCTCTGGAATTCAGCTCTTTTGTCCATGTTTGGACCAAGGCTGTAATGAGGTCTGGAGCAGAGTGGTCCTGGCGGAACCGAAACTGAGCATCGGTGAGCAGGTTATTGGTGAGTAAGTGCCACTTGATAGCACTGTCGACGACACCTTCCATCACTTTGCTGATGATTGAGAGCAGACTGATGGGGCGGAAATTGGCCAGATTGGATTTGTCCTGCTTTTTGTGGACAGGACATACCTGGGCAATTTTGCACATTGTCGGGTGGATGCCAGTGTTGTAGCTGTACTGGAACAGCTAGTTCTGGAGCACAAGTCTTCAGCACTACAGCTGGGATGTTGTCGAGGCCCATAGCCTTTGCTGTATCCAGTGCACTCAGCCATTTCTTGATATCACGTGGAGTGAATCGAATTGGCTGAAGACTGGCTTCTGTGATGGTGGGAGGAGGCCGAAATGGATCATCCACTTGGCACTTCTGGCTGAAGATAGTTGCAAACGCTTCAGCCTTGTCTTTTGCACTCACGTGCTGGACTCCGCCATCATTGAGGATGGGGATGTTTACAGAGCCTCCTCCTCCCATTAGTTGTTTAATCGTCCATCACCATTCACGACTGGATGTGGGAGGACTGCAGAGCTTTGATCTGATCCGTTGGTTGTGGAATCACTTAGCTCTGTCTATAGTATGTTGCTTCCGCTGTTTAGCATGCATGTAGTCCTGAGTTGTAGCTTCACCAGGTTGGCACCTCATTTTTAGGTGTGCCTGGTGCTGCTCCTGGCATGCCCTTCTACACTCCTCATTGAACCAGGCTTGATCCCCTGGCTTGTTGGTAACGGTAAAGTGAAGAATATGTCAGGCCATGAGGTTGATTTTCAGTCCTTTTAAAACATTATACACAATTGAAAATTTGATATAAAACTGAAATGCTTTTTAAAAAAATACCGAATAAAAAGACATTTAGAATGATTTGCTTACAAAAGTATGGAGATTAGTTAAATTCTTGGGAAGGTGGGTGAAGAATTGGCACAGAATAAATAGTTGCTTTAGGATGGATGAGTGTTCCTGGCCAGTAAGTGTCAGTAATTTCCTGATAAGTAACAGTTTACTGTAAATGGAGATTTAGAAAATTGGATGATGTATCAAAGTAAGGAGAAATTAATTATTTGGACTGATTTCTTGACAAGTGATGAGCCAAGCTATGGCAGATTGTCTAAATAACATACAAGTCAGAGGTTTGGGGATAATAGCATTCTATGCAAATGCTGGACTTCCAGGGACACTTGACAGACTTTGACTTTAGCAATCCCTCAATAATTGAGTAAGATTGTTTCTCAGCATCAAAAGAAAACAAAAAAAGATTTGAGTTTTATGACTGGCCAGGTCTTTGGTGAGCATTAGTTGGATTTGTAATCCAATCCTAGAGAGACATATGTTACCACAAAACAGACATATGTAAGACCAGCTGATGGTGTAGTCACAGCAGATGGACATTCTTTCATCTATCAATGATTCTCTTCTTCTTTGGCAATCCTAGCTTGTTCATACTCCTTAACTCCCTTCCTGCACACGGATCACCACAGTTTGCCGTCTTTGATGGCTTCTTCCCATGCATTGATGCCAATATTGCATTTCTTCAGGTTGGATTTCAGACTGTCTTTATATCTCTTTTTCTAGTCACCAGCATTTCTTTGCCTCGAGCTCAGAATAAAGTAGTTGGGACACTACCTACATTATAACAACTGTCTGTTGAGCAGATCCCTTTATCAGATTTTGTGGTACTGATGGTCAAAAAGATATTATTTACAAATAAAATGACCTAATGAAAAGAAGACTGTTAATCTTCCCGAATGCTTCTGTTTCTTTAGCAGGTGAAATATTTTTGTTTTAAGCTACTAATTTATAAAAGTAATTGCCATTAGACCCAGCTTATCAAATTATTGCTCTTGAAATGGCCATCTAATAATGTGCAGCAATTTACAATCACTTTCACACCAATGTGAGGTGTGAAAAGCAGACCATCAGATAGCCATTTTAAGGTAATAACTAAAAGATGTTTGCTTTAAACCCATGCCACATGGGTTAGATGGTGGCAGTCACCCTAGATGTGATTGTTGCTTGACGTCGCCTAAGAAATGAAGGCCCCAAAATTCCAAATAGGGCCCAGGTGTAAATGGGGCAGGTGTCCAGTCAGGAGACTGGAAAATGGGATAGTAGCTAGTTCCACCAGGATTCGGTCATATTTGCGCCTTTACAAAAATTCGAGTGGTGAGGGGAGTGAGCAACTCGCCTGCCTGCCTGCCACCCACCCCCCCCCCCCCCACCCACCCCATGTAAAGAGGCTATGCCTGGAGAGTTCCCAGGTTAACCCAGGAATTCCACCCAATTCACCCTTGATAGACCTCCACGAATCTCTCAAAAGCTGAGAGCTGGCTAGAATTCTGTGGAGGCCCCAGGAAAGGCCCCAAAACTTTCCCAAAGATAAATTATCCAGCAGGGGATCGATTCTTTTTGTTTCACTGCTAACTGTCTCCTTCAAGATCTGAAGATGTTGCAAGATACTTTGGTCTTCAGCCCGGGAAGGCTGCTCTACCTCAGTAGAACAGATGGGGGCAGCCATGCAGGCGGTGGTCTGCCCTTACTATGATGATGTCCCTGAAAAACGGACAGTCGGCAGTTGCAAATCATGGGAGGGGGTCCACTCTGGCCACTGCATTGATGTCCAATGCCTGCCTGATGCAATTTTTAAGCAAGCATGTAAATGGACGAGCTTCATACCCATCTACTTAAATCTAAAAATGGGGGTCCTGCAGGACTCCTTTTGCAGTTTCAGGTATGAATGGGTGGAGCATGCAGAATCCATCTGGGCTTGACTCCCTGCCAGCCCGACCTGCCGTCTAGCTCAGCATGCGAGCCGGCCAATTCACCACCCTCCCACAAGAGCTGTAGCGGGGCACATGCTTGGTGCCTGTAGCTCACTGGCAGCATTCAAATGAGGCCTGAACCCAAAAATGGTTCGGCCTCCCGACATATGTTCAGGCGGGTGGCTTACCGCTCCTCCGACTTCACACTAATTTCTGGGCAGAAGTTAAATATTGCGCCCCTGTCTCTCCATTTTGGGATAGTCTATCTGACTGTGTGTCAGCAGACTCACAGCCCACTCCATTGCACATCTGCCGGTGGAGTGGGACGATTGGAATTTTGGCCCCAAAGGCTTGACATACTTGCTTTAATTAAGCAATCAATTCTGCTTTTATGTACAGCCTGGAGTATTTTCGAAATGTTTCAATGTAGGTAAAATGCACAACAATGCTCTTCAGTTTATAAATTGGATGAGATCATCAACAACTGTCTTCCCTTTGGAATCATGGTGCGTGGTTGTGGATAGGAAACCTTGCAAAATAGATCCTCATGTGATGTTATTGCTCAAGTGGAATTATAGTTGATACGAAACAGTGCTAGTTGTTGTAGCCAGAATTTCTTAAATTGTAAATCAAAAGCAAAATACTGCGGATGCTGGAAATCTGAAACAGAAAATGCTGGAAAGAAACAGAGTTAACGAAGTTCTGACGAAGCTTCATCGACCTGAAACATTAACTCTGTTTCTTTCTCCACAGATGCTGCCTGACTTGTTGGGTATTTCCAGCATTTTCTGTTTTTATTTCTGGGGTTGTTCTAGATCCCAAATAACGAATTTAAAGAACTTAAAACATGAGCAGAAATAATGCAGCCATAAGATATACCATATGAGTTGGACATCCAAGAAAAAGAGCAGTATTTCTGTCATTATTACAGGATCATTCAAAAAATCAACCAAAACAATAACTGCGTTGTCAATACCATAATGCTGCTGATCTCTTTAATTAATGAAGAATCAGGAGACTTCATAAAAAATGAACCTTTTATTGTAGCTGCAAATTGCCTCAGGGAAATGACTTTTTATGAACATATTACAGAAGAAATTTTGAAGATAAATATATTTTTGAAAAAGAAAATCCAACATATTTGGAAATATATGTAATGACCCTTACCAAAACATAAGAGATATAGCACAAAACCAGACTGCAGCTTGTGACGTGCAAATATCTTAACACTGATATGAAACATTAGGGTCTATAAACACAAACGAGGAAGTGTATCATAGAAGAAAATAAAACTAAAAATTAAATGGAAACAAAAATATGTGTTAGGACAGAAAATATTTATTTTCAGGTAAATGTTGGGTTATATTCATAACAAGCAATCCAGAAACCAAGACGAATCCACAGAAACATACTGCTGGATGGTACGTGCATGGGCATGTATTGAGTCAAATACAAATATACACTGACACACAAACACACATGTAAACACACACAATGCGGATATGCACAATTGTGTGCACACACACGCACACATGTACACACACACACATGTTCTGTGTTTCAAGTCTGCAAACTTCCCTGGTAGATTAGCTGTAGCTTCAAACTAGACTCCACCTCCACTAATAAGAACCTGACCTGCAAAATGCAATCTCGAGAAACGTATAAAAAGGTAACACTGCAATTTCAATTCTAACAAAATAAAATGTACAAACAAGCAAGCGATATGAAATCATAGTGAGGAAATGACATGCTATGGAATATAAACATTCAAGTGGGAAAAATCTGTGTCACAGAATTCAGAGTTCCTGAAAGGATTTTGTAACGATCTACTGGCTGCTTTTCATAGTCTCGGTACTTGTTCTTTTCAGATTGGCGTCACTGGCAAATGAAATTTTAAAAAATATATTATGTATTACAGTGAATAAGGAAAATATACAGTGAAATGTAAAATCATATAAATATTTCAGCATGTATTGCTTACCTTTCCGTGTCCAAGGACGTGCAACCTACAACCCAAAAAAAAGGTTAGATTTTGATATTCCTGTTGAATTTCTATAAAAAATGCAGCAATCTTTCTTATAGACTATCAGAACCAAAAATATGAGAGAAACTGGCTACACCTGACCAGTGAGACTATTGCCAAGCATCCATAAGAGGCATTCCTTCAAGGGAGGAGTTGCTGGCTGTGTCTTAGATTTATGGTGAGTCTTGGCAACCTGAAGTGACTATTCGACTATCCTTCCCAAGACCAATGCCGAGTTTCTCACCAAGATATCCTCAATTCTTTCCTCCCTCAGCCTCTGCACTGAGTGACTCCTCATGCTCGGTGATTTCAATCTCCATCTCAACTCTCCTCTGATTTCACTGCCCCCCTGTCCTCCCTTAATCTCTAATTCCATCCTCTATATAAACTCTCCTACCCATATTCACATCCACCCCCTTGAACTTGCCATCACTCGTGGCCTCACTCCTCCCATTGTGTCAATCACAAACAAAGCCACCTCTGATCACTTCCTTGTATCCCTCACCGCTCACACCCCCGACTCTCTTTGAACCCCACTTCCTTCTGTGTCCGCCACTGGAAAAATTCTCCCCCCAGTCGCTTACAACTGCACTTTCAAATTCCCAACTATCTAGCCTTTATTTCTCCATTTGCAACATAGGGAGTGAAATTGGGCTGTGTAGCGCCCGTTTTGTAGGTGCTACGTGGACTCCTAAGCCCCGAAAATGGCATCCGAAATGCGCGCGCACACTTCCGCTGTGAAGTGCGCAGGATGTCATCTTGGTAAAGGTGTTTGTGCACACACACCCAACGAACGCCGGCAGCATGTAGAGTAGGGAGATTATGACATAAATCAGTGTGCAACGCTGATTTGAAGCAGCCGGAGGCATTTTGGAACTCCACACACCAGCTCGCACAGCTGAACAGGTCTTCAACAACAACAACAACAACAACAACAACAACAACTCGCATTTATATATTATCTTTAACATCCTATTTGACCCTGAGATGAGCTTCCAACCACATACCCGCTCCTCACCAAGATCGCCTACTCCCACCTCCATAACATCGCCCTTCTCTGCCCCTGCCTCAGCACATCTGCTGCTGAAGCCCTCATCCATGCCCTTGTTACCTCCAGAATGGACTATTCCAATGCTCTCCTGGCCCGCCTCCCATCTTCCACCCTCCAAAAACTTAAGCTTATCCAAAACTCTGCTGCTCGTATCCTAACTCGGACCAAGTCCCATCACTCCTGTGCTCACTGACCTACATTGGCTCCTGGTCCGGGAATGCCTCAATTTTAAAATTCCCATCCTTTTTTCAAATCCCTCCATGGCCTCACCCCTCCCTATCTCTGTAACCTCCTTCAGCCCTACAACTCTCGGAGATTTCTGCGTTCCTCCAATTCTTACCTCTAGCGCATCCCCAATTTTAATCGCTCCACCATTGGCGGCCGTGCCTTCAGCTGCCTAGGCTCTAAACTCTGGAATTCCCTCCCTAAACCTCTCCGCCTTTCTACCTCTCTCTCCTCCTTTAAGATACTCCTTAAAACCTTCCTCTTTGACCAAGCTTTTAATCACCTGTCCTAATATCTCCTTATGTGGCTCGGTGTCAAATTTTGTTTGATAATCGCTCCTGTGAAGCACCTTGGGACGTTTTACTACATTAAAGGCACTATATAAATGCAAGTTGTTGTTGTTGTTTGTCACCTCCAGACTTGACTATTCCAATGCTCTCCTTTCAGCTTCCCAATCCTCCTTCTACTCATCCAAAACTCTGCTGCCTGTATCCTAACTTGCACCAAGTCCTGCTCACCCATCACCCCTGTGCTCATTGACCTACATTAGTTCCTGGTCCCCCAATGCCTCCAATTTAAAATTCTCATCCTTATATTCAAATCCCTTCATGGCCTCACCTATCGCTAGCTCTGCAAGCTCCTCCAGCTCTACAACCCTCCTAGAGCTCCGTGTTCCTCCAACTCTGGCCTTTTGTGCATCCCCACTTCCTTCGCCTCACTAATGGTGGCGGTGGCTTCATCCATCTAGGCCCTAAGATTTATAATTCCCTCCCAAAACCTCTCCACCTCTCTCTCTTTAAGACCCTCCTTAAAACCCACTTTGGTCTATGACTAAGCCTTTAGTCACCCCTCCTACTATCTCCTTTGGCTCGGTGTCAATTTTTGTCTGATTATACTTCTGTGAAATGTCTTGGGGTTTTGTTCTATGTTAAGGGTGCTATATAAATGCAAGTTGTTTTTGTAGAGTGTCAGATCTTCAATGTTATCACCTTGATTTCTTAGCCATGATGCTTGAAAGCCTCTTTATTCATGTTAGATTAGCAAATTGGTTCCATTTCCTCCTGGCTGCCACACCCCCCTCCCCGGCAACACCCACCCCCACCCCCAATACTCTCTATATTGTCTTTTGACAAAAATGGGAGAATTCCTGTTTTTCTCCACAATTATTGACCCTGTAACCATATTGCATTTTCACAATTTTGTTCGTGGATCTTTAATTTTGGGGAAAAACAAATAATAACACAAAGAAAGGGACCAGTGTGAGTGGTTCAGCAAATAACTCAATGCAAAGCTAGTTAGAGTGGAAGAGACAAGGAATATCAAAGGTTTGATCTGATAATAAGGATAAAAAACACATGCATTGTCAATAAATGGAGGAATAGAAACTGGTTATCACAAAAAGGAATTTCACCGTGACAGTCTTATGTAATATGTCTGAGCTTAACTACAGTTGTAGATCGATTTTCATGACATTCTCAGAGTCGATACCCTTAGCAAATCCTATTGCATATGATTGTTTTGCCTGAGTTAATTCTTGATCACAGAAAAAAAGCACTGAACTCTAGCCAGATTATATATAGTATGAACTCATCAAAAACTGTTCATACTATTTCAGAAATGGGGATGTTTGCTGATGATCGCACAGTGCTCAGTTCCATTCGCAACCCCTCAGATAATGAAGCAGTCCGTGCCTGCATGCAGCAAGACCTGGACAACATCCAGGCTTGGGCTCATAAGTGGCAAGTAACATTCGCGCCAGACAAGTGCCAGGCAATGACCATCTCCAACAAGAGAGAGTCTAATCACCTCCCCTTGACATTCAACGGCATTACCATCGCCGAATCCTCCACCATCAACATCCTGGGAGTCACCATTGACCAGAAACTGAACTGGACCAGCCATATAAATACTGTGGCTACAAGAGCAGGTCAGAGGCTGGGTATTCTGCAGCGAGTGACTCACCTCCTGACTCCGCAATGCCTCTCCACCATCTACAAGGCACAAGTCAGGAGTCTGATAGAATACTCTCCACTCAAGAAGCTCAACACCATCCAGGACAAAGCAGCCCGCTTGATTGGCACCCCATCCACCACCCTAAACATTCAATTCCCTTACCACCCGCGCACCGTGGCTGCAGTGTGTATCATCCACAGGATGCACTGCAGCAACTCGCAAAGGCGTCTTTGACAGCACCTCCCAAACCCTTGACCTCTACCACCTAGAAGGACAAGGGCAGCAGGCACATGGGAACCACCTGCACGTTCCCCTCCAAGTCACACACCATCCTGACTTGGAAATATATTGCCGTTCCTTCATCGTTGCTGGGTCAAAATCATGGAACTCGCTATCTAACAGCACTGTGGGCGAACCTTCACCACACGGACTGCAGCGGTTCAAGAAGGCGGCTCACCACCACCTTCTCAAGGGCAATTATGGATGGTCAATAAATGCTGGCTTTGTCAGCAACGCCCAAATCCCATGAACGAATAAAAACAAAACTGTGAAGGTAAGACTGACTCTCAGCAAGATCGTATTAAGGTTGCATTTAAGAGTCTTCATATTATCTGTTAGCTAATTAAAATAACTAAAACACCCATGCAACATGTCCAATGCCAATATTATTTATAGTATATCCACAAGAAGTTATTTTTTATGCATAATTATTTTATATTTTAACCAGTAAACAATTTAAACTGAATCATACCTTCGCTGGGCTGCCTCCAAAGCGAAGGATATCTTCACTGCTGATCTCCATGCCATTTCGGCTTTCTAACTGTTTTGCAGCTTGTAATTGAAATAAAATAAATCTGTTAAGAGCCACTCTGGTGCATATAACAGTGAGTTGCCTGAATTAAAACAAACCTGATGTTTTTGCATGGATTATGTACCAAGTCTAAAGTAAATACGCACTTCAGGAGTTTCAATCAAATCCACACATTTGTACCCACTAACTCTATCCTTGTGCTTCTGTTTTTTTAAAAAATAAGATGCCCAGAAACATTTGAAATTACACTATTTGGTGGCAATTTTCATCTTGCTACCACCTTGTTTACACCTTAAGCTATTAGCTGAAGAGTGTCATTGGCAGAGGCCTGGAACCATGTCGTCTCCCTGTTCTCTTGGCTGGAGAAAGTTAAAGAGAGTGGGAGACAATATAACAAAATCTAAGATGAAAGGTTTTCAATTTTTCTTAAGTCACATACTAATCCAGCTCAAACGATAACATGTAGCACTGCATTTGCACTGTATGCACTGGTTTCATTATATAACATCATGTGCTGGGCAGTCCTATCATTATATGTAAACTGCTCCTTACCAGAGGGCTGCAGGACCCTGTTAATTGCATGGATCACACCATTAGTCGCCATCAGGTCGGAGTCTATAACTGGAACTTTATTTACATTGATAACATGGTTTTTCTGAAAGAGACCACATGATAATTATGTTTATTCAGAGTGTTAACCAAATGGAAACAATGGCAGAATTCAATGGTAAGGAGCAGAGTACTCACCGTTCCCACTTCTAGATTAGCCCCTTGCAAAGATTTCAACAGCACAATCTGGCTGGCAACACCACCACTAACCAAGATTTGTTCACCGATATGGTACTTCAGAAACGTGGGATCATCTGATGGGAAAGGAGAATAGGTGAAGAAACCAAAATTTCAACAATCTGTCAAACTTTTTGAAGGAAATAATAACTGGTTTTGCTCAACAAAACATGTTTTTTTAATGAGTGCTGGGTAAGTTAAGAAGAATTGTTAATTCAAATTCAAAAGTGACAGTTCATCTACTTCCAAAGCCTTTAAAAAGATATATAAGTTTGCTTGAATTAAGATGACAATTGATCCTCAAGTGTAATTCCATTTGTTATGAATATAGAAGATATGTTTAGATTCTAAATAGTGTGCGATTAATAAAAGTAAGTCTGGGGTATTTTACTAGCACTGTTGAATGCAGTTATGACATTGGTGAAAATTACATGACGTTAAAGCGAAGAAAAAATATTGTTTTGCTAATCTGTGCTGGTATTTTCTGCAACGCCTGGATGTACTCAGGCAGCTCATTGTGGGATCGGTGCATAATTGTTGCCTCCTTTAAAAGTAAAATTCTGTCTTATGGTGTTTGTTTTTCTAAAATTAATTCTTGGCATGTGGATGTCGCTGGCAAGGCTGGCATTTATTGCCCGTCCCTCGCTGCCCTTGAGAAGATGGTGGTGAGCATTCTTCTTGAACTGTTGCAGTTGTATGGTGAGGGTGTTTCCTCAATGATGTTAGGTAGGGAGTTCCAAGATTTTGACCTAGTGACGACGAATGAATGGCAACGTATATCCAAGTCATCATGGTTTGTGATTCGGAAGAGAACTTGAAGGTGATGGTGTTCCTATGCTCCTGCTGCCCTTGTCCTTCTGGGTAGTGGAGGACGTGGGTATCGGAAGTGCTCCCAAAGAAGCCTTGGTAAGTTGCTGCAGTGCATCCTGTAGATAGTATACACTGTAGCCACCCCTTCCGTCACCGGCATACTGTGGCTGCAGTGGATGTTTAGGCTAGTAGATGAAGTGTTGATCAAGTGGACTGTTTTGTCCTGGATAATGTAAAAATTCTTGGTTGTTGTTGCAGTTGCACCTATCCAGGCAATTGGAGGGTATTCCATCACACTCCTGACTTGTGCCCTGTAGGTGGTAGAAAGGCTTTGGGGAGTCAGGAGGTGAGCCATTCACCTCTGACCTGGTCTAGTAGCTACGGCATTTACATGGCTGGTCCAGTTGAGCTTCTGGTCAATGGTGACTCCCTAGGATGTTGGTGGTGGGGGACTCAGCGATGGTAATACCATTGAATATCAAGGGAAAGTGGTTAAACTCTATCTCATTAGAGATGATCATTGCCTGGCACTTGTGTTTTGTGAATGTGACTTGCCACTTATCAGCCCAAGTTTCTTTCCATGCATTTAGCTACAAGTGAACACACAATACAATACAGAATTAAAGAAATCACGAAGGAGATGCAGTCAAATGTTTGAATTTCAACAGATAAAAACAGCCATCATTCAAACTCATGCAACTTGGAGCTGAATGAGTTGGTCTCTGTCAAGCTGACTGTGTAGGGATGCTTTCCTGTACTGCTCAGATACATCCAGTGAGAAAGTTAACCAAGCACCAACCCTAATGTGCTCTATTGTCCAGCCCTCCAAATCAAATAGGGTAATGGGGACTCGTTCCATCGGTTCTGGAGCGACTGGAGAGGGAAGCGGGGAGGCTTCTCCTCCTTGAGGCTATGGTGGGACGTGGGCAAGGCTCACGTCCGCCTCTTCTGTCAAGAGTACGCGAGGGGGTCGACTAAGAGGCGGGAGTCCAAGGTCAGGCGGTTGGAGCAGGAGGTGCATGGCCTGGAGTCCCGTCTCGGTCAGGCCGCCGAGGATCCGGCCCTGCGGCAGGTGTACGAAGAGAAGAAGGACGCTCTGAGGGGCCTGCAACTGGTCGGGTCCCGAGGAGCGTACGTGAGGTCGCGGCTCCAGCTCCTTCGGGACCTGGACCGCGGCTCCCCCTTCTTCTACTCGCTGGAAAAGCGGCGGGGGGCCCGTAAGCAGCTCCTTACGCTGCTGGCCGACGACGGGTCCCTCGTCTCGGACCCGGAGGGAGTCAGGGCCCGGGCTCGATTGTACTACGAGGCTCTGTTCTCTCCGGATCCATCCAGCGAGGAGGCGCGCAGAGTTTTGTGGGAGGACCTGCCGAAGGTCGGCCCGGAGGATGCCGACAGTCTGGACGCTCCGCTGAGTTTGGCGGAGCTGACCGGCGCCCTCCACCAGCTCTCTAGGGGGAAGTCCCCGGGGCTGGACGGGCTGACCGTGGAGTTCCTCAGGGCCTTCTGGGACGTCCTGGGGGGCGACTACGCACGGGTCCTGGGGGAATGTCTGGCGACCGGGGAGATGCCCCTTTCGTGGCGCAGGGCGGTCGTGGTCCTGCTGCCTAAGAAGGGGGATCTCCGCCACCTTAAAAACTGGCGCCCGGTCTCCCTCCTCAGCACGGAATATAAGGTCATCGCCAGGGCGATGTCTGCTCACCTCGGCGCCGTGCTGGCCCACATGATCCACCCCGACCAGTCCTATACGGTCCCGGGCCGGAAGATCCAGGATAACATCCACCTGGTCCGGGACCTGATCCACCATTCCCAGAGGGCTGGTCTGTCGGTCGCCTTCCTTTCCCTAGATCAGGAAAAGGCGTTCGACAGGGTGGATCACGAGTACTTATTCGGGACTCTGCGCGCTTTCGGGTTCGGGTCGCATTTCGTCTCCCGGATCCGACTTCTGTACGCCGCCGCGGAGTGTCTGATTAAGGTTAACGGATCCTTGACGGCGCCCCTTCGCTTCGGGAGAGGAGTGCGTCAGGGGAGCCCCAGGTCTGGCCAGTTTTACACCGTCTGCGTAGAGCCTTTCCTGCACCTCTTGCGCAAGAGGCTGTCGGGACTGGCTCTGCGCGAGCCGGACGTGGAGGTCATCCTTTCGGCTTACGCCGACGACGTGCTCCTCGTGGTCACCGATCCCCTTGACTTGCGGAGGATGCGCGAGTGCCAAGAGGTCTACTCCGCTGCGTCCTCCGCAAGGATCAACTGGGAGAAATGTTCCGGTCTCCTGGTGGGTCAGTGGCGGCTGGACTCCCTGCCGGAGGAGCTCAGGCCTTTCGCCTGGAGTACCACGCACCTCCGGTATCTGGGAATCTACCTTAGCCCTGCCGAGGAAGCCTGGCCAGCGAACTGGGTAGAGCTGGAGGCCAAAGTCACCGCTCGCCTGGCGCGCTGGACAGGGCTGCTCCGAGTGTTATTCTACAGGGGTCGTGTGCTGGTCATAAACCAGCTGGTGGCCGCCATGTTGTGGTACCGGTTGGTCACTTTGACCCCTCCCCCTGAGTTTGTCGCCAAGATTCAGAAGAAGTTCGTCGACTTCTTCTGGGCGAAAGGGATACACTGGGTCGCTGCCGCGGTCCTGAGTCTCCCGCTTAGGGAGGGCGGTCAGGGGCTGGTGTGCGTCCGCACCCAGGTGGCAACTTTCCGCCTTCAGACGCTGCAGCGATACCTGTACGTTGAGCGTCCTCTTAGATGGCGTGCGCTGGCGACGTATTTTTTCCGCCAGCTGCACGGCCTGAACTACGACACGCAGCTCCTGTTCGTCTCGCTGCTGGGTGGCCACACGTCTTTGCAGGAGCTGCCTGTCTTTTACCAGGATCTGCTCAGGGTCTGGACCATGGTTGCCTCCAGCCGGAACTCTCGCCCGTCGGGGGTAGCGGCCGTCCTGCAGGAGCCGCTGCTCGGGAATCCGTTTCTCTGCGATGTCGGCTTCGGCCGCTCGTGGCTGACGGAGCGGAGGGCTGTGGCCGGTCGGGTGACCAGAGTCAGGGACGTCCTGGATGGCGGAGGGTCGGGTTGGCTCGAGCCGTGGGCGCTCGCCGCTCGGATGTCCTCGTGGCGTGCCGGGGACGCGGCCACCGCCATCCGGGCGTTGAAATCGGCGCTCGGCCCTGACTCCACTCGGGGTGTGGAGGCGGCTCAAGCGTGCGGAGCCATCCCGTCCGACCTGACCCTCGTTCGGACGGAATTCCTCCTCGGAGCCAAACCCCGAAACCTCCCTCGGAGGGCTGCGCCTCACAACTTGAGCCGTCTCTCGGAAATTCCCTCCGTGCCGTTTCACTCCGCGCAGAGGGAATTCCTGTACGGGCTGCTCCTGCACACTCTCCACTTCCTCGTCTCTCGCCCGGACACGCCCTGGCGTACCGTCCTGCCGTCCGGCGGAGGCGGGGGTCCCCAGTGGAGGGCTCTCTACTCAGGGGTCCTCCCGTGTTACTTCGAGGATTTGGGGTGGAGAGTGGTGCAAGGAGCAGTCGCGTGCAATCGGCGCTTACGTCATTTCACGGACACCCAGGCCGCTTGCAATTTCTGCGGCCTGGAGGAGTCCGTGTTTCACATGTTCACCGGGTGTGAGAGACTGCAGCCCCTGTTTCATTATTTGGAGGGGCTGCTCCTCAAGTTCTGGCTGCATTTCAGTCCCACGCTCCTGATCTTTGGCCGCCCGGTGAGGAGGGGGGCGGGCAGGTCGGTGGACGTCCTCGTGGGCCTGCTCCTGGGCCTGTCCAAGGTGGCTATCCACAGGTCCAGGTTGCTCGCGGCCCGTGGGGGCGGTCGCTCGGCCTGTCTGCCTCTCTTGCGCGGAATGCTCCGCGCCCGGGTGGCCCTGGAGATGGAGCACGCGGTGTCTGACGGTACGCTTGAGGCTTTCCGCGACCGGTGGGCACCGCAGGGGCTGGAGTGCATCCTGAACGGGGAAAATAAAATTTTAATTTGATACCTGGTTTCAAAAAAAAAAGGTGCTGGTTGGTGGGAAAAAAAAAATAGGGTAATGTAGTTGGGGAGGGAGGTGCCAGTCGAGGGAAAGTGTACAGGCAGCTGGTTTAACTCTTGTAAGCTGAGCAGGATATGGCACTATCTTGGTTAACAGTCAATTAGTGTCACACGCTAAAGGCACTGAGGTCCTGGCATAACTCCAAGTGATTAAGTTAACTAGTATAGCAGGCTGGGATAATAGTCAATATTTCGATTAGGATCATTAGTCACAAGCTCTGAACTGAGGAGCGGTGGACAGCACTAGCCTTGCCTAGCAAAGGGCCATCACTGCAAGGCACAATAGTTAGACTGTTAGAAGAAAAATTTCATGGGAAAGATTAGTCTTTAGTGCATTGTCAATTCCCAAAAGCTGGAAAGATTCTTCCTCAATGAATTATTCCCTGTGATTTGGGAATGGGTTTAGATAGAAGGAAGGGCAGCTGGAAGAAAAATGGTAAATCTGGACAGAGAGTACACCCATTCAGGCTGCAGAACCTGGTGGCGAACTTATTGGACTGAAGTCCGAATGCACTCACTTAAGCCATAATGAAAATTTATATTTGTGTTAGCAGTGCTAAAGTTAAGCAGTTTGCAGGTTACTATTACTTCCAACAGGTAAGCTAACCAATCATTTGTACTATGGAATCTGCTAAACATAGTTAAGTAGTCTGCTACAATATTTCAGCAATATTGAAAGTGAGATGATGTTCATGCTGTAGCTTTTACCAATATCACTGTTCCGTTCCCTGGCAGATAGAGCTAGGATAGCTTCGTTGGTTGGTGCAAAGATTGTGAATGTGCCAGGCCTGTTGAGAGATTCAGTAAGTCCTGCCGTCTGGATAGCTCCCACCAGCATACTGCAATAATCAAAAAGCTAATTATTCAAAATATTCTGATTATCAGATTCATTCTACTAATGTTTTGGTGAATATACTAATGGGATCAGCAACACAAAATATAAACATTTAAATTTTATAAGTGGTCCCCCCCACCCCTTTTCCCCTCTTAGTTTCTTTGTGCTGTATATTACCCCAATTGAGAGGATCAGCAGGTGATCCATTGCCAGATCTCCTTCAGTGTCATTCTGTCACTGACCAAGATGAAGAATGGTTGCTGGGATGACTCACACCTTGATTTTCCATCCCACTTGTCAACCGCATGGCCGAAATTGGTAACACACTACATCGGAACCATGGGCATGAGCCACACCCTATCACTCCATGACCAATGTGTTTGTGCTACATGAACTGCATCACAGCAAGGTCCCTTAAATCCCTTATTGTGTTTTTTAAAAAAATATTTTACATTTTAGAAGTCACTCAAGTTCCTGATGCTTACTTACTGCTGTGGGAAATGACCATTCAGTTTTATCTTACTCCATACCTGAAGCGATCATCAGCTTTCAGAATGTCCATGACTGTGCCAGCTGGAGGAGTCAGTATCTTGTCCATTATCATCATTGTGCCATATCTCCCTCTTCTGTCATGTGCAGCAATACATGTGTTTTCAATGCATAAAGCCTTAAAGAGAACAGAGAATTTGATGGGTCAAGAGATTTTCTTGATCCAAGCTTTATATTCTTTACACCTTAGGCTTCAGTTCCTACTCTGCAAACATCCTATCTCAGACATATGGTTATGCTTAAAATCTTAACTAACTTTGCATCATTACCAGTCATTATGCTGGGAGAAAAGGTTCTGATTTCCATTCCAAAGATGAAATAAAATCATTTAATTTCTGGACTCCCATTCCATGACTGTGTTTGCATGCACTGGTGGTGGTATATGGAAATGTCAGTGTGCAATGAAATATAATGTTATGCTCTCTGGGAAGTTACTGGGATGACAGGTTAGTGGGACTATAAGATCATAAGAGATAGGAGCAGGAGTAGGCCATTCGGCCCCTCGAGCCTGCTCTGCCATTCAATGAGATTATGGCTGATCTGATTTTTACCTCAACTCCACTTTCCTGCCTTTTCCCCATATCCTTTGACTCCCTTGCTGATCAAAAATTTGTCTAACTCAGCCTTGAATGTATTCAATGACTCAGCCTCCACAGTTTTTTGGGGTAAAGAATTCCAAAGATTCACGACCCTCTGGGAGAAGAAATTCCTCCTCATTTCCGTCTTAAACGGGCAACACCTTATTCTGAGACTATGTTCTCTAATTTTAGATTCCCCCATGAGGGGTAACATCCTCTAAGCATCTACCCTATCGAGTCCCCTCAGAATCTTGTATGTTTCAATAAGATCTCCTCTCATTCTTCTAAACTCCAATGAGTATAGACCCAACCTGTTCAATCTTTCCTCATAAGACAACACTTCCATACCCGGAATCAACCTAGTGAACCTTCTCTGAACAGCCTCCAATGCAAGTATGTCCTTCCTTAAATAAGGGCACCAGAACTGTACGCAGTACTCCAGGTGTGGTCTCACCAGCACCCTGTACAGTTGTAGCATAACTTCCCTGCTTTTATACTCTATCCCCCTAGAAATAAAGGCCAATATTCCGTTTGCCTTCCGGATTACCTGCTGCACTTGTATGTTGACTTCTTGTGTTTCATGTACGAGGACACCCAGATCCCTCTGTACCTCAGCATTTTGTAGTATTTCTCCATTCAAATAATATTTTGCTTTTTTATTTATCCTCCCAAAGTGGATGACTTCACATTTTCCCACATTATATTCCATCTGCCAAATTTTTGCCCATTCGCTTAACCTGTCAATATGCCTTCCTTCATCCAAGTCATTGATATATATTGTAAATAGTTGAGGCCCCAGCACTGTGGCACCCCACTAGTTACAGATTGCCATTTTGAAAATGACCCTTTTATCCCGACTCTTTGTTTTCTGTTAGTTTGTCAATCCTTGCCAGTATATTACCCCCAACACCATGAGCTCTTATCTTGTGCAGCAATCTTTTATGTGGCACCTTATCGAATGCCTTTTGGAAATCCAAATATACAGCATCCATTGGTTCCCCTTTATCCACCCTGCCCGTTACTTCCTCAAAGAACTCTAATAAATTTGTCAGACACGATTTCCCCATCATAAAACCATGTTGACTCTCCTTGATTGTATTATGAGTCTCCAAATGTCCTGCTACTACTTCCTTAATAATGGATTCTAGCATTTTCTGCTTTTTGTCTCTCCCTTCTTGAATAGGGGTGTTACGTTTGCAGTTTTCCAATCTGCTGGAACCTTTCCAGAATCTAGTGAATTCTGGGAGATTACAACCAATGCATCCACTATCTCTGTAGCCACTTCCTTTAAGACCCTCGGATGCAAGCCATCAGGTCTAGGGGACTTGTCAGCCTTTAGACCCATTAGTTTACCTAGTACTTTTTCTCTAGTGATTGTGATTGTTTTTAGTTCCTCCATCCCCTTTGCCCCTTGATTTTCTACTATTATTGGTATGTTATTAGTGGTTGCTACTGTGAAGGCAGATACAAAATATTTAGGCCACAAGTGGCCACAGTCCTGCACAGTGAGCTGTATTACCATCAAGTATAATGATTCATGTATTAGACTGCTTTCAAAGCCCAAACACTGACCTGAATTTCTCATCTTGTACACAATTGTATGTTTAGTAATTTATTTTTGTGTATGTATATATATCTAAATATATGTATTTAATCATGATAATAAATGTCACATGTGTCATGCTGCAATGGAATCTGTTATTTGTTAAACCAAAACTGATTTCATATCCAATCAAATGAGTTACATTTTAGTGTCAGTTGCAAATTGTTTCTGGGATTTACAGGAAACTCTTGGACTCACCACCAGGCTGAAATTTGTCAGACATCTATGCTTGATACAATTGCCTCCAATTACTGTTCTTCTGCACAGTTGTGTATATAAAAATTGAAAAAAATGAAAATACACATACGTTACGGTACACAAAGACTCTCAGTTTTTTGCCGCTCAGGGTTTCAAGTGTCTGCCCATGGTATAGATATTTGGAGGAGAGCTGATCTTTTACAATGTGGTTCAGCAGTAGGTTCCTCACGTCTTCATTGATAACTGTAGACTCCTCTATATAAAACACAGCAGAGTACTCTTAAGATGAAGTATTTCACTTAAATAATGATTTATGTTGAACCTATTTGAGAAGCTGGCTTTGTCCCTGTGCATCTAATCGGCAAATAAATAAATTAATACATAAATTCATTACCCTGCAGCATTGCACATTTTTTTCACATTGATGAGAGTTCAAACACTGTGAGCTACAATGATATGGATTGCTGTTATTGAAGTTCAAAGTGTCAGAGATTCTATTAGGCTAAGTAGTAAGCAGTGCAAATGGGTTCCTTGTTAGAGATAGACAGAGCTGCTGTATAATAAAGCCAGCAGTCACAGAAACATGGCTGTATAGTAAAGGCTCCAAAAAAGCCTCCTTGAATTATGTAATGTCTTTAGTGTCTAAAATATACAAGACAGATGTATTTAGAAAATTTCTACATTATCACTAATCATTAAAGTGATAAACAAGATATGTCTCTACTAGGAACTTAACCTTGATCAATATATACAATGACCTTAAAAAATGTTCCTTCTAGCTACTAGACTACCCTAGCAATTATGAGGGGACTTTTGTTCTTCATACCTTTTTCCAAGCTGATTACCAAACTGGAGAATCCATTTACATTGCATTCACAACACAACTGTGTTCTACTTCACACCAGCACTACAGTTACAGTGGGGCCGATTTTAGCTGTGGCCACCTCGTGTAAACAGGGTGGTAACAGCCTGAAAATGGCATCGGATCACTTACCGCCCTGTTTGCGTTGGTGCTCTGGCTGCCACCATCTTGGTAGGTGCCTTTTGGGGAAACTGGAGCGCCAGCCTGTTTCAGGCTGGAGGCCAATTTTAATATGCAAATCCGTATCCTATGACATACATAGGATCCCAATTACAATTTTGAAGTACAAATAAATGAGCCTGTGCTGCACAGGTTCTGCCCATTTATACCAACATTGAGTGACTTAACCAGCAGCCCTTAAAGGGACCGCTAGAGGTCACTCAAAAAACAGCCCAAAACCATTTGATTTTTTATTTTTGTAGGGCCAGGAGAAACAGGAATTTTCCTCCTGGTCCCACAGAAATATCCCATCCTGTGCATGCTCCCCTCCTCCCCGGCCACTCCCACTCCAGGCCAGGACTGTCGGCCAGTTCCTTGTAGGAGCCAGCTGATTCTGTCTCCCCAACCGGCGAGCTCCATCAGAGTCCCAATTTGGTGCGCGCAGCTCACCGGATCCATACCCGAGTCCAGGGCCTCAAAATGGCTCGGATGTCACAGCAGCAACAATGGGCGGAAGCAGCTGCATTTTGCTTGCCTAACACCCATTTTGTGCCAAATGTTAAATTCGGCCTCAGTGTGAACCCAGCCTGAATCTGGAATCAGAGTCTGACACCAGAGCAAAGTGGCACAAGAGTCCTTGGTAGTCTCACTCTGCTCCATTTCAGAATCAGTTGGAATCTTGACACCCAATTTAAACTCCGTAACTTTAGCGAAGATGAAACTTCTTTGCAACAATGCAAACATACTGGCCTGCATCATTAGTGCTGTGGCTTTCAAGACATAAGATGAGTTTCAGTGTCTCAGTTTGAACTGGGATATTTCACTCTGATCAAATTAATTTTAATAATTTTTAAATCCCCCACCAGTGTGATATCAGGTGAATAATGTTATTCTACATTATATGCATATTTTTGGGTAATGGATGTTTATTTGATACATGGAATTCCCATTAATATCTATATCTTTCACTATGTGATATATGCAAATTTATCTCAGACATCATCACAACAAAAATAGAAATTCCAAATGCAATTACAACATTTGAACTGTGCTAAACAATGGTCTCCATATCATCTGTTCTGAATAATATACCACAAGGAACTGAGTTATTGTTAAAACTGAATAAGCAATTTAAAACTAATGATCAACCTCAGTACTGATGAAATTGTAGCTACTGATACAGCTTAGTACAAATGGAAAATGTTTGAATTTTGTTAGATCTTCGAGTTTTGATTTACTTGTTGGAACTATTAACTCGACAAGCGTTCCTGTTAGTGAAATTAATAAGTTATTTCCTCACATACTGCAAAAAGAGGTCATTTTGATCCCTAAGGATCAACAAGGTCATCTATGTGCGGAACCACAAGAGATGGGTGAGATCCTGAATGAATATTTCACATCGGTATTTACGGTTGAGAAAGGCATGGATGTTAGGGAACTTGGGGAAATAAATAGTGATGTCTTGAGGAGTGTACATATTACAGAGAGGGAGGTGCTGGAAGTCTTAACGCGCACCAAGGTAGATAAATCTCCGGGACCTGATGAAATGTATCCCAGGACGTTATGGGAGGTTAGGGAGGAAATTGCGGGTCCCCTAGCAGAGATATTTGAATCATCCACCGCTACAGGTGAAGTGCCTGAAGATTGGAGGGTAGCAAATGTTGTGCCTTTGTTTAAGAAGGGTGGCAGGGAAAAGCCTGGGAACTACAGACCGGTGAGCCTGACATCTGTAGTGGGTAAGTTGTTAGAGGGTATTCTGAGGGACAGGATCTACAGGCATTTGGAGAGGCAGGGACTGATTAGGAACAGTCAGCATGGTTTTGTGAGAGGAAAATCATGTCTCACGAATTTGATTGAGTTTTTTGAAGGGGTAACCAAGAAGATAGATGAGGGCTGTGCAGTAGACGTGGTCTACATGGACTTTAGCAAAGCCTTTGACAAGGTACCACATGGTAGGTTGTTACATAAGGTTAAATCTCATGGGATCCAAGGTGAGGTAGCCAATTGGATACAAAATTGGCTTGACGACAGAAGACAGAGGGTGGTTGTAGAGGGTTGTTTTTCAAACTGGATGCCTGTGTCCAGCGGTGTGCCTCAGGGATCGGTGCTGGGTCCACTGTTATTTGTTATTTATATTAATGATTTGGATGAGAATTTAGGAGGCATGGTTAGTAAGTTTGCAGATGACACCAAGATTGGTGGCATTGTGGACAGTGAAGAAGGTTATCTAGGATTGCAACGGGATCTTGATGAATTGGGCCAGTGGGCCGATGAATGGCAGATGGAGTTTAATTTAGATAAATGTGAGGTGATGCATTTTGGTAGATCGAATCGGGCCAGGACCTACTCCGTTAATGGTAGGGCGTTGGGGAGAGTTATAGAACAAAGAGATCTAGGAGTACAGGTTCATAGCTCCTTGAAAGTGGAGTCACAGGTGGATAGGGTGGTGAAGAAGGCATTCAGCATGCTTGGTTTCATTGGTCAGAACATTGAATGCAGGAGTTGGGATGTCTTGTTGAAGTTGTACAAGACATTAGTAAGGCCACACTTGGAGTACTGTGTACAGTTCTGGTCACCCTATTATAGAAAGGATATTATTAAACTAGAAAGAGTGCAGAAAAGATTTACTAGGATGCTACCGGGACTTGATGGTTTGACTTATAGGAGAGGTTAGACAGACTGGGACTTTTTTCCCTGGAGAGTAGGAGGTTAAGGGGTGATCTTATAGAAGTCTATAAAATAATGAGGGGCATAGATAAGGTCGATAGTCAAAATCTTTTCCCAAAGGTAGGGGAGTCTATAACGAGGGGGCATAGATTTAAGGTGAGAGGGGAGAGATACAAAAGGGTCCAGAGGGGCAATTTTTTCACTCAAAGGGTGGTGAGTGTCTGGAACGAGCTGCCAGAGGCAGTAGTGGAGGCGGGTACAATTTTATCTTTTAAAAAGCATTTGGACAGTTACATGGGTAAGATGGGTATAGAGGGATATGGGCCAAGTGCAGGAAATTGGGACTAGCTTAGTGGTATAAACTGGGCGACATGGACATGTTGGGCCGAAGGGCCTGTTTCCATGTTGTAACTTCTATGATTCTATAATCAAGAACAGCACTGTCCAATCACACTGTGCAGTTTACCATTTTTTATTGTTTCTTTGAAGACTATGCTTGGCTGAATATTTTTAAGAGAAAAAGGACATAGTCAACTTGAATTTCTTTCAAAATGTAAACAGTGCACAGATTCCATTTACCCGTGAACGCCACATCTTGAGGAGCAAGTAGAGTTAAACGCTCTGTTCCTTCTAAATGGGAGGTCAGACCAGCTTGTTTGAAGAGGCTACCAATCTTGGTGACGCCAGGTCTTTCAGTCAACTCCAGGAGGGTCTTAGCTGCAAAACAGTCAAGATAAATAAGTCTTTTAGAACAACTGTAGCAGAAAGTCAACAAGTCTTTATTAAAGTCATATATTTAAAAGCTGGAAAGGTTTTTCTAACCCAAAGGCATTAGTTTCACAAGTGTGTATTTTAATTCCATTTGTAGATATGCTGTAGATGTTGTATCACTGACTTAAGAAGAATTCTGATATGGCAGTTACACATACTTATTGAGTTACACCTTTTAATCAGAATTAAATCTGTTTATATTGTGATGTTTTAAATACCTGCAGCATAAATGATACTTGACTTCTGATAGTAAAACAATGAAAGAACCAAAATTAATAACATAACAAATGAGAAACAAAAAACTGAAAGATGTCTGATGTAAATAAACAAAATAATTGTGAAGCTGGTTTATTATTTAAAGTAAAAGATTTATAACTTTAAAAAAATCCAAAGAATTGTCAGACAATCAAATGAATTTTGCTGAGGATTACAAGCAATTTTTGTTAGCTACAAAAACCTGCTCAGGTCAAGTGGAAAGTTAAAACTGAAGGGACAAGTGAGTATCTCAAAACTATTCAAGGTTCAGAGATCAGAAAATAAATCAGAGCAATGGGAGAAGTTGTCAAAAAGTAAGTGAAGATAAAAGAGGCTGTCAACTCCATACAAAATACACAGTATTAAAAAAGTATCCATGATGTGGAGATGCCGGTGATGGACTGGGGTGGACAAATGTAAGGAGTCGTACAACACCAGGTTATAGTCCAACAGCTTTATTTGAAATCACAAGCTTTCGGAGCTTTGCTCCTTCGTCAGGAAGGAGCAAAGCTCCGAAAGCTTGTGATTTCAAATAAAGCTGTTGGACTATAACCTGGTGTTGTACAACTCCTTACATTTAAAAAAGTATGGCATAGTCAGGCTGGATCTTCTGCTCATTGGTTTTGAAAAGGTGAAAAATCTCAACAAGTTAAAGTTTGTTTAAAAGAACAAGTTTTTATAATATGAAAGAAAGCAAGTAGGCTGGTGCTCTGTACTTCAATGTTTCACTAAAAGAAACAAGTACAGTTGGACTCATTCTATCATCTTGAAATGTTTAAATTCCCAGGAACTCTCAGTTTGCAATGTTAATACCAAAGGCTTGAAGCAAGTAACTGGCACAGGATTCCAATGGAGTTTCTCTCAGCCAGGTACAATTCCATGGATATACTAGTTTAGATTATGTTATATAATAAAAAATGTTTATATTATGATATTTTCAAATGAAATCATTTCATTACAAGACTGTATTCTGAAGGAACACAGTCCTCCATGTTGGTTCAACGCCAATCTATGCACAAGAGGCACGGCTTAAAGTCAGTGGGGCACTTTGCAGATCTTCATAATTCAATTCTGAGCATCTGATGTTTTGAATATTATATGCAGTTAATTCTCTACTTATTTGGGTAAATGTTACAAATGTGCATTCCCCTGTAGGCTCTCACCCAATGACCGTACAAATTGGGATATTATCAACACCTGCCCATGTTTTCTTGATATGCACTCTCGGAAGGTGAGACTCTGCACCAGGAACTCACATTCGTAATGTATATCGAACTGTGTTTCTTCAAATCATGGCTGGCCAATGACTAGCTTGCTGAGATTACATAGCTGAGTAGCTTTGTGTTAATGAATGCTATACATCAAAGGATTAATAGAATGTATATTCAAAAAAGGGGAGAGGGATAAATTTGTTAACGACAGGCCAGTCAGTCTAACTTCAGTGGAGCGAAGACTACTAGAGACCATTGTCAAGGACAAAATTAATTCACATTTGGAGATTCTCATTCTGGCACAGACTCGATGGGCTGAATGGCCTCATTCTGTGCTGTAATGATTCTATAATTCTATAAGCATGGATTAGTAAGGGACAACCAGCACAGATTTGTTAAAGGCAAATTGTGTCTGACTAACCTGATTGAGAGAAGAAGTATGCAGTGGGGTCCCCCAGGGATCGGTAATAGGACCATTACTTTTCTTGTTACATATAAATGACCTGGACTTGGGTATAGGGAGTACAATTTTGAAGTTTGCGGATGATACAAAACTTGGCAACATAGTAAATAGTGAGCAGGATAGTAGCAGGCTTCAGGAGGACATAAACATACTGGTGAAATGGGCAGACACATGGCAGATGCAATTTAATGCCGATTAATTGAAGTGATGTATTTTGGGAGGAACAACATGGAGAGGCAGTATAATCTAAATGGTACTCTTTTGAGGGGGGTGCAAGAGCAGAGGGACTTGGGGGTGCATATTCACAAATTTTGGAAGGTGGCAGGGCAAGTTTATAAGGTGGTTAAGAAAGCATATGGAATACTTGGCTTTATAAATAGGGGCATTGAATACAAAAACAAAGAAGTCATGCTAAGCCTTTACTAATCACTGGTAGTGAACCTCAGCTGGAGTGTTGTGTACAATTCTCGGCACCACACTTTAGTAAGGATGTCAAGGCCTAGGAGCGGGTACAGAGGAGGTTTACGAGGATGATACCATGGATGAGAGTTATGTGGAGAGATTGGAGAAGCTGGGATTGTGATCCTTAGAGCGGAGACGGTAAAGGGGAGACCTATTAGAGGTATACAAAATCTAGGAGGGATTTGATAGAGCAAGTAGGGAAAAACTGTTCCCTCTGGCAAATAGGTCGGTAACCAGAGGTCACAGATTTAAAATAATTGGCAAAAGAACTAGAGGGGAAATGAGGAGTAATGTTTTCACACAGAGGGTTGTTAAGATCTGGAGTGCACTCACTACCTAAAAGGGTGGTGGAAGCAGATTCCATAGGAACTTTCGAAAGGCAATTGGACATGTACTTGAAGAGGACTAATTTGCAGGGTTATGGGGAAAAAGCTGAGGTGTGGGACTAAATTGGAAAGTTCTTTCAAAGACCTGGCACGGGCACAACAGGTCGAATGGCCTCCTTCTGTGCTGAAAGATTCTATGATTCTCTGATTATATATACAATGTGATATTGGATATGCAAAAATGCAGGAAAATAATCGAACATCTATTGATGTCACAACATTAAAATAAGGTTTTTCCTAGAAAATAGAAGATGATTCAGTACCTTATCTATCTTATAAACATTATGTGTCACAGTTTTTGGATTTTTATACTAGATATTTTCTTGGTTCAGTATCACTGGTCATTCCAATAAGTGGACCTAACATCCATATGGGCATGAGTGCACCATTTTCTGTCCTACATCAGATAAATGATCGTATAGCCCAGGAATCATAACAGAGAACCCTTATACCAAAGTTTGGCTACTGGAATGTATCATGCGCCACAAAGTGAATTCTCCTCTCTTTACGGATGGTAGTCTGAATAAGCACTCTTACTGAATTGAGACAAATGGTTAGATTTTAACATGGGTGCCCCACATAAACGTGGCAGTAGTGGTAATGAAAATGGCTTTCTGCCCCATTTATGCTAGTGCTCTGGCCGCTGCCATCTTGAAAGGGGCCTATGATTGGGCAGCTAAAGTACTCATCTGTTTCATGCGGTAGGCCATTTTAATATGTTAATAAGAGTCCTATGGTGTGCATAGGATCCCAATGTACATCGGACCCCGATTGCCATTTTAGGACAGATTGGGGTTGGGGCATATGCCGTGCATACTCTGCCCAGTTTCAGCTGGTGGTCCAGCCAAAGAGGAGCCCAAAAGAAAGTTTGAATGTATTTTTGTGGGACCAGGAGGAACAGGAATGTTCCTTTGGGCTGCACAAAAATAACCTGGCCTGCTACCTAATACTTCAGAAGTATTTTAGCAAAGGCTTTTATATCAAAATACCAAAATCCTGTCCATTCTACTTTACAAATCCTTCCCCCTTGCTGTCCATTTCACTTTTACTCCTACTCTATTCTTTTTTCTTGAATTGCTCGGCATGCCAGGTAACTGAGTTTTTCTAGGTTGTCAAGATGTTGATGTTCCATGTTCCACGATCACAAATCATTGATGCCAATGATTTAAAGGTGTATCATCTGAATACAAAAAATGTTCAGAAAACCTTTATTTGTTCACAATCACATGATAGAACGCCATCAATTGTCTTCAAATACATTACTGCAACTCTTGTGCATTGCATCATTGTAATAAAAATCACACATGGGTATCTTGCACCTTCTCCCTCCCTGAACCAAAAGGTTTTCTCACCTTGACGGAGAAGGGGTTATTGGAGACTTTTAACATAGCTTCTGGAAAAGAGGGTCCAGTTTCACCAACCTGGAATCCATTTAGCGTATCATATTTGCTACCAAGAACTAACTTATGACAGTTTTAGAAGGTGTACCATTCACAGCATGAGCAATCCCAGTGCTAAATGGTCTGAACTCAGATGTAAGTCTGTTTTCCCTCTATGGTGTTGTACCTGCATTAGGTCACTTGTCTATGTCTCTGTACAATGTATGCTTGTTTTCTTTGGCTTGCATACAGTTAGCCTGGCACTTTCAGTTCTAACACCACTATATAAGCATGTACAGTGTTCCAGTTAATAAATTCATTCCAGGGAATTGGATGGCACAGTATATTGCAATACTGTACTTCCACTTCTGGGGCAAACATCCAATTTTAACCAGGACAGAGGTGATGGAAGGTTGTCTTTCTATCATATTTGTAATAGCCCCTAGATTAAGTGAGTTTAAGCAATCGTTGATTCTGCTTTTTTTGCCACAATGTTGCCCACATTCACAAATCAGTGGTCCCATTTTACATGTCAATTCCCGAGCCCTTTTGGGGAGTCAGTCGGCCACTGAGTGTCATGAATCTCTGAAGGTTCACGACCAATGGCACGAGGCTTTAGCAAAAGCAAATAAAGGGCCCGATATTAGGAGGGAGGCGGATTGGCAGCGGGGGATCGACTTGGCGCGTAAGTAACCAGCCCAGTAAAATCGGTGGGTTCCCCACGCGATCATAAGTAAATTGAAGCCACTTACCTTGGCTTTCGGGTTTCGCGCTGGAAAGCTGCGCAGCGGGCAGACTGCGCACCTGCATCATAGGCTGTCAGCTGGAGGAGCCCTATATAAAAGGGCAGTCCTGCTCTGACTGATGCTGCAGAAAATAGGCAAAATTACAGCATGGAGCAGCCCGGGGGAAGGCTGCTCCTAGGTTTAATGATGCCTCACTCAAGGTCTTACTGGATGGGGTGAGGAGGAGGAGGGAGATCTTCCACCCGGCGGACGGGAGGAAGTGGCCTGCCTCTGCCACCACGAAGGCCTGGCTCGAAGTGGCAGAGGAGGTCACCAGCACCACCAACCTATTACGCACCTGCATACAGTGCAGGAGGCGCTTCAATGACCTAACCAGGTCAGCCGAAGTGAGTACTCTTACTCATTCCCCTACACTCTGTCTGCCACATCACTGCCCCCACCCCACATCTCCTTCTGCACTGCCAACACTATTCTATTACATCACTCCTCACACCCACTCAAACCTCATCCTCATCTTATCTGCACTTCCTCACCTCCCCAGTACTCATCCTACCACTACCACTCAACCCAATCCTCATACAATTTCATGGCCCTATCTCATACTCACCCTCTCATGCATCTCTTTCACAGTCAGCCTCACCCCAACTGCCACCACCTGTGCTGCAGCCACAGGGCATGCATCACATATGTGTAGTAGGAAGGGTAAGGCAAACATGTCGTAAGCATGAAGGGGATGCACAAGTGTGTTTGAGGGTTTGTCATGGTTTTTACTTATATTTGATTTCTGATTAACTCACATTACACATTATATTGTCACCACTACTGCCACATCATGGCCATTCTTGACTGGCTTGTGCAATAAGACCCTTTCATGAGGTTCTCCATGAACACCCTTGATGCCACCCATTAGGTCACCCTACAGTGGGTGTGTGTGTAGTTACACGACTACTTTGTGCAGATGCCTGTTGCGCAGCACTGTGTTGTGTAGCTCCACCTGGCGGAGGTGGACAGCATGCCTGGCGAGGCTGGTGATGTTGCTCGTCCTCCAATGGAGTGATGAACGCAGCAATGGACCCCCCCCCCATCCTGACGGTGTGAGTGTGAGGGGGTCTGCAAAGTAGGTAAATGTGTTTGGACAGCAGAGTTTAGGGTATGATTTAATAATTTTGAGTGTGGAGACCATGGTATGGCAGACAAAACTTTGTCTGAGGTGACAGAGTGCCCTGCTGCAATGAATGAGGTATTTCCTCCAACTGTCAAGGAATCTGTCAAGAGAGCTGCTGTAGCAAGTTAATTGGTTAGCTAGATTAAACTGGTACTTGAAGGTGGGGCAGGCCTGACTCATCTGAGTCACAAACTGTAGAAATACAGGGGCCTGTCAGCGTGAACAGCACGGTGTGCGGACAACACAGTGTGAACGGAGAGTTTGGTACATGTGGGAGTTCGGTGAAGTGGGGGGAGGAGGTGCTGCTTTGCCTTGCTTTTCCTAACTTTTTCCCCAGAGCGGCAGTGGACCTGAGAGTAGAAGACTGAGATTGGGGAATAAAAGCAGCAGCAGACCTGCAACAAGAGACAACTACTGTGCGACGTCACAGGTGAGGCAGGAGAGTCCGAGAGGTGAGCACAGTATAAAAGGAGAGACCAAGAGAGGGAGGAGAGTCTGAAAGTCTAAGGCAAGTCATGGCAGCACAGCTCGCACCCGTGATATGCTCCTCCTGCACTATGTGGGAAGTCATGGACACTACCAGTGTCCCTGGCGACCATGTGTGCAGGAAGTGTGTCCAGCTGCAGCTACTGGCTAGCCGTCTTTTGGAGCTGGAGCTGCAGGTGGATTCACTGTGGAGCATCCGCGATGCTGAGACTATCGTGGATAGTACGTTCAGTGAGGTGGTCACACCGCAGGTAAAGATTACACAGGCAGAAAGGAAATGGGTGACTGCCAGGCAGAGTAAAAGGACTAGGCAGGTAGAGCTGGAGTCCCCTGGGGCCATCTCCCTCTCAAACAGATATTCTGCTTTGGATACTGTTGGGGGAGATGGCTTATCAGGGGAAAGCAGCAAGAGCCAGGTTCGGGGCACCACGGGTGGCTCTGCTACACAGGAGGGGAGGAAGAAGAGTGGCAGGGCTATAGTGATAGGAGATTCAATTATAAGGGGAACAGATAGGCATTTCTGCGGCCGCAAACGTGACTCCAGGATGGTATGTTGCCTCCCTGGTGCTAGGGTCAAGGGTGTCACGGAGCGGCTGCAGGGCATTCTGGAGGGGGAGGGTGAACAGCCAGTAGTCGTGGTCCATATTGGTACCAACGACATAGGTAAAAAAAGGGATGAGGTCCTGCAAGGTGAATTTAAGGAGTTAGGAGATAAATTAAAAAGCAGGACTTCAAAGGTAATGATCTCAGGATTACTACCGGTGCCACGTGCTAGTGAGTATAGGAACAGGAGAATAGACAGGATGAATGCGTGGCTGCAGGGATGGTGTAGGAGGGAGGGATTTAGATTCCTGGGACATTGGGACCGGTTCTGGGGAAGGTGGGACCTGTACAAGCGTGACGGGTTACACCCGAGCAGGACCGGGACCAATGTCCTCGCGGGGGTGTTTGCTAGTGCTGTTGGGGAAGGTTTAAACTAGAGTGGCAGGGGGATGGGAACCTGAGCGGGGAGTCAGAAGGGAATAAAATTGAGAGCAGCAAGAGTGGGGAAGACCCAGGGGAAATCTACAATACAAAGAGTACAAACAGTTGTTCAAGAACAAGTGAGAGGGAAAAGCGTAGAGCAGCGGAAAGAAAGTGTACTTTAGGCACGACAGATAAAATAAAAACTAGAAGGCGTGAGGCGATTAACCCAGCAGGGGGTTGGGAACCTGAGCAGGGAGACAGAGGAAAGCATGTCAGGAAGGGACAGAAGGTATGGAGTAAAAGGTAAAGTGTTAAAAAAGGAAAAAGCAGGAACTAAGTGTCACAAAACATATTTGAAAGTTCTTTATCCGAATGCACGTAGCATTCGTAACAAAATGGACGAGTTAACGGCACAAATAACTACGTATGGGTATGATCTTGTGGCCATTACAGAAACATGGCTGCAGAGTGACAACGACTGGGAATTAAATATGCCAGGGTATTTAACAATCAGGAAGGACAGGCAGGAAGGAAGGGGAGGTGGGGTGGCTATGTTAATAAAGGAAGGAATCACTGTAATACAGATAAATGATATTGGGACAAAGGATCAGGATAATGAAACAGTTTGGGTAGAGATAAGGAATAATAACGGGGAAAAAACATTAGTGGGCGTAGTATATAGGCCTCCTAATAGTTGCAACTCTGCTGGAAGAAGTATTAATCAGGAAATAGTCGGGGCATGTAATAAGGGAACAGCTATAATTATGGGGGATTTTAACTATCATATTAACTGGGCAAATCAAATTGGGCAGGGCAGCCTTCAGGAAGAGTTTATTGAGTGTATTAGGGATGGATTTCTTGAGCAGTATGTAACTGATCCTACAAGGGGGCAAGCAACCTTGGACCTGGTCCTGTGTAATGAGCCAGGATTAATTAATAATGTCCTAGTTAAGGATCCCCTTGGAATGAGTGACCATAACATGGTTACATTCCATATCCAATTAGAGGGTGAGAAGTTTGGTTCTCAAACAAGTGTACTGAGCTTGAATAAAGGAGACTATGATGGTATGAGAGCGGAATTGATTAAAGTGGACTGAGAAAATAGATTAAAGGGTAAGATGGTACATGAGCAGTGGTGTTCATTCAAGGAGTTATTTTACAACTTTCAAAAAATATATATTCCACTGAGGAAAAAAGGGTGTAAAAGAAATGACAGCCATCCGTGGCTAAGTAAAGAAATTAAGGATAGTATCCGACTAAAAACAAGGACATATAACATAGCCAAACTTAGTGGGAGGATAGAAGATTGTGAAGACTTCAAAAGACAGCAAAAAGTAACTAAAGGATTGATTAAGAAAGGGAAGATAGATTCTGAAAATAAATTAGCAAAAAATATAAAAACAGATAGCAAGAATTTCTACAGTTATGTAAAAAGAAAAAGGATGGCTAAGGCAAACGTAGGTCCCTTAGAGGATGAGACCGGGAAATTAATGGTGGGAAACATGGAGATGGCAAAAATGCTGAACAAATATTTTGTTTCAGTCTTTATGGTAGAGGACACTAAGAATATCCCAACACTGGACAAACAGGGGGCTCTAGTGGGGGAGGAGCTAAATACGATTAAAATCACTAAGGAATTGGTAAGCAGTAAATTAATGGGACTCAAGGCAGATAAATCCCCTGGACCTGATGGCTTACATCCTAGGGTCTTGAGGGAAGTGGCAGTAGGGATTGTGGATGCTTTGGTAATAATTTTCCAAAATTCTCTGGACTCGGCAAAGGTCCCAGCAGATTGGAAAACTGCTAATGTAACACCATTATTTAAAAAGGGTAGTAGACAGAAGGCTGGAAATTATAATCCAGTTATCTTAACATCTGTGGTGGGTAAAATTTTGGAGTCTATTATTAAGGAGACAGTAGCAGAACATTTGGATAAACATAATTTAATAGGACAAAGTCAGCATGGCTTTACGAAGGGGAAGTCATGTCTGACAAACTTGCTTGAGTTCTTTGAGGACATAACGTACAGGGTGGATAAAGGGGAACCAGTGGACGTAGTGTATTTAGACTTCCAGAAGGCATTCGACAAGGTGCCACATAAAAGATTATTGCTCAAGATAAAGAATCACTGGATTGGGGGTAATATTCTGGCATGGGTGGAGGATTGGTTATCTAACAGGAAGCAGAGAGTTGGGATAAATGGTTCATTCTTGGACTGGCAACCAGTAGCCAGTGGTGTTCCGCAGGGGTCGGTGCTGGGTCCCCAACTCTTTACAATCTATATTAACGACTTGGAGGAGGGGACCGAGTGTAACATATCAAAGTTTGCAGATGATACAAAGATGGGAGGGAAAGTGGAGAGTGAGGAGGACATAAAAAACCTGCAGGGGGATATAGACAGGCTGGGTGAGTGGGCGGAGATTTGGCAGATGCAATACAATATTGGAAAATGTGAGGTTATGCACTTTGGCAGGAAAAATCAGAGAGCAAGTTATTATCTTAATGGCGTGAAACTGGAAAGTACTGCAGTACAAAGGGATCTGGGGGTCCTAGTGCAAGAAAATCAAAAAGTTAGTATGCAGGTGCAGCAGGTGATCAAGAAGGCCAACGGAATGTTGGCTTTTATTGCTAGGGGGATAGAATATAAAAACAGGGAGGTATTGCTGCAGTTATATAAGGTATTGGTGAGACCGCACCTGGAATACTGCATACAGTTTTGGTGTCCATACTTAAGAAAAGACATACTTGCTCTCGAGGCAGTACAAAGAAGGTTCACTCGATTAATCCCGGGGATGAGGGGGCGGACATATGAGGAGAGGTTGAGTAGATTTGGACTCTGCTCATTGGAGTTCAGAAGAATGAGAGGCAATCTTATTGAAACATATAAGATTGTGAAGGGGCTTGATCGGGTGGATGCGGTAAGGATGTTCCCAAGGATGGGTGAAACTAGAACTAGGGGGCATAATCTTAGAATAAGGGGCTGCTCTTTCAAAACTGAGATGAGGAGAAACTTCTTCACTCAGAGGGTAGTAGGTCTGTGGAATTTGCTGCCCCAGGAAGCTGTGGAAGCTACATCATTAAATAAATTTAAAACAGAAATAGACAGTTTCCTAGAAGTAAAGGGAATTAGGGGTTACGGGGAGCGGGCAGGAAATTGGACATGAATTTAGATTTGAGGTTAGGATCAGATCAGCCATGATCTTATTGAATGGCGGAGCAGGCTCGAGGGGCCGATTGGCCTACTCCTGCTCCTATTTCTTATGTTCTTATGTAATCCATTGCATCTCCCAATGGCTGCTGACTGAAACACGTCTGCAACAACAGGGAGTGTTTCCCACAGCATGGGAAACATGCTGAGGAGAGTCCAAAATCGCATCCCTGCTAAAATCTCTTCTCAATGAGGTCTGTCAACGACCTCAAGTACTTCCCTAACTATCTAAACTGTCATCCTGCCGGCTTTAATTGCCGGTAGGAGTCCCGCATGCGGGGGCTGTGCGCACACCGATTCGCATCATTGGGGAACCCGGAAGTGAGCAGGTTGGAGCCGGGCTCCAGACCCGGTCCGGGATTCCCCAATTTTAGGAACCCCCCCCACAATGACGCACCCGCTCGGCCATCCTAAAATTGACCCCAAAGTGTTGGGATGTATTGCCAGGATGATCAAATACAAAACAAAAAAGTACGGTACCATCCTTGTATAGGACCTTGGTTAGGCCTCATTTAGAATACTGTGTCCAATATTGATCCCCTCACATGGTGGGTAAGATAGAGGCCCTAGCAAAGGTTCAGAGGAGGGCCATTAGATTGATACATAGCTTAAAGGCACTTAGTTGCCACAACAGGCTTAGGGAGCTGGGGCTTTTTAACCTAGAAAAGCGTAGATTTCAGAGGTTTAACTAAGGTTTTTAAAATAATAAAGGAATTATATTTGGTCCATGTGAATAGGCTATTTGAGCTAGATAGGTTAGGAAGGAGCAGGCAACATGAGTATAAGTTACATAAGCATAAAACTAGGTTAGATGTCAGGAGGTTTTTCTTTTTTCAGAGAGTTGTCAACCTATGGAACACTGGCGACTTGTGCGGTAAGTGTGGATTCACTTCAAACATTGAAACTGGATGAGTTCCTTGCTGTTGCCGACATCACTACCTATAAAAGTTAGGTGGGTGTTTGGGATGTGTCCCCCCAGTTACTGTGGGATCCTAAAACTTGTTTGATTGCCACTGGGGGTTGGAGAGAAATTTCTCAGAGTTTATTTTCCCTAATACTGCCCTAGGGTTTTTTTCCTTTGTTTTTTTTGTCTTTCTCAGTAGGATGGCAGTTGGAGGGTCATGGCATGCCTAAGTTGCACCATGACATTATGGGACAGCCTTGAAGGAGAAGCTGGTCTTTTCATGTCCGTCATTTCCATATGTTCGTAAATACTTTATTATGAACAGTGTCCCTTAATCATTGATCACCTGACACGATTCCTGTCTTATGGTGAATAGCTGATGATATCATGGGTAGAATATAAAGTATAAATATATTTATATGAAGAATTAGAGGAATTCTATTCATTCATAGTACTTACAAAATTAAGAAAGTAATTGGAATGTTGGTAGATTTCCATAATCCTCAAAGGTTTCAGTTATATCAACAACTGTGATATTTATGTTACATTGAGATCATCTTCATCCTTACAGAAAATTCCTTCAATATTAATGAGGCAGAACAGTAATACCATGGGCCTCTGCTTACCAGAATCAGGGATCAGTAGCTCATCAATCATATGAATGACCCCGTTTGTCGTTAGTATGTCCTTGTTGGTAATGATGGTCTTGCCATTGAGTGTAAGACTGTTACCATCGCAGCCTACCTCCAATGACATGCCCTCTAAGGTTTCCATAGGTGCGCCTGAGATGATGGCTTCTGCACATTGCACTTTTTTCAAAATATGGTAGTTCAGCAGAGCTGTTGAAATGATGCAGTGAGAGAATTTTCACTCATTTGTTGCTAAATAAATAAAATGCCTTATACTCAAATATTCTCTTCTTTAAATCGATGTATGATATTTACATATAACTGAGTTTATTGTTTAAAATTCATTAAAATAAGTGTACAGTATAACCTGAGATTTCAATTGGTAGCATTCTTGCCTCTGAGTCAGAAGGTCATGGATTCAAGCCCCACTCCAGGACTCGAGCACATAACTAGGCTGACACTTCAATACAGTATTAAGGGAGCGCTGTATTGTTGGAGGTGTTTCCTTTCAAATGAGACCCTAAATTGAAGCCCCATGTGCCTGTTAATTGTCTCGAGTTACCGCTCCTAATTGTTATCTAAGGATCCCTATTGTTAAGGGTGCAAATTGAAACAGGATTGAACTTGATGGTGGAAGCAGATTCAATAGTAACTTTCAAAAGGGATTTGAATAAATACTTGAAGGGAAAAAAATACAGGGCTATGGGGAAACAGCAGGGGAGTGGGTCTGATTGGATAGCTCTTTCAAAGAGACGGCACAGGCAGGATGGGCTGAATGGCCTCCTCCTGAGCTGTACTATACTATGATATTTGATTGTGATGCTTTTCTTATTGATCAGACTGCCAACACTCACTGTCCAGGCTCACACATAAAGAATGTATACCTGGGTGATGTACAAGCTGAATCTTAGATAATTTATTGGCTTGCATTAGCAACCATATTGAATTGTTAAGTTCTACCTTACATTTCAAAGCCTCGGGATCTCCTAAGATCCTGTTCAGAGTGGCAGGTGGTATCTTCCTGAATGCTTCATCAGTGGGAGCAAAGAGTGTGTACTCTCCTTCGCTGCTCAGCATATCCTCAAGACCCGCAGCAGCCACTGCAGCCTGCAACATGCAGTATGGAAGTACAGGTAAGAAGTGCATGTCAAAAATCTCAACACAGAGAGAAATAATCTGCTACAGTTTTTAAATTCCACAACTGTTATTTTCTTAACAAATTTCTTCTGAATTATTGCACGCCTTAAAGCTGATTATATAAATGCACTCTGTTGGTGTGGAATCTTGTCCACTGGGAATATGTCAGGAAATTGCAGGGGTGCTCCTCATGATCCTCCGTCCAAAGGATTTGCTGATATAGGGCCCCAGCAGCCGAGGCTCCCCACCAGCAGCACACATTTGTGGAATTAGCCTTTAGGTACATAATAATTCATAGAAAAGAAATGCATTAGGAAGGGAACAGTTGTATGAAACCGCCAACTTCATGCCAATTTGTGTCAACCCATCGGGGTGCAGCTTCACATCTTACAATGGTTTATTTTGGATCAATGGTCACAAGGGTTTCTTTGGAGAATAATGGATGGGAATTGAGGTTACCCACTGCACTTTGCAAGTACTGCCACAGGATCCTAATCAGTCCATGGAAAGTGGACAAAATTAAAGAACAGCTTCATAACAGAGCAATGCCCCTGGTGCCAATGTAGATAGAGCTCAAATTCCAAAGTCAATTTTGAAATCACAAATCTCTGATTGGTAAGGATTCTACCAACTGAGGCAAATAGATTTGAAACTGGAAAGAAATCCTGACATCTAGATGACAGGCCATTCAGGCAAATTCATTAAACAGATGATCGGGTTTAAAACCCAAAGCGAGTCCAGGCAATTATTTTGCTACTATTTCCTTCAATCAATGCTAATATACATACAATTGCAATGCTTTTAATCTGATATAGACAGTATTAGTACAAGAAAAGTGTAAAGAAATATTGACATTTTCCCTTTAAAACTCTTCCAATTCTATTAGTACAAAATGGAAACTCAACTGGGGTTAAATTGGACTGCGTAGCACCCGTTTTCGGGGATTATCCAATTTAACCCTCAAATGTACCACATCAAACTCAATTAAAGAATGTTTCTCTAGTCAGGAACATGGGCCTTTTGAGCTGTTCCCAACACAACAGTATCCTGTACTATGGCTTCCTTTAGCATAATATTGAGGCTAATTTTCCTGCCTCCCTTCCCCATATCTGGGCAATAGTGAGGGGAAGTGTGCTGCGCCTGAACTAACTTGAACTCACCGAGTTTGCAGAGTCAAGTCATTTACGTGGCCCAAACTTGCCTCAGACTCAGACATTCTCCCACCAGGGACCTGCACCTAGAACCGAGGATGGAAAGCCAACAAGTTCTACAGGCCTAAGTGACTTGCAGTAGCGGAAATAGTGGCCAACTGCAGTGTGAAGGATTCAAGGTGTTCCTGGAAAAAAAGCATGGCCACTTTCTTATTTGGCCTTTTTCAGCTTGCTGCCTGTCACTTTCAGACCCTCTGATCTGAGGACGGCCAAGTACAAGGACTAATGACAGCTTCTTCAGGCACTCCTGCATCTGGGTATCATTCTGGCAAACCTAGAGAAAATTGTGGTGGGTGATCCCTGACCCACCTCATTTACCTGCCTGGCCTTTGTCTGCACTTATTGTAGAAGGAGACATTTTGCCACTCAAGTCCTGGAAATCCCAGGGCAAGGTAAAGAGGTCAGAAGCCCATTGTCTCATGTCTCTGCCCTTTCCCCTATGTTTTGTGCCCATAATAAACTTTCCCTGAGTGAAAAGCACAGGGAAATTGCATTGTCTCCATAATTCATGATTGTTTTTTTATTTTATGGGTGAAAATGGCATCAAATAGAATAAACCACTGGCTGGAAGGAGAAAATCTCCGAAAGCTTGTGAATTTAAAATAAAATTGCTGGACTATAACTTGGTGTTGTAAAATTGTTTACAATTGTCAACCCCAGTCCATCACCGGCATCTCCACATCATCCTACAATGAAGGGATGTTAAATACAGAATCCTAGAAATTACAATATGAGCAGATAAATACTTTGCACATTCACATGATAATCCTTTGTCTGCTATTTTAGCTAAAGTGTCAATCCTTTTATACATACTCTAAGCTGCTGAAAGGTATCATCAACTTCAAGAGTATCCTGAATGGTATTTGTAAGAGCTGTGATGACTCTGTCAATGACATGCACAACACCATTGGTTGCAAGCTGGTCAGCCTTAATTATTCGAGCACAGTTGATTGTAACAACCTGTATTGAATATAAACAGACAATGTTTGAACTGGTCTTCAAAAACACTTAAAACAGCAAAGATCAAGCGATACAGAGGATGCAATGCAATGTATTTGCAGAATAGTTACAAAGGATAAGTCTTTCTTACGCCATTGGCATAGTGGTGTACGAATATATTTAAATCTTGGTACATTGAAGGCAATGTCGCTCCATGTTTCAGTTCATCTGTGAGAATGCGTCTGTCAGCCATGTGGTAATGTAGGGCATTCAGCAACTCGATGTTGACATTGCTCACGAGAGCATCAATAACTTCCTGCATTTAAGGAAAAAGGCAAATAGATGAATAAGAAACTATAAACAACCTTCAGCCATTAGACATTCTATTAACAGATTACTTATTTTTCCTCTTACATGTAAGTGCTCCATATGGTGTGGTGTTGAACCACACAAATCAAGAAAGTACCTGAAATAAAAACAGAAAATGCTGGAAAAGTTCAGCAAATGAGGCAGCATCTGTGGAGAAAGAAACAAGAGTTAATGTTTCAGGTCGAAGAGCTTTCATCAGAACGTTTTCAACCTGAAACGTTAACTCTGTTTCTTTCTCCACGATGCTGCCTCACTTACTGAGTTTTGCCAGCATTTTCTGTTCTTATTTCAGATTTCCAGCATCCACAGTATTTTGCTCAAGAAAGTACCTGGTTAAATCCCATTTTAGCCAAAGTGGAGATTGGCATATTTCATTTGGCTTCAGTATCCACAGGTTAAGAAGTAAAACAATATTTTATGGTTCCTGCTTATGACTGCCATCCAATGGCCCCTGGTTGGGAGTGCACGTGTGGGTGTCATGTGAGGAAAAGATTGGGCTCAGCTGTGATGGGTCTTAGGCTGAAGTTGCCCACCAACACTCACATTCTTAGCTAATATGTAAGAATGAGGTAGATTTTGACTCTTGGGCAGCGGGCGAGCTGCAGGGCACCAAACAGGTGTCCTGGGATGGCAGCGGCCCAGATTATTTTTGTGGGCCCCGGCGGAGCAGGAGTACTCCTCCGGCACCCACAAAAATAATTCAAGAATTACCTATTGAGGGCCTCTTCTCTTCCATCGCCCATGGAACTGATTGGAGACTGCATTGTGCAGACTCTGACCAGTTCCTACCTAAAATGGCAATCGGAGTCCTATTTGTGCCGTACAACCCCAATCTCCATATGAAAAGGGACCTATCACCTGAAACAGGTGGGCGCTTTGGATACCCAGCGGTAGGCCCCTTTTAAAATGTATTGCGGGTGTTAAGGGGGCGGTAAGGCTACTGACCCTATTTTAAGGCCCTTACCCCCCAATTAACACCAGGCAAGGGCACTCAAAATCGACCCCATTGGCTTATTGGGTGAGGTACTGGAGTTTCATACCCTAAGCTGATCTACTACATTTAAGAGAGGTGGAGTAAGGGGAGAAAATTAGAAGAGAAAAATAAAGTAGTAAGTATTGACTCATACATTTTTGATCCTCTAAATGGCTCCATTGATTTCTGTTATTTATTTTATAACTTCATTTACAGTATTTGTCTTTCATTGTTATTGACATTAATGTAAGCAACTTGTCAGTCTTGGCTCAGTGCCTCTTGCCTTAGAGTTCAAATCCCACTACAGAGACTTGAGCACATAACCTAGGCTGACGCTTCAGTGCAGTACTGAGGGTAGATTGCACTGTCAGCGGTGCCGTCTTTCGGATCAGACGTTAAATCGAGGCCCCGTCTGCCCTCTCGGAGTATTTAAAACAAGTTGGCTGGTCATTTATATCATTGCTGTTTGTGGGACCTTGTGCGCAAATTGCCTGCTGCATGTCCTACATTACAACAGTGACTACGCTTCGGGAGTACTTCATTGGATATCCTGAAGTCATGAAAGGTGCGATATAAATGCAAGTTCTTTCTTTACCTATTCTATGTGTCAGAAGAAGTGGGCTCTTAATTGTAACAGCTAGTCTATAAATGATATGCAGGAGATCTAACTAAGAATATCTGACCACATCAATGATGGTTTTGTGCACTTCAAAGTAAAGTAAAATTTAAAGGCGGCATTGAGTTCTTACAGCAGGCAGAGAAGCCCAGGCTTCATTACTGGGAGCAAAGATTGTGAAAGTTCCAGGTCCTTCGATCTCTGGTCTGAGGATGGCACGGTCAGAGTACAGCTGAGTGGTGGCTGATCCAACACTTCCCAGGGTGTTGTAGATATTGTTAATCGGTAATGCTGCAAAATAGAGTAAAGGACGCAGATAAAATTTCATTACAGTGTCAGAATGTGTTAACAATTATAATAATATGATTGGTCATATGAACAAAATGGTGGCAAGACAGTTATAAGTATGCAATGGTAATTAAGTTAGCTATTGTTTGTCTAAATCACAAGTGTATCTGCTGTAAAAGCACAGAATCCTGTACGTATGCTGCTCCCCTCCAGGGTATGGGCTCAATTTTAAAAAGGCGGTGGGGTGGCAGTGAGGTGGGGTGGGGGGGTCAATGGGCATGCGGCAAACCCGGATAATAAAAACTTACTGTTCCCCACGCGATCGCGGCTTAATTGGTGGTCATTAACGTGGCCTCTGGGTTTGCAGTCTGAAAGCTGCGCATTGGGCGGACTGCGCACCCGCATGACAGACTGTCAGCTGGAGTGCCTGGCTTTAAAGGGCCATTGCTCCAATAGCTTTTGCTGGAGCAAAGTCCAAAAAGACATAATGGAGCAGCAAAGGGGCAAGGCTGCTCCAAGATTTAATGATGCCTCACTTCAGGTGCTACTGGCCGGGGTGAGGAGGAGGAGGGTACTGTTTTACCCAGCTGACAGGAGGAAGTGCCCTGCCTCTGCCACCAAGAAGGCCTGGCTCGAGGTGGCAGGGGAGGTCACCAGCAGCAGCAACATATCCTGCACCTGGGTTCAGTGCAGGAAGCGTTTCAATAACTTGACTAGGTCAGCCAAAGTGAGTACACTTACTGATTCTCCTGCATTCCGTGTCGCACATCACCCCACCACTCCCCCCAACTCATTCTGCACTGCCAAGCCTACTCCATCACATCACTCCTCACACCCACTTAAGGCTCATCCTCAACTTACCTTCACTTCCTGAGCACTTCCTCACCTCCCCATTTGTGACCCCACCACTACCACTCACCCCAATCCTAATCCAATGTGATGTCTGTCTCATGCTCACCCTCTGATACATCTCTTTCACGGTCAGCCTCACCCAAACCAATGCATTCATCGGCTGACCACTTCACCATCACTCACTCACGGGTCTGTACTTTCTCCCCTTCTAGGAGAAGAGAGTGCAAAATGTACGCGAGAGGGTGAGGACTGGAGGGGGGCCACAACAAATAGTTAACCTCACAGATAACTGTTGCTCACTGATGGGGTATCTTACAGGTGTCATGAGCCACGTATGCAGGGGGTATCCCTGGTCCCTGAGGAGCCAGCCCTTAAGGTTGTTTGGTGCATGGAAGAGGTCCGGGATGTTGGATTCCCTCAGAATGAAGGAACTGTGGCAGCTGCCAGGGAATCTCGCACACACACGAAGAAATCTTTTGTGGTGGTCACAAATTAGCTGAGCGTTGATGGAGTGATAGCCCTTTCTGTTGATGAACAGTCCTGGATCGTGTGGAGGTGCTCGGATTGCTACATGCATGCAATCGATTGCATCCTGTACCCGTGGGAAGCCAGCCACAGAGTGGAATCCCACTGCCCTCTCCGTCTGGCTGAGGTCATCCATGGGGAAGTTGATATAGTGCGAGGCCCTGCGAAACAAGCCGTCGGTGACCTGCCTTCTGCACTTGTGTGCAGATGACTGAGAGAACCTGGCGATGTCCCCGGTGGCACCCTGGAATGATCCAGGGGCGAAGAAGTTGAGGGCAGTGGTGACTTTAACAGCGACGGGTAATGAGATGCTGCTCAGCCCAACCAGGAGCAGCTCGGCATGAAGGAGGCTGCAGATGTCTGCGACCACCTGGCGACTCACTCTGAGCCTCCGTACGCACTGCTCCTCAGAGAGGTCCAGGAAACTGAGCCTCGGTTTGTAGACCCTCTGGCGAAGGTAGTGCCTCCTGCGACGTCGCTCCCTCTGTTGTTGGCCTCTGTGCTCTTGTGCAGGTGCCTGTGGTGCAGCACTGTGTTGTGGAGCTGCAAGTGGTGAAAGTGCACGCCGTGCCTGGAGAGGCTGGTGATGTTGTTCATCCTCGGATGTACTGGTGAATGCAGCCATCGCGCCCCCCACCCCCCCCCCCCATCCTGTTGGTGTCAGTTTGAGGCAGTCCCAAAAGTTGGCAAATATCCTTAAACAGAAGAATTCTGAGTGTAAACCTAGAATTTTCAGTCTAAACACAGAGCTCGCAGCCAAAAGTTTGCCTGCGAGAACTGCGTGCGCTACTGCAATAACTCACTTTTTAATCCCCATCTGTCAAGCAGGCACTTAAATGTCCAAACAGCTGCTGGCTGAAACATGGCCCCTTCACCATGGCGTGTTTCAGAGGCCACGGGAAACACGCTGAGGCAGAGGTAAACTCCTTTCCCTGCTTCAATCAACATGAAATTTAGTAGTTTAACAAGTTCAACTCCCTTAATTTTTTTAAATATTCGTTCATGGGATGTGGGCGTCGCTGGCGAGGCCAGCATTTATTGCCCATCTCTAATTGCCCTTGAGAAGGTGGTGGTGAGCCGCCTTCTTGAACCGCTGCAGTCCGTGTGGTGAAGGTTCTCCCACAGTGCTGTTAGGAAGGGAGCTTGAGGATTTTGAACCAGCGACGATGAAGGAACGGCGATATATTTCCAAGTCGGGATGGTGTGTGGCTTTGAGGGGAACGTGCAGGTGGTGTTGTTCCCATGTGCCTGCTGTTCTTGTCCTTTTAGGTGGTAGAGGTCGCGGGTTTGGGAGGTGCTGTCGAAGAAGCCTTGGCGAGTTGCTGCAGTGCATCCTGTGAATGGTACACACTGCAGCCACTGTGCGCCTGTGGTGAAGGGAGTGAATGTTTAGGGTGGTGGATTGGGTGCCAATCAAGCGGGCTGCTTTGTCCTGGATGGTGTCGAGCTTCTTGAGTGTTGTTGGAGCTGCACTCATCCAAGCAAGTGGAGAGTATTCCATCACACTCCTGACTTGTGCCTTGTAGATGATGGAAAGGCTTTGGGGAGTCAGGAGGTGAGTCACTCGCCGCAGAATACCCAGCCTCTGACCTGCTCTCGTAGCCACAGTATTTATATGGCTGGTCCAGTTAAGTTTCTGGTCAATGGTGACCCCCAGGATGTTGATGGTGGGGGATTCGGCGATGGTAATGCCGTTGAATGTCAAGGGGAGGTGGTTAGAATCTCTCTTGTTGGAGATGGTCATTGCCTGGCACTTATCTGGCGCAAATGTTACTTGCCACTTATGAGCCCAAGCCTGGATGTTGTCCAGGTCTTGCTGCATGTGGGCTCGGACTGCTTCATTGTTTGAGGGGTTGCGAATGGAACTGAACACTGTGCAATCATCAGCGAACATCCCCATTTCTGACCTTATGATGGAGGGAAGGTCATTGATGAAGCAGCTGAAGATGGTTACTGCTTTAAATACCTTCCCACCGGCTTCCTCAAGCACGCCCGCACCCAGATGTGTCTGGGTCCAACGCAGAAGTCGGTGGGCTGGAGCCGGATTCATTCTCACTCCGGATTTCTCCGATTTTCTTCCCCCCCCCCCCATGCCCAACGCACCCGCACTTGACTTTCAGAAAGTGAGCCCAAAAATTCTGATTTCCCTTACAAAACTGGGGCTGTGTACGGCTATGGAGTGGGCACATCTGCATGCATGGTACGAGCCATGCTAAATTTTGTGTTCCAACATCCACCCCTATTTTGAATATGCTACAGGCAGGGGAAAAGTTTGCCTCGAGAGCTTGGTCAGTAGCATGGTTAGCTGAGCAAATGTGTGAGGCAGCAGCTGTTAAAAGGCTGCAATTCACCAAAAGAGTAGAAGTTGTGGTAGTGGCAGAGAAGTGGACTAGTTGTTCACAATGCCAATGTAGAGATGTGTAGGTAACACTGTTCAAAAGCTGGCGTTGCAGGAGGGGCAACATAGGAGGATCTCCCGATTTGGGCTGAAGGCCACCCTCCAGTAAAAGCACGGGTGCAAATCGAATGGAGGATGGTCGCTGACTGAGTCAATGCAATTACCTAGCTCCCTTGAATCTGACTGCAAATGAGGAAGATTTTAACTGGGATGCAGGAAATCTAACTGACCATTCTTGAGGGCAAGGTGAAGGTGAATGTGCTCCTCAGATTTCTTGTGGAGCCCATGAAGCATGGCACAAACCTTAGCTAGGACTCCTTGTCACATTTTGCGCTTTTTCATAAGACAAAAATCTACATTTCCCCTGCCATCAATCAAAGTCCCGAAAAATGAAAGTGTACAGAAAAATAAACTCAGAACCATATTTGAATGAGCTGTGTTCATTTTACAGAACAACACCAAACTGTGACAAAAATTCCAATCACGTTATCTACATCTACTCATGTCGACCCTTTAGACCTGGTTGGGACTATTCCCTCTCTATTGACACTGACCAATTGTTCCTTTGAGCCTGTGCCCAACACCCCTGGGTTTCAAGGTGTGGGCACAGATGTCACTGTACCATTTTAAGGACCTTGATCAGAACACCCCATGGAATTCTGTGATCTAATAATGATGTATTGATTATTGATAATATCTTACCGGCAGGGCAGCCTTTCTCACCATGCACCTTGGAATATCCCGGGCAGCATTCATAGCTTATAACCCTGTAAAACAAATCAATAATGGGTTTCTAATCATGGCAAATTGGCTTTTTTCTCCCTCTAGTAAAGTAAACATTTTGCTGCATAAAGTTATGCCTGAAGAAGTGTTGGTCTTTATGTTTGGATCAGGACTTGGGTTTGGGTATGGATTAGAATTATTACAATGAAAACAAATGTCTTACATTAATGCTTTAAGGAAGGTCATTTGTTAACTGAAATTTTTAGTTATCAACAACTTACAGTGGGCATCTCTGGAAAGTATAGAATACAATAAAATATTTCAATGTAAAATGTAATTACAGGCTAGGATCCAATATACTATGGATCATTTATATATGGAATCAGGTCCATCCAAACTTGAAGCTGCCACTGGGTGCAAAAAAGTGGAAGCACTTATTGTGCCCTAGACCTCATTTCAGATTGGCTCAGTTCCTACCACTCTCACCTCTATGTTAGGAGGTCGTGGAGTCTTAGCTCCACTTCAGGACTTTAGCACATAATCTAGGCTGACACTTCAGTGCAATACTGAGGGAGTACTGAGGGAGTACTGCATTGTCAGAGGTGCCGTTTTTAGAATAAGTCATTGAACTGAAACCCCCTCTGTCTGCTCAGGAGGTTGTAAATAATTCCATGGCACCATTCCAAAAAAGAAGGGGAGTTCCGCTGGTGTCATGGCCAACGTTGCTTTCTCATTCAACACCATTAAAAACAAGAACACAAAGAGAAAAAATGTAGGAAAGTCAGTCAGGTCAGTCAGCATCAGTGGAAAGAACGGACAAGTCAATGTTTTAGGTGTGGATCCTTCCTCAGAACTGGAAGATATGACAGGTGAACAGACACACACAGACACATGTGAGAGAAGAAAAAGTGTGAAAAACAGGAGCTGATTAAATGGCTGAAGTGATATTAATATGAGACCATAGGAGACATAATGAGAGAAACTGAAGACATTTATAAGACACTGAGGGCCAGAAATTGGGCCGTGTAGCGCCCATTTGTCAGGCGCTAGGCGGCCTTCTAAGGCCCCAAAATGGCATCCAGAATGCACGTGCATGACTTGCGCCAGATGCCATCTTAGTAAAGGGGATTGTGCACACACAGATAACAAACGCCGGCATCATGTAAAGTATCGAGACTATGCATTAGATCAGTGTGCAACGCTGATTTAAAGGGATAGACACCATTTTGGCATTCAACATTCCAGCCAATGAACTTTCTTAACCATGAACAGCTGAAAACATGTCATAGATGGCCTGGAGAACCCCCCCACCATTGCTATTTAAAGGCATCATGCAGGAGTTGCAGGTTAGCGGCTGGATTATTGCTTCTGGCTGCTCGTGCAATTATACATGTATGTTGAAGCTTCCTATACTTGGATAGAGTTGCTATAGTATATAAAGAGTGGTTTGGTAGATCCTGCATTACTGTTGGTGTCATTTACAACAGTGTGCTGAACAAGATTCCTGGCAACCATGGGTGGCCTGCTAGAGCTCCCGCTGGGTATAGAACACGACTAGGAGCGTGCAGAGAGGCCACGCAGAGCGGGTCACGCTACGAGGAGAGGGAGGAGGAGAAGGAGGAGGTGGAGGAGATGCAGGGCACTGAGCAGGAGGCTGTATCCCAAGAGGGCCTTCAGAGAACAATACATTACCTCAACACGAGCGAAGATCAGTGCATCCGATGGCTGCGGTTCACCAAAGAGGTTGTGACGGTGATATGTCAACTGCTGCAGCCATAACTGCAGCCTCAGAGCAGGCCAAGGACAGCATTATCTGTGGCTGTCAAGGTAACCGTGGTGCTGAACTTTTACAGCTCTGGATCCTTTCAGACCTCTGCTGGCAATATGTGCAACATCTGGCAGTTTGCAGTGCACTGCTGCATAAGGGAGGTCACAGAGGCACTGTACGAGCTGCACAACAGGTTCATCACATTCCCTCTTGACAGAGAAGCAGAACAAGCGAGAAGGATAGTTTGCTCACATTGCTGGCTTCCCCATGGTGCAGGGTGCCATTGACTGCATGCATAACAGCAGTGTGGAGTACCTTCACCAAACGGACTGCAGCGGTTCAAGAAGGCAGCTCACCACCACCTTCTCAAGGGCAATTAGGGATGGGCAATAAATGCTGGCCTTGCCAGCAACACCACATCCCATGAATGAATAAAAAAAAAATACAGCCATGTGTGCTTCACATCTCAACTCAGCCATTTTTATGAACAGAAATGGGTTCCACTCCCTCAATGTGCAGGTCAATGCCCGCTACCCTGGCAGCAGTCACGACGCCTTCATTATGTGGCAATCCAACGTCCCAACTATCTTTGCACCAGCTTGGCAAGTCAAAGGCTGGCTATTGGGTGACAAGCGCTATCCCCTCATGAGGTGGCTCATGACTCCGGTCAGGAATGCACATACACGTGCAGAGCAGGCATACACAAGACCCACATGGCCACACAGAGCATCATCGAGCACACTGTAGGCCTCCTAAAGCAACATTTGCGCTGGCTGAACTGTTCTGGAGGAGTCCTGCAGTACTCTGCTGAGCAGGTGACAAGATTGTCATTGTCTGCTGCATGCTGCACAACCTCGCCCTTAGAAGGGAATAACCCTTGCCACCGCCTATCCGGCAAGACCCTGAGTCAGAGGCAGAGGAACATGAGGATGAGGAGGAGGAGGAGGAGGAGGAGGAGGAGGCAGAGGAGGAGGAGGAGATGGAGAGGGAAGTGGAGGAAGACGCAAGGAGGCAACAAGGTGCACTGGCCCTGTCTGCCAGGGCTCTGCGTGCTCACTTCATTCATGAGCGATATCAGTAACTTCAACGACACCTCCCAAGTCACCAACAGTCCTGAACTCCCCACCTGTCCTCTCCCGCATGACCATTACATCATCCTCCATATGATTACACATTGCCTCTTCGTGCAGCTCATGACATAAATAAAAACCACCACCAGCTGTGACTTCAAATCCAAATTTATAACATAACACATTAACTGTAGTATTAAACTTTAGACTATTCACCGTTATGCATTCCCTCCGTGCCTGTTGTTCGTGTGCCATTGCCTTTCCTAGTGCTCCTATGAGATGCATCCTGAGTGGCTGGAGCATGGGTGGTGGAAGGCTGCTGACCTTCAATTGAGGAGCGTGCAGATGGCCTTGGAGGACGACCTCGAGCGGCTCTGGGCCTGGAGGGCCTGGCTTCAGACTACACCATCTCGGCATAGGCAGCTGACAGACAACAGCAAGGGCACTGGTGAAGTAGAAGGGGTGGGAGCAGGAATGCTGTCGTCCGGAGAGAGAGCCAGCAGGTTCAACCGCCATGGCATCACTGCCATTCGCACGGGGCAGCGCCTCAACACTCCTGGTGATCAGCTAGAGAACAGATTTCTGGAGTGCTGTGACGCCCTGGAAGCCCCAATCCACAGCAGTATCCAAGGCCATGATAGCAGCAGTCTCAGCTGCCATTGCAGCTGCCTGAGCTTCAACTGAAGCATGCAGGCCTTTGATGACATCGTTTTGTGCTGCAATGGAAGCCACGACATTGGTTATCAGATGCTGCATCATGGTCAGTTCCACAGGTGTGCTGATGGAGGTGACCACCCATTCCATGTGGGAAATGGGCTCCATGCTCTGCGCAAAGCCCTGTGCCAAGTTGGAGCTGGACTCCTCTATGCCCCTTAACATTGTGTATAGGCTTTCTGGCAGGCTTTCCAGTACACCAATCATTTAGTGGTGTATGCCCATCAGCCTTCTTCTGTAGCCTGGCCCATCGAAGTCATCATCTGATCCCTCGGCAGCAGAACCATTGTGCGACCTCGCCCTCCGGCAAGCTGGCATCTGTGGTATCCGTTCCCCCCGTCCCGGCTCCAGCGCATTTGTTCCCGATGTCTCTCCATATACAGATCCCTCCTCTAACCTAGCTTGTAAAGTACGTGCAGTGTCAGTATCTGAGCTGGTGAATGCGAGTGTCAGATCGAGTGACGGTGTGGCATTGTTATTGGTGTCTTCCTCCTCCTCCACGAACGGTGCTGGCTCCAGTTCTCAGGCACCTGCAAAGACAAAGGGAGATGGGTTGAGTTGTGGAGCAGGAATAGGAGCGAGTAAGGCGTGCGTGCTGCCACCATCTGCAGCACATGCGTCAGAAAAGATTGTGGGATGAGGGAGATGTGGGAACGAGAAGGAGGATTAGGTATGCAGAGACACCCTTCGTCAGAACCTCCAATGCTGCTAGTGGCCATGGCCGCAGCAACGTTCCATCCAATGATGTGGGAACAAGAAGGAGGATTAGGTATACAGAGACACCCTTTGGCGGGACCTCCACTGCCGCAGCGACGTTCCGCCCAATGATGTGCAGCGCGGTCTCCTCCAGGGGGGTGAGGACGTGTGGGCGTGCCTGTCCTCCCACAGGTTTTTCAGTCTGCCAATTGTTATGTGCCACCTTCTCCTGCAAGACAGAGGGAAGTGTGTCCTGCAATGTCTTTGGGTGATATGCCTGTCATGGTTGAATAGCTGCCAGTGTGTGTTACCTGTGAGTGGTGGGTGTGTGGATTGCAAGTGTGCTATTATGTGAGGGTGAGATGCAGCATCCAAAGTGCAGCGATGCGTACGGATGGGCAGCGTTTGTTGGTAGGTGGGTGAGGGGGGGGTGTTGTGTGTGGAGCAGTGGTTCAGTTGGTAGGATGTGCCACTTGACGCTTGCGTTCACTCACCTTGACCACTCATATTAAATCATTGAACTTTCTCCAGCATTGTATCCACGTGCGTGCTGCTACACTCCTGCCATTCACCTCCACGGCCATTCCCTCCCAATGCGTCCGCAGCTGGTGTCTGGAGGGTCAGCTGCCACCCTGCAGGTACAGGATGGCTCTCCATTCCTGCACTCCCTCCACTAAGGCCTCCAGTGCGCCATCGGAGAACCTTCGTGCATGTTCTCTTGCCGCTCCAGCCGTTCTGCCTGTCATCCTGCATTGCTTCCATTGACTGCGCACCTCCCCTTTAAGATGGCTGCCTTTACATAGTGCTGGCCACACCCCATATCGGACTTCCTAATGGTGCGTGCAGCCACTTAACAGCGCGAGTAACTCTGGATGCATGTGGAAATCATGGAGATGAGGTTGCAGCACGAATCTCGCGTGCCGCCTGCATCAGTAACACCAACCATGCTCCGCGATGCCCGGGCCTGGTGTCGGGCCTTATCGAATTTAACCCCCTGAGAATCTGTGAATAGTTGAGGAGATATGAGGTAAAAAAGGAAGCACAAAAACTGGGAAAGCAGCGCAAGGTCCAGGAGCCTGGGAGAAATAAAGGCCGGTCGACACCAAAGCTGCAAACTGCCACACCTGCACAGTGTTCTGACTGAGGTCCCCACCCCAAGCACCAACCTGCCACCACCACCTCACCCCCACCCCCGAAATGCTGCAACACACTCATAGTACACAGAATCACAGTGCGCGCAGACAGTGGACACGCTGCCTACACACAATGGAAGAATTATATGCTGACAGTGCTTTACACTGGCAATATTTTGCACTGACAATACTTCACACTGGCAATATATCGCATGATAGTACTTTGTGGTAACATTAATTTACTTTTTACTAGCAGTACTTCACGCTGGCAGTACTTCACGCTGGCAGAACGTCACAGTGGCGGAACGTCACACTGGCAGAACTTCACACTGGCAGAACTTCACACTGGCAGAACTTCACACTGGCAGAACTTCACATTGGCTGTAGTTCATGCTGTCAGTACTTCACACTGGTTGTAGTTCATGCTGTCAGTACTTCACACTGGCTGTAGTTCATGCTGTCAGTACTTCACACTGGTTGTAGTTCATGCTGTCAGTACTTCACACTGGCTGTAGTTCATGCTGTCAGTACTTCACACTGGTTGTAGTTCATGCTGTCAGTACTTCACACTGGCTGTAGTTCATGCTGTCAGTACTTCACACTGGTTGTAGTTCATGCTGTCAGTACTTCACACTGGCTGTAGTTCATGCTGTCAGTACTTCACACTGGCTGTAGTTCATGCTGTCAGTACTTCACACTGGCTGTAGTTCATGCTGTCAGTACTTCACACTGGTTGTAGTTCATGCTGTCAGTACTTCACACTGGCTGTAGTTCATGCTGTCAGTACTTCACACTGGTTGTAGTTCATGCTGTCAGTACTTCACACTGGCTGTAGTTCATGCTGTCAGTACTTCACACTGGTTGTAGTTCATGCTGTCAGTACTTCACACTGGCTGTAGTTCATGCTGTCAGTACTTCACACTGGTTGTAGTTCATGCTGTCAGTACTTCACACTGGCTGTAGTTCATGCTGTCAGTACTTCACACTGGTTGTAGTTCATGCTGTCAGTACTTCACACTGGCTGTAGTTCATGCTGTCAGTACTTCACACTGGTTGTAGTTCATGCTGTCAGTACTTCACACTGGCTGTAGTTCATGCTGTCAGTACTTCACACTGGTTGTAGTTCATGCTGTCAGTACTTCACACTGGCTGTAGTTCATGCTGTCAGTACTTCACACTGGTTGTAGTTCATGCTGTCAGTACTTCACACTGGCTGTAGTTCATGCTGTCAGTACTTCACACTGGCTGTAGTTCATGCTGTCAGTACTTCACACTGGCTGTAGTTCATGCTGTCAGTACTTCACACTGGCTGTAGTTCATGCTGTCAGTACTTCACACTGGCTGTAGTTCATGCTGTCAGTACTTTACACTGTCAGTACTTTACACTGTCAGTATTTTATGCTGGCAATATTTCACTCTGAGAATTCTTCACAGTGACAGTGCTTTTTTGCTGACAGTACTTCACACTGATAGTGCATGGACATCATGCGTCAGTACTTTCATTGACAATACTTCGCCCCGAATATTATACCACTTTGTATGACAATTACAGCACTTTATCTGCTTAATTTATGACTTTGGTAAAAGCAGCTGAAAGCCCAATTTAGTACTTTCACTACATTTACAAGATGTAAGCAATTCTGAGTTCTCCCTCAACCTTGAAACAGGGTTGCTTCAGTTTACATAAATTTTTAAATAAATAGAAAATAAAATATAGATGGAGCAGTAAACTGGAAACATTTGCCAGAATTGTTAATAGCCAAAATGTAGCAATTTGCACTAACAGCTCAAACTATTAGCAATACGTTATGAGGGCTTATATAGTTGACAGTGTAAAATGATGGGATTATCAAGCCACCACACTGAAGTTTGCATGTCACATTCATTATGTATTAAATTTGATATGTAGGGCATGCATTTCATTGAAGACTTATTATGAATAACTACAAAAACCCCTCATAATTTTGAATACCTCTATTAGGTCTCCCCTTAACCTTCTCTGCTCTAAGGAGAACAATCAGAAGAAAAATTCAGCTACCAACATGTGCAACATGTAAATATTTATTTTGAAACACCTCCCCATTAGGAATACATTAAACAGTATCTGTAATTTTTATTCCTGTAAAATCTGCCATAACTAGCAGAGAATGCAAAATAATGTAGCACTACATCATTTTTACTAGCCACCGAAGTAGTTTCTGGTTCACATGATAATTCACCTAGATTTAACATAAGCGCTGTTGGAAGTGCGGTATTTCAGTTGAAATTTCAAACCAAGGCCCTGACTGCCTGTACAAGTGGACGTAAAAGTCCGAGGCCTTCAGCAGGTATGTACTTGGCTCCAGAACTAGCCGCGCCTCTAGCCAAGCTGTTCCAGTACAACTACAACACTGGCATCTACCCAACAATGTAGAAAATTGCCCAAGTATGTCCTGTCAACAAAAAACAGGACAAATCCAATCCGGCCAATTACTGCCCCATCAGTCGACTCTCAATCACCAGCAAAGTGATGGAAGGTGTCGTCGACAGTGCTATCAAGTGGCACTTACTCACCAATAACCTGCTCACCGATGCTCAGTTTGGGTTCCGCCAGGACCACTCGGCTCCAGACCTCATTACAGCCTTGGTCCAAACATGGACAAAAAGAGCTGAATTCCAGAGGTGAAGTGAGAGTGACTGCCCTTGACATCAAGGCAGCATTTGACCGAGTGTGGCATTAACTCGTCAAGGTTTTCTCGACAGCACCTCCCAAACCCAACACCTCTACCACCTAGAAGGACAAGGGCAGCAGGCACATGGGAACACCACCACCTGCACGTTCCCCTCCAAGTCAAACACCATCCTGACTTGGAAATATATCGCCGTTCCTTCATCGTCGTTGGGTCAAAATCCTGGAACTCCCTACCTAACAACACTGTGGGAGAACCTTCACCACACTGACTGCAGCAGTTCAAGAAGGCGGCTCACCACCACTTTCTCAATGAAAATTAGGGATGGGCAATAAATGCTGGCCTTGCCAATGATGCCCACATCCCATGAATGAATAAAAAACAAATTGGAGGAGGAGGAGGCCGCTACAAGACCCTCTCCTTCCATCGGGTTATTGCAAGGCCTTTACTGCCACTTCCCAGGGCTTAACGCCACCTTTCACATGGCAGCCGAAGGAAGTGGTGGTAAGTGGGGCAGGTATGGGGGAAATCGTCCGGGAACCCAGGCCCCACTCCCCTGCTGCCATTTGCGTATGGTAGGTGAGGAAGGAGTGACCGATGATCGCAGGACTGAGGTAACGTAGAATATGTAGAAACAGGAAATTTAGAGCATACCCTTCGTTTTACAAAAAACGGGAGAAAACTTGTTCATACACTGATTACTTATACACAAATCTTTGAAGATGGCAGGACAAGTTGAGAAGGCTGTTAAAAAAGCATATGGGATCCTGGGCTTTATTGTAGTGGCATAGTGTACAAAAGCAAGGAAGTTATACTAAACCTTTATAAAACACCAGTTAGGCCACGTATTGTGTCCAATTCTGGGCACCACACTTTAGGATGTTCAAGCCTTAAAGAGGGAGCAGAAGAGATTCACTAGAATGGTGCCTGGGATGAAGGACTTCAGTTATGTGGAGAGACTGGAGAAGCTGGGGTTGTTCTCCTTAGAACAGAGAAGATTAAGGGCAGATTTGATAGAGGTATTAAAAATCACCAACGGTTTTGACAGAGTAAATAAGGAGAAATTGTTTCCAAAGGCAGAAAGGTTGGTAACCAGAGGACACAGATTTACAGTGATCAGCAAAAGAGCCAGAGGCAACATGAGGAAACATTTTTTACGCAGCGAGTTGTAATGATCTGGAATGCACTGCCTGAAAGGGTGGTGGAAGCAGATTCAAAAGTAACTTTCAAAAGGAATTGGATAAATACTTGAAGGGAAAAGAATTACAAGGCTATGGGGAAAGAGAAGGTGAATGGGACTAATTGGATAGCTCTTTCAATGAGTCAACATAGGCACAATGGGCCGAATGGCCTCCTCCTGGACTGCACCTACTATGATGATACTATGATACTTGTCCACCTGAATACTTTTCTCATCCATAGGAATTTTTGCCCTGAGCCATTTCCCTCGCTCCTAATGAATGCTCATTATTTCCACAAGCTCTTGTAACTTTTCAGTTTCCTCTGGGAATGTGCTCCAAGCAATCCTTCTGAAGGAGGTATTTCTTCTTCCTCAGTGCTCATCAAATAAAGATTGAGTTTCTTGGCATGTTTCTGCTTAGTTTTGTGAATAATTCCACTCAGAAGCAGCATTATTGAGTTGAGTCATTTATACCTTCTGAAAGAGTTTTCTATTCTGTACTGTAGCCACTCACATAAATGGAATACATATAAACAAAGCAGTGACTTTTGTTAAAGTCCTATTTCTTTCCTGACAGATAGGCTACTCATGTTTCAGCAAAACAGTACGTTGATTTATTCATATGTTATTAATTTAGAAGCATAATTTCCTGATCTCCAAAATCTGACTTAGATTCTACAGTATACTTTAATCTGAGCTCACACTACAGCAGACCCAGGGGCAGCCCAGTTCACACTCTTGGGACTTGCAGACTAAAATATAATTTCCATTCCCAGATAAAGTGCTTGGAGCTCTGAATACTGTGCACCATAGAACTTTACAGCACAGAAAGAGGCTAGTCAGCCATTGGGCTCAATCTTGAAATCAAATTGCGGGCATGTTGGGGGCGGGGGGGGGGGGGGGGCTGCGAAAATGGCGGAAATCCCGAGTGGGTTCGCAAGCCGGCTCCAACCCGCCAACTTCAGGGGTTGCCACAGATGCCCCTGTGTGTGCGCGTTCTTCACGAATCCAGAAATGATATTTAAACCACCTATTGACATAGTTGATCTTGTTTAAGTCGTTAATTTTGTGGAGATTGAGGCAGGGGTGCAATTTTAATTCAATCACAGCGTGTTTCGCGTGCTGTGGGAAACACTCCATGTTCAAGGAGATGTGTTTCAGGCAGTAGCCAGTTGGACAGATGGGGATAAAAGGTAAGTTATTGCAGCAGGGCACACGGGTGTCTCAGAAAAACTTTTGGCTGGGAGATCTTTGTGTTTAGACTGAAAGTTCTTGGTTTACACTCAGAATTCTTCTGTTTACGCATATTTACCAACTTTCCCGACCCCCTCAAACTGACACCATCAGGATGGGGGGGTTCCATGGCTGCATTTACCGCTATATCCGAGGACAAGCAACATCACCATCCTCGCCAGGCATGGCGTGCACTTCCACCACATGCAGCTCCACAACACAGTGCTGTGCCACAGGCACCTGCACAAGACCACAGAGGGCAACAACGGAGGGAGCAACGTTGCAGGAGGTGCTACCCTCACCAGAGGGTCTGCAGACCGAGGCTCAGCTTCCTGGACCTCTCTGAGGAGCAGTGCATACGGAGGCTCAGAGTGAGTCGTCAGGTGGTCGCAGAAACCTGCAGCCTCCTTCATGCCGAGCTGCTCCCGGCTGGGCCTGGTGGCATCACATTACTCGTCGCTGTTAAAGTGACCACTGCCCTCAACTTCTTCGCCTCTGGATCATTCCAGGGTGCCACCGGTGACATCACCAGGGTCTCTCAGTTGTCCGTACACAAGTGCAGAAGGCAGGTCACCGATGGTTTGTTTCGCAGAGGCTCGCAGTATGTCAACTTCCCCATGGACGACCTCAGCCAGATGGAGAGGGCAGGGCTGGCTTCCCACGGGTACAGGGTGCAATCGATTGCACCCATATAGCAATCCGGGCACCTCCACACAAGCCAGGACTGTTCATCAACAGAAAGGGGTACCACTCAATCAACACGCAGTTCGTTTATGACCACCGCAAAAGATTCCTTCACATGTGTGCTAGATTCCCTGCCACAATTCATAGAGTCATAGAGTCATAGAGTTATACAGCACGGATAGAGGCCCTTCGGCCCATCGTGTCCGCACCGGCCATCAAGCCCTGTCTACTCTAATCCCATATTCCAGCATTTGGTCCGTAGCCTTGTATGCTATGGCATTTCAAGTGCTCATCCAAATGCTTCTTGAATGTTGTGAGGGTTCCTGCCTCCACAACCCTTTCAGGCAGTGAGTTCCAGACTCCAACCACCCTCTGGGTGAAAAAGTTCTTTCTCAAATCCCCTCTAAACCTCCCGCCTTTTACCTTGAATCTATGTCCCCTTGTTATAGAACCCTCAACGAAGGGAAAAAGCTCCTTAGTATCCATCCTATCTGTGCCCCTCATAATTTTGTACACCTCAATCATGTCCCCCCTCAGCCTCCTCTGCTCCAAGGAAAACAAACCCAATCTTCCCAGTCTCTCTTCATAGCTGAAGCGCTCCAGCCCTGGTAACATCCTGGTGAATCTCCTCTGCACCCTCTCCAAAGCGATCACATCCTTCCTGTAGTGTGGCGACCAGAACTGCACACAGTACTCCAGCTGTGGCCTAACCAGTGTTTTATACAGCTCCATCATAACCTCCTTGCTCTTATATTCTATGCCTCGGCTAATAAAGGCAAGTATCCCATATGCCTTCTTTACCACCTTATCTACCTGTTCCGCCGCCTTCAGGGATCTGTGAACTTGCACACCAAGATCCCTCTGACCCTCTGTCTTGCCTAGGGTCCTCCCATTCATTGTGTATTCCCTTGCCTGGTTAGTCCCTCCAAAGTGCATCACCTCGCACTTTTCCGGGTTAAATTCCATTTGCCACTGTTCCGCCCATCTGACCAACCCATCTATATCGTCCTGCAGACTGAGGCTATCCTCCCCGCTATTTACCACCCTACCAATTTTTGTATCATCAGCGAACTTACTGATCATACCTTTTACATTCATATCCAAGTCATTAATGTAGACCACAAACAGCAAGGGACCCAGCACCGATCCCTGTGGTACCCCACTGGCCACAGGCTTCCAGTCACAAAAACAACGTTCAACCATCACCCTCTTCATTCTGAGGGAATCCAACATGATGGGTATAGAGGGATATGGGCCAAGTGCAGGCAATTGGGACTAGCTTAGTGGTATAAACTGGGCGACATGGACATGTTGGGCCGAAGGGCCTGTTTCCATGTTGTAAACTTCTATGATTCTATCCCGGGCCTCTTCCACGCACCGAACACCCTTAAGAGCTGGCTTCTCGGGGACAAGGGATACCCCCTGAACACGTGGCTCATGACACCTCTGAGGAACCCCATCACTGAGCAACAGCGTCGATACAACGACAGGTACATTGTCACCAAGTCTACAATTGATCATGCAATAGGGCTGCTCAAGATGCGATTTAGGTGCCTTTATCGTTCTGAGGGAGCGCTTCAATACGCATCAGACAGAGTGGGAAGCATTATAGTAGTGTGTTGTGTCCTGCACAACATGGCACAACAGAGAGGGGTGCAGCTTGAGGAGGCCCCATCCCCTCATCCACCATCCACATCTGCCATCTACATTGAGGTGGAGGAGGAGGAGGAGGAGGAGGAGGAGGACGAACCCATGAGCCGAGCAGCGGCTCACCTGGCTGCTCATGAGGCCAGGGAGTCACTCATGTGCGAACGGTTCTCCTAACATCAGAAAGTGAGAAGAATCCAGCCCTCACACCACCTGGAAAGATAAGCACCAACACCAGCCCCCTCCCTCTCCTCCCTGCACAAAACAGTCCTGCAACTACACATACACCAACTGTAAAGTGACCCACTGGGTGGCATCAAGTGTCACCGTTCATGGTGAAACACATGAAAAGACGCTATCACAAAAGCCAGTAAAGAATGGGCAAGACGTGGCAGTAGTGGTGAGAATGATGACATTTAATGTGAATGTAACAAAAACCAAATATAAATGAAAAATATGACAGTCTATCAGACACCCTTGTGTATACCCTACGTGATCACAAAATCTTAGCCTTTCTCTTCCTACTACTTCTATGTGGTGCATCCCCTATGGGTGCAGCAGAGGTAGTGGCAGGTTGCTTATGTTCATGCCCTGACTGCTTAGATGCTTTGGGCCTATGCCCACTGGGTTTTGGAGCCCGTGAGGGCCCCTCCAAAGACTGCTCCACCTGCACGTGTGCAGGGGCAGACTCGGCCACCTGGAGGGGCAACGGGTGAGACGTGGGAGCGCTTAGAGTGGTGTCCTCACTTCCATGTCCCCTTTCACCATCATCCCTCTCCTGGGCCAGGCCCGCATCACTCCTACCACCCTGCTGGACAACAGATTGAAGGACATGTGTAATGTCTTGGAAGGCCACTTCTAAAGTATCTGGCAACCTATTTAAGTCAGCAGAGTGTTGATCAGCCTGAGTCCAGGTGGCCATTGTCAGGGCCTGAATGGACTCATTTGTGAGCCGTGCTTGAAGCTCAACAGAGGCTAGCCTTCTCTCCATCGCAGACATTCCCGCATTTACCTGCAACACTATCTCAGACATTTCCGCAGTTCCCTGCGACACTATCTCAAACAGTTGCTCATGTCCCTGCGACACTATCTCAGAGATTCCCTCCCGTATCTGTGCCACCATTCCACGAATGTAGGAGTTGGACTCCTCTATCCTCTGCGCTATTGTGGAGAGTGCATGTGGCACATGTTCCAGTACCTTGCAAATGTGTTACTGGCCCTCGATCATTCTCCTTTTAAAGGATGGCCCCTGGGGTTCAGCATCTGTGAACAGCTGAGCAGAGCCTGGAGAGGAGTGCGCCCACCGACGCATACTCTCCACAGCTGCCCCTGCCACCAGTGTCCACTCGTGCTCACTTGTGTGTGGTGACTCACCAGGTGCCAACCCAACCAACTGACTGCTAGGACCCATCGAGGTGTGAGTATCTGCGCTGGTGGATGGCTCGCTAAGATGTGGCCTGTGCGCCCTCAGAGGCCTGGCGCTCCTCTGAGGAATTGCCCTCTGCCGTCACTGCAGTCGTTGAATGGCCTGTAAGAGAATAGGAGGCAATATTAAGCTTCAATTTATGTTGTTTGTGATGAATGTTAAAGTTGTGTCACCAGAGGTTTGTGGGGTGCCAGTCCTGGCGTTCCTGACGGACAGGCACCCCACATCTGTGAGGAGTACCATTTGTTGTGGCCCCCCTCCAGTCCTCGCACTCTCGTGTGCATTTTGCACTCTCTTCTCCTAGAAGGGGAGAAAGTAGAGACCTGTGAGTGAGTGATGGTGAAGTGGTCAGCCGATGAATACATTGCTTTGGGTGAGGCTGTCTGTGAAACAAATGCGTCAGAGGGTGAGTATGAGACAGAGCCATCACATTGGATGAGGATTGGGGTGAGTGGTAGTGGTGGGGTCACAAATGGGGAGGTGAGGAAGTGCTCAGGAAGTGCAGGTAAGTTGAGTATGCGCCTTAAGTGGGTGTGAGGAATGATGTGATGGAATAGTCTTGGCAGTGCAGAATGAGTTGTGGGGTGGGGGGAAGGGGCAGTGATGTGGAACACAGAATGCAGGAGAATCAGTAAGTGTACTCACTTTTGCTGACCTAGTTAGGTCATTGAAGCGCTTCCTGCACTGGACCCAGGTGCGGGAGATGTTGCTGCTGCTGGTGACCTCCTCTACCACCTCGAGCCAGGCTTTCTTGGTGGCAGAGGCAGGGCACTTCCTTCCGTCCCCAGAGTAAAAGACGTCCCTCCCTCTCCTCACCCCGGCCAGTAGCTGCTGCAGAGAGGCATCATTGAACCTTGGAGCAGCCTTGCCCCTTTGCTGCTCCATATTGTGTGATCCTGGTGTTTGCTGCAGCAAAAACCATTGGAGCAATTGCTCCAGCTGACAGCCTGTCATGCGGGTGCGCAGTCCGCCCACTGCGCAGCTTTCGGTTGGCAAACCCGGAAGCAACGTAAAGAGCCACCAAATAACTTGCGATCGCGTAGGAAACGGTAAGGTATTCGTAGTCGGGTTACCCGCACCCATTGCCCCCCCACCCCCGGCTGCCATCCCGCCGCCCTTTCAAAATCGTGCCCATTGTGTCTGTGTTGGCTCTGTACTTCTCTAATTCCAAATAATTCTATGGCCCTGCTCCCTCCCCATAGCCCTGCATCTTCCTCTGCTTCAAATGTTTATCTACTCTCCCTTAAAAGATGCAATGGTCTCTGCCTCAATAGCTGCCCATGGCAAAGTATTCCATGCTTTGACAACTCTCTCTGTAAAAGAAATTTCTCCTAATCTCTCTCCTCACTCAATTTTAAATTGATCCCTCGCTACTGATCCTAACCAGAGTAATAGATTCCCCCCCCTCCATTTCCTCTATCAAAAACCTTCGTAATTTTGAAAACCTCTATTAAATCTTATCTTTGCCTTCTCTGCTCCAAGTGAAGTGGTCCCAATATCTTAAGGGTCTCTCATAATTACAGCTTCTCATCCCTGGTATCATCTTGATACATTGATTCTTATGCTCTCTTTAATGTCCTTTCCATAATGGAGCACCCAGAACATCACACAATACTTTCAACTGTGGCCTAAACGTTGCCTTGTAAAAATTTATTGATATCACTTCACACGAACACATCAATCCCTCTGAATGTGTCACACTTCAAAGTGTCACAGATGCAAAATCTGTGTCACTCTTGATTGGGCCAAATATCATATTTATAAAACAAATTACAACTGAACAGGTACGGAACTGGAGGGGCAGATCCGGGTTCCACCCAAAATGCACTGCCCCGCCCCCATCACCGGGATCACATTGCAGTACTACCACCCTCGACCAGAATTTCTACTCTAGTGATTCTCCTGCGTACTGGGATTTTCAGAAATTCTATTGCTCACAATGCAAATGAGAAATTAAAAACGTAGCGGTCTTGAAAATTGCTGCACTCTTTAAATTTCTCATGAGAATCACAAGTATTAAAAAAAAATCTAAAAAACACACAGGACTCGTGAGCGTTAACAATGCTAATAAAGTATGCCCTGGAGTGATTTACATGCCGTATGCTCATCTCAGCAACCTGTTATAAATCCACTCATGCTTTGCTCCCACAGTTTAGAACAGCCAGAACTTTGATGAAACCACTTTCTAAAAGGTCATACGCCTCAGGAATACATTTGACAACTGAATATGTGTAAGCAAATATACAGAAAACTGGACAGGAGTGAGAGAACCAAGTCTCAATTCTGTTGAAGAAAATTTGCCAGCTCCTCCAATGGTTCAACAAGTACATCCAGTGAATAGCTGAGCCATACAAACCAGGAAGGTCTCAGAATTGATTCCCTGTCTGTGTCCAGTTAGCTGATCACTCCTGGGGTGATGGAAGGGTGCAACAATTAGCTTCAGCACCCTGAGTTAAACAGGGGGATATCAGCCCAAACTCCTACTGGGAAGTGCATGTGTGCACATGTCAAGAAATGGCAGAATTTGGGCTCTGACGTAACACTCCTTGTGGTTGACTAGCCTGCTGACTCTGCCAGAACTCACATGAATAAAGCTAGTTGTTGGGGATGGGCTGCTGTATATGGAACAGTAACCCTTCAAGGAGCCTTCAGAGGAATGAAAAATTGGCAAGAAAAAAATTGACCACGGCCAAAGATTTTTCTGGCTCAAACAACCATTGCTGGGTCCCATATTCAAAATGCAATTGATCTTTCTTGAATCAATTGTCGTTTGAATACTACACTGAGGGGCCTACATACAGCTCTGTGTGGCATGTACGCATGCTTCATGCAGGCATATCTACCACCGGTTGTACTAGAGATGGAACTGGTGGAATTTCTGGGAGACCCCAGGAGAAATGTCCACAAAAAGAACTGGCAGGATGGAGAGGGGAGGATGGAAGAATCACCCGCCCATGCTCCGTTGGAAGTTCTCGATGCAGGAACAAGGATCAGCAACCCATTGGAAACCGGTTCTGCACCAATTTTCTTCCCCTCTACTCCAAGTTTTCAGATTTCCAGCCTATCACAGAGCAAACTATCAGGGCTTCATTCTTTTCCTGGACTTAGTATTGTTCAACTTGTGGAACTTGCTGCTGGAGTAGTTGAGGCGAATAGCATGGATACATTTTTTAAAAATTTGTTCATGGGTTATGGGCGTCGCTGGCAAGGCCAGAATTTATTGCCCATCCATAATTGCCCTTGAGAAGGTGGTGGTGAGCCGCTGCAATCCATGTGGTGAAGGTTCTCCCACAGTACTGCTAGGTAGGGAGTTCCAGGATTTTGACCCAGCGACGATGAAGGAATGGCAATATATTTCCAAGGCGGGCTGGTGTGTGACTTGGAGGGGAACGTGCAGGTGGTGTTATTCCCATGTGCCTGCTGCCCTTGTCCTTCTAGGTGGTAGAGGTCACGGGTTTGGGACGTGCTGTCGAAAGGGGAAGCTGGATAAGTACATGAGGGAAATGCTGATAGGGTGAGATGAAGCAGGGTGGGAGGAGGCTCATGTAGATAATAAACACAGGCATAGACTTGTTGGACTGAATGGCCTGTTTCTGTGCTGTAATTTTTATGTAATTCTATGTAGTATAGTTCAAAGATACACAGAGCAATGGATTTTATGAGGTTTATTAAATAAAGTTTTCAAAATTCATAAATGGCAAGCAAAGTTAAAGATTGAATTTAAAGGAAGGATCATCGAGTGGTGTTGGGCAGTGCAGAATCCATGATAAATAAGCATACATGGATCGGGCTTAATGGGCCAAATAGCCTTTCTCACTTGAACTTTCTTATTTCCTAAATTATGAAAGGATTTGACAAAGTTGATTCAGACTAATTGCTCACTATGACAAAGGAGACAAGTTAATAATTAGGAAGTTAGAAGTTAAAAAGAAAATCAGGTGAAACTTTTTTAAACAAAGGGTAATAGACTTATGGAATAAGTTATCAGAGGAGACCTTTAGAGCGGATATTAGAAACGAGTTCAAAAGGTAATTGGATGTATTTTTGGGAGGGAGAAAAGATTGAGTTGTACAGTGAGAGGGTGGGTCTGATTTAATAAAAATGGATGGGTTTGTGCAGTCTAATGACCTTTCGCTATTTCTAAAACTTCTCATGTTCTTATAGCCTACTGGACATTATATTCTATCTTTAATAATATTAGAAATATGTAGCCAAGTTGTCAGTCGTTTACAAAGCAACACCGCACTAGTTTCCAATTATCTGCACTTCTATGTTAAAACCAGGAACACAAGATAAGCTGCAGCTGAACCTCCGAATCCTGAGTCAATCAAAAAGTCCATACACAATGTTAATTGTATCTATGTGACTTATATCAGTTAGTGTTAATAATATTCAGGTGGTGGGTATCAATTGGGGACCCTCTTGTATCCTTTTATAGGAGGGTGTATAATGTCGAGCTGTGAGAATAAAGGCTTGGAAGCAACTGAAGACCAGGCTCAAAAATTCTATCCTTCACCACCTGGCTATCTAATTTATAACACACAATGCTATCAATGATTCTTCATACACACTGCTTCTCTTCTCTGTACAACCTTCTCCTAGACAATGAGGGTAAAATTTGTCTTAAGTGGTAATGCAAAAGCAATGATAGTGAATCAGCAGCTGGTTTTACTCCCCACCCAAATTTCTTTTCCATTGGAAACTCTGACTACTTTTCACCAATTTTGCAATCGGGTCCGGATATGAGTGTAGAAAGATCAATATTGAAATGAGGCCTGCTCTCATGTCAACCTAAAAAAAGGTCCTGCTGAATTTAGCAGTAGCCTGGTCGCGCAGGTGAATTGGGAGCAGGCCTTCCCACTGCTAAATTTATAGAGGCAACATTGTTGAATTTCTAATCCCCACCCCCCCCCCACCCCACCAGAGTTCTCGTCCAGAGCTCTGTCCCTTCTATACAGAAATCAAAACGTGGAATAGACCATTACTCATCAAACTAACTTGCTGAAACAAACATTAGCCCATAAGAGAGCTTTGATACCCACAATTTCTTTATATTCCCAGACGGGTAAGGTTTGTTACATTCACATACCTGGCTATTATGCCATTTGAAATACTATAACAGGAGGAAATCTCAGATTAGGGGGCTTCCTCACAACTTTGGCTACAGCAAAGCAAACAGGAGTTCTCAGTGTTCCAAGAGCCATATGCAAATGACCCTTAGCATCTGGGGATAAGGATATTTGCCAAATGAGAAATGTTCTGACTCAATGAACATGCAGCTGTGGTTGCGATTATTGCTTTCTCCATACTGATTGCTGTCTCCCTATGCAGGATTTATGAAGTCTTGTCTTCTTGGCCACTCTGGTTTCCTGTATCAAGGGTTCATTCCTGTGGGCTGTACAGACTTTCCACTTCCAGCCAACTTTTCCTTGGTCTTGGTTTTCCAATATGAATTATATATTTTGATCCATTGTTACCAAATGTTACAGATTCACTGTTAACTTTATTAATCGGTGTTTTCAATATCTTTTTGGGGGAGAAGTCCAAATGTTAATTGTTGTCTTCCCCTTGACAAGTAGTTTGTCCTTAGAATTATTATTTGACAGGGTATTAACATTGCAAGGTATTGATAAGATGAGAAGCCTATTGGCTAGCAACATATAAATAAAGAATCTATGTCAGAGACCTGCTGGATCTGATACGTATTCATCCAAACTTGGGAGTGCTGCACTGTCAGAGGTGCTGTCTCTTGGATGAGACATTAAACTGAGGTCCCATCTGCCTCTCACAGAATCATAAAATCATAGAATGGTTACAGCACAGAAGAAGGCCCTTGGCCCGTCGAGCCTGTGCCAGTTCTCTGCAAGAGCAATCCAGTTAGTCCCACTCCCCTGCCCTTTCCCCGTAGGCCAGCAGATTTTTTCCTTTCAAGTACTTATCCAATTCCCTTTTGAAAGCCATGATTGAATCTGCCTCCACCACCCTTTCAGGCAGTGCATTCTAGATCATAACCGCTCGCTGCGTAAAAAAGTATTTCCTCATGTTGCCTTTGGTCCTTTTGCCAATCACCTTAAATCTGTGTCCTCTGGTTCTCGACCTTTCCACCAATGGGAAGAGTTTCTCTCTACCTACTCTGTTTAGACCCCTCATGATTTTGTACACCTCTATCAAATCTCCTCTCAACCTTCGCTGCTCTAAGGAGAACAATCTTGCCTAAAACGTGATGCCCAGAATTGGACACAATACTCCATTTGTGGCCAAACCAATGTTTTATAAAGGTTCATCATAGCCTCCTTGCTTTTGTACTTTATGCCTCTATTTTTAAAGCCCAGGATCCCCTATGCTTTTTTAATCGCTTTCTCAACCTGCCCTGCCACCTTCGTCGACCTGTGCATGTATACCCCCAGATCTCTCTGTTCCTGTACCCACTTTAGAATTGTTCCCTTCAGTTTATATTGCCTCTCCTCGTTCTTCCTACCAAAATGTATCATTTCACACATCCACTCTAAGGTGGATGTAAAAGATCCCATGGCACTATTCAAAGAAGAGCCGGGGAGTTCTCCTGGTGTCCTGGCCAATATTTAGCCCTCAACAAATATCACTAAAACAGATCATCTGGTCATTATCACATTGCTGTTTGTGGGACCTTACTGTGCACAAATTGGTTGCCATGTTTCCTACATTACAACAGTGACTATGCTTCAAAAGTACTTCACTGGCTGTAAAGCACTTTGAGCCATTCTGAGGTCATGAAAAGCGTTATATAAATGCAAGTCTTTCATTCTCAGGCAAAGACACGATGAGCCGAATGGCCTCCTTCTGAGCTGTATGATTCTGTGAACTGAATAATGTATGACCAATTAAGATGAAAGTATCTTTATAGCTGCTCAGCCACAAGTACCATATATTTACCCCATGAAACACGTGAAACTTTCAAGGTGTTAGAAAACATAAATAAAATCATGAGTACCTACTAAGGATTACTAACCTCAGTTACTGGTAAAACTTAATTTCAATGGTCTTTGCTAGTAGTCCTAAAATCTCTGATTCTATTAACAGAGAAATAAAACAAACCTCTGCCATAAGATTAGTCATTAGCATGCTGCTAATTCCTAGTAAAACAGTCCATCTCAGTGTGGAAACAGAATGCTATTAGAAATATTGAATGGCCTGATGTCAAGTAATTGTAATGTTTGATTCTGGCACTCCATATATCCTATAATGTTGGGTTGACAATTATGGTTTCATTTAAAATGTAGGAGATTCCCTTCAAAAGGATTTTTAGCAATGAGACCACTGTGTACAAAGGTAAATAAATGGGGGCAAGATTGGAGATTGAGGAGGCCTCTACAAGGTCCTCTCCTTCTATTTCTGCACACTGGGGCCATTATCACTGCTACACCAGGCTTACTGCTACCTTCACCATGCCGTCCTGGGAAGTGGCAGTAATGGAGAGCCTGGGAGAGAAATAAGATGGGAAGCAGTACTCCTCCTCCCCCCTATCCAGTATTTACATGCAAAAGATGGGGAAGGGGCAACCAGTAATGATCTGGCAAGGGTGGAGAATGAAATCAACGTCAGGGCAGGGAAGCAGTGGTAGGCCCTATGCCCCATCTTCCTGCCATTTCTACCACTGTTCTGCCTGATTTCAGGTGGGTTAGTGGAGGAAATTCAGTCCACCATCTCTATAACAACATGTTCTCTTTGTGGCATTCCATTACAATGCAACACTGTACTTGACATCACATGAGGCTGAGATATTTAATAAGTATTCTGTAGAGTATCATGAGATTCATTTCTTTGAAGTATTGAGTGGCAGCCCTAAAAATCTGTGCCGTGTCTCCAAAACTTAAATCTAATTGATACAAATAATGAAGAGAGGAAATCTCCCTCTGCCATTCAGGCAGTTTAAACAAATAAAATAAATGAAATGGCTTCAAGCATGCCAGTTACATTAAAAATTGCATCTCAAACCTGAACACTTCAAGTTTAAAGAAAGCATTTTTTAATCATGTTTGTTTAACATAATCTGTGCTTGTCTCATCACCTCTGATGGGTTATGGTTGTTGAAATTATCTTGTAACGGCCAAAAATACCTAATTCTGTTCTTCTTTTGGACTATTAATTATTGGTCCCAATTTATAATGTACATTTTATATAAACCCCAATACCACACTCCCCAGAAAATAACAAAAAAAACCTCTCGATTCTGCTTTAACCAAAAATTATGGGGTAGAAATTCACCTGGGGGGGGGGGGTAGTGCAAAATGGGTGATATCGGATCGACCGCCCATTATACCGCCCTGATATTCGATTCCATTGCCTGCAGTGGAACTGAACAGTGGGCGGCGTGTGCAATGGGCGGCCGATGCCATACTGCACGTTTTGCACTGTAGCCCAAGTCAAATTTCTATCCCATTATGTGTAATACATGGACCAGGAATCCTTATATCTGAGTCAAGTCACATTTTAAAAGCGTCATCTAAACATAACATAAGCAACCATTAAACTTTACAACAAAGAGCTTAAAAGGGAAAAAAAAGGCCAGCAGTATTTATCATGTAATCTAAGTGAGTTATGTTTATGGCTGGTGATTACTTAGCGACAAATTTCCAACCACTACCACTAACACTGACTCATGGAACCAATCTACAGACAGGTCTTCAGCCATACCATCAGTCCAAGGCTCTTGTACTGATGAATGGTCTTACAGGATATACAAATACAATAATTGAGACTCTTACGTCTTTGCTTTGAAGATTGATGTAATATGTTAACCAATCAAAAAGAAAGAACAACTTGCATTTATATACATCTTTCATGACCGCAGGGCATGCCAAAACGCTTTACAACCGATGAAGTACTTTTCTGAAGTGCAATCACTGTTGTAATGTAGGAAACGCGGCAGCCAATTTGCGCACGGCAAGGTCCCACAAACAGCAATGAGATAATGACCAGATTATCTGTTTCTAGGTGTTGTTTGGGGGATAAATATTAGCCAGGACACCAGGGAGATCTCCCCTGCTCTTCACGTGACAAAACTATAGGAGTTGGTCTGGTTTTCATACATTAGGTTCCATTATACGAATAAAGCGAAATATTATCAACCATGACGGCAAAATCCAGTTTTACTAGAAATCCTTCATTTTTAAATTTCACAGCAACAATTGAGGATAGGCAGACATGCTTAACATATATTTATATAACAAAGTATGCTTTTTGTATAATTGGAAGCTCAGTACCGCTGACAATAAAGAGACAGCTTTAGGTCACTTCCAAACAGTCTGTTCCGTTGTATTCATTCTGAGTTTCTTGGTTAACCACAACAGACACTATCATTATACATAAAAGTTAACTCCAATTTTGTTGTACAGTGTCTCACACTAGACGATGATACTAGGCAGCCTTTCACAATTTTCAGAAGCAGACATACTATGCAGAGAGTGCATACAAGTGTGCAGGGGGTAAATATACACCTTCCCAGGCAGAAATAACTGCTGAGAAGGATCTCTGCATCACAGAGAATTATCAAGCTGTTTGCACTGATCACAGAAGTCTTGCTGTGGGATAGACACAAATGCCCAGTTCAGATAACAAGGAGATGCTATTATTACATCTCTGGGTTTTGCTATTGTATAAGTAGATAGAAAGCAATGTGAGTCAACTCCCATAAAAGTAAGACACTCAGATTGCTTAAGGGTGCAACTGATACCACTGACCTGAGAAAGTATCTATGGTAATCCTGAATTCATTCAGAGGGCATATGAGGACAAGATCAGTCTTGGCAATGTTGTCCCCCATGTTCCAATCACCCACCAACACACATAATTTAGACTCACATGTGAAGAATGGGCACTGCCTGGATGAGTGCAGCTCCAACAACACTCAAGAAGCTCGACACCATCCAAGATAAAGCAGCCCGCTTGATTGGCACCCCATCCACCACCCTAAACATTCACTCCCTTCACCACCGGCGCACTGTGGCTGCAGTGTGCACCATCCACAGGATGCACTGCAGCAACTCGCCAAGGCTTCTTCGACAGCACCTCCCAAACCCGCGACCTCTACCACCTAGAAGGACAAGGGCAGCAGGCGCATGGGAACAACACCACCTGCACGTTCCCCTCCAAGTCACACACCATCCCGACTTGGAAATATATCGCTGTTCCTTCATTGTCGCTGGGTCAAAATCCTGGAACTCCCTTCCTAACAGCATTGTGGGAGAACCGTCACCACACAGACTGCAGCGGTTCAAGAAGGCGGCTCACCACCACCTTCTCGAGGGCAATTAGGGATGGGCAATAAATGCCGGCCTTGCCAGCGACGCCCACATTCCGTGAACGAATAAAAAAAAAACTTTGTTGAGATACTGGATAAGATGCTTGCACCCAATTACCCAGAACAATTATTTAGCGTGAATCATCACTTTAAAAGAGAAGGGGGAAATGAAAACACTAAGAAAAAACGATAGTGAAGGACATTGAAACAGAAAGAACTGAAGAGATTAAAATTTGGAGTCATTGAGAAAGAGAGAGATAAAGGGATTTTAACTATCATTCTTGCCAGTGTGATGCCTAAGCTATTTCAAGTCTCAGGCATCATTTCCATGCTGCTGGCGAACTACATGGCATGAAGGGGCATCCCACTTAAGCTCGCCGGCTTTGGGTTGGCGCAATATTGAGTGCTTCGGACATCACATTGGCCCGCAGGTAGGTTCTGGGGGGAAGGCGAAGCTGAGGAAGGCAGGCGAGCCCAAGCTGGTAGCAGCCTCCAGGATTTTTGTAGAGCCAGGAGGAGCACTCCTTTAAGGACCACAGGTTAGGCTGCTCAACACCAGGTCACATGGAGTGTATGGCACACACTCCATTCATTTGTCCCTTAAAATTGCAGTTAGGGTCCTAACTACATCATAGGACCCCAACTTGCATAGTAAAGAAGCCTATTGCCTGAAACAGGCAGCTGTTCCAGACAACCCTGGGAAAGCCTCAATATAAATGGCGGCGGCCGGAGGATCATCGTTAATGGGACAGTAAGTCTACCAACTCCATTTTAAAGCCATTACTGTCGCGTTAGCACCGATTTCAGCTATTTCAAATCGGCCTCAAAATATCCTGAGTAAGAATTTACTCACCAGCTATGGCAGAAACACACTTAGTCAACAAGACAGGGAAGAGTACAACAGAGGGAGGAAACACTTAGAATCTACATAGGAGTGCTCGATAACTTCTTGCTTCACTTGGCCCCCAAAAAATCACTGTAAAAATCTTTTGGAACTATTTTCTGAGCAGCCACGAGTGGTCCCTTTAAGGAATCCTGGTTCGATTGCTCAATGCCTGGTGCCAATGGGCGGAGTGTACACAAAAATAGCATTGGGGTCCTACAACCAATGTATTTATTTACGGCTCCCATCTGTTTTGGGCAGATGCACTAGCCTCCCATTTCAAGGTCCACCTGAACATTGTGTCAGAGAAGTCTTGGGCAGTCAAGGGCGGACAATTATTTTTCAATTTTCAACTGCTGGCTATCCCATTTTCCAGCATAAACAGGGTAGGCAGCAGTTGAAAATCTGTACCAAACTGCTAACATGAGAAATGAAGTCCAAATTTGGTGGGGTCCATGACTAGTTTAAATGTGGAATCGTGAAAGGCATCATGTGGTATTCTATTTAGAAAAGTGCTCAACAATTTTAGCCATTTAAAAAATGTAATTGGTGTAAGTGGGAAAAAATGTACCAAATGGAAAATCTACTATGTATTTATGTGTCACAACCACACTGTAGTCGCACACACTGATTTGATCGCTGTACTGGTTGTTGTGTCCTTGTAGTGTTTGAAGTTTACAATGGTTGCAGTTCTTGTTATTTCTGAAGTATTTCTTCACATAATATTTCCACATGTCTAACTTTACTTAAGTGTTTCTGTGATGTGAAGGCTTTGTTTTGTCATTCAACTGCTTTTTAATTTAACAGATTTTTCCCTTTTTTATGGCTATTTGATTCTGGAGGAGTGTATGTGAATCCTGGTCACAGTGTAGGGCATGACAGCTGAAATATGAAAAAAGTTGTATGACAGTGCTATTATCACACTACTCTACAACCCACATGGACTGTACGAAAGCAAACCCCCACCTACCCTTCTTAAAGACTGCAATAGATCTTTGTGTTCTCTTCATTTCCTGAATAAAATCATTCCTATAAGTGCCTATCAAAGAAAGATAGGATAGATGAGGAGCTGTGAGATATGATATATAATCCCAGCAATAGACTGTCCTGATGACCCATAACTGGTGAAGTCACAGATAAGTTATGATTATTACGTGAGTGGATGAAATCATATCACGTGGCTCCTCATCATACATTATGTTCTTGCCACATTAGGTAATGTATTGATCAGCATGTGGGAGTGACATCACCAGGAAACATTTTTCTCTCTTTATGTAATTTCTTCTCAATTATGTTGCCACCACATGGGTAGAAATATTTAACTTCTACAGGTTTTCTGTAGAAAATTCTAAACACGCTGATTTATAAGTCTGCACGTTAAGGTGAAGCTGTAAAAGATGCTGAAGTACCATGAACATCTGTCCTTTCACCATGCAAATATTGAGGGGCAAAACCACAAGGTTTCTTTTACATCGTCTGGATCATATTGATCCAATTTAGGCTTCAATATCCCATGAAATCAGATCTCCAGCATCGTTTTCCTTCTCCAGTTGCCTGCTGATGTGAGTGGCACCATGTGCCTGTGTGGCGTCTGGAGCCAGACTTAACTCGAAAACTTTCAGTTCCAGCAACAAAGGGAGATTTGTCAAAATTCCACGCAGCAGGTCACTTACCACAGCTTCCTCTATTTGTTCCAAATGCATTACCCTCTTAGCTGCTGAGATATTTCACCCAAAAGCTTTTACAGCCAATAATCATTTCCTCTACAGAAATTCCATTCTGTTCCTTATTGCTTTTTTATTGCAGCTGTGCTGACTATATCCAGACAGTGGAGAATTGAAACCTTTTTTATTACCTGTCTGAGGAAATCAGACCTCACTATTCAAAACATAGTCCTTCACCATCAAACATCCTTTTGTAATTTACCTGTACTGGTACAGTTCTGACTAAGACTTTCCACTTGTAATTTAAAGTTAAGCCCTGGGGAAGTTTGATGAAATGCAATATTGCCAATTTTATTTTGGGCAAATCAGTTATCAATGTATGTTTCTTCCACTACACATTAATACAATTTCAGCCAAATACTTAAATATATAACTTTTAAATCTTTTGTTTATATATAAAAAACTAGGTTATTCACATATTCACAGTGAAAATATTTATTTAACAAAAGTAATGATTTCCAAACATTTTTCAGGCCATTTTCACCACTGACTTCTGATTATAAATATTATAAATATTCTGCAAAATATTTTCAATTTTTTGCTGATACCTAAGATTGACTTTAAATTATGTGTTGCTTACGTTGGTTTGCCGCAGATTTTCCGATGGTACCACTGTTTGCAGTTGGTGAAGAACTTCTTGTTGGATCCCGTTACTTGTTGCAAAGCACATACGTTGGGGCTGAGGAGGAACACACACATTTTTCTTTTTAAAGCAAAGAACGGTGCACAGGGGTTGTTCAGGAAGCAGCAGCAGCACAATCCATCTGCTGCCCAGCTATTCAATGAAACTATTGTTTCAAATCAAGACTAAATTAAAAACTGTCACATCAAATTCAGTTTTTACTTCTTTAAAAATCTATATAAATATAAAGCCAGGCAACATTGCCAACACTGTTTTAGTAATTGTGTTTTTTATTCTTAATCAACTGGAACATGCTTACACTCCTGTTTTTATAATATACTTTAGTTTGAACAAACAATTCAACCTCAGTTTTGGAACCAAAATGCTTTTTTAAAACATGGACTTTCTCACTTACACGTTAGAACATTTGTATATATTCATACAGCACAGCACTTTTGATCATATTTGCATTAAAATAAATTAGAGTTAAGATGTACGGTCATTTCAAACAGAACTTTTGCTAAAAGTGCTTTAAAAGTTGCTTACCCATGCTGCCTGCCTCTGATCCTGCTGTGCTGTAATACTTGTTTGTAAGGCAATAAAGCACTGGTCAGAGTAATGTAAACTAAAACTAATGCAAAACCAAATAGAACAAAATACTTCATTCTGACTGAAGACTTCAGACTGTTTCCTCTGCAAAATCCAAGCAGTCTCCTGAGGTAAAAGGCTGCCTTTAACAGAGCTGCAATTTATAGAGCCCTGAGCTGGAGGGGCGGAGAGGAGCAGTTAACATGCAAAATCTAACTGATGTAACTAGTGGGCAGGTCAGGACCCCACAGACTGGGGGAGTAGCATACAGTTTTGTCATCTAAACTTTAAAGAAATCTCTCTCTCGCTGTTTGTTTTGCTTTGGCAGAATGTTTGCATAACTTCTAAGCTTTTGAGACTGAAACAAATGAAACTGAGATTTTAAAGATGATAGGACTAGACATTGAAATTATCAAATAGCATAGGAATTTATGAATAAAAGAGGTAGAAAGGTTATAGGAACATAGAAACAGGAGTCGGCCATTCAGCCTCTCGAGCCTGTTCCGCCATTCCCATTTATACTGAACAAAGGAAACTTTTTTTGCAACTTAGAGCAAGAATTATATAAATATTTATCACAGGTACACCTGAACAAAGTTAAGATTTACACTAGGCTCCCTTGTTGGTTCAGCAGGTTTGTGCGATGAGTATCTGAGGTGTACAGGTCAGGAAAGACTCAGGTTCAATCCCTGGTCTGTGCTGAATTAGCTGATCTCAACTGGGGAGGTGGTGAGGCTCTACAATTGGTGTCATGGTCCCTGGGTCAGGGAGGGAGTAATCAGCCAGAATTCCTGGATCATTATACAGTAAGCCCTTCTGGAAGTGGACGTGTGCATAGACATTGAGTTGGTTATGACACCTCCTGATAGAAAAATGCTCCCCTGCAAACAGACCCAGCTCATCAGGTTGCTGAGGCTGTTGCTGCTGATGCTCCTCCTCATCCAAATGTCCCTCCAAATAGAGTAAATAAGCAATACTAGAACCCATAACAAGCAGAGGGTGCTTAGTGAGGATAGGTTGAAGCCAAAAAGTGAGAAAAAAATTAATGTGACAGCTTACTAGTGCCTTGGAAATCCAATAAGCTCCGTAGCACAATCACCTCTATAATCTTCTGCCTTCAGATAAGTTCCCCTTTAAATTCTTGCAGCATCTCTGGTCAGTCAGTTTCGGAGGCCAATACCACAAGGTTTTACAAAGTAGGTTGACCATTGGGCATGAATTTCGACCTACCCAGTTAAAATAGCATCGGGATCCCAATGACATCATGGGACCCTGATTTGTGTGTATTTATTAGGTAACTGCCTGTTTCCGGCGGATATCTTTCTGACACGTTTCTGTGCTGCAGTTCAATTGGCAGTAGGTCGATTTTCGTGATTTTACCGGCCCCATTCCTGCCAGGCTGGTAGGGCTAAAACTAGGGCCACATTCTTACTGACCTCCTCTGGGACCAGACTTACACCGAGTAAGGGGCTGAATTTTCCACTGATTTGCTTGCCAGCCCATGATTTTCCACCCATTCACTAAATTTTGGACTGACAAACACATAAGGGGAAAATCCCAGCCAGGGTTTTTAAAAGAAGAATAGTCAAGTAAATGATTATTTTTTATTAAAGTTATTTTGATAATAAACTCATGAAACAGTGATTTACACCGTGTATAAGGACATATGAAATAGGAGCAGGAGTAGGCTATAGGACCCCTCAAGCCTGCTCCGCCATTCAATCAGATCATGGCTGATCTTTTACCTCAACTCCACTTTCCTGCCCTATCCCCATATCCCTTGATTTCCATAATACATGATGGATTACTTACATAAAGCATCCTGGACACTGATATCAAAATTAAATGGATGGGCCAACTTAAACAGAGGTGCACCTTAGCAGCAGAATAATACATTGTGCATTAGATCGTATAACGCTTCTGTTGTTATAAAACAGTGTATTGTCCATCGTACTGTGAGCAATGCCATGGGTGATCTGATAGTTTTATTTGAATAATGGAAACATGGAAGTGATTTCAAGCCAATAATCTCACTTTATTTTCAGTTTATTCTCATAGTTTAAGACATCATCTGAACATGACGGCTCTCCCACAGGGCATGCTCGAGCAATCCTGCAAGTGATAACCAACTCTCAGTTTGAACTTCTTCATAAAAGGATAGAGTTTCAGGCAACTCCACCATGTAGGAGAGAGCTTCAAAGGCAGGAGGATGAATACATGAAGTTTTGCCGTTGGCTGTCGACTGTTGTATTGATACTGAATGGGCTGATTTTTACAATATAATGGATACCAAGCTTCATATGCTGTCATGTGGTACTGAGTCAACTGAGCCACAGAGGCCAGGAAAATACCAAGTTGGATCCTTGATTTTGCTGAGTTAGCAGATCTCACTGAGAATAGCACTGAGGGTGATACAACTGACCTAAATGTCCCCAGGCTAAGCAGGGAAAAATCAGGCAGACTTTCTGCTCCTTTTAAAATATCAAATATCTGTTAAGTGCATGTATGTGGATGTCAAGTGAGGACTGGGCCAGACTCATCTGTGATGTTTCCCACAGTGAAATAGCCTGTTGATAGTCAGGGTGATATAGCAATGGAAAATGAAGGGAAATGGGCAGGAAGGCCTACCGTTATATCCATGCCCCTGCCAGCACCACCAAGAATCTCCCTTCCCCCACTCCAGCAGGGAAGTCGGCTGACCAGTCCCTTGAGAATGATGGCGTGGAGAGGGGCTGGAATCTGGAAAACTAGCTGATTTCCCTTCCTAAAGTACCACTGACTCCAGGGACCTTCAGGAGATGGGTCGCGGTAGACACAGAGGCAGTAGAGAAAACCCTCTGATGGCCATTTTAGAGGAAGAAGGCCTAGTTGTGGACACTTGTCTCTCATTTGCCTCCAGTCACTAACTTTGTGTAGGCCTCAGTTCAACCTGAACCAAAAATAAAATTTTGCAGATGACGTTCGGAACGTTTCTGCCCCCTTTCACAGAAGCTCCTCTCTTTCTGGTGCTGCGGTGATTTTCCTGCTACAGCACCACCACTTGACCTTTATCTACAAAGGTAAAGGCTCCCGCTGTGGTGGGGATCATGCCAGGAACCCTCTCTGCATTATTAAGTAGCACCGACCCAGGAAAATGGGTCAGGGCCACGATGGTGTTAGGGTGACAGGCAGAAGCCTTACCCCAATCTTCCTCTGGCAGCAAAACTGCCCAGGAGAAAAATCCTGCCCTCACTGTCAAGACTCATAAATTAAGAATAGTTAGTTGGATAAGGTATTAGAGGGTTGCCGGGGCCTGTGGAATTATATCCAAGCATGAGTCAGGAAAAAGGGAAGAAAACTGCAAAAAACAATCGCCAGCATACTGCTACATGCTAACACTTATTCTACCATCTCCAATTTTTCATTACTGCTTTATTGAGAAATCTCTTTCTCTGGGGCCAGTTGCAGTTCTTCCACTGTTATCTAATTCTGTTTACAAGTAAATAATCAATTTTTTTTATTGTTACAGTTATTTTTATATTAAAGCCATAAAATGGTGATCTACACTAACTACATGGCGTGTCCTGGACATTGATATCCAATGTGATACTCACAGCTGACATAAAAACATGAAGTAGAGATGGAATAAAGGCTCCTCACCAATTCCACTATGTGTATGTTATCAAAATAGTGATGTACTTTATTCCTCTTTAAGATTCATTCCCTTTGCTTAATCATTAGTTTGCTCCCAATGAAAATTTAATTTAGGCAAATATTTTCCAAGCACTAAAAAACTTTTGAAGTATTTTCCCACTATTGACAAAATTACATCATGCCAGTCCATTTGCTTGTCTGTGACATACCATGTCACAGACAAGCAAATGGACTGGTATGTTAAGCTTTGTGGTAATTATTTACATTAGTAAGATCTGGTTGGGTTGCATATGTGGTGTTACTAATTGTGATACTCATAGCTGACAAATAAATCACACATTTAAGCAATATGTTCATGGAAATATAGCTTCAACCACATAAATTTTCAGTGTTTTTTTCTGATATTTATTCATTAACACTTTGAGGGCTCTGGTCGCTTATAACAAGATTGGAACACTTGATTTTATTTAAAGAACACTGTGAATTATCTTTATGACACAGTAGCCTGGAGTTTGAGGCGGAGGTTTGGCATGTTTTAACTGCTGGGTCTTATTTGGATGTCACTGGTCAGCTGCATGTACATAGCTTCACCGTTACTTGCAAAACCAAAGGACGTACACCTTTAATTTTCAATGCCAAGAAGTCAGGCTGCAAGTGTGCTGATTTCATGCAGCACTCAACGTTGCATTGTGCTTCAGCTGACACCATCAGAAAATTTGGGAGATGGAGACCACGGGCATGATTTTAGCATGGAGCCGGGAATTGAACAGGTGGGAAGATGTTAATGTGGGAAGCCCGGAAGCGAATTGACTGCATCGGAATCTGCGATCGCAACTTAATTGAAGGCAACTAATTTTGCTTCCGTGTCTTCACGCACGACAACCAGCCAGATTGACAGGCTGGCTGCCTGCCGGGAGGGAACACAGCCAGGAATCGGAGAAGAGGGAGGGAGGTAGAGATCGTGGGCCGTGAAGGATATGGTATGAGTTGGGGGCCATGGAGAAGCTTGCAGTCCGGGCAGTGATCGGCACGGCAGAAGATCGGAGCTACGCAGAAGTTTGGAGGTTGCGAGGAATTGGAGGTAGGAGGGGGGTCGGCCATTGGGGGGGGTCTCCCATTGGAGGGGGATCGGACATCGGGGGGGGGGTCAGATATCGAGGGGGATCTCCCATCACAGTTGGGGGGGCGGGGCATGGCTGATCGTGGGGGTCTGATCGCGGTGTGTAAGCTTGTTGGGCCTGGGCCTGGCCCACAAGCAGTGCTATAAAGGCACTCACCTCATGCATCCAGCCCCTCTCGCCTCCTTTCACCTGGCATGATTCAAGAGTCACGGGAAAGCCGTCCTGGAGGCACTAAATTTAAAGGTGAGTAACATTCAATTAAGAAAACCTACTGTAACTATTTCAACGAGTTAAATTGCCCCACGAACGATCCACCCGCCGGCATTAAGTGGGGACGGGACTTCCAGGTTTCAGCTGTGCGCGAGCATCCAAATGCGTCCACATTAAACCCAGAACCCAGTTGCAGTCCTGCTTGAAAAACCAGGGATCTCAACCACCCGCCCTCAACCCTCCCGTTTTTAGGGGTTAAAATTACCCCCCATGGCTCTATTGACATATTTTTGTGATCTTTACTGAGGCTCATGCACTCCATCAACGCAACCTCCTGAATCTTCAGCGCAACCTGATCATAAAATACCGACCATTGTGCTCCAACCAAGCTCCCCTCCCTCCCTATGTCTGGAGCTGCTTATGTGACAGAGCTGAAAATATCCCATTCAACTATAAATTGACTCCAACTAACAAAACCTTTCATGTATACTTTTTACTGCAGCCAGTTGTAGCTGTATACTTATCATGTGCTTATTTGTTTTTTGACAATAAGCCACTGTTCACATTCCATCTTCATTTTCAAATATTATTTCCTTTTTTCTCTAGATTCCCCTGTGGCACAACCTTTTCCGATTGGGCTCTAATCTGAGCTCTTTGCCATTAGTGAGTTGTAACCAGCCACTACGAGGCGTTCAGGAGTAGCCTAGGTTGATTCACCCTCTGATTCCTCCTCACGCTCTGTGGAATTTTTCTCAGCCCACTGCCTCTTCCAGGTGTTTTGGCAGAGATTGTGAAGAAAGGTTCACATTTGATTATTTTTTACCAAGGAGGAACTCCACATTTAGACAGTGTTCCAGTTCACTGCTCCACAGAGTGGTAGGACATGGGTTTGCCCACGTACATTCCAGACGTTGAGTTCCTAAGCATTTATGTGGAGTCACCACATGGAGGTGAGATGCTGGCCCAGGGAAGCAAAGGAGAGAAAATGAACAGCTGCGCCACTCAAGCACGCTCTCACAATGGCAAGGTTCAGTGTGGCATTGGCAGAGGTCTGGATCAAGTTGCCTGCTTTTCCCCTTGTCTCTGGATGAGGCAACGTGCTGAAAGATCCAGAAAAGAGAGGAGGAAAAATACTTTAAAAAGATGGAGTCTCGCTCTCAACAACCAGAAATGATTATTTGTTCCTCATAGCTTCTGAAATGCCAGTCATTCTGTTGAACAAGAAGACAACAGAAAGTGATTTTCCTGACATTAGTACTGCATCAAAGGGAACTGGAAGTGAACACATATTGGTTGGAAGGGTCTTCATTTTGCAGGAGCTGGAAATAACTATCAATCAAAAGAGAATTACATTGATTTTTTTAGACTGCAGCTGAGTTGAATGCATTCATTTGGCAGCTGCTGACGGTTTTACTGAGTTGAGTTATATAAATGAAGCTCCGATTTTTAACTAAGAACAAGGATTGGATGTGCAGGGAGTGGGGCGAGCAGGAGGCCCTCATAATGTTGCCAGCATGACGCCCGGGTGTTTTTAACTCCCGGGCCTCATTTTAATATGACTGAGGACTGCCCACCCGAACACATCAGGAAACGGTCAGCCTGCCCATTTTCTCCGCACAATTTTTGGCAGGCCTCCTGATGCCTATTTAAAACAGGAATGCACCTCTTAAAGCAAAGGTTGCAATCCCTGATACCAGATATTGCCGTTAGACTGCTGGAAGAAGGGCCATTAGGAGAATGAGTTGCAGACTGCCCCGGTATTCAGTCACTGTTGTAATATAGGAAACATGGCAGCCAATTTGCATATAGCAAGGTCCCACAAACAACAACGTGAAAATGACCAGATAATCTATTTTAGTGATGTTGGTTGAGGGATAAATATTGGCCAGGAGACCGGGTCGTCTTGGAGGAGGTGAGAGCAAGGAGGAGGTACTGTTCCCCAGCACCTGTAGGATCATTACAGGGGTACTATCCAGCAGGTGTGGGACAGAGGTGACTGGCAAGGTCAGTAACACCCTCAGGACATGGCTTCAGTGTAGGAAGAAGTTCAATTACCACTCAAGAAAGAAAGAACTTGCATTTATATAGTGCCTTTCAGGACCACAGGATGCCCCAAAAAGCTTTACAGCCAATTAAGTATTTTTGAAATATAGTCACTGTTGTAATATAGGAAACATGGCAGCCAATTTGCATATAGCAAGGTCCAACAAACAACAACGTGAAAATGACCAGATAATCTATTTTAGTGATGTTGGTTGAGGGATAAATATTGGCCAGGAGACCAGGGAGAACTCCTCTGTTCTTCTTCGAAATAGTGCCATGGATCTTTTGCTTCCAACTGGTTTAAAGTCTCATCCGAAAGACGGCACCTTCGACAGTGCAGCACTCTCTCAGTGCTGCACTGGAGTGTCAGCCTAGCATGATCCCTTTAAATATCGTGGTGAGGGGGGCCTTCCTGCCGGTTTGCGCCACTTTGTGTTGAGTGAGGCCAACACTTGGTGAGTTAAGCGCTGAGGAACATGAAAATTGAAAATTCATTGTGAAAGATGCGCAGTGCATTAATTTGAATTGATTATTCAACTGTTTCCATTGGGCTGCCTGGCGCTCCTCCCTGCATTGTAACCTCATTAACCAGTATGGCGGGTGACGCCTTCCGGCTGGAAGTGTATATGTGCTTCCTGCCCACCATGTTGGGGCATTAGTAGTCTAAGCAGCTCCCAATAAAGGATGATGCTCCCCGGACAGCATTTCAGTATGAGTGCAACTAAAACAGCAGAGAGCAAAAGTGGCATAAATGCAGATCATCTGCATTCGATATCTTGTGTGGCATGACTATATTTTTAAAATAATCTGCAATTGGTTGCGACAAGTTATCAAGCCAGTGCTATAAATTCAGCTGTTGGTGATTTTTTTTCCTCATTGCAATCCAATTCTAAATGAACTTGAGCCACACTCTAAATGTGGGTGGCTAAAACTTAAACCAAGCCTGTCCATTACATTTCCTTTCGCTCTATGCACTAAGTCCAACTGAGTGGGGGGCGTCTGGCAACACTGCACTGCAGCTGTTTGCTAGGAGGCAAGCAATGGTAGCCAAGGGGTTTCTTCTCCTTCCCCATAAGGAAGCTTTCCTGACAGCTAGGTTATGCCCAGGAATAGACAAGTCGGAACTTGTACACGTTGAATTTATGTCCTCCCACTCAAAGGGGTAGATCGTGACTTTGTTCAAGAGTGTAAAACGGGTGATAGCGAGTTGACAGCCCATTTCACAACTCTCTCGATTCTTATTTCCATTGAGTTCAATAAATAAAAATCGGGAGAGATGTAAAACAGGCTGTCGACTCACTATTACCTGTTTTACATTATCTCACAAAGCCAAGATCCACCCCAGTGACTTTTCTGGGGGAGTTCTGAATATGTATCCTGACCAGGGTGATACTTGTCATTGTACAATTCAATTAATTTCCTTATTTATGTTTGCTCTTATTAGGAATCTGCCTACCAGGAAACACTGATTTATAAGAAATCTTTATGCAGCTTGAGGGAAAAGGGTAGCATTGGTGCAGATTGTTTTCCCCTTCTTAGAAATTGTCTTAAAAGAATATGGTGCCGATACTGAACTAACCTGAGACAAAGAAGGTAATATCTGTCAACTGATGTTGATAAGATCATCTTCTGGAGAAATTAATAGTTACTAGGTTAACCTCAGCAGATGTTTGAACAAAAATGTTGATTCCCAGAGAACCCAGGTCCAAAAACTGAATTTTAATTCTCAATCTGCAATTCACTGTTTTCTCTCAATCTTTTTAATATATTTTGTTGAAGGTTATAACAGCTTCCAGATGGTGCTGTCATTGATATAAATTTCAAAAATCTGTCTCAACTACCTGTCGAACTCAAAGCAATAAAAACTCAGTCAAGAGCCTTGTCAAGGCTTCCTCTGAAGGATTGCTGCAAGTGCTCTCAAGCTGTCTCGTGCTGTAAAATCTGTACTAAACTGACTGAATGTTTTTATATCATGCTTTAATTCTACAAATTATATTTGACATTAGGGCAAATACATATAATAATTCTTTATACTGTGTGGCTGAATATTTGTTGCTGAAGCTTTTCATTTTGGGAATTCCTCTTAGAGAAAAAACAGCCAAAATCTGGATATCTTTAAACAAACGTTCTCCCTTTTTAAAGGTCCCTCCCCTGTACCATGTACCATGCACCATGCACCATTCTCTGCCCAGGAGGTTGGGCACAAACATAATTGCCAAGTCATACTCCATGACCCACCAGACAAGTAGGAATCTGAACTCTGCACCAAGCAGCATCCAACAGCTGAGAGAGAAAATGGCCTACTTTCCATACCACTTACTTTTCCAAGCTGAGAGGGTAGATTGTTGGCCTACGCCCTACAATGTGTACTAATTTCATACTATCATAGTATGGCACAGGAGGAGGCCATTCCACCTAGCGTACCTGTGCCGGCTCTTTGAAAAAGATTTAGCATAACTTCCTTGCTTTTGTACTCTTATGCCTCTATTAATAAAGCTCAGGATTCCATCTGCTTTTTTAACAGCCTTCTCAACTTATCCTGCCACCTTCAAAGATTTGTATACATACACTGTTGGCCAGGGGTGCAGAAATTATTGAGTTTATTCCGAACTGCTGACACACAGGCAAAAGCAACTTTTGAACTGAAGTAACCTGAGTTCAGTCGCTTGCCTGAGCTGGCTGGAACCGGTTTGAATTAGCTAAGTTTTGTGAAAGACAAAGGAGATGTGATAAGACACAAGTCCTTATTTAGAAAAGGAGTAATGAGGTAATGCTACCTAAGTCCTTGGGACAGAGCCAATAAGGAGAAGACACAGACTAGGCGAGCAAGCCTAAACCAACGGGAGAGAGAGACAGCACAGCTTGAAGAGATAAGATTCGGAATAAGAATGAAGAATCTGGGGCGTAGAGCCAGAGTGAAGACTCCGGAGACCAACCATCGCGGAAGTGGAAGAACCTACGTCAGGGACGTAGAGACGACATCGAGAGAGAGAGAGAACGGAACGCCTGGCCAGCGTCAGCTCTCCTTTTCAAGTATTAGCCTTTATATTCTGTGACCACTCAGGGAGTGTCAGAGAAACCTAGTGGGTGTGCATTTAGATCCTAGTTTGGGTATAAAACTGTATAACCTGGTGCAAACTGCATGTCGATATCTAACCAGACGTATAGCGTTTAGATCCTAGTTTGGGTATAAAACTGTATAACCTGGTGCAAACTGCATGTCTATATCTAACCAGACGTATAAGCTATATGTATATGATCTAACGACGTGAATAAAGCGAATTGAGAGTTAAGAGAGAATTGACTCTTCTCTTTGTACTAAGCCAATAACCGTAACCGGTGATCTCCGGTCAACATACACCCCCAGATCTCTCTCTTCCTGCACTAAATTTAAAATTGTACCATTTAGTTTATATTGCCTCTCTTCATTCTTCCTACCAAAATATATCACTTCACACTTCTTTCGTAGTAGGTAGAGCACAGGAGGAGGCCATTCGGCCATTGTGCCTGTGCCAGCTCTTTGAAAAAGCTATCAAATTAGTCCCATTCCCCTGCTCTTTCCCCATAGCCTTGTAATTTTTTTCCCAAAGGTAGGGGAGTCTATAATGAGGGGACATAGATTTAAGGTGAGAGGGGAGAGATACAAAAGGGTCCAGAGGGGCAATTTTTTCACTCAAAGGGTGGTGAGTGTCTGGAACGAGCTGCCAGAGGCAGTAGTAGAGGCGGGTACAATTTTGTCTTTTAAAAAGCATTTGGACAGTTACATGGGTAAGATGTGTATAGAGGGATATGGGCCAAGTGCAGGCAATTGGGACTAGCTTAGTGGTATAAACTGGGCGACATGGACATGTTGGGCCGAAGGGCCTGTTTCCATGTTGTAAACTTCTATGATTCTATGATTCTAAGTATTTATCCAATTCCCTTTTGAAAGTTACTATTGAATCTGCTTCTATCACCCTTTCAGGCGGTGCATTCAAGATCATTACTGTTAAAATTGGATAGCCATGTAGTGAAGGATAGAATACTAGAGCCAGGTCTTTAGTTGTTTCCAAGCCTTTATTCACAGAGATTCCTCTCACATACACACACCACACCCTAGATAAGCTTTCTTGTAAAAAAGATACAAGAGAGTTCCCGATTGATACTCACCACCTGAATACAATTAACACGCATTAATACAAATCATACAATTAACAATTACAACTCGCTGCATAAAAAAATGTTTCCTCATGTCGCCTCTGGCTCTTTTGCCGATCACGTTAAATCTGTGTCCTTTGGTTACCGACCCTTCTGCCACTGAAACAATTTCTCTTTATTTAAACTGTCAAAACCATTCATGATTTTTAATACCTCCATCAAATCTCCCCTTAACCTTCTCTGTTCGAAGGAGAACAACCCCAACTTCTCCAGTCTCTCCACATAACTGAAGTTCTACATCTCTGGCACCATTCTAGTAAATCTCTTCTGCACCCTGTCTAAGGCCTTGTCATCCTTCCTAAGGTGTGGTGACCAGGATTGAACACAATACTCCGGCTGAGGCCTAAACAGTGTTTTATAAAGGTTGAGCATAACTTCCTTGCTTTTGTACTTTAAGCCTCTATTAATAAAGCCCAGGATCCCATTTGCTTTTTTAACAGCCTTCTCAACTTATCCTGCCACCTTCAAAGATTTGTGTATGTACGCTCCCAAGTCTCCCTTTTCCATTTGTACCATTTAGTTTATATTGCCACTCCTCATTCTTCCTACCAAAATGCATCACTTCACACTTCTCTGTGTTAAATTTCATCTGCCATGTGTCTGCCCATTTCACCAGTCTGTGTATGTCCTCCTGAAGTCTGTTACTATCCTCCACATTGTTTATTACATTTCCAAGTTTCATGTCATCTGCAAACTTTGCAATTATATCCTCTGTACCTGGATCACTAATATATATCAAAAAGTAAGGTGATCCTAATACTGATCCCTGGGGAACATCACTGCACACATCCCTCCAGTCTGAAAAACAACAGCTCACCACTACTCTCTCTGCTTTCAGTCCCCTAACCAATTTTGTATCCAAGCTGCCACTGTCCCTTTAATCCCATGGGCTTTAATTTTGCTAACAAATCTATTATGTGGTACTCTATTAAATGCCTTTTGAAAGTCCATATAGACAACATCAACCACACGACCCTCATCAACCCAGTCCGTTATTTATCAAAGAACTCAATCAAGTTAGTCCTACACGATTTTCCGTCAACAAATCTGTGCTGACTTTCATTTATTAGCCCACACTTTTTCAAGTGACAATTAATTTCGTCCCGGAGTATTGTCTCTAAACATTTCCCCACCACCAACGTTAGGCTGACTGGACTGTAATTGCCTGGTTTATCCCTCGCCCCTTTTTTGAATAGGGGTGTAACATTTGCAATCCTCCAGTTCTCCGGCACCATCCCCATATCTCAGGAGGATTGGAAGATGTGGCCAGAGCCTCTGTAATTTCCATCCATACTTCCCTCAGTAACTAGGATGCATCCCACCAAGACCAGGTGACTTTTCTACTTTGAGTAATACCAAACTTTTAAGTACCTCCTCTTTATCTATTTTTATCCAATCCAATATCGTTACTACCTCTTCCTTTACGGCTACAATGGCAGCATCCTCTTCTCTGGTGAAGAGGGATGCAAAGTATTCATTTAGTACCTCAACCATACCCTCTGCCTCCAAAAGAAAATCTCCTTTTTTGTCCCACCCTTCCTTTGACTACCCGTTTACTATTTATATGTTTATAAAAGACTTTTGGGTCCCCTTTTATGTTTTTTTTTATTCGTTCATGGGATGTGGGCATCGCTGGTAAGGCCAGCATTTATTGCCCATCCCAAATTACCCTTGAGAAGGTGGTGGTGAGCCACCTTCCTGAACCGCTGCAGTCCGTGTGGTGAAGGTTCTCTCACAGTGCTGTTAAGAAGAGAGTTCCAGGATTTTGAACGAGCGACGATGAAGGAACGGCGATATATTTCCAAGTCGGGATGGTGTGTGACATGGAGGAGAATGTGCAGGTGGTGTTGTTCCCATGTGCCTGCTGCTCTTGTCCTTCTAGGTGGTAGAGGTCGCGGGTTTGGGAGGTGCTGTCGAAGAAGCCTTGGCGAGTTGCCAAAGTCCATCCTGTGGATGATACACACTGCAGCCACAGTGCGCCGGTGGTGAAGGGAGTGAATGTTTAGGGTGGTGGATGGGGTGCCAATCAAGCTGGCTGCTTTGTCATGGATGGTGTTGAGCTTCTTGAGTGTTGTTGGAGCTGCACTCATACAGGCAAGTGGAGAGTATTCCATCACACTCCTAACTTGTGCCTTGCAGATGGTGGAAAGGCTTTGGGGAGTCAGGAGGTGAGTCACTCGCCACAGAATACCCAGCCTCTGACCTGCTCTCGTAGCCACAGTATTTATATGGCTGGTCCAGTTAAGTTTCTGGTCAATGGTGACCCCCAGGATGTTGATGGTGGGGGATTCAGCGATGGTAATGCCGTTGAATGTCATGGGGAGGTGGTTAGACTCTCTCCTGTTGGAGATGGTCATTGCCTGGCACTTGTCTGGCGCGAATGTTACTTGCCACTTATCAGTCTGAGCCTGGATGTTGTCCAGGTCTTGCTGCATGCAGGCTCGGACAGCTTCATTATCTGAGGAGTTGCGAATGGAACAGAACACTGTGCAATCATCAGCGAACATCCCCATTTCTGACTTTATGATGGAGGGAAGGTCATTGATGAAGCAGCTGAAGATGATTGGGCCTAGGACACTGCCCTGAGGAACTTCTGCAGCAATGTCCTGGAGCTGAAATGATTGGCCTCCAACAACCACTACCATTTTCCTTTGTGCTAGGTAAGACTCCAGCCACTGGAGAGTTTTCTCCCTGATTCCCATTGACTTCAATTTTACTCGGGCTCCTTGGCGACACACTCGGTCAAATACTGCCTTGATGTCAAGGGCAGTCACTCTCACCTCACCTCTGGAATTCAGCTCTTTTGTCCATGTTTGAACAAAGGCTGCAAAGAGGTCTGGAGCGAAGTGGTCCTGGCAGAACCCAAACTGAGCATCGGTGAGCAGGTTATTGGTGAGTAAGTGCCGCTTGATAGCACTGTCAATGAAACCTTCCATCATCTTGCTGATGATTGAGATTAGACTGATGGGGCGGTAATTGGCCAGATTGGATTTGTCCTGCTTTTTGTGGACAGGACATACCTGGGCAATTATCCACATTGTCGGGTAGATGCCAGTGTTGTAGCTGTACTGGAACAGCTTGGCTAGAGGCGCAGCTAGTTCTGGAGCACAAGTCTTCAGCACTACAGCCGGGATGTTAGTGGGGCCAATAACCTTTGCTGTATCCAGTGCACTCAGCCGTTTCTTGATATTGCGTGGAGTGAATCGAATTGGCTGAAGACTGGCTTCTGTGATGGTGGGGATATCGGGAGGAGGCTGAGATGGATCATCCACTCGGCACTCCTGGCTGAAGATGGTTGCAAACGCTTCAGCCTTGTCTTTTGCACTCACGTGCTGGACTCCGCCATCATTGAGAATGGGGATGTTTACAGAGCCTCTTCCCCCCGTTAGTTGTTTAATTGTCCACCACCATTCACGACTGGATGTGGCTGGACTGCAGAGCTTTGATCTGATCCGTTGGTTGTGGAATCACTTAGCTCTGTCTATAGCATGTTGCTTCCGCTGTTTAGCATGCATGTAGTCCTGAGTTGTAGCTTCACCAGGTTGGCACCTCATTTTTAGGTACGCCTGGTGCTGCTCCTGGCATGCACTTCTACACTCCTCATTGAATCAGGGTTGATCGCCTGGCTTGTTGGTAATGGTAGAGTGAGGAATATGCCGGGCCATGAGGTTACAGATTGTGCTGGAATACAATTCTGCTGCTGCTGATGGCCCACAGCACCTCATGGATGCTCAGTTTTGAGCTGCTAGATCTGTTCTGAATCTATCCCATTTAGCACGGTGGTAGTGCCACACAACACGTTGGATGGTATCCTCAGTGCGACGACGGGATTTCTTCTCCACGAGGACTGTGCGGTGGTCACTCCTACCAATACTGTCATGGCCAGATGCATTTGCGACAGGTAGGTTGGTGAGGACGAGGTCAAGTAAGTTTTTCCCTCGTGTTGTTTCGCTCACCACCTGCCGCAGGCCCAGTCTGGCCGTTATGTCCTTCAGGACTCTGCCAGCCCCGGTCACTAGTGGTGCTACCGAGCCACTCTTGGTGATGGACATTGAAGTCCCCACCCAGAGTACATTCTATGCCTTTGCTACCTCTCAGTGCTTCTCAACATGGAGGAGGACTGATTCATCAGCTGAGGGATGGCGGTAGGTGGTAATCAGCAGGTTTCCTTGCACCATGTTTGACCTGATGCCATGAGATTTCATGGGGTCCAGAGTCAATGTTGAGGACTCCCAGGGCCACTCCCTCCTGACTGTATATCACTGTACCGCCACCTCTGATCGGTCTGTCCTGCTGGTGGGACAGGACATACCCAGGGATGGTGATGGAAGAGTCTGGGACGATGGCTGAAAAGTATAATTCTGTGAGTATGGCTATGTCAGGCTGTTGCTTGACTAGTCTGTGGGACAGCTCTCCTAATTTTGGCACAAGTCCCCAAATGTTAGTGAGGAGGACTTTGCAGGGTCGACTGGGCTTGGTTTGCCTTTGTAGTGACCGGTGCCTAGTGGTCCGATACCGGGTGGTCCGTCCGGTTTTTTTCTTCTTATGACTTTTTTTAATGAGATTGTACAACTGAGTGGTTTGTTAGGCCATTTCAGAGGGCAATTAATAATCAACCACTTTGTTGTGGGTCTGGAATCACATATAGGCCAGACCGGGTAAGGACGACAGGATTCATTCCTTTAAAGGCATTAGTGAACCAGATGGGTTTTTATGACAATCCGGTCGTTTCACGTCCACCTTTACTGATACTAGTATTTTATTTCCAGATTTTATTTAATTAATTGAATTTAAATTCCCTAGCTGCCATATTATGAACTCATGACTCTTGGATTATTAGTCCAGACCTCTGGATTACTAGTCCAGTAACATAACCACTATGCTACCACTAATCTATTCTCATACTCTCTCTTTGCCCCTTTTATTCCCTTTTTTAGATCTGCTCTGTACTTTCTGTATTCAGCCTGATTCTCTACTATATTATGAAAATGACATTCGTCATAAGCCTCTATTTTCTGTTTCATTGTAATCTGTATGGGCGCTAAATTGGGCCGTGTAACGCCCGTTGTTTCGGCTCTATACGGCCTCTCCGACGACCAAGATGGCGTCTTGGATGCTCATGCATGTTTCCTGCGTGACGTGCGCCAAACGCCATCTTGGTATAGGAGTTAGCACATGCGCTAATACTGGATGCTGGAAGCATGTAAAGTAGGGAGAGAATGGCTGCGATCATTGTACAATGCTGATTTAAGGTGATGCACATCATTTTCGACCTTAACGCTCAACTCAAAGCACAGTCTTATCCCCGATCATCTAAACGTTTCTTACAGTGCCTGAAGGATCCCCCACCAGCGCTATTTAAAGGGCCATGCAGGTGTTGCAGATTAGTTGCTGGATTATTGCTTCTGGCTGCTGGAGAAGCAAGAAGAGTTTTTTGAAGCTCCCTATTCTTATTGAAAGTTTCTACACTACTTTTGAGAGTGCTTTGGCAGGTATTGCCTTACGGGTCGGAAAGTTACAACCCTGGTGGAACAACATTCCTGCCAACCATGGGCGGTCTGCTAGGGCTCCCGTTGGGCATTGAGCATGACTGGGAGCATGCAGAGAGGTCACGCTCAGTAGGTCAAACTGTGAGGAGACAAAGGACAAGGAGGCGCAGGGCACTGAGCAGGAGGCTCTACCCAATGAGGGCCTTCCGGGATCAATTCTCTTACCTCAACATAACCAAGGAGGATTGCATCCGACGCCTGAGGTTCACCAAGGAAGCCGTCACTGAGATCTGTCAACTGGTGCGGCCACAACTGCAACCTCACAGCAGGGCGAGGACAGCATTGCCTGTGGCTGTGAAGGTCACCGTGGCGCTGAATTTCTACGGCTCAGGAGCATTTCAGGCCTCTGCTGGCGACATGTGCAACATCTCGCAGAATGCAGTGCAATGCTGCATAAGGGAGGTCACAGACGCACTGTACCACGAGGAACAGGTTCATCACCTTCCCTCTAGACAGAGACAATCAGAACGAGCGAGCATGGGGGTTCACTCGCATTGCTGGCTTCCCCATGGTGCAGGGTGCCATGGACTGCGCACATATTGCCCTGCACATCAACTCGGCTGTCTTCGCAACCGAAAGGGCTTCCACCCCCTCAACGTGCAGCTGGTGTGCGACCACACGCATCGCATCTTGGAAGTCGACCCTGGGAGTAGTCACAACGCCTTCGTCGTGCGGCTGTCCAAAGTGCCAGCTATCTTTCATCCGACTCCGCAAGTCAAAGGCTGGCTACTGGGCGACAAGGGCTATCCCCTCACGCCATGGCTCATGACATTGGTCAGGAATCCACGCACACGTGAACAGTAGGCCTATAATGAAAGCCATGCTGCCACATGCAACATTGTGGAGTACACCATAGGCCTCCTCAAACAATGCTTCCGCTGCCTAGACCGGTCTGGAGGAGCCCTGCAGGACTCCCCTGAGTGGGTGGGCAGATTTGTGGTGGTCTGCTGCATACTGCACAACCTCGCCATCATGAGGGACCAGCCTTTGCCACCAATGATTGCAGAAGATTCTGAGCCAGACGTGGAGGAGGAGGAGCCTGAGGAGGAGCAGGAGGAGGGGGTTGAGCCAGTAGAGGAAGTAAAAGAAGACGCAAAGGTGCAACAGGAACCACACGCCTTGTCTGCAAGGGCTGTGCGTGCTCGCCTAATCCATGCCCGCTATCAATAATTGGAACTACATCCCCCAACTCACCAACAGTCCTACATTCCCCACCTTTCCCCTCCCACAAGACAATCAAATCGCCCCCCATCTGATTACACATTGGTATCCCTCTCAGCTCATTGCATAAATAAAAACCACCACCAAATGCAAAATCAAACTTTCATTTATGGATTAATAAATGAAATTACGCAAACATAACAGAACTATTCACCCTTTTGCATTCCCTTAGTGCCTGTTGTCCGTGTGCCTTTACCTATCCTAGTGCTCCTACGAGGTGCTCCCCCAGTGGCTGGAGCATAGGTGGTGGAAGGCTGCTGGCCTTCAATGGAGGAACATCCAGATGGCCATTGGAGGACGATCTCGAGCAGCTCTGGGCCTGGAGGGACCGGCTTCGGACAGCACCATCTCAGCATGGGCTGCAGCAGTCTGGCCTGGCTGGCCGAGAGGCAACAACAGGGGTATTGGCAGAGTGGCAGGGGTGGGAGCAAGAATGCTGTCATCCTGAGAAAGGACAGCAGGTCTGACTGCCATGGCACCACTGCCAATCTCCCGGGGCGGCGCCTCAACACTCCTGGTGATCGGCTGGAGAATGGATTGCTGGAGTACTGTGATGCCCTGGAAGCCCCGTTCCACAGTGGTCCCCAGAGCCACGATAGCAGCAATCTGAGCTTCCAATCAGCAGTCTGAGCTGCAAATGCAGCAGTCAGACTTTGGATGGCAGATGTTTGTGCTGTAATGGATGCTGTGACATCAGTCATCAGACGCTGCATCATGGTGGGTTCCACAGGTGCGCTGATGGAGGTGACCACCCGTTCCATGTTGGAAAGGATGGGCTCCAAGCTCTGCGCAAAGCCCTGTGCCAAGTTGAAGCTGGACTCCTCCATGCCCCTTCTCATTGTGCACAGGCTTTCTGGCAGGCTTTCCAGTGCCCCAGGCATTTGTTGGTGTACGCCCATCAGCCGTCTTCTGTGGCCTGGCCCATCGAAGTCCTCATCTGACTCCTCTGCAACAGAACTAGTGAGCGACCTCGCCCTCCGGTGAGTTGGCTCCTGTGGTATCCGTTCCCTCCGCCCCGGCTCCTGCGCACTTGTGCCTGGTGTCTCATCACATGCAGATCCCTCCTCTTACCTAACCACTAAAGGACGCACAGTGTCAGTCTCTGAGCTGGTGGAAGCAAGTGTCAGATTGAGTGACAGTGTGGCTTCAGTGTCCTCCTCCTCCTCCTCCTCCTCAGGTGCCGTCACATGTTCTTGGGTATCTGCAATGAGAAAGGGAAACAGGTTGAGTTGTGGAGTGGGGAGAGGAGCAAGTAAGAGGTGCGTGCTGACAGCATCTGCAGCACGTGAGTCAGAAAAGATTATGGGAGGAGGGAGATGTGGAAAAGGAGAAGGAGCATTAGATATGCAGAGACCCCTTGACTGGGACCTCCAGTGCGGCGTGTTGTGACAGCTGCAGCGACGGCCCGCCCAGTGATCGCTGCACTGTCTTCTCTAGGGGGGTGAGGACGTGCAGACGTGCCCGTCCAGCCTCAGGTCCCTCCTGCTGCCGGGTGTTATATGCCACCTTCTCCCGCAAGACAGAGGACAGAGTGTCAGTGAGTGTCCTGCAAGGTGTGTGGGTGATGTGCCTGTCATGGTAGAATAGCTGCCAGTTTATGTGACTTGTGAGTGGTGATTATGTGGCCTGCAAGTGTGGTACTATATGCAGGTGAAATGCAACATTGTGTATGGATCGGCAGTATTTTTGGTGGGTGGGTGGGTGGGTGATGGGATGCGTCGTGCACAGAGTATTGGTGCAATTGGTAGGATGTGCCACTTGACACTTGCATTCACTCACCTTGACCACTCGTGTCAAATCATTAAACTTCTTCCGGTACTGCACCCACATGCGTGGTGTAATGCTCCTAGCATTCACCTCCTGCGTCACAGCCTGCCAATGCCTGCGCAGCCCTAGTCTGGAGGGTCTCCGGCCACCCTGCGGGTACATGCATGCCCTCCTTTGGTCCACGCCTTCTATCAGGGCCTCCGGAGCATCGTCCGAGACGTGGTGCCCTCTCTCTTGCCGATGCAGCTACTTGCAATGCCATTCTCCCTTCTCCTCCTGGCTGTGTATCTGCCATTGGAAATGTGCCTGCACCTTTAAGTAGTGCAGGCTGCTGATGACGTTTGCTGGGCACACCCCATTTCCAACTTCTTTATTCTCAGTGCAGCCTCTCAGCAGTGAGAGCTGCGCTTGCTGAACGGAGATTTCAGGGTAAGTAGCAGCCAGCACAAAGTTCACGTGCTGCCTACATAGGGTCCGTCGGGCGTGGGGTGGTAGTGTGCGCTACCATCGCCCAGAATGGACCCCTATCCAGTTTTTCCCCCTATATGTTTAGTTATCCAGGAAGCTCTAGCTTTGGATGCCCTTCCTTTCCTCTCGTAGGGATGTGTTTACTGTACCCAAACCAACTCCTCCTTGAAGGTCTCACATTGTTCAATTACTGCTTTGCCTACCAATTTTTGATTTGAATCCACATGGGCAAGATCCCTTTTTAACTCACTGAAATTTGCCCTTCTTCAGTTAAGCATTTCACATTTGATTGTTCCCTGTCCTTTTCCATAACTATTCTAAATCTGATGATATTATGATCACTGTTCCCCAACTGCTCCCTCACTGAAACATGCTCCACCTGCCCCTCTTCATTCCCCAAAACTAGATCCAGCACTGTTTCCTTCCTGGTTGGGCTGGAAACACATTGTTCCAGAAAGTTCTCTTGAACACATTTCAGGAATTCCTCCCCCTCTTTGCCCTTTATGCTGTTACTGTCCCAGTCTATATTGGGGTAATTGAAGTCCCCCATTATCACTTCCCTATATTTCTTGCATTTTTCTCTAATTTTCCTGCAAATTTGCTCCTCTATTTCCTTCCCACTGTTTGGTGGCCTATAGTATACACCCATTAGTGTAATAACTCCTCTATTGTTCCCTAATTCTAACCAAATAGATTCTGTCTTAGACCCCTCAACTACATCACCCCTTTCCAGTGTTATAATAGTTTCTTTGATCGATACTACCATCCCCCCCCTTCTTTCCTTCCCTATCTTTCCTGAATACCTTGTAACCAGGAATATTAAGTACCCAATCCTCCCCTTCTATGAGTCCGGTCTCTGTTATTGCCATTATATCATAATCCCATGTGGCGACTTGAGCCTGCAGCTCACGAACCTTATTTATCACGTTACTTGCATTTATGCACACGCACTCCAATCTCATCTTAGACTGCCTCACATTTGCCCCCTGTCTGATCCCTCCTATTTCTGAACTATTCTTTACTCTAGTGCTACTTGTCACTCCCAGGCATCTGTGCACCTTGTTTCTCCTCTCTAATGTTTCATCCTGGTGCTCATTCCCCTGCCTAAGTAGTTTAAACCCTCCCCCACAGCACTAGTTAAACTTCACTCGAGGACATTGGTCCCAGCTCTGTTGAGTTGCAACCTGCCCATTTTGAACAGATCCCTCCTGCCCCAGAACTGGCCCCAATGCCCCAGGGGTCTGAAGGCCTCCCTCCTGCACCATTGCTCCAGCATATTCACTAGCATGTGGCACTGGGAATAATCCAGAGATTACTACCATTGACATCCTGCTTTTTAACTTCCTACCTAGCTCCTGAAACTCTGACTGCAGGACCTCGACCCTTTTCCTTCCTATGTCATTGGTTCCGACATGGACCGCGACTTCTGGCTGTTCCCCTTCCCCCTCAAAATGTTCTGCACCCTCTCAGTGATGTCCTTTACCCTGGCACCAGGGAGTCAACACACGATGCAGGACTCATGTCGGCAGTTGCAGAAACACCTGTTCACCCCCCTGACTATCGAATCCCCTATAACAACTGCATTTCTTTTGCCCCCCTGTGCAGCCGAGTCTCCCACGGTGCCATGAATTTGCTCCTGACTGCACTCCCCCGAGGTGACAACATCCTCACTAGTATTCAACACTGAATACCGGTTTGTGAGTGCCACACTCCCAGGGAACTCATGCACTGCCTGCCTATTGGTCACCCACTCCCTCTCCGCCTGACCTCTCTGAAGTTGTGGGGTGGCCACCTTCTGCAACATGCTATCCACGAAACTCTTAGCTTCCTGTATGCACTGTAGTGACGCCAGCTGCCCCTCAAGCTCAGAAACTCTGAGCTCGAGCTCGAGCAGTTGGCGGCATTTCCTGCACATGGGGTTTTCCAGGACACACAAAGTGTTCTGGAGTTCCCACATGGCACAGGATGCAACAGGCCCCAGCTCTCCTTCCATGTTAACTAACAGTTATTTAAACTGTTTGTTTAGCTGTAAGGCACTTTACTGTTTATCTGACACTAAGGTCCCGATTTTCAAATCAAATTGTGAGTGCATTGGGGGCGGGGGGACTGTGAAAATTGGGAAAATCCCGAGCGGGCGAGGAAGAATGTCCCAACCCGCCGACTTCCGGGTTTCCCACAGATGCACCTGTGTGTGCGCGTGCTTCCCGAATGCAGAAGTCCCGCCAGCAATTAAAGCCGGTGGGATGATAGTTAAAGAACCAAATGCACCTCATTGAGATACTTAAAGTACTTTATTTCTGACATAGTAGATAGTTAAAACAATTTGAAACTTACCTGGGCAGCTTTCCGATTCACACCTGGTGAAACCAGGCACGAAGGGCTGGATCAGGCAAAAATAAACAAAATAAATTAAATTAAAAACTATTGCACAAAAATAAAAAACAAAATAATCCTATCTTTCTTCCGATGTCACCTACATCCCCCTGCTCCAATGTCCAATGTCCCCCTCTCTGATGTCCCCCCTCTCCCCCCGATGTTCCCTTTTCTGACGCCCCCTCAGCCCCCAACGTCTCCTTCTCCGATGTCCCTCTCAGCCCCTGATGTCTCCCTCTTCAATGTCCCTCTCAGCCCCTGATGTCTCCCTCTCCGATCTCCCCCTCTCCACCGTGCCCCCCCCCCGCCCACCTCGGCATTGCAGCTCCTGTCAGCAGCCAGCCTGTCAATCAGGTGTCGGAAAAGATACGTTTTTTTAAAATTCAGGTTTGCCACGCGCACCTTCACCCCCCCCACCGCTGCCATCCCGCCACCATTTCAAAATTGAGCCCTAAAACACTAACCACTAAAAAAACCTCACCAACCACTAAAAAACACTAACCATTCAACTATATACTTAATGACTAACCATGGTGTTCCACCTACCTTGTTTTGATTCCTCGTGAGGTTCCCTTTATACTCCGCTCAGTCTTAGTCTGTAGTTCTTTGGTTTAAATCATTTAGCACCTCCTTCCCTCTCTGCAGCTAATTCCCACTCTCACCAAATTCCCAGATGAATGTCCTCACTCTGTAAGTACTTCACTCCATTAGAGGTTCACTCTCTGTTTTTCCCAACCTCAGTGCTCAAGCCAAGAATCCCACATGCCTTTTTAACAGCCTTCTCAACTTGTCCTGCCACCTTCAAAGGCTTGTGCAAATATACCCCCAGGTCTCTCTGTTCCTGCACCCCCTTTAAAATTGTACCATTAGTTTATATTGCCTCTTCCTACCAAAATGTATCACTTCACACTTCTCTGCGATAAATTTCATCTGCCATGTGTCTGCCCAGTTCACCAGTCTGTCTATGTCCTCCTGAAGTCTGTTATTATCCTCCACATTGTTTACTACAATTCTGAGTTTTGTGTCATCTGCAAACTTTGAAATTATACCTTGTATACCCAAGTCCAGGTCATTAATATAGATCAAAAAGAGCAGTGGTCCTAATTTCTGACAAAATGGTGAGTGGGTGTTTGGCTAACATACTATACATGATGGTTTATGCCACAGAACCACTATTTTTCCCTTATATAATCATAACTTCCACAACCAGCATAATAAAAATTACAGGAACATCCAAACAAGATGCTTTGGGGTTGTATTCCTGAAGCACTTGGATCTCTCAATGTCAACATCTTGAATAGTCTCACTCCAACTGATGCACAAACCATAGAACTACAGGATATATTGTCATAGTAACAATTCTTATTCTACTGCCTCTGCACCAAGTAATCAATGCTAATACATCAATGCAGTGTAATTCATGAAAATTAGGGTTAATCTCTCTGCAATGAAACTTACTATACATTTTTTTTTCTAAGTTCAAATAAGTTAAAATCACAAAAAAATACCAGATTACCAAAAAGTAGAAGACACCAGAAACAAGAAAAAGATTTTGCAGAATGCTTATGAACCCTTTGTAAATCACCAGAAGATGTACTATTACATCAAATTAGCCAAAGTTAGAATATTTTGCTTCAGCTTGAAATTCTTCCACTCTTCCTGGATTCATGTGGTAAGATGTGGTGCATTGAAAATGCCGCAAGCAAAAACAACAGCCACTATTCCAGAAAAATGCAGAGTAACCGATCCACAGGCTTTCTGGGAGCTGAGGTCTGATTCCTGGTGCTCAGCAGCATTAAACATGCAGACTTGCATTCTTGCTGCATGTTTTTCCAGATGTCCTCAGGGGTCCAGACAGGTTTGCATTCCTAGCCAGGAAGCAAGTACATAGCATCAACCTCAACAAGCTCTGATTCACATACACCACAGGTCCATCCTTTTCTGCTTCAATGCTTTAATCCTGACCTCAGGATGTACAGTTGCAGACAGTTACTCCTGTTGTAGAATGTTATTCAATATAATAAATGTTCACTTTAAAAATGAATTATAAACTTAGTCACCTTACTGCTATGTACACAATCCTCCACACCCATAACCAGAAGAAGCTTCCAAGCAGAAGGAAAAAGTTTGATTTAAATTCCAACCTCTTTATCCCTCTTGGGTTGCACTTTTCCTCTTATTTTGTGCCCCTGCACATCAAAAGCCTCAGATCCATTCCTGTTGCTAAGCCTCTGCCGTTTATGTTGCCCTGGGATTTCCGGGGCTTCTACCGAAGGGTGATGCAGGCCTTTCACCTGCAATAGACACAGGCCCAATGTACCTCGATAAATAAAGTGGGAAGGGCATTCCTGGCTTCCCACCTCAATTTCCTGACCTTGCAGCCTAGAGGGGAACAGATGCAGGGATGCTGCAAGAAGCTTGGGGCTTGTCCTGGGACCCTTCTTAGATCAGAGTATCACACTTACAATGCTGAGAGCAGGCGTAGGTGCTGTGCTGGGACATGAGTGAGCCCCTCCACTGAGAAGTCGAATGGTAATCAATTCCAAAGACATGAATAACCATTTCATTCCGGGACTGCCAGTGTTCATAGAATCATAGAATGATACAGCACAGAAGGAGACCATTCAGCCTGTCGTACATGTGCCGGCTCTTTCAAAGAGCTATCCAATTAGTTCCAATCCCCTGCTCTTTCCCCATAGCCCTGCAATTTTTTCCACTTTAAGTATTTATCCAATTCCCTTTTCAAAGTTATTATTGAATCTGCTTCCACCACCCTTTCAGGCAGTGCGTTCCAAATCATGATAACTCGCTGCCTAAAGTTTTTTTCCTCATATCACCTCTGGTTCTTTTGCCAATTACCTTAAATCTGTGCCCTTTGGTTACTGACCCTTCCACCAATGGGAACAGTTTCTCTTTATTTACTCTATCAAAACTGTTCATGATTTTGAACACCTCGATCAAATCTCCCCTTAACCTTCTCTGTTCTAAGGAGAACAACCCCGGTTTCTCCATATAACTGGAGTGTTTGATCCCTAGCACCATTCTAGTAAATCTCATCTGCACCCTCTCTCAGGCCTTGACATCCTTCCTAAAGTGTGGTGCCCAGAATCAAACACAATACTCCAGCTGGGGCCTAACCAGTGTTTGATAAAGGTTTAGCATAACTTGCTTGCTTTTGTACTCTATGCCACTATTTATAAAGGCAAGGGTCCTGTATGCCTTTTTAACAGCCTTCTCAACTTGTCCTGCCACCTTCAAGGACTTGTGTACATACACTGCCAGGTCTCTCTGTTCCTACACCCCCTTTAAAATTGTACCATTTAGTTCATATTGCCTCTCCTCATTCTTCCTACTAAAATGAATCACTTCACACTTCTCTGCATTAAATTTAATCTGCTATGTGTCTGCCCATTTCACCAGTCTGTCCATGTCCTCCTGAAGTCTATTGTTATCCTCCTCACTGTTTATTACATTTCGAAGTTTCGTGTCACCTGCAAACTTTGAAATTATGCCCTGTAAACCCAAGTCCAGGTCATTAATATAAATGTTGGATCAAAGGAGGACTTCCAGGGTGCTAACACTAGGTGGGCAGTCCCAATGATCAGCCACTTTTATACCAAACAGCATAACAGAGAAAGACAGGTAGAGAGATTACCCACAAAGATTTGCCTCGATTTGGCATGGATATGATGCTGCAACAGTATGACAAGAGTAGCTACGTCATACATTTGTCTGTTTTTATTTTTCCCTCATGTTCTAAAACTTGATATTCATTTTATCCATCTCAGTACAATGAAAGACAGAGTGAACCCTGCCAGTATTTGAACCTAAACCTTTTGGCCCCAAACCCAGCACTTAATCAACTGAATAACCCAACCTTGTTAACTATACTACAGTCCTTCAGGAATAATGAAATCCCATAGCCTCAACAAATCCCCTTCTATAACACCCATCCATTCTGAAACACATATTTTGTAAAACATTCTGTGTCAACTTCATGGAGATGTCTGCAGTAAGGTGACACATAATCATTAGCTGGTGAGGATTTGGATTTTTTCTTGAAATTATTTATTCTCAGGCCTGTCTACTTTAAGCAAATCTAAAGACTTAATGGAATGGAAGATCTTCAAAAGCAGAAGCACAATGCAACATATTGCTTCATGCAGTTATAGTCACTGTCTTAGCATGGTTGTGATATGAAGTATTGATAGCTTTGGTGTTTCTCACTTCTATCTAGGTGTCTGATCTAAATTTAAGGTAGAAGCTTCTAAAGGTTTAGACATTTTTAGGAAGCCTCCCATGAAACAGTGAATCATTAATTCCTGTTACACTGGTATCCAACAAAGATATTCTATTGAAATGGTTACATCTTTACAGGTTATCTCTTCATGCTAATTGTTGCCACCTGGAAAAATATCAAACCAGTATATTTAAGATGTGGAGATGCCGGTGATGGACTGGGGTTGACAATTGTAAACAATTTTACAACACCAAGTTATAGTCCAACGATTTTATTTGAAATTTACAAGCTTTCGGAGGCTTCCTCCTTCCTCAGGTAAATGTCAGGAACTCCTCGAAGCCTACGCATTTATAAATTCTGTGATTTACCTGAGGAAGGAGGAAGCCTCCGAAAGCTTGTAAATTTCAAATAAAATCGTTGGACTATAACTTGGTGTTGTAAAATTGTTTACAGTATATTTAAGGCATTGAGATAGTCAGTTACAGCTTGGCTTCCATATTTAATTACAACAGATTGTATGAAGAGTTAGCAGTACTGAGTCACTGAGAGGCTTTAATGTTTCTTGGAATACTGACTTAAGACTTCACTAATGAGCTGAATAGCTAAAAATATGCAGAATTAGCAAAAAATGCATAATCAGAGCCTAAACCAGTCCAGAGTGCACAGACAGTGATGGAATTCAAGGCAAGGTGCAAGACTAAACATGCTTAAACTCAGCACTATTACATGAATAGCAAATGTTATTGTTGATTAGACTTTTAATGCAGCATGCGACATTGTACACTGTATGTGTACTGTTTTGAATGAATTTCTGAATGGACTACTACTTGAATAATCAAGCCAGACATAAATCAGAGTGGAATGACGAATATTTAAGCTTTCTGGGTAAGGAACAATACTTACCCTTGTTTACGTGAGCTTTTAGTGTCACTTTATGAATCCATCTTTTTCAAATTATTTCCCTCACTCCTGTGTTGTGCACCTATTTCCAGGCCTCTGCCAATGGTGCAATGAGCTGGCCTCCAGGAAGTGCACGAGCGAACGGCAGTGAAGTTTTCCCTCCAATGTTCCATCCTGTGAGAAAGCACTTGGCTTCCACCCTGAACCTCTCTATGGTGGTGAAACTGAAATCAGGAACTCAGTGGTATGGGGGAATTGCCCTCATTAGCAGGCTGTAAATGATGCCAGGATCCAGATACACTGGGTCCTGGCCTTCTATCAGAGTTTCCACACGGCGTTTTGGGCTAGACCCTCCATCAACCTCAAACAAAGTCAGTGGCATGGGAGGGGGTAGAGACAGGGTGCAAAGGTCAGAAAGAAAGAGGTGGAGGCCACATTTTGCTGGTTCTCAACCCCCTTTACACTGCCTCAGGATCCCAGGGCTTCCCTGAGGGGTGGAGCAGGACCCGAGCCTGCAATAGGTGTAATGAAGTCTGAGGAGGAAATTCTGGCCGTCTAACACAATTTCCAGGCAATGCAGCCCGGGATGCTCAGACGCATGGCATTCAAGAAGCTGGCAGTAGGCTTGTGTACGGACCACCTCAGACTGGAGTTTTGTTGTTCCTTAAGTGACCTGTTGTGTATATTTGACTATTTTGAATTACACTACAGTATAATTAGATCAACACAAATCATAGAATAATACAGCACAGAAGGAGGTCATTCGGCCCATCTTGCCTGTGCCGGCTCTTTGAAAGAGCTGTCCAACAAGTCCCATTCCCCTGCCCCTTCCCCCCTCTGTGACACTTAATATTTGATTAGAATCAAAGATTATTTTCTAATTTTAAATAATAGATGATCAGCAGAAAGAATGAGATTGTCATCTCAATGAACTGCATATTATTGAGATACAATCTAATTTCTGTAGCGGAATAACACATTTTATACACACTGGCAATCAGACAAAGCCTTTCAGCAGAGCCAGTGAAAACAATTCTTCTCCAAAGTGATTTTCTCAAAGAATATTCCGTTTTTGTGGCAACTTCCATGCTATCTATTCTTTATTAAACAAAAAGTAATGATTGTCAATCTTGTATTTTTGAAAACTTTGAAGTGAATGAATTTATTAACTTAAAGAAAAAACATTTACCAATCTGCTCTGAATGTTTCTTTCATTCTATCCTGGGTTTAAGGAAAATGTTTGCACAAGGGACCCCGAGTCAGACATTCTTACAGGAAAGCATTCATAAGAATTAAACTTAATGGCTGAAATTTTCCATTGGCTGTAATGTTACTGTCATATTTTGCAATAGATTTATTTGAGCTAACTCCGAAGTGCCAGCAATGTTTTACTGCTTGTATGCGCAGACTGGGAATGACTTTTAACTGTGCGCTGGCACCGGCAAGGTTCCCTAACCTCAACACATACTCGGAAGATTACACCCAATGTGTCAACTGAGCATGGGTGTGTGGAATTAACAATTTTGGCAAAAATAACAGTGTAGTAACGAAGAGGGTGGGAAGGGAGAGAATCATCTTATCATCACACTTTATACCTTCAAAATATATATAACTCATGGTGCTAACAACTTTAGTGGGTGTCCCTCCAGCTACATGTTCTCTGGGCAATGCAGAACTGTTTAAAAAATGTAATAATGCTTTTTTCATCCAGTCTGCCCTTCACATCTTCCCCTTTGAAGCAATGCTATTCACCACTTTGGGAGTTAATACACCTGAATTCAGCAGCCAAAAGTCAGAAAAGGAAAGGAAAAGACTTGCACTTATATAGCACCTTTCACGACCTTAGGATGTCCCAAAGCACTTTACAGCCAATTAAGAACTTTTTTGAGGTGTAGTCACTGTTGTGGGAAATGCGACAGCCAATTTGAACACAGCAAGATCCCATAAACAGCAATGAGATAATGACCAGATAATCTTCAGTTTTTATTTTTGTGTGCCCAGGAGAAGCGGGAATGCTCCTCCTGTTCCCACAAAAAAACTCCGGCCTGCTGCCAGCACGTTCAGGACACCCCCCACCCCAGGACTGCCTCCACTCCCCCAATGAATGCTGGCCTTGCCAGCGACGGCCACGTCCCATGAGCAAATAAAAAAAAACCAACTTGTCGGCTTGCTCCACATGAGAACTGGCCATTTGTCCAACCCTTCCCAAAGGACTAGCAACAGCACGGTGATGTTTGGCGCCCTGATGCTCGCCGGTAGCATTTAAATGAGGCCCAAAGCCAAAATTGACTCAGGCCTCAAACGCACAGAGCAGTCAATCCAATGACTTTTTGGATGCAGGTCGAATTTCTCCGGTAAAGATTTTTCTTCTTGGGAAAGGGGTGGAGGTGAATTCCAGCTGGGTGGGACTGCACTCACCTGGTTCCATTCCTATCTATCCAGTTGTAGCCAGAGAATCACCAGTGAAGGCTTCTCTTGCCGATCCCACAGCGTTACGTCTGGGGTCCCCCAAGGATCTATCCTTGGTCCCCTCCTATTTCTCATCTACATGCTGCCCCTCGGCGACATAATTCGAAAACACAATGTCAGATTTTAAATGTACGCTGACAACGCCCAGCTCTACCTCACAACCACCTTTCTCGACTCCTCCACTGTCTCTGATTTGTCACGCTCAGTACCGGGTGAACAGAAATTTCCTCCAACTAAATATTGGGAAGATTGAAGCCATTGTTTTCGGTACCTGCCACAAACTCCGTTCCCTAGGCACCGACTCCATCCTTCTCCTTGGCCACTGCCTGAGGCTGAACCAGACTGTTCGCAACCATGGAATCCTATTTGAACCTGAGCTGAGCTTCTGACCAGATACCCGCTCCATCACCAAGACCGCCTACTTCCAACTCCGTAACATTTCCCATCTCCGCCACTGCCTCAGCTCAACTGCTGCTAAAACCCACATTCATGCCTTTGTTATCTCTAGACTTAACTATTCCAATGCTCTCCTAACCATCTTCCACGCTCCATAAACTTGAGCTCATCCAAAATTCTGCTGCCCGTATCCTAACTCGCACCAAGTCCCGTACACCCATCACCCCTGTGCTTGTTGACCTACATTGACTCCTGGTCTGGAAAACCCTCAATTTTAAAATTTTCATCCTTATTTTCAAATCCATCCATGGCCTCACCCTTCCATCTCCATAACTTCCTCCAGCCCTACAACCCTCTGAGATCTCTGCGCTCCTCCAATTCTGGCCTCTTGCATATCCCCGATTTTAATCGCTCCACCATTGGCGGCCATGCCTTCAGCTGCCTAGGCCCTAAACTCAGGAATTCCTTCCCAAAATCTCTTCACCTCTCTTCCTCACTCTCCTCCTTTAAAACACTCCATAAAACCTATCCCTTTGACCAAGCTTTTGGTCTCCTTATGTGGCTCAGTGTCAAATTTTGTTGGATAACGCTCCTGTGAAGCACCTTGAGACGTTTTACTATGTTAAAGGTGCTATATACATGCAAGTTGTTGTTGCTGTTGTCCTATGCTGTAGGTGAGGAATGTCTGGGTATTGGAAAATATAGCCTGGATTTGCCTCGGAATTAATGCCTGTTCTGAGGTGGATTTGTGGCAATAAATAGAGCAAAATACATTCTTAAAGGTTACCGCCTCAAATCTACCACAAAAGAAATCTCTATCAGTACTTAGATGGATACTACATTGAAGAGGCCATTTGATGTACTGAACGTTGGTGTTTCCTGACCTGCATAGTTATCTTCTTAGTACTTTGGGGTTTGATTCAGGACTTTTTCTGCTACTTTAATTTAGCTCTGCTCAAAGTATTGCTTGGCACCCTAGGCATGGATTTCTCAATGAGAATACTTTTATTTTGATGTTATGAAGAGGAAAAGGATGAACATATGGATAAAGCTAGGTTGGAGGCTCTTACATTTAGACATTCATTCACCAGGGTCTACAGACCAAGAAGGTAGGCATCCCCACAACACGAGAAGGGTGGATAAGAAAGAGAAAAAGTGGAACAAGAGAGCCAGCTGACTTACCAAATGAAGTCACTTCACACCTGCCTGCTCTGCTCTCACAGTCCCTTCTGACTGCCTAATTAGGGTTCAATTGTGGGGCCACTTCTGTATGTATAATTCCTCACAAGTGGGTGCCTCTGTGCTCTTGTTTGCACAGATAAGATGCCAGGATGGAGTTGGTGAGAACTCGACAGCAGCTGTGGATCCCGATGTGCCTGGGAGGTCATCGAAATGGCTGGCCTCTTCCTCCAAGGTACCCCCTATGATGTGAAAGATGGAAGAGCTTATTTCGCTGTGCACACAATGTAATTTGCCCTTGAAGAAATAGTGGGTGAGTGTAAAGTCATTGCAATACTTTAACAATGCACAAGAAAGTTGAAACTATATATGGTGAGCCTTGTCCAGCCTTTATCAGCCTTCTCTTGCCAACTTTCTTCCAATCTTGCCCTCTCCTACATACTCTCCCGTACATCTGTCTATTAACTCCAATGCCTTCTCTTCCTGCGGACTCAGGGTTTGCAATGATGGTGGTACTTTCCCAGGTGTCCTTCTGTGGTGCTGGTTGTATGCCCTTTATTTCTTTGGATTTGCCCATATAAGGTCATACATGCCATGATGATGAGAGATGTGGGTGCATTTAGCCTTTAAAAGAAGTATCCTTGAAGACCAGCAGAAGGCCTTGTGGGAGGCAAAGTAAGTTGAGAGAGTGCATTTGAATAAGGAAGATGCTTGAGTGTTTGGAGAGGTTGCCGTTAACGGAAGTAGGTTAGACTGCACTTAGAGTACTGTGCACAGTTCTGGTTTCCATATTACAAAAAGTATATAGAGGCACTGGAGAAAGTGCAAAAAAAAGATTTACAAGAATGATATTAGAACTGAGAGGGTACAACTATCAGGAAAGACTGAACTGGCTGGGGCTCGCTATAGAAGACTGAAAGGTGACCTGATAGAGACCTTTGAAATTATATAGATAGGGTAAATGTAGAGAAGATATTTCCACTTGTGGGGGAGTACAAAACTAGGGGTCATAAATATAAGATGGTCACTAATAAATCCAATAAGTAATTCAGGAGAAACTTTCTTACTCAGAGAATGGTGAGAACGTGGAACTCGCTACCACAAGGAATGGTTGAGGCAAATAGCATAGATGCGTTTAAGGGGAAGCTAGATAAGTTCCTGAGGGAGAAAGGAATAGAAGGATATGTTGATAGGATGAGATGAAATAAATAGAGTGAGAGGAGGCTTGTGTGGAGCATAAACACTGGCAATGACCAGTTGGGCCGAATGGCCTGTTTCTTCACTGTAATTTCAATGTAATTCCAAATAAGTGATGTTGCCCTTTAACCGGCTGCATCCTTTTAAGTGCTGCACCAGAACTGTATTTCCCTCCCTCCCAGCAGCCAGCAGTTTTCTGGCCTTCAAACCGCCCTTCATGGCTAATGAGGGTTCTGGGAGGGTATTGCAGTGGGTTAGTAGAGGTTGCACATCGGCAGATGTTAGGACTGACCCACAGCAAACCTGTCAATGGAAGGAAAATTCAGGCCCCTAGTGTCAGTGCACTAGACTCCCAAGTCACATGTAGCAGTTAGATTTTTGTAGCTGAAAATTCAGTTGCAATTTTCAAAGGGTTATTAACTCCCCATCTTTTTTATATATAGCATATATTTCAAAATACATCAACATTGCCATTACATATTCATCAGATTCAGACACGGCCATCTACCAAAGTCACGTAAATTGCCTCAGCCTGAGCTACTTTGACATATTTTGAACCTTTCCACATTGACATATATAGAATAAAGTTAGCAACTATTTGTGTTGAATCTCATGATTTTAAAAAATCAATTGTTACTGCTAAGTGCTGATATTATCAGAAAATAGTTGGGGCAAAATTTCCGCTGTTCAGAATGTCTGAGTATGTAATTATGCTGCTGAATATATTTCTGTTTATTAAGTCTGTCGTGCAAAGTGCAGTTTTGACAAATTGCAAATCGTGAGCGTAAGAAGTCTGGCATTTTGCAACAGATAGTTTGCAAAACGTAATTAAAAATAAAAAATAAAACATGAGTCAGCTGCTTTAAGTCTTACGGTTAGTGAAACCACTTTATGGTTCATATTAATTAGTTTTACATTGTAAGAGAAATTAGTCCTTATTCGTTATTTAGGATCACGTGTTTTGAGTGATTGGTAACGTAGAATACATGCAGCTGGCAAATAATGGGGTGGAGAGTCTCTATACTTCTCTTGTTTTCCTCTTTTAATAAAATTGACCTTAAGAAGCCATTTTATTCCAAAAAAATGCCCATCCAGTGTTTTCTCCTTTTAAGGCTTTCTTCCAAAGCAGTAAATCCCACTGGATCAGTAATAGGGAGATTGGAAGATTTGCACCATCACACAGCCCCTCCTCTGCTGCCTTCCCCCTCAGTGCAATGATTTCCAGATGTCTGCTCTGTACTGTGTATGTCACACAGTGACATTTCTTTACTGACAGATTGTTCCTGTATCATTAATGGTGGCTACCGTATTATGGCAGAACAGAAAATCTTTTGTTTTATGGTGCAGCGAAAGTCTCAGTATTATTTTAACAGAAACCATTTGATGTTTATGCTTCACGACAGAGAGCCAGTAAAACCTTCCTACTAAGCCATGAAATGCCATGCCAAAGCTTGTGAAGTAGGCTGTTCTGCTGTAAAGGGCATTAATGGCCTGGCCTGTAATATTTTTTGGTTTATGTTGCAGAGATACCCTGGCTTATGTTGCGAGGTACCCTGAGGCTGCTTGAAAGGAGCCTGAGCTGTACATTTGAGGGCTGTGGTCACCTCCCCACTGAGCGAGCTGTGCTAACAGATGAGTGTGGCTTGAGATCTTCATGCAACAGGTCACAGAGATACCCTATTGTAGATTTTGAGAAGCAGGCTTTTCTGATGCAGAGCTCCTCAGAGAGATTCTCATAGGAGCTGTGCTGCCTGTATATCCTTTTTGGGGGGGGGTCTACTATCTGATGGGCTGCATTCTTCTGACATGGTGCCTGATTCTCCTTCCCTCGAACCTAAGCTGCTCTTTCTCCTCCATAATAACATCACAGAGTGGTTTGCCATGATGGGGAAAAGCCATACCTGCTCCTGAGTTTGTCTAAGTGTGTGTGTGGGGTGGGGGTGAAGATGGTGTCGGGGGTGGGGGTCCGTAAATCTTCAGGTGGTATGACCCAGAAGCAAGCAGTCAAGATAAATGCAGATCTTGGTAGCAACAAAGCAAAAAAGGGGATGGAAAAATGTTTTCAAACTGCTGAAATCAATAACTGAACTTTCCAGACTTTTCAAGCTCCTCACTTCTGCTTTGATCAGGCGATACAGGTAGCTGCTGAACCTCTTATATTTCAGTCTAACTTACCCCAAAGGCAATAGTGGGTAAAACGGGACACTGGTTTCTACAACACCATTGGCTGATGGGCAGTCACATACAAATGAGGCCAACGGGAAAGCTCAAAATGTGCGAGGAAACTCGGGGGCAAGGGTTTTAAAAGTGCATAAGCTGCAGAAATGATTTCCACTCAAATTTCCTCACTAAAAAAAGGTATAGTGCTGTTCCTGTGCCCGCAATCCACCCAAAACATCAAGGAGATTTACCCCCAAAGAGTTAAGAGAGAAACATTTCTTTCACTTCACTCTTAAATAACTTCATTGCATGTCTTGCACAATGGCTATCCAGCTCCCCTCACAGCAATTACTTGCAGGCACAACCTTAAACCTCCTCCCTCCACTTTAACAGTCTCATACCCCCATATTCCTTTTTTCACCTCCATGCCACTTGGCACACACTCCTCAAATGCTAGCCTCACCCTCATTAAATCTATCTTCTTGCAGGACAAATTGGTGCACAATGCCCTCTGATATATAATTAATTTAGCAATCTCTGAATTATATGACCCTGAAGATTATTTCTTCCTTCAGGGTCTATTGGTGTTGAATTGCTCCCAAGCTGACTTCTTCCAATCCTCACAGATGGATTCTTTATGCAAATCCTAATGGATTCTCCATGCTTCCCTAATCAATGATCGAAATGCTTCAGGATTTAAGCAGTAGACTCCGGCAGTAATTGCTCAGAGCCCTAAAGTCGCAGACTGCCTGCTCCGATGAGCACATAATACCCTCGGAGTACTGATTGCTTCAATCAATAATGTTCTTTGCTCCAGAAGACACCTTCCACAGGACACTACCACATCCTTAGTTTGATTTGGCCTCAGAAATAACCTGCATGTCTGATTCATTCTGTTGTCTGCTGGGGATTTCACTGACAATACAAATGTCTTTGTTATAATACCAGTAAACACCCTTTTAGAGATAACCAAAATATCATAAGGCCACATTTTAACTAAGATCCCTTTTCAGAATGGTGAGTGAATGCAGAGACTTCAGCAGCAGCTTGGTCATGACTGTCTGCCATCTATTGGTTTCTATCAGTCTCCAATGTATAAGTTAAGCTTTCCAGTTTGCCTGTGTGCTACTCTCTCTCCTTAACTCTCTATGCACTGTATAGTCTCTTCGGTTCCTGAAGTTTATACTGGAGTTCCATCCTACAATCTGAGCCCAGCACTCAAATATATCAGTGCACTACTTTTTCCCTTCCTCCTCACTACTCTTCACAGTGGAGTATAAATCAACTCTAATTATTCTGTTGGGCAATTCTACTGATAGTAATAATTGCATGTAAAAATGTATGTATGTATGCATTTGCTCTATGTGCTCAGCAATAGAGCACATTTGACATTGCATGACATATGCAAAATCTGTAACCGTGTGTAGTCATTGGTACAAAGTTTGAGAGCACTAAAGGTAGACACAAGGGCAAAGTAATGGATGATAAGGCAATAATGGCAGATGTGAGGTCATGGGTGGAAGTTGGTTGGTAAGCCTCACTATTGTACATCAGCAAGTGCTCATGTGGCCAAATCAGCAGCAGGCTGAGACCTATTCCTGGGGTTAGGCTGATTTGAAACTTGGTATTTCTGTTTGTGTACAGTGGCAAATGGAACTCAGGTTTCAGGATGAATTCAACCTCCTTTTCCAGCTGTTATTGAGAAACAGTCCCCTCTGCTTATAGTGAGCATATTGGTGTTAGCGCGATTTGTCTGCTATACGTGGTGGATGGTAAAACCAAAAAGGTAAGTAACCCACGTGTTTAAAGCAAAAACAGGAAATATAACACAGCAACTGCCTCTTCTAAATGTGAGCAGTTGCATCCAGAATCTCATCTCCAAGGTAATCGCACTTTAACGAGGTGCAAACAGCTAATTGAAACTGCTTGAGAATCCGACTTTGCCTGAAATCAGCAGAGCCTTTTAAATCGATAAGTGCAGGGCACGTACTTATTGAACTGCCCGAAATAGTTGGCACACTTAATACATTATAAGCAACGTCATTGTAATTAACTCCTATGGAAATGGTAAATGGTTAGCTCAATATAAGCAGCTAACCGTGCTAAACGCGGACGGTATAAGTGATGGGGAGTATGTTGTTCTCCGACTCAGTCCCTACTTATCTTTCTACATTCCCAGATTATCTTTCTCTGTCCGCATCTATTTTTCTCTGCTGCTGGTTTGTCTTGCTCTGTTTTGTTACCATCTGCTATTATATCCCATTCTCTTTTGCTCTTTCTCATCGCCTACTCCCTTTATACAACATCTTTAAAAAACCTTCAAACTGGAAATTTCTGTCAACAGTCTCATGGAAACACAAGCTGGTCCTTAATTTATTTGTGCATTCAGATGTGTATATAAAACAGTTCCCGTCTCACTATAATCAGTCACAGATTTAACATGTTTCAGCAGTTACTAAAATCTGTGTTAAATCTGTGACTGAATATATATAGTGAGAGGGGAACTGTTCTATATACATATCTGAATGCACAAATAATTTAAGGACCAGCTTATGTTTCCATGAGGCTGTAAGTTTCCTGTCACTTATTAAAAACAACTTGTACATTAATATTGTTTATATTTATGAATTACTGAATCCTAAAACACTCAGTAGCAGCATGTAATGCTCCAGTTATATGGTAGGTCTTGTGGTGGAGTGACTGTTCTGACACAAGACCTACCATATAACTTTGTTGATTTGGAATTGCGTGATGCGTGGGTAACCACTTGAAAAGAGTGGTCCTGACACTGCTATAACTTAACTGTAGCTGGTGTGCAGCAACTTCTTCAAACTTTAATCTGTAAAGTTCAAAAACACCTCAGGTGGTCCATTACTGAGTAGCCCATCACAATCTCACCAGTATTTTGAATCATTGGTATGCGTATGTAGCTCTGCCTTCCCCATTCAAGAGTGTTGCAAGCACACAGTACCACAGCATCCCATTTGTAACGCTGTTAAAATGCACTTGGTTCTGAACTTTGGTGCAGTATCACTAAGGAATTAAGAGCAAAATTAAATACCAATAGGCTGGGTGATGTAAGATAGCAGATATGTGAATAGCAAATTTTAAATAGTTCGGAGCCTTCTAATATTTACTTACAGAAAATTCACTTTACAAAGATGCAAAGGTACAGTGTGTCAGAGCTTTAACATACTGCAACATGGTGGGAAACAGATTTTGCTCAGGAATCCCTATATGATAACTTATTGATCTGGGCCCAATGACTGTCACAGGGAGGACATTAAGAGCAGAAGAGAAGAACTATTAAATAAATAATCATTTTCAGTTCAGATTAAGCAAGGATGTTACTTAAAATAACTGGAAAGTTCTGAATTGACATATGGATCGTTACTTAAAATAATTGTGATGGACTGAATTGATGTGCAGAACACATACAATCTCAGGCAGCATGCAGCAGATCCTAGTCAGAAAGAATTTCTTCTGTAGTTAGACCTGTGCGCAGTCCCAAGGGGACTATTTTATGACAATTCCAACCAGTGAGTCCATAGTGTTATGGACAGCACCAGACGTGCACGGTATTGCACCAGAACACAGAGCAGAAACAATAAGCATGCAGACATTTTAGGCATGGCCAAAAGAAAGAAAACTAAACAGATGAATTAACCATTCAGCAGTCTTGTACCAAGGTCAGAAATTCAAGGCAAAGGTGTAATGATTGCATATGCATGGAAACAGAGTGACAGACTGTAAGCAGTGACAGACATTAAGCAGGTTTTAATGCTGCAATCTCCTGTCTGTGTTAGTGCTTTTAGAATTTAGACTTTCAACTCTGACAACGGATCAAAAATGTTTAGGTTTAAATAAATACCAGTAAATAATATTGACAGTGGTAGAGGAAGAGTTTCAAAAGTGGGCAAACATCTGTTAGGGTCATAGCAAACAATGAATGCAGTTTAGACAATTGGTTGAAATATTACTCACTTTTTATGATTAAAGGATATTTATAAACACTTTTGTAGCCTCTTTCGACTGTAAGGCAGCTTACTGTGGCTTATTAGGAAGAAACAACAGTGTCAACTCGGATATTCCAGCAATACAGCAATGATTTCCTACAATGTCATAACATCTGCATTTCTAAAGGTATCTGTGTAAACTTTTGTGAGGTTTGAAGTCATAGATATGTGAATTAATTGAAAAAGAATGAAATTAGCCAATCGCTGTGCTCATTTGTTAGTGTTTGCAAAACAAAATGTAATTCACCAGTTCAGACTTTGAATCTGTCCATCCTGTTTTGAAAAAAAGTTACAAAATGGTGATAGTTGTGAGCTCTTCAATGGCTCAGTCGGTAAATGCATTTTGTGGTGTAGTACTAAGCCAGACAGACCAGGAAGATCCCAGGTTTGACATCTGGCTTATGTTGAGTTAGCCAATTTCAGTTAGATCAGCAGTAAGGGTGATATAAATTGACCTTGGCTATTGAAGGAAAAACCAAATAGGGTTTTAACTTTTAATCACGATCCAGTGAACCCTGCAAGAAAGTGGTGTGTTTCTGCATGTCCAATAAGGAAAGAATCAGGCTTATTGTGGTGATGTTCTCATCATGGATTGCACAGCAAAAATGGCAGCACAAGATTGATGGGTCAAACTCTCCACTCCTGTTTCCACGTGCTGCATCTTTGCATTGATTCTGACAGTCTCTACTGATTGGTTGATATTTCCAGCCTCCAAACCCAGTGAAGAAAGCTGATTTTTCTTGAGAAACACCAGGGAAGATTTGGCGCCCAGGTGTAAAACTGGCATTGTGAATCGGCCGTCCATTATAGAAATGGCCTGATTTTTATTTCTATTTATTTTTTGGTTACTGTAACGGGTAACCAATCCACAATGAATTTTATGCCTAGGTGGCAAGTTAAAAATCTACCTCACCCTAACAAGCTGACATGTAGGTTGAAACACGATTGATTTAAAATGCTGATGGTATTAAGATGAAAAAGATGCTAAACCATAATCTAAATATTGATCAGGGCACAGAACTATGTTCCTTTAAAAAATCAATGCAAAGATGCTACACGTAGAAACAGGAGTGGACCATTCAACCCATTAATCCTGCTTTGCCATTTTGTCAGCTATTGCAGCAATTTTTAATCCCAATTTCCTGACCTTTCTCCAAATTCCTTAAAACCTTTACTTTTCAATAGGTCTCCATATCCCCTTTAAACAAGAACAGCTTGCATTTATATAGCATCTTTAATGTAGGAAAAATATCTCAAGGCACTTCAAGAAGTGAACATCTCAATTTTTAATTGCATTTATAGCCTTCTGGAGCAGTACATGCCACGTTTAAGGAATAATATCCATTTTTTTGCAATTGCAATAAAGTACAATATTAGCCTCATGTGTTTTAAACTATCATCATATCATTTGAGGATTTTCTTTTTTGCTACACAATTCCAAAGTACATTGTCGTTGGTGCTCCCTTCAGTATTTCCTGCTTTTGCAATTATTGTGCAGTGCTGCTATCAGTGTGTGGTGTCATTCATATGTAAGGGCATGTAATGCCATTAGTTTATAATGACATTCATATAGTGCTGCTTTCGATCTGCATTACCATTATTATTTAATTTTATTGTTAGGCAATTACATCGATGTGTAATGGAATTATTGTTAAGTTTCCCCTTCTATGTGCATTGCATTTTTATTTAATAGCATTAATGTGTAATGCTGTCAGTGTGTCCTGCAGTTAAGAAAGGAAAAAGAAAGAAGGTGCGCCTCCTGGCCCACAAGGATTCCACATGAAAGTATAATTCTTTAATTTACCTTGGCCTCTACTAACCACTCTGATTACTCCCGCCATGATGGAGCTGTCAGGGTTGGTAGCGTGCGGTCCTTCCGAAACCATGAGCTAAAATGGGGTTGCAACACCATTGACGTCAAAATGGTGGCCAGTGGGACTCCCGTGGGAACAGGGCGGTAAGGTTGAACGCTCCATTTTAAAGACTCCCTCGGCCTGATCCCACCGGGCCTAGTGGGTTAAAGTTCCAGCTCGGTGGCAGATGGAAACAGAGTAGCCAGTATCCTGCGTACTGGCTTCCAGACCATGGTGGCCACAACGCATGCTGCTGTCTCTTAGGTTTTTCAGGACCTGATAGCTGCCATTAGACCAGTCATCTCACTAATCAGTGAGGACACAGATCCAGGGTCCAATGGAATTGAGCCATATTATTGTGGGTGGGGTTGAGGGAGATGCCACACTCCCAAAAACAGTCAGAAGCAAGTCCAATGCTTTGGAGGCAAAGTGCCAAAAAAAATGTCCTTAGCTGCTATAATTGCTCCATAACTTTCAGCAATCTTCAAACGCAAAAACTCTTCACTTCTGCCAGTCTCATCTGATCCTGGCAACAGCTGCACCGTATATTTCTCATTCTAACTTACCGCTAGTGCATTGCGAACGTAAATCCAGGAAATTCAGGACTATTTAAATTAGGTTCCCCAGAACTCGGTAGGCAAATTATGGGAAGGGCCAGCTCACATTTGGTAAGCGGATGGGGTTGATTTTGGTGTAGAAAACTGGCAGAACCAGCTTCTACTCCATTTTGTTGCCCAAGAACAAAATGTCCCAATATTACACGGAAAAGCACCGAAAACCGCATGGAATTTCAGGGCCAAAGTAACAGACTTTGGGTTTCAGTGATGAAAGCTGCCACCCTAACTGTTATCAAAATTAATAGAAGATCCACACACCTCTCTCCACATCAATTATATAAAGAGCCATGATGTTTGAATGCATATGGGACAGTGTAATGGCCCAAAGTAGCTTCTCCCTCCTGAATTCTGGGGAAGCACCAGATTACATAAAATTACATACAATTTATAGCACAGAAACAGGCCATTTGACCTAACTGGTCTGTGCTGGTGTTTATGCCCTACACAAGCCTCCTCCCACCCTATTCCTTTCTCCCTCATGTACTTAATTAGCTTCCCCTTAAAAGGAAGCAGGTTCAATCCTGGCTTACAAAAAGGAATTGGATAAATACTTGAAGGGGCTACGGGGAAAGAGCGGGGAATGGGACTAACTGGATTATTCTTACAAAGAGCAGGCACGGGCTCAATGGGCTGAATGGCCTCCTTCTGTGCTGTAACCTTTCTATGATTCTATGATAAAGGCATCTATGCTATTCGCCTTAACCACTTCATGTGGTAGCAAGTTCCACATTCTAACCACTCTCAGGGTAAAGATGTTACTCCTGAATTCCTTATTGGAATATGAGTGACTATCTTATATTTATGGCCCCTAGTTTTTAACTCCCCCAAAAGTGGAAACATCTTCTCTATGTCTAACCTATCAAACCCCTTTGTAATTTTAAAGACCTCTATTAGGTCACCCCTCAACCTTCTCTTTTCTAGAAAAAAAAGCCCCAACCTATTCAGTCTTTCCTGATAGGTATAACCTCTCAGTTCTGGTATCATCCTTGTAAATCTTTTTCACATCTTCCCTAGTGCCTCTATATCCTTTTTGTAATATGGAGACCAGAACTGTACACAGTACTATAAGTATGGTCTAACCAAGGTTCTATACAAGTTTTACATAATTACCCTCAAGATTGAAAGTAAAACTAATTTAATTTGAATGAATGAATGAACATTTGTCCAAAACATTCAAGAGGGAACCTATCCTCAGCCCAGCATTAACAAGTTTGTTATTTGGAAAAGAGAATAATTTAACCAGTTATTTTCCTATAACTATTTACAATAGTTTATAGTTTTGAGAGGGACAGATAAAAACAGGCTGTCCTAATTTTGATGTTTCTTCATTTACATTAATAGAACCATAGAAAAGATACAGCACAGAAGGGGCCATTCGACCCATCGTGTCCGCGCCAGCTTGAAGAACAACCAGGTGCCCATTCTAATCCCACCTTCCACGTTCTGAAACTGTAAAGTGCAAAAATCATTGCAACTACACATCCCCTTCCTCTGTCCCCCCAAAGTTTTGGAAAATGTAGCTCTGTACTCAGGGTTAAAGCAAATGTAATTAACAAATACTCTCCAATGAGTCAGTTTTGTAACTGCTAGCCTGCGGTTGGCCAAATATTTTCCAGTTACTCACAATCTTTTCATGTCTGCAATGCTCAAGAAACCACAGACTCATAATTTTATAGTGTTTTAAAAACTTTCTCCTAATTTATGGATTTATCTTTCATTTTCAAACTAAATATACACACATTGTAAATATCTCAATGGCCTTTTCAATAGTATTCTCCCAATGGCATCATTATACTCCTTTTGGCAACTGTGTCAACTAAAGGATGTTAAATATTTCTTTTACTGGTTTATTGAAGTAAGTAGAAACACTAGAAAGTACTAAATCCCAATTTCGGTATGATATTTAATTCAGATTTTTTTGTTTGCATTATGAATGAATACTCTGAGCCTCTTGAGTATTCATTTATTTGCTATTTGATCATTTTTTCTCTAAAATTAAAAGTAACCTATGTATTTTTCAGAGTTGTTAGCCTAGTACTCTGGCCCCATGCTTTGGAATTCCCTACCTTTAAGACCGTACTTAAAGCCCACCTCTTTTACCAAGTTTTTGGTTACCCCATCTAATATCTTCTTCTTTGGTCCAACTTCCATTTCTTCCTTACGCCTGTCTGTGAAGCGTCTTTTCTATGTTAAATGTGCTATATAAATGCAAGTTGGTGTTATTGTTGTTGCAGAAATTATTGTTACCAGTAGTAGCAGATGAAATGTTTGATACATGCATACAACATTCTTATGAATACTATTTTAGTGGAGGTTTTAATCCATTTAAAATGCATGCGTTAAAACAGTGGGCAAAGGAATGTCATACAAACCTGTTAACTGTTCATCTGCTAATATCGGCAACAGTAATTTCTAAGCCTTATCTGAGTGATCTTCTTCAGCAATTAGAAAAATGATGGAATTGGCTTGGCATCCTCCACACTACCAGGTTAATGATCAGTGCTGTGTTGCTGACCTAAAGCAGAAGAGAGTCTTCCCTTGAAGGGAAGGGGAAATTGGAGGGAGAGTTGTCAGCAAGCTATTCTGTTCACTTTCTTGTGGCTAGTTCCAGCTGACATTCAAGGACATCTATCCTCTCAGTTGCACTTGGTAAATGATAGGGGGAGATCAAGAACCAAAGAGAGAAAAAAATTGAAACAAAGAACTCTTTATATTCCTGTTATTCAGTTTTAATTTCTATTGCTATTTTATTACCTTTTCTCACCATATGAAGAATGAAAATCAAGTAGTTACTGTAACTGCCACACTTCTGGCCCCTTGTCCAATCACGGTGACCTTGCTACTTGGAGACAAATATAAATTTGCATTATAGCTTCAAAAGAATTACAGCCACATTCACAGGTTTAGCTACAACCACTTCATAATTCAGAAGCCCCGAGCACCAAGCAAGTCACTTCATCAAAAATTGAAAGCACTTTTATATTTCCAAACTACACAGTTAAGTGTTTAATGAAAATAGCAGAATATATTCTGCATATTCAGTAATTTACTACCAGACAGAGGCTCCTGGGTCGATGCTCCAGGGTGTTTAGTTTTCTGGTTCAATTTCTTCGAGAGATCCTCAATCAGATGGATTTTGAGCTATTGTTCATCTTAGAAGAAATGAATGTATGCAGTGTGATTGGCACCATGTTCAATGCATTGATATAATTGTTGCTGAAAATGACAAGAATGCTGAGGAGTGATCCAGATATAGACCATTCTATCTCTTTATCATACACTGGAAGATCCTAACAGCTACTAGACTGAGGAATGAAGGATGCAGTCTTTGATATATTCACTGAGAGGAACATCCAGGTGGAGTGGAGTGAAGTTTGAAAATGAAGATTTTTAAATTGCTTCATTGGTACCCCAGAGAGCTGCTGGAGCTTGGTAAGGAGGGGGTGATGCACGTGCAGAATTTGGTGCAAGTGATTTTGAGCCACAGAATTCTGGATTAGCTGAAGTTTGTAGAGTGGAAGTAGGGAAGCTGGCAAGGAGAACATTTGCGAAATCAATCATCAAAATGACAAACACATGGATTGGGCTTTCAGCAGAGGTGGAAGATAAGTAACAGTGTTAGCGGACAATATTCTGGAAATTGAATAATGTAAACTTTGCAACATACCTAGTTAAGGGGTTAAAAAGTTAATTTCAGGGTCAAATAAGATATTGAGGTTGTACACTATTAGATTCAACCTGAGCAAGCATCTGGAGGTTGGAGGGGGGTAGGGGGGAGGGAATGGGGGGATTGATAGAGTTGGAGCTACAGGCACAAGGTGTTGACAGTAGCAAATTTTATGTCTTCAGCTTGTCAGCATTAAGATGAAAGAAAATTTGACTCATGCAGGATGATACTGGACAGGCAGTCAGAGAGAATAAGAACAGTGATATTCCACAACTGATTTATCTTGGTCAGATGGGTTTTGTACCTGCAGATTATCACCTGATAATACTGGGGTGCTAATAAACTTCATTCCTTCATGACTGGCAAGTCACATTCCTTGAAGCTGAGATGGCTGTTGGCTATACAGTGTGGAATTACCTCCAGGACCTTATTGTACTAATTACGTTTGGTTCTTTATAGTGATGTCTCAACAGTAGCATTAACCAATGCGCAGCACATGCTCCACTTATTTATACCTGGAAATTTCAATTAGGGTCCTTAACTGGCATAGGACCCCAATTTGCATATTTAAGCAGCCTCCCTCCTGTTTCAGTTGGGCGGTTGCTTGCCCATTGACAAGCCTGCCAGAAAGTTTCATCAGGTGAATCTTGAACACTGATAAGATGGCCCAGGTACTCCTCCCCTGATTTTCAATTGCTAGTTGCCCGTTTGTCAGGCAAAATTGGGAGGCCGGCAGTTGAAAAATCACCCATTGGTTCTCTTGAGCACAAGGTCCCAAAGCTCTTTGCTATTTTGAGCAAGATACGGGCATAATGCGAGTGCATTTCATCTGTCAGGATGCAATTTGGTGCCAGGCTTGTTTCCACTGGGTATCCACCCCATTTTGTCTCCACTGAAATTCCCAGTCCGGATTTGCAGAGTGCTTAGGAGAAAGAAGAAATTTTGTTCTTGAAGCTTGTGTTGAGCTTAGTTGGAACACTCTACGAGGCCAAGGACAGAGATGTCAGAGTGGGAATGGGAAGGGGAGTTAAAGTAGCAAGCAACAGGTAGCTCAGTCACACTTGTGAACAGAAGTTAGACCTTCCTTGATGACTGGGAAAGATCTGTACAGGCTGCAGATCAGAAAACAGGAGTGACGGCCATTAATGCAAATGAGAGCCACTACTGCAGATGGTAGTGCTTCAATTTGGTGCCGAATATGCTATCCGACTACTTCTGGTGCCATCTTTCTAGTGGATTTCAACATCTATGGAGGCAGTTGTTATGTTTTATTCACCATATTTACTTAAAGCACCCCCCCACCTCCCAAGATGTGAGCTCCTGTCAGTGGCAGCATTGTAAAGGATGCATGAAACAAAACTCCTTAGCAAACTATTAAGACCCAGATATCCCAATCAGAACACAATAACAAGAGGAAATGCACATAGAGAATCGCTGATCAAAGAGCCTCGAAAACACAAAGGGGGTGATTTTAATCCCCAAGAACAGGTGGGTTGGGAGCGGGTGGAAGTTAAACATTGTTGTTTTTTGGGTCGTGACTGCAACCTGGCTTCACTTCCGGGATTAATGTGGGCACATAAAAGTACAGGCTTCCCACTGGGAATGCAAAGTCCGAAAATTTTGCGGTTGTGACCCAAATAAACAACTATTTTCAACTCCCACCCACCCCCAACCTACCCGTTCTTGGGGGTTAAAATCACCCCCAAGGACTTGGCACGCAGGGAATATGCAACAATAACAAGTTCATAATGAATCAAGGAACCTTAAACAAAAGCAAGCTATCAGCAGACAGATCAACACCTCTATGGGTCAGCAGAAGGCCAGTAGAGGTACTAATTAATGCCAAGTCAAGGGAATGCAGCTAGAAATAGAAAAGATAGGAACCATCCTCTTTGACATTGTGAACAAAGCCGATGAGGATCCAAGATAACGACTGACAACATCCTGAAAAATCAAGTTTGAACTGCATTGAATACAGACACCATCCAGCTTATCTAAAAGATCTCTGAGATCGTATCAAACTGTTTTTAGGATCCTACAGGATAACCTAGTAAGAAGCTGAGGAAGGTCTTTGTGTTGAAAAGTTATGGGAGAAAACCCACACAATAGAAAGCTGAAACTTAAAATGTGATGAATGCAAATTTATCGAGAGTGATACACAGCTTTTATAAAGGTCTCTCTTCTTTATAAGGGCCGATTTCAACTCGGGGTGAGAATCGGGGCGTGCGGTGGTCGAAGCAGGTGGCAAATTGTCCAGCATGAGGCCCAGGAGATTTTAACTCCCGGATCTCATTATCATGCCCCGACTCTATCTCCCGCCTGAAGCCGGCAGGAATGATGTGTCTACTGGCGGGCCAGAGTCAAAATTGGTGGGAGGGCAGGTCACCGCCAGAGACCCATGGAAACAGTCCCTGGCAAGGTACTAAAGGGGGCAAATCACTTCGCTCCTCCTGGCCCACAAAGAACCTTAAAAAAAATGTTGAAATGACTAACCTGGGCCTGGATTCTTGTGGCTGGCAGTTTTGCTGGTGGACCAGAGACTGTGTGGGCCACAGTTGGACCCACGGATACAGTGGCCTGCACAACAATGACATTTAAATTAGGACCCGGGTCCGCTGAAGGGTTCCCGCTGGGTGGGAGGGGTTAAAATCAGCCCTATATGTTCTTGGCAAGCAATCAGAGGACCTACTTTAATGTCCATTTTTCTTTGGGGGGAATAAATATTTGTGCTCATTAATGAGTGAAATGTTTTTCTTGTTTGCATTTGCATCATTAGTAAATATTCCTAGATCAGTTGTAACAGGGGTTAAAGGCAACATTAAGCTGCATCTGCCCTGTTTCAATAATATTCCTTAACCTCAACTTCATAAGGGCACCTCCTACTACACTTCCTATTGCACTACATTTCCATTTCCTCACCAGCCACCCTTTGAGCTTGAGTGGGATTGTCAATTAGATGCCAATTTGGTGTCAATTTTTTGCTGTGAACCTTTATCCATTAGGAAGTTAATTTTAGGTAAGATTCTTACCACTGGCAGACAGAAGAAACTTGCATGCTATCAGCGTGGGCTGGATGCGAATCCTTTATGTCTTTGTGGTTCCCTTTCCAAAGATAGCTTCTAACTTCCTTCTACAGGAAACTAGGCACATTTTTATTTCTGTGTAGAAAACAGAAGCACTGTGGTCAACCTCATCTTGCCTGATTACGTTATTGAGTGTTGTGGGTGACATTGTGGGAGATGGCTTTGGAGCTTCAGCACATTGCACACCTCATGATGATGCCATTAGCTTCATACCCAGAATTCCTCAGTCCCTGAGTTGCCAATCTTACCCCTGCCATCTGAGCAAGCACAAAGCAACAGCCAAGTTCCGCTCCACAAGCAGTCCGGAAATATAAAAAGGCCACTTACTAATCGTCTTAACAATAGGGTTAACGTTACAGGGGAAAAAACAGAGATAAAAAGTAATTAAGCTTCAAAGAGACAATACTGAAGGCTGAGATGCAGGGAATTGCAATCTCTCCTCATAAAAGTGTTCCCCACCCAGTAGTCTAACTTAAAAAGAAAAAGCATTTCACATATTGTTCACAGACATGTGTATCAACCATCACTGGGGTTAGAACTCACCACGAAGCTTGATTGAAACTGGGACTTTGAATCCCACATCAGCCAGCTCACATCTCATTCTGAACACAGCTGTCCTCTCGAGTGAGCAAACCAACTGTTTCTTTCAACAGATGGCAAAATTGTTCACATGATGTACTCCATGTGGGAGCCTCTCCCTCACAGAAAGAATAGAATCACATTCACTCGAGAGCGAAAGAGGCTTTCCAACAACCAGCACCTTGCCACAAAAAAAGATTGATCAAAGTAAAATGTTTCCAGCTGTAGGTTTCACTATCTCATATGCTGTTGTTATACTGAAATGTAGTGGATTATTGATTCTTAAATCGACTTACATTTTTAATTTTAATTCAATATGATTTTATGTCCATATGTTTTTTTACATTATAAAGTACAGCTGGTTCCAGTCAGATCTGTTTGTAATGTCTCCCCTACATCACTCATTGCTGCATTAATCACTACATGTACATCCCACTGCCATTATACATAAGACAGATTTATACAAAATACAGAATGCACATTAAATCCTTAATGTGTCTCAGTCCATATCACATTACTAAATATTTCTCCCTTCAGCTCCTGCTCTCTTGAACATTAAGTGTTGTAGGTTAAGCTTCAGAAAGTACAACATTAAAAGTACCCTTGGATGAAAAGAACATTAAAGGATTACAAAAGCAAACTATATCTACATTTACCTGAGGCTTATAATAATGCTGTCCACTATGGTAATGTGGTTCTTTATGTGCACACAGTAATATATTGGAATGTTATCATTCCTTCACATCTGAAATGGTCCAACTGGTCTCCGGAAATCCTGGTTATTCTGGAACATTATTCAGTTTGTGGGGGTGGGAATGCAGAGAATTCTGCTTATGTCAGGTGTGCAAACCGACAGCAGGCAGAACACCTGGCTGCAAACAACTTCATTAAGCACCTCTTCCACCTCCATCAGACGATGCTGAACCCAGCCCACCAGCTTAGTCAGCTAAGGAAAAACTTCTTTTCCAACTAGCAGTGTTGGCGATGGGAAGTGAATTGTATATAGATACCTCGAGGACTCTACCTCAGGTTTCACAAGTTGTAGTATGGTGATACTGAGTCCACCCTTTATTCATCAACTGCTTTAAGACTGCACATGTTGAGTGCTGACTAACTCCACCCCTCTCACAATTCAATGGCAGAATCACTATATAAGGACATAAGAGTATTTCTTAATACACTTCACGTCCTTCAGTGGAGCAATTAAAATCTTGTTTCTTTAAATTGTACAAAATCAGTAGGGCATAAATTCAACATTGTTGCGCTTGTTTTACAGGCTTAAATTGGGCTCAACGATAACGAATTTACCAGCGACAGCCCAATTTGCACGAGAATTTGGGCCGTCGCTAAATTCGTCAGGACCTTTTTTAGGCGGCCCGAGCACTCACCTGAAATGAGCACTGATCTTATTTCAATATTGAAATGATGGTCTAGTGCCCATTTGAGCAGCCATTTTCTAAATTCATTTAAACTAGTCAGCGTTTATGCTGCATAAGCTCCAATAAGTTTTTCAGGGTCTACAGCAGCCTAAGGAGTGGTCGTTAAAGTGGCAGGTAAGTATTTTTAACTTACCAGAAGGAGCAGGAGTGCTGGCCTGCGCGCTAGCACCCCACCTCATTTGTCTCTGCCCCCCCCCCACGGACTTATCCACGAGCCAGCTCAGGTCTAAATTTGAAGGGCCCAGAGTGGTGAGCTTCATCAGGTCACCCGATTGGCATCTGCAGCTCGCTGGATTTATTCCAATAAGGCCTGAGGGCGAATTTAGGATGGGCCTCTCTCTTCTGGTGTGCGAGCCCAACATGCCGACCATTTTGTGCCCGTAATCGGGTACTATCGAATTTAGGCCCAGTTTCTTCATCTCTCTTGCAAATGTAACCAACGGCTACCACCTCTAGGGCAATAAACAGCATTCATACCTGACAGGAGCCTTAAGGCTATAATGAGCAGATAAATACCAAGCATTGCAGCCTCTGCAACCAACGCTGAAAGGTTAGCACCTGCTGGTGCTGAATACCCACCTAGTGAGTGCAGAAACAAAGTCCCCTAATGGTACACATTTAAAGGAGCATTGGCCAAAATCAGTATTGTCTTTCTGCCATGAAGTCAGGTTGCAAATTTCTCATGCTAGTACCATATCTGTTATTCTGTACACAATCTTGTACAATCAAAAGACTGCTTCCATCTTAAAGAAGAATGTAGAGTAACTATGTAGGAATCAAGTGTTGGGTTCAGTAGTGGCTTGATTTAGGAAGTTGCATGAAAACCTTTAACAATATTTAACAAATTATACAGGTATTACATGATACAATCAATGATTTGATTATAATACTTATAAGAACTGTAGCGTTTACAATTAAAACTATAAATTCCATAAGTTACAGTTCTTTTATAATCCTGTAAGATTCTATAAACTGCTTTTGGAAATTTTTAACATGAACTAGGAGTTTTCAGATTATAATAAAAGTTTGTGTGAAAAGCACAAATCAGGTCTGAAATATTGTTTATTGTACAAAAAAACAAAGGACACCATTTACTGGCGGAATGCATGTAACAGATGAGTGCCTGTGGTTAACAGAATTATTCAATTACTAGTGTGCCACCTAGTGATGAAGCTTTGTTACAGCAGCTGCTTATCTTTTTATTTTCCAGTGATACTGATTGAACTGTGGGGTGATGTTCAAAATCTTTGTGCTCAAAATTTATTTCTCTGTGGTAGAATGTGATTGTACATAGCACAGATCTGAAAAATGATGTTTATAAGGGAGGTTAAAGCACACCACCCAAAATGGCGTCGGGCGCTCTTCCGGCAAGCGAGACCACGACCTGATTTTTTAACTTTTTTGAAGTGTGGTCACTGTTGTAATGTAGGAAATGCGGAAGGCAATTTTCTCACAGCAAGGTCCCACAAACAGCAATGTGGTAATGACCAAATCATCTGTTTCAGTGATGTTGGTTGAGGGATAAATATTGGCCAGGACACTGGGGAAAACTCCCCTGCTCTTCTTCGAAATAGTGCCAACATTAGTTAGAATCATAGAATCATAGAAGTTTACAACACAGAAACAGGCCCTTCGGCCCAACATGTCCATGTCGCCCAGTTTATACCACTAAGCTAGTCCCAATTGCCTGCACTTGGCCCATATCCCTCTATACCCATCTTACCCATGTAACTGTCCAAATGCTTTTTAAAAGACAAAATTGTACCCGCCTCCACTACTGCCTCTGGCAGCTCGTTCCAGACACTCACCACCCTTTGAGTGAAAAAATTGCCCCTCTGGACCCTTTTGTATCTCTCCCCTCTCATCTTAAATCTATGCCCCCTCGTTATAGACTCCCCTACCTTTGGGAAAAGATTTTGACTATCTACCTTATCTATGCCCCTCATTATTTTATAGACTTCTATAAGATCACCCCTAAACCTCCTACTCTCCAGGGAAAAAAGTCTCAGTCTATCCAACCTCTCCCTATAAGTCAAACCATCAAGTCCCGGTAGCATCCTAGTAAATCTTTTCTGCACTCTTTCTAGTTTAATAATATCCTTTCTATAATAGGGTGACCAGAACTGTACACAGTATTCCAAGTGTGGCCTTACTAATGTCTTGTACAACTTCAACAAGACATCCCAACTCCTGCATTCAATGTTCTGACCAATGAAACCAAGCATGCTGAATGCCTTCTTCACCACCCTATCCACCTGTGACTCCACTTTCAAGGAGCTATGAACCTGTACTCCTAGATCTCTTTGTTCTATAACTCTCCCCAACGCCCTACCATTAACGGAGTAGGTCCTGGCCTGATTCGATCTACCAAAATGCATCACCTCACATTTATCTAAATTAAACTCCATCTGCCATTCATCGGCCCACTGGCCCAATTTATCAAGATCCCGTTGCAATCCTAGATAACCTTCTTCACTGTCCACAATGCCACCAATCTTGGTGTCATCTGCAAACTTACTAACCATGCCTCCTAAATTCTCATCCAAATCATTAATATAAATAACAAATAACAGCGGACCCAGCACCGATCCCTGAGGCACACCGCTGGTCACAGGCCTCCAGTTTGAAAAACAACCCTCTACAACCACCCTCTGTCTTCTGTCGTCAATCCAATTTTGTATCCAATTGGCTACCTCACCTTGGATCCCATGAGATTTAACCTTATGTAACAACCTACCATGTGGTACCTTGTCAAAGGCTTTGCTAAAGTCCATGTAGACCACGTCTACTGCACAGCCCTCATCTATCTTCTTGGTTACCCCTTCAAAAAACTCAATCAAATTCATGAGACATGATTTTCCTCTCACAAAACCATGCTGACTGTTCCTAATCAGTCCCTGCCTCTCCAAATGCCTGTAGATCCTGTCTCTCAGAATACCCTCTAACAACTTACCCACTACAGATGTCAGGCTCACCGGTCTGTAGTTCCCAGGCTTTTCCCTGCCGCACTTCTTAAACAAAGGCACAACATTTGCTACCCTCCAATCTTCAGGCACCTCACCTGTAGCTGTCGATGATTCAAATATCTCTGATAGGGGACCCGCAATTTCCTCCCTAACCTCCCATAACGTCCTGGGATACATTTCATCAGGTCCCGGAGATTTATCTACCTTGATGCACGTTAAGACTTCCAGCACCTCCCTCTCTGTAATATGTACACTCCTCAAGACATCACTATTTATTTCCCCAAGTTCCCTAACATCCATGCCTTTCTCAACCGTAAATACCGATGTGAAATATTCATTTAGGATCTCACCCATCTCTTGTGGTTCCGCACATAGATGACCTTGTTGATCCTTAAGAGGCCCTACTCTCTCCCTAGTTACTCTTTTGCCCTTTATGTATTTGTAGAAGATCTTTGGATTCTCCTTTGCCTTATCTGCCAAAGCAATCTCACGTCCCCTTTTTGCCCTCCTGATTTCTCTCTTAACTCTACTCCGGCAATCTCTATACTCTTCAAGGGATCCACTTGATCCCAGCTGCCTATGCATGTCATATGCCTCCTTCTTCTTTTTGACTAGGGCCTCAATCTCCCGAGTCATCCAAGGTTCCCTACTTCTACCAGCCTTGCCCTTCACTTTATAAGGAATGTGCTTACACTGAACCCTGGTTAACACACTTTTGAAGGCCTCCCACTTACCAGACGTCCATTTGCCTGCCAACAGACTCTCCCAATCAACTTCTGAAAGTTCCTGTCTAATACCATCAAAATTGGCCTTTCCCCAATTTAGAATTTTAACTTTTGGGCCAGACCTATCATTCTCCAAAGCTATCTTAAAACTAATGGAATTATGATCACTGGTCCCAAAGTGATCCCTCACCAACACTTCTGTCACCTGCCCTTCCTTATTTCCCAAGAGGAGGTCAAGTTTTGCCCCCTCTCTAGTCGGGCCATCCACATACTGAATGAGAAATTCCTTAGTTAAATAGATTGTTGATAACTGCTTCACATTGAATGGAAACTTTGGGATAATTCTCAAGAGTACTCGGCTGTAAGTCAAAACAAACTATTTTAACTGTATATAGATTCCTGGTGAGGTTGCATTTGGAATATCCTGTACAATTATAACAAAAGGAGATTGATGTGTTGGAGCAGGGCCAGAGAATGGCAAGTGTATTCCAGCACTTAGCACTTTAAAATAGGAGGAAAGACTTACCTAATTGAGCTTGGTTTCATTGCAAAGATAAGTTTGAGGGAGAACAAGATTCAAGTCTTTAAAATGCTGAGAGGCATACTTAATGTAAATGTAAGTGGGCTATTTGACTTCAATGGTGAGAACACAGGTTCAAAAGTAACAAGCATTCTTTTCTTTATGATAAGAACATAAGAAATAGGAGCAGGAGCAGGCCGTTCGGCCCCTCGAGCCTGCCATCACTGTCTGATCATGGCTGATCTTCTACCTCAACTCCACTTTCCCGCCCTATCCCTTGATTCCCTTTAGTGTCCAAAAAGATAACAGTAAAAGTCTGAAATAAAGTGGATTTGGACAATCTCAACCTAATTCTGGATGAGGAGGTCATCATTTCTGAGACACTGGGCACAGAGGCAAGGGTTTAATCGAATGATAATGGATGAGTTTTGTAAGGAATGACTCCAAATTATGTCAAGGAACAGCAGTGGGCCATACATCCCATCGAACCTGCTCTGCCATTTTGCTAGCTACAACAGTTCTATCTTTTTAATTCCAATTCTCTGCCTTTTTTTCCATATCCTTTAGTGCCCTTTCTTCCCAAATATAATGATTTTAAGCACCTCAGTTGAATTTACACCTATTGCCTCGGCAATAAATTCCACATTCTCACTACCCTTAATATGATGAACTTTCTCCTGGATTTGTTTTTAACTGGCCTAGCTCAAATGTTCATGTCTCCTTGTTTTGAATCTCTATATCTCTATATAATCTCTTTTGTTCCTTATCAACCCTATCAATTTCCTTCATTATTTAGACACTTCAATCAGATCACCACTTAAACACCTCATCTCTGAGGAATAAAACTCAGCCTTTCTTTATAGCTCATTCCCTGGATTCCAGGTACCATCCTAGTTAACCTTCTCTAAAGCCACAATGTCCATCCTATAATGGGGTGCCCAAAGCTCAACATAATATTCCAAATGAGGTCTGACCAGCATGTTGCTTTTATATTTTATGCCTACTATGAAGCTTGACATCATATCAAACTTTTTGATTGCTTTTTGCATGTGTAAGTCCACAGAACTGCCCATATTTCAACAGAAATTGGCACTAAATTGGCTATCCCACTAGGAGAGCTTTCAGGATGGCTGGAGTATGAAATAGAAATGTCATAGTTTGGAAATGCGGATGCTGTTCTGAGACTCAGGTTAAGGCAATTGTTGGGGCACAATAATATCTAGTCGCATAGCTGATCTGAGAGTACTTGATGAGGCAGTATAAAATGAGCTTTCCTCTGTATCTAATCTATGTCGTATCTCAATGCTTGGTGCTGCCACTGGGTGAAAAGAGAGGAAAAGTGTTTTTTTGGCATAAGCAATGGTGCAGGTAATCAGCTCACCCTCTCAGCCAAGGAACAGGAGGAAAGAAAAAACTCGTACAGATATGAAACAATGTCATTAAAATGGAGAGTGTGGAATAAAATAAGAAATACCGATAGAGAAGTAAACCAAACTAAATAAAAGAACTTGCATTTATGTAGCCCCTTATCGCATCTGCCATGAACGCCCCAAAGGTGTCACATAGAGTGCACTACTTGTTTGATATTTTGTTGTTATATAGGCAAAAGCAGCAGCTATTTTGCTGATAGCAGGGCCCCATAAATGGAGGAATGTTGGCTAGGACTCAGGGATAACTCCCTGCTCTTCTTCATCAACCTCAACCATCCAAACAGGCAGACTTATTATTAGTTTAGTGTCGTATCTGATGGTTGAATTACTGTATAAGAGCTGAAAGGTCACTATCAGGAACTTTGCCTGGAATCTGTTAAACGAGGCTATCAGTCAATGCTAGAAAAACTTATGCAACTACCTTGGAGGTCTAAGCCTGCTCTAGTGTGCCTTGTTTATGATTCATGCACAGTGGGCTTCTATTTCCACACTGGGGAATAGCTAACTTAAATGCTGCAATGCTTATAACCTTGGGTTTTTTTTATGAATAGAGGTATCCAAAGTAAATTCTGTTATTTCAAACAAAAAACTTCAGTGGAAAAGTTACCAAATTTTCTGCCTACTGTTCACAGCAGCAATTTTCCAGCCTCAGCTGGATCATTGCCATAGCAACAGCCTGTTTGTGAAAAGCCTGCAACTATTCTGTAAAAACATAAATAAACTGATAATAACAGTAGGCATTTTATTGGTGCCCGCACCCCCCACCCCCCCCACTACTGTCATTGAGATTTATTTAGTTCTTAATATATGAAAACCTAAAACTGTAAATATGTTTAAAAACATTTTTCCAGTTCTGCTATAACGTCTGCTAATTCAGAAGCAGCAACATCCAGTTAGCTGCTTAATGTCTCAGTGGATAAATGCACCATGTGGTTCAATGGGAAGCCATACAGACCAAGAAGGTGCCATTTTTAATTTTAGCCTCTGCTGATTGGTTGATCTCAGCCAGGGCAGCAGTGAGGATTTCTGGGGCAGATTTTTCTTCTTAAGCTTCAGCACAAAACGTTACCTGGACAGAGGAAATTCGGTGGGAGGACTGTATAACCTCTTTGCGCTCCACTCAGGCGTGCTTTACATCCAAGTGCTCAAGAGGAAATCTGCCCTTGGTCTCAGTGTTCCTGAAGTAGGGATGGGAAAAATCAGGGTTTCGACTTATAATTGATATCACTAGCTCCTATTGGGTGTGTGCATGTATAATTATCAGGTGAAGACAGAATTGAAGACTGGCAAAGATTCTAAGCCTTGTGAACGAACCTGTGAAAGTCATTACGAAGACAAAGACCGACCGCTTGAAGAAGGTTCTAGAGGATTATGGAATTGAATCCCAGAATGAGTCACTACTTTAAAAAAGAAGGGGGATAAAAGGGAAAAGAAGATTGGCAAATATAAAACAGAATTGCTGCAGACCTAGCAACCATAGCCTCAATAGCAGATTATTTCTGGAACATATTCAAGTAGTAACCAAGGCAATGAGACTTAATATGGGTTAAATTTGCAAAACCTACTATATATGGGATTATTGGTCGGAGCGTGTGCATTCCTGTAGGACTTTATCTTTCCTAATCTCATGTTCATTTCCTCATCTGGTAAATATATACCACGCTTATAAATAATTTACATGCACAAAAAAGAAACACAAATCTAAAGACAGTTTTATTGTAGCTGTGTTCTTTCGAGATAGTTCTGTACAACAACACAGACTAGTGCAAGGGCAGCCAAGCCAACCGATGATTCGCAAGCCAAATGTGGCACTTCTGTGGCTGAAATGTGGCTCTTTGAATGCTTTGTATGGCTGCCCTGTGTATGAACTCAGTCCCAATGGACTCAGTCTCAGTGTATAGCTAGCTGCTGGAGTGTAGGATAGTGTGCCATGACAGGCTAATTGGCTTGGGATAAGCATAAAGCATGATGGGATAGTTAGCATATAATGAAAAGGAACAAAGTATGTACATGCAATGGAGCACAAGGAATGGTTGGCAGGGAGATTCAGATAAAACAGAACAAGGACAGTGGGTGTAAAGGGTAACTAGCTCATTAAGTATAATTAAATTGTATAATTGTTAGATAGAACTAGAATGGGTGTTAGATAATCTTAGAATTAGGTTTAGATAATCATAAGATGAACAATGTGAAGAAATAGTGTCAGAGTTAGTCAAGTAAATACAACATTATATTGAAAAATACTGAGAGATGAGTTCAGTATAACAAGGTAAGGAACGTCACCTGACATCTGCTGAGACAATTAGTGCTTCCCACCGGGTTCAGGCAGGAGACTGAAGGGGCCTATGCAGATGAGGCCCAGGAGTTAAAATCTTCTTTTGCCGCATCTTACTATCTTCTTGTCCCAGTTTGCCTGCACCCTTCAGTGCTTCCATTGCCTCTTCAAACAGCGGCAAGTTTTATATCCTGCTGCCGAACCAGGTCTGCATCCCTCATGTAAAATTTCCGCACCCCCCTCTACTACCCCTGGTCTGTCTCTAAATCGGGGCACTTCTTAGGCCACTATCCCACCTCCCCACATGATTTCTTCCCCCCCCCCCCCTCACCCACCCAGAGCAACTGGCGGGCCAGATTTGCATTGCCTGCTCACCTCTCATTATGTAAAGAGTTGACCCAGTAATTTCTGACAGTGTCTGCGATGGGGCCAAATAACGGGTGGAAGTCCCCACCCAACACATTTCAGGCAGCCCAATGGCCCCTCTGCAGGTTCAAGGCTAATTTATTTTTCCTTGCACGTTGACAGGTTGGCCACCACTGGGCTAGTAGAGTTTTGCAAGAATGCAAGAAACAGGAAGCAGACAGAAAACTTCAGTTGGAACATCAAGATACAAACCGACACAGGGATTGTGTAAATCTGCAAATATTAAGAAACATTTGCTCCTGCCTGTAAATAAAGACCGTAAAAGGTTGTGCTACTTCTTCTTGCATGAAGGTCATATCAGGGTGAAGACAAGGGAAAGAGTGTGATTCTAAAACGAGAAATTAAATAGTACATAGTTTTCAGGAGTTCTTGATACTTTTTAGACTTTACAAAGGGTTGTAAATGTTGGAAATGTATATTTCAACCTTTGCAAAACCTATTTGGGACAATAAAATAATAGGGAAAATCGTAATGACTGGAGTCATTATGTGGAGTCAGGAGAATGAATCTACAACAAACTAACCCTGTGGCAAAGTGGTGGTGCTGCTGCATGAGGTGGATGTGAAGAGGATTGCCATGTTTGACACTCCATGGCTTTCTTCCAGAGGACAACAGTGCAGTATGCCTAAGAGTACATGTCAACAAAAAACTATAGTTGGGGGCATAATGGCAAGTGTAGCTAATCTGGCCCTGGTGCCTACTGTTCTACCAGGTAGACCTTCTGTCATCTTGTACCACTTCAACCATGAAATACTGTAATTGAAGGACTTCAAAACCAACCCCAGAACAAAGTTACACTTGACTTGCCAACCGTGAGGGACTTAGAAGCCGCCTAGCTCCCTGATCTCTGTGTTTTTGTAAGATCTCATCTTTCATGCCTCAACAATAGTAATTTAGAATATTAATCAGTAATATCTCACTGCTGCCTTGCTAGAAAGAAAGAAGAAAGAAAGAGTTGCATTTATATAGCACCTTTCATGACCTCAGGATGTCTTTTTAAAATGTGGTCACTATTGTAAATGTAGGTAATGCTATGATGCCAAACAAAATGAATTTCACAGCTCACCTGTAAAGTGCATCAATCACCTGACAAGTACATGCTCTTTTGTCATCGTGATTGATATTACATAAATTCCCCATGGCTGTCTGAAATGACCCGGTGCCATACAAGTTGTGTGTAGTCATGACTTTCCTAGCCCCAGACAAAGCAGTGGGCAGATGACCTTGGCTACAGGTCCTCATGCTGTAGCTGGCCCAGCTCCATTATTTCCTCTTTGGTGAAGTGCACTCTTCGAATACAAATTGCCTCACATTGAACCTGTGTTGCCTTCATGGTCTTTGGGAGAGGGATAATATCTGCTGGGGTGCATCCTCCCTAAATGCTGCTTCAATCCCATTTACTCCATCCTCTCCTTCACCTCCTGCTTCACAATAATGGCATACAAAGGTATGCCCGTAGGGAATCCCATACCTCCTCCTGAAAAGTCCTCAATGTGGGTGGGGTGGGGGGAGGGGGGCAAAATCTGTCAGTGAGCTCAACACCCCCGGGCAGTCAAAAGCAAGTCCCACACATGTCGATATTCAATGCAAAAAAAAATTGCTTCATAAAGTTATTCCCAGCTGTAGTCATCACTTTCAAATTTCAGCAATATTTAGGTTCAAAAACTCCTCACTACCGCCAGTCACAGCTGATCCTGGTAACAGCTGCTCCATGTATTTCTCATCCTAACTTATCCTAGTGCATTGTGAGTGCAAGTCCAAGAAATTCAGGGCTGTAGCACCACTGGCCCTCATTTTAATGCGCAAATACCAAACACCAGAAGCATGTAAAGTAAGGATAATGTAAAGAAAATGGATACAATCAGTGTGACATAGACACCATTTTGGCACTTAACGCTCAACTCAATGCACAGTCTTAACCACAACCATCTGAACATGTTTTAGAGTGCTTGGAGGACCCCCACCAGCACTATTTAAAGGGACCATGCAGGATTTACAGATTAGTGGCTGGATTATTGCTTTGGGCTGCCGATACATTTGTAACTGTTGCTGGAGATCTCCTATACTTGAATACTGGGACGCGGGGACATAGCCTAACATTTAGAGCCAGGAAGTGCAGGAATGAAGTTAGGAAACACTGCTACACACAAAGGGTGGGAGAAGTTTGGAACGCTCTTCTGCAAACGGCAGTTGATGCTAGCTCAATTGTGAATTCTAAATCTGAGATTGATAGATTTCTGTGAACCAAGGGCATTAAGGGATATGGAGCTACGGCAGGTATATGGAGTTAGGTCACAGGTCCCCTATGATCTCATTGAATGGTGGAACAGGCTCGTGGGGCTAAATGCCACTGCCACTTGCTGCCTCCTGATATGCGCCACCTTCTTCTACAAGAAAGCGGGATGTGTGTCTGGGTGATGTGCCTGTCATGGCTGAAAAGCTGCCAGTGTGAGTGACCTGTGAGTTGTGGGTCTGCGGCTTGAAACAGTGGTAATGTGTAAGGGTGAGAGGAAGCCTCTGATTGGAAGAATTGAGTACTGATGGAAAGAGTTTGTTTGTATGTGGGTGATGGGGGTGTAGTGTGTGGTGCAGTGGATGCGGCTAGTGGTGTAGTTGGTAGGAGACGCCACTTGACAGTTGATCTCACTCACCTTGACCACTCGAGTCAAAGCATTGAACTTCATCCTGCACTGCATCCATGTTCGTGGTGCTGTGTGCCCGGCATTGACTTCATCCCCCACTGCCTCCCACTACCTTTTTGCCATATGTCTGGAGGGCCTCTTGCCACCACCCTCCCCCCACCCCTGTTGTGGATATAGGATGTCCCTCCTTCTGTCCACTTCTTGCACCAAGGCCTCGAGTGCATCAACAGAGAACCTTGGTGATACACTCTCGCAGGCCTGGTACCAACTCAGATCGGCAGATTGGTGAGGTCTGGCGTGCAGATTGGAGGATGTGGGATTTAGTAGTGTGCAACCTTTATTCAATGTTTTAACTTAACACATCAGTGTGTAAACATAGGGATGGGTCCTGCATCTGTGTTTTACGTGTGCAATGTCTGATCTCGGTTCAGTCTTCGTGCGGACAGCAGACTGTTATTTTTAGCAAATAACAGGCACCTGCTACCTTTAAGAGATTCGACAAGACAGTCTTCCTTTAAGAGATTGGGGCTCCCCCTGTTGGTGGAAAGTGCGAATTGCATTGAATCGACGTGCAAGGCTGGATTTCAACGCAGCTTGACAGTGAGTACTGAGGCAGGGCGAAATTCTCGTCCTGCCTGTGCAGGGGCTATTGGGCACGGGTTAATAGTGGATCACGCTACCTATGCTCAATAATAGGCCCTATCGAACTTTGCCCCCATTGTGTTTGGAAATTCAGGTGCTTCGTTTTAGGGGCAGAAAACTGGCGTAAATATCTTCCAACCCAATTTGCTGGCCAGTCACGTGAATCGCCCCAACTTTAGGCCCCAGAAACACCAAAAATGGTGTGGAATTTCAGGGTCTATGTTGTCTATTTTCGCCGTCTTTTTATTTGTTATTTCACAATCTGCGTTGAGTTCCGATATCAGGAAATGCACTGAAGAGAAGTAAGGAAGGCAATGCCACAGCAATGTGAAGCAATGAACTCATCTGTGTTGTAATGCTGTGGTAGTTTTCACATTCTGCCTTATTTCTCAGTGATAAGAGGAGATAGAACAGTACTGGCGGTGGACATCTAATTCCAAGAATGATGAACCACATTCCATTTATCATTCATTTTGTCGGTAAGAGTTTTTTGGATTGCAGCTTTTTATTTTTAACTGAGTTGATGTTTTCTTTACTTAAGATCTTCAACACTAAACAAGGAAAACATCTCATATTATTTCATTTTTTTAAATTCAAGTATCCGTAATAAATAGAATTGTAAGCTTCTTCTCACATAGCTAACCTATTATTTCCATTTCATAATCATAACACTACTTTTAAATGAGTCTTCACGTCACGTCAGATATATTTTGGTAATTCTTTTTGAATGGTTTTGTCTATTTTTTCTTATTGAACACAGACAAAAAAAATAAAAGCTGATCTTTCCTTCCAATGTGGGGCATAGTGAGATCTTCATCTCAAGCTGTGAGGATAGATTTTCCTGGTCTAGGTGAAGTTCATTCCAGAAAGGCTAGGAACTAGTGAGAAGTGAAGCATGGTCATTTGCATAATTATTCATAGCTGTATGTACAACTTTGTGCGGGAAGGCAGGCTAGGTGGGGGGGAGAAGGACTAGAAAGTTGTGCGTCAGACGAGACTGTAAGGTAATTGGTCTCACAGGGGGACAGAAATTCTTACAGCCTTTGGAAAACTTCCAAAGGCTTTTCAACATACTGATAGCTTTTGCAAGGCTGAAGGGGAGGGGAAAAAAATGTAAGAGAATTCGAATCTGACACCAAATAGTTGCAACAAGTCTGTTTATTGTGTGACGAGAAGTCTTAACATTGATCTATTCCAATAACAGTACAACAAAGAAAGAAACAATATTACCCCGTTCTTCTCATGGATTCGCATCTGGCGCCTCTACAAGAATTTTAAGAGTTTAAAACACAGTCTTATAATAAGCCTGTCACATACGCTTGAGCTGGTTGTTCACAGCTGCCTGCCTTTTTATTTTACTTGTTCCAGACTATGTAATGCGTAGGCCTCCCTTATCAGCGTCCAAAACTTCTCAAAGACTCGTTTCTCATCCTTGAAACATTCTGCTGTAAAACAAGTTTCATAAGCATCTTTTGTTAGCTAGACCCCTCTGCCTTATGGGTAGTTTAATTTGACCATTTCTGTTCTTTTGGCTGATTATGTGTTAATGCTTAATCTAATTTCTATAAGGGTGAGCTGGTTATATGTATTAGAATGCCTAACCCAAAAGTGAGTTGTTTATATGTTTTATATGTTAAAAACACCTATACTAAACATAAGTTTTATATACTAGAAAAATGTCATGGTATAAGGCATCTTACTGAAATGACAGGCAAAAATTAAGGGTGTGATGAATTGCTTTGTGACATGAATTCTTTGCCAATTTACTTAGTTTAAGGAACTGGTGGTCACCTTACCTTAGCTTTTTTTTGGATTTAGTACCAGTATCTCTGCAAGGTGCATAATTGACAAGTTGCACTATCTCCTGCCAGGCACCATTGATCACTCTCCTGAGCAGAAGGTGGCCTAGAGTGCTAAATGTCTTGAAGAAGCATCTCTATTGGTACATCTTTAAATCTAAGGATTCTGCCTTAACAGTATTCCATTGTTATTCCAAACTCCTGCACATTATTTGCTAGTAAAACAAACTCTACCCTTTAAATAGATAGTGCAACTCTTTAAGTAAATGCTGCTGTGCTGGATATCCTGCTCCTGATGCGGTGTGCCCTTTGACTGGCAAATTCCCCACTGGAAGCTAGCTGTGAATATCTAATTGGTAGGAATCTAGAAGTTAGTACAGGAATGACTGTGCGCAATTCAGGCAGGTACAAAGCCCATTGCGTACTGTTCCTACTACCAGAGCATGGCTAAATCCATCCCACTAAGTAGTCTGTTTTGGGTACTCAACCTACAAAAAGGGCAGTGATGTACTGAAGATGACTGAAAGAAGAGCAATTAGGATGATTCCAGAATTTGGGCGTTTATGTTATGTGCCCAATCTGAACTTATTTTAATTGGAGAATGAAGTTTCCATGGACTTGAGGAAGCCTTATAAAAACTGAAAGGCCTAGATGGTGTTGATGTAAGCAAGTTATTTTACTTGGACTGTGAGCACAGAATGGTTCCTCTATTTTTGGGGCCGGGAGAATCACCTGTGAATGGAAGCCAGACAGGGTTGATTAGTAAAGAAACACATTGTGGAATTTTGTTTGATAACCTTTAGGGATCAGGAAGTAATCTTCCAGAAATGTCCTTCAGGAGATTCTAGTAGTCCTTTGACTGGCAGGAGTTCCAGGGAATTCCAAGCCAGCCATTATAAGTTTTCAATTAATTCAACATGATGCTGAAAAAAAACTGTTATTTAACTGTAATAAAGTCATTTAGATTCCTGTAGTAGCTTTATGACTGTAACAATATCAAACTATTAAAATTAATACTTTAAATATAAATAAAAACATTGGGGGTGAAATTGAGTTTATCTGGTAGCGTGAAGTAGGCTCATGGTGAATCTGCCACCCGTTTACACACCTCCAGATTTTCTCTTCCATTGACTTCAATCGGAAAGAAAATCAGGCGCAGTGTAAAACAGGCTGCAGATTCAATATGAGCCCAATTGGTGTTACTGGCAAAGACCAATTTCACCTCCATTGTCTTCCTTCTTTCCTGAATTCTCTCTTCTTTCCAATTCTCACTTGATTTTTCTTATTTTAACTTTATTTTTAATTAATATATCCTATTCTAATGTTCTGTTTTAAATTTTTTTTGTTGAGAGCACTTTTTTTCTGAGCCTCTCGCATCTCATTTGGGAATAGAACTTGCATTGTAAAAACTGGCCCTTGATTGGCTGAAAACTGGCTCCAAGGAAGGCTTGCGAGGACTTTTCTTGTTCCACACCTTCAGACGTTCTAATGGAAGTATCGCTGAAGGAATTAAACTATAGATTAATATCCTGGAGTTTCATTTAGTTTCCTTAAGGATCAGAGAGTTTTCTCTTCTTGAAAGTTCTTTGCTTTTAGCAGATTGAACGAGTTGCTGAGAGTCCTTAGCAGTGCAAGTTGAACACAGTCTGTTGGATTGAATGAATTTGTTGAGTTAATGAGTAATGTTCAACCTTTTCTGTATGCAAGCATCATCATACTCCTGGGAACTGCCTGGAAATAACAACACATACTTGGCAACCCCCAGGGGTAATTTTGACTTTGTGCGATAGTGTAAAACGGGTGATAGTCAGCAGCCCGTTTTACATCTCTCCTGATTTTTATTACCATTGGCTTCATTGTGTTAATTTCCAAAATACAGTATCAGATGCCAAAACAATGCTGTTGCTGTAGAAAATCTTTTATTAGTATACAGCAACAAAACTAACATGCTAGCAGATCAACAAATACTGAGTACAACATTTCCAAGTACTATGTGGCACGCAGTATGGTCAGCCTCAGCTGGACCTTGACGACTCACTGAATTTGCCTTGCAGATCCTTTAGGATTCACAGATGCAGCAGATTAGCTGAGGCAGAGGCGGAGATGGGTGATATTATGGAGAAGGAAGTAGGTGGTCTTGGTGATGATGAGGATATGGGGTCGAAAGCTCAGCTCAGGGTCATATAGGACGCCAAGGTTGCAAACAGTCTGGTTCTCCGTGAGCCAGTAGCCAGGGAGGGGAATGCAATTGGTGGCTATGGAATGGAATTTGTGGCAAGGGCCGAAGACAATGGCTTCGGTCTTCTCAATGTTTAATTGGAGGAAATTTTGGCTCATCCAGGAATGCATGTCGGACAAGCAGACTGATAACAAATGCAAGTGTTTCTTTTCTTTTATAAACGATGCAATCAATTCCAAGACACTGAAGTCTCTGGTTAAATTTTTTCAGTTGGACTTTGAATATGTTTGGTGGTTAGATCCATGTCAATGCTCCTCCTGACACTCAGTGTAATTCTTTATATTATGGATTAGATTTTTTGCCCATTAGCTATAAATGAGCAGATTATTTGTTCCCATTGAGATTAATCTTGACTCGGACTTTCAGTTTATGTAAGGTTTTGCCATGGTTTACCATCTATATTCTATATCCTCTGCACCCTTTTTCTATACCATCCAGTCCTTGCGTTTCATAGAATCATACAATTTTGCAGCACAGAAGGAGGCTATTCAGCTGATCACAACTGTGGGCAGTGTCATAGTGTTTCAGAAAAGGAATGAATCATGCTTCCTCTTCCATCTGCTGCAAAATATGTTTCACACAGTTATCCCTCTCTTCCATTAAAACAAAATATGTTTGACAATAGGCAACATCACTCAAGATATTAGTAAAAAATTAAATTCAAAAGAATGAACTGTTAACCAGACATAGGAATAAATTCTTCGTGTGGTTAGAGAAACCATCAAAGCAACCATATGGCAAGTACAAAACCTCCCAATTTCTAGCAAGAATGATCTCCTGGGATTTCCCAAGGTTGGCCCGAATTATATATTCAAGGTGAGCTCTCCGTCCATATTAGCCTGGCACTAGGAACTTGCCAAAGGAATGCAGTGGAACATTCTGTACACCAGCAGCCCTTAAAAGTTGTGGTTACTTAAAGATGAGTGGCCACCCGAGGGCAACTTTTTTATTAGAGTTTAAAAAGGCTATAAATTTTGGAAATGTAAATTTCAGCCTTTCTGAAGACTATTTAGAGCACAAGAAATGTCTGGCAAAACCCAGCAGCTGGTAAAATAAGCATAAAGGCAGAAAACTGCATTTATTAGTAAATGATGGAGCACCACAGTATCTGAATTCCATGTTTGATGGCTGGCAAAGTTGCGGTGTTGTTTCTTGAGGGTGTGAGGAGGGCTGCAGTACTTGACACTCCAGACCACCCTCCCCAAGAGATGGCAAAAAAGCTGAGAGAGGAGATGAGCTTGACTGTCACTGGCAGTGCTATCCCTGTGGTGTAGGTTGGCCATAGGTGTCCTTGCAATAGATAGCACCGATCTATAACTGGCTCCATGCTGACCCAGAGCCTATGGAGAAAGATGTCCATCAATCATGTCACAAGACCTAGCACATATACCTGACAATGACCAAGAACAACTTTGTCCACATGGCATCTAAGTTAAGAATCCATGGCGGTCAGCAAGTCGAGTTCATATTTGTGATGTAGGTTGGATAGAGTTTTGATGTGTCCCAATCTCAGTAGTTCATGATTCAAGTGGATCAAGATGAAAGAAGACATGCCAGAAAGGTCAGCAGGCACTAGAGCCAGACTGGCCACACCCGCCATTATGTCAGAACATAACATCAAACATGTCACATACCAGCGATGACTAAGGATACAAAACCTCAGAACCTTTAAGAGGTCCATCACTTATTTATCTTCCCTGAGGCCTATTTTAATGCATTATAATATTACAATGTATAAATAAAGTTATGACTCATTTTTGGTGAGTCTACCTGTCTACCATAAAATTGCACACTGTGCATGCATGGCTTTTAGTCAGATCCAGCTATATGGCTTTTAGTCAGATTTTCCGGTTCTCCCACCACCTGTTCTGTTTTTGCTCCATCAACCTTAGGGACTGGAAAATAATAACATAAGGGCTGAAATTCAACTGGGGGCACATCGGCACAAAAACACATTTGTGCCAGTGCACTTTGGTGTTTCTGGCTCACAAAGGAGGTTTCCTGAGTTCTCCAAGATCCTTGTGTGCACACTCACACGCACACACATCCACACGCGCGACACCCATACAACCCTCCATACTACTGGTGCACTCCCAGTAGAATTTGCGCATTAGGTCTCAAGCCCTGGGGAGATGAGGTGGGATTTTCTTACCAGAATCTGCTGGTGCAGCTCCATTCTGTTTATTTTGTCCAGTGTAGTGCTATTCACAATATTTATTAACGACTTAGATGAAGGCATAGAAAGTCTCATATCTAAGTTTGCCGATGACACAAAGATTGGTGGCATTGTAAGCAGTGTAGATGAAAACATAAAATTACAAAGTGATATTGATAGATTAGCAGAATGGGCAAAACTGTGGCAAATGGAATTCAATGTAGACAAATGTGAGGTCATCCACTTTGGATCAAAAAAGGATAGAACAGGGTACTTTCTAAATGGTAAAAAGTTAAAAATAGTGGATGTCCAAAGGGACTTAGGGGTTCAGATACATAGATCATTGAAGTGTCATGAATAGGTGCAGAAAATAATCAAGAAGGCAAATGGAATGTTGGCCTTTATATCTAGAGGACTAGAGTACAAGGGGGCAGAAGTTATGCTGCAGCTATACAAAACCATGGTTAGACCGCACCTGGAGTACTGTGAGTAGTTCTGGGCACCGCACCTTCGGAAGGACATATTGGCTTTGGAGGGAGTGCAGCGTAGGTTTACTAGAATGATACCCGGACTTCAAGGGTTAAGTTACGAGGAGAGATTACACAAATTGGGGTTGTATTCTCTGGAGTTTCGAAGGTTAAGGGGTGATCTGATCGAAGTTTATAAGATATTAAGGGGAACAGATAGGGTGGATAGAGAGAAACTATTTCCACTGGTTGGGGTTTTTAGGAGTAGGGGGCACAGTCTAAAAATTAGAGCCAGACCTTTCAGGAGCGAGATTAGAAAACATTTCTACACACAAAGGGTTGTAGAAGTTTGGAACTCTCTTCCGCAAACGGCAATTGATACTAGCTCAATTGCTAAATTTAAATCTGAGATAGATAGCTTTTTGGCAACCAAAGGTATTAAGGGATATGGGCCAAAGGCAGGTATATGGAGTTAGATCACAGATCAGCCATGATCTTATCAAATGGCGGAGCAGGCACGAGGGGCTGAATGGCCTTCTCCTGTTCCTATGTTCCTATGATGAGCCACTAGTCTGCCAATTCCTGGGTGGGAGGGAGGACAGTACTCTTTTCTGAGAGAGCTCTAGAAGTTACGATGAGGGTGGTGATGCCAAGGAGCCATGCCATTTTTGGATAGAAGGGGCACTCTCCTCAGCAAGCTGCAGTTAAGGTTGCCTAGGAAGTGGTCTAGGAGGTGATACAGTTCCTGCAATAAAGAGATTATCCTCCCAGATGAGAAAAAATTTCAACACCTTGAAGAAGTTTTCTAAGTGTCTGTTGTACTTATTGCAAGTGTACTGCAATAACATGCCTGCAACAAACACACGGGGGAAGATTTTAATAAGGCGGCGGGGGGGATCAATGGGCACGCAGCAAATGCGAATAATAAAAACTTACTGTTCCCTACGCGATCGCGACTTAATTGGTGGCCATTAATCTTGTTTTGGGGTTTGCCATCCGAAAGCTGCGCAGTAGGCGGACTGCGCACCCGCATGAGAGGCTGTCAGCTGCTGCGTCTAGATTTAAAGGGATTTTGCTGGAGCAAGGAGCAAGTAGACACAATGGTGCAGCACAGAGGCAAGGCTGTTCCAAGATTCAGCGATGCCTCACTTGAGGTGCTACTGGCCAGGGTGAGGAGGAGGAGAGAACTATTTTACCCGGCCGACAGGAGGAAGCGCCCTGCCTCTGTCACCAAGAAGGCCTGGCTCGAGATGGCAGAGGAGGTCACCAACAGCAGCAACATATCCCTCACTTGGGTCCAGTGCAGGAAATGTTTCAATGATCTAACTAGATCAACAAAAGTGAGTACTCTTACTGATTCTCCTACATTCCATGTCGCACATCACCACCCCCCCCAATTCATTCTGCACAGCCAAGACTACTCCATCACATCACTCCTCACACCCATTTAAGGCTCATCCTCAACTCACCTTCACTTCCTGAGCACTGTCTCACCTCCCCATTTGTGACCCCACCACTACCACTCACCCCAATCCTCATCCAATGTGATGTCTCTGTCTGATACTCAACCTCTGATGCATCTCTTTCACAGTCAGCCTCACCCAAAGCAATGCATTCATCGGCTGAGTCACCACACACAAGTGAGCACGAGCAGACACTGGTGGCAGGGGAAGTTGTCGAGAGTCCGTGTCGGTGGGCGCACTCCTCTCGAGGCTCTGCTCAGCTGGACGCAGATGCTGAACCCCGGGGGCCATCCTTCAAAAGGAGAATGAACGAGGGACAGCAGCAGATTTGCAAGATACTGGAACAGGTGCCATGCACACTCTCCACAATAGCGCAGAGGATGGAGGAGTCCAACTCCTGCATAAGTGGAATGGTGGCACAGCTAGGTGAGAGAATCTCTGAGCTAGTGTCACAGGGACGTGAAGAACTGTTTGAGCTAGTGTCACAGGGACGTGAAGAACTGTTTGAGATAGTGTCGCAGGGAACTGCGGAAATGTCTGAGATAGTGTCGCAGGTAAGTGCAGGAATGTCTGTGATGGAGAGAAGGCTAGCCTCCATTGAGCTTCAAGCACGGCTCACAAATGAGTCCATTCAGGCCCTGATAATGGCCGCTTAGATTCATGGTGAACAACATTCTGCCGCCTTAAACAGGCAGACAGAAACTTTACAACTGGACTTACAAGGCATCACACATGTCCTCCAAACTGTTCTCCAGCAGGGTGGTAGGAGTGATGTGGGACTGGCCCAAGAGAGGGATGATGGCGAAAGGGGACGCCACTCAAAGCGTTCCCACGTCTCACCCGTTGCGGCCCTTTCACCCAGTACCCGCAATGCTGCCTCCTCTCCAGGTGGCCGAGTCTGCCCCTGCACAGGTGCAGGTGGAGCAGTCTTTGGAAGGACCCTCACGGGCTACAAAACCCAGAGGGCGTAGGATCTAAGGAGTCCGGCCATGGACATGAGCAACCTGCAAGCAACCTCTGCTGCAGCCACAGGGGATGCATCATGTAGAAGTGGTAGGAAGAGAAAGGATTTGTGATCACGAAGGGTATGCACAAGGGTGTCTGACAGGCCGTCATGTTTTTCATTTATATTTGGTTTTTGTTAAAGTCACATTAAATGTTATCGTTCTCACCACTACTGCCACGTCTTGCCTATTCTTTACTGCCTTTTGTGATTGCATCTTTTCATGTGCTTCACCATGAACGGCCACACTTGATGCCACCCAGTGGGTCACTTTACAGTGGGTGTATGTGTAGTTGCAGGACTGTTTTGTGTGGGGTGGGGGTGGTGGCTGTTGTTGGCACTGATCTTTCCAGGTGGTGTGTGGACTGGGCTGTTCTCACCTTGTGATCTTATGAGAACCGTTCACATATGAGTGACTCCCTGGCCTCACAAGCAGCTAGGTGAGCCGTTGATCTGCCCATGGGTTCGTCGTCCTCCTCCTCCTCCTGCTGCTGCTCCTCCTCAATGTTCATTGCAGATGTGGATGCTGGATGAGGATACGGGGCCTCATCAACCGGTACTCCTCTCTATTGCGCCATGTTGTGCAGGATACAACATACTTCTATAATGCGACCCACTCTTGTTAGTGCGTATTGAAGCGCTCCCCCAGAACGATCGAGGTACCGAAATCACACCTTCAGCAGTCCTATCGCATGTTCAATTACAGATCTGGTGACGATGTGGCTGTCATTGTATCGACGCTGTTGCTCGCTGATGGGGTTACTCAGAGGTGTCAGGGAATATCCCTTGTCCCCGAGAGCCAGCCTTTAAGGCTGTTCTGTGCGTGAAAGAGGTCCGGGATGTTGGATTCCCTCAGAATGAACGAATCGTGGCAGCTGCCAGGGAATCTGGCGCACACGTGAAGAAATCTTTTGTGGTGGTCACAAACGAGCTGAGCGTTAATGGAGTGATACCCCTTTCTGTTGATGAACAGTCCTGGCTCGTGTGGAGGTGCTCAGATTGCTATATGCGTGCAATCGATTGCACCCAGTACACGTGGGAAGCCAGCCACAGAGTGGAATCCCACTGCCCTCTCCGTCTGGCTGAGGTCGTCCATGGGGAAGTTGATGTATTGCAAAACAAACCGTCGGTGACCTGCCTTATGCACTTGTGTGCAGATGACTGAGAGACCCTGGCGATGTCACCGGTGGCACCCTGGAATGATCCGGAGGCGAAGAAGTTGAGGGCAGCAGTCACTTTAACAGTGACAGGTAATGAGATGCTGCCAGGCCCAGCTGGCAGCAGCTCGGCATGAAGGAGGCTGCAGATGTCACCTACCACCTGGTGCCTCACTCTCAGCCCCCGTATGCACTGTTCATCTGAGAGGTCCAGGAAGCTTAGCCTTGGTCTATAGACCCTCTGGCGAGGGTAGTGCCTCCTGCGATGTCGCTCCCTCTGTTGTTCCCCTCTGTGCTCTTGTGCAGGTGCCCGTGGCACAGCACTGTGTTGTGGAGCTACAAGTGGCGGAAGTGCACACCATGCCAAGCGAGGATGGTGATGTTCTTCTTCCTCAGATGTAGTGGTGAATGCAGCCATCACGCAGCCCATCCTGATGTCAGTTTGAGGGGGTCCGAAAAGTTGGTAAATATGTGTAAACAGAATAATTCTGAGTGGAAACCAAGAATTTTCAGTCTAAACACCAAGATCTCCCAACCAAAAGTCTGTCGGAGAGAACTGAGTGCCTTGCTGCAATAACTGACCTTTTATCCCATCTGTCAAACAGGGATTTAAATAGCTGCCGGCTGAAACCCGCCAACTTTCCCATCTTTCCCACAGCACGGGAAACACATTGATGCAGCATTGAAATCACTTGCCTTCATTCTAAATTACATTTATTCATTTTTTAACGACTTTAAATAAGTGAATTGCTGGTTTAAATATCGTCCCACTGGCTTTAATTGCTGGCGGGACTTCTGGGTTCGTAAACGGTGCGCACACCCAGGTGGTTCTGGGTCATGCACATCCTTCGACATCTTGGGGCCGGGATTTCTGCCCACTCCTCAAAAAGCCGATTTTCTTTGCCCCCAACGCATCCGGACTTTTGTTTTAAAATCGAGGCCACAGACTTTGCCCTCAACCAGCTGCATACTTACATGGGATGCTTCATTATCTTCCCATCTCCCCACTTTGTCCTTTTTAACACACGCAAAAGGGAAATTCGGACATGACATACTTCTCATCCTCTGTGTAAACCTTTCACTACTCTCAGTGATGGAGGATGAAACCATGACAGACTCCCCCAAGACTGACTTGCATGCTGCATGTTCTTGCACTCTTGTTTAGGGAAGCACATGTACAGGCTCCACATGCACGCTGACGACACCCAGCTCTACCTCACCACCGCCTCCTTCAACCCCACCACTGTCTCTGATTTGTCGCACCGCTTGTCCGACATCCAGTACTGGATGAGCAAGAATTTTCTCCAACTAAATATTGGGAAGACCGAAGCCATGTCTTTGGTCCCCGCCACAAAGTCCATTCCCTAGCCACTAACTCCATCCCTCTCCCTGGCCACTGTCTGAGGTTGAACCAGACCGTTCGCAACCTTAGTTGTCTGTTTGACCCTGAGATGACTTCCGACCACATATCCGCTCCATCACCAAGACCGCCTACTTCCACCTCCATAACAATGCGCGTCTCTGCCCCTGCCTCAGCTTATCTGCTGCTGAAACCCTCATCCATGCCTTTGTTACCTCCAGACTGGACTATTCCAATGCTCTCCTAGCCAGCCTCCCATCTTGCACCCTCTGTAAACTTGAGCTCATCCAAAACTCTGCTGCCTGTATCTTAACTTGCACCAAGTCCTGTTCACCCATCACCTCTGTGCTCGCTGACCAACATTGGCTCCCAGTCCAGGAACGCCTCGATTTTAAAATTCTCATCCTTGTTTTCAAATCCTTCCATGGCCTCGCCCCTCCCTATCTCTGTAACCTCCTCCAGCCTTACAATCCTCCAAGATCTCTGCGCTGCTCCGATTCTTGCCTCTTGTACATCCCTGATTTTAATCGCTCCACCACTGGTGGCCGTGCCTTCAGCTGCCTAGGCCCTAAGCTCTGGAATTCCCTCCCTAAGCTTCTCTGCCTCTCTACCTCTCTCTCTCCCTTTTAGACCCTCCTTAAAACCTACCTCTTTGTCACCTGTCCTAATATCTCCTTATGTGACTCAGTATCAAATTTTATTTGATAATCGCTCCTATGATGTGCCTTGGGACGTTTTACTACATTAAAGGCGCTACATAAATACAAGTTGTTGTTGTTCAAATTCTGCCTGTTTTCCCAATTTCATTTTCCTCATTTGAAATTTATACATTGTGCTTCTGAAATTCTGACTATTACAGAAAAACATCTATTTCCAACTTATTGAATCTCTTCATAATCTTTTAACAAGTTTCCCTTACCCTTCTCTTTTCAAGGGAACAAAGGCCCAGTGTAAACAATTGTTGTATGTAGCTCAGTCCTCCAAGACCTGCTATTAATCTTGTAGCTGCCTGCTGAATCCTTTGTAATAATAATTCACCACCCGAACTGCAGCGGTTCAAGAAGGTGGCTCACCGCCACCATCTCAAGGGCAATTAGGGATGGGCAATAAATGCTGGCCTTGCCAGCGACGCCCACATCCCATGAACAAATAAAGAAAAAATATTCCTTTCGAAGTAAGATGTCCAAAACTGATACTCCAGGTGTAGTCGCACCAAAGCCATGTATAATTTTACTATCAACACTTCTGATTTTTATTTGCTTTCTGTAATATTAAGAACACTAGGCTAATGGTGTTAGTGATCTGACCACCAAATATTCCCAGGTGTTTTTCCTTCCTCTAGAGTGTTGACTGAGTACATTTTCCACATCATTTGAATTCACCTGTATTAAACTGCATCTGCCATTCTTCTGCTCACAAACCTTTCAAAGTATTCAGACATTTTCTCAACATTCAGAATTTTAAGTAAAAAGGTTGTTTTTTTTCGATGTAGAGTAACGTTGTGGAATAAATTCATTTATTATCTTTTTTTCTTTTATAAAGGTGTCAGTTTCTCCATCATCCCTGTTCAATGTTTTGATACATCAATGCCTTCTGAAGTTTTGTCAATAACTTCTGAGTCTGAAAACTTCAACAGATCATCACCAGGTGGAAATGATGTCAGCGCTCTAACCAACTCTCCTATAAGCAATGCAGGCGTTTTTGCTTCATACTCTAGTTCAGATCAGACAGTATTTAGTACAATTGCTCCCACTGAAAAGTTGCAGTCTAACACTACTGCTAACTTTACACAGCCTGGCATACCTGCGAGATCCAGCACTCCAAGCATATTACGCCTTACTCCAAGCTTGCCACCGTTTCATCAAAGCCTGCCAACCATTACTCCAAGTCCGGAACACAGTGCTAAACCAACAAAAGAAAGCACCCCAGATAAAGAAAAAAGAAATGTGCCAAAGCCTGGTACGACTTAATAAATTTCATTTTTTTCACTTCACCAGTTGCTAATGGTCTTTAGCGTCTCAGAAATTTAATATGGAATCACTTCTTCTTCAATTTGTCAGAGTGCTTACGGTTTAAAATGACATGCATTTTTAATATAACTCATTTTTTAAAAATTAAGCAATATAACTCATATTTGATCTGAAAAGTGATGCTTTAAATATACATTCGTATAAGAAATACTGCAGATCTGGGAAAACCATGAATTCAAAAAATTGAAGCTATATTTCTTTAGCTCTAGGTCTGATTTTTGGCTGTTCTGCAATGTTTGGTGTATTGTTTAGTGCTTCACCATTATTCTCCAGTGTTCATTTTTAGGTTTTGTTCAAGATTTGAGCAGCTGGAGTCAAATCACAGAGAAAAAGGCTGTTGTCTTGATAAATGAATGTTTAGGCCTTGTAAGCAGTGCACATTTATTATTGTGTAGCAGACTAGAGAAACACATTAAACAGATGCCCAACCTCATGCACAGTAACTTGTTTTGAATAATGATCTGTGAGTCATGACACTGCTTTATAAATATAAGAAAGATTTTACCAAAACCATTTGCAGATGTAGTTGATATCATATATCACATATACAAATGTAGAATAAGTTACCAACAAAATTAATTAAACATGCAATTATATTCCTTGTCAACTCCTGGAAGTTCTGACTAAAAACCTTATTATTACTGATAGCCATTAGTTGCAAAACCAACTGCTACTAAACAGCTCTTGTTAGCTCTGTTGTGAGATTGAATAGAAATGTTTGTCCAGTTATATGTTGCTAGGGCCAGAAGTCGCTGAATTGTATAATACATTCTCTTGAGACTATTCTCTCGGCACCATGTCCAGCTAATCCCTCCTAAACAATTACTGCTACAAATCTTCCAGCAGCATTTACATTCACCCTAACCATTTTTTTTCTCACAAATGTCTGAGATTATGTTATAAGGCTGCAATATATACTAAAGGGTAGATTTACCAATCCTGTGACGCCACTAAAGAGCCACAGTTAGACGGAGCATGGGTCAGAGATAGGGGTACAGCACTCTATCACTTATTTCTCCAAACCACGCCCTCTTAGCGTGTGGTTCTCTGCTGGGAGTGCGGGGTCACTGGATTTACCCAATAGTCTGCTATTCCTCATAATTTACACAGAATCTCTAGCCCCTATATTATATACAGGATTCCTATTTATTATTTAATGTACGCAAGCTATTAAATTCTCCAGCAAGCTGCAGGGAAATAAAAGCACAATCACCTTTCACCTCAGTCCAAATCATATCACACATTTGTGAGTTGCATGAGGCAATTATTAAGAACATAACAAAGTATGGAGTCTACCTGACTAACCTTCAAAGGAAATGTTTTGCAAAAATAATCCCTAATTCCCAAAAATAACCAAGCAAAAATCCAGAATAAACAGTGAGGAGGATATTAGCAGACTTCAGGAGGACATAGACAGACTGGTGATAAAACAGAAAATGCTGGAGAAGCTCAGCAAGTCAGGCAGCATCGGTGGAGAAAGAAACAGAGTTAACGTTTCAGGTCGAAGACCTTTCGTCAGAACTGGAAGATGCTAAAAGAGTTAAAGTTTTTGAACAAGTACAGAGCCAGGGAAGGTGGGGTGGGGAGGAAAGAACAAAAGGTCTGTGATAGAGTAGAGGGCACGAGTGATTAAATGTCAAAAGGGATGATGGTGTTAGGCAAGGAAGGTGGTAATGGGACAGGTCAAGAAACAAAAGATTGATCAGGAGTAGCTGTAAATGGCAGCAGCAGAACCATTACCAGCACTAGCTGACCGAAAAAATAGGAGCAGCGGTTATGATCTGAAGTTATTGAAATCAACGTTGAGTCTGGAAGGTTGTAAAGTGCCTAAACGAAAGATGAGGTGCTGTTCCTCGAGCTTACATTGAGCTTCATTGGAACAGTGTAAGAGGCAGTGGACAGAGAGGTCAGAGTAGGAGTGGGAAGGGGAATTAAAATGGCAAGCGAGCGGCAGACTGGTGAAATGGGCAGACACATGGCAGATGAGATTTAATGCAGAAAAGTGTGAAATGATGCATTTTGGAAGGAAGAACGAGGAGAGGCAATATAAACTAAATGGTACAATTTTAAAAGGGGTGCAGGAACAGAGAGACCTGAGGGTTTACATACACAAATCCTTGAAGGTGGCAATGAAAGCTGATAAGGCTGTTAAAAAGGCATATGGGGTCCTTGGCTTTATAAATAGAGGCATAGAGTACAAAAGCAAGGAAGTTATGCTCAACCTTTATAAATCATTGGTTAGGCCTCAGCTGGAGTATTGTGTCCAATTCTGGCACCACATTTTAGAAGAAATATCTTGGAGAGGTTGCAGGGGAGATTTACTAGAATGGTCCCAGGGATGAGGGATTTCAGTTAGTGGAGAGAATAGAGAAGCTGGGATTGTTCTTGTTAGAGCAGAGAAGGTTAAGGGGAGATTTAATAGGGGTGTTCAAAACTATGAAGGATTTTGATACAGTAGATAGGGAGAAACACTTTCCACTAGCAGGAGTGTCCGTAACCAGAGGACACAGATTTAAGATAATTGGCAAAAGCAGGATAAGGGGTCGGCCATTTAAGACTGAGATGAGGAGGAATTTCTTCACTCAGAGGGATGTGAATTTTTGGAATTCTGCACCCCAGAGATGTGTGGATGCTAAGTCATTGAATATATTCAAGGCTGAGATAGACAGATTTCTGGACTCTAGGGGAATCAAGGGATATGGGGATCAGGCAGGAAAGTGCAGTTGAGGTTGAAGATCAGCCATGATCTGATTGAACGGCGGAGCAGGCTCGAGGGGCCATGTGGCCTACTCCTCCTCCTATTTCTTATGTTCTTATGTTCTAACCAGGGGGGAGATGAGGAGAAAAAAATTTACACAGTGAGTTGTTACGATCTGGAATGCACTGCCTGGAAGCAGATTCAATAATAACTTTCAAAACGGAATTGGTTATATACTTGAAAAAGAAACATTTGCAGGGCTATGGGAAAAGAGCAGGGGAGTTCGATAGCTTTTTCAAAGACCTGGCACAGGCACAATGGGCTGAATGGCCTCCTTCTACGCTTTAAAATTCTATGATTCTGTAATTTTTCCAACCCCACATCTCCAATATTGAATTTTAGCAAGCTGTTCTCTACAGGTAATAGTGCAGCATCCAACTATAGCAGCACATTAATCCCATGAAGTACTTGATAATCTCATAAGAAAACATTACAAAAAACATATCAAACCATCAATACAAACTTTAATTGGATATATCATATCGAATAACATCTTATATTATTTTTGACAGTCTTTCCTTTTTTGGTCACTCAGTTTTTACATGTGGTTTTCCATCATATGACAAGTATTATTTTTGTATGACTATCACAGCAAAGCTGAGTTGCAATAATGTCCACCAACAATAAGAGAGGAATTCACTGAAAATAATTGTTTTACAAATATGTAACAATCCTGTATTCATTAACCTTTGTTCTGTACAAAGACATTTTGTAAAATCTCCTTTTACTGTTATGGAGTGAATGCCTAAAAGATAAGAACATTTTCCTCACTAGATAGGAGAATTCCAGGTTGAAACTCCATTTCATGTACACTAAATACTAACTATAAACTGAATACCAAAACCTTGAAGAAAGTTACTCTTCCCTGCCCCCTCAAGTTCCTCCTCCAGGAAACAATGTACCTTGCTACTCCCCTTGCCTCCTGGTGCGCCTACTGTCTACCAGCAGGGATTGGTCCTGCCGACCTTACTTTTCATAAGGATTCACCTTCATGCTTTAAAGGGGAAGGTTACTGAAGACAAAGACTATCACCAACAAATATGGACCCAGAGCTATCCCCCTGTACTATACCTGATAGTTATTTACCTACAGAGCTATTATTTTTGTTTCTCTTTTTTAATGAAAAAATGACATGAATGGCCAAGGCCCATAGTGTGGAACACCACCAAAACTGAAAAGAGTAAGAGGTGAGTTCAACCTGGAAATAATGATTAGGCAACACCAACCTTGGGTTTAAAAAAATTCTGAAGACTGTAACAGAAAGTAAAGACTCAGTGTGGTTAGGAGTTCCACCGTTGTGAAGACCTGGGAAATTATGAGCATAAGTGGAAAACTGAGCCTTAATTTCAGTACAGTGATGATGTAGGAAGGAGGAAAAATGTGTGCCACAGTATATTTGCAACTCAAGAGGAAGAAGGGAGGAAAATTCAGAGGCCCACTGACCATATTAGCACTCAGAAAATAAAGAGAGACAAGAAAGGCTGTGGTACAGAGACGTAGCTTGGAAGTTAGAGGTGAAAGAGGGATCACCTATGAAAGTCAAGTTTTAGTTCTTGTAACCTGTTCAGGTTGGGCACATTAAAGACATAAAGTAGATAAGATTAGATGGTGAGGATGACTGAACAGTAAAAAAAAATTTATAAAATGTACATTAGTACATTAGAGAAGGACGTTAATATGATGAAGGAACAAAGTGAAAGAGGGGATAGAGCCCTCAGAAAACCATTACAGCTATTGCACAAATTTGGCCCAACCCGAGCCATTTCCCTGGGTCGGTATTCATTCATTATGCATGGCGAGTTCCTGGTGGGATTCTTGCCGCTATGTGAAAGTCTGCCAGTGTGGGGGTGGAGAATTTTGACTGCTGTAGCAGGGATGCCACTGTAACACCATAATAGGCAGCAGAGGACCTTAAATGGACAGAAGCACCCCAAAGGTGGCATCAAGGCTCTCACTGAATGCCTTGGCTGAGACCAGGACCTTCAGCAAGTAGGTGTTTGGGGCCAGAATGGAGGGTAAGGAGGTTTCTACAAGCTGTCTCCCTCTATTGGGGGAACTTAGCATCTATACATTCGCCTCACATGGCCTACCGCTAGCTTCCACATGACAGCAGTGGAAAGCGATAGTAAGTGGGGTGGATGGGAGGGAAATCCTTCGGCCTCACCCCCACTGCCATTTGCATGTAACTGATAGACAAGGAGTAACCAGCAACAGTCCCATTTGGGGGCAAGGGGAGGGAAATCTGGGTCAGGATGGTGAGGCGGCCGTAGGTCTCCTCAAATTAATTTCCCTTATTCTCTTCCGTAATCCCATCTGATTTCTGGTGGTATCCAGGTGGAGAATCCCCCCACCCATATAGTCTTTAATAAACATAACTTTCCATGAACAGAGAAACCTCGTAAAATGCTCAAAGTTCATAACATACAGTTTCTAAGTTTTTAATCTAAAAAAAAATGTTACGCCTCAAAAATGGTTCAGGAGAGATGTACATTGAGGTACATTGAAACTACAGCACAGAAACAGAGCATTCGGCCCAACTGGTCTATGCCAGCGTTTATGCTCTACACGAGCCTCCTCCCTCCCTACTTCATCTAACCCTATCAGGATACCCTTCTACCCCTTCTATTCCCTTCTCCCTTATGTGCTTATCTAGCTTCCCCTTAAATGCATCTATGCTATTTGCCTCAACTACTCCTTGTGGTAGCGTATGCCACAATCTTACCACTGTTTGGTTAAAGAAGTTTCTCCTGAATTCTCTATTGGTTTTGGACTCCTCCATAAGTGGAAACATTTTCACTACTTCTACCCTACCAAACTCTACCATTATCTTAAAGACCTCTATCAGGTCACCCCTCAGCCTTCTCTTTTCCAGAGAAAAGAGCCCCAGCATGTTCAGCCTTTCCTGATAAGGATATCTTCTTAGTTCTGGTATCAGCTTTGTGAATCTTTTTTGCACCCTCTCCAATGCCTCTATACCCTTTCTATAATATGGAGACCAGAACTGTGGACAATACGCCAAGTGTGGTCTAACCAAGGTTCTATACAAGTTTATCATAACTTCTTTTTCAATTCTATCCCTCTAGAAGTGAACCCCAGTGCTTGATTTGCCTTTTGTATGGCCTTATTAACCTGTGTTGCTACTTTTAGTGATTTGTGTATCTGTACCCCTAGATCCCTTTGATCCTCTATCCCGTTTAGTCTCTTATTATCCAAGCTCTATGTGGCCTCCTTATTCTGCCTACCAAAATGCACCACCTCACGCTTATCTATATTGAAATTCATTTGACAATTACACGCCCATCTGCAAGTTTATTAATGTCTTCTTGCATTTTAACGCATTCTTCCTTTGTATTAACTACAGCCCTCAATTTGGTGTCGTCTGCAAATTTTAAAATTGTACTTCCAATTCCCAAATCCAAATCGTTAATGTAAATTGTGAACAACTGTGGTTCCAGCACCGATCCCTGTGGAACACCACATCCCACCTTTTGCCAGTCTGAGTAGCTACCCTGAACCCCTGCTCTCTGTTTTTTAACTGAATATATATTATGAGATGGTTGACTAAAAATCCATTATCTATAAACAATCTGTTTTCTTTTAAAATCTATTCTAATCATCAACAAAGAACCCATAATAAGGGTTGTTAGTGTTCACATGTGCTGCCTCTCACAAAATAGTTTTGTTGCTGTTCACATTTGCTGACTTTGCTATTTGCTTTTTGTGAGTTCATAACAGAAAAGCACAATTGTAATATATTTATAGAAAGTCATTTAGAGAAAGCAAGGAAACTCTCAACTCTTTGCAGAATGAGGGGGAAATACCCTTCTATCGATCAACTCCTGTTGATGTATAGATTTCATGCTGGGAAATTCTGCAAACTGCACATGCTTAGAATGTGCAGATTGCATGAATTTGGACTGTGAGTTCAGAACTAGAGGACTCAAGCACAAAATTAATGTCTGAAGCAAGTCTAGAGATTAGAATTATTCCACAAGGTAGTAGATATGTAGAATAGACTTCTAACAAAATCAATTAATTCTATGTCAATTAACTCCTTTAAACAAGAACTGGAAAATATCTTGTTCAGAATGAGATTCAAGATTTTACGAATAAATATAGATAGATGTTAAACATGTTGATTCTTGAACTGCGGAGACCATGGAAATGACATGTCAATAAAACCAGACAGTCAAAGATGACTGTAAAGTTAGAAGGATATTCTGGAGTTGAATTCAATTTACCATTGAGACCATTGAGACCATTTGCAGAATGTTTCCTCAAGAGACAGAGTTGGTTGGAAAGAGTCCATGAAATAACAAATTGTATATGGAATGAACAGGTGTGATGCACCAAATGGAATTATTCTCATTCCATGCTTTCAAATAGGAGAAACTTAATAAGACCAATGTTCCTCTCCCTGTACCCAACTCCTAGGCACAAGTCATGATGCCTGACTTGAGCTGAATGCATCCATGTTTGCAGGGTGAGGACATTATTTTAAGAAGTACGCTCTGGGGCATCAAGTAGCCCCTTAGAAGAGCCTTGTGCGTGGAAATGGATGTACAAATGCAACCAGTGCTGCAGGTCTGAGAGGTCTGCAGCAGCTCTGCAGCAGATAATGGCATTGGTTTCAAGGCCTTCTAGGTGCTGTCCAAAAACAACTTCCAGAAAGTCTTCACCTCCCATTGTCCTTGAAAGAAAAATGGACTTATCTTTTACTTGGGAAAGACTTCAGGACTTTGCTGCCTGCCCCTCATTAATGGAACTGGGCACAGGGCCTATGGCCCACTTCTTCTGGTCACCCCTCAAAATGGGAGCACTTCCAGCGATAGTGGGAGGAAAATGAAGCAGGAGTTGTAGTTACAACCCCCCTCCCCCCACTGCTTCATTATCATATCTGCCATTCGTTTGCACCCGAGTCCCCTATATCCTTCTTATGTAGTGAAGCCAGTCCTGTACTATAATGATGGCACACACAGTAAAGTTCTTCATCATTAAAAACATTCTGACCTGGTTGTGCTCAGCAGTAAAAACTGGCAAATCACTTATCTCCTTCTGATTTATAAAATTGTGACACTATCGGAGAAATTTTATTTGCCTGATTTATGGATTGTTTGAGTCAGAATCATAACATGACATTTAATTTTCTAGGAGCTCTTGTCGCTGTCATCACCATTGTCGTTATAATAGTTTTTATCGTTATAATTGTGGTATTAATCATCTTCAATCGAAGGGGAAAAGTAAGTTCAGTTTTTTTCTATTTAAAGTTTTGTTTCCATGTTATGGCAGTTTGAATAACTTTTTCCTCTCTGTAGGTTCCCCCAGAACATTGCATCATTCCCCATCTGAGAAAGTGGGCAGATGTCCTGTTCCCAGACCGCCACCTATCCCACTATTGATTCAGCCAGTCCATGACCAACTTCCACAAGTCAACTGGCCCTCTCATTTCCCCTCCTTTTTCCTCCATCTATTCTAGGCAGACAGTTCAGTGTAGTAGTGAGGGCGTGCTGCATTGTTGGAGGTTCTGTCTTTCAGATGAGACATTAAATTGAGGCCTCATTTGAATGTTCAAGTCGATGTAAAAGAACCCATGACATGATGACATGGAAGTTCTCCCATGTCCGAGCCAACAATTTTCCCTCAACCAACAGCATCAAAACAGATTAATTAGTAATGTCTGTCATTTGTTGTTAATGGGACCTTGCAATGTGCAAATTGGCTGCTGGGTTTGCCTGCATAACAACAGTGACTACACCAAAAATAATTCATAGGCTGTAAAGCACTTTGGCAATGTCATGAGAATGTGAAAGGTGCTATATAAATGTAAACTCTTTTTTTCCACTGAGCCCCTGCCTATGCTCCACTTGGGTGCACACTGTTATTTGGCTGTGCTCACAACTTCTCTACCACTCAGCACCTCCCGTGGTTGCTTGTTTAAAACTGAGAACTCACAGTGTCAGCAAACGCTACCCTATATCACCACTTCACTGCTCCACTCGGCTCCATTGATTAACCATATTTGATGCAAATGTTGACAGAGATGTACATTAACCCTGTGAGAAGACAACTATATAACAAAATATTTAGTGTGGAAAAGACTTAATAGGAAATATTACTAGCTGGACATTGTTGCACTTAATTATCCTAAGCTGTCAGCTTGGCTCAGTTAGTAGCACTTTCACTTTGGAGTTAGAAGGTTGGTTGTTCAAGCTCCACTATGGACATGACTGCCTAATCTAGGTCGACACTCCAGCGCAGTATTGAGGGAATGTTGCATTGTCGGAGGTACCGCCTTTTAGCACTGGCGTAAGGGACAAGAAGACGAGATGCAGCTATGCGTTGGGGCTGGAAGGTTGGGACCTACTGGCTGCCAATAGAGATCAGCAGCAAATACCGACCCAATTGAACTTTAAGATTGTAGGGGGGTGATTTCAAAAACTAAAACAGTGATCACCTTTAGCTCTTCAGCTTGCCCTGGGACCTCCACAGACCCTCCAGTCAGTGGTAGTGCAGGAGCAGGCTGCACGGCCATGTTCTTCAGCACTTCTGCCCTGTGGTGCCATCCAAGTGGACAAGCAGGAAAATGAGGTGGGATGCCAGGAAAGCCTCCTCCCACCTCGTTTACATGTCTCTGTCTGGCCTGGGCATACTTCAGACCGTGCTCCCACATCCCCGCCTCCCACCCCCCTTGAAAAACCTCAAAAATCCTCAGGGAATGTAAACGAGTTGAAGTCCTGGAAACCTGGGTCTCTGCTTCATTTTCCGTACTTTGCGCCCAGAGAACGGGGTGATGCCTGAGGGTAAAGGTCAGGATAATTCATCCTAGTAACTGCAACCAATGACAAGTTCCAGAAGTAATCTATTGCTGGGAAATTTTTAATGTTTTTAACGTTTTGTTAGTTAAGAGCCAACTGCCCCATCAGTTCTTTGTTACCATTAAAATTCAACTTGCTTTTTGGACGGCCAGTGATTTAGAGCCAGAGGCATAAATCAGTTCCGATGAACAATACACCCTAAGCAGATTTCACTCCCTATGGCATAACAAAGCCCTTTACCTCAACAACAACAATAACAACTTGCATTTATATAGAGCCTTTAAAGTAGTAAAACGTCCCAAGGCACTTCACAGGAGTGATTATCAAACAAAATTTGACAACAAGCCACATAAGGGAGATATTAGGACAGGTGACCAAAAGCTTGGTCAAAGAGGTAGGTTTTAAGGAGCGTTTTAAAGGAGGAGAGAGCGGTAGAGAGGTGGAGAGGTTTAGGGAGGGAATTCCAGAGCTTAGGGCCTAGGCAGCTGAAGGCACGGCTGCCAATGGTGGAGCGAATAAAATCGGGGATGCAGAAGAGGCAAGAGTTGGAGGAGCACAGAGATCTCTGAGGGTTGTAGGGCTGGAGGAGGTTACAGAGATAGGGAGGGGCGAGGTCATGGAGGGATTTGAAAACAAGGATGAGAATTTTAAAATTGACGCGATCCCAGACCGTGAGCCAATGTAGGTCAGTGAGCACAGGCGTGATGGAAGAAGGGGTCTTGGTGCGAGTTAGGATACGGGCAGCAAAGTTTTGGATGAGCTCAAGTTTATGGAGGGTGGAAGATGGGAGGCCGGCCAGGAGAGCATTGGAATAGTCCAGTCTGGAGGTAACAAAGGTATGGATGAGGGTTTCAGTAGCAGATGAGCTGAGGCAGGGGCGTAGATGCGCGATGTTATAGAGGTGGAATTAGGCGGACTTGGTGATGGAGCGGATATGTGGTCAGACGCTCATCTCAGGGTCAAATAGGACGTCAAGGTTGCAAGCAGTTTGATTCAGCCTCAGACAGTGGCCAGGGAGAGGGATGGAGTCGATGGCTAGGGAACAGAGTTTGTGGTGGGAACTGAAGACAATGTCTTCAATCTTCCCAATATTTAGTTGGAGCAAATTTTTGCCTATGCAGTACTGGATGTCAGACAAAGCAGTGTGACAAATCAGAGACAGTGGAGGGGTCAAGGGAGGTGGTGGTGAGGTAGAGCTGGGTGTCGTCAGCGTACATGTGGAACCTGATGTGTTTTCGAATGATGTCACCGAGGGGCAGCATGTAGTTGAGAAATGGGGGGGGGGGTGCAAGGATAGATCCTTGATGGGTTCCAGAGGTAACGGTGCAGGAGCAGGAAGAGAAACCATTGCAGGTGATTCTCTGGCTACACCCAGCTGGACGACGGAGGAGAGGCGTTGGAGGAGGATGTTGTGGTCAACCATGTCAAAGGCTGCAGAAAGGTCGTGACAGATGAGGAGGGATAGTTTACCATGGTCACAGTCACATAGGATGTCATTTGTGATTTTGATAAGGTCCGTTTCAGTATTGAGGCAGGGGCGGAAACCTGATTGGAGGGATTCAAACATGGAGTTGCGGGAAAGAGGGAAACAGATTTTGGAGGCAACAACGCATTCAAGGACTTTGGAGAGGAAAGGGAGGTTGGAGATGGGGCAATAGTTTGCAAGGACAGGGGGGTCAAGGGTAGGTTTTTTCAGGAGGGTAGTGATGATGGGGAGGGGGACAGTACCTGAGGAGAGGGAACCATTAACAATATCAGCTAACATGGGGGCCAGGATGTGAAGTTGGGTGGTCAGCAGTTTGATGGGAATAGGGTTGAGGGAGCAGGAGGTGGGTCTCATGGTCAAGGTGAGCTCAGAGGATGTGTGAGGGGAGATAGGAGAGAAACTAAAGAAAGATGCTAGGGCGAGAGCAGGGGGGATCTGTATGGGACATTTGGCTTGGTGGGCTGGGGAAGGGAGGGAAGCGGCAAAGGCAGCTGAATGGATGGTCTCAATCTTAGTGACAAATAGTCCATGAGCTCACCACACTTGTTGTTGGAGGTGAGGGTGGAGGAGGCAGGGGAAAGGGGTTTAAGAAGACAGTTTGTAGTGAAGAGAACCCAGGGGTTATCTTTGCATTCCAGGCTGATCCTGGATTAGTGAGCAGTTTTGGCAGAGGAGAGCAGGACATGATAGTGCTTTATGTGGTCCGGCCAGATCTGGTGATGAATGGCTAAACCAGCTGTCCGTCATAAACGTTCAAGTCTGCATCCGTTGGACTTAAGGGAGCGGAGATGAGGGCCGTACCAAGGGGAATGACCAAAGTGAGAGAGAGTAATGGTTTTAATGGAGACAAGGACATCAAAGGTGGGGGTGAGGATGTGATTGTGCTGATTGGTAGCTGTAGAAATATCGTGGTGCATGGAGGGCCAAAGGCTAGACAGTTGGGAATTTGAAAGTGCCATTGCAAGTGACTTGGGGGGAGAGTTTTTTCCAGGGCAAACACAGAAGGAAGTGGGGTTGTGGGGGGAGGGGGGGGCGCGGGGAAGGGCAATGTGGGTGGAGAGGGATAAAAGGAAGTGATTAGAGATGGCCTTTTCTGTGATTGACACAATAGGAGTAGAGAGGACAAGTAAGATCACAAGGTCGAGGGGGTGGCCATAAAAATGGGTAGGGGAGTTTATATGGAGGGAGAGATTAAGAGAGGATAGGAGGGCAGTGAATTCAGAGGAGAGAGAGCATGATGAGTTGAGATGAAGGTTGAAATAACCGAGGATGAGAAGTTGCTTGGTGCAAAGGTTGAGGGAGGAAAGCAGTGAAGATATCTCGGTGAGAAACTTGGTGTGGTTCTTGGGTGGGCGGTAGAGAATGAGGAATTTAAAGGAGAGGTGAGAGGGATGGAACAAGGTGAGATGCTCAAAGGAGGAGAATGTGCCAGAAGAGTAGGGGGACAGACCAATGTGTGATTTGGTGATAAGGGCCACATCGCCACTGCAGTTATATGGGTGGGGCAAGTGGTGGAAGATATAGCCAGGCAGGGAGGCTTCATTAAGGGGGAAGGTGTCATCACTCATCAGTCACGTTTCGACAATGATATGATGTCGATGCAATCATCCACAATAAGCTCATGGATGGCAAGGACCTTGCTCACAAGTGACTGGACACTCTGGAGGGAGATGCGGAGAGGGGCAGTGATAGCTGATCTGCTAGCAGAGTGCACAGGGTCAGCACTGGGAGGAGTGAGTGGGATGGGAAGGAGATTTGCAAGATTAGTCCCCAGCGGGCGTCCTGGGCGTGAGGTCAGTGGGATAGTACGATGGGGCAGCTTGTAAGGAGGCAGCGACGAGTACCGCGATGATCCCTTAGGAGGATGCCAAGAGAGGCACAGAGGGAAGCTGTAGGCTTACCTAAGAGGGAGTCAAGTGTGAGGCGGCGGCAGGAGAGTAGGAAGGTCGAGGAGTGCTGAAGGGTTGGGGTAGGGATTTGGGGGGGGTGCAGAGTACCCGAGAGGGGAGAAATGAAAGGAGGCATGATGACAGGAGAGATAGGACTATCAGGGATAAAGAGAAAAGAAGAAAAAAGGTGAAAAAAGGGGAAATAGAAGCGATGGGCTCGAGACCAGAGCGACAGCCAAAACGTGCACGCGAGTGGACACAGGGAAACTCAAGCTATATAGGCGTGGTTACGTAGCAAGATTGGGATAGGTATATCCTGGTAATAAACAGGGAATAGAGAGGAAACAATAGGAGGGAGTCCATAGTTAAAGTCAGAGGTCCAGTGGTGGGATAAAGTTGATGTAGATAGGGTGGAGTCAGCTTGGAGCATTTTTGAACTGATGTCCAGGTTCAGAGACAGGTGTGGAGGACGAGTGAGTTAAGAAGCTATTTGAAGGGTAGAGCATCAGAGGACACACTGCTGGAGGTATTTCTGTGGGAATGAAGAGCCAGGAGGTGTGCAGAATCGATTACGGGGCAGAAAAACTGTGGCCAAGTAGAAGGTCACTATAAGATCCAGAAGCGGAGAAGAAATGGACTATGGGCCAGCAGAGTGAATTTCTGGCCAGGAACCACGCTACAGCAAAATAAAGCTGGAAAACCAGTAGAACCAGTATATCAGTCATAAGCTCAGCAGGTAACAGCAGCGGTGGGGGTTGGGCTGGAGGCTAGACAAAGTTACCTTAAAACTTAAGCAACTGAATAGCAGATTAGAGTCACAGTAGCTGAGTCTTGCAATGTAGTCCAATGGAGTTGTCCGAGTCTCAGTCCAAAATCCCCATTTTTGCTACTGATTCCTTAAGCAGTGGATCATTTTATTAAGGGATCAGGCTTTACTTTGAATTTTTTAGGGAAAGGTAATTGGATTTACAGATGAGAAAATGAACAGCAAGTTATATGAATGATTTAACATGTGGATTTTCCTCTGCAGAGTGCATCATATTACACAGAAACAAGCCATGAACTTGGCGTACCAATGAACGAAGTATGTGCAGAAACTCCAAATACATAAGGAAAAAATGCAACTAACATTAGTGGGAGGCACTCATAGAACTGATTAGTTTTCATTGTGAACAATTAAAGGGAATTGCAAGGAAGGTATTTTAATGACCTAAAATTCTGAAATTGATTATATTGATGAACATTTTATGTTGATAATTGTGTTTATTTGCATAATGTTTTTTCAAAGAAAATTACTTTTTAAAAACTGTTTCTAGTTTTATAAGTATGTGGTTTATGCTGAGCTTATTAATAGCATTGAGCAGTCATATGTAATAAACCAGGCAAGTTAGAAAGTAACCATATTTACAGATTATTGACTGATATGATTTGAAAACAATGGCAGATTATGGGCAAAGGTGAGGCCCTTCTACCATCTGCCTAAAATGCTCAGACTCGATCTCAGTCAATAATAGTTTTCTAATCTATCACATTAGTTAGCTTTTTATCTCTTTAATTTATTTTATAATACAACAGTGATCGCCACAGTGACAATTCATACTCCTCTCGTTGAAACTGACGGGAGTGATAACTGTAAATATCACCCTGGCTGAAGCAAAGTGTATTTGTTCTCCCTCACACACTCCCACTGTTAGTCAATGGACATGTTTGAGAGGTTATATAAAGCCATAAAGGAATGAAGATGCAAGGAAAATCTTAGTAGAATCATAGAAAATAGGAGTAGGCCATTCAGCCCTTCAAGCCTGCTCCGCCATTCAATATGAACATAGCTGATCCTCTATCTCAACACCATATTCCCGCTCTCTCCCCATACCCCTTGATGCCTTTTGTGTCTAGAAATCTATCTGGCTCCTTCTTAAATATATTCAGTGACTTGGCCTCCACAGCCTTCTGTAGTAGAGAATTCCACAGGTTCACCACCCTCTGAGTGAAGAAATTTCTCATCTCAGTCCTAAATGTCCTACCCCGTATCCTGAAACTGTGACCCCTCGTCCTGGACCCCCCCCCCCCCCCCAGCAAGGGAAACATCCTCGCTGCATCCAGTCTGTCTAGCCCTGTCAGAATTTTGTGTTTTAATGAGATCCCCTCTCATTCTTCTAAACTCGAGTGAATACAGGCTGAGTCGACCCAATCTCTCCTCATACGACAGTCCTGCCATCCCAGGAATCAGTCTGGTGAACCTTCGTTGCACTCCCTCTATGGCAAGTATATCCTTTCTTAGGTAAGGAGACCAAAACTGCACACAATACTCCAGGTGTGGTCTCACCAAGGCCCTGTATAATTGCAGTAAGACATCCTTGCTCCTGTACTCAAATCCTCTTGCAATGAAGGCCAACATACCATTCGTTTAATTTTGTCTGTGTAAACAAGAGTTACAGGCAAGTGGGTTCACTAAAGAATAATTTTTTGAGCTGTATATCATTGCCTTCACTCAGCTAGAGTGCTTTTTAAGATCATTTCTACTTAATCACAAAAATAAATTCTGTTGGTTATTTTAAGCTATCTTTATTCTACACTTTTGGCATTGGTGTGATGTATTTACCACTACCTCTCCACAATTTGGAAAATATCACCGGTAGTGAGACCACCTCCAAGCAAATTGCTCTTAAGACCTCTGCCTGAGCTGCTGTTCAATGCAAATAATAATCAGGAGAGATGTAAAACGGGCTGCCGACTCGATATCACCCGTTTTACATTATCGCACCAAATCCAGATTTACCTCCATGTGTCCAAGATCAGAGAAAGGTGAGAGTGAAGCTAGCTCAGATATCATCGCTCATGCGTAAGGTGGGTTCAGCCAAAATTGAAGATTCAAGTGGAACAAATAACCACGCTGTCAAAAGGGGGTTCATCGACTCGATGTTTTAGAAGCTAACACCCGCGTCCCAGGAAAGGAAGGAGATTGTCTCATGCCACTTATAAAGATAGGGTCTGAAACATCCAAAACTGTTGATTTGTCAGCTATCTAGGGTTTTAACCCTAAAATAACTTCACCAGCTGTAATAATCTCAAACTCTGGTCACTGCTATAATTAATACTCAGCGTCTATTAATGTTGATTTCTAGTGATACACTGAATTGCCTGTATAACTTCATCTACTAATTTTATTAAATACTCTGTTCATTAATGATTTGCTATTCAATTACTGGATAACTCTGACTACATCTATTTATAGCTACTATGTATTTGTGTACCTAACTAACTGTAAATTGTGATTTTGTAATCAATAAACGGTCTTATAGTGCATGACCAGTTGTCTAACGTCTTCCTTGATGATTCAGCAAGAAAGGGTTAATTCATTCACTCAGCAGCTTGTAAGTATCCTAGTCAAGGTTTAAAGACAGCAACTTAAATTTAATCTGAATGGTTAGCGTTAAGGACCATTCAGCGAGCCGACTCAGGCATCACTCACTCCTAGACATAAAATAGGATGGTAAAACCCCAAGTGGTTCCTTAGCGAGGAAAAAAGGTAAGGTTCCTTGGCATATATTTCACTAGCAGAAAAGGTTGTATGAAAGAATCTATTTTATTTTAAGGATTTCATTTCGTGGTTAAAGACTGTCGCTTTAGAAATTTGCTGTAACCATCAGGTTAGAGGTTACAGATGGTGATAGATACAATTCTGCTGCTGGTGATAGTCCACCATGCCTCATGCATGCCCAGTTTTGGGCTGCTAGATCGGTCCTTAGCTTGTCCCACATAATGTGGTAGAGGTGTCCTCACTGTGGAGATGAGACTATGTCTTCACAAGGACTGTGCAATGGTCACTCCTACCAATGTTGTTGTGGACAGTTGTGTCTGGCAGATAGGTTGGTGAGAACGAGGTTAAGTAGATTACTCTTCTTGTAGGTTATCTCACCTACAGAACTCAGCCAGCTTGGTCAGTCGTATGGACATTGAAATCCCCCACTTATTAAAGTTTATTCTCGGCCGTTACTTTCCTCAGTGCTTCCTCCAAGTGCTGTTGAATATGTGGGAGTCCTAATTCATTAGTTATGGGGTAACAATGGGTGATCAGCAGTAAGCTACTATGCCTTTGAGTAGGTGACTGCTTTGCTTATCACCTATCACTTCCGTTCCATCTGCAATTGCAGCCACGAGCTCTCTGTCAATTGACACTTCAATTCCCATCGCACTCCCACTCTGACCTTGATCTTCTACACTGTTCTAATGAAATGCAACACAAGCTCATGGAACAGCACCTTATATTTCCATTAGACACTTTTCAGCCCTCTGGCCTTAATATTGACTTCAATAACTTCAGACCATACCCATCTCTTTGGTGAGTAGTGGTAGTAGTGTGAGATGGATGTGCCAGCATTCTGGGAGTGGGGGGGGAGGGGAATCCTCCACCAGAACATTATACTGGCAGGGCATTCTGCATCTTTGGTGATGGCTGCTTTTATCTTCTCTCAGGCTCCTAGGCTGCTGGAATCCGCTCTGCTTTGCCAGTTTTTCATGTTCCCATTTCTACCGTCCATGGGTCCAATATACTTCTTATAATGAGTGCCCAGAACTGCATCCAATACTCCAAATGTAGCCTAACCAATATATTGTACAAATTCAACATTACTTCCTTACTTCTATATTCAATGCCCCACTGCAGAATCCTACACGCATTTATGATTGCCCTTTTTACCAGCAGTCCCACCTTTAAAGATCTATATACTGGAAAATTGCAGGGTGTCCGGAAAGCTCCCTTATCCTAACAGGCTGTATGAATATGTTATTGACTGGGTCTGAACTATTTATTAAAGATCACTTCCAGATAGTGCTCCTAAGTTTCATAAAACATTTTATTTACACCAGAGGCAGCTCTGTAGGCTACAGCTAGATAACAACAACTTGCATTTTTATAGCACTTTCAAAATAGTAACATGCCAAGGTGCTTCACAGGTGCGTTATTAAACAAAGTTTGGCATCAAGCCACATAAGGAGATATTAGGACTGGTGATCAACAGTTTGGTCAAAGAGGTAGGTTTTAAAGAAGGTCTTAAAAGGAGGCGAGGTAGAGAGGCAGAGGGGTTTAGGGAAGGAATTCCAGAGCTTAGGGCCCAGGGGGCTGAAGACACGGCCGTCAATGGTGGAGCCTGAAAACTGAGGATGCGCAAGGGGCCAGAATTGAAGGAGCACAGAGAACTCAGAGGATTGTAGGGCTGGAGGAGATTACAGAGATAGGGAGGGGCGAGGGCATGGAAGGATTTGAAAACAAGGATGAGAATTTTAAAATTGACGCGTTGCTTGACCGAGTCTAGAGGTAACAAAGGCATGGATGAGGGTTTCAGCAGCAGATGAGCTGAGGCAGGGGCAGGGACGGGCAATGTTACCGTACCTATCCTTGGATTATAGTGTACTCTCATGCTAAAGGCAGGGGAGATTGTCCGTTTATATGGCCAGTGGGAAATCAGCAGCTCGGAATTCAGGTAATAATCATCCTTGCTGGCTCTTTGCTCCTGTGTTAGCAGCATGGGTGGTGGAACAACAGACCTTAAATTGGGTTCAAGGAGGAAGTAAACAGGATCACATCAACAAATGGGATTCAGAGTTATTAGAAATTCACCAAGGGAAAAATACTGTGGATAGGTGGGCTAGATGGACCAAAGGTCTTCTCCTGCCAACTGTTAGTATATATGTCTATCAGTACAGTTGGTCCACCTGTTGTAACAGAACTTAAAGGCCGTGGAACATTGACCAAATAGTTGGTCAACAGCATGAAGTTTGGTACATCATGACCCTATGAACCTCTAGGTAGAAGCTCCTTTCAGGAGATTTATGAATAAATCCCAAAGAATAGTAATTGTGGGTAACTTTGTGCTTGCACTTACTGGAAATAGCGTTGAGCCTGCTACAAACTCATTTACTTACAACCCATACAGGGGAGGGAGAAAAACTTTCATTGCCTATCTGTACTGTATTTGAACCCAGGTACGAAAAGAGTACATTAATCCATCACTGCCCCCAGTTAGCCTCATTTCAGCCACTTTCAGTGCATTGCTGAATATCAATCACCTGAATTTGTCTCAAAAACAGACAGATCATGTGATTACTGTATTCCTAAAAAAACCTCAACATTCCATTTCCTATCATGTGACATTGCTATCACCTGTATTCTTGAATAAATAAATACACCAAAAAAGGAACAAATAATTTTGCTTTATTGATCTAAAGTATTCTAAATTTCTAATGCAGATATTGGTTACCTGAACTAGTCAAACAATTGCACAGTGAAAGCATTCACCTTTAAATATATGATCTTTATATCACAGTAAAAAAATACATAAAATATACTTTGTAAAACAAACATCAAAATAACAACAATGCATCTTCAGGAAACACATTATTGTAAATTCATACACCTAATGCAGATTTTATAAACTAAAGCCTGACTCAAGATCTCCAACTAAACCACTTGGTAATGAACATATTTCATATTTAGAAAAATGGATATGAGAGTCAGTTAATTTAAATCATTTCACAGTTTTCCATGCTCTCCAAAAGTGCCTTTCGGAATGGGTTTGCAAATCAAAGTCAAGCCTTCTTATAGGACAGTCTATCAAATACAAGGTTCAGCCGCATTACTAAAGAAATCGAAAACTATTTGAGAAAAGCATTTCCACTTTTAGTGCATAATGAAATTAATTTTATTTGTGTATTAAGATTGCTGCATCATTCTTCACAATCTGCAATATTGCTATCATATCACCAGCTTCGCTTGTACAACACACAAATAGGTTTGCACCCAAATATCTTCAGTGAGTAATGACTTTACGTACATAGTTCTTTGTAGGCTACTACTGTGCTTCTGAAACATATTCTTAGTTTTTGTCAATTCAACGTCTTTTTGTATGGAACCTGTGCTACCCAAATCAGTATACTGAAGTACACTATCACTGCCACCTTTTCATTCCAGCAACAATGACTAGGCTGAATTCATGAACTTCATCTTGTGTACACTCTGTTAAGGTATCCCAAGGTAAGCTTTATATGTGTAGTCTGTATTTTCTGCTGATATGCTTTCAAACATAATTGGAATGGCACTGCAGAGCTGCTATGTTCATGCTCGACATAGCAGCCTGGCTCCAACTTTTCAAATTCAGGCAAGTGCACGTGAAATGTGGATGCAACCAAAAACTTGCATTACTATTGCCTAGAAACATGACTGGTTAAAGGTTCCTGCCGACGTGAATCAGGCATTCATTTAAACTAGACTAGCATCAATATTATTTTGGTATTATCCTATGGGCGCAAATAAATTTTAAATGGTTTGCCAATATCTGGGAATTTGGTGGTGGGGGAGAAGAGGAGTTATTAAACTCTCAGATTTACTCTGGAGTAAAATTCATGTCAGATTCTTGCATGAAAATACCAGGTTAACTGAGATTAAACTCAACTGATATTTTCAGCACTGACTTAACAAATGGTAGAAACAGTAGAAATGTTGAGGAAACAATAATGACCTTACAAGTCCCAAAAAGCCTAAAGGAATTAAAAATCTTATTCCAAATGAATCCCCCAAATTGTTGCTTCCATACATTGACACTTTCCAAGTCTAACATAGTCATTTTATTTTTTTTTAATCAATTACTCAGATCAGTTTCCATGCAATTATTTAGTAATAGTCACTAACCAAACTGTAGTTACTTCAAATCAAAACTCCAATATATAGCATATGCAGGCATTGCAACTTTATGAGTGCTGCCCCACAGCATTGCCTGATTTCTATTTACACTCATTAAGTTATTTCTCTGCTCCTATAGTTGCAATCTTATGATGGAGCTGAAAATCCAGATTTTACCAGGTTTACACACATACAAGTGGACCTCAAATAATATCAACTTAGAATATAACTTAAAGTTGATTGATTCAACACGTGTAAATAGGGTAGCTTAACTCAGAGTAGTATAACACTTCCAATTCTGGATAAATGCACAGAAATTGAATAGACTAAAATCTGCCTAAATGCATCCTGTGTAAATGCTGCAGCTTATTTTTAAGTTGGTACAAGAATAAAAATCACCTTAAAGCTTAACTGACATTTCTAGCACACAAACAAAATAACTAAGATTTCACAACAGGATAACCGTGCTTAGTCTAGAATTTAAAAAAAAATACCATATCGCTGTTTCTAGCTTATCACATATAAACTGGGGCAGTTATTCAAGGATACTCAGGCAGGACAAGATAGCTGATGCTACATTTTCCATAACACGGTAGTTTCAGTTCTTCTGATTTGTTTTTGTTTGCTTTTGGCAACAAGGCTTGTACATTTTAGTAAGTATACTATTGCTTGTATATACAATGTTGTAAACCCTGCCAAGGAATTAAAAAAATTCACCCACATATAGGCTAACGCAAAACCAATCTGCTTCAATGCCTCTAGTTCATTGTACACATTTAAAAGGGCATTTATTGGGTACTAGTCACAAATGAATGTCAGTTAATTTGTCGGCCTATTCAGGTTCTTTCTTCCCCATAAGCAAAGGGGAGGAAAGTATTAATCTACAGGCTCCATGGGCTTGATCACTCCACAATATTCCGTTTATTTCTGTTATTACTAAGTATAGTGGACCTTCTTCAGAGTCACAATCATTTACTGAATCAGTTCAGTCCATAAGCAGAAGCCACACAAGATCTGATTAAAAATAAGCCAACATTTCATGCTTTGAAAAATGTTAAGATACAATCTGTAAGTAATTAGACACACAGTCACATTTGTCAACATTTGAATCCTGACAACAGGCTTGAAAAGTGCATTCAAATAGGTCTTCGACTTTGCAAATATTTAGTTGCATTAATACTTATTCAGCAGTCATTTATAGTTTTCAACATGCACATTTATCATTATCAATTTATCTGTGTGCATTAGTCATTGATGAAAGCATTGTGAACCATCTCTTTGGTCCTGTTGAGCCACTAGCTTAAATAATCTGCACTTGTACAAATTTTACCAGGTGGGCATCATATCTGGGAACCATATCCTTCCTAGATAATTGGAAACCTCCCAGTGGATTTGCTCCAAGTTATATTTCTGATCTGGTATCAGCACTTCCTCCATGATGGATAGCTGAGTCAGCCGTCCTCCACACATCTTCACAAACTCCACCAACGCACTGCAAGAAATCTCACATTCACCCAGACCCACGGCAGTTAGGTTTTTGCAACGCTCTGCAATGCGGATCAGTTCGTCGTCCAGAGGCTGAAGACCATTTGCACAGACTACCAGTTCGATCAATCTTGGGCAGTTCATTCCAATACGACCCAAAATCTCCTTACTGACTGCATGGCCAAAATAGATGTGCGTGACTGGAGTTTCATCACAGAAAAATGGGTCAAACTCTTCTTCATACAGAAAGAAGTACATGACGATGTTGACTTTTGGAGAGTGTTTCACAAGAGCATCCCAGCTACACATTTTGATTCTGTGGAACTGGGTCTGTCCAGGGTTCTCACTCACCACATCGATGCGAAGGTGTTCCAGATGAACGTGCTTCTCGCTGGATAAAGCTAACAGCAACTCATCGTTCAGAAGGTAATAGCTTAGTGCCAGCTCTCTGAGGCCATGGCACTGATCTGCCACACAAAGGACACCTGTAGAGGAAATAAAATTTAATACCAATGTTCCATATGACTAACAAAAATGCACAGTCAATATAAAAATAAATTTACAAATTAGGCACTGGTAATTTGAACTAGATGGTCAAGAGGGCCAGGATGATTATATTTTTTCCACTTTATAGACTTAGGACGAAATTCTCCTTTCTCTGCTAACCAAGTGTTTCAAGCGAAATGAGCTTTGGCAATTTCATTTCAGTTCATGGTGGGAATAGCCCATATTCTCAAACAAAATTAGCAATCGCCCCGAGATACAAATAGAGACTAGCAATGGAAATGTCACTTTAGTGCAAAAGGGGTGTTTTCTGAAGTTATCATTATTCATAAATATTTACATCAATTTTATTTATTTGTGCAATTAAAAGATTTTGTTTGGGGAGGAAATAGATGTGTAATCAAGATGAAGAAGGCTTCTCTACTTTCTGACAAACTTAGTTATATTAGCACACCTGATCTCAATTGCATCAGCAAAATACACAAAATATTTAGTAACTTCCTCTACCATACAGGACTCGGTCAGTACGGAATTCAGGAATGAGCAATGTGCGCCATTGGTTTCCTGTTTGAAAGGATTTAGTTATCAGTGCAAGTGCTCCCTAACCCACCCCATGGATCTTTTACAATCAGTAAGCCAAGAGAAGGAACAGTTGAATTTTTTAAGATCACAGGCAAAGTCTAGAGAACAGCATTATTTCTTAGTAAAACTGTCAGACAACTAACTCTTATTACAACTTTTCTCTAGCATCATGTAGCCACAAAAGTGGTGACATTACTTAAAATAGTAGAGCTGCAACACAAAAATTCTGCAAAAAGTAAACTAAAATCAATTTACCCTATAAAAATAAATCATACTTGATATTTGTTCAACTTCAATTATACAAGATTCCAAAGCTGTATTAATCAAACTATGCTTTTTGTGAATCATCCCATCCACTCGAATGGCTTGAGTATGTCATCAATAGTCTAACACACTAAACATTACTGCTCTCTTCAGAACAGCAAAATCATTTGAGCAATCATTACATAATGTAATGCAATTTTTGCATGACAAACTAAATTAGAAAATGGGAACTTCCAATGTTATTCAATAAAAATGACGACCTGATGTAGTAGGGCTCCATGAAAAGGAGTTGACATAGATTCCACAGGCCCCTCTGTATTGACTTCCCAATATCAGTACGCAGTGGAAGAGAGACACAAGACACATCATTTCAGTACTCCTAAAACATTTCTTGCTGATTTGCAAATTACATTGTGAGCAAGCTTGGATTTACCTGCAGGAGAAACATGAGGGCAACTGCACATTTTCAACAATTTCAGGGTGTCACTGTTATTAGCCACCAAAACTTTGAGAGATGGATCATCTACCGGTGTATCATCAATCTTGATTGATGACAGTGACTTTGAGTTCACAAATACCACAGTCAGAGCCGACACAAAACGTGACTGTGAAAGCAAAAAGGAAGGTAATGAATATTGTGTAATTGTAGTCAGAATTTTTATGACAGTTAAACTAGATTTAACATTTTTAAAAAGCTACCTTTAACAAATTCATGAAACTAGGTTTTGCTGTGGAGATCAACCCTAAGGTCTTTATGGAACAGTTGACCAGTTGTGAAAGAATATCACAGGCTGCCTCTGCAGACTCAGTGCTACTGTCAACCTGGAAAAGGCAAGAAAGGAGATTTAAATGATGCAAATTAGGCTACACAGTACACTCAATTCTGTAATTTATAGTACAACCAGATATATGTTGCTACTAATAACTAAAGGAGGGACAAAAAACATTCAAAACACCACTCAAGACAGTATTGAAGCTGTTATTAATATTGCTTAGTGGATGAACTTGGTATTTTGCCTATAGTAGCAACTTTTGTGGTGCCTTTATCTTACATAAACTATGAAAACTTAATTAAAATATCACAGAAATAAGGTTGAGGACACAATGGTCACTTTACTGCTTTACATGCAGTTTGTAAAATGTTAACTTGGACCAATCCCAACTCTCATGAATGCATTGATCAATTTCAATCATGCCCCACTTCATAGTAACACTCCCGACTATTGAAGTGTTTCACGGACAATTGTAACCTTAAAGGACTTAGTTGCAGTTACAGGAATCATGGGATGAAAGGAAATCTAATAGGCGCTCAACTAGTCCACTCCCTTCCACATTAAATCACAGAAATGAACACTACAGAATTTTGATAGTAGAGCGGAACCTCCCCATTATTCACCATAATCAAGAATTTCTCTCCCCCCAAATGAAAATTGGCAGATAATTAAATTCCCAAATTTTGGTCTTGCATCTATGGCACAGTAATACCCTAGTCATCAGAATGAAGTAAAGTACAATACAAATGAATCTAATGACCCAGGTTATCAACCTCCTCCCCAGTTACATTTTGTTTTTGGCAGACCTGGGGCATGAGGAAACAGAATGTACTGTTGTTTCCCCGCCACTTTCTGATGGTCGGACTTCTCAACTGCCCAATGTGGGAGGGGAGGAGTCAAATGGCAACTATAAGTAAATGAGGCAAATACAATGTCCACCATGTTTCCTCTCTGTATACTAGCACGAGCATCCAAACATCAGAAGAGGGGTTGTGCAAGAGCTCTCAGAGCACTGTCATTCACAGACCCCATTATCCAAGTTAACATTTTTTTGCAAACAAAAAAAGTTATCTTTTGTTTAAATTTCTGCAGCGACCCCTACGCCCTCTCTCCTCCCCTCCTTCCAACACCACCCCCGCCCCACAGAAGACCTGCCTTAGAAACTCTCTGCTTCCACACTGGTGAGATCCTTGGCAGGGACTGGGAAGCTAACCTTCTGTATATATATTTTTTTATTCGTTCATGGGATGTGGGCATCCCTGGCGAGGCCACCATTTATTGCCCATCCCTAATTGCCCTCGAGATGGTGGTGGTGAGCTGCCTTCTTGAACTGATGCAGTCCGTGTGGTGAAGGTTCTCCCACAGTGCTGTTAGGAAGGGAGTTCCAGGATTTTGACCCAGCGACGATGAAGGAACGGCGATATATTTCCAAGTCGGGATGGTGTGTGACTTGGAGGGGAACGTGCAGGTGGTGTTGTTCCCATGTGCCTGCCGCCCTTGTCCTTCTAGGTGGAAGAGGTCGCGGGTTTGGGAGGTGCTGTCGAAGAAGCCTTGGCAAGTTGCTGCAGTGCATCCTGTGGATGGTACACACTGCAGCCACAGTGCGCAGATGGTGAAGGGAGTGAATGTTTAGGGTGGTGGATGGGGTGCCAATCAAGCGGGCTGCTTTGTCCTGGATGGTGTCGAGCTTCTTGAGGGTTGTTGGAGCTGCACTCATCCAGGCAAGTGGAGAGTATTCCATCACACTCCTGACTTGTGCCTTGTAAATGGTGGAAAAGCTTTGGGGAGTCAGGAGGTGAATCACTCGCCGTAGAATACCCAGCCTCTGACCTGCTCTTGTAGCCACAGTATTTATGTGGCTGGTCCAGTTAAGTTTCTGGTCAATGGTGACCCCCAGGATGTTGATGGTGGGGGATTCGGCGATGGCAATGCCGTTGAATGTCAAGGGGAGGTGGTTAGACTCTCTCTTGTTGGAGATGGTCATTGCTTGGCACTTGTCTGGCATGATTGTTACTTGCCACTTATCAGCCCAAGCCTGGATGTTGACCAGGTCTTGCTGCATGTGGGCACGAACTGCTTCATTATCTGAGGGGTTGCAAATGGAACTGAACACTGCAATCATCAGCAAGCATCCCCATTTCTGACCTTATGATGGAGGGAAGGTCATTGATGAAGCAGCTGAAGATGGTTGGGCCTAGGACACTGCCCTGAGGAACTCCTGCAGCAATGTCTTGGGGCTGAGATGATTGGCCTCCAACAACCACTACCATCTTCCTTTGTGCTCGGTAAGACTCCAGCCACTGGAGAGTTTTCTCGGATTCCCATTGACTTCAATTTTAATAGGGCTCCTTGGTGCCACACTCAGTCAAATGCTGCCTTGATGTCAAGGGCAGTCACTCTCACCTCACCTCTGGAATTCAGCTCTTTTGTCCATGTTTGGACCAAGGCTGTAATGAGGTCTAGAGCTGAGTGGTCCTGGCGGAACCCAAACTGAGCATGGGTGAGCAGGTTATTGGTGAGTAAGTGCCGCTTGATAGCACTGTCGACGACACCTTCCATCACTTTGCTGATGATTGAGAGTAGGCTGATGGGATGGTAATTGGCCAGATTGGATGTGTCCTGCTTTTTGTGGACAGGACATACCTGGGCAATTTTCCACATTGTCGGGTAGATGCCAGTGTTGTAGCTGTACTGGAACAGTTTGGCTAAAGGCGTGGCTAGTTCTGGAGCACAAGTCTGCAGCACTGCAGCCGGGATGCTGTCGGGGCCCATAGCCTTTGCTAGATCCAGTGCACTCAGCCGTTTCTTGATATCACGTCGGTGTGAATTGAATTGGCAGAAGACCGGCTTCTGTGATGGTGGGGATATCGGGAAGAAGCAGAGATGGATCATCCACTCGGCACTTCTGGCTGAAGATGGTTGCAAACACTTCAGCCTTGTCTTTTGCACTCACGTGCTGGACTCTGCCATCATTGAGGATGGGGATATTTACAGAGCCTCCTCTTCCCGTTAGTTGTTTAATTGTCCACCACCATTCACGACTGGATGTGGCAGGACTGCACAGCTTTGATCTGATCCATTGGTTGTGGAATCGCTTAGCTCTGTCTATAGCATGTTGCTTCCGCTGTTGACCCTGTGACCGGATATACAGCCAGGATCAAATGGGACATCTCAGGTGGTGGTGGGGGGTTTGGGGTAGGGGACAGGGGAGTCCTGTCCCACCAGAATTGTTGCCCAATCAGGGAAGGGAATTGCCCAGGCCAAGCTTTCTTGGGTTAAGGTCAATTTACATCAGACATCGTAAAATTGTGTTTGGTGAACTGTGGAACGAGGAGACATAACATGCAAGGCATTATCCTGCAAAAATTCTAGTGGTAACCACAGTACAGAAAATGGAGGTTCTGCTGTACAAAGCTTTAAGACTTAAGATATGTACCTCCAAAATAAATCTGATTGAGAACTGATAAAATAATATCAGCGCACATTCGAGAGCAAAATTTCCTTGGTTATTTCTGAGTTGCAATTCATAGATATTCAGCATTTTTTAAATAAACAATTTGGATTCTCCTCCCCCCACATGGCCAACTTCTACCCCCTTCCCCCACTCCCACACATATTGCATCTTGAGAGTGCTTTTAAAAAAACAATTAGGCTTAGAATCAGATTTTACGGGAGGCAGCCATTTGCCCATTGTACCTGTAATGGCTCTCTGAAGGAGGTACCCAGTTGGTCCTATTCCCAGATCCTTAGAATCCTTCACATTTTCTTTTTCAAATATTTATCCACTTCTATTAAAAACTATTATGGGTTCTGTTTCCACTACTGATTCTGGTAGGGCATTCATTTATATTCATCCACTTCTCTTTTAAAAGCTATTATTGGTTCTGCTTCCACTACTGTTTTTGGTAGTGCATTGCATGTCCTAATAATCCTATGCATAAAAACATTCTCCTAATCTCTTCCTTTGTTCCGATGTGAGTTTGGCAATGATCTTACGTCAGACTTCATTAAATTGAGTTTGGTGAACTCCAAATTCATTCACTAAGGTGATACCAGGCATAAGAGGCTTTAGTTATGAGGATGAGAGAAACTGGTTTCATTAGAACAAAGAGTACGAGGGTATCAATTTGTTGTGTTCAAAATTATTAAATTTATGACCGAGTTACCAACTCACTAACCAGTAAAAATAGGTTTTCCCGATTTACCTTAATCAAACCTTTCATAATTCTCCTGATTTTTGTTCTGTTATTGTGCCTCTTATACCCAAGTCTAGATCATGTGTTTAAAATGATTAAGGGATTTGAAAGGATAGATGCAGAGAAATTATTCTCCTGAACTATTTTCTCTGATGAGGAATTTCATAGCAAGGGTGCATAACCTTAAAAGAGTTAGGCCATTTAGGAGTGAAATCAGGATTTTCACACTAAGGGTAGTGGAAATATGAAACTCTCTTCCCCCAAAGGGACGTGGTTGGTGGGTCAATTGAAATTTTCAAGACTGAGATCATAATGGACTCTTAAGGGGGTGAGGGAAGGAGAAGAGATTGGGGCCAAATAATGGTCTCAATATCTTCTCCCCCCCCACCCCCACCACCTTAAAATTTAACTACTTAATAATGTCCTTTCCTTATTCTTCCTCTCCCAAATGTGTATACATGCATACTTCTAGATTTCCCAGGAACTAGGGTGCAGCTTTGGGTGCTTATCTCAGTTCCACAGCTCCCTAAAAATAACAATAGTTCAGTTACACATCATTGGAAGACTGTAAATTTATTGGAGGTATCACACTGACTATAGGCAAACTGTTTATACATAATACCATTTACCTAATTCTTTAGCAAAATTAAGATGCAAGCAGCTCTCATTTATTCTTCCCATCTCAAAATCTCATTCACATTATACAATTTTTTGCCTTAGCGTATTTACTTAAAATGAAAGTTGTTATTTATTGTTTTACTCTTTTATCCTCTCAGTTCAAACCTTTTTAAAAAATATTTAAGTATCAGTCCCTCCTTTTTAAAACATTTATATGTTTTTTCCCCCATTATCCTTACTCTCCACAGTGGACTTGAAGCTCTTGCTGTGGATATCTGTATAGTAGTGCAACTTTAAAATTTCTTGCAACAGCACTCCCTCACCCCACCCCCCTCCCACCGCAGTACGTTCCAGTCACAAAGACCACAAATGGTAGTTCTTCACCCTGCCCCAGGCTTGGCTCACTGTCTCTGAACGCAATGCCTGAACTAAGCACCAAAGCCTCACATTTCCCTTTCTGGCTCCACTGCCGACATTGCTACCAACACCACCCCACCCCCTCATCCCCGCAACACAAACACTAATCCCACCATCAACTTTAGGTCAAATTTTTTATTTAATTGCTTAAGCTATATAAATGCCTAAAAAAAAAACCTTTATTTTTGATTCTCACTCTGCCCCTAACTGCTTGTACCTCTCAGATACTGGTGTGTTTATCAGTTTTTTTTTGCTGTTCCCAGAACTTAGAGAGGGGTAGAGAGAGATGAAGAAAAGCACTAGCAATCCTGCCTTTGATCACAATCAAGTGATTTCTTCCATGAAGTGGAAGAATGGATAGGATTAAACTCAGCTGTGATGTCCCCCACAGTCAACCAGTCTTCTGACACTCTCTCAACTGAACTCATTTCCACACCACCTGAGGAAGGAGGAAGCCTCCGAAAGCTTGTGGAATTAAAAATAAAATTGTTGGACTATAACTTGGTGTTGTAAAATTGTTTACAATTGTCAACCCCAGTCCATCACCGGCATCTCCACATCAGCAACTAAATAGTCACTGTTAAGGTACCAGAGGACTGCCAGCACACTGGCCTTCAGAAAAGGAGAGAGACGTATTGGGGGATGGGAAAGAAAGAGAAGGATGAATTCTGTATGTCAAAATAAATATTAGCATTATATTTTTAAAACTGTATGGTTCACACTATCTTTTATACCTTAAAACTGACATACTGCAGATGACCTGCATGCCTTTTGATTATCTGCTGGATCAGACCTGGGTGGGTTGATTTCAGATAGGACGTGGCTGGCTGGTTCAGTTCAAACTCAAATCGTCTCCATAGCTCAGGCATGTGAAAGACTTCATGCCATGTTCTACATACTGATGACGCATAGGCCCGATCTACCAATGGCAAGTACTGAAAGATGTGCAGAATCACATCGTAGTGCAGGTTTCCCCAGTCTACATGAGAACCAGCCAAAGTCTCAAAGGTTTGAGCTGAGCTAGTCTTCTGTCTTTTATTTCCTTTATCAACACATGAAGCAGGTTGGGTCTCAACTTTTAGGTCAACTCTATTTTGCTTCATTCTGAAAAAAAATGAGGAACAAGAAGTGATTTGTTATTTTTGTTGAAGGTGAGCATTTTGTACTCATCAGTTGTAATTAGCAAATCTTGTATCCAGATAATCAGCTTCAAACTTAGCTGTATTTAAATAAAATCAGTCTAGTCCATGGGCTGATGCAGTTTAACAAAGTAAAAGATGGGATGTGATTTTGTTAAGTTTATCCAACACCAAAAGGTGTAGATTAATATGTAGTTTCAAAGAATTTTTAAAAAATTTCCGTCGCATTTTTTCTCTCAAATATGTCATTGAAATAGCATGTTATTTTGATTTCATACAGAAAACTGCCAAGAGAATTTCAGCAGTTAATGCATTTCTCTCTATTGACAATTTGCTCCTTCACAGTGTTGGCTCAACAGTGCAGTCGTCCCAAATGATATCAATGCTTGAAGCAGGATAAAAATGTACAAATCTTTGTAACAATTCTTTGGTTCAGATTAATAGTACAGTATGAGTTCAAAGATCAATCAACTAAGATCAAGGTCATATTAAAACTAAAACTGTGGCTTGGCTGAGCAAAAAAGCAGAGATGTTCAGATACAAAAAAAACTGTTGATAATAAAAACTTTATCTTTTAATCTGTAGATAACATTCATTCTGCCAGGAAACAATGCAATTGCCAAGTACTGTAATGGATACACCAACTGCTTTGTTCTCGTGACTAGCACATCACCTAATAAATGTTACCAGAATCCCAAAGTTTAAAACTTCAAACAAGTCATGGAACAAACTGGCAACAATGCATAAAGATAAATCCTGAAATGAGCTAAATATGCCAAACATGGACTTTCTTCCACATTTCTAATACATAAGATTAATTAATTATTGCTTGAGTGAACATTGCAGCCAGACAGATGTATTACGACATCAGTCTAATGAGGGGGTAAACTTTAAGAAGGGACAGTTTCCAGTTTATTTGGCAATGTGCTCCACAATAAAAAGAACTTGCATTCTCTGATACAACTTATCAGAGCCTCAGGATGTCCCAAAGTGGTGTACAGCCATTGGATTCTTTTAAGTGCAATCACTATTGTTGTAGGCAAATTCAGCAATCAATTTTGGCACAGCAAAGTCCAACAAACAGCAAATAAGTGAATGACCATCACCACAAGGACTGCAGCAGTTCAAGGAGTAGGCCCATCACCACCTCAGCGCAACTAGGGATGGGCAATAAATGCTGCCTTTCCAACGTCTTCCATATCCTAGAAACAAAATAATTAAGAAACAATCTGTTTCTGGTGGTGGTTGAGCTGGAAATGTTGGCAGGATATCAAAAGAACTTCTTGATCTCCTCTCAATAACCTATCCAAACATGCAGACAGGGATGCAGTTTAACATCGCATACAAAAGCCTTACAAAAATACATGACCAATATACAAAAATTATTTATGGTGATGGTAAATTTAATGTTTGTCACTCCAAATTTAGCCAGAAGCAAGTTCAATAGAAATGATCTCTGAGGCCTTTAAAATAAAAAAGCAATCAACCCAAATAGACAGCTTATATTGTTCAAATGATTTATTTGCATGTGGAATTTTGAATATCATTCACCTAACTACAGTAATCCCTAATGTTTGGATAGCAATTCTGGACAAGGATACAACCAACTGCCCTACTATAATTTTGTGATCAAAACTAAAACAATTGTGCACAAGTACCTTTTAAGCAGTTGCCATTATACAGCACATTACAATTATATAAAACAAGTCATATTTTCTGCTAATACAGGGCAAGCAATTATATAATACGAAAACATAGAAACATAGAAAATAGGAGCAAGAGTAGGCCATTCGGCCCTTTGGGCCTGCTCCGCCATTCAAAATGATCATGGCTGATCGTCTAACTCAGTACCCTGTTCCCGCTTTCTCCCCATATCCCTTGATCCCTTTAGCATTAAGAGTATATCAATCTCCTTCTTGAATACATCTAATGACTTGGCCTCCACTGCCTTCTGTGGTAGAGAATTCCACAGGTTCACCACCCTCTGAGTGAAGAAATTTCTCCTCATCTCGGTTCTAAAAGGTATACCCCGTATCCTGAGACTGTGACCCCTGGTTCTGGACTCCCCAGCCATCGGGAACATCTTCCCTGCATCTAGTCTGTCTAGTCCTGTTAGAATTTTATATGTTTCGATGAGATCATCTCTCATTCTTCTAAATTCTAGTGAATATAGGCCTAGTCGACCCAATCTCTCCTATACATCAGTCCTGCCATCCCAGGAATCAGTCTGGTAAACCTTCATTGCACTCCCTCCATGGGAAGGACATCCTTCCTCAGAACCAAAACTGCACACAATACTCCAGATGTGGTCTCACCAAGGATCCGTATAACTGCAGTAAGACATCCCTGCACCTATACTCAAATCCTCTTGCAATGATGGCTAACATACCATTCGCTTTCCTAACTGCTTGCTGCGCCTGAATGCTCGCTTTCAGCGACTGGTGTACCCAGCCCAGCACTGAGGTCTCGTTGCACCTCCCCTTTTCCCAATCTATCACCATTCAGATAATAATCTGCCTTTCTGTTTTTACAACCAAAGTGGATAACCTCACGTTTATCCACGTTATACTGCATCTGCCATGTTCTTGCCCACTCACCCAACTTGTCTAAATCACATTGGAGCCTCTTCGCATCCTCCTCACAGCTCACATTCCACCTCAGCTTTGTGTCGCCTGCAAACTTGGAAATGTTACATTTAGTTCCCTCATCCAAATCATTGATATATATTGTGAATAGCTAGGGCCCAAGCACTGATCCCTGCGGTACCCCACTAGTCACTGCCTGCCACCCGGAAAAAGACCCATTTATTCCTACTCTCTGTTTCCTGCCTGTCAACCAATTCTCACTCCATGCCAGTATATTCCCCCCAATCCCATGTGCTTTAATTTTGCACACTAACCTCTTGTGTGTGACCTTATCAAAAGCCTTCTGAAAATCCAAATACACCACATCCACTGGTTCTCCCCTACCTATTCTACTAGTTACATCCTCAACAAACTCCAGTAGATTTGTTAGGCATGATTTCCCTTTCATAAACCCATGCTGACTTTGTCCAATCCCGTTAATGCCCTCCAAGTGTTCTGTTATCACATCTTTTATAATAGACTCTAGCATTTTTCCCACTACTGATGTTAGGCTAACTGGTCTGTAATTTCCTGTTTTTTCTCTCCCTCCTTTTTTAAATAGTGGGGTTACATTTGCCACCCTCCAATCTGTAGGAACTGTTCCAGAATCTATAGAATTTTGGAAGATGACCACCAATGCATCCACTATTTCCAGGGCCACTTCCTTTAGTTCTCTGGGATGTAGATTATCAGGCCCTGGGGGTTTGTCAGCCTTTAGCCCCATTAATTTCCCTAGCACTATTTTTTTTTAACTAATACTGGTTTCCTTCAGTTCCTCCCTCTCACTAGACCCTTGGTTCCCTAAGATTTCTGGCAGGTTATTTGTCTCCTCCTTTGTGAAGACAGAACCAAAGTATGTGTTTAATTGTTCTGCCATTTCTTTGTTCCCCATTATAATTTCCCCCATTTCTGACTGTAAGGGACCTACATTTGTCTTCACTAATCTTTTTCTCTTGACATATTTATAGAAGCTTTTACAGTCAGTTTTTATGTTCCCTGCCAGTTTACTCTCATACTCTATTTTCCCCCTCTTAATCAATCTCTTTGTCCTCCTTTGCTGAATTCTGAACTGCTCCCAATCCTCAGGCTTGCCGCTTTTCCTGGCAATTTTATTTGTCTCCTCTTTGGATCTAATACTATCCCTAATTTCTTTTGTAAGCCACGGTTGAGCCACCTTTCCTGTTTTATTTTTGCGCAAGACAGGAATGAATAATTGTTGTAATTCCTGCACACGTTCTTTAAATATTACCCATTGCCTACCCACCGTCATCCCTTTCAGTAAAGTTCCCCAATCTATCATAGCCAACTCGCACCTCATACTTTCGTAATTTCCTTTATTTAGATTCAGGACCCTAGTTTCGGATTCAACTACTTCACTCTCCATCTTAATGGGGAATTCTATCATGTTATGGTCGCTCTTCCCTAAGGGACCCCGCACAACAAGATTGTTAATTAATCCTTTCTCATTGCACAATACCCAGTCTAGAATTGCCTGTTCTCTCGTTGGTTCCTCAACGTAATGGTCTAGAAAACCAGCACGTACACACTCCAGGAATTCCTCCCCCACAGTATTATTGCTAATTTGGTTTGACCAATCTATGTGTAGATTAAAGTCACCCATGATTATAGTTGTACCCTTCTTGCATGCATCTCTAATTTCCTATTTAATGCTCTCCCCTACATCTCCACTGCTGTTTGGGGTCCTATAGACAACTCCCACCGTTTTCTTAGCTCCACCCATACAGATTCCACATAGTGATTTTCCGAGCCAATATCCTTCCTCACTATTGCATTGATTTCCTCCTTTACTAACAACGCTACCCCACCACCTTTCCCTTTTTACCTGTCCTTCTTAAATATTGAATACCCCTGGATGTTCAGCTCCCATCCTTGGTCACCCTGCAGCCATGTCTCTGTAATCGCAACTATATCATAACCGTTAATATCTATCTGCACTGTTAATTCATCTACCTTATTGCGAATGCTCTGCGCATTTAGACACAATGCATTTAGACTTGTCTTTTTAAGATTGTTAGTCATCTTCGTTTTATTTTGCACTATGGCCCTATTTGTTTTTTGCCCTTATTTTCTATGCCTTCCATTATTGCTTCTTCCCTTTCTGGCTTTTGTTTCTATCCTTGTTTCCCCCTCCTCTGTCTCCCTGCTCAGATTCCCATCCCCCTGCCATTCTAGTTTAAACCTTCCCCAACAGCACTAGCAAACACTCCCGCAAGGACATCGGTCCCGGTCCTGCTCGGGTGTAACCCGTCACGCTTGTACAGGTCCCACCTTCCCCAGAACCGGTCCCAATGTCCCAGGAATCTAAATCCCTCCCTCCTACACCATCCCTGCAGCCACGCATTCACCTGGTCTATTCTCCTGTTCCTATACTCACTAGCACGTGGCACTGGTAGTAATCCTGAGATCACTACCTTTGAGGTCCTGCTTTTTAATTTATCTCCTAACTCCTTAAATTCACCTTGCAGGACCTCATCCCTTTTTTTTTAACCTATGTTGTTGGTACCGCTATGGACCATGACAACTGGCTGTTCACCCTCCCCCTCCAGAATGCCCTGCAGCCGCTCCGTGACATCCTTGACCCTAGCACCAGGGAGGCAACATACCATTCTGGAATCACGTTTGCGGCCGCAGAAATGCTTATCGGTTCCCCAGAAAAGTAATTATTCATCCAAGACCCATTAGGTGCCAAGGAGAAAAAAAAACTGGATCAACTTTAGAAGTTGGGGCACTTGGGTTGATTCTGCTCGTGCTCACACAGGTTGGCTAATTTGAAAATATTAATGTTAAGCAAATTTTTTATGTGCATAGGGTGGACTTTTTCACCTAATTTGGGGGAGGGGGCAGGCAATTGAGTGCAGCAGCTCCTAAAGGCTGCCTGCACTTAAAATGGAGGTGGCTGTTCTTGTTTGCCGGCTAAGTGTTTTCGTGGACAACATGGCTAGAGGAGCAGATAGTACTGCCCCTTCACAGAAGAGAGCCAAGAGGTCCTTCTGGATGAGGGGCACTATACGGGAAAGTGGCCATTTTAGGGCAGAAGGGACCCGGTTAAGAGTTATGGCAGGAAGTAGCAAGTACATGACAAAACAATTGCACATTCAGCTCTAAAGTGAACATATTGTTTCCTGGTAATCGCTGATTACTTGATAAACATGCAGCAATTACCTCAATTAAAGCTTCAGCATTTGGTCATTGTGCATCAACTACAATTAGCATGCTGTCCATTTACATCTACTGGAACCAAAGCTAAATAAAAATCCATAGCATGTGCATTACAAAATCAGATACACGGGAGCTATAAATTTAATTTCAGCTTCAGGTTACATATATGAAAATCAACAGCAAAGGTTCAAGTACATCATTGGAACCATTGAGAATATTGCCTTATCCACCTTAACTATGCATGTTTTCTTTGTATTAGCTAACAAATAAAACATTAATTGTAATATGTTGTAAGAGTAAAAAAGGCAAAGTATTACAAATACTTCAGCAGATACACAATACCTCCCACTGTGCAACAAAACAGAAAAATGCTTGAAACATTCAGGTCAGGCAGTATCTCCTAGGTTTCGCTCTAATACTAGGAGAGGCTTTGGGGAGTCAGGAGGTAGGCCACTCACTGCAGAATACCCAGCCTCTGACCTGCTCTAGTAGCCATGCACTTATATGCTGGTCCTGTTGAGTTCTGGGCAATGGTAACCCCCATGATGTTGCTGGAGGGGGATTTGGCAATGGTAATGCCATTGAATGTCAAGGAGAGCTGGTTAGACTCTCACATGTTGGAGATGGTTATTGCCTGGCACATGTGTGGCCCGAATGTTACTTGCCACCTATCAGTCCAATCACCTGGGTGTTGCCTGGGTCTTGCTGCATGCGAGACCTGGAATTTGTAGTGAAGCCTGCCAAGCCAACTAGATCTAATCACTCAATAGCATCCAATAGTATACAATTCTGAACTAAGCAAATCTCACTGCAGCTCCATCTGATTTTTTTTTGTCTGTTCTATTGATATGTTAACCCTTAATGTTTTGTCTAAATTCAGTACAGGTTGCACAACAAATTCAATGCAAACAATACTGTTTGAACCTGAAATCAGAATGCTATATTAAAACAGAGATGCTACAGGTTTTCTCAGTCTAAACAAACAGCCTAAATAAAATAAAGAAATACAGAAGGTAATGATTTTTTAAAAATTCACATAGGCATGCTACAACATCATGACAACTTCAGAACAAATTCCATGACTGAAGATCAGCCATAATCCGATTGAATGGCGGAGCAGCCTGAGGGGCCACATGGCCTACTCCTGCTCCTATTTCTTACGTTCTTACATCACTTCTGGATTCAGATGGATCAGCAAGTAAACAAGCAGAAATTAAGAATTATTTTTTCCACTCAATTTAGAGTGTAGCAAATAAATTGAGGAAACAATGCCCTAAGTCAATTTTTATTAGTTCAAAAGTTACTCTTTAAAAGGACATGGACAGATGAGATTTGTTTCGCTGTTGCTGCTTTCTGGCTTCACTATAAATGGACCCATTATTAACAAGTAGGTTTCATCCTTGAGTATGAAAGGCTCCAGTCATTATATGTGAAGGTCAAAAAATAGTTTATCATCTTTTATTTAATGGTACAATAAAGATCTATTTTTTTTAAAAACTCAAGATACACATATAAAAGTGGCAAAACTGTTTCTCCTCCTAATGACAACTTGCATTTATATAGCACCTTTAATGTAGTAAAACATCTCAAGGCGCTTCACAGGAGTGTTATCAAACAAAACTTTAAGCCGAGCCACATAAGGAGATATTAGGACAGGTGACCAAAAGCTTGGTCAAAGCGGTAGGTTTTAAGCAGCACAAAGTAAAGAATCAAACAGAACATAGAGAATAGTAACATCATTGTACTGTTAAGTGACATCCTGAGTGCCTAGATTATAAAAACTGGTAGTTTACACAATGCTTTTCTTTTATTAAAAAAGTAAACAATTAACTGCTGTATCATTAGATCTTATTCTTTACATTGAAATATAACAAACAGAAAGTTAAGTCAACATTCTGGTGGCTAATTTACTTAGAAAATGCAGTACTTTTGCATTTCATTTGCTTTATCAAGTGACAAATGGGGAGGCATCATAGTTTTCATTTAGTGGGCAAGACAGGGGTGCACCTTTACAAAGCATGATCCTCCTGAACAAAACTAATAAAAGAGCCCCTAATCTGGAACTTGTGCATGCTTGTGACTAGTGACTTGTCCAAAACCAACTCTGTATTAAATACACATCTGTCCATCACATCATACCATAAACTGTATGAAAACTTTATCCCTTACCATGTTCTCAAATTTACAATTACACATTCTTACATAGAATAATAGAGTTGCCTCCTTTAACCTTCAATTTCATACGTCCATGGAGCTACTGAAACTCTGATGTAATACACCACCACCACTAACAATCTCCTCATCCCTAAACAATGCCATCTAAATGTTTCCTCTTAAAATTTGTTTGAAAAGGAAATTTGAAAAGCAAACAATGTAAATCCACATTATACAACAGCCAATTAAGCATTTGCTCAGCCGATGGCTGCAATTAAACCATTTCATGAAGGAAGATATCGGATTAATTTTTAATATATGCTGTAAACAGAACACATGCTAAAGGCCTACTAAATATTTATACATCACTCACTTCACTAACCATAATTAATTAAAAATTGCAACCCAAAGGCCTTTGCAGTGTTTCTTTTATACTCTGGACTCATTCAGAACCACATGCACATCACATTGTTGTCGAGATCTACAAGCAACACCTCTTTTGTAGTTTCAACTTACTTTTGAAAGAATGAACAGTAGACTTCATGTTCTTAAATTTTAAAAGTACAAAAAATGAACTCACACAGATTTTTACTGTTTTACCATCTCCTTATAATGCATGAAGTATAGATAATAAAGATTATACCATATGTCCAACAGCAACACTGTAGAACAAGTGTAACATCACACCAAGGGCTCGATTTTCGCACCCGCGATCGGGTGCGTTCGTGGCGGGGGGGCTGCGAAAATCGGGGATTCCCGGGGCGGGTCTGGAGCCCGGCTCCAACCCGCCCACTTCCGGGTTTCCCACTGACACACTCACATGCGCGCGCAGCCCCCGCATGTGGGACTCCCGCCGGCAATTAAAGCCGGCGGGGTGCCACTTAAATTACTTGAACAGGTACTTCAGGCTGTTTACAGACCTGATTGACCTGTTATTTTAGCAGGGATGGGATTTTGCAATTGACTGAGACTGTTTCCCATACCCCAGTTCAAATGGACGTGTTGCAGCCACCAGCCTGTGGCAGCTGCAAAGGTCCATTTGACAGGTTGGGGGGGGGGAGACCCTCACTCATCGCAGGAGGCCACTCTGTTAATTGGGACAAAGTTTTGGCCTCCACCACCCTCCTCCGAACAAGAAAATTCACAAACTTACACACTTACCCCGGTGTCCAGACACATTTACCTACCTTGCGGTCCCCTCAGATGTACATCTTCTGGATGGGGGCCGCCGTAGCTGCAGTCATGACCTCCTCGGAGGGCGAACAGCATCACCAGCCTCGCCATCCACGCCGTCCACCTCTGACACGTGGAGCTCCACAACACAGTGCTGTGACACATCCACCTGCACAGCAGGAGGGAGGGCAACCGCAGAGAAAGATGTGTCGCAGGAGGCACTACCCTCGCCACAGGGTCCACAGACCGAGGCTCAGCTTCCTGGACCTCTCTGACCAGCAGGGCACACGGAGGCTCAAAGTCACTCGACAAGTAGTCGTGGACATCTGCAGCCTCCTTCATGCCGAGCTGCTCCCGGCTGGCCCAAACACCATCTTCTTACCTGTCGCTGTCAAAGTCACCACTGCCCTCAACAACTTCTCCTCCGCATCCTTCCATGGTGCCACCAGGGACACCGCTGACATCTCTCAGTCGTCTGCACAAAAGAGCCCTGCAAATACACCTACGCCCACTCTGCAGTGACACAATGGGTGGCATCAGGTGTGGGTCTTCATCGTGATCCTCAGGAAAGGGCATTATTGCACAAACCAGACAAGATTCGCAAAGACGTGGCAGTAGTGGTGACAATATAATATGTGATGTGAGTTGGTCAGAAATTAAATATAAGTAAAAACCATGACAAACCCTCAAACACCCTTGTGCATCCCCTTCATGCTCACGACACATTTGCCTTACGCTTCCTACTGCACATATGTGATGCATGCCCTGTGGCTGCAGCACCGGTAGTGGCAGGTTGAGTGAGGCTGACCGTGAAAGAGATGCATGAGAGGGTGAGTAAGGGAAAGAGATTATATGAGGATTGGGTTGAGTGGTAGTGGCGGAATGAGTACTGGCGAGGTGAGTAAGCGCAGGTAAGATGAGGATGAGCTTTGAGTGGGTGTGAGGGGTGATGTGACAGAGTAGCGTTGGCATTGCAGAAGGAGATGTGGGGTGGGGGCGGTGATGTGGCAGACGGAAGTATAGGGGAATGAGTAAGTGTACTCACTTCGGCTGACCCACTTAGGTCATTGAAGCGCCTCCTGCACTGTATGCAGGTGGGCGATACGTTGGTGGTGCTGGTGACCTCCTCTGCCACCTCGAGCCAGGCCTTCTTGGTGGCAGAGGCAGGCTGCTTCCTCCCGCCCGCTGGGGGGAAGATCTCTGTCCTCCCCCTCCTCCTCACCCCATCCAATAATACCTGGAGTGAGGCATCTTTAAACCTGGGAGCAGCCTTCCCCCTGGGCTGCTCCAGGCTGTAATTTTTCCTATTTCCTGCAGCATCAGTCAGTGGAGGACTGCTCCTTTAAATAGTGCTCCTCCAGCAGACAGACCTTACTGCGCATGCGCAGTCCGCCCGCCGCACAGCTTAGCAGCTGGAAACCCGGAAGCACAGGTAAGTGGCTCCAATTAGCCTGCGATTGCGTGCGGAACAGACTGATTTCACCAGGCATTCGACCCCCTGCTGCGAACCCGCCGCCATGCTAATATCAGGCCCCAAATCTATTTTCAGTCAAAACAAGGCTTACTATCCACTTTTTCTGCAAGTCTTGTAAATTCCGTAACACTTAACTTTTTTCCAAAAGTTACAAAAGCAGCTTGCAACTTCTAAGACTGCTCTCCAAAATGTATACCTTTCATAAGACTGCTACCATAACCAAACTGCAAATTAGTCACTTGTTACTAACACAAATTTTCTAATTAATAGCTACCACGGGAATCATAATATTTATAGGGATGAGAGCAAGGGGTTGTTATATGTAATTGCAGGAAGAAATTTGATATTAACAAATACTCATTATGACTTTAGGTCTTCGTAAGTGCCTTACTTATGTTAAATAGATACACATCATTACGAAGCACATATCTCCCTTTAAGAGAATTAAATTTCACAGAAATCAATTTCTAAGACACAAAAAAAATACTGAAATCTACCACTCCCTTTAACCTGTTGGCAAGTCAGGGAAACTTATTTCTCTCTGCAGGATTTTTGAAGTGTTCAGCTCATACGCTCTGATGCTGAAGTAGAGATGAATAAAGCTACTGAAAGATCAGGACTCACTTTAATACTGCAATTATACAGTACTAATTGAAAAAAAATTCTCATTTTGTTGCCTCTTCCATTCCAACTCTGGCCTGTTTTTAACTTTTTCTTCTAATCAATCCAAAAAAAAACTTGCTTTTTTCCTTTCTAACTCCCACCCTAGCTAGAAGGAACCTTAACAGAAAAAGTAGAGTTGATTGGCTAAAATAATTTCTCCAAAGACCATCTTAGGTCAACCCAAAGCCAGAACTATGAAAATTAACGTAGCAACATCATAGATCCAATCAAGTCAGTCTCAGACATTTTTTATGCATCATCATAGAAATGAACTGAATATCTTCATTAGTGGTCCCCAAAGCAGCGGTCGGTGCAAACAGATAAATAGTTTCTTCCGCAATCTGCTAAGGCTATTTTTATCCTTTAATAAATGCTGTCCTGGCTTGATTTTAGATGAATGACCTTATCTGCTAAATTTTCTATCATGTACCAAGAAAATAAATGTTTAAAGGATTACATCATACTCTACTTCAAAAACAATACCATGTCAATAATGACAAGCCATTGTGTATGTTACGTTATCACAGGCTATCTGATAACAGATTCAGGCTCTAGAGCATGTATTTTTAATCTGTCCATTCTTTGAATGACAGCCATGACAAACAATGAGCATTATTATGCCTGTATATAATTTTTAATTGCGTATATATTTTAATTTCTAGACAGAATTTTAATGATTCTACAACCAACAATTTTATTTAAGGCACACAGCTCCTCCAAGTTGTCACATAAAAAATGTTTTTAAACTGGAGCATGAAAGTAAAAATCATTTGTTCGTAAAAGGATTAAAAAAAAATTCTTAGCAAAATTTCTGTGAAAGTACTAAGTATGATTAACATCAGCGATTTCTGCATTTTTGGCTCCTTCTGCAGGTAACAAGTGGTTTGCATTAGGAATTACCTTGCTTAAAGTTTAAAAAATACATTCCAATTTTAGAATACAGATAATTGATACATTTATAGCAATGGTTTATGTCTCCAATGAACTTCTACAGCTTTTTTTCAAAACAAAAACTGCTACTAAAACTAAGCACCAAGTCAAGATGCATTAAAAAAAGCTGAGCACCAATTTACTATTGACTTATATATCATTGCACAGATTAACTTCAAATAAGTGGCTGGCCAAAAAATGCAAAAGGTAAAAAAAAGTTACCAAAAACTTTAGACTTTTCAACTTCCAGTTTTCAACTAATACATAAGCTCAGATTGTACCATGTGGTGTGCGAAAATCTTCAACTACAGAATGCCAATTAAGATCCTTTCCCCAAAAATGAAGGCTGTAAACAAAATATAAATTAAAATCTCAATCTACGTATTGTATAATGTATATATATATATTATATTTTGCAGAAAATACACCATTAAATGCCACATTGGGTGATAAAAGATTTACTTTTGTTTGTTTGGAAATTAAGGTAATATAAAAGAAAATTCATAGCAAGACATTAATGTAGGATTTATGCCAGAAACAAAGCAGGAAAAATAACAAATGCTACATGCGTAAGTTGCACCAGGGGAATTCCACTTGGAAGCGTGATAAACTCCATATTCAATGGTTTATGGCTTAGTCTGTTAATTCCACGTGTGATATAAAAATCAATTACAAAAAAAAACTACATCAATTGAATTTTAGGGTAGACTATTATTAAAGTGCTTAATACCTCCCAGGCTTTTATGTGATGAAGCTTCCAATTTTCTCCAGAAGATTGTCCGCAATCTTGAAAATTCTGTTAGTAGGGATTAAAGTTAGAAATTACAGATAAGTACAGCCCCAACAACTGTAAAGGTTCAAATATCATTAATAAGAGCTCAGTTCTAGCAGTTTATCACAGGTAATCCTAAACTCAAAAGTTAACATTAATTTTGATCTCCTTCAAATCTTTATTATACTATGGTATTAAATTTGTACTTTTGACTGCTCTTAAATGTTAATGAAATAACTATTTCATCTTGCAAGTTATTCTTTATACAAGACACTAAAACAATGAAAACCATTTAGTTTATTCATTCTAAAGACAACTTGGGTAATGTTTCAGTCTCACACGCCCTCCCCCGCAAAGAGAACATAGTATGCACATATACTTCCAGAGAGACAAATACGCCCACAAAAAGTCAATGTCAAACTCAAGCTCTGTGTCACAGCACATCCCCAGTACTTCTATCTATCTCCACAAAATATACCATAAAATTACACTCATGTAGCAGCTTTCAACCAGGGGCGGCACTACCTTGTGGAACCCTCTGGGTTACATTTACATTTGCACTAAACTATAGTGTATTAAATCAAATAAACACCAAGACAAATAACATTTTTGATACATTAAGGCAGTTTCAATGGCAGCACAGTAACAGGCCATTGGGTCGCACCGATGTTTTTCTTCACGTTAAGTCATCTAGTGTAATTCCATTCTCCTGCTAGGTCCGCGAACCGTTGAATTTTGCTCTTTTTCAAGCAACTATCTCATTCCCTTTTAAAAGAAATTATGGATTCTGATCAACAATGATTTATGTAAAGAGAATTCCACATTCTAACCACCCCTTGCGCAAAGAAACTTTTCCAAACTTCCCCTTTAATCTAGCTCCAACCAAGTGCTGCAAATGGAGCCCCAAAATGAGAAAACAATTTCAAGCAATTTATTCTGATTTTTTAATGGATTTCTTGAAAGTCTATCATATGCATGCACTGGACACACATACAATTTTTATACATCTTAATCGATTTCCCACGACATCGATCATAGTGATAATATATTGTGTGTTACATGTATAATCACTGGAGTATATACTGTTTTATGCTATGTACAGTAGATCAGAACACTGATTTATGGTGATTGAATAAGTTACATTGTGTTTCTATTGCGGAGCATTGTAGAAGTGTTAATATCTTCAGAATCAAATTCTATTGTTATGTGCATGTGTGGAAACTGTAAATCAGTGGCCTCGATTACTATTTTTCTCAAGGCAGTAGTGACTACCGTGTTTAAAGGGGTAGTATAATTCAATTTGTCTTTATAAGCAGCAGAATCATTAATACTGACCTTCTATTTATTGCACATGACCTGCCAAGTAAAAAATTAACTTACCTATCTACACTGTTCCCAAAATCTGAACATGGGAATCACATGATTAGTAAATCTCAGTCACAATTAGTCAATGTCAACAATGGGACCATTGACTTTTTAATAATCACGAAGTTAAGGACAAATCCCGATATTTGCAGCAGAAATCTCATTCTGCAGCCACCATCCCAGTTTCCGCTGCTCCCTCCAAGCACCCTAGACCACCCCAGTCACCTCACTGATTCTTCCCTTCAAATCAAAGCTTTCTCTTAGCCCAAGGCATGAGACTCGCCACCTCCAAATATTCTCCAACTTGCACACACTGCACCAGTTCCTGGATTGGCCACATTAGCTGTGGCTTTGGTTCCAGATATAATGCAACAGTGAGATAAATACCGTCCGACCTGGAATACAAATGCATCCCAACTTCAGCTCCCTTGCTAATACCCCTTTAAACCCCTCTCCTTTCAACCCAGTCCTCCAGCCTCCTTTTCCCTTTTATTTCTCCAGCCATTAGAAGATCAGAGTCTTGATCCAGGTTTTCATAGGAGGCAAGAAATGGACCACATACAAAGGGGAAATGTCATGATGTGGAGATGTCGGTGATGGACTGGGGTGGACAAATGTAAGGAGACGCACAACACCAGGTTATAGTCCAACAGCTTTATTTGAAATCACAAGCTTTCGGAGCTTTGCTCCTTCATCAGGTGAAGTCACTGCCCTTCACCTGACGAAGGAGCAAAGCTCCGAAAGCTTGTGATTTAAAATAAAGCTGTTGGACTATAACCTAGTGTTGTGCGACTCCTTACATAGGGGAAATGTGTGAGAGAGACAGAGGGGTAAATTTTAACCGCCAAGAACAGGGGGTTGGGGATGGGTGGGAGGTTAAAATAACAAGCTTTTGGAGCGGGACCGCATCCCAGCTCCAACTCGCCCATTTCTGGGTTTAACCCAGGCAGGTTTGGATGCATGTGAACAGCAAACACCAAGAAGTCCCGCCCCACTTAATGCCAGAGGGGCCGATACTTAAAAGGGCAATGTACCTCATTGAGATACTTGAGGGACTTAATATTTTGTGTATTGGAAAATGAAAATGAATTTAACCTTACTTGGTCGGGTTTCCGATCGCTTCTGAGTCACGTCAGGTGAAAGCAGGCGGGAAGGGCCAGATCCATGTGGTGAGTGCCTTTAGTGCACTGCTTGTGGGCCCGGAGGAGCAGGAGTATTTCATCAAGGCTCAACAAGCTCACCTGACCAAAAGGAACCCTGAGATCGGTCATCCCCCTCTCCCATTAACATGATGGACCCCACCTACCTCCGACTCTTCATCCAACCTCCTCCCCACGCCGCCGACCCCCTACCGGATCACCTCCCTGTGCCCCCAGGTCTCCTCCCCGCGCCCGCACCCCCCACACCGGATCTCCTCCCCGCGCCCCCCACACCGGATCTCCTCCCCGCGCTGCCCCACCGGATCAACTCCCCGCGCCACCCCACCGGATCACCTCCCCGCGCCGCGGCCCCCCCCACCGGATCTCCTCCCCGCGCCGCCCCACCGGATCACCTCCCCGTGCCTCCCCACCGGATCACCTCCCCGCGCCGCGGCCCCCCCCACCGGATCACCTCCCCGCGCCGCCCCACCGGATCACCTCCCCGCGCCGCCCCACACCGGATCTCCTCCCCGCGCCCCCCCCACACCGGATCTCCTCCCCGCGCCCCCCACACCGGATCTCCTCCCCGCGCCCCCCACACCGGATCGCCTCCCCGCGCCGCCCCACCGGATCGCCTCCCCGCGCCGCCCCACCGGATCACCTCCCCGCGCCGCCCCACCGGATCGCCTCCCCGCGCCGCCCCACCGGATCGCCTCCCCGCGCCCCCCACCGGATCACCTCCCCGCGCCGCGCCGCCCCACCGGATCACCTCCCCGCGCCGCCCCACCGGATCACCTCCCCGCGCCGCCCCACCGGATCACCTCCCCGCGCCCCCCCACCGGATCACCTCCCCGCGCCCCCCTACCGGATCACCTCCCCGCGCCCCCCCACCGGATCACCTCCCCGCGCCACACCCCCCACCGGATCGCCTCCCCGCGCCACGCCCCCACCACCGGATCGCCTCCCCGCGCCGCGCCCCCACCACCGGATCACCTCCCCGCGCCGCCCCCCACCACCACCGGATCACCTCCCCGCGCCGCCCCCCCACCACCGGATCACCTCCCCGCGCTGCGCCCCTCCCCGGATCTTCTCCCCGCGCCACGCAACCCCCCCCCCCCCGATCTCCTCCCCGTGATCTCCTCCCCATAACACCCCCACTGGATCACTTCCCCGCGTAGCCCCCCTTCCTGGATCTCCTCTCCGATCCATCAACCCTCCATCCCTCTGATCCCCGGGTGCGGCCTGCGGCAGCAGGCCTTCCTGCCTGACAGCAAGCCAGCCTGTCAATCAGGCTGGTTGCCGAGTACGAAACCCATAAGTAAAATTTATTGGCCTCATTAAAGTCACGATTTGTCTGCTCACTTATCTTCCGGGTTTCGCACCTGATAACCTGCCCCCCACCCCCCCACCGCTCCCTTCCCTACTCAAAGTGAAAATTCTGCCTGGAGTGTGGATAGGAGACGTCCACAAGAAAGACTGGGAGAAAAGAGAAACTTATAGTGAAACACACAAAAAGACAGAAAGAGACAGAAATAACCGGAGAATGAAAGAAACTATTACATTTTGTCCATGATCATTACCACAAGATCAACTGGTAAACATAAAGACATTGACTGAAACTAAAGCTTCACAAAGAATAGACTTAGGAAACTGCAACTCCATGTTTCCACTCACCTGCAATATGACCCCTATTTCCCAGGCAGAATGCTTTACTGACCCAGAAGCAGTAGGACTAGCTATGTCAGGAATATACTTACACAACTTTTTAAAAAAAAAAAAAAGTTACAATAATAATATTGAGAGTGATGAGCAAGCAGCTCAGTTAGCATCATAACCAAGAGTATAAAGTTCAAATAGTTTACAACTGCCAACCAACTGAACCAAATATAAAAAAATGTTTTGCTGTTGGCCCCTTTTTTAGAGCACTTATTAGTCCACAAAAACCACATGATATGAAAAATTCTAGTTACCAGGAAGCCTATATGTGGAGAAAAGTAAATGAGCTGTGCTGAAGTAGGGAGCTGCTTCAAATATAATCAACTTGGCACTTTTCTCACACACTGTACCAGGGGTTGAAGTTAACTATTTAAATTAGATTCTCCAAATTATGGGAAGAAATTACTTATAAGTTTAGTTTACAGCTAATTACTAGAATGATAAAATGGAGAAAACAAGATGCCGCTTTCCAGAACATTCCTGGCAGCAGTGCAAGCACTTCTTCCGGCTTAAAGCAGCCAGGTGTGACACATAGCTCAAAAGTCTCAGACTGGGACCGTCGCATACAGGGAGATACAGGGACCATCTTACCCCAGGAAAAGGGATCCTGACAATTTACACTTCATGTTGCCCTTATGCAAAGTGCCCAAACACAACGGCTTGAGCCGGTTCTGAAGTCTCTCTCTGGGAGCTTCACTCAAATGCTATATATCTGCCACCTTTTAAAAAGTTATGTTGGAAAGAAAGATCTGAGGAGAGAAGAAGGAATAATGGGCGGGATTTTTTTTACTGATTTAAGAGCTGTTTAATAGTGTCTACTTTTTCTGGATGTGAATTGATGACTGCTAAATGGGGCCTCAACTTTTACCATATATATTAATGACTTGAATGAAGGAATAGAGAATGGTATATCCAAGTTACGAAGCACAGTAACTTGTGTGGATGGAAGCAAGAAGTTATAAAGACTAAGGGAGTGTGCAAAACTATGGCAGATGAAGTTCAATGGGAGGAAGTGTGAGGACATCCACTTCGTATCTAAGAAAGACAAATCAGAATATTTTCTTAATGGTGAGAGAATAGGGTCTGTGGAGGAGCAAAGGTATTTAGGTGTCCATTTACACAAATCACTAAAAGCTTGTGCACAGATACAAAAAGTAATTAAAAAGGCAAATAGAATGTTAACCTTTATCTCAAGGGGGCTTGAATACAAAGGGGAGGAAGTTATGCTTCAGTTGTAGAGCCTTGGTCAGAAACCATCTGGAGTACTGCGTTCAGTAGAGCAGATTCATCAGAATGATACCAGAACTTAAAGGGTTAAATTATAAAGAGAGAAGCCTAGAGTTTCCACTCGATTGCACTGGTGTTTTCAGTGCAATCCGGCCAAATCAGCGCAAAATATTGAGGAATTTTGAATTACACCGGGTGTAACTTGCACCTGGTATAAGTCATGTTTCCGCAATGTTTTGCACTGGCTAAAAAACCCCGCTGAAATTAGCCCCGCCCACAAAACTAGTCACCCCCCCCCCCAGCTCGAAACACCAAGGATGGCAAGTTTCCACCGATTGCGCCCGCCTGTGGCCATTCGAGAGGGGTTTTAAAGTTAAGCTAGCTTTCTTAGGCGCAAAGGCACTGTTTAAATGTTTTTAAATATTAAAAAATATTAATTTAGTAAGAAACTGACTAGTGTACACAATGAAAGTAGTAAATAGTTCAGTATAGCTATTTTGAGTCATTTTCAGTGATTTTAAATCAGGTTACTCACAAAGAACTGGAGACCATTATCAAAAATGCTTATTTTTAGTGATAAATGCATTTTCAGCTGTTTTAATGAAATGGCATTGGGTTACCACTCTTAAATACATCAATGAATAATTTTTATTGCAAAAAAAATCACATTATGTTAAGCTGCCAAATTGCGCTGATTCATGGCAGATTTTACGTTTGCGATTATGTTAATGCATTTTAGCGGAAACTTGGCAATTCTTGGTCTAATTTGCGTCAGCGCTGTATAAACTTGGTTTGGAATCCTTTGAGTTTAAAAGGTGTGATCTAATTGAGGTCTGTACTGATAAAGGGATTCAATAGGGTAGATACTGAAAAACTATTTCCCCTGGTGGGGGAATCCAGAACAGGGGGCATAATCTTAAGACTAGATCTAGGTCATTTAGGAGTGAAAACAAAAAGCATTTTTTCTCACAAAGGGTAGTCAAAATCTGGAACTCCCTCCCTGAAAAGGCTGTGGATGCTGGGTCAATTGAAATTTCAAGACTTAGATCGATAGATTTTTGTTAAGTAATGGTATCAAGGGAAATGGAGCTAAGGTGGGTAAATGGAATGGAGGTACATCAGCCGCAATCTAAATGAATGGGGGGCTGAATTTCCTACTCCTGTTCCTATCTTCTATGTTGCTATGTTCCCACACAATTTTTTTTTCCTGTGAGCAACACCACAAAAGATTAACTAGTACACAACTCCTGCAACAAAAACTTGTATTTATATAACATTTTTAATGCAAAAAATACCTAGGCACTTTAAAAAAAGGGGAAAACAATGGACAAATGGAGAGATGACCAAAAACTTGACTGAAGACCTGAGTTTTAGTAGGTTTTTAAAAGTGGAGAGGTAAGTCAAGAGGTATAGAAGTTTAGGTCATGGGATCCAGGCAGTTGGACGGAGGCAGCTGATGGCTCTGGTGCCAATGCTGGGGTGAAGTGAGGGAGAAAAATTCAAAGGTGCAGGAAGGAATGCAAGGCTGGAGGAAATTGCAGAGATAGGATGGAGCCAGGTCATGGAGGGATTTGAGGCTAAGGACAAGAATTTTAAATTAATGTTAAGGGATGGAATCGTAGGTAAGCAAATATAGGGCTGATTGGTGAATGGGAATTAGTGTAAGGCAGGATGTTGGTAGACGATTTTTGGACAAATTGGGCCAGAATTGACTGTCAAAATAAGGGTCAGGCTAACGACGCTCACCATCATTTATGTGCAAATCGCACAGCAACTTCAGGAGAGGGCAGATGCGAGGTTAAACGCAAAAATCCGGAAGTTGTTGTCTGAGATGCGCCATTCCACCGTTAGCTTCACGAAAACAGCATCTAACTGTCTGACTCACCATTCAAATGCATTGAACGGTGTGAAGTTCCTGTACTTGCATGGTAGAAACGAAATAAACTCGCCACAGAAAGTTAGGGCTTGTTCATTTCAGTTTATATACTCTTTTTAACAGCATGAAGTCTTAATGACTGCCAAACAACCTCTCTGGCACTGAAAATTAACTTTTACAAGTGTGGAGTCTCATTCCTTCAGATTTTAATTGTTGTTGGAGTTTTAAAAAAAAAATTCAATTAATTTTTTTTACTTTTTCTTTGTCTCTTGTTTCTCTCTCTTACTCCAATCTTTCTTTCCCTCTCTATTTCACTTTCTGTACCTGATTTGACATTGAATTCACTAGTCTAACTGGTTCAAGCTCTGCGCCGTTCATTAACAATGCTTCAATCTGATTGGTTGAGGAGATACACAGCTGCTTGCCCTGTTCACCCAGTCCCAGGTGCCCTTGTAGAGGGTGCCGTGCTGTGCTGTGTGGATCTCTCACACACAGCAACTTGCCATGCAAAAGCTCATGGAAATTAAACGGACAAGGGAAAGTCGCCTGCCGTTCGTTCGCTGGCTACTGTAAATTCTAGCTTGTTGAGTTTTATGAGTGTACAGGATGGGTGTCTAGCAAGGAAGGCAATGCAAAAAATAGTCTAAAAGTGTGAATAAGAGGATGAGGATGGGGTCAGGGTCACAGAGAGATAATCTCGCAAAGGTGGAATTAAGCAATCTTGGCAGGATATGGAAGTTGAAGCTCAACTCTGGGTCAAACAGAACACCAAGGTTTGCACAATCGGATTCAGCCTAAGGGAGTGGCCGGTGAGGTGAATGGGGTCAGTGCTAAGAAGCCAGAGCTTGTGTCAGGGGACAAAAGTGAAATTGGAGGAAGTTTTGATTCATCCACAACTCTAACAGCTTAAAAGTTAAAAGCATATACTGTGTAGCTGTTTCATTATCACTCTGGTTTTTATTGATTGCAAGGACATTTCTAGTAGACTGCTGATGATGGCCTGATCAAAAGGTTAAGTATTGTCACAGTCAGGGCAAGTTTAACAAGTACTGATCTGCAGTAGAGAAAAACTTGCACAGCTACATAATTCAGGAAGAACTCCAAATACAGCCATCAAAGTGGTAAAACTGTTTTCTCCTCCCAAAAAAAAACAATGGGCACTAATGTTAAGTCAATGAGATAGCGAGTAGGGATATAAACAAACAGCACGTTACCAGCACAAATGCCATAATGCAGCCATGTCAGAATGGGTTGTATTAGGGTTACCAATCCTCCCTGAATGACTGGGAGTTACCTAGAATCGGGGGTTCCTATCCCAAATGCTGCCTCTAGCAGCCCGGAAGATAAACGATTTAAATTTCCCGTTGTCGTGCGCCTTCATGAACAACACTTGTGAGCTACTGTAAATAATTACTGACTGTTGGCCTGGCGTCGAAAGGTTAAACCACATTAATTTTAAACAGAATAATTTCCCAGCTTTTTCCACGGAACTCATCATCAGCTGCTGCTCAGTGCTGGCACCTGCAGAGAACCGCAAACGGCCAGGCGGGGGTCTCTGAAATCAGGGTCGCCCGAGATAGTGGAGGTGGGGAAGAGAGGGAGACTTGAGAATCAGGGAGAGATGGTGACTGGGGAATGAGGGTTCGGGGGCACAGATGGACTCTGGGGAATGGGAGCTGGGGGGGAGAAGAGATTGAATGGGGGCTCGGAGAGGAAGGCTGGGGAATGGAGGTTTTTTTTGGAGGGGCGGGGAAGAGAAACAGATGGAGACTGGAGGGTTCGAGGAACAGGTGGAGACTGGTGAATGGGGACTCGGGGAAAGAGGGAGACTGGTGAATGGGGGGTTGCGGGGAGGGGAGGGGGGGCAGATGGTGACTGGGGAAGAGAGGTTCGGGGATGGGGATGGTATTTCCCGCAGAGCCGGGAGCAGCAACGTGGTGAATGGGAGCGGCACTGAGAGAGGAGCAGCCAGTAAAGGGGTAAATGAAATCTGGGGACCTTACTGTGGATAAACAAAAGATTATTTCCAATGGTGGGCGAATGGGGAACTAGGGAACAGAAACCAAGGAGTCTCACTGGAAGAAACAAAGGAGAAGGGAGGAGGTATGTTCTTGAACTGAGGGCGATTAAATTGTGGGATCCTTCACCGCATGTGGCTATTAATGTAAGGAATCTTACAACACCAGGTTATAGTCCAACAAATTTATTTTAAAATCACAAGCTTTCGGAGATTATCCCCTTCGTCAGGTGAATGAGTGAAAAGGTTCTCAAATCGCATATCTTATACTAGTCATGATGTGGAGATGCCGGTGATGGACTGGGGTTGACAATTGTAAACAATTTTACAACACCAAGTTATAGTCCAACAATTTTTATTTGAAATCTACAAGCTTTCGGAGGCTTCCTCCTTCGTCAGGTAAACAGGCCAGTCACGGAGTGGCTATTAAGGTAGAGACTAAAACTTCATTTCAAGGGGAATTGGATAAATATTTGATCATGTGATCCAATGTCACGTGAACGAGAATGGTCAAATGTCAAATGGTCAGAAAGTTACATGATCAAACCTTCAGGATTGCCTACAACCTAGGTCTGCATGAATATTGTTGCAGCGATAGTGATACTGCAGAGTATTCAGCCCAGGTTTAGCCTCCCCTCGACAGACCTGCCTGATGATTAACGTTCAGAGCAACCCTAGTATTGCTGGAGGCATTGACTCATTACAAGACTTTGTTTATTTAAACTGTCCACTCATTAAACCCCAAGGAACCTCTCTGCACAGCAACCCATTCGGAAGCCTTCAACTTCTAGTTCCAAAGTCTGACTCCGTTCTTAGCGGCAAGGCCCTGACCTCCTTCTGCAGCTCCACACGCATTCCCTAATATATCACATCAAGACTGCCTCCTTCCCCATCACAAAACAGTTCGTTATTACAGTAACGAACAACGGTAATTGCTTACGTTCCTACATACTGCGCCAACCTCCATTTCACCACCTAGCGATGGTCGACGGCACTTACCGCTAAACACCGTCTTTCTGATTGACGTGAGAACTAGCCATTCAGAAGTGAACTGGGAAAGAAACAACCAATCGACATGCCTCATAGGCGGGCACACTTCGTAACCTGGACAATTCGCAAATTACGGTGAAAGAGGAGGTTCTTTAATGATTGACATCTAAAGTGACCAGTGAGAAGTCGCCTGTTGCCTAAACGGGTGAGAAGCAGTCCCAATGACGATTATCTGGAGGGCCGCGCGATGCACTGCGGGAGCTGTGGTCCAATTCCCAATAGGCGCTGCGAAAAACGGTTTTAGTAAACTACAATCCCAGGATGCAACGGTGTCAGAAGAGCCGTTCCCTGGCTGATGGCCCTGTCACGTGGCTCAGACCCTGTGTTGAACGTGGATGGCTGTCACGTGCAGTTTCTCGTGTTGTCTTGTCGCGCTCGTGTCTGCTACGCATGCCCAGACAAGCAAATTGTTTAACAAATACTCAAAACAGAAAATATTCAGCAAAGTCAGGTGGCATCTTTGGAGAAAGAAACAGAGTTAACGTTTCAGGTGATGACCCTTAGAACTGGAGGAAGTTGAAGAGTAAACAGTTTTTAAGGAAGTACAGAGCCATGCAAAAGGGGAGGAAAGAACAAAAAAAATGATAGGGTGGAGGGCAGGAGTGATTAAATGACAAAAGGGATGATGGTGCAAGGCAAGGAGGGTGGTAATGGGACAAGTAAAGAAATAAAAGATGGGTCTAGAGGAGCTGTAAATGACAACATCATCACCAGCACTTGCCTGAAAAAAATGGGAGCAATGGTTATGATCTGAAGTTATAAATCAATGTTGAGTCAGGAAGGTTGTAAAGTGCCTAATGGAAAGTTTAGGTGCTGTTTCTCGACCTTCCGTTGAGCTTCACTGGAACAGTGTAAGAGGCCGAGGATAGAGAGGTCAGAGTGGGAGTGGGATGGGGAATTAAAATGGTAAGTGACCGGCAGGTCAGGGTCACGCTTGCTGACTGAGCAAAGGTGTTCAGCAAAGCGATCACCCAATCTGAGTTTGGTCTCCCCACTGCACACCGCATTGTGTACAGTGAATACAGTATACTAAATTGAAAGAAGTACAAGTAAATTGCTATTTCACCTGGAAGGAGTGTTTGGGATCCTGGATGGTGGGAAGGGAGGAGGTGAAGGGGCAGGTGTTGCATGGGACGTACACGGTCGAGGGCCCTGTCAACTACAGTAGAGGGGAATCCTTGGCTGAAAAAAATGGAAGACACATCAGAAGCACTGGTGTGGAAGGTGGCATCGTCAGAACAGATGTGGCTGAGACAGAGAATCTGGAGAATGGAATAGAGTCCTTTCAGGAAGCCGGGTGGGAGGAAATGTAATCAAGGTAACTGTGGGAGTCGGTGGACTTATAATAGATATTGGTTGACGGCCTATCCCCAGAAATGGAGATAGAGGAGTCGGGGAAGGGAAGGGAAGAGTCGGAGATGGACCATGTGAAGGCAAGGGAAGGGTGGAAATTGGAAGCAAAGTTGATGAAATTTTTCTGTTCGGGGCGAGAGCAGGAAATGGCACTGATCCAGTCATCAATATACCGGAAAAAGAGGTGAGGGAGGGGAACCTGAGTAAGACTGGAACAAAGAATGTTCCATGTATCCCACAAAAAGGCAGGCCTGGCTAGGACCCTTACGGGTTCCCATAGCAACAGCTTTTATTTGGAGGAAGTGACTGGAGTCAAAGGAGAAGTTGTTCAACGTAAGAACAAGTTCAGCCAGGTGGAGGAGGGTGGTGGTGGATGGGGACTGGTTGGGTGTCCATTCATGGAAGAAGCGGAGGGCCCGCAGAGGGATTGGACATCTATGATGAAAAGGAGACGGTTAGTGCTGGGGAACTGGAAACTGTTAAAGTGGAGGAGGGTGTTAGAAGAGCCGCAGATGTAAGTTGGAAGAGACTGGACAAGGGGAGAAAAAATAGAGTTGAGATAGGAGGAAATAAGTTTCGCGGGGCAAGAACAGGCTGAAACGATGGGTCTCCCGGGGCAGTCCTGTTTGTGGATCTTGGGAAGGAGGTAGTAGCGGGCTGTACAGGCTTGGGGGACTATGAGGTTGGAGGCCGTGGGAGGAAGATCTCCAGAGATAGCATAATCAGGTCAGATAATAAGTGGGAATGGCAAGGTTTTTTGTGAGTTTCTTTTAAACAATCTTGTGTATAAAAAGCAACATGACTTTAATTATAGATTTAATTCCCATGATCTACCTTCTTCCTCTGAAGACTTAGTTAAGACTTTACAATTCCCTTATTTTAAGAGTCAGAACCTGAGTAAATTCTTCACAATCATCAACAATTTTAATTTAAATATAGTTAACAACTTGCATAGTTCACTGGTATTGTCCACATGGATTTTAGTAAAGCATTTGACAAGGTCCCAAATGGCAGACTGGTCAGAAAGGTAAAAGCCCATGGGATACAGGGAAATGTGGCGAATTGGATCCAAAATTGGCTCAGTAACAAGAAACAAAGGGTAAAAGTCGATGGATGTCTTTGTGAATGGAAATCCGTTTCCAGTGGTGTGCCACAGAGCTCAGTGTTGGGTCCCTTGCTGTTTGGGGTATATATTAATGACTTGGACTTGAATGTAAAGGGCATGATTGGCAAATTTGCAGACAACACAAAAATTGGCTGTGTAGTTGATAGCGAAGAGGATAGCTGTAGACTCTAAGAATTTATCAATGGGTTGGTGGAGTGGGCGGAAAAGTGGCAAATGAAGTTCAACCTGGAGAAGTGTGAGGTAATGCACTTAGGGAGGACAAACAGTAAAAGGGAATACGCAGTAAATGGGAATATATTGAGAGGGGTAGAGGAAGTGAGAGACCTTGGAGTGCATGTGCACAGGTCCCTGAAAGTGGCAGAACAGGTAGATAAGGTTGTGAAGAAGGCATACGGAATTCTCTCCGTTATTAGCCGGAATACAAAAGCAGGGATGTAATGATGGAACTGTATAAAACACTGGTAAGGCCACAGCTGGAGTATTGTGCGCAGTTCTGGTCACCACATTACAGGAAGGACGTAATTGCTCTGGAGAGAGTGCAGAGAAGATTTACAAGAATGTTGCCAGGGCTTGAAAATTGCAGCTACGAGGAGAGATTGGATAGGCTGGGGTTGTTTTGCTTGGAGCAGAGGAGGCTGAGGGGGACTTGATTGAGGTGTACAAAATTATGAGGGGCCCAGATAGAGTAGACAGGAAGTACCTGTTTCCCCTAGCGGAGAGTTCAAGAACTAGAGAACCTAGATTTAAGCTGATTGGCGGAAGGATTAGAGGGGACACGACGAAAAACTTTTTTACCCAGAGGGTGGTGGGTGTATGGAATTCGCTGCCCGAATTGGTGGTAGAGGCAGGGACCCTCAACACTTTTAAAAAGTACCTGGACCTGCACCTAAAGTGCTGAAAGCTGCAGGGCTACGGACCGGGTGCTGGAAGGTGGGAGTAGAATGGGCACCTGGTTGTTCTTCGAGCTGGCGCGGACACGAAGGGCCGAATGGCCCCCTTCTGTATCTTTTCTATGGTTCTATTTTTTTTATATCAAAGATAAATGTAGGATTTATGAAGCCGTCCCTGAAACCCCAGAAAATAAATGCTATATTTTACCCCGATAACATTTTCCTCAGATTTAAAAGTCTGGTGCAGCCTAAGGAAAATATTGTAAAGATAAAAATTCAACCAACTGTTGAAGGCTTGAGGTGTAGCCAAACCCACTGAAGATTTGGAGGCCACATTAGTTCCCTCTGAGCTGTTAAAAGCATAATTCAAAGCCCTTTCTCTTTTTGCATTTATTAATGCTGTGGCCATCATGCTTGAAATCCACCCTCAACTCTAAAACTCTCCATTTCAATCATTTTTTAAAAATGTGTTCTCAGGATGTGGGCAATGCTGGCTGGGCCGCATTTATTACCTATCCATACTTGCCCTTAGAAGGTGGTGGTCGGCCTTCTCCTTGAACGGCTACAGTCTTTGTGGTGATGGTGCTCCCACAGTGGTGTAATGTGGGGAATCCCTTTCTAAGGTTCTGTTCCATGAAGACAGCTCACTCTCCAGCTTTTTGTCAAAATGACCAATCTTCATGTGTGAGCTTAGAATGTGAGTGCCATCAGGCTAATTTCCACTAAGGAAACTGGATCATATGATGCCCATAAACAATTGATTTTTAAATGTAAGCAAAGTATGATTTTTACATAGGTCACACCGAGATCATTGGATCATCAGTCAATTTGTGCCATTTGTTTTGTTTACAGGTAGGCACTCATATGTGCCTAGTACAATTTTTTATTTGCTCCGAGGATGTGGATGACACCAGTAAAGCAGCATTTTTATTGCTCCTTCCTCTTTATCCTGAGGGCATTAGCTGTTATCCACGTAGTACATTCACAATATATATCAATGATTAGGATGAGGGAACCAAATGTAATATTTCCAACTTTGATGACGTCACAAAACTAGGTGGGATTGTGAGTTGTGAGGAGGATGCAAAAAGGCTTCAAGGCAATTTAGACAAGTTGAGTGAGTGGGCAAAAACATGGCAGATGCAGTATAATGTGGATAAATGTGAAGTTATCCACTTCAGAAGGAAAAACAGAAAGGCAAAGTATTATTTAAATGGTGATAGATTAGGAAATGTTGATGTACAAAGGTGTCCTTGTACACCAGTCACTGAAAGCAAACATGCAGGTGCAGCAAGCAGTTAGGAAGGCAAATGGTATCTTCGCCTTCATTGCAAGAGGATTTGAGTACAGGAGCAAGGATGTCTTACTGCAGTTATACAAGGCCTTGGTGAGACCACATCTGGAGTATTATATGCAGTTTTGGTCTCCTTACCTAAGAAAGGATATACTTGCCATAGAGGGAGTGCAGCGAAGGTTCACCAGACTGATTCCTGGGATGGCAGGACTGTCGTATGAGGAGAGATTGGGTTGACTCGGCCTGTATTGACTAGAGTTTAGAAGAATGAGAGGGGATCTCATTGAAACGTATAAAATTCTGACCGGGCTAGACAGACTGGATGCAGGGAGGATGTTTCCCCTGGCTGTGGGCTCTGGAACAAGGGGTCACAGTCTCAGGATAAGGGGTAGAACATTTAGGACTGAGATGAGGAGAAATTTCTTCACTCAGAGGGTGGTGAACCTGTCTTTTCTTGCGCAGTAAATTATGCTAATTATTCCCAATTATTTTTTGATATGTCAGTCTATTTTCTTGATTTTTAAAAAATATTATTTCCTCCCTTTGCTCATCACACTATACACCTCCCTGGCTAAAAATCAAACCAGCATATCAAACCAATGCTGCTGTCTGATTAGCCCTCAACTGAGGCAGGAAAACATCCTGAGAATGGCTCTTCTTATACATTTTCTCCCTCCCAGTGTGGTCCACCAACATCTCTACACAATGTCACAGCTGAGGTCAAAACTTAACCCTGTGGAAAATCTTCGACACAAGCATATGACCTGACACACCATTGCAGTCTTCTCAGGCTCACATCTCTAACGGTGAGGAATCTTGGTGCATACATTTCACAAGTTTGTGTACAGGCCATGGCTCATGGCCCAAGAACAGGAAGACTTGCACAGGAATGTGGTAAGACAAATTGTTCATGTACTGATATCCTAGAGTACAATGGTATTTTTTATCTTATAATTAGCAAAATAATTGATTAATCTGAATACTAGTACTGTATTATAAGTCAAATGGTATAATGCCACTAAATTTGACCCCAACATGGTCAGCACCTACCTATCTGAAATCACTGCAGTAAATACATGACAGTGTAATAATTTCCTATTTTGGAAAATTGCATCTTTTTCCAAAATGCTTCTATATTGTATGAAAAAAGAGAAAAGCTTAAAAATTACTTTTGGCAATATCAGCAGATGAATCCTTAACAAGTCTGGGTGATATTCACTTGTGCTATATTTTAATATAAGCATTAACACTCATTTGAAATGGATTGATGCTGCTGCTAAAACAGCATTTGTCCACTAAAATCAGCAACAGTAATATCTAGGCTTAATTTTTTTTAGAAGGGAACAACTATGAATGAGGCTATCTTTTCATACAGTAGAATAAAGCATTTAAGATGCACTATGGAAGATAATGCAAGGATTATGATAGCAGTCCTTCTTCTGTACTTCAGTAAATTTATACATCATCTTTAAAACCTTGCAAAGTTACTGTCTGAGCTCATTCAGCTGCTTCTGCATCCAGGTAATCCAGTGTGTTTGAGGAAAGTGAACCTTGTGGTTCCTGTTGGTTGGTAAATGAGTAATGGGTTGTTTTATCTGTGATGAGAACTGTTTATATGGTGCACCAGTTTTGTCCCTGTTATCATGGTATATCTATCTTGAGTATTTCCATTCAGATACAAGTGCTTTTCTGGCCCTTCTTTACCATAGTGTGTGCAATAGTCTGAACAGCATTCACTGCTGAATGTAGTGAATAGAATCCCTCTGGTTGTTATGTGTAACAACATCGTAAATGCATTTAAAAAACAGGGTAACTCTTACTTTGTCATGCAGTGAAACATCTGGAAATGACACCGAGGGCAGAAGAAAATTAAAATGGTTTGGGAGCATCATGTAGGTTGATCTAAAGCAGGAACCACATGAGGTCCCCAAGCCCTGACAATCCAGCCCTCGAAGCCCAAGAAGCTTATTCATATATTCAGCTAGTCCTCAATTCACTGGTTTGACAAGTTTGAATTTTGTGAGTCCAGAGACCTGGAAAGATCTATTTTTAGCAATTTGCCTCTCATGGATAAATCCTGAATCAAACCATCTAGATTTGTTAGCGCCAGCAACTTCAGAAATATGGGAGTAAATTTTATTCCCAAGAACAGGTGGGTTGGGGGCGGGTGGGCAGTGAAAATACTCAGTTTTTGTAGCGGGACCCCAAACTGGCTCCAACGTGCCCACTTTTCCAAGTTTGACCTAGGTGAGTTTGGACTTGTGCACACTTCTGACACCCGGAAATACAGGCTGATATTTAAAGGGCCAATTTAGGTATTTAAACCACTTAAGGAGATTAACTTTCTGTGTATTGAATTACACAAACCATTTTAACTTCACCTGAACATATGTAAGGAGTTGCACAACACCAGGTTATAGTCCAACAGCTTTATTTGAATTCACAAGCTTTCGGAGCTTAGCTCCTTCGTCAGGTGATGAAGGAGCAAAGCTCCGAAAGCTTGTGTTGTGCAACTCCTTACATTTGTCCACCCCAGTCCATCACCGGCATCTCCACATCACCTGAACATGTCTCCTGTGGCCTCTGAAACACGCCATGGAAATCGAGTCGAGTTGCAGCCGACCCTCATTTCGACTATTAAACTAGTGATTGATATATCTGAATAAAAGGTGAGTTTTTGCAGCGGGGCAATCAGTTCTCTCATACTTTGGCTGGGAGTTCTTTGTGCTTGGACTGAGATTTCTTGGTTCACAAGGACTTGCAGAAGAACTGAAAGGGGACCAACAGAGGGGCTGATGTCGCAGGAGGCATTACCCACATAAGAGGGTGTACAGGCAGAGGTTGAGTTTCTTGGACCTCTCTGAGGAGCAATGCCTACGCAGGCTCAGATTGAGTCACCAGGTAGTTGCAGACATCTGCACGCTCCTTCATGCAGAGCTGTTCGAGGCTGGGCCTGATGGCCATACGTTGCCCATTGCACTCAAAGTAGCCACTGTCCTCAATTTCTTCGCCTCCGGATCCTTCCAGGGCACCACCGGTGACATCTCCAGGGTCCCTCAGTCGTCTGCACATAAGGTCATGGATGACTTGTTTGCCCGGGCATCCAACTACGTCAACTTCTTCTGCAACGACGTCAGCCAGATTGAGATGGCAGTGGGTTTCAACTCTCTCGCTGGCTTCCCATGGATGCAGGGCATTATTGATTGCACACACGTAGCGATCCGAGGACCTCCACGTGAGCCAGGACTGTTCGTCAATCAAAAGAGATATCACTCCATCAAAGCACAGTTGGTTTGCGACCGCCGGAGGAGATTTCTGCAGACGTGTGCCAAATTCCCTGGCAGTTGCCGTGATTCCTTCGTTTTGCGCGAGTCCAACATCCAGGCCCTCTTCCACGCACAAGACAGGCTTAAGGGCTGGCTCCTTGGAGGCAAGGGATACCCCCTGCAGACGTGGCAGACCCCACCAATGAGGCACGGCAGTGGTACAATGACGGTCACATCACCACCAGGTCTGTCACTGAACAAGCCGTAGGAATGCTGAAGATATGCTTTAGGTGCCTGGATCGATCTGGGGGAGCCCTTCAATACCCACCAGCAAAGGTGAACAGAATAATAATAATAATCAAAAAGGCTAATGGAATGCTGGCCTTTATATCTAGAGGACTAGAGTACAAGGGGGTAGAAGTTATGCTACAACTGTACAGTTCTGGGCACCGCACCGTAGGAAGGATATATTGGCCTTGGAGGGAGTGCAAGGTAGATTTAGTAGAATGATACCTGGACTCCAAGGGTTAAATTATGAGGAGCGATTACACAATCTAGTGTTGTATTCCCTGGAATTTAGAAGATTAAGGGGTGATTTGATCGAAGTTTTCAAGATATTAAGGGGAACTGATAGGGTAGATAGAGATAAGCTATTTCTGCTGGTTGAGGAGTGTAGGGGACATAGCCTAAATATTAGAGCCAGGACTTTCAGGAGTGAAGTTAGGAAACACTTCTACAATGGGTGGTAGAAGTTTGGAACTCTCTTCCACAAACGGCAGTTGATGCTAGCTCAATTGCTAATTTTAAATCTGAGATTGATAGATTTTTGTTGACCAAAGGTATTAAGGGATTTTGGAGCTAGGCCACAGATCAGCTATGATCTCATTGAATGGTGGAACAGGCTCGAGAGGCTAAATGGCCTACTCCTATTCCTATGTTCCTAATAGTGGTGTGTTGCATCCTGCACAACATTGCTCAACAGAGAGGGTTACAGGTGGAGGAGCTCGAATGCGCCCATGAAGCATCCTCATCTGCCGGCAACATTGAAAAAGACGACGATGAGGAGGAGGAGGAGGAGGAGGAGGACGATGATGGGCAACCCATCGCAGGAGCAGCGGCTGCTCGCTATGCCGGGGATTCACTTGTATCGAACAGGTTCCTCATAATGAGATCTGAAAACTGAAGTTAGTGAACTACTCAGACCACCTGGAACAACCACCAGCCCACCCCCTCCCCCCACATTCCACTCACACAAAACAGTCCTTCAACCTTGCATACACCCATTGTAAACACGCCCAATGGGTAGAATCATGTCTTGCCGTTCATGATGAAGCACATGAAAGGGCATTTTCACAAAAGGGACTCAAGAATGGACAAGACGTGGCAGGGTGGTGAGAATTATCACATTTAATGTGCATGTATGAAAAAATAAATATGTGAAAAACATGACATTGCGTCAGACACCCTTGTGCATACCCTTGGTGATTACAAAACCTTAGCCTGCCTCTTCCTAACGTTTCTACATAGTGCATCCCCTGTGGTTTCAGCAGAGCTAGTGGCAAGTTGCTCAGGTCCCTGCTCCGACTGCTGCGATGCTCTCAGCCTATGACCTCTGTGTTTTGGAGCCTGTGGGGGCCCCTCCATAGACTGCTCCACCTGCACCTGTGCAGGGGCAGACTCACCCATCAGGAGAGGAAGCAGCATTGCGGGTACTGGTTGGGGAGGGAGGCAATGGGTGAGACAAGGGAGCGCTTGAGTGGAGTCCCTACTTCCATGTCCCCTTTTGCCATCATCCCTCTCCTGGACCAGGCCCACATCCGTCCTACCAATCTGCTGGACAGCACCTTGGAGCAGATTTGTGACACGTTCTAAGGCCACGCCTAAAGTATCTGTATGCCTGTTTAAGGCAGCAGACATGTTGGCATCCAGAGTCTTCACAGCCATTATCATGGACTCATTTGAGAACCATGCTTGAAGCTCAATGGAGGCTACCATGCTCTCCATCGCAGACATTCCCACACTTACCTGTGCCACCATTCCATTAATGTTGGAGGTGCACTCCTCCATCCTCTCCGCTATTGTGGAGAGTGTGCGTGTCACTTTTTCCAGTACGTCGCAAAGGTACAGCTGTACCTCTATTATTCTCATTCTCAACAATGACCCCCGGGGTTCAACATCTGTGTCCAGCTGGGAAGAACTAGGAGTGGAGTGTGCCCACCAACGTGGACTCTCCACAGCTGCCCCTGCCACCAGTGTCTGCTCATGCACACTTGTGAGTGGGGAATCGTCAGGTGAAAACCCAACTATCTGCCTAACAGGACCCACCGAACTGCGAGTACCTGCGCTTGGTGCATGGCTGAATGTGATGTGACTGTGCGTCCTCAGAAGAATTGAGCTCCTCTGAGGAATCGCCCTCTTCCATGGTGCGTCCCTCCTCATCAATCTTCAAAGACGCTAGAAAAGAACATAAAGCAATATTAAAAAATCATCGCAGAAGTTAGTTTGCAATGAGTGTACTGAGGTGTGCAACAGGTCAATCATTGATAACATCAATTCATGATGCGTGTGAAGGATGTTAAAGTTCTGTCACCGGACGTTTGTGGGTTGCTAGTCTCCACATCTCTGACAGTCAGGCATTCAACCGTGCGGCTGAGCTCCAGGGCCTCCTCCTCTGCCCCTGTCAGGAGCACTATTTGTGGATGCCCCCCTCCAGTCCTACTCCTCTCTCGTGCAATTAGCGCTCTATTCAACAAGGGGAGAAAGAACAGACGTGTGAGTGAGTGAAGGTGACGTGGTCACCCGATGGATGCATTGCTTTGAGTGAGGCGTCCAATGCAACAGATGCATCGTGGTAAGTATTAGACAGATTCATCACATTGCATCAGGATTGGGGTGAGTGGGAGTGGTGGGTTCACAAATGGGGAGGTGAGGAAGTGCACAGAAATTGAAGGTAAGTTGATAATGAGCCTTAAGTGAATGTGAGGAGTGATGTGATGGCAAGACAGAGTGAGATGGGGTGGGGGGGGGGGGGGGGTGGTAATGTACACCACAGGATGTAGGTGAATCAGTAACTGTGTTCACTTTTCCTGACCTGATTAGCTCATTAAAGCGCTTCCTACACTGTACCCTAAGCTTGCCACCGTGCTCCTGCTGCTCAGCTCCTCTGCAACCTCCAGCCATGTCGTCTTGGTGGCAGAAGCAGGGTGCTTCCTCCGATCAGCCAGGTAGAGTATCTCCCTCCTTCTCCTCACATCAACCAGTAGCAACTCAAGAGAAGAGTCATTAAAGCGTGGTGCTGCCTTACTCCTTTGATGCTGCATCTCTGCACGTTCCACCTTTCTCCCTCAAAATCCATGGTTGCAATGACCCTTTAAATACTTCAGTTCACAGCACATCATTCGGGTGCACAGACCACCCATTGCGCAGCTTGGAGACATGAAACTCAGAAGTTACATTAAGGGCCTTCAATTTAGTCCCGATCGCTCGAGCCAACGCACAGAAAAGTTTTCCGGGTTTCTCACCCAACTATTCAACCCCCTGCTGAGTTCCTGCTGCTATGTTAAAATTATGCCCATGCAAATTGATAGAAACATGCACTTAACCTCTATGGGCTCGATTTTACAATGTTGGCAGCGGGGGGGTGGGGGTGAAGGTGCGCGTGGCAAACCCGCATGAGCAAAATTTACCGTTTCCGACGTGATCGCATGTTGATTGATGATTTACATCCTCTTTGGGTTTCGCACCTGGCAGCTAGCCTGATTGACAGGCTGGTTGCCGTCAGGAGCCGCAACGCGAGGGGGGGAGGGGCGAGAAAGAGAGCGAGCGAGACTGGCGCAGGAACGGAAGACCGCTGGGGGGGCGCGGGAGAATGGAAGATCCGGCGCTGGACTGGAAGACCCTGGGGTGGGGGGGGGGGGGGAGAGAGAGAGAGAGAGAGAGAGGGGAAGATGGGAAGATCGGGTGGAGGGGTGGAGAGGGGAAGATCGGGCAGGGGGTGGAGAGGGGAAGATCAGGGAGTGACAGGGGAAGATCGGGGGATGAAGAGGGGGACATCGGGGGGGTGAAGAGCGGGACTTCGGGGGGGTGAAGAGTGGGAGATCGGGGGAGGGTGAAGAGGGGGACATCGGTGGGGGTTGAAGAGGGGGACATCGGAGCGGGAGACATAGGACATCGGAGCAGGGTGCAAAGGTAGGTTCATTTAGTGTTTTCACTTCCTTCCATGGTTTCTTACTTAATTTATTTAGTTTCTTGTTCCCTGATCCAGTCCTTCAATCAGAGGCGGTGGGCAAGCTGCCCATATAAGTTAAAAATCATTCTAATGACTTACTCTGTCACAGGTAAAGTGCCTTAAGAAACTCAGTGAGGTCCACTTTGCTCTTTAACTGTCATCCCGCCGGCTTTAATTGCCAGCGGGACTTCCGTTTTAGGGTTACCCGCGCGCACACAGGTGGGTCCCTGGGAAACTCGGAAGTCGGCGGATTGGAGCTGGCTTCCGAACCTGAACGGGATTTCCACGATTTTTGGAGCCCCCCCCCCGCCCCCAATGCACCCGCAATTACCTCCTAAAATGACCCCCTATATGTGGCCCTCAAGGCTGCATGGTATGCACCTGTGCGGTCCACAAAGTCAAAAATTTAAAGTTCAGGATGTGCTAGATAAAAAGAATGACATTTATTTTCATTTCTACCTTATAGGGTAGGGAATAAGGATAGGTGATAAGTGTGTTTGTTAAAATAAATTAAGTGAATGCTCCCTGTACTTTTAACACTAAAACATTTGCTATTAGCCTAAACTCTAGAGCAATATGTTTATGTATATTTGGTTACAAAGTGACATGTTGTAATGTAAATGGTTATCAATTAGCTGTTCATAATGTATGTGTGGAAGGAGTCATGTTGACAAATGGCATTCTTTAGCACTGACTAAAAATAGTGTTGCAGCAGATATTAGCACTTCAGCTTTAATTTTTATTCAGGGTGCATTGATTGATCATCATTTGTGTACACTTTCTAATTTTCTGGGAGCGTCAGAAATGAGCGCCATTTCCTGTTGCACCCCTCAGTGCCCCTTCTGACTTCTTGCTGGTTGGAAGGCCTCCTCCCGATATCCCCACCATCACAGAAGCCAGTCTTTGGCCAATTCAATTCACTCCACATGATATCAAGAAACGGCTGAGTGCACTGGATACAGCAAAGGCTATGGGCCCCGACAACATCCCGGCTGTAGTGCTGAAGACTTGTGCTCCAGAACTAGCCACGCCTCTAGCCAAGCTGTTCCAGTACAGCTACAACGCTGGCATCTACCCGACAATGTGGAAAATTGCCCAGGTATGTCCTGTCCACAAGAAGCAGGACAAATCCAATCCGGCCAATTACCGCCCTATCAGTCTACTCTCAATCATCAGCAAAGTGATGGAAGGTGTCGTCGACAGTGCTATAAAGGGGCACTTACTCACCAATAACCTGCTCACCGATGCTCAGTTTGGGTTCCGCCAGGACCGCTCGGCTCCAGACCTCATTACAGCCTTGGTCCAAACATGGACAAAAGAGCTGAATTCCAGAGGTGAGGGGAGAGTGACTGCCCTTGACATCAAGGCAGCATTTGACAGAGTGTGGCACCAAGAAGCCCTAGTAAAATTGAAGTCAATGGGAATCAGGGGGAAACTCTCCAGTGGCTGGAGTCATACCTAGCACAAAGGAAGATGGTAGTGGTTGTTGGAGGCCAAATCTCTCAGCCCCAGGACATTGCTGCAGGAGTTCCTCGGGGCATTGTCCTAGGCCCGACCATCTTCAGCTGCTTCATCAATGACCTTCCCTCCATCATAAGGTCAGAAATGGTGATGTTCGCTGATGATTGCACAGTGTTCAGTTCCATTCACAACCCTTCAAATAATGAAGCAGTCCGAGCCCGCATGCAGCATGACCTGGATAAACATCCAGGCTTGGGCTGATATGTGGCAAGTAACATTCGCGCCAGACAAGTGCCAAGCAATGACCATCTCCAACAAGAGAGAGTCTAACCACCTCCCCTTGACATTCAACGGCATTACCATCGCCGAATCCCCCACCATCAACATCCTGGGGGTCACCATTGACCAGAAACTTAACTGGACCAGCCATATAAATACTGTGACTACAAAAGCAGGTCAGAGGCTGGGTATTCTGCGGCGAGTGACTCACCTCCTGACTCCTCAAAGCCTTTCCACCATCTACAAGGCACAAGTCAGGAGTGTGATGGAATACTCTCCACTTGCCTGGATGAGTGCAGCTCCAACAACACTCAAGAAGCTCGACACCATCCAGGACAAAGCAGCCCGCTTGATTGGCTCCCCATCCACCACCCTAAATATTCACTCCCTTCACCACCGGCGCACTGTGGCTGCAGTGTGCACCATCCACAGGATGCACTGCAGCAACTCGCCAAGGCTTCTTCGACAGCACCTCCCAAACCCGCGACCTCTACCTTCTAGAAGGACAAGGGCAGCAGGCACATGGGAACAACACCACCTGCACGTTCCCCTCCAAGTCACACATCCCGACTTGGAAATATATCGTCGTTCCTTCATCGTCGCTGGGTCAAAATCCTGGAACTCCCTTCCTAACAGCACTGTGGGAGAACCTTCACCACACGGACTGCAGCGATTCAAGAAGGCGGCTCACCACCACCTTCTCAAGGGCAATTAGGGATGGGCAATAAATGCTGGCCTTGCCAGCGATGCCCACATCCCATGAGCGAATTTTTAAAAAAGGATAAAATGCTGCTGTGGGTGGGAATTTTAGTGATATTTTTCTAAGACTGAGAAAAGGTAGGAACAGGGAGCAGATTTGAGGTGGTAAACTCTAAGAATCTATTTTACTCTGTTTACCACCCCAAAATGGGCAGTAATTCAAATGAAAATCCAGGCCATTATTCCAGTTGGAAGATGGGGGCAGTATTGGATGTAATACATGCTGCAATCGATGACCAAATGATCCATAGCAGTTAAATATGTTCTTTTCGAGTTAAATATGCCTTTTAACAGTAACAACCAATGCATTTCAAATATGGCCTCTTTTTGCAAAGTTTTCACGTTTGAAGGTAAGATTGAAAATGTTTTAATGCACTTTGATTGCAAATTGCTGACCTCCACTATTCATTGTTAATTCTGGCTTCATGACCAGCAGTTGCAAACAGAATTGAGGGAAAATTGACACCAGTGGTTTGCAATACGTAAGAGTGACCATTCGAGTTTTACTTATGCCCTTGAATGCGTTAATCTGCCAGGAAATGTGCCATTCATTTGCATAACGCCCTCCCCTCATTATCAGATGAACAACATTACTAAAGGACCTAGCAAAGATAATATTAGCTGTATATGGAGTTTTACTGGGATTTCAGTGCAACTTTCCTTAAAGTAGTTTAAAATCCAGAAGCATTTCCAGATATTGCAGAGGAAGAGAGAAGGTCCAAATGAATTATTGTGCACTGTGCCTCAATTTAATCATTGGTTAAATAACTGAAGTTCAAACCAACAAATCGTTCAACGTACTGCCTGACTAACCTGTCATAAAGCATAGAAAAATGGGAACATGTATCTTGGAAATGGCTTATATTTGCACCATGATTCTTGGTAAGTGGTATTATTTAATGATAAACTTAATCCTGGTGAACTATTGTAGATTTGGAGTATCAAATAACCTATTTAAGATTATTGACTTTGATCTGTCACACTGTTTGTAACGTGTCCCAGTCAATAACATTTCCTCCATTAGAGCCATGTATTCGTTAACTGCTTTTTATTGTTTGACCTACCTTGCAAGTTGTGTTTTCTATTACTGTCTGAGCTACGGTTGAGCATTTTTGTTTTTAATTTCTACTTTTGTTATTAACAAATGCATTCTTTAACATTTTATAATAAGTGGGCAAGTTTTTTCTTAGTGAGGATTCAATGCAGTCAGTATCGGAAAATAAGTCTGTGAGAAATGTGTTGTATTATAAACTAGTTGCTGTTGGAAATTTGATGATAATCAGTAACTCTTCAACCCCGAACTGATTTTATCTGAATCTTGTAGAAAACTGATGGCTGTGCTTTTAATTATTCAAATATGTGTCAACTGGTAAGACACTAGTACATGCATGTTTTTTTTTATTTGTTCATGGGATGTGGGCGTCGCTGGCGAGGCCGGCATTTATTGCCCATCCTTAATTGCCATTGAGAAGGTGGTGGTGAGCCGCCTTCATGAACCGCTGCAGTCCGTGTGGTGAAGGTTCTCCCACAGTGCTGTTACGTAGGGAGTTCCAGGATTTTGACCCAGCGACGATGAAGGAACGGTGATATATTTCCAAGTCGGGATGGTGTGTGACTTGGAGGGGAATGTGCAGGTGGTGTTGTTCCCATGTACCTGCTGCTCTTGTCCTTCTAGGTGGTAGAGGTCGTGGGTTTGGGAGGTGCTGTCGAAGAAGCCTTGGCGAGTTGCTGCAGTACATCCTGTGGATGGTACACACTGCAGCCACAGTGCGCCGGTGGTGAAGGGAGTGAATGTTTAGGCTGGTGGATGAGGTGCCAATCAAGCGGGCTGCTTTGTCCTGGATGGTGTCGAGCTTCTTGAGTGTTGTTGGAGCTGCACTCATCCAGGCAAGTGGAGAGTATTCCATCACACTCCTGACTTGTGCCTTGTAGATGGTGGAAAGGCTTTGTGGAGTCAGGAGGTGAGTTACTCGCCACAGAATACCCAGCCTCTGACCTGCTCTTATAGCCACAGTATTTACATGGCAGGTCCAGTTAAGTTTCTGGTCAATGGTGACCCCCAGGATGTTGATGGTGGGGGATTCGGCGATGGTAATGCCGTTGAATGTCAAGGGGAGGTGGTCATTGCCTGGCACTTGTCTGGCGCGAATGTTATTTGTTACTTATGAGCCCAAGCCTGGATGTTGTCCAGGTCTTGCTGCATGCGGGCTCGGACTGCTTCATTATCTGAGGGGTTGCGAATGGAACTGAACACTGCAATCATCAGCGAACATCCCCATTTCTGACCTTATGATGGAGGGAAGGTCATTGATGAAGCAGCTGAAGATGGTCGGGCCTAGGACACTGCCCTGAGGAACTCCTGCAGCAATGTCCCGGGGCTGAGATGATTGGCCTCCAACAACCACTACCATCGTCCTTTGTGCTAGGTATGACTCCAGCCACTGGAGAGTTTTCCCCCTGATTCCCATTGACTTCAGTTTTACTCGGGCTCCTTGGTGCCACACTCGGTCAAATACTGCCTTGATGTCAAGGGCAGTCACTCGCATCTCACCTCTGGAATTCAGCTCTTTTGTCCATGTTTGGACCAAGGCTGTAATGAGGTCTGGCCACCGAGTGGTCCTGGCGGAACCCAAACTGCACATCGGTGAGCAGGTTATTGGTGAGTAAGTGCCGCTTGATAGCACTGTCGACGACACCTTCCATCACTTTGCTGATGATTGAGAGTAGACTGATGGGGCGGTAATTGGCCGGATTGGATTTATCCTACTTTTTGTGGACAGGACATACCTGGGCAATTTTCCACCCCTCAGATAATGAAGCAGTCCGAGCCTGCATGCAGCAAGACCTGGACAACATCCAGGCTTGGGCTCATAAGTGGCAAGTAACATTCGCGCCAGATAAGTGCCAGGCAATGACCATCTCCAACAAGAGAGAGTCTAACCACCTCCCCTTGACATTCAACGGCATTACCATCGCCGAATCCCCCACCATCAACATCCTGGGTGTCACCATTGACCAGAAACTTAACTGGACCAGCCATATAAATACTGTGGCTACGAGAGCAGGTCAGAGGCTGGGTATTCTGCGGCGAGTGACTCATCTCCTGACTCCCCAAAGCCTTTCCACTATCTACAAGGCACAAGTCAGGAGTGTGATGGAATACTCTCCACTTGCCTGGATGAGTGCAGCTCCAACAGCACTCAAGAAGCTCGACACCATCCAAGATAAAGCAGCCCGCTTGATTGGCACCCCATCCACCACCCTAAACATTCACTCCCTTCACCACCGGCGCACTGTGGCTGCAGTGTGCACCATCCACAGGATGCACTGCAGCAACTCGCCAAGGCTTCTTCGACAGCACCTCCCAAACCCGCGACCTCTACCACCTAGAAGGACAAGGGCAGCAGGCGCATGGGAACAACACCACCTGCACGTTCCCCTCCAAGTCACACACCATCCCGACTTGGAAATATATCGCCGTTCCTTCATTGTCGCTGGGTCAAAATCCTGGAACTCCCTTCCTAACAGCACTGTGGGAGAACCGTCACCACACGGACTGCAGCGGTTCAAGAAGGCGGCTCACCACCACCTTCTCTAGGGCAATTAGGGATGGGCAAAAAATGCCGGCCTTGCCAGCGACGCCCACATCCCGTGAACGAATAAAAAAAAAACATTGTCGGGTAGATGCCAGTGTTGTAGCTGTACTGGAAAAGCTTGGCTAGAGGCGCAGCTAGTTCTGGAGCACAAGTCTTCAGCACTAGAGGTGGGATGTTGTCGGGGCCCATAGCCTTTGCTGTATCCAGTACACTCAGCCATTTCTTGATATTACGTGGAGTGAATCGAAATGGCTGAAGACTGGCTTCTGTGATGGTGGGGATATCGGGAGGAGGCTGAGATGGATCATCTACTCAGCACTTCTGGCTGAAGATGTTTGCAAATGCTTCAGCCTTGTCTTTTACACTCACGTGCTGGACTCCGCTATCATTAAAGATGGGGATGTTTGCCGAGCCGCCTCCTCCCGTTAGTTGTTTAATTGTCCACCACCATTCACGACTGGATGTGGCAGCACTGCAGAGCTGTGGAATCGCTTAGCTCTGTCTATAGCATGTTGCTTCCGCTGTTTAGCATGCATGTAGTCCTGAGTTGTAGCTTCACCAGGTTGGCACCTCATTTTTAGGTACGCTTGGTGCTACTCCTGGCATGCTCTTCTACACTCCTCATTGAACCAGGGTTGTTCCCCTGGCTTGTTGGTAATGGTTGAGTGAGGAATATGCTGGGCCATGAAGTTACAGATTGTGCTGGAATATAATTCTGTTGCTGCTGATGGCCCACAGCACCTCATGGATGCCCAGTTTTGAGCTGCTAGATCTGTTCTGAATCTATCCCATTCAGCACGGTGGTAGTGCCACGCAACACGTTGGATGGTGTCCTCAGTGCGAAGACGGGACTTCGTCTCCATGAGGACTGTGCAGTGGTCACTCCTACCAATGCTGTCATCGACAGATGCATTTGCGACAGGTAGGTTGGTGAGGACGAGGTCAAGTAAGTTTTTCCCTCATGTTGGTTCGCTCACCACCTGCCGCAGGCCCAGTCTGGCAGCTATGTCCTTCAGGACTCGGCCAGCTCGGTCAGTGGTGGTGCTACCGAGCCACTCTTGGTGATGGACATTGAAATCCCCCACCCAGAGTACATTCTGTACCCTTGCTACCCTCAGTGCTTCCTCCAAGTGGTGGTCAACATGGAGGAGGACTGATTCATCAGCTGAGGGAGGGCGGTAGGTGGTAATCAGCAGGAGGTTTCTTTGCCCATGTTTGATCTGATGTCATGAGATTTCATGGGGTCCGGAGTCAATGTTGAGGACTCTCAGGGCCACTCCCTCCTGACTGTATATCACTGTACCGCCACCTCTGGTCGGTCTGTCCTGCCGGTGGGACAGGACATACTCAGGGATGGTGATGGAAGAGTCTGGGACGTTGGCTGAAAGGTATGATTCTGTGAGTATGGCTATGTCAGGCTGTTGCTTGACTAGTCTGTGGGACAGCTTTCCCAATTTTGGCACAAGTCCCCAGATGTTAGTGAGGAGGACTTTGCAAGGTCGACAGGGCTTGGTTTGCCTTTGTCGTGTCCGGTGCCTAGTGGTCCGGTTTTGTTCTTATGTTTGAGGTATAAGCTCCACTTAGCACTAAATATAAATTAAATAAAATATAGCTATTCCCACCCTTGTTTTACAAACAAAAGGAAATCATTGATGAATAATAGGGAAGAATAACATATCAAATTTATTCCACTTTTGAGAAAGATTCTCACTCTAAGAGCAATTAACCTTTCACTGGCCTGATGATGTTGCAGTAATTTATACCTTGAAGTCTGAAAGGGGGAGGCTAGCTTATATACAGCTGTTCTTTAGCAACAGAATAATACATTGTACATTATGTGGTATAATAGTCCTGTCCTTATTAAATGGTATGTCTTCTGATTTGCCATGAGCAGCACCATATGGGTAGATCTGCTAATACATGTACAAATTTTAATTGTAATTCATAGAATTTTAACAAACTCGATTTTTATGTAAGTGGAGATAATTTTCCCTCCTTCGGCATGCTCTCCTGAAGAAGACTCAAACTGAAGTATGGGGCATGATTTTACCATGGCAGCGGGGGGTGGGTCGGGGGTGGTGGTTGGGGGTCAGTGGGCATGTGGGAGACCCAGAAAAAAATGTCCTACCTTTTCCATGTCCCCTTTCGCCATCATTGCTCTCCTGGGCCAGGGCCACATCACTCTTGCCACACAGCTAGTCAACAGCTTGGAGCAGATTTGTGACGCATTCTCAGGCCACTGCTAAAGTATCTGTCTGCCTGTTTAAGTTGGCAGACATGTTGGCATCCAGAGTCCGCACGGCTATTGTTGGGGCCTGAATGGACTCATTTATGAGCCGTGCTTGAAGCCCAATGTAGGCGGCCAATCTCTCCATTGCAGATATTCCCACACTTACCTGTGTCCCAATTCCACTAATGCAGGAGGTGCATTCCTCCATCCTCTCTGCCATTGTGGAGAGTGTGCATGGCACATTTCTAAGCACCTTCCAAAGGTGCTGCTGTCCCTCGATCATTTTTCTTTTCAATGCTGGCCCCCCCGCGATTTAGCGTCTGCGTCCAGCTGAGCATAGCTTGGAGAGGTGTGTGCCCACCGACGCGGACTCTCCACAGCTGCCCCTGCCACCGGTGTCTGCTCGTGCTCACTTGTGTGTAGTGAATCACCAGGTGACAACCCAACTACCTCTCTAATAGGATCCACCGAGGTGTGAGTATCTATGCTGGTGGATGGCTCACTGAGATGTGACGGTGCACCCTCAGAGGCAGGGAACTCCTCTGAGCAATTGCCCTCTTCCATGACTTCAGATGAGCATACTGAGGTGTGCAACATGTCAATCATTAATAACATCAATTCATGTTGTGTATGATGAATGTTAAAGGTCTGTTATCAGACGTTTGCGGAGGGGCGGTCTCAGCATCCGCGATGGCCAGGCACTCCACTGTCCAGCTCAGTTTCACCGCCTCCTTCTCCGCCTCTGTGAGGACCACTATTTGTGGCGGCCCCCCTCCGGCCCTCACCCTTTCCCGTGCATTCTGAGTTCTCTTCTCTTACAAGGGGAGAAAGTACAGACGTGCGAGTGACTGAGGGTGAAGTGGTCACCCAATGGATGAGTTGCTTTGGGTGAGGCTGCCAATGAAAGCGATGCATCAGAGGGTGACAACACGGCAGATCTATCACATTGCATCAGGATTGGGGTGAGTGGTAGTGGTAGGTTCACAAATAGGGAGGTGAGGAAGTGCATAGAAAGTGAAGGTAAGTTGACGATGAGCCTTAAGTGGGAGTGAGGAGTGATGTGATGAAGTAGGCTTCGCAGGGCAGAGTGTGAGGGGAGGTGATGTGCACCATAGAATGCAGGTGAATCGAGTAACTTTACTCACTTTTCCTGACCTGGTCAGGTCATTGAAATGCTTCCTGCATTAGACCCAACTCCGGGGAGATGTTGCCGCTGCTGGTCACTTCCTCTGCCACCTTGAGCCAGGCCTTCTTGGTGGCAGAGGCAGGGCGCTTCCTCCTGTCTGTCGGGTACAGCGTCTCCGTCCTCCTGCTCCTCACCCCGGCCAATAGAATCTCAAGTGAGGAGTCACTAAACCTTGGTGCCGGCTTGGTTCTCCGCTGTTCCATTTTCATAAGTTATTTCTCTCTCCCACGAAACCCATTCATGCAATGGCCCTTTAAATACTTCAGTTGACAGCACGTCATTCCGGTGTGCAGTGCGCCCACTGCGAAGCTTGGAGGCGCCAAACCCAGAAGCCACATTAATGTGCATCAATTATATCGTGATCGCTCGAGAAAAGGTAGGAAATTTTTTTCCTGGTTTCCCATGCGTCCATTGACACCACCGCCCCCCCACTGCTGACATCCCGCTGCCGTGATAAAATCATGCCCGCTGAATACAATCATCGTGCTACCCTTCCTGATGTCAGTTAGAGGGTGTCCAAAATGTAGGTAAACGTGTGAACACAAGAATTCTGAGTGTGAACAAAGAAATCTGAGTCTAAACACAAAGAACTCCCAGCTTAAAGGTTTGTCTGAGAGAATTGCATGCCCTGCTGCAAAAACTCACCTTTTATCCCCATCTGTCAAACAGGGATTTAAATGTCCGAATGGCTGCCGGCTGCAACTCGCCTCCGTTTCTATGGAGTGTTTCAGAGACCATGGGAAACATGTTGAGCCAGAGTTAAAATCCTTTCCCTGCCTCAATACACAAAAAATTAAACAGTTTAACAAGTTTAACTATCTTGATCACTGTTTTAAGTATTGGCCGGCGGGACTTCTGGCTCCCTGAAGCGCGCTCGCACCCAGATGCATCTGGGTCAAACACGGAAGTTGGCGGGTTGGAGCCGGGATTCGTTCCCGCTCCAGAATGCTCTGATTTTGATTGCTCCCCCAGCCCCCAACCCACCCCAGCTTGGGGGCTAAAATTGTGCCCACGATACCACATTTGACAGCTGTTCTCTGGTAACGCATCCAAGTGACCATTCTTGATTATGTGAACCAGAACAGTGAATGGTATTATTGTCACAGTCAATCTGACCCTGTTTTCATCCAGTGTTCAATTCATGGGAACCCTGGCTAAGTTTCTATTCCCTTGCCCAGCGATGCTGAAGATTATTATTTTTTAAACTCATTCTGCATTTTAAGACCTGGATTTAAGACAAATCTTAAACACTGCAATATGAAAAAGCTATAGCTCACCTCAATATGGGAGAAGAATTGAGCTCCACCTTCAAGAAGGGCATTACATTGGGTTAAGCTCACTATTTTGACTTCTGGGATCCAACTTGGATTTATAAAATGAAAGTCTCCTCCCTGACATATTGTTGAAGCAGCATAGAGAGAGTTTTACTCTGCAGTATGCCTGTGCTGTACTTGATCTTGGAATGTTTGATGGGGCAGCGCCAAAGTAATGTTACTTTGCATTTAATCCATGCTATAAATGCACTGGGAGTTCTTGATACTGACACCAGGAGCAAAACTTTTAAAAGTTCCACTCACCAATATCCCTCATCAGAATGGATAATAATATACTTCATCAAATATTTAACAAATTAAACTTTAAACAAGTCCAACATTTCTGTTGCTCCAGAGAGGATGAAGGGGAGTTTTGATTTCTGTCAGTTTAGTGAGAGTAGAGCACTTGATTTTTGTCAGCCTGGGGAGTAGAGTGTCCATTCCCTGATAGTTTTTTGGTGTATGTGTCCATCTTTTGGAGGAGGTGGGTGCCTGACCTCTACCAATGCAAGGTGCAGAAATATACATTTTCCCTTAGTGTGAAATGCATCCTTGTCCCCTAGAGGTTAAAGAGGCTTGTATTCTAGAACTGGATAATGTAATGGCTGTGAGAGCACCTGAATTTTACAAACTGCTTAACTGAAACCCAAAATCATGCAGGCTCATCACTACCAGTAAAATACAACGGTAATGCAATTAAACAGTGCAAAATAAACCACAAGTATCAGATAAGTGAGGGACTGTCATTTCTTCTTAATTTAAGAAAATGCACTCAAGTAGTCAAAAGTTTGTTCCTTCTCTTCAGACTAAAGAATGTGACCATCATTGTGTTTATCAGTATGCATACTGATCTTATCTGATGCACATTCTGATTATTTTTTACTGTTAAAGTGAATATATTTATTTGAAAGTTGTTGATTTAGTATTTAGAATATTTGCACCAAAGAAGGCACAATTTGAGTGTTATCATAACTGTCATCAGTGTCAGAAGGAACTTAATCGGGGAAAGAACATTCATTGTTTCTGTTAGGCCTAAGAATAGATGCAGATGATATCACAAAAGCTTTCTCTTTTTTGAAAAAAATGGATTTTTGATGTTCGCATTGACTGCTAACACCACAGGCTTGACACCCACCCATCTGAGGTGCTAAAACAATTGGTCTTGTCATAATGATGAGCAATTGAAACAGTCATTTTGTTTTACCTAACTTTCTTCTGAGATAATTCTGCATTAGTTACAGATATGGTGCTGAGTAGACTGAGAGGGACACTCTGATAAAAGATTTTTCCTGTATGTTGTGGGAGTACCAGACAAAATAATCATTTCAGTTTGTTCTTCAATTAGGATTTAGATTCTCTTTAAGGTGCTGAATAGATTGATCGCAATATTTAGATAGTTGACACAGGGTCTAAACAGAAGCTTAAAATGTTTGAAATGATGGATTCCTCAACTCTGGACATAAGAACAGAAGTAGGCCACTTAGCCACTTGAGCTTGTTACGCCATTCAGTTAGATCATGGCTGATCTGTATCTCCACTCCATTTACCTGCCTTTGTTCCATATCCCTTGATACCCTTAACTAACAAAATCTATCGATCTCAGTTTTAAATTTCAATTGACCCAGCGTCTACAGCTTTTGGGGGGGGAACGAGTACCAGATTTCCAATAGCCTTTATGTGAAAAAATGCTTCCTGATTTCACTCCTAAATGGCCTAGCTCTAATTTTAAGATTATGCCCCTTGTTTTTTTGCTGTGTTGGAAGTTTATTGTAGACTGCTGAAAACTGGAAATTAAGTGGGGAAAGAAATATGTGGACAAATTAGAGAAACATAGAATCACAGAATGATACAGCACAGAAGGAAGCCATTCGGCCCATCGTGCCTGTGCCAGCTCTTTGAAAGAGCTACCCAATTAGTCCCACTCTCCAGTACTTTCCCCATAGCCCTGCAATTTTTTCCCTTTCAAGTATTTATCTAATTCTATTTTGAAAGTTATTATTGAATCTGCTTCCACCACCCTTTCAGGCAGTGCATTCCAGATCACAACAACTTGCGCCTAAATGATTTTTCCTTCATCTCGCCTCTGGTTCTTTTTCCAGTTACCTTAAATCTGTGTCCTCTGTTTACCGACCCTTCTGCCACTGGAAACAGTTTCTCCTTATTTACTCTATCAAAATCCTTCATAATTTTAAACACCTCTATCAAATCTCCCCTTAACCACCTCAGTTCCAAGGAGAACAACCCCGATTTCTCTAGTCTCCCCACATGACTGAAGTCTTTCCCTGGTACCATTCTAGTAAATCTCCTCTGCACCCTCTCTAGGTTCTTGACATCCTTCCTAAAGTGTGGTGCCCAGAATACATGGAGGAAGAACAGGGCCATAATAATAGGTAACTTTAATTATTCAAAAATAGACTGAAGTAAAAGTAATGTAAGTGGCAAATAAGGCGAAGGGTTTCTACAATGTGTCTTAAGATTGCTTTCTAGGTCAATATGGGATGGAAAATACAGGGCAGTTCCAGCAAACACCTGCCATAAGTTCACCAAATGTCAACTGGAATAGTAAAAGCTCTGACCATTTGTCCCTGAAAATCATAATTGTGGTCCTAATTATGTAATTGGATGCCGATTTGCATAATAGAGGCCTACTGCCTGAAGCAGGTGGGCGTTCTGGCTGCCCAAGGGAAGACCCCTTTAAAATAGCGACAGACAGAATTTCGGGATTAAATGGGGAAGTAAGTCAGCTGACCCCTTTTGAGGCTCCAACTGTCCCGTTAAGGCTTATTTGGCCGGGTGAAAATTGGCCCCATCGTCTAAATGAACTTAAACAGAAATTCTTCTCTGAGATTAACCCTGATTCTAGGATTGAACTGCTTGCTGGGCCTACTCACTGGAGAGTGAGCCCCCCCCCCCACCCTCACTCCGCAATGAGCAGGCTCTCTCTACTAACTGAGGCAAAGTACAGCCGTCCCTACAAAGAAACATGTGGCTGGAGCGCATGGGACATATCCCAATCAGAACAAGTGATATTCGGTCTCTGCCTTGAACTGGGGAATTATCAAGCAGTCTGAAGCTCGTTCTTGACTTACTCAGGACAAACAGCTCACCAGCACACCATGACCAGGAAGAGCAATGACCCCAACCAATATGACCACTAGTAAGCAAAGCCTCCCCCCCCACGTTCCCAGACCTTAGCTGATCCCTAAAAATCAGGAGCAAACAAGTTGCCTGAGACCCGAAAAGCACCATCAAAACCAAGAAACGTATGTGTGCCAATGCATTCTGCCTGAAAGTTCCATGCAATAAAAATGTGCGATGGCTTCATAAAATATGTGGGTGGAAAAGAACTGCAATGTTGCTGCAGGACCACAGTGTGGTGCTATGAACACTAGTTACATGCTGCAATGCTGCTGTATTCGCTTAGTGTGGTGCTATGAACTTTGGAGTGAACCTAGCCAACTTCAAATGAATTAGGGCATTTTTTTCTCCTTGTTCTTGGTTATATGATGTGGTGCATACAATGGTACTTCGTGTAGTGAGTAAGCTTTACAAAGTACCTTGAACTTTGAACGATCGTGGATATTAATTCCACTTAGTGACAATGACGTTAGTGTATGCTCTTTTGCTTGTCTGTGTCAGTGCCTGGTGAGTTTTAGTTATGCCACCATTGCGTTGACACTTACTCTACTAGGATAGGGTGGAACATGAGTGAAATGGGATGTTGTTGACATGCCAACCAGCTGATGAAAGTGGGCCAGAAATGAGGACCAGATTGCAAAGAATTTCTCCTGATTTACCCTCAGGAAGCACTTTTTTTTTACACTAGGTTATCTTTCATATTGTCTCAATCCACATTGAGAGGGTAGGGAATGGTCCTGCCATCAGCTCAGTGGGATGCACTAGAAGGAAATCCAAGAATTTGTCTGCTTTGACTACGGGAAGGCCTATGAAGCAGTGTGCTGGATCTGGTGCCAGTGTGGGGGGGGATGTTTGGTGATCTTTTGAAATTCACACTGCGTCTTTTCATACTTAGAAAACCAGGAACAGCTAACTGACAATTTCAAAAATGCTGACACAGGCCCCAAAAAATGGCAAGTCAAGGATGGTCCTGATGTAACTCGGGCTGGTTCACCTGCTACATACAGTAGGCAGGAATTGCTGTTCTTGCAAGAACTCCTACCTATGGTGTAGACCGGTCGGAATCCCTTCCATCAGCAGCAGGACAGGGGTGTTGGGTGTGTGGATTATGAATGTAATAGTGAGGGATTGTGCGCTTCCCTACCGCTGCCTGTGGCATTCTGCATGGCTCTGGGGTTTCACCTGTGCAGATGAGCAGGAGTTTGCAGCGGAATGTTTTAAAGAAGTAGTCACATCGAGTTCTGGATGCTAAAAACACTGGAACAGAACAGGGATTCACGGTTTCCAGATGAGCCAGCGAATGTTTAAGAGCCAAAGCAGGATTGGCAATCGATGGAGGGAAGATTGATTGCCATATCTGCATCGCTGGATATTGTGCATTTTATCTGAGGCTTCTTTGAAGCTGCCTGCCCCTTTAAGCTGCTGCAGGTATCTGATTCCTGTAGCGGCAGTAGTTACTTCCTGCTCCCTCTAGTGGGTAGTTCCAAAGTAGAGATGGGAAAAAGATTGAAATGTAGTTGACCCTGAAAACTTTGTCAAAATTCAGGCCAGTTTAGTCAGTTGGACAGAAGCCTTCCCCCACCATGGGCTCTATTTTAGCACCCGCTAACGGGTGCGTTCCTGGCGGGGGGGCTCCGAAAATCGGGGAATCCCGGAGCGGGTCGGGAGCCCGGCTCCAACCCGCCCACTTCCGGGTTCCCCACAGACGTGCCGATGTGCGCGCGCAGCCCCCGCATGTGGGACTCCCGCAAGCAATTAAAGCCAGCGGGGTGCCACTTAAGACTATTTACATTGCTATTTCAGGTCATTAACAGACCTGATTAAGGGAATATGTCTGGAGGGGTGGGATTTTAGAAACAACTGGGACTGTTTCCCGTACTGGGGGAAACACTCCCAGTTGAAATGGACGTATGGCAGCTGCAAAGGTCCATTTGACAGGTGGTGGGGTGGGGAGACCCTCACTCATGGCAGGAGGCCACTCTGTCACTTGGGACAAAGTTTGGCCTCCACCACCCTCCTCCTGACAATCAAAGTCACCAACTTGCACACTTACCCCGGGGTCCAGAGACATGTACCTACCTTGCGGACCCCCTCAGATGTACATCTTCTGGATGGGGGGCCGCCATAGCTGCAGTCATGACCTCCTCGGAGGGCGAACAGCATCGCTGGCCAAGCCGTCCACCTCTGACACGTGGAGCTCCACAACACAGTGCTGTGACACATCCACCTGCACAGCAGGAGGGAGGGCAACCGCAGAGAGAGATGCGTCGCAGGGGGCACTACCCTTGCCACAGAGTCCACAGACCGAGGCTCAGCTTCCTGGACCTCTCTGAGCAGCAGTGCACACGGAGGCTCAGAATCACTCGACATGTAGTAGTGGCCATCTGCAGCCTCCTTCATGCCGAGCTGCTCCTGGCTGGCCCGAGCACCATCTTCTTAACTGTCACTGTCAACGCCACCACTGCCCTCAACAACTTCTCCTCCGCATCCTTCCAGGGTGCCACCGGGGACATTGCTGACGTCTCTCAGTCGTCTGCACAAAAGAGCCCTGCAAATACACCTACACCCACCCTGCAGTGACACAATGGGTGGCATTAGGTGTGGGTCTTCATTGTGATCCTCAGGAAAGGGCATTATTGCACAAACCAGACAAGATTCGCAAAGACGTGGCAGTAGTGGTGCCAATATAATATGTGATGTGAGTTGGTCAGAAATTAAATAGCAGCAAAAACCATGACAAACCCTCAAACACCCTTGTGCATCCCCTTCATGCTCACGACACGTTTGCCTTATGCTTCCTACTCCACATATGTGATGCATGCCCTGTGGCTGCAGCACAGGTAGTGGCAGGTTGAGTGAGGCTGGCCGTGAAAGAGATGCATGAGAGGGTGAGTATGAGATAGAGCCATGAGATTGTATGAGGATTGGATTGAGTGGTAGTGGCGGGATGAGTACTGGCGAGGTGAGTAAGTGCGGGTAAGATGAGGATGAGGTTTGAGTTGGTGTGAGGGGTGATGTGGCAGAGTAGTGTTGGCAGTGCAGAAGGAGACGTGGGGTGGGGGCGGTGATGTGGCAGATGGAGTGCAGGGGAATGAGTAAGTGTACTCACTTTGGCTGACCTACTTAGGTCATTGCAGCGCCTCCTGCACTGTATGCAGGTGGGCGATATGTTGGTGGTGCAGGTGACCTCCTCTGCCACCTCGAGCCAGGCCTTCCTGGTGGCAGAGGCAGGCCGCTTCCTCCCGCCCGCCAGGGGGATGATCTCTGTCCTCCCCCTCCTCCTCACCCCATCTAATGATACCTGGAGTGAGGCATCATTAAACTAGGAGCAGCCTTCCCCCTGGGCTGCACCATGCTGTATTTTTTCCTATTTGTTGCAGCATCTGTCAGTGGAGGACTGCCCCTTTAAATGGAGCTCCTCCAGCTGACAGACCTTACTGCGCATGCGCAGTCCGCCCGATGCGCAGATCAGCAGCGGGGAACCCGGAAGACCAGGTAAGTGGATCCAATTAGGCTGCGATCGTGCGCGGGGCAGACTGATTTCGCCGGGCGCATTACCCATGCGCCCAATAGCCCCCCGCCGCGAACCCGCAGCCCTGGCAGTATCGAGCCCCATATGTCTCCTGGTAATCACGCTGGAGAGAAAGATTTTTGCTTATGTGTCCACAGCATAAAGTTGTACAAAATGTGACACAAATCTCACTCAAAGGGCATGATTTGAATATGCCGGCAGAATGGCGGCGGGGTGGGGGGAGGGGGGAGGACGCGATGGGCGCGATGGGCGCGCAGGAAACCCAAAAAATAAATCCTTACCTTTCCCCACGCAATTGCGACTTAATTGATGACCCTTAGTGTTGGTTCCGGGTTTGCCATCTGAAAGCTGCCCAGCGGGTGGACTGCGCACCTGCGGTCAGCTGGAGTGTGGAGTGTCTGTATTTAAAGGGCCATTGCATCATTGGCTTTTGTTGCACAAAGGAGCAACCAGGCAGAATGGAGCAGCAGAGGGGCAAGGAAGCTTCAAGATCTAGTGACGCTTCACTTGAGGTGCTGCTGGCCGGGGTGAGGAGGCGGAGGGAAATATTCTACCCGGTGGACAGGAGGAAGCGTCTTGCCTCTGCCACCAAGAAGACCTGGCTCAAGGTGGCTGAGGAGGTGACCAACAGGAGCAACATCTCGCGCACTTGGGTACAGTGCAGGAAGCGTTTCAATGACCTAACTAGGTCAGTAAAAGTGAGTGCACTTACTGATTCTCCCGCATTCCATGGTGCACATCTCCCCACCACCCCCTCACATTCTGCACTGCCAAGCCTACTCCATCACATCACTCCTCGCACCCACTTAAGGCTCATCCTCAACTTACCTTCACTTCCTGAGCACTTCCTCACCTCCCCATTTGTGAACCCACCACTAGCACTCACCCCAATCCTGATCCAATGTGATGTCTCTGTCTCATGCTCACCCTCTGATGCAACTCTTTCACGGTCAGCCTCACCCGAAGCAATGCATTCATCGGCTGACCACTTCACCCTCACTCACTCACACGTCTGTACTTTCTCCCCTTATAGGAGAAGAGAGCGCAAAATGCACGGGAGAGGGCGAAGACTGGAGTGGGGCCCACAACAAATAATGGTCCTCACAGAGGCAGAGGAGGAGGCCCTGCAGATCAGCCGCACTGTCGAGTGCCTTTCCATCGGGGATGCCAAATGTCTGGTGACACAACTTTAACATTCATCACACACAACATGAATTGATGCTAATAATGATTGGCATGTTGAACAGCTCAGTATGCTCATCGCAACATTATGCATCTGTGATGATTCTTAATATTGCCTTCTGTTCTCTTCCAGGCCCTTCAGCGACCAAAGTGATGGGCGAGGGCGATTCCTCAGAGGAGCCCCTGGCCTCTGAGGGTGCACTGTCACATCTTAGTGAGCCATCCACCAGCACAGATACTCACACCTCTGTGAGTCTTTGTAGTCAGTTAGTTGGGTTGGCACCTGGTGATTCACCACTCAAAAGTGAGCACAGGCAGACACCGGTGGCAGGGGCAGCCGTGGAGAGTCCACGTCAGTGGGTGCACTCCTCTCCAGGCTCTACTCAGCTGGATGCAGATGCCAGAACCCCGGGGCAGGCATTTAAAAGGAGAATGATCGAGGTACAGCAGCACATTTGCGAGGCACTGGAATAGGTGCCACACACACTCTCCACAATAGTGGAGAGGATGGAGGAGTCCACCTCCTGCATTGGTGGACTGGTGGCGCAGGTAATTGTGGGAATGTCTGCAATGGAGAGAAGGCTAGCCTCCATTGAGCTTCAAACATGGATCACAAATGAGTCCATTCAAGCCCTGACAATGGCCGTGCGGACTCGGGGTGAACAACATTCTGCCACCTTAAACAGGCAGACAGATACTTTACAAGTGGGCTTACAAGGCATCACACATGTCCTCCACACCGTTGTCCAGCAGAGTGGTAGGAGTGATGTGGCCCTGGCCCAGGAGAACGATGATGGTGAAAGTGGACATGGAAGTGGGGACGCCACTCAAAGTGCTCCCATGTCTCACCCGTTGCCCCCCCCCCCCCCCCCCCCCAAACCCGGTCAGCACCCACAATGCTGCCTCCTCTCTAGGTGGCCAAGTCTGCCCCTGCACAAATGCAGGTGGAGCAGTCTTTGGCGGGGCCCTCGGGCTCCAAAACCCAGAGGGCGTAGACCCAAAGCATCTCAACAGTCAGGACATGAACACGAACAACCTGCTGCTATCTCTACTACAGCCAGAGGGGATGCACCACATAGAAGTAATAGGAAGTGAAAGGCTAAGGTTTTGTGATCACAAAGGGTATGCACAAGGGTGTCTGACAGACTGTCATGTTTTTCACTTATAATTGTTTTTTGTTAAATTCACATTAAATGTTATCATTCTCACCACTACTGCCACATCTTGCCCATTCTTGACTGCCTTTTGTGATAGCGCCCATTCATGTGCTTCATCATGAACGACGAGACTTGATGCCACCCAGTGGGTGCATTTACAGTGTGTATATGTGTAGTTGTAGGACTGTTTTGGGCGGGCGGGAGTGAGGGGGAACTGGTGTTGGCGCTGCTCATTCCAGGTAGTCTGAGGACTGGACTATCCTCACTTTGCAGATGTCCTTTTGAAAATCAGTCAAATATTAGTGACTCCCTGGCCTCATGAGCAGCCAGGTAAGCCACTGCTCTGCCGATGGGTTGCCCATCCTCGTCGTCCTCCTCCTCCTCAATGTTGATGGCAGATGTGGATGCTGGATGAGGGCATGGGGCCTCATCTACCGTTAACCTTCTCTGTTGCGCCATGTTGTTCAGGACGAAACGGACGACTATAATTCTACCCACTCTCGCTGATGCGTGTTGAAGCACTCCTCCAGACCGATCCAGGCACCGAAATCCCTTATTCTGCAGTCCTATTGCATGTGCAATATCAGAACTGATGGCGATGTTCCTCCTGCTTGGATGTACCAGTGAATGCAACCATTGCACCCCCCCATCCTGATGTTGTCAGTTTGAGGGGGTCCAAAAAGTTGGTAAATACGTGTAAACAGAACAATTCTGAGCGTGAACCAAGAATTTTCAGTGTAAACACAAAAAGATCTCCCAGCTAAATGTTTGAGAGAACTGAAAGCCCTGCTGCAATAACTCACCTTTTACACCCATCTGTCAAACAGGGATCTAAATGGCCAAATGGCTGCCGGCTGCAACCTGCCTAGTTTCTCTTGGCGTGCTTCACACAGCAAGGGAAACACATTAAGGCAACGTTGAAATTGTTTCCCTGCATCAATAACAAGATTCATTACAATTCCAACGCAATTAAAGCCGGCGGGACTTCTGGCTTCCTAAACGTGTGCGCACCCAGATGCGTCTGGGTTGTGTCCGTTTCTCGGCGTGTTGGAGCAGGGATTCCTTCCTGCTCCGGAAGTCCCTGATTTTGTTTACCCACCCCACCCCACCCCCAACGCACCCAGACTTTGAAGTTAAAATCGTGGCCAAAGGCACTATTCTAAAGAAAAGCCGTTCTCCCAGTGTCCTGACCAACACAGATGTGAAAGAGGATGTGAAAGGTGCTATATAAATATAAATTCTTTCATAGAATAGAATCATAGATTCATAGAATGGTTACAGCACAGAAGGAGGCCATTCAGCCCGTCGAGCCTATGCCAGCTCTTTGCAAGAGCAATCCAGCTAGTCTCATATCTCTGCCCTTTCCCGTAGCCCTGCAAATTTTTTGCATTCAAGTACTTATCCAATTCCTTTTTGAAAACCATGATTGAATCTGCCTCCACCCCACTTCAGGCAGTGCTTTCCAAATCATAACCACTCGCTGCTTTAAAAAGTTTTTCCTCATGTCGCCTTTGATTCCTTTGCTAATCACCTTAAATGTGTCCTCTAGTTTTTGACCCTTCTGCAAATGGGAACAGTTTCTCTCTATCTACTCTGTGTGGATCCCTCATAATTTTGAACACCTCTATCAAATCTCCTCTCAACCTTCTCTGTTCTAAGGAGAACAACCCAGCTTCTCCAGTCTATTCACATAACTCAAGTCCTTCATCCCTGGAACCATTCTAGTAAATCATTACTGCACCCTCGCCAAGACCTTCACATCCTTCCTAAAGTGTGGTACCCAAAATTTAATACAATACTCCACTTGTGGCCGAACCAGTGTTTCATAAAGGTTCATCATAACTTCCTTGCTTTTGTACTCTACGGGGCCGATTTTCGGATGGCGGAGCGGGTGTTTTGGGGGTGGGGGGGCTCGTAAAATGGCAGAAACCCAGAGCGGGTTTGGAGCCCGGTTCCAACCCGCTGACTTCTGGGTTCCCCAGTGACGCGTTCGGGTGCACGCGCACCTCCTGAATGCGGAACTCCCACCGGCAATTAAAGCCGACGGGATGATAATTTACATAGGTAGTCAGATAGTTGAGGTACTTGAGAGACCTCATCGAGTAGAGATTTTGGCATGGGTGCAATTTTGAAGGATCTTTAGCGTGTTTCCCGTGCTATGGGAAACACTCCCTGTTGTAGCAGACGTGTTTCAGCCAGCAGCCAGTGGGAGATGCAAAGGATTATTTGACAGGTGGGGAGAAAACCTCATTTATTGCAGCAGGGGCACTCTGTCACTTCAGAGTTTTGGCTGCAAAACCTTTGTCTTTTCATTCAAAATTCTTACTTTACACCCAAAACTTTATGAGCAAACACATTTACCTACTTTGCGGACCCCTTCAAACTCACATCATCAGGATGGGGGGGCGCGCCGTGGCTGCATTCATCACTTCATCCGAGGACGAGCAACATCACCAGCCTCGCCAGGCATGCAGTCCACCTCCGCCACGTGGACCTCCGCCACGTGGAGCTCTACAACACAGTGCTCCGCCACGTGGAGCTCCACAACACAGTGCTGCACCACATGCACCCGCACAACAGCATGGAGGGCAACAACATAGACAGCGATGTCGCAGGAGGCACTGCCCTCGCAACAGGGTCTACAGACCAATGCTCAGCTTCCTCGACCTCTCTGAGGAGCAGTGCATATGGAGGCTCAGAGTCAGTCGCCAGGTAGTCGCGGACATCTGCAGCCTCCTTCGTGCCGAGCTGCTCCCGGCTGGCCCGAGCAGCATCTCCTTACCTGTCGCTGTCAAAGTCACCACTGCCCTCAATTTCTTCGCCTCCAGATCGTTCCAGGGTGCCACCAGGGATATCGCCAGGGTCTCTCAGTCGTCTGCACACAAGTGCATAAGGCAGGTCTCCAACGACTTGTTTCACAGGGCCTCACACTAAGTCAACTTCCCCATGGATGACCTCAGCCAGACAGAGAGGGTAGTGGGATTCAACGGATGCAGGGTGTAATCGATTGCACCCATATAGCAATACGAGCACCTCCACACGAGCCAGGACTGTTCATCAACAGGAAGGGCTATCACTCCATCAACACTCAGCCCATCTATGACGACCGCAAGAGATTCCTTCACGTGTGCACCAGATACCCTGGTAGCTGCCACGTTTCCTTTATTCTCCGGGAGTCCAGCATCCCGCCCCTCTTCCACGCACCGAACACCCCCAAAGGCTGGCTCCTCGCGGACAAGGGATACCCCCTGCACACGTGGCTCATGACACCTCTGAGGAGCCCCACCACAGAGCAACAGCATCAACATAACAGCCACTTCGCTACTAGGTCTACAATTGAGCATGCTATAGGGCTGCTCAAGATGCGCTTCAAGTGCCTTGATCGTTCTAGGGGAGCGCTTCAATACGCACCAGACAGAGTGGGACACATTATAGTTGTTTGTTGTGCCCTGCACAACAAGGCACAAAGAGAGGGGTGCGGCTGGAGGACGACCCATCCACATCTGCCACCAACATCGAGGAGGAGGATCAACCCATGGGCAGAACAGCGGCTCGCCTGGCTGCTCGTGAGCCCAGGGAGTCACTGATATGTGAACGGTTCTCCTAACATCAGACAGTGTGAGGAGTCCAGTCCACACCACCTGGACAGAGCAACGGCAACACCAGCACCACGCCCCTCACCCTTTGCACAAAGCAGTCCTGCAACTGCACATGGGCCCGCTGTATAGTAACCCAACGGGTGGCATCAAGTGCGGGCGTTCATAGTGAACCTCATGAAAGGGCCTTATTACACAAGCCAGTCAAGAATGGCCAAGACGTGGCAGTAGTGGTGACAATAATAATATTTAATGTGCGATTAACAAAAAGCAAATATAAATAAAAAACATGACAAACCGTCAAACACCCTTGTGCATCCCCTTTGTGCTCACAAAGCCTTCGCCTTTCGCTAATGACTACTTCTATGTGGTGCATCCCTTGTGGTAGCCGCAGAGTAGTGGCAGGTTGCTCTTGTTCATGCCCTCACCGATTAGATGCTTTGGGCGTACACCCTCTGGGTTTCAGTGCCCGTGAGGGCCCCTCCAAAGACTGCTCCACCTGCATCTGTGCAGGGGCAGAGTCGGCCACCTGGAGAGAAGGTAGCATTGTGGTTACTGGTTGAGAGGAGGGCAACGGGTGAGACATGGGGGCGCTTTGAATTGAGTTCCCACTTCCATGTCCCCTTTCACCATCTTCCCTCCCCTGGGCCAGGCCCACACGACTCCTACCACTCTGCTGGATGACAGTTTGGAGGACATGTCTGAAGCCTTGTAAGGCCAGTGCCAGAGTATCTACCTGCCAGTTTAAGGCGGCAGAATGTTGTTCACCTTGAGTCCGAAGGGCCGTCTCCACAGCTGTCCCTGCCACCAGTGTCTGCTCGTGCTCACATGTTTTTTTTTCATTCATGGGATGTGGGCTTCGCTGGCCAGGCCAGCATTTATTGCTCATCCCTAACTGCTCTTGAGAAGGTGGTGGTGAGCCGCCGCCTTGAACCGCTGCAGTCCGTGAGGTGAAGGTTCTCCCACAGTGCTGTTAGATAGGGAGTTTCAGGAGTTTGACCCAGCGACGATGAAGGAACGGCGATATATTTCCTAAGTCAGGATGGTGTGTGACTCGGAGGGGAACGTGTAGGTGGTGTTGTTCCCATGTGCCTGCTGCCCTTGTCCTTCTAGGTGGTAGAGGTCGTGCGTTTGGGAGGTGCTGTCGAAGAAGCCTTGGCGAGTTGCTGCGGTGTATCCTGTGGATGGTACACACTGCAGCCACGGTGCGCTGATGGTGAAGGGAGTGAATGTTTAGGGTGGTGGATGGGGTGCCAATCAAGCGGGCTGCTTTGTCCTGGATGGTGTCGAGCTTCTTGAGTGTTGTTGGAGCTGCACTCATCCAGGCAAGTGGAGTGTATTCCATCACACTCCTGACTTGTGCCTTTTAGATGTTGGAAAGGCTTTGGGGAGTCAGGAGGTGAGTCACTCGCCGCAGAATACCCAGCCTCTGACCTGCTCTCGTAGTCACAGTATTTATATGGCTGGTCCAGTTAAGTTTCTAGTCAATGGTGACCCCCAGAATGTTGATGGTGGGGGATTTGGTGATGGTAATGCCGTTGAATGTCAAGGGGAGGTGGTTAGACTCTCTCTTGTTGGAGATGGTCATTGCCTGGCACTTGTCTGGCGCGAATGTTACTTGCCACTTATCAGCCCAAGCCTTGATGTTCTCAAGGTCTCGCTGCATGCGGGCACGGACTGCTTCATTATCTGAGGGGTTGCGAATGAAACTGAGCACTGTGCAAACATCAGCAAACATCCCCATTTCTGACCTTATGATGGAGGGAAGGTCATCGATGAAGGAACTGAAGATGGTGGGGCCAAGAACACTGCCCTGAGGAACTCCGATGTGGAGATGCTGGTGATGGACTGAGGTGGACAAATGTAAGGAATCTTACAACACCAGGTTATAGTCCAACAGTTTTATTTGAAAATCACAAGCTTTCGGAGGCTTCCTCCTTCGTCGCAGCAATGTCCTGGGGTTGAGATGATTGGCCTCCAACAATGACTACCATCTTCCTTTGTGCTAGGTATGACTCCAGCCACTGGAGAGTTTTCCCCTGATTCCCATTGACTTCAATTTTACTGGGGCTCCTTGGTGCCACACTCGGTCAAATGCTGTTTTGATGTCAAGTGCAGTTACTCTCACCTCACCTCTGGAATTCAGCACTTTTGTCCATGTTTGGACCAAGGCTGTAATGAGGTCTGGAACCGAGCAGTCCTGGCGGAACCCAAACTGAGCATCGGTGAGTAGGTTATTGGTGAGTAAGTGCCGCTTGATAGCACTGTCGACGACACCTTCCATCACTTTGCTGATGATTGAGAGTAGGCTGATGGGATGGTAATTGGCCGGATTGGATTTATCCTGCTTTTTGTGGACAGGACAAACCTGGACAATTTTCCACATTGTAGGGTAGATGCCAGAGTTGTAGCTGTACTGAAACAGTTTGGCTAGAGGCGTGGCTAGTTCTGGAGCACAAGCCTTCAGCACCACAGCCGGGATGTTGTCGGGGCCCATAGCCTTTGTTGTATTCACTGCACTCAGCCGTTTCTTGATATCACGTGGAGTGAATCGAATTGACTGAAGACTGGCTTCTGTGACGGTGGGGATATCAGGAGGAGGCCGAGATGGATTATCCACTCGGCACTTCTGGCTGAAGATGGTCGCAAACGCTTCAACCTTGTCTTTTGCACTCACGTGCTGGACTCTGCCATCATTGAGGATGGGGATGTTTACAGAGCCTCCTCCTCCCGTTCGTTGTTTAATTGTCCACCACCATTCACGACTGGGTGTGGCAGGACTGCAGAGCTTTGATCTGATCTGTTGGTTGTGGGATCACTTAGTTCTATCTATAGCATGTTGCTTCCGCTGTTTAGCATGCATGTAGTCCTGTGTTGTAGCTCATTTTTAGGTACGCCTGGTGCTGCTCCTGGCATGCTCTTCTACACTCCTCATTGAACCAGGGTTGATCCCCTGGCTTGTTGGTAATGGTGGAGTGAGGAATATGCCGGGCCATGAGGTTACAAATTGAGCTGGAATGCAAATCTGCTGCTGCTGATGGCCCATAGCACCTCATGGATGCCCAGTTTTGAGTTGCTAGATCTGTTCTGAATCTATCCCATTTAGCACGGTGGTAGTGCCACACAACACGTTGGATGGTGTCCTCAGTGTGAAGACAGCACTTCGTCTCCACAAGGACTGTGCGGTGGTCACTTCTACCAATACTGTCATGGACAGTTGCACCTGCGACAGGTAGATTGGTGACTCACCATATGCGACCCCTACTAACTGAGGAGGCTGCGTTGGAGACGAGACCGTCACCCATCTCCTTCTGGAATGTGCCTTTGCAAAGAAGGTCTGGAGAGAGATGCAGTGGTATCTGTCCCGAGCAGTTCCGTAACACAGGATTCTGTGCTCTACGGGCTGTTCCCGGGGACGCACACTGAGACGGACATCAGCTGCTGCTGGAAGACCATCAACTCGGTGAAAGACGCCCTTTGGTCTGCCCGAAACTTGCTGGTCTTCCAGTACAAGGAGCTGTCCTCGACCGAGTGTTGCAGACTGGCACATTCCAAGGTCCAGGACTACGTGCTGAGGGACGCATTGAGGATGGGTGCGGCCGCCGCAAAGGCTCTGTGGGGAAAGGCAACCGTTTAGAGCCTTCCCGCCATTGTATACCGAGGGGCTGCAATCAGGGAAAAACCCCCTCGGGCAGAATGTAAAATTCAAAATTGATGTAATGTACCCGCAATAAATCTGCAATGAATCTGTAATGAATCACCTGTATTGATTGTGATGCAGTGAGGTACCCTAGAGTGTAATGAACTGTAATGATGTCCAATGTGTTTCATTGAACTGTACTTGATGTAACCTGCAAATTGCATAATCGATATTGTGTATGTTTGGAATGTGATATAAGAACTGCATTGTATGAACTGCTGCAAATTTTATGAATAAAGTATATTTTTTGAAAAAAAAACTGAGGACGGGGACCCACCGAGGTGTGTGTATCTGCGCTGGTTGATGGCTCGCTCAGATGTGACGGTGCCCCCTCAGAGGCAGGCAGGTCTTCTGAGGAACCGCCATCATAGCAGTCGCTGAAGGCCCTGTAAGAGAACAGAAAGCAATATTAAGCATGATGATAGATGTGGAGGTGCTGAAGATGGCAAGGCATGTTAACATCAATTGCTATTGTGTGTGCTGAATGTTAAGTTCTGTCACCAGACATTTGTCGGGTGCCAGTCTCGGCGTCCCCGACGGACAGGCACTCGAGGGTGCGGCTTAGTTCTAGCGCCTCCTGCTCCGCGTCTGTGAGGATGACTAGATGTTGCGGCCCCACTCTAGTCCTCGCCCTCTCCCGTGCATTCTGGGCTCTTCTCCTATAAGGGGAGAAAGTAGAGAGGCGTGAGTGAATGATCGTGACGTGGCCAACCGCTGAATGCATTGGTTTGGGTGCGGCTGACCATGAAAGAGATGCATCAGAGGGTGAGTATGAGGCGGAGCCATGACATTGTATGAGGATTGGGTTGAGTGGTAATGGTGGGATGAGTACTGGGGAGGTGAGGAAGTGGTGAGTAAGTGCAGGTAAGTTGAGGATGAGCTTTGAGTGGGTGTGAGGAGTGATATGATAGAGTAGTGTTAGCAGTGCAGAATGAGTTGTGGGGTGGGGGCGGTGATGTGGAAGACAGAGTGTAGGAGAATGAGATAGTGTACTCACTTTGGTTGACCTAGTTAGGTCATTGAAGCGCTTCCTGCACTGCATCCAGGTGCGGGAGACATTGCTGCTGCAGTTGACCTTCTCTGCCACCTTGAGCCAGGCCTTCTTGGTGGCAGAGGCAGGCCACTTCCTCCCGTCCATGGGGTAAAGTACATCCCTCCTCCTCACCCCATCCAGTAGCACCTAGAGTGAGGCATCACTGAAGCTAGGAGCAGCCTTTCCCCTGGACTGCTCCATTGTGTAATTTTCGGTGTTTGCTCCAGGAGCAGCATTGGAGGACTCCCCTTTAAGTAGGGCTCCTCCAGCTGACGGCCTGTGATGCGGGTGCGCAGTCCGCCTACTGCGCAGGTTTCCTGGAAGCCATGTTAAGTGGCTCCAATTTACCCGCCCCCTGCCATCCTGCCTCCCCGGTAATATCGGGGCCTATGCCTCTATTTATAAAACCCAGCATCCCGTATGCTTTTTTAACCACTTTCTCGATCTGCCCTGCCACCTGCAATGATTTGTGCACATACACCCCCAGGTCTCTCTGTTCCTGCACCTCCTTTAGAATTCTTAAAATTTAGTTTATATTGCCACTCCTCGTTCTTCATACTGAAATGTATCACTTCATACTTGCCGTTAAATTTCACTTGTCCGCCCATTCCACCAACCTGTCTGTGTCCTGTTGAAGTCTATCACTATCCTCCTCATTGTTCAATACACTTCCAAGTTTTGTGTCATCTGCAAATTTTGAAATTGTGCCCTGTACACCCAAGTCCAACTCATTAATATATATATCAAGAAAAACAGTGATTGTAGAACACCTTCCTCTAGTCCAAAAAACAACCGTTCACCACTACTCTCTGTTTCCTGTCACTTAGTCAATTTTGAACCCAGGCTGCTACTGCCCCTTTTATTCCATGAGCTTCAACTTTGCTGACAAGCCTATTATGTGGCACTTTATCAAACGCCTTTTGGAAATCCATATATATCACATCAGCCGCATTGCCCTCATCAACCCTTTCTGTTACCTCTTCGAAAAACTCAATCAAGTTAGTTAAGCACGATTTGCCTTTAACAAATCTATGCTGGCTTTCCCTAATTAATCTACACTTATCCAAGTGACTGTTAATTTTGTCCCGGATTATCATTTCTAAAAGTTTCTCCACCATCGATGTTAAACTGACTCGCCTGTAGTTGCTGGGTTTATCCTTACACTCTTTTTGAACTAGGGTGTAACATTTGCAATTCTCCAGTCCTCTGGCACCAATCCCATATCTAAGGATGATTGGAAGATTATGGCCAGTACCTCCGCAATTTCCACCCTTACTTACCTCAGCAACCTACGAAGCATCCCATCCAGACCTGGTGACTTATCTATTTTAAGTACAGCCAGCTGTTCTAGTACCTCCTCTTTATCAATTTTTAACTCATCCAGTTTCTCAACTACCTCCCCCTTTACTGTGACTTGGGCAGCATCTTCTTCCTTGGTAAAGACAGATGCAAAGTACTTATTTAGTACCTTGGTCATGCCCCCTGCCTCCAGGTCTCCTTTTTGGTCACTAATCCGCCCCACCCCTCTTAAAAGCCATTTAATATTTATATGCCTTTCAAAGACCTTTGGATTTCCTTTTATGTTAGTTGCCAGTTCATTTTCATACTCTCTCTTTGCCCCCCTTATTTCCTTTTTCACTTCCCCTCTGAACTCTATATTTAGCCTGGTTCTCAATTTTATTATCAACCTGACATCTGTCATATGACCCCTTTCTCTGCTTCATCTTACTCTCTATCTCTTTCGTCATCCACGGAGCTCTGGCTTTGGTTGCCCTACCTTTCCCCCTCGAGGGAATGTACCTAGACTGTACCTGATCCATTTCCTCTTTAAAGGCTGCCCATTGTTCGATTACAGTTTTGCCTGACAATCTTTGATTCCACTTTACCCGGGCCAGATCCATTCTCAACCCACTGAAATTGGCCCTCCTCCAATTAGGTATTTTTACTCTAGAGTGCTCCTTGTCCTTTTCCATAGCTAATCTAAATCTTATGATACTATGATCACTGTTCCCTATATGTTCCCCCACTGACACTTGCTCCACTTGCCCCACCTCATTCCCCAGAACCAAATCCAGCAATGCTTCCTTCCGAGTTGGGCTGGAAATGTATTGATCAAGAAAGTTCTCCTGAACACACTTCAGAAATTCTTCCCCCTCTCTGCCCTTTACACTAATACTATCCCAGTCTATATTAGGATCCTGGAACTCCCTTCCTAACAGCACTGTGGGAAAACCGTCACCACACGGACTGCAGCGGTTCAAGAAGATGGCTCACCACCACCTTCTCAAGGGCAATTAGGGATGGGCAATAAATGCCGGCCTCGCCAGCGACAGCCACATCCCATGAATGAATTTTTAAAAATTGAAGTCCCCCATTATCACTACTCTATGGCTCTTGCATCTCTCTGTAATTTCTCTGCAAATTTGCTCCTCTATATCCTTCCCACTAGTTGGTGGCCTATAGAATACACCCAGTAGTGTAATGGCACCTCTATTGTTTCTTAACTTTAGCCAAATAGATTCTGTCTTTGACCCTTTCAGGACATCCTCTCTCTCCAGCACTGCAATATTCTCCTTATTCAATACTGCCACCTCCCCCATTCCTTTCTTTCCATCCCTATCTTTCCTGAACACCTTGTATCCAGGTATATTTAGTACCCAATCCTGCCCTTTTTTGAGGCAGGTCTCCGTTATCGGCAGAAAATCATATTCCCATGTGGTTATTTGCGCCCTCAGCTCACCAACCTTATTTACCATGCTTCGTGCGTTTACACTCTTGCACTGTAAACCTATCTTAGACCTTCTCATATTCTCTCTCAATCTGATCCCACCTAATACCGTACTATTTCTTACTCTATTGCTATCTGTTTCTCCCAATCCTTTGTGCACCTTGTTTCTCCTTTCCAATGCTACATCCTGGAGCCCATCCCCCCATCAAATTAGTTTAAACCCTCCCCACAGCACTCGTGAACCTCCCCGTGAGGACATTGGCACTAGCTCTGCTGAGGTGCAACCCATCTGGCCTGTACAGATCCCACCTCTCCCAGAACTGGCCCCTATACCCCAGGAATCTAAAGCCCTCCCTCCTGCACCAGCTCTCCAGCCATGCATTCGTCTGCTCTATCCTCCTATTTCTATACTCACTAGTGCGTGGCACTGGGAGTAATCCGGAGATTACTACCTTTGAGGTCCTGCTCATTAGTCTCTTTCCTAGCTCCCTCAAATCTGCCTGCAGGATCTCATCCCTCTTTCTATCTATGTCGTTGGTACTGATATTGGCCACGACCCCTGGCTGTTCACCCCTTCAGAATGTTCTGCAGCCACTCAGTGACATCCTTGACCCTGGCACCAGGGAGGCAACATACCATCCTGGAATCACGTCTGCAGCCGCAGAAACGCCTGTCTGTTCCCCTAACTATTAAATCCTTACGTAGTTAAGTCTGAATGGCCAAATGTTGGGTAGGGAGTGTGAGGCTTAAGATCCAAGCCCTGAAATTCCATGGGGGCTCTCCTGATCTCCTGCCACAACTCTGGCAGGAGACAGCTGGAATGCTCAGGGTAAATGACAGTTCTATCCAAGTGAAATTCTTCAATTTTTCTTCAGTACTTTAATTATTAAAAGATTGTATCCCTCTAGTACTGACAATTTGCAGTAATTCCTCTGAATTATGATTATTTTGAGGCATTATTTTCCTAAAAGCAGACTGGAGTAGTCCAAAGCTCATGAGAACCAGCACCAGTTATTGTAGATATAATTGCTGCTGAGCTCACTGATCCATCTGTCTCATCACTCTTGTGACTCGTGCTATTTCCCAGACTGCTTGCAGGTCTCTCCCAACAGAAGAGATACTCAAGTGGCCCAGTTGGGAAAGTATCACCCTAAATTACAGGGCTGACTTATCCCTGCTACCTACATGTTTAGCAAACTAGTCCACCATGAGCTGTAGAATTGCACTGCCAACATACATTTATTTATTACACATAGTTCTATCTTACAGTCAAATCTTTTTCTAAATCTAGATAAAACAGTCACAAAAAAATCAGGAAGCTTTGATTTTTGTAAAACTAAATAACACTTTATTGCATGGTTTAAATGGTATAACTTAGGGAACAGATTAGGTAGCAAAACATTAAATTAATAATTATGTCTTCATGTCTGCAATAAATATTCATATTAAATAACATTTACATGTCTGTATTGTGGCCAGTTCTTTCTTTGTAGAGATTGCTTGAGTTGGTACAAGAATTGCTTGACCTTCTGCCTTGGGTAACTGTGACAAGGAGGGCAGCCTGGCATTGTAGTATAACTCTGTGAATTAAACAGAAAGATATAGTTTTAGTCATTTAACCATAAATAGTTTCAAATTTCCATCATGCCATGATAACCTTTGCTGATAGAAGTATTAATACACATCCAAGATAGATTTATTGTTTTCCACCAGTCCACCTTTTGCCAACTCCAAAACCGAGTGGCATCTAATGTTTTCTTTTCTGCTGATGAAAATAAATAGAAATAGAAAACTTTGATAGCTCCATGTTATAAGGCATTGAAGCATGCAGAATAAACAGACTTTTGGTGTTTGGTCTACATTTTCACGACAGCTCACTCCAAAACAGGAATATCTGGTTCAAGGCAACCAAGGCGACCACTTGGTGTCATCTGTTACCCTGCCCAAGTGGCCATTGTTGATGTGTGAAACTAAAAAGTGAGTACAAGCAGATTATTCAGCTGTGGGGACTTGAATCGGGATAAGAATGCTTAACATCCCCATTCTGATTTCTGTGTGCTATTGTACACAGATGATAACCCATTTAAAATAAGCAGTTTATCAATGTGTAAAGGTGTGTACATGAATCTAGTATGAACAGGAACTGCACTGTTTAAAACTCCAGTTTCAATAAGGTTAGGGGAACCTAGGCCATTGACTTTAACCTTATTGAAACTGGAGTTTTAAACAACATGGCTCCCAATGGAAAACAGGATTTTCAGTATCAAATATTTAGTTAAAGCTAAAGGGTAGAAATTCCAAGTGGCTTGTAGTGTGGTCATCACTAGTGTGGGAGGATTCGGCACAAATAGTGTTCTAAAGGTAAACACATAATCCTTCCAAAGTCATTCATTTTTTATATTATTAAAAAACTCAGAAAAAATCTTTGAATCTGTATTAAGGAGGGCGTCAAGATTTCATTTACTTTTGCACATAAAGCTAACTTCTATAACACACTAACTCTTCTGAAGTCTAAGCCTCTCTAGCCAGTTAGGAACCAGGTATATTAGACTCATGGATAAAAGCACCATATGGTGTGGTACTGATCATAGAGACCAGTAAGATTCCAAGTTTGATCCCTGGTTGGTGCTGAGTTGCCTGATCTCTGCCCGAATGGCAGTGTAAGCATCTCAGCGCCACTGAGCTACGGAGGGAGAGGAAACCATTGGTCACGTTCGTGAATGTTATGCAATGATCTCTGCTGAAAATTGCATATGTACATTTCAGATCAATGGAGGATTGGATAGGGCTGTATTTGCCCATGATGGAATAACCTGCTGACACTCTAGGCTCCTGTAAAGTCAAGTGGGCAAGGTACTTTGTTACTGTTGCTCCAGCCTAGAGAACTTCTGTGAATGGCAGCTTTTGGTGTGACACAAACCACACAGATGCAACATCTGTCCTGTGTGTGGTGGTTCTCTGATGGGACATAGAAAATGGTACTGCGAAACAGAGACATTTTACCTTGATAGAAATATATGTGCAATTATTTAGAAAAAGACAGCTACATCTGAACCTGAAATAGTTTAACTCAGACTGTTCTAGGTTTTCAATTTTGTTTCCAGCTTGTGTAATCTTGATGGAAGCTACTGATATGTAAGAGATTTTATCAGATAAATGTAGTCAACAAAAATAAATGACCAGCCTGCTTATACATATTCACAAAGTTTGTTGTAATTTTCCAACTGACATTGCAATTCTGATAAATCCTGGAATTACTTGTTTTATGTACACAGTCAGAACATCCATCAACAGATCTCCCAGAAATCATTTGTCACTACAAATATCCAAGGATTTATCAAAATGCAATCACAGTTCCTAATACCAAAGAATAAAGGGGAATTTGTGAACAATTCTTTCATGCATTGTCCAAGGGCTTGAATAAACTAGCCTCCACTCTCAAATCGGCCCACTCAGAGAATTAGTCTTTCACAATTCAATAACTTTGCAAAATTGTTCTGTTCAGCTGGACAGCTAAATGCAGGTAGTGGATTTATTAATGGATAATTTGTTTCTATTTTTATTTTGCTAAGAAAGTGAGAGAGAGTTTACAAGTTTTGTTTTGTTTCGTTTTTAGTACCTTTTAAGTTTCTACATAGCCTACACATAAAGACACTTACCAGACAGGATCTACTCCACGCTTGATAGCTCAAATTTAACAAGCGATATTCTTTGGAGTCAGGAAATTCTTGCAGTTGCTTTCCAAAACAGGCAAAAGCAACATCACTGCAGTTACTCTAGAGAAAACAAAACAAAAGATTGTGATCAGCTTATTTCTTTGGTGTGGAATCTGTGTGCTTTACATCTGATTGAGAAATTTTCTCAGGTGGTGGTTTAATATGTTTACATTTGGCAATAACACCAATGTTTTCATTTATTGTATCGTCAATTTATTGTCATTGGTTGCTCCAACTTTGGCTGCAGCACGGGATGATAAATAAGGCAATGCTGCTGCCTCCAAAGGCTCTGAATCCCATCTGTCTTGTGAACTGTCTTGTGCTGGAGTTTCCTGATGCAGCAGTGCTCATGGCAGGAATACAAACATTGCACCAGAGTAACAGGCAACCATCTCTTCCGGGTGCCAGTGGGCTGAGTAGCTCAGGTTGCCCATACCAGCCCTGGGGTCAGAAACAGTAAGTTGTAAAATGCAACTTTATAGGAACTGTACATGCGCATGTGCGTTTGTTCCTCTATTCTCCTGAATTGAGTCCGCCCTTCAATATAAACGTTTACCAACATGGCGTTGTTGCTCAATGAAGAGCAAGAGTCCACAAGATGTTTGTAACAAACACCACCGTCAAAAGTCTGCCAAGCTGACTGTAAAGTAATTAATTGATTCTATATGGACTGTTTGCCAACAGAAAAATTATGCATGCGTACACAAATGAACTAATCTTCGTGTGATGTCAAACATAAGAAAACTTGTAGACAAATGCTAGCTGATAGGAAAATGTTTCTCTCTTGTAATTATAAAGATCCCACATGAAATGAGTTTGGGGCAGTTACACCTAGATACATAACAAAATTGCCATTACTTTGGCACTAAATTGTTTGGTGTAGGAAATAAAAAATATCATCTGTTATAGTATGGGGAGCTCTTGAGAAATTAGGGAGAAGGCACATTTTTGGGGTGATGAAAAGAGCTTTACTCTGTATCTAACTGTACTAATGCTGACCTAGGAGTGCTTGATGTTGGGATTGGATGGCTGAAATGAGGCAGTATTTCATTCTGTGGAACATTTTAATGAATATCAAAATTCACAAAAAAACACTTTAGCCTGTTATGTATCTAGTTATATTAGATGTATTTTACTTCTTCAATATTATTAGAAATGTTAATAAAGTATGAACTCTTCTGATTAACTAAATGGATGAGACGCCCCCTCCCTATGTTTAACCTGTTTTCTGCCCTGCACTACACACCCCACATCAGTCGAAGAAGCCAGGCAGGACTAACCACTGCTACTCAATAACCGACCACCAGAATGTGTATGGACTTTGTTAGAACAGGATTAGTTTATAATTGGGGCAATTTATTTGGATCAAATACTTCCATAGCAATTTGTTGCTAAGTTACAGAATAAATTCTTTTTGCAACAATGTGAGTAAAAACATTCTGGGCTGTGGAATTTTCCAACATCATTAATGTCAGTTAAGCAAATTTGTAGCTTTTCACTATCCAATTTCTCCCTTTGTGTTGGAGATAGAGGGCTTCAATTTATCTTAAAACGTGATCCCTCCTAACAGCCAGGCCAGAATTCTGAACCTGCTGTACCACACTAGGAATCACAAGAGCAAATCTGTGTTCTACTTTTTGCTTAATTGTAAACAATTTTACAACACCAAGTTATAGTCCAACAATTTTATTTTTAATCCCACAAGCTTTCGGAGGCTTCCTCCTTCCTCAGGTGAACGGTGTGGAAATGAGGAAGGAGGAAGCCTCCGAAAGCTTGTGGGATTAAAAATAAAATTGTTGGACTATAACTTGATGTTGTAAAATTGTTTACAATTGTCAACCCCAGTCCATCACCGGCATCTCCACATCATGGCTACTTTTTGCTGTCATAGATTTTGGCATGCCAATGCATTATGTCATAGAGTTGCTCTCCAATGCTGTTTAATGGGATCTTTGAAATGTACATTTAATATAAACCATTTGTGCATGTATAGTCTTTCATTTCCATATATTTTCTTAAGAATTGATCTGCAGGAAAGCCATGTTTAATTACTGGGAATTTTAGATTTTTTTTTAGATGCTTTAACCTGATCCATGAAGCCATAAGTTAGAGTCGCAGGATTGTCATATCACTTGAACTTAATTTAATTGTTAATGGCCTGAGTTCTTGGCCGGACCCATTTGGTGGAGCATTATATTAAAGCAAGGCATACTATTTTGAGAAGGACAGGTGAATCAAAAACCTACACAGTCTGTCTTAAATCACTAAGGTTGGGGGAACCGGGTGGCACTGTGGGTTAGACACAGGCCTTTCACATCTGGATTCAGATCCAGCTCAGACTGATAGGATGAAAGTCTCCTCTGTCTGATGGCTATAAGAGACTTCTGTGAAATAAATTTGGACACTCTCAATCCAGCACAAAACTTTACCTAATTCAGCACTAATTGGCAATCTAACACAGACAGGCCACAGGATGGAGTGTGAGAAATGGAAAAAATGTCATACCGGTGCAGAAGGTAATGTTCTTCTGAGGTTGGGGCTCAGGCATGCTAGGGCAAAATAGAAAGAGTTTTTCATTTCGTCTAAATCTGACCTGGGAGTGTTTGATCTTGAGATTTAGTACCTGAAATGGGAATAGTTCTGTTCTCCAGCATGAATAACCCTCACCTTGATGAGCACAACATTTTAAAAAAAAATTCAGATATTGATTATATAAGAACATAAGAAATGGGAGCAGGTGTAGGCCATACGGCCCCTCGAGCCTGCTCCGCCATTCATTCAGATCATGGCTGATCTTCGACCTCAACTCCACTTTCCTGCCCAATCCCCATATCCCTTGATTCCCCTAGAGTCCAAAAATCTATCCATCTCAACCTTGAGGTAGAGAATTCCAAAGATTCACAACCCTCTGCGTGAAGAAATTCCTCCTCATCTCAGTCCTGAATGGCCGACCCCATATTCTTCGACTGTGCCCCCTAGTTCTAGACTCTCTAGTCAGGGGAAACAATCTCTCAGCATCTACCCCGTCAAGCCCCCTCATAATCTTATATGTTTCAATGAGATCACCTCTCATTCTTCTAAACTCCAGAGACTATAGGCCCATTCTACTCAACTTTTCTTCATAGGACAACCCTCTCATCCCAGGAATTAATCTAGTGAACCTTCGTTGCACCGCCTCCAAGACAAGTATATCCTTCCTTAGATAAGAAGACCAAAACTGTACGCAGTACTTCAGGTGAGGTCTCACTAAAGCCCTGTACAACTGTAATATGACTTCCTTATTCTTGTACTCCAACCACGTTGCAATAAAGGCTAACATGCCATTTGCTTTCCTAATTGCTTGCTGTACCCGCATACTAACTTTTTGTGTTTCTTGTACGAGGACACCCAAGTTTCTCTGAACACCAACATTTAATACTTTCTCAGCATTTAAAAAATATTCTGTTTTTCTATTTTTCCTAGCAAAGTGAATAACCTCACATTTCCCACATTATATCCACCTGCCACCTTCTTGCCCGCTCACTTAACCTGTCTATATCCCTTTGCAGACTCTTTGTGTCCTCCTCACAGCTTACTTTCCTACCTAACTTTGTATTGTCAGCTAACTTGCATACATTAGTGAAATAAGATGGCACAGATTTTTCTGCTCTCACTGCCACTTTTAAAGAATCTAATCTGTACCTGAGCAACAAACTTCTGGTAAAAGAATCTGTTATAAAAAATGCTCTAATTGCAAACTAAAGCTGTTCAAACAAAAGCCACCCATATTAATGTAGCTGCTCTTACAAAGGTGATAGCTATAGTATTTTAAAATTATTTTGAGATATTTGTTCATTAAAGATCTTCCAGTTGGCCTCAAATGCTTGTTTAGAAGCTTGGGTCCTGCCTAGGAGCTACTGACAGACTCAACACTTGCTTACTGAATTTCTTTCCTACATAATGCCTGATATTTTGCTTAAAACTGCATATCTACATCCAGCAAATTGCATAAGTTAGTCACTGCCATTTATGATTAGTTTAAGATATGCACATTAACTCCACTGTAACCTCTTCTGGTCTGTGCATGAAATGATCAGACAGTTTGGAAATTGTCTTGTGGGGATATATATATAGTCCGGGCGGTAGGTTTGCCTATGTAATATCATGGCAAAGATGCTCATATTTTTCAGTGGTCAGTGCTGTAGACTGTTGATAATACATGGGTCATCACAGTGCCCTATTGATATGACTGCATTATTTTGATATTTTAAATTGTTTATATTTTAACAACACAAGTTCTGTAAATTTTAAGAAAGTTTCAAAATAAAACCGTTAACCTCACTTACCTGATTGATGTCAGGGGTTGGAAACTTCTTACGCATAAACACCTGAATGAAGAGAGAGAAAGAAAAAATGTTAAATTTCACTAAGAAACCTATCTTAAACAATCACATTGCGTTATATCATAATCCAAAAATGAATCCCACTTTATTGATCCCATCATATGCAATATATAATTTGTAGCTTATAATTTGAATAATGAAATTAAGCATTTTTTGTTTTAAACACTGTTTACTGTATTTTGCCACCTTGAGTCATTTTGACCTGTTGCTGAAAGAAAGGAAAACAATGATTTTCTGACATTTTGGAGTTTAGTAGTAGACTTCTAATTAAACAAAATTTAAGATATTAAGAATAAAATTCTCGATCATTGTTAGAATACCTTATCCACAAATTGAATTGCATTGATCACATCAACCAGCAGTTCGTCTATTGAATCACAGTAATCCGATTCTTCACACAGAACAAAGAGAATCAAGCTAAAGCCAAATGTAGCGTACTTCAGCATTTTACTGTTTGAACAAGTGCACCTCAATATGTCACAAAGAGCAGAGAACACACTGTGCCAAAAAATATTGATTTGAAGCCATGCAGCCATGTACTTAAATCAGATCTTGTTCAGAAATTCCCTGGCTAAGGGGAGGTCCCTTGTAGAGATAAGTGAACGGACAGGTGGGTATTACTTTTCCTATTGTACAATAAGAAAATTTTTTAAAAGTTTGTTGACTCACGTTATCTAGTGCATATCAGCTTCACAATGGGAAAATGAAGTAGGACTGTAAAATGATTCTCATTCAGTCATAAAAAGGTTATTTTTGAACCTCAAAGGAAGATTTGATATATGATAAATTTTCCTTTTAATACCATCTATATCAGCAACTTCGGCATTCGTGGCATTTTTACTCCATGATTTGAATGGTTTCATTTTCATAATGCACGCAAAATATAACGCATGTGCAATCAAAAGACAATTAAAATATATATTCATGAAGCTTCCCTGTAAGCTTATCATGTGTATGCACAGCAGTAACTTTTTTTTGTAAATTCGGTGCATCAAACCACTTCCTGCTCACTTTAGTTGGTTGAATTTTAAATCCAAGCATCGAGTTTGAGTGTAGGAGGAATGTGTGATTAAATGAACAGAGGCAAACATATTATGTCAAACATTACTTCACAATGTCCAAGGTATCACCATATTGCCATCAGCAGCAGGACACTTGCTGATTTTTTTTTCACCTCCGAAGCCCAGAGTCACTGAAGCCAATTGTAACACCCTCACTGCTGTCCTGGCTTAAATCAGCCAACTCAGCACAAAGTAGGGATTACATTGAGTTACATTGAGTCTACAGCGCAGAAACAAGCCATTCGGCCCGTCTGGTCTATGCCGACTTTTATGCTCCACACTAGCCTCCTCCCTCTTTACTTCATCGACCCCTTTCAGTACAACCTTCTATTCCTTTCTCTTTCGTGTGCTTATCTAACTTCTCCTTAAATGCATCCATGCTATTTGCCTGAACTACTCGTTGTGATAGCGCTTTCCACATTCTTACCACTCTTTGGGTAAAGAAGTTTCCCCTGAATTCCCTATTGGATTTATTAGTGACTTTGATGACCTCTAGTTTTAGACTACCCCACAATTAAACAACTAAAGGGAGGAGGAGGCTCTGTAAACATCCCCATCCTCAATGATGGTGGAGTCCATCATGTGAGTGCAAAGGACATGGCTGAAGCATTTGCAACCATCTTCAGCCAGAAGGGCCGAGTGGATGATCCATCTCGGCCTCCTCCCGATGTCCCCACCATCACAGTCTTCAGCCAATTCGATTCACTCCACGTGATATCAAGAAACGGCTGAGTGCACTGGATACAGCAAAGGCTATGGGCCCAGACAACATCCCGGCTGTAGTGCTGAAGACTTATGCTCCAGAACTAGCCGTGCCTCTAGCCAAACTGTTCCAGTACAGCTACAACACTGGCATTTACCCGAAAATGTGGAAAATTGCCCAGGTATGTCCTGTCCACAAAAAGCAGGACAAATCCATCCGGCCAATTACCGCCCCATCAGCCTACTCTCAATCATCAGCAAAGTGATGGAAGGTATCGTCGACAGTGCTATCAAGCGGCACTTACTCACCAATAACCTACTCACCAATGCTCAGTTTGGGTTCGGCCAGGACCACTCGGCTCCAGACCTCATTATAGCCTTGGTCCAAACATGAACTGAATTCCGGAGGTGAGGTGAGAGTGACTGCCCTTGACATCAAAGCAGCATTTGGCCGAATGTGGCACCAAGGAGCCTAGTAAAATTGAAATCAATGGGAATCAGGGGGAAAACTCTCCAGTGGCTGGAGTCATACCTAGCACAAAGGAAGATGGTAGTGGTTGTTGGAGGCCAATCATCTCAGCCCCAGGGTATTGCTGCAGATGTTCCTCAGGGCAGTGTCCTAGGCCCAACCATCTTCAGCTGCTTCATCAACGACCTTCCCTCCATTATAAGGTCAGAAATGGGGATGTTTGCTGATGATTGCACAGTGTTCAGTTCCATTCGCAACCCCTCAGATAATGAAGCAGTCTGTGCCCGCTTGCAGCAAGACCTGGACAACATCCAAGCTTGGGCTGATAAATGGCAAGTAACATTCGTGCCAGTCAATGACCATCTCCAACAAGAGAGAGTCTAACCACCTCCGCTTGACATTCAACGGCATTACCATCGCCGAATCCCCCACCATCAACATCCTGGGGGTCACCATTGACCAGAAACTTAACTGGACCAGCCATATAAATACTATGGCTACAAGAGCAGGTCAGATGCTGGGTATTCTGCAGCGAGTGACTCACCTCCTGACTCCCCAAAGCCTTTCCACCATCTACAAGGCACTAGTCAGGAGTGTGATGGAATACTCCCCACTTGCCTGGATGAGTGCAGCTCCAACAACACTCAAGAAGGTCGACACCATCCAGGACAAAGCAGCCCGTTTGATTGGCACCCCATCCACCACCCTAAACATTCACACCCTTCACCACCGGCGCACTGTGGCTGCAGTGTGTACCATCCACAGGATGCACCTCTACCACCTAGAAGGACAAGGGCAGCAGGCACATGGGAACAACACCACCTGCACGTTCCCCTCCAAGTCACACACCATCCCAACTTGGAAATATATTGCGGTTCCTTCATCATCGCTGGGTCAAAATCCTGGAATTCCCTTCCTAACAGCACTGTGGGAGAACCTTCACCACATGGACTGCAGCGGTTCAAGAAGGCGGCTCACCACCACCTTCTCAACGGCAATTAGGGATGGGCAATAAATGCTGGCCTGGCCAGCGACGCCCACATCCCATAAACAAATTTTTAAAAAGTAGAAACATTTTCTCTACGTCTACCCTATCAAACCCTTTGATTATCTTAAAGACCTCTATCAGGTCACCCCCTTAACCTCTTTTCCAGATAGAAGAGCCCCAGCCTGTTTAGTCTTTCTTGATAAGTATATCCTCTCAGTTCTGTTATCATCCTACGAAATTTTTTTTGCACCTTCTTCAATGCCTCTATATCGTTTTTATTATATGGAGACCAGAACTGTGCACAGTACTACAAGTGTGGTCTAAAGAAGGTTCTATACAAGTTTAACATAACTTCTCTGCTTTTCAGTCCTGTCCCTCTGGAAATGAGCCCCAGTGCTTGGTTTGCCTTTTTTATGGCCTTATTAACCTGCGTCGCTACTTTTAGTGATCTGTGTATCTGTACCCTGAGATCCCTTTGCTCCTTTTGCAGTTTAATGGGGATAAATGTAAAGTTATCCACTTCAGAAGGAAGAACAGAAAGGCAGAGTATTATTTAAATGGTGATGGATTGGGCAATGTTGATGTACAAAGGGACCTGGGTGTCCTTGTACACCAGTCACTGAAAGCAAATATGCAGGTACAGCAAGCAGTTAGGAAGGCAAATGGTATGTTGGCCTTCACTGCAAGAGGATTTGAGTATAGGAGCAAGGATGTCTTACTGCAGTTACACAGGGCCTTGGTGAGACCACACCTGGAATATGTGTGCAGTTTTGGTCTCCTTACCTAAGAAAGGATATACTTGCCATAGAGGGAGTGCAGCGAAGGTTCACCCGACTGATTCCTGGGATGGCAGGTCTGTCATAGGAGAGATTGGGTCGACTCGGCTTGTATTCACTCGAGTTTAGAAGAATGAGAGGGGATCTCATTGAAACATATAAAATTCTGACAGGGCTAGACAGACTGGATGCAGGGAGGATGTTTCCCCTGGCTGGGGGGTCCAGAACGAGGGGTCACAGTCTCAGAATACGAGGTAGGATATTTAGGACTGAGATGAGGAGAAATTTCTTCACTCAGAGGGTGGTGAACCTGTGGAATTTTCTACCACAAAAGGCTGTGGAAGCCAAGTCACTGAATATATTTAAGATGGAGCTAGATAGATTTCTAGACACAAAAGGCATCAAAGGGTAGGGGGAGAGAGCGGGAATATGGTATTGAGATAGAGGATCAGCCATTTTCATATTGAATGGCGGAGCAGGCTCGAAGGGTCGAATGGCCTACTCCTGCTTCTATTTTCTATGTTTCTTTTTTTCCTGTACACCATTTAGACTCTTATTATCCAAGCAATATGTGGCCTCGTTATGCTTCTTACCAAAATCACCACCTCACACTCATCTATATCGAAATTCATTGGCCAATTACACGCCCATTCTGCACGTTTATTAATGTCTCCTTGCATTTTAAAGCATTCTTCCTTTGTCCAAATCGTTGATGTAAATTGTGAACAACTGGTCCCAGCACTGATCCCTGTGGAACATCACTTCCTACCTTTTGCAGTCTGAGTAACTACCCTTAACCCCTTCTCTCCGTTTTATGTTTTGTAGACAGCTTGCTATCCATTCTGCTACCTGTCTCCTGACTCTGCATGCTCTGACCTTAGCCATGAGTCTACAATGTGGTACCTTATCGAAGGACTTTTGAACTATTACTTCTTCAAAGAATTCAATAAGTTTGGTCAAGCATGACTTTCCCTTCTGAAATCCGTGCTGACTGCACTTTATTATATTTTCGTTTTATAGATGTTTTTCTATTACATCATTCCAATATCTCTCCTTTCACTGATGTTAAGCTAACTGGTCTACAGTTCCCTGGATTTGTTCTATCTCCCTTTTTAAATATAGGAATAACATTAGCTGTCCGCCATTCCTCTGGCACTATTCCCTTTTCTAATGAACTTTTATATATATATAATAGTGCCTCTGCTATCTCTTCCCTAACTTCTTTTAATCTGCGTGGATGCAATCCATCCAGACCAGGAGTTTTATCCTCTTTCAATGTGATTAAAAAAAAGAAAGGCTTTCACGATCTCAGGACATCCCAAAGCGCTTTACAATCTAACAAAATACTTTTTGAAGTCTAGTCACTGTTGTAATGTAGGAAACAGTTTATCAATTAGTTTATCAATTATCTTCCCCCTTTCTATCTGAAATGTCTTTACACCTATTTTGATCTCCTCTTCTAATGTCATACCCGCCTTGTTAGTCCTGTGACCTTCCTGCTCCGTATGGTTCAGTACCACATCATGTGGTGGATTTTCCCACTGTATCAACTGAGGACCCATAAGCACTTCAAGTAAATCTTGACCAAGCATGATCCTGATCTAAGTTTAAAACAAGTTATTCGTGTATCAGCTTTTACCTGCCTTGGTAAAGCATTATTTGGTAACATATTTAATTTTCTGCTTTTCTTGATATAAATTAATGACTTGGACTTGGGAGTACAGAGCACAATTTCCAAATTTGCAGATGACATAAAACTTGGAAGGGTAGTGAATAGTGAGGAGGATAGTGACAGACTTCAAAAGGATATAGGCACTCCAGTGGCACGGACGGACATGTGGCAGATGAAGTTTAACATGGAAAAATGTGAGGTGATGCATTTTGGTAGGAAAAATGAGGAGAAGCAATATAAACTAGAGGGCACAATTCTAAAAGGGGTGGAGAACAGAGGGATCTGGGGGTATATGTGCATAAATCGTTGAAGGTGGCAGGGCAGGTTGAGAAAGCGGTTAAAAAAGCATACAGGATCCTGGGCTTTATAAATAGAGGCATAGAGTACAAAAGCAAGGAAGTCTTAATGAACCTTTATAAAGCACTGGTTCGGCCACAACTGGAGTATTGTGTCCATTTCTGGGGACCACACTTTAGGAAGGATGTGAAGGCCATAAAGAGGGTGCAGAGGAGATTTAGTGGAACTTTTCCAGGGATGAGGGACTTAAATTATGTGGATAGACTGGAGAAGCTGGGGTTATTCTCCTTGGAACAGAGAAGGTTGAGAGGAGATTTGATAGAGGTATTCAAAATCATGAAGAGTCTAGACAGAGTAGATAGAGGGAAACTGTTCCCTTTGGCGGAAGGGTCAAGAATCAGAGGGCATAGATTTAAGGTGATTGGCAAAAGAACCAAAAGTGATATGAGGAAAAACTTTCTTACACAGCGGGTGGTTAGGATCTGGAATGCACTGCCCAAGGGAGTGGTGGAGGCAGATTCAATCATGGCCTTCAAAAGGGAACTGGATATGTACTTGAAATGAAAAAATGTGTAGGGCTACGGGGATAGGATGGGGCAGTGGGACTGGCTGGATTGCTCACGTGGACTCGATGGACCAAATGGCCTCCTTCTGTGCTGTAACCTTCTATGATTCTATGAAAGGCAAACTTTTAACTCCAACTAGAATTCCAATTTAAATTGATTTAATTTTTTCAACATTAAATGAAACTTTGCCGAGTTGAAATCTAAAGGATCACAGTTGATCTCTATACTGAGCATACACCCACTTGCTCAAAATAATATTAATTAATTTCATGTAGGGAGACTGGATGTCACATCTAAAGGAATGTATAAGTGAGACGTACCTCAATAAAGCAGCAGGAAATTTGGCAAAGAAATAATAAGATTGCCAAAGAATCACAAGCCTGTCTGCAAGTTTATTGGGCTTATATCTACTGTTGGGCTGTAAAGGATTGGATGCATAATCATTGCTGGACCAATGGGGCAAGTCAACATCACAAATGGAGCATCTAACCATCTCCACACATTCTAACAAACTCAAGAAAACAATGCGCCTGCAAATGGGATCCAAATTTCAACTGCACCTTCATTGTTGTAAATAAAAAACTGCATCGAATCTGAACAATCTGATGTAGTTGCTCAGAGCTTTAATGAATACATTTTTCAGTTATCTCACACACCAAAGCACAAGTAAGGAACAGTAAATATGTGTTATGAGGAAACTCAAAGAATTGAATATCTAGAAGGCACATGTGCCATATGACATGCAGTTTAGAATCCTCAAGGAGATAAATTAAGACATGGGTGAGGCTCTAGTAAATATTGTTTGGAACTTTATAAGCACTACCTCAATTCTTGAGGACTGAAGGATTGCAAGTATTCTCCCAACATTCAAAGAGAAGTAGCAGGGCATGAGCCTGGAAATTATAGTTTGCCTAACATCTTCAGTGGCATTAAATGCTCAAAATCATTAAAATGGTATTGATGCTCATACAAAGAGCACAAGTGCTCTAAGAAGCACTTAGCACGGACCTAGAAGCAATAGATCAGACCTCACTATTCTGTTGGAATTCTTTGAAGATATAGTGTGTATGGGCTATCCAGTAGACATAATTTACTTGTATTTTCAGAAAGCATTCATTTTAATTTAATTTAAAATTAAGGCTCATGGAAAATTTGCTAACAGGATTAAAAGGTGGGTTAGAAACAGCAAGTGGCAGCTAGTGAAAAATGGAAAAAACTTTGCCTGAAAAGCAGTGATCAGTGGAGGTCTGGTTTGGGTCCTCTGCTGCTCATACAATTCATAAATGAGTTGGAGAGTAGTTCTTGCAATATTTTACAATTACTGAAAGCACCAAGCTGTGGCCAGGTGACAAATAGAAGGGAAATAAACAGGATTCAAAGATATTTGGATCAATCAAACAGATGAATGAATGAAAGGTGGATGTAAGCATCTGGTAAAGCATATTTGAACAGAAAAGAATAAACACTAGTTGATCTCCCATGGCATTGAACACAGGAGTCCAGACCAAGTGTAGTTTTCAGGTGAAGTGGAGATTTGAGTAGGAGGGCTAATTGGATCACGGCACGCAGACATAATTTAGTTGCCATTTAAAAGTCATACAGAAACGTTACAATATGAAGAAAAGATTTTGTAAACAAGAAGTGCATGCAGATGTAAAATTTTTCATATATTATAGGTGTGTTTGATAACAATAATGTATCCAAGTTTGCTGACGATACAAAGCTAGGTGGGAAAGTAAGCTGTGAGGAGGACACAAAGGGGGTAATTTTAAACCCCAAGAACAGGTGGGTTGGCGGCAGGTGGGAGTTGAAAATAGATTTTTGGGTCGCAACCGCAACCCGGCTTTATTTCCGGGTTTAACGTCGGTGCGTAAAAGTACAGGCTTCCCACTGGGAATGCAAAGTCCGAAAAGTTTGCAGCTGTGACCCAAAAAAAAACTCTTTTCAACACCCACTCGCCCCCAACCCGCCCATTCTTGGGGTTTAAAATCACCCCCCAAAGAGTCTGCAAAGGGATATAGACAGGTTAAATGAGTGGGCAAGAAGGTGGCAGATGGAGTATATTTTTTTTATTTGCTGGTCGTCGCTGGCAAGGCCAGCAGTTATTGCCCATCCCTAATTGCCGTTGAGAAGGTGGTGGTGAGCCGCCTTTTTGAACCGCTGCAGTCCGTGTGGTGAAGGTTCTCCCACAGTGCTGTTAGGAAGGGAGTTCCAGGATTTTGACCCAGCAACGATGAAGGAACAGCGATATATTTCCAATTCGGGATGGTGTGTGACTTGGAGGGGAATGTGCAGGTGGTGTTGTTCCCATGTGCCTGCTGCCCTTGTCCTTCTAGGTGGTACGGGTCGCGGGTTTGGGAGATGCAGTCGAAGAAGCCTTGGCGAGTTGCTGCAGTGCATCCTGTGGATGTTACACATTGCAGCCATGTTGCACTAGTGGTGAAGGGAGTGAATGTTTAGGGTGGTGGATGGAGTGCCAATCAAGCGGACTGCTTGTAGGGAAATGTGAGGTTATTCACTTTGGTAGGAAGAATAGAAAACCAGAATATTTTTTAAATGGTGAGAAACTATTAAATGTTGGTGTTCAGAGAGACTTGGTGTCCTCGTACAAGAAACACAAAAAAGTTAACATGCAGGTACAGCAACCAGTAAGGAAGGCAAATGGCATGTTGGCCTTTATTGCAATGGGGTTGGAGTACAAGAGTAAGGAAGTCTAACTACAATTGTACAAGGCTTTGGTGAGACCTCACCTGGAGTACTGTGTACAGTTTTGGTCTCCTTATCTAAGAAGGGATATGCTTGCCTTGGAGGCAGTGCAACAAAGGTTCACTAGATTAATTCCTGGGATGAGAGGGTTGTCCTATGAGGAGAGAGTGAGTAGAATGGGCCTATACTCTCTGGAGTTTAGAAGAATGAGAGGTGATCTCATCGAAACATACAAGATTCTGAGGAGGCTTGACAGGGTAGATGCTGAGAGGTTGTTTCCCCTGGCTAGAGAGTCTAGAACTAGGAGGCATAGTCTCAGGATAAGGGATTGGCCATTTAAGACTGAGATGAGGAGGAATTTTTTCACACAGAGGGCTGTGCATCTTTAGAATTCTCTACCCCAGAGGGATCTGGATGCTGAGTTGTTGAATATGTTCAAGGCTGAGATGGATAGATTTTTGGACTTTAGGGGAATCAAGGGATATGGGGATCTGGCAGGAAAGTGGAGTTGAGGTCGACAATCAGCCTTGATCTTATTGAATGGTGGAGCAGGCTCGAGGGGCCGTATGGCCTACTCCTGCTCCTATTTCTCATGTTCTTATCCATCAGAGATATTGAACTGCATCCACTGACAGGGGCACTGTAATGGGGAATGTAGTCATCTACTCTTTCCCCATAGCCCTACAAAAACATAATGAGATATTAGGACAGGTGACCAAAAGCGTGGTCAAAGATGTAGGTTTTAAAGAGCGTCTTAAAGGAGGATAGAGAGGCGGAGAGGTTTAAGGAGGGAATTCAAGAGTTTAGGGCCTAGGCACCTGAAGGCGCGATGCCAAAGGTGGAGCAAAGAAAATCGAGGATGCACAAGAGGCCAGAATTGGAGGAGCGCAGAAATCTTGGAGAGTTGTAGGGCTGGAGGAGGTTACAGAGGCAGGGAGGGGCGATGCCATGGAGAGATTTAAAAACAAGGATGAGAGATTTAAAAACAAGGCATTGCCGGGCCAGGAGCTAATGTAGGTCAGCGAACACAGGGGTGATGGGCGAATGGGTCTTAGCGTGAGTTAGCACCAATCACCTCCAGAGTCTCCCAACATGGAAGCTTATCTTTTCCTTGAGACCTGCCTCCTATTCCCTCAATACCCTCTCCATTCTCCTGACTAATCGATTACCCCTTCTTGGCCCCCATGTTAGCTGATATTGTTAATAGTTCCTTTCACTCAAGCAGTGTCCCTCTCCTTTTCAAAACTGCTGTCATCATCACCTCCTTCCTGAAAAAATCCACCCTCGACTCATCTGTTCTTGTCAACTACTGCCCCATATCTAACCTTCCTTTCACCTCTAAGCTCCGTGAAAGTGTTGTTGTCTCCCAGCTCCATGCCCATCTCTCCCAAATTGTCCTGTTTAAATTCTTCAGCCCAGCTTCCATCCTTCTCACAGCACCAAGGCTACCTTGGCAAAAGTCATGAATTACATCCTTTATGATTGTGACCGTAGTGCATTATCCCACCTTGTCCTGCTTGCCCTCTCTGCAGCATTTGATATGGTCAACCATATCATCTTCTTCCATCATCTCCTCCACTGTCCAACTCTGTGGGACTACCCTCATGTGGCTCTACTTCTAAATGTCTGATGATAGCTATGCATTGACAGCAATAGTTTATTTTTCTGCTCCTGCGCAGTCACCTCTCAAGTCTCCCAAGAATCCATCCTTGGATCCCTCCTATTCCTCATCATGAGGATGACATTGCTAGATGATGTCATCCACATTGATTAGCTCAGGTTTCATATGTATGCTGAGGACATCCATGGTCATCTCTGTGATGTCAGACTGCCTATTCAGCACCATAAGTAGTCGGCAAAAGAGGAAGCAGTCAGGAAAATGGTTGAGGAGCAGGGAGAGAGGATGGATGGAGTGATCAGTGGAGGTGGAGGAGAGGAGAGAATGGGGATATCAGGCAGGTGGAGGTGTCTGAGAGCAAGAGATTGAGGATATGAGGAAGGTGAAGTACCAGTGCAGGAGAGAATATCTGGAGAGAAAGGTAAATTTTCTCATAGCAGTGAATGACCCAATTGAAGCAGGCTGAGAGAACCAATGCTGGGTGCCTGTTAAGCGATTGATACCCAATTGGAGATACGTAGTTGGGAGAACCAAGACTGGGAAGATCAGCGTAGAAGTGAGTCACATTGTAAGAATGGGCCAATCAAAGGTAAGTTTAACAAAGAGGACTAAAACACAAATTTTAAGCATGACAGACGTGAAATAGTATGATGGAAAAAGCATGCCAGGAAAGTGTTGCAGGAAGTAACTGTTACACTTCAAGACTTTTTAGGGCTGATTCCATAGTGAGGTTTGGATTTAAATTAATGAACAAAAAATCAGACACAGAAGGCCCACGATTTATCAGCCAAGACTCCCTGTGAACTCAACTGTAGAATCCGCCCTTTAATATATGTTTAATTTGGTCTGCCCCCTGCACTGTTCTCTATTTTTTAGCCAATGTTTTGCTTCTTTAGTCTGACTGCAAATTGGTAACAAATACAATTTATAACATAATAACCATGTAAAAATACAAACATTTTCCAACAAATACTTCAAATTGTCCATAAAATTGGCCCGCACCTGTTGGAACTACATCAATTACTTTTTCTACCCTTAAGGCTTAACCTTTCTCAGGGGCCTGAAGCTTGAGTTTGACTTTGAGGCTAGTGTCTGTGCTGCTGATGTTGCTGTTTTCTGTCCCCCATGCTCCATTTATTCAAACATGGAGGCCTTTGTTGATGACACCGTGTAATCAGGCACTGCCTGAGCTGATTTGCCTCTCAGTTTTTCTTTGCCCTGGGAAAATGTTTCATCACACCTGACTACGTCTTCCCATTCTAATGGCCTATCTCAGAACAAAGAAACAGTATCACCTCTGCGAATGAATACACTTTGATCAGAAGAGAACCAGTAATGTGACATGCTGCACCACACAACAAGAAGATTGTTATTAAATTTGATTTTCCTCCACGAACATCTAAGGTGAGCCCATTGTTTGAGATAGCTCATCAAAGTCAGGTCTGTTTGCATTTAACCTTTTTGCAGGTTACAGTGAGAACTGAGTAAACACTCTTTGAACAACCACGACAACAGTTTGGGTTCCGCCAGGACCACTCGGCTCCAGACCTCATTACAGCCTTGGTCCAAACATGGACAAAAGAGCTGAATTCCAGAGGTGAGGTGAGAGTGACTGCCCTTGACATCAAGGCAGCATTTGACCGAGTGTGGCACCAAGGAGCCCGAGTAAAATTGAAGTCAATGGGGGAATTGAATCAGGGGGAAATCTCTCCAGTGGCTGGTGTCATACCTAGCACAAAGGAAGATGGTAGTGGTTGTTGGAGGCCAATCGTCTCAGCCCCAGGACATTGCTGCAGGAGTTCCTCAGGGCAGGGTCCTAGGCCCAACCATCTTCAGCTGCTTCATCAATCACCTTCCCTCCATCATAAGGTCAGAAATGGGGATGTTCGCTGATGACTGCACAGTGTTCTGTTCCATTCACAACCTCTCAGATAATGAAGCAGTCTGTGCCCGCATGCAGCAAGACCTGGACAACATCCAGACTTGGGCTGATAAGTGGCAAGTAACATTCGCGCCAGACAAGTGCCAGGCAATGACCATCTCCAACAAGAGAGAGTCTAACCACCTAACCTTGACATTCAACGGCATTACCATCACCAAATCCCCCACCATCAACATCCTAGGGGTCACCATTGACCAGAAACTTAACTGGACCAGCCACATAAATTCTGTGGCTACGAGAGCAGGTCAGAGGCTGGGTATTCTGTGGCGAGCGACTCACCTCCTTACTCCCCAAAGCCTTTCCACCATCTACAAGGCACAAATCAGGAGTGTCTTGGAATACTCTCCATTTGCCTGGATGTGTGCAGCTTCAACAACACTCAAGAAGCTCAACACCATCCAGGACAAAGCAGCCCACTTGATTGGCACCCCATCCACCACCCCAAACATTCACTCTCTTCACCACCAGCGCACCGTGGCTGCAGTGTGTACCATCCACAGGATGCACTGCAGCAACTCACCAAGGCTTCGTCGACAGCATCTCCCAAACCCACGACCTCTACCACCTAGAAGGACAAGGACAGCAGGCACATGGGAACAACACCACCTGCACGTTCCCCTCCAAGTCACACACCATCCCAACTTGGAAATATATCGCCGTCCCTTCATCGCTGCTGGGTCAAAATTCTGAAACTCCCTACCTAACAGCACTGTGGGAGAACCTTCACCACACGGACTGCAGCGGTTCAAGAAGGCGGCTCACCACCATCTTCTCAAGGGCAATTAAGGATGGGCAATAAATGCTGGCTTTGGCTGCGACACCCACATCCCATGAACGAATAAAAAAAACTTGCATTTATATAGCACCTTTAATGTAGTAAAACGTCCCAAGATGCTTCACAGGAGCGTTATCAAACAAAATTTGACACCGAGCCACGTAAGGAGGTATTGGGACAAGTGACCATAAGCTTGGTTAAAGAGGTAGGTTTTAAGGAGCGTCTTAAAGGAGGAGAGAGATTTAGAGAGGCGGAGAGGTTTAGGGAGGGAATTCCAGAGCTTAGGGCCTAGGCAGCTGAAGGCATGGCTGCCAATGGTGGAGCAATTAATATCGGGGATGTGCAAGAGGTAAGAATTGGAGGAGCGCAGAGATCTCTGAGGGCTGGAGGAGGTTGCAGAGATAGGGAGGGGCAAGGCCATGGAAGGATTTGAAAACAAGAATGAAAATTTTAAAACCGAGGCGTTCCTGGACCAGGAGCCAACGAGCACAGGGCTGATGGGTGAACAGGACTTGTTGCGAGTTAGAATACGTGCAGCAGAGTTTTGGATGAGCTCAAGTTTATGGAGGGTGGAAGATGGGAGACCAGCCAGGAGAGCATTGGAATAGTTTGATTCTAGAGGTAACATAGGCATGGATGAGGGTTTAACAGCAGATGAGCTGAGGCAGGGGCGGAGATAATGAAGTATGTGTCTGCTTAATAGGTTTACTACTGCCTTTGGGTCTCAATGATTGTGAAACTTGATTTGACCTACACCAATGTTGTTAAGGAAACAATTATTTGTTTTTTAAAGATTCCCATAAAAATATTGCATAAAACCGAGTATGAAATAAAGGCACTTTGTATTACCTTTTGCTTAATCAGGAACAATTTATAGATTTACTAAGTACAGTGTTTACAAGGTAGGTATTTTTTTTCCTGTGGCAAGCTTGTCTGTGCATCAAGAAATAGTTGTTGAAAGCCCAGCCCAGTGTGTTTCCTTTGTGGGGTGCTGTGCTTCTAATATCTTGATTTTTGTCCTTCTTTCACTAGCTAAATGACTAATTGGTACTTGTACCTGGAATCAGAATTGAAGTGTTTTCCACATTTATTTGGATTTTCCTTTTGATAAGGTTATCAGGAGGATTCTTTAATCAGATTAAAATCAACATAGTAAAATAACGGAATACCCACAACTACGCATTTTATGCAAGAAGATTAACGTGATTGATATCAATATGCATATGATAACCCAGGCCAGTCAGCCTAATGTCAGTGGTGGGGAAACTTTAAGAGACAATAATCTGGGACAAAATTAATTGGTACTTGGAAAAATATGGGCTAATAAATGAAAGTCAGCACAGATTTGATAAAGTAAAATCGTGATTGATAAACTTGATTGAGTTCTTTGATGAAGTATTGGAGAGGGTTGATGAAGGTAGTGCAATTGATGTTGTGTATATGGACTTTCAAAAGACATTTGATAAAGCACCATATAATAGGCTTGTTAGCAACATTAAAGCACATGGGATTAAAGGGACAGTGGCAGCATGGATACAAAATTGGCTAAGGGACAGAAAGCAGAGAGTAGTGGTGAACGGTTGTTTTTCAGACTGGAGGAAAGTATACAATGGTGTTCCCCAGCAGTCAATATTAGGACCACTGCTCTTTTAGATAGATATTTATAAAGTCCAGGCACCCGTGTGCTTTTTTAACCACTTTCTCAACCTGCCCTGCCACCTTCAACGATTTGTGTACATATACCCCCAGATCTCTCTGTTCCTGTACCCCTTTTAGAATTATGCCCTTTAGTTTATATTGCCTCGCCTTATTCTTCCTACCAAAATGTATCACCTCACATTTTTCTGCGTTAAATTTCATCTGCCATGTATCTGCCCATGCCACCAGCATGTCTATATCCTCTTGAAGTCTATCACTATCCTCCTCTACCCTTTCAAATTTTGTGTCATCTGCAAATTTGGAAATTGTGCCCTGTACACCCAAGTCCAAGTCATTAATATATATCAAGAAAAGCAGTGGTCCTAGTACCGACCCCTGGGGAACACCACTGTACGCCTCCCTCCAGTCCAAAAAACAACCGTTCACCACTACTCTCTGTTTCCTGTTACTTAGCCAATTCTGTATCCATGCGCTACTGCTCCTTTTATTCCATGGGCTTCAATTTGATGACAAGCCTATTATGCAGCACTTTATCAAACGCATTTTGAAAGTCCATATACACCACATCAACTGCATAGTCCTCATCGACCCTTTCTGTTACCTCATCAAAAAACTCAATCAAGTTAGTTAAACATGATTTGCCTTTAACAAATCCGTGCTGGCTTTCCCTAATCAATCCACTCTTGACCTGAGCGGCGGCGGACCTGGGCGGAACCAGAGGCGAGAGACCGGAGAGCGGGAATATAAAGAGCAGCGACCCGAGGCCCGAGACCTGAGCGGCGGCGGACCTGGGCGGAACCAGAGGCGAGAGACCGGAGAGCGGGAATATAAAGAGCAGCGACCCGAGGCCCGAGACCTGAGCGGCGGCGGACCTGGGCGGAACCAGAGGCGAGAGACCGGAGAGCGGGAATATAAAGAGCAGCGACCCGAGGCCCGAGACCTGAGCGGCGGCGGACCTGGGCGGAACCAGAGGCGAGAGACCGGAGAGCGGGAATATAAAGAGCAGCGACCCGAGGCCCGAGACCTGAGCGGCGGCGGACCTGGGCGGAACCAGAGGCGAGAGACCGGAGAGCGGGAATATAAAGAGCAGCGACCCGAGGCCCGAGACCTGAGCGGCGGCGGACCTGGGCGGAACCAGAGGCGAGAGACCGGAGAGCGGGAATATAAAGAGCAGCGACCCGAGGCTTGCTCTGAGACCAGCGGCAGAGTTCGAGGTGACGTCACCAGTCAGAAAGTGACGCGGCACAGGGGAGGCAGCTGATTGGTGAGTAGGTTCAGGTGAGTATTTCTACCATTTTACTGTAAGGAAAGTAATAAGAAAGGGAAGGTCTGCAGGTTTTATAGCAGGTAGTGTTTTTTTTAGTGAACCTAGGTCCCTGGTATAGTTAACCTGTTCTAATTTCAACGTAATTTACAGGGGGTAACTAAGCTAAGGCAAGTCATGGCAGCAGACTTCGCACCCGTGATATGCCCCTCCTGCAAGATGTGGGAAGTCGTGGACACTACCAGTGTCCCTGCCGACCATGTGTGCAGGAAGTGTGTCCACCTGCAGCTACTGACCGATCGTATCTCGGAGCTGGAGCTGCGGGTGGACTCACTGTGGAGCATCCGCGATGCAGAGAAACTCGTGGATAGCACGTTTAGCGAGTTGGTCACACCGCAGGTAAAGGGACCTCAGGCAGGAAGTGAATGGGTGACCACCAGGCAGAGTAAGAGGTGCAGGCAGGTAGTGCAGGGGTCCCCTGTGGCCATCCCCCTCTCAAACAGGTATACCGTTTTGGATACTGTTGGGGGTGATGGCTCACCAGGGGAAGGTGGCAGCGGCCAGGTTCATGGCACCGTGGCTGGCTCTGCTGCACAGGAGGGCAGGAAAAAGAGTGGCAGAGCTATAGTGATAGGGGACTCGATTGTAAGGGGAATAGACAGGCGTTTCTGCGGACGCAACCGAGACTCCAGGATGGTATGTTGCCTCCCTGGTGCAAAGGTCAGGGATGTCTCGGAGCGGCTGCAGAACATTCTGGAGGGGGAGGGTGAACAGCCAGTTGTCGTGGTGCATATAGGTACCAACGATATAGGTATAAAACGGGATGAGGTCCCACAAGCTGAATTTAGGGAGTTAGGAGTTAAACTAAAAAGTAGGACCTCAAAGGTAGTAATCTCAGGATTGCTACCAGTGCCACGAGCTAGTCAGAGTAGGAATGACAGGATAGCTAGGATGAATATGTGGCTTGAGAGATGGTGCAAGAGGGAGGGATTCAAATTCCTGGGACATTGGAACCGGTTCTGGGGGAGGTGGGACCAGTACAAATTGGACGGTCTGCATCTGGGCAGGACTGGAACCAATGTCCTAGGGGGAGTGTTTGCTAGTGCTGTTGGGGAGGGTTTAAACTAATGTAGCAGGGGGATGGGAACTGATGCAGGAAGTCAGTGGGAAGTAATGTGGTGACAGAAACAAAAGGCAGTAAGGGAGAGTGTACAAAACATGACCGGACAGATGGTCTGAGAAAGCAGGGCAAAGACCAAGGGAAGTCTAGATTAAACTGCATTTATTTCAATGCAAGAAGTCTGATGGGCAAGGCAGATGAACTCAGGGTATGGATGGGCACATGGGACTGGGATGTTATAGCTATTACTGAAACATGGCTAAGGGAGGGGCAGGACTGGCAGCTCAATGTTCCAGGGTACAGATGCTATAGGAAAGATAGAGCAGGAGGTAAGAGAGGAGGGGGAGTTGCGTTCTTGATTAGGGAGAACATCACGGCAGTAGTGAGAGAGGATATATCCGAGGGTTCGCCCACTGAGTCTATATGGGTAGAACTGAAAAATAAGAAGGGAGAGATCACGTTGATAGGATTGTACTACAGACCCCCAAATAGTCAACGGGAAATTGAGGAGCAAATATGTAAGGAGATTACAGACAGCTGCAAGAAAAATAGGGTGGTAATTGTAGGGGACTTTAACTTTCCCAACATTGACTGGGACAGCCATAGCATTAGGGGCTTGGATGGAGAGAAATTAGTTGAGTGTATTCAGGAGGAATTTCTCATTCAGTATGTGGATGGCCCGACTAGAGAGGGGGCAAAACTTGACCTCCTCTTGGGAAATAAGGAAGGGCAGGTGACAGAAGTGTTAGTGAGGGATCACTTTGGGACCAGTGATCATAATTCCATTAGTTTTAAGATAGCTTTGGAGAATGATAGGTCTGGCCCAAAAGTTAAAATTTTAAATTGGGGAAAGGCCAATTTTGATGGTATTAGACAGGAACTTTCAGAAGTTGATTGGGAGAGTCTGTTGGCAGGCAAAGGGACGTCTGGTAAGTGGGAGGCTTTCAAAAGTGTGTTAACCAGGGTTCAGGGTAAGCACATTCCTTATAAAGTGAAGGGCAAGGCTGGTAGAAGTAGGGAACCTTGGATGACTCGGGAGATTGAGGCCCTAGTCAAAAAGAAGGAGGCATATGACATGCATAGGCAGCTGGGATCAAGTGGATCCCTTGAAGAGTATAGAGATTGCCGGAGTAGAGTTAAGAGAGAAATCAGGAGGGCAAAAAGGGGATATGAGATTGCTTTGGCAAATAAGGCAAAGGAGAATCCAAAGAGCTTCTACAAATACATAAAGGGCAAAAGAGTAACTAGGGAGAGAGTAGGGCCACTTAAGGATCAACAAGGTCATCTATGTGCGGAACCACTAGAGATGGGTGAGATCCTAAATGACTATTTCGCATCGGTATTTACGGTTGAGAAAGGCATGGATGTTAGGGAACTTGGGGAAATAAATAGTGATGTCTTGAGGAGTGTACATATTACAGAGAGGGAGGTGCTGGAAGTCTTAACGCGCATCAAGGTAGATAAATCTCCGGGACCTGATGAAATGTATCCCAGGATGTTATGGGAGGTTAGGGAGGAAATTGCGGGTCCCCTAGCAGAGATATTTCAATCATCGACAGCTACAGGTGAGGTGCCTGAAGACTGGAGGGTAGTAAATGTTGTGCCATTGTTTAAGAAGGGCGGCAGGGAAAAGCCTGGGAACTACAGACCGGTGAGCCTGACATCTGTAGTGGGTAAGTTGTTGGAGGGTATTCTGAGAGACAGGATCTACGGGCATTTGGAGAGGCAGGGACTGATTAGGAACAGTCAGCATGGTTTTGTGAGAGGAAAATCATGTCTCACAAATTTGATTGAGTTTTTTGAAGGGGTAACCAAGAAGATAGATGAGGGCTGTGCAGTAGACGTGGTCTACATGGACTTTAGCAAAGCCTTTGACAAGGTACCGCATGGTAGGTTGTTACATAAGGTTAAATCTCACGGGATCCAAGGTGAGGTAGCCAAATGGATACAAAATTGGATTGACGGCAGAAGACAGAGGGTGGTTGTAGAGGGTTGTTTTTCAAACTGGAGGCCTGTGACCAGCGGTGTGCCTCAGGAATCGGTGCTGGGTTCGCTGTTATTTGTTATTTATATTAATGATTTGGATGAGAATTTAGGAGGCATGGTTAGTAAGTTTGCAGATGACACCAAGATTGGTGGCATTGTGGACAGTGAAGAAGGTTATCTAGGATTGCAACGGGATCTTGATAAATTGGGCCAGTGGGCCGATGAATGGCAGATGGAGTTTAATTTAGATAAATGTGAGGTGATGCATTTTGGTAGATCGAATCGGGCCAGGACCTACTCCGTTAATGGTAGGGCGTTGGGGAGAGTTATAGAACAAAGAGATCTAGGAGTACAGGTTCATAGCTCCTTGAAAGTGGAGTCACAGGTGGATGGGGTGGTGAAGAAGGCATTCAGCATGCTTGGTTTCATTGGTCTGAACTTTGAATACAGGAGTTGGGATGTCTTGTTGAAGTTGTACAAGACATTGGTGAGGCCACACTTGGAGTACTGTGTACAGTTCTGGTCACCCTATTATAGAAAGGATATTATTAAACTAGAAAGTGTGCAGAAAAGATTTACTAGGATGCTACCTGGACTTGATGGTTTGACTTATGGAGAGATGTTGGATAGGCTGAGACTTTTTTCCCTGGAGAGTAGGAGGTTTCGGGGTGATCTTATAGAAGTCTATAAAATAATGAGGGGCATAGATAAGGTCGATAGTCAAAATCTTTTCCCAAATGTAGGGGAGTCTATAACGAGGGGGCATAGATTTAAGGTGAGAGGGGAGAGATACAAAAGGGTCCAGAGGGGCAATTTTTTCACTCAAAGGGTGGTGAGTGTCTGAAACGAGCTGTCAGAGGCAGTAGTAGAGGCGAGTACAATTTTGTCTTTTAAAAAGCATTTGGACAGTTACATGGGTAAGATGGGTATAGAGGGATATGGGCCAAGTGCAGGCAATTGGGACTAGCTTAGTGGTATAAACTGAGCGACATGGACATGTTGGGCCGAAGGGCCTGTTTCCATGTTGTAAACTTCTATGATTCTATTCTAAGTGACTGCTAATTCTGTCCCGGATTATCGTTTCTAAAAGTTTCCCCACCACCAAGGTTAAACTGGTGGCTGGGTTTAACCTTACAGCCTTTTTTGAACAAGGGTGTAACATTTGCAATTCTGCAGTCCTCTGGCACCACCCCTATATCTAAGGATGTTTGGAAGATTGTGGTCGCAATTTCCACCGTTACTTCCCTCAGCAACCTAGGGTGCATTCCATCTGGACCGGGTGACTTATCTACTTTAATTACAGCTAGCCTTTCAAGTACTTCTTCTTTATCAATTTTTAGCCTATCCAGTATCTCAACTATATCTTCCTTTACTGAGTCTCTGGCAGCATCTTCTTCCTTAGTAAAGACAGATGCAAAGTACTCATTTAGTACCTCGGCCATGCCCTCTGCCTCCATGAGTAGAGCTCCTTTTTGGTTCCTAATCAGTCCCACCCTTCTTCTTACTACCGGTTTACTGTTTACATGCCTATAGAAGACTTTTGGATTCCCTTTTATGTTGGCCACCAGTCTATTCTCATACTCTCTCTTTGCCCTACTAACTTCCTTTTTCACTTCCCCTCTGAACTTTCTATATTCAGCCTGGTTCCCACTTGTGTTATCATCCTGACATCTGTCATATGCCCCTTTTTTCTGCTTCATTTTACTCTCTATGTCTTTCGTCATCCGGGGAGCTCTGGCTTTAGTTGCCCTACCTTTCTCCCTATTGGGAATGTACCTAGACTGTACTCAAACCATATCCTCTTTAAAGGCCGCCCATTGTTCAATTATAGTTTCGTCTGCCAATCTTTGATTCCAATTTACCCGGGCCAGATCTGTTCTCATCCCACTGAAATTAGCCCTCCTCCAATTGAGTCTTTTTACTTTACAGTGGTCCATGTCCTTTTCCATAGCTGTTCTAAATCTTATGATACTATGATCGCTGTTCCTTAAATGTTCCCCCACTGACACTTGCTCCACTTGGCCCGCCTCATTTCCCAGAACCAAATCCAGCAATGCCTCCTTCCTCGTTGGGCTGGAAACGTGCTGGTCAAGAAAGTTCTCCTCAACCCACTTCAAAAATCCCTCCCCCTCTTTCCCCCTTGTATTATTACTATCCCAAGCTATATTAGGTCAAGGCATTAGAGAGAGCGCAGAAGTCATTTACTAGAATGGTACCAGGGTTGAGGGACTTCAGTTATGTGGAGAGACTGGAGAAGCTGGTGTTGTTCTCCTTAGAACAGAGAAGGTTAAGGGGAGATTTGATAGACGTGTTCAAAATCATGAACGGTTTGATGGTGTAAATAAGGAGAAACTGTTTCCAGTGGCAAAAGGGTTGGTAACCAAAGGACACAGATTTAAGGTGAGTGGCAAAGAACCAGGGGCGACATGAAGAAACATTGTTTTACGCAGCGAGTTATAATGAACTGGAATGCATTGCCTGAAAGGGTGGTGGAAGCAGATTCAATAGTAACTTTCAAAAGAGCATTGGATAAATACTTGAAGGAAAAAAATTTACAGGGCTATGGGAAAAGAGCAGGGGAATGGGACTAATTGGATAGCTCTTTCAAAGCCAAATGGCCTCCTCCTGTGCTGTACCTACTATAATACTATGATATGTACCTCAGGAAAAGATTTATATATATACTACCTGATAATGTTGTAAATTAATTTAAAGAAATTGTTTATTCAATTGGCTCCACTTACCAAATAGCTACTAAGCTGTTGATTTAAATACTTAATTTTAATAGAATCTCAAATTGCCTGCAATATGAATGGGACTAAAAACAGGTTTATTAACTGAAGGTGCTGCTTCCAAAATTATATTAATTAAAACAAGTAACTATTACATTGTCTCCACCCACCACAGTTCCTACTTTGCTGTGTGTAGGATGATGATTTACAACTCTTTTCTCTGTGTTTCTAGCTTTAAATAATTTTGCTTTTAGTACATTAACTTTTTAAGCCTTCAAATGTAATAGATATAACAATGAAGTACTCAGTTCTTCCACATGAAATCTGATTTTTATCTCCACTAGTGAGGCTGGCTATAACAAATTGGATATTCCATTTGTCAAGTCAACCTCAATTGTGGAAAAAACACACCATTCATGGAGAGCCTCTCGTTATAACTACATCAAGTCGGCATCTTCACATCACATTTGTTCCTGGTATTAGGACTGCAGAAAGTGATTCACTTGTGAGCTGTCAAATCAGACTTTCTTGTAGGATATGAATCATTGGCTAGAAATACCTCCCTTTATGCAAGGGAAAGTCATGTGCATGCTATGAGTTTGCATATGGAATAAATGTCACTCCTGAAAGTATTTTAACATACCTCAGTTAATGATCATGAATAATCACTTATCCATAATTGTGATCAAAAATGTGCCAACTGATTGACAGCCGAGGTAATTTGAACACTACTACTATCTGCAAGATTGCACATTCATGTTTCCAGACTGCTGCGATGGAGCAGGAAGGAGATCTTATCACTTTGTCGTTTGCACAAAATCATAACCATGGATGTTAATGATACTTTCATCTTTTGGGGAACAGTCACAAGGACTATACAGCCCCATGAAAAATCTCAATGATTAAACTTTTTGAAAATGCATTTTTGAGCCACAAACTATATTGTCAGTGAAACAGATTCTGTTATTGTGGACCATCCATTACACATAAGTTTAATTTGGTAAGCTCCAGGCCAAACTTCATTTAGAACTCATTTCATATTTTACTACTTTTTAAATGTATTAATATTTTATCCCTTTGATTCATTAACACCACACATCTTACCACAGAATGACAGGATATGGGTTTGTCCCAAAATTGTAAACACACAATAGGCCTCAGGTGACATGCAGAATGAAGTTCCCTTTCTGCTAGCCTGTCGTGTTCCTGGGTCACATATGGCACAAAGAGGCAGGGTAAAGCTCCCTTTACCCAAGCCATGTGCCATCCTCAGTCACAAGGGCGGTCAGGCATCATGTTACTAGTTCTCAACTAGTGCCATTTTACACCTGCCCACTAGGAGCTATGTGAAAGAAGCCAATAGGAGGGCTCTTCTGATTACTTTTTATTCTGTTACTCTGGGGTTGTGTCCAGCCTCCACTTATACCTCATCACAATAACACAGCTGAAACCAGGAAATCACTGTGTGTAGGATTCTGGGACAAACCCACATCCTATCATTCTGTGGTAGAGTGTTTGATGCTATCTGAATATATAGGTGTTTCTAAAGTCAACATTTTGCTCAAGTTGTCTCTTCTATTCAGTGTCCAATTATCATTCAAATCCAAATTCGAAAAGCTCTTAATTCAAGCACTAATATTCCTCACCTTGATTGTCGCAAAAACAAAAATTAGCCTTTATAGCACTGATACAGTTTATTAAGAGTATTATTTAATTATTGGCCCTCAATCAGGATAGATAAAGAAAAACGCTAATGCTGGAACTCTGAAATAAAAGGAAAAAACACAAGGCAGTTCCAACTTTTGTTTCCTTACTGTCTTATTTTTCGGTGTGAATGGTGCGGTAGCGGGATGAAAATTGCAAACAAACAATTGGCAACTTACTGCCGAAGGCCAAACCAGCAGGGATCTAATTAATATATTAAAATGAGGGTCCTGCAAAGTTGTTAGGATCCAAACACCATTTTTGAGTCAACCACCACTGCCACCACTGCTTCCTGAACCCGCCCAAAAACCATGGGTAGTACATGGCCATTTTCGGCACTACTTAAAGGGATCATAAGCTGTAGTCAATAAAATTGGAAGCAGGTCTGGCAATGACTTTTTCTTCATTATTTTGGGGACTTTTAAGCCTTAAAGCTTACAAAAGTTCAACTCTTTGCTGTTTGGTGTGCTCTGTACATTTCCCTGCCACTTCAATCTGGTTCGAAATTGACCATTCCCCTCCCTGATCTTTGCAGTGCTCCCCTTTAAAGTGCTGATGGATGCCCATTTCAGTCTCTGCTGCACCAGATTTCCCATCCTCCTAAATGGTGAGCTGCCTAAAAGCAGCATGATTAGCACCAGCAGCTCACCTCCTATATTTAAATGAGGCCCGATCACAAAAATTGATCAGGCCTCCCATCAATGTTATCGGGCGGGCAGATTGGATGTCTTTCCCACTACCCACCTGATGTATGCCATAATTAAAAATTGACCCCTGGAAATCCATAGCAAAAGAAAAGATGACCAGATTTAAATACGATGGGTGATCAAGTTACTCAGTGGAGTAGATTTTGACTTTGTGCGATAGTGTAAAATGGGTGATAGCGAATCAACAGCACGTTTTACATCTCTCACAATTTTTATTCCATTTTCATATTTACTTAAATGGAAATAAAAATCAGGAGAGATGTAAAATGAGCTATCTTATCTGCTCAGCTATCTATGCCCTCCTCCAATGTTCCACTGTCGCCATTTGACATACTCCCAATTTGGTGTCATCAGCAAATTTCAATGTTGTTCCCTCAATTTTGAAGTGCAGATCATTTATATGTAGTGACCTCAAACCACAACCTTGGTTCTCTCAGACTCTCCAGTCTGAGAACATCCATTTACTCATAACCTTTGTTTTCTGCCCTCCAAACATCATTTGATCCACACGGACATATTTTTCTTAATTCCAAGTGCCATTATCTTTGCCATAAATGCTTTTTGAATATCCATGTAAACCACTTACACTGCATTTCCTTTATCAATCTTTGCCATTCCTTCAAAGGGTTCTATAGGGCTGGTCATGCACGATCCTGATTAGTCCTGTATAACTCGTATCTTCAATTGCCTAGTAATTTCATCCTGCATTATAGATTCCAGAGCCAAGATTTACCAATTCACATTATTTTAACCCTGACAGTAATGTGGATTGGAAAATCTAGGTTTAATAGTTTACCAACAACTGATGGTTAACTGCCATATCATTTCCAAGCTTACCTCTTTCTCACTTTTTGAAGAGGGAGGTCACATTACCACCCTCTGATACAATTTTTGGTTTCCAAAAATACTTGGAAAAATCCATTCAGAGCTTTTGCTATTTCTTCCCATGATCTATCCAGAGGCTGGGATTCCAGAGAGGGAGGCAGGCCTCAGATTGAATATGGAACCAATGGATGGACGGGGAGCTTGGAATGAAATTGACCAAACGGAAGGCTCCAAGTCACTGTATGGGGCAAAGCTTTGCAAAATTACAATTTCTTCCTTGTCTTTTTAACTTACCTTTACTTTCCTTCACTAATAACTGCATGCAGACTCCGAGGGGTAAATTTTAACTGGGACCCAGGAAGAGGTCGGGCGGGTGGGGGAGTGGAATTCCTGACTAGAAATCTGGACGTACGGGTTTCCCAGACGCCCTTACGATTTTGTAGTAAAAACGTCTTTCTTTTTTTTTGTAGGTTTCCCACCCGACAGGCCAGTCAGATTGACAAGCTGGCCATCAGTTAAACGGGAGAACAGCAAGGGAGCCGATGCCAGCAGGTCCTCAACATTGACTCCGGACCCCATGAAATCTCATGGCATCAGGTCAAACATGGGAAAGGAAACCTCCTGCTGATTACCACCTACCGCCCTCCCTCAGCTGATGAATCAGTCCTCCTCCATGTTCCACTTGGAAGAAGCACTGAGAGTAGCAAGGGCACAGAATGTACTCTGGGTGGGGGACTTCAATGTCCGTCACCAAGAGTGGCTTGGAGCACCAGTACTGACCGAGCTGGCTGAGTCCTGAAGGACATACTGCCAGACTGGGCCTGCGGCAGATGGTGAGCGAACCAATACGAGGGAAAAACCTCACCAATCTACCTGTCCATGACAGTATTGGTAGGAGTTACCACCGCACAGTCCTCATGGAGACGAAGTCCCGTCTTCACAGTGAGGACACCATTCAATGTGTTGTGTGGCACTACCACCGTCCTAAATGGGATAGATTCAGAACAGATCTAGCAGCTCAAAACTGGGCATCCATGAGGCGCTGTGGGTCATCAGCAGTGGCAGATTTGTATTCCAGCACAATCTATAACCTCATGGCCCGGCATATTCCTCACTCTACCATTACCAACAAGCCAGGGGATCAACCCTGGTTCAATGAGGAGTGTAGAAGAGCATGCCAGGAGCAGCACCAGTCATACCTAAAAATGAGGTGCCAACCTGGTGAAGCTACAACACAGGACTACATGCATGCAAAACAGCAGAAGCAACATGCTATAGACAGAGCTAAGCGATTCCACAACCAACGGATCAGAACAAAGCTCTTCAGTCCTGCCACATCCAGTCGTGAATGGTGGTGGACATTTAAATAACTAACGGGAGGAGGAGGCTCCGTAAACATCCGCATCCTCAATGATGGCAGAGTCCAGCATGTGAGTGCAAAGGACAAGGTGAAATGTTTGCAACCATCTTCAGCCAGAAATGCCGAGTAGATGATCCATCTCAGCCTACTCTGATATCCCCACCATCACAGAAGCCAGTCTTCAGTTAATTCGATTCACTCCACGTGATATCAAGGAACGGCTGAGTGCACTGGATACAACAAAGGCTATGGGCCCTGACAACATCCCAGCTGTAGTGCTGAAGACTTGTGCTCCAGAACTAGCCACGCCTCTAGCCAAACTGTTTCAGTATAGCTACAACACTGGCATCTACCCAACAATGCGGAAAATTGCCCAGGTATGTCCTGTCCACAAAAAGCAGGACAAAGCCAATCCGGCCAATTACCGCCCCATCAGTCTACTCTCAATCATCAGCAAAGTGAAGGCAGGTAGTGGTTGTTGGAGGCCAATCATCTCAGCCCCAGGACATTGCTGCAGGAGTTCCTCAGATCAGTGTCCTAGGCCCAACCATCTTCAGCTGCTTCATCAATGACCTTCCCTCCATCATAAGGTCAGAAATGGGGATGTTCGCTGATGATTGCACAGTGTTCAGTTCCATTCACAACCCCTCAGATAATGAAGCAGTCTGTGCCTGCATGCAGCAAGACCTGGACAACATCCAGACTTGGGCTGATAAGTGGCAAGTAACATTCATGCCAGACAAGTGCCAGGCAATGACCATCTCCAACAAGAGAGAGTCTAACCACTTCCACTTGACATTCAACGGCATTACCATCGCCGAATCCCCCACCATCAACATCCTGGGGGTTACCATTGACCAGAAACTTAACTGGACCAGCCATATAAATACTGTGGCTACAAGAGCAGGTCAGAGGCTGGGTATTCTGTGGCGAGTGACTCACCTCCTGACTCCCCAAAGCCTTTCCATCATCTACAAGGCACAAGTCAGGAGTACTCTCCACTTGCCTGGATGAGTGCAGCTCCAACAACACTCAAGAAGCTTGACACCATCCGGGACAAAGCAGCCCGCTTGATTGGCACCCCATCCACCACGCTAAACATTCACTCCCTTCACCACCGGCGCACCGTGGCTGCAGTGTGTACCATCCACAGGTACCACCAAGAGCAGCAGGCACATGGGAACAACACCACCTGCACGTTCCCCTCCAAGTCACACACCATTCCGACTTGGAAATATATCTCCGTTCCTTCATCGTCGCTGGGTCAAAATCCTAGAATTCCCTTCCTAACAGCACTGTGGGAGAACATCCACCACACGGACTGCAGCGGTTCAAGAAGGCGGCTCACCACCACCTTCTCAAGGGCAATTAGGGATGGGCAATAAATGCTGGCCTCGCCAGGGATGCCCACATCCCATGAACGAATAAAAAAAAAGGTGTCGTCAACAGTGCTATCAAGCGGCACTTACTCACCAATAACCTGCTCACCAGTGCTCAGTTTGGGTTCCGCCAGGACCACTTGGCTCCGGACCTCATTGCAGCCTTGGTCCAAACATGGAAAAAAGAGCTGAATTCCAGAGGTGAGGTGAGAGTGACTGCCCTTGACATCAAGGCAACATTTGACCGAGTGTGGCACCAGGGTGCCCTAGTAAAATTGAAGTCAATGGGAATCAGGGGGAAACTCTCCAGTGGCTGGAGTCATACCTAGCACAAAGGAAGATGGTAATGGTTGTTGGAGGCCAATCATCTCAGCCCCAGGACATTGTTGCAGAAGTTCCTCAGGGCAATGTCCTAGGCCCAACCATCTTCAGCTGCTTCATCAATGATCTTCCCTCCATCATAAGGTCAGAAATGGGGATGTTCGCTGATGATTGCACAGTGTTCAGTTCCATTCGCAACCCCTCAGATAATGAAGCAGTCCGTTTCTGCATGCAGCAAGACCTGGACAACATCCAGGCTTGGGCTGATAAGTGGCAAGTAACATTCATGCCAGACAAGTGCCAGGTAATGACCATCTCCAACAAGAGAGAGTCTAACCACCTCCCCTTGACATTCAACAGCATACCATCACCGAATCCCCCACCATCAACATCCTGGTCACCATTGACCAGAAACTTAACTGGACCAGCCACATAAATACTGTGGCTGCAAAAGCAGGTCAGAGGCTGGGTATTCTGCGACGAGTGACTCACCTCCTGACTCCCCAAAGCCTTTCCACCATCTACAAGGCACAAGTCAGGAGTGTGATGGAATACTCTCCACTTGGCTGGATGAGTGCAGCTCCAACAACACTCAAGAAGCTCGACACCATCCGGGACAAAGCAGCCCACTTGATTGGCACCCCATCCACCACCCTAAACATTCACTCCCTTCACCACTGGCGCACTGTGGCTGCAGTGTGTACCATCCGTAGGATGCACTGCAGCAACTCGCCAAGGCTTCTTCGACAGCACCTCCCAAACCCGCGACCTCTGTCACGTAAAAGGACAAGGGCAGCAGGCACATGGGAACACCACCTGCACGTTCCCTTCCAAGTCACACACCATCCCGACTTGATCGTCGTTGGGTCAAAATCCTGGAACTCCCTACCTAACAGCACTGTGGGAGAACCTCACCACACGGACTGCAGCGATTCAAGAAGGCGGCTCACCACCACCTTCTCAAGGGCAATTAGGGATGGGCAATAAATGCTGGCCTTTCCAGCGACGCTCACATCCCATGAACGAATATAAAAAGGTATGTCATGGGTGGGAGACGGGGGGAGGTCATCGCAGGGTGGGTCGGGGATCATCGGGTGGTGGGCTCCGGGGTCATAGGTGCAGGTCGGTCATTGGGGGGGGGAGTCAACCAATGGTGGGTCATTGGTGTCAGGGGTCATCGGCGGGTCGGTCATCAGGGTCGGGGGTCATGAGGGGGATCGGATATCAAGGGGGGTCAGAGATTGTGAGGGGGTTGGAGATTGTGGGGGTCAGATATGGCAGGGGGTTGGAGATCGGGGGGTCGGAGATGGAGGGGGTTCGGAGATCGTGGGGGGGGTCGGGGATCGCGTGGGGACGGGGGTCGGTCGATCGCTTTTGTGGGGTTGTTAGGCCTGGAGGAAGCACTCCTGCTCCTCCTGACCCACAAGCAGTGCAATAAAGGCACTCACCTGATAATCCGGGCCTTCTCACCTCCTCTTACGTGGCGTGAAGCAGGTGGGAATCATGGCCCCCATGAGTTAAACATAAAAAAGCTGTCAAAATGGAGGTCCGCAGCCTCCTTAAAAGCTTTCACTGACCGACCCGCTTCTAAGAGCGGGTTGGTTGCCTGCCCCTTATCCCGCCTCCATTAAAACCGGAAGTGGGCAGGTTGGAGGCAGGTTGGGGTTGGGTTTTAGTTTTTTACAATTTTTACCTTCCCACCTGCCCCCAACCCACCCGTTCGTGATGATAAAATTTACCCCCTAAACTCTCAGTATAAAATAGCAGGTATTTTGTTCGAAGCTAGAGTGTTACTGCAGTTAGACATCACTAATGTTGGCCAAAACTTTAACATTGAAAACTCGAATCACAGTGCCATCTGCAGGTATAATAAGTATTGCAGATAAAGACTGGGTTTACAATGCAATTTGTGACCCACCGATTGTGAATGGTTTGGATAGTTGAATCTCTTTCTTTCATGTGTATGAGAATAGGATATGAAAAACATTAAACATTTAAAAGATGTTGCAGATGAAATGCTTAATCAGTACATGATGGCTGTTCATGTCGGGGCACATTTACAGAGTTATGTAAAATTCCTGTAGATGAAGAATTGATGTCACAGCTATCTTGGCTATACATCATTTGCAACCATTTCTTCTTTCTCCTCTGCCAAGGCTTCAGACTTCTCCTCTTGCTGAATGGTTTCTGCATGTCTAAATAATGCAAGATATAGCAGAAAAGATAATTTGTCAGGGCTAAAGAGCAGTCGACCACTTAATCTGCTCAAGCATTGGTATATTTATTTGGGCATGCCAATTGTATGCTCCTCCAGAATTCTTGTTAGAGAGGAAGTCATGTCTGACAAATTTGCTTGAGTTCTTTGAGGACATAACGTGCAGGGTGGATAAAGGGGAACCAGTGGACGTAGTGTATTTAGACTTCCAAAAGGCATTCGACAAGGTGCCACATAAAAGATTATTGCTCAAGATAAAGAATCACTGGATTGGGGGTAATATTCTGGCATGGGTGGAGGATTGGTTATCTAACAGGAAGCAGAGAGTTGGGATAAACGGTTCATTCTCGGACTGGCAACCAGTAGCCAGTGGTGTTCCGCAGGGGTCGGTGCTGGGTCCCCAACTCTTTACAATCTATATTAACGATTTGGAGGAGGGGACCAAGTGTAACATATCAAAGTTTGCAGATGATACAAAGATGGGAGGGAAAGTGGAGAGTGAGGAGGACATAAAAAACCTACAAGGGGATATAGACAGGCTGGGTGAGTGGGCGGAGATTTGGCAGATGCAATACAATATTGGAAAATGTGAGATTATGCACTTTGTCAGGAAAAATCAGAGAGCAAGTTATTATCTTAATGGCAAGAAACTGGAAAGTACTGCAGTACAAAGGGATCTGGGGGTCCTAGTGCAAGAAGATCAAAAAGTTATGAGGGTCCTAGTGCAAGAAGATCAAAAAGTTAGTATGCAGGTGCAGCAGGTGATCAAGAAGGCTTTTATTGCTAGGGGGATAGAATATAAAAACAGGGAGGTATTGCTGCAGTTATATAAGGTATTGGTGAGACCGCACCTGGAGTACTGCATACAGTTTTGGTCTCCATACTTAAGAAAAGACATACTTGCTCTCGAGGCAGTACAAAGAAGGTTCACTCGGTTAATCCCGGGGATGAGGGGGCGGACATATGAGGAGAGGTTGAGTAGATTGGGACTCTACTCATTGGAGTTCAGAAGAATGAGAGGCGATCTTATTGAAACATATAAGATTGTGAAGGGGCTTGATCGGGTGGATGCGGTAAGGATGTTCCCAAGGATGGGTGAAACTAGAACTAGGGGGCATAATCTTAGAATAAGGGGCTGCTCTTTCAAAACTGAGATGAGGAGAAACTTCTTCACTCAGAGGGTAGTAGGTCTGTGGAATTTGCTGCCCCAGGAAGCTGTGGAAGCTACATCATTAAATAAATTTAAAACGGAAATCGACAGTTTCCTAGAAGTAAAGGGAATTAGGGGTTACGGGGAGCGGGCAGGAAATTGGACATGAATTTAGATTTGAGGTTAGGATCAGATCAGCCATGATCTTGTTGAATGGCGGAGCAGGCACGAGGGGCCGATTGGCCTACTCCTGCTCCTATTTCTTATGTTCTTATGTTCTTATGCCTCTGTTCAGGAGTCTCTCAATGGGGTCATTAGTTAGGACTGCAGTGTGTATCCTTGGTGACTTAGCAGCCAGATGTCCAGGTTGCTTGCTCCATTAAATAAAGGTGGGCCGTTAGACTGCCACAAAATGAAGGCATTGTGGCTGCTGTCCGGATATGGTGCATTAACCTGTATTATTCTGTTTCAGTGGTTCGACATTCCCTGTAAATTAATGGGATGAAACCTTTTGTTATTAATATATACCCTTGAGTTGTTGCAAGGGATCCTGATGGCCACACATGCACAATCAATGAGGTCTTGCACTTTTGGGAAGCATGCCAATTGGTAAAACTGCAGTGCCCTCTTGTACTGTCGATTCCTTTCCATGGGTAAAGTGAGGAAGGTGTTTCCCCTGGCAAACAAGGCATTTGTCTCTGGTTTTATGCATCAGTGAACTGAAGATTGACTGATGTGGAAAATTACACCAATTCTAGTGTGAAAGAGTTAATAAGGCTGATTCATACTCTGCACAAGACCTCAAAAAAAGTTAATACATTTTTAAATCATGGAATTTAGTTCCTCACGAATTGGGTACTTGGGCCTATAAGTCTGATTCAGTGAAGTGGTCTCTGGAATGTACCGGTGTGCTCACACCTTGCACTGTTGCTGAATCAGTTCTAAGTAAAATACCAATTTGCCATAATAAGAGCAGGTTGAATGTCAGCAGGTTTACTTATTTTGTCAGTCTTATTATTAACATGCTGACTGTACACAATCAGGCACAATGCAGTATTAACTTGTTTATTGTACAGTACTATTCTTTGGACCTACCTTTTTATGTCAAGATATACATTATTCCAGAAATAAAACTGATGGCTTTACTATTAACGTAACACATGCCCTAGACATCCAAATGCTGTTTACAGCATATGAAATATTTTCCCATAAGGACATCCTGAGGTTTCCTCTGCTTTCTGTGTACATTTATCTCTGCTTACCATATGGTGTTTGCTTCAGTTAACATTCCACACATTTGGATCCCTTCCCTCGGCCTAACACTAGATTTGATCTGGCATGATATATACATTTGCCACACAAGCCATTTTATTCAGGGTCCCCTTAATTGGCCTCCAACAAGGCTAACAGGATTTATACATGCAATCCCTGGGGACAGACAAACATTGCATTAACACAGATTTCACAAATTTTCCACATTATTTTTTGATTTGTTGTGCAATGAATGTAACACCTGAGAAATTCCTCCAGTTGAATTTCCACTATGCATTATATTTAGCATTCTGGTAATGTACTCATGCAACATTCCTATGTTCACTAACCTGCATAAATAAATGGATAACAACTTATATAAAATAGTGCACTTCCTGTGAACTAGTGTGATAAATAGTGCTCAGTGAATTTCAGCTCTAAATATGTAGGCATTTCTCTTTTTAATGTTTAAGAAGAAACTCTATTTGCAATTCTTGGCAATAATCACTAAGAATTACAACAGTCACCAGTGTCATAGCAATTGTGTTTATTATTTTTTTTAAATTAATTTAGAATAGTACTCTTGCACCAGTTTGCACCAGATGGATGAATTATAATTTTTTTAATTGAAGCAAAAAATATTCTCCCTCCTTTTCTCCACTGATTTCTCTCTCATGAAGGCACTGTTAACTCCTGGTTGGGGTACGGTTTCACACCAGTCACGGTCCAGTATATCACCCAAGTGGCTATTCTTGTGTGATCCCAGACTGTGAGTGTTAATAGGGTATGCGACAGGGGAGCATCACAGAAATGTCCTATCATGTGCATGCCCATGTACAGACCCACTTCCAGCAGGGGTCACTGGGTAATGATCAGGTGCTCGATTTTCCAGTGAAGTAGCAGGTGCGTTGGGGGCAGGGGGGGGCTCCGAAAATCAGGGAAATCCTGTTTGGGTTCGGAGCCCAGCTCCAACCCGCAGACTTCCATGTTCCCCATTGACGCATCTGGGTGCGCGCGCACCTCCCGAATGCGGAAGTCCCACCGGCAATTAAAGACGGGGGGATGATCATTTACATAGTTGTTGAGGTAGTTTAAGTACTTGAGGTACTTAATTTTCTCCACATTTTGGCATGGGTGTGATTTTGAAGCATCCTCAGCGTGCTTCCCGTGCTGTGGGAAACACTCAATGTTGCAACAGACGTGTTTCAGCCAGCAGCCAGTGGGAGATTCAAATGCTTATTTGACAGATGGGGAGAAAAGGTCACTTATTGCAGCAGGGCACTCTATTATTTCAGACAAAGTTTTGGCTGCAAGATCTTTGTGTTTGCACTGAAAATTCTTACTTTCCACTCAAAATTCTGCTGTTCAAACATATTTAACTACTTTGTGGCCCCCCTCAAGCTCACACCATCAGGATGTCAGGGCGTCCACCTCTGCCACGTGAAGCTCCACAACACAGTGCTGCGCCACAGGTACCTGCACAAGAGCACAGAGGGCAACAACAGAGAGGGATGGCGCTTGAGGACGCCACATCCACATCTGGCACCCACATGGAGGAGGAGGAGGCGGAGGAGGAGGAGAAGGAAGAGGAGCAGGAGCAGGAGCAACCCATGGACACAGCAATGGCTCACCTGGCTGCTTGTGAGGCCAGAGAGTCACTCATATGTGAACGGTTCTCCTAACATCAGACAGCGTGAAGAGTCCAGTCCTCACACCACCTGGATAGGCAGCGCCCACACCAGCGCCCCCCCCCACTCCCTGCACAAAACAGTCCCGCAACTACACATACACCCACTGCAGAGTGACCCAATGGGTGGCATCAAGTGTCGCCGTTCATGGTGAACCTCATGAAAGGGCCCTATTACTGAAGCCAGTCAAGAATGGCCAAGACGTGGCAGTAGTGGGGACAATAATAATAGTTAATATGAATTCAGCAAAAAGCTAATATAAATAAAAAACATGACCAACCGTCACCCTTGTGCATCCCCTTTGTGCTTACAAAACTTTCGCCTTTCTCTTCCGACTCCTTCGACATGGGGCATCCCTTGTGGTAGCCGCAGAGTAGTGGCAGGTTGCTCTTGTTCATGCCCTGACCGATTAGATGTTTTGGGCCTATGCCCTCTGGGTTTTTGTGCCCGTGAGGGCCCCTCCAAAGATTGTTCCACCTGCACCTGTGCAGGGCCAGACTCAACCACCTGGAGAGGAGGCAGCATTGCAGGTACTGGTGGAGAGGGGGGCAACGGGTGAGACGTTGGAGCACTTTGAGCGGCGTCCCCACTTCCATGTCCTCTTTTGCCATCATCCCTCCCCTGGGCCAGGCCCACATCACTCCTACCACTCTGCTGGACAACAGTTTGGAGGATATGTGTGAAGCCTTGTAAGGCCAGTGCTAGTGTATCTGCCTGTCTGTTTAAGGCGGCACAATGTTGTTCACTGTGAGTCCGAAAGGCCATTGTCAGGGCCTGAATGGATTCATTTGTGAGCCGTGCTTGAAGCTCAATGGAGTCTAGTCTTCTCTCCATCGCAGACATTCCCGCATTTACCTGTGACAGTATCTGAGAAAGTAGCTCACATCCCTATGTTACTATCTCAGAGATTCCTTCACATCCCTATGACACTGTCTCAGAGATTTCCTTACATCCCTGTGACACTATCTCAGAGATTCCCTCACATCCCTGTGACACTATCTCAGAGATCCCCTCCTGTACTTGTGCCACCATTCCACTCATGCAGAAGTTGGACTCCTCCATCCTCTGCGCTATTATGGAGAGTGCACGTGGCACCAGTTCCAGCAACTCGCAAATGTGCTGCTGTCCCTCGAGCATTCTCCTTTTAAAGGATGGCCCCCAGGATTCAGCATCTGTGTCCAGCTGAGCAGAGCCTGGAGAGGAGTGCTCCCACCGACGTGGACTCTCCACAGCTGCCCCTGCCACCAGTGTCTGCTCGTACTCACATGTGTGTGATAACTCACCAGGTGCCAACCCAACTAACTGAGGACTAGGACCCACCCAGGTATGAGTATCTGCACTGGTGGATGGCTCGCTCGGATGTGACGGTGCACCCTCAGAGGCCAGCAGGTCCTCTGAGGAATCGTACTTTGCCATCACAGTGGTCGTTGAAGGCCTTGTAAGAGAACAGAAGGCAATATTAAGCATCATCACAGATGTGTCATGTTGCAATGAGCATACTGAGGTGCTGAAGATGCCAAGGCATGTTAACATCAATTTATATTGTGTGTGCTGAATGTTAAAGTTATGTCACCAGATGTTTGTTGGGTGCCAGTCTCGGCGTCCCCAACGGACAGGCACTCGAGGGTTTGGCTGATCTCCAGCGCCTCCTGCTCCGCGTCTATGAGGACGACGATTTGTTGCAGCCCACCTCTGGTCCTCGCCCTCTGCTGTGCATTCTGGGCTCTCTTCTCCCTTAAGGGGAGAAAGTACAGATGCGTGAGTGAGTGATGTTGACATGGCCAACCGACGAATGCATGGTTTGAGTGCGGCTGACTGTGAAAGAGATGCATCAGAGGGTGCATATGAGACAGAGCCATGACATTGTATGAGGATTGGGTTGAGTGGTAGTGGTGGGATGACTTATGGGGAGGTAAGGAAGTGCTGAGGAAGTGCAGGTAAGTTGAGGATGAGCCTTGTGATAGAGTAGTGTTGGCAGTGCAGAATGAGTTGGGGGGTGGGGGCAGTGATGTGGAAGACAGATTGTAGGAGAATGAGTACTTTGGCTGACCTAATCAGGACATTGAAGCGCTTCCTGCACTGTATCCAGGTGCGGGAGATGTTGCTGCTGCTGGTGACATCCTCTGCAGCCTCGAGCCAGGCCTTCTTGGTGGCAGAGGCAGACCACTTCCTCCCATCTGCCGGGTAGAACACATCCCTCCTCATCCCATCCAGTAGCACCTGGAGTGATGCATCGCTGAACCTTGGAGCAGTCTCGCTACAAAAAGTCATAAGAATATAACTGGCTGGACCACCCAGCATCGGACCACTAGGCACCGGAGATGACAAAGGCAAACCAAGCCCAGTCGACCCTGCAAAGTCCTCCTCACTAACATCTGGGGATTTGTGCCTAAATTGGGAGAGCTGTCCCACAGACTAGTCAAGCAACAGCCTAACATAGCCATATACTCACAGAATCATACCTTTCAGCCAACGTCCCAGAATCTTCCATCACCATCCCTGGGTATGACTTGTCTCACCGGCAGGACAGACCCACCGGAGGTGTTGGTGCAGTGGTATAGTCAGGAGGGAGTGGCCCTGGGAGTCCTCAACATTGACTCTGGACCCCATGAAATCTCATCCCATCAGGTCAAACATGGACAAGGAAACCATCTTTCGCCCTCCCTCAGCTGATGAATCAACTCTCCTCCATGTTGAGTACCACTTGGAGGAAGCACTAAACGTAGCAAGGGCACACAATGTACTCTGGGTGGGGGACTTCAATGTCCATCACCAAGATTGGCTCGGTAGCACCACTACTGACCGAGCTGGCCGAGTCCTGAAGGACATAACGGCCAGACTGGGCCTGTGGCAGGTGGTGAGTGAACCAACACGAGGGAAAAACCTACTTGACCTCGTCCTCACCAATCTACCTGTCACAGATGCATCTGTCCATGACAGTATTGGTAGGAGTGACCACCGCACAGTCCTCGTGGAGACGAAGTCCCGTTTTCACACTGAGGAGACCATCCAACGTGTTGTGTGGCACTACCACCGTGCTAAATGGGATAGATTCAGAACAGATCCAGCAGCTCAAAATTGGGCATACATGAGGCACTGTGGGCCATCCGCAGCAGCAGAATTGTATTCCAGCACAAACTGTAACCTCATGGCCCGGCATATTCCTCACTCTACCATTACCAACAAGCCAGGGGATCAACCCTAGTTCAATGAGGAGTGTAGAAGAGCATGCCAGGAGCAGCACAGGTGTACCGAAAAATGAGGTATCAACCTGGTGAAGCTACAACACAGGACTACATGCTTGCTAAACATTAGAAGCAACATGCTATAGACAAAGCTAAGCAATTCCACAACCAACGGATCAGATCAAAGCTCTGCAGTTCTGCCACATCCAGTCGTGAATGGTGCTGGACAATTAAACAACTAACGGAAGGAGGAGGCTCTGTAAACATCCCCATCCTCAATGATGTCGGAGTTCAGCACATGAGTACAAAAGACAAGGTTGAAGCATTTGCAACCATCTTCAGCCAGAAATGCCGAGTGGGTGATTCATCTCTGCCTCCTCCCGATATCCCCACCATAACAGAAGCCAGTCTTCAGCCAATTCGATTCACTCCACGTGATATCAAGAAATGGCTGAGTGCACTGGATACAGCAAAGGCTATGGGCCCCGACAACATCCCGGCTGTAGTGCTGAGGACTTGTGCTCCAGAACTAGCCGCGCCTCTAGCCAAGCTGTTCCAGAACAGCTACAACATTGGCATCTACCCAACAATGTGGAAAATTGTCCACGTATATCTTGTCCACAAAAAGCAGGACAAATCCAATCCGGCCAATTACCATCCCATCAGTCTACTCTCAATCATCAGCAAAGTGATGGAAGGTGTCGTCGACAGTGCTATCAAGTGGCACTTACTCACCAATATCCTGCTCACCAATGCTCAGTTTGGGTTCGGCCAGGACCACTTGGCTCCAGACCTCACTACAGCCTTGGTCCAAACATGGACAAACGAGCCGAATTCCAGAGGTGGGGTGAGAGTGACTGCCCTTGACATCAAGGCAGCATTTGACCGAGTGTGGCACCTAGGAGCCCTAGTAAAATTGAAGTCAGTGGGAATCAGGAGGAAAACTCTCCAGTGGCTGGAGTCTTACCTAGCACAAAGGAAGATGGTAGTGGTTGTTGGAGGCCAATCATCTCAGCCCCAGGACATTGCTGCAGGAGTTCCTCAGGGCAGTGTCCTAGGCCCAACCATCTTCAGCTGCTTCATCAATGACCTTCCCTCCATCATAAGGTCAGAAATGGGGATGTTCACTGATGATTGCACAATGTTCAGTTCTATTCGTAACCCCTCAGATAATGAAGCAGTCCAGGCTCACATGCAGCAAGACTTGGACAACATCCAGGCTTGGGCTGATAAGTGGCAAGTAACATTCGCTCCAGACAAGTGCCAGGCAATGACCATCTCCAACAAGAGAGAGTCTAATCACCTCCCCTTGATATTCAACAGCATTACCATCGCCAAATCCCCCACCATCAACGTCCTGGGGATCATTATTGACCAGAAACATTAACTGGACCAGCCACATAAATACTGTGGCTACAAGAGCAGATCAAAGGCTGGGTATTCTGCAGTGAGTGATTCACCTCCTGACTCCACAAAGCCTTTCCACCATCTACAAGGCACAAGTCAGGAGTGTGTTGGAGCTGCACTCATCCACTTGCCTGGATGTGTGCAGCTGCAACAACACTCAAGAAACTTGACACCATCCAGGACAAAGCAGCCCGCTTGATTGGCACCCCATCCACCACCCTGAACATTCACTCCCTTCACCACTGCGCACCATGGCTATAGTGTGTACCGTCTACAAGATGCACTGCAGCAACTCGCCAAGGCTTCATCGACAGCACCTCCCAAACCCGCAACCTCTATCACCTAAAAGGACAAGGACAGCAGACACAAGAGAACAACACCACCTGCACATTCCCCTCCAAGTCACACACCATCCCGATATCGCCATTCCTTCATCGTCGCTGGGTCAAAATCCTGGAACTCCCTTCCTAACAGCACTGTGGGAGGACCTTCACCACACGGACTGCAGCGGTTGAAGAAGTTGGCTCACCACCACCTTCTCAAGGGCATTTAGGGACGGGGAATAAATGCTGGCCTTGCCAGCAATGCCCACATCCCATGAACGAGTAAACAAAGAAGTTTTGACCCTGTGCTGCTCCATTGTGATGTGTGGGTGTTTGCTCCAGGAACAACCATTGGAGGACTGCACCTCTAAATAGAGCTCCTCTAGCTGTCCACCCGCTGCGCAGCTTTCGGACGGCAAAACCGGAAGCCACGCTAAGTGGCTCCAATTGACTCACGATCGCATGGGAAATGGCCACTTATGGGCGGGTTACCCACACACCCAATCACCCCCCGCCCCCCCCCCAACCGCCTCCCCGCTAATATCGAGTGGAAACGCTAACCTTTTTTTATCCTTTTAACCCAGGAGTGCTGAGATAAATTGCAGTAGTGTTACCATTGTCCGGGCTGAAATTAGTTAACTCAGCACAGATCAGATATTGGCCCTGGACCTTCCTTACCGCTATGACTTTTAACCAATTGATCAATTATAGGTGAAAACACATGACTATAGCTGCCTAATTATAATTAGTTGTCTCTATAATATACTTATTAGAAGGATTATAGAGTAAAATTCCAAATGCTCAAAATGCCAAGTTCATTAAGAAAAGCATTCCACTATATTATTATGAGAAATTTGAATTGATGTAATTATTGTCAACAATCAAGCATTTCATCTGTAGCATATTTTAACTTTTTTGCTTTCATGTCCTTTTCATTTTGATAGTTATTCTATAAAAGTTCATAGAATTCTTAAAGACTCAGCATTGAAGTCTTCTTTTTCTTTTTGCGTTTTCCCCTTTACTCACAATACTAAGGCAAAGGGAAAGAAAATCCCATGCCTTAGGGACAATTTAAACAATTTCCTCAGTTTAAGATCTTGACAAGATTGGAACAGACAGCCTTCACCATGTTTCCATTATCAACCAGTTTGCTTAGTAATTGTATTTTGAGATTTATAATCTTCTTTACCTTTACAACTAGGGGTTCTGCACCCCAGCAAAGACAACATTAATGAATATGAAATTTTACTAAACTCTGCCTGAATAAGCAAACCCACCCATAGAAACATAGAAAATAGGAACAGGAGTAGGCCATTCGGCCCTTCGAGCCTGCTCCGCCAATCAATATGCTCAAGGCTGATCCTCTACCTCAATACCATATTCCCGCTCTCTTCCCATACCCCTTGATGCCTTTTGTGTCTAGAAATCTATCTAGCTCCTTCTTAAATATATTCAGTAACTTGGCCTCCACAGCCTTCTGTGGTAGAGAATTCCATAGGTTCACCACCCTCTGAGTGAAGAAATTTCTCCTAATCTCAGTCCTAAATGTCCTACCCCGTATCCTGAGACTGTGACCCCTCAGCCAGGGGAAACAACCTCCTTGCATCCAGTCTGTCTAGCCCTGTCAGAATTTTATATGTTTCAATGAGATCTCCTCTCATTCTTTTAAACTTGAGTGAATAAATGCCGAGTCGACCCAATCTCTCCTTATATGACAGACCTGCCATCCCAGGAATCAGTCGGGTGAACCTTCGCTGCACTCCCTCTATGGCAAGTATATCCTTTCTTAGGTAAGGAGACCAAAACTGCACATAATACTCCAGGTGTGGTTTCACCAAGGCCCAGTATAACTGCAGTAAGACATCCTTGCTCCTATACTCAAATCCTCTTGCAATGAAGGCCAACATACCATTTGCCTTCCTAACTGCTTGCTGCACCTGCATGTTTGCTTTCAGTGACTGGTGTGCAAGGACACCCAGGTCCCTTTGTACATCAACATTCCCCAATCTATCACCATTTAAATAATGCTCTGCCTTTCTGTTTTTCCTTCCGAAGTGGATAACTTCACATTTATCCACATTATACTGCACTTGCCATGTATTTGCCCACTCACTCAACTTGTCTAAATCGCTTTGAAGCCTCTTTGCATCCTCCTTACAACTAGTTTTGTGTCGTCAGCAAACTTGAAAATATTACATTTGGTTCCCTCATCCAAATCATTGATATATATTGTGAATAGCTGGGGCCCAAGCACTGATCCCTGCGGTACCCCACTAATCACTGCCTGCCACCCTGAAAAAGACCAATTTATTCCTACTCTCTTTCCTGTCTGTTAACCAATTTTCAATCCAAGCCAGTATATTACCACCAATCCCAAGTGCTTTAATTTTGCACACTAACCTCTTATGTGGGACTCTATCAAAGGCCTTCTGAAAATCCAAATAAACCACATCTACAGTTCTCTCTTATCTATTCTACCAGTTACATCCTGAAAAAACTCCAATAGGTTTGTCAAACATGATTTCCCTTTCATAAATCCATGTTGTCTTTGTCTAATCCCGTTGATATTTTCTAAGTGTCCTGTTATCACATCCTTTATAATAGACTCTAGCATTTTCCCTACTACTGATGTTAGGCTAACTGGTCTGTAATTCCTTGTTTTCTCTCTCCCTCCTTTTTTAAATAGTGGGGTTACATTTGCCACCCTCCAATCTGCAGAAACTGTTCCATAATCTATAGAATTTTGGAAGATGACAACCAATGCATCCACTATTTCCATGACTATCTCTTTTAATACTCTGGGATGCGGATTATCAGGTCCTGTGGATTAATCGGCTTTCAGTCCCATTAATTTCTCCAGCACTATTTTTTTACTAATACTACCTTCCTTTAATTCATCTTTCTCACTAGTCCCTTGGTTTCCTAGCATTTCTGGGAAATTATTTGTGTCCTCTTCCGTGAAGACAGAACCAAAGCATTTGTTTAATTGCTCTGCCATTTCCCTGTTTCCCATTATAAAGTCTCCCGTTTCTGACTGTAAGGGACCTAAATTTGTCTTCACTAATCTTTTTCTTTTTACATACTTGTAGAAGCTTTTACAATTCACTTTTATGTTCCTTGCAACTTTACTCTCATACTCTATTTTTCCCCTCTTAATCAATCTCTTGGTCCTTTTTTGCTGAATTCTAAACTGCTCCCAATCCTCAGGCTTGCTACTTTTTCTGGCAACTTTATATGACTCCTCTTTGGATCTAATACTATCCTTAATTTTTTTTATTAGCCATGGTTGGGCCGCATTTCCTTTTGTGTTTTTGCGCCAGAAAGGAATGTATAATTGTTGCAATTCATGCATTTGTTGCTTAAAAGTTAGCCATTGCCTATCCACCGACATGCCTTTTAATGAAGCTTCCCAATCTATCATAGCCAACTCACTCCTCATACCTTCGTAGTTTCCATTGTTTAGATGTAGGACCCTAGTTTCAGATTGGACTACTTCACTATCCATCTTAATGAAGAATTCTATCATGTTATGGTCACTCTTCCCTAAAGGACCCCGCACAACAAGATTATTAATTAACCCCTTCTCATTGCACAATACCCAATCTAGGATAGCCTGTTCCCTGTTGGCTCCTCAACGTACTGGTCTAAAAAAACATCTCGTACACACTCCAGGAATTCATCTTCCACAGTATTATTGCTAATTTGGTTTGGCCAGTCTATATGCAGATTAAAGTCACCCATGATACTGTAGTACCCTTGTTACATGCATCTCTAGTTTCCTGTTTGACCCCCATGTTTGACTACCACCAGTGTTTTCTGCCCCTTGGTGCTTCTTAACTCCACCCAGACTGATTCTACATCTTGATTTTCTGAGCCAATATCCTTTCTCACTATTGCTCTGATTTTATCCATCCCACCTCCTTTTCCTTTTTGCCTGTCCTTCCTAAATATCGAATATCCTTGGATATTCAGTTCCTAGCCTTGGTCGCCCTGCAGCCATGTCTCTGTAATTGCTATTATATCATATCCATTTACATCTATTTGCGCTGTTAATTCATCTACCTTGTTATGAATGCTTCGTGCATTCAGATGCAGTGCCTTTAGATTTGTCTTTTTAACATTTTTAGACATCTTAACTTTTTTTTGTACTATAGCCCTATTTGTCTTTTTACCATTTTTTCTTACCCGGACCCTATTTGTTAGTGCACTCTTTTGTTTGTACGCTCTGTCCCTTCCTGACACAATCTGGTTATCCTTACCCCAATCACTTCACTCCTGGTTGTGGTGTATCTGGCCTTTTTTGGTTCAAAAACAAATAGGATAATTTTCAACATCACCGCCTGGGCGGTAACATAAGAACATAAGAAATTGGAGCAGGAGTAGGCCAATCGGCCCCTCGAGCCTGCTCCGCCATTCAATAAGATCATGGCTGATCTGATCCCAACCACAAATCTAAAGAACACAAGAAGTCGGAGCAGGACCCGGCCACATAGCCCCTGGGCCCTCTCCGCCACCCACAGGGCATTGACCGATCCGAACTCAGCTTCATGTCCAATTTCCTGCCCGCTCCCCATAACCCCTAATTCCCTTTACTTCTAGGAAACTGTCTATTTCTGTTTTAAATTTATCTAATGATGTAGCTTCCACAGCTTCCTGGGGCAGCAAATTCCACAGACCTACCACCCTCTGAGTGAAGAAGTTTCTCCTCATCTCAGTTTTGAAAGAGCAGCCCCTTATTCTAAGATTATGCCCCCTAGTTCTAGTTTCACCCATCTTTGGGAACATCCTTACTGCATCCACCCGATCAAGACCCTTCACAATCTTATATGTTTCAATAAGATCGCCTCTCATTCTTCTGAACTCCAATGAGTAGAGTCCCAATCTACTCAACCTCTCTTCATATGTCCGCCCCCTCATCCCCGGGATTAACCGAGTGAACCTTCTTTGTACTGCCTCGAGAGCAAGTATGTCTTTTCTTAAGTATGGAGACCAAAACTGTATGCAGTATTCCAGGTGCGGTCTCACCAATACCTTATATAACTGCAGCAATACCTCCTTGTTTTTATATTCTATCCCCCTAGCAATAAAAGCCAACATTCCGTTGGCTTTCTTGATCACCTGCTGCACCTGCATACCAACTTTTTGATTTTCTTGCACTAGGACCCCCAGATCCCTTTGTACTGCAGTACTTTCCAGTCTCTCGCCATTAAGAAAATAACTTGCTCTCTGATTTTTCCTGCCAAAGTGCATAACCTCACATTTTCCAATATTATATTGCATCTGCCAAATCTCCGCCCACTCACCCAGCCTGTCTATATCCCCTTGCAGGTTTTTTATGTCCTCCTCACTCTCTACTTTCCCTCCCATCTTTGTATCATCTGCAAACTTTGATATGTTACACTTGGTCCCCTCCTCCAAATCGTTAATATAGATTGTAAAGAGTTGGGGACCCAGCACCGACCCCTGTGGAACACCACTGGTTACTGGTTGCCAGTCCGAAAATGAACCATTTATCCCAACTCTCTGCTTCCTGTTCGATAACCAATCCTCCACCCATGCCAGAATATTACCCCCAATCCCGTGATTTTTTATCTTAAGTAATAATCTTTTATGTGGCACCTTGTCGAATGCCTTCTGGAAGTCTAAATACACTATGTCCACTGGTTCCCCTTTATCCACCCTATACGTTATATCCTCGAAGAACTCAAGCAAATTTGTCAGACATGACTTCCCCTTCATAAAGCCATGCTGACTTTGTCCTATTAAATTATGCTTATCTAAATGTTCCGTTACTGTCTCCTTAATAATAGACTCCAAAATTTTACCCACCACAGATGTTAAGCTAACTGGCCTATAATTTCCAGCCTTCTGCCTACTACCCTTTTTAAATAACGGTGTCACATTAGCAGTTTTCCAATCTGCCGGGACCTCTCCTGAGTCCAGGGAATTTTGGAAAACTATCACCAAAGCATCCACAATCCCTACTGCCACTTCCCTCAAGACCCTAGGATGGAAGCCATCAGGTCCAGGGGATTTATCCGCCTTGAGTCCCATTATTTTACTGAGTACCATCTCCTGAGTGATTTTAATCGTATTTAGCTCCTCCCCCCCGAGAGTCCCCTGTTTGTCCAGTGTTGGGATATTCTTAGTGTCCTCTACTGTAAAGACTGAAACAAAATATTTGTTCAGCATTTTTGCCATCTCCATGTTTCCCACCATTAATTTCCCGGTCTCATCCTCTAAGGGGCCTATGTTTGCCTTAGCCACCCTTTTTCTTTTTATATAACTATAGAAACTCTTGCTATCTGTTTTTATATTTTTTGCTAATTTCTTTTCATAATCTAACTTCCCTTTCTTAATCAATCCTTTAGTTACTTTTTGCTGTCTTTTGAAGAATTCCCAATCTTCTATCCTCCCACTAAGTTTGGCTACCTTATATGTCCTTGTTTTTAGTCGGATACTATCCTTGATTTCTTTACTTAGCCACGGATGGCTGTCATTTCTTTTACACCCTTTTTTCCTCAGTGGAATATATTTATTTTGAAAGTTGTAAAATAACTCCCTAAATGAACACCACTGCTCATGTACCGTCTTACCCTTTAATCTATTTTCCCAGTCCACTTTAATCAATTCCGCTCTCATACCATCATAGTCTCCTTTATTCAAGCTCAGTACGCTTGTTTGAGAATCAACCTTCTCACCCTCTAATTGGATATGGAATTCAACCATGTTGTGGTCGCTCGTTCCAAGGGGATCCTTAACTAGGACATTATTAATTAATCCTGACTCATTACACAGGACCAGGTCCAAGGTTGCCTGCCCCCTTGTAGGATCAGTTACATACTGCTCAAGAAATCCATCCCTGATGCACTCAATGAACTCGTCCTCAAGGCTGCTCTGCCCAATTTGATTTGTCCAGTTAATATGATAATTAAAATCCCCCATAATTATGGCTGTTCCCTTATTACATGCCCCGACTATCTCCTGATTAATACTTCTTCCAGCAGAGTTGCAACTATTAGGAGGCCTATATACTATGCCCACTAATGTTTTTTTTCCCTTATTATTCCTTATCTCCACCCAAACTGTTTCATTATCTTGATGCTTTGTCCCAATATCATTTCTCTGTATTACAGTGATTCCTTCCTTTATTAACATAGCCACCCCACCTCCCCTTCCTTCCTGCCTGTCCTTCCTGATTGTTAAATACCCTGGCATATTTAATTCCCAGTCGTTGTCACCCTGCAGCCATGTTTCTGTAATGGCCACAAGATCATACCCATACGTAGTTATTTGTGCCGTTAACTCGTGCATTTTATTACGAATGCTACGTGCATTCAGATAAAGAACTTTCAAATCTGTTTTGTGACGCTTAGTTCCTGCTTTTTCCTTTTTTAACACTTTACCTATTACTCCATACCTTCTGTCCCTTCCTGTTACGCTTTCCTCTCTCTCCCTGCTCAGGTTCCCAACCCCCTGCCACTTTAGTTTAAACCCTCCCCAACAGCACTAGCAAACACTCCTCCTAGGACAGCGGTCCCGGCCCTGCCCAGGTGCAGACCATCCGGTTTGTACTGGTCCCACCTCCCCCAGAACCGTTTCCAGTGTCCCAGGAATTTGAATCCCTCCCCCTTGCACCATTCCTCTAGCCACGTATTCATTTGAAATATCCTCCTATTTCTACTCTGACTAGCACGTGGCACTGGCAGCAATCCTGAGATTACTACCTTTGAGGTCCTATTTTTTAATTTACCTCCTAACTCCCTATATTCTGCTTTTAGGACCTCATCCCCTTTTTTACCTATATCGTTGGTGCCTATGTGCACCACGACAGCTGGCTGTTCGCCCTCCCCCTCCAAAATGTTCTGTAGCCGCTCCGAGACATCCTTGATCCTTGCACCAGGGAGGCAACACACCATCCTGGAGTCTCGGTTGCGGCCGCAGAAACGCCTGTCTATTCCCCTTACAATTGAGTCCCCTATCACTATAGCTCTGCCACTCTTTTTCCTCCCAGCCTGTGCAGCAGAGCTACCCGTGGTGCCAGGAAGTTGGCTGCTGCTGCCTTCCCCTGATAAGTCATCCCCCCCAACAGCATCCAAAGTGGCATATCTGTTTGAGAGGGGGATGGCCACAGGGGACCCCTGCACTACCTGCCTGCATCTCTTACTCTTCCTGGTGGTCACCCATTCACTTCCTGCCTGTATACCCTTTACCTGCGGTGTGACCAACTCGCTAAACGTGCTATCCACGAGTTTCTCTGCATCGCGGATGCTCCACAGTGAGTCCACCCGCAGCTCCAGCTCCGAGATACGATCGGTCAGTAGCTGCAGGTGGACACACTTCCCGCACACATGGTCGGCAGGGACACTGGTAGTGTCCATGACTTCCCACATCTTGCAGGAGGAGCATATCACGGGTGCGAGGTCTGCTGCCATGACTTGCCTTAGCTTAGTTACCCCTTTTAAATTACGTTGAAATTAGAAAATGTTAACTATACCAGGGACCTAGGTTCACTAAAAAAAAACACTATCTGCTATAAAACCTGCAGATCTTCCCTTTCTTATTACTTTACTTACAGTAAAATGGTAGAAATACTCACCTGAACCTACTCACCAATCAGCTGCCTCCCCTGTGCCGCGTCACTTTCTGACTGGTGACGTCACCCCGAACTCTGCCGCTGCTCTCAGAGTCTCGCTCTCAGAGTAAGCTCTGGTCTCGCTCTCTCCGCGCTGTTTATATCCCCGCTCTGGTCTCGCTCTCTCCCGCCGCTCACCGACTGGACTCTCGCTCTCTCCGCGCTGTTTATATCTCCACTCTGGTCTCGCTCTCTCCCGCCGCTCACCGCTCTCAGGTCCACTACCGCTCTGCAGGAAAAGCAAGGCAAAGCAGCACCTCCTTCCCCCACTTTACCAAACTCCCACACGTACCGAACTCTCAGCACACTGTGTTGTCCTCACACAGAATGGATCACCCACCCATCGTAGAACCTGCCTGATTTTCATCCCATTGAAATCAATGAGCTGAAAATCAGGTAGGCAATCCACCCTGCCAGGTTACTGCCCAGGCAGTAAAATTGAAAATTACCCACAAGAAGTGCAATGGGGATGTGAATAATGGCATAAGATATTAGTTGCGGGTTACCTCGGACTCCCACCTCCTTATAAGCATCCTGCCAACTTCGTAACTGGGTATTCGGTAATTTTACCACATACCAAACATCTTGCCTGGATCCTGTCATGTAATGCTTTTCTACTTTTTCTTCCCTTCTCACCTGTCTTGAAGATGGTGATGAACACTGGGATACAATTCCACAGGCACCAGTACCCATAGGTACTGCACCCAAGTAGCTATTCTTCATGCATAAGCCTAGACAATGAGTGTTGGCTGGCTCTTTGACCATTTGAACATCACTAATCCTGCTGCCCACACCTGTACTTTCTAGCAGAGTAACTGAGGATTAAGAGCAGAAATCCTTTAATCGGATTACTAATGGTAATGTCACTACGCAGCTGTACAGTTTTATTGGCTAGTTTTGTTTAGTGTTTAGTGCCTTGATTGATGAATATCTCATCACCAAGGTAATATTTGTTTGTCTTCATTTGAAATCTCCACATGCTGCAGGAGTTTGCCTTTTGTCTTACTGGTCTTGAGGAATCACGTAACCTTACTTTAGGATCTACTATTTCTAATTAACAAAGAAATCCCAGCTCTCTTTATTTCAGGAGTTAATGGACTAGATTTTGCTGTCAAAATAACGGTGAGGCTAATGGTGCTCGCCGTTACTTATGCATAAATGGTACAGCAACTTCAGCTGAGGGGTAGATACGAGGTTAAATGCCAATATCCAAAAGTTGTTGTCCGAGCTGGGCGGTCTGCCGAATTGTTAGCTTCGTGAAAACGAGATTTCGCTGTCTGCCTCACCATTGACATGCATTGAATGTCATGAAGTTGTGCACAGTAGATACGAACTAAACTTGCCACAGAAAGTTAAGTCCTGTCATTTCAAGCATAAGTACCCTTTTAACAATGTGATAATTATTAACCACTGCTAATCAACCGCTCTGGTACTGAAAATTAACTATTACAAGTGTGGAATCTCATTCCTTCAGGTATTAATTGTTGTAGATTTTAAAAATGTCAAATTTAAAATTTAAGCTTTTTTTTACTTTTCTTTTCTGTCTCTTTTTTTCTTTCTCTTAATCCAATTTTTCTTTCCCTTTCTTTATTTTTCTTTCTGTACCTGATTTGACATTGAATTCACCAACTCTAATTTACACTTCCTTCTCAGTCCTTCCACTGTTTATTTCTCAATCCTTCAATCTGATTGGTTCAGGAGATACCCTGTTGCTTGCCCTGTTCCCTCAGGTCCCAGATGTCCTGTTTCCCTCGCTGCATCGTTATCAGCTCACACTTTCAGCAACTTAGTGGGCAAAAATGTTTTGAGCTGAAGGGTGCAGGAGCAAGTTTAACTAATGACAAACACAAAATCCGGCCCATTATTTTTAGGGATATGATGCCATTCGCCCTTCAAAGCGTATGCCTTCTGCTGGAATAGTTTGAGGTTCTGAAAAATATGATCTTCCAATACACAATGGAAAAGGTAAACAGTTTCAGTCTCTATATATCTTTGCATTGTAGGACTAATGACAGCAGATATTTTTGTTGTGCCCAGTGCCTTCAATTTCCTATCTCAATAGCTTCCCCAGTGGGTGGCCATGTCATATTTAGTATTGATTGAGCATCAATATGGTACTCCCGGGCACATAATGTTCTGAAGGGAGTTCCCTTATTTTCTCATTACTCCCTAATGCTTATACTAACAGTTATCTTCATGTTAGACTGGAGAGTCCATCTCCATCACAATTGGGGTCAGGGTGAATGGTCTTCCGACCAGTCAAAATGGCATATCAATTGCCTAGAACTCAAGCAATGGAACTGGCCTGTGTTGATTTCCAACCTCAAACTGGAGGGAATCAACACATATTTGGACAGACAACAAATCTATAGTCCTGTAACGAAACAAGCAAAGAAGAATCAGATCTTGGACCTTATGACTTGATATAGTTCATTTATGCCAGAACAAAATTCTTTCTGCCCAAAACTTAATGAAAATTCATCACAACACTGCACACACCATATACCCTCATATAAGTGTGATATGGTGCATTTTTGTAGAAAGAATAAGGAGGCCACATACTGCTTGAATAATAAGAGTTTAAATGGGGTAGAGGAGCACATAGATCTTGGGGTACAGATATGCAAATCACTAAAAGTAGCGATGCAGGTTAATAAGACCATAAAAAAGGCAAACCAGGCACAGGGGTTCATTTCTAGAGGGATAGAATTGAAAAACAGAGAAGTTATGTTAAACTTGTATAGAACCTTGGTTAGAGCATACCTGGATTACTGTTCACAGTTCTGGTCTCCATATTATAAAAAGGATATAGTGGTATTGGAGAAGGTGCAAAAATGATTCACAAGAATGATACCAGAAATGAGAGCATACACTTAGCAGGAAAGGCTGAATAGGCTGGGGCTCTTTTCTTAGAAAAGAGGAGGCTGAGGGGTGACCTGATAGGGGGATCGGGCGGGAAAGTGAAGTTGAGGTCGAAAATCAGCCATGATCTGATTGAGTGGCGGAGCAGCTCGAGAGGCCATGTGGCCTACTCCTGCTCCTATTTCTTATGTTCTTATGATAGAGGTCTTTAAGGTAATGAAAGGGTTTGATAGGGTAGACATTGAGAAAATGTTTCCACCACTGGGGGAGTCCAATACTAGAGGTCATAAATATAAGATAGTCACTAATAAATTGAATAGGAAATTCAGGAGAAACTTCTTTACCCAAGAGTGGTCACAATGTGGAACACGCTACCGCAAGGAGTAGTTGAAGCAAATAGCATAGATGCATTTAAGGGGAAGCCAGATAAGCACATGAGGGAGAAAGGAATAGAAGGGTATCCTGATAGGGTTAAATGCAGCAGGGAGGGAGGAGGCCTGTATGGTGCATAAATGCTGGCATAGATCAGTTGGGCCGAATAGCCTGTTTTTGTGCTGTAGACTCGATGTAACTCGATGTGACTCGATGAATGGGAAGTCCATTCCAAAGTAACTCAACAGTTTTTCAATATAGACCGCTTTGCCTCTCTGGGAAACAACCATGTCCATACTTTTGCTCCAGAACATAAATGGCTTTAGCTTGGAAGTTGGATGGTTTCACATTTTCATTGTATTGTTCAAAAAAACTTGCTCAAACAGAATGATGATAATCTTAATCAACCTTTAATAGCCAAGAAGGATATAATTCTCAGACATGGGGCCTGATTTTAGCAGGCCTGCGGGTTTCCGGCGGGTTGGGTTTCGGGTGCGTGGCCTCCGCGCCCGGTGAAATTAGTGGGTTGCCCGCGCGATCGTAGCAGGCAATGCACTAATTGGAATCACTTACCTGCTCCTCCAGGCTCCGCGCTGCTGGTCTGCGCGTCGGGCGGGCTACGCATGCGCAGTACGATCTGTCAGCTGGAGGCTCTCTACTTAAAGGGGCAGTCCTCCACTGACAGATGCTGCAAACAATGGAACAAATTACAGCATGGAGCAGCCCAGGGGGAAGGCTGCTCCCAGTTTAATGATGCCTCACCCCAGGTATCATCAGATGGGGTGAGGAGGAGGGGGAGGACAGAGATCTTCCACCCGGCGGGCGGGAGGAAGCGGCCTGCCTCTGCCACCAAGAAGGCCTGGCCCGAGGTGGCAGAGGGGGTCAGCTGCGCCACCAACATATCGCCCACCTGCATACAGTGCAGGAGGCGCTCCAATGACCTCAGTAGGTCAGCCACAATGAGAACACGTAGTCTTTCCCCTACACTCCGTCTGCCACAACACTGTCCCCACCCCACATCTCCTTCGGCACCGCCAACACTACTCTGTCACATCACCCCTCATACCCACTCAAACCCCATCCTCATCTTACCTGCACCTACTCACCTCGCCAGTACTCACCCGCCACTAACACGCAACCCAATCCTCATACAATCTCATGGCTCTATCCCATACTCACCCTCTCGTGCATCTCTCTCACGGCCAGCCTCACTCAACCTGCCACCACCTGTGCTGCAGCCACAGGGCATGCATCGCATATGTGCAGTAGGCAGCGTACGGCAAACGTGTCGTGAGCATGAAGGGGATGCACAAGGGTGTCTGAGGGTTTGCCATGGGTGTTACCTATATTGAATTTCAGAGCAACAAACATCACACATTATATTGGCACCACCACTGCCATGTCTCCGCGAATCCTGTCTGTTGTGTCCAATAATGCCCGCTCCTGGGTATCACTATGAGGACCCACCACTGATGCCACCCATTGTGTTACTGCAGAGTAGGTGCAGGTGTATTTGCAGGGCTCTTCCGCGCAGACGACTGAGAGACATCGGCGGTGGACCCGGCTGCACACTGGAAGGATGCGGAGGAGAAGTTGTGGAGGGCAGTGGTGACTTTGGCAGCAACAGGTAAGCAGATGGTGCTGGGGCCAGCCAGGAGCAGCTCGGCATGAAAGAGCCTGCAGATCTCCACGACTACATGTCGAGTGAATCTGCGCCTCCGTGTGCACTGCTGCTCAGAGAGGTCCGGGGAGCTGCGCCTCGGTCTGTGGACCCTGTGCGGAGGGTAGTGCCCTCTGCGACGCGTCTCTCTCTGCGGTAGCCCTCCCTCCTGCTGTACAGGTGGATGAGTCACAGCACTCTGTTGTGGAGCTCCACGTGTCAGAGGTGGACGGCGTGGACTGCGAGGCTGCTGGGGCTGGTCATGCTGTTCGTCCTCCGAGGATGTCAACGCACCACCCATCTGGCAGGTGTTGGTCTGAGGGGTTGTGCAGGGTAGGTAGGTGGTTCCTCGCACTGGGACTGCGGTTTCACGTCGGTCTGTCCTCTGGCTTGGCAGGGGGTGGTGGAGGGCAGGGGTTGCCCTACGTGACGCGGTGGCCTCCTGCGTGGGTGAGGGTTCTCCTACCCGCTGTGGAGTGCACCTTGGCAGCTGCCACAGGCTGCTGGCTGGAACACGACCGGTTGAAGGGAGACTGTTTCCCCCAGTGTGTGAAACTCACTGCCTTGAAGCTAAAATCCCACACTTCCTGTTTTGACAGCTGCTTCAGCTCATTTAATGACCTCAACAAGCAAGGTAAGTACACTCAAGTGGAACCCCGCTGGCTTTAATTGCCTTCGGGATTCCCACCAGCGGGGCCTGCGCACGCAGCCCCGCACGTCAGCGCGGCACCCGGAAGTGGCCGGGATCTCGGCGCGATCCGGTCACGTGACTGGATATCGGGATTTTCGGGGCCCCCCCGCTGGAAACCCGCAGGAAACCCGACGCTAAAATCGAGCCCATGATGTCCCTCCCCACTACCTGATAGGAAAGATCTTCTTTCCCAGTTGACAGATCAAGACCCATGCCCAAATCTGGCACTGGTTTGCTTGAAGGCCTGATTATTGAAAAATATAGGTGAAACGAGCAAGGTCTTTCCGAAAGAGTGATCAACGTTTTGATAAGATCGTCAGAGAATCCATTGTGAAAGCTTATAACAATAAAAGGAAAGTCTTTACTGCTTGACTTACTAAGCAAAGGCTCTGTCCGATCTCATGCAATAAATATCATTGTGATTCTGAGTGACATATAACATTTATCATCATCTTGGTTTAAAACCAAATTCTACTATAAACCATCTTCTCATCATTTCAGCTTTTCAGAAACCTGTTTTCTCTGCATATTTAGGAGTTAACTAGTTAGGGCCAGGTTTCATGAAGGTTATCTGGAAATTATGCATTGTTAGACTTCTGTTAATTCCAAGTTGCCACCTTAGTTTTCCACTACTAAAACTAATGAATTCACCTTTTGAATCCCTGAATTCATGTGAATTAAAATTCCTTTTGCTAAAAATTATGTTGCTGCTATTATAAGTTTTGACATGCAGGGTTTGTCCACATCCAGGTTCCTCACAGCTGGCCGCTTTCCTCTACTCAGAATTTTTAACCTTATTTTAAAAATTATTATCTGTGATGAAATGTATGACATTGGACACCTGGGCCTGTCACCATTGCCTGCAAGCCTCTTCTCAATAATTTGAGATTTATTTTTCTAAGTAGTATTTTGATATTTAACTGAATTAAATAAGTTAGATAAATGATGATTTTAATATTTTACTGAATAAAATCAGACATATGATAAATTTAATATTTCAGTCCACTAGACTGGGTAAGTGAAAATTTCAATATTTTACTTAAATTAAATTAATAATGACTTACAACATTATATATTACGTTATATTTCATATATTATGATTTTAACATATCATGTAACTTCTAATATTTTATTTTAATATTATTCTTCCGGAGAATTAATTTCATCATCCTTGGGCAACGTTACATGAGTTTGACTAGTTTAATTAAACATCATGTATAGGGCATGCGGTTCCTGTACTAAAACCTTGCTTTGTGTTGTCACAATTTTTTGGCACACTTCTATGTCAATATTGTGTCAACGTTTTCCTCAAAATCTAATATTGAATTCTCTGATGACATTGTTTTTATTGCACCTTTGACCACTAGATGGCTCTGTACCACAACTCTGAAAACTTTTTCCCACCTTATTTTCAGTTGAAGTAATTTGTCACTTTTTATATTAATTTTACATACTTTAACTTATTTTGTGATAACTTTTAATTTCTCCCCTAATAAGGCCTTTCTCCAACTTTTCCTCCTATCCTCTGGCCACCTCTAGCTCCTCCCCCCACCCCCCTCCCCCCTCCCCCCCAATTCTCTTCACCACTTCCCATGGCCATCTGCTTCCTTCCTTTTTTACGCCGGGTTATTTTCGGCCTGGGTGCCCCTTGCCTAGGGTTGCCAGCCTTCCAGGATTGGCCTGAAGTCTGCAGGAATTGAAGATTAGCCTCTAGGACACTGCAAGCAACCTTGGAGAAAATCATAGAGGCATTCATTTTCTTTGAACACCTCTTTATTAGTTATAAAAATATTGGAGATGGGAAAACAGGCTGTTTGACTGACAGTCAAGCATCATCCAATTGGGTAATGAAGAGTCTTTTTGCTTTCCAATTGGCTTGAGAAGGCGGTGTGCTGTGAGGATGGACGTATTGGGCGAACAATGGCAGGAGCGTGGGCATGGGTTATATGATGAAACCTCCAGGAATACGTTCAACCAGAGTTAGAAACCCTACCCTTGCCCCTTCTGGTTTTCGACCGCCCACTGGCACCTGTAATTCATGGCTGCCTCTACCCCCTCCCCACGCACCCCCCCCCTCCACCTCTAAATATTATTTTTAAAGTCGCCTGCTTGCACCTGTTGCTGCCACCACCATCGTTCACCTGGGCTCTACCTGCCCACCCACGCCCCTCCTGCTCTCAGGATCGCTTTGAAATCATGCTCTTTATGGAATTAATTTTACCAAAATAAGGATCTTGTTTAAAAGGAAAATGACCTTGGGCATTACATTAAAAGTCATAGACTGGGACATAAAGACGGAACTAGAAAAAGCAATAATATTTAGATAGGATTAAATAAGTTTATTGTGCTTATTTTTCTGTCCTATCCCAATCTTTTGACTGTGTTTCATTGGTAACTGTGCAATATTAGACATTCTAATTTGTAAGGCGTTCATCGTTTTCCGATGGGACTTGAATTCAGGAGGAGCTGCTGGACACGCAGCCCTTTCCGGAGATCCTGAGATGCATCATCAGGAAATCATGACCCAAGCAATTCTGCGGCTTATTAGAAAACGAGCATCTAGTATCATGTTTTTGTGGTGTTAGTGACTAAACTCGGTTGTTTGGCTTGACAAAGTAATTTCATTTGATGACACCATTAGCAGTAGTGCAATAATGATCATGCGATTGACATTGGTGCATTCTTGCTCACGTCAGGCTGCAAAACCTCTTGAAATACACCCACAGACATGAAATCCTATCGACTCTTGTGGTACAGTAATGTAAGTAGAAAGCTGTATTTTGTAAAAAATGCACAAAATAGACAGCAGATCTGTCAAATCAAAAGAGAAAAGACAGATTAATGTTTGGGTTAGGGCCTATAGTCAGATTTTGTTTCAGATTTCCAGTTTTTCTTTTTATCTTCAACTGTAGTTTATATTTCAGCATTTTTACAACATAATTCTCATAAGTCTGTGAATGTAATTGTGATAAATTTCCTCCAACAACATAAGCTGTAGCTGGGAGACTCCATGAAGCGAGCTTCTGAAACCTATCTTCCAACTCCATTGCAATTTACTAAGAATTGATTACAATTCTTGGAAAGATTAATACCAGAACTAATAAGTTTAATCTTGTAGTAATCTGTGAAAGGTAAGTGAATTGATGAAATGGGTATAGAGTCAATTACAGTTCATGTCAGGGATGGATTGCAGCAAGATTAGCATAAATTAAATAAACTAGGATGATATGGTAAAAAAAAAATTAAAATCCACTTTGGATCTGAGAAAGACAAATCGGAATATTTTCTTAATGGTGAGAGACTAGGAGCTGTGGAGGAGCAAAGGGATTTAAGTGTCGATATACAACAATCACTAAAAGCAAGTGCATAAAAAGTAATCAAAGAGGCTAATGGAATCACAGAATTTTACAGCACAGAAGGAGGCCATTTGGCCCATCGTGCCTGTGCCGGCTCTTTGAAAGAGCTATCCAATTAGTGCCACTCTCCGTGCTCTTTCCCTGTGGCCCTGCATATCTTTCCTTTTCAAGTATATATTTAATTCCTCTTTGAAAGTTACTATTGAATCTGTTTCCACCACCCTTTCAGGCAGTGCATTCCAGATCGTAACAACTAGCTGCGTAAAAAAGTTTCTATTGATCATAAATTTCACTTTAATATTTAACTGTTATTTAATGTAAACTTAGATCTCCTGCACATGCAGATTTACTGCAAATGGTGTGGGGCCTTTCTGCCAGCATTGCTGTATTTGACACAAAACTCTTTCTCAGCTCTCCTGTACTAGTAGCTATAAAATTACTGATAATACAGAGGACAGTACACTACCCACGTTGTGTTTGATGTACACAGAGCCTATTGCCTCTGCCGTCCCTTTGATAGCCACCACTGATAAGCAGCCCACCCAAATTTTAACTACAAGGACCATCATCATAAGAACATAAGAACATAAGAAATAGGAGCAAGAGTAGGCCATCTGGCCCCTCGAGCCTGCTCCGCCATTCAACAAGATCATGGCTGATCTTCTATCTCAACACCATTTTCCTGCACTATCCCCATATCCCTTGATGCCTTTAATATGTAGAAATCTATCGATCTCTGTTTTGAATGTACTCAATGACTGAACCTCCACAGCCCTGTGGGGTAGAGAATTCCAAAGATTCACCACCTTTGAGTGAAGAAATTTCTCCTCACCTCAGTCCGAAATGGCCTACCCCTTTATTCTGAGACTGTGACCCTGGTTCTAGATTCCCCAGCCAGGGGAAACATCCTCCCTGCATCTACCCTGTCGAGCCATGTAAGAATTTTGTATGTTTCAATGAGATCACCTCTCATTCTTCTAAACTCTAGAGAATATAGGCCTAGTCTACTCAATCTCTCCTCATACGACAATCCCGCCATGCCAGGAATCAGTCTGGAATCTTCTTTGCACTCCCTCTATGGCAAGTATGGCCTTTCTTAGGTAAGGAGACCAAAATTGTACACAATACTCTAGGTGCGGTCTCACCAAGGCCCTATATAATTGCAGTAAGACACTTTTATTCCTGTACTCACATCCACTTGTAATAAAGGCAAACATACCATTTGCCTTTCTAATTGCTTGCTGCACCTGCATGTTAGCTTTCAGTGACTCATGTACAAGGACACCCTGTTCCGTTTGAACATCAACATTTCCCAATCTCTCATAATTTAAAAAATACTCTGCATTTCTGTTTTTCCTACCAAAGTGGATAACTTCACATTTTCCCACATTATATTCCATCTGCCATGTTCTTGCCCACTCACTTAGCCTGTCTATATCCCCTTGAAGCCTCTTTGCATCCTCCTCACAACTCACATTCCCACCTAGTTTTGTGTCATCAGCAAACTTGGAAATATAACATTTGGTCCCCTCATCCAAATCATTGATATAGATTGAGAATAGCTGGGTCCCAAGCACCAATCCCTGCGGTACCCCACTAGTCACAGTCTGCCACCTGAAAAAGACCAGTTTATTAATACACTCTGTTTTCTGTCTGTTAACCAATTCTCAATCCATGCCAGTATATTACCCCCAATTCCATGTGCTGTAACTTCGTTCACCAACTTCCTGCGTGGGACTTTATCGAAAGCCTTCTGAAAATCCAAATACACCACATCCACTTGTTCCCCCTTTTCTATTCGACTAGTTACATCCTCAAAGAACTCCAATAGGTTTGTCAAATATGATTTCCCTTTCATAAATCCATGCTGACTCTGCCAAATCCTATTATTATTTTCTAAGTGTCCTGTTATCACATCCTTTATAATAGATTCTAGCATTTTCCCTACTACTGATGTCAGGCTAACAGTTCTGTAGTTCCCTGTTTTCTCTCTCCCTCCTTTCTTAAATAGTGGGGTTACATTTGCTACCCTCCAATCTGCATGACCATTCCAGAATCTATAGAATTTTGGAAGATGACAACCAATGTATCTCTATAGCCACCTCTTTCAAAACCCTGGGATGTGGATCATCAGGTCCTTGGGATTTATTGACTTTCAGTCCCATTAATTTCTCTAGTACTATTTTTTTACTAATACTAATTTCTTTCAGTTCCTCATTCTCGCCAGACCCTTGGTTCTCTGGTATTTCTGGGAGACTTTTTGCGTCTTCTTCTCTGAAGACAGACACAAAGGGCTCGATTTTGGGATCGTGTTTCCGGCGGGTTCCCAGCGGGGCGGCCCCGAAAATCCCGATATCCGGTCACGTGACCGGATCGCGACGAAATCCCGGCCACTTCCGGGTACCGCGCTGACGTGCGGGGCTGCGCGCGCAAGCCCCGCTGGTGGGAATCCCGCAGGCAATTAAAGCCAGCGGGGTTCCACTTGAGTGTACTTACCTTGCTCGTTGTGGTCAGTTAATGAGCTGAAGCAGCTGTCAAAAGAGGAAGTGTGGGATTTTCGGTTCAAGGTAGTGAGTTTCCCACACTGGGGGAAACAGTCCCTCCTCAACCAGGCGTGTTGCAGCCAGCAGCCTGTGGCAGGTGCCAAGGTGCGCTCCACGGGGGAGAGCCCTCACCCACGCAGGAGGCCAGCGCGTCACATAGGGCAACCCCTGCCCTCCACCACCCCCCGCCAAGCCAGAGGACAGACCGACACGAAACCGCAGCCCCAGTCCGAGGAAACACCCACCTACCCTGCACAACCCCTCAGACCAACATCTTTTTTTTTTTTTCATTCGTTCACGGGATGTGGGCGTCGCTGGCAAGGCCGGCATTTATTGCCCATCCCTAATTGCCCTTGAGAAGGTGGTGGTGAGCCGCCTTCTTGAACCGCTGCAGTCCGTGTGGTGACGGTTCTCCCACAGTGCTGTTAGGAAGGGAGTTCCAGGATTTTGACCCAGCGACAATGAAGGAACGGCGATATATTTCCAAGTCGGGATGGTGTGTGACTTGGAGGGGAACGTGCAGGTGGTGTTGTTCCCATGTGCCTGCTGCCCTTGTCCTTCTAGGTGGTAGAGGTCGCGGGTTTGGGAGGTGCTGTCGAAGAAGCCTTGGCGAGTTGCTGCAGTGCATCCTGTGGATGGTGCACACTGCAGCCACAGTGCGCCGGTGGTGAAGGGAGTGAATGTTTAGGGTGGTGGATGGGGTGCCAATCAAGCGGGCTGCTTTATCTTGGATGGTGTCGAGCTTCTTGAGTGTTGTTGGAGCTGCACTCATCCAGGCAAATGGAGAGTATTCCATCACACTCCTGACTTGTGCCTTGTAGATGGTGGAAAGGCTTTGGGGAGTCAGGAGGTGAGTCACTCGCCGCAGAATACCCAGCCTCTGACCTGCTCTCGTAGCCACAGTATTTATATGGCTGGTCCAGTTAAGTTTCTGGTAAATGGTGACCCCCAGGATGTTGATGGTGGGGGATTCGGCAATGGTAATGCCGTTGAATGTCAAGGGGAGGTGGTTAGACTCTCTCTTATTGGAGATGGTCATTGCCTGGCAATTATCTGGCGCGAATGTTACTTGCCACTTATCAGCCCAAGCCTGGATGTTGTCCAGGTCTTGCTGCATGCGGGCTCGGACTGCTTCATTATCTGAGGGGTTGCGAATGGAACTGAACACTGTGCAGTCATCAGCGAACATCCCCATTTCTGACCTTATGATGGAGGGAAGGTCATTGATGAAGCAGCTGAAGATGGTTGGGCCTAGGACACTGCCCTGAGGAACTCCTGCAGCAATGCCCTGGGGCTGAGATGCTTGGCCTCCAACAACCACTACCATCTTCCTTTGTGCTAGGTATGACTCCAGCCACTGGAGAGTTTTCCCCCTGATTCCCATTGACTTCAATTTTACTAGGGCTCCTTGGTGCCACACTCGGTCAAATGCTGCCTTGATGTCAAGGGCAGTCACTCTCACCTCACCTCTGGAATTCAGCTCTTTTGTCCATGTTTGGACCAAGGCTGTAATGAGGTCTGGAGCCGAGTGGTCCTGGCGGAACCCAAACTGAGCATCGGTGAGCAGGTTATTGGTGAGTAAGTGCTGCTTGATAGCACTGTCGACGACACCTTCCATCACTTTGCTGATGATTGAGAGTAGACTGATGGGGCGGTAATTGGCCAGATTGGATTTGTCCTGCTTTTTGTGGACAGGACATACCTGGGCAATTTTCCACATTGTCGGGTGGATGCCAGTGTTGTAGCTGTACTGGAACAGCTTGGCTAGAGGCGCAGCTAGTTCTGGAGCACAAGTCTTCAGCACTACAGCTGGGATGTTGTCGGGGCCCATAGCCTTTGCTGTATCCAGTGCACTCAGCTGTTTCTTGATATCACGTGGAGTGAATCGAATTGGCCGAAGACTGGCTTCCGTGATGGTGGGGATATCGGGAGGAGGCTCAGATGGATTATCCACTCGGCACTTCTGGCTGAAGAAGGTTGCAAACGCTTCAGCCTTGCCTTTTGCACTCACGTGCTGGACTCCGCCATCATTGAGAATGGGGATGTTTGCAGAGCCTCCTCCTCCCGTTAGTTGTTTAATTGTCCACCACCATTCACGACTGGATGTGGCAAGACTGCAGAGCTTTGATCTGATCCGTTGGTTGTGGAATCGCTTAGCTCTGTCTATAGCATGTTGCTTCCGCTGTTTAGCATGCATGTAGTCCTGAGTTGTAGCTTCACCAGGTTGGCACCTCATTTTTAGGTACGCCTGGTGCTGCTCCTGGCATGCTCTTCTACACTCCTCATTGAACCAGGGTTGATCCCCTGGCTTGTTGGTAATGGTAGAGTGAGGAATATGCCGGGCCATGAGGTTACAGATTGTGCTGGAATACAATTCTGCTGCTGCTGATGGCCCACAGCGCCTCATGGATGCCCAGTTTTGAGCTGCTAGATCTGTTCTGAATCTATCACATTTAGCACGGTGGTAGTGCCACACAACACGTTGGATGGTGTCCTCAGTGCGAAGACGGGATTTCATCTCCACGAGGACTGTGCGGTGGTCACTCCTACCAATACTGTCATGGACAGATGCATTTGCGACAGGTAGATTGGTGAGGACGAGGTCAAGTAAGTTTTTCCCTCGTGTTGGTTCGCTCACCACCTGCCGCAGGCCCAGTCTAGCAGCTATGTCCTTCAGGACGCGGCCAGCTCGGTCAGTGGTGGTGCTACCGAGCCACTCTTGGTGATGGACATTGAAGTCTCCCACCCAGAGTACATTTTGTGCCCTTGCTACCCTCAGTGCTTCCTCCAAGTGGTGTTCAACATGGAGGAGGACTGATTCATCAGCTGAGGGAGGACGGTAGGTGGTAATCAGCAGGAGGTTTCCTTGCCCATGTTTGACCTGATGCCATGAGATTTCATGGGGTCCAGAGTCAATGTTGAGGACTCCCAGGGCCACTCCCTCCTGACTGTATATCACTGTACCGCCACCTCTGGTGGGTCTGTCCTGCCGGTGGGACAGGACATCCCCAGGGATGGTGATGGAAGAGTCTGGGACGTTGGCTGAAAGATATGATTCTGTGAGTATGGCTATGTCAGGCTGTTGCTTGACTAGTCTGTGGGACAGCTCTCCCAATTTTGGCACAAGTCCCCAGATGTTAGTGAGGAGGACCTTGCAGGGTCGACTGGGCTTGGTGTTTTGCCGTTGTCGTGTCCGGTGCCTAGTGGTCCGATGCCGGGTGGTCCGTCCGGTTTTATTCTTATTATGACTTTTCGTAGCGAGATTTTACAACTGAGTGGCTTGCTGGGCCATTTCAGAGGGCAATTAAGAATCAACCACATTGCTGTGGGTCTGGAGTCACATATAGGCCAGACCGGGTAAGGGCGGCAGGCTTCCTTCCCTAAAGGACATTAGATGGGTGGTGCGTTGACATCGTCGGAGGACGAACAGCATGACCAGCCCCAGCAGCCTCGCAGTCCACGCCGTCCGCCTCGGAGACGTGGGGCCCCCCAACACGGTGCTGCGGCACACCCACCAGCACAGCAGGAGGGAGGGCAACCGCAGAGAGAGATGCGTCGCAGGAGGCACTACCCTCCGCACAGGGTGTACAGAGCGAGGCTCAGCTTCATGGACCTCTCCGAGGAGCAGTGCATACGTCGGCTCAGAGTCAATCGCCAGGTAGTCGCCGACATCTGCAGCCTCCTTAACGACGAGCTGCTCCCTGATGGACCAAGCAGCATCTTCTTACCTGTCGCCGTCAAAGTCACCACTGCCCTCAACTTCTTCGCATCCGGTTCCTTCCAGGGTGCCACCGGGGACATCACCGGGGTCTGTCAGTCCTCTGCACACAAGTGCATAAGGCAGGTCACCGATGGGTTGTTCCGCAGGGCCTCGCACTACATCAACTTCGCCATGGACGAGCGCAGCCAGATTGAGAGGGCGGTTGGATTCCATGCCATGGCCGGCTTCCCACGGGTGCAGGGTGTAATCGACTGCACCCACATCGCAATACGGGCACCTCCGCATGAGCCAGGGCTGTTCATCAACAGGAAGGGGTATCACTCCATGAACGCCCAGCTCATCTGTGACCACCGCCAGAGATTCCTACATGTGTGCGCCAGATACCCCGGCAGCTGTCACGATGCCTTCGTCCTCAGGGAGTCCGCCGTCCCGCCCATCCTGCAGGCACCCAACGCCGGCAACGGCTGGCTCCTCGGCGACAAGGGGTATCCCCTACACACGTGGCTCATGACACCTCTGAGGAACCCCATCACCGAGCCGGAGCGTCGGTACAATGACAGCCACACTGCTACCAGGTCTACAATTGAGCAGACCATAGGGCTGCTCAAGATGCGCTTCAGGTGCCTTGATCGTTCTGGGGGAGCGCTGCAATACACACCATTCAGAGTGGGACGAATCATAGTTGTCTGCTATGCCCTGCACAACATGGCCCAACAGAGAGGGGTGCCGCTGGAGGAGGCCCCATCCACACCCGCCACCCACATTGAGGAAGGCGAGGGCGAGGAGGAGGAGCAGGAGGAGGAGGCGGAGGAGGAGGAGGCAGAGGAGGAGGACGCGCCAGAGGATGTTGGACGACCCATGCGCCGAACCACGACTCATCGGGATGGTCGCCGGGCCAGGGAGGCACTCATACGTCAACGGTTCTCCTAGAGTCAGACACTGCGAGGCGCTCGCATCTCCTCACCTGCACATGCGAGCGGCCATACCAGCCCCCTCCACTGAAGAGTGTTGCCAGTAATCCTGCACCCACAGCAGTGTGCCCAATGGGCGGCAGCAGGTGTTCGCCGTCATGATGGCCTCCACGGAACGCACCTATTGCACAGGCCGCGGAAGAATGGACGAGAGGTGGCAGGAGTGGTGAGAATAGAGTATTTAATATCTCCAATGTGACATTATATTAAAAAAATGTACAAATTAATAGACACCCTGGTGTATTCCCTTTGTGATTATAACGCCTTTGCATTTCTTTTGCGGGTACCCCTACGTGGTGCTACCCCTGTGGCTCCAGCAGAGGTAGTGGCAGGTTGCTCGTGTTCTCGCCTTGACCGGGTGGATGCTTTGGGCCAACGGCCCCTGGGTTTCGGTGCCCGTGAGGGCACCTCCACAGACTGCTCCTCCTGCACCGGGGCAGGGGCAGACTCGGCCACCTGGAGAGGAGGCACCATTGCGGGTACTGGTTGAGAGGTGGGCGACGGGTGGGACGTGGGGGCGCCTTGAGAAGCGTCCCCGCTTCCATGTCCCCGGTCACCATCATCCCTCTCTTGGCCTCGGCCCACATCACCCCTTCCACCCTGCTGGACGGCAGTTTGGATGGCATGTGTGAGGCCTTGCAAGGCCACCCCTAGTGTATCCGTCAGCCTGTTGATGGCGGCGGAATGTTGCTCACCCTGAATCCGTACAGACGTTGTCAGGGCCTGCAAGGACTCGATCTGGAGCTGTGCGTGACACTCGAGGGAGGCCAGCCTGTCCTCCACCGCAGACAGTCCCGCACCTACCCGCGACACTGTGTCGCCGGTACCCTCCTGTGCCTGCGCCACCAATGCCCGCATGCAGGAGTTGGACTCCTCCATCGCCTGCGCTATTGTGGACAATGCGCGCGGCACCTCTCCCAGTACCTCAGCAATTAGCTGGTGCCCCTCGACGACTCTCCTTTTCACTGGTGGCCCCCTGGGTTCAGCATCTGGGTCCGGCTGAGCAGAGCCTGGAGATGAGTGCTCCCTCCGTCGCGGACCCTCCGCGGCTGCCCCTGCCACCAGGGTCTGCTCATGCTCACTCGTGCGCGGTGACTCACCAAGTGCGACCCCAACTAGTTGGCGAGGGGGACCCACCGAGGTGCTTGTCTCTGCGCTGGTGGATGGTTGGCTCTGATGTGACGATGCACCCTCAGAGACCGCCATGTCCTCTGAGGAATCGCCCTCCTCGAGCGCTTCACACACAGACGGACCTGCAAGAGAACAGAGGGCACTTTGAGGCATGTGGACCAACTTGACAGTGCGCCTGATGGCAGGTGATGATACGGTCACTCGCGATCATGGGTGTTGAGTGTCAGCTTTCCCTTACCGGCTGTTTCGGCAGCGACACACTCGCCATCAGCCACCGACAGGCAATGTCGCATGCGGGCGAGGTCGAGCGCCTCCACCTCGGCGTCGGTCAGCTCCACCACTTGCGGCGGGCCACCTCCAGTGCGTGCCCTTTCGCGATTGTTCTTGCTTCTCTTCTCCTGTGAAGGCAAAACACAGAGGTGTGAGTGGGTGCGTATTGCATCGTGAGACGCATCGAGCATCGGTGTGGTTGGGTTGAGTGTGGCGCAGATGGATGGGAGGATGCGTGGGCCACGTGCCCATCCCATTGCATGGGGATTGGGGTGTGTGGTCGTGTTCGGGTGGGGTCAGGGACGGTGGGTACTTGCGTGCACGGCGAGGATGGTGAATGAGTGGCTGTGAGGATTGCTGATGGAGCGCAGTGGTGGCTGTGCAGGAGGGGTTGTGATCTGTTTGGCGTGATGGTGGGGACGGGATGTGGGAGGGTGCGTTGGTGTACTCACCTTGCCAGACCTAGTCAGGTCATTGAAGCGCTTGCGGCACTGCTCCCAAGTCCTTGGGGTGTTGCCCCTGCTGCTCACCTCCGCCGCCACCTCTGCCCATGCCTTCCTGGTGGCGGCGGCAGGGAACTTGCGTCCATCTTCTGGGAAGAGCGTTTCCCTCCTCCTCCTCACGCCCTCCAGCATCAGCTGCAGTGCTAGGTCTGAAAAACGGGGCGCAGCCTTTCCCCTTGGCTGAGCCATCGTCTCAAACCTCTTGCTTGCAGCAGGAGGGGCTTTGGGAGACTGCCCCTTTAAGTGGAGCTCCTACATCGCGTCGACGGTACTGCGCATGCGCAGCCGGCCGGCACGCAGCTGGGGAGCGGAGAACCCGGAAGCAGGGCTTAATCGGTCCAATTATCCCGCGATCGCGTGGGGGACGCACACGATTAGCCGTCCGCGTTTTCGACGCTCCCGGAGGACCACCCGCTGGGAACCCGCAGGCCTGCTAAATTCGAGCCCAAAGTATTTGTTTAATTTCTCTGATGTGGAGATGCCGGTGATGGACTGGGGTTGACAATTGTAAACAATTTTACAACACCAAGTTATAGTCCAGCAATTTTATTTTAAATTCACAAGCTTTCGGAGGCTTCCTCCTTCCTCAGGTGAATGTTGTGGAAATTTCCAACAACGTTCACCTGAGGAAGGAGGAAGCCTCCGAAAGCTTGTGAATTTAAAATAAAATTGCTGGACTATAACTTGGTGTTGTAAAATTGTTTACAATTTAATTTCTCTGCCATTTCCTTATTCTCCATCATAAATTCTGCCGTCTGTGTCTGTAAGGGACCCACATTTGCCTATGCCAGTCTTTTCCTTTTTACATACCTATAGAAGTTTTTACAGTCCGTTTTTATGTTTCTCTCTAGTTTACTCTCATGTTCTATTTTCCCTTTATCAATTTCTTGGTCCTCCTTTGCTGAATTCTAAAATGCTCCCAATGCTCAGGCATACTGCTTTTTCTGGCAACTTCATATGCCTCTTCCTTTGATTTAATACTATCTTTAATTTCTCTTGTTAGCCACGGTTGGACCACTTTTCCTGTTGGGTTTTTGTGCCTTAGAGGAATATATGTTGCAAATTATGTATTAATTCTTTAAATGCTAGCCATTGTCTGTCTACCGTCATACCTTTTAATATAGTTCCCCAATCAACCACAGCCAACTTGCGTCTCATACCTCCGTAGTTTCTTTTGTTTAGACTTAAGATCATCTGGCAAACTGTAAATTTAGTATAAAGTAATTAGCAGGGTAGGGTTGCCACCCATCTGTGTTTGTGCAGGCATCAGTGTTGGTCTTTATCTCAAGAGGATTGGAATTAAAAAGTGAGGAAGTTGTGTGGGGTTCAAAACCCCTTTAACAAAAGACATTTGAAGGAAAGGGTTAACTGTCTCCCCTTTAAACAAAGACATTTGAAAACCTGCAAACAAAGTAATGTGGTAAACCGTGTTCTCGCAAATCCTTTTTTCCCTCAATGACACTGATGGCACTGGAGAAGTATGAGTTTTGCGATTAAGGACATGGTACTGCGGATAGATATCTAGATTATTAAATACATAAACTAAATGGATGATATTGAGCTTAAAGCACTGTCAGGCTTTCAAAACACATAGGCTTTTGGAAACATAAGCTTTTCAACACAGCAGGGGGTGATGTAAGAAAAGGCATAAATCAAAGGCTTCGGATCGGGAAAGCAATGATGGGTTTGAAAAGGCATTGGCCCTTTCATTCCTATCTGGTAGTCTGTTCAAAGAGCTGGGAGTTGTGAAACATCAAGTGGTATTGCATCCAGCATATGGTCAAATGGTGTAAGAAATGGATTTGAAACCACTGAAGCATCAAAATTGGAGATATCAAGACCATTAAGGATGTCTGTGTATAGGCATCAAAGGGGCTATCTCTCCATGAAAGGCCCTAAACAGAGATAACAAAGCGATCTTTTACATTCCATGGCTCGAGCACATGGTCTTTTCTACATCAAAAGGGTCTCCGGTCACATGATCAAATCCTAAACTGTCAATCATTGAGGTATGTTAATGGTTGAGGCATAGCATCAAGGAGTGATTGGACAAAAAGAATGTCCCTCCTCAATCCTATGTCCTATTGGTAAAAAAATATAAAAGGAAGACTTTGAAAGAAGAACAGCCTCTTCACCACACGGCAGTCACAAGGAACGCACACTGCAGTCGAATATCACGCAAGAAGAAGACGACCTTAAGGACTGATGAGCTGATCAACCTGGGGGGAGGAGTGGTATAGTGAGCAGGGGGGGAGTGGTACAGTGAACACTGGTAGGAGTGGTACAATGAATGGGAGGGGTGTGGTATAGTGAGCGGAGGGGGAGTGGTACAATGAGCGGGGTGGAGTAGAACAATGAGCGGGGGTGGGCAGTGGTATGGATAAGTGAGGGGAGTGGGGGACGGGGAGTGGTACAGTGAGCGGAGGGGTGGTACAGTGATCAGGGGAGTGTGGTACAATGAGCGGGGGGGGAGTGGTACAATGAGCAGGGGGAGAGTGTTACATTGAGTGGGGGGAGTTGTACAATGAGAGGGGGGAGTGATACATATAAGTGGGGGGAGTGGAAGGCAGTGAGTGGTACAGTGAGCGGGGGGGAGTGATACGTAGAAGTGGGGGAAGTGGAAGGCGGGGAGTGGTACAGTGAGGGGGGTTGTGGTACAATGAGCGGGGAGGGAGTGGTACAATGAGTGGGGGGGAGTGGTACAATGAGTGGGGGGGAGTGGTAGAATGAGCGGGGGTGGAGTGGTAGAATGAGCGGGGGTGGAGTGGCACAGTGAACTGGGAGGGAGCAGTACAGTGAGCTGGGGGGAGTGGTACAATGAGTGGGGGAGAGTGATACATATAAGTGGGGGGAATGGAAGGCGGGGAGTGGTACAGTGAGCGTGGGGGAGTGGTACAATGAGCGGGGGGGGGGGGGAATGGTACAATGAGCGGGGGGGAGTGGTACAATGAGCGGGGGGGAGTGGTACAATGAGCGGGGGGGGGGAATGGTACAATGAGCGGGGGGGAGTGGTACAATGAGCGGGGGGGAGTGGTACAATGAGCGGGGGGGGGAGTGGTACAATGAGCGGGGGTAGAGTGGTGCAGTGAGCAGGGGGGAGTGGTACAGTGAGCAGGGGGGAGTGGTACAGTGAGCCGGGGGGAGTGGTACAGTGAGCCGGGGGGAGTGGTACAGTGAGCTGGGGGGGAGTGGTACAATGAGCAGGGGGGGAGAGTGGTACAATGAGCGGGAGGGAGCGGTATAATGAACTGGGGGGAATGGTGCAGTGAACGGGGGTGGCGGGCGAGTGGTACAGTGAACAGGGGGGAATGATACAGTAAACATGGGGGGAGTGGTACAGTGAGTGGTGGGGGGAGTGGTATAATGAGCGGGGGTAGAGTGGTGCAGTGAGCAGGGGGGAGCGGTATAATGAGCTGGGGGGAATGGTGCAGTGAACGGGGTGGCGGGCGAGTGGTACAGTGAACAGGGGGGAATGATACAGTAAACATGGGGGGAGTGGTACAATGAGCGTGGGGGAGTGGTGCAGTGAGTGGGGGGGGGTGGTACAGTGGGTGGGGAAAGTGGTACAATAAGCAGGGGGGGAGTGGTACAATGAGTGGGTGAAATGGGGGGGTACAGTGAGCGGGAGGGATGTGGTACAGTGGGCGGGGTGGAGGGAGTGGCATAGTGAGCGGGGTAGGGGGAGTGGTACAGTGAGCGTAGGGGGGGGAGTGGTACAGTGAGCGAGGGGGGGAGTGGTACAGTGAGCGGGCGAGGTGATACAGTGAGCGGTGGGGGAGTGGTACAGTGAGGGGGGGAAGCGGGCGGGGTGATACAGTGAGCGGGGGGGGAGTGGTACAGTGAGCGGTACAGTGAGCAGGGTGGGGGGAGTGGTACGGTAAGCAGGGGGGTACAATGCAGATTCACCAGAATGATACCAGAGCTTAACGAGTTAAACTATGTCTTCCTGTGCGATGCATCCCCTTTGGCTGAGGATACCAAATCCAATACTTTAAACTGATAAATTACATAGGTATATCAGCCTATTTAATTTGTACTGTGAGCATAGTCCTGAAGGACCTACAAAATGAAACCTAAAGCAACATGAGATTAAACTTTTTCTCCACTGCGTTATATGGGTCATAAACACTTCTGTTGAGGACAGTTAATGTGATGTCAAATGGCTTCCTTGAAAAACAATTGAATAGGTATCTAATTAAGAATGGGATTAAAGATTTTAGGGATATGTGTAGGCAGAGACAATCTAATACTCCATGAAACACAAGTACCTGGTCTCCATTCGACTCCTTATTGCAATGACATAACTAAGATCAAGAACTGAAATCATGAACTAATGCACTGCATCATCACACTTCTTTACATATTTACATTTTAAATAGATTAAAATTTATGTCTACTGCTAATAACTGTAAATAAATGTATACTCCTTTGGCAAATGGATTTTTGCTTGTGCTAGAATTTTTAATATGCGATATTTCTGTAATGCTAGAATCAGCATGTAAGGGAATAATCACTCAAGGTTTCATGTAGTACTTTTTAACAATAAGCAATCAGACTGAAACAGACTGCGAATTACATTTTGTAAGATGCAAGTTTGTTTAGGCTCACACAATAGTGATTTGAATAGTAATTAGTTATTTGGTATTTACAATTCAAACTTCTTGGGGCATTGTGAGTGGTGGCTCCTTATGACATCTGCATATTGGGAACGATAGCCCAGCAGACTCCTGAGAGCCTTCTGGCCCCACATTAAAGGGTAGGCTTTCTTCTCAGGGTAGGCATGTTTATTGACAGCTACTTATGAGTCTCTTTAAGAAAGATAGAGGTCCTTGATTAGCTGAAGCCACCTGGAATTGACAATTGATTGGTCAGAGACTTCACCACACAGATTTAAGAGGGCAGTTGATAGGGAGGCAACCTCAGTCAGAGCGTTCCTGTGATTTTCGCAGCCAGATGCCAAAAGGCTGTCTGAATCTGAAAAGGCTGACCCAGCTTGGTCACAAATTTTATGCTAGTGTGAATGATCTTCTGTCTCAGGGTCCATGTGTACAGAGAAAGCAAGTTGTCTCTGTTGTTTTCATATACTGAGGAATATAGGGAAGTAGATATAGGGGAGGTTATGTTGGATAACACCTAAAAATGGGTGCTTGCATCACGGTGCGCAATTAACATGCAGGTAGCATGTAACATTCGTGCTGCCTGATGATTTCAGTGATTGCTGCATGCAGCCAACGCGCGCTGTTGATTGGCTGCACGCACCAGCAGGGGGCCCTGAAAACAGGAGTGGCTAGTGCTACTTAAAGGCAGCCTGCACCTCTTAAAAGGGAGGTGCAGTGTGGCTGTAGGAAGTGGTGTGTGTGAAGTAACTCTGTGCTAAAAGATAGTGAAGAATGGCTGTGCCTGGGAGAGAGCGGGCACCAAGGGCCTTGGACGGTGCCCTAGAGGCTTTGGTGGAAGAGGTGGATGCACGGAGGGCCATCCTATATCAGCAGGGGGGCAGGAGGCTAGGAGACCCTCCAGTCATATGTTGGAGAGGCAGTGGGAGGCTGTGGCAGACGAGGTAAATGCCAGGAGCATTGCACCACGCACATGGATGCAGTGCAGGAAGAAATTCAATGATTTGACGTGAGTGGTCAAGGTGAGTGCGTTCAACTGTTACGTGGCATATCCTACCAACTGCACCACTAGCCTCATCCACTGCTCCACGTACGACACCCCCCCGTCACCCACTTATCAACAAACTCTTTCAATCAGTGCGCAACCCCGCGAATTAGATGCTGCATCTCACCCTCACACATTACCACTCTTGCAAGCCGCACACCTACAACCCGCAGGTCACACACACTGGCAGCTATTCAACCATGGCCACATCACCCAAACATCTTGCAAGACACTGACTGACACACTTCCCTCTTTCTTGCAGGAGAAGATGGTGCACAACAGTAAGCAGCAGGAAAGAACTGGGGGAGGACAAGCTCGCCTACACGTCCTCACCCCCATGGAGGAGACAGTGCTGTCTATCGTTGGACAGACTGTCGCTGCGGCTGTGGCCACTGGCAGTGCTGGAGGTATCGATGACAACGGTCTCTGCATACCTAATCCTCCTTCTCGCTTCCCACTTCTCCCTCAGCCCGTAATCTTTTGTGACTCACGTGCTGCAGATGGTGTGAGCACGCACGTCTTACTTTCTCCTCTCCCTGCACCACAACTCAACCTGTGTCCCTTCGTCATTTCAGATACCCAAGAATTGGAACTTGCCCAGTCAGAGGAGGCGGAGGAAGTTGACAGTATGATGAAGAAACAACGTCACTTGATCTTACACTCGCAGCCACCGGCTTGGATATTGACACTGCACGTATTTAGAGGCTAGGATGGAGGAACTATCTGCATGTGGTGAGACACCAGGCACAAGTGCGCAGGAGCCAGGGTGGGGGGAAAGGTTACTGCAGGTGCTAGCTCGACAGAGGGCGAGATTGCACACTAGTTCTGCTGCCGAGGAGTCAGATGATGACTTCGATGGGCCAGGCTTCAGAAGACGGCTGATGGACAACACAGCCAAATGCTTGGTGCACTGGAAAGCCTGCCAGAAAGCCTGCGCACAATGTCAAGGGGCACGGAGAAGTCGAGCTCCAACTTGGTACAGGGCTTTGCGCAGACCTTGGAGCCCATCCTTGTTAATTGTATCCATGTGATTTATATGAAATTAGTGTTAATTGTATTCAGGTGTTGCCTATCAATTGGGGACTCTCTTGTATCCATTTATAAGGGAGCTTATCTAGGGTGTGGGTTGTGTTGATCTCTGTGAACAAAGGCTTGGAAGCAACTGAGGACCAGGCTTTAGTATTCTATCCTTTACCACCTGGCTATCCAATTTGTAACAATCCTTTCGCACATGGAACAGATGATCACTTCCATCAGCACACCTGTGGAACCTACCATGATGCAACATCTGAAGATTGATGTCACAGCTTTCATTGCAGCATGAACATCTGCTATCCAAGCTCAGGCTGCTGCATTTGGAGCTCAGGCTGCTGCATTTGGAGCTTAGACTGCTGCTATTGTGGCTCTGGGTTCCACTGTGAAACGGGACTTCCAGGGCATCACAGCAGTCCAGCAATTTGTTCTCCAGCAGATCACCAGGATTGCTGAGACATCACCCCAGGAGAGTGGCAGTGGCGTCATGGGAGATGAATCTACTGCCCTCTCTCAGAATGAGAACATTCCTGCTCCCACCCCTGCCACTCCACCATTGCCTTTGCTGTTGCCTGTCAGCCAGCCAGGCCAGACTGCTGCAGCCCAGGCCGAGATGGTGCAGTCTGAAGCCGGGCCCTCTCAGCCTAGAGCTGCTCGAGGTCGTCCTCCAAGGCCATCTGCACGCTCCTCAATTGAAGGTCAGCAGCCTTCCACCACCCATGCTCCAGCCACTGGAGAAGGCACCTCGTAGGAGCACTAAGAAAGGTAAAGGCACACGAACGACAGGCACTATGGGAATGCACAAAGATGAATAGTATCAGTTTGTTTGAATCATTTCATGGTAAATCTATGAATGTGGTTATGAATTTGTACTTGATGTTGGTTTTCATTTCTGCGATAAGCTGAGGGAGGAAGCAATGTGTAATCATGAGGAGGAAGATTTGATGGTCATGTGGGAGAGAAAAGGTAAGGAGTGTGGGACTGTTGGTGAATGGGGAGACGTGGGGAGGTGTGATTGACTGGTATCGCTCATTAATCATCTGATCACACACAGCCCTGGCAGACAGAGCCTGTCTACCATGTTGCCTCCCTGCATCTTCCTCCATTTCCACCTCTTCCTCCTCCTCCTGTTCCCTCTTCTGGCAGCTTGTCCTGCTCTGCATGGCCTCTCTGCACGCTCCCAGTCATGTTCAATTCCCAGAGGAAGCCTCAGCAGGCCACCCATGTCTGGAAGCAACTTTGTTCAGCACACTATTTTAAATACAATTAACAGTAATGCAAGATATACACTATAGAATATTGCAACTTTCTCCAAGTATAAGAAACTTCCACAAACATACACAATTGTACCAACAGCCAGAATAACTAATCCAGCAACTAACTCGTAACTCCTGCATGATCCCTTTAAGTAGCAGTGGTGAGGGTTGTGGTGGGGGGGTCCTCCATGCTGTTTAAGTCCTGTTCACACTGATTTACGTCATCATCTTCCTACTCTACATGCTGCCGGCGTTCGTTAGGTGCAGCCACCTTTACCAAGGTGGTGTCTTGTGCACTTCATGTCGGAAGTCTCGGACACCATTTTTGGGGCTTAGGAGTCCGCGTAGTGCCGACAAAACGGGCACTACGTGGCCCAATTTCGCTCCCATGGTGTTAAACTGTATACTGTTTGATCATATATTTTATGTCAATTAAGTAGTTATTGGTTCAAAGTCTGATTCTCATCTTGACAGAAATCCACCTTCTGTAAAGATGAGAGAATTCATATGGCAACATGTGTTATATTCCAGTTGCGAGTGTAGAGAATGAAAGTTCTCTGTTATAAACCCTAATTTATGCTATTGTTTATTTAGATATTGGGCAGAAAAAGGTGCACTCTGGATTGTAGGGGACACAAGGTCCACCTAGAGCATTGACTGCTGACGGTAAATCAGTGAAAATTTTCAGTGTAAAGATCCAAAATCAGAAAACATATAGAAGGGATGCACCACAGAGAGCATTGAATATTTTCCAGGCTTTGCATCTAACCTAGTAAATCATATGATCTTTTCTGGTTCTGTACATTTCTAGGTAATCCTAAATAGGTAATAATTATTCATGATTCAGTACGTGACTTGTTCCCACAAATACTTTGCTCATATCTTATGTAAGTAAGGTTTAACCTATGATCAGCCATAAATGCATGAAACGGAATGCTGACATGTATCTTTGGCACTTTGTATCTCAATATTCAAATGTAGTGAGAATTAAAGCTCAATTGTAGCCTGCTTGAAGGAGTTCATTAAAGGTGTAACAAAAGCAAAATACTGCAGCTGCTGGAAATCTGAAATAAAAACAGAAAATGCTGAATACACTCAGATCAGGCAGCATCTGTGGAGAAAGAAACAGAGTTAATGGGCCCGATTTTAGCACCGGGTTTCCGGTGCGTTCTCGGCGGGGGGGCCTCGAAAATCCCGATATCCAGGTGCGTGACCGGATCGCGCCTCGATCCCGGCCACTTCCGGGTTCCGCGCTGACGTGCGGGGGTGCGTGCGCAGCCCCCGCTGGTGGGAATCCCGCAGGCAATTAAAGACAGCGGGATGCCACTTGAGTGTATTTACTTTGCTTGTTCAGGTCATTCAATGACCTGATGCAGCTGTCTTATTAGGAAGTGTGGGATTTTACCTTCAGCTCAGACTGTTTCACATACTGGGGGAAACAGTCTCACTCCAAACGGACGTGTTGCAGCCAGCAGCCTGTGGCAGCTGCCAAGGAGCATTCCACAGGTAGGGGGGGAGAGCCTTCCCCAACGCAGGAGGACACTCCGTAACATTGGGCAACGCCTGCCCTCCACCACCCTCCTCCAAGCAAGAAGATTCACCGGCGTGGAAGTGCAACCCCTGTGCGAGGACACACTTTTCTACCGTGCACAACCCCGCAGACCTACACCTGCCAGATGGGTGCTGCGTTGACATCCTCGGAGGACGAACAGCATGACCAGCCTCAGCAGCCTCGCAATCCACGCCGTCCGCCTCAGAGACGTGCATCCCCACAACACGGTGCTGTGGCACATCCACCTGCACAGCAGGATGGAGGGCATCCGCAGAGAGAGATGCGTCGCAGGAGGCACTACCCTCCGCACAGGGTCTACAGACCGAGGCCCAGCTTCATGGACCTCTCTGAGCAGCAGTGCATACGTAGGCTGAGTCACTCGCCAGGTAGTTGCCGACATCTGCAGCCTCCTTAATGACGAGCTGCTCCCAGATGGACCAAGCAGCATCTTCTTACCCGTCACCGTCAAAGTCACCACTGCCCTCAACTTCTTCGCCTCCGGATCCTTCCAGGGTGCCACGGGGGACATCACCGGGGTCTCTCAGTCGTCTGCACACAAGTGCATAAGGCAGGTCACCAATGGGCTGTTCCGCAGGGCCTCGACCTACATCAACTTCGCCATGGATGAGCGCAGCCAGACGGAGAGGGCGGTTGGATTCCATGATGTGGCTGGCTTCCCACGGGTGCAGGGTGTAATCGATTGCACCCACATAGCAATACGGGCACCTCCACATGAGCCAGGGCTGTTCATCAACAGGAAAGGGTATCACTCCATGAACACCCAGCTCATTTGTGACCACCGCCAGAGATTCCTACACGTGTGCGCCAGATACCCTGGCAGCTGCCACGATGCCTTCGTCCTCAGGGAGTCCACTGTCCCGCCCCTCTTCCACGCACCCAACACCGGCAACGGCTGGCTCCTCGGCGACAAGGGATATCCCCTGCACACGTGGCTCATGACACCTCTGAGGAACCCCATTACCGAGCCGCATCGTCGATATAATGACAGCCACATTGCTACCAGGTCTACAATTGAGCAGGCCATAGGGCTGCTCAAGATTCGCTTCAGGTGCCTTGATCGTTCCGGGGGAGCGCTCCAATACACGCCACTCCGAGTGGGACGAATTATAGTTGTCTGCTGTGCCCTGCACAACATGGCACTACAGAGAGGGGTGCCGCTGGAGGAGGCCCCATGCACACCCGCCACCCACATTGAGGACGACGATGAGGAGGAGGAGGAGGAGGAGGAAGAGGAGGAGTACGAGCGAGAGGAGGAGGAACGACCCATGGCCCGAACACCGGCTCACCTGTGTGCTCGTCAGGCCAGGGAGGCACTCATATGCTAACGGTTCTCCTAACATCACACTGTGTGAGGCGTTCACATGTCATAACGTGCGCAGACGAGGGTCCATACAGGCTCCCTCCACAGAAGAGTGGTGCCTGTACACCTGCACCCACTGTATTATGCCCAATGGGTGGGACGGGGTGGTCGTCGTGATGATGAGGCGCACGGAAGGGACATATTGCACAAGCCGCAGAATTATGGACAAGAGGTGGCAGCATTGGTGAGAAAAAGTGACTTTATTTCGTGTTGCCATTCAAAGACTGGAATTAAAAAGATAACAAATAGACAAACACCCTGGTGCAATCCCTGTGTGCTCACGGAACTTTGGGTTTTCGTTTCCTGGTAGCCCTACGTGGTGCTACCCCTGTGGATCCAGCAGAGGTGGTGGCAGGTTGCTCCTGTTCATGCCCTGACTTGGTAGATGCTTTGGGCCGACGCCCCCTGTGTTTCGGTGCCCATGAGGGCACCTCCACAGCCTTCCAGGCTGCAACCGGGGACATCCCCGGTGTGTCTCAGTCGTCTGCGCAGATGAGCCCTGCAAATACACCTACACCCATTCTGCAGTGACACACTGGGTGGCATCAGTGGTGGGTCCTCATAGGGATACCCAGGAGCGGGCATTATTGCACAAACCGGACAGGATTCGCGAAGACATGGCAGTAGTGGAGCCAATATAATGTGTGATGTGAGTTGTTATTTAATTCAATAGAAGTACGAACCATGACAAACCCTCAAACACCCCTGTGCATCCCCTTCATGCTCACGGCACGTTTGCCTTACGCTGCCTACTGCACATATGTGATGCATGCCCTGTGGCTGCAGCACAGGTGGTGGCAGGTTGAGTGAGGGCTGGCCGTGAGAGAAATGCACGAGAGGGTGAGTATGGGATAGAGCCATGACATTGTATGAGGATTGGGTTGCGTGGTAGTGGCGGGGTGAGTACTCGCGAGGTGAGTAGGTGCAGGTAAGATGAGGATGAGGTTTGAGTGGGTATGAGGGGTGATGTGACAGAGTAGTGTTGGCAGTGCTGAAGGAGATGTGGGCTGGGGGCAGTGTTGTGGCAGGCGGAGTGTAGGGGAAAGAGTACGTGTTCTCACTGTGGCTGACCTATTGAGGTCATTGGTGCGGCTCCTGCACTGTATTCAGGTGGGCGATATGTTGGTGGCGCAGGTGACCCCCTCTGCCACCTCGGGCCAGGCCTTCTTGGTGGCAGAGGCAGGCCGCTTCCTCCCGGCCGCTGGGAGGAAGATCACTGTCCTCCCCCTCCTCCTCACCCCATCTAATGATACCTGGAGTGAGGCATCATTAAACTGGGAGCAGCCTTCCCCCTGGGCTGCTCCATGCTGTAATTTTTACTGTTTGTGGCAGCATCTGTCAGTGGAGGACTGCCCCTTTAAATAGAGCGCCACCAGCTGACAGATCTTACTGCGCATGCGCAGCCCGCCCGACGCGCAGATCAGCAGCGCGGAACCCGGAGGAGCAGGTAAGTGGCTCCAATTAGTGTGTTGCCTGCTGCGATCGCGCGGGCAACCCACTAATTTCACCGGGCGCGTTTTGAACGCGCCCGCAGGCCTACCCGCTGGGAACCCGCATCCCTGGTAAAATCGGGCCCAATGTTTCAGGTCAATGACCTTTCGTTAGAACTGGAAGAAGTTAAAGATTTAACAGTTTATAAGCAAGTGCAGAGCCAGGGAAAAATAGGAGAGGGGTGGATAGGAGGGGAGGAAAAAACAAAAGGGAACAGCACCTCATCTTTCGATTAGGCATTCTACAGCCTACCAGACTCAAAATTGAGTTGGTGCTGGTAATGGTTCTGCTGTTGCCATTTACAGCTCCTCTAGACCCACCTTTTTGTTTCTTTACTTGTCCCATTATCACCCCCTTTTGCCTTGCACCATCATCCCTTTTGTCATTTAATCACTCCTGCCCTCTACCCTATCAGACCTTCCCTTTTGTTCTTTTCTTCCCTCCTCCCTCTCTTCTTTCCCTGACTCTGCTTCTGACTTATAAACTGTTAAATCTCTAACTCCTTCCAGTTCTGACGGAAGGTCATTGACCTTTTTTTTTTCATTCGTTCATGGGATGTGGGCGTCGCTGGCAAGGTCAGCATTTATTGCCCATCCCTAATATATGAAACATTAACTCTGTTTCTCTCTCCACATATGCTGCTGGACCTACTGAGTATTTCCAGTATTTTCCGTTTTTATTTCACTAAAGGTATAATTGTCCTTGGGTTTGTTTTGTATAGCGCTATTTCTTTGGACCAGGTCTTGCTGGAGTGGTGCATCTCGCGGTGTACGTCATTAGTTAGATATTTTGCTCCACCCTTCAGCTCGAAATTTTGCTGAGACGTACTTGTTGGAAGTGCGAACTCATAATGATGAGGTGAGGGCAACAGGGTATCTGGGACCTTAGTGAACAGCAGAACCAGACAATGAGATTTAAGGATTTAGAAAGAAACAGAGAAACGATGGAGGGTGAATTAGAGTGGATGAATTAGAATCAAATCAGGTACAGAAAGAGAGGAAAAGAAAGATTGGATTAAGAGAGAGAGGAAAAAAGAGACAGAAATGAAAAGTAAGAAAAAATTTTAAAATTGCCATTTTTAAAATCTCTAACAACAATATGCTACATGCAGAAATTAGATTGAACAGTTTAAATTGTTCCCTTACTGGGCCAAAGAGAGTGATTCGCATTGCATTAACAATTATCACAGTGTTTCCCAAACTATTTTGGCTCCCGCCCCACAGTACTGAAGGTGAGCACTCTCGTGCCCCTCTATAAACGTAAACGTTAGTTGATAACTTACAAAACATGAAACAAAGTTCAATTAATCACAAATATAAAAATTAACATACTGTTTTCCTAATGGTACTGGCTCCTACCCTGCAGGTCTTTACTGTAAATCAGTGTTTCCGAAACTGTGGGGCGCGCCCCTCTTGGGTAGAATGCCTCCCACACACATAGCCCATTGGTCATTTGCCGGAGCGACGTCACTGCCATGTCGTGGGACTTCCCCGGCCACATGAATGGATTATCGCAATCTAAGACAGTGTCCCAAACCGCTACACGTGTAGGGTGTAGGGAGCATGGCAAAAGTGTTCACTTTGGGACACACCTCAACACATTTTTTCTGAAAATATTTTATTTTTCCGACCTCTTCATGCCCCACTTTGGAATCTTCGGGTGCGTCCCACAGTTTGGGAAATGCTGAATTATCGCATTGTTAAAAAGATACTTACATTGTTAAGTTCCAGCCCTAACTTTCTATGGCGAGTTTAATCGATAATTGATGTGAAAATCCAGCAAGTTCTTAAAAATAACAGGGAGGCTAATGGGCGAGATGCTGTTTGTGCAAGACAAACGGCGGAGCGGCCTAAATCGACCAGCAGGTTCTGGAGATTCACAATTTGCGCCGTATCTCTTAATCCCCTGAACATGCTGGTCGATTTGCACATTAATGACCATGTGCATCGTTAACAGGTCATTATTTTCCAGCAAGATCCGACCCATTGTGTTCCACCAGTCAGTGTAATTTAACTATTCTTTGAACCACACAGATGAGAAGTAACTGAGCCTTTCTGTATACAGAATGGATCAACTGCAACATATTACGACAAAATTCATTCTTAATTTTGATCCTTTTGATACAAAACTTGTGTGATTGGGATATGGCTGAAAAATGTGAATAAAACTGAACAGTTTAAGATTCAGATCCTTTGCATGTTATTACAATCTTCAAAATAACAGAATGGATTAGATTTAGCGGCACAAAGAAAGTTTTGTTCAATAATTCTTATGAGTTCCATGGTGGAAAGTGATGAGATGACTCATTGGGCCCGATTTTACCAGGGGTGCGGGTTGGCAGCGGGTGGTCAGTCGGGTTCGAGGAAAACGCGCCGTCCAAATTGAGTGCGTTGCGCGCGTGATTGCGGGATGATTGATGTAATTCGCCGGCAGTTACGGGTTCCGCGCTTCTCAGCTGCGTGCCGGCGGCCTGCGCATGCGCATTGACGTCTGAGCGATGGTGGCGCTCTATTTAAAGGGGCAGTCCACCAAAGCCCCTCCAGCCACAAACTATACTCCATGAAGGATGGAGGAGCACAGGGGTAAGGCTGCTCCCCGTTTCACGGACCACGCCCTCCAGGTGCTGCTGGACGGGGTCCGCATGAGGAGGGAGACGCTGTTCCCCACAGATGGAAGGAGGTGCCCTGCCAGTGCCACCAAGAGGGCATGGGAGGAGGTGGCCGCTGAGGTCACAAGCAGGGGAAACACCACCCGCACTTGGATTCAGTGCCGCAAGAGATTCAATGACCTCACCAGGTCCAGGAAAGTGAGTACACTAACGCACTCTGCGTCACTCCGTCTTCCACATCACCTCAAACACCTCACAACCCCATCTCCACTGACAGCACTGCGCTCCTGCACCAATCCTCACAGCCACCCAACTATCATCCTCACAGTGCCTGCACGTACCCACCGTCCCTGTCCCCACTCGACCACTACCACACACCCCAATGCCCATACAATGGGATGGCCATGTGGCACACGCATCCTCCCATCCATCTGGCACACGCTCAACCCACTCACACCAATGCTTGAAGCGTCTCACATTGTAATCATCACTCAATAACGTTTTTGTGTTTTGCCCTCACAGGAGAAGAGGGCCAGGAACGTATGCGATAGGGCACGCACCGGAGGGGGCCCGCCACACGAGGTGGCCCTGACAGACGCCGAGGTCGAGGCACTGGAGATCAGCCGCACGCTGCATTGCCTGTCGGTGGCGGATGGCGAGTCTGGTTCTGGCGAAACGGCCGGTAAGGGAAAGCTGGCACTCATCACTCATGAGCGCGAATTATCTTAGCATCACATGGCATATGCCGCAACACCACATTTGGTCACATGCCTGATATTTCCCTCTGTTCTCTTGCAGGACCGTCTGCGATCGACGTTTCGGTTGAGGGCGATTCCTCAGAGGACATGCCCATCTCTGAGGGTGCATCGTCACACATGAGCCTTGCATCCACCAGCGCAGATACACACACCTCGGTGGGTCCCCCCCCTCAGTTAGTTGGGATTGCACATGGTGAGTCACCGCGCACACGTGAGCATGAGCAGACCCTGGTGGCAGGGTCAGCCACGGAGGGTCCGCGTCGGTGGGAGCACTCTTCTCCAGGCTTTGCTCAGCCGGACCCAGATGCTGAACCCAGGGGGCCACCTGTCAAAAGGAGAGTCGTCGAGGGGCACCAGAACATTGCTGAGGTACTGGGAGAGGTGCCACGCGCACTCTCCACAATCACACGGAGGATGGAGGAGTCCAACTCCTGCATGAGGGGAATGGTGGCACAGGTGCAGGAGGGTATCGCCGAGATAGTGTCGCAGGGACGTGAAGGCATCTCTGAGATAGTGTCACGGGTAGGTGTGGGAACGTCTGCGGTGGAGGACAGGCTAGCCTCCCTCGAGCGTCAGGCACAGCTCACCAATGAGTCCATCCAGGCCCTCACAACGGCTGTTCGGATTCAGGGTGAGCAACATTCTGCCGCCATTAACAGGTTGACAGATACATTGGAGGTGGCCTTGCAAGGTCTCACCCACGTCATCCAAACTACCGTCCAGCAGGGTGGAAGGGGTGATGTGGGCCTTGGCCATGAGAGGGAAGATGGTGAACGGGGAAATGGAAGTGTGGACGCTACTCAAGGCGCCCCCACGTCTCACCCGTTGCCCCCCTCTCAACCAGTGCCTGCAATAGTCCATCCTCTCCAGGTGGCCGAGTCTGCCCCTGCACAGGTGCAGGAGGAGCAGTCTGTGGAGGTGCCCTCATGGGCACCGAAACCCAGGGGGCGTCGGCCCAAAGCATCTACCCGGTCAGGGCACGAACAGGAGCAACCTGCCACCACCTCTGCTGGAGCCACAGGGGTAGCACCACGTAGGGGTACCCGGAAACGAAAGCCTAAAGTTCCGTGAGCACACAGAGATTGCACCAGGGTGTTTGTCTATTTGTTTTTTTTTAATTTCCACTCTTTGAATGTCACCACAAAATAAGCTCACTTTTTCTCACCAATGCAGCCACCTCTTGTCCATAATTCTGCGGCTTGTGCAATATGTCCCTTCCGTGCGCCTCATCATCACGACGACCACCCCGTCCCACCCATTGGGCATAATACAGTGGGTGCAGGTGTACAGGCACCACTCTTCTGTGGAGGGAGCCTGTATGGACCCTCGTCTGCGCACGTTATGACATGTGAACGCCTCACACAGTGTGATGTTAGGAGAACCGTTGGCATATGAGTGCCTCCCTGGCCTGACGAGCACGCAGGTGAGCCGGTGTTCGGGCCATGGGTCGTTCCTCCTCCTCTCGCTCGTACTCCTCCTCTTCCTCCTCCTCCTCCTCCTCATTGTCGTCCTCAATGTGGGTGGCGGGTGTGCATGGGGCCTCCTCCAGCGGCACCCCTCTCTGTAGTGCCATGTTATGCAGGGCACAGCAGACAACTATAATTCGTCCCACTCTGAATGGCGTGTATTGGAGTGCTCCCCCGGAACGATCAAGGCACCTGAAGCGCATCTTGAGCAGCCCTATAGCCTGCTCAATTGTAGACCTGGTAGCAATGTGGCTGTCATTATACCGACGCTGCGGCTCGGTAATGGGGTTCCTCAGAGGTGTCATAAGCCACGTGTGCAGGAGATATCCCTTGTCGCCGAGGAGCCAGCCGTTGCCGGCGTTGGGTGCGTGGAAGAGGGGCGGGACGGTGGACTCCCTGAGGACGAAGGCATCGTGGCAGCTGCCAGGGTATCTGGCGCACACGTGTAGGAATCTCTGGCGGTGGTCACAAATGAGCTGGGCATTCATGGAGCGATACCCTTTCCTGTTGATGAACAGCCCTGGCTCATGTGGAGGTGCCCGTATTGCTATGTGGGTGCAATCGATTACACCCTGCACCCGTGGGAAGCCAGCCACAGCATGGAATCCAACCGCCCTCTCCGTCTGGCTGCGCTCATCCATGGCGAAGTTGATGTAGGTCGAGGCCCTGCGGAACAACCCATCGGTGACCTGTCTTATGCACTTGTGTGCAGACGACTGAGAGACCCCGGTGATGTCCCCCGTGGCACCCTGGAAGGATCCGGAGGCGAAGAAGTTGAGGGCAGTGGTGACTTTGACGGCGACGGGTAAGAAGATGCTGCTTGGTCCATCCGGGAGCAGCTCGTCATTGAGGAGGCTGAAGATGTCGGCGACTACCTGGCGAGTGACTCTGAGCCTACGTATGCACTGCTGCTCAGAGAGGTCCATGAAGCTGAGCCTCGGTCTGTAGACCCTGTGCGGAGGGTAGTGCCTCCTGCGACGCATCTCTCTCTGCGGATGCCCTCCATCCTGCTGTGCAGGTGGATGTGCCACAGCACCGTGTTGTGGGGATGCACGTCTCTGAGGCGGACGGCGTGGACTGCGAGGCTGCTGAGGCTGGTCATGCTGTTCGTCCTCCGAGGATGTCAACGCAGCACCCATCTGGCAGGTGTAGGTCTGCGGGGTTGTGCACGCTAGAAAAGTGTGTCCTCGCACAGGGGTTGCACTTCCACGCCGGTGAATCTTCTTGCTTGGAGGAGGGTGGTGGAGGGCAGGCGTTGCCCAATGTTACGGAGTGTCCTCCTGCGTTGGTGAAGGCTCTCCCTCCCCCCACCTGTGGAATGCACCTTGGCAGCTGCCACAGGCTGCTGGCTGCAACACGTCCGTTGAGAGTGTGAGGGCTCAATTTTAGGGTCGGGTTACCTGCGGGTTTCCAGCGGGGGGGCCCCGAAAATCCCGATCTCCGATCACGTGACCGGATTCGGACGAAATCCCGGCCACTTCCAGGTACCGCGCTGACGTGCGGGGCTGCGCGCGAAAGCCCCGCTGGTGGGAATCCCGCAGGCAATTAAAGTCAGCGGGGTTCCACTTGAGAGCACTTAACTTGCTCGTTGTGGTCAGTTAATGAGCTGAAGCAGCTGTCAAAAGAGGAAGTGTGGGATTTTAGGTTCAAGGCAGTCAGTTTCCCACACTGGGGGAAACAGGACCCTTCAAACCAGGCGTGTTGCAGCCAGCAGCCTGTGGCAGGTGCCAAGGTGCGCTCCACGGGGGAGAGCCCTCACCCACGCAGGAGGCCACCGCGTCACATAGGGCAACCCCTGCCCCCCACCACCCCCCGGCCAAGCCAGAGGACAGACCGACACGAAACCGCAGCCCCAGTCCGAGGACCCACACACCTACCCTGCACAACCCCTCAGACCAACACCTGCCAGTTGGGTGGTGTGTGGACACCCTCGGAGGACGAAGAGCATGACCAGCACCAGCAGCCTCGCAGTCCACGCCGTCCGCCGCAGAGACGTGGATCCCCCCAACACGGTGTGGTTGCACGCCCACCTGCACAGCAGGAGGGAGGGCTACCGCAGAGAGAGACGCGTCGCAGAGGGCACTACCCTCGCCACAGGGTCCACAGACCGAGGCGCAGCTCCCCGGACCTCTCCGAGCAGCAGTGCACAGGGAGGCGCAGATTCGCTCGACATGTAGTCGTGGAGATCTGCAGCCTCTTTCATGCCGAGCTGCTCCTGGCTGGCCCCAGCACCAACTGCTTACCTGTCGCTGGCAAAGTCACCACTGTCCTCCACACCTTCTCCTCCGCATCCTTCCAGGGTGCAGCCGGCTACACCGCCGATGTCTCTCAGTCGTCTGCGCGGACGAGCCCTGCAAATACACCTGCACCTACTCTGCAGTAACACGATGGGTGGCATCAGTGGTGGGTCCTCATAGTGATACCCAGGAGCGGGCATTATTGGACACAATGGACAGGATTCGCGGAGACATGGCAGTGGTGGTGTCAATATAATGTGTGCTGTTTGTGGCTCTGAAATTCAATATGGGTAACACCCATGACAAACCCTCAGACACCCTTGTGCACCCCCTTCATGCTGACGAGACGTTTGCCTTACCCTGCCTACTGCACATATGTGATGCATGCCCTGTGGCTGCAGCACAGGTGGTGGCAGGTTGAGTGAGGCTGGCCGTGAGGGAGATGCACGAGAGGGTGAGTATGGGATGGAGCCATGAGATTGTATGAGGATTGGGTCACGTGTTAGTGGCAGGATGAGTACTGGCGAGGTGAGTAGGTGGAGGTAAGGTGAGGATGGGGTGTGAGTGGGCATGAAGGGTGATGTGACAGAATAGTGTTGGCGGTGCCGAAGGAGATTTGGGGTGGGGGCAGTGTTGTGGCAGACGGAGTGTAGGGGAAAGACTTCGTGTTCTCACTGTGGCTGACCTACTGCGGTCATTGCAGCGCCTCCTGCACTGTATGCAGGTGGGCCATATGTTGGTGGCGCAGGTGACCCCCTCTGCCACCTCGAGCCAGGCCTTCTTGGTGGCAGAGGCAGGCCGCTTCCTCCCACCCGCCGGGGGGAAGATCTGTGTCCTCGCCCTCCTCCTCACCCCATCTGATGATACCTGGGGTGAGGCATCATTAAACTGGGAGCAGCCTTCCCCCTGGGCTGCTCCATGCTGCAATTTGTCCCATTGGTTGCAGCATCTGTCAGTGGAGGACTGCCCCTTTAAGTAGAGAGCCTCCAGCTGACAGATCGTACTGCGCATGCGCAGCCCGCCCGACGCGCAGACCAGCAGCGCGGATCCCGGAGGAGCAGGTAAGTGATTCCAATTAGTGCATTGCCTGCTACGATCGCGCGGGCAACCCACTAATTTCGCCGTTCGCGTTTTCGACGCTCCCGGAGGACCACCCGCTGGGAACCCGCAGGCCTGCTAAATTCGAGCCCCGAGTGTTTCCCCCAGTATGGGAAACAGTCTCATTTCACTGTAAAATCCCACACCTGTTAAATAAACAGCTCAATCAGGTCATTTAATGACCTGAAATACCTAGATAAAAACACTCAAGTGGAACCCCGCTGGCTTTAATTGCCTGCGGGATTCCCACCAGCGGGGGCTACGCACACACCCCCGCACGTCAGCGCGGAACCCGGAAGTGGGCGGGATCGAGGCGCGATCCGGTCCCGCTCCTCGAAATTGGGATTTTAGAGGCCCCCCTGCTGAGAACGCACCCGGGACCGGGTGCTAAAATCGGGCCCATTATGTTTACTGATTGCTGGATCTGTTTTATCAATCATTAATGTCAAATGATCCTGAAACTGGAGTAAATCATTATTTTCTGTAGTCGAAGAGGAATACATGTGTTAATGTAATCTGCAGTGTTGTTTATGGCCAAAATTTATCTGTTATTTTCAAAGAAACCTATTCCATAGTTTATCGATGAAGACATGGTCAGCTGGACAGTGACCCTAATGTAACATGGAATCAATTTTCACTAATCAACAGCCATTTTAGTGCCAGTAATTTTCCGTACGTCATCCTCCTCTCATCCTGTACTGTTATCTATACTGTATTCTGCATTTTACTACACTTATGTACTTTGTGTTCTTTTCTGCTATGTCAAACCGTTATATATCCAGTTTGTGTTGTGGTTTCCTATGTTTTGTCCCGTTGTGTTATGCTGTGCTGTGTGACAAGACTCATCTATAATGATGACTGTGATGATTATAAAATGACATTCATTATTAGCTAGCCGTAAAAGTGTACAAATGAATATGTTGTCATTTTGTGTACTGTGTTGAACAGATGAAAGAACTTCATTGAATTCTAATGAAGCTCTATGCTACAAAATACTAACCAAGTAAATCAAATTCTACAGACGTTCTAAACCCACTAATTGTGTGAGTTGTACATTGTGTATAGCAGTGCAAATTTGTTCAGAATTAATGGTGTAGCAGGGAAATACTACCAATATGCTTGACATGGAATTTTCAAAATAGTAGAAGGTATAGTTCAGTATGTTAAAATAAATCTATCTTTAAATAGGTTCTATAAACCATAACTAATTTGTTGTTGGGAAGCATTGTAATTATATTGGTGCAGGCTGGGTTGTCATAGTACAAGGTGTTCTTTAAAAGTATTCAGCAACCCTATTTTTTGCTTGTTTGCCAAGCACTCAAGATGGATGATGCAATGTGTCCTTCACCTGCTTGACCAATGACCCAACAAGTTTGTAGCAGTCACCCACCTCTCTTTCTCCATTTTTTTTCTCTCTGTCTTCCCCAGAGGCTCCCTAACTTCCCTTGTGAAATGACCCATGGATAGCTTGGCTGGTTTGCCTCTGCACTCCTGGGCTTTGGCTTGGTGGTGTTGTAAATACTGGATGTCTGCCCTACCCTCCACCTTATTGATCTAACACTCAAGTATTTTGTGCTAGTGGGCCCAAGAGTATCTGCAACAATAAACAATTCTTGAACCAAGACTCAAGGAAACATTGGGAACAGTTTTGATCCCTTCTACCTCAGCTGGAACTGCTAAAAAAAAACTTTCTTTATGTCTTCATGCTGTCTTCCAACCCACTGCCATTTTGGACCAGATCACAAAATAGGCAACCAGTGGCCCTGCTGTTAGCAGGGGGGAGCCTCGTTATGCTGATCGGGATCCTCTGGTGTAAGCAGGATCCCAATGTCACTTTCATCTGTCAATCCCCACCCACTGAAACTGTACGGAACATGGCCAAACCAGCACCCCACAAAGGGATTGCTGGAGGCCACTCAGAAACTGACAAATTTAAGATTAGTGGAAGATTTTTTGGGGCTAGGATGAGCATGGTTGCTGTTCCTGTGCCTCCATAAACATCCCCCCACTTCCTTACTGTCTGCTCCCCACCCCCGCCCCAACACCGCCACCTCTTCCCACCCCGCCCCGGACTATCAGCCTGTCCCTCAACCTTTAAGGGTCCTATGCCAACCATTTTGGATTCCAGCTCAATGCAGCAATTTGGTTGGGGGAAGGATTGTAAATCTGACCTGACCTTTATGATCTGGTGATTATGAATAGCATGAGAAGTTATGTAAGTTAAATTATCAAACTGCTTATAAATATGTAGGAACACAGACAAAGGAGTAGGCCATTCAGCCCCTCAAAGCTGTTCCACTTTTCAGTTGGATCATGGGTGATCTGTACCTTAACTCCATTTACCTGTCTTTGTTCCATATCTCGTGATAACCTTATCCAACAAAACTCTATTGATCTCCGTAGTAGCCATGATGTGGAGATGCCGGTGATGGACTGATATCAATAGATGTAAAGAATCTTACAACACCAGGTTATAGTCCAACAATTTTATTTGAAAATCACAAGCTTTCGGAGATTATCTCCTTCATCAGGTGAGCCACCTGACGAAGGAGATAATCTCTGAAAGCTTGTGATTTTCAAATAAAATTGTTGGACTATAACCTGGTGTTGTAAGATTCTTTACATCTATTGATCTCAGTTTTGCATATTTCAATTGACTCAGCATCCACAGACTTTTGAGGGAGAGGGTTCCAGATTTCCCTTTGTGTGACAAAGTGCTTCCTATTTTCACTTCTAAATGGCCTAGCTCTAATTTTAAGATTATACCCTCTTGTTCTGGATTCCCCCACCAGAAGAAATAGTTTCTCTGTATCTACGCTATCAAATCCCTTTATCATTTTAAACACCTCGATTAGATCACCCTTTGACTTCTTAACTCAAGGCAATGCAAGCCAAGTTTATGCAACCTGTCCTCATAATTTAACCCTTTAAGCCCTGGTATAATTCTGGCAAATCTGCACTGTACTCCTTTCAAGGCTAATAAGTCTTTCCTGAGGTTCAGTGCCCAAAACTGCCAGCAGTACTCCCGAAGGGGGTCTGACCAAGGCTCAGTACAACTGAAGCATCACTTCCTAACTTTTGAATTCTAACCCCCTTGGGATAAAATTGAACATTCCATAATTGTTTTTTTGGGTCACAAACGCAAAATTTTCGGACTTTGCATACCTAGTGGGAAGCCTGTACTTTTCCGCGCTGACGTTAAACCCAGAAATAAAGCCGGATTGTGGTTGCGACCCAAAAACAACTATTTTCAACTCCCAAGCGCCCCAACCTACCTGTTCTTGGGGTTTAAAATCACCCCCTTAGTCTGTCTGTCCCTTTGTAACCTCCTGCTCCCATCCACAAAACTGACTGTAATCCCTAAGTTAGTGTCATCTGCCAAACTTGAATATACAACTCTTTCATCCAAGTCATGAATATATATGGTGAAAAGCTGAGGCCCCAGTGCAGATTGCTGGGGAACATCACTTGTCATGTCCCACCAGGAGTGCTTCTGCAAATCTTGATGATGTGATCATAATGGTGATGTGTATCATAATATGTTACAGCACAGAAGTAGGCCATTCAACCCATCGTACCTGTGCCGGCTCTTTGAAAGAGCTATTCAATTAGCCCCATTCCTCTGCTCTTTCTCCAATGCCCTGTAATTATTTTCCCTTCAAGTATTTATTCAATTCCCTTTTGAAAGTTGTTATTGAATCTGCTTCAACCACCCTTTCAGGCAGTGAATTACAGATCGTAACAACTCCCTGTGTAAAAAAAAATGTTTCCTCCTGTCGCCTCTGTTTCTTTTGCCAACCACCTTAAATCTGTGTGCTCTGGTTGCCAACCCTTCTGCCACTGGAAACCGTTTCTCCTTATTTACTTTATCAAAACTTTTCATGATTTTGAACACCTCTATCAAATCTCCTCTTAACCTCTGTTATATTTAACAGTATCAATCCTGGACAGAAATTACTTCATCAAAATTCTTCAGTCTTCAGTGAAAAGGGCTTTCTATAGGGCCTATCTGGTGCTGCACCACATTTTCCTTTTCTGGGATGGAGATGGGAGTTTCTGTACAGTATCTACTGCTGATAGTCTTTGGTCATGTGGTTCTCTTTCATATTTACCATGCCCCCTTCATTAGTAAGTTTGGATTGAGTATGATACAAAGAAAAGCAGTTTATTAGAGCATGATTAACATAAGATTCGCTTTTGTTTGAAGCACTGGACAAAATGGCACTGCCAGTCATTCAGATACACCATGCTGGCCAATTTAACAAAACATTCTCACGTAAGTCAGTGGCCAATATGTTTTAACATTATACATGCAGATACATCTATTCCAGGAATCTACTTTTTTGAAGTTGGAATTAAAGCGGGCTATTGGACACAGTAGAGGTAGCTTTACTGTGTATCCAAATTATACTACACCTCACCTGGGATTACCTGATGTGATAGTGTAAAAGAAGCATTACCTCCATCTAACTGTACTATGCCTGAGCAAGGAGTGCTTGATCAGACACTGGGTCTGAAAGTGAAAAATGTTCCGTTCCTTACAATAATGGGCACAAAAAGTCCTGCAAAATGAGAAATTGGGCTTGATTCAATACTGTTCTAGGGCAGAACTACTCTTGCCCACATTGGCTAGAACACTGTGATCCCACCAGCTTTGAATGCATTAAATTTTGTAGCAACATTTTCAGTAAGATTGGTACAATACATAGTCCATTCAGCCATTACAATATTTTTTGCATGCATTTAAAAAGAATATTAGCAGATTATACACTTAAAATACAAATATTCCAATAAATCTTTAATTTAATCACATTAAAGAAATACAAAGTTACAGGTCCACTGCTTTAAGAATGACTTTTATATTCATCAGGGATCTACCACAATAACATCTACTATCCTTGATCAAGATTTTGTATTTTTTTCTGTTAGCCTCTCCTTTATCATCATTGAATTTTAATTTATTTGGCCAGTATTACAAAATAATAAATGCTAAAATAATAAACAGCAATACAAAAACATTCAAAAACAACAGGCTTTTTATAATCAGTTTTGAGGCATATTTCAACTTTTTGATTACTGTTTTATCCCAGAAAAATATATGAATTCATAATACATATTTGTCTATTTCAAATGAACTGCAAGCTTTAAATCATGTGTGACTTGAATCACAGGATTTATTTCATCTGTATGTAATAGGAAAGTACCAGACTCTGTATAATATAGAGAGCCAGCAGACTCTGTGCATGTTACATGACATAGCATACTTTATATAGGAATGGGAATGTATCACAGGGAATAGCAGGTCATGTTTGTTACGGGGAGCAGGCAGGAAATTGGACATGAATTTAGATTTGAGGTTAGGATCAGATCAGCCATGATCTTATTGAATGGCGGAGCAGGCTCGAAGGGCCGATTGGCCTACTCCTGCTCCTATTTCTTATGTTCTTATGTATATATTAGGCCGGATTTTGCTGAGAGCAGCAATTGAACGGCACCAGCCATTCGTTAACTTGAACTTGCCCAGAGACTTTCTATGAGCTTTTGCACGGCAAGTTCCTCTAAACTAGAGATCCAAACAGTAGGGTGCATCTGTGTAAACAGGGCAAGCAGCTGTGTATCTCCTTAACCAATCAGATTGAAGCATTGTTAATGAACAGTGGAGTCAGAACCAGGAAGTGTAAGTTAGAATAGTGAATTCAAGGTCAGATCAGGTACAGAAAGTGAAATAAAGAGAAGGTAAGAAATATTGGATTAAGAGAGAGAGATAAAAGATTCAGAAAGAAAAAAGTTTTAAAAATTATTTAAATTTTTATTTTTTTTTATTGTCCAAGAATAATTAAAATCTGAAGGAATGAGACTCCACACTTGTAAAAGTTCATTTTCAGTGCCAGAGAGGTGGTTTGGCAATAATTAAGACATACCATGCTGTTAAAATGGTACTTAGACTTGAAATGACTTGACTTAACTTTTGTCGGCGTGTTTAGTCCATATCTGCGACGCCAGTACAGGAACTTCACGCCATTCAATACATTTGAACAGGGAACCAGACAGCGAAATGCCATTTTGCCCAGCTTTTAGAGGAGCAGGGAAATCTCAGAGAGCAACTTCCGGATTCCTGCGTTTAACTGCACATCTGCGGTCACCAGAAGTTGCTTTCTGATTTGCTCCTAAATAACAGTGAGCACTGTTAGCCTCATCGTTATTTTTATAGCAGAATCCAACCCATTATGTAAAGAATAGCAAACTCTACTTTTAATAGCAGACCTCATATTTATTGCAAACACTGTATTTAATAGTCTCTGTTACAAAGTAGGCACAGACTAAGATAAAATGCAATATAGTTCAGCTTATTGCTGTTACTGACTCCAGCTATGCTTGGGCTCATATATCATAAATAATTATACATTACACAAGATTAATATTGGCACAATTACAGCTAAATCTGTTTCAGCTGTGTAACTCATGTTGCTATAATTTGTTTCACCTACAGTCAATATGTCACTCATTACCTAAAGCTTAACAACTATTTAAACAACTGTATTTATTAATTTTAAATAAAAACTGAACATATGCAAATCCATCAGAATCTGTAACTTTATGGACCCTTCAATAAGGCACATGACCTATTGACTGTAGGTGAAACAAAGTATAATAACAGCTAGAGCTGACACAGGTAAAACAGAGTTAGCTGTAGTAGTCCAATGTTTAATTGCATTCTATCTTGTGTAATGGATAACTGTTTTGTGGTATATGATGTCAGCATAGCTGATGGAGCTAATGTGTATTCCCAGCATTTTTCCGGAATTTTCAATTGTTCTTTATTTCTCTTCTTTTAACTCTGTCCTTGCCACGGCTTGCTGCTAGACTTCCTGCTGGATGTGCCGGCTTTGGGGGTGGGTGGAAAACTGGCTGTTGTGGATCAGCCCCCTGTTATACGTTCTGCCTGATTTCTGCAGGTTGTATAATAGGTGACCAAACACTCCTGCACTCTGTTCTCGCTCAGAGCTGTAGGAGTGCTGAGGCGCAGCCAAAGGAAAGTAGCGTTGACTCCAAGGGAGAGGCTCCTGCTATCCTCTCTTAGGATGACAGCATGCCTGATCTCCCGCCACTCATTTCGCCTGTGTCCTTGTTAGTGCCACACAGCCAGCTGGGCCAGACTGACCAGGGCCGTGCCAACGTGCTGCAGCCTGTAGCTGAACCCTCAAGGCCCAGAGTTGCTCAGTGTCGCCCACCAGGGCCATCTGAAGTGTCCTCAATGGAAGCTCAGCAGCTTTCCACCTCTAAAGTAGCCACTTGGGAAAGACTTTGTAGGAGCACTAGGATAGGTAAACGAGCACACGAGACAGGCACTAAGGGGTAGTACAAGGGTGATTCATAGTTATTCCTGTTACATATTTTCTGGATTTGGTATTGGTGTTAATATTTGTAGTAAAGTGAGGGCAAGACCCATAAGGCTGGACTGAGGGCAGGCAATCGAATATTTGGTAGTAAGGACGGTGGTGATAAGGATTGCATGACTGTTGGTGTATTGGGGGTGGGAGGGATGGTTCATGTGAAGCACTCTTGGATGAGCTGTTCTCTAAGAGCTCTGGCAAATAGTGGCATTGTTGTCTGATGCTGCTCATGTTCTTTCTCCTCTTTGTGCTGCTCTTCCTCCTCCTCCTCCAGCACCCCTTGCTGCCCAGGTGGTTGTAATTAAGCTTGGAATAGTTATGGAACAATCAAAGGTAAAGATAATGGGCCAGAAATCGCTCCCGAAATAACGGAGAGCTCAACAGCGCTCTCCGTTGTCAGTGGCGAAATGGAGGAGTAGTTCCGGCGTTCGCACATGTGCAGTGAAAGGCGAAAATCTGGAACTTGGTCCTAATGGTTTGCCAGTGAGATGACAGCTTCGAATTAAAGGGACATCCACCGCTGCAATCATTGAAATCACTGAACCAGTGCCAACTTGCTGCTGGGAACAGGTAAGTATGAACTAAAGTACACTTTAAAAGCGAGGGTTGCTCTGAAGTGAGGATAGGAGCCCATCCTGATGCCATTTAAATTTCTTGCATTATTAATGAAGCCAGAGTGCAGCCTGAAGGAGCTTTTTAGCTGTTAAGGAGTTGTCTGGAAGGTCTGGGAGAGCCGTGTGTCTGAATTTTCAATTTCTTTTCAGATTTAAGGGTCCTGGAAATGTTTAAAGAGGCCTGTGTAGGTAAAACAAAATGCTTCCACCGCTCTGAATCCCAGTGCTCTTTATATTACTGCGTTAAATGTATTTGAGATGCAGGAAACAACAAAGAAGAGTCAGGGGCCGTGCCTGTAGGTTCATCAGGAGGAACTATTCCCCACCTAAGAGAGTGTACAAGGAGAGGCTGTCCTTCGAGATTTTATCGGAAGAGATATGTGTGAAGTGACTTTGTTTTAGTAAGGTGGCAATCGGCCGCCTCTGTGAGATGTTACAAGAGGGCCTTCGGCAGTGTTCTGCTTCCTGCAGGGCCTTGTCAGTGGCCATGAAGGTAACCACAGCCCTCAAATTCTAGGCATGCGGGTCATTTCATGCAGGCACCGGTGACATGTGCAACATCACCCAGAATGCTGTGAGAGTCTGCATTCAACAGGTCACAGATGCCATATTCCGCAGGCCTTCTGAGTTCATCAAACTTGACATGTCCCCAGCACAGCAAAGGGAGGGGTTTACTGCATCGACAGGATCACTGGCTTCCCCAAAGTGCAGGAGGCTATCGACGGAACCCATGTGGCATTGAAGGCACCCACTGATGCACCTGTCACATACATCAACAGGAAAGGGTTTCATTCGTTAAATATGATAATCGTTTGCGACCTGCGGATCATGAGTGTAAATGCAGATCACAAGGGAAGTGCTCATGATGCCTTCGTCCTTCGACACTCAGACGTGCATGACCTGAGTGCAGCAAGGGTCTGGATGGATATTAGGTGACAAGGGCTACCGGCTGAAGCCATGGCTGATGACATCCTACCACAGGACCAACAGTGCAGCACAGGAGAGCTACAACCGTGCACACATGTGCACACTCCAAGAAATGGTGAGGACAATAGGGGTGCTGAAATCACGCTTTCATTGCTTGGACAGGTCGGGGAGCTTTACAGTACTCACCTGTCAAGATGGTGGTCTGCTGCGCTTGGCACAACTTTGCCCTGCAGGAAGGACTGACCTTTAACCAAGCAGACGAGATGTTGCTGGAAATGCACGAGATGGAGGATGCCAACCCAGATGTCGCTGGGGACATGTTTGGTGACCCCCCGCCTACCCGAGGAAACCACAGCTGCAGCGGGCAGGGCAGCGAGAGAGCAGCTAGTAGCTGCTGCTTTTAGACATTGGTGAAAGTGGTTAATTGCCTCCCCTCCCCCTCCCCAGAAAGGCAAACAACAGGACAAGCAGGATTGAAAGTGAAACAGTGAACTTCTATTGCAGCATCAAAAAATTAGTGCAAAACTTTATTGTAAACACTGAGGTGTGCAGTGCAAAACTTTAAATAAAAATTGTGTTAATTTACTCTTTTTCTAGTTTGCAAACAGTTGTAATGATTTACATTAATAACATTTTTGAAACAATTACAAATGACTCCTGATTAAAATCAGTTTCTGCTTGTTTGTGTTAGAGAGACAAGTTGGGGATTTGGAGACAGGGTTTAATTAACTAATTCCAATTTCACACCTCAAATCTCTGGAGTATAGATGAAAGATCTCTAATAGCACTTAGTGAGGCTCGTTTACAATGAGAAACAGTTCACATTAGATTGAGCCTTGACCACACAACCCATAAATAAGCTATTCACAATTCATTCCATTAGTAAATTACAGACATTTAGGGGGTGATTTTAAACTCCAAGAACGGGTGGGTTGGGGGTGCGTGGGAGTTGAAAATAGTTGTTTTTGGGTCGTGACCGCAACCCGGCTTTATTTCCGGGTTTAATGTCGGCGCGTAAAAGTACACTGGGAATGCGAAGTCTGAAAATTTTGTGGTTGCAACCCCAAAAAAACAACTATTTTCAATTCCCACCCGCCCCCAACCCGCCCGTTCTTGGGGTTTAAAATCACCCCCTTAAATCTTAACTTTTCAATTTCAAAGAATCAGTACAAACCCTAGACGATCGCATTAAATCATTAAATTTTTTACGGCACTGTTCTGCTGTTTGTGGCACGGTGCAGTTTGCACTCAGAAGCTATGCCACCTCCTTCCACGGCAACATACTAACTTTCCGTGGCGCCCTAGACTTCCTGTTCCCCAGAAGCCGCCGATGCCTCCTCTTCATTTAGGAGTGTGCAGAGGTCTTTGTCACAAAATTTATTACACCTCTTCTCATTAACCTTTTGCTGTTGCACCTTTTTCCTGTAAGTGCCAAAACAGTTCAAATGCCTTTTCAAAAATAGTTCATTTTATTTTGCACTCCTTTTTAAAGACTGTTTATTTAAGTTTCCTCCACTTTTTTATAAACTGTTCATTTAACTTTGGCTTTTTATTAAAAAAATGTAAAACTTTTATTTACAATTACATACAGAGTACTAACTGTCAATGAATGAAGTCTGCTTACCTGTTTGAACAATGCAGGCTGAATCTGTGGGTGTGACTTCTCTCCCTGACAGATTTGGTGGGCATTTCTTCTATTCTCACAGACCTTTCTAGCCGTATCAACTCACGCCGCTCAGAGACTGGGTTGATAGCGCACAATTTTTTAAAAGTTCAAATTCAAGCAATTCGCGCCACAGAGCCCATAGTAAGTAATTTTGTTAATTTAATTCGCAGGAGCAGCGGTGACTGTTGCCTCACTGCTCTGAGTGATTTCTGGCCCAATCAACTGGAGGAGGGCTAATTTCAGTGAGTTGAAAAGGGATCTAGCCCAGATGGATTGGAAACAAAGACTGGCAGGTAAAACAGTAAATGATCAATGGGAGGCCTTCAAAGAGGAGATAGTTCGGGGACAGACTAAACACATCCCTATGATAGGGAAGGGAAAGGCATGCAAAGCCAGAGCTCCCTGGATGATTACCGAAACTGAGATTAAAATGAAACAGTTAAAGGAGGTTTATGATAGATGTCAGGTGCATAATACAGTAGAGAATTAAGCAGAATACAGAAAATGCAGAGGAGAACTGAAAAAGGAAATAAGAGGCACCAAGAGAATGAATGAGAAATGATGAATGGGTAACATAAAAAGGAACACTAATATCTTTTATAAACATATAAAGAGTAAATGGATAGTCAAAGGTAGGGCGAGGCTGATTAGGGATCAAAAAGGAAATCTTCTTGTGGAGGTAGAAGGCATAGCTGAGATAATGAGTATTTTGCATCTGTCTTCACAAAATAGGATGCTGCCAATGTCACAGTAAAGGAAGAGGGGGCATAGAAATTGGATAGGATAAAAAAAGATAAAGTTAATCTACTTAAAAGGTTGGCAGCGCTCAAAGTAGAAAAGTCACCCAGTCCAGATGGGATGCATCCTAGGTTGCTGAAGGAAGTAAGGGTGGAATAGCAATATTTCAATCCTCCTTGGATATGGTAGTGGTGTCAGAGGACTGGAGGGTTGCAAATGTGACACCTCTGTTCAAAGAAGGGGAGAGGGATAAACCCGGCAACTACAGGCCAGTCAGCCTAACATCGATGGTGTAGAAACTTCAAGTGGCCATAATTTAGGACAAAATTAATTTTCACTTGGAAAAACATGGGTTAATTAATGACAACCAACATGGATTTGTTAAAGGCAAGTTATGTCTGACAAACTTGAGTGAGTTCTTTGATGAAATAACAAAGAGGGTTGGTGAAGGTAGTGCAGTTGATGGTGAGGATATGGTCTTTCAAAACGTATTTGATAAAGGCCACATAATAGATTTGTTAACAAAATTTAAATTTTTTGGTGACTAGATTGACATATTAGGCTTCTTCAACACATTCATCTATAATGCCCTGCTAGGAGCTGCTAGATATACAAAACTTGAATAAAAACACACCCATGTATTCATTACAAAACATGACAGATATACTGGAACAATTTTAGTAATCTGAAATCTCAGGGTTTAGATGACAGGTAAAAATGACTTTAGCTTTGCTTTCAAAGTTTGTAACACCATCTGAACTCTTTGCTCGCTCACTTCTAATGTTCTGCATAGTTGGAATTGTTCTGCTTTTGATAATGTTACCACTGTTCTAGTGCTTATGGCAGTGTGAATATTTGAGCAATAACCCTTCTTTTGGCATAATTGCACAAACTCACATTAACTACAATTAAGTGCAGTGCTAATGCATTACCACACATGGAGAAAGGTGCCAATCTACGGTCTATGACACATTTGAAGTGATGCATGCATTGACTCCTTTATCCAATTTGGGCAAGCAGCACAATGTCTCATCTGAGTAGAATCCTTACTTTATCAGCTGCAGTGTTTAGTTACAGCAACAGAGAAAGAAAACAAAACTTTGGAAGATTTTTCAAAAAAAATTTGCAGCAATTTCTTCTTACTGAAAGAATGGCTGTGAGTGTGACATGTTCACCTCGATAAAGAAACACTCACTGATGTATGACATTAGTTGCACACACTTCTCAAATCACCTTTTTTGATTGCCATTGTGTTGCTTGAAGTGGTGAAGGTCATTGTAGCCGTGAACTACCTCTCTCCAGGTAATAATTATACAGTTCTTAGTCAACCTTGTCCAATTGCATTCAAGAGGTGACTGATTCACAGCTAATGAGAGCTTCCTATTGCATTGATTTCTCCAAAATTGAGGAGCAGCAGGTGGCCATCCAACAAACATTCTATGCCATATACTGCAGTTAAGTTTCCAAATGTATCATGAGTCGTTATCTAAACACATGTCAAAAAACACATCTGTGCAGACTGTCTTTGCCTATAGAAATAGGAAATGAGAGTGAGGTGGTAATGGAATGAGCTGGGTACAGAGTGAGGACTTCCAAAATGACTCTCACTTCCAAAGTGAGAGTGAGAATTCAGTGGTGAGTAGGAGAGAAACTGTGGGTAGGTAGTGGGTAAGTAGTACAGAAATTGTATTTTTTGTAATCAAATTGAAATTAAAGCTTAGTTCTTAACTTAAAAATTGCTAGTCAGTTGGCAGTTAACTGACAGTCAATTGTAAGTAGGCCACTGGCTAGGCGTGGTTGTGGGCTGGCTGACCAGTTGAAGTTGGTTTGTGACTGAAAGGTATAATAAAGGGTGATAATTGTGAGGGCACAGCAGAGTGAGGACTACTAATACAAGAATTTGGTGAGAGTGGGAATTCAGTGATGAGGGGAAGAAGGTGCTAAGTAAATTAATTGAGGAATGAAACTTAGTGTTTAATTATTTATTCATACTTTAATACTTAACTATATTGTAGATTAAGGGTCGTCTAAACTTTAAAAAAATGAATTAATAAAAAGAGGCAACAGCAAAAACCTAACTAGCAGCTTTAAGTAAGTAAATAAAAATTGAATAAATAAAAGTTGACATCAACAATTGCCTACATAAACTAAACTAAGCAATAAAATTAACTATAAGGAATCAACCTGAATCTGTCTGATGATCATAATTTAATATTAACAGTGGAAAAAGATAAATAAGTACCTGTTGCATAATAAATAAATATAGAATAGATAATGGTAGCATAGTCAGTGTGTCGGGACTGCAGAAATGTGAGAATTTATAGACATTGAGACTGTCCAGGATGACCATACCTGCGGGAAATGTCTATATCATGAGTTATGCCAGCTAAGAATCATTGAGCTGGAGCGTGAGTTAGAGGCTCTTCCATACGTACGGGGGCGGGGGGGGGGGGGAAGGAATATCTGGATACTTTACTGCAAAACACTGTCACACCACATAGATAAATATAACTACAACTAGAGGAAGAGGAGTGTGTGAGTGATAGGGAGGGAGAACCTAATGGAGGCATAGAATGGAGGAACCACAGAAACTGGTCCTACCAACAGCTGTGATGTACTTAGTGCCAGTGGGAATAAGGTTGCAGGGAGGATGGCCAGAATGCTAACCAAAGCACTGTGGAGCAGGAGGCAGTATAAGGGGGAAACAGCAGAATAGAAAGGTTGTAGTTATACGAGATTCGATAATTAGGGGGATAAAGGGATTTCCTCCACCATCGCGATCGAGAGTCCAAGAGGGTGTGTTGCCTACCTAAGGCCAGGTTAAGGGATATCACAAAGCGGCTGGAAAGGGAAGAACCACTTGTTGTGATCCATGTCAGAACCAATGACATAGGAAAGAACAGGGAGGAGTTGCTGCTAAGGGAGTATCTGGAGCTAGGCACCAAATTAAAAAGCGGGACCTTGAGGGTGGTGATCTCCGAATTACTACCCGAGCCACATGCTAATTGGCATAGGGATAAACAGGTCAGGAAAGTAAACCTGCGACTGAAAGACTGCTGTGGGAAGGAGTTCCATTTCACTGGGAGGGGGTGGAGCAGAATAGAAAGTTGTAGTTACAGGGGATTTGTTCATTAGGGGGATAGAGTGTATCCTCTGCAGTTGTGATTGAGAGTCCAGGAGGGTGTGTTGTCTACCTGGTGTCAAAGTAAAGGATATCGTAAAGTGGCTGGAAAAAAACTTGGAAAGGGAGGGTGAAGAACCAGTTGTCATGATCCATGTTGGAACCAACGACATAAGAAAGAAGAGGGAGGAGATCCTGCTAAGGAAGCATCTGGAGCTAAGAGCTAAATTAAAAAGGTGGACCTTGAGGGTGATAATCTCTGGATTACTACCCAATCATGCACTAATTGGCATAGGAAGAAACTGATCAGGAAAGTAAATGTGTGGCTGAAAAAGTGGTGTGGGAAGGAGGGGTTCCAGTTCATGGGATACTGGTAGCAGTCCTGGGACAGGAAGGTGCTACATCATTGGGAAGGGCCGCACCTAAACCGGGCTGGGTTCAAGGTCCCAGCAGAAAGGATGGTATGGAAAGGACTTTAAACCAATAAAGAGGGAGAGGGTTCAGGTAGGAATAATATTAGAAATAATAGCAACCTAAAAGATAAGAAAAATAAGGGTTAAGAGCGAAGTTCAGAGTACAAAGATGATAAAGATAACATAAGTACTCAAGGAACAGAAAAGGGTTTAGGAAGTAATAATAAAATACCTCATAACAATAAAGCAAGTGATGAAAAATAAGAACATGTTAAATTGCCTGTATAGCAATGTACAGAGCAACAGCAATAAAAAGTGTGTAAAGTTAAAAAACACCAGGAGGACATATGGGCAGACTAGGGATGGTTATCTAAATAAGAGTTCTGCACACAAATGTAGATAAGAAAGAAAGAACTTGCATTTATATAGTGCCTTTCACAACCTCATGACGTCCTAAAGCACCTTACAACCAATGAAGTAGTTTTGAAGTGTAGTTAATGTGTGATGTAGGAAATGCAACAGCCAATTTATTCACAGCATGGGCCCACAAACAGCAGTGAAATAAATGAACAGATCATTTGTTTTAGGTGTTGGTGGAGAGATAAATGTTGGCCACGACACCGGGAGAACTCCCCTGCTCTTCTTCGAATGGTGCCATGGGATCTTTTACATCCATCTGAGAGGACAGACAGGACCTCGGTTTAACGTCTCATTCAAAAGGTGGCACCTCCAACAGTGCAGCACTCCTTTGGTACTGCACTGAAGTGCCAGTCTAGATTATGTGTCCATAAGAACATAAGAAATAGGAGCAGGCGTAGGCCAATCGGCCCCTCGAGCCTGCTCCGCCATTCAATAAGATCATGGCTGATCTGATCCTAACCTCAAATTTAAATTCATGTCCAATTACCTGCCCGCTCCCCGTAACCCCTAAGTCTTAAACTGGTGACCTTCTGACTCGGGGGTGAGAGTGTTACCACTGACCTAAAGCCCACACTTACAAATGAGTTAGAAGCACAAATTCAGATTAAAGGGTATGATGTAGTAGTCATTACAGAGACCTGACTACAAGTTGGGCATGACTGGGAGCTAAATATTCCAGGTATTAGGATATTTAGAGGGGATAGCGAAATTGGGAAAGAAGGAAGAGTAACGATCTTGACAAAAGACACAATTACAACAGTAAATAGAAGGGATTTCAGTAAGGGTGATCAGGCAGTGGAAACACTATGGCTAGAACCAAGGAACAGCAGAGGATACAAGACTCTGATTAAAGTTGTCTACAGATCTCCTGACAGTAGCGGGGGGATGTATAAATAAGGAAGCATGTAACAGAAACAATGTGGTTATAATGGGAGATTTTAATTTTCACATAGACTGGCAGAAGCAGTAAAGGCAACAAATTTCTAGAATATATTCAGGACAGTTTTCTGGAATAATAAGTTTTAGAACCAACAAGGAACAGGCTATATGAGATTTAGTGATGAGTAACAAACCAGAATTACATCAAATTTACAGCACAGAAACAGGCCATTTGGCCCAACTGGTTTATGCTGGTTTTTATGCTCCACACAAACCCCCTCCCACTCTACTTCATCTAATCCTATCAACAATGGGAGCCTCAAACAGGCCTCAGGCCCCTTATTTGCACATTCAAAGAACCTAACACCTGTTTCAGGCAAACACCCTGGATGCCTATGGAGGAGCTTTTACCAATGTGGTGGCCAGCAAACTTGGAATGAGTACATGCATGCTGCCCACCATATTGGACCCTTAGACACCAAAATGGATGCAGTGTAATTTAACTTATAGGCATTGGACTTTGATCAGACAGACTCTGCAATGTGAAACTTAAGTTGCATATATTATAATCCAATTTTTTTTTATTATGCATTCATGGGATGTGGGTGTCGCTGGCTAGACCAGCATTTATTGCCCACCCCTAATTTCCAATTGGCAAGACTGAACAGGTCAAAGATGAGAAGAATTTCCCAATCCACAGACAATATTAACATCAATAAACATTTCTTGAAAAGGCTAATGAACCCTTGGCTCATTATCCTTCTGTGGTATATTATGTGAAAAGAATTGCATTTGCACAGCTGCTATCACATTCCTCAGAAAAATTCAAAGCATTCATGGACACTGAATTATTTTGAATTGTAGTGACAGTTATGGAAAGAAAAAAACAGCAATGAAATAACTGTCCAGTTGCTTGTTTTTGGCAGCATTAGTTAAGGGAAGAATGTTGGCCAGGATACCAGGAGAGTGTCATGCTCTTCTTGGATAGAGCCATGAGACCTTTAATATACACCCGAACCACCAGGTGGGGTTTAATAGCTCATCTGAACGAGAGCATCTCTAACGGTGGAGCATCACATACATGCATCAGATTGTATGCTCAAGTTTCTGATATGAAACTTAAACACACAACCTGACCCAGAGGCAAAGGTGTTATCAACTATGCTAAGCTGATGAATGGGAATAGAAAAGTCCATCACCTAAATTAGTTAACAATCTGATAGTGTGGGAAAATCTTGCAAATAGTAACCATAATGGCCCAGAATTTGCTGTCAATATCCCGGTGAGGCTAATGGCGCTCACCGTTATTTATGCACAAATCACACAGCAACTTCAGGCGAGGGCAGATGTGCCGTTAAATGCAAAAATCTGGCAGTTGCTGTCCGAGATGCGCCACTCAGCTGTTAGCTTTGCAAAAATGGCATTCTGCTATCTGACTCATCATTCAAATGCATTGAACGGTGTGAAGTTCCTGTACTTGCATGGTAGATACGAACTAAACTCACCACAGAAAGTTAGGGCTTGTTCATTTAGAAACATAGAAAGTAGGAGCAGGAGTAGGCCATTCGGCCCTTTGAGCCTGCTCCGCCATTCAATACGATCATGGCTGATCTTCTGGGGTCAATTTTCGAATGGCCGAGCGGGTGCGTTCGTGGCGGGGGGCTCCTAGAATTGGGGATTCCAGGGGCGGGCCCGGAGTCCAGCTCCAACCCGCCCACTTCCGGTTCCCCAATGATGCGCTTAGATGCACGCGCAGCCCCCGCATGTAGGATTCCCGTCGGCAATTAAAGCCAGCAGGATCCCACTTAAAGCAATTAATTACATGGTTCAGGTCATTTGCAGACCTGATTGGGAGGATATTTTAGGAGGGGTGGGATTTTCATGTCAACAGAGCATGCTTCCTGTGCTGGGGGAAACACTCCCAGCTGAAACAGACGTGTTGCAGCCACCAGCCAGTGGGAGCTGCAAAGGTCCATTTGACAGGTTGGGGGGAGACCCTCACTCATCGCAGGAGGCCACTCTGTCACTTTGGACAAAGTTTGGCCTCCACCATCCTCCTCCTAACAATAAAATTCACAAACTTAGAACCTCAACCCCGATGTGCAGACACATTTACCTATCTTGCGGACCCCCTCAAACATACATCTTCTGGATGGGGGCTGCCATAGCTGCGGTCATGACCTCCTCAGAGGACGAACAGCATCACCAGCCTCACCGCCCACGCCGTCCACCTCAGAAACGTAGAGCTCCACAACACAGTGCTGTGGCACATCCACCTGCACAGCAGGAGGGAGGGCAACCGCAGAGAGAGATGCGTCGCAGAAGGCACTACCCTCGCCACAGGGTCTACAGACCGAGGCTCAGCTTCCTGGGCCTCTCTGAGGAGCAGTGCATACGGAGGCTCAGAGTCAGTCGCCTGGTAGTCACGGACATCTTTTTTTATTCGTTCATGGGATGTGGGCGTCGCTGGCGAGGCCAGCATTTATTGCCCATCCCTAATTGCCCTTGAGAAGGTGGTGGTGAGCCGCCTTCTTGAACCGCTGCAGTCCGTCTGGTGACGGTTCTCCCACAGTGCTGTTAGGAAGGGAGTTCCAGGATTTTGACCCAGCGACGATGAAGGAACGGCGATATATTTCCAAGTCGGGATGGTGTGTAACTTGGAGGAGAATGTGCAGGTGGTGTTGTTCCCATGTGCCTGCTGCCCTTGTCCTTCTAGGTGGTAGAGGTCGCGGGTTTGGGAGGTGCTGTCGAAGAAGCCTTGGCGAGTTGCTGCAGTGCATCCTGTGGATGGTACACACTGCAGCCACAGTGCGCCGGTGGTGAAGGGAGTGAATGTTAAGGGTGGTGGATGGGGTGCCAATCAAGTGGGCTGCTTTATCTTGGATGGTGTCGAGCTTCTTGAGTGTTGTTGGAGCGACATTCATCCAGGCAAGTGGAGAGTATTCCACTTGTGCCTTGTAGATGGTGGAAAGGCTTTGGGGAGTCAGGAGGTGAGTCACTCGCCGCAGAATACCCAGCCTCTGACCTGCTCTCGTAGCCACAGTATTTATATGGCTGGTCCAGTTAAGTTTCTGGCCAATGGTGACCCCCAGGATGTTGATGGTGGGGGATTCGGCGATGGTAATGCCGTTGAATGTCAAGGGGAGGTGGTTAGACTCTCTCTTGTTGGAGATAGTCATTGCCTGGCACTTATCTGGCACAAATGTTACTTGCCACTTATGAGCCCAAACCTGGATGTTGTCCAGGTCTTGCTGCATGCGAGCTCGGACTGCTTCATTATTTGAGGGGTTGCGAATGGAACTGAACATTGTGCAATCATCAGCAAACGTCCCCATTTCTGACCTTATGATGGAGGGAAGGTCATTGATGAAGCAGCTGAAGATGGTTGGGCCTAGGACACTGCCTTGAGGAACTCCTGCAGCAATGTCCTGGGGCTGAGATGATTGGCCTCCAACAACCACTACCATCTTCCTTTGCGCTAGGTATGACTCCAGCCACTGGAGAGTTTTCCCCCGATTCCCACTGACTTCAATTTTACTCGGGCTCCTTGGTGCCACACTCGGTCAAATGCTGCCTTGATGTCAAGGGCAGTCACTCTCACCTCACCTCTGGAATTCAGCTCTTTTGTCCATGTTTGGACCAAGGCTGTAATGAGGTCTGGAGCCGAGTGGTCCTGGTGGAACCCAAACTGAGCATCGGTGAGCAGGTTATTGGTGAGTAAGTGCCGCTTGATAGCACTGTCGACGACACCTTCCATCATTTTGCTGATGATTGAGAGTAGACTGAAGTGGCGGTAATTGGCCGGATTGGATTTGTCCTGCTTTTTGTGGACAGGACATACCTGGGCAATTTTTCACATTGTCGGGTAGATGCCAGTGTTGTAGCTGTACTGGAACAGCTTGGCTAGAGGCGCAGCTAGTTCTGGAGCACAAGACTTCAGCACTACAGCTGGGATGTTGTCGGGGCCCATAGCCTTTGCTGTATCCAGTGCACTCAGCCGTTTCTTGATATCACGTGGAGTGAATCGAATTGGCTGAAGACTGGCTTCTGTGATGGTGGGGATATCGGGAGGAGGCCGAGATGGATCATCCACTCGGCACTTCTGGCTGAAGATGGTTGCAAACGCTTCAGCCTTGTCTTTTGCACTCACGTGCTGGACTCTGCCATCATTGAGGATTGTAAACAATTTTACAACACCAAGTTATAGTCCAGCAATTTTATTTTAAATTCACAAGCTTTCGGAGACTTCCTCCTTCCTCAGGAAACATTTACCTGAGGAAGGAGGAAGTCTCCGAAAGCTTGTGAATTTAAAATAAAATTGCTGGACTATAACTTGGTGTTGTAAAATTGTTTACAATTGTCAACCCCAGTCCATCACCGGCATCTCCACATCATCATTGAGGATGGGGATGTTTGCAGAGCCTCCTCCTCCCGTTAGTTGTTTAATTGTCTGCCACCATTCACGACTGGATGTGGCAGGACTGCAGAGCTTTGATCTGATCCGTTGGTTGTGGAATCGCTTAGCTTTGTCTACAGCATGTTGCTTCCGCTGTTTAGAACGTATGTAGTCCTGAGTTGTAGCTTCACCAGGTTGGCACCTCATTTTTAGGTACGCCTGGTGCTGCTCCTGGCATGCTCTTCTACACTCCTCATTGAACCTGGGTTGATCTCCTGGCTTGTTGGTCATGATAGAGTGAGGAATATGCCGGGCCATGAGGTTACAGATTGGGCTTCAATACAAATCTGCTGCTGCTGATGGCCTACAGCGCCTCATGGATGCCCAGTTTTGAGCTGCTAGATCTGTTCTGAATCTTTCCCATTTAGCACGGTGGTAGTGCCACACAACACGTTGGATGGTGTGCTCAGTGCGAATCACATCTGCAGCCTCCTTAATGACAAGCTGCTCCCGGATGGACCGAGCAGCATCTTCTTACCTGTCATTGTCAAAGTCACCACTGCCCTCGACTTCTTCGCCTCCTGATCCTTCCAGGGTGCTACCGGGGACATCGTTGGAGTCTCTCAGTCGTCTGCACACAAGTGCGTAAAGCAGTTCACCGATGGCTTGTTCTGCAGGGCCTCGCACTATATCAACTTCCCCATGGATGACCTCAGCCAGACGGAGAGGGCAGCGGGATTCCACGCTGTGGCTGGCTTCCCACGGTGCAGGGTGTAATCGATTGCACCCATATAGCAATACAAGCAACTCTCCACGAGCCAGGACTGTTCATCAACAGGAAGGGTTATCACTCCATGAACATTCAGCTCATCTGTGACCACTGCAAGAGATTCCTTCATGTGTGCGCCAGATACTCTGGCACCTGCCACAATTCCTTCATCCACAGGGAGTCCAACGTCCCGCCCTTCTTCCACGCACACAACACCCGCAAGGGCTGGCTCCTCGGGGACAAGGGATACCCCCTGCACAACAGGGCACAACAGAGAGGGGTGCCGCTGGAGGGGGCCCCATCCACATCTGCCACCCATATTGAGGAGGAGGAGGAGGCTGAGGAGGAGGAGGCAGAGGAGGACGGGGCCGAGGAGGAGGAGCAACCCATGGGCAGAACAGTGGCTCACCTGGCTGCTTGTGAGGCCAAGGAGTCACTGATATGTGAACGGTTCTCCTAACATCAGACAGTGTGAAGAGTCCAGTCCTCATCAACTGGACAGAGGAGTGGCCACACCCACCCCTCCCCCACCCCCTGCACAAAACAGTGGTGCAACTACACCTACACCCACTGCAGAGTGACCCAATGGGTGGCATCAAGTGTGCATGTTCATGGTGAACCTCGTGAAAGGGAGTTATTGCACAAGCCAGTTAAGAATGGGCAAGACGTGGCAGTAGCGATGATAATAATAAGATTTATTGTGAATGTGAAAGAAAACAAATATAAATAAAAAACATGACAAATCGTTAAACACCCTTGTGCATCCCCTTTGTGCTCACAAAACCTTTGGCTTATGCTTCGTACTGCTCCTACGTGGTGCTTCCCCTGTGGCTGGAACAGAGGTAGTGGCAGTTTGCTCTTGTTCATGCCCTGACCGATTCGATGCTTAGGGCCAACGTCCTCTGGGTTTCGGTGCCCGTGAGGACCCCTCCAAAGACTGCTCCACCTGCACCTGTGCAGGGGCAGACTCGACCACCTGGAGAGGAGGCAGCATTGCGGGTACTGGTTGAGAAGGGGGCAACGGGTGAGACGCGGAAGCGTTTTGAGTGGCGTCCCCACTTCCATGTCCCCTTTCGCCATCATCCCTCTCCTGGGCCGTCTGGCATCTCTTCTCCTATCAAGGCAAAACACAGAGAGGCGTGATTGAGTGATGGTTGCATCGTGACCCGCTGCATGCATTGGTGTGGGTGGGGGTGACCGTGAGGGAGATGCATGGGAGGGTGCATGTGAGACATAACCATGAGATTGTATGAGGATTGGGTTGCGTGGTAGTGTTTGAATGGGAACTGGAGCGGTGAGTAAGTGCAGGCAAGGTGAGGATGATGGTTGAGTGGATGTGAGGAGTGATGCGAGAGCGTTGTGGTGGCAGTGCAGAAGGAGTTGTGTGGTGCTGGAGGTGATGTGGAAGACGGAATGTGGGAGAATGTGTAAGTATACTCATTTTGGCTGACCTGGTTAGGTCATTAAAGCGCTTCCTGCACTGGACTCAGGTTTGGGAGATGTTACTGCTGTTGCTGACCTCCTCTGCCACCTCGGGCCAGACCTTCTTGGTGGCAGAGGCAGGCCACTTCCTCCCGTCCGCTGGGAAAAACGTTTCCCTCCTCCTCCTGACCCCATCAAGCAGCACCTGGAGTGAGGAGCCTGAGAACCTTGCCTCTGGGCTGCTCCATGCTGCCAATTTGGTTCTTTGCTGCAGGAGGAGCATTGGAGGACTGCCCCTTTAAATAGGGCTCCTCCTGCTGACAGCCTATGATGCGGGTGTGCAGCGTCCCCGCTGCGCAGGTCTGCAACGGGAAACCCGGAAGCACGCATAAGTACCTTCAATTAGGCTGCGATCGCGTGCAGAGCACACCGATTTCACTGGGCACCAACCCGCCTCGCTCCTACTATCGAGCCCTCTATCTCAATACCATATTCCTACTCTCTCCTCATACCGCTTGATTCCTTTTGTGTCTAGAAATCTATCTAGCGCCTTCTTAAATATATTCAGTGACTTGGCCTCCACAGCCTTCTGTGGTAGAGAATTCCACAGGTTCACCATCCTCTAAGTGAAGAAATTTCTCCTCATCTCAGTGCTAAATGTCCTAACCTCTATCCTGAGACTGTGACCCCTTGTTCTAGATCCCCCAGCCAGGGGAAACATCCTCCCTGCATTCAGTCTGTCTCGCCCTGTCAAAATGTTATACATTTCAATGAGATCCCCTCTCATTCTTCTAAACTCTAGTGAATACAGGCCAAGTCGACCCAATCTCTCCTCATACGACAGTCCTGCCACCCCAAACACAATTACAACAGCCTAGGTACCCTTTTTAACAGTGTGGTAAGTCTTAATTGTTGCCAAACCACCTCTCTGGCACTGAAAATTAACTTTTACAGGAGTGGAGTCTCATTGCTTCAGCTTTTTATTGTTGGATATTTTTAAAAATACTTAAATTAATTTTATTTACTTTTACTTTCTGTCTCTTTTTTTCTCGCTTTCTTAATGCAATCTTTCTTTCGGTACCTGATTTGATATTGAATTCACTAATCTAACTTACACTTCTTTGTTCAGACTTTGCGCTGATCATTTAACAATCCTTCAATCTGATTGGTTAAGGAGATACACAGTTGCTTGCTCTGTTTACTTAGATCCCAGGTGCCCTATAGAGGGCACCGCTCTGTTTCCATCTCACACTTACAACAACTTACAGTGCAAAATCTCATGGAAATTAAACAGGCAAGGATAAGTCTAACTAATGGCGGGCGCCATTCGTTGACTGGCTACAGCAAAATCTGGGCCAATATGATTGAATTTGATATTTGTTTTGCGAGGGAGAGTCACAAACTAAGGTTTTAAATTTAAGTAGGGCAAACTTCAAAGGATGAGAAATGAATTGACCACAGTAAACTGGGCTCAACTGTTAATGGGTAAACTACAGCCATACAGTGGAAGTATTCAAAGAAGTATTTGGTACAATACAAAACCAATACATGAAAGGCAAACACTCCACTTATGCAGTTAAGTAACTATGATCAACAAATGAGGTAAGAGACAGTATCAAGCTAAATGAAAAGGCTTACAAAAATGCAAGGAAAAGGGGAAATCCAGCAAATTGGGAGAGCTATAAAAAGCAACAAAGGGATACAAAGAAAGTAATGAGGTGCAAAAAGGGACAATGAAAAAATATTTGGAAGGGATATAAAAGCTAACAGTAAAAGTTTTTATATAAATATATTAACAGAGAGTGGTAAAAGGGAATGTGGGCCCATTAAAGACAGATGCAGGTGAGACTATGACGGACAATAAGGAAATGGCAGACTTGTTAAATTAATACTTTGTATCCATTTTCACAGTAGAGGAAGAGGACAAAATAATAGCAGTACAATGGAACCTAAAATAAGTCAGTGGGAGGAACTTATTGGATACGTAAAATAAATGGTAATGGAGAAAATAATAGGACTTAAGGTAGACAAATCTCCAGGACCTGATGGTTTCCATCCTGGTGTATGAAAATAAACAGGTGAGGAAATTGTAGATATGTTAGTCTTAATTTTGAATTGTGCCTTTGGATTTGAAAATTGCAAATGTCATTTCATTATTTAAGAAAGGAGGGAGGGATAAACCAGGAAATTACAAATCTTCCAGTTTAATATTAGTTGTTGGCGAGTTATTAGAATCTATCATCAGTGACAAAGTGAAGACTTGAACAAGTATGAGCTGATCAAAGAGAGTCAGCATGGATCTGTGTCTGAATAATCTAGTTGATTGGCCGAATGTAACAAGTGGTGTTCCCCAGGGATCTGTACTGGGGCCTCAGTTTTTCTCCATATATATCAATGACTTGGATGAAGGAATAGAGAGTTGTAAATCCAATATTTTCTTAATGATGAGAGACTAGGAACTATGGAGGAGCAAAGGGATTTGGGTGTCCAGGTACACAAGTCACTAAAAGCTAGTGCACATTTACAAACAGTAATCAAAATGGCTAATGGAACTTTGGCCTTCAACTCAATGCAGCTGAAATACAAAGGGGAGGAAGTTTGCTTCATTTGTAAAGAGCCTTTGTCAGACTCACCTGGAGTACTGGTTTGGGCAAGGATATATTGGCCTCGGAGGGGGATACAGAGATTTGCCAAAATGATACCAGGGCTTAAAGGGTTAAATTATGAGGACAGGTTGCATGGGTACAGGTACACAGAACTACATGTGTCATTTGGGATGAGGGAAAGTTCTACACTGTTTTTAGGCTGATGCTAACCCACAGTTCAAAAACATAAAACACAGAAATCGAGAGACAGTGGTAAGTACACAGATGTCTTCGTTTAGAACACAATATATTATATATATATATATATATGGGGCAATTCAGCACAGCATACTTACCCTTTAAGCACTGGTCACAGTTTATAGCCAAATTACTTAGCCCAGTGCCAGAAGTTAGTGTCTGTGGATAAGAGAATAGAGCAACAACAAAATACAAGTAAAAAGACAAATCAGAAATACAAACAGGACATTATAGGCATCAGTTAGAATTATTATAAGTATAAAATCTCTGAGCAAAAAGTTACTTTTTAGATAGTAGAAATGTCAGTTGATACTAGTACTTGTTTGCTTGAGCCATAATTGTTTTGTTCTTCTGTATTATGGTAATATAGTACTGACTCATAGAACCACAAAAGATTACAACACATAAAGAGGCTTTTTAGCTCATTATGCTTGTGTTCTTTGCTAGAGCAATCCTAACTAATCCCATTACAGTGCTCTCTCCCTACAGCGATGTGACTGTCTTATTCTGTTTCATATATTTCACTCATTTTTATTTTCATCACAGTTTTACATTATTTTTTCTTCTCATCACCCTACTCACCTGATTCCATGATTGATCTTCTGTTACCAATGGAAAACTGGTGCGGGCATATGACTGACATTTTGAATTTCCCTCCCTGCTTGGGGAGGTTCCATTATGATCACGAACTCACCACGTATAGAAGTGGGCAGGTGAGCTCTCATCTTCTGTCATGCCACACTGAAATATGTTAGTACTTAGACTTAACAAATCACTCAATCATGACTTGTAAAAAGAACAAATTGAATATTACAAAACTCACTGGGAATTACAAAAACAGCTGGGATTATAACATACAAACATACGAAATTGATGGGCAGAAAAAGACTAGCAGGCCCCTCAAGCTTGCCCCATATGATGATCAGACCATCATGGCTAAACATTTCTTCCCTCCCCCCACCCCCTCCACCTCACACCCACCACCACAGCTATATAATCTCCTGGCCAAAGTAAGCAGATAAAAATGCTGTTCCTTGAGAGAAATTATTTTTTTTTATTATTCATGGCATGTGGGCATCGCTGGCAAGGCCAGCATTTATTGCCCATCCCTAATTGGCCTTGAGAAGGTGGTGGTAAGCTGCCTTCTTGAACAGTTGCAGTCTGTGTGGTGAAGGTTCTCCCACAGTGCCGTTAGGTAGGAAGTTCCAGGATTTTGATCCCAGCGACGATGAAGGAACAGCGATATATTTCCAAGTCGGGATGGTGTGTGACTTGGAGGGGAACGTGCAAGTGGTGGAGTTCCTATGCACCTGCTGCCCTTGTCCTTCTAGGTGGTAGAGGTTGCATGCTTGGGAGGTGCTGCTGAAGAAGCCTTGGCGAGTTATATGAAATTATATATATGAAATTTTGAAAGTATTCTGGCATGAGGTTGTCCTTCATTGATTCCATAGATGGTCTATTCAATAACAAGAATACTGTATATTCTCGGCATTTCACATTTTATACATTCTTGTATATAAAATTTTAAAAGTGCAATCACGGTGATTGGCAAACATCATCGAGAGGGGCAGTGAACTTCTGGCTAAATTATTCTTTATTATTGCTAATTATCAAAAATCATTACACTTGGCACAGATATATCAGTGTTATTTTTTTCTCCCAGTGTCCCTGATTTCACTAGATACATGTCCCACAGTCAAGACAGCGGGCAACCAGGACATTGCCAATACACTAGAAGACATGTAACAGCAGTGCAGGAGTGGCTCTCCTTGCAGGGGCCTGAATGACCTCTGACTGATGCCTCTCCACAGATGAGAACAGGGACACAGCAGAGTGATGGATCAAATGTTCATCTCTCATGCCCATGCTGCAATGCGCAGTTTGGTGTACCACCTATAGATAGCAACATGAAATACGATTTAAATGTACAAACAGTGAAGGAATATGTAGTATGACTAAACAATACTTTCTACACAGGGGGTTCATTACACCCTCTCCTGGCCTGTAACAAACAATATTTACATCAGTAATCTACAAGGCAGATACATGGTATCTAATTTACAATGAAATAAAGTAATATAATTCTGCGGTAGATACATTTTATCAGCCGATTTAGAATACATGGCCACCGGAAAAGTAACAATATAAATGCTCTTGCATACAGCAAATCAAAACATTGAAATGAAGGTTAGGGATTCGCAAAACTGTTCCATTTTATTCTGCATGCGTCCTGGTAGATTTGTTTGGCTCACACTCTGTAGTGCAGACATATTTCACCATGGGGCACATAAATGAATTATTCTACTTTTGCATAGTTCCTTACAGTGAGCTGTGAAGGAAACACACAAGTCAACATAATCATAGTGCCATCTGGATTTAGTACTCCACAGAGAAACAAAGTACTGACAGCATGTAGGATAAAATAACTTATATGTGGCACCAATGGGTCAGGTGACTAAAAATGCCTTTGTGACTTTCCCATTTCTAAAATGGCAGTCCCAATGCCCACCTATACAATGATAATAATTAGCAAATTAATATTTTCTTGGCAGGTGTCTCGTTATGCTACAGAATAGGACCGTGCCTTGAGGTGCAACACATCTGCACCCATTTAAAAGAACACTAACAAAAGAGAATTTATCTTGCTTAGTGGCTTAGCAGAAAGTCTCTGAGTTCTAAATAAAGGCTTTCAACTCTGTCGTCAGCCATACGTAGTTAGTGAATCATATCAACACAATATACGTGGGGTGGACGGGCTCCCCCGAAAGAGCGCAGGATTCTCATGGAAAAAGCGGGACGCCAATAATACAGCACTATGGAATCAATTACGGGGGCATTCGAGAAATCTCCCGATTTTCCATTTGGCCAGTTCCTCCGCCCCCGTATACACAGAATATATGAATACATTTACTCAACAAATAGAATAGGTTTCATTAATCCTCTATGAAGGCTTCTCAGTTAACAAGCATACATCTGGAAATAGATGCAAGATATTTACAAAAACGTAAAACTTAAAAGGTAAAATTTGCAGGGTATGAGGAAAGAGCAGGGGAGCGGGACGAATTGGTTAGCTCTTTCAAAGAGTCGGTACTGGCATGATGGGCTGAATGGCCTCCTTCTGTGCTGTATGATTCTATGAAAAACCTCTCTGTTTACTTTGCTGTGCTCCACACTAATGTTGAAACATATATCCTGCTGCATATTGATGACCCTGATGCCCAGTTCACTACCCCTACCAACCTAATGCCCTTGATAACCCAACATACTTCTGCTCAGCCTCTGCAGCCTGTTCCTATTTAACACTTAGGGCCCGATATTAGGAGGGAGGCTGATTGCCAGAGTGGGGTTGACTGGGCGTGTGAGTAACCCGCCCAGTAAAATCGGTGGGTTCCCCACGCGATCGTAAGTAAATTGAAGCCACTTACCTTGGCTTCAGGGTTTCACGTTGGAAAGCTGCGCAGCGGGCGGACTGCACACCCACATCATAGGTTGTCAGCTGGAGGAGCCCTATTTAAAGGGGCAGTCCTCCACTGACTGATGCTGCAGAAAGAAGCCAAAATTACAGCATGGAGCAGCCCAGGGGGAAGGCTGCTCCCAGGTTTAATGATGTTTCACTCCAGGTCCTACTGGATGGGGTGAGGAGGAGGGGGAGGAGAGATCTTCTCTCCGGCAGACGGGAGGAAGTGGCCTGCCTCTGCCACCACGAAGGCCTGGCTCGAGGTGGCAGAGGAGGACACCTGCACCACCAACATATCACGCACCTGCATACGTGGCTTGAGAAATGGTGCAAGAGGGAGGGATTCAAATTCCTGGGCCATTGGAACCGGTTCTGGGGGAGGTGGGACCAGTACAAATTGGACGGTCTGTATCTGGGCAGGACTGGAACCAATGTCCTAGGGGGAGTGTTTGCTAGTGCTGTTGGGGAGGGTTTAAACTAATGTGGCAGGGGGATGGGAACCGATGCAGGAAGTCAGTGGGAAGTAAAGTGGTGACAGAAACAAAAGGCAGTAAGGGAGAGTGTACAGAACATGACCGGACAGATGGCCTGAGAAAGCAGGGCAAAGACCAAGGGAAGTCCAGATTAAACTGCATTTATTTCAATGCAAGAAGTCTGATGGGCAAGGCAGATGAACTCAGGGCATGGATGGGTACATGGGACTGGGATGTTATAGCTATTACTGAAACATGGCTAAGGGAAGGGCAGGACTGGCAGCTCAATGTTCCAGGGTACAGATGCTATAGGAAAGATAGAGCAGGAGGTAAGAGAGGAGGAGGAGTTGCGTTCTTGATTAGGGAGAACATCACGGCAGTAGTGAGAGGGGATATATCCGAGGGTTCGTCCACTGAGTCTATATGGGTAGAACTGAAAAATAAGGGGAGAGATCACTTTGATAGGATTGTACTACAGACCCCCAAATAGTCAACGGGAAATTGAGGAGCAAATATGTAAGGAGATTACAGAGAGCTGCAAGAAAAATAGGGTGGTAATAGTAGGGGACTTTAACTTTCCCAACATTGACTGGGACAGCCAAAGCATTAGGGGCTTGGATGGAGAGAAATTAGTTGAGTGTGTTCAGGAGGAATTTCTCATTCAGTATGTGGATGGCCCGACTAGAGAGAGGGCAAAACTTGACCTCCTCTTGGGAAATAAGGAAGGGCAGGTGACAGAAGTGTTAGTGAGGGATCACTTTGGGACCAGTGATCATAATTCCATTAGTTTTAAGATAGCTATGGAGAATGATAGGTCTGGCCCAAAAGTTAAAATTCTAAATTGGGGAAAGGCCAATTTTGATGGTATTAGACAGGAACTTTCAGAAGTTGATTGGGAGAGTCTGTTGGCAGGCAAAGGGACGTCTGGTAAGTGGGAGGCTTTCAAAAGTGTGTTAACCAGGGTTCAGGGTAAGCACATTCCTTATAAAGTGAAGGGCAAGGCTGGTAGAAGTAGGGAACCTTGGATGACTCGGGAGATTGAGGCCCTAGTCAGAAAGAAGAAGGAGGCATATGACATGCATAGACAGTTGGGATCAAGTGGATCCCTTGAAGAGTATAGAGATTGCCGGAGTAGAGTTAAGAGAGAAATCAGGAGGGCAAAAAGGGGACATGAGATTGCTTTGGCAGATAAGGCAAAGGAGAATCCAAAGATCTTCTACAAATACATAAAGGGCAAAAGAGTAACTAGGGAGAGAGTAGGGCCTCTTAAGGATCAACAAGGTCATCTATGTGCGGAACCACAAGAGATGGGTGAGATCCTGAATGAATATTTCACATCGGTATTTATGGTGGAGAAAGGCATGGATGTTAGGGAACTTGGGGAAATAAATAGTGATGTCTTGAGGAGTGTACATATTACAGAGAGGGAGGTGTTGGAAGTCTTAACGCGCATCAAGGTAGATAAATCTCTGGGACCTGATGAAATGTATCCCAGGACGTTATGGGAGGTTAGGGAGGAAATTGCGGGTCCCCTAGCAGAGATATTTCAATCATCGACAGCTACAGGTGAGGTGCCTGAAGATTGGAGGGTAGCAAATGTTGTGCCTTTGTTTATGAAGGGCGGCAGGGAAAAGCCTGGGAACTACAGACCGGTGAGCCTGACATCTGTAGTGGGTAAGTTGTTAGAGGGTATTCTGAGAGACAGGATCTACGGGCATTTGGAGAGGCAGGGACTGATTAGGAACAGTCAGCATGGTTTTGTGAGAGGAAAATCATGTCTCACGAATTTGATTGAGTTTTTTGAAGGGGTAACCAAGAAGATAGATGAGGGCTGTGCAGTAGACGTGGTCTACATGGACTTCAGCAAAGCCTTTGACAAGGTACCGCATGGTAGGTTGTTATATAAGGTTAAATCTCATGGGATCCAAGGTGAGGTAGCCAAATGGATACAAAATTGGCTTGACGACAGAAGGTGGTTGTAGAGGGTTGTTTTTCAAACTGGAGGCCTGTGTCCAGCGGTGTGCCTCAGGGATCGGTGCTGGGTCCGCTGTTATTTGTTATTTATATTAATGATTTGGATGAGAATTTAGGAGGCATGGTTAGTAAGTTTGCAGATGACACCAAGATTGGTGGCATTGTGGACAGTGAAGAAGGTTATCTAGGATTGCAACGGGACCTTGATAAATTGGGCCAGTGGGCCTATGAATGGCAGATGGAGTTTAATTTAGATAAATGTGAGGTGATGCATTTTGGTAGATCGAATTGGGCCAGGACCTACTCCATTAATGGTAGGGCATTGGGGAGAGTTATAGAACAAAGAGATCTAGGAGTACAGGTTCATAGCTCCTTGAAAGTGGAGTCACAGGTGGATAGGGTGGTGAAGAAGGCATTCGGCATGCTTGGTTTCATTGGTCAGAACATTGAATGCAGGAGTTGTGATGTCTTGTGGAAGTTGTACAGGACATTGGAAAGGCCACACTTGGAATACTGTGTACAGATCTGGTCACCCTATTATAGAAAGGATATTATTAAACTAGGAAGAGTGCAGAAAAGATTTACTAGGATGCTACCGGGACTTGATGGTTTGACTTATAGGGAGAGGTTAGATAGACTGGGACTTTTTTCCCTGGAGAGTAGGAGGTTAAGGGGTGATCTTATAGAAGTCTATAAAATAATGAGGGGCATAGATAAGGTAGATAGTCAAAATCTTTTCCCAAAGGTCGAGGAGTCTATAACGAGGGGGCATAGATTTAAGGTGAGAGGGGAGAGATACAAAAGGGTCCAGAGGGGCAATTTTTTCACTCAAAGGGTGGTGAGTGTCTGGAACGAGCTGCCAGAGGCAGTAGTAGAGGCGGGTACAATTTTGTCTTTTAAAAAGCATTTGGACAGTTACATGGGTAAGATGGGTATAGAGGGATATGGGCCAAGTGCAGGCAATTGGGACTAGCTTAGTGGTATAAACTGGGCGACATGGACATGTTGGGCCGAAGGGCCTATTTCCATGTTGTAACTTCTATGATTCTATGATACAGTGCAGGAGGCGCTGCAATGACCTAAGTAGGTCAGCCGAAATGAGTACGCTCATTCCCCTACACTCCGTTTGCCACATCACCACCCTCACCCCACATCTCCTTCTGCACTGCCAACACTACTCTGTCACATCACTCCTCACACCCACTCAAACCTCATCCTCATCTTACCTGCACTTACTCACCTCACCAGTACTCATCCCACCACTACCACTCAACCCAATCCTCATACAATCTCATGGCTCTATCTCATACTCACCCTCTGATGCATCTCTTTCACAGTCAGCCTCACCCAACCTGCCACTACCTGTGCTGCAGCCACAGGGCATGCATCACATATGTGTAGTAGGAAGCGTAAGGCAAACGTGTCGTGAGCATGAAGGGGATGCACAAGGGTGTTTGAGGGTTTGTCATGGTTTTTACTTATATTTGATTTCTGATCAACTCACATTACATTTTATATTGTCAGCACTACTACCACGTCTTGTCCATTCTTGACTGGCTTGTGCAATAATGCCCTTTCATGAGGTTCTCCATGAACACCCTTGATGCCACCCATTGGGTCACCCTACAGTGGGTGTATGTGTAGTTGCACGACTACTTTGTGCTGGTGCGTGTTGCGCAGCACTGTGTTGTGTTGCTCCATGTGGGGGAGGTGGACGGCGTGTCTGGTGATGTTGCTCGTCCTCCAATGGAGTGATGAATGCAGCAATGGGTTGCATTAGGGTTAGGGTTAACCCTAACCCTAACCCCCACATCCTGACAGTGTGAGTGTGAGGGGGTCCGCAAAGTAGGTAAATGTGTTTGTACCGCATAGTTTAGGGTATGATTTAATAATTTGGAGTGTGGAGACAACGGTGTGGCAGGCAAAACTTTGTCTGAGGTGACAGAGTGCCCTGCTGCAATAAATGAAGGTTTACCCCGCACCTGTTAAATGGACCTTTGCAGCTGCCACTGGCTGCTGGCTGCAACACGTCTGTTTAAACAGGGAGTGTTTCCCCCAGCATGGGAAACATGCTCTGCGTAGTCCAAAATCCGAATCCTCCTAAAATTTCCAACTAATGAGGTCTGTAAACGACCTCAAGTACCCAGATAATGATCTTAAGTGGGATCCCGCCGGCTTTGATTGCCGGTGGGAGTCCCGCATGCGGGGGCTGCGTGCACACCGATTCGCGTCATTGGGGAACACGGAAGTGGGCGGGTTGGAGCCGGGCTCCGGACCCGCTCCAGGAATCCCCAATTTTAGGAGCCCCTCCTGCCACGAACGCACCCGCTCGGCCATCCGAAAATTGGCCTCTTAGTAGAATGTAGTTATTTTATTTAAGGAGCATGTATGAGTTGTATATGCAGGCACAATGCTGAGTTGGCCCTACTATTCATTTTCACATGCTTGTAAAATTCACAGGATGCCGCTTATGGATTCAATTCTCTCTTTACATAATGCAAGCTACTTGAGATTTTTCTTTTACATTAAAGGCACTATATAAATGCAGGTTGTTGCTGTTGTTGTTGATATCTAAAAAGGGAGAATTGTGCCTTACATGTTTGTCTTAACTATTTATTCTGTGCATTCAACAATTTTTCAAGATCTCACCAGTCTATCTTTTGCCCTCTCTTACCCTCTTTCACAAACTGATGAAATTGCAACACTAACATCATAAAGATAACAAAAAACCTTTTGGACTTCAAAATAGAAAAATGGTAGGAAAAAAAGAAAGACTGCAGGCACAATGACAAAAAAGGATGAGGTATTTGTGTGTATGTTTGTGTCTGTGTGTCTTTCCTTCTCAGCCACGGAATCTCCTTTCTATTCAACTGTTTCTTTATTTTTCCCACCTTCCTCTATCTTATCCTTTTTTTTATTTGTTCATGGGATGTGGGTGTCGCTGGCGAGGCCGGCATTTATTGCCCATCCCTAATTACCTTGAGAAGGTGGCGGTGAGCTGCCTTCTTAAACCGCTGCAGTCCGTGTGGTGAAGGTTCTCCCACAGTGCTGTTAGGAAGGGAGTTCCAGGATTTTGACCCAGCGATGATGAAGGAATGGCGATATATTTCTAAGTCGGGATGGTGTGTGACTTGGAGGGTAACGTGCAGGTGGTGTTGTTCCCATGTACCTGCTGCTCTTGTCCTTCTAGGTGGTAGAGGTCGCGGGTTTGGGAGGTGCTGTCGAAGAAGCCTTGGCGAGTTGCTGCAGTGCATCCTGTGGATGGTACACACTGCAGCCACTGTGCGCCGGTGGTGAAGGGAGTAAATGTTTAGGGTGGTGGATGGGTTGCCAATCAAGCGGGCTGCTTTGTCCTGGATGGTGTCGAGTTTCTTGATGTCAAGGGCAGTCACTCTCACCTCACCTCTGGAATTCAGCTCTTTTGTCCATGTTTGGACCAAGGCTGTAATCCCTTCATATTGCTAGCTTCTTTTTCCCTGTCTGTTTCTGATTTCCATCTTGTATTACTTTGTACTTTCTCTTATACTTTCTCATATTAGCTCACTGACTTTCACACTCACCTACACTCACTTACAGCCTATAGTAATCCCCCTTCTTGGTCATACACCCTACAGACCTGCTCTCTCATATAGAATCTATGTTATCCCCATTCTCACTCTCTCACATAGCTTTTATTAGCTTGATTTGCCCTCGCTCTCGCTCTCTCTCTGTTACACAGCTCTGTGTTGTCACACATAGACTGTATTAGTTCTTCTGTGCATTACCCATTACTGGTTTCATTGTTCCTGTTTGTGTGTCTAAGATTTTGCACTCTCTCAAACTAACCTAGCAAATAGGCCATGCTTTTTCAGACATCACTAAAAATAGCAGCAACTATGTTAGTATTATGCAGTTTAATCTAAAAAAAAATAATTTATCCTTGTTACTTAATATAAAATTATTAATCACAAAACATTTTATAAATTAAGGCCAAAAAAGTTTTAAATATGTGTTTTTTTGCTGCTATAGGCATTTTGCAGCGACTTGTTGATACAAATAAATCTGATAGCAGTAACGCAATTATAGCGCCTCGGTACATTTAGTACATCACAAATGTTGCTCTTAACACTTAGATATCTTTTGTGAGTCACTGTATTATGTTCATTTCCCATTAATTCTGCAAATGAAACCCCCCTTAACTCTTAAAACAAAATCAGAAATAGCTGGAAATACTCAGCATATCAGGCAGCCTTTGTGGGAAAACAAAAGTCAGTCAGTCGATGTTTCAAGTCTAAAGATCCTTCCTCAGGACTGCTTCTCAACTCTTGCTGACCTCCTTTATATCTATTGCATTTGCTTTCCCAGGAAACATTGCACATAACTTTCAAAATATTCCATTATCCTGAGTAATCTCTGTGGTGTCCGATGCTTTTTTTGTCAATGAGCTTTGACAGGTTGATGTCAGAAGCCATGGAAGCAGAAGAGTCATTTTTAAAAAATCTGATCAGCTGTTGGTTGGGGCAAAGAACTGGCCAAGTTTATAAATGTCAGAAGTCAAACATCAGGTTCTGCTTATTGACCTCGCAATGCTTTCAGTGAAAGTTCATATCCCAGAAACATGGCTGCACTCATAGGGAATCCACGAATAGCATTCACAGCTGTTCCTTTAAAAAATACCTAGTGAATAAAACAAAAAATTTTAATATCTCCCCCACACAGTAATCGTTAAATATACATATATTCATTTATTTAGTTATTTTTAATGGTGAACTTATTTCTCCTTCTCTTGTGATTGCCATATTCCCAACCGAAAGAATTGGCAAACAAACTGCTCCATATTGAAGCATGAAAAGTGACAGTGAAAGATGTCCCCCTCCGATGATACCTCTTTGTAGAGACCCACCCGGCCAACAAACGATATTCGCTCAGAGTGATGCAGCAGGGATTGGGAACTCATCACGCAGGGGACTGCAGCCATGTTTCTGAGCTACAAAATTCAGTATGGTACGTTTGGTGCTCAAACCCATCATGCAAGCCTAAAACATGTACTTTGATTTTGATTGCTTCATTTCATCTTCAATGTACACATTTTTAAAAAAATTCCCACCCTCTGGGAGGAATCCTTACTTAAAGCACTGTACTCCCTACCCTCTCTCCCAAGAAACCTGACATTTCAGCTCAGGTGGAGATGTAATCACAGCTTAGGGAGTACCTTCACCACACGGGCTGCAGCAGTACAACAAGGCAGCTCACCATCACCTTCTCAAGGGATGGGTAATAAATTCTGGCCTTGCTAGTGACACACACATCCCAAGAATTAACTTTTTAAAAAGTTCCATCACAAAGTGGCTTAAACTCACACAATAGGGATTGACTTTATTTTTATTTCCTGATTGCTGACAGGGAGCTGGCATTCATTTTCTATCCTGGAACTGGGCAAACACAAAGCGGTAAATTTTAACGGGGAGTGGGAATAGTGTGGGGGAAGAGGGATTTCCAGATGGAAAACCCGGAAGTATGGGTTTCCTGGTCGTCCTTACGATTTTGATGTAAAGATGTCATTCAATTTTTTTCAGTAGGTTTCCTCCCCAACAACCAGCCAGATTGACAGGCTGTCAGTCGGATGGGAGAGCAGCGAGGGAGCAGATGCCAGCAGGTAAGTCTGACATTGGGGGGACCGGTCATCTGGGGGGATCGGTCATGGGAGGTGGGGGGGGGCGGTCGGTCATCGGGGGGGTCGGTCATCGGGGCCGTCGTCGAGGGGTCAGTCATCAGGGGCTGAGTCATGGGGGGGGTTGACATCGGGGTGGTTGGAGCTCGTGGGGGGGGGGGGTCAGAGATCGTGGGGGGAGTGTCAGACATTGGGGGGGGGGTCGGAGATCGTTGAGGGAAGGTCAGACATTGCGGGGGAGGTCGGTCGATCACGCATGTGGGGTCACGGCAGTTAAGCTTGTTGGGCCTGGAGGAAACACTCCTGCTCCTTCTGGCCCACAAGTAATGCAATAAAGGCAGTCACCTGTTGATCCGGGCCTTCTCACCTCCTCTTACTGGCATGAAGCAGAAGGCCCGGGAATCCCGGCCCCCAGGAGTTAAAAATAAAAAACCTATTAAAATGGAGGCCCACAGCCTCCTTAAAAGATTTTACTGACCGGCCCGCCTCCTGAGAGCGGGTTGGTCACCCGCCCCTCGACCCACCTCCGTTAAAACCGGAAATGGGCAGGTTGGGGTTGGGTTTTACTTTTTTTTACAATTTTTACCTTCCTACCCACCCCCAACCCACCCGCTCGTGGGGTTAAAATTTACCCCACAGTCTTTGCTGGTTTGACTCAGATTTGGCACAATTAAGTTTTTTTTTTAAAAGTTCCATTCGCCTCCCCTTTCCCCAAACAATGACAAACTGAGAGCAGCCGTTAGTTTGTCAGACCCTTGTGTTTTGGTTTGGAGTTTGGCTTGAGAGAGTGGCTGGTGGGTCAACGCTGCTGAGGATCATAAGCTAAGTTGTGCTTTTTTACCCACACGTCAGCCATTTTAGTTGCTTTTTGCATATTTTCGGTACTTACCAAGATGAGGGATCCCAACGTTTAAGATTAAAACATTCTTGCATCCAGATTGAGTGCATCGTGAGTTAGATGCAATATATAGACAGTTTTACTCTGCATGCAAACCTTGCTAAGCTTGATGTGGGTGTTCTTAAGCACAGTTTATAAGCACTTTTATGCTGAATCCAGCTTGTGCTGTACCTGACCTGACCTAAGTATAAAAATGTTAACTCCTCTACCTTAAAAAAACAGGGCTTAACTTGTTTAAAATTCTGTTTCACTGCAAAATGATTCAACGCAGTATATTTCTTAATTTCTGCATTTCTTTGGCAAGTCACTTACTTTCAGTCCTTCCTTTTGGTAACTCTGTTGAATACAATGTATGATCCCCTTGTATCTGGTCTCGCTGACTCCATCAGCTTGAAGACGGCTTTTGACAACATCCATGGGAGTCGCGGTACTCCATGAAATTGTTCCTAAAAACACAAATTTAAACAGTCAATATTCAGCACTAACCAATCCTGCACCAAAAAACAGTAATTCTGTATCACAGAAGTGACAGTGTAATCTACTGAGTGTCTGCACACAGTCACATGGTTAGCAGCTGGTGCCCATACACTAAAAATGTAACAGGCAGAGCTCAGGAAGTTGCAGTTTCGTAAACAGGTCAACCAGTTCAACTAAGGGTTTAAAACTTGTGATTGGCACAAAGCAGTTTTTTTTTAAAAGGATATATCATATTTTAACCACTTTCCCTTGCTGGAGTCCCCCTCTTGCCAGTGCAACATAATGGGCCAGAATTTGCTTTCAAAATAATGGCGCTCGCCGTTATTTATGCGCAAATGCTACAGTAACTTTAGGTGAGGAGCAGATGTGTGGTTAAACGCGGATATCCAAAATTTGCTGTTCGAAATGCGCCACTCCGCCATTAGCCTTGCGAAAATGGCATTTTGCTGTCTGCCTCACCATTGAAATGCATTGAACGCCGTGAAGTTGATGTATTTGCATGGTAGGTACGAACTAATCTTGCCACAAAAAGTCTTGTCCATTTCAGTCTAAGTACCCTTTTATCGATGTGATAAGTGTTAATTACTGCCAGTCAACCTCTCTGGCACTGAATATTAACTATTACAATTATGCAGTCTCATTCCTTCAGGTTTTAATTGTTGGAGATTTTAAAAATGTAAAATTTAAATTTCTTTTTAACTTTTTCTTTCTGTTTCTTTTTCATCTCCCTCTTAATCCATTCTTTCTTTCCCTCTCTTTATTTCTCTTTCTATACCCAATTTGACATTGAATTCACCCACTCTAATTTACACTTCCTTCTCAGTCCTTGCGCTGTTAATTTCACAATCCTTCAATCTGATTGATTAAGGAGAAACACAGTTACTTGCCCTGTTCACTCAGGTCCAAGATGCCCTGTTTCCCTCACTGCGATGTTATCAGCTCACACTTTCAGCAACTTGCCACGCAAAAAATTTAAAAACCTAAACGTGCAAGGGCAAGTCTAATTAATGGCAGATGCCATTAGATGCCCTGTCACAGCAAATTATGGCCCATTATATCGACCACCTACTGAAGGCTTCTATCAGTGCTGCTATTACTGGCTGCCAGGAAAATGAGAGACATGGGATGATTCTTCCTCTGATTTTTCTTACTTCCTTCAATGGAAGTGTTCGATCACCAGTTGCCACCTCTTCACAACATCATGGTCTCTGACTTTTTTCATCCTTGGGGATGTCTTGCACTATAGGCCTTAAACCTTCACCAAGGATTTTTATAAAAAGTGGCAATCAGGGAGGGCCCTGCATAATTTTTCTGTTTAATTTCTAAAATAATATACTATAAAAGGGCATTTTAACACTGCAGATTAGAAGTTTACAACATGGAAACAGGCCCTTCGGCCCAACATGTCCATGTCGCCCAGTTTATACCACTAAGCTAGTCCCAATTGCCTGCACTTGGCCCATATCCCTCTATACCCATCTTACCCATGTAACTGTCCAAATGCTTTTTAAAAGACAAAATTGTACCCGCCTCTACTACTGCCTCTGGCAGCTCGTTCCAGACACTCACCACCCTTTGAGTGAAAAAATTGCCCCTCTGGACCCTTTTGTATCTCTCCCCTCTCACCTTAAATCTATGCCCCCTCGTTATAGACTCCCCTACCTTTGGGAAAAGATTTTGACTATCTACCTTATCTATGCCCCTCATTATTTTATAGACTTCTATAAGATCACCCCTTAACCTCCTACTCTCCAGGGAAAAAAGTCTCAGTCCATCCAACCTTTCCCTATAAGTGAAACCATCAAGTCCCGGTAGCATCCTAGTAAATCTTTTCTGCACTCTTCCTAGTTTAATAATATCCTTTCTATAATAGGGTGACCAGAACTGTACACAGTATTCCAAGTGTGGCCTTACTAATGTCTTGTACAACTTCAACAAGACATCCCAACTCCTGTATTCAATGTTCTGACCAATGAAACCAAGCATGCTGAATGCCTTCTTCACCACCCTATCCACCTGTGACTCCACTTTCAAGGAGCTATGAACATGTACTCCTAGATCTCTTTGTTCTATAACTCTCCCCAACGCCCTACCATTAACGGAGTAGGTCCTGGCCCGATTCGATCTACCAAAATGCATCACCTCACATTTATCTAAATTAAACTCCATCTGCCATTCATCGGCCCACTGGCCCAATTTATCGAGATCCCGTTGCAATCCTAGATAACCTTCTTCGCTGTCCACAATGCCACCAATCTTGGTTTCATCTGCAAACTTACTAACCATGCCTCCTAAATTCTCATCCAAATCATTAATATAAATAACAAATAACAGCGGACCCAGCACCGATCCCTGAGGCACACCGCTGGTCACAGGCCTCCAGTTTGAAAAACAACCCTCTACAACCACCCTCTGTCTTCTGTCGTCAATCCAATTTTGTATCCAATTGGCTACCTCACCTTGGATCCCGCGAGATTTAACCTTATGTAACAACCTACCATGCGGTACCTTGTCAAAGGCTTTGCTAAAGTCCATGTAGACCACGTCTACTGCACAGCCCTCATCTATTTTCTTGGTTACCCCTTCAAAAAACTCAATCAAATTCGTGAGACATGATTTTCCTCTCACAAAACCATGCTGACTGTTCCGAATCAGTCCCTGCCTCTCCAAATGCCTGTAGATCCTGTCTCTCAGAATACCCTCTAACAACTTACCCACTACAGATGTCAGGCTCACCGGTCTGTAGTTCCCAGGCTTTTCCCTGCCGCACTTCTTAAACAAAGGCACAACATTTGCTACCCTCCAATCTTCAGGCACCTCACTTGTAGCTGTCGATGATTCAAATATCTCTGCTAGGGGACCCGCAATTTCCTCCCATAACGTCCTGGGATACATTTCATCAGGTCCCGGAGATTTATCTACCTTGATGCGCGTTAAGACTTCCAGCACCTCCCTCTCTGTAATATGTACACTCCTCAAGACATCACTATTTATTTCCCCAAGTTCCCTAACATCCATGCTTTTCTCAACCGTAAATACCGATGTGAAATATTCATTTAGGATCTCACCCATCTCTTGTGGTTCCGCACATAGATGACCTTGTTGATCCTTAAGAGGCCCTACTCTCTCCCTAGTTACTCTTTTGCCCTTTATGTATTTGTAGAAGCTCTTTGGATTCTCCTTTGCCTTATCTGCCAAAGCAATCTCATGTCCCCTTTTTGCCCTCCTGATTTCTCTCTTAACTCTACTCCGGCAATCTCTATACTCTTCAAGGGATCCACTTGATCCCAACTGTCTATGCATGTCATATGCCTCCTTCTTCTTTTTGACTAGGGCCACAATCTCCCGAGTCATCCAAGGTTCCCTACTTCTACCAGCCTTGCCCTTCACTTTATAAGGAATGTGCTTACCCTGAACCCTGGTTAACACACTTTTGAAAGCCTCCCACTTACCAGACGTCCCTTTGCCTGCCAACAGACTCTCCCAATCAACTTCTGAAAGTTCCTGTCTAATACCATCAAAATTGGCCTTTCCCCAATTTAGAATTTTAACTTTTGGGCCAGACCTATCATTCTCCATAGCTATCTTAAAACTAATGGAATTATGATCACTGGTCCCAAAGTGATCCCTCACTAACACTTCTGTCACCTGCCCTTCCTTATTTCCCAAGAGGAGGTCAAGTTTTGCCCTCTCTCTAGTCGGGCCATCCACATACTGAATGAGAAATTCCTCCTGAATACACTCAACAAATTTCTCTCCATCCAAGCCCCTAATGCTATGGCTGTCCCAGTCAATGTTGGGAAAGTTAAAGTCCCCTACTATTACCACCCTATTTTTCTTGCAGCTGTCTGTAATCTCCTTACATATTTGCTCCTCAATTTCCCGTTGACTATTTGGGGGTCTGTAGTACAATCCTATCAAAGTGATCTCTCCCTTCTTATTTTTCAGTTCTACCCACATAGACTCAGTGGGCGAACCCTCGGATATATCCCCTCTCACTACTGCCGTGATGTTCTCCCTAATCAAGAACGCAACTCCCCCTCCTCTCTTACCTCCTGCTCTATCTTTCCTATAGCATCTGTACCCTGGAACATTGAGCTGCCAGTCTTGCCCCTCCCTTAGCCATGTTTCAGTAATAGCTATAACATCCCAGTCCCATGTACCCATCCATGCCCTGAGTTCATCTGCCTTGCCCATCAGACTTCTTGCATTGAAATAAATGCAGTTTAATCTGGACTTCCCTTGGTCTTTGCCCTGCTTTCTCAGACCATCTGTCCGGTCATGTTTTGTACACTCTCCCTTACTGCCTTTTGTTTCTGTCACCACTTTACTTCCCACTGACTTCCTGCATCGGTTTCCATCCCCCTGCCACATTAGTTTAAACCCTCCCCAACAGCACTAGCAAACACTCCCCCTAGGACATTGATTCCAGTCCTGCCCAGATGCAGACCGTCCAATTTGTACTGGTCGCACCTCCCCCAGAACCGGTTCCAATGGCCTAGGAATTTGAAATAAGAGTAAAATAATTTCAGTTGATCAGAGCAATGGCATTTTCTGAACTCTTTGATTTGGTGTCCAACATACTAATAAGAAACAATATTACCTCTGAAACCAGTGTGGAATGTTCTGTAATTCTTTCAAATATATATAGATAGTGTGTAGGCCAAATATTCAAGATACACAACTCACAGGTATGCTTCCAATTTTACTTTTAAATTTTTACTTTTAAATACCTGCTTGTCAAAACATGCACAACTCCATCTATGTCAACACAGACATCCAGGCCTAGATTTTCTTCTCAGTACCACCAGGTAGGTGGTACTAGGGCTGAAATATCGCTGAGGAGCTGTGCTGCCAGCTCTCCTACAGTCACAACACTTCTGTGAATTTCACCATAAGTCATTTATAGTTTAAATCTCCACCAAGGGAATTTCATCGATTGCCGTACAGTCCCGAAGTTCTGAATGCCACAAATTCTTTTAAGAAATGGCCTTCCTCTTTAGCTGCTTCAAAGGCTGCAAGTCTTACTCCATTACCATGTTACACCCTCGTCCTCCCCACACACCAGGCTGCCTGGTGCAAGCAGGAATACTGACGGGAGCCTAATAAAAATATTAGAGTGAGATTGGCCCTGAAAAATCCGCTGGGGTTGGCGCAGGGCAAACAGACTGGAATAAAGGCCACCATGCCAAACTTCTGACAGGATTCCCGCTGAAGCAGAAAATCTAAGCCTCTCAGCTTCTACGTAGCTTGCCTCACACAGATGTGCTTGTTAAGAAACATCTAAAGGCACCACCTTCCCTCCAGTAACTCACCCAAACTGTCATTCTTCATGTGTGAGAAAATGTTGACATGCATGGCACTTGGGTTGGTCTCCACATGATGTCCACTTTCCATCAGGAATCACTTGATTGTGATTAGATGCAAAGACGCTTGCTCTCATCCCAAACCTGGAATCAACCCTGATCTATATGGCTCAGTATGGCACTAATGATACACTGACCAAGAGCCTTCAGGTTATCTTCAGCTACTGTCATTACCATTGTTTTTATTTTGCTGAAACTGTATTATGTATAAAGATTATTGATGGTGAAGGTCCAATACTGAAGTTTCTAATTTAAGAGTTTAGATGGTTGACATCCACCCGTTAAGCTTCATTCTCATGACTTAATACAATTTCTATTTCCTAAAATTTATGGGCTGTTATTTCCACCCCATGCAAGATGCAGGCAAGTCAGTCAATTGAACATGGAGGCACTATATCGAGGACAGCAGGTCTTGAGGGACTATTTAGAGAGGTCTATGTTAAATGGATTGCCACAAGTATACAATGGCATCTTGGAAGGACTAGAGGTTATTAAGTTAAGGATATTTCTGCTTCCATAAGGTCAGTTCTCCCACTGGTAACTAGAATTCTGCTCTCATTACCAATGGAGTAGCTGGTGCGCATGCTAACAAGACTGCTTTCCTTCAAGGCAGCACAGCTGCCCACAGAAGCCTTCAACTTTGCAGGGCCAGTCTGCCACAGAACCCAAAACAGGTTGTCCCATGGCCATCCCTAAGAGGAGGGCTTCCTTCAACCCAAGAGGCAGTTCACTGTAGTTTGAAGCAGCCATCTACAGCCCAGATTCCAGGCCATTGGGTGGCACTTAGAAATGTTAGATTAGAGCAGAGATTGTGCTGTCACAAGGAGTGTGCATGGTGAAGAAACCAAAGGGGTCATTTTAACCTAACCGACCAGGCAGGAAACAGGCAGCTTGGGTTGGACATCCATTTTATACCCTGCCTGACTTTACCGAGCGAGGTGCAAAACGGGCATCCAACCTGAACCCGCCCAGCGCGTTAGGTTAAAAATACCCCATAAGTAATGTTTTTGTAGATAGTTGTAATAAATTGCTGGAATTATCGATGCAGTGTTTGCTTGGTTATCTTGTAGGACAATGGGGAATAGCTACTGTGCTGATGTTGAGGGTCAGGATTATGATGTGATGAATAGCTGTAAGGATTTTACTTAGATCATGGTCAGGTTGGTGAGAGTTCAGAAAAACATTGGTCTAAGTATAGTCCCTATCACTTACACTATCCATGCTTATCCTGGACAGCGCCTATATTGGGCAAATGGCGCTAACCATTTGCCATTATCATAGGCATCAATTACAAAGGCGCCGCTTAAATCGTATGAAGCACGCCGACTATTTTGGGCAGCTCAAGCAGTTGTTCACACCTCGTTAAAGTGCGATTACCTGTCATTATGTCCTTTCAGGCAGTCCCACCGCCTTCAGTCACCCCCTGTGGTTCCTTGGACCTCCCGCGTTTGCGATCATTTCAATCCTAAACCAGAGGTGAAACTGACCAGACTGCTGCATACTTCAGCCCCGTTAAGCTCTCCGTGGCTGAAAAGTGTTTGCTCTCATGTATTAATTCTTAATCCAGCTTTCTTTCAAAGGCACGTTTTCGGTCATTTCCCGTTTGGATCATTACCATGATGTAACGGCACTAGGGCATTTAGACAAAGTGGAGAGATGGAGGATGATGATTCCCTCTGTGCTTTTGAAAAATTTGTTGGTTAACACCAGCCACCACGTGTAGCAGGCAAATTGACTTGACACCAATAGGCAGTGGGGCCTGTAACTGTGAAGGTGTCCCAAATGAGTTTGGCTCAGTTGTCTAGCAGCACAAGCCACTGTATCTGCTTCATCTTCTTCATAGGCCTGGTCTTCAACATCAGCAGTGTCATCCAGGACATCTACCATTAATTAGTACTTTTAGGATAGCAAAATTATGAAAGACGCAAAATGCTACAACAATTCTTGACACGTACTGCAGGGCACCCCCAAACCTTTCCAGACACTGGAACGTTCCGTTAAGCATCCTAATAGTTTGCTCAATTCTAATTATTGTCTTATTGTGTGCTTCACTGTAGTGCTCCTTTGCAGCACTTGCAGTCCGACAAAGTGACATCATGAGTCATGGAAGCAGCAGGTGTCCCTTGTCACCCATCCTGTCTCTTACTCCTGCTGTTGAAATGGAGCTGGGACACTGAACTGTTGAAGTATAAAAGCATCATCTCAGCTCCCAGCATTTTGTGAATTCATGTGCAGGAACCTGTACTAATTGGCACAAATATAAATGGTTTGCACATTTAGGAACGCAAGCCTTTGCTGTTCATATAAATACGGGAGTTTACATTTGGAGCACTCTTTGCCACTTAGGTACAATCAACAGCCCCCAACAACCATGGGTATTCCAGCAATTCTGAAAAAGAAATTATTGGCCTCTCTATCATCTGTCTGGGACCAATGTAAACTGAGCGGCCCTTGCAAAGAGGGCGTTGGTGACTTGCCTTATACATGAATGCAGAGTGAATTGGCTGATTTGCCTGAATTGGCTGTGGTCACTTTGTCTGCCACAATCAGAGCTGTCTGTGCTGTATTCCTAGTTTGCAGCAACAAACATCTCTTCCAAGATTACATGATTGTAATGCAGTCTCCTGAAACAGAACTCATCAAAAAGATCTCGGAAAGTTCGTCTGGGTTGATGCATCCTGCTGGATGGGTAATGCCGGGATGGTTTAGGTCTCCTCTGATATTGCCTGATAAATATCTTCCCTTCCAGCTTCCTGCTGCTCCTTTTCCTCCAACATATATGTCACATAAAGTGGAATTCCCATTGGGAAGCCCATTTTGAATAGGAAACCCATTTTGCAGACTTCAGATACTTGTTCCCTAATTCCCTTTAAGTAGATGCTTCTCTGCAGGTAATGGATAATGTAGATGAAGGTTTCCAGAATAAAACAGTGCAAAAATGTTGCAGATATCCCAAGAAATCGCCAAAAGACTGCAATCTCACCTTCAGCAGCTTCCCTTTAAGCAATAAGTTCCGCCTTGATGAGCAGGTCCTGGCAACTGTCCCTGCTATATAGTGGCGTATAATTAGAAGGGCACATAGGAAGGCACGGAATATTTGGGCGGATGATGTCACCCCATTCTGAGAACGTAATAAGTATTGTATAAATGCACAAGTTCTTTCTTCTTTTGCCAATTTGATTAATTCCACAAAATTGTTATGAAATGTTAACATGCATTTGACAAACACCACATCCATCTGAAGCTGGCCAGACTGCATGTCGATATGAGAATATTTAGTCTTTACAGTGCTCTACCAAGTTGTACGCTGCACTGTAAGTTATATTTAGATCACATTCCTTCCCCCATTAGATTTGAAGCATTTACTTTTCAGACACAGCTTATATATAACAGCACAGAAACATTTTTGCCAGAAACTCTTTTTCTAACATGGCTATTAACATGGCATGAGCAAAAAGAAAGTTTTAAAAGATTATTAATAATCTCTGTTTTCAGTTCTAGTTAACTTGGAATTTGTACATCTTTAAGCACAAATATTTCAAATTCCAGGTTTTGAAAACAGGCTATTGCTCAATATAAGTAAACAAATATTGTGTTTTTCTGTACCTTTTGCCAGTATAGTTCACTATATATAGATCAGGCCCTCCCCCCAGGGTACCCTAAACTCATTGATTTCACTAGTTTATCTGTAAAAAAAATTCACAGTATGTCTGTGTGTATTTACATTATAAACAAAGATATCAGTTGATCCAATATTACTTGACGTGTTTTGCCAAAGGTAGTCCTGTGCAGATTTATTACAAAGACAATTAGAGAATAAATACATTGGGCTCGAAATTCTGGCATGGATCAAGGGCGGGGAGTGGACAAACCAGCTGCAAGAATTTGGGCAGAACTGGGTTCTGCTGAGATTCTTTCTTCTACGCAGGCATTTTCTGGTGGCGGGATGGGGAGAGTGTGTGTGGATGGATCTTCTGCGTATGCACTCCGCCAACAGCAAGCGGCATATTCTAAGGGAGCTGAGAGCCTGTTTGAGTTCTACACAAGCCTTCTGAAAAGCCCCAAAACTTTAGATGGGGAAGGTAATTTATTACCTTTTGGAAGTAGCAGGATGGCTCCCTTTAGAGTCAAAGATTACTGGGACTCCTTTTCTCTTTAGCCCCAAGCCCTTGGGTATCTCAGACAGAGCGCTTTAGGTCGCTTCTCCTTTCTAACTCAAGATCAGTGCAGGCTTCACTGAAGCGCACTTGCAGGCAAAGGCAGCCTGCTCAACTATGCAGATGACCCCATCCCTGCAGTTTGGGACAGGGTCATCATCTTCACGCATGGGTGCACTTAGGTGCTGTTCTACTTCGCTTCTACTGGTGATGCAGGGCCATTGGAATTTCAGCCACATTGTCTGCTGTCAAAGTTGCAATTTTAGTGTTGGAGAATAAATGCTATTGCTGGATCACGCTAAATTGCAGAACAATAAATTAATCTGCTCTTGAAGGGCTCACAGTCATTGATTTGACAATTCTTTGTGAAAAGTTTTTTTTTAAATTGAGAAAACCAAAATGCACTGCAAGTTGAGAAGAATGAAACAGAAGACAAAAGTAAATGAGAATTAGTGATTAAGTGATGCTAAGCTTGGATTTTAAAAGCCTGGAGTTGCACCGTTCTGAGGTCCTGGAAATGAAAATGTTGAATCTGCGTCAAACACAGTAGGATGTAGGGAGGAAGATGGCATATATGTGGCAAAGGTGGCAGTCATTGACATTTTTAAAAGAAATATATAGGGGCCAAATTTACATGGCCATTTTGGGCGGACTCCTGAGGGGGTGGGAGAGGGGAGGAGGAGTAGGGAGAAAGAGTGAGGTGGGGCGATTAAAGAGGAAGAGGGGAGGATATTATTGTAATAAACCTATATTATATAAGAAATAAAATTACAAAATCAGTTCCAATTAGATCTGAAAGAATATCACAGTGAACTCTTTAAATCTACCAGATTCTGAACACCACACCAATGTTCAGTTCAGTGGAAATGTCCGATTAGCTGTCCCTGTGAGAATGTTTCTGCATAAACTCATGGTTTGGAATTAATACCTCTGCTTGTGTTCAATTGCTTCCTTTATAGTGGTCTTTGATATTTTTCCCACTACAGATGTCAGGCTAACAAGTCTAAAATTCCTAAGATCACAACTGTGAGCTTTTTAAAAACTGGGAGAAAAAATTGCTATTTTCTGGTCTCCTGGGACTAGCACATGTTTAATGAGTGAACATTTTCAGCCAAAGCTCCTCCTACTTCTACCGTTATTTATTTCCTTAAGTATTCTTGGCTGCTTTCCATCAAGCACTCTAATTTTTCAACAAATATTTCATTGCTAAGCTCAACTTTGCTCATGAACTCAATTCACCTCCTTCCCCTCTGGCTACTAGAAAAGAAACACCACTCTTTTCTACAATGCAAATGCTGAAAAAAGAATTATTTAAAGTTTCTACCATATTCTTTTCTACTGCCAGCATCTCACCTATCATATCTTTAAGAGACCCAACCTGTTCTTTAGCACAAATTCAACATATCCATCAGCGGCCTGAAGAACATATGCCACCTTCCTTCTTTAAGTTCCTCCTTATCGTATGATGTTATGAGAATTACTCTGAAGCCATCAAACCATCGTTTATGCACATTAAGCACTGCTGCATGTTTAAGGAAATTCAATTGTGGAAGCTTATCTCTTTCTAATGTTACAGATTTTGATGCCATAATAAAGCATTAAAAGATATATAAAATACAGTATGGGTCTCAGTGAGAATTTAGAAAAAAAATTGCCAAGAAAATCACTATCAAACTCCAGAAACAAAGTTTGTGGCCTGTTCCAAAGCTGAAACTCCTCAGTTACGCTGATTTCAGGATGGGTGAGGATGTGTTGCGCCCAAATTTGTGGGTGCACATTTATGCTCCTTCAGAACTGACGTAAATGCAAGAAACTCATGTTCTCTGGTCTTTTGCATGGGGGGTGGGGGAGGATGAAGCTATGTTAATGAGCTAAGTAGGGCTTCGGCAGACATAACTCGGGAAAGGTGCAAATGATGGAGGAATTTTGCGTTTGGTGAGTTTCTGGTGCATAACTGGCATAAGGCATGAGTTCAAATCCCACCATGGCAGCTGGGGAATTTAAATTCAATTAATTAAATAAAATCTGGAGTTAAAATACTAGGATCAGTGATGGTGGCCATGAAACTACCGGATTGTCGTAAAAACCCATCTGGTTCACTAATGTCCTTTAAGGAAGGAAACCTGCCGTCCTTACCCGGTCTGGCCTATATGTGACTCCAGACCCACAGCAATGTGGTTGATTCTTAATTGCCCTCTGAAACAGCCTAGCAAGCCACTCAGTTGCAAAATCTCACGAAAAAAAGTCATAATAAGAATAAAACTGGATGGACCACCAGGCATCGGACACGACAAAGGCAAACCAAGCCCTGTCGACCCTGCTAAGTCCTCCTCACTAACATTTGGGGACTTGTGCCAAAATTGGGAGAGCTGTCCCACAGACTAGTCAAGCAACAGCCATTACCGTCCCTAGGTATGTCCTGTCCCATCGGCAGGACAAACCCACCAGAGGTGGCGGTACAGCGATATACAGTCAGGAGGGAGTGGCCCTGGGAGTCCTCAACATTGACTCTGGACCCCATGAAATCTCATGGCATCAGGTCAAACATGGGCAAGGAAACCTCCTGCTGATTACCACCTACCGCCCACCCTCAGCTGATGAATCAGTCCTCCTCCATGTTGAACACCACTTGGAGGAAGCACTGAGGGTAGCAAGGGCACAGAATGTACTCTGGGTGGGGGACTTCAACGTCCATCACCAAGAGTGGCTTGGTAGCACCACTACTGACCGAGCTGGCCAAAGTCCTGAAGGACATAGCTGCCAGACTGGGCCCGCGGCAGGTAGGGAGCAAACCAACACGAGGTAAACACTTACTTGACCTCGTCCTCACCAATCTACCTGTCGCAAATGCATCTGTCCATGACAATATTGGTCGGAGTGACCACCACACAGTCCTCGTGGAGACGAAGTCCCGTCTTCGCACTGAGGACACCATCCAACGTGTTGTGTGGCACTACCACCGTGCTAAATGGGATGGATTCAGAACAGATCTAGCAGCTCAAAACTTGGCATCCATGAGGCACCGTGGGCCATCAGCAGCAGCAGAATTGTATTCCAGCACAATCTGTAACCTCATGGCCTGGCGTATTCCTCACTCTACCATTACCAACAAGCCAGGGGATCAACCCTGGTTCAATGAGGAGTGTAGAAGTGCATGCCAGGAGCAGCACCAGGCGTACCTAAAAATGAGGTGCCAACCTGGCGAAGTTACAACTCAGGACTACATGCATGCTAAACAGCAGAAGCAACATGCAATAGACAGAGCTAAGCAATTCCACAACCAACAGATCAGATCAAAGCTCTGCAGTCCTCCCACATCCAGTCGTGAATGGTGGTGGACAATCAAACAACTAACGGGAAGAGGAGGCTCTGCAAACAACCCCATCCTCAGTGATGGTGGAGTCTAGCACGTGAGTGCAAATGACAAGGCTGAAGCGTTTGCAACCATCTTCATCAGAAGTGCCGAGTGGATGATCCATCTCGGTCTCCTCCTGATATCCTCACCATCACAGAAGCCAGTCTTCAGCCGATTCGATTCACTCCACGTGATATCAAGAAACGGCTGAGTGCACTGGATACAGCAAAGGCTATGGGCTCCGACAACATCCCGGCTGTAGTGCTGAAGACTTGTGCTCCAGAACTAGCTGCGCCTCTAGCCAAGCTGTTCCAGTACAGCTACAACACTGGCATCTAGCCGACAATGTGGAAAATTGCCCAGGTATGTCCTATCCACAAAAAGCAGGACAAATCCAATCTGGCCAATTACCGCCCCATCAGTCTACTCTCAATCATCAGCAAAGTGATGGAAGGTGTCGTCGACAGTGCTATCAAGCGGCACTTACCAATAACCTGCTCACCGATACTCAGTTTGGCTTCCGCCAGGACCACTCGGCTCCAGACCTCATTACAGCCTTGGTCCAAACATGGACAAAAGAGCTGAATTCCAGAGGTGAGGTGAGAGTGACTGCCCTTGACATGAAGGCAGCATTTGACCGAGTGTGGCACCAAGGAGCCCTAGTAAAATTGAAGTCAATGAGAATCAGGGGGAAAACTCTCCAGTGGCTGGAGTCATACCTAGCACAAAGGAAGATGGTAGTGGTTGTTGGAGGCCTATCATCTCAGCCCCAGGGCATTGCTGCAGGAGTTCCTCAGGGCAGTGTCCTAGGCCCAACCATCTTCAGCTGCTTCATCGATGACCTTCCCTCCATCATAAGGTCAGAAATGGGGATGTTCGCTGATGATTGCACAGTGTTCAGTTCCATTCACAACCCCTCAAATAACGAAGCAGTCCGAGCCCGCATGCAGCAAGACCTGGACAACATCCAGGCTTGGGCTGATAAGTGACAAGTAACATTCGCGCCAGATAAGTGCCAGGCAATGACCATCTCCGACAAGAGAGAGTCTAACCACCTCCCCTTGACATTCAACGACATTACCATCGCCAAATCCCCCACCATCAACATCCTGGGGGTCACCATTGACCAGAAACTTAACTGGACCAGCCATATAAATACTGTGGCTACAAGAGCAGGTCAGAGGCTGGGTATTCTGCGGCAAGTGACTCACCTCCTGACTCCTCAAAGCCTTTCCACAAGGCACAAGTCAGGAGTGTGATGGAATACTCTCCAGTTGCTTGGATGAGTGCAGCTCCAGCAACACTCAAGAAGCTCAACACCATCCAGGAAAAAGCAGCCCACTTGATTGGCACCCCATCCACCACCCTAAACATTCACTCCCTTCACCACCGGCGCACAGTGGCTGCAGTGTGTATCATCCACAGGATGCACTGCAGAAACTCGCCAAGGCTTCTTCGACAGCACCTCCCAAACCCGCGACCTCTACCACTTAGAAAGACAAGAGCAGCAGGTACATGGGAACAACACCACCTGCACGTTCCCCTCCAGGTCACAACTATCCCGATTTGTAAATATATCGCCATTCCTTCATCATCGCTGCGTCAAAATCCTGGAACTCCCTTCCTAACAGCACAGTGGGAGAACCTTCACCACACGGACTGAAGCGGTTCAAGAGGACGGCTCACCACCACCTTCTCAAGGGCAATTAGGGATGGGCAATAAATGCCAGCCTCGCCAGCGACGCCCACATCCCATGAACGAATAAAAAAGAATAAGGCACTTATACATGAATTTCCTCAGAAAAAAAGTGCAACGTGGCTCTTACGATCTTGTTGCACTGAAAGTTACAAGAAAATTCTGGGCCTTAGGTGCTTTGTTTTTCAAATTCAATATTAGTCCTTTGACATGGGAATGGACTCATGCTACAAATTGCCAATCTCACTCAGAGAGACTATGGAGGAAATTTCCACTTTTGGCAGTGGGTGAAAACTGACGGTAGCGGATCAGCCGCTTGTTAATACGCTCCGCTCGATTTTCCTATCTGGTGTATTTTTGGGCATATATTTGTGCCTGTTATAAACCCCGTCCAATTTTCCTTTCCGAAGTGTAGGTGGGGTGTTCAATGAGTGGCTGATCTGCTACTGCCAGTATGAGCAAAATGTCACATTGGTGTTGTGGAGAGAGAGTGTACTTCTAAGACTGGGGGTTAATGGCATAATGCTGGCCAGAGTGTAGCTTTACTCTGCATTAGAAAATGGTATACTTGGCCTGATGTATTCAGTACTGATGCTAACTGATGCAAAGTAAAGTTGAGTGCAAAAAATGGAAAACTGTTCCATTCCTGAGCAGCAACTTCCCCCACCTTTATCAACAAAAAAAAATCACGATACATAAATAAATAATCAGATAGAATTACAAATGGGTGGAAATAATTTTTAAAAAGTTGTGCGTTTCAACAAATAATGCTAGCTTCTGCACTATGTCCAAATATTCAGGGTTTTATTTTTCATGGACTGTTTAGACAAGTAAGACACATTCCAGTGCTGGATTTTTTTTTCTTTTTAAAGACACTGGTGCTGTTTGCCTGAGTCTTCCCCTGTGAAAAGAAAAGTAAAATTTTCCAGCCCTCACATATTCATTGGCCCAGAAATTGCTTTTAAAATAGCGGTGAGCCGGACAGCGCTAACCGTTATTAGTGGCGAAATCGAAGAGCAGGATCCGGCAACTGCACATGCGCAGTTCAATGTGGAAATCCAAAACTTGCTCTTCCTGGTTCGCCGGTGATGTGACAGCTTCGCCTTAAAGGGATATCGCCGGCTGCAATCAATGGAATCAACGGACCAGCGCCAACTTGCTCTCCTGCCCAGCTGGAAACAAACTAATCTTGCCACAAAACAGGTACGCTCAGTTTTTTAAGTCTAAACTAAGTTTTAACAGCGTGGTAAGTCTTACCGACTGCCAAAAAACCTCTCTGGCACTAAAAATTAACTTTCAAAAATGTTGAGTCTCATTCCTCCTGATTTCAATAGTTTTTGGACATTTAAAAAAAATGTTTTAAAATGTTTCTTTAAATTTTACCTATCTCTTATATCTCAGTTTTTAAAATCTTATTCTCTCTTTATTTTGCTTTCTCTATGTCATTTTATAATACCTTATCGGGCACATCAGGGTTTTTAGTCTGCGCTGCTTGTCTATGAACTGCACTTCCTGGTTCTCACAGCGTGGCTTGCTTCAAGCTGATTGGTTGAGGGGCCTTAGAGATCCTTTCACCACTCACAAAGCCCGGGAAAGAACACTGATGTTATTTGAACGCACAGTTCAAGGAAGTTGCCGCCAAAAAGAACACGGTGACTTAGTGGGTGAATTTAAATCTAATGAGTGGCAACGACTACTAGTTCATTGCTTGGAGCAATTTACGTGCCAATTCAGGATACTGTTAAATTTTCTTGCAAAACAGACAAATCTAGTACGAGGTTTAGGACAGAATTCTGTTTGTGGGGAAATGCTAAGAGATCTTACTTACTGATTTATATTTTTGACTGACCCAGTAGATATTTCTGTTGGAAATTATGAACTGTGAGGAGGGGTGGGGAAATAGGTGATGTATGGGGTTTGGACACTATTCTATGACCTTTGGGGCCTGGGTTTGAATTCAGCTCATTCTGGTGGGAAAAACATCTTTAAAATCAGTTTGGGCAGTTTTAGCCCATTTTATAGTGGACGTGAGCCCACAGCTCAAACTTGTTCGGAATTCTGCACGAATTGGAGTAGATCTTGACTTTGTGCGATAGCGTAAATTAGGTGACAGTGAGTCGGCAGCCCGTTTTACATCTCTCCCGATTTTTATTCCCATTGAAGTCAATGATGTTGGAAGGTGCTGACCCAAGCTGAGGTGTGGGTCCAGTGGCATCAGCAGTTCTCCACTGCTTTGCCCAAGTGTGAAAACTTCATGTGTGAGCCTAGACAATGTCAGCAAGCTATTCATCCATGTGGGGCTGATGGCCAAACCTGATCCTATCCTCAAATAAAAACAGGAAACACTGAAAAGTGCACAATAGACCAGTCAGTAGCTGAAGGAGAGGGAGGTTAATGTTTTAAGTAGGCTCCAAAGGGCTCAACCCAAATATCAATCTATCTTTCTCTTCTAGATACTGACTAATTTGCTGTGCACTTCCAGCATTTTCTATTTTTATTTTAGATTTATACCATTTGCAATTTATCTTTTTTTCTCCGATCCTGTCCTCATCTAGTACTCACACATATGCACACTCCCCAGTTGAGGTCACTCAATGATGATCAGGTTTGAGAATCCTGGCTGACTTTTCCCTTCCCTGGTCTAGGGAGGATGAGTTCAATTGTAACCCCATTATTGCCAACCTGGCTGAGATCAGCTACCTTAGACTACGCCAGGAATCAAATCTGACACTTTCCTTGTCTGCAAGGCTCAGAGGAGCTTGTGATGAAAATAATTTGTTAGCTTCAACAAAAACCAAGTCATCTGCTACATGAGGATATTAATAAAGTGGGACTCAGAGGTTAAAAGAACATGATAGAATCTTGTAGAAACCTTAAGAATTGAGAAGGCAAGATGTTGTAGGTTTACAGTCTGTAAATGAAATAGAAATGGAGAACTAGCACAATGGAGTTAAGACGACACAGGACAAAGTCATAAAAGCAAATCATATTGTCAAATAACTATCAAATTTTACAGTTGAATATAAAGTTTTCTTATCCTTATCATTGCATTGCTTAATAGAATATAAATATAAACATTAATAAATAAAGTATTTGTAGTGTGCAAAATTAAAGAGTTTTGTTTCGTACTTTAAATACAATGCACAATTAACTAATAAACAAAGGCTTTTTAAATATATATAATATATATAAACATTTCCATTATTTTGTTCTAAAACTCAGTTAATTTGTTCAATTTACAGATTTTAGAAAAGACTGGCTGCTGAGCTTTGGAAGGACTCATCACCCAAAGTACCTCCATAGGATCACAATCAGCTATTGAAGAACTGGATGCTAATGCACAACTATTACAGATTGACCCTCAAAGGACTGAAGCGAACTCTAAATGGGAATATCCCAGAGCTGTGGGGAGGAGGGTTGCTGATTCTCACCAGTACTAAACAAATGAACTGTAGAACCAATCTGCCACAAGCAAAATCCTGTGTCATGAAACACAGTCATGACACCGTGCATTTGGGTGTTACCAGACTGCCCAGTGTCATGGACATTTTAAATGATGTGATGAAGAAGGAAAATGTCCTTCTCTAGTGAGCTCTCAGTATGTGGTGAAAGTAGTGGCTGAGTATTCCTTGAATTTTTTTTTGACAGAATTGCTGGCTCGTACAGCATTAGCAAGAGATGGCCCTGTGGAGGATCCTGCCACAGATGTGAAGTCCTATGCAAGCTCAACAGCACAATGCAAGATCTGGACCCCAGATCCCTTGTCCCTTCTGGAGCCAAGATGTGCTCACCCCTCACCAGGCACCTCATCATCATTCTCCCTTTCCTCCTCTGAGGCAGTGATGGGTTTTGGGTGCGAGTCTGAGGAACTGGATATGGAGGAATCATCTGTTGTGACATGAAAGAGTATTTTCACTAATTGGCTTTTGAACCATCCAGGATCTCCAGATTTTTTTTTTAATAGTATGACTGTTTCAGAAGATAGAGAATCAAAAAATTATTTATTTTCTTCAAGCACAGCAAATGAGTATAGACACAAGTCATTATACCTGAGTGATTGCAAGACAGACTAGAATATTAAAGAAGGTGCACTGAATTTCATTGTGATGTTATTCTTTGTAATTTATGAGTTATTAAGAATGTATATATAATTATCACTAAGGATATGCTGGCTCCCTCACACAGAAGATGGAAATGTTTAGCTAGCATTTTTATGGCATATATATTGGAGAGCCATGAAAGTGTCCTGCCTCTGCCCCCAAGAACAATACTTTTTAAACTGCTTTTTTAAATGTAGACACATTTTGTCATTAATACACTTCTTACAATCCTGCACATTTCTCAGAATCTTAGAAATGTTCAGGTTTCAGATGGTGATGGCCAAGGCCGTTCAACTGCCTCTGCTGTGGACAATGCTGCTTTGTGCCAAAAAAATATGTTTGATATTTATGTATTAACTTAATTGAAGACCCAGTGGTACATTTCACTAAAACATGATCTCCTGCATAGTTTTTCTTTTATTGTTATTCTTTGTCCTTTACCACTGGAAAATGATGAGCCAGGGGCATTTCACTAGTTACAGTGTTAAACTTTAGGTAAGTTTTGTTAATGTCTAGCTGGATGTCACTGTTGGTAAGCTAAAATGCTGTGCATTGGAAATTCAGTGTGAATAGCTCAGCAATAAATGTACATAGTTACTGCTCAAAAAAAATGTCTAAAATGCCTTTACATTTATGGTGCTCTGAAGGTCTGCCTCTTAAAAAAAATTCTCCAATTCTCTTCAGACCTCCACTCCCTAGCTGAGAGGATGCACATGCAATCTGTTTATAGGCCTCTGTTGATTGTGTTCTTGAGATGGCTGCTGAGAGGTGTGCAAGAGAGGCCAATACTCGTACTCTCCCACAGAATGGTGCACCACATGCAAATTGTTAATCACAAGCTCAATCTGCAACAGCTGACCTGCTATTTGATTTCACATTTTATAATCTACAATTGAAAAGTATATATAAATAAATGAATAACTACAACTTTCCAGCATAGGGTGTAAAAAAAATAACCAGAAACAATCAAATATTGAGTGAGGAATCGTAATTTATGAAATGTGAGATTAGATAAAGTGTGTCAGCTGCACATGTTGATCTTATCATTAACATCTGGGTATCTAAGAAAAACAGCGAAGACTGATTGCTTTTGGTGAAAGCACTAGACAGTGCTCAAAACTGAACGATTTATAGGCCTCTTTTCACGCCTGCTTAATAAATAAATGAATAAAGATGGATTCATTCAATTAGAACAATAAAAATCCGGCTAGATTAGTACAGTGTCCTTTTACCTTTCATCCATAGGTCCAAAAATAATCCGGACTGACAGGAATGAAGGGGTAGAATTTCCACAGAGCTTCTCCTGATCGTCAGCCGTAACTTTGGTGAAAGATTTGTGTAAAAACCGGAGAAATTAAGTAAACAGTGTTTACACTGGTTGTCCGGGGATTCCGTGGATTTTCTGCCGAAGTTATAGCGGACGATCCAGAGAAGCCCTGTAGAAATTAATGGCAAAAGTCTCCCTGTCTCTTGGAGGCAGCAGAAGTTAAATGAGTTTGGGTAGTTTCAATCCATTTCCTAGCAGATGTGAGTTCATAGTACAAAACTCCATGTTTTTTAGCTCTAACCTGGAAATCTCACTGAAAGAGACCATAAGAATGGTTGGTGCTGCAAATGGAAACAGATGCAGTAGGAGAGTCCTGTTCTGAGATTAGTACTACATCAAGTGGCATATTTCCCACTGAGCCATCAAAGGAGCCAGCATCCTGCATTTTCAACTTTGTTCTCAAAAGAAAGCATTATGTACATTTTCATAAATTTGAACAACTCTTACCTGCCACACCACCAGCCAGCCACACACAACATGGACTAGGTGTTGTGCTCCCCTCGGGCGTCATCCAGTCACACAGCAACATGTAAGGAATAAAGTACAAACAATATCCTGGAATATCTCTGAGGTACATGGCTCCGATTCCTCGGTACAGTCCAGCAATCCCTTCGTTCCGCAGTATTCTGCTAATGCAGTGCACAGGCCCCCTGTACAGAGGCTGATCATTCAGTGCAATCGAGTGAATGGAACTAGCACCAACCAAATTTAATTTAGCTGTAGAAGTGTAAAAAAGATTTAGCAATTCTTGAATGTAGTTAATATTCCAAAAAAAATGTCTTTTTACCACAAGTGAAAAGCTGCATAACATTCCAGAATAACAAAAGTGACAGAAGAAAATCAAGGTGTAGAAATGCTAGTGTCCATGGCAACATTCATACAGCTCTACTTATTACTATAATTTGATTGAAAATATTTAACATAAGGACAGCCTACTTCTGAATCTAGATACCCTGCTAACATCCAAAGATGCCTCAGCAGAAAGCCTTGCAATCCAGAATGGAAAACTTTCATCCACTGGTGGCAGTATCATTCTTTCCGCTCCTGGGTGACCGGCCTCAATGGCTGCCATGCGGATCCACTTTCTAAGGGTTCATTGGCAGGTGTTATAAGTTATTACCTTTTCTTCACAGGTAAATTAATTGGGAACTTCTGATGCCATCCAGCTTTCTGAAGGATTCCTGAATGCTTAAAACTTTAATCTATCTGTGATGTGAATCTCGTTCTGTACAAATTCGTGTCTGACCCTTTTGGGCCCATGCTTTTGCATGATTTTAAATTCCTCATTTTGAAAACTTAACACTTTTTTCCTTCTATCACACTCCTAAAGTAAATGAGCTTCATTACACAATAGTTGATGCACCTTATTGTGTTTAGTATTCATATAGGTCATAGACCAATTGCAGTTGTAGGCAATCCTTTGCTCATGTAAGTGGATATTCATAAGGGTAATACTTACAGGATGGTGATCTGTCTACCTGGGGCTACAACAGTACATACTGAGGAGTGGTTAGAAGGGATAGTGAAGGGGTCATGTAGGGCTCCATGTTATACTCCACATAGGGGTAATTGACATGCGGAGAAATAATATAGGGACCTGAAAAGACACATTGATGAGGATTGGCTCAAAACTCAAAGGCAAAGGATCTCCAGTATACTTCCCGTATTTGGGAAGGGATGGGAGTTCGTCAAAAATAATTGAGACAGTAAATGAGTGTTTGGCAGCACTGGCAATTGGGGATCCCTCCAGAATAAAAAGGTCTGATACAGAGAAGGCAGGCTATACTTACACCATGTAGAGACTTGTGAATAACATTGAGGCAGCAATAAAAAATCATTTAAACTAGATAGGTGGGAGAGGGCAGGGAGAAAACAAGATCCCGGGTGATACAGATCATAGGGTGGAAGACATTCAACAGGTAAGGAAGAACACAGATACCCAGAGAGACACACATAAACTGGAGACCAGACATAGGCAGATACTGGGAGATCCGACAGGGGGAAAATTTATAATAAAATGTATATACAAGAATGCAAGATGCATTAGAAACAAGGGGCATGATTTTAGCTGGGAGCCGGGAACCAAGCACTTCAGTAGATATTCGTGTGGGGAACCTAGAAGCCAAGTGAGTGCATCGCAATCTGCGATCACAATTCAATTGAAAGTATTTGTGCTTCTGGGTTTCCCATGCGCCAGGCAGCTAGATTGACAGACTGGCCTCTTGTCGGTAGGGAAAGGAGCCGTGAATCAAGAAAGGAAGACGGGAGGGAGAGAGAGATTGTGGGCCACGGAACAAAGAGGAGGGGGAGGGGGAAGGTGGGAGGACGTGGACGACATTGGGTGGACCTTGAAGATCGGGAGTTCCAGTATCAGTGGGGGAGGGGGTGGGGTCCAACATCAGGGGGGCCCAGCATTGTGGGGGGGGGGGGGGGGTGTGGTCGGCTCATCGCGGGGGTGCAGCACCGGGGAGGGGTTCCAGCATCGGCGGGGGGGTGGGGGTTTCCAGCACCGGGGGGAGGCCCAGCATCAAGGGGGAGGTCAGCTCATCGCAGGGGTCTTGTCAGCTAGGTGAGCTTCTTGGGTCTGGAAGAAGCACTCCTGCTCCTCCTGGCCCACAAGCAGTGCAATAAAGGCACTCACCTCATAGATCCAGCCCTTCCCATCTGCTTTCACCTGACATGAATCGGAAGTGATGGGAGACCTGAACAGGTAAGGTTAAATTCATTTTACTTTTGTAATACTCAAAAAATTAAGTACCTCAACTATTTCAGTGAGGTACATAGCCCCTTTAAGTATCGGCCTGCCGGCTTTAAGTGGGGGGCAGGATTTCCGAGTATCTATCGTGCGCAAGCATACAAACGTGCCTGGGTCAAACCCAGAAGTGGGCGCGTTGGAGCTGGGATGCGGTCCCACTCCAAAAAGCTATTAGTTTACTCTCCCACCCGCCCCCCAAGCCACCCGTTCTTGGGGGCTAAAATTACCCCCAAGCTGCCTGAACTGGATGCTGTTGTGGCAGTAGTGAACTGCAATGTGGTATCAGAAACATGGCTAATTTCAGAGGATTGAAGTGAATGTAACATTAAGTGGTACAGAGTGTTTAGAAAGGCCAGAGTGGACAATAAAGGAGGTGATGTAACCCTCCAACTATGTCATGGACACCTGGGAGGCAAAAGAAGTTGATCCTGTGGGAGGTGAAAAGCTACAAAATAAATGACTCTGGTTATGAATCTCCAGTGCGAACAAAATCTAAGTTAACACTAGGGGCATGCTATACACCACCTGGCCAGCATAGGAAAGAGGATAATTTGATCTACAAAGAAATAGGAAGGGTATGTGAGAATAGGAGAGTTATTTTAATTGGAGATTTCAGTAAACCTATTATAAACAGCAAGTGATTTACAATTGGAGTCGATAAAAATTATGCATGACCGCTTCTTGACCTAGTGCATCAAGGATGCCACAAGAGGCAATGCTCATCTTGATCTGGTATTCCTACAAGACCCAGAAAATAGAAGTCATAACATATCTGGGTGACAGCAACACAGAATGTTAACATTTAACATAGTCTGAGAGTCAGAAATATCTAAGACCAGGAGCCAGGTGCATAAAATGACCAAATAGAATTGGGGAGATTGTTCAACAACTCTTCTGTACCCGTAGGTGGAACACCTTTACAGCTGGTATAATGCAGACTGTGCATGGAAAATGCATTCCCAAAATCTACAAGCTCAGACTAAACAAATGTGACCCGAAATGGATTAACAAACAAATTAAAAGTGAGATAAAGAGGAAAAATGGTCTGCACAAATCCTGCATAGAGAAGGAAGGGCTCATTGGGATGAATATAAGAAAATGCAGACACACATTAAAAGATGAATCAGTGGTGCAAAGAGAGACCATGAGAAACATGTAGCAGCTGGACTGTGGGAAGCTTAACGACAAGGTGTACCTTGACTTCCAAAAGGCTTTTGAAGAATCTCCACACAAAATGCTATTAATTAAATTCAAAGCTATGGGAATTCAGGGGAAAATTCTGAGAATGGATAAGAAACTGATTGAAGGGTAGGAAACAAAGAGTACTCATTAGAGGAGTTATGTCAGAGTGGGTGGAGTAAGTACTGAGTGGGGTGCCCAGGTTTCAGTGCTGGGACCATTACTGTTTCTAATTTACATGAACAACTGGGAATCAGAAACTCAATGCAAAGTGATCAAATTTGCAGATGATACTAAAGTAGCAGGAGCAATGGAATCAGAGGAGAAAATTACAGAATGAGTTGGACAAGTTATGTAAGTGGGTAGAATAATGGCAGATGAAACTTTATGCAGTCAAGTGTAAAATGCTAAATATAGGAAGGACAAATGGACAACACAGGTAACTCCACTGAATGATGCTGAAATAGTTAAGATGAAGCTGAAAGAAACCTAGCCTTAGCAGACTCGTGCCAAACATGTCCCACCAATACAGAGCAGCAATCAACAAAACCAATAAAATATTGCACTACATAACCCAATAAGTCAGATGAGGTAGTGATCAATCTTTATAGTGTTCTAGTGCTCTGCCATTATAAACTGCTGCTTCCTTTCACTCCTCACGTTTGCACCCCTTCCCTTTAAGGTGCTAATGCAGGCCCATCAAAACTGAATGTCCCGCTGAGTTCCCTACTCACAGATCATTGAGCTGCCTATAAAGAGTGTGTTTTGTGCTGGCAGCTCACTGGTTTCACTTAAATTAGACACAATCACATGAATGGCTTGAGTCCCATGCAACTCCATCAGCTGGGCAGACTACACAGCCTGCCCACTACCAGCCTGATTAACGCTTTGTAAGGAAAGGGTTAATCAGACGGTCCTGAAGTCTGCTAATGTTATACTGCGATTGATTTCTCTTTATATTGTAGTAATAGCAACCATTAGCCTTTGCCTGTTAAGCAGGGAAATTTAAGTCAGTTTAAAGTACCATTGGGCATTGGATCCAAGACTGACCTTAAAGCAATGGTTAGTTTAGGTACTTCGGTAAACCTAATTAAAAGACATGCTAGTGCATACTGGTTCATATATTTCAGAGAACTTTAATCAGTTAATAACAAGTGCAGGAAAAACAGTTAGTTCTGCAAATGATAACATCTGGGTTGTCTGGTACAAAAAGGCAGACTTCGAATTAAAAGTTTCACTTGGTGGAATAGCAATTATATGTAACAAGAGTGAAACTATCAATAAGATAACAAAGTAGGGGAGTTGTACTGGACTATGGAAAAATAACTCGTTAAAACTAAAGTTATTGATAAGGGATAAGTCAATTAAATTCTCCTTATATGGAGATATATTTTAACTTTTATATAATTATGTTTGCAGAATTGTATGGATTGTCATGTGAAGGGAGTAAGAGAAATGTATAAAAATTGGCTGTTTGTAATGAGTATTTGGATTTGTAAAGGCCTAAGATACTGAGCTCAAAATTTTAACATGTTTGAATCCCCAACCAATCATCATTAGGTCTGGTTCTAAGTATTACCTTTTAAGTACATGTTTAAGTACTATTACATGTGCTGTATACTTAATAAATCTGTGATACCTGATATTCAATGTATAAGAACCGTTTTGATTTGAGGAGTAAATTATAAAAAGGAACACCTATCCTCTAACAGCTATATATGAAAATTGATCAAATGTCTCGGCAGACCTGTGGTGCCTCACCCAAGCAACCATTCTACATGTGGACCCAGAAAGTGTGAACTGACCATTCAACTCAGGGAGCAGCTGAGCTTGAACCTTGTTGTCACCCAAACTTCACAGACATAGATTTTTCAGCAGAGGTCACTAGACAACACTTAGGAGTGGGAATGCTTGCTGATATTTTTCCTCTACACCAAAAAGGTGCTGAAACCAACTGCAGTTCTCCCTCAGATTGAGATCAGCTAAATATCCATTTGTCCACTGAACCATCCAGGAAGGCTCTTTACATTTCTATTATTCTAATACTTTGGCATAATTAATTTTTATGTGGCAGTTGAATAAATTAAGAAAAATATTGGATTACATCTGTTATGCTATAATTTTTCTCATTCTGCGTAGCTACTTAACCTCCAAACACAAAAATTTCTTCAACTCACAACTTTTTTTCCCTTAACGTGAAATGCCTGGACTCATTAACTTTCTTTTTGTATTTGTGCGTTAGCTTTTAGTCTCTTTTGTTGCTGCTTTTCTCAGAAGAACTGAAGTGTGAGTCAAGAACAATAGTTTTGTATGAGCCATGAGATCACGTGACACACAGCCACTGTGAAAATGTAAAACTCTTAGTGGGATGGTATCCCATGATTTCCCCTTGATTTGGATAGCAGGTGATTCATTTGCACTATAGTATTTAACATAAAAGGTGGCCATTCAGCCATCGTGTCTGTGTTGGCTGTTTGCTAGAGCAATCCACATCTAATCCAACTTCCCCCTATTGTATTCAAAAGAATGGGGTAGACCACAATAAAGATAAATGAACAAACATTGTATCGATCATTAATGCAGGTTGCAAAAAGCTCAAATCAGTCTCCAAGGAAGGATTTATGGAGATTCCAACAGTTGCTTCTCCGCATCTGAAATAAAATCCAGTCATTGATTATAAAAAGAGAAAATGCTGGAAATACTCAGCAAGTCAGGCAGAATCTGTGGAGAAAGAAACAGAGTTAACATTTCAGGTCGATAAACGTCATCGACCAGAAAAGTAGTTTCGAGGGCGAGTTCATGGAATGCATTTGAGACTGTTTTCTAGAACAATATGTCGAGGAACCAACTAGGGAACAGGCTATTTTAGATTTAGTATTGTGTAATGAGACAGGGTTAATTAGTAATCTTATAGTTAAGGATCCTCTGGGGAGAGTGATCATAATATGATAGAATTTCATATTGAGTTTGAAAGTGATGCAGTTAAGTCCAAAACAAGGGACTTCAATTTAAACAAAGCCAATTACGTAGGTGTGAGGGGCAAGTTGGCTAAGGTAGGTTGGGAAATTAGATTAAAAGACATGATGGTAGATAAGCAATTTTGAACATTTAAGGAAATATTTCATAATTCTCAATGAATATACATTCCCTTGAGGAACAAAAACTCCGTGGGAAAAGTGATCCAACCGTGGCTAACTAGAGAAGTTAAGTATTAGATTAAGTATTAGATTAAAAGAAGATGCTTACAATGTTGCCAAAAGAGTAGTAAACCTGAGGATTGGGAGGGTTTTAGAAATCAGCAAAGGATGACCAAGAAATTGATAAAGAGGGAGAAAATTGAATATGAGAGTAAACTAACAAGAAATACAAAAACAGATTGTAAGATCTTCTACAAGTATGTAAAAAGGAAGAGATTATAATAGGGAGAAATTATAATAGGGAATAAGGAAATGGCAGAGACATTGAACAAATATTTTGTATCTTTCTTCACAATAGAAGACACAAAAAACATACCGGAAATAGTAGGGAATCAAGGGTCTAATGAGAGTGAGGAACTTAAAGTAATTAAGATGAGTAAAGAAAAAGTACTGGAGAAATCAATGGGACTAAAAGCCAACAAATCCCCTGGACCTGATGGCCTACATCCTAGGATTTTAAAAGAGGTGGTTGCAGAGATAGTGGGTACATTGGTTTTGACCTTCCAGGATTCCCTAGATTCTAGAACGGTCCCAGTGGATTGAAAGGTAGCAAATGTAACCCCACTATTCAAGAAAGGAGGGAAGGAGAAAACAGGGAACTACAGACCAGTTAGTTTGACATCAGCAGTAAGGAAAATGCTAGAATCTATTATTAAGGGCTTGGTAACAGGGTACTTAGAAAATCATAATATGATTAGACAGAGTCAACATAGTTTTATGAAAGGGAAATCGTCTTTGACAAATTATTAAGAGTTTTTTAAGGGTGTAACTAGCAGGGTAGATAAGGGGGAACCACTGGATGTTGTCTATTTAGATTTTCTAAAGGTATTCAATAAGGTGCCATGCAAGAGGTTGTTACCACAAGATTAGGGCTCATGGGTTTGGGGGTAATATATTAGCATGGATTGAGGATTGGTTAACGGACAGAAAACAAAGAGTAGGAATAAACAGATCTTTTTTGGGTTGGCAGGTTGTATCTAGTGGGGTGCCGCAAGGATCAGTGCTCGGGCCTCAGCTGTTTACAATCTATAATCAATGACTTAGATAAGGGGATCGAGTGTAATGTATTCAAGTTTGCTGACTATACAAAGCTAGGTGGGAAATTAAGCTGCGAGGATGATGCAAAGAGGCTGCAAAGAGATATAGACAGGTTAAGTGAGTGGGTGAGAAGGTGGCAGATGGAGTATAATGTGGGGAAATGTGAAATTATCTACTTTGGTAGGAAGAATAGAAAAGCAGAATATGTTTTAAAAGTTGAGAGACTAGGAAATGTTGATATTCAGAGGGATTTGGGTGTCCTTGTACACAAATCACAGAAAATTAACATGAAACCAATTAGAAAGGCAAATTGTATGTTAGCCTTTATTGCAAGGGGGCTGCAGTACAAGAGTAAGAAGGTCTCGCTACAATTATATAGGGCTCTGGTGAGACTACACTTGTAGTACTGTGTACAGTTTTGGCATCCTTACCTAAGGAAGGATATACTTGCTTTAGAGGGGATGCAACAAAGGTTCACTAGATTGAATCCTGGGATGAGAGTGTTGTCCTGTGAGGAGAGATTGAGTAAAATGGGCCTATATGCTCTGGAGTTTAGAAGAATGAGAGGTGATCTCATTGAAATGTATAAAATTCTTAGAGGGCTTGACAGGGTAAATGCTGAGAGGCTGCTTCCCCTGGCTGGAGAGTCTAGAATTAGGGGTCATAGTCTCAAGATAAAGGGGTTGGCTATTTAGGTCCGAGTTGAGGAAAAAATGTCTTCACTCAGAGGGTTGTGAAGCTTTGGAATTCTCTACCCCAGAGGTCTGTGAATACTCAGTCATTGAGTGTATTCAAGGCTGAGATAGGTAGATTTGTGGACACTAAGGGAATCAAGGGCTATGGGGATAAGCCAGGAAAGTGGAGTTGAAGTAGAAGTTCAGCCATGATCTTACTAAATGGCAGAGCAGACTCGAGGGGCCGAATGGCCTACTCCTGATCCTATTTCTTATGTTCTAACTGTTTCTTTCTCCACAGATGCTGCCTGACTTCCTGAGTATTTCCAGCATTTTCTGATTTTATTTCAGATTTCCAGTATCTGCAGTATTTTGCTTTTGATCCAGTCATTGTTTAACCAGTTTACAATACTCTTCACTACTTCTCTGTTAATTCAACCTTCCTTTTACTCTGATTTATTTGTCAAATGTCTAATGAAAATCAAGATATGTATTTTCTGGATTCACCCTCTCTCCAAAACCCAATCACAGGTTCAATTCCTCAAATTAAAAATCAGGTAAATTTGAAGGAAACTAGGGTAGATTTTCCAGCCTGTTAGGTCTTATTCTTGGGTATGAACTGAATGCAACTGCTTGGCAAAATGATTGGAGATTCATTACCCTGGATTGCCATTTATCCAATTTTGTAATATGACTTTGTACTGGAGCCAGAAACACATGCCAACTTGCAGCTAATTTTATTAAAAATAGGCTCTAATGTGTAATTTATTTATTCACACAATTTCCTGGTGGTTTGGACTTTTACATGTATGGCCAATAAGGGATTTTGTTGTAATTTATGTTATAATTTCATTATAACATCAGATTCAGTCCTTAAGAGTATAATTCCCAGGGCCATGCCACATTTTGTTTTAATATTAAAATCAAGAGTCATGAAACTAGGGCACTTTTATTTTGAAATGTTAATTAGCTGCCCAAAGAGCGACGTGCCAGCCACAAAACCATTTACTTACGTTTCTACAGCTTTGAAGCAATGGAAAGACCAGAGGGGTGCAGTGCATGTTGTCTACATAGATTTTAGTAAGGCATTTGACAAGGTCCCACATGGCAGACTGGTCAGAAAGGTAAAAGTCCATGGGATACAGGGAAATGTGGCAAATTGGATCCAAAATTGGCTCAGTAACAGGAAACAAAAGGTAAAAGTCGATGGATGTCTTTGCGAATGGAAATCTGTTTCCAGTGGTGTGCCACAGGGCTCAGTAATGGGTCCCTTGCTGTTTGTGGTATATATTAATGCTTTGGACTTGAATGTAGGGGACATGATTGGCAAATTTGCAGGTGACATAAAAATTGGCCATGTAGTTGATAGTGAAGAGGATAGCTGTAGACTCCAAGAAGATATCAATGGGTTGGCGGAGTGGGCGGAAAAGTGGCAAATGGAGTTCAACCTGGAGAAGTGTGAGGTAATGCACTTAGGGAGGGCAAACAGTAAAAGGGAATACGCAGTAAACGGGAATATATTGAGAGGGGTAGAGGAAGTGAGAGACCTTGGAGTGCATGTGCACAGGTCCCTGAAGATGGCAGTACAGGTAGATAAGGTTGTGAAGAAGGCATACAGAATTCTCTCCGTTATTAGCCGAGATATAAAATACAAAAGCAGGGATATAATGATGGAACTGTATAAAATGCTGGTAATGCCACAGCTGGAGTATTGTGCGCAGTTCTGGTCACCACATTACAGGAAGGACGTAATTGCACTGGAGAGAGTGCAGAGAAGATTTACAAGAATGTTGGCAGGGCTTGGAAATTGCAGCTACGAGGAGAGATTGGAAAGGCTGGGGTTGTTTTCCTCGGAGCAGAGGAGGCTGAGGGGTGACTTGATTGAGGTGTTCAAAATTATAAGGGGCCTAGATAGAGTAGACAGGAAGTACCTGTTTCCCCTAGCAGAGAGTTTAAGAACTAGAGCCCATAGATTTAAGGTCCCACATAAGAGACTGTTAGCTAAGATAGAAGCCCATGGAATCGAGGGAAAAGTACGGACTTGGTTAGGAAGTTGGCTGAGCGAAAGGCGACAGAGAGTAGGGATAATGGGTAGGTACTCACGTTGGCAGGGTGTGACTAATGGAGTCCCGCAGGGATCTGTCTTGGGGCCTCAATTATTCACAATATTTATCAACGACTTAGATGAAGGCATAGAAAGTCTCATATCTAAGTTTGCCGATGACACAAAGATTGGTGGCATTGTAAGCAGTGTAGATGAAAACATAAAATTACAAAGCGATATTGATAGATTTGGTGAATGGGCAAAACTGTGGCAAATGGAATTCAATGTAGACAAATGTGAGGTCATCCACTTTGGATCAAAAAAGGATAGAACAGGGTACTTTCTAAATGGTAAAAAGTTAAAAACAGTGGATGTCCAAAAGGACCTAGGGGTTCAGGTACATAGATCATTGAAGTGTCATGAACAGTTGCAGAAAATAATCAATAAGGCTAATGGAATGCTGGCCTTTATATCTAGAGGACTAGAGTACAAGGGGGCACAAGTTATGCTGCAGCTATATAAAACCCTGGTTAGACCGTACCTGGAGTACTGTGAGCATTTCTGGGCACCGCACCTTCGGAAGGACATACTGACCTTGGAGGGAGTGCAGCGTAGGTTTACTAGAATGATACCCGGACTTCAAGGGTTAAGTTACGAAGCGAGATTACACAAATTGGGGTTGTATTCTCTGGAGTTTCGAAGGTTAAGGGGTGATCTGATCGAAGTTTATAAGATATTAAGGGGAACGGATAGGGTGGATAGAGAGAAACTATTTCCGCTGGTTGGGGATTCTAGGAGTAGGGGGCACAGTCTAAAAATTAGAGCCAGACCTTTCAGGACCGAGATTAGAAAACATTTCTACACACAAAGGGTTGTAGAAGTTTGGAACTCTCTTCCGCAAACGGCAATTGATACTACCTCAATTGCTAAATTTAAATCTGAGATAGATAGCTTTTTGGCAATCAAAGGTATTAAGGGATATGGGCCAAAGGCGGGTATATGGAGTTAGATCACAGATCAGCCATGATCTTATCAAATGGCGGAGCAGGCACGAGGGGCTGAATGGCCTACTCCTGTTCCTATGTTCCTATGTACCTCATCCTCACCAATCTACCTGTCACAGATGCATCTGTCCATGACAGTATTGGTAGGAGTGACTACCATACAGTCCTTGTGGAGACGAAGTCCCGTCTTCACACTAAGACCACCATCCGTCGTGTTGTGTGCCACTACCACTGTGCTAAATGGGATAGATTCACAACACATCTAGCAGCTCAAAACTGTGCATCCATGAGGCGCTGTGGGCCATGAGCAGCAGCAGAATTCTATTCTACCACAATCTGTAACCTCATGCCCGGCATATCCCTCACTCTACCATTACCATCAACCCTGGTTCAATGAGGAATGTAGAAGAGCATGCCATGAGCGACGGGTGTACCTAAAAATGAAGTGCCAACCTGGTGAAGCTATATCACAGGACTACATGCATGCTAAACAGCAGAAGCAGCATGCTATAGATAGAGCTAAGCAATCCCACAACCCAGCAGATGAAAGCTCTGCAGTCCTGTCACTTCCAGTCGTGAATAGTGGCGGACAATTAAACAACGAACGGGAGGAGGAGGCTCCGTGAACATTCCCATCTTCAATGATGGCAGCTCCCAGCACGTGAGTGCAATAGACAAGGCTGAAGCGTTTGCAATCATCTTCAGCCAGAAGTGCCAAGTGGATGATCCATCTCAGCCTCCTCCCGAGATCCCCACCATTACTGAAGCCAGTCTTCAGCCAATTCGATTCATTCCACGTGATATCAGGAAACGGCTGAGTGCACTGGATACAGCAAAGGCTATTGGCCCCGACACATCCCGGCTGTAGTGCTGAAGACTTGTGCTCCAGAACTAGCTGCGCCTCTAGCCAAGCTGATCCAGTACAGCTAAAACACTGGCATCTACCCGACAAAGTGAAAAACAGCCCAGGTATGTCCTACCCACAAAAAGCAGGATAAATCAAATCAGGCCAATTACTGCCCCATCAGTCTACTCTCAATCATCAGCAAAGTGATGGAAGGTGTCGTCGACAGTGCTGTCAAGCAGCACTTACTCACCAATAACTTGCTCACCGATGCTCAGTTTGGGTTCCACCGGGACCATTTGGCTCCAGACCTCATTACAGCCTTGAACCAAACATGGACAAAAGAGCTGAATTCCAGAGGTGAGGTAAGAGTGACTGCCCTTGACATCAAAGCAGCATTTGACCGAGTGTGGCACCAAGAAGCCCTCGTAAAATTGAAGTCAATGGGAATCAGGGGGAAAACTCTCCATTGGCTGGAGTCATACCTAGCACAATGGAAGATGGTAGTGGTTGTTGGAGGCCAATCATCTCAGCTCCAGGACATGGCTGCAGGAGTTCCTCAGGGCAGCATCCTAGGCCCAACCATCTTCAACTGTTTTATCAATGACCTTCCCTTCATCATAAGGTCAGAAGTGGGGATGATGCTGATCATTTCACAGTGTTTAGTTCCATTTGCAACCCCTTAGATAATGAAGCAGTCCGTGCCTGCATGCAGCAAGACCTGGACAGCATCCAGGCTTGGCTGATAAGTGGCAAGTAACATTCACGCCACACAAGTTCCAGACAATGAACATCTCCAACAAGAGAGAGTCTAACCACACCAGAAACTTAACTGGACCAGCCACATAATTACTGTGGCTACAAGAGCAGGTCAGAGGCTGGGTATTCTGCGGCGAGTGACTCATCTCCTGACTCCCAAAGCCTTTCCACATCCACGAGGCACAAGTCAGGAGTGTGATGGAATACTCTCCACTTGCCTGGATGAATGAAGCTCCAACAACACTCATCTAGGGCAAAGCAACCCACTTGATTGGCATCCCATCCACCACCTTAAACATTCACTCCCTCCACCACCGGCGCACCATGGCTGCAGTGTGTACCATCTACAAGACGCGCTGCAGCAACTTGCCAAGGCTTCTTCAACAGCACCTCCCAAACCTGCGACCTCTACATCTAGAAGGACAAGAGCAGCAGGCGCACGGGAACACCACCACCTGCACGTTCTCCTCCAAGTCACACGCCATCCTGACTTGGAAATATATTACCGTTCCTTCATTGTCACTGGGTCAAAATCCTGGAACTCCCTACCTAACAGCACTGTGGAGTACCTTCACTACATGGACTGCAGTGGTTCAAGAAGGCGGCTCACCACCATCTTCTCAAGGGCAATTAGTGATGGGCAATAAATGCGGTCTTGCTAGCTACACCCACATCCCATGAATGAATAAAAAAAGTAACAGGAAGTGTTGAATATTTTCTGAAGAAAATTTTAGGGGGTTCCAGACAATTTGGTGATGGTGAGCACATAGAGATTAGTGGGATGATGTCCGAGCGAGGAAGAGAGAGTAAGGACAGTTACAATGAAAAGGGTAAGGGAAATGATAGGGAAGAAAGGTAGAAATAATATGTATTGGAGAGGAGAGTTTTAGGAGGTTGAATGGTGTGTGGATTGTTTAAAAAAGCACAAAAGTAGGAGTAGGATTAAAAACAGGAGAACAGTCCCAATCGAAAAAAATCAGAGTGGGATTGGGACTGAGAAAAAGAGACACCAGCAGTGGGAGCAGAAAAATTGCCATGGTGGGAGCAAGACCAAAGGAAACAGAAATACTGGGAGCAGGAGTTAAAAACAAAGGAAAAAATACGTAAAAAGAGGAATATTAGGGAGTTAAAAAAGTTTTAAAAAGAGCACTACTGGGCATGGTACTAACAAAAATGGACAAACAGTATAAAAACAAACACTGAGAATGGGAGTAAAACAAAGAGCACAGCTGTAGTTAAAAATAAAGACTGGAAGAAGAAATGAAAAAGAAACAGAAGAGCTATATTTAAAAACAGTAACATTGGGAATAATATTAAAACAAGGATAGAAATAACAGAAGATGGGCTAAAAAAAACTATAGAAGAATAATAGAGGAGCAGGATTTTAAAAACAGAAACAGCACACGGAAGATTACAAAACTCTTAACCCCTCTCACCATCCACACGAACACATGTACACCCCAAAATAACGCAGAAATATCACCATCCACACAAGCATATCTGCAGTGGGATGACATCAGTCGCCAGGTGAATGAATACAGCTAGCAATAAGCAGGGCAGGATGCCAATAACTGGATGAGGAGTCTGGAAACTCCTGTGAGTTGCCGAAGAAATGGCCCGCCGAAAACTAGCAATATGAAAATTATCTCTTAAATTATGTGTAAAGAAAAGTGAATTTATACTTAGAGGAACGCACAAGCAGGCAAAAAAGAGGCGATGATAATGGGGAGGAGTAGTGGAATGCCCAAGGTCAGAGAAACCATTCAATTGTTCATTATTAAACCAAATTATTTAAATAAATTAAAAGTTAAAACACATATATTTATTTTTAAAAACAAAATTTAGAAGTTAAATTGCTTATCTGAAGTCCAATACTTACCTTCCAGAATGTCACTAAAAAACAAGATGGAGCCAGAGGTGAGTGAAATTTTTCAAATTTCCCTCACAGCCATAGGATTGCACAATATGTGTGACAAGCAGTTTACATACACAAATCCCATTATAAATGTGGACACAGGAAATAATGGGACAAAAAAGTGTGACAGAAACATGATAGCAGGAATTAAAATAGTTCAGCCAGAAACTGTGTGCAGATGTAAGATTTTTTAATATATTATAGATACAGATAGATATCAAATCAAAGTATCATATCAAAAATAAGAATGTCTTCAAAATGGACTACTACTGAGTACCCTGATCAAATTACACTCAGTACTGATAACATACAGATAGCTTTGGCAATTACAAATAAAGCACTACATTTACCATCGAAGTTGATAGGGCCCCAAGACGTCTCCCACACTGCGCCTCTCAAACTATGGGGGAAGGGGCAAATCGTGAAATTGAACCTTACCTGACCTCACAGCCTGAGTCTGCATCTGCAGCCTGATCTTGACCAAATCCACCGGGGCACCAATTCCAACTGTGACCAGACCCACCACAGCGCTAGCAGCCGCCGCATCAGATAGAACAGGAGCATGGCCGTCATCACCATAGCGATACTGACAAATGAACCTCTGAGCATTACCGTACACACCAAGCGCCACCGAGTTATACACTGCGACACTGGCTAGGGGGAAGGATAAACCTTTGAAGAAACCAGCAACCTAGAAATGGATTAAATAATAATCAGCGATATCAGCGCATTCACTTTATTCCCAGTATTAAACAAACACAAATGAACAGGACAGCAAGCAGACTTACGTGTTCGTTTTTAAAAATTGTTAGCACACATTGGACTGTGTTGTTGTACCCATGGCCGGCTTGCAAGCGAGTCTGAAACATAATTAACTGCAAAGTGAGTAAGGGAAGACTCAATAGTATTTTTTTCAAGTAAAATGATCTTTTAGCGACTTACAATGCTACATTAAAAATAATCTTGGTGAGATACGAAGTTAGCGGGTTTTCACAGTGCAAGAAAATGTTCCAATGTAACTTCACCGAAATGGAAGTGGAAATTTACCTTAACGGTGTCGAGGGGATGGCCCACGATCACACTTGCCGCTCCTACCATGAAAATAAACATCGATTGAGTTACAACAAAAATGAGACATTCTTCCCAGATTTTCCCTCCGGTACAATGGAGACAACACTTCAAATGTACTTCAATGGCTCTGATGCGCTTTGAGACGTCCTGGGGTCGTAAATAGCGCTATATAAACACCAATTGGTTTTTAAAATTTGAATTAAATTCTGAAGTTTTTTTTATATAGATTATATATAAGGAACGTGAAACGTAAAACCAGACAAACGAACGTGGACATTGAAGTGACCGCAGACTGTTTCAAAATAAGTTAACTTTAACAAAGGTTAATCAAAACTAATTCCGATTAGTAAAAAAATGTTAAAGGTGCTGGTACCTCCTACCCATCCGGCGAGGAAATCGTCCAGCTGAACACTAGTACCCATTTAAACCCTCCCGGCACCAACTTGGCCCTGGACTCTTGACAAGATAAGGAAACTGGACGAGAGCAAATGACTGGCTGGCGACACTTTGCACTATCTCCGTGACTGAAGCCAGTCTTACTTTTAAGGAACATTAGGAGAGCAGGGACGGGGCGATCTGCACAGATCTGGCTCCGCCTCCACGGACTTCGAACAGCATCTTGCAATCTGTGGCAGCCTTTGGCGACCAGGATCGTACTTGTATCGGGGGGACCTTCCTTCGGGCGGTTCAGTTTCGATGGCTGTGAATGACCAATGTGGGCAGGCGAAAGGCGTTGGAAAAGGGGGCAGCGGGATGGACACCAATAGGAGCCACTGCGAGAACAAGAACCGCCCAATGCCGCCGCAGCTTCAGATATTTTAAAAATGCAAAACGCATGCTGTTCATGTGGAATGTTTCCATGGTTGTTCATTTCAGTTTTGCAAGAGGCAAAAGTCTTTTATTGCCCTCCCCCCAAAAAAAACATTCAAAGTAGTTACAGCAATTATGTGAAGAGTAACGAGGGAGGAATTGTTGGATGTTTTGGTAGGTTGAGTTTGTCGTGAGCAGACTGGCCTCTGATAGCCAGCGACCTTCTATTTCTGCAAAGCTTCTGAATTATACGGGCCCGATTCTATTCGTGGACGTAATCATCCGCCCCCCTACACTTTCACAGAGAAAGTTTTTGTGTTTCGTCGGTGGGATTTAGGAATGCCTAAAGGCGAAGCAAGCATTGAAGCTGCAATATTGACTTTTATAGAGAGCCCATAACTTGGCAAGGGTTTGGTATATTCTTAATAGGTCATCCAGGAAGCTCAAACTTTAAACTTTATTTTTAAAAAGCATAGAGCCATACTTCCAAGTATCCAATGGGTTGTTGTCATTCCAGTTAGATATTAAAGGATCAAAAGTGTCCATATTCAACTACTGTTAGTGTGATTAAATAATAAGATTGTTGCATTATTGGTATTCTGCCACTAGTTGTCATTAGTATATTTCCTAAATGCAATATTTGATCATATTTATAAAGCATTAATGAATCCCCATGGCACTGTCCATGGTAAGTCAGAGAATAAGGTCTCTCAGCTGTCTCTGTTGCCTTTGTATTGGTTTCTTTATCGCTCTTTCTCTCTTTTGCTTCTCTCTCTTTCCGACTCTTACTGCTTTTTTCTCAACAACAACTTGCAACTATATAGCTCCTTTAACATAGAAAGAAATGTCCCAACGTGCTTCATAGAGAGGTAATGAAAAAATGGATTCCGAGCCAAAGAAAAGAGCTGTTAGAAGATTTGATCAAAACTTGGTCAAACAAGATTGCTTTTAAGAAGAGTCTTAATGGAGGGGATGGAAGTGGAGAGGTGGAGGAGTTTAGGGAGGGAATTCAAGATCATGGGGCCTAGCCACCTATAGTGGGGCAATGGGATGGGGGATGCACAAAACATTGGAGTCAGAGAAACAGACAGTTTGTGGGCGGGGAGGACTAGTGCTGGAGGAGGTTACAGAGCTAGGGAGGTTGAGGCCATGAAGGGATTTAAACATGAGGGTGAGAATTTTGAACTTGAGACATTGAGGCACTGAGAGCTAATGTAAGTCAATGAGCGAGTGGGACTAGGTTCCGGATAGAATATGGACAGCTGAGTTTTGGATGAGCTGGAGCTCATGGAAAGTTAAGGATGAGAAGCCACCTAGAAAAACATTAGACATCCACTAAGTCTGGAGGCGACAAAGGCCTGAATGAGGATTTCAGCGGCAGATAGGCTGAGTTAAGGGTGGAGATGAGCGATGTTATAGAGTTGGAACTAGGTAGTCTTTGTGGTGGAAAAGATGTAGGGTTGGAAGCTCAGCTTGGGGTTGAATAGGGCACCATGGTTGCAAACAGTCTGGTTCAGCTTCAGATAGGGGCCAGAAAGGGGGGGTGGAGTCGCTGATGAGAGTAAGGAGTTTGTGGCAGGAGCTGAAAATGATGGTTCAGTCTTTCTCATGTTTAGGCAAAGGAAATTGCAGCTCATCCATGATTGGATGTCAAGCAAGCATTCTGACAACACAGAGGCAATGGAGGAGTCAGGAGAGGCAGTGGAGAGAGGGAGACGTGAGTGTCAGCAACGCACATGTGGAAGCTAACCCCATGTCTGCCAATGGTGTCACCATAGGGCAGCAAGAGGAAGGGGGTCAAGGATGGATCCTTGGGGGATTCCCGAGGTGATGAGGTGGGGATGGAAAGAGAAACTATAGGTAATGATCGTCCATCCTCTTCTGCTTCTCTCTCCATCTTTTTCTTTCCTTTCAGGTCAGAGGTAGTGAGTCACATAAAGTGGTATGGTGGAGAAAGGCTGCATTTTCCTGTGGGCTTTGCAGGAAAAAAAGTGGCCCTCAGCACTTCCTTTCCCATTCCCTGCCCCCATCATTTGTGCTTCCTTCCAGCTTTCACTCCCATCATGTCTCCTTTGTCTTCCCACTCTCATCCATAACCTTACTTAGTCATATTGCTACACCTACCTCTTCCTGTTTGAACTACTCACCTAGCCACTGTATCTACCTCTTCATGATGCTCAGCTGTCACTGACCTCACCTTTAACCCTCCATCCACTCCCCATTTGCTCCATCTATTGTAGGTGATGAGAAGCCAAGCCTCCTCAATCTCTTCTCCCCTCTCCCTTCCTACCATCCCCACTAATTCCATTTCTTTCTTCTAAGCTTTGTTTGCTGTCAACATTGAACATACTTGTTTTTGTTATAAAAAATCAAATTAGGTGTGGAAAGACATGTTGCCTCTCTTTCGCTATCTATATGTCTCTCTCACACACAGGTATCTGCAATTAGAATATTTACATTTTTAACTGTCAACAAAACACAGGTAAAATAATTAACGGATTTCTGTTTGCTTTCAAGTTTAACGTTATTTGTAGCTTAGTATGCTTTCTGAAGTTTACAGAATACAAAACAAAAGCTACAAGCTGTGTAATCAGGACGCTCATTTTCTCTCTCACATGCACAGTTTATTTTTAAAAATCACTCCTTTAAAATTTACCAGAATAAATCTTTGAAATTTGTCCTCTAGTTTTTCTTTAAATAATTTTGAAAAACAGCTCAGCAGAAACTACTAGACGCTAAAGAAAAATATTCCATCATTGCAGCTGATTGAATGGTATTGATGCATTCTGGGAAATTTGGTGCTCTGCACAATCTGCTTTGGAATAATAGAATCACTGCTCTGGATAAAAATATCAAGTCCAAGCCCATGCCTTGGTAAATGCTGAGCTCTTCAAGAAAAAAAACTTTAATTAATATTCTGAAGTTTATTTATAAGAGAAAACAAGTTAGAATAGTTAGATAAAAAAAATAAAATCAAAATCAAATGGGAGAGAAAGAGATTAGGGATGAATTTACAAGGGGAAATGGAATTTTATCCTAAATGTTTACTTTTATAGTGTAAGAGATTTTTTTTCTCAGTCATTATCTTCATCAATTTCTCCCCTCCTCCTTTCTTGAAAGTATTGACACCTTGCTGGGTCAAAGTCACCAGATGTCCTCTGGTATGTTACTCAATTAGTCATGATTCATGTGTGAGCCTTGACAGTGTGTGTTAGTTGGGAGTCTTGACAGTGAGTGTTAGTCGGGAGTCTTGACAGTGAGTGTTAGTAGGGAGTCTTGAGAGTGTGTGTTAGTTGGGAGTCTTGACAGTGAGTGTTAGTCGGGAGTCTTGACAGTGAGTGTTAGTAGGGAGTCTTGAGAGTGTGTGTTAGTTGGGAGTCTTGACAGTGAGTGTTAGTAGGGTGTCTTGACAGTGAGTGTTAGTAGGGAGTCTTGAGAGTGAGTGTTAGTAGGGAGTCTTGAGAGTGTGTGTTAGTTGGGAGTCTTGACAGTGAGTGTTAGTAGGGAGTCTTGAGAGTGTGTGTTAGTTGGGAGTCTTGACAGTGAGTGTTAGTAGGGTGTCTTGACAGTGAGTGTTAGTAGGGAGTCTTGAGAGTGAGTGTTAGTAGGGAGCCTTGACCGCGTGTGTTAGTAGGGAGCCTTGACAGTGAGTGTTAGTAGGGAGTCTTGAGAGTGTGTGTTAGTTGGGAGTCTTGACAGTGAGTGTTAGTAGGGAGTCTTGAGAGTGTGTGTTAGTTGGGAGTCTTGACAGTGAGTGTTAGTAGGGTGTCTTGACAGTGAGTGTTAGTAGGGAGTCTTGAGAGTGAGTGTTAGTAGGGAGTCTTGAGAGTGTGTGTTAGTTGGGAGTCTTGACAGTGAGTGTTAGTAGGGAGTCTTGAGAGTGTGTGTTAGTTGGGAGTCTTGACAGTGAGTGTTAGTAGGGAGTCTTGAGAGTGTGTGTTAGTTGGGAGTCTTGACAGTGAGTGTTAGTAGGGAGTCTTGAGAGTGAGTGTTAGTAGGGAGTCTTGAGAGTGTGTGTTAGTTGGGAGTCTTGACAGTGAGTGTTAGTAGGAAGTCTTGACAGTGAGTGTTAGTAGGGAGCCTTGACAGTGAGTGTTAGTAGGGAGTCTTGACAGTGAGTGTTAGTAGGGAGTCTTGAGAGTGTGTGTTAGTTGGGAGCCTTGACAGTGAGTGTTAGTAGGGAGTCTTGACAGTGAGTGTTAGTAGGGAGTCTTGACAGTGAGTGTTAGTAGGGAGTCTTGAGAGTGTGTGTTAGTTGGGAGTCTTGACAGTGTTAGTAGGGAGTCTTGACAGTGAGTGTTAGTAGGGAGCCTTGACAGTGAGTGTTAGTAGGGAGTCTTGACAGTGAGTGTTAGTAGGGAGTCTTGACAGTGAGTGTTAGTAGGGAGCCTTGACCGCGTGTGTTAGTAGGGAGCCTTGACAGTGAGTGTTAGTAGGGAGCCTTGACAGTGAGTGTTAGTAGGGAGTCTTGACAGTGAGTGTTAGTAGGGAGCCTTGACCGCGTGTGTTAGTAGGGAGCCTTGACAGTGAGTGTTAGTAGGGAGCCTTGACAATGAGTGTTAGTAGGGAGTCTTGACAGTGAGGGTTAGTAGGGAGTCTTGACAGTGAGTGTTAGTAGGGAGTCTTGACAGTGAGTGTTAGTAGGGAGCCTTGACCGCGTGTGTTAGTAGGGAGCCTTGACAGTGAGTGTTAGTAGGGAGCCTTGACAGTGAGTGTTAGTAGGGAGTCTTGACAGTGAGTGTTAGTAGGGAGCCTTGACAGTGTGTGTTAGTAGGGAGCCTTGACAATGAGTGTTAGTAGGGAGTCTTGACAGTGTGTGTTAGTTGGGAGTCTTGACAGTGTTAGTAGGGAGTCTTGACAGTGAGTGTTAGTAGGGAGCCTTGAAAGTGAGTGTTAGTAGGGAGTCTTGACAGTGAGTGTTAGTAGGGAGCCTTGACCGCGTGTGTTAGTCGGGAGCCTTGACAGTGAGTGTTGGTAGGGAGCCTTGACAGTGAGTGTTAGTAGGGAGCCTTGACAGTGAGTGTTAGTAGGGAGTCTTGAGAGTGTGTGTTAGTTGGGAGTCTTGACAGTGAGTGTTAGTCGGGAGTCTTGACAGTGAATGTTAGTAGGGAGTCTTGAGAGTGTGTGTTAGTTGGGAGTCTTGACAGTGAGTGTTAGTCGGGAGTCTTGACAGTGAGTGTTAGTAGGGAGTCTTGAGAGTGTGTGTTAGTTGGGAGTCTTGACAGTGAGTGTTAGTATGGAGTCTTGAGAGTGTGTGTTAGTTGGGAGTCTTGACAGTGAGTGTTAGTAGGGAGTCTTGATAGTGAGTGTTAGTAGGGAGTCTTGAGAGTGAGTGTTAGTAGGGAGTCTTGAGAGTGTGTGTTAGTTGGGAGTCTTGACAGTGAGTGTTAGTAGGGAGTCTTGAGAGTGTGTGTTAGTTGGGAGTCTTGACAGTGAGTGTTAGTAGGGAGTCTTGAGAGTGTGTGTTAGTTGGGAGTCTTGACAGTGAGTGTTAGTAGGGAGTCTTGAGAGTGTGTGTTAGTTGGCAGTCTTGACAGTGAGTGTTAGTAGGGAGTCTTGAGAGTGTGTGTTAGTTGGGAGTCTTGACAGTGAGTGTTAGTAGGGAGTCTTGACAGTGAGTGTTAGTAGGGAGCCTTGACAGTGAGTGTTAGTAGGGAGTCTTGACAGTGAGTGTTAGTAGGGAGTCTTGAGAGTGTGTGTTAGTTGGGAGCCTTGACAGTGAGTGTTAGTAGGGAGTCTTGACAGTGAGTGTTAGTAGGGAGTCTTGACAGTGAGTGTTAGTAGGGAGTCTTGAGAGTGTGTGTTAGTAGGGAGTCTTGACAGTGAGTGTTAGTTGGGAGTCTTGACAGTGTTAGTAGGGAGTCTTGACAGTGAGTGTTAGTAGGGAGCCTTGACAGTGAGTGTTAGTAGGGAGTCTTGATAGTGAGTGTTAGTAGGGAGTCTTGACAGTGAGTGTTAGTAGGGAGCCTTGACCGCGTGTGTTAGTAGGGAGCCTTGACAGTGAGTGTTAGTAGGGAGCCTTGACAGTGAGTGTTAGTAGGGAGTCTTGACAGTGAGTGTTAGTAGGGAGCCTTGACCGCGTGTGTTAGTAGGGAGCCTTGACAGTGAGTGTTAGTAGGGAGCCTTGACAGTGAGTGTTAGTAGGGAGCCTTGACCGCGTGTGTTAGTAGGGAGTCTTGACAGTGAGTGTTAGTAGGGAGCCTTGACCGCGTGTGTTAGTAGGGAGTCTTGACAGTGAGTGTTAGTCGGGAGTCTTGACAGTGAGTGTTAGTAGGGAGTCTTGAGAGTGTGTGTTAGTTGGGAGTCTTGACAGTGAGTGTTAGTAGGGAGTCTTGAGAGTGTGTGTTAGTTGGGAGTCTTGACAGTGAGTGTTAGTAGGGAGTCTTGATAGTGAGTGTTAGTAGGGAGTCTTGAGAGTGAGTGTTAGTAGGGAGTCTTGAGAGTGTGTGTTAGTTGGGAGTCTTGACAGTGAGTGTTAGTAGGGAGTCTTGAGAGTGTGTGTTAGTTGGGAGTCTTGACAGTGAGTGTTAGTAGGGAGTCTTGAGAGTGTGTGTTAGTTGGGAGTCTTGACAGTGAGTGTTAGTAGGGAGTCTTGAGAGTGTGTGTTAGTTGGGAGTCTTGACAGTGAGTGTTAGTAGGGAGTCTTGAGAGTGTGTGTTAGTTGGGAGTCTTGACAGTGAGTGTTAGTAGGGAGTCTTGACAGTGAGTGTTAGTAGGGAGCCTTGACAGTGAGTGTTAGTAGGGAGTCTTGACAGTGAGTGTTAGTAGGGAGTCTTGAGAGTGTGTGTTAGTTGGGAGCCTTGACAGTGAGTGTTAGTAGGGAGTCTTGACAGTGAGTGTTAGTAGGGAGTCTTGACAGTGAGTGTTAGTAGGGAGTCTTGAGAGTGTGTGTTAGTAGGGAGTCTTGACAGTGAGTGTTAGTTGGGAGTCTTGACAGTGTTAGTAGGGAGTCTTGACAGTGAGTGTTAGTAGGGAGCCTTGACAGTGAGTGTTAGTAGGGAGTCTTGATAGTGAGTGTTAGTAGGGAGTCTTGACAGTGAGTGTTAGTAGGGAGCCTTGACCGCGTGTGTTAGTAGGGAGCCTTGACAGTGAGTGTTAGTAGGGAGCCTTGACAGTGAGTGTTAGTAGGGAGTCTTGACAGTGAGTGTTAGTAGGGAGCCTTGACCGCGTGTGTTAGTAGGGAGCCTTGACAGTGAGTGTTAGTAGGGAGCCTTGACAGTGAGTGTTAGTAGGGAGCCTTGACCGCGTGTGTTAGTAGGGAGCCTTGACAGTGAGTGTTAGTAGGGAGCCTTGACCGCGTGTGTTAGTAGGGAGTCTTGACAGTGAGTGTTAGTAGGGAGTCTTGACAGTGAGTGTTTGTAGGGAGTCTTGACAGTGAGTGTTAGTAGGGAGCCTTGACCGCGTGTGTTAGTAGGGAGCCTTGACAATGAGTGTTAGTAGGGAGTCTTGACAGTGAGTGTTAGTAGGGAGTCTTGACAGTGAGTGTTAGTAGGGAGTCTTGACAGTGAGTGTTAGTAGGGAGTCTTGAGAGTGTGTGTTAGTAGGGAGTCTTGACAATGAGTGTTAGTAGGGAGTCTTGACAGTGAGTGTTAGTAGGGAGCCTTGACAATGAGTGTTAGTAGGCAGTCTTGACAGTGAGTGTTAGTAGGGAGCCTTGAGAGTGTGTGTTAGTTGGGAGTCTTGACAGTGTTAGTAGGGAGTCTTGACAGTGAGTGTTAGTAGGGAGCCTTGACAGTGAGTGTTAGTAGGGAGCCTTGAGAGTGTGTGTTAGTTGGGAGTCTTGACAGTGTTAGTAGGGAGTCTTGACAGTGAGTGTTAGTAGGGAGTCTTGACAGTGAGTGTTAGTAGGGAGCCTTGACCGCGTGTGTTAGTAGGGAGCCTTGACAGTGAGTGTTGGTAGGGAGCCTTGACAATGAGTGTTAGTAGGGAGTCTTGACAGTGTGTGTTAGTTGGGAGTCTTGACAGTGTTAGTAGGGAGTCTTGACAGTGAGTGTTAGTAGGGAGCCTTGACAGTGAGTGTTAGTAGGGAGTCTTGACAGTGAGTGTTAGTAGGGACCCTTGAGAGTGTGTGTTAGTTGGGAGTCTTGACAGTGAGTGTTAGTAGGGTGTCTTGACAGTGAGTGTTAGTAGGGAGTCTTGAGAGTGAGTGTTAGTAGGGAGTCTTGAGAGTGTGTGTTAGTTGGGAGTCTTGACAGTGAGTGTTAGTAGGGTGTCTTGACAGTGAGTGTTAGTAGGGAGTCTTGAGAGTGAGTGTTAGTAGGGAGTCTTGAGAGTGTGTGTTAGTTGGGAGTCTTGACAGTGAGTGTTAGTAGGGAGTCTTGAGAGTGTGTGTTAGTTGGGAGTCTTGACAGTGAGTGTTAGTAGGGAGTCTTGAGAGTGTGTGTTAGTTGGGAGTCTTGACAGTGAGTGTTAGTAGGGAGTCTTGAGAGTGAGTTTTAGTAGGGACTCTTGAGAGTGTGTGTTAGTTGGGAGTCTTGACAGTGAGTGTTAGTAGGGAGTCTTGACAGTGAGTGTTAGTAGGGAGCCTTGACAGTGAGTGTTAGTAGGGAGTCTTGACAGTGAGTGTTAGTAGGGAGTCTTGAGAGTGTGTGTTAGTTGGGAGCCTTGACAGTGAGTGTTAGTAGGGAGTCTTGACAGTGAGTGTTAGTAGGGAGTCTTGACAGTGAGTGTTAGTAGGGAGTCTTGAGAGTGAATGTTAGTAGGGAGTCTTGAGAGTGTGTGTTAGTAGGGAGTCTTGAGAGTGTGTGTTAGTAGGGAGTCTTGACAGTGAGTGTTAGTAGGGAGCCTTGACAGTGAGTGTTAGTAGGGAGTCTTGACAGTGAGTGTTAGTAGGGAGTCTTGACAGTGAGTGTAAGTAGGGAGTCTTGACAGTGAGTGTTAGTAGGGAGCCTTGACCGCGTGTGTTAGTAGGGAGCCTTGACAGTGAGTGTTAGTAGGGAGCCTTGACAGTGAGTGTTAGTAGGGAGTCTTGACAGTGAGTGTTAGTAGGGAGCCTTGACCGCGTGTGTTAGTAGGGAGCCTTGACAGTGAGTGTTAGTAGGGAGTCTTGACAGTGAGTGTTAGTAGGGAGCCTTGACCGCGTGTGTTAGTAGGGAGCCTTGACAGTGAGTGTTAGTAGGGAGCCTTGACAGTGAGTGTTAGTAGGGAGCCTTGACAATGAGTGTTAGTAGGGAGTCTTGACAGTGAGTGTTAGTAGGGAGTCTTGACAGTGAGTGTTAGTAGGGAGTCTTGACAGTGAGTGTTAGTAGGGAGCCTTGACCGCGTGTGTTAGTAGGGAGCCTTGACAGTGAGTGTTAGTAGGGAGCCTTGACAGTGAGTGTTAGTAGGGAGTCTTCACAGTGAGTGTTAGTAGGGAGCCTTGACAGTGTGTGTTAGTAGGGAGCCTTGACAATGAGTGTTAGTAGGGAGTCTTGACAGTGTGTGTTAGTTGGGAGTCTTGACAGTGTTAGTAGGGAGTCTTGACAGTGAGTGTTAGTAGGGAGCCTTGACAGTGAGTGTTAGTAGGGAGTCTTGACAGTGAGTGTTAGTAGGGAGCCTTGACCGCGTGTGTTAGTAGGGAGCCTTGACAGTGAGTGTTGGTAGGGAGCCTTGACAGTGAGTGTTAGTAGGGAGCCTTGACAGTGAGTGTTAGTAGGGAGTCTTGAGAGTGTGTGTTAGTTGGGAGTCTTGACAGTGAGTGTTAGTCGGGAGTCTTGACAGTGAATGTTAGTAGGGAGTCTTGAGAGTGTGTGTTAGTTGGGAGTCTTGACAGTGAGTGTTAGTCGGGAGTCTTGACAGTGAGTGTTAGTAGGGAGTCTTGAGAGTGTGTGTTAGTTGGGAGTCTTGACAGTGAGTGTTAGTAGGGAGTCTTGAGAGTGTGTGTTAGTTGGGAGTCTTGACAGTGAGTGTTAGTAGGGAGTCTTGACAGTGAGTGTTAGTAGGGAGTCTTGAGAGTGAGTGTTAGTAGGGAGTCTTGAGAGTGTGTGTTAGTTGGGAGTCTTGACAGTGAGTGTTAGTCGGGAGTCTTGAGAGTGTGTGTTAGTTGGGAGTCTTGACAGTGAGTGTTAGTAGGGAGTCTTGAGAGTGTGTGTTAGTTGGGAGTCTTGACAGTGAGTGTTAGTAGGGAGTCTTGAGAGTGTGTGTTAGTTGGGAGTCTTCACAGTGAGTGTTAGTAGGGAGTCTTGAGAGTGTGTGTTAGTTGGGAGTCTTGACAGTGAGTGTTAGTAGGGAGTCTTGACAGTGAGTGTTAGTAGGGAGCCTTGACAGTGAGTGTTAGTAGGGAGTCTTGACAGTGAGTGTTAGTAGGGAGTCTTGAGAGTGTGTGTTAGTTGGGAGCCTTGACAGTGAGTGTTAGTAGGGAGTCTTGACAGTGAGTGTTAGTAGGGAGTCTTGACAGTGAGTGTTAGTAGGGAGTCTTGAGAGTGTGTGTTAGTTGGGAGTCTTGACAGTGTTAGTAGGGAGTCTTGACAGTGAGTGTTAGTAGGGAGCCTTGACAGTGAGTGTTAGTAGGGAGTCTTGACAGTGAGTGTTAGTAGGGAGTCTTGACAGTGAGTGTTAGTAGGGAGCCTTGACCGCGTGTGTTAGTAGGGAGCCTTGACAGTGAGTGTTAGTAGGGAGCCTTGACAGTGAGTGTTAGTAGGGAGTCTTGACAGTGAGTGTTAGTAGGGAGCCTTGACCGCGTGTGTTAGTAGGGAGCCTTGACAGTGAGTGTTAGTAGGGAGTCTTGACAGTGAGTGTTAGTAGGGAGTCTTGACAGTGAGTGTTAGTAGGGAGTCTTGACAGTGAGTGTTAGTAGGGAGCCTTGACCGCGTGTGTTAGTAGGGAGCCTTGACAATGAGTGTTAGTAGGGAGTCTTGACAGTGAGTGTTAGTAGGGAGTCTTGACAGTGAGTGTTAGTAGGGAGCCTTGACAGTGTGTGTTAGTAGGGAGTCTTGACAGTGAGTGTTAGTAGGGAGTCTTGACAGTGAGTGTTAGTAGGGAGCCTTGACCGCGTGTGTTAGTAGGGAGCCTTGACAATGAGTGTTAGTAGGGAGTCTTGACAGTGAGTGTTAGTAGGGAGCCTTGACAGTGTGTGTTAGTGGGGAGTCTTGACAGTGAGTGTTCGTAGGGAGTCTTGAGAGTGTGTGTTAGTAGGGAGTCTTGACAGTGAGTGTTAGTAGGGAGTCTTGAGAGTGTGTGTTAGTAGGGAGCCTTGACAATGAGTGTTAGTAGGGAGTCTTGACAGTGAGTGTTAGTAGGGAGCCTTGACAATGAGTGTTAGTAGGGAGTCTTGACAGTGAGTGTTAGTAGGGAGCCTTGAGAGTGTGTGTTAGTTGGGAGTCTTGACAGTGTTAGTAGGGAGTCTTGACAGTGAGTGTTAGTAGGGAGCCTTGACAGTGAGTGTTAGTAGTGAGCCTTGAGAGTGTGTGTTAGTTGGGAGTCTTGACAGTGTTAGTAGGGAGTCTTGACAGTGAGTGTTAGTAGGGAGTCTTGACAGTGAGTGTTAGTAGGGAGCCTTGACCGCGTGTGTTAGTAGGGAGCCTTGACAGTGAGTGTTAGTAGGGAGTCTTGACAGTGAGTGTTAGTAGGGAGCCTTGACCGCGTGTGTTAGTAGGGAGCCTTGACAGTGAGTGTTAGTAGGGAGCCTTGACAATGAGTGTTAGTAGGGAGTCTTGACAGTGAGTGTTAGTAGGGAGTCTTGACAGTGAGTGTTAGTAGGGAGTCTTGACAGTGAGTGTTAGTAGGGAGCCTTGACCGCGTGTGTTAGTAGGGAGCCTTGACAGTGAGTGTTAGTAGGGAGCCTTGACAGTGAGTGTTAGTAGGGAGTCTTGACAGTGAGTGTTAGTAGGGAGCCTTGACAGTGTGTGTTAGTAGGGAGCCTTGACAATGAGTGTTAGTAGGGAGTCTTGACAGTGTGTGTTAGTTGGGAGTCTTGACAGTGTTAGTAGGGAGTCTTGACAGTGAGTGTTAGTAGGGAGCCTTGACAGTGAGTGTTAGTAGGGAGTCTTGACAGTGAGTGTTAGTAGGGAGCCTTGACCGCGTGTGTTAGTAGGGAGCCTTGACAGTGAGTGTTGGTAGGGAGCCTTGACAGTGAGTGTTAGTAGGGAGCCTTGACAGTGAGTGTTAGTAGGGAGTCTTGAGAGTGTGTGTTAGTTGGGAGTCTTGACAGTGAGTGTTAGTCGGGAGTCTTGACAGTGAATGTTAGTAGGGAGTCTTGAGAGTGTGTGTTAGTTGGGAGTCTTGACAGTGAGTGTTAGTCGGGAGTCTTGACAGTGAGTGTTAGTAGGGAGTCTTGAGAGTGTGTGTTAGTTGGGAGTCTTGACAGTGAGTGTTAGTAGGGAGTCTTGAGAGTGTGTGTTAGTTGGGAGTCTTGACAGTGAGTGTTAGTAGGGAGTCTTGACAGTGAGTGTTAGTAGGGAGTCTTGAGAGTGAGTGTTAGTAGGGAGTCTTGAGAGTGTGTGTTAGTTGGGAGTCTTGACAGTGAGTGTTAGTCGGGAGTCTTGAGAGTGTGTGTTAGTTGGGAGTCTTGACAGTGAGTGTTAGTAGGGAGTCTTGAGAGTGTGTGTTAGTTGGGAGTCTTGACAGTGAGTGTTAGTAGGGAGTCTTGAGAGTGTGTGTTAGTTGGGAGTCTTCACAGTGAGTGTTAGTAGGGAGTCTTGAGAGTGTGTGTTAGTTGGGAGTCTTGACAGTGAGTGTTAGTAGGGAGTCTTGACAGTGAGTGTTAGTAGGGAGCCTTGACAGTGAGTGTTAGTAGGGAGTCTTGACAGTGAGTGTTAGTAGGGAGTCTTGAGAGTGTGTGTTAGTTGGGAGCCTTGACAGTGAGTGTTAGTAGGGAGTCTTGACAGTGAGTGTTAGTAGGGAGTCTTGACAGTGAGTGTTAGTAGGGAGTCTTGAGAGTGTGTGTTAGTTGGGAGTCTTGACAGTGTTAGTAGGGAGTCTTGACAGTGAGTGTTAGTAGGGAGCCTTGACAGTGAGTGTTAGTAGGGAGTCTTGACAGTGAGTGTTAGTAGGGAGTCTTGACAGTGAGTGTTAGTAGGGAGCCTTGACCGCGTGTGTTAGTAGGGAGCCTTGACAGTGAGTGTTAGTAGGGAGCCTTGACAGTGAGTGTTAGTAGGGAGTCTTGACAGTGAGTGTTAGTAGGGAGCCTTGACCGCGTGTGTTAGTAGGGAGCCTTGACAGTGAGTGTTAGTAGGGAGTCTTGACAGTGAGTGTTAGTAGGGAGTCTTGACAGTGAGTGTTAGTAGGGAGTCTTGACAGTGAGTGTTAGTGGGGAGCCTTGACCGCGTGTGTTAGTAGGGAGCCTTGACAATGAGTGTTAGTAGGGAGTCTTGACAGTGAGTGTTAGTAGGGAGTCTTGACAGTGAGTGTTAGTAGGGAGCCTTGACAGTGTGTGTTAGTAGGGAGTCTTGACAGTGAGTGTTAGTAGGGAGTCTTGACAGTGAGTGTTAGTAGGGAGCCTTGACCGCGTGTGTTAGTAGGGAGCCTTGACAATGAGTGTTAGTAGGGAGTCTTGACAGTGAGTGTTAGTAGGGAGCCTTGACAGTGTGTGTTAGTGGGGAGTCTTGACAGTGAGTGTTCGTAGGGAGTCTTGAGAGTGTGTGTTAGTAGGGAGTCTTGACAGTGAGTGTTAGTAGGGAGTCTTGAGAGTGTGTGTTAGTAGGGAGCCTTGACAATGAGTGTTAGTAGGGAGTCTTGACAGTGAGTGTTAGTAGGGAGCCTTGACAATGAGTGTTAGTAGGGAGTCTTGACAGTGAGTGTTAGTAGGGAGCCTTGAGAGTGTGTGTTAGTTGGGAGTCTTGACAGTGTTAGTAGGGAGTCTTGACAGTGAGTGTTAGTAGGGAGCCTTGACAGTGAGTGTTAGTAGTGAGCCTTGAGAGTGTGTGTTAGTTGGGAGTCTTGACAGTGTTAGTAGGGAGTCTTGACAGTGAGTGTTAGTAGGGAGTCTTGACAGTGAGTGTTAGTAGGGAGCCTTGACCGCGTGTGTTAGTAGGGAGCCTTGACAGTGAGCGTTGGTAGGGAGCCTTGACAGTGAGTGTTAGTAGGGAGCCTTGACAGTGAGTGTTAGTAGGGAGCCTTGACAGTGAGTGTTAGTAGGGAGCCTTGACAGTGAGTGTTAGTAGGGAGCCTTGACAGTGAGTGTTAGTAGGGAGCCTTGACAGTGAGTGTTAGTAGGGAGCCTTGACAGTGAGTGTTAGTAGGGAGCCTTGACAGTGAGTGTTAGTAGGGAGCCTTGACAGTGAGTGTTAGTAGGGAGTCTTGACAGTGAGTGTTAGTAGAGAGTCTTGACAGTGAGTGTTAGTAGGGTGCCTTGACAGTGAGTGTTAGTAGGGAGCCTTGACAGTGAGTGTTAGTAGGGAGTCTTGACAGTGAGTGTTAGTAGAGAGTCTTGACAGTGAGTGTTAGTAGGGAGCCTTGACCGCCTGTGTTAGTAGGGAGCCTTGACAGTGAGTGTTAGTAGGGAGCCTTGACCGCGTGTGTTAGTAGGGAGTCTTGACCGCGTGTGTTGGTAGCATAGTTAACTGCTGGGCATCACAGCCAGGCCCACCCCTGTTTTCATGCAATGTCTGCATGTGCACTTCCAGCATGAGTTGCTTGTAGTGAGTAAGAGCACGAGCCCTGAACAGTTTTCCCTATGAATGCTGAGGCCAATTGTAGCACACCAATTACTGTTCTGGCTGAGATCAGCTGACTTAGCAATTACTAGGGGTCGAATCGAGGACAATGCTGGTCGCTATAGCTCCGTTACTCACTAGAAAAACATCAAGCCACCAGGGGATGCCTTCTGGTATTGGGTTAATATTACAACAGTAAAGCTACACCTGATATTTGAAAGCTTTATTACCATACTATTACAATTTGTTTCCATATTCTTAAAAAAAAATGGGTCCATGGAGACTGTTATCCCTCTGCACCTAATGGCGGTCTGGAGGTTAAGACATCTCGTGGGAGAACATTCCAGCACCAACCTTTTCTTCATTTTGACTGGTTGAATCCTTTGGATTGGTGAAATATAGGCCCAGGCATGGGTGGGCATCATATTGTAAAATTACATTTCTTATATTAGTTAAAAATGTGTACTTAGATATTTGTAAAATGCATTTAAATGGTGCTGGCCAAATGATCAGGACTGTGAGATTTCTGGTTTGGTGTGGGTTTAAAAGGTTAGATTTGTTGTATCCTGCGTTCCTCCGCCCCTTTATAAACTGCTTGCTGCCACTTCACTGCCCTTCTCCTTGTTAGTGACTCCTATGCCAAAGAAGTTGCTTGCTGAATCTCAACACGCACTGCCAGAGAAAAGCAGTTGAGCACCAGGCCCAGAGAACAATAGCTGTCAACTGTAAAAGACACTCCTTTACTCCTGATCCTATTGCTTACTATTTGGCTCTGGACAACATGGCTAAACAGAAGGCCAGAAACACTTGTAACTATTAAGCCCAAGTCAAGCTGTATTAGAAACTTTTTAAGTTGTGTGCTTGTAACATCATTTTAAAAGCTTTTGATAGTGAGAATTTATTGATCTTTACAAATATCACACATTACTCCCTTCCCTCAATATAGTCCAATGGAAACTTATCATTCTTCCAAAAGCTGAAAGTGGCATTTAGAAATATAGATACTAAATATGAGCTAGCTCTTCTTGTAGCTACAGTATCCCATTTTAGCAACTTTTTTGGTGCAGGCAGTCAATATTATTGTGGTGTAATTCAATGGCTTAATTAGAATATTAAAGTTATATTGATGCACAATATGCTGACTGGTGGTTTTAAAATATATTTGGAAAAATAAATGTTATTCTAATTGTTGTAAGCTCAAACTGGCAACCAGCTGTAATGATGCCCCTCTGCTGCCGCCATGGTTCTTCTACCTGCTGCCAGAGAACAAACCTAAATTGGCAACCAACTGTAAAAGCTTCTCCTCGTTGCTGCCCTGCTCTTTTCTGGTGCTGCCAGAGAATCCACTTGAGGATCTAACTCTCCACTAATACTCTGGCTTTTTGCTATTGATCTCTATGGGAAGTTTCTAGCTGGGAACAGGGCACATCTTTTCTATTCCAGGCAATTTATTTATCTCCTCTTAAATGGCCTGATTTTAATTTTACTGGACATAATTCTCTTCTCCCACCCTGCCCCCTCCCCTACCTGCACTGAGAAAAACACTATGGAATAGATTTTCACCTTTACCAGCTAAGTTTTGTTGGCCGATTTTCCTATTACTGTTGCAACTATGGGTTGTTAATCCTTCAACAATAACTCCCGCTTGATTCTAGCCCAAGTGGTTATAAAATAGCAAGTTTAATAGATTGACTTACAATAGAATTGCACTACAGATGTTTCAACATTACATTCAACAGTTATTATAGTTATAATTCAACTGTCTACAGATTACATTAAATGACAAGCAATCAATACAACCTGATCTGTCCGTGAATTCAGGGTGATCAGACCTGACCTTCACGAACTGCCTATAGCAGTGGTCTTCTGACCATCCCCTCTTGATAGCTCTAACTTTTGGGAGGGAACATGCCCTATCTTTATACTATTCAGCTACGTTGTTCTGCACGTATGAGCCTCTGTCCTCATCTCCTGTTTGCAAACCATCCCACTGTGCTGGCTCTCAAAAACCACCAATGAATGTTTATTCTATCTGGTGCATAAGCAGTTTGTTTTCACTGTTATCAGGTCTTAGTATGTTTATACTGTAGTAGTACGATCTGTCTCTTGAATCTTACTTGTTTTTCACTATCTAATGCCTCAGCATTCTTTCAATGACCTCTTGGGCTTCTGTAAGTTATCTTTCTCACAGAGATGCGGAACCATGGCTCCCCTTCTCAACAGGTGTTAAGAACTATGTGCCAGAGCACACAAAGGAAAGTCTGGCGCAGTGGTTTGCAAGCCAGTAACAGAACCCATTTTCCTTCCATTCATTGAGATGAATGGAAGGAAAATCCTGCAGGTTCTGTTAGTGACAAACCTCCTTGCCAGATTTTACTTCCTGCACTCTGTCCAGGCAATGCTTAACATTCAGGCAAGAAAGATAAAAATATTCATAAAAATTCTACCAACATGTAGAACTAGGAGCTTAACTAACCTAAACACCAGGCCAGGAGATTGCCTTCATGCTTAGAGTTGTTGTAGCAGTTTTCCTGCCCAAAGACAGTCTGGTCCACCGACCCCATCATATTTAAATGGAGTCAGGTGGGTGTACCCAACTCAATTATCCCCAGCGTCCACCCCAAACCTGACCTAAATTAAAACTGCCACTATATAAGTGGTGGCGCGAGCAGTGGTGCAGCATTCCTGAGTTGGAGACCACATTGTGTGCTGGAGCTGAGGGTTGGTATTACTTTGCTGCTTGATGCTCTGGAGGTTCTGTCAACACTTTTCCTGCCATATTTAGTCAACTGTGCAGAAAGTGCAGTTTTGAACTGGGGACATGGATATCCCGATGCAAATCCCTCTATTCCTATGTTTTGAAGCGATAAATTCATATTTTAATTCGGCCCCTGGAGGCCCACCAGAAATTCCACCCTTTCTTTCCCAATGTGGTTAGGTGGGCAGCCCATCAATCAGATAAAATGAGGCCCGGGAGTTAATATTAACCGGACCTCACACTGATGGCTCCGGATGGGCGTAATGCTCACCTCACCCTCTGCTTGCCCGAAACCCGGTCCGAGATAAAATCCTCCCTTCAGTATCTCTGCCTATAATTCCTGTGCTTTGCGTCTGGGAAATACGTGTTCCCCAGGCAAACCACAGGAAAATTGACCCCAGAACTCTTTTTCGTCAACTAAATCGTGCAGTGCATTTGGAACCCCCAAAGAAATATCCTCCCTTAGCGCCTGCTATAGTGTGATTTAAAAGCATTGACAGGAAAAAGCTCAAAAAACGTTAAAAAAACAGCAGTGTGCCCGGCAAAATCAACTAATTCATGGAACAAAATTCAGCCAAAAGAAAGCATAAAAAATGACAAAATACTTTTATCTGCATCTGAAATTGTTAACTTCCTTTAAGAAGCCAATCTGAGCAGGCCAAGTCCCAGGGCACCCCTTGTGTCCCTTTTATATGGATGGGATGCATACTGTCACTAAAGCTTGTCACAAGGTTAATGAAGCTCGTATATGCCTATGGTGTGGTGTCACTTTTCTCCAAAATCACACATCACAAAATACCACATATTGATATCCGAATTGGTAACGCAGTGTTAGGTCCCTGAATTTACACCCATGCATATCGGCAATATTCATTAAAACTAGACGCCTCTTGTCAGCTTTCCTGAAATCTCTAATAAGTTGTTCCCGTTTCCATGGTGCAACTAAAGGAAGAGGTCACAGGAGCATTATCCTTTCATCCGGCCACTGTGCTCCTCATGTACTTTAGAGGATTAAGTACTGAGCTCTTGCTGTGGTAAAGTCACAATGTTTACAAAAAAAATGCTGGCACTCAATGAATTGTAATTATTTTGTTCACAAAATCCTGCCCAGTTTATATGGCTTCAACTTCCCTTGAAGATAACAGCACAAATAACCTCGATCATAACCCCCAGCGCCCAACAAAAATAGGGTGGGCAGGGGGTTAAAATCAGTGCAGGATCCTTACCTCCATATTCACGCCTCGCTCCTGCTACTTGCCATTTTAACTTCCCGGTTTTGGGAGGTGTCGGAGGCCCTCAATGCAGGCAAGCGAGGGCCTCATAAATATGTAAAAGTCTGGTTGTTATGACACAGTTAGGACCCCGACGCAATTTTAACTCCGGATCGAGTGGGTTATACTAAGTGCCAAAGCTGCCAGTGAAAGCTGGCAACAAGCAGGAGCGAGGCCAGAAAAGGCCCATAAAAAAATATATCTTTGATTTTTTTTTTTGTTGGTTTCCTTGTGGGCCAAGAGGAGCAGGAGTGCTTCTCCAGACCTCTCAAGGAAACCTTGGGCCTCCTCTGTCCAGGCTGCCCTCTCTCTCCCCTCAATACAATCACCTCCAGACCTCCCCCCACCACTTACCTTATGCCAGGGACCATTCCCTTGGGCCCCTGGCAGAGGCCAACAGCCACCCGAAATCCTGATCCCGCCCGTTTGCCAGGTAGTGATTCCCGCCGGGTTCAGACGGCAGTTAAAATCTCCTGGGCCTCACGCTGCTCTGGGCTGGACGGGGAGTTGTCACCTGCCTCGGCCCCCCCGCTCTTTGCACTCACCCCCCAAGTTAAAATTGGGCCTATAATGTTTGCATGCCAGTTTGGTCGAATCTGAGTATAGAGAATTCCACTTAAGTAAGAGAAGATTTATGTCTCCCCGAGTCACTTCAATGAGATTAAAGTCATGTGAAATCAATTGGACTTGGATTGTTTTTTTCAGTATCAGTGAGAAGGAAATTTGGATCCTGAGTTACAGAGGCCAACATAGAAAACTCACAAAAGTTGATGAACAGCCCTTAAAAAGCTGGCATGGCCTCCAAAAAGCTGACAACTCAGATAACAATCAACAACTCAAAACAGCTTTGAACTTAGGCCTATGAGCAGTGCCACTGTTTTATGGTGACTGAATAAGTTAAATTCTGTTTTATTACATGGGATTCCAGGATCTCAGCTGTGTTTTGGAAGCATATTTCACAACTGGGACCCTGGAACCAGCTTAGTGGTAGCATTCCTGCCTCTCAAGGTGCAGTGTTCAAACCCTCCTCCCAGGCAGTCCCGGGGAATGGAGCTTGGAGCTCTGGCTGTGAATTCTGGGTTGACATCCAGCTGGATACTCATGGGTGTGGGTGGCCACCCCACCTCCATTCATCATATAAGTTGTGGGAGCCCATATAACCCTTCCACTGGATAAAACTAAGCACCCTATCGGCTGGTTAAAAAACAATGCTTCCAGCCATGGAAGAAGCATTCACACTGTGGCCTATCAGACTGTTAATCAGCCTGTGAATCCTTCTACTACTTCACACTATTCTCCAAGGAAAGTGTGTGAAGACGTGACATCACAGCAACTGGGACCCTTCCTCTGTGTAAACTGAAAGCCAGGGGTTGATTTTTACTCCCAGGCAGGAATGCGGCCATGTGGCTGGCCTGTCTGGGAGCGGAAGCAGGGAGGCTTGGCTGATTTTAATGACCAGGCCTCATTTGCATGTCGCTTGCCAACTTCCTGACCAAAATGGCCGGGAAGTCCGCAGGAAACGGGTGCCTCGCCGTTAAATTCGAGCGGCTCGGAAGCTGCCACCAGGGACCCGGGGGAACGGTGCCCGGCACGAGGTAAATGCATCAGAGGGCACGGTGAGGGAGGGGGAGGGGGTGGAGGGAAATCTGGGACAAAGGAAGCCAAGGTCGCCTGTGGGCCCTGGAGGAGCATCCCTGCACCTCCTGTGGTCCTGGATCCGGATCACGACAGCTTTGGCCTGGCGGGAAGCCACTATTGCTCCCCTGCTCAGGCCTCAGATTAAAAATAGCAGTTGGGCCCCAATTATGTCACTGGAGCCCGATCTCCATATTTAAAGAAGGACCCACACATTCCATTTTAACTGCTCCCCCACCTGGACGGGGAAACTAAAAATCGACTCTCTAAAATGCTTGCCAATGATGTAAAAACAAGCAGTTGCAGGGAGTTCAGTGGGACATAAGCTTGTTGTAATGCAAGCTGTAGATAAACTCAGTGAAGCTAGACACAACTTTGGTGGATCTGGAAATCTTGAAGGGTGACGTGAGAACTGAAGGTGAAAAGTTTATCTCCTTGCAGTATGTCTCCCCCCCACCAGGAATTTCTGATTTTTAACCCTGTGATTCATCTTTTGAAGCCAAAATCCTTCACAATAGATGATGAGTATGGTGGCTGGTAGAAAGGTTAATGCTCCTGTGGCCTCAATCTGGAAGGGTGGCAGATATTTTAAATATTAAAATAAAGCAGTTCTTGCAAGTCATATTTGACCCCTGATTTTTTTGTACATTAGAAGGCAATGCATAGTGAGCAGGCCTAACAGATGTGTACACAAGTGAATGAGGTTAAAATGTAAAAATCAATGGGCTGTAGACAGACTAATAACATCATAAAATTATTGAAATATACGTAAATAAAATAACATTTCGAATGGAAATGTATAGTCTTTACACCATTGATGTAAAGACTATAATAGCAATGTGTATTTCTATAGCACTCCAGTATAGACAAACATTTCAATGCATTTTAAGGAAGAAGAAACATAACAACCAGCACTCTACAAAGGTAGAACAAAAGGAAATCTCCTTGGACATACAACTCCTAAACAGTCTTGCATGGATTTTTTTCAAGGATATAAAGAATATTTTTTATCTGATAATCACATTTAAGTTGGAACAAAATACACCTACACTTTCTGTTGGAAAGAAAGAATTTAAATGTTCTTATCTGTTGCCAAATACTGAGCAAAGCCAGCCAGCATTCCCACATCATTCATGCATGCACACAATCGCTGGAACTACGCATATGCTCACAAATAAATTTTGGGGCATTCTGGGATGACTTTTACTTAAGGTTGCCAGAGGCAGTTAAACTTTTGATTTCCACCAGCAGACACTGACAAGCACAACAACAACAATTTGCATTTATATTGTTCCTTTAATGTCGAAAAACAGAGATGTCAGGAAAAAATGGAATTTGAGCCTAAGAAGGAGAGTTCAAGAGCAGTCGCTAAAAGCTTAATCAAAGAGGTGGGTTTTAAGGAGGGTTTTAGAGGAATAAAGGGAGGTGCATAGGCAGAGGGGAATTGGGAGGGATTTCCAGAGCATGGGGCCGAGGCAGCTGCAGGCACGACATTAATAGTGAGGACAAATGTAGGGGGGTACTCTAAGAGGCTGGAGTGAGAGGAATGGAGAGGTCAGGGGGATTGTTGGATAAGGTTACAGAGATAGGGATGGGTGAGTCCATGGAAGGATTTAAATATAAGGATATGAATTTTGAGACATTGGGGGACTGGAAGCCAATATAAGTCAGGTGCTGAGTGAGTGGGACTTGGTGCAGGATACAATATGGGCAGCAGAGTTTTAGAATAGCGGGAGAGTATTAGAATATTGTAATGTCTTCACTCTTCCTCAGCCTTCATATAGAATTAGCCGAATCTGCTATGTCTGATCTGCACTGTAGCCATGATACATTTGTCAGTCTTGCTGATGTGTATTTTTCATATATGAAAAAAACAATTCAGTTGTCAGTAACTTCAGAGTTTTCAAAGAAAATTGCTCATAAAATTTACACACAACTTTCCTAAGCTGTTAAAATATAACTTAGTAATCTCTGTTTTTTATGCAATAAAGCAATCTTGGGACCTCCTGTATGTATAATATACAGTCAGAACAAGCTGACTGCAGTTGCTGTAGAAAGTTGCCTAGCACTCTCATTGTAGCAACCGCTATGATGCTTTTAAAATTGCTCGAAGCATTTACTGATAAAACCTCACTCACTCAAAGGAGGCAGTGTTTATGCAGGTATTTTATTCTGGTATAATACTAGTTGCAAGTATCCTGAAATGTTTTCAGATTTCTATGTTGTAAGCATAGGGCCGAATGGCCTCCTCCTGTGCTGTACTTACTATGATACCATAGCTAGGGAATGGGATTAAATGGATAGCTCTTTCAAAGAGCAGGCACAGGCATGATGGGCCAAATGGTCTCCTCCTGTGCTGTACCTACTATGATACATAACCAGCTATGGATAGTCAAGTCTGGAGTTGACAAAGGCATGGATGAGGGTTTTAGCAGCAGATGGGCTGAAGTGGGGGCTGAACACAGAATTCTCCATTCACAAAAGAGGAGTTCTTAGCAGTGACTATTTAGGTACACTCATGGAATGGCGTTCCATTAAATGAGTGCCTTTTTCGAGTCTTTACATGGCTCATCCACTTTGTCATATCCGGCTGTGCCACATGCCCAGGTTGGGGGGTTGGCAGGGGGATTGGTTGTGTGTGGGCTTCCTGTGGGCAGGGGGAGGAGGGTCATCAAGCTTTCTTCGCTACCAAGTGGTTGGTCTTGCCCTTTTGAGGGGTCGAGCCGGGAAACCATCATTTGTGGTTGGCCCTTAGGTCTTTGTTACTGATATCATCACGCGATGTTTGTTCTCGATTTTGATACCTTCGTATTAGGCGTTTCAGTTGTTGTTTCTGAGCCCATTGGTGTGATATTTGTGACTGTCTCGGTTTCCATTTCCTTGGTGTTCTTATAGATTGAATTATATATTGTTTGGGTTGGGATGACTAGAGGTGCCTCCTGTGCTGGTGTACTTATGGGGCACTTGTCCTCAACCTCTTTCGTGTCATCGTCTACTGGTTCTACCGTTCCCACGGCTCTGGCTGCCAGAATTGGTTGCCAGTAGGGCAGGTAGTATGATCTAATTGGTCTCTGATCCTCCTCGCTGGTTTGGGTGGAGAAGAACATTTCAGCTAGTCTGCCAGGTAGGGATTTAGCATTTGTGCAGCATTTGTGCAGTGTGCTGCTGCATCTAGCACCACTGCGGGGATGTTGTTTGCTCGGGTCTCGTCCCATCTGGTTAGGATTCACTTATCAGGGTTATCCGTCATTTTTTCTTTGGTTGCCCCTTCCTGCTGGGGTGGTGATCTATGCAGATCACTCTCCATCTCATGGTTCTTTTGGAGTTGTTTTAGCCAACAAATCGACAATCGTTGTTTCCAGCAGGACCGCGAGGGGGCATGATTCACTGAGGTCAGTAAGAACACGAAAGACGACTCTCCCAAAAGAGTCATAGTTACTCCCGCCAGTACCAATAACTCCCTCCATTTCAACAGTGCTTTTGAAATTGGTATTTAATGCACCTGTAACTGCTATTTGAATTGTTCAGTATCTGTGATTTATCTTCCCAAAGTCTCATAATGTTTGCATTCTACGAAAGGCTAACATGGAACATTTCTTTGGTAACATTTTTCATAAATTACTTTTGAGTTTACTATTATTTTCTTAGAGCAATAAGTGACCGCACTCATATGGCCAATTAATCCTAAATGTGACCGCAGTCCATCCTCTGCAGAGCTGTGTAGTGTGCAGCAGACAGTTGTGTTTGGGCAGAACAGCCACATTGTGAGATAGCTGGTCTGGTAACTATAAAATCTCATCCCATGCATTACAGTGCAGCCATGATTGAAATTATTAAATCCAGTTTATGCACAGCCTTCTTGATTACTCTGCTGAATGGTGTACAGTGCCATTTCCAATCATAAAAATTCTATCAAAGTGTAATCTTGCCTTCAACTTTCCTGAATTCAATAGAATTTATTTGAATTAGGTTACATGGCATTTTAAAATGTAGGCAGCATAGAATCCAGAGAAAAAATTTGAATCCCTTACCATTGAACTTGCTGTCAAATTTTCCCACACCTCAAATTTTTCACTTCCATGCGTGTGTGCAATTGCTTGAACTTCAAGCATACATGCAGGAAAATTTTCAGGCATTCTGGGCTAAGGTAGAAGGGGAGTAACTTTAACTTTGGGTGAAAGTGTAAAATGGACAATAGCAATTTGGCCGCCCATTATACATCCCACATGATTTTCTCTTCCATCGACTTCATTGGAAAGGAAATTTGGGCATGGTGCATAATGGGAGGCCAATTCACTATCGGCCATGTTACACCATCGCCCAAAGTTAATATTACCCCAGAGGAGTGCATGAGGCTGGGTAAAAAGATCGATTTTGGTTACTAACTACTGACAGCTGGCACGTGTGCTGAGTGCAAATTCAGATACAGGTCAAAATTTGAACCAGCTATTCCTGCCTGCTTTCAAAATGGTAGCTGTTATGTCCTGAGAACTTTGGTTGCCATAACTATAGCACTGAATGCAGCCTGAGAGACAATTCAGGAACAGAAAGCTAAACATATTGGAAAGAAACAAGGAGCTAGAGGCAGGAAGATACAAAGACAGAGAAAGGGAGTGATGGAGAAAGAGGGAACGAGAGCACGGAGAGAAAATGAGACAAAAGGAGAGACTAAATAAATAGAGGAAGAAAACATAAAGTGGAGTATACATGTTATAGATGACATAATTCTCCTGTACACAATACATTTTTCCCTGCATTTCTTTGGGTTGCATGAACATAACAGGGATCAAAGGATTTTCTTTTCCTACGGTATTTTTATACTGGCATTTAGACAAGGAAAGCCACTGAAGAAATACTGAGAAAATATCGCAGTTAACAAGAGCAGCCTGATCCTGATTGTAAAACACACCTGGATGTTGTTGCTGGTGAAAGGATTAACAACTGATCTAACTGCAACAGCCTCAGTACTCAACACCAACAACAGCCAATCTCCAGACACCATTCTACAACTCATCCGCTTCATCCTGGATCACAATGTCTTCACCTTCGATAACCAGTTCTTTACCCAAAAAACACGGAACAGCCATGGGGACCAAATTCGCACCCCAATACGCCAACATTTTCATGCACAAGTTCGAGCGCGACTTCTTCACTGCACAGGACCTCCAACCAACGCTATACACCAGATACATCAACGACAGTTTCTTCCTATGGACCCACGGCGAAGAATCACTGAAGAGACTACACAATAACATCAACAAGTTCCATCCCACCATCAAACTCACCATGGACTACTCCTCAGAATCGGTTTCTTTCTTAGACACACAAATCTCCATCAAAGACGGGCACCTCAGCACCTCACTCTACCACAAGCCCACGGACAACCTCACGATGCTCCACTTTTCCAGCTTCCACCCCAACCACGTCAAAGAGGCCATCCCCTACGGACAGGCCCTACGAATACACAGGATCTACTCAGACGAGGAGGAACGCGATGGACACCTACAGACGCTGAAAGACGCCCTCGTAAGAACGGGATATGACGCTCGACTTGTCGATTGACAGTTCCGACGGGCCACAGCGAAGAATCGCATAGACCTCCTCAGAAGGCAAACACGGGACGCAACCAACAGAGTACCCTTCGTCGTCCAGTACTTCCCCGGAGCGGAGAAACTACACCATGTTCCCTGCAGCCTTCAACATGTCATCGATGACGACGAACACCTCGCTAAGGCCATCCCCACACCTCCACTACTCGCCTTCAAACAGCCACCCAACCTCAAACAGACCATCGTTCGCAGCAAATTACCCAGCTTTCAGGAGAACAGCGTCCACGACACCACATAACCCTGCCACGGCAACCTCTGCAAGACATGCCAGATCATCGACACGGATACCACCATCACACGAGAGGACACTACCCACCAGGTACATGGTTCATACTCCTGTGACTCGGCCAACGTTGTCTACCTCATACGTTGCAGGAAAGGATGCCCCGGAGCATGGTACATTGGCGAGACCATGCAGACACTGCGACAACGGATGAACGGACACTGCGCAACAATCGCCAGACAGGAGGGTTCCCTCCCAGTCGGGGAACACTTTAGCAGTCAAGGACATTCAGCCACCGATCTTCAGGTAAGTGTTCTCCAAGGCGGCCTTCGAGACACACAACAACGCAAAATCGTCGAGCAGAAGTTGATAGCCAAGTTCCGCACCCATGAGGACGGCCTCAACCGGGATCTTGGGTTCATGTCACGCTACACGTAACGCCACCAGCAAAAGGGAAAAAAAAGTTATCTGTTTTTAATACTCTCTCTCTCTCTCTCTCTCTCTCTGCCATTTGGGTCTCTTTCTCTCTGTCTGTGTAATTGACACAATGTATATTCAGTGTACTGGGATGTGCTGTTCTCCGTGACTGGCCTGTTTGAACACCAACGACACCTTTTGATTAGTGTGATGGTGTCCCAGCCTAATATAAGATATGCGATTTGAGAACCTTTCACTCATTCACCTGACGAAGGGGATAATCTCCGAAAGCTTGTGATTTTAAAATAAAATTGTTGGACTATAACCTGGTGTTGTAAGATTCCTTACATTTGTCCACCCCAGTCCATCACCGGCATCTCCACATCATAACATTCCTCTGGATAGTTTGTTCTCATTGGGGGCGAACGTGTATCGCCCATTTTGCAGCCGCTATGCGAACACCTAAGCCCCAAAAATGCCGTCTGAGATGCACGCGCACACTTCCGACATGAAGTGCACAGGGCACCATCTTGGTAAAGGTGTTTACGTGCAGGCACCTAACGACTGCCGGCAGCATGTAGAGTAGGGAGATTAAGACGTGAATCAGTGTGCAACGCTGATTTGAAGCAGCAGGTGACATTTTGGAACTCCACACTCCAGCCAACGACCTGTCTTAAACTTGCACAGCTGAACAGGACTTAAATGGCATGAAGGAGCCCCCACCAGCGCTATTTAAAGGGATCATGAAGTACTTGGAGGTTAGTTGCTGGATTACATTTTCTGGCTAAAGTTTCAATATCCTATAGAGAGTGATCCGATTGGTCTTGCAGTATTTTTAGTCATGATGTGGAGGGCATTTAAAATAGTGTGCTGAACAAGGTTGCTTCCAGACATGGGTGGCCTGCTAGGGCTTCCTCTGGGAATTGAACATGACTGGGAGAATGAAGAAAGGCCATGCAGAGCAGGACAAGCTGTCAGAAGAGGGAAGAGGAGGCACAGGGCACTCAGCAGGAGGCCACATCCAAGGAGAGTTTTTAGGGACCAATTCTCTTACCTCAACTGCAGTGCTGACCAGTGCATCAGACCTTTTCAGTTCACAAAAGAGGTTGTGACTGAAATTTGTCAACTGCTGCAGCCACAACTTCAACCTCAGAGCAGGGCAAGGACAGCATTGCCTGTGGATGTCAAGGTAACCGTGGCGCTTAATTTTTACGGCTCTGGCTCCTTTCAGGCTGCTGCTGGTGATATAAGCAACATCTCACAGTTTGCAGTGCACTGCTCTATAAGGGAGGTCACAGAGGCTCTGCACAGACTCATAAACAGATTCATCTCATTCCCTCTTGCTGGAGACAAGCAGTATGAGTGAGCACAAGGGTTAGCTTGGATTGCAAGCTTCCCCGTGGTGCAGGGTGCCATTGACATGTGTGCTCCAATCTGAACTTGGACATGTCCATGAACAGAAAGGGATTCCACTCATTCAATGTGCTGCTGGTGTGCTACCACATGCAGCGCATCTTGCAGGTCGATGCCCGTTACCCTGGCAGCAGTCATGATTCCTTCATCCTGTGGCAGTCATCTGTGCCACCTATATTTCAACCAGCACGGCAAGTCAAAAGATGGCTACTTGGCAATAAGAGTTATCCCTTCATGAAATGGCTCATGACTCTGGTCAGGAATGCATGCACATGTGCACAGCAGGCCTGCAATGAGAGCAATGCTGCCACACAGAATATCATCGAGCACACCATAGGCGTCCTCAAGCAATGCTTCTGCTGCCTGGACTGCTCTGGAGGAGCCCTGCAGTACTCAGCTGAGTGGGTATCAAGATTTGTCGCTGAATGCTGCATGCCACTCAGCCTCGCCCTTATAAGGGAACAACCCTTGCCACCGCCTATTAGGTGAGAACCTGAGCAAGAGGAAGAGGCAGGGGAAGAGGCAGAGGAAGAGATGGAGGAAGAAATGGAGGAGGAGGAGGAGGAGGAAGTGCAGCAGGAAGTGGAGGAAGAGGCAGGAAGGCTATAAGGTAGACAGGCCCTGTCTGCCAGGGCTCTGCGTGATCAGCTGATTAATGAGCGATACCAGTAATCTCAACCACACCTCCCCATTCACCAACAGTCTCACACTCCTTACCTTTCCTCTCTCACATGACCATCAAATCGTCCTCCTTATGATTACACATTGCTTCCTCCCTCAGCTCATCGCGGAAATCAAAACCAACACCAAATGCAAATTAAAATCCACATTTATAAATTAACACATGAAATGATTCAAACAAACTGATACTATTCACCCTTGTGCATTCCCATAGCGCCTGTCGTTCGTGTGCCTTTACCTTTCCTCATGCTCTAATGAGGTGCATCCCCGGCGGCTGGAGCATGGATGGTGAAAGGCTGCTGGCCTTCAATTGAGGAGAGTGCAGATGCCCTTGGAGGATGACCTGGAGCAGCTCTGGGTTGAGAGGGCCTGGATTCAGACTGCCCCATCTCGGCCTGGGCTGCAGCAGTCTGGCCTGGCTGACTGACAGGCAATGGCAAGGGCACTGGCGGAGTGGCAGGGGTGGGAGATGGAAAGCTGTCATTCTGAGAGAGGACAGCAGGTTTGTCTTCCATGGCACCACTGCCACTCTCCAGGGGCGGCACCTCAGCACACCTGGTGATCTGCTGGAAGACAGATTGCTGGACTGCTGTGATGCCCTGGAAGCTCCTTTCAACAGTGGTACCCAGTGCCACAATAGCAGCAGTCTGAGCTCTAAATGCAGCAGTCAGACCTTTGATGGCAGATGTTTGTGCTGCAATGAAAGTTGTGACATCGGTCATCAGACGCTGCATGTGGGAAAGGATGGGCTCCAGGCTCTGCGCAAAGCCTGTGCCACGTTGAAGCTGGACTCCTCCATGACCCTTGACATTGTGCACAGCCTTTCTGGCAGGCTTTACAGTGCACCAAGCATTTGGTTGTGTATGCCCATCAGCCTTCTTCTGTAGACTGGCCCATCGAAGTCATATTCCAACTCCTCGGCAATAGAACTAGTGCGCGACCTCGCCCTCCATCGAGCTAGCACCTGCGGTATCCTTTCCCCACCCCTCCCAGTCCTGGCTCCTGCGCCCTTGTGCTCGGTGTCTCACCATGTTCAGATCGCTCCTCTATCCTAGCCTCATGGTATATGCAATGTCAGTATCTGAGCTGGTGGCTGTGAGTGTAAGATCGAGTGACGGTGTGTCTTCATCATCACTGTCATCTTCCTCTGTCTCCTCTGACTGGGCAGGTTCGAGTTGTTGGGTATCTGAAATGACAAAGGGACATGGGTTGATTTGTGGTGCAGGGAGAGGAGAAAGTAAGACATGCGTGCTCACACCATCTGCAGCACGAAGTCAGAAAAGATTGTGGGATGAGGGAGAAATGGGAAGTGAGAAGGAGGATTAGGTATACAGAGACTCTCATCATCGATACCTCCAGCATCGCCAGTGGCTACAGCCTCAGAAATGGCCCTTCCCACGATGGCCAGCATTGTCTCCTCCATAGGAGTTAGGACATGTCCTCCCCCAGTTTTTTCTTGCTGTGTACTGTTATGCGCCACCTTCTCCTGCAAGAAAGAGGGAAGTGCATCAGTGAGTGTCCTGCAAGATGTTTGGGTGATGTGACTGTTATGGGTGCATGACCTGTGAGTTGTGGGTGAGTGGCTTGCAACAGTGGTAATGTGTGAGGGTGAGACGAAGCATCTGATTTGAAGGGTTGAGTACTGATTGAAAGAGATTGTTGGTAGCTGGGTGATGGGGGGGGGTTAATGCATTGAGCAGTGGATGACGCTGGTGGTGCAGTTGGTAGGACATGCCAGTTGAAACTTGAACTCACTCACCTTGACCACTCGTGTCAAATCATTGAGCTTCTTCCTGCACTGGATCCATGTTCTTGGCACTATGTTCCTGGCATTGACCTCATCCGCCACTTCCTCCCACTGCCTCTTGAGCAAATGTCTGGAGGGCCTCTTGGCCCCCTGCGAATACAGAATGCCCCTCCTTCTGTCCACCTCCTGCACCAAGGCCTCTAATGCATCGTCAGAGAACCTTGGTGCATGCTCTCTTGCAGGCGCAGCCATTCTTCCAAGTATCACAGCCCAGGAATCACTTCACACACAATTCCCACCACTTCCTGCAGCCACAGTGCACCTCCCCTTTAAGAAGTGCAGGTTGCCTTTAAGGAGGCTACATGCTGCCTGCTTTGCAACCAACAGGCGATCCCAGCACCCGTTTTCAGGGGTTATCCAACATAACCTCCATTGAGTTTTATGGGACTGTTTAATTTTTCTGGCATGACCTTGCAAACCAGCTCGGACCTTAGGTTGTAAAGAGTTGAAACATTTTTAAATGATTATTTTGCCAATTTCACCCTCATTTACTGTCTTTGGAAAGGCACTATTTATTCCTCCAATCATTTTCAAAAGGCGTTTCTCTTAAAAATATACACATATATTGTTTTGTGAAATCAATTGCTGGAGACAATTTTCAAACTAGAAATGGGCGTCCAAAGATAATTCGCCGTAATTTATGTCATTGAGGCCCGGCTGTTAAAACGGACTCGGCCTCTTGCATGACCTCCCGGGCGGCAGGCCTGTGTGTTCTGTCGGCTGACTGCCTGGGAGTTAAAACTCCCCCTAATGGCTCAGTCTATCTGTAGTTATATGGTTGGTACTGAACTGTACAGGCCAGGAATTCCAGGTTCATTCCTTAGTCTGAAATAAAAAAAGAAAAAACACAGCAGGTCAGTCAGCATCCGTAAAGAGAAAAGACAAATTATGATGTTTCAGGTGTGTATCATTGATCAGTACTCCTGTTCCTTCCTGGACTTTTCTATTTCTATCTCTGGGGATAGAATTCTATTGATGTCTATTACAAACCCACTGAATCCCACAACTTCCTGGATTATGCTTCCTTCCACACCCACTTCATGTAAGGACTGAGATGATTTCCAAGCCTCCGTCACCTGATCTATGCCGGCACAGCCGATACAGCAGAAAATCTATCTTATAGCCTCAGGCCTGCAATCTCTTTGTTGAAGGATGCAGTTAGCTTCAGGTAAGCCTCACTTTCTGAACATATAGAAAATGCATTGGATGCAGGCTGGATTGCAACTCAGGAAATTCGGCCAGGAATAAAAGAGGGAGTAGAGGAGTGCTATATGGATAGCTTTTACATTGCTAGTTTTTAAAAATTAATTCATGGAATGTGGGTGTCGCTGGCAAGGCCAGTGTTTATTGCCCATCCCTAATTGCCCTTGAGAGGGTGGTGGTGAACAACCTTCTTGAACCATTGCAGTCCATGTGGTGAAGGTTCTCCTACAGTGCTGATAGGGAGTTCCAGGATTTTGACCCAGCGACGATGAAGGAATGGCGATATATTTCCAAGTCAGGATGATGTGTGACTTGGAGGGGAACGTGCAGGTGGTGGTGTTCCCATGTGGCTGCTGCCCTTGTCCTTCTAGATGGTAGAGGTCACGGATTTGGGAAGTGCTGTCGAAGAAGCCTTGGCGAGTTGCTGCAGTGCATCTTGTAGATGGTACACACTGCAGCCAAGGCAGGGCGGTGGTGGAGGGAGTGAAAGTTTAAGGTGGTGGATGGGGTGCCAATCAAGCGGGCTGCTTTGTCCTGGATGGTGTTGAGCTTCTTGAGTGTTGTTGGAGCTGCACTCATCCAGACAAGTGGAGAGTATTCCATCACACGCCTGACTTGTGCCTTGTAGATGGTGGAAAGGCCTTGAGGAGTCAGGAGGTGACTCTGCATCTTATGTTTCAGTAAAATGAGTCAGTAATGCACAGTCAGCCAGCTCCTAATATGATGAAACTCCTAATATAGCAGAACATTGTCATAACAAACAGCATTTCATTGGAAAAAGGTTTGACTGCACTTTTAATTGTTTTAAGACGACTTTACTTTGTATTATCTGAGAACACTTTATGTTGTCACAAAGTGGATAGAAGTTGGTAAATGAACTGTACCTGCTGAGTTTTAATAATTTTTGTAACCAGTAAATTTTGCTGCCTTTTTGAAGCATGCAGAAGTGTACTGATATGTATGGTACTTGCATATTGTTAATTGAACACTAGATGGCCCCTGATGGGAGTAAGTACATAAGAACATAAGAAATAGGAGCAGGAGTAGGCCAATCAGCCCCTTGATTCATCTCCGCCATTCAATAAGATCATGGCTGATCTTCAACCTCAACTATACTTTCCCACCCGGTCCCCATATCCCTTGATTCCATAGAGTCCAAAAATCTATTGATCTCAGTCTTGAATATAGTCAACGACTGAGCATCCACAGCCCTCTGGGGTAGAGAATTCCAAAGATTCACAACCGTCTGAGTGAAGAAATTTCTCCTCGTCTCAGTCCTAAATGGCTGACCCCTTATCCTGAGACTATGCCCCCTAGTTCTAGACTCTCCAGCCAGGGGAAACAGCCTCTCAGCATCTACCCTGTCAAGCCCTCTCAGAATCTTAAATGTTTCAATGAGATCACCTCTCATTCTTCTAAACTACAGAGAGTATAGGCCGATTCTACTCAATCTCTCCTCATAGGACAACCCTCTCATCCCAGGAATCAATCTAGTGAAACTTCATTGCACTGCCTCTAAGGCAAGTCTATCCTTCCTTAGGTAAGGAGACCAAAACTGTACACAGTACTCCAGGTGAGGTCTCAGCAAAGCCCTGTACAATTGCAGCAAGACTTCCTTACTCTTGTACTCCAACCCCCTTGCAATAAAGGCCAACATACCATTTGCATTCCTAATTGCTTGCTGTACCTGCAAGTTAACTTTCTGTGTTTCGTGTACAAGGACATCCAAATCTTTCTGAACACCAACATTTAATAGTTTCTCATCATTTAAAAAATATTCTGTTTTTCACTTCTTCCTACCAAAGTGAATAACCTCACATTTCCCCACACTCCATCTGCCACCTTCTTGCCCACTCACTTAACCTGTCTATATCCTTTTGCAGACTCTTTATATCCTCATCACAGCTCACTTTCCCACCTAGCTTTGTATCATCAGAAAACTTGGATACATTACATTCGGTCTCTTCATCTAAGTCATTAATATAGATTGCAAATAGCTGAGGCCCAAGCACTGATCCTTGCGACTCCCCACTAGTTACAGGCCTTAAATCTGAAAATGACCCGTTTATACCTACTCTCCATTTTCTGTCTGTTAACAAATCTTCAATCCATGCTAATATATTACCCCCAACCCCATGAGCCCTTATCTTATGTAACAACCTTTTGTGTGGCACCTTATTGAATGCCTTTTGAAAATCCAAATATACTACACCCACAGGTTCCCCTTTATCTACCCTGCTAGTTATATCCTCAAAAAACTCTAATAGATTTGTCAAATACCATTTCCCTTTAAAACCATGTTGGCTCTGCCTAATTATATTATTATTTTCTAAGTGTCCCGTTACCACGTCGTTAAAAATTGATTCCAGCATTTTCCCTACTATTGATGTCAGGCTAACTGGCCTATATTTCCGTGTTTTCTTTCTCCTTCCTTTCTTTTATAGTGGCGTTACATTTGTTACCTTCCAATCCACTGGGACCGTTCTAGAATCTAGGGAATTTTGTAAGTCACAACCAATGCATCCATTATCTCTGTAGTCACCTCTTTTAGAACCCTCGGACGTTGGCCATCAGGTAGCAATTACACTTCTCTGCGTTCTTTTTAAAAAATTTTTGCAAAATCTTCGAGAGAGTTTGGGAATAAAAGCAGTTAGTTATCACTCCACTAATTTGAGTGCTTATTCGGACATAACTATGGTGACAAGGATCAAGCATAGCGCATTGTTAAAAAGATTGACTAATGGACATCTTTGCTACTTGGGTAAGGGTCTACCTTGTCACTGAAAGTTTTTTTTACCATGTTGGCATTAGTTGGAAAAATTGGAAAGTATCAAATGGGGTCAAGTTGGAGAGAGTATGTAGTAAAATTTAATTTTTATTTTGAGGCAAATGAACCTGCTAAATAGAGAACACTTTTGTTTACTATCTGCGGACCTGCAACATGATGCCAGAACTGAGAGGTTATAACAATCAGGAAAGACTGCAAAGGCTGGGGCTCTTTTCTTTAGAAAAGAGAAGGTTGAGGGTGACCTAGTAGAGGTCTTTAAAATTATGGGAGTTTGATAGGGTAGACGTAGAGAAAATGTTTCCACTTGTTTGGGTCTCAAAAACTAGGGGTCATAAATACAAGATCATCACTAATAAATCCAATGGGGAATTCAGGAGAAACTTCTTCACCCAGAGAGTGGTTAGAATGCGGAACTTGCTTCCACTTGGAGTAGATAAGGCGACTAACATAGGTCCATTTAAAAGGAAGCTAGATAAGTACATGAGGAAGAAAGGAATGGAAGAATATGTTGAAAGGATTAGATGAAGTAGAGTCCGAGGAGGCTCATTGGAGCATAAACATCAGCATTTATCAGTTGGGCCTAATGGCCTGTTTCTGTGGTGTAAATTCCATGTAATTCTAGGTAATATACATTGATTAAGAATCTGATTGCTCCAGCCCAGCCAGACAAAATGTTTGAGGAGTTGGTCCAAGTGGTCAAACAACATCTGAGCCCGAAGTCACTCATTATTTCGGAATAGTCCATGTTTGGGGATGATGAAAATGTTTCTCAGTTTATGGCAGAACTGAGGAAACTGACCGAAACATGTGCCTTTGGTGGATTTCTTGACGCTGCAATAAAAGACTCTTGTCTGCAGTTTAAAGGAAAAAACATCAATTACTTGCACTTATATTGTGCCTTTAATGTAGTTAAATGCCCCAAGGTGTTCACAAGAGTGTAATCCAATAAAAATTAACACTGAGCCAAAGAAGGAGCTATTAGGACGGGTGACTAAAAGCTTGGTCAAAGAAGTAGGTTTTAAGGGGCGTCTTAAATGAGGAGAAAGAGGTGGAGAGGCGGAGGTTTAGGAAGGGAATTCCAGAACTTAGAGCCTAGACAGCTAAAGGCACACTGCCAAAGGTAGGGTGAAGGCAGTGGGGGAAGCACAACAGGCTAGTGCTGGACAAACACAGAGTTCTTGGAGCATTGTAGGGTTGGATGAAGTTGCAGCGATAGGGAGGGATAAAGCCATGGAAGGAATTGAACAAGAGGATGAGAATTTAAAATTGAGGGTTGTTGGACCGGGAGCCAGTGTAGGTCAATGAACACAGGAGTGATGGGTGAACAGGACTTAGTATGAGTTAGGATACGGCCAGTTTTGGATGAGCTCAAGTTAATGGATGGTGGAAGATGGGAGGATGGTCAGGAGAGCATTAGAACAGTCGAGTCCGGAGGTAACAAAAACATGAATGAAGGTTTCAGCAACAGTTAAGTTGAGGCAGGGGCAGAGACAGAAGCCGAAACAGGTGATGTTATGGAGGTGGAAGTAGATGGTCTTTGTGATGGAGAGAATTTGGGATAGGAAGCTCAGCTCAAGGTCAAATAGGACGCAGGGTTGCAAATGGTATGGTTCAGCCCGGGAGGAGAGTGGAATCGGTGATGAGGGAATGGAGTTTGTGGTGGGGGCCGAAGACAATGACTTCAATCATCTAAATGATTAATGGAGGAAATTGTGGCTTATCCAGGACTGAATGTCAGATGAGTAGTCTGACAACATAAAGGCAGTGGAAGGTTCGAGAGAGGGGGTGGTGAGGTAGAGCTGGGTATCATAGAATCATAGAATCATAGAAAGGTTACAGCATGGAAGGAGGCCATTCGGCCCATCGAGTCTGCACCAGCTCTATGCAAGAACAATCCAGCTAGTCCCACTCCCTGGCCTCATCCCCGTAGCCCTGCAAATTTTTTTACTTTCAAGTACTTATCCAGTTCACTTTAGAGGGCCATGATTGAATCTGCCTCCATCACCCCCTCAGGCAGTGCATTCCAGATCCTAACCACATGCTGTGTAAATAGCTTATCCTCATGTCACCTTTGGTTGTTTTGCCATTGGGAACAGTTTCTCTCTATCTACTCTGTCTTGCCCTTTCAAGATTTTGAATACCTCTATCAAATCTCCTTGCAACGTTCTCTGTTCCAAGAAGAACAACCCCAGCTTCTCCAGTCTATCCACGTAACTAAAGTCCCTCATCCCTGGAATCATTCTAGTAAATCTCTTCTACGCCCTCTCTAAAGCCTTTTCTAAAGTGCAGTGCCCAGCACTGGACACAATACTCCAGTTGTGGCCGAACCAATGTTTTATAAAGGTTCATCATGACTTCTTTACTTTTGTACTCTATGCCTCTATTTATAAAGCCCAGGATCCCATATGCTTTTTTAACCACTTTCTCAACCTGCCTTGCCACCTTCAACGATTTGTGCACATATACCCCCGGATCTCTCTTTTCCTGTACGCCTTTTAGAGATGTGCCCTCTGATTTATATTGCCTCTCCTCATTCTTCCTACCACAATGTATCACTTCGCATTTTTCTGCGTTAAATTTCATCTGCCACGTGTCCGCTCATGCCACCAGCCTGCCTACATCCTCTTGAAGTCTATCACTATCCTCCTCACTGTTCACTACCCCTCCAAGTTTTGTGTCATCTGCAAATTTTGCAATTGTGCCCTGTACACCCAAGTCCAAGTCATTAATATATATCAAGAAAAGCAGTGATCCCATCACCTACCCCTGGGGAACATCACTGTACACCTCCCTCCAGTCTGAAAAACAACTGTTCACCACTACTCTCTGTTTCCTGTCTTTTAGCCAATTCTGTATCCATGTTCTACTGCCCCCTTTATTCTATGGGCCGCAATCTTGATGTCAAGTCTACCATGCGGTACGTTATCAAACGCCTTTTGATAGTCCATATACACCACATCAACTGCATTGCGCTCATCTACCCTCTCTGTTACCTCATCAAAAAGCTCTATCAGGTTAGTTAAACACGATTTGCCTTTAACAAATCCGTGCTAGCTTTCCCTAATCAATCCACATTCGTCCAAGTGACTGCTAATTCTGTCCCGGATTATTGTTTCTAAAAGTTTCCTCACCACCAAGGTTAAACTGACTGGATTTATCCTTACACTCTTTTGTGAACTAGGGTGTAACATTTGCAATTCTCCATTCCTCAGGCACCACCCCTATATCTAAGGATGTTTGGAAGATTATGGCCTGTACCTCCGCAATTTCCACCTTTACTTCCCTCAGCAACCTAGGATGCATCCCATCCGGACTGGATGACTTATTTGCTTTACCTACAGCTAGCCTTTCAAATCCTTCTTCTTTATCAATTTTTAGCCCATCCAGTATCTCAACTATATCTTCCTTTACTGAGACTGTGACATCATCTTCTTCCTTGGTAAAGACAGATGCAAAGTACTCATTTAGTACCTCGGCCATGCCCTCTGCCTCCATGAGTAGATCTCCTTTATGGTCCCTAATCGGCCCCATCCCTCCTCTTATTACCCGTTTACTATTTATATACCTGTAGAAGACTTTTGGATTCCCTTTTATGTTGGCTGCCAGTCTATTCTCATACTCTCTCTTTGCCCCTCTTATTTAATTTTTCACTTCCCCTCTGAACTTTTTATATTCTGTCTGGTTCTGACTTGTGTTATCAACCTGACATCTGTCAAACGCCCCTTTTTTCCGCTTCATCTTACTTTCTATCTCTTTAGTCATCCAGGGTAGTCTGGCTTTAGTTGCCCTACCTTTCTCCCTCGTGGTGATGAACCTAGACTGTACCTGAACCATCTTTTTAAAGGCCGCCCACTGTTCAATTACAGTTTTGCCTGCCAATCTTTGATTCCAATTTACCAGGGCCAGATCTGTTTTCATCCCACTGAAATTGGCCCTCCTCCAATTGAGTATTTTTTTACTTTAGAGTGGTCCATGTCCTTTTCCATAGCTATTCTAAACCTTATGATACTATGATTGCTGTTCCCTAAATACTCCCCCACTGACACTTGCTCCACTTGGCCCGCCTCATTCCCTAGAACTAAGTCCAGCAATGTCTCTTTCCTCGTTGGGCAGGAAATGTAGTGGTCAAGAAAGTTATCCAGAACACATTTCAAAAATTCGTCCCCCTCTTTGACCCTTATTTTGTTTTTATCCCAGTCTATATTAGGATAATTGAAGTCTCCCATTAACACTACTCTATAGCTTTTGCACCTCTCTGTAATTTCCTTGCAAATTTGTTCCTCTATATCTTTCCCACCAGTTGGTGGCCTATAGAATACACCCAGTAGTGTAATGGTACCTTTGTAGTTTCTTAACTCTAACCAAACAGATCCTGTCATTGACCCTTCCAGGACATCCTCTCTCTCCATCACTGCAATATTCTCCTTAATCAATACTGCCAGCCCCCTTCCTTTCTTTCCTTCCCTATCTTTCCTGAATAACTTGTATCCAGGAATATTTACTACCCAATCCTGCCCTTTTTTGAGCCAGGTTTCCGTTATCGCCACAACATCATTTTCCCACGTGGCTATTTGGGTCTGCAGCTCACCAACCTTGTTTACCACGCTTCATGCATTTACACATATGCACTGTAAACCAGTCTTAGACTGCGCCACGTATCGTCAGTGTACACGTGAAGCTGACGTCGTATCTTTTCATGATGTCACCAATTATAGCATGTAGATGAGAAATAGGTGGGGGGATCAAGAGCAGATCCTTGGGGGACTCCAGACGTAACCGTGCAAGGGCAGAACTGGAAACTATTACAGGAGATTCTCTGGCTACAACTGAATAGGTAAGAGTGGAACCAGCCGAGGGCAGTCGCACTCAGCTGGACAATGGAGGAGAGGCGTTGGACGAGGATGGTGTGTTCAACCGTGTGAAAGACTGTAGATAGGTTGAGAAGGAATCCTGGGCTTTATTGGCAGAGGCGTAGAGTACAAAAGCAAAGAAGTAATGCTAAAACTTTATAAAACACTGGTTAGGTCTCAACTGGAGTATTGTGTTCAATTCTGGGCACCACAATTTAGGAAGGATGTCAAGGCCTTAGAGAGGGTGCAAAAGAGATTTACTAGAATGATGCCAGGGATGAGGGACTTCAGTTATGTGGAGAGACTGGAGAAGCTGGGGTTGTTCTCCTTAGAACAGAGAAGGTTAAGGGGAGATTTGATAGAAGTGTTCAAAATCATGAATGGCTTTGACAGGGTAAATAAGGAGAAATTGTTTCCAGAAGGGTCGGTAACCAAAGGACACAGATTTAAGGTGATTGGCAAAAGAGGTGATATAAGGAAATACTTTTTCCACAGCGAGTTGTAATGATCTGAAATGCACTGCCTGAAAGGGTGGTGGAGTTGTGAGGAGGATGCAAAGAGGCTTCAAGGCGATTTAGACAAGTTGAGTGAGTGGGCAAATATATGACAGATGCAGTATAACGTGGATAAATATGAAGTTATCCACTTTGGAAGGAAAAACAGAAAGGCAGAATATTATTTAAATGGTGATAGATTGGGAAATGTTGATGTACAAAGAGACCTGGGTGTCCTTGTATATCAGTCACTGAAAGTAAACATGAAGTTGCAGCAAATAGTTAGGAAGGCAAGAGGATTTGAGTACAGGAGCAAGGATGTCTTACTAGAGTTATAAAGGGCCTTGGTGAGACCACACCTGGAATATTGTGTGCAGCTTTGGTCTCCTTACCTAAGAAAGGATATACTTGCCATAGAGGGAGTGCAGCGAAGGTTCACCAGACTGATTCCTGGGATGGCAGGACTGTCGTATGAGGAGAGATTGGGTCGACTAGGCCTGTATTCACTAGAGTTTAGAAGAATGAGAGGGGATCTCATTGAAACATATAAAGTTCTGACAGGGCTGGACAGACTGGATGCGGGATAGGACATTTAGGACTAAAATGAGGAGGAATTTCTTCACTCAGAGGGTGGTGAAGCTGTGGAATTCTCTACCACAGAAGGCTGTGGAGGCCAAGTCACTGAATATATTTAAGAAGGAGCTAGATAGGTTTCTAGACACAAAAGGCATCAAGGGGTATGGGGAGAGAGCGGGAATATGGTATTGGGATAGAGGATCAGCCATGATCATATTGAATGGCAGAGCAGGCTCAAAGGGCCAAATGGCCTACTCCTGCTCCTATTTTCTATGTTTCTATGTGGTGAAAGCAGATTCAATCGTAACTTTCAAAAGGGAATTGGATAAATACTTGAAGGGAAAAAATTTACAGGGCTATGAGGAAAGACCAGAGGAATGGGACTAATTTGATGGCCTCCTCCTGCACTGTACCGACTATAATTCTATGATACTATAAGGATGAGGGACTGCACCACTGTCACAGTCACAGAGGATGTAATTTGTGACATTGAAGTGTCATTGCTCTGGCAAGGGTGGAAACCTGATTGGAGAGGTTTAAACATAGAGTTACAAAAAAATGGGCATCGATTTGGGGGGTGACAACACGTTCAAGGTGTTTGGAGAGGAAAGAAAGGTTGGAGATGGAATGGTAGTTAACAAGGACAGAGCAGTCGAAGATGGATTTTTTGAGGAGAGAGTTGATGATGGCAGATTTGAAATGGAGGGTGACAGTACCTGAGGAGAGGCAACCATTTACAATATCAGCTAACTTGGGGCGAGGAAGAGCAGTTGGGTAGCCAGCAGTTTAGTGGGAACAGAATTGAGAAAGCAGGAGGTGGATCTCGTGGACAAGATGAGCTTGAGGGGAGATAAGAGAGAAACTTGGGAAAGATGCGAGTTCAGGGCTAGGGCGGGGGGAACCATAGGACAGGTTTGGCTTGGGGGGCTAGGGGAAGGGAGGGAAATGGCAGAGGCTGTTGAACAGATGGTCTCAAAGAAGTCTATGAGCTCCTCACACTAGTTGTTGGAGGGGGCTTGGGAGAGGGGTTTAAAGAGACAGCTGGTAGTGGAGAAAAGAAGCCGGAGGTCATCCTTGCGTTATTTTGGCAGAGGAGAGCAGGGCCCGAAGTGATTGATGTGGTCTAGCCAGATTGGCAGTGAATGGCTCAACCAGATGTGCGCCACATACGTTCAAGTCTGCATCCCTTGAACTTAAGGGAGTGAAGATGGGGGCCCTACCAGGGGTAACGACAAGGGTGGGAGAGAGTAAGATTTTTACAGGGGATAAGGGCATTAAAGGTGGAGGTGAGGTTGTGACCGAGCAGATCGATAACTGCAGAAGTATCGTGGTGAACAGAAGGCCAAAGGCTATTTAGTTGGGAGTTTGAAAGTGCCGTTGTAAGTGAATTGAAGCCAGTAGGCGTTCTAGATTGGAGGTAGGGAGAGGACAAGAAGGCCCCAAGTCATGTCATAGCGCTGTGAGGAATCAACAGAAGGAAAGACAAAAATTCAGTGTTCATTATGTTGAGTCCAACAAGGAACCTGAGGAAGAAACCGTACCACAAGGTAAGACAAATGAAGAAGAGATTTATTTTCCTCTATATTCCATAACAGGAAAGGGGCAATGTGAAATTGTGGTCCCTGTCTGAATAGATGGTATTAAATGTGAATTTGAATTGGACACTGGGGCTACGGTAACTATTATGTCATAAAAAGTATATGAGGAAAAGTTTCAGAAAGTTGCCCTATCAAAAAAATGACATTTTACTGAAAAGTTATTCTGGACACCCATTGTCAGTCCTAAGAAAAATAAATGTGCAAGTACAATATGAAGGTCAGATGAAACAGTTGTCTATAATTGTCGTTAAGGGCAAATCTCTCACTGATGCGCCAAGATTGATTTTGTAGCCTGAAGTTAAATTGGGCAAATATTAAGAAGATCACCACTCAAAGACCCATGATCCGTATTCATGGGAGAGTAATAAGTCCTTATTCATGTCCAAGCTTGATACAGAAAAGGGTATCCAGATACACCTTAATATGAAGGAGGGGGCAAAGCCAACATATTTTAAGCCCAATGCGGTACCCTATGCTTTAAAAGAAAGGATATCTGCGGAATTAGATCGCACGGAAAGTGAGGGCATATTTCAGAAAGTTGACCGCAGTGACTGGACAAGCCTATGGTGACGCTGTTCCCCTGAAAGCTGGGTAATTTGCTGCGAACGATGGTCTGTTTGAGGTTGGGTGGCTGTTTAAAGGCGAGTAGTGGAGGTGTGGGGATGGCCATAGCGAGGTGTTCGTCGTCATTGATGACATGTTGAAGGCTGCGGAGAACATGGCGTAGTTTCTCCGCTCTGGGGAAGTACTGGACAACGAAGGGTACTCTGTTGGTTGCGTCCCGTGTTAGTCTTCTGAGGAGGTCTATGCGATTTTTCGCTGTGGCTTTCAGGAGAACAGCGTCCACGACACCACACAACCCTGCCACGGCAACCTCTGCAAGACATGCCAGATCATCGACACAGATACCACCATCACACGAGAGGACACCACCCACCAGGTGCATGGTTCATACTCCTGTCCATAGCATGTTGTTTCCACTGTTTACATAGAAACATAGAAAATAGGAGCAAGAGTAGGCCATTCTGCCCTTCAGGCCTGCTCCGCCATTCAAAATGATCATCGCTGATCGTCTAACTCAGTACCCTGTTCCCGCTTTTTCCCCATATCCCTTGCTCCCTTTAGCATTAAGAAATATATTATCTCCATCTTGAATACATCTAATAACTTGGCCTCCACTGCCTTCTGTGGTAGAGAATTCCACAGGTTCACCACCCTCAGGGTGAAGAAATTTCTCCTCATCTCTGTTCTAAATGGCATACCCTGTATCCTGAGACTGTGACCCCTGGTTCTGGACTCCCCAGCCATCAGGAACGTCCTCCCTGCATCTAGTCTGTCTAGTCCTGTTAGAATTTTATATGTTTTGATGAGATCATCTCTCATTCTTCTAAACTCTAGTGAATATAGGCCTTGTCGACCCAATCTCTCCTCATACGTCAGACCTGCCATCCCAGGAATCAGTCTGGTAGACCTTCGTTGCACTCCCTCCATGGCAAGGATATCCTTCCTCAGATAAGGAGACCAAAACTGCACACAATACTCCAGATGTGGTCCTACCAAGGCCCTGTATAACTGCAGTGAGACACCCCTGCTCCTTTACTCAAATCCTCTTGCAATGAAGGCCAACATATCATTTGCCTTCCTAACTGCTTGCTGTACCTGAATGCTCGCTTCCAGGACTGGTGTACAAGGACACCCAGGTCTTGTTGCATCTCCCCTTTTCCCAATCTATCACCATTCAGATAATAATCTGCCTTTCTGTTTTTACAACCAAAGTGGATAACCTCACATTTATCCACGTTATACTGCATCTGCCATGTTCTTGCCCACTCACCCAACTTGTCTAAATCACATTGGAGCCTCTTTGCATCCTCCTCACAGCTCACATTCCACCCCAGCTTTGTGTTGTCTGCAAACTTGGAAATGTTACATTTAGTTACGTTTAGTATGCATGTCGTCCTGTGTTATATCTTCACCAGGTTGGTACCTCATTTTTAGGTATGTCTGGTACTTCTCCTGGCATGCTCTTCTACACTCCTCATTGAACCAGGGTTGATCCCCTGGCTTGTTGGTAATGGTAGAGTGAGGAATTTGCCAGGCCATGAGGTTATATTTTGTGCTGGAATACAAATCTGCTGCTGCTGATGGCCCACAGTGCCTCATGGATGCCCAGTTTTGAGCTGCTGGATCTGTTCTGAATCTATCCCATTCAGCACGGTGGTAGTGCCACACAACATGTTGGATGGTGTCCTCAGTGCGAAGATGGGACTTCATCTCCACGAGGACTGTGCGGTGGTCACTCCTACCAATACTGTCATGGACAGATGCATCTGCGACAGGTAGATTGGTAAGGACGAGGTCAAGTAGGTTTTTCCCTCGTGTTGGTTCACTCACACCTGCCGCAGGCCCAGTCTGGCAGCTATGTCCTTCAGGACTCAGCCAGCTCGGTCAGTCGTGGTGCTACCGAGCCAATCTTGGTGATGGACATTGAAGTCCCCCACCCAGACTACATTCTGTGCCCTTGCTACCCTCAGTGCTTCCCCCAAGTGGTGCTCAACATGGAGGAGGACTGATTCTTCAGCTGAGGGAGGGTGGTATGTGGTAATCAGCAGGTGGTTTCCTTGCCCATGTTTGACCTGATGCCATGAGATTTCATGAGGTCTGGAGGCAATGTTGAGGGCTCTCAGCCCCACTCCCTCCTGACTGTATATCACTGTACCGCCACCTCTGGTGGGTCTGTCCTGCTGGTGGGACAGGACATACCCAGGGATGGTAATGGAAGAGTCTGGGACGTTGGCTGAAAGGTATGATTCTGTGAGTATGGCTATGTCAGGCTGTTGCTTGACTAGTCTGTGGGACAGCTCTCCCAATTTAGGCACAAGTCCCCAGATGTTAGTGAGGAGGACTTTGCAGGGTCGACTGGGCTTGGTTTGCCTTTGTCGTGTCCGGTGCCGAGTGGTCCGATGCCGGGTGGTCCGTCCGGTTTTATTCTTATTATGATAGGGTCATAGCGAGATTTTACAACTGAGTGGCTTGCTAGGCCATTTCAGAGGGCGATTAAGAATCAACCACATTGCTGTGGGTCTGGTGTCACATATAGACCAGACCGGGTAAGGACGGCAGGTTTCCTTCCCTAAAGGACATTAGTGAATCAGATGGGTTTTAAGACAATGCGGTAGTTTCATGGCCACCATTACTGATACTAGTTTCTTTATTCCTGTGTATTACTGGAAGAGTGCTATGGTATTTTTTTAGTCACGTTATTGTAAGATGTTGCCCCTGAATTTCATTGCTTAATGTTTTTTTTTTAGCTGTTAGCCAAGAAGTTGGTTATTTTCATCTTGTAATTCTGAGGGGGAAGTTTATATGTATGGTACTTGCATATTGTCAACTGAACACTAGATGGCCCCTTGATGGACATTGCACATTGTTGCAATTACATTTCTATTGTATTGCTTTATTATTCTTTGATGGAATATTCTGAATGGTCTGAAAATAAAAGAAGTTAGTTATTACCCCACTAATTTGAATGTTTATTTAGACATAACGTGTATCAGGTAAGTTGTTTTTGTTTTGGAAATACTGATTCAAGAAGAGTTTGGCAATGAAGTGTTTAACACCATATGAAGTTAATTAGTGGCAATATACCCAGTGGGCTTCTTTAATCGACTCTCCCGTGAAATGAAAAACACATCAGTTATACATAAACTCTTTGTTTTTGACTTGACAGAAATCCAACTAACTAACTTTTAGATTTTTCCATCTAGTATTGAGAAAATAAACCACTCACTACTTTGACCTTGTTTTAATTAAAATAGCTCCTTCAGCCTGAGCTGTTCACTGTCAGATTCGGAGATTATATATTTTCTGATCCCCTCAGTTCTGTGAAATCACACATGCTGACCACATTTTAACAACAGACCACAGAGATCACATGACTGTAATGATTAAAATAACAAAAACTGAAAGAGATTAAGGTATTAGGAACACATTTGAAGCAGAAAGCAGCCCAATTTCCTCCGGTTGAAAATTGAAGAGCTCCTGTTCCCCATCACTATCCCGTGAGCCTTTTGGGGAACTGTGTGTGTGTCTGGACATCTGGCCAGAAACGGAACAAGCTCAACTGTGATGCTCCCTATGCCTAAGTGGTTAGCCAGTACTCACTGTGTATGCTCACTGAGAAACCAGAGAAGGCCATGAGCCATGGAAGTAGATTTTCAACATGCATTCCAAATGGATGCAAAATAGGAGGGGTCTACCCCCCTGAACCCGATGACGTGAGGCACGCACCATTTTGAGGTGCATACCTCATTTCCATATTAAGGGCGAGCTGTGAGCGCTACTCGCACTTGTAGTTGGCAGCTCACCCATTGTGGGAGGGAGGGGGAGTGGGAAATATGGCAGGGCTCCTGCGATTTAAAGACAGCCTACACCTCTTAAAGGGGAAGTGCCTTTGGTGAATGCTGAATTACTGAGATGCTGCTGCCTGAAAAATGTCTGCTGCTCTAGCCCCCTGTTTCTCAGACAATGCTGTGGAGGTTTTAGTGGAGGTGGTGACCAGGAGGAAGAGGGTGTTGTTCTCCACAGACAGACGCAGATGGCTGAGTACGTGAATGGCAGGGATCTCACACAACAGACCTGGCAGCAATGTAGGAAGACAATTGATGACCTGACCAAAGCTGCTATGATAAGACTTCCATTCATAGCCTTCTTACAATATGAACAGTCCTGCAGCACACTATTATAGCGTCAGCACTAACAAGCCACCACACCACTGCTTCCTATCTCTCTTCTCCAATCACAGCAGCACACTTCAAATACCTTCTTCTGCTTCCACTTGCATTCTCTGTACCTGCTCCTGCCCTCGCAATTACTAATGGTCGTCTTCCCCACTCCTGCAACTTCTTTCTCTCACCATGCACACAATGCTGAGTTGCCACAGATATCTTCACATCCATTCAGCAGGTCATACGTAAACATGCTCACACTCTTCTTGTAGGACAAGCTGCCGCACAATAGATCTAGAGAACCAAAGGAGAGCCACCATTAATGCAGGGGTAAATGCCAATGGAGGAGGCAGCCATCGCTGTATTAAGCAGAGGGAGAACACAAAGTTTGATAGATGGTGAGGCTGGAGGAAGTGTCCTGTCAGCTGCGTGGCCATCTTCCCCTCCTTTTCTCTTGAGAATGAACTGTCTCGCAATGCACTCTGCATGGCAACCTTATGGCCCATATTGCTGGCACTCATTTGTTACTGCCACTAAGTGTTAACTCTTGTCTCCCTCACTTCTTTCCAGATCCTTCGCAAGTCCTGGGACTAGCTGTAGCAGAGGAAGAGGAGGGCTGCCCTCCTAAAGAAGCACCGTCACTCTCTCTGACCCTTAAAGCACCAGCTTAGAAATCGGCACCCTGTGTACTGTAGGCAGTGAGTTTCAAGGGTTTGCACTGAGTGATTGACTGTGCACAGATGAGCAGGAGTGAGGGCAGGAAGAAAGGATGGCACAGGAGTGACAACTCTCCAAAGGGTGTGCTTACATCCTAGCTCTGCTGTAGACAGCACAGATGAGGACTTCCAGGGCTCAGCCTTTAAATGAAGACTGATAGGTGTGTATTAATGCATTAGACGGCCTGCCAGAGAGTCTCCGTGGCAATTTGGATTGTATGGAAACGTCCACTTCCAACTTGAGTGGGGTCATCATGCATGGCATCAAGGCAATGCAGTCAATTATGGAATGTGTGATCAGCTCTATGAACATTGCAGTGGGGCCCTCAGGAACAGAGCCGATGGTGACAGCTCTAACAGCTTCGATGGTAGCTCAGACCATTGCCATTCAGGCTCTGGGCCTCACCATGCCCACAGGCTTCCACAGATGGTATGAAAGCATGGATGGGGCTTCATTGCTGTCATGGCCCTATTACAGGCTGCTCTCCTGTAGATCAGTGCAAGTGCTGAGGTGCAGCCGCATGCAAGTGGCATTGGCGCCGTGGGAGAGGCACATGCTGTCCTCTCTCAGGACAACAGCATGCCTGCCCCTCACCAATCCCTCAACCAATGCCCGTCCTGGTGCCAGGAAGTCAGCTGGGCCAGACAACCCCGGCAGCAGCCGAAATGTTGCAGTCTGCAGCCAGACCTCTCAGGTCTGAGCTTCTCGAGACTGCTGACTACGGTCATCTCACATGTTCTCATGAGAGGGGCAGCAGCTTTACACCTCCTATGCTAAAGCCACCGGGGTCGCTTCGTGTAGGAGCACCAGAATAGGTAGGGGAGCACTAAAGTCAGGCACTTCCACCAGGGTGATCGTTAGTTTATGTATTTGATTATATCCATTATCAATACCACTTTTTTTTACTGAATTCTTGGTGTGCTGAGTTTGTCCCTCCCTGAATCCATACTACTTTAAGCTTAACTAATAAACTTCTGTGCTTACATTTGTCAAATGCTTTTGCAAGTGTAAGGCTTTTACTTTGAACACAGTGAGGCTAGTGAGGAAACTGTTGCTGAAACCATATCCCTGTGATAGAGTTGTGGAATGAGAAGCCTTGAACATTCCATATTTGGATTTTCACAGAGCAGCTTTTATCATTGAACAAGCACTGCCACTTAAAAGGCCAATGCTTTCACACCATACTATGTGCTACATTGTTATTTTTGCAAACCTGTTCCCAAAACCATAGTACAGTTTGCCAAATTTATTGGAACAATTCAAAACAAGATTCAATTCAAAAAAGGGCAACAGAAGGATTTGGCAGCTGCAGGGTGACTGAAACAGTAACCTGAGATCGTTTTATACCCAATTGTAAAATATTGTGCCAAAACCGTTTTGAACATAATTGCAACATTTTGAAAATGTAGATCATTCTAAACTGGTCAGATCATTGAAAGAAAAAGTTAGTAATTCTATAAAAAAGGAAAACAAAACTAGGAACATGAAAAAAGATTCAAATAAAGCTGGCTTAGCAGGTGCTTCAGTGGGTAAATATACCACATGGCATGATACTGATCACCCGGCCCCCGGTTCAATCCCTGGTCTGCACTGAGTTAACTACTTTCAGATAGGAAAACAGTAGCTCCAGTGATTTTCTGCTAAGGAAGGGAAAAGGCCTCCACTTCTAATTATTATCCAGTGGCCACGCTGGACTGTGGGAAGCTCTACAACGTGGCAGAGCTTGTTAGCTGATAAAAGCTGTTTTGTGGAAATCCAAATATGGAATATACAAGGCTTCTCAGTCCACAACACTATGACAGGGATTCAACCATGGTTTCAGTGACAGTGTATTTCAAAGGAGTATGCTAGCCTCACTGTGTTCAAAGTTAATATAGAAGACATACTTTGACTGTGTTATTTATAACATACCGTGACTACATCTATACTATATAATTACTGTATTATTTATAAATTGCCCTGATTAATATTTCTTGGCAACCATCCACTGATTGATTTACAGCCATCAACAAACAGTTTATCATAGTTGTTCACCCTCCAATATGGATGTTCTCACTCACCATAATACAGATAAACTGACTGCTGAGGTTCGCTCACTTCAATCAAAGAAAAAAATGGATTCCAAACTTAAATAAAATGACCCCCATCAACTTCATAGGAGGCATATAGATAATATTAATAGTACACCAATAGATTTTCTGTAGTATTGCTTATGATGAGTCACAGGTGTTATCAGAATAGGTGTGTTATTCCATTACCAGGAACACTGATATATTAGAATTGGGAATGGCTCTGGAATCTGGAAGCATTGGGAAAAGGATTTGGGGTCTGGTAGTACTAGGATAAGGTCTCAGGGACTAGCGGTATTTTGAAAGGGATCCATGATCTGGGGCAGAGTGCCATGGTTATGAGACCACCGCAGTGGCAGGTTCTGGGAACACTGGGCAGGTTCTGGTATCTGGCATCACTGGGAGAGAGGTCCTGGGATCTGGAATGATTTGAAAGGTTGGGGGGGGTGGTGCTCAGGATTTTCGAACAGTTAGGTCAGGAGACAGTTCTGTGATCAGGAAGCATTGGGAACGTGGTTTAGGGGTTTGCAAACACTGAGAGGAGTCCTGGGATCTGGGACAAGGGAAGAAATCTGAGGAGGGAAGTTGTGGAATCCACTAGGACTGGGGAGGGTGTTCAGCGCATTGAAGGACCAGAGTCTGGAAGTATTTGAATTGCTGGGATCTGGCAGTATTGGGGTAGCAGATTCCAGCAGCTTTGTGGGTGAGGAGGGCCCAGGAGAGTGGGATCCAAACTGATCTTGGCATCTTTTGAACTATCAAGCCCCAACCTCCCATTATATTCCCGTCTGTCTCCTCCCCAACCTAAGCGCTTGTTTTTGCACCCACAGGTACCCCACACCCATTTCCCATTGGCAGCCGGTTCCTATTTTTATGGTACTGCCTTAAAACATTCAATGGAACATTTTCTGCTTCTTAAAATTAATGGATGAAAAATCATAGGCCGGAGTGATGCAATTTTCCAATATGTGCTCCCAGCCGGCACCAGGAGGGCAGAAGCAAAAAATGTACCCTTCAGTACACTATTAGTGAGTTTGCCGACGTAGGTCTGAATTTTTCATTATGGTGGATTTTCCACCAGAGGAAGGTGCGGGAGGGACTTGCACAAATCGCCCAAAACTTTGCTGTGACCCTGACCCATTTTTCTGGGTCGGGATCAGTTAGTAAACAGGGCGTTCTCCTGGTGGAATCCCTACAACACAGATGGAACTTGCGCTGTTGGCCAAATAAGTGCTGTGGTGCTGCAGTGCCATGAAGAGGAGAAGACCCTCTTAAAGGAGGAAAAAACACTCTGAAGACTTTTCCAGATTTTTAATTCAAATCATTGGACTGAGCTGATACCTTCATGTAGTGAGTATTTGGACTTAAGAGAGAAAAAGAAATGGGCACTACTAGACCCTCTCCATCCAATATTGGAACTAATGGACTTGCCTACCCTGCCCTGTGGTACTCCGCCATCCCTCTCCTAGTGTTTCCTGAGATCGACAGTGGCAGCAGGGATAAGGAGGGAGATCAGATGGGAACCCAGTTATTTACATGTGCTGGGTAGCCTGGGCTGAAGACAGCCTGTTCCCATGTGCTGGAGGAGGACGGGAAATCCAAGTCAGCGGAGGGAAGAGTGGGGATGTGACGATACATCTCTCACCCATTTCCATTCATTTCCCTTTACTATATCCCCTGATTTTAGGTGGTATAGCGGAGGAAAATCCAGCCCATACAGTCTTTAAAAATCATAAATTTCCAGAAATAAACAAAAATGATGCCATGAAACATTCAAAAGTTGATTGTTTATGCAGTTTCCAAGTTTTTATGTAAAAATGCTCCATAAGCTTCAAAAATTAAGAAGAGCAATTTTTAAACCGAATATAGAACCAGCTATTTTTTTGAAGATAATCATTTTGGAAGCTTTGTAAACTGTTTTAAATAATCAATTTTTATATCCAAAATATAACAGATCCCAATTTTCCTGGTGAGCAGATCCCGAAATCACTCCAGCAACCGAAGTTTAACAAATTAGCTCTTCCAAGGAGCCGGCACAGGCACGATGGGTGAATGGCCTCCTCCTGTGCTGTACTTATTATGATACTATGAAGTAGAAATAACAGCTGCAGTGGTGTATGGGTGTCCCACAGGAAGCTCTGATTTAAACATACAGACAAGTGTATGTACTCGTAATGAGGAAGGGAGTGGAATCAATTCCATTTTATTTTGGGACACAGAGCACTGGAGTTAAAAGGGAAGCAATTTTCTGCCTGTCAATGGCTGCATTCAGAGCCTATGCTGTCAACATAGTCATAATTTATTAAAGGCTGGTATTAGATTTCCTAAATATTGCAGGTTGTTGTAGTTGTTGTTATGGCAGTGACTGTCGGAATCAGTGGTGTACTTGGAGAATCCATGTAACTCTGTGGGGTCTTTAGCAGCAAGTTTAAACGTGTTTCTTTTAAATTATTTGTTTTTAGAGATTTAGTGCACAGTGAGAAATACTCTGTGGCTTTTCTATGTTATTTATTAGTGCCCAGCCCAAGGAAATTGGAAGAATTTTAAAGCCATAAGTGCAAGAGATATAACACAAATAATGTCATGCTGATATTTTAAACAAGAAGTGATTTTATTTTGGATGGAAAATCCTGCAGGGCTCACTGACTTCCCTGCTCCAATATCCAATATATGTTCCCAGCACATGTAGTTCCATGCTGGGAGAGTGAATTTGTAAAATCTATCCTTATGACTTCAAAAATAACCATAGCAATCACATTTGAAAAAGAGATAGAAAACCATACATTTGACCTCAGGTTCTGACCACCACCCTGAATTAAGCTCTAACTCTACACAGTTCCTTCACCAATTAAATTCTACTTCACCTGAGGCTGCATTTACTTAAAGGGAAACAGCATCATCTTGCCAGCAGAATATTGTGTAATACATGCTTTAATACTTCTATCCTAATAGAGCAGTGTTCAATCTGACGTATCATGAGCAATGCCAGGGGACATCTGCTAATGTACAGATACGTCTTCTATCGAGTGCACAGTGATCATGTACCAGATGTCACACTTGTCAAAGATGCAATGCAGTCTTTACATTGACATGGAGCCAGAAATTTACAAACAATTTACCAACCTCCAATTAATCTGAGCAATTTACAAGTAGCTAAAATTACCTGGGCTGCCACGGGGCGTACTTGAGCAAAGGCCTTTAAAGGACAGACCAGGTTAGCAGATAAATATCACAACTATGGACCAGATCTTGAGCAATATGAGCAATACCGTGACATTTGAACATTTGTAAATGTAAAGTAATATACAGTGGAAAAGGAAACATGAAAATGTATACACAATGTTACCCATCAGCAAAACAGAAGGAATACAATTTTGCTGTGATTATCACCTATTCATTTTTCTAATTTAAATCAATGGGGGGAGTTTAGCTCCTCGCCTGGTGGAAATCAGGAGGAGAGACATATTAAATGGAGCAGGGCATTTACCCACTCCTTTCCCGTCCTGATCTGGACAACTGCAATTTTAAATTGCAGGTAGCAAGGATGCCTGCCTGTAGTCAGCGGGTCCTCTTTAAATATTCAGATCGGGCTCCGATTATATTATTGGGGCCCGATCTGCTATTTTAACCTGAGGCAGCAGTGGGGGAAGTGTAGTGGCTTGCATTGAACTATACCCCAGTAGGAGTCACCACCTTGAGGAGAGGAGGTTGAAAAAAAAGAAGAGGCTAGCTAGTCCACGTTTTTGTACCTTGGGCCAGTTGTCTCTCCTTAGGTTCACTGGTAGTCGACATAGTGGCCTAGAAATTCAAGCACACCCAAAAACAAACGCCTGATTTTTTTGCCTATATCAGTATGGCAGTCAGTGCACTTCCTGCTCATAATGAGTGTGCGCTTCCTGCCTGCCATATTGGAGGTTTAGGACGCTGTTTAGCACCCGAATAATGGGATCTGTGCAATTGAGTTCCCTGACCTATGACTTCAGACAGGTAGGGCTAGAAATTGGGCCATGTAGCGTCCATTTTTCAGGCACTACACGGGCCTCCTAAGGTCCCAAAATGGCACCTGGAACGCGTGCCCATGCTTCTGGCATGACATGCGCCTGACGGCATTTTGGTAAAGGTGTTTGCACACGCGCATATAACAAATGCTGGCATCATGTAAAATAGGGAGAATATGCATTAGATCAGTGTACAATGCTGATTTAAAGGGATAGACACCATTTTGGCACTCAGCACTCCAGACAACGAACTTTCTTAACCATGGACACCTGAACATGTCATCGATGGCCTGGAGGACCCCCCCATCAGCGCTATTTCAAGGTGTTGCAGGTTAATGGCTGGATTACTGCTTCTGGCCGCCAGTAGAATTGTACATGTTTGCTGAAGCTTCCTATATTTGGATAGAGTTGCTATAGTAGAGAAGAGTGGTTTGGCAGGTTCTGCATTACTGTTGGTGCCATTTACAACAGTGTGCTGAACAAGATTCCTGGCAACCATGGGTGGCCTGCTAGGGCTCCCACTGGGCATAGAACAGGACTAGGAGTATGCAGAGAGGCCACGCAGAGCAGGTCAAGCTGCGAGGAGAGGTGGACGTGCAGATCACTGAGCAGGAGGCCATATCCCATGAGGGCCTTCAAGGTACAGCACTCTTACCTCAACATGAGCAAAGATCAGTGCATCCGACGGCTGCGGTTCACCAAAGAGGTTGTGACGTTGATATATGTCAACTGCTGCAGTCACAACTGCAGCCTTAGAGCGGGGCAAGGACAGCATTGCCTGTAGCAGTCAAGGTAACCGTGGTGCTGAACTTTTACAGCTCTGGATCCTTTCAGGCCTCTGCTGGCAATATGTGCAGCGTCTGGCAGTTTGCAGTGCACTGCTGCATAAGGGAGGTCACGGAGGGACTGTGCAAGCTGCGCAAAAGGTTCACCACATTTCCTCTTGACAGAGAGAAGCAGAACAAGTGACCATGAGGGTTTGCTCGCATTGCTGGCTTCCCCATGGTGCAGGGTGCCATTGACAGCACGCATAAAGCCATGCATGCTCCACATCTCAACTCGGTCATCTTTATGAACAGAAAGGAGTTCCACTCCCTCAATGTGCAGCTGGTGTGCGACCACACACAGCGCATCGTGCAGGTCAGTGAACATTACCCTGGCAGCAGTCACGACGTCTTCATTATTTGGCAGTCCAACGTCCCAACTATCTTTGCACCGGCTCGGCAAGTTGAAGGCTGGTTACTGGGTGACAAGGGCTATCCCCTCATGAGGTGGCTCATGTCTCCGGTCAGGCACACACGCACACAGATGTGCAAAGTAGGCCTACAACGAGAGCCACGTGGCCACACAGAACGTTGTCGAGCTCACCGTAGGCCTCCTAAAGCAACACTTCCGCTGCCTGGACTGTTCTGGTGGAGCCCTGCAGTACTCCGCTGAGCGGGTGTCAAGATTCATCATGGTTTGCAAAATGCTGCACAACCTCGCCCTTATGAGGGCACAGCCCTTGTCACCGTCTATCCGCCAAGACCCTGAGCCAGAAGCAGAGGAGGAGGAGGAAGAGGCTGAGGAGGATGGGGAGCAAACGGAGGAGGAAAAGGAGGAAGACGCAAGGAGGCAACAAGATGCTCAGGCCCTGTCTGCCAGGGCTTCTGCGTGCTCACCTTATTTAGGAACGATATCAGTAACCTCAACGACACCTCCCAAGTCAACAATAGTCCTGAACTCCCCACCTGTCCTCTCCCACATGACCATCAAATCATCCTCCATATGATTACACATTGCTTCCTCCTGCAGCGCATCACATAAATAAAAACCACCACCAACAGCGACTTCAAATCCATATTTATAACGTAACACATTAACTGTAGTATTAAACATTACACTATTCATCCTTGTGCATTCCCTTAGTGTCTGTTGTTTGTGTGCCTTTTCCTTTCCTAGTGCTCCTATGAGGTGCATCCCCAGTGGCTGGAGCATGGGTGGTGGAGGACAACCTTGAGCAGCTCTGGGCCGGGTAGGCCCGGCTTCAGACTGCACCATCTCGCCATAGCTGTAGCAGTCTGGCCTGGCTGAGTGACAGACAACAGCAAGGGCACTGGCGGAGTGGCAGGGGTGGGAGCAGGAATGCTGTCGTCTGGAGAGAGGACAGCAGGTTCGACTGCTATGGCGTCACTGCCACTCGCACGGGGCGGCGCCTCAGCACACCTAGTGATCAGCTGGAGAACGGATTGCTGGAGTACTGTGATGCCCTGGAAGCCCTGTTCCACGGTGATACCCAGAGCCATGATAGCAGCAGTCTGAGCTGCCATGGCAGCAGTCTGAGCTTCAGTTGACGCATGCAGACCTTTCTTGACATCAGTCTGTGCTGCAATGGAAGCCATGACATTGGCTTTGTGGTGGGTTCCAAAGGTGTGCTGATGGAGGTGACCACCCGTTCCATGTAGATAAGGATAGGCTCCCAGCTCTGTGCAAAGCCCTGTGCCAAGTTTGAGGTGGACTCCTCCATGCCCCTTGTCATTATGCACAGGCTTTCCAGTGCACCAAGCATTTGGTGGTTTACGCCATCAGCCTTCTTCTGTAGCCTAGCCCATCGAAGTCATCATCTGATGCCTCAGCAGCAGAACCATTGTGCGACCTCGCCCTCTGGTGAGCTGGCATCTGTGATATCCGTTCCACCAAACCCCATCCTGCGCACTTATGCCTGGTGTCTCACCATGTGCAGATCCCTCCTCTAACCTAGCATCTATGCTTTGCGCAGTGTCAGCATCTGAGCTGGAGGATGCGAGTGTCAGATTGAGTGACGGTGCAGTTTCGTTCTCGGTGTGCTCCTCCTCCTCCAACTCGGGAAGGTGCCGGCTCCAGTTCTTGGGCACCTGCAATGACAAAGGGAGATGGGTTGAGTTGTAGAGCGGGGACAGTTGTGAGTAAGACGGTGTGCTGACACCATCTGCAGTGCTTGCCTCAGAAAAGATTGTGGGATGAGGGAGATGTGGGAAACGAGAAGGAGGATTAGGTATGCAAAGACCCCCTTCAGCGGGACCTCCAGCGCCACCACTGGCCGCGGTCTCCTCCAGGGGGGTAAGGATGTGTAGGCGTGCCTGTCCTCCCTCCGATCGTTCAGTCTGCCAGCTGTTATGCGCCACCTTCTCCTGCAAGACAGAGGGAAGTGTGTCAGTGAGTGTCCTGCAAGTTGTTTAGGTGGTGCGTTCAGCCACTCAACGGCATGGGTAGCGCTGGCTGCATGTGGGAGTAATGGTAATGAGGATGCAACACGAATCTCGTGTGCTGCTTGCATCGCTAACACTGTGCGCCGGTTAACCGTGCACCGCGACCCCCGCGCCTGGTATCAGGCCTTATTGAATTTAACCCCCCTAAAGTCTAATGATATTTGTAATATTGGAATAAATGTGTGTTACTGCCCAATGGATAAATGCCCAGGTGTTAGGGTTATATGTTGACCTATCAGTGTAAGCTCTTTGAGCAATCTTAGAAAAAAGTGGCATCATGCATAAATTCTTAATAGTTCCATGCTCCTTTATACTCTGAAGCAAATCTGCACATATTCTTGTTTCCTAATGATAACACAAGCACTCCAACATGTTTGGTGCTGGACTATTGAACAGGAGCTATATAAAAGACGCAGTCTCATGCATGTACCCTATTCCAACATAAAACACACTGGAATATTTCTTACCACAGCATCAGCCTGTTTGTATACAGAATTTAGATTTTCAGGCCCTGAAATTCCTGAACGCCAGATGCACAGGCGGAAGTGCCACAGGCCCACTGATATCCAAGGACACTGACCCATCAGAAATCCTGGGGTCAGCTAGGGTCAGCCTGGGTGGGAGGAGGCCATGAGTCCCATTCACAGTGCGCCAGATATGCTGGAGGGCAGAAAACTCAGAAATGGATAGAGCAAAGTAGTAACATGTAGATTTAAAGAGCTTACTGCATTTAAAGGGGTAAGAGGGAACACAATGACAGTTGCAAGAGGAGACTGACATTGAAATTTTGTTGTCAGAAATAAGACAAAGGAGAGATGTTGGAATAGTTGGGAAGAAGCCATCAAATGCAGAAACATGGGTCATATGGAAAAAGGTGGCTGTGGTACATTGATGAACCCAAGGACTGTGTTATAATGTTGGACGAAGTTTAATGACCTCAGAAGGTCAGCAAAGGTAAGTGAGCTGCCGAGTGCAAGGGACAAGTTGAATGATGGAGTGGGTGAGTGGGTGTCAGAGTTTCCAAAGATAGAAGATACTGCAATCTCTTGGACACCATCATCCTTCTCTTCTGTTTCCTGGCTTGCAGCCTCTGGATGAAAAAAACACTTCTGAAACAGCTACTTTGTGGGTCTCTTATGAGGAAATTAATAGCTGAAAAGTACATAGAAACATTATATAAGAAAAGGCATATGTGATCACAAACCCACTGAAAGTATATTGCCCTCTACATCTCCATCCCTAATTGCCAGGCCATAGTTAATTCCAATGACTGACAACACCTTCTATTCAGATAAGTTAATGGGAGTAATTTTAACTTTGGGTTATAGTCCCCTTGCCCCTGCTGGAACTACTCTCGGCGGCTCTTTCCCCACCTGCTGTGTGTAAATACCAGCCGGGGAGGAAGGCTTGGGTTCTTGGTCCATTTCCCTCCATATCTGCCCGAATTATTACTGCTCCCTGGGATCTCTTGTTGGTGCCAGGGCCAGGGTAGTGGCAGTAATGATCCCGATGTTTGAAAATAAAGGCTTCCTTTACCTCCATTTTGACAATTCAAAGCCTCACCATGTAAGGCTTCAGTGTTGGCTGAGGCTGCAAATCATTGTTCCTTCTCTTTAGGACCCTTTAGCCTCTAAAACCCCAGCTGAAGTGGTGATCCCACTGTGATATAGCCAGGATTTTGCTCCCTCATAACAGTGGGCACCCTCTTGGTGGAAAGAACCCCGCCGGGAGTTTACCTTGCATAGCCAATGATTCCCAACTCAGGAAAATGGGTTGGGATTGTGGCAGTGTCATAGAAATGAATATTGAGCCCCATTACTCCAGTGTTGATGGGTTCTTCCTCAGTGCTGACATTTCTGAATTAGTCCTTCAATAACTATCTTCAGTTGGCAAGTATCCTACATTTTCTAAACATGTTCCACTATCACTTTTGCCTAAACCTATATAAAAGCAATTTTGTGTATATTTCCTTTCAATCAATGGTTTTGTGTATGGTCTCAGCCTTAGTTCAGTGCTAGTACTCTTGCTTCTGATTTAGAGGGTTGGGGTCAAGCCCCAGGCCAGAGACTTGCCCATATAATTTAGGTTGACACTTCATTGCAATACTGAGGGAGTGTTGCACTGTCAGGTGTGCTATCATTTTGATGAGATGTTAAATTGAGGACCTGACTGCCCTCTCAGGTAAATGTAAAAGATCCGGGCCTATTTGAAGAGCAGAGGAGTTCTCCTGGTGTCCTAGCCAACATATATCCCTCAACCAATACCACTAAAAACAGATTAGCTGGTAATTGATCTCATTTGTGGTTTATGTAACCTTGTTGTGCACAAATTGGCTGCTAACCTGGCTTACATTACAAGAGTGACTACACTTCAGAAGTACTTCATTGGCTGTGAAGTATTTTGGGAAGTTGTGAGGATGTGAAAGATGTACAAATGCATGTTCTTTCTTTTCTGTATTTGTCGAGGTTAATATTAGATAATTACAATACACAAATGCATGTTTGTTTATAAGATGACAGAGGTCTCTAAATACTGATAGTGAAATTTTGTCACGGTTACTTTTTAAAGGGACTTTAAGTAGATTTATGAATTTGTGTACCAGAATCACATATTAAAAATTTGGGTGCAAAGGCCAGTGGATCCCACAGAATTTTCTGTCCAAAATAGATGGAATTACAAAGTGGTAAAGTAGCATATTGTCTCCACTGAAAAGTTTTCATTAAACCTTTACAGTGCTGTTTGAATATGTGTAACATAAATTATGTTATCCAAAATGTGATGGTGCCATTCACATCTCTCTAATAAACAAACTAATTTAATCAAAAGTTTTTGTTAAGTAGTTAACACAACATCGGAAAATAATGCATGCAAATATTTAATCACAGTGGATCCTGCATCCACTACCCATCAGACAATATGATAGCTGCTAAATCATGTCAGGACATGCTGTTCCTGCCAGAAAGCTCTACAAAAGGGTAACAAATTGTTTTTAATAAGTTTATCAGTTTTGTGGAAAGCATTGTAGAGAAGCCCAACAAAAAGCTATTATTAGGCTGTGAGACATGTTTCACTGACAGCTGCAGAGGCCGGAATGTGAGAGCCTGTATGTGATTAACCCAGAGCTGTTAAAATATCCTTTTACATAAACCTGGGATTTGTACCGCCCTCTCCAGTACTTTTCCATTTGCTGGTATTCATATGGATATGGATAGCTAACACAGTAGATACACTTGAATCACATTCTGTACTCATGTAGCCCAAGGCACTTTAGAAGTTAAATACATCTTCGTTGGGACACAATTATAATTTTTTAGAAGTAAAGGAACTGCTGGAATGCTAACCTTATCATTCTGTAGCAGCAAAATCCATCATTTTAAGCAACACTGTACATCAGGACATTTTAAAAATAAAAAAGTGCTGTACTAATGTCATCACAGCAAAGCTTAACTCTTTCATTCAGTTCCAACTTCAAAATGGAATTTCCTGGTAATTCTGCAGCAGATCTCAATCAGTAAAATTCACAAAAGAAAGTATTTGGCAAAACTTTTTACCTTTATTTACAGACTTGTGACTCAATGATGTAAATCATATCAGAACAATTTGGCCAAAGATAGCCTCTGAATGCTATGTTTAATGAATTTCTAAATCTGTTCTTTATAAATGGGTTTCTGATTTTCTTACATAAAACAGAGAAAGTCTTTCTTCCCCCATCATTGTTTCAGCTCTACATGATGTTAATTGTGAAAAATTCCACTTCTATGCTCTACCAAACTTCCTCTAAAAGGTTTGGAGGTGGGGGGATTGAGGGGGTGGGGTGGTTGGCGTTCCACCTTCTGATCACGATTGTAATTTCCCGGTGGATTGAAATGTTTTTATTTTGTGCAGGTCCTAAAACATCTATTTGAAGTTACAGGAATTTGGGGATAAAGTCTGGAATGTGCTTAATTTCTTCTTTACATGTTTGTTAATCAAAGAGGTTAATGCTATTGTACTTTAATAGTACACAGATTAACACAGTTTGTTTGGAATGTGCTTTGTGACAAAAATGTAAGTCCTGAAATTTGTTGGCCACTCCATTAGCGCAAGTGTGGCAGATTGAAACCCCCGTACGCCTGCAGCTGAAGTTGCAGACCCCTCCCCAAATCACGGAGAAGGGGTCATTTAAATGACATTGGGGAGTGGGGGGGGAAGGGAGGGTGCATCAAAAGCACACATTCCAATCTGCTGGCTGATGTCAGCGTGGCACCCAGTCACTCCGGCATGAGGCACCCAGTCACTCCAACAGGGGGCACCCAGTCACTCCGACAGGGGGCACCCAGTCACTCCAACAGGGGGCACCCAGTCACTCCGGCATGAGGCACCCAGTCACTCCGACAGGAGGCACACAGTCACTCCAACAGGGGGCACCCAGTCACTCCGGCATGAGGCACCCAGTCACTCCGACAGGGGGCATCCTGTCACTCCGACAGGGGGCACCCAGTCACTCCGGCATGAGGCACCCAGTCACTCCGACAGGGGGCACCCAGTCACTCCAACAGGGGGCACCCAGTCACTCCGGCATGAGGCACCCAGTCACTCCGACAGGGGGCACCCAGTCACTCCAACAGGGGGCACCCAGTCACTCCGGCATGAGGCACCCAGTCACTCCAACAGGGGGCACCCAGTCACTCCGACAGGGGGCACCCAGTCACTCCGGCATGAGGCACACAGCCACTCTGACAGGGGACACCCAGTGACTCCGACAGGAGGAACCCAGTCACTCCGACAGTGGGCACACAGCCACTCCGACAGAGGGCACCCAGTCACTCCGACAGAGGGCACCCAGTCACTCCGACAGAGGGCACCCAGTCACTCCGAAAGAGGGCACCCAGCCACTCCGACAGGAGGCACCCAGCCACTCCGACAGGGGGCACCCAGTCACTCCGACAGGGGGCACCCAGACACTCCGGCATGAGGCACCCAGCCACTCCGACAGGGGGCACCCAGTCACTCCGACAGAGGGCACCCAGCCACTCCGACAGGGGGCACCCAGCCACTCTGACAGGGGGCACCCAGACACTCCGGCATGAGGCACCCAGACACTCCGACAGGAGGCACCCAGTCACTCCGACAGGGGTCACACAGCCACTCCGACAGGAGGCACCCAGTCACTCCGACAGGGGGCACCCAGTCACTCCGACAGGGGACACCCAAGCACTCCGACAGGGGGCACCCAGTCACTCCGACAGGGGGCACCCAGTCACTCCGACAGGGGGCACCCAGTCACTCCGACAGGGGGCACCTAGTCACTCCGACAGGGGACACCCAAGCACTCCGACAGGGGGCACCCAGTCACTCCGACAGGGGGCACCCAGTCACTCCGACAGGGGGCACCCAGTCACTCCGACAGGGGGCACCCAGTCACTCCGACAGGGGGCACCCAGTCACTCCGACAGGGGACACCCAAGCACTCCGACAGGGGACACCCAGTCACTCCGACAGGGGGCACCCAGTCACTCCGACAGGGGTCACCCAGTCACTCCGACAGGGGGCACCCAGTCACTCCGACAGGGGGCACCCAGTCACTCCGACAATGGGTATCCAACCACTCTGACAGGGGACACCCAGTCACTCCGACAGGGGGCACCCAGTCACTCCGACAGGGGGCACCCAGTCACTCCGACAGGGGGCACCCAGTCACTCCGACAGGAGACACCCAGCCACTCCGACAATGGGTATCCAACCACTCTGACAGGGGATCCTGAGGCCGTTCCTGAGTTGAAGAATTGCTACCAGTTGGTTTATTTTTTGTTCCTAAAAGAGCAAAATGTAGACATTTTCTCTCAGGAGCTTCTGGGGCCTTTCTTGGGGCCTCAGTGGTACTTGCGCCAGCTCTTAGCTGGAGTGACTTCTACTGAGACCTTACAAAGGCAGAGTGGGGGGATTTGCTGAGGGAGTTTAATAGTTCCTCAGATGTACAGATGTACAGATGTGTGTGAGGGGTACAGGGTGGGCGGGAGATCTACCCATGGCCCCTCCACCTGAATTTAAAGGGCCAGTGTAAATGGGGTGGAATCCTGGCGTGACTGGATTTTGCCCCAATACCTGGCTCTCCCCAGGTGGAAATCTTGCTTTTCAGCCTCATGGAACCCAGGAATTTCAGAGCTATACTTTTTTGTCAATGCTGAATTTCTTAACTTATATTTTGTATTGTTAGTATCAGCATGTAAGGGGTTAAAACATGATATTTATCAAAGGAAAACACATTGTTCCAGACCAGTTGACTGTGGTGTTCTTAATAAGTGCAGATTGATCAGACTAGTAAATTCCAGGAGACAACTGGCCAGAGCTTTAGCATTCATTGACATGCAGACTTGCCATGTCAAAGATTGCTTTATTTTAATATCAATGAATGGCTATCTGCTCTCATGTATTTATGAGACGTGCAGTCATTTTCTTTGTTCCAGCCTCTGCAGGTGCTCACAAGCCACACGGTCACAGATCAAAGGATAAGTCCTAGCCTGGGTAGTAACTTTGATTGACAGCCCTTTCTGAGAAATTTAAAAAAGTGTAAAGTCATTGATTAGCTGGAGCTCTCTGTGAATGACAGCTTGAGGGGAACAGAGATTTCCTCTAACTGAATTATACTGGCATCCAGTCTTCAGTCCACAGTCAATAGCCAGATGGCAGTTTGGGGGAAAAGGTCGATAAGGCCTATTATTGGGCGTGATCCGCGATTAACCCGCACCCAATGGCCCCTGTACAGGCTGGATGAGACTTTCGCGAGGCCTGAGGACTTACCTGCAAGCTGTATTGGAAATCAGTGTTGAATGAGGATTCAATGCAATTTGCACTTTCCACCAGCAGGGGGAGCCCCAATCTCTTAAAGGGAGGATGTCTCTTAAGATCGCTTAAATGTAGCCGGTAACTGTTACATGCTAAAAGCAATAGTCTGCTGTATGCACCGAGTCTGTCTAGAGATCAGACATCGCACACGTAAAACACAGATGCAGGTCCCGTCCCTATGATAACACATTGATGAGTTATGTTAAAACATTGAATAAAGGTTGCGCACTACTAAATCCCACATCCTCCAATCTGCATGCCAGAACTCACCAATCTGCCAATCTGAGTTTGTACCAGGCCTGTGAGAGTGCTTGCACTAAGGTTCTCAGATGATGCACTAGAGACCTTGGTGCAAGAGGTGGACAGAAGGAGGGGCATCCTATATCCGCAGGGTGGGGGGCACAAGAAGCCCTCCAGATATATAACCAAAAGGCAGTGGGGGACGAAGTCAATGTCAGGAGCACAGCACCATGATCATGGATGCAGTGCAGGAAGAAATTCAATGCTTTGACATGTGTGGTCAAGGTGAGTGAAGTCAACTGTCAAGTGGTGTCTCCTACCAACAACACCACTAGCCACATCCACTGCTCCACACACTACACCCCCATCACCCACATCCCAACAAACTCTTTCCATCAGTACTCAGCTCTTCCAATCAGATGCTTCCTCTCACCCTTACACATTACCACTGTTGCAAATTGCCCACCCACAACTCACAGGCCACACAATCTGGCAGCTATTCAACCATGACAGGCACATCACCCAGACACACGCCTCGCTTTCTTGCAGGAGAAAGTGGAGCATAACAAGAGACAGCAAGTGGCAGTGGCATTTAGCTCCTCGAGCCTGTTCCGCCATTCAATGAGATCATGGTGGACTTGTGACCTAACTCCATATACCCCACATCCCTTAATATCCTTGGTTCACAGAAACCTATCAATCTCAGATTTAGAATTCACAATTGAGCTAGCATCAACTATCGTTTGCAGAAGAGTGTTCCAAACTTCTCCCACCCTTTGCATGTAGAAGTTTTTCCTAACTACACTCCTGCACGTTCTGACTCTAATTGTTAGGCTATGTCTCCGCGTCCTAGTATTCAAGTATAGGAGACCTCCAAAAACAGTTACAAATGTCTCGGCAGCCAGAAGCAATAATCCAGCCACTCATCTGTAAATCCTGCATGGTCCCTTTAAATAGCACTGGTGGGAGGGAAACTAAACTAAATTATAGCTTTGGCTAATAAACCATATGTTTAGAGACAATGGGTTTGATCTTCCTCCTTTTTATCACCCAGTTTAAGATGGTGGGTTGTTAAACCTAGTAAAATGGGACAATATGGCCTATCGTCACAATACTGCCCCCAATAATTGCACCAAAATTCTTCTCCTTAAAACCTGCTAGATTGCTGCCTGCCCGCCCTGCTGATGTAAATAGAGGCAGGTGGGCGTGACCAAGAGCTTTACATAATTTCCCCCAATTACTACCCCAAACCCGACCTCTGAGAATATTGTACCTCAAGGGGGCTGGAATACAAAGGGGAGGATGTTATGCTTCAGTTGTATAGAGCATTGGTCAGACCCCATCTGGAGTACAGCATTCAGTTTTGGGCACCGCATTTCAGGAAGGATATATTGGCCTTGAGTGGGTGCTGCACAGGTTCACCAGAATGATACCAGGGCTTAGAGGGTTAAATTATCAGGACAGGTTGCATTAACATGGCTTGTATTCCCTTGAGTATACAAGATTGAGGGATTATCTGATTGAGGTGTTTAAAATGTTAAAAGGATTTGATAGAGTAGATGCTGAGAAACTATTTCCTCTGTTGTGTAATCAAGAACAAGGGGACATAATTTTAAAATTAGAGCTCGACCACTGAGGAACGAGACTAATCCTTTCATTGTTTTAAAGACCTAAATTAAATCTCCTCGAGGTTTACGTGTTTCTAGAGTAAAAAACTCCAACTCTCTAACGTTATTGTGGTAACTATGTGTCTTCAAACTAGGAATAAACGTAAAGACCCTCTTCTGATCTTTCGTCCGGGGCCTCTATATCGCCCACCATGTGATGGGAACAAAACTGGATCAACAGCCTTGAGCACGCAACCCTGCATGGTGTACAGTCCTGACCACTTAAAACGCCCACTTTTAGAATGTGCGGTTGCTTATATCGGCCAAAAATTGATAACCATTATCCATTTGCATTAACGTCAATTTCAAAGTCGCTGGTTATAGCGTCTTAAGTGCTCCGTTTATTTCGAGCAGACTGACCAAAGCAAAGAGAGAACTCTTTTACCTCTCCAGTGAATTTGTGCCCACAGTCCATTAGCTTAAATGCAACAGATTAAATCACTTGTTGAACCATTGGTGTTTGTAATAAAGTTAGTAATGTCCAGATGTATAGTTATCTGAAACATGAGCCCATCTGTTCTCGTTCAGGTACCAGCAGGCCCGCTGTTTTTTTTTCGGCATTTTTGTTTTTATTGTTGTTTCAGCTATCACATGCTGCAGCCTGAATTTTAACTGTCCTCTCTCTGGCAGTCTTTAAAACTGTAATTGAAATTATTTTTAATGCTACCCCGTTATACCAGCCATCGCGTATAGCGGGCACATCACGTTCACATGAATATTTGCCATTGATCCTACCCATGTGCATAATGCCACATTTATCAATACTAAAAGACATTTGCCAGATACAGGCTTATTTCCGCATTACATCCAGATCTGCTCGCAATCTATTTTTCTCAACTAAAGTCCTTACACCTGCACATATCTTTGTATCATCTGTGAAATTGCGAATTTTCCTCCAATGCCTTCATTTAGTTCATTGATAAAGATGGTGAAGAGCAACAGCCCTAACACTGATCCCTGAAGGACTCCACTAGTGACCGGTCCTTTTACAGAACCACCACCATTAATAGCTACCTTCTGTCTACCAGAATGCAGCCGGTTCCTTATCTAATCCAAAATCTGCCCACTAATCCCACAGCACTCAACCTTATTTAGTAGTCCTCTTGTGTGGCACCTTGTTAAAGGTTTTTTGAAAATCAAAGTTACACAACGCTTCGGACATCCACCAACTTAGTCACTTCTTCAAAACATGTAGCCAGGCTGGTGAAACAGGATCTTCTTTTCCAGATTCAATGTAGAGATTCCCAGCAGTTCATCCTGGTAATTATGCTTGGATGTTAAGCCTGTGGATTTCTAGCCATACTTGCTTAAACATTTTTTAGTCAGGTAAATCTGCAAGATAAGACTCACAAGGCTTACACTTGTGCTTTGTAAACTTGTACCTTGTGTTTGTTACCTGTAATGACTGTTTAAAAACTCAGCAATAAGTTCAAAGTTTCATCTCCTATATTGCTTTTCTGTCGAAAAGTTACTGAATTACCTTACTTGTAACTGCAAAACAAGCACTAGTGGCATTCTGATTATGCAATGTTTTTACTTATTAATTCTCAGAATGTGGGCGTTGCTTGCAAGGTTGGCATTTACTGCCCATCCCTAATTTTCCTGAGAAGGTGTTGGTGGGCCTTCTTCTTGAACTGCTGCAGCCTGTATGGTGAACGTGCTCCCACAATGCTGTTAGGCAGGGAATATATTTCTCAGGCATCTCAGTCAGTGACACAGTTAAAATCGCGATCTCTGGTTTCTGGTGTGAAAGGTGCGGTAAGTTGATTCCCATAATTTTAACTTCTCACTCGCCCCGTTCCTGTCCGGTGAGCAGGGTTAAAATCTGGGCCTTAAAGTTTTCAAGATATCCTGACCCAGTTAGTTATGTTCTGATAATCTGCAAACAATCTTACAGCTTTAATTTTCTATTAAAATCCAATATTTCCCATTTACAAAGCCCAGTTTTATCTGTTCATTGTAGAAGGTCTTTCTTCCCACATCTTATTTTTCTTTTCGTTCAGTCCCAGAGCGAATAAGGAGATAACCTGTAACCTGTTCCTAGGAGGTATGCAAGAATTTGAATAATCTCTTGATTTTTTTTCTCCCTGTGGGCAGTGTATTCCCTTGACTTGCTGCTTTTGTCCTGACTAGATTTGGGAATTAACCATATGATGAATTATGGCAATAAAATATCTTACTACTGCTATGTGACGCAGTGTCAGAAAGCCAGCTAGTTGTGCTGCATACATGGCAACTGTCAGCATTTCCCACTGACAGTCAGTGTTTTCCCAGCCCAGACAGTAGGTCAGTGTTTGCTAACCAAAATCAGCAGATTTTTTTAACGCCCTTGAGAACTGCAAGAAGTGGGATAGCAATGTAAGGTAAGTAAGGACCACAATACAAAGAAGCTCAGAAAAGACTTTATTTGGAAAGGGAGAGAAGCAAGAGAGAGAAATGGGCATGAGAGAGAGAGAAGCAAGAGAGAGAAACAGAAGAGGACAAGAAAAGTAAAAGAGAGTAAAGCAGGAGGAGAAAGGGTGAAGCAGGAGATAGAGAGAGAAGCAGTTAAGAAGAGCGATGAAAAAAAACAGAAAAAGGAAAGATACAGTGAACCAAAAAAGAGACACCGAAGGGAAAAAGGACAGAAAGAGACAAAAACGAGAGAAGCGAAGGAGACATACACACAGCCAGATGAGAAAGAGAAAAAGGATAATATGTGAGTAAACCAAATGAGAGTCTGAGCTTAAACTGGATGATAATACTCATCTGTTATAGAACAAATTCTGATGTTTTAGGATGGATGAACTAAGATGGGCCAAATGGCCTTTCCCATCCTTAATTATATTGCTATCTTGTGTATTATGAGCTTATTGTCATCACAGCCATTCTATTGCTTTTTAACTATGTAAAGCACTACTTATTAGCAAAAGATGAAACCTCTTGACAAGATTATTGCCTTGTACTTGCTGCACTATTCAGTAGTTAAACTAAGTTTTATAATGATGGAATGAAACAAAACATGATAGTACTTGTTTCATTTGATATTTATGATGCAGTGCTATATGTAATTTAGTGTTACTGGACTGTATATCTTATTGACAAGAAGATACAATGATTACAAGAATTTGGTGAGGTTCATTAACACCCCTTGTAATCCAACTGAAAACTGTATCTACTATTTATTGTTCTCAAAATACTTCCTTCACATGACACTATGTGGAGATGCCGGTGATGGACTGAGGTTGACAATTGTAAACAATTTTACAACACCAAGTTATAGTCCAACAATTCTTATTTGAAATCTACAAGCTTTCGGAGGCTTCCTCCTTCGTCAGGTAAATGTTCAGGAGCTCCTCGAAGCCTACGCATTTATACATATAGAACAATACATGGTGTTTACAGACTGCCCCTGCAACTGCCCGTTGCCAAGGCAATCACCGTGTTCAGACAGAGAGGTGTCACCTACAGAACCCCTGAATACACATTCAACAAAAAAACAAACAGGAAAAAAAAACAGAGAGAGGCAGAAACATCCGGAAGGCAGAGAAAGCCAGCAAATGACCCATTATATTAAAAACAGATAGCTTATGTTCGCAGGTGGGGTAACGTGTAGCGTGACATGAACCCAAGATCCCGGTTGAGGCCGTCCTCATGGGTGCGGAACTTGGCTATCAATTTCTGCTCGACGATTTTGCGTTGTCGTGTGTCTCGAAGGCCGCCTTGGAGAACGCTTACCCGAAGATCGGTGACTGAATGTCCCTGACTGCTGAAGTGTTCCCCGACTGGGAGGGAACCCTCCTGTCTGGCGATTGTTGCGCAGTGTCCGTTCATCCGTTGTCGCAGTGTCTGCATGGTCTCGCCAATGTACCATGCTTTCCTGCAACGTATGAGGTAGACAACGTTGGCCGAGTCACAGGAGTATGAACCATGCACCTGGTGGGTGGTGTCCTCTCGTGTGATGGTGGTATCTGTGTCGATGATCTGGCATGTCTTGCAGCGGTTACCGTGGCAGGGTTGTGTGGTGTCGTGGACGCTGTTCTCCTGAAAGCTGGGTAATTTGCTGCGAACGATAGTCTGTTTGAGGTTGGGTGGCTGTTTAAAGGCGAGTAGTGGAGGTGTGGAGAAGGCCATAGCGAGGTGTTCGTCGTCATTGATGACATGTTGAAGGCTGCGGAGACATGCCAGATCATCGACACAGATACCACCATCACACGAGAGGACACCACCCACCAGGTGCATGGTTCATACTCCTGTGACTCGGCCAACGTTGTCTACCTCATACGTTGCAGGAAAGGATGCCCCGGAGCATGGTACATTGGCGAGACCATGCAGACACTGCGACAACGGATGAACGGACACCGCGCAACAATCGCCAGACAGGAGGGTTCCCTCCCAGTCGGGGAACACTTCAGCAGTCAGGGACATTCAGTCACCGATCTTCGGGTAAGCGTTCTCCAAGGCGGCCTTCGAGACACACGACAACGCAAAATCGTCGAGCAGAAATTGATAGCCAAGTTCCGCACCCATGAGGACGGCCTCAACCGGGATCTTGGGTTCATGTCACGCTACACGTTACCCCACCTGTGAACAAAAGCTATCTGTTTTTAATATAATGGGTCATTTGCTGGCTTTCTCTGCCTTCCGGATGTTTCTGCCTCTCTCTGTTTTTTTTTCCTGTTTGTTTTTTTGTTGAATGTGTATTCAGGGGTTCTGTAGGTGACACCTCTCTGTCTGAACACGGTGATTGCCTTGGCAACGGGCAGTTGCAGGGTCAGTCTGTAAACACCATGTATTGTTCTATATGTATAAATGCATAGGCTTCGAGGAGCTCCTGAACATTTACCTGACGAAGGAGGAAGCCTCCGAAAGCTTGTAGATTTCAAATAAAAATTGTTGGACTATAACTTGGTGTTGTAAAATTGTTTACACATGACACTATGCCTTGGTTTCTACTGCCATCTTCTGACCATTAAGTGTAATAGCAGCAAATGTTCTGTACCTCAATTTAGAGCTGCTGATTCTTGGATAAATGAGTCCGTGGAGTAACTTGATAGAGTTTAGTTTAAGTATCATCAAGGAAATAGATGTCCTGTTTACAGAAGAAATAGCATATTATACAGTGCTTTTTATGCCACCCTGTTATTGGTTAGATTACAAAGCAATGCCAAAGTTCGGCATACAGATAATGGGCAGGAACTCAAGTTTACTGTTATACACTGCTGAATAAGGTAATTTCAGCTTTTAAAACACCAATTTGTTTTCTTTAATATAACAGCTACAAAAACAATTTATCTTACAATTTTAATATGTAATTTGAAAATATTACATTGACTAAAAACAGGGACTGAAGCAAGAAGCATATCTGATTTTGCAGTATCCCTGGACTCAACTGTGACAACTGTAGTCTGATGCAAATTACAGACATAAGATGAGAACTAGTTTTTGATAGAGTTCACTTTTAGAAAATGTATATGTACGATTTTATTTCTGCAAATGTAGACACCATTATATGCAGTAAATGTCTCTGGCTTGAGACAATTCGGCTCAGAGTTTTTGAGCTGGAGTGCAAGTTAGAGACACCTCGACACACAAGGGAGGGGGAGGTAGAGAAGAAAGTTCCGCAGACACTGGTCCTATCCAACAGGCACGAGGTACTTGATACCTGTGAGGAAAAGGAGGAAGGCTGCAGGGATGATGCCCAGAATGCTAACCATAGCTCCATGGAGCAGGAGGCAGTCCAAGGGGGGAGGATCAGAATAGAAAGGTTCTAGTCATAGGGGATACTATAATCAGGGGAATAGATAGCATCCTCTGCAGTTGCGACTGAGAGTTCAGGAGGGTGCGTTGCCTACCTGGTGCAAGGGTAAAAGACGTCTCAGAGCAACTGGAGAGCAATGTGGAAAGGAAAGGGGAGGTTCCAGTTGTTATTGTCCATGTCGGCACCAATGACATAAGGAAGAACAAAGAGGATGTCCTGCTAAGGGAACATCAGAAGCTAGGAACTAAATTTAAAATCAGGACCTCACGGGTGGTAATCTCAGGATTACTAAACTAGACCAGTGCTAATTGGCATAGGGATAGGCAGATCGGAAGGGTGAATGCGTGGCTGAAAGACTAGTGTGGGAATGAGGGGTTTCATTTCATGGGACACTGGCACCAGTACTGGGACAGGAAGGAGCTGTACTTCTGGGATGAGCTCCATCTGAACCAGAATGGGTCCAGTGTTCTAGCGGAAAGGATAAATAGGGTGGTGGATAAGACTTTAAACTATCAAGATGGGGGGAGGGATCTGGTAGCAATAATAAAAGCCTAAGGATAAAAGAAACAGGAGATGAGAGTAAAGGTCAGACCAGGGTAAGGAATAAAGATAACAAAAATGGTCACGGAACAAATACAGTTATAAAACACAAGTATAAAAGGACTGATAAAAATAAAATAAAAGGAACAATTATTAAAGATGAATTAAACTGTCTACACAGCAATATACACAGCATCCAAAATAAAACGGGGGGAACTGGAAGCAATAATTTGTAGCGTGGAACCAGATGTAGCAGGAATAACTGAAACATGGCTATATAAAGACCAGGAATGGCAACTAAATACTGCAGGCTATAATATAATCAGAAAGGATAGGGAAGGAAGGGGGTGGAGTAGCTATACTAATTAGAGAAAACATAACGGCAGTAGAAAAAAAGGAACATAAAAAACAGAAGGCTAGAAACAGAATCCATATGGATTGAAATAAAAGATAAGGGATCGATCGTGCAAATAGGCATAAACTACAGACCACCTAATAGTGGAAAGGAGGCAGAGGAAGAAATATGTAAGCAAATATATGAAATGAATAAAGGACATCAAATAATAATCATGGGAGATTTTAACTACTGTAAGATTGTACCCTTGCTCATAGTACAGTGGGCAAGTGAAATAGCTATAATGGTATCTGCACGTGTATCTTTTTCTTTTATATGATTGTATGTAATTAAATACTCTGGTGCTGGATGTATGAATTGAGCAGGACTGATATTAGGGCAGGAGGCTCTCGGATTACAGCAATTTGCAAGAAAGACACCCAGCTTCAGCATTCCAGCTTCTGGCTTGTTCATGCATACAGGCTAAAAGATGAAATAGACAAACAATCCTGACTCGGTTGGAGCTGGGACCCTTATCAGATACTGGATACTATAAATAATGGAGCCTTACAAGGCAGGCCCATAAAACCTGGCTTGGAATTTGAAGGAGTCAAGGGAGGACCTGGTCTGGAATCTGAGGGAGTCAGGGGAGGCCGTGGGAACCATGGATTCCCAGCCTTGGCACAGGGGCAAGACCCGATAACATGAGGCAAAAACAGTCTCAAGCCATTGTGTAAAGTCTTGATTGATTAAGACCAGAGATGGGACACAAGCTGCTTTTGCAGTCCTCTGAAAGGTGGAAGATAACAGGGAGGCTGACCCCTTTTTCTTAAATAGACAAAGAACTCGAGGCACCATTGGACACTGCACTTTTTCGGAAGATCCCAATAGGGCAAGGACCCTTGTCAATAGCTGGCCCTGGGCCTACCCCCAAAAGTGACTTAAAAGGAGCACCTTGCACTGATATTAGGTTGTAGAGACTTAGCAGGAGTAACGTAACTATGGCTGACTTTGGAGGCCCACCATACAGTGAGAAGAGGCTCCTGGCGGAGCAGGACTGAGGACGAGGGGTCGAAGAGGTCACCTCTGGTGAGGCAGAAGATGTGTGAATTGATGAGGATACCCCAGGCGGGGTGGAAAGCGTGCTTTTTTCAAGACTCCTGAGGTGGACACAACTCTACCCAATGTGGACCAGGTGATATAATCTCTTGCTCTGTGTTGTAAACCACTGCCCCAGCACTGGATGTGTTGGTCATTTTGTGAATTTCAATAAAGCACCTTTTTATCAAATTAGAGTCAGGTCAATTATCAGCAACTGAGAGTAAAATCTCACACTACCGCCAAATAAACTGGCAAGAGGAAGTAGGTAAAGGCGTGCAGAGAATGGAGTTTTTACAATACATGCAGGATTCCTTTCTTACCTAATATGTAAGAATCCCAACAAGAGAGGAAACACTGCAGAATCTAGTACTGGGAAATGAACCAGAACAGATAGAGAAGTAAATGTAGGGGAACATCTAGGCAATAGTGATCACAATTTAATAAGGTTTAAGATAAAGATTGAGAAGGACATAAGGCAAAGATCAAAACTAAATTAGAAAAAAGCTGATTTTAAGGGGATGAAAATGGAACTAGGGAAAATAAACTGGAAAAATTTACTGACAAACAAAAAAATAGAACAGCATTGGGAAACATTAAAAACAGTGATCAATAGAGTCCAGGAGAAATATATCCCACTAAAAAGCAGGAACAAACCAGTCAGTAATGATACACCATGGATGAATAAAGAAATAAGGACAAAAATTAAACTAAAGAAAAAGACATACATTAAGTACATAGACAGCAAAGGAAAGGTTGACAAAAGGGAATATGAAATGGTTAGGAAAGTAGTCAAAAAAACAATTAGGAAAGCAAAGAGAAACTACGAAATTCAAATATCAAGGAATATAAAAAGAAATAGTAAAGTGTTCTGCAGACACATAAATATCAAAAGAAAAATCAGGATAGGGATAGGACCATTAAGGGGTACACACAATAAACTCACAGGTAGTGACAGCCAAATGGCAGAAAAATTGAACAATTACTTTGCCTCAATATTTATCAGGGAGATATGACATTAGAAGAAGAGATCAAAAAAGATATAAAGACATTTAAGATAGAAAGGGGGGAGATAATTGATAAACTAATCAAATTTAGAGAGGATAAAACCCCTGGTCCAAATGGATTGCATCCGCTCATATTAAAAGAAGTTAGGGAAGACATAGTAGAGGTACTATAACACACATATAAAAATTCATTAAAAAGTGAATAGTGCCAGAGGATTGGCGGACAGCTAATGTGATTCCTAAATTTAAAAAGTGAGATAGAACAAGTCCAGGGAACTATAGACCCAGTTAGCTTAACATCGGTGGCAGGACAGATAATGGAATCCTTACTCCAAGATGTAATAGAAAAACATCTAGAAACCGAAAATATAACAAAGAGTAGTCAGCACAGATTTCAAAAGGGAAGGTCATGCATGACCAAACTTATTGAATTGTTCGACAAAGTAACAGAAAGGGTAGACAAGGGTGATGTAGTAGATGTAATATATTTGGATTTTCAAAAGGCCTTCGATAATGTACCGCAGAGTAGAACCATGGGACAAGTAGACAAGTAGCAGAATGGATAGCAAGCTGGCTACAAAATAGAAAACAGAGAGTAGGAGTTAAAGGTAGTTACTCAGACTGGCAAAAGGTGGAAAGTGGTGTTCCACAGGGATCAGTATTGGGACCACTGTTGCTCACCATTTACATAAACGATTTGGACTCGGGAATCAGAAGTACAATTTCTAAATTTGTGGACGACACCAAATTGGGGGGTATAGTTAATAATGAGGAGGACTGCGACAAAATACAGGAAGACATTAATAAACTTACAGAGTGGGCGTGTAATTTTAATATAAGCAAGTGTGAGGTATTACATTTTGGTAGGAAGAATAAGGAGGCCACATACTCCTTGGAAAATAAGAGTCTAAATGGGGTAGAGGAACAGAGGGATCTGGAGGTCCAGATACAGAAATTACTAAAAGTAGCGACGCAGGTTAATAAGGCCATTAAAAAAAAAGCAAACAAAACACTAGGGTTCATTTCTAGAGGGATAGAATTGAAAAGCAGAGAAGTTATGTTAAAATTGTATAGGACCTTGGTTAGACCACACTTGGAGTACTGTGAACAGTTCTGGTCTCCATATTATAAAAAGGATATAGAGGCACTGGAGAAGGTGCAAAAAAGATTCACAAGGATGATACCAGAACTGAAAGAATATGCTTTTGAGGAAAGGCTGATCAGGCTGGGGCTCTTTGCTCTAGAAAAGAGAACTGAGAACATAAGAACATAAGAAATAGAAGCAGGAGTAGGCCGTACAGCACCTCGAACCTGCTCCGCCATTCAATAAGATCATGGCTGATCTTCAACTTCAACTCCACTTTCCTGCCCGATCCCCGCATCCCTTGATTCCCCTAGAGTCCAAAAATCTATCTGGCTCAGCCTTGAACATATTCAATGACTCAGCATCCACAGCCCTCCGGGGTAGAGAATTCCAAAGATTCACAACCCTCTGAGTGAAGAAATTCTTCCTCTTCTCAGTCTTAAATGGTCGATCCCTTATCATGAGATTAAGCCCCCTAGTTCTCCAGCCAGGGGAAACAACCTCTCAGCGTTTACCCTGTCAAGCCCCCTCAGAATCTTATATGTTTCAATTAAATCAACTCTAGTTCTTCTAAACTCCAGAAAGTATTGGCTCATTCTACTCAATCGGTCCTCATAGGACAACTCTCTCATCCCAGGAATCAATCTAGTGAACCTTCTTTGCACTGCCTCTAAGGCAAGTTTATCCTTCCTTAGATAAGGAGACCAAAACTGTACACAGTATTCCAAGTGTGGTCTCAACAACGTCCTGTAGAATTGTAGTAAGACTCCCATACTCTTGTACTCCAAGCCCCTTGCAATAAAGGCCAACATGCCATTTGCCTTCCTAACTGCTTGCTGTACTTGCATGCTAACTTTTTGTGTTTCTTGTACGAGGACACCCAAATCCCTCTGAACACCAACATTTATTAGTTTCTCACCATTTAAAAAATAATCTGTTTTTCTATTCTTCCTACCAAAGTGAATAACTTCATATTTCCCCACATTATACTCCATCTGCCACCTTCTTGCCCAATCACTTAACCTGTCCCTATCCATTTGTAAACTCTTTGTGTCCTCCTCACAGCTTACTTTCCCACCTAGCTTTGTATCATCAGCAAACTTGGATACATTACACTCAGTCCCTTCATCTAAGTCATTAATATAGATTGTAAATAGCTGAGGCCCAAGCACCGATTCTTGTGGCACTCTATTAGTTACAGCCTGCCAACCTGAAAATGACCCGTTTATCCCTACTCTCTTTTCTCTCCGTTAACCAATCCTCAATCCATGCTAATATATTACCCCCAACCCCGTGAGCCCTTATCTTGTGTAACAACCTTTTGTGTGGCACCTTATCGGATGCCTTTTGAAAATCCAAATATATTACATTCATTGGTTCCCCTTTATCTAACCTACTGGTTACATCCTCAAAAAATTCTAACAAATTTGTCAAACACGATTTCCCTTTCATAAAACCATGTTGACTCTGCCTAATCATATTATGATTTTCTAAGTGCCCTGTTACCACTTCCTTAATAATGGATTCCAGCATTTTCCCGACAACTGATGTCAGGCTAACTGGCCTGTCGTTCCCTGTTTTCTCTCTCCCTCCTTTCTTGAATAGCGGGGTTACATTTGCTACCTTCCAATCTACTGGGACCGTTCTAGAATCTAGGGAATTTTGTTCGACCATAATCAATGTATCCACCATCTCAAAAGCAAAATACTGCAGATGCTGGAAATCTGAAGTAAAAGCAGAAAATGCTGGAGAAGCTCAGCAGATCGGGCTACATCTGTGGATAAAGAAACAGAGTTAATGTTTCAGGTCCAAGAATGTTAGAACTGGAAGATGTTAAAAGAGTTAATGATTTTGAGCAAGTACAGAGCCAGAGAAAGGGGGGAGGGGAGGGGAGGAAACAACAAAAGGGAAGGTCTGTGTTGGGTAGAGGGCATGAGTGATTAAATGACAAAAGGGATGATGGTGCAAGGCAAGGAAGTTGTTAATGAGACAGGTTAAGAAACAAAAGATTGATCAGGAGTAGCTGTAAATGGCAGCAGCAGAACCATTACCAGCACTAGCTGACTGAAAAAATGAGAGCAGTGGTTATGATCTGAAGTTATTGCAATCAATGTTGAGTCTGGAAGGTTGTGAAGTGTCTAAACGAAAGATGAGGTGCTGTTCCTCGAGCTTACATTGAGCTTCATTGGAACAGTGTAAGAGGCGGAGAACAGAGAGGTCAGACTAGGAGTGGGAAGGGGAATTAAAATGGCAAGCGAGCGGCAGGTCAAGGATCACACTTGTGGACAGAGCAAAGGTGTAGAGCAGAGGTGTTCAGCAAAGTGATCACCCAGTCTGCGTTTGGTCTCACCAATGTAAAGGATTGTGAGCAGTGAATATAGTGTACTAAATTGAAAGAAGTACAAATAAACCGCTGTTTCACTTGGAGAGTTTGGGGCTCTGGACGGTGGGATGGGAGGAGGTGAAGGGGCAGGTGTTGCATCTCCTGCGCTCGCACGGGAAGGTACAGTAGGGAGGAGAGCGGGTTTTGGGGGTGTTGGAAGAGTGGACTAGGGTGTCGCGGAGGGAACGGTCCCTTTGGAATACTGATAGGGGAGGGGAGGGGAAGATGTGTTTGGTGGTGGGATCACGTTGGAGGTGGCAAAAATGGCGGAGGATGATATGTTGAATGTGGAGGCTGGTGGGCTGGAAGGTGAGGACAAGGGGGACCCTATCATGGTTCTGGGAGGGAAGGGAAGGGGTGAAGGCAGAAGTGCGGGAAATAGGACGGACACGGTCGAGGGCCCTGTCAACGATAGTGGAGGGGAATTCTTTGGTTGAGGAAAAAGGAAGACAAATCAGAAGCACTGGTGCGGAAGGTGCTATTGTCAGAACAGATGCGACGGAGACGGAGAAACTGGGAGAAGGGAATAGAGTCATTACAGGAAGTGGGGTGGGAGGAAATGTAATCAAGGTAGCTGTGGGAGTTGGTGGGCTTGTAATAGATATTGGTTGACAGCCTATCTCTGGAAATGGAGATAGAGAAGTCAAGGAAGGGAAGGGAAGAGTCAGAGATGGATCATTTGAAGGCGAGGGAAATTGGAAGCAAAGTTGATGAAATTTTCCAGTTCGGGGCGAGAACAGGAAACGGCACCGATACGGTCATCAATGTAACAAAGGTGAGGGAGGGGACCTGAGTAGGACTGGAACAAGGAATGTTCCACATATCCCACAAAAAGCCAGGCATAGCTGGGACCCATACGGGTTCCCATAGCGACACCTTTTACTTGGAGGAAGTGAGTGGAGTCAAAGTAGAAGTTGTTCAACATAAAAACAAGCTCATCCAGGCAGAGGAGGGTGGAGGCAGATGGGCACTGGTTGGGCCTCCGTTCAAGGAAGAAGCAGAGGGCCCGCAGGCTGTCCTGGTGGGGGATGGAGGTGTAGGGGGACTGGACATCCATCGTGAAAAGGATACGGTTAGGGCCGGGGAACTGGAAACTGTTAAAGTGGCAGAGGGCATCAAAAGAGTCGTGGATGTAGGTTGGAAGAGATTGGACAAGAGGAGAAAAAATAGAGTCAAGACAGGAGGAAATAAATCCTTGGAGCAAGAACGGGCTGAAATGATGGATCTCCAAGGGCAGTCCTGTTCGTAGATCTTGGGAAGGAGGTAGAAGTGGGCTGTGCGGGGTTGGAGGTCTATGAGGTTGGAGGCAGTGGAGGTCCATAAGAGCATAAGACCATAAGAGATAGGAGCAGGAGTAGGCCATTGGTCCCCTCGAGCCTGCTCCGCCATTCAATGAGATCATGGCTGATCTGATTTTTACCTCAACTCCACTTTCCCGCCCTTTCCCCATAATCTTTGAGTCCCTTGCTGATCAAAAATTTGTCTAACTCAGCCTTGAATGTATTCAATGACTCAGCCTCCACAGCTTTTTGGGGTAAAGAATTCAAAAGATTCACGACCCTATGAGAGGAGAAATTCCTCCTCATTTCCGTCTTAAACGGGCGGACCCCTTATTCTGAGACTATGCCCCCCAGTTTTAGATTCCCCCATGAGGGGTAACATCCTCTCAGCATCTACCCTATCGAGTCCCTTGTTATGTTTCAATAAGATCTCCTCTCATTCTTCTAAACTCCAATGAGTATAGACCCAACCTGTTCAATCTTTCCTCATAAGACAATCCTTCCATACCCGGAATCAACCTAGTGAACCTTCTCTGAACTGCCTCCAATGCAATATGCCCTTCCTTAAATAAGGGCAACAGAACTGTACGCAGTACTCCAAGTGTGGTCTCACCAGCACCCTGTACAGTTGTAGCGTGACTTCCCTGCTTTTATACTCCATTCCCCTAGAAATAAAGGCCAATATTCCGTTTGCCTTCCAGATTACCTGCTGCACCTGAATGTTGACTCCTTGTGTTTCATTTACAAGGACACCCAGATCCCTCTGTACTGCAGCATTTTGTAGTATTTCTCCATTCAAATAATATTTTGCTTTTTTATTTTTCCTCCCAAAGTGGATGACTTCACATTTTCCCACCTTATATTCCATCTGCCAAATTTTTGCCCATTCGCTTAACCTGTCGGGAAGATCTCCAGAGGAGATGAGGTCGGTGATGGTCTGGGAAACTACGGCTTGATGTTTGGCGGTGTGGTCATGGTCCAGGGGGAGGTAGGAGGAGGTGTCGGAGAATTTGAGTTCAGCCTTCGCAAGGTAGAGGTCTGTCTGCCACACAACAACTGCGCCGCCCTTGTCAGCAGGTTTAATGACAATGTCAGGGTTGGACCTGAGAGAACGGAGTGCTGCGAGTTCAGAGGGAGGTAGGTTAGAGTGAGTGAGGGGAGTAGAGAAATTGAGACGGCCGATGTCACGCCGTCAGTGCGCAATGAAAAGATCAAGAGAGGGTAAGAGGCCAGAGAGAGGGGTCCAGGTAGAACCCATGAAGATGGGAGAAAGGGTCCGCTGTGTGGGGGGAAGACTCCTGGCCAAAGAAGTGGGCACGGAGGCGAAAGCTCAGCATCGTGTCGAGCTCAGAATTTATTGAGGGGGGTGGGCATAAGGGGATGAAGCTAAGGCCTTTGCTGAGGACTGATCGTTCGGGGTCAGAGAGGGGAAGGTCAGAGGAGATAGTGAAAACACGACAAAGGGTGAGATTGGAGGGAGGGATGGGGTCAAAAGAAAGGGAAGGGGAAGAAAGATCAAGAGGGGCATTGGTATCTAAGAGTTGTTGAAACTTGCGGACCTTGACACCTGAAAGGAAGAAAAAAAGTTCTTTGTTAAAACACCGGATAAGTCGAAGGATGAAATGGAACTGCAGAACTGGACAACTCTGAGTTAGAGTGAGTCGGTGCTGTTGGAGCGAGAGGTTGAGAGCGTGCATGTGGCGGTGCATGGCATTGAGTGGATCTCAGGAAGCGGCGAGAGCAGTGGTTCGATGAACGCTGAATATCATGGAGATATCTGTAATCATGGGTGGATCCGAAACATGAAGGGTGGAATTTAAGTTGGAAGCCACCTCTGTTAGAACCATCTCTGCAGCCACCTCTTTTAGAACCCTAGGATGTAGGTCAGCAGATCAAGGGGATTTAGCGGCTTTTTTTCCAGTACTTTTTCTCTACTGATATTAACTACTTTAAGTTCCTTGCTCTCATTAGTCCCTTGGTTCCCCACTATTTTTGGTAAACTTTTTGTGTCTTCTACTGTGAAAACAGATACAAAATATTTGTTTATCATCTCTGCCATTTCCTTATTCCCCATTATAATTTCTCCTGTCTTAGCATCTAAGGGACCAATGTTAACTTTTGCTACTCTTTTCCTTTTTACATACTTATAGAAACTCTTACAATCCGTTTTTATATTTCTTGCTCGTTTACTTTCATATTCTATTTTCTCCCTTTTGATATCTGATAGCGGTCTTTAAGATTATGAAAGGGTTTGATAGGTAGACGTAGAGAAGATGTTTCCACTTGTGGGGGAGACCAGAACTAGGGGCAGTAAATATAAGATAGTCACTAATAAATCCAATAGGGAATTCAGGAGAAACTTCTTTATCCAGAGAGTGGTTAGAATGTGGAACTTGCTACCACAAGGAGAAGTTGAGGCGACTAGCATTGATGCATTTAAGAGGAAGCTAGATAAACACATGAGGGAGAAAGGAATAGAAGGATATGTTGATATGGTTAGATGAAGTAGGGAAGGAGGAGGGTCATGTGGAGCCTAAACACTAACATTGATCTGTTGGGTCGAATGGCCTGTTTTTGTGCTGTACATTCTATGTAATTCCATGTAATGCTATCCCTGCAATCTTCAATCCCATTTACAATCTGATAGTTATAGAATCATAGGATCATATAATGAAACAGCACAGAAGGAGGCCATTCAGCCCATCATGCCTGTGCCGGCTCTTTGAAAGTGTTCTCCAGTTTTTTTTATTCGTTCATGGGATGTGGGAATTGCTGGCGAGGCCAGCATTTATTGCCCATCCCTAATTGCCCTTGAGAAGGTGGTGGTGAGCCGCCTTCTTGAACCGCTGCAGTCTGTGTGGTGAAGGTTCTCCCACAGTGCTGTTAGGAAGGGAGTTCCAGGATTTTGACCCAGCAACGATGAAGGAACGGCGATATATTTCCAAGTCAGGATGGTGTGTGACTTGGAGGGGAACGTGCAGGTGGTGTTGTTCCCATGTGCCTGCTGCCCTTGTCCTTCTAGGTGGTAGAGGTCGCGGGTTTGGGAGGTGCTGTCGAAGAAGCCATGGCAAGTTGCTGCAGTGCATCCTATGGATGCTCCACACTGCAGCCACAGTGCGCCGGTGGTGAAGGGAGTGAATGTCTAGGGTGATGGATAGGGTGCCAATCAAGCGGGCTGCTTTGTCCTGGATGATGTCGAGCTTCTTGAGTGTTGTTGGAGCTGCACTCATCCAGGAAAGTGGAGAGTATTCCATCACACTCCTGACTTGTGCCTTGTAGATGGTGGAAAGGCTTTGGAGAGTCAGGAGGTGAGTCACTCGCCGCAGAATACCCAGCCTCTGACCTGCTCTTGCAGCCACAGTATTTATATGGCTGGTCAATGATGACCCCCCAGGATGTTGATGGTGGGGGTTTCGCCGATGGTAATGCCTTTGAATGTCAAGGGGAGGTGATTAGACTCTCTCTTGTTGTCAGTTAGTCCCGCTCCACTGCTCTTTCTCCATAGCCCAGCAAATATTTCCCCTTCAAGTATTTATCCAATTCCCTTTTGAAAGTTACTATTGAATTTGCTTCCACCACCCTTTCAGGCAGTGCATTCCGGATCATTACAACTCGCTGTGTAAAAATGTTGGTCCTCATGTCACCTCTGGTTCTTTTGCCAATTACCTTAAATCTGTGTCCTCTGGTTACCGAACCTTCTGCCAGTGGAAATAGTTTCTCCTTTTTTATTCTATCAAAACCCTTCATGATTTTGAACACCTCTATCATATCTCCCCTTAACTTTTTCTGCTCGAAGGTGAACAACCCCAGTTTCTCTAGTCTCGCCACGTAACTGAAGTCTTTCATCCCTCTGCACCCTCTCTAAGGCCTTAACATCCTTCCTAAAGTGTGGTGCCCAGAATTGGCCACAATACTCTAGCAGGGCCTAACCAGTGTTTTATAAAGGTTTAGCATAACCTCCTTGATTTTGTACTCTATGCCTCTATTTATAAAGCCAACGATCCCGCAATCTTTTCTAACAGTCTTTTCAACTTGTCCTGTTACCATCAAAGATTTGTGTACGTACACCCCCAGGTCTCTCTGTTCCTGCACCCCCTTTAAAATTGTACCATTTAGTTTATATTGCCTCTCCTCATTCTTCCTACCAAAATGTATCACCTCTCTGTGTTAAATTTCAACTGCCCATTTTACCAGTCTGTCTATGACCTCCTGAAGTCTGTTACTATCCTCCTAGCTGTTTATTACATTTCTGAGTTTTGTGTCATCTGCAAACTTTGAAATTATGCTCTGTATACCCAAGTCCGGGTCATTGATACATATCTAAAAGAATAGTGGTTCCAAAACTGACCCCTGGGGGACACCACTGCACACTACTGTCCAGTCTGAAAAACAGCCGTTCACCACTACCCTCTGCTGTCTATCCCTTAGCCAATTTCGTATGCACACAGCCACTGTACCTTTAATTCCCATGGACTTCAATTTTGCCAACAAGTCTATTATGTGGTACTTTATCAAATGCCTTTTAAAAGTCTATATACACAACATCAACCCTTTCTGTTACTTCATTTCGCTCATCTTTGAAGGAGATAATCAGCACAGCATCAACTCCATTTGCTGGGATTCTGTTCAACAGCTGCAATAGTTATGAAACTATTTCAATCTTTTGTCTTGCTTTCGGATTATTAATTTTGATCCTACATCCCCCTGTTTTGTGGTTGCAGTCCAAAACAATGTACAAATTATGTTATCTCTGCTGCATCTTGTAAGATTCTCAAAATTCACAGATCCCCCAATAAACTCAGAGAAAAACCCTAAAGAAATTCACCTTTTCCCTGAGTATGGAAAAACTTTGGCCCCTGTCTAAAATCCTAAGATGGAAGGATAGGTGAAAGGTCACCAGACGAATCCACAACCCACACGTGGAAGGTGGGAGAATTACTGCTTCAGACATGTAAAATGGGAGAATTACTGCTTCAGACATGTTTAATGTAAAACGGACAGCAGGGGGTCGACAATCACTCCCATTGAAAAAGGTAACTTTTCCAGACATGGTGGGGCCATGCTTTTGTTTTAAAGCAAAACCAACAACACCTAGGACGTTGGATGCAAAAGGAAGCCTTATGTGACAAGCTCTAAATCAGAATTAAAACAATGACACATTGGGAGAAGCAATTTGCAATATGATTGTGACCATCAAAAGGCCATCAAAGAACTTTGTAAGAACTGTTTTAAACAGACCATTGTAAGAGAGACATCCACAAGGCGAAAGCTCTCTCTCTCTCTCTCTCTGGCTTGCTGGGTCTGGTGGGCTGCTTGTCTTGGTTCTGCCTGTGTCTGGAAAGAAGAGCAGTTTCCAGCAGACAACAAGGAAAGCAGTTCGACAGGGAAGGTCAGCAGCTCTAGAAGCACGCCGACACACAAGAAGAAACCAGAGCAACAGTCCCAGTGACCGTCAGAAACCTCGCGGCAACAAGGGCCTTACGAAACAACCAACCGAATATTACCACCAACCAACCGGGTAATATTGAGCCACCGCGACCAAAGAAAACCAACTTGGGAGAAAACCGAAGATCCGCAAAGTTTTCACTCTACAATCTATTTCTGACTTACCTCTGGGTGAATTACTGTCAAGGTTTCGTTTGGTGAGCATTATCCCTGGTCCTTTAGAGTCCAACCTAACTAGTACAGTGGGATTTGGGAGGGGTGAGGTATCTTTCTACTGTAATTTCCCTCGTGTGTACTGAAGTGTTCCCCATTTTATTAGAGTGTTAAGATTGTTGTGTTGTATTTCCTCTCTTGAATAAAGGTCAAAGTTTCTTGCTCCAAAACCAGTTGTCTGCTGCACTTTGTCACAACCCCCAAATAAGTCCAAGGTCTAGAACCCAGGGAGTGGGAGCGATTCGGACCGCTCAGAAGTCAGAGGTGAAGCTGACACACACCACCACCCCCTACAAATGGCGACCCAGATGGGACCTTGGCAAAAGGGATGTGACACAGTGGACACTGATTTGGAAGAGAGAACTGTAATGGAAGAGAGGATTTCAAATTATGTGTTCAGTACGGTGAATATGGAAATAAAATGGGTCACTAATCTGTTAAAGGCTGGGCGCCCGGTAGATGCTGCAGCTAAATGGACAGAAGGAAAGGATCATAAGAAATCCATAGAAAAGGCAGTCTGGCTGATGTGCTTTAAGAAACAGATCCAGCTTTTGGACAGGCTCGTTGAAGTACAGGCAGCTGAGATCCGGCAGTCAGCCGTTGAAGTCCAAACGAAGGCCCTAGCAGGGGAGAAGTTACTGTTAGCATTGCAGACTCTGAAGCAGGAAAGGGTGCAGTTAGTGGGGGAGCATAAGACCCAGCAGGAATATTTACAGTGTCAGGTCACTGAGGCCAAGAACAACGAGCTGAGGTTGCGGGAAAAGAATGCCCGCCTAGCAAGTCAAGTAAGAGAGCAGGAGGAGAAAGTAAAAGGCTTACAGGCAGCCTATAAGATAGTGAGCACACAGAGGTTTGAGGATGCAGACCATGGCCTCTGCCAGAAGCAGATAGAGAGTCTGAACCTTGCTCTAAGGACGGCAAAAGGCATGGTGTGCCTCATAAGCCCTAGTGCAGCCCAGGTCGACTTCACAGGGAACCTGGGGAGAACGGTTCAGACACCACAGGTAGTGCCAAGGGATGACCCGGTTGAGGAGCAGGAGGGCCCACGACCACCACCCGTAGCGCCAAGCTTTAGCGAAATCTGGCAGGAGAGCGGGGTGGAATTAGGGGCAGAAGCTGAGGAGGAAAACCCCCAGCAAGAGAGGCTGGGACCGGGGCCGATGTGCCCGGCCCGGCAGCAAAGGTTCGGCCCGCCCGCTGATAATGGGGATGAGGGACCCCTCCAAAACCAGTTTGTAGTTCCCCACAGCACCCAACAGCTTAGGGCCATGGTAAGCCATTTAACTAAACTTGCTGCAAATGGGGACCCCTCGGTCCACTTCAGGGAAGTGGAACAAGCAGCAAGCATCAACGAGTGCAAGGATGCTGAACAGGCCAAAATGCTGCTATTCTCCCTGGAGAGTAAGCTCTTCCAGTCCCTCTCTGACCAATGTAAGATGGGACAGTGTGATTATGGGGAGCTCAAGGAGGAAGTTCTTGAGGCCATGGGGATGAATGACGGAAGTCCTTTCTCCTGGGTGGAAAAAACAGTGCAGCTCATAGGAGAAACCCCGCAGGCTTTTGCAGACAGGTTGTGGCCGGTGTATAGGAGCGCATGCAGTGGGACGCCTAACCGAGCTAACCTGGACCAGGATCAGCAGGCCCACTGGCTCCGTTGCCTGGTGGCAAACAGCTTGCCACAGGTCAGGGCCGCGGCAGGAATGTGGTTTGACCCAAAGAATCCCCTGACTACCGAACTCACAGTGGTCAGACAATTGACCATAGCTTACCGTAATAGTAAAGGAACCGATGCACACCCACCTAAAGGGAAAGTGCATGAAATGAAACCCGGCCAGGGTAGGAAGGAGCGGCATCAGGAAGGGAATAACCCTTCCAGCACAAAGCTCAACTGTTATGGGTGTGGGAAGGATGGACACTGGAGGAAGGAGTGTAAGAATCCTTGGAAAGATAACAAGGGAAAGAATTCCTCAACCCTAGCCCAAAGGGCAGAGACAGGAATCCCTCCCGCCACGGTCGAGTCATTTTTGGACGCCATGAGAACTCTATTGACTGGCCCAGGGAAGGTAGCAGCGACCACCGGCGCTCTGACCCCATCAGCCCCATCTAACCCACAACCCTGACTAGAGCCAGCGCAGCCTGTTTACCTGTGTTCCCTTACCTACGACTTATGGAAGAGACCCCTCATTGAGATGGAGGTAGAAGAGGTAAAGGGGACCTATCTGTTGGACACGGGAGCATTATGTACCGTGATCCATTCAGCTAACCCCACCACCTCACCTCTATCTAACGGGGTCCCATACAGTCTGTCGGGATTCACAGGTAAAGAACAGGCTGGCTCATTTTCCATCCCGCTGAACATTCATTTAGGAACACTCCGCTCTAAGTGGACCTGTATCCTAATGAAGTGGGAAGTGGAGGGTGGAAAAGGGATCCTGGGAGCCGACTTTATCGTAGGCCACGGGATCCTAGTGGATTTGAGGAATCACTGCCTGTGGGGAGCAAATACAGGACATGAAGGCGGAGTAGTAGTCATCCCAGGGAAACAGGGGAAGGGGACCCTGTGCACCATGAAGCCTAAAGAGGGTTATAACCTCAAACTCATGGTCAGCAATACCCCAAGGGAGTTCCAGGCATTTGTGCGAGCCCACCTAGCCACATTTGCCACACACAAACACGACTGTGGGAGGGTCAACGGGTTCGAGGTCAGTGTAGATGGGGACCCTATGGCCCAACCACAAAAGCAATATAACTTCCCCAGGGAAGTGGAGCCAGACATGGAAGCAGCCATGTCCTCTTTAGTGCAACAGGGCGTCCTGAGACCGATAGCCACCCACGTGAACTCTCCACTGTGGCCGGTTAGAAAACCGGACAACTCCTGGAGGGCCACAGTGGACTATCGGGTGCTCAACAGTAACATCCCAGCCTGTGCACCCATGGTAGCAGCAGTTGCCGACCTGATAGGAAGTATCCCAGCATCCGCGACCACTTTCACGGTGCTGGATATCTCCAACGGGTTTTGGTCCATCCCTTTAAGGAGAGAGGATCAGTACAAGTTTGCCTTTACCTTTAAAGGGCAACAGTACACCTGGAACTGTCTGCCTCAGGGCTTCCACAATAGCCCCAGCATTTTCCACCAATGCATGGCAAACAGTTTAAAGGGCTTCAGCCAGCCCAGGCAGCTGGTACAATACGTGGATGACCTGCTCCTATTCACCGATTCGAGAGAGGAGCATGGCCCACTTCTGGCCGAACTGCTGGAACTGCTCGGGCAGGAAGGTTTTAAAGTGAACCCAAAGAAAGCTCAGATTGGCCAGCAGGAGGTCAAATTCCTGGGCCTGACAATACGCGCTGGGGAAAGGGCCATAGATAAAGCGAGAAGCGAACAGCCAGTTGGGGCAAGGTCTGAGAATAAAAATCCTCAGCCTGCAGCAGGACCAAACTCACAGACTGCACAAGCGGGTGCAGTGGCTTGTTTTACGGGAAGGGCCATCCCACCCACCGTTTGGGACACTCCCCCGCTCATCTGGGACTCAGACGAGGTGGGACCTGAGGGCAGAGAGTTACCTGCCCCTGACATAGGTTTAGAAGACGTACAGCCTGAGGACAGAAATCCCCAGCCAGCGGCAGTGGAGATTCCACAGACCGCACAAGAGGGGACAGTGGCTCGAGTTAAAGACTCACCAGCCAGAAAACCCCGACCAGCCAGAGTCCCTAGAAGGCCCCCACGAACGCCACAGCCAAAGAAACCGTGGTCACCGGCTCCCCAGTTTAAAAGGGCAGCTCCTCAAGTCAGGGATCGATCTGAGGACAGAGGTCCCCAGCCAGCGGCGGAGGGACAAAAGGTACAGGACAGGGCAGCCACACCGAAGGGAGTAGAGTGTTGTAACCCGAACAGGGATTAGCCTGGCCGCCCGGGGATGGGCAGCGGATGTACATAGCTTCTGTTATTTAATTTTGAGATTGTTAAGTTTGGGTGTTTCAGTTAAATTTTGTATAAGGTGGTTGGTAGTTTAAGTATTATTGTTTACCGTGTATTATTTTTCTATGTATGTAACGTATTTTCCAAGTGGTGCAGGGGTGTTGGACCCCCTCCGTGCTTGGATATGAATGTAACTGAATTCTTACCTGTGTCTGCATCTGAACCTAAAGGAGAATGTATGTTTTGGGTCTTCGATAGGTAAACTACAGGGGAAGGTTGGCTCTCAAGGATCGAGAATTTTGCTCACCTTTGACCAGTATGATACTTGAAGCAAGGTTAAAGTATCACAGGGGGGAGTGTAAGATTCTCAAAATTCACAGATCCCCCAATAAACTCAGAGAAAAACCGGAAGCGGCGAGAGCAGTGGTTCGATGAACGCTGAATATCATGGAGATATCTGTAATCATGGGTGGATCCGAAACATGAAGGGTGGAATTTAAGTTGGAAGCCACCTCTGTTAGAACCATCTCTGCAGCCACCTCTTTTAGAACCCTAGGATGTAGGTCAGCAGATCAAGGGGATTTAGCGGCTTTTTTTCCAGTACTTTTTCTCTACTGATATTAACTACTTTAAGTTCCTTGCTCTCATTAGTCCCTTGGTTCCCCACTATTTTTGGTAAACTTTTTGTGTCTTCTACTGTGAAAACAGATACAAAATATTTGTTTATCATCTCTGCCATTTCCTTATTCCCCATTATAATTTCTCCTGTCTTAGCATCTAAGGGACCAATGTTAACTTTTGCTACTCTTTTCCTTTTTACATACTTATAGAAACTCTTACAATCCGTTTTTATATTTCTTGCTCGTTTACTTTCATATTCTATTTTCTCCCTTTTGATATCTGATAGCGGTCTTTAAGATTATGAAAGGGTTTGATAGGTAGACGTAGAGAAGATGTTTCCACTTGTGGGGGAGACCAGAACTAGGGGCAGTAAATATAAGATAGTCACTAATAAATCCAATAGGGAATTCAGGAGAAACTTCTTTATCCAGAGAGTGGTTAGAATGTGGAACTAGCTACCACAAGGAGAAGTTGAGGCGACTAGCATTGATGCATTTAAGAGGAAGCTAGATAAACACATGAGGGAGAAAGGAATAGAAGGATATGTTGATATGGTTAGATGAAGTAGGGAAGGAGGAGGGTCATGTGGAGCCTAAACACTAGCATTGATCTGTTGGGTCGAATGGCCTGTTTCTGTGCTGTACATTCTATGTAATTCCATGTAATGCTATCCCTGCAATCTTCAATCCCATTTCCAATCAGATAGTTATAGAATCATAGAATCATATAATGAAACAGCACAGAAGGAGGCCATTCAGCCCATCATGCCTGTGCCGGCTCTTTGAAAGTGTTCTCCAGTTTTTTTTATTCGTTCATGGGATGTGGGAATTGCTGGCGAGGCCAGCATTTATTGCCCATCCCTAATTGCCCTTGAGAAGGTGGTGGTGAGCCGCCTTCTTGAACCGCTGCAGTCTGTGTGGTGAAGGTTCTCCCACAGTGCTGTTAGGAAGGGAGTTCCAGGATTTTGACCCAGCAACGATGAAGGAACGGCGATATATTTCCAAGTCAGGATGGTGTGTGACTTGGAGGGGAACGTGCAGGTGGTGTTGTTCCCATGTGCCTGCTGCCCTTGTCCTTCTAGGTGGTAGAGGTTGCGGGTTTGGGAGGTGCTGTCGAAGAAGCCATGGCAAGTTGCTGCAGTGCATCCTATGGATGCTACACACTGCAGCCACAGTGCGCCGGTGGTGAAGGGAGTGAATGTCTAGGGTGATGGATAGGGTGCCAATCAAGCGGGCTGCTTTGTCCTGGATGGTGTCGAGCTTCTTGAGTGTTGTTGGAGCTGCACTCATCCAAGCAAGTGGAGAGTATTCCATCACACTCCTGACTTGTGCCTTGTAGATGGTGGAAAGGCTTTGGAGAGTCAGGAGGTGAGTCACTCGCCGCAGAATACCCAGCCTCTGACCTGCTCTTGCAGCCACAGTATTTATATGGCTGGTCCAGTTAAGTTTCTGGTCAATGATGACCCCCCAGGATGTTGATGGTGGGGGATTCGGCGATGATAATGCCTTTGAATGTCAAGGGGAGGTGGTTAGACTCTCTCTTGTTGTCAGTTAGTCCCGCTCCACTGCTCTTTTTCCATAGCCCAGCAAATATTTCCCCTTCAAGTATTTATCCAATTCCCTTTTGAAAGTTACTATTGAATTTGCTTCCACCACCCTTTCAGGCAGTGCATTCCAGATCATTACAACTCGCTGTGTAAAAATGTTGGTCCTCATGTCACCTCTGGTTCTTTTGCCAATTACCTTAAATCTGTGTCCTCTGGTTACCGAACCTTCTGCCAGTGGAAATAGTTTCTCCTTTTTTATTCTATCAAAACCCTTCATGATTTTGAACAACTCTATCATATCTCCCCTTAACTTTTTCTGCTCGAAGGTGAACAACCCCAGTTTCTCTAGTCTCGCCACGTAACTGAAGTCTTTCATCCCTCTGCACCCTCTCTAAGGCCTTAACATCCTTCCTAAAGTGTGGTGCCCAGAATTGGCCACAATACTCTAGCAGGGCCTAACCAGTGTTTTATAAAGGTTTAGCATAACCTCCTTGATTTTGTACTCTATGCCTCTATTTATAAAGCCAACGATCCCGCAATCTTTTCTAACAGTCTTTTCAACTTGTCCTGTTACCATCAAAGATTTGTGTACGTACACCCCCAGGTCTCTCTGTTCCTGCACCCCCTTTAAAATTGTACCATTTAGTTTATATTGCCTCTCCTCATTCTTCCTACCAAAATGTATCACCTCTCTGTGTTAAATTTCAACTGCCCATTTTACCAGTCTGTCTATGACCTCCTGAAGTCTGTTACTATCCTCCTAGCTGTTTATTACATTTCTGAGTTTTGTGTCATCTGCAAACTTTGAAATTATGCTCTGTATACCCAAGTCCGGGTCATTGATACATATCTAAAAGAATAGTGGTTCCAAAACTGACCCCTGGGGGACACCACTGCACACTACTGTCCAGTCTGAAAAACAGCCGTTCACCACTACCCTCTGCTGTCTATCCCTTAGCCAATTTTGTATGCACACAGCCACTGTACCTTTAATTCCCATGGACTTCAATTTTGCCAACAAGTCTATTATGTGGTACTTTATCAAATGCCTTTTAAAAGTCTATATACACAACATCAACCCTTTCTGTTACTTCATTTCGCTCATCTTTGAAGGAGATAATCAACTCCAGCATCAACTCCATTTGCTGGGATTCTGTTCAACAGCTGCAATAGTTATGAAACTATTTCAATCTTTTGTCTTGCTTTCGGATTATTAATTTTGATCCTACATCCCCCTGTTTTGTGGTTGCAGTCCAAAACAATGTACAAATTATGTTATCTCTGCTGCATCTTGTAAGATTCTCAAAATTCACAGATCCCCCAATAAACTCAGAGAAAAACCCTAAAGAAATTCACATTTTCCCTGAGTATGGAAAAACTTTGGCCCCTGTCTAAAATCCTAAGATGGAAGGATAGGTGAAAGGTCACCAGACGAATCCACAACCCACACGTGGAAGGTGGGAGAATTACTGCTTCAGACATGTCTTTGTTTTAATGCAAAACGGACAGCAGGGGGTCGACAATCACTCCCATTGAAAGAGGTAACTTTTCCAGACATGGTGGGGCCATGCTTTTGTTTTAAAGCAAAACCAACAACACCTTGGAGTTGGATACAAAAGGAAGCCTTATGTGACAAGCTCTAAATCAGAATTAAAACAATGACACATTGGGAGAAGCAATTTGCAATATGATTGTGACCATCAAAAGGCCATCAAAGAACTTTGTAAGAACTGTTTTAAACAGACCATTGTAAGAGAGACATCCACAAGGCGAAAGCTCTCTCTCTCTCTCTCTGGCTTGCTGGGTCTGGTGGGCTGCTTGTCTTGGTTCTGCCTGTGTCTGGAAAGAAGAGCAGTTTCCAGCAGACAACAAGGAAAGCAGTTCGACAGGGAAGGTCAGCAGCTCTAGAAGCAGGCCGACACACAAGAAGAAACCAGAGCAACAGTCCCAGTGACCGTCAGAAACCTCGCGGCAACAAGGGCCTTACGAAACAACCAACTGAATATTACCACCAACCAACCGGGTAATATGGAGCCACCGCGACCAAAGAAAACCAACTTGGGAGAAAACCGAAGATCCGCAAAGTTTTCACTCTACAATCTATTTCTGACTTACCTCTGGGTGAATTACTGTCAAGGTTTCGTTTGGTGAGCATTATCCCTGGTCCTTTAGAGTCCAACCTAACTAGTACAGTGGGATTTGGGAGGGGTGAGGTATCTTTCTACTGTAATTTCCCTCGTGTGTACTGAAGTGTTCCCCATTTTATTAGAGTGTTAAGATTGTTGTGTTGTATTTCCTCTCTTGAATAAAGGTCAAAGTTTCTTGCACTAAAACCAGTTGTCTGCTGCACTTTGTCACAACCCCCAAATAAGTCCAAGGTCTAGAACCCAGGGAGTGGGAGCGATTTGGACCGCTCAGAAGTCAGAGGTGAAGCTGACACACACCACCACCCCCTACAATCTTAAACCCTTGGATCATGCCCCATCTCTTTTTTTTCTCTACAATTTAAATATTTATCTCAAAGGGGGCTGGAAAACAAAAGGGACCAAGTTATGCTTCAGTTGTGGTCAGACCCCATCTGGAATACTGCGTTCAGTTTTGAGCACTGGACCTCAGGACGGATGGATTGGCCTTGGAGGGTGTGCAGTGCAGATTCACCAGAATGATACCAGGGCTAAAAGTGTTAAATTATGAGGGCAGGTTTCATAAATTTTCCTTACATTCCCTTGAGTTTAGAAGGTTTAGTGGTGATCTAATTGAGGTGTTTAAAATGATAAAAGGATTCAATAGGGTAGGTACAGAAAAGCTATTTCTTCTGATGGGGTAATGCAAAACAATGCAGCACAATCTTAAAATTAGAGCTAGGCCATTCAGGAATGAAATCAGGAAGCACTTTTTCACACAAAGGGTAGTGGAAATCTGGAACTCTCTCCCCTAAAAGGCTGTAGATGCTAGCACATTTGGAGTTTTCAAGACTGAGATAAATAGCTTTTTGTTAAGGGTATAGAGCAACGGCAGGTAAATGTAGTTGAGGTGCAGATCAGCCATGCTCTAATTGAATGGCAGAACAGGCTCTAGCGGCTAAATAGCCTCCTCCTGTTCCTATGTTCCGATAAGTGGCAGTATGAGCAGCACAGCAGTATCCCTGAGGCTATACCTCATAGAAGTACTTGAGAAAAGTAGCAGCTGAATACATGTCCATTGTTACATTTTGATAATCCACATAGAGCTGAAATGGCCTGTGCTTCCTCTTGCTCTGTCTTTATCAACCTGATCTTGCCACTTTGCCTCCTACTTCCCCATTTCCTACAGACTCTCCTGTTTTTGTATCTATGAGCTAAAAAGTGTTCTCTTCAAGTGGATTTAATGGGGTAGAAATTGGACCTCATTGTGCCCATTTTTTGGGCAGGCTGTATGAGTTCTCACAGAGATTTGGAGTTAACTTGGTTCAGTATTGTTTCCAGAGGTTCCCTATGAATAAGAGAGTTTTCCTGTCACTTAGGTAATGAGACCGAGAGGGCAGAAGAGGTATGGAGGTGAGTTGTGCCTCTATAATTTCTACATAATGTGCATGGGGAACGTTGCCTTCACTTATCTTGGCCAACCTTGTGAGGTCATTAAACTCTTACTGCACAGTGTGGCAGTTTGTGGGGTGGTGCCCCCTGCCACCTCCCTCCATTAAGTATGGACCACCCCTTTATGTGGCTTCCCACCCTCAGTTCCAAGGAGACTTTCACTTCTGAGCCTTATTTCTGCTGGAAGGAGGTGCATGGAAGCATCCTATAAATCTGGGAGCCCTTCTTGCTGCTGAACCCCATAAGGCGGCTCTTTTCTGATTCATTGCTGCACTATTCTCATGCTCCCTGCCAAAAAAAATCTGCTCCTTTAATCAGCTGAGTATTTAAATGCTGCAGAAGTACTGAATTTCCTTCCCTCTCACTGGCGGTTAATCAATAGGCAGTGCTTTTGTCACTGCGATCCCACTCTTCAAAAATAAATCAGGGACCCATCCAGGAAATGTAAGTGGGTTAGCAGTGAGGTCACATGCGCAGGTGCAAATCACATCATGCTGTTAACTCGTGAATTGGAGGAAAATCAAGCCCCAGGAATCTAAAGTTTTGTACTAAAATTTAAAATAGCTATATAATCATAAATTTAAAGCAACATGATGCCTTCCTAGTTACTGGGCTGGCCTTCTACTTCCATTGTATGCTTGCCTTATGGTGTGAAGGAAGCACAAGTTAGTGACCAGTAAAGTATCATAGCAACAGGAGGAGGCCATTCAGCCCATCATGCCTGTGCCAGCTCTTTGAAAGAGCTATCCAATTAGCCCCATTCCCCTGCTCTTTCCCCATGGCCCTGTAAAGTTTTCCCTTCAAGTATTTATCCAATTCCCTTTTGAAAGTTACTATTTAATCTGTTTCCACCACCCTTTCGGGCAGTGCATTCCAGATCATTACAACTCGCTGCGTAAAAAAATGTTTCCTCATGTCGTCTCTGGCTCTTTTGCCGATCATCTTAATTCTGTGTCCTCTGGTTACCAACCCTTCTGCCACTGGAAACAGTTTCTTCTTATTTACACTGTCAAAACCGTTTATGATTTTGAACACCTCTATCAAATCTCCCCTTAACCTTCTCTGATCCAAGGAGAACAACCCCAGCTTCTCCTGTTTCTCCACATAACTGACGTCCCTCATCCCTGGTACCATTCTAGTAAATCTTTTCTCACCCTCTCTAAGGCCTTGACATCCTTCCTAAAGTGTGGTGCCCAGAATTGAATACAATACTCCAGCTGAGGCCACTGCAGTGTAAGCAGTGGGCACAGAAGCAGTTGCCATTACCAAATCTGTTTACTGTCTTCATGACTCCTAAAAATAAACACTTTGACTATTGAGATGGAAAGAGCAATGATATAAATAGCTCGGCTCCAGATAACACATTTAGTTGTCAGATCATTCTGACTGTAATTTTCGAGAGCGTGAATTGCTTTGTTTAGACTTTAGAGCTTTCCTTTTGATCAATAAATGTTTCCAGTGTATCAGCATTCTGAACTTAAAACTCCCCTGTCTATTACTGGGTTATTCAAATTCTCTAATGTTGTACTTATATTACCCATTGCGATGGAAGCCATCCTTATGATATTGCTCATAGCGATGGTGGATGAGGAACCTGGTGGTCGGAGGGCCAGGTTACATCTTTCTTCAGCTGCAGAGCTCAGGAATTCTGGCCTGTATATTAAAGACGTTTGCTATCTGCAGAAAATTGGAAGTGTGCAAAATACCTTGCAAAGTCTGATGATGACTGTGAATGAGTCCACGAGCTGCATTGGGCAGTTATGTACAGTGGCTTATTGGAACAGAAATCCACCGTGGAGACCATGGCAACTGCACAGGTATCTGCAGGAGAGTCTCTAGTGACAGACGTTCTTCCTACAATGGGAGTAACTCTCGTGAATGCTCACACTGCTGGTATGGAGGTGTTGGGCTTAAATGCACACTAGACTTTCTTGTCTGGCTTCAGAAATCTTATTGCTACCCAGAGGTTTGCTCCAAGCAGATCAGTGCACATACTGACGGAGCGCCTACAACCAAAGGCATGGCTGGAGTAGACAGTGTCCTGGTCTATCCCTCAACCAACATCACTAAAAAAACAGATTATCTGGTCGTTACCACATTGCTGTTTGTGGGACCTTGCTGTGAGCAAATTGTTACAACAGTGGCTACACTTCTAATGTACTTCATTGACAGTAAAGCACTTTGAGGCGTCCTGAGGTTGTGAAAGGTGCTAAATAAATGCAAGGCTTTATTTCTTTCTTCTTCTTTCAATGACGAGGCTACTGTCATTTACGATGATGCTACATCTGGTCTCTGCCTCGTATTGATGACAAAAGGCATGCCAGATAGCATACAGGACCATCCAGCATATAGCACAGGATGTCATGGAAACAATTGTAGGACTATCTTATGAGTCAGCACAAGGAGGTTCAGCACCATCTCAGTCTCAAGAGACTCCTATTGATGCCAGCCACTCAATTACTTGTCCCACTGAGGAACTGCATAGAACGAACACTAGGAATAGGTACTGGAGAACACATATCGTACAATGTAACCAAGGAGAGGCACTGGGGTAAAAAAAAGTAAAGGCACATGCACTGAGCACTTGGAGAAAATAAATTGGTTAGACTTTTTTCCAACTTTGTCCAAAGACTTTACTTCTAATAATGCAGAATAAGATAGCAGTGGATCGAAAGATGGGCATTCGTGGTACGACAGAGGACAATATTAGTGACAGTATATTGGGTAGCTATAATATGCACATGTGGTGGAGAAACTTTTAGAAATAATAATCTGGTGCAAAATTAATTGGCACATGGAAAAGTTTGGACTGATGAATGAAAGTCAGTATGGATTTGTTAAAGGAAAATTGTTTGACCAACTTGATGAAGTAATGGAGAGGGTTGATGTGGATAGTGCAGTTGATGTTGTGTATATGGATTTTCAAAAGGCATTTGATAAAGTACCACATAATAGACTTGTTAACAAAATTAAATCCCATGGGATTAAAGGGACAGTGGCAGCATGGGTACAAAATTGGCTAAGGAACCGAAAGCAGAGAGTAGTGGGGAATGGTTGTTTTTCAGACTGGAGTGAAGTATACAGTGGTGACCCCCAGGGGTCAGTATTAGGCCCACTGCTCTTTTTGATATATATTAATGACCTGGGTAAAAACAAGCAGAGTGTGTCAGGAACATAGGAACATAGGAACAGGAGTAGGCCATTCAGCCCCTCGTGCCTGCTCCGCCATTTGATAAGATCATGGCTGATCTGTGATCCAACTCCATATACCTGCCTTTGGCCCATATCCCTTAATACCTTTGGTTGCCAAAAAGCTATCTATCTCAGATTTAAATTTAGCAATTGAGCTAGTATCAATTGCCGTTTGCGGAAGAGAGTTCCAAACTTCTACCACCCTTTGTGTGTAGAAATGTTTTCTAATCTCGCTCCTGAAAGGTATGGCTCTAATTTTTAGACTGTGCCCCCTACTCCTAAAATCCCCAACCAGCGGAAATAGTTTCCCTCTATCCACCCTATCCGTTCCCCTTAATAACTTATAAACTTCGATCAGATCACCCCTTAACCTTCGAAACTCCAGAGAATACAACCCCAATTTCTGTAATCTCTCCTCGTAACTTAACCCTTGAAGTCCGGGTATCATTCTAGTAAACCTACGCTGCACTCCCTCCAAGGCCAATATGTCCTTCCGAAGGTGCGGTGCCAAGAACTGCTCACAGTACTCCAGGTGTGGTCTAACCAGGGTTTTGTATAGCTGCAGCATAACTTGTGCCCCCTTGTACTCTAGTCCTCTAGATATAAAGGAAGGGACAGAGAGTTTAACAATGGTAATAAGACATTAGTGACTAAGGTCACAATCAGGAAAAATAGTAAAAACTTAAAATTAGAGGCGCTACATCTGAAAGCACAAAGCATTCGTAACAAGTTAGATGAATTAATGGCACAAATAGAGATAAATGGGTTTGATCTAGAAGCCGTTACTGAGACATGGTTGCAGGTGACCAAGGATGGGAACTAAATATTCCAGGGTACTTGACTTTTAGAAAAGGTAGTTCACATGTCCCCTAAGCCAGAGCTTTCAAACAAGCACCAAGACGTAGCTTGGCTGGTGGTGAGAAGGGCCCTTCCCGTCAGATCCTTCATGCACTCCCGACGTCTCAGTGCCACCGCACGCTGTCCCCGAGGAGGCTGCGGTGGAGACGAGACCGTCACCCATCTCCTTCTGGAACGTGCCTTTGCAAAGAAAGTCTGGAGAGAGATGCAGTGGTATCTGTCCAGGGTCGTCCCTAGCAGTTCTGTAACACAGGACTCTGTGCTCTATGGGCTGTTCCCAGGGACGCACACCGAGACAGACATCAACTGCTGCTGGAAGACCATCAATTCGGTGAAAGACGCCCTTTGGTCTGCCCGAAACTTGCTGGTCTTCCAGTGCAAGGAACTGTCCTCGACCGAGTGTTGCAGACTGGCACATTCCAAGGTCCAGGACTATGTGCTCAGGGACACACTGAAGCTGGCTGCGGCCGCCGCAAAGGCTCTGTGGGGAAAGGCTACCGTTTAGAGCCTTCCCGCCATTGCACACTGTGGGGCTGCAATCAGGGAAAACCCCCCCTCGGGCAAATGTAAAATACAAATTAATGTAATGTAATGTACCTGTAATGATTCTGGAATCAATAAGCTGTATTGATTGTGATGCAATGAGGCACCCTAGAGTGTCATGAACTGTAATTATGTACGATGTGTAACTGTTTGTTGGAATCATATTTGAACTGTACTTTATGTATCTTGCAAATTGTAAAATCTGTATAGTGTACGTTTGAAATGTGATATGACAACTGTATTGTTTATTATCACAAATTTTATGAATAAAATATATTCTTTGAAAAAAAATCTGTTCTTATCAGTTTAATATCTGATACGTCCCCTAACTGGGGACCATATATGAATTTGATTTTTGTAACAGGGAGATGGAATAGGGGCTTGCTCCATCCACTCCACGCATCGACCCAGTATTGCAGTGTCACTGGGAACGATGCACCTCCCTGTGGGGAAATATTTAAAATGAAAAACAGGTTTTTCCAGCATCTCTGTACGTGTGTAAGTATTACTACTGAGAATAAAGCTGATATATTGCACTTAAAAAAACCCAGTAGTTATAGTGTTGGACAAAATATAAATCAGGAAATTAGAGGAGCAAGTAACAAGGGTAATGCAATAATCGCAGGGAACTTTAAACTTCATATAGACTGGGCAAACCAAATTGGCAAAAGTAGTCTGGAGGACGAGTTCATGGAATGCATTCGAAACAGTTTTCCAGAACAATATGTCGAGGAACCAACCAGGGAACAGGTTATTTTAGATCTAGTATTGTGTAATGAGACAGAGTTAAATAGTAATCTTATAGTTAAGTATCCTTTGGGGCAGAGTGATCATAATATGATAAAATTTTATATTGAGTTTGAGAGGAATGTAGTTAAGTCCGAAACTAGGGTCTTAAATTTAAACAAAGCCAATTACGTAGGTGTGAGGGGTGCATTGGCTAAGGTAGATTGGGAAATTATGTTAAAAATATGACAGTAGATAATCAATGGCAAACATTTAAAGAAATAATTCATAATTTTCAACGAATATACATTCCCTTGAGGAATTAAAACTCCATGGGAAAAGTGATCCAACCGTGGCTAACTAGAGAAGTTAAGGATAGCATTAGATTAAAAGAAGAGGCTTACAATGTTGCCAAAAAGAGTAGTAAGCCTGAGGATTGGAAGGGTTCTAGAAATCAGCAAAGGATGACCAAGAAATTGATAAAAAGGGAGAAAATTGAATATGAAAGTAAACTGGCAAGAAATATAAAAACAGATTGTAAGAACTTCTACAAGTATGTAAAAAGGAAGAGATTAGTGAAAGTAAACATTGGTCCCTAATGAGACAGGAGAAATTCTAATGGGGAATAAGGAAATGGCAGAGACGTCAAACAAATATTTTGTATCTGTCTTCACAGTAGAAGACACAAATAATATACCATAAATAGTGGGGAACCAAGGGTCTAATGAGGGTGAGGAACTTGAAACAATTCCGATTAGTAAAGAAAAAGTACTGGAGAAATTGATGGGACAAAAAGCCGATAAATCCCCTGGACCTGATGGCCTACATCCTAGGATTTAAAAGAGGTGGCTGCAGAGATAGTGGATACGTTGGCTTTGATCGTCCAGAATTCCCTAGATTCTAGAACGGTCCCCATGGATTGGAAGGTAGCAAATGTAACCCCACTATTCAAGAAAGGAGGGAGAGAGAAAACAGGGAACTATAGGCCAGTTAGCCTGAGATCAGTAGTCGGGAAAATGTTAGCATCTATTATTAAGTATGTAGTAACAGGGCACTTAGAAAATCATAATATGAATAGGCAGAGTCAACACAGTTTTAGGAAGGGAAAATCGTGCTTGACAAATCTATTAGAGTTTTTTGAAGGTGTAACTAGCAGGGGAACCAGTGGATGTAGACGATTTGGATTTTCAAAAGGCATTCGATAAGATGCCACACAAGACGTTGTTACACAAGATTAGGGCTCATGGGATTGGTGGTAATATATTAGTGTGGATTGAGGATTGATTAACGGTCAGAAAACAGAGAGTAGGAATAAACGGGTCATTTTTAGGTTGGCAGGTTGTAACTAGTGGGGTGCCGCAGGGATCAGTGCTTGGGCCTCAGTTGTTTACAATCTACATCAATGACTTAGATAAGGGGACCAAGTATAATGTATCCAAGTTTGCTGATGATACAAAGCTAGGTGGGAAATTAAGCTGTGAGGAGGATGCAAAGAGGCTGCAAAGGGATATAGACAGGTTAAGTGAGTGGGCGAGAAGGTGGTAGATGGAGTATAATGTGGGGAAATGTGAAATTATCCACTTTGTTAGGAAGAATAGAAAAGCAGAATATTCTTTGAAAGGTGAGAGACTAAGAAATGTCGATAGTCAGAGGGACTTGGGTGTCCTTGTACATGAATCACAAAAAGTTAACATGCAGGTACAGCAAGCAATTAGGAAGGGAAATAATATTTTAGCCTTTATTGCAAGGGGGTTGGAGTATAAGAGTAAGGAGGTCTTGCTGCAATTATATAGGACTCTGGTGAGACAACAACTGGAATACTGTGTACGATTTTGGTCTCCTAACCTAAGGGAGGATATACTTGCCTTAGAGGGGTGCAATGAAGGTTCACTAGATTGATTCCTGGGATGAGTACTGGAAAGTAAGATTAGGCTGGGTGGCTCATTTTCGGCTGACGCGGACACGATGGGCCGAATGGCTCCTTCTGTACCATAAATTTTCCATGATTCTATGATTCTATGAAAACCTCAGACCTGTGTCACTAGACAGTCCTTGAAATGGAATCCCAAAGGGAAAAGAAGATTAGACAGGTCAAAAAACAATTGGCATAGAACTGTGGATGCCTAAGCAATAAGATCAGGCTACACATGGAATCAGTTGGAAGTGGTTGCCCAAAACGAAGTTCAATGCTGAAAATCAGTAGAAGACATACTGCACAATGAGTAATAAGGTTGAATGAATGAATGAATGAGTAATGATTTGATCAGATTGATTGCCATGAAAGTGGAATTGTCATTTACTGACCAACATCAAACATTTTACTATAATGCCCATGGAATGGGGAAAACAGAAAGTAGCTCAGGATTTTGCTAAATCCAAATCGTAACTGTGCTGTCAAAGTATTGGGAATACGATCTAGGACTGCTTAGGGAGCCCCTGTTCTGCTACTTACTTCCCAGTTCCGAAAAATTCGAGTTGACACCAAGTGGTTACAGTGGCAAGTACATTATTGCAAAGAACAGTTTAATACACCTAGTATTTAAGCAGCAGTTTACAGAATGGAAACTGAAGATATATTACCTGGTTCCACGCTGGGTAGAGCTCGTGCCTTGGCCTCTCACCTCTCGCGGTCCTCTTGGCTGTCACCCTTTGGATCCTGCGGATCCTACTTTCTGCAGACTTCTTCAGATTACACAGGCCTTAGGCTCCTGCCAGCATTTACATCCACCCAGACAAATCTTGTCTCAGACTACGCAGGCGTTAGGCTCCTGCCAGCATTTATGTCCGCCCGGACAAATCTGGTCTGCACCGTCGGGATTCCTCTACTCTGAGCCTTTGTTCGAGCTGTATATTTATACACTGTGGCTGAGGATCATGTGGCATGCTGACTTAACATCATCAATTTGACGAGGAGATTAGGCTGGTAACAGTAACGTGTTCTAGACAATGGCAAGACACTTAATGTTTCCCTTATCTCTTTTGGGGAATGTAGTTTGCCTTTTTCCAGACATGCTAGATTCTTCTATGTCTATGAAACTCAAACAAAGTGTTAACTGTGGGATTTAAATACACCTTGTCCAACGTAATTACTTTAATATACTGAATAAATGTGATTACCTAAAATAAATATAGTTAATACAAATGGATTAATGCATTATTTCTGGTTACATATTAAATGTATTTCATGATTACATACATTGCATTGAACAATCCTTTTATACTTGTTACATTTTTAGTGCACAACGGCATAGTCTCACAAAACGAGATATGGAGGTGCTGAACTGAGGCTGGATGGTGGTGGTGCGGTGATAAGCTAAACCCAGGCCCTTCCTCACAAAAAGGAAGGGAAAATAGTGCATTTGGAAGTCAGCCCAGGTTGCTTTTTTACACCTCTTAATTAGAGGGTAGGTTGTAGAGACATGGCACCTACGCACTCTCTCAGGAGGTGGATGGTGCATTATCTACCCAGCTTTAAAGAGAACAAAATTGTGTAAGGAGCAAAACTCATGACATATATGAGAAGATATTGTTGTGAACAGAAGGGGGCGCCATGGGATAATGATTGAAATGAAGGATGTCTGACAGAGAATAAGAAGTTTCAGATGATTGGGAAGAATTTGACCATGTTTATTTTACAAAATCAAATTCTAGCCTAAAATGGATTTGGCAAAGAAAAAAAATGAGCATCATCTTGAATAAAAACAAAACAAAACAGCATAGTCCTCCAGGAGGCACGTCCGAATGACCCAGGATAACCGTGCTTCTGATTCTTCCTACTTGGTCTGCATTTGCCACCTCTCCAACATGGTATGGCTTAAATTGGGAACTTTGCATGTATAAGAAGACAGACACAAAATTATACCTCAACACATTGAGTCTCATTGCAGCAGTCAGTCAGGGCTCCATGTCATAGCAGATTGCGGCTAGGTGTCATAGCTGTGCCTCTGTGCCACAATCAGTTGGTAGCCATGATGTGGAGATGCCGGTGATGGACTGTCCACATCGTTCACCTGAGGAAGGAGAAAGCCTCCGAAAGCTTGTGAATTTAAAATAAAATTGCTGGACTATAACTTGGTGTTGTAAAATTGTTTACAACAATCAGTTGGGGTTTTGTGTTATAGTGTGCCAGGCTCTATGTTGGGGCTCTGTATTACAGTGTGTCACGCTCTGATTCAGAGTGTGTTGGGGCTCTGTATTATAGAATCATTGAAAGGTTACAGCACAGAAGGAGGCCATTCGGCCCATCGAGTCTGCGCCGGTTCTATGCAATCCAGCTAGTCCCACTCCCCTGCCCTATCCCCGTAGCCCTGCACATTTTTTCATTTCAAGTACTTATCCAGTTCCCTTTTGAAGGCCATGGTTGAATCTGTCTCCACTACCCCCTCAGGCAGTGCATTCCTGATCCCAACCACTCGCTGCATTAAAAAGTTTTTCCTCATGTCACCTTTGGTTCTTTTGCCAATCACCTTAAATCTATGCTCTCTGGTTCTTGACACTTTCGCCAATGGGAACAGTTTCTCTCTATCTACTCTGTTAGACCCTTCATGATTTGGAATACCTCTATCAAATCACCTCTCAACCTTCTCTGTTCCAAGATGAACAATCCCAGCTTCTCCAGGCTATCCACGTAATTTAAGTCCCTCATCCCTGGAATCATTTTAGTAAATCTCCTCTGCACCCTCTCTAAGGCCTTCACATCCTTCCTAAAGTGCAGTGCCCAGAACTGGACACAATACTCAAGTTGTGGTCGAACCAGTGTTTTATAAAGGTTCATCGTGACTTCCTTGCTTTTGTACTCGATGCCTGTATTTATAAAGCCCAGGTCCCCGTATGCTTTTTTAACTGCTTTCTCAACCTGCCCTGCCGCCTTCAACGATTTGTGCACACATATCCCCAGATCCCTCTGTTCCTGTGTGTCAGGCTCTGTTTCAGAGTTTGTTGGGACTCTGTGTTATAATGTGGAAGGCTCTGTTTCAGAGTGTTTTGGGGCTCTGTGTTACAGTTTGTCAGAGTCTGTTTTATAGTTTGTTGAGGCTCTGTGTTACGATATGACAGGCTCTGTTTCATTGTGTGTTGGTACTCTGTGTTACCGTGTGTCCGTCTCTATTTCAGACTGTTGGGGCTTGTGTAACAGTGTTTCAGACTCTGTTTCAGAGTGTGTTCGGACTCTGTATTACAGTATTTGGAGTCTGTTTTAGAGTGTGTTGAGACGCTGTGTTACAGTTTGTCAGTCTGTTTTATAGTTTGTTGGGGCTTGTGGTACGATGTGACCGGCTTTGTTTCATTGTGTGTTGGGGCTCTGTGTTAGAGTGTGTCCGCCTTTATTTCAGAGTGTGATGGGGTTCTGTGTTATAGTGTGTCAGGCTCTGTTTCAGAGTGTTGGGTCTCTGTGGTACAGTGTGTAAGGCTCTTGTGTCAGAATATGTTGGGGCTCCGTGCTATAATGTGGCAGGCTCTGTTTCAGAGTATGTTGGGGCTGTGTGCTATAATGGGCAAGATTTTAATATACCGACGGGATGTCAGCGCAGGGTGGGGGGTCAATTGGCACATTGGAAACCCGAAAAAAAATCCCTACATTTCCCCACGCGATCATGACATAATTGATAGCCCTTAACATGGCTCCCGGGTTTGCCGTCTGAAAGCTGCGCAGCGGGCGGACTGCGCATCCGCATGACCTGCTGTCAGCTGGAGTGTTTGTATTTAAAGGGCCAATGATGCAATGGCTTTTGTTGGAGAAACAAGAAATTCCGAAGAAAATGGAGCAGGCGAGGAGCATGCCTGCCCCAAAGTACAGTTATGCCTCACTTGAGGTGTTGCTAGCTGGGGTGAGGAGGGGGAGGCAAGTATTCTACCTGGCGAACAGGAGGAAGCACCCTGTCTCTGCCACCAAGAAGGCCTGGCTCAAGGTGGCAGAGAAGGTGACCAACAGGAGCAACATCTCTCGCACTTGTGTGCAGTGTAGGAAGCGCTTCAATGACCGAACCAGGTCAGGAAAAGTGCGTACACTTACTGATTCACCTGCACATCACCCTCTCCACCCCCCCCCCCCCGCCCCCCCCACACACACACATTCTGCACTGCCAAGCCTACTACATCACATCACTCCTCACACCCACTTAAGGCTCATTGTCAACTTACCTTCACTTTCTAAGCACTTCCTCACCTCCCCATTTGTGACCCCACCACTACCACTCACCCTAATCCTGATCCAATGTGATGTCTCTGTCTCATGCTCACCCTCTGATGAATCTCTTTCACGGTCAGCCTCACCCAAAGCAATGCATTCATCGGCTGACCACTTCACCCTCACTCACTCACATGTCTGTACTTTCTCCCCTTATAGGAGAAGTTAGCTCAGAATGCATGGGAGAGGGTGTGGACTAGAGAGGTCCTCACAGAAGCGGAGGAGGAGGCCCGGGAAATTAGCCGCACCCTCGAGTGCCTGTCCCTTGGGGATGCCAAGACTGGCACCCCATAAATGTCAGGTGACAGAACTTTAACATTCATCACACACAACATGAATTGATGTTATTAATGATTGACATGTCGAACACTTCAGTATGCCCATTGCAACATTACATATGTGATGATTCTTAATATCACCTTCTGTTCTCTTCCAGGCCTTCAACCACTGAAGTGACGGAAAAGGGTGAATCCTCAGAGGAGATTCCGGCCTCTCAGAGCGCATTGTCACATCTCAGTGAGCCATCCACCAGCACAGATACTCACGCCTCAGTGGGTCCTAGTAATCAGTTAGTTGGGTTGGCACCTGGTGAGTCACCACACACAAGTGAGCACGAGCAGACACTGGTGGCAGAGGCGGTTGTGGAGAGTCCATGTCAGTGGATGCACTCCTCTCCAGGCTCTGCTCAGCTAGATACAGATGTTGAACCCCGGGGGCCATCCTTTAAAAGCAGAACGATCGAGGGACAGCAGCACATTTGCGAGGTATTGGAAGACATGCCACATGCACTCTCCACAAGAGTGGAGAGGATGGAGGAGTCCACCTCCAGCAATAGTGGACTGGTGGCACAGGTAAGTGCTGGAATGTCCACGATGCAGAGAATGGCAGCCTCCATTGATCTTCAAGCATGGTTCACAAATGAGCCCTTTCAGGCCCTGACAATGGCCGTGCAGACTCATTCTGTTGCCTTAAACAGGCTGACAGAGACATTAGAAGTGGCCTTACAAGGCATCACACATGTCCTCCAAGCTGTTGTTCAGCAGAGTGGTAGGGGTGATGTGGGCCTGGCCCAGGAGAGGGATGATGGCGAAAGGGGATATAGAAGTGTGGACTCCACTCAAAGTGCTCCCATGTCTCATCCGTTGCCTCCCTCTCAACCGGTACTCGCAATGCTGCCTCCTCTCCAGCTGGCCGAATCAGCCCCTACACGGGTGCAGGAGGAGCGATCTTTGGAGGGGCCCTCACAGGCTCCAAAACCCAGATGGCACAGGCCTAGAGCATCTCAGCAGTCAGGGCATGAAGATGAGCAACCTGACACTACCCCTGTGCAGCCTTAGGGGATGCACCACATAGAAGTAGTAAGAAGCAAAAGGCTATGGTTTTGTGATCACAAAGGGTATGCACAAGGGTGTTTGGCAAAGTGTCACGTTTTTCATTTATATTTGGTTTTTGTTCCAGGCACATTAAATCTTATAATTGCCACCGCCACTGCCACGTCTTGTCCATTCTTAAGTTCCTTTTGTGAAAGCGCCCTTTCCTGTGCTTCATCGTGAATGGCGAGCCTTGATGCCACCCAGTGGGTGCATTTACAATGGGTGTATGGATGGTTGTGGGAGTATTTTGTGTGACGAGGGGTGGGCGGGCGCTGGTGTTAGCGGTGCTTGTTCCAGGTGTTGTGAGAATTTGGCTGTCCTCACTTTCCAGATCTCCTTATGAGAATTTATCACATATGAATGACTCCCTGGCATCACGAGCAACCAGATGAGCCGCTGGTCTGCCAATGGGTTGCCCATCATCATCGTCCTCTTCCTCCTCCTCCTCCTCCTGCTCAATGTTGCTGGCAGATGTGGATGCTGCATGAGGGTATGAGGTCTCATCCACTGGTAACCCTCTCTGTTGAGCAATGTTGTGCAGGATGCAACAGATGACTACAATTCTACCCACTCTCACTGGTGCGCATTGAAGTTCTCACCCTGATCGATCCAGGCACCAAAACTGCATCTTGAGCAGTCCTATCACATGTTCAATAACAGACCTGGTGGAGATGTGACTGTCGTACCGATGCTGTGCCTCGCTGATGGGGTTTCTCACAGGTGTCATGAGCCACGTCTACAGGGGGTATCCCTTGTCTCCGAGGAGCCAGTCCTTAAGTCAGTTTGGTGTGTGGAAGAGGGCTGGGATGTTGGATTCCCACAGAATGAAGGGATCATGGCAGCTGCCAGAGAATCGGGCACACACATGAAGAAATCTTTTCCGGTGGTCGCAAATGAGCTGCGCGTTGATGGAATGATATCCCTTTCTGTTGATGAACAATCCTGGCTCATGTGGAGGTGCTCAGATTGCTACGTGTGTGCAATCAATTGCATGCTGTACCCATGGAAAGCCAGCCAGAGAGTGGAAACCCTCTGCCCTCTCCATCTGGCTGAGGTTGTCCATGGGGAAGTTTAGGTAGTGGAAAGCCCTACAAATCAAACCATCGGTGACCTGTCATATACACTTGTGAGCAGACGACTGAGAGACCCCGGCGATGTCACCGGTGGTGCCCTGGAACGATCTGGAGATGAAGAAGTTGACGGCAGTGGTCACTTTAACTGCCACGGGCAATGCGACGCCACCACGTCCAGCTGGGAGCAGCTTTGCATGAAGGAGCGTGCAGATATCTGCGACCACGTGGCAACTCACTCTCAGCCTTCGTAGGCACTGCTCCTGAGAGAGGTCCAGGAAGCTCAGCCTCTGTCTGTAGACCCTCTCGCGAGGGTAGTGCCTCCTACGACATCGGGCCCTCGGTTGTTCCCCTTCCTGCTCTTCTGCAGGTCCCAGTGGCGTATCTCTGTCTCGTGGAGCTGTAATTGGCAGAACTGCGCACTGTGCTTGCCGTGGATGGCGATGTTCCTCCTCCTCAGATGTACTGGTGAATGCAGCCATTGGGTCCCCCATCCTGATGTTGTCAATTTGAGGGGGTCCAAAAAGTAGATAAATATGTGCAAACGGAACAATTCTGAGTGTGAACCAAAAATTCCCAGTCTAAACACAAAGATCTCCCAGCCAAAAGTTTGTCTGAGAGAACTGAGTGCCTTGCTGCAATAACTCACCTTTTATCCCCATCTGTCAAACAGAGATTTAAATGGCCAATGGCTGTCGGCTGCAATCTGCCTCGGTTTCCATGGCGTGTTTCACATAGCACGGGAAACACGTTGAGGCAGAGTTAAAATCATTTCCCTGCATTAATAAACATAAAATTCACCATTTCAATGAGTTTAACTACCTTAATTCCTGCTTTAAATATCGGAATGCCGGCTTTAATTGCCGATGGGACTTCTGGCTTCCTGAAGCGCGCGCACCCCCAGATGCGTCTGGGTCGTACGCGTTTTTCGGTGGGTTGGAGCAGGGATTCCTTCCCGCTCCACATATCCGCGATTTTGATTGCCCACCTGCACCCAACGCACCCGGACTTCGGGGCTAAAATCATGCCCAATGTGTCAGGCTCTGTTTTGGAGTATTTTGGGGCTCTGTGTTACAGTGTGTGTCAGACTCTGTTTCAGCGTGTGTTGGGGCTCTGCAGTACAGTGTGTCTGGCTCTGTTTTCAGAGTGTTTTGGGGCTCTGTGTTACAGTGTGTCAGGCTCTGTTTCTGAGTGTGTTGGGGCTCTGTGTTACAGTGTGTCAGGCTCTGTTTCTGAGTGTGTTGGGGCTCTGTGTTACAGTGTGTCAGGCTCTGTTTCTGAGTGTGTTGGGGCTCTGTGTTACAGTGTGTCAGGTTCTGTTTCAGAGTGTGTTGGGGCTCTGTGTTACAGTGTGTCAGGCTCTGTTTCAGAGTGTGTTGGGGCTCTGTGTTACAGTGTGTCAGGCTCTGTTTCTGAGTGTGTTGGGGCTCTGTGTTACAGTGTGTCAGGCTCTGTTTCTGAGTGTGTTGGGGCTCTGTGTTACAGTGTGTCAGGTTCTGTTTCAGAGTGTGTTGGGGCTCTGTGTTACAGTGTGTCAGGTTCTGTTTCTGAGTGTGTTGGAGCTCTCTATTACAGTGTGTCAGGCTCTGTTTCTGAGTGCATTGGAACTCTATTACAGTGTGTCAGGCTCTGTTTCTGAGTGCATTGGAACTCTCTATTACAGTGTGTCAAGCTCTGTTTCAGAGTGTGTTTGGGCTCTGTGTTACATTGTGTCAGGCTTTGTTTCAGACTGTGTTGGAGCTCTGTGTTACAGTGTGTCAGGCTCTGTTTCAGAATGCATTGGAGCTCTCGATTACAGTGTGTCAGGCTCTGTTCAGAGTGTGTTGGGGCTCTGTTACAGGGTGTCAGGCTCTGTTTCAGTGTGTTTTAGGGCTTTGTGTTACAGTGTGTCAGGTTCTGTTTCAGAGTGTGTTGGGGCTTGTGTTACAACGTGACAGGCTTTGTTTCAGAGTGTGTTGGGGCTTGTGTTACAGGGTGTCAGGCTCTGTTTCAGTTTGTTTTGGGGCTTTGTGTTACAGTACGTCAATCTCTGTTTCAGTGTGTTGGGGCTCTGTGTTACAGTGTGTCAGGTTCTATTTCAGAGTGTGTTGGGGCTTGTGTTACGATGTGACAGGCTCTGTTTCGTCGTGGTTGGGGCTGTGTATCACAGTGTGTCCGCCTCTATTTCAGATAGTGTTGGGGCTCCATGTTACAGTGTGTCAGGCTCTGTTTGAGAGTTTGTCTGCTTCAATACACTAAAATTTAATGCCCTTAATTGCTTTTATTGCTAGGGGGATAGAATATAAAAACAAGGAGGTATTGCTGCAGTTATATAAGGTATTGGTGAGACCGCACCTGGAATACTGCATACAGTTTTGGTCTCCATACTTAAGAAAAGACATACTTGCTCTCGAGGCAGTACAAAGAAGGTTCACTCGGTTAATCCCGGGGATGAGGGGGCGGACATATGAGGAGAGGTTGAGTAGATTGGGACTCTACTCATTGGAGTTCAGAAGAATGAGAGGCGATCTTATTGAAACATATAAGATTGTGAAGGGTCTTGATCGGGTGGATGCAGTAAGGATGTTCCCAAAGATGGGTGAAACTAGAACTAGGGGGCATAATCTTAGAATAAGGGGCTGCTCTTTCAAAACTGAGATGAGGAGAAACTTCTTCACTCAGAGGGTGGTAGGTCTGTGGAATTTGCTGCCCTAGGAAGCTGTGGAAGCTACATCATTAGATAAATTTAAAACAGAAATAGACAGTTTCCTAGAAGTAAAGGGAATTAGGGGTTATGGGGAGCGGGCAGGAAATTGGACATGAAGCTGAGTTCGGATCGGTCAATGCCCTGTGGGTGGCGGAGAGGGCCCAGGGGCTATGTGGCCGGGTCCTGCTCCGACTTCTTGTGTTCTTTAGATTTGTGGTTGGGATCAGATCAGCCATGATCTTATTGAATGGCGGAGCAGGCTCGAGGGGCCGATTGGCCTACTCCTGCTCCAATTTCTTATGTTCTTATGTTCTTATGTTCTTAACTACTTCAACTACCCTAATTGCACCTTTAAATATCAGCCCGCCGGCTTTAACTGCCAGCAGGATTTCCGGGTTCCAGAAGTGCACACGTACCCAGGTGCATCTGGGTCAAAAGCAGAAGTCAGCGAGTTGGAGCTGGGTTTCATTCCCCCTCCCAAATTCTACAATTTTCACCGCCCCCCCACCCCACCCGCAACTCACCCATTCTTTGGGGTTAAAATTTATCTCAATACGTTAGGCTCTATTTCAGAGTGTTTTGGAGCTCTGTATTACATTGTGACAGGCTCTGTTTCAGAGTGTGTTGGGGCTCTGTTTTACTGTGTGTCAGGCTCTGTTTCAGAGTGTTTTGAGCTCTCTATTACACTGTGTCAGGCTCTGTTTCAGAGTGTGTTGGAACTATGTGTTTCAGTGTATCAAGCTCTGTTTCAGAGTATGTTGGGTCTCTGTGATACAGTGTGTCAGACTCTGTTTCAGAGTGTGTTGGAGCTCTATTATATTGTGTCAGAGTCTGTTTCAGAGTGTGTTGGAGCTCGATTATATTGTGTCAGAGTCTGTTTCAGAGTGTGTTGGAGCTCTATTATATTGTGTCAGAGTCTGTTTCAGAGTGTGTTGGAGCTCTATTATATTGTGTCAGAGTCTGTTTCAGAGTGTGCTGGAGCTCTCTATTATATTGTGTCAGAGTCTGTTTCAGAGTGTGTTGGAGCTCTATTATATTGTGTCAGAGTCTGTTTCAGAGTGTGTTGGAGCTCTATTATATTGTGTCAGAGTCTGTTTCAGAGTGTGTTGGAGCTCGATTATATTGTGTCAGAGTCTGTTTCAGAGTTTGCTGGAGCTCTCTATTATATTGTGTCAGAGTCTGTTTCAGAGTGTGCTGGAGCTCTATTATATTGTGTCAGAATCTGTTTCAGAGTGTGCTGGAGCTCTCTATTATATTGTGTCAGAGTCTGTTTCAGAGTGTGTTGGAGCTCTATTATATTGTGTCAGACTCTGTTTCAGAGTGTGTTGGAGCTCGATTATATTGTGTCAGAGTCTGTTTCTGAGTGTGCTGGAGCTCTCTATTATATTGTGTCAGAGTCTGTTTCAGAGTGTGTTGGAGCTCTATTATATTGTGTCAGACTCTGTTTCAGAGTGTGTTGGAGCTCTATTATATTGTGTCAGAGTCTGTTTCAGAGTGTGCTGGAGCTCTCTATTATATTGTGTCAGAGTCTGTTTCAGAGTGTGTTGGAGCTCTATTATATTGTGTCAGAGTCTGTTTCAGAGTGTGTTGGAGCTCTATTATATTGTGTCAGAGTCTGTTTCAGAGTGTGTTGGAGCTCGATTATATTGTGTCAGAGTCTGTTTCAGAGTGTGTTGGAGCTCTATTATATTGTGTCAGAGTCTGTTTCAGAGTGTGCTGGAGCTCTCTATTATATTGTGTCAGAGTCTGTTTCAGAGTGTGTTGGAGCTCTATTATATTGTGTCAGAGTCTGTTTCAGAGTTTGCTGGAGCTCTCTATTATATTGTGTCAGAGTCTGTTTCAGAGTGTGCTGGAGCTCTATTATATTGTGTCAGAATCTGTTTCAGAGTGTGCTGGAGCTCTCTAGTATATTGTGTCAGAGTCTGTTTCAGAGTGTGTTGGAGCTCTATTATATTGTGTCAGACTCTGTTTCAGAGTGTGCTGGAGCTCTCTATTATATTGTGTCAGAGTCTGTTTCAGAGTGTGTTGGAGCTCTATTATATTGTGTCAGACTCTGTTTCAGAGTGTGTTGGAGCTCTATTATATTGTGTCAGAGTCTGTTTCAGAGTGTGTTGGAGCTCTATTATATTGTGTCAGAGTCTGTTTCAGAGTGTGCTGGAGCTCTCTATTATATTGTGTCAGACTCTGTTTCAGAGTGCTTTGGGGCTCTGTGTTACAAGGAGGTAAATTTTAAAGGGGATTCTGGAAGAGGGTGGAGGTGGGGGTGGAACCCTGACAGGAAACCCAGAAGTATGATTTTCCCGGACATCCTTACAATTTGATGGAAGGACACCTTTCAATTTTTTTCTGTAGTTTTTCTGTCTGACAGCCAACCAGTTTGACTGTCAGTTGGACAGGAGAGCAGCCAGGGAGCGAATGCCAGCAGGTAAGTCATAGATCGGGGGCGGGGGGGGGGTGGGGGGGTGGGGTGGCGGGGTGGTCAGTCATCGGGAAAGGGTTGTCAGTCATCGGGGTAGGGGGGTTGGTCATCGGGATGGGGGGGTCGGTCATCAGGGTGGGGGGGGTTTGGTATTCAGGGTGGTTGGTCATCGGTGGTTGGGACAGTCATCGGGGGGTGTTCGGTTATCGAGGGTGTGGTCATCGGGGGTAGTCATCAGGGTCAGCAGTCATTAGGGGATCATCGGGAGGGAAGTCAGTCATCTGAGGCTCTGTCATGGGGGATCAGACAACAGGGGGGTCGAAGCTCGTGGGGGTGAGGTTCGGACATGGGGGTTCAGAGTTCGTGGGGGTGTCGGAGATGGGGGTGGTTGGAGATCGTGGGGTGGGGTCAGACATGGGGGGGAGGTCGGTCGATCGCGTGTGTGGGATCACGGCAGGTAAGCTTGTTGGGCCTGGAGGAAACACTCCTGCTCCTCCTGGCCCACAAGTATTGCAATAAAGGCACTCACCTGTTGATCCAAGCCTTCTCACCTCCTCTTAGTGGCATGAAGCAGAAGGCCCTGGAATTCCGGCCCCCAAGAGTTGAAAATAAAAAACCTATTAAAATGAAGGCCCACAGCCTTCTTTAGAGATTTCAGTGACCGACTTGCCTCCTGAGAGCTAGATGGTCGCCTGCCCCTTGACCTGCCTCTTTTAAAACCGGAAGTGGGCAGGTTGGAGGCGCGTTGGGGTCTGGTTTTACTATTTTATGATTTTTACCTTCCTACCCACCCCCAACCCACCCGTTCGTGGGGTTAAAATTTACCCCAATGTGTCAGGATCGGTTGCAGAGTGTGTTGGGGCTCTGTGATACAGAATGTCAGGCTCTGCTTCAGAGTGTATTGTTGCAGTACCTGTGTGCTGGCACTAGATGTTGTTGTTGTTTCGAAAGAGTATTTTAACTGTACCTGGATTATTGCTGGATGCTGTATGGAACTATCGCCACCTCTCATTTTGTTCTATTTTGCCCAAGCATTTGCCCATACTTTGCATTAATTTAATATTTGTTGCAATTAAGTAATAACCCTCTATCTCATCTTTTCACAGTGCTGAATAATGGGAACGCATTCCACTGATAAAGGATTTAAAAAATCAGAATGGTTAAAAATAATATGCAGGGAATAGACACAGTGCGAAACCGATCAGTCCTTTGGTCAGGGGGTGGAGCTGATTGTTCACTGACAGTAGCAAACTCTTCACCAGAATACTTGTTTGCTCCTCCCATCCACCCCCACCCCGATCCCCCCCACAGCCCTCCCCATGATCTAAAGGCTACATGACTGGTTCGGCACAGCACTTATGATAGACCTTATAATCCTGATTCAAATTAACTTTGAAATACAATGTGAAAATATACAGCAGGTCAGTTGGCATCTGAAAGTGGAAGATCGGTTAACATTAAGGGCCCTTCACCAGAACTCATTCTGGGATTGATCCTCAGCCAATATCAGCATTTGACCGAGTGTGGCACCAAGGAGCCCTAATAAAATTGAAGTCAATGGGAATCAGGGGGAAAACTCTCCAGTGGCTGGAGTCAGACTTAACACAAAGGAAGATGGTAGTGGTTGTTGGAGGCCAATCATCTCAGCCCCAGGACATTGCTCCAGGAGTTCCAAAGGGCAGTGTTCTAGGGCCAACCATCTTCAGCTGCTTCATCAATGACCTTCCCTCCATCATAAGGTCAGAAATGGGGATGTTCATTGATGATTGCACAGTGTTCAGTTCCATTCACAACCCCTCAGATAATGAAGCAGTCCGTGCCCACATGCAGCAAGACCCGGACAACATCCAGGCTTGGGCTGATAAGTGGCAAATAACATTCGCGCCAGACAAGTGCCAGGCAATGACCATCTCCAACAAGAGAGAGTCTAACCACCTCCCCTTGACATTCAACGGCATTACCATCACCGAATCCCCCACCATCAACATCCTGGGGGTCACCATTGACCAGAAATTTAACTGGACCAGCCACATAAATACTGTGGCTACAAGAGCAGGTCAGAGACCAGGTATTCTGCGGCAAGTGACTCACCTCTTGACTCCCCAAAGCCTTTCCACCATCTACAAGGCACAAGTCAGGAGTGTGATGGAATACTCTCCACTTGCCTGGATGAGTGCAGCTCCAACAACACTCAAGAAGCTCGACACCATCCAGGACAAAGCAGCCCGCTTGATTGGCACCCCATCCACCACCCTGAACATTCACTCACTTCACCACCGGTGCACTGTGGCTGCAGTGTGTATCATCCACAGGATGCACCGCAGCAACTCGCCAAGGCTTCTTCGACAGCACCTCCCAAACCCGCGACCTCTACTACCTAGAAGGACAAGGGCAGCAGGCACATGGGAACAACACCACCTGCACGTTCCCCTCTAAGTCACACACCATCCCGACTTGAAAATATATCGCCGTTCCTTCATCGTTGTTGGGTCAAAATCCTGGAACTCCCGACCGAACAGCACTGTGAGAGAACCTTCACCACACGGACTGCAGAAGTTCAAGAAGGCAGCTCACCACCTCCTTCTCAAGGACAATTAGGGATGGGCAATAAATGTTGGCCTTGCTAGCGACGCCCACATCCCATGAATGAATTTTAAAAAGTATTTAAATAGATTGCACCAGCTGTAGTGTCTGTGTCACTGGCAAGCTCTTTTTCAACTTTTCTTTCTCTTAAATTGGGTGAATACTTCAGTACAGCAAATAATGCGGATAATGTGCATGTATAACAGACATAAAGTACATAAAACATCAGTGTTAAAATACAACATGTCAGGGTACTGCATCCTATGGCCAAGGAGAATGCAGACAGACTGAAAACATAAATACGCGTTGCATAATGTGCTTTTTTGAATGCCAGGTTTTTGTCAAGCTATTTAATTGTTTTCATTTTGGGTTAGGTTACTGATTGTTGCGAGACGATTGCCCATCATTAAGGAGGGTTCTGTCACTTGTGAGAGAGTAGCTAAAATCAAGCAGTCATAAGTAAAAAAGAAAGTGGGTTCATTAAAATGTCTCAAAGTGCTTCATGCGGTGAATTATTTTTGAAGTGCATTGATTATTGTTACGTAGACTGCAGCAGCACCACCCCACAAACAGCTGTGAGACGAATGATTTATTTATCTGTTTGTTGGTTGTACTTGTTGAGGGAGTAACGGAGGTAACCTCAGTTTCTCAAGGAATGCCATGGGATCTCTAACACCCATCTGGAGGTGGCTTAATATTTCATCTGATGGTTGGCACTTACGACAATGTAGCACTTCCTCAATAGGGCACTAACGTGTCAGCCTAGATTAGGCACTCTGCACTTTCTGTTTAGTTCAGAAGATGAGAAGAGAGTTATAAATGAGGAAGGCCATTCAGTCCTTCTTAATTCAATCATGCAGTATGACCCCTAATATCTGTCCCCCCATCCCCACTGTGGCATCCAATTGAATAATTCCAGGGTTTTCACCTGCACCACTCTGCCAGGGAGTATATTCACAGGGTGATGTAAGTAATAGAATGATTTGAATATTAATCCAAAATTTATACTCTCCCCTCCCGCTGGGCTTCTTGATAGCTCTAAATCCATTTCTTTCAGCAATGGGTGAGTCATGCAGCTCATATGGCTTATTCTATTTCATGCTTCCTCAAAGATTACAATTTTTTTATTATTTTGTTTTTTAAAAATTTGTAGCCCATCATTATCCCAGCCACCTGTTTGCACCTCTCAGTCTGTATGCATTGAATAGTTGAGCAGTGCAGACCAGGAACGCGACTGGTTCAATCCCTGGTCTGTGCTTGAGTGAGCTAATCCCAGCTCGAATGATGACCATTGAAGAGCCACAGTAAGGCCAGCATTCACACTCCTCATCCCCATCCAGTGACCCTGCAGTGAGCGTGTGTGTTGGGTGAAGAGTGAATCAAGGTCAACAGTGATCCTTTTATGGTGAAAAAGTCCATCTTGAGCTGTAACCTTCAAGTAGGGAGTTTTATAAGAAATACAAGCTACACACAAGAGGCTCTTTTGTCTGAACAGCCTTGAGGAACTAGAAAGACCTCAAGTTTACAGCATAGTCAGACTTCTACCGCAAGTTCCTTTAATATGAGAAGCTTGGCCATTTAGGATTGAAATCAGGAAGCACTTTTTTACACAAGGGATAGTAGAAATCTGGAACTCTTTCCTCCTCCCCCTGCACCCTGACAAAAAAAGCTGGGGGTCAATTGAAATTTTCAAGATTGAGATCGGTTGATTTTTGTTAGGTAAGGGTATGACACAAACAATTCCAGATTTTAAATAAAATGGCACGGATCAATTTACAGAATGCTATCTATTGAACATTGGCAAACACAGGACCTGGCATTTTCATTTAGCATTTTAACCTAACTAATCTAATTTACAAGAAATAAATTAACTCCCTTTGAAGTAGGAAAAGGTCAGATTTTAATCCTTGTTTGAGGAGGATGTTAGTGATCATTCTTGTATATTAAAAATAAAACAGTTCCCCAATTTGTGATAATGACTTGTATAATGAGGAAGGAGGCATTGCTGGATCTGGTTCTGGGAAATGAGGTGGGCCAAGTGGAGCCAAGGGGAACATTTAGGGAACAGCGATCATAGTATCATAAGCTTTAGATTAGCAATGGAAAAGGACAAGGACCATTCTAAAGTAAAAATACTCAATTGGAGGACAGCCAATTTCAGTGGGTTGAGAACGGATCTGGCCCGGGTAAATTGGAATCAAAGATTGGCAGGTAAAACTGTAAATGAACAATGGGTGGCCTTTAAAGAGGAGATGGCTTGGGTACAGTCTGGATACATTCCCACAAGGGAGAAAGGTAGGGCAGATAAAACTAGAGCTCCCTGGATGACAAAAGAGATAGAGAGTAAGATGAAGCAGAAAAAAGGGGCATATGACAGATGTCAGGTTGATAACACAAGTGAGAACCAGTCTGAATATAGAAAGTTCAGAGGGGAAGCGAAGAAGGAAGTAAAAAGGGCAAAGAGAGAGTTTGAGAATAGACTGGCAGCCAACATAAAAGGGAATTCAAAAGTCTTCCATAGGCACATAAACAGTAAATGGATAGTAAGAGGAGGGGTGGAACCGATTAGGGACCAAAAAGGAGATCTACTCATGGAGGCAGAGGGCATGGCTGAGGTACTAAATGAATACTTTGCATCTGTCTTTACCATGGAAGATGATGCTGCCAAAGTCACGGTAAATGAAGAGGTAGTTGAGGTACTGGATGGAGTAAAAATTGATAAAGAGGAGGTACTAGAAAGGCTAGCTGTACTTAAAGTAGATAAGTCACCCGGTCTGGATGGGATGCATCCTAGGTTGCTGAGGGAAGTAAGTGCGGAAATTGCAGAGGTACTGGCTATAATCTTCCAATAATCCTTAGGTATAGGGGTGGTGCCAGAGGACTGGAGAATTGCAAATGTTACACCCCTTGTTCAAAAAAGAATGTAAGGATAAACCCGGCAACTACAGGCCAGTCAGTTTAACCTCAGCAGGGGGAAACTTCTAGAAACCATAGTCCGGGACAAAATTAACCGTCATGTGGATAAGTGTGGCTTAATTAAGGAAAGCCAGCATGGATTTGTTAAAGGCAAATCATGTTTAGCCAAATTGATTGAATTTTTTGATGAGGTATCGGAGAGGGTTGATGATGGCAATGTGGTTGATGTAGGGTATATGGACTTCCAAAAGGCGTTTGATGAAGTGCCACATAATAGGCTTGTCATCAAAGTTGAAGCCCATGGAATAAAAGGGGCAGTGGCAGCATGGATATAACATTGGCTAAGTAATAAGAAATAGAGAGTAGTGGTGAACGGTTGTTTTTTGGACTAGAGGGAAGAATACAGTAGTGTTCCTCAGGGGTCGGTACTAGGACCATTGGTTTTTTTGATATATATTAATGACTTGGACTTGCGTGTACAGGGCACAATTTCAAAATTTGCAGATGACACAAAACTTGGAAGGGTAGTGAACAGTGAGGAGGATAGTGATAGACTTCAAGAAGACATAGACAGGCTGGTGGAATGGGCAGACACGTGACAGATAACATTTAATGCAGAAATGTGTGAAGTGGTACATTTTGGTAAGAAGAAGGAGGAGAGGCAATATAAACTAAAGGGTACAATTCTAAAAGGGGTGCAGGAACAGAGAGATCTGGGGATATATGTGCACAAATTGTTGAAGGTGGCAGGGCAGGTTGAGAAAGTGATTAAGAAAGCATATGGGATCCTGGGTTTTATAAAAAGATGCATAGAGTACAAAAACAAGGAGGTTATGATGAACCTTTATAAAACACTGGTTCAGCCACTAATGGAGTATTGTGTCCAGTTCTGGGCACCTCACTTTAGGAAGGATGTGAAGGCCTTAGAGAGGGTGCAGAAGAGATTTACTGGAATGATTCCAGGGATGAGGGACTTTAGTTATTTTTTTATTCGTTCATGGGATGTGAGTGTCGCTGGCGAGGCCGGCATTTATTGCCCATCCCTAATTTCCCTTGAGAAGGTGGTGATGAGCCGCCTTCTTGAACCGCTGCAGTCCGTGTGGTGAAGCTTCTCCTGTTAGGAAGGGAGTTCCAGGATTTTGACCCAGCGACGATGAAGGGACAGCGATATATTTCCAAGTCGGGATGGTGTGTGACTTGGAGGGGAAGGTGCAGGTGGTGTTGTTCTCATGTACCTGATGCTCTTGTCGTTCTAGGTAGTAGAAGTCATGAGTTTGGGAGGTGCTGTCGAAGAAGCCTTGGCGAGTTGCTGCAGTGCATCCTGTGGATGGTACACACTGCAGCCACTATGCACCGGTGGTGAAGTGACTGAATGTTTAGGGTGGTGGATGGGGTGTCAATCAAGTGGGCTGCTTTGTCCTGGATGGTGTTGAGCTTCTTGAGTGTTGTTGGAGCTGCACTCATCCAGGCAAGTGGAGAGTATTCCATCACACTCCTGACTTGTGCCTTGTAGATGGTGGAAAGGCTTTGGGGAGTCAGGAGGTGAGTCATTCGCCGCAGAATACCCAGCCTCTGACCTGGTCTTGTAGCCACTGTATTTATATGGCTGGTCCAGTTAAGTTTCTGGTCAATGGTGACCCCCAGGATGTTGATGGTGGCGGATTCAGTGATGGTAATGCCATTGAATGTCAAAGAGGGGTGGTTAGACTCTCTCTTGTTGGAGATGGTCATTGCCTGGCACTTGTCTAGCGCGAATGTTACTTGCCACTTATGAACCCAAGCCTGGATGTTGTCCAGGTCTTGCTGCACGCGGGCTCGGACTGCTTCATTATTTAAGGCATTCCGAATGGAACTGAACACTGTGCAATCATCAGCGAACATCCCCATTTCTAACCTTATGATGGAGGGAAGGTCATTGATGAAGTAGCTGATGATGGTTGGGCCTAGGACACTGCCCTGAGATGATTGGCCTCCAACAACCACTACCATCTAGACTCCAGCCACTGGAGAGTTTTCCCCTGATTCCCATTGACTTCACTTTTACTAGGGCTCCTTTGTGCCACACTCGGTCAAATGCTGCCTTGATGTCAAGGGCAGTCACTCTCACGTCACCTCTGGAATTCAGCTCTTTTGTCCATGTTTGGACCAAGGCTGTAATGAGGTCTGGAGCCAAGTGGTCCTGGCGGAACCCAAACTGAGCATCGGTGAGCAGGTTATTGGTAAGTGCCGCTTGATAGCATTGTCGATGACACCTTCCATCACTTTGCTGATGATTGAGAGTAGACTCAATCTAGTTTGTTTCACATCACTAATATGTGTGATGTAGCCAGGTCTGGGGTCCAAATGAATCCAGCCAATCACTTGTATTTTCTTTTAAAGTTTAAAAAAGGTTTGAAACATACAAAATTTTACATTGTGCTATTTTAAGGTATTCACCAACTGCTTTGCATGATCCACATTTGGTTAAATAATCTGATATATCTAGTATAAATATTTAAATACTGCATTTTACTTGCACAGTAACAGGAGTAGGCCATTCAGCCCCTTGAGCCTGTTCCGCCATTCAATTAGATGCTGTAAAGTTTGCTCTATAAGTGGGACCGGGAACAGCCAGTTGCACAGCCCCTTCAGTGACAAGTGAGAATGGAAATCCTACCTCAGGAGCAACTATGGTAAACCTTATTCTTGAAAATTAATATATTGTGCCGATTCTATCAGCAACAATGATATTGCTAAGTTCTGTTTAGTCCTGTCAGACCCCCTTTGTGTGTTTTAAAATTAATTCTTTCAGTTGCTCCCCTTCTAACCTTTTTGCTGTCAATCGATCACACTTATTATGGCTTGTGTTTGTTGAGATCGGGGAATAGATAGTGCAATCTTCACAATGTCATCACCACCATACAGTCTGGAGCCTTGGAAGAAATAGAATGCGATTTCCCTTTTTTTGGTTAGTTTTAATCTCTGTTTTGCAGAGAATCGAAACCTTGGCATCTGGGAGCCATGTTTAAACTGTAATGCTGCAGGAATACTGTGGTCTTAAAGAACTCACCAAAGAATGAGTTTATATCTGCTTTTATATCATGTTAAGATCTCTCATGGGTGCACCAGTTCTCGATGTCTGGGTCTCCCACAGCAGGCTGCATATTACCAGCCAAAGCACATCTTGGCAAGTTTACATTGGGGTTCCAAGTCTTAACTCAATATTAAAGCAGTTTTTGATTCTGACTTTTTAAATAGTCTGAAGGTTTATGTAACTTCACCGGTTGCTATTGTCAGGGGAATAAGTGCCTTCAGGAGAGGAAGGCAGAAAAGTGGGGGCAACAGAAAATATTAGAGATCGGCCTACTGTATTATCTAGGTTAGCCATGTGGTATGGATACACATTAAGTGTGCTATGTGGTACATGTCTCAGTATGTGCAAAAATGAATTACCTTGTTGGGAAATAATGTGAAATATGTGCAGTGGTCATACAGTGGAGAAGAAAGTTGGTGTAGTAATGATATTCTGCCTCTAGATGTCTGTAGCGTGCATGATAAATATGATAGAAAATTTGTTGATCAGGACTGATCCAATCATTAATTTTCATCTGCTGACAGACTGTTCACTTTGGATACAATTAATCCTTTTTATTGTGAATTGTAATTTCAGCTGCCTATTTAGCCCTTAGACAGATGGCCAAGTCCAGCTCTGGACTGTTCTCACTCAGTGTAGTCATCATCATGGTCCGGGCAGTCTAATAAGAGACTCCCCCGTAGTACTGTACAGTGGACTAGAACCAGTCATGGTTTGTTTGTGGTTGTATACTGATTCAAAATGTTTTATTTTTAACGTGAAACTCCTGATGGATAGTTCGTAACCCATTCCGTTGCTGGGTAAAGGATATACTATGAAAGTTGTAAATGTTAGAAAGAACTGTGATCAAGCTTCAAGGTTGAAGAAATCCCACCCCCCCCCCCCACCCCTATCGATATGCTGATAGGGTTAGATGAAGTAGGGTGGGAGGAGGCTTGCGTGGAGTATAAACACTGGCATAGACCATTTGGGCTGAATGGCCTGTTTCTGTGCTGTAAATTCTATGGAATTCGATGGGCTCTGTGTTAAAGTCTGTCCGACTCTGTTACAGCGTGTGTTGGGGCTCTGTGATACAAAGAGTCAGGCTCTGCTTCAGAGTGCTTTGGGGCTCTGTGTTATGGAACGTTAGGTTTTGTTTTGAGAATGTGTTGGGGTTATCTTTTACAGTGTGTCTGGCTCTGTGTCAATGTGTATTTTGGCGCTGTATGTTGCATTGTGTTCGACTCTGTTTTGGTCCGTGTTGGAGCTCTTTATGCCAGTTTCTATTTTTCCAGTGTGTTAAGGTTTCATGTAGCAGCGCAATAAGGCTTTGTGACATTGAGGCATCATTTTTACGGAGGTTATACCACTTGCCTTTCCTCACCTTGGTGTGGAAGAGTTGTAGAAACCCTGGGAAAATGGTGTGAACAGCCACAATGGAGTTTCTGCTTGACTTCTGCTGAAATTACAGCGGAAGATCGGGGAAACCATGTCAAAAATTGTACCCCAATATTTTTGAGCTTGCATTTCCCAGCAAGGCTATAGGAATAATGCTCACAGAAGTGGGTGCAGGAGCAGAGAGACCTGGGGGTGCGTGTGCACAAATCATGCCACACAAATCTTTGAAAGTGGCAGGACAAGTTAAGAAGACTGTTGAAAAAGCATATGGGATCCTTTAATAATAGAGGCATAGAGTACAAAAGCAAGGAAGTTATGCTAAACCTTTATAAAACACTGGTTAGGCCTTAGCTGGAGTATTGTGTTCAATTCTGGGCATCACACCTTAGGAAGGATGACAAAACCTTAGAGAGGGTGCAGAAGAGATTTACTAGAATGGTACCAGGGATGAGGGACTTCAGTTATGTGGAGAGACTGGAGAAGATGGGGTTGTTCTCCTTGAACAGAGAAGGTTAAGGTGAGATTTGATAGAGGTGGTCAAAATCATGAATGGTTTTGATGGAGTAAATAGGAATAAACTGTTTCCAGTGGCAAAGGACACAGATTTAAGATGATCGGCAAAAGAGCCAGAGGCAACATAAGGAAAATTTTTTTACACAGCGAGTTGTAATGATCTGGAATGTACTGCCTGAAAGGATGGTGGAAGCAGATTCTATAGTAACTTTCAAAAGGGAATTAGATAAATACTTGAAGGGAAAAATTTTGCAGGGCTATGGGGAAACAGCAAGGAATGGGACTAATTGGATGGTTCTTTCAAAGAGCCAGCACAGGCACGATGGGCCATATGGCCTCCTCCTGTGGTGCACCTACTATGATACTATGAACTATAATTAAAGGAAAAAGTTGCAGATGGATCTGTGCAGTGTCATGGGTGCTGTGTCTACTCCAGACTCTTTATTTTACGTCTCAAATATTGTACTTGTCTGTAAAACCACAGATCAGACTTAAGGGATGCAGACTGCTCAGAGATTATCAATGTGGATGCTGATCATTTATTTAAGGAAATGACCTCTTAGATTACAGTGCTATCAACCTTTTATTTTGGTGAGTTCCATAGATTTGGGGTTCCAGTGCAAACCAAACTAGGACTAAATAAAGGAGAACTCATTCAAACTTTTTTGTGGCTGGTGTCACTAGCTTTCTCTTAAAGAATAATCAAGCTGCTCTCTGAATGCAATGTATGAACAAGGCAGGACTTCTGCCCCCAGGAAGGATACTGGTGAGTAACTCTAGGTGTGAATAAGAACATAAGAACATAAGGAATAGAAGCAGGAGTAGGCCATACGGCCCCTCGAGCCTGCTCCGCCATTCAATAAGATCACAGCTAATCTTCTACCCTCAACTCCACTTTCCCGCCCGATACCCATAATAGTGGGGAAATTTTTTTAAAACTGGTTTACTAGTTGATGTGGTATCGAGATAGGTTTCCATACTACTCACAGCACTAGTACTGCTGTGTTTATGCTACAGAGCTCAGGGCTGCTGTTGCGTTTTAATGTTCCTTCTGTTTCCCTCATCCCTGAATGCATTGTTTATATTTATTCTATAATTACTCATTTTATTGCTCCACTCAAGCCCTATGAATGATGAGTTCTCACAGAAACTCAGCAAGTTCATCACACATCTCTCAGACTCTGCAGAAGATTAATTAGCAGGACGACAGCCCCAATGGACACATTCAAGTCGCAGGCATTTTGAATAATTGCAGCCTTTATAGTATGTGAAATGTAAATTTAGCCAATGGGATGATTATGCAGCTTAGGGATCTCTGATGTTCTGCTTGTAGGATACTTCAATATCAATGGTGTTGCGATGTATTCAGCACCTGATTTATGGAATCCATGTTTTTTGAACATTGCTCATTTCTATTATTGTGAGAATTTTGGCATTACATTTCTATTTAATATGATACCCAGTTTTGTTATTTCTCCAAATATAGGATCTGCATACATGATTTACACTTAAAACTTTTTAATGTTATTAAGTGCAATGAAATGTAATCAGAGGTGATAATGGTTCTGTCTGTTGTGGTGAATAAAGGACACATCTGTATAAAACAGCTCAATTATAATGTGCATGTTGTTGTACATTCCTCCTTAACCATGTGTTGCCATCTCACACTGGGCACTAAATTCGTTATTGGATTAAACTGGATATAAAGTAAATTACCATCGCCAAGTCCCCCACCATCAACATCCTGGAGCCCACCACTGATCAGAAACTGAACTGGATCAGACACATAAAATGCACTAGCTACTAGAGCAGGTCAGAGGCTGGGTATTCTGCAGCGAGTGGCTCACCCCCTGACTCACCAAAGCCTCTCCACCACCTACAAGGCACAAGTCTGGGATGTGATGGAATACTCTCCACTTGCCTGGATGGGTGCAGCTGTAACAACACTCAAGAAGCTCGACACCACACAACAACAACAACTCACATTTATAAAGCTTGTTTAACGTAGTAAAATGTCCGAAGGTGCTTCACAGGAGCGTTATCAAACAAAATTTGACATCGAGTCACATAAGGAGATATTAGGACAGGTGACCAAAAGCTTGTTCAAAGGGGTAGGTTTTAAGGAGCATCTAAAGGAGGAGAGAGAGGCAGAGAGGCGGAAAGGTTTAGGGAGGGAATTCCAGAACTTAGGGCCTAGGCAGCTGAAGACACAGCCACCAATATTGCAGCAATTAAAATCAGGGATGTGCAAGAAGCCAGAATTGGAGGATCGCAGAGATCTCGGAGAGCTGCAGGGCTGGAGGAGGTTACAGAGATAGGGAGGGGCGAGACCATGGCGGGATTTGAAAACAACAATGAGAATTTTAAAATCAAGACATTGCCAGACAGGGAGCCATTGTAGGTCAACGAGCACAGGGGTGAAGGGTGAACGGGACTTGGTGCGAGTTAGGAAATGGGCAGCAGAGTTTTGGGTGAGCTTAAGTTTACGGACGGTGCAAGGTGGGAGGCCAGCCAGTAGAATATTGCAATAGCCAAGTATAGAGTCCAGTTCAAAGCAGTCTGCTTGATCAACAGCTTATCCACCACCTTAAATATCTACTCCCACCAACACTGGTGCACCATGGCTGCAGTTTGTACTATCTACAGGATGAACTGCAGCAACTTGCCAAGGCTTCTTTAACAGCAGTTCACAAACCTGCAACCTCCATCACCTAGAAGGACAAGGGCAGCAGGTGTATAGGAACACCATCACCTCCAAATTCCCTTCCTACTCACACACAATCCTGACTTGGATATGTATCGCCATTCCTTCATCATCGCTGGGTCAAAATCAAGGAACTCCCTACCTAACAGCACTGTGGGAGCACTTCCATCACACGGACTGCAGTGGTTCAAGAAGAAGGCTCACCATCACCTTCTCAAGTGCAACTAGTAATGGGCAATAAATTCTGGCCTTGCTAGTGATGCCCACATCCCCAGAATGAATTTTTAAAAATATATCAGGCTGCCCTAGCTGCCAGCAAGGTAATTCCAGGGGTGGGTCGTGATCATGGAGGTGGGAGTTCGGGATGGTAGTGACCCAGATTACTTTTGGGATGCCTGATGATGTACTCCACCTCCTCTGTGCCCCACAAAAGTAATTTTACACTTACTTTTGCTGAGCCTCTTTGGCTCTATCGCCCATAGAACTGATCGGATTGTGCAGAATGCACACCAGTCCCAACTTAAATGACAATAGGGAACCTAGGACCCTGATTTGCATGTTTACCATCTGAGACAAAGGTGGTTGCTTTGGGTCCCCACTGGCCGCAATGTCGAGGTTAATGGGATGGTAAGGGTGCCCACCCTATTTTGAGGCTGTTACCGCCCCGTTAATGCGGTGAAACAAGTTAAAATCAAATCCATGATGTGCACCCATTCCTACTTCCACATACCATCAACACCTCCCTTAGAACACTGTTTAATCCATGCTCACCTGCCTCCCCATTCTCTCCCAGTATAAGTTCCTTCCCCTGCTATCTCACTACTATGTCTTACATCACCTCCTGGACAGTTACTCCCTGTCTGGTCCAGGTACCTACCCCTAACCTTCCCTACCATTATGCTATGTATCTTGGGCTTTTTTTTTAAAGAAAGAGATAAAAATAAAGCACATAGGTAAATACAATTTTTGAGCTAGACAGCAATGCATTTTCCTTCTGCATACATTGAGTAACTATATATAAAGAAGGAAAATACATTTCAGCATGCAAAGATCCAAATACAAATAACAAGTCCCCTTCAATCAATCAATGAAACAAACCACTTTATTCTTTTTGATAAAAATCTCCCATCTGCTCTTTAATTAAAAATGCAATGAACAATTCAAAAATTCGTAACCAGGATTATGGAGATACTTCGTAGCTCACCTTTTAATTAGTTTGTAATGCAAGTAGCTAAATTATTTAAACTTCAGAAAGCTATGCAATTTTGATGGGGATATCAAATGTGTTTTATAAATTGTGTTTCAATCAAGAGTCATTGTTAGCCACACAATGGGGATTAATGTATCTTTGACTATTTTTCTATGAAGAGTATCTGGAAAGTGAAGGGTCACTGGGGTAACTCTATCTATTATCTCAACCCCATCCATCCAAAATGTGCTGAGGTTAATGGAACATATGTAGCTATTGGTGTATGGTTTTCATGCTTTTCTCATGAGTCATTTTAGTCTTTACAGGGTGTTATAGTTTTTCATCTCTATACACCAGTCCCATAAATAATAATTGCTGACTTTTAACAGCACAATGTACTGTTAGTCACAAAGAGAATTAATTAGATCAATCTCATATGAGATACTCCTGTCTTGTTATGGAGCAAATAGCTACCATCTGCTGACTATGTGAAGTACTGTATCTTTATTAATATTAACACCACAAGTTTTTTTATCATTACACTTAGTCATTTTGATCTGCCCGACATTTCACATCACATTAATAAAATGAGAATATTGTACATAATAAAGGTATTTCTACAACAGCTGGTTTAATAAGTGCTGCTGGGTTAAATAAGGATACCCTATTGTATATTATTTTCCCCATGATTTGTTCAAATTAAATAAAGATCTCCCACTTTTTGGAGGCTATTATTAATAACTTATTATTAGGATAATATCACTGACAGCAATTTCTATCCTTAGATCTCTCCCTAAATATACACACAAATCTAGTGAGTGGCATATGGTGAATTAATTTCAGGACATTTTCCAGATTTTTAAAATTTAAAGCTGTATAAATATAGGAACCTGTTCTGAATGACAAATACGAATGTATTTTGTTTGGTTAACCAGGTGTGACAGGCGCAGAAACCCACCATCACTTTTAAGAGTCTCCAAACCAAGCTACTGAATAGCTAAACAGATAGAGTTTCTGTTTGCATGGAGTACATATTTTCCTCTCATAGAGACACACCCCATGTGAAAGCAAGAGCTAAGTTAAGGTTTTGGGTGTGAGTTTTCATTAGAATTGGTGCAGTAAGGCTGGAGAAATCCTTTTTATTGTACTGACAAGAATCAGTCTGAACACGCCAAGGGAAGGGGAGTGAAGAACAACAGCAAGAGTTTAAATCTGCTACTTGTTTTCACAAAGATTGATTTAGTAATTTATGTTGCTACAAAAGATTATAGGACAGTGTTTTTCTTTCAAATTTTCCCCTCTTTTAAAGGCTCTGGGAGCAACTTTCTTTTGCACACCACCTCACTCACACTGAGAAATGGGGCAGCAGGCAGGTGAAAATTGTTTTTTAAATCCTACCGCCTGACTCAATTTTCGAGTGGGCCTCAAAATGGGCGGCCAACGTGCCCACCCTAAACAGGTGGGAGCTTTATTTAAATATTTAAATTGGGGTCCGACACCGGCTGTAGATCCTTGACACAAAAGCTCCTCCTGGCCCCACAAAAATCACCCCACCTGCTGCCAGCTGCTCTGAGGTCCCCTCTGGGATTGCTCCCCCCACCCCTTTAAAATATAACTTCAGGCATGGTTCCACAAAGGAGCTGCTGGATTTCCCCTTCCCCTCCTCCTTTCCATCCCCTAAATCGCTAAGCTGCCTGTCAGCACTCATTGAATGCTTGCAGCTCGCCGAACAAATTCAAATGAGGCCCAACCATGAAAATGTTTTGGGCCTCTCGCTAGTGCCATTGGACAAGTGGCACAATTGTACTGCTCACCACCTGCCCGATGTGTGCTGTAATTGAATTTCGGCCCCAAAATCCCTTGATGGGGTTCAAGGGTTAACTTTTCTGAAAAGGAGTAGCAGTCACCAGAAGAGCTGGTTTGGAAATCACGGGGCCACAGCCCCTGAATTTCCATCCATCAATTAAAATATGTGGAAAAATAAGACATACAGGACTGCAACTTTCCAACCCCTGCAATGCTGCTCCTCACCACGATTGACCATCAGGGAATCAGCCCTAAAACTCAGTGGGTGCTGACAGCACCCTGTCACATTGCTTAAATTATTATTCTTTACGTGAGAACCTGCACAGTGAGAGTTGACAAGCTTTTGACTGTAGGGGGTGTATCGAAACCAAGTTTGACATTGTCCTCACCCAAAGTCCAAACTCATGCACAAAATAATAATAAACAGCTACAACCCTTATGATTTTTATCTCTTTGTACCATGGGTACTGAAGCCAACTCAGTATCCTTCCTGTTACTTTAACTGAATCAGATAGCTCAACGTAGGTGAGAGGTGTAGAGGAACGAATAAAAAAAAACAGAGAGACCTTGGAGTGCATGTCCACAGATCCCTGAATGAAGCAGGAATGGTAGATAAGGTGGTTACAAAGGCATTTTTAAAAATCGTTCATGGGATGTGGGCGTCGCTGGCGAGGCCGGCATTTATTGCCCATCCCTAATTGCCCTTGAGAAGGTGGTGGTGAGCCGCCTTCTTGAACCGCTGCAGTCCGTGTGGTGAAGGTTCTCCCACAGTGCATATGGAATACTTTCCTTTATTAGCCGAGGCATAAAATATAAGAGTAGAGAGGTTATGCTAGAACTGTATAAAACACTAGTCAGGCCACAGCTAGAGTACTGCGTACAGTTCTGGTCACCACATTACATGAAAGATGTAATTGCACTGGAGAGGGTACAGAGGAGATTTACGAGGCTGTTGCCAGGACTGGAGAATTTTATCTATGAGGGAAGATTGGATTGGCTGGGGTTGTTTTCATTGGAACAGAGGAGGCTGATTTAATTGAGGTGTATAAAATTATTAGTAGGGGCTAAGATAGAGTGGATAGGGAGGACCTATTTCCCTTAGCAGAGAGGTCAATAACCAGGGGGCATAGATTTAAAGTAATTGGTAGAAGGATGAGAAGGGAGCTGGAGAGAATTTTTTTCACCCAGAGGGTGGTAGGGGTATGGAACTCACTGCCTGAAAGGGTGGTAGAGGCAGAAAGCCTCATCACATCTAAAAAGTACTTGGATATGCACTTGAAGTGCCGTGACCTACAAGGCTACGGACCAAGAGCAGGAAAGTGGGATTAGGCTGGATAGCTCTTTTTCGGCTGGCACAGACACGATAGGCCATTTGGCCTCCTTCTGTGCCTTAACTTTCTATGATTCTATGATCATGATGACTCCCTCCTGACTGTCTACCAGTGTGCCACCACCTCTGGTGGGTCTGTCCTGCCAGTGAGACAGGACATACCCAGGGATGATGATGGAGGAGCCTGGGAAAGCTGAAAGGTAAGATTCTGTGAGTATGGCTATGTCAAGCTGTTGCTTGACTAGTCTGTGGGACAGCTCTCCCAATAATCTGGGACAAAATTGATTGTCACTTAGAAAAGTATAGGATAATAAATGTAAGTCAGCACAGATTTGCTAATGGAAAATCGTGTTTGACTAACTTGATTGATTTTTTTGATGAAGTAATATAAAGGTTGATGAGGGTAGTGCGGTTGATGTTGTATATATAGACTTTCAAAATGCATTTGATAAACTACCACATAATAGACTTGTTAGCAAAATAAAGGCCATGGTTTAAACGGACAGTGCCAGCCTGGATACAAAATTGGCTAGGGGACAGAAAGCAGAGAGTAGTGGTGAACTGTTGTTTTTCAGACTGGAGGGAAGTATAAAGTGGTGTTCCCCAGGGGTCAATATTGGGAGCACTGCTCTTTTTGACTTGGGTATAGAGGGTATAATTTCAAAGTTTGCAGAGGAGAAGAAACTCAGAAATGTAGTAAACAACATGGAGCATAGTAACAGACTTCAGAAGGACATAGACAGACTGGTGAAATGGCAGACACATGGCAGATGAAATTTAACGCAGAGAAATATAAAGTGATGCATTTTGGGAGGAAGAACGAGGAGAGGCAATATAAACGAAATGGTACAATTTTAAAGGGGATGCCGGAACATAGAGACCTGGGGGTGCAGATACACAAATCTTTGAAGGTGGCAGAACAAGTTGAGAAACCTGTTAAAAACCATATGGGATCACTGGCTTTATAAATAGATGTGGAGATGCCGGTGATGGACTGGGGTTGACAATTGTAAACAATTTTACAACACCAAGTTATAGTCCAACAAATTTATTTTAAATTCCACAAGCTTTCGGAGGCTTCCTCCTTCGTCAGGTGAACGGTGTGGAAATGAAATTTTCGAATCCTTCGCATTTTAAAATCACAGAACAATGCCTGGTGATTACTGCCCGTTGCCAAGGCAATCACAGTGAGCAGACAGAAAGGTATCACCTAAAAAGGCCAGCGAAAAATCGCGTAGACCTCCTCAGAAGACTAACACGGGACGCAACCAACAGAGTACCCTTCGTCGTCCAGTACTTCCCCGGAGCGGAGAAACTACGCCATGTTCTCCGCAGCCTTCAACATGTCATCAATGATGATGAACACCTCGCTATGGCCATCCCCACACCTCCACTACTCGCCTTCAAACAGCCACCCAACCTCAAACAAACCATCGTTCGCAGCAAATTACCCAGCCTTCAGGAGAACAGCGTCCACGACACCGCACAACCCTGCCACGGTAACCTCTGCAAGACATGCCAGATCATCGACACAGATACCACCATCACACGAGAGGACATCACCCACCAGGTGCATGGTTCATACTCCTGTGACTCGGCCAACGTTGTCTACCTCATACGTTGCAGGAAAGGATGCCCCAGAGCATGGTACATTGGCGAGACCATGCAGACGCTGCGGCAACGGATGAACGGACACCGCGCAACAATCGCCAAACAGGAGGGTTCTCTCCCTGTCGGGGAACACTTCAGCAGTCATGGACATTCAGCCACCGGCCTTCGGGTAAGCATACTCCAAGGCGGCCTTCGAGACACACGACAACGCAAAATCGTTGAGCAGAAATTGATAGCCAAGTTCCGCACCCATGAGGACGGCCTCAACCGGGATCTTGGGTTCATGTCACACTACATGTAACCCCATCAGCGAACAAATGTTATCTGTTTTTAATATAACGGGTCATTGACTGTCTTCCTTCTCTCTTGCTCTCTCTTTTTTTGGGGGGTTTGTATATTCGGTGGCCTTTTTAGGTGACACCTTTCTGTCTGCTCACTGTGATTGCCTTGGCAATGGGCAATAATCACCAGGCACTGTTCTGTGATTTTAAAATGCGAAGGATTCGAAAATTTCATTTCCACACCATTCACCCGACGAAGGAGAAAGCCTCTGAAAGCTTGTGGAATTTAAAATAAATTTGTTGGACTATAACTTGGTGTTGTAAAATTGTTTACAATTTATAAATAGAGGCATAGAGTACAAAAGCAAGGAAGTTATGCTAGACCTTCATAAAACGCTGTTTAGGCCTCGGCTAGAATATTGTGTTCAATTCTGGGCATCACACTTCAGGAAGGATGTCAAGGCCTTGGAGAGGGTGCAGAGGAGATTTACTTGAATGGTACCAGGGATGAGGGACTTCCGTTATGCAAAGAGACTGGAGAAGTTGGGATTGTTCGCCTTAGAATAGAGAAAGTTAAGGGGAGATTTGATAGACGTGTTCAAAATCATGAACGGTTTTGATGGTGTAAATAAGGAGAAACTGTTTCCAGTGGCAGAAGGGTCGGTAACCAGAGGACACAAATTTAAGGTGACCGGCAAAAGAGCCAAAGGCTACATGAGGAAACAATTTTTTGCGCAGAGTTGTAATGATCTGGAATGCATTGCCTGAAAGGGTGTTGGAAGCAGATTCAATAGTAACTTTCAAAAGGGAATTGGATAAATACTTGAAGGAAAAAAGTTACAGGGCTATGGGGAAAAAGCAGAGGAATGAAACTAATTTGATGTCTCTTTCAAAGAGCCGGCACAGGCACGATGGGCTGAAAGGCCTCCTTCTATGCTGTACCTACTATGATGACACTACGAAAGTGCTCCAAATTTGTATGTGATATTTGTATTTTCCAATGAATCTACCACCGTGTGACTTTTTGAACCTACCACTGTGCTTCCTATTTGTGACCTTATACGTTGTTGTCTTTTAGCTCTTAATATAGTGCCACTAAATGAGAGGAGCAAATCTGGTGACAGACTGCATTTACTCTAGGCCTCAGGGATGGGAGTGGCACTGCCCCTCTGGCTCTAGTGTCATGAGATGGCCCCGCTACAACTGGAACTACATCGAAGAAGATAGGGCCTATCCGCTAATTGGCATTTTATCAATTCTTTGAACAATTTGAACGGATGAGCAGTCATCTCAATAAGAAGCTGTTTCGTCTGTTGCTTCTCTTGCCATGCACTCATATCATTGATTGACATACAGCATACTGATCAGCAAGCATAGAAGATCATTTCATATTTTGATCCCATTATTGAACAGTCCCTTAGAAAAAGTAGAAGCCTTGCTTCTTGACCTACAATCATTTCGATTTTGGAAATTTTAATTGGCACAAAATCATGTTCTAATAATTTGCAGCTCCTCTGTTCTTTTAAATATTTTTTCATTAAGAAAAGGTAAAATAAGAGCTAACTAGACAAGTAAGTAACTAAACAAATCAGTTTTTTCATTGAATATTTATCACATGGACATTATAGGGCATTTTGAGTTGGAAGGAATTAAGTTAACAGTTCGTAGGTTTATTTGCCCTGTCCAATTAATCAGCCTGGCCCTGTGAGTCCATCACTTTTAGTGCTGTCAATTTAAACTCTTTTCCGTTCAATACTGTTGAGGCTAATAGTGAGTCTAGTTAAAAGTCACATTCCGAATTTCTCACTAAAAATGAATGGCATCCTACAAACATTTCCTTTGAATAGTTTGTGAGAATGAGGCAAATAGCATAGATACATTTAAAGGGAAGTTAGGTAAGCACACGAAGGAGAAAGGAATAGAAGGGTATGCTGATAGGGTAGATGAAGTAAGGAGGGAGGAGGCTCATGTGGAACTCCTCCCATGAAACTCCAGCATGGACCAGTTGGGCCGAAAGGCCTGTTTCTGTGCTGTAGACTCAATGTAATTCAATTTAAATCTTGCATACCATATTGAGGTGTATCATCAACTTGAAAAATGGTAAAAGATAAAAAATTAACTACATAAGGTGCTTCAAATATTACATTTTTTATCTGTTTTAATGTTATTTAAGTGTTAGTCACAAAAATGTTGACTTATCATTTTTTAAATTCTAAATTATGGTAATTGCATATAATTAAAAAGTAATTAGAGATGGGTAAATTCACCTTGAATCACAATTCCAATGATACAGCTCTTGTGCTTATAATTTTTTCATATTAACGCAATGGATAAATGTAAAGCCTTATATTTCCTCCAGAAAAATGGTATGATTGCATGTGAATGATGTAATTTAAGGAATCCATTGAACAGCTGTTCGCTCACTGATTATGGTGTAAAGTGGTCAAACTGGTGGCCTAATTGGTCAGAAACAGTCTTGCGAAAGATGCTTGAAAATTACTTAATTGCCACATTTTAATTGCTATTAAATTTAATCTGCTAATTTAAAAATCAAGTCAGGTTAAATTGGTTTGTAAAATTTACAATGAGAAGAACTGAATTATGAAAGAATTTTAAAAAGTCATTGATAATAGTCTTCAGAAACAGTGGGTTAAGAAAGCTGCTCAGTAGCAGAGCAATTTTTACCAGATATTTGTATTCATCATGAAAAAAGAATAGTTGTATAATTGATTTGATTATGTTTTGATACAAAAATGTGAAAATAATCCTCCAAAGTTAATTAAACTGTAGTTTTGAATCATTAATTTCTTGCTTTGTAAATATCCAATAATCTGTGCTCTGTCACATCACTTTTTAAAGGACTGCAGTCTTCATGAGCACAAGGCAGCTTTGGCTTGTTTGCAAATCATGAGCCTCGTTATTAGACTATTTAACCCATTATCTGTCTCTTTATGAAATTAGTTGGCATACTCTTAATCACTAACTGCTGTTTTCCTTTCACCTAATTGTTTCCTTGAATATGTCCTGACTTGTCCTTGTCATCATGATAAAAGAGGCTTCTCTAGTATGACCATGACAGTTCTAAAGGTTTCAGCCAAAACATTTAATATATCTTTCCATTTCATTTCTAGAATTTTTAGTCCAGATTTCCAGCATTCATGATTTATATTTTTATTTGTATTAGATGAATGTTTGTCTGAATGATGCAGTATAGATATGACAAAATGGTGCAATTCTCCATGCACATTCTAACATATTGCTTTCAAACTTAGAAAAGGTTAGCTCAGACTGGAGTATCAATTTATGCAAAGGGCTCAAAGTAATTCAGTGACACCAAACAAATGTAGGGTGAGCAGGTGTTTATTTTGTGCCTGACCAGCCAACCTTTGCTACCTGCAGGGAAAGATCTCAGTTTCCTGTTCATACTGGTCAGATGTGAGTTGCTAGCAATGAGAGATACATTAGTAAATAAATGATGATAAAAGTGCACAGATACTGCTGGAAATGAGCATCTGTTCAAAGAAGTGGTAAGCAATGGCAGTAATCTACATACCCAGAAAGGTCATAACATGTAAGTGCTCAAAATAGACCACAGAAATGATCAATAATTCTAATTAATATCTTTATACCTTTGTTCTCGTAGAGTATATGTATGATAATGAAACATTTTTTGCCCCTTGGGGCTGGAAAACAGTACATATATTGATAGCCTAAATGTACTTTGTATAATCTGGCAGGGATAAGAAAGAAAGAAGAAAGAACTTGGGGTAGGAATTAATCATCATTGAGACCATTTTCCAGATATAAAATGACCAATTTTGCAGGGCGATGCCCCGCACCCCGAGGCCTCCTGAAGAATGTCCAGTCAGCTGAAATACAGTGACAAAGGTTCACAATTTGATCCCTGGGCCTACTAAAATCACCTAGATATTGGGAAGGTAAAGGCACACTCCAGTTCGTGGCAAGTGAGAGTTCACTAACAACAGTAGTCAGCGACTCCAAACCTGGAAAAGTATAAAGACCTGAAACATGACAAACATATCACAAATTAGCGAATGTTACTGAAAGTACCAAATACTACAGAGGACACAATGCTAATATTATGGTACAGGTGAAAGTTTACACTGGTTTATTCTCCTTGCAGTGAATATACATTGTTTGACAGAATAATTATGTGACATTAATTTGGTAATAAGCAGATAAATTAATTTTGAAATTTTTAAGAGGCATATTTAAATGTACTGCATTTTGCAACAAAGAAAAAATAGATGTTTTAGAATTTCTGTTATATCTCTTGTAACATATATTAAAGCAGGCTGTATAAGAAACCCTAGGTGAGAAACATCTGCTGGATGTTAATAGAACAACTCTGTTACTCGCTGGAGCAGAGAAAACAGCACATTAGTCAGTATTAGCATAAAGCATCAGGTGACAGTCACAGCTGCAAAGGAACACAAAACTGTCTTGCATTACATTGACCTAAAACAATAAAAATGAAGGTCAATGTACTGTCAAATTATAAACAGAAAACAAAATTTAAATGCTGTTGCTGTATTGAAAGGAATTTTCATCTGATTCTTTCTATCACCTCAGTGTTGATGTTGACTTTTCATTAAAGAATGACCATATGCATTAGATTTTTATGGTGCAATTGCTCCTTTCCTAAGCATTTATTTCCTATTACCTCCTAATATGCTGCTCTGTAATCAGCCTCTACAAGATATACAATGTCAGCTCAAGTAGTAAGTGGGCTAGCTTCTGCTATGTGCTTCCTTCTTAACCCAGAGAAGTGCTTGGGAATTCATTACATGACAAATCACAAGCATAGATCCATGTCTTACACTTTGTGGTGCAGCACGTTGGAACTCTTGTGCACTATGCCACCATATACTAGGACAAGCTAAATACTAGATAGTGTTTGGTGGAGTGACAATCTCTCCCCGGTTGTCACAGTTTGTTCACTTAGCATTACTACTTGAATGTAAGTACATGGGGCCCTTAATGTTACACTCCCAGATGAAGAGCTGCTTTGGATATACAGAACAACTGATAGGACTGGGTTGGCACACTATTCCCTCACCTTTGAAATGTGGGATCATATCCAACACAGACTGGTAGAATGAAAAACCCCTTTCTCTGCTATCGGTATGCTCATGCTCTAATGGGTTTGAGGCCAAGGTACATTACTGGGTCAGAGAGGAGGGAACTTTACCTTGCATGTGACCTGACCTGGGAATGCTCTATATTGATGTGACAAATTCTCATCAATAAATACTACTCATTTAAATAGACATGATGTGGAGATGCCAGTGATGGACTGGGGTTGACAAATGTAAAGAATCTTACAACACCAGGTTATAGTCCAACAATTTTATTTGAAAATCACAAGCTTTCGGAGATTATCTCCTTCGTTGGGTGAGTGTGGGATTCCTTGAACGTTTCGCATTTATAGTCAGAGAACAATACCTGGTGATTACAGATAATCTTTCCAACTGCCCGTTGTCAAGGCAATCAAAGTGTTCAGACAGAGAGGTGTTACCTACAGGACCACCGAATATACAAACGGCCAGAACAAAAGACAGAGAGAGAGATAGGCAGAAACATCCGAAAACATTGGATGTTTCTCCCTCTCTCTCTCTGTCTTTGGTGTTGTAAGATTCTTTACATTTAAATAGGATAATTAGAAGAACAATTGGGGATGCTGAGTCTCAAACTCCATGAATATTTATCATACCACATTCAATGGAGTCCTGTGCTGATAAAATCACTCTGCTTATATTATACTCATAGTGATGTGATACTCTCAAAGAACTTCATTGCTCTGAGAGTATCATGTGCACCCTCAGAATTGTGGTATTTATAGTTACTAAGAACATTGCAAAAGCTACTACAACGTAAATACCAGATCTGAAACATAAGTGTGCAATTAAAGTCATATGGATAGGTATGTAACAGAGAGGCCTGGAAATTCTTGGGGCCCCACTCTGCTGCCATATTTGCGGTGAACTGGAATCCCCGTGGTCATTGGCATGGCAAGGATGGGCCATCGGAACCTACAAGAGTGCATTAGCGGCAGCTGCCCGGCTTAAGCCGATCTATCCTTATATGGTGGAGTTGAACTGTCCAGAGCCCCAACTGGGCTGAAGAATTTTTTTTAAGAAAATTCTTCAGGGGCTAAATTGGTCTTAGTGATAGCACAAAATGGGTGATAACGAATCTGCAGCTCATTCTACATTGACTTCAATGGCAAAGAAAATCAGGCAGGGAAGCAATGGCCTGGCCTTGATGAAACCACCTTTGTGGTTCAATAAAGATAATTGTTTTCACCACATCTGGTTGACTTAATTGTGTGTGTGTGTTTGTGTTTGTGTGTGAGAGAGAGAGAAGGTGAGTCATAGAGTCATAGAGTCATAGAGTTATACAGCACGGATAGAGGCCCTTCGGCCCATCGTGTCCGCGCCGGCCATCAGCCCTGTCTACTCTAATCCCATATTCCAGCATTTGGTCCGTAGCCTTGTATGCTATGGCATTTCAAGTGCTCATCTAAATGCTTCTTGAATGTTGTGAGGGTTCCTGCCTCCACAACCCTTTCAGACAGTGAGTTCCAGACTCCAACCACCCTCTGGGTGAAAAAGTTCTTTCTCAAATCCCCTCTAAACCTCCCGCCTTTTACCTTGAATCTATGTCCCCTTGTTATAGAACCCTCAACGAAGGGAAAAAGCTCCTTAATATCCATCCTATCTGTGCCCCTCATAATTTTGTACACCTCAATCATGTCCCCCCTCAGCCTCCTCTGCTCCAAGGAAAACAAACCCAATCTTCCCAGTCTCTCTTCATAGCTGAAGCGCTCCAGCCCTGGTAACATCCTGGTGAATCTCCTCTGCACCCTCTCCAAAGCGATCACATCCTTCCTGTAGTGTGGCGACCAGAACTGCACACAGTACTCCAGCTGTGGCCTAACCAGTGTTTTATACAGTTCCATCATAACCTCCTTGCTCTTATATTCTATGCCTCGGCTAATAAAGGCAAGTATCCCATATGCCTTCTTTACCACCTTATCTACCTGTTCCGCCGCCTTCAGGGATCTGTGAACTTGCACACCAAGATCCCTCTGACCCTCTGTCTTGCCTAGGGTCCTCCCATTCATTGTGTATTCCCTTGCCTTGTTAGTCCCTCCAAAGTGCATCACCTCGCACTTTTCCGGGTTAAATTCCATTTGCCACTGTTCCGCCCATCTGACCAACCCATCTATATCGTCCTGCAGACTGAGGCTATCCTCCTCGCTATTTACCACCCTACCAATCTTTGTATCATCAGCGAACTTACTGATCATACCTTTTACATTCATATCCAAGTCATTAATGTAGACCACAAACAGCAAGGGACCCAGCACCGATCCCTGTGGTACCCCACTGGCCACAGGCTTCCAGTCACTAAAACAACCTTCGACCATCACCCTCTGCCTTCTGCCACTAAGCCAGTTTTGTATCCAAAGTGCCAAGGCACCCTGGATTCCATGGGCTCGTACCTTCTTGACCAGTCTCCTGTGGGGGACTTTATCGAAGGCCTTACTGAAATCCATGTATACCACATCCACTGCGTTACCCTCATCCACACGCCTAGTCACCCCCTCAAAAAATTCAATCAAATTAGTCAGACATGATCTTCCCTTGACAAAGCCATGTTGACTATCCCTGATTAATCCTTGCTTCTCCAAGTGGAGACTAATTTTGTCCTTCAGAATTTTTTCCAATAATTTTCCTACCACTGATGTTAGGCTCACTGGCCTGTAGTTCCCCGGTTTTTCCCTACTCCCCTTCTTGAATAATGGTATTACATTAGCGGTTCTCCAGTCCTCTGGCACATGAGAGAGAGAGACAGAGAGAGAGAGAGTTAAGAGAGCATTAGTGTGCGCTTAAAAATCATAATAAAAAGAGTTATAGACACTCAACACAGAATATCTGTATGGGGAATTTTAATTCCTCCCAGCTGGGTCAATTTCCCGCTCCATTCCCACCCCGTGGCAATTTCAATGCCGCTGTGTTTTTGGGCGAGGCAACTGCCTGAATCAGACAGGAGCCTCATACATTTATGCAAATTGGCGACTTATGATGTACATAGGACCCCGATGGCATTTTAACTACCAACTGAGAGGGCTGCTCAGTGACACCTGGTCTTCAGGTAGAAGAGGCCTGTAAGGTAAGCTTGGCCAGGAGGAGCAGGTGCCTGGGCCTATGCGCAGATTTATTTACCATGTAAATGTAGCTTGTCAAGGAAACAAATTTAATTCTTTATTTATTTACTTTCAGTGGATAAAGAAAATACTATGGGTCCAAAATTTCAATGGGCCTACTGCCCTAATGCAAAATGCAGAGGACCGAAGCACATGACTGCCCAAAGTGAAGGCTGTCAACTCCATCCCAAATTGCAGGGATGGGGTCTTTAGCATGATTGGGGTGAGTGCATCATGCCTAAAAGGGTGCATCAGGATGCACAATTTGATCCACCTGCCAGATGCTCGAATAGCACTTAACTGTTCCCCTAGGAGGATTCCAAGCACCTTCCCAGGCCAAAGACTGGCAAGAGTTCCAGTGATGCTTTCAAGGGGGTAAAGGGCAGAATTCCTGCGATATTCTGGGAACTTCTTTCAACATGCTCACTTGATTGATTGGGGGGTGGGAGGTGGGCACAAGTAGAAGATCTGCCAGTGGCCCCCCACCCTCACAGAAAATGACACAATGAAAAACATTTCTGGTCCCCCATGGGGCGATCAACTGCAATTACACCCACAGCCCAATAGGAATTTCAGGCCTGATTTATTTATTTCCCAGGAACCAAACAAAAAAAATGACTTTGCTGTCTGAATACATCAGTCGCAAGGTTCTTGCCAAATCTTTTCAGTAGCCACGTGTATTACTCCCACACACCGAAGCATCCCACTTGCAACAATGAGTCATCTGAGTCATCACGAGGAATTCCAAGAAAGATCTGCCAGTATATAAATTAGAGGTGCAAGACATGGGGTTCAACTTTGAAATGGTGGTGGGCCGGCAGCAGGGGGGGTGGGGGGGGGGGCGGTGGTGGGGTGAAGGTGCGCGTGGCAAACCCGAATAAAAATTTTCCGACGCGATTGCGATGTAATTGATGGTGATTGACAAGCTGGCTACCGACAGGAGCTGCAACGCTGGGGAAGGGGGGAGAGAAGGAGAGAAAGCGAGACGTCATCCAGCGTTGGAACAGAGACTGGAGGACGCTGAAGATCGGGAGAGAGAGGGGAAGATGGGGGGGGTGGAGAGGGGAAGATCGGGGTGGGGAGAGGGGGAGATCTGAGAGAATTGAGCCCATGGTGTCAAGTTCATAGCAAAATATGCTGACATGTCAAATGCTGCTTCAAATCATCTATATTCAATTTTAGAAATACACAGATCTCGTGCTAGGGTATGGTTCTACAGGCACCACCAGACATTTGGTACTTTATGCAATTAACTATTTTTTATGTGTGAGCCTAGATAGTGAGGCTTGGATCGTCTGAATGGATGTAAGCCCGTCTAGAAGTGAAGTGGAGCATGATCTGAGCCTGACTAATGTCATATGAGCTAATCCTGCAATAATTTTAGCTGTTGGGTGAACTCCAGGGGCTCAATTTTAAAATCAAATTGCGGGCTCACTGGGGATGGGGGCTGTGAAAATCCTGAGCGGGTTCGGAAGCTGGATCCAACCCGCCGACTTCCGAATTCCCCACAGACAATTAAAGCCGGCGGGATGATAGTTAAAGACCCAAATGTACCTCATTGAGGTGCTTAATGTACTTTATTTCTCACGTAGTAGATAGTTGAAACGATTTTAAACTTACCTGGGCTGCTTTCCCACAGCTTCTGATTCACGCCTGGTGAGAAGGGCCGGATCAGGCAAAAATAAACAAAATAAATTAAATAAAAAACTATTGCACAAAGTTAAAAAACAAAAAAAACCTACCTTTCCACCCTGCTCCGATGTCCGACGTCTCCCTCTCCAATGTCCCTCTCCCCCTCCACCGATGTCCCTCTCCCCCTGATCTTCCCCTCTCCCCACCCCGATCTTCCACTCTCCCCCCCGATCTTCCACTCTCCCCCCCCTGATCTTCCACTCCCCCCCCTGATCTTCCACTCTCCCCACCCTGATCTTTCCCCCCCCCCTGATCTTCCACACTCCCCCCCCTGATCTTCCACTCCCCCCCCTGATCTTCCACACTCCCCCCCCCTGATCTTCCACACTCCCCCCCCCCCCGATCTTCCACACTCCCCCCCCCCTGATCTTCCACACTCCCCCCCCCCCCTGATCTTCCACACTCCCCACCCCTGATCTTCCACACTCCCCCCCCCCGATCTTCCACACTCCCCCCCCTGATATTCCACTCTCCCCCCCCACCCCGATCTTCCACTCTTACCCCCCACCCCGATCTTCAGCATCCTTTACTCTCTGATCCAGCGCCGGATGCCGCTCTCTTTCTTTCTCTGTCCCTCCCCCCCCCCACCTTCAATCAGGCTGGCTGCGGGCGCGAAACCCAGAAACAACTTTAATCACCACCAATTACATCACGATCGCGTCGGAAAAGGTAAGTCTTTTTTATTCGGGTTTGCCACGCACACCTTCACCCCCCCCCGCCCCCCCCCCCCCCCGCTGCCAACCCGCCACCATTTCAAAATTGAGCCCCAAGAGTCAGAAATGCCTCTGATAATGAGTTGGTCCAAGATTTAATGGCTTGCAGCAGCTTAAAGAGGCAGGCTATGTTTTTAATGAAACAAATTTCAAAGAAGATAGCTGCAGAAAGACAGACACCCTCCCCCAGTTTGTAAATGGAGCAGTAAAATTGCTGTGACATGGAGTGAGGATGTGGAGATGCCGGTGATGGACTGGGGTTGACAATTGTAAACAATTTTACAACACCAAGTTATAGTCCAGCAATTTTATTTTAAATTCACAAGCTTTCGGAGACTTCCTCCTTCCTCAGGTAAATGGTTCTCCCTCCACTGCCCTCATGGAGTGAGGGCAGTGGAGGGAGAACCTTTTTGACACAATGCCATAGACCTGCAAGGGGAATTGCTTGGGGTAATAGAACCTGAGCAGACAATGCCAATTCAACCGCACTGTATGCAACTAGCCAGTGTAGAACAAAGTTTAATGTCCTTATCAGATCAAGCAAGGTAAAGTGATCCAACCAAAACATCCAAGAATGCACAACCTAAGCACTCACAATAGACTTTCTCTCACTTTGTGTTAAAGTACTTTAATTGCTTACCATCAATACCCATGAAGCAGCATGATGCCCTTTACACAGACTGCAATTGTCTGTAAAGATTTTTCAATGACTTCAATGGAAATAAGATTTGGGAGAGACGTAAAACGGGCTGCCGATTCATTATCATCCGTTTCACATGATTGCACAAAGTCAAAATCTACCCCAATGACACTTTAGCTTAATCTCCACTTTTAAAAATATTTCTGAACACATTCTGAAGTGTTTGTTGTGCAACCGTAGATTGTTAATGAGGTGGCTAGTGATTCAGGCTGACGAGCTAAAGGCCATCAGATCATCACAAATCATCCGGGTGTATTGCAGCTGGTGCAAAAAATAACTTGTTTCTGCATAAAGCAGCTTGTACTTGACAGAATTCAATCCAAGGAATGGGAACTAAAAATAGGAGCATTGTTTCAGCTTCATGTATAGTAGGTCATTGTTCACTTGGGGGTTTTAGACAGTAGGGTGATTATTCTGCCATTCCATTTTTAGAGAAGGTAATTTCAGAGAATTTTTGCCTAATGTGTGGCAGATATAAAGTTCTGCTGCAACTATTTCTTTGATGTGGAGATGCCGGTGATGGACTGGGGTTGACAATTGTAAACAATTTTACAACACCAAGTTATAGTCCAACAATTTTATTTTAAAATTCACAAGCTTTCGGAGGCTTCCTCCTTCGTCAGGTGAATGTCAGGATTTCTTGACATTCACCTGAGGAAGGAGGAAGCCTCCGAAAGCTTGTGAATTTTAAAATAAAATTGTTGGACTATAACTTGGTCTTGTAAAATTGTTTACAACTATTTCTTTGGTTCAACAAAGTTTATTGTTAAAAAAAATGAACAAAATTTAAAAACTAAAGGTTATATGAAAACTAAGGGTTGTTTCAGAGCATCACCAAGAGCTGAAACCTGAGTTCTGATCTTAAAATTTAGAATTTATTGAAAAATTCTGTTTTGTGAGTTCCCAGAACATCATCATAATTTTTAAGAATTTATAATAAATGTGATGATTGTTAAACAGCTTATACTGTGAAGCAGCTGTTGTATTAAAGTGGCCAAGGTACTTAAATACAACTGCACATCTCAAATTATCCACTGAAGTATCTCAATATATATCACAGCTTTTTATTACAGACACTAGCTAATTTCCTGTGGCATTGCTCACAGTAAGTCAGATGATATGCTGATTTAAAAGGACCTCATCAAGCATTATCGGACCTTCCTTTTCAATGCCAAAACTGCTTACTACTCCACAATCATCCAGGAAAGCAAAGATGCCCCTCAGCTTCTTTATTCCACCACCTTAAACCCTTTTCCCCTGCCGCCTCCACCCTCACCTCCCTACACCTCTCTGCATCTCCACCTTTCTTAAAACCCACCTCTTTGACCAAGTTTTTAGTCACTCCTCCTCAGATTTCCTTTGGTTCGGTGTTGATTTTTGTCTGCTCACACTTCTGTGAAGCTCCTTGGGAGATTTTTCTAGATTAAATGCACAATATAAATGCAATTTTTTGTTCTTGAGTTATATTTTGTAATGCACAATGATTTATTTTGGTGATAAGGCGGAGCTTTGCACCTTTACAGGTCACAAAGTTTAATTGTTAAGCAAACAGTGCTTTAGGTGTTTCAGAATTTAATTATTGTTTGGTCAGGAAACTTTGCAAAATAAAATGCGCTTGTCAGTATCCGGCTCCAGCTCAGACTCGCACACCATTTTTGCATCTGTAGATTGTTTTGTATCTATAACAGGATAAGGAGAGGAGAGTTATACTATGTAATGCACAATGTATTAATGTGTATTTGACCCTCTCCTGGTTCCTTTGACACTGTTTGTGTACAGCTGAGGGAGAAGGCATGGACGGGTCCTTTACTGATAGCATATAAAGTAGGTTGTGACAGTGTACCCAAATCACAAATCCATGATGGATTGTGAACTTGGTGATAATACTTGGAATAATAGTCAGGTAAATACTAAACTTTTAGGCTGGGATTTTTCACTTTTGTGTTTCCCAGCCTGCAATTTTCAGCCAAGCACATCAGTGGGCAAAACAGTGTGGTACATTGTCTTAACATTTTGAATATTTGCTACATAACCCTGAAGGTCCTAAAGTATTGTTTAAGGGTATTTATTATTCCAAAGTAATTTCAAATTAGCAGAGAAACAGTATTTTGACTGTTCTTACACTTCAATGGATTTCAGAAAATAAAAAATAATAAAACAAGTTTTTGTCTGCGCAGTATGAAGTATTGCTTTTATTATATATATAAAATATATAAGGTAACATCGGTTACCCAAATCACAACTGCCTCAGTGTCCATGAGGGGAAACTGGCTAAAGTTCCCACTGTTAATTGTTATTAAGGTACACCTGGTGGGCAGTGTATATGTGGAAATCAGGTAAAGACAGGATGAAGCATGGCTGTGATCCCCTTGTGGTTAAACATGTGGTTGTACCACCCACATTGTAGGCTCCCCAATGGATATAGATGAGTTACCAAAGGGCTGTTGGTCAGTGCCTTTTCAACCACATCTCACAAAGAGGAGAGAGGAAGAAGGAAATTCAGGGGAAAAATTGGACAAGAGAAAAATACTTAATCACCCACTTCTCAAAGCCAATTTTGCTCTCACAAATCCTCTACAATTTATGAGACTTTCTCAGTGGTTCTGCTCAACTGGGCACAAATAATTCCTCAAAAGAAAAGCTAAGGGTTCATCTCATCCACAGCTGTAAGAGGGAGCTGTCCTTTGAGGACCTGTAAACAATAAGTTTCTTTTCAGTAGGAAGGAGAAAATCTCCGAAAGCTTGTGAATTTAAAATAAAATTGCTGGACTATAACTTGGTGTTGTAAAATTGTTTACTCTTTTCAGTAGAACAGACTTCTTTACAGACTTCATGAAATAGCCTCTAAACAGAGAACAAGTGCTTTTCAGATTTTCTATCCTTACATAACACAAATGCCACTGTTCACTTATAGCATGTCCAACATACAATTATCTGATGCTGCATCAGAAGTTCCAAACAAATTGTGTATGACGCATTTAAATATACTTCGGGCATGATTTCAGCATAGAGTCTGGAAACCAACGTCTGCATAAACATTTGCGAGGGGAATTCAGAAGTCAAGTGAGTGCATTGCAATCTGCAATAGCAACTCAATTGAAGGTGAGTATTTGTGCTTTCGGGTTTCCCACGCACCAAGCAGCCAGATTGACAGGTTGGCTGCCTGTCGGAAGGGAAAGGAGCCGCAAATCGGAGAAGGGGGAGGGAGGTAGAGAGAGATTGTGGGCCTTGGAAGAAATCAGGAGGGTGGGGGGATGTGGGGGGAATGTGAACGTCATCGGGTGAACAACAGTGGTCCCAGCATGACCCTTGTGGAACACCACTCCCCATTTTTTGCATACTCTCTGTTTTCTGTTTTGCAGCCAGCTTGCTATCCATTCTGGTACTTGTCCCCTGACTCCACATGCTCAGATCTGAGTCATGAGTCTACCTTATCAAAGGCCTTTTGAAAATCAAAATATATTACAACTACTACACATTACCCTTGTCTACTCTTTCTGTTACTTCGTCAAAGAATTCAATAAGGTTGGTCAAGCATGGCTTTCCCTTTTGAAATCTGTACTGACTATTTTTTATTATATTTTCAGTTTCTAGATGTTTTTCTAATGCATCTTTGAGTGAGGATTCCATTATATTTCCTACCACCAACGTTAAGTTAATTGGTCTATAGTTCACTGAACTTGTTCTTTCTCCCTTTTGGAATAGAGGAATCACGTTAGCTGTCCTCCAATCCTCTGGCACTATTCCCTTTTCTAATTAATTTTTATATATATGTAATAGTGCCTCTGCTATCTCTTCCCTAACTTCTTTTAATGTGTGGATGCAATCCATCTGGACCAGGGATTTCATCCTCTCTAAGTTTGATTAGTTTATCAATTATCTCCCCCCTTTCTATCTTAAATGTTTTTATATATTTTTTTATCTCTTCTTCTAATGTCATGCCCACCATGTTAGTCTCCCTGGTAAATACTGAGGCAAAGTCATTTCTTAATATTTCTGCCATTTTGCTATCATTACCTGTGAGGTTTTCATGTGTATCCCTTAGTGGCTTTCCCTATCCTGATTTTTCTTTTGTTATTTATGTGTCTGTGGAACACTATACTGTTTCTTTTTATATTCCTTCACACTTTAATTTTGTAGTTCCTCTCTCCCTTCCCAATTATTTTTTTGACTTCTTTCTTAACCTTTTCATATTCCCTTTTGGCATCCTCTCCCTTGTCTGTGGACTTAGTATATGGCTTTTTCTTGAGTTTCAATTTTGCCCTTATTTCTGTATTCATCCATGGTGTGTCATTACTGGCTAATTTGTTCTTGCCTTTTAGTGCGATATATTTCTCCTGGAATCTATCAATCACTGTTTTAAATGTTTCCACTGCTGTTCTATTTCTTTGCTTGTCAGTAAACTTTTCCATTTATTTTCCCTAGTTCCATTGTCATCCCCTTAAAATCAACTTTTTTCCAATTTATTACTTTGGTCTTTGTCTTACTTATGTCCTTCTCAATCTTTATCTTAAACCTCATTGTGCTGTGATCGCTATTGCCTAGATGTTCCCCATAATGCTTACTTCTTTTATCTGTTCTGGTTAATTTCCCAGTATTAAATCCAACAGTGCTTTTTACACAATGGGTGGGAAAGGAGTCCTGCACACATTGTAAAATCTCCATTCACTGTACCCCTTTACCTACCTCTTCTTGCCAGTTTATTTGCAGGTAGTTAAAATCTTCCATGATTATTATTCTATGTCCATTACTCATTTCACATACTTACTTACATATTTCTCCCTCTACCTTCTTTCCACTATTAAGTGGTCTGTAGAATACCCCAATTAGCATGATTGATCCCTTCTTATCTTTTATTTCAGTCCATATGGATTCTGTTTCTACCCTTCTGTTAGTTATATCCTTCTTTTCTACTGTCATTACGTTATCTCTAATTGGTATAGCTACTCCACCCCACCGCTTCCTTCTCTATCATTTCTGATTATGTTATAACCTGCAATATTTAGTTGCCAGTCCTGTTCTTTATATAGCCATGTTTCAGTTATTCCTGCTACATCTGATTCCTCACTTCAGATTAATGCCTCCAGTTCTCCCCGTCTTATTTTGGGTGCTGTATACATTCGTGTACAGGTAATTTAATTTGTCTTTAATATTTTTTCCTTTTACTTGATTTTTAACATTCTTTTTATACTTCTGTTTTATAATTGTATTTGTTCCTTGACCGTTATGTTATCTTTATTCCTTACCCTGGTCTCACCTTTACTCTCATCTCCTGTTTCTTTTATCTTTAGGCTTTTGTTAATGCGATCAGATCCCTTCCCCCATCTTGCTAGTTTAAAGTCTTATCCGCCACCCTATTTATCCTTTCTGCTAGAACTCTGATCCCATTCCAGTTCAGGTGGAGCCCATCCTAGTGGTACAGCTCCTTCTTATCCCAGTACTGTGCCAGTGTCCATGAAATGGAGCCCCTCCTTCCCACACTATTCTTTCAGCCACGCATTCACCTTTCTGATCTGCCTATCCTTTGCCAATTAGCCCTGGTCTTGTGTAGTAATCTTTAGGTCCTACTTCTTAATTTAGTTTCTAGCTTCTGATATTCCCTTAGCAGGAACATAGGAGCGTAAGAACATAGGAACAGCAGTAGGCCATTTAGCCCCTCATACCTGTTCTGCCATTCAATGAGATCATGGCTGATCTGTGACCTAGCTCCATATACCTGCCTGAGCCCCATATCCCTTAATAGTTTTGGTTAACAAAAATCTATCAATCTCAGATTTAAAATTAACAATTGAGCTAGCATCAAATGCCATTAGAGGAAGAGAGTTCCAAATTTCTACCACCCTATGCATGTAGAAGTGTTTCCTAACTTCACTCCTGAAAGTCCTGGCTCTAATTTTTAGGCTATGTCCCCTAGTCCTAGACTCCCCAACCAGCGGAAATAGTTTCTCTCTATCTACCCTATCAGTTGCCCTTAATATCTTGAAAACATTGATCAAATCACTCCTTAATCTTCTAAATTCCAGAGAATACAAGCCTCGTTTGTGTAATCTCTCGTCATATTTTAACCCTTAAAGTCCAGGTATCATTCTAGTAAATCTACAGGGATAGGCAGATCAGAAAGGTGAACGCTGCACTCCCTCCAAAGCCAATATATCCTTCCTAAGGTGCAGTGCACAGAACTGAACACAGTACTCCAGGTGTGGTCTAACCAGGGCTTGGTGTAGCTGTAGAATAACTTCCACCCCCTTGTATTCCAGTCCTCTACATATAAAGGCCAGTATTCCATTAGCCTTTTTGATTATTTTCTGTACCTATCAATGACATTTTAATTATCTATCTACATGGACCCCTAAGTCTCTTTGGACCTCCACTGTTTCGAGCTTTTCACCATTTAGAAAGTACTCTGATCCAAACATTTTAGGTCCAAAGTGGAAGACCTCATACTTGCCTACATTGAAATCCATTTGCCACAGTTTTGCCCTTTCACTTAATCTATTAATATCTCTCTGTAATTTTATGCTTCCATCTACACTGCTTACAATGCTGCCTATCACCTCCTTGTACTCCCCTATGTCATTGGTGCCGACATGGACCACGACAACTGGATCCTCCCCCTTCTTTCCAAATTCCTCTCCAGTTGCTCCGAGATGTCCTTTACCCTTGCACCAGGTAGGCAACACACCCTCTTGGACTCTCGGTCGTGACTGCAGAGGACTCAATCTATCCCCCTGATTGTAGAATCCCCTATGACTACAACCTTTCTATTCTGATCCTACCCCCCTTGGACTGCCTCATGCTCCACGGTGCTATGGTTAGCATTCTGGGCATCATCCCTGCAGCCTTCATCCTTATCCTCACAGGTATCAAGTACCTCGTACCTATTGGATAGGACCAGTATCTGCGGGACCTCCTTCTCTACCTCTCCTAGGATCCCACTACCCAGCTGACTAACAGTCACGTTCTCCCCTTCCTACATCTGTGCTTTCCTCTGAGGTGTGACTGTACTCTGGCAAAAACTATCTAGATATTCCCATCCCTCTCTTATTTGTCAGAGTGTTGCTAACTTGCACTCCAGCTCAAAGACTCTGAGCCAGAGTGTCTCAAGCCAGAGACATTTACTGCAGATGTGGCAATCTGGGACAGTCTCGCTGTCCACAAACTCCCACATATTACCGTCCTGACACACAGGCTGTACTGCCATTTCAATTTTTGTTTATTTATTTATTTTCAGTAGTTTATTTCTCGGACTAATAGAATCACTTGAGATCTAGATCAAGTTTAGTAAATGGATTTAGCTTGATTTCAAAATAATTAGTAATTACATAGCCTTTTAAAAAATTTTTTTGTTTATTTAAGTTTTAAAAGTTTTAAGAGAAGGAAAGAAATGGCGGTGGTGGCAGTATTGATCAAAGAAATTATTATAGCACTGGAAAGGGATGATGTAGTTGAGGGGTCAAAGACAGACTCTATTTGGTTATAATTAAGGATCAATAGAGGAGCTATTACGCTACTGGCTGTATACTATAGGCCACCAAGTTGTGGGAAGGAGGTAGAGAAGCAAATTTGCAAGCAAATTACAGAAAGATGCAAAAACTATAGAATAGTGAAAATGAGAGACTTCAATTATCCCAATATAGATTGGAACAGTAACAGTGTAAAATGCAAAGAATCCGACGAATTCCTGAAATGTGTACAAGAGAATTTTCTGGAACAGTGTTTTTCAAGCTCAATGAAGAAGAAAACAGTGCTGGATTTAGTTCTGGGGAATGAAATGGGCAGATGGAGCATTTTTCAGTGGGGGAGCATTTGGGGAACAGTGATGAAAATATTGTTAGGTTTAGAAATAGTTATGGAAAAGGACAAGGAACAATCAAATGTGAAAACACTTAACTGGAGGAGGACTAATTTCAGTGAGTTAAAACGGGATCTTGCCCTGGTGGATAGGAATCAAAATTGGCAGGCAAAACAGTAATTTAACAGTTGGAGGCCTTCAAGGACGAGTTGGTTCAGGTAGAGAGTAGACACATCCCAAGAGGGGGAAAGGAAGGGCATCCAATGCTACAGTTCACTGGATGACTAGAGATATAGGGCTCGATTTTGGCGTCGTGTTTCCGGCGGGTTCCCAGCGGGGTGGCCCCGAAAATCCCGATATCCGGTCACGTGACCGGATCGCGACGAAATCCCGGCCACTTCCGGGTACCGCGCTGACGTGCGGGGCTGCGCACGCAGGCCCCGCTGGTGGGAATCCCGCAGGCAATTAAAGCCAGCGGGGTTCCACTTGAGTGTACTTACCTTGCTTGTTGTGGTTATTTAATGAGCTGAAGCAGCTGTTAAAAGAGGAAGTGTGGGATTTTAGGTTCAAGGCAGTGAGTTTCACACACTGGGGGAAACAGTCCCTCTCCAACCAGGCGTGTTGCAGCCAGCAGCCTGTGGCAGGTGCCAAGGTGCGCTCCACGGGGGAGAGCCCTCACCCACGCAGGAGGCCACTGCGTCACATAGGGCAACCCCTGCCCTCCACCACCCCCCGCCAAGCCAGAGGACAGACCGACACGAAACCGTAGGCCCAGTCCGAGGAACCACCCACCAACCCTGCACAACCCCTCAGACCAACACCTGCCAGATGGGTGGTGCGTTGACATCGTCGGAGGACGAACAGCATGACCAGCCCCAGAGGCCTCGCAGTCCACGCCGTCCGCCTCGGAGATGTGGGGCCCCCCAACACGGTTCGGTGGCACACCCACCTGCACAGCAGGAGGGAGGGCAACCGCAGAGAGAGATGCATCGCAGAGGGCACTACCCTCCGCACAGGGTGTACAGAGCGAGGCTCAGCTTCATGGACCTCTTCGAGGAGCAGTGCATACGTCGGCTCAGAGTCAATCGCCAGGTAGTCGCCGACATCTGCAGCCTCCTTAATGACGAGCTGCTCCCTGATGGACCAAGCAGCATCTTTTTACATGTCGCCGTCAAAGTCACCACTGCCCTCAACTTCTTCGCATCCGGTTCCTTCCAGGGTGCCACCGGGGACATCACCGGGGTCTGTCAGTCCTCTGCACACAAGTACATAAGGCAGGTCACCGATGGGTTGTTCCGCAGGGCCTCGCACTACATCAACTTCGCCATGGACGAGCGCAGCCAGATGGAGAGGGCGGTTGGATTCCATGCCATGGCCGGCTTCCCACGGGTGCAGGGTGTAATCGACTGCACCCACATCGCAATACGGGCACCTCCGCATGAGCCAGGGCTGTTCATCAACAGGAAGGGGTATCACTCCATGAACGCCCAGCTCATCTGTGACCACCGCCAGAGATTCCTACACGTGTGCGCCAGATACCCCGGCAGCTGCCACGATGCCTTCGTCCTCAGGGAGTCCGCCGTCCCGCCCATCCTGCAGGCACCCAACGCCGGCAACGGCTGGCTCCTCGGCGACAAGGGGTATCCCCTCCACACGTGGCTCATGACACCTCTGAGGAACCCCATCACTGAGCCGGAGCGTCGGTACTATGACAGCCACACTGCTACCAGGTCTACAATTGAGCAGACCATAGGGCTGCTCAAGATGCGCTTCAGGTGCCTTGATCGTTCTGGGGGAGCGCTGCAATACACACCATTCAGAGTGGGACGAATCATAGTTGTCTGCTGTGCCCTGCACAACATGGCCCAACAGAGAGGGGTGCCGCTGGAGGAGGCCCCATCCACACCCGCCACCCACATTGAGGACGGCGAGGGCGAGGAGGAGGAGGAGGAGGCGGAAGAGGAGGAGGCGGAGTAGGAGGAGGCGGAGGAGGAGGACGCGCCAGAGGATAGTGGACGACCCATGCGCCGAACCACGACTCACCGGGATGGTCGCTGGGCCAGGGAGGCACTCATACGTCAACGGTTCTCCCAGAGTCAGACACTGCGAGGCGCTCGCATCTCCTCACCTGCACATGCGAGCGGCCATACCAGCCCCCTCCACTGAAGAATGTTGCCAGTACTCCTGCACCCACAGCAGTGTGCCCAATGGGTGGCAGCAGGTGTTCGCCGTCATGATGGCCTCCACGGAACGCACCTATTGCACAGGCCGCGGAAGAATGGACGAGAGGTGGCAGGAGTGGTGAGAATAGAGTATTTAATATCTCCAATGTGACATGATATAAAAAAAATGTACAAATTAATAGACACCCTGGTGTATTCCCTTTGTGATTATAACGCCTTTGCATTTCTTTTGCGGGTACCCCTACGTGGTGCTACCCCTGTGGCTCCAGCAGAGGTAGTGGCAGGTTGCTCGTGTTCTCGCCTTGACCGGGTAGATGCTTTTGGCGGACGGCCCCTGGGTTTCGGTGCCCGTGAGGGCACCTCCACAGACTGCTCCTCCTGCACCGGGGCAGGGGCAGACTCGGCCACCTGGAGAGGAGGCACCATTGCGGGTACTGGTTGAGAGGTGGGCGACGGGTGGGACGTGGGGGCGCCTTGAGAAGCGTCCCCGCTTCCATGTCCCCGGTCACCATCATCCCTCTCGTGGCCTCGGCCCACATCACCCCTTCCACCCTGCTGGACGGCAGTTTGGATGGCATGTGTGAGGCCTTGCAAGGCCACCCCTAGTGTATCCGTCAGCCTGTTGATGGCGGCGGAATGTTGCTCACCCTGAATCCGTACAGACGTTGTCAGGGCCTGCAAGGACTCGATCTGGAGCTGTGCGTGACGCTCGAGGGAGGCCAGCCTGTCCTCCACCGCAGACAGTCCCGCACCTACCCGCGACACTGTGTCGCCGGTACCCTCCTGTGCCTGCGCCACCAATGCCCGCATGCAGGAGTTGGACTCCTCCATCGCCTGCGCTATTGTGGACAATGCGCGCGGCTCCTCTCCCAGTACATCAGCAATTAGCTGGTGCCCCTCGACGACTCTCCTTTTCACTGGTGGCCCCCTGGGTTCAGCATCTGGGTCCGGCTGGGCAGAGCCTGGAGATGAGTGCTCCCTCCGTCGCGGACCCTCCACGGCTGCCCCTGCCACCAGGGTCTGCTCATGCTCACTCGTGCGCGGTGACTCACCAAGTGCTACCCCAACTAGTTGGCGAGGGGGACCCACCGAGGTGCGTGTCTCTGCGCTGGTGGATGGTTGGCTCTGATGTGACGATGCACCCTCAGAGACCGCCATGTCCTCTGAGGAATCGCCCTCCTCGATCGCTTCACACACAGACGGCCCTGCAAGAGAACAGAGGGCACTATGAGGCATGTGGACCAACTTGACAGTGCACCTGATGGCAGGTGATGATACGGTCACTCGCGATCATGGGTATTGAGTGTCAGCTTTCCCTTACCGGCCGTTTCTGCAGCGACACTCTCGCCATCAGCCACCGACAGGCAATGTCGCGTGCGGGTGAGGTCGAGTGCCTCCACCTCGGCGTCGGTGAGCTCCACCACTTGCGGCGGCCCACCTCCGGTGCGTGCCCTTTCGCGATTGTTCTTGCTCCTCTTCTCCTGTGAAGGCAAAACACAGATGTGTGAGTGGGTGCGTATTGCATCGTGAGACGCATCGAGCATCGGTGTGGGTGGGTTGAGCGTGGCGCAGATGGATGGGAGGATGCGTGGGCCACGTGCCCATCCCATTGCATGGGGATTGGGGTGTGTGGTAGTGTTCGGGTGGGGTCAGGGACGGTGGGTACTTGCATGCACTGCGAGGATGGTGAATGAGTGGCTGTGAGGATTGCTGATGGAGCGCAGTGGTGGCTGTGCAGGAGGGGTTGTGATCTGTTTGGCGTGATGGTGGGGACGGGCTGTGGGAGGGTGCGTTGGTGTACTCACCTTGCCAGACCTAGTCAGGTCATTGAAGCGCTTGTGGCACTGCTCCCAAGTCCTTGGGGTGTTGCCCCTGCTGCTCACCTCCGCCGCCACCTCTGCCCATGCCTTCCTGGTGGCGGCGGCAGGGAACTTGCGCCCATCCTCCGGGAAGAGCGTGTCCCTCCTCCTCCTCACGCCCTCCAGCATCAGCTGCAGCGCTTGGTCGGAAAAACGGGGCGCAGCCTTTCCCCTTGGCTGAGCCATCGTCAGCAACCTAATGATTGCAGCAGGAGGGGCTTTGGGAGACTGCCCCTTTAAGTGGAGCTCCTACATCGCGTCGACGGTACTGTGCATGCGCAGCCGGCCGGCACGCAGCTGGGGAGCGGAGAACCCGGAAGCAGGGCTTAATCGGTTCAATTATCCCGCGATCGCGTGGGGGACGCACGCGATTAGCCGTCCGCGTTTTCCACGCTCCCGGAGGACCACCCGCTGGGAACCCGCAGGCCTGCTAAATTCGAGCCCATAGAGATTAAAATGAAACAGAAAAAGGAGGCTTATGAAGAATGTAAGGTTCATAATACAGTAGAGAACCAGACTGAATACAGAAACTACAGAGGAGATCTAAAAAGGGAATAAGAGGGTCAAAGAGAGAGCATGAGAATAAATTAGCGGCTAACATAAAAGGTTACCCAAAAGTCTTTTAGAAACATATAAATAGTGAAAGGGTAGTCAAAGAAAGGGTGAAACTGATTAGGGACAATAAAGGAAATCTCCTTGCGGTGACAGAGGGCATGGATGAGGTAATAAATGAACACTTCACATCCATCTTCACTAGAGAAGAGGATGCTGCCATTTCAGTAAAGGAGGAGGCAGTAGTGATATTGGAAAGGATAAAAAATAGATAAAGAGGAAGTACTTAAAAGATTGGCTGTATTCAAAGTAGAAAAGTCACCCAGTCCAGATAGGATGCATCTTAGGTTACTGAGGGAAGCAAGGGTGGAAATTGCAGAGGCTCTGGCCACACTCTTCCAATCCTCCTTAGATATGGGGATGGTGCCAGAGGACTGGAGGATTGCAAATGTCACACCTCTGTTCAAAAAAGGGGAGAGTGATTAACCCAGCAATTATCGGCCAGTTAGCCTAACGGTGGTGGTGGAGAAACTTTTAGAGACAATGGGCCCGATGTTAGCAGGGCTGCGGGTTTCCGGCGGGGGGGCTATCGGGCGCGTGGGTAACGCGCCCGGTGAAATTAGTCAGCTTCCCGCGCGATTGTAGCATCCAATCCACTAATTGGATCCACTTACCTGCTCCTCCAGGTTCCCCACTGCTGATCTGCGCGTCGGGCGGGCTGCGTATGCGCAGTAAGATATGTCAGCTGGGGGAGCTCTATTTAAAGGGGCAGTCCTCCACTGACAGATGCTGCAGAAAAGAACCAAAATTACAGCATGGAGCAGCCCAGGGGGAAGGCTGCTCCCAGTTTAATGATGCCTCACTCCAGGTACCAATACATGGGGTGAGGAGGAGGGGGAGGACAGAGATCTTCCTCCCGGCGTGCGGGAGGAAGCGGCCTGCCTCTGCCACCAGGAAGGCCTGGCTCGAGGTGGCAGAGGAGGTCACCAGCGCAACCAACATATCGCCCACCTGCATACAGTGCAGGAGGCGCTCCAATGACCTCAGTAGGTCGGCCAAAGTGAGTACACGTAGTCTTTCCCCTACACTCCGTCTGCCACATCACTGCCCCCACCCCACATCTCCTTCAGCACTGCCAACACTACTCTGTCACATCACCCCTCATATCCACTCAAACCTCATCCTCTTCTTACCTGCACCTACTCACCTCGCCAGTACTCATCCCGCCACTACCACTCAACCCAATCCTCATACAATCTCATGGCTCTATCTCATACTCACCCTCTCGTGCATCTCTTTCACGGCCAGCCTCACTCAACCTGCCACCACCTGTGCTGCAGCCACAGGGCATGCATCACATATGTGCAGTAGGCAGCATAAGGCAAACGTGTCGTGAGCATGAAGGGGATGCACAAGGGTGTTTGAGGGCTTGTCATGGGTGTTACTTATATTGAATTTCTGACCAACTCACATTACATATTATATTGGCACCACTACTGCCATGTCTTCGCGAATCCTGTCTGGTTTGTGCAATAATGCCCTCTCCTGAGGATCACTATGAGGACCCACAACTGATGCCACCCATTGTGTCACTGCAGAGTGGGTGTAGGTGTATTTGCAGGGCTCTTTTGCGCAGACGACTGAGAGACATCGGCGATGTCCCCGGTTGCACCCTGGAAGGATGCGGAGGAGAAGTTGTTGAGGGCAGTGGTGACTTTGACAGCGACAAGTAAGAAGATGGTGCTCGGGCCAGCCAGGAGCAGCTCGGCATGAAAGAGGCTGCAGATGTCCACAACTACATGTCGGGTGACTCTGAGCCTCCGTGTGCACTGCTGCTCAGAGAGGTCCAGGAGGCTGAGTCTCGGTCTGTGGACCCTGTGGCGAGGGTAGTGCCCTCTGCGACGCATCTCTCTCTGTGGTTGCCCTCCCTCCTGCTGTACAGGTGGATGTGTCACAGCACTGTGTTGTGGAGCTCCACGTGTCAGAGGTGGACAGCGTGGATGGCGAGGCTGGTGAGGCTGGTGATGCTTTTCGCCCTCCGAGGAGGTCATGACTGCAGCTACGGCGGCCCCCATCCGCAAGATGTACATCTGAGGGGGTCCGCAAGGTAGGTAAATGTCTCCGGACCCCGGGGTAAGTGTGCAGGTTGGTGACTTTGACTGTCAGGAGGAGGGTGGTGGAGGCCAAACTTTGTCTCAAGTGACAGAGTGGCCTCCTGCAATGGGTGAGGGTCTCCCCACCCCCCCCCCCCCCACCTGTCAAATGGACCTTTGCAGCTGCCACAGGCTGACAGCTGCAACACGTCCATTTGAACTGGGAGTGTTTCCCCCAGTGTGGGAAACAGTCCTAGTTTGCTCTAAAATCCCACCCCTCCTCACATAATCCCTTAATCAGGTCAGTTAATGACCTGAAATACCTAAATAAATACTTTCAAGTGGCATCTCGCTGGCTTTAATTGCCAGCGGGGGCTGCGCGCGCACGCTGGCGCGTCAGCGGGGAACCCGGAAGTGCGCGGGTTCGAGGCGGGCTCCGGTCCAGCTCCGGGATTCTCCGATTTTCGGAGCCCCCCCGCCAGGAACGCACCCGATAGCGGGTGCTAAAATGACGCCCAATAATCCAGGATAAAATTAATTATCACTTGGAAAAGTATGGGCTAATAAATGAAAATCAGCACAGATTGTTAAAGGAAAGTCATATTTGACAATTTGATTGAGTTCTTTGATGAAGTAAAGGAGAAGGTTGATAAGAGTAGTGCGGTTGATGTTGTGTATATGGACTTTTAAAAGACATTTGATAAAGTATCACATAATAAACTTGTTAGCAAAATTATAGCCCATGAGATTAAAGGGACAGTGGCAGCTTGGATACAAAATTGGCTAAGCGACAGAAACCAGAGAGTATTGGTTAACAGTTGCTTTTCAGACCGGAGGGAAGTATACAATGGTGTTCCCCAGGGGTCGGTATTAGGACCATTGCTCTTTTTGATATATATTAATGACCTGGACTTGGATATAGAGGGTGTAACTTCAAAGTTTGCAGATGGCACGAAACTCAGAAACATAGTAAACAATGTGGAAGATAGTAACAGACTTCAGGAGGACATAGACAGACTGGTGAAATGGGCAGGCACATGGCGGATGAAATTTAACACAGAGAAGTGTGAAGTGATACATTTTGGTAGGAACAATGAGGAGAAGCAATATAAACTAAATGGTACAATTTTAAAGGAGGTGCAGGAAGAGAGACACCTGGGGGTGTACATATACAAATCTTTGAAGGTGGCAGGACAAGTTGAGAAGGCTGTTAAAAAAGCATATGGGATCATGGGCTTTATTACCAGAATGGTACCCGGGATGAGGGACTTCAGTTACGTAGAGAGATTGGCGAAGCTGGGGTTGTTCTCCTTAGAACAGAGAAGGTTAAGGGGAGATTTGATAGAGGTGTTCAAAATCATGAACTGTTTTGATGGAGTGAATAAGGAGAAACTGTTTCCAATGGCAAAAGGGTCGGTAACCAGAGGACACAGATTTAAGGTGATTGGCAAGAGAGCTCGAAGCGACTTGAGGAAACTTTTTTTTAATGCAGCGAGTTGTGACGATCTGGAATGCACTGCCTGAACGGCTGGTGGAAGCAGATTCAATAGTAACTTTCAAAGGGGAAATGGATAAATACTTGAAAGGAAAAAATTTACAAGGCTATGGGGAAAGGGCAGGTGATTGAAACTAATTGGATAGCTCTTTCAAAGAGCCTACATAGGCACGATGGGCTGGATGGCCTCCCCCTGTGCTGTACCTGCTATGATAAAATGATAGTAAGAAACATTACAAGGCAAGTGAATTAAAATTGTGGATGTACTGATCCGGGACTTGTCAATAGCATACATATGGATGCTGAGGCATAGTACAAGGTTAACTTTGGAATTTCGTGGTGCAGTAAGAAGTCTTTGCCATTAACTGCCCCCAAAAACTATACACACAGCAAACCCTTTTGTAGCAAAAATCTTTGCTGCACCAATATAATTTACTTCACAAGTCCAAAGAATATACACACACTTTCTTTGCATGGTGTTACCCCCCAAAATTCAAATGGCAAATGTAACCAAAGGACTATCTTTCGAAGGCAGAACATTTTTAAAGAATTGAAAACAAACTTTGAGAGGATATTCATATAGAAGAGATGTCAGCTAAAGCAATGTTTCAACTGAAGAAGTTTGAAGTGTTCCACAGTCACAGAGCTGTTTTGTAGCTGATTAAGGGATGTCTAGGTCAAACCCAGTTAATAAGATCATAACACAAGCAGCAGATTACAGGCATCTACTTGGAATTGAATGAATGTCAATCATACTCCTATCACTTTCCAATTATAGCTACTTAATTAAACATTGAACTGTCAAATTGCCCTTACTCTCCATATCTCGAGGGAACAAGAGCTCACTTTAATAGTTTAAATTCTCTTATTTTTATCAACACTTTGCCATTCAAGATTTTCCTCTATTTTATTATGCAGTACATTTGTTAAGAGATAACTTTCTGCTGGTTTTGTTTGGTTAGGTTTTTTCAAATTATTTTTTCATTTTGTAAATCAGTTCTACTGGCATTAAATTTCGACATTGATTTCTGTCATAAAATAGAAATATCATACTGGTGTATTAGGGGGTGTTCTTCCAAGGTTGAGACTAAGGAAGATTGTTGGGGTCGGTATAGTAGGAGCTTTAACTCTGCATTTAACCTATGCTATCCCTGGTCTGAATGTGTTTGATGAGATTGTATAAAGGGAGGCTTATTGTTTATCTAGTCAGTGCTATATGTAGCCTGGGTCTGCTTGATGCAGATATTGGAAGCAAATCGTGGAAAAGTGTTGTTCCTTTGATATCCTGCACTGACATCCACCATCTTACAGTTCATTCACAGTACATGGTGCAAAGCAGTTTCTGCTTCACACAGATGCTAAACTGGTGCTGTGTAAATCGAGTGTCAAGGCCTATATGACTTCAAAGCGAAGCCGAGTGACATTACTTCCTCCAGAGACTCCTCTTTGCTCCGTTATCTAGTAAGGCCCTGACTCCAGTTTCAGACTGCAGTTACACTCTGGGTTGATTTTTTGAGTCCTCCCCCATTACCAGGTGCCTGGCCTGTCGCAAACATGGATCAGAAAATCACGCACAGTGTGTCTGCTTTTTTCCGATCCGTGCCATTGTGGGCCGCAGATTCAGAAAATCTACCCTTATAAATGCAGCATAAATGTGAGGTGAAGCCACTTCGCACCAATGTTACAGTCATCGTGTGAACGCCATCCTAATTAACACAAAAACTCGCTAGAAATATTTTTACACAAACAGAGAGGATATGGGAAGTTACCCAAATGGTTATTTATCCACGTGTGACCCTCAACAGTGAGTGGCAGCCTGATCCTATCCTCATCCACAGTACCCACACATGCCATCTCATTATACTCACTACCTTCTTATGATTGAAAAATGAGGAGTTAATTGTAATTTGTAACAACTACTTTATTTTAATATTTAAAATATTTAACCATAAATTATTTTTAACAGAATAACAGTAGCTCCCTAAATGCTGCAAAAAGTATAAATAATTTGTCAAAAAACTCAAGTGTCTCAGTGTAACTATCTGTTTTCACATGTCTTACCTTTGGGAATTTTGCACTGAACAGCGTATCCATTGCCAAGACCATTGAGCGTTGCTCTTCATAGCAAAGAAAACAGAACAAATTGTGAAATGTGATTTTTAAGTACATATTCTGCAACGCCATGAAACGAAAATGGAATTGAACTTATTTAATCAGCGTTAAGCAAGCGACCCTGGCCGTAGGTTTATTTTCAGGGCTATTTTAGAGTTGTTAAAGTTTCAGCTTTTTTGGCGGTGTCTTTTTTTGAGCAAGTTCATCACCTTTGCTAGTTTTCTGGATTGGCATGATGCCAACATCTCCCATGTCCTTTCCCATTAACAGCAGCAGGAGCAATGTGTTTTTCCCAGGCAGCATCCAAGATGGTTTCATTTATCTACAATCATCTGTAATAGGCATATTTTAAAAATAAAGGGAAACTGTAAGGATGGGTCCTCTGAGACCAAATCTACCCTCTTCTGTATTAGCTAATAACACCTTTACAGCACGTATGGGAAAAGGCAGAGCACAGGTAAGAGACTTAGGCAACCACCAGGATCATTATTGAACATACCATTGACATTTTGGAGCAGATGAGTCAGGGGTGCCTCTCAGTACAGTCCCAAGGTCTCCAAGATCATCATCACATGCTGCATACTAGAACCATAGAAAAGAAGGGGCCATTCGGCCCATCGTGTCCCCACTGGCTCGTAGAACAACCAGGTGCCCATTCTAATCCCACCTTCCAGCACCCAGTCTGTAGTCCCGCAGCTTACAGCACTTTAGGTGCAGGTCCAGGTACTTTTTAAAAGAGTTGAGGGTCCCTGCCTCTACCACCAATTCGAGCAGCGAATTTCATACACTGCAACTTTTCTATATAAAGAGACATAGCCGTTGAAGAGGTGGAAAGTTCAGAATCAATTCCAGAGCAGGTCAGAGACACTGACAATAAGGATGAGATGCAGAAGGGCTGATGCTGCAGGCACTCGTGTATGATGATTTAACCAAAAGACTGAGCTGTCCCTTTAAGGAACCCACCTGTTTACATGGAACCAAGAATTTGTGGTTCAAAGCACCTTCAGAAATACTATCCTTTGCACTTCAAGTGCCAGGAATGACCATCATTTGTAGTGCTGCTACCTTCTCCTATGCACTTAGAAATAACTTCTCTGGACAAGTTATTTGTTACCTTACTTTCTGTCATGTGCTAGTGATAACAATGAGTTTAATACTGTGCTACCTCTTCACGCTGGTGTGTTGCATGTGCCATCTTGCCATTGTAGAAGTAGTAAATGTGCTGGCTGGCTGCGGCTGGTAGGCTCTGCCCATTTTAAAGCACATCTACTATAACTTTCTTAGGGATGCTTAATGATCCTGATGTGACATTGCTCTGAGAGACACTAACATCATCCATGCCTGCTCTGAGCATTGTCTCTTGTTCGGCACTCCCTCAGCGGATCCACTGGTATCTGTAGGAGCTGACGTATGGGCAGCAATGAGGACTGTGGATCTGTGTCTCAAGGTTCCTTCAATCTGAATTCTCCAGATGTCTGAATTCTGCAGCCTCTTGTAGATTGGAGCTCAAGGCCTCTTAAATGATGACCTGAACATTTACAAGAGATATGCATTCGGTTTAGAACCTGTGCTACTGAGAGCTCTGTTGTAGATTCCCCTAGAGTGCCTTGTGCTCCATGGTAGACTACAGTGCAGACAGCTGCTCCATCCATAACCACACACATGCAGTTCATGGACATCTCTACACACCTAGCCAAATTTTGCAGAGTATTTTGCACAGCCTGAAGTGACTCCTGTCATTGATTCTGTTCAGACTGCTTAGAATCTTTATTTTACAACCTCTTGCACACTTTCTGGCGAGAATGGGAACCCTGTATTCTGAAGCAAATTGTTACGAATTTATCACAGCTCCGGCTAAGATTGGCTAACTCAGCACAGACCAAGATTGAATCTGGGACTTTCACAGTCTTCATAGATAGATAAGCCACCAAGTTTAGAATAGAGAAATTTGAGAAGAAACCAAATAGTTGTGACCTTAGCTTTGGTGGAAGATCACTTGCTAGTTAAATTGAGTGTAGTAATGTTGCACCGACAAAGTGTGAATGTGATTTTTTTTTAAAAAATCTATCAAAATGTGATTTTTCTCAGAAAGTTACACATTGATGGATGCAAAGCTTAATGATTTATGAAATCTTCTTGATATGCCTTTAATGGAGTGACTTCATAATAATTATATAAATTTGCACAATTGGACATAAAAGTCAGATGGAATTTGATGAATTATCCCCTGCAGGCTTCATATATCAATATAGACAAGTGGTTTCTGTCTGCAGGCCACAGATTATAGGTTTGTGTGGGTCTAATTATGTACAGCAAGAAAAAATGTAACAAAAAAATTACATTGCTTCTGAGTCAGTGGGAGAATTGTGGAAGGCAGTGCATGGTTAAGAAGAACTTAATGTCAATTGTAATGAAGAGTTCATGATCATTGGGCTGGAAATTACTTAAAAAAGAAATGTGAGCTCAACAGCACTCACCGTTGTTAGTGGTGAAATCGAAGAGTAAGTTCCAGCGTTCACACGTGCGCAGTCAAACGCGGAAATCTGGAACTTGCTCCACCTGGTTTGCCAGCGATAATACAACTTCGCATTAAAGGGATATCGCTGGCTGGAATCAACAGTATCAATGGACCAGTGTCAACTTGCTCTTCTGCCCAGCTGGAATGTAACTAATATCGCCACAAAACAGGTGCACTTAAAAATACCAAGTTTTAACTAAGTTTTAACTATGTCTTAATGACTGCCAAACAACTAAAAAAAAATTAAAATGTAGAGTCTCGTTACTCCTTATTTGATCGTTGAAAAAAATTTTTTTGAATTAAAACATTTTTAAAAATGTTTTACTTTATCATAGAATCATAGAAGTTTAGAACATGGAAACAGGCCCTTCGGCCCAACATGTCCATGTCGCCCAGTTTATACCACTAAGCTAGTCCCAATTGCCTGCACTTGGCCCATATCCCTCTATACCCATCTTACCCATGTAACTGTCCAAATGCTTTTTAAAAGACAAAATTGTACCCGCCTCTACTACTGCCTCTGGCAGCTCGTTCCAGACACTCACCACCCTTTGAGTGAAAAAATTGCCCCTCTGGACCCTTTTGTATCTCTCCCCTCTCACCTTAAATCTATGCCCCCTCGTTATAGACTCCCCTACCTTTGGGAAAAGATTTTGACTATCGACCTTATCTATGCCCCTCATTATTTTATAGACTTCTATAAGATCACCCCTAAACCTTCTACTCTCCAGGGAAAAAAGTCTCAGTCTATCCAACCTTTCCCTATAAGTCAAATCATCAAGTCCTGGTAGCATCCTAGTAAATCTTTTCTGCACTCTTTCTAGTTTAATAATATCCTTTCTATAATAGGGTGACCAGAACTGTACACAGTATTCCAAGTGTGGCCTTACTAATGTCTTGTACAACTTCTGTATTCAATGTTCTGACCAATGAAACCAAGCATGCTGAATGCCTTCTTCACCACCCTATCCACCTGTGACTCCACTTTCAAGGAGCTATGAACCTGTACTCCTAGATCTCTTTGTTCTATAACTCTCCCCAACGCCCTACCATTAACGGAGTAGGTCCTGGCCCGATTCGATCTACCAAAATGCATCACCTCACATTTATCTAAATTAAACTCCATCTGCCATTCATCGGCCCACTGGCCCAATTTATCAAGATCCCGTTGCAATCCTAGATAATCCCTTTTCCTTGTCTCTTATTTAATTTGGTTATTTCTTACCCTTTCTTTTTTTCGCTGTCTGTAACTGTTTTTATGACTGATTTTAATGTTGTACCTTTCACTTCCTGGATTTTACGTTCCAGCTTGAAGAAATTGCTCGCAGCTTGTCAAAAATGCTGCAATCTGATTGGTCGAGGGGAGAGAGTGATCCTTTCACTTCTCCCATGGGTCCTAGCTTCCCTGGAACTAACATTGGGCTCTTCTCCACTTCCTATTAGAGGAATTGCACCCAGTAAAGACCATGGTAAATTAGTGGGTTAGTATAAATCTATGGAGCAGCAAGCACTGTTGTTCGCCACTCTGAACAATTACTGGGCCAATGTTTAGTTGTTGAACCTATTAATCTTAGACTTTTACTGCAGTGACATTTGACTTTTCCTCATCACACTAATCCTGAAATGGCAGGTGATGGTAGGTTGGAGCTTCAGTGCACTGTGCTTCATGTCATAATTTCCCACACAATAACCATCAAAGGGAGGTGTCAAGTGGAGGCAGGGAAAGACAATAGGCTGCTATTGGACACTTGATTCAAATGTAAGGAATCTTACAACACCAGGTTATAGTCCAACAGTTTTATTTGAAAATCACAAGCTATCGGAGCTTACTTCCTTCGTCAGGTGAGTGAAGAACCTGACGAAGGAGGAAAGCTCCGAAAGCTTGTGATTTTCAAATAAAACTGTTGGATATAACCTGGTGTTGTAAGATTCCTTACATTTGTCCACCCCAGTCCATCACCGGCATCTCCACATCACAACTTGATTCAAAGCAGCATTGCCCCAAGGCCTGAGAACAGGTTTATTGTCTAGTTACTTTGCTTGGTGTGATGCCTGCTGCAAGGAAATCAATAGAGGGGAGAAAGAATAATGAAATACTTTAAAAGGGAGTTGTACCAGAGAAGCCCTTTTGTATCATGTTTCAGTCAGTTGTATTGTAACTACACTCATAATTTCTAAAATTATGTTGTTTCTGCTCAGATATTTCTAAACAATTTTACAACACCAAGTTATAGTCCAGCAATTTTATTTTAAATTCACAAGCTTTCGGAGATTTTCTCCTTCCTCAGGCAAATGTTTCCTCAGGCAAATGAGGAAGGAGAAAATCTCCGAAAGCTTGTGAATTTAAAATAAAATTGCTGGACTATAACTTGGTGTTGTAAAATTGTTTACAATTGTCAACCCCAGTCCATCACCGGCATCTCCACATCAGATATTTCTGAAGCAGGAAGTACTGGAGACCAAGGTGTCAATTTAATGTAGGACATGTAGGGCTGTTTCCTAGAATTGCTATTAATTATACCTCCCTTTTACTATCATCATGCTTCCTCATTGTTCTAAAGTAGAAAAACTGTCAGTGGACCAGTTAGATCCAGCACAATTGCCCCAGCAATCTATCATACATTTTCTTTATATTAGACATTTTCAACAAATATTATCTAGATATTCTGCGAGATTCTAATACAGACTGAAATGTGGATACCTAACCAGATTCAGTTAGTGGTTGCAGTTTAGCCAACTTAATTAGTTTTAGTTAGTAGTATAGTTTTGTGGTTTCAATCACAAATATCACAAACTCGCAAGGCTTCTTCGACAGCACCTCCCAAACCCACAACCTCTACCACCTAGAAGGACAAGGGCAGCAGGCACATGGGAACAACACCACTTGCATGTTCCCCTCCAAGTCACACACCATCCCGACTTGGAAATATATCGCCGTTCCTTCATCGTCGCTGGGTCAAAATCCTGGAACTCCCTACCTAACAGCACTGTGGGAGAATCTTCACCACACGGACTGTAGCGGTTCAAGAAGGTGGCTCACCACCACCTTCTCAAGGGCAATAAATGCTGGCCTTGCCAGTGATGCCCACATCCTATGAACGAATAAAAACAAACTGGAGGTGGCCCACCAATAGTGGAGGTGACAGATGTGGAGGAGGAGGCCATGGAAATAAGTCCGGGAGAGGGGTGAAGGTGAAAGTGAACATGGAAGTGGGAACTCCACTCAAAGTGCTCCCACGTCTTATCTGTTACCACCCTCCTCAACCAGTACCTGCAATGCTGCCTCCGCTCCCGATGGCCGAGTCTGCCCCTGCACGGGTGCAGGTGGTGCAGTCTTTGGCAGGGCCCTCACAGGCTCCAAAACCCAGAGGTCGTAGGCCAAGAGCACCTCAGCAGTCAGGGCAGGAACCTGAGCGACCTGCCACTACTTCTGCTGAAGCCACAGGGGATGCACCACATAGAAGTGGTAGAAAGAGAAAGGCTAAGCAATTGTAATTCACCAAGGGTATGCACAAGGGTGTTTGATGAGCTGTCATGTTGTTAATTTATATTCTTTTTTTGTTATGGCACATTAAATTTAATCATTATCACCATCACTGCCACGTCGTGGCCATTAGTGAGTCCCTTTTGTGAATTTGCCCTTTCATTTGCTTCATCATGAATGCCAAGACATTATGCCACCCAATGGGCGCGTGTGCAATGGATATAGGCGTGGTTGAAGGACTGTTTTATGCAAAGCAGCGGGGTGGAGGGTTGGGGGGGGTGGGGTTGGTAGTGGTGGTTGTTCCAGGCGGCCTGAGTATTTCAAAGTCTTGAATTTGCACATCACATTATGAGAACATGTTAGAGATGAGGGAATCCCAGGCATCACAGGCAGCAATGTGCACAGCTGCTCTGGCGATGGTTTCCCCATCTTCATTTTCCTCCTCCTCAGATGCACTGTGGAATAGATCCATTGCGACTCCCCCATCCTGATCTTGTCAGTTTTAGGAGCTCCAAAATGTAAATAAATTTGTCTGAACACAAGAATTCTCAGTCTCAACAAAGAAATCTCAGTCTAAACACAGAGAACTCCCAGCCAAATGTTTGTGTAAGAGAACTCAGTGCCCAGCTACAATACCTCACCTTTTATTGAGATGTGTCAATCATTGGTTTAAAGGGCCAAATGAGCTACGGCTTGAACTCGCCTCCGTTTCAATGGCGTGTTTCAGAAGCCACAGGAGACGTGTTCAGGAGTAGTTAAAACTGTTTTTGTTGCAGAATCCACAAAAAGTTAAGTATCTAAAGTGTTTCAACTATCTGAATTGGCCTTTTAAATATTGGCCCATCGGCTTTAAATGGGGACGGGACTTCTAAGTTTCTGTTGTGCGCATGCACCCTAACATGCCTGGGTTAAACCCGAAAGTGGGCACGTTGGAGCCAGGATGCGGTCCCGCTCCAAAAAGCTGCTACTTTAACCTCCTAGCTGCCCCTAACCCATCCGTTCTTGGGGGTTAAAATTACCCCCCAGATGTGGCTAATTGCATTTCTGGTTAGTAAATACAAAATGAGTAATAGAGCCTGTGGTCTCAATACTCAATCGCACAGTGTATACATTAACCTTTTTGGACATTTGTTGGTAAAACAGTAAGACAAAAAACAGAGTGTGCAAGTGTTTTTTGATTGTTGCAAGTGCTTTACTTCCTTGGTTACTGAATAATGGTAGATGTATGTTAAGTATACATACGTGTGAAGTACATTTACCTGTATTGTGAGTGTAGATAAGGCCTTTTCTGCTAAAATTAGTATATGTGGCTAAAACAGTTTTGCCATAGCCACTTCTGTGGTTAGTCAGCAATTGCTATTGGACAACACTGGGCTAGGGAAGGGAAAAAAATCAGTAAACAGAAGCAGGAATCCTAGCTATTGAGTGATTTTCCCCCCATCCTCAGCCCTGGTTTAAAAAGAATTGTGTGTGCGTGTGTATATAGAATCATAGAATGGTTACAGCACAGAAGGAGGCCATTCGGCCCATTGAGCCTGTGTTGGCTCTTTGTAAGAGCAATCCAGTTGGCCCCGCTCCCCTGCTCTTTCCCCGTAACCCTGCAAATTTTTTCTCTTCAAATATTTATCCAATTCCTTTTTGAAAGCTGGGATTGAAACTGCTTCCACCACCCTATCAGGCAACGCATTCCAGATCATAACTACTCGCTGCATAAAAAAGTCTTTCCTCATGTCGCTTTTGGTTCTTTTGTCAATCACCTTAAATCTGTGTCCTCTGGTTCTTGACCCTTCCGCCAACGAGAACAGTTTCTCTTTATTTACTTTATCTACATCTTTCATGAGCGCAGAATGACCTCGGTAGTTGAGTAACCTTCCAAAACTCACTGGATTAACATATGTAGAAACACAACTCAATCGAGGTACCATAGGATTGCTTGCACCCAAGGAGCTATATCCCAGCACAAGTAAGTCCCTTCAGGAGAGAAGAAAACTGGAGGGGGAGGTGGGGTGGGTATTTGGATGGGTATTTGGGAGGGACAAAACTTCCTTACAATCAAAATACCTTTTTCACTATAAGGTTTGCAAGAAATTTTAAAAACTGAATAGCATAAAGTACATCCAAATATTTGTTTCTCTTTTCTTTTTGGTAATATATTGAACCTTCAGTTAACACACTTCTGTCGTACACAAACAGTTGAGAACTATTTTTAGTTAAGACATATTGGGATAAGATTGTTGCTGTTCATTATTTATAGTGAAATTGTAAACATGGGAGTGGAAATTCCTTTAGGCGCATTTTCGAAACCTGAAATTAATGCTCAGCCAGGAGGCATGTAGCTGGCCCAAAATTGGGTTTTGGGTTAACATTATTTGGGTGAGCTGCCAGGACTTGTCGCACCTCCACAGGCAGCTCACCTATTTTATAAGGATGAATGTTGGTCCGCTTGCCTCACCGGCAGTGGCCCGAAGGTAAGTCCCAGGGGGAGAGAAGAACGGGAGGGGGATTGATCATGATCCAGTAGTGACCCTCAGGAATGCTGTGGAGTTGGGTGGGGCACTCCTGCTCCTCCTGGCTTCACATCAAACTTAATAAAATAACCTACCATTTTGGTGGCGGCTGCTTGCTAGGCTGCATCGACACCTGCAAAACCGAAGCAGAACAGACCCAACGCCTGCTCTGCTCAGCGCAGCCCAATTTCCTGAGGGGTCCTACAATTGGTGTTGGACCCTTCATTAGCATCTGCAAAGGCCTAACACCGGACGCCTGGAAAATGGCCTGACCATTATTGGGTTGGATGTCTTTCAGGCGCCACTGGGGCATTGGTACCCAAAATTGGACCTCGCACCTGCTTTACACCTGTAAAACAGGCGCAATAAGGTCCAATTCCAACCCATGTTCTTTATACATGTATTTCTGATTTTGCTATATGTAGTGAACAGCAGAATATTTCCCCTACTGTATTTGGTTAACATTCAGTTTTTTTTATTCGTTCATGGGATGTGGCCGTCGCTGACAAGGCCAGCGTTTATTGCCCCTCCCCAATTGCCCTCGAGAAGGTGGTGGTGAGCCACCTTCTTGAACCGCTGCAGTCCGTGTGGTGAAGGTTCTCCCACAGTGCTGTTAGGTAGGGAGTTCCAGGATTTTGAACCAGCGACGATGAAGGAACGGTGATATATTTCCAAATCGGGATGGTGTGTGACTTGGAGGGGAATGTGCAGATGGTGTTGTTCCCATGTGCCTGCTGCCCTTGTCCTTCTAGGTGGTAGAGGTCGTGGGGTTGGGAGGTGCTGTCGAAGAAGCCTTGGCGAGTTGCTGCAGTGCATCCTGTGGATGGCACACACCGCAGTCACTGTGCGCCAGTGGTGGAGGGAGTGAATGTTTAGGGTAGTGGATGGGATGCCAATCAAGTGGGCTGTTTTGTCCTGGATGGTGTGGAGCTTCTTGAGTGTTGTTGGAGCTGCACTCATCCAGGCAAGTGGAGAGTAGTCCATCACACTCCTGACTTGTGCCTTGTAGATGGTGGAAAGGCTTTGGAGAGTCAGGAGGTGAGTCACTCACCGCAGAATACCCAGCCTCTGACCTGCTCTCGTAGCCACAGTATTTATATGGCTGGTCCAGTTAAGTTTCTGGTCAATGGTGACCCCCAGGATGTTGATTGTGGGGGATTCGGCGATGGTAATGCTGTTGAATGTCAAGGGGAGGTGGTTAGACTCTCTCTTTTTGGAGATGGTCATTGCTTGGCACTTGTCTGGCACGAATGTTATTTGCCACTTATCAGTCCAAGCCTGGATGTTGTCCAGGTCTTGCTGCATGCGGGCTCGGACTGCTTCATTATCTGAGGGGTTGTGACTGGGAGTTGGTGCAAGGAAAGTTTAGAGGAATAATTGTTGACCCTTACATTTCTTAATGTGTAGACGTAGTAAAACACAAATTTATTATTGCTAAATCACTCTATGTCTTCACAAGTTTATACGTCAGTTGTGGCATGTCATTGATTGCCAATTTATTGGTGTGTGACTAAAGCAAAAACTATTCATGTAAATCTTTCATTGGATGTTTGGCCAGTTTCTATGGTTGAAGATGTGAAGTAACTCTAACCAATATTTCCCTTTCAAGTCATCCAAGCTTTGTTATTTTGTTTACTTCAATTACATTGTTTGGCTTTGTTACTGTAAAGAAAAGATTTTAGTGTTTGATGTCTGGGTTCTCTCGATGCCCCACCTTTTTTACATTTTCAAAGCAAACTTATTATTGAAAGTAAAAATGAAATATGATTTTCTTTTTACAATTTTACTCTTTAGTTCATATAATCCTGGTGTCATTACTGGCATTAACAATGGAAACAATGCATGAGTGAAACACAAGGAGAAATTGTAGCACTGGCTTCCCTGTGAACTAGGTTGTGGTTACATTGACGCAGTACAGCCTTCAGCTTGAAATATTTCAGCGCTTTTGTTACTACAGAAATTTATATCATCCTCTGTGTAAAGAAAGTTTTTCAATGCAATAATGTGTAGGCATTGGGCAGCTGTGTCACATTCCAATTGTTAGTCAATAGGAATGTGGATGAATTTGCTCTGCTAACTGATGCATTTGTTAGTTGTTTTATACATCTATGGACAGCACATTCGCTGATAATGCAGATGATGCCTCTGCTGGACTAGAAGGAAGTGCATTGATAACTTTTGTCTGCTAAGTAAATATGCAGATCGGCTGCAGGTGTCCTTGCAACAGATACTACAATTCATCAACTGGCTCCCTGCTGACCTGAAACTTGTGGAGCCAGTTCCCCATGGTTACTGCCAGGTAGGTGTCCCAGGGCCAGCAGATATGTTGGTGATTTTGTGATGGGTACATTCAATCCAGCTGTGTTGCCTTCTAATCGCCATGTTGTGTCCTATTTCATCTGGTACCACTTAAATGGGGTAACTAATGGTTCAAATTAACATGACATGGGGGAGCAAAAAAAAATGAGGTGGAAAAGCAGAAAAGAAAGCAAAAAAAGAAAAACAGAAAAACAGAAAAGTAACAAAGAATAGATCAGAAGGAGGAAGGATTAAAGAGAGTAAGAATTCCAAACAGACAGTGGCAGGTTTGAGTTGCACATACGTAAAAGCAAAAAGTATTCTGAGCCAGAAGTACAAATTACTTTTGGGGTGGGGGAAATAATGATATAATACCATTAACAGAAAGGTGACTTAGGCTAGGGCAGGACTGGCATCTAACATTTCTTATTACAAAAAAATTCAGAGGATAGAGTAGGAAAAAAAGGAGATGAGAATGGCAGTATTAATCCCATTGCAACAATGGAACATTAAGATGATATAGGAGGTGTTGAAAAAGATGCATCTGTTTAACTGGAGTTAAGTTGCAAGAAGACGGGAGGGTTACCAATATAATACTTCTGTTCAGGAAGGGAGAAAGAGCGTAATTGGATAGCTATGGTTGAATCAGTCTACCATTTGGGTATGTTTCTAGAGGCCATAATATGGGATAACATTAATACTCACACAAAATAAAGGAAATGCAGAGAATGTTGTGTATCTGGACTTTCAAAAGATGTTTGATAAGTTGTCATACAGGATGATTGTCGATAAAATTAAGACACTTGGGGGTGATTTTCACCTTCACTGCCTAGTCAGTAATCTGGCAGAGGAGATCATCTGCCCATTGTTGAACCCATGTGTTTTCATCCTGTTGAAATCAATAGGATGAAGGCAGGTGTTCTGCTCCACTAGATTACCGCCAAGGTGGTGAAGGTGAAAATTACCACCACAGTATTAAGATGAATGTGACAGCATAGGTGGAAAGTTGGCTAAAGGGCAGAAAATAGAGCATTGGTTAATTGATGTTTTTCAGACCGGATGCAGTCCAACCCCCCAGAGTTCAGTGTCCGAACAATTACTTTTCTCAATATAACTATAGAACACTAGACGTTTACAGCACAGAAGGAGACCAATTTGTCTATGCTGACTCTTTGCTAGAACATTCCAATCTAGTCCTCTGCCTTGCTCTCACATGGCTCTGTATCTTCCCTTGTTTCAAATATTTTTCCACTTTTCTCTTAAAAGATGAAATGATCTCTGCCTCAACTATTTTCTGTAACAATGCATTCTATGCTCCAACAACTGTACATAAAGAAATTTTTCCTAATTTCTCTCTCCACTCTTTTATTCATGACCTCTCATTACTGACTCCCCGAACAGAGGAAATAATCTTCCCCTATTCAATCTATCAAAATCCTTTTTTTGATATATATTAATGACTTAGGCTTGGTTGTACAGGGCACAATTTCAAAATTTGCAGATAACACAAAACTTGGAAGTGTAGTAAACAGTGAGGAGAATAGTAAAAACTTCAAGAGTATATAGACAGGCTGGTGGAATGGCGGATACATGGCAGTTGAAATTTAATTCAGAGATGTGCGAAGTGATACATTTTGGCAGGAAGAACGAGGAGAGGCAATATAAACTAAATGGTACAATTCTAAAGGGGGGTAACAGAGAGACCTGGCAGTTTAGGTGCACAAATCTTTGAAGGTGGCAGGACAGGTTGAGAAAGCAGTTAAAAAAGCATACGGGATCCTGGGCTTTACAAATAGAGGCATAGAGTACAAAAGCAAGGAAGTTATGTTGAACCTTTATAAAACACTGGTTTGGCCACAATTGGAGTATTGTGTCCAATTCTGGGCACCACACTTTAGGAAGGATGTGAAGGCCTTAGAGAGGGTGCAGAAAAGATTTACTGGAATGATTCCAGGGATGAGGGACTTCAGTTATGTGTATAGACTGGAGAAGCTGGGGTTAATCTCCTTAGAGCAGAGAAGGTTGAGAGGAGATTTGATAGAAGTGTTCAAAATCATGAGCGGCTTAGATAAAGTAAATAAAGAGAAACTGTTCCCATTGGCGGAAGGTTCAAGAACCAGAGGACACAGATTTAAGGTGATTGGCAAAAGAACCAAAGATGACATGAGGAAAATCTTTTTTATGCAGAGAGTACTTATGATCTGGAATGTGCTGTCTGAAAGGGTGGTGGAAGCAGATTCAATTGTGACTTTCAAAAAGGAATTGGATAAATACTTGAAGGGAAAAAATTTGCAGGGTTATGGGGAAAGAGCAAGGGAATGGGGCTAACTGGATTGCTCTTAAAAAAAAGCTGGCACAGGCTTGATGGGCTGAATGGCCTCCTTCTGTGCTGTAACCATTCTAGGATTCTATGGTCCATAATTTTAAAAACCTTTATTAAATCTCTTCATTTTCTCTGCTCTCTCCCCATAACTGGCATTATCCTGATGAAACTGAACTGTATGCTCTCTATGGCTTTAATGTCCTTCCTATAATAGGGTGCTTAGAACTGCACACATTACTCTAACTATGGCCTAACCAATTTTTTATACAAATTCATAATTACTTCTTTACTCAGATGTAATATGCCCCTATTTATAAAATCCAAAAAGCTGTTTGCCTTTTCTATGTCTTTATCTACCTGCACTTGCACTTTCAGCAAATTGTGTATCTCTCTGTTCATCCACATCCTTCAGTGTCTATCTTCCCTCCCAAAGTGTATTACATCAAACTTATATATGTGTAAATGATATGGACAGGTAAATGTTTAAAATCTACAGATGTCACAAAAATAAGGCGCATGTGAAGAGGACTGTATGCAACTTAAGAAAGACATAGGGGAGTTAGCATATTGGGCAGATAGATGTCAAGTGAAATTTAATTTGGAGAAATGCAGGTTGATACATTCTGGGAGGAAGAATAAGAAGAAACATATACTAAATGGGAAAGCTTTAAAAGTAGAAGAGCAAGAGGCTAAGGGGTTCAGATATATGAATTTCAAAAATGGCAAGATAATTTGATAAAGCTCTAAAAAAATCAGATGGGGTCCAAGGTTTTATAAAGCAGGGCATAGATTACAAAAGCTAAGCAGAAATATGAAATCTACACAAATCATTGGTCAGGCTGCAGCTACAATATTAGGGGAAACAGATGGACAGAAAATCCTGGGCAACACACCTGTGATTGCCTGATTTGTGCTGGCTGCGTGCAAGGCCCCTCATGTGGCATTAGACCTATGAAATTATGTCCAGTTTTAGATGCTCTGTTTTAGGAATGATGTCAAGGGCATGGACAGAGTACAGAAAAGATTTACAAATATTATACCAGGAATGGGAGGCTTTCATTATCAAATGAGTTTAGGGAAACTGGGGCTCTTTTCACTAGAACACAGAAGGTTAAGAGGAGCACCTATAGAGGAGTTCAAAAGTATGAGGAGTTTTATTAAGGTAAATAAGGAAAATCTATTTCTAGTGGTTGGTGATTATGTAATTAGAATTCATAAATTGAAGATTACCACCAAAAGGCGATCATAAATTTAGGTTGTGCTGTCAAATTTTAAAAAAACAAATGACATTTATTAACCTTCCCACAATGTTCTCCATATAAAGGATGAAATACACAAGGTGATATTTGTAATGTAAAATATGTTCTGAAATTCAGGCAGTGGGCATAAGTGGCACTGTCTGAATTTGTGTTGTAAATCATCATTATTCATTGCCTTATAGAAACAAAACAGTATAATTAAAATCCGTATTGCGTTATTAAAAAGGTATCGACAAGTTTTACAATCTCTTTCTAGTTTATCACCTCATGCACTTTTTACAGTCTAATTGTAAAATGAGTAATGGCAGTAGCACAGTTTTAGGAGCCAGCTGCAAGCATTGTTTGTTCACATCAATCAATGTACACATTTTAATGAAGATTTTACTGACAGCAAACAGATTGTAATGTGCCTGCCTGTCATCTCTGTTTCTATGTCTTGGACTCATTCAGTGTCTACTGAACAGATGTACCCTGCTCAGAGCCTCTGCTATTATAAAACTGATCTTGGTAGATGGCAAAGATGAACTTACTAATCTTCAAAATTACAAGTGATTCTTGGAATGCACATTGAAGGATTTTAGTACAATGGCAAATCATTGCGACATTTTAAATGTGGCTTTCATTGAAAAAAGTTCATTGCATAATTGTAACAAATTCATTTTAACCTTACATTCATCTTTGTAGAGAAACAATCATCTACTAGGTTGATTTATATTGAATGAAATCTGAAAACAAGTGTATTTTAAAAGTTAAAAACACAAAAGTCACAATAAATTAGGATGCTTGTCGGTTGATGAATTGATTTTAGTGCAGAAAGAAACAAAGAGCAACAGAATATGATTATACTTAAATCAGCAATGTGATGGAACCTTCTAGGGAGTATTCTATAACTAAAGACAAAAAAGATAAAATTTTGCCAGTATTATGAAAATCCATCATAGCCTTGAGATCACAGATTGGTATGCTTGATATCTATTACATCTAGTGGAAAAACAGGCATTTCATTGTGTACCATGCAGAAAGCTATCTGTGATACAGTGACATTTGCTTTGTGCTTTTGTTCTTATTCCTTGTCATTTAGAATATTGCTTTGGTGGAAGATTCTCTACAAAGGCATTACTCTGGTATAAATGTTAAAATCTAATTGTCTGAATTAGTTTAGTCAGAAGGTTTTACTGTGAAGTGACCCCTCTTCCAAAACAATTCTGAGAAAAAGTTGAGGAAGGATGCCAACACTTGCTTCAATCAAGTAGTCCCTGTTACTGAAATGCTATGAAGCAATAACCTATCAGCATAAATGACGTACTGTGGGAACTGAAGACAGAGCTAACTGATTGTAGGATAAGACCTCAGGACTCATCTTTCAATTGCGAGCCTAATCCTAGTTCCCTGGTACAGTACACGTACAAACATGCTATTGCAATTCTATCATTCATTCAACATATTGAGGAATACTGCCTTTAGAAAGAAGCCAGCTATATTATTTCAGTTCGGACTGAGAATAGAATATATAATAACATAAGAAATAGGAGCAGGGGTAGGCCATACGGCCCTTCGAGCCTGCTCTGCCATTCAATAAGGTCATGGCTGATCTTCAAACTCAACTCCACTTTCCTGCCCAATCCCCATATCCCTTGATTCCCTCAGAGTCCAAAAATCTATCGATCCCAGCCTTGAATATACTCAACAACTAAGCATCCACAGCCCTCTGGGGTAGAGAATTCCAAAGATTCACAACCCTCTGAGTGAAGAAATTTCTCTTCATCTCAGTCCTAAATGGCTGACCCCTTATCCTGAGACTATGCCCCCTAGTTCTAGACTCTCCAGCCAGGGGAAACAGCCTCTCAGCATCTAATCAACAGAGACGAAGAGCTCTGAGAGCAGTGGAGGTGGGAGCAGGGACCAGAGCGGCAGAGGCAAGTAAATAAAAGTTGGGGATTGAAGGCCTAAACTCACTTGGAGCAGCGGAGGCGGCAAATCTTCAGGATAAATTCAGTGGGATTGAAATAAAATCAAGGAGTGACGTCGCAGGGCAGCAGGTAGGCGATTGGCTGGCAGAAGGCCCGAGAGTAGAGCGCGAGTGGGAGGCAATAAAGTGGTGGGAGAAGGCCCAAGAGTAGAGTGAGAGAAGAGCGAGACTGGGAAGCAATAAAGTGGCGGGAGAAGGCCCGAGAGTAGAGCAAGAGAGGAGCGAGACTGGGAGGCAATAAAGTGGTGGGAGAAGGCCCGAGAGTAGAGTGAGAGAGGAGCGAGACTGGGAGGCAATAAAGTGATGGGAGAAGGCCTGAGAGTAGAGTGAGAGAAGAGCGAGGCTGAGAGGCAATGAAGTGATAGGAGAAGGCCCATGAGTAGAGCAAGAGAGGAGCGAGACTGGGAGGCAATAAAGTAACGGGAGAAGGCCCGCGAGTAGAGCGAGACTGGGAGGCAATAAAGTAACGGGAGAAGGCCTGAGAGTAGAGCGAGACTGGGAGGCAATAAAGTGGTGGGAGAAGGCCCGAGAGTAGAGTGAGAGTGGAGCGAGACTGGGAGGCAATAAAGTAACGGGAGAAGGCCCATGAGTAGAGCGAGAGAGGAGCGAGACTGGGAGGCAATAAAGTGATGGGAGAAGGCCCGAGAGTAGAGCAAGAGAGGAGCGAGACTGGGAGGCAATAAAGTAACGGGAGAAGGCCCGAGAGTAGAGTGAGAGTGGAGCGAGGCTGGGAGGCAATAAAGTAACGGGAGAAGGCCCATGAGTAGAGCGAGAGAGGAGCAAGACTGGGAGGCAATAAAGTGATGGGAGAAGGCCCATGAGTAGAGCGAGAGAGGAGCGAGGCTGGGAGGCAATAAAGTAACGGGAGAAGGCCCGAGAGTAGAGTGAGAGTGGAGCGAGGCTGGGAGGCAATAAGGTGGTGGGAGAAGGCCTGAGAGTAGAGCGAGACTGGGAGGCAATAAAGTAACGGGAGAAGGCCCGAGAGTAGAGTGAGAGTGGAGCGAGGCTGGGAGGCAATAAAGTAACGGGAGAAGGCCCGAGAGTAGAGTGAGAGTGGAGCGAGGCTGGGAGGCAATAAGGTGGTGGGAGAAGGCCTGAGAGTAGAGCGAGAGAGGAGCGAGACCGGGAGGCAATAAAGTGGCGGGAGAAGGCCCGAGAGTAGAGCGAGACTGGGAGGCAATAAATTAACGGGAGAAGGCCCGAGAGAGGAGCGAGACTGGGAGGCAATAAAGTGGTGGGAGAAGGCCTGAGAGTAGAGCGAGACTGGGAGGCAATAAAGCGGTGGGAGAAGGCCCGAGAGAGGAGCGAGACTGGGAGGCAATAAATTAACGGGAGAAGGCCCGAGAGAGGAGCGAGACTGGGAGGCAATAAAGCGGTGGGAGAAGGCCCGAGAGAGGAGCGAGACTGGGAGGCAATAAATTAACGGGAGAAGGCCCGAGAGAGGAGCGAGACTGGGAGGCAATAAAGTGGCGGGAGAAGGCCTGAGAGTAGAGCGAGACTGGGAGGCAATAAAGCGGTGGGAGAAGGCCCGAGAGTAGAGCGAGACTGGGAGGCAATAAAGCGGTGGGAGAAGGCCCGAGAGTAGAGCGAGAGAGAAACGAGACTGGGAGGCAATAAAGTGATGGGAGAAGGCCCGAGAGTAGAGTGAGAGAGAAACGAGACTGGGAGGCAATAAAGTGATGGGAGAAGGCCCGAGAGTAGAGCGAGAGAGGAGCGAGACCGGGAGGCAATAAAGCGGTGGGAGAAGGCCCGAGAGTAGAGCGAGACTGGGAGGCAATAAAGTGGTGGGAGAAGGCCTGAGAGTAGAGCGAGAGAGGAGCGAGACCGGGAGGCAATAAAGTGGCGGGAGAAGGCCCGAGAGTAGAGCGAGACTGGGAGGCAATAAATTAACGGGAGAAGGCCCGAGAGAGGAGCGAGACTGGGAGGCAATAAAGTGGTGGGAGAAGGCCTGAGAGTAGAGCGAGACTGGGAGGCAATAAAGCGGTGGGAGAAGGCCCGAGAGAGGAGCGAGACTGGGAGGCAATAAGGTGGTGGGAGAAGGCCTGAGAGTAGAGCGAGAGAGGAGCGAGGCTGGGAGGCAATAAGGTGGTGGGAGAAGGCCTGAGAGTAGAGCGAGAGAGGAGCGAGACCGGGAGGCAATAAAGTGGCGGGAGAAGGCCTGAGAGTAGAGCGAGACTGGGAGGCAATAAATTAACGGGAGAAGGCCCGAGAGAGGAGCGAGACTGGGAGGCAATAAAGTGGTGGGAGAAGGCCTGAGAGTAGAGCGAGACTGGGAGGCAATAAAGCGGTGGGAGAAGGCCCGAGAGAGGAGCGAGACTGGGAGGCAATAAATTAACGGGAGAAGGCCCGAGAGAGGAGCGAGACTGGGAGGCAATAAATTAACGGGAGAAGGCCCGAGAGAGGAGCGAGACTGGGAGGCAATAAATTAACGGGAGAAGGCCCGAGAGTAGAGCGAGACTGGGAGGCAATAAAGTGGTGGGAGAAGGCCTGAGAGTAGAGCGAGACTGGGAGGCAATAAAGTGGCGGGAGAAGGCCTGAGAGTAGAGCGAGACTGGGAGGCAATAAAGTGGCGGGAGAAGGCCTGAGAGTAGAGCGAGACTGGGAGGCAATAAAGCGGTGGGAGAAGGCCCGAGAGTAGAGCGAGAGAGAAACGAGACTGGGAGGCAATAAAGTGATGGGAGAAGGCCCGAGAGTAGAGCGAGAGAGAAACGAGACTGGGAGGCAATAAGGTGGCGGAAGAAGGCCTGAGAGTAGAGCGAGAGAGGAGCGAGACTGGGAGACAATAAAGTAACGGGAGAAGGCCCGAGAGTAGAGCGAGAGAGGAGCGAGACTAGGAGGCAACAAGATGGTGGGAGACACGCAGCTTACACAGTTGGAGTCCACAGGACAGCAGGAAGGTAATTTGTTGGTGAGTATTGGTGAGTATTACTTTCTTTTTCTCTCTAAGTTAGGGCAGGGGTTTAACTAAGAGCTTAAATCAATAACTTAGATTACATAAATGAGTTAGTTAATAAAACTAAGAATAACAAGAGATTAAAAATTCTAATAAAGTAAATAAATAAATTCTGGTTCGACAAGCGATGGCAGGACAGGTGGTGTGTCATAACTGCAGCATGTGGTAGTTGGTGGAAAGCAGCGAGATCCCCGGCAACCACATCTGCAGTAAGGGTCTGCAGCTCGAGGAACTTCGGCTCAGATTTGTTGGGCTGGAGTCCGAGCTCAGACATTACGATGCATCTGGGAGGAAGAGAGTTACCTGGACACTTTGATCCAGGAGGCAGTCACACCCCTTAGATTAGGTAATAGTTTAGAATCGTTCAGTGGTCAGGGACAGAAGGGTGTGACTGCGAGTCAGGCAGGCATTGGGACCCAGGATCTAGTGATGGAGGAGCCTCAGTCCTTGACCTTGTCCAACAGGCATGAAATACTTGCTACCTTTATAGATGAAAGCAAAGACTGAAGGGAAGATGGGCAAACTGACCACGGCACTGTGGCACAGTGGCTATTCAAGTGGGGGGAGTAAAAAGGAATGTGGTAGTCATTGGGGATAGTATAGTCAGGGGGATAGACACTGTTCTCTGCAGCCACGACTGAGAGTCCCAAAGGCTGTGATGCCTGTCCGGTGCTGGGTTAAGGACGTCTCCTCGCGGCTGGAAAAGAACTTGGAGCATGAGGGGAGGATCCAGTTGTCATGGTCCACATAGGAACCAATGACATAGGTAGAACTAAGAATGGGGTTCCGCTGAGACAATTTGAGGAGCTGGGTCTAAATTAATAAGCAGAACCTCAAAGGTAATAATCTCTGGATTACTACTGGAGCCACGTGCAAATTGGCATAGCGACAAACAGATCAGAGAGTTAAATGCATGGCTCAAAGAGTGGTGTGAGAGACAGCGATTTCGATTCATGGGGTACTGGCACCAGTACTGGGGAAAAAGGGAACTGTTCAGTTGGGACGGGCTCTGTTTAAACTGGGCTGGGCGAATCGAATAACTAGGACTGTAGATAGCGCTTTAAACTAAAAAGGGGGGGGAGGAGTCAGGTGAGGGAAAATTTCGAAATGTAATGAGAAAAGTCAAGGCAGCAGGATTTGGGTAAAGATAAGCAGAGTGTGGCAGGAAAGGACAGAGAGTTTACCAATAATAGAGCATCAACAAATAAGGTCAAAGCAGGAAAAAATGGTAAAAAGTCAAAATTAAAGACTCTTTATTTGAATGCATGAAGCATTCATAATAAGATATGTCGTGGAACCAACTAGGGAAAAGGCTATTTAAATGAAGTCAATTATATAGGTATGAGGAGCAAATAAGAACATAAGAAATAGGAGCAGGAGTAGGCCAATCGGCCCTTTGAGCCTGCTCCGCCATTTAATAAGATCATGGCAGATCTGATCCTAACCTAAATTGGCTAAAGTAGATTGGGAAATTAAATTACAAGGTATGTCGGTTGAAAAGCAATGGCAAACATTTAAAGAAATATTTCAATTTTCTCAACAAATATACATTCCATTGAGGAATAAAAATTCCACGGGAAAAGTGATCTAACTTTTCGTGGCTAACTGAAGAAGTTATTGATAGTATTAGATTAAAAGAAGTGGCCTATAATGTTGCTAAGAAGAGTGATGATGTGGAGATGCCGGTGATAGACTGGGGTGTACAAATGTAAGGAATCTTACAACACCAGGTTATAGTCCAACAGTTTTATTTGAAAATCACAAGCTTTCGGAGGCTTTCTCCTTCGTCAGGTGAGTGTCGGATTCATTGAAAATTACCGCATATATAGTCACAGAACAATGCCTGGTGATTACAGATAATCTTTCCAACTGCCCGTTATCAAGGCCATCAAATGAATTGAATAGTGTTCAGACAGAGAAACCTTAGATACCAGACAACTGAATATACTAAGAAGAGTAGGAAGCCTAATGATTGGGAGAGTTTTAGAAGCCAGCAAAGTATGACCAAAAAATTGATAAATAGGGAGAAAATAGAGTAGAATAGAAATTAGCAAGAAATATAAAAATGGATTGCAAGAGCTTCTACACGTATGTAAAAAGGAAGAGAGTAGCAAAAGTAAATGTTGGTCCCCTAGAGGTTGAGATAGGAGAAATTATAATGGGGTTTCAGGAAATGGCAGATGCGTTAAACAAATATTTTGTATCTGCTTTCACAGTAGAAGACACAAAAAGCAGACCAGAAATAATGGGGAACCAAGGGGCTAATGAGAGAGGCACTTAAAGTAATTATTATCAGTAGAGAAAAAGTACTTGAGAAAATAATGGGACTAAAAGCCAATAATTCCCCTGGACCTAATGGCCTACATCCGAGGGTTCTAAAAGAGGTGGCTGCAGAGATAGTGGCTGCATTGGTTATGAACTTCAAAAATTCCCTAGATTCTAGAATGGCCCCAGTGGATTGGAAGGTAGCAAATGTAACCCTGCTCTTCAAGAAAGGAGGGAGAGAGAAAACAGGGAACTACAGGCCAGTTAGCCTGACATCAGTCATCGGGAAAATGTTGGAATCCATTATTAAGGAAGTGGTAACAGGGCACTTAGAACCCTCGATGTAGGCCACCAGGTCCAGGGGATTTGTTGGCTTTTGGTCCCATTAATTTCTCTAGTACTTTTTCTTTATTAAAATTAATTACTTTAAGCTCCTCACTCTTGATAGACCCTTGGTTCCCCACTATTTCTGGAATGTTTTTTGTGTCCTCTACTGTGAAGACAGATACAAAATATTTGTTTAACGTCTCTGCCATTTCCTTATCCCCATTATAATTTCTCTTATCTCTGCCTCTAAGGGACCCACGTTTACTTTTGCTACTCTCTTCCTTTTTACATACTTGTAGAAGCTCTTACAATCTGTTTTCAGCTAAAAATGGCCATTTACATCATTGCTTCAGGGTTTCTACTGATCTTCCACTGAAGGTATGATGGGAGATCAGAAGAACCCCATGGAAATTTTCCCCCAGAGACATCATGGAGAGTAATTTTCACATTCACCACTTGAGCTGTAAACTGTGGAAGTGGATTGTCTGCCCATTATAGAGCTCAACCGATTTTCATTTCCATTGATTTCAACACTGGGGGGTGACACCCCTGGTTGCCGGTCTTCCCTGGTGTTGACCCTGTCCCAAATCCTGGGGACAGCGTAATTTACATAAAGGCACCTGTACAATATATGATGTTCCCTGGATATCAGCCCCACACAGTGGGTTGGAGGAGGAGGCAGTTCTGGCCAATGTTTGGAATTTTTGTAAAGAAAGAACTGTATGCAACTGATTGCCATTAGGAAATCAGCATTGGGGCCCCACTTTCGTGTTAAAATTGCAAGTACTTTCCATTGGCTGCAAGAAGAGCAAGAAGCGCTGGAACTGTTAGATTTTGTGGCAGATGACGTCATTCCACTAGTCCCACCTCTTTCAGTCACATCACGGCACACAAGAAACACCTGCCTCTTCCTATCAGAATTTTAGCTTGTGGGAAGAAAGGGGCGAAACGTGGTAGAACCAGGTCCTGCCCCAAATTCCACACCCTCCACCCAGCATACACCCTGGTACCTTCCTTTCCTGCCCAGGAATTTCAGGGCCACGGTGTTTAGGAATCAATTTAAAGATGTGTGTTGGTGAATACCACTTCACCTCGAGTAGTGATGCATATATTTAGAGGAATTCTAGAACACTGAGCAGTTACTGAAGGCAACCAGCAACTGCACAATTCAAGCAGTGAAAATTCCAATCATGCACATGAAAATGAATACTTTTAATACCTACAAATTATATATAGGGGTCTTTTTCTTAATTGAGAAACAAAGGTGAAGGGATAAGGCCCGTAGTGCAGGACACCACTCAGGTTGAAAAAGTAAAACAGAAGACCATTGGGAAGGTGTGTTTATGTGATACTATGCTCAAAGATTGGGGGAGGACAGAAGGGATTTTCCACTATTTTGAAGTCTTGGGAAAGAAAAGAGTGGGATACCGTGTGATAAATCTTAATTTCAACACTGTCATGATGAACATTAGTCAGAAGGAAATATAGAAAAGTTCAGAGGAGTGCTGATAAAATAGAGAGAGTTGAGAAACCTGGGGAGTTAGAGGTGAGAAAGGGATTACCTATCAAATGATAAGCTTTTTCTTTTATTATGTTCAGGAGTGCAGGAGGAGTGTTAAACGAAAAACAAACCTCCCAAATATGAAAACAGTATTCAAGTCTTGATTGTATTTGGGAGTTTATATACTAAGAATCGCAGGTGCATTAGGAAGCAGGTGGCAGATTTCAAATATTGTCTATCCATGTATTTATGGAATGCAGAGTGTGACAGGATTCTATAAAATTACACAGTGAACCAAGAAACTATAGAATACAGAGACAGTGCATTATTTGTACACATGCTGGTGACACCATGTGGGTGGTACTATGCCTGTCGTAAAATATTACAGTCCAGGCAGCTGTTTTTTTCTAGTTGATTAAGCAGTTCACCATTTGAAGAAGTAACCTTTGTATTTAGGATAAATTATGTAAAAGGTATAACTTTAATAATGCATTACATACAGTACAAAGCTAAAATTGGATGTGCATAATGAGGCTGTAACAGGCAGGACAGATTCTGATGACAGGATCCAGGAGAGCGATATTTGAGTGGTTTGTTAGCTCATTAGTATGCGTAGCCCATAACACCGTCACATTCATTTTTCTTATTGTATACGTTGTGTTCTCCTTCTTTGTGATTTTAATCTTACCTGTCTATGGTTATAGCTTCAGTGCACTAACCTTGCCATTATATTCTTTGAATAGCCTCTGCAAAGTTTATATGATGGGAAGAAGTTGTTTTCAGCTAAATAATACTGTGCCATTCACAGTGGAAATAATGATTGAGGTGTGCATTCAGATAGAAGGACATGACCTTGTAACTGTCATAATCCTAAAACTTTCCATTAAATAAAAAAGACATTTTCAGCAATCACCTTACTGGAAGTGAGAAAAGGATGCCAACAACTGTTATCTTATTCAACAACAGCATTCATTGTCACCACAGTGACCTTGAATTAATGCCTGAACACTCCACTTGTCAGCATACAAAGACTGTAGAATACGATGCTCATAGGCATTAATAGATCAACCTTAACACTGAAAATTGCTCTAATTTTTGTTCATATATCAGTTTAACCCTTTGAACCTTTCTCCATGCATAATCCTAAATGTAAATTTATACAAAATGCCCCCAATATGGGGAATAGCCAGTCATATTTGAACTGCTGTTGTTTTCCCTGGTTTGGTCATTCAGCCTTAGGTTACACATACGTCTATGGATGTAAAGCACATAACAGATGCTGTTCAATAAATACTTTAATAGATCTGTTTGAAGAAGTTGGTCAAAATTTTTTTTTTTAAATGAGCTTCAAGCACAACTTCACATCTGTGTTAATTCAATGCAGCACAAAAAATTCTCAATCCAACGTGTGTGTTCCTAATCTGCAGTATTGGCCTCAGGCCTGGTGCGGATGTTTATTTCCTCACATTACCACTTAGAAAAATAACCTGTAAGACATTGCCAAGCTTAGTATTATTGTAAGTAAAGTGTAACATTATTATAGGGCATTAGGAAATAGATTAGGTTCATTACATTTGTAAGTCTGCATGTCAAAAAAGTTAAATGTGTGTTTTGTTGTTTTCTCCTCTCCTGTTCAGGAGGTGGTTTCTCATGTGGTGTAGAGTTCCACTGGCACTGGCAACTCTCCAGCACCTTGCTCAAGAGTGCAACAAACTATTTGACTGGAGCAGTGGGATCCAGCATAGTCAAGCCTGTTCCTGTCCTCATCTGGCATCCATACAAATGCACTTTTCAACAGACTCGCTGGATAGCGACCTGAAGCAAGAGTTCTACTTAGTTCCCTCCCTCATTCGCAATGCAGGCTGATTGTAGCCTCTGCACAGACTTAGGATCAAATCTCCTTAGTTTGTACAGCATAATCACATGGGAGATTTACCCATTCAGCCAACTGGGAAGCCATGCATTTTTGTCCAATCCAGTACGTATTTAAGTTAGATTATAGATACTCAGTGCAACAGCGTTCTGCTCCCAAGGTCCTGTGCAGCTGTAGCAGTTACCTGTGTATAAGCCAATGTTACTCAGTGTTGAGCAAACAGGAGTTAAAATGACTGTGCCTGGAGCCAGGCAGATTTGTTTCTTGGCATTCAGAATGAACCACTTTTCAAAATAATCAGATTTATTTATGGTTTCAGTGCATTTGACATAGTAGTCCAATCTTTAATCTTTGTAATTGAAGCTGATTAATTGATGTTTCAATAATTAAAACATCAATTAATGTTGCTTAGTTGCACTTTCAATCATAAAACTCAAATCACTCTCTACTTAATTGATAAGAGGCAGAGAATTTAGAAAGAGCTTGTCAATTGGCTTCACGTCTGAACTGAAGAATGGCTTGGCTCTTTACGAACAAGGAAATTCTCCATTAGACTCTTGGGGGGGTCAATTTAACCCGCCTGTCGGGAAAATGACAGGATTGGGCGCAACGCTGGTTTTACACCCTGCCTAATTTTACTCTCCATTGCTCTCCAACCCTGTGGTTTTCCCACTCGGCTAGTTGGTTAAAATCACCCCCTTGGAGTCAGTTCCTGTTTGCTTCCCTGAGCTAATTTTTCATCAAATTCATTTTTATTTTTGTGATATCTGCAGTTTTTTAGCAGTGATTTTGAGGTGGTAGTCTCTAAGAACCCATTTTACTTCATTTATTGCTCGAAATCATGCCCAAAATGGGCAGTAATTCAGAGGAGAATCCAGCCCCAAGAATCTAATAGGAGTGAGTTTGATTTCTTTTAAGCTTTTGTCTTTTGTTGATTTTCTTACAAATTCTGCAGAATATTGCAATGTCAGTATGGAGATCTAAGTTTCACTTCTCACTTGGCATTGGTAAAACATCAACTCACATTTGTAATATGTTGCCCATTTCATAGAAATCAGAGGTTTGTGTTGGCAGCGAGACAAATTGAGAAAGGTGGATATTCACCACTGTTGCACTACCTTTACAGCCAGCCTACAACAGGTTTTTAATTGTTAAAAATACAAAAGACTCACTCAGCCTGCCAGCCATTCAACTTTTTAATTATTGGGAAAGGCTAACTATCTCATCAGCTTATTTAAGTTATTAAAGGTTTCACCAGCTGTTGTAGGCAGATAATCAGTGACTCATTCATGCCCAATGGGAGCAAGTAGTATTAGTACAGCTTCCCACTGACACTGCTGTTGAAAATGGAGGTGATATTGCACTGGTTAGTAGAGTGTAATTGGGGATAGATCTCAGTTCTATGTCTACTAGAGATTTTCTTCAGATCTAGTTAATTGACATACCGAAGGCAGCTATCTCAAGCAACTGATTTTGTTGGAAACAACTCAATGACTGCCCTCTATCCAATTCAGCATTTACAACTTGTATAAAGGTTTTTTCCCCTTCACTCTAGAAGGTGCTTAAATGGTTTAGTGCCATAATATGAAAGGAGGTGGGTTGGGGACACATACCACTGACATATTGACAGAAATCTTCCTCCCCCACCTCTGCAGAGAAGTCAGCCATTTGCCTCTTGACTACCCCGCCATATGTAATGATGACAGGGAAGCGGGGTCTGGAAAAATGGGTAATTTCCTTTCATTCTGCTTCAACTACCGCTGACGGCAGGCACCTCCAGGAGACGGGTGGTGGTAGATCCTGGAGCAACAGCCATAATGACGCTGCAGGATCTTTTTGGAAGAAGTAGTGGGAATCTTTCCTTCTCTTCTACCCACAGTCGTTAACCTTATATAGGCCATGGCTCAGCCTGAGGCCTAAAATAACATTTTGCAGTAGGTTTTTGAGACGCTTCTGCCCCTTTTAACTATGACTCCTCTCTCTCTGGTACTGCGGTCGGTGCCCCCGGTCAGCAGTGGCAGGCTTCTTCTGTGGCATGGATCCCACCGAGACTCTGCCTTGCATTTTTAGTGACCCTTGACCCAGGAAAATGGGTCAAAGTCATTGCAGAGTTGCCCCCCTGCAGACAGAAGTCCTGGAGGTGAGCCCGCCCTGCAGGAAAATTCAGCTCATGTATTTTCTACTGGGTAGGGATTAAGAGGGGGCCTCTGATTTATTTTCCCTCTCAAGTCCAGGAAACAAATAGCAGTGGCCTCATTTCGATTACAGCTGAGATCATCACAATGAGAAATCAAATCTGGGGTGGGGGTGAAATTGGCCTGGAGCAGTAGCGCAAAATGGGCAATAACGAATCTGGAGCCCATTTTACACCCCGCCTGATTTTCTTCAATGGAAAAGAGAATCAGACAGGGTGTAAAACAGGCTGCCAATTCACTATCACCCATTTTGTGCTACTGCCCAAGACCAATATCACTCCTTATGACCTTAGTATCACGACATACAGTGCAATTACCTACTGAGCTATCCGGGGAGTCTTGTGCATGCCCTGTTGATATCTTATCTTTCTGTGGAATTCACTAAAAAGGCACATGATGGGATGTGTGGAGAATGTCAAAGCTGTTTTAAAAAGTATAAAATCAATTAAATGCAGTATTCTGAAGACACTTATGCATTGTTAAGACAAAATATGTGATAATGCACTGACTTCTGCTTCGTTCTTTCATAGTTGGCTGACTACAATTGTCTGCACCCTCTTTGATTTGACTCAGCCTATTAGCTTGTTCTGAATAGAGTTGTGACATACCACAGTATTTTTCACATCATTTTTGCCTCATTTCTTGAACAGCACAATTATTCCCCTTTGTCAGTATTCAGGCAGCCTATCTTTACGCTGAATGCAATGATTTCACTGTCCTTAATTATTCTAGCACAATGAGCAGTCCAAATGTCTTCCCATTTTTTCATTTGGATTAGACAGCATCACATCAGAAATGCTGAGAACCATAAAAAGATCAAGGAACTTTGTTACACTACACTGTACTACATTTTTCTTGTCTTTTTATTAACAATATGGAAGGCTAAATTGCCAACAATTTTCTGTAATTTTCTGATGCAGAGGACCTTCAGCCCATTTCATCTCAGAATAACAAACCTAAGGGGGTATTTTAATCCCCACATCCAGCAGGAACAGTTTGGGCAGTGGGTTAAGATGATGAGGGGGTTCATCTGCGTTCCTGATACTCTCCACCATTTTAACTAGCCGAAAATCAGGCATGGGAAGGCTGCCTTCCCCTGAGGAGTGGGGGCCTAATTTAAATGGCAAATGATGTCAGACATTTTACCACATGGTCTCAAACCAGCAAAAGCTGGCAGCAGCCAGAATCCTGGCCTCAGGAGGCCCGAGTAAGTTCAGTTAAAAAAACATTTTTAAAGCTTCCCTTTGGGCCAGGAGGAGCAGGAGTGCAAAGAATTTTGAACTTACCTTTTTGGGCCTCTTCTGGCCCCAATTCACTGCTGCTTCCTGCTCAGACTTGCTAGTAAAAAGTGCAGCTGGGACTCGATATGCATTTATTAAAAAGGGCCCCGCTGGCTTTTAATGGGGGGCCTTGCTTCCTGCTCAGTGGAGTAGGTTAAATTAGCGGTAGGTCAACTCCCAGTAGCTCCAGGGCGGGTAAGTGAGCAGGGCGATTTTAACTGTCAACCCGCTCGATTTCTGCCAAGCATTTAGGGTTAAAATTGCCCCCAAATTTATAAAAGACCCTCGTGGGCTGAATGACAAACTTATGAAGCAGTTGTGCACTAAATTGACGTGCTTAGAAGGGACGATTTTTAACTCCCTCCACCTCCCTGAGAACAGGTGGAATGGGAGTTTAAATTGAGTGGTCCTTTTTCACACTTTGATAGTGGTGATTTTAATGCTGGGCAGTTGAGGAGCCCACCTTACACATGCAGACACCTCATTAATATATGCTAATTGGGGTCTCATCAGGGCAATTTTAATGTCCTTCTAGTGGAGCGACCGCCACAGTCGTTTCTGACCAGTGAAACCTGCTGGATACCCAAAGGTAAGAAAATAGCTTTTCTTTCTGGGGCTGGAGAAGCAGGATTGCTCCTTCCGACAAGGTCCTACAAGGAAAGTCTGCACCTCTGCCAGCCTTGGTTTCCCCCATTCCTACCTGCAGGACCCTGTCGGACCCCTTGCCAACGTCCACCCACCCTCCACGTCCCCCCCCACCCCCCACCGCCGACTGAGTGCCAGCAGGCAGCCTCTGGGTTGCTCGACCTTCACCTGCTAGCAGCCGAACAGTTGCCTCTTTATGCCCTTTTCGGGTGGGCAGCTGGCTGGCAGGATGTTAATGAGGCCCAGATGTTAAAATCAACCAGGAATCCCACAGAGATACCCAGGCATGAAATTCGGTGGCATCCCCTCCGGCTTTCTGGCTGGGAGTCAAACTCCACAGTGGAGTCTTTCCCACTTGGGCATTTGCATTCTATGTTAGGCTGGTTGAAGTCTCCCGTTAACTTCACAATTCCTCACATTTGCCATAGCTTTGCACACCCTCACTTAATCTATCTATGTCCCTCTGTTCCCTCCTATACAACCTACTATGCCTCCTAATTTAATGTAATCTGCAAGCTTGGATATACAACTCTCTATTCCTTCATCTTTCATCGATCACCTACTTCCCAACCAATTACCAACTCATGTCACAAGGTTACTTCCAATTCCATGGGCTTTCATTTTTGATAATCTCTTGTGCAGAACCTTATCAAGTGCCTTCTGGAAGTCCATATAGACAACATCCATTAACACGCCACTATTCACTATGCCAGTAACCCCCTAAAAAATTCAACTCGATTAGTCAGACATGACCTACCCTTCACAAATTCATGGTGACTCACTTTGATCAGCTCATACTTGTCCAAGTGCTGTCACTCTGTCCCTGATGATAGATTCCAATAACTTTCCCACAACAAATATTAAACTGACAGGTCTGTAGTTACCTGGGCCCTGATATTAACTTGGAGCCGGGAAGAGAGCAAGCGGGATGTTTATCGGAGGCGAAACCCGGAAGTGAGGTTCCCGGGTCGGATTCTGAGATCACAACATAATTGAAGGATTATATTTTTACCTCTGGGTTTCGTGTCTCCAAGCTGTGCAGCAAGAGTTATGCGCACCCGCAAGACGTGATCTGAAATCTACTATATAAAGGGCTAATGCAAAAATGGAATTTGGAGGAGAAAGGAGGAAGTGAAGCTATGGATTCACAGAGAGTAAGGCCAGTACCCAGATTCACCGATGCTTCCCTTGAAGTACTGCTGGGTGCAGTGAGGACCAGGAGGGAAATAATTTATCCCAGCAATGGGAGGAAGAAAGCTGGTTCTGCCACCAAGGTGGCGTGGCTGGAGGTGGCTGAGAAGGTGAACAGCAGGAGCATTGTGGCCCAGCCTTCGATGCAGTGCAGGAAGCAGTTTAATGACATAACCAGGTCAGGAAAAATTGAGTACATTTGCTGATTCACCCACATCCTGTGGTGTACAACATCCTTCCTTCTCACCCTGTCTTGCCAAGCGTACTCCATCACATCACTCCTCACACCCTCTGAGGTTTTAGCAGCACCTCCCCATGTATCCATCCACAACTGCCCCTCACACCAATCCATATGCAATGTGATGCATCTGTCAGATAGTCACCGTCACCTAATGCACTGCATCCATTGGGTGAATAAGTCACCTTCAGTCACTCACAGGTCTGTTCTTTCGCCCCTTGTAGAAGAGAATGCAAAATGCAAGGAAGAGGGAGAGGACTGAAGGTAACCATCCATAGATAGTGTAGCTCACTGATACAGAGGAGTACCCATGGAGATAAGTGGCACATCTGCATCTCTCTCAATCAGAGATGCAGAGACTGGGAATTCGCAGATGCCTAGTGACGGAATTTATACATGAAGTCTTTATTTCATCAACGATTGACTGACTGAACTGAGAGGAGTGATTATGGTCATTGGTAAGATTGTTACTTTGCCAGGACTAATTCATATCGCTTTCTTTTATCATCCAGGGCCTTCATACGTACAAGAAGAATCTGCAGAGATTCATGACAATGATTCTTCAGAAAACCTCATTCCTTCTGAGATTGCACTATCACAGGACGTACAGCCATGCACCAGCACAAATACTCGCACTTCGATGGGTCCTGTTACACAGTTAGTTGCGTTGTCACCTGGTGATTCACAACTCACAAGTGAGCACGAGCAGACACTGGTGGCAGGGGCAGCTGTGGAGTGTCTGTGCCAGAGGGCGCACTCCTCTCCAAGCTCTGCTCAGTTGGACACAAATACTGAACCCCAGAACCCATCGTTAAGAATGAGAATGTTTGAGGTATAGCTGCAATTTTGCAAGTTACTGAAAAGTGTGCCACGCGCACTCTCCACAATAGCGGACAGAATGGAGGAGTCCAATTCCAATATTGGGGGATTGATGTTGCAAGTAATTGCGAGAATATCTGCAATGGAGAGAATGGCCACCTCCATGGAGCTTCAAGCACGGCTCTCAAATGAGTCTATGCAGGGCATGATCGCGGCCATGCAGACTTTGGAAGCCAACATATCTGCCACCTTAAACAGGATGGCAGATACCTTATCCGTGGCCTTTCAATGCATCACTGATCTGCACCAAGCTGCTCACCAGCAGAGCGGTGGGAGTGATGCGGCGCTGGCCCAGGAGAGGGGTAATGGCAAAAGGGGACATTGAAGTGGGAACTCCACTCAAAGCACTCCCATGTCTCACCCGTTGCCCACCCCTCAACCAGTACCCGACATGCTCCCTCCTCTCTCGATGGCCGATTCTGCCCCTGCACAGGTGCAGGTGGAGCAGTCTTTGACTGGGCCCTCACAGGCTCCAACGCCCAGAGGTCGTTAGCCAAAAGCATCTCAGCAGTCAAGGCAGGGATCTGAGCAGCCTGCCTCTACCTCTGCTGAAGCCACAGGGGATGTACCACGTAGAAGTGGTCGGAAGCTTAAGAGAAAACAATTGTGATTTACCAAGGGTATGCAAATAGATGTTTGAAGAAATGTTATGTTGTGAAGTTTCATTTTTTTATATCGGTACATAAAATTTATTGATTAGCATCACTTCCACACTTTGCCCATTATTGCATCCCGAGCGCCAACTCGCCCTTTCATTTGCTTCATGATGAATGTCAACACAATACACTACCTATTGGGCAGATGTGCAATGGGTGTATGCATAGTTGAAGGACTGTTTTGTACAAAGGGAGGGGGTTGTTGGTGGTGGGAGTGGGCTGGAGTATTTTAATGTTTCATTTTCCCACTCTAACTAAGTGAATCTTTGAGATATGAGGGAATCCCTGGCATCCTGGGCAGCAATGTACATGGCTGGTCTAGCAACAGGTGCCCCATCTTACTATTGCTCATCGTCCTCCTCCTTCTCTTCTTCAATGCTGTCGTCATCAGAAGATGATTGCCGAGCACCTTGGTCATCCTCCACCTCTAATCCTCTCTGCTGCGCAATGTTGTGCAGGACACAGAACAACACTATGATTCTTGAAACCCTCGCTGGCAAGTACTGAAGGGCACCTCCAGACCTATCCAGGTACCTGAAGCACATCTTCAACAAGCCGATGGCTTGCTTGATGACACACCTGGTGGTCATGTGGCTCTGGTCGTAGCGCTCTTATGCCTCATTGGTGGGGTTCCTCACATGTGTCATGAGCCAAAATTGAAGGGGGTATCCCCTGTCTCCAACGAGCCAGCCCTGAAGTCTGTCTCCTGTTAAGAAGAGGAAGAAGTCTGGAATGTTGGACTGCCGCAGTATGACAGCATCATGTCAGCTGCCAGGGAATCTGGCACACACGTGCTGGTTGCACACCAGCTGTGCATTGAGGGGGTGAAATCCCTTGCGCTTGATAAAAACTTCTGGTTCATGAGGTGGTCCAGGATTGCCACATGAGAGCAATGATTGCACCCTGCACTTGTGGGAAGCCAGCCAGAGAGGCAAAACTGACTTCCCGCTCATTCTGGCTATTGTTGTCGCGGGGCAAGTTTACATAGGTGGACCCCCTGGCAAACAACCCATCCATTGCCTTCCTTATACTCTTAAGTTCAGCCGCCTGAGAGACCCTGGAAATGTCTCTGGTGGTGCACTGGTAGGAACCAGAGGCAAAGAAATTGAGGGCAGTGGCAATTTTTACAGCGACGGGCAATGTGTGGCCACTAGGTCCAGCAGGGAGTAGCTCTTCTTCATGGAGGCTGCAGATATCTGCGAACACCTGCCGGCTCAATCTAAGCCTGCGTTGGCACTGCTCTTAAGACAGGTCAAGGAAGCTCAACCTCTGTCTGTAGACCCTTTCATGTGGGTAGTGCCTCCTGCGACTTCAGACCCTGTTGCTCCCCTCTCTGCAGTTCTCCAGATCTTTGTTGCGCACCTCGCTCTTGTGCACCTGCAGATCCCAACACAGCACAACCTCGCTGCCATGGATGACAATTGTCTTCCTCCTCCAACGTCCTATCGAATTCATACATTGCACCCCCCCATCCTGATCTTGTCAGTTTGAAAGGCTCCAAAGTTTTGTAAATGCTGTATCAACACAAGAACTCTCTGCCAAACGTTTGCCAGAGGGAACTGAGCCACCAGCTGTAATCACTGAGGTTTTATTCAGATGGGGCAATCACAACTTTAAAAACCCGCATGAACAGTGGCACAATCTTGCCTCCGTTTCACTGGCGAGATTTATGAGCCCTGGGAAACCTGTGCTGGAGGCATTAAATTTAAAGGTCTGTGAAAATCAATTTAAAAAGACCTAATTAACGTCTCATAAGAGCTATCCAATTTGTCCCATTCCCCTGCTCTTTCCCCATAGCCCTGTTAATTCTTTTCCTTCAAGTTTTTGTCCAATTCTCTTTTGAAAGTTACTATTCCATGATTCTGTGATTCTATTGAATCTCCTTCCACTACCCTTTCAGACGGTGCATTCCAGATCATTACAACTCACTGCGTTAAAAAAACGTTTCCTCCTGTGGCCTCTGGCTCTTTTGCCAATCACCTTAAATCTGTGTCCTCTGGTTCCCGACCCTTCTTCCACTGGAAACAGTTTCTCCTTATTTACTCTATCAAAACCCTTCAGCAAGTAACGCTCTGATACACTTACAAGGGCCCCAATACCTACTCGGTGCCGAGAAGGGAGCTGCGGGGGTGGGGAGGATTTTCAGATGGGAAGCCTGGAAGTATGGGTTTCCCACACGTTGTGACGATTTTAACGGTAGGACGTTGTTTAAATATTTTCAACAGGTTTTGCGCCTGACAGCCAGCCAGATTGACAAACTGGTTGCCAGTCGGGATTTGGTTGGGGGGGTAGTCGGGGAGAGATCAGGGTCTTTGAGGTTTGGATGGGGGGGTCTTTGGGAAATGGATGGGGGGGCAATCGTGGGGGGATTGGGGTAAGTCGGATATTGTGGTGGGGGATGTTGGACAGTGTTGGGGGGGGATGTCAGAGATCGCGGGTGAGTCAGCAGTCGGAGATTGGGGGGAAGTGAGCAGTCAGAGATCGGGTGGGAGCGAGCAGTCGGAGATCGGGGGCGGAGTGATCTGTCAGAGATCGGTGTGGAATGAGCAGTCGGAGATCGGGGTGGGGGGGAGTGAGCAGTCGGAGATCGGGGGGAGGGGAGTGAGCAGTCGGAGATTGGGGGGAAGTGAGCAGTCGGAGATCGGATGGGCGAGTGAGCAGTTGGAGATCGGGGGGGAGTGAGCAGTCGGAGATCAGGGGGGAGTGAACAGTCGGAGATCAGGGGGGAGTGAGCAGTCGGAGATCGGGGGGGAGTGAGCAGTCGGAGATCAGGGGGGAGTGAGCAGTCGGAGATCAGGGGGGAGTGAACAGTCGAAGATCGGCGGGGGAGTGAGCAGTCGGAGATCAGGGGGGAGTGAGCAGTCGGAGATCGGGGGGGAGTGAGCAGTCAGAGATCAGGGGGGAGTGAGCAGTCGAAGATCGGCGGGGGAGTGAGCAGTCGGAGATCAGGGGGGAGTGAGTAGTTGAAGATCAGGGGGGAGTGAGTAGTTGAAGATCGGCGGGGGAGTGAGCAGTCGGAGATTGGGGGGAGTGTGAGCAGTCGGAGATTGGGGGGAGTGAACAGTCGGAGATCGCAGTGGGGAATGAGCAATCGGAGATCGGGGGGGGTTAATGAGCAGTCGGAGATCGCGGGGGTGTGAACAGTCAGAGATCACACGGGGGTAATCAGCAGTCGGAGATCGCGGGGGTGTGAACAGTCAGAGGTCACACGGCGGGAGTGAGCAGTCGGAGATCGCGGAGGGGTGGCAGGTGTCAGACATCATGTGGTCCAATTGTGGGGTGTGTAAAGAGGTTAGCTTGGGGGCTGGGGGAAACACTCCTGCTCCTCCTGGCCCACAAGCAGTGATTTAAACGCAGTTACCCCCTTCCCCCCTCCTTTTACCTGCCGGGATTCCTATGGCCTGGGAAACCCAGCCTCCATAGGTTAAAATAAAAATTTAGGTAAAATGGAGGTACGCAGCCTCCTTAAAAGATATCACTGATTGACCTGTCGCTTGAGAATGGGTTGATCGCCCGCCTCTTGACCTTCCTCCGACCTGTCTCCGTTAAAACCAGAAGTGGATGCTTTGGAGCCTGGTTATGGTCGTGCTTCAAATTTCTGCAATTTTTCCTTCCGACCACATCCACCCATTCTTGGGGGTTAAAACTCCCCCCGAAGTGTTTTGTAAAGCACTGTTTGAACAGTACTTTGGATCTAATATTTAATTCTAACCTTTAATAACCAGCTATGAATGTGTATCTACACATCAGAAGATGCCTTTTTAAAATAGCTCCATCCATTTCACAGACAAATGTAGTGTTGGTGTGCTGGCGGTTACTAGCAGATATCTGCAGATAGCTTGAAGGCTCCCCTTAAAGAAAACTTTGTCGCCCAACTTTTTAAATTAGTACATTGCACATTTGAGCTTCGTATTTCTGAAGAGTATGGGATAAAGAAGGAATGAAGATATTGCATGCCTAAAACCCTGTGGCATTTGCTATTAAACTGAGTGAGTAACCACAAAAGACTGCAGTGCTTCGAAGTAGGGTTTGTATTCATTGACCATTTTTAGTACACAACCTTAATATTCAACCTGCAGCTGTCAATCATACAGAATAGAGGAAAGGAAAGTAAGTCAATATTTGAGGAGGATGCGCTCTGCAACATATTATTCCCACCCAGTGAATTTACAGGCCACGTAAATCTTATGAGAATCTCAATGAGGAGACTGCGTGAGGAGAATTCATTTCACTGGAGAGGCTGTTGGAGAGTTGTGCCAGCTTCTGCATGAACAGATCATAGATATAAAATAGTCGCTAATAAATCCAATAGGGAATTCAGGAGAAACTCCTTTACCAAGAATGGTAAGAATGTGGAACGCACTACCACAAAGAGTCATTGAGGCAAATAGTATAGATGCATTTAAGGGGAAGCTAAATCATAGAATGGTTACAGTACGGAAGGAGGCCATTCGGCCTATCAAGTCCATGCCGGCTCTCTGCAAGAGCAATCCAGCTAGTCCCATTCCCCGCCCTTTCCCCGTAACCCTGCAAATTTTTTCCCTTCAAATTCTTATCCAATTCCTTTTTGAAAGCCACAATTGAATCTGCCTCCACCAACCCCTCGGGCAGTGCATTCCAGATCATAACCACTCGCTGTGTAAAAAAGCTTTTCCTCATGTCACCTTTGGTTCTTTTGCCAATCACCTTAAATCTATGTCCTTGACCCTTCCACCAATGGGAATAGTTTCTCTCTATCTGCTCTGTGTAGACCCTTCATGATATTGAATACCTCAATCAAACCTCCTTTCAACCGTTTCTGCACTAAGGAGAACAACCCCAGCTTCTCCAGTCTATCCACATAACTGAAGTCCCTCATCCTTGGAACCATTTTAGTAAATCTCTTTTTAGTGCACAACCTTAGTACCCAACCTAAATAAACACATGAAGGAGAAAGGAATAGAGGTAGATGAAATAGGGAGGGCGGAGGCTCGTGTGGAGCATAAACGCCGGCATAGACCAGTTGGGCCAAATATCCTGTTTCTGTGCTGTAGATTCGATGTAACTCGATTTAGGACCTGCAACCAAGATCATTTTCCTGGACATCTCTGCCTGTGGCTGTGAAAGTTGTTACCGTACTTCATTTTTATGTCACTGGCTCATTTCAAACATTCACGGCAGATTTTTTCAATATCACCCAGACTACCGCCCATACAGGTAGCTGACACCCTTTTTAGCAGAGCTGGGGAATTCATCCATTCTGGCATGACAGCAAGTTAGCAGCAAAATAGGGCCATCTAGTTTTATCATGTTGCTGGGTTCCCCAAAGTACAGGGTGCAATAAGTGGCACGCAGGTAGCATTGCAAGTTCCTACCATTAAACTGCTCAGCTTTCCTAACAGGAAGAGGTTCTACTTGCTAAATATGCAGATTGTATGTGACCAGATGCAAACAATCCACCATAAATATCCATGAAATTTGGTGTCCTGTCTCTGAAGCAAATTAAACCCTTCTTTGCAGCCTCTACTGGGAAGCTGGCACATCCTCACTCACTCCCCACTCCTCTAGCTTCTTTGTGCTCTGTGAATCGCCCAGTGCCACATCCTCACTTACACTATAAACTTCCCCCAGCTGAAGGTATCTGAGCTGGTGCATGTGAGCGAGAAAGCAACTGACACAGGGGTTGATATCAAGGAAGTTGAAGCAGAGGAACATGGGGTCATGTTCTGCTCCAGGGAACTTGTGAAGACTGATGGTCGTCAGATGACCATTTTGGAACTGTGTATCTGGCAAGCGGACATTGTACTTAGCTGAAGCCATCTAAATCACCACATGGTAATTAGAATCAGCTAATGCCAAAAATATTCAGAGCAGCTGTAACATTCATAGCTACAGGCAGGGTAGTTTTAGTTACACAGGAGACTATCAAGTCATCTGCTATCATTTGTCAGAGTTCAGTAATTGCCTGGACAGCCTCAAGTTCCTCAGACACTGCTCTTGCATTAGTCCCAGTTGTGATATTCAAGCCCTTCAGACCATTTCCCTTAGATTCAGTTTTTTGATACAGATCCAATTGACCCTGCTCTTCAGATGAAAGGATATTGGCAGCCTTAATAAGAGGAAAGGACATGTTTGTGCTTTTATTAAATTTGGTAATGAGTTTATAGATGATGTGCACAGGTATTGTAATGACTTGCACTTTAATTGGATATACCTCCACTTAATGAGCTATTGGCTGTGATACGTTTTTGGGTTCTTTTATTCTTCTTATTCTAGATATTTTTGGCTTCTGTGTTTCAGGCTACTCTTGTAGATAAACCCCAGCTTCCTACATCTTTGACAGTGCTTTCACCTGCCCTAATTTTTAGACGAGTTTCATAGCATGCTCAGGATAATGAACTGAGGGCGCTAAATTGGGCTGTGTAGCGCCCGTTGTTTTGGCACTACACAACCTTTTTGACATCCAAGATGGCGTCTTCGATGCAAATGCACGTTTCCTGCGTGATATGTGCCAGACGCCATCTTAGTATAGGAGTTAGCGCAGGTGCAGGTAACGAACGCTGGAATCATGTAAAATAGGGAGAAAATGGCTTCAATCAGTGTGCAACGCTGATTTAAAGTGATACATACCATTTTGGGACTTAACACTCAACCCAATGCACAGTCTTAAGCCCGACCATTTGAACGTGTCTTCGAGTGCGTGGAGGACCCCCCACCAGCGCTATTTAAAGGGACCATGCAGGATTTACAGGTTAGTGGCTGGATTATGGCTTCTGGCTGGCGAGATATTTGTAACTATTTGGAGGTCTCCTAGACTGCAATATTAGGACACAGGAACATAGCCTAACATTTAGAGCCAGGACGTGCAGGGGAGAAGTTAAGAAATGCTTCTACACGCAAAGGGTGGGAGACGTTTGGAACGCTCTTCTGCAAATGGCAGTTGATGCTAGCTCACTTGTGAATGTTAAATCTGAGATTGATAGATTTCTGTGAACCAAGGGTATTAAGGGATATGGGGCTAAGGCGGGTATATGGAGTTAGGTCACAGGTCCACCATGATCTCATTGAATGGCGGAACAGGCTCGAGGGGCTAAATGCCACTGCCACTTGCTGCCTTTTGATATGCGCCACCTTCTCTTGCAAGACAGCGTGACCTGTGTCTGGGTGATGTGTCCGTCACAGTTGAATAGCTGCCAGTATGTCTGGCCTGTGAGTTGTGGGTGGGCGGCTTGAAACAATGGTAATGTGTAAGGGTGAAAGGAAGCATCTGATTGGAAGAGTTAAGTACTGATGGAAAGAGTTTATTGGTATGTGGGGGATGGGAGGTGTAGTGTGTGGTGTAGTTGGTAGGAGACGCCACTTGACAGTTGACCTCACTCACCTTGACCACTCATGTCAAAGCATTGAACTTCTTCCTGCACTGCATCCATGTTCATGATGCTGTGCACCTGGCATTGACTTCGTCCCCCTCCTACCAACTGCACCACGCACTACACCCCCCATCCCCCACATCCCACAGCCTTTTGAGTATTTGTCTGGAGGGCCTCTTGCCCCTCCCCCCCCCCCCCCCCACTGCGGATATAGGATGTCCCTCCTTCTGTCCACCTCGTGCACCCAAGGTCTCTAGTGCATCAGCAGAGAACCTTGGTGCACGTACTCTTGCAGGCCTGATACCAACTCAGATCGGCAGATTGGTGAAGTCTGGCATGCAGATTGGAGGATGTAGGATTTAGTAGTGTGCAGCTTTTATTCAATGTTTTAACATAACTCATCAGCGTGTAAACATAGGGATGGGACCTGCATCTGTCTTTTACATGTGCAATGTCTGATCTCCATTCAGACTCCGTGCAGACAGTAGACTATTATTTTCATCAAATAACAGGTACCAGCTACCTTTAAGAGATTTCTAAGAAACATCCTCCCTTTAAGAGATTGCACTCCCTCTGGTGGTGGAAAGTGCAAATTGCATTGATTCCACGTGCAAGGCCTGGAAAGGAAGGCTGATTGCAGGTAAGTCCTCAGGTGGGACCAAACTTGCGTCCTGCTTGCGTTGGGTCCATCGGGTGTGGGGTAGTAGCGCAACGCACTAGCCCCGCCCGAAACGGTCCCTTATCCAATTTTTCCCCCTGAGAACCCTTTATAATGTATTTAATCTCTCAAAGCATCGCAGGAGAATGCTTCTGACTAGCTTTCACATGCTCACCAAAGTGACATCTGGAACATTAATATCAGCGCATGCCCTTGTTACTCCATCAAGAGACATAGGAATGTCAGTGAAGACTTACCAGAAAGTCAAAACACCAAATGAAAATCCGTCTCTTTATTAAGATCAAATAGTACTTTAAATATTCTGCTCTAGTATTTTGAGTGATAGTTTCACTCTGGCTAGTGTAATTGCAAAAAAAAAAATGCTAACGAGTCTCTTCTGGCACCGCTCCACAGGAAACGCTGCTTTACAATAATAGGTGCATGATGCCATGTAGCAAGCAATGTAGTATTCCAATCGCCTGAAATCCCGCTCCACCTGCCAGCCTCCAAGTCATTCCCGCCGGCTTCAGGCAGAAATCCCATTTAAATCATTGAAGCAGTGAGATAAATGACTGGATAATCTGTTGTAGTGGTGTTGGTTGAAGAATAAATGTTAGCCAGGAAACCAGAAGAACGCCCCTGGTCTTCCTCAAATAGCATCATGGGATCTTTTATGTCCACCTGAGAGGGCAGACGGGCCTTGGTTTAACATCTCATCTGAAAGATAGGACCCCTGACAGTGCAGCACTCCTTCATTACTGTACTAAATTGACAGCTTAGATTATGTGCTGAAGTTTTTGGATCGATGGATAAATAGAACAAATAAGGAAATGCACCAGACAGACTGTATCAGTTCACATGCAAATTTATGTATTTTCTAGGGCTGGTGCACACCCCAGACACCCTCCCATAAATACCCACTCCTACATTGGCTTGATTGCCACAATCCAGATTACAATCATAGAATCAGAGAATGGTTACAACACGGAAGGAGGCCATTCAGTCCGTCCCACTCCCCGGCCATATCCCCGTAGCCCTGCAAATATTTTCCCTTCAAGTACTTATCCAATTCCCTTTTGAAAGCCACGATTGAATCTGCCTCCACCACCCTTTCAGGCAGTGCATTCCAAATCATAACCACTCACTGTGTAAAAAAGTTTTACCTTGTGTCGCCTTTGGTTCTTTTGCCAATCATCTTAAATCTGTATCCTCTGGTTCTCGACCCTTCCGCCAATGGGAACGGTTTCTCCTTATTTATTTTTTCTAAACCCTTCATGATTTTGAACACTTCTATGTAATTTCCTCTCAGCCTTCTCTGCTCTAAGGAGAACAACCCCAACTTCTCCAGTCTATCCACATAACTGAAGTCTCTCATCCCTGGAATCATTCTTGTAAATCTCTTCTGCACCCTCTCTAAGGCCTTCACATCCTTCCTAACACGTGGTGCCCAGAATTGGACGCAATACTCCAGTTGTGACTGAATCAATGTTTTATAAAAGTTCATCATAACCTCCTTGCTTTTGTACTTTATGCCTCTATTTATAAAGCCCAGGATCCCGTATGCTTTTTTAACTGCTTTCTCAACCTGCCCTGCCACCTTCAATGATTTGTGCACTTATATCCCCAGATCTCTCTGTTCCTGCGCCCCTTTTAGAATTGTACCCTTTAGTTTATATTGCCTCTCCTCGATCTTCCTACTGAAATGTATCAATTCATACTTTTCTGCGTTGAATTTCATCTGCCACGTGTCTGCCCATTCCACCAGCCTGTCTATATCCTCTTGAAGTCTATCACTATCCTCCTTACTGTTCACTACACTTCCAAGTTTTGTGAGGTTGAGTGAGATGGAATATAATGGGAGGCCACACAGCAGCTCCTTCATGAGCATTGAACATTATTGAGTCAGTCCTCCATGGTTCTTCCCAGAAGACTGTACTGGATGACAGAGTGAACCACTCTTGAGCCCAGGTATGAACGAAACTTTGGTAAAACAACCATTCCAGTGATTTATATTCTCCCTGACTGTTAGCATTTCAAATCTTCCATTGTCATGAAATGATGGTGGAAGAATAATTTCTAGTTTAATCTGATACCCCATTTAATCTGATGCCCCATTTATGAGACATGTTTGCCACTGACAGTACTGCTGAAGTCCTCAGCAAATTCTATAGACTAAAGTTCTATAGAGTAATATTGGTGGTGCAATGGAAACTGGATGATTCAGCTGCCACCTGAACTGGTTGTTCGGAGGCACTGCTCAAAATTAAGTGGTGGATGCTTACTTAACTGCTGCTTAGCAACAGAAGATATGTACGAATGTGATGTACCCATAAAAATAGCATAAGTTGTCCAGCAGGGAAGTGGCACGCAATTGTCAATTGCTGCTGCTCTTCTGCTGCTAGCTGAATAGAATAAATATGATGTTATAGTACCAGTTCAGTGCCAGGAACAATTTAAACTTACTGCATTTCTCATCCCCCAGTAATCTGCAAACTTTTATCTTGGGTTTCCACTCCACCTTTTAAATGGGACGTTAAGAGCATCAGCAGCCTCTTCAGGAGAACAAACTATTGCAAGAGACTAAATATGAAAACTTGACGCTCTTCACATATATTGATGTATTGGAGTTCATTTTCCGAGCTTGCATTGCCAGTGAAGAGCCTCGTCCACTGGCAGCAAATCATCACCTTGATGGCCATGATTTTCTGTTTATTAAATTAATGGATGGCCAAAATTCGAAATATATGTGGCCAGTGGTGAGGCTCCTGCTGGTCATGGAAACTTGGAAAATTGTCCTTTGTATCTTAATCCTTCCCATGAAACACATTCAAAATTGACCAAGCCAGGTCTATGATATGATCATGTTACATTTCTGGTGCACTCTGTTGACTGAAAAACTGGCTTTCAAACCTAGTTTTAAATTATTTTTTTCAATTTGCCTTCTATCAAGTTTGATTTTGTAAAATGGGTTTAATATTATGCTAGTGAAACTACTCCTGACATATGAGTTATTTAACTACTGTATTATTAGTGTTTGCTTTAGTGCCACGTTGCATGAGCTGGAAACTATCAAAAAAAAAGACAAGCCCAGACAGGCTAGAATTTCCCTGTACCTTCTTTTGGTCTGAGGGTAATACCACGTAAATGATTACAATCTGTGAAATAAATGTTTCTAAGATAAATGTCTGCTGGAATTTTCTTTTTATATTTTTGTTCTCATCAATGAGACAATTAATTGGATAGATTATTATGTTGCCTTTCAGAGCTTACTGAGGAATATTTACTGGAATCATTGCATTATTCAGAGATAAGTCAGCTTCCTGCAATCTGTAACAGGGAGAAATCTCTAAGGGCTTAGCATGAGAATGAGGTCTTACATAAGGTTACTTCTGTACATAATTGACGTAACCAATTACGTGCAACCTTTAACCCAATTTCTATTACTGATGCTCTTCCTGAAGAGGAATGTTACACATTTGTGAATAAAATGCTAAGGATAGGCAATTTTTTCTAGAATCACATCAAAAGGAAGAAGCACAGAGTTGCCTGGTAGCCCAGTAAGACTGGAAGAAAATTGACAACTGGGTATAATCAAGTTTGAGTCTCTGTGAACCGCAAACACAAGAGACAGCACAATGTTATCTTTTAGTAGAAATATAAAGGCCATTTCCATGCTGTGTTGCATTGGTGGGATCTGCATTATCAATTGCTTGTTGTTCACCTAAAGCACTGAGTGCACTGTAATCTAGTGAAACAGTAACAGTGGAGCAAAGGATGAGCACACATGGTTTGCACTCCCCTCATTAAAGCTTTAAATAATGTTTGAGTTGTCTCGTCCCACCATAACCCGTTATCAGCACTTGCAAAGCACTAATGTCTTTCATCGCCTATCTAAAACAGCCACTGGCTAGAAAGCCTCATCAGCTAGTTTGAGGTTTTCAATCTTAACAGAAAGTTTGCTAATTAAGTAAGAAAAAAATTACAACCTTTAGTAGTAGTTTTGGCATCCATTTCGCTAGTCTATTGATTTGTCCCATTGTTTTTTGGGAACTGTTCTGTCATCTGTGGGTTTTATCAAGTGCAATTTCATGTGGCAATGCCACAATTCTCACCATGGGTGTACTGCTGAGTATAGCATTATGTTTACTGGCTCTGGAAGAGCATCTGAGGAGCTATAAGAGCATGCTGCTCTTACACCTTAGGCCAAGGGTATCCAACCTACAGCTCAAGGGCCACATGTGGACCCCATGCCCTGGCAATTCAACCCTTGAAACCCTTATAACATTTGTTGGCTTATCTTGTTTGAATGTTGTGGCCTGGAATTTTGGAAAGGCTTGTTTGTCTTATTTGTGGATAAATCCTAAATCAGAAAGCCAACATCTGTTCATATCAAAAACTGAAAATATATGCCAGCTAATGGAAACATGGATTTAAACTGAGGCTTAATGGTGCATCAGTTTGGTCAATGGTAGTACTCTTCCTTCTGAATCATAATCTGGTAAGATCAAGGCCCCACTTCAGTACATAATTTAGGCTGACACTACAATGCAGTACTGAGGGGATGCTGCAATGTCAGAGGTACCATCTTTCAGATAAGACATTAAACTGAGGCCCTGTCTTTCTGTTCAGGTGAATGCAAAATTCATCCCTCAACCAACACCATCAAATTCCATTGTCGGTCATTTATCTAATTTACTGTTTGTGGGACCTAGCTGTGTGTCATTTGGCTACTGTTGCTGAATATGCCACACATGACCCCAAGTGCAAATCCTGGACACCAGGTGATCAGTGCTGGAAGCATCGCAAAATATTTAAATGACCCCACCTTACATATTCAGGCAAGGATGGGTCAGTATGCTGGCAGTGTGCGTTATGCTCAACAGCAATGGTCTTGATAACGCTGTGAAAGGACCGCTATCATTCCCATAAGATATTTCAGGAATGAGAAAGGGTTATTTGGCCCAACAAGCCTGCTCGTTGTTTGATGGATTTCAATCCTACCTTCCTCTAATCTTATCACATCCACTAGTACTTTTTTTAAAATTGGGAAACCTAGGAGAATGAACAATGACCATATTGCAGAATACAGCCAAGATTGGAAGAGTAGGAGAGAAGTATGAATCAATCAGTGGTGATTGGTTGACCTCAAGTTCCAGTTGCAAAAGCATTTGAATTGTATGAGGAAATATCTAGTTGTTTCTTGAACACGTTTCCTCTATTAGACTCAATGGTCTTCATTGGCATTCAATCCACGGAGCTGATGATGGGTTCTTGTGCTACTGTGGCACGGATGCACATCAGTCATTAGTGAATCCAAACAATACTGACTGCTGTAGATTGGATCCCAGTCACAGCATTTGTTATAAAAGCTTAGAATCTTGGAAAAGAGGAGAGCTCTGCTGCAGAGGGCTGTAAAGTGGCCATGATTTCCATGGTGGTCTAAGGCTTAATCAGCTGGTCTTGCAATGCTGCACAGGTGCAGATTATGGACTCCACCACAGATGCCCCCAAACTGCATATGGTTGTTGGCATGCTTTCAAATGGTTAATAAAGTGCTGATGCTGAACTCTTTGTCAGTTGTGTGGAACATCACAGAACATCACAGCACTCTGGCCAAAAGAAAAGATTGTTCATATTTCACCAGAACACTTTGTATTTCTACAATAGGCACACTCTGAGGTTTGTAACCATGAGTTCAGCCAGCAGGTTGCAATTCCTCCAAGTCTATCTGCTTCTTCTCACTCATGTTCTGTGCTTCACCAAGGGCTTTCTTTTTTTTTCTTTTCTCTCCTGCAATTCACTAACTGATCCTTCTGAGTACATAAATCTGGGGTGGTACTTGCTCGGTAATGCTGGGTACTATAAGGTGCTTGGTTGAGGATGGAGGTTTGTTTCTACCACCTCCTTCTATTGGTCACTTGAAGGAATAGAAGGATATATTTTAGAATGCTAGCAGTATTGCACCCCCTGAAACAGAGCTTACATGGTAAAATATTCTAGCGTATAATGCTGCAGCACTGTAGTGAATGCCTTTGTGTGAGGGAGTGAGTATGTGAGTAAGTAAGAAGATAAAGAATGAAAAACGAAGGATGAGCTTGGGGGAAGCCACTGGCCTCACCCTCACCCAATCCTTTTATTGCCTCCAAGTTCAAACTTTCCAGGACCTTCTCCTCTTCGGTAGCCAAGGGTCTTAGATGAGGTGACCACCTTCTGATCTGTATGTGCTGCTATCAGTTATGTACTACTTTCTCCTGCTAGCAGATATAAAAGAGGCATATATTGGAATATGATAGAAAATGTATGTCACTTACGTACGCAGCCCAGCAACCACATTATGTGAGTCGATGAACAAGCAGCAATGCAAACAGTGTGCTTTGTATGTGTTGTTCATCAAACTTAATGGGAAACAGGGCAAATGCAGCAACATTGCTGAAATACAAAGTGTTTTGGTGAAATATGAATATTCTTTTCTATTGGCCAGAGTATTGTGCATTCCCCTCTGTGATGTTCCACAAAGCTGACAGATACACTGTAAGGTAGCATTGTACAATAATACAACGTGTGACCATATTTTCCCTGGCAACTTGCCTCAGAGCATCCAATTTCTTCGTATCTTTGTATCTTAACCCTTCCCATGATGTGAACAAGTTATTTTGTCTGACCAGGATCAGGCTACTGAAGTTGTAATTTGTCCTCCTGTAGTAGATCTTTGTTTGATCATTTGAAACACATCCAAAATTGACCTGCGCAGGTCTATGATATGATCATGTTACATCTCTGGTGCACTCTGTTGACTGAAAAACTGAATTTCAAACCTAGTGTTAAATTATTTTTTTCAATTGCCTTCTATCAAGTTTAATTTTATAAAATGGGCTTAATATTACAGTCATGAAGCTACTCCTGACATATGAGTTGTTTAATTACTGTATTATTAGTGTTTGCTTCAGTGTCATATTGCGTGAGCTGGAAACTGTAAAAAAAAGACTAGTCCGGACAGGCTAGAATTTCCCTGTACCTTCTGATAGTTTGAGGCTTTACTACTTAAATGATTACAATATGTGAAATAAATGTTCCAAAGATAATTGTCTGTTGGAATTTTCTTTTTAGATATTTTTCTCCTCAATGAGACAATTAATTGGATAGATTATTATGTTGCCTTTCACAGCTTACTGAAGAATATTTATTGCAATCACTGCATTATTAAGAGATAAGTCAACATCTTACAACCTATAAAAGGGAGAAATCTCCAAGGGCTTAGCTTGAGAATGAGGTCTTACATAAGGTTACTTCTATATATAATTGACTGGTAACCAATTATGTGCAACCTTTAACCCAATTTCTATTACCAATGCCCTTCTTGAAGAGGAATGTTATACATTTGTGAATAAAATGCTTTGGACAGGCAAATCTTTCTGGATCACATCAAAAGGAAGAAGTACAGAGTTGCCTGGCAAGAGTAAGACTGGAAGAAAATGAACAATTGGGTATAATCAAGTTCGAGTCTTTGTGAACTGCAAACATAAGAGACAGCACAATTTTATCTTTTAATAGGAATATAAAGGCCATTTCCATGCTGTGTTGCATTGGTGGGATCTGCATTATCAAATGCACAGGCCATAGGCTTGTTGTTCACCTAAAGCACTGAGTGCACGGTAATCTAGTGAAACAGTGTCAGTGGAGCAAAGGATGAGTGCACATGGTTTGCACTTCCTCATTAAATCTTTAAATAATGTTTGAGTTGTCTCGTCCCACCATAACCCGATATCAGCACTTGCAAAGCACTAATGTCTTTCATCGCCCATCTAAAACAGCTACTGGTTAGAAAGCCTCTTCAGTTATTTTGGGGGTTTCTATCTTAAAGGAGAGTTTGCAAATTAAGTAAGAAAAAAATTAGTCTTTAGTAGCAGTATTGGTATCCATTTCGCTAGTCTATTGATTTGTCTATTGATTGTTTTATTGGGAAACGTTCTGTCATCTGTGGGTTTTATCAAGTGCAATTTCATGTGACAATGCCATAATTCTCACCATGGATATACTGCTGGGAATAGCATTATATTTGCTGGCTCTGGAAGAGGAAGAAGAGCATCTGAGGAGGTATAAGAGCATGTTGCTCTTACACCTTAGGCCAAGTGTGTATCCAACCTGCAGCTCAAGGGCCACATGTGGCCCCATGCCGTGGCAATTCAACCCTTGAAATCCTGGTAACTCAGTCCTATTTGTGCTTATAAGAACATAAGAACATAAGAAATAGGAGCAGGAGTAGGCCATACGGCCCCTTGAGCTCGCTCCGCCATTCAATAAGATCATGGCTGATCTTCTACCTCAACTCCACTTTCCCGCCCGATCACCATATCAGAGACCAAAATTCTATCTATATCAGCCTTGAATATACTCAATGACGCAGCATCTACAGTCCTCTGGGGTAGAGAATTCCAAAGATTCACAACCCTCTGAGTGAAGAAATTCCACCTCATCCCAGTCTTAAATGACCCCTTAACCTGAGACCATGCCCCCTAGTTCTAGACTCTCCAGCCAGGGGAAACAGCCTCTCAGCATCTACCCTGTGAAGCCCTTTCAGAATCTTATATGTTTCAATTAAATTACCTCTCATTTTTCTAAACTCCAGAGAGTATAGGCCCATTCTACTCAATCTCTCCTCATAGGACAACCCTCTCATCCCAGGAACCAATCTAGTGAACCTTTGTGGCACCGCCTCCAAGGCAAGTATATCCTTCCTTAGATAAGGAGACCAAAACTGTATACAGTACTCCAGGTGAGATCTCACCAAAGTCCTGTACAGCTGTAGTAAGACTTCCTTACTCTTGTACTCCAGCCCCCTTGCAATAAAGGCCAACATGCCATTTGCCTTCCTAATTGCTTGCTGTACCTGCAAGCTAACTTTTTGTGTTTCTTGTATGAGGACACCCAAATCTCTCTGAACACCAACATTTAATAGTTTCTCATCATTTAAAAAATAAGCTGTTTTTCTATTCTCCCTACCAAAGTGAATAATCTCACAATTCCCTACATTATACTCCATGGATTTTAACTGCATTTATTGCCCCTGAGGTTTAATAGTGCACAAGCTTGGCTCAATGCTAGCACTCTTCCTTCTGAATCATAATCTTGTAGGATCAAGGCCCCACTTCAGTACATAATTTAGGCTGACACTACAGTGCAGTACTGGAGGGATGCTGCAGTGTCAGAGCTACTATCTTATAGATGAGACATTAAACTGAGGCCGTGTGTTCCTGTTCAGGTGAATGCAAAATTCATCCCTCAACCAACACCACCAAATTCCATTGTTGGTCATTTATCTAATTTACTGTTTGTGGAACCTTGCTGTGTGTCATTTGGCTACTGTTGCTGAATATGCCACACATGACCCCAAGTGCAGATCCTGGACACCAGGTGATCAGTGCTGGAAGCATCGCAAAATACTTAAATGACCCCACCTTGCATACCCAGGCAAGGATGGGTCAGTACGCTGGCAGTGTGCGTTATGCTTAAGAGCAATGGTCTTGATAACACTGTGACAGGACCGCTATTAGTCCCCTAGCATATTTCAGGAATTGGCCCAACAAGCCTGCTCGTTCTTTGATGGATCTCAACATTAGTTAATCCAAACAATACTGATTGGAGCCCAGTCACTGCATTTGTTATATAAGCTTAGAATCTTGGAAAAGGGAAGGGCTTTGCTGCTGAGGGCTGTGAAGTGTCCATGATCTCCGTGACGGTCTACAGCTCAATCAGCTGGTCTGCAGTGCTGCACAGGTGCAGATTATGGACTCCACCACAGATGCCTCCAAACTGCACATACTTGTTCGCACATTTTCAGATTGTTACATAAGGTGTTGATGCTGAACTATTTGTAGGCACACTCTATGAAGTTTGTAACCATGAGTTCAGCCAGCAGGTTGCAATTCCTCCAATTCTATCTGCTTCTTCCCATTTATACTCTGTGCCTCACCAAGTGCTCTCTCCTTTTTCTTTTTTTTCTTTTATTTTCTCTCCTGCAATTCACTAACTGATCCTTCCGAGTAGTTCTGAATCTATGCTGCACAGTTTTCCATTGCTTTTATATCCTTCCTATAATGGGGTGCCTAAAACTACAGAGTATAGTCCAACTGTGGTATAACTAAGATCTTATACAAGTTTAGTCATCACCTCTTTGCTTTTATATTCTGTACCTATAGATACAAAACAAAGGGTTTCATTTATGTTATTTCTGGCCTTATCTACTTGCAATGCCATTTTAATGACCAGTGTGTTTGTGCTCCAAGGTGTCTCTGCTAATTTACTCCATTTAAAATCTGACTATTTAAGGATTGTTTCCTTTCCCAATTCTTACTTCCAAATGTATCACTTCACACTTTTCTACATTGAACTGCATTTGCCTGTCCAAGCTATCCTCCTGCAGTTTTTTTACAATCCTTTTGTCATGCTCACAAATCAGAAAATGTCAATATTGTTGCCTCAGTTCCTAAGACTAGCTTAAATATGTATATAGTAAATACAAGCAGCTTCAATATAGACCCATGTGAAACAGCATTTACCATAATGCTCCAGTCCAAAAAACTGCCTTCATTTCCTATACTTTGCTTTCTTTCTATACTCCAATGATCTCGTTGTCCATGTGGTCACATACCCCTTAATTTGACATGCCAATATCTTTGCCATAATTCTCACATGGTACCTTACCAAATACTTTTTAAAATCCACATAAACTAAACCCATATAGAAGGCTGTTGGTTGTCAGCAGTTTTCTTTCACCAACAAACCAAGCAACATGGAGTTAAAACATAGAAGCTAATTCACAAAAGCAAACAAAGATAATAATCTTATAATCATACAGAGCAAACAAAGGTGAACATTTTATGGTTTAATCAAGGATAATCAGGGGTCTAAGTCATGGCTGAAAGAGTCTAACAAATAACAGCTTCAGAGTTCACTGACAATAGAATATGCCCTGCTGTGATCCCCACTGAGGGGCAACACTTCCCACAATGAAATGTGGGTAAAACATTTATCAGGCAAAGAGTATAATGTATCGTAGCATATCATAGTATGGTACAGCATAGAAGGAGGTCGTTCAACCCATCATGCCTGTGTCAGCTCTTTGAAAGAGCTATCCAATTAGTCACACTCACTCTTTCCCCATAACCCAGTATTTTTTTTTCTTTGAAGTATTTATCCAATTCCCTTTTGAAAGTTACTATTGAATCTGCTTCCACCACCTTTTCAGGTATTGCGTTCCAGATCATAACAACTCACTGCGTTAAAAAAATGTTTTGTCATGTCACCTCTGGTTCTTTTGCCAATCACCTTAAATCTGTGTCCTCTGGTTACTGACCCTTCTGCCACTGGAAACAGTTTCTCCTTATTTACTCTATCAAAACCATTCATGATTTTGAACACCTCTTTCAAATCTCCCCTTAACCTTCCCTACTCTAAGGAGAACAACCCCAGCTTCTCCAGTCTCTCCATATAACTGAAGTCCCTCATTCCTGGCACCATTCTAGTAAATATCTTCTGCACCCTCTCTAAGGTCTTGACATCCTTCCTAAAGTGTGGTGGTCCAGAATTGAACACAAAACTCTAGCTGAGACCTAACCAGTGTTTAATAATGGTTTAGCATAATTCCCTTGCTTTTGTACTCTATGCCTCTATTAATAAAACCCAGGATCCTGTATGCTTTTTTAACAGCCTTCTCAACTTGTCCTCCCACCTTCAAAGATTTGTGTACATATACCTCCTAGGTCTTTCTGTTCCTGCACTCCTTTTAAAATTGAATCATTTAGTTTATATTGCCTCTCCTCTTTCTTCCTACCAAAATGTGTCACTTCTCACTTCTCTGTGTTAAATTTCATCTGCCATGTGTTTGTCCATTTCACCAGTCTATCTACGTCCTCCTGAAGTCTGTTGCTACCTCCACATGTTTACTACATTTCTGAGTTTCGTGTAGTCTGCAATTATATCATGTATACCCAAGTCCAGGTCATTAATATATATCAAAAAGACCAAGGGCTCAATTTTCAAATGCAGCTGGGAAGGGGGCGGGAGGGTCAATTTAAGGTTGGGAAACCCATTAGTACAGGTGTCCCGGATGTCCTTACAATTTTGACGAAAGGACATGTTTTTTTTTGTCAGTTTCCCCTTCGACTGACCGGCTGATTGACAGGCTGGTCTCGGTCGGTCAGGAGGCCAGCCAGGGAGAGGACATCTGCAGGTAGGTCTGCAGGCAGGTAAGTCGTTGTTTGCATGGATGGGGGGTGGGGGCATGGGTGGGCACTGGGCACGGGGGAGCAATGTCATAGGTGGGCAAGGGGCACAGGTGGACATAGGTGGGCATAGGTGGGCACGGGGGTCACGAGTCATGGGGGATGGGATCAGGGTCAGTCACGGGGGGTGGGATCGGGGGGTCATCGCGGGGGTCTGCGGTCGTTGAGGGGGAGTGTCGGGGGTCGGAGGATCGGGGTCGGAGGATCGGGGTCAGGGGTTGGAGGATTGGGGTCAAAGGATCGGGTCAGGGTCGGAGGATCGGGGTCGGATGTTCGGGGTTGGGGTCGGGGGCGAGGATCGGGGTCAGGGTCGGATGATCAGGATCAGGGTCAGGGGGGGAGGATTGGGGTTGAGGGGTCGGGGTTGGGGGTCCGCAATTGGGGGGGTCAACAATCGGGGGGGGGGATCCACGATCTAGGTTGGTGGGGGGTCGGTGCAGGTTGGCTTGTTGGGACTGGGGGAAGCACTCCTGCTCCTCTGGGCCCACAAGCTGTGCCTATCTAGGCACTTACCTGCAGTCTCGGGCCTTCTCACCTCCTTTCATGAGGCGTAAAACAGAAGGCCCAGGAATCCCGGTCCCCCAGGATTAAAATCAGGAATTAGTTAAAAACGGAGGCCTGAAGCCTCCTTGAAAGGTTTTAAGGCCCGACCCACCTCCTCGGAGCAAGTTGGCCTCCTGCCCCTTGTCCCTCCCCCGTGAAAACCAGAAATGGGCGGGTTGGAAGCAGGTTGGGGGCAGGTCTGAAATGGTGGCAATTTTCAATGTCCACCCCTGCCCCCAACCCACTCATTTTTACTTTTAAAATCGAGCCCCAGTTGTCTGAATACGGACGCCTGGGGAACACGACTGTATACTTCCCTCCAGTCTAAAACAACGTTCACCACTACTCTCTGCTTTCTATCCCTTAGCCAATTTTCTATCCATGCTGCCATTTTCCCTTTAATCCCATAGGCTTTAATTTTGCTAACAAGTCTATTATGTGGTACTTTATCAAATGCCTTTTTGAAGTCCATATACATAACATCAACCGCACTACCCTCATCAATCCTCTCTGTTACTTCATCAAAGAACTCAATCAAGTTAGTCAAACATGATTTTCCTTTAACAAATCTGTGCTGACTCTCATTTATTAGCCCATACTTTTCCAAGTGACAATTAATTTTGTCCCGGATCTTTAAGAGTTTCCCCACCACTGACATTAAACTGACTGGCCTGTAATTGCCGGGTTTATCCCTTTCCCCTTTTTTGAATAGGGGTGCAACATTTGCAATCCTTCAGTCCTCTGGCGCCAATTGTGGCCAGAGCCTCTACAATTTCCACCCTTACTTCCCTCAGTAACCCAGGATGCATCTCTGGACTGGTTGACTTTTCTACTTTGAGTACTGCCAACCTTTAAATACCTACTCTTTATCTATTTTTTTCCTCTCTAATATCACTACTATTTCCTCCTTTACTGCTACAATGGCAACATCCTCTTCTCAAGTGAAGACCGATGTGAAGTATTCATTTCTTACCTCAGCCAGACCCAATGCCTCCACAAGAAGATCTCCTTTTTTGTCTCTAATCGGCTCCACCCTTCCTTTGCCTACCCTTTTACTCTTCATATGTTTATAGAAGACTTTTCGATTCCCTTTTATGTTAGCCACTAATTTATTCTCATATTCTCGTTTTGCCCCACTTATTTCCTTTTTTAGATCTCCTCTGTACTTTCTGTATTCAGCTTGGTTCTCTATTTTATTATGAACCTTACATTTATCATAAGCCTCCTTTTTCTGATTCATTTTAATCTCTTTATCTTTCGTCATCCAGGGAGCTCTAGCTTTGGATGCCCTTCCTTTCCCCTCATGGGATGTGTTACTCTGTACCCAAACCATCTTCTCCTTGACGGCCTCCCATTGTTCAATTACAGTTTTGCCTAACAATTTCTGATTCCTACCCACCTGGGCAAGATGCCTTTTTAACTCACTGAAATTAGCTCTCCTCCATTTAAGTATTTTTATGCTTGGTTGTTTCTTGTCTTTTGCAATAGCTATTCTAAACCTGATGATATTATGAACACTGTTCCCCAAATGCTTCCCACTGAAACATGCTCCACTTGCCCCATTTCATTCCCAGAACTAGATCCAGCACTGTTTCATTCCTCATTGGGCTGGAAACAAATTGATCAAGGAAGTTCTTTTGAACACATTTCAGGATTTTCTCCCCCTCTTTGCCCTTTGTGCTGTACTATCCATGTTTATATTGGGATAATTGAAGTCCCCCATTATCACTACTCGATAATTCTTGCACCCTTTTGTAATTTGCCTGTAAATTTATTCCTCTATCTCCTTCCCACTGTTTGGTGGCCTATAATATACACCCAGTAGTGTAATAGCTCCTCTAGTGTTCCTTAATTCTAACCAAATAGATTCTGTCTTTGACCCCTCAACTTCATCATCCCTTTCCAGTGCTATAATAGTTTATTTGATCAATAATGCTTTCCCACCCCCCCTTTCTTTCCTTCTCTATCTTTCCTGAATACCTTGTTGCCAGGAATATTAAATTCTCAATCCTCCCCTTCTTTGATCCAGGTCTCTGTTATTGCCACTATATCATAGTCTCACGTGGCGACTTGAGCCTGCAGCTCACCAACCTTGTTTATCACACTACGTGCATTTACGCACGTGCACTCCAAACTCATCTTAGATTGTCTCGCATCTTCCCCCTGTCTGATCCCTTCTATTTCTGAACTATTCTTTAATCTCATGCTATTTACTTCTCCCAGTCCTCTGTGCACCTTGTTTCTCCTCTCTAACGTTTCATTGTATGCCCTCTGTTTGGAACTTGAGAGACTTTTCTGACAGCAACCATGATCAGATACCTTCTGTGCACACCAAGACCTTCCAAGAGGATATGAATAGGGCAACAAACTAACAGCACCTTTTCGGTCAGGACATTTGCTATTTCCCTGTCTCTGCCAAACCCCAAGGAGTACATTCACTTCTCCTGACCTCCAAATACTGCATGGATCCCAGCATGTGCACAACCATATCAACAACTCTAAATGAACCAATGTATTCTCCTGTAAATAGTGTATGACCAAACTGCACAATGGTTTCACAAAATATAAGCATATATTCTTTTTTTGACAAATGAAAATTTTGTGAACAGGACCTGTGTTCGGAATTGCATATCTGTATCTCACTGGTCACTATAACTCTCCTAAATCATTTAATTTTGTTACGTTAAAAATAAAAAGTGGAATGCTAAACGCCCAGAATCCTAGCAAGCAATTATTAATTTAATCAATCTGTCTACCACATTCTCCATAAGGAGTTCAGTACTCCCTTTATTCTGATATTGTAGCAAAGAGGCTGGTACAAATTAGCATGAATAGTCTCCAGCAAAGCATTTGCTGTTTTTACGTTAGCATGCTTATGAGAAAATGCCTGACTCCCTAGGAACTGACAAGGCATGGCAGTGAAAAGCAAAACTGTACTTTGATCCTGGGAAATACAAGTCTAGTTTTGTTGTGCATCAGGACTATTTGCATAATGTAAACTTTCCAACTCATTCAGATAGTATCAGTTCCCTCACATGCCATTTGCATATGTTTGAATTGCTCCTCTCTGCCTCATGCTGAAGCTCTTCTTTCATTTCCATGGAACTTTGATTTGAAGCCAGTGAATAGTTGGATGACTTTCAGGCACAGACGCTGGTGGCATTCAAGGAGTCCAAATGTGTAACACCACCTATTTCTGAATTGGGGTGGGGAAGAAAAAAGTTTTAAAATTATAAAAATTTAACAGTTTAAATGTTAACAGTTTTAACGTTTTCAACATTCGTACTCAATTGCATTTCTAAATTTGATCATTAGAATTACTTTTACCCTTTTACATTCCCCTTCAGAGATCAGAAAAAATGTGACATGGTAGCAGTTTAGACTATAATACAGTTGGGAGCAGTGTAATTAAAAAATGGTGGTGGAAAACAAGTCTGCACAAGTTCTGCAAAGATCTTTATCTAAAACATTCCAATATCTAACTTGTCCTTTTCAAATTCTCTAGAAATACGGGGAAAAAAATGGGCACATAGTGGATGGAGCAATAGGGTTGCTCATCCGATGATGTTGGCGTGAGGCACAAACTCTATTGAGGTTCATGCCTTGTTTAAGTTTGATGGGCGAGCGGTCAGCGCAAATAGTGTTGGTAATTGGACAGCTCACCCTCTGGGGGAGGGATTTTAGATGCTCGGAAATCAGTTCCTGGTGGCCTGCACCTCTTAAAAAGGAGGTTCAGTCCTTATTGTAGAACTCAACTGAAGTCTGCTTCTGGACTGGAAGGCAAAAAGTATTGATTTGGGAAAGCACCAATATTCTCTGATAATGCCCTGGAGGCTTTAGTTGAGGAAGTAAGGAGGAGGAAAAATATCCTATTTAGGAACATTTAAAACATAGGAACATAACAAAAGGAATGGGCCATTCAGCCTCTTGAGCCTGATCCGCTATTTAAATAGATCATTGCTGATCTGTACCACAACTCCATTTACCCATATTTGTTCCATATCTCTTCATACTCTTACCTAACAAAAATCAATCAATCTCAGTCTTGAAAATTTCAATTGAGCCAGCAGCCACAAACTTTCAGAGGACCGAGTTCAAAAACAAACATTCCTTTAATTGCAAGCCAAGGGGAGTTCAGGGTTGTGTGCATGAGGATAAGGCTTTCAGTTAAGGAGTGTGTGACAATTGTGATGGTAGGGGTGAAGTGAATGATGTAGGAGTGTGAAGATGTTAGAGTGGAGGAAGGTGTTTTGGGATTGTGCAAGGTAGTTGGTGTGCTGTAGGTGCCTTTACCCAGAGTGTAGTGTAGAGGTTTAGTAGTGTGAGTGTTGCTTTAAGAGGGTGAAGAGTGGTGCCCAGGGTGGGCAGGGAGGAAATGGAGAGTGTGGTGACATACTACCATTACCTACCCTCGTGAAGCGCTTTGACTTCTTTCTGCACTGTTGATCACTCTGGAATGTGAGGGAGTGCCAGCTCCCTGTAGGCAGCATGGCTGATGCTGGCATCCAGCTTGGTAAAAGGAAGACCCTGGAGTGTGAGGTTCCTGTCTTGTACCTCTTGGAGGAGGGCTTGGAGGTCTTCATTAGAGAAGCCAGTTGTGCTTCTTCTGCATGCTGTCCTACCATGGTGCCCAATGGGCATTGCTTGCACCTAAGTGAGCATGATGGGGCCAATCTGGACTGATACTATGGGTGAGAGATTCCCTCAAGCGATTTGGCAGAAATTATCAGTGAAACCACTTGAAGGCTGCTTAGCTTGCTGTCGGACAGCGTTCAGCTGCTGCCGGAGTCTGTAGAGCGATTTTAAAGAGTTATGCCATTGTTGCGCAGATGTTTTCTGGGGATGACCACACTCAAGTTACACCAGAGTTGCACTAAGAATATTTAAATTAGCTTATTCCAGGAAAATTTGTATCTCCCTCTGCTGGTGAATGGCGCGACTTTCCGGCACAATTGACAGTAAGGAAATCAGGGCCATTTGCTCTGCAATCTGATCTAGCAAAATGCAGAAAATCTGTGGTCAATAATGTAATTGAAAAAGGTTATGTCCCTTTAATCTAGATTAACTCGTGCAACTAATTTGAATGAATGGAATGAAGTGTGACTTAGAAGCACCATAAACTGCCTCGCATGATTAAAATGCATAATAGATCATAAACAAAGAACTTATCACCTTTCAAGTCCTCAGGGTGACTATTTCATAGCCAATTAATTATTTTTTGAAGTGTAGTGTCTATTGTTACGTAGTCAAACGCTGCAGTTACTTTGTACATGGCAAAGCCACACAAACAGCAATGAGATAAATGACCAGATAATCTGTTGTGTTGGCAAGATAAATGTTGACCAAGACATTGGGAGAACTCTCTGCTCTTCTTCAAATAGTGCTATGAGGTCTTTTACATCCACCTGAACAGGCAGATGGTGCCTCGGTTTAACGTCTTATCTGAAAGATGGCACCTCCACCAGCTCCAACAACAACAACAATTTGTATTTATATAGTGCCTTTAATGTAGTAAAATGTGCCAAGGCACTTCACAGGAGCAAAATTTGACACCGAGCCACATAAGGAGATATTAGGACAGGTGACCAGAAGCTTAGTCAAAGAGATAGGTTTTAAGGAGCATCTTAAAGAAGGAGAGCAAGGTAGGGAGGAGGAGAAGTTAAGGGAGGGAATTCCAGAGCTTATGGCCTAGGCAGCTGAAGGCACGGCCGCCAATGGTGAAGCGATTAAAACCAGGGCTGCGCAAGAGACAAGTATTGGAGAAGTGCAGAGATGTTGGAGAGTTGTAGGGCTGGAGGAGGTCACCGAGATAGAGAGAGGCTGCCTAGGTTATGTCTCGAATCTCTTCATGACGTGGAGCACACTCCCAGTGTAGGGAATGCTCCATAGGCCCAGAGGGAGGGGGCCATTACCAACAGTTTAAAGAAATTTTAAACCAGCATGACTGGCCCGCTCTCCATGCAGCTTGCCAGTGTTGCAGCTTTCTCTTTCCCACTGGACCTCCCAGCAGGTGCTCAAATTATGCCTATACTGGTGTAGGTGCATGCTGGCAGTATTTAAATTGGCTGACATTGCTCTGACCCAGAATACTGCAGCGGGGTCAGGAGTGGAAGGCTTCAGTTCAGCGGGACTCCTATTCTGCCACATTTATGATGGTAGAACAGGTCCGAGGGCTTTTAGCCCCATATGTTGCTCTCGGGTATCCATCATTCTGTACGGTTTTTATAGGCTTGTTTGGGGTTAATGACCTTTTCTTGAGAGTAAATTTCTGATAAGTTGCTCCTTCCTTCTGAGTACACAATTACTTTCTACTGTTAATGAATACTTTTCTGCCCAGATTACTACATGGTTCAAACAACACAGTTACATCTTGCACAACTTCAATGACTTCAATAATTTACCAAATTGTAAGTTAAGAGTGATAACCATCTGAAACATTTTACACTGCACATCCGTTTTCCACTATAATTAAATACGCAAGAAATTGCACAATGGAAAATTGTTCCTTAGACGTCACTGAGCTTCTGAAAAGGGATTAAATGTCATGAAACAAATACTGACAATAGGAACCTTCCTTCCTGATTATACCCTGTACCTCACATGAGGGGTGGGAGAAGGGGGGATGATTTTTTCTGGTAATTATTTGAGACCAAATCCTAAACATGTTTTTGAATACATACATTTATGATCTTGTAACAAGTAGTGAACAGAGGAACTCTTCCAACAATGATCAATTATTGAAAAAGGGAAAGAACTTACATTCATATAGCACCTTTCAGAATCTCAGGTCCTAAAGTGCTTCAGAGCCAATGAAGTATAGTCATTGTTGTAATGTAGAGAAATGCAGCAGCCAATTTGTGTACGGTAAGGTCCCTCAGATGCAAAAGTTGAGCAACTTATCAAAAATGTACTCTGCTATGAGAATTTTTAAGCATATTAACCCCAAAGCCTGTAAAAACCATACCGAATGATGGATAATTTGTTTTAGTGATGGTGGTTAAGGGACAAATGTTAATCAGGATAAGGGGAGAACTTCCACGCTTTTCTTCAAATATTGTCATGGGATCTTTTATTTCTGCCTGAGAGGGCAAACAAAGCCATACTTTAATATATCATCAAAAGGACTGCACCTCCAATAGTACAGCACTCTCTCAGTATGCAATGTCAGCCTAGATTATGTATTTAAATCCTGGAGCAGGGCTTGAACTATCGGCAACAGTGCTACCACTGAGCTACAGCTGGCACTTATTATCCTGAATTATATTTATTCTAAATAGAAACCATCTGAATCACTCTGTTCTGTTCTATATCTGGTTATCAGTGTATCAGATTTCCACCTGTAATTTACTCTGCGAATTATTGAATACATCGACTGATTTTGTATGGCTTTGCATTTGAACAAAAAAATCCTCCTTCCTGTACGTGTTTTTCTTTACTTTATTCATGCTCTAATTGTTTCTGGCCTGGATTTTCCTCCTTTCTTGCTTTACCACTGAAGTAGCACCAGAACTGTACTCCCATTCGCTGGTGTTACACAACTGAGAATTAGCCCAATTTTACACATCTTTAACTATCCATGGCAGACTCGTAGCAGCAATAGTATTCTCTATGGGGAGTGAGCCTTTGGATAGAAACCTAGTGACATTGGAGCATTAAACTGGCTGCAACTTTTTAAAGGGGCAGGCCTGCCATTAAATTGTGCCAACATTTGCATTATTGTATTGGAAGTTGAGCCCCCAAATATTCAGACTCCTCTGTTGAAGTATTAACTATAAGGAATCTTACAACACCAGGTTATAGTCCAACAGTTTTATTTGAAAATCACAAGCTTTCGGAGATTATCTCCTTCGTCAGGTGATTATTTCCTTAGTCACTCACCTGACGAAGGAGATAATCTCCGAAAGCTTGTGATTTTCAAATAAAACTGTTGGACTATAACCTGGTGTTGTAAGATTCCTTACATTTGTCCACCCCAGTCCATCACCGGCATCCCCACATCAGAAGTATTAACTCCAGATGGAAGAAGAAGATTAGGATTGAAGGGTCACACAAATATAGGCACTAAGGGGATGCATGGTGGGAAGAAATACTCAGAAGGCAAGTAGAAATGTTAACCTAAAATTTTGTTTATTATTGTCAGTATATTCATGGAATGAATTGTGTCAAGAAGGGGGATTTGCCTGCAAGAAAGATTAGCTGAGTATTTTCAAAATGGGAACAATGTGGAGCGAAATGCCAGTGAGTTATTGAGTGGATGCTGCAACCAAAGGAGACACAGGGGAAAGTTGTTGGGGGTACTGGAGAATTTATAGTTAAGTTTTAGAAGTTTTTTTCCAGTTTTGAATTTTTTACATATTTGGTTTGGTCTAAATTTTATTTTTAGAGCTAAATAGTGGAGTGAGTGGGGAACCAACATATTTTTAGCAATCTGATTAGTTTTGTATAGCTGAACATTTTTTAAGGGATACAAATTGAAACAAGTGTTTTTGTTTTTTTAATTCACTACTTTTTAGTATTTTTTCATTGGTTCAAATATCACATTTACTACAAACTAACCAATCAGCATGCAATAGTGAAAGAAATGTTTTTCAATTAGTTGCTCTTTAGTGAATGTGAAATTTTAGCCATTTGCTTTGCTTGAAATTTAAAAAAATAGGCCTGCTTCAAAAACCCTGTAGTCGTATAGACATGTCGGAAACTTTCCCGAGCTCTATCGACATGTTGCTTTACAGGCATGCACCAAATGCAAAACTTTTAATTATATAGACAAATCTGTCCTTTCCTTCCACTTGTTTACTTCTTTTGATTTTAGAATGGTTTTGCATAAACAGTGAATACTAATGGCATCACTTGGGAAATGGCTTGTCAAAGTCACTGCCTCCAACCGTATGAAAAAGCTGGATTAACATCAAGTGTTATAATCACTAATAAAAACAGAAAATGCTGGAAATACTCAGCAAATCAAGCAGCTTCTGTGGAGAAAGAAAAAGAATTAACGTTTCAGGTCGATGACTTTTCGTCAAATCTGGAAGAAGTTGAAGATTTAACAGCAAGTACAGAGCCTTGCAAAGTGGAGGGGGGGTGGGGAGGAAGAGGAGGGGAGGAAAGAACAAAGGGGAAGGTCTGTTAAAGGGTGGAGGGGAGGAGTGATTAAATGACAAAAGGGATGAGGGTGCAAGGCAAAAGGGGGTGGAAATGGGACAAGTAAAGAAACAAAAGATGAGTCTAGAGGAGCTGTAAATGGCAACAGCAGAACCATTACCAGCACTTGCTGAACAAAAAAAATGGGAACAGTGGTTATGATCTGAAGTTATAGAAATCAATGTGGAGTCCGGAAGGTTGTAAAGTTCTGCAAGCTTCCGTTGAGCTTCATTAGAACAGTGTAAGAGGCCAAGGACAGAGTGGTCAGAGTGGGAGTGGGATAGAGAATTAAAATGGCAAGCGACTGGAAGGGCAGGAACTCGCTTGCGGACTGAGCGGAGCGGTTCAGCAAGGCGATCACCCAATCTGCATTTGATCTCCTCAATGCAGAGGAAACCGCTTCACGAGCAGCGAATACAGTATACCAAATTGAAAGAAGTACAAGTAAGTCGCTGTTTCACCTGGAAGGAGTGATTCAGGCCCTGGATGTTGAGAAGGGAGGAGGTGAAAGGGCAAGTATTGCATCTCCTGTGCTCGCACGGGAAGGTGCCTTGGGAAGGAGATCGGGTATTGGGAGTGATGGAAGAGTGGACCAGGGTGTCACGGAGGGAACGGTTCCTTTGGAATGCTGAAAGGGGAGGGGAAGATGAGTTTGGTGGTGGCATCGCACTGGAAATGGCAGAGGATGATATGTTGAAAGTGGAGACTGGTGGGGTGGAAGGTGAGGACAAGGGGGACCCTATCATGGTTCTGGGAGGGAAGGGGAGCGGTGAGGGCAGAAGTGCAGGAAATGGGACGGACACGGTCAAAGGCTCAATCAACTATCGTGGAGGGGAACCCTCGGTTGATGAAAAAGGAAGACATATCGAAAGGACTGATGTGGAAGGTGGCATCATCAGAACAGATGTGACAGAGACGTAGAAACTGGGAGAAGGGAATAGAGTCCTTACAGGAACCGGGGTGGGAGGAAGTAATGCAGGTTACTGGCTGGAAGGTGTTATTGAACCGAACAGTGTGAGAATCCAGATTAATAACAAGTCAAGATACAATCATTAACACAGGGTCGTGGTTACGGAGTCTGTCAAATTGACGAAGCTGAATCAACACCAGCACCAGAGCTGATTATTAACACAGTGTACTTGCTAGGAAGAGGTACTGAGCTCCAAAAGCATGAGACAGCTGAACTAAATCAGTAAACATCATCATTAGCCCAGGATGCTTAAAAAGTGATCTCTTAATTTATAACATTACTCTAGTTTCTTCACATTGTGAACATAGCAGTTCCTTCCAGCTAGCTCTCCAGGTGATATTATCAACAAGCAATGCTAAAACAAAAATAATTCCCAAATCAATAAAGACATTTCTAAAAAGTCTCAATTATAATTGGGGTCTTTTTAAACAAATTGCAGCAATGATTTGAATACTTTACATATCTTTAATATTTGCACTTCTAAACATCAGAGAAAGCTTTCGTGCAAGCAGAAGATAGATAAAAATGAGAAAGGCCATTCAACCTATTTTTGCTCATTCATCCAGAAAGACCTACAGTCCCTCAATCACAGCATTCAAGGGGTGATTTTAGGAGGCAAATGCGAGTGCTTTGGGGCATGGGGGGCTCCAAAAATCGAGCAAATCCCGTTCGGGTTCGGAAACCGGCTCCAACCCGAAAGGGCAGGCATTGCATCTCCTGCGCTCGCACGGGAAGGTGCCTTGGGAAGGAGATCGGGTGTTGGGGGTGTGGGAAGAGTGGACGACCCGAAAACGGAAGTCCCGCTGGCAATTAAAGCCGGCGGGATGACAGTTAAAGAGCCAAATGTACCTCATTGAGGTACTTAAGGCACTTTACCTGTGACAGATGAAGGGATTAGAAAGATTTTTAGCTTACCTGGGCGGCTTGCCCACCGCTTCTGATTCACGGCTGGTGAAGGGCCGAATCAGGGATCCAGAAACAAAATAAATTAAATAATAAAACAAGCAATGAAGTGAAAGCACTAAATGCACCTACCTTTGAAACCTGCTCCGATGTCCGATGTCTCCGGTTCCGATGTCCCCCTCTTCGCCCTCCCGATGTCCCCCCGATCTCACCCTCCCGATCTTCCCCTCTCCCCCCTCCGATCTTCCCCTCTCCCTCCCCCCGATCTTTCCCTTTACACCCGATCTTCCCCTCTCCCCTCCGATCTTCCCCTCTCCCCCCTGATCTTCCCCTTTCCACCCGATCTTCCCCTCTCCCCTCCGATCTTCCCCTCTCCCCCCCGATCTTCCCCTTTCCACCCGATCTTCCCCTCTCCCCTCCGAACTTCCCCTTTCCACCCGATCTTCCCCTCTCCCCTCCGATCTTCCCCTCTCCCCCCTGATCTTCCCCTTTCCACCAGATCTTCCCCTCTCCCCCCCGATCTTCCCCTCTCCCCCCCCGATCTTCCCCTTTCCACCCGATCTTCCCCTCTCCCCTCCGATCTTCCCCTCTCCCCCCCGATCTTCCCCTTTCCACCCGATCTTCCCCTCTCCCCTCCGAACTTCCCCTTTCCACCCGATCTTCCCCTCTCCCCTCCAATCTTCCCCTCTCCCCTCCGATCTTCCCCTCTCCCCCCCGATCTTCCCCTTTCCACCCGATCTTCCCCTCTCCCCTCCGATCTTCCCCTCTCCCCCCCGATCTTCCCCTTTCCACCCGATCTTCCCCTCTCCCCCCCGATCTTCCCCTTTCCACCCGATCTTCCCCTCTCCCCTCCGATCTTCCCCTCTCCCCCCCGATCTTCCCCTCTCCCCTCCAATCTTCCCCTTTCCACCCGATCTTCCCCTTTCCACCCGATCTTCCCCTCTCCCCTCCGATCTTCCCCTCTCCCCCCCGATCTTCCCCTTTCCACCCGATCTTCCCCTCTCCCCTCCGATCTTCCCCTTTCCACCCGATCTTCCCCTCTCCCCTCCGAACTTCCCCTTTCCACCCGATCTTCCCCTCTCCCCTCCGATCTTCCCCTTTCCACCCGATCTTCCCCTTTCCACCCGATCTTCCCCTCTCCCCTCCGATCTTCCCCTCTCCCCTCCGATCTTCCCCTTTCCACCCGATCTTCCCCTCTCCCCTCCGATCTTCCCCTTTCCACCCGATCTTCCCCTCTCCACTCCGATCTTCCCCTCTCCCCTCCGATCTTCCCCTCTCCCCTCCGATCTTCCCCTTTCCACCCGATCTTCCCCTCTCCCCTCCGATCTTCCCCTTTCCACCCGATCTTCCCCTCTCCACTCCGATCTTCCCCTCTCCCCTCCGATCTTCCCCTCTCCCCTCCGATCTTCCCCTTTCCACCCGATCTTCCCCTCTCCACTCCGATCTTCCCCTCTCCCCTCCGATCTTCCCCTCTCCCCCCCGATCTTCCCCTTTCCACCCGATCTTCCCCTCTCCCCTCCGATCTTCCCCTTTCCACCCGATCTTCCCCTCTCCACTCCGATCTTCCCCTCTCCCCTCCGATCTTCCCCTCCCCCCTCCGATCTTTCCCTTTCCACCCGATCTTCCCCTCTCCCCTCCGATCTTCCCCTTTCCACCCGATCTTCCCCTTTCCACCCGATCTTCCCCTCTCCCCTCCGATCTTCCCCTCTCCCCTCCGATCTTCCCCTCTCCCCTCCGATCTTCCCTTCTCCCCCCCGATCTATCCCTCCCGCCACCAGTCCAGCGCCGGATCTCCCATTCTCCATCCCCCCCCACCCCGTTCTTCCAGTCAAGCGCCAGATGAAGTCTCGCTCTCTCTCTTTCCCGCCCCCCACCCCTCGCATTGCAGCTCCTGATGGCTGGCAGCCTGTCAATCAGGCTAGCTGGAGGCGCGAAACCCGGAGGGGATGTTAACCACTGTCAATCAATATGCGATCACGCCGGAAACGCTAAGTTTGATTCATGCGGGTTTGCCACGCGCCCAATCGCCTCCACCACCCCCCCCCCCCCCCCCGCCGCTGCCATCCCGCCTCCCTGCTAATATCGGGACCCAACAGTTTCGAGTAGTTTGAGAATAGATTTTTATTTTATATAGTTACTCTTTCTGTCATGTTTTTAATACTTGTAAAATAATTAATTTTTTTTTACTAAGACGTAAATAGTATAGATGGGGAGCCCTGACCGTCCACATATCTGAAGCAAAGATCCAAATTAATTTTTTTTATTCATTCATGGGATGTGGGCGTCGCTGGCAAAGCCAGCATTTATTGCCCATCTCTAATTGCCCTTCAGAAGGTGGTGGTGAGCCGCCTTCTTGAACCGCTGCAGTCCGTGTGGTGAAGGTTCTCCCACAATGCTGTTAGGAAGGGAGTTCCAGGATTTTGACCCAACGACGATGAAGGAATGGCGAAATATTTCCAAGTCGGGATGGTGTGTGACTTGGAGGGGAACGTGCAGGTGGTGTTGTTCCCATGTACCTGCTGCTCTTGTCTTCTAGGTGGTAGAGGTCGCGGGTTTGGGAGGTGCTGCCGAAGAAACCTTGGCGAGTTGCTGCAGTGCATCCTGTGGATGGTACACACTGCAGCCACAGTGCGCCGGTGGTGAAGGGAGTGAATTTTTAGGGTGGTAGATGGGGTGCCAATCAAGCGGGCTGCTTTGTCCTGGATGATGTGGAGATGCCGGTGATGGACTGGGGTGGACAAATGTAAGGAATCTTACAACACCAGGTTATAGTCCAACAGTTTTATTTGAAAATCACAAGCTTTCGGAGGCTTTCTCCTTCGTCAGGTGAGTGGGGGATTCCATGAAGGTTACCGCATATATAGTCAGAGACCAATGCCTGGTGATTACAGATAATCTTTCCAACTGCCTGTTGTCAAGGCAATCAGACAGAGACACATTACATACAGGACTACTGAATATACAAACGGTCCGAACACAAAGACAGAGAGAGAGAGAGAGAAACATCCGAAAGGAAGAGAAAGAGAGAGAATGACCAGTTGTATTAAAAACAGATAACTCTTTTTTCGCTGGTGGGGTTACGTGTAGCGTGACATGAATCCAAGATCCCGGTTGAGGACGTCCTCATGGGTGCGGAACTTGGCTATCAATTTCTGCTCGACAATTTTGCGTTGTCGTGTGTCTCCAAGGCTCTCGGGATGTAGGTGTCACTGGCTAGGGCGGCATTTATTGTCCATCCCTAGTTGCCCTGAGAAGGTGGTGGCGTGCCATCATTTTGAACTGCTGCAGTCCGTGTTTGTAGTGGTTTGATTCAGCTGGTCCACTTCAGAGGGCAATTAAGAGTCAACCACGTTGGCATGGAACTGGAGTCACATATAGACCAGACTGGATAAGGACGGCAGGGTTCTTTCCCTAAAGGACATGAGTCAACCAGTTGGGTTTTTATGGTTTCATAGTCACTTTTACTGGCACCAGTTGTTAATCTCCAGATTTCTTTTTAACTGAATTTAAATTCTCAAACTGTCATGGTGGTATTCAAACTCACTGGCCCCAATATTTACGGGGAGGCGGGGAGGGAGTGGGGGAAACTTTTAGCAGCCGGGAAACCTGGAAATATGGGGAACACAGAGGCCCTGTCGAATTTTTACGACAGGACCTCATGTGAATTTTTTATCTCCGTTTCCCGCCAGATTGAGAGGCTGGTCGGCTGTCGGGCAGGAAGGCCTTCAGTAGCAGGCCACAGCCGGGGACAGGTGAGGAGGGAGGGAGGGAGAGAGCGAGAGAGGGAGAGATCATGGGGGGGATCAGATCGCGGAGGGGTCAGCATGGAGATCGCAGGGAGGGGTTCCGAAGATCGCGGGGAGTGTCGACGGATCGCGGGGAAGGTGAGATCACATGGAGGGAGAGGATAGCTTGGGGGTCCAGAGGGAAGTACTCCTGCAATGCCCTGTATAGGCTCAGTATCATATTCTGTAGGTTGTGCTCTGTGCACTATACAATTCAAGATCCCAGTTACCTTATTTACTGCTGTTATAGACTGTGCAAATGGTTTCAACAATCTGTCCATACCACCATATCCATTTTCCGTGCTGTATTCTGTAGATTAACATCATTTCGATTATAGTTCCAATATTTATTCTCCTTCACTAGTTCCAACACTTTGCTTTAATCAACAGTGAATTTCATTTGCCATTTTTCAGCCCAACTTCCCAATCTATCTAGATCCCTCTAAACATGTTCAGCCTGCTCTTTGTTATTTGAGAAGCCTTCGCTTTGGTATTATTGCAAATTTTTTACAGTTTTCACAGTTTTCTCTCTATCCTCACTTCCAGATCATTGACATACAACTTGAAAATCAAAGCACTGATGTTTTGGGCACCCGATTAATCAATTCCTGTCACTTCCATAAATTTCCATGAATGACCACCATCTGGTCTCTTTTGATGCAACCATTTGCCAACCTTTACTTCTGAGACAGAGTCAGCGACTTCTTTCATGAACACCCATACAAAGAAATTAATCACAACATCTGCCATTTTCTAGTTACTTGGGACGCGGTGGGGGGGGGGGTGGAGGGGGGGGCAGTAAAAATTTTAAAAGTTGGGAGCAGGAACGAGTCCTGGCCGCAATCCGCCGAAAAATGAGTTTCACCCAGACGCATCTTGGGTGTGCGTGTTTCGGAAACCGGAAGTCCCGGAAAAACCGGCGGGATGACATTTAAAGGGGGAATTAAGATCGTTGAAGTACTTAAATCAATTAAATTTGTGAGGATTGAGACAGACAAACAGTTTTAACTCTGCCTGAACGTGTCTCCCGTGGTCTCTGGAAAACACCATGGAAACGGAGGCGAGTTGCAGCCGGCAGTCGTTTGGACATTTAAACCAGTGATTGACAAATGGGGATAAAAGGTGAGTTTTTGCAGCAGGGCAAGCAGTTCTCTCAGACAAACCTTTGGCTGGAAGCTCTTAGTGTTTAGACTCAGATTTCTTCGTTCACACTCAGAATTCTTCTGTTCAGACATATTTGCCAGCATTTTGGACCCCCTCAAGCCGACACCATCAGGATGGGGGCGCAATGGATGTATTCAGCACATCACCATCCGCGCCAGGCACAACGTGCAGTTCTGGGAGTTGCAGCTTCATAAGACAGAGGTGTGCCACAGGGATCTGCAGAAGAGCAGAGAGGGGAACAACGGAGGGGCCGACATCGCAGGTGGCACTACCCTCATGAGAGGGTCCACAGGCAGAGGCTGATCTTCCTGGATCTCTCTGAGGAGCAATGCCTATAAAGGTTCAGATTGAGTCGCCAGGTGCTCGTAGACATCTGCAGGCTCCTTCATGCAGAGCTGCTCCCGACTGGGCCTGGTGGCCATGCATTGTCCGTCACAGTTAAAGTCACAACTGCCCTCAAATTCTTCACCTCCGGATGCTTCCAGGGCACCACCAGTGACATCACCAGGAACTCGCAGTCGTCTGTCCATAAGTGTATATGACAGGTCACCGATGGATTGTTTTGCAGGGCCTCCCATTACGTCAACTTCCCCATCAATGACCTCAGCCAGACTGAGAGGACAGTGGGTTTCCACTCGTAAAGGGCGCAATTGATTGCACACAAGTAGCAATCCGAGTACCTCCACATGAGCCAGGAATGTTCATCAACAGAAAAGGATATCACTCTATCAATGCACAGCTGGTTTGCAACCACTGGAAGAGGTTTCTGCAGGTCTGTGCCAAATTCCCAGGCAGCTGCCATGATTCCTTAATGCTGCTCAAATCCAACATCCCGGCCCTCTTCCACGCACAGGACACACTTAAGGGATGGCTCCTTGGAGACAAGGGATACTCCCTGCAGTCGTGGCTCATGACACCTGTGAGGAACCCCACCAATGAGGCATAGAAGTGGTACAGTGACAGTTATAGCAACACCAGGTCTGTCATAGAGCAAGCCACAGGAATGCTGAAGATGCACTTCCGGTGCCTGGATCGATCTGGGGAAGCCCTTCAGTGCTCACCGACGATGGTGTGCAGAATAATACTTGTGTGCTGCATCCTGCACAACATCACTCAACAGAGAAGGTTACCCATGGATGAGGTCCCATGTGTTCCACAAGCAGTCGCACCTACCATCAACATTGAAGAAGAAGACGAGGAGGAGGAGGAGGAAAACGACGATGGGCAAAGCAGCGTCTAATCTGGCTGCTCGTCATGCCAGGGAGTCACTCATACTTGATAGATTCTCACAGGGAGATCCGCAAAGTGACTACAGCCAAGTACTCAGACCACCTGTAATGAAGACCATAACCACAACCCCCCTCTCCTCAGGTTGCACAAAAAAGTCATACGACGACACATACACCCATTGCAAATGCACCCAATGGGTGGCATCAACTCGCCTTTCATGTAAGGGCACTTTCACAAAAGGGTCTCAAGAATGGGCAAGACGTGACAGTGGTGGTGAGAATCATAACATTTAACGTGATGTTAACATAAACCAAATAGAAATGAAAAACATTTCAGTCTGTCAGACACCGTTGTGCATCCCCTTGGTGATTACAAAACCGTTGACTTCCTCTTCCTAATGCTTCTACGTGGTGCATCCCCTGTGGCTGCAGCAGAGGTAGTGGCAGGTTGCTCAGATTCATAGGCTGCTTAGATGCTTTCGGCCCATGGGTTCTGGAACCTATGATGGCCCCTCCAAAGACTGCTCCACTGGCAACTGTGCAGGGGCAGACTCGACCATCTAGAGAGGAGGGAGCATTGCCAGCACCAGTTGGGGAGGGGGGGCAGCGGGTGAGACAAGGGAGCACTTTGAGTGGCGTCCCCACTTCCATGTCCCCTTTTGCCATCATCCCTCTCCTGGGCCAGAGCCACATCACTCCTACCACTCTGCTGGATAACAATTTGGAGGACATGTGTGATGCCTTGTATGGCCAGTACTAATGTATCTGTCTGCCTGTCTAAGGCAGCAGAATGTAGTTCACCCTGAATCCACACGGCCATTGCCAGGGCCTGAATGGATTTATTTATGACCCGTGTTGTTTTTTTACTATTCGTTCATGGGATGTGGGTGTCGCTGGCGAGGCCAGCATTTATTGCCCATCCCTAATTGCCCTTGAGAAGGTGGTGATGAGCCGCCTTCTTGAACCGTTGCAGTCCGTGTGGTGAGGGTGCTCCCACAGTGCTGTTAGGTAGGGAGTTCCAGGATTTTGACCCAGTGACGATGAAGGAACGACAATATATTTCCAAGTTGGGATGGTGTGTGACTTGGAGGGGAACGTGCAGGTGGTGTTGTTCCCATGTGCCTGCTGTCCTTGTCCTTCTAGGTGGTAAAGGTCACGGGTTTGGGAGGTGCTGTCGAAGAAGCCTTGGCGAGTTGCTGCAGTGCATCCTGTGGATGGTACACACTGCAGCCACAGTGCGCCGGTGGTGAAGAGAGTGAATATTTAGGGTGGTGGATGGGGTGCCAATCAAGTGGGCTGCTTTGTCCTGGATGGTGTTGAGCTTCTTGAGTGTTATTGGAGCAGCACTTATCCAGGCAAGTGGAGAGTATTCCATCACACTCCTGACTTGTGCCTTGTCGATGGTGGAAAGGCTTTGGGGAGTCAGGAAGTGAATCACTCGCCAAAGAATACCCAGCCTCTGACCTGCTCTTGTAGCCACAGTATTTATGTGGCTGGTCCAGTTAAGTTTTTGGTCAATGGTGACCCCCAGGATGTTGATGGTGGGGGTTTAGCAATGGTAATGCCGTTGAATGTCAAGGAGGGGTGGTTAGACTCTCTCTTGTTGGAGATGGTCATTGCCTGGCATTTGTCTGGCATGAATGTTACTTGCCACTTATCAGCCCAAGCCTGGATGTTGTCCAGGTCTTGCTGCATGCGGGCACGGACTGCGTCATTATCTGAGGGGTTGCGAATGGAACTGAACACTGTGCAGTCACTGTGGTTGAAGGCTGCCATTCTCTCCATCGCAGACATTCCTGCATTTACCTGTGTTGCCAATCCACTAGCAATGGAGTTGGACTCCCCTATCCTCTCTGCTGATGTGGTGAGTGTGAATGGCACATTTTCCACTCCCTTGCAAAGTTGCTCCTGTATCTCCAATATTCTCCTTCTTAAGGATGGCCCCCAGGGTTCAGCATCTGTGCTAAGCTGAGCAGAGCTTGGAGAGAAGTGTGCCCATCAACGCGGACTCTCCACGGCTGCCCCTGCCACCAGTGTCTGCTCATTCTCACTTGTGTGTGTTGATTCACCAGGTGACAGCCCAACTACCTGTCTAATAGGACCCACCGAAGTGTGAGTATCTGAACTGGTGGATGGCTCGCTAACATGTGACAGTGCGCCCTCAGAGGTAGGGAGCTCCTCTTAGGAATCGCCCTCGACCACGTCTTTGGTCCAAGATGCCCCGGAAGAGAACATACAGCAACATTAATAATCATCGCAGAAGTAATGTTGCGATGAGCATACTGAGGTGTGCAACAGATCAATCATTGATAACGTCAATCCATGTTGTGTGTGAGGGATGTTACAGTTCTGTCACCTGATGTTTGCGGGGTGCCAGTCTCGGCATCCCCGGCGGCCAGGCACTCCATCCTCTGGCTTATGTCTAAGGCCTCTCCTTCGCCTCTGTGAGAGTCACGATTTGTGGGTGCCCCCCTCCAGTCTTTACCCTTCCCCTTGCATTTTGCGCTCTCTTCTCCTACAAGGAGAGAAAGTACAGATGTGTTAGTGAGTGAGTGTGATGTGGTTACCCGATGGATGCATTGCTTTGGGTCAGGATGACAATGAAGCAGATGCATCAGAGGGTGACTATCAGACACATTGCTCACATTGCATCAGAATTGGGGTGAGTGGGAGAGGTGGGTGCACAAATAACGGAGGGGGGGGGGTGAAGAAGTGCACAGAAAGTGAAGGTGAGTCGAGACTGAGCTGTAAGTGGGTGTGAGGAGTGATGTGCTGGAGTAGGCTTCGCACGGCAGTATGAGGGGGGTTACTGTTCACCACAGAATGCAGGTCAATCAGTAACTATACTCACTTTTCCTGACCTGGTTAGGTCATTAAATCTCTTTCTGCATTGAAGCTGTGACCGGGGCACTGTGCTCCTGCTGCTCACCTTATCCGCCACCTCCACGCCTTTTTGGCAGGCTGGTTTCTTGCTGCTGTCTGCTGGGTACAGCACCTCACTCCTGCTTCTTACTGCGCCCAGCAATGTCTTCAGGGTGGTGTCAGAGAATCTAGGTACTGGCTTCGTTCAACGATGTTCCCCACTCATTTTTTCCTCCTTTCTCCTTCAAAATGCACTGCTGGAGTGGCCTTCTAAATAGTGGGCTTTAAATGCATCATACAGGTGTGCAGTCCGCCCGCTGCGCAGCTTGAGGACGTGAAACCCAGAAGTTAAGTTAAGTGGCTCCAGCTGAGTCGTGATTGCACATGAAGCAGCACGATTTTTTTCTCCAAGTTCCCCACCCGATTATTGACCACCCCCCCCGCCCCCCAAGAAACCGCCTCCTAGTTAAAATCATGCCCCATATTCCCATTGGTGCCTTTCAAAAGCTCAACTTTGGCTACCTTTTATTTCAGATGTACTTATAAAGCTTACTTTTAACGTTTTCTACATTCCTAATCTCATTGTCTATTTTTACTTATCATTTCAGCCTACCCATATACTCTTGTTTACCACTGAACCTTCAGATCTGTATTTGAGGAGGACACTCTGTTTTGCCTTTATTTCTTACATCAGCTCTCTTATTTATTTTAATACATTTATTCTTTTTAAATTGTTTTGGATGGAGTAGCTGTGAGTGTTATTTTTCTGGTTTGTATGTGAGGAGTGATTCAGTTCTGGATGATTTGAGATCTTACACCTGATATTTTCTAAGCTACATTTCCCATTGCTGTTTTTTGTGATTATTTTAGAACAGGCGTGACCGAATCCAGACAACCACTTGCTGCTAAATTGGTTTGTTAATTACATGCTTCGCTGTGTGTATTATTATATGTTGTATAGGCAATCAAGCAAGTGGAAATTTAGAGCCTTAAAAATGTCGATTAAAGTGATGGTAAATATTGGATTTAAAGGGGAACTTACTTCATGATAAAGCATTCAGCCAGAAAAAATGTTCATCAGTTTTGTCACAATGAGATAAAATGCAATTAATGCATTAGTGAGTTCTGATTTGATTCACACCATTTTTATCAAGAAGATAGTGTTCATTTAAACTAAACTAAACGATGGCAATTGTAAACAATTTTACAACACCAAGTTATAGTCCAGCAATTTTATTTTAAATTCACAAGCTTTCGGAGGCTTCCTCCTTCGTCAGGTGAACGATGTGAAAATGAAAACCTCGAAATGAAACCGCATTTATAATTCACAGAACAATGCTTGGTGAGTACAGACAGTTTTTTCAACTGCCCGTTGCCAAGGCAATCAGTGTGCAGACAGACAGGTGTTACCTGCCGGGTCTCACAGAATATACAAATCACCAAAAAAAAACACCAAACAAAAAAAAACAGAGATAGAGAGGTAGAAACATAGAAAAGACAGCAACTGACCCGTTATATTAAAAACAGATAACATTTGTTCGCTGGTGGGGTAACGTGTAGCGTGACATGAACCCAAGATCCCGGTTGAGGCCGTCCTCATGGGTGCGGAACTTGGCTATCAATTTCTGCTCGACGATTTTGCGTTGTCGTGTGTCTCGAAGGCCGCCTTGGAGTACGCTTGCCCGAAGGTCGGTGGATGAATGTCCTTGACTGCTGAAGTGTTCCCCGACTGGGAGGGAACCCTCCTGTTTGGCGATTGTTGCGCGGTGTCTGTTCATCCGTTGTCGCAGCGTCTGCATGGTCTCGCCAATATACCATGCTCTGGGGCATCCTTTCCTGCAACGTATGAGGTAGACAACGTTGGCCGAGTCACAGGAGTATGAACCATGCACCTGGTGGGTGGTGTCCTCTCGTGTGATGGTGGTATCTGTGTCGATGATCTGGCATGTCTTGCAGAGGTTACCGTGGCAGGGTTGTGTGGTGTCGTGGACGCTGTTCTCTTGAAAGCTGGGTAATTTGCTGCGAACGATGGTCTGTTTGAGGTTGGGTGGCTGTTTAAAGGCGAGTAGTGGAGGTGTGGGGATGGCCATAGCGAGGTGTTTGTCCTCATTGATGACATGTTGAAGGCTGCGGAGAACATGGCGTAGTTTCTCCGCTCCGGGGAAGTACTGGACGACAAAGGGTACTCTGTTGGTTGCGTCCCGTGTTAGTCTCCTGAGGAGGTCTATGCGATTTTTTGCTGTGGCCCGTCGGAACTGTCGATCGATGAGTCGAGCGTCATATCCCGTTCTTACTAGGGCGTCTTTCAGCGTCTGTAGGTGTCCATCGCGCTCCTCCTCGTCTGAGCAGACCCTGTGTATTCGCAGGGCCTGTCCATAGGGGATGACCATAAACTATGGCAGGCTGTCAACAGATGTAGTAGGAGATGTACAACAACAGATATTAGTTATAAGGCTTCAAACCATTGAGAAATGAAGTATCATAATTGGGCCACAAACTCAACCACCCTTGTTAGATGCTGATGATTAAATATATCTTGGGCCATCAGAGAAACTTTGCAGAATTTTCCCTCATTAAAATTAAATAAGTGGTTTGCAGTTCATAATAGGATAGATTGTACATGGTTCTTGAAAGGAACAAACTTGATGGACTGAATATCATATTTCATATCAGGGTAATTTCTCAGCATGTGCTGGTGGTGATCAAACTCTCCCTCAGCATATCAGAAAATCATGAGCATGTTGACTACACTTTTCCAATGATGTGCTGCCAATGGTTAAGGTCCCTTGTGGCTGGCTCATAGTCAAAAAATACCCTCATCTTATTTTGTTAGATTTTAAACTTTTGTGATAACCACACAAAGATTTTAAATAAATATAAAACAATAACACCAGTTAATTAAACAACTAACGGGAGGAGGAGGCTCTGCAAACATCCCCATTCTCAATGATGGCGGAGTCCAGCACGTGAGTGCAAAAGACAAGGCTGAAGCGTTTGCAACCATCTTCAGCCAGAAGTGCCGAGTGGATAATCCATCTCAGCCTCCTCCCGATATCCCCACCATCACGGAAGCCAGTCTTCGGCCAATTCGATTCACTCCACGTGATATCAAGAAACGGCTGAGTGCACTGGATACAGCAAAGGCTATGGGCCCCGACAACATCCCAGCTGTAGTGCTGAAGACTTGTGCTCCAGAACTAGCTGCGCCTCTAGCCAAGCTGTTCCAGTACAGCTACAACACTGGCATCCACCCGACAATGTGGAAAATTGCCCAGGTATGTCCTGTCCACAAAAAGCAGGACAAATCCAATCCGGCCAATTACCGCCCCATCAGTCTACTCTCAATCATCAGCAAAGTGATGGAAGGTGTCGTCGACAGTGCTATCAAGCGGCACTTACTCACCAATAACCTGCTCACCGATGCTCAGTTTGGGTTCCGCCAGGACCACTCGGCTCCAGACCTCATTACAGCCTTGGTCCAAACATGGACAAAAGAGCTGAATTCCAGAGGTGAGGTGAGAGTGACTGCCCTTGACATCAAGGCAGCATTTGACCGAGTGTGGCACCAAGGAGCCCTAGTAAAATTGAAGTCCATGGGAATCAGGGGGAAAACTCTCCAGTGGCTGGAGTCATACCTAGCAAAAAGGAAGATGGTAGTGGTTGTTGGAGGCCAATCATCTCAGCCCCAGGGCATTTCTGCAGGAGTTCCTCAGGGCAGTGTCCTAGGCCCAACCATCTTCAGCTGCTTCATCAATGACCTTCCCTCCATCATAAGGTCAGAAATGGGGATGTTCGCTGATGACTGCACAGTGTTCAGTTCCATTCGCAACCCCTCAGATAATGAAGCAGTCCAAGCCTGCATGCAGCAAGACCTGGACAACATCCAGGCTTGGGCTCATAAGTGGCAAGTAACATTCGCGCCAGATAAGTGCCAGGCAATGACCATCTCCAACAAGAGAGAGTCTAACCACCTCCCCTTGACATTCAACGGCATTACCATCGCCGAATCCCCCACCATCAACATCCTGGGGGTCACCATTGACCAGAAACTTAACTGGACCAGCCATATAAATACTGTGGCTACGAGAGCAGGTCAGAGGCTGGGTATTCTGCGGCGAGTGACTCACCTCCTGACTCCCCAAAGCCTTTCCACCATCTACAAGGCACAAGTCAGGAGTGTGATGGAATACTCTCCACTTGCCTGGATGAGTGCAGCTCCAACAACACTCAAGAAGCTCGACACCATCCAAGATAAAGCAGCCCGCTTGATTGGCACCCCATCCACCACCCTAAACATTCACTCCCTTCACCACCGGCGCACTGTGGCTGCAGTGTGCACCATCCACAGGATGCACTGCAGCAACTCGCCAAGGCTTCTTCGACAGCACCTCCCAAACCCACAACCTCTACCACCTAGAAGGACAAGGGCAGCAGGCGCATGGGAACAACACCACCTGCACGTTCCCCTCCAAGTCACACACCATCCCGACTTGGAAATATATCGCCGTTCCTTCATTGTCGCTGGGTCAAAATCCTGGAACTCCCTTCCTAACAGCACTGTGGGAGAACCGTCACCACACGGACTGCAGCGGTTCAAGAAGGCGGCTCACCACCACCTTCTCGAGGGCAATTAGGGATGGGCAATAAATGCCGGCCTTGCCAGCGATGCCCACATCCCGTGAACGAATAAAAAAAAAATTAAAAAAAATAATGCTAAACTAAGGGTAGTTTGTACTCTGGCTTGATGCTTACCAGAGTTGAGACTGACTCAAAATTAATTAATTTAGTAGATTTTTAGTTAGCAAAATTATTTTCTTCCCTTCAGTCTGGGCGGGATTTAAGCATAGATCCCAGATGTAAAAGAAAGAAGGAAATAACTTGTGTTGGTTAAGGGATGAATTTGCTCAGGACACCAAGAAATCTCCTTACTCGTCTTCAAATAGTGGATGGACTATTTTATATGCACCTGAACAGGCTGATCAGGCCAAGGTTTAACACTTCATCCAAAAGACACCACCTTCTTCAATGCAGCAGCTCAGAGCTGCACTGAAATTTCACCCTAGATTAAGTATTCAAGATCTGGATTGAGACTTGAACCTACAAACTTCTAACTCAGGATGAGATTGTTACCACTAAGTCAAGTTGGCATAATGTTAACTCATTATACCACCCAGTTTTTCTTTTCAGAAAGAATGTAGTTAGTTTTAAAACTGACAGAAATAGTATATTCTTGTTAGAACTGAAACTTTAGGCCATGTTTCTATCCTGACTTCATCTCATAAATGTCAGCCTGACTCATTCGGTAGTATTCTTGGTCATGGGTTTAAATCACACCAAGGGTTGAGCACATAATCTAGATTGACATTCCAGTGCGGTACTGGTGCCGTGCCACGTCATTGGAGGTGCTGTCCTTCAGATTAGACATTAGATTTTCTGCCCTTTCCCCTACTTCAGGTGGATATTAAATATCCCATGGCACCACTTAGACAAGAGCAAGTATTTCATTCTAATTAAACATTTCTCCCTTAATCAACACTACCAAAAAACAGCGCAACTGGTTATTTATTTGATTTCCATTTCACAGCTCTTGATGGTTGTCACGTTTGCTTGCCTACATAACAACAGTCACTGCATTTCAAAGTAATTTATTTTGTGTGTAAAATGTTTTGGGACACTTTTCAGAGATGTGATCAGGCATCTTAAAAATGCAAGCTTTTCTTTCGTTAGTCTGATGCAGCGTAAAGGGTCCGGCTGCTTTGCTGACTGTAATATTACCTTTGTGTTTAGTACTGATGTGACCATGAAAACATTTACAAATGTTGAGATAAATTCACATTCTTAAAGCTTTGGAAGTGGTTTATTTTGTTAAATAATAAAGAGCAGGATCTGAATCTGAGTCTCCCAGGTGCAGTTTTATTTCTTCAACCTGTGTTAACATTTAATTACACTGAGTACAATCCAACAGGTGTTAAAGATGAAGGTTTGTCTCAGAACCACTTTAAAATAATTACGCACAATTTCAATTACCTTTTAAAAAGAAATTCTGGTCATTTTGTTTTTCGAGAGGTGGAGAATTAATTTTGTTGAAACATTGTGTTGTTGTGCAGTCATTTATTATATCTATTTGCAGCTGGCAGTACCATGTTTACACTGCCTGGCTGTGATTGGGACTGTCAAATTTCAGAGATCCTCTCCCTGCCATTAAATTTTAAATGTATTGAGAGCACAGGCAGGAGTGTCTATACACTCAGTGCATTTAAATTAGCTCTGGGTAAGGTTAGAAAGTGTCCAAGAGATCCAACAAATCCCCTGAGCATTTTTATAAACCAGTTATACTCAATGCATGTGTCAAACCCTCAAGTATTTAGAGATTGTCCCCTCCAGGGAGTCTCAAACTGCCATCTCCCCACCCCAGTCAGATTGGGATCTGTCTTGGAGTTATACTGCTTAACTCTTTGTTTTAAAATTCAAATGTTAAAAGAAATGGGAATTAGTTTTAAAAAATTGCATTATTTAAAATGCTTCTTTCTTTTTCTGGAAGGTTTTGGAGTGAGAATAACTCTTTTTCAAACCAATCTTTCTATTTTTACAAGGGAAATGGAGCATAATCTGAATGAACCATTTCACAGAAAGGGGGATTAACAACAATGAGCACCGGGTCTGGCTTCTTTCTACGCATTCATTCAATGGCCCAGGCTCAGTCATTTTTTTATTATTTGATCAACTGCTGTTCTCGATCAACAGACATTAAATATCTGTAATATATAAGGAAAGTAAACTAATAAGCAAAAGAGTAAAATCTGAGAAGATGATCTGCACCTGAAATAATGGGTCCGATATTAGGAGGGAGGCAGGTTGCCAGCGGGGGGTCGACTGGGCGCGTGGGTAACCTGCCCAGTAAAATCGATGGGTTCCCCACGCGATTGTAAGTAAATTGAAGCCACTTACCTTGGCTTCCAGGTTTCGCGCTGGAAAGCTGCGCAGCGGGCGGACTGTGCACCCACATCATAGGCTGTCAGCTGGAGGAGCCCTATTTAAAGGGACAGTCCTCCACTGACTGATGCTGCAGAAAAGAGCCAAAATTACAGCATGGAGCAGCCCAGGGGGAAGGCTGCTCCCAGGTTTAATGATGCCTCACTCCAGGTCCTACTGGATGGGGTGAGAAGGAGGGGGCGGACAGAGATCTTCTCCCCGGCGGACGGGAGGAAGTGGCCTGCCTCTGCCACCAAGAAGGCCTGGCTCGAGGTGGCAGAGGAGGTCACTAGAACCACCAACATATCGCGCACCTGCATACAATGCAGGAGGCGCTTCAATGACCTAAGTAGGTCAGCCAAAGTGAGTACACTTACTCATTTCCCTACACTCCGTCTGCCACATCACCGCCCCCACCCCACATCTCCTTCTGCACTGCCAACACTACTCTATCACATCACTCCTCACACCCACTCAAAGCTCATCCTCATCTTACCTGCATTTGCTCACCTCACCAGTACTGATCCCACCACTACCACTCAACCCAATCCTCATACAATCTCATGGCTCTGTCTCATACTCACCCTCTCGTGCATCTCTTTCACGGTCAGCCTCACCCCACCTGCCACTACCTGTGCTGCAGCCACAGGGCATGCATCACATATGTGCAGTAGGAAACATAAGGCAAACGTGTTGTGAGCATGAAGGGGATGCACAAGGGTGTTTGAGGGCTTGTCATGGTTTTTATTTATATTTGATTTCTGATCAACGCACATTACATATTATATTGTCACCACTACTGCCACGTCTTGACCATTCTTGACTGGCTTGTGCAATAATGCCCTTTCATGAGGTTTCCATGAACACCCTTGATGCCACCCATTGGGCCACCCTACAGTGGGTGTACGTGTAGTTACACGACTACTTTGTACCAGTGCGTGTTGCGCAGCACTGTGTTGTGTAGCTCCATGTGACGGAGGTGGACGGCATGCCTGGCGTGGCTGGTGATGTCGCTCGTCCTCCAACGGAGTGATGAATGCAGCAATGGACCCCCCCCCCTCCACCATCCTGACGGTGTGAGTATGAGGGGGTCCGCAAAGTAGGTAAATGTGTTTGGACAGCAGAGTTTAGGGTATGATTTAATAATTTGGAGTGTGGAGACAACGGAAGGCAGGCAAAGCTTTGTCTGAGGTGACAAAGTGCCCTGCTGCAATGAATGAGGGTTTACCCCGCACCTGTTAAATGGACCTTTGCAGCTACCACTGGCTGCTGGCTGCAACACGTCTGTTTAAAAAGAGAGTGCTTCCCCCAGTATGGGAAACACGCTCTGGGTAGTCCAAAATCCGAATCCTCCTAAAATCTCCAACTAATGAGATCTGAAAACAACCTCAAGTACCCAGATAATGATCTTAAGTGGGCAATTAGAAAGGAATGAGGGCGGAATTGGCTAAAGTGGACTGGGTAAACAGATTAGATGGTATGATGGTGGATAAGCAGTGGCAAACATTTAAAAAGATATTTTAAGACTTGCAACAAAAATATATCCCTGTGAGGAGGAAAGACTCCACAAAAAGGGTGAACCAACCATGGATGGTATCAGGTTAAAAGAAAAAGCATACAACACGGCAAAGATTACTGGTAAGCCCGAAGATTGGGAAAACTTTAAAAACCAGCAAAGGATGACTTAAAGAATAATAAAGAGGGAGAAAATAAATTATGAGAGTAAACTAGCAAGAAATATAAAAACTGACAGTAAAAGCTCCTACAAGTATATAAAAAGGAAGTGGGTAGCTAAAGTAAACATTGGTCCCTTCGAGGATGAGACTGGGGAAATAATAATGGAAAACAAGGAAATGGCAGAGGAATTGAACTGATATTTTGGGCTCGAATTTAGCAGGCCTGCGGGTGGTCCTCCGGGAGCGTGGTCAACACGCTCGGCGAAATTAGTGGGTTGCCCGCGCGATCGTAGCAGGCAACCCACTAATAGGAATCAATTACCTGCTCCTCCGGGGTCCATGGCGCTGGCCTGCGCGTCGGTCGGGCTGCGCATGCGCAGTACGATCTGTCAGCTGGAGGCTCTCTAGTTAAAGGGGCAGTCCTCCACTGACAGATGCTGCAACCAATGGAACAAATTGCAGCATGGAGCAGGCCAGGGGGAAGGCTGCTCCCAGTTTAATGATGCCTCACCCCAGGTATCATCAGATGGGGTGAGGAGGAGGGGGAGGACACAGATCTTCCACCCGGCGGGCGGGAGGAAGCGGCCTGCCTCTGCCACCAAGAAGGCCTGGCTCGAGGTGGCAGAGGGGGTCACCTGCGCCACCAATATATGGCCCACCTGCTTACAGTGCAGGAGGCGCTGCAATGACCGCAGTAGGTCAGCCGCAGTGAGAACACGAAGTCTTTCCCCTACACTCCGTCTGCCACAACACTGCCCCCACCCCACATCTCCTTCAGCACCGCCAACACTATTCTGTAATATCACCCTTCATACCCACTCAAACCCCATCCTCATCTTACCTCCACCTACTCACCTCGCCAGTACTCATCCTGCCACTAACACGCAACCCAATCCTCATACAATCTCATTGCTCCATCCCATACTCACCCTCTCGTGCATCTCCCTCACGGCCAGCCTCACTCAACCTGCCACCACCTGTGCTGCAGCCACAGGGCATGCATCACATATGTGCAGTAGGCAGCGTAAGGCAAACGTGTCGTGAGCATGAAGGGGGTGCACAAGGGTGTCTGAGGGTTTGTCATGGGTGTTACCTATATTGAATTTCAGAGCAACAAACATCACACATTATATTGACACCACCACTGCCATGTCTCCGCGAATCCTGTCCGTTGTGTCCAATAATGCCCGCTCCTGGGTATCACTATGAGGACCCACCACTGATGCCACCCATCGTGTTACTGCAGAGTAGGTGCAGGTGTATTTGCAGGGCTCGTCCGCGCAGACGACTGAGAGACATCGGCGGTGTAGCCGGCTGCACCCTGGAAGGATGCGGAGGAGAAGGTGTGGAGGGCAGTGGTGACTTTGACAGCGACAGGTAAGCAGTTGGTGCTGGGGCCAGCCAGGAGCAGCTCGGCATGAAAGAGCCTGCAGATCTCCACCACTACATGTCGAGCGAATCTGCGCCTCCCTGTGCACTGCTGCTCGGAGAGGTCCGGGGAGCTACGCCTCGGTCTGTGGACCCTGTGGCGAGGGTAGTGCCCTCTGCGATGCGTCTCTCTCTGCGGTAGCCCTCCCTCCTGCTGTGCAGGTGCGCGTGCAACAACACCATGTTGGGGGGATCCACGTCTCTGCGGCGGACGGCGTGGACTGCGAGGCTGCTGGGGCTGGTCATGTTCTTCGTCCTCCGAGGGTGTCCACACACCACCCATCTGGCAGGTGTTGGTCTGAGGGGTTGTGCAGGGTAGGTGGGTGGTTCCTCGGACTGGGGCTGCGGTTTCTTGTCGGTCTGTCCTCTGGCTTGGCGGGGGGTGGTGGGGGGCAGGGGTTGCCCTATGTGACGCGGTGGCCTCCTGCGTGGGTGAGGGCTCTCCCCCGTGGAGTGCACCTTGGCACCTGCCACAGGCTGCTGGCTGCAACACGCCTGGTTGGAGAGAGACTGTTTCCCCCAGTGTGTGAAGCTCACTGCCTTGAACCTAAAATCCCACACTTCCTCTTTTGACAGCTGATTCAGCTCATTAACTGACCTCAACAAGCAAGGTAAGTACACTCAAGTGGAACCCCGCTGGCTTTAATTGCCTGCGGGATTCCCACCAGCGGGGCTTGCGCGCGCAGCCCCGCACGTCAGCGCGGTACCCGGAAGTGGCCGGGATTTCGTCGCGATCCGGTCACGTGACCGGATATCGGGATTTTCCGGGCCCCCCCGCTGGAAACCCGCCGGAAACCCGACGCCAAAATCGAGCCCTTTGTATCTGTCTTCACAGTAGAAGACACTAATAATATACCAATAATAGTAGAAAATCAAAGGGCAAAGGGGAGGGAGGAACTAAAAATAATCACTATCACTAGAGAAAAAGTACTAGGTAAACTAATGGGTCTAAAGGCTGACAAGTCCCCTGGACCTGATGGCTTGCAACCGAGGGTCTTAAAGGAAGTGGCTACAGAGATAGTGGATGCATTGGTTGTAATCTTCCAGAATTCACTAGATTCTGGAAAGGTCCCAGCGGATTGGAAAACCGCAAACGTAACACCCCTATTCAAGAAGGGAGTGAGACAGAAAGCAGGTAACTATAGACCAATTAGCCTCTCATCTGTCACTGGGAAAATGCTAGAATCCATTATTAAGGAAGTAGTAGCAGGACGTTTGGAGACTCATAATACAATCAAGGAGAGTCAACATGGTTTTATGAAGGGGAAATTGTGTCTGACAAATTTATTAGAGTTCTTTGAGGAAGTAACGGGCAGGGTGGATAAAGGGGAACCAATGGATGCAGTATATTTGGATTTCCAAAGGGCATTCGATAAGGTGCCACATAAAAGATTACTGCACAAGATAAGAGCTCATGGTGTTGGGGGTAATACACTGGCATGGATAGAGGATTGGCTAACTAACAGAAAACAAAGAGTCGGGATAAAAGGGTCATTTTCAAAATGGCAATCTGTAACTAGTGGGGTGCCGCAGGGATCAGTGCTGGGGCCTGAACTATTTACAATATATATCAATAACTTGGATGAAGGAACAGAGTGTCTTGTGGCCAAATTTGCTGATGATACAAAGCTAGGTGGAAAAGCAAGCTGCGATGAGGACACAAAGGGCTCGATTTTAGCACCCCCGAGCGGGTGCGTTCGTGGCGGGGGGGCTGCGAAAATCGGGGATTCCTGGGGCACGTCCGGAGCCCGGCTCCAACCCGCCCACTTCCGGGTTCCCCAGTGACGCGCTGACATGCGCGCGCAGCCCTCACATGTGGGACTGGCGGGATGCCACTTGAAGTAATTAACCAGGTACTTAAGGTCGTTTACAGATTTGATTGACCTGATATTTTAGGAGGGGTGGGATTTTCAAGTCAATTGGGACTGTTTCCCGTATTGGGGGAAACACTCCCAGTTGAAATGGACCTGTTGCAGCCATCAGCCTGTGGCAGCTGCAACGGTCCATTTGACAGGTGGGGTGGGGGAGACCCTCACTTACTGCAGAAGGCCACTCTGACACCTTGATCAAAGTTTGGCCTCCACCACCCTCCTCCTAACAATAAAATTCACCAACTTGCACACTTACCCCGTGTCCAGACACATTTACCTAACTTGCGGACCCCCTCAAACGTACCTCTTCCGGATGGGGACCGCCATAGCTGCAGTCATGACCTCCTCGGAGGATGAACAGCATCACCAGCCTCGCCGGCCACGCCATCCACCTCTGACACGTGGAGCTCCACAACACTGTGCTGTGACACACCCACCTGCACAGCAGGAGGGAGGGCAACGGCGGAGAGAGATGCGTCGCAGAAGGCACTGCCCTCGCCACAGGGTCTACAGACTGAGGCTCAGCTTCCTGGACCTATCTGAGCAGCAGTGCACACGGAGGCTCAGAGTCACTCGACATGTCGTCGTGGACATCTGCAGCCTCCTTCATTCCGAGCTGCTCCTGGCTGGCCCCAGCACCATCTTCTTACCTGTCTCTGTCAAAGTCACCACTGCCCTCAACAACTTCTCCTTCGCATCCTTCCAGGGTGCCACCGGAGACATCGCTGACGTCTCTCAGTCGTCTGCACAAAAGAGCCCTGCAAATACACCTCCACCCACTCTGCAGTGACACAATGGGTGGCATCAGTTGTGGGTCTTCATTGTGATCCTCAGGAATGGGCATTATTGCACAAACCAGACAAGATTCGCAAAGACGTGGCAGTAGTGGTGCCAATATAATATTTAATGTGAGTTGATCAGAAAGTAAATAAAAATCATGACAAACCCTCAAACACCCTTGTGCATCCCCTTCATGCTCATGACACGTTTGCCTTACGCTTCCTACTGCACATATGTGATGCATGCCCTGTGGCTGCAGCACAGGTAGTGGCAGGTTGGGTGAGGCTGACCGTGAAAGAGATGCATGAGAGGGTGAGTATGAGATAGAGCCATGAGATTGTATGAGGATTGGGTTGAGTGGTAGTGGTGGGATGAGTACTGGTGAAGTGAGTAAGTGCAGGTAAGATGAGGATGAGCTTTGAGTGGATGTGAGGAGTGTTGTGATGGAATAGTGTTGGCAGTGCAGAGGAGATGTGGGGTGGAGGCAGTGATGTGGCAGACAGAGTGTAGGGAAATGGGTAAGTGTACTCACTTCGGCTGACCTACTTAGGTCATTGAAGTGCCTCCTGCACTGTATGCAGGTGTGCGAATATGTTGGTGGTGCAGGTGACGTCCTCTGCCACCTCGAGCTAGGCCTTCTTGGTGGCAGAGGCAGGCCACTTCCTCCTGCCCACCGGGGGGAAGATCTCTGTCCTCCCCCTCCTCCTCACCCCATCCAATAAGACCGGGAGTGAGGCATCATTATACCTGGGAGCAGCCTTCTCCCTGGGCTGCTCCATGCTGTAATTTTGGTTCTTTTCTGCAGCATCAGTTAGTGGAGGACTGCCCCTTTAAAAAGGGCTCCTCCAGCTGACAGCCTATGCTGCACATGTGCAGTCCGCCCGCTATGCAGCTTTCCAACGCAAAACCCGGAAGCAAAGGTAAGTACCTTCAATCAAGCTGCAATTGCGTGCGGAGCACCCCGATTTCACTGGGCGCCTTACCCACGCGCCCAGTCGACCCCCCGCTGACAACCCGCCACTCTCCTAATATCGGGCCCAAAGTGTCTGCAAAGGGATGTTAACAGGTTAAGCGAATGGGCAAAAATTTGACAGATGGAATATAATGTGGGAAAATGTGAAGTCATCCACTTTGGGAGGAAAAATAAAAAAGCAAAATATTATTTGAATGGAGAAATACTATAAAATGCTGCGGTACAGAGGGATCTGGGTGTCCTCGTACATGAAACACAAAAAGTCAACATACAAGTGCAGCAGGTAATCTGGAAGGCAAACGGAATATCGGCCTTTATTTCTAGGGGGATGGAATATAAAAGCAGGGAAGTTATGCTACAACTGTACAGGGTGCTGGTGAGACCACACCTGGAGTACTGCGTACAGTTCTGGTGCCCTTATTTAAGGAAGGACATACTTGCATTGGAGGCAGTTCAGAGAAGATTCACTAGGTTGGAAGGGTTGCCTTATGAGGAAAGATTGAACAGGTTGGGTCGATACTCATTGGAGTTTAGAAGAATGAGAGGAGATCTTATTGAAACATACAAGATTCTGAGGGAACTAGATTGGGTAGATGCTGAGCGGATGTTACCCCTCATGGGGGAATCTAAAACTAGGGGGTATGGTCTCAGAATAAGGGGTCGCCCATTTAAGACGGAAATGAGGAGGAATTTCTTCTCCCATTGGTTCATGAATCTTTGGAATTCTTTACCCCAAAAAGCTGTGGAGGCTGAGTCATTGAATACATTCAAGGCTGAGTTAGACAAATTTTTGATAAGCAAGGGAGTCAAAGGATATGGGGAAAAGGCGGGAAAGTGGAGTTGAGGTAAAAATCAGATCAGCCATGATCTCATTGAATGGCGGAGCAGGCTCAAGGGGCCGAATGGCCTACTCCTGCTCCTATCTCTTATGGTCTTATGGTCTTATCCTGCCGGCTTTGATTGCCAGTGGGAGTCCCGCATGCGGGGGCTGCGCACGCACCGATTCGCGTCATTGGGGAACCCGGAAGTGGGCGGGTTGGAGCCGGGCTCCGGACCCGCTCCGGGAATCCCCAATTTTAGGAGCCCCCCCACCACGAACGCACCCGCTTGGCCATCCGAAAATTGATCCCAATGAATCTCAACTATTCTATCTTATGTCTGCATGCACTTCCTGTCATCATTTTATGTCACATTTTTGTGTCAACTTTTCCCATCCTAAAGTCCTATGTTCACATTTATAATGCAAACTTGTCACTCTGTAGTTGCACCCTATAGTCTGTGGCAGCACTATAGCACCTCAGTTTTGCGTCTCCCAGCTCCTCATCCTGTACTGTTAAGAAATTCCTCACTCCAACTAACTCTACTTCTCTGTTTCCCAAACTGCCATAAATTTTGCTATTATTATAAACAATAATATCAAATCAAAGTATTATATAAAAATAAGGACAAAATATATGACTTCAAAATGGGTACAAAGTTACGATCTGCATGCCCTGGCCTCTAACCAAGGTTTACCTGAAAACTACACTTGAGAGTAAATTTTAACCCTGAAGAGGGGTGGATTGGGGGCGGGTTGGCAGTGAAAATTTTCCGATTTTGGAGCAGGCCCGCATCCCAGCTCCAAAGCGCTTGGTTTGACCTAGATATGCCATTTTAACTGCTTCTGAACATGTCTCCCGTGGCCTCTGAAACACGCCATGGAAACGGAGGCAAGTTGCAGCTGACCCTCATTTGGACCTTTAAACCAGTGATTGACATGTGAAGAAAAGGTGAGTTTTTGCAGCAGAACAATGAATTCTCTCAGGCAAACCTTTGGCTGGGATTTCTTTGTGTTTCGACTGAGATTTTTTGGTTCACACTTAGAATTCTTGTGTTCACAAATATTTACCTACATTTTGGCCAACCTCAAACTGACAATATCAGGATTGGGGGGTGGGGGGGGGGTGGGGGCGGGGGGGGTGGGGGCGGGGGGGGACACAATTAATTTATTCTACAGTATATCTGAGGAGGAGGCACATCACTATCTGCAACAGGCAAGGTGTGCAGTTCTGGGAGTTGCAAGTCCACAAGACAGAGGTGAGCCACAAGGACTTGCAGAAGAGCAGAGAGGGGTCCAATGGAGGGCCCGACGACGCAGGAGGCACTACTCACGTGAGAGGGTCTACAGACAGAGGCTGAGCTTCCTGGACCTCTCCAAGGAGCAGTGCCCACGAAGGCTCAGATTGAGTCATCAGGTGGTCGCAGGCATCTGCACGCTCCTTCAGGCAGAGCTGCTCCCGGCTAGGGCCTGATGGCCACGCTTTGCCCGTCGCAATTAAAGTCACCACTGGCCTCAATTTCTTCGCCTCCAGATCCTTCCAGGGTACCACCGGTGACATCGTCAGGATCTCTCAGTTGACAGGTCATGTATGACTTGTTTGCCAGGGCATCGGACTATGTCAATTTCCCTGAGACGACATCAGCCAGACTGAAAGGCCACTCTCTGGCTGGCTTCCCACGGTTACGAGGAGCAATTGATTGCACACACGTAGCAATCCGAGCACCTCTACATGATCCAGGACTGTTCATCAACCGAAAGGGATTTCGCTCCATCAACGCACAGCTGGTTTGCGACCACCGGAAGAGGTTTCTGCAAGTGTGTGCCAAATTCCCTGGCAGCTGCCATGATTCCTTCATTTTGCGTGACTCCAACTTCCCGGCCCTCTTCCACACACAAGGCAGACTTAAGGGGTGGCTGCTTGGAGACAAGGGATACTCCCTGCTGACATGGCTCATGACACCTCTGAGAAACCCCACCAATGAGGCACAGCAGCGGTACAATGACAGTCACATCACCACCAAGTCTGTCATTGAACAAGCCAGAGGAATGCTGAAGTGCCTGGATCGACCTGGGGGATCCCTTCAGTACTCACCGGTGAAGGTGTGCAGAAAAATAGTCGTGCACTGTAATAGTCGTCCTGCACAACATCACTCAACCGAGAGGGTTACAGGTGGATGAGCTCCCATGCATTGAGCTCCCATGCATTCATGAAGCATCTGTATCTGCCAGCAACATTGAAGAAGATGAAGAGGAGGATGATGATGAGGAGGAGGAAGAGGAGGCGGAGGAGGAGGAGGAGCAGGAAGAGGATGACGATGGGCAATCTGTTCGTGATGCCAGGGAGTCACTCATATCTGATAGATTCTCATAAGGAGATCTGCAAATTGGAGATAATGAAGTACTCAGGTGTTTGGTATGGCCACCACCAACACCAGCCCCCCCCAACCACCCCTCCCCCCTCCCCTCCGCTTGCACAAAACAGTCCTACAACCACACATACACCCATTGTAAACGCGCCCAATGGGTGGATTAATTCTTGCTGTTCACAATGAGGCACATGCAAGGGGACTTTCACGAAAGGGACTCAAGAATGTACAAGACCTGGCAGTGGTGGTGGCAAGTATGACATTTATTGTGAACATAACAAAAAAGAAAGAGAAATGAAAAGCATGACATTTAGTCAGACACCTTTGTGCATACCCTCGATGATCACAAAACCTTCGCCTTCCTCTTCCGAATACTTCTACAGGGTGCATCCCTTGTGGCTTCAGCAGAGGTAGTGGCAGGTTGCTCAGGTCCCTGCCCTGACTGATGAGATGCTCTCAGCCTACACCTTCTGGGTTTTGGAGCCTGTGAAGGCCCCGCCAAAGGCTGTTCCACCTGCACCTGTGTAGGGACAAACTCGGCCATCAGGAGAAGAGGCAGCATTACGGGTACTGGTTGAGGGACGTGCAATGGGTGAGACATGGGAGCACTTTGAGTGGAATCCTGACTCCCATATCCCCTTTTGCCATCATTCCTCTCCAGGGCTATGGCCACATCACTCCTACCACTTTGCTGGACAACAGTTTGGAGGACATCTGTGATGCCTTATAAGGCCAGTGCTATAGTATCTGTCTGCCTGCTTAAGACAGCAGAATATTGGTCACCCTGAGTCTGCATGGCCGTTGTCAGGGCCTAAATAGACTCATTTGTGAGCCGTGCTTGAAGCTCAATGGAGGCTGATATTCTCACCATCGCAGACATTCCCGCACTTACCTGCGCCACCATTCCACTAATGCTGGAGGTGGACTCATCCATCCTCTCCGCTATTGTGGAGAGATTGCACGGCACATTTTCCAGTACGTCGCAAAGATGCATCTCTACCTTGATCATTCTCCTTCTCAAGGATGGCCCCCGGGGTTCAGCATCTGTGAACAGCTGAGCAGAGCTCGGAAAGGAGTGCGACCACCGACGCGGAGTCTCCACAGCTGCCCCTGCCACCAGTGTCTGCTCGTGCTCACTTCTGTGTGGTGCATCACCAGGTGATAACCCAACTAACTCTCTCATAGAACCCACCGAAGTGTGAATATCTGCGCTGGTGCATGGCTCGAAATAATGTGACGGTGCGCCCTCAGAGGCACGGAGCTGCTCTGAAGAATCGCCCTCATTCAGGTCGTGTGGTCCTTCAGCACTCCGTGAAGGGCCTTTTTTAAAATTCGTTCATGGGATGTGGGCATCGCTGGCAAGGCCAGCATTTATTGCCCATCCCTAATTGCCCTTGAGAAGGTGGTGGTGAGCCACCTTATTGAACCGCTGCAGTCCGTGTGGTGAAGGTTCTCCTACAGTGCTGTTAGGTAGGGAGTTCCAGGATTTTGACCCAGCGACGATGAAGGAACGACAATATATTTCCAAGTCGGGATGGTGTGTAACTTGGAGGGTAACGTGCAGGTGGTGTTGTTCCCACGTGCCTGCTGCCCTTGTCCTTCTAGGTGGTAGAGGTCGCGGGTTTGGGAGGTGCTGTCGAAGAAGCCTTGGAGAGTTGCTACAGTGCATCCTGTGGATGGTTCACACTGCAGCCACGGTGCGCCGGTGGTGGAGGGAGTGAATGTTTAGGGTGGTGAATGGGGTGCCAATCAAGCGGGCTGCTTTGTCCTGGATGGTGTGGAGCTTCTTGAGTGTTGTTGGAACGGCACTCATCCAGACCATCCACACCATCCCGACTTGGAAATATATCATCCAGGCAAGTGGAGAGTATTCCATCACACTCCTGACTTGTGCCTTGTAGACAGTGGAAAGGTTTTGGGGAGTCAGGAGGCGCGTCACTCGCCACAGAATTCCCAGCCTCTGACATGCTTTTGTAGCCACAGTAGTTATGTGGCTGGTCCAGTTAAGTTTCTGGTCAATGATGACCCCCAGGATGTTGATGGTGGGGGATTCGGCGATGGTAATGCCGTTGAATGTCAAGGGGGAGGTGGTTAGATTCTCTCTTGTTGGAGATGGTCATTGCCTGGCACTTGTCTGGCACGAATGTTACTTGCCAATTATCAGCCCAAGCCTGGTTGTCCAGGTCTTGCTGCATGCGTGCATGGACTGCCTCATTATCTGAGGGGTTGCGAATGGAACTGAACACTCTGCAATCATCAGCGAGCATCCCTATTTCTGACCTTATGATGGAGGGAAAGTCATTGATGAAGCAGCTGAAGATGGTTGGGCCAAGAACACTGCCCTGAGGAACTCCTGCAGCAATGTCCTGGGGCTGAGATGATTGGCCTCCAACAACCACTATCATCTTCCTTTATGCTAGGTATGACCCCAGCCACTGGATTGGCCTGGAAAAGAACATACAGCAATATTAAGAATCATCGCAAAAGTCCTGTTGTAATGAGCATTCTGAAGTGTGCAACAGGTCAATCATTGATAACATCAATTCATGTTGTGTGTGAGGGATGTTAAAGTTCTGTCACCACACGTTTGCAGGGTGCCAATCTTAGCATTTCCGACGGCCAGGCATTCTCCTTTCTGCCTCAAAATCCATGTTTGCAATGGCCCTTTCAATTATCCAGGACCCAGTTCGTCATTCAGATGCACAGCACGCCCACTGCGGAGCTTGAAGACGCAAAACCTGGAAGTCACATTAAGGGCCTTCAATTGAGTCGCGATCACTCGAGAAAATACACGAAAAAGTTTTTTGGGTTTCCCACCCGCGTATTGAACTCCCCACTGAAATCCTGCTGGTATGTTAAAATTTACCCCTCCGACTCCTGAGACAAAATTCCGGGACAAAATTAATTAGCATTTCAAAAAATATGGGCTATGGGGAAATAGCAGGGGAATGGAACTAATTGGATAGCTCTTTCAAAGAACTGGCACAGGCACGATGGGCCGAATGGCCTCCTCCTGCGCTGTACCTACTATGTTACTATGATAAGGTTCATAAAACAGTAGAGAACCAGGCTGAATACAGGAAGTACAGAGGAGATATAAAAAAGGGAATAAGAAGGGCAAAGAGAGAGTATGAGAATAGATTAGCGGCTAACATAAAAGGAAACACAAAAGTCTTTTATAAACATATAAATAGTAAAATGGTAGTCAAAGGAAGGGTGGGACCGATTCGGGACAAAAAAGGAGTTCTTCTTGTGGTGACAGAGGGTACGGCTGAGGTGCTAAATGAATACTTTGCATCCGTTTTCACTGGAGAAGAGGATGCTGCCGTTGCAGCAGTAAAGGAGGAGGTAGGAGTGATATTGGATAGGATAAAAATAGATAAAGAGGAGGTACTTAAAAGATTGGCAGTACTCAAAGTCACCGGATGGGATACATCCTAGGTTACTGAGGTGGAAATTCCTCCTGGCCACAATCTTCCAGTCCTCCTTAGATATGAGAACGGTACCAGAGAACTGGAGGATTGCAAATGTTACATCCCTGCTCAAAAAAGGGAGGGGGATAAACTCGGCAATTACAGGCCAGTCAGCCTAACATCAGTGGTGGGGAAACTTTTAGAGACAAAATTCCAGTACAAAATTAATTGTCACTTGGAAAAGTAGAGGCTAATAAATGTAAGTCAGCACAGATTTGCTAACGGAAAATCATGTTTAGCTAACTTGATTGATTTCTTTGATGAAGTAATGGAAAGGGTTGATGAGAGTAGTGTGGTTGATGTTATGTTTATGAACTTTCAAAACGCATTTGATAAACGACCTCATAATTGTTAGCAAAATTAAATCCCATGGGATTAAAGGGACAGTGGTGGTGTGGTTACAAAATTGGCTAAGGGACAGAAAGCAGAGAGTAGTGGTGAACGGTTGTTTTTCAGACCAGAGGGAAGTATACAGTGGTGTTTCCCAGGGGTCAGTATTAGGACCACTGCTCTTTTTGATATATATCAATGACCTGGACTTGGGTATAGAGGGTATAATTTCAAAATTTGCAGATGACATGAAACTCGGAAATGTAGTAAACAATTTGGAGGATAGTAACAGACTTCAGGAGGACATAGACAGACTGGTGAAATGGGCAGACACATGGCAGATGAAATTAAAACTGAGATGTGCAATGTGATACATTTTGGTAGGAAGAAAGAGGAGAGACAATATAAACTGAATGATACAATTTTAAAGGAGGTGCAGGAACAGAGAGACCCCGAGGGGTGTACATACAAAAATCTATGAGGGTGGCAGGAGAAGTTGAGAAGGCTTTAAAAAAAGCATATGGGTCCTGGTTTTATTAATAGAGGCATAGAGTACAAAAGCAAGGAAGTTATAAAAGCTGTTATAAAGCTCTGGTCATGCCTCAGCTGGAGTATTGGGTTCAATTATGGGCACCACACTTTAGGAAGGGTGCAGTAGAGATTTACTAGAATGGTACAAGGCATGAGGGACTTCAGTTATATGGAGAGATTGGAGAAGCTGGGGTTGTTCTCCTTCCAACAGAGAAGGTTAAGGAGAGATTTGATAGAGGTGTTTAAAATCATGAACGGTTTTGATAGAGTAATTAAGGAGGAACTGTTTCCAGTAGCAGAAGGGTAGGTAACCAGAGGACACAGATTTAAGGTGATCAACAAAGGAGCCAGAGGCGTCATGAGGAAACATTTTTTTACGCAGCGAGTTGTAATGATCTGGAATACACTGCCTGAAAAGGTGGTGAAAGCAGGTTCAATAGTAACTCTCAAAAGGGAATTGGATAAATAATTGAAGGGAAAATATTTACAGGTCTATGGGGAAAGATCAGGGGAATTGGACTAATTGGATAGCTCTTTCAAAGAGCCGGCACAGGCATGATGAGTCGAATGGCCTCCTCCTGTGCTGTACCTATTATGATACTATGAATTACCTGCCAGATACAGAAACTGATTATTAATTTGCAATTTAACACTTCAGAAGTTCACATCAGATGTTCATAGTGGCCTAACATGAATCTCCTGCTTCACAAAATTGAGGGGTAAAGGTGGGAGTAATTAAACTTGAAATCCAAGAACTTTCCACTCACAGGCTCCCACACACAGATATTGTACAGCAAATTCAAAAATGAGACTGAATGTAAATGAGGATACTGAGTAGGTGGAACCTGTGGCTAAGAACAAATATGTTATTACTGTCAGTATAATATTAATGATTACACTAAAGAATACAATAATTTCTATGCCGCTTGCCTTCCAGCATATTTGTGATAACTGGTAGTGTCTCCTAGCACATTATTTTTTTGGATGAGAAATTCATAAGTAAATATTTATACCAAATGCCAGACTCCTAATCATAACATGACAGACATGGGGAGATTTAATAGAGGTGTTCAAAATTATGAGGGGTTTTGATAGAGTAGATAGGCAGAAACTGTTTCCACTGGCAGAAGGGTCGGTAACCAGAGGACACAGATTTAATATAATTGGCAAAAAATCTAGGGGGAAATGAAGAGAAATCTATTTACGCAGCGAGTTGTTATGATCTTGAATGCACTGCCTGAAAGGGTAGTGGAAGCAGATTCAATAGTAATTTTCAAAAGGGAATTGGATAAATACTTGAAAAGGAGAAATTTGCAGGGCTATGGGGAAAGGCTAGGGGAGTGGGATTAATTGAATAGCTCATTCAAAGAGCCGGCACAGGCATGATAGGCTGTATGATTCTATGTTGTTTCCAGGACTTGGTGCTTTATCTGATCATCATGAAGAACAGTGAAATATGGGTATCATTTCTCATAGTAACATTTATAAAAGTATGCATTTAATGTTGATTTTGGCAAAGATGCTTTAGGAAATAATTCTGTCTGGGATTTAATAAAGTGTTGCTTAAATGTTACAGAAGATAATTAATTAATTAATTCTGTCTGACCATAATCAGAGCTAGATCCGTTATATTTCAGGTACTAAATATGTTTACCTACAAAACAATAGTGATTACATTTTGAGATATCCTGAGGAAGTAAAGGTGCTAAATAAATGCAAGTTCTTTCTTTCATACTCAAATTTCTGAGTCATACTTTTAAATGGTATTCAAAATAAAGAAAGATTTCCAATGATTTCCAATATACAAAGAAACTTCGCTGGTATCAGAAAATATCTTCTAATTGACTCCAAGAATCACATTTTTAAAACTATTTTAAAAAGATCGAAAGCCAGTCTGACCTCCTGATTGACCTGAGGATCTGTCTAAGAACAATGAGCTTCTAGTTGACCCACAAAAGCACAGCAATTACAACATGTGTCTTAGATTAGATAGAGACTTTCAAGCTATATACAGCTGCATGTTAGCAGCAGAATGATACATGTATTAATGTCCTTGTAAAACAGCATACCCTCTGACCAATCATGAGCAACACAGTTGGAGATCTCCTCGTGTTGTTGGGTATTTATAGCAATTATGATTTTATAGCTCAACACAAGGGTCCAAATCAGCAAAAATGAATGATAGTTTAAAATATATTATAACTGTTACAGGAAAAGTGAGGGTTAATTTCTGTTTACCAGGCTGCATGGAGCTGTAAGCAGGAAGGGCAATCATTGTTTGCATGAATGGCATTTAAAGCAACTATCTGTTGCTAGGAGATCACTGTTAACATAAATTAGCCATAGTCAATTACAAAAGTATCAGAGGATGCATTTTTATCCAAGCTACAGGAAATTGTGTTCTGTCTCTGAGATTGTCATTGTTGTGCTCTGCATATGCTTTGAACTTTGTTTTAAGTTGTTTTTCTCCATCTCCTTAGTTCCTCCGGATACTATTACTGTTCCAGTTATATAAAGGATGAGCTGATGTCCTGTGAAAGGCCTCTGGCAATATAACTGTATAGCCAGCCATGAGAAGGTGCACAATACCACTACTTCCTTAATCATTATGTAGAATATTCTCCATATTTTATGTGAAGATGTTTTGGATCAATTTATGTGTTAATCAAGTGAGAGATTTCAGTTATGGGAAATGGAATACCTTCCCAATTTGGACACTCACTGTAAGCATCAAACAGTCTCATCAGGTTTTATATGTAGGGTAACACTTCTTCTGCTTTAACCCAACAATGTGCCTTAACCCAGTCCCAGTTAAACGCATTCCACCATCCAATGTGACATTTCTATTTTAACACCAACTTACATTTATATCGCGGTTTTAACGTAGAAAAATGTCCCAAGGCACTTCAGAGGAGTGTAATCAGACAAAAATTGACACCGAGTCAAAAAGGAGATATTAGGAGGGGTGACTAAAAGCTTGGTCAAAGAGATATGTTTTTAGGAGGGTCTTAAAGAGGAGAGAGCGGTAGAGAGGCAGAGGGGTTTAGCAAGGAAATTCCACAGCTTGGGGCCTAGATGGCCGAAGGTATGGAATGGTGAGGCGAAGGGAATGAGGGATGCACAAGAGGCCAGAGTTAGAGGAATGCAGAGGGTTATAGGGCTGGAGGAGGTTACAGAAGCAAGGAAGGGTAAGGCCATGGAGGGATTTGAACATGAGGATAAGAATTTTAAATTTGAATCATTGATGAACTAGGAGCCAATGTAGATCAGCAAGCACAGGGGTGAAGGGTGAGCGGGACTTGGTGCAGGTTAGGATAAAGGCAGTCGAGTTTTGAAATTGACCTAAAATAGAAAAAGATATACATGGCTTAACTTCAGGAGACTGTTGGAGGGTCACATGGTGTTGAAGAATTTTCTTGTTGAATATTCTGACTACATAATTATTGTTGTCATACATAACAATCATTGTACTCCAAAAGTAATTAAATGTGTGAAATGCTTTGAGCCATTTCATCATAAAAAGACACTTTATATATGCAAGTGTTTCTTTTCTTTTTCTTTTAAATGTCTACTGTATCACTACTAACATGGCTTCATCACAACAGCAGTTATTAACAGGCAGTCCAAAAATATTTCCATGACATAGAGAAACCCCTATTATAAAATCCATTTCATGCCCTCTGCCAATGCAAAAGCTTAATATGGAAGCTGACACATTCAGATTAGAAATTCACAGGGCTAAATTAGTTCCAGCCACCAGCTGTTTCTGATGGAAAAGCACAAACATTGAGCAAAGTAAATTAGTCAATTTGAAAAAGCTGAAGATTTTGTTTATTTGAAATAGGATAAAATAAAATACAGTCAGAAAGTCTAAATATTCCCATAAGGGCACTTTCAATTATATCCTTTATTGATTCACTGAATACCTTAAGGGTGTGTAACAGTCATGTATTAAAATGCTAAATACCAGTTTCAGTTAATGGAAATGGATGTGAAACTAATGCTTTCATCCTGTTCCACTTCAGTGTAACTGGCAGTGGAAAGTAATCCTCAGTGGAAAGTATTCCTGTCTCCTGGTTTTGCTCAGTCTTCCACAGAGCCTAATGAATGCATATTTACTTCCAGTATCTTTTCAAATGTGGCATTATAAAGACTGCAATATATGGAGTGGCACAAATTGTACCATGAGGTATGAGAGCAAAGCCGAAGCACTTTGTGAACATCTTCTGAACTCTGTGGGGTGTTGCAGCCTAGAAAGGCAGACCTAACAATATTATTCTTTTTTAACATACATGAAAAAGATTGTTATTTTAATAAAGTTAGGGTAATAGTGTTCAGCGGTAAGTTGTGAAAAGTCATATTGTGAGATGATCAAATACTGCATAGAACATACCGCAGTTTCTTAGCTGCTGGGACCATGGCAGTATTACCTATGGAAACCAACTGCTGAAGTTGAATGATGTAGATTGTTAGTTTAGATTGATATTCTTGGGTTTTATATGATTACTTTTAGGAGATATGGGAAACCTTCACAGAAATTTTACTCAGGAGATTGCCTAAGTTGTGCAGAGGACAAATTGCATATGGTGAAGTAGATCGTGACTTTGTGCGATAGTGTAAAACGGATGCTAGCGAGTCGGCAGCCCGTTTTACATCTCTCCCGACTGTGGAAATAAAAATCAGGAGAGATGGGCTGCCAACTCACTATCACCCATTTTACAGTATTGCACAAAGTCACGATCTACCCTGGTGTGTGGATGGAGAAGGTTTGGTGCACTGAATGGCTTTCTCTTAATCAGAGAAATAACATGGCATGTATGTACACAAAAATATATTGCTTCGGAGTATATTACATTGTAAAACATTGAGAGGTTCAGTAGATAGAAATTAGAAACATTTTGACCTTGTCATGGACTTAAATGAGCTACACTGAATGGGTTTCTCATTCCTAACTTATTAAGATATTCAGAAGGGTGGATTGGTTTATGTATGTCATCTGAACCCCAAGTTGTGTTCCAGTTAAAATTAGTTGAGATCATGGTAGCTTGTATTGTAGCTGAAGTTAATGAATCTTCCAGTTCAGATATATCTGATATATCTGAACTGGTTATCTTTAAATTTGCAATTAGAACATAATCATTACTAAGTCTTATAATGTGGAGATGCCGGTGATGGACTGGGGTTGACAATTGTAAACAATTTTACAACACCAAGTTATAGTCCAGCAATTTTATTTTAAATTCACAAGCTTTCGGAGGCTACCTCCTTCCTCAGGTGAACGATGTGGATTTTCCACATCGTTCACCTGAGGAAGGAGGTAGCCTCCGAAAGCTTGTGAATTTAAAATAAAATTGCTGGACTATAACTAAGTCTTATAAAGCAGATCTGGCAGAGGTTATGGTAAACTTTTAAGTTAAAAGTGCTCTTAAAAGGACAGGCTTGTCTCCGTTTTCCCTGTTTCATATCTAACCTTATCCATGGTATGTGAAGTTAGCCTTCATTTATAGAAGAATAACAAATATGTTTGTGTAATGTATCTTTTTCCAGGAATAAGTTCTTATAATGAGCACAATTGAATGAAACATGTAGCAACATATTTGTTTATAAAGGAAATGTAACTTTGTTTTATCTACAGTACATATGGTAGTATTTGTCTGATGTTTTTTCCTTACTGTATTTCAATTTACCTCTCCTAACACCCACCTCTTCAAATCACCACTATCACGAAAAAAACTCAGCACCTATTGAATCTGTTTGGTTAATTTGGCAGACCAGAATTCCCTATACATTAATAAATGAGCCACAGAAGAGAGGAAGGAAATGTTTGTCTGCATCTTCCCTCCACAGACTGGGAGGACCATAGGCCTGTCAGCAGTTTATTATTTATTCATTTTCCTTCATTATTCCAAATAAACAACGCAGGTTTATGGAAAATAATTTAAAAAAAAGAAATGACAAGGGACAACAATCTACGAGGCATCTGCAAACTATGTTATGCTTCAATTTAAGCATTTTACCATTTTTTAATATAGGATGCTGTTTTAGAAACAACTGACTGGAAGAACAATTTAAATCGTTGATGCAAACCACAGCATATAATGTGGTAACAATCATTAAAAAAATGTGTTTGGCTTTGCTTTCTGCAGTGTAGTGGCTTGTGCATTTAGAGAACATCTGCCTTTCCTATAGTATTTGACATAATCTAGCCTCTATCAGCTACTTTATCTTTGAAATTATATGGTGCAACGATTAGCATTTGAACACAATTAAAGTGTCAACTTGTCTAAAATAAATGGGTAACATCTTACTTAAAGTAACAGAGAAAAAAGAAATTTATTATGAATGTGTCAATCATTCACTAACCTTTGCAAAGGGTATTTCGAAACCCTTTAAGAATTATAATACATTTGATTTACTGTCATTAAAGAAGCATAGCTTACGATCCAAAATCTCATAAAATCAACTTTTATTTTAAGAAACTGCACCTGTGCACAATCAGTGCCAGTTGCTTTGAGTTTAAACATGGAGGAGATTGATAGCCTGAGTTAATAGGAAGATCACATGATAATTACAGATAAGGAAAGAGATTTAACCCATCTTCAGTCAGCCAGAGATATCCTAATACTCCCCTCTCCCCCTTGCATCCTCTTGTTTTTTAAATGATTCCAGAAATCTACTACTCTATCTGGAAGTTTATTCCACACGTTGATCATTCTTTGGGGCTAACTTTCACCTTCACGCTTGGGCAGTAAACCTGTGGAATGGATCGCCCGCCGCTTATAGAACCCGCTTGGTTTTCATCTCTATTGATTTCAATGGAAACGTAAATCAAGCAGAATGGGCGGGGAGCTGACTCCCACTCACGTTAAACTTTATCATTCTGTGGTCGCTTTCCCTCCATTTCTCCTTGTGTTTTCCCAGTTTATATTAGGCTCATTGAAATATCCCATTAAAATAACTTTGCTATTCTTACATACCCTTCCTATCTCTTCATAGAGCAAAATCCTTATTTTGCATACTGACCTGAGGGTCTATGGTATAACCCTAGTGTTAGTTTGGATTTTATAGTATTAAAGATGTCTTACCAAGGGGAGGGTAGCTAAAAAGAAGAAGGGCTTTTGTTGAAATGTTTCACTATTGGAATGGGGACAAATGGAGCAAGGAAAATGTTTATGTATAAACCATTTGAAACTAGTCTCCTTTGTATTTTAAATTTTGTAAGCAGCTAACTAGTCTCTTATAGATTAGTACTGAAAATGAGAAGCACTCTGAATCTTAAAGGGCTTATCTCCTGCATTTTAGCTGAGCGCTTTGAACTCGTTCATTCGGGTGGGGTTTTGGCATAATTGGGGGGTTTTGAAGCCTTGGTGTTGAGTTTTGGAGTGTCAAATGATAAGATATGAGTTTGTGTATTTCATACATGTAGTGTTCCTGTTCCTGTCTGTGGGGAGGTAGTAAATTCAGACAAGGTGCTTCTCCATGGTAAGGTCATCTCCTCTATCTCACACTCCCGGGGCTCTCAGAGCTGGTTTGGGTTGTATTGATGGCAGAAGGTTGCTGCCTTAGATAGAAATGATATTTAAGAGAAGTTTTTAAACAGGTACATTAATTATACTTCTAAGTGAGATGGCCAATGAAAAGGTCATACACCGAAGTATGCACTTACTAAAAATGTCTACAAGGAATAACATCTGAGCAGAATATTACAGCTCTTGATTTAGCAAGTAGATTGCAAAATCCTTCATCTTGAGGTTCATGGAACTTGGTATATTTTTGGTCTTCTAAAATAAACAGGCAAATTCTTCTGTGCATTTTTTATTTCTGTTCCATACAGACTGTATAAATGACCAAGTCTGCCAAATAAACTTGCTGAAAGCAGTTAGCAACAGTGAAATTCTATCCAGCCTGTCAGAGTCTAGAGCGATTGGAAACATGAAATTTCAAAAACCATAAGCTGCATGAATTTAATAAAACAAATTATACAGTTCACTTTATTAAAGTTGAGATGATGTCTGTGTATCTGGATTGTTAAATTCTGCCAAAGAGACAGAAGGAAAAAGTAAAAAAAAAATGTTAACTTTGGAAAAACATTTTTTTAATGACCAAGAACTATTAAAATAAGGAGTAATGAGACTCCACACTTCAAAAAAAAATTATTAGTTATTTGGCAGTCAATAAGACTTACCGCACTGTTAAAACTTAGTTTCGACCTATATTTTTAAGTGTACCTGTTTGGTGGCGTAATTCGTTACTTTCCAACTGGGCAGATAAGCAAGTTGACACTTTTTCAATGATTTATCTGATTGCAGCTTGCGATGTCCCTTTAATTTGAAGCTGTCATATCACCGGCGAACCACGAGGAGTAGGTTCTGGATTATCGCGTTTCACTGCGCATATGCGAACGCCGGAACTTGCTCCTTCATTTCGCCACTAACAACGGTTGTTAGTCCTCCGTTATTCTGGAAGCGATTTCTGCCCCAATAGTCCCTACATGACCTCAGAACCTACTTGAACCATTTACTCAGAGGGAAAACCTCGACAATGGCCTTAAAGGGCAGGCAAGGTTTGTAACTAAATAATACAGCTGTACTCCAGACAATCTGTGAGCAATGCTGTCGGTGAGCAGCTCAAATTTTCTTCAATACAATAGCTGTTTGACAAATACATCTCAAATGAAGTAAAAAAGCTTAACTAAAGGTTTAAAAGTACTGATATAAACATGTATGGAATTGGGTTAGATTTTCGTCTTCAATGCCTGGTCAGTAATCTGGTGAGACGATCACCTGTTTTTCACTCCATGCCTAGGCGGTAATCTGATGAGTGGATCGCTCGTCCGATGTGGAACCCATCCGATTTTCATGGGTTCCACAACAGGCGGGTGATCCATTGATCCAGATTACCGCCCGGGCAGCAAAGATAAAAATCTATCCATTGTATGCCAAACACACTATAAATTGTGTTTTTTTACCCCTGAGCATCTAGTTTAAATTTACGTAGTTTGGTTAAGTCTGGCAGAAGGGATACAGCAAAATTTAATGAATGCCAGATGCCCTTGTTCAATGTGGTTTGAGTTAAAAATGTATCGTGGAATTTATATTTTTCATTTGGAGTGAATGGTTTATTCATATACAAGCACCACAAATACATTGAGATGTCAAAATGACCCTGTAACTATGTTCATTGCTCATAAGTGGATACGGAATTATTTTAATGACTTCATAAGGAAAAGTTCTGTGAGGCTGATGCATAGGTGTCTCAAAGCATTGCATCAGAGTCAGCACGCACAGGGATTTCCTTGGTGGCTAAACTGGGCCACGTAGCACCCATTACGCAGACTCCTAAGCACCGAAAATGGCGTCCAAGATGCGCGCACACACTTCTGGCATGACATGCGCAGGACGTCATCTTGGCAAAGGTGGTTGAACGCCGGAAGCGTGTAGAGTAGGGAGATTATGATGTAAATCAACGTGCAACACTGATTTGAAGCAGCCGACGCCATTTTCGAACTCCCCGCTCTAGCCAACGCGCTGTCCTAACCTCGCATAGCTGAACAGGACTTAAACAGCATGAAGGACCCCTCCCCCACCAGCGCTATTTAAAGGGATCATTCAGGAGTTACAGGTTAGTTGCAGGATTAGTTATTCTGGCTGCTGGTACAATTGTAGGTGTTTTTGGAAGTTTCCTATAGTTGGAGAAAGTTGCAATATTATATAGAGAGTGGTCTGCACGGTCTTGCAGTATTGTTAGTGGCAATTAAAGTAGAATGCTGAACAAGGTTGCTTCCGGACATGGGAGGCCTGCCTGGGCTTCCTCTGGGAATTGAACATGACTGGGTGCATGCAGAGAGGCCATGCAAAGCAGGACAAGTTCCAAGAAGAGGGAGGAGGAGGAGGAGGCACAGGGCACTCAGCAGGAGGTCATATCCGTGGAGGGTCTTTAGGGACCAATTCTCTTACCTCAACTTCAGCAACAACCAGTGCACAAGACATCTTTGTTTCACAAAAGAGGTCATGACTAAAAGTTGCCAACTGCTGCAGCCACAACTGCAGCCTCAGAGCAGGTCAAGCACAGCATTGCCTGTGGCTGTCAAGGTAACTGTGGCGCTTAATTTTTACAGCTCTGGCTCCTTTCAGGCTGCTGCTGGCGATATAAGCAACATCTCGCAGTTTGCAGTGCACTGCTGTATAAGAGAGGTCACTGAAGCTCTGTACGCACTCAGAAACAGATTCATCACGTTCCTTCTTGATAAAGACAAGCAGCATGAGCGAGCATGGTTTGCTTGCATTGCAGGCTTCCCCGTGGTGCAGGGTGCCATTGACTGCACGCATATTGCCGTGCGTGCTCCACATCAGAACTCGGCCTATGTTCATGAACAGAAAGGAATTCCACTCCCTCAATGTACAGCTGGTGTGTGACCGCACGCAGCACATCATGCAGGTCAATGCCCGCTATCCTGACAGCAGTCATGACTTCTTCATTTTGCGGCAATCCAACATGCCACTGTTATCTCATCCAGTGCAGCAAGTCAAAGGCTGACTACTGGGTGACAAGGGTTATCCCCTCATTAAGTGGCTCATGACTTCAGGCCGCAACACATGCACACGTGCAGAGCAGGTGTATGAGAGCCATGCTGCCATGTGGAACATCATCGAGCACACCGTAGGCATCCTCAAGCAACATTTCTGCTGCCTGGACCGCTCTGGAGGAGCCCTGCAGCACTCAGCTGAGCGGGAATCAAGATTTGTCATTGTATGCTGCATGCTGCACAACCTCGCCATTATGAGGGGACAGATCTTGCCACTGGCGATCCGGTGAGAATCTGATCCAAAGGCAGAGGAAGAGAAGGAAGAGGCGGAGAAGGAGGAGGAGGGGGAGGAGGGGGAGGAAGAGATGGAGGAGGAAGTGGAGGAGGAGAACTGGAGGAGGAGGAGGAGGAAGTGTAGCAGGAAGTGGAGGAAGAGGCAGGGAGGTAACAAGGTAGACAGGCCCTGTCTGCCAGGGCTCTGCATGATCAGATTATTAAAGAGATATATCAGTAACCTCAAGGACACCTCCCCATTCACCAACAGTCTCACATTCCTTACCTTTCCTCTCCCACATGACCATCAAATCGTCTTCCTTATGATTACACATTGCTTCCTCCCTCAGCTCATCGCAGAAATGAAAGCCAACACCAAATGCAAATCCAAATCCAAATCCAAATTCATCAATTAACATATGCAATAAAGCAAACAAAATGAGATTATTCACTCTTATGCAATGCCTTAGTGCCTGTTGTTCGTGTGCCTTTACCTATCCTACTGCTCCTACGAGGTGCATCCCGATGGCTGGAACATGGGTGGTGAAGGCTGCTGACCTTCAACGGAGAAGAGAGCAGATGGCCTTGGAGGACAACCTTGAGCAGCTCTGGGCCGGGAGCGCCCAGCTGCAGACTGCACCATCTGAGCCTGGGCTGCTGACAGGCAGCAGCAAGGGCACTGGTGGAGTGGCAGGGTGGGAGCAGCAATGCTGTCATCCTAGGAGAGTACAGTAGGTTTGTCTACCATGGTGTCACTGCCACTCTCCTGGGGCGGCACCTCAGAACTCCTGGTGATCTGCTGGAGAACAAATTGCTGGAGTGCTGTGATGTCCTGGAAGCCCCGTTCCACAATGGTACCCAATGCCACAATAGCAGCAATCTGAGCCTGTAACACAGCAGTCTGAGCTTCCAAATGAAGCTTGTAGACCTTGGATGGCAGCTGTTTGTTCTGCATTGGAAGTTGAGACATCGGTCATCAGATGCTGTATCATGGTGGGTTCCACAGGTATGCTGAGGGAGGTGACCAACCGTTCCATGTGGGAAAGGATGGGCTCCAAGATGTACGCAAAGCCCTGTGCCAAGTTGGAGCTGGATTCCTCCATGCCCCTTCACATTGTGCGCAGGTATTCTGGCAGGCTTTCCACTGCACCAGCATTTGGTTGTGTACGCCCATCAGCGTTCTTCTGTAGCCTGGCCCATCAAAGTCATTATCTGACTCCTGTGCAGCAGAACTAGTGTACGACCTCGTCCTCTGGCGAGCTGGCACCTGTGATATCCATTCCCCCCACCCCGGTTCCTGCGCCTTGTGCCTTGTATCTCACCACATGCAGATCCCTCCTCTCTCCTAGTCTCTAAAATATGCACAGTGTCAGCATCTGAGCTGGTGGCTGCGAGTGTAAGAACGATTGATGGTGTGTCTGCATTATCACTGTCATCTTCCTCTGCCTCCTCTGACTGGGCCAGTTCCAGTTCTTGAGTATCTGAAATGACAAAGGGACACGGGTTGAGTTGCCCCAAGGGGAGAGGAGAAAGTAAGGAGTGCGTGCTCACACCATCTGCAGCACGTAAGTCATAACAGATTGTGGGATGAGGGAGAAGTGGTAAGTGAGAAGGAGGATTAGGTATGCAGAGACTCTCATCATTGATACCTCCAGCATCGCCAGTGGCCACGGACCGCCCAATGATCGCCAGCACATTGTCCTCCCTGGGGGTGAGGACGTGTAGGTGTGCCTGTCCTCCCCCAGTTCTTTCCTGCTGCCTACTGTCGTGTGCCAACTTTTCTTGCAAGAAAGAGGGAAGTGTGTCAGTGAGTGTCGTGCAAAATGTTTGGGCGATGTGACTGTCATGGCTGAATAGCTGCCAGTGTGTGTGACCTGTGAGTTGTGGGTGTGCGGCTTGCAAGAGTGGTAATGTGTGAGGGTGAGATACAGCATCTGATTCGTAGGGTTGCATACTGATTGAAAGGGTTTGTTGGTAGGTGGGTGACAAAGGGTGTAGTGCATGGAGTATGGATGAGGCTAGTGGTTCAGTTGGTAGGATATGCCACGTGACAGTTGAACTCACTCACCTGGACCACTCGTGTCAAATCATTGAACTTCTTCCTGCACTACATCAATGTACGTGGAATGATGCTCCTGGCATTGACCTCATCCACCATAGCCTCCCCCTGCCTCTTGAGGCGGTGCCTGGAGGGCCTCCTGCCACCATGCGAATATAGAATGGCCCTTCTTCTGTCCACCTCTTCCATCAAGGCTCCGATGCACCGTCTGAGAACCTTGGTGCATGCACTCTCACAGGCGCAACCATTCCTCAATATCTTCCAGCCCAGGAATCACTTCTCGCATCACTTTCTGCAGCACAGTGCACCTCCCCTTTAAGAGGTGCAGGCTGCCTTTAAGTAATGCTCGCCACTCCCGATATCAGAGCCCCCTGCTGGTGCACGCAGCACTCACAGTGCAGTTAGCGCTGGCTGCACGCAGCAATCATGTAGATTAGCAGGCAGCACGAATGTTACGTGCTGTCTGCATTTCAACGACTGGGCTCGGGTTAATCGCACACCGTGATTCCCGCACCCATTTTGGGGGGTTAACCAATTTAACTTCTCATGTCTTTTAGAGACTCCTATCAAATTTTACAGAATACTGTATTTTTTTTCTGTTTTCTCTTTTGGATCTTCCTATACTGCATATTGCTCCTGGCTAAGAGAGCTTGCAGGCAAACTGAGTCCAAGACTTCACCAATGCTACTGTGTAATCAATCAGGATGAGTGTGGAGCCCAATTCTGGCAAGCAGTCTCCCTCTGATTTTCTTTCCCTCTTTCATTCAGCCTCCACTCAGCACTCATCCACAATGGCACAGTTGAGTTCAATACTTTGCCATGTGTGAAATCATGGGCACAAATCCTTGTCCAGTTGCTACATGTCAATTTGGATTTGTGCTACAGTGAACTGTGCTATCATTTAATTGAAACTTTTTTTAAGAAATGAATCAATTATATTTTTTATTGATTAAGATTGTAGAGGTATTAATTCTGACCACTTTGTGTACCCAAATGCACTTTTGTATGTGAAATGTTCTAAAATTTGAAAATTGTAATTTAATTTTCAATATCTGATTTAAAAAACCCATAGTAATAATTTTAAGGCAGTGGTAACTTTCTGATCTATCGAGCCTATCCATCCAATTTCTCACAAGATTATCTTGATGCACTTCTAAACCTATCCACCCAAACCCCAAGAGCTTCCATTTAGTACATATTCCACACTATTATTTCCTCTGCCAAGTCTCATAATTTAATATTTCTCCATATTAAATTGCATATGCCACTTCTCCACCCACTGACCTAGCTTCTTCAGATCCTTTCTGATGCGTTCCCATCGAGAATCACTTGCCACTGCTCCCAGGTGTCATCTGCAGCTTTAAGAACCATGGACGCAATTCCATCCCCTGCAATTATAAAAATTTCAAACAACACTGATGACTGTGCCGCACCACTAACAACCAGCTGGCACCCATGCACTACAACTCATCGCTGTTTACCAACCAACCAATTTCTAATCCAGTCCAATACATTGCCATCTGTTTTATAAGCCCTAATATTATGCAGCCATCTTATGTGACGCAGTGCAAAATGCTTTTCTGAAATTTAAGGCCTAGAAATGCGATGGCACGATGTCAGTTTCTCAGACGCAAAATATCCAATATTCTGGGTGGCCGGGCTCACGCGCTCATTACGTCCCGGAAGTGCGCCGCCCACCATATTGGTGAAGGCAGAAAATGGCATCTGGGGCCCATGTCTGAAACAAGAGTTTGGCTCTTTGCCTTTGCAAATAGGTGGCCTAATGCCTATTTGAAACCCCCTATGCAAAATTGGGCTTCGTTGAACACAGCCCGCGCTGGACGGGCTGCGTTCAGGAAACCATGGTCTATGTGCAGCCTAACCAGTGGTCCTTAAAAGGAATGCTGGAGATTACCACCAAAAAGGTAAGTTTTTAAAAAAATACTGAACTGAATGTGGAGCCAGGAGGTGGAGGACTGCTTCTCCTGGGTCCACCACAGTGCCGAAGACTTTTGGCGGCCCCCACTCGGCCCCCTCGCGATTGCTCCCCCCTCACTCCCGATTGCCCCTCCTCCTTCCCAATCAATTTCATTCCTCCCGATCGCCCCCCCTCCCCGATCGGCCCACTCCCTCCCGATTGCTTCCCCCCTCTCCAAAGACCTACATGAGGGTTCAATTTCAGGTGTGCCTTGTGTCTACCTATTTAGGCGCTGGGAAATTTGCGTCAACAGGCTGGCGCATGCCAATTTCTAGGCCTTATTGTCTCATCCCTATCAACTAGATATATAACTTCTTCAAAGCAACCCAAAAAATTGGTTAAGCATGACTTGCGACTCCTAATGCCATGCTGGATATCTTTAACCTTGTTCCCTAAGACGATCCCTTATATTATACCCCATCATAGTTTCAAACAATTTCCTCTCAATTCAGCTAAGATTTATAGGTCTAATATGATGAATGTCCTTAGACCCCTTTTTAAAAATAGAAGCCAAATTTGTAACTTTCTAATCTTCCAGGTTGTGAGAAGTCCAGTGAACACTTGAAAATATTGGTGAGGGGAATCAAATATGAAATTATCAAGTTTTGATGAGCAGAATGTACAAGTGAAAGATTAAAAACATTTTAAAATATCATTGTAAAATTGCTTTAGTGTTTTGAGCCACATTACTCATAAAGGGTAACAATGGACTGTGAACTTACTGGGGTAAATTTTAACCCAGAAGAACGGGTGGGTTGAGGGTGGGTGGGCAGTCAAAATTTTCCAATTTCGGAGCGGGACCGCATCCCAGATCCAATGTGCCTACTTCCAGGTTTGACCCAGACGTGTTTGGATGCATGAGCACCTCTGAAACCTGAAAGTCCCACCGGCATTTAAAGCCAACTGGTTGATATTTAAAGGGCCAATTGAGCTATTTAAAGTCCTTAAAGCTGTAAAGTGTTTGTTTATTAACCTACACAAGCCATTTTAACTACTTATGAACGTGTCTCCCTTGGCCTTGGAACGACACCATGGAAACGGAGGCGAGTTGCAGCCAACCCTCGTTTGGACCTTTAAACCAGTGATTGACACTTGAAGAAAAAGTGAGTTGCAGAAGAGCAGTCAGTTCTCTCAGACAAACCTTTGGCTGGGAGTTCTTTGTGTTTAGACTAAGATTTTTTTGTTCAAACTCAGAATTCTTGTGCTCAGACATATTTACCTAAATTTTGGACCCCCGCAAACTGATAACATCAGGATTGAGGGCTGGGGGAGGGGGGTGCGCAATGGATCTATTCATCAATACATCTGAGGAGGAGGCACATCACCATCCAAGGCAGGCGTTGTGTGCAGTTCTAGGAGTTGCAAGCCCACAAGACAGAGGTGCGCCACAAGGACCTGGAGAAGAGCAGAGAGGGGACCAACAGAGGGGTCGACATCGCAGGAGGCACTACGCACATGAGAGGGTCTACAGAATGAGGCTGAGCTTCCTGGACCTCTGTGAGGAGCAGTGCCTACGAAGGCTCAGATTGAGCCACCACGTGGTCACAGACATCTGCTCATTCCTTCAAGGAGGAGGAGGTGGACAACGATGGGCAACCCATCGGTGGAGCAGCGGCACACGTGGCTGCTCGTGATGCCAAGGAGTCACTCATATCTGATAGATTCTCAGAAGGAGATCTGCAAAGTGAAGATAGGGAAGTACTCAAACCACCTGGAATAACCACCGCCACCAACAACACCAGCCCCTGCACCCCCCTCCACTTGCACAAAACAGTCATTCAACCACGCTTACATCCATTGTGCACGCACCCAACTGGTGGCATGAAGTCTTGCCGTTCATGATGAAGCACAGACCGCCCAATGATCACCCCCTTTGACAAAAGGAATTTGATTCTTGCAGGATGGGGATGGGGAGGGATGGGGGTGGATGGGGGTGGGGAGTGAGGCCATCATTCTGGAAGTTCACTACCTTCCTATCTGGTGCCCTGAACCAGTTATATGAATGTTCCCACATTTCACAAGTGTCACAATTTTATTTCCCTCAGAAGGATTCACCTCCGCCTGGTTATTTAGTTTAGTGTAAAAACGGGTTGCTATTATTTTGCAGTCTGATAATGTTCATTGGATGTGTGTAACTTGGAAAACCAATGGCTAAAATAATGCTGCACAGTTGATAATCTCCCATCTGTTTTTATTTCTCAGTCTGAATAATATTCTGGTGAACTGACAATGCATTTTACTGTGAAGCTGCAGGCATATTTCCAACATACTGAAATATTCAATTGCCACTCAGGAAAAACAGCGATTTTTAGATTCATTTATTTAAGTGAGGGTCTCTGGCATGACTTTGCCCGGTGTTTATACTGGCTGATTCTGACACTACAGGATATTAATGTTATTGTTTTGGTTTGTGAGCAATAGCTGATGTTGCAAGAACTTGTACTACATATTGAATCAAGCATTTAATGTTAAGCCAGCAACGAAAGTTTCTGTACTTGTAATCAAACATACTTAGGGGATCAATTTTGAAAAATTAACTCAATTTCTGAAAATAATCCTCACTGCCATAACCTCCAATTTGGGAATGCGGGATGTACCACAGCCCACAGTTTGAGAAACAGAGTGCTCGGAGGGTTGTAGGGCTGGAGATGATTACAGGGATAGATGGGGGCGAGGTCACAAATTAATTTGAACATGATGATGAGAATTTGAAATTGGAGGCGTTAGGGGACCGGGAGCCAATGTAGGTCAGCGAGCACAGGGGTGAATGGTGAATGGGACTTGGTGCAGATTAGGATTCGGGCAGCAGAGTTTCGGATGAGCTGAAGTATATGGAAGATGGAGGATGAGAGGCCAGCCAGAGAACATTGGAATGGTTGAGTCTAGAAGTGACAAAGGCATGGATGAGGATCTTGGCTGCAGATGGGCTCAGGCAAGGGCAGAGGTGAATGATGTTATGGAGATGGAAGTAGGCGATCTTTGTAATGGGTAGGATATGGGGTCATAAGCTCAGCTTGGGATCAAATAGGATGATGAGGTTGTGAATATTTGACTTCAATCTGAGACAGTGACTGGGGAGTAGGTGGAACGATGGTGAGGGTACGGAGTTTATGACAGGGGCTCAAGACAATAGCTTTAGTCTTCTTGATGTTTAACTAGAGGAAATTCCAGTCATCCAACACTGGATGTTGGACTAGCAGGCTGATAACATGGAGGCAGTTGAGGGGTTGAGAGAGGTGGTGGAGAGGTAGAGCTGGGTGTACATGTAGAACATGACGTCATGTTTTAAGATGATGTTGCCAAAGGGCAACATATAGATGAGGAATACGAGGGGGCCAAGGATCGATCCTCGAGAGACTGCAGAGTTATGGGGCAGGAATAGGAGCCACTGCTCGAGATACTTTAGCTACAAGTGAAATCAAGTGAGAGGAGTCCCACTCAATGGCTGTACCAGCAATTTCAACAGTATCCTTCTCCCAAGTGGTTCATTGAATAGATGTTTGATGTAGCTGGTAAGCAGCTGCTAGCTTAAGAAGTACCCTCATTTGACTGGGAACTTCAAATTAATTCAATACAGAGAACTGATTAAAGGACATAAATAGAGAGTGAAGTGTAAAAGAACCAGGGGAAATGACTTGTCTATGAAATCATCGAAACCCAGTAAATATTTCAAATCATCCATTTGCTTCCAAAATCTGCAAAAGTCCTGTTCAAGGGAAGCAACTTTAATGCCTTTGGAACAACTAAAAATATTTCAGTGTCTTTGTTCAACTCCTTCCCTTCCCAAAGTGACTTTGAAGGTAGTCATATCGCACTGCCACACAAAAGTTGTTCTACCTTTTCTTTTGCTTTTGGCATGGCTATTGTTTTCCCTTAGTAGTCCTGTATGGAAGGATAAAAGGAACAAGAGAGAAAAACATGCCTCATAAGAATAACAGTGGAAATCCTCAAACTACCTCCCTAGTCCTAGTCTCTATGCTCACAACTCCCTCAGTAGAGAAAATACTTCCTTGATGTGCCAAACTCTTGCTCTTGTAGCAGCAGGGGTGAGTTGAAGTGGATCAAAGAAAAAAAGGGATAACTTGCAAGAGGGAAATATTATCTCAAACTTAGAATCTGGTTAAAATCAAGTCTGGGTATATAAGTTGCGTGGTAGGAGAGTTATTTCAGTATGCTGCCTCTAGAAAAATAGATTATGCAATGAAATTCTGTGCAAGTACTTGTATAAAATTCACTTTGACTTCTTATTTCAGGTATGTGGTGTTGGAACAGGAGGCATTGTTTCCACTGCCTGTCATCTGCTATACAAACTGTTTATTCTGAAGTTAACTGGAAAACAAATGATGGGTTGAATAACGCACACTGACTCCCTGTACACCCAGGGTTTAGAATTCATGTATATTCAGTATATATTCAGTGAAGCCTGCTTAAATTCACATTACTTTTGCCAGTTAAAAATACTTCTCCAACCTGAGGAATCAAGACAGGATTGCCTGCAACTCTGTCCCTTGCACAGTAAAGTTTAAATGATGAGTTAGCCATTACTTGCTGGAGCATGCTTTAGGCTGTGGTTAATTTGTGACTACACTTTGGTGTCAAATGCAATTTATTTCATTAAAACCTATAACTAGGAACAGTAAATCCCAGGTCAATAAGGTACATCTGGAGAAGTATAAATCTTCAAGTACTTGCCCCCTGATCCCATCATAATGTGCTGTAAATTTTTCTTCTTCCCCTCCCATATGTCTCCAGCACTGTGAATTTAGAGAGTTAATTTAAACACAATAAATGCTTGGAATTTCTTGGAAAGTTTCGGTGTAACCACAATGCAAGAGCAGAGTTAAGTCATTTTTTTTGAGGAAAATCGCTGGCCCACATGCAAAAGACCAGAGGACATGAGTTTCCTGCATTTACGCCCATTCAGATCGGACCTAAAATTTTAGGTGCAGCATGACCTGAAGTTAATTTTCTGGTGTTTTATAGTGATTTTTTAAAAATTCCTCTTTACTGACACCTGCACTATATTTTCTACATCTTTGAATTCCTTTTTTTATGGCATCAAAATATGTTAGATTGAAAAGACAAAAGCTTCCACAATTGCATTTTCTTAATCATGCTGTGCTTAGTGTGCATAAATGATGGTTTGATGGCTTCAGGCTTTAATTTTCATTCCGTGCTTCCCTCGGGCCCCAATAGTTTACGCTGATTTTCGTTTGTTTTGCGTGAGTTCTTACATCCTGCTGTATGCTAATACAATTCTCAAGAGATTTGGGCATAAATTCTCATCTGCAAGTTCGGCATAGAAACCGGCTTAAATTTTGGCATAATTTCTGTGCAAGTGAGATCCAGGAAATTCAGGGCCATTATGCATTCCACTATGTGTTTTAAGCTGTACGAGATATAAGCTGATGGTACAGTTTTATTAGTGAAAGGATAGTGTTCAACGTTGTATTTCGTTTTTGTGGCCTATTTCCTTGTGTGGATCTCATGCTTTTTTTTTACCACCATACTTATTTTTATGTTCTTTTAATGTATTTTGATTGCCTCGCTGAGGTGATCTTTTACATCATTTCTAATGAGCAGCTCACAGACCATTAAACCCATTGATTTCCCCATTTATCATTGCTATATCAGTCATTTTCTCCCCTTTCCTTGTATTCAATATGATGGGGCTTTCTTATCTCTTTCTTTTCAGTTCTGATGAAGAATCTATACTCGAAACATGAATCTGTCTTTCTCTGTATAGATGCTGACTGACATGCAGTGAATTTCCAATATTTTTACTTCAGATTTCCTGCAGTTTTTTTCTTTTTATCTGCATTTATACTGGCAGCAAAAGAATCCCCATTTATGGCACCATTGTTACAGTCTAAAGTTCAGGGCTGCAGCTATAAATGGAATATACTTCTCAAGGCCATACATTTCATAGAGTGTTCCATCTTCCTGTCAGGAATTTAATTTATCCCCTGACTATATACTGCTGTGGAGTGCTAATTTTTTTTCTTTAAAATTTTGTTTTGAGTTATATCCTGCTCTTTTATTTTTATATAAACACATTTTTCATTATCCCTTGGTACTGTGCTGTAAAAAAAACAAAAAGATGGAAGATTTACTTCATACACATTTCACTTCATAATGAACTTGGGTTCCATGCAACATGAAAAAAATCTTTTTTTTATTCGTTCATGGGATGTGGGCGTCGCTGGCAAGGCCAGCATTTATTGCCCATCCCTAATTGCCCTTGAGAAGGTGGTACTGAGCCGCCGCCTTGAACCGCTGCAGTCCGTGTGGTGACGGTTCTCCCACAGTGCTGTTAGGAAGGGAGTTCCAGGATTTTGACCCAGCGACGATGAAGGAACGGTGATATATTTCCAAGTCGGGATGGTGTGTGACTTGGAGGGGAACGTGCAGGTGGTGTTGTTCCCATGTGCCTCCTGCCCTTGTCCTTCTAGGTGGTAGAGGTCATGGGTTTGGGAGGTGCTGTCGAAGAAGCCTTGGCGAGTTGCTGCAGTGCATCCTGTGGATGGTACACACTGCAGCCACAGTGCGCCAGTGGTGAAGGGAGTGAATGTTTAGGGTGGTGGATGGGGTGCCAATCAAGCGGACAAGCACAAAAGTCTATTTGATGCAATCTAAAGTCTTTTAAAAAATGCCCATATTCTTCTAGTACAATCTCAGTAATTTTGTGATGACCAAGTTTGTCAAGAATGTTCTGACTGGATCAGAATCCCTAAAAACTCTGGATAAGATTAAGCAAATTGCAATTTTGAATCATATTTCATTTCAAAATAATTCAATTGAGATAATTCAGAAAACATTGAATAAAAATACTTTTTACACAACTGTGATCAGGCTGATCGAAATGTTGAGAAGCTGTCTCGAGGTGATGTTTGGTAATTGATTCAATTTCTTTAGTAAACAGCAAAGTAAATTATGGCAGAAATACCGTAAGTTTTGATTGAGATTTTTATTTAAAAAGTTCCCCTTGGAGTATAAGTTCTATTCAAAGGGATTGTGTGAGAAACTCAAAGAAGATGACTATTGCTTGGAATTTCCTTGGGACTTCTCCTGCTCTGCCACCATAACACTCAGCAGAAACCTTGTTTGTGCGACTAAACATGCTTTCTTGCCAAACTACCACTGAGTGGGAGAAGCCCTGAGAAAATTCATCCTCTATGTTTGGTTATCTGGAGTTTTGTCCCATCACAGACTAGTAAAATTAAGGCAAACAGCTTAAACTTTCGAACACCATGTGAGAAAATATTAATCAGATAAATCAGAAGCTGGAAGATACCCTGGGGAGGTTGACTGTTTGCACTAGGTATAGCAAAATTGTAAATGCCTTTATAAAGAACTTGTCATTACATATAGTCCATGGAGGAAATCTGCTCCAAATGCATCAATTTCCCCATTGACATGACTGAACCTTTAGATTCTCTGGGTAGAGTGTGATAGCTTTGTAGCAAACCGCTCACATTCTTAAAGGTCCAATGCAAAGCATAATGTATAACACACAATCAAATTGTCTAGCAGATCATGTCTATCATAAGGTCAGAAATGGGGATGTTCGCTAATGATTGCACAGTGTTCAGTTCCATTCGCAACCCCTCAGATAATGAAGCAGTCCGTGCCCGCATGCAGCAAGACCTGGACAACATCCAGGCTTGGGTTGATAAGTGGCAAGTAACATTTGCGCCAGACAAGTGCCAGGCAATGACCATCTCCAACAAGAGAGAGTCTAACCACCTCCCCTTGACATTCAACAGCATTACAATCGCTGAATCCCCCACAGTCAACATCCTGGGGGTCACCATTGACCAGAAACTTAACTGGACCAGCCACTTAAATACTGTGGCTACAAGAGCAGGTCAGAGGCTAGGTATTCTGTGGCGAGTGACTCACCTCCTGACTTCCCAAAACCTTTCCACCATCTACAACGCACAAGTCAGGAGTGTGATGGAATACTCTCCACTTACCTGGATGAGTGCAGCTCCAACAACACTCAAGAAACTCGACAGCTTCTCAACATTTCAATCAGCCTGATCACAGTTGTGTAAAAAGTATTTTTATTTAATCTTTTCTGAATTATCTCAATTGAATTATTTTGAAATGAAATATGATTCAAAATTGCAATTTGCTTAATCTTATCCAGAGTTTTTAGGGATTCTGATCCAGTCAGAACATTCTTGACAAACTTGGTCATCACAAAATTACTGAGATTGTACTAGAAGAATATGGGCATTTTTTAAAAGACTTTAGATTGCATCAAATAGACTTTTGTGCTTGTCTGCTGTTAGTATTGTTTAATAGCCAGATACATTTTTGGGAAAGGGAAAAAGGAAGCCTCTCAAATTAATTTGAATAGAAGGTTCCAGTGTTTCTTTTTCCCTTCCCTCCTCTTCCCCCCTTCTCCTCTTCTCGCTGTCCTGAAGGCATTGAGTCCTTTCTGGGTTACACGTCCACAAATGCTGGTTACACTTCAGTACCTTAGCAAAGTGGCCACTGTTCATGCGTGAGCCTTGATAGGGAATGTTGGGAGACAGTGAGTGATGGGATGCTATTTGACTGCAGAGCCATCACAGCTGAGTCTAATCTTTGCTACATGTTCTCTGCTACATACACTTTCCAGCAGGGGTCACTGAATAGAGATCAGAAGTATGAACCCTTCTGAACCCAGATACTGAAGCAAACTGCACAGCTACTACTGCCACCAGGCTGAGATCAGTTCAGACTGCTCATCAAACCTGGGACCCTCTTGGTTTGCAATTCTCAGTTGCTCACTGGCTAAACCCGCTGAAACATTAGGGGAGCTCTGAAAAATATGTTTTTAATTGCTGCCACAATTGGCTTGAGTCAAGGACCCTGACTACATTTGGGTGAGTTTTTGGCAGTTGCTCAGCAGTGTGCGCTAGAAACTCATCCGCTACTCCAGAAATGATGCCCAAGGTATTTGTTCACTCCAGGGGTCGCAAATAAGTGGGGGTGGGTCAGCGGCAGGGGAGGCCTAAACTTTCCTTGTAGGGCCTGGAAAAGCACTTCTGCTCCTCTTGGCCTCAAAAGGAAAGTTAAAAAAAAATTTAAACTCACCCTTTTGGGCCTCTTCTAAGCTCAATCCTCTTCACTTCTGGTTTGGCCTGACAAGAAACTCACTGCTGCTTCTTGCTCAGACATTGAGTTAAAATTGCAGTCGGGTCCCAATGACATCATCAGGACCCGACATGTATACATTGAAAAGGACCCCATCAGCTTTGGGCAGGTGTCCGAACCAGTCAGCTCCCAGCAGCTCCAGGGCGGGTATGTAACTTGGGCAATTTTAACTCCCCACCCACCTGGTTTCGGCTGGGTGGGCCAGATTAAAATCGCCCCCACATGATAATGGAGCAGGAAATGGGCAATGAGTCATACCACTTTGATTTTAACTCTGCTGCTGTTGCATTTCCACCGGGCTGCGGGAGTTAAAATTTGCCCTCAAGCCTTTGTGGGGGGGTTAGGGGAGAAGAGATAGGTTTTCCAAAGGCTTTTAATGAGGTCAAAGTTGGAGAGGTTTAGGAAGAGTTCTAAAGTGTGTAGCTGAGGCAATTGGAAGCTATGGGACCAAAGGAGGAGCAGAGGAGGGTGTGCTGCACAGGAAGCCAGACTTAGAGGACTGGAGGTGATGGAAATTAGGGGAAAGTTGCACAAGTCGGGTGTATCGAGAATGAATTCTAATGCAATCTGTGTAGGTTTTTAGGAAGAAGTCTCTCGCTAATGATCCCAAAGCATCTATATTAATAAATTAAAAGTAACTTGAGACTGAAGGTAGATCACAGACATAGGACCAATCACAAAAGGCCCCTTCCCTGACCTGTCTGAAACCCCAAGAAGCTATATTGTGCAATGATTTCCTAACCCACCATTATATATTTTTATATTCGGAATGTAACGTGTTGAGTGTAGAATACTAATTTCCACGTAGAGAACAGAGTCTGTCAAGTGAGGCAGCTGCAATGGAGGATTCAAGATGGTGGCCAGGATTCTCCTCCTTGGAGTAGAATTCTGGTGGGGCAGGACTTCCATCTGCCACATCCAGATCTGCCACATCCAGATCTGCCCCAATGCCACTGCGCCACCAGAAAAGCTAACAAGCGACCTTAAAGCAGCAGAAGTGTCCCAAAGATCGGAACCCGAGTCTCACTGAAAGCTTCGCTGACATTGGAGACTTCAGCAGGTAAACGTTGGGGCAGAATGGAAGGAGAGGACGCCACTACCTTTCTCATGGCAGGCCCAGGAAGCAGCGGTTGCACAGGTGGATGGGAGGGAAATCCACCAGGGACCTAGACCTTGACCCCTCTGCCATCATTTATTGCAGTGGGTGGGGAAAGAGAGGCCAGCAGGGGTACCGACGGGATAGAAATACGAGGCCTGCAGTCAGCTTTACTGCCCACATTTGCCTTAATTTTACGCCACTGTCCCACCTAATTTCGGATGGGATTATGGGGGAGAATCCCAGCCTGCATCTCATTGAAAACAGTGAACGCATGAGTACATAGCCAAAACTCAACTTGCCTAGAAGAAAGCAGAGCTCTCTATATTCCTCATACTCTCACTGTTAACGAGAAAACTTTCACTGACTCCCTTCTTCTCTCTTCCTTAATCTCTTACCTTTAACTGTAACTTCTTACTGGGGCCACAGTCCGACAGGTGTTTCCAACATTCTAGGATCTCACCCAAGTGGTCATTCTTCATGTGAGCCTTGATAGTGAGTGCCTTGATAGAGAGGGCACCACAACTGACCCTGTCCTCATCTGACACCCACATACATACATTTCCAGGACTTGCTGCATAGCAATTGGGAGCACAAGCTCTGGTATTTTCCACGTACACATGACTATTGTAATTTAGTGCAGCATACAGACCAACTTGACACACATTTAAACAAATGCAACTTTATGGAAAGCTAATAGAGGAAATAGGAAATGATGCCATGTTTGCTGTCAGTTTAAATGTCAGAGTGTACCACCTGGATTACTTTCTTTGGTAATAACAACAGTAATAGTTTGTGTAAAGTGAGTAATAAAGTCTGGTTAGGATTCCATCACCACTAAATACGTCATATATTAAATCTAAAACCAGACTTCTGTATAAAATGAAACATTATATTCTGTCCAGAAATTCCTCCACTGACGCACAGCAAGGGAGATTTACTTAATTGTTTTATTCCATGTAACGTCATGTCTTGGACCGAATAGTAACAATGAAAGGGCAAAATGCTTGTGGTCCCTGAGGGTTTGTTGGAAAACTGATTTTGCTCCAAAACAGAGTTTCACCATAATCTTGTTATGATTTTTCTTCTGTCAAAGGAAAATAATTCTGTTAGCATTTTTCCAACAAAATTCCTTACTTTACTTAAAGTTTGAGGGTAGGGCATATCTTAGTTGCTTTGATAATACACTTTTTTGAATCCAAACAACTCAGAATGTGTTTACATTACATGAATGGATTTGAGAACTGCATAATTCAGTGTCAACTCATGTATGAATGAAGAATTATTCTAATTTCAAACCACAAATTTGTTTGTACTAAAAACGCTTGAGCATCTTATTAAATCCCACACTGTTTACAGCAATGATTCTGTTTGAAGATGGATTATCAATCATCTTATGATGTTGATCTCTATGGGAATTGCTCAGATGCTATTAAGTGAGTGATTTTCAACTGCCAGCTGCCCGTTTCTTCTCTAGAAAACAGGCACCTGACAGTTGAGAAGTGGGGGGCTAAAGGCTGCACATTGACGCTCAAGGCAATTTTCAGGTACGCCTGTAAATGGACAATTTTCAGGCTCTGCCTATTTGTACCAGTCATTGAGTGGCCTAACCAGCAGTTCTTGAAAGGACTACTGGAGGTCACTCAAAAAAGGGCCAAAGAAATTTTTAACTTTTATTTTGTGGGGTCAGGAGGATTAAGAGTGCTCCTTCTGGGCCCACAAAAAAACACCGGCCCACTGCCCGCCCGTTTGAGGCCCCCTAGTTATCACTTCACCCTCTCCAAGGCCTGACCTACCAGCCAGCTCAGCATGGGAGCCAACTGATTTCCCACCCTCCCATAATCGACAGACTGCAGCAGGGTGCCTGTTTGGCGCTCGCAGCTTGCCGACAGCATTTAAATGAGGCCCAAGCCCAAATTTGGGCACATGGAATGGTCGCTCTGCCGACATCGCCCCTATTTCGGGCAGAGGTTGGATTTCCCCCTAAATTGTTATGGCGTGAAACCATAGTGCTGCTTTCAACCTTCAGCACAATGACTGTTTTCTGTTTCAAATACAGCACACACCCTCTTCATAAGAATATTTATTTGAAGGGAACATTTGTTCAAGTGCTAATTTCATCCCCCAAACATACTTTCTAATGGAAAAATTGGCTTGCAGCAGTTGTTTTCAGAAACCTGAGCTGTTCGTAGGGATACCTGCTATCCAATATAAAGATGTAAAAATGCTTTTAACAAAACTGAATTCCATTTTAATATAATTGTTGGAAGTATTGTGACTCTTTGTGGTGACAATCTTATTACTGTTTTCCAAATAAACTGACGAAGTACAGCTAGTACTGGTCTTTGAATAGATTTCTCATAACCTCCTTCCATTACCATAAATTCAGTACTTAGGAGCTCAATGAGCCATTTTTTACATTTTCTCATCACTTAACACAGATCTGCTATTAGAAACAGGTCAACAGCTTTCAAATTAGATCAGCAGACATCACAGAGGTAATTTTAACCTCCAGGAATGGGTGGGTTGGGGATGAGTGGGTAGTGAAAATCATAGGTTTTTGTAGCATGACCACAACCCTGCTCCAACGCATCCAATTCCGGGTTTAGCCTGCGCCCCTTTTGAATGTGCGCGTGCAGCCGAAACCCAGAAGTCGCGTCCCCAATTATTACCAACAGGCGGGTACTTAGCTTGTAAATTAAGATTATTGAGGTACCTCAGGTAGGTATTTTTTAATTGATTCTTAAACAGAAACAAATTTAACTTGTCCTGCATGGGTTTCCCATGGCTTCTGAATCTCGCCAATGAAAAGGAATCAAGAAGGGTAAGATCATCAGGTGAGTGCCTTTTTTTTTATTCGTTCATGGGATGTGGGCGTTTATTGGCAAGGCCAGCATTTATTGCCCATCTCTAATTGCCCTTGAGAAAGTGGTGGTGAGCCGCCTTCATGAACCGCTGCAGTCCGTGTGGTGAAGGTTCTCCCACAGTGCTGTTAGGAAGGGAGTTCAAGGATTTTAACCCAGCGACGATGAAGGAACGAGGATCTATTTCCAAGTCGGGATGGTGTGTGGCTTGGAGGGGAACGTGCAGGTGGTGTTGTTCCCATGTGCCTGCTGCTCTTGTCCTTCTGGGTGATAGAGGTCGCGGGTTTGGGAGGTGCTGTCGAAGAAACCTTGGCGAGTTGCTGCAGTGCATCTTGTAGATGGTACACACTGCAACCACGGTGCGCTGGTGGTGAAGGGAGTGAATGTTTAGGGTGGTGGATGGGGTGCCAGTCAAGCGGGCTGCTTTGTCCTGGATAGTGTCGAGCTTCTTGAGTGTTGTTGGAGCTGCACTCATCCAGGCAAGTGGAGAGTATTCCATCCCACTCCTGATGTGTGCCTTGTAGATGGTGGAAAGTCTTTGGGGAGTCAGGAGGTGAGTCACTCGCCGCAGAATACCCAGCCTCTGACCTGCTCTTGTAGCCACTGTATTTATGTGGCTGGTCAAGTTAAGTTTCTGGTCAATGGTGACTCCCAGGATATTGATGGTGGGGGATTCAGCAATGGTAATGCCGTTGAATGTCAAGGGGAGGTGGTTAGACTCTCTCTTGTTGGAGATGGTCATTGCCTTGCACTTGTCTGGCGCAAATGTTACTTGCCACTTATTAGCCCAAGCCTGGATGTTGTCCAGATCTTGCTGCATGCGGGCACGGACTGCTTCATTATCTGAGGGGTTGCGAATGGAGCTGAACACTGCGCAATCATTAGCGAACATCCCCATTTCTGACCTTATGATGGAGGGAAGGTCATTGATGAAACAGCTGAAGATGGTTGTGCCTAGGACACTGCCTTTATTGCACTGCTTGTGGGCCAGAAGGAGCAGGAGTGTTTCCTGCAGATCCAACAAGCTGACCTGCTGCGATCGGACCCCTGCGATTGGCTGACCCCGCCTTCCCCCGATATCCGACCGCCCTCCTGATCTCCAACTCTTCTGCTGTCCTCCGATCTCCATCTCCTCCCGATTTCCAACTCTTCTGCCGTCCTCCACTTTTCAACTCCTCCCGACCTCCGACTCTTCTGCTGTCCTCCCAACCTCCGAATCTTCTGCCGACCCAATCACCTCGTGGCCCACGATCTTCTCGAGGGTTGGTCCACGGACACAGAATGCATCACATGCTGACTGACTGCATCGGGTGTGTTGAGCACCTCAGACAGATCAAAGGCCTCGAGCCTCTGTGCCCAATAATAAGGGGTTTCTGCTGTCGCATTATCAGACCTACATCGTCTGCCCTCTGCATAAAACCAAAAAACAATTTGTCCAGCACACATTATTTATATACCAGTAATGCACAAAGGTAAAACAAGGAGTAGAAATTGAGGCACGCTATAAGAACATGGACATTTGTAATTTGTACTTACAAATGAAATGATAATAAAATTTTGCCCGTAAATCTTTGCGGTCTATGTTCACACATAAACATTTTCCCACAGGCTACAATAATGGTGTATATTTGCTTCTCTGCACTAACTTTAACAGAAATGTGGATATGAGTGAATGGATGAGGATAGCTCCATGTTAGAAATGAACCATTCTTTTGTTATTAACCAATGCCAACATTTTTAATTCCATGCTTTGGTGTTAAAAGGAATTGAGGCAAAGAAAACCATGCCTTGTTCATGACTGATCTGCTTAGAAACAAAGAAAGTTCCTTGGATTGTGTATTAAAGGAAGTTTAACTATTTACTCACAGCAGACCTGTTAGTAATGTTGAGGCTAAGCAAGATGCCAAAACTTGAACAAATAGAACACAGTGGCAGAGCTATGGAAGATGCTGGGATGCAGCCACATCTCAATTGTTAACTTGATATCCTCCACGACTCTCGCCCCTCCACCGAAGTCCTCCGCGGCCCATGATCTGTCCCTCCCTCCCTTCTCTCCGATCCCCAGCCTTTCCGCCTGACAACCAGCCAACCTGTCAATCTGGCTGGCTTTCACCCGGGAAACCCAGAAGCAAAAGTAATTCCCTTCAATTGAGTTGTAATCGCAGATTCTGACGTGCTCACTTCACTTCCGGGTTTCCCACGCGATAATCTACCCACCCACTCTCTTCCAGGCTCCAGGTCAAAATCATGCCACAGGGGTTTGACCTTAACCCTCAGCAAGTTTTGGAAGTGCAGGGGGCAGGGGCAGGGTGAGTGCAAAATGCATTTGCAGGCTTAAGTTTGAGGCACAGTCAATTGTAACTACCAGGTCTTATCTGCACGCCACCAGTCAGCTGCCCGCCCAAAGGGGTGAAAAGCAGCAGCTGGCCAGGGGGTGAGATAGGAATTTCAGGTGGCCGAAGGCCGCAGGCCGGTACCAAAGAAAGGCTCGCGGCAAGCAGGTAAGTTGAGGGGAGGGGGCTTCAGAAGGATCTTGCGGGGGGAAGGAAGGAGTCCGTAACAGGCCATGACTTTCCTCATGGGACACTAAGAAGCATTCTTGCTTCTCCTGGTCACACAAAGGAAAGCTTTTCACTTACTGCAGTGGGCCTCTTCTCAATAGGATATTCTTTCTCCTGCACTAAAGCCTCCAGGACATTATCAGAGAATTGAGTTGCTCTCCCAGTCGACATTTTTTGGCATCCAATACAGAAAAAAGGCTTCAGCTAGCTCCCCCATGAGGACCAAATCTTCCCCTTAAGAAGTGCAGGCCACCAGGAACTGATGTCAAAACTGTCCAAAATCCCTTTGCCTCCCCCCCAATGGGTGAGCCGTCCAATTACCAACACGATACAAGCTTGAAAAGGGTTTGTGCCTCCCACAGACATCATCAGACAAGTGATGTGGTCGCCCCACCCACTTTGCGCCTGTTCTAGGTGTAAGTTGAAAATGTTCCCCAGTAGGCAGTAGTGTCCTTGCCAACTGCTGGCAGTACTTCCCTATATTGCATCTTGGCTTCAGTGTCCTTGCTGCAGATGACAAATCTATACAATTTGCTTCATGCTGAGCCCTGAGCAAGCTGAGGAAGTTTCCACAGTTATTGCCAGATAACCTAGTCTAAAAGGGTTAAATTATGAGGAAAGGTTGGATAGACATGAGTATAAAGGATTAAGGGGTGATCTAATTGAGGTGTTTAAGATGATGAAGGGAATTGATAGGGGAGGTAGAGATAAACTATTTTCTGTGGTGGGGGAGTCAGGGGGGGGGGGAAGTCAAGTGGGCATAACTTTAAAATTAGAACTAGGCCGTTCAGGGGTGATGTCAGGAAGCACTTCTTCACACAAAGGGTAGTGGAAATCTGGACTAGGTCAATTGAAAATTTCAAAATTGAGATTAACAGATTTTTGTTAGGCAAGAGTATTAAGGGTTATGGAACCAAGGCGGGTAGATGGAGTTAAGGCACAGATCAGCCATGATCTAAATGGCTTAACAGGCTCGAGAGGCTGAATGGCCTTCTCCTGTTCCTGTGCAGGTATGCCTGAGTCTGCAGATATGGTCTTGTGCCTACTGATCACCCTGGCATGCTTTCTTTCATCTTGTACTACTTTAACCGAAATACTGGGACAGATTTTCCTGTTATTCTAACTAGGGGCAATAGGATCACCTGATCACACTGAATACAGGAAAATTAGGTGGGGAGGAGTACGTGAGAGTAAAGGAACCTACCCGATTTTCTGTCCATTTAAATTTAATGTATGAAAAAGCAGGTGGGCTCCATTTGAGGGGTGTGCTTCCTTCATCCAATTTCCCTGTATTCACTGTGCCCATGCAATCCAAGCACACCAGGCATGAAGACAGGAAAATCTGCCCCCTTGTATTTGAGACACTGACCCTAAGGTGTAAATAGAAATTAGCCCCCAAAAATCATTCCAAAATTATGCAGTAAAAGTTTGAAATATGTTTTAAAAACTTTTAATAAAAATACATTACTAAAAAGTTAAACATCAATACCTAGTAGAAATATATAAAGCACTTTAAAAGCCCCCTTGACAAGGATCTTCCCTTGCTCCCATTCCAAATGGATGCACAAGAATAAAAAGGAGCAAACATAGTACTAGAGCCAAGGAATTGAGCTAGATGTTCATTTAAATATTTTTGCATCAAATCTTAATGAGGCGAAGACACAAAATGGATGCAAGCATTTCAGCTCATTAAATGGAGAAGGAAATGGACACAAGTCCTGCTCTCCCAATCCGTAGTTCTCCCCCTGTTGCACACCTGCCCTACTGACGCACAGCACTGCTAAATCTAGCTACAGGATTGATCCAAGGACAATGCCAATCAATGAAAATACAGGAAAAATTATATAGTTGGACCATTTCAGCAATCCCAACAAAACACACAGCAGGGCTTGTAGAAATCCGTGCAACTAGAGAGGAGAGTTGACCTCATCAGATTAGAGAAGTCTACTTATTAGAATAATTTGAAAGTACTCCCAGTGCATTTTCCTTGTGCACAGGATGTACACTGAATAGAGGGGGATGGTAAAAAATGAAAGCAGTGTCTGTTGCTCCATTTTAACATTGGTTGCTATGGCAGCATTGTGAGCATTTATAGAAGCTCAGCAAGGACACTTGAGCAGGGCTGTCTCCTTCATTGTTGAGACTTTGGATGTTCTACTGAAACAATTGTAATGGAGGAGGGTGCCACACATAAGAATGAGGGGAACCTTCCTCAACACCCCATTGTGCAAAACGTTGTTAATCAGGTCGCTGCTGTCTCCTATGTCAATAGAATGAGGAAGAAATTCTCAGCCTGAGGAAGAGTGCCAAGGTAATGCCACTTCAGTTTGAGAACTCAAAGTCTAAACCCAGTGTATGCATGCCATTAAGTCCATGTCCTAAACATGGTGCAACATGAGAACCACTGCACAACTTCTCACATCTTTCTCACCTGCACAATGCTTCAGTTTGAACTTTATGGTTTCCATTTCAAAATGGTACTAGTCACACCTGACTGTAGTGTGTTGTGGCACCAAGTTAAAACGCCACCTGAAGCTATTTGCATACTGTTAGTGTTCAATTCACATAGGTGTGGTATATGCTGGGCACTGGGATTCTAGTCTATGTTCTTCCTAATGCTGAAAGTGTATGGTCTGTGTTTTTAAAGAGGAAGGCTGGGCACAACCAGAGGGAAACCATCCAGACTGGTGGCAGACCTGCCAAGCTGCAAATTCTGAGTCACCAAAAAGGAAGTCGCCATTTATTGATGGAGTGGAGGCACGAGAGGTTGTGAGCTAGGGTGAGCTCGATGGCAACACAAAGCAAATATCCTTTTAAATTACTCTACAAACTCATTCAGTAACATGCAGTAATGTCTGTGCAGTGGCAGCATGGCACTCTATCTATTGCTATTCGAAATATGTGTTCAAACACTTCATGCTGGCCTAAGTTAGCAAGGCGTAATGCTAGAATGTGCAATTGAACTTATGCAGTGCACTATTTCTGAATCAGCCCTAGAATCTCAAGGCAGTTCTCTCTGGAAAACAATGGCTGTGAATAATGGAACAGTTTCCACTTTTTCTGTATTCCAAACAGGTTACATGATGGACTTTTGTTAAACAACAGTAGCGCAGACACCCAATCAGTTAAGTTAATACAAGGAAGAATTTCTCTGGAGGGGAATTTTAACCCCCTAGGAAGAGAGAGAGAGAGATGGGGGGGTTAAATTCTTAAAAATCTAAAACCCAGTTCAACCCACTGCAACGTGCCTACTTCCGTCTAACCGGGCGGGTTGGGGGGGCGGGCGAGTAACATGCTCTCGAGAGGCAGGTCAGTAATTTAAATATGTTAATGAGGCTGTGTGCCTCAGATTTTAGCAGACTTTTACATTTAACGGCTGCGGGCCGGGTTTCCCATGGTTCTGGAAACCCAGCAGCTGAAGGGAGGCAAGAACCAAGGGTGAGTGCTTTCCAGTACCGCTTGTGGGCCAGGAGGAGCAGGAGTGCTTCCTGCCGGCCCTCCAAGCTAAGCTGCCATGATGTCTCCCTCCATGCGATCCGCCAATAAGCCCCACGGTCCAAAGCCCAACCGATCTGCAGGCCGACCTGCGCTCTGAAGCCCCACCCGATCTCCAACCCCCTCCGATCTCCACCCCCACCCTGCGATCTCCGCCCTCCCCCGCGCGATCTGTCTCCCCCACGCGATCTCTTCCCCCTGTGATCTCTCCCTCCTCTCTGGCTCCGGCTGCGCCTTCTACCGCAGGCCTTCCTGTCCTACAGCCAGCCAGCCTCTCAATCTGCCAGCTGCTGGGAAACAGAGAAAAAAAATTCAAATGAGGTCCTGCCGTTAAATTTGTCAGGACCTCCGCCTTCCTGAATTTCTGGGTTTCCCAGCCACTACAGCCCCCTTCCCCCACCTGCTCCCTCCCCACCTCCCCGTAAATATCTGAGCCCCTGACTCTAAAGTTAGAAGTGGTGCTCTGTAAACTCGTGGGATTGAATTCAGTGAGCATTATTCAATAATCGATCATCTGCATAATCCGATTAACTAATATTGTACAATGATTTACAATGATAGGATACATTTTGTTACTATGCTCATGTGGCTTTACTGGTCACAATAAGGGCAGCCCCATGACTGGTGAATCAGAGATTCTTGAGTTCTACTCTCTGTTTTCCTTCGGGAATCAAAGAATCATAGAATGATACAGCACATGAGGAGGCCATTCGGCCCATCATGCTTGTGCCAGTTCTTTGAAAGAGCTATCCAATTAGTCCCACTCCCCCACTCTTTTCCCATAGCCCTGCAATTTTCCCCCCTTCAAGTATTTATCCAATTCCCTTTTGAAAGTTAATATTGAATCTGCTTCCACCACCCTTTCCGGCAGTGCATTCCAGATCATTACAACTCACTGCGTAAAAAATGTTTTCCTCATATCACCTCTGGTTCTTTTGCCAATTGCCTTAAATCTGTGTCCTCTGGTTACCAACCCTTCTGCCACTGGAAACAGTTTCTTCTTATTTAGTCTAGCAAAGTACTTCATGATTTTGAACATCTCTATCAACTCTCCCCTTAACCTTCTTGGCTCTAAGGAGAACAATCCCAATTTCTCTAGTCTCTCCACGTAACTGAAGTCTTTCATTCCTGATACCTGTAAAGAATCTTACAACACCAGGTTATAGTCCAACAATTTTATTTGAAAATCACAAGCTATCGGAGATTATCTCCTTCGTCAGGTGAGTGTGGGATTCCTTGAACGTTTCGCATTTATAGTCAGCGAACAAGAGAGGTCAGAGAGGTGTCTCTGTCTGAACACTTTGATTGCCTTGACAACGGGCAGTTGGAAAGATTATCTGTAATCACCAGGTATTGTTCTCTGACTATAAATGCGAAACATTCAAGGAATCCCACACTCACCTGATGAAGGCCTTGACATCCTTCCTAAAGTGTGGTGCCCAGAATTGGCCACAGTACTCCAGCTGGGGCCTAACCGGTGTTTTATAAAGGTTTAGCATAACTTCCTTGCTGTTGTACTCTATGCCTCTATTAATAAAGCCAAGGATCCCGTATGCCTTTTAACAGCCTTCTCAACTTGTCCTGCCACCTTCAAAGATTTGTGTACATACACCCCCAGGTCTCTCTGTCGTAGTAAACCCATTAAAATTGTACCATTTAGTTTGTATTGCGTGATTAATTTATCTAATTTCTGTGGAAAAATGCCACAGCTGTTCTCCAAATATAAATCATAGCTGGTCCTTGAAGAAAAATATCTTGCTTGTCAACAAGTTGAGTTACAAGATAAACTAATGGATCTTGAAATAGAACACACAGAAATCCAGGCTTGAATGAAAAGCTCATGGAACTTAACCTTGTCGAAGGAGAGCTTAATGACCTGCAATTTATTTTTGAAGCAAAAAAACCCATTTGTACTGGCACCTGAGACACAACAATTCCAAAATCTGAGGATTATTGCAATGGCAAATCTTTAATTTTTGTCACAACTGAAGCAGGTTTGCAAATGTGCCACACAATATTCTCAATATCACTTTGTTAATCTGAGAATGCTAGTACAGCCTCATGGTCTGTTGAATTATTTCACTGGATACATTGTGTGTGGTGGTACCATTTTTCTGCTGAACCATTTTATTATCCAATTAAGGAACTAAGTAAGCAACTAAGTAAGCAAAATAGCATATAGTAAACTCTCACAGGAGTTTTAAAGAGCTTAATGTATTGAAAACCACTCTAAACTGACAGATGGAAATAAGCAATTAATTCGGCGAATTTAGACATCACTTGCACATTTGCCAAAGTAGATTGTGTGCATATAAAGCTGTCATTTCATTTCTTCATGCTGACGACTTTTCAGTGAAGGATATATGAAAAAAGTAAACAACTTTTTTTGACAGATGCAATTACAGCCCCGAGATGGATGCTTTATTAACACGTTTATCTGCACCTAGCAGTAGTGTTGATATCCTATTCTCTCCTCAACAACATCAACTTGAGACTCCAAATTGCTCTCAAATCTCTCACATCTGGAGTGCTCTCTCCACTTCCATACCTTATGTGCTTCCTGTTTTTCTTCCCTCAGTCTTCTACCACTTTCACTTTTTTTGCTTTTTTGGGGGTCACGGGGGGTGTATTTCTGTAGTCGAGGAGAAATATTAGTGCTGAGATATGGAACACTTTCTCAACGTTAGCATTAAGCATCATCCTATATTCAGTATTAATACGGGTAACATGCAGAATAAAGCTTGCTTTACTCTTCCCCCAAAAATAGTTCTTTTTTCCTTTCTAATTTACTCCCATCCTCTACTGGATTGCATTGAAACATATAATTCAAACGTCATTCTGATTCTTCTCACCCTCCACTTTATGAACAGTTCTAATGACTAGGGTTTCCACTTCTGTGCTCACCACACTGCAATTTTCCGCCCATTCATGTTAATGGATGGAAAATCACAGGCTGGAGAGCACAGAAGCAGAAAACCCTGGCCCATGGTCCTCAAGAACTTTGATAGTTGTCAGATCCAATCTAGACCCTGGTGCAAGAATTTGCGTGTCTTCATTTTTTTCATTAACAGAGATTTGGTAAATTTATCTTTAGTAATTGTGGCATTTACAAAAGATGGTTAAATTACAGAAACAGTAACACTACTTTCTTCAAAAAAAAACACCTGTGTCACCCTTGGTATGTGGCACTACCAATAAAGCTCATAACCGATACTAAATTCTGACTGACGTGCAGCCGTGTTTGTTGAGACGCTGAGGGGAAGATTTTAACCCTACCCAGTGGGTGCGCAGTTAAAATGCTCCAGGTGACTTACCGCCATTTTCCGCCTGGATCCAACCATCTTGGTATTAACCTACTCTTCTGCTTAAGCAGCAAAGGCCTGAAGCCGGCGGGGTCCGATGATGTCATCAGGCCCGACTACTATTTTAACTGTGGCCTGAGAGGGTAAGTGGCTGCAGCTTTCCCACCCGGCTAAAGGAAAGTTTAGGCCTCCCCTGCTCCAGACTCCCCGCCCTTCCCACCTGCGAGGCTCTCCCGGAACCCTTTCCCCACACTTACCCAAGTGCCTGTGGGTAGCTATGGCCTACCCGATTTACCAGTGGCCTGCAGTTGCTTCCTGCCCATTCTGATAATGACATCCAGTAATTAAAGTCACAGTGCTTCATGCAGCCGCCGTGTGGATCAAAAACAAACTGACTTCTGTGGTTTCCACTGGGAGGTAAATCAACCCCTGAATGTATTTTGACGGCTCACTAGCGAAGAATTTCCCGTTCTCCTGATCGTCCACGATAACATTGGCAGAAGATTGGTGGAAACTCTGGAGAAATGGCATAAACAGCCAGCTTTTAGATGCTTACACCATGGGCGCTAAATTGGGCTGTGCAGCGCCCATTGTTTCGGGGTAACACGGCCTCTCTGACATCGAAGATGGCATCTTGGATGCGCACGCACGTTTCCAGCATGACGTGCACCGGACGCCATCTTGGTATAGGAGTTAGCACATGCACAAATACCAAACGCTGGAAGCATGTAACGTAGGGAGAAAATGCGTGCAATCATTGTGCAACACTGATTTAAAGTGACAGACACCATTTTGGATCTTAACTCTCAACTCAATGCACACTCTTAACCCCAACCATCTGAACGTATCTTACAGTGCCTGAAGGACCCCTCCCACCAGTGCTATTTAAAGGGTTGCAGGTGTTGCAGGTTAGTTGCTGGATTATTGCTCCTGGTTGCTGGAGGAGCAGCAAGTGTTTTTTGAAGCTCCCTATTCTTACTGAGAGTTCCTAGACTACCTTTGAGAGTGCTTTGGCAGGTACTGCCTTACTGGTATGAAAGTTACAACCATGGTTGAACAACATTCCTGCCATCCATGGGCGGTCTGCTAGGGCTCCCGCTGGGCATTAAGCATGACTGGGAGCATGCAGAGAGGCCATCCATAGCAGGTCAAGCTGTGAGGAGACGGAGGATGAGGAGGCACAGGGCACTGAGCAGGAGGCCCTATCCAATGAGGGCCTTCCGGGGCCAATTCTCTTACCTCAACATGACCGAGGAGGATTGTCTGAGGTTCACCAAGGAAGCCGTCACCAAGATCTGTCAACTGGTGCGGCCACAACTGCAGCCTCAGAGCAGGGCAAGGACAGCACTGCCTGTGGCTGTGAAGGTCACCGTGGCGCTGAATTTCTATGGTTCAGGAGCATTTCAGGCCTCTGCTGGCAACATGTGCAACATCTCGCAGTATGCAGTGTACTGCTGTATAAGGGAGGTCACAGATGCACTGTACCAGATGAGGTACAGGTTCATCACCTTCCCTCTCCACAGAGACAAGCAGAATGAGCGAGCACGGGGGTTCGCCCACATTGCTGGCTTCCCCATGGTGCAGGGTGCCACTGACTGCATGCGTATTGCCCTGCGTGCCCTACACATCAACTCAGCCGTCTTCGCCAACCGAAAGGGCTTCCACTCCCTCAACTTGCAGCTGGTGTGCGACCACAAACATCGAATCATGGAGGTCGATGCGTCACGAGGAGGCGTCATGACGCCTTCATCATGCGGCAGTCCAATGTGCCAGCTATCTTTCATCCGACTCGGCAAGACAAAGGCTGGCTACTGGATGACAAGGGCTATCCCCTCATGCCGTGGCTCAGTGCACAGTGGGCCTTTAATGAGAGCCATGCTGCCACACCCAACATCGTGGAGCACACCAAAGGTCTCCTCAGACAATGCTTCCGCTGCCTGGACTGGTCTGGAGGAGCCCTGCAATACTCCCCTGAGCGGGTGGACAGATTTGTGGTGGTATGCTGGTGGTCTGCTGCATGCTGCACAACATCGCCATCATGAGGGACCAGCCTTTGCCACCAATGATTGGAGAAGACCCTAAGCCAGAGGTGGAGGAGAAGGAGGCTGAGGAGGAAGAGGTGGAGGAACAGGAGGAGGAAGAGGCTGAGGAGGAGGAGGAGGGGGTGGAGCCGGAAGAGGAAGTGGAGGAAGACGCAAGGGTGCAACAGGAACCACACGCCTTGTCTGCAAGGGCTCTGCGTGCTCGCCTGATCCGTGCCCGCTATCAATTATATCAACTACATCCCCCAACTCACCAACCATCCTACACTCCCCAAGACAATCAAATCGCCCTCCATCTGATTACACATTGGTATCCCTCTCAGCTCATTGCATAAATAAAAGCCACCACCAAATGCAAAATCAAAATCTAATTTATCAATGAATAAATGAAATTATGCAAACATAACAGAAGTATTCACCCTTGTGCATTCCCTTAGTGCATTTTGTTCGTTTGCCTTTACCTATCCTAGTGCCCCTACGAGGTGCTTCCCCAGTGACTGGAGGATGGGTGGTGGGAGGCTACTGGCCTTCAATGGAGGAGTGTGCAGATGGTCTTGGAGAACGACCTTGAGGAGCTCTGGGCCGGGAGGGCCCGGCTTCAGGCTGCACCATCGCAGCATGGGCTGCAGCAGTCTGGCCTGGCTGGCTGATAGGCAACAACAAGGGTGCTGGCAGGGGTGTGAGTACGAATGCTGTCGTCCTGAGAGGCGACAGCAGGACCAATTGCCATGGCGCCACTTCCACTTTCCCAGGGCGGCGCCTCAGCAATCCTGGTGATCGGCTGGAGAACAGATTGCTGGAGTGCTGTGATGCCCTGGAAGCCCCGTTCCACATTGGTCCCCGGATACACGATAGCAGCAGTCTGAGCTTCCAAGGCAGCAGTCTGAGCGCAAATGTCAGACTTTGGATGGCAGATGTTTTTGCTGCAATGGAAGCTGTGACATCAGTCATCAGACGCTGCATCATGGTGGGTTCCACAGGTGCGCTGATGGAGGTGACCACCTGTTCCATGTTGGAAAGGATGGGCTCCAAGCTCTGCACAAAGCCCTGTGCCAAGTTGAAGCTGGTCTCTTCCATGCCCCTTCTCATTGTGCACAGGCTTTCTGGCAGGTTTACCAGTGCCCCAAGCATTTGTTGGTGTACGCCCATCAGCCTTCTTCTGTGGCCTGGCCTGTCAAAGTCCTCATCTGACTCCTCTGCAGAAGAACTAGTGAGCGACCTCGCCCTCCGGCGAGTTGGCTCCTGTGGTATCCATTCCCTCCGCCCCGGCTCCTGCGCACTTGTGCCTGGTGTCTCACCACGAGCAGATCCCTCCTCTAACCTAACCACTAAAGGACGCACAGTGTCAGTCTCTGAGCTGGTGGAAGCAAGTGTCAGATCGAGTGACGGTGTGGCTTCAGTGTCCTCCTCCTCCTCCTCCTCCTCCTCAGGTGCCGTCACGTATTCTTGGGTAACTGCAATGACAAAGGGAAACAGGTTGAGTTGTGGAGTGGGGAGAGGTGCCAGTAAGAGGTGTGTGCTGACAGCATGTGCAGCACGTGAGTCAGAAAAGATTATGGGAGGAGGGAGATGTGGAAAAGGAGAAGGAGCATTAGATATGCAAAGACCCCCTTCATCGCGACCTCCAGTGCGGCGTGTTGTGACGGCTGCAGCGACGGCCCGCCCAATGATCCCAAGCACTGTCTCCTCTCGGGGGGTGAGGACGTGTAAACATGCCCGTCCACCCTCAGGTCCCTCCTGCTGCCGGCTGTTATGCGCCACCTCCTCCTGCAAGACAGAGGACAGTGTGTCAGTGAGTGTCCTGCAAGGTGTGTGGGTGATGTGACTGTCATGGTTGAATAGCTGCCAGTTTGTGTGACTTGTGAGTGGTGGTTTTGTGGCCTGCAAGTGTAGTACTATGTGCAGGTAAGATGCAGTGTGCCAAGTGCAGCATTGCATATGGATGGGCAGTCTTTGTTGGTGGGTAGGTGACGGGGAGTGTGATGCGTGGAGCAGTGGTACAGTTGGTAGGATGTGCCTTGACACTTGCATTCACTCACCTTGACCACACGTGTCAAATCATTGAACTTCTTTTGGCACTGCACCCACATGCGTGGTGCAATGCTCCTGGTGTTTACTTCCTGCGCGCAGCCTGCCAGTGCCTGCAGAGCTGCAGTCTGGAAGGTCTCCGGCCACCCTGCGGGTACATGTTGGCCCTCCTTTCGTCCACGCCTTCCACCAGGGCCTCCAGAGCATCATCAGAGAAGCGTGGAGCCCTCTCTCATGCCGGTCCAGCTATTCTCATGGCCATCTTTCCCTCCTCCAAGTAAGCTGTGTACCTGCCACTTGACATGTGCACCTGCACCTTTAAGAGGTGCAGGCTGCTGATGACATGCACTGTGCACGCCCCATTTCCAACATCCTCATTCTCGGTGCAGCCTCTCACCAGCGCGGGTTGCGCTGGCTGCACGGAGATATCATGATAATTAGCAGGCAGCACAAAGTTCACGTGCTGCCTGTGTAGGGTCCATCGGGCGCGGGGTACTAGCACATCGCGCTACTCCTGCCCGAAACCAACTGCTATCCAATTATTATCCCCCCATGTCTCAGGAGGTTCCACCAATCTCTTGCCAGAGCAACTTGTGGACATTCCAAGTGATTGCCTCGATTAGTCCTCATTGTTAAACTGAATCATTCAATCTGTGAAATTCTGTAAGTTTCCAAAAGATGGAAAAAGCTATCAGTGCTCACCTAAATGTAGGTCGCCTCCATCCTGAAGGCTTTTTGTTCAAACCTATTATTAGGCGTGTGCTGGAGAACAAGTTAAACTTGAAGTAACTGTACAATGTCAGAAAAAAGCAGAAAATGCTGTTGGACTGATGAATGGGTTTCTTACCCATTAAGTAAATTCTTACTAACATTTTCATAAAATATTTGGCTGGGAATTTCCTCTGAGTGAATCCCGTTACTTTACTGGATGTTCGGTGGAAATCCCATTTACATATGTAAACTAGATTTCTGCCGCACGTCCGGCAAAGTTATGACGGTGAAGCAGGACCAGCTCCGAGAAAATTCCCGCCCTTTGTCACAAAAAAACTCCTGGTTAAGCTATTTTTGGAAACAAAGAAATAGCTGATTTTACAAAATTTGTTCACTTATTAGAATTGGCAAACTTCTAGCTTGATTTCCTGTTGGGGCTAAGGATTGGATTTAACCCTCAGAGTAATATCTTATTTGTGTTTACAGAGTTACATTTCCTTATTACATGCCCATGTCCTACTGCACTCTCAGTCTAACTCCTTGGGGGTTAATTTCCATGGGGGTTGTCCTGACCATATGGTGTAACATGGCTGAAGAGCTGTGGATTCCCCTGGAAAATGGCATTTTTTCGGGGTTTCTACGTATCTTCAGCCTAAGTTATGGAAGAGGAACAGTAGAAACCCTATGGAAAGTCACCCCCTTGTCATGATATCTCATGAGCCTATGTTCAGAACTGTTCTGAAATGCCACCTTTTTGGGGCCTGTGTCAGCTTTTGCCAGTTTTCTACGTTGACATGTATGGGTCTTTAAGTTTTGTTTTCACAGAAAAAGAGTTAAAATTGTGTAGTGTGATCCCAAATCACTGTTGAAAATCCTGCCATTCCATATAATAAAACAGCATTTATTCTGTAACCATAAAGCAAATACTTTTCTTCAGGACCGTTTCTTGTTTGTTTTTATTTGAACGGTTAGCTATTTGGTGGGTGGTATCAGCTTTTATTGGAGATGTTCATCAGCCTTGGTTTGTTTTCTAGGTTGGCATGTATGAGCAAACTGCTCCTGATTTCATTCTGATATAAAAAATGACACCACAGCTTGTGACAGCTGGATATTGTGATGCCCAACATGCAGTTGAACCCACACTGCGCAGTGTCTGAAAATGTATCTCGCTTCTGGGGTTTAGTTCTCCGTCCTGCATGCTTTGAAATTATGATAAGAGAGATGAAGTGACAGCACCCAAGCTCTATCTGTTGTGTCCCTCTTCTTTGAGCTGGTCCTTCACATGAAAGATTACTTCTTACCACCTGATCAAACATTCTTTTGTCTATTCCTTACTTGGACTTCAATACATGGCTTTGGTTTCCATACCTTCCTCAACCACACAAAATTCCTTGTGCTGAGCATTTTCTCCCCCATCAAGGTTACAATAGTTTGCTGTTATCTTGACACTATGCATATTGATTGGGAAGAGTCACCTGTGGAGCTATGAAAACATTTTTGCTTATTTTCTGTTTGATTATGCAAAACTAAAACATTGATGAGATTCTAGGTTGCCTTCTGTTAATATGCTTTCTGCTTATGATATGAAAATGACTGAATGTTTGTACCAATTTAAGAAAATTCAAGTGCTAGTATTATGAGGATGAGTAATGTTGGTATGTGGACCTTTTAATAGAGATAGGGGGTTAAACTGAATAAGGCAACAAACAGCACGCGAGTACCGGGTTCCACAACTAACCCGTGCCCGATGCTTCCTGCGCAGGCAGTACGTGAACTTCATGCGGCCTGCATGATGATTCCTCCGTGCAAACAGTGCTACCCGCACTGCTGAGATGCTGCACAGAGAATCAGGAAGCCCGAAATAGGGTGTGGCCAGCGCTCATCACAGGCAGCCTGCACCTCTTAGAGGTCCCTATCTCTACTGAGAGGAGGGAAAGATGGCAGGAAGGATCGCGGGACCAATACAAGAGCGTGCCCCGCACTTCTCAGATGATGCACTGGAGACCCTGATGGAGGGGGTGGGTGAAAGGAGGGCCATCCTCTACCCGCAGGGCAGCAGGAGACCCTCCAGAATCCAGCTTCGCAGGCAGTGGGAGGCTGTGGCCCAGGAAGTCAACGCCAGGAGCACAGCACCACCCACATGGGTGCAGTGCCGAAAGAAGTTCAATGATTTGACACGAGTGGTCAAGGTGAGTGAATGCAAGTGTCATGGGGTACATCCTACCAACTGCACCACTGCTCCACGCACAACACCCCCCATCACCCACCCACCAACAAACACTGTCCATCTGTACGCAATGCTGCACTTGGCATGCTGCATCTCACCCTCACATAGTATCACACTTGCAGGCCAAACAACCACCACTCATAAGTCACACGCATTGGCAGCTATTCAACCATGACAGGCACATCACCCAAACTCCTTGCAGGATTCTCACTGACACACTGCCCTCTGTCTTGCAGGAGAAGATGACGTATAACAGCTGGCAGCAGGAGAGACCCGAGGGAGGACAGGCACGCCGACACGTCCTCACCCTCACGGAGGAGACTATACTTCGGATCATTGGGCGGGCTGTTGTTGCAGCCGTGACCACATACCGTGCTAGAGGTCCCGATGAAGGGGGTCTCTGCATATCTAATGCTCCTTCTCCTTTTCCACATCTCCCTCCTCCCACAATCTTTTCTGATTCACATGCTGCAGATACTGTCAGCACGCACATCTTACTTGCTCCTCTCCCCGCTCCTCAACTCAACCTGTTTCCCTTTGTCATTGCAGATACCCAAGAACACATAGCGGCACTGTCCGAGGAGGAGGAGGAGGAGGAGGACACCGAAGCCATACCATCACTCGACTGACACTGTGCGTCCTTTAGAGGCTAGGTTAGAGAAAGGATCTGCTGTGGTGAGACACCGAGCACAAGTGTGCAGGAGCCGGGGTGGGGGGAACAGATACCACAGGTGCCAGCTCGCCGGAGGGCGAGGTCGCTCACTAGTTCTGCTGCAGAGGAATCAGATGAGGACTTCGATGGGCCAGGCTACAGAAGACGGCTGATGGGCATCCACCACTAAATGCTTGGTGCCAGAAAGTCTGCACACAAGGGACATGGAGGAGTCCAGCTCCAACTTGGCACAGGGCTTTGGGCACAGCTAGGAGCCCATCCTTTCTCACATGGAACGGGTGGTCACCTCCATCAGCACACCTGAGGAACCCACTGTGATGCAACGTCTGACGGCCGATATCACGGCTTCCATTGCTCAGACTGCTGCAATGGAAGCGCTGACTGCTGCTAGCATGGGTCTGGGGACCACTGTGGAACAGGGCTTCCAGGGCGTCGCAGCACTCCAGCAATCCTTTCTCCAGCTGATCACCAGGAGTGCTGAGACGCTGCCCTAGGAGAGTGGCAGTGGCACCATGGCAGTCGAAACCCCTATCCTCTCTCCGGATGACAGCATTCCTGCTCTCACCCCTGCCAGCACCCTAGTTGTTGCCTATCGTCCAGCCAAGTCAGACTGCTGCAGCCCATGCCGAGATGGTGCAGTCTGAAGCCGGGCCCTCCCGGCCCAGAGCTGCTCGAGGTTGTCCTTCAAGCCCATCGGCACGCCCCTCAATTGAAGGCCAGCAGCCTTCCACCACCCATGCTCCAGCCACTGGGGATGTACCTCATAGGAGCACTAGGAAAGGAAAAGGTGTACGAACAAAAGGCACTGAGGGAATGCACAAGGGTGAATAGTCTCCTTTTGTTTGCATAATTTAATTTGTCAACTGATAAATGTGACTTTGAATTTGCATTTGGTGATGGTTTTTATTTCTGCAATGAGCTGAGGGAGAAAGCAATGTGTAATCAGACGGAGGGCGATTTGAAGGTCATGTGGGAGCGGACAGGTGGGGAGTGCAGAACTGTTGGTAACTTGGGATATGTCATTCACATTATTGATACCGATCACGGATCAGGTGAGCACGCAGAGTCCTTGCAGACAAGGCCTGTATTCCTTGTTGCCCCCTTGCGTCTTCCTCCACTTCCACCTCCAGCTCTTCCTCTCCTCCTCCTCAGCCTCTTCCTCCTCCTCAGCCTCTTCCTCCTGCTCCTCCTCAGCCTCTTCCTCCTCTTCCTCTGGCTCAGGGTCTTGCCGGGTAATTGGTAGCAAGGGCTGGTCCCTCATAATGACGAGGTTGTGCGGCATGCAGCATACCACGACGAATCTTCCCACTGTTCAGCGGAGTATTGCAGGGCTCCTCCAGATTGGTCCAGGCAGCGGATGCTTTACTTTAGGAGGCCTATGGTGTGCTCGATGACGTTGTGTGTGGCAGCATGGCTCTCATTGTAGGCCTGCTCTGCAAATGTGTGTGCAAGCCGCACCGGAGTCATGAGCCACCGCATGAGGGGATAGCCCTTGTCACCCAGAATCCAGCCTTTGACTTGCTGAGCCGGTTGAAAGACAGCTGGTACATTGGACTGCCACATAATGAAGGCATCGTGACTGCTCCCATGTGTATGGTCGCACACCAGCTGCACGTTCAGGGAGTGGAAGCCCTTTCAGCTCATGAAAGTGGCCGAGCTGATATGCGGGGCACGGAGGGCAACGTGTATGCAGTCAATGCCACCCTGCACCATGGGGAAGCCTACAATGCGAGTAAACCCTCATGCTTGCTCGTTCTGTTTGTCTCTGTCAAGAGGGAATGTGATAAACCTGTTCCGCATCTCGTACAGTGCGTCTGTGACCTCCCTTATGCAGCAGTGCACTGCAAACTGCGAGATGTTGCAAAGATCGCCAGCAGAAGCCTGAAAGGATCCAGAGCCGTAGAAGTTCAGCGCCATGGTTACCTTTGTGGCCACAGGCAATGCTGTGGCCTGCTCTGAGGCTGTAATTGTGGCTGCAGCAGTCGACATATTTCCATCATGACATCTTTGGTGAACCTCAGCCATCGGACGCACTGATCTTCTCGCACATGGAGAGATGATGCAGGAGGGAGGGCTTTAGATTCCTGGGCCATTGGGACCAGTTCTGGGGGAGGTGGGACCTGTACAGGCCGGACGGGTTGCACCTCAACGGAGCTGAGACCAATGTCCTCGCGGGGAGGTTCACTAGTACTGTTGGTGGCGGGGTGGGGGGGGGTTAAACTAATTTGGCAGGGGGATGGGCACCAGGATGTAGCATTAGAAAAGGGAAACAAGGTGCACAAAGGATCGGGGGAGAAAGACAGTACTAGAGCAAGTAATAGTACAATATTAGGTGGGGTCAGACTAAGAGACAGTACAAGAAAGTCTAAGACTGGTTTGCAGTGCATGTGTGTAAATGCACGAAGCACAGTAAACAAGGTTGGTGAGCTGCAGGCACAAATAGCCACATGGGAATACAATGTTGTGGCAATAACAGAGACCTGGCTCAAAAAAGGGTAGGATTAGGTACTAAATATTCCTGGATACAAGTTGTTCAGGAAAGATAGGGAAGGAAAGAAAGGAGGGGGGTAGTGGCAGTATTGATTAAGGAGAATATTGCAGTGCTGGAAAGAGAGGGCGTCCTGGAGGGGTCAAGGACAGAATCTATTTGGTTAGAGTTAAGAAACAATAAAGGCGCCATTACACTACTGGGTGTATTCAACTGGTGGGAAGGATATAGAGGAGCAAATTTGTAGGGAAATTACAGAGAGGTGCAAAGGCTATAGAGCAGTGATAATGGGGGACTTCAACTATGCTAACATAGACTGGGATAATAATAATAATTTAAGAGGCAAAGAGGGGAGGAATTTTTGAAATGTGTTCAGGATAACTTTCTTGACCAGTATGTTTCCGACCCAACGAGGAAGGAGGCTTTGCTGGACTTGGTTCTAGGGAAAAATGAGGAGAGGCAATATAAACTAAAGGGCACAATTCTAAAGGAACAGAGAAATCTGGGGGTATATGTAGATAAATCGTTGAAGGTGGCAGGGCAGTTTGAGAAAGCAGTTAAAAAAGCATACGAGATCCTGGGCTTTATAAATAGAGGCATAGAGTACAAAAGTAAGGAAGTCATGATGAACCTTTATAAGACACTGGTTCGGCCACAACTGGAGTATTATGTCCAGTTCTGGGCACCACACTTTAAGAAAGATGTGAAGTCCTTTGAGAGGTGCAAAAGAGATTTACTAGAATGATTCCAGGGATGAGGGACTTTAGTTACGTGGATAGACTGGAGATGCTGGGATTGTTCTCCTTGGAACAGAGAAGGTTGTGAGGAGATTTGGTAGAAGTATTCAACATCATGAAGGGTCTAGACAGAGTAGATAGAGAGAAATGGTTCCCATTGGCGGACGGGTCAAGTACCTGAGGGCATAGATTTAAGGTGATTGGCAAAAGAACCAAAGGTGATATGAGGAAAAACTATTTTACACAACGAGGTGATTAGGATCTGGAATGCATTGTCCAAGGGGGTAGTGGACGCAGATTCAATCATGGCCTTCAAAAGGGAACTGGATAAGTACTTGAAAGGAAAATATTTGCAGGACTACGGGGATAGGGCAGCGGAGTGGGGCTAGCTGGATTGCTCTTGCATAGAGCCGTCATGGACTTGATGGGCCAAATGGCCTCCTTCCATGCTGTAACTTTTCTGTGATTCTATGATTCTATGATATTGAGGTAAGGGTATTGTTCCATGAAGGTCTTAATGGGATATGGCCTCTTGCTCAGTGCCCTGCGCCTCCTCCTCCTCCCTCTCCTTGCAGCTTGACCTGCCCTGAGTGGCATCTCTGTATGCTCCCCGTCGTGTTCAATGCCCAGTGGGAACCCTAGCAGACCATCCTTGGTTGCCAGGAATCTTGTTCAACCACTTTTGTAACTTTCTCAACTGTAAGGCAGTACCTGCCAAACCACTCTCAAATATACTCTAGCAACTCTCTGTAAGTATAAGGAGCTTAAACAAACGCTTCCTATTCTACCAGCAGCCAAAAGCAATAAAGCAGCAACTAACCTGCAACACCCGCATGATCCCTTTAAATAGTGCTGGTGGGGGAGGCACTCTAAGACATGTTCAGGAATGCATGGTTAAGACAGTACATTGAGTGGAGCGTTAAGTCCCAAAATGTTGTCTATCACTTTAAATCAGCATTGCACACTAACTGTATGCATTTTCTCCCTAGTTTAAATTATGCCAGTGTCCGTTCTCTGCTCATGTGCAAATCCCTTTACCAAGATGGCATCCAGCGCACGCACACTTCTAACTGTGCGTGCGCATCCAAGACACCATCTTGGAACTCCGGGAGGCCGCGTAGCGCCAAAACAACAGACGCTACATGACCCAATTTAGCGCCCAATGTCTTTACTCATGTCTCTTACAATTGTATAGAAAGGGGATGTGTTATGGTAGAAAGTCAACATTTGATATATAAATGGAAGATACAGGGTGACTTGACAGTGATCTGACACTCTGGTTATGTATGGGGTAATGTTCTCAATCTTAAAAAAAAGTCAATGGAATTGGAAAGTGACACGCAGATGTAGAAGCATATTCCTGAATAAGCAAAAGTTGAGGAGGAGCTCAATAGACAAGTCAAGACAGTTGCATTTCCATAAATGTAAACAACTTAAAGTATAAATATAAGTAGCATAGCTTGGGTCTGGCAGAGCAGACTCGAAAAGATAGTGCACTGAAACCACTGTACTTCTGTTACCTGGATTGAGGTAAATACTCTTTCTGTGTTTTGGCAGTGCTATTGATAAAGTCATTGAAGATAATTTGTTGTTGTGAGCTAGATTATCTGGTATCTGAAACCATAAGAGTCCAATCATTAGAATAAACAGAAAATCAAAGATGGGTATTTTTGTCAATGGTATGGAACAGCCATACAGAACAAGAAGGTTACAGACTCAAGCCTTAGTTTATGCTGAGTTAATTGGCTTCAGGTGGGATAGTTGTGGGACCTCTACAACAGGGAGAGCAAAAATTAATGGGACTCCCACTCCTGATCATTATCCACAACCAGAAACTCCATGACCCTGATATTTTCGGGGAGGTGGGGAGGGTGCGCGGTTGCCGGGGGGAAGTCTGAAATCCCAGAAACGCAGAGATCTTGCCGAATTTAACGGCAGGACCTCATTATCATTCCCGCCCGGCAGCCGGCCAAATTGACAGGCCGGCCGGCTGCCGGGCAGGAAAGCCAGCGGCAGAAGGCCGCAGCTGGAGACGGTCCCCGGCAACCGGGAAAGATCACAGCACAGAAGTGGGGGGGTCGGACAGGCAATCAGGAGGGAGGGGGAGATCATGGGATAGAAGGCTCAGGGTCGCAGGTTTGGAGGGGGAGGTGTGTCAGCTGATCACGGGAGAAGGTTGGCTTGAGGGGCCCGGGGAAGCGCTCCTGCTTCTCCTGGTTCACAAGCAGTGCTATAAAAAGTACTCACATGCTTGATCTGGCTGCTCCCATCTCCATTTCACTGCTGGGTTTCCCGAGCCCTGGGAAACCTGGCCAGCCAGCGTTAAATTTAAATCAGGCTCCCAACTGCACTGTGGGAGCTTGATTTAAATATTATAATGAGGGGTCCGGCACTCGAGAATGGGTCATGGACACGCCACGCAACCCGTCACCGTAAAAATGGCGGCAGGCACGTACGCAGCAGGTTGGGGTCTCATTGGACGATTTTTAATTTTTAACTCCCCCCCCCCCCCCCCCCCACCCCGACCCCCTCCAGCCCATCGTGGGGGATTAAAATCCCCCCCCAAGTATTTGGATAGAATCAAGCATAGCTGTGGTGCATTCATTGCTTCAGCTTGCGCGTGAAGAATGATTACTTGTGCAAGTTACCAGAAGATTGCCAGCATCAGCTGTCAAACTGTACCCCATCATACGTTGCTATCTCCAGGCTAAGGGAGAGCAAATAGAATTGAAAATTGCAAGGTGGGCAAGAGAAAAAAGACTGTTGAACTTTTCCAAAATCACAAGAGTATGAACCAGGAATATTTACATATACTTTTTAGGGATTTGCTGCATATATATATATTATGGCAGGGCATATTAGAGAATGTACAATGATCACTAAGACTGAAATGAAGTAATAGAACATAAGTTACATAGAGTCACTAATCAGAGGAGGTGTTATTTAAACTGTGTTTTACTCTGCTCAGTTTCTGTCATGTCTGGAGTGGATGTTTTCCTCCATCCATTATCTGGGTGTACTGGAAAAAATTATTTGCACAAGCCGATTAGTTTACTTTCAGTGGTTATTACAGCAATTTTCAATGATTGTAACTCAATTATAGCTAGATGGCATTTTGTTTCTCTGAAAGATAATTTTGTTGTGGTATTGTGATGGATGACTTGCCAGAGAATGCTGGGCAAACACAGTTAAAAATCCACCAGTCGTGTTCACTTGAAGCTAAAAGGTACATTAGGTTTTATACAGTTCCCCCCACCCCCCCTGAAAATGTTGAGACGGTACACACGGATATATTCCCTTAAGTGTTACTGTAGTAACATGACCTGTGTATTGTTTTATCTGAATCATAAATAAGAGATGCTCAATGATACAATTGATAATGTAATGACAACCTTATGATATTAATCATCGTCTTGGATTTAAAAAAGCAAAAAGTTCACTCTAACAATTACACTCCAATAGTTTCCATAACATCGATATCAAATTTAAGTGTAAATTCGGCGCTCTCAACAGCAAGTTATGCTCAGAAGGATTGCAGGTCAAAGGTAGCACTATAGCATTTTAATGCCAATTCTCCAATCTATGCTCCTTTCAAGCAAGCCAAGAATGTCATGACTATCCACAAAGGATAGATAGCATATTGGTTCCCTTAATCCCTGAGAGGATATCCTTATCAGGAAAGGTTGTTCGGGCTAGGGCTCTTTTCTCTAGAAAAGAGAAGGCTGAGGGGTGACCTGATAGAGGTCTTTAAGATAATGAAAGGGTTTGATAGGGTAGATGTAGAGAAAATGTTTCCACTTGTGGGGGAGTTCAAAACTAGAGGTCATAAATATAAGATAGTCACTAATAAATCCAATGGAGAATTCAGGAGAAAGTTCTTTACCCAAAGAGTGGTAAGAATGTGGAAAGCACCACCACAAAGAGTAGTTGAAACAAATATCATGGATGCATTTAAGGCGAAGCTAGATAATCAAATGAGGGAGAAAGGAATAGAAGGGTATCCTGATTAGGGTTAGATGACATGATGTGGAGATGCCGGTGATGGACTGGGGTGGACAAATGTAAGGAATCTTATACCACCAGGTTATAGTCCAACAGTTTTATTTGAAAATCACAAGCTTTTGGAGGTTTTCAAATAAAACTGTTGGACTATAACCTGGTGTTGTAAGATTCCTTACAAGGGTTAGATGAAGTAGAGAGGGAGGAGGCTCGTGTGGAGCATGAATGCAGGCATAGGCTAGTTGGACCGAATGGCCTGTTTCCGTGCTGTAGTTTCGATGTAACTCAATGTAATGGCACTGACAACACTTTCTTACACTTTGAGATGAAATACGAGTTATTCCATTGCCACCTGCTGGAAGCGTGGGAACTGAACATAACCCATCGTGAGGTCAGTAAGGTGTATGTGGAAAATTGAGTTTATCAAGTATGCTGGTCCAAACACTGAAGCAGCGCAAAAACTCGCTTTAAGAGTAACGATGCTTCTTTAAAGCAGACATAAACCAAAGGGATTTTTTGTACAGAGAGGTAGAACTTGATTTAGTGAGATCAACAATGGCCAAATCTAAGTACACCCACAGAACAGCTCCCTGCTACTCACAACAAACTCCTGGATCCATGCCAGAGGCTTATTTCCCTCTTTGATATACAAGCTTAACAAATGCACTAAAGTCCCTATGGCCAAATTTTCATGTAAAATAAGTTTAATATAATTGTGCTATCTTTTTAAAAAAATAAATACTCATCTCCGTAGAGCAGATCAGCGCTTGAGGGTGTTTAAATTCTACAGACATGAGAGCTTTGCTGGAACAGGATCCGCCTTTATATTTTAAGCCTTGATCCTATGCTGCACGCAAGGAGTTTTCTTTTTTTAATTGCAGTCTTCGAGCTCGATTCTAGATCGAATCCGATTTCAGGTGCCTTGCCGTCGAGGTTTCCCCTGTCCCGCTGCAGCCGAAAACCCTTTTTGCTCCGATACAAGATTGTAACAAGCCACCTAATCGATTTCAGCACAATTGTTGCTACGGCTGCAAACAAACATAAAGCGGCGTTGGCTTCCCTGTACCAGCCAAGTTGGGGATCTGGCATCGGAGTCCAAGGGGATCCAGATCAATCCCCAACACCCTAATTAAATGATGACAACCCACTTTCCTCTAAAGTTGCATTGATAGATCTGCCCAGCGTTGCTGTGTGGCACTTTGAAAGAAAAGAAAGTACTTGCATTTATAAAGCGCCTTCCTTTCAGAAGACAATTGAGAAGTAATGCTTGAATGACTTGTTATTTTTCAGACTGTTATAGTATAATGTTGAAGAGAATGCAAAACAACGCATTGCCCACTACCTCCAGGATCTCGCCTGTCAGATTATTACGAACACTCCCGCTATAGGCAGTGGGCATACCTCCTAACTGTCAGATCTCTAGTTACACTATTCCCAAAGGACAGAGTATTGGCTCCCAGACAGCACTGACAACTTTCATTTTTAGGGTATTTTTAACCACTCCACCGCAGATGAGAGAGGGTCGGGGAAGGGGGGGGTTAAATCAGTAAATATGTGTAACCCAACCCCCAACCCAACCGCGGCGGGTTTGGGAGTGGCCAAGTAACTCGCTCTGGAGAGGCAGGTCCGTGATTATATTATTTAAATGAGGCTCCGTTCCTCAGATTTTGGGAGCCAGGTTTCCCAGGGCTCGGGAAATCCGCATCTAAAGGGAGGCGAGAACAGCCTGCTTCAACAGGTAATTGCTTTTCCAGCACTGCTTGTGGGCCAGGAGGAGCAGGAACACTTCCCCACAGGCCACCAAGCAAATCTGCTACCGTGACCTGCCTCCATCCCTGTGATCTGCCTACCCCCACCACTATGCCCCCATCTTTTCCGATTGCCAGGGACTGTCCCCAAGGGTCCCTGGCTGTGGTCTTGTACCGCAGGCTTTCCTGCCCGGCAGCTGGCCAGCCTCTCAATCTTGTCGGCTGTCAGACAGGAAATGGAGTAAAAAAAATGAATTCGGCAGGATCTCCGCATTGTCAGCAATTCCGGGTTTTGCAGCCGCAAACATGCGCCCCCGCTCCCTCTCCACCTCCCTGTGAATATCAGGGCCTTTGAGTTAAAATACAAGTTGTTCCATTGCCACCTGATCTAATCCATCTTTTCACCCGGGAGGGACTGGCATACCAAACTAAGATTCCATGTGCAGGATTATTCAGGATCCACACTTTTGCCGGTATCTTATTGCTCAGCCTCTACAGGTTTAGATTTTAGGCTGACGATAATGTGTTTGTGTTCAACAAGCTTCACAAGTGAACTTCTAACGAGCTGAAATATCAGAATACAGATTTACATAAAAATTATAAATATTATACTCTTTTGAATTTGGGATCAAGTGATCAGGGACTCATCCAGTTGCAATGCAAAGTGATTCAAATAATTCACAACGTAATTGAAAGCTTTCTGTGATTAATCATTGTCGTGCGTATCTGTGAATCATGGAAATGCTGCAGTAACCTATCACACATGATGTTATCATTATGTTGCAGCAATGCTCCAAAATGTAGGATGGGGTTAACGGTTTGTTTTAGCATTGAATTTGTGATAACAAGGATCTTGCCAATACTTCTTCCACAATCCTACTACAGATTGTTCTACTATTGAGAATCTGGAGGAATCCACGCTCATCCACTTCCTGGCAACGCCACAGTATGTTTACTGTAAATTACAAAAACAGATTGTGGGAAATTTGGAGTGAACTCATTTGCAATTGCCAGCATAAGTAAAACAACATTGAGCCAATGCCACAAAATTGTGACAATCTCATCTTGCCAAAAATTGCATCTCTTATGCAACTTATTAGTGCACCATTCATGCTGTAGGGGGTGGTGGTGTGTGTCAGCTTCACCTCTGACTTCTGAGCAGTCCGAATCGCTCCCACTCCCTGGGTTCTAGACCTTGGACTTATTTGGGGGTTGTGACAAAGTGCAGCAGACAACTGGTTTTGGTGCAAGAAACTTTGACCTTTATTCAAGAGAGGAAATACAACACAACAATCTTAACACTCTAATAAAATGGGGAACACTACAGTACACGCGAGGGAAATTACAGTCGGAAGGATACCTCACCCCTCCCAATCCCACTGTACTAGCTGGGTTGGACTCTAAAGGACCAGGGATAATGCTCACCAAACAAAACCTTGACAGTAATTCACCCAGAGGTAAGTCAGAAATAGATTGTAGAGTGGAAACTTTGCGGATCTTCGGTTTTCTCCCGAGTTGGTTTTCTTTGGTCGCGGTGGCTCAATATTACCCGGTTGGTTGGTGGTAATATTCGGTTGGTTGTTCCCTAAGGCCCTTGATGCCGCGAGGTGTCTGATGGTCACTGGGACTGTTGCTCTGGTTTCTTCTTGTGTGTGGGCCTGCTTCTAGAGCTGCTGTCCTTCCCTGTCGAACTGCTTTCCTTGTTGTCCGCTGGAAACTGCCCTTCTTTCCAGACACAGGCAGAACCAAGACAAGCAGCCCACCAGAGCCAGCAAGCCAGAGAGAGAGAGAGAGGGCTTTCGCCTTGTGCCTGTCTCTCTTACAATGGTCTGTTTAAACAGTTCTTACCAAGTTCTTAAGAATCTTTGATGGTTTTTTTTTGATGGTCCCAATCATATTGCAAATTGCTTCTCCCAATGGGTCATTGTTTTAATTCTGATTTAGAGATTGTCACATAAGGCTTCCTTTTGTATCCAACGTCCTAGGTGTTGATGGTTTTGCTTTAAAACAAAGGCATGGCCCCACCATGTCTGGAAAAGTTGCCTCTTTCAATGGGAGTGATTGTCGACCCCCTGCTGTCCGTTTTGCATTAAAACAGAGACATGTCTGAAGCTCCACGGTGTGTGTTTTGTTGATTTCATCTGGTGACCTCTCAACTATCCTTCCATTTTAGGTTTATAGTCAATTGCCAAAGTTTTCCCATACTCAGGGTTTTTTAGGGTTTTTCTCCGAGTTTTGGGGGATCTGTGAATTTTGAGAATCTTACAATGCCAGGAATGATGTGGAGATGCCGTTGATGGACTGGGGTTGACAATTGTAAACAATTTTACAACACCAAGTTATAGTCCAACAAATTTATTTTAAATTCCACAAGCTTTCGGAGGCTTCCTCCTTCCTCAGGTGAACGGTGTGAAAATGAAATTTTCGAATCCTTCGCATTTGAAAATCACAGAACAATGCCTGGTGATTACTGCCCGTTGCCAAGGCAATCACAGTGAGCAGACAGAAAGGTGTCACCTAAAAGGCCACCGAATATACAAACCCCCCAAAAAAAAGAGAGAGAGAGAGAAGGAAGACAGTCAATGACCCGTTATATTAAAAACAGATAACATTTGTTCACTGGTGGGGTTACGTGTAGTGTGACATGAACCCAAGATCCCGGTTGAGGCCGTCCTCATGGGTGCGGAACTTGGCTATCAATTTCTGCTCGACGACTTTGCGTTGTCGTGTGTCTCGAAGGCCGCCTTGGAGTATGCTTACCCGAAGGTCGGTGGCTGAATGTCCATGATCAAATTCGCACCCCAATACGCCAACATTTTCATGCACAAGTTCGAGCAGGACTTCTTCACTGCACAGGACCTCCAACCAACACTATACACCAGATACATCGACGACATTTTCTTTCTATGGACCCACGGTGAGGAATCACTAAAGAGACTACACGATAACATCAACAAGTTCCATCCCACCATCAAGCTCACCATGGACTACTCCTCAGAATCAGTTTCTTTCTTGGACACACGAATCTCCATCAAAGACGGGCACCTCAGCACCTCACTCTACCGCAAGCCCACGGACAACCTCACGATGCTCCACTTTTCCAGCTTCCAACCTAATCACGTCAAAGAGGCCATCCCCTATGGACAGGCCCTGCGAATACACAGGGTCTGCTCAGACGAGGAGGAACGCGATGGACACCTACAGACGCTGAAAGACGCCCTAGTACGAATGGGATATGATGCTCGACTCATCGATCGACAGTTCCGACGGGCCACAGCGAAAAATCGCATAGACCTCCTCAGAAGACTAACACGGGACGCAACCAACAGAGTACCCTTCGTCGTCCAGTACTTCCCCGGAGCGGAGAAACTATGCCATGTTCTCCGCAGCCTTCAACATATCATCAATGATGACGAACACCTCGCTATGGCCATCGCCACACCTCCACTACTCGCCTTTAAACAGCCACCCAACCTCAAACAAACCATCGTTCGCAGCAAATTACCCAGCTTTCAGGAGAACAGCGTCCACGACACCACACAACCCTGCCACGGTAACCTCTGCAAGACATGCCAGATCATCGACACAGATACCACCATCACACGAGAGGACACCACCCACCAGGTGCACGGTTCATACTCCTGTGACTCGGCCAACGTTGTCTACCTCATACGTTGCAGGAAAGGATGCCCCAGAGCATGGTACATTGGCGAGACCATGCAGACGCTGCGACAACGGATGAACGGACACCGCGTAACAATCGCCAAACAGGAGGGTTCTCTCCCTGTCAGGGAACACTTCAGCAGTCATGGACATTCAGCCACCGACCTTCGGGTAAGCATACTCCAAGGCGGCCTTCGAGACACACGACAATGCAAAATCGTCGAGCAGAAATTGATAGCCAAGTTCCGCACCCATGAGGATGGCCTCAACCGGGATCTTGGGTTCATGTCACACTACACGTAACCCCACCAGCGAACAAATGTTATCTGTTTTTAATATAACGGGTCATTGACTGTCTTCCTTCTCTCTCTCTTTTTTTTGGGGGGTTTGTATATTCGGTGGCCTTTTAGGTGACACCTTTCTGTCTGCTCACTGTGATTGCCTTGGCAACGGGCAGTAATCACCAGGCATGGTTCTGTGATTTTCAAATGCGAAGGATTCGAAAATTTCATTTCCACACCGTTCACCTGAGGAAGGAGGAAGCCTCCGAAAGCTTGTGGAATTTAAAATAAATTTGTTGGACTATAACTTGGTGTTGTAAAATTGTTTACAAATGCCAGGAATGGTTGATTCAGGAATTGTCCCTTCAGATTGGAAAATTGTGAATGTAACTCCATTATTTAAGAAAGGTGCAAGAGAGAAACCAAAAAATTATGGACCTATTAGTCTAGCATCTGTTGTGGGGAAGTTGTTGGAATCTATAATTAAGGACAGTGTGACTGCGCACTTAGAGAAACTTGAGCTGATTAGAGAGAGCCAACATGGATTTGTAAAGGGTACGTCATGTCTAACGAATCTAATTGAATTTTTTGAGGGAGTAACAAAAGAGGAATGTCTATGGATGTAGTTTAAATGGACTCCCAGAAGGCATTTGATAAGGTTCCACATAAGAGACTGCTAAAATTAAAGCTCATGGAATTGAAGGCAAATTATTGACCTGGTTAGGAGATTGGTAAGGTGGTAGAAAACAGAGAGTAGGGAGAATGGATATGTACTCATGTTGGAAGGAAGTGACTAGTGGTGTCTCACAAGGATCTGTGCTGGGGCCTCAACTATTCATTATATTTATTAATGACTTAGATAATACAATAGCGAGCCATATTTCCAAGTTTGCCGATGACATAAAGATTGGTGGCATAGTAAGTAATGTAGACGGGAACATAAAATTACAAAAAGACATTGATAGATTAAGTGAGTGGTGCAAAACTGTGGCAAATGGATTTCAGTGCAGTTAAGTGTGAGGTTATTCATTTTGGAACAAAAAAGGATAGATCCAAGTATTTTTTAAATAGTGAAAAGCTAGGAACAGTGGAGGTCCAAAGAAATTTAGGTGTCCATGTACACAGACCACTAAAATGTAGTCAGGTACAAACAATAATCGAAAAGGCTGATGGAATGTTAGCTTTTATAACTGGAGGGCTAGAATATAAAGGGGAGGAAGTTTTGCTACAGCTATACAAAGCCCTAGTTAGCCCTGGAGTACTGTGTACAGTTCTGGGCACTGCACCTTAGAAAGGATATGTTGGCCTTGGAAGGAGTGCAATGCTGATTCACCAGAATGTTACCAGGGCTCCAAGGATTAGATTATGAGGAGAGATTAGATAATCTAGGCTTGTATTCCCTGGAATATAGAAGATTAAGGGGTGATTTGATTGAGGTGTTTAGCATTTTGAAAGGAATTGATAGAGTTGATAGAGAGAAACTTTTTCTGCCAGTGGGGGATTCTAGGACAAGGGGACATAACCTTAAAATCAGAGCCAGGCCATTCAGGAGAGAAGTTAGGAAACATTTCTTCATGCAAGGAGTGGTAGAAATGTGGATCTCTCTCCCACAAATAGCAGTAGATGCTGACTCAATTAATAATTTTAAATCTGAGATCGATAGATTTTTGCTAGCCAAGGGTATTAAAGGATATGGAGCCAAGGCGGGTGGATGAAGATAGGACACAGATCAGCCATGATCTCATTGAATGGTGGAACAGGCTCGAGGGGCTGAATGGCCTATTCCTGTTCCAATGTTCCTGTATTCCTAATACTGAAAGTATATTCAATACACTCCAGGTAACTTTCTGATATGCAACATGGAAATAACACTAAATGGTTTTAAAATTGTGCTTGCATTATTTATAAAATACTTGCTTAATTTTGAAGGAAAGTTGGCACTCAGTGCAGAAGCTTCTTGTCGAGACCCCTCTGCTTCTTATCTCATTCCGTTTAACAGGCCACTCAAGACTCCTGGTAAGTACTGAACTTCAGCAACAGTTTCTGATCATAATGTTCCTTCATATTCTAGGTAAATATTCCTCCTCCTCCTTCTCATCCTTTATTCCTGGAACAGAACTCGTGTAAAGACAAATTTGAGCATGTAAGTAACAAACTATTACTTTGAAGGAAAAGGTAACAAAATGAGCAATTACATTCAATTTTAGTATTCAAGAATATAACAAACCGAGTTTTTTTCTTTAAAAATTTGCTAAGAATATCATCAACTCACCTGAAATCACTGAAGAATGTCAATTGTTGTCTTCAGCAGTAATAGACCAGGACTCATAAGAAATTATCTGCTTTTGAAAACTTGTTTTTTGAATTTAAAAGAAAGCATGAGCTATATTTAGGCCAAGTATTTAAAGCTGAACATATAGTTAACTTTTCTTTTAACATGCAAGCAGTCATTTTAAAGAAAGTAAGGAGGATTTTAGCTTTTTTGTGTTTGTTTCCAAACACTTTTTGCTGTGAATGTTCCCTATAACATCAATGTCCAAAGATTGCTCCTTACTTACTGCACCAGTGTGACATTTCCATTTCTCACAGCAGCTGTACTTGTGGCCATGAAACCGCTGTGCTGAATTGTGAGCATTGTTATACAGTGGGCTCTTCCCCAACAGGAGCTTGATTACAACTTCCCATATTAATTTCATGAAGGACCAATACAGTTGGCAGAATTAGTCAGAATTCATTTTATTAGTCTGGACTGGAATCAAAATATGGTCCAAAAAGTGAAAGGCCAGTATGCTAATTCACTGCACGACCCAAGTCCTCATGTACTAAAACAGATGATGAAACAGCCTTTTCTGTCCTGTCTAGCCTCAAACTTGAAATATGCTGTCAGGATGTGCCTTGTGACCATGCCTCTCAATCTGCAATGTGCTGAAAGGCTAAAATTCAGTTCAGTGATTTTAGAAAAAAATGAAAACAAAGTAGAAAACAAGAAATAAAGAACTTGCATTTATATAGCATCTTTCACGATCTCAGGACGTCGCTCAGCATTTCACAGCCAATGAGGTACTTTTGAAGTGTAGTCACTGTTGGTAGGCAGGAACATGGTTTTCTGTAAAAGTAGCATATTGGCAGATTTTGCCTGCTTGGGATTCTTGGACATCACTACTGGTTTCCTTAATTTTATTGTAGTATTTTGGAGTTTTACCTGGATTACAGGAGCAGAATTTTGTCAATTTATAATATGTATCAAATGCAGCATTTTGTTGAGTTAACCTTAAAGCTAATAAACATTAAATAATGGGTGGAGGCGTGAGCATTTGGAAATATTAATGAGCTACCAAAAAGAGAGTGGGAACAGCCATCATGTTGTTTATCTTTGCATTTTACTGAAGCTTTTAAACAATGCAAAGACCTCAGGAGTTGGTGAGCTAAAGTAGTTATATCATTAAGAAAACATATCCAACCATCAACATAGATGGACTCCTTCGTTTTCAGTCAATACTAGTGGAAGACTTATTCATAGTTACATAGTATCATAGTAGGTACAGCACAGGAGGAGACCATTCGGCCCATCGTGCCTGTGCCGGCTCTTTGAAAGAGCAATCCAATTAGTCCCATTCCCCTGCTCTTCCCCCATAGTCCTGTAAATGTTTCCCCTTCAAGTATTTATCCAAATCCCTTTTGAAAGTTATTATTGAATCAGCTTCCACCACCCTTTAAGGCAGTGTATTCCAGATCATTACAACTCGCTGCGTAAAAATTATTTCCTCATGTCGGCTCTGGCTCTTTTGCCAATCACTTTAGATCTGTGTCCTCTGTTATCGATCCTTCTGCCACTGGAAACAGTTTCTCCTTAATTACTCTATCAAAACCGTTCATGAATTTGAACACCTCTATCAAATCTCCCCTTAACCTTCTCTGTTCTAAGGGAACAACCCCAGCTTCTCCAGTCTCTCCACATAATTGAAGTCCCTCATCCCTGGTACCATTCTGGTAATTTTTTTCTGTACCCTCTCTAAGGCCTTGACATCCTTTCTAAAATGTAGTGCCCAGAATTGAACACAATACTCCATCTGAGGCCTAACCAGTGTTTTATAAAGGTTTAGCCTAACTTCCATGCTTTTGTTCTCTATGCCTCTATTAATAAATTGTAAACAATTTTACAACACCAAGTTATAGTCCAACAATTTTATTTTTAATCCCACAAGCTTTCGGAGGCTTCCCCCTTCCTTACCTGAGGAAGGGGGAAGCCTCCGAAAGCTTGTGGGATTAAAAATAAAATTGTTGGACTATAACTTGGTGTTGTAAAATTGTTTACAATTGTCAACCCCAGTCCATCACCGGCATCTCCACATCATTCTATTAATAAAGCCCAGGGTGCCATATGCTTTTTTAATAGCCTTCTCAACCTGTCCTGCCACCTTCAAAGATTTGTGTATGTGCACCCACAGGACTCTCTGTTCCTGCACCCACCTTAAAATTGTACCATTTAGTTAATATTGCCTCTCCTCATTCTTCCTACCAAAATATATCACTTCACACTTCTCTGCGTTAAATTTCATCTGCCATGTGTCCGCCCATTCCACCAGTCTGTCTTTGTCCTCCTGAAGTCTGTTACTTTCCTCCACGTTGTTTATTACATTTTCGAGTTTAGTGTCATCTGCAAACTTTGAAATTATACCCAAGTCCAGGTCATTAATATATATCAAAAAGAGCAGTGTTCCTTATAGTGACCCCTGTAGAACATTGTGGTATAATTAAATCAGGAAAAAAATTTGTGCACATACAGACTTTGGGAGCAGAGAAATCTGAGTCAGAGAACAGAGGGGTAGAATCTCTGCTCTGGTTTCCTGATCTTTCACTGTTTCTCCAGGATTTCCACTGAACCGTTAAAGTTACGGCAGGAGATCGGAAGAACGCCATGGAAATTCCAGGTGAGAAACTCCAGGCCGGGGCATGAAGGCATACAATCTGTAACAGAGAAAGACATGGCCAGTGAACTTAGGAGTAGCTAGCTTGAAAGTGAATTTTCACCTAAAACTGAGGCAGAATTGGAATTTTTTTAAATGTTAAAGTATGAGGAATGATATGAAATATATGCATCTCACCATGAAACTGTATCCTGTACATTCATGTATTTTATGTAAAATAATCCAGCCTTTTGGTTTATAATAGTGCCTTGTCTCACTTTTCATGCCACTCTGGAAACACAGGAGAATGCATTTGTCAGCACATGCAAATTTACACGGCACACAACAGGAATGCTGTTGAGGACTGCCTCTACTTCCGCTCATCACTGATTCCAAAAAAATGTAAAATCAGGAGAGGTGATGATAGTAAGTCTATTGACCCACTTGTTTATTTCTGGTAAACATACCCCTCCTGTTAAATGAATCACTACACTTGAAATATAATTATTGTGGGAGCAGAGAAGAAATGGGCAGTTAGATATGAAATCTACATAAGAAGTGGGATTGCTGACCCAACACAGAAAGAAGACATTTCAGGTCAAAATGAAATATTAACAATCAGTGACATTGACAGTATGGGAAACTAAAACTAGAAAAAGCAAATAAATGAGTTCAACTTCTCATTTGAGAATTCAGTAAAATGAAAATAAAGGAAGGAGATGAAAGGAGCAAAAGATGAAAGATAACTATTTGATGGATGTACTCCCAGTGCACCTTTTGTGTATAGCTCTTTGATGCCTGCTTCCCCAGCTCTGTTTCAAACTTTCATACTATATGCTGGGCCAGTTAGTAGTGGTTGATGAGTGCCTAAAATAAATGCGAACACTAGCATAATTGGGTATATGTTCTGCTATTTGCTGTGATAAATACAAATACATATTGGTGCAGTGAGGGATGCTCTGCTGAAGTTGGGAATAAGGCACATTATTATGGCAACGTAAAGGGAGCTTTAGTCTGTACCTGACCCAGTTGTACTCGATGCCGACGGTGTGTGTTTAAATTGAGAAAAGTGATTAATTCTCCCTCCTCTTAATGAGGTTAAATAGCCTACAGAAATAAGCATAAAGGAAAAATAAATAATCTTGCTTGGAAAAGGTGCTCCAGTCCATTCTACTGACAGCATAATTCCAGAAAATGTTCTCTTCCTGTGATTCAGACTGAGGTTATGACTTGAGCTTGTGCCACTTTACTACTATTACTACAACAACACGAAGCAGCATTTATATAACGCCTTTAATGTAAAAAAATGTCCCAAGGCACTTCACAGAACTGTCAGACAAAGATTGACACTGAGCCAAAGAAGGAGATATTAGGAGGGGTGACTAATAGCTTAATCAAAGAGATGGGTATTGTGGGAGGGTCTTACAGGAGGAAAGTGAGGTGGAGAGGCAGCGAGGTTTAGGGAGGGAATTCCAGAGCTTAGGGCCTAGTTGACAACAATCCTGTTGTTCCTGTGACAGGAACACAAAATTTAACCTATGAAATATTTAAGTAGATCAGGATTGTTGTTTAGTGAATTACAATGTATACCGACTCTGTAGCTTTTAAGTAGATTCCATACTTTTTTCCTCACTGTAGCCTCTTCTCTCATATATTTCATAATATGTGAATGAACTAGGGAAATTTTACTTTGATACAATGGGTTTAGTAGAAAAAGACTAATCTGAAACATGTATTGAGTTGAATTTGATTCTCCATTCAGTATTTTAGATTTTAATTTGCGTATTTGTTAGTTTTATAATTACTGTATTGTCAACCTAACATAGTCCTGAGGCTAGAGCTATATAACAATCTGTAATTTATATTTAAAATAGTGAAACATTTGTTAACTTCATTCTAATATTAAAGTTGCCCATTTACCAAAAATATTGACTTGTTACATAAGATTATGGCACGATTGGAGAAAAAATAATTCAATGGGTATGGAACCAGGTGCAAATCATACAGTGCTGCTGTGAAACTGCCAAGTCACATTTGTCTCTCAAAGTAACAATAGCATTTCCTGAGGCACAGAAGTGAGTTAGAAAGAACCCAAGTGATTTTTAACTGTGACCTGATCTCAGAGTTTAGATAACTGCCTCAAAATCACTCCACAATGGTTTTCTAATTTTTGAAACCATAGATTTTAATTATAATTTTATTTGATGGATTTGTTTCGATTTGAATCTGTTGTGCAGGCAGTAACAGTCAGTGAAGACATTGACCGCCCATGAGCTTTATGTTCATTCACGATAATTGTGCTGTAGGATTCGTGATGTCATTACTACAAGTTTATCAAAAATAATTTTAATTGATTACTTAAATTGTTTGGACAGTATATATTATAAGGGATATTTTATGTAATGGGAAGAGTAATTTAAAAAAGCAGGAGAGAGTGCAACTTCAGAATCTAAGCGAAATCTTAGCTGTTAGACGCCATTATGTATTTGCATTTAACACAGCAAATAGCAGAACATATATCGAAGACATCCCTGGCAACGGGAACCTGTTATCAGAGGTGGAAAGCCACATGGCCAAAGGTCAAAGGTGCAGCAGGCTGTTGCTTGTCTGTGACCAGAGGAGATTGTCTGAGGTCTGTGAGCCAGTGAGAGTAAATAGTTGGCAGGATGCTGAACAACATTCAGATAAAAAGATGTGCAAATGTAGGGTAAGTTGTTGTCAGCCTTGGCTCAGTGGTAGCACTCTTATCTTCCATCAGGAGTCACTGAACATTAATCAGAAGCATAAACCCTGATATAAACATGACATGGGAATGGAGCAGTTAGTGATACTTGTACGAACAGTATTCCAAGTGAGGAATGACCGCTAGAAACATATAGGAAATACTGAGTCTCAGGGCTATAAATTGGACCGTGTAGCACCCATTTTGTAGGCTCAACGCAGCCTCCTTAGGATCCAAAATGGCGTTGAGAACACGTGCGCACGCTTCTAGCGTGACATGCGCCGAATGCCATCTTGGTAAAGGCGTTTGCACACGCCCAGATAACGAACGCCAGCATCATATAAGTAAAGAGAATATGCATTGGATCAGTGTGCAACGCTGATTTAAAGGGACAGATACGATTTTGGAACTCAACGCTCCAGCCAACGCACTATCTTAACCTCGCACAGCTGAACAGATCATAAACAGCATGGAAGATCTCCCACTAGTGCTATTTAAAGGGACCATGCAGGATTTACAGATTTGTTGCTGGATTATTGCTTCAGGCTGCTGATGCATTTGTACATGTTTTTGGAGGTCTCCTGTATTTGAATACTAGGACTAGTGGATATAGCTTAAAAATTAGAACCAGGACTTGAAGTTAGGAAAGGCTTCTATATGCAAAGGATGGTAGAAGTTTGGAACGCTCTTCTGCAAATGGCAATTGATGCTAGCTCAATTGTGAATTTTAAATCTGAGATTGATAGATTTTTGTTAACCGAAGGTATTAAAGGATATGGGGCTAAGGTGGGTATATGGAGTTAGGTCACAGATCAACCATGAATGGCAGAACAGACTCAAGGGGCTAAATGGCCTACTCCTGTTCCTTTCTTCCTATCTTCCTATAATAAAGTTTCAATACTCGACAGGGAGTAGGCTGGCTAACTGACAAGCAACAGCAAGGGCACTGGCGGAGTGGCAAGGATGGGACAGGAATGCTGTCAACCTGACAGCAAGATCATGTTCCATGGAGCCACTGCCACTTGCTGCCTCCTGTTATGCGCCACCTTCTCCTACAAGAAAATAGGACATGTGTCAGTAAGTGTCCTGCAGGATGTTTGGGTGATGTGCCTGTCATGGTTGAATAACTGCCAGTGTGTGTAACCTGTGAGTTGTGGGTGTATGGATTGCAACAGTGGTAATGTGTGAGGGTGAGAGGAAGCATCTGATTGGAAGAGTTGAGTACTGATTGAAAGAGTTTGTTTGTATGTAGATGATGGGGGTTGTAATGAGTGGAGCAGTGGATGCGGCTAGTGGTGCAGTTGGTAGGAGACGCCACTTGACAATTGACTTCATTCACCTTGTCCACTCATGGCAAAGCATTGAACTTCTTCCTGCACTGCATCCATGTTCATGGTGCTATGCGCCTGCCATTGACTTCATCCCCTACTGCCTCCCACTGCCTCTTCAGCATATGTCTGGAGGACCACTTTCCCCACTGTGGATCGGATGCCCCTCCTTCAGTCCACCTCTTGCACCAAGGCCTTTAGTGCATCATCAGAGAACCTGGGTGCACGCTCTCTTGCAGGTCTGGTACAAACTCAGATCGGCAGATTGGTGAGGTCTGGCATGCAGATTGGAGGATGTGAGATCTAGTAGTGTGCAGCCTTTATTCAATATTTTAACGTAACCCAACAGTTTGTAAACATAGGGATGGGACCTGCATCTGTGTTTTACGTGTGCAATGTCTAATCTCTGTTCAGACTCCATGCGGACCCATATCTTATATTTTGCATGTAAGAGGTGCAGGCTGCCTGTAAGTGGTGCTAGCCACTCGCGTGATATCGGGGCCCCCCTGCTGGTGAGCAGCCACTCAACAGCGCAGCTAGGCCTGGCTACTCGCAGACATCAGGTAAATGACCAGACAGCACGAATCTCAACGACTGGGCACGGGTTAATCGCACACCGCAGCCTCCGCACCCAGATTCGGGGGTTAGCGAATTTAACCCCCACAATGTTTGGGTAAAGGAGTCCCAAGGTGGTTAAAGTGTACCATGAAAAATGATCAGTGAGATAAAGGAACTCAAATCTGTTGAGTGCCTGTGATCATTATTTTAAAATATAAAGTTGTAGTTCGGAAGCTAGATAGCATCCTAATAGTTGGGAATGTCTCCCAACAAAATTGCTTTGGCATTGGCCACTGTATTACCAGTAGATAGTGGGGCCTCAACTAAAAGGCTATTAAGTGTCAAGTTAACATTAACAAGCCATTACATTACTACACTCCCATAAAGTATTCTGGTTATAGTGCTTGTGTGGGATTTTTTGTTTAAAGATTTTTGTCTTTATAGGTCTATGAATGTTGAACTGATTTTATAATGGTGTTCAGATTCTGGGAGGCTGGCATCCATGAGCCAACTCCTGGCATTTAGACTGCTAAATCTAGCTCCCTTGCTCCCTGATCTGGTAGCAGACCCGTGAACTGATGAAAAAGTGGGTTACTGGATTAACTGCCATAACAACTGCTAAACTATGCTCTGAACTGAACATCTTTCTTCTTTCGCTTCTGAAAACAAACTGCTTCTCTGGATATATTTATTGTGAACGGTTGTCAGTGCTGATGATGTGCTTCAGTGGACATCTTTAAGATATTTTCACAGGAAATATCTCCTTATAAGGGCTCACCACTTGCTTCCACTGAGGGAAAGATTTTGCTTTGGCCTATCACCAAAAAAACAATCACTGAAACCATACCATTTTTGGTTTATCAGTTACGAAATGTTTCCAAAGTGAAAGACGTTTTCTTTTAACTTCACTTTGTCTATTGCTCATTTGATTATAGGCCTTCGCCTCACCTGACTTTCAGCATTAGCATCTAAAAAACAGAAAGCCTTGCATTAAGAAGTTCTTGAGTATTAAAAAAAAGGAGTTCTAATCCTATCCTACGGTTTTCATTCCTAATTCTTCCTAAATACACTGAAAAAATTGCAAAACAGTAACAGTGAAATATGGGGCCTGAAATTATTGCAATGGCAGATCTCGCAGCTGATCACTCTATCTTGGGCAGGGAGACCCCCCTGTTCCCCGCCCCCCCCGCCCCGAGCAGTCCAGACACCTAAACCTCACCTTGAGTAGTGCTCTATAAGGATCCTGGTTGTGCCTTGGCTTTGATTGTATCTGCTGCTCAGGTGTGGTGGGGTTACGCAGGCGTGTCATCAGCCAGGTCTACAGGGGATATCCCTTGTCCCCTAGCTAGCATCCTAGTATTCACACAGGGCAGAATAACAGGGAGACGGTAGAGTGTCTGAGTATAAGAACATCGTGGGTACTTTGCACAGACCTGCATGATGATACATCCTGTGATCAGCCACTAGCTGTACATTGATAGCTTGATATCCTTTTCTATTGATGAATGTTGCAGGCCCCTGTTCCAGTGCCTTGATAGCCAATCACGCCCTGCTTGCGAGGGAAGTCAGCCAAAAGATGATAAATATGTCTGGCTCTCTCACAGAATGAAATTTTCTGCATTAGTAAAACTATTGCTACTGTTTTGTGGCTATTTTGTGGCCCTCCTCAATGAGATATCGGACTGGATTATACTCTGATTGCCAAGTTGGTGGCAGGATGAGATTTCCACCCCCACACTGCCACCACCGCACTCAAGTTCCCTAAGAAGGGTTTAATTGTGCAATAGTGAGCTGCTACCTGACTGATGTGACAAAAGTCATCTGAGGTTGCCTGTAAAGATCCAATGGCAAAATATTTAAGGGAATGGTCATTTTACTGCTACAGACACTTCTGTTCCCCGGTGGAAGTGGGCTGCAGGTCTTCGGCCAGCAGCTGGAATGACTCCCTAGTAGCCTCCGGGAAGAAGCGCCTCTTTCTGAGGCACTGACGTGCAGAGAATTCTAAGTAAGACCTTCCAGGTCTATAAACCTTGTTGTGCGAATATCAACATGTTGGAAACAAATGTTTTCTATCATGCCTCACTAAGTTCCTCCCAACTAGTCTCTCACATTTCCTATACTCCCCCTCTTAATAACATAGAAAGAGACGGATTCCCATTGGGGAATCTATTTCTCTTGTTCAAAAAGTAGCTTTCTCCAGTACTCACAATAACTGGCAGGAAAAGTCTTCACAGATGTTCCAGAGCAGCAAGAATCAATGTCAAGGCAAAGTGTCATAAAGCTTCAAATATATCAACGAAGATTACCTACTCAATGCAGTATCTGCCTCAGGGATACTGCTGTGTTGCTCATACCACCACTTATATAGTGGCAATGTTCTCAGAGTTCAGGTTTGGGTGAAATAAAGCAGAGACCTTGGCAGTGTCTTCCCACCTCTACTTACATTTGGTGGGACAGCTGGCAGATATTACTAAGGATAGTTTTGGGATAACTTTTTTAAGGGGGTTTTGTGGCAATAGGCCATTCCCACCCATTTTACTAATTTTAGTGTTCACAACTGCTGAAAATGGGCAGTAATAAGGAGGAAAATGTAGCTCATTAACTCTTCCTATCACCTGAGTTCATAGTACTGAGCAGCAGACACTATTAGTAATGCAAATTGTGAAATGTGCACAATCTGTTTAGCAATTATTTGTGTGAATCGCTCAGGAGATTTTTTCAAGCAAAGTTAATATTCTAACTGTACATGAACCTGAATGAAGCTTGATTTTCTTTTTCTATGTAAGAACTCCCTTAGCCTGGAGAAATCTCTCAAGAAACTGATCCAGATTATGCTAATACTCTCACATCACAAAATCACACAAGGTCACCTTTCTAGGCAAATTACATGCAGTAATCTTGTTGCACCAAACAATGTGAAAAAGCAATTTGTATCTAAATTTGTCACCATCGTATAAAAATCTTATGGAAGGCTTCCTCCAATAGCTGAGTGAGTTTATCTGGTGAGTAGCTGAGCCATATAGACTAGATTGATCCATAGTCTGTGCTGAGTTAATTGATATGGGTGCTACAGTTTTAGCTCCTGGATTAGGGGAAGGAAAATCAGCCAGGGTTCCTGTGCCTGATCGCTATCCAGCACCCCTGAGAAGACTGAATAAGGACAGGATCGGGAATCAGCTATGGTAAAATAGCCTGTCAAAGTTCACACATAAATAATGGTTACTTATGCAAGACACCAAAAGGCAACTGGCACCCATGAAATTGTACCGAGCAAAGAGTCTTCTTTAAGTTCACTCGTATTTAAGACTGATTTATGCATGCATAGTTAAACAAGTCCTAATGTTTTATGTTAATACATTTGTCAGAATGTTTCTTCAAGTTTATTCCATGAAGTGGAAAAACCTTTTTCAAGCACCACTGTATATCATTTTGATTTAAAGCAGATCTCGTAGCACCCAGCAGTAAATCCTCTTGTCATTTTTCAGACATTCATTACTATATGTTATTTTTTACTGATAAACATCTACTACTCCTGAATAAGGTACCAAAATTCCATTTAAGGCTGCTTGGGGAATCTTTAAAAATACAATTGTCTTCGATCTCAAAACTATTTCTCCCCCTCCTCCCATTTTCTTGCCTTTCCCATCTCTTCTGCTGCATATAATGAATCATGCCAGTTTCCACTGGCACTGAAAGCCCTCAGTACCTCATTCAAGTGATCATTTTTCATGAGTGAACATGGCCATGCATTTGATTATAGGAGGTCATCACAGACAAACTTGAACCTGTCCTCATCTGACATATTACATATACCTTTCCAGAAGAGAAGAGGTCTCTAGACAGCAATTGCCCTCTACCTTCCAGACAAGGGAAGCCTGCGGATGCTGAAGGCAATTATTGTGCCCCCAGTGCTGTCCTACTGAGATCAGCCAGGGATCAAACTTGGGGTATTTTTGGTCTGTAAAGTTCAGCTCTATATCATGTGGTGCTTTTACCCACTGAGCCATTAGGTGGAGAATTCACAGCATTCAGTTTGTGCTTTTTAATGCAAATGGTTGCTCTGCAGAAAGATGCTCCTATATCACCATATTGAATCTTTTCATTGGCTCTCATTTTTATTCTAATGACTTTTTCAGTCGAAAGTAAAGGAAAAGCTGTCAGTATAACCAAAGTAAAAAAACATAGGGGTTGTTATCATAATTAACTGTTGAGTTTAATATTTTTTAAGTCTAAAATAGTCAAACAGGCAGTAATAACTGAAGAACACCTTAATAGGTTTCAATTAAAAGATAGAAATCTTTAGTAATTTTATAACTCGATAATGCTTTGCAAATTATATTTCATTATCCAGCTGCCTTGTCAGTTGAGAAGAATTTGCTTTCAGCAAATTTAATTAAATTACAAAGTCTCACTTGTAGCTGTCATTCTAGTTTCAATTGCTGTTCATTTCATCCTGAGTTTAAAGTCCTTCGTTTTAATAAATATAAAGGGTTATGGGTCAGTATTGTGAAATATTTTTGTGCGTTAAATTGGGAGTAGTCGAATTGGATAAGATCAATTTTACATAGGTCAGTGATTGGTCAAATTTTAGTATGTGGCATTTGTTCATGGAGTAAATTTAAGTAGGTCATTAATGTGGACTCACTCCAATATGAATTGTGAATTTCTTGCAAATCTCATCAACATGGCACTAAGATTATTGTAATGTCTTCAAAGGAGTTCTTTGATGTGAGTTTCTAGAAGGTCAGAACCAAATGAACAAAGATCACCCTCATTAGGCTTGGACAATCCTTTCCCTGGAAATGGCTGGGGGGTTGGGGAGGAGTTAAAATTCATAAGTCTGAAAATTTGCTACACTTTCATACAGAATGTGTACTCTCCGATGAAGATGATGTTGAGCTCTGAGAACAGAGCTGAGAGGTGCACCAGTGCATTGATGAATTATCTGATTTTTTTTACAAAATCTGTACCTTTCAAATAATTTTTAAAAACACAAGACAATATCAGTTCAAGAATTATCTCACAATGTTTTTATCACAACTGAAATGATAAAACTTTTATTCACTTAAATTTAAAAGATGACAGACTAACAATTTTGACGTTGAAATTACTCCATGCAAAGATAAAGGGGGTAATTGTAACCTAATCTGCCCCACGGAAAACTGATGCAATCAGATCAGCTGCCCCTTTTACACCCCGCCTGATTTTACATTCCATTGAAGTCCACGGAAATAAAATCAGACGATGTGTAGAACGGGCGGCCAACCCGATCCCAACAGTTTCCCCCTCTCCCCACCCCCCCCCTCCCCCCCAAGGCAGGTTAGGTTAAAATGGCTTCCAAAATAAACAGTTTAATGATTTGTATGAAGGTGTTAAGCACTTGTACACTTCAATTCACAGTGTAACTTCAGGGCCAAAATCTCAAAGATGATCTCATGCTACTCTTCAACACATTATTCAACACCTGCCAAATTAAATCGAACATATTATGCTAACCATTCTGCCTGAAGCTGTATCTTTCTAGATTAGAAAGTCTAGTACCAAATTTACCCAGCGCTGAATCTGTTCGGGGTTGTGTTGCCTTCTGCTTTGCACCATTGCTCCTGGGTCCCAGTAGTTAGTGGCATACCTTTTCATGTAACTGATGGCCTCAGATTGTGACAGGTCCAGAGCATCTGGAAACCTGCAGGACCCGAAATTCTGACAATACATTGATTGCGTGACTGAAAGTAAGGTTGGTTGAGACTTGCATCTGCCATGACATTCCAGTCCTGACCCTATCCTAAATTGCTGCTTAAAGAGGAAATGGCAGCATTGGAGGCAGCAGGCAACTTGGGAGAGAAGAATAGCAGCCAGATTCAAGAAACGAGCAGCAAACTTCAGGGAGTCTGACCTAGATGTCCTCCTAACGGAGATACAGAGCAAGAGGAACAGTCTGTTTGAAGTTGGAGGCGGGAGACCCATGAAGCTTGTTGTACATGCTTTGCAAAGAGAGGTGGTTGTGGCAGAATGCTATTTCCTTCAAGCCCTGGGCTCCTTTGCAGTGCAGGAAGAAGTTTAACAATCTTAGCAGAGCAACCAAGATAAGCTACCTACTTCCACCTGATCCTTCCTTGCAATCTTTTTATATGTGTGGCACTCCTTCATTCATTATCCTCTCAATGTTTTAAGACTGCACTCTGCACCACTGATCCCTTCACCCATCATGTTTCACCTACTATCTACAAATATATCTTCCCTCACAATGTGCCACGCATGAGCAAACCTCCTAACTCACCATATCTTTCCTTTCTAGCTTTCTGCCCCTGTTATAGCATTATATATCAAACTGTTCTAACAAAAGACTGTACCCAGCTTTCACTGCTGTACTTAGATCTTCCCTTCTCTCTCACAGAAAGTGGCCCGTAATCATTGGGAATCTCAGGCCACGGAGGGGGTAGTCCCCCGACAGCAGACCTCTGACACCTCACGAGGAAGGAACCTTGGAAATATGGGGGTCCGTGCATTGGAGAGATATTTTTGGCTGCAGGTTTGTCTGGACCATCTGCAATTTGACTGTGTAATAGTTTGAGAATACAAACACACTAACAAGAAGCATGATTAAGCACCTTCAAAAGCTCCAGAGGAACAGTCACTGTAGCTACCTAATATTATAACATCTCTTCATGTTTTTTTCTGCTAGATAACCCAAAATAAGAAGCTACTGAGGAGGAAGAAAGAGGCAAACCACCTTTGCCCTACCAGTGGCATCCTTACACACAATGTCATTCACCCTCACATTTCTCTCTCACTCACTAGCCCATAAAAATCCACCTATTTAGTCCCAATGAGGGCTTTTCACTGGGTGAGGCACAGCACACAAGGGTGCTGGGGAAATCAGTGGTGCAAGTGGGATCTGAGAGTGGGGAGCAGAGGCTTAGCAGAAGTCATCCTCTGGCTCTATACCCTGCAGGCCCACATCTCAAGGGTCCTGCTTTTAAAAAGGATACTAGATAAACATCATACTCACATAGAGAGACTGGGAACCATCCTGGAGGACCTAAGACAGATACCAGGGGTCACGGGAGAGTCCAGTTCTATCCTCGGTGCCAATATCCAACATGGACATGCCTGGAGAGAGTAGCGGCATGAGGAATGTCTGTATCAATCCCACTGACAGAGAGGCATCCATCCAGTCAATGGACCTAATGTGGATGATTTGACCACTGGGCCTTCAAGCCTTGGGGGACCATTTGGAGAGAATGATGGCAAACAGCTTCTCAAGGACTGCAGAATCTAACAGATCAGGATGGCCCTCCCACTCAGTGGCGATGCAGCCTGCTGAAGAAAACCTCCTGGGTCTCAGAAATCCTGAAAGAAGGCCCACCTCAGTCCCAAGAGGCTCATGATATCACAGCACAGTCAAGCATCCTTGACCCTCAGGTAGCACCTTGTGTAGTATTAGAATAAGTTTAAGAACAGCACCGAGATAACTTTCAGTGCTCCAAGGTACATCTGTTCTTTGTGTATTTGAGACAATGTTTGGAGGTCAGTTTGTAATGGGAGACAGAGTTCATTCTATATCTTCGACTGAACAGTTGCACCTTTAAGCGGATCTCTTTTGATACGTTCTCGAAGGAGCTGGGTGGTCTATAGACGAGTGAAGGGGAACCTCCAAGTTAGTCTTCTTTTCCTTTGGTGTAGCCTAATTCTGCATGTCTCTGTCATTTCCTCTTCCTCCTTCTCCTGTTCTGCCTCCATCATAAGGACATTTATGAGAATGGCCGAAATGAACCCTATGAAGAGTTCCATGACAGAAGGATGGGAAGCAAAAGATTTTCCTGCCTGAAACTGCTAAAAGGCAGCTTGCAGAATCCTTTCGTAGTTGCACAGCTGAGGAAAGATTTTTTGAATGGCTCTAGTCAAAGCTGAACAAATTATGTAAGTAATTTACCCCTCTTATCTACAAGCTTAAGTCAGGTGCAATTTTGGTGTAAATGGCAACATTTCTGGGACTGTAGGTTTTGCCCTCATTATCCTTTCATTTGTTTGGGGGCAGGAGCAACTTCTGCCAGCACCCACTTCCACCGGAATTTAGCATTTATTTTAGAACAAATTTAATGTTGGTCTATCTGACTTGTAGCCCAAATTCTGGCCCCCTCACTGTCCAAATTCTATAAAGCATTTGGACAGTTACATGGGTAAGATGGGTATAGAGGGATATGGGCCAAGTGCAGGCAATTGGGACTAGCTTAGTGGTATAAACTGGGCGACATGCACATGTTGGGCCGAAGGGCCTGTTTCCATGTTGTAACTTCGATGATTCTATGAATAACACTACTTTTGCTCCCCAAAAATCATGGAATTTTGGGCCCACAGTGTCTGACAGTAAGTGCTATCATGGTGCAGCAAATTTGTATGTCATAGGCCTCAATCCTTCAATCATAAATCATTCGAAATATTGCCCAAAAAATTGCTGTCGATGATAACTGTGGCAAATGTACAATAGGGACAGGTAATGTTGGGAGTGCAAATTTAGACAAATTTCCTGCCCAATTTCCGCCAGTTATAAAATTACTGTTGCGCCTGCTGGTGTACTAATGTACTTAACATCTACATTGACCTAGTTCTGCTAGTTGTTGATGATACAATTGAGCATTGACAGGAGTGTATCAAATTACAGGCTTAACATATTGCACGTGCAATGGCCTCTTTTTGCCCATATGAATTGGGCGGTACAGCTGAGCCAGGTTCTCATTTGTCAGGATTGTAAAGGAAACTGTTCCTTCACTGAGTTTCTGCTGACTGAAAACTCAATACAATGAGGATTACTTTTTACAATGAGGATCAGTATTTTCAGTAGAAAAAGAGGATAGCATGCCGGAAATCCCAAGAAAACTAATATTGAATCAGGGACAGGGACTCAATAAAATTAACATAAGTAAAACAACAGTAATGAAGAAAATAATAGCACTAAAGAGTAACAAATCCCCAGGACCAGATGGTTTCCATCCCAGGATTTTAAAGGAAGTAGGTGAGCACATTGCAGATGCCCTAACTATAATCTTTCAAAGTTCTCTAGATTCAGGAACTGTCCCTCTAGATTGGAAAATTGCACATGTCACTCTGCTTTTTAAGAAAGGAGACAGAGGGAAACCAAGGAATTATAGACCAGTTAGCCTAACATCTGTTGTGGGGAAAATGCTGGAGTATATATTTAAGGATAGGGTGACTGAACACCTCGAAATTTTTTCAGTTATTCAGAGAGAGCCAGCATGGATTTGTGAAAGGTAGGTCGTGCCTGACAAACCTGATTGAGTTTTTTGAAGAGGTGACTAAATTAGTGGACAGGAGAATGTCAATGAATGTTATTTATGTGGACTTCCAGAAGGCATTTGATAAAGTCCCACATAAGAGACTGTTAGCTAAGATAGAGGCCCATGGAATCGAGGGAAAAGTATGGACTTGGTTAGGAAGTTGGCTGAGCAAAAGGCAACAGAGAGTAGGGATAATGGATAGGTACTCACATTGGCAGGATGTGACTAGTGGAGTCCCGCGGGGATCTGTCTTGGGGCTCAATTATTCACAATATTTATTAACAACTTAGATGAAGGCATAGAAAGTCTCATATCTAAGTTTGCCGATGACACAAAGATTGGTGGCATTGTAAGCAGTGTAGATGAAAACGTAAAATTACAAAGGGATATTGATAGATTAGGTGAATGGGCAAAATTGTGGCAATGTAGGCAAATGTGAGGTCATCCGCTTCGGACCAAGAAATGATAGAACTGGATACTTTCTAAATGGTAAAAAGTTAAAAACAGTGGATGTCCAAAAGGACTTAGGGGTTCAGGTACATAGATCATTGAAGTGCCATGAATCGGTGCAGAAAATAATCAATAAGGCTAATGGACTGCTGGCCTTTATATCGAGAGGACTAGAGTACAAGGGGGCAGAAGTTATGCTGCAGCTATACAAAACCCTGGTTAGACCACACCTGGAGTACTGTGAGCAGTTCTGGGCACCTCACCTTCGGAAGGACATATTGGCCTTGGAGGGAGTGCAGCGTAGGTTTACTAGAATGATACCCGGACTTCAAGGGTTAAGTTACAAGGAGACATTACACAAATTGGGGTTGTATTCTCTAGAGTTTCGAAGGTTAAGGGGTGATCTGATCGAAGTTTATAAGATATTAAGGGGAACAGATAGGGTGGATGGAGAGAATCTATTTCCGCTGGTTAGGGATTCTAGGACTAGGGGGCACAGTCTAAAAATTAGAGCCAGACCTTTCAGGAGTGAGATTAGAAAACATTTCTACACATAAAGGGTGGTAGAAGTTTGGAACTTTCTTCCGCAAATGGCAATCGATACTAGCTCAATTTCTAATTTTAAATCTGAGATAGATATCTTTTTGCCAACCAAAGATATTAAGGGATATGGGCCAAAGGCAGGTATATGGAGTTAGATCACAGATCAGCCATGATCTTATCAAATGGCGGAGCAGGCTCAAGGGGCTGAATGGCCGACTCCTGTTCCTATGTTCCTATGTTTCCTATGTTCCTATGTTTGTGCTTCTCTGGCACTTTACTTATTGTAGGAGGACCACCTGGAGATAGGAAAGGCTGCCAAAAATGTCAGGTGGCACCAAAGGCATACTTGTCTACTGATGTGCCATCCACTGTGTCTACAGACCCAGTTTCTGCTACCTGGCAATAACTAAAGAGCATTACTGAGACTTAGCAGGGATGCAGTTACAGAGCTGTGCTATCTACTTCAGGAAGACCTGTAGAAAACCCTGCTTGTAGGAATGGAACTGCCAATGTCAATTAAGGTTACCAAGGCCCTCACTTTTTAAACTTTTTGTTCTTTCCCAATTGACACAAGGATATTTGAGTATCACCAAATTTTCTGTGCACAGATGTATCAAAGAACTTCTAAGTGATTCCCCTGTGGAAGGAGTAAGTGTGCTGGCTGCAAGATTTCAGTGGCTGCAAGTTTTGGATTCTGGCAGCCCTGCACCTCATTATGCTGATTCATGTGACAGCCCTGCAGCCAAGTTAGCTGTAGCTGACTGGCCCTACCCACTTTCTGGTAAATCTACTATCACTTGCACAGGAATGTTGCATACCTTGACAGACGCCAGCTTCATCTCTGCCTACTCCAGGCTTGCCTGTGCGACAGAGCATTCGGTCAGCAGCAGCAGCAGCAGCAGCAGCAACAACAACAACAACAACAACAACAACTTGAATTTATATAGCACCTTTAACATCGTAAAACATCCCAAAGCACATCGAGCCACATAAGGAGTTAATGGACAGGTGACCAAAAGCTTGGTCAAAGAGGTAGGTTTTAAGGAGTGTCTTAAAGGAGGAGAGAGAGGTAGACAGGTTGAAAGGTTTAAGGAGGGAATTCCAGAGCTTAGAGTCTAGGCAGCTGAAGGCACAGTCGCCAATGGTGGAACGATTAAAATCGGGGATACGCAAGAGGCCAGAATTGGAGGAGCGCAGAGATCTCAGAGGGATGTAGGGCTGGATAGGGAGGGGTGAGGCCATGGAGGGATTCGAAAACAAGATGAGAATTTTAAAATTGAGGAGTGGCCGGACCGGGAGCACAAGGGTGATGCCCAGTGATCTACGTAGAATCATAGAAGTTTACAACATGGAAACAGGCCCTTCGGCCCAACATGTCCTTGTCGCCCAGTTTATACCACTAAGCAGGTCCCAATTGCCTGCACTTGGCCCATATCCCTCTATACCCATCTTACCCATGTAACTGTCCAAATGCTTTTTAAAAGACAAAATTGTACCCACCTCTACTACTGCCTCTGGCAGCTCGTTCCAGACACTCACCACCCTTTGAGTGAAAAAATTGCCCCTCTGGACCCTTTTGTATCTCTCCCCTCTCACCTTAAATCTATGTCCCCTCGTTATAGACTCCCCTACCTTTGGGAAAAGATTTTGACTATCTACCTTATCTATGCCCCTCATTATTTTATAGACTTGTATAAGATCACCCCTCAACCTCCTACTCTCCAGGGAAAAAAGTCCCAGTCTATCTAACCTCTCCCTATAAGTCAAACCATCAAGTCCTGGTAGCATCCTAGTAAATCTTTTCTGCACTCTTTCTAGTTTAATAATATCCTTTCTATAATAGGGTGACCAGAACTGTACACAGTATTCCAAGTGTGGCCTAACTAATGTCTTGTACAACTTCAACAAGACATCCCAACTCCTGTATTCAATGTTCTGACCAATGAAACCAAGCAAGCTGAATGCCTTCTTCACCACCCTATCCACCTGTGACTCCACTTTCAAGGAGCTATGAACCTGTACTCCTAGATCTCTTTGTTCTATAACTCTCCCCAACGCCCTACCATTAATGGAGTAGGTCCTGGCCCGATTCGATCTACCAAAATGCATCACCTCACATTTATCTAAATTAAACTCCATCTGCCATTCATCGGCCCACTGGCCCAATTTATCAAGATCCCGTTGCAATCCTAGATAACCTTCTTTACTGTCCACGATGCCACCAATCTTGGTGTCATCTGCAAACTTACTAACCATGCCTCCTAAATTCTCATCCAAATCATTAATATAAATAACAAATAACAGCGGACCCAGCACCCATCCCTGAGGCACACCGCTGGTCACAGGCCTCCAATTTGAAAAACAACCCTCTACAACCACCCTCTCTCTTCTGTCGTCAAGCCAATGTTGTATCCAATTGGCTACCTCACCTTGGATCCCGTGAGATTTAACCTATTGTAACAACCTACCATGCGGTACCTTGTCAAAGGCTTTGCTAAAGTCCATGTAGACCACGTCTACTGCACAGCCCTCATCTATCTTCTTGGTTACCCCTTCAAAAAACTCAATCAAATTCGTGAGACATGATTTTCCTCTCACAAAACCATGCTGACTGTTCCTAATCAGTCCCTGCCTCTCCAAATGCCCGTAGATCCTGTCTCTCAGAATACCCTCTAACAACTTACCCACTACAGATGCCAGGCTCACCGGTCTGTAGTTCCCAGGCTTTTCCCTGCCGCCCTTCTTAAACAAAGGCACAACATTTGCTACCCTCCAATCTTCAGGCACCTCACCTGTAGCGGTGGATGATTCAAATATCTCTGCTAGGGGACCCGCAATTTCCTCCCTAACCTCCCATAACGTCCTGGGATACATTTCATCAGGTCCCGGAGATTTATCTACCTTGATGCGCGTTAAGACTTCCAGCACCTCCCTCTCTGTAATATGTACACTCCTCAAGACATCACTATTTATTTCCCCAAGTTCCCTAACATCCATGCCTTTCTCAACCGTAAATACCGATGCGAAATATTCATTTAGGATCTCACCCATCTCTTGTGGTTCCGCACATAGATGACCTTGTTGATCCTTCAGAGGCCCTACTTTCTCCCTAGTTACTCTTTGCCCTTTATGTCTTTGTAGAAGCTCTTTGGATTCACCTTTGCCTTATCTGCCAAAGCAATCTCATGTCCCCTTTTTGCCCTCCTGATTTCTCTCTTAACTCTACTCCGGCAATCTCTATACTCTTCAAGGGATCCACTTGATCCCAGCTGCCTATGCATGTCATATGCCTCCTTCTTCTTAGTAGTAGTAGAACTGTGGGCAGCAATGAGGTCTGTGAATCTTTGCCTCAAGATTCTCTCTCATTTTGATCACCCAACCTGTTAAAGTCAGCCAGCAAAGTCTCTTTGGAGCCCAGGGCCATTATAGCAGGAGTCTGAGCATTCGTGAGAGATACTCTCACTGTGGTTAGGCCACTGCAGATGCTACTGGAGTTGCCATGAACTCCATGTCAGGCAACAGCCAAGGCAACTATTTATCCAGAACCGCACAGATCTGCCTAGTGACTCCTCCATACTCTTTGCTAGATCTTGAATAGTATTTTTCACACACAAGTGACTCATGTAGGCAATCCTGCTGAGACAGCAATCTCATTCTTTAGGCGAGTCCTGTGAGGTCAGAATCGCTCTGTATTGCAGAACAGACAGGAGCTGTGGTGGCCCTCCAGGCACCAGGTGTCTGATTATCGACTGTCATCATCACTTTCTCCTCCTCACCGACACACTGTGACTCATCCAGTATGCACTAAAGCACGTACAAGAGAAGAAGAAGCAGTAGAAGAAGAACTTGCATTTATATGGTGCCCTACACAACATCAGGATGTCCCAAAGTGTTTTACAGCCAGTGAAGTACTTTTGAAATGTAGTCACTGTTGTAATGTGGGAAATGCAGCAGCCAATTTGTGCACAGCGAAGTCCCACAAACAACAATGAGAGAATGACCAGATAATCTGTTTTAGTGATTTTGGTTGAGGAAGATATATTGGCCAGAACTTGTAACCTTGTATGTCTTGGTGTAAGATGTGATCTGTACAAAAGTCTGAAGATTGATCAGGTAGGGGGGAATAAGTACTGCAATGGCTAAAAACAACTCATATTTATACATTATTTTTAAAGCCATCAGTTTTCTCTTTCTCTATCTTAGATTCTCTGGGCCATGCCTCACCCAGAGGATGTTGCCAGGCAATCTCCTCCAAGACCTTTGTCACTAATACTCTGAAATTGGCAGCCAAGAGTTCATGAGATCAAATTAGGAGACTCTTGGACTTTATCCCCATTCTTTTTAGTTTATTTCCATCCAGATTTTAGCTGATAATTGTCCCTTTCTTACTCTGTCCTGTTTATTGGCAGTTTCTACCTACTGCCACTTTAATTTATCAAAATGTTGTGCCTATTGTGAATTACATGCTACTGCATTTATCAGGTTCCCTTCAAATAGGCAGTGCCATCAGAATCTCCATCAATGCAGCAAAACAGTTACTGGCTTGTGCTGTAGTGAATTGGAACATAAGGTATATAATGAGAAATTCAGATCATTAGCCTCACTCCTTCCAACAGGCCATACACAATTAGCATCATCATGGAGCTGACACAATAACTTGATCTTCTAAAAGCAGTGAGTAACCACATGCAAAACTTCCAAACAAAGAACTCTGACATTTTTCCCAGAACCCTTTAAGATAATCAAAAATAAAACTTCAGTGTATCAATGTAACATTACAATCTACATCATTCAACTCTGAAGAGTTGCATTCTACAGATGAAATTCCCATCTTCCAACAAGACTGCAACCATCATGTTCCATATATATTTGATTACCCATATCTGTACTTATCCTTATAACTTTCAATTCCTTCCTTAAGTAGGTATGATGGCATGAAACTCCATTGCTGTCCCTTCACATTCTCCTCACTTACTTGGCTGGCAACGTGAACAAAATATCTACATAGCATACTAATGTTAGACTATCAGAAACATCTTCCGTTACATCAAGAGTTCTCTGTAACTCCCTCACTATTAAATGTACTACATGTTTGGTTTAAGCCTAACATCAATACTTAGAAACCTAATATGCAATGTCGCAAAACATTTAATAATCCTACGTATTAGTGCACAAGATTTATGTCCCTACAGAAGTAAACTTCCCTTCATAACCTCCCCACCCCCCCCCACACCCTTGGTAGTTTCTGAAGAATTTGCTTTCAGCAAACAACATGTGCAGTCAATCTGTTACTAGCCCAGAGTTACCAGTATTTTAACCCTAATTCAATACATTGGACACTTTTGTATACCATAGAAGTTATTGGATCCTTGTCAGAGTTGCGAAGCACAAATCAAAATAAGGAGTTCAGATGACAATATAAACCATTAGAACAAAATTGGAGTAGGTCCATGTTTGTTATGCAAACCTTAAGATTAGGTTACTGTCTTGAATTCACTAAGAAAAATGTGGTATTATTGTTATAACATTTTCTGCTGCTGATGGCCAATTTCACTCATGCCACAAGGATGTCTTCCTTTGAGGTTAGTAAAGCCTTATGGACCTTACGGACTAGGAAGCTTGTGCAGTTTTACTGCACAATTTTGGATAACATATTACAGAAATATTAATTATCTCAGTAACATAATGATACGGCGTGCTGAGTTCTCAATCACAACCATGCTGCCGTGATGCCATGGGTTTCTCCACTAGGATGGAGAGAATATCAGAGGAAAAGTTAATCTGGGCCACTCTTGCTTCTCCTTCTGGTAGCTGGTTTGAGAACAACATTGGTAGAGGATTGGGAGCAGGTCATTGCATCTTTTTTTTTATTCGTTCACGGGATGTGGGCATCGCTGGCAAGGCCGGCATTTATTGCCCATCCCTAGCAAGATTTTTACAACTGAGTGGCTTGCTCTGCCATTTCAGAGGGCAATTAAGAATCAACCACATTGCTGTGGGTCTGGAGTCACATATAGGCCAGACTGGGTAAGGACGGCAGGTTTCCTTCCCTAAAGGACATTAGTGAACCAGATGGGTTTTTACGACAATCCGGTAGTTTCATGGCTATCATTACTGATACTAGTATTTTAATTCCAGATTTTTATTTAATTAATTGAATTTAAATTCGCTAGCCACCGTGGCGGGATTTGAACTCGTGACTCTGGATTTTAGTCCAGGCCTCTGGATTACTAGCCCAGTAACATAACCACTACGCTACTGTATCTATTATCTCAGCCAGACATGGTGCATGAAATGCAGCATGCAAAGAAAGGGACGGGAGAGAAAATGTACCTTTAAAATTATGCCATTTTACGGCTAATCAAAAAAAAATCACTCTCCATATATATTTTCCTGGTGTTATTTATGACTTCTCAGCAATAGATGCAACCTAGAGCAGCTCTTTCACCATAACAGAGTTAACATGCCATCGGAGTTTGCAGGGTCAGTGGGGGACACCTAATTTGCATGGGGCCAGTCGGCACCCAAGCTATTACGGGCGCATTTCTGGCACATGTCTACCCCATGCGGCTGGAAAATTTCCTGCCTGCTTGCTTTCAGGGCAAGTGCCCAGGACTTCTCCCTTCCCAGACCAAAGCCTTCTATCCCTTTTTCCCCTCTCAGGTACTTTTCTCCCTGAATCAAGGTGGCTGAATGGCCTTCCTCATCCATAAGTATCTTATGATTTTAAGAACTATGCAAATAAAGGGAGTTTTGTTCTAAACTGGAATCAGGGTATGCATTGTTTAAAGTATTAGCAAGTCCTGGGTAAAGCATACCATGTGTGCCAAAGGGCTGTTAGTCTGGAATTTAAAAAATCAGACAGACCACTCGGCTGCGACCTATGCATCAAATCAGGACATGATGAAGGTCACCCAGTCCAGCTGACCCTGCAAAGTCCTCACTAATATCTGGTGCAAAAGTTGGGAGAACTATCCCAACAGACGAGTAAAGCAGCAGCCTGAAATAGCCATACTCGCAGAATTCTACCTATCAGCTAACATCCCAGACTCCTCCATCACCATCCCATCAGAAGGACAGAGTCAACAGAGGTGGGGGCACAGTGGCATACAATCGAGAGAGGACTATCACCGGGAGTCCTCAACTGTAGCCCAGATTTTGCTGGAGTGGGGTATCTCGCGGCATGCCCATTAGTTAGACCTTTTCCCTCACCCTTCTGCTCGAAACATTTTTGCTCTGTAGGCTGCTGGAAGTGTGAGCTGATAATGGGGAATCTGGGACCTTGGCGAACGACCGGACCAACAGCTATCTCCTTAGCCAATGAGGTATGAGGATTGAGAAAGAATCAGAGGTACAACAGAGAAGGAAATAGAGTGAATTAGGGTCAAATCAGGTACAGAAAGAGAAATAAAGAGAGGAAATGAAAGATTGGGTTAAGAAAGAGAGAAAAAAGAAACAGAAAAATATTTTAAAATCTCTAACAACCATTTACTATGAGAATCAGGCTGAATTTAGAAAGTTCAGAGGGGAAGTGAAAAAGGAAATAAGAAGGGCAAAGAGAGAATATGAGAATAGACTGGCGGCTAACAAAAAAGGGAATCCAAAAGTCTTCCATAGGCATGTAAATGGTAAACGGGTAGTAAGAGGAGGGGTGGGGCCGATCAGGGACCAAAATGGAGATCTACTTACGGAGGCAGAGGGCATGGCTGAGGTACTAAATGAGCACCTTGCATGTGTCTTCACCAAGGAAGAAGATGCTGCCAGAGTCTCAGTAAAGGAAGAGGTAGTTGAGATACTGGATGGGCTAAAAATTGATAAAGAGGAGGTACTAGAAAGGCTGGCTGTACTGAAAGTAGATAATTCACCCGGTCCGGATGGGATGCATCCTAGGTTGCTGAGGAAAGTAAGGATAGAAATTGCAGAGGTACTGGCCCTAATCTTCCAAACATCGTTAGATATGGGGGTGGTGCCAGAGGACTGGAGAATTGCAAATGTTACACCCTTGTTCAAAAAAAGGTGTAAGGATAGAACCAGCAACCACAGTCCAGTCAATTTAACCTCGATGGTGGGGACACTGTTAGAAACGATAATCCGGGACAGGATTAGCAGTCACTTGGACAAGTGTGGATTGATTAGGGAAAGCCAGCATGGATTTGTTAAAGGCAAATTGTGTTTAACTAACTTCATAGGTTTTTTGATGAGGTAATAGAGATGGTAGATGAGGGCAATGCGGTTGATGTGGTGTATATGGACTTTCAAAAGGCTTTTGATAAAGTGCCGCATAATAGGCTTGTCATCAAGATTGAAGCCCATGGAATAAAGGGGGCAGTAGCAGCATGGATACAAAATTGTCTAAGTAACAGGAAGCAGAGAGTAGTGGTGAATGGTTGTTTTTTGGACTGGAGGCAGGTGTACAGTGGTGTTCCCCAGGGGTCGATATTAGGACCACTGCTTTTCTCGATATATATTAATGACTTGAACTTGGGTGTACAGGGCAAAATTTCCAAATTTGCAGATGGCACAAAACTTGGAAGTGTAGTGAACAGTGAGGAGAATAGTGATAGACTTCAAGAGGATATAGAGAGGCTGGGTGAAATTTAACGCAGAGAGATGCAAAGTGATACATTTTGTTAGGAAGAACGAGGAGAGACAATATAAACTAGAGGGCACAATTCTGAAAGGGTACAGGAACAGAGAGATCTGGGGGTATATGTGCACAAATTGTTGAAGGTGGCAGGGCAGGTTGAGAAAGCAATTAAGAAAGCATACGGAATCCTGGGCTTTATAAATAGAGGCATAGAGTACAAAAGCAAGGAAGTCAGGATGAACCTTTATAAAACATTGGTTCGACCACAACTGGAGTATTGTGTCCAGTTCTGGGTACCACACTTTAGGAAAGATGTGAAGGCCTTAGAGAGAGAGCAGAAAAGATTTACTAGAATGATTCCAGGGATGAGGGACTTTAGTTATGTGGATAGACTGGAGAAGCTGGGTTTGTTCTCCTCAGAACAGAGAAGATTGAGAGGAGATTTGATAGAGGCATTTAAAATCATGAAGGGTCTAGACAGAATAGAGAGAGAGAAACAGTTCACGTTGGCGGAAGGGTCAAGAAACAGAGGACATAGATTTAAGGTGATTGGCAAAAGAACCAAAGGTGACATGTGGAAAAACCTTTTTACACAGTGAGTGGTTATGATCTGGAATGCGCTGCCAGAGTGGGCGGTTGAGGCAGATTCAATTGTGGCTTTCGAAAGGGAACTGGATAAGTACTTGAAAGGAAAATATTTGCAGGGCTACGGGGATAGGGCGGGCGAGTGGGACTGGATGGATTGCGTCGGCATGGACTCGATGGGCCAATGGCCTCCTTCCGTGCTGTAACCTTTATATAATTCTACGATTTCAGATGACAATATAAACCATTAGAACAAAATTGGAGTAGGTCCATGTTTGTTATGCAAACCTTAAGATTAGGTTACTGTCTTGAATTCACTAAGAAAAATGTGGTATTATTGTTATAACATTTTCTGCTGCTGATGGCCAATTTCACTCATGCCACAAGGATGTCTTCCTTTGAGGTTAGTAAAGCCTTATGGACCTTACGGACTAGGAAGCTTGTGCAGTTTTACTGCACAATTTTGGATAACATATTACAGAAATATGATACTACCTTTAGGAATGAGACTCCACAGGTTAAATTGTTCCCTTTCTGGGCCAGAGAGGTTGAGTGGCATTGCAGGAACATAAATTTCCTTATTGAAAAGGTAGCTATGCTGTTAAACAATAGCCCTAACCTTCTGTAGCAATTAATGTGCAAATGCAACAATTTCATAAAACTCATGGGGAGGTTGAGGTCGAGCAGCCATTTTTGCGAGGTGGGGTGTTTCTTCCTCGCCACAAGCTGCTGGACAATTTACACATTAAGAACGGCGTGCGCCATTAAGCTCACCATTATTTTGGCAGCAAAATTTGGGCCATTAACTCCAGGCCCCATGGTGTCTAATGGCTTCAGGTTAAACGTGGGCAAGGAAACCTCCTGATGATTACCACCTATCACCCTCCTTCAGCTGATGAATCAGTACACCTCCATGTTGAACACCACGAGGAGGAATCACTGAGGGTAGCAAGGCCACAGAATGTATTCTGGGTGGGGAGGCTTCAATGTCCATCACAAAGCATTTCTTGGTAGTAACACCACTGACTGAGCTGACCGAGTCCTGAAGGACGTAGCTGCTAGACTGGGCTTGCAGCACCTGGTGAGAGAACCAACACAAGGGAATAACCTACTTGACCTCACCCTCACCAATCTAGCTGTCATAGACACATCTATCCATTGGCAAGAATGACTATCGCAAAGTGCTTGTGGGGACCAAGTCCTGCCTTCACACTGATGACACCCTCCATCGTGTTGTGTGGCACTACCACCATGCCAAGTGGGATAGATTAAGAACAGATCTAGCAGCTCAACACTGGGCATCCATAAAGCGCTGTGAGTCTCAACAGCAGCAGAGTTGTATATCACCACAATCTGTAACCACCCGACATATCCCTAAATCCCATATCAAGCCAGATGACCAATTCTGGTTCAGTGAGGAGTGTAGAAGAGCATGCCAGGAGCTTACTGTAGGGCTGAAAACCTGTGCTTCAGAACTAGCTGCACCCCTAACCAAGCTGCTCCAATACAGTAACAACACTCGCATCTACCCGTCAATGTGGAAAATTGCCCAGGTATGTCCTGTCCATAAAGAGTAAGAAAAATCTAACCCAGCCAAATACTGTCCTATCACCAAATACCACTAAAATAGATGATCTGGTCATTATCTCATTGCTGTTTATGGGATATTGCTGTGCTCAAATTGGTTGTCATGTTTGCCTACAAAACAACAGTGCCTTTACTTCAAAAATAATTAATTGGCTCTGAAATGCTTTGGGACATCCTGAGGATGTGGACTCCCCAAAGCCTTTCCACCATCTGCAAGGCACAAGTCAGGAGTGTGATGGAATACTCTCCACTTGCTTGGATGAGTGCAGCTCCAACAACACTCAAGAAGCTCGACACCATCCAAGATAAAGCAGCCCGCTTGATTGGCACCCCATCCACCACCCTAAACATTCACTCCCTTCACCACCGGCGCACTGTGGCTGCAGTGTGTACCATCCACAGGATGCACTGCAGCAACTCACCAAGGCTTCTTCGACAGCACCTCCCAAACCCGTGACCTCTACCACCTAGAAGGACAAGAGCAGCAGGCACATGGGAACAACACCACCTGCACGTTCCCCTCCAAGTCACACACCATCCCGACTTGGAAATATATCGCCGTTCCTTCATTGTCGCTGGGTCAAAATCCTGGAACTCCCTTCCTAACAGCACTGTGGGAGAACCGTCACCACACGGACTGCAGCGGTTCAAGAAGGCGGCTCACCACCACCTTCTCGAGGGCAATTAGGGATGGGCAATAAATGCTGGCCTCGCCAGCGCCCACATCCCCTGAACGAATAAGAAAAAATATATATAAATGAAAGTTCTTTCTTTCTTCTCCCCTTCCTTGCTTGCTTTCTTTCTTTAAATAAATTAAACTATTAGTGGTACCCTGAATAAAATCATCTGACATTGTGATATCTACCATCTTTGGAATGGACGAGTAAATGTGATGGGCAGCCCACATGATCTCCATTGCATAATCCTGTGGTAAAAGGATAATTGTTAATCCTTTGGCACCTATACAGATGCTAATTTCAATTCATAAGGATTCTGAATGCTTTGGGGGACTGCCTTTCTGCTGTGAATGTAAATTTTAAATGATATGAGACAACCAAATTCTATTGACCTCAAAGGCAATATCACGAAAAGGATTATTTTAGATAAATTGCAGTCAGTCAATCAGATTAGAGGTATCTAAAATATCTGAATGCTAGTTAACTGTAGTGTGGTAGAGCACACAGGATAACAGACAATTGGCAGTGGGATGGAGGAGGAATTGAATCAAAGATTCTGATTGTATCATAAACCATGAAAGCCAAGTTGGCTATCATCAGAACTCAGAACCCAATGATTCAATCATTGACTTGTCTCTGTTAATCATTCCTTATTCTTTGATATATGCCAGGTAATAATTATATTTCTTACTGAAGCTGTTCTGAGATGGTAACTGGTGGATTACATTTTTTGATGACTGTTGTTTAGCTTTTCTGCAGTTTTTATTCTCGAATGTGAGCATTGCTGTCAAGGCTGGCATTTATTGGGTGGCACAGCATCATATGATTAGTACAATAATAATATCAGATTTTTTTTTTGATGGAGGAATGCAGGTCATGACATGTATCCTGGTATAATCAGAATTTGGACCACATGAATTTTTCAGTTAATAAGACATTACATGAAATAATGGGGGTGAATTTCTGTGGGAGATTTCTTATTCATCTGCTATAACTTTGGCAGAAGAATAATGAAAACCCTGGAAAATGTTTTGAATGGCAAAATTCTCCACCAGTATAAATAGGTTGTAAGTGAGCACTTAGGTTTTTGAGATAATTGCAAAGTTGCAGGTTTCTATCAGACGTTACGAATAGCTTTACTGGAAGTCAGGTATAAAAAGCAAATGAAATCCAGACAACCATGAGGATATTGTTCACGCTTTATCTACTTGAGGAATAGTATTGATTGCCTGACTATTGAGTAGAAGCAGGATTAGTGCAAAGAATGCGTTTGATTTTTAAATGTGCCTCTCTGGTCTTCAAAGAAAAGACAGCAATATAATTGAGCTGCATTAATTAGTTTTCTGCTTTGTACTGCTTAGCCTTTGAGGCAGTGAACAATGACTCCCTGGAGTCTTCATCATGTAATGGTTCAAAATGTATTTAAATGAGCTTCTAAAGATTCATGGCTCGTTTGTTTCATATTTTATAAGTCTGGCATTGTACTGCTACTTGCTTTTTCTTTGCTTCTGTGTAACTATTCTGCTTGCAAATAAATTAGACTATTAATTTTAGCCCAAATGCAATGGTGTAACAATGTGATATTGACTGCCTTTTGGAGTGGTTAGGAGAATGAGATGAATAGCCCATGTGAAGTCCAATGCGTAATGTAAAATAAAACGGTAATTGTCAGTTGTGTGGCCATTCAGGTCACGCACAAGGAAGCAAATTTCATTCTATAAGAGAAATAGGAGGAGGCATTTGAATTGGGTGGCGAAGAGTTATGATATCAGTAGTGTGCCTGTCTCGCCCGCCCAACACGTCAGTTGGGAGGCTTGAACCCCTTTCGGGGTCGGGCCTCATTAACATTATTTCGGTGAGCTGTAGGCATCAGACGGGGCACTCCACTGCAGCTCGCCGGTCTATTCAGGAGCAAAATCAGCCAGCTATAGCACGCAACCGGCTGGAAGGTAAGGTCTGTTGGAAGGTGGGGGGAAGAAGTGTATAATGGGAGGGACGAAAATGGGCCGGCAGCGGGCCAAAAGATTTTATGTGGGGTCCAGAGGAGCCCTCCTGCTACACCTGTCCTCACAAAAATCTTAGAAGAAAACAAAAACATATCTTTAGGGAGAGGCTTCCAGCGATCCCGTTAAGGACCACCAGTTAGGCCTCTCAATGCCTGGAGAAAGTGGGACAGGCAAGCAACGTGCGTGCTTCACCTATTTCTCCTTGAAAGTTGCAATCAGGCTCCTGCAATAGGCATGGGGCATCGATTTGCACAGTTAAACAGCCTTGTGCCTGTTTTTGGCCTGGAGTGCAGGGCATCCATTTAAAGACCTGACTGAAAGTTAATTCAGGTGGATAAATAAATGCACAAGGACCCCGCCAGATTTTCAGGTGGGAAACAGGCAGCCGGCTGGCAATTGAAAGTCTCCCCCATGGTCTGATTATGGAAATTGCCTTTTTGCTATGAACATGTTAAAAGCTGGAATTGTAGCAAGTGCTGGCAGATCTGATGCAAACAGTGACAATGACATGCTTTTATAAGTGAAAATTAGACAAGTTGGGAGGGGATAGAGGTGGGGAAACATCATCTGAAAAGACAATGATCAAGTTGAACACTATTATGAAAATTGTGATAAGCTGTAGGCTCCACTGATGAAATGCCTCCTTCAATTAACATGTCAGCCTTTGGGGAACGAAGAATAAATGAGAATATATTTGACAGGTAAGCTTTGTCATAAGGGGTGAGGCCTACATTCCAGGGCACACCTCATGCTGAAACATTGGAGTTTCAGGGCTAGAAACAATATACATGAGGCTCGTGTGTACTCTCCCAGACATGTAAGAACTTAAAAATCTTTAGATCATGAAATAGTAGATTTCCCTCTGTTGTTCGGTTTGAGGAGAAAGGTGATCAGGACATGAAGGAGGAAAGGATGGAAGCCAGGAGACTGTAGCAGCATGCCCGCAAGGAACATCTGCCCTGTGGGTATCTGTATCACGGAGGATCTATCCGGATTTCTCCTATTTCTGAGAAGGCTGCATTTTCTCCCTGACACTGTGACAGAAACCTGACTTACAGCCTCTTTCCACCAGGGGCACTGCCTTGTCTGAGGCTGTGAAAGTGACAAAAACACATAACTTTTATGCATCCAGCTGCTTCCAGGCAGCCTGTGGTGACATTAGTCACATCAGTCAGTCATTAGTGCATTTCTACATCAGATCCCCTGTTCAGGCATGCTTCTGAGTTCATTTAGTTCCACTAAGCAAAGCAAAAAGAGACCAGCCATGAACTTCATCTGAGTGGCTGATTTCCCACAAGTGCAGGGTGCCATTGATGCCAGCCATATGGCTATAAAGTCCCCATATGAAAGCTCCATCAATTAATGAATTCTTATGTCCCATTTCCAGTGCCTGACACTAGAGACCAAATCCTTTGCTCATGACGAAGCAGCCCAGGAAAGAGAGGAGAAGGGCCCAGACATCCGGTTGCCAGCAGCACACGCCATCAGGTAGGAGATTATCATCAACATTTTCCAATGAACAGGGTGCTCTCCATGTGCCTGACGTAATAAAGCCCTTCATGATCCTTAGCTTGCTCTCAGGTAACCATTCAGGTAATTTGTAATATCTCTAATATCTTCTCTGGGAGAGGACAGTTACAAACAATAATCACCATATGAGAGGAATAATAGGAGGCCTCCTGGAAAAAATAAACAAACACATCAAATTGCCAGAAATGTACATGTTTTCTACAATCTTGTCCCTTCATTGTGCCCTACCACTACTGTTACCTCTTATCACCGTGACTATTTCTTGTGCCTAAAATTCTTTTCATAGATGATTCTAACCTTTTACTTCTACATGGTGCTTCCTCAGTGTCAGGCTGGGATGGCATAGATCGAGCCTTTGAGCACTGAGGTGGCATTCATCTCAGTGAAGCTAATGTCAATGCAAGACATGTTTCCAGTGTCATGTCTCTTGCGTGTCCAATGTGTTAATTGTATCCATGTGATTTATATCAATTAGTGTTAATTGTACTCAGGTGGTGGGTATCAATTGGTGACTCTCATATCCATTTATAGGAGGGAGCTTATCTAGGGGGTGCTCGGTGTGTAATGGGAATCTCTGAGAATAAAGGCTTGGAAACGAATAAAGACAATATTCTATCCTTCACCACCTGACTATCCAGTTTATTACATGGTAGCAGAGAATGGTTGGAAATGACGATTTTTTTTGAACATTAAAAAAGAAAAACTTGAAAGGCTAGTGGCCATTGTGGAAAATGGCAGAAAGCAAGTTTAAATCGTCGAGGTACGATTTCCCTCCGATGTACATACGAATATACGAATTAAGAGCATGAGTAGGCCATTCGGCCCGTCGAGTCTGCTCTGCCATTTGATAAGATCATGGCTGATCTGATTGTGATCCCAATCCTACTTTTCGGTCTACTTACTATCACCTTTGTCTCCCTTGTTAACCGGGAATCTATCTAACTCAGCCTTAAAAATATTCAATGACTTCATCAAAACAAACAGATCTATTTCTTACACTTCCTTTGAATGGAACCTAGCAAAGCTGTGGTCTGTTCTAGGAGTTTGAACCGTATGACCAGTGGAAGAATGAGGTTGATATGTAGACACGGGTTACTACTCTGCCAAAGAGAAAACAAGGCATGGCCTTGGCGTTATCGCTTCCTGAACGAAGTAAAATCATAAGTAAGGTTTTTTCTGAGATGGATGCAGATCTTTTCGATAATGATGAAGGTTCTATCTTTCTAATAGAATTTCTGGATCAAATCTATCGGAAAGATTACCTGTTAAGTGCCAATGAGGCCTGGTCAGCATTTGATAGATTTCGGAAAACGGACAGTCATTCAATGGAAGAGTATATCATGGACTTTAAGAAATTGTACAAAAGGTTGACAAAGTTCAAATTGGGAATCCCTGGATCAGTACCAATGTTTAAATTACTAGATTGTACTAAGGTATTTCATATGGACAGGCAACTAGTCCTAACTGGCGTCCAATTCTCAGAAAAGGAGACTCTGTTGGATCAAATGTCTGCTGCCTTAAAAAAATTTCTGGGGTAAGTCATTCCCTTCAATCTTCGTGGAACAAATGAGGCCATCCACTGTGACACAAAGAATAGAAGATTCGATGGTTACCAGGTTTCGAAATGCAGTACTGAATGCAGGTACTAATCCAGGCTTCAAAATTTTCAAGGGACCGGACGCAGGCGTCAATATGACGGAAAGATTAAAGACAGTGATGAAAGCAGGTACAGCAAATCCAGTTATATCAAAAGAAGTCAAAATTGGGACAGTAATAATGGACGAATGAATTCCAGAAATTCCAGGAATGCCCAAGGAAAAATCAGTAGATGCCTTAGATGTATCATTATCATTGATACATTAGTATCATTAAGTATCATTATGTGGCGAATTGCCCAGAGCGAAAACACAGGGTCTTTGAAATGATGCATGAAGAAAGTAGTTTTGAGAAAGAGGATGAAGATAATGATGACTATGAACAGATTATACTGGTCACTAGAAGTTTTAATCCTGTGAGGAATATATTAGTAGCGGATTCCTTTAATTGTTCAGTGTTAGATAGTGCATGTACTTCAGCTGTATGCGGGGTAGATTGGTTAACATGTTATCTTGATTCACTAAGTATTGAGGATCGCCGCACGGCTAAGGAACATCAAAATTCTACATGTTTTAGGTTTGGAGATGACAACATCTTGAGGTCACTCAAGAGAGTGATGGTTCCATGTAAGATAGCTGGAGTAAGCCATTTTATGAGTATGAATGTCGTCTCTAGTGAGCTACCTATACTTTTGGGTAAAGGCAAAAATGAAACTTAACACGGAACACGATGAGGCAAACATTTTTTGGGAAATCGGTTGATTTGCTGTTTACCCAGTCAGGGCATTATTGTATCCCCTTAATAAAATCTGATGTTTCTCATCAGCATGTTAGGCAAGTATTAATGGCATCAGGCAATAAGGATAAGAGAGAAAAAAACAAATTGTCTTAAAGTTACATAGACAATTTGCCCACCTTACTTGTCAACGTTTGAAACTCCTGCTAAAAGATGCAGGTGTAGTTGACGAGGAGTACACAAGGCTAATAGAAGAGATTAGTGACAACTGTGAAATCTGTAAGAAATATAGATGGATGCCCCCACGTGACTTTAACGAGGTAGTTGCCATGGATCTTAAGGTATGGGACAAAGACAAAAATGTTTTCATCTTACGTTTTATTGACCTGGCTAAGAGATTTATTATTTCTACACTAACATATAGTAAGGAGAAGAAGGTTATTCCAGATAAAATTATGAAAAAATGGATAGGGATTGGACTTGGGACACCAGCAAAGTTTTTGACCAATAATGGAGGTGAATTCGCTAACACGGAGTTCAGAGATATGTGAGCTTATGAATATAATTGTCATGAATACAGCTGCTGAGAGCCCTTTTAGCAATGGTCTTTGTGAAAGGAATCATGCTGTGATTGGTAGCATGGTGCATAAAATTTTGGCTGATTGAACAGAGTGTAAATTGTCAACTGCCCTAGCATGAGCAGTTCATGCAAAGAATTCTCTTCAGATGGTTAGAGGATATGGACCTTAGTCTTTGGGCTCAATCCCAAATTACCTTCTGTTCTTTGTGATAATCCTCATGCTCTAGAAGGTATTACAATTAGTGTTACATTTTGTGAGCGTTTAAATGCTATGTATGCAGGGAGATGGGCTTTTATCAAGGTTGAGGTATCAGAGAAAATTTGTAGACCACTGAGGCATCGTATTAGACCATCTGAGTCAGAGTTTAATTCAGGAGATTTGGTATACTATAAAAGAGAGGGTCATAGGGAATGGAGAGACCCTGGCAAGGTACTAGGTCATGATGGTAAGGCAGTACTTGTCCAACATGGTAATCAAACTGTTAAGGTTCATTCGTCATGATAAATTGGAAATAATTATAAAATCTCGGACTCTGAACAGTTGATAGAAGTAAACGAGGCACCTTGTGCCTCAGATGTTCATGATTTTTTTGATGAGGTTCCTGAGGAACAGATTGAGGTAGATCAAGGGCCAGACAGTGGTAATGTCAGTGATCAAGAAACACATGACAGAGCTATCACATCTACAGAATAATTACCCAAAGTGGGTACACGGGTGACATATGTTTCAAAAGGGACTAATGAATGGAGGGATGCAACAATTTTGGAATGTGCAGGCAAAGCTACTGGTAGGTTTAAATATTGATTGAATGTTCAGGATGATGGCCATGAAGCGAGGTCCATGGACTGGCAGAATGGGGTAAAAGAATGGAGAGTATGAAAGCGAAGTACAAGCAGTGATAGGGAGTCTGGAAGTGAATCTCACATCAGAAAATGATCACAAACTAGAGATGAAAGAGGGAGATCTTGCAGTAGTAGTCTCTACAGACACAGAAGTGGAAGTAGGAGACATTGCTTGACTAGGTCAGACAATGAAACAAAGACCACGGAACAGTCACATAACAGAACTAGAAGCAGAAATCCTCATGAGCTAAGAGAGGCAAAACAAAGGGAGATAGATAGTTGGAAAGAATTTGGAGTTTATTCTGAGGTAACAGATAAGAGTCAACCAGCTTTGTCGCATGGATGGGTTTGTACTGAAGAAATCCTTGCAGATGGGATTTATAAGGCTAAAGCGAGGTTGGTAGCTAGGGGTTTTGAAGAGAAACTGGGTGATACAGATGTTCGAGTGGATTCTCCCATTGCTGGAAAGGTAATCTTAAAAATCTTTTTGGCTCTTTTGGCAACATATTCATGGGAGTGTAGGTCAATTGACAAAAAAGCCGCATTTCTGCAGGGCGATACTTTTCAGAGATAAGCTTTTCTGAAACTGCCTAAAGAGGCTGCAGATGCGGAAGGAAAACTATGGAAATTAAACAAATGCGTCTATGGGCTGAATGATACTTCCAGGTATGGTATTTTTCGATGAGATCTGTTTTACTGAAAATAGGTTGTGTTCAACTAAAAGCAGATCCCGCCATATTTTATTGGAACCATAACGGAAAACTTTCAGACATCTTCATGATGCATGTTGATGATTTCTTATGGGTGGTACTGCGGAATTTGAGAAATTCGTCATTAATAAGATTAGAGTAGAATTTAAAATTGGGAGTCAGGCCTGTAGGGCGTTTAAATATATTGGTTTTGATATTAAGCGGAATGGGTCTGGTATAATTTTAAATCAGCAGTCCTATTTAGAGAGTGTTACTCCCATCCTTATAAATCATACTAGGTCATGTTATATCTAAAGAAGAGACAGAACAATCACGAAGCTTGATCGGTCAGTTGAACTGGTTGTGCACTCAGACTAGACCAGATGCTAGTTTTGATGTGTTGGAGTTAAGTACTTCAATGAAACACCCCATAGTAGAGAATGTTTTAAGGGCAAATAAAACATTACAAAAATTAAATATAGATAAATGCGTACTTAAGTTCCCATCCTTAGGGGACCCAAAGAAAATAAAGCTGTTATCTTTAGTGATGCTTCGCATGCTAATCTTTCTGATAGTATTCTAGTGCAACTGGTTTCATAGTGTTTCTATGGGTGAGAATGGGAAGTGTACTTTAGCTTGAGAAGCTAAGAAAATAAAAAGAGTTGTCAAAAGTACTCTGGTTACTAAAACACTGGCTCTCGTAGACGCGTAGATATGGGGTTCTATTTGGCAAATATCTTGAGTGACATCCTGTACAATGGGAGTATTGAAGATAGTATACCCATTGAATGTTACGTAGACAATCGTTCATTGTGGGATAATGTACACTCTACGAAAAATGTGAGTGAGAAAAGATTACAGATTGACCTTGTTGGCTTGTAACAAATGTTGGAGAGAAAGAAAATCTCTAAAATTAAATGCGTGATTTCAAGCCATCAATTGTCGGATTGTTTCACTAAAAGAAATACATGTACCAAGAAATTATTAGGGGTCCTGGAGAAGGGTCATCTCACAACGTAATGCTTTGAATAGTATAAGTTGTATAGAGTATGGAAGTTTTTAATTTTTGAAATTTTGTTTATATTTGTTTATATAAAGTTTAGATATTTGTTTATATAATGTTTATATAAAGTTTTTTTAAAAATTTTTGTAGAGAGAAGGGAATCTGTTAATTGTATCCATGTGATTTATATCAATTAGTGTTAATAGTATTCAGGTGGTGGGTATCAATTAGGGACTCTCTTGTATCCATTTATAGGAGGAGCTTATCTAGGGGGTGCTCAGTGTATAATGGGGATCTGAGAATAAAGGCTTGGAAGCAACTGAAGACTAGGCTCTAGTATTCTATCCTTCACCACCTAGCTATCCAGTTTATTACACAATGTCTACCGGGCTCAGACCAGAAGCTTCCTCCTGTGCTGGCTTTCGAGGGGCTGCATTGATACTGGCACATTGTCACTACCATAAGAAGCCGCAACATCTACACCCACTCTTTGCAGGCCACTAGTGCTAAGCACAGGTTCAGTTGGGCTAATGGATTGGCTGGGGTACTCATGAGACCATTGATGGAAGGAGTCATTGCTGTCAATCTAAAGTAACAATTGCCCTTAAAGCCTTTTCCAGATATGTTACGGCTGCACTGACCTAGATTGCCACAGACACCAGAGTATTTTTCATATCATGAAATATCTTCTGCATTGTACTGCAAATGTGGGTTGTGGACTCTTCCAATTTTTCCACCAACTGCACCAAATGAAGGCAGATTTCCAACACTTCCCGCACATATAAGATCTATCCTCCTGAATCATTGATCTTTTAAAGACTGGGGCCCTGACAATTTGTTCCTTGGGCTCCTCCATTGAGGGAAACTATTTCTGCCTCCTCCGGGAGAGATGGCTGTTTCCAAGTCATTCCCCTCCAGCTCCTCCTGCTCATTGGTGCTCTATGATTCACCCATTGATACTGACGCCGTCTCCGTAATGCCCTCGTCCCGAGTCGATGTATCAGGGTTGGTGCTGATGGAGTTGGGTGAATCAGGTGTAGCAAGGGTCCCTATGAAGGTGCCAGGCTACTTATCAGATTCTTCTTTCTGTAAGTGTTCAGTACCGATGAGGAACATAAAGGACATTCATCTCACGAAGGTATTCTCTGACCTGAATCAGAAGATGTGATAGAGCAATAGTAGGAGACCTTTCGAGTCATCAGAATGCCTGCAGACAGCAAAAACTTACAGTTCTGTAAGTGCTCCATCCCATTACCAACCTGAACCTGATAGCTCTCTTCCAACATCACCATTTCTCACAGACTCTGCAGTATGTCTAACTAGGAATTGTAGAACTTCCTCCTCATACCTACTGAGGGGCCTGATGATAGCCATTCCTCTACCGGTACCTTTCCTTTGCCTCTCATTGTGTGCATGTAATTTACAATGTGCCTTCAGATATTCCCTTCTGACCGTGCTATGAGGTGCAATCAATGCAACAGTCTCTTCATTTCACAGTCAAAGGTTGCAGGAAATGTGATATAAGACAGTGGACTGGTAGGAGAGGAGGTGTACCCATGAGAGGGATGGTGGAGGTCTCTTGTGCCTACTAAGTTTCACATTCATTTTGAAACTATGTGATCCTGGATAATATGGAGGTGAGTCATGCTTCTAGCAGTATCTGAGCATCCGCATCATGTTTTCATTTACCTTGGCCAGCCTGGTATGTCATTAAAACATTTCCGACATCAGGTCATGAAGTTGGCACTGACCACCGTGACCTTTTTCTGGGGCATAACTCCCTGGGTGTCAAAAAGCTTTTGTCTTATGGCTCTTATCGCTGCTAGCTAGCGTTATCTCTACTACAGCTTCTGAGAATCTTGGGACCTTGGGCATTACAGATCCCTGAGATGATGGTCAACCTTCTGCCATTGCTTTTCAATATTTATGTGCAGCTCCAATGCACTCTCTCTCTCTCGGCCCCTTCTGAGGATCTGCTGTGCTTCTGGCCATTGCGTCAACAGCAATCTTTAACTGCTTCAGCCTGTCTTGATTTCCCTCCCTCATAGCGGTGGAGATCTAATGAGGAGGAGGATTCTCGCTGAAATCACACCCTGCATTATAAATTAGGCCCTCCCAGAATCATAAGGGTGGAAGTCCCGCCCCAATATTCGAAAATGTCAGGATAATCCGGGCCTGAGTGTTTGTTAGTTATGCAACCACAGAGAGTTTCTTTTTTAATCATTCTTTGGGATGTGGGCGTTGCTGACAAGGCCAACATTTATCGCCCATCCCTAGTTGCCCTTGGAAGATGGTGGTGGGTCTTCATCTTGAACCACTGCAGTCCATATGGTGATAGAGTGTTCCCACAATGCTGTTATGTAGGGAGTTCTAGGATTTTGACCCAGTCGCAATGTGAGCAATAACAATATATGTTGAAGTCAAATTGGTGCAGGACTTGGAGGGGAACTTGGAGATGATGGTGTTCTCATGCACCTGCTACCCTTGCCCTTCTAAGTGGTGCAGGTTGTAGCCTTGGGAGGTGCTGCCAAGGAAGCCTCAGTGAGTTGCTACAGTGCATCTTATAGTACACACTGCAGCCACGGTGCGCCGGTGGTAGAGGCGATGGATGTTTAAGCTAATAGATGGGTTGCCGAACAAGCAGACTGTTTTCCCTGGATGGTGTCGAGCTTCTTCAGTGTTGTTGCAGCTGCACCCATCCAGGCAAGTGGATGAATCAGCGATGGTAATACCATTGAATGTTAAGGGGAGTTGGTTAGGCACTTTCTTGTTGGAGATGGCACTTATCAGCCCAAGCCTGGATGGCATCCAGGTCTTGCTGCATGTGGACATGGACTGCTTCATTATCTAAAGAATTGCCAATGGAGCTGAACAATGTGCAATCATCAGCAAACAGCTGCACTTCTGATCTTATGATGGGAAGAAGGTTGTTGATGAAGCAGCTGAGGGACTCCTGCAGCGATGTCCTAGGGCTGCGATGATTGGCCTCCAACAACCACAACTATCTTCCTTTGTGGCAGTTATGACTCCAATCACTGGAGGGTTTTTCCCCTGATCCCCATTGACTTCAGTTTTACTATGATTCCTTGGTGCCACACTCAATCGAATGCTATATTGTTCCAGGAAGCTTTCAGTCAATGACATTTATAATTAGCCTTCAATTTCATTCGTAACACTTAAGAAGAAATTTTGCAAATTGGAGCATAATGGTTAACCAAGTGGTCAGTAACTTTTTCCCAAGTTCCCAACATTTTCCCTCATGCAGCACTCCCCCCGCATTAATGGTCATTTTTAGGGGTTTGTTAAGGAGGAATTGAAGGGTTTCTTCCAAAATTTCTTAGATTTTCCTTTTAGCAGAAAAAGCATATGTAACACTTGTACCGAGCTGGTTTCAGAGGAATGGGAAGGTGAATAAAGTGTCCTGAAACAGATAAAACCATCATGCAGCACAGTGCCAAGTACAGTGCAGAAAACCACAGCTGTCTTAATGGGAATGTGCTCCACAAGCCACAAAGGGTCTACACCTGAAAAGGTTGACTTGTCTGTTCTCTCCACAGGTACTGCCTGACCTGCTGAATGTTTCCAGCATTTTCTCTTTTTTTGTTTCCAATTTCCAGCATCTTCAGTAATTATCTTTTATTTTATGACAAGCAAGACATGTGCTTACTCACCGCAGAGTCATTCACAAGGCACACTGCCACAGCAGAGCCAGGCTGCCCAGATGGAAGATCTCCAGATGCAGCCTAGTCCATCAAAGGAGTTAGGTGGCATGAGAGGAAGGTCACTTCAGGCTGAAGAGGTTCATGACACTGTTGGGCAACCAGTCACCTCACCAGCTCCAGGCACTAGGGAAGCACCCACAAGAGGCACTAGGTTAAAAGCAGATAGAGGAACTCAAAGAGGCACCAAGGGAAAGCATCGTATTGGTGAACAGTGATTACATAGAATCATAGAAAATTTATGGCACAGAAGGAGGCCATTCGGCCCATCGTTTCCACGCCAGTCGAAAATACATAGAAATGCAATATGAAATCAGCCTATTCAGCTCAACCAGCCCATGTTGGTATTTATCCTCCACGCAAACAGTAGGCCTAATCCCTTATGCAGCCCTATTCCCATATATTTTAATGCCCCTTTCCTTCAACCACCTACCTAACCTATTCTTAAATACTTACATGGCCTCTGCTTTAATCACTAACTCCGATTGCGCATTCCATAACCCTGTGCCTAAAGAAGTTTCTCCTGCTGTCTGAATTAAATCTCTTACATTTAATGTTATATCTATGCCCCTTCATTCTTGACCCCCAAACTACTGGAAATGCTTTGCTTCTTTCTACCCTGTCCTTTTCATTCATAATTGTAAACATCTCTATCAAATCACCCCATAATCCTCTGCTCTTCTGAAAAAAGACCCAATTTTCTGGTATTTCTTAGTATTTGTATTTCCTCATACCATCCAGCATCCTAGTGAATCTACGCTATACTCTTTCTATTGCCTCAACATCCTTCCTATAGTATAGAACCCAAGAATACTTGGAAAGATTTTCGCAAAACCACATCCTTCTCTTTGGCTGCCAAATCAACTTCCTAGAAAAAGAGTGAACAAGAACAGAGCATTTAAAAATAATTTAATGTTTGCAGATAGCAGCACATTATCGTTGTGGTTTTGGTTAGTAACAACACCATTTCTCCCTTTACCCACAGCATCTTGATGAGGTTGAATCACTATTTCATAAGAACATAAGAACATAAGAAATAGGAGCAGGAGTAGGCCAATCGGCCCCTCGAGCCTGCTCCGCCATTCAATAAGATCATGGCTGATCTGATCCTAACCTCAAATCTAAATTCATGTCTAATTTCCTGCCCGCTCCCTGTAACCCCTAATTCCCTTTACTTCTAGGAAACTGTCTATTTTTGTTTTAAATTTATTTAAATTTCATACAGGCATCCCCAATGTCAGGTGATGGGAGTGGCGTAAGGGCAGAAATTGTGACGTGAAATGAAATCAATGCAACTGTCTTACTGCAACTGTCTTACTTGCATGCTGCTGATGGACAATGAGCAGATGCAAATGGGAGATAAAAAACAGCAAAGTATGACTAAAAGAATAATGAGGGAGAAATTAGAGTACGAGAGAAAGCTAGCTAGAAATATAAAAACAGATAGTTAGAGTTTCGACAGGTATTTAAAAAGGAAAAGAATAAGTAAAGTGAGCATTGGTCCCCTAGAGAGTGAGTCTGGGGAATTAATAATGGAGAATAAGGAAATGGTGGATGAATTGAACAGATATTTTGCATCCGTCTTCACTGTAGAAGATACAAATAACATGCCAGAAATAATTGTGAATCAAGAGGTGAAAGGGAGGGAGGAACTTAAAACATTTACAATCACCAGGGAAAGGGTTCTGAAAAAAATATTAGAACTAAATGCTGACAAGTCGCCAGGTCTTGATGGACTTCATCCTAGGGTCTTAAAAGAAGTGGCTGCAGAGATAGTAGATGCATTGGTATTAATTTTCCAAAATTCCCTAGATTCTGGAAGGGTCCCATCAGATTGGAAAATAGTGAATGTAACTCCTCTATTCAAGAAAGGAGGAGACAGAAATCAGGAAACTACAGGCCAGTTAGCTTAATATCTGTCATAGGGAAAATGCTAGAATCTATTATTAAGGAGGTTATAGCAGGGCACAGATAAAATCTCCATGCAATCAGGTAGAGTCAACACGGCTTTGTGAAAGGGAAATTGGGTTTGACTAATTTATTAGAGTTCTTTGATGAAGTAACAAGCAACGTGGATAAAGGGGATCCTATGGATGTAATGTACTTGGATTTCCAGAAGGCTTTTGACAAGGTGCCACATCAAAGGCTACTACAAAAAATATGAGTTCATGGTGTAGGGGGTAATGTATTAGCCTGTTAGTTAGCTAACAGGAAACACAGAGTAGGCATAAATGGGTCATTTTCAGGTTGGCAAGATGTAACGAGTGAAGCGCCACAAGGATCAGTGCTTGGGCCTCAACTATTTACAAACTATATCAAAGACTTGAATGAAGGGACTGAATGTATGGTTGCTAAATTTGCTGATGACACAAAAGTAAGTATGAAAGTAAGTTGTGAAGAGGGCATAAGGAGTCTGCAAAGGGATATAGATAGGTTAAGTGAGTGGGCAAAAAATTGGCAGATGGAGTATAATGTGGGAAAATGTGAACTTGTCCACTTTGGCAGGAGAAATAGAAAAAGAGTATATTATTTAAATGGAGAGAGATTGCAGAACTCTGAAGTACAGAGGGATCTGGGTGTCCTAGTACATGAATCACAAAAAGTTAGTATGCAGGTACAGCAAGTAATTTGGAAGGCAAATGGAATGTTGTCATTTATTGCAAGGGGAATGGAATATAAAAGTAGAGATGTTTTGCTACAGTTGTACAGGGCATTGGTGAGACCACATCTAGAATACTGTGTGCAGTTTTGGTCTCCTTATTTAAGAAAGGACATAATTGCTTTGGAGGCGGTTCAGAGAAGGTTCATTCGACTGATTCCTGGAATGAGGGGGTTATCTTATGAGGAAAGGTTGGACAAGTTGGGCCTATATACACTGGAGTTTAGAAGAATGAGAGGTGATCTTATTGAAACATATAAGATCCTGAGGGGACTGGAAGGGGTAGATGCTGAGAGGATGTTTGCCCTTGTGGGAGAGACTAGAACTAGGGGCCACAGTTTAAAAATAAGGGGTCTCCCATTTAAGACGGAGATGAGGAGAATTTTTTTCTCTGAGGGTCATGAGTCTGTGGAACTCCCTTCCCCAGAGAGCGGTGGAGGCAGGGTCATTGAATATTTTTAAGGCTGAGTTAGATAGATTCCTGAATAACAAGGGATTCAAAGGTTATAGTAGGTAGACGGGAAAGTAGGGTTGAGGTCACAATCAGATCAGCCATGATCTTATCAAATTGCAGAGTAGGCTCGAGGGGCCAAGTGGCCTACTCCTGCTTTTAATTCGTATGTTGATATGTTTGTATATTTTGGGCGCTCAACGTAACTGCTGGCAGAAATCAGAGAGGATGCAAAAAAAACTGCCTGGAGCTGGTGCAAAGCATCTCTGTATGGATTTATAACCCTGCCTGCTAATATTACACTGCTACACTGAGGAGTAGTGGAAATCCCAGGATTACTTATCTGAGCCATGTTGGTGAGAGAGGATCCTATGTGGTTCATCTCTCACGTGAAGCTTTTCATCACCATTTTCTAGTCCAAAGTTACTGCTAGGACATAGAGAGGTAGATTTTAAACTTTCACCATTGGGCGGATAACTGGCACTAATGGATCAGCGCCCATTATACACCGCCCCGGTTTTCCTTTACATTGAAGTCAATAGAACGAAAATCAGGGTGTATAAGGGGCAATTGATCTGATACTGCCAGTTATTCGTCCAGTGGTGAAAGTTAAAATCTACTCCAGAGTTCTTTTGGAACAGATGCTGTGAAGTACTGTAATCTATCTAAATTTGCCAATCTATCCTTTTGCCTCTGTTTCATCCTAAAGGTTGATTCTATGATACAGCACTCAATGCAGGGAGTAATGGATTGCAGAATCATCCCTATAATTCTTAGTAAACGCAAATTAGTAATTTTAGTCTGAACTAATGATCTGTCATTGTGGTGTTTTCTGACAGTTAGAGAGATCAGGCATGTTTGGCGTAGCCAATACTATTTCCAGTGCATAGCTCAACATTAAAAGGGTTCATTGTTTGCCCAGAGGCCCACTATCCTAAATACTTTGCAGATTGTGAACAGAAATGTGGGGGAGAGTTTAACTGAAGAAATCACTTAATAAATAATAACATTTCAGTTTGATACATTTCTAGTTTCAACCATAACATTTAAAGTTAATCCACATTTGTAAGACATGGCTAATAACGTTTTTAGTTGTATATTACATTTGGAAATAAAGTTATTAGGAAAAAAATTATTTTTCTTCATTTTATATTTTATTGGAAAACAGACTACTTCTGAAGGAGGCCACCCTGTCCATGAAACCTGATTGTAATTATAGAAGAGGAACACACAAGTCAAAGTTCATTCTTTGTTGTATTTTTGACTAAAAAGAAGTTAAAACTGAGGGGATTTGGTTCATTTTTTTTTGTGTGTTTTTTGTTGGCGTCATTATCCTGTGTGATTCCAGTGTGGTTTTCCAGATATTTACTCAGTGACCAGCCCATGTGACTAGCTCCCTTTATTTTAATGTTCACTTGGTGACTTTCCCACAAAACTGCAGTAGTTATTTGTGCAGTAACCATTTGTACTGTGATTGTTACTGTAATATTGAAAAGGTGACACCCCAATGCCATAGCAACGCTGTTCTGATTTTGCCACTGACTGTCATATGTAGTCTCTGTGCTCATATTCTAATATTTACATGGTGACATCAATATTTTTTACCTTTGTCTGTCCTATTAATGATAAAAGCAATATATTCATGGTGTGACTGCCGAGAAGGCAGAAGCTGACAGTTAACAATAGCCTCAGATCAAACAACTACACGTACCTGCATTCTGATACTCTCAGCTTTGTTCTGATTGTTTATATCTTCAATTGCTTTTCAAATGTACATGGTATCATGTGTGAATGTGGGTGTATTTGATTAGATTAATTAACCCTTTCAGGTCTACATTAGGATTGCTCTGTGAAAATTATACCTAAAATAATGACTTTTTTTCTGTTAAACATTGATGCTGGACTCTTTAAAATCTTGGACCTTTTCCTTATCTGAAAATACATTGCAAGACAAAGAGATCCAACTTTAGTATTTATTGTAAAAAAATGTATATGCTTAACATACCTTAGTGCCAAATAGTACAATATGCTTCCAGACACCAATGCTATCAAACGGCAGCTCATTAACCCAAAGATAGGGAAGGAAAGAAAGGAGGAGGAGTGGGGGTGGCAATATTGAATAAGGAGAATATTGCAGTGCTGGAGAGAAAGGATGTCCTGCAAGGGTCAAGGACAGAATCTATTTGGTTAGAGTTAAGAAACAATACAGGTGCCATTACACTACTGGGGGTATTCTATAGGCCACCAACTAGTGGGAAGGATTTAGAGGAGCAAATTTGCAGGGAAATTACAGCGATGTGCAAGAACCATAGAGTAGTGATAATGGGGGACTTCAACTATCCTGATATAGACTGGGATAGTAATAGTGTAAGGGGCAAAGAGGAGGAGGAGTTTTTGAAATGTGTTCAGGAGAACTTTCTTGAACAATACGTTTCCGGGTTGCTGAGTGAAGTAAGGGTGGAAATTGCAGGGATACTGGCCATAATCTTCCAATCATCCTCAGATACGGAGGTGGTGCCAGAGAACTGGAGAATTGCAAATGTTACACCCATGTTCAAAAAAGGGTTTAAGGATCAACCCAGCAACTACAGGCCAATCAGTTTACCTCGGTAGTAGGAAAACTTTTAGAAATGATAATCCGGGATAAAATTAACAGTCACTTGGACAAGTATAGATTAATTAAGGAAAGCCAGCACGGATTTGTTAAAGGCAAATCGTGTTTAATCAACTTGATTGAATTTTTTGATGAGGTAACAAAGAGGTTTGATGAGGGCAATATGGTTGATGTGTATATGGACTTCCAAAAGGTGTTTGATAAAGGGCTGCATATTAGCTTGTCATCAAAGTTGAAGCCCGTGGAATAAAGGGGGCAGTGGCAGCATGGATATGAAATTGGCTAAGTAATAGGAAACAGAGAGCAGCGGTGAACGGTTATTTTTCGGAGTGGAGGGAGGTGTACAATGTGTTCCCAAGGGGTTGGTACTAGGACCATTGCTTTTTTTGATATATATTAATGACTTGGACAATTTCCAAATTTGCAGATGACACAAAACTTGGAAGGGTAGGAAACAGTGAGGAGGATAGTGAGATTTCAACAGGACATAGACAGGCTGGTGGAATGGGCAGACATGTGGCAGATGAAATTCAACACAGAAAAGTGTGAAGTGATACATTTCGGTAGGAAGAACAAGGAGAGGCAATATAAACAAAAGGACACAATTCTAAAAGGGTGCAGGAACAGAGAGATCTGGGGGTAAATGTGCACAAATTGTTGGAGGTGGCAGGGCAGGTTGAGAACGCGGGTCCTGGGCTTTATAAATAGAGGCATAGAGTACAAAAGCAAGGAGATTATGATGAACCTTTATAAAACACTGGTTCGGCTACAACTGGAATATTGTGTCTAGTTTTGGGCACTGCACTTTAGGAAAGATGTGAAGGCCTTAGAGAGGGCGCAGAAGAGATTTATTATAATGATTCCAGGAATGAGGGACTTTACGACATAGATATACTGGAGAAGCTGGGGTTGTTCTCCTTAGAGCAGAGAAGATTGCGAGGAGATCTGATAGAGGTATTCAAAATCGTGAAATGTCTAGACAGAGTAGATAGAGAGAAACTGTTCCCATTGGCGGAAGGGTCAAGAACCAGAGGACATAGATTTAAGGTGATTGGCAAAAGAACTAAAGGCGACATGAGGAAAAACATTTTTACACAGCGAGTGGTTGTGATCTGGAATGCACTGCCTGAGGGGGTGGTGGAGGCAGATTCAATTGTTGCTTTCAAAAGGGAATTGAATAAGTACTTGAAGGGAAAAAATTTGCAGGGCTACGGGGATAAGGCCGGGGAGTGGGATTAGCTGGATCGCTCTTGCAGAGAGCCGGCACAAACTCAATGGGCCGAATGGCCTGCTTCTGTGTTGTAACCATTCTATGATTCTATAATCAAAAACAATTGTGTTTAGATCCTTATAAATATTAGACTTTATTTAAGGAGTAAAACTGTTCTTAAAGAAAATTGGGGAAAAGTTTTTCTTTGTAATGAAGAAGCTGCTAATAAAATCCCATTCTCAGAAATGGTGAAGTAGATTTTCACTCGCACTGTTGGACAGAAACCGGGCAGTAATTTGGAACTTGTTTGGACATGTTTGGACAGTAGTTTGGACACATTGGCTATAAATTCGACCGCGTAACGCTCATTTTGTAGGCGCTACGCAACCTCCTGAGGTTCCCCTCCAAGTCACACACCATCCTGACTGGAAATATATCGCCGTTCCTTCATCGTCGCTGGGTCAAAATCCTGGAACTCCCTTCCTAACAGTGTTGTGGGAGTTCCTTCACCAGACGGACTGCAGCGGTTCAAGAAGGCGGCTCATCACCACCTTCTCAAGGGCAATTAGGAGTGGGCAATAAATGCTGGCCTTGCCAGCAACGCCCACATCCCATGAATGATTAAAAAAAAAAGTTGTGTCTCTTAAAATGATGGGGAAAAGCTTACCACCTGGTTCCCTCTCCCGATCCGACAGACACCAAGTTTGGAAGGGTATACCACTGGACGGCTGAACCGCCCACCTGAATCAGACAGTAGACCCTTTTAATATGCAAATCAAGGTCCTTTGGTGTGCCTAGGACCCCAATTGTCAGTTTAGGGCAGTACTGGGTGTAGCATGCTCTGTGCACACTCCGCACATTATCAGCTGGTGATCCAGCTACAGAGCAGCTCAGCAAGTAAGTTTTAATTTATCTTTGTGGGGCCGGGAGGAGAAGGAGTGCTCCTCCGGGCTTACAAAAACAATTGGGCCACTGCCGCACCAGATTTCCCCCTTCCAAAGAATTGAGCCTTCCCTCATTCCCCTCCCAAATTTACCTTCTTCCAGCCCAAAGGCTACCTGATATTGCGGTGGCACAGAGCCAGTGGTCTATACCCACATTTTCTGCAGCCGGCCAGCCATATGACCAGGCTTCCCATCAAGTTTGGTTTTATTTCTCAACAAAGAGCATGATCCATGTTGCTTGAAGCTGTTGTGTAATCTGCATCTTACACAAAACCTAAATGAGCTCCATATGTGATATTTTTAGCCACAAGTGTACCTAAAATGGCACGACATATATTATATTGACAATATACGCTTCACTGGTGAAATACACAAAAGAATTTAATTGTGTTGCCAGCACAAATTATTTGTTATTTTCACTGGCTAATAGCATAGCCTTATTTTAAGCATTATTTCCACACTGTTCTGTTGCAGCAAGTTTTGACATACTTTGAGCTGAGTTTCCAGAGCTGATGAAGAGCACATGAAAATAATTAACTAGATATCTGAAGCCTAAATATTTAGGTCAAAGATACTCCTGGACATGAATGCATCAAACAACGTTTGACACAAACTACCTACAAATCCAAATATGCAGCATCGCGTGGGATGCAACAGCAGTTATTGATAATGAATGGAAAACTCCCAGTCCCAAGGTATCAGGATTTTGTATTGCTTTAGGTTCTTTTAATCAGGCCCAGATGCATGGAGTAATAAAGTAGTTAATCTTAATTAATACAAACTGTGAGTTATCTATTTTCATCTGCATCTGTATTTTAAATATGCAATTTCTGATCTCTGTTCAGACTCCGTGTGGACCCATATCTTATATTTTGCAAATAAGAGGTGCAGGCTGCCTTTAAGATGTGCAAGCCCCGCTCATGATATCGGGGCCCCCTGCTGGTGAGAAGCCACTGAACAACACAGCCAGACCTGGCTGCTCGCCGGATTCAGGTAAATGACCAGGCAGCACGAATCCCACGTGCTGCCTGCATCGCAACAATCGGGCTCGGGTTAATCGCGCACTGCAACCCCCGCACCCGGATTTGGGGGTTATCGAATTTAACTCCCATTAGCCCTATATGGGCCATATACAAACATCAATAGCTTTCTCTGTCTCCAAGCTATGATTCATCCTGTAAACATTTGTTATTCACATTACCCGACCCTCCCCCCTGATCAAAACTGCTCAGGGTCTGTGTGTAAAAAGATTCCCTGGACATCCCAGATAACAGAATACCTGATATAATTAACCTCCCTTATGATTAGTTGTCTCTGATTTATCAAAGAGACTCATCTTTGCCCAATGCATCCAAAGTATGGATAACTCCCTTTACCCATCTTATGCACATGAGATACGAATGACACAGGATGCTCATCACTCAAGGGGCCTCGTTTCACAAAGTAACCCGAAAATTTGTTTAACAGAAAACCTTGGTTCACAGGAAAAGCTGACATAACGCTTTTCCCTAACAAGGTTAGCAATATTATATCGAAAGCTTGTATAATGCTTTACTTACACAAACACATCCTACTTTCCAGCATATCCAGTTTCATTTCTGTCTGCTACTAACTCCCTATTGCTTGGAGGAGACACTCCCTCTATTTTCTTGAACCCTGAATGCCCATAAAGTTTTAGGACAGCTTTGTAACCAGCATTATCCTTCAGTTTTCTCTCCAGTGTACAAACATATTTTTAAAATAACTTCAAGGAGCTCCTGGTCGCTCGCCACTTCTCCGTCCCATTCCCACTCTGACCCCTCTGTTCTTGGCCTCCTACACTTTTCCAATGAAGCTCAATTGGACCTTGAGGAACAGCACCTCATCTTTTCACTTTACAGCCCGCTGGCTTTAACATTACCTTTAATAACTTCAGACCTTAATTACAGCTTGCATCTTCTCTCAGACAGCAGGTGTGGGTAACGTAGGATGGGTGAACTAGTGTTCCCGGGAATGGGGGAGGTTGTGATCTAGTGCTTGGGATGGGGATCAATCACTCTATAGTATGGTCTGCACCCTTGATGTCTGCCTGCCTTTTCCTTTCGCCATATTCCCAGACCATTGGATTCTTCTCCGCTTTGCCAGATTTTCCATGCTTCCCTCCTCCTCTGATATTCTGTTGTAACCATTCACACATCCTCTTGATCTCAAATACATTTTTTCTTTCTCTTAATTTCTCTGATTATTACCACCTTATTGTCTTGCACCATTACCACTTCTGTCATTTAATAATTTCCTGTCCTCCACCTAATCACAAGCCATTCTTTTTTTTCTCCCTGCCCTCTTTTTTCCCTGGCTCTGTTCCTCCTTATAAGCTGTTCATCTGTAACATCTTCCAATTCTGATGAAAGGACAGCCACCTGAAACGTGAACCCTACCTTCCTCTCTCCACAGATGACGCCTGACCAGCTGAGTCTTTCCAACATGTTTAAAACATGCTGAGAGAATTGATTATGTTATCAAGACTGTTAAAAACTCCACGGGAAAAGTGATTCATCCATGGCTAACTAAAGAAGTTAAGGATAGTATTAGATCAAAAGAACAGGCCTATAATGTTGCGAAGAAGAGTAGTAAGTCTGAGGATTGGGAGAGTTTTAGAAACCAGCAAAGGATGACCAAAAAAGATAAAAAGGGAGAAAATAGAATGAGAGTAAACTAGCAAAAAATATAAAAACAGATTGAAAGAGCTTCTACAAGTATGTAAAAAGGAAGAGAGTAGCAAAAGTAAACATTGGTCCCTTAGAGGCCGAGATAGGAGAAATTGTAATGGGGAATAAGGAAATGGCAGAGACGTTAAACAAATATTTTGTATCTGTCTTCACAGTAGAAGACACAAAAAACAAACCAGAAATAGTGGGGAACCAAGGGGCTAATGAGAGTGAGAACTTAAAATAATTATATTAGTAGAGGAAAAGTACTGGTGAAACTAATGGGACTAAAAGCCAATAAATCCCCTGGACCTGATGGCCTACATCCTAGGGTTCTAAAAGAGGTGGCTGCAGAGATAGTGGATGCATTGGTTTTGATCTTCCAAAACTCCCTAGATTCTAGAACGGACCCAGCAGATTGGAAAGTAGCAAATGTAATGCCGCTATTCAAGAAAGGAGGGAGAGAGAAAAGGGAACTACAGGCCAGTTAGCCTGACATCAGCCGTCGAGAAAATGCTGGAATCTATTATTAAGGAAGTAGTAGCAGGGCACTTAGAAAATCATAATATGATTAGGCAGAGTCAACATGGTTTATGAAAGGGAAATCATGTTTAATAAATTCATTAGAGTTTTTTGAGGATGTAACTAGCAGGGTAGTTAAAGTGGAACCAGTCGATGTAGCATATTTGGATTTTCAAAAGGCATTCAATAAGATGCCACATACAAGGTTGCTACGCAAGATAAGGGCTCATGGGGTTTGGGGTAATATATTAGCATGGATAGAGGATTAGTTAATGGACAGAAAACAGAGAGTAGGGATAAACGGGTCATTTTCAGGTTAGCAGGCTGTAGCTAGTGGGGTGCCGCAAGGATCAGTGCAGGGGCCTCAGCTTTTTACAATCTATATTAATGACTTAGATGAAAGGACTGAGTGTATTGTATCCAAGTTTGCTGATGATACAAAGGTAGGTGGGAAAATAAATTGTGAGGAGGACACGAAGAATCTGCAAAGGGATATATGCAGGTTAAGTGGGTGGGCAAGAAGGTGGCAGTTGCAGTATAATGTAGGGAAATGTGAGGTTATCCACTTTGGTAGGAAGAATAGAAAAACAGAATATTTTTTAAATGGTGAGAAACTATTAAATGTTGGTGTCCTGAGAGATCTGGGGGTCCTCGTACAAGAAACACAGAAATTTAGCATGCAGGTACAGCAAGCAATTAGGAAGGCAAATGGCATGTTGGCCTTTATTGCAGGGGGGTTGGAGTACAAGAGTAAGGAAGTCTTGCTACAATTATACATGGCTTTGGTGAGACCATACCTGGAGTACTGTGTAAAGTTTTGTCCTCCTTATCTGAGGAAGGATATACTTGCCTTGGAGGCGGTGCAACAAAGGTTCACTAGATTGATTCCAGGTATGAGAGGGTTTTCCTATGAGAGATTAAGTAGAATGGGCCTATACTCTCTGGAGTTTAGTAGAATGAGAGGTGATCTCATTGAAGCATATAAGATTCTGAGGGGGCTTGACAGGGTAGATGCTGAGAGGTTGTTCCCTCTGGCTGGAGAGTTTAGAACTGGGGGGCATAGTCTCAGGATAAGGGGTCAGCCATTTAAGACTGAGATAGGAGGAATTTCTTCATGCAGAGGGTTGTGAATCTTTAGAATTCTCTACCCCAGAGGGCTGTAGATGCTGAGTCATTGAGTACATTCAAGGCTGAGATAGATAGATTTTTGGACTCTAGGGGAATCAAGGGATATGGGGATCGGGCGGGAAAGTGGAGTTGAGGCCAAAGATCAGCCATGATCTTATTGAATGGCGGAGCAGGCTCAAGGGGCCAGATGACCTACTCCTGCTCCTATTTCTTATGTTCTTATGTTAGACCAAGGCAGAAGGATAGATTATGAATGTTAGAATTTGATTAAAATCTCAACTGATTTCTGAAATGAGGTCCATTCATTTGAAAATGCGAGTTAGTGGAATAATAAGGAACAAACTCAAAACTTTAAAAATTATAAGTTGGAGAAATACATGATGGCAGTTGCATTGAGATGAGAATAATTTATCTATCATTCCAAAACTATCAGGCACTCAGTTTTGACATAGTGACTAAAGGTATAGGTGAAAGAGTCATAGTCATAGAGTTATACGGCACGGATGGAGGCCCTTCGGCCCATCGTGTCCGCGCCGGCCATCAAGCCCTGTCTACTCTAATCCCATATTCCAGCATTTGGTCCGTAGCCTTGTATGCTATGGCATTTCAAGTGCTCATCCAAATGCTTCTTGAATGTTGTGAGGGTTCCTGCCTCCACAACCCTTTCAGGCAGTGAGTTCCAGACTCCAACCACCCTCTGGGTGAAAAAGTTCTTTCTCAAATCCCCTCTAAACCTCCCGCCTTTTACCTTGAATCTATGTCCCCTTGTTATAGAACCCTAGAAAGAGTAAGTAATGGCTGTAATACAACAACGACTTGCATTTATATAAGCACCTTTAATGTGGTAAAACATCCCAATAATGTTCCTTAACACTTGTGCTGGGATATGACTACATACAGCTGTAGAACATGCCCTGGTTTTTAGAATGTTTTCCATCTCATTTGATATACAGGGTTTTGTTTTCTATTTGTTCTTGGGATGTCAGTGACATTGGCAAAGCAGTATTTATTACCTATCACTGGTTGCCCTGAGAGTATTAAGAGTCAACCTCATGATCTGCAGGATATATTGAGCCAGAAATCACACGGAGCGGCGAGGCAATGCTCCTGCAAATTTAATTAACGAAAATACTTACTGCGGGCTCTGTGGCATCGAATTGCTTGAATTTGAACTTTAAACAAAATGTGCACTATCAACCCAGCCTCTGCGCAGTGTGAGTTGCCGTGTGGCTGGAAACGTCTGTGAGGACAAGACACGCCCACAAAATCTGTCAGGAAGAGAAGGCTCGCCCACAGATTCAGGCTGCATTGCTCAAGCAGGCAAGCAGACGTCATTCATTTAAAGTTAGTATTCTATGGATCATTGTAAATTTTAAACATTTTTTTATAAAAAGCCAAAGAAATAATTGAATTAAATTAAAGAGACAGAAGGGAAAAGTTAAAAAAAAGTTTAATTTTTTAAAAAATTTTAATGACCAAAAACTATGAAAATAAGGAGTAATATGAGACTCCACATTTTTAAAAATTAATTTTTAGTTGTTTGGCTTAAGTCATTAAGATTTACCATGCTGTTAAAACTTAGTTTAGACCTGGTATTTTTAGGCGTACCTGTTTGATGGCATAATTAGTTACTTTCCAGCTGGGCAGATAAGCAAGTTGGCGCTTTTTCAATGATTTCTCTGATTGCAGTGTGCGATGGCCCTTTAATTCGAAGATGTCATATCACCAGCGAACCACTAGAAGCAAGTTCACGAATTCCGCGTTTCACTGTGCATGTGCAAAGGCGGGAACTTGCTCCTTCAATTCACCACTAAAAACTGAGAGCGCTGTTGAGCTCCTCCGTTATTTCAGGAGCGATTTCTGGCCCATTCAGTGGTACTGTGGCCTATTGTATCACAATGTAACAAAATAAATAAACCCAGCTCCATTTGTTTTGATGGGCTTGCAATCTGTCTCACTGTAAGAATAAATAAAGCCAGCTTTAATCATTCCAATGGGTTTGCAAATCTATCTCACTATTTTTCTCATAAAATCTTAACATCAGCAATGGTGTTACATTGACAAATGTTGTGCTGAGGGAGGATCAGCTGCATGTAAAATCAAGAAGGCAGAACATAGAGCTTGGTAAACACATTGTTGGTTGTCAGCTTGACTTAGTATTACTCTCACCTCTGAGTTTGGAAATTAAGGGATCAAGCGACACTGTAGATTACATAATCCAGGCTGACGGTACTGTACTTAGTGGGTGCTATCTTTTGGATGAAACATTAAACCAAAGTCTTGTCTGCCTGTTCAAGGGGACATTAAAGATTCTTTGTCACTATTTGAAGAGGAGCAGGGATTTCTCTTGGTGCCCTGACATTCCTCCTTCAAGCAACACTACCGAAAACAGATTATCTGGTCATTTATGCGACGTTACTACGCAAAAATTGGCTGCCATGTTGACCTACATCGAAATAGTGAGTGCACCTCAAAAGTAATCCATCGTTTGTAAAGCACTTGGAAACATTTTGATGATCTGAGCATTATATATAAATGCAAATTCTCTCTTACTGGGGATTCAGCCCACAGTTCATTATCACATACATGGCAGGGCAGGCAATGAATGAACAATTGACCACATTTTGGAACTTATGGGTTTGGGATGAAGATTGATTGTGCCAATTTATTTGGGTGGTTTAAGAAAATTACTGGCTTTGTTTTTAATCATCAGTTAAACTTTACATGTCTAATAAAATACAGCAATTGTCCTGACATCATCCACTCACATTTGTACAAGTCTGTGGGGAGAATGTAACATAGAAGTTACCAAGGCTGAATCAGTGATAAATTGGTTTTAGTAGCACAGCCCCACCCTTCCTATATTCTTGAAATAATGTGAAAAATCTCTTACCATTCCCAGTCAGTTATCATTTGTGTCCAAATAAGAGCAGCTGCTGCTGGCATCAACAGCTCTTGTATCTTGGACACGGGTGTAATCAAAGTTCCGTAGACATGAGTAAGACGATGGGGGACTCCGACTTCTTCCTCCACCCCTCCCCCCCACCCTAACTCTCCCATTTAGTCTGAAAACACTTTTCCATCACTGATTCTGAGGCAGGGTAAAAAGAAACATTGTAGCTATTAGTATGCTGATCACATTCCAAAAATAATCCTTCAAAACAAATCCTCCCAAAATGCATATCTTCTTATTAAATGTAATTTACCAAGTCTATGATGATGGTGATGATGAGAAACAGAGAGAGGGCACGAAAACTTTGGCAGAGGTATTGTGATAAGACCATAGAATCATAGCATGGTTACAGCACAGAAGGAGGCCATTCGGCCCATCGAGCCCAAGCCAGCTCTTTGTAAGAACAATCCAATTAGTCCCATTCCCCTGCTCTTTCCCCGTAGCTCTGCAATTTTTTTCCCCTCAAGTATTTATCCAATTCCTTTTCGAAAGCCATGATTGAATCCCTTTCAGGCAGCGCATTCCAGATCATAACTACTCACTATATAAAAAAGTTTCTACTTGCGTCGCCTTTGGTTCTTTTGCCAATCACCTTAAATCTGTGTCCTCTAGTTCTCGACTCTTCCACCAATTTACTTTATCTAATCCCTTCATGATTTTGAACACTTCTATCAAACCTCCTCTTAACCTTTTCTGCTCTAAGGAGAACAATCCCAGCTTCTCCAGTCTGTCCATGTAACTGAAGTCCCTCATCCCTGGAACCATTCTAGTAAATCTTTTCTGCACCATCTCTAAGGCCTTCACAGCCTTCCTAAAGTATGGTGCCCAGAATTGAACACAATACTCCAGATGTGGCCGAACCAATATTTTATACAGGTTCAACATAACTTTTGTGCTTTTGTATTCTATACCTCTATTTATAAAGCCCAGGATCCCATTTGTTTTTTTAACCACCTTTTCAACCTGTCCTGCCATTTTCAGAGATTTTTGCACACATACCCCTAGGTCTCTCTGTTCCTGCATCCCCTTTAGAATTGTACCGTTTAGTGTATATTGCCTCTCCTCATTCTTCCTGCCAAAATGTGACACTTCGCACTTCTCTGCATTAAATTTCATCTGCCATGTATCCGCCCATTCCACCAGCGTGTCTACGTCCTCTTGAAGTCTATTACTATCCTCCTCACTGTTTACTACACTTCCAAGTTTTCTGTCATCTGCAAATTTTGAAATTGTGCCCTGCACACCAAAGTCCAAGTCATTCATATATATCAAAAAAAGCAGTGGTCCTAGTACCGACCCCTGGGGAACACCACTGTATACCTTCCTCCAGTCCGAAAAACAACTGTTCACCACTACTCTCTGTTTCCTGTCACTTAGCCAATTTCATATCCATGCTGCCACTGCCCCTTTTATTCCATGGGCTTCAATTTTGCTGACATGCCTATTATGTGGCACTTCATCAAATGTCTTTTGAAAGTCCACATAGACAACATTGCCCTCATCAACCCTCTCTGTTACCTCATCAAAAGACTCAATCAAGTTAGTTAAACTTGATTTGCCTTTAACAAATCCTTGCTGGCTTTCCTTTACTAATCCACACTTGTCCAAGTGACTATTAATATTGTCCCAGATTATTGAATCTAATAGCTTCCCCACCACCAAGGTTAAACTAACTGGCCTGTAGTTGCTGGGTTTATCTCTAAACCCTTTATTGAACAAGGGTATAATATTTGCAATTCTCCAGTCCTCTGGCACCACCCCCATATCTAAGGAGCCAGAGCCTCCACAATTTCCACCCTTACTTCCCTCAACAACCTAGGATGCATCCCATCCAGACCTGGTGACTTATCTACTTTAAGTACAGCTAGCCTTTCTAGTACCTCCTCTTTATTAATTTTTAGCCCATCCAGTATCTCAACTACCTCCTCTTTTACTAAGACTTTGGCAGCATCTTCTTCCTTGGTAAAGAAAAATGCCATTAAAGTGATTTTTGTTACTGGCTATGTTACTTGCAGCCAAAATAAATATAGTTGTGAAGAAAACTGACAATTAAGATGTCAAAGTGAAGGCTCAACATTAGGGATTAAAGTCGGAGTCTGAGAGGTGAGCGCAGTGTAACAGGAGAGTCCGAGAGCGAGAGGAGAGTCCGAGAGGGGGAGGGGAGTCTGAGAGGTGAGCACAGTGTAAAAGGAGAGTCCGAGAGCGAGAAGAGAGTCCGAGAGGTGAGCGCAGTGTAAAAGGAGAGTCCGAGAGCGAGAGGAGAGTCCGAGAGCGAGAGGAGAGTCCGAGAGCGAGAGGAGAGTCCGAGAGGGGTAGGGGAGTCCGAGAGGTGAGCGCAGTGTAAAAGGAGAGTCCGAGAGCGAGAAGAGAGTCCGAGAGGTGAGCGCAGTGTAAAAGGAGAGTCCGAGAGCGGGAGGAGAGTCCGAGAGCGAGAGGAGAGTCCGAGAGCGAGAGGAGAGTCCGAGAGGGGTAGGGGAGTCCGAGAGGTGAGCGCAGTGTAAAAGGAGAGTCCGAGAGCGAGAAGAGAGTCCGAGAGGTGAGCGCAGTGTAAAAGGAGAGTCCGAGAGCGGGAGGAGAGTCCGAGAGGTGAGCACAGTGTAAAAGGAGAGTCCAAGAGGTGAGCGCAGTGCAAAAGGTGAGTCCGAGAGGTGAGCACAGTGTGAAAGGAGAGTCCAGAGAGCGGGAAGAGAGTCTGAGAAGTGAACGCAGTGTAAATCTAAGGCAAGTCATGGCAGCAGAGCCTGCACCCATGATATGCTCCTCCTGCACTATGTGGGAAGTCATGGACACGACAGGTGTCCCTGGCGGCCATGTGTTCAGGAAGTGTGTCCAGCTGCAGCTACTGGCTAACCGCATTTCGGAGCTGGAACAGCAGGTGGATTCACTGTGGAGCATCCGCAATGCTGAGATTATCGTGGATAGCATGTTCAGTGAGGTGGTCACACTGCAGGTAAAGACTACGCAGGCAGAAAGGAAATGGGTGAGCGCCAGGCAGAGTAAAAGGACTAGGCAGGTAGAGCCGTCTCCCTCTCAAACAGATATACTGCTTTGGATGCTGTTGGGGGAGGGGGAGATGGCTTATCAGGGGAAGTCAGCAAGATCCAAGTTCGTGGCACCACGGGTGGCTCTGCTGCACGGGAGGAGAGGAAGAAGAGTGGCAGGGCTATATTGATAGGGGATTCAATTGTAAGGGGAACAGATAGGCATTTCTGCGGCTGCAAACGTGACTCCAGGATGGTATGTTGCCTCCCTGGTGCTAGGGTCAAGGATGTCACGGAGCGGCTGCAGGGTATTCTGGAGGGGGAGGGTGAACAGCCAGTAGTTATGGTCCATATCGGTACCAACGACAAAGGTAAAAAAAAGGGATGAGGTCCTGCAAGGTGAATTTAAGGAGTTAGAAGATAAATTATAAAGCAGGACCTCAAAGGTAGTGATCTCAGGATTACTACCAATGCCACGTGCTAGTGAGTATAGGAACAGGAGAATAGACCAGATGAATGCGTGACTGCAGGGATGGTGTAGGAGGGAGGGATTTAGATTCCTGGGACATTGGGACCGGTGCTGGGGAAGGTGGGACCTGTACAAGCAGGACGGGTTACACCTGAGCAGGACTGGGACCGATGTCTTCGCGGGGGTGTTTGCTAATGCTGTTGGGGAAGGTTTAAACTAGAATGGCAAGGGGATGGGAACCTGAGCAGGGAGACAGAGGAGGGGAAAACATGGATAGAAACAAAAGATAGAAAGGAAGGCAGAGAAACAAGGGTGAAAAACAAATAAGGCCATAGTGCAAAATAAATCTAAGATGACTAACACTCTTAAAAAGACAAGTCTAAAGGCCTTGTGTCTTAATGCGCGGAGCATTCGCAATAAGATAGAAGAATTAACAGTGCAGATAGATATTAACAGTTATGATATAGTTGCGATTACGGAGACATGGCTGCAGGGTGACCAAGGATGGGAACTGAACATCCAGGGGTATTCAATATTTAGGAAGGACAGGCAAAAAGGGAAAGGAGGTGGGGTAGCGTTGTTAGTAAAGGAGGCAATCAATGTAATATTGAGGAAGGATATTGGCTCGGAAAATCACGATGTGGAATCTGTATGGGTGGAGCTAAGAAATACAAAGGGGCAGAAAACGTTGGTGGGGGTTGTGTATGGGCCCCCAAACAGTAGTGGAGATGTAGGGGAGGGCATTAAACAGGAAATTATAGACACATGCAAGAAGGCTACAACTATAATTATGGGTGACTTTAATCTACGTATAGATTGGTCAAACCAAATTAGCAATAATACTGTGGGGGAGGAATTCCTGGAGTGTGTACATGATGGTTTTCTAGACCAATACGTTGAGGAACCAACTAGAGAACAGGCGATCCTCGACTGGGTATTGTGCAATGAGAAAGGATTAACAATCTTGTTGTGCGAGGTCCCTTAGGGAAGAGCGACCATAACATGATAGAATTCCTCATTAAGATGGAGAGTGAAGTAGCTGAATTCGAAACTAGGGTCCTGAATCTAAATAAAGGAAATTACGAAAGTATGAGGTGCGAGTTGGCTATGATAGATTGGGGAACTTTACTAAAAGAGATGACGGTGGATAGACAATGGCTAATATTTAAAGAACGTGTGCAGGAATTACAACAATTATTCATTCCTGTCTTGCGCAAAAATAAAACAGGAAATGTGGCTCAACCGTGGCTTACAAAAGAAATTAGGGATAGTATTAGATCCAAAGAGGAGACATATAACATTGCCAGAAAAAACGGCAAGCCTGAGGATTGGGAGCAGTTCAGAATTCAGCAAAGGAGGACAAAGAGATTGATTAAGAGGGGAAAACTAGAGTATGAGAGTAAACTAGCAGGGAACATAAAAACTGACTGTAAAAGCTTCTATAAATATGTCAAGAGAAAAAGATTAGTGAAGACAAATGTAGGTCCCTTACAGTCAGAAATGGGGGAAATTATAATGGGGAACAAAGAAATGGCAGAACAATTAAACGCATACTTTGGTTCTGTCTTCACAAAGAAAGACACAAATAACCTGCCAGAAATGTTAGGGAACCAAGGGTCTAGTGAGAGGGAGGAACTGAAGGTAACCAGTATTAGTAAAAAAAAAGTGCTATGGAAATTAATGGGGCTAAAGGCTGACGAATCCCCAGGGCCTGAAAATCTACATTCCAGAGTACTAAAGGAAGTGGCCCTGGAAATAATGGATGCATTGGTGATCATCTTCCAAAATTCTATAGACTCTGGAACAGTTCCTACAGATTGGAGGGTGGCAAATGTAACCCCACTATTTAAAAAAGGAGGGAGAAAAAACAGGGAATTACAGACCAGTTAGCCTAACATCAGTAGTGGGGTAAATGCTGGAGTCTATTACAAAAGATGTGATAACAGAACACTTGGAGGGCATTAACGGGATTGGACAAAGTCAGCGTGGGTTTATGAAAGGGAAATCATGCCTAACAAATCTATTGGAGTTTTTTGAGGATGTAACTAGTAGAATAGATAGGGGAGAACCAATGGATGTGGTGTATTTGGATTTTCAGAAGGCTTTTGATAAGGTCCCACACAAGAGGTTAGTGTGCAAAATTAAAGCACATGGGATTGGGGGGAATATACTGGCATGGATTGAGAATTGGTTGACAGACAGGAAACAGAGAGTAGGAATAAACGGGTCTTTTTCCGGATGGCAGGCACTGACTAGTAGGGTACCGCAGGGTTCAGTGCTTGGGCCCCAGCTATTCACAATATATATCAATGATTTGGATGAGGGAACTACATGTAACATTTCCAAGTTTGCAGATGACACAAAGCTGGGGTGGAATGTGAGCTGTGAGGAGGATGCGAAGAGGCTCCAATGTGATTTAGTCAAGTTGGGTGAGTGGGCAAGAACATGGCAGATGCAGTATAACGTGGATAAATGTGAGGTTATCCACTTTGGTTGTAAAAACAGAAAGGCAGATTATTATCTGAATGGTGATAGATTGGGAAAAGGGGAGGTGCAATGAGACCTAGGTGTCCTTGTACACCAGTCGCTGAAAGCAAGCATTCAGGTGCAGCAAGCAGTTAGGAAGGCGAATGGTATGTTGGCCTTCATTGCAAGAGGATTTGAGTACAGGAGCAGAGATGTCTTACTGCAGTTATACAGGGCCTTGGTGAGACCACATCTGGAGTATTGTGTGCAGTTTTGGTCTCCTTATCTGAGGAAGGATGTCCTTGCCATGGAGGGAGTGCAACGAAGGTCTACCAGGCTGATTCCTGGGATGGCAGGACTGACGTATGAGGAGAGAGTGGGTCGACTAGGCCTATATTCACTCGAGTTTAGAAAATGAGAGGTGATCTCACGAATCATATAACATTCTAACAGGACTAGACAGACTAGATGCAGGGAGGATGTTCCCGATGGCTGGGGAGTCCAGAACCAGGGGTCACAGTCTCAGGATACGGGGTATGCCATTTAGAACCGAGATGAGGAGAAATGTCTTCACTCAGAGAGTGGTGAACCTATGGAATTCTCTACCACAGAAGGCAGTGGAGGCCAAGTCATTAGATGTATTCAAGAAGGAGATAGATATATTTCTTAATGCTAAAGGGATCAAGGGATATGGGGAAAAAGCAGGAACAGGATACTGAGTTAGATGATCAGCCATGATTATTTTGAATGGCGGAGCAGGCCTAAAGGGCCGAATGGCCTACTCTTGCTCCTATTTTCTATGTTTCTATGTTTCTAAAACACATTAGAAGGATGGTCCCAATGATTGGAGAGCTGGCTAGTAAAATGTTTAAAGTCCAGTTAACTTTCATTTATATCTGAACTAGCATCTGGCTGGTGCAATAGTCCAGCACATTGTCCTTTCACCTCTAGGGTTTGAATTGGAAACCAATCAAACTGAAGTAACTTTGTTTCATTTCTCTCCAGTCTATGAATTTTGGTGAATTTATCACAATGTCTGAAGTTTTTGTAATTAGGATTGTGCTTTAAAGTATAAAAAAGAGTAATAAAGACTGTAGCATTTGGGGATTTTTGAGCATCTTTCCACTGAGAGGTTGGATGTGTGTGTTGTTTTAAATTGAAGTTAAATCACAAAATTTTAAGTTTTACAGCCACATGCTGGAGCAGCTGGGACAAAAAGGGAATTGTTATGTTAATCAGCTCATCCAACAGGTAACGAGCAGCTATTGATACTGTTATGTATAACAATCCAGGACAACAGTGAATTTGTTATCGTGTTTTATTTGCTTCCAGAAGATAGTCACACTTGAAATGGGAAGGATCTGAGTCATGCATACACAGCATGAGATAGTCTGGCAAGACTTCCACCTGGAGCAACAAGAGGTCAGAGGTCAATACCCCACTGTCCTGTGGACTCGGGAATAAAGGAATGGGAATATAACTGTAATTATTCACAGGTCTGAACCTCCCTGAAGATCAAGAGGTGGAATTTGTTTTGACATTTTAAAGCAGCCTGCTGACAAGGGGAGCTGCAGGGTCACTGGATTCCTCTCCTAGGGAGGTCCTGGCAATGGTCCACAAACCCCCCCCCCCCTCCCAGTTTACAGCAGTGTTCCTGCTATCTTTGATAGAGAGGACAGGAAGCAAGGGTAGAGAGAGAAAGAGGATGGAGGAATGGGTAGGGAGGCATATGAAAAATCCCACAGTAGTAAGGTTTGAAAAGGTATCTCAGGGGGAGGGGGGAAATTACCTCAGCGGGAGTGGGATTGGAACAATACCTCAGCAAAAAGGAATTGGAAATGTACCTCACTGTAGGGGGAAATTGGAAAAGTACCTAGGGGAGTTAGAAAAGTACGCCAGTGGAGAGTAGGGGGAAACTACGTCAGTGTGGAGGGGGGGGGGGGTGGAAAACTACCTCAGCAGCGAGGTTGTAAAAGTACTTCAGCAGGGGGGTTAGAAAAGTACTCCAGTGGAGTAGGTGTGTTCCGGTTTTCCAAAAGAAAGTCTGATTTTTCACCTATTGAAAAGGTTTCAATTTTATTACTGTTACTAGGCCCATATACTTTATAAAATAAATAGACCTCAGTTTCACAACAGTGAAGAGATTCTGATTTTTTTTAAGGAGATGCCAAGTTCCTTCCTAACAGCACTGTGGGAGAACCTTCACCACACGGACTGCAGCGATTCAAGAAGGCGACTCAAGGGCAATTAGGGATGGGCAATAAATGCCGGCCTCGCCAGCGATGCCCACATCACATTAACGAATTTTTAAAAAGTTGTACAGGCAAGATTTCTTCCTTTTGGCACAGGCACTGATTTCTGCAAGGGGGTGAAATTCCTCAGGGCTTCTCCCACTCCGCTGCTGTAACTGGTGCACCTTCGGCAGAAATTTTGTTGATGTGTGTAAATGGGATTTCAGCCGAAGTTACAGGAGAGGAGTGGGAGAAGTCATGAGGAAGTTCACCCTCCAGGTTTGTTCCTAACATAAGATGGTATGGTGTTACAAACATTAGCAAAGCTTAACATTCACAACACTTATTAGAGCGCCACCTAAAGGTGTAATTGGTATTGAGGTAAATATAGACTATCCGCAGGACCAGGTTCATTGAAGAGTTTAATGCATTTTGAAATGGGATATTGTGACCCACCTATCATTTTAATATAGATTAGATAGATATATAATCTATCATTACACTCTCCAAAAACTCCATACTTGTCTGGATTTACTGGTGACGATCTTCTTTCTTACCTGCAAGTAGCAAATTCTCCCACTATTGTTTCACATTCTTATTTATCTTCAAAGCACATTTATGCATTAAAGCTGAGTTCGCTACTGCTGGGAAATTCCTCGCAGCTACTCCCAAAATGGGGTGTCTGCCTCACTTCTGATGAAGTAATGGTGGAGCACTCCTGCTCCTCCTGGTCCAACAAAATTTGTTTCAAGCTTACCTTTGCTGGGTATCTTCGGCTGTATCGCCCATGGAACTGATCGGAGCGTGCTCTGATCAGTTCCAAACTAAAATGGCAATTGGGGACCCCGATTTGCATATTGCCTACCACCTGAAACAGGTAGGGACTTTGAGCAACCAGCAGCAGACCCCTTTCAAAATGGTGCCCATCGCATTGTCAGGGTTAATGAGGCAGTTAGGCTACCGACCCCATTTTGAGGCCATTAATGTTAATGCCAGGTGCAACAAGTTAAATTCGCCCCCCACTGCTCACTACCTCTGTGCATTAAATAGAATCATACAGGACATACAGCATAAAATCATTTGGCTCATTGAAAGAGCTATTCAATTAATCCCACTCCCCTGCTCTTTCCCCATAGCCCTGCAATTTTTTCCTTTTCAAGTATATATCCAATTCCCTTTTGAATATGCTTCTACCACCCTTTCAGGCAGCGTACAACAATGTCCAATTTCTAAAACGCGCCCAAAAGTCTGTTTGATGTTGGGCTCCAAATTGCTGATGGGCCATTGGTAATCGAAGGCTTTAGGACCTTGCGGCTTTTTGCGGCCAGCAGCAACTGCTGTACCTGCTGAAGAAGGGCTTGTGTTTCCTCCTCCACCTGATCGCTGCCCGTTTGTAAACACTCCTCCCACTCCCGCATCACCGCCCCGCCGCTTCTGTCATTCCGTCTGTTTGTTCCCATTCCCTCTATTCTGTCGTTACGATTAGGTAATATCTATGATTCGTTGAATTGTTATGCATATTAATTAGGCTTTATTATAAACCAGAGCGGTTCGAGCGGATGCGCTCAGAGCCAAACAAGGTCTGAAGAGGACAGGAGTTGCAGCGCTGCTCGGACCCGGAGAGATCGGAGTTGTTGACATCGGGACTGTTCACTTCCATCCACTGACTCGCAGATCACTTCAAGCCCAACTATGAAGTGGTTTGTTGTCGCCACCGTCCTGCTCCTGCTCATCGCTATTTGCTCTATTGATGTCGAAGGTAACAACCCGTGTTCATTTCATGGCCAGTTTTTAGTTGACGCTTCCAGTTTACCGACCTTAGCCCAGCCTACACTTTCATGTTGCTACTTCTCCAGCAATTATTTTTTCCCTAAAAAAAATGCGACGAGGGTAATATTTTGATCGCAGTTAAATGAAAGTTGCAGTCCGACTTTAAACCCATTCGTATCAAGAATTCCCTGCTGAGCTAAAAAAAAAACTCATTTCAAATGCTGGGACTCATTTCCAGCTATATTTTGATTAGTATTCTCAAATGTTTGAGTTTTAAATACAAATATCAACCCTTGTAGATGGGGGTTTAAATAACATATAATTATGACTGTACCACGGAATACTGCATTGATTCACTGCGTAATGTGTTGAAGAGACTTTATGATGTGCTTTAAATGAGCAATTTGCTTTTTTCGCAGCTTACAGATGCAAGTGCACGCGGAAGGGACCAAAGATCCGCTACAAGGACGTCCAAAAAGTGGAAGTTAAACCGCGACACCCTTATTGTAAAGAACAAATGGTCTTGTGAGTGTCTCAAAATCCTGGTGCCACTCGCACTGATCTTAGCTTTTTAGAGTACAGTCGGTAAAAGGAGCGCTAAATTCCTTCTGCCCTAAACTGTACCGTGTAACTTTTTTGAAGCTCAATCTTTTTTTCTTGTTATCTTTGCTTTCCAGTGTTACGATGGAGAAGGCGGCTCGATTCAAGGGTCAGCCATACTGCTTACACCCCAAACTGCAGAGTACCAAGAATCTAATCAAACGGTATAGAGAAGCTCATCGGTAAGTGGACATTGGTGTTTATCGGTCAAGTGTTAGAAAACTTTCTGCAAGTTTTTATTGCTAACGTTTGAAATGGAAGTTTCCGTAAAGGTGAATAATTGAAACTCTCGAAGAGTTTTTGTGCTCGCCATTTGATCGCCGTGCGTTACGTTCCCTGTCTAATATCGATCAGGTATTAGAAATGTGATTGTCCAGTGTTTAACACAATTACAAAATGAAGGATGAGCTTGTTAAATCTAATATATTCTGTTCCTAAAAATCCTTGTTATATTCTTGTCAAATGTCTGATTTCTACTGTTTCTGAAGTGATAGTTTTGGCAGTCTGTGTTCAAACCCCCTCGCACTTCCCCGTGGCGGAGGAAGTGTCTGAATGCAGCTCGAAGAGATGGCTTCAAGTCAAAGGGTTTAAGTACTTTCGTGACCGGGGAAAAGCAAAATGGGCCTTGGGACGGACGCTTGCTCCTGGCAATTGATCTGCAAAGTAAACTGATAAAACGAAATTTAAAAATAAAAGTTTAAAACCAGGGGCGAGGAATCCAATGAAGCTCTTTCCTACAGTGCAATCCTCCAAGATTCATTTAGGCTGGGGCTCTTTTCTCTAGAAAAGAGAAGACTGGGGGGTGGCCCAATAGAGATCTATAAGATTATGAAAGGGTTTGATAGAGTAGACCTAGTGAAGATGTTGCCACATGCGGGGGAGACCAGAACTAAGGGCCATAAATATAAGATACTCACCAATAAATCCAATAGGGAATTCAGGAGAAACTTCTTTAATCAGAGCGTGGTTAGAATGTGGAACGAGTTACCACAAGGAGTAGTTGAGGTGACCAGCATAGATGCATTTAAGGGGAAGCTAGATAAACAAATGAAGGAGAAAGGAAGAGAAGGATATGCTGATAGGGTTAGATGAAGTAAGGAGGAGGCTGGTGTGGAGCATAAATAATGGCATGGACCTGTTGGGCCAAATGGGCTGTTTCTGTGCTGTACATTCTATGTAATTCTATGTAAGACAGCTGAAATGCCGAACAGACAAATCAAAAGAGTGGGGATCTGATATTTTGGCTAATTTCACAGGTCTCTGCTTCAGGTGGCGGGATGAGCGGGTGGGTTCTGTTTTTCATTGATTTTGTGCTGCCTATATTCTGGATGTCAGGAGGAGGGCTCCACCTTTGCAGCATATTTTGAGATTAGATTCCTGGAGGTGAATTTCTTCCCCTCGTCCACCGTAACTTTCGTTTTTTTCTGGGGTTTCAGCGGAAGTTACGGCGGAACAGGAAAACCCCCACAGAAATCCCCCCCCTCTACAATATTTCCAATGGTTATATGAATTCATAACGCACGCAAAGCGTTTCATTTATATCCGTGGGTTCAGCATAAAGTTTATCTGAAGCTCTGCAGTTGTTTAATACCAAGGACAAAATAAGGATTCGATTCATTATAAACTCCATTGAAATGATTCCGAAACAGTAATTAGCTGTGTGAAATGGAAACTGATTTCTACAAGCTTGTTTAATACTTTTGCTTAAAGTGTAAGTATAACTACGAAATCTGATTGGCAACCTGACTCCATTATTGCCAGAGGGGAATGAATTCCCTTTCACTACGTGGTTTCAGATCCCTTGGGCTGTGCAGACAGTCACACTCAGGCACCAACATCCCTTAAAGCAAAGCGCTCAAGTGTTTTCCTTTTGGGACCAGTGCTTTTGCTGCAGGCTGATCCTTTTATTCACTGCACTAAATAATATTTAGGTAAGTTTGCTGGCCTTGTATGTATCATCACGCCGACGTCAGCTATATGCACATGTCTGGGGAGTCAGCAACAGAATTGAAAGTGACCTAAATTTACCCCAGCAGTGAAACTGTATTATTCCAATCTATTCAACTGATGCACAGCCAAACACGGAAATGCCTTAGCAGTGATCTAGTATACTACAGCTAGCAGCCTCAGACCAGTATCCATGAAGGATGATGTGTAGAGGGTAGGCGAAGTCTCTGGGCATCCATCCAGGTCACGATAAGGTCAGCCACAAAAGAACTTTTTGCATTTACGCTGGACCAATAGGGAGAGCGCTACCGCACAGCACAGGCCACTACATTTTCTTGTTGGAATACAGCAGGCAGGAACATCTGTTAACATTAAAAACATCCCATGCCTGGACACTGTTGGTATGAAGCTTCCCAATGGACTGGAGTGAAAAAGGGTCTCTCAGCGCTTGGCTTTGGTCCACTGGGTGTCAGACCAGGATCCATATTTGCAGCCATTCAGACCTAAAACTACCCAGCAGTATAATTGCAGGCTAAGTGTGTGTGTTTGTGCATAACATTTGAGTTTAGATTCGATGTGATCAGTGGGAAATTAAAACAGTCTTGTAAATCCTGATTAACAGAAACTCAAATCCCGGCGGATTTGCCTCATATACTGGTGCATGTTAATCTCCAGTAGAATAAACCCTTATAAATGGATAAAGCATTAACTGAAATTAACAATTCTTTGCGAGTTTCTATTTAAATAATTATTCTCTTCTTTTGCAGGGTTTATCTGTCGTAGATCTTTCTCCTTTCCTAAATATGTACACAAAGCCTGCACTTACTGTAGCGACAGATTAAACTGCGAAAGTCTGATTAAAGGATCTTCGTTTCCACCACAATGAACTCTTTTTTTTCCTCGGTAAGGCGCTGCTTTACCAATGGTCACTTACTGTAGCGGACCCACAACTGTAGGCTGAATTGAAAAGTCTGCCAAGCAGCTTCGTGCTCCATTCTACAAACTCCTTCATGACTGTGTGACTGAATACTCGATCAAATAAATGACTAGAGAAAAGGCTCTTCTTCATTAAATATGGTGTTATTTGATATTTTTGTATTTCATTATCTTACATATTGAGATATATAAAAGGTACACTCGTGATTTGAAACCACGTTTTGTCTTTTTTTGTGTAGGAGCAACTCCGTGTTTTCACTTGAATACTGAGAGAGCATCTTAAAGGGGTAGGTTTATACAAACGTGAATTAGGCAAACAAAAACGATTTAAGAAAAACATTATATTCTGATTTCCTCTTTTTGTGGGAGGGCAATCGATGCTTTACGTTGGAGGGAACGCTAAAAATGTTGGATTGGACCCATAGGAAGCCGTGCAGTCATAGCCGTGGTTGCATCTGCGTTTTGTATCTATCTCTATTCCTGCTAAATTGTATACATAATCGCAATCTCCAGTGTAATGTCTGTAAATATAGCAGCATTTGAGAAATTGTAATCATGTCTCTAATGTAATGCTGAACTATCGTTTGCTATTGAAGTGTTTTCAAATAAAATTTAAGAAACTGCAGAAGAGTTGTGCACCTCATTCGGAGGAAATCTCAAATGATTCGATTGTATTTCTAATTATTTTGTATTTACTGTGCACTATTAAGAGTGCAGGAGTGAAATAAACGCGTTCATATTAAATTTAAATCAATGGCTCGTTTCAAGAAACAATCCATTTCTTTTTCACTGGGATTTTTCTTCAGGATAAAGGCAGACAGCGAAATGCTATTTTCGGGAAACAGCATCTTTTGGATATTCTTATTTAACCGCGCATCTGCCTCTCACCTGAAGTTGCTGTACCATTTAAGCATAAATAAAGGCGAGCTCCATTAGCCTCACCGTTTTTTGACAGCAAATTCTGACCCAAGCTGTCACCCTTGTCCAGTCCGTGCGATTTACTGAGTGAGTTGAAATGACTGTAGTTGAAATATTCAATTCCTTTGCCTCCCCGAGGCACATGTGCACGCAGTTACCTGCACATGTACTTCGATGTGTGTGTTCGTGTGTGTGTCTGAATCCACATATCTTTCGTTCTAAGGTACTGAAAGAAGGGGGTGAAAGATCTAAGTGTATCCGAAAGCCCTCAAATACAGTAAATACAACGTGGAACCATCAGTAAAGGCCGTGATCAACAAGTGAAGATGAAAAATTGAGGCAGCAAGTTGAGTTTATTTGTGGGGCGTCCCCTTACGTCGTCACATTGTTCAAAAAAACCCAGTTTATCTGACTTCCATGTCCCGGTCAGTGAAACAGGCTTTCCCAACCTAGAGCATTGGTGTTCCACAGCTGGGTTAGCAAAGTGCTGACAATCCATGTCAGTCATTCGGCACCTTGGCTGTTTGAGAAGTGTGAAAGGAGCATTACTGCAGCAGTATAGTGGATCGGCGCTTTCCTGTCCCCCCAACGAATTTGCGTTGCGCAAAATTGGCTGCAGCAAAATTATACGCGCACCCGCTATTTTGAATGGCAGATATTAAATCGACTAATGGATTTTTTATTTTTGAAAAGAAAGGAGAATGTGCCCACGTGTCGGTTGTTCTCGAAAGTCTCAGTTCATTAAATCTGCTTTTAGAACTTCAAGTCACTCAGCTCCTTAAATACATATAGAGATTTAATTCTATTTATTTGACTATACGTTATTACATTTATTCAAACAATAATCATAGGTATTGGATTTTGGACAAATGAATATTAGGCATCTAAAAGTTATACGTACCAAATCCTAAATTTTGAACGATTAACTGAGAAGTTTTGATAGAGTAAATAAGGAGAAACTAGCAGGAGGGTCATTAACCAGAGGGCACAGATTTAAGATAATTGGCAAAAGAACCAGAGGGGAGATAAGATTTTTTTTTAAGGTAGGGGGTTGTGATCTGGAATACACTGACTGAAAGCAGGTTCAATAGTAACTTTCAAAAGGGAGTTATGTATATACTTGAAAAGGAAACATTTGCAGGGCCATGGGGAAAGGGCAGGGGACGAAATCGATAGCTCTTTCAAAGAACCATGGACTGAATGGCCTCCTTCTATGCTGTATGATTTTATGATTCTAACTGTATGGATAAGTCATTCAAATACAGTAAAGCCGAGTAATGCGTACTGCTTTTACTTTTTCTAGCTTTAGGATAGATACGTACGTACCATAGACATACTTACTAGACACTGCATGTATCTCAATAGTAACAAAAGCAGCAAACTCTGCACTCTGACTTGTATCGCTGACTCTGTGCTTTGTACAAATTTCAGTCACGCTATTAATTTCTATTTTTTAAAATGTCGGCTCATCAGTTACGCAGTATGGATGCTGAAAGAAAACACAATTAAACCAGTACATTGGATTTACTTTGATGATTTAATACCAATTCTGGACTGTTCCCTGTATAAGCAGAGCTTAAGGATCCTGTAGGTTAAACACCCACTCAGTTATCAGGTTTCTCATTGAGCTCCATGATCGGACTCTCACTGATTTGTCACTCGTGTATGGAAAATGTCAGAAAAGGAATGTTTAAAGAAGAGAATTGTTATACATTTTAAAGTGAATCAACTCTGACTGCATAAATATCAGAATACTTTTATTTTCCTTACTGAATACATTTAACACCCTGAAAGATTTATTGTACAAAAATGACTAAATGACACTGCCATGGCAGTAGGGTAAAAAAATGTCTTAACATTTTTACCTCACTAGGTTATACTAGGTCTATCGCTAAGACATAGTATCAACAATTTCGTCTTCCAAGTAAAATAAAACGTTCTGGGTAAATAAAAGATGCTTTTGGAAGTGGAATTCTGTCTTTTCTCAAGAAATTATGTATCTCTAAAAGGCATTTTTTTCTGAAGCGGTATCTTTTTCTGTTTACCCACTGTAGCTCATTCTGGACCATTTAATTTTTATCTTCATATTTTACATCACACCAAAGTAAAAATCACATAAGATGTTATTCTTATAATGTAAACTATCTATTTTAATGTGTCTTTCTGAAGCAAAAAAAACCTCTGAATCTTTGTACTATGATATTTGCTAAGACTTTGAAATCTGGCACTTGATTTCTGAAGTGTAACCATGCTTTCCAATTCAAAGTAGATTTAATGATCTAAGGCTGAAACATTTTAAATCATGCTAGGATTTTGACAAGCCAGCAAAGGAAACAAATTTGACAAGTTCATTAGAAGAACTCAAAACCAAGCTGGTCAAAGAACCCATTGGCCCTCTCGATTGTGCTTTCTCTCGACCAGTCCTATTGCCTGTACCTTGCCATGTTTCACAAAATATGTTCAGATGAAGAAGACCAAATTTAGCCATGGTGATTGATGAATCAACTAACACCCCTACATCTCCTCCATTCAGATCTTCACATACTTCATCCCACTATCTCAATTTTGGCTTCCACATGATCTTAGTCCAGTGGAGTCTTATTCCATTACTGTCTAATAGTACCAGATAGCACATAGGCAGTCTTCTTGCTGTAACATAGTTTGTTACTGCACAAAGGCTGCTCCTTTACATTACTTTAGTATTGCTTACTCTGCCCTGCATAAACATCCACTCTATTATAAACTAGTATATGGAGCATAAATGAGTTTGGGTTTGCCTCAAATTGTTAACCTACAGCTAGTAAATCATTATGCTTCTTCATGACCACCTCATAGCGACCTTGTTTGTAATCATCTCACAAATTCAGGATAACATTGGGAATATCATGCTATGCTTTTGCAGTTTTATGAAAACACCATTATGACATCTTTCTCAAATGTCTAATGCAACAGGGATGTTTGACACCATTCAGTCACTATCAGATTATCTGATGTTTCATTATCACAAATCCAATTCAAGACATCAAATTCATGACTAGACTAAGGTCTGATTAAGTTCACTTCCAATCTTGTCAACAGCTCAAATTCTAACTATTTTTCCTCTTTATTTTGCTTTTAATTTTTTTGTTAATCCATTTAGGGTCACACTGTCTAGCCTGAGCTTGCTCATTTTAGATATGTATTTGTCCTTCATAATCCAGCATTATTCTTTTAAAGGTTTTCCATTTGTCTTCCACTGAAATATCAGATTGACTAGCTGTAGGGTAACAACTTGAGGCAAACCCAAACTCATTTATGTTCCATATACTAGTTTATAATAGAGTGGATGTTTATGCAGAACAGAGTAAGCAATACTAAAGTAATGTAAAGGAGCAGCCTTCGTGCAGTAACAAACTATGTTTTGACAAACATCCTCTTCCAATCCATTTGTCTTAATTCTTCCCTCATTTTGTTGAATTTAGCCTTTATAAAGTTATACACCTGGCTCCTGGTCTTTAGTATAATGGGGTCCCAGTTTATGTTAAACTTGATCATTCTGTGGACACTGTCCTCCAGGGGTGCTATTCTTTCTGGGTCATGTACAAATTACAGAAAGTTCAAGATGAATACTGACTCTTATGGTTTCCCTTATGCACAGAGTCATGAAGCAGTCATGCATTACATATACCAACTCTGACTCTAGAACCACTTGGGTTTTCCCAATCTATATTGGGTTGATTAAAGTCTCCTATTACAATAACTTTCCTGTTCTCACTCATCCTTCTTATCTGTTCATATAGCAAACTGCCCTCTTTCTTGTGTTGAGTTGGTGATCTGTAGCATACCCTACTGTTAGCTTTGATTTATTCACAATAGAGATTTCTAATCAGAATAGTTATTTCTGTGGTTGACCCCCTCACACTAGATCAACTTCATTATCCTCCCAGTTATCCTGACATATATGGCTACACCACCTCTTTTTCTGTCCTTTCTGAACATTGTAAATGCTGAGTATTTGGCCATGTTTCTGATATTCCCATCTACAGTCACAACTGCCTCCAGTTCTGTCACTAACCCTAACCCTAGATTTGCCTTCTTTCATGTTTCTCAGTGTCAGCTTTTCCCTGTGCTCTTGTACATGTTGAGAACCTTCTACCTTACAATCCATTTTATCTGGGATCTGGTCACCTCCCAGAACCACCCCTCCCCCCAACTATCTAGTTTAAATGATTTCCAATTGCTGCCTCAGTGTTTCTATTTGATTAAGTAGCCTGACTCCACTGTACCAGTTATTTTTGTTATCGTAATGTTCTCAGTTATTTATGAAGGTAGCATTGTTATTTTGACACCAGGTTGTCAGTCTTTTATTTACATCCTTAAATTTATTATCAAACACCCCTCCTTTCTCAAATCCAGGAGGTATACCAGGGAACTTTCCTTTGTATCCCTTATCTTTGAGCATTAAAGCAATCTATGTGTATGTGCCTTTTAAGGCCCCCGTATTATTTCTCCCTACATGAACAATCGCATAGGGCTTGGTCCTGATCCCATCAATATCCCCTCTGACCCTTTCTTGATGAGTACTGCTTTAAATCCAGGTAGGCAGCTCATCCTGTTGGCCTTCCATTTCTGGCACGCTATTTTGCTGAACACAGAATCCCCTAAAACCACAGTCTCTCTGTGACCTACAGAATGCATCTTTGTCCAAGCTGTCACCTCCATTATTCTAACTGACTCTTCCTCCGGGGCCTTGTTACCTTCTGTGACATTGGGCAGTGCCTGCTATCTATTCATTAGTAGGATCTCATGAGTATCTTTGCAGGCTTTTTTTGCCATTCTTGCTTTTTTTCCCACCCTTAATCCATCCAATATCTCCATTATCTTGGTTTTCCTCTGCATTAGTCACCATATGTTTACAACCCTGTCCCTGGTTATATTGGCTTCCAACCCTACTCTGTGAAGGTACTCTCTCATGGTTTACTGTTTACCTAGCCATCTCACTGACCCATGGTTACTCACTTACCAAATCTAGAACTATCCACTCACTCTTAAAAGTGCCCTCACTACTATCTGCCTTTGTACATTCCTGTACCTTGCTCTCTAAACCCTTTCTTTAAGCTTACTTATCAACAGACAGTTATCACATCTCATTATCTTTTTAAATTCACCTTTCTCATTTGTGAACATTCTACAACAAAGACACTTCATAACCTTTATCTTAATTTTCCTTCTGTCAGATACAGCCCTTACAGTCTTATTTTTCCCATTTTTTTTAGTTTTACTTTATCATCTCTGATATTTCTCTTTCTGGTTTTGTTGCTTCCTGGTTTCCCCTTTTGATTCTTGCTTCTTCTATGTATCATTTTCAACAGTGGCTGATCTCAGTGGACTCCTTTAGTAGCTTTTATATAATGGTGATCTCTTATAGATTAGCACCTCTCCCCTATTAGCATCAATTTATTTATTCAGCTGTTGTCCTTTTAAGAAAACAATCCTTACATCCCTTTGTTCACCTGAGCTCTGTAACTGCACGCTGTTCTCAAAGCATAGTACACTCTCACAGTGAGGTATTTTACTGTTTGCCCCAACCCCTTGTAAATTTCTTGCTGATATTGATTGCTGCAATTAGAGAGTATCAGATTCTCCTAGATCCAGGGATTTTCAGCGTCTGTGCACCTGGATGCCGTTAGATTCATTTTATAGTTGCAGGATCCCTTCAGAGGAGCGCCCACTACATTGGTCTCAACAGCCATGTTGCCAGCCTTCCCTGATGTGAGTAAAACAAGACCTTGTGAGACAAATCCAGCTTCAACTGAAGCTTTCATTAGCTCAAGCAACTAAGTTTAAGAAATGTTGCTCTATTTGTGGAATCTGATTCATGAAGCCAAACTCTTCTGTTTGGATGGTAGTCATTACAGGTTGAGAGTATGGACTCTATCTTGGTTTCGAGGTTGCGGCGTCTGCTGTTTGGAGTCAGAGTTGCTCAATGTACGCATTCTCATAATTTCTCTTTACCTTACATGTTAAACAATATGAGACAGAAGTAATGCAGCCGACCATGTGCAAAACCAAATGTATGCAATGTTGAGACATCAATAAAATGCTCTGTTCCATTCACTGCTTTGAAAGGGTTCGCTGCTGAAAGGAAAGTCAGATGCTTGTAGGAGCCAAGCAGTAAGTGTGATGGGCTCCAGAATGTCTGGTTGCTAATTCTGGAACCAAAGCTGGTATCTATTTGGCTCCTGTCATGGTCCTTTTTTGGCTACAGATGATACTTTCCTTTATTTATTGTTTCAATGATCTTATCCTGATTTTTCCCTTATGTTTCCTCTACACTTGACCCTTGGCACAATGCAGCAATGCATACTTCTGCAGGTTTCCCCACAGTTACTATCATTGCCCCCGGATCCATATTAGTTAATAGCAGGCATATTTTCTCCCTATCTCTATCACAATGTAGCACTTCATCACCATCCAGCTAATAGCCCTGGCAGAAAACCAACAAAATTTGTGGGTGACTGACTGCTGATGACAGTTAAGGTTAGCCCTCTGCATTCTGCCACCAGTTCTGACAAACAATCCTGTTTCAAATTACTTCCTTTGTTATAAAGCATGAGATTTTGACAAATTTATATGTAAAGCTTTTGCACAAATTACATTTCAATATACACACCCTCCGTGCACAATTTAAAGCAATTAAATTCTAAATAAATACCTAGCCCTTGGTAATGTTGCTACTTATAGTCAATTGGATGTATTGAAAGGAAATAAGTAAATAATAGTCAGCATGGTGGCAGTAACTATTGATTCTCTTATTGTGCATGTTCCATTTCATTAATAACAATAAAGCATGTACTCTTGTACTCATTACTGTATTTAATTATAGAGGTCACTTTTGTTTAGAAAATTTTTTTTAAAGTAAAAATAAAATTGACAATATTCTTCATTTTACTGACTTTATTGACTTGGGAATGTTGTCAAAAAACATGTTCACAGATATGAAGTGCCCCATGCAGTACCCAGATTAGTGATGCAAAGTGTCTCTAACTGAGCTACTTTCATCTGTTTGAATATCACAGTCAACGGCCAAATCAACAATTCCCCCGAAGGTGAAAGAAAATGTGAAATAAACCTAGTCTGTTCCACAGATTCCTGTCTAATTTAATGGTGTATGATCTATGATGCACTATCTAACTGAGAAATTCACAGCTGCACTCATCACAGTGTTAATCCGTGCTTGACCGTGACATCGATCTACGGGATTGTTTTGACATGTTCATCAATAATGCCTAGAAAAATTGCAGAAATTATTAGGTTGCAGTGTGCTGCCATCTAGTGTTTAAAATCAGAATTAAATCAACAATTGTCCCTTCTCATTGCACATTATTAAAGCCTAAGGATTCATGCTCTGGTTTTAAACATTTATTTCAACACTGTGTTGTTAATCATAAAGGAAAAACACACAGAATTTTAATAATCCAAACATTTCTATCATTAAATATTCACTATGATTTGTCTCAGCCTTGGCTCAGTAGTAGCACTCTTGTCTCTGAATCAGAAGGTTGTAGGTTCAAGTCTCACTCCAGAGACAGAGTACATAATCTATGCTGACACTTCAGTGCAGTTCTGAGGGAGTGCTGCATTGTTGGAAGTGCAATCTTTTGGATGAGACATTAAATCGAGGCTCCATCTACCCTCTCAGGTGGATGTAAAAGATCCCATGGCACTATTTCAAAGAAGAGCAGGGGAGTTCTCCCTGATGTCCTGGCCTTTGTCCCTCAACCAACATCACTAAAATAAATTATCTGGTAATTATCTCATTGCTGTTTGAGGGACCTTGCTGTGCGCAAAAAGGCTGCTGTGTTTCCCTACATTACAACAGTGAATACACTTTGACTTAATGCAGAGGCATTGAGTGAAGGATGGCAGGTCTTGGGGACCCTCTGGAAAAGTTAATGTCAACTAGATTGCAAAGTATTCAGGATAGCATCTTGGAAGGACTAAAGGATATTCAGTTGACTCTCTGATTCTGTTAAGTCCATTCTCCCATTGATCACTGATAGCCAGAATGATCCTCCCAGTACCAGTGGAGAAATTGGTGTGCGTGCCTCTGAGCTATGTCATCATCAGGCTCCATGGCATCCTCTGGACATCTACTATTTGTCCTTTACTCATTGCGAAGTTGTAAAGCTCAAAACATGCTACCACAATTTACGAGACAGGAGCAGCAGGTATCTCTCACTATCCAGCAGTCATCTTGCCCCTTGCTCTGCTGTTAAAATAGACCTGAAACACTGGACTGGTGAAGTATAAAAGATTCATCACAGTTCCCAGAATATCATGAATTTACATGCAAGGAGCCGTGTCTGTCATCACAAATATGTTGCACATGAATTTAAAATTCTCAACATTTTGTTCAAATGCTTCCATGCCCTTCCCTTCCCTACCTCTGTAAGCTCCTTCAGTCCAACAATCCCCTCTCCACACTTTCCATTCTTCTGACTCCAGCCTCTTATGCATTGACCTCTCCCTTTGCCCCAATTTTGGTAGCCATGCCTTCAGCCATCTAGGTCCCTTTCTCTGAAATTCCCTCCCTAAATCCCTCCTCCTTTCCACTTCTCTCTCCTCCTTTAAGACCCTCCTTAAAACTCTCTCTGACCAAGCTTTTGGTCATCCCTCCTAATATTTCCTTATTTGGCATGGCTGTCCATTTTCCTTATACTCTGTGAAGCATCTTGGTATGATTTTTTACATTAAAAATGTTATATAAGATGCAGATTTTAAAAGTTTTTTAAGTCAACAGTGCCTATTGTTGCAAATCTCCATTATTTAAGAAAGGAGGGAATGATAAACCAGGAAACTACAAACCTGTCAGTTTAACATCAGTCATGGGGAAGGTACTGGAATCTATCATCAGGGACAGAGTGACTGATCATTTGGACAAGTGTGAGCTAATCAAAGAGCGTCAGCATGGATTTGCGAAGGGTAGGTCATGTCTGACTGATTTAGTTGAATATTTTGAGGAGGTCACTAACATAATGGACAGGGGAGTGCCTATGGAAGCTGTCTATATGGACATCCCGAAGACATTTGATAAGGTTATAAGAGATTATTAGCAAAAATAAAAGCACACAGAATTGAAGATAACCTTGTGACATGGGTTAATAATTGGCTGAGAGGTAGGAAACAGACAGTAGGGATAAAGAGAATGTACTGTAATTGGTGGGATGTGACAAGTGATGTTCCCCATGGATTTGTATTGGGCCCTCAGCTTTTCACCATGTATATCAATGATTTGGACAAAGGAATAGAGAGCACTATATCCAAGTTTGCAGATGACACTAAGGTAGGAGGCACAGTAAGTTGTGTAGATGGAAGACAGAAGTTACAAAGGGACATAGACAGACTAAGTGAGTGGGCAAAACTGTGTCAAATGGAGTTCAACAAAAGGAAGTGTAAGGTCATCGACTTTAGATCCGATAAATAGAAATCAGAATATTTTCTTAATGGTGAGAGGAGGAAAAGGATTTGGGTGTCAGAGTACATTAATCACTAAAAGCTGGTGCACAGGTACAAAAAGTAATCGAAATGGCTAATGGAATGTTGGTCTTTATCTCAAGGTATTGGAATTCAAAAGTGAGGAATTGATGCTTCAGTTGTACAGAGCCTTGGTCAGGCTCCATTTGGAGTACTGCATTCAATTTTGGGCACGGCACCTCAGGATGGATATATTGGCCTTGAAGACGGTACAGCACAGGTACACCAAAATGATACCTGGGCTTTAATAATTAAGTTATGAGGACAGAAATTTGGCTTGTATTCTGGTGGAGTTTCGAAGGTTGAGGGGTGATCTAATTGAGGTGATTAAAATGAAAAAAGGATTCGATAGGGTAGATACAGAGAAGTTATTTCCTCTGGTGTGGGAAACCAGAACAAGAGGGCACAATCTTAAAATTAGAGCTATGACAATCAAGAATGAAATCAGGAAGCATTTGTCACACACAAGGTAGACAAACTCTAAAATTCTCTCCCCCAAAAGGCTGTGGATGCTGGTGCAGTGGAATTTTTCAAGACTGAGATTGACAGACTTTTATTGGGTAAGAATATCAAGAGATATGGATCAAAGGCAGGTAATGGATTTGATGTACAAATAAGCCATAATCTAATTGAATGGCGAAACAGCCTCGGGGGCTGTTCATCGTATGTTCATTCTGTATTCACAAGGGGGCTATGGAGCAATAAATTCTATTTCCATACCATCCATGTAGAAAGAGGCAATGTGTGTGTACCATGGCATTTCTACAGATGCCTGAAAATGTCCCAGATCTGCTGGATCTATTCTGCCATCTCCTCCCATCTGCCTTGCATAGCCACCTTTGCAGGACATTAACCCTGTGCCCCCAAAAGAACCATTCTCCTTTTCTGCACCTCCTGCAGCAGGACTTCCAGAGGTTCATCACTGAAAGGAGCAGTTTTGTCCATGTTGCTGCTTGCAGCCATTCTCCCAGAGAATGAATGACGGTTTGGTATGAAAGTGTCCTTCTCCTTTAAGGATGAGCATCATCACCTTAAATGTTGCTGACTGGTCAGATTTTTGACTAGCGGTCAGTCAGCCTATAAGCATGACTCTCTTTGTATGTTTTCCATGCACAGGGAGCCTAGGCAAAAGAAAAAAGAAAGATTTGCCCTTATATAGCACCTTTCATGGCCTCAGGACATTCCAAAGCGCTCTACAGCCAATTGAAGGATGGGCCTTACACTCGGTGCAGTCAACCCCACATAACTGGTGTAGGTACCCTACAGACACATGCAGTCTCAATTTTCCAGGAATGCAAAATCAAAGCTAAAATGCATTCTTGGAGCTCAGATACATTGGCCCAGGTTTTGCTGTAGCAGGACATCTAATGGCATCTGCCGTTAATTAGGCTTTGTCCTTGCACGTTTAGGTTTTTACATTTTTTGCGTAGCAAGTTGCTGAAAGTGTGAGCTGATAACATCTCAGCAAGGGAAACAGGGCATCTGGGACCTGAGTGAACAGGGCAAGCAACTGTGTATCTCCTTAATCAATCAGATTGAAGGATTGAGAAATAAACAGCATAAGGACCGAGAAGGAAGTGTAAATTAGAGTGGGTGAATTCAATGTCAAATCAGGTACAGAAAGAAAAATAAAGAGAGGGAAAGAAAAATTGGATTAAGAGAAAGAGAAAAAAGAGAAAGGACACTGTAATAGTTAATTTTCAGTGCCAGAGAGTTTGATTGGCAGTAATTAACAATTATCAAGTCATTAAAAGGGTATTTACACTTGAAATGACAAGACTTAACTTTCTATAGTGTGCTTAGTTCATATCCATCGCACAAATGCAGCAAGTTCATGCCATTCAATGCATTTCAATGGTGAGACAGACAGCAAAATTCTGTTTTTGCGAAGCTAAAGGTGGAGTGAAGCAACTCGAACAGCAACTTTTGGGTATTGGCATTTAACCACGCATCTGCCCCTCACCTGAAGTTGCTGTACCATTTACGCTTAAATAATGGCAAGTGCCATTAGCCTCACCGTTACTTTGACAGCAAAATTTGGACCATTAAGATGTGTTACAACAATGCACAACTGAGAAGCTACTTAGAAAAACACCTGCAATAGTGGTGCTGAATCATTCACTAACCTTTCTAATTGGTACACAAGCACTATAGGTACTGCTCACTGCTGATAGAGGGAGTAAGATGTAGAAAGACCTAAATTATTTATGGGGCCCTTCAGATTACTGTGGATAGTATGGGAAAATGCCTTATATGAGTTGGAAGCAGGGCATAAGCATCAAATTTACAATTGTGCCAATTCTTCCAAATGCTCCCACACTTCTTTCAACTGCTATCACATGTAGGTCATCTATTGGGCTTGGCCCTTAGAAAATTTTGAAATTTATGTTAAGGATTGTGTATTCTGATTAATTTTAGAACACTCTCTTTGCTTCACAGTTGATGGATTGTAAATCTAAAAAAAATTGTGAAAAAAATAAAGACTCGCACCTTTCATGACGTCCCAAAGCATTTTACAACCAACAAAGTACTTTTGAAGTATAGTCACTGTTGTAATTGCAGCAGCCAAATTGCACACAGCAAGGTCCCACAAACAGCAATGAGATAATGACCTGTTGAAACAAATCTGTTTAGTGATGTTGGTTAAGAGACATATATTGGCTCAAACACCAGGGAGAACTCCACTGCTCTTCTTTGAATAGTGTCTTGGGAGCTTCTATATCCACCTCACCAGGCAGATAGGCATTGGTTTAACTGCACATCAGAAAGACAGCACCTCCAACAATACAGTGCTCCTTCAGTACTGCACAAGTATCAGCCTAGATTATGTACTCAAGTCTCCAGAGTAGGAATTGAACCCACAACCTTCTGACACAGAGGCAAGCGTGCTACCACTGAGCCATGGCTGAGACATTAAATTGTGAGTCAATTTACATGAGATTGCCTGATCCTAGGTGCTATAGTGACCAACCAGCAATAGTACAGAAGGGGGCACTTTTCTCAATGGACTGAAAATGGGCATGGGCATAAGATATTGATTAATATGAAATCAAATACTGAATTCATTGCAAATTTGCTTGAATGATGAAAAATATTGGGCTGAATTTTGCTGAGTGGCAAACAAATGGCACCAGCAGTTTGGTAGACTTGCACTTGCCCATAAACTTTCTATGGGGTTTTGCATGGCAAGTTCCTATCAATGGGAGAGCCAAATGGCGTGGTGTCCTCTACTGGGCATCTGGGCCCTTTGTGAACAGGACAAGCAACTGGATAGTTCCTTAACCAATCAGATTGGAGAATCATCAATGACCAGCTCAGAATCTGAACCAGGAATTGTAAATTAGAATAGTGAATTCCATGTCAAATCAGATACAGAAAGCAAAATAAAGAGAGGGAAAAATATTGGATTAAGAGACAGAGATAAAAGAGACAGAAAGAAAAAGTAATAAAAAAAGTATTTTTTTTAAATGTCCAACTATAATTAAAAGCTGAAGGAATGAGACTCCATGCTTGTAAGAGTTAATTTTCAGTGCCAGTGAGGTTTTTTTGGCAGTAATTAAGACATACCATGCCAGTAAAAGGGTACTTACACTGGAATGGACAAGCCCTAACTTTTTTTGGCGAGTTTGGTCGGTATCTTATGAGGTAAGTACAGGAACTTTATGCCTTTCAATGTATTTGAATGGTGAGTCAGACAGTGAGATGCCGTTTTTTGGGCAACTTATGGACAAGTAGGATATCACAGCCAGCAACTTCTAGAGTTCTTCGCTTAACTGCGCATGTGCAGTCGCCGGATTGGCACATAAATATTATTTTTAAGGAAAAATACTGTTCATGTGGTTTTTACTTTATGACCAGTAGATGGCGCACAGCTCTAGAAAATAAAGTAGCATTGGAAGCCAAATCCTGTGCATCTCTGGTTTCCTTTACCTCAATCAGTTATCATTTAGGGTGATGAAATAAACATAATACGTACGGATAGATTAAAAATATTATATCGCTTTTACATAAAATCCTATTCTACATCCCTTAAATCCGGAATACAAACTAAGATTCAGAAAAATAACTGACTAGTATATTGTGGGCAGTTTTAAGTGGATATTAATGAGTAAACACTAGCGTTATTCCACTGGTTGTGTTTTGGTGGCACTGTAGCCTCACAAATCACACTGGAAATCTTGCAGACCGAAATAACAAAGAACGTCAGCGCGAACACCACCAAACAGCAGATAATTTTTATGAATAGAGTGTGCGATGCCCAATCACGTGAAACGGACCACTCATCCATCCAGACTGGGCATGGAAAGCACCAAACTCACTACTGTACATTAATTAATATCACAATCGGTCTGTTAGAAAACGACCGCAGTCACTTCACCACAGAAAGTGTCTCTAAGTGAAAACCAAATCATTTTCACTAACGTTTATTCCCAATGACCTAAATTCTCCAATTGCAATATGTAAACATTATTTAAAAACCCAGACGCCTATTGTTTCGTTCATTGATTCCCCTCTTCAAACTTACTGAAGAAGCACTTGAATTATATAGGAGTCACTTCGAAGTGTTTCTTTTTTACAGTGCACTGCATGCACAGGTTTGGCCTGAGATCACATTTTGAACCGTTGTTTATTATCTTAATGCTCATTTCCCATTAATTTCATCCTCCGGGAGATTTAAGAACGATTAGGCTGACCTCGCTCTTAAAAGTGCATATTTCGATATTTTTATCCTCTGCAGCCCCAGAGTGTAATTTTACAAATCAGTGTTAGGAAAACGAATGTCCTGTCATACCTTACCCCGCCCGAACCTAAAAGTGGCCCTAAATATTTGTGGACGATCAACTATACTATCTATAGCTTTAGCAACACTTGCAATAAATCTTAGAATTAGTGCTTACGGTTGTTCTGCCTAGGCTCGTCCCTTGCTTCTTGGAGTACGGGGCGTGGGGGGTGGGGGTGCTACGAGTATTAATTTAACATATATCTCTATTAATTACACCTGATTGCAGAAAAGAGAAGACCTCTAGATCAACATTTTTAAAAATGTTATAAATTCTAAAACGTAATGGATACCGACGGCCTAATTACAGAAGTGTCAATAGGAGGTAAAGTGCGGCGCTTTCATTTCTTGTTTTGCAAGTGTCCCTTAGAAAATAATCAGGACAAGAGGACACTTCAGATGTGTCCTATTGGTTCACGAGGTTGCAATAAGTAACGGAGTAGGTTGAGTGAGGTCTGATTTTAAAGTCCAACCACTGCATGCCATCAAAAGGGATAAAGTTAGCACTGAAGTAATTGAGGTCAAACAGTCTAAAATGTTTGAATAATTATGTAATCTATCCCTAGCATTCAGACACCTAGACGGAAAATCCTGGATTTTTGTTAATAGTGGGTAGGAATGCATTTGTGCGCGGGTTCTCCCACTTCAGATGCTAAATGGGTGGACATATGGCTCATCTCCATCTTACAGGCGCTTCTGTAAAAAGTGCTTCCAAAGATGCCGATTGTGTGACAAATCACGTTCCAGCATGAACCACGCATAAAGGCTGTAAGATTTTGGATCATTACCTCCAGACAACGGCTTTATCAGACTGAAAGGGAGTTTGCAGGATCGCCTGCTCACGGACTGACCTCCACTTCTCAATTTCCCTATTGTTTGTGTAATGCAAGTTATTGCACTTCTAAACCATATGGTTAATTTGAACCTCTAAGGTGATGCCGTGTGGAGAAAAAAACACACAAGCATTTTAATAGCTAGTTAGGTAAGTCCCCCTAGATACCTAAAAGTGCTTTTTTTCAAATAGCTTGTTCCTTATTTTCTAATTTTTGAATAAAAATCGACATAATTCCAACACAATGCAAGTCCTGCAACTGATATATGACGGCTAAACCATGGAGCCACCAACAGATCAAGGATTGCAAATCATTAAAATCTACTGAGCCGGTCAAGTCTTTTCAAACGTTTAAAAACAGAACCCGTGAAACCATAGATCCTAGAGACAAAACTACAAAAGAATTGGTTTCCATAGCTGTTGTAAGCATGAGCGTCCTGTTTTTTTTCGACTAAGATGAAGGGGAGCCCTCATAGTGTCGAGCGCCCTATACTTGCACAATTGGGCCACTGAAGTAAGGAATTAATTACCATTCAGGAGTAATGGTCCTATTCTGTCTCGGCTGGGTTGTATTTATAACGGCAGTATAAATAACAAAAAACAACTCTTGTGGCTGTGGCGCTTCTACACGCCAAAGGAAGGATTAGGCTACGGATTAACATTTTAAACTCAACCAGACTTTCTGACTCAGAGATTCTAGGGCAGTAATCGCATTACGGCCTTGGATTAATGATTACGTACTCCAAAATTAAATTTTAAAATCAAATTGGTTAAACTTGCTTGTGTCTTTCATGGAGTTTCAAAGGGGTTTCTAGTAGACTTGAACGTCGGTTATATTAAAGGCTGTGATAAGACTGAGCAATTCTTTTATTCCAGTGTTAGTTATTTTAATTCCTGGTAATTTATCCCTTATTAAAGTTCCCTTAAGAAATGGGGTGACAAGAATCAAGCACCTGCCATGTAAATTTCTCCAGTTCGGCCATGGCCTCAGACATACCCCATTAAAAGCTTCACTGAGTTTGTGTCTCTAAGTGTGCTAATGGTGTGTATGGTGATGTGTTTGTGTCTAACAAGTGTATGCGTAGCTTTGCGTATCTCTATAAATGATGGTACATATTTGTCTGTGTGTTGTGTGTATTTGTATGCTTGTTTCTATATTAGATTGTCTATGAATCTGTGTTTTGTGTATCTGTGCAATTGTGTGTGTGTTTGTGTCGTGTGCACGCGTCTGTGTTTCTCTCTGTATCTATCAATTTTATATGTTTGTGTGTTTCTGTATTTTGTGAGTGCGTGTAACGCTTTTCTTTAAACAGAGTCAGTCTAATTGGTGCACGGTCTTCGAATCCACAAATCTGCACATGCGGGTTTAATAATCCCTTTGTAACTAGACTATGGTCAAGATGAGGAACATTTAAGATATCTACACTTTAGCAATTTATCCCAGTGGTCAATAAACTTTGATCCAAGATCGCTGGCACATTGCTACCTGCGATTCACAAATGTATATTTTCTGAAATATTCGTTTCCAGCAAATTCAAAAACAAAGCAATGTGAAACGTAGAGCTTTAAAAACGGTATTCCTGACGTATTTTAATTAGAGTATGCGGAATATTTCAATAGTTTAACCAATAATTGTAGCAATTTGTCTACCTGTAAAACTAATAGAGTGTTAATCATTTTATTTTTTAGAATTTGATGAATATTAAGACATGATGAATCGAATGCTCCATTCTCGCTGTGCTCTTTGGGAATTATAATATTTGCAAAAAATAATGGATTCGAGACTCCGATTCTCCGAAGAGTGAACTTTCGCGCAGCTCGCAGACATCATTTGTATTTGTGGTCAGGCTATTTTCAACTACACACTTATCCCCCCTCCTCCCGCTCCCCCCCCCCCCCCCCCCATAAAATGACGGCGCCTAGTTGTTCAATATGCTGACCTCGAGGTATCTCACAAATTGCAGACATTAAAGAATTTTAAAGTTTGTACTTCGTTTCCTTTATGTTTTACGGGGGTGGGGGCGGGCGGGGGGGGGGGGGTGGTAATGTGCATTCGCATTTCGTATAGCTAATCCCATTAGCAAGTCTCCCTGGTAACTCCTGTGAACTGAATACTTGGGAGTATCGTGGGCACACAAATTTGGAATCCAGAAAAAAAGCATGAATTGATTCATTTTAAAAGTGAATTCAGCGCCTTTCTCCTATTCCATAGTAATTCCAAACAGTCTAGATCGTTAATGTTTAAAATCGCTCCACGGAGCTCTGCAAGCGTCCATTTCCAAACAAGCCGTGTCAAAACAATTAGAAGTCAGCAATCATACGCCTATCTCCTTGGTATCGTGAGCAATTTAGACAATATACATGACGAAAATTATAATTTCAGGAGAGCCGGTGTCCGCAAGAGTGCATGGAAGTAGTTTTCAACTAGTTTATTCACAACACTCAAAAGTATAATACAGTGTTCGTCAAGTTGTATTTAAAAACTCAGGTGTTTATCAGTGCCACTGTTGTATTTGCCCTGTGCACTTCAATAAGCATCCTTTCCAGAAATGCTAATAAACCGAGGAGCGCTCTTAAAGTACACGTTGCTATTTTAGGAATAAAACTAGTTTAAATTGGATTGAAAGCCTCTACTATAAACGGTAAACTATATGCTGCTCGTAAACGAAGTGCATTTTCTCCCATAACTTAGCATGATAATAATCGGGTTCAAAAACTGTTTTGATCCCGAGCAGCTCCCCTAAAGTCTAAAGCCGAGCTGAAAGCGAGTGTGAACGTGTACAATAAAAGCCTACACATTGTGGAAGCAGTAGCCCCCTTCACGCTGCGAGTGCTTGAACTAAAGAAAAAAAAATAATGTCATTGGACTGTAACAAGCAGAAAGAATAGAGAAAACAATGGGTTTAGAAAGAGGTTTGGATAGACGACACGAAGAGTAAGACTGAAAGGAGACAGACTGCAGAAAAGAACAATGCACGTGCTAATCGCTTTGATATATTGGACTCGCCCCGGGACCAAAAACATTGTGTAATTATTTATAAATGACTTTTCCACTCATAGAAATAATATAACAGAATAGAAAGAAACTGCAGGTTCCACGGTAAACTATTTTTAAGTAGCAGAGCCCGGGAGAAGTTGGATGTTCTAAATAAAATAATTAATGGCTTATTCCACAGCTGTCAGAATAAAGCATACATCAATGTGTCGTTGACTTTAGTCTATCCCTTGGCCCTGTGTACAAACTTCTATCCACTTGTTAGTACTTTGTAGCAAGGGATGTACCTTCAGAAAATACCCGGAATTTCTTTGTCATATTCGAACATGGCAAAATGCACATTTACAAGTAAAACTATTGATAGTTGCCCGTGTCCCTGCATCTCAATCTGTGCTTCTGTCCTTTTCGTTCTGAATCTGATACGTTCTGTCTCTCTCTGAATCTGACCCCGTCTCTCAATCTTTCCCTCTTTCTCAATTTCTTTATAGAAATCATTTCCCAATGAATCTGAAATGTATAGTTTAATTTAAAGAGACGAAAACATATTCCAAAATGTGTTCAATTACCCCACGAACTAAGTATTCAGTGTTCGACATATAAAGGTTTGCTGTGATTTACAGACTGTTGTGTCTTCCATCTCTTCACATTAATATTTTATGGCTGTGAATCCAGATCGAGATGAAGTCGCGTGGGAAAGGTTTAATATTGGAAACGTTTCAATCTTAAACATCCCCTAAAATAAATAAATATCTGAGCATATTGTTTTTCACGCACTTTCAAACACTCGACAAAAATATTTTGCTTCAGCGAAGACCAAGGATTTAGCTTCGCAGAACATTACAAATAAAACATCGGAGTTTTTATTTTATAAAGTAAACAAGTTTCACCTCTTGTTGATATCCACGGGTACAAAGGTAAAATATTTTTTTTCTCAAATGTCTTCAAGAAGTTGGTCCTTGGAGAGTTATACCTATGTGTGATGCATATACCTGTCCTGTTGTACAACTAAGCTCATTCGACCTCAACATCTAAAGGAAAACTGCAACTAAAATCTAAATCAGTATTGAGAGCCGATATGATGAAATTATGAAGTTTACTGTGCTAATAAAAGTCTGTGAATTCCTTTATTCGTTCTATTAGGTGCTAATTTAAGAGTTTGTTCTATACGAAATGATTCTAACTCTTAATTTCATTAAACGCTCGTGGTGCTTCAATGAGGTTATCTGATCCTGTTACTGCGGACGATGGGCGTGCTATCACACTGAGTTTGTTATAACTCTTTGTTTAATTATTCCTAGAAAAATTAAAGAATCTCCCCTCCCCCCCCCCCCCCCCCCGACAAAAGGAACGATCCACTTGGTTTTATCAAATATATTCTATATATTCTGGACATTTCAGTAGATGTGCATCATAGAAGGTTGAGTTTTTACAGGAAAACTGGGTTTTAAAAACACAAATTGAGTCATTCTTGAGCAGTCAGTTAGTAAATTGGTGGTCGCGTGCACAACTTGTGAGGTTGTTTCCTGGCACAATACAGCTCGTTTTAACAGAAACCTTAGACTGTGAAACAGACGCCAAGCTATAAAGTACTAGCGAACCATCTCTGGTAGAACAACCTTTCCAACTGTTATAACTAACCAACATTTTATTAAATCGCACTTTGGGCACTGGCTTCACACAGTAACACAATGGGAGAGATAATTATCTAAATTCTTCGTTGCCGTGATGACCAAATTGAAATGTTGAGACCCATGAGAGACGACTGATTTCTTTATTTGTACTTTGACTGATTGAAAGGTTTGGTTTATCATTGATCCAAACACGCTATACTTGGAGACTGTGGACTGAAATTGGAGTGTGGACACTGAGGCCATGGACAGTGTGATCTGACTGTGTATGTAGACATATATATGTTCACTGTGGAAAATGCGGTCTGCGCCGAAAATGAGCTTTGAGACTAGTTTGGATTTGAAAGTTGTGTGAGGGTGACAAGGCTTGGTTTGAGTTCAGGAAATCCGGACTGAAAACTGAAATTTGCTTGAAATACACCGCAAGTCTGTCAACGACGGAAAGAGAAAAGATGGGTTAACTTTTAGGGCGCAGATCTTGCACTGAAAAAATGAAGTTTGAAATTGACTAGAGAGCGAGGTCTACAATAACATCTGTAAACAATTTTACAACACCAAGTTATAGTCCAGCAATTTTATTTTAAATTCACAAGCTTTCGGAGGCTTCCTCCTTCCTCAGGTAAATGAGGAAGGAGGAAGCCTCCGAAAGCTTGTGAATTTAAAATAAAATTGCTGGACTATAACTTGGTGTTGTAAAATTGTTTACAATTGTCAACCCCAGTCCATCACCGGCATCTCCACATCATTACAATAACATCAGGCGCTGGAGGGGGGAAAGCACCAACTCCAACTCAGGTGTGAAGTTCACCTGCACTAACCTTGCACGATACAGGTAAATCCTAACTTAATGCTTGTAAAAGCATAGTCGCCACATGCCATCTTTTTTTTATTCGTTCATGGGATGTGGGTGTCGCTGGCAAGGCCAGCATTTATTACCCATCCTTAATTGCCCTTGAGAAGGTGGTGGTGAGCCGTCTTCTTGAACTGCTGCAGTCCGCGTGGTGAAGGTTCTCCCACAGTGCTGTTAGGTAGGGAGTTCCAGGATTTTGACCCAGCGACGATGAAGGAATGGCGATATAGTTCCAAGGCAGGATGGTGTGTGACTTGGAGGGGAACGTGCAGGTCGTGATGTTCCCATATGCATGCTGCCCTTGTCCTTCTAGGTGGTAGAGGTTGCGGGTTTGGGAGGTGCTGTCAAAGAAGCCTTGGCGAGTGGCTGCAGTACATCCTGTGGATGGTACACACTGCAGCCATGGTGCGCTGGTAGTGAAGGGAGTGAATGTTTAGGGTGGTGGATGAGGTGCCAATCAAGCGGGCTGCTTTGTCCTTGATGGTGTCAAGCTTCTTGAGTGTTGTTCGAGCTGCACTCATCCAGACAAGTGGAGAATATTCCATCACACTCCTGACTTGTGCCTTGTAGATAGTGGAAAGGCTTTGTTGAGTCAGGAGGTGAGTCACTCGCCACAGAATACCCAGCCTCTGACCTGCTCTTGTAGCCACAATATTTATGTGGCTGGTCCAGTTAAGTTTCTGGTCAATGGTGACCCCCAGGATGTTGATGGTGGGGAATTTGGCGATGGTAATGCCATTGAATGTCAAGGGGAGGTGTTTAGCCTATCTCTTGTTGGAGATGGTCATTGCCTGGCACTTGTCTGACGCGAATGTTACTTGCCACTTATCAGCCCAAGCCTGGATGTTGTCCAGGTCTTGCTGCATGCTGGCATGGACTGCTTCATTATCTGTGGGGTTGTGAATGGAGCTGAACACTGTGCAATCATCAGCGAACATCCCTACTTCTGACCTTATGATGGAGGGAAGGTCATTGATGGAGCAGCTGAAGATGGTTGGGCCTAGGACACTGCCCTGAGGAACTCCTGCAGCAATGTCCTGGGGCTGAGATGATTGGCCTCCAACAGCCATTACCATCTTCCTTTGTGCTAGGCATGACTCCAGCCACTGGAGAGTTTTCCCCCTGATTCCCATTGACTTCAATTTTACTGGGGCTCCTTGGTGCCACACTCGGTCAAATGCTGCCTTGATGTCAAGGGCAGTCACTCTCACATCACCTCTGGAATTCAGCTCTTTTGTCCATGTTTGGATCAAGGCTGTAATGAGGTCTGGAGCCAAGTGGTCCTGGCAGAACCCAAACTGAGCAGTGGTGAGCAGGTTATTGGTGAGTAAGTGCCGCTTGATAGCACTGTCGATGACACCTTCCATCGCTTTGCTAATGATTGAGAGTAGACTGATGGGACGGTAATTGGCCGGATTGGATTTGTCCTGCTTTTTGTGGACAGGACATACCTGGGCAATTTTCCACATTATCGGGTAGATGCCAGTGTTGTACTGGAACAGATTGGCTAGGGGTGTGGCTAGTTCTGGAGCGCAAGTCTTCAGCACTACAGCCGGGATGTTGTTGGGGCCCATAGCCTTTGCTGTATCCAGTGCCCTCAGCCGTTTCTTGATATCACGTGGAGTGAATCGAATTGGCTGAAGACTGGCTCTGTGATGGTGGCGATATCGGGAGGAGGCCGATTATATGTTATTGTTTGATTATTCCTAAATGAATGACAGCCACAAATACAGATGTTGCATTATAACCAGGGTGAATTTAGTTTGTATTCTCATGAAGACTTCGTCTTTTTAATGGAAGCAGCGCCTCGTGAGATGGCGTAACGTGCTAAAGTGTTTTAATCGTAAAATAAAAGTACAAATACCCCATTACGAAGATTAACACTTGGCAGACAATATAACTTAATGTTTATACTAGGAAATGAGAAAATATGTGAAATATATGTATTTTAAAAGTGGCTAGAAATCAGAGAGGAGGGGTAGACCCTCTCTCTCCACACAAGCACGCACATCCGTACTTAGCTTCATGCCGCCGCATACACAATCAACTGGCTTTTGCTAGGAGCTAACCAGTGGGAGGTTGAGTCCAAGTGTAGATCTGGTGCTGTGGTCTGCATTTGAATGACTCCTGTTTAGCCCAAACCATCAAACAACTAGGTCTGCATTCACCAGTGGTACTTACATTCCTGTTAATCTCTGTACACGGAAATTAAAAGGAATTATATTTTGGGAATCCTACATTGGAAGGGTCTTCACCGCATCGACTGTAACAATCTGATAACACTGTACAGTTACATGCAGCATGTGCGCTGGTCAAAATAATTACACATAATTACACTAGCTTGTAAGATACTAATTGTAAATTACTGTAGACGAAGAGAGGTAAGGAGATAACCTGCATCCAACAGCACTCTGAACACGTCCCGTATGAATAAAAACGAAGTTGACGATCTCTATAGTTGAGAAGGTGACTCCGTCTTTTTCAAGTATTTTCACCACACACTACTAGCCACACAAGGCTGTCAGGAAAAGTACACACGTTGTTCTTAGTCTTCCACCAATGAAAACAACCACAAAAAGGTGTCCACGAATGTTTTACCGTTCCACACGGTCTTCCAACTGGCAAAGCTGAGAAGGGGAATTCACTGGGTAGTTAAGAATATAAACGATCATCTCTATAATAGTATACTGGTGTGCCAATACATTCTGCCACTACACTACCGTGTTGGTATTTGTTTTTAGTTCCTTTGAGTACAATTTAAAATGTAATCCTAATTTGTCAGCAAATGTATGATGTGGGCCATTCTCAGAACTGGGCTAAAACTGTCCCAACTCATTTCACGTAGGACTCCCACAATCGCCAGTGATGGAGGATATGATCCTACAAATCTGGCCTGGTTTCACACCCAGGTCCTAGAAGTGAAAGAAGGAAAGAAAGACGTAAGGAAGAAAGACTTGCATTTATATAGCGCATTTCACAACCTCGGGGCTTCCCAGTGCGTTTTACAGCCAATAAAGTACTTTTTCAAGTGTCGTCACTCTGTGTGTAAATCGACTCCATCACATTCACTGCACCAACCAATCTCCTTTAAGTTGCCTTTATTAAAATTAAGAGAATATTTATAGCAGCAAGTGCCATCAACAAGGCAATAATATTAATCATGTTGGTAATAGGACACTGCGTCTTCTTCACTATAACCACCATTCAGTGCGGGCTGAGACCCTTACAAGAATCTTTTACCCATTAACCTAGTTCATCTGTTGGAACTATTGCCTCGGAGTTGAAAGGTTCTGGGTTCAAGTCCCACTCAGGATTTGAGCATATAATCTAGGTTGACACTCCAGTGCAATACAATGGGGCACTGCAGGTTGGATGAAATATTTAATTGAGGTCCATTTGCTTGTTGCTGTGGTTCTGGTTGTAAAGATCTTCTGGCACTATTTGAAGAAGCGTAGGAAGTTTTCCTAGTATCCTGGCCAATATTCCTCTCTGAACCAACATATCAAAAGCAGATTTACAGGTCATGCATCCAATTGCTCTTTGTGGGATTTGGCTGTGTTCAAATTGATTGCTATATTTGCCTACAGAGCAACCGTCCGTCCATTTCAAAGTAAATAATTGTATATGAAGTGCTTTGGGGTGTTTCTAATGAACACTATAAGGTGCTATATAAACATAAGTCTCTGGGTTTGTTTATATTGCAATTTTAGCATTGGTGTGAAACCGTTTCTGCTTAACATCAATACTAAGGGTGCATTCATACACCATTTTTAGTGTCACTGCAAAACGATTCCAGCTTCACAGTGATGCACATGTCTTTCTTTCCTTCTATCTGTTAAGTGTCAGCCAATGGGTAGCACTCTCACTGATGAGTCAGAAGGTTGTGGGTTCATAGTGTCACTCCAGAGATTTGAGCAGATAATCTAGGCTGGCACTTCAGTATTGAGGAAATGCTGCACTGTCCAAGGTGCCGTCTGCCCTCTCAGGTGGACACAAAAGATCCCATGGCACTATTTTGAAGAAGAGCAGGGGAGTTCTCCCCGGTGTCCTGGTCAATATTTATCCCTCAACCAACCTCACTAAAATTGAAGTCAATGGGAATCAGGGGCAAAACTCTCCAGTGGCTGGAGTCATACCTAGCACAAAGGAAGATGGTAGTGGTTGTTGGAGGCCAATCATCTCAGCCCCAGGACATTGCTGCAGGAGTTCCTCAGGGCAGTGACCTAGGCCCAACCATCTTCAGCTGCTTCATCAATGACCTTCCCTCCATCATAAGGTCAGAAATGGGGATGATCGCTGATAATTGCACAGTGTTCAGTTCCATTCGCAACCCCTCAGATAATGAAGCAGTCCATGCCAGCATGCAGCAAGACCTGGACAACATCCAGGCTTGGGTGGATAAGTGGCAAGTAACATTCACGCCAGACAAGTGCCAGGCAATGACCATCTCCAACAAGAGAGAGTCTAACCACTTCCCCTTGACATTCAATGGCATTACCATCGCCAAATCCCCCACCATCAACATCCTGGGGGTCACCATTGACCAGATACTTAACTGGACCATCCACATAAATACTATGGCTACAAGAGCAGGTCAGAGGCTGGGTATTCTGTGGTGAGTGACTCACTTCCTGATTCCCCAAATTCTTTGCACCATCTACAAGGCACAAGTCAGGAGTGTGATGGAATACTCTCCACTTGCCTAGATGAGTGCAGCTTCAACAACACTCAAGAAGCTCGACACCATCCAGGACAAAGTAGCCCGCTTGATTGGCACCCCATCCTCCAAACCAATCATTCACTCCCTTCACCACCAGTGCACTGTGGCTGCAGTGTGTACTATCCACAAGATGCACTGCAGCAACTCGCCAATGCTTCTTCGACAGCGCCTCCCAAACCCACGACCTCTACCACTTAGAAGGACAAGAGCAGCAGGCGCATGGGAACAACACCACCTGCACATTCCCCTCCAAGTCACACACCATCCTGACTTGCAAATATATCGCCGTTCCTTCAATGTCGCTGGGTCAAAATCCTGGAACTCCCTTCCTAACAGTACTGTGGGAGAACCTTCACCACACGGACTGCAGCGGTTCAAGAAGGCGGCTCACCACCACCTTCTCATGGGCAATTAGGGATGGGCAATAAATGCTGGCCTCACCAGCGACGCCCACATCCCATGAACGAATTTTAAAAAACAGATTATCTGGTCAATATTGCAATGCTGTTTTTGGGACCTTGCAATGCGCATATTGGCTCTCTCGTTTCCTACATTACAACGGTGACCACACTTGAAAAAGTACTTAATTGACTGTAAAGCGCTTAGGGACGTCCTGAGATGTTGAAAGCTGCTATGTAAATGCAAGTTCTTTTTATCTCCATTTCCGACTGCGAAGCCCCAGCTTAATAGTATTAGACCCAAACTGCAGATCACAGACCGCAGTGTAAATATGGTCCTCCGCAGTTCGAGTGCCAAAGTAAACTTGGAATTCCCAATCATCAATCCTCTTCTAAGAAAACATCGATCTGAAATGTTTCATTTTAAAAATAAATGTTCTATTTTATAATTTAAGGTATAGCGAGTTTGCAAGTGCCAACATGGGCTGGCTGCTGTAATTCTGCTGTTCCTGTAACTGTAGGTTATGCTAGGGCAGGGTTATGGCAAAATAAACAAAAGGCCTCATTCACACGGCTGGGTTATCGGACAGGTGCACGCGTTTAGCCGGGCTGTGTCCTCTATTTAAATACATGATAATGGTTCAAGTGTAAAAGAGTGACTGGTCAGTGGTGTAGTGGGAGGTTTAGAATTAAATACTGTACGTCATGTAAGGGATTTTTTTTCCTGGTGGAATCTGGAGATATGCTCTCCCACCCCAGAAAATGTAGCTTTTTGCCATTTGATTTGTGTACTTTCCAGCATTTCGGAGTGGATTAAAAAATGTATACGTTGAGATTTTCTAATGTGTGCACTACTTCATATTAGAGAATGTATCCTACTAAGATGAACCAAAAGCTCTAAATCGTGTAAGTTGTGGTAAACTATTATTGGGTAATCTATTTAAAAAATAAGGTACTTTTTCTTGTTTCTTGCTATACTACCATACATTTTAGCCTATAAATTATTGTTGGTGATACAGTATTAACTTGATATTCCTCTTCCCTTTAAATGATGATCTTCTAATTTCGCTAACAGTAACTTCTACGCTTTGGTCTCAAAAAGCATTACTGATAATATATATTTATATACTGTAGTAGAAAAATAGCTCTGTCTTATAGTAACTTCAACAGAGCATTCGAATTTTCATCAGGTTATGGTTATCCCTATTACTTTAACCTTTTGTGATTTGTCGTCTTGTGTTTTAGAGCCCGGATCTTAGCCTCTGATAATGAAAAGTGGGCACACCCAAGTGTACCCTTCAATACACGATACCAAAAAGTGGGCAAGCTCTAGTGTACCCTTCAATACACGATACCAAAAAGTGGGCAAGCTCTAGTGTACCCTTCAATACACGATACCAAAAAGTGGGCAAGCTCTAGTGTACCCTTCAATACACGATACCAAAAAGTGGGCAAGCTCTAGTGTACCCTTCAATACACGATACCAAAAAGTGGGCAAGCTCTAGTGTACCCTTCAATACACGATACCAAAAAGTGGGCATATTCTTGTCTCCAAAAATAAAAAGTGGGTATATTCAATGTACCCTGGTAAACCTTTCACAACACCACTGTGACTGACTGAATGAATCACTGTTCACACAGGGCAGGTACTGCTTTGGGCATAATCCTGAATCCAGCCAGAACATTTCCGCGAACTTCATAGCATTTACAATATGTATTGAGTTGATCCTTCATTTCACAAGAAATGGCCGGTTTTAAAGCCGTGCTTTCCCCCTCAGCAGAACATTCTTTTATATTACCATTTAGTTCAGTTTTGCCAAAATGGAACCCAGCTTCTAAGGGTTACCCAAGTTCTGGATTCTGTAAAGTAGACTGTTTGGAAAATATAAAATACGAATACTGTCATCCTAACATTCCCCCACTTCTTGGAGTTTTCGACCCAACTCTAAGACATTTCTTGAGATTGTCGATTGTGGTGCCGTTTGCTTTTGTTTTGCCCCTGCTGACATGTGGCTCTGAGCAGTGGTCGCTGAGCCCAAAAAACACACGAGATGGGAGACAGAAGTGTCGCTTGGACCCCAGGCCATATAAATCAGCATGCTGCACAGTGGCACTGTTACTGTTACATCTAGCCGACGTTTTTATTTCTTGTCATTTTATCCTGACCATGTACACATGCGGATCTGGTCAAGTCACTCTGGGGTAGATTTCATTATAAACACAGTTGAAAATAGCCCGCAATGAACCCCAAATCTCCCATCAGTCATGTACCTCCTGAACTATTTCAGGGATATCGGGGCAAATCACAACAAAATTAGATAGAATACGTGTTGCCATTTTTATGTCTCTCGCAGTACAGGGACAATTATTGATCTTGACTATTGCACAAAATCACCAGGCTCTCCTCACGCTGATAGTCAATGCTATGAAGTAGTTTTTAGCTCAAATTATGTACAAAAAAAACACATAAATTGTTGTGTACAAAAGAACTGTTGGGAAGGTATAGACTCACGTTGATATTCGTATAGTATGTCTAATGAAAACGTACATTACATTTAACCGAACAAAACACAAGCATAAACATTTTACCAACAAATCTGAGGGGATGGGCACTGACTGCAACAAGGAGCCGCGACAGAGCTCAGTTGTACCATGCGTAGCTGAACAGATTCATTTTACCAATATGTAATATACTTACAGTGAATCAACATAAAGTGGCCTAACTTTTAAAATGCAAATCACTCTAGTAAATATTTAACAATCGATTACTGATGCAGAGATGCACTTATTCTGAACCTAATTCAAAGCTGCGACAAGTTATCAATTTACAGTGAACTTCTAAGTTTTCTCACAAATGGTGCCAACTTCAAAATCACAAGAAAATGTTTCGGTAAAGCGGTCAGTGTAAATCCGGCGACATGTATTTATTAAATGCACACTTTATTTCAGGTTTGTGCGCGGAACTGTACGAGTTGCTGACTCTCTCTCTCTCTCTCTGTGTGGTGGAGGCTGCAAGCCGGCGGAGCGTGCCTGACCCGCGGGGTTAATCAGGGCTCTCCGTCCCGGACTAATGAACCTCACCCGGGGAGGGGCCCGGGATCGCGTGGCGGCGATGCAGAGGCAAATTCACATTGGTCCATTTCGCGTGCCAAAGATCCCAATTGCTCCTCTTATTGGTCGGTTGGACAGTGCATTAATTAAAGGCACGCTCCCGGGGACGCCGCCAGTGCTGCTGTTTGGGGAGGGGGGGTGGGGGGGGAGGGGGGAGAGACACATAAAGATTATGTTAATCAGAGGGAGCGTGGCACGGGGCAGACCTGATGTATTCATTCTTTTTTCGGGGGGAGATGGGTTATTGTTTCAGAGCGTATATAAACCGTTTTATTTAGTCGTGTGCCAAACTCGCTGCTCACACGAGCTTATTGCACCAAGATCAGAAGAAAACAACTGAAGTCGCGTGTCGTTAGAAGAAATAATTGCAACAGCAGGAACTTCACAAAATTCGTTGGATCTTACATCTTCGCCACTGTTGATTTTGTCTCCAACGTAAGTATTAAGGCATATTCCACCATGTAGCGTTTGATTTGAACTTTACCTTCCACTGGAGATTTGAAATATCAGTTTAAAAAATGAGCATATTAATTTAAAGTAAAACATTTAATTAATTGCTTATGCGCAATTTTTTTCCTGCAGGATGGACTGCACATATTCTGACTATGAAAATAGCGACCTCTCCTTCCCACTGACAGATGAAGAAGATAGTGTAAGTTTCATTACTGCGTCACCTTCCTCATCAGTTAGTACCCCATCCGCAGAGCTCTTCGCTGGGCAGTCGCCTGGCTCAGACCTAGAGAGGGCAGAGGACCCGAGAAACAAGAAGCGCAAACCGAGAGGGCGATCGAAAGCAAAGCCTCAAACCGTCCTCCATTTGGTGAAGAGAAGCCGGAGGACGAAAGCCAACGACCGGGAGAGGAACAGGATGCACAACCTGAACTCGGCCCTGGATGACCTCCGCGGTGTTTTGCCAACTTTCCCCGACGACGCCAAACTAACAAAGATAGAAACGCTGCGATTTGCTCATAATTACATCTGGGCTCTGTCCGAAACCCTAAGGCTGGCCGATCAGTGTGTGGACGGTAGCCGGAAGCAAGTGATGCTGCCCGGGTATTTGAAAACCATCGATCCTCCCAGTCCAGGCAGTGATGCAGGATCCTGGGTGACAACACCATCCCCATCATCTGCAACCACTTGCACTTCGAGTCCAGCCAGTCCCTCCACCTCTGAGGACTATGCATATAAAAGACAATCAGACAGCATCTTCTCATTCCGCACTATACAGAAAGATTTCCTCAATGAGGTGTCCTGTTTCAATGATTGCCACTGAGGGAAATAAAACCGAAACCCACAAATAACTATTTCACATCTATGCCTTAAAATTGCATGAATCGACATTTTTAAAGAATTGTCAGTCAGTGATGGCCAGTAGAATATTGTTCTATATATATATATATACTGGTAGTTTTTAGATAGAAAAGCAACGCAAAAAGAACATTTTGACAATTTGCTGTTTCTTTCAAACGCTGAGGTTACAAGTGATAATGATTAGCAGCGTTCTAAAGAGCTGTCAGCTCTTTCAAACCGTCTTAAGCATTTTCCCTCTGTGCACTTTTCTGATTTCCACAAAAGCTTTCTTTGTCTGTCGTCATAGAATAGACATCAGCCTCTGTTTAATGCGATTTAGGGTTAAAAAAAAGAGAGATTTGTTGCTGCAGACGAGGTGAAAAGTCAGCTTTACAATTTGTAAAGTCCTAATGAAGAAAAATGAGCGTGGAAATTTAGTTTGAACGCCCTGACAATAGGATGAAAGGAACAGAGAAAGGAGACAAGAAGCGGGGTTCATGCATTATGGATCCCGACCTCCGGCGCTGTTCTGAGAGTCTCGGCCATTGGACATGGGTTTCAGACCTATCTGGGCATGATGCCCATGTGTTATTTATTCAAGAAGAAGCATTCATATGAAGATGTATTTTTTTGTATATAAAGAGTTTATTCTATTATGTATTCATCCCAAATTTAATGTTTTGGTTCTTATACACTTTTTTTGTAAATAAAAAATTTAACGTTTTTACAAATTACTTCGTGTCTGTTCCTTCTGGTTTTAAAAACACTCTATTTCAATTTGGAGGAAATTCAGTCATTTCGTGAGCTGAAATATTAAGATGGGCATCTTCGCAACAAAATCTGCATAAATACTTCATTTTTCAAACTATCTTAAGGCGAATACTCAATAAATGCTGTATAAGCTATGTTATATTTGTAAACTATACAACATTGTGGAATGTTGACTGAACTAGTATCGACTGCAACTGACTAATAAATAATCAAAACTTATTCTGAGATCTAAACATTTAAAATTAACCAAACTATTTGAAAATGGGGCCCCAATTCTACTGGTTAATATTCTTCGTCAGTTTTAAAAGTTTTAATAATTACAATAATATTGTCAAGGGAAAATGTGGATTAGATCAGACCTTTAAAAACCATCAGGATATAAACAAGAGAAACGCCCACTTCAAGCTGTCATCTAAACTGAAATTATACAAACTCCGAGGCAGTCAGTCACACGAGAGACCACTTGACTGACAATGGATGCTCAGGGGATGAGGGAAAAGTGTAGCGTTGTCTTTGAGAGAGGAAACACAAGAGCGTGGCTAAAGAACTTTACAAAAAAAAGAAATAAAATAAACCCGGAGGGGAAAATAGAAATAGAAATTAGATGAAAGAAAAATGTTTTAAAATTACTGGTTTTATCAGCTCTCCATTACAAATGAGCACACGTTTTTACTTGCTTTAAAGCATTTTATATTATAACATTTTTAGAATGAATATATTATTAAAAATGAAGCGTTTATTTCTTTGATAACCTCAAGTTTGTGTGATTAAGCCAATAGTCTGGATATACACTGCCGATACCCCCGGGGATGGGCTGTTTCGCTCGGAGTACTTCTTTAGCTAAATCCTGTATTTGTGATCAAGCCAGGTGGTACAGACAATCCTGTTGTATATGCACGTGTCTGGGATAGAACAGGGGCTTTAGCAGCCTCGGGAGGATAAAAAAAATCTAATTCCAATAACACGGCATCATCCATCTCAATTGGGGAAGGGCTGACAGCACAACATCGCCAAGGGGAGGGAAAAAACAACCACGTGGATGGATCCTATCGATTTAAACCGATATCACAGTCCTGAACAAAACAAACACGCACTGAGCGAATGAGCTCAGCAATCTGCGATCAAAAACATTACTATTTCCTATATTATTTGATAATATGAATGTTTGACGTTACTTTGACTCGACAACCAGAAATCATTTTTAAAACTAGAATCTCTTCAGGTGGGAAAACATATAAAAAACATAATTTAAACCCCGATGGTCACATACGCTTTGAGTGATTGTTGTCCTTTTGTTCGTTACAACAGTGTCTACAAAACGAACCGACGTGGAAAATGTAATAACCGGAGTCTTGCAGTCAGTGATAAGTATATTCTAGGTTCCCCCATAAGGGCTATGTATCTGTCAAGACATTTTAATATACTGTAAACTTACTGAACCAGGGCTGTCCATAGTTGCAATGTGTTCAACTGAAGCTGTAATGTTTTTAGCCTAAATGTACATTGCCTGGTACAATGGTTCTATCCTGATATTTTTCACCATGAAAAGGACAATCGGACGTTAGGTTTAGACTGGAGTGCTTGGTTTCCGTTTGCTCTCTGACACGGCTGATGACAGGTGGCGTTGATGTGGTTAGTGATGAGACAGGTCCTGAAGGGATGCAAAAAAACGAAGTTTGGGACCAAGGGAACACTCACTAATGTCTCTGTAACATTAAATACGCAAAATGGCTGTTTGTCAGACAAAGTGAAAGTGTAGTGAGATTCCCCAGTTTGGTGAATCAATTCTTCATTGCTTTGCAAACCTGCGATATTACGCAAGTAATTAGAAAAGCCAAGATAAAACTGAATGCAAATGAAAGTTTAAATAGGTTTCTGAAAAAGAACATTTTATGAAGAATGCGTTAAAAAAAAGTTAAATATATTTTGGAAAAAGACGGTGCCCCGCACACATAAGGGTGCGGACACTTTTTAAAACAGTGACAACTGGCCCAAACTTTTCAGAACATCCTGAGCTATGCAATTTGTGCTGGCGAAAGTGGCTACTCACAGGTGAAAGCCTTAGAAGGAACAGATATGGATTTCATTGATCAATGTGCAAGTATTGCACTCCCAAACAAAGCAGGATCTGAGTATGCCCCCTTCACCCCTCCACTGTTGAAAATGTTAACCGATACGATAGTATGGTTCCATGGTGCTGGTAGTCCTACTGTACCCCGTCGAAGTGGCCATTCTTCATCTATGAGACTGGACAATAAATGTCTACAGGCTATTCTACATGGATGGGAAGGTGGTGGCTAGATAATAGGTCAGAACATTCACGCCCTCACCCTACATAGACACTTTCCAGCAGGGGTCACTGGATAGCAATGAAAAGCCGAACCCTAGCTGATTTTCTCCTTGAGTAGCTTGGGGAAATTGAGGCCAATTATAGGGTCACCATCCAACCCAGTTGAAATGATCTAACCTGGATCCTTCCAATGCACGGCTCAGCATCACATCGAGCCACATGGGAGGAGCAATGTCCTTTCATCCATACTAAAAGCCACATTTATTTAAATTGGTTACCGTGTAGTACTGGATTTATATTGTTGCAGGAAATGGTAAATATATTGAAAGAGATGGTGGCAACTATCCCTATACTTAGCCGTTATCCTTTTATTTGTCAAGTTAGATCGAACTTAATATATGTGGTATGTTATTGCACCCTTAGCCGCAAATAAACTAATGTGTATGCAATCTGGGCGGTTAAATATTCACCTGATTTTTTTTCTTAAATTCTTTCGTTGGCCTATTTTTCGTTCTGATGGTTTGGATGATTTATTGGTTATTTTAATCTACAGCCCAAACATACATAGCTGAAATGGGATAGAAACGTACATTTGATCAAACTGTTCCATTACATGATAAGACATTGCATACGTTTTCAAACGTATTAATCAGTAATAACGATAAAAAGAAAGGTGCAGACCGCCAACAAGTAATTATTGTTACGATAGGAATATTGACGGATCTCCGGGGGAAAGGAAGGTTGGTTTTGAAGAAAGCTCCACGGTATGGTGAAATGCAATGCTAGTTTTGAGAGAAAGGTCCTGCTCCATTCAGCAGTGAACATTTCCGATCGAGTCCCTGCACCTGCCCGCCTGGACCCGGCCTTTTGTCTGGAACAGCCTCCAGGGTCTGAAATTCAGCCCTGTCCTTATAGGAGCAAGGTCAGCCAGAGGCACGGGGATCCCCAGGGACCCTAGGGACGCAGCCTCTTCAAAACCGCAGAAACAAAAGCGTGAAAAAACTGAGGATAACGTCAACCATTCACCGCTTTCTTAAAAATCGCTAACTGGATTTTCTTTCTGTTACTAATGTTCTCTGTTTATTATAAACCGACTTTTTTCTTTTGTCTGTTGGTGGATTTGATTTATTTACAACATGCATCTTATTTTTCTTTTATGATATATTTTACAAAAGTTAGACCTACTCTTTGTATGCACAGTAATCTATAATGCATGTAAACTTCGTCAACATTCGTGTGCCTCAATGGTGAGCAGATGTAAATACATAAATGGAGATTGGTTGTTAAAATATATTAAGGTGATGGAATAGATGGCATTTCCCCTACAAGTATTTGACGCGCTAGTTATAATATTGACCGGACTGAAAACTTTTATTATGTTCACTGCTTATTATTTTGAACACTTCAGTTAAAAAAAAGCGTTTCAATTAATCGTGATTTTAAAAAAAAAGTTAATCTTCAACTATTTCCTTTAGTGGTTTTAAAATTTTTTTGAGTAAAATACAATTAACAAACTCAATTTATTTGATCCTGAGTCGTAGTTGTCATCATGCTATATTGCAACAAATGAACAAACAAATGACGTATCAATGTTGACGAATTTTAAATACAGAGTTTACGAATACATACAGAATGTGCCTTGCAGTGCAAGATGGTGCCAGGGTGCCTCACTAGTAAATAGTGAATTAGTTGATCTCAGCTGGGACAGAAGTGGGGACATAAGTGGGGCCTCAGTATCCTTTGACCAAAGTGGAGCAAAACAATCAGCCAGGAGTTCTGCTCCTGACTGATATCTACTTCCTCCTCGTTGGAAAGTGCATCTGCTGTAAGATATCACGTGGGAACAGGGTTGGACTGGCCTCAGGGTGGTAGGCAACAAATCTGGAATTCTACACACTGTTTCTAAACGCTCCTTTCCCACCCCACATGCCCACTGGCATAAGGACATCTGGGGTCATGGTGACATAGAAGATTTTGAATTTTTACATAGAATCGTGCATTCTGATTCACTTTTTAAATTGATTTGTTTTTAATCCAAAAACTTTGCAGGTAAAACAAGTGACATTTGGATCATCTGACCATTACTTTCCCCAAAGCTACTTGAACAGTTACTCTCCCTTTCACAGAGGCAGTCTCCTCCTCCAAACCCCATTTCAGACAGCTGCACATCTCTACCCATCTCCCAGTTCAGAGAGGAACTCTTTCACCTCTAAATGTCTTCAGTTCACAGAAATACTTTTGCCCTCTAACCCCCTCACTAGTTCACAGAGTCACTCTTCCTCATTGAAGTTCTTCATATTGCTGGCCTCAGCTACCGTTTGAACCTGACACTGTCGCTTTTGCTCCGGGAGCAGATTTTTTGCTGCAGGCAGGAATTGCTGATCGAGTGTATGACCAAAAAGCCTTAAGTCTGCTTACAGAGCGAAGCAGCAACGTCAAGTATGAGCTGCAGCTGAGACTGGTAGTGCAAGAGTGGAGTGGCAGCAGTTTTCCAGCCAGATCTTTAGAGGTAGCAAATCAGCAATTGTATCACAAGATTGTAAATTTGACACCCTATAGGATAAAAAGTGTAGAAATCTGCATACAGTGCATTTTCTGGCTACAATTCTGCCTTATCATCCTTTTTCCCCCAAGGTCAAATAGCCTAATAACATTCACTATCCAGGCATACACATGAAGACTGTACTCTCCCCCAACAGTATGCTTTAGCCCCTACCTCAGAATAGCATCATAATAGCATGATAATGTCGCATCTGAAAGATGGCATCTCCGACAGTGCAGCACTACCTCAGTACTGCACAGAGTGGCAGTCTAAATTATATGCTCAAGTCTCTGGAGTGAGACTTGAACCCACGACCCTCTTTCTCAGAAGTGAGAGTGCTACCACTGTGCAAAGGCTGATATGCAACTTGAACAAATAATTACGACATATATGTCGGCATATAAATAATATTCCATCATAAGTCACTGAATTTATTTAAGAAGGAGATAGATTTCTAGGCACAAAAGGCATCAAGGGGTATGGGGAGAGAGCGGGAATATGGTATTGAGATAGAGGATCAGCCATGATCATATTGAATGGTGGAGCAGGCTCGAAGGGCCGAGTGGCCTACTCTTGCTCCTATTTTCTATGTTTCTATATTTCTATAATTGTGATAGCCATCTTTAGGTTACTGCTGTTTGCCTTCCATAAGGAAATAGTGGTATGTTCTATATTAGTAACAAAAATCTGCTCCTATCATTTCAAAACTATTTTAGATAATTAATTTTAGACTATAGATGGCACCAAATCACTATGCATTTTTAAATAATAAACATTTGGGATGAAATATTTTCACAATATAGAAATTTTCTTAATTAACTCTAGAAAATGTAATAATGTTTAGAGTTGGGCTTCTCTGATGGCTCAAAGGATATGTAGGACTCAGTCCTACATATCACCTAGTATAGCGCTGAGTCATATAGAACTGAGATGGTTCCAAATTACTGCAGTACAGCTGATGCTAAATGCATGGTTCTCCCACCATTGCCAGCACTTGAAAATATAAAGAACTGAATGTTCATATTGTGAGCTCCACCTATGGTTCACTAAGTAAATGGAGCTGATTTGGTGTATCTAACATCACAATGTCAATAACACCATTCTGATGATTCAGAGATGCACCTTGCTTCATATTATTTCCATGCAATATCATTTTCATGTCAAATTTTAGATGTGTCAACATATTTTGCCAGAGAGTAGTGAGCTTCTGGAACGCGATGCCGGGTGGTGTGGTGGATGCTGACTCTCCAAGTGCCTTCAAGAGCAAGCTGGATTGGTTCTTGAACTGGGGCAGAGATTGTATCATAAAATCACAGCACATTGAATGATACAGTACAGAAAGTGGCCATTTATCCCATCGTGCCTGTCCCAGCTCTTTGAAAGAGCAATCCAATTAGTCCCATTCCCTTGCTCTTTCTCCATAGCCCTGCAAATTTTCCTGCTACAAATATTTATCCAATTCCCTTTTGAAAGTTATCAATGAATCTGCTTCCACCACCCTTTCAGGCAGTGCATTCCAGATCACAACAACTTGCTGCATAAACATTTTTTTCCTCATGTTGCCTCTGGTTATTTTGCCAATTACCTTAAATCTGTGTCCTTTGGTTATCGACCCTTTTGCCACTGGATACAGTTTCTCCTTATTTACTCTATCAAAATCCCTCATAATTTTGAACACCTCTATCAAATCTCCCCTTAAGCCTCTCTGCTGTAAGGAGAACAATCCCAGCTTCTCTGGTCTTTCCACATAACCAAAGTCCCGCATCCTTGTTACCATTCTAGTAAATCTCCTCTGCACCCTCTCTCAGGCCTTGACATCCTTCCTAAAGTGTGATGCCCAGAATTGAACACAATACTCTAGCTGAGGCCTAACCAGTGTTTTATAAAGGTTTAGCATATCTTCCTTGCTTTTGTACCTTATGCCTCTATTTATAAAACCAAGCATCCGATATGCCTTTTTAACAGCCTTCTCAACTTGTCCTGCCACCTTCAAAGATTTGTGTACATATACCCCCAGCTCTCTCTGTTCCTGCACCCCTTCTAAAATTGTACCATTTCGTTTATATTGCCTCTCCTCATTCTTCCTACCAAAATTAAATACTTCACACTTCTCTGCGTTAAATTTCATCTGCCATGTGTGTGCCCATTTCACCAGTCTGTTTATGTCTTCCTGAAGTCGGTTACCATCCTCCTCACTGTTCACTACATTTCTGAGTTTCGTGCCATCTGCAAACTTTGAAGTTATGCCCTGTATACCCAAGTCTAGGTCATTAATATATGTCCAGAAGAGCAGTGGTCCTAATAACAACACTTGGGGGACACCACTGTACACTTCCCTCCAGTCTGAAAAACAACAGTTCACCACTACACTCTGCCTTCTGACCCTTAGCTAATTTCGTATCCACACAGACATTGCCCCTTTAATCCCATGATAATTTTGCTAATAAGTTTATTATGTGGTACTTTATCAAACACCATTTGAAAGTCAATATACACAACATCAACCACACTATCCTCATCAACACTCTCCATTACTTCATCAAAAAACTCAATCAAGTAAGTCAAACATGATTTGCCTTTAACAAATCCATGCTGGCTTTCATTTATTGAACCATATTTTTCTTTATTTTCTTCTTCTTCTTTGTTACAGGAGGCCATTCGGACCATCGAGTCCGTGCTGGCTCTATGTAAGAGCAAGCCAGTTAGTCCCACTCCCCTGCCCTATCCCCGTAGCCATGCAAATTTTTCCCTTTCAAGTACTTATCCAGTTCCCTTTTGAAGGCCATGATTGAATCTGCCTCCACCTCCCCCTTGGGCTGTGCATTCCAGATCCTAACCACTCGCTGTGTAAAAAAGTTTTTCCTTATGTCACATTTGGTTCTTTTGCTAATCACCTTAAATCTATGTCTTCTTGTCCTTGACCCTTCCGCCAATGGGAACAGTTTCTCTCTATCTATTCTGTCTAGACCCTTCATGATTTTGAATACCTCTATCAAGTTGCCTCGCAACCGCCTCTGCTCCAAGGAGGACAACCCCAGCTTCTCCAGTCTATCCACGTAACTAAAGTCCCTCATCCCTGGAATCATTCTAGTAAATCTCTTCTGCACCCTCTCTAAGGCCTTCGCATCTTTCCAGAGTGCGGTGCCCAGAACTGGACACAATACTCCTGTTGTGGTCAAACCACTGTTTTATAAAGATTCATCATGACTTCCTTACTATTGTACTCTATGCCTCTATTTATAAAGCCCAGGATCCTGTATGCTTTTCTAACCACTTTCTCAACCTGCCCTGCCACCTTCAATGACTTGTGCATATATACCCCCTGATCTCTCTGTTCCTGTACCTCTTTTAGAGTTGTGCCCTCTAGTTTATATTGCTTCTCCTCGTTCTTCCTACCAAAATGTATCACTTCACATTTTTCTGTGTTAAAATTCATCTGCTACGTGTCCTCCCATGCCACTAGCCTGTCTATATCCTCTTGAAGTCTATCACTAACCTCCTCACTGTTTACTACCCTTCCAACATTTGTGTCATCTTCAAATTTTGAAATTGTGCCCTGTACACCCAAGTCCAAATCATTAATATATATCAAGAAAAGCAGTGGACCCAGCACTGACCCCTGGGGAACTCCACCATACACCTCCCTCCAGTCCGAAAAACAAACGTTCACCACTACCCTCTTTTTCCTGTCACTTAGCCAATTCTGTATCCATGTTGCTACTGCCCCCTTTATTCCATGGGCTGCGCTGCAATCTTGATAATAAACCTACCGTGCGGCACTTTATCAAACGCCTTTTGAAAGTCCATTTAAAAAAAAAATTCATTCATGGGATGTGGGCGTCGATGGCATTTATTGCCCATCCCTAATTGCCCTTGAGAAGGTGGTGGTGAGCCGCCTTCTTGAACCGCTGCAGTCCGTGTGGTGACGGTTCTCCCACAGTGCTGTTAGGAAGGGAGTTCCAGGACTTTGACCCAGGGATGATGAAGGAACGGCGATATATTTCCAAGTCATATATACACCACATCAACTGCATCTACCCTCTCTGTTACCTCATCAAAAAACTCTATCAGGTTAGTTAAACTTGATTTGCCTTTAACAAATCCGTGTTGGCTTTCCCTAATCAATCCACCCTCATCCAAGTGACTGTTAATTCAGTCCCGGATTATCATTTCTAAAAGTTTCCCCACCACTGAGGTTAAACTGACTGGGCTATAGTTGCTGGGTTTATCCTTACACCCTTTTTTGAACAAAGGTGCAACATTTGCAATTCTCCAGTCCTCTGGCACCACCCCAGTATCTACGGATGTTTGGAAGATTGTCGCCAGTACCTCCGTAATTTCCACCCTTACTTCCCTCAGCAATCTAGGATTCATCCCATCTGGACTGGGTGACTTATCTACTTTAAGTATAGCTAGCCTTTCAAGTACCTCCTCTTTATCAATTTTTAGCCCATCCAAGTGCCAATTCATTTTGTCCCAGAGTATTGTACCTAAAAGCTTCCCCACCAGTGCCTTCAGGCTAACTGGCCTGTAGTTGCCGGGTTTATCCCTCTGATATGGAAGGTTAGTAGTTTTACAGATAACACATGGTACATGTGATCTCCTGGACTGGTTTCAATTGCCTGAGGGTGTTGGAGAGAAGTATTCCAGAGTACTTTTTCCCTTATTGGCACTGGGTTTTTCTCTGTTTTTTTGCCTCTCGCAGGAGAATACATGGCTGCAGGGGTGGGGTTAGGAAGTGTCTAATCATGATGCTCCAGCCATCATGAATGTGGAGTTGGCTTGATGGACCAGCTGGTCTTTTCCTGCCCGTCATTGGTGTATGAACTTAAAATACAATTCTGTCAGTTGCCCTTTGAAAATAATTATTTTGTCTCTGTTTGGAGAAGTGAGACAAATTACACAAATATAGTAGATAGCTGCTAGTTTCAAGAGGAGGTAATCCAGTACAGTTAATGGACTGCTTGTAATCAGTTCACATTCGTTTGACTAATATCTTAGGTGATTGAAGTAATAATGTACATACTGCCACTGTGGAGTAAATGGATTTCATTGACTGTGATGCAACCATTAAGGAAGTGTCATGCCAGATAAAAATTCCAATATTCTTTGTTCCAGGCCTGACCTGGTAGGTAATTCTCCAGACAGCAAAGGAGCTGGTGTTCGCACCCCATCCACTTGAGTGATAGCAACAACTAATATTCTAACCACTTGCCTGTTCAGAAGGAAGCTGGAACTTGTTTGAAGAAACAGGCCAAGTGTGAAAGCACTTGATCTGGAGTATTGAAAGCCTGTTTGGATAGCATCAATGTGGCTGGCTTCCTATATTCTTCAATGCTCTTGTTTCAACCATTTGTTTATGTATTCAGGCAGTGAGATGGGGATCCATGGTCAGATTAAAATGGACACCTGTGATGACATTATTAAGCTGCATACATACAGATAAAATGGGTCTCTGTATTCCTAACAGGCATGTTATGAAGAGTGGCATCCAATAAGAAAATAAACAGTGAAGAGTGGAACCAGGAGAGTGGCACAGCGCCACTTTCCTGTATCTAGATTTTATTATAATAACATGGTAAAAGTACCTCAGGAGGGTCCCAGTTGATTCTTGGTCTTTGCCGAGTCAGCTGATCTCAGCTAGGTAGTGGACAGGTCATCATAAACGAAATATGGGAAGGGAAAAATTAACAAGGATTCTGGCTCCAGATCAGAAGCCCGATCGAAAATGAATTCATCTGGACATCAGATGGATGGGTGGAGGAAAGACAAGGAGGAAACAGGATCCCTGACAAGTTTAAACATAGGGTAGAAGGTAATCAGCATATGGGACTAGTTTGAAAGAGCCAATAGTGTGACGCTGGAGTTTACCCAGTGCCTCCAACCAAAAATGCATTGTAAAAGAAAGAAAAGAAAGACTTGCATTTATATAGCGCCTTTCACCACCTTAGGGCATCCCAAAGTGCTTTACAACTGATGAAGTATTTTAAAAATGTAGTTATTTTTACAATGTTGAAAATGGGGCAGCTAATTTGCACACAGCAGGGTCCCACAAATAGTAAACGCAAAACACAACAGTAAGGACTTCTTTCAGTTCATCAACAGTAAGAGAGCAGTCAGAGAAGAAATGAGAATCAGAGAAGATGTAAATGGCTTGAAACAGAGGATGAGCACAAGAGAGTACAGATTTTGAATGATTACTTCCTCCAAGCATTCACAAAAGAAGACAAGAACAACATTCTCTCTTTAAAAATAATGAATTCAGCATAAATGAGATGCAAGTCCTACACAAATAAAAAGGGCTCAAAACCAATAAATCCTCAGGGATTAGGTGGTATTTACCCCAGAGTGCTAAAGGGAACTAGGGAGGAAATTTGTGAAGCATTGACAATTACTGTGAGAGAGCCACTGGACACCAGGAAAGTTCCAGTACATTGGAAACAGACTAATATGGTGTCCAAATTCAAAAAAGGGGACAAAACAGACTCAGGCAACTACAGATCCATTAGTCATACTTCTGTCCATGACATTTTATGTTGTTTTTCTGGGGATTTTGCAGCTCTGCCGCAAAAGTTATGACAGACGAACAGGAGAACCCCTACAGAAATTCATCCCCTCTCTGTACATTAATAACTTAGTAAGTAGCAGCCAACATGGATTCAGAAGGGGAAAATCCTGCCTGATCAACCTCCTTGACTTCTTTGATGATGAGACACCCCAAGTGGACTGTGGTAAGCTCTACAATGTATCGTACCTAGACTTTTAGAAAGCACTTGACTATGTTGCACATAAAAGGCTATTAGGTAAACCCAAAGCTGTGGGGATTCAGGACAAACCTTGGGTATGGATATTAGACATTGGCCAAAGGGTAGAAAACAATGGGTAATTTGTTAGAGGAGTTACATCAGGGTTGGGGAGGGAGGAGTACTGAGGGGAGTGTCCCAGGGATCGGTGTTGGAACCACTTCAGTTTCTAATTTATAACAACAGCTTGGACTGAAGAACCCAATGCAAACTGATTATATTTGGAGATGATACCAAACTTAGAGGCAGTGGAATCAGAGGAGGCACCTCAGGAATTACAGAATGAGCTGGGCAATATATGTACATGGTAAGAATAATGTTAGATGAAATTTAATGCAGACAAATGTAAAGTACTGCACATAGAAAAGAAAAATGGGCAACACATGTGTCCCATGAATGGTGTTAGAACAACTATGACTGAAGTTGAAAAAGACTCAATGCACTACATTTTTAAAATTTGTTCTTGGGATTAGGTGACTTTGGCAAGGTAACATTTATTGCCCATTCCTAGCCCAGAGAACGTGGTGTAGGCCTTGAACTGCTGCAGTTATTTTGGTGATGTTGCTCCCACAATGGTGTTAGGTAGGGAATTCCAGGATATTGACCCAGCGATGATGAAGGAACAGCAATATATGTTGAAGTAAGGATGGCATGTGATTTGGAGGGGAATGTGGAAGTGGCAGTGCTCTCACAACGTGTCATGAATACAAGTGAAAGGGAGTCATGATCAAATTGTATAATGCTCCAGGCAGACCCCATACCTTTCAAGTATTAGAGGCAGTGCAAAGAACAACCACAAGGCTGATTCCTAGTTTTTGAGGTCTGAGTTAAGAGGAAAGATTAGAGAAACTTGAGTTTTTCAGCATTGAAAGGGGGCACCTGAGAGGTAATGTTATCAAAGTATATAAGCTTGTAAACAGTATGTAAAAGGCAAATCCAGAACATTATCTTAAATTAAACTACAAGAGTAGGACAAAGGGCCACAGGCTCAAACTAGCTAAAGGCACGTTTAGGACTGATGTCAGGAAATCCTTCTTTACACAAACAATAAGAACATAAGAACATAAGAAATAGGAGCAGGAGTAGGCCAATCGGCCCCTCGAGCCTGCTCTGCCATTCAATAAGATCATGGCTGATCTGATCAACATATGGAGTGGACTCCAAGATAGAGTAGTGGAGGCAAAAACTCTAGAATCATTTATGAAGCAATTAGGTGCTGTAAAGGTATGTGTGTGGGGGGAGGGGGCTTTAGGGTCATACTGGGTGGATGACCTAAATGGTGTTCTTCATATACAATTATCTTGCGATCTTGTAATCAGATAATGGCATAACTGAGCTCAGCTGTTATCCCAATAATCATATAGCCTATCTAGGCTGAACCCATGAAAAATGGTCACTTATGAGAGGCTCAGAAGGGTTGTCACCAACTTTGGAACCAAATCCCAACACATGTCACCAACTTCAGGAGAAAAGGAGAAAAAATTAGAAAATGGCAAGCTAAATTACTAAGAATTCAGGACTATATTGTTAAAATTTTATAATTTCCAAAATATACAAGGAATAACAATTCAGTTTGTATTTTGTCCTGCTCAAATCACCACACACGGTTAGTTGCATAATACCATGTGCTGCTTCTGATCTATTTAGTGTTTTGTGTTTCACAAGTGCTTGTTTATAAAGCTTTGCCAGTCATTTGAACAGCTTTGTTAGCAGCTGATGTTTGTGTACACTTCCACATTATGGATTAAGCAAGTCCTCGAAAAGTTTGATACATTCCCACTTGGATTATTACATTCTTCCCATTCCTGATTTCAGATGAAGCTTTTCCAACCTGTATTGTTTGAAAATGCTTAGAAATACCTAATGGCAATTGAAAACTATTAGTGATAATGATTTGTTGCATAAATAGAAGATTATGTTCCTTCTGAAAGAGTTAATTGGAAGTATTTATAAAATGTACCACTTGTGCTATATGCTGAACTGTGTGGCAGATGTCAGTCATTCGTAATGTTTTTGTTGTTCCCCTTACTCTTCACTGCCGTCATTATTGCATATTCAAGGATTAAACCCATCTGTTTTCCTGTCTACATACACGTTTGAAATTCTGGTCAGTCTTAACCAATAGACCAGGAACGTTCCAAAGTTTGATCCTGGTCTATGTAATTGATCTCATCCAGGGTAGTGGTGAGAGTTTTACAATTGGCCTCAGTGACCTGGACTAGAGAGAGAATACATCAAGCGGTATTCACAATCCTGATCAGTATTCAGAGACTCTGATTAAAAAGCACACGTATGGACGTCAGAAAAAGATAGGATCTAGCTTTTTTTGCAAAGGCCCCCTATTAGGTTTAGGCTTAAACATGAAGTAATGGCACTTGAGCAAGGTATTGGAGGACTGTTGTGGAACTAAATTCCAACAGGAGTCACCATCACTAGGAAAGGAAAGGGAGAAAAAAATAATAAATTGGGAAAGTAAGGATCATTGAAATGATGTAGAACTGTATCAGTTTCTGAAATGCTCTCAGCCACTGCCATAACTATCATGATCCAGGTTAGTAGATACACTCTAGGAACTGTTTTCAGTTGCATGAATGTTCATATACAATCAAAATAATTCTAAGTGTGGCAATTGTAATTTGAACATAGCTGGGTTTTTTCTGGTCCATCTTTCCGAAAACATATCTCTTCCATCTCTTCCAAACATTGCTGTCTCATTGCTGTCACTTAAGTACTATTAGTAACTACCCACTTAAAATTGAATGGTTAGAAGTGATCTTGCAAGAAACTGATTGCAAAATCCAACCTTTTCTTCCACCCTCTCCTAAAGTGGTGACTCATACTAAAAGAGTGGAGAACAATAATGCGATGCTCAGCACCCATACTACTGATGCACACTGGGCACATATGATCCGTATTATTGGGCACTGAGGCCTACTCTGCACCTATTCTCCATAGTATGATACAGTGTGTGGGGGAAGTGCCTGTGACACTGAAGGCCTGTGTATCTGGCATATGCTAAGCTCATTAAGGTTTCATTAAAAATGTTAATGAGGTCCTTGCCAGTGGCATAGATAGGTATAGAAATTTGGGTGGGCCCCAATTTATGGTGAACAGAAAATGATCAGAGGTCTGATGTCATAGCAAATCATTTATATTGCAAAGAATTAAATGCTGTGAAAGAGAGATGAAATTATGTGAAGTTTTCATTTAATGCATTTGCCTGAGTGGAGCTGTCCTTTCACGTGCCATTGTGTTGGGGAAGAGGCTGACCCTTGTGCACCTTGAAGTCAATGGAAAAGAAAATTGGGTTGGTGTAAACCGGGCTGCCGATTCGTTATCGCCCTTTTTGCGCTACTGCCAAAGATCAATTTCACCGTCAATGAGTGGACGCACTTTCACCTGTTTGGCCAGCGACTGGACCGCTTATGAACAGTATTGTGGCAGGCAGTATTTTACAGTAATGGCACAGCATGGGGTCTGAGGTGCAGAGCTCCCACCTCTCTGTCTCCACCTTCACAACCTTCAGTAGCCACGTTTCGTAAGTTGTAAACTCTATAAGATATGAACGTTCATGTTCTGCTTTCACAAAATTAAAATCAGCTTTGAAACCTTCTCCCCATCAGAATACAAGATAAATTATGTCTTGATTCCCCTCTTGAGCCTATGTACTATTGCACTATAATGTGAACAGGTCTAATATATGTGTACTTTTACTAATGATCACATTCCATCACTAGATTTTTAATCTACCATTATATAACACACACCCATAGTAACACTACTCACTTTTTATACTGGCACTTTTTTTTCAGTCAGCACTTTATTTTCTGCACTTTGCTCCGCTCTATTAAGTGACACATTTGATATTGGCTGTCCCTGAAATTAATTACGTTTGAGGAGACTGGAATCCAAATAGGTCTATTGGATATTTTGTCAATATTTGACAAAAATAATGAAAGCAGGGCAAAATAATTTAAAAAGTAAAACGAAGAAAAAAATAAGTTGGCAATTTAATTTCACCTGGTAATATATACCAGTTCCATCAAAAATAATAAGAAATATTTCTACGTGTGCAATATTTATAATTCATTATAATCTCATTAGGATTCAAATATCCTAATGGTGCCTTATGATATAAAATATAAATGTAAGATAGTCACTAATAAATCCAATAAGGAATTCAGAGACATTTCTTTACTCAGAGAGTGGTGAGAATGTGGAACTCGCCACCACATGGTGTGGTTGAGGCGAATAGCATAGATACATTTACAGGGAAACTAGATAAGTACATGAGGAAGAAAGGATAGAATGAGACGAAATGGGAGGAGGCTCGTGTGAAGCATAAACACCGGCATAGACCTGTTGGGCCAAATGGTCTGTTTCTCTGCTGTAAAATTCTATTATTAGTAGCCAAATTGCTCACATTTTTATAAGCTGCATTGTTCGTTTATCTGGAAACTATCCTCTTCAGAAACTGCAATGTAGCCTGTGGCTTGACAATGAACTCCAAGTATATGACTTGGCCTGCTGTTTAATACTTATTTCATAGCTCTATGTCCATTAAGGTAATGACAGTGCTGGGAATTTTTTTCACAAATAAATTTCAAATAAAGTTATTTGGTATACACGTTCTATTTTTGCACAACGTATTTTAATAATTTGCATCCATCAGAAATGTTTGACAATTTTCTTGTTTCTCCTTCTCATATTAACACTGGTCACGAACTGTCATGGAATGAAATGAAATGACCACAGACCGATTTAATAGAGAGTTGGGTGATCAACACAAACTAATTTCTGTGCCCAGAGTAATTATCTCTGATGTGGTTAATTAAACCTATCAATTCTGCACCACTCTGCAGTTGTCATACACAAGCACTTTGCTGCACAGAAATTCCTGTTTCATAGTGGCAATAAGACTCCCGAAAAGGGGGTGAGAGAAGAGTTGGGGACCTTGCTTTAAGCTATCAGTGAGAGGCAACTATATGCAATATCAGAACACACTAATAACATGTACAAGAGAAGAAGAAGTAGAAGTACTTGCATTTATATAGCGCCTTTCACAACATCAGGATATCCCAAAGCACTTTACAGCCAATGAAGTAATTTTGAAGTGTAGTCATTGTTGTAATGTAGGAAATGCGGCAGCTCATTTGCACACAGCAAGCTACCACAAACAGCGATTAAATGATCATTTGTTTTAGCTGATGGTTGAGGGATAAATATTGGCTAGGATACCGGGAGAACTTCCTAGCTCTTGGGATCTTTTATGTCCACCTAAAAGGGCAGGCGGGTCCTCAGTTTAACATCTCATCTGAAAGATGGCACCTCTGACAGTGCAGTGCTCCCTCAGTATTGCACTGAAGTGTCAACATGGATTGCAAGCTCAAGTCTATGGAGTGGAGCTTGAACTCATAACTTTCTGACTCAGAGGCAAGAGTGCTACCACTGAGCCAAGGCTGACATGAGAGGATTTGGGTGGGCCTTGGTGCTAATTGTGTGGGCCGTGGCTGGGCCGTGGCTCGCCCAGGTCCACCTGTGGCTATGCCACTGGTCTTTGCCTCATAATGTGATCTCAGTGCCTGAACAGCACTTTGGAGTTCACTACTCACATAAAACAGGCGTTGGATATTTTGCTTATTAACCATGTTGGTCCCTGTCCCTTAAAGGAGAGTTTGCTTGGTCGTTGCATCAAGTAGCTGCATTCGCTATCACCTGTTTTACACTATCACCAAAGACCAATGCCACTCCCACAGACTTGAAATACTAAATGAAAATTCTCAGCATGCAATGATCTAATATGACCTAGATAATTACAGGTAGTTAAAAAGAGGAGATGCTATGAGTACTTAAGACATATTATAAAGCATTTTTGAATTTGTTCTTGGGACTGTATGTTTGTCAAGATGTTAGACATTTGTGATGCTCATTTGATATTTCCTTGATGTTGTCAGTGAATCAGGCTTTATTGGAACCAAGGAAACTATGTGGGAAAGTTATTGGTTAGACAAAAATTTATTATTATTTTGGTTGCTCCTGATGGCATTTTTCTGTCTAGTTTGCCACCTGTTTCTTATAGTCTACTGCTAGTTACCAAGAAATGTGAAGAGATGTCTCACAACGTAAGACAGCTATCCAGTTTCCTGAGTCTCTAGAACTGATTCTAATGCAGAATCAATTTCTCCGTAACAATACATTTTAAATTCCCATCCTAGATTCATCCCATCTCTTTGTGTGGCAGTGTCTGATTGTTCTGATTATAATCATGTTTTCTAAGATTAGCCTAGTAGCTCAGTGGCTAAAGGCCCTCAGATTTACAAAATGTTTATCAACAAAGACAACAGCGTTTATTGGCAATTATCACCAACTCGCCCACTTGTGGGCTTGACTTAATTTGACACCATCTGTGAGATGACCTTCCTCCCAGGATACCTTTCGATAAACATTTTTTTTTTCTGTTCTCAAACTATTCATTTGACTTGACACCCTGTGTCACAAGATATTAGTGCCCGTAGACGATGAGATTTTTTCCATGGTTTCATAGGCCAATTCTCTTCCCCAGGGTGTTGGATCTGTATCAGCAATGAAAAACCCTCTACAACATGAACCTTTGAGGCACAACGGAAGAAAAAAAATCACACAAGTTGTTTACCATGATAAGAGCCAGAAGGTTATTATAAACAAAAATAGCTGTTGACAGGGTTTTAACTGAATGGTAGTTCATAGTAAACCAACATTTTGCCCACATGGTGAGTGCTCTTGACCAGATTTCTTTATATTGCCCTTCTTCATAAACCACAATGGAGATGAAGAAATCAGGGAGGAATTTTGTTCCCAGTAAAACCAGAGTCCTTAAAGACAAAAGAAAAACAAAATATCCAGATATTTTGATGTTGGGTTACATCCAAAACATTAAACTGTCTTTTTCTCTATACAGATATTGACAGACTAATTGTGTATTTCCAGCATTTTCTATTTTTGTTTCAGATTTCCAGTTTTCTATCTTTTTGTACCAGCACTCTGGACAGCTTTGTCTCACCAACAGTTATAGCATGCTAAATGGCAATATCAGTACAGCTCTATGCTCCATATTTGCACGTTAAAATGATGGTGCTAATGTACTATTAGCTTTTGTGCTATGGTTGAGTCCTGAGCTAGTATTCACACTAACAAATTCAAACTTCACCCTACAACTACTTTTGTACTGGTGCTGATTTAGTTCAGATTCCAGGAGATCAGTGTCTCAGTTTATGGTGCTGAATGCAGCTTCCTTATCCCAGTGGTAGATTCACAGACTCACAAAAACTGGGATTACAAGCCTGCTGTTAGGTTCAGGAAGGCAGATTTAGCAGTGTAAACATGGATGCTGAGTTATGAATTCCAATTTCCTGGAATCTGAACTAAACAATACCAGTACAAAAGTGGCTTAAAACTTATTCACCTCCATCAAAGTATTGGCAATAGCCTATTTTATTGTTGTTGCTAACTTTTTTTTAGGTATCACTTATAGTGGCCACTTTTGGTGCAAATTGGATGCAGAGTAAACCTCTTTTTAATCTGCCCCAATAGATCCTCCCCAGGTTATTCCTATATCCCACATTGCCCATCCTTAGGGTTTCTCTGACAGTTTGTGATGAATTATGGGCATTATGCAGACCCCACACTGGTTTTGTTATGAATTGATTAAAAGTGTTAAAAACAGCGTTTGTATTGCTGTACTGCCATCTTATTACCATCAACTACTGACTCGTAGATCTCGTGCAGCTGGTGGCAACCCAAAAATAAAGGTGTCTGGTTCACCAAGGATAATGGCCAGGAAGACTCGTTTGTTACTTGATCTTCACAGATTCAGTAGGGTAGATTCCCCCTGCCCTTCTCCCCCATCCCCTGAGCAGTGTTCGAACAGTCGGCTGGTGAAGCGTGCAAGCTAGCTGCTCGATAGTCCCAACAAGAAACACAGTCCATTTTGAGAGCTGGGCCTTATTGACATAGGGCCGACAGGCTGCAAGCAGAAAATGGACGCTCTGGGGCAGTCTGCTGGCTCTGGGCTGCTGCAATATCGGGCAGCCCAGCTGGACTCTGGGCCAAAAGAAGGCAGTTCCAGAGGTGGTTCATTCTCAGGGTCAGGTATGGGGGTACACCTGCTCTTTCCGACCTCACAAAAATAAATTAAAACTTACCTTCTGGACTCCTCTTCAGTTGCACCGTACTTTTCTGAGGTTTCCTCCCACAGACATCCAGCAGTCTTTCTCTCTTTTGCTGTATTTCATTCAGGAGTGCCTGAAACTTGACCATATTAGAATTTTCTGCTCTTCTTTTCTGCTTCCTTCCAATGTCCTGCACAACTTCTGTGGGTGCCTCTGTCTATTACATCAATTGTCTGCGGAACCCCTTTCTACTAATAAAGTTGAGGGGGTTAACTGTAGGATTTTCAAGGTTACGTGCGTGTCATTTATTGTGCCCTGCACTTTGGGGAACCCAGCAACAAGATAAAACTAGATGGCTCTATTACACTGCTGCCTTGCTGTCATGTCAAATTGGATGAATTTCCTGGTCCCCCAAAAAAGTGTGTCAGTTATCTATTGAATTTACGCCTAGGTGGCAGTCTGACTGATATTACACGGCTATCACTTGGTCACCACGTTCGCAGCCACAAGTAGAGCTGTGAAGGAAATTGATCTTGGCCACAGATCATGCAGAAACTGGCACAACCCCTCCTGCAGGTTCTTTGGTGAAGCACACTCTTCTCAAGTAGAGCTCCTCATTCTTGGGGTGGGAGGGGTTATATCTTGTAGGGTATATCCTTCTTAAATGCTACTTCTCCTTTCCTCCATCCTATACTACTCCTCCTCCAGCCCCACCACCATTAAAATAGAGAACAGGGGATTGCCCATTGCCCATGATTGTAACTCAGATGCTGGGGAGGGTGAATATCCTTTTAGTCTCACAGGGTCAAAGGCTGTTAGAAGCAAGATCAGCTCTTTCCAGGGACAATAGGAAACAAATTCCTAGCTGTGTCCATGTGATTGGGTGCAATGCTGCCTGCGCAGAGCTGATTCTGGGCCCGAAAATGGGCACAGATTAATTTTTACCCGAAACACTCCAAAATCTCTCTTGTAAGTCAAGTAATCACTCTTCAAAGCTTCTCCAGGTTGCAAGCTCCAAAGATCCATGGTGTCAGCTGTGACTCGGTGGTAGCACTCTTGCCTCTGGTCAGAAGTTTATGGGTTCAAGTTCCATTCCAAAGACTTGAGCACAAAATCTAGGCTGACTACTACTACTACTTCTACTACTGAGGGAGTGCTGCACAGTCGTAGGTGCCGTCTTCCAGATGAGATGTTAAACTGAGGCCCTGTCTGCCCTCTCAAGTGGATGTACAAGATCCCATGGTGCTAATTCAAAGAAGAGCAGGGGAGTTCTCCCCAGTGGCCAATATTTATCCCTCAACCAACATCATTAAAACAGATTATCTGGTCATTATCTCATTGCTGTTTGTGGGACCTCGCTGTGTGCGAATTGGCTGCTGCGTTTCCTACTTCACAACAGTGACTACACTTCAAAAAATACTTAATTGGCTGGGATGTCCTGAGGTCTTGAAAGGCACTACATAAATGCAAGTCTTTCTTTATTTTAATGCATTTCTGCTAGTATCAGCTGATTTTGGCAACAGGTACATCCCTTTTATTTGTTTTTAAGTTACCTTTGGTGTACTGGGGACACAAATCACAGACTTTAGCCACTCCTACACTGGTCTTTCTCGTTGCCATTTATTATAATGAGCTCCAGGCAACATTGGCATGTGCGGCGGGGGAAGGGCACAGACCCGCTCAAAATTGGTAGGACAACATTACGGGACAGGAACCAGATATAAACTGGTTCAATTCCAATTTGCAGGCCATGTAGAAGTTAAAGCACCATTCCATCACCAATGATCCGCTGGAAATGGTTTGTAAAATCAAAACCCAGGTTTTCTGTTGTCTCAAAGCGTGAAATGGGGAAAGAATGAAGGGGAAATCCATAATCCCCAGCAGATATTGTCACTCTGTGGTATATATTCCAATTGGTGAAATTCATTTACAAATGTTACATTCACTGTGGATTCAACAGATTCGAGGCAAGGAGAGAAAATTGGCATTTTTTTTTTAATAACCTTATTTTTGCTCTCCCAACATTTTCTTTTCCCCATAATCTTTTTCATCTATATTCAATATTTATTTTTTATCTTACATTGTTTATTAGAGTCATAGAGTCATAGAGCACGGATAGAGGCCCTTCGGCCCATCGTGTCCGCGCCGGCCATCAAGCCCAGTCTAATCTAATCCCATATTCCAGCATTTGGTCCGTAGCCTTGTATGCTATGGCATTTCAAGTGCTCATCCAAATGCTTCTTGAATGTTGTGAGGGTTCCTGCCTCCACAACCCTCTCAGGCAGTGAGTTCCAGACTCCAACCACCCTCTGGGTGAAAAAGTTCTTTCTCAAATCCCCTCTAAACCTCCCGCCTTTTACCTTGAATCTATGCCCCCTTGTTATAGAACCCTCAACGAAGGGAAAAAGCTCCTTAGTATCCATCCTATCTATGCCCCTCATAATTTTGTACACCTCAATCATGTCCCCCCTCAGCCTCCTCTGCTCCAAGGAAAACAAACCCAATCTTCCCAGTCTCTCTTCATAGCTGAAGCGCTCCAGCCCTGGTAACATCCTGGTGAATCTCCTCTGCACCCTCTCCAAAGCGATCACATCCTTCCTGTAGTGCGGCGACCAGAACTGCACACAGTACTCCAGCTGTGGCCTAACCAGTGTTTTATTAGTTAAATATTCTATTCCTAATTTATTTTACTTTTTACTTATGTTTATTTTAAAATCAAACAAGTTTCCCACCTGGATTTTTCTATTTTTCAATTCTGGATTTGATTGTGAATTACAAAAATTGAAATCTATTTTGGACCAATTAGGAGATTGAGTACTGTAATGCGACCTGACTTGAACAACCAGGTCAAACCAATACACTGAAATAAGTGTATTTAGATTCTTGAATTGGAGCAAGGAAACACCTGACAAAATATTTAAGCTGTGATGTAGGCAGCTGAGCATCTTAAATTAAATGATCTCTGTCAGCTTTCCAGGGGTTGAAACTGGGTATTATCCTGTGATGCATAATGTAAAAATATTACTTGCTGCTATCAGAAGATTTAGCAGATGTGCTTTCCTCCTTGTTAGTCAGGTGAAACTATATTACCCACCTTTACTCTTCCTTCTCAGCCTTGATAGTGAATCTACTTCATACCTGCTCCAATTTCAGGCCATTAAGATCCTTACTTCAATTCTGAATCCCTGATATTGCTTAACTTTTTTTTTCGGAATATTTTTGCTCAAGAATTTTGATAGTCAACAGCTATAGGCGCATGGCTCTTTGAGCCTATAATTTTCCCTTTCATTGCCAGTCTCTTGAACTAAGTTACCAATGTTAATCATCCCTCAATCGTGGCACTTGCACTTAGTGGAGTTTTCAGGCTTTTTTGGCTCTTACGATTACCACAGATAAAGTCTAACTCATTGTCTTACTTTCTCATTTAATTTGATTTTCATTGGGTGATTTAATTTACCGCCAGTAATTTATTGAAGCATTATATCATGGGACACTATCAATGGCACATACGTGTCCTATGATATAATGCTTCAATCATCTTTTTTGTATTACAACGAAGGGCAAACCACTCACCTGCACAGCATTAAACCATCCTCCACGCCCACAGCAAATTAATTAGTACAATTTTATGATGTAGCAAATAATATATATTCTATAATAGATAATATGTATTATGTAATATAACAGATAATTATATATTGTATAAAATTGAAGATAATAAGCATTTAAAAAATGACTGACAGGCTGCAATCTTATTTCAGGATAGAGGCAATGTTGTTAACATTGCTCAGGTTCATGATGTCATCAGAACCATTCAGTTCAGTTTCTGCCTTGTGTCTCACTGCTGGCCATCTACTATCCTACATGTAGGATTGTACATTTTTCATGGACTGCACTTGTTGCATGCAATGTGTAAAGTTTTGTAAAGTCAGGGAACGCTACAAAATATGACAATGTTTCCTAAAATTGATGTAAAACACTAAAATGTATTGATGAGTTTCACAGGGCTCTCTTAACTTTTAAGACTCTGCATAAAAATGCAGCCCATGAAAACCATGCACCCCATCTATATGTATTTCAGGTACCTCTTGAACCATGTTCGCTATCTTTGTCAAGTGTCCCTTATTTGTATTTGCTACTCATTGCCAAGCATTTCTTGTGCATTTTGCATCCTGTATGTGTTATCTATTGTCCGATGTCACACTTTTCGTTTATTATCAGGCATCTTTTATCCTGTATATTTTTTCTATTGCCCAACAACACATTTATTTAGCACCTTTTACGTTAAAAAAAATCCAATACTAAGAACAGAAGGCGAGCAGTAGAAGAGGAATTACGAGGTACCTGAAAAAATGGTTGAAAAGGAATCAGAAGAGGCCTCTAAGGACAGCAAGAAAAGAAACAAAGTGGAGTAGTTTAAAGAGGAAGTTCCAGAGAGTAAGGTCATGGAGAATGAAAGCTCTGCCACCAAACATGGAGTAAAAGAAGACTAGGATGTAGAGGGAGATGCAGTCACAGGATCACAGCATATAAAAGACAAGAAAGCACAAAAGCAAGAAAGAATGATTTATATTTATATTTATATTGTGCCTTTCATGACCTCAGGGCGTCCCAAAGTGCTATGCAGCCAATGAAATACTTTTTTGAAGTCTAGTCACTGTTGTAATGTAGGAAACACAACAGCCAATATGCGCAGAGCAAAGTTCCTCATACATCAATGTAATATTGACCAGATAATCTGTTTTTTAATGGTGTTGATTGAGAGATAAATATTGTCCAGGACACCGGGAAGTACTCCCCTACACTTCTTCGAAATAGTGCCATGGGATCTTTTCCATCCACCTGAGAGGGCAGACGGAGCCTCGGTTTAATGTCTCATCTGAAGTGTCAGCCTAGATTTTGTGCTCAAGTCCCTGGATTGGAACTTGAACGTACAACTTTCTGATTCAGAGGCGAGAGTGCTACCATTGAACCAAGGCGGACACTGAACAGGAATGTAGATTGGTGAGGGTTTCAGACGTAAGAGCAGATGAGACCATGGAGAGATTTATAAATAAGGACAAGGATTCTGAATTCTGTGCGCTGAGGAACCGGGAGCCAATGGAGAATGGCATAAAGAGGAGCAACGGGCAAGGTGAACTTAGTGCAGAATAAGGTGTTAAAACTTTGGACAAATAGGAGCTTGAAATTTGGCCTCCAAGAATCCGGCAAAGAGGGTGTTCAAAAAATCAAGTCTGGATGTTCCAAAAGTCTGGATAACAATTTCAGCAGTGGGAGAAAAATAAGGTTGGAGGCTGGTGATGATGTGTAGGTGTAAGCATGCAATTTGAAGCTCAGCTCAGAATTGATCAAATAATAAGTTTACAAACTGTCTAGTTCAGCCAAACAAGTAGCCAGAGAATGGAATTGGAGCAAAACAATGGAGTTTTTGGTGGAAGCCAAATAGGATGGCTTCAGTCTTCCCAATGTTCAATTGACGGAAGATCTGGTTGATCCACAACTTGATGTTAGACAAGAAATCAGATAGTACAGAGGTGGTTCCAGAGTCAAGGGTGGTGGACTGGAGATAGAGGTGAGTGTCATCAGCGTAAATATGGAAATGGACCTCATACCTATAGATGATGTTCCAAGGGGAAACATGTAAATAAGGAAAAGGAGGAAGCCAACCATAGAACGTACCGATAATCCTGCATTGATTGTGACGGGGAAAGAAGAGAATCCACTGCTGGAATCTCAGATCCTGGTTGTGTTATGCATTCCCAGGTATCTTCTATCCTATCTCTTACCAGGCATCTCCTACCTGTGTGTTATACTCTTTAACTATTAAACGGACTATTCTATGTGCATTAGTTATTGCTAAGTATCCACTCCCTTGTGTGTGCTATCAGTGTGTTGCCTCTGTTAAAATTTGGGTGCACTCCATATATTTTTTCTTGAGCACAGTGCAAAGGACCATTTCCACTGTTAAGCATCCCAATTCCTAATTGACCTTATTCACAAAGTAATCATGGTTAGCAGGCCTCGGGATTAATAATGAACTATTTTACTGATAATCAAAAAGGCTGATGGAATGTTAGCCTTTATAACTAGAGGGCTAGAATATAAAGGCGAGAAGGTTTTGCTACAGCTATACAAAACCTTGGCTAGATCACATCTGGAATACTGTGTACAGTTCTGGGTACCGCACCTTAGAGAGGATATATTGGCCTTGGAAGAAGTGCAGTGCAGATTCACCAGAATGTTACCAGGGCTCCAAGGGTTAGATTATGAGGAGAGATTACATAAAGTAGGCTTGTATTACCTGGAATATAGAAGGTTAAAAGGTGATTTGATTGAGGTTTTTAGGATTTTGAAAGGAATTGATAGGATAGATAGAAACTTTTTCCACTGAAAGGGGAGTCTAGGACAAGGGGACATAACTTTAAAATCAGAGCCAGGTCATTCAGGAGAGAAGTTAGGAAACACTTCTTCATACAAAGTGTGGTAGGAATGTAGAACTCTCTCCCACTAAAAGCTGGCTCAATGAATAATTTTAAATCTGAGATCGATAGATTTTTGCTAGTCAAGGACATTAAGGAATATGGAGCCAAGGCAGGTGGATGGAGTTAGGATACAGATCAGCCATGATCTCATTGAATGGCAGAACAGGAGGAGCTGAATGGCCTATTCCTGTTCCTATAATCCCTATGTACCCATGATGAGATACACATTTGGAATAAGAAAGATTACCATCATACCCTCCTGATCTCCCCAACTGCAGGATAAATAACATGCTGACAGACCATATACTTCAGGCTACAAACTACAAATCAGGTTTATTGAAAAGTGAATTTCAACAGAAGCAATATCAAGAACAACAGATTTCACTAGATTACAGTAAAGGAATCCTTGAATGCTCACAAGCACTTTGAATCAATTTCAAAATAATAAACGTCTTGAACTTTAATAAATCCCATAACTTGGAACGCACGTCTGCAAGGAAAAGCTTATGTATAAACACAGACATTTATGGAATGTTTCCACTAGTCCAAACCCATTCAACTGTCTAGTAAAGCAGATATTCACAAAATCATAGAATCATAGAAAATTTATGGCACAGAAGGAGGCCATTCAGCCCATCGTGTCAGCGCTGGCCAAAAATGAGCCACCCAGCCGAATCCCACTTTCCAGCACTTGGTCCAAAGCCTTGTAGGTTATGACACTTCAAGTGCATATCCAAGTACTTTTTAAATGTGATGAGGGTTTCTGCCTCTACCACCCTTTCAGGCAGTGAGTTCCAGACCCCCACCACCCTCTGGGTGAAAAAAAACATTTCAGCTCCCCTCTAATCCTTGTACCAATCACTTTAAATCTATGCCCCCTGGTTATTGACCTCTCTGCTAAGAGAAATAGGTCCTTCTTATCCACTCTATCTAGGGCCTTCATAATTTTGTACACCTCAATTAAATCATCCCTCAGCCTCCTAAGGAACCTTGAAATGGGGAAACAGTTATACCCACAGAGACAGTAGTGGAGAGATTTGAAGCCAAGGACAAGGATTTAAAATTGGATATTTTGGGGGAGGGATGGGAGACAGTATAGGTTTGTGAGGATGAGGTGAGCAGGACTTAGCACTGGACAGGATGTGGGCAGCTGTTCTTTGGACAAGTTGGAGCTTGTGGAGGGTGCATGATGGAATGCCAGAGAGGACAGCATTGGAGTAATCAAGTCTGGAAGTGACAAAAGTGTGGATAAAGGTTTCAGCAGTGGGAGAGCTGAGGTAAAGGTGGAGACAGGCAATATTGTGGAGGGGGAAATAAGTGGACTTAGTGATGAAGGGGATGTGGGATATGAAACTCAGCTCAGGGTGAATCATGCGCGGAGGTTGCACATGGTTATGTTCAGCCTAAGTGAGTGGTTGAGGAGGAGAATGGCATCAGTAGCAAAGGAGTAGAGTTTTCCAAAGGATCAAATTTAAAATCCTTGTCCTCATCTTCAGTTTATCTACAGCCTCAATCTTCCCTATCTCTGCAATCTCCTTCAGCATTATGTCCCCTCCCACACCATTTAGTGCTCCAGCTCAGGCCTTCTGTGAGTCCCTCCTTCCTTTTATCCCTCCATTAGTGGCAGAGGTGGAGTCAGGGCTGCCCTACTCTCTGGAACTCACCACCTAAATCTCTCTGCCAGTTTATATCTCTGTCCTTCTCAAGAAACCTCCTTGAAACTCATCTTTGTGACACAGATTTAAGTCACCTCTCCTAACCCCTCTCTCACAGTTCAGCATGCATTCCTTTAATTATTTCGCTGTAAAGTGGCTTGGAATGTTTTGTATATTAAAGGCACTATTTAAATATGATGTGGAGATGCCGGTGATGGACTGGGGTTGACAAATGTACAAATGTAGGATTTCCACATTCACCTGACGAAGGAGAAAGCCTCCGAAAGCTTGTGATTTTCAAATAAAATTGTTGGACTATAACCTGGTGTTGTAAGATTCTGTACTATTTAAAAACACATTGTTGTTGTTAGTACGAACTTCACAAAATCCTCTATGTTAATATTCAATTTTATGTGAGGTAAATATAATGATTGAAGGAATTTCTCCCCTTTAATTCTTGAAACAGGAAATCCTGGTCAGGAGAGCAATTAATTAAGATATTTCCCTATCTGAAGTAGTGAAGCCTTTTATCAGGGCAGGAAAGTAGCTAATTGGCTGCTAATCAAACCTACTCACCACTCTCACTCTCCATCCCTCCTGTTTTGAAACATAGGCATTATAAGTTCTGAGAAATATAATGTTACTATAAGATGACAATGCCCTCTTGACAAGTCAAGTGGTGGCTAATTAGATGTGAGTTGCTGCTGAGTGGCTGGAAAAACAGGAGCTACATTACCTGAATTGATGTGGATCATCACCTGCGGCACTCTCCCCATCACATGGTAAATGGGCTGCACTTGTACAGATGCTTAGAGGCTCACAGAAGCGTATCGGATGCATCAAGCCAGGAAAGAAAAAGTGTCAATCAAAGAGGGAGCAGAGCAGCTGCACAGGCATATTGACCAGTAGAAACAGTTTTTTTCTAAAGAGATTGGAGGAGAACAGAGATAGAAGTCACGGAAACTCAAGACCAGTAGACAGAAGGAGACAAACAGATGTGTGCTTTACATTCACCTCTAACCTATGCACAGCTGCACCTGTTTTGCAACAACACTACTTTTGAAGGAATTTATCAATACGCACTCATACATAGAGAAGCATGGAACACTAGGAAAGACTGACTGCAGCATGGAAATCACAGTGATTCTTTTTTAGCATTATAGCAAACAAATGAATTACTTTGAATCTCCATTGTGTTGTCAGGAGTTTTATTTGGGAATAGATAAATCAAATATTTAAGTGGGCTCACTGCACAGCTAACAAAAAAGGTAATACAATAATGTAAAATAGTTAAAAGCTTATTAGACCGATTCAGAGCTGTGTGATTTCCACTTTGTTTCAGAACACCCCAAGCCTGTCCTTTCAAGCTATTGTGAAGGCAGCAATTCAAATCTTCTTTTGTCCATATGAATGGGCCCTCTTAAAGCTCTTTTATGCCAACATATTCCCCACAGGCATATGCCCTTTAGCTCCATTACTGACTTACCAAAGTATTCATCCCTTACCTTCTGCTTTTCTTTTTAAACTACCCCCTGCTCTTGACGACACAAGTGCCATATTCCCCTTTGCTAGGCAAGATGTGCAGGCTTACATGATATAGTGCTATATATCTTGCAGCTTTTTAGCACATAAAACTTGTAAAGCGATTGATTTTCTCCACTCTGTACTGCCTTCCATTTATTACCAGAGATGCCTGAACAAGGGTGACCTCATAGACAAAAAAGGCTTGTAGTCTTTAGAAATAGGAGTGAAAAAAATCCAAGTGGACCTATTACCTCCACTTACACTAATTAGAGTTGCTTTGAAGGGCTATTCAGTGCCTCTGAAAGGCCAGACTGTGTCTGAATTGCATTGTGTAATGTTTGCTGAGACATTTGCATTTGTTTGTGTTGCTGAAAATAGCATGTGGGGCTTTAAAGAAAGTAAAAACATTGATTATTGTTTTATTAACTAAAACTTTGCATGTAGACGTAATAGTGTAAAGGCTTGTATGGGTTCAAAATTTGCAGAAGAGCATTAGATTGTGAAAATTCTCTTAATTGACCTCAGTCTGTGGTCAAGTTTGTATGAAAAATAACATTCTGTTGCTAAATCATAGTGCTAAAGCAGGTGATCCATAGCAACATAACATATTGCAGAAAGGCATGAAATAAACTTTGAAGCTAGCTAACAGGATAAGAACTGTGAAATCCCAGTTAGAAAGAAGATACGTGAAAAGAATGACCAGTAATGTATACTGATCTTTCAAAGGCCTTGACCACTTAACCCACAGACTTATTACCTTGGTTAGGGCTTGACGCTTTTTGGAATTTGGAAGAGAACCGTTGATTCTACTGGGACCAGATTGCAGTATCTCCTGACCTGTTCCAGCTGGTGCTCAATACTATTCCATATTCCCCACTTTGCAGCAAATGCAGCCGTTAGATTCCGCTCCCCTCCCCCAAATAAATCCAGTTGAGTTTTGGTGCATGCGCCTAACAGGCCATTTCAAACCAGTACAAAAAAATTATACCAAAACATTCAAGCAATTACTATTTACTCTGATAAACATAGAGACTCAATAATATTTCTTCATGTCCACAAAACATCCTGGAAAGTGAAAAATCTATCACTTAACCAAAATCCATTTCTCTATCGCTAGGCTCAGATGCTGCCAGCCTACAGATGCACTAATTGTACTATATATAGAGATAAATTTAGGCCTGAATTTTCCTGTAAATAAAACATCCATTTTCAGGTGGTATTGAGGCATATCATTAAGTTAAATGGTGTTGTATACTGCCATAATCCCATCCAAAAAATGTCCACCAAAATTTCTCAGCAACAAGATTGTCAGTCAGTATTACCATCTACCTGGGGCCTGCCCTGTCGCACAAAAATGGGAGTGGATGGGCATGACAGCCTGCACCATTTCCCCCAACTTCCACCCCTACCCCAACCTCCCAGAGAACCACCACTTTTAAAATGGTGGCATTAGCAATACAATAGGATCCCTGAAGCAGATACCGCATGGAGGAGGCGACTTTGAATTTTCTGACTGCAGCTTACAGAAACTTTGCCAATGCTTTTTGGTTGGTTCTTGCTCTGGAACTTCTATGAAAACTAGAGTACTCAAGAAAGTAAATTTCTGGACTGGGAAAGTGATTTTTCAAATGAGAATCCTCCTATTCCTGTGCAATGAAGAGGAGGAGGATGAGGATATAGAATTGGCATCACAGAAAAAATTTGTGTCCTACACATCAATACCTATTCCACAGGGTTGACGGACCTAGAAGGTTCTATTTAGATTTTTGTACCCATCAATACCTCAGAAGGCTGTGCTTCACCCAAGACTATTGGGCGGTTATGCCAGCTGCCTTGTTTTTTTGCCACCAGGTCCTTCCAGGCAGCCTTGGGTGACTTTTGTCACATTAGTCAGGCAGCAGTACACGTTTGTATTAAGAAGGTCTGAGATGCTGTATTCAGCCAGGCCTTACATTTATTACCTTCACCATAGAAACTTTGGAGCAGAGAATAAGCAATACAATCTTATAGATTGGCAGGCTTCCACAGGTGCAAAGAGCAATTGATTGAACACATATGGGTTTGAGAGCCCCAGACAGTAACCTCCTTAATTTCACTAATAGGAAAAGCTTTCATTCAATAAATGTCCAGGCCATGTATGATGTCATTCACTTTATCGTGCAAGTTAATGCCTGCTACCTAGGAAGCTGTCATGATGTTATGATACAACAATCCACCATACCAACTTTGATGACTCAAAACCATGTATCAGGATGGTTGATTGATGATCAGAAATATCCCCTGCAGACAATGGCCATGCCAAACAGAGGGAGAGAACAAATATAATGTGGCTCATTGTACCACATGAATTTTAACAGACGACTGGCATTCTGAAGTCTCATTTTAGTTAACTGGATAAATCTGGTGGAGGCCTGTGGCGCAGCCCAGCAAGAGTGTCTATAACCAGTGTGGCTCACAGCGTCCAACATAATATCGCTAGGCAGAAAGGGCTGTTACTTCCTGAAACTGAAGAGCGGTAGATGGTGAGGGCCTCTCATTCCCACATCAGGGGGATGGTGCAAAGGAAAAAGAGGAGGTGGAGCAAGAGATCCATCAGCCAGAGAAATAAGGCAGCAATTTTCTGGGTGCTTTCACTAAATAAAATTTGAGAAACCAATAAAATTCCCCCTCCCACCTGTACCTACTCTCCACCCCTACTACCACATAAAGACCTGTAATCCAAAGGCCTTCATTATCCAGAAGTCACACTCTCACGTGTCATCATTCAAGTCCACTAAGGTGCAAACATCCACAGAAATTAACTCAGAAGTCTATGTGGTCAAACAAATTTTACTTTCCAGAACCAAATTCACTGCAAGTTCCCAATAATTTACACACTCTAACCACAGCTATTTCTGAACACCATGTCTACCTTTGTGCCAGTTATGTTACTTGCTCCAGCTCTTAATCTATTTTTTCTACAAAGTGCTCCCTGAATGAGGTGAGGTTGAGAGGTGGGTGACTGGGAATATTCCTCTGGAGACTTTTAGGACTGAGGTGACTCTTCTCTCACTGACCTGCTTGTATTGTCGATGGGCACTTGTCCAGGTCTGAAGCTCCCTCAGGTGCTGACATTGGAGGGATCCTTAAAGAAGTAGTTGTACTGTCACTATCATAAGAGGCAGCAAAGTCTGTTACAGTCTCTGTAGCCCACTGATGCAAGGCACAGGCTCAGATGGGCTATTGCTCAATGTCATTACAGACTGAATAGTCCCAAACAAGTTTTAGAAATCCCTGTGAAAGTGTCATGTTCAGGCTGACTCTCAAAGCACCTACTGAAGCAGTAGTAACTGCCACTCTGGAAGCCACTAATGTCCTAGTACCTCCTCCTGGCACCTTGTTACTGTTGAAATCTCCTGGACTGTCACCCTCTTCAGGCTATGCTGCAGGGCATGAGAAACGTTCTGCTATTTGTTGCAGATGCAGATAGTGGACATCTCCCACTTCTCCATCTTCTTAACCATATGCATGGAAACCATCTCTACTGTCTGCACATGAGATCGATGCTCCCCAGTCATTGTTTTTTGAAGACTGGGCTCCTCAGGTCTGGTTCCTTATGCTCCTCAGCCGAGGGCAGACATTTCTCCACCTTCAATGGAGAAATGGTGCTCCTCCCCTCTTCCACTCTCAGATCCTCATACTCACTGGTGTTCAGTGCTTTATCCAGTGAAAACATTTCTGATTCACTGCTTCCTCCCAAGTAGATGTATATGAACTGGTGCTAGGACGGGTCCAATGCAGTGACAGAATTGGTGAGAATGGGGTAAAAGTTATGGATCTTGATGAGCCTAGCTTGATCATCTGAGCAACCGGTCTCTTCTTCCATTGGCTGTGAAGTGCTATATAAATGCAAGTTCATTTTTTCCAAGTCATCCCAAAGGATTTCAAAAACACAGAAGCTTGTTTAACTGCATAAACACTTGCATGACTCCTTGAAGAAAGGATAGCTGAGTGCATGTCCAATGCTACACTTTGACAATCTATGAAAAGCTAAAATAATCGGTGCTTCCCCCTTGCGCTGCCTTTACCAATCTGATTTTGACATCATCTCCTATGTTTATATGTCTCATGTGTATTTGCTTATGAGCTGCAATGCTTCCACCTCATATGCACCGAAAGTTTTCAATATAGATGTTCCTCCTTTTGTTCTGCTTCATTTTCACTGGTTATGCTCTACCTTTTCCTTTGCAACAGGAGAACACAGAGTTAAAAGAATGTGACTAGCAAAGACGCTTCTTTTCACTCAAAAGTCTGCATTCATACCATTGTTAACAGACTTGCAGATGCAGGCTCCCTTTAAACATCTCTCCTCAAGACTAGCAAAACTCATTGTGGCAGGCAATATGAGTTCTCACACTGATTTGCAGTTAACATGGTATATTATTGTTTCCAGAGGTTCCCTGTGAATAGATCAGTTTGCCTATCACTAAAGTAATGACCCCGAGAGGGCATAACAGGTAAGGAAGTGACTCGTGCCTCTATCATTCCTACAGAATGTGTATAGGGAATGGTGCCTTCACTTGTGAGGTAATTAAACTTCTTCATACACCATATAGCAGTTTGTGGGGTGATGGAGATTGCACTGACTGCCTCAGCAATGTTCATTTGATAATGTTTGCATTACCCTCTTATGTGGCTTGCTGTTTTCAGTCTCCAGGAGTCTGTCTCTCTGGCCCTTCTTTTTACTAGTAAGACATCAATGGATGAATCAGAAAATCTGGTAGCCCTTTGTGAGGCTGCCCCTTGCCCCCTCCCCACCATCAACCACCACCCCCCCTCCCACCACCAGAATCCTGATGCACTTTCTTTCACAATTATTGTTCCTCTTTCAGCTCCTCCATTTACAAAACATCATTTCCAGCTTCACCATCTGGAAGGTGATCTGCCTATTGTAGAATTGGCCTAATTTTCATCTTATTGAAACCAGGTTGGTGATCCACTCCATCAGATTACCACCCAGGCGGTGAAGGTGAAAATCACCCTCTATGTTTCCTTTTAATCAGCTGCAGCATTTTAAATACTGCAACAGGACTTAATTTCCCCTGATCTGAGTGGTGGTAAATCAATTAGCAGAAGTTTTACCGATGCCATCCCACCTCACATACTTAATGAAGCTCTTAGAAAACTTCAGACGGTTAGCAGCAGAGTTATATGGGCAAGCTGAAGTCCCACCCAACCACTAACCATCCAACTGGAGGATAATCCAGCCTTTACCAATTGAACCATTGTGGAGCCTGGAGCCACAATATTCAAAAGTTGATATAACAAGGAACAAATTCGTCACTGAACCACAAGTCTGGTCAGTTCCTTGTTCTAAGATTTTCTTATCAAAAGTGTTGTAAAATTCCTTGTACAATAATGTTACTCAATTGTAGCAAATTCAGTATCTCCATACATAGTAAGTGAATAAAAGAAAATAAAACTTAGAGTTCATTAACTATCATAATTAAAGTCGGATATTGACAAAAATTACATTATGCACACTTTACAGTTACAGGAGCAAGAGATTAAATTTACTTTTCTATAAGTACACTACAGGTTCAAAAATGGTACATGGTGAAATGCTAATTAGATTAATGAAAAGACATGGTAAGGCAATGGTATAAGCCATGAGTTTCATGATAAAAAGTGTTCTTTTGAAAATGATCACAGTGGGGACTGTGTGGTGCAGTGAGTTAACACACAGGCTTTGTACCTATGGGGTCTGGGTTTGAATCCAGCCCACACTGATGGAATGAAAATCTCTTCTTGTTGTGGGCTGCAAGGAACCTTAGTGAAATTACTCTGTACAGTCTCAACCCAATTCCTTGTGGGTGCAGATTCACAGCACAAACTGTTTAAAACATTGAAAACTTCATTCAAAGAAGCCACAAATATGGCTGTTGTGGGAAATGCAAATGCCACACTGGTGCTGTACGATTAGCATTAAAACGTATTGTTCAAGCACAGATTAATCTTTATTTGGCATCTACCCATGCTCCACCTAACCTAGGAATGCTTGATGGGGAGTATAATGGGAGCTTTACCATACCTGACTTTGGAAATTTCGTGCTGTAACTGGAAGAAAAAGAGTAGAAAAGTGTTTCATTCCCCATCACTAACATCCTTCAGCATAACAGAAACATTTATTCACAAAAAATATCTGAAATAATAAAGCAAGAGAACTGTAGATGTAATTATTTTTAAAGATGCCTATGAGGTTGTTCATTGTTGTAACAAACTCTCTGAGTTAGGTTGACTGAACTTCTGAAACTTCATTGATATTATGTCATCCATACAAAACCTTGCAAAGCAGCCTCAGCTATCTGTCATTCTCTATATCATTACTGAAGAATTATTTCTTTTATTGATATTTTAGAAGTAGATGTATACTACAAATTATTTAATTTATTTCTCCCTGAATCACATGTGTTTTGGCATAAAAGGTGGGAAGCTAGATGCTCCCATATATCTGACAATGCAGCTCTGAGCCATCCATTCAAAGGTACATGACAGGAGCCCAGAGATAATGGGGTGAAATTGGTCATTCAATGAAAAAGAAAATCGGGGTGGAGTGTAAAACAGGCTGCCGATTCACTATCACCTATTTTGCGCTAACACCAAAAAACATTTTCACTCCCAATTATCCTTGTAATTTTCCTTTCCAATTTTAATTGGTGCCTTTCCATGGTGCTATATCTAAGATTGTGAACTGAGTTATATGGAGATGAAACATATTTTACTGCCTGCCATCAACTGTAAGTTGCTGCTCTAATGTACTGTTTCACTGTCATCCTCTCTCAATTGTGAAATTTATAAAATGGAGAATATAAGAATGAGACTTTGTACATAATGAGATAAACTGTCAATACTATTCTTCACTGACAAATTAATTTAAGGCTATTAGTACATCATAGGGCCAAAGGCTTGGCATTGGTGAGCAGTAAATGTGGAACAGATTGCAGGCAATACTTTGCAACATGTGGCATCTACCTGGTAGATGTTACTGTTGGTTATTCTTACCTTGCCAGATACCTTAAAGTGCCACCTTCTCCCGCATCTGTTTTCAGGTACTGCAGGCACTGTAGCCGGCATTCATTCTGGTCACCATTTCCTGCCAGGTAGATTTATTGTTGTCATCTGGGGCCTCGGATTACCAAACAGGGCAAGTCCCCTCACACCCACTTCATGCACTGACACATTCACTTCATCAGGCATCAAACAGAAGACCAGGAGGTGCTCCACTCGATCACTTGCTCACCAAATCAATTTTGTGCTGTTAAATTGGATTCTCCCTCCATACGATCTGCTTTAACATGATTTTCAGCTTTTCTAAAGATTGAAAAATGTTTTTCCCCCTCCCCTACATGCCATCGCTTATCATTAAGTGACTGTTTTCCTTTAATTTGGAACAGCAGCCCTTTAAGAACTGTACACTCCCAAATCTACAGGTCTGTCTGTTGAACAATCTATGTACAAGGCTCAAGTTGCACATAGAAAATGTTCAAAATATTTAAATGATCCAACCTTGCAGAATGTGGCGGGGTTAGACTGTTACTCAAATACACCTCAAAGTACAGAGATAATGGTTACTGTCTTACATTTCTCTGCTGTTTTTGTGTTACTGTTTCTCTTTGTCTCTTCTTCTGTCTCTTACTTTCTCTTTTTTATTTCTCACCCTTTCTCGCTTTTTGCTTTTCTCTCTGTCCTCTTTTGCATCTCTCTCTGTCTATTAATTTCTTCTTTCAGGTGGCAGGTGATAGGCAGCATGGCTGAAGGCTCAATTTGGGAGGGAGTTTTGGGGAAAATGTGGCTCTCAGTGGCTCTATTCCCATCCCCTCTCCTAAACACATGCTTCCCCTCTTCCCCTTGCTCCCATTGCTTTCTCTACCCATCAGCTTCCCAATACCCATTCCCCTTCCTACCACTCCTTCACTTCTATCACTACTCCTACCTCTTGTTTAAACTATCCATTCAATCACTGTATCTTCCCCTCCTTCATGCTTTGCTGTCAATCACCTCACTCCATGTGACTCTTCATCCACTCCCTCCTCCACTTTCCACTGTGGAAAGAGGCCAGAAGCCCACTCTCGCTCAACCAGTTTGCATCACACCTACTATCCTCCTTTCCTATCTGTTTCCCTCAAAGAGGCTTTGTTTACTTTCAAAATTCAACTTTAAAAAAAATCAAATTAGAATGAGGAAAGAAACTAGTTTTTGACCTTTCCCTATATTTGTGCCTTACTCTCTGTCTGTCTGTATCTCTCTGTATCACAGGTGTTAGAAATTAGTATCTCTGTTTCACAGGTGTAAGAGACTACATTGACCTTTTCTAACTACCAAAAAAACAGGTAAGATAATTATCTAGGCTTCAAAATTCAGTTAGCTTTTTAAAAAGTTTGTAGTAACACGACGGGCAGGAGAGGGTTGTGGTGGGGCGGGGCGGGGGGGGGGGGGGGTTAAATTACTAAAAATGTGAAAACCCCCCCCAACCAGCCGTGAACACACCTACCTCTAGTTTAACCGGAGCGGGTTTGGGGGCGTGCGAGTAACCTGCTCTGGAGAGGCAGGTCAGCGAGTTTAATATTTAAATGAGGCTGCGTTCCTCAGATTTTGACAGCCATTTCAATTAAATGACTGCGGGCCGGATTTCCCAGAGATCAGGAAACCTGGCAGCTGATGAGAACTGCCAGATACAACAGGTAAGTGCTTTTCCAGCACTGCTTCTGGGCCAGGAGGAGCAGGAGTGCTTCCCCTTGACACCTCAAGCAAATCTTCGGGCGCGATCTCTCACTCCCTGCAATCGGCCGACATCCACCCCCCCCATGATCTTCAGACCTCTCTCCACGATCTTCAGACCGCCACACGATATCTCCCCCCCACCCCCGCGATTTGCTGACCCCACTCCCTCCTTGCTGCCATATTCAGAGCCCCCTTCCAGCGACCCCCGATCTTCTCGATTCCCAGGGACTGTCCCCAGTGGTCACCAGCTGCTGTCTTGTACTGCAGGCTTTCCCGCCCGGCAGAACAGCCAGCCTTTAATCTGGCTGTCTGCCAGGCAGGAAACCCGATTAAAAAAATTCTAATGAGGTCCTACCGTTAAATTCGGCAGGACCTTCGTCTTCCCGGTATTTCCGGGTTTCCTGGCCGCTGATATGCACTCCTGCTCCCTCCCGCCACCCCGTAAATATCTCAATCATCAGCAAAGTGATGGAAGGTGTCGTCGACAGTGCTATCAAGCGGCACTTACTCACCAATAACCTGCTCACCGATGCTCAGTTTGGGTTCCGCCAGGACCACTCGGCTCCAGACCTCATTACAGCCTTGGTCCAAACATGGACAAAAGAGCTGAATTCCAGAGGTGAGGTGAGAGTGACTGCCCTTGACATCAAGGCAGCATTTGACCGAGTGTGGCACCAAGGAGCCCGAGTAAAATTGAAGTCAATGGGAATCAGGGGGAAAACTCTCCAGTGGCTGGAGTCATACCTAGCACAAAGGAAGATGGTAGTGGTTGTTGGAGGCCAAGCATCTCAGCCCCAGGGCATTGCTGCAGGAGTTCCTCAGGGCAGTGTCCTAGGCCCAACCATCTTCAGCTGCTTCATCAATGACCTTCCCTCCATCATAAGGTCAGAAATGGGGATGTTCGCTGATGACTGCACAGTGTTCAGTTCCATTCGCAACCCCTCAGATAATGAAGCAGTCCGAGCCCGCATGCAGCAAGACCTGGACAACATCCAGGCTTGGGCTGATAAGTGGCAAGTAACATTCGCGCCAGATAAGTGCCAGGCAATGACCATCTCCAACAAGAGAGAGTCTAACCACCTCCCCTTGACATTCAACGGCATTACCATCGCCGAATCCCCCACCATCAACATCCTGGGGGTCACCATTGACCAGAAACTTAACTGGACCAGCCATATAAATACTGTGGCTACGAGAGCAGGTCAGAGGCTGGGTATTCTGCGGCGAGTGACTCACCTCCTGACTCCCCAAAGCCTTTCCACCATCTACAAGGCACAAGTCAGGAGTGTGATGGAATACTCTCCACTTGCCTGGATGAGTGCAGCTCCAACAACACTCAAGAAGCTCGACACCATCCAAGATAAAGCAGCCCGCTTGATTGGCACCCCATCCACCACCCTAAACATTCACTCCCTTCACCACCGGCGCACTGTGGCTGCAGTGTGCACCATCCACAGGATGCACTGCAGCAACTCGCCAAGGCTTCTTCGACAGCACCTCCCAAACCCGCGACCTCTACCACCTAGAAGGACAAGGGCAGCAGGTGCATGGGAACAACACCACCTGCACGTTCCCCTCCAAGTCACACACCATCCCGACTTGGAAATATATCGCCGTTCCTTCATTGTCGCTGGGTCAAAATCCTGGAACTCCCTTCCTAACAGCACTGTGGGAGAACCGTCACCACACGGACTGCAGCGGTTCAAGAAGGCGGCTCACCACCACCTTCTCAAGGGCAATTAGGGATGGGCAATAAATGCCGGCCTTGCCAGCGACGCCCACATCCCATGAACGAATAAAAAAAAACATAATCTCTCTCTCCATAACCCTCCTCTCTCTATCCTTCCTAACCTAACTTTCTTCCCTAACCGTCTAATGCTCCTTCCTCTCTCTGACATCAGTCTCTCTTTCTCTCACCCATTTTTCTTTCTCCGATGATAGGGTCTCTTTCTCGGCCTCTCTCTCAGAAGTGTAAGTGGTAATTAGCATTGTCCTTCTCCAACTGTCAACAAAACATAGGTGAGATTATCAGTTGGTTTAAAAATGCAACTGGTGTTTTTTTTGTAAATTGAACCAACATTAACAGGAGGACTCCGTCTCTTTTTCCCATCAGCCTAATACACATTCTAAAATTTATAGAACACAAAACAAAACCTACCACAGACGTGTAATCCAGTCATTTCTCTCTCTTTCGCATGCACACACAGCCTATCTGCTTTTTTGAAAATTAACTCAAGATGAATTTTACCTCAAAGCTTTTGAAATTTGTCCTCTTGTTTTTCAAAAATATTTGAAGAAAAGCAACTGTGTAGGAAGCATTAGAATCTGAAGAAAAATATTCCCATCAGTGCAGCTAGTTGAATGGTATTGACACACACTGAGAAATTAGGCATACTGCACATTTTCAGACCACACAAGCCAAATTCACTCCACAGAGTCACAGTTCTGGGCAAAAATATCAAATCCAAGCCTAGGCTCTTAGCAGAGGCTGTGACCTTTAAGTATAAACTTTAATGAAGGCATTAAAAAATACAAAAGGCAATTCAGTGGATAAATTTCATCACGTTATTTGAAATATGTGAAGTTTTTAATTTTAAAATTTTATTTGAAACTTCATCATAGACAGAAATTTCAGTGACTGATGATAACTGATGAAAAATAATTTTAGAAAGCATTTTGAGAAATCTGTATGAACCTAATGGCCAGATTGTGCAATCAGCAGATAATCTGGTTTTACTATAGAATAGCATCTATTGTGTGTCACATAGCGCAGCACCTTTAACATTGAAAATATCTATCACTGTATGACCTACAGGAGTAATATGCACTGCAGATACATATAAAAAATTTTCAATGAAACACCACACCTCATACCAATATACAATAGATATTATACATTATCTGCATGTAATTTTTCATGTGGGTGCAAAGTTGATATAACAGCACATGTGCTCTGTTATTAACCAGATTAGTGTGTAAAATGTCATGCCTTGGCAGTAGAGATTCTAGTAACTGAAATAGGTAACAATAATATTGTCCTTAATTCCTATATCAATGTTAATGATGGTCACACTTCTGGATACACAGCACCAGAATCACTGTGCACACTTTTGCCACCCCATATTGAGATCCAGGCTGAGAGGAGCTTCACAATATGGGCACCAAAACCACCGTTGGAGAAACTGAATATTTGATCCACACTGGATTGTATCATTTTGTATGCTCTACCAGCATTTGTGAATTATACAATGGAGCCACACATTTAGACTATAGTCCAAATCTCTAAATAACAATCATTGTAGTCGGTCATTACATTCAAATAATACAGCCATTCAAATAATGTAGCCTGAGATGAGTGCTTGAAGATGATGTGTTGACCTTGGGCATTAGACGTGTAAAGTTATTTTGAATATCACAGACTCCCTTCAAATTTAAGGAAAGGAAGTGCTTGAGGCTGACATGCGATACCTTCATCTCCATGAGCATGCAATTGATCACATCCAAGACCAAAGGAAATCAACAACAGCATACAATTATTGCTGTCTCTAACTATATTTCCACATACTTGTGAGAATGGATGAGCATCTGACCTTTCCAGAACTGTGTATCTGTCACTTAGGTTGAGTAGAATGGGCCTATACTCTCTGGAGTGTAGAAGAATGAGAGGTGATCTCATTGAAGCATATAAGATTCTGAGGGGGCTTGACAGGGTAGATGCTTCGAGGTTGTTCCCCCTGGCTGGAGAGTCTAGAACTGGGGGGCACAGTCTCAGGATAAGGGGTCGGACATTTAAGACTGATATGAGAGGAATTTCTTAACTCAGAGGGTTGTGAATCTTTGTAATTCTCTACTCCAGAGGGCTGTGGATGCTGAGTCATTGAGTATATTCAAGGCTGAGATAGATAGATTTTTGGACTCAAGGGGAATCAAGGGATATGGGGATCGAGCAGGAAAGTGGAGTTGAGGTGGAAGATCAGCCATGATCTGATTGAATGGTGGAGCAGGCTCGAGGGGCCAATTGGCCTATTCCTGCTGCTATTTCTTATGCTCTTATGTTCTTTAATAGAGGTGGATGCTCTTGCTTCTGGTCACTGTCCAATGGATTTAATGCTAATAGCCCAAAGGAAAATAAATTCAAGGCTGTTTTGACTACCATAGTCACAGGTTGAGCAGATCAAGTCACAGGAGACACCCTTAAGTTATTTGCTACCATTTCACAAACTTCTCTAATTCCTCCCTTGCCAGCTTATTTTTTCACTGCTCCTTTGTTTGATACCAATGTAAGAATTCCTAGCCTGTGTGTCCCTTTTCTCAGACATGAGGCTGAATTATCCTCCCATTGATGGGTTAGCGGTGGACCGGGAGTACTGCCTACCCATGTGAATCCACCACTAACCCACTGAAATTTCCTCTCAGAGAACTAATTGAGCATACAGGCTGGGTTTGGAGTAATATTTCAGCTTCTTACACAGTTACCACCAGGAGAGAGAGACATACAGTTCTGGTGCAGCCTTTAAAAAGCTGCTGCCAGTTAAAGCAATTCATCCGTTTTCCAGCAAATGGCAGTGCTAGATGTCTCAAGAAGCAGCAACTTCGGCTGGGGTGGTTGGAGGGGGGGGGGGAGGGTCAACAGGACCCCTAGTTTTTCCGATGCATCTGTATCGGTGTTGCTGGCTGAAATCTCAACCAGAAGGACAAGACTGTTAGATACTGATGGCAAGAAGACCAATAAAATGGTGGTCCATGCTGTATAGGCAGAGGTGGCAGAGGGAATCAGTGCAACCTACAATACCCCAAGCACTGCAACACAGTGCAGTAAGAGGTTCCGTGACCTCACAAGGGTTGCTAAGCTAAGTCTTGACACTGGTATCAATACATATTTTCTACACCAATTATCCCGTCTTCATTCACTTTCTTACCTATCTATCACTCTCTTTCTGTCACAGCATCTGGGTGTTAGGAAAACTCATTAATGCAATGGACCTTTGAAAACATGCATGCACCATCTCAACTAACAAATACTCTGTCAACTCAGATAGCCCGCCACAAGGGCCTCTGCTAGTCTTCAAAAAAGCTTAATTTAAAAGGACAGTGCATTTGCTCCTCTCACCATCATAGCATCCATGTGCTCATATGCAGCAGGTGTGCATGTCACTCACAAGCCTTTAACATTCTATTCTCTCCCTCCAAGTAAAAAGCTCACCCATAACTACCACATGAGAAATGCAACTTTGGAGGAGCATCATCGGTCAAAACTTTGAGTCATGCAGGAAGATGAGGCCTTAAACATTATAGTCAGTCAGGCAGGAGAGGCTTTGGAAGAGGGTAAGGTTTGAGGGAAGATGGCAACAGAAGGGTGGTAAGACCTGGGTGAGGCTCACCATGTGTAGTCTCAACTTCACGTCCTTTCTCAAAATATTACAATGCCCTTACATTCAGCAATTGTTCCTTCAAGGGGAAATGTCACTGTGAGCACAGCTAAACAAGCTCTTCTATGTTTCACATCATAGGGAGCACTTTGGAGGAAGAGGCTAAAGGCCACCCAGTCAGTCAATATCAACAACTCCTACCATTTCATCAGCAACTCTGTCCTGGAATCTTACCTATACAAGCATCGGCCCAGATACACCCTCTCAGGGGGATGTAGTTAGTGAGTCAGCATGGCTATCACTGAATGAAGCACTGAGTACAGTGAGAGTGACGATCTGGGAGTGGAAAAGAGGGAGAAACGACCACCCTTGGCTGAAGAGTCTAGAGATCCAGATCTTAGGGGCCAGGTCTTTGAAAGATTAGGGTGCATTGATCTCACTTGGACACTGTGGAGACAGTTTCCATGCATAAGGTTCAGATGATGTACAACTGGGAAGAGTCCACTACATGCAATTGCTATACATTATTGGAAGTTTCCCACTACCTGCAGGACACCTGGATAGACAGTGACAGCCCGGGAGACATCTGTAGCATTAAGATGCCAGGAACAGCTTCGAAGGACATTGATGGCTTCCAGAGTGACAGAAGGTTAAGGGGTGATTTGATTGGGGTTTTTAGGATTTTGAAAGGAATTGATAGGGTAGATAGAGAGAAATTTTTTCCACTCATGGGAGAGTTTAGGACACGGGGACATAACCTTAAAATCAGAGCCAGGCCATTCAGGCGAGAAGTTAGGAAACACTTCTTCAAGCAAAGGATGCTAGAAGTGTGGAACACTCTCTCACAAAAAGCAGCTTAATTAATAATTTTAAATCTGAGATCGATAGATTTTTGCTAGCCAAGGATATTAAGGGATATGGAGCCAAGGCGGGTAAATGGAGTTAGGATACAGATCAGCCATGATCTCATTGAATGGCAGAACAGGCTTGAGGGTCTGAATGGCCTACTCCAGAACTAGCTGCGCCTCTAGCCAAGCTGTTCCAGTACAGCTACAACACTGGCATCCACCCGACAATGTGGAAAATTGCCCAGGTATGTCCTGTCCACAAAAAGCAGGACAAATCCAATCCGGCCAATTACCGCCCCATCAGTCTACTCTCAATCATCAACAAAGTGATGGAAGGTGTCGTCGACAGTGCTATCAAGCGGCACTTACTCACCAATAACCTGCTCACCGATGCTCAGTTTGGGTTCCGCCAGGACCACTCGGCTCCAGACCTCATTACAGCCTTGGTCCAAACATGGACAAAAGAGCTGAATTCCAGAGGTGAGGTGAGAGTGACTGCCCTTGACATCAAGGCAGCATTTGACCGAGTGTGGCACCAAGGAGCCCGAGTAAAATTGAAGTCAATGGGAATCAGGGGAAAAACTCTCCAGTGGCTGGAGTCATACCTAGCACAAAGGAAGATGGTAGTGGTTGTTGGAGGCCAAGCATCTCAGCCCCAGGGCATTGCTGCAGGAGTTCCTCAGGGCAGTGTCCTAGGCCCAACCATCTTCAGCTGCTTCATCAATGACCTTCCCTCCATCATAAGGTCAGAAATGGGGATGTTCGCTGATGACTGCACAGTGTTCAGTTCCATTCGCAACCCCTCAGATAATGAAGCAGTCCGAGCCCGCATGCAGCAAGACCTGGACAACATCCAGGCTTGGGCTGATAAGTGGCAAGTAACATTCGCGCCAGATAAGTGCCAGGCAATGACCATCTCCAACAAGAGAGAGTCTAACCACCTCCCCTTGACATTCAACGGCATTACCATCGCCGAATCCCCCACCATCAACATCCTGGGGGTCACCATTGACCAGAAACTTAACTGGACCAGCCATATAAATACTGTGGCTACGAGAGCAGGTCAGAGGCTGGGTATTCTGCGGCGAGTGACTCACCTCCTGACTCCCCAAAGCCTTTCCACCATCTACAAGGCACAAGTCAGGAGTGTGATGGAATACTCTCCACTTGCCTGGATGAGTGCAGCTCCAACAACACTCAAGAAGCTCGACACCATCCAAGATAAAGCAGCCCGCTTGATTGGCACCCCATCCACCACCCTAAACATTCACTCCCTTCACCACCGGCGCACTGTGGCTGCAGTGTGCACCATCCACAGGATGCACTGCAGCAACTCGCCAAGGCTTCTTCGACAGCACCTCCCAAACCCGCGACCTCTACCACCTAGAAGGACAAGGGCAGCAGGCGCATGGGAACAACACCACCTGCACGTTCCCCTCCAAGTCACACACCATCCCGACTTGGAAATATATCGCCGTTCCTTCATTGTCGCTGGGTCAAAATCCTGGAACTCCCTTCCTAACAGCACTGTGGGAGAACAGTCACCACACGGACTGCAGCGGTTCAAGAAGGCGGCTCACCACCACCTTCTCAAGGGCAATTAGGGATGGGCAATAAATGCCGGCCTTGCCAGCGACGCCCACATCCCGTGAACGAATAAAAAAAAACTCCTGTTCCTGAGTTCCCACCACTGCTTCAATAGATGCCCTGAGGATCAGTCTGAATGCCATACTTGCACAGGGCTTCCAAGACCTGTTGCGATTTTTTTGGTCTGTGATGACACTGACCAGCAGCACCTCCGAGCCTGTGCCCAGCATAAGTGGGCTGCAAGGAGTGGGTGCAGATGTTACTGTCCCTCTGGAGAATGGCATTGAGCTTAGTGCTTTACATCCCCCACCAATGTCGACACATGAGAGAGCTTCAGACATGGTCCCAGCACCCTTTGTTTGTGAGACAGCAGCTTCTCTAAGAAGTGAGTCACCTCAGGGCTCGAAGGTACCAGAGAACCCATCCCAGCCACCCAATTCTAATTCTCTTTGTACAGAAGCACTTTGCCTTTACTCAATATCTTACGATTTACAGTCCACCCATGATCAGAGGCTCGCTGTGTAAGTAACAGTGGATGAAATGTGGTCGCTAACTAATGATACATGGCATCCAAGCCTCCCTATTCTGGGCTCGAGGTGTTTCCTGTGCTGACCCTGACATATCTCGCTTTGCTTGTCTCAATGTCTATCTTTGTACTCACCATGAGGTTTCCCCTATGTTGCTTAGAGGTGCAGAAGATTGCTGTGGAGTAACCCTCCCTCTGATTCCTACCCTACCCCTGTAGAGAAGCCCTTTGCTCCTTCTCTGCCCCCTTTCCAACAGCTTCCTCTGAAATTGGGAAGTCACCATGTGAGAAATTATAGGCACTGGACCTTGTTGTACAACTTCATGGTGCAGCTCACCAATCACCAATGCATTACTATCACAAGGCCACGTAAAATGAATTATCTTCTGTCTTTCTGCAGTAGGTCACATGAGTGACATCACAGCCAAAAGCACAAAATGGCAGTATTATTGAAAAAAGCAAATGTAAGCATTAAGCATAATTGTTATAGACTAAGTATGGAAATTAGTGGGTATTAGATTTGTGAGTATATATATCTCACCGACAGATCATAGCCTGGGTTATGAGCAGATGCTGAAGTAATAAATTATCAACTTTGCAAAGAAAGATTCTCTGTGTGAAGACAGGACTTTAGCCCACAATAGCAGCTGCCAGCATCTTAATTATGGACTGCATGTCACTCTTTTATAGTCATAGGAACCATGTCGAAAAGTGTCAAGAAAAATTACCATGTTGTCATTTGTTTGATGGAATATTGTTTTCAAGATTTGTGGATGAAAATTGCCCTTCCATTATTTTTTTTGTTTGTATTAAAGCATATCAGTCAGTATATATTCCAGCTTGACACACAGACTCACACACATAGACTCTAACAAAACTATAAGAGTAAATTTATGAACAGATAAAGACATAAGAAAAAACTCGATATATGGTTATACCAATCAATTAATGGGCTCCATTATGGGTTTCTTAGGCTATTATATTAACATACACATCATTCGAACAATATTTAAATAATAAAAGGTTTATATCAGGGGTCTGAGGTCACTTGGAATAATAAAGAGGTCAAGACTTTTGTATGTATGAAGCTTCTTTTCTTTAAATAAACTGATCAAAAGTAACTATTTGCTTAAAAAAAAGAAAATCTCTGTATTTAATCAAACATTAATATGGAGATAAATTTTCAATACACACTTCCTCCTTTCCCCATGTTGAATTCCCATTTTACTTTTTTGCTTTCAATTCCTCTTACCTGGTAAGAAACATCCTCGTTATAATTGCTTTTTCCCCTCCTCTCACCAATGAAAACCCAACTTTAAATTTTCTTGCTTTGTATAGACACAAATGTAAATCCAGCTACAAACCCATATAAAATCATATTAGCCACAAAACATATGCATAGTGAAAAAATATACAGATCGCATAGCTTGCATATGTCATTACAGCATGAAACAGAAATGTTTAGAAACCTAGAGCAAAATGATCGATAAAAATGATTAATGGCTTAAAAGACTGGGAAAACATTCAAGATCACGGCAATGATCTGCTCACAGTTGACTATCTCAAGGTACCATGGCATCCATTCATGAACTGAGCAGGGCACCTCAATCTTTCCAAGGTTATAGGATCACTTTACTGGCAAATATCAAAAGATTCAAACTAGCTAACTGATGCATCCTAGAAGGTGAGCAAACCTCTCAGGTCATCCAAACATTATCAGGGTACAGCTCAGTAGGGTCCAATTTCTCAGTCATAGCAGTAATATCTGAGCTTCAGTGATAGAATTATTTTATTTTGGAGTATTTCCAAAGGATGTGGACAGTTCCATACCTCTCGCTTGAGTTCTTTCATCATCAGTATTATATTTGCATGATTGTCAGCAAAATAGATTCTTAGTATACTGACTGTGTTGTTTCCTTTTTATCAACAGTAAATTAACACTCAATACATTTGTAGCAATTATGTAACAATTGTTAATCCTTCCAAGTTTCAAGTGCATTAAGCGTTCTCGTTGTTGACATTCATCATGACACCCACCAGCAAACCAAACTGATCAAAAACAGAATCAAACTCCTGCATCAACTGCACAGTACAAATTATACAAAAATAAGAACCATATGGGACTAATTTCAAGGCAGTAATCTCATCAAGGATTTAACAGACAATTATAAACTTGAACTTGGATTTCTGGTTAATAATGTCGCTTGAGGTTTACTTATCATTCCTAGATATCTGTTTTTCTCAATGTTTTACACTCTAATTATTGCTATTCTCAACCTCACCACAATTAGAGTGGTAAAATAAAAATATCGGGCACATGCAAAATAGCACTCACAGTCCTCATTGTGTGTCACACAAATCACAGAACTGAATATCAATGAACGCTGAAATCACGCAACCAAAAAACAGGAATAGCGCAAGAGATTATAAAGCCACACCACCAGTGGAAGTACTATCTAGGATTGTGATCATAAACCACATTTAAAGCCCAAAGTGACCCTAAGTGACCTCAGTTCAGGTTAACATGTGAACACCTAAGTTTGTGCAATTTAGGCCAGGCCATAGTGTTTGAGTTGGCTTGGCTTATAAGTTTTGCACTTTTTCTGATATTTACTTATTTATCTACAACAATCTAAAGGAAGTGCCTGGGAGTGTAGTCTCATGGATGGTTAGTCTTTCCCATCTAGAATTTCACTTCATTTTTGATTGGTTTAACCCTGGGTGATCAAGAATTTTTGGCAATTGTAAGGAAGTTTGTCATGATACATGTACTGCAAGTTAGCTGCTGTCTTCCAGAGTGTAAGCCTAAGAACGGCATGAATATTGTGACGTTTGGTTTGATTTTTAAAACATTTTTATGACTGTGATTGTCATGAAGCTGGGTGACTGTGAGGAATGGATGAACGAAAGAATTATGGGTGACAGGGGGATATTTATTTTCTCTTCTTACTCTCCCTCATCCTAAGGTAATATAAAAATATGGTATGATACACTGTTTCTAAGCTAGTAAATTGATTAACTGGGGAAAGCAAGCAGAATAACTGTCAGCCATTTATGTAGAAATCTGATTAGGTGTTTTTTTACAACAAAACAATCAGTTTGGGTTGGTGCAGGATCAGCTTTTACAGTATTTGTATCATTTAAGTAAAGTCTTTCTAAAATATATCCTTCTTAAATTAATCTCTTCATAAAAGCAAATAAAATGAAGCATTACTTGTGCCCAAATGCTATAATGTTTTGAAATTATTAATCGAACTGTTCATCTGGGACACCCACAGCAACATCTATTCATCACCAAACTATTGTTGAAGCATATACAATAAATGCCTTTTAAAAGAGAGTTAGATAGTTGCTTGAAAAAGATGAATATTAAAAGGTGTGAAGAGTGAGCAGGAAAGTGGGATTAGACTAGGTGGCTCACGAAGAGAAAAGCATGGCACATACATGCTAGGCTAAATGGCGTGTTTCTTTGCTGCAATGTTCCATGGTTCTATAACGTATTAAAGGCTTTGCGAATGCGTGTACTTCCCATCAAGTATCACTTAATTACTTCCTCCTGTATCTTTGTATCACACCTATCTGTCATACTTTTGTGTCACAACTAAACTCACCTATTCATTTTACTTACCTCTGTTTGAGTCTTTCAAACTTTTTCTCCAGAGTAGGTGGCACTGTTGTTTACTTACCGCCGAGACCTCCAAGTTTTATCTCCAAGATAGGCGATAAATGAGTATTTATATTACATAGTATCTTCTGAGTTATTGGGGTAGGCTACTTATTAAACATGAAACATTGGAAGTACCAAAGCCCTCATCTTTGGCCTCTGCCATGAACTCCATATCCTTACCACCGATTCAAGCCCCATCCCTGGCCGCAACTGCCTCAGGCTGAACCAGACTGTTCGCAACTTTACCGTCCTATTTGGACACTGAGCTTCTGACTGCATAATCTCTCCATTGAAAAGGCCGTCTACCTCCACCTCCACAACATCACCTGCCTCTGCCCCTACTTCACCCCATCTGCTGCTGAAATCCTCATCCGAGTCATTGACACCTCCAGAGTCGACTATTCAAATGTTCCTCAGATTAATGTCCTATCGTCCATCCTCTTTAAAACTCTGCTACCCATATCCTATATTGCACCAAATCACGTTCATCTATCACCCCTGTGCTCGCTGCCCTGCATTGGCGCCCAGTCCCCCAGCACCTCAAATTTAAAATTCTCATTCCTATGTTTAAATAACTTTGTGGTCTCAACCTTCCTTAACTCTGTAACCTTCTCCAGCTCTACAGCTCCTCCAAAGTCTCCATTTCTCTGTCCGACCTCTTGTGCATCTCCCCACTTTGCACCACTATTGGCAGACATGCCTTCAGCCATGAGGCTCCATGCTCAGGAATTTCCTCCCTAAACCCCTTCGCCTCTCCACCATCCTCTCCTCCTTAAGAACCTCTTTAAAACCCACTTCTTTGACCAAGCTTTCGGTCACCCATTGTAATATCTCTTTGGCTCAGCATTAATTTTCCTTTTATTACCCTCTGTGAAGCACCTTGGGATGTTTTTCTACGTTAAAAGTGCTATATAAATTATGTTATTGTTATTGCTGATGATGGTGCTGCTAAAATTCACAAAGCACTTTTCAATCTGTAAAGTTCCTTCACTGAATAACAGTTAAACTTTGATTGACCTGTTCACTTAACAACAATTAGAATTTCTGGCCTTAAAAAAACACAGCTCTGCCTTAGCAGCAAAATAATACTTTGTGCAATATATGGTATAACACATCTGTCCTTAAAAAATAATGTATCATCTGACTAACTGTGAGCAATGTATTAGAAGATCTGTTTGTGATTAATGAATTTACATCGAGTTACATCATCAAAACTACAGCACAGAAACAGTTCATTTGGCCCAACTGGTCTATGCCAGTGTTTATGATCCACATGAACCTCCTCCCTCCCTACTTTGGGAGAAAACTGATTATGAGAGTACACTAGCAAGAAATATAAAAATAGATCGTAAGAGCGTCGACAAATATATAAAAAGGAAGAGATTAGCGAAAATAAACATGGGTCACTTAGAGGCAGAGGCAGGAGAAATTATAATGGGGAATAAGGAAATGGCAGAGACGTTAAACAAATATTTTATATCTGTCTTCATAGTTGAAGACACAAAAAACACACCAGAAATAGTGGGGAACCAAGGGTCTAATGAGAGGAAGGAACTTAAAGTAATTAAGATTAGTAAAGAAAAAGTTTTAGAAAAATTAATGGGAGTAAAAGCCGACAAATCCCTTGGACCCGATGGCCCACGTCCTAGGGTTTTAAAAGAGGTGCCTGCAGAGATAGTGGGTGCATTGGTTTTGATCTTCCAGAATTCCCTAGATTCCAGAACAGTCCCTGTGGATTGGAAGACAGCAAATGTAATCCTGCTATTCAAGAAAGGAGGGAGAGAGAAAACAGGGAACTACACACCAGTTAGCCTTGACATCAGCAGTAGGGAACAGGGCACTTAGAAAATCATAATATGATTAGGGCATAGTAACAGGGCACTTAGAAAATTATAATATGATTAGGCAGAGTCAACACGGTTTTATGAAAGGGAAATTGTGTTTGACAAATCTATTAGAGTTTTTTGAAGGTATAACTAGCAGGGTATATAAGGGGGAACTAGTGGATGTAGTATATTTGGATTTTCAAAAGGCATTCGATAAGGTGCCACATAAGAGGTTGTTACACAAGATTAGGGCTCATGGGATTGGGGGTAATATATTAGCATGGATTCAGGATTGGTTAACAGACGGAAAACAGAGAGTAGGAATAAACGGGTCATTTTTAGGTTGGCAAGTTGTAACTAGTGGGGTGCCACAGGGATCGGTGCTTGGGCCTCAGCTATTTACAATCTATATTAATGACTTAGATGAAGGGACCAAATGTAATGTATCCAAATTTGCTGATGATACAAAGCTAGGTGGGAAAGTAAGTTGTGATGCAAAGAGGCTGCAAAGGGATATAGACAGGTTAAGTGAATGGGGGAAAAGGTAGTAGATGGAGTATAATGTAAGGAAATGTGGTTATTCACTTTAGTAGGAAAAATAGAAAAACAGAATATATTTTAAATGGTGAGAAACTATTAAATGTTGGTGTTGAGAGAGATTTGGGTGTCCTTGTCCATGAAACACAGGAAGTTAACATGCAGGTACAGCAAGCAATTAGGAAGGCAAATGGTATGTTAGCCTTTATTGCAAGGGGGTTGGAGTACAAGAGTAAGTTGTTGCAATTGTACAGGGCGTTGGTGAGACCTCACCTAGAGTACTGTGTGCAGTTGTTGTCTCCTTACTTAAGGAGGGATATACTTGCCTTAGAGGTGGTGCAACGAAGGTTCACTAGATTGATTCCTCGGATGAAAGGGTTGTCCTATGAGGAAAGATTGATCAGATTGGGCTCATACTGTCTACAGTTTAGAAGAATGAGTGGTGATCTCATTGAAACGTATAAGATTCTAAGAAGGCTCGACAGGGTAGATGCTGAGAGGATGTTTCCCCTGGCTGGAGAGTCTAGAACTAAGGGACATAGTCTCAGGATAAGGGGTCAGCCATTTAGGACTGAAATGAGGAAGAATTTCTTCACTCAGAGGGTCATGAATATTTGGAATTCTCTACCACAGAGGGCTGTGGATGTTCAGTCATTGAGTATATTCAAGATTGATATCGATAGATTTTTGGACTCTAAGAGAATCAAGGGATATGGGAATCGGAAAAGTGGAGTTGAGGTTGAAGATCAGTCGTGATCTTATTGAATGGCGGAGCCAGCTCGAGGGGCCGTTTGGCTTACTCCTGCTTCTATTTCTTATATCCTTATGTTCTTACTTCATCTGACCCTATCAGGATGTCCTTCTATTCCTTTCTCCACCATATGCATATCTAGCTTCACCTTAAATGCATCTATGATATTTGCCTAAACTACTCCTTGTGGTAGCGTGTTCCACAATCTTACCATTCTTTGGATAAACACATTTCTCCTGAATTCCCTATTTGATTTATTAGCGACCATTTTATATTTATGACCTCTAGTTTGGACTCACCCACAAGTGGAAACATTTTCTCCACGTCTACCCTATCAAACCCTTTCATTATCTTAAAGACCTCTATCAGGTCACTCCTCAGCCCTCTCTTTTCTAGACAAAAGAGCCCCAGCCTGTTCAGCCTTTCCTGATAAGGATAGAATTTAGAGGTTGATAGGACCACCTGTCATTATTAGATTGTATAACATTTGTTCAGATTTTAGAAGAGCGACATGTGGTGATGGCTAATTATACAAAATGGTGACAACTTGTCTATATTGTTCAAAAGGTAGACAGTGATACATTGACTCATGAAGGACCATGAAAATTGACCACTGGTCATGTATACATAATTTCTATTGATGGACCAAACACGAAGTGCGAAATCACTTGTCAGTGAAGCAATTCAGTTTTTTAAAACCTGGAAAAACAAGCTGGTATCTGTAACAGTGACCATTAAGCTGCCAGAGGTAGTTGGAAGGGTTGGTGGTGGGGGGGGCACAGTGATATACAATCCCTGGTGAGTGGCCCTGGGAGTCCTAAACATTGACTCCGGACCCCATAAAGTCGCATGGCTGCAGGCCATACATGGACAAGAAAACCTCCGCCCTCCTCAGCTGATGAATTAGTACTCCTCCATGATGAGCAGCACTTGTAGAAAGTACTGAGGGTAGCAAGGGCACAGAACTGCCAGTCTGGGCTTGTGGCAGATGATGAGAGAATCAAGGGCCCTGATATTACCAGGGAGGCGGGATGGCAGCGGGAGGAGGGGGGGGGGGGGTGACTGAGCACGTGAGTAACCCGCTCAATAAAATCTGCCCGTTCCCCACGCGATCGCGGGTAAATTGAAGCCACTTAACGTGGCTTCCGGGTTTCCCGTCGGAAACCTGCGCAGCGGGCAGACTGCGCACCCACATCACAGGCTGTCAGCTGGAGGAGCCCTTTTTAAAGGGGCAGTCCTCTAATGACTGATCCTGCAGTAAACAAGGACACAGCACCATGGAGCAGTCCAGGGGAAAGGCTGCCCCAAGGTTTAATGATGCCTCACTCCAGGTCTTACTGGATGGGGTGAGGAGGAGGAGGGAGATCATCTAACTGGCGGACAGGAGGATGTGGCCTGCCTCTGCCACCAAGAAGGCCTGGCTCGAGGTGGCAGAGAAGGTCAGCAGCAGCAGCAACGTGTCCCAAACCTGGATACAGTGCAGGAAGCGCTTCAGTGACCTACTAGGTTAGCCAAAGTGAGTACACTTACTCATTCCTCTACACTCTGTCTTCCACATCACCGCCCCCACCCCACAACTCCTTCTGCACTGCCAACATTATTCTATCACATCACTCCTCACACCCACTCAAATCTCATCCTCAACTTACCTGCACTTACTCACCTCCCCAGTACTTATCCCACCACTACCACTCAACTCAATCCTCATACAATCTCATGGCTCTATCTCATACTCACCCTCTGATCCATGTCTTTCATGGTCAGCGTCACCCAAACCAATGTATTCAGCGATTGGCCACGTCCCTATCCCTCACTCACGCCTCTCTACTTTCTCCCCTTATAGGAGAAGAGAGCCCAGAATGTACGGGAGAGGGCGAAGAACGGAGGGGGGCCGCAACATCAGGTCGTCCTCACGGACGCGGAGCAGGAGGCCCTCGAGGTGAGCCGCACCCCGAGTGCCTGTCCGTCGGGGATGCCGAGACTGCCACCCGACAAACGGCTGGTGACGGAACTTTAACATTCAGCACTCACAATAGCAAATGATGTTAACATGCCTTGCCACCTTCAGCACCTCAACATCTGTCATCATGCCTAATATTGCCTTCTGTTCTCTTACAGAGTCTTCAGCGACTGCTGTGATGGCGGAGGGCGATTCCTCAGAGGACCTGCCGTCCTCTGAGGGGGCACCGTCACATCTGAGTGAGCCATCCACCAGCACAGATACACACACCTCGGTGGGCCCCCGTCCTCAGTTAGCTGGGGTCGCACATAGTGAGTCACCACACACATGAGCACGAGCAGACACTGGTGGCAGGGGCAGCTGTGGAGAGACCGCGTCGGTGGGAGCACTCTTCTCCAGGCTCTGCTCAGCTGGACACAGATGCTGAACCCTGGGGGCCATCCTTTAAAAGGAGAATGATCAAGGGACAGCAGCACATTTGCGAGGTGCTGGAACAGGTGCCACGTGCACTCTCCACAATCACGCAGAGGATGGAGGAGTCCAACTGCTGCATGAGTGGAATGGTGGCACAGGTACAGGAAGGAATCTCTGAGATACTGTCACAGGGACATGAGGGCATCTCTGAGAAAGTGTCGCGGGTAAGTGCAGGAATGTCTGCGATGGAGGGAAGGCTAGCCTCCATCGAGCTTCAAGCACGGCTCACCAATGAGTCCATTGAGGCTCTGACAACGGCCCTTCGGACTCAAGGTGAGCAATTTTCTGCCACCTTAAACAGGCAGGCAGATACCCTAGCACTGGCCCTACAAGGCTTCACACATGTCCTCCAAACTGTCGTCCAGCAAGGTGGTAGGAGCGATGTGGGCCTGGCCCAGGAGAGGGATGATGGCGAAAGGTGACATGGAAGTGGGGACGCCACTCAAAGCGCTCCCACGTCTCACCCATTGCCCCCCTCTCAACCAGTAGCCGCAATGCTGCTTCTTCTCCAGGTGGTTGAGTCTGCCCCTGCACAGGTGCAGGTGGAGCAGTCTTTGGAGGGGCCCTCACGGGTACAAAAACCCAGAGGGCGTCGGCCCAAAGCATCCAATCCGTTAGGGCATGAACAAGAGCAACCTGCCACTACCTCTGCTGCAGCCACAGGGGAAGCACCATGTAGGAGTAGTCGGAAGCGTAAGGCAAAGGTTTTGTGATTTTTGTTAATGGCACATTAAATATTATTATTGTCACCACTACTGCCACGTCTTGGCCATTCTTGACTGGCTTGTGTAATAAGTCCCTTTCATGAGGTTCACCATGAACACCCACACTTGATGCCACCCATTGGGTCACTCTACAGTGGATGCATGTGTAGTTGCACGACTATTTTTTGCAGGGGGCGGGGGAGGGGGCTGATGTGGCCGCTCCTCTGTCCAGATGATGAGGACTGGACTCTTCACACTGTCTGATGTTAGGAAAACCATTCACATATCAGTGACTCAATGGCCTCACGAGCAGCCAGGTGAGCCGCTGTTCTGCCCATGGATTGCTCCTCCTCCTCCTCCTCCTCAATATGGGTGACAGATGTGGATGGGGCCTCCTCCAGCGGCACCCCTCTCTGTTGTGCCATGTTGTGCAGGGCACAACACACGACTATAATGCGTCCCACTCTGTGTGGTGTGTATTGAAGCGCTCCTCCAGAACGATCAAGGCACCTGAAGCGCATCTTGAGCAGCCCTATAGCATGCTCAATTGTAGACCTAGTAGCGATGTGGCTGTCGTTATATCAACGCTGTTGCTCGGTGGTGGGATTCCTCAGAGGTGTTATGAGTCACGTGTGCAGGGGGTAACACTTGTCCCTGAGGAGCCAGCCCTTGCAGGTGTTCGGTGCGTGGAAGAGGGACGGGATATTGGACTCCCAGAGGATGAAGGAATCGTGGCAGCTGGCAGGGTATCTGGTGCACACATGAAGGAATCTCTTGGTCACAGATGAGCTGAGTGTTGATGGAGTGATAGCCCTTCCTGTTGATGAACAGTCCTGGCTCGCATGGAGGTGTTCGTATTGCTATATTGCAATCTATTACACCTTGCACCCGTGGGAAGCCAGCCACAGCATGGAATCCCACTGCCCTCTCCGTCTGGCTGAGGTCATCCATGGGGAAGTTGATATAGTGCGAGGCCTTATGCACTTGTGTGCGGACGACCGAGAGACCCCGGCAATGTCCCCGGTGGCACCCTGGAATGATCCGGAGGTGAAGAAGTTGAGGGCAGTGGTGACTTTGACAGCAACAGGGAAGAAGATGCTGCTCGGGCCAGCCGGGAGCAGCTCAGCATGAAGGAGGCTGCAGATGTCCACGACTACCTGGCGACTGACTCTGAGCCTCCACATGCACAGCTCCTCAGAGAGGTCCAGGAAGCTGAGCCTCGGTCTGTAGACCCTGTGGCGAGGGTACTGTCTCCTGCGACGCCGCTCTCTCTGTTGTTTCCCTTCCTGCTGTTGTGCAGGTGCCTGTGGCGCAGCACTCTGTTGTGGAGCTCCACATGGCGGAGGTGGACAGCATGCCTGGCAAGGCTGGTGATGTTGCTCGTCCTCGGATGAAGTGATGAATGCAGCTATGGTGCCCCCCATCCTAACGGTATCAGTTTGAGGGGGTCCGCAAAGTAGGTAAATGTGCTTGCACAGCAGAGTTTAGGGTATAAATTAATAATTTTGAGTGGAAAGACAAAGGTGTTGCAGCCAAAACTTTGTCTGAAGTGACAAGAGTGCCCTGCTGCAATAAATGAGGTATTCCCCCCAACTGTCAAAAAATCCTTTGCATCTCCCACTGGCTGCTGACTGAAACAAGTCTGCTCCAACAGGGAGTGTTTCCCACAGCACAGGAAACACACTGAGGATCCTTCAAAATTGCACCCATGCCAAAATCTCCATTCAATGAGGTCTGCCAAGTACCTCAACTAGCTAAATAACTATCTAAATTATCACCCACCGGCTTTAATTGCCGGTGGCAGTCCCGCATGCGGGAGCTGCGCGTGCACCCGAATGCTCCGGGATTCCACCATTTTCAGAGCCCCCCCGCCCCCAACGCACCTGCTCAGCCATCTGAAAATCGGCCCCAAGGCGAGGGAGTAACGTATTAGATCTCGTCCTCACCAATCTACCTGTTGCAAATGCATCTGTCCATGACAGCAATGGTAGGAGTGACACCACACAGGCCTTGTGAAGACCAAGTCCTGTCTTCACACTGAGGACATTGTGTCACGTGGCAATTTCACAGTGCTAAGTGGGATAGATTCAGAACAGATCTAGCAGCTCAAAACTGGGCATCCATGAGGCGCTGAGGGCTATCAGCAGCAGATGAATTACATACCACGGCAATCTGTAACCTCATGGCCCAGCATACTGCTCACTCCTCCATCACCATTGAGCAAAATGATCAACTCTGGTTGAATGAGAAGTATGTCGGGAACAGCATTAGGAGTACCTGAAAATGAGGTATCAACCTGGTGAAGCTCAACACAGGACTACATGCATTCTAAACAGCGAAAACAACATGCTATAGACACAGCTAAACAATCCTGCAACCAACGGATCAGGGTAGGAGGAGGCTTCATGAACATCCCCATCCTCAATGATGGCAGTGTCCAGATGCGAGTGCAAAAGACAAGGCTGAAGCATTTGCAACCATCTTCAGCCAGAAGTGCTGAGTAGATGATACTTCTCGGCCTCCTCCTGAAGTCCCCACCATCATAGATGCCAGTCTTCAGCCAATTTGATTCATTCCATGTGACATCAAGGAACAGTTGAGTGCACTGGACATAGCAAAGGCTAAGGGCCATGACAACATCCCGGTTGTAATGCTCAAGAACTAGCTGCACCCCGAGTGGAGCTGTTCCAGTACAGCTACAATAATGGCATTTACCTGACAATGTCCACAAAAAATAGGACAAATCCAACCTGGCCAATTACCGCCCTATCAGCCTCCTCCCAATCTTCAGCAGAGTTATGGAAGGAGTCATCAATAGTGCTATCAAGTGACACTTACTCACCAAAAACCTGCTCACTAATGCTCAGTTTGGGTCAGCCAGGACAAGTCAGCTCCAGATCTCATTACAGCCTTGGTCTAAATATAGACACAACAACTGAATTCCAGAGGTGAGGTGAGAGTGACTGCCCTTGACATCAAGGAGCATTCGACCAAGTGTGGCATCAAGGAGCCCAAGTAAAACTAAAGTCAGTGGAGATCAGGGGAAAACTCTCCAGTGCCAGTCACACCTGGCAAAGAAGGAAGATGGTTGTGATTGTTGGAGGCCAATCATTCAGCTGCAAGAGTTCCTCAGCATCCAAGGGTTAACTTTCTTCAGTTGCTTCATTAATGACCTTCCCTCCTTCAAAAGTGGGGCTGGTCATTGATGATTGCACAACTCATCAGATAATGCTTGCATGCAGAAAGATCTGCTCAACATCCAGGTTTGGGCTGATATGTGGCAGGTAACAATCGCACCACACAAGTGGCAATGACCATCTTCAATACGAGAGAGTCTAAACCACCTCCCCTTGACATTCAATGGCATTATCATCACTGAGTCCCCCACCATCAACATTCTGGGCATCACTGTGGCTGAAGTGTGTTCTGAAGTGTGCATACAGTTTGCAGTGCAGCAAATCACCAAGGCTTCTTTGGCAGCACCTCCCAAACCCATGACCTCCACCACCTTGAAGGACAAAGGTGCATGGGAATACCCTTACAAGGTCAAGCAGGATTTCCCAATTAAGGTCAAGACCAGGTCTAGGGTTGCCAATCCTCCGAGATCATCCGGGAGTCTCCTGGAATGGAAAATGAATCTCCCAGGCACTGTTGCTAGCAACCTGGAAGATAAGTAGTGCTCCACATTTGTGGTCTGTGCCTGCGTACTTCCTTCCCCGCTACTTCAACCAGCGCTGACACCAGGACTTGTCAACCCACACTCTCACCATGACTCTCTGACCTGTGCTCCCAGTGACGAGGGAGGCGCAAACCCATACCCAGCCTGACCTACTATGGATAGCGGGGTGGGGAGCACAAACCCAAACCTGGCCTGGATTGGTGACCTGCGGGTGCAGATTTACATAAGAACATAAGAACATAAGAAATAGGAGCAGGAGTAGGTCAATTGGCCCCACGAGCCTGCTCCGCCATTCAATAAGATCATGGCTGATATGATCCTAACCTCAAATTTAAATTCATGTCCAATTTCCCGCCCGATCCCCGTAACCCCTAATTCCCTTTACTTCTAGGAAACTGTCTATTTCTGTTTTAAATTTATTTAATGATGTAGCTTCCACAGCTTCCTGGGGCAGCAAATTCTACAGACCTACTACGCTCTGAGTGCAGAAGTTTCTCCTCATCTCAGTTTTGAAAGAGCAGCCCCTTATTCTAAGATTATGCCCCCTAGTTCTAGTTTCACCCATCCTTGGGAACATCCTTACCGCATCCACCCGATCAAGCCCCTTCACAATCTTATATGTTTCAATAAGATCGCCTCTCATTCTTCTGAACTCCAATGAGTAGAGTCCCAATCTACTCAACCTCTCCTCATAAGTCCACCCCCTCATCCCCGGAATTAACCAAGTGAACCTTCTTTGTACTGCCTCGAGAGCAAGTATGTCTTTTCTTAAGTATGGACACCAAAACTGTATGCAGTATTCCAGGTGCGGTCTCATCAATACCTTATATAACTGCAGCAATACCTCCCTGTTTTTATATTCTATCCCCCTAGCAATAAAAGCCAACATTCCGTTGGCCTTCTTGATCACCTGCTGCACCTGCATACTAACTTTTTGATTTTCTTGCACTAGAACCCCCAGATCCCTTTGTACTGCAGTACTTTCCAGTTTCTCGCCATTAAGATAATAACTTGCTCTCTGATTTTTCCTGCCAAACTGCATAACCTCACATTTTCCAATATTGTATTGCATCTGCTAAATCTCCGCCCACTCACCCAGCCTGTCTATATCCCCTTGTAAGTTTTTTATGTCCTCCTCACTCTCTACTTTCCCTCCCATCTTTGTATCATCTGCAAACTTTGATATGTTACACTCGGTCCCCTCCTCCAAATCGTTAATATAGATTGTAAAGAGTTGGGGACCCAGCACCGACCCCTGCGGAACACCACTGGCTACTGGTTGCCAGTCCGAGAATGAACCATTTATCCCAACTCTCTGCTTCCTGTTAGATAACCAATCCTCCACCCATGCCAGAATATTACCCCCAATCCAGTAATTCTTTAAAAGTGTTTAATTGCCTGAATTGTCACTAGTTGAGTTGCCGATAGACAACCCGCTGTGTCCGAAGACAGGGCACCTAGAGCTAGATTGAGCCCCATTTGTGCAGGGTACTCAGATGTGTTTCTGCCGGTGAATTGAGTGACCTTCAGGCAGTCACTTTAGAGCAAAGCCAAGGGGCACATGTAAGGCTCAGGTTCCACTTTACACTGCAGCCTTGGCTGATAACTGGATCATTACAGATCACAGTCGGTAAAAGGAGGGGGGGTGGGGAAGGGACCTTCTGAAATGCACTGATTTATTCATCCAACTCCGGAACAGCAAAGTTATTTATTTGAATGATTTCCGTTCATTTTTTGGGGAGTGATTTCCAGTGAAATTTGGATGCTCTAGGTTCAGTTGTGTGACTATTAGACCCTGGATTCTTGATGCTTTCTATTTGAATGTCAGCTGATGTTTTATAATATCCCTTATTGGATTCCTGTGTAACAAACCATAACTGCTCTTCCTGTACCTGCTTTCATTTTTTTTCTTGTGTTTTGTTTGCTTAAGATAGGGGCCATTGTACTTCTATGGATCTTTTCCCACCTGATGTCGGATTCAGCTGAGGCATAATGCAGGAAAAGTGTGCCACCCTCAAAGGTCAACCCTATGGTTTTCTTTACATGAGACTACTTAGCAGCAAGAGATTAGTAGTTTTTGCAAAATGAATGTCTGCAAGAGTAGAAATTGTCTAAATTTTGCTCAGGACCATTGGAGAGGAGACGCTTGTATCCTCGACCTGGCTGATTTGAAATATAGCTGGCAGAGGAGAAAATACTGTTCTGATCCACTGTGCCAGCCTGTCACACCTGTGTCTTGTCTGTAAAACTATCAGTGCAGTTAATGGCTTTGGTCTGGTATTGGGAAGTGGGAGGAAAGAAGTATATTATGATATCTTGCCATAAAAAAAGAATGCTGAATAGTAAAGGGGCACTGTCATTTGGTGATGAGTATAACTAAAAACTTTGCCACATTTATAAGTAAGAAGACAGAGTGATGTGACAGAGTGAGTGCTGCCATGGTCTTGTGAATGATCTGCTATGAATTTAAATTTCATTCAAAACAGCATACATTCAAAGTATTCGTGTTGCAGTAGCTACAGCATTTGAAGCACGAGCATACATTGGCCAACATAACCTGCTCTGAGCAGAGTTTGCAAAGCAAGCTATTTCTAGCCCATAAGCCTACAGGGCACAGTGTCAAAATTTGTTGATGATACCAAAATAGGAGGTATAGTTAATTCTTTAGAGGACCAAATAAAATTGCAAAGGGATAATCTCAAGAGGTATAGAATTTAAAAGCCAAGAGGAAATGATGAGCCTCTATAAAACCTTAGTAAGACTTCAGTTAGAATGTGCAGTATTGGGCTCCACACAACAGGAAGGATATTCAGGCTTTAGAGAGGAAAAACTAGGATTACCAACCCTCCTGGATTGTCCAGGAGTCTCCAAGAATGAAAGATGAATCTCCCGGACATTGTTGCTAGCAACGTAGGAAAAAAGTAGAGTTTGCACTTTGCATTCGCAGTTCGCACCTGTGCTTTGTGCTTATGTACTTTCTTTACCTGCTCGCGAGCAGCCTCTTGGTTCTCGGAACTTCTCGCATGACAGCTGCTGGCATGAAACTGCGAGCAAACATACTCAACGTTTATAAGATAAATGCAATAACATTTGTAAACTGCGGGCAAGCCTCACGTGATCAGATGTTACATGGTCAAACGTCACATAGAATCATAGCATCATAGAATGGTTACAGCACAGAAGGAGTCCATTCAGCCCATCGAGCCCATGCCGGCTCTTTGTAAGAGCAATCCAGTTAGTCCCATTCCCCTGCTCTTTTCCCGTAACCCTGCAAATTTTTTCCCTTCAAGTGATCAAATGTCACGTGTACAAACCTCCAGCAATACTTCCAACCAGAGTTGGCAAACCTATCTGGGTCCCTGGCTTTTTTCTGAGCCATTCTGCTATACTTCTGCTAGAGTTACAGCAGATGTCCGGCAGAACAACGGACAAAATCTGGCCCTGATATATTTAGCAGGTGCAGAGAAATCATTCTCTTCACAAAAAAATGCTTGACCAGCCTTTTACAGTTTAGAGAGGGGAAAGAAACGGAAAATCTGGCATAATTTTTGTCACAGTGATATCAGTTGCAAGTAATGCAATGATGCTTCCAATATGATTCATGTCACTATAATGTGCATTTATAAACAAGTGTAAAAAACACTTTTTCATGAAGACTTGTATAAAATAAATAGAATATTCACTGATTAATATCACTCACTATTCTTACTGATTAAATAAACCCAGTAACAAACTGCTGCTGGTGTAATAATCTCTACTTTTTTATCCTCTCCTTTTTAAAAAATATCTTTTTCACTCTTTTGGGAGTACACTATGTTTGTGTTCCTATTTTTTTCAGGTACAAAGACTCTATCCATTTCTTTGAATTGTTGCTGCTCTACCTTCAGATCATCATAGAACGAAGCTGCTGAGGTTAAAGGTTATGCCAGGGCATCACTCAAAGACAAAGTCCCTTCAGCTGCTAATGTAAGCTGTAGTAAGAACGTCCTGAAAGCACATCCACTTGAGACTAACTACAAGCTGCTCATGCCTCTCAGAGGACTTATAGTGTTGACTCTTCTGTCATCGGATCCAAGCTTACGTTAAGCCCTGGAGCTACAGAAGCTTATTCACATTCAAGCAGTGAAATAAATCCTGTTGCTACAATTCTCTTCGTGAAGATGAATACTCTGAAAACAGAGGAGAAACTAAACATTTAGCCCCCATTTCACAAGTATTAAATTATTTCATTACTTTGAAGACCAAGACATTCATCATGTTCCCCTCAAAAACACTTATGACTGAGAATGGGTCCAAATAAACAAATAGAAATGCAATTCCATGTCCTTAAGAATACAACAAAAGGGAAGCATTTTGAGCTCAAGTTCATCAGGTTATCTCTTGTATTTCTTTCTTTTAAAACTCAGACCATGATTATTATCTTGTTTTTCTTTCAAAATGATCCACTTCCTTAAAAATTGTATCTGACCCTTAACTTTCATTTCAGTAATTATTTTGCTTTTAAAGGATCCATGGTAGCTAATTTGATAAAAATCTGGAGAAGACAGGATGTGCAAGAAAGAAAGGTGTAGCCTTAGGGAGGTGAAGGGCTTTTACTGCAATAGGCTGGTCAAAGAGGAAATAATAGGATTTTCCAGGATTCACGTTGATCTTCAAATGAGAAAATCTCCTGCTTACTGTTACTCAACACAAAAAGAGCCAAGGCCTTTTAAATCGGATACACAATATACCTCTTAAAGGAATCATTATCACAGGCTTAACGGGATTCCAATACCCAAACTCGCATTTAGTTTTCAGTGAGAGTTTTACCTAAGTTATAGGTAGCTGAAGAGCTTGTTCTAGGCAAAGAACTGATTTGACAGATACAAAATATTTTGTTTTTATGTGGCATTTTCTTGCTTTTTTTTGTTTTCTTTCCCTGTTGTATAAATCCCAAACTCTTAGGGCAACCATTCTTTATTTCTTACTCTCTCCTTTCTGAAAGTAAGTGACTCATGATGATTTTGATTCCATGGATCCTGACTGAGGCGGTCAAGTGGTCATTCTTCACATATGTACCTCGACAGTGAACGTTGGTGAGCTACTAAACCACAGGAAACAATACAACTGAGCCAGACCTTGTCCTCACCTGACATCCACTCACATCCATTTCAAGTGGAAGTCATTGGAAAGTAATCATTAGGACCCATGATTTTTCCATTGGCCCAGGATGAAGAACCATAGAAGTTTACAGCACAAAAGGAGGTCATTTGGCCCGTTATATCTGTATCAGGTCTTTGCTAGTGTCACAAAATTAATCCCAATACCTCACTCTCTCCAAAGCCCTATATCTTCCTCTCCTTCAAAGATTGCTTGTTTGAGGTACAGCTGATGGCAGTGGTGTAACAGAATGTCAGAGTGAGTCACTACCTTCAGATGAGGAAGAGTAAAGGAAGATAAATCAAAAAACTATCTTCAGGGGAAGGCATACACAATAGAAACCATGAACTTTCAAAGATTTTAGAAGTATTTTGAAGCCATGTTAAAATGAAAATATTTCACTTTATTCAAAGAATAGCATGATGGGCAGAGGGTTTTATTTCTTACTCTTAAGCACCAATTTTAACCTAACACGCCCGGTCGGGATGGAGCAGGTTCAGATCAGACTGCCGTTTTACTTCAATGGAGAGTGAAGTCGGACGAGGTGTAAAACGGGTTGCCGATCCAAATCCGCCTGTTTCCCGCCTGGCGGGTTAGGTTAAAATTACCCCCTTCATGTCCGATTCACAGTCACGTTTAAAAATTGGTCATGTATAAAAGAAAGCATCTATATTATTGAAAACAGTAAAAGTCATCCACTGCTCAAAGACAATTTGAACAACCAGTTACATCCAGATTTGGAACATCAGTTTCCAGATCTCCGAGTGCCAAATTTTTGGTGGTAAAACGGGCACAACAATGACGAATTTAGCAGCATCGGCCCATGCCGGATTTGTGCGTGCATTCGGAGCACCACTAAATTTGCCGAAGCCTTATTTTAGGCGACGCCCGCCTGCAATAAGCACAGGACTCACTTTAATGTTGAAACGAGAGTCCTGCGCCCATTTCTGAGTAATTTATTTAAACTAGTTGGAGCTTGTGCTTCTCCTGCCTCCATAATAATACTGCGAGATGCTGTCGGCCCGCACTCTATCCCTCCTGTTTATCTGCCCCTTCTCCCGCCCCGGGAATTCAAAGGGCCCGGACTAACAAGCTGATTTAAGAATAATTTGGGACGGTCTTCGGGCCTGTCTCTTCTCGGATGCAAGTACAGCACGCCAACCCTGTGACTTTTTTTTGGAGGTGGGTGGAGGGCAGGACAGCTGAAAAACAACCTTTCAAAATGCTGAAACTGTACTATCTGTTCCTGGGTGTAATTCAAAATCCAGGTTGAGGTGATCTGAGTCAATTTGGAGAAGGCCAAGGAGAACCAATGCACATTAATTTCAGTTTTTAATATAATTTCTAATAAGACCAGTAGATAACAATCACTAAATGATTTCTTCAAAAGAAGATGCAGTAGAAGGAAATAGTATCGGACTCAATGGTAATCCCCAATTAATTTGGCAAATTGTAGTGTTTCAAATTTCTTACATAATTTGTTTTGCAATTCTAATAAAGATGGGACTGAGTTGCCCAATACCAAACATTTAAACAATTTATTATTTCAACCAGAACTGATGTAAAACTAGAATCATTCCATAATCACCTAGCTAGAAGGCAACATAAATGAAACATGCATACATATACTTCACCTTCATGGGAAGACAATCATGTGCAATATTATCTGTGTTGTAAGAGGATAAGTAATTTTTCAAGTGCTATTTAATACATTATGGAATATTTGACACAACTAGCAACTTCTTGCAACTCAAAGAATGCTTCGTTCCTTATTTTAATAAGGGTGAATGTAATTTAAAAAGCCAGATTGCCCCTTTCAGCCAGATAGCTGAGGTTGGGACAACAGGTCGCCACCTCATATTTCTACAAAACATATGAATGCTTCAAGTTTATAATATACTTCAAGTATCAAGTACAAATAATATAGGTAATGTCTGCCAGCCTCATTACATTACCCTTACATACCCCAGATATAAGTGAAAGAGGGGAGCAAAGTGATTATGGTGGCTTTAATAAGTCAGAATTTCATTAAAAGGCTAAAACCACTAAGGAAAAGGTGACAGAGTGGTTGGTCTGTGGAGCACTCAACTGTAAGTCTAAGAGGCGACTGGAAAACAAAAGATGAAAGCACATTCGATCAGGCTGGCAACAAAGAGACAAGACCACATCATTTACTTGCGTATCGAGTAACTGCTAGAACAGAGGTCGCAGAATAAAGCCAGCAACCATTTTAAATGTGTGTAGTGCTCAGCATCAACATTTGCAGCCTTATTTTAAGTGTCTAAAAGTTTGCAGAAACTTTTAAAAATGAACTGTGCTTTCTGATCTATCTTACAAAGCACTCTGGAGGAACTCTGAATTATAGTTAAAAATAGTGCATTTTCAAACCCTTACACTATCAATATTGAAGCATTCAAAACTGTAGGAATGAACATTCATTTCTAGAAAATATATGACTACGCCCCTCTAAAATGTGCTGCTGTCTCTCTGTTTACGATCTGTAGTGTACTCATCAATAAAAACAGATAAATTTGAAACATTTTATCCATTTTTTGTTTTACAGCATAAGTCCTGAAGAGTGGATAGTTTTTTCACTGTTTCTATTCCTTTTCAACATTGAGCACTCCAAGGTCAGTTACAGGTTAATTACAGACTAAAGCACCAAAGTAAGAACTTCCAGATCAAGTGTGGGAGAAGTTGGATGCAAAGTAAAGCTTCCTCTAAATTGCCCCCAAAAGCACTCCCGTATCTGTTATAGCATCTGCTCAATGCAAATAAATCCATAGATACTACTGCAGTAAGTTTTCCGAGGTCAAATGCAGAAAGGATTAGATATAGAATAAAGTTTCTTCTATCAAACACTCACAGATCTATTATAGCACAAATTAGATAAAGGATTAAAAGCCTTCAGCACTTTCAGGTCAGGTGTGGCAAGAGTTAGATGCAGGATAGGTTTTACTTCACACTGCATCAAAAATGTGTCTTAGCCCTCAAGGTCAACTTTATGATCTCTTTCAGATTCTCAGCTTAGAATCGCAGAACCTTACAGCACAGAAACAGGCTATTTGTAGGGTTGCCAACCCTCCCCGAATGGGGCATGGATCTCCCGGGCGCTGCTGCTTGCAGCCTGGGAGACCTTTGCGCTTTAAATTTACCACCGCAGCAGCTCCCCGCCGTGATATCACCGCTGCCGCCGCTGACAACCCTCCGGCTCAGCCACTGATGCACTGCTGCAAAGAACTGGGACCGGATGGTGTGCCAGCAACAATTGGGAGTCAGGGGTGTCGGGAATCTATGGGGAGGGAGTGACTCAGGAGTCGGGAATCAGAGTGTGGGGAGGGGGATGCTCAAGAGTCAGGCAAGAGAGAGAGACTGGAAGGAGTCATTAAAATTTCAACCACTCCAAGAACTGCCTAACAGTGCAGGAAGAAGTTCAGTAACCTCATAAAAACAGCCAAGTTAAGTGAAGTCTGCAGTGCCAATACACATCCTCTACCACTCATACAGCATCACTCATCTCCCTACCTATCATACTATTTCTCTCTCAGTACCTAGGGGCAGAATTTTAACAGTTAAAAATGGGGGGTTGGGCGCGGGACGGCATTGGAAATCACAACAATTTCAAAACCGCCCTCAACCTGCTTCCAACCCGCCTATTTCCGGTTTTCACCGGGGCAGGGCTAAGGGCGGGCAACCAGCGACCGCCCAATGATCGCGAACCCCCTCCAACCCCGATTTCCAATCCCCCCCCAACGATCATGGACCCCCATGATAACCCCCAATCCCCCCCTCAACAATCACGGACCACCGCTATGACCCCTAATCCCAACCCTCCCCCCACCCTGGTGACTGACCTCCAATCCCTCCCCCCATAATTGACTCCTCCGATGACTGGATCCCACTCCCCGTGCCCATCGGTGCCCCCATATCGACCAATGCCCCCTGTGCCCACCCATGCCCCCCGTGCCACCCCGCCCCCCCATCCATACAATCAAAGACTTACCTGAAGGCTTACCTTTTCACGTTCTCTTCCTTGCTCTGTCAATCAGGCCGGCCAGTCGGACGGGAAAGGAAAAAAAAAAAAGACGTCCTTACATCAAAATCGTAAGGACGTCCGGGGAACCCGTACTTCCGGATTTCCTGCCCCCAATTCGACCCTCTCGCCCCCTTCCCGGCTCCAGGTCAAAATCCTGGCCTAGGTGTCGGGAAAACCCACTTCTGCAACGAGAAACGTCTCTAAATACTGAAGCACCTTCTTTACCCAAAACCACTCCTTCAACTCACTTTGTCTGCCACAAGAGCTTCTGCCAGTCTTCAACAATACTTCTGTTAAAAAGACAAGGCACCTTCACCTCTCATCATCATGGCATTGACCTCATTTGGGGGGAAGTCGCCAAGACGCTCACAGACCTGTAATATTGTTGCTTCTTGTTCCAAATGAAAATGTGGTGTACAACCAATGCCACAGAAGGACAACTGGAGGCAGGACAAGCATCATTGAAAACCCTAAACCCATAGGAAGATGTACAGGAGAACCTTTAGGAGAGGACGAGGTTGGAGGCGAGCTGGCTCGAGAAAGTTAATAAAGGTTGGACAAGGCTCATCATACAAAGTTTCAGCCTCGTGTACTTTCTCAAAGTATTGTAATATCCTTACACTCACCCAATATTTCTTCAAGGCCAAATGTCTGCACAGCTAAGCAAGCTCTTCTGCCTTACACATCATACAGGGTGCCTTGTAGAAAAAGGCCAGCCTCTCCAATGACCACCCAGGCACTTCCAGATTTACAGATGCTGACACATCCTCATGGAATGGAAGCCCTTTCTGTTCATAAAATAGAGGGGGATTTTCATAAGGGGCTTTGAATACCACATGAATTCTGTCAATTTCTCCCTGCACCAGCCTTTAGAACTGGACAGCCCTCTCTCTAGTTCCATTGGGAAAGGAACCAAACAAATTGTTCAAACATCCTGAAGAGAGCATCAGTGGCACTCCGGATGCAGCAGTGAGCTGTGAGCTGCTGACTGGCTAATGTGGCACAAATCACCTAATGTTTGACTGGAAGGATCCAGGTGCAAAGAAGTTTAAGGCAGCGGTTACCTGGGCTGGTACAATGCTGCTCTCCTCATCTAAGTGGGCTGCAGGTCTTCAGCCAGCAGTTGACATATTTCCTCAATAGCCTCTGTGGTGGCAACCTTTAAAGGCACAGATATTCAGAGAAGTCTAAGTAGGAGCAAAAGGTATTCACATAGGGAAATCCATATCTGGTATTGTAAGCAATACTTTGAGCAGAGCTGAGTGGGATTGGGTGGAAATGGGAGGGGAAGGGTTGGAAGGACTAGCCCCAGATTTACCCCTCGGCCCCATTTAGTGGTAAGCACTTCTGGCAGGTCTTTAAGCAGGCTGGCAGCCTTTTGGGAAAAATAGGCAAGTGCAGTTTTTTTGGGGTAGATTTGAGCCAGTAGCCTTAAAGAACCCATTCTGCTCCCCTAAATCACCCCAAAATGAGTAGTAGCTCAGAGGAAATTTCCCCTCTAATTGCTTTGGGTAGAGTGCACAACACAACAGATTGTTCATGGTTTGTGGAAGAAATAGGCTTGATGAGTCAAGTAGACTTTTCTTATGACATGTTTATTTATTCTCTTATATATATATACAACAAAAGTCCAACCATAATCTGGGACTGCTGCTAATATCAGAATGTTTTACAATTAAATGATAATATATGAGGATGTTGGATGCACTGTTGGTCTTACTATGCCAGTGATTGTTTTGATAGGAGATTCTGAGCACGGAGAACAACATTGGCAAAGTAAAATTCATACTACATGTCCTTCAAGTACATTATTACCATTAGAGATCTTTTCTTTTAAACTGTTGTCATAATAATTAATGTATCAAAATAATGGATCACAGGGATCCATAATAAATCTGTCATAAGAATCTGCACAAAACAGGACAATTTTTCCTGTTATTGCACTTGGAGGTATTGGATCGCCTGGCACAGAGTAACAAGGAAGGTCAGGCAGGGAGAATCGTATGTCGGTGGCAGAGCATTACTGGTGTATGATCATCCCTGCATTATTTTCCTCTATGTGCTGCACCCATTCAATCCAACATACCCAAGCACAATAATAGGACCATTTGCCCCAATGTTTCCACAGAAGCACAATGAAAGTACAATTAAACAATTGAAGTGCAATAACTTATGTAACTTTTGTGCTTTAAAAATTGAAATGGTGTTTCAATATTAAAATGCTGGGGTAGGGATTTGGGTTTCTTAATTTGAAGTCAGTTAGGCACCCTCTATGTCAAATTTAGCTAGCCTGTCAATAACATTTGCCTTTCACAACATCAGCCATGGCTCAGAGGTAGCACTCTCACTTGAGTCAGAAGGTTGCGGCTTCAAGTCCCATTCCAGAGACTTGAGCACAAAATCCAGGCTGACACTCCAGTGCAGTACTGAGGGAGTGCTGCACTGTCGGAGGTGCCATCTTTCGGACAAGACGTTAAACCGAGGCCCCATCTGCTCTCTCAGGTGGCCGTAAAAGATCCCATGGCACTATTTCGAAGAAGAGCAAGGGCGTTCTCCCCGATGTCCAGGCCAATATTTATCCCTCAAACAACACCACTAAAACATATTATCTGGCCATTATCACATTGCTATTTGTGGGTCCTTGCTGTGTGCTAATTGGCTGCCAGGTTTCCTACATTACAACAGTGACTACACTTCAAAAGTAATTACTTAGTTGTAAAATGCTTTGGGACATCCTGAGGTCGTGAAAGGCAGTATATGAATCAAATTCTTTCTTTCTTTCTTACTTGAGTCGCATGATGATCGACCAAATTGCATTCTTCTGTTTGCTTGCCATAGCTATTGAATATCTTAAGCCAGTGGCAAACTCTACACAGTAAAAATAGGACAGATTCAGCACCATGTTACCAGGTAAAGAACCAAGCAAACATACAGCATCACATTGCTTCACCATGTCATAAAATCAAATAGCCAATCAAGGCTCCAGCAATTTTAATTTAACAGCCCAATTTATATTTTAGTAGTCTGAAGCTGCTAGACTACTCTGAATTTAAACCTTTATCAGAGAATTCATAAGCAACATAGATTTTGATATTTTACCAGGTTGAATTAGGGTCTGTGCAGACAAGAAAGAAAGGGTCCTGTTGATTTAAATGTTATTGATTGTACAAAGCAGTATGAGCTAATGCTGTGTAACTGGTGTCATATTGAGGAGGGTGTAGTCAAACATTTTCAAAGAGTTGTCAAAGCAATTGAAATCTGAATTGACACCAGTGGAAACTGTAGTATTATTAAGTAAATATATTCATCCAGAAAACATTGATGCCCAAACAGACAAATGTCTGCAAACCTTTAAATTGCACAAGGACGTAAGCCCAGCATCTTGCATAAATTAGGCCCATGTTCTCTTGCACTGATGGTATTTTCACTTATCTGGGTAGAACAGACCCCAGAATTAATTGACACTCCTTCAGTACAGCCACTTCCTTGTGATTATTCATGAACAGACATTGGGTGATAAATTGACCTTCCCCTGGTGTGGAGTGATCAATCACCTGTGACACCCCCAAAAAAAGTCAAATAATAGATCTGCCAGTCTAAAGTATCGTACCTGATGAATAAATGGAGAAATGATTAACAAACCTGCCAAGGCCCAGGCAGTAGAAAATAATGCTCAAGTTACATGATAATGCAGAGTATCTAAGCGAGGCCTGTTCTGTCGTGCGTGAATGACTAACAAATTGATGTGGTGACATTAGCAGCTGCCTTGCTCCCTATACCCAGCCTTGCATATAGTATTACCACCATCAAGCTGGAATGCCTCTGTTATGCACTATCCTTCCAATAAAGATATTCAGTATTTAACTTGGCAGCCAGTGTCCTTCTATGTTATCTTCGGCAGACTGTTGAGGAAATCAGATTGCAGCTTTCACAAAGAGTATATTTTAATTTAAAGTTAATTTGCACTTGATAGTATGTTCTTTTCCATTTTCTTTTATTAGTAAGATACTCATTTCTCATTAAAGGGGAAGTGTATTCTATAAAACCAATTCATAATCCTAAGTGTCATATGGAAAGGTATCTGTTCGCTGTCCAATATCTCTTAGTTTCCCCTTGTTACCATGTTTTGTACTTTAGAACTGCTGATTACAAGCAGCTTGGGAGCAAGCCTTTTATATAAAACCCCTCCCCATCTGACATCATGAGGTTCCTTTATCTCTAATGAGGAGTGGTGGCCACAACCAACTGTTTCATTCATGATGTCACTGGAGTACAACTTCATGATGTCATAGGATGGACCTTGATAGCCCCATATGATTAGTCAATTACTGTCACCGTGGAGACCCTCAAGTCACCTCTCCCTCTCTGCTAGATTACTGTGGTTGAAGTTAAATACAGCCAGTGTCATCACATGTCCCAAAGTGGCTCCATTGCAAACAGTGGGGAGTGCAACTTGAAACTTAGAGCTGCTTTGAAATCGCCCATTTCCTGGAAACCACACTATTGGCTTGGGTGCTTATTGCACAGCCTGTGGAATGATTTCATGCATTGGAGCAGATCCTAGCTGATTTCAAGTCACAGTTCATGCAGTTTACAATTAAATTGCTCTTCCCATAAAAGTTACTGGAGCAGCCTAGCAGGGACGCAGAAACCTCTGGAAGTGATAACATTGATGTTTTTACAGAAAAGTTTATTATTTTCTTGTATAAACAGGAGGAGAACTTCCCTTGACTATTGGACTTACTTAAATAAATCAATTTAAATAGAGTGAATCTGAGCCCTTCAATTATTTTCTTGGAATCACTCTCCCTGGTATTATTCTGTCAGCTGACCTCATTATACTTCTAGAGATTTAATGTCCTTTGGTAACCGACCAGTTAACGTGTTCACGTAAAACTCTTTTCTTTACAATGAACAGGTTAATGACTGTGGTAAAACAGAACAAAAAGTTGTTTTACACAAATGCATTAGCCAGTGCAATACCAAAGTAATTGCAGGGTAATGCAGCAGATGTAATATATTTGGATTTTCAAAAGGCCTTCAATAAGGTACTGCATTGTAGACTCATGGCTAAGGTCAGAGCATGTGGAGTCAGGGGACAGGTAGCAGAATGGATAGCAAGTTGGCTACAAAACAGAAAACAGGGAGTAGGGATTAAGGGTAGACTGGCAAAAGGTGGGAAGTGATGTTCCACAGGGATTGGTGCTGGGACCATTGTTGTTCACAATTTACATTAACGATTTGGATTCAGGAATCGGAAGAGCAATTTCAAAATTTGCGGACAACACCAAATTGGGGGGTTTGTTAATACAGATGAAGAAATCAAAGTGCAAGAGGACATTAATAAAGTTGCAAAGGATCTTACTTGGCAAATGAATTTCAATATAGACAAGTGTGAGGTGGTGCGTTTTGGTAGGAAAAATAAGGAGGCCACATACTGCTAGGATAATAAGAGTCTAAACATAGCAGAGGAGCAAATGAATCTAGGGGTACAGATACACAAATCACTAAAAGTAGAGAAGCAGGTTAATAAGGCCATAAAAAAGGGAAATCAAGCACCAGGGTTCATTTCTAGAGGGATGGAATTGAAAAACAAAGAAATTATGTTAAACTTGTATTGAATTGTATTAGACTACACTTGGAATATTGTGCACAGTTCTGGACTCCATATTATAGAAAGGATATAGAGGCTTTGGAGAGGGTGCAAAAAAGATTCACAAGAACTGAGAGGGCATCCTTATCAGAAAAGGCTGAACAGGCTGAGGCTCTTTTCTCTAGAAAAGAGAAGGCTGAAGGATGACCTGATAGAAGTCTTTATAAGGTTTGATAGGGTAGACGTAGAAAAAATGTTTTCACTTGTGGCATAGTCCAAAACTAGAGATCATAAATATAAAATAGTCGCTAATAAATCCAATGGAGAATTCAGGAGAAACTACTTTACCCAAAGAGTGGTAAGAATGTGCAATGCGCAACCACAAGGAGTAGTTGAGGCAAATAGCATAGATGCATTTAAGGGGAAGTCAGATAAGCAGAGGAGGGAGAAAAGAATCGAAGGGTGTCCTGATAGAGTTCAATGAGGTAGGGAGGGAGGATGCTCGTGTGGAGCATAAATGCCGGCATGGACTAGATGTGCCGAATGGCCTCTTTCTGTGCTGTAGTTTCGATGTAACTCGCTGTAAATCCTCTGGTGTCACTTTTATGCTGTACTGTACCCTCATCTTCCTGTCACCTGACTCAGAGCCTCAGTTTTAAAAAATCTGTGGGAATAAATGATGAAAACAAAAGCTCTAAACCCTGATAGTGAAATTCAGTGGGAAAACTGAATAGAAAAATAATATGAAATTGTATATTATTAAAGAATAGTTATACTTGAATGTTCATTCAAAGCTGCCATGTGCTCTTTGTTTCAGCTGATGTATATACCCAAACTATATCTTGCTCTTCCATTTCATGATGTCATCCGAACCTTTTGAGCATGTTACTACCTTGCACAGCATGTCTCAACTATTGTTAATTCTCTATGTAATGCTGCAGTATAAGATGATGCCACATACCTTCAGCTCAAACATTATGATCTGCTATATTACCTGATCACTTATATATTAATGCTTCCACCACACAACTGTGTTTAGCACACCTGTCATGTAACAGTAAAAGTTGAAATTATACAATATATATCACAAGGATAAATTACTCAAGTGTTACTTTCACAGATTTTATAATATTATCAAAACAGCTTGGGAGTGAAATTTCTCCTGTCAATAATTTTAGCAAAAATGTTACTGTGAGTACAAAATCCTAGACTTTTTTTGCTAAAATTATTGACAGGAGAATTTCACTCTCAAGGTGTTCTGATAATATTACAAAAGCTATGAGGATTTGGAAAACTGTTTTCTTTTCATGAAGACCTTGTCCTTTAACGCTGGTTAATTTGCTTTCAGCCATTCCATTCCGACACTTCGCCATTTATTTATTTTTAATGCATTTTTAACCTTGCTGGTCCAGCTGATAGAAAACATAACAGATGGGTATATAACCATTTATCAACCGTAAGATCCTTTGCAGACCCAAACTTTAAACGTCAGCTTTGGTTATTTATAAAAAGAATGAAATTATTTATAACACTTTGGGAAGTCACATTCACAAGCTTCAGAAACAATACACAGCTTCAAAGCTTTGGAACATTTCATTCAATTACTACCCAGCTTCTGCTCATTAGAGCAACAGTCCACAAATCTTAAAGATCTGCTGATATTATACTAAAGAGATCAGTAACTTCTTATGTCATCAACTCACAGTGTAACTTGCATAACACAAAATTATTCCACTTCATCCACTAAGGGATTTTAAAAAATTTAAATCTAAGACTCTATACCATTGTATTGCTTGGAAATTAATCTTTATGCTGCTGACTAAGGCTGCAACAGACAGACAGGTGTGGCAGCTCTGGTCAATTGTTGAACCCTCTGTTAGTTACACTAATGAAAACTGAAGTCATATATTTTGTTGTGTGTACATAAAACACAGTGAGTGTTCTCTGTGCGCCCTCAGTCATGACACACCAGATTATTCCGCCTCAAATTATCCATCTGTCAGTAAATTTCTAACTTTTTTTTCTTCCTTGTGACTCCAATCACTGTGTAAAAGTAGCAGGGGGGCCCTTATTAAAGGAGACCTCAGCAGCAGCCTTACAGCTAAACTGCTCTTGTATTACTTTTTGATGAGATTTCAATTTAGGCCTTCAGACGGGGAGAAGGCGACTGAAAAACTGCAACAGATGGGGTCGATTGTGCTCTCTAGGCAAATTGAAGTAGACATCTGTAGCTGCAAAATACTGCTGGTCTAAAGCAATTAAGGACTGGTGAAAAGAAGCCTCACCAATCATCCAATAGAATCAGAAGTGCTCACATTACAATGGCTTCAGCCACAATTGAGTGGAAAAGATTAGTATGAGGAGAAACAGCAAAGCAGAGTCGGTAGGCCAGCCAGGCTGACTTGTATTTCTATCTGAACTTTGAACGATTTAAAGTGACGCTGTCTGCATAGAAAATTATGCAAAAATTTAAATCAACAATAATTCTCTTTGATCCTGATTTTGCTCCTTTTTTCTCTCGAAGGCAGTGATTGACACTGGGGTACAGTTCCACAGGTACCCACAGTCCTCCAACACATCACCAAGGTTGCCTTTTCTCATGTGTGAGCCTAGATAGCAAGAATCAGCAGGATGTTTAACCACAAGGGGGCATCAAAGCCAAGCTCAATTCTGTTCTCGCCCAATGTCATTTTCCAGCAAGGAAAGCGATCATAGCAGGAACAATGACTGTTCTTTCTCTTCCTATTCCAGGGGATTTTGAAGCCAATTATAATAGTTGCCCCCACAACCCACCTGAAACTAGCTAACTCAGCTTAGAATTCTGACTGAATTTTGAGGTCTTCTTGGTCTGGATGGCTCAGTAGCTACACCTTCGGAACAAGCAGGGAAATGAGCAAAGCAATTTGATAATTTTTTTGGGGAGGTAGAAGGGCATAAAGAACTGCAAGTATGATATCATGTGCAAAGAATATAATGATGCTATTCAACTCAATTTATATCATCATTTTATGTTATTCAGCAAACAAATGATGCTTTTTCATTGAAGTCAATGCCCCTTTAAAATGTGCTGGGCCGGGGCGGGGGGGAGGGGGGTGTGGAGGGGAGGGGGGTTGTGGTTTGTGCGACAAACATACAAGGATTTTAAAAATTTTTTATTTAATACCTGATATTATCGTTAAAGACCTATAATCTGCAAATTGTATGAGGAACTCGTTTGCCTGACAGCGAATTGTTCTAAAATAATGACTGAAGAAGCTGCAGCGCCTGTGGTCAAAATGATCGCAAAAGAAAAAGAAGGAAAAAAAGAGAACGCTCTGTTATCTGATAACAGCCTCACTGAGAGTGATAATTATAAATGATTGTTATGAGGCTGGAGTGTAGCCTTTCAATAAAAAATGGAACACCAACTGAGCTAATCCTGCGGCGTGCTCTTGTAATTCCATTCCCCTACTTTGTGAGGAAGCTAAGGTGGAACCTCAGAGGATTTTGTCAGTGTTAATGAGAGCTGCAAGCTCTGTTATTCATGCATATTTATGATCAGCACATCTTGACTGAGGAAAACAATAATGAAAGCAGCTGATGAGGGGTCATGCCACCTTTAAATTATACCTCGTTCTTTTGTTAGGCTGAGCATTAAGACCATTGCATAGAAGAATGGTTTTTTGTGTCAGTGTACATCAAAATTCTATCACAGATTTAGTTTATATATATATATAAAAAACTTTTCAAACCCACAAAAACTTGATCCATTTTACATTTGGTTAGAAAGCTGAAATCTAATGCAGCACAACAGTTCTGTTTTCAGGACTTCCAGATAATACAGGGATTTCTGGGTGCAGAGGAAAGCCCCTACTTAAAATTTACTGACCCCTCCCTCCCTGGACTGGTCAGTCAGTCCTCTGTCTGGATGCAAACACTCCAACACAGGAGCAATGTGCTGCATATGATCCAAGAGAGTATTGATTTCAATGAGTCATAACTAGTTATGAAACAGCCAGTATTTATTTATCATATAGCAGAAGAGCAGCACAATTTCATTTTTTAGATTGTGTTTTGGTTTTTGACAGAACACAGGAAAAGTACACAGCAAGACAATTTAAAACAACACAGTACCATTTGGTAAAAGACTGATCAGGAGCTGGGTGCCCTGTCTTTATAAAGCTCCTCTTATATTGTGTAGCAGCAATACCAAAGAAAACGTGTCAGATTTGCTAGGGCTAGTGGTTGGGAAGATCTAGTTAAAAACCATTGTCTGGAATTTCCATGAGGTTTCTCTAGTGGGAGATCAGCAGAACCTCCAGAGAAACGGCATAGAAGTCTAAAAATGGCTGTTCTCTGGGGCTTCCGCTGTTTCTTCATTGAAGATACAACAGGAGAACAGAATTTCAGGGCCAATATCTTCCCAACTGTTGGCCTTAGTTAATCTGGCAAGCTCATCTTTAGTGTTGCCATCAGCTACGTGAGAGCTGTATGTCAGGATCCAGCAGCATTGGCATAATATAAAAGCAGTTTAAATAAGTGGGCTCTTTCAGCGGTATTGGCCAATGCCCCATTAAGGGGAATAGCAAGGGAAATAGACAGACAATTTGAAAATAGGCCAATATGTTAAAAATAAAGGAAAAATGAAATCACGGCAGAAGTTACATAAAGTATGGCACAGTGCCCACTGTTTTCCACGTTTAAAATATTCTGGCGCATTTCAGTTACATGCTCTGGACTTCTATATTTTGAAGAAGGAATACTTTTCTTAGACTATGAGCAAAATATTTTTAAACCAGATCTGTTACGTTGCATCATTTTGTTTTACTGATTTTTATTGGTGTCTACGGTCATGATTTTAACTCGGAAAAACAGGTGGGTTGGGGGCGAGGGGGCAGTAAAAATTTAAAAAATTTAAAACCCGCCCATTTCCAGTTTTAACAGAGGCGGGACGAGGGGTGGGCGACTAACCCGCTCTTAGGAGGCGGGTCGGTCACTGAAAGCTTTCAAGGAGCTGCGGCCTTCCATTTTAACAGATTTTTTGTTTTATACCCCTGGGGGCCAGGATTCCCGGGTCTTCTACTTCATGCCATGTGAGAGGAGGCGAGAAGGCCCGAAACAGCAGTTAAGTGCCTTTATAGCACAGCTTGTGGGCCCGGAGGAGCAGGAGTGCTTCCCCCAAGCCCAACAAGCCTACCTGCAGCGACCCCCCACTCCCCCACGATCTACGACCCAGCCCCCCATGATCTACGACCCCCCCACGATCTCCAACCCCCCACACGATCTATGACCTGCCCCACGATCTATGACCCCCTCATGATCTCTGATCCCCCACGATCACTCCCGACCCCGACCCCACCGATGACTAACCCCCCTGATGACTGAGCTCCCCGATGACTCCCATTGACCCCCGATGACTGAGCCCCCCAATGACCCCCGACCCCCCCCCCCCCCCGCCATCTAAGACTTAGCTGCTCACATCCTCTTCCTTCCTCTTCTCCCGTCCAATTGAGGCCAGCCTGTCAATCTGGCTAGCCTGTCGGGCAGGAAACTATCATAAAAAAAATAAAAGACATCCTTACGCCAAAACCGTAAGGACGTCCGGGAAACCCGTTTTTCCTGTCAGGACTTCCACCCCCCCGCTCCCTTCCTGGCTCCCCGATCATACCCAACAAGCCTGTTTCTTTTGTACTCAAATGATAATTCTGTGCTTTGGAACCAAAATCTGTCCAAAATTCATTTCCCACATTGCAGTTCCCCCTCAGATCTGTTTCTGAGCTGCCCAAGACTGGAATGAATGACATCAGTGTTGATTTCTGTACAGTTTGATCCAATCACAGGTTGTCTTGAACTTCATAACCAGGGAAGAACAGTAATAATTGTTCTATGTATTTCTCTAGGTTTGTGATCTGCCTTAATTTAATGCTCATAAATTCTCATCACAATAATAAAAGAGTTCACAATTATCAAAGCTTCTGCTCTATGCTATGGAATAGAGTTAAAAAGAAAACTAGAAGATCATAACTTTTTTTAATCTTGTCTCTCCTACTGCATGCTATGCTCCATATGTACAGTACATTAAATGAGAGTTTTCTTCCTGAAAAAATGTTGAGAAAATCTTTTCCATTTACAAATGTGCTGGTGTTAATTGCGTTAAAATACATAATTGTGTCACTTTTGTGTAACGTTAATGTAATGAAATTGACACATCGCTCTTCTCCCTCCTCAAACAAAATAAAAGCTATATCAAACACTTTTTCAGAAAAATGGTGCCCCTTTAAGAATTAAAGGGGGATCTCTGTTGTTGAACGATAATTGTGATTGGCCTGAAACTGCACCATGAGGTATTGTCATATAAATGCTTAATTCAGTTGAAGTTCCTCTCTCCACTATTTCAATGGAGAGGTTAACCCAAATCTGATGCTAAAATAGCAGAGAGACGAATTTCACACAAATATATTAAGTGGTCAAACACCAGTATTTTTTTAAATATTCCGGATATGGACATCACTGGAAAAGGCTGCATTTATTGCCCATCCCCAGTTGCCCTTGAGAAGATGATGGTGGGGCTTCTTCTTGAACCGCTGCAGTCCCTGTGGTGAAGGTACTCCCACATAGTGTAATTTCTTGGCCATAGCTTCCAACTGATTTTATCAATGCATGATGATGCCATCTCCATTGCAAAGACATGATAGAACATAGCACAATGAAACAAAAACATGAAACATCATCGTGTCACTAAGGCTTAGTGTTATCATGACAAAAATTGAGCTGAACTCTTCACTTTTTCCTCCCCTAAATGGCAAGTTTCTGCTTTTAAACTTATCTTTGTGCAATCAGTGTTCAAAGTGCTCTTTCCAAACCAGTGTTTTGTTTTCATTTTACTTATAAAATCATTTTAAAGCTGAATTTTTCACCTTTTCATCTTTTACAAAACCCAATCCTCACAACCAGAGTCTGCAACAATAAGTTCCACGTAAAGCTTCTGTTTTTAATACATCTAATTTGGCCTACAAAGGAATTCTTTTGACTCTATTCCTCTTAAAATTTTTGATCACACTGTTTCCAAAAATTTATTCAAAGTTTTTCTTGCTAAAATTACTAAAATCTACTGTTTTTGCCCATCACCCACACAGAGATGTGGCGCCACCCCCTGGCAATTTATGTAATCACATATCCTTAAAGATACAGATTAAGTAGCCTGGAAATTTCTGTTGGTATTACATGGAATGCCTGCGCTTATCATGTGTTAGAAAGCAGTGATAGCAGATGTGTTAATAGTGTGCAGTGAACACATAGACTCTGGAATTCCTGCAGCACATTGATGACATCTTTTGAGTGGGGATCCAGGAATTTGAGGCAGGACCAGGATATGCTGGGTTTCCGTTCCGTGTAAACTGTATCCCAAATTGCCCCAGATGTGAGGGTGAGAGGAAGACACACCCACCCAATAAAAAAGTACAAGTGTGTAAATTATGTATTTATGGCGGGATGACGCCACTCATCCTGAATTACATCATTTTGGCCCTGAATTCCACACTTCTAGGAAGCACATGTAAAATGCAGGTGTACTTGCTAGAATAAGGTGATAGAGGAGTTACTGAATTCGTAAAGGGATGCTGTAGCAGCTTTTGTGGTAGAAAAGAGATTTGCTTTACCCACATCTTTCTGGAAGATTCTTACTGCCCTTTTCGTCTGATGTCTTCAGCTTCTTCCTGGAGAGGATTGTTGGTCAGCAAAATTTGGCATATTAACAAGAAATTCTGCTCTTCCACCTGTTTTGCCACATCCATCCTAACCCCCACTTATTTTACTGGCCTGGGGCTCTTTGTACATTCATAGTGGCCTTTGGTGGGGGTCCCACTGCAGCATAAGAAGAAACGGTGAGGGACCTTAAAGGGCAGAAGCACCCCACCGATCAGGGCAAAGGCTCCCATTGATGCTGCTCTGGATAGTATGGAGACCAATGGCTATTGCTTTCTCCATACTGTCTCCCAAAGTCTGAGGGCCAGCAGCCAATGCTTCCACTTGTGGTACTTTGACTGATCTGGAAGCTTCATTGTTGAGGGATTAATGCAGATGTTCCTGGAGATGCCATTCGCTCCAGAAAGCTTTGTGTGGAAGAAAATCCCTTTCAGATTGTGCGGCAGACAATGTCAATAGACTCTTCAGCCATGGCATGCACCTGCCTCACATCAGCTGAGAGGCTGCACAGTGCCTCGATGTGTATGATGCTCTGTGAACATCCTCTGTTTCATGACAAGACCTAGGAGATCATTGCCTTCTCACTCTGCAGGTAGCGAATGACATTTCTGAAGCCTCTGCTGAGCAATATCATCTCCACTTCCACATATTCATCCTCTGGCCTCCCGATGCGCTGTGACTCACCCAGTGACAGTTCCTCATTTACACATTGCCAATAACTCCATCTTGGCTGGCGAGTGCAAATCAGAGTAAAAGTGACATGGTGGACGAGTTTCTGAAACTGGTGGCAGATGTAGACGAGCCTGGTATCTCATCTTTGCTGCTTCTTGTGCTAGAGAGGCAGAGTGGTTTAGGGAGAGAAATCCAGAGCTTAGGGCCTAGGCAGTTGAAGGCATGGCCGCCAATGGTGGAGCGATTAAAATCGGGGATGCACAAGAAACAAGAATAGGAGAAGCGTAGAGATCTTGGATGGTTGTAGAGCTGGATGAGGCTACAGAGTTGGGGAGGGGCGAGGCCATGGAGGAATTTGAAAACATGAGTGAGAATTTTAAAATCGAGGCGTTCCCGGACTGGGAGACAATGTGGGTCAGCGAGCACAGGGGTGATGCGTGAACGTGACTTGATGCAAGTTAGTTCAGTGCTCCACTAACACTGCAATTGGCTGAGAAGGGCCAACAAGAACAGGAAAAGGCTGCCTTTGATGTCAAGTGTCATACAAAATGTAATGTCAGCTCCTGTTGATGTGGAACTGATTGGGTCTGTAGTTCCAGGCACAGCTATCTGGGAAATAATGAGAAGCACTACATTTGGAGACTGATACTAAGCAGTAGGATGCAATTGGGCTCTGCCATCTTCTTAAATGAAGACCTCCAGCCACGATAAAGAATATGTACGGCACTAAGAGTCTCTGTCAAAGACATCTCAGCTTTGATCTGTATGTGTCAGAGTCTTTCCAAGTTAGTACTGATGAAATCTGCAGCGTTATCCAGTTTGTTGTCCACAGATGCATCAAGGAGCTAACACGTACATCATTTAGTCGGGCCAACAATTTCATCACTTTTGCCTCAGATCGGCAACACAGGACAACCCAAGTCTACAGGTCTTTTGGCTTCTCAAGAGATTGGGGGGTTATCACTGATTGCCCCCATGTTACCATTGAGGCCATGTGCAAAGTGTTGTGTCCTATACGAACCAAAAGGGATTTATTGTATTAGTGTCCAGCTGGTATGCTACCACCAGCACAGAATTACATCTGTGTCCCATGTTGCATTTATTTTAAGACAATCACCAGTGCCTCACTTATCTGAAGGGATGATGTGGAGATGCCGGTGATGGACTGGGGTTGACAATTGTAAACAATTTTACAACACCAAGTTATAGTCCAGCAATTTTATTTTAAATTCACAAGCTTTCGGAGATTTTCTCCTTCCTCAGGCAAATGTTTCAAGATCTTGAAACATTTGCCTGAGGAAGGAGAAAATCTCCGAAAGCTTGTGAATTTAAAATAAAATTGCTGGACTATAACTTGGTGTTGTAAAATTGTTTACAATTATCTGAAGGGAGAGAAGGGTGTCTTGGAAGCTTCTGTTGCCATAAGCAAAATACTGCAGATGCTGGAAATCTAAAATAAAAACACAAAATGCTGTAAATATTTGGTAAGTGAGGCAGCGTCTGTAGAGAAGGAAACGTTAACTCTGTTTCTTTCTCCACAGATGCTGCCTGACTTGCTGAGTATTTCCAGCATTTTCTGTTTTTATCTCTGTAGCCAGTTCATGCCACCCTTGTACCAACTGCAGACAGAAGCAGCATGAAGGTACAGTGAGGCTCACACTACAACAGAATAGTTGTCAAACATACGAGTGAGATCTTGAAGCAGGACTTCAGATGTTGCAACCAATCAGGAACACCTTGCAGTACAGCTCTCTCAGAGTTTCACAAATAATTGTCATCTACTGCATGCTCCATAATTTCCCTCTGCAAAGAGGCCTCGCCATAGAGGTCGAAGAACTAGATACTGAAGCCATGGCAGAGCACGAAGGCAAAAGTGACAGGGAATTAGTTCCAAGTGTAGCAGGACAGTTGGTGCACCAGACACTAATTCAATATGTCTTCCAATGAGTACCAGAGCTGCCCAAACAGCCAACTCATACACTTGTCTGTGTAGTCTTTCATATACCATAAATTCTCATCTTTTCCTGTACTCCTGTTTTATTCAACTGATGATACATAAATACTCAGCACAATGTTGAAAGCAAGTGAAAGTATTTGTTCAATTCATTCTGTGGGGTGTGAAAATTGTTAGTGGGTTTTGCTTCCGCTTTGTATTTGTGGATTGTGTGTGATGTGTAACACTAATTGAGTACTTCTCGTATGTGATTACCTTTTGGAACAAGTAAGTGTGCTGACTGGCTGACTGCTGGGTTTCTTTGACAGCTTGCTGGGATTCTAGTAGCCCTAGTGATTTGCATTGTGATAGCTTTGAGGCTGAGTCAGACATGAGTGTCTGGCTTTGTCATACCTCAATCCTCTCTCACCTAATTATGTCTAGCAATTTTATTTTAAATTCACAAGCTTTCGGAGGCTTCCTCCTTCGTCAGGACATCGTTCACCTGACGAAGGAGGAAGCCTCCGAAAGCTTGTGAATTTAAAATAAAATTGCTGGACTATAACTTGGTGTTGTAAAATTGTTTACAATTGTCAACCCCAGTCCATCACCGGCATCTCCACATCATAATTATGTCTAGGATAGCCTCCTACAATGAGGTCAAAGGCTGGTTCTTTCTGCTTTTTGACACCTCTATTGCCATTTATCAATCATAATATCACAAAATTTTACAGCAGAGAAGGAAGCCTGTGTCCATCTGCCACAAGGCCCTCAATCTCACCCCCTTAAACACTTGCTTTTACATTCCCATGTACCTGCTCAGACACTTTCATTCGAAGGGAATTAGAAGTGTTAGTGAGGACGTGGCACAAGATGATTCACAGATTATGAGGCAGCCAGAGAAGTGGAGAGTGGGTGGAGATATACCATCTTCCCAATGGAGGCAGAGGAGAAGAAAGCTTTAGAATTGTGAAACCCAGAACTCATGGGTACTCTCCTGAAAAGGATGTTCGAGGAATGTTAAACCTACATGCAGGCTTCAAGGATGTGAAACAACTGACAGCAGGATCAGCGTTTGCCTTGCCTACCTGTGTAAAGGTTTGGTTTGGGGCACCTACATTTTATTAGACAATGATACTAAAAACTACTGACTTGCTCTGGTGTCAAATCTGCAGGCATACGATCATGAAAAGGCATGTTTGTAATAGGTAATATAAAAATAGTTGATAAAATCAGCTGAAAGGACATTGCATTGATGTCCTTTCAGTGGATCCGCTCAGGTCCCGTGCAATTGCATGAGTTTCACGTTCTTAACAACACTCCTGACTGACAGGTGTGACTCTCAAGTCCTCATTTGGGGCAACATCAAGGAATCTTTTTCTTCGTTGCAGGCATGAATGGAGCATGTGGCAGCTTCATTGGAATCTGCAGCAACCCCCATCTCAGAAGTGGCCTGGGACCAGATGGTGCCTCCTCCTTCACAGAAGCATAAGCTGCAGCTCTGGTGGCAGCAGGCGAGAGATTAGATTGCACCATGCACACTGGCTTCCAGACCCTGGGGCCAGGATACAAGCTTCTGTCTCTCAGAGCTTTTAGGATCTGATAGCTGCCATTAGGCCAGCCAGCCAGCCCACTGCTCACAAGGGATTCACAGTGGATTGGCAATGATTGGAATAGACCAGCCTGAAGCTGCTGTTTCTCAGGACTGCAGCATTACCAGGCCTCCTGCCCTCCCCCTCAGAGGACCAAACCACTGTAGGGTTGCCAACCCTCCCAGATTGCCCGGGAGTCTCCCAGAATGCTGCTGGCTATGCAGGGCAAAATTACTTCCACATTCCGGTTTGCATCGGGAAAGAGCAAAAATCGGTGTTTCAGGTTCTGAAGAGTGTTCCCAGTGTTTTTCTATTTGTGTTTCGTCAGTTTCAATGCCTAAAAATCATGCAGCCCTGTCACATATAGCCAGAACAGTAGGGCACGACTCTGCAAAAGGTTCTTTTCTTCCATAAGAACATGAATGAAAACGGGAAAGGTGCATATGAAGTCTCAACAAACCATTAATCACCCATAAGGTAATCCAACAAAACTCAGAGCATTTACCGAGATATATGTTTATGCAGACTCACATTTGCAGAACTGCGGTGAATGTCATGTGACTGAATCCTCAGGATTAGGTCATGTCGGAGGTGACACCAAGCTGCCCGGGCACAAGTTCCTCCCTTTAACATTTCAGGTGCTTTTTCTAGCTTGTTATGAATTGTTATAACTATATGTTTACCATGAACTATGTGAACTAGAGTTTAAATTAAAGTATCTATGAAGGTTCGGGTTTTATTTCATAGACGTTATGACAGTAAACGTCACAGAATTGACAGAGGGTTTGCTAGGGGTGGTTCTTAAAACTGAGAATAGTATGATATCACTGGAAGGATATAGCAATATCAGGACTGTGTCCAACCATTTGGGAAGCCTGGGGCTAAGTGATATGAATACAGAGTTATAACTTCCTCAATTACCTAGCAGTAATCACATTTGCCCAGTAATAAATCACACTATTATAGCAGCTCAGACCCTATTAAAGTGCAGAGATCACGTGCAACCAAGCTATGAATCACCCAAAACAGTCACTCCATGTGCATGTCATCCTATTTCAAGAGAAAGTGGCTAATTTTTCAAACTATGACACTTTGCAGTGAGTTCTTCATTTCCTTTTCTCCCCTTACCCATCTTTTGCTGGACACAGAATTTTTTGCTTCTGTGCTCACCAGCCTGCAATCTGTCATTTTAATAGATAGAAAATCATGGGTTGGTGAATGCAGAAACAGGAAGCCCTGGTTAGTAACTCAAGTTGGGCATGGTGCCACAGACACTGGCTTTCTTATCTGTCCTTCATGTATAAGTGTGGACAATGAGAGCTGATAGGGTATTCAACCATGAGAGCATCACAGCAGAATTTGATGCTGTCATTAACTGATATCCACACACATACATTTACCAGCAGGAAGAATCATGACCAATTTTCCCCTCCCTAGCCTGAAAGTATTGATGGTAATGGTGTCCGATTGCAGCCCTGACTGAGATGAGCCAGCTCAGCACAAACCCTTGATCAAATTTCAGAACTTCCTCATCTATCAGGGCAATTTTAACTCTCCCCGATTGGTGGAAAAGATGAGGGGGATCAATTAGAATGGAGCAGCTCCATTTCTGCTGATCTCCAATTTTAACACTGCTGGTGAGGAGCCTCATTAACAAATGCAAATCAGGATCCAATGACGTACAAGGGTCCCTGATGGTATTTTAACACTCCCCCAGACTTAATTTGTCGCTGGCAGCCTTCGAAGCCTCCGAGCCGTCCAATTTTTGTCCCCGCCCCCTGGCTTTCCGTTGGAAACGGTCAAACAGCTGACCATCGGCGTTCAAATGAGGCCCATTATTTAAATTGCGCCTGCTCCCGCCAGGGTTAAAGTTAGCACTTATATGTCTGACTGCACAGCAGACCATCAGAAATTCCACAATCAATCCATCTACTAAAATTTGTCGCCAACCACAGAAAACTCTTTTGATGGCACAAAAGAAATTGACAGAAGATCAACCTGACATTAACAGGGAAGATCATTGACTTTATATATTGATCAAATAAATCCATCCCAGTTTGCAAAGAAACTGACTACATTAACTAGGTTGGATCAATATGGCAATACAAACAGTGCCATCTGCTGGTGATTGATGGACATGACAGCCTTTTTAATTGCCATCCACTAAGACCCAGTGGTTATTTTCAATATGTATTTTATTATTGTGCTCCTACTTGGACCATATCCGCATATAATCTGTATTTTGAGAGTAATTACATGCTATTATTTTTTCCCTTTACTATTTACCGTAGCAAAAACCATGAAAAAACTGGCAGCTTGGCTTAGCAGGTAGCATTCACCTCTGGTCAGAAGATTATGGGTTCAAGCCCTACTTCCAGGCTTGAGCACTTAATCTCAGCTGACACTTCAGTGCTATAGTATAGGTGCGCTGCATTGTCCGGGGTGATACCTTTTGGATGAGACGTTAAATTACATGCCTGTTTATGTGGATGTAAAAGATCCTATTGAAGAAGAGCAGGGAATTCTCCTAGTGTAAAAGCAGAAAATGCTGGAAACGTTCAGCAAGTCAGGCAGCATCTGTGTTCTGGCCAACATTCTTCCCTCATCAGCATCACCAAACAAAAAACAGATTAATTGGCCATTCATTTCATTTACTATTTGTGGGACCTCACTGTATGCAAATTGGTTGCCATGTTTGCCTGTCTAACAACAGTGACTGCACTTCAAAAGTAATTAGTTAGTTCTGAACCACTTTAGGATGTTCTGAGGACCTAAAAGAGTACTATAAAGGGAAATGTTCTGACTTTGCACGGCCAGTGGGGAGCCTCACCCACCAGCAGCACTTATAAACAATTCGGACGTGCTCTGTATGATTTTTCAACCACTTAAATTAATAGAGTCATAGAGTCATAGAGTTATACAGCACGGATAGAGGCCCTTCGGCCCATCGTGTCCGCGCCGGCCATCAAGCCCTGTCTACTCTAATCCCATATTCCAGCATTTGGTCCGTAGCCTTGTATGCTATGGCATTTCAAGTGCTCATCCAAATGCTTCTTGAATGTTGTGAGGGTTCCTGCCTCCACAACCCTTTCAGGCAGTGAGTTCCAGACTCCAACCACCCTCTGGGTGAAAAAGTTCTTTCTCAAATCCCCTCTAAACCTCCCGCCTTTTACCTTGAATCTATGTCCCCTTGTTATAGAACCCTCAACTAAGGGAAAAAGCTCCTTAGTATCTATCCTATCTGTGCCCCTCATAATTTTGTACACCTCAGTCATGTCCCCCCTCAGCCTCCTCTGCTCCAAGGAAAACAAACCCAATCTTCCCAGTCTCTCTTCATAGCTGAAGCGCTCCAGCCCTGGTAACATCCTGGTGAATCTCCTCTGCACCCTCTCCAAAGCGATCACATCCTTCCTGTAGTGTGGCGACCAGAACTGCACACAGTACTCCAGCTGTGGCCTAACCAGTGTTTTATACAGCTCCATCATAACCTCCTTGCCCTTATATTCTATGCCTCGGCTAATAAAGGCAAGTATCCCATATGCCTTCTTTACCACCTTATCTACCTGTTCCGCCGCCTTCAGGGATCTGTGAACTTGCACACCAAGATCCCTCTGACCCTCTGTCTTGCCTAGGGTCCTCCCATTCATTGTGTATTCCCTTACCTTGTTAGTCCCTCCAAAGTGCATCACCTCGCACTTTTCCGGGTTAAATTCCATTTGCCACTGTTCCGCCCATCTGACCAACCCATCTATATCGTCCTGCAGACTGAGGCTATCCTCCTCGCTATTTACCACCCTACCAATTTTTGTATCATCAGCGAACTTACTGATCATACCTTTTACATTCATATCCAAGTCATTAATGTAGACCACAAACAGCAAGGGACTCAGCACCGATCCCTGTGGTACCCCACTGGCCACAGGCTTCCAGTCACAAAAACAACCTTCGACCATCACCCTCTGCCTTCTGCCACTAAGCCAAGGCACCCTGGATTCCATGGGCTCGTACCTTCTTGACCAGTCTCCTGTGGGGGACTTTATCGAAGGCCTTACTGAAATCCATGTATACCACATCCACTGCGTTACCCTCATCCACACGCCTAGTCACCCCCTCAAAAAATTCAATCAAATTAGTCAGACATGATCTTCCCTTGACAAAGCCATGTTGACATTACGCTGTATGTGCCCAACATGTAATATGCACTACTGGTTGGGCAAGGGTCCCCACTGCCAGTGCAAAGTCAGAAGATTACTTCTTATATAAGTGGCTGCTTCTTTCTTACTATTAGTGATAATAACTTTTGAACTTTATTGCAAGATTCCTGATGCATGGTAATAAAATTATTGTAAAAAATAGAAAACACACTTTTTTTGATAAACTAAAACATATGTGTTTAAAACATTCTCTGTAATAAATGTTAGTTTAGTAAAGATTAAAAATAAATATTTGAGACAGCTCTATTCACCCTGTTTAATGATACTCTTCCTGTGCAACCTTCTCCTCAGAATAATCTGGCTCTCAACAAACATAATAACATAAACATTGCAACAGGATTCCTACTTTGCCTGTAGGGTCTCTGATAAAATGATATGTGTTCAAAGTTGTGTTTTGGGGACACAAGAAAAGCATTTATTGAAATAGTTTTTTGTACTAGGGGATACATTTCAGGTTCCTTTAGGAAATGTGAAAACTAGATTATGCGTTCTTTATCCTTATTCCACCATCTAAAGGATGGTGTAAAGAGCCGAGTGTCCATGATGGAGAAAATAAAATTCTAATGAAGAAAGGCAACAGTACACATTTTTATTTTAAAACTATTCAGATATGTTGTGGGTGCTGTGCACAATACCATCCTTCTTAGTCACATGCACCCAGGTGTCAATCACCTAGCTTAATAAGTCCAACACAAAACAAAGAGTTAATCTCTCACAAAACATGGAATGGATATAAATAATAAACACTAATTAGTGGGCAGGTTGAGTGCAAAGGGATTGTGTTATCTTGCAGAAACATTTGTGAAATAGCTTGATAAAAATGAGGCATATCACACAAGTTGGCTAGTTAGCTTTCAAGATAACTTTCAAATATTCAAGATAGTCATTACTGTTTAAATAAAGTGCTAATCAACAAAAGTAGCTTGAAAGCTTGATACTGAGCCAAGGTTGTTGCTTTCAGCAATCTATGGTGTACTTTTCTACTATTTACCAGCTTCCTCTATGCAGCTCAGAGGTCACCAGTCCAACTTACCTTGAATCCTCCAGTCTGATGCAACCTTGAAAACAAAACTTGGCTGATGTGTGTTCCTCTCATAACTGACTCCATGGAAGTCCTTGTACTGACAAATCCTCCTAAAGTCAATTTTTGATAATTATATAGCTTTTCTAGAAATATAAACAGTACTACCATTTGTACAGAGAAGCCGAGCAGCCAGAAGAGCCTGCCGCCTTGGCAGCAGAAAAGGAAGAAGAAAAGAAAGAGGAGAAAGGAGAATTGGCTGAGGCAGACTGATGCTTCAAGAAGTTTTCAACAGGGTTTTCAGTTAAAAGCAGCCCTTAAGCCCCTACATGAACAGTCCTAAGGTCGTCTCTGTATTACACTTCTGTCTTCACTACTATCCCTACATGATTGCCCCCTCACCATCATTCCTACATATCTTCTGGTCAATAAATCAAAACCATTCCAAAGAAGGCTCAATTCATTTATTTGCCTTTTTGCTTCCCTGATGGTTGCACTTAGCGACAGTGTGTGTTGTCTACTTTGTAATCTCATGTTCCTTTTTAGTACCACCTCTCTTGAATGAGCAAGTGTAGTGAGCTGCTGCTGCTCGTCATGATTCACCTGTAGTGAATGTCTTGTTCCTGTTGGATCATCCAATGGCCCTGCCACTACTGTAGTACCTTGGCATCTGCACTGGATAGTGGTTCCTGCGTGTTACCTGCCTCTTCTGCAGTCCTCTGAGGGGAACAGATGTGGAGGCAGATGAGTGTTCAACCTGAGGCCAAGTCCTCATCCATCTCTCCTCCTGTTATGCCCCAGCTACTGGCTGTCCCTTGTGGCTGACCAAAGGCCTGTGTGGGAAACGGCCAATTGATGCCAGTAAAAAGTATGAGACTTCCATCAAGGTGCTGTCAAACCGATCCCCTAGACTCTATGGACCAGAAGTGAGAGCTTCCTGTAAGTTAGGGTCCAAGATCTTTATAGCAGAAAAGACAATTGTGGAGATCAAAAGTGCATCAGTGTTGGGGCCCTCTGTCCTCAAGACTCGTTGCAGGGAACGCTGGAACATAGGAACATCGCAACAGGAGTAGGCCATTTAGTCCCTTGAGCCTGTTCCGCCATTCAATGAGATCATGCCTGATCTGTGACCTAAATCCATATACCCGCCTTAGCCCCTTAATACCTTTGGTTAACAAAAATCTATCAATCTCAGATTTAAAATTAACAAATGGGCTACCATTAACTGCCGTTTGCGGAAGAGAGTTCCAAACTTCTACCACCCTTTGCGTGTAGAAGTGTTTCCTAACTTCACTCCTGATTCTAATTTTTAAGCTATGTCCCCTAGTCCTAGACTCCCCAATCAGCGGAAATAGTTTCTCTCTATCTACCCTATCAGTTTCCCTTAATATCTTGAAAACTTTGATCAAATCACCCCTTAATCTTCTAAATTCCAGGGAGTGCGACCCTAGTTTGTGTAATCTCGCCTCGTAATTTAACCCTTGGATTCCAGGAATCATTCTAGTAAATCTACACTGCACTCCCTCCAAGGCCGATATATCTTTCCTAAGGAGTGGTGCCCAGAACTGAACACAGTACTCCAGGTGTGGTCTAACCAGGGTTTTGTAAAGTTGTAGCATAACTTCTACCTCCTTATATTCTAGTCCTCTAGATATAAAGGCTAGCATTCCATTAGCCTTTTTGATTATTTTCTGTACCTGTCCATGGCATTTTAATGATCTACGTATGTGGACTCCTAAGTCTCTTTGGACCTCCACTGTTTTGAGCTTTTCACCATTTAGAAAGTACCCTGTTCTATCCTTTTTCAGTCCAAAGTGGATGACCTCACACTTGCCTTCGTTGAAATCCATTTGCCACAGTTTTGCCCATTCACTTAATCTATTAATATCTCTGTAATTTTATGCTTCTACCTACACTGCTTACAATGCCGCCCATCTTTGTGTCATCGGCAAACTTGGATATGTGGCTCTCTATCCCATCATCTAAGTCGTTAATAAATACAGTGAATAGTTGAGGCCCCAACACAGATCCCTGTGGGACACCACTAGTTGCATCCTGCCAATTTGAGTACCTGCCCATTATCCCTACCCTCTGTCTCCTGCTGCTCAGCCAATTTCCTAACCAGGTCAATAATTTGCCCTCAGTTCCATGAGCTTCAACTTTAGCTAACAGTCTCTTATGAAGGACTTTATTAAATGCCTTCTGGAAGTCCATATAAACAAAATCCATAGACATTCCCCTGTCCACTACTTGGAGTTGCCACTTAATCTATTGTGATCTACAGGTTCCCATGACTCCCTTGCATGCCTATACAGATGATAGAGCAGCACTGCTGCAAGTACCCTGTCATTCTATGCAAGGAGCATGAAGGTGCACCGGACTGATTCCAGGGATGGCGGGATTGTCGTATGAGGAGAGATTGATTAGGCTAGGCCTGTATTCTCCCTAGAGTTTAGAAGAATGAGAGGTGATCTCATTGAAACATACAAAATTCTTACAGGGCTCGACAGGGTAGATGCAGGGAGGATGTTTGCCGTGGCTGGGGAGTCTAGAACCGGGAGTCACAGTCTCAGAATAAGAGGTAGGCCATTTAGGACTGAGATGAGGAGAAATTTCTTCACTCAGAGGGTGGCGAATCTTTGGAATTCTCTACCCCAGAGGGCTGTGGAGGCTCAGTCATTGAGTACATTCAAAACAGAGATTGATAGATTTCTAGATATTAAAGACATCAAGAGATATGGGGATAGTGCAGGAAAATGGCGTTGAGGTAGAAGATCAGCCATGATCTTGTTGAATGGCGGAGCAGGCTCGAGGGGTCGGATGGCCTACTCCTGCTCCTATTTCTTATGTTCTTATGTTCAAAGGACTGCATGCTGATTAATCAGTGCAGCTTGGTATGTAGCCCATGTAAGGTAGGAATTCTTAAGTCCCAAAGCAGCTGTCCCTCTGACCCTAATCCTCCTTGCATCTGCTCAATGATGTTCAGTGCTTCACCTGGTGCTCTCTCCTATCTGTATCGATCAGATTCCCCCGAAGCAAGCGTATCTGTTGCTCATCCTTGCAGGTTCTGGAGTACTTGATGGTTGCTCATGTGATGGGGCTGCTTAATAACCCTCCCTGGTGTCAACATCTTGGCAGACTGTGACACAAAAATAATGGGAACATGTGTTAGTATAGGGCATGCTGTGTTAGCCAAAGGCTATGCACACAGTAGCAAGTCATAAAGTTAATGCTTTATGGTAGACCGCCATGCCGTATTATTTACTGATAACTAGAAAGTAAAAATTTGGATCCTGGGAAATCGGGGGAGATGTAAACTGGGCTGTCAATTCACATCACCCTTTTTACATTAGCACACAAAGTCAAAATTTACCCCAGGGAGTCAACACCAAGTACTGTATTCAGGTGAAACTGAATCAGAGGGTGAGAGATAATAGAACACGGGCACACAGACATAATTCGGCTCTTGTTTTGAAGTCATACACATTCTGCCCTTACTATTATATAACACTTTGATTTTATATTATTTATAGTTAAATAGCAAAACTGAAAGCAAATTGGGAAGCAGAGAAGTAAAATTGGTTGCAGTACAAGCTAAGGAGCTGGGAGATGCGTAATTGAGATGCTACAGTGCCACCACTGACAGGATGCGTAATTACAGCATGACAAGTTTGCATAGACAATTTCCATAATAAATATAGAGATAGGAATGTATAATGGGAGAAGTTGACAAAAAAAGTATGAGAAAGTCATGACAATAGAAAGTTACGTTTTGTAGACAGAAAGTACGTGCAGATCTAAGGTTTTTAATATAGTAAAGATTATTTCATCAGTCCAGGTCTTGTTCATAACCAGAAGAAGCAAGAGATCGACATTATCTTCTTTAGATTAGAGAAACTTTGAATTAACAGTGCTGACTGGAGTTGACTGATTAACATGTAACTGACTTAACTTGCCATTTTCTCTGTTGCACAAAATTCTCAATCACTCACGCTCAAGGATCAACTCCTCATGTAGGGGTTCTTGTTTGTGACTAACAAAAATTCACTGTAAAAGCGTTCCCTAGTTTTCAATTAATATCCTTTTAAAGTAGGAAACACATCTGAATTACCCCAAATACAGTTCCTACTTTTTTTTATTCATTCATGGGATGTGGGCGTTGCTGGCCAGGCCAGCATTTATTGCCCATCCCTAATTGCCCTTGAGAAGGTGGTGGTGAGCCGCCTTCTTGAACCACTGCAGTCCGTGTGGTGAAGTTTCTCCCACAGTGCTGTTAGGTAGGGAGTTCCAGGATTTTGAACTAGCGATGATAAAGAAAACAGCGATATATTTCCAAGTCAGGATGGTGTGTGACTTGAAGGGGACCATGCAGATGGTGGTGTTCCCATGCGCCTGCTGCCCTTGTCCTTCTAGGTAGAGGTCACGGGTTTGGGAGGTGCTGTCGAAGAAGCCTTGGGCAAGTTGCTGCGGTGCATCTTGTAGATGGTACACACTGCAGTCACGGTGCGCCAGTGGTGGAGGGAGTAAATGTTTAGGGTGGTGGATGAGGTGCCATTCAAGTGGGCTGCTTTGTCCTGGATGGTGTCAAGCTTCTTGAGTGTTGTTGGAGCTGCACTCATCCAGACAAGTGGAGAGTATGCCATCACACTCCTAATTGTGCCTTGTAGATGGTGGAAAGGCCTTGAGGAGACAGGAGATGAGTCACTTGCCACAGAATACCCAGCCTCTGACCTGCTCTTGGAGCCACAGTATTTATGTGGCTGGACCAGTTAAGTTTCTGGTCAATAGTGACCCCCAGGATGTTGATGGTAGGGGATTCGGTGATGGTAATGCCGTTGAATGTCAAGGGGAAGTGGTAAGACTCTCTCTTGTTGGAGATGGTCATTGCCTGGAACTTGTGTGGCACGAATGTTACTTGCCACTTATCAGCCTAAGCCTGAATGTTGTCCAGAATTTGCTGCTATCTTCCACCATATATAGCAAGATTGTGTTTGATCCTATTTCTGGGAAAATGGGATGGGGAAATAAGATAGAAAAAAATGCGCAGCCATTGGTGTTATCAGGGGGAATAGCCCCCCCTTTTTTTTTTAAGAATGTGTCAAATTCAGACTGGAGTGCGGGATCAGCAATAAAAGGAGGAGAGAGAGAGCGCGGAGCGTGGGATCAGCGATAAAAGGACGAGAGAGGAGAGCGGATTGTGAGATCAGTGATAAAAGGAGGAGAGAGAAAGGAGAGAGAGAGAGCGGAATGCGGGATCAGCGATAATAGGAGGAGAGAGAGAGCGCGGAGCGTGGGATCAGCGATAAAAGGACGAGAGAGGAGAGCGAATTGTGGGATCAGTGATAAAAGGAGGAGAGAGAAAGGAGAGAGAGAGCGGAATGCGGGATCAGCGATAAAAGGAGGAGTGAGAGAGGAGAGAGCAGAGCGCGGGATCAGCGATAAAAGGAGAGAGGAGAGAGAGCGCAGCACGGGATCAGCGATAAAAGGAGGAGCAAGAGAGGAGAGAGAGAGCGGAGTGCGGGATCAGCGATGAGGAGTGAGAGAGGAGCGAGAGAGCGGAGCGGGGGATCAGCGATAAACAGAGGAGCAAGAGGAGAGAGAGCGGAGAGTGGGATCAGTAGTAAAAGGAGGAGCATGAGAGGAGAGAGAGCGGAGCACAGGATCAACGATAAAAGGAGGAGCAAGAGAGGACAGAGACCGGAGCACGGGATCAATGATAAAAGGAGGAGCAAGAGAGGAGAGAGACCGGAGCACGGGATCAGCAATAAAAGGAGGAGTGAGAGAGGAAAGCGGAGCGCGGGAGCAGCGATAAAAGGAGTGAGAGAGGAGAGTGGAGCGCGGGAGCAGCGATAAAAGGAGGAGTGAGAGAGGAGAGCGGAGCAGCGATAAGAGGAGGAGCAAGAGAGGACAGAGACCGGAACACGGGATCAGCGATAAAAGGAGGAGCGAGAGAGGAGAGCGGAGCGCGGGAGCAGCGATAAAAGGAGGAGCGAGAGAGGAGAGCAGAGCGCGGGATCAGCGATAAAAGGAGGAGCGAGAGAGGAGAGTGGAGCGCGGGAGCAGCGATAAAAGGAGGAGTGAGAGAGGAGAGCGGAGCCCGGGATCAGCGATAAAAGGAGGAGCGAGAGAGGAGAGCGGAGCGCGGGATCAGCGATAAAAGGAGGAGCGAGAGAGGAGAGTGGAGCGCGGGATCAGCGATAAAAGGAGGAGCGAGAGAGGAGAGCGGAGCGCGGGAGCAGCGATAAAAGGAGGAGCGAGAGAGGAGAGTGGAGCGCGGGAGCAGCGATAAAAGGAGGAGTGAGAGAGGAGAGCGGAGCGCGGGAGCAGCGATAAGAGGAGGAGCGAGAGAGGAGAGCGGAGCGCGGGAGCAGCGATAAGAGGAGGAGTGAGAGAGGAGAGTGGAGCGCGGGAGCAGCGATAAGAGGAGGAGTGAGAGAGGAGAGTGGAGCAGCGATAAGAGGAGGAGTGAGAGAGGAGAGTGGAGCGCGGGAGCAGCAATAAAAGGAGTGAGAGAGGAGAGTGGAGCGCGGGAGCAGCAATAAAAGGAGTGAGAGAGGAGAGTGGAGCGCGGGAGCAGCGATAAGAGGAGGAGTGAGAGAGGAGAGTGGAGCGCGGGAGCAGCAATAAAAGGAGTGAGAGAGGAGAGTGGAGCGCGGGAGCAGCGATAAGAGGAGGAGTGAGAGAGGAGAGCGGAGCGCGGGAGCAGCGATAAGAGGAGGAGTGAGAGAGGAGAGTGGAGCGCGGGAGCAGCAATAAAAGGAGTGAGAGAGGAGAGTGGAGCGCGGGAGCAGCGATAAGAGGAGGAGTGAGAGAGGAGAGCGGAGCGCGGGAGCAGCGATAAGAGGAGGAGTGAGAGAGGAGAGTGGAGCGCGGGAGCAGCAATAAAAGGAGTGAGAGAGGAGAGTGGAGCGCGGGAGCAGCGATAAGAGGAGGAGAGAGAGAGGAGAGCGGAGCAGCGATAAGAGGAGGAGTGAGAGAGGAGAGTGGAGCGCGGGAGCAGCAATAAAAGGAGTGAGAGAGGAGAGTGGAGCGCGGGAGCAGCGATAAAAGGAGTGAGAGAGGAGAGTGGAGCGCGGGAGCAGCGATAAAAGGAGTGAGAGAGGAGAGCGGAGCGCGGGAGCAGCGATAAAAGGAGGAGCGAGAGAGGAGAGCGGAGCAGCAATAAAAGGAGGAGCGAGAGAGGAGAGCGGAGCGCGGGAGCAGCGATAAAAGGAGTGAGAGAGGAGAGTGGAGCGCGGGAGCAGCGATAACAGGAGGAGCGAGAGAGGAGAGCGGAGCAGCAATAAAAGGAGGAGCGAGAGAGGAGAGCGGAGCGCGGGAGCAGCGATAAAAGGAGTGAGAGAGGAGAGTGGAGCGCGGGAGCAGCGATAACAGGAGGAGTGAGAGAGGAGAGCGAAGTGAGAGAGGAGAGCGAAGTGAGAGAGGAGAGCGGAGCGCGAGTGGGGAGAGAGGTGAAAAAACATCTAAAGTGACGTCAGCACAAGGGAAGGAGCTGATTGGTGAGTGGCTGGTGAGTGTTTTCTTTTCTGGTGAGTTTTTTTTTAAGTCTTGAAGTTTATTTTTGCTAAGTTTAGTTAGTAATCTAATAAATCAAGGCATGGCAGGACACCTCAGTCCCGTCGAACGCACATCTTGTGCCATGTGGGAACTTCAGGACGCTTCCCATGTCCTGGACAAGCACAGGTGCAGGAAGTGTCGTCAGTTGGAGGAAGTCGAGCTCCGGGTTTCAGAGCTTGAGCAGCAGCTGGCGTCACTGCAGTGCATCCACGACGCTGAGAGTTCCGTGAATAGCACGTTTCAGGAGGTGGTCACCCTGCAGCTTAAGAGAGTGCAGCCAGAGAGGGACTAGGTGACCGCCAGACAGACAAGAAGGACCAGGAAGATAGTGCCGGAGTCCCCTGAGGGCATCTCACTCTCTAACCAGTATTAGGTTCTGAATACTGGTCGGAGAGAGGGTTCCGCTGGAGAGTGCAGCCAAAGCCAAGTCCACAGCACCATGGGTGGCTCAGCTGTACGGGGTAGGGGGGGGAGGAGAAAGGTCAGGAGAGCAATAGTGATAGGGGAATCTATAGTTAGGGGAACAGATAGACGTTTCTGCGGCCACAGACGAAATTCCAGGATGGTATGTTGCCTCCTTGCTGCCAGGATCAAGGATGTCACCGAGCGGCTGCAGAACATTCTAGAGGGGGAGGATGAACAGGCAGAGGTTGTGGTCCATTTCGGTACCAACGACATAGGTAAAAAGAGGGATGAGGTCCTGCAGGCAGATTTTAAGGAGTTAGGAAAGAGATTAATAAGCAGGACCTCAAAGGTAGTAATCTCCAGATTACTCCCAGTGCCATGCGCTAGTGAGTATAAAAATAGAAGGATAAAGCAGATGAATGCGTGGCTGGAGAGATGGTGCAGGAGGGAGGGCTTTAGATTCCTGGGGCATTGGGACCAGTTCCGGGGGAGGTGGGACCTGTACAAGCCAGACGGGTTGCAACTCAACAGGGCCGGGACCAATGTCCTCGCGGGGAGATTTGCTAGTGCTGTGGGGGAGGGTTTAATCTAGCTTGGCAGGGGGATGGGAACCTGAGTGTAGATTCAGAAGGGAGAGAAACAGAGCTAGAAAAGGGAGGCAGAAAATTAGTAAGTGAGCTTGGAAGGCAGAGGAAACAAAGGTTAGAAACTAGACAACAAAGGAGCTGGCAGTGCTTAATGGTATATAACTCAATGCAAGGAGTATAGTGAATAAGGCAGATGAGCTAATTTAGTTTCCAGTATCCTGCCCCACCCTGACCTTCTGTGGATCGAGAGGCTGCTGACGATCTCTTTGCGGATGATAGTGGCTGCTCTCTCTCTTAGTCAGCAAGAGAAACACTCGACATGTGGAAGTACGATATCTTAGCTATTACAGAGACATGGCTTAAACAGGGGCAGGAATGGCAGCTCAACATACCTTGTTACTGGGTTTTCAGACGAGATAGAGAGGAGGATAAAAAAGCGGGTGGCAATATTGGTTAAAGAAACAATTATGGCTGTGAAGAGGGATGATATGTTAGAAGGATCATCAAAGAAGGCCATTTGGGATGAGCTAAAGAACAAAAAAGGGGTAGTCACGCTGCTGGAGTGGACGACAGACCCCCAAACAGTCAGAGGGAGATAGAAGAGCAAATATGTAGGCACCTTTCTGAGAAGTGCAAAAACAATAGGGTAGCAATAGTAGGAGATTTCAACTACGCTAATATTAACTGGGATACAATCAGTGCAAAAGGTATAGAGGGCGCAGAATTCTTAAATTACAATCAGGAGAACTTTTTCAGCCAGTACGTTGCAAGCCCAACAAGAGAGAGGGCAGTCCTGGGTTTCGTTTTCAGGAATGAAGCTGGGTAGGTGGAAGGAGTATTAGCGGGAGAGCATTTTGCTGATAGCAATCATAATTCAGTTACATTTAGCATAGTTATGGAAAAGGACAAAGATAGAATAGGAGTAAAAGTTCTAAATTGGGGAAAGGCCAATTTTACTAAGCTGAGAAGTGATTTAGCAAAAGAGGACTGGAAACAGCTACTTGAAGGTAAATCAGTGTCAGAGCAGTGGATGGTACACACTGCAGCCACTGTGCGCCGGTGGTGAAGGGAGTAAATGTTTAGGGTATTGGATGGGGTGCCAATCAAGTGGGCTGCTTTGTCCTGGATGGTGTTGAGCTTCTTGAGTGTTGTTGGAGCTGCACTCATCCAGGCAAGTGGAGAGTATTCCACTACACTCCTGATTTGTGCCTTGTAGATGGTGGAAAGGCTTTGGGGAGTCAGGAGGTGAGTCACTCGCTGCAGAATACCCAGCCTCTGACCTGCTCTTGTGGCCACAGTATTTATATGGCTGGTCCAGTTAAGTTTCTGGTGAATGGTGACCCCCAGAATGTTGATGGTGGGGGATTCGGCGATGGTAATGCCGTTGAATGTGAAGGGGAGGTGGTTAGACTCTCTCTTGTTGGAGATGGTCATTGCCTGGCACTTGTCTGGCACGAAAGTTAATTGCCACTTATCAGCCCAAGCCTGGATGTTGTCCAGGTCTTGCTGCATGCAGGCATGGACTGCTTCATTATTTGAGGGGTTGCGAATGGAACTGAACACTGTGCAATCATCAGCAAACATCCCCATTTCTGACCTTATGATGGAGGGAAGGTCATTGATGAAGCAGCTGAAGATGGTTGGGCTTAGGACACTGCCCTGAGGAACTCCTGCATCAATGCCCTGGGGCTGTGATTATTGGCCTCTAACAACCACTACCATCTTCCTTTGTGCTAGGTATGACTCCAACCACTGGAGAGTTTTCCCCCTGATTCCCATTGACTTCAATTTTACTAGGGCTCCTTGGTGCCACACTCAGTCAAATGCTGCCTTGACGTCAAGGGCAGTCACTCTCACCTCACCTCTGGAATTCAGCTCTTTGTTCATGTTTGGACCAAGGCTGTAATGAGGTCTGGAGCTGAGTGGTCCTGGCGGAACCCAAACTGAGCATTGGTGAGCAGGTTATTGGTGAGTAAGTGCCGCTTGATAGCACTGTCGACGACACCTTCCATCACTTTGCTGATGATTGAGAGTAGACTGATGGGGCAGTAATTGGCTGGATTGGATTTGTCCTGCTTTTTGTGGACAGGACATACCTGGGCAATTTTCCACATTGTCGGGTAGATGCCAGTGTTGTAGCTGTATTAGAACAGCTTGGCTAGAGGCGCAGCTAGTTCTGGAGCACAAGTTTTCAGCACTACAGCTGGGAGCAGGAAACTACAGGCAAGTTAGCTTAATATCTGTCATAGGGAAAATGCTAGAATCTATTATTAAGGAGGTTATAGCAGGGCACTTGGAAAATTTCCATGCAATCAGGCAGAGTCAACACGGCTTTGTGAAAGAGAAATCGTGTTTAACTAATTTATTAGAGTTCTTTGAGGAAATAACAAGCAACGTGGATAAAGGGGATCCTGTGGATGTGGTGTACTTGGATTTCCAGAAGGCTTTTGACAAGGTGCCACATCAAAGGCTACTACAAAAAATAAGAGCTCATGGTGCAGGGGGTAATGTATTAGCATGGATAAAGGATTGGTTAGCTAACAGGAAACACAGAGTAGGCATAAATGGGTCATTTTCAGGTTGGCAAGATGTAACGAGTAAAGTGCAACAGGGAGCAGTGCTTGGGCCTCAACTATTTACAGTCTATATCAATTACTTGGATGAAAGGACCAAATGTATGGTTGCTAAATTTGCTGATGACACAAAGGTAGGTAGGAAAGTAAGTTGTGAAGAGAACATAAGGAGTCTGCAAAGGGATATAGATAGGTTAAGTGAGTGGGCAAAAATTTGGCAGATGGAGTATAATGTGGGAAAATGTGAACTTGTCCACTTTGGCAGGAGAAATAGAAAAGCAGAATATTATTTAAATGGAGAGAGATTGCAGAACTCTGAGGTACAGAGGGATCTGGGTGTCCTAGTACATGAATCACAAAAAGTTAGTATGCAGGTACAACAAGTGATTAGGAAGGCAAATGGAATGTTGTCATTTATTGCAAGGGGAATGGAATATAAAAGTAGAGATGTTTTGCTACAGTTGTACAGGGCATTGGTGAGACCACATCTAGAATACTGTATGCAATTTTGGTCTCCTTATTTAAGAAAGGACATAATTGCTTTGGAGGCAGTTCAGAAAAGGTTCACTCGACTGATTCCTGGGATGAGGGGTTATCTTATGAGGAAAGGTTGGACAAGTTGGGCCTGTATACACTGGAGTTTAGAAGAATGAGAGGTGATCTTATTGAAACATATAAGATCCTGAGGGGACTTGAAGGGGTACATGCTGAGAGGATGTTTCCCCTTGTGGGGGAGACTAGAACTAGGGGTCACAGTTTAAAATTAAGGGGTCTCCCATTTAAGACGAGATGAGGAGAAATGTTTTCTCTCAGAGGGTCGTGAGTCTGTGGAACTCCCTTCCCCAGAGAGCGGTGGAGGCAGGGTCATTGAATATTTTTAAGACTGAGTTAGATAGATTCCTGATTAACAAGGGAATCAAAGGTTATAGTAGGTCGATGGGAAAGTAGGGTTGAGGTCGCAATCAGATCAGCCATGATCTTATCAAATGGCAGAGCAGGCTTGAGGGGCCGAATAGCCTACACCTGCTCTTAATTTGTATATTCATATAAGGCAAAAAAGGGAAGCTTATGTCAGACACCAAGCGTGCTAATTTGAGCCATATAGCGCCCATTGTTTCATTGCTACACAGCCTCTCTGACATCCAAGATGGCGTCTTGGATGCGCACACACATTTCCAGCGTGACGGGCACCGGACGCCATCTTGGTATAGGAGTTAGTGCAGGCACAGATAATGAACGCTGGAATTATGTAAAATAGGGAGAAAATGACTTCAATCAGTGTGCAATGCTGATTTAAAGTGATAGACACCATTTTAGGATTTAACGCTCAACTCAACGCATATTCTTAACCCAGACCATCTGAACATGTCATAGGGTGCCTGGAGGACCCCCCACCAGCGCTATTTAAACCATGCAGGATTTACAGGTTAATGGCTGGATTCTTCTGGCTGCCAAGACATTTATAACTGTTTTTGGAGGTCTTCTAGACTTGAATACGAGGACGCCGGGACATAGCCTAACATTTAGTGCCAGGGTGTGCAGGAGTGAATTTAGGAAATGCTTCTACATGCAAAGGGTGGGAGATGTTTGGAACTCTCTTCTGCAGACAGTAGTTGATGCTAGCTCACTTGTGAATGTTAAATCTAAGATTGATGGATTTCTGTCAACCAAGGTTATTAAGGGATATGGGGCTAAGGAGGGTATATGGAGTTAGGTCACAGGTCCACCATGATCTCATTGAATTGTGGAACAGGCTCAAGAGGCTAAATGCCACTGCCACTTGCTGCCTCCTGATATTGGCAACTTCTCCTGCAAGAAAGCGGGACTTGTGTCTGGGTGACGTGCCTGTCATGATTGAATAGCTGCCAGTGTGAGTGGCCTGTGAGTTGTGGGTGGGCGGCTTGAAACAGTGGTAATGTGTAAGGGTGAGAGGGAGCATCTGCTTGGAAGAGTTGAGTACTGATGGAAAGAGTTTGTTGCTATGTGGGTGATAGGGGTACAGTTGTAGCAGACGCCACTTGACAGTTGACCTCACTCACCTTGACCACTCATGTCAGAGCATTGAACTTCTTCCTGCACTGCATCAATGTTCATGATGCTATGCGCCTGGCATTGACTTCGTCCCCTGCTGCCTTTTGGATATATGTCTGGGAGGGCCTCTTGCCACCCCACACCCCCCGCCATGGATATAGGATGTCCCTCCTTCTGTCCACCTCTTGCACCAAGGTCTCCAGTGCATCAGCAGAGAAGCTTGATGCATGCACTCTCACAAGCCTGGTACCAACCCAGATCGGCAGATTGGTGAGGTCTGGCATGCAGATTGGAGGATGTGGGATTTAGTAGTGTGCAAGCTTTATTCAATGTTTTAACATAACTCATCAGTGTGTAAATATAGGGATGGGACCTGCATCTGTGTTTTATGTGTGCGATGTCTGATCTCGGTTCAGACTCTGTGCAGACAGTCGACTGTTATTTTCAGCAAATAACAGGTACCAACTACCTTTAAGAGGTTTCTGAGAAACATAGTCCCTTTAAGAAATCGAGCTCCCCCAGGTGGTGGAAAGTGCGACTTGCATTGATTCCACGTGCAAGGCCGAAATGGATTGCAGGTGAGTCCTCGGGCCAGCTGAAACTTGTGTCCTGCCTGCGCAGGAGCCATTGGGCGGAGGGTAATAGCATATCACGCTACCTGCACCCAAAAACGGCCCTAATCCAATTTTTTTCCCCCAAAGAGCTCAATACTGCAGAAAGCCTTCAGGAGTATAGAAAGTGCAGGGGTGAAATTAAAAAGGAAATTAGGAAAGCAAAGAGAGGGCAGGAACAAAATACTGGCAAGTAAAATTAAGGAAAACCCAAAAATGTTTTATAATTATATAAAGAGCAAGAGGGTAACTAAGGGAAGAGTAGGGCCTATTGGAGATCAAAAAGGTAACCTGTGTGTGAAGGCGGAAGATGTGGGTATGGTTCTTAATGAATACTTTGCGCCACATCTTCCGCCTTCACACATAGGTTACCTTTTTGATCTGTCTTCACTAGAGGCGGATGATGCAGAGATTGTAGTTAAGGAGGAGGAGTGTGAAATATTGGATGAGATAAACATAGCGAGAGAGGATGTATTAAGGGGATTAGCATCTTTGACAGTAGATAAATCTCCAGGCCCGGATGAAATGTATCGCAGGCTGTTAAGAGAAGCAAGGGAGGAAATAGCAGAAGCTCTGACCATCATTTTCCAATGTTCCCTGGCTACAGGCGTGGTGCCAGAGTATTGGAAGACTGCTAACGTTGTACCGCTGTTTAAAAATGGAGAAAGAGAAAGACCGAGTAATTATAGGCCAGTCAGTCTAACCTCGGTGGTGTGCAAATTATTGGAATCGATTCTGAGGGACAGGATTAATCGTCATTTAGAAAGGCACAGGTTAATCAAGGACAATCAGCATGGATTTGTTAAGGGATGGTCGTGTCTGACTAACTTGATTGAATTTTTTGAGCAGGTAACAAGGGGGGTCAATGAGTGTAACGCATTTGATGCAGTGTGCATGGATTTTAGCAAGGCTTTTGACAAGGTCCCACATGGCAGACTGGTCAAAAAAGTAAAAGCCCAGGGGACCCAAGGGAAAATGGCAAGTTGGATCCAAAATTGGCTCAGTGGCAGGAAGCAAAGGGTAATGGTTGACGGGTGTTTTTGTGACTGGAAGGCTGTTTCCAGTGGGGTCCCATAAAGCTCAGTACTAGGTCCCTTGCTTTTTGTGGTATATATTAATGATTTGGACGTGAATGTGGGGGCTTGATCAAGAAGTTTGCAGATGATACAAAAATTGGCCATGTGGTTGATAGTGAGGAGGAAAGCTGTAGACTGCAGGAAAATATCAATGGACTGGTCAGATGAGTAGAAAAGTGGCAAATGGAATTCAATCCAGAGAAGTGTGCTGTAATGCATTTGGGGAGGGCAAAAACAAGGCAAGGGAATACACAATAAATGGGAGGATACTGAGAGGTGTAGAGGAAGAGAGGGACCTTGGAGTGCAAAGTAAATTAACTAATGTACTTACTGCGGGCTCTGTGGCATCGACTTGCTTGATTTTGAACTTTAAAAAAATTATGCGCTATCAACTCAGCCTCTGAGCAGCATAAGCTGATGCCCATGGAACAGTCTGTGAGAATAGAAGACATAACCACAAAATCTGTCAGGAAGAGAAGTAACACCCACAAGCAGGCAAGCAGACTTCATTCATTTAAAGTTAGTATTCTGGAAGTCATTGTAAATATTTTTTTTAATAAGCCAAAGAAATAATTCAATTAAATTAGAGACAGAAGGGAAAAGTTTTTAAAAAGTTGTTTTTAATTTTTATTTTTTTTAAATGACCAAAAACTATTAAAATAAGGATTAATATGTGACTCCACGTTTTTAAAATTAAATTTTTAGTTATTTGGCAGTCACGTAAGACTAACCATGTTTTTAAAACTTAGTTTAGATCTGGTATTTTTAAGCATACCTGTTTGGTGGGGTAATTAGTTACTTGCCAGCTGGTCGGATGAACAAGTTTGCGATTTTTCAGTGATTTCAATGATTGCAACGTGCAATGTCCCTTTAATTCACAGCTGTCAAATCAGTGGCAAACCAATAGGAGCAAGTTCACGATTTCCGCGTATTAGTGCACATGTGCAAATGTGGGAACTTGCTCCTTCAATTCGCCATTAAAAACGGAAAGCGCTGTTGGGCTCTCTGTTATTTCGGGAGCAAGTTCTGCCCCAGTATCCCCTTTTCTCTCTCATCCTCTGCACACTGGCCAAATGGATTGGGTCAAAGAGCTGTGAGAAAGGGGACTGTTTCTGCAGCTGCAGATGAATCCTCAATGTTACTAGTTTACCAATTCAAATTGACACATTTGCTGGCTGCATTTCAATAAGGTGCTTATCTTTAACCTGTGAAGATACAAAATATATTGTGTGATAGGAATAGTGATACAATTAAATTCAGTAATTTTTTTTGGTGGGAAAGACATTCCAGTGATGTGACCACAGGCAATATATATGTTTCACACTTTTCTAGTCTTATTAGCAATCCCAGGTCAGTTGGTCAATTTAAATACTGTTCTGTAAATTCAGTAGGGCAAGAACCGAAACACCTTAAGTGATATCTGAAGCCATATCTCAAAGAACTAAAGCAATGACAAAGTTCAGATCTATGTCAAAATAAAAGGTTATTTTTAAGTGTTTAACCTGGAGGAGAAACTTGATTTTATTTTCAATGTTCTCACAGCCTACTAGATACCTACCTCTCTAGGCTTTAGACTCTTGACATGGCCACTCAGCTGATATTAGCTGTGCTCTCCCATTTCTCCCCCTCACCCCCAAGACATCCAGCAGGCACCTGTGTACAATCTGAAAGTGAGGATAGGGGATGGTAGCCAAAATCCTTAACGTCCTGAATTGCAATGAGTTTGATACCAGTTGAGTGTACACTGAAATGTACAGTAGATAGTCTTGTACAGCTATTAGAAAGATTAAATCAACAAAACCAAAGGCATTATTTCCCATCCTTTCAATCCTAGATTAAAGGTTATTAAAACCCAGCAAATATTTTGTCTGTATGGTTGATGGCAGTCTGAGGTTGGAGTTGCTATATGTTCACTAAGTCTTGATTTTAATGTAAACTTTGAGTGTCTGTGTTAAGTGCAATTTGCATTGTAATACAAAAGTGCAGTTTACATTGATGGGCATGAATTTAATTCAAACCTGCTTACTGTGACAAATCAATCTCTCTTAACAATCACTCATAGAATAGCTCTAACTGTTTTTCTGTCCATCAAAATGGGATGATCTTAACCAAGCACTATAGTCATAGAATCATAGAAGTTACAACATGGAAACAGGCCCTTCGGCCCAACATGTCCATGTCGCCCAGTTTATACCACTAAGCTAGTCCCAATTGCCTGCACTTGGCCCATATCCCTCGATACCCATCTTCCCCATGTAACTGTCCAAATGCTTTTTAAAAGACAAAATTGTACCCGCCTCTACTACTGCCTCTGGCAGCTCGTTCCAGACACTCACCACCCTTTGAGTGAAAAAATTGCCCCTCTGGATCCTTTTGTATCTCTCCCCTCTCACCTTAAATCTGTGCCCCCTCGTTATAGACTCCCCTACCTTTGGGAAAAGATTTTGACTATCGACCTTATCTATGCCCCTCATTATTTTATAGACTTCTATAAGATCACCCCTTAACCTCCTACTCTCCAGGGAATAAAGTCCCAGTCTGTCTAACCTCTCCCTGTAAGTCAAACCATCAAGTCCCGGTAGCATCCTAGTAAATCTTTTCTGCACTCTTTCTAGTTTAATAATATCCTTTCTATAATAGGGTGACCAGAACTGTACACAGTACTCCAAGTGTGGCCTCACCAATGCCCTGTACAACTTCAACAAGACATCCCAACTCCTGCATTCAATGTTCTGACCAATGAAACCAAGCATGCTGAATGCCTTCTTCACCACTCTATCCACCTGTGACTCCACTTTCAAGGAGCTATGAATCTGTACTCCTAGATCTCTTTGTTCTATAACTCTCCCCAACGCCCTACCATTAACGGAGTAGGTCCTGGCCCGATTCGATCTACCAAAATGCATCACCTCACATTTATCTAAATTAAACTCCATCTGCCATTCATCGGCCCACTGGCCCAATTTATCAAGATCCCGTTGCAATCCTAGATAACCTTCTTCACTGTCCACAATGCCACCAATCTTGGTGTCATCTGCAAACTTACTAACCATGTCTCCTAAATTCTCATCCAAATCATTAATATAAATAACAAATAACAGCGGACCCAGCACCGATCCCTGAGGCACACCGCTGGACACAGGCATCCAGTTTGAAAAACAACCCTCGACAACCACCCTCTGTCTTCTGTCGTCAAGCCAATTTTGTATCCAATTGGCTACCTCACCTTGGATCCCATGAGATTTAACCTTATGTAACAACCTAAAAATTAATTAATTGAATTTAAATTCGCCAGCTGCCGTGGCAGGATTTGAACTCATGTCTCTGGATTTTAGTCCAGGCCTCTGGATTACTAGCCCAGTAACATAACCACTATGCTACCGTACCCGTAGTCATGAAAAAGTGCTTAACAAGCATTTGTTCGGGGAAGATGATCAGTTAACACTCCTTTGGTGTGATTCATGTAGACATACTGTGTGTTTGCAAGCAAACAAAAAAAAGTTTGACTTTTTTTTGTGAACATTCTGCCTCTTCAGGTATATTGGGTTTTCAATAATTTTCAAGTTTCATTCATTCTGCATTGTTTGAGGGAGGATTCTGCCATCTGAATAAACCTAAAAAAAGTTACAATACTAACTTTATTTACGCTAACTCTTCAGGAAAACTATTCAAAATGGACAGCTTCAATGATAATCAGACACAGGAAAAAGTGCCATGCCTTATCATCATTATAGATGATCCAGAAGAAGAGGAATCAAGTGTTTTCAGGTTTATCAAACTCAGTGAGCAACAGACATATAGAGCTCGTGAGACGGTGACCTTTGGTAGGAAGAACACTTGTGATGTTCTACTAAACCACACAAGAGCTTCCAGCTTGCAATTTCAAATTCACGCTTTCCTCAGGGCAGACAGTTCAGGACTCCATAGAATCATAGGAAGTTACGGCACAGAAGGAGGCCATTCGGTCCATCGTGTCCGCGCAGGCCGAAAAAGAGCTATGCAGCTTAATCTCGACACCATCCTGGACAAAGCAGCCCGCTTGATTGGTGCCCCATCCACCAACCTAAACATTCACTCCCTTCACCACCGGTGCACTATGGCTGCAGTGTGTACCATCCACAGGATGCACTGCAGCAACTCGCCAGGGCTTCTTTGACAACACCTCCCAAACCCGCAACCTCTACCACCTAGAAGGACAAGGGCAGCAGGCACACGGACCAACACCACCTGCACGTTCCCCTCCAAGTCACACACCATCCCGACTTGGAAATATATCGCCGTTCCTTCATTGTCGCTGGGTCAAAATCCTGTAACTCCCTACCTAACAGCATTGTGGGACAACCTTCACCACACGGTCTGCAGCGGTTCAAGAAGACGGCTCACCACCACCTTCTCAAGGCCAATTAGGGATGGGCAATAAATGCTGGTCTTGCCAGTGACACCCACATCCCATGAACGAATAAAAAAAATCCCGCTTTCCAGTGGTCCGTAGCCCTGTAGGTTACGGCACTTCAAGTGCACATCCAAGTACTTTTTAAATGAGTTGAGAGTTTGTGTCTCTACCAGCCTTTCAGGCAGTGAGTTCCAGACGCCCACCACCCTCTGGGTGAAAATATTTCTCCTCAGCTCCTCTCTAATCCTTCTACCATTTACTTTAAATCTATGCCCCCAGTCACTGACCCCTCTGCGAAGGGAAATAGGTTCTTCCTATCCACTCCATCCAGTCATGTTATAATTTTAAATACCTCGATTAAATCTCCCCTCAGTCTCCTTTGTTCCAAAGAAAACAACCCCGGCCTATCCATTCTTTTCTCATAGCTAATATTCTCCAGCCCTGGCAACATCCTCGTAAATCTCCTCTGTACTCTCTCTAGTGCAATGACATCTTTCCTGTAATGTGGTGACCAGAACTGTACGCAGTACTCAAGCTGTGGCCTAATCAATGTTTTATACAGTTCTAGCATAACCACCCTGCTCTTATATTCTATGCCTCGGCTGATAAAGGAAAGTGTCCCGTATGCCTTTTTAACCACCATATCTTCCTGTCCTGCTACCTTCAGGGATCTGTGGACATGCGCTCCAAGGTCTCTCTCTTCCTCTACACCTCTCAGTATCCTCCCATTTATTGTGTATTCCCTTGCCTTGTTTTTGCCCTCCCCAAATGCATTACAGCACACTTCTCTGGATTGAATTCCATTTGCCACTTTTCTGCCCATCTGACCAGTCCATTGATATTTTCCTGCAGTCTACAGCTTTCCTCCTCGCTATCAACCACACAGCCAATTTTTGTATTAACTGCAAACTTCTTGATCAAGCCCCCCATATTCAAGTCCAAATCATTATATACCACAAAAAGCAAGGGACCTAGTACTGAGCCTTGTGGGATCCCACTGAAAACAGCCTTCCAGTCACAAAAACACCCGTCAACCATTACCCTTTGCTTCTTGCCACTGAGCCAATTTTGGATCCAACTTGCCATTTTCCCTTGGATCCCCTGGGCTTTTACTTTTTTGACCAGTCTGCCATGTGGGACCTTGTCAAAAGCCTTGCTAAAATCCATGCACACTGCATCAAACGCGTTACACTCATTGACCCTCCTTATTACCTGCTCAAAAAATTCAATCAATTTAGTCAGACACGACATTCCTTTAACAAATCCACGCTGATTGTCCTTGATTAACCCGTGCCTTTCGAAATGACGATTTATGCTGTCCCTCAGAATCAATTCCCATAATTTGCCCACCACAGAGGTTAGACTTACTATCTCTTTCTCCCTTTTGAAACAGCGGTACAACGGTAGTAGTCCTCCAATCTTCCGGCACCACACCTATAGCCAGGGAAGATTGGAAAATAATGGTCAGAGCCTCCGCTATTCCCTCCCTTGCTTCACTTGACATCCTGGGATACATTTTTTTAATTCATTTATGGCAAGGCCAGCATTTATTGCCCAGCCCTAATTGCCCTTGAGAAGGTGGTGGTGAGCCGCCGCCTTGAACCACTGCAGTCCATGTGGTGAAGGTTCTCCCACAGTGCTGTTAGGTAGGGAGTTCCAGGATTTTGACCCAGCGACGATGAAGGAATGGCGATATATTTCCAAGTCGGGTTGGTGTGTGACTTAGAGGGGAACGTGCAGGTGGTGTTGGTCCCATGTGCCTGCTGCCCTTGTTCTTCTAGGTGGTAGAGGTCGCAGGTTTGGGAGGTGCTGTCAAAGAAGCCCTGGCGAGTTGCTGCAGTGCATCCTGTGGATGGTATACACTGCAGCCATAGTGCACCGGTGGTGAAGGGAGTGAATGTTTAGGGTGGTGGATGGGGTGCCAATAGAGTGGACGGCTTTGCCCTGGATGGTGTCAAACTTCTTGGGTGTTGTTGGAGCTGCACTCATCCAGACAAGTGGAGAGTATTCCATCACACTCCTGATTTGTGCCTTGTAGATGGTGGAAAGGCTTTGGAGAGTCAGGAGGTTAGTCACTCGCCGCAGAATACCCAACCTCTGACCTGCTCTTGTAGCCACAGTATTTATGTGGCTGGTCCAGTTAAGTTTCTGGTCAATGGTGACCCCCAGGATGTTGATGATGGGGGATTCGGCGATGGTAATGCCGTTGAATGTCAAGCGGAAGTGGTTAGACTCCCTCTTGTTGGAGATGGTCATTGCCTGGCACCTGTCCGGGCCTGGTGATTTATCTACTTTCAAAGATGCTAATCCCCTTAATACTTCCTATCTCACTGTTTATCCCATCCAATATTTCATACTCCTCCTCCTTAACTACAATCTCTGCATCGGCCCCTCTTTTGTGAAGACAGACGCAAAGTATTCATTCAGAACCATACCCATCTTCCGCCTCCACACATAGGTTACCTTTTTGGTCTCTAATAGACCCTACTCTTTCCTTAGTTATCCTCTTGCTCTTTATGTATTTATAAAACATTTTTGGGTTTTCCTTAATTTTACTTGTCTGTATTTTGTTCGTGCACTCTCTTTGCTTTCCTAATTTCCTTTTTAATTTCACCCCTGCACTTTCTACAGTCCTCTAAGCTTTCTGCATTATTGAACTCTTGGTGCCTGACATAAGCTTCCCTTTTTTGCCTCATCTTACCCTGTATACTCCTTGTCATCCAATGGGGGTCTAGATTTGGCAGTCACACCCTTTTTCCTTGTGGGAACATTTTTACTCTGAGCCCCTTGAATCTCCCCTTTGAATGCCTCCCACTGCTCTGACATCGATTTACCTTCAAGTAGTTTTTTCCAGTCCTCTTTTGCTAAATCACTTCTCAGCTTAGTAAAATTGTCCTTTCCGCAATTCCCCAGCCTTCTCTATCCTCCTATTTCTTTACTCGCTAGTGCGTGGCACCAGGATTAATCTGGAGATTATTACCTTTGAGTTCCTGCTTATTAATCTCTTTCCTAACTCCATAAAATCTGCTTGCAGGACCTCATCCCTCTTTCTTCCTATGTCGTTGGAACTGATATGGACCACGACCTCTGCCTGTTCACCCTCCCCCTCCAGAATGTTCTGCAGCTGCTCGGTGACTCCAGTTTGAGATTAAAAATCTGAGTGGTGGATTTTCACTCTAAGTCACTGGCCAGAAACTGGGCTACTTACAGAAGCAGCTGCTACCTTGGAAATGTATTCTCAAGTTTACTGAGTTTAAGTTTTACTTGGAACAAGAAGAAGGTGAAACAGTGGCTGAGTTTGTAGTTGTGTTTGAGAAGAGCTCCCTCTCACTTTGCCAGAAGACAGACAACAGATTCTTTCTCAGATTGAAACTCCTTATCCGAATGGGCAGCACAAACCACAGGAACCAATAGAAGTTGGTGAAGATCTTGACCAATACTTGCCTTCATAGCAGGATACACATTTTCTATGTTTTATTACAGAATTTTTCTTTTGCTTTCCTCCCAATTAGACATTTTAAATGGAAGTTCCAAAAGCCTGTAATAGAAAGGTTGTGTGAAAAAAAAATATGAATTTAATGCTGAAATTGTTGTATTACATTTAGGATAACGAACCTTATAAAGAAAATGAAAGAGGTAAACTTTGAAAAAAGACGAAAAGATATAATTAGGGACATAGTAAAGTTGTTTTAAACCGTGCAAATTTACTGTGAAATCTGGTGAACATTTGTTTGTCCTCTTTTTAAAGAAAATAAGTATAGAAGAGCAGTTTTATATAACCTACTTAATAACTAACAGTACTGGAATTTATTTACAGCTCATGTATTAGACACATTTAATCAGCCCAAACACTGGGTAAATAAAGCATCTTAACGTGTAATAGACCATAATCATTGTAAGTTTCTATCCATTATTGGTTTGTTTCAACTCATGCTTCCTTGTATGTACTTCTGTTTACAGTTTGAAATGATTTTGGTTAGTGTTTGTATTCTCCTTTAGTGGATTTTTGCCCCTCTGCTTGTCAGCTTGCTCTTTTAATGTTGTAATAGATTTGTCCTCCCTCTCTCTCCATTTCCAACAAAGTCAATAGAATGTTGAATTATAGAACCAAAACCGTAGAGTACAAGTCAAAGGACCTCACAACCAAACTGTATAGTTTTCTGATCAGACAACTTGTCTTGAGTATTGTGTTCAGTTCTAGTTACTGACACACAAGGGAGACAGTCAAGCAATGGGGGAGGTGTAGAGAAGAGCCACCAGGCTAATCCTCCATGTTCAAGGTCTAAGTTATGAGGAAGGACTAGACAAACCTGGGGTTTTCATTCTCAAAAGGAGGCATCTCATATATGATCTTGTAAATTAGGAACATTACTTTAAATTGTGAAAGTAGGTCAAGGGGCCTACTATAGAAACTGCCCAATTTGCATTTCCATTGATTTCAATGAATTTGAAAATTGGGTGTTTTCTATAACAGGTGGCTGATATGCAATGTCAGTTTTACACCCAGACGGCAAGTTAAAAATCTATTCCATTATTTTTAAGGACCCAGGTTATATAATCCCTTGATTTTTATTTTCCAATGAGAACAACTCCATTTCTGCCACTTTCTTCTCACAAGGTGGCCTAGAGACCTGGAATTAAATTATCCCTTAGCTTTGAACCCTCTCAGCACATCAATGTCATTTTGAAGATAGGATTTACCTCTCCAATTGCGCCAGTTTTCTGGTGTACCTTGAGCAGATGGAGGCAAAAAATTGGCCAGGACCAGTCTCATTGGGTCTGAACCCATTTTTGCCCCCATAATGACTTTTCAGTATCACTTCCACCAGACTGCAGAAGTGTCCCATCAAAAAGAAGCAGACAAAACCAAGTAAGATGGTAATGATGGAATAGTGTTGTGTCGTATCTCCTAAGCCTGTTACTATAGTAGGATGTTATTTAACTAATATTAACCTGGTATAGACCAACTATCTGTGAAAGTTTTTTTTAAAAACACAAAGGGATCCTGAGTACATAGAAGGCATTAATATAGAAGAATTTCCCTTTTACTTTTCTTTTATATATGTAATGCTCATTCAATTACAACATCGTTGTTGGTAACACTTGTTACACATTTTAACAAACAAAGAATCTCATAATAACACTGGTTTAATGGGAAGTGAAGTCTTTCTTCTTTGACTGGTGGTCTCTCCCCTCAGCCTAGGGCTTGATCTTTGGATGTTTCTTCCTTCAGTGGGTCCGGAGCTTGGCTGCTCTCCAGTCGGATGGTTAGCTATATTTATGTTCTATTTGTTTATTATAAAGATCTGATATCCTAGACAATCTGCTCATCTTTAGAGCAGGCATATAAGTTCCAATTATCACAGTTTCAAAAGTGGGATTCAGCTCAACTCAAACATTCGCAAGTGATCTATCCCTCTTCCTTGTCAGTCTTTCTCAAGGTTCCTTTAATTGAATTCAATATTAATTATATTTTTCTTTCAAGGTCATTTCTAAAAGGCTTTTGTTTCATTAGGGTTACCAGTTTCATGGATTCTTGCAGTTTACAACTAGCCTTCAGTAATAATTTGCATTTTGCATTTGCTGAATGTAATTACATTAGGCAGTACAAAACAGCTATATTAGGTGATTAAAAAAACATGATCTAAAATACAATTATACATCACAACTGCATCATACATCACATTTTCCATCATTATCGCTAGTAACGTCAGCATGTCAATGGCATCCAATGTTGCGAGGGGCTATTGTTAAAAAACCCACTCCATGGAGTGCAATTGACTGGATTGATTGATTGATTTACATGCCCCTACTGGCTTATCATGGGATCTAGCAGAGGCCAGATACTGTTCCCTGGTCAGAAGGAGGCTGCCCGTTTTAAGGTGTTGCAAGGGTGGTAGCATTCCAGGCTGGTTTTGTGGAGCCTGGAGGAACACTCCTGCTCCTCCTGTAGGCTCCTCTTTGGCTGGACTGCTAGCAGATACCAGGTGAGGTGTGCACAGTGCATGCTCTACCAGTACTGTCCTAAAATGGTAAACTCTATCATATGTATGTCATAAGACCCCGATTTGCATTTTAAATGGGCCTACCACCTGACTCAGGCAGGCACTCCGGCTGCCCAGTGGTAAGCCTGGTGGAAAATTGCGGCTACCACAGACACGGTGGGAACGGGGCAATAAGCTGCTCCCCACCATTTTCAGAGTTCTGCCACACATTTCTGCCAGATGGGAGGCCTCAAAATCTATCCCACTGTGCCAAATTTATAATCAAACTGGTAATAATGTGAATAGTGTCACAACTTACCCCTGCAACATCCTCTAGTTCCCTTTCCAGATCATATAAGTTAATGGTCTCCTTCTAGGTAAAAACTGAGGCAAAATACTGACTTAGCACTTTTACATCATTTAGCATCTGTTGTCACGCTCTCACCCAATCCCATTTTCAGTGGCCCCACTCTATCCTAGTGTTTCTTTTTCTCTTAATATAACTAAAAAAAATTGTTATCTTTCACTTCTTTTACCATATTCAATTCAAAAAGTTTCTTTGTCACTCTGATGCCTTTTTTTACACCTGGAATGCATTTTGATATTGAATCCATCTTATTTCTATGCTGTATTCCTTTGTGGCCTTAAATGCCTTTTTTTCTTCTTTACAAATTGCTTGGTAGACCTGTTCAACCAAGCAGGATTGTCTTTAAGCTTGGTTCATTTGCTTTGCGTGGGTCCACATGCAAATTGTATTCAGAATCACCTTGAAAGAACTCCATAGTTCCTCCACTCCTCTAGCCACATTCAAACCTGCCAGATTTCGCAAGCATAAAGTTGTCCAGCTTAAAATTTGGCAATTTTGTTTGGGTTTTTATAACCTCTCCAATCCTTGTAATGTCAAATGTGAGCACATTATGATCACTGGTACATAAAGCCTCACCCAACTTTTGAGTTGGAGATTTGATCATTCCTAGTACTTATAATCAAATCCAAGATGTTTTCTCCCCTTGTCGGCTCTTTTACAAACTGAGTCGAAAAATAGTCTTCCATTAACTCTAGAAATCCCTTCCCTGTCTTACCAGTAGAGACAGTTTTGTCCCAGTGAATTTCTGGTAAGTTAAAATCTACAGTGACTATTGTTAGTCCCTTAATGTTCGTCTTCCTTATCTCATCACACAGTTCCAGATCAAGGCTTTCATCCTGGCCTGGGGGTCTATAGCACACCCCCAGTAATAGATAATAACAGAAACTATTAATTCTATCTAGAGTGATTCCGTGTTTGTCCTTTCCTTTTTTTTATATCCTTTCTATTGGCCATCCAATTTCAGAATGTGTCATTAATTTAGATGAGGGGGTTGTCTAGGATTTTTCCATTTATTTAAACCTCCTGCTTTCTACTGGCAATCCAATTTCAATTCAGGGAACTAAACTGTCATTAAATCCATGCACCTTGATCTGCTTTAAAATCAGCATATGCAAAATCTTATCAAATTTTTCCTAAAAATCCAAGGTGGTTGTATCCATTATCCAGCCTTCCTCTATTAATTTAGTTACCCTTCAAAAGAATGCCAGTAGGTTTGAAAAGCCTGAACTATTGCTCATAAAACAGTGCTATATAGTCCTCATGTTCTTTACATGAGCATTAATAGTTTGCATGAACATAAAATGCATTATCCCTATTGATTTATGCCTCACTCCTTTTCTGAATACTTATACACACACGCAAAAGCCTCACTCCAGTCCTCAGATACATCCCTTGTGTCTATGGAGCTCTAGGAAATATTAACCAGAGCTTCTCCTGTTTCCTTGCTCAGTTATTTGATGATTGTAGAGTTTCACAACATCTGTAGGCTTTTAATTTCTATACAACAGATGCCAAATATACATATATTATAGATTCCATGGACAGTTTGACTGGATTTGGAATTTGCCCACAGGGAACAATAGAAGCTGAAACAGGAAGCAAGAAGACAGATGAAGGAAAAGCTACAAAAGTGGATGCAAGGCAAAAAAAGACAGCAGAAGATGTTATGGTGTTACATCTTGATTGTTCAGAATCTAAATTTACTTTAGGCAAGGGGAGGTTGTATAGAACTGTATTAAATGCACATCTTTAGGATCAGTGAGCAGTTTTGACACCACCGTTAGAAAAAATAGATACAATGGGCCAGATTTGCTGTCAAATAATGGTGAGGCTAATGGCGTTTGCCATTATTTATGCGCAAATGGTACAGCAACTTCAAGCGAGGAGCAGATGCATCATTAAACTCAAATATCCAAAAGTTGCTGTCCGAGTTGCGTTGCTCCGCCGTTAGCTTTGCGTAAATGGCATTTCACTGTCTGCTTCACCATAGAAATGCATTGAATGGCGTGAAGTTGCTCTGTGGTAGATACGATCTAAATTCGCTAAAGTTAGGGCTGGTCTGAAGTGACTCAAGGAGCCTGTCTTGGAACCATTTAATGTCTGCACATATTTAATTATGATGTGGAGATGCCGGTGATGGACTGGGGTTGACAATTGTAAACAATTTTACAACACCAAGTTATAGTCCAACAATTTTATTTGAAAATCACCAGCTTTCGGAGGCTTCCTCCTTCCTCAGGTGAATGTGGAAATGAAAAAATTTTTTCATTTCCACATTCACCTGAGGAAGGAAGAAGCCTCCGAAAGCTTGTGATTTTCAAATAAAATTGTTGGACTATAACTTGGTGTTGTAAAATTGTTTACATATTTAATTAAGCCTGGATTCAGACAAAGGGAGCTTTTTGGCCGTCAGAGATTCTTTTAACTATGTTAATGTTAAAGTGTTAACTTTAAAGTGTTAGTTACTGCCAATCAACCTCTCTGACACTGAAAATTAATTACGAGTGTGGAGTCTTATTCCTTCAGGTTTTAATTGTTGGAGATTTTAAAAATGTAAAATTTAAAATTGAATTTGTTTTTACTTTTCCTTTCTGTCTCTTTTCTCTCTCTCTTAGTCCAATTTGTTTTCCTTCTCTCCATTTCTCTTTCTGTACCTGATTTAACATTGAATTCACCCACTCTAATTTACACTTCCTCTCAGTCCTTGCACTGTTAATTTCACAATCCTTCAATCTGATTGGTTATGGAGTTACACAGTTGCTTGCCCTGTTCACTCAGCTCCCAGGTGCCCTGTTTCTCTCACTGCGACATTGTCAGCTCACACTTACAGCAACTTGCCAGGCAAAAAGTTTGAAAACCTAAATGTGCAAGGGCAAGTCTAACTAACGGCAGATGCTGTTAGATGCCCCACTACAGGAAAATCTGGGCCATTGTTGCAAGCATAACCTATGTAATACATATGTGCAATGCATTATCATTTGAAAGCTGTTAAAATCCTTTACTTGGATTGAAACAACGAAATATTAGCACTATAGCATAAAAAATGAACAGCCATCTTGCAGATGGTTAAGTGTTTAGGCGGGCAATTCTCTATTGTTCATGCTGCAGCCATTTAGACTGAAAAATAACTGCGTGGGTGGCCTTATAATGACATGATTTATGGCCCTCAGATGGCTCTAAGCCTAGGAGGCCAACAAAGGGACCATTAAAGTTGTGGAGCTTCACCTCAGTCTGGAAATTATTCTGAGTTTTTTTGTTAATTCTCTATTATGGCAGTCTTTTCTTGCCATCCAGAGTCCTGTTAGTATCTGAAGACAATTACTTTCAGGATCCCTCCCTCTTTTATGTGTTAGGAAGGAGAAAGCAGTGTCATTGCCTATTCGCTCTTCTTGATTATCATGGACGAGGGGCAGAGGGAGCAGGCGCGTCGCTTAAGGCACAGGGGCCGTAGACTGAAACAATCTCGTACTGACCCCCCCACCCCTGCACTGGGAATGTACAGAGAATGAATGTAATTTGAAGCACTGTCGGAAAAGCTGTGCGTGCACAGACTGCGCATCACCGTGGAAGCAATTGACCACCTCTGTGTGATACTCCATGAAGACCTGAAGCTACGGTCTACCTCCCATAGGGCCTTGTCAGTGGCAATGAAGCTGACAACTGACCTCAATTTCTACAGCTCCAGTTCCTTGCAGTCAGGCACTGGAGACTTCTAACATCAGCCGAGGAGCTGTGAGGACCTGAATTCGACATGTGACAGATACCTTCTTCCGCAGGGCATCTGACTTCATTAAATACGACATGTCCCCTACATAGCAAAAGGACAGGTCCATCAATTTCCACAGAATTGCTGGCTTCTCCAGGATGCAGCGAACTATCGATGGGACCCACATGCTGCTGAAGTCTCCATTTGAGGAATTTTCTGCACAGGTTAGGACTTACCTAGTCATGTGATAAATTAGTATCTTTACAAATATGTTACTAATTAGCGTGACAATGTGATGAATTAATGTGGATTCGGTAACAACGTTCCATCTTTAGAAGCTTTAGATAAAAGGAGCAGGCCCACCGGCCTCCGGATGAAAGTAGTCGGACCTCCGAACCATTCTGATGGTTGGACCTCACTACCATATTCGTGACGAGCTGCCCATGCATTCGGAGCAGCTCATTGACTTGGGGGATGGGGGCAGGAAATCATCTTGTCCATTGAGCCGAGCCAGTCATGTTAAGTTGGCGGGGAGGCGGGGGGGGGAATGTGGTCCCAGGGGAGGGTCGCAGAGGGTCAAGCATCAGGTGAATTGATTTTTGTGGGGCCGCTAGTGATCCTCCTGGTCCTACAAAAATCAATTTGCCTGATGCTAAAAAACCTATCTGCACCTTTTATGGTCCCTTTAAGGACTGCTGGTTAGGCCGCTCTAGATCCAGTATCACTGGGTGGAGCACGCACTGAGCGCCCTCCACCTATTGGTACTTGAAAATTGCGTTGGGGTCCTATTGATGACACAGGACCCTGATTTGCATTGTATAATAAGGCCCCTGCCTGTTTCCACTCAGCCGCTTATCTGAAGGCCCATCAGATTGGCGACAGGGAGAATGACAACGGGACCGAGGCGGTAAGTTCTACACTCCGATTTTTAGTGTACTACCACCCCATTCCCACCCAAAAACGGGTTTGAAAATAGGACCCATTGTTCCTAAGAAGCACTTTATGACACCTCGCTACTTAAGTATCATGCTGCTTAGGTATCATTCTATTCAATTTGCTTAGTTCAAAATTTTGGTTACATGCAATCAGGCTGCGTAATGTCTCTTTCATTTACAATCCAGGTAATTGATAACTTGTAAATGGCTGTTAATCTAGTGTAACTATGAGAGATGCAGTCTTATAGTTCCTCTTGTTTCAGCATAAAGTCAAAGGAGTTTGAATAATATTTCTGTGGGGAGCCTGTTTACTTGAGAGTTAGTTTTCAGCTTTCCAGTCAGCCAGCAGAGAAGTTGTGTGTTTAAGTTTGTGTCAACCAGGAGAGAAGCATGGTCAGTTCGTAGGTGTGGCATGTTTCACAGTGTAAGAAATGAGCGCCTGTTTTAAAGTCTATGCTTAGAGAGAAAGTGAGTGTTGCTTATTATTTTATGGTATGAGGAAAATAATGAAGTGTATGATTTATTGTTTTACACTGTATATTGTTCATTTACCTGACTTATTTAAATAAAACTTTCCGTTGGCTTAGTGTCTGGGGCTCAGTCTGATATTTTCTATCCTGAATATTTGAAGAAAGAAGAATATTGTGGCAGTGAATGATACTTTCCAGCATCTGGTACACATATTAAAGGTTCTCTATTGTGTTCTTGGATTTGATTATCAATTACCGACATCTTGGGTAGGTTAAGGCATGCTCCAGATCATATGGGACATGAGGTCCACTGATGGGGGGTGGCTAGTACCTAGTGTAGAAACCCAAAAACATGACACTGGCTTTTATTCATTTATCTTCCTGATTTTTGGGAACCTTTATGTTTTGTTTTCAAAAATCCTTGCCAGTATCAGAGAACAATATTCAGCTGCTGCTGCGGACTGTAACAAAAGTCTATAGAATTATAGAATGTTAAAATCCGAAAACAGACTATTCATCCCATCAAGTCTATGCTGGTGTTTTTCTCCGCATGAACCACTTAGTCTAATCCCACTTTCCTGCTTGCTCCACCATACCCTTCGATATTTCTCTTTTTGAAGCAACCATCCAATTCCATTTTAAAATCATTTATGGACTTCGCCTCAACAAGGGTTGGTAGCAAAGAATTCCACATTACAACCGCTCTTTGTGTAAAGAAATTAGTTCTATCTTCCCCTTGATTTCTTTTTACTGATTATCTTAAATTTGTTTCTCTCACCAACCAGTGCAAACAATCCATTACTATTTACCCATCATAATCCTTCATAATCTTAAAAGGCTTATATCTAGGCGTATACCACTTAACTGAAGAAATATGAAGTGTATTGATTTTTAAAAATGCCTTGAATGTTGTGTATATGGATATTCAAAAGGAGCTTGATAAGGTGCTGCCTTAGATGCTTGTTGATAAAATTAAGGCACGTGTATTAAAGAGGGTATGGTAGCAAGGACAAAAAAAATTGATTAAGGAACAGAAAACAGAAAGTAATGGTTAATTAATGTTATAACAATTTTAGACTGAAAGGAGATGAACAGTGGTGTACTGGGGTGGGTTGGGGGTGGGGGTCAATGTTGTGACCATTGCTTATCTATCTATCGATCTGTCTATCCATCTGAATTTTGGTATGGGGCACAATATTAAAATTTCAAATGGCACAAAATAGGTTAACTGTGAAGAGGACCATAAGCAACTTCAGGATAACATAAGCTAGTCATAGAGTCATAGAGTTATACAGCACGGATAGAGGCCCTTCGACCCATCGTGTCCGCACCGGCCATCAGCCCTGTCTACTCTAATCCCATATTCCAGCATTTGGTCCGTAGCCTTGTATGCTATGGCATTTCAAGTGCTCATCCAAATGCTTCTTGAATGTTGTGAGGGTTCCTGCCTCCACAACCCTTTCAGGCAGTGAGTTCCAGACTCCAACCACCCTCTGGGTGAAAAAGTTCTTTCTCAAATCCCCTCTAAACCTCCCGCCTTTTACCTTGAATCTATGTCCCCTTGTTATAGAACCCTCAACGAAGGGAAAAAGCTCCTTAGTATCCATCCTATCTGTGCCCCTCATAATTTTGTACACCTCAATCATGTCCCCCCTCAGCCTCCTCTGCTCCAAGGAAAACAAACCCAATCTTCCCAGTCTCTCTTCATAGCTGAAGCGCTCCAGCCCTGGTAACATCCTGGTGAATCTCCTCTGCACCCTCTCCAAAGCGATCACATCCTTCCTGTAGTGTGGCGACCAGAACTGCACACAGTACTCCAGCTGTGGCCTAACCAGTGTTTTATACAGCTCCATCATAACCTCCTTGCTCTTATATTCTATGCCTCGGCTAATAAAGGCATGTATCCCATATGCCTTCTTTACCACCTTATCTACCTGTTCCGCCGCCTTCAGGGATCTGTGAACTTGCACACCAAGATCCCTCTGACCCTCTGTCTTGCCTAGGGTCCTCCCATTCATTGTGTATTCCCTTGCCTTGTTAGTCCCTCCAAAGTGCATCACCTCGCACTTTGGAGGGACTAACAGATTGGGTAGATAAATATCAGATGAAATTTAATGTGGAGAACAGCGATGTGATACATTTTGGGAAGAAGAAGAAGAAGAAATATATACTAAATGGCAAAACTTTTAAAATAATCGAAAAGCAGAAAGACTTAGGGGTTCAGTTAAAAAAATGTTTAAAAATAGGAGAACAAGTTGATAAAGCTGTAAAAAAAAATGCATGAGGTCCTAGGATTTATAAATAGAGATATAGGGGCCCATTTTCGGATGGCCAAGCGGGTGCATTTGGGGCGGGGGGGGGCTCCGAAAAAGGCGGAATCCCGGAGTGGGTTCGGAGCCCAGCTCCAACCCGCTCACTTGCGGGTTCCCCAGTGACGCGTTCGGGTGCGCACGCAGCTCCCGCATGCGGGACTCCCACCGGCAATTAAAGCCGGCAGGATGATAATTTAGATACTTATTTAGCTAGCTGAGGTACTTGACAGACCTTATTGAGTGGAGATTTTGGCAGGGGTGCAATTTTGAAGGATCCTCAGTATGTTTCCCGTGCTGTGGGAAACACTCCTTGTTGGAGCAGAAGTGTTTCAGTCAGCAGCCAGTGGGAGATGCAAAGGATTTTTTGACAGTTGGGGGGAATACCTCATTTATTGCAGCAGGGCACTCTGTCACTTCAGACAAAGTTTTGGCTGTAACACCTTTGTCTTTCCACTCAAAATTATTAAGTTATACCCTAAACTCTGCTGTGCAAACACATTTACCTACTTTGCGGACCTGCTCAAACTCACACCGTCAGGATGGGGGGCGCCATAGCTGCATTCATCACTTCATCCGAGGATGAGCAACATCACCAGCCTCACCAGGCACGCCGTCCACCTCCTCCACGTGGAGCTCCACAACACAGTGCTGCGCCACAGGCACCTGCCGAAATAGTCATGCACCTACACATACACCCACTGTAGGGTGACCCAATGGGTGACATCAAGTATGGGTGTTCATGGTGAACCTCATGAAAGGGACTTATTACACAAGCCAGTCAAGAATGGCCAAGATGTGGCAGTAGTGGTGACAATAATAATATTTAATGTGCCAATAACAAAAATCAAATATAAATAAAAAACATGACGAACCGTCAAACACCCTTGTGCATCCCCTTTGTGCTCACAAAACCTTTGCCTTATGCTTCCGACTACTCCTACGTGGTGCTTCCCCTGTGGCTGCAGCAAAGGTAGTGGCAGGTTGCTCTTGGTCATGCCCTGACCGATTAGATGCTTTGGGCCTATGCCCTCTGGGTTTCGGTGCCCTTGAGGGCCCCTCCAAAGACTGTTCCACCTGCACCTGTGCAGGGACAGATTCGACCACCTGGAGAGGAGGCAGCATTGCGGGTACTGGTTGAGAGGAGGGCAACGGGTGAGACGTGGGAGCGCTTTGAGTGGCGTTCCCACTTCCACGTCCCCTTTCACCATCATCCCTCTCCTGGGCCAGGCCCACATCTCTCCAGCACCCTGCTGGACAACAGTTTGGAGGACATTTGTGAGGCCTTGTATCTGCCAGCCTGTTTAAGGCAGCAGAAAGTTGCTCACCCCGAGTCCAAAGGGCCATTGTCAGGGCGTCAATGGACTCATTTGTGAGCCGTGCTTGAAGCTCAATGGAGGCTAGCCTTCCCTCCACCACAGACATTCCCGACTTACCTGCGGCACTTTCTCAGAGATGCCCTCACATCCCTGTGACAGTATCTCAGCGATCCCCTCCTGTACATGTGCCACCATTCCACTCATGCAGGAGTTGGACTCCTCCATCCTCTGCGCGATTGTGGAGAGTGCACGTGGCACCTGTTCCAGCACCTCGCAAATGTGCTACTGACCGTCGATCATTCTCCTTTTAAAGGATGGCTCCCTGGGTTCAGCATCTGTGTCCAGCTGAGCAGAGCCTGGGGAAGAGTGCTCCCACCGACGCAGACTCTCCACAGCTGCCCCTGCCACCAGTGTCTGCTCGTGCTCACGCGTGTGGTGACTCATCATGTGCGACCCCAACTAAGTGAGGGTGAGGACCCACCGAGGTGTGTGTATTCCTCACTCAGATGTGACAGTTCCCCCTCAGAGGCCGGCAGGTCCTCTGAGGAATTGCCCTCCGCCGTCACGGTGGTCGCTGAAGACCCTGTAAGAGAACAGAAGGCAATATTAAGCATGATAACAGATGTTGATGTACTGAAGATGGCGAGGCATGTTAATATCATTTGCTCTTGTGAGTGCTGAATGTTAAAGTACTGTCAACAGCCGTTTGTCGGGTGTCAGTCTTGGCAGCCCCCATGGACAGACACTCGAGGGTGCGGCTCACTTCAAGAGCTTCCTGCTCCGCGTCCGTGAGGACGACCCGATGTTGTGGCACCCTCCGGTCTTCGCCCTCTCCCGTGCATTCTGGGCTCTCTTCTCCAATAAGGGGAGAAAGTAGAGAGGCATGAGTGAGGGATGGTGACGTGGCCAACTGCTGAATGCATTGGTTTGGGTGAGTTTGGCCGTGAAAGAGATGCATCAGAGGGTGAGTATGAGACAGAGCCATATCATTGTATGAGGATTGGGTTGAGTGGTCGTGGTGGGATGAGTACTGGAGAGGTGAGTAAGTGCAGGTAAGTTGAGGATGAGGTTTGAGTGGGTGTAAGGAGTGACGTGATAGAATAGTGTTGGCATGTTCAGAATGAGTTTTGGGGTGGGGGCGGTGATGTGGAAGACGGAGCATAGGAAAATGAGTAAGTGTACTCACTTTGGCTGACCTAGTTAGGTCATTGAAGTGCTTCCTGCACTGGATCCATGTGCGGGAGACGTTGTTGCTGCTGGTGACCTCCTCTGCCACCTTGAGCCAGGCCTTCTTGGTGGCAGAGACAGGCCACTTCCTCCCGTCCGCCAGGTAGAAAATATCCCTCCTCCTCCTCCTCACCCTATCCAATAAGACCTGGAGTGAGGCATCAGTAAATCTGGGAGCAGCCTTTCCCCTGGGCTGCTCCATTCTATAATTTTGGTTCTTTGCTGCAGGAGCAGCATTGGAGGACTGCCCCTTTAAGTAGAGCTCCTCCAGCTGACAGCCTGTCATGCGGGAGAGCAGTCCGCCCACTGCTCATGTTTCCGACGGGAAACCTGGAAGCCACGGTAAGTGGCTTCAATTTACCCGCGATCGCGTGGGGAACGGACGGATTTCACTGAGCGGGTTACCCACGCCCCCAGTCACCCCCCCCACCCCGCTGCCATCCCGCCTCCCTGGTAATATCGGGGCCATAGAGTACAAAGGAAAAAGGTAATGCTAAACCTACACAAATGGTTAGTTAGATTATTGTGGGTGTTGGGAGTCTATGCACAAATTAAATCGTTAAATTCCCCAAAACATTTAAATTAGAACTGCTCTCTACAATGCAACTGGAGTGCCTGAACAGCTTTGCAGCTACCCAGCATTCTCGGGTGCTGAAGGAGAAGCCCCAATTAAAAAGATTTTAAAATCCCCTCCCATTGCCGACTTGCCACCCCAGCTCCTCTGCAACCCCACACACGGTGACTCATTGCCTTCCTCCACATGCTGGAAAATCTTGTCAGCATTCTATGGGCATCCAGTTGCCCTTGACTAACTGTTGGCTCCCACTTCCCTGGTCATCCTGGAATATCATGAATGATGTGCCTGGACAATCAGGAAACTATTTGAATGAGCTGCTGCTATTGCATTATTAGGCGAGGTCAGCTCACTCCTGCACAAGTGCATGGAACACTTGAGCTGTGGCAGCACTGCATGGGGGCAGCCTTACCAGCCTTATTATGTGTTGTATGGCATAACACCCCTGTCCTTGTAAAATATTTACTTTCTTGAGCATTGCAAAATGATGTACCTATGTGCACAGGTATCACACTGCAGATGTCAGGCTGCAGACATTGCATTTTGTTACAAATGGAAAAGAATCTCAGATGCTCTATGCTTCTGAGTTGGAACCTGAAACCGAAAAACACATTTCAGTTTGCAGAGTTCCTGAGCAAACAGCAATTAAATTCTGAATGGCCTATGTTCTGTTTACTTAACAGTTAGACTTTGTAAATGTATACTTCCCCTCTGCCACCTGCCTGCTCAAGCTGGGAACTGGCAATTGTTTTTTGAAGTACTTATAATGTTGCCTCTTAATTACAGTGCAATAAGAAACAAATTGTCAGCTCCTAGCCCAGTGCTAAGAAACTGGCTTTGGGGTCAGTCTGAGGAGGGATAAGGGAAATGGTGGTGAATTCGAAGTTCACGAAGTGTGAGGGAAAAGGGGATGAAGTAGGAGAGTTTCACATTACTAGCCAATTTTCATCTCCACCGCCCGGGTGGTAAACTGAGATGAAAATCGGGTGAGCTTTACAACGGATGGGTGATCTGCTTGGCCAGATTACCACCCAGAAGGTGAAGGTGAAAATTACCCCCACATTTACGATGAGCAAAACCACAGGAGATATGCTTATATTTACATAGTTGTAGACTGCAGCTCAGGAGCACACAACATTTAACGATTGTTTTGCATCTGTAACAAAGTGTGACATCTATATTGAGGCACCATTTTTAACACATTAAGCATATCTTTTGTGGCATTGGTAATGGTAAATTGGATGATATGTATTTGATAACAACAGGAGTAATAAATGAGTGGTTATATAAATAGATCAGATTTTCCTCTCATATTACCCAATTTTTTTTATTCGTTTATGGGATGTGGGCGTCGCTGACGAGGCTGGCATTTATTGCTCATCCCTAATTTTGTGCAGCACTGGTTGGGCAGGGCAGGAATTAGAGCAGGGAACTAAAGAATTCCCCACCTATTTTGTCAACGCCTGATTTAATGTCATCTCTACCACCAGACAGCATATTAAGATAAAGTGTTAACCTCAAGGGGAGAAATTTGACTTGTGCTCAAAATGGTGGAGTAACTGCTCCATTCCGGCCTGAGGACTCAGCCAAATTTAGTTTTAAGCCTCATTTAAATGCTGCCGGTAAAGTGTGGTAACCAAATGGGTGCCAAAGCGCAGCTTGCTGGTTGGGGAAGGTGGAAATTGGCCAGCTGTCATGGGGAGCTAGCCAGAAGGTCAGGTCTGTGGGGGAGGTGATACTGTAGGGGGGGCTCAAGTGTGCTGATTGCACGCTGGAATTTTTTTGTGAGCCCACAAGGAGCACTCCTGGGCCCAAAAAAGTAAAAACTGAACATTTCTTGGGCCTTTGTTTTGAGCAGCTTCCAGCAATCTCTTTTTGGACCGTTGGTTAGGCCGTTCAAGACCTGGTACAACGAGGTGGAGCATGCATGGCACAAGCTCCTCCCATTTGTACCTGACTTTCACGTGCAGGGTCCTACATGTAGGACCTCAATTTGCATATTTAAGGAGCCTATCTCCTATTTCAGGCAGGCGCCCAGGATGACTAAAAATCGCCAAGCCAATAAGGTATCTGGTGCACCTCTGGTCCAGATCGGGTGTGACAGACTGCAATGCAAAATTTGGAGGCCTAATGCCCATTTTACTGGCCCAAAACAGCATGTTGAACTTCTCACTGCCCATTTTTCATCATCATTGCCTCGTTTATGCTAGATGTAAATCATGCTTGCATAAAATGGGCACAAAAAAGAGACCTACTAGCATGTGGTTTTAGCGGAATCCCTCCTATGGCTCCTTCCACCTATAAACATGCCCTACTGTGTGTGGATTGCCACACCCACCCATGGAAAATGCAGCCTGCAGGCTCTGTTCCCTGCCATACAACATGACCCACCACCTCCCACACCAAAAATAAAAAAGGAAACAAAGAGAAGCAGAAGAGGATAAAGAAGCTGAAAAGAGAAGGAGAGAGAGAAATGAGCAGAAGAGGAGAGATAGAGAGAACCAGCATCACAGAGTTTGTTTGTGCTGATTTATGTTGACCAATGCCATAGGAAATTCACTAACTTTCCAAATAAGCCATAGATGTGTAAATGGCATTTTGTTAATTTTAAGATATGACTGCAGTATTTTTAATGTATAATAGAAAAGAAATAAGAAAGTTAGCATGGATTTGTTAAAGGAAAGTCTTATTTGACTAGTTTGATTGAGTTCTTTGAAGTAACGGAGCGGGTTGATGAAGGTAGTGAGGTTGATGTGTATATGGACTTCCAAAATTTTATAAAGTACCACATGATAGACTTGTTAGCAAAACTAAAGCTCGTGGGATTAAAGGGACAGTGGCAGCATGAATACAAAATTGGCTAAGGGACAGAAAGTAGAGAGTAGTGGTGAAGTGTTGGTTTTCAGACTGGAGAGAAGTATACAGTGGTGTCCCCCAGGGGTCGGTATTAGGACCACTGCTCTTTTTGCTATTTATTAATGACCTGGACCTGGGTATAGAGGGTATAATTTCAAAGTTTGCAGATGACACAAAACTCGGAAATGTAGTAAACAATGTGGAGGGTAGTTACAGACTTCAGGAGGACATAAACAGACTGGTGAAATGGGCAGACACATGGCAGGTGAAATTTAACGCAGAGAAGTGTGAAGTGATACATTTTGGTAGGAAGAATGAGGAGAGGCAATATAAACTAAATTATACAAATTTTAAAAGGTGTGCAGGAGCAGAGAAACCTAGCGGTGTATGTACACAAATCTTTGAAGGTGGCAGGACAAATTGAGAAGGCTGTTCAAAAAGCATATGGGATCCTTGGCTTTATAAATAGAGGCCTAGAGTACAAAAGCAAGGAAGTTATGCTAAACCTTTATAAAACACAGGTGAGGCCTTAATTGGAGTATTGTGTTCAATTTTGGGCACCAAACTTTAGGAAGGATGTCAAGGCCTTAGAGAGGGTGCAGAAGAGATTTACGCGAATGGTACCAGGGATGAGCGACTTCAGTTATATGGAGAGACATATAACTAAAAAAATTAAAATAAGAATAAAACCGGACGGACCACCCGGCATCGGACCACTAAGCACCGGACACGGCAAAGGCAAACCAAACCCAGTCGACCCTGCAAAGTCCTCCTCACTAACATCTGGGAACTTGTGCCAAAATTGGGAGAGCTGTTCCACAGACTAGTCAAGCAACAACCTGACATAGCCATACTCACAGAATCATAGATTTCAGCCAACGTCCCAGACTCTTGCATCACCATCCCTGGCTATGTCCTGTCCCACTGGCAGGACAGACCCACCAGAGGTGGCGGTACAGTGATATACAGTCAGGGGGGAGTGGCCCTGGGATTCCTCAACATTGACTCCTGACCCCATGAAATTTCATGGCATCAGGTCAAATATGGGCAAGGAAACCTCCTGCTGATTACCACCCACCGCCCTCCTTCAGCTGATGAATCAGTACTCCTCCATGTTGAGCACCATTTGGAGGGAGCACTGAGGGTAGCAAGGGCTACCTGGGTGGGGGACTCCAATGTCCATCACCGAGAGTGGCTTGGTTGCACCACTACTGACCGAGCTGGCCGAGTCCTGAAGGACATGGCTGCCAGACAAGGCCTGCGGCCTGTGAGAGAACCAACACAAGGGAAAAACATACTTGACTTCGTCCTCACCAATCTACCTGTTGCAGATGCTTCTGTTCATGACAGTATTTGTAGGAGTGATCACCGCACAGTCCTTGTGGAGATAAAGTCCCGTCTTCACACTGAGGACACCGTCCAACGTGTTGTGTGGCACTACCACCGTGCTAACTGGGATAGATTCAGAACAGATCTAGCAGCTCAAAACTGGGCATCCCATGAGGTGCTGTGGGCCATCAGCAGCAGCAGAATTGTGTCCAACCACAATCTGTTACCTCATGACCTGGCATATCCCTCAGTCTACCATTACCAACAAGCCAGGGGATCAACCCTGGTTCAATGAAGAGTGTAGAAGAGCATGCCAGGAGCAGCACCAGGCGTACCTAAAAATGAGGTGCCAACCTGGTGAAGCTACAAGTCAGAACTACATGCATGCTAAACAGTGGAAGCAGCATGCTATAGACAGAGCTAAGAGATACCACAACCAACAAATCAGATCAAAGCTCTGCAGTCCTGCCACATCCAGTCGTGAATGGTGGTGAACAATTAAACAACTAACAGGAGGAGGAGGCTCCATGAACATCCCCATCCCCATCCTCAATGATGGCAGAGTCCAGCAAGTGAGTGCAAAAGACGAGGCTGAAGCGTTTGCAACCATCTTCAGCCAGAAGTGCCAAGTGGATGATCCATCTCAGCCTCCTCCCGATATCCCCACTATCACAGAAGCCAGTCTTCAGCAAATTCGATTCACTCCACGTGATATCAAGAAATGGCTGAGTGCACTGGATACAGTAAAGGCTATGGGCCCTGACAACATCACGGCTGTAGTGCTGAATACTTGTGCTCCAGAGCTAGCCGCGCCTCTAGCCAAGCTGTTCCAGTACAGCTACAACATTGGCATCTATCCGACAAAGTGGAAAATTGCCCAGGTATGTCCTGTCTACAAAAAGCTGGACAAATCCAATCTGGCCAATTACTGCCCCATAAGTCTACTCTCAATCATCAGCAAAGTGATGGAAGGTGTCGTTGACAGTGCTATCAAGCGACACTTACTCACCAATATCCTACTCACCGATGCTCGGTTTGGGTTCTGCCCAGACCACTTGGATCCAGACCTCGTTACAGCCTTGGTCCAAACATGGACAAAAGAGCTGAATTCCAGAGGTGAGGTGAGAGTGACTGCCCTTGACATCAAGGCAGCATTTGACTGTGAGTGTGGCATCAAGGAGCACTAGTGAAATTGAAGTCAATGGAGTCATACCTAGCACAAAGTAAGTTGGACAAGGGCAGCAGGCGCATGGGAACGCTGCCACGTGCATGTTCCCCTCCAAGTCACACACCATCCCCACTTGGAAATATATCGCCATTTCTTCATTGTCGCTGGGTTAAAATCCTGGAACTCCCTACCTAATAGCACTGTGGGAGAACCTTCACCACATGGAATGCAGTGGTTCAAGAAGGCGACTCACCACCACCTTCTCAAGGGCAATTAGGGATGGGCAATAAATGCTGGCCTTGCCAGCGACACCCACATCCCATGAATGAATTAAAAAAAAGACTGGAGAAGTTGGGGTTCTCCTTGGAGCAGAGAAGGTTAATTGGAGATTTGATAGGTGTTCAAAATCATGAACCGTTTTGATAGAGTAAATAAGGAGAAACTGTTTGCAGTGGCAGAAGGATCGATTACCAGAGGACACAGATTTAAGATGATTGGCAAAAGAACCAGAGGAAACATTTTTTTAAGCAGTGACTTGTTATGGCCTGAAAGGGTGATGGAAACAGATTCAATAGTAACTTTCAAAAGGGAATTGGATAAATACTTGATGGGAAAAAATTTACAGAGCTATGGGGAAAGAGCAGGGGAGTGGGGCTAATTGGATATCTCTTTCAAAGAGCTGGCACAGGCAGGATGGACCGAATGGCCTCCTTCTTTGCTTTACGGTACTACGGTGCTACCTTAAAATAATGGATGTTGCATTGCAGTAGTCTATTTACATATTTGCCAATTTTTGAATCTGGGTAAAAATGCTCTAAATCCCGTGTTATTTTAAGCACATGGACGCAATCGATAGTCAGGTTGGACTTGTCTACACTTGCTTTTCAAGAACAACAAAAGAAATACACAGTCTATGTTTGTTCTGCGGGCTTGCATGTTGCATCACATTGTGGTGAATAGGGAATCAATTAAAATGAAAAGAAAAATCCCAAGCATACAAAGCGACGGTATAAAATCGGACGTGTGTTCCATAATGATAATGAATACGATCTCTCTTTTTATTCGAGCGTGGGTGTTTATGGATGAGCCAACTCCATGTCTCCACATTCATTGGGAGGATGACCCGGAGGCGCTGAGTGACAGGTCTACTGTAGCGCTGCATTGTGGGACAGTCTGACACTGCCCACTCGGAGTGGAGCTGCTGTTTCTGGAAAGGAGACATATTGTTACTGTGTCATTGTAAGTGATTGACATTGTTTCTACACTTCATTTACTTGTAATCATGGCCAACATGTCATCCTTATGCTATGTGCCTGCGTGCTTTGAGTTTTAGATTGCAGTGATATTTTTTTTAAATACCCTAGACTTATGCAGATAGCTGTAATGGGAGGCCTTACGTTGTATGTTGCAGACTGGATTGTAATCTTTCAGCAGTTAGAGCCCTGCTATTGGTGATTGTGAAATATTTTTTTTAAATGCGACCTTGCTTCGTCTGCGGGTTGCGGATAGCTCGAGCGTCGAGCTTGTCGTATCCCCTTTCCACAAGGAAATGTAGGTTAGTTTACCGACTGCCTACGAAACGGATGTTTTTAATAACCCCTCCGTGCGAACCCGGAAATTGCAAGGCGATTCCCTATTGATGTTTTAATGTTACAACCCGCGGCGCGTGCATTGTGCAGCTTCTGATGCTCATGAATAAAATGCAAAGAGCGGAGTCCCTCGGAACAACACACTGCACCACAATAAACCCATTCCAAGTACTGGAGTGGATCCGGCTGTAAATATTATTCTATCTGAAGTCATGGGCTGATTGCCGCATTTACTGTAATGGACAGGAATGACCTTTTTTGGAAAGGGAGACGCGGAACCGTGTAAAATGCTGCAGATTATTGTTGATGATTCGAGGCGGTTCATATCTTCAAATGTCACCGTGTTTAACCTGCGTCGTTCATATTACTCGCTATTTTCTTCTAAATTAATTCAATCTTTCTTTTTATTAATTGATATTTTAGTGCCCTTGTGGATGTCATCATTTTGTTTTCTCAATTGCTGCTTTTAATACTACAATCTGTATCGACTTAAAGCACAACATTGTTCCCGGAGTGGCTTTGAAACCACTTTCCCAGAGGCTGTTGTGTGGTCGTTACTTAGCAACAGGCGTGGAGCTTGTTTCCATCTCTAAGAAAGGCTTTGAGTTAAAAAGCGGAAAATGATATAAATCGGATCTCACACAGACCCCTGCAATTGCGGCGGAATCACAATCTGTAACATCCAGAAAGCAGATAAAACCTAGAGCTGCCTCTCCTCATGTCAGACCTCTCGGTTTTTTTTTGTTGGGGTGGGGGAGAGGAGGAGAGTTTTGAATCTTGAACCTGTCAAAATCTGACTGGGCGTTGTCCCCTACAGCGATCAGATTCAATGAGTGTTGAATTCGTCGGCAGATTTAAGAATATTGTACCTAAAAATAATTTGTCATCAAATGAATTGACAGCAAAGTGTACTGTAGAGTTGTATTGTGGTTTATTTAATTCTTCGCCTGTTGTCACTTGCCCCATGAGATACCTTCACTATTATCGCTTCCTGTTTGTCGCCGTTGGTTTATGCCCTGGGCCATTTTTTATAAATTTCATGTTGTTTCAGATTAATTATACATCACATAAGAGACACTAGATGTTACACTCGCTTCCCTTCCTCTAAACCAATAAATATTGTTGCTACTTGTTTTCTTTTAAAGAAACCACATTTTATTGATTGTTTTGAGACCTGTAAGATTTATTTAAGATATAGCATAAGTATACAAAATGTTAGACTGGTAGGACAATGTGGCAGAACTGTTTGCCATTACTAAGAATTGATTGTCATCTGACCCCATAGTTTTATTTGCAATTTATCCTATTGTTATAGTTGATGGGGGTAGTTTTTTCCCATTTATTTCCTCTTGTAATTTTTTGCCCTCATGAGGAATGTATAGGGTAGGTTTTGGCTTTGTACAAGATTGAAGAATGTCATGAGGATTAGGAGAACCCACTTACATTGCTTTAACTGATTTTGGTAAGACTTTCAACCTTCATGCAGTCATCATGAACAAGCAGGAAGCTGTAGGAGTACATGACCGAATCTTGAATTTTAGCCAGGGTGTATCCTGCAGCTCAAGATCTGTGTACGGGTAAACAAAAGAAGAATAAAGCAAGGTTGTCCACTGCCATCTATTCTCTTTGATGTCTTCATCAATGATGTGCTGGATGGTATCATAAGAATGACCTCAGAGTGTCTATTCTGGACATTTTAGAAAGATGCTTTTTGCAGATGAAATTATGTTGGTAAACTCAATTAGTGAACAATGGGCTTATGATAGAGATATGGGCTGGGTGCTGCTTGATATCCCTCCCCACTGTCCACTATTTCCTAGTTCATGGGCAACGAGCCCAATTACAATACTGCCACTCTAGCTGACTCAGGAGAGACCAGCGAATCCGAGTGTCAAAGCCACTGCGCTGCTTCACCAGGAAGAGAAAGATAACTGGCTGGCTTGTTGGCTCATAGGTTTTATTCTTGTGAGGGGGGAAGTTATGTTATGATGCCAAGTAATCTATAATTATGGCAGTAATATTTCAGCAGATTATTATTTAAAACTAAAATTCAGACTCTCAAGATCACAGGGATCCTTTTACAAATGCGCAAGTTTTTTTTATTCTTGAGATGGGAGAGACATGGCTGAGATTCTCCTTTGGTGCTCATGGAAATGAAATTTTGGCTAGTTGTTATGAAAAATAAGTACTTGATCCTGGATGTTTTCTCTTAAATACTTGGGGGGCTTGTCAATGGATAGTGGCGTTATTCCTCCTTTTGATTTTGGCAAACAGTGCATTACTGAAAACGGGTGGAACATTGTGGATGCTGGAGTTAGGGCACAGTAAAATGGTAAACTGGGGCTCCCTTGGCTAACAGCTTTCTAGTATGCCCATTGCACTATTAATGGTTGTGCACAGTGCTCCAGGGAGGCAGTTGTGAATGTGATCAACTGCATTAAAACAATTAACTGTTCAAAATAAACTTCAAAGACATGTCTTTGGACAAAACTGGAGTACTGAAATGCAGGAGTTGTTTCTGCTTTAAAGAGTGGTCATTGAACTAAAGAAAACTGTAACCCCTTTCAAATTCACAAACCATTGAAAGAAAGAACTTGCATTTATATAGCACCTCATCACATCACTTAGGACATTCCACGGTACTTCATGTGAATAGGACACCCCGAGCGCTTCACGTACAATGAATTACTTTGAAGTACAGTTATTGCTGCTGTGTAGATTAAATCAACAACCATTTTGGGCACAACAAGGTCCCACAAACTGCAATAAGATGAATGGCCAGTTAATATATTGCTTTGTGGTGTTGCGTGTGGGAGAAGTATTGAGCAGGGTACTGGGAGAACACTGTTTGAATAGATTTTTAAGCTCCAGTCAGATGAGGTGTCAGTTTAACATTTCCAAAAGACAGCACCTCTGACAATGCAGAACTCCCTCGGTTCTGCACTGAAGTGTTATCTCAGACTGTGTCCTCAACTCCTGGAATGGGGTTGGAGTATGCATTGGTCACTGAGTTGAATTATTGTGTTTATAATCAAAAGTCAGCATTATCACGATGAAAGACCTTTTTATATTCATTTACCAGTTTGCAATTGTTGCACCTTGTTGTTCGAGTGCATCTGAGTTTCAGTTTCAAATTTGAAGGACGGATTGGTTTCACAACAAAAAAAAAGTGTCATTCAATCATAAGTGAGAGACAATTCCAATGTATAACTGAACAATTTCAAAGCTGACAACACTGCAAGTATTTTCTGTTTTTTTGGGCAATGGATAACTTGATTGAGGACATTTGAAATTAGGATTGTGTTATACTGTGAACTGAATTCAACTCATGCATTGGGGAATAGTCTGCAGGTGTGTTAGGAATGCAGGTAAAACTATATGATTTGCAGTAATTTGGTAATAAAATAAGTCACTAAAACCTGCAATTAAAATTTGCTTAAGATATGTCTGGACAAGAGTTCACATGGAACAGTAGGTTGTGTTAGCAACCTGTTGTGCTTCTCCACTGACAAATAACCTGAACTTTGTAAGTTAATATAACTTCTTAAAAATGAACGACCTTTGAGTTTTTAAAAACTAATTTGAAATGTTAAATCACTTTGGGTGAAATATTCCCATTGATCGTGAATGAGAGGACTGGGAGAACTTGAATCCTAATCTTGCCCTTACCCTACATTAAGGTGTACCATCTTCATGAGAAAATGTATGGAAAATCCTTCTTTTTGGTTTGCAAATAGATGATGTAAGTCACACTGAGATGTATCATCATGTCACTTGGTGATGCAATTTTTATGAAAATGTTGCACTGCTCTCTCCAAAACTAAACAAAATGCCAAACACTTTAATGGAGACAGCAACTCTTTTTAATGATGTATGTGAACACCTTATTTAGTCCAGCAAAAGGGAATGTTTTAACAGGGGAAGAGGGAAGAATAAATAAATAAAGTGCTTATATTTTAAGGAAATGCTGCAAATCTTTCATGGGATGTAGGGCAAAAATATGTTTGTAATATAAGTAATTGGAAATAAGTGTTTGGGAAGGGAAAAAGTCTTATAAAGTGCTAGGTAAATAATATTACAGATAATACCTTTGTGAGGCCTGTATCTTTTAGTGTCAGTGAGGTAGGACTACCTTACTTTTTTAATCTCAACTCAGTTATGTGATAATTTTGCTGTACTACAATGAGGGGTGAACCATTGTCATATTTGGACTACAGCAGGAATGTGTTATACATCAAAAATGTCACTTCAGATCCTAGAGTACACATGTGCAATGCTCTAGGAGATCTACTGGTACAAGTCAAAAAGGTTTAAAACTTTCTTTTTAATTACTTTTTTTGATCTAGTGTTCATCAAGGTAAAGGATATTGCAGCTGGGGGAATGGAACACTTTTTCACTTTGGCAGCTAGTGTCAGCATCAAGCATTCCCAGGACAGGTGTAGCACAGATTAGAGGCAGAACAAAGCTATGCCTCTACTGTCCCAACAATGTGCCATAACCCCAGACTGAAAGGAGCACCCCTAATGCACCAACGTCACATTTCTGTGTCCCAAATCACCTATCTTTGTGGTTTCTCTGAATGAGACCGAATTATTGCTAATCGGAACACACTAGGAATTGTGTGAGATTATCCAAACCACCACAGAACCCTTACAGTCACCAGAGGGATGAGACTTTAATCCCATAAGTCTAGATTGTATTGAAGTCCAAGCCCCGAGTGCAAAGATTTGTGTATGTGAACCCCCAGGTCTCTTTGTTCCTGCACCCCCTTTAAAATTATACCATTTAGTTTATATTGCTTCTCCTCATTCTTATAAATTGCATTGCTTCACACTTCTCCGCATTAAATTTCATCTCCCATGTATCTGTCCATTTCACCAGTCTGTCTATGTCCTCCTGAAGTCCGGTACTATCCTCCTCACTGTTTACTGCATTTCCAAGTTACATGTCATCTGCAAACTTTGAATTTATGCCTCATCTACCTAAGGCCAGATCATTAATATATATCAAAAAGAGCAGTGGCCCTAATACCGACCCCTGGGGGGACACCACTGTATACAGCCTCCAGTCTGACAAATTGTTCACCACTATTCTCTGGTTTCTGTCTCTTAGCCAATTTTGTATCCACACTGCCACTGTCCCTTTGATCCCATGGGCTTCAATTTTGCTAACAAGTCTATTATGTGGCACTTCATCAAACTTTTTGAAAGTCCATATACACAACATCAACTGCACTACCTTCATCAGCCCTCTCTGTTATTTCATCAAAGAACTCAATCAAGTTTGTCAGACACAATTTGACTTTAACAAATCCATGTTGGCTGTCATTTATTGACCCGCGTTCTTCCAAGTGACAATTAATTTTGACCTGGATTATGGACTCTAGAAGTCTCCACACCACCGATGTTAGGCTGACTGGCCTGAAGTTACCAAGTTTATCCCTCTCCCTTTTTCTTGGACAGAGATGTAACATTTGCAATCCTCCAGTCCTCTGGCACCACTCTCATATCCAAGGAGGAATAAAGATTGTGGCCAGAGCCTTTGCGATCTCCACCCTTATATCCCTCAGCAACCTAGTGTGCATGCCATCCAGACCGGGTGACTTTTCTACTTTATGAAAATTCTACATGGTATGAAAATTTTATATGACCATCAATGGGCTTTCCTGAAATTCTAGTGACAACTCTCGGGTCTTGTTGGGCCCCTTCCAGACTTTTTCTTTAAATTTATCAGAACTGTTGGGTATTAACTGCAGGAAGGAGCTGCCAGTAGAATAACAACAGATTTTACACTGAGTTTATATGAAGTCATTAGCTGCTTTTATAATGCTATTGTATATCCATTTGCCTACATATTCTCTCCATCACCATATCCTCTCCATTACCAAAACTGCCTACCTCCACCTCCGTAATATCACCCGCCTCCACTCCTACCTCCGCACATCTGCTGCTGGAACCCTCATCCATGCTTTTGTTATCTCCAAACTCGACTATTCCAATGCTCTCCTGGCTAGCCTTTCATCCTCCACCCTCCATAAACTTCAGTTCATCCAAAACTCTACTGCCAGTATCCTAACTCTCACCAAGTCCCATTCACCTATCACTCCTGTGCTCTTTGACTTACATTGGCCCCGGTCCAGCAACACCTCAAAATTAAAATCTTCATCCTTGAGTTCAAGTTCATCCATGGCTTCACTCCTCCCTTTCTCTCTAACTCTCCTCCGCCCTACAACCCTCTGTGAACTCTGCAATCCTCAAATTCTGGCCTCTTGTGCATCTCCGATTTCCTTCGCCCCACCATTGGCGGCCATGCCTTCAGCTGTCTAGGCCCTAAACTTTGGAATTCCTTTCCTAAACCTCTCCGTCTCTCTACCTTTTCTCTCCTCTTTTTAAGACGCTCCTTAAAACCTACCTCTTTGACTATCTCTTGATCACCTGTCCTAATATCTCCTTCTGTGGCTCTGTGACAAATTTTGTTTGATAACACTCCTGTAAAGTGCCTTGTGATGTTTTACTACGTTAAAGGCGTTATATAAATGCAAGTTGTTGTTGTTGTTATGGCATTAGTGCCGCTGATTTCCAATGTGTGGGACTTGTGCAGCCAGTGGCAACCCTATGTAAAACTACAGGATATCCTAAGGCAGGTGACCAGGAAGCTGTTTCTGGGTCTTCCCAGTAGTTGGCTTTAGTGAATCTGGCATGTTTACATTGTGATTGCCACCAGCTGCACAAGATTTGTGCATGGGGGTCAGCGGCATTAATGTGGCAGTACAACAAAATAAAAGCAGCTATGGTGCAGGCAGGTTTACTCTAGATTTGCTCTTTAACTAATATAGTTCATTGTAAGATGGATAGTATTTGTTCAGTTCTGTTGACAGGAATTGGTGGCTTGTCATGGAAATCATGGAATTGAGTGGCTTAACTAACTGACCGAGTTTGCTTGTGGTAGACTTTAGTTATTGTATTTCTGGCTTCACCAATTAACCAGATGTTGGAGAATCAGAGTTGAGTTCATTTTTTCTACTGATCAATATGTTCCCTGGATGCTATCAGCTCTCTATAAACAGGACGGCATAACTACGTGACCCATTTTTACTAAACAACCATAAATACAGTTAATAAATAAAATGATATTCTGCTGCTGAAATCCACATTCTGCCTTTGTCACCTCCAGATCACATTACTCCATTGATCTCCCTGCTGGCCTTCCATCCTTCACCCTTCATAAACTTCAGCTCATCTAAAACTTTGCTGCTGAATCCTATTCTGCACCAAGTTCAGTGTATCCATCAATTCCATCTTTGTTGGCTTCTGGTTACCCAATACCTCAAATTCAAAATTCTTATCCTTGTATTTAAATCCATTCATAGCCTCACCACTCTGTATCTTTGTAACTTATCTAGCCCAAAAACTGGGCCGAAACGTTGCCTCCAGCCCACCCTTGCCCCACCATTAGCAGCTATGCCTCTAGCTGCCTATGTTCAATTCTCTGAAATTCCTTCCTGTTTCTTTCTTTAACGCCCTCCTTAAAACCCACCTCTTTGGCCAAGCTTTTGGTGACCACTTCTGATCCTTTTTGGCTTGGTGTTCAATTTGCCCATGCCTCTGTGAAGTGCCTTGGGACATTTTTCTATGTTAAAGGTGCTATACAAATGCAACTAGTAGTCGTGGCCCTAGAGTATTACACTGGTGAACAACAAGTTTGTTTGAAGGCTTGGCAAAAGCATATTCACAGGTTAAGGGCATTCCCTTGCTCCACACACCTAATGAATTGAATATTGTTTTTTTTAATAGGATTTGTGGCAATTTTAGTTGGATCAAACCAATCTGACATTCACCCAGGTTGATGCAGGAACACCACTTGTTACTGTTTTTGTTTCTCTCCCAGTTTTCTCCCTTGCTGCATCTAACCTCAAGATGGTGATTTTTGGTGAAGTCAGGTTGGACCTGGACAGTGAATGTAAGCAGGCTCTTTAATTGTTGTAGGCATCCCAGCTGAGCCCAATCCTGTTCAGAGTATAGACTTCTAAAATAAATCCCAAATGTGAAAAAATAGACTTTTAACATAATTGGTTAAACAAAACAATGAATAAGTTTAGATCAGAAGGTTCTAGGTTTGATTCTTGGTCTGTCCTGAGTTAACTGATCTCAGCTGGGGTTGCAGTAGTGTATTATAATAGGCCTCACGGCAAGCAGGGATTCCCACTCCTGTTCACTATCCAGTGACCCCTTCTGGAAAGTGCATTCATGTGAGCAATAGATTGAGGGTAAGTTTAAGCTTGGCATGTAATGTGTTCCCTCCCTCCCTCCCATTCCCTACTTTAACTCAACGCCCTGTGTCTTGGGCGAAATACTAGAGGGCAACTGATGTCATGGAGCTGTACCCCAGCAAGAGTCAGTGCCTTCAGGAGACGAGAGGAAAAAGCTGGAGTGGAGCGGTGTTCATTTTTTCAGTGAAAATATTGTAGTTAATTTTAAGTTATTCTGCAATAATGAGTTTTCTGAGTCATGATAGAGCATCTTTAACCCACGCCCATGGTTTATATGGTTTTGATAAATTTCTGCTGGGTCATGTATATTTGTTTTTGTTTTTCATTTTTGAAAGTACCATAAATCACTGAGTTTTAGGAAAAATTGGCACACCCCCCGACAATTGTATGTTTTTCACTGCTTAAATCGCTAATACTTGTTTATAGCTCGCTCTCCTGCATTCACCGATCAGGTATAAAGGGTGCAGCTTATACATCAGATTTTACAGTAAGCTCCTGTGTTGAAAGTAACTGAATTTCATGTGGGAATCTGGATAAAAGTTCAGAATTTAATTAGGAAGATCACCACTATGTTGAGGCTCAGTAAAATATTAAGTTGCAGAGAAACAGCAGTCAATTTTGGAAGAAAAAACATGTAATATTTTTCCAACATATCCTCAATGATGTGACTGGCTGACTTTGAACTTACAAGCATTAGGAATTTCTAACTACTGTTGTTTAAGTGCAGAAATAAATGGAAGGTCTAGTTAGAATCATAGAATGGTTACTGCACAGAAGGAGGCCATTCGGCCTATCGAGCCCGTGCCAGCTCTTTGTAACAGCAATCCAGTTAGTTCCATTCCCCTGCTCTTTCCCCATAGCCTTGCAATTTTTTTCCCTTCAAATATTTATCCAATTCCTTTTTGAAAACCATGATTGAATCTGCTTCCACCACCATTTCAGGTAGCGCATTCCAGATCATAACTACTCGCTGCGTAAAAAAAAAGTTTTTCTTCATGTTGCCTTTGGTTCTTTTGCCAATCACACTGAATCTGTGTCCTCTGGTTCTCTACCCTTCCACCAATGGGAACAGTTTCTCTTTATTTACTTTATCTAAACCCTTTATGATTTTGAACACTTCTATCAAATCTCCTCTTAACCTTCTCTGCTCTAAGAAGAACAACCCCATCTTCTCCAGTCTATCCACATAACTAAAGTCCCTCATCCCTGGAACCATTCTAGTAAATCTTTTCTGCACCCTCTCTAAGGCCTTCACATCCTTCATAAAGTGCAGTGCCCAGAATTGGGCACAATTTTCCAGTTGTGACTGAACCAGTGTTTTATAAAGGTTCAACGTAACCTCCTTGCTTTTGTACTCTATGCCTCTATTTATAGAGCCCAGGCTTTTCAGTTACACAGGAAAGATTAGTTAGCTGCCAGGCTTAGTTTGCTTGAATTCCAGCACTTGAAACTAAAGTCTTGGATAGTTTAATTAACATTAAACAAAATGAAAACTTTATTTAACATCTGACAGTCAACAGTGAATAGATTTGAGTTATAGATTCGCCAAATTTTCATGTTTCACTCCAATGATTTGAATCAAAGTTTGACGACAGTTTTTTTTGATTGGGTGTAGGTCTTTGTGATCATCATGTCCAGCAGAGGTGGAAAGAAGAAAACGACCAAGATTTCACGGTCTGCAAAAGCCGGGGTTATTTTCCCTGTTGGAAGAATGTTGCGTTACATAAAGAAAGGGCATCCTAAATACAGAATTGGTGTTGGTGCTCCAGTGTACATGGCTGCAGTTTTGGAATATCTGACTGGTGAGTCAAAAAGTCTTCCAGAGTGATGAAAGAACAAGAGCAATTCCAGGGTTTTATCCAAACATTTCACAGAGAGCAAACACAGCGTAAAACAATTTTAGACATTTGGCCAAATTTCAGCATAGGCGATTACGATTTCTGTGCAGGATCTGTGTGTGTGCAGAACAACAACAACTTGCAATTATATACGCCTTTAATGTAGTAAAACCCCGGAATGCGAATGTACAAATCAAACTAATTATGTGTAATGCTACATTTTTTTAGCATCTTTTCCTTTTATGGTTTGATAATTAGATTTTGTTGTAGCATTCTCAAAATCTTAATGTTGAATCAACTAAATTATAGTTTTTCTTTGTTAAATAGTTACCCTTGCTCAGCATTAGAAAACTCACTTCAACTGCTTTGCTCTGCTCACTTCATTGATCTGCTGCCTACATACAAATAATCACTTTTTAAAATCTAGTTATAATGCTGCCACTGCTGCCACCGCCACACTGAACTGCGCTAAGCATGAACTCTGGCCATTAACTGGTAAAGGAGTCACAGAGCTACTGATGTCAGTGAATCTGTCTCAGCCAAGAAGGAGGAATATTTTTCCTGTTGCTAAAATGTGGTGGAACTGTACAGTCCAATCTGATTGCTGATATTTGGAGTTTAAAACCTAGTTTGTTCTGGACCTCCTTTTTAATTTAAAATTGAGCGCAGTTTGTCCTGGGGATGAAATTTCACCTGCTGATCGGGGACAGGTAGCAGAATGGATAGCAAGCTGGCTACAAAACAGAAAACACAGAGTAAGGGTTAAGGGTAGCTACTCAGACCGGCAAAAGGTGGGAAGTGGTGCTCCACAGGGATCAGTACTGGGACCACTGTTGTTCACAATTTACGTTAACGATTTGGACTCGGGAATCGGCAGTACAATTTCAAAATTTGAGGATGACACCAAATTGGGGGGTGTCGTTAATATAAAGGAAGATTGCAACAAAATACAAGAAGACATTAATAAACTTACAGAATGGGCATGTAATTGGCAAATTAATTTCAATATAGATAAGTGTGAGGTGGTGTATTTTGGTAGGAAGAATAAGGAGGCCACACACTGCTTGGATAATAAGAGTCTAAATGGGGTTAAGGAGCAAAGGGATCTGGGGGTACAGATACACAAATCACTAAAAATAGTGATGCAGGTTAATAAGGCCACTTAAAAAAAATCAAACCAAGCACTGGGGTTCATTTCTAGAGGGATAGAATTGAAAAGCAGAGAAGTTATGTTAAACTTGTATAGAACCTTGGTTAGACCATTACTGTGCACAATTCTGGTCTCCATATTATAGAAGGTGCAAAAAGATTCACAAGGATGATACCAGAACTGACAGGATATCCTTATCAGGAAAGGGAGAACAGGCTGGGGCTCTTTTTCTCTAGAAAAGAGAAGGCTGAGGGGTGACCTGATAGAGGTCTTTAAGGTAATGATAGGGTTTTTTAGGGTAGATGTAGAGAAAATGTTTTCACTTGTGGGGGAGTCCAAAACTAGAGGTTATAAATATAAGATAGTCACTAATAAATCCAATAGGGAATTCAGGAGAAACTTCTTTACCCAAAAAGTGGTAAGAATGTGGAACGTGCTACCACAAGGAGTGGTTGAGGCAAATAGCATAGATGCATTTAACGGGAAGTTAGATAAGCACATGAGGAAGAAGGGAATAGAAGGATATGCTGATAGGGTTAGATGAAGAGGGGTGGGTGGAGGGTTGTGTGGAGCATAAACGCCGGCATAGACCTGTTGAGCCGAATGGCTTGTTTCTGTGCTGTAGACTTGATGTAACTTGATGATTTTAGGGAAAAAAGAACATGAATACGACATGAGAACTCCCATCCCCTCTTGCTTGAAAAGAGACCATTTTCACTTCAAATAAATACCTGATCTGAATGTGGTCGATAGTTTGAAATTATATATGCTTGTTTCAGCTAGGTACTGCAGTCAGCTTCTAACTCCAGGTATAGTCTAACTCTGCACTTTACATAGTGCATGGACAGATATGTTCCTATGGGCAAATTAATTGTAAGTAAATCGGCTCTATTTTTGTGAAAAATGTTTTTGTGGGAAGGGAAAAGAGCTTGGAAAATCATTTTTTTTTGTTTCGACAATGTCACTTACAAATTATGCTGTGTTTCAATGCAAATTAACAATGCAATTGTATTACTTGTTAAATAAAAAAGGTTTTTGGGTAGATCTTGACTTTGTGCAAGAGGGGAAAATGGGTGATAGCGAATCGCTGGCCAAAATCTCACCCGATTTTTATTTCAATTAACTTTACCCATTTTACACTATTGCACAAAGTCACGATCTACCACTGAGTTTAAGAAAGAAAAAGTTTCCCAAACATTTTTTCGTGACGATTATTTCCCTTCAGTACTGAGCAAACAAAACAACTCTCCTTCCTCCTCATACCCAGCCTCCTTATCTATTCCTTTTTCTTTCTAAACTACCTGCTGGCCATTTCCAGCAATCCTTTTACTATATTTTCACTCTCCTTCACCTTGTCTCTCTCACATACAAGCATCATTCATTCTCGCACTTATTAAGGAGAGTTTTAACTAGCAGTTACTGAGTGGATAATGACAAGGTACTATCAGCATTTGGTTGGGAGTATCGGTGCATTGATATGGCAATTCATTTTACTGTATTGTAAATGATTAACAGATGTTTGGATTCTTTATTTTTACTTTATTTCCTTTAAGCAAAGCTACGGTTATTACTGGCATAAATATAGAGACACATTTTTTAGATTCTAACATAGTCAATGTGGTACAGCTGGGTGGGAATCCATCGTCCAGCTGAGTGGGACTACGCTCGCCTGGTTCCATTCTTATCTATCCAGTTGTAGCCAGAGAATCACCTGCAATGGCTTCTCTTCTCGCTCCCGCACTGTTGCCTCTGGAGCCCCCCAAGGATCTATCCTTGGCCCCCTCCTATTTCTCATCTACATGTTGCCCTTCGGCGACGTCATCCGAACCCACGTCAGATTTCACGTGTACGTTAACAACACCCAGCTCTACCGCACAACCACCTTCCTCGACCCCTCCACTGACATTGCTTGTCTGACTGAGCAAAAATTTCCTCCAACTAAATATTGGGAAGACCGAAGCCATTGTCTTTGGTCCTCGCTGCAAACTCCGTTCCCTAACCACCGACTCCATCCCTCTCCCTGGCCACTGTCTGAGGCTGAACCAGACCGTTTGCAACCTTGGTGTCCTACTTGACCCTGAGATGAGCTTCCAACCACATATCCGCTCCATTACCAAGACTGCCTACTTCTACCTCCGTAACATCACCCTGTCTCCGCCCCTGCCTCAGCTCATCCATGCCTTTGTTACTTCCAGACTGGACTTTTCCAATGCCCTCCTGGCTGGCCTCCCATCTTCCACCCTCCATAAACTTGAGCTCATCCAAAATGCACCAAGTCCCATACTCCCATCACTCCTGTGCTTGTTGACCTACATTGGCTCCGGGTCCGGGAATGCCTCAATTTTAAAATTCTCATCCTTGTTTTCCGATCCTTCCATGGCCTCACCTCTCCCTATCTCTGTAACCTCCTCTAGCCCTACAACCATCCGAGATCTCTGCGCCCCTCCAATTCTTGCCTCTTGCATATCCCTGATTTTAATCGCTCCACCATTGGTGGCCGTGCCTTCAGCTGCCTAGGTCCGAAGCTCTGGAATTCCCTCCCTAAACCTCTCTGCTTCTCTACCTTTCCTCCTTTAAGATGCCCCTTAAAACCTACCTCTTTGACCAAGTTTTTGGTCACCTGCCCTAATGTGGCTCGGTGTCAAATTTTGTTTGATAACTCTCCTGTGAGGCGCCTTGGGACATTTTACTACATTAAAGGCACGATATAAATGCAAGTTGTTGTTGTACACATTAACATAAGGATAATTAAGTATTATAATGAACAATTCAGGTAATTACTTTTCACTGAGTGAGCTGCACATACAATATAGGAGTCTGTCTTCTAGTTGCTGATGCTCATGTGTGCCAGCTTTCCTTTGTTTTTTATTCTACATTCAGAGCAAGCTGATTCCATTGACTATGATAACTGAAACAGACTGATTATCTTTCAGCTGAAATTTTGGAATTGGCTGGTAATGCTGCTAGAGACAACAAGAAGGGAAGAGTTACCCCCAGGCACATTCTACTGGCTATTGCAAATGATGAAGAACTGAACCAGGTATGTCGCACCCTGTAAACTTGGTTTTTTTTTTGTAGTTTCCTCATCAAGTGTGAGAAAAAATATTAAAATTAGTCTGTTTGTGATGTATTGAGTGAGGTAGTTCAGGGGACTGATCGAAGGAGCGAAGTGACCCTAACTCTTGTGACTAAACAAATTATGGAAATGTGATCTACTAAATAGATATGCTCAATGGTCTGTAGGAAGAGTAAACAGAAACCCAATTGGTTGAATTTGGATTTACCAAAAAAAACTGAAATTGACATGTTGATTGTTGGAAAAGAGCTCCTGCAACCTTAGTGTTTTTTTTTGTCGTGGTATGGTCTTCTACAGCAGTGGTTCCCAAACTGGAGGACGCGCCAAAGTTATTGGGGGCACAAGGAGGAAGGTTGGCCAAGAACGAGAGCCACCGATGCAGCAATCCGGTATCAAAATGATTTATTGTAATAGTGGAATCATACCTCTAACTCTTAACCTCTTCCTGTAGCTGCTGAAAGGTGTCACTATTGCTAGTGGCGGTGTCTTACCCAACATTCATCCAGAACTATTGTCTAAGAAGCGAGGATCCAAAGGAAAGCTCGAAGCCATCATCACCCCACCCCCAGCAAAAAAAGCAAAATCCTCACAATCTACCAAGAAAACTGGAGGAAAGAAAGGCAAAAAGGGGGCAGGAAAAGGAGGGGCTAAGGTAGAACTCAAAATACACACTTTTTCTATATTGATTTTATGAAATTTTGTGCAAAGTAAAATAACCTTTTTTCCCCTAATAATTTCATCTCTTTATCTTTTTATCTGAACAGTGATGTCTACTTTTTTTTTCCTAGTGATGTCTACTTGATATGTAGAGGTAAACTTTGTGCTGTGATATGTAAAATTACTTTTTCTTAAATTGGTTTGAGTTTTTAAAATTTCACGGTCTTGTTCAGGATCTTATTTAAAGCTCATCTAAAAAGGAAAAATTTATATTAATTTTTCCAAGGCATGTTAACCCCCCCCCCCCAGTGGAAACAGCAGTTGCCGATTACGTACCATTATGAACACCACAGGCTGTGACTGCTAAAGATACTTGGAAGCAAGAGCTTCTCATTCCTGTTGTGTTGTGGTGACCGTCTGGTATTTGTAATTCTTAATAGTAACACTCAGTGTTATACAGCCTTCGGAATGAAACAATTTTTTTTCTGAAGAACTTTGACATTTTTTGAAGGCAAGGGATGTTGATACCAGGCACCCAGGTTTGGTACTGAAAACTCAGGTCAGGTACATACAGGTTGGTTGCAGAGTGTCATTTACAAACACTCTTCAAACACTCCCTGGTCAAATATGTGGGTTTTAAGGAGAGTCTTGAAGGAGGAGAGGCAGAGGGAATTTCAGAGCATGGGGCCGAGGCAGCTGAACGCATAGCTGCCAATGGTAGGGTGAAGAGAGGGGGGAGTACACAAAAGGCCAGAGTCAGAGGAGAATTCAGGAGGGTTGTGAGGCTGGAGGAGGTTACAGAGATAGGGAGAGACAAGGCCCAAAAGGGATTTAAACATGAGGATGAGAATTGAAAATTGAGGCATTGGGGGACTAGGAGTCTTAGTAGGTAAACAAGAACAGGGGTGAGCATGATTTGGTGTGGCCAGGATACAAACAACAGAAATTTAGATGAGCTGAGGCTTATGGAGAGTGAAAGATGAGAGACCGGCCAGAAAAGCATTGGAAAAGTTGAGCCTGGATGTGCCAAAGGTATGGATGGGTTTCAGCAGCAGATGGGCGGAAATAGGGGTGGAAGTGGGCGATGTTAGAGATAGAAGTAGGGGTCCTTTGTGATAAAGGATTATGGGTTTGGAAGCTCATCTCAGGATCAAATATGACACCGTGGTTGCAAACAGTCTGGTTCAGTCTGAGACAATGGCTGAGGAGAGAGATGGAATCAGTGGCAAGGGTTGGAGTTTGTTGGGGCGGGGGGCGGGGGGGGGGTAGAAGATGATGGTTTCTGTCTTCCCAGTGCTTAACTGGAGGAAACTGTGGCTTATCCAGGACTGGATGTTGGACAATCAGTTTGTCGACAGAGGCAGTGTACGGATCGAGAGAGATGCTGGAGAGGTAGAGCTGGGTGTCTTCGATGTACGTGTGGAACCTGATGTCTTCAGATGATATTGCTAAGGGGCAGCATGCAGAGGAGAAAGAGGAGGGGGCCTATGATAGATCCTTGGGGATCTCCAGAGGTAATGTTGTGGGGCAGGAAGAGAAGCCCTTTCTGGAAATGCTCTGGCTATGGTTGAATAGGTAAGAGCAGAACCAAGCGAGGGCAGACCCACTGAACTGGACAGCGGAGAGTCTTTGGAGGAGGATGGTGGGTGGTTGACTGTGTCAAAGGCTGCAGACAGGACAAGCAGTCACAGAAGGTGTGAGTTGTGACTTTGTTTAGGGCCGTTTAGGTGCTGTGGCTGGGGTGGTAATCTAATTGGAGATCAAGATGGGCACGGATTTGTGAAATAACATGTTCAAGGACTTTGGAGATGAAAGGAAGGTTTGAAATAGGGCTGTAGTTTGCAAGAACAGAGGGCTTGAGAGTGAGTTTTTTGAGATGGGATATGATGTCCAAGTGATTTACCAGCATTATCTTATTGAGATGTGCTGTATCCTTGAAACACATCAACAGTATGTGTTATTCTTTATGTTATACAATTGAAGTTTTTAGGGACAATTTTACACCAGTGTGCCATTTTGTTTGCCAATTGCTAGTGACTTTATTAACTGGGTGAGACTACCATCAATTACAATCAAGCCACATCACTTGAATTGAAGTGTCCTTATATTGGGTGATATGAATTGTAGATTTTGGATTTTATTTTGTTGCGTATTTCTATATAGCAGACCCTTGGATATATTGGAGGGCAATTGCAGATCTCTTGCATAAATCGGAGTGCAATAGCAATTCGCCATGTATGTTGGAAGGGAACAGCATACCCCTGCATATATTATCGTGGAATTTCATATATCTTTCTCCCCTTGCCCACATATTAGAGTGAAATAAAAGACTTCTTTATATTAGGACATAGCAGATCCCTTCCCCACATTTATTTGAAGAAAATAGCTGACCCCATATATATTGGAGACATGTAGCAGACCCTGTGTGTATTGGGGTAAGTAGCAAACCCCAATGTATATTGGAGGTGATGAGCAGATTTCTCATGTATATTGGAGGTGAGTAGCAAATGCCTGGTATATTGGAGGTAAATAGCAGACCTCCACTGATATTGGAGGTGGGACAGCAGGCACCCTCCCCGTATATTGAAGGGGAATAGCAGATCCGCTCTGTGTATGTTGGAGATGGATAACAGACCTAATGAATGTGTATATCGGAGGAGAATAACAGGTCCCTATATAAATTGGAGGGGTAAAGCAGACCCCATATTTATTTACAAAAAGAAAGGTACCTGGAAATTTATCATACCACAAATTGTTAGTGTAGTGATATATTTATGTATCCATTCGTAGAAGAAGCAGCAAAAAGAACAGAAAAACTTGACTGTCACACAGCAAATGGAGAGTACACTGAATTTCAGTGGGCAGGCTGGGATTTTGAGAATGAAGTAATTCTCCGGGTATATATAAAACATGCAGTTCTGAATCAAAGTAAAAAAAAATGTTTTCTTACTACAGAAGAAGCAAACAGAAGTCAGCAAAGCAGCGTCTGCAGACAGCACTACCGAGGGAAATCCTGGGGACACGTTTACCATTCTCTCCACTAAAAGCCTCTTTCTTGGACAAAAGGTACTGATACTTAGTAGCATGAATTGGCAGCATTCTTAGTGAAATTAGTCCTTCCTGCCTTCTTATTCGTATATTTAATAGGAATAGGCATGGAAAAGGTGTATTACGAAGTAGGTTAAACGCCTAAATACTGCTTCCCCTACAACATGCTACAGTTGTGTTTGTCATGCCAGTATATTGTTAAATCTCCAGTACACACTAAAACTGGGGCCATTTACAAAGAAAGTTAAGGAAATTTCTCTATTTCCAATTTCTTTTCCCACTTATTTTGTTGGTATATTTGGAATGCCATATAAATGTACGTCACTAATATTAGTTGTCAAAGGCCACTACTCCCATGAACTGTGGAAAACAGTTATGTTGTTAAGCATCACTTATAGCCCAAGAATGATCACTGTAGAGACTTGTAACTGAAGGAAATTGGCTGTTGATCTGCAGCTGATTTGAAAATGCCTAAACAGCAGTTGTACTGGTTAGGTCATTTTCACTCCCCTTCCTCTGGTTGTACATGTAGTGTACAGTATTTCAAAAGACAAGTGTTTACGTGAGAAAATCATTTTGTAAGAAAAAAATCTTCCATGAGAAACACTTCCTCTACCCCAGAAACTTTGAAAATTGCATTCTTCAAGCTTTTAATTATCTTAAGTAAGGCTGCGTCTGTTACTTGACCCTGTGAGGCTGCGTCTGTTACTTGACCCTGTGAGGCTGCGTCTGTTACTTGACCCTGTGAGGCTGCGTCTGTTACTTGACCCTCTGAAATTGATACCGAACCTTATTTCAAAGTTTCTTAAACATAATTGGCAGATTATTGTGACAGAATCACAATAGCTATTATGCCATCAATAATAGTAATTAAGTGATCTCATGCCTTTAAACAGAAAAACCCAACTTAGGCCAGACTTATTAAGGCCATTTGCCATTTTTCTTCCTCTCCCTAAACAATTATTGATATTTTTTTTCCCTGTCTAAATTATATGGGGTGGGAGTGATACACAGATATCAATAGTAATTGCCACCTCAAAATAGGAGGAAAACCCTTGTTAATGTTTAGGTGGGTGGAGGTATTGACTGCATCATGTTCAGTAAGACTGAAATATTTAATTGTAAACAAATGGCAACAGTCAGAGTCTGGTCGATACTTTTCATTAGTACAGAGTTGAAAGATCTTCCAAAAGAAGCTTTGTTTTATTACACTTGGGGAAATTAATTGCTCTGGTTGCTATGGGTACCAACATTGTATGCCTGTTCTTTTTGAATGCAATTATATATCACTACACTTAGCAACCAGAGCAATTCTTCCCCAAAGTTACTAAGCGACAGCATTGTTTCTACTGATGATGGCTGAGGCTGTTCTGACATTTCAGAAATACTCCCTACTCCCCCTTTCCTGGCATGTTTACATGCTCTCATAGAACTATCCAGCACAGTAAAAGACCTTGTGGCTCATTGTGTCTGTGATGGCTCTTTGCTGGAGCAATCCAAAACTAGTCCCACTGCCCTGCTTTCTTTCCATAGCCCTGTATCTTCCTCTGTTTAAAATATTTATTCAGTTTTCCCTTTGGCAAAACAATCTGCGCTCCAATATCCTCCTAAATAAAAAGATTTCTCCTAGTGGTATCACTCTTGTCTGAGCGAGAAGGTCATGGGTTCAAGCCCCACTCCAGAGGCTTGAGAACACAAGCTAGATGGACACTTCAGTGCAGTGCTGAAGAAGTGCTGCACTGTCTTTTGAATGAATCGCTAAACTGAGGCCCTGTCTGTAAGTGGACGTAAAAGATGCCATAGCACTACGTAAAGAAGAGCAGGGGATTTTAGCTGAGACACCGGGAGAACTACCCTGCTCTGTTTCAAATAGTGCTATGGCTTTACATCTACTATTCCTCACATGTTCCTCAACCAACATTACCAAAACAGATAATCTGTTCATTTGTCTCATTGCTGTTTGAGGGACCTTGCCATCTGCAAATTGGCTACCTGTTTCCCTACGTTCAGAAGAATAATTGGCTGTGAAGCGCTTGGGATGTCCTGAGGTCGTTAAAGGTGCTATATAAATGCAAGTTCTTCCTTCTTTCTAACCCCTCTCCTCACTTTTTTAGTGACAATTTTAAATTGATGACTCCTCACTACTGACTCTCCAACCAGAGACCATAGTCTTCAATCTTTCAATTTTTAAAAACATCAATTAAATCTCCTCCTATCCTTTTCCACTTCAGTAGAAATAGTTCTAGTAATCTCGGATCTTTCTTCCGCACAATAGCTTCTCATCCCTGGTGTCATTCTGGTGAATCACTCATGCAGGGACCTAATAATAAAGCATTGAGCCATTGGAGATAGCACTGGGGGCCTGTTTTTTGACCTAGGAATTGTTACTCTCAAATGGAATTAGAGTTTTTACTACTGATCAGTTAAGCATATTGCAGTGAATTGAATTGGTTCTGTTAAATTTTTTAAATCATATTTCAATTTTGTTGGACTCTTCAAAAAGGCTTTAGTGAATTAGTAAAATGTATTTAGATACCAAGGGGATGAATTTTCACGGGAGTTCTCCTGTTCATTCACTGTAACTTCGGTGGAAGAGCCGCAGAAGCCCCGGAAAAACGGTGCATCTATTTTTCTGGAGTTTCCGTGGCGCTCCCACCAAAGTTATGGCAGATGAGTGGGGTGACCCCATGGAATTTCAGCCACTGAAATATTGAGGTCCAGTACTGGTCAAGGCTCAGCTGTCTTAAAAGCTGCCTGATCCCTCAATGATTCTCTGGTAAACATTTGTAAAAATATTTTTTCACTAATCACTTTTTGAAATGATTAGCGAAAAAGGTCTCTGTGGAGACCTTATTCCTCCACTTCAGCTGTTTCTGTCAGAACAGTTCTGACGAAAGGTCTTCGACCTGAAAGGTTAACTCTGTTTCTTTCTCCACAGATGCTGCCTCACTTGCTGAGCTTTTCCAGCATTTTCTGTTTCTACTTTATAATCACCTCTGTTCTAACAAAAACGGTCCCAATTTGTCAAGTCTTTTTTTGTATTTCTAGTCCCTCATACCAAACAGCACCTTAGTGCATCTGCGCTGTCTGCTCTTTATTGCCTCAATATCTCTCCTATAGTGTGGAGTCTAAAACCGCACACAGTACTCCAACTGTGGTCTTACTAAGGTTTTAAATAGATTCACCATTACATCTTGACTTTTACATTCTATATCTCTTGCCATAAAACCCAGAATTCCATTAGCATTTTTATGGCCTTATCCACTTGCTGGTTTTAAGGTCTTGAGAACCTGAACCCCAAGTTCCTCTGCTCTTCCACATCACCCAACCTATTCCCATTCAAAGTTCAACTTTACGCTTACTGACATTGAATTCCATCTGCCACATTTTGGCCATTCCACCATCTTATTAATATCCCCCTTGCAGCTTCCTTTGGTCCTCAGAATTATTTACCGTGCCTTTTTTTAGTATTAGAATCATAGAAAGGTTACAGCATGGAAGGAGGCCTTTCGGCCCGTCGAGTCCGTGCCAGCTCTACGCAAGAGCAATCCAGTGAGTCCCACTCCCCCCCTATCCCTGTAGCCCTGCAATTTTTTTCCTTTCAAGTACATATCCAATTCTCTTTTGAAAGCCATGATTGAATCTGCCTCCACCACCCCCTCGGGCAGTGCATTCCAGATCCTAACCACTCGCTGTGTAAAAAAGTTTTTCCTCATGTCATCTTTGGTTCTTTTGCCAATCACCTTAAATCTATGTCCTCTGGATCTTGATCCTTCTTCCAATGGGAACAGTTTCTCTCTATCTAGACCTTCCATGATTTTGAATACCTCGATCAAATCTCCTCGCAACCTTCTCTGTTCCAAGGAGCACAACCCCAGCTTCTCCATCATCTGCAAATTTGAACACCAATCCCTCTAATCCTATATCTAAATAATTGATGTAACACAGTGAACAGAAGTGGTCCCAGAACAGAATCTTGTACGATACTGTTACCTGACCACTCTAAGAAATGCTCTTAACCGCTAATCTCTGTATCTTCCCATCTAACCATTTTTTAATCCGATTTGCTACCCTTCTCTTAATTCCATACCCCTTAATCTTCTCCACTAGAATCCTACATGGTAATGGTATCCATTGTAAAAAAAAAAAAATTCACTCCTCCCATGTAGTTCAACTAAAAATGAAGGAAAGAAAATTGTTTGGGCAGATTTATTTTTTAACAACAAACAGCAAATGATTTCAATCTTTAGCACTGGACAGGAGAGTTAATTGCATTTCAATTACAATAATTACTGCAGATGTATAGTGAAGGGTTTACTGAAGTAAAAAAACAATTAAGAGGACTGAGACTTTGAAAAGGTATTGATTTGACAGCTGCTTATATAACACCTGTCACTGCACCTTTTGTAAATTACTGAGATATGCTGCTTGGTTAGCTACTGCACAGTGGGTGCATTAGTTCTCCCATTGGCACAAACCTAGGTTTTTCGAACATACAGCTGAAGGTAGTCCATTCATTTTAATAAGTTACCATCGGTGCTAGTATTGAAAAACCTAGACTTCCCATCTTCAATTCTATAAAATGCTTCGGGAGCAGTGTCCATTTCTTAAAAAAAAAAAAATTTTTTTTTTATTCTCTCTTTTTAAGTGTGTGAACCTTCTTTTCTCCCAGGCCATGTGGCTGAGAAATTGGGCAGGCAACCTACTCCTGGTCCCCAGAAGTGCCTCTCTGCACCAAAGCTAAGAGGCTCCAGCGAATGCTCTGCTGAGCATTTTCTCTTATTTCCCTCCTACTGTGGTCAGAGGATAAGTGGGGAGTATTAAAATACCCTCCATGAATATATGAGTAATAGCACTGCTCCCATGTTCTTCTTTGTACATCAAATTTTTCCTCTAGTTTTTCTGATTGGCACACCAATATGACTGCACCAAGACAACATAAACATAACAAGGAAATTGTTTCTATAGCATTCCATGTTTTAACTCGTGCATACACAATTTTATATTTATTACTTAATCCTGCCTCAAGTTGCTTCTCCTTTCCCAGTCCTTTGCTCCTTGTTGTTTTTCTTTTACATCTCTGTTTTTCTGTGTTCCTTTTCTGTCTCTTCTGCAGTTTCCTCCTTTGCTGCCTACACACCTTGCTTCCCACAATTATTTTTATATGCAATGTCCTCCTTTCTCTCTCCATGCCTCTTACATAACTCCTGTCTGACTGTTTTGGCTGGTTTTTGTCCTGCCTCCATAAACAACTCTTCTGTTCTCACTATAAGGGATAGGTTTTGTATGGCAGCGAAGGCTAAGATTGCCCCACTTCCTATTGGCTTTCACTGACTCTCCTAATGAGAACAGGAGCAGACACTCCTGGAGGTAGATGATATGGAAGAGGATCGTAGAGTTGAAAGATAACACAAGGGCAGATTGAGGTGGAAAATCAAGGAGGGGGGGCCATACTTAATGGTCAGCATAAGGATGCAAAATATGATAATTGTTCTGTAAAACTGCAATAATCGTCCAATGTTAGACAATGATGCACCCTTGGGTACCTTACCACAGCAGCGCAGCTGAGATCAGGATTTCAGGGAAGGGGGGCATCAAGCCACAAACCGCCCCTCCATAACAGCCATGAGTTGGGCATCCTTACATGCTGCACACTGTGCTGTTTTGAGTTGATGCATTCAGACTAAGTTCCTTTTCCCCAAGACTACTCCATCATAACCAAACTTGCCACTTTCAAAAATAACTCACAATTTAAGGGAATTTTAAAATTTTACTGTAGGATACCTATAAATTGAGTAGAATGCCTACCTATCGAGTAGAATAGGCCTATACTCTCTGGAGTTTAGAAGAATGAGAGGTGATCTCATTGAAACATACAAGATTCTGAGGGGGCTTGACAGGGTAGATGCTGAGAGGTTGTTTCCCATGGCTGGAGAGTCTAGAACTAGGGAGCATTGTCTCAGGATAAGAGGTCGGCCATTTAAGACTGAGATGATGAGGAATTTCTTAACTCAGAATTGTGAATCTTTGGAATTCTCTACCCCAGAGGGCAGTGGATGCTGAGTCGTTGAATATGTTCAAGACTGAGATCGATAGATTTTTGGACTCAAGGGGAAGCAAGGAAAATGGGATAGGGCAGGAAAGTGGAGTTGAGGCCGAAGATCAGCCACGATCTTATTGAATGGCAGAGCAGGCTCGAGGGGCCGTATGGCCTACTCCTGCTCCTATTTCTTATGTTCTAAAATTGCTATACAGCAAATAGTGAAGACTTGCAAAGGCTGAAGATGACTGGGAAGCGCAGAATGAAATCCTTGAAAAAGGCTATAGATTTCTATGTCGTACAGACCAGGTTCAAAACATGGTCTGTGCTGAATTAGCAAACCTCACTACCCAGAGCAATGGTGGTAGTGCTACAATTTGGTGGAGCATCCTAGGTTGGGGAAGGGAAACACATCCAGCGTCCCTGCTTCTGATCACTAAACAATGATACCTACTCAAAGTGCATTTGAGCGGATTGGGCTTGGCTGTGATGTCCTCCACAGTCAAATTGCCTGCTGGCACTGGTGTTGGAGCTTACCCATGAAAAATAGCCACTTGGTCAAGCTACAGGAGGGCAAACCACCACTTATGGAATTGTACCACAGGGCAGGAGTAAATGTCTTCAGGAATGGAGGGTAAGGGAGAAAATTGGAGAGAGATTAAATTAAAAAGACTGTTTTTGTTTCATAATGAATGTTCTGTGTTTCCACAGAGCTTACTGTCCTTTATCCTCTGCTTCTGTGATTTGTTTTCCCCCCTTTGTTTTCCCCTTCTACCCTGTTACTTTTGTATCAATGCTTTTCCTTGCAGCTACACCTCATTCACAGTGAACTCAGTAACATAGCAAGCTTCGAGGTGGAGGCCATTATCAATCCTACCAGTGCTGACATTGAGCTAAAAGATGACCTAGGTAAATGAAATGTGACTTTGCAGGTAACGTTGGCTGGGAGCATTATGGAATTTAAAATGCATATTAGATCTGGGTGCTGAATGTGACGGTAATTGTTATTTAGTCCTCACTGGGAGATTTTTAAATGTTAACAGTGAGTACTTTTCCATAATTCAACCCAGTTCACCGTTACCTGTCCTTGTGGGTGGGCTGCACCATGCTTTGAAAAATCCTTCCCATGTGCAAAGCAAAGTATTTCAAAACATTAACAAATGTCTTTTCAAAATGTGCAATTAGTGGAAACGTTCCTTAAGTACTGCTGCCCTACAACATTAAAGAGATACTGGCTTCACCAAAAAGTGTTTGGCTAACCTTTTTGCTTTCGAGACATAGAACAGGCTTATGCCTTTTTCACCATGATGCCATCATATGCTACTGCTTTAGCTATGAGTTCCAACATGAGTTTTGTTGTCGTTGTCATATCTGTGTTTGTAAAGAAATGAATACAAAGGTTTTGCAAAACACTTTTTCATGAAGACAAAAAACCCCTTTTAAAATAATCCTCAAAATGTAAGCATGACAGATTAACAAAGTAACACAAAAAGCACGCATCATTTGTAATGGTATTTTTGCAAACCAAATTTTGGTTTGGTCACTGCCCTATATATCCAGAACCCTATGTTTGCCTCCATTGTTTGACTAGGATAAAAGAAAAAAGTAACTTTGCTTGACCTGGGGTGTAAGGATCTTTGAAAAATGGTTTACAGGATTTAGAAATAAAACTTTGTGATAATGTGTTGATAATGGGTAGGAACAGGGGAAGCAGATCCAGACTTTGAGACCAATGTTGGGACTGACTCAATTTGAAGGTCATTTCAGCTGATCATCAGGTTAAGTTTTCAGTCAGAAATGTCTCTGATTTGCTTGCCCTATACAGATTGAAATAATTGCTGTTGTTTGCAGGGGACCGTTTTGAAAGACTGCTGATGTTCCAGTCTGTCAGTTTTCTTTCTAGCATGGTTGATGTTCTGTATGTTTGTTTGCCTGTTATAGTTACAAGTTGTGCAGGCTGACATTGCAACAATTGACAGTGATGCTGTCGTTCACCCTACGAACTCCGACCTCTACACTGGTGGGGAAGTAGGTAATGAAACCTTCTGTGCAATGAGTGCATGTCAATCAGCGGCAAACTCCGTTCTGCTTGGCTATTTAGATTGGTACTTCCTGCTTCCAGCAACTTGTTGGGTTTAGCTGATTGAAATGACTAGTGTGGTCCCACAAGTTTTTTAATTTTTAATAGTAAATTCCCTTCTCTTTTTGGTGCTGATCGGATTGTTATTGAGTGGTGGAAAATGTCTGCTCACCTCCAGAATCTGGGTTTCAATTCAGCTTAGGCTGATGGAATGAAAATCTCCCCTTTCTGCTGGCTCTAAAAGCCTAGCAGGAAATGATTTTGGCCAGTTTTGACTCATTTACCAATGGGTATGAGCCATTGTGCAAAACTACCTAGAATTCCAGATTACTTATTTGCTACTTTTAAGTATACCATTGTTTTGCTTCATTTTGATATTGGAATGCCGCATTTAAATTAGACTAATGAATCTTATTGGAAGCAGACATCGAGTTTCCTGTTCTACGATTGTATTGCTGGAAGGATGAAATGACATACCAACTGAATCAAAAACTAACATTCTTTTAAATTTTTAAATTATGTACTGGTAAAGATACTATTTGATAATTGTTTCCACTGAGGTACTAGGCCCCAGAAGAAGCCCAGATGGCATCTTTACTGTAATTGCACTGAGTGGATGTGATTTGTAGCAGGCAGCATAGCTAATGGTGCATAGTGACCATAGCAAAAAAAAAATGTTTTAAATCATGTTTGAAATGTAATCCTTCTGCTGGATGTACTTATTTATTTTTGTGCTCATCAAAGTGAGATGTCAGTGCTGGAAAAGGAACACTTACACATTTTGCACACATTCTCTGCATCAAACACTTCTAGGTCAGATATAGCGTGGGTTAAATATAGAGTATCTACCCTGCTCGAGTTATGCACTTTCACCCTAACCTCAGAAGAGCATCCTTTCTACACCAACGTATTGTTTCCACTTTCCACATCTAACCTTGCGGCCTCTCTGTATGAGAGTGCTAATTTACTGCCAGCTTGTGGAATAAAAGTTTTTTGTGCTGTGAGCACGCGCTCCTAGGAACTTAAAAAAAAATTGTGGGCGATGCTGGCAAGGCATACATTGCACATCCCTAGAAAATGTGGTGGGGGGCCTTCTTGAACCGCTACCGTCCTTGTGGTGATGGCATTCCCACAGTGGTGTTGGGGAGGACTTCCAGGACTTTGATCTAGAGACAATGAAGGAACAGCAATATATCAGGATGGTGTATGACTTATAGGTGATGGTGTTCTGTTGGCGTCACTGCTCTTGTCCTTCGAGGTTGCAGGGTTGGGAGGTGTGGTCAAAGTAAGCTTGGTGAGTTTCTGCAGTGCATCTTCTAGATTATACGTACTGCAGCCACATTCTGCTAGTGGTTGAGGGGGTAGATATTTAATCCCGAGCGGGGTGCCAATAAAATGGCCTGTTTTATCCTGGATGGTGTTGAACTTCTTGAGTCTTGTTGTGGCTGCACCTATCCAGGCAAGTGATAAGTACTCTGTCACATTCCTGATTTAAATTTTGTAGATGGTAGAGTGGGTTTGAAGGATCAGGAGGTGAGCCACTTGTCACAGAGTATCCAGCCTCTGCCCTGCTTTTATAGTCACAGTGTTGATATAACTGGTCAGTGGGGACCTCCAAGATGTTGACAATGGGGGTGCTATTGAAGGTCATGGGAAGGTGGTTGGGATTTTTTTTGGAGATGGTCTTTGTTTGGCACTTGTGTGGTGCAAATGTTACCTGCCACTTGTCATTCTGCTGTAGACTGGGATAGGTTGCTTCAGTACTGAAGGAGTTGTGAATGAAGCTGAATACTGAAATCATCAATGAACAGCTCCACTCCTGACCTTACGCTGGAGGGAACGTCATTGATGAAATAGCTGAAGATGGTAGGGCCAAGGATGCTGCCTTGAGGAACTTTTGCAGAGATGTCCTGTGACTGTGATGACTGGCCTCTGACAACAACCTCCATCTCCCTGTGTATCAGGTACGACTCTAACCACTGGAGGGTTTTCCCCTTTATCTCCATTAAACTGGATTTAGACTGGCCAAATTTATTTCGTATAGGACCTTTAATAGCTGGCAGAGATTCTGGGTTGGATTCTCTCTTGGCTTTCAGAAGTGTATGAACAACATTTCTTTTTCTGCAATTGTCTCTTTTCCACTTCTGAAGCTGGTGGCTTATGTTCACGATATAGTTCCATGGGAACTGGCAGCTCTCCAGGATATTGTCTAAGTGGCAATTTTCATGTTTAAGTCTCATATAACGAATGTTGGCAGACCACTTGACCGTGAAGAAATTACATCTGGGCCCAAAGCCGTTCTCGCCAGCTGTTCACACCTGTACACTTTTCAACATGGACTCTTTGAATAATGATCAGGAGACAGAATCCTGTCTCAGTTTCCCCCACCCTCAGAAGCAGAATGGTTTTGGAATTGTACAGAATCCCTGTTCTGAAAGAATCTGTCGAATTTTTCTGTCAAACGTTGTTCCACCTATCCATCAGGGATTATGTAGAGACATTCCAGTGACACATTTGGTGCATTCCTTTTGTGTGCCATCTTAATGAGCTTATTCATTTCCCGGAAGGGGAAAGAGGGATTACTGCGTTGCCGATCAAGAAGGAAACCATGGAAGAATAAAATAAAGTGATGGTCTGTGCAAACGTCAAGTGACCAGAAATTTTTATTGAATTGGAATTTTTCCTGAAACAGACAACTCATCCCTTTTGCTCCTTTAAAAAAATATATATAAAATTTAACTCTGAGATTTTTTTTCCTCCGATGTATTCTTTCCCTCCTCCCTTCTACGCATGTGCCTGGCATTTCCCCACAGCTACACAAAAATGATCAGAAATTTAGCACGTGAAGAATTATGTTTATGATCTCGAATGCTACCACTCCTTGGCAGAGCAAGTTGGGACCTCAGTATATTGTGCCACTTCTTACATTTTAAAGTACTTGCAATATAGAACTTGCACTGGAAGGATCTCCTAAACTCATTGGAAATCACAATGTAATTTCTTTTTTTTAATCCACAATCACAATTAGAATTTTTGATCACGCTGCCTTCAGAGAACTCCGCAAGCACAGATAGTCGGGGGAGGGGGTGCTGAAACTCCTATACCAGCATTGCAGAACCACAAATATTTTTAAAATAAGGTCCTGTACATATAAGCAGAAGGTCATTTGGTAAGACATCTCATTAAAAGGAAATTCCTATTTAATTTGACAAATGTACTCATTAAATGTGGTCACACTGCAAAACTGTGTTTGTAATTCTGGTATTTGCTTTCTCCATTACTCACAGAAAAGCAAATACCACTGAACTTCTGAGCACCTCAGACATATTCCTAATAACTGCATAGGGCCCATGGTGATACATCTTTTAATACCATTCGTTTCTTTCCCAGTGAAAAATATTTTCAATGATTTTTTCTATTAAAGCTTGTAGCTTTTTAAAAGTTTCAATTATTCCAAATGTAAATATTTTTGGCTTAATGGAAGATAACGCTTTGTTACATTATGAAGTGCTCAGAGGGTTACTGTCAGCACTTAGTAAAAATGAGCTAGTGGCTGTGCTTTGCTATTTGAGATGCTGCATATTATAATTAAAGTAAATCCCAATGAATGTTAGAAAGTTTGAATTATATTAGCAAATGAGTTCCTTATTAAAACTCAATGAAAAGATTCTGAATCTGCTACTGGTGTTGCACCATCCTCATCATAGCGATCTCCTGTGTATGCTGCTCACTGGATGATGCCACTAACTGAACGGATGGAACACAATTAAGAATCAGCTTGTGAGATCATCACTGGGACTGTCCATTTACAGTCCATTACAAATGCAATAAAATTAAAAATGTATTCCATATTTGCAAATTTGTGAGGGGGGTTTGTTACTAGTCTAAATTTTAAAAGTTTCCAACCAATAGGTTAGAGAGCAACAGCTTTGAATTTGTTTTGGCTGCTGCTTGTGGAATAAACTCCATCGAATATTGAGATTTGTTGTGATGAGTGTGGAACTTGAATGGTGGTTATATTTTACACCAGGGTTGTCATGATTTGCTTGCAACGTTACAATGGATTTTGAAGAATTCTGATGTTTTCTCATTCTTCCATATTCAGTCTGCTGTTTTATTGTAATAGCCCATTGCAGTAGGTCATATTCCACTGAGGTGAAATTAATTTGATATTGAACCTCAATCCCATAATTCTCATAGCACCATGTCCCAGAGATAGGATGCAAATCTGCCTGTCCTACTGCTAAACACAAGGCAGATTTGAATCGCCATGGCTTGTACTGCTTTGCAGCATATGGTTTGGGTTTCAGCTGCTATGTGATCAGAGTAAGCTACAACCCATCTTAATGTAGCAATGCCAAATATTAACTGAAGTACCCAACAGGCAACTGCTGGGTTGATGATGTGTGTTTCAATCATCATCCAGTTCACACTCCGACCTGTAGTCTCCCACCGATGCAGGTCTTGTTGGTCAGAGGCTGCTTTAAGCCACTTTCGAGCTACCATTGTATCTAGATAGCATGCATCACTTAAGTAAGAGTTACCATAAAAGCCAGAGTTGGTTGTTCAATACATTAAAGATAGGTCTAAGTTATAATCTACCAATAAGGTTAATAAGTACATACATTTAGTAAGCCAAATGCATATATCACTCAGTACAACTATCCCCACAGCTCAATTTTCAAATTTTTTTCTGCTTTTTTGGGTGTTAGTTTTAATAGTCTTAGCATTTAGGGAGGGTCATATTGTAAACTCCATTTGCTGCAAATGTTCCCAGATTGCAACAAAGTAAATTTGGCCTTTATTGCAAGGGGATTGGAGTACAAGAGTAAGGAAGTCTTATTACAATTGTACAGGGCTTTGGTGAGACCTCACCTGGAGCACTGTGTACAGTTTTGGTCTCCTTATCTAAGGAAGGATATACTTGCCTTAGAGGCGGTGCAACAGAGGTTCACAAGATTAATTCCTTGGATGAGAGGGTTGTCCTATGAGGAGAGATTGAGTAGAATGGGCCTATATGCTCTGGAGTTTAGAAGAATGAGAGGTGATCTCATTGAAACATATCAGATTCTGAGGGGGCTTGACAGGGTAGATGCTCAGAGGTTGTTTCCCCTGATTGGGGAGTCTAGAATTAGAGGGCATAGTCGCAGGATAAGGGGTTGGCCATTTAAGACTGAGATGAGGAGGAATTTCTTCACTCAGAGGGTTGTGAATCTTTGGAATTCTCTACCCCAGAGGGCTGTGGTTGCTGAGTCATTGAGTATATTCAAGGCTGAGATCGATAGATTTTTGGACTCTAGGGGAATCAAGGGATAGGGGGATCGGACAAGAAAGTGGAGTTCAGGTTGAAGATCAGCCATGATCTGATTGAATGGCGGAGCAGGCTCGAGGGGCCGTATGGCCTACTCCTGCTCCTATCTCTTATGTTCTTATGTTAATAAAAGGGAGCATAATAACACAAAATGTTTGTGGTTGCATTTGTGATGGATTCTCCACCAGTAAAATCCAGGGCTATATTCAGTAAATTCCAGGTCTCCAGGATTATCCTGGAAAGCAAAGATAACCTCCAGCTCCTTTTCTCCACTACCAACTGTCTCCTTAAGCCCCTCTCTCCTACCCCGTCCACCCTCACCTCCAACAACAAGTGCAAGGAACTCATAGACTTCTTTGTCACTATGATTGGGACCATTTGTTCAGCTGGGTCTGCAGCATTTCCTCCCATCCCCTTGCCCACCAAGCCAAACCTTCCCCAAACCTTCTCCTGCTGCCCTAGACTTGAACCCACATCTTTTTGTTAATTCTCTCCTATCTCCCCCGAGCATATCTTTTGTCTGAGACCCACTTCCTGCTCTCTCAACCCCATTCCCACTAAACTTCCCTTCCTGTCCCCCATGCTCCCTGACAATGTAATATTCCCTCTCCTGAGGTACTGATCCCCTCCCTTTCAAAATCATAGTAATCAGTCCCTCCTCAAAAAACCCACCCTCGCCCCCAATATCCTTGCAAACAACCGCCCCACCTCCAATCTCCCTCTCAAGTCCATGAACATGTTGTCGCCTCCTAAATCTATGCCCATCTCTCCCACAACACCATGTTTGAATCTCTCCAATCATGTTTCTACCCCTGCCATAGCACTGAAATGGCCCTATCAAAGTCACAAATGACATCGTCTGTGACTGCGACCACGATCCCTCTTCATTCTTCTCCAACTCCCTGCAGCTGTTGACATGGTCAACTACACCATCCTCCTCCAATGCTTCTCCTCCACTGTCCAGTTCAGTGGGACTGCCCTCGCTTGGTTCCACAATCACCTATCTGACTGTAGCCAGAGCATCTCCAGCAATGAGCCCTCTTCCCGCCCCAGCACCGTTGCCTCTGGATCCCCCCCAAGGATCTATCCTTGACCTTCTCTTCATCTATATGCTGCCTCTTACCAACATCCTCTGAAGACATGGGGCCAGCTTCCACATGTACGCGGACAACATCCTGCTCTACTTCTCCACCACTTCTCAAAGCCTCCACTGCTTCTGTGTTGTCAGACCGTTTGTCCAATATCCAGTCCTGGATGAGCCACAGTTTTTTCTGGTAAAACATTGGGAAGACCGAAGCCATCGTCTTTGACCACTCACCATAATCTCCATACCCTTGCCACCAATTCCAATTCCATTCCCCTTCCAGGCCACTGTCTCAGGTTGAACCAGACTGTTCATAACTTTGGCATCCCATTTCACCCAGAGCTAAACTTCCGACCCCATATCCTCTCCACTACATAGACCATCTAATTCCACCCTTCTGCACCTCTGCCTCAGCCCATCTGCTGCCAAAACCCTCATACATTCCTTTGTCATATCCAAACTCATATTCCAATGCTCTCCTGACTGGCCTCCCATTTCTACCCTTCATGAACTTCAGCTCATCTAAAACTCTGCTGGATCCATATCTTATCCCTCACCAAGCCCACTCACCCATCACTCTTGTGCTCACTGACCTACATTGGTTTCTGGTCCCCCCAATGCCTCAAATTTAAAATTCTTATTCTCATTTTCAGATCCTTTCATGGACACACCCCTTCCCTATCTTTGTAACTTTCTCCAGCCCTACAACCCTCTGAGAACTCTGCACTCCAACTCTGGTCCCTTGTGTACTCCCTTTGCCTCACCTTTGGCAACCATGCCTTCAGCGACTAGGCCCTAAACTCTGGAATCTCCTCCCTAAAACTCTCTGATTCTCCACCTTCCACTCCTCCTTTAAGACCCTCCTTAAAACCCATCTCTTTGACCTAGCTTTAAGCCACCCTTCCTAATAGCTCCTGTGGCTTGGTGTCAATTTTTGTCTGATTACACTTCTGTGAAGTGCCTTGGGATATTTTTCTATATTAAAGGTGCTTTGTTCATACAAGTTGCTGTTGTACACTATCAAAAAAAAAATAACAAACTCCAACTGAAGCTCTCCTAATGCACCTTCTTATTCAAAACTTTTATTTAAATTCTGTGTTTAGTTGTACAGTTTGCAGTTACTTCAACATAAATTGAGTGTGGTGTAGCAAATGATACAGTACTTGGTGCTCTTCTGAGGTTGGAATTCAGGCACATTGTTGGGATATTGTAGAGAAAGCTTTACTCTATATCAAACCCATGCTGTACTTGGCTTGGGAGTGCTTGATACCAGCACTAGGTGACATAGTGGATAGCTGTTCCCCAATACTGACATCCCTGGCTTTAATAAGTACAAAAGTTCCCAATTTTATTTTGCAAAAGACAGTAAGGTTGGTTATCTGATGTAAAAGAAGACATGGGAGATAATTTTCAACTAATGCTGGAGCGTAAAATGGCTGTTATAGAAACCGCCCAATTTTCTTTTCCTTTCAATGGAAAGGAAAATTGTCTGGTTTCTATAACGGGCACCTGACCCACTGTGCCAGTTTTACGCTCCAGTGGAAAGTTAATATGACCCACCATGGACTTTTGAAGATTGAGCCTTTTGAGGGAGCAGCACAGTCAGTAACATCTGAATTGGCTTAGTGTAGAGTATCCTCTGCAGATTTCTCTACTGGGAGCAGCTTTCTATATAAAATGGTTGCTCATAAAAAGTTGATTAAATCCTGCAGATTGCAGTGAACTTATCTACTGCAACATTTCCTTGAGAATTTAAGAATATTTTTGTGAAGTTACTGAAATTTGAAGTTATTTTCAGTTCAATTTTAATTCAGACAAAATTAACTGACTAGGAATTAATTACCCACGTAGATCAGTTTGATACTGATGAGTTATAAATTGACATGAGCTAGAATTCTAGTTAAAGGGATACCATGATACTATGATGGGCTAATCTTGAATATTAATCTGTAAAATATACTGTTAATATCGTTTAAGAACTCTGTTATGTACAAGTTTAAAAAAAAATTGAATCTGAACTGCAAGAAATGCTGGTAGATGAGGATTGCAAATGGACGATCACGTGCTGAGCAGATGGTCAGTCACCACGGAATGAGTTGCTTTTTTTGCTTCCTCAATTTTTAAAAAATGACATACTGGGGTATTTTTTCTACAGATGAGTAATCAAGGATATCAATTGACCTGGAGTCGACCTTTAAAATCTATGATGTGACGTATTAATTTAAATATTTATTTTATATTATCCACTGGCTCCTCAGTGTAAGATACTTGATGCACCACAACTTCTGATGGAGTATATTTACGGCTTACTGTCTGATCAATTTGCATAAAATAAATCGACCTGTGACAAACCCTTACCGGCTTTCTAAAAGGTTCTCATTAGCTGAGAAACTCTAGAGCATATTGCTTTTCTTTCTCAAATCATTGCAACCCTTACGGTGCTCGACTATACAATGTTTGCTCTTGTGTTTCTGCTCCAATACCACTGAAGTAAATTCTAATGTCAACTTTTAGGAAATGCTTTGGAAAAGAAGGGCGGCAAGGAGTTTACAGAGGCTGTTAACGATCTACGCAAGAAGAATGGTCCCTTGGACACAGCAGGAGGTACAATCACTTGAATGCTCTTTGTAGGAGAGGCACAAAGAAAAGTACATTTCTTTATGCATATTTTTAAAAATTTACAAATAGAGTAAAAATACACTATGTATAATGAATGCACCATTGCTACCTGGTATACCCAAGGCATAAAAAGCTCGACTCAACAGTGATGGGTGGCCTATTTTGTGAAGATGATGATAACGGAAATCTCAAGGGTTATAATCTCTGGATTATTACCTGAACCATGTGCAAATTGGCGTAGGGATAAGCAGATTAGGGAGATGAACACGTGGTTGAAGAAGTGGTGTGGGAAAGAGGGGTTTCATTTAATGGGACACTGGCACCAGTACTGGGACAAGAAAGAACTGTACAGTTGGGACGGGCTCCACCTGAACCGGGCTGGGACCAGAGTCCTAGCAGAAAGGATAAATAGGGTGGTCACAAGGACTTTAAACTAGTAAATGGGCGGGGTGGGGTGGGGGGAGGGCATGGAGAAAGAGGGCTCAGGTGGAAAAAGTGGTATAAATAATAATTTTAAAACAAATGAAAAGGAAGATGGCAGAGTGATAGTCAGAAATTATGCTTTGGGCACTACAGGTAAAGGGAAAACTAAATGGTATAAAGTAATTAAATCAGGAGAGAGGAATAAGAAATGTGTAAGAAAAACAACATTAGAACAGAAGGACAGGTTAGGGTGTGTGGCCCAAATAAGTGTTTATACAAACACAGGGAGTATAAGGAACAAATTGAATGAATTTGCAGGCGCAAATTCAACTGAGAGGGTACGACATGGTAACCATTACTGAGACATGGCTGCAAGACAGTCAGGACTGGGAACTGAATATACCAGGTTATAAGGTCCATAGGAAGGTTGGGAAACTGGTAGAGAGGGGAAGGAGTAGCCTTAATGATTAAGGATGAAATTACTTCAATGATAAGAGTGGATATAACAAGAGGTAAGCAGACAGTGGAGACTTTGAGTAGAATTAAGAAAGAGAAAAGGATTTAAGTCTGTAGTGGGAGTTTTGTATAGGCCCCCTTGCGAAGTGGCAGAATGTATAAATGCAGAGATTAGACAAGCATGTAGCAAAGGCAGAGTGGTTTTAATGGGGGAGTTTAACTTTCATATAGGTTGGGATAAGCAGATGAGCTCATGTCAGAAAGGTAGCAAATTTCTTGTGTGTTCAGGACAGCTTTCTGCAACAGTATGTCATAGAACCAACAAGGGGGCAGGCTATATTAGATTTAGTAATGAGTAAGGAGCCAGATTTAGTTAACAGCCTAATGATGTGTGAACATTTATCCAATAGCGATCATAATATGACCGAGTTCAATGTTGTGTTTGAAAGGGAAAAACCCGTATCAGCTACTAAGATTCTAAATTTAGGTAAGGCCGACTTCAACTGGATGAGACAGAGACTGTCCACAGTAAACTGGGCAAATCTGTTAATGGGTAAAACAACAGATGATCAGTGGGAGGTGTTCAAAAAATAATTTAACATGATACAGAACCAGTTGATACCCCTAAGGGCCAAGAGCTCTACTTGCCAAAAAAAACAGCCATGGATGACAAAAGAGGTAAGGGACAACATAAAATGAAAAGGAAAAGCATACAAATATGCAAAAAATAGCACAGATCCTGGCGACTGGGTAGAGATACAAAGAACAGAAAACGGTGACAAAACAGATAGTAAGAGCTATAAAAAGGAAGTATGAAAAGAAACTAGCAAGGGATATCAAAATCAACACATTTTTTACAATTATATTAAGAAAAAGGTGATCAAGAGTAATGTGAGCCCCTTAAAAACTGATGGTGATATTGTAAACGAAAATAAGGAAATGGTGGACATGTTAAATAATTACTTTGCATCAGTATTTACAGTAGAGGAAGAGGATAGCATGCTGGACACCCCAAGGAAACTAATTTTGAATCAGGAACGGGGACTCACCATAATTAACGTAAACAAATGAATAGTAATGAAGCAAATAATGGCACTTAGGAGTGACAAATCCCCAGGACCAGATGGTTTCCATCCCATGGTTTTAAAGGAATTAGATGAGAACATTGCAGATGCCCCAACTATAATCTTCCAAAGTTCTCTCGATTCAGGAACCGTTCCTTTAGATTGGAAAATTGCACATCTCACTCCACTATTTAAGAAAGGTGAGAGGGAAACCAGGGAATTATAGACCAGTTAGTGTAACATCTGTTGTTGGGAAATTACTGAAGTCTATAATTAAGGATAGAGTGACTGAGCACCTTGAAAATTTTCAGTTGATCAGAGGGAGCCAGCGTGGATTTGTAAAGGGTAGGTCATGCCTGAGGAACCTGATTGAATTTTTTGAAGAGGTGACTAAAGTAGTGGACAGGCGAATGTCTATGGATGTTGTTTATATGGACTTCTAGAAGACATTCGATAAAGTTCCTCACAAGAGACTGTTAGCTAAAGTCGAAGCTAATGGAATTGAGAGCAAATTATTGACCTGGTTAGGAAATTGGCTGAGTGGCAGGAGACGGAGAGTAGGCATAATGGGCATGTACACAAATTCTCCTTGGAACAGACACGATTGAGAGGAGATTTGATAGAGGTGTTCAAAATCATGAAGGGTCTAGACAGAGTGGATAGAGAGCAACTGTTCCCATTGACGGAAGGGTCAAGAACCAGAGGGCATAGATTTACGGTGATTGGCAAAACAACCAAAGGTGATATGAGGAAAAACATTTTTTACACAGCGAGTGGTTAGGATCTGGAATGCACAGCCGGAAGGAGTGGTGGAGGCAGATTCAATCATGGCCTTCAAAAGGGAACTAGATAAGTACTTGAAACAAAAAATGTGCAGGGCTACGGCGATGGGGCGGGGCAGTGGGACGAGCTCGATTGCTCTTGCATAGAGCCAGCACGGACTCGATGGGCCGAATGGCCTCCTTCTGTGCTGTAACCTTTTATGGTTCTATGATTTGATTAAGAGTATAGCATCTCTCTCTAAAAATATTCCATAATTCTTTTTTGCTAGCTGTGGTCAGTTCGGGCCATGGACTGCCAGCCAAATTTGTTATTCATTGCAATAGCCCAGGCTGGGGGTCAGACAAGTGTGAGGAGCTCCTGGAGAAAACCGTGAAGAACTGCCTGGCACTGGCAGATGAGAAGAAGCTGAAATCTATTGCCTTTCCATCAATCGGCAGTGGCAAGTATGGAACTTTACTGCACCCTGTATTATTTAAAAAGAGGAATTATTTTAAGTTGTACCAAGTTCGCAATAAGTGCTAAAGCTGTATCTATATATAAGATATTGCTGCATCTATATAGTGCTCCAGAACTAGTCGCGCCTCTAGCCAAACTGTTCCAGTACAGCTACAACTGGCATCTACCCGACAATGTGGAAAATTGCCCAGGTATGTCCTGTCCACAAAAAGCAGGACAAATCCAATCCGGCCAATTACCGCCCTATCAGTCTACTTTCAATCGTCGGCAAAGTGATGGAAGGTGTCGTCGACAATGCTATCAAGCAGCACTTACACACCAATAACCTGCTCACCGATGCTCAGTTTGGGTTCCGCCAGGACCACTCGGCTCCAGACCTCATTACAGCCTCGGTCCAAACACTGACAAAAGAGCTGAATTCCAGAGGTGAGGTGAGAGTGACTGCCCTTGACATCAAGGCAGCATTTGACTGAGTGTGGCACCAAGGAGCCCTAGTAAAATTGAAGTCAATGGGGATCGGGGAAAACTCTCCAGTGGTTGGAGTCATATCTAGCAAAAAGGAAGATGGTAGTGGTTGTTGGAGGCCGATCATCTCAGCCCCAGGACATTGCTGCAGGAGTTCCTCAAGGCAGTGTCCTAGGCCCAACCATCTTCAGCTGCTTCATCAATGACCTTCCCTCCATCGTGAGGTCAGAAATGGGGATATTCGCTGTTGATTGCACAATGTTCAGTTCCATTCGCAACCCCTCAGATAATGAAGCAGTCCGTGCCTGCATGCAGCAAGACCTGGACAACATCCAGGCTTGGGCTGATAAGTGGCAAGTAACTATCGCGCCAGACAAGTGCCAGGCAATGACCATCTCCAACAAGAGAGAGTCTAACCACCTCCTCTTGACATTCAACGGCATTACCATCACCAAATCTCCTACCATCAACATCTTGGGGGTCACCATTGACTAGAAACTTAACTGGACCAGCCACATATAGCCACAGTATTTAAGAGCAGGTCAGAGGCTGGGTATTCTGCGGCAATTGACTCACCTCCTGACTCCCCAAAGCCTTTCCACCATCTACAAGGCACAAGTCAGGAGTGTGATGGAATACTCTCCACTTGTCTGGATGAGTGAAGCTGCAACAACACTCAAGAAGCTCGACACCATCCAGGACAAAGCAGCCCGCTTCATTAGCACCCCATCCACCACCCTAAACATTTACTCCCTTCATCAACGGTGCACCATGGCTGCAGTGTGTACCATCCACAGGATGCACTGCAGCAACTTGCCAAGGCTTCTTCGACAGCACCTCCCAAACCCGCGACCTCTACCACCTAGAAGGACAAGAGCAGCAGGTACATGGGAACAACGCCACCTGCACGTTCCCTTCCAAGTCACACACCATCCTGCCTTGGAAGTATATCGCTGTTCCTTCATCGTCGCTGGGTCAAAATCCTGGAATTCCCGACCTAACAGCTCTGTGGGAGAACCTTCACCATACGGACTGCAGCGATTCAAGAAGGCGGCTCACCACCATCTTCTCAGGGGCAATTAAGGATGGGCAATAAAATGCTGGCCGTGCCAGCGACGCCCACATCCCATGAACGAATAAAAATAAGCGATGCCAAAATCTATATATCTATTTGTTATTGATATAATGAGAATGGTATGTGTGGATGCATTTCCTGTCCATCATGTCACAATTATAGGCAAATTTGTTCAAAACAAATTTCTTTCAACTTATTGACCCATGCGAATTTCTTCTAGCAATCTTCTTTGAATAAAAGAGAAAGAAAGTCAGTCATTTAAAATATTCTGGGAAACTCCCTCCCAACAGAAATACCTTATTAACCAGGAGTCAGAAGATCTGTAGCCTACGACTTAAAAAATAATCTTAACAATCGCACTGAAAAAAACAAAAAAGACAGCCAACATTACATCCCGGCTAATCACTTTGCAGCCTAAAGAACAAATAAACTCTGACTGACCTCATTCTGCTTAGTTCCTTCATCAATTGGACAGTGATTGAATTGAGGCTCTGTTTACTTAGCAACATTAGACCTTCTGGCCTTAAGGAACGCAACTTTACACTCAGATTTAGCATAACAGCAGATTAATACATTGTACATGACATGATATCATGTTTCTGTCTTTATAAAACAGCATATCCTCCGACATACTCTTGAATTATTCTTTATTCTGACCCCTGTACCTGCTTTGAGCAGGCCATTACACGGTGATTTCATTGCATTCAAATTAAATAGCACAGGTTTGCAGGTTCTATGCTGCAGTGCAATCCTCCACCTAATCTTTTTTCTACTAACCATTTACAGTCCAAGAATGAACTCTTTTTCCACCTCCAGCTCTTTATTGTCATATAGGTCTTATATATGCATCACCTGTAGCAGTGTAGGCAGGAAGTTACCTGCTCCAAGGCCTTAAATAATACCGCTGTTCAGCTGGCTGTCAGGAGATGCACAATGGTGACCATGAATAACATGCCTTCTGGTTTTTCCTCCCTATGATGAATAAATTGAGTCTAAGGAACTCAGCAGAGCAGGGAAGTTGGAACTGTATCCTTCCACTCCATGGTCCCATGCTTTTGTGCATCAAAGACATCAGTGTACCATAGCACTAAAACTTGTTTAAAAAATTGTATTCACAAGAATTTTTTTATGTACAGTACCATCCTTGTGTATTTGTATTATTCTGTAATTTCATAATATCAAGGAGGTGAAATTTGATTTTGGCAATAGCACAAAACGGGCGACAGCGAATCAGCAGTTCACTTTACACCCAATCCGATGGAAAAGAAAATTAGGCGGGGTGTAAACAGGCTGCCAATTCACTATCGCCAAAGTCAACTTTCACTCCCCAAGTTTGTTAAGTCACTGAATGCTGCACTGTAAGTGGAAAACTCTACTGTGAAACTGTGCCTTCATATCTTCTTACACTGGTTGGCCTGACACAAACTATGCCATGCCCTTTTGAAGCCCATATGGTAGAAAGCTAGACAGAAAAAAGGATGGAATATTTGATTTTTCCACAGTGTTTTACATACAGCGGATAGTTTCCTAGAGTTGGTTGATATTGATTGACACTTTTTAAAGAAGAGTAGATAAATATCCAGTAGGAATCATCAAAATTATGCATAGAAAGAGGGCCAATTAGCACACTGTGTCTGTGCTGGTATTAGCTCTTTAACAGGAGCTATCGATTCTAATCCCATTTCCCTGCCCTTTCCCCATATAATTTGCTATCCGTGCTTGGGACGTTTTACTACATTAAAGGCACTATATAAATGCATGTTGTTGTTTTCAAATATTTATCCAATCCTTTTTAAAATTATGTTAAAGTCTTTGCATTACACGCCACTTGCAGTAAAACATCCCTTGTTTTAATAACCCTCAGTGTAAAAATAATTCTTCTAGCTGCCCCCTTTGTTCTTTAATGATCATATTAAGTCCGTCTCCCCCCACCCCCCCCCCCCACCCATTATCAAGAAATGAGTAGATTTTTTTTCACGAGTTACCCTCTCAAAGCTTTTTGTAGTCTTCAAACCTCTATTAGATTCCCCCTTAACTTTCTCTGCTCTAATGGAAAAGGCCCAATTTCTCAAGTGTTCCTTTTTCATGGTTCTTAAATCCTTCCTATAATCGGTTGGCCAGAATTCTACACAATACTCTGACTGTAGTCAAACAAATGTATTGTACGTCACTTCCTTGTTTTCTATTCATTGCCTCTATGTATAAAACCCAGAACCCCACTTGCCTTTTTAAGGCCTTTGCTACTTCCATCTCCACCTTTTAAAATATCTACATATCTGTGCCCCTAAATCTCTCACTCTGTTAAGAATCTTTTTTGGTTACTACGGTCTCTTTGTGTAGCGGGGACGACTGTTAAGCAGGGGCCCTTGAGTATATCACTTAATTCCAGTGTGATTGGTGGGGTCCATTTAATTTAAATTTAATTTAAATCAATTAAAGGGTAAGTCATGGCAGGACAGCTCGGCCCCGTGGCATGCTCCTCCTGCTCTATGTGGGAAATCAGGGACACTTTCTGTGTCCCTGACGACCATGTGTGTGGGAAGTGTATCCAGCTGCAGCTACTGACAGACCGCATTGCGGCACTAGAGCTGCGGATGGATACATATTGGTGCATTTGCGATGCTGAGAACCACGTGGATAGCACGTTTAGCGAGTTGGTCACACCGCAGGTAAAGGGTGTACAGGCAGGAAGTGAATGGGTGACCACCAGGCAGAGTAAGAGGTGCATGCAGGTAGTGCAGGGATCCCCTGTGGCCATCACCCTCTCAAACAGATATACCACTTTAGATACTGTTGGGGGGGATGACTTATCAGGGGAAGGCAGCAGCAGCCAACTTCCTGGCACCATGTGTGGCTCTGCTGCACAGGCTGGGAGGAAAAAGAGTGGAAGAGCTATAGTGATAGGGGACTCAATTGTAAGGGGAATAGATATGCGTTTCTGTGGCCGCAACCGAGACTCCAGGATGGTGTGTTGCCTCCCTGGTGCAAGGGTCAAGGACGTCTAGGAGCGGCTACAGAACATTTTGGAGGGGGAGAGCGAACAGCCAGCTGTCGTGGTGCACATAGGCACCAATGATATAGGTAAAAAAGGGGATGAGGTCCTAAAAGCAGAGTATAGAGAGTTAGGAGGTAAATTTAAAAAATAGGACCTCAAAGGTAGTAATCTCAGGATTGCTACCAGTGCCACGTGCTAGTCAGAGTAGAAATAGGAGGATATTTCAAATGAATACGTGGCTGGAGGAGGGATTCAAATTCCTGGGACATTGGAACCGGTTCTGGGGGAGGTGGGACCAGTACAAACTGGACGGTCTGCACCTGGGCAGGGCTGGGACCGCTGTCCTAGGGGGAGTGTTTGCAAGTGCTGTTGGGGAGGGTTTAAACTAAAGTGGCAGGGGGTTGGGAACCTGAGCAGGGAGACAGAGGAAAGCGTGTCAGGAAGGGACAGAAGGTATGGAGGAAAAGGTAAAGTGTTAAAAAAGGAAAAAGCAGGAACTAAGTGTCACAAAACATATTTGAAAGTTCTTTATCTGAATGCACGTAGCATTCGTAACAAAATGGACGAGTTAACGGCACAAATAACTACGTATGGGTATGATCTTGTGGCCATTACAGAAACATGGCTGCAGGGTGACAACGACTGGGAATTAAATATGCCAGGGTATTTAACAATCAGGAAGGACAGGCAGGAAGGAAGGGGAGGTGGGGTGGCTATGTTAATAAAGGAAGGAATCACTGTAATACAGAGAAATGATATTGGGACAAAGGATCAGGATAATGAAACAGTTTGGGTAGAGATAAGGAATAATAAGGGGAAAAAACACTAGTGGGCGTAGTATATAGGCCTCCTAATAGTTGCAACTCTGCTGGAAGAAGTATTAATCAGGAAATAGTCGGGGCATGTAATAAGGGAACAGCTATAATTATGGGGGATTTTAACTATCATATTAACTGGACAAATCAAATTGGGCAGGGCAGCCTTGAGGAAGAGTTTATTGAGTGTATTAGGGATGGATTTCTTGAGCAGTATGTAACTGATCCTACAAGGGGGCAAGCAACCTTGGACCTGGTCCTGTGCAATGAGCCAGGATTAATTAATAATGTCCTAGTTAAGGATCCCGTTGGAATGAGTGACCATAACATGGTTACATGCCTTTTCCAATTAGAGGGTGAGAAGGTTGGTTCTCAAACAAGCGTACTGAGCTTGAATAAAGGAGACTCTGATGGTATGAGAGCGGAATTGATTAAAGTGGACTGGGAAAATAGATTAAAGGGTAAGACGGTACATGAACAGTGGTGTTCATTTAAGGAGTTATTTTACAACTTGCAAAAAAAAAATATTACACTGAGGAAAAAAGGGTGTAAGAAATGACAGCCATCCGTGGCTAAGTAAAGAAATTAAAGATAGTATCCGACTAAAAACATGGACATATAAGGTAGCCAAACTTAGTGGGAAGATTCAAGATTGGGAAGTCTTCAAAAGACAGCAAAAAGTAACTAAAGGATTGATTAAGAAAGGGAAGATAGATTATGAAAATAAATTAGCAAAAAATATAAAAACAGATAGCAAGAGTTTCTACAGTTATATAAAAAGAAAAAGGATGGCTAAGGCAAACGTAGGTCCCTTAGAGGATGAGACCGGGAAATTAATGGTGGGAAACATGGAGATGGCAAAAATGCTGAACAAATATTTTGTTTCAGTCTTTACGGTAGAGGACACTAAGAATATCCCAACACTGGACAAACAGGGGGCTCTAGTGGGGGAGGAGCTAAATACGATTAAAATCACTAAGGAATTGGTACTCAGTAAAATAATGGGACTCAAGGCGGATAAATCCCCTGGACCTGATGGCTTACATCCTAGGGCCTTGAGGGAAGTGGCAGTAGGGATTGTGGATGCTTTGGTAATAATTTTCCAAAATTCTCTGGACTCAGCAAAGGTCCCGGCAGATTGGAAAACTGCCAATGTAACACCCTTATTTAAAAAGGGTAGTAGGCAGAAGGCTGAAAATTATAGACCAGTTAGCCTAACATCTGTGGTGGGTAAAATTTTGGAGTCTATTATTAAGGAGACAGTAATGGAACATTTGGATAAACATAATTTAATAGGACAAAGTCAGCATGGCTTTATGAAGGGTAAGTCATGTCTGACAAATTTGCTTGAGTTCTTTGAGGACATAACGTACAGGGTGGATAAAGGGGAACCAGTGGACGTAGTGTATTTAGACTTCCAGAAGGCATTCGTCAAGGTGCCACATAAAAGATTATTGCTCAAGATAAAGAATCACTGGATTGGGGGTAATATTCTGGCATGGGTGGAGGATTGGTTATCTAACAGGAAGCAGAGAGTTGGGATAAATGGTTCATTCTCGGACTGGCAACCAGTAGCCAGTGGTGTTCCGCAGGGGTCGGTGCTGGGTCCCCAACTCTTTACAATCTATATTAACGATTTGGAGGAGGGGACCGAGTGTAACATATCAAAGTTTGCAGATGATACAAAGATGGGAGGAAAAGTAGAGAGTGAGGAGGACATAAAAAACCTACAAGGGGATATAGACAGGCTGGGTGAGTGGGTGGAGATTTGGCAGATGCAATACAATATTGGAAAATGTGAGGTTATGCACTTTGGCAGGAAAAATCATAGATCAAGTTATTATCTTAATGGCAAGAAACTGGAAAGTACTGCAGTACAAAGGGATCTGGGGGTCCTAGTGCAAGAAAATCAAAAAGTTAGTATGCAGGTGCAGCAGATGATCAAGAAGGCCAACGGAATGTTGGCTTTTATTGCTAGGGGGATAGAATATAAAAACAGGGAGGTATTGCTGCAGTTGTATAAGGTATTGGTGAGACCGCACCTGGAATACTGCATACAGTTTTGGTGTCCATACTTAAGAAAAGACATACTTGCTCTCGAGGCAGTACAAAGAAGGTTCACTCGGTTAATCCCGGGGATGAGGGGGCGGACATATGAGGAGAGGTTGAGTAGATTGGGACTCTGCTCATTGGAGTTCAGAAGAATGAGAGGCGATCTTATTGAAACATATAAGATTGTGAAGGGGCTTGATCGGGTGGATGCGGTAAGGATGTTCCCAAGGATGGGTGAAACTAGAACTAGGGGGCATAATCTTAGAATAAGGGGCTGCTCTTTCAAAACTGAGATGAGGAGAAACTTCTTCACTCAGAGGGTAGTAGGTCTGTAGAATTTGCTGCCCCAGGAAGCTGTGGAAGCTACATCATTAAATAAATTTAAAACAGAAATAGACAGTTTCCTAGAAGTAAAGGGAATTAGGGGTTATGGGGAGCGAGCAGGAAATTGGACATGAAGCTGAGTTCGGATTGGTCAAGGCCCTGTGGGTGGCGGAGCGGGCCCAGGGGCTGAGTGGCCAGGTCCTGCTCCTACTTCTTGTGTTCTTTAGATTTGAGGTTAGAATCAGATCAGCCATGATCTTATTGAATGGCGGAGCAGGCTCGAGGGGCCGATTGGCCTACTCCTGCTCCTATTTCTTATGTTCTTACCTTTTAGGATAATCTACTTTTCATTGTTGTTTTTCCCAAAATATACTGTTTCACATTTCTCTGCATTGAATTGCATCTGCCATCTATCTGCCCATTCCACTAACCTGTCCATGACTTCCTGTAATCTTCTCTATTCTTCCTTGCAGTTTGCATATTCTCCTCAAATTTGGTATATTCAGCAAACTTGAATGTAATTGCTCTTGTGCCAATGCCCAGGTCATGTACATAAATAAAAATAGGATTGAAGATTTTATTCAAATACTCTGCAGAACACAATGGTTTATGCACTTCTGGATGTGCCATTTGTGAGATGAGTAGTGTGGACTGAGAGGTTGGATTAACACCCTGGAATTCACCTGATTGCTCAGAGAAATCTGAGTTTAATGCTGGAGGTTTATCCATAGTTGGTTGCCTCCTGTGTGGGTTATGTGGAGACTATGATGAAGCAAATTGTCTGTAAATTGTGCAAGGAATGGTCTTGATGGCTTGAATGCCAATCCAGATTCTATGCTTTCTTGTGTACCCATTCCCAATAGTACAGTACTAACCAATTGTTAATTCCTCAACAGAAATGGGTTTCCCAAGCAGAGTGCTGCACAGCTGATCCTGAAGGCCATTTCCAGCTACTTTGTTTCTACAATGTCATCCTCAATCAAAACTGTCTACTTTGTTCTTTTTGATAGTGAAAGTATAGGGATTTATGTCCAGGAAATGGCAAAACTGGACGCTAATTAAAGATGTTGACCCCACATGAAGAGTTCCTTGACATTGTGACGCACACCATTTTTTTGTAAAGTCATTAAAGCAGCATAGGGCAAGCAATTCAAAGGAATCTTTTATTTAGCAATTGTTTCTTAATTTTACAATGGCACTGACATTTGGCTTGAAAACAGATTATGCACTGTTATCAGAAAGTCACTAGAATTCGTTGTAATTTAGTATATATTTTGTAGTTTTTAATTTGCATCAGAAAAAGACAAAAAAAAGGTTTGCTTATAGTCTGATGGACATTTTTAAATCTTAACTGGGAGAGATGAGAGGTACATTTTGTAACTCTGTTGTGGTACATTGTGCACCAAAGTAACTCTTTGAAAACACATGGTGCTATAAAACTGTATTTTGTTTACATCACATCTAATCAGCAAAAATGGTTGTCGAGAGTTATGATAAAATGGAGTTTGTCAGTTGATTATTAAATTGTTGGACTGTGGTGGCACATCTGTCTTTTATATATGGGTGGTGATGTCTTTTTGTTTTGTTTAAAATCAGTTACTAGTTACCCTACAACACAAGGAGAAAGTATATGGTTTGAAACAGGAGCAATCATACCTAGCCATTTTCATCCCTATTGTGAATGATATTGGAAGCTCACGCGTCTCAACTTGCAAACTTGAATTCAGGCTCTTAAAAATTGGGCACTTTGGCCCTGAATTTCCTTCATGTCAGTTACACTGTAGTTATGCCATACTTGTGCCAGAAAGTTATGCCATTCACCAGCAGAGAGAGCTACACACAGGTTTCCCGGGGTAAGTTAATTTAAATATTCTTCGTGTAACTTGAGTGAAGAAACTGAGTTCCTGACACCCAACAACCCCCCAGAACACTGTCCGACAGCAAGGTTAAGCCGTTTCCACCAAATCACATGACTGAATCTTTCACCATTTCACACCCACAGCATCAGTCCAGATTAGCACCATCATGCCCTTCTAGGTACCAGCAGTTCCCACTGGGCACCACGCCAGGGCAGCAAGTAGAAGCAACACAACCGGATTCTCTGATGAAGACCTCCAAGAGCTTTAAGACGGGAACCTCACGCTCATGGGTCTGTCTTTCACCAAGCTGAACACCAACATCAGCTGCTCTGCCTACTGGGAGCTAGCACTGGCAGTGACTCCCTCACACCCAGGACTGATCAAGTGCAGAAAGAAGTGAAAACACTTAGAGGGAAGGCAGGGGTAGCATATCACTACATTCTGCCTTTCCCCCTTCCACACCCTGGACACCACCATACTCTACAACCCTTAGAGCAAAACTCACAATACTAACCCGCCACAATACACTCTGGGTAAAGGCACCTACATCTGCCTTGCCCGACCTCAAGACATTTTCCTCCACTCTAACATCCTCACACCTCTATATCTCTCACTTCACTTCTCCCATCACAGCTGCTACACACTCCTTAACTGACATCCTGATCTTCACTCACACCACCTTTTACCCCATCAGCTTGCAATAAAATAAATGTTTGCTCTGAAATACACTGGGCACTTTGTGATTTTTATTTGAACATTACAGTAAATCAGGAACTAGACCATTCAGTAGGTTTGGACTTCTTCCCATAGGTAAGAATTCCTGATAAGATCTTGTTAGGCCAGAGTTGTGCTTTGGTGTCATCCGGTAGAGTGCGTAGATGAAGGTAAGACTGAGGTGCTGCCACTGTAGTCACTCAGTCATCCTACAGAATCTGCCCTCTAATGTCCCTTGAAGCGGCGAGTGAGGACACAGCCTAGTTTGCATCATAGATGATCTGGACATCCTGAGAATGGAACCCTTTCGTATGCACATACGTCAGTGGCAGCTTGGTTGGCATCTTCATTGCTCATGTGTGTGCTTATCGTGCCACCCTGCATCCTGGGGAAAGCAGCTATCCTGCAGAAGTTCCTGGCTGTGTGCTGTGCTGCTTGAGGGTGACATCCAAGTGGATGATTGCAACTGCTGTATAAAAGAGGGAGTCTTTCACCCGCCGATACACGCCCTGACATTTCCCTAGCTAATGTTACACAGATGCCCTGTGGCAACCTGGAGGGATCCAGTGCTGTTGTCACTTAATTGAGGAGGCTGTTGCATGCACAGCACCTTGGAGAGGTCCGCTTAGGACAGGTGTGATCTGCATACAAGTGGAGGGCAATACTCGGGCTTCGGTCCTCTGCCATACTGCCTGATTCTCCTGGCCTGGATATGCTGCTGCTGCAATTCCACCTCTATTATGGTGGCATAGAGCATATGCCCATGGGGAAAGCCATCCCATATCAATTTGAGTGTACATTTAGGGCTGGGGAAGTCAGGGATCCCAATTTTTTTTTCTGGAAAGAGACAAACTACAATAAAATGAAATGCAGGTGTCAGTGATTAAAAAATGTGAAAGAACAGATTTTAAGAGTTCCTGGAAACTTATTATAAGTGAGTGAAGTTGGTTCTCTTCAACTCCTCATTAACACTTGTCTGAAATGGCAGGGGGTGGAGAGACTTTTTTTGGTCCCTTGTTAATGGAAATGGCTGCCCAGTGTCTGGCTGGATATTGACCATTTGCATTCTGGTTGCTGGTGCCACCAAAATTGTTTCCCTAGCCCATACCGGTGGAGACTTTCCGACTTCCTTCTGTCGGAACAGAAGTGTATTGGAAGGATGGATTGAGGAAGCTCACTGTCAATCACAACTGTAGGATGAATCTGTTCCTAAGGAGCTACAGTTGCATTTTTAGGATCAGTTTAAGTGTTTCTGATTGTTAGCTGCTAAAGCTCGGCCCTTGTGCCTTGCACCAACCACTTGAAATGTAGAGTTTGGGTACAGTACAGCTACTACCACACAGATCTGGATTTGCCAGTCACAATACAAGCTGCTAACTCTAATTTGCTGATATGCCCTGTATTTGGTTTAAATTTTAATTATTTTTTGTACATTGCCTGATAAAGCATGGTCTTCTGTTTGTTAATGTAGACTTCAATAAAGCTGTAGGGTGCTAATTAAAAAACCCCTACTGTTACCGATTCAAATGTCAATCCCAAATATCGCAGGTTGGTTAGTTTGGGAACAGAATTGAAATTCTTAGAATTGAAAGCAGTTAGGGAATTCCCTTGTGACTGAGCACACTCTTCAGGCGTAACTTCGATGCAAGTAATTCGTTGACTGGATCACGAGGGCAGAAGCGGCTGATGCATGCAGGTGCGAAGTTCTGGGTATGCAAAGTACTTTTTCCCGGCAGTGCCTGGGAGAGCAAACCTAATTTCTGAGAGACTCCTGGACAATCTGGGGGGGTGAGTTGGGGTAGTGTATGGCTGACCGCTACAGGAACACTCTGCACACCAACATTTCAAAAAAGTCTACCACTTTATTGGCTTACACGTTAATTATCACCATGGTGTGAGCCCCTAGTGCTTGTCTTAAGTGCTCTCTGATCAGCTAGTACTCCTATAAAGTGGTCCCCCAATTGCTTCAGCTTGGGAGATGGGAGGTTTCTATTGCTCAGCAACCTCTAGGAGTTTGGGCTTCAGAGGGCTCAATTGCAGACAGCAGCAATTTGCTGCTGAGGCAGTCTGGCCCAGCTGGATTTTTAGCACCAGGTCAGAGAATGGTTGAGGGGATAGTGAGGGTGTTGACATCCTGGTTGACTGCAGAGTGTTGATGCAATGCACAAGAACACCACAGAAGTTGGCAGTGGACTCCTTAATAATCCCCATCATGTTGCAGAAGCTCCCTGGCAGGCAGGCAGGCCAATCCATTCAGCAATTGCTGCTGCACAGAAATCATTTTCTTTTAAAGGCTGAGCTTCTAAATTCTGCATCTCTCTTGAGCAGAGCTAGGACATGAGCTCACATTCCAGTGAGCCATTTCCTGGGTTACTCTTCTGCACCTGCTGCAGATCCCTCTAACTCACTATCAAAACTATGCTGGACTGTCAATTTCTGTGCTGGTGCTAGGAAAGGCAAGAACAAGTGATGATGCATCTTCAGGAGGGTTTCACCCTTCAGTCATTGCAGCTGCAGGGCCCACATCATCTGAAAGACCAAGGAAAAGGGATAGGGGATGCTGCCATGATTTGCCTTAGATTAAGCTCATTAGTTACTCCCTTTATAAGGAGTTTACTCCTTTAAATTACTCTTAATTTAGAGAACGTTAACTACACTAGGGACCTTGATTCACTAAAAAAACACTACTTGCTATAACTAAATTAAGATTAGTTTTTTTTTAAATTAGTTTTGCTATAAGTTGCTTAGCCCGCAGTCCTAAGAAAGAAGAAAACAGAAGAGATACCACCAACCACCTGACTGCCTTACCTACAACATAACACTGTAGTTCTGTTTTGTTGCTGTGACCTGCTCTCGGTACGCACCACTCTGCTGACTAATCAAATGCACCTCACCCCTTACTGCACAGAATCCCCTCACTCACCAAATTCCCAATTATAGACTCTGTCAAAACCAGACTCCATCAACAGCTGCTACTCCATGCATTAGCAAAACCCTTCTGAATTTTTGCTAGCTAGAATGCCAATCACCTGAGTCAGCCCAGCTAACAGTAGATTACCAGTTCTAACCAGTCACCTAATTAACCAGGTGACCAACTGCCACTTCAGGCTGCTTGTTTACCACTAACTGAAAACTGCAAGTTAGATTAAATTTAAGTTAAATGCTTGATGCCAAACTTAGTCAAATATTAGATAAAGATCAACCCTTAAAAATCCCCTCACTCACCAAATTCCCAATTATAGACTCTGTTGAAAACAGACTTCGTCGATAGCTGCTACTCTGTACTCCCTCACTGCGCTATGTGGGAAGTCATGGACACTACAGGTGTCCCTGGCGGCCATGTGCGCAGGAAGTGTGTCCAGCTGCAGCTACTGGCTAACCGCGTTTCGGAGCTGGAGTTGCAGGTGGATTCACTGTGGAGCATCCGCAATGCTGAGATTATCGTGGATAGCACGTTCAGTGAGGTGGTCACACCGCAGGTAAAGATTACGCAGGCTGAAAGGAAATGGGTGACCGCCAAGCAGAGTAAAAGGACTAGGCAGGGAGAGCAGGAGTCCCCCGGGGCCATCTCCCTCTCAGATATTCCGCTTTGGATACTGTTGGGGGAGATGGCTTATCAGGGGAATGCAGCAAGAGCCAAGACCGTGGCACCACAAGTGACTCAGCTGCACAGGAGGGGAGGAAAAAGAATGGGAGAGCAATAGGGATAGGGGATTCCGTTGTAAGGGGAACAGATAGGCGTTTCTGCGGCCGCAGACGTGACTCCAGGATGGTATGTTGCCTCCCTGATGCTAGGGTCAAGGATGTCACGGAGCGGCTGCAGGACATTCTGAAGGGGGAGGCTGAACAGCCAGAGGTCGTGGTCCATATCGGTACCAACAACATCGGTAAAAAAAGGGATGAGGTCCTGCCACGTGCTAGCGAGAGCAGAAATAGGAGAATAGACCAGATGAATGCGTGGCTTGAGAAATGGTGTAGGAGGGAGGGGTTTAAATTACTGAGGCATTGGGATAGATTCTGGGAAAGGCAGGACCTGTACAAGCTGGACGGGTTGCACCCAAGCAGAACCGGGACCAATATCCTCGCAGGGGCATTTGCTAGTTCTGTTGGGGAGGGTTTAAACTAGTATGGCAGGGGGATGGGAACCAAAGGGCAGGTGCAGATAGGACAAATTCAGACCAGGAAACGGGAAGTAGAAAAGCAGTTAGTGAAGTTGTTAGCGATTCAGAAAGGCAAAAGAAGCAAAGGTTAAATAGTGTTCAGCACAGGAATTTGACGGGGTTAAAGGTTATATACTTCAATGCAAGGAGTATTACAAACAAAGCAGATGAGCTAAGGGCACAGATAGACACATGGCAGCATGATATCATTGCTATAATGGAAACCTGGCTTAAAGAGGGGGATAATTGGCAGCTCAATATCTCTGATACAGAGTTTTCAGGATGAATAGAGTGGGTGATAAAAAAGGAGGCGGGGGTAGCATTATTGGTTAAAGAATCAATTACAGTTGTGAGAAGGGATGATATGCTAAATGGATCATCAATCGAGGCCATATCGGTTGAGCTAAGAAATAAAAATGGGGCAATCACACTACTAGGAGTGCACTACAGACCCCTGAATAGCAAAAGGGAGATAGATGAACAAATATGTAGGCAAATTTCTGAGAGCAAAAATAAGAGGGCAATTATAGTAGGGGACTTCAACTACCCTAACATCAACTGGGATTCAAACAGTGTGAGGAGCACAGAGGGCGCAAAATTCTTGATTGGTGTCCAGGAGAACTTTTTTAGCCAGTACGTGACAAGCCCAACAAGAGGAGATGCAATTCTAGATTTAGTCCTGGGAAATAAAGATGGGCAAGTGGGTGAAGTGACAGTGGGTGAAGTGACGTTGGTTCCATGGGATAGCACATAATGGCAGGGTAAACAGTAGCAGATGAGTGGCAGCACAATGCAGCTTTAGGTTGTTATGCTGAATGTGTGAGTGAGTGAAAAGTATAAAGAGAAAAGAAAGTGAAAATGCCCAAGAACCTTGCTGTGCATGGCCTCCAATCTCACCATCTCCAAAGCTGGGTGCCCTCTCTCTGCCAATGATACTGATGGCTGCCTCTTCCATTGGTCAGAGCTTGCAGTGTAGTGGATCCTTCTGTTAGAACCATAGAACCATAGAAAAGATACAGCACAGAAGGGGACCATTTGGCCCATCGTGTCCGCGCCAGCTCGAAGAACAACCAAGTTCACATTCTAATCCCACCTTCTAGCACCCGGTCCATAACACTTTAGGTGCAGGTCCAGGTATTTTTTTAAAGTGTTGAGGGTCCCTGCCTCTACCACCAATTCGGGCAGTGAATTCCATACACCCACCACCCTCTGGGTAAAAAGGTTTTTCCTCATGTCCCCTCTAATCCTTCTGCCAATCAGCTTAAATCTATGTCCTCTAGTTCTTGAACTCTCCGCTAGGGGAACAGGTACTTCCTGTCTATTCTATCTGGGCCCCTCATAATTTTGTACACCTCAATCAAGTCTCCCCTCAGCCTCCTCTGCTCCAAGGAAAACAACCCCAGCCTATCCAATCTCTCCTTGTTGCTGCAGTTTTCAAGCCCTGGCAACATTCTTGTAAATCTTCTCTGCACTCTCTCCAGAGCAATTACGTCCTTCCTATAATGTGGTGACCAGAACAGAGCACAATACTCCAGCTGTGGCCTTACCAGCGTTTTATACAGTTCCATCATTACATCCCTGCTTTTGTGTTCTATACCTCGGCTAATAACAGAGGGCATTCCGTATGCCTTCTTCACAACCTTATCTACCTGTACTGCCACCTTCAGGGACCTGTGCACATGCACTCCAAGGTCTCTCACCTCCTCTACCCCTCTCAATATATTCCCGTTTACTGCGTATTGCCTTTTACTGTTTGCCCTCCCTATGTGCATTACCTCACATTTCTCCTGGTTGAACTCCATTTGACACCTTTCTGCCCACCGCACCAACCCATTGATATCTTCTTGGAGTCTACAGCTATCCTCTTCACTATCAACTACACGGCCAATTCTTGTGTCATCTGCAACTTTTCCAATCATGCCCCCTACATTCAAGTCCAATTCATTAATATATACCACAAACAGCAAGGGACCCAACACTGAGCCCTGTGGCACACCACTGGAAACGGATTTCCATTCGCAAAGTCATCCATCGACTTTTACCCTTTGTTTCCTGTTACTGAGCCAATTTTAGATCCAGTTCGCCACATTTCCCTGTATCCCATGGGCTTTTACCTTTCTGACTAATCTAGCATGTGGGACCTTGTCAAATGCCTTAGTAAAATCCATGTAGACAACATCCACTGGACTACCCTCATCAATCCTCCTTGTCACTTCCTCAAAGAATTCAATCAGATTTGTAAGGCATGACCTTCCCTGAACAAATCCATACTGACTATCCCTGATTAAACCATCCCTTTCCAAGTGACAGTTTATCCTATCTCTCAGTATTGATTGTAATAATTTGCCCACCACTGAGGTAAGACTGACCGGCCTATAATTGTTCGGCCTTTCCCTCGTACCCTTTTTAAACAATGGTACTATGTTTGCAGTCTTCCAGTCTTCCGGTACCTCCCCTGTATCTAGTGAGGATTGGAAAATGATCCTCAGAGCATCCGCTATTTCCTCCCTGGCTTTCTTCAATAGCCTAGGAAACAATCCATCCAGCCCTGGTGACTTATCAACTTTCAAGGATTCCAGTCCCTCTAGTACTTCCTCTCGTTATATTTACCTTATCCAATATTTCACACCTCTCCTCTTTAACTACTACGTCCGGATCATCCCTTTCCTTTATGAATAGAGAGACAAAATATTCATTTAAAACCCTACCCCCATCCTCTGCTTCTACACACAAGTTACCCTTATCATCCCTGATAGGTCCCACCTTTTCCTTAGCTATCCTTTTGTTCTTAATGTACTGATAAAACATCTTTGGGTTTTCTTTAATCCTACTTGCTAATATTTTTTCATGCCCTCTCTTTGCTTTCCTTAGTTCCTTTTTTACATCATCCCTGTACTTTCTATACTCCTCTAGGCTTTCTGCAGTATTTAGTTTTCTGCGACAGTCATAAGCTTTCTTTTTCTGCTTTATCTTGCCCCGTATACTTCTAGACAACCAGGGGGCTCTAAATTTGGCAGTGCCACCCTTTTTCTTTGAGGGGACGTGTCTGCATTGTACCCGTAGAATTTCACTTTTTAGTACCTCCGACTGGCTTGCCACTGACTTCTCCTCAAGTAGTTATGTCCAGTCCACTTCTGCCAATCACCTCTTGGATCTGTAAAATTTGCCTTCCCCCAATTTAAAACGTTTACTCTTGATTTAACTCTGTCCTTTTCCATAATAATGCTAAAACTAACTGAATTGTGGTCACTATCCCCAATATGGTCACCCACTGTCACTTCACCCACTTGCCCATCTTTATTTCCCAGGACTAAATCTAGAATTGCATCCCCTCTTGTTGGGCTTGTCACGTACTGGCTAAAAAAGTTCTCCTGGACACCGATCAAGAATTTTGTGCCTCTGTGCCCCTCACACTGTTTGAATCCCAGTTGATGTTAGGGTAGTTGAAGTCCCCTACTATTATTGCCCTCTTATTTTTGCACTCTGAAATTTGCCTACATATTTGTTCTTCTATCTCCCTTTCACTATTCGGGGGTCTATAGTACACTCCTAGTAGTGTGACTGCCCCTTTTTTATTTCTTAGCTCAACCGATATGGCCTCGATTGATGATCCATTTAGCAAATCATCCCTTCTCACAACTGTAATTGATTCTTTAACCAATAATGCTACCCCCCCTCCTTTTTTATCACCCACTCTATCCTGCCTGAAAACTCTATATCCAGGGATATTGAGCTGCCAATTATCCCCTTCTTTAAGCCAGGTTTCCATTATAGCAATGATATCATGCTGCCATGTGTCTATCTGTGCCCTTAGCTCATCTGCTTTGTTTGAACTCTCCCTTTGGTTATGCGCAACTTCTGCAAGTGTGGGTTAGTATGTGCCCTGTTGAAGGGCTTTGAAGATGTGTGAGATAATTAGCATAGTGTGCATGCTGAAAGGAAGAAACAGCAAGTGTGGCCAAGAGGTGGAAGTAGTTGTGAGGGTCTTGAAAGCATGAGTACAAGCAGAAGGAAGTGTAGTGAAGTGTCCAATTGTGATTGGAAGAGAGGCATAGGAAGCAGGAGAGGGAACAATTGATAGTGCTGGGGTTAAAATAGGGTGGGGCAGGGTGCAAATGGGGTAGGAGAGATGTGGAAGGGACTCTTGGTAGTTCTGGTGAGGCTATTAAATTTCTTTCTGCACTGCAGCTAGGTCCTTGGAACAATTCTGCTAGTATTGACCTGTTCATTGCTGCTAGCTAATATGACAGGGCACCTGTCTCCAATCAGAGGGGAAGAGGAATTCCTTCCTGTTGCTTACTTGCTCTATGAATGCCTCCATGCCTGGGCCTGCCCAAGGAGGCTATCCACAGGTCCAGGTTAGACGTGGCCCGTGGGGGCGGTCGCTCCGACTGTCTGCCTCTCTTCCGCAGCATTCTCCGCACCCGGGTAGCCCTGGAGAGGGAGCACGCTGTGTCTGCTGGTACGCTTGAGGCTTTCCGTGACCGGTGGGCACCGCAGGGGCTGGAGTGCATCCTGGATCAATATAATAAAATTATTATCTGACACTTATTTTTGTTTTATTTGCTGCACATAAAAACACACCCTAACCCCCCTTCTTATAAAAGGGGGGCCTAAAACACACAAAAAAAACTAGACAAAGCTCACAAAAAAAAATTTAATAAATGAATGCCTCCATGGCTGCAAGTGTGAATTAGAATGCCCTGGATGATGTCATGCTGTCTGCCCCTTTAAGGGGTTGCATGCTGCCTCGAAGTAGCAGCATGGATTCCCCCCCACTCTCAATTGGTAAACTGCCTAGCAAGATAGGCACAAGTCTCAATCCAGTTTTCCCTCCCTTTCTGTGAGGAAGCACCTGATATCTACACGTAGACACTTCTCAGCATAGGCCACTGGATAGCAATCAAGAACAGGACCCTGTCCCTCTAGCCTGGGACTAATAAGACCAATTTTAGTGCCATTGTATTCCAGTTATCAGCTAATTCAGCACAAATCGGGAGTGAACCTGAAATCTTCCTCGTTGTATGGTGTGGTAGATTTATCTCAAACCACCAAGAAAGCTGAAAAATCGTGAGGAGAAGGATTTTAATTTTAAGTTAATGAAAGATAGAACTGTAGTTACAAAATGCTGACAAGCCTGCACACAAGAGCTGCTTTACAAATTTCTGTTGCATTACCTCTAGGCCATTCTCATAAGACAATATGACTTCCACACTAAGTATATTACACTTAGGACCACATTTGCTTGATACAGTTTTATGACCTCTACAGCACTTCACACATTTTTTAAAGAAAGCTTCATAGTTTAATTATTCTGACACCTTTAAGCCCCATATACAATGCAGATAGAGAGATGAAATTAAAACTTGTACTTTTAAGAAGTTTTTGAGATACAACTCATACTGTTTTTTATGCGTGCCATTCAACTACCCTTAATCCTGGCAAAAGTCATGTGCTGCTCTATGACGAGGGCTGTACACTTTAAATGGCTACATTTGTTATATGGAGTCAGAAATGAATTTCATACATACAGCAATGCTATTCAGATCCTCAAAGGAATTGGAGATGTTAGGCTTATCAGAGCCTACTAGACTAGATGGGATTGGAGAATTCAGCCTCCAGAGACAGTCAAACTAACTTTGGGAGAGATGTTTGGCCATGACACAAGCTGGCAATAGATTTGAAGATCAATTTGCAGGCAAATTACAGAAAGATGCAAGAATTATAGAGTAGTGATAATGGGGTACTTCAGTTATCCCAATATAGTCTGGAACAGTAACAGTGTAAAGGGCAAAGAGGGGGAGGAATTCCTGAAACATGTTCAAGAGAACTTTCTGGAACAGTGTGTTTTCAGCCCAACCAGGAAAGAAACAGTGCTGGATCTAGTTCTGGGGAATGAAGTTGGACAGGTGGAGCATGTTTCAGTGGGGGAGCATTTGGGATACAGTGATCATAATATCATTAGCTATAGAACAGTTATGGAAAAGGACAAGGAACCGTCAAATGTGAAAATGCTTAGCTGGAGGAGGGCAAATTTCAGTGGATTGCTCTTACATAGAGCTGGAACAGGCTCGATGGGCCGAATGGCCTCCTGTGCCATAACCATTCTATGGGTTAAAAAGGGATCTTGCCCAGGTAGATTGGAATCAAAAATTGGTAGGCAGAACAGTAATTGAACAATGGGAGACCTTCAAGGAAGAGTTGATTCGGATACAGAGTAGACACATCATGATGAGAGGGAAAGGAAGGGCATCCAAAGCTAGAGCTCCCTGGATGACTAAAGATATAGAGATTAAAATGGAACAGAAAAAGGAGGCTTATGATGAACGTAAGGTTCATAATACAATACAGAACCAGGCTGGATACAGAAAGTACAGAGGAGATCTAAAAAAGGGAATAAGGGGGGCAAAGAGAGAGCATGAGAATAGATTAGCAGCTAACATAAAAGGGAATCTAAAAGTCTTTTATAAACATATAAATAGTAAAAGGGTAGGCAAAGGAAGCGTGGGACCGATTAGGGACAAAAAAAGAGATCTTCTTATGGAGGCAGAGGGCATGGCTGAGTTACTAAATGAATACTTCGCATCCGTCTTCACTAGAGAAGAGGATGCTGCCATTGTAGCAGTAAAGGAGGAGATAGTAGCGATACTGGATAGGATAATAGAAAAAGAGGAGGTACTTAAAAGATTGGCAGTACTCAAAGTAGAAAAGTCACTTGGCCCAGATGGGATGCATCCAAGGTTACTGAGGGAAGTAAGGGTGGAAATTATGGAGGATCTAGCCACAATTTTCCAATCGTCCTTAGATATGGGGACAGTGCCGGACGACTAGAGGATTGTAAATGTTACACCCCTGTTCAAAAAAAGGGAGAGTGATAAACCCGCCAATACAGGCCAGTCAGCCTAATGTCGGAAGTGGGGAAACTTTTAGAGACAAAATTAATTGGCACTTGGAAAAGTATGGGCTAATAAATGAAAGTCAGCATGGATTCGTTAAAGGAAAATTGTGTTTGACTAATTTGATTGAGTTCTTTGATGAAGTAATGGAAAGAGTTGATGAGGGTAGTGCGGTTGATGTATATATGGACAGTTGGGGCCCGATATTAGGAGGGAGGCGGGTTGCCAGCAGTGGGTTGACTGGGCGCGTGGGTAGCCCGCCCAGTAAAATCGGTGGGTTCCCCGCCCGATCGTACGTAAATTGAAGCCACTTACATTGGCTTCCGGGTTTCGCGCTGGAAAGCTGAGCAGCGGGCGGACTGCACACCTGCATCATAGGCTGTCAGCCGGAGGAGCCCTATTTAAAGAAGCAGTCCTCCACTGACTGATGCTGCGGAAAGGAGCCAAAATTACAGCATGGAGCAGCCCAAGGGGAGGCTGCTCCCAGGTTTAATGATGCCTCACTTCAAGTCCTACTGGATGGGGTGAGGAGGAGGGGGAGGACAGAGATCTTCTCCCCGGCAGACGGGAGGAAATGGCCTGCCTCTGCCACCATGAAGGCCTGGCTCGAGGTGGCAGGGGAGGTCACTAGCACCACCCACATATCATGCACCTGCATACAGTGCAGGAGGCAGTAGATCAGCCGAAGTGAGTACACTTACTCATTCCCCCACACTCCGTCGGCCACATCACCACCTCCACCCCACATCTCCTTCTGCACTGCCAACACTACTCTATCACATCACTCCTCACACCAACTCAAATCTTACCTGCACTTGCTCACCTTGCCAGTACTCATCCCACCACAACCACTCAACCCAATCCTCATACAATCCTCATCACCCTCTGATGCATCTCTTTCACGGTCAGCCTTACCCAACCTGCCACTACCTGTGCTGCAGCCACAGGGCATGCATCACATATGTGTAGTAGGAAGCGTAAGGCAAACGTGTTGTGAGCATGAAGGGGATGCACAAGGGTGTTTGAGGGTTGTCGTGGTTTTTTCTTATATTTGATTTCTGATCAACTCACATTATATATTATATTGTCACCACTACTGCCACGTCTTGGCCATTCTTGACTGGCTTGTGCAATAATGCCCTTTCATGAGGTTCTCCATGAACATCCTTGATGCCGCCCATTGGGTCACCCTACAGTGGGTGTATGTGTAGTTACACGACTACTTTGTGCAGGTGCCTGTTGCGCAGCACTGTGTTGTGTAGCTCCACGTGGCGGAGGTGGACGGCATGCCTGGCGAGGCTGGTGATGTTGCTCATCCTCCAATGGAGTGATGAATGCAGCAATAGAACCCACCCCTATCCTGACGGTGTGAGTGTGAGGGGGTCCACAATGTAGGTAAATGTGTTTGGACAGCAGAGTTTAGGGTATGATTTAATAATTTGGAGTGTGGAGACAATGGTGTGGCAGGCAAAACTTTGTCTGAGGTGACAGAGTGCCCTGCTGCAATGAATGAGGGTTTACCCCGCACCTGTTAAATGGACCTTTGCAGCTGCTGCTGGCTGCAACACGTCTGTTTAAACAGGGAGTGTTTCCCCCAGCATGGGAAACATGCTCTGGGTAGTCCAAAATCCGAATCCTCCTAAAATCTCCAACTAATGAGGTCTGTAAACGACCTCAAGTACCCAGATAATGATCTTAAGTGGGATCCCGCCGGCTTTGATTGCCAGTGGGAGTCCCGCATGCGGGGGCTGTGCGCGCACCTATTCGCGTCATTGGGGAACCCGGAAGTGGGCGGGTTGGAGCCGGGCTCCGGACCCGCTCCGGGAATCCCCAATTTTAGGAGCCCCCCCCGCCACGAACGCACCCGCTCGGCCATCCGAAAATTGACCCCTTGATGTCCATATGTCCAAGTAGCATTTGTTATAATACCACAAAATAGTCTTGTTAGCAAAATTAAAGCCCATGGGATTAAAGGGATAGTGGCAGCATGGATAGAAAATTGGTTAAGGGACAGAAAGCAGAGTGTAATGGTGAATGCTTGTTTTTCAGACTGGAGGGAAGTATACAATAGTGTTCTCTAGGGGTCAGTATTAGAACCACTGCTTTTTTGATATATATTAATATCTTAATATATTAATATAATTTCAAAGTTTGCGGTTGACACAAAACTCAGAAATGTAGTAAACAACATGGAGGATAGCAATAGACTTCAGGAGGACATAGACAGACTGGTGAAATGGGCAGACACACGGCAGATTAAATTTAACGGATGGAAGTGTGAAGTGATACATTTTGGTACGAAGAATGAGGAGAGGCAATATAAACTAAATGGTACAATTTTAAAGGGGGTGCAGGAACAGAGAGACCTGACAGATAACGTAATTAAGTATTTAACATGACATATTAAATGAGGTAAGCAGTTTGTTACAATCCCAACCTATGAGAAGGAACCACACCACCAGGAAACCAGGGGTATTCTGCTTTTGTTAGTTTGGGGCTCCAAGAAAACTAGGGAGCATAGCACATCCTTAACTTTAGAAACTTGAACAAACTTCTAAAGAGAGAGAAGCTCAAGACAGTCTCCCTTAGCCCACCACTAGAAAGTGATATACATTGTGCTAACAGGAAAATCCAAACCACTAAGATTAGATCAATTATATTTTCGTGGCTCAGATATCCCTATTGTACTGTTAAATCTTGGTGTGAGTATATAGGATTGTGTTTCTGATATTCTATTTGCAAAGTTTCATCTTGGACATTGCACCTGAATTTTGACAATAACACAATTGAATTCAGCTGTGTACCATAAGAATATTAATAACACATACATTTCACAATAGAAGTATTTATTAGGATAAATGAGAAAGCCAGGCCAGGAAAGCCTCAGGCTTTTCTAGACTTAGAGATGTGAGTGATCAATTTAATTTTTTTAAGTAAAAATGAGACTGGCAGATGAAGGGAAAATAGTATAAAAGGAAAAGAAATGCTGCTTTTGATTGCCCCCTGCTGCCCATAATGCAGTAACTGCTTGGCTTTGTGCCAGATCCTAGGATTTGGTAGATATCCCGCCAGTGTTTGTGCTGGTTAAACTAATTTTTGATGGATAACTTTACCAAGGAAGAAGATGCTGCCAAAGTCACAGTAAAAGAGGGGGTAGTTGAGATACAGGATGGGCTAAAATTGATAAAGAGGAGGTACTAAAAAGGCTGGATATACATAAAGTAGATAAGTCACTCAGTCCAGATGGGACACATCCTAGGTTGCTGAGAGAAGTAAGGATGGAATTTGCAGAAGTGCTGGCCATAATCTTCCAAGCCTCCTTAGATATGGGGGTGGTGCCAGAGGAGTGGAGAATTGCAAATGTTACACCCTTGTTCAAAAAAGAGTGTAAGGATAAACCCAGCAACTACAAGCCTGTCAGTTTAACCTGGGTGGTGGGGAAGCTTTTAGAAACGATAATCCGGGACAAAATTAATAGTCACCTGGACAAGTGTGGATTAGTAAAGGCAAGCCAGCACGGATTTGTTAAAGGCAAATCATGTTTAACTAACTTAATTGAGTTTTTTGATGAGGTAACAGAGAGGGCTGATGAGGGCAATGCAGTCGATATGTATATGGACTTTCAAAAGGCGTTAGATAAAGTGTCACATAATAGGCTTGTCAGCAAAATTGAAGCCCATGGAATAAAAGGGGCAGTGGCAGTATGGATACTAAATTGGCTAAGTGACAAGAAACCGACAGTAGTGGTGAACTAGTGAGTAGTGGTTTTTCAGACTGGAGGAAGGTATTCAGTGTTGTTCCCCAGGGGTTGGTACTAGGACCACTGTTTTTTTTGATATATACTAATGACTTGGACTTGGGTGTACAGGACACAATTTCAAAATTTGCAGATGATACAAAACTTGGAAGTGTAGTAAACAATGAGGAGGATAGTAATAGACTTCAAGAGGACTGGTGGAATGGGCAGACACATGGCAGATAAAATTTAATGCAGAGAAGTGCGAAGTGATACATTTTGGCAGGAAGAATGAGGAGAGGCAATATAAACTAAATAGCAGAATTCTAAAGTGGGTGCAGGAACAGAGAGACCTGGGGGTATATGTGCACAAATCTTTGAGAGTGGCAGGGTAGGTTGAGAAAGCGGTTACGAAAGCATACGGGATCCTGGGCTTTATAAATAGAGGCATAGAGTACAAAAGCAAGAAAGTTACGTTGAACCTTTATAAAACTCTGGTTTGGCCACAGTTGGAGTATTGTGTCCAATTCTGGGCACTGCATTTTAGGAAGAATGTGAAGGCTTTAGAGAGGTGCAGAAAAGGTTTACTAAAATGGTTCCAGGGATGAGAGATTTCAGTTACGTGGATAGATTGGAGAAGCTGGGATTGTTCTCCTTAGAGCAGAGAAGGTTAAGATGAGATTTGATAGAAGTGTTCAAAATCATGGTTTAGATAAAGTAAATAAAGAGAATCTGTTCCCATTGGTGGAAGGGTCGAGAACTAGAGGACAAAGATTTAAGGTGATTGGCAAAAGAACCAAAGGCGACATGAGGAAAATCTTTTTTTTACGCTGCGAGTAGTTATGATATGGAATGCGCTACCTGAAAGGGTGGTGGAAGCAGATTCAATTGTGGCTTTCAAAAAGGAATTGGATAAATACTTGAAGGGAAAAAAATTGCCTGGCTATGGGGAAAGAACAGGGGAATGCTACTAACTGGATTGCTCTTATAAAGAGCCGGCATGGGCTCAATGGGCCGAAAGGCCTCCTCCTGTGCTGTAACCATTCTATGATTCTATGATTCTAAGTGGCTAGCTGACCACAATGAGTTGCAATTGGACTCTGTTAAATAACTGTACCTATAGTACGAAAGGGGTGGGAGGAAAGAGCTACCATCTAGCCCAGTAAGTAGATGAATATTCTGCAGACAAATCTTCAGAATTATTTGTTCCTTAAAATGCTTTTAAAGTTGGTCTTTATTTAAAATGCCCTTTTTGGAAAAGCTCCATTCTTCTTGCTGCTGGTAATTCAGATTCTTCCCGCTGATGCAAAATCTTGTAGTACATCAACATTTCACCAGATGTCACTAAAATTCCATCCCTGTCAAAGCAGCACTTTCTTGTGAGTTAACTACTGGCATTTATAAAGAAACTAATTATCATCAATAACAGACATACCCTGGAGATGAACATGTTATACGTGATGGAATACCCTCAGACAAACAGCATAAACACAATTTTTCTGGAGTTTCTGCTGCTCTTGCGATGAAGTTACAGCAGACAAGTGGGAGTACCTCTGCGGAAATTCACCTTCCATGTGTTTTTGGCTGCCATGGTAGATCTGCGTTCCTCCATCCATCAATCCTCCATCCTGACTTTATACCCACTTTATCCATCCTCTGATACTCTGTATACTAAAGCTGGAGTAAGACGTGAAAAAGTGAAGAGACATAGAACAAGAAGAGATTTATGTAAACGGAGGAAGTGAGAAAAAGAGTCACAGATAAACATAGAGATACAGAGCCAACAAAAAGAAAATGTAGGTCAAATTGGGAGAGAAATGAACAGTGAGACAGGAGGAATGATTGACAGATAAAGTGAGAGACAAGCAAAGAGACAGTTACACAAAGAGACCATGTTTAAAAATTGTTTTGTCTATGAGCAACATCATGGCAGATCAACTATTCTTTGTTTTAAAAAATTAAATTGCGTACCATAAGAATTTTTAGGATATGAAAAGACCATTATGCAATATTCCAAAATTGAAGAGCAGAACAAAGTGGTTTAAATTTGGATCAAAATATTATTCATAATTCTGAGACAGAAGCATCTTGGAATTTTTACTGGACTATTCTTTAGAAAATACAGTAAAAATGATCACCACTTCTGATCTTGTGAAGCTGTGCATTTCCTGTAGGTGAGCAACATGGTCCCAAGCATTGGCCAGTCCTCTTCTGAATGAGCTGATCGAAGGTTCTTAGCAGTCACTTTCCTTCTCACTTTCCCATCTTGCTGTGGACAAGCACCTAACTTTTTCTCAACATCCCCCCACAGTAATGCAACTGCGATCGAGTATTAAGTGGAATGGGAGGGAGGGGGACTGAACACATCACCCCATCCCATGGCATCTGAAAATTTTGCATATTTCACTGTCAACTTTGGGTTTCCAGTCACATTAATAGGACAAATAGCAAACCTACTAATTGTGCAGTATTTGAAATCTAGAGCACTTTCAAATTGATAATTATTTTTCAGTTCAGCTAATTTTATGGCAAAAATTTGAGTGCTTAATTTTGTATTTTTTTTTCATTTGCTGATTTTTGTTCTCATCACGTTTTCCATTTTTTGCTCCTAATATATATGGTCAGGTGAGACACATGTTAGATATTAGTCAAAGCCCCCTCTTCGTTGCCACAACAATTCCCCTCAGCTCCAAATGCAGGAGAGCACCCTCTACAGCACTTGTGTGTCATTTAAATTTTATGTAACATTGCAAATTAAGTCTTGTTCTGAATTATTGATGACTTTGTGCTGTGGACCTACACTCACTAGGAACCAGATCAAGACTGCACTAAACTCATTTTTCTGGGGGGAGCAGTGGAATCAGGATAAAAAAGAAATCTTTGGGGATTTGGAAGGCATTGCAAGTTAGTGCTTTTATATGGTAAATTTATGATTGGTGAAATAATTTACCATCCACCTAAAGTCCAATCTTCCTTACTTACACTGTACTATCCATTTAGAGATCATTGGGCTGATTTTCGTTTCACTACTGCCCTGTTTACGAGATGAAAATCAGTAAAGAAAAACCTGACTTACTGCTGGAGGTGCACCCGTTTCGATTTTCGGGCAGATCTTGATTTCAGCAGTCAGCGGTCCCGCTGGATAAAAGTGGAGGCCTAATTCAAATAGCTGAACAGGGTCAACCTTATCAGGACTCCCAATGCTATTTTTGTGTCAATCGTGCTGCCACCACAAACCATGGGCACTACAGGTCAAGAGGTGGCCATTACAACGCTATTCAAAGGGATCCCCAGCTCTAGTCAGGGAAAGCTGGAATCAGGTCTGGCACTAATTTGTTCTTTAGATCTTTGAGAGTTTTCAACCTTTTTTAAATTCATTCATGAGATGTGGGCATCGCTGGCAAAGCCAGCATTTATTGCCCATCCCTAATTACCATTGAGAAGGTGGTGGTGAGCCACTTTCTTGAACCGCTACAGTCCCTGTGGTGAAGGTACTCCCACAGTGCTGTTAGGTAGGGAAACCAGGATTTTGACCCAGCGATGATGAAGGAACGGCGATATATTTCCAATTCAGGATGGTGTGTGACTTGGAGGGGAATGTGCAGGTGGTCGTGTTCCCATGCGCCTGCTGCCCTTGTCCTTCTAAGTGGTAGAAGTTGAGGGCTTGGGAGGTGCTGTCGAAGAAGCCTTGGAGAGTTGCTGCAGTGCATCTTGTAGATGGTACACACTGCAGCCCTGGTACGCTGGTGGTGGAGGGAGTGAATGTTTAAGGTGGTGGATAGGGTGCCAATCAAGCGGGCTGCTTTGTCCTGGATGGTGTCGAGCTTCCTGTGTGTTGTTGGAGCTGTACTCATCCAGGCAAGTGGAGAGTATTCCATCACACTCCTGACTTGTGCCTTGTAGATGGTGGACCTTTGGGGAGTCAGAAAGTGAGTCACTCGCCACAGAATACCCAGCCTCTGACCTGCTCTAGTAGCCACAGTATTTATGCAGCTGGTCTAGTTAAGTTTCTGGCCAATGGTGACGCCCAGCATATTGATGGTGGGGGATTCGGTGATGGTAATGCCATTGTATATCAAGGGGAGGTAGTTAGACTCTCTCTTGTTGGAGATGATCATTGCCTGGCACTTGTGTGGTGCGAATGTTACTTGCCACTTATCAGCCCAAGCCTGGATGTTGTCCAGGCCTTGCTGCATGCAGGCACGGACTGCTTCATTATCTGAGGGATTAAAGGTTTCCATAAATTCATCTCCATGCTGCTATGTGTGCTCATAAAATTTCTCTTCCACTAAAATCTGCTGTTTTGTTTTTTTTTACCCACCCCCCCCACCCCTGCCCGATGCTTTGAGCCGTCCCCTTTAAAGTGCTGCTGCGGGCCCACGATTTTCGACCCTCCCAAATGGTGAGCTGCCTAAAAGCAGCACGATTAGCGCTGGCAGCTCGCCTGTTCAACTTAAATGAGGCCCGACCACCAAAATCAATTGGGCCTCCCACTGTCAATGGATGGCCAGAATGGTTGCCCTGCCCACTGCCTGCCTGATCTTCGCTCCACACTAAAATTACCCTCAATAATTTTGAAACAAAAGAACTGCCCTTTAGGAATTTAGCATTTGATATGAAGACACTGTAGCTTCTACTAAATACTGCGTTCATCCGGTTCAAGATTCCTGTAGAATTACCTTGAATTTATAGGACAAATTCTACAGGAAGAAAATTGTAAATCTTCTTGGGATCTTATAAGATCCATTAGAATTCTTATACGATAGTTTTAAAATCTAACAGGACTTTTGGTTGGGTCTTGTTATTTAGTGATAAAGTAATCCTCATCTACCAAAATCTTTATCTTTCCCTGCAAACCATCTTTGTTATTAAAGTAATGATAAGATTTCATTTTTACTTCTCAAACATTTATAAATAACTGTGGTACAATGAGAGTGCATTAGATATACTCAGGATTTTCTAATATTGGTATAATAATCATTCCTACAATTTATTGACCCCACTATTTGACAGAAATTTGTGGGAAAAATTTTCATCCATCATTGATCGTTGAAAAGAAATGAAAGTATTTTCATATTTTCTGTCTTTAAATTTAGACCATTTTCTTTGTTTATATATCAAATAATAAATACGATGTGCCAGTGTTACAAATTCTATTACAAGCTTCTCATAAATAATGCTTTCATGGTCCTGCGAAAACTCCATTGTTGCTGAACAAGGAGCACATACCATGGTAAGTTGAATCCCTGATAGCAAAAATAACATTGTTGGTCCATACGTGATTTTAGTGATATTGTTTTACTATATTTGGACAGGTCGAGTGTATCAGTATTTTTATAGTGGGTTTGAGCAGAGAGGTGGGAGTTAACATGTGGCTAGTTGTTACCTTTTAAAAAGAGCTAGATGGATATCTGGTTAGAAATTAGATTAACTTATAAAGAAAAAGAATCAAATATTTTTGGAGCATGGAAATGTCATGCAAAGGAAGGCAACCAACTAAGGATAAATAATATGAGATATATATCAGGTTAGATACCTGCAGTTTTGTCGTGACCTACCTTAGGTTAGCAGGGAGAAACCTTGCCAAACTTTTCTTCAGGAGATTAAATGGGTCACATAGAGTCAATGACAGAATTTATGTTTTAAAGCTTATGTCTGACTAGTCAAAGAATGCATCACCTAACTTGTGAAAATGGATGATAAATGGTCTCCTAAGTCTTCAATAAAACAGGCAGGAAGGAAGCCCACATTCCGAGCCAGAAGTGCACCGCCCGCCATATTGAATAAGGTGGTTGCGCTGGCGTCAGGAGTTCACGTCAGAAACATTCAAAGGTGGAAATAATTTACTTAGAGTCCTGCGCTTCTTGCAGGACCCGTTTTCTACTTTCGAACGCCCCTGCATTTCACTTGCCACGTGCTGAACTCGCACGGCACAGCGTAGCGCTAACCTGAATGAGGAGCCAGAAGGAGCAAGAGTGCTCACATTAGAAGAACATGGGCCGCACCCTCCTCCGAATCAAGGCCCAATCATCCTCTCCACTACTACAGATCCCCCTGGCCCAAGGCCCGATTGCTCCCCCCCAGCGGTCTCTCCCCGGCCAGCAATCCTCGCCCCCTTCAATAATCGATCCCCACCTCAGTAGCCCCCCTTCCTCACTTACCTGAGGGCCACTTCTATCATTTCAGCGGCCTAATCTTCAACAACCCTTCGCTGGGCGAGCTTCCTCTCACATTCTACAGCTTGCCTCACCATTCAGGCACCCCCCCGCGAATTTTGACCAGTGTTGGCAGCACGAGCACTTATTCTTGAATATCTGAGGTTGTCTCAATAAAAAGGCCCCATGTCCCACCGTCAGGGCTGACCTCAGCCAGTATGTTTCCCGATACAATTCAGAGTTGATGTCTGAGCAAGCGTTTTCTATGCTGTTCCATGTATAAACTTGAAATCCTATATCAGATATGTAGCCAGTTGGGAGTGCAATTATTTTCTTATGTGTAGTATGCCTCTAATTACAGTAAGTATAATTTGATGACATTTTGACGTTATATGCAGCTGATTATTTATTCTATTAATTCTAATCCTCATGTGACTGACTGAAGCAATGATAAAGGTTGGCACAAGTCCACTGATCAGCTTCAATTTTGCATTGAAAAGGAATTTAGCAAATTTGAGTTCAATTTAGCAGTCATCAGTTTGACTTTTTGAACTTACAAAAAATTCACCCACAGCCAAAGCTTGTTCTGTCATTCAAGTTTGCCCACCTACATTGAAGTCTGCTTTGTTGTCTGGAAGAAATTGCACTGTGTGAAACAACTATTATGGTTTTTGGGCAGTGATCAACACTAATATTAATGTGCCTGAATAATCACAGCTACTTATTATAGAATTAAGGTGAGTTCAGGTAAATGTTTGCTAAATGGTTTTGGTGCCGTAAGATTGCCTTGGAAACCAGAAAAACAGAGCCTGTGTCAGATTTCAGCTCTTGTCCATGACAATTGCTGGCGCAGAGCATGTATCAAGTATCACAGCTGTGGGTACTCCTAACAATTAGTGATTTACATCTCCTGCTGCAGGCAGGTATGAATACATATATTACAGTGGATGTTGAAGTTCAGTCAGGGGTCATCTGTTGTTTATGATTTGCTATATCTCTTATGATTTTTCCATGTTTACTGGAATAAAATAGAATTATTCATCATCCTGCTTCAGGATCTTCCAAATCTAGCATTTATGGGTTTCAAAACGAGTTTGTGAAGGAGAAAAGAAAAATTGAAATTGCATATGTGCCTCACAAACTCTGTCCCTGCTCTGTGCTGTCCACATCCTCCCAATGAAAACAACAACTATGTAGGTATTGCTAGTTTTCCTACCACCTAGAACTAATAAAAAGTCTTACTTTGAACATTCTTTTCAGCTTTCCGTAATAACAAAGCAATATTGCTTTTAGATGCAGTAGTATTATATCTTATTATCCTAATTTTCATTCTTTTGTTGCCAATTTCTTCTTTATTGATCTTGTCCTCACAGTTGGGAACCATGCTTGAAGGAAGTATGGGTCAAAGATAGGGCTACAACACAGCAATGTTAATTCTCAGACCCATTCTCCTAGTACATTTACCCTATAATACTTCTCAATAGAGTTCAGCAGAAAGAAAGGATTTAAATTTAAATAGAGACTTATCATATCCTTGGCACAATCCAAAGCATTTTACAACAAATGCATTATTTTTGAAGTGCAATAACTGTTGTTATGCCAACAATCACAGCAGTCAAGGACCCACAAACAGAAAATAAATTAATGACCAGATAATCTGTTTTTGGTGTTGTTGGTTGAAGATGGAATGTTGGTCAGTTAATTAGGAGAACTCCCTGTTCTTTGTATTGTGCCATGAGATCATTTATGTCCACCTGAGTAGGCAGACAGAGCCTCAGTTCAAAATCTCATCCGAAAGATCACACCTCCAACAGTGCATGTCTCCCTTAGTATTCCATTGAGATGTTAGTCTAGATTACGCAATCAAGTCTGAGGAAATGCCAGAATTCCATTTATGTCATTCGGGTCATCTTAGACTTCCAACAAGTTTAGGATGGCACGAATGATACTAGGGGCTCCAAAAATAAACCTAATCTTCCTGGAACTTCACTCTTGTGGGAAAATGGTCTTTGACATAATTGATTGAAAAAGAGTACTAGATGGTTCGTGTGCTATTCTTTCACTCATGGGACCTGAGTTTGAAACCGGATCTGATTGATGGGGTGAATGTCTCCTCTCAATTGGCTGCAAAGGTTATAAGTGAAATAAATTTAGGTAGATTCAAGATTGTCATCTATGGATATCTAGAGTAAATAGATCCATACTTTCAAATTCCCTCAACTACCCAGCCAGCAGAGCAGATGAGTTTGGAAGTTGTCAAACCATGTCAAATATATCAAGACACCTTCAGCCCTATAGCTTTCCTTATGGATTGTATTAAGACAGCTGCAGCCTTGCAATTCCGTTTCAATAGGAAGAATAGCATGAGGAGATTCTCAATTTTGCACGGCAAGACTACTGACCATTATCCATGACATCTATAAGTTAAAATTCTTACCTTCTTATGTATGCTTTCAAATTTTTGTGATAAAGGGCTTGTTGGGTTTAATAGCATTTTCTTATTCCTAAATATTATGTTCATTATATACCCACCCAATAAGAGAACATTGGTGAATCATATTTTTCAACATCACCTAGAATGGTAGATTAATCCTTTCAGTGTTCCACAAAGAATTCCCTTTACTACTATGGTGTCAGAAATTTCCTTGACAGAAAAAGCAATACATCCGATAATCAGAAAGGGCAAGTCATGAGATAGGTTAACACTACAGCAATCTCTTGGAGAGATTTACTATGCAGAAAGTACTCATGGTCTTTGAGGCAAATCATTTAACAAATAATTGGATGGTATAATAGGGTGACAATTGGTTCCTTTGTGGTTGAAGCCTTCCTCATCTGTATCTATCTTGTGAGTGCATGATATCTTAGTGAATTTGATCGCATGCAAGAGATCCAAGTTGCCGTTTCAACAAATGTGTTCGCAACTGCATACTTAGATATTTACATATTTAAAGAAAAAAAGATCTTCATATAATTAGAGAAACAACAGAGGTCATTTTTACCTCACCGCCTGCGTGGTAATCTGGCAGAGCAGATCACCCATCTGTTGTAGCACCTGTCTGATTTTCATCCCATTGATTTCAATTGGATGGGCTCTAGAATCAGGTGGATTCTAGAATGGGATGGTAATTTGGTCCGTTGGATTACTGCCCTGGCGGTGAAGGTGAAAATTACCCCCTAAATCTTTGAGTATTCTGCATTACAATACTACAAATGGGGGCACAACACATGGGTGTAACATCACTACAAAGACAACAGGATTTTCTTCTTCTTAACCACACTTTCTTCTGATTTAGCAAGTTCGGGTAAAGTTGAGGAACTTCTGAGAGATTAACACTTCTGTGAAAAGCAATCTTAGAATTAAATATCGCAGCTAGAATTAGATGAATGAAAAATCAGAATTTATTACTTAGCTGTGTGTATAAACATATATAATATATATATGTATGTATATATATTTATTCATCATTGCTTTCTGCCTAAGTACCCCAGTGTGGGAGTCTTTTCATAGAAAATGCAAAATGAAGTGAGAAAACTGTTATTCATCATAGTAACTCCTTTCACACAGACATGACCCATCCAACATCACCTCCTTTGTTGCTGTTAATACCTTGTTATTTAGCTCAGCAGTTCTTAGAATTGACAACACCCTCAGGGGTGAGGTTTATTATAGGTAAGGCGTCTACTCACAGGTGAGCACAAGCAATGTCTGTGCAAAAGGTGCAGAGGAACAGAAGTTGCTAAGTGTCTGTGGATGTCGCCCCTTTTACAGTGTAATACTAAATTGAGTAAAAAATTGTTATTAACACTTTTAGTAATAACCCCCAGTAATAATACTTTCTCTCCCCTAAAATCGTTGACCAAAAAAGCACCGTCGTGGAAAATGGACAGAATCACAGAATTTGATCGCCAAAACACCACTAAAAATCTTGGTAAATTCTATAATCCCATGTAATAAAAACAGAATTGAATTTATTCTGTCACCAAAAACTAGTGGCCCTAACTAGAAAAGGACAGAATTACAGAATGCAGTACCCAAAACATTGGTTAAAATCTAGAGTCCCATGTAATTAAAAGAGAATTTGACTTATTCAGTCACTGTAAAACATTTGCCCTTATAGTGATTCATGCTGGAGTGCCAGCGGCCCTGCACTACCTCACCCAAGTGACCATTCTTCACATGTGAGATCTGACATTGAGTGGCATCAGGCTATTTTACCTGGTGGGGCATCTCAGCTGAGTCCAGTCCTTTTGTCACACACTTTGCAATAGGGTCATTGAGTACTAGTTAAGAGCAAAACCTTGCCTGTTTTTCCCTTCTCCTAGCAATAGGTGCTGGGGCCAATTGTAGAGCACCCAGTACTAACCCAGTACTCACCTAGTACTAACCCAGTAGCTAACTCAACACATGATAGATCAAACCTGGTCTGTAATGTTCAGTACCACACCAGATGGTGCACTTGAAGAACCCTTGATCTCACAGTTATTACTTTAGTTTTTCTTGAGTGATACGTGATAGGCAATACTGTATGACACACACAGAGCATCCTTGCATAAATCGAATACAATGGTTTACTTATTATAGCAAACCATAACATAAAACCCAAATCGTATTTTTAGCCTATCATGTTTATCACATATTTTTTAATCAATAGATTTCAATAAAACATTAATAAACCTGTTTGCTAGTTCTTTGTTGCCATCAACAGCAGCTTTCCTTTTCAGACTATGTGGCCTTGGAAATAACAGAAAATGCTACACTGTTTCACAATAAGAACAAAAGAAATAGGAGCAGGAGTAGGCCATATGGCCCCTCGAGCCTGCTTCGCTATTCAGTAAGATCATGGCTGATCTTCTACCTCAACTCCATTTTCCCGCCCGATCCCCATATCCCTTGATTTCCTTAGTGTCCAAAAATCTATCGATCTCAGTCTTGAATATACTCAGCGACTGAGCATCCACAGACCTCTGGGGTAGAGAATTCCAAAGAGTCACAACCCTGAGTGAAGCACATTATTATCCTATCTAGTTGCAACACATGCGAATGTAGCTCTTAAATGTAGCGATTCAAATGAAGCTACAAGTAAATCATGTCTCAGAAGAGATGATAACATCTCACAACGTAGTAATTTTTCTGTGGAAAATCCAGTGGTACAAGGTCTCCTCCAACTGTAGCTCTCAACCATATAATCTCAATAAAATAGATTCACCTTGCCAGCTGTTTCATGGAAATGAAACTAAATTTAAAACATGTGGGGGGGTTAAATTGGATAAGGCCTGATACCGGGCACGGGGATCACGGTGCGTAATTAACCCGTGCAAGGTATTACCGATGCAGGCAGCATGCGAGATTTGTTGGACAGAACGTTGCTGTGGCCATGGCCACAGGCAGCATTGGAGGTTCTGACGAAGGGGGTCTCTGCATACCTAATCCTCCTTCTCTTTCCCACATCTCCCTTGTCCCACAATCTTTTCTGACGCATGTGCTGCAGATGGTGTCAGCACGCCTTACTTGCTCCTATTCCCGCTCCACAACTCAACCCGTCTCCCTTTGTCTTTGCAGGTGCCCAAGAACTGGGGCCGGCACCATCCAAGGTGGAGGAGGAGGAGGAGGAAGACACCGATGACGAAGCTGCACCGTCACTCGATCTGACACTCGCAACCTCCAGCTCAGATACTGACACTGCGCGTACTTTACAGGCTAGGTTAGAGGAAGAATCTGCAGTGTGAGACACTGGGCACAAGTGTGCAGGAGTCGGGACAGGGGGAACTAATACCACAGGTACCAGCTTGCCTGAGGACGAGGTTGCACATTGGTTCTGCTGCTGAGGAGACCGATGATGACTTCGATGGGCCAGGCTACAGAAGACAGCAGATGGGCGTACACAACCAAATGCTTGGTGCACTGGAACACCTGCCAGAAAGTCTGCGCAAAATGTCAAGGAGTATGGAAAACGTCCACCTCAAACTTGGCACAGGGCTTTGCGCAGAGCTTGGAGCCCATCTTACCCACATGGAACAGTGGTGACCTTCATCAGCACACCTGTGGAACCGACCATGATGCAATGCCTGATGACCAATGTCATGGCTTCAATTGCAGCACAAACCGATGTCATCAAAGGTCTGCATGCTTCAGTTGAAGCTCAGACATCTGCTATGGCAGCTCAGATTGACACTATTGTTCATTGTATCTATGTGATTTATATCAATTAGTGTTAATTGTATTCAGGTGGTGGGTATCAATTGTGGACCCTCTTGTATCCATTTATAGGAGGGGGTGTAATGTGGAGCCCTGTGAATAAAGGCTTGGAAGCAACTGAAGACTAGGCTCTTGTAGTCTATCCTTAGCCACCTGGCTATCCAATTTATAGCAGCAATGGCAGCTCAGACTGCTGCTTTGGAAGCGCAGACTGCTGCTATCGTGGCTTTGGGTACCACCGTGGAACGGGGCTTCCAGGGCATCACAGCACTCCAGCAATCCGTTCTCCAGCTGATCACCAGGAGTGCTGGGGCGCCGCCCCCTGCGGGTGGCAGGGGCACCATGGCAGTCGAACCTGCTGTCCTGTCTCTGGACGACAGCATTCCTGCTCCAACCCCTGCTACTCCACCAGTGCCATTGCTGTTGCCTGTCAGCCAGCCAGGCCAGACTGCTGCAGCCCAGGCTGATATGGTGCAGTTTGAAGCCGGGCCTTCCTGGCCCAGAGCTACTCGAGGTCGTCTTCCAAGGCCATCTACACATTCCTCAATTGAAGGCCAGCAGCCTTCAACCACCCATGCTCCAGCCATTGGGGACGCTCCTCATAGGAGCACTAGGAAATGTAAAGACACACGAACGACAGGCACTGAGGGAATGCACAAGAGTGAATGATGTATTGTCTGACACTTGAGTTAATGTGTTACGTTATAAATTTGGATTTGAAGTCGCAGTTGGTGGTGGTTTTTATTTATGTGATGAACTGCGGGAGAAAGCAATGTGTGATCATATGGAAGCCGAATTGATAGTCATGCAGGAGAGGACAGGTGGGGATTGTAGGACTGTTGTTGACCTGGGACGTGTCATTGAGGTTAGTGATATCGTTCAAGGATGAGGTGAGCACATAGAGCCCTGGCAGACAGGACCTGTGCATCTTGTTACCTCCTTGCACCGTCCTCCACTTCCTTCTTTGTCTCCTCCCCCTCCTCCTCAGGTTCTTACTCCTCTCCCTCCACTTCCTCTGCCTCTGGCTCAGGGTCTTGCCGGATAGGTGGTGGCAAATGTTATGCCCTCATAAGGGCGAGGTTGTGCAGCATGTAGCATATAACGACGAATCTTGACACCCGCTCAGCGGAGTACTGCATGACTCCACCAGAACAGGCCAGGCAGCGCAAGTGTTGCTTTAGGAGGCCTACGGTGTGCTCGACAACGTTCTGTGTGGCCACATGGCTCTCATTGTATGCCTGCTTTTTACCTGTGTGTGCGTGCCTGACCGGAGTCATGAGCCACCTCATGACGGGATAGCCCTTGTCGCCCAATAGCCAGCCTTTGACTTGCCAAGCCAGTGCAAAGCTAGTTAGGATGTTGGACTGTCACATAATGAAGGCATTGTGATTGCTGCCAGGGTAGCAGGCATTGGCCTACATGATGCGCTGCATGTGGTCACACCCCAGCTGCACATTGAGGGAGTGGAACCCCTTTCTGTTCATAAAGATGGCCGAGTTGAGATGTGAAGCACTCATGGCTATATGCGTGCAGTCAATGGCACCCTGCACCATGGGGAAGCCTGCAATGTGAACGAACCCTTGTGCTTGCTCGTTCTGCTTCTCTGTGTCAACGGGGAATATGTGTGAACCTGCTGTGCAGCTCGTATAGTGCCTCCGTGACCTCCCTTATGCAGCAGTGCACTGCAAACTGCGAGATGTTGCACATATCGCCAGCAGAGGCCTGAAAGGATCCAGAGCCGTAAAAGTTCAGCCATGGTTACCTTGACAGCCACAGACAATGCTGTCCTTGCCTTGCTCTGAGGCTCCAGTTGTGGCTGCAGCAGTTGACATATCTCTGTTACAACCTCTTTGGTGAACCGCAGCCGTCAGATGCACTGATCTTCGCTCATGTTGAGGCAAGAGAATTTGTCCTTGAAGACCCTCATTGGACATGGCCTCCTGCTCAGTGCCCTGCGTCTCCTCCTCCTCCTCCTCCATCTCCTTGCAGCTTGACCTGCTTTGCATGGCCTCTCTGCATGCTCACAGTCATGTTCTATGCCCAGCGGGAGCCCTAGCAGGCCACCCATGGTTGCCAGGAATCTTGTTCAGCACACTGTTGTAAATGACACCAACAGTAATGCAGGACCTTCCAAACCACTCTTTACAATTGCCAGAAGCAATAATCCAGCCACTAACCTGCAACTCCTGCATGATCCCTTTAAATAGTGCTGGTGGGGGGTCCTCCAGGCCATCTAAGACATGTTCAGCTGTTCGTGGTTATGAAAGTTCGTTGGCTGGAGTATTGAGTGCCAAAATGTTGCACACTGATTTAACGCATATTCTCCTTACTTTACATGATGCAGGCGTTCATTATCCGCGTGTGCACAAACGCCTTTACCAAAATGGCGTCCGGCGCACGTCACGCTAGAAGCGTGCACATGCATTTCAGACATCATTTTGGGACCTTAGAAGGCTGCGTAGAACCTGAAAAATGGGCGTTACATAGACGAATTTATAGCCCGTGTTGTTTTGTTGTTCCATTTAACAGACAGATTCATCTTCCTGAAGCCTTATTTCTCCCTGTTTTAAACTTGGCTTCGTTAAACAACTCACATTGTATTTACATAAAAGCTTTCCTCTGGCACAGAGTTCTGGTTAATATGTTTGACATAAAATATAAAATGAATGCACAATAATTACCATGGGGTAATTTTCCGACTTCGCATTCTCAGTGGGCAGTTCTCACCTGCCGAAAACACGTATTGGAAATTCAAGTGCACAGTGCATGATTTTCTGACCATTTTCCTTTTGCTTTTTAAAAATGTACATAAGTTGTAATATATTGTGAACTGATAACTAATAAGCCTAATTCTTTCAGCGTCACTTGTGTATCTTTCATCCATAATACATTAGATCTAAAAAATAGGCATGAATATATGACATGATGAAGTGATGATTTTCATTTATAGAATCATAGAATCATGCAGCACAGAAGGAGGTCGTTTGGCCCATCGTGCCCATGCTGACTCTTTGAAAGAGATATCCAATTAGTCTCACTCCCCTACTCTATCCCCATAGCCCTGCAAATTTTTCCCCTTCAAGTATTTATCCAATTCCCTTTTGAAAGTTTCTATTGAGTCTGTTTCCACCACCCTTTCAGGCAGATCGTAACAACTAGCTGCGTAAAAAAAACAAATCTCCTCATCTTCCCTCTGGTTTTTTTGCCAATTACCATAAATCTGTGTTCTCTGGTTACCGACCCTCCTGCCAGTGGAAACAGTTTCTCCCTGTTTACTCTATTAAAACCCCTCATAATTTTGAACACCTCTGTTAAATCTCGTCTTAACATTCTTTGCTCTAAAAAGAACAATCCTGGCTTTTCTAATCTCTCCACATGACTGAAGTTTATTTAGAATATTTTTAAGCACATGCATTATCCTGAATGTGTATAATTACAAAGGGCTCATTCACAATTTGAATTAAAAATCTAAGTAGAAGTTTGCCTTGGTATTAAAGATGATGCCATTTTAGTCCGTTGATTTTGCTTCTTGATGGATAAAAATCAGACTGAATGTAAATAATAAATACATAAAATGCTGAAGGCACAAGGACAAATTATAAGATAACTTCATATCTTCATAAAGTGCAAATCCCCAATAAATATTCAAAATGATTAAATTTTTCAAATAGAATACATCTCCAGAATGAAGTTACTTCAGTAAACCCAACAATCAGAAAGTATTAGATGCAAATAATGCACAGAGACCCAATGGATGTGAATGATGGAGGGTTCCACACAGACATGCTGAATGGATTTTCTCATAAAGGTGGCATTCTGTGGTCAAGACAAAGGTGGCAATGAGACCTTTCACTAATTCTCTTAGAGGAACAACTTTCTGAGGCAAAGTGATTTCTTTCATGAAAATGAAATAGAAGGATTGTTAGGACAATGCACAGTGACCACAGCTTCCCAATATATAACAGGAGAGACAAAAGCAAGTGACTCATACTGGGCTACAACTTTGAGTAGCATGATAGGAACAGGGAGTTCCAATTAAATTTAAGAAATATCAGTTTACCTGTTTTTCTAATTCATGCTAGATCACCTTCCTCAAATTTAGTAATGCTAAACTATTATTTGCAAAGGACAATTTTAAGATTGCAAAATTCTACCCAAAGGTTTACAGAAGTATTCTTCTGAGTTTATTGAAGGTTAAATATCTGATGCATTCAATTCAAGATCACATATATGGTCCAAGATTAGCAATAGACTTTTAAAAATTAATTCTTATGTTCATTTTAATGACGTATACAACATTTTATTAATAATAAGCAAAATACTGTGGATGCTGGAAATCTGAAATAAAATCAGAAAATGCTGGAGAAGCTCAGCAAGTCAAGAAGCATCTGTTTCTTTCTCCACAGATACTGCCTTACTTGCTGAGCTTCTCCAGCATTTTCTGTTTTTATTTTATTAATGATAACCTGGGATTACACTGTTATGGGGCAAGATTCATTTAATTCTTTAAAATAATAATTTTTCATACACTTATTAGGCTTGATTTTCGGGTGAAGGAGCGGGTGGGTTGGGGGCGGGAAGGCTCCGAAAATTGCTGAAATCCCAAGCAGGTGCGGAGCCCGGCTCCAACCCACCGACTTCCAGGTTCCCCAGTGACGCGTCCGGGTGCACGCACGCCTCCCGAATGCGGAAGTCCCACCGGCAATTAAAGCCGGCGGGATGATACTTTCCACAGTTTGTCAGCTAGTTGAGGTACTTGAAGTACTTAATTGTCTCGACATTTTGGCAGGGGTGCGATTTTGAAGCATCCTCAGCATGTTTCCAATGCTGTGGGAAACACTCCCTGTTGCAACAGATGTGTTTCAGCCAGCAGCCAGTGGGAGATACAAATGCTTATTTGACAGGTAGGGAGAAAACGCAGCAGGGCACTCTGTCACTTCAGACAAAGTTTTGGCTGCAAGATCTTTGTGTTTTCACTCAAAATCCTTACTTTCCACACAAAACTTTGCTGCTCAAACATATTTAATTATTTTGCGGACCCCCTCAAACTTACACCGTTAGGATGGGGGGGCGCCATGGCTGCATTCACCACTACATTCGAGGACGAGCAACATCACCAGCCTCGCCAGGCACGGCGTCCACCTCCACCACGTGGAGCTCCACAACACAGTGCTGCACCACAGGCACCTGAACAAGTGCATAGAGGGCAACAACAGAGAGAGCGATGTCGAAGGAGGCACTACCCTCGCCACAGGGTCTACAGACCGAGGCTCAGCTTCCTGGACCTCTCTTAAGAGCAGTGCATGTGGAGACTCAGAGTCAGTCGCCAGGTGGTCGCAGACATCTGCAGCCTCCTTCAGGCCGAGCTGCTCCTGGCTTGGTCGAGCAGCATCTCCTTACCTGTCACTGTCAAAGTCACCACTGCCCTCAACTTCTTCGCCTCTGGATCATTCCAGGGTGCCACCGGGGACATTGCCGGGATCTCTCAGTCGTCTGCACAAAAGTGCATAAGGCAGGTCACCGACAGCTTGTTTCACAGTGACTTGCACTCCGTCAACTTCCCCATGGACGGAGAGGGCAGTGGGATTCCACACTGTGGCTGGCTTCCTACGGGTGCAGGACGTAATCGATTGCACCCATATAGCAATACGAGCACCTCCACACGAGCCAGGACTGTTCATCACAGGAAGGGGGATCACTCCATCAACACTCAGCTCATTTGTGACCACTGCAAAAGATTCCTTCACATGTGCACCAGATTCCCTGGTAGCTGCCACGATTCCTTCATCCTCCGGGAATCCAGCATCCCGCCCCTCTTCCACGCACCGCACACCCATAAGGGCTGGCTCCTCGGGGACAAGGGATACCCCCTGCATACGTGGCTCTTGACACCTCTGAGGAAGCCCATCACCGAGCAACAGCGTCAATATAACGACGGCCACATCGCCAACAAGTCTATAATTGAGCATGTTATAGGGCTGCTCAAGATGCGCTTCAGGTGCCTTGATCATTCTGGGGGAGCACTTCAATACGCACCAGACAGAGTGGGACGCATTATAGTCGTGTGTTGTGCCCTGCACAACATGGCACAACAGAGAGGAGTGCTGCTTGAGGAGGCCCCATCCACATCTGCCACCCACATTGAGGAGGAGGAGCAAAAGCTCATGGGCAACCTCATGAGGCCAGGGAGTCACTGATATGAGAACGGTTCTCCTAACATCAGACAGCGTGAAGAGTCCAGTCCTCACCACCTGGATAGAGCAGCAGCCCCCAGCCCCCACACCTCCCTGAACAAAACAGTCCTGCAACTACACATATACCCACTGTAGAATGACCCAATGGGTGGCATCAAGTGTTGGTGTTCATGGTGAACCTCAAGAAAGGGCCTTATTACAGAAGCCAGTCAAGAATGGCCAAGATGTGGCAGTAGTGGTGACAATAATAATATTTAATGTGAGTTTGACAAAAAGCAAATATAAATAAAATACATGACCAACGGTCAAACACCCTTGTGCATCCCCTTCATGCTCACAAAACCTTCGCCTTTCGCTTCCGGCTACTTCTACGTGGTGCATCCCCTATGGCCGCAGCAGAGGTAGTGGCAGGTTGCTCTTGTTCGTGCCCTGACCGATTAGATGCTTTGCGTGGACGGCCTCTGGGTTTTGCTGCCCGTGAGGGCCCCTCCAAAGACTGCTCCACCTGCACCTGTGCAAGGGCAGACTTGGCCACCTGGAGGGGAGGCAGCATTGCGGGTACTGATTGAGAGGGGGGCAACGGGTGAGACATGGAAGCGCTTTGAGTGGCGTCCCCACTTCCATGTCCCCTTTCACCATCATTCCTCCCCTGGGCCAGGCCCACATCACTCCTACCACTCTGCTGGACAACAGTTTGGAGGGTATTTGTGAAATCTTGTAAGGCCAGTGCTAATGTATCTGCCTGCCTGTTTAAAGTGGCAGAATGTTGTTCATTGTGAGTCCGAAAGACCGTTGTCAGGGCCTGACTGGACTCATTTGTGAGCCGTGCTTGAAGCTCAATGGAGGCTAACCTCCCATCCATCGCAGACATTCCCGCATTTACCCGCGACAGTATGTCAAAGATGCCCTCACATCCCTGTGACACTATCTCAGAGATGCCCTCATGACCCTGTGACAGTATCTCAGAGATTCCCTCCCATACCTGTGCCACCATTCCACTAATGCAGGAGTTGGACTCCTCCATCCTCTGCGCTATTGCGCGTGGCACCTGTTCCAGCACCTCGCAAATGTGCTGCTGCCCCTCGTTCATTCTCCTTTTAAAGAATGGCAGCCAGGGTTCAGCATCTGTGTCCAGCTGAGCAGAGCCTGGAGAGGAGTGCTCCCACCGATGCGGACTCTCCAGAACTGCCCCTGCCACCAGTGTCTGCTCGTGCTCACGTGTGTGGTAACTCATCTTGTGCGACCCCAACTAACTGCAGACTGGGACCCACCAAGGTGTGAGTATCTGTGATGGTGGATGGCTCGCTCAGATGCAATGGTGCACCCACAGAGGCCGGCAGGATCTCTGAGGAATTGCCCTCTGCTGTCACAGTGGTCGCTGAAGTCCCTGTAAGAGAAGAGAAGGCAATATTAAGCATGATCACAGATGTGTCATGTTGCAATGAGCATACTGAGGTGCTGAAGATGCCAAGGCATGTTAACATCAATTCATACTGTATATGCTGAATGTTAAAGTTCTGTCACCAGACGTTTGTCGGGTACCAGTCTCGGCGTCCCTGATGGACAGACACTCGAGGGTGCGGCTCAGCTCCAGCGCCTCCTGCTCGGCGTCTGTGAGGACGACGGTTTGTTGCGGCCTCCCTCTGGTCCTCGCCCTTTCTCATGCATTCTGGGCTCTCTTCTCCTATAAGGGGAGAAATTACAGACGCGTGAGTGTGTGATGGTGATGTAGCCAACCGATGATTGCATTGGTTTGGGTGCGGCTGACCGTGAAATAGATGCATCAGAGGGTGAGTATGAGACAGAGCCATGACATTGTATGAGGATTGGGTTGAGTGGTAGTGGTGGGCTGAGTAATGCGGAGGTGAGGAAGTGCTGAGGAAGTGCAGGTAAGTTGAGGATGAGCCTTAAGTACTTAAGTGGGTGTGGGGAGTGATGTGATAGAGCAGTGTTGGCAGTGCAGAATGAGTTGGAGGGGGGTGGTGATGTGGAAGACGGATTGTAGGAGAATGAGTAAGTGTACTCACTTTGGCTGACCTAGTTAGGTCATTGAAGCGCTTCCTGCACTGGATCCAGGTGTGGGAGATGTTGCTGCTGCTGGTGACCTCCTCTGCCACCTTGAGCCAGGCCTTCTTGGTGGCAGAGGGAGGCCACTTCCTCCCGTCCGCCGGGTAGAAGACATCCCTCCTCCTCCTCACCCCATGAGTAGCACCTGGAGTGAGGCATCACTAAATCTAGGAGCAGCCTTTCCCCTGTGCTGCTGCATTGTGCTGTATGGGTGTTTGCTTCAGGAGCAGCCATTGGAGGACTGCTCCTTTATGTAGAGCTCCTCCAGCTGTCAGCCTGTGATGCGGGTGCGCAGTGCAGCTTTCGTCGGCAAACCCGGAAGCCATGTTAAGTGGCTCCAATTGTCCCGCGATCGCGTGGGAAACGGACATTTTTTATTGGGCGGGTTACCCACGGGCCCGATCACCCCCCCCACCCCGGCTGCCATTCCACCTCCCCACTGATATTGGGGCCATCAACTTTCTTTCAGTATAAAATGTTTAAATGTATTTATATATGAAAATCCTGTGTGTGATGGTGTCTGTTTCTGTCACACCTCAGGCGTCACACTCTGATATCGCATCTTGGATATCAAACTTATTTCACCTGAAAGTTTTAGTGTAACATTTCACTGAGTTGGCTCAAATTTCATATTTAAAAAACTGCAACAAATAACAACTGAATAAGTTAGGACCATACCAATCAAAAATCTATCAATCATGAACAACTAACGAAGTTGCAAAACAACCAATCCAGAATGAACAATCAGGAAAAACTAATTTTAACAAAAGAGGACAAATGAAATCACTCAAATATTTTTTGAAAATGCTTTTGGCTGCCATTTTGGTTTCTCACTACTGAGTATTGGAAATAAGTTTTGCAATGTAACAAACCTAAAAAAAATTACATAATTCTCAATGACATAATTAAATTCACATATTCTTTTTGTGTGTTTTAATTGTGTCTGTAAATGTTTCATTCAGGAGGTTGATTGAAATGCGTTCTCTTTGGAGTGTTTGGGCTGCTTTTTGCTTGCATAGACGTAAACAATGTAGTCTGTGGCTAAGAGACCTAGGGGGAAAAATTGGATCAGGGTCCGTTCTGGGCGATGGTAGCATGATGCGCTAATACCCCGCGCCCGACGGACCCTGGACAGGCAAGATGCAAGTTTGGTCCCAAGGGAGCACTTACCTGCAATCAGCCTTCCTTTCCAGGCCTTGCATGTGGAATCAATGCAATTCACACTTTCCACCACCAGAGGGAGCTCCATTTCTTAAAGGGAGGATGTTTCTTAGAAATCTCTTAAAGATGGCTTGTACCTGTTATTTGCTGAAAATAACAGTCTACTGTCTGCATGGAGTCAGACATCGCACACGTAAAACATAGATGCAGATCCCATTCCTATGTTTGCACACTGATGAGTTATGTTAAAACATTGAATAAAGGTTGCGCACATCTAAATCCCACATCCTCCAATCTGCACGCCAGACCTCACCAATCTGCCGATCTGAGTTGGTACCAGGCCTGCGAGAGTGCATGCCCCAAGCTTCTCTGCTGATGCACTAGAGACCTTGGGTGCAAGAGGTGGACAGAAGGACGGACATCCTATATCCACGGGGGGTGGTGCAAGAGGCCCTCCAGACATATACTCAAAAGAGAGTGGGAGGCAGCGGGGGACGAAGTCAATGCCAGGCGCACAGCATCATGAACATGGATGCAGTGCATGAAGAAGTCCAATGCTTTGACATGAGTGGTCAAGGTGAGTGAGGTCAACTGTCAAGTGGCTTCTCCTACCAACTGCTCCACACACTACACCCCCATCCCCCACCTACCAATAAACTCTTTCCATCAGTACTCAACTCTTCCAATCAGATGCTTCCTTTCGCCCTTACACTTTACCATTGTTTCAAGCCGCCCACTCACAACTTACAGGCCACAAACACTGGCAGCTATTCAACCATGATAGGCACATCACCAAGGCACACGTCCCGCTTTGTTGCAGGACAAGGTGGCGCATATCAAGTGGCAGTGGCATTTAGCCCCTCAAGCCTGTTCCGCCATTCAATGAGATCATGGTGGACTTGTGACCTAACTCCATATACCCATCTTAGCCCCATATCCCTTAATAACCTTGGTTCACAGAAATCTATCAATCTCAGATTTAACATTCACAATTGAGCTAGCATCAACTGCTGTCTGCAGAAGAGTGTTCCAAACGTCTCCCACCTTTTGCGTGTAGAAGCATTTCCTAACTTCACTCCTGCATGTCTTGACTCTAAAAGTTAGGCTATCTCCCCGCGCCCTAGTATTGAAGTCTAGGAGACCTCCAAAAACAGTTACAAATGTCTCGGCAGCCAGAGGCAACAATCCAGCCACTAACCTGTAAATCCTGTATGCTCCCTTTAAATAGTGCTGGTCAGGGGGGGTCCTCCAGGCACTCTAAGACACGTTCAGATGGTCGGGGTTAAGACTGTGCATTGGGTTGAGCGTTAACTCCCAAAATGCTGTGTATCACTTTAAATCAGTGTTACACACTGATGGAAGCCATTTTCTCCCTACTTTACATGATTCCAGCGTTCGTTACCTGCGCCTGCGCTAACTCCTATACCAAGATGGCGTCTGGCGCACGTCATGCCGGAAACGTGCGTTCACATCCAAGACGCCATCTTGGATGTTGGAGAGGCCATGTAGCGCCGAAACAATGGGCGCTACACGGCCCAATTTAGCGCCCCTATTTTCCAATGGGCTGTTTCTTTTGCTGCTTTTGTTTTAGGTTTTATTATATTTGTGACAGGGTATTTTTTAATATCATTGTTAAGTAACTCTGTGTTTCAACCCTATGTCCCATGAATGCACCCTCAGGCCAAATTTTCTAATGAACCCATTTTTTGCTACCTTTTTTAATTTTCATTATTTCTTTTTTGCTTTTTGTAGTCACAGGATTGTTTTTTGTGTGTTTTGACACTATTCCACTGCTGAATTGTGTATGGGCAGCCTCAAGTCTGTGCATACATGATAGACCCTTTTTTCCATGGGGCTATTTTTTGTTGTTTTTATTCCATCGAAATTCCAATGCTAATCATGCGTGTCTGTTCCTTGACCCTGCAACCTGCACATACATAATGGGTATTAATTTCCACTGGCCCATTTCTTTTGGTTTTCTTTGTTCAGGTTTAATATCTATCTATAATAAATTTTTAAAAACTACATCTATGTGTATAGACAGTACACTGCAGACATCACCCTCCAGATGTTGCACTCAGACATCATACTTTGTCACAGACAGAGCAACTTTGTAATTCAGTGTGCTTCCCAGTTGCAACCTGAAACTGACAAGCACATTCCAATTTCTACATTTACATGACCAAACAATAATTAAACTGAGTGATTTATGAGCAAAGTTTAAATAAATAACTATTAGATTTTGTGGCCTTAAAGGGACATAACTCAGCGACCGAATAATACATTTTGTATTACATAGCTTACCCCTTTTGTCTTTACAAAACAGCTAACTTACCTTGAGCATATGCAGACACCACACACCAGAATTCACACTTTGTTACAGATGTAAAACACTCGCCCTGGGGGAGGTAGGAACTTGAGACAAAACCCATTTATGCCAGAATTCACCCCTATTTGCACTGACCCTTTAAATTCTGGAGGGAGTGGGAAATCATAGGCATATCTTTCACCTCAAGGAATTTTTGGGCCAATATGTCTGCACACACGTTCTTCTCAACACACCTTCTTCTCAACACACTTCAGCCATCACATTTCCTGTATCACACTCTAGTGATTGTGCTTTATAGGTTGGCTCAAATTTGGTATGTGCAAAAGAGGAACAAATCAAATTTTGCAATTAGCAGTGAGGAAAAGCGACCAATAAAAAAGCAAAAAATTGAACCAATGAAGTCATTCTAAATACTTTTTCAAATGTGAAAAATAAAGTGTAATATGTAGAATCTTCCACTATGCATCACTGTGATTCTCTCAACTAATCTGGTCAACTGTTCTTTCCTCAGGCCCAAGGATTTCTTCCTGCTTCTTCTGGCTCCCTAGGATTCCGACCGAAGAATGAAAAATCTTACTTAGCTTGGCCTCGTCTGGCTACTCTGCTGCATCTCGCCAGGTTTCTCTACTGGCTTTGACAGCAGGCGGGCCTTCCCCATAGTCGTCGTTAAAAACCACGTTGCGTTATCAATTATGTCATCAGGCCATGACTTTTAAATTTAAATTAGGCCCTCATTTGCCTGCAGTGGGAGCCTCGGCCGACTTCAAAGTCGGTGAAGATAAGATGTTACCAGGTGGGAACGGTGCAGCCTCAGGCCGGTAAATGGACTCGGCCTGATCGTAACCCCTCCCACACACCATTCTCGCTGGGTGAGGGGGATTAAAATCGACTCCATGGACTTTAAACTTTTTTTGAGGTACACATTGACAGGAAAGTATTTACAAGTGCTTATTGTTACTTCAGAGAGGTTGAATGAAGCCGAGAGAGGCTGGTTGAGAGAAACTTTATCTGCCATTTTCTTTGTCAGTAACTCAAATTTCTAATGTCCAAAAAAAGGGTATAACCAAAATAAAAAATAAGAATAATACATATTTTGTAATACAGTGAAACCTATAAATTAGGAACACCTAAGGGATTTGCATCAGGTATCCTTTTTTGCAGGTGCCCTTATTTTCAAAATGGTCATTGTACGCATAGTAAACCGGATGAGTCAAATATCCCGGGATTGGCTGTGTCTCCTGCGGTGTTCCTTCTTTTTTTCACCCTCACATGGGGTAGCGCCTAATTCTGAAGCCCCGCCAGCAGGATGTGATTTCAGTTCATTTACTGTTTGTTGGGTTTCCCAGTTCATTGCCATCCCAGGGTCCTTTCCTATTGAGGGAGGGATGTCCTGATCCTGGGATCTGCTACATTGGCAGCCTGCACAGGGCAAGGTGGCTGCTGTAGGGCCGGAGTGCCTGAGAGATCCCAGCCAAATTGGGAGGGATTAATGTCCTACAGACCCCTGTCAGGGACTCCTCTCTCCGTGTGCTGCTGCTGCTGCTAATTTTTGAAGTGCTGGGGGGTTGATTGGGGGCTGTGAGCAGCTCATCACCTGACATACTGGTGGAGTGAGATGTGGTGTTAGCCGGTGCAGTTCCCGGCTTTTGTCGAATGCGGAGTTCTTTATGGGGCATCCATAGCAGCAGAGAAACTGCTCTATCCCTGGGAAAGAGCGGTGCAAGCATTCAATCCCAGAGATAGAGCAGTTTCTCTACCACTATGGATGCTGGGTAAAGAGTTCTCCATTCCACAGAAGCCTCACGCTGATCTGCGTGTCCCGCGTTTTAATTAGTAAACAAACTTGGTGAATTGAAGGCTGTCTGTAGTTCGTAATTTGCAGATGTCCGTGGTTTGAAGGTGCAGTCTGTATATTTACAATGTAAGTTATTTGAGATTGGCAATAAGTGTCCGTTTTTTGCAGGTGTCCGTTTGTACATGTTTCACTGTAACATGCTTAAATTTAGCAATTAATTTGGTTTTGTTTTTTACAGTTTTTAGTGGAAGGCCTCAGCCTCTCCCAAAAGGCAGGCTTGAACTTGATGGCCTGAATTTTCTTCTGAATTACTGCCCTATTTTGCAGAGGTAAACAAAGCAAAATATGTTTCTAAAGGCTGTTGCCTCAAATCTGCTACAAAAGAAATGACACCCAAATTGTCCTCCCAAAAAATTGCCAGTTCCCTTTAAGGCTTGCCACATTTAAATAGGGTCAAGAGAGGGTGGCTAAGCCCTCTGTCCCGTTTCTGCCCCAAACCTGCCCCAAATAATTCCCACTACTATATCAATAAGAGCTACTGCAAGGTATCATTGAGGTGGATACCATGCTGAGGAGGTTATTTTATGTGCTGCGACTGAAGGTTGGTGTTCCTTTGCCTGCATCGTGATCTTTATCGTACTTTGAGGGTTGAGTCAAGACATTTTCTGTTACTTTTACTCAGCTCTGCTGAAAGCAATACTTTGCATTCTAAACATGGATTTCTTATTGGGAATACCTTTATTTTGATATTATGAAGAGGAGGAGGATGAATACATGGAAGAGGCAAGGTTAGAGGCCCTTAGAATCAGGTATCACTGAAAGTATCTCTTCCTTATATGTTCACACTCACCCACTAGTGTCTGCTGACCAGGAAAGTCTTAGGCATTCGTGCAGCATAAGGAGGGTGCACAAGAAGGAGTGGAAATGAAACAAGAGAGCCAGCAGCCAGCCGCCAGAGCAATAAGAGCCTGTAACTTTCAATAAACATAGGTTGACTTGCCAAATAAAGTCCCTTCACAGCTGTTGGTTCTTCCCCCTCACATCCTCACAAGTTACTCACTTCTTAAGACTTCCCTCAAGATCTTTCTTAAGAAGTCTACATTTCCCTTTTTTTTATTCATTCATGGGATGTCGCTAGCGAGGCCAGCATTTATTGACCATCCTTAATTGCCCTTGAGAAGGTGGTTGTGAGTCGCCTTCCTGAACCACTGCAGTCCGTGTGGTGAAGGTTCTCCCACAGTGCTGTCAGGTAGGGAGTTCCAGGATTTTGACCCAGCGACGATGAAGGAACGGCGATATATTTCCAAGTCAGGATGGTGTGTGACTTGGAGGGGAATGTGCAGGTGGTGTTGTTCCCATGCGCCTGCTGCCCTTGTCCTTCTTGGCGGCAGAAGTCGCCGGTTTGGGAGGTACTGTCGAAGAAGCTTTGGCGAGATGCCATAGTGCATCCTGTAGATGGTACATACTGCAGCCACTGTGCGCCAGTGCTGAAGGGAGTGAGTGTTTAGGGTGGTAGATGGGGTGCCAATCAAGCGGGCTGCTTTGTCCTGGATGGTGTCGAGCTTCTTGAGTGTTATTGGAGCTGCACTCATCCAGGCAAGTGGAGAGTATTCCACCACACTCCTGACTTGTGCCTTGTAGATGGTGGAAAGGCTTTGGGGAGTCAGGAGGTAAGTCACTCGCTGCAGAATACCCAGCCTCTGACCTGTTCTTGTAGCCACAGTATTTATGTGGCTGGTCCAGTTAAGTTTCTGGTCAATGGTGACCCCCAGGATGTTGATGGTGGGAGATTTGGCAATGGTAATGCCATTGAAAGTCAAGGGGAGGTGGTTAGACTCTCTCTTGTTGGAGATGATCATTGCCAGGCACTTGTCTGGCACAAGTTTTACTTGCCACTTATCAGCCCAAGCCTGGATGTTGTCCAGGTCTTGCTGCATGCGAGCACGGACTGCTTCATTATCTGAGGGGTTGCGAATGGAACTGAACACTGTGCAGTCATCAGCGAACATCCCCATTTCTGACCTTATGATGGTGAGAAGTTCATTTTTTAAACAGCTGAAGATGGTTGGGTCAAGGACACTGCCCATGCCATCATACAACTCCCAAATGTTGAAGACACAGAAATGAATTTACAACTTTGTGTGATCAAGCTGTCTTCACTTGAAACAAGATTATTCATTCATCAAGAGGTGCCAACAAAATATATTCTCCCTTTCTACAACTACTTCTTAAAACTATGGCTAACCTTTGTGCCAGCTAACTTACTTACTCCAGTTTCTAATCTACTAAAAAGTGCAGCCTGAGTAGCATGAGGTTGAATAATGGGTGGGCTGGGATGGTTGCCCTGGAGCGTTATGGACCTGAAGTGACTATCATCTCAAGGTAGCTGCTGTTCCAGAGGGGTCAGCTTACCTGGCAACATGATACTTGAGGTGCCAGGAACATGTCTGAAGGAAATGGACCTTAAGAAAGTAGGTTCACTGCCAGTCTCTGGAAAGAAATTTACATTTGTGCCCATTCCTTGGAGCCCATTGGTGCTGGGCACAGGCTCAGAGATGCAACATGTTGGTGTCATCACAGACAAAACAGTTGCAATAAGGTCTTGAAAGCCCTATGAAAGTATTCTGTTCAAAGCTAAATAAGAAACTTTGAATTTTGAAAGCAAACAAAGCCACTTTAAGGGAAATAGGATGGTAAGGTAGGGAGTGGAGGGGAGGCGGAAACCTGGTTGAGAGTGAGGGAGACTCTGGCCTCTCACCACCTGCTTTGCTGTGTGCATGTGTTTTTATGAGTGTGCATATTGCTTAAGGAGCTGGGTCTATTTATTTTAGAGGCGAGGCGAGACTTAGAGGCGACCTGATAGAGGTTTATAAAATAATGAAAGGGCTGGATTGTGGGCCTATTGATAGATTATTCCAGTTTAACAAATTGGGAAGGACCAGAGGACATGCGTTTAAACTACGTAAGAGTAGGACTAGATTGGATATTAGGCAGTTCTTCTTATCCCAGAGAGTATAGTGAGCCTCTGGAATGCATTGCTATCTGGTGCGGTGGGTGCTGAATCTCTGCAGGCCTTCAAGAGGGAGCTGGACCAGTTCTTGACTGGGACAGAGATCACATCATATAGAAGATAAGTGATAATGTGCAGTCCATGTAACCTCCTGGACTGGTTTTGATTGCCTGAGGGGGTCGGGGAGGAATTTTCCAGAGTAAATTTTCCCTTGTTCACTTTCAGTTTTTTGCCTCTCCCATGAGATTACATGACTGCTGGGGGGTAGGAAGTGTCTAGTCATGATGCTCCAGCCATCATGAGTGTGGGGCAGGCTTGATGAACCACCATTCTCTTCAGTTCTGACACCGTTGCAACAACTGTAAATGGCAGGTAACTGAAGATACAGGATATTACCAAACATACTACAGGCATCTTGAAGCAGTGCTTCAGATCCTTAGACAAATCAGGAGACATTTTGCAATACAGTCCCACCAGGGTCTCCAAAATCATAGTAGGCTACTTCATGCTACACAACTGTACCAGAAAGGGATAGCCATGGCCTGAAATTTTCTCAAGGTGATTTGCATCGCTATTGCATCTTTTAAAAAAGTGTAAGATTCACTGGTGACCTCTAGAAGGAGCTAAAGTTTCCTGGGTATGCTTACTTGCACACCAATTGGTGCAAGCATTTGTATAAAATTAGCGTAAAACCGATGCAAGCAACTGAACCAACAAGAAATTCCTGTGCAGCCTTTTAAATGCACTGTTCAGCAGAACACTGGGGGACAAGAAGGTAAGACAGGAACTTTGCTTGGCTCTTTTTCTTTCTCAAATTACTTCACTGCATGCCTCAGCAATATTTTTATTACACCTGGACAGAATTATGAATACTTAAGTGCCACCTGAGCCCAAAGGGCAGTAGGGCATGGCATCAAGCCAGAAGAGAAGAATGAACAACTTCACTCATTTGGACCTCCAAGCCCTCCAGGAGAGCATTGAAGGCATGGCGAGCAGACTCCTGGATGTGGATGCCGCTCCCTTCTCTGTCTCCTTAATCCTAAGGGAGTGATGCTCACCCATTCTTGGCTTCTACCTTTAATTTGCTAACAAGTCTATTATGTGGTACTTTATCAAATGCGTTTTGAAAGTCCATATACACAAAATCAACCATACTACCCTCATCAATCCTTTCTGGTACTTCACCAAAGAACTCAATCCAGTTAGTCAAACACAATTTTCCTTTAACAAGTCCATGCTGACTTTCATTTATTAGCCCATATTGTGGGACTAATTGGATAGCTCTTTCAGAAAGCTGGCACAGGCACAATGGGCCGAATGGCCTCTTCCTGTTCTGTACCTCATCCATGCTTTTGTTACCTCTAGACGCGACGATTCCAATGCTTTCCTGGCTGGTCTCCCATGTTCCACCCTCCATAAACTTGAGCTCATCCAAAACTTCGCTGCCCGTATCCTAACTTGCATCAAGTCCTGTTCATCCATCACCTTGTGCTCGCTGACCTACATTGGCTCCCGGTCCAGGAACGCCTCGACTTTAAAATTCTCATCCTTGTTTTCAAATCCCTCCATGGCCTCGCCCCTCCCTATCTCTGTAACCTCCTCCAGCCCTACAATCCTCTGAGATCTTTGCGCTCCTCTAATTCTTGCCGCCTGTGCATCCCCAATTTTAATTACTCCACCCTTGGCGACCGTGCCTTCAGCTGCCTAGGCCCGAAGCTCTGGAATTCCTTCCATAAGCCTCCTCTCTAACTCTCTCTCCTCCTTTTGACACTCCTTAAAACCTACCTCTTTGACCAAGCCTTTGGTCACCTGTCCTAATATCTCCTTGGTGTCAAATTTTGTTTGATAATGCTCCTGTGAAGTGCCTTGGGACATTTTACTACTTTAAAAGTGCTTTATAAGTGCATGTTGTAGTTGCTGCTGCTGTTGCTGCTGCTGCAGCTGCAATGGTAGTAGTAGTACCATACTATGAGACTATGATACCTTCTGTTCCTGCAGATCAATCACAGCAATGGGCAGCATAGGAAAAGGAAAATTATGAAGATGTTGAAGAGGATGATGAAGACTAAGCCACCCAGGAGTCACAGCTGCATGACACAGCCATCTCTCAGGACAGCAACACATCTCAGGTTTCCAGCCATCCCCCTCAAAGCACTGTGCCAGTGGAATGTGGTAGGTGATACCAGGCTGCCCAGGAGCACCCTCCAGAGAAGCAGGCAACAGTGGCTTCATGCCAGGAGTTAGCTGACATAACATGAGGGCCCCTTCTGTACAGCTTAAGAAGCCAGCTGCCTCCCGAAATGTTGGCCCTCAGATGGCACTTAGAAGGAGCACTAAAATAGGTGATAGAATGGCGCAAGGAGGTACCTAAAGGAAGCATTGTGTTAGGAAAGAGTAATGTGACTGTTTGGACTTGGCCAATATTGTATTAAAGTAGAATGTGCACTTATGTTGTGCTTTGTTATTCATGGAGAGTCCAGTAATATCAATAAGGGTGCTGACTTATTTGCTCAGGTGCTTCAGTAGGGGCTTGGAATCACGGGAAGGGTGAAAAATATTGAGGAAGCTTGGGGAATAGATTTAAAGGTGCACAATCGGCGGAAATTGCTTCCAGTTGCAATTTCTCATTTAAAATCGATCCTATGCCATTGTAGCACGTGTGTATGCTGGAAGCAGCAAGGAAATTCACTCCCCATGGAGCAAGTATAGGAGGAGGAGCCCATCCATAGCCAAGAACTGAGCAAGAAGATAACAATTCTGCTGAACCACCTTTGCGGATAGAAAGAAAGATTTATATGGCAGGTTCTTATGGGTGAGACCTTCCTCAAGTGTACCCTCTGTCCAATGTATTGTCATTTCAACACAATGGCCAAATACAGCTTCAGCAACATTGGCCTCTTCACTAACTCAACTACCTGGATCACATTCCTCTCATCTGCTAATACCTTAATCTATTACTCCCAGTGCCACGTGCTAGTGAGTATAGAAATAGGAAGATAGAGCAGATGAATGCGTGGCTGGAGAGATGATGCAGGAGGGACGGCTTTGGATTCCTGGGGCATTGGGACCAGTTCTAGGGAAGGTGGGACCTCTACAGGCCAGATGGGTTACACCTCAACGGAGCTGGGACCAATGACCCCGCGGGGAGGTTCGCTAGTGCTGTTTGTGGGGGAGGGGGTGTTTTAAACTAATTTGGCAGGGGGACATACACCAGGATGTAGCAAGGGTAAGGAGAAACAAGGGGCACAAAGGATCAGTGGAGAAAAATAGCACTAGAGCAAGTAATAGTACAGTATTGGGTGGGATCAGACTAAGAGAGAGTACAAGAAAGTCTAAAACTGGTTTGCAGTGCATGTGTGTAAATGCACGAAGCACAGTAAACAAGGTTGGTGAGCTGCAGGTGCAAATAGCCACATGGGAATACAATGTCGTGGCAATAACGGAGGCCTGGCTCAAAAAAGGGCAGGATTGGGTACTAAACATTCCTGGATACAAGGTGTTCAGGAATGATAGGGAAAGAAAGAAAGGAGGGGGGAGGGTGGTGGCAGTATTGATTAAGGAGAATATTGCAGTACTGGAGAGAGAGGATGTCCTGGAGGGGTCAAGGACAGAATCTATTTGATTAGAGTTAAGAAATAAAAGAGGTGCCATTACACTACTGGGTGTATTCTATAGGCCACCAACTAGTGAGAAGGATAGAGAAGAGCAAATTTGCAGGGAAATTACAGAGACGTGTAAAAGCTATAGAGTAGTGATAACTGGGGACTTCAACTATCCTAATATAGACTGGGATAACAATAATAATATAAGGGGCAAAGAGGGGAGGAATTTTTGAAATGTGTTCAGGATAACTTTCTTGACCAGTACGTTTCCGGCCCAACGAGGAAGGAGGCATTGCTGGACTTGGTTCTAGGGAATGAGGCGGGCCAAGAGAGGCAAGTGTCAGTGGGGAACATTTAGGGAACAGCGATCATAGTATCATAAGGTTTAGATTAGCTGTGGAAAAGGACACAGACTACTCTAAAGTAAAAATACTCAATTGGAGGAGGGCCAATTTCAATGGGATGAGAACAGATCTGGCCCGGTTAAATTGGAATCAAAGATTGACAGGCAAAACTGTAATTGGACAGTAGGCAGCCTTTAATGAAGAGATGGTTTGGGTACAGTCTAAGCACATTCCCACGAGGGAGAAAGGTAGGGCAACTAGAGCTAGAACTCCCTGGATGACAAAAGAGATAGTGAGTAAGATGAAATGGAAAAAAGGGGCGTATGACAGATGTCAGGTTGATAACCCAAGTGAAAACCAGGCAGAATATAGAAAGTTCAGAGGAGAAGTGAAAAAGAAAATAAGAGGGGCAAAGAGGGAGTGTGAGAATAGACTGGCGGCCAACATAAAAGGGAATTCAAAAGTCTTCTATAGGCATGTAAACAGTAAATGGGTAGTAAGAGGAGGGATGGGGCTGATTAGGGACCATAAAGGAGATCTACTCATGGAGGCAGAGGGGATGGCCGAGGCACTAAGTGAATACTTTGCATCTATCTTTACTGAGGAAGAAGATGTTGCCAGAGTCTCAGTAAAGGACGATATAGTTGAGAAACTGGATGGGCTAAAAATTGATAAAGAAGAGGTACTAGAAAGGCTAGCTGTACTTAAAGTAGATAAGTCACCCGGTCCGGGTGGGATGCATCCTAGGTTGCTGGGGGAAGTAAGGGTGGAAATTGCGGAGGTACTGGCCATAAACTTCTAAACATCCGTAGATACAGGGTGGTGCCAGAGGACTGGAGAATTGCAAATGTCACACCCTTGTTCAAAAAAGGGTGTAAGGATAAACCCAGCAACTATAGGCCAGTCAGTTTAACCTCAGCGGTGGGGAAACTTTTAGAAACGATAATCCGGGACAGAATTAACAGTCACTTGGATGAGTGTGGATTGATTAGGGAAAGTCAGCACGGATTTGTTAAAGGCAAATCATGTTTAACTAACCTGATAGAGTTTTTTGATGAGGTAACAGAGAGGGTAGATGAGAGCAATGCAGTTGATATGGTGTATATGGACTATCAAAAGGCGTTTGATAAAGTGCCACATGGTAGGCTTATCATTAAGATTGCGGCCCATGGAATAACGAGGGCAGTAGCAACATGGATACAGAATTGGCTAAGGGACAGGAAACAGAGAATAGTGGTTAACGGCTGTTTTTCAGACTGGAGGGAGGTATACAGTGGTGTTTCCCAGGGGTCAGTGCTGGGACCACTGCTTTTCTTGATATATATTAATGACTTGGACTTGGGTGTAAAGGGCACAATTTCAAAATTTTCAGATGACACAAAACTTGGAAGGGTAGTGAACAGTGAGGAGGATAGTGATAGACTTCAAGAGGATATAGACAGGCTGGTGGCATGGGCGGACATGTGGCAGATGAAATTTAATGCAGAAAATTGCGAAGTGATACATTTCAGTAGGAAGAATGAGTAGAGGCAATATAAGCTAGAGGGCACCACTCTAAAAGGGGTACAGGAACAGAGAGACCTGGGGGTATATGTGCAGAAATTGTTGAAGGTGGCAGGGCAGGTTGAGAAAGCAGATAAAAAAGCTGGGATCCTGGGCTTTATAAATAGAGGCATAGAGTACAAAACTATGGAAGTCATGATGAACATTTATAAAACACTGGTTTGGCCACAACTGGAGTATTGTGTCTAGTTAGGAAAGATGTGAAGATTAGAGAGTGTGCAGAAGAGATTTACTAGAATGATTGCAGGGATGAGGGACTTAATTTCGTGGATAGACTGGAGAAGCTGGGGTTGTTCTCCTTGGAACAGAGAAGGTTGTGAGGAGATTTGATTGAGGTATTCAAAATCATGAAGGATCTAGATAGAGTAGATAAAGAGAAACTATTCCCATTGGCAGAAGGGTCAAGAACTAGAGGACATAAATTTAAGGTGACTGGCAAAAGAACCAAAGGTGACATGAGGAAAGGTTTTTTACACAGCGAGTGGTTATGATTTGGAATGCACAGCCCGAGGGGGAGGTGGAGGCAGATTCAATCATGGCCTTCAAAAGGGAACTGGATAAGTACTTGAAAGGAAAAAATTTGCAGGGCTATGGGGATAGGGCAGGGGAGTGGGACAAGCTGGATTATTCTTTCATAGCATCGGCGTGGACTCATTGGGCCGAATGGCCTCCTTCCATGCTGTAACCTTTCTATGATTCTATGACACAGCATCCTAAGAATACTCTCCGGACACATTGAAATGAAATGTAAACAAATTTAATACCCTAAACTCGAAATAGTTGAGTATATTGCTGGATTTTTTGCTTGTTTTTTTGCCCTGGTGTTTCATGTCACCATATTTGGTGTAATCTATAACCTAGTCTTGAGCTCCCCAGTGGCAAAAGCAAATGAGGTGGCTCATTGCTAGGTGTCAGCTTTTCATTGCGGTGGCTGTCTGACACTTTGTTCTTGATCACAATATGGCCCTGCAATTGCTTATGCCACATCAATCATACAGTGGTTGCCAGCCCCTGTTCTCTTTCTGCCACATCTTCTGTCATATGAGGGGGGATGGGCTCAATGCGGTGTCTTCCTCAGAGGCAGCAGCCTCAACTATGTCTAACTCTGCTTCTGGGCACTCCCTCACCATGTCCAATGATCTGCTTGGGAGAAGACCTCAGGGAAGCAATGAGTATATATTGGCCCTTTTCAAGAAATACTGGCCTAGAAATTAAATCACGCTTGGACACTTAGGCGCCTGTTTTATGCCTGTAAAACTGATGCAGCGCGATTGAATTTCCAAGCCGCTATCTTTTCTCTGTATAAAGGCCTGTTCAGGCCTCAGCTAGAATCTTGTGTCCAGTTTTAGTTCCTTCACATGGTGGATGCTTTAGAGGCCCTGGAAAAGATTCATAGGAGGGCCATTGGATCTATACTTAGTTTAAGGGCACACAGGTAAAATGATAGGCTTAGAGAGCTGGGGCTTTTTACTGTAGAATTGCATATACTTTGAGGAGATTTGATTGAGGTCTTTATAATAATGAAAGGATTATACATAAGAACATACGAAATAGGAGCAGGATTAGGCCATACGGCCCCACAAGCCTGCTCAGCCATTCAATAAGATCATGGCTGATCTTCTACCTCAACTCCACTTTCCCGCCCAATCCCCATTGAAGGATTGTATGTATAACTTGTACCGTTTTCTGTATGAGCTTGCAGGCCTAATTCGAGGATGAGTGGACACTGCGATGTACAAAACAACAAGACTAATATTGTATTAAAGTAATATGAGCTTTTTCTTTTCCATGACAGTTAACCTGCCTGTCACATATCGTATTCAAAGTGTTCATGTGTAATGACTTAACATATCCACTTAAGGGTGGACTGAAGGATTGTATGTATAACTTGTACCGTTTTCTGGAGGTGCAGTGAGTGAAGAAACCATATACAATCTTGTATTTGTAATAAGGATGTGGACTCATTTAAATGTATGGTTTGCCTGTCCAAAAAACTACACAGTGGACCTTGTGGATGGGCAGTGGAGGCTGTTGCAGCTAACAAAGGGAAAAGCTTGTCCTCGAAGGCTTTAGCAGATGATTGTATCTCATGCTCCTCTTTGCGATAAGTGCTTAGGAACCACAAAGACCTATTCAATTCGTAGACTTTGATAAGAAAGCTATGGAACTCCAAAGTGTCCTTGATTATGTCTCTTACATTTAATCATTGTTGTTGATTGAGTTTGCTAACACTGAATCCCGTGGGTATGTGCTGGACCTTGACACATGAGCAGAACATCACGTTGCGACTTCGTCAAAACTGTACCTGCAAAGAACCCGGGCTGGGGGGGTGAATGCGAGATGGCCAGTACGGCATGATGCACCAAGGGTGGATGAACAGGAAGACATCACGTTAAGGACAGATGGATATCAGCCCGGTCACATGACTGACTCAGGGGATATAAAGGACTGTGAGACTAAGCAACTGCACTGCAATCGGGTGGATTGATTCCCCACACAAAGATCTACAAGGGCTCAACCGAACTAATCAATCGTTTAGACTTGTACCAATGAAGTGTACCAAGGAAGCATACGTATTGTTTGCTTACTGTTGACTAATCAAGTAAAGTAGTTGAACTAATACTACCAGTTGTGTCTTTCTTACGGGTCAACCCTTAAGCTTCTCAGTTAAAGAAGCAGAATCTTACACCATATCCCTTGATTCCCTTAGAGTCCAAAAATCTATCTGTCTCAGCCTTGAATATATTCAACGACTCAGCATCTGCAGCTCTCTGGGATAGAGAATTCCAAAGATTCACAACCCTCTGAGTGAAGAACAACCCTGTGAACAACCCTCAATCCAAGTGGATAGCTACTTGAGATAAATAGGTTAGGGAAGACCAAGGGACATAGCAAGCATGAAACTAGGTCAGATTCTAGGAGGTACTTCCTTTTGCAGAGTCATCAACCTCTGGAATAAATTGCCAGCATGTGCAATGAGTGTAGATTCACTGCAAGCATTCAAAAGCGAGCTGGACAAGTTCCTGTGAGTGGCCAGCATAATTACATATAGAAAGTTGGTGGGTCTTTGGCGGATGTGTCACTGTGGTCTCCTGGAACTTGTTTGATTACATTTGGGGGTTCAAAAAGAATTTCCCAGAGATTTTTACTGGATTGGCCTAAAGTTTTTTCTCTGCTTTTTTTTGTCTCTCCTAGGAGATTGCATGGTTGGTGGGTGGGGGGTGACGATGAGGGTGATGGTGTATATAAATTACACCATGCCAGTATAGGACAGGCTTGATGGACTAACTGGTCTTTACCTGTCCTTTATTCAGCCCTAACGTTTGTAATAGCCTGCTTCTGATAGTAATGCATCCAAACCAATTCTATTACATAACTGGGATTTCTATTAAGCATTATTAAGTATTTTAATGGAAATGAATCAATTAATTGTATTAATATAAAGAATGTTCATGATTTGCTTAGAAATATTTGCAAAATTCTGAATCTGCAATTGAAAAAAAAGTTAAAAAGAAACTTTTTAAAGAAAACTTTGCCTTTTAAAAACATTTTTAATTCAGGATTGACAAAGCAGTGAACAGGTTATGGTCAGCATCATGAATTAACATAAAAATTATTTCATACACACCTTGGCGAATTATATTGTTCCTAAAGCTACTTAATTATTTCATTTAAGCTGGAAATGAAATGGAATCCTACTAGCATTTCATCTCATGTGTGAAAATAAGATTCCAATTTTTATTTTTGAGATCACATTCTCAGAGTGTTATGTTTTTATTCCATCCCCCCCCAACTCTCCTTTTTGTTGCTGGAATATTCCCTGTCCCTCAAGTGGAAGAGAAATTGCAGGACAACCGATTGGAGTCTTAGGTTTTACTCTGTCATCTGTTAATACAATTTCATTTTAGACTCTTTGGACAGTAAAGGTTGAAGGAAATTATTTAACTGTGAAAAATCCAAACTGCTCTTGTATTTCCATTGCATCAATTATTTAAATATATGTAAATGAATCTTGCTAGGCAATTCTTTTTACTAATGTAATTAACTTATATCTGCCACACTACTCATCAATATCAGGAAATGAATCTGGGTATATTTTACATAATCCAATACTTAAACATTACCAATCAGGGTAAGCTTTCAAGTTTGTATTAACTCTGTATTGATGCGAAGAAATGGTAAATCACTTTATACTCTCCTTAGTAATCTGTAACATGCTTTCTTTTATTCTGATCAAGAGGATTCTTGTTTAAGTAGAAAATTACAATGTAAGCCTTCATCTTCCGTAAAGCACAGTATGCGTTCTCATCCCTCAGTGTTAATGAAGGCCGGTAATCACAATCCGCAAATATGTGCTGCCAAAGTGTTACAGAGGCCATGTGCTGGTGAAAATGAGAAATGTGATATTCTTATTCTTTCTAAGCGCCTTGTTCCCTGGCTTAGAGGAATAAATTAAAGTAGAATCAAAGTAGGCCTCAGCTGCAGAACATGGGTAAACTGATTTCTTGTTCATCTTGGAGCTTAAATCGCTCAGGCAAGAAATGACTCGACATAATTAGCTGTCAGTCAACTTTCACCGTGGCTCAGATTGTGTAGTATAATTGTAAGCCCTGTAGCCCACCATTTGATGCTACTGTAGTGCTTTACAAACTCTAGCTTTGAGGGTTGAAGAACTATTGAAATAGTTTGTACTTCAACCTCTTCTCCATGTGTTTGAAAGGTTGATCACAATATTTGATAAAGACAAGTGGTTTTTTAATGCAATGTACATTGTGCTCCTGCAGCAATCTGTTACAGGGTTTTACAGCCATAAACGATTGTACATTAATAAAAACATCTCTTGGTAAAAGGGGAACAGGGTCATTTAAACTTATTGATGTATCAATGCATGGTGCTGTGGAGTGGTAAAACACAAGTTTCTCCCAGTAATTCCACACAGTGAGCATCTAGTCTTGCTGTACAGTCAGTGTGAGTAGCCTTTTCTTTACAGGGAGGAAGAATAAAATACATTAAGAGAAGAGGCCAGAGAAGAGCCACAATTCCTGGCATCAAAGAATTGAGTTATGAAGAAAGACTGGAGAAACTAGTGCTCTTTAGCCTTATAGAAGTATACAGTATACTTATTGGAGTAATTAAAGTATATCGGGAGCACTATTATAAGGTATACCAGGATATTAGAACAAAGGGACATTGGTTAAACCTGGTGAAAGAGAAAATTTAGGACTAATATCAGAAGAAATTCATGCAGCATGATAAAAACTTGAAATGGTCTTATTGGTAGGATAATATTGACAAAAAAAATTAAGATTAATTCAAGAGAACAATAAGATGACGTGATGGGGAGAATGTACATTTTCTTTATTGTGGATAGATGAGCTAAGAAAGTATTTGCTCACCTGTATCTATTTTGTAACTAGACAATGTGTCATACTTGATTTACTCACAAACACCTCCCTGTGCTAAATTACAGAATGAAGTTGGTAGACCACTTCAGAACAGGCCATTTACTTGCTCATTCAGCCAGAGGTTAATGCTTTGTCCTGGAGCTCTAAATCAGAGATGGAAAAGTATAGCATTTAAATTAGACAATGAAACACACTTCTATGTAACTATTTTCTAAAATGTATACATAAATTTGCAACAATTAAAGGGGGCAATGAAGATTTTTCATACTGATAAACTGAATTTAATCCACTTGCAAGAATAGTATCTTCCTACTGGAAATCTTGGTTCCTGGCAGACCTGGTTTGGATACATTAACAGTTTACAACAATCTATTGTAAGACTAGCGCATCTCGATGGATCAAGTCATTTCTGAATTTATATTCCAAACAGCCATTTTTATCTTTGTTTCACCTTTGATCCAAGTCCACAGTTCACAATCTACTCCCTAATCAGGAAATCACAGGGCTTCTCTCACACCCACCTAAAATGGGATAAGGTGACTGATCAGTAATTATTGTATAGCTGTTCAACTGGCTAATGTGAGGCAATGATTAACTATTTGGCTCTTGCTGTTGCAAGACTGGGAGTCCTCAACATTGACTCCGGACCCCATGAAGTCTCAGGGCTTCAGATCAAACAAGGGCAACGAAACCTCCTACCGATTACCACCTACTGCCTACCCTCAGCTGGTGAATCAGCACTCCTCCATGTTGAACACCACTTGGAGGAAGCACTGAGGATAGCAAGGGTGCAGAATGCTCTTTGGGTAGGGTACTTAGATGTCCACCATTCTCCTCCTGTCAGTTGCTAAATTGTCTACCACCATTCATGATTGGATAGAGCAGGGCTGCAGAGATGTGACTGGATTGTTGGTTGTAGGATCGCATAGCTCTATCTACTGCAGGCTGCTTTCACTGTTTATCATGCATGTAGTCCTGTGCTGTAGCTTCACCGGATTGGCACCTTATTTTCAAGAATACCTGGTGCTGTCCTGACATGCTCTTCTACACTTCTCTTTGAACCAGGGTTGGTCATCTGACTTGATGGTGAGGCCAGGCCACGAGGCTACAGATTGTGGTGGTGTTCAATTCTGCTGCTCATGGCCCAGCACGTGGGAGCAAAAGACAAGGCTGAAGTGTTTGCTACCATCTTCAGCCAAACATGTCGAGTGGATGATTCTTCTCAGCCTCCTCTTGAGGTCCCCACCATCACAGATGCCAGTCTTCAGCCAATTCGATTCACCCTGATATCAAGAAACAGCTAAGTACACTGGACACAGTAAATGCTATGGGCCCAACAACATCCCAGCTGTAGTGCTGAAGACTTGTGTTCTATCACCTACAAGGCACAGATCAGAAGTGTGATGGAATACTCTCCACTTGTCTGGATGGTTGCAGCTGCACCAATATTCAAGAAGCACAACATCCTTTGTTAACCTTGAGAAGATTGATGCAGAGTGATCTTATATTTATGGTTTATATGATGAGCCTGGAATTGTATGGGGTTGTACCAATCTCCTGCCAGTGGGAGACTGGTGGAACCCCTAGAAAAATGGTGTAATTTGATATATTCAGCCATTTCTCTGAGGGTCCACTGATCTCCAGAATTGAAGTGGGAGACTGGGAAAACCACTGCAGAATATCAGGAACAATGGTTTTATAACTTTAATGGGAAACCGGCAGAACCCCCAAGGAAATGGGAAGACCCAGCTTCTCTCCTTGCTATGTTTGAGGAAGGGGGAAGAGAGAGTTGTTATATGTGACCCTGTAGGATCATGAGATTCTAAACCTTCTGGGTCTCAAGCCATTATAACCATTCTATATTGGGATACAGGAGATTGTTTGGTTTTTGGGACTTTCCATAAAGAATCTGTTGAAATGGTACATTTATGATTCCAATTTGGTCACTTCCTAGCATGTTCTCTGAATCAGCATCTAGTTTGTGTGAGCCAAGGAGCCAGATTTCTGAGAGGAAAACATCAATGTTTTTAGATAGGCTCATACATGGGCAGGAACCGAGGATGGGGACCCCCTAAACCACAGTTCCCACTTCATGGTGGGATCCAGTTTTGGCAAGTTTCATGGACCCACTGAAGAAGAAAAAAAAAGAATTTGTCCTGGATCAGCCTCCTTGCTTGGGGGCCAATTGGAACATTGATGGGGCGGGAGGAGCTCTGGGAAGCCCCATCTCCCAATGGGTACGCTGGTCATATTTCTACTGGCATGGTGCAGGCAGGAGCGAAAGATGCACCTCGTGGCACTTGCATCTGCCTGCCCCATCCAAATGAGGTATCCTTCCACTGACACCGCAAACTCTGGCAGGAGTCAGTGTTGGAAGATACCAACGGGTGTTATCCCGGTGCAACCACCGTGATTGCTGCCAATGAGGTAAGCAACCTCAGGTAAGAACCTAACTGTAAAAGTTTGAAGTTTTCCTGTCAGAAATATGACTCCTTGGCTCACAGAAACTAGGTTCTGATTCTGAGAACATGCTGGGAAGAGGCCATAATGGAATCATAAATGCCCCATTCCAATAGATCTGATATGTATAGTCCCAAAAATCAAAATAGAAACTGTTATATCCCAATATAGAATGGGTATGATGGCTTGATGCCAGGAAGGTATGAAACTTCATAATCCCATGGGATAACAACATGTTGTGTCTCTCTTCCCCCCTTCTGCAAACATAACAAGAAGCTAAAATACAAAACAATTTCTCCCCTGTCGCCACTCTATCTTTAGCAAAAAAACGGGTCCAGTGACTAAAGATGAAGCTAGACTGAACCATCAGACACATAGCAGATCCCAGAGGTTGAAAGAAGCAAGCTTGTATCTTGCAATAAAAGTAAGAAAGCCCAGAAGGGCTGATTTCATTCCCCAGCAACCCTTTGCTCGACCTACCTGCTAATGGGGTTAGCAGGGTCTGCTATTAGATAATCTGTCAATAGAGCGTATAGATTGTGCAAATTGTTTAGCATGTTAATCTGTTTATCTCATGTATACAACCTACATTCTGCAGATAGTTTGCTGTTTAAAGTGCTTTGGGCAATAAAGCTTGTATTACTGGTGACCACTGTCTCTGTCTGCGTTTGGCATTGAAATGTATTGTATTTCTTGTACAATGTAAAACATTTTATATTTAACAAACTTGGAAAAAAATTCCAGTTTGCTTCTCCCTGTCATGTGATACAATCTCAATTACTTGATTAAATACTGTTCCATTGTCCCCAAGACTTGATCTCTCTGGCCACAGTGCAGATCAGAGCTAAAATTATAACACTTAGCTGGAATGTGGTATGAGGCTGTAGCAAAATTAAGTGATTCAGATTACTCTGATGTATGAATACCCCTTCCCTAAACTGTATTACAGCCTTACAACATACTGTAAACTATTATTCTACAGTTCCTTATTTTCTGTTTTGATACAGTATCCTTTTATTTGATATGTACAAAATATTCGGTAACACCATAATTAGAGCAACTTTTTCCGTTTGTTGTATTCATGCTTTATAGCAATAAAACCAGACTTTTAGTCTTGTGGTAGAGGTATATTTTCTCAATGGTATTTGACAGAAAATTTAGAGGGGGGAAGGGGGGGGTGGTGGTGATTTTGGCCTCAAGTCATGGAGCTAGATATTTTGTGACAGTTGCCTGATGAAGTGATGAGATGATTAATATTTGGGTCAGAGGCAACTGTACTAATGTGCAACATATACATACACCATATGTCCCCATGTACTGCCTTTAATTTTAATTTCTTATTCATGCTATTTTACACTGCTAGAAACAGTTTAATCTCAGAACAATGAAAACTCGTTGAAGATCAATCAGGATGAAAGTAAGACGGTAAAAGGCAAGCAATGGCACTGCATTGTTACTTTTTATAAAAATGCAGGTAGACAATGATGCATCCTATTCATACAGATGTTTGCAAAGATATAGCATTCTATTATGGGTCAGACGAGAAACATTCTGTGCACAATCTACAGTCACTGAGGGCACCTCAATCCCCCCAGAAGCAGGGATTGTGGTTGTGGAGGTTGTTGTTTACGGGAGGGAGAACCTAGGAGGACTGGGGGTTAATAGCTCAAGGACTTTTGAAAGAGGGAAACCCTCAAATACTCAAAGCTCCTTTCCAATGTGACTATATTGCATACACATGGCATGAAACAGCACTGTACCAGAAGCTTGCTTTCAGGCATTGCGACAGCACTCACAAGTGGAGAGTGCATTTTTATGGGATGTCATCAATAAACTTCCAAAGCCTGCACCAGAAATCTTCAGTCAACCAAAACATTCATACCGTTGGTATCTTGTGACCCCCTCAATCTATTAGCAGTTTCAGGCTTCACAATGCATTTTCTTTTAACCTTCAGAAGAGCTTAATGCACTTCGTAACAGCTTTCAGATTTTCCAGGCATGCAGTCAGGTAAATGTATTGCATGTCTCCTGAATGGATGGACTAAAATCTTCCTGAAAGAGGGAAGTTTCTTTCATAGTTTGTTCATTAAGCAAAGTATGCGTGGGAAAAGGTATTTAAAAATAACACAGATAAATTGACTGACAGCATGATCCAGGTTGGTGGCCCTTCTTACATGGATCAAAGATGACGTGTAAGGGAACTAATGATTGTTTCAGTCCATTTACAACTTGATAATGAAAGCTAAGCAAGTCCAACACTGGGTTGCTGCTACCTCCAAAGCTGTCAAATTGCCTTTTCAATTGTCTCTTCAGTTCATAGTGGAAACCTTCAAAGTAGAAATGGACGAAGCAAAGCAATTAGAGGATTAGAAGGAATTGAAAATGTCAGGCAGAAGTGAATATCCCTCAAGCGAGTATAGTTGCAGACCCTCCGCTATATGCCAGGTGCACACAAAGTACAAAAAGCTAACAGAATTGTCAGGTGCTTAACTAAGAGAAAGTACAAGTGAGTTAATAGTTTCAGGCACTTTTCTTCCAAAGATTGATGTGACTGGATGGAGTCAGTTGATGCCACAGGTCTAATGCAGTTAACTAAGCATTAGTGCTTCAATTCAGTCAAAAATATTGAAACATGACATTCAAATCATTGCAAATTCTGTTTGTGCCACTTCCATTTAGAATTCTTGATGATATGTAGATGCAAGGAAGTTATTTAACTTGGAGTGTGAGCAAAAAAAGAAGAAGATGAGTACAAAATTGACAAGCTTGAAACAAGACTTGAGATTAGAAAGATTTTAATCACGTATTAGCGTTATGTCTACTGAGTCCTTCAAAAAGGAACTAAGTGACTATTTGGTTGGGAACAGGATTGAAGGCTGTAAAAATAAGTATAGCTAGAAATGATCAATGACTGTACAAACAAAATACTATACTATACTATATATGAAGAACAAGTAAACAAAGATAAATAATGTAGGATAATGTAGGTTTTGGGTATGGACAAAATTGCAGTATTTTTCCTCATGAGATTAAATGGGTTAGGTAGAGCCAATGTTAGTATGAAATGTGCATGGTTTGTGGCAACAATGCGCTTGATGGCCAAATGATCTGTTCTCAGTTTGTGTTTTATTACATCACCGTGAATTCTTGCTGATGTCCTTGTCTATTAACTTCATTCACGGCATTTATTGAAGAGGAACTTTTAGACCAGTTTTTAAAAATGTCTCAGTTGACAGGATGAGGTAGTTGAACTAGAAAAGCCTATGCAATGTCGCCTGCAGGCTCTGCCATTTGGACTCATATTCAGGGCTTGTACAAATGATCTTCAGCTCCCTCTTGTCTCAAAACAAAATCTACTGTAGCAAAATAAAGCTCCTGCTTGAATTATGCTTTTTAACCGCAACCTCAGAAAAACACCCCTGTGTATACAGTCTGAAATTTCACTTTTTCCCCACACAAGCTATTTTATGGCCTCTGTCAGAGATTATAAATGTAAGGAATCTTACAACACCAGGTTATAGTCCAACAGTTTTATTTGAAAATCACAAGCTTTCGGAGGCTTTCTCCTTTGTCAAACGAAGGAGAAAGCCTCCGAAAGCTTGTGATTTTCAAATAAAACTGTTGGACTATAACCTGGTGTTGTAAGATTCCTTACATTTGTCAACCCCAGTCCATCACCAGCATCTCCACATCACAGATTATAAACATTGGAACAGGAGTAGGCAATTCAGCCCCTCGAGCCTGTTCTGCCATTCAATATGATCATGGCTGCTCTGTATCCTAACTCCATTGACCCGTCTTAGCTCCATATCCCTTAATACCCTTGGCTAGCAAAAATCTATCGATCTCAGAATTAAAATTATTAATTGAGCCAGCACCTACTGCTTTTTGTGAGAGAGATTACCAGTTTAAGGACCAGTTAGTTCCAAACTATAGGTAGTTCTGTGCTGTAGAGTCATGACCTCGAGGGTTGAGAAACTCCAAACACATTTCACTTAAGTAGCCTTGAAGCTGGCAGAGAGAAGAGACTTTCATCTCATCTGACTGGTTTGGATTTTTTGCCCAGTTCCCAGGGGTGAAAGGCTAGTGTGTTAACCCACTGCACCAGCTAAATGAAGAAATATTGAGTCTTCTTCACACCGAGTGTTGTTGTTATTGAATATGAGAAGGATATAATGTGAAGTCAGAGTTTTAGGTAAAAAGAAAAAATATTGAGGAAAATGACTCATAACTATTAATATTGATCTTTGTTTCAAATTCAGTTTCTTATCATTCCTCCTGTTCACCTGTATTTTATTAACATCAAAATGTGGAAATCACAAAAACAATTTTACCAAAAAAAAGCATATTTTACCTGTGATGACTGTGCAGAAATTGAAATACATTGCTGGCAAAAATAATTTACAGAACATTATCACCTCTGTGTTTGTCTGATTCAGCAAGGAGGTACCAGTGTCTTGGTGAGGGGGTAGCAAAAGTGGCTGAGTCAGAGTGGTGGAGCTTGAAGTAGTGCATGGTCAGCTTGGGGAGAACAACAAGGAGGTAAGGTCGTGGATTGTTTTTAAAACTAAGGGAGGGATGGTACAGAGCTTGAGTACTCATGGTAGGCCTGGGAGATAGTGGAGCAGAGGCTAGGAAGAGTGGGAAAATTCTTGGGTGGAGGATTAACAGAGGGCCTGAGATGCATACCTATGTAATCTGTGTAGTTTTGCTGTTGCTCTCACAATAGACTCGGAGTCACAGTTGCAACCAGTATTGGTATGTTTGGGAGTTGCTGTTTCCAGGTCCAAGACCTGGGATGCACATCTTCTGCTGGCTGCGTAGTCCTGGACCAAGATCTTGGAGAGCCAAAAAATGAGTTGAATAGTTCTTTCCAATAATCTGATCGGTCATTGGTGTCATATGGTTAGCATGGCTCAATCAACAACATGAGAGGCTGACTATAAGATTACAATCATACAATATTACAGGCACAAGATTAATAACAAAATAAATATAGCGTTTGAATGTTCTTGTGTTTGCTGTATCTCATATGTTGTCAATTTAATTTGAAATGTAGTGTACCTGATGGAACTTCTTCATTTGTTGCCTTTTGTCCGTGTTTATCCTAACAGAAATTGTGTCTAGACAGCACGGCTGCTATGTGTAATCCTTAATATCCAGTAAAAATCAGTTTGAAATATGACACCAATGACAAGCAAAGAGCAAATGGATCAGGTTCCTTTGCTAAAGAAATGACTCCTGTATTTGGCTTTGATGTGCTTAACATGTTTTGAAGCACCAATTATTATTCTGATGTAGTTTACATTTCTTATCAAGTTATATTTACTAACAGAAAAGAAGCAAAAATGTAGTGTTGCCCAGTTTTAAATCCTCACTGTAAAATTTGATTTGGATTTAAAGACTACACATTTTTTAAAATTTGACCTGATAGCATTGAATGTTATCGGTAATATGCCCTGTCGATGAAATACACAATTTACCTGGATTTTGTAGAACATGTATGCAATTTCCTTTTCATTGTTCAGAGTGTTATTTATTGCACTCCTCTTAAGTGTATAATTGATTTTCTGTTACTTTTCATGCACTTAAGAACAGTCCATATAAAGCACCATAACTCCTGAAGACATATTTACAGTACCAAGACATTTTAATGAGCCTGAAAAGTGTGAAATATGGTATTAACACTAACCAGACCCTACTGTTACACTGATTAACATTCGTAAAACTGAAAGAGGAGGTTGTAATTTCCTCTTTGAGAGTACAGACTGGAGTTGTATCAGTGCCAGACAAATATTCTAAAAATAAAGAACTTCACAATTGTAGTTAGTGTTCTGTGCTAGCGAGGGAAGAATCAGCCCGAATTCTTGCTTCTGACCACTATTCAGTGATTCCTCCTGGAAAGTGTGTATGTATGGTGCGGAATGAGGATCAAATGGGTTTGGTTGTGACACTCTTCGCCATTGAAAAGCCGACTGAGGCTCATTGGGGGGAGTTTTAACCCCCCCAAGATGGGCGGAAGAGGGGCGGGGGGATTACAAATTCAAAAATCTGAAATCCGACCCCAACCCACCTCCAACTTCTGGTTTTAAAGGAGGCGGGTTGTAGGGTGGGTAACCAACCTGCTCTCTAGAGGGGGGATAATTTAAAAAATTTTAATGAATGCGGCCACAAATTTAACCATACTTTCACTTTTAACGACTATGGACCGGGTTTCCCAGGGCTTGGGAAACCCGGCAGCTGAAGGGAGGCAAGAACAGCAGGTAGGTGCCTTTCCAGCACCGCTTGTGGGCCAGGAGGAATAGGAGTCCTTCCCCCCAGCCCCTCAAGCAAACATGCTCTCTCCCCGTGATCCACCGACCCTCATCCCATGATCGGACCACCCCATGATCAGAAAACCCCGCGATCGGAAACCCCAACGATCGGACCCACCCGCGATCGGAAATCCCACCCCCCCGGCAATCGGAAACACCTCGCTTTCGGAACCCCCCTTGCAATCTGAAACATCCCCCCGCCGTGATCAGACCCCCCCCCCCCAACGATTGGGCCCTTCCCCGCGATCGGACCCCTCCTCTCTGCAGCCGGACCGCCACCCTCGCGATCAGATCCCCTCGATCGGACCACCCCCTGTGATTGAAACCCTACGGTCCGATACCCCCCACAATGTCCTCCTCGGTCCTCTATGTGTCCTCCCACGATCTCTCCCTCCCTCCCTCGCTCCTCCCCACTCCCTGGTTGCAGCCTTGTGCTGCAGATCTTCCCGCCCACCAGCCAGCCAGCCTCTCAATCTGGCTGGCTGCCAGGCAGGGAAATGAGACAAAAAATTTAGATGAGGTCCTGCCGTTAAATTTGACAGGACCCACAGGTTACTCGCAATTCCGGGTTTCCTGGTCGTTACGACCCCCACCCGCCACCCTCCCCACCCCCCGCTCCCTCCCCTCTCCCTACAAATATTGCGGCCATTGTCTGTGCTCACACATGAAGAATGGTCACTTGGGTAAGGTGCTGGAAAGTGCTCAGTGCCTGTGGAAATAAAGAAGGCTATATTCGGACTCATGCACACATATAAAGAGCTGTCATTTGGGTGAGACCCTGGAGGGCTGTCATTGCCCATGGAAATATTTGACCTTATCATGCAAAGAGATAATGTTAAAACTATACAAATTATGGGTTGGGCTGCAGTCAGGATATGGGAATGTAATAGAAGGCCTCCATATCCAGTGTTCAAATTGTGCAAATGCAGGGAAACTAACGGAGGCCATGTTTCCCTCACTATCATGCAATTTGCACCTTGTTGGGACTCGTCTCCCAAAAATGGGGAAAAAGGTAAGGGTCGGGAATTTCCTCGGTGCTGCTCCTGCTCTGCCAGACACCCTCACAAAGGTGGAGCAGGAACAGCTCTGAGGGAATTCTAGGCCAGGGACTCAGCAAAGAGCGCCTCTGGGCATATTTCTGTCTACCCCAGATCCAGCAGAAGGATGCCGGAGAGCTTCAGGCTACATATCTAAATATTATTGTATCACATGGAATATTATACACATGCACTTAAGGGTTGATTTCCCAAATATGTGTTCCTGTTGCAGAGCTAAGCCCACTGGCAACACATAACATACACATTAACTTACATACACATACACATCATGGGCACATATCCTCGGTTTTTCTTTCATTATGGACAGAAAATGGTGGAGAGTAAATTTTCCGATATCCTGACAGCGAAGATGTATGTTAGACGCGTGCATTAGGAATTTCAGCTTTTCACTATATTTATAAATGACTTGGATGAAAGAATAGAGAGCCGTATATCCAAGTTTGCTGATGACACTAAGTTAGGTGGCACAGTAAATAGTGTAGATGGGAGCAGAAAGTTGCAAAGGGACATTGATAGATTAGGTGAGTGGACAAAACTATGGCAGATGGAGTTTAATGTGGGAAAGTGTGAGGTCATCCACTTTGGATCGAAGAAAGATAGATCAGAGTATTTTCTAAATGGTGAGAAGCTAGGAACTGTAGATGAGCAGAGAGATTTAGGGTTCCAAGTACAGAAATCACTAAAAGCTAGTGAACAGGTACAAAATATAATTAAAAAGGCTGATGGAATGTTGTCCTTTTTCTCACGGGGGCTGGAATACAAAGGGGTAGAAGTTTTGTTACAGCTGTACAGAGCTCTGGTTAGACCTCATTTGGAGAACAACATTCAGTTCTGGGTACCGCACCTAAGGAAGGATATATTGCCTTGGAGGGAGTGCAGTACAAATTCACCAGAATTATACCAGAGCTAAAAGGTTTAAATTATGAGGACAGATTGCATAGACTAGGCTTGTATTCCCTTGAGTATAGAAGATTAAGGGGTGATCTAATTGAGGGGTTTAAGATGATTAAAAGATTTGATAGGGTAGATAGAGATAAACTATTTGCTCAGGTGGGGTAGTCCAGAACACAGGGGTTAACCTTAATATTAGAGCTAGGCTTTTCAGGGGTGGTGTCAGAAAGCACTTCTTCCCACAAAGTGTAGTGGGAATCTGGAACTCTCTCCCAAAAGCTGTTGCGACTAAGTCAATTGAAAATTTCAAAACCGGGATTGATAGATTTTTGTTAGGCAAGGGCATTAAGGGTTACGGAACCAAGATGGGTGGATGGAGTTAAACTACAGATCAGCCATGATCTAATTGATTGACTCGAGGGGCTAAATGGCCTTACTCTTGTATCCCACGTTCCTATGTTAAGTATTGACTTTCGTGTTTAGCACAGTTGTGCTTCTTTACAATAAATTGTAAGATCAGATTTCTCTTCAGATGAAATGTTTTTCAAGTCAAGTGCTAAATTGTGTCCAATCCCTATGAACTACACTTCCATGGCGAAAATTAGATGGTAAGTGTTTTTTTTCTGTTTGTTGATAATTTTTCCAAAATATGTATGTTATTCTTGACTTCACCTATTGCCCAATCTTTGTCAATGTTATGTTTGGCAAGAGGTCCACTGCTTAAAGGTTGGCAGAGGGGCCTTGGTGCTTCGATAGCGAGGGACCCGTGCAGGCAGTCTCAGAGTACAGGCTAGATTGACCGTTCTGACTCCCTGGAAATGATTTTAACAATGGGCAGTTTCAAGTGAGCGGGGCGAGGCAGTGGTTAAATGCACTCGCTGGAGAAAATTTGAGACCCAGGCTATTTTAACTCCAAGGCCTCATTAACCTGGAAAGAATGGGAAGCGGATGCTGGCCTCCAGAAAATCAGGCAGCCCTTGGTCGCTCGCTGACCTGAAGATACATGTGGGGAAGGGGGCACCGGGAGGGCCTTGTAGGAGGGTAGTTGGGTGAGGGGGAGGGTGTCCAGGAAAGAGGAGGCCATGACTTTCCTTGTGGGGTCTGGAGGGGGAGCACTCCTGATGAATATCTATGCTGTTCGTATTCCAGCTCATCAGTTGGAATGTTGCCTGCTGCATATCCAAGATTGCCCATTACAAACAAATGGCAAAGCCGCTCACACATTCTGGATTGCTTCTGTGATTTGATGCGTGAGACTACACTTTTATAATTGAGAACTTTAGCTTAGGAGTAAACATTGAAAATACTGCTCCGAATAATTGTTCCAAAATATTTTGGTTGTGAAATTTGTCTGGAGTGGTAGTACAAAACAGTGGTTAAAGCATCCACTTTGGATACACTGACTGTTCAAGAGGCCTTTCTCTCAGGGGGGGATGGAATCAGATGTTAATGGTGCCACCACCTACACTAGGTGGTGCTGCATTGTGTCAAATTCTTCTGAGATATTAGCATTTGGCATGCTGTTGGACTTCATTGTGACCCCTGCCATCTATCTTAAGTCTTCCGAGATGGTCGTTAGTGCCTCCATGTGAGTGTGATGCTCATCCAACATCCATCCTTCTAGACAAGACCCCAGAGATCTGAATCCAAAGGCTTAAGAGCCAGGTGCTGACTTCTGCAGAGCCTCTGCGTCCCACTGTCGGATCCCACTTGCACCTTTGACTCCTCTGGCACTGGGAAGATAATGAGTGAAGTAGAGTCACACATATAGACTGCGAGGAATGGTTAGGGGGCACAGTTACCTTACCTTGGTTGCTCCGGTGAGGTCATTAAACTTCTTCCTGCACTACAAAGGAGTTAAGGAGATGGCACTCACTGCAACAGTCCCCTCCCCCCCAGAAAGTGCATACAATATCCTTGGCAAGTTTGCCGCCCCAATCCTAAACAGATAGTTCCTCTTGCTCTGTATCTACATTATGAGAATTTGAAGGTTTAGCTTTGTAAAGTTTGCTGCATGTTTCTTTGATCTGGCTGCCATTCTTGTCACCCAAGTGGCCTGCTTCCTCCAGTGCTGGCATTTCCCTTTAAGTAATAGCAGGTTTTATATTCAGCACCAGGTCTCTGTCACCCCTCCAGGTATTTTCCAGTCCCCCGCCTCATCTCATTTCTCCACCCCAAGTCCCCCTCCCTCAAACCCATCCTCCTCATCCCCACTCCTCCCTACAGGTATTTTTCTCTTTATGAACCATTTGGGGCTCCTGACCCCGCACTATTTTCTACCCATACCCGAGCCCACCTGAGGCATTGCAGGTTGCATTTAGACAGGCTGCATATCTTTACCTATGTAAATTGACTGACCCCACAATTTATGGTAGGGTCCGTGCCGTCACCTGAAGGTAGGCGGTAATCCACTCCTCCTCAGTTCCAATGGTGCCATTGTAAATTCAGGCCCTTAAAGTTCAAGTTCTAACAATATTTACCACAAGACAGTCTGAGAAGCCTAGGCCTGGGAATGGATATAAATGCAGCTCACGTAATTCTTCTGATTAATTCAGACTAGATAAGGAATCAGACGATGAAAAATGCTGAGGCTTATTCGAGTCCAGAATTTTGTCGTTATTTTGTCTATAAGTAATACTATGGGTGATCTATAAAGCTAGTGCTTTATAATAGTTGCCAAAGATTTATTCACTTAGAAATTAAGAAAATTAAAATTGTTCTAGGTTGAGGATAAGTTGCAGGTAACAGTGTGGCAGAAAGAGGCAGACAGACTGTTAGTCTACAGTGAGTGGTTTTAATTATATTCATTAGGAAAATTATATTTTTCTTCCAATTCTCTCATCAATTTTTTTCTGTCTTTACTCCCTTTTTATAGGTGGAGACTTATGCTGGGATATGGTGCCAAGCTTGATGACAATCATTTGATACTTCACCGAGGTAGTCATTCTTCAGGTAACATATTTGACAGGGGCAGGCAGCACATCACAGCTAAGCCTGATCCTGTCCTATCCCCATGTCCACATGTATACTTCCAGCAGTGGTCACTGGACAACAATTATAGAGCACAAACTTTGGCAGTTTTTTCCTCTGTAGTCCATTGATACTGAGGCCAACTGGACAGATCACACCACTAGCTCAGTTGAGATCAACTCACTCAGCACAGACCAGTGACCAAACCTGGGACCTTTTAGAGTTAGTATCACATCACACATGTACCCACAAAGCCAGTAACTTTAATCATGTTGTCATAAGGAAAAAAAATGGTTTTAATTTCAATGTCAGAAAATACCAGTAGCAGAAGCACAATATGCAAAATGTTTAGGAGGGCTACCTGGGAAAGCGAGAGCTTTAGGGGAAAGAAGGTATGTTCGAGCAAGGTATAGCCCTGATGATGCTAATTAAGTGCATTCATAAGCAATATTAGCCCTGAAGAGAAACACTGTCAAGTACACCAACTGGGGCCATAAGGATTAAGGGCTCATTTTCTGACTGCATGCATATTGGAAAATTGGACACATATTGGAAATGATGGTCAGAAAATCCTGTGCTGTGCAATCAAAGTTCCAATATATGGTTCTGTTGGGCAAAGCTCCCCACTGGAATTGGAAAGTTGGAAAATTATACCTTTAATATTATCCCCAGAATAACCTCAACTAACTAACTAACTAATGAGCCCTGAATAAAGGAATGCCTGTGACTAAACGAAATGTGATTGTGAGCAACACGAGCCAGCTATAAGAAAGCATGGAGCTGAGTACTTATAGATTCAATAATGTACAGGTTGTGCTGTCTCACTAAGGTTTGGTATTTAATGGTGCTCCCAGTTACAGCAAAACGTGTTTATCTCCAGCACTGCAGGAGGTTGGCATGAAAGATGCAATAAATGAAGGATTATGAACTTATACAGCAGGCAAATAGAGGGCATAACACAACAAGCTAATTAGTGTTTGTTTGGTTAATTACCTAAACTGCTCTGAGGCATTTGGGCATGCCACGACTTCAACCTTCAGTTAAGACTTTGTGGTGCAGACACACTATCGCATGATAAATTGGTGTTGTTCTTCTAGACTTGATACAGTCAACCATATAATTGTATGTAACAAAGTGGATATAATTTTCATTTCATTCTTCATTGTGACTGGTTTCAATTTCTCTTGGCTAATCGAAAGCAGGTTGGATTGATGGATCTCTCCTCTACTCTGGAGGGGTCAGTATAGCTGGGAATGGGGTCCTTGCAGGGTTCAGTTCTTGTTTAACTTTTGTTTTTGTTTTAAAATACTTTCTGCTTGCAAAATATAAAGAATATTATACAGTGCAACCTCTGACTTGATGTAAATCTTACTTCAAAAATCATGAAAACAAAATCATTATTCATAACCAGGAAAAATATTTATATTGTTCTGTAAGTAGAAAGAATAAAATTTAATGGAATAAAAATCAATTGCAATTTAACTTTCAGACACTATGACCATCAACCAAAATGACTCAAACTGTTTTGTGCTTCATAAGCTATGGCAATGTTTGTCAATCGAGCACCTCACCTCTATTTTGTACACTTTGTGCGTTTCAGTCTGGAGCTAAGTCATCCAGGATGTATTATAAACTACTCGAAAAATGTATTGAGGGTGTTAAAATGATGTTAGTAAAGCTGTAGTTACTGATCATGCATCAGTTTTAAATGTGCCCTAATATGCTCTTTTTAAGTGTGGGGTGAATCTTCTATTTGATTTAATTCAATAAAACTTCATTTAAAGTTACTGTGTAACACCGGTTTATCACATAAAGATTGTTTAAACCTTCACTGACAGCTCGAATCAATCGCTGAGCTATAATGAACAGCAATTGCCATATGTTCAGCATTGAAATTGAGCAATCATGAATAATAATCTGTTTCCAGAGCATTTTGTTAGAATCAGTCTTTATATTAAAAAGTGTTTAAATCTTAATTTTCAAAATTACTTTGAAGACATCTGAGGCCCATTTGTTATTTTCATGTTAAAGCAGCATTGATTTTTTTAATGAAAAGGTATTTGACAAGCTTTTTTCAACTTGTCTACAAACTTACAACTTGATGTTGAAATGCATCATTATGGCATTTGGGTATAACACTGTCATGAAGAAAGTGACACAGGGCTTCACTACCTCTTCTCCCTCCCTGAATCATAAAATGATTTGCTAAAGACCCTTTTATGAAGACAATGTCCCTTTAATAGATTATTAAAATTTACGCATGTAAAGGTAAGTGATGGCAAGTGACTACTCTGCCCAATTTTTTTGATCAGACCTCATTTAAATTTGAGTGGCGAACTGCCAGCTCTAATTGCACTACTTATAGGTAACTTGTTGTTGGGTGGGTTGGAAAATCCAACATACCATAGACTAATGTGGGGCGTCAGCAGCACCTTAAAGGGGAAGGCTTAAAAGATCCAGATTGGGGCAGGGGGGCAGGGGGTTCAACAGAGAAGCAGACTGAAGTGGCTGGGAAATGTAAAGAGCACATCCAGAAGCAAGGAGTTAAACTTAAGGTAGCTTTAAAGTTTAAAGGTCCCAAAAATAACAAAGAAAAAGTAATTGCCAGACCTGCTTCCAGCTTCACCAGACTGCAAATTATGATCCCTTTAAATAGCACTGCAAATGGATGCCTCCAGCCCTATAATGCTCATGATTTGTGGGCAGGTTGAGGACATAGCGCTGACTGATATGAAAATGGTGTTTGTGTCCTAACAGTGCGATATAATCCTCAGTTTTATATTTCTATTAGGCCCCCGTCAGTTTCAGGTGGGAGCAGTGGCTGCCTAAATTGAGGCCCGCACAAAATTCACAATGGGTGAGCCTTTGGTGGTAAATTGGTGATTTATTTTTGGGCAATTTTTGTCCTGCTACCACTCCATTTATGCTGAAAATGTCTGACAAATTCTGTTTAGATGTCTACAATTGTAATGGACCACCAGCAAAGCATAGCCCACTGATTTACCACCCTCCCCACGGGAAAGCATTCAAACAGTGACTGGCATGCCAACATCTCAGCGGTACTTCTCCATGCGCAGGGCAAGGTAACATATAACAAAATGAGCAGGCCAGAATTGGAAGATGGTAATGGAACTATAAGGTCTTGAGTGCCTTCATGAAGTCCATGTTGGAAATCCTAGGGGTCAGAACTTAGAGAGTGGGAGGGGGTGAAGCCAGAGGCCTCCCTTAGGTGGAGGATAGCATCATCCTTCTCATGTTGATTCTTCTCTGCACACTCACACACTTAATCACTCAGTCATCCAGGCATATATTTAATCACAACCTTTTGAAAGGTACACAATATATCATCATGTAAGTAATATCTCAAGAGGTGTCATGAAGTCAGCATTCTAACATATCTTCCTCTTCACTTTATACAGGTGTCCCCCAGTAAACAACCTTGTGAGTCCCTATGAAGAAGCCAGCCCTTCACAACAACCAGTGTCATTAACTCTACCTGTTGCAAGAATCTGCACAGGTGCATCCATTCTAGGAGATTTAATCAGCGATCTTGAGAAGGGAGCACCAGGTGAAGCACTCAGCATGAGCGAGGAAGAGGAATCTGCTGTCTGAAGGGTTAGCTTGTGTCCTTTCTCAGCTGCAGATCCTAGGGATTCTGACCTATTGGGGTCAGCTTAGAAAAAGATTGCTATCAGAGCAAGATTGTTTTATGGAGTCACCCTGTGAGGTGTGAGGATTACTGAGAGGAGTCCATTAGCTGCATCTGTGCAGTGGTGTAGGAAGCGTTATTGATATTGTAGTCTACCATTGAATGCATGGCAACTCCATAAGCATGTGGTATTAACATCATGAAATTCCATGCGAATTGATTTGAATGTGATTATGTAAATTAAGCTCTTGCACCGTTTGTGCCCATGTTGAAGACCTCTGGGCAAATCACACAATGGATGAATGGAGTGGGAGCTAGCTCAAAAGGCCTTCGATAAGGTACCGCATTGTAGACTCATGACTAAGGTCAGAGCATGTGGATTCAGGGGACCCGTAGCAGAAGATCAGCCATGGTCTTATTGAATGGCGGAGCAGGCTCGAGGGGCTGTATGGCCTACTCCTGCTCCTATTTCTTATGTTCTTATGTTCTTGGAATGGATAGCAAGTTGAATACAAAACAGAAAACAGAGAGTGGGGGTTAAGAGTATGTACTCGGACTGACAAAAGGTGGGAAGTGGTGTTCCACAGGGATCGGTGCTGGGACCACTGTTGTTCACAATTTACATTAAAGATTTGGATTTGGGAATCGGAAATACAATTTCAAAATTTGCGGACGACACCAAATTGGGGAGTATAGCTAATACAAAAGAAGAATGTATTAAAATGCAAGAGGACATTAATAAACTGGCAGAACGCACATGTAATTGACAAATGAATTTCAGCATAGATAAATGTGAGCTGGTGCATTTTGATAGGAAAAATAAGGAGGCCACATACTGCTTGGATAATAAGAGTCTAAATAGGATAGAGGAGCAGAGGGATCTAGAGGTACAGATACACAAATCACAAAAAGTAGTGAAGCAGGTTCTTAAGGCCATAAAAAAGGCAAATCAAACACTGTGGTTCATTTCTAGAGGGATAGAATTGAAAAGCAGAGAACCTATGTTAAACTTGTATAGAACCTTGGTTAGACGACACTTGGAGTATTGTGCACAGTTCTGATCTCCATGTTATAGAAAGGATATAGATGCATTGGAGAGGGTCAAAAAAGATTCACAAGGATGATACCAGAACTGAGAGGGTATACTTATCAGGAAAGGCTGAACAGGCTGGGGCTCTTCTCTATAGAAAAGAGAAGGCTGAGGGGTGACCTGATAGAGGTCTTTAAAATAATGAAAGGGTTTGATAGGGTAGACATAGAGAAAATGTTTCCACTTGTGTGGGAGTCCAAAACTAGAGGTCATAAATATAAAATAGTCTCCAATAAATCCAGTAGGGAATTCAAGAGAAATTTCTTTACTCAAGAGTAGTAAGAAAGTGGAACGTGCTACCACAAGGAGTAGTGTTGAGGCAAATAGCATAGATGCATTTAAGGGGAAGCCAAATAAGCAAGAGGGAAAAAGGAATAGGAGGGTACGCTGATGGGGTTAGATGAAGTAGGGAGGTAGGAGGCACACGTGGAGCATAATTGCCAGCATAGACCAATTGGGCCGAATGGCCTGTTTCTGTGTTGTAGTTTCGATGTAACTCGATGTAAAATGTGTCCCCATTCCATTTCCTACAATTCAACTGGGCAAAAACTTACTCCATTGTTACTTTAGTAAAGGGTGAATGCTGAGAGGCTGTTTCCCCTGGCTGGAGAGTCTAGAACTAGGGGCCATAGTCTCAAGATAAGGGGTTGGCAATTTAGGACCGAGATGAGGAAAAATTTCTTCACTCAGAGGGTTGTGAATCTTTGGAATTCTCTACCCCAGAGGGCTGTGGATGCTCAGTCGTTGAGCATATTCAAGACTGAGATCGATACATTTTTGAACACTAAGGGAATCAAGGGATATGGGGATAGGGCGGGAAAGTGGAATTAAGGTGGAAGATCAGCCATGATCTTATTGAATGGTGGAGCAGGCTCGTGGGGCCAAATGGCATATTCCTGCTCCTATTTCTTATGTTCTTATGTAAAGGAAGTAGCAGAGTACTTCCTATTCCAAGATTTACAACTACACATATGCATGTATATGCATGTGGTTACATGCAGCACTGACAGAAACCCCTTTTCTTCAGACTTTTCAATCCAATCCAGCCAATTACTGCCCCATCAGTCTACTCTCGATCATCAGCAAAGTGATGGAAGGTGTCGTTGACAGTGCTATCAAGCGGCACTTACTCACCAATAACCTGCTCACCGATGCTCAGTTTGGGTTCCGCCAGGACCGCTCGGCTCCAGACCTCATTACAGCCTTGGTCCAAACATGGACAAAAGAGCTGAATTCCAGAGGTGAGGTGAGAGTGACTGCCCTTGACATCAAGGCAGCATTTGACCAAGTGTGGCACCAAGGAGCCCTAGTAAAATTGAAGTCAATGGGAATCAGGGGGAAAACTCTCCAGTGGCTGGAGTCATACTTAACACAAAGGAAGTTGGTAGTGGTTGTTGGAGGCCAATCATCTCAGCCCCAGGACATTGCTGCAGGAGTTCCTCAAGGCAGTGACCTAGGCCCGACCATCTTCAGCTGCTTCATCTATGACCTTCCCTCCATCATAAGGTCAGAAATGGGGATGTTCGCTGATGATTGCACAGTGTTCAGTTCCATTCGCAACCCCTCAGATAATGAAGCAGTCTGAGCCCGCATACAGCAAGACCTGGACAAGATCCAGGCTTGGGCTGATAAGTGGCACGTAACATTCGCGCCAGAAAAGTGCCAGGCAATGACCATCTCCAACAAAAGAGACTCTAACCACCTCCCCTTGACATTCAATGGCATTACCATCACCAAATCCTCTACCATCAACATCCTGGGGGTCACCATTGACCAGAAACTTAACTGGACCAGCCATATAAATACTGTGGCTACAAGAGCAGGCCAGAGGCTGGGTATTCTGTGGCGAGTGACTCACCTACTGACTCCCCAAAGCCTTTCCACCATCTACAAGGCACAAGTCAGGAGTGTGATGGAATACTCTCCACTTGCCTGGATGAGTGCAGCTCCAACAACACTCAAGAAGCTTGACACCATCCAGGACAAAGCAGCCCACTTGATTGGCACCCCATCCACCACCCTAAACATTCACTCCCTCCATCACTGGCGCACAGTGGCTGCAGTGTGTACCAGGCACTGCAACAACTTGCCAAGGCTTCTTCGACAGCACCTCCCAAACCCGCGACCTCTACCACCTAGAAGGACAAGGACAGCAGGTACATGGGAACAAAACCACCTGCACGTTCCCCTCCAAGTCACACACCATCCCGACTTGGAAATATATCGCCGTTCCTTCATCGTCGCTGGGTCAAAATCCTGGAACTCCCTTCCTAACAGCACTGTGGGAGAACCTTCACCTCACAGACTGCAGCGGTTCAAGAAGGCGGCTCACCACCACCAATTAGGGATGGGCAATAAATGCCGGCCTCGCCAGCGATGCCCACATCCCATGAATGAATAAAAAAAATAGAAAAAATGTAATATACAAACTTTCTTTAATCAGATCCTGCTCATTTTGCAGGAGCCCTGTTGTTTTCACTTTTTTGTACTTGCATTATATCTATTTGGAAATGAACAGAGACTGAAGGCTTTAATGATATTTGCAATCTGTTCCCATTTGTAGTCATAAAATGTTATCTCTGGTAATCCAAAACTGAGATTCACTTCTCTGGTTCAGTGTAATTTGACTTGTTAGAGATAAATTACAATAGCCATGAAAGCAAAGAGGAAAAGCCAATGAAAGCTAAAGGAATGATTTAATAGAAGCCACAATAGTAACAAATGAGTAGAATGTTATCCATATTGTATACATTATTTCTGTACTTGGAGGACTAGTCATAAAGAATTTGAACCCAGCTGAGCAAAGCTACATATCACTAGGTTGGTAATGTGGAGCAATGCATCAGCGTTCTTGTCATGCCCACTGTGAGTTATCGGTTTATTGGTGAAACTAATATTGCAACTAGCAGACTAGGTTGGCAATTATTTTATTCAGCAGTGCGATGTGGATTCGCATTCCACAATGTTATCATTCTATCATTAAAATATTGGATCCCTCTGAATTTTTTGCCCCACTCCCTTTGTTTTTTAAGGGACCTGCCTTACAGCTGCCTGACTCTTTAACCCAGCAGCTACAATCAGGAGCTCAGCAAATCAAGAGCAGGAGATTCAAACTTCCATTCTGTGGCACCAAGCACTGTCCTTCAAAATTCTGAGCACCTATAGTGTCTTGAATTCTTACTGTACTTACTGTCTTTCTGGCTATCTTTATAGTTTAGAAAATGAGAGTGAAAAATGCCATTTCTGATTCCTGCCCAGTCTAGTTCAGACACTGTTTTGTTTTTATTTTCATCGGGAGAAATTGTGGTTGGTCCAGCATTTCCAAGGTGTTTGATAAATGCTGCCAAGCAAAAGCTCATGTGAAGCGGGGGTGCCACCTGCTGCTTCAGTGAGAACTTGACTGTCCCCATGCCCCCACCTTGAAGTCCCAATAGTGCATTAAATACATCAGCCTTTTGTACTGTGTGACCGAATCATTCCTTCCATGTAACTCCCAGTTCAGTATCAATTAAAAACATATATTGTAATATTTTATACATAATGTGTACTGGCATATAATACACTTTTCTTTGTCAATAATTTACTATATATGGTAACATGCACCCAAGTTTCCAGCCTATTGCCTAATGGAAAATAATGTGCCTTATATGCAAAATCACTTTGATGCCTGTTTTTTTCAAAAAGAAATTGCAAATAATTTGCATTTGCATATAACTTGGATTTCAGAGCTATTTTTCAATTGAAATGTACATGCAAAAGAATTATAAAATATAGTGTATACATTTATTTCTAAGTGTGCCATGCAATTAGTTCTTTGAAGGCAATCTAAAAGTGGGAAAAAGTGGAGGTAACGGAGTGGGGCAGCAGCTAACTCCATTTTAGAGTAGATTGAGGAGATGGCAAAGGACAAGATGAAACACACTTTAGCTCTCGTTTCCAGGTCCCACCAACCACACCACACTTAACAAAATGGAAAAGAAAATCAAACTGGAAATTGAAGTTGAAAATAAATTCAGCTCATTCTCTCACCAGCAAAGGGAGGGCACCAGTGCTGGAAGAGTTTTAACAATACACATAGATGGACCAGAAAGAAGATAGAAAATGGGACCTAGAGAATGTAGTGAATTAAGCAAACAACCGTTCAAAACAGCTGTAACATTTTGTCCTTTCTTCCTGCCATCCAGTCATAGTTCTATATGGCATGTGCTTCAACTTTTGTACCCTCTTAGTTCTTTTGTCAATCATCTAGCTGATATTGCTCTTCCCGCAATATCAGCCCATCACTGTGCTTCTCTGCAAAACCTACATTAGATCCATCAGTGCATATGGTATAGCTATATATAACGGCTTGTGAGGGTGGACTACTGACTGACATGGGAATCTGTCCTACTAAAGTAAACCTTTTAATTATGCTTCTGAGACCAGTGAAGGTTTGAAAGCAAGAAAGCTGGATTGGACAGATATGAGAAGCAGTAAGGGGAGGGGAAGCGCAATAATTACCAGATTTTACAAGAATATGCAACAAGATCATTAATTTGTGAACACTTATTCTGCACATCTTTCAATTTGGTACAAACATACAGAAATGGATTCAAACCAAATTATTTCCCTGTTCTTAAGATGTTTCCCTAATGTACAAAAGATTCTACTCCTTTTCACATCCAGATAAATTAGGAACTTATTCCCCTCCCCCACTATTTTCGCGACATTCCCCCTCATATCTCCTGAAGGTACTGACTCGTGCTGAGATACAGTTCCATGGTACTGGCAGCTCAGTCGCACTTCACCCAAGCAGCTAGTCTTCATTTATGTGCGCAGGTGGTGAATTGTGACATCACAACTAAGCCCTCACCTCATATCTTTCACAGTGGTTACTGAATAGGAATTGGAAGTGAGAACCATGGTTAATTTTTCTCTTCCAGCTGAGATCACATAACTGAACATAAGCAAGGGATTGAACATGGGATTGTTGTGGTCAATATGGATCAGGGCAGTACATTTACCCACTAGGCATTTTAGGGAAGTCACATTAGGAATTCATAGGGTGAGTCCTGTTGACATGGTTTGGCAGGAGGGGAAAATGAGAAAGAGGGTTAAACAGAGCTTGTCTGCAAACTGGAGTGCACCAGGTGGAGGGTAACTAAGCAGCTTCAGAGCATGAATGTATATACTTAGATAAAAACAGAAAAGGCTGGAAACACTCAGCCGGTCAGGGAACATCTGTGGAGAGAGAAACAGAGTTTATGGCCTAGATATTAACCCTCCCACAATGGGCACGAGAGTGTCGGAGGTTGAAAATTAAAAAAACGGGGAATACGTCCCCAACCCACCGTGTACATGTTGCCGTTTTTACTGTGGCGGGTTTCGTGGCATCTAAGGGACGGTACAGTTCATTAACATATATAAACTGGGCTCCCACAGTGCAATTGGGAGCCCGATTTAAATTTTACAGGTGCTGCACAGGTTTCCACGGGGTCGGGAAACCCGGCCGTGAAAGGGAGGTGGGAGCTGACAGCTCCACAAGGCAAGTGCCTTTCACAGCACCCCTTCCGGGCCAGGAAGAGCAGGAGCGTTCGCTCCAGCCCCTCACGGAAGCCTATGCCTTCCCCCCTGCCAATTGCGACCTCTTTCTCTTCCCTGCCATGATCAGCAACCTCCGCCCCCCCCCCCCAACAAGCCCTGATCTCTCGCTCCCCCCCCCAAAATTGCTGGGGACTTCCCGGACAGTCTGGGATCCCGGCTGCGGCCTCCTGCCGCTGGTTTTTCCGCCCGGCAGCTGGCCAGGCTGTCAATTTGGCTGGCTGTCGGGTGGGAAACGTAAGAAAAAATTGATAATGTGGTCCTGCCATTAAATTCGGCAGGACCTCCGCATCTCCGGCCTCGCCAGGTTCCTCGGCCATTTCCAGCCTCCCCTGCACCCTCCCTGCCTCCCCATAAATATCAGGGTTGTACGTTTCAGGTTGATGACCTTTCATCAGAACTGGAAGATGTTAGAGATGAACAGCTGTGTTTCCTGCATTTTCTGTGTTTATTTCAGATTTCCAGCATCTGCAGTATTTTGCTTTTGTTTTAATGTATATTGTTAGTAGTGCTTCATTAATGAGCATGTTTGTAATCAATTGTCATGTTGGCAACCACAGCTTAATATTTCTGCTCTACAATACATGAAAAAGAGAAAGTAAATGGACTGTGTTAAATAATTACAACATCTTTGTTTAATTGAGCTTCGATGATGATACCATCAGTGTTATTTATCTTTATATTGAACAGGTAGCCCTCACTTTTGCCTTCTCTGTTATCAAAGCTTCTGATTGAGTCTTGGATCAACAGAATCAATACCATTTTGTCAGGCACATTAGTAAAGATGGCTGAAGAAACTGTAGAAGAGTGAGAGACCTCAAAAAACCTCAGCCCTGCTTATCACCAGTGGTGACGTTAGCTTTCTCCAAAGCTTATATCAACCCAAAGATGGAAGATATTTCATATCCATTCTATAATCCAAAGTCATCTGGACTAACAGACTTGATGAGGATGGCCTTCTCTGCACCATTGTGCGTACTCTACCACACTGGAGGGACGTTAGTCCTCGACAAGATTATAACTGTGGCAGTACAACGAAAAAGAGTTGTTCAAGCTAAAGCTAGACCTCCTTGTTTATGTCAGCAACAGAAGAGAACCACAGCTGCAACTCCACTGTCTGTATCAATCCAAAACATCTGCTGAGAATACCAGTCGCAAACTTTCTCACAGTACACCTCCTGCATGTGCAACTCTCTCCTAGACAGTATTGTCTGGAACTTTGTTCTTTGTATGCAGAAATTAAAACATAAGATGTATTAAACTATGGGAAGTTGTGACTTGCCTGTTGCTATTTAATGCAATTTCTCTAAATGTTTCTGTTCTCTGTAACCACCAAATTCAGATTTGTGAGACTTTGGCACTTATTATAATAGTACTCTGTTCTTATGCTGCTCAAAATCCCCCAGAATTATCTATATGAAATGTCTCCTTGCTCTTAACATCTCTGTCTTTACAAACAAAAAACACAAGTGTTCTATTGTTGCTATCTTGTAACAACATAACCTCGTAGTAGGTATGTGGAAATTTGGTCATCCAATTGGATAGCTGACATTTACATCACCAATTAGACAACCAAAAAGATCCAATTGTAGCTTGACTTTGTTGTTAACTCTGAAAAGAGTTTCTCCATTGCCAGATAACATTGTTACAAGGTTTGGAAAAAATCTATAGGGGAGAATTTGGGATCATTCCCACACTCTGAAGAACAGACACAATCTGGCACTTTAATTGTATAAATCTTCACTCAAAACAGTCTGCTCACTTACCAAGACAACTCTTTGAAATATATGCCAAATTAACCATGCTGGTTACCTTATATTTGTCCTGTTAATACTTAGTACGCTATAGTTGAAATATTTCAATTTTTTGGCACAAATAAACAGACTAAGTTTCTAAAAGGTAAGCCAGAGCTTAACATTGCATTATTGGCAAAGGAGCTAATTGCTCCAAATTTAGAAAATACTTTTTACCCTTTTACAAGAAGTATAATCTGCCAATTTCCACATTCTGCTTGAGAATTGTCAAATTCCTGCGAGGAGTTTAAACATAATTTCCACAGTGCATAAAACACTTTTCCTTATTGATTTATGTTGATAATAGCAATAACTTAGCCATAAATCTGTTTCTGGATCACCATGAGAACTTCCAGTCCTTCTTCCTTTCTCATTTTCTTAATTCTCAAACCACAAAGGCTGATCTCTCAGATAAGCACAGAATTGATACTATATTCTATTGAAATACTTTGATCACAAAGTGGGCGCTCTATGAGGAGGGGTGTTTAAGGCATATTGTTGGACGTAACAAAAGGAACTGTACCTGATCAGAGAGTGCTTAATGAGACAGTGTGGAAGCAACTTTACTCTGCCTCAAACCTGTGCCACAACTAGTGCTTAAAGGCATGTAACAAAGAGAGCTTTACTCTATATTTAACCAGGAGTACTGGATGGGAGGACGGGACACCCACCAATAATTTGCAGAGCTCTTTGAATTTCTTCAGGGATATTCTCCCAAGGATACTATGAAAAATATATAGTGAATCTAGTGAAACAAAAAATATATATGTCTTTACAAAAAATAAATTTAAAAGAAAATACGGTTTTTTGAAACAGTGGGGGTAAAATCCAACTTCAGCTGATGTGCAAAATTGCCACCCATTATACACCCCTTTCGATTATCCTTTTCATTGACTTCAATGGAAAGGGAACTCAAGCGGGTGCATTATGGATGGCCGATCCACTACCATCCATTTTATGCTCCCGTCGATGTTGAACTTTACTCCTTGTATGTGGTTTGTTTCTTCTGTTTTTTCCAATAAATATAGTGGGGGGGCGGGTGTGGGGAGGGGGGGGGAGGTAAGAGATCAGTGGATGTAAAATATTACCATGGAGGAGAATAAATTTAAAACATGGTATGTTTTCTTTTTTTAGACCCTAAAAGGCAAAGGCAAAAAGAAAGGTACAAATGTTTTCATTAAAAACAAAGGGTATAAAGCAATCCTTTTTCAGTTATTGAGCCGAAACTGCATGCATTCTACTGTACTCAACCTATGAACCTTGTAAAGTTTACAAGTGTTCTTTTTAACATATATAAAATCAAACTGTTTTAATTGGGATAATTTTATATGTATAAATACTTATAAACTTTTTCCAGGTTCAGGGATTGGAAAGCCTTTTCAAGACTTTCAATATTAGGCTGAAACAAAGCCTTATGTAACTCTTAGCTTTTTTAAAAATTAAGCTTGCATTTATCATTCCCAGTTTTTAATTCTTGTACATATGCATTATGCAGTATATTAGTAGTGTTAAACTGTAAGGCTAACATATTGGATGTATTGGAAAATGCAAGAATTTAAAAACAAAACAAGTTAAAGTGCATGTTAATCAAAGTACACAATTACTGGTATAACTTTACACAATGTTTTTTGTATGCTGAATTTAAAGTTTTTGCACTGCACGCTTTTAAAATGGAAAAAAACAACTTGCTGCTATAGAGTATTCTTTTAAGTCTTGTGCTTTTCACAACCAATAGATATACTTATAAGTTTGTGGAGAATAGTCATAGAGGTCTTGAACACCACAAAGCCATCCAGCCGATGTCAGCTTGCAGTTTAATAGGATCAAAAGGTGGCCTGGCATCTTATTCAGTACTCAGTTCAAATCAGGAGGCGTCTGAGACCAGAACATTCAGTACCAACTGGTAACTGAATTTTTCAGTCTTGAATGCCTTCTTATTAGGAGGGGACCAAAAAGGATGCTGAACTGCTTGATGATGGGAATCCCTGGATGAGATACAGTTCTTTGGTGGTGTCTCCAGCTTGTCCCTTTGGATGGAGCAGGTGCGGATGCAGGGAGACGGTAGGAAGCAAAAAAGGTGGGAAATGCAGTGCCAAAAATAAATTGCAATTAAAAATAGATTATAAAAAGTAATACTTAACCATTTTTCTTCTTTGTGTCAGGTTTCCTTTCTGTGGATTCTTTCTCCTATTACTGTCTTGTCCCAGTCCATTAGCCACATGGCTCAGTTGTTTGATGTGTGTAGAGTACACTTAGCACCAATAAACTGGCTTGCGGTACCTGAACATGATGCATTCACAAAATGCACAGAATGTATTTGATTGGCTAATCAGGCCATGATACGATAGTTTGATTGGCCAATAGAATGTCTCCTTGACATTTTGTCTGCTCTTTCTGGGTGAAGCTATCAAGCAAATTTTAAGAAAGGGTGACTGAGTCCAAGAGCAGCCAGCATTTAAATACTTGGAGTGGCTCTACGTCTAGAAGCAATAACATAAGTGGATCTGAGTCCAACAGCATGTATGACACTGGAAGAACGTTCAGGAATAGGTCTATAGTCCAAAGTCTGGGTGTAAGCGCAAGAACTGATCCTGGCATCTATTTAATGAGCACAGCAGATGTATAGCGAACTTTATCCTGTATCTAACTTATGCTATTGTTATGCTATACCAGACCTGCAAATGCTTGATGCTAACCCCGGAGATAAAAGTGGGAAAGTGTTTCATTCTACAGCACTGATTTCCCTCACCTTGATGAGAACAATAATATACCAAGAAAAAAAAAGGAAGCAAATACAAGAGTTTTGGAGACCAGCTACTGACAAGATTAAAAATATGATACATAATGAAAACATATTAGGTGCTTGTTTTTTTTAATGGCACATCATTTGACAAAAAAGCTATGCTCTGGCGTGAGCATTTGGATAAGTATAAATAGATTTGGACTGTGAATTTAATTCTGGTACAAGCATTTGAATTATCTTTATGCCTTGTTAGTTATATGCCTATGTAGTTATTTGACATGTATTGTTTACCTGTGTGACTCAGCAAGTGACACAAATTACATCTAAATAAATGCTGGAAAATTTCAATTCTACAAGATTTGGTGTACGTATGTTTAGTGGGTTCAGTTGAAAAGCACTTCACACTACTGTGCTCAAAGCCCTTCTCTGCCTCTGAGAATTGTATTAATTAAAATATTCAGATCATTTTTATAATTTTGGAGGAACAGTTGCTGCAGAAAGAAGTTTAAAAATGATGAAATTAGAAAATGGTAACTTGCACAATTTAATACAATTAGTATGGAAAAGACAAAAACTTAATAGCAGAGAGGAGTTTCACACCTTTAGCATTTAAGGCTAACTAGGTTTGAATCCCTGGTCTGCTATTTTGGAATTTCTTTTTGTTGCACAAAATGCTATCTTTCTAACTTAATGCTTTGGGACTTTTTTGCCCAATAATCGTCTTCATTTTGGGGAAAGTTGTAAAATAATAATCAATACATGCCTTTTGGTCAATTTAATAAATGAAAATTTATATAGTTTACCAATTTTATAACTGTTAAACATGATCTAACCCATTAAGCATTATTCAATCCATAAAAGTAAGTTATTTATTAGAAAAGGAAATATTAAGATTATGAAATGTGAAAAACTATATTCTGTACATTTAAAATAAACAAATGGTAGAGAGCACTCTTCCCAGCACTAAAGGCCAATAGAGTTTAAATCCCCTCCCTGCCATTTAGGGATTTTTTAAAAAGACAATTAAAAATACAAGAAAGCTGTGGTTTCTGCAAAAGAGGCAGAGTCCAAAATCTCACGCCACAAACCTCTGATTTTTAAAAAATTCACTGTCTCATGATTTTTACACACAGAGGGTTGGCAGTACTGTTAATCTCCTATGATAGAGGCCTGGTTCACAAAGCTCTTATTTTTATGGTACAGGCCTTGTTCTTAAACCCTTATGATACATGCCTGATTCATAATACCTAACAGGAGAGACCTCAGCAGGATGGTTCTTAAATCCCTATGATAGAGAGCTGATTCATAAAGCCCTGCGGCACAGGCCTCCATGACCTGCCTCTTAAATATCCTATGATACAGGCCTGTGACACAGGTGTAGTTCTCAAAAGTCCCTGTGGTACAGACTTGATCCTCCCTTTGAGAACCTCCTGGATTAAAATGGCAGTGTTACAGTAATAATAATAAAAAAAACACCTGCGTTGTGCCGTCACTTCAAGCCGCTGGCACCCATCATGGAAAGTTTAGGTACAATGGTAACGGGTGTTGTTAGCTTTTATTTTTAAAAAAGAGAACAGGCCATCCAAAGTGCTTCTTAAATAGAATGCTCCCCAATCAGATTTGAACCTACTTGGATAAATACTGAACCTAGCTGTCGATGTTATTTTTCACCTTTTAGATTTTGGACAGATTTGAATAATGATTACATCATGGAGAAAGGTTGCTGTTCTTGTTAATATGTTGCAATAAAGATACTTTTAAAAATTTAATTAGGAGAACTTCAAACTGAATTCTTAGCAGTAATCACCACATAGATTGTACAACACTAAAAGCACAGAGCATAAATACAAGCCTATTGAGTATAGCCTGGGCACCAATAACTGCACAAATATTTACACTATGGAAACCAGACATAAATTTCAACTCCTCTTTAAGCCACATCCTGCAGCTGCCAACTTATAAAATCCATTTATAGGAACAATTACTATCTCAATTCTTACAAGGGATTTAATGGCTTTTGAACCACGATAAGGCTGATCTTTCCATCAGTATCAATTCATTTATCTCAATAATAGATCAGGTACAGATACATACATGCTTGTACAGATTAAGATCCAGTAATTTAAATATTGTACAAAAAAAATCATATTTGCAAATTTATAGTGCCTGAATTTTTTTTAAAAATTGGCTCCATACTGGAGACTGATCTTGAATGAAGTTTGAGTACAACAATCGACTTTGCTCACAATCCCACTGAGTCAGTAACTGAGTGTTACCGCATTTTGGAAATTTTCTATCCTTTTTTCCCTCCAATTTTTCTCGCCTCTTAAAGGTGCTAACTTGTGCCAGGATATGGTTCCACAGTCACTGGCTTCACTTCTATACCTTATCTAAGTAACCATTCATCATGTGTGAATCTGGATAGTAATTACCAGTAGGCTTTTTGACTTTGGGAACATCCTCCTCTGTCTGTGTTCACTGTCCACTGACTTGTGCTTCCAGTAGTCCCTGCATCGGTGCATTGTCCCTGAGGTGGAGATGGGAAGAAACTATAAAGAACAGTAGGTAGTTCTAGGAGTTGAAGTGCAGTCAGAGATGGCTGCAGCAACTACACAAATGGTTTCAATTTGGACATGAAAAAGTCCATGAATTCCTCCTCACATTTTGAGTCCAAGGTGAAGATGTGTTATCCTGTACATAACACACTCTGGTCTGTGAGTCATCATGTATATAATGCACTCCAGCTTGTGCTATGTATAATGTACTGAAGATTATATATTATCATGGGATTGAATTTCTGTGATCTCTGCTCTGCCACTGGAAGAGCAGCAGAGCAGAACTCTTGATCACTTGTAGCCATAGATGCCGACTCTGTCCCAAATCAACATTCAGGGTGGGTGCATTACGCTTGTAAGGACACATCACTGGCGCCTGCCCCAATCCCCCAGCAGGAAGTGAGTGCAGCATACCGCCGTTTCATTAGGGGCACCTGGAGGCTCTTCCCAGGTCAAAGAAAAAATGGCTCCAAGGCATCTTCGGCTGCAATGAGAGCCATAACACTGGTACAGTAAGGTATCGATTACCTTATTCCTAGTTATGCGTGGAGATTTTCTGGGGCCTCGGCAGGACTCATGCCAGGTCTCAGCTAATGTGAGTTCTTCCATGTTTTCTCAAGGGTAGAATTCCTAGGGTAGCCTGGGAACTCCCTGGACATGCAAAAGATCCGCCCTTGGCTCCCGCACCAGAAAATGTCTGGAGCTAAAAATAGGGTGCATCCAGGTGCATTCCAAACCAGAATTCCATGCCCCAAGTATTTAACACACTTCAACCAGTATATTATCTTATTTATAATGTACACCAGCCTATATGTTATTCTGCATATGTATGTATTGCACTCCAGTCTCTATGTTAACCTGTAAATTATGCACTCCAGTCTCTGTGTTATCCCATATATGATGCACTCCATTCTGTGTTTATCCTGTACATAACGTACTCCAGTCTATGTGTTAACCTGTAAATGATGCACTCCTGTCTGTATGTTATCCTATATATGGTGGTCTCCAGTCTTTGTGTGACCCTGTATGTAAAACATTTCTAGATCTGTTAACCTGTTTAAAACTTTCCAGCTATATAGTTGATGTACATAACAAACTCCTAGGCTTTTGTTAATCTGCATGTCACAATATTGTGGCAAGCAGCTTTCTATGATAGTACTAGTTATTTATTGATTTATTGATTATTAATAGAATTTATGGTGCGCATTGGGTAGATGTGGAACTCAGGCAGGCTTTTTGACATTGTAAATGCTATTAAATAATGGAACCAAAGATCCATTGTTTCATATGTACAGTAACAACAACAACTTGCATTTATATAGCGCCTTTAACATAGTAAAATGTCCCAAGGCGCTTCACAGGAGCGTCATCAAACAAAATTTGACACCGAGCCACATAAGGAGATATGAGGACAGGTGACCAAAAGCTTGGTAAAAGAGGTAGGTTTTAAGGAGCGTCTTAAAGGAGGAGAGAGAAGTAGAGAAGCGGAGAGGTTTAGGGAGGGAATTCCAGAGCTTAGGGCCTAGGTAGCTGAAAGCACGGCTGCCAATTGTGTAGAGATTAAAATCGGGGTTGCGCAAGAGGCAAAAATTAGAGGAGTGCAGAGATCTCGGATGGTTGTAGGGCTGGAGGAGGTTACAGAGATAGGGAGAGGCGAGGACACGGAGGTATTTGAAACCGAGGATGAGAATTTTAAAATCGAGGCGTTCTGGGACCGGGAGCCAATGTAGGTCAGAGAGCACAGGGGTGATGAGTGAACGGGACTTGGTGTGAGTTAGGATACAGGCAGCAGAGTTTTGGATAAACTTCAAAAGTTTCCATTTTATGCGAATGAAGGGTCAGAGGTCAATTCCCAGTCCCCTTAAAAAAATAACTGGGCTTAAACTTGCTGTTTTTCCTTTTAATTTTAAAATGCGTCCACTTTTGTGTTGCACAGAAATTATGTTCCTAAAATTAAATGTTTTTTTATTCTTATTTCCTCCCCATAATTGATGTTAAAGGGGTATTTTCTCACCTTAGAAAAAATGGGGCAAATTTGAACTGAGAGCCAGGAAGAGGGCGGAGGGGAATTCCTGACGGGAAACCCTGAAGTATGGGTTTCCCAGACATCCTTACGATTTTGACATAAGGATATCTTTCATTTTTTTGTAGGATTCCCGTGACAGGCCAGCCAGATTGACAGGCTGGCCGTCAATTGGACGGGAGAGCAGCCAGGGAGCAGATGCCAGCAGGTAAGTCGTAACTGCGGGTGGAGGGTGGGGATGGGGGGGGGGTCGGGGGTCATGGGGGAATGGTCATCAGGGTAGGCGGTCTTTGGGGGGTTGAGGTCATCGGGGGTCGGTCATCAGGAGGAGTCATCGGGGGGTTGGGGGTCAAGGGGGTGGTCGGAGATCATGGGGGGGTCGGGGTTCCTGGGGGGGCAGAGATCGTGGGGGTATCAGGGATCCTGGAGGGGGGTGGAGATCATGGGGGGGGTTGGAGATCGTGAGGGGGTGGAGATCATGGGGGCGGGCGGAGATCGTCGGGGGCATGGAGATCGTGGGGGGGGTCATGGCAGGTAGGCTTGTGGGGCCTGGAGGAAGCACTCTTGCTCCTCCTGGTCCAAAAACAGTGCAGTAAATGCACTTACCTGCTGATCCGGGCTTTCTCACCTCCTCTTACCCGGGAACCCCAGCCCCCAGGTGTTAAAAATAAAAAGCTGTCAAAATGCCCGCAGCCTCCTTAAAAGATTTCGCTGACCGACCCGCCTCCTGGGAACAGGTTGGTCGCCCACACCTCGACCCGCCTCCTCGAAAACTGGAAGTGGGCGGGTTGGAGGCGGGTCGGGGTCGGGCTTTAGTTTTATACAATTTTTACCCTCCCGCCCACCTCAACCCACCCGTTCGTGGGGTTAAAATTTACCCCAATATGTCATTAGGTATCTTGTGCATGATGTGACTGATGCACAGCTCTTCTCTCAAGAAAGTTTGTCAAACATATTTTCACAGAACAGGTGCTCCTTTAAAGGGTCTTAAACTTTGCCAATTAATCATGAACGTTAGTTAACAGGTAAGTTCTTATCAGATGGATCAGTGCTGATGCTGCTCAATTATAGGAAACAAAACAGATCAGGCACAAGTCGGAGAGACACATTCAACATGAGCTATTGGGAAAATGGCAATATTCTCGAAAGAGCAACAGTCTTGCAATACGAGGTTGCTTTGTGTGCTCAGGTCTTGCACAGAGACAAACTTGCTTAGAGTGAGCAAGACAATTTAATGAATGCATGTATCATAAATAAAATTGTAAGTGTCGGTGTTAATATGTTATGTGTTTAGGATATTGCTGTTTCTCCACATGACTGGGATCCATTCTCTGATGTAACCAATTTATATTTTACACAGGATATTAAAAACAATTCCACCACTGGGATCAAATAAAGATCCAGGGTAACTGCAGCATTGCAAATATCAGGTGGCAGCCTTAAGTGGTAATTAAGACCTTTTCATACATGTGTGGAAAATATGGGAACTAAAGGAGACTAATAACATTCACTTGTAACTGATTGGGTAGAGTTTAACTGCAATGTTTCTGGTGGGAGGTGCCTCTTTGGTAAATTCAAGCGCTGGGTGAGCTGGGAGAGCTGAGTTCTCCAGACAGGAATGTGGAACTCCTCAGGGATGGGAACCAGTCCACAGAAAAATGATACTGACTGTTGTCAAGTGCAGTTGTTTATACCTAGTGCAATTCTATCATCAAATTATGTTGTTTGTGACAGAGGTGTTGTCAGATGTTTCTCCTGTAGATTTTAGGTTTGGAAAAAAAGCCCCACCCGCTCCGTCAGTAATCCCTCTTCTCTGACCCTTCAACCCGTGACACTGATGCTTTGTTGACGTAATCAACAACTCCCTTGCTTCTGCTTTTGACACCTTTGTCCCCACCAGATCTCCCACCCACACTGTTTCCTTGATCCAGTCCTTATTGCCGGGCTCTCAATACTGACAGTCACAAATTTGAATACATCTGCACACTCCTGACCTGGTTGTCCATCGCCAAATCTAGCTCGACAATCTCAAGCAATGATTTCAAAAGGGTGGTGGGATGGCAGCGGGGAGTCAATGGGCGCGCGGCAAACCCGACTAATAAAAACTTCCCCTTCCCCACGCGGTCGCGACTTAATTGATGGCCATTAATCTTGTTTCCGGGTTTGCCATTCAAAAGCTGCACAGTGGGTGGACTGCACGCCCACATGACAGGCTGTCAGCTGGAGTGTCTGGGTTTAAAGGGCCATTGCTCCAATGGATTTTGCTGGAGCAAAGAGCAAGAAGACCCAATGGAGCAGCACAGGGGCAAGGCTGCTCCAAGATTCAGCGATGCCTCACTTCAGCTGCTACTGGCCGGGGTGAAGAGGAGGAGGGAACTATTTTACTCGACCGACAGGAGGAAGCGCCCTGCCTCTCTCACCAAGAAGGCCTGGCTCGAGATGGCACAGGAGGTCACCAGCAGCAGCAACATATTCCGCATCTGGGTCCAGTGCAGGAAACGTTTCAATGACCTAACTAGGTCAGCAAAAGTGAATACACTTACTGATTCTCCTGCATTCCGTGGTGCACATCACCCCCACCCCCCCAACAGAATAAGGGGCTGCTCTTTCAAAACTGAGATGAGGAGAAACTTCTTCACTCAGAGGGTGGTAGGTCTGTGGAATTTGCTGCCCCAGGAAGCTGTGGAAGCTACATCATTAGATAAATTTAAAACAGAAATAGACAGTTTCCTAGAAGTAAAGGGAATTAGGGGTTATGGGGAGCGGGCAGGAAATTGGACATGAAGCTGAGTTCGGATCGGTCAATGCCCTGTGGGTGGCGGAGAGGGCCCAGGGGCTATGTGGCCGGGTCCTGCTCCGACTTCTTGTGTTCTTTAGATTTGTGGTTGGGATCAGATCAGCCATGATCTTATTGAATGGCGGAGCAGGCTCGAGGGGCCGATTGGCCTACTCCTGCTCCAATTTCTTATGTTCTTATGTTCTTATGTTCTAACAAACTCAGTCTGCACTGCCAAGACTACTCCATCACATCACTCCTCACACCCACTTATGACTCATCCTCAACATACCTGCACTTCCTGTACCCTGCCTCACCTCCCCATTTGTGACCTCACCACTGCCACTCACCCCAACCCTCATCCAATGTTATGTCTCTGTCTCATACTCACTCGCTGATGTACCTCTTTCACAGTCAGCCTCACCCAAAGCAATGCATTCATCAGTTGGCCAATTCACCATCACTCACTCACACATCTGTACTTTCTCCCCTTCTAGGAGAAGAGAGCGCAAAATGCATGAGAGAGGGCTAGGACTGGAGGGGGGGCAGCCACAAATAGTGGTCCTCATAGATGCAGAGGAGGAGGCCCCGGAGATCAGCCACACCCTCGAGTGCCTCTCCGCCGGGGATGCCGAGACTGGCACCCCACAAACGTCTGGTGGCATAACTTTAACATTCACCACAGACAACATGAATCGATGTTAACAATGCTTGGCATGTTGAACACCTCAGTATGCTCCTTGCAACATGATACATCTGTGATGATGGTTAATATTGCCTTCTGTTCTCTTACAGGCCCTTCAACAACTGCAGTGGTGGCAGAGAGCGATTCCTCAGAGGATCTGCCGGCCTCTGAGGGTGCAACGTCATATCTTAGTGAGCCATCCACCAGCGCAGGTACTTGCACCTCGGTGGGTCCTAGTAGTCAGGAGTCAGTCACCACACACAAGTGAGCACGAGCAGACGCTGGTGGCAGGGGCAGCTGTGGAGAGACCGTGTCGGTGGGAGCACTCCTCTCCAGGCTCTGCTCAGCTGGGCACAGATGCTGAACACTGGCGGCCATCCTTTAAAAGGAGAATGATCGAGGGACAGCAGCACATTTGCGAGGTACTGGAACAGGTGCCACGCACACTCTCCACAATAGCGCAGAGGATGGAGGAGCCCAACTCCTGCATTGGTGGAATGGTGGCACAGGTACGGGAGGGAATCTCTAAGATAGCGTCACAGGTACGGGAGGGAATCTCTGAGATGGTGTTGCAGGGACGTGAACAACTGTCTGAGATAGTGTCGCATGTAATTGTGGAAATGTCCAAGATAGTGTCACAGGCAACTGCGGGAATGTCTGCAATGGAGAGAAGGCTTGCCTCCATTGAGCTTCAAGCACGGCTCACAGATGAGTCCATTCAGACCCTGCCAATGGCCGTTTGGATTCATGGCGAACAACATTCTGCCACCTTAAACAGGCAGACAAAAACTTTGCAATTTGGCTTCCAAGGCATCAGGTATGTCCTCCAAACGGTTCTCCAGCAGGGTCGTAGGAGTGATGTGGGCCTAGTCCAGGAGAGAGATGATAGCAAAAGGGGACATGGAAGTGGAGATGTCACTCAAAGCTCCCACGTCTCACCCGTTGTCACCCTCTCAACCAGTACCCGCAATGCTGCCTCCTCTCCAGGTGGCCGAGTCAGCTCCTGCACAGGTGCAGGTGGAGCAGTCTTTTGAGGGACCCTCATGGGGTCCAAAACCCAGAGGGCGTAGGCCGAAAGTATCTAAGCAGTCCGGTCATGGACATGAGCAACCTGCCACTACCTCTGCTGCAGCCACAGGGGATGCACCACGTTGAAGTGGTAGGAAGAGAAAGGCTAAGGATTTGTGATCACGAAGAGCATGCACAAGGGTGTCTGACAGACTGTCATGTTTTTCATTTATATTTGTTTTTTGTTAAAGTCACATTAAATGTTATCATTCTCACCACTACTGCCACATCTTGCCCATTCTTTACTGGCTTTTGTGATAGCGCCCTTTCATGTGCTTCACCATGAACGGCAACACTTGATGCCACCCAGTGGGTCACTTTACAGTGGGTGTATGTGAAGTTGCAGGACTGTTTTGTGCAGGGGTTGGGGGTGGGGGAGGCTGGTATTGGCATTTGTCTTTCCAGGTGGTGTGAGGACTGGACTCTTCTCACTTTCTGATCTAATGAGAACCATTCACATATGAATGACTCCCTGGCCTCACGAGCAGCCAAGTGAGCCGCTACTCTGCCCATGGGTTCGTCTTCCTCCTCCTCCTCCTCCTGCACCTGCTCCTCCCCATTGTGGATGGCTGATGTGGATGGGGCCTCCTCAACCGGTACCCCTCTCTGTTGTGCCATGTTGTGCAGGACACAACACACTAATATAATGCGACCCACTCTCGCTGGTGCGTATTGAAGTGCTCCCCCAGAAAGGATCGAGGCACCGAAATCGCATCTTCAGCAGTCCTATTGCATGTTCAATTACAGACTTGGTGGCGAAGTGGCTGTATCAACGCTGTTGCTCGCTGATGGGGTTCCTCAGAGTTGTCATGAGCCACATGTGCAGGGGGTATCAATTGTCCCCGATGAGCCAGCCCTTAAGGTTGTTCGGTGTGTGGAAGAGGCCTTGGATGTTGGATTCCCTCAAAATAAACAAATCATGGCATCACACACCAGGGAATCTGGAGCACACGTGAAGGAATCCTTTATGGTGGTCACAAACGAGCTGAACGTTGATGGAGTGATACCCCTTTCTGTTGATGAACAGCCCTGGCTCGTGTGGAGGTGCTCAGATTGCTATATGCATGCAATCGATTGCACCCTGTACACGTGGGAAGCCAGCCACAGAGTGGAATCCCACTGCCCTCTCTGTCTGGCTGAGGTCGTCCATGGGGAAGTTCATAGAATCATAGAAGTTACAACATGGAAACAGGCCCTTCGGCCCAACATGTCCATGTCGCCCAGTTTATACCACTAAGCTAGTCCCAATTGCCTGCACTTGGCCCATATCCCTCGATACCCATCTTCCCCATGTAACTGTCCAAATGCTTTTTAAAAGACAAAATTGTACCCGCCTCTACTACTGCCTCTGGCAGCTCGTTCCAGACACTCACCACCCTTTGAGTGAAAAAATTGCCCCTCTGGATCCTTTTGTATCTCTCCCCTCTCACCTTAAATCTGTGCCCCCTCGTTATAGACTCCCCTACCTTTGGGAAAAGATTTTGACTATCGACCTTATCTATGCCCCTCATTATTTTATAGACTTCTATAAGATCACCCCTTAACCTCCTACTCTCCAGGGAATAAAGTCCCAGTCTGTCTAACCTCTCCCTGTAAGTCAAACCATCAAGTCCCGGTAGCATCCTAGTAAATCTTTTCTGCACTCTTTCTAGTTTAATAATATCCTTTCTATAATAGGGTGACCAGAACTGTACACAGTACTCCAAGTGTGGCCTCACCAATGCCCTGTACAACTTCAACAAGACATCCCAACTCCTGCATTCAATGTTCTGACCAATGAAACCAAGCATGCTGAATGCCTTCTTCACCACCCTATCCACCTGTGACTCCACTTTCAAGGAGCTATGAATCTGTACTCCTAGATCTCTTTGTTCTATAACTCTCCCCAACGCCCTACCATTAACGGAGTAGGTCCTGGCCCGATTCGATCTACCAAAATGCATTACCTCACATTTATCTAAATTAAACTCCATCTGCCATTTATCGGCCCACTGGCCCAATTTATCAAGATCCCGTTGCAATCCTAGATAACCTTCTTCACTGTCCACAATGCCACCAATCTTGGTGTCATCTGCAAACTTACTAACCATGCCTCCTAAATTCTCATCCAAATCATTAATATAAATAACAAATAACAGCGGACCCAGCACCGATCCCTGAGGCACACCGCTGGACACAGGCATCCAGTTTGAAAAACAACCCTTGACAACCACCCTCTGTCTTCTGTCGTCAAGCCAATTTTGTATCCAATTGGCTACCTCACCTTGGATCCCAACGCCCTACCATTAACGGAGTAGGTCCTGGCCCGATTCGATCTACCAAAATGCATTACCTCACATTTATCTAAATTAAACTCCATCTGCCATTCATCGGCCCACTGGCCCAATTTATCAAGATCCCGTTGCAATCCTAGATAACCTTCTTCACTGTCCACTGTCCACAATGCCACCAATCTTGGTGTCATCTGCAAACTTACTAACCATGCCTCCTAAATTCTCATCCAAATCATTAATATAAATAACAAATAACAGCGGACCCAGCACCGATCCCTGAGGCACACCGCTGGACACAGGCATCCAGTTTGAAAAACAACCCTTGACAACCACCCTCTGTCTTCTGTCGTCAAGCCAATTTTGTATCCAATTGGCTACCTCACCTTATGTAACAACCTACCATGCGGTACCTTGTCAAATGCTTTGCTGAAGTCCATGTAGACCACGTCTACTGCACAGCCCTCATCTATCTTCTTGGTTACCCCTTCAAAAAACTCAATCAAATTCGTGAGACATGATTTTCCTCTCACAAAACCATGCTGACTGTTCCTAATTAGTCCCTGCCTCTCCAAATGCCTGTAGATCCTGTCCCTCAGAATACCCTCTAACAACTTACCCACTACAGATGTCAGGCTCACTGGTCTGTAGTTCCCAGGCTTTTCCCTGCCGCCCTTCTTAAACAAAGGCACAACATTTGCTACCCTCCAATCTTCAGGCACCTCACCTGTAGCGGTGGATGATTCAAATATCTCTGCTAGGGGACCCGCAATTTCCTCCCTAACCTCCCATAACGTCCTGGGATACATTTCATCAGGTCCCGGAGATTTATCTACCTTGATGCGCGTTAAGACTTCCAGCACCTCCCTCTCTGTAATATGTACACTCCTCAAGACATCACTATTTATTTCCCCAAGTTCCCTAACATCCATGCCTTTCTCAACCCTAAATACCGATGTGAAATATTCATTCAGGATCTCACCCATCTCTTGTGGTTCCGCACTTAGATGACCTTGTTGATCCTTAAGAGGCCCTACTCTCCCCCTAGTTACCCTTTTGCCCTTTATGTATTTGTAGAAGCTCTTTGGATTCACCTTTGCCTGATCTGCCAAAGCAATCTCATATCCCCTTTTTGCCCTCCTGATTTCTCTATTAACTCTACTCCGGCAATCTCTATACTCTTCAAGGGATCCACTTGATCCCAGCTGCCTATGCATGTCATATGCCTCCTTCTTATTTTTGACTAGTGCCTCAATCTCCCGAGTCATCCAAGGTTCCCTACTTCTACCAGCCTTGCCCTTCACTTTATAAGGAATGTGCTTACCCTGAACCCTGGTTAACACACTTTTGAAAGCCTCCCACTTACCAGACGTCCCTTTGCCTGCCAACAGACTCTCCCAATCAACTTCTGAAAGTTCCTGTCTAATACCATCAAAATTGGCCTTTCCCCAATTTAGAATTTTAACTTTTGGGCCAGACCTATCCTTCTCCATAGCTATCTTAAAACTAATGGAATTATGATCACTGGTCCCAAAGTGATCCCTCACTAACACTTCTGTCACCTGCCCTTCCTTATTTCCCAAGAGGAGGTCAAGTTTTGCCCCCTCTCTAGTCAGGCCATCCACATACTGAATGAGAAATTCCTCCTGAATACACTCAACAAATTTCTCTCCATCCAAGCCCCTAATGCTATGGCTGTCCCAGTCAATGTTGGGAAAGTTAAAGTCCCCTACTATTACCACCCTATTTTTCTTGCAGCTGTCTGTAATCTCCTTACATATTTGCTCCTCAATTTCCCGTTGACTATTTGGGGGTCTGTAGTACAATCCTATCAAAGTGATCTCTCCCTTCTTATTTTTTAGTTCTACCCATGTAGACTCAGTGGGCGAACCCTCGGATATATCCCCTCTCACTACTGCCGTGATGTTCTCCCTAATCAAGAACGCAACTCCCCCTCCTCTCTTACCTCCTGCTCTATCTTTCCTATAGCATCTGTACCCTGGAACATTGAGCTGCCAGTCCTGCCCCTCCCTTAGCCATGTTTCAGTAATAGCTATAACATCCCAGTCCCATGTACCCATCCATGCCCTGAGTTCATCTGCCTTGCCCATCAGACTTCTTGCATTGAAATAAATGCAGTTTAATCTAGACTTCCCTTGGTCTTTGCCCTGCTTTCTCAGACCATCTGTCCGGTCATGTTCTGTACACTCTCCCTTACTGCCTTTTGTTTCTGTCACCACTTTATTTCCCACTGACTTCCTGCATCGGTTCCCATCCCCCTGCCACATTAGTTTAAACCCTCCCCAACAGCACTGGCAAACACTCCCCCTAGGACATTGGTTCCAGTCCTGCCCAGATGCAGACCGTCCAATTTGTACTGGTCCCACCTCCCCCAGAACCGGTTCCAATGGCCCAGGAATTTGAATCCCTCCAGCTTGCACCATCTCTCAAGCCACGTATTCATCTTAGCTATCCTGTCATTCCTACTCTGACTAACCCGTGGCACTGGTAGCAATCCTGAGATTACTACCTTTGAGGTCCTACTCTTTAGTTTAACTCCTAACTCCCTAAATTCAGCTTGTAGGACCTCATCCTGTTTTTTACCTATATCGTTGGTGCCTATATGCACCACGACAACTGGCTGTTCACCCTCCCCCTCCAGAATGTCCTGCAGCCGCTCCGAGACATCCTTGACCCTTGCACCAGGGAGGCAACATACCATCCTGGAGTCTCGGTTGCGTCCGCAGAAACGCCTGTCTATTCCCCTTACAATCGAGTCCCCTATCACTATAGCTCTGCCACTCTTTTTCCTGCCCTCCTGTGCAGCAGAGCCAGCCACGGTGCCATGAACCTGGCCACTGCCACCTTCCCCTGGTGAGTCATCTCCGCCAACAGTATCCAAAACGGTATACCTGTTTTGGAGGGAGATGACCGCAGGGGACCCCTGCACTGCCTTCCTACTCTTCCTCTGTCTGTTGGTCACCCATTCACTATCTCCCTCAGTAATTTTTATCTGCGGTGTGACCAACTCACTGAACGTGCTATCCACGACTTTCTCAGCATCGCGGATGCTCCAAAGTGAGTCCATCCGCAGCTCCAGAGCCGTCAAGCGGTCAAACAATAGCTGCAGCTGGACACACTTCCCGCAGGTGAAGGAATCAGGGATACAGGAAGGATCCCTGAATTCCCACATCCCACAAGAGGAACATGACACGGCGCTGGGATCTCCTGCCATGACTTAACCCTTAAATTAGCTTAAGAACAACTACAATGTCAAGAGAAAAAAAAAGGAAAGAAAAACTACTTACCACTCCCTTTAAGGAGTTTACTCCTTTAAATTGTTCTCAATTTAGAGAATGTTAACTACACTAGGGACCTTGATTCACTAAAAAATAAACGCTACTTCCTATAAGACCTGTAGACCTTCCCTTTCCTTTTACTTCAGTTACTGTAGATAAGGAGAAATACTCACCTGAACCTACTCACCAATCAGGTGCCTCCCCTGTGTCGCGTCCCGATCTGATTCCTGACGTCACTTCGAACTCGGTCGCAGCTCCGCTCGGCTCCTCTCAGCGCTCTGAAATCCCGCCTTTTATCGGACGCTCCCTCCGCTCGGCTCGGCTCCTCTCAGCTGTTCTCAGCGCTCTGAAATCCCGCCTTTTATCGGACGCTCCCTAAGCTCGGCTCGGCTCCTCTCAGCTGTTCTCAGCGCTCTGAAATCCCGCCTTTTATCGGACGCTCCCTCCGCTCGGCTCGGCTCCTCTCAGCTGTTCTCAGCGCTCTGAAATCCCGCCTTTTATCGGACGCTCCCTCCGCTCGGCTCCTCTCAGCGCTCTGAAATCCCGCCTTTTATCGGACGCTCCCTCCGCTTGGCTCCGCTCCTCTCAGCTGTTCTCAGCGCTCTGAAATCCCGCCTTTTATCGGACGCTCCCTCCGCTCGGCTCGGCTCCTCTCAGCTGTTCTCAGCGCTCTGAAATCCCGCCTTTTATCGGACGCTCCCTCCGCTCGGCTCGGCTCCTCTCAGCTGTTCTCAGCGCTCTGAAATCCCGCCTTTTATCGGACGCTCCCTCCGCTCGGCTCGGCTCCTCTCAGCTGTTCTCAGCGCTCTGAAATCCCGCCTTTTATCGGACGCTCCCTAAGCTCGGCTCGGCTCCTCTCAGCTGTTCTCAGCGCTCTGAAATCCCGCCTTTTATCGGACGCTCCCTCCGCTCGGCTCGGCTCCTCTCAGCTGTTCTCAGCGCTCTGAAATCCCGCCTTTTATCGGACGCTCCCTCCGCTCGGCTCGGCTCCTCTCAGCTGTTCTCAGCGCTCTGAAATCCCGCCTTTTATCGGACGCTCCCTCCGCTCGGCTCGGCTCCACTCAGCTGTTCTCAGCGCTCTGAAATCCCGCCTTTTCTCAGCTGTTCTCAGCGCTCTGAAATCCCGCCTTTTATCGGACGCTCCCTCCGCTCCGCTCGGCTCCTCTCAGCTGTTCTCAGCGCTCTGAAATCCCGCCTTTTATCGGATTGCAAGGATTTGCAAAACAAACCACCAGTGATCTGCCTTATGCAGTTGTGTGCAGATGACTGAGAGACCCCAGCGATGTCACCGGTAGCACCCTGGAATTATCCGGAGGCGAAGTTGTTGAGGGGAGTGGTCACTTTAACTGCAACGGGTAATGAGATGCCGCCAGGCCCAGCCAGGAGCAGCTCGGCATGAAGGAGGCTGCAGATATCTGCGACCACCTGGCGACTCACTCTCAGCTTCAATATGCACTGCGCCTCAGAGAGGTCCAGAAAGCTGAGCCTCGGTCTGTAGACCCTCTGACGAGGGTAGTGCCTCCTGCGACGTCGCTCACTCTGTTGTTGCCCTCTCTGCTCTTGTACAGTTGCCTGTGGTGCAGCACTGAGTGGTGGAGCTGCAAGTGGTGGAAGTGCAGGCTGTGCCTGGCGAGGATGGTGATGTTGCTCATCCTCAGATGTACTGGTGAATGCAGCCATCGCGCCCCCCAATCCTGATGGTATCAGTTTGAGGGGGTCTGAAAAGTTGGTAAATATGTGTAAACAGAAGAATTCTGAGTGGAAACCAAGAATTTTCAGTCTAAACACAAAGAACTCCCAGCCACATGTTTGTCTGAGAGAACTGAGTGCCCTGCTGCAATAACTGACCTTTTATCCACATCTGTCAAATAGGCATTTAAATGTCCAAATGGCTGCTGGTTGAAACACGACTCCTTCACCATGGCATGTTTCACACAGCATGGGATATACGCTGAGGCAGCGTTGAAATCGCTTTCCTTCATACCTAATCATATTTTTCGATTTTTAAACAAGGTTAACTAGTTGAATTGATGCTTTAAATATAATCCTGCCGGCTTTAAGATGCTGGTGGGACTTCCGGGTTTGGGAATGGAGCGCGCACCCGGATGGCTCTGGGTCGTGTTCGTTCTTAGGCGTGTTGGAGCTGGGATTTCTGCCCGCTCCTCAAAAACACAATTCTCTTTGCCCTCCCGCCCCTAATGCACCCGCAGATTTCTTTTAAAATTGTGCCCCATGTCTCTCACTCCACAACCAAATCCTTCTACTGCTTCAGCATCATTCTGGAGGGCAAACACAACCACATCCTACAACCCTCGATCCTTTCTCTCTCCATCATCACTCTCAACACCGAGGCCTTGATATTAACTCCCCCACGACGGGTGGCAGGAGGTTTGGGGGAGGGGGTAAAACCCTAAAAAGCGGGGAACATTAAATTCGGCAGGACCTCCACGTCCCTGGCCTCGCCTGGTTTCCTCCATGGTACCATGCTTCCCCGCCTCCCCATAAATATTGGGTCCCAAGTGTGAAGAACTTATAGATTTCTTTGTCTCAAAGATTGAGACTATCTAACTGGTTACATCAGCCATTACATCCTTCTTCTCCCTATCCCTCCCCTCCCCCTCCTTGACTTTATCTCTCCCCAGTCCAAACCCCATATTGCTCTTTAGCTATTTCTCCATCTTCCACCAGTCCTCACTATACTAATCCTTTTAAAACCACAATGATGACCCCACCTCACGCAGCCCTCCTTTGAGCCTCCACTCTCTCGAACTACCTTCCCAATGCCTAGCCTCCCCAACTTTTCTAAGTTCATTAAACCCATTGTTAGCACTTATCTCCTTGCTGATCTTTCCCAGAACTCCTTGTTTGAATGCCTTCAATCCCACTTCTGCCCTGCCTACAGTACCAAAGTTACCATGGGCAAAGTCACTGACAACGTCCTCTGTGATTGCAATGATATGTGTTATTCCTCCTTGTCTTCCTCCACCTCTGCAGCTTTCAACATGGTTAACCATTCCATTCTGCTGTATAACATTTGCTCTGTGATCCGCCTCCGTGAGATTGCCCTCATTTGGTTTCACTCTGACCTGCTTCAATGTAGCCAGCACATCTCCAATAATGGCTTCTCCTTCTAACCCTGCACAATCACCTCTGGAATATCTCAATTTACCATCCTTGGACCCACTTTGCCTCAAGTTTCCATCTTGGATCCTTGTTTCTTATTTACATATTGGTGAAATCTGGCATAGCCATGAAGACAGTTTCACATGTATACTGATGACACCTAGCTGTACCTCCGCACTGCCACCCTCAACTCCACTATCTCCATGTTGTAAGATTGCTTGGCTGATGTCAAGTCATGGGTGATCCAGAATTGTCTCTAATTGAACACTGGGAAGACTGTAGCCATCATAATTGGCTCCCACCAAAATCTCTATACCCTAGCCTGCAACTCCAACCCCCTCCTAGGCTGCTTGTTCAGACTGAGCAAGACAGTACGTGACCTCAGTGTCCTGTTTGACCCTCATCTGAGCTTCAAACCCATATCGTTTCAATTATCAAGCCCGCTTAGTTTCACCTCCACAGCATAATTGCCTTCACCATTACCTCACTCCCACTACTCCTGAAACTCCTCCATTATCTCCAGTCTTGAATTCTCCAATGCCCTCTCGCCAGCCTCCCGAGCTGTACCCTACACAAACTCCAATTGATTCAAAACTCTGCCACTCAAATCATGTCATGCACTAGGCCCCACTTGCCCTTCACTCCTGTTCTTGCTGACGACCATTGGTTCACTGTTCCCCAGCACATCAATTTCAAAAACCTCATCCTAGTTTATAATTTCATCCATGGCCTTGCCCAATCTTACCTCTGTGATCTCCTCCAGCCAGTCCATGCCCTTCAATCCTCAAACTCTGTCCTCCTGTGTGTCCCACCTCTTTCCACTCCATCATCAGTGAAAGAGCTTTCAGCTGTCCTAGCCCTTCTGTCCTGAACTATCTCCCCAAATCCTTCTCTGCCTTTAAAAAACACTTTTGACCGTGATGTCAGTATCTCTCTTATGTTTCTTTTATATAAAGTATCTTAGGACATTTATTATGTTTGAGGGGCTATATAGTTGCTTCATTGTCCGACTCTCTGAGTAATATGGAAATTTTTTTTTCAGTATAAAGCGGCTCCTGCCTTATAAGTGAAGGTGATATAACTTAAGGAAGCAATCATAGAATCATAGAATTATACAGCACAGAAGAAAGCCATTCAGCCCATCATGTCTGTGCTGGCTCTTTGAAAGAGCTTCCCAATTTGTCCCACTCCCCTGCTCTTTCCCCATACCCTGCATATATATCACACTAACAAGGAGACACTTGCACATATATTGATTAGACAATGTTATTGTTAGAAAGACATTTCGCTGGCATAGCCAACATTGCAGAAAAACTACAAATAAGCGAAAAGCTTTTTTTTAAACTTAATCTAAAATTTGACATGACGTGTTGTACATCATTGTATTCCTCTGTCCCTGGTGCACAAAAACCTCCAAATAGAATGGAAACATAAAAAAATGTACTCAGACGTTATTAATTTTCTTTATCACAAATAATTAAGTGAAACCAAAATGGTCAACTATATTGCAATCAATTGGTGTAGAATTATTTTTAAAAAGTGAAAGATATTTTATTTTGAAACAAGCTAGTTGTAGTTATTTTTGCCTTGTGGGTGAAACTACGTCTTCAAGGAATTTACGCCTCCCTTTCTTGAGTCTCTTTATGTCATGGACCTTCAAGGACAAAACAATAGAAGATGGACCCATGGTGGCTCTACCTTTCATTTTCTTTCTTTTCCTATGGGTAGAATTTAATCTCTATTTGGAACACCCAATAGCAGCACAGACATGATCAAGAACTCACCATGTAAAGAACAAAACTACCACCTACCACTCTGACATAGTGGGAACGATTTTAACTCTACCCGCCTGGTGGAAATGGGATGAAAAGGCACTTACAATTACCCAAATTACTTACCTGCCCTGGCTCTTTTGACGTCATTGGGACCCGAATGCAATTTTTACTAGGTGGCCTGAGGGGGTATCGACAGTGAGTTTATTGCCAAGCCAACCCAAGGAGGAAGCGGATCAGGGCAGCTTACTTCCCACCCAGAACGGTTGGGAATTCGGCCGGCGGGACTTAAATGAGGCCTGGCCATTAAAATCATCCCAATCTCATTCTGTCGCAAGCAGGTAGTAAATTAAATAGCTAGCAAGGTTTTCTGCTGGTAATCCACTGGCAGTTAAAATCTAGGCCAGTGTGTTTGACCTCCATTGAACTGTACTAACCATATTGCCCACAGCTCATTTTTCAATCTGGATATCAGTTCTCTGTAACATGTGAACACAGCACAGATGGATGCAATATGACTAGTTCCATCAATTACCTAAGCATTACATGATAGTGGATTAAAATGAACACTACTGGTAAGACTTCCAATATTTAAAGAAGGCTGTTTTATTACTCCTATTGTTTGGTGAGGTAACATACAATCATAGCTTGACTTTCAAAGAAATGCATTGATACAAATCTTTTTATTGCATCAATTTATCTTTATGGCATATTGTAAACAACATTTCAATATAGGGAGAAAAACTGAATAGGTTCAAAGAGCAGAGTAATAAAAGGAAATAAAAATCTTCTTTGTCAATATTGGACACACTAATAATTCTGGGACAGTCACACAATCTTCAGTAAGTATATTGAAAATACACCAATACAATTTGGATTTGTCATCAGAGAGGGAAGATAGTAAACCCCTAATTTTTTATTTGAACCATATTCTTTTTCAATTAATGTCACATAACTGCTGTCGTGGAGCAGACCCATTTAACAGAGAAAAGGGGAGGGGAGTGGGGGCAGAGGTCTATTCTGATGTCCCATTACAAAGTGCTTAAAACAGAACAGGCAGAATATGCACATCTCACATTGTAACTAGGCACCACCAAACCAGGAATTTTCAATACATAGGCCCCATCGTGGAAGTGGCACTCATGGGTTAATGAGATCCAACAGTTTCAACCAGGTGGAGCAACTTGTATTCTCTTTACTGCTTCTTGTTTCCATACTATTCTTGGTGTGTTTTCACTCCAGTGAATACAAATAAAAAGCACAAGGAGAAACACCAAAGAAATGCAAAAAAAACACTTAGTTGACAGGAGAAATCTGAGCAGGATCTGGAAGATTTTTTACAAATGCCAACATGAGAGAGGGAGTGTTATAGGTTAATGTTCATAAGAAAATGTTTAATTGAGTGCTTTCCTTTGCACTCCATAAAGGAAATCAAGTCTGCAAGAGTCCACTCATCATTCTTGCCATCTGTCTCTTAATGCTTGAATACAAGAATCATATGAACTGGATTAAATGGGCTGGAATCTTAGCTGCTGCTTTGAAAACAGGGGAGCCTCAGAAAGGGCAGCAATGAATAAAGAATAATTCAGTATTATCTAATTATGACATTTTAACACTGGAAAAGAACAACATAAATCTCTACTAGTTACCTTCAGAGAAAAACCTCAGACTCTCATTAGTCAGGCAGCAGGTTGCCATGAATTTCTGTTGGAAGTGTTCAATTCTGTCAACAATACTTCTTCTTGAGTTTATTAAGATGTGTTGTTGTTGAATGTGTGATATTTTCTTTACTTCTTGTAGCCAGTGCCAATATTAAGCATTCCCAGGTCAGGAGAAACATGAATTAATTATAGGTTAAAGCTCTCTACACTCCCCTTCAAGCATTCCTGGGTATAGCATTTTCTTAGGAGTTTTTAAAGTTTAAATTATTTGTGTCTGTTTATTCCTGATTTCCTCCCATGGCAGCAGAACGTATGTTACAATGCTGGCAATAAGACACCCATTCATGCAGAGCTTTCATAGCAAGCTATTAATGGCCCTGATTTTAACTTCAGGTGGGTGGGTGGCATGGTGAGTTAGAAATGCACCCAGTGTATCAGAAAACAGGCCCGGGGTATTTTAACTCCCAGGCCTCATTAACATCCCACTGGTCCAGTAAGTGGGCGGGAAGCAGCTACTGGCCTCCTGAAAATTTTATGGCCCTTGGCTGCTCACTGGCATGAAGGTCGGTGTGGGAATGGGGGTTTTGGGAGGGTCTCACAGGAGGGATGGGGGAAATCTGGGGCTGGGGAGGCTGCGACTTTCCTTGTGGAGCTCGAAGGAGCACTCCTGAACCTCATGGCACCACAAAGGAAAGTTAAAAACTTACCTGTTTGGGCCTTTTCATCTTCACAACAGGTTCCAACTCTCTTCACTCTGCCTTGTGAAAGCTGCAGAAACTTTCCCGCTCAGGCCAGAGTTAAAATCTTAGTTGAGCTGGCAACTCAGCCACTCATTTAGAGCTTGAGTAAAAATTGCTGTCGATGGGATTCGGGTGGCTTTCCAGAGGGTAGGTAATCCAAGGATTTTAACCGCATATTTATCTAGTTTCCACTGGACAGATAGGGTTAAACACCCCCCCATGAAAAACGTCTAACCTCTACCTTTGTTTGGTGCTGATCTTAAATTACTGCCATTTAGTGACTAACCCACTGACCAGTAGAAATAATTTTTCCCAGTTTACCTTATCAAAACTCCTTTTAATTTTGAGCACCTTCATCAGATCTCCTCTTAACCTTCTTTGTTCTAATGAAAAGAGTAATGACTGGGTCTATAGAAAACAATGGGCTCCAACATAAGGCAACCGCCGTTGTCTAGTTTAAAGATACTGGGGATCGATTGAGATGCTACAGTGATGGAACTATTGTTCAGGGAAATGCCTCAACCATCCAAGCTCAAATGACTTACAGATGTACTGGATAGCATTTGGAATCGAGCAGACATCACAGTGTGGCGCCGGCAGTTGCAGTGCCATCTAATCCAACATAAGGTACTGGACCACCTCCATCTGGAGGGGCATGCAGCACTGGAGTAATTCACACTGAGCACTGATGCACTTTACAATATTAGGGAGAACAAAGTGGGGTTCATCAGGCGTCTCTTCTGGCTGGGTCTCATTGTCCTCCTCAGCCAATGACTGCTCCTGTGCCTCATCTTCCATCTGCTCCATGGTAATGCCTCTTTGTTTGGTGAAGCTGTGCAAAAAGCAACAGACTACAATAACCTTGACAGGGCAATATTGCAACAGCCACCTGACCGAACAAAGTATTTGAACTTTGGTTCAACATTCCAATGATCTGTTTGACCAGTATCATGGTGGCTGCCTGTACCTCATTAAGTCACTCTTCATCACTTGTTCATAATTGACTCAAGGGAATCATCAGCTAGGGGTGAAAAGGATATCCTTAGTCCACAAAGAGCTAAACATCCAATCTTCCCTTTCAAATAATGGTAACTGCATAGATTGCCTTAAAACGAAGGATTCATGGCTGCTATCAGCACAGCAGGCAATATCATGCGTAATATTGTACCTGTAATAATAGATCAACAGCAGATTAATGCAGTGAAACCACTTTCTGTTGATGAAGGCTGTGGGATTGGGGTAAGGGTCTGTATGGCCACATGTGTGCCATCACTTTCGGCAAGCCTGCAACACAGAAAAGGTGCAGTGCTCTCTTATGCTGATGGCTGCTTTCCATGGGGAAATTGATGAAGAAGTTAGCCCTGATGAACAACCCATCTGGTATCTACTTGATTGCACTGCTGGTTCCAAAACATGGCACATATCCCCTTATTAACATAATTTTTAAAGTCTCAATGAGAGGATCAGAAAAAAGGTACGATCACTCTTGCTCCTAAATTGTGACCTGGCTGCAGAATAGTGCTGCTCACCTGATTATACGCCTCCTGCTCAACATCTTCAGGAGAGGAGGAGTAAGGGGAGAGGACTGGAGAAGAAAAGGAACAATCTTGGAGTGGTATTTCTAACTTTGCACAGATATGAATTTTTCTTTTGAAGTCAATAAAGAGCGGGAGAAGTGGCTGAGAGGAGCACATAAAGCGCGGGAGAAGCGGCTGAGAGGAGCACATAAAGCGCAGGAGAAGCGGCTGAGAGGAGCACATAAAGCGCGGGAGAAGTGGCTGAGAGGAGCACATAAAGCGCAGGAGAAGCGGCTGAGAGGAGCACATAAAGAGCGGGAGAAGCGGCTGAGAGGAGCACATAAAGAGCGGGAGAAGTGGCTGAGAGGAGCACATAAAGCGTGGGAGAAGCGGCTGAGAGGAGCACATAAAGAGCGGGAGAAGCGGCTGAGAGGAGCACATAAAGAGCGGGAGAAGTGGCTGAGAGGAGCAGATAAAGCGTGGGAGAAGCGGCTGAGAGGAGCACATAAAGCGCGGGAGAAGCGGCTGAGAGGAGCACATAAAGAGCGGGAGAAGTGGCTGAGAGGAGCACATAAAGCGTGGGAGAAGCGGCTGAGAGGAGCACATAAAGCGCGGGAGAAGCGGCTGAGAGGAGCACATAAAGCGCGGGAGAAGCGGCTGAGAGGAGCACATAAAGAGCGGGAGAAGCGGCTGAGAGGAGCACATAAAGAGCGGGAGAAGTGGCTGAGAGGAGCACATAAAGCGCGGGAGAAGCGGCTGAGAGGAGCACATAAAGAGCGGGAGAAGTGACTGAGAGGAGCACATAAAGCGCGGGAGAAGCGGCTGAGAGGAGCACATAAAGAGCGGGAGAAGCGGCTGAGAGGAGCACATAAAGAGCGGGAGAAGTGACTGAGAGGAGCACATAAAGCGCGGGAGAAGCGGCTGAGAGGAGCACATAAAGAGCGGGAGAAGCGGCTGAGAGGAGCACATAAAGAGCGGGAGAAGCGGCTGAGAGGAGCACATAAAGAGCGGGAGAAGTGACTGAGAGGAGCACATAAAGCGCGGGACCGAGACTCTGAGACCAGCGGCAGAGTTCGAGGTGACGTCACCAGTCAGAAACTGACGCGGCACAGGGGAGGCAGCTGATTGGTGAGTAGGTTCAGGTGAGTATTCCTACCATTTTACTGTAAGTAAAGTAATAAGAAAGGGAAGGTCTGCAGGTTTTATAGCAGGTAGTGTTTTTTCTAGTGAACCTAGGTCCCTAGTACAGTTAACATTTTCTAATTTCAACGTAATTTAAAAGGGGTAACTAAGCTAAGGCAAGTCATGGCAGCAGACCTCGCACCCGTGATATGCCCCTCCTGCAAGATGTGGGAAGTCGTGGACACTACCAGTGTCCCTGCCGACCATGTGTGCAGGAAGTGTGTCCACCTGCAGCTACTGACCGATCGTATCTCGGAGCTGGAGCTGCGGGTGGACTCACTGTGGAGCATCAGCGATGCAGAGAAACTCGTGGATAGCACGTTTAGCGAGTTGGTCACACCGCAGGTAAAGGGTGTACAGGCAGGAAGTGAATGGGTGACCACCAGGCAGAGTAAGAGGTGCAGGCAGGTAGTGCAGGGGTCCCCTGTGGCCATCCCCCTCTCAAACAGATATACCGTTTTGGATACTGTTGGGGGAGATGGCTCACCAGGGGAAGGTGACAGTGGCCAGGTTCATGGCACCGTGGCTGGCTCTGCTGCACAGGAGGGCAGGAAAAAGAGTGGCAGAGCTATAGTGATAGGGGACTCGATTGTAAGGGGAATAGACAGGCGTTTCTGCGGACGCAACCGAGACTCCAGGATGGTGTGTTGCCTCCCTGGTGCAAGGGTCAGGGATGTCTCGGAGCGGCTGCAGGACATTCTGGAGGGGGAAGGTGAACAGCCAGTTGTCGTGGTGCATATAGGTACCAACGATATAGGCAAAAAGCGGGATGAGGTCCTACAAGCTGAATATAGGGAGTTAGGAGTTAAACTAAAAAGTAGGACCTCAAAGGTAGTAATCTCAGGATTGCTACCAGTGCCACGGGCTAGTCAGAGTAGGAATGACAGGATAGCTAGGATGAATACGTGGCTTGAGAGATGGTGCAAGAGGGAGGGATTCAAATTCCTGGGCCATTGGAACCGGTTCTGAGGGAGGTGGGACCAGTACAAATTGGACGGTCTGCATCTGGGCAGGACTGGAACCAATGTCCTAGGGGGAGTGTTTGCTAGTGTTGTTGGGGAGGGTTTAAACTAATGTGGCAGGGGGATGGGAACCGATGCAGGAAGTCAGTGGGAAATAAAGTGGTGACAGAAACAGAAGGCAGTAAGGGAGAGTGTACAAAACATGACCGGACAGATGGTCTGAGAAAGCAGGGCAAAGACCAAGGGAAGTCTAGATTAAACTGCATTTATTTCAATGCAAGAAGTCTGATGGGCAAGGCAGATGAACTCAGTGCATGGATGGGTACATGGGACTGGGATGTTATAACTATTACTGAAACATGGCTAAGGGAGGGGCAGGACTGGCAGCTCAATGTTCCAGGGTACAGATGCTATAGGAAAGATAGAGCAGGAGGTAAGAGAGGAGGGGGAATTGCGTTCTTGAATAGGGAGAACATCACGGCAGTAGTGAGAGGGGATATATCCGAGGGTTCGCCCACTGAGTCTACATGGGTAGAACTGAAAAATAAGAAGGGAGAGATCACTTTGATAGGATTGTACTACAGACCCCCAAATAGTCAACGGGAAATTGAGGAGCAAATATGTAAGGAGATTACAGACAGCTGCAAGAAAAATAGGGTGGTAATAGTAGGGGACTTTAACTTTCCCAACATTGACTGGGACAGCCATAGCATTAGGGGCTTGGATGGAGAGAAATTTGTTGAGTGTATTCAGGAGGAATTTCTCATTCAGTATGTGGATGGCCTGACTAGAGAGGGGGCAAAACTTGACCTCCTCTTGGGAAATAAGGAAGGGCAGGTGACAGAAGTGTTAGTGAGGGATCACTTTGGGACCAGTGATCATAATTCCATTAGTTTTAAGATAGCTATGGAGAATGATAGGTCTGGCCCAAAAGTTAAAATTCTAAATTGGGGAAAGGCCAATTTTGATGGTATTAGACAGGAACTTTCAGAAGTTGATTGGGAAAGTCTGTTGGCAGGCAAAGGGACGTCTGGTAAGTGGTAGGCTTTCAAAAGTGTGTTAACCAGGGTTCAGGGTAAGCACATTCCTTATAAAGTGAAGGACAAGGCTGGTAGAAGTAGGGAACCTTGGATGACTCGGGAGATTGAGGCCCTAGTCAAAAAGAAGAAGGAGGCATATGACATGCATAGGCAGCTGGGATCAAGTGGATCCCTTGAAGAGTATAGAGATTGCCGGAGTAGAGTTAATAGAGAAATCAGGAGGGCAAAAAGGGGACATGAGATTGCTTTGGTAGATAAGGCAAAGGAGAATCCAAAGAGCTTCTACAAATACATAAAGGGCAAAAGAGTAAGTAGGGAGAGAGTAGGGCCTCTTAAGGATCAACAAGGTCATCTATGTGCGGAACCACAAGAGATGGGTGAGATCCTAAATGAATATTTCACATCGGTATTTACGGTTGAGAAAGGCATGGATGTTAGGGAACTTGGGGAAATAAATAGTGATGTCTTGAGGAGTGTACATATTACAGAGAGGGAGGTGCTGGAAGTCTTAACGCGCATCAAGGTAGATAAATCTCCGGGACCTGATGAAATGTATCCCAGGACGTTATGGGAGGTTAGGGAGGAAATTGCGGGTCCCCTAGCAGAGATATTTGAATCATCGACAGCTACAGGTGAGGTGCCTGAAGATTGGAGGGTAGCAAATGTTGTGCCTTTGTTTAAGAAGGGCGGCAGGGAAAAGCCTGGGAACCACAGACCGGTGAGCCTGACATCTGTAGTGGGTAAGTTGTTAGAGGGTATTCTGAGGGACAGGATCTACAGGCATTTGGAGAGGCAGGGACTGATTAGGAACAGTCAGCATGATTTTGTGAGAGGAAAATCATGTCTCACGAATTTGATTGAGTTTTTTGAAGGGGTAACCAAGAAGATAGATGAGGGCTGTGCAGTAGACGTGGTCTACATGGACTTTAGCAAAGCCTTTGACAAGGTACCGCATGGCAGGTTGTTACATAAGGTTAAATCTCACGGGATCCAAGGTGAGGTAGCCAATTGGATACAAAATTGGATTGATGACAGAAGACAGAGGGTGGTTGTAGAGGGTTGTTTTTCAAACTGGAGGCCTGTGTCCAGCGGTGTGCCTCAGGGATCGGTGCTGGGTCTGCTGTTATTTGTTATTTATATTAATGATTTGGATGAGAATTTAGGAGGCATGGTTAGTAAGTTTGCAGATGACACCAAGATTGGTGGCATTGTGGACAGTGAAGAAGGTTATCTAGGATTGCAATGGGATCTTGATAAATTGGGCCAGTGGGCCGATGAATGGCAGATGGAGTTTAATTTAGATAAATGTGAGGTGATGCATTTTGGTAGATCGAATCGGGCCAGGACCTACTCCGTTAATGGTAGGGCGTTGGGGAGAGTTATAGAACAAAGAGATCTAGGAGTACAGTTTCATAGCTCCTTGAAAGTGGAGTCACAGGTGGATAGGGTGGTGAAGAAGGCATTCAGCATGCTTGGTTTCTTTGGTCAGAACATTGAATACAGGAGTTGGGATGTCTTGTTGAAGTTGTACAAGACATTAGTAAGGCCACACTTGGAATACTGTGTACAGTTCTGGTCACCCTATTATAGAAAGGATATTATTAAACTAGAAAGAGTGCAGAAAAGATTTACTAGGATGCTACCGGGACTTGATGGTTTGACTTATAGGGAGAGGTTGGATAGACTGAGACTTTTTTCCCTGGAGAGTAGGAGGTTTAGGGGTGATCTTATAGAAGTCTATAAAATAATGAGGGACATAGATAAGGTAGATCGTCAAAATCTTTTCCCAAAGGTATGGGAGTCTATAACGAGGGGGCATAGATTTAAGGTGAGAGGGGAGAGATACAAAAGGGTCCAGAGGGGCAATTTTTTCACTCAAAGCGTGGTGAGTGTCTGGAACGAGCTGCCAGAGGCAGTAGTAGAGGCGGGTACAATTTTGTCTTTTAAAAAGCATTTGGACAGTTACATGGGTAAGATGGGTATAGAGGGATATGGGCCAAGTGCAGGCAATTGGGACTAGCTTAGTGGTATAAACTGGGCGACATGGACATGTTGGGCCGAAGGGCCTGTTTCCATGTTGTAAACTTCTATGATTCTATGATTCTCTATTTTGCTAATGCTGCAAACATTGTGATGGACTTGGTCATGATGCTCCCCTCTGTCAGCTGCCCTCTCTCCAGCTGTTATCCTTATCTGTCATCTCTCACTCCACTTTCCACCACACCTGTTGAGCCAGACTGTTTGAAGCCTTCAATGTTAAGTAGTTGGAAATATTTAAATTCAAAAGATAAAGAGCTGGGACTATTTAATAAAATCAAGCAGAATTTAAAAATAAATAATGGAGAAGACTCTAAATTATTATTTTGCTTCCAAATTTGAGGCATCAGCTTGTTTTTAATGAATGGTTTCAAAGAGAAAATTGCCACTTTTTTTTACTTAATGAAGGCAATGATATTTCCTCCATTTTACAACCCATCTGCCTGTTGCAACAAGCTCTGGATCTGCTTTAATTATCCTGGCGTACTCATCTGAAAAATACACCCCAGCATCTGGATTTGTTTTAATGATCCTGGAGTACTCATCTGAAAATACACCCAGGCATCTGGATCTGCTTTAATTATCTTGGCCTATTCAGCTGAAAAAGACACCTCTGTGTCTTCTAAGTTTTAAAAATGTTGCTGTTGAACTTTTTTAATGTTTTACCAATGCAGTTGTTAACCTCCCATTGGAGAGCACTGTCGCCACTGTGATCCTGAAGCTAAGTGCTGAAACACAATGGGGCAGAATTTGCTCCCAAAATAACGAAAGAGCTCAACAGCATCTCCGTTTATAGTGGCGAATCGAAGGAACAAGTTCCCGTGTTTGCACATGCACACTAAAACGCGGAAGTCGTGAACTTGCTCCTATTGGTTCGCCGGTGATTTGACAGCTGCGAATTAAAGGACAATCGCACGCTGCAATCATTGAAGTCTCTTAAAAATCGCAAACTTGCTCATCTGCTCCGCTGGAAAGTAACTAATTACGCCACCAAAAGGTACGCTTAAAAATACCAGGTCTAAACTAGGTTTTAAAAGCATGGTTAGTCTTAATGACTGTCAAACAACTAAAAATTAAATTTTAAAAATGTGGTGACTCCTTATTTTAATAGATTTTGGTCATTAAAAAAAAATTTAAAAATTAAAAAATTACATTTTTTTTAACTTTACCCTTCTGTCTCTTTAATTTAATTCAATGATTTCTTTGGCTTTTTATATAAAAAATTTTTTTTTATTTACAATGACTTCCAGAATACTAACTTTAAATGAATGAAGTCTGCTTGCCTGCTTGTGGGCGTGACTTCTCTTCCTGACAGATTTTGTAGGCGTGTCTTCTACACTCACAGACATTTCCATGAGCATCAACTCACGCTGCTCAGAGACTGAGTTGATAGTGCACAATTTTTTAAAGGTTCAAAATCAAGCAAGTCGACGCCACAGTGCCCGCAATAATTACATTTGTTAATTTAATTCACAGGAGCTGCGGCCAGCGTTGCCACACTGCTCTGCGCAAGTTCTGCCCCAATGATCCATTGCTCAGTGTCCTCCATGTTTCACATTGGGGAAGATTTTCACTGGGTGTAAAACTGGCATTGTGGATTGGCCTCCCGTTATAAAAGCACCTGATTTTCAGTTCCACAATGGATGGTTTCTATAAGGGGCGGACAATCCGCAACAGCAGTTTTATACCTGTGGGCAATTTATGCTGTGCACAAATTGGCTTACTGGGTTTCCCACATTACAAAAGTGACTATACTTCAAAAATACTTTAATGGTTGTCAAACTTATTAGAATGACCTGAGTTCATGAAAGGCACTATATAAATCCAATTTCTTTCTTTTCTTCTGGATTAACGGTAGGAAAGATATTACAATCTTTGCTAAAAGATCTGATAACAAGACATCTAGAGATGAAGAATAGTCAGCGGGATTTCTAAAAGGAAGTTCACGTTTAACCAACCTTATTGAATTCTTTGAAAAAATAACAGAAAGAATAGACAAGGGTAATGCAGTGGATGTGGTATACGTCGACCTTTAGGAGGCCTTCAATAAGGTCTTCTATGTAAGATTTGCACCTACAATTCCCCACCAGTAGAGTCCGCACTCTCAGCCATATCATCTATGGAAGGAGTGAAGTACAGCCTGCAGTTTTTCCACTGGGCAGAGAAAAAAATTTGGAGTGCAAGTCTTCCCAGGCTGCTTTTGAGTAGCTGGTTCACAAATAGCATTGGCAGAGGCTTGGGAACAGGTCACATGCCCAGTTTTACCTACGTCTTTCTCTAGTTCCTCTCCTATCTCCCCTCATGCCCTCTCTGAGCTCATCTTTTCCATGAGACCCACATTCTGCTCTCTTGATCCCATTCCCACTAAACTGCTGACCACCCAACTTTCCTTCCTGGTCTCCATGCTAGCTGACATTGTAAATGATTTCCTATCCTCAGGTACTGTCCTTCCTTCCTTTCAAAACTGATATCATCAACCCCCTCCTCAAAAAATCCACTCTCAACCCCCTTGTCCTTGCAAACTAATGCCCCATCTTCAATTTTCCTGTTCTCTGCAAAGTCCTTAAACGTGTTGTCACCTCCCAAATCCACGTCCATCATTCCCGCAACTCCACGTTTGAGCCTCTCCATCAGGTTTCTACTCCTACCACAGCACTGAAAAAGCCCTAATCAAAGTCACAAATGGCATCCTCTGTGACTGTTACGGTGGTGCACTGTTCCTCCTCATTCTTCTCAACCTCTTTGCAGCCTTTGACATGTTGATCACACCAGCCTCCTCCAACCCTTGTCCTCTATTGTCCAGCTGAGTTGGACTGCCTTCACTTGGTTTCACTCTTACCAATCCAACTGTAGCCAGAGCATCTCCAGAAATGGCTTCTTTTCCCATCCTTGGCCATTTCTTCTTTCTCATCTACATGCCGCCCCTCGGCGACATCATTTGAAGATATGGGTCTGGATATTCGGGTGTGCCCATTTTTGGGCTTGCGGGGGACGCAGAGACCGATACCTGTGCCTGAATGGTGAGGCCTGAGGTGGTCCTGATATTGGATCTTGGGCTCCATTTCAATCAAGCTGGCGAGCTGCGGAGAGCAACAGGCAGCTTGCCGGCAAAGCACGATTGAAGATCAGGCTGCTGCTGGCGTTGCAGCGGCCCTCCGTTAAGTGAAGAAGGGGGGCGACCAGAAAGTGGGGTGGCCGGGGGTAAGTTGGCAGTGGCCAGCGGGGAGGTAGAGGTGGCCAGAGAGAGAGAGTGGTGGTGATCGGTGGGGGAGTGATGGCAATGAGAGGGATGAGTGGTGGCGATCGGGGTGGGGGGGGTGTGGATCGGTGTCTGGAGCGGCCCATGTTCTTTGAATGTGGGGTCAGGAGGAGCACTCCTGCTCTTCCCAGCTTCACATTCAGGTTGGTACATTTTAAAAACATACCTTGTTGGTTGCGGCCTGGCTTTCCTGAGTGCAGCCGGCATTGGCGCTGGAATCCTCAGGGCAAACCAATCTTGCAGTGGAGACCTCAAACAAGCATTAGGGCCCTTATTTGCATATGCTAAGGACCTAGCGCCTGTTTCAAGCATGGGCACTGCATACCGATTTATTGGCCTTTTCAAATATGGCGGACAGTGCACTTCCGGCTAGTAATGAGCGTGTGCTTCCTGCCCGCCATATTGGAGGCTTAGGGGGCTGTTTAGCACCCAAAAAATGGGCACTGCATGGCCAAATTTCTAGGTCATGTGTCAGGTTCCACATGTATGCTGATGATACATAGTATTACCTTTCTACCACCTCTCTCGACTACTCCGCTGCCTCTGTGTCATGAGTGACCTTATCCAACACCCAATCCTAGATGAACCACACTTTTCTCCAGTTAAGCACTGGGAAGATTGAAACCATCTTCAGCACCTGTCAAAAACTCTATAGTCTTGCTTCCAATTCCATCGGCTTCCCCTTGCTTTTCCACCCATTTACACAATGAACTGTGAAAGAATCCATAAACAAGGTAATTTATATCCTTGATTTAATTTGCCATGACACTTCACAAATAGGTTACAATTTAGCAAACAAAAGTAGACTAACTGTAAGCCCTTGTAAATCACTGTTAAATGATTTATAACTTAAGGCCACATACCTTTGTGTCGTGCGTCCGTCACCTCAGGCTGGCCTGTTTTCCTGTGTATTGAATGACCTGAAGAAACAATACTAACAGATTATTGAACAGTACGGTATAAAAAGGCAGAATTTCTGGTGTTGTCTTATGGTACATTGGAAACTCTTTCTCTTCCCATGCCCCAGGGTAAAATTTTATTTTCCTGAAGGAGCCCCAACTCATCCAAAGCTTTTAGAGGTTAAGCTTTTAAGTCAGACCAAAGGTCAACTGAGCTGTACAAGGGCTACCATGGCAGCAACAAGCAAAGTGTGTTTTACAAACACTGTGTCAACATTTTCACTGTGTGAACATAGGAACTGAACAAAGAAAGAAAAATTGAATTTTCAGAAGTTTTGTGTTAGATCAAGCTTAGTTTGTTCTTAATACCTGTTGAGCCCTTCCAAACCAGCTTTATCTGACAATGTTTACAAAGGAAAACATGAAGGGCCTGATTTTATGTCTTTTTCTTTTCACTGATAAGCTCTTCTTTTCCTCATGGTTTTGCTACCCAGCTCTGTGGTGCACCTGTCTCAGCAAACTCCCTGTTCAAATCCTTTCAATGTTGTTCCCATCCTGTTCAGTACCAAGACTATCCTGGTCAAAGCCCTGAATGACCTACACTGTGACTATGATTGCAGTGCATTATCCTTCCTTGTCCTCAACCATTCTTAACCTTTCACACAGTTGACTACTTCATCCTCCTTCATTGCCCAATTCTCTGTGATCCACTCATAGTTCCAATCCTATCTGTCTCAACATTACCTGCACATATCCTGCGATGGTTTCTCCCCGTGCAGCTGCATGATCACCGCCAATGTCTCCCAACATTTCACCCTTCTGTTCCTCATTTATATGCTGCCTATCAGAAACATTATCCATAAGTATGGGGTCAGTATGCCGATGAAAATCCCGTTACCTCTCCATCACCTTGATTCCATGGTATTTACCTTGCTGTCCAATTGCTAGACCTACATCAAGTTATGGGTGAGCTAGAATTTTCTTCAGCTTAATTGCCAAGATGGAAGACATTCTATTTGACTTTTGACAGAAAGTCTGAATCCTAATCCCCAATTCCATCCTCCTCCCCAGCTGCTGTTCCAGTTGAGCCTGACAGTGCATAGTCTAGGTGTCCTGTTTGACCTTGAGCTGAATCATAACATTAAATGCTATCCATCACCAAAACCACACATTTGCATTTCCATAGCATTGCCCACCTCCATCCCTACTTCACCCCACTGCCACTGAACTCTCATCCACACCTTTCTTTCCTTGACAAAGTCTCACATTAAATATTACTAATTAAACTAAAATCCATGGGTTCAACACTCCACATTTTACCTCCAGTGAAACAACACAGTCAACAACAGTCACTTTTAGCTCCAGTCCAACACTCCAACAGGGTTCAATGCTTGGACCCTTTTATTTCTTAGCTATATAAATGACCTGGATGCAGAAACCAATTGTAAGCTTGTTAAATTCGCAGTAAAACAGGGAGTGCGGTAAGTATGGAGGATGCAGTTAAGGTTTGCAGAGGATTTACATCTGTTAAGCAATTGGGCAAATGAATGGCAATTTAAAATGAACACTGGCAGATGCAATGTAATGCATTTTGGAAGAAAGACTATAGATATACAATTAAGGGAATAGAATTAGAACAGGGAGATTTTGAAAGGCACTTTGGAATGAAAGTAGTCTTGGTACTTTCAATGTTGAGAACCAATTTTAAATCTATAGAGATTATGCCAAGGTTTCATAATGCACTGAACACTAGTTGGGCCTCACTTGGAATACTGTGTGCAAATCTGGTCACCACATTTCAAAAGGAACATGTATGCAATGTAGAGCAGAGCAACGAGAATGATCCCTTAAGGAAATGGGATAAGCTTTGAAGAAAGATTAGAGATTAAGCTCTACAGTTTAGAGACTGGAAAGAGAAGGGGAGATCTAACTGAAGTATAAATTATTAAATGGCATAGGTAAAGTGAACTCCGAATATTAAAGTTAGCCTGGTCAGTAGAATAAGAGGACACAAATTTAGCATGAAAAATAAATGTAAAGCAGATGTTAGGAAAAATTTGCTTTTGCTTTGTCTTTTTTACTGCTTTCTTCCTCCACATGAAGATCTTGCTGATTTCAGGAATCATGGGCCTGGAGCCAAGTTATTCCGAGACCAGGTTTTGAGACCAGTCAGTACTGAAAATTTATAAAATGTTAAATGGACGCCAAAGATCAGTTTTTAAATTAGACTATTGTTTCATGCTTACTTCTGTGGAATTGCAGTTGTGCCTGGTTCTAATGTCAATTTGGAAATAATGAAGCTCTTCGTGTTCTCCCTCCCACTATCCTATGACAGTGCAGTCCATAGTCAGCTGCCATAGATTTAAAATTTGTGGGCTTTGGCACCTTTTGTGTGGCCTGTTTGAAGGCTGTCATTAAAAGAAAGACTGATCAGAAATCATGTTCTAGAATTGCCAAAAGACGATAACCCTATCTAGCATCACATGGTGCAGCACATTGATACACCAATATGCGGTATCACTGCCCTACCCCAGGTTAAACCTCGGCACAACTCTCTTTTCCCATCATTCGTTCACCCTGTGCTTTACCACTGCCCTAACTAATCTTAACAAACTGTCACGCAGCAAATATAGCTTAGCATGTAATGTTAAAGTTCATGCTGTTGAAACATTTTATTTGCTAGTTTTTACAGGCAGCCAAACTGAGTTTGTAGGGCTTTTGTGTTTGGGTTCTCTTAAGAGAGAGTAGGGCGAATTTTAATTTGCTCCGCACGGTGAAAATGGGGTGCCAGAAGCCCTAAAATTGGAGTGCTGTACTTACCACTCTGTTGCCGCCCCGATCCCACCCACCACCATTTTGCCCTGGGTCTTCACTAAGAAGGACCAGATGCCTCATTACAATATATAAATTAGGGTTCTATGATATCAATGGGATCCCAACACCATTTTAATGCATAAAAGTGGAAGTTGCATGCAGCGCTGGACCTGCCCAGTACTACGGGGTGGCACAGGCATGAAACGGCAATTGGAAGCAGTAGCACTCACCTGCAAGCACTCAGATCACCCAGATGATTTCTTCAGGAGTCTTTGATTTTCACTATTATTCTGTTTCTACATCCTCAAGAATCAGGGTGCTTAAGGTGGGAGTCATGTTGGGAACTCTAGTACGGTTACAGGAAGAGGAGCAATGGGAACAACAGGCACCTCCTAATCAGCCAGCAGCCTTCATAAATAAGAAAGACAATCATTCCATCAATGTTCAGCTGGTGAGTGATCACCTCCAGAGAATCATACATGCCTGTGTCAAGTTTCCTGACAGCTGTCATTACGCATATATACTCTGCCAGTCCACCATCGCTCCACTATTTGACCTGGCTCTGCACATCAGGGGCTGGTTGCTCTGGGACAAGGGCTAACTTCTGTACAATTGACTCATGACACCTCCACGTAATCTGCGCTTGTCCACTGAATGGAGGTCTAACAGGTCTACAGGGGCTCTCTGCAGTACAGCCCACAGAGAGTTTCCTGCGTTGTAGTTCTTAGCTGACACCCCACTTTAAGAGGTGCATTCACTCTCTCATTGGGCAACGGGGCCGCTGGAAATTCATGCCCTCCAGTTGATGGGCCGTCCAACACTGCTAGAAATGCGTGAGCAGCCCACCAATGAAATATAAATGAGGCCCGACCATAAAAATGGTGTGGGCTTCAGCCTGATGGCGTTGGACAGGCAGCCCGATTGCCCCGTCCACCTTTTTTTTAAATTCGTTCATGGGATGTGGGCGTCACTGGCGAGGCCAGCATTTATTGCCCATCCCTAATTGCCCTTGAGAAGGTGGTGGTGTGCCGCCCTCTTGAACCGCTACCTGAAAATCATCTACAATTAAAATCAGCCCTGTTGAGACTGACAATTTTGTGAAAGCCAGGTAACAAAGCTAGGCAGTGACTGGTGGTGGAAAACTAGCCAGGCTGAGATAAGTCATTTCTATCATGGTAGGAAAGTGTAAGGACAAGGAGTGAGATCAGGAATAGATGTGGAGTCAGGCAGGGTATGTGGAGAGGTGGCTTTTCGTAAAGTCTAGTTTGGCACAGTTAACATATGTAGCAATGTTAGGTCACATTGGGAATGAAGTTAGGGCAGGTGGACTGCAGTGGTTCAAGAAGGCGGCTCACCACCACCTTCTCAAGGGCAATTAGGGATGGGCAATAAATGCTGGCCATGCCAGCGACGCCCACATCCCATGAACGAATTTTTAAAAAGGTGAGGTCAGTACTAAGGTAAAGGTCACAAACATATTGAAGTTAAGTTAATCAATTGGGCAGATATAGACTGATTCAGGTATAGAGTCAGTTGTGTTCAATGTTGAAGTATGTTTGTATATTTGGCGATGGCAGGTGACAGGCAGAATATGAATGATACATCACAGAACCAGCATGTAGGAACTCAGAACTGGCTTTGGCTGACCCTCACTAGTAAATTAATAAAGGGGCAATCATTTCCACAACTGATGACACACAGAGCACCACAGTATTCTCGAACAGTAACGAGTGTAAAAAACAGAGTTTCGTTGCAGAATGTAGTCTTTTTGCTGAATTCTCAGAAACCAATTGCTGAACTCTGTGCTGCCGCCTTCAGGCTCTTTTCTGACTTTAGCTACATGTTTGGATTTTCCTAAAAGCCTCAACTGGAGACAATTAGCACCATTAACCCTTTTACTAGCCATTGCCCTTGCCAGACAAAAAGCTTTCACACAAGTGAATAACATTTGGTGAAGATAAAAATTAATCTTTGATCCACGTGCTTCATTTAAAGCATGGTGGCTTTCCTGAGGAAAATATAGAAACCTGAAATGCTTGGCTGTGATAAATCATTGCATGCAGTTCTACATATTCTCTTCAGAAAAAAAAAGAATGGTGCTAAGTTATTATCACATGGTTGAAGACAAGTGTTGAAGGCCCAAAAGTCCATTTCAAATTGCACTAAAAACTTGGCCCTCCTTTAATGACTTTTAGAGGCTTCAATATTGAGAAAACAGAGCAAAATAAACAATGCATGAGAATTTTTATGTAAGCAGTTACACACATCATTACATAAAATGCCTTATATTAAATTAAGAGAAAAAAGGACAATTTTCCCAATCAGGGGCTCGATTTTAGCAGGCCTGCGGGTTTCCGGCGGGTTGGGTTTCGGGAGCGTGGTCAACACGCTCGGTGAAATTAGTGGGTTGCCCGCGCGATCGTAGCAGGCAACACACTAATAGGAATCAATTACCTGCTCCTCCGGGGTCCGCGCTGCTGGTCTGCGCGTCGGGCGGGCTGCGCATGCGCAGTACGATCTGTCAGCTGGAGGCGCTCTACTTAAAGGGGCAGTCCTCCACTGACAGATGCTGCAACCAATGGAACAAATTACAGCATGGAGCAGCCCAGGGGGAAGGCTGCTCCCAGTTTAATGATGCCTCACCCCAGGTATCATCAGATGGGGTGAGGAGGAGGGCGAAGACAGAGATCTTGCACCCGGCGGGCGGGAGGAAGCGGCCAGCCTCTGCCACCAAGAAGGCCTGGTTCGAGGTGGCAGAGGGGGTCACCTGCGCAACCAACATATCGCGCACCTGCATACAGTGCAGGAGGCGCTGCAATGACCTCAGTAGGTCAGCCACAGTGAGAACACGAAGTCTTTCCCCTACACTCCGTCTGCCACAACACTGCCCCAACCCCACATCTCCTTCGGCACCGCCAACACTACTCTGTCACATCACCCCTCATACCCACTCAAACCCCATCCTCATCTTACCTCCACCTACTCACCTCGCCAGTACTCATCCTGCCACTAACACGCGACCCAATCCTCATACAATCTCATGGCTCTATCCCATACTCACCCTCTCGTGCATCTCCCTCACGGCCAGCCTCACTCAACCTGCCACCACCTGTGCTGCAGCCACAGGGCATGCATCACATATGTGCAGTAGGCAGCGTAAGGCAAATATTTCGTGAGCATGAAGGGGGTGCACAAGGGTGTCGGAGGGTTTGCCATGGGTGTTACCTATATTGAATTTCAGAGCAACAAACAGCACACATTATATTGGCACCACCACTGCCATGTCTCCGCGGATCCTGTCTGTTGTGTCCAATAATGCCCGCTCCTGGGTATCACTATGAGGACCCACCACTGATGCCACCCATCGTGTTACTGCAGAGTAGGTGCAGGTGTATTTGCAGGGCTCTTCCGCGCAGACGACTGAGAGACATCCGAGGTGTAGCCGGCTGCACCCTAGAAGGATGCGGATGAGAAGTTGTGGAGGGCAGTGGTGACTTTGACAGTGACAGGTAAGCAGTTGGTGCTGGGGCCAGCCAGGAGCCGCTCGGCATGAAAGAGCCTGCAGATCTCCACGACTACATGTCGAGCGAATCTGCGCCTCCGTGTGCACTGCTGCTCGGAGAGGTCCGGGGAGCTGCGCCTCGGTCTGTGGACCCTGTGGCGAGGGTAGTGCCCTCTGCGATGCGTCTCTCTCTGCGGTAGCCCTCCCTCCTGCTGTGCAGGTGGGCGTGCAACAACACCGCGTTGGGGGGCTCCACGTCTCTGCGGCGGACGGCGTGGACTGCGAGGCTGCTGGGGCTGGTCATGCTGTTCGTCCTCCGAGGGTGTCCACGCACCACCCATCTGGCAGGTGTTGGTCTGAGGGGTTGTGCAGGGTAGGTGGGTGGTTCCTCAGACTGGGGCTGCAGTTTCGTGTCAGTCTGTCCTCTGGCTTGGCGGGGGGTGGTGGGGGGCAGGGGATGCCCTATGTGACACGGTGGCCTCCTGCGTGGGTGAGGGCTCTACCCCGTGGGGTGCACCTTGGCACCTGCCACAGGCTGCTGGCTGCAACACGCCTGGTTGGAGAGAGACTGTTTCCCCCAGTGTGGGAAACACTCTGCGATGCAGTTGAAATCCCACACTTCCTCTTTTGACAGCTGATTCAGCTCATTAACTGACCTCAACAAGCAAGGTAAGTACTCTCAAGTGGAACCCCGCTGGCTTTAATTGCCTGCGGGATTCCCACCAGCGGGGGCCACGCACGCAGCCCCGCACGTCATCGGGGAACCCGGAAGTGGTCGGGATCGCGGCGCGATCCGGTCACGTGACCGCATATCGGGATTTTCGGGGCCCCCCCGCTGGAAACCCGACCCTAAAATCGAGCCCCAGATGTAATAGTAGCACTAACTCAGACAAGTTGTAGGTAATTTTCACCTAAACTCCTCCAGAGAGACAATCGGATGGGTTCAAAGTCAATAGTTAGTAAAATCGAGTGGGGTGTAGAACTAGTGGCCTGTGCAAACCCACCCATTTCCCACTCAGCAGGTTATGTTAAAATTACCCCGTTAATTTTTGTTTTAAATCTAAAATCATTTAAAAAAATGTAGCTTCCTCCTCCATTTACTCCCCTGAAGGCAATGAATCATACTGATTATGATTCTGTGGGCACTGCCAACCCTCCAGCATCTTGTTTGAGTTGCCTTTGTTCATGTGTGAAGTTAGTCAGTCAGTGTTGACAGTACCCTTAGCCCCGATATTTACGGGGAGACGGGGAGGGTGCGGGGGAGCGCAATAGTGCGGGAAAAACCCGGCAAGGCCGGGGACACGGAGGTCCTACAGAATTTAACTGCAGGACCTCATTATAATTTTTTTCTTATGTTTCCTCCCCGGCAGCCAGCCAAATTGACAGGCTGGCTGCCGCCGGGAGGGAAAACCAACGGCTGGAGGCCACAGTCGAGGACCCTTGAGGACGGTCCCTGGCAATCAGGAGGGGGGAGGGAGCGAGAGATCAGGACTTGGGGGGGAGGAAAGTCGCCGATCGCAGAAGGGAGGGAGCGAGAGATCGGGGCTTGGGAGAGGGGGTTTCGCCAATTGCGGTCGTGGGGAGAGAGAGGCCGTGATCACCAGATTGGAGGTTGAAGGCTTCCTTAAGGTGCTGGGATTAGCACACCTACTTCTCATGGCCCACAAGGAGTGCTGTAAAAGGCACTTACCTTGTTGGGTCGGCAGCTCCCGCCTCCCTTTCACTGCCGTGTTTCCCGAGCCCTGGGAAACCCGCACGGCAACTGTTAAATTTAAATCAGGCTCCCAATTGAACTGCGGGAACCTGATTTAAATTTGTTAATGAAGTGTCCCACCTCTCGAGGGTGGGACGCTCGCACAATATGAAACCCGCCGCCCTAAAAACGGCAATGGGCACATACACGGCGGGTTGGGAACGTGTTCCCTGTTTTAACATTTTTAATCCCTTTGACCCTCTCCCGCCCATTGTGGGGGTGTCAATATCAAGGCCAACAAGTCACAGGGGCATCACAACAAAGCTTGAACCTCTCCTTGCCCAAACGCCACACACACATGGACTTCATAACAGTATGATTTTATAATCATTTGGAGTGGAAAACCTAGTGATTCTTCTCTAACCCAGGGACACTGAGGCCAACTGTAGTGCCCTGTCACCACAGTGACTGATATCAACTAACACAGAGCAATAATTGAACCTGGGATCTTCCTGGTCCATTTGGCTCAATTCCACACTGGGCAGTGTTATTGTCAACTGAGCCATCAAAGGAGAATCAAAATATTTCTTTCTCATTCATTTTCATGAATTAGAAAGATACATAAAATATTGATTTATGAAAAGATTGATATATTAGTCCCCACTGTGTCAAAAATATAGCATTTTTGTCTAAGATTTAGCTTCAATTCTGTCACAGTACATAAGGAGTTAAAACCTGTCTCACTCACAGAAATCATGTCGCAGCTTAACTTGCCACAATTTTTACATATCTTAGTAGGATTGCCTAGATCTGCTGTTTCAGGGAGCAGCCAAGTCATTCAGTTCAAATACAAACATTTTTGGGGATCTTTTTTTCAAATACATGTTTGATCAGCAGCTTTTTTTGAATTGAACAGTTAATTAAATTGACTTGGTCCTGGTCTAGTGTGTAGTGTTATACTGCCGCTTTTGGTGTGTTACTGAGGGAGTGCTGTACTGTTGAAGTTGCCGTCTTTCCATTGTGACATTAAACCGAGGCTCCATCTACTCTCTTAGGTGGATGTAAAAGATCTTATTGCACTATTCAAAGAAGAGCAGGGAAGGTCTCGTGGTGTCCTGGCCAACAGTTATCCCCCAATCAACATTATTAAAACAGGTTATCTGGTCATCTATTTGATTGTCGTTTTTGGGACCTTGACGTGTGCAAATTGGCTGCTGCGTTTCCATACATTACAACAGTGATTTCACTTGAAAAGTACTTCATTGGATATGAAGCAGTTTGCGACATTCTGAGGCCATAAAAGGTGCTATTAAATATAAGTTCTTTCGTTCTGAAGACAAGGAGGATCATGTGATAAAATCAGTAGCTGAAATAAACTGGAGGGTTCTCTGTTCAATTCTTGGACATACTATGGATTTGCCTAGCTATCTGGGTAAATGAAAATGCTCTCTAGGACCTAGAAGCCCAAAAATATCTACAGTAAGAAAAAGTAAAGAAAATGTAAAAGTATAATATACAGCTCAGATATATTTTATTCATAAAGTTTGAAACCAATATATAAATTAATATTTTATTGATCTAATGACTGTATGATATGGAAATTAAATTCCATGACTCAATTTCTGTAATTAAAATACTGATGGTCACTAATGTTCCCTAGTCATGTTGCTATAATCATACTGCAAATGCACTAACCTTGTAGATATAAACAAATCACTGATTTCCTGTCAAAAGGACTGAAGGAAAACCATGATAAAGTTAAACGTTGAGCCATGCACCAGGTCATCCAGAGTCAAACACCTGGACATCAGAAAAAAATGCAGATAAAATTTGGTTGACAGTTTTTTTAAAGTCCACAGAGGATTGTATAATGCAAAATCAATGTAAATCTACACTGAATACTGACTTTCTTCATTTGGACTTTTCGGTTAAAGGTCAAAGACTAGTTAGTGACTAAAACTATCAAATGTGTAACCACATGATTAACCAATTATGAACTTTTTTGTTACACTTTCCTGTACAAGGAAGGTTTTATTTTTGAGAACATTTTTTTGTTCTCATGAGAAATAGCAATCCTAAGGAATGAAATTTCACTCCTACGCTCACTAGAATTTTTTCACCAGCCAGTTTTTAGTATCAAGACTTCTTTCTCTGATCATTGTATAGCTCAGATTAGAGAGAAGGTAGAGATTCTTCTACACTTCGGACCTTAACCCGAACCTGAGAACAGCACTCTGTACTGACGCAGTGCGATGTTTCCATTTCCTGCAATGGCCATCTTATAAAATGTTTTCAATGAACTAGGTTTGAGCTATAGGTGCATGGCCACCAATGAGCTGGATTGAGATGGCTCAAACTTGTTTTTAATTACTCTTTTTGTGCTCATCAGGGTGTGGGTTGTTGGCATTGGGTAATGGAATATTTTACATTTTGGGCTCTCAGTGCCAGCGTCAAGTACTCCCAATTCATATATATTTATATGGAGAGTAAAGCTCTTTGGAGCGGCCGATGGGTAGGAAATTAAAAAAAAAATCTTTGTCTGCTGACTGCCCAGATTTTCAGCATGAACGGAGTAGTAGGCAGTATAAAACACTGGTTAGGCCACAGCTGGAGTACTGTGTGCAGTTCTGGTCGCCACACTACAGGAAGGATGTGATCGCTTTGGAGAGGGTGCAGAGGAGATTCACCAGGATGTTACCAGGGCTGGAGCGCTTCAGCTATGAAGAGAGACTGGGAAGATTGGGTTTGTTTTCCTTGGAGCAGAGGAGGCTGAGGGGGGACATGATTGAGGTGTACAAAATTATGAGGGGCACAGATAGGATGGATACTAAGGAGCTTTTTCCCTTCGTTGAGGGTTCTATAACAAGGGGGCATAGATTCAAGGTAAAAGGCGGGAGGTTTAGAGGGGATTTGAGAAAGAACTTTTTCACCCAGAGGGTGGTTGGAGTCTGGAACTCACTGCCTGAAAGGGTTGTGGAGGCAGGAACCCTCACAACATTCAAGAAGCATTTGGATGAGCACTTGAAATGCCATAGCATACAAGGCTACGGACCAAATGCTGGAATATGGGATTAGAGTAGACAGGGCTGATGGCCGGCGCGGACACGATGGGCCGAAGGGCCTCTATCCGTGCTGTATAACTCTATGACTCTATGACTCTATGACTCTAAAACTGCCCACCCCCCAGCTTCTTAAAGGGGCCACTGGAGGCCGCTCCTGAAATTGCCACGTCTTCATTGTTAAGGTATTTGTGGGGCCAGGAGGATCATTAATTCTCCTCCTAGCCTCACAAAAATATTTCAGCCTGCAGCTGGTCCGATCACACCCTCCCCTCCGGAATTACCTCTCTTCCCACCCTTTAACCTTGAACTTCCGGCTTGGTTCCGCAGAGGAGCTGCCAGATTTTCTGCTCCTTCCCCCACCCCCACCACCTACCTTCCCAAAAGTGAGCTGTTGCTGAGCACTGGTTCAGATGACGGCCAGCCATGAAAATGTCTCAGGCCTCCTACTGGTGCAACCAGGTAGGTTATGTGATCGCTCTGCTCACCAACCGCCAGATCTGCGCACTACATGAAAATCGGCCCCTTGGTTTCCTCTTATATGGTAAACAATTCTTTTCTCCATAACAAGTCTTTACTATCTGGAAAGCCCAAGTCCATCCAAGGCATGAACACTGCTCCCATATCTGGAGAGCTCTTTTAATTGCTCTCTCACACTACTGGACATGATACAAGAGAAATCTTGTTGCCTGATAGCTGCTTTTCTCTCAACTCAAGATTTCAGTCTCTCTTTCTGTTTTATCTTTCTTGTGTCTCAATATTTTATTGTTATCGCTATGGTCATTGTTCCGTGGAACTATCCCCTTTTGTTCCTTCAAGGTTCTAGATACAATGTCCTACACATTTTTCCTTGCCCCTGCATTGAAACCAAGATTCATAATACTGTGTCCTACTCCAAACCATTCTTACGCAGAACCTCAAGACTGTGAAACTCCTTATTTTCTTCAGACTTTTAACACCCAAGTTTGGCATCACCGTGTCACTAACTTTGGATTTATCTAAACTTTTGTTCTCCTGTTTTCAACTTTAGTGGTACCTTACATTGTCGGATTTGGTCCTTTGCCTTCAAGTTTCAATTAAAAAGAAAACGCTGATTTTTTTTCTGTTTATGAGAAGGAATATATTGGTTGTAGATTGAAAAAAGTTTTCAATTTTCAATTTTTGTTTAGTAAATAACAGGTTAGATAGCAAGCCTTCACTTGAAGTAACAGTCCACAGCAGTACTCTATGAAGAATGGGCACTATAGCAAGGGCTCTTGGCTTCCATGAAATCATGACCCATCATGAATCACCATTTTCAGCAAAGAAGGAAAAAGGATTTAGAAAAACAAAATAAACAAATACTTAAACAAAAAGAGCTAGAAAAGAATCACATTATGCATTATCTGAAACAATCTGTGATATATAAAAGTTTTCATCATTAAAAAATTGTAAACAAAAGCATGGAATAGAAATGGCCAATATGAATTATCAAGTCTACTCCTTTCCCAGAACATAAGCAATCTATCTTATTATGAACTCTTCTCGTCACATTTCATCTCTTGAAGGAAAAATATTCATAATTTCTTCCTGATGGTTATCAAGCAAAACTTCAGTGCATTCATCCATCCTCATTTCTCCATTATTCACCCTTACACAGACAAATATTCCCTCATCTCAGCAGCATGGAATCATGATACACCAAGAAGTATTTGATTATCTAAGTCCATACTTATCCCTATAATCTCCAGTTCTATTTCTAACAAGATATTTATGGGGCTTTTTTTAAAGGAGTTAATTGATTTGGCCTCAACAGTTTTATTGGAGGAGGTTCCATGCATCCACTATTCTGTGGGGGCGGGTGGGGTGGGGGATTTTCTTCTCATTTCTATTCTCAATTGAGGCTTGTCCTTTAGTTCGGTGCTCACACCAGTCTGCTTACATCTATATTGTTTATGCCTCAGCATTTTAAAGACCTGTTAATTATATTAAATGCCCTGCATTCTCCACTGCAAAAATGTCTAGCAGAAAAACACAGTAATTTCACAGACTAGGAGACACACCCACATATAGGTCAAATTGCACTTCTGCTCATGAATTGATCAAGTTGGAGCCATGCAGCCACATTTGAATCCAAGTGAGATTTCTGTTGACTCCAGAAGACAAAATATTTGCTGCAGTCAGTGGAATCTGAAGGCTCGACTAATTATTCCTTCATTAGGTGGTAAATAGCCACTTTAAAGGTCTTGATGTCTCCATCATCTCTTCCTATACTTATAAGTAAAATTTGCAGTGATGGGAATGCTGTAATTGACATAAAGAACATAAAAATGCCTGAAATGAGAAAAAGTCATTGGCCCAGAATTTGCTGCAGCTAGTCAAGGAATGGCACCTGCCATTAGTTAGACTTGCCCTTGCTCGTTTAATCTCCGTGATATTTTGCACTGCAAGCTACTGTAAGTGTGAGATGGAAACAGCGTGGTGCCCCCTACAGGGCATCTGGGATCTCAATGAACAGGGCAAGCAACTGTGTATCTCTTTAACCAATCAGATTGAAGGATTGAGAAATAAACAGCACAAGGACTGAGAGGGAAGTGTAAATTAGAGTGGGTGATTTCAATGTCAAATCAGGTACAGAAAGAGAAATAAAGAGAGGGAAAGAAAGATTGGATTAAGAGACAGAGAAAAAAAAAAGAACGAAAGATAAAGTAAAAAATAAATAATTTTAATTAAAAAAAAGTCTCCAACATCAATTAAAGCCTGAAGGAATGAGATTCCACACTTGTAGTAGTTAATTTTCAATGCTGGAGAGGTTGACTGACAATAATTAACACTTACTATGTTATTAAAAGGGTACTTAGTGAGTTTAGTTCATATCTACCATGCAAATACAGGAACTTCACGTCTTTTGAGAAGCTAACGGCGGAGTGGCGCATCTCGGACAGCAACTTTTGGATTTCCGTGTTTAACCGCGGATCTGCCCCCGCCCGAAGTCCGAAGTTACTGTGCTATTTGCGCATAAGTAACGGTGAGCGGTATTAGCCTCACCGTTATTTTGATAGCAAATTCTGGGCCATTCATTCTATCAAGCTCACTCGCTTCACAAATCAACTACAATATATCTTATCATGCACTCTACTACAGCTACTTAATCTCCCAAGAGAAAGTTCAGCACAAATATGCTCTGATCCATAAAAGTAGCCAAGCAGAATTTCTGAATAGCTATTTGTCCCCATAAGTCCTTCATAAAAGATATATCCTCCCCCCTCCCTTAGCAGCACAGGAATCATGTCCCATGAAGCATTTGATCATATCAATCTTAAATACCTGTTTAATTTTCAATCCTGGTCTGAGCTAGATATTTATACAGCACTATTTTGAAGGAGTTAATCAACTGAGCATCAACTGCTTTCATGAGAGTCTGCTCCACATATATATTACTCAAAAGGAAAAGAAAGTTTTAATCTTTTGCTTAACTTGTGACTTTGTAATTTGCATCTTTTACTTCTGTGCTCACAGCGCATGTTAAATAGCCTGCTTACACCTAGATCATGCTCCCCTCAATTATCTGTTATCCAAAGAAAACAAGTTTAGGTTTGAGAGTCTATGATGATTTGGTACCACCAGTCCTAGAATCTTCCTTGTAACTCTTCTATTTTTGAAGGTACGGTGCTCAAAATTGCATGTAGAAATAACATCATCTATAATGATTACACCAATTAATCCAACATCAATATCAGTCAAAAATCTGGAATCAATTATCAAGGACAATGTGACATAACAATTACAGAGATATAAGATAATTGATAAGAGTCAGCATGGATCGTCAAAAGTAAAGTTATTGGGGTAAAAATTCGTCATGGGCGATACTGTCTGTTTTGTGCCACTGCCCAAGACAAATTTCTACCCCGTTATGTCAGATTAAGTTAACAAGTTAGTGGAATTTTTTGATAAAATAACAAAGATATGGAGAAGGCCAAGAATGTAAATGTTATATAGAATCATAGAATCATAGAAGTTTACAACATGGAAACAGGCCCTTCGGCCCAACATGTCCATGTCGCCCAGTTTATACCACTAAGCTAGTCCCAATTGCCTGCACTTGGCCCATATCCCTCTATACCTATCTTACCCATATAACTGTCCAAATGCTTTTTAAAAGACAAAATTGTACCCGCCTCTACTACTGCCTCTGGCAGCTCGTTCCAGACACTCACCACCCTTTGAGTGAAAAAATTGCCCCTCTGGACCCTTTTGTATCTCTCCCCTCTCACCTTAAATCTATGCCCCCTCGTTATAGACTCCCCTACCTTTGGGAAAAGATTTTGACTATCTACCTTATCTATGCCCCTCATTATTTTATAGACTTCTATAAGATCACCCCTTAACCTCCTACTCTCCAGGGAAAAAAGTCTCAGTCTATCCAACCTCTCCCTATAAGTCAAACCATCAAGTCCTGGTAGCATCCTAGTAAATCTTTTCTGCACTCTTTCTAGTTTAATAATATCCTTTCTATAATAGGGTGACCAGAACTGTACACAGTATTCCAAGTGTGGCCTTACTAATGTCTTGTACAACTTCAACAAGACATCCCAACTCCTGTATTCAATGTTCTGACCAATGAAACCAAGCATGCTGAATGTCTTCTTCATCACCCTATCCACCTGTGACTCCACTTTCAAGGAGCTCTGAACCTGTACTCCTAGATCTCTTTGTTCTATAACTCTCCCCAACGCCCTACCATTAACGGAGTAGGTCCTGTCCCGATTCGATCTACCAAAATGCATCACCTCACATTTATCTAAATTAAACTCCATCTGCCATTAATCGGCCCACTGGCCCAATTTATCAAGATCCCGTTGCAATCCTAGAAAACCTTCTTCACTGTCCACAATGCCACCAATCTTGGTGTCATCTGCAAACTTACTAACCATGCCTCCTAAATTCTCATCCAAATCATTAATATAAATAACAAATAACAGCGGACCCAGCACCGATACCTGAGGCACACCGCTGGTCACAGGCCTCCAGTTTGAAACACAACCCTCTACAACCACCCTCTGTCTTCTGTCGTCAATCCAATTTTGTATCCAATTGGCTACCTCACCTTGGATCCCGTGAGATTTAACCTTATGTAACAACCTACCATGCGGTACCTTGTCAAAGGCTTTGCTGAAGTCCATGTAGACCACGTCTACTGCACAGCCCTTATCTATCTTCTTGGTTACCCCTTCAAAAAACTCAATCAAATTCGTGAGACATGATTTACCTCTCACAAAACCACGCTGACTGTTCCTAATCTCCAAATGCCTGTAGATCCTGTCTCTCAGAATACCCTCTAACAACTTACCCACTACAGATGTCAGGCTCACCGGTCTGTGGTTCCCAGGCTTTTCCCTGCCGCCCTTCTTAAACAAAGGCACAACATTTGCTACCCTCCAATCTTCAGGCACCTCACCTTTAGCTGTCGATGATTCAAATATCTCTGCTAGGGGACCCACAATTTCCTCCCTAACCTCCCATAACGTCCTGGGATACATTTCATCAGGTCCCGGAGATTTATCTACCTTGATGCGCGTTAAGACTTCCAGCACCTCCCTCTCTGTAATATGTACACTCCTCAAGACATCACTATTTATTTCCCCAAGTTCCCTAACATCCAAGCCTTTCTCAACCGTAAATACCAATGTGAAATATTCATTTAGGATCTCTTGTGGTTCCGCACATAGATGACCTTGTTGATCCTTAAGAGGCCCTATTCTCTCCCTAGTTACTCTTTTGCCCTTTACGTATTTGTAGAAGCTCTTTGGATTCTCCTTTGCCTTATCTGCCAAAGCAATCTCATGTCCCCTTTTTGCCCTCCTGATTTCTCTCTTAACTCTACTCCGGCAATCTCTATACTCTTCAAGGGATCCACTTAATCCCAGCTGCCTATGCATGTCATATGGTAAGGCACATAGAAAACTGATACACAAAATCAGCAGACACAGTGTTGGTGGGAATGTAAAAGGATGAGCTGGGCAATAGAAGCCAGAGGGTCTGTGTGAATAGGGTGTATTCTGGCTGGAGAGGTGTGATGGGTGGAGTCTCTGTGCTGGGACTGGTACTCATTAATGTTCTACAAATGATCTGGAAGAGGGTACCAGCAGCTGCATCTCAAAATTTGCAGATGACAACTAAATGCAGTTAATATGGTGGCGGATAAACAGAAGTTACACAAGGATCTTAATTGTTTGGGGAAAGGGGCAGACAATTGGCAGATGCAGTTGACTGCATACAGTAGTGTAGTGTTAATATTACTGGATGTGTAATCTAAAGGCCTGGACTAATAATCCAGAGAATGTGAGTTCAAATTTCACCATGGCAGTTTGAGAATTTGAATTCAGTTAAAAAAAAATCTGTAAATAAAAAGCTGGTATCAGTAAAAATGACCATGAAGCTGTCAGATTGTTTTTGAAAACCTAACGGAGTCACTGATACCCTTTAGGGAAAGAAACCTGCTGTCCTTATCCGGTCTGGCCTATATGTGACTCCAGTCCCATACCAATATGGTTGACTCTTAACAGCTCTCTGAAGTGGCCCAGCAAACCACTGGGTTGTATCAAACTGCTAGAAGAAGGTCCACCACAACCTTCTCCGGGTAACCAGGAATAGGCAATAAATGCTGACCTTGCCAGCGAAACCCACATCCTGAGAATAAATTGAAAAGAACAGCAGGAAGTTGGACTAAATGGACCAATGGTCTTTTCCAGCCTTGAGCCTTCTATGTCCCAATGTTGAGATGTTGATCAATTTTTTAGCTCTGAATTATGTTCTACAGGGATAGGTAGCAAAATAATAAATGCCATTAACTGTCATGAACCACATTTTCATAGTTTCAGGCAAGAGGCCTTTATAAACTCTCAAAAAACAATTTGATCTCTACATGTTGGTGTATCTCTCAATTATCCTAACCAGCCAATCTCTGGCAAATGTGAGACTAACAATCAAAAAGGAGGGCCACCTGTTTTTTTTAAAATCATGTGTCTTTTCTTCACTCTTATTAGAGAGGATTCTAATTTTGGTGCCATCACAAAAGCATCATGAGCAAGCAATGACATGGGGCATCGAGCGTTTAACACGAACACACACACACACACACACACACAAAAATCACCTTTGCCAAAAATGTACATCATGATGGTGCCCTTTTAAAGAATTATTTGCATTTCTTTTTGATTTACCAATCAGGTGAACTCTATCTTAATACAAAAGGAATCCTTCAGTCCTAACAAAGATGTTTCACTGCACTTTGCTTAGACCTGTCAATCAAAACTCCCTATATACGAACTCAAGCTAATTGCAAGTGCCTGATTCAGTGTAACAATATTGTGTGTACCAGATAAAGTGACATTACAACCTACAACACAAATTGTTTTTATTGAGTCCTTTACTCTTATGTTATAATATTGATGGCCTTGATGTGCAAAAAATTACACCCCCAAAAAATTATTCATTGACACCACAGGCCTTAAGTTGACTAATCTTCGAACAAATTCAACAGGATTATGATTTATGTTTAGAGATTCTGATAAAGCTGTTTGTCATTGTAAAGGATCAACTTAAGAACAGTTAATGATAGAGACTTCAAGTGCTGTCCAGCTGTTTTACAGCCATTAGATTAAGAAATGAATCAATAATGCATTTAGTGAAGCTGGAATAGCTTTAAATGATACATAGTGTGTATGTACTAAAATTCCCACTCGTAAGCAATATTTTGCAAATACTGAATAAACATTTGCAAGAGGTATTACAAATATTTGCAGTACTTTTCCTAATGAAGCACAATTTGATTAAGTGTTTTTCATGCAGATAATATAAATGAATGGCAGGCACATGACATGAAAATTCCAGTTTCATTTGATAATGCATTTTCAGAGAAAATGCAGAGAGAAAATTCCACACCACTACTAAACAATATAACAAATAAAATATTTGTTTCTAATTTTACTTAAAATAAAATTACATTAATCTTTGTCTGACTTACCTTTCTCGTGTATTGGTGAAGAAATGACGGAAAATGTTACAGAGCAAATCAGAAGCTGTCTCCCTATAGTGCTGGAACAGCCTCAGATAGCCAGATCCTGATGAGATTTTAGAAATTCACCCAAGAGTGAATTTGTGGTGAAAATCAGTTTTTACAGACTAGGAATAATTTTAAAAGCAGGGAGTTAATCAGAAAAATCAGTACAATCCAAAAAAGAAGAATCTTAAATATAACTAACAGGATATCTGCAGAAACCCCGTGTCATTCAAAATGTCAACTTTTTTAATTTTCATAGAATCATAGAAAATAGGAGCAAGAGTAGGCCATTCGGCCCTTCGGGCCTGCTCCGCCATTCAAAATGATCATGGCTGATTGTCTAACTCAGTACACTGTTCCCGCTTTTTCCCCATATCCCTTGATCCTTTTAGCATTAAGAAATATATCTATCTCCTTCTTGAATATATTTAATGATTTGGCCTCCATTGCCTTCTGTGGTAGAGAATTCCACAGGTTCACCACCCTCTGAGTGAAGAAATTTCTCCTCATCTCGGTTCTAAATGGCATACCCCGTATCCTGAGACTGTGACCCCTGGTTCTGGACTCCCCAGCCATCGGGAACATCCTCCCTGCATCTAGTCTGTCTAGTCCTGTTAGAATTTTATATGTTTCGATGAGATCACCTCTCATTCTTCTAAACTCTAGTGAATATAGGCCTAGTCGACCCAATCTCTCCTTATACATCAGTCCTGCCATCCCAGGAATCAGTTTTAACGGTGCATTACTTTTTTTCTGTTTATTCGTGTTGTGTATGAAGGGATATTGTTGCTTGGAAATAGTTACTGATAAGGGTTTTTGTGTCTGTCTTAATGGCGAACACAAAGACATAATTTGTCACACTATGTAATTCAAACATCATCATATTAGAACATCATTTCACTGCTTGATTGTCACATCCTGAAACAGCAGCAATCACCCTTTTAAGCAGTGGGTGCAAAATATCACAAATGAATGGGCTGGAGTTTTATAGTGGACAAATACAATTACTTACACCATTAAATTATGACTGCAATATAGGCTTCATTTGTATATTAAATTTTGAAGCAGCTTCATGTTTCAGGTTCCAGTGCTATAGAGATTGGTCTCATAAATAAAGTGATTTTTTTCAACTAGAATTTTTAATCTCAAAGCAATTTGCTTATTTTACCAAAATATTACATTAGTCCATCTTGTAATTGATCATATAAGCTATCCACTGGAATTGTACTACTTTGATTGTAGTGTTTTTTTTTCATTTTCACAATACTCACCAATGATAGGATCCCTGATATAGATTGTAATTCAAATCCATTTGATAATGAAATTTTAGCCAGGCAGTGTTTCAAGATTGTTAATTATGTTTTTTGTCGAAATGTTTTTGTTGTACTGTAAATGTACAGACTTCTCTCCCAAGATCATTAAGACTGCATTAGGGGGACAAGGCTAAAGCATTAAGCCTTGTCCTTGTAGCTCAGTTAAATTGTTAGTTTAACAGCACTGAACTGTGACCAGTTACAGACTAAACATGAGCAGAGCCTTACGTTTAATATTGCTTCTTCAGGGAGAATCAAATGAAAACATTTTTTTTTGCCAGAACTTTGGTACAATACTTTAGCCCATGAAATCACAGACTGGGTTTGTGCCAATGATTTCTCATATAATGAGCTCCTGACTTTTGACCAACTAGAAACTACACAGTTCCCTGGGGGAAGGAAAATCAGCAGATGACTCACTGCACTTCACTTTCATGCACCTCCCAGCCCTCAGCTCGAGACTGACAGGCTTGAGAACAGGTCATCTGATTTGCTTTTTTCATGCAGATAAAAAGCCTTTAATTTCTTTTGACTTTCCTCTCCATTTTTCTTAAGGTTGTTTGTGCCACATCTCATTTCCAGTTCAGGCCTTGGAAAAGGGAAGTGGCTCAAACAAACTTAAGAAATAGGGTGAGAAAAATCAAGAGAAATTAAAGACTTATTATCTGCATCACAAAAGCAAATCTTTTTTCATTAGTTTCCAAACAAGCAATGTGAAAGCATACAATGTAGGGAAACATATCATGATGTCACTTGGGGATAGTAATGATGAAAATAATACATTTATTCTGGTTTTCCCCTCTCAAACTAAAATGTTTTACCAAAAGCACTTTTTCATGAAGACAGTGCCTCTTTAGATAAATGAAAGCAATTTCGCAGAATTCCCCATTGTACTGTCAAACCATGACATTTTGGACCTTGTACATTCCTAAACAGTTTGGATACTTTAGAGCTTCTTCATGATTGTGTGGAATAATGTTGAGGGTTGTAAAATGCTGCAGGAGTAGCTGGATAAAATGTATTAATGACAAACATGACACAGCGTTGGAATTATCATATTGAAGTTATAATGGGATAGCCTGTATTTAATGGGGAATTAAGGCTGACATAAAAGGCAAGACTGTCTGTTGCTCACAGGGAGAGCTTACTAGTTTGTTTTAAAATTCTCTCCCACCTTTCCTCCCTATCTTTCTTGAAGATCATGACTCAAGTATAATGCCATCGTTGGTGGCAGCTATCTGGTACTATGTCCAAATGGGCACATTTCTCATGTCAACATATGGGTGAAATATTGGGAAAGCAGTGCAATGTTTTTACCCACCCGCAAACCAGATTGCCGATGTTATGCCTGAATTTTCCTGTCCTTTTGTATGATTCCAATTCTCTGATTCTTCCTGCCCATCTGATTTCCGGTAATCAGCACACCACATCTACAATTGTTGAAGTCTCCTATGCAATGAACGTCCCCAGTTGTCTTGAGCCTGAATGGCTGACTGCAGGAACTTGTTGGTCACCGATCCTTTTGTCCTCTTCAGCCAGTTAAATGTCCAATTTTTTTGTGTTTTAAGGAGCCCGAGTGACTGGTGGGGCTTCTTCCTGAAGCATAATAAATTGGAGTCATCTGATTTAACTGGTTGCAGAGGAAAAAGGGGCTACAGCTGGCAAGTTCTGGCAATGAACCTTCCTTGACCGTGGCAAAGGTAGTCATTTTAGATTGGAGATGCGTTGCCTATGTGATTGTGGCAAGCTATCAATTATGGGGAGCATTAAAGCTAAGCTCCACTCTTTCCACCTTCAAGGTCCACACCTGTGCAGTTTCCAGCACTGGACAGTGAGCTGGAATCCCAGCTAATATTTATCCCCTCCCTAGCCCAAGGAAATTAAGGTCAATTGAAACAACCCCATCACCATCTCAACTGAGAACACCTATTTTGGCACAGACCAAAGACCAAATTTAGGACCTTTCTGGTCTGTACGGTGCAATATTATACCATGTGGTGCATTGCCTACTAAGCCATCGGAAAGTGCCTGATTTGTTTCTCTGATGCTTGATAACTTTCAATACCTACTACTTAAGGGTTCAAACACTAAAAGAAAGACTTATATTTATATAGTGCTTTTCATGATAGCAGACATCCCAAAACACTTCACAATCAATGACTTAATTTTGAAATCACTGTTGCTTTGTAGACAAACTTGGCTGCCAATTGGCACACAGCAAGCTCCCATAAACAGCTATGTGATGAATGATTAGTTGATCTGTTTTGGTGATAGTAGTTGAGGACTGAATATTGGCCAGGTCACCAGGAGAACTTTCTACTCTTCTTTGAAAAAATGCCATGGTATCTTTTACATCCACCTGAACTAGGTTTAATATCTCATCTAAAGACAGCATCTCTCACAATGCAGCAGTCCTTCAGTACTGCACTGAAGAGTCAGTCTGGGTTATGTGCTCAAATCCTGGAGTTACACTAGAGCCTACAACCTCTTGACTTAGAGAAAGAAGTGCTACCACTGAGTCAAGCAATTCTGTATTGCTGCTGATGTGTAGAAGGGAATAATTGATTGGCATCCAGCAGTCATGTGTTAAAGCATCTAATGAGGGTATCCTGCACTGTATCTGACTCTCTGCTATCAAGTTTGAATGTTTATAATAAAGTATTTTTAGGCTCTGGATCAAACTCAAGATAAACAATTACATTGAATTAAATTGCATTTCTGACTAATTGCTGATGTTGATTGCATAATACTGCAGTTGTTGCTGCTTTAATTTCTTTGGCACTTTGTGATTTACAAATATTGAAGATGCATTGTGCTATTTTACCAGAAACATGCAATGATACTGCCCGCAACCCACTCCACCATCATTGTGTCACCATTTGCATCTGCCATTTTCATAAGTTTTTTAAACAAGGCAAATGACAAGGCTTACTGGGGAATTAAAGCAGATCGGAAAGACAAGGTTGCAAATAAATAAATAAAGAAGGGAAGAGAAAGCATTTGGAAAGTCTGAATAAGTAATGTTTACTACAGTGCAAATTCACTGCGACAGGACCTCAAGTAGAATATTTAGAGTTGGCTTGTCTTGGCTGGTCCAGGAATTCCACAATGTAGTGACAGTACCCCTTTAAGTAGTTTGCATCGTTGCTCCATTATCACAGTCATTGTTCAGCTACCAGTTAGCTCTTGAGAAGCATAGATATCTTTAAGTAGGTCTGGGAGATGAAATGCCTGAATTTTATGAGACCTGTCAGTTTTGGACTAAATGCACATTCCAGAAAAGAGGTAAGTCAAATTCACACTCAAATGACTGGAGCACTGTGCTCTGTGACATTACCCAGCCTGCCTGAAACATTCTCTTCTCTCTTGTTCTGACATCTTCAGATCTAGGCTGTAAAAGTAATCCAAACACACTAAAGTGAGGTTATGTAGTGTCATGCAATCAAATTCTTAAAGCATGGGAATAGATTGTCTCTCAGTTCTGTCCTCTGTACTCATTCTGCTTCATTTGGGAAGGGCTTGTCCCACAGAAGAGGTGGAGCAAGCCAGAGAGAAATTTCCAAATAGCAAAATGTAACCAGCTGTTTCCATCTGAGATGTGAAATTAGATTTTGAATTTGATGACTGTGAAAATGAATATTTTTTGAGCCTAAGATTCAGTCTTGTGCAAAAAAGAATTTTTAAAAAATTATTGGCATGCAGGCTACCTGCACATCAGGTTGGTAGCCAATCAAATTTGCCCGTAGCTATAGCCTGTAAGTGAATTAAGTTCTGCTGTCATGGCTAGTGTTATGCTAAATAATCATTACCCAGTAAGTACTATGATGATTAGAAAAGATATTCACCATTATATCATTGGCCAAAAAAAGAATTATCAAGTGGGCTTTGAACATTTGAAATTTAGTAGCCCAACTTATATTCCAGTAACCTAGGAGGGGTGTTACAATCAAGCTCTGGTACATTAGTAATACATTTATTATTACAAACATATGAAGGAAGTGGAATCTGAGGGACTGACCATATTTTGTGTATCTCACTTGTTGTTCCTGCAAATGTAAACACTAGGATTGGTTTCCCATAAAAAAAAGCCTGCACAAACTAAACATTTATAAACTGTTACTTTCTTCTTTTAGAATAGTGGATCTTACATTTCCTACATTACAACAGTGACTACACTTCAAAACTATTTCATTGGCTGTAAAACGCTTTGGGACATCCTTAGGTGGTGAAAGGCACCATATAAATGCAAGTTCTTTCTTTCTTATATCTTAAAATTCATTCCCTGGCTGCAGTATAATGAAAATAAAGACCCCACCAGAACTTTAACTTTCACCACAATAGCCATCAAAAAGAGATGTGAAGAATTTATCTGACAGCTATTTTCAACAGGGAGCAAATCCTGGCAGTATCACAAGTAAAGAAGTGTTTACTTGACTAATAGACCTTTGATATTACGATTCAATTGTAGCACTCCATGCTTGAAACTTGATACTGAAGCAAAATTCTTACTGGTTGGGATACCAGTATATCTTTCTGACTACATCTGTACATATTTCTATGATAACTATTTCATGACAAAAATCCTTGATTTCAAATACACCAATACACCAGTCAGTTGTGATTCTTCAGCCCAGAATAGGAAATATTTGTAACTGAGTTGCGGTGTACTATTTTGCATTTTTTTCTCTTTGCATGTTTAATCACCGAATTTCATTCAGATGTGACAGTGTTTTGTTCAAACCTCAAATTAAATATGGTGGCATGACTAGAATTCCAGATTACCCCTTTCTTCACTGGACAACAACTGCAGTTTGCATTTATGTAGTAGCTTTAAAGTGGTAAAAGTCCCAAGGCACTTCACAGAAGAACATAAGGGGGTTGGGGAACTGGACAATGAGAAATAGTAGGGGAGATCCCAAAAAGGATGGTCGAAGAGATAAGTTTTGAGGAGGCATTTGAAGATGGGGAGAGTTAAAGACTAATGTGCATCTGCATAGCCTTCAAATATTGTCACCATAGAATGGGATTGACTTCAGTAAATTTGTTAGTGTGTGCTGGAGTTAATATGGTTTTAGTATTATTGTTTATGGTTACTATTTGTTTTAGAAATTTAAGAGTAAATTTTCCACTTGCATGCTCTTGGCATGAAGACACACTCATTAGGAAACCACATGTGTGTAGCTCATTACAGAAAATCATGGGCTCTTTGATTTCCTGATGTGCTCTCCCAGCAGAAGAAGCTTTGCACCAAGAGCACGCAAGCAAAAAATTAACATTTTGGTAATCAAAATGTCAGTTAGTTGCTATCTACTAAGTATTAGGCAAGTCAGAATATTTAGCAATTAAGTTTTGTCATCATTGAGCATTTAACTTTTGAAGGAAAAGAAGGATGTAGTGTCTAAGCGTATATAATATAACTGCATATATATCCAGCAGATGGAGCCTAGTTATGGAGGTAATGCTCCTGACTAAGAAGTACAGGATTAACAAGTAAGAGCATGTACCGTCTGAAGGAATAAACACTGTGACAGTGATCTTGCAAAATAAATGATTTCTCTTCAAATTCATTCAAACCCACTTCCAAACACAACATAGAAGAAAAGGTAGAGAGAAAAGGAAGACAAGCAACAAAGAGCATAGTAAAAGTAAAGCTTTAAACATTCTAATTTGTTTAAAATTGCTTACAAATAGCTTATTTTAGTAGTACAAAATTAATATATAACAGTAATATACCTGAGTAGCATTATTACTGTAATATTAAGCTTTCCGCATCACACTGTGTGAGGTGAAACCGTTAAAAAAGATACCCCATGGAGCCTGGAATTCTCTAGAGCTTTTAGCAATCAATGGCTTTAGTAACACCTATTGAGGCTTCAACTGCCCTTAAATAGAAACAGAAATATATGGATACTTTTCTACTGAAATTATAATGCCGCAGTTCCTTGTGGGTAGGTAAACTGTGGTTATCTCAGGAAAGAAAAACCTTCCTTATTAACAAGAAGCTGGTCAGCCAAAGGGAACAGAAAGAACAGTCAAGCTTGGCAGGATAAGAAAAGAGCTTAAGGAAGTTTTGGCAGTTAGTTGCAGAGGGTAGAGGAAACTATAAAATTAACATCACAGCAAATATTAATCAAAATAGATTGGACTAAATATTACAGCGGTTTTTTGTGGAAGTGAACAGGGGCATGTTCAGAAGGATAGCAGAACCGTACAAAATACTGAAGTTACTTTAAAAGTTTTATTGCGATGGGACAGAGAGAATTATATAAATCAAAAGGATCTCAAATTAGTGCCAAAGACTTTAAAAATATTATGTATTGAATTGTAGAGAAATTTGAATACAGTAGATAAAAAATAAAATTGTCTTCTGAAAGCAAATAATGCAAATAAAATTATTCTTATTCTTGTGTATTATTAACACATCAATATAGTTTCTGTTTTATTACTGTTGTAATTTGGTGCCCCAGGGTGCGAATCTGAAAACTATTGATTTAATGTATACATAATAGTCAACTACTGAGCTACCCAACACATGGCTAAGAGTGATTTTTCTCATTAACTCCGTTAATATCAAACTACCCACCAGGGGGACTCTAAGCTCAAAATTTGCATTTCAACAAATACTGTGGGAAGTCTATCGCATTTTAATCTTGTTTTGTTATGCCTGTGCTAGAAGATATGACAGATAGCATGCCTACAACTTTGATAAATCTGGTTGATTCCTTATCTGTGATTGCACAAAACAGTTATCACCAGCAGTGTAAAAGTTTAATATTGAATAGCAATCTGACTGGTGCGTACTGATCGACAGGTGGCACTAGCACGAGGAACTCGAACCGTTCTGTTCAATAGAGGATTGCATAATGACTTGTAATCAATCAGATTGTTACCTGTTCCACTGTTGTACTCACTGATGTGTGTTGATGTCCCTAAAGTCAATGATTCTGCCTCTCAAATTTTCTTTTTCTCCAGCTTTCATTCTGTGTCCTTTGCTACAACAGAGATTTTTTTTCTCTTCCCAGTCTGTGGATAATTTCCTTTCTCTCTTCAAGTTTCCCCTTTCCCACAATAAACTCCATTCCTCGAATGCCTTGGAACGATGGCGGGAGGGGGGGGGGTGGATGCTGCTGCTTCTGCCAATGATACTCTTGAGTCGGATACGTTGAGACATAGCAGACCCAACTCTTTGATATATGCCCTCCAGTTTTCCCTCACTGCATCTGAGTCTGCTCCCCCAAACAGATATTCTGGAAATGAGACCTAGCAGTGTTAGAAAGCACAACAGAATTGCCATTACTGTATCCTGACACTCTATGATGCAGTGTATTATTATTATACACCACCGGAAAAATTGATGCCTTACTCATTATATCTTCTTCCTGTCCAGTTCCCTATAGCTTTTCATTCATCAATTGTGGGCAATTTAAGGTTACAGTGTTTCTGAACATTGTACAGTTGTTTTTTGCCCACTTTGCAAGGGATCTTTAAAAACTCTCCTTAAGATGCTGAGTAAATGGCAGTTGCTCTCCAGTACTTCACCCAAATGGTAATTTTTCACTTTTGAGCCTGGACCCTGGACACCACTCGACTAATTCACTAAAGGAGTTTCACAGCTGAGCTGGATCCTGCCCTTATCTAACATCCACACATGTGTATTTTCCAAAAAAGATCACTGGATAGCGATCAAGACTGGGTATTTTCACTGAAATTTTCGCTCACGAGTTCTGTGTCGCTCAGGTCAATTGCAACACCACTGTCCCTACTGGCTCAGATCAGTTACATTGAGTTACATCAAGTCTACAACACAGAAACAGGCCATTTGGCCCAACTGTCTACACCAGCATTTATGCATCACACAAGCCTCCTCCCACCCCTCTACATCTAACCTTATCAGCATATCCTTCTATTCCTTTTTCCCTCATGTGCTTATCTAGCTTCCCCTTAAATGCATCTATGCTATTTGCCTAAACTACTCCTTGTGGTAGCGCATTCCACATTCTTACCACTCTTTCAGTAAAGAAGTTTCTCCTGAATACCCAATTGGATTTATTAGTGACTATCTTATATTTATGACCTCTACTTTTGGACTCCCCCACAAGTGGAAACATTTTCTCTACATCTACCCTATCAAACCCTATCATTACCTTAAAGACCTCCATCAGGTCACCCCTCAGCCTTCTCTTTTCTAAAGAAAAGAGCCCCAGCCTGTTCAACCTTTCCTGATAAGTATATCCTATCAGTTTTGCTATCATCCCTGTGAATCTTTTTTGCACCTTCTCCAATGCCTCTATATCCTTTTTATAATATGGAGACCAGAACTATGCACAGTACTCCAAGTATGGTCCAACCAAGGTTCTTTACAAGTTTAAAATAACTTCTCTTTTTTTCAATTCTATCCCTCTAGAAATGAACCCCAGTGCTTGGCTTGCTTATTTTTATGGTCTTATTAACCTGTGTCACTACTTCTAGTGATTAGTGTATCTGTACCCCAAGATCACTTTGCTCCTCTACCCCATTTAAACTCTTGTGATCCAAGCAGTATGTGGCCTCTTTATTCTTCCGACCAAAATGCACCACCTCCCACTTGTCACAGTTGTCTGCGATTTCTGCCAACCTTCATAGTGGGTGATTGTGGAACCCCCACAAAAATTCTACCCTAACTATTTATTGCTGTTTATTGTCAATGAAGCTGGAGCCAAACTTCTTTTAATCCTCATGGCTGAATTTTTGAGTTTCCATGGCTCTTCCGCCAAACTTACAACAAATGAAAGGAAGAGAGTCCATGGAAATGAACCCACACTAAGTTTAGCATGAACTTCACTGGCCTCCACTAATCTATCATGGAATCATAGAATCATAGAAAGACACGGCACATAAGGAGGCCATTCGGCCCATCGTGTCTGTGCCAACTGGAAAAGAGCTATCCAGCTTAATCCCACTTTCCAGCACCTGGTCCGTAGCCTCAAGTGTACATCCAAGTACTTTTTAAATGAGTTGAGGGTTTCTGCCTCTACCACCCTTTCAGGCAGTGAGTTCCAGACCCCACCACCCTCTGGGTGAAAATATTTCTCCTCAGCTCCCCTCTAATCCTTCTGCCAATTACTTTAAATCTATGCCCCTTGGTCACTGACCCCTCTGCTAGGGGAAATAGGTCCTCCTATCCGTTCTATCTAGGCCCCTTATAATTTTATACACCTCAATTAAATCACCCCTCAGCCTCTTCTGTTCCAATGAAAACAATGAAAGCCCAAACCTATCCAATCTTTCCTCACAGCTAAAATTCTCCAGTCTTGGCAACATCTTCATACATCTCCTCTGTACCCTCTCTAGTGCAATGACATCTTTCCTGTGATGTGGTGACCAGAACTGTACGCAGTACTCAAGCTGTTGCCTAACTAGTGTTTTATACAGTTCTAGCATAACCTCCTAGCATAATCTAGCTTGTTATGGCCTTTCTTTAGAACCCTTTATTTGTCCTGTAGATGCAGGTGACAAAGGGCGGGTTTGTGGGCACGTTTCTAAAACCACCGACTGTGAATTTTAATACAGGAGATATGTTTCATTAAATTTGTGCACATTTACTCTGCAGAGCAACAATATCAAAAAGTAGGTCCTTATGAATATTCTCTAACAGTCTATAGAAGCAGACTATATTGATCATTATGTAGTCCACTTTCATTATAACAGTCTCTATTATGGGATCATCTTAGTTATAATGTGCTTTCTCACAGTTTTTCCTCGTTTGTACAGGATAATGTTAGTACTTTAGACAGAAATCCTAGATTATTATCCTGGTGGCAGTCCTTTGTAAACAGGGCTCTGCAGTGATGTGGTATTGTCACTGGTCATACCAGCACAACAAAATAATTTACCAATCTACTAAAAGTTGATTAATAACATTCCCTGTGAAAACTTCAATGCTAAATATGCTGCAACAGATGTCAAATGTACCCCAGCGCAAACTCTTATGGCAGCCAATATGGCAGCTGTGGAGTTTTCAAAGCAAGCTGCTCATGGTTACCCCAAAAGATTCCACTAAATCATGACATTGCCCCTTTAAGAATGTACCAGAAATACTATGAAATATAAAACTGGGAGAATAATGTGCAAACATTTAAACCTAAACAGTTGAATAGGGGATTTAGAGTAGGCATTAAAAAATGTTTGAATATTTCAATGAAATTAGAAGAAGGAAGTTTGGGGGGAAAAAGTAAAATAACAGATGCTAAAGCAATAATTAAGAGGAGTGAAAAGAGGTCATTGTAATAGAAATTCACAAAGGACGCTAGGGGAAATTAAAAGGGGAAATCTTTGCATACATTTATAGCAGGCAAAGTATTAAAAGAATAAGTGGGCCCCTTGGGGAGGAGAGAGCTGAGAGTATGCAGAGTGTTTTCAATTACTTTTTTCACAACTGTTTTACTGCAGAAGATGTAGGTAGTATTCCCTGTCAGGTAAGTAACATGGTGGTGAATGCATGTGTATTTTATGGAGAAAATAACCAGTGTGCAATGAAACAGTTATTAAAAAACTGGCACTTGAAGTTTTTGCAGTGCCATTAGGGGCGACCATGCCAGAAATTTTCTAAAAGAAGCTGAGTAAATATTGAGTTAGGAATGAATCTGAGGATCAAAAGGTAGGTGCAGATAGAGATGCTCAAATTTTCCATGTAACATGATGGTTTCTGAGCTAGTGAGATTGTGGACATCGTGTCAAGGAAATCAACAGGACAAAACTGAGTAATGAAGGATGTAAGATTAGACAGAAATTGTGGAAGTTTGCTTGATTTGCAGTTGGGGCAAGAAGAGCTCTGCAGAACCTTTTTTCTGACAATTAAATGGATTAGATACAATTCATAATAGTTTACATTGTGCATGGTCAATGGAAGGAATGGGCTTGATTGGCCAAATATCTTTCATTGTTCCATGATTTTTTTTGTTCTTAAAGCTTGTTTGACAAAGAAGTGGTAGCAGCACATGACCTAAATTAAAACAGACTAAATCAAAAAGACAGTCCTGAAAATTATAGGCCTGTTAGTTTTAATCTAAACATTTTGGCATCTATTTTAAAGGAAGCAATTCAACCACAAGCTAACAAGACTTGTTACGGCTTTGTGGGTAGGGAGGGGTGAGGGTTGCACCATCTTCTCTCTTAATTGCCTAACAGTATACAAATCTTGTCTCTATGATCCAGAAGCTGTTACCTTTTCTATACTCTATTCTTGCAGAGGAGGGTAGGCAAGGGAGTAACAATTACCCCACTTGAAATAATCTTCTGACATGATATAACAGCACAATGCTCTGAAATTATTTTCAAAATGGCAGATATTACCATACAACCATACATTTACAGAGTTAAACTGCTAATATCTTTATTTACACATATAAAGTAATATGAAGCACAATAATCAGCATTCACTAAAAGTGAAATATGGATAAACATAAATGCAATGAAACAGTCCACAATGAGACAATTATTCTGTGTAAGATTTTGGATGAGTTCAGTAGTCTTGGTTAAATAGTAAACAAATTACTTTATTGTGACATAATGAATGCAGCCTCTTTTTGTCCTTTTCTACTTGAGGATTCATTCATCTGGATTTCCTTCTCTAAGACCCTCGTTTGGTTCAAACAACCGCTTCTGAAGCAATTCTCTCATTGTTTCAAACTGCGTGCTTTCGCCCCATATGTATCAAACTAATCAAAAGCGAAATACTATGGATGCTGGAAATCTGAAATAAAAACAGAAAATGCTGGAAATACTCAGCAAGTGAGGCAGCATCTGTGGAGAAAGAAACAGAGTTAACATTTCAGGTCAAAGACCCTTCGTCAGAACTGGAAGAAGTTGAAGATTGAACAGTGTTTAAGCAAGTACAGAGCCAGGGAAAAGGAGGGTGGGAAGGAAGGGAGGGGAGGAAAGAACAAAAGGGAAGATGCCTGATAGGGTGGAGGGCAGGAGTGATTAAATGATAAAAGGGATGATGGTGCAAGGCAAGGAGGGTGGTAATGGGACAAGTAAAGAAACAAAAGATGGGTCTAGAGGAGCTGTAAATGGTAACATCAGAAACACTACCAGCACTTGCTGTCTGAAAAAATGGAAGCAGTGGTTATGATCTGAAGTTATTGAAATCAATGTTGAGTCCAGAAGGTGTTAAGTGCCTAATCGAAAGTTGAGGTGCTGTTCCTTGAGCTTCTGTTGAGCTTCATTGGAACAGTGTAAGAGGCCGAGGACAGAGAGGTCAGAGTGGGAGTGGGATGGGGAATTAAAATAGCAAGCGAGCAGCAGATCAGGGTCACGCTTGCGGACTGAGTGGAGGTGTTCAGCAAAGCGATCACCCAATCTGCGTTTGGTCTCCCCATTGTAGAGGAGACCGCATTGTGTGCAGCGAATACAGTATACTAAATTGAAAGAAGTACAAGTAAATCATTGTTTCCTTGTTTGAGAAGTTCTGCTGTTCAAATACTTTTGAAGATATTTGATTTCATATTTTGCCCGCAGGAGATTCCCAACCCAAAATATTGGGCAACTCCACTGCCATCTGTACCATGTCCCGCCAAGACAGATCAAAGTTATGGATAGATTTATCTTGTTGATTATATGACACATTAAGAATGATTCATAGAGCTAATATGTCAAGATATTTGTTACAGTTCCCTTGGTTACATTGTTTTTAATGCTGTCTGATACGCAAATGGACAAAAAAGGGGTTTAAACATGAATTATTGTGAGATACTCTGTTAATACTAGCTTCCTATTATAATTAATGTTTCTCCTAATCCCAGTGGAAGTTTCAAAATAGTAAGAACATGAATTAAACCTCCTGTAAGATAAAGTGATGTGGAACTAAATGGGATGAATAGCATTGCTTGTTCCACCTCCATATTTTTGTGTTCTAAGAACTATTTCATTGGTTTCTATGAATTTAAGGTAAAGATTTTAGACTGTAATTGGCATTGCTCCAACTGACAAGTAGGATCTAGAATTAATTGCTTTGCTCTATATTGACAGTTACTTAACAGATGCATTGTGCCAAGAATTCAGGGTTTTATAAAAAGGTCCATTTATTCTTGTTATTGCAGTCTAAATGGTTACGGCCAAGAAGGTGGCTGGGACCCAATTCTGCCAGCCATATATGTTCACAGTTTTGAGAATTCACAGTTAGGTTGCTAGGTGGGACAACGTACCTCAGGGGAAAGTGACACTCTTTCCAACTTGCTTCACATTAAATGTTCTACCTATCAATTTAACCACAGTTGTGCAGTAGCATCCTTATTTCAGGCACCTGAGGCCTATTTGCTGACCCTCGCATCTAGAAAAGAGATGCAATAAGCAAAGAAGCATGTAACAGTAGCAGATACATCTACAAAATATACAACTACTTCAGTCAACAGAATTGGCTGCTTCCTGATTCTTGGAAGGAAGGCACTACAATTTACCTGTAAAGTGAGACAATTACTGAATGACAACCACAAACAGGAATTAGTAACTCTTAGGGTGCAGTCATATTGCCCCTTTGCATTAATGTGTGGCGTTTTTGCATGTGCACTTACATGAAAAGTAGCAGTATAACTCGGATATAAAGATCGAAAGTGCTGGAAATATGCATCAGCCTAAAATTCCTCAAGCGTTTCTCTGGTATCCCGCCGTAACTCGGCGTAGTTATGGGTCCAGGAGTTCCTGTTCCTTAGGCTCCAGTGGGATCTGGCATATTGATGGAGACAGGTACATTCGAGTGAGTGGAGGCGTACCAAGACCTGAAGACCAAGATTTTTAAAAAAAATTGTGCATCATCTAGGCAGCGAAGTTGACTATGGTCAGGGTCAGGGCAATAGAAACATAGAAACATAGAAAATAGGAGCAAGAGTAGGCCATTCGGCCCTTCGGTCCTGCTCCGCCATTCAAAATGATCATGGCTGATCGTCGAACTCAGTACCCTGTTCCCACTTTTTCCCCATATCCCTTGATCCCTTTAGCATTAAGAAATATACCTATCTCCTTCTTGAATACATCTAATGACTTGGCCTCCACTGTCGTCTGTGGAAGAGAATTCCACAGGTTCACCACCCTCTGAGAGAAGAAATTTCCCCTCATCTCGGTTCTAAATGGCATACCCCGTATCCTGAGACTGTGACCCCTGGTTCTGGACTCCCTAGCCATCGGGAACCTCCTCCCTGCATCTAGTCTGTCTAGTCCTAGGGTGGGGCGGGTGGTGTGGGGGGAGGTGTTCCCTAGGCAATCCGCCTTCCATGATCGAGTAGGTGCTGAAGTTTCTGGCTGACATGAGCTGCTGAGTCCAGGAAATGTGCTTAAAGTGGTGCTTGTGCTCACTGGTCCCATGCACATAAGATTCCCTCTCACTGCTGCTGGATACCCCATAATCACCGATATTGCGATCCAAGGAATTTCGGGGCCAGCAAGTCAGTCAGCATCTGTAGAGAGAAATGACAAATTAATGCTTCGGATGTATAAACTTAATTAAAACAGATCTGATGAAAGATATGCACTCAAAATGTTAACTTGTCTCTTCTCTTGGAAAGGACGTGTTACAGACTAAAGTGCCATGCTATAATTCCATGTGGCAGCCCAGGAGGACAAAAGCATGGACATCGCAATGCACAAGAAATGTGACAGAACACTCCAGAAAGTGAAAGTGAATGTGAATGATGGACTGCCACCTCAAAGCTTTGATTCCATGGTTTTTAAATTTTATTTTGAAATGGTAACCTGATATCTGGCAACAAGAAAATGGGCGTGAAATTGGTCTGTGGAGGTAATGCAAAAACGGACGATAGTGAATCGACACCTTGTTTTAAATCCCGCTTTCGAAAGTAAATCGGGCAGGGTGTGAAACAGGCTGTCGATTCGTTAGCGTCTATTTTGCAATACTGCCGAAGACCAATTTCACCCTCAACAGACCAAGAAGCAGAAGTACTGAAAATCAACTTTATATTTCTCAAGTATTCAGTAACAAAGTTATTTTGATATTTTTCCATAGTAAAAAGAAAGCATAATTACTTAAATTTACCACTGATTATTTGTATGGAGACTGTAACCAATACTTGAATTATAACTTTGGGAGAAGGCAGAATGACTCCAGATGCAGCAGGAACTGCACAATTCAATATTCCCAAGTTTTTATTTATAATATTCTGCTTTCTCTCCCAATTAGCATGAGTCCTAGTTAGTTGTTCTAAATGGTAATTATACATGCTTTCTTAATATCCACTGAAGTATTATGTTTATAGGGTTAGATGAAGTAGGGTGGAAGGAGGGTCATGTGGAGCATCTTCAGCCAGAAGTGCCGAGTGGATGATCCATCTCGGCCTCCTCCCGATATCCCCACCATCACAGAAGCCAGTCTTCAGCCAATTCGATTCACTCCATGTGATATCAAGAAACGGCTGAGTGCACTGGATACGGCAAAGGCTATGGGCCCCGACAACATCCCAGCTGTAGTGTTGAAGGCTTGTGCTCCAGAACTAGCTGCGCCTCTAGCCAAGCTGTTCCAGTACAGCTACAACTTTGGCATCTACCCGACAATGTGGAAAATTGCCCGGGTATGTCCTGTCCACAAAAAGCAGGACAAATCCAATCCGGCCAATTACCGCCCCATCAGTCTACTCTCGATCATCAGCAAAGTGATGGAAGGTGTCGTCAACAGTGCTATCAAGCGGCACTTACTCACCAACAACCTGCTCACCGATGCTCAGTTTGGGTTCCGCCAGGACCACTCGGCTCCAGACCTCATTACAGCCTTGGTCCAAACATGGAGAAAAGAGCTGAATTCCAGAGGTGAGGTGAGAGTGACTGCCCTTGACATCAAGGCAGCATTTGACTGAGTGTGGCACCAAGGAGACTTGTAAAATTGAAGTCAATGGGAATCAGGGGGAAAACTCTCCAGTGGCTGGAGTCATACCTAGCACAAAGGAAGATGGTAGTGGTTGTTGGAGGACAATCATCTCAGCCCCAGAGCATTGCTGCAGGAGTTCCTCAGGGCAGTGTCCTAGGCCCAACCATCTTCAGCTGCTTCATCAATGACCTTCCCTCCATCATAAGGTCAGAAATGGGGATGTTCGCTGATGATTGCACAGTATTCAGTTCCATTCGCAACCCTTCAAATAATGAAGCAGTCTGAGCCCGCATGCAGCAAGACCTGGACAACATCCAGGCTTGGGCTCATAAGTGGCAAGTAACATTCGTGCCAGACAAGTGCCAGGCAATGACCATCTCCAACAAGACAGAGTCTAACCACCTCCCCTTGACATTCAACGGCATTAACATCGCCGAATCCCCCACCATCAACATCCTAGCGGTCACCATTGACCAGAAACTTAACTGGACCAGCCATATAAATATTGTGGCTGCAAGATCAGGTCAGAGGCTGGGTATTCTGTGGCGAGTGACTCACCTCCTGACTCCCCAAAGCCTTTCCACCATCTACAAGGCACAAGTCAGGAGTGTGATGGAATACTCTCCACTTGCCTGGATGAGTGCAGCTCCAACAACACTCAAGAAGCTTGACACCATCCAGGACAAAGCAGCCCGCTTGTTTGGCACCCCATCCACCACCCTAAACATTCACTCCCTTCACCACTGGCGCACAGTGGCTGCAGTGTGTACCATCCACAGGATGCACTGCAGCAACTCGCCAAGGCTTCTTCAACAGCACCTCCCAAACCCGCGACCTCCACCAGCTAGAAGGACAAGGGCAGCAGGTACATGGGAACACCACCACCTGCACGTTCCCCTCCAAGTCACACACCATCCCGACTTGGAAATATATCGGCTGTTCCTTCATCGTCGCTGGGTCAAAATCCTGGAACTCCCTTCCTAACAGCACTGTGGGAGAACCTTCACCACACGGACTGCAACGGTTCAAGAAGGCGGCTCACCACCAACTTCTCAAGGGCAATTAGGGATGGGCAATAAATGCTGGCCTCGCCAGCGACGCCCACATCCCATGAACGAATAAAAAAAATTACCAGCGTAGACCTGTTGGGCTGAATGGCCTGTTTCTGTGCTGTAAATTCTATGTAATTCTATATTTTTAGCAGATTATTCATTTTGATCACAGGAGCACCACAGCAATGAGTTCAACTAATCACATTTAAATTTGACTATCTCACCTTCTCTATGTGCATAAAATGCAAAGAGAAACAAAAATGCTGGAAAAAAAGAGAAAAGTTGGGTCTACATTTCAGATTTAGACCCTTCATCAGAACTAGTAACTCAAAACATTTACCCACTTTTTTTAGATGCTGGCAGATCTGGTATATATATCCAGAATGTTCAGCTTTTATTTCAATTGCTAGCATTTGCAGTTCTTTTTTCTTTATATCTATATAAGATAGAAGCCTGCACTGACAATATTTTACATAACTGCAAAAAGAAAAGACCAACATTCCCTTTAATATTTGCATTGAAATCTCCTGTTATTCATTAATATCACGAAAGAAAGCATTCAGATCAATAGTAGGGAAAATGCTAGAACCCATTATTAAGGACGTAGTAACCGGGGACTTAGAAAATCATAATATGATTAGGCAGAGTCAACACGGTTTTATGAAAGGGAAATTGTATTTGACAAATCTATTACAGTTTTTTGAGAGTATAACTAACAGGGTAGATAAGAGGGAACCAGTGGATGTAGTATATTGGATTTTCAAAAGGCATTCGATAAGGCACTAGAGGTTGTTACACAAGATTAGGACACATGGGATTGGGGGTATTGTGTTAGCATAGATTGAGGATTGGTTAACGGACAGAAAACAGAGAGTAAGAATAAATGGGTCATTTGTGGGTTGACACATGGTAACTAGTGGGGTGCCGCAGGGATCAGTGCTTGGGCCTCAGCTATTTACATCTACATTAATACTTAGATGAAGGGATCGAGTGTAATGTATCCAAGTTGCTGACGATACAAAGCTAGTTGGGAAAGTAAGATGTGAGGAGGATGCAAAGAGTCTGCAAAGGAATATCGACAGGTTAAGTGAGTGGGCAAGAAGGTGGCAGATGGAGTATAATGTGGGGAAATGTGAGGTTATTCACTTTGGTCGGAAAAATAGAAAAACAGAAACATTTTTAAATGGTAAGAAACTATTAAATGTTGGTGTTCAGAGGGATTGGGTGTCCTTGTATACAAAACACAGAAAATTAACATACGGGTACTGCAAGCAATGAGGAAGTCAAATGGTATTTTGGCCTTTACTGCAAGGAGGTTGGAGTACGAGAATAAGGAAGTCCTGCTGCAATTGTACAGGGCTTTGGTGAGATCACACCTGGAGTACTGTGTGCAGTTTTGGTCTCTTACCTAGGGAAGGATATACTTGCCTTAGAGGCAGTCCAGCGAAGGTTCACTACATTGATTCCTGGGATGAGAGGATTGTCCTATGAGGAAAGATTGAATAGAATGGGCCTGTATTGTCTGGAGTTTAGAAGAATGAGAGATGATCTCATTGAAACATATAAGATTTTAAGAGGGCTTGACAGGGAAGATGCTGAGAGGATGTTTCCCCTGGCTGGAGAGTCTAGAGTTACGGGACATAGTCTCAGGATAAGGGGTCAGACATTTGGGACTGAGATAAGGAGGAATTTCTTCACTCAGAGGGTTGTGAATAATTGGAATTCTCTACCCCAGAGGGCTGTAGATGCTCAGTCGTTGAATATATTCAAGGCTGAGATAGATAGATTTTTGGAAATATGGGGTTTGGGCGGGGAAGTGGAGTTGAGGTTGAAGATCAGCCATGATCTGCTTGAATGGCGGAACAGGCTTGAGGGGTCGTATGGCCTACTCCTGCTCCTATTTCTTATGTTCTTATTAGGGTATGAATTACTAATGTACTGTGTTTGAAAGTGATTGTTTTAATTGCAGATATGTAGCTGAGTATTCAAAGTTTAGTCAACCTTTGATTTTTAACATAGGTTTTCCACCATGATTCGAATTCAAGGATGTTTCTTCCCATTGCTAAAATCTCTGTGTAAAGAAGGATTTTTCAACATGTCTCATCTCGTTCATGAAATTAAAAAGTCAATGAAATATTAGTCTTTCAAGTTTACAATGGTCCTTGTGTGATTTCCTGGGAAGATTATTTTGGGAGCACATTACCCACTTCCACTAATCTCCACTTATCCTAGTCTTCATGCGAAAATGACTAGGTTCTCCTATCACTGGCATCAGATCTGACTGTGAATGTGCACTGCGCCTCAATACTGCTCATTATCTTCACGTGTGCAAACACCTTTACCAAAATGGTGTCCGGCGCAAGTCATGCTAGAAATGTTCGCATGCATCCCGGACACCATATTGGGACCTTAGGAGGCCAAATTGGCACTCATTGAAAGCATTACTGCAAGGATGGTTCACAGGTTCAGCATTTGAATGAGGTGACACGTCAACTACAGTTGCACTCAAGACTGCCTCAATAATTTCAGGAGAATGACAGAGTACTCTGAGGAGGTATGACTGATGGCAATAATGAGCTGCATGGAAGAGGTTGCAGGTGGCAGATTGTTGAAGTCAGCAAATGATTGGGAGAACCAACCTGCTTGGCGTACATTGTTCAGCCAACTTGCATTCTTTTGAAAGTCAGCCTGAAAAGCATCAAAAACATTGGCATTCCCTTGACTTTGACTATCACAATGTTTGGGTGGAGCAGGGCTGTGAGGACAAATCGACCCCTGTGGACGATGTGCCACATCGTGAATTTGAGATGCAAGTTTCGATAACCTAATCCTTTTCTGAGATGCTCCCGAAGGATCCTGCAAGATTGGAATTGTTCCCCTGGCTTCTCTTTTGTTGTCAATGTTACATCCCATTTATATTGAAAAATATTCCATGATACAGTGGCATTCAACATCTCCTGTTCCTCAATTTCATCCTCCACCATAGATAAAATAGAAGCTTTCTCCTTTTGTTGAGTCAGCTGTGGTTTAGGATTTAGATATAGTGGGCTAGAAATTGAGCTGTGTAGCGCCCGTTTTTCAGGCACTATGCGGCCTCCTAAGGTCCCAATATGGTGTCCGGGATGCATGCGAACATTTCTAGCATGACTTGCGCCAGACACCATTTTGGTAAAGGTGTTTGCACACGTGCAGATAATGAACACCAGCATCTTGTAAAGTGGAGAGAATATGCGTTAGATCAGTGTGCTGATTTAAAGGGATAGACGGCATTTTGGCACTCAACGCTCCAGCCAACGAACTTTCTTAACCACGAACACCTGAACATGTCTTAGACTGCCTGGTGGACCCCCCTACTAGCTCTATTTAAAGGGATCATGCAGGTGTTGCAGGTTAGTGGCTGGATTACTACTTCTGGCTGCTGGTACAATTGTACGTGTTTGTTGAAGATGCCTATACTTGGATAGAGTGCTATAGTATATAAAGAGTGGTTTGGCAGGTCCTGCATTACTGTTGGTGTCATTTACAACAGTGTGCTGAACAAGATTCCTGGCAACCATGGGTGGCCTCCTAGGGCTCTCGCTGGGCATAGAACATGACTGTGAGCATGCAGAGAGGCCACGCAGAGCAGGTCGAGCTATGAGGAGAGGGAGGGGGAAGGGGGAGGGGGAGGGGGAAGGGGGAGGGGGAGGGGGAGGGGGAGGGGGAAGGGGGAGGGGGAAGGGGGAGGGGGAAGGGGGAGGGGGAGGAGGCGCAGGGCGCTGAGCAGCAGGCCATATCCCATGAGGGCCTTCAGGGAACAATACTCTTACCTCAACATGAGCGAAGATCAGTGCATCCGATGGCTGCGGTTCACCAAAGAGGTTGTGGCGGGAGATATGTCAACTGCTGCAGCCACAACTGGAGCCTCAGAGCAGGCCAAGGACAGCATTGTCTGTGGCTGTCAAGGTAATCGTGGTGCTGAACTTTTATGGCCCTGGATTCTTTCAGGCCTCTGCTGGCGATATGTGCATCATCTCACAGTTTGCAGTGCAATGCCGCAAAAAGGAGGTCACAGAGGCACTGTACGAGCTGCACAACAGGTTCATCATTTTTCCTCTTGACAGAGAGAAGCAGAACAAGTGAGCACAAGGGTTTGCTCGCATTGCTGGCTTCGCCATGGTGCAGGGTGCCATTGACAGCACGCATATAGCCATGCATGCTCCACATCTCAACTCGGTCATCTTTATGAACAGAAATGGGTTCCACTCCCTCAATGTGCAGCTGGTGTGCAACCACACACAGCGCATCGTGCAGGTCAATGCCCGCTACCATGGCAGCAGTCACAACGCCTTCATTATGCGGCTGTCTAATGTCCCAACTATCTTTGCACCGGCTCGGTAAGTCTAAGGCTGGCTATTGGGTGACAAGGGCTACCCCTCATGAGGTGGCTCATGACTCCGGTCAGGCACGCACGCACACGTGCAGAGCAGGCCTACAACGGGAGCCATGTGGCCACACGGAACATCGTCGAGCTCACCGTAAGCCTCTTCCACACTTCCGCTGCCTGGACGGTTCTGGTGGAGCCCTGCAGTACTCCGCTGAGCGGGTGTCAAGATTCATCATGGTTTGCAAAATGCTGCACAACCTCGCCCTTATGAGGGCACAGCCCTTGTCACCGTCTATCCGCCAAGACCCTGAGCTAGAAGCAGAGGAGGAGGAGGAGGAAGAGGCTGAGGAGGCAGAGGAGGAGACAGAGGGGGAGGAGAAGGAGATGGAGGGGGAAATGGAGGAAGACGCAAGGAGGCATCAAGGTGCACAGGCCCTGTCTGCCAAGGCTCTGCGTGCTCACCTTATTCATGAGCGATATCAGTAACCTCAACGACACCTCCCAAGTCAACAATAGTCCTGAACTCCCCACCTGTCCTCTCCCGCATGACCATGACATCATCCTCCATATGATTACACATTGCCTCCTCACGCAGTTCATCACATAAATAAAAGCCACCAACAACTGCAACTTCAAATCCATATTTATAATTTAACACATTAAAGGTAGTATTAAACTTTAGACTATTCACCCTTGTGTATTCCCTTGGTGTCTGTTGTTCGTGTGCCTCTGCCTTTCCTAGTGCTCCTACGAGGTGCTTCCCCAGTGGCTGGAACATGGGTGGTGGACGGCTGCTGACCTTCAATTGAGGAGCATGCAGATGGCCTTGGAGGACGACCTCGAGCAGCTCTGGGTCGGGAGGGTTCGGCTTCAAACTGCACCATCTCAGCCTGGGCTGCAGCAGTCTGGCCTGGCTGACTGACAGGCAACAGCAAGGGCACTGGCGGAGTGGCAGGGGTGGGAGCAGGAATGCTATCGTCCGGAGAGAGGACAGCGGGTTCGACTGCCATGGCGCCACTGCCTCTCGCACGGGGCAGCTCCTCAACATTCCTGATGATCGGCTGGAGAACGGATTGCTAGAGTGCTGTGATGCCCTGGAAGCCCCGTTCCATAATGGTACTCAAGGCCACGATAGCAGCAGCCTGAGCTTCCGAAGCAGCAGTTTGAGCTTCAACTGAAGCATGCAGATCTTTGATGACATCGGTTTGTGCTGCGATGGAAGCCACGACATCGGCCATCAGGCGCTGCATCATGGTTGGTTCCACAGGTGTGATGATGGAGGTGACCGCCCGTTCCATGTGGGTAAGGATGGGCACCAAGCTCTGTGCAAAGCCCTGTGCCAAGTTAAGGTGGATTCCTACATGCTCCTTGACATTGTGCACAAGCTTTCTGGCAGGCTTTCCAGTGTGCCAAGGATTTAGTGGTGTACGTCCATCAGCCTTCTTCCGTAGCCTGGCCCATCAAAGTCATCATCTGACGTCTCAGCAGCAGAACCATTGTGCGATCTTGCCCTCTGGCAACCTGGCACCTGTGGTATCTGTTTTCCCAACCCCACCTCCTGTGCATTTGTGCCCGGTGTCTCACCACATGCAGATCCCCCCTCTATCCTAGCCTATGGAATCCAGGGTGCCTTGGCACTTTGGATACAAAACTGGCTTAGTGGCAGAAGGCAGAGGGTGATGGTCGAAGGTTGTTTTTGTGACTGGAAGCCTGTAGCCAGTGGGGTACCACAGGGATCGGTGCTGGGTCCCTTGCTGTTTGTGGTCTACATTAATGACTTGGATATGAATGTAAAAGGTATGATCAGTAAGTTCGCTGATGATACAAAAATTGGTAGCGTGGTAAATAGCGAGGAGGATAGCCTCAGTCTGCAGGACGATATAGATGGGTTGGTCAGATGGGCGGAACAGTGGCAAATGGAATTTAACCCGGAAAAGTGCGAGGTGATGCACTTTGGAGGGACTAACAAGGCAAGGGAATACACAATGAATGGGAGGACCCTAGGCAAGACAGAGGGTCAGAGGGATCTTGGTGTGCAAGTTCACAGATCCCTGAAGGCGGCGGAACAGGTAGATAAGGTGGTAAAGAAGGCATATGGGATACTTGCCTTTATTAGCCGAGGCATAGAATATAAGAGCAAGGAGGTTATGATGGAGCTGTATAAAACACTGGTTAGGCCACAGCTGGAGTACTGTGTGCAGTTCTGGTCGCCACACTACAGGAAGGATGTGATCGCTTTGGAGAGGGTGCAGAGGAGATTCACCAGGATGTTACCAGGGCTGGAGCGCTTCAGCTATGAAGAGAGACTGGGAAGATTGGGTTTGTTTTCCTTGGAGCAGAGGAGGCTGAGGGGGGACATGATTGAGGTGTACAAAATTATGAGGGGCACAGATAGGATGGATACTAAGGAGCTTTTTCCCTTCGTTGAGGGTTCTATAACAAGGGGACATAGATTCAAGGTAAAAGGCGGGAGGTTTAGAGGGGATTTGAGAAAGAACTTTTTCACCCAGAGGGTGGTTGGAGTCTGGAACTCACTGCCTGAAAGGGTTGTGGAGGCAGGAACCCTCACAACATTCAAGAAGCATTTGGATGAGCACTTGAAATGCCATAGCATACAAGGCTACGGACCAAATGCTGGAATATGGGATTAGAGTAGACAGGGCTGATGGCCGGCGCGGACACGATGGGCCGAAGGGCCTCTATCCGTGCTGTATAACTCTATGACTCTATGACTCTAAAGGACACGCAGTGTCAGTATCTGAGCTGGTGGAAGCAAGTGTCAGATCAAGTGACGCTGCAGCTTCATTATTGGTCTCCTCCTCCTCCTCCACCTCGGATGGTGCTGGCTCTAGTTCTTGGGAACCACCAATGACAAAGGAAACAGGTTGAGTTATTGCGGGGATAGGAGTGAGTAAGACGGTGTGCTGACACCATCTGCAGCACATGCGTCAAAAAAGATTATGGGATGAGGGAGATGTCGGAAATGAGAAGGAGGATTAGGTATGCATGACCCCCTTCGTCGGGACCTCCAGCGCTGCCAGTGGCCATGGCTGCAGTGACATCCCGCCCAATGATGTGTAGCATGGTCTTCTCAAAGGGGGTGAGGACGTGTAGGCGTGCCTGTCCTCCCTCAGGAGTTTTGGTCCACCGGCTGTTATGCATCACTTTCTCTTGCAAGACGCAGGAAAGTGTATCAGTCAGTGTCCTGCAATGTGTTTGGGTGATGTGCCGATCATGGTAGAATAGCTGCCAGTGTGTGTGAGACTTGTGAGTGGTGGGTGTGTGGATTGCAAGAGTGCTTCTATGTGAGGGTGATATGCAGCATCTGAAGTGCAGCGTTGCGTACAGATGGGCAGCGTTTGTTGGTGGGTGGGTGATGGGGGTGCCGTGCGTGGAGCAGTGCTGTGGTTGGTAGGATGTGCCACTTGGCACTTGCATTCACTCACCTTGACCACTTGTGTAAAATCATTGAACATTTTTCAGCACTGTATCCACATGTGTAGTGCTATACTCCTGCCACTCACCTCCATGGCCACTTCCTCCCACTGCCTCCGCAGCTGGTGTCTGGAGGGTCACCTTCCACCCTGCAGATACGGGCTCTCCATTCCTGTACTCCCTCCACTAAGGCCTCCAGTGTGCTGTCGGAGAACCTCAGGGAACGATCTCTTGCCACTCCAGCCTTTCTGCCTGCCATCCTGCATTGCTTCCATTGACAGTGCACCTTCCCTTTAAGAGGGGCAGGCTGCCTTTACCTAGTGCCGGCTGCGCCCCATATCGAGCCTCCTGCTGGTGTATTCATCTACTCAACAATGTGGGTAGCACTGGCTGCACGTGGGAATCATGGTAATGAGGATGGAGCATGAATCTTGCCTGCTGCTTGCATCGCTAACACTGGGTGCAGGTTAACCGCGCACCGCGCCTCCCGCCCGCGCCTAGTATCGGGCCTTATCCAATTTAACCTCCAGTATCTGTATAAATAAAAAGCTGTTAATTTATGATTACGAGCCTAGATTTCCCAATTGATTTTCTTTTAATGCCGGTATTATAAACAACTTAATGCCAGAGTTAAAATAATGCTGTTTGGTGAATTCATACACTGTATATGTTTTTGGTTTTCATATGATATTGTAGATTGAATGTGATTGATATTGTATATGATAAAAGGGAAGAAATTACTGTTCGTAAAAAACACATTTATTGCATTTTATAACAGTCCTCTTCCTTCTTCTTTAATTGAGGTATTAATCCATTTAAAATCAATGGGATAATGCCTCCATTAAAATAGTGTCATCGATGACGACGAACACCTCGCTAAGGCCATCCCCACGCCTCCACTACTCGCCTTCAAACAGCCACCCAACCTCAAACAGACCATCGTTAGCAGCAAATTACCCAGCTTTCAGGAGAACAGCGTCCATGACACCACACAACCCTGCCACGGCAACTTCTGCAAGACATGCCAGATCATCGACACGGATACCACCATCACACGAGAGGACACCACCCACCAGGTACATGGTTCATACTCCTGTGACTCGGCCAACGTTGTCTGCCTCATACGTTGCAGGAAAGGATGCCCCGGAGCATGGTACATTGGCGAAACCATGCAGACACTGCGACAACGGATGAACGGACACCGCGCAACAATCGCCAGACAGGAGGGTTCCCTCCCAGTCGGGGAACACTTCAGCAGTCAAGGATATTCAGCCACCGATCTTCGGGTAAGCATTCTCCAAGGCGGCCTTCGAGACACACGACAACGCAAAATCGTCGAGCAGACGTTGATAGCCAAGTTCCGCACCCATGAGGACGGCCTCAACCGGGATCTTGGGTTCATGTCACGCAACACGTAACCCCACCAGCAAAAGGGGGAAAAAAAAGTTATCTGTTTTTAATACTCTCTCTCTCTGCCATTTGGGTCTCCTTCTCTCTGTCTGTGTAATTGACACAATGTATATTCAGTGTACTGGGACGTACTGTTCATAGAATCATAGAATCATAGAAGTTACAACATGGAAACAGGCCCTTCGGCCCAACATGTCCACGTCGCCCAGTTTATACCACTCAGCTAGTCCCAATTGCCTGCACTTGGCCCATATCCCTCTATACCCATCTTACCCATGTAACTGTCCAAATGCTTTTTAAAAGACAAAATTGTACCCACCTCTACGACTGCCTCTGGCAGCTCGTTCCAGACACTCACCACCCTTTGAGTGAAAAAATTGCCCCTCTGGGCCCTTTTGCATCTCTCCCCTCTCACCTTAAATCTATGTCCCCTCGTTATAGACTCCCCTACCTTTGGGAAAAGATTTTGACTATCTACCTTATCTATGCCCCTCATTATTTTATAGACTTCTATAAGATCACCCCTTAACCTCCTACTCTCCAGGGAAAAAAGTCCCAGTCTATCTAACCTCTCCCTATAAGTCAAACCATCAAGTCCCGGTCGCATCCTAGTAAATCTTTTCTGCACTATTTCTAGTTTAATAATATCCTTTCTATAATAGGGTGACCAGAACTGTACACAGTATTCCAAGTGTGGCCTTACTAATGTCTTGTACAACTTCAACAAGACATCCCAACTCCTGTATTCAATGTTCTGACCAATGAAACCAAGCATGCCGAATGCCTTCTTCAACACCCTATCCACCTGTGACTCTACTTTCAAGGAGCTATGAACCTGTACTCCTCGATCTCTTTGTTCTATAACTCTCCCCAATGCCCTACCATTAACGGAGTAGGTCCTGGCCCGATTCGATCTACCAAAATGCATCACCTCACATTTATCTAAATTAAACTCCATCTGCCATTCATCGGCCCACTGGCCCAATTTATCAAGATCCCGTTGCAATCCTAGATAACCTTCTTCACTGTCCACAATGCCACCAATCTTGGTGTCATCTGCAAACTTACTAACCATGCCTCCTAAATTCTCATCCAAATCATTAATATAAATAACAAATAACAGCGGACCCAGCACCGATCCCTGAGGCACACCGCTGGTCACAGGCCTCCAGTTTGAAAAACAACCCTCTACAACCACCCTCTGACTTCTGTCGTCAATCCAATTTTGTATCCAATTGGCTACCTCACCTTGGATCCCGTGAGATTTAACCTTATGTAACAACCTACCATGTGGTACCTTGTCAAAGGCTTTGCTGAAGTCCATGTAGACCACGTCTACTGCACAGCCCTCATCTATCTTCTTGGTTACCCCTTCAAAAAACTCAATCAAATTCGTGAGACATGATTTTCCTCTCACAAAACCATGCTGACTGTTCCTAATCAGTCCCTGCCTCTCCAAATGCCTGTAGATCCTGTCTCTCAGAATACCCTCTAACAACTTACCAACTACAGATGTCAGGCTCACCGGTCTGTAGTTCCCAGGCTTTTCCCTGCCGCCCTTCTTAAACAAAGGCACAACATTTGCTACCCTCCAATCTTCAGGCACCTCACTTGTAGCTGTCGATGATTCAAATATCGCTGCTAGGGGACCTGCAATTTCCTCCCTAACCTCCCATAACGTCCTGGGATACATTTCATCAGGTCCCGGAGATTTATCTACCTTGATGCGCGTTAAGACTTCCAGCACCTCCCTCGCTGTAATATGTACACTCCTCAAGACATCACTATTTATTTCCCCAAGTTCCCTAACATCCATGCCTTTCTCAACCGTAAATACCGATGTGAAATATTCATTTAGGATCTCACCCATCTCTTGTGGTTCCGCACATAGATGACCTTGTTGATCCTTAAGAGGCCCTACTCTCTCCCTAGTTACTCTTTTGCCCTTTATGTATTTGTAGAAGCTCTTTGGATTCTCCTTTGCCTTATCTGCCAAAGCAATCTCATGTCCCCTTTTTGCCCTCCTGATTTCTCTATTAACTCTACTCCGGCAATCTCTATACTCTTCAAGGGATCCACTTGATCCCAGCAGCCTATGCATGTCATATGCCTCCTTCTTCTTTTTGACTAGGGCCTCAATCTCCCGAGTCATCCAAGGTTCCCTACTTCTACCAGCCTTGCCCTTCACTTTATAAGGAATGTGCTTATCCTGAACCCTGGTTAACACACTTTTGAAAGCCTACCACTTACCAGACGTCCCTTTGCCTGCCAACAGACTCTCCCAATCAACTTCTGAAAGTTCCTGTCTAATACCATCAAAATTGGCCTTTCCCCAATTTAGAATTTTAACTTTTGGGCCAGACCTATCATTCTCCATAGCTATCTTAAAACTAATGGAATTATGATCACTGGTCCCAAAGTGATCCCTCACTAACACTTCTGTCACCTGCCCTTCCTTTTTTCCCAAGAGGAGGTCAAGTTTTGCCCCCTCTCTAGTCGGGCCATCCACATACTGAATGAGAAATTCCTCCTGAATACACTCAACAAATTTCTCTCCATCCAAGCCCCTAATGCTATGGCTGTCCCAGTCAATGTTGGGAAAGTTAAAGTCCCCTACTATTACCACCCTATTTTTCTTGCAGCTGTCTGTAATCTCCTTACATATTTGCTCCTCAATTTCCCGTTGACTATTTGGGGGTCTGTAGTACAATCCTATCAAAGTGATCTCTCCCTTCTTATTTTTCAGTTCTACCCATATGGACTCAGTGGGCGAACCCTCGGATATATCCTCTCTCACTACTGCCGTGATGTTCTCCCTAATCAAGAACGCAACTCCCCCTCCTCTCTTACCTCCTGCTCTATCTTTCCTATAGCATCTGTACCCTGGAACATTGAGCTGCCAGTCCTGCCCCTCCCTTAGCCATGTTTCAGTAATAGCTATAACATCCCAGTCCCATGTACCCATCTGCCTTGCCCATCAGACTTCTTGCATTGAAATAAATGCAGTTTAATCTAGACTTCCCTTGGTCTTTGCCCTGCTTTCTCAGACCATCTGTCCGGTCATGTTTTGTACACTCTCCCTTACTGCCTTTTGTTTCTGTCACCACATTACTTCCCACTGACTTCCTGCATCGGTTCCCATCCCCCTGCCACATTAGTTTAAACCCTCCCCAACAGCACTATCAAACACTCCCCCTAGGACATTGGTTCCAGTCCTGCCCAGATGCAGACCGTCCAATTTGTACTGGTCCCACCTCCCCCAGAACCGGTTCCAATGGCCCAGGAATTTGAATCCCTCCCTCTGGCACCATCTCTCAAGCCACGTATTCATCCTAGCTAATCTGTCATTCCTACTCTGACTAGCCCGTGGCACTGGTAGCTATCCTGTTCTCCGTGACTGGCATGTTTGAACACCAACGACACCTTTTGATTGGTGTGATGGTGTCCCAGCCTAATATAAGATATGCGATTTGAGAACCTTTCACTCATTCACCTGACGAAGGGGATAATCTCCGAAAGCTTGTGATTTTAAAATAAAATTGTTGGACTATAACCTGGTGTTGTAAGATTCCTTACATTTGTCCACCCCAGTCCATCACCGGCATCTCCACATCATTAAAATAGTGAACAGATAATTGTCATACTTGTCTGCTATTATCTCCAACAGTAATTTTGACACTATAATCTGCAGAGAAAAAACCAACAGAGTCTTCTAACTGGGAGATTGTCTCTCCTTGTCCAGCAGGCAGAGCGGTACAGGCAGTGTTCTTAATTAGCAATCTTATTTTTTGTTTTGGGATATGGGCATCAGTGGTAAGGCAATATTTATTGCTCATCCCTAGTTGCCTAAGCTGGTGCCTGGGGTTGAGGAAGCAAATGATGCTGGGGGCACATTGGAGGGGGTTTAAGCAGAGTAACAGGGAGCAGGTCTGTGCAGGAAATATGGATGGTCTTCAGTCCGCTGTCATCTCCTTCCTGATCATCTTCATCATTATCATTTGATCAGAAGGTTGTTAAGTGTCTGTTTTTTCACATCAGCTCCTCCTCCTTATCATCATCTTCCTTCTCCTGTGCCCCTGTTTCTATGGAGGAGTGAATTTTCTGGTTGTGAATGCAATTAATTGTTTGTCAGAGGAGCTGGGTAACTATTGTGCAAGATTCAGAGTTCAAGTGTTGATTTAAGAGAGTGAGAAGTGTGCCAGTGCCCAGGGTGAGCAAGGAAGAAAAGGGGGAGTGTTATCGTTCCTGCCTTGCTGAGGTCGTTGAACTTCTTACGGCGCTGGTCGGCAGTTCTAGGAGTGAGAGCGCTCGCTGCCAGTACCATCCCCTTACAGGCAGGCTTGCTGGCATTGACACCCAGGAGCCTGTGCCTCCTTAAATCTATCTCCTCAAGGAAGGCTTGGAAGTGTATGTCAGAAAATTTCTGTGCCTGGGTGCCACATCCGGCTACCTTGTTTGGGCTGCTTGCTCCAGAGGGTCCTGCTGTAGACATTCTTGAAAAGTATGAGAAAAAGGTTGATGAAGCAGGTAGTGAAGTTACCTGAGAGCCAAACACTGTTCTTTCTTTACCTAGTTGTCTTCCAGTCTGCTGCTGAAGTATGCAGGCTGAACTGTCTTTTTAAAGCACTCCAGTTTCCATGTACTACAGCAGCTTGCATCTGTTTTACACGGAATTTATGCCAATCACTGCTCCAAAGGGTAAGCAAATGAGCTGACCCAGGAAGCCCTTGTGTAAATACCTCTTCTGACCACTAGTGAGTGCAAATCTTTTTCCAATGGCGTAAGAGCGGCACAAATCACCACAAGGAAATTCACCCCCATGTTGTCCAAAATGGCAGGTCAGGAGATGGATTTTAGAAGTATCTGGGAACTCCCTCATCAGTTTACACTTGTTATACACTGTCATGATTGCTTCACTCCTGTACATACTGAAACATTTAGGTAAGAGTGTGTTACAGATAGAATTGCAAAGAATTAGAAATGTGTTATACACAGCATCCTCATAGAGGACCTGGATAGCTACCTGATTGGGAACAGGTATGGATGATAGGAACAGAGGAACAGGAGTAGGCCATTCAGCCTGTCAAGCCTGTTCTGCCATTGAATTAGATTATGGCTGATCTGTATCTTAACTCCATCTACCCGCCTTGGTTCCATAACCCTTAATACCATTGCCTAACAAAAATCTATCAATCTCAATTTCGAAATTTTCGATTGACCTAGCCTCAACAGCTTTTTGGGGGAGAGACTTTGTCAGGCTGGGTGTCGGGGACGTTCAGTCTTAGGTCACCCTGCCAATGATTCGGCTTGGCACTCCCAATTAGGTATAACAAGGCTTTATTGTAACATTAGCCAAATCAACAATACACAGTATTTAAGCAACAATTAACAGAATCAATGTTGGTATTACCCGGTCCGAGTCTCTGGCCAGCAACGCAGCGTGGTCAGTCTTCTTCAAATCTGCTGTGTTTTGTTTGTTTTGCGCTCTTTCATTTATATCCTTACATTTATCAAGTAACACGGTTAACGCCCCCTCTGAAGTCATCGGACAGTTAAGTTATCTAACAAGTTCCAGATTTCCACTACCCTTTGTGTGAAGAAGTGCTTTCTGACATCACCCCTGAACGGCCTAGCTCTAATTTTAAGGTTATTCCCCTTTGTTCAGGACTCTCCCACCGGAGGAAATAATTTCTCTCTGTCTACCTTATCAAATCCTTTAATCATCTTAAACACTTCAATTAGATCATCCTTTAATCTTCTATATTCAAGGGAACACAAGCCTAGTTTTTGCAATTTTCTCTCAAGGAGGCAGTGACTCATGCAGGGGTACAATTCCACAGGTGCTGGCAGGCCTCCGTACCTCACCCAAATGGCCATTCTTCATCTGGGCTCCGACACTGAGTGTAAGCAAGATATTTGACCAAGGGGTGTCTATGTGGGCATCACAGCTGAGCCCAATCTCTAGAAAAGAGAAGGCTGAGGGGTGACCTAAGAGAGGACTTTAAAATTATGAAGGGGTTTGATAGGGTAGACATAGAGAAGATGTTTACACTTGTGGGGAGTCCAAAACTAGGGGTCATAAATACAAGGTAGTCACTAATAAATCCAATAAGGAATTCAGAAGAAACGTCTTTACCCAGAGAGTGGTTAGAATGTGCAACTTGCTGCCACATGGAGTAGCTGAGGCAAATAGCATAGATGCATTTAAGGGGAAGCTAGATAAGTACATGTGGGAGAAAGGAATAGAAGGATATGTTGACAGGGTGAGATGAAGTAAGGTGGGAGGAGGCTAGTGTGGAGCATAAATACTGGCATAGACCTGTAGGCCAAAAGGCCTGTTTCTGTGCTGTACAATCTATGTAATTCTATTAACCTGTCCTCATAACTTTACCCTTTTAGACCTGGTATCATTCTGGTGAATGTGCGCTGCACCCCTTCCAAGGCCAATATATCCTTCCTGAGATGTGGTGCCCAGAACTGAATGCAGTACTCCAGATGAGGCCTAACCAGAGCTCTGTACAGCTGTAATATAACTTCCACTCCTTTGTATTCCAGCCCTCTTGAGATAAAGGCCAGTATTCCATTAGCCTTTTTAATTATTTTTTGTGTCCACCAGCTTTTAGTGACTTTTGTATTTTGACCTCTAAATCTCTCTGCTCATCCACAGTTCCTAGCTCCTTGCCATTTGGAAAATACTCTGATCAATCTTTCTTAGGTCCAAAGTGAATGACTTCACACTTTCCCACCTTGATCTCCATCTGCCACAGTTTTGCCCACTTACTTAATCTATCAATGTCTCTTTACAACTTTCTGCTCCCATCTACACTATTTATTGTGTCACCTAACTTTGTGTCATCAGCAAACTTAGATATATGGCCCTCTATTCCTTCATCCAAGTCATTTATAAATATAGTAAAAAGCTGTGTCCCTGGTACAGATCCCTTGACACACTAGTCACATCCTACCAATTTGAGTACATACCCATTATCCCTACTCTCTGTCTCCTACCTCCTAACCAATTCCCTATTCAAGCCAATAGGTTGCTTCCAATTCCATGTAATCTTATTTTTGTTAACACTCTCTTATGTGGAACCTTGTCGAATGCTTTCTGGAAGTCCATATAAATAACATCCATGGACACTCCCTTATCTATCACATTAGTTACCTCCTCAAAGAATTCAACTAGGTTTGTTGGACATGACTTACCCTTTACAAATCCATGCTTGCTCTCTCTGATCAGCTCATATTTCTCCAAATGCTCAGTCACTCTGTCCCTAATAACAGATTCTAGTAACTTTCCCACAATTGACGTTAGAATAATAGGCCTATAATTTCCTAGTTTATCTCACTTACCCTTCTTAAATGGTGGAGTGACGCTGGCAATTTTCCACTCCAAGGGGACAATTCCTGAATCGAGAGAGTTTTGGAAGATCATGACTAATGTAACAACTATTTCCTCACCTACTTCTTTTAATACCCTGGGGTGGAAACCATCAGTTTCTGGAGATTTGTCTATCTTTAATAACATTAGTTTCTCCATCACCATTATTAACTAATATTGAATCTAGTTAGTTCCTCCCCTTGATTTATTTTTTGTTTTCCTTGTATCTCTGGTATTTTGTCCTCATCCTCTACTATGAAGACTGGTACAAAGTAGCTATTTAGTAAGTTTGCCATTCCCTGATTTCCAATTACAATATCACCTGCGTCTGTCATTAAGGGGTCCACATCACTCTTAGCCACCCTCTTTCTCTTAATATATTTGTAAAAACATTTAGTGTTGCCCTAGATATCCCTCACAAGCTTTTTCTCGTAATCCTTTTTTTGCGGCTCTTACCACTTCCTTTGTATCCCTTTGCTATCCTTTATATCTCTCCCAGTCCATGGGATCTCTACTGTTCTTTACCTTTGTATAAGCACTTTCTTTTAGTTTTATACTATATCAAACTTCCTTTGTTGACCAAGGGTGTTTAATTACACAAGTAGACCTCTTGCCCTTTCGGGGTATGTACATGTCCTGTATTCTACCAAATACTTTTTTGAACACCTCCCAGTGTTCAACCCTAGGTTTATCCATTAATAATTCTGCCCAGTCTGTTGTGGTCAATTTCTGCCTCATCCCTCCAAAGTTAGCCTTATCTAAATTTAAAACCTTGGTTCGTGACTCGCCCTTCTCCCTCTCAAACCTAATGTCGAATTATATCATATTATGGTCACTGTTAGCTGTGTGTTCCCTTACAGTTAGATTATTGACTAATTCAAGCTCATTACTCATTATTAAATCTAAGATGGCATGTTCTCTTGTTGGTTCATGAACATATTGTTCCAGAAAACTGTCCTGAATGCACTTAAGAAATTCGCTGCCTTTGGAACTCGAGCTGTTATGCTTCTCCCAGTCTGTGCAGAAATTAAAGTCTCCCATTATAATTATTCTGTTCTTGCAACAAGCAACATGGACTGAGATGATCAAATACACAACAGGCATGATGGCTTCTGTGCTGCTGAGGCTGAAGTGGGTTCTTGTGGAGAATGACATGCAGCTGGCAGTGTAATTTCTAATTTTCTTGCCCTCCTTTTGCCTGATCGCAGCTCAGCACCATTTCAACACCAACACATCTAAGATTGGGAAACTCAATGGAGCATGGAGAAATCAAAACTACACTCCACTGCTGGCAAGCCACCAAAATCTAAATCTGCCTTACTGTTAATGAAAGGTTAAGCAATGAGACAACAGACATCAATTCAACTTGGCTTTACCTTAATTTCTGTCCAGGTAAATGGGCGATGGAGAGTCAAACTGGTTTCAATAGCCCACAGCACATTCTGTTAGATGCAAGCAGTATCTTGTACCTCCATTATCTAGTAACACATATACATGCAAGGCACAGCAATATCAAGCTAGAAACAGGTTGTATAAATGCCAATCTTAAATTATGACTCACCCGCCACGAACACAACTTTTTACATTGTTGCAGACCGAAGAGCAAAGCGGAAAATTTCCATTTGGATTAGTCAAGCCAAAATTCCCATCTCAATCACTGCAAATTAGCAAGTTTCCTATAAGAGTATCATTTAAAATGCTGGCCCTATGCACATGAGAGGATCACACAGTAAATGCTAATATATTTCTCAAAATACTTTAGAACATGTTGAAAAAAATTAGCTCCACTACTCAAATATGTGCAGAACATAGATCATCAGTATCCAATTTTTGCTTAATTTCAGTGTAATTTCTACTATTTTTGCACATTTTTTTCATTTAAAAATACAATAGTGCAGTGGGGCAGGGATTCTGCCCACCACTTGGTCCCAATGTTGAGTCCACTGCAATTCCTAGGATCATCACATTTGCATAATTATAGGCAGACAGGCAGTGTAAGTGCCTCCCACCTACCACACCATATTTATACCAGGGGAGAGGGAGAGTAACTCATGGCAGACCAGAGAATTAGTGCTGCAGCAGGATATTAAAACTTACTCATGCTTATTGGGACAATGGCAGCACTGGAGGAGGATTACAAATATATCACTGAAGATGGCAGCAAGGGCAGTGGGGAAAGGAAGAGCAGCCAATTTCTCTAAATGGGACCTGGATGTGCTCCTGAGTGAGAAGCTGTGCAAGAGCGATGAACTGTCTGGGGTCACTGGTAGAGGCCCCTAAAGTCAGTGGTTCGCAATATGTGGAGGGAGATTGCTATGGCTGTGAGTGCCACCCTGCTGAGGCCAAGAACTGCAGTGCAGTGCAGAATGTTCAACAATCTGACCAGGGCAGTTTTGTCACTGGGTGAAACACAACGCCTGAGGGAGCCATCCCTCAATAGGAAGGCCTCCAGATCAGTCAGTGGCTTCAGAGCTTGGAAGATTGTTTGGAGTAGACAGTGGAAAGTGGTTTCTGAGATTTTGGGGGCACCATCTATCAGTGTACCCAGGATCTAACTGAAACCATTAGGTCTGTGCATCCTCTGATCAGTGGGCAGTCAGATCCAGACCCTAGTACTTATAGAATGGCAGGAATCTGCACACATGAACCTGCCTGTCACTCATGTAAGCTCTCCATTCTGCCCCTCAGATGTCTGCTCATGTTGTTGGAAGGAGACTGGACCAAGCTACCCAGGCAGTATTAGTAGAGATGCATTCTCATTGGACTCAACTGGCCTGAGAGGAGCACCAGAGTAGGCTTAAGAAGAGCACAAAGTGGCACCAAGGAGAAGCACGTAGTTCAGATGAAAGAAAGACTGTAATACTATGATCACATTAAAATATTGGATGCAAAGTTTTAATGCTGTGATAATGGCAATAGTTCATATTTTGGGGAATTTGATAGGTGTCCTAGGAGTCACTCTGTGATGGGGATCCTAGACAGGATTTTTTGGTGCTGTGACATTTGAGAGAGGGCAAGGTGTTGGGTGCACTCTGAGGCCAAAATAGAGATCTTTGCCTTCATTTACTGATTTGAGAAGATGTTTCCAATAAGGTGTTGTCAAATCTCTCTTGATGCTGGTTGAGGCAGCTCTTCTACCTTTTCCTTCTGCTGTTCCTGTTGTTGATCTGCATGATCTGCTTTGTCTTCATCCTCGGGGATATCCATCAGAAGACCTTTCTGCAGAGCACAATTGTGAAGAACTCAGCATGTCACTACTATTCTTAAAACTCTGCTGGAAATATATTGCAAAGCCCCTCTAGAACAATGCATACATCAGAATCACCTCTTTAACATGCCAATAGTGTGTTCTATGATGATGTGACTTGTAACTTGGCCTCATTATACCTCTCTTCAGCAAGTGTTGTGGGCAACGGACAAGTGTCATTAGCCATGGGAGAAGGGGATAACCCTGGTCCACTGGAGCCAACTGATCACTTCATTATCTGAATGAAAGAGAGCTGGGATGCTGAAGTGTGTTAACACAAAAGAGCCCTGGTAACTGCCTGCAAATTCAGCATTTGTATGATGAATTCTGTGCTGCTGGCCACATACCACTGGGCATTTAAGGAATGGAATGCTTTTCAATTCAGATAGTTAAGGGGATATGGAGCTGGGGCTCAGATGGCCACATGGGTGCCATGTATTGCCTCTTGCACCCTGGGGAAGCCAGCCACATGATAAATTTTAACGCCCTTTCATGTTGCTGAGAGAACATCCCAAAATTGAGGAACTCTGCAGCTTTGTCAAACAAGGTGTCAGTCGCCTGACACATACAGCAATGGACAGCATATTACTAAATTGGTGAATGTCCCTCTGGCATCCTGAGAAGAACCCATGTAAAAAAATGAGTGCAGCAGAAGATATGACTCATCCAATCTACTTTGGTGAAGCGCAGCCTCCTCGAACATATCTCCTGAGTGACATCCTGAAAGGAGCACTGGAACCTGTATAGCCTTGTTGCTGAGTAAGGACAAGTAGGTTTCATCTTCCTCCAATGCTGTTTAATGACATATGCTTCCTTGTCTTCTTCATCCTCCTGCTCTTGTTTTACTTAAATTAAGATTGTGCAAAGAGAAATCCCCATTGGGGAACCCATGGTAAAGCTTTTGTGTGGTCAACTAATTTTTAAAAAAATTAGACAGAGGCAAGTGGAAGGCTTCTACACAATAAATGGCCTCACCTCAGAAATGGACAAGTTATTGGCAGCACTGTTCCAGCGCTCACAGAAATCTTGAAAACAAAACTCGCTTTCACCTTGCCCTTCATCTGCTGTAGCCACTAACAGCTGCTTTTTATAAGCAAGTTAAGTCAGGTGCAATCCTGGTGGAAATTATGGTGACACCATCCATGATTTCCTTAAGTCCACCAGTGGGGGTGGGCGTGCTTCATGCACTCATTCCTACTTCCGGTGGAACTTACAATGTATGCAAGAAGGAGTAGGACTTCAGAGAATCTGGGTCCCACTCTATTTCCTGCCCCCCCCCCACACACAATTTTCTGCTGACAAATCGAGTGGAAATTCTAGGCTAATTATTTTAATTCCTTTGTAAATTTCCAGCTTTTATATGGTGTACTATTGTCTGATAAACTGATTTGCAAGACACTTCTCCACCTTTGTGTAAAAGGGTTTTTGTAAGGTGCAGTTATCATGTCCACCTGCTTAAAAATACGTTTATGCTGGTTAAAAACAAACAGAAGATAAAAGGTGGCCATTAACCATGGAACTATAGCCAAGCATGGGTCACTGCCGTTATCAGAGAATGGGAGAAAACTGGAAAAATTTCTACTTCTCATGTCATTATTTAGTATGTGAACGGAAGTGGAAGCTAATAGCTTAGATTTTCCATCTGGGCATAAGTCTGATTGATACTGTGCTGTGTTGGAAAAGCACCCACCAAATCTTTAATGTGCCACTTCACCATACTAGACAGTGACCTAGAGGGGATTGAACTGGCTAAGACACAGTATGAATGAGCAGCAGCAGGTGATGGTGGTAGAGGAGAAGGAAGAACCTGCTGTTTGGAGATCCAGCTTGCATCTTGCTTCAATGGATGAGCCTAAGGATCTGGAAATCACAGGACTTGTTTTTAAAAGAAGGGTGCTTTTGGAGCATCAAGTGGTGGTACAATTATTGGGGATCGATGCCAGACAGTGTACTGCAGATGATGGCTCAGTTGGAGGAGTGCACTAGCCATATGTCCACAGAATTCCATGACAGATATGCACAAGGGTTTGGATTATGTTGCTGATGTGTCTATTGGTAGCATGGAATGAACCCAAGGAGTTTGTCTGCAGTTCAGCTTGGAGCATGTGGCACAAATCTGTCACAGAGTCCTTGTAAATTGAAGCTTTCCCAGGACACAGTTTCTTTGACAAATGGAGATTTGAGGGCTTCTGTCTGTAGATTCTGGTGTGGGTGGCTGAAGAGCACTTCTGGTGTAGCCTGACCTGCTTGGCATTCCTCCACTTATCATCCTTTTCTTCTCATGGGGAAACCCATTGTGGTACTGTTGTGGTGGCAGTGCTTAAACAATTGCCCCAAAGACTGAACAATGTAAGTGGCAACATGGATAAAAGCAAGAAAAGCAATGCAGAAATAGCCTCTAAATGCTTATACCCAACTTCTTACAGGACTTTTTGAAGCTACTTCCATAAGCAACACAGTTCCTGACAACCCTAGACACTAATTTTATATGGATGGGTATATGAAGCAGTGCTATGTCGCTGCGAATGGTATAAGATTGGGTGTGTATTTCTAGGAGGTCATTAGACCTCTTTGCCTGGCTCCACCCACAAACTGGCAGGCGCTTCTGGACATAGAATCATAGAATGGTTACAGCACAGAAGGAGGCCATTCAGTCCATCGAGCCCCTGCTGGCTCTTTGTAAGAGCAATCCAATTAGTCCCATTCCCCTGCTCTTTCTCCGTAGCCCTGCAAATAATTTTCCCTTTGTGTATTTACCCAATTACTTTTTGAAAGCCAGGATTGAATCAACTTCCATCACCCTTTCAGATAGTGCATGACAGATCATAATTACTCGCTGCGTAAAAAAGTTTTTCCTCTTGTCAAATTTAGTTCTTTTGCCAATCACCTTAAATCTGTGTCCTCTGGTTCTTGACTCTTCTGCCAATGGGAACAGTTTCTCTTTAGTTACTTTATCTAAGCCCTTCATGACTTTGAACACTTCTATCAAATCTCCTCTTAACCTTCTCTGCTCTAAGGAGAACAACCACAGCTTCTCCAGTCTATCCACGTAACTGAAATCCCTCATCCCTGGAACCATTCTAGTAAAACTTTTCTGCACCCTCTCTAAGGCCTTCGCATCCTTCCTAAAGTGTGGTGCCCAGAATTGGACACAATACTCCAGTTGTGGTCGAACCAGTGTTTTATAAAGGTTCAACATAACTTCTTTGCTTTTGTACTCTATGCCTGTATTTATAAAGCCCAGGATCCCGTATGCTTTTTTAACTGCTTTCTCAACCTGTCCTGTCACCTTCAAAGATTTGTGCACATATAACCCCAGGTCTCTCTGTCCTAGCACACCCTTTAGAATTGTACCCTTTTGTTTATATTGCCTCTCCTCATTCTTTCTGCCAAAATGTATCACTTCACACTTTTCTGCATTAAATTTCATCTGCCATGTGTCCGCCCATTCCACCAGCCTGTCTATGTCCTCTTGAAGTCTATTACTATCGTCCTCACTGTTTACTACACTTCCAAGTTTTGTGTCATCTGCAAATTTTGAAATTGTGCCCTGTACACCAAAGTGCAAGTCATTAATATATATATAAAAAAGCAGTGGTCCTAGTACCAATCCCTGGGGAACACCACTGTATACCTTCCTCCTGTCTGAAAAACAGCTGTTCACCACTATTCTGTTTCCTGTCACTTAGCCAATTTTGTATCCATGCTGCCACTGCCCCTTTTATTCCATCGGCTTCAATTTTGCTGACAAGTCTATTATGTGGCAATTTATCAAATGCCTTTTGGAAGTCCATATATACAACATCAACCGCATTGCCCTCATCAACCCTCTCTGTTACCTCATCAAAAAACTCAATCAAGTTAGTTAAACACGATTTGCCTTTAACAAATCCGTGCTGGCTTTCCTTTATTAATCCACACTTGTCCAAGTGACTATTAATTTTGTCCCAGATTATCATTTCTAAAAGCTTCCTCACCACCCAGGTTAAACTGACAGGCTTGTAGTTGCTGGGTTTATCCTTACACCCTTTTTTGAACAAGGGGGTAAGATTTGCAATTCTCCAGTCCTCTGGCACCACCCCCATATCTAAGGAGGATTGACAGATTATGGCCAGCAACTCTGCAATTTTCACCCTTACTTCCCTCAGCAACCTAGGATGCATCCCATCTGGACCGGGTCATTTATCTACTTTAAGTACAGTGAGCCTTTCTAGTACCTCCTCTTCATCAATTTTTAGCCCATCCAGAATCTCAACTACCTCCTCTTTTACTGTGACTTTGGCAGCACATTCTTCTTTGGTAAAGACAGATGCAAAGTACTCATTTAGTACCTCAGCCATGCCCTCTGCCTCCATGCGTAGATCTCCTTTTTGGTCCCTAATTGGCCCTACCCCTTCACTTATTACCTGTTTACTATTTATATGCCTATAAAAGACTTCTGGATTCCCTTTTATGTTAGCTGTCAGTCTATTCTCAAACTTTCTCTTTGCCCCTCTTATTTTCTTTTTCACTTCTCCTCTGTACTTTCTATATTCAGCCTGGTTCTCACTTGTATTATCACCCTGACATCTGTCATACGCCCCCTTTGTCTGCTTCATCTTACTCTCTATCTCATTTGTTATTCAGCGAGCTCTGGCTTTGATTGCCCAACTTTTCCCCCTCGTGGGAATGTATCTAAACTGTACCTGAACCATCTCCTCTTTAAAGGCCCATTGTTTGATTACAGTTTTGCCTGCCAATCTTTGATTCCAATTTACCCGGGCCAGATCCGTTCTCAACCCACTGAAATTGGCTCTCCTCCAATTAAATATTTTCATTCTAGATTGCTCCTTTTCCTTCTCCATAACTAATCTAAACCTTTTGATACTATGATCACTGTTCCCTAAATGTTACCTCACTGACACTTGCTCCACTTGACCCATTTCATTCTCCAGAGCTAGATCCAGCAATACCTCCTTCCTCATTGGGCCGGAAACATACTGATCAAGAAAGTTCTCCTGAACACACTTCCTCCCCCTCTTTGCCCTTTACACTATAACTATCCCAGTCTATATTAGGGTAGTTGAAGTCCCCCATTATCACTACTCTATAGTTCTTGCACCTCTCTGTAATTTTCTTGCAAATTTGCTCCTCTATATCCTTCCCACTAGTTGGTTGTCTATAGAATGTGCCCAGTAGTGTAAGGGCACCTCTATTGTTTCTTAACTCTAACCAAATACTGCCCTTGACCCCTCAAGGACATCCTTTCTCTCCAGCACGGCAATATTCTCCTTAATCAAAACTGCCAATCCCCCCTCTTTTTTTCCTTCCCTATCTTCCCTGAACACCTTGGACGCTAAATTGGGCCGTGTAGCGCCCATTGTTTCGGCGCTACACTGCCTCTCCGACATCCAAGATGACGTCTTGGATGCGCACGCAGGTTTCCAGCATGATGTGCGCTAGACGCCATCTTGGTATAGGAGTTAGCGCAGGTGCAGATAATGAATGCTGGAATCATGTAAAGTAGGGAGAAAATGGCTTCAATCAGTGTGCACCATTGATTTAAAGTGATAGACACCATTTTGAGACTTAACGCTCAACTCAACGCACAGTCTTAACCCAGACCATCTGAACGTGTCTTAGAGTGCCTGGAGGACCCCCCCTCCATCACTATTTAAAGGGACCGTGCAGGATTTACAGGTTAGTGGCTGGATTATTGCTTCTGTTTGCCCAGACATTTACAACTGTTTTTGGAGGTTTCCTACACTTGAATACTAGGACATAGGGACATAGCCTAACACTTAGAGCCAGGATGTGCAGGAGTGAAGTTAGGAAATGCTTCTACAAGCAAAGGGTGAGAGACATTTGGAACGTTCTTCTGCAGATAGCAGTTGATGCTAGCTCACTTGTGAATGTTAAATCTGAGATTAATAGATTTCTGTGAACCAAGGGTATTAAGGGATATGGGGCTAAGGCGGGTATATGGAGTGAGGTCACAGGTTCACCATGATCTCATTGAATGGCGGAACAGGCTTGAGGGGCTAAATGCCACTGCCACTTGCTGCCTCCTGATATGCCCCACCTTCTCCTGCAAGAAAGCGGGACGTGTGTCTGGGTGATGTGCCTGTCATGATTGAATGGCTGCCAGTGTGAGGCCTGTGAATTGTGGGTGGGCAGCTTGCAACAGTGGTAATGTGTAAGGGTGAGAGGAAGCATTTGGTTGGAAGAGTTGAGTACTGATGGAAGAGTTTGTTATGTGGGGGATGGGGGTGTAGTGCGTGGTGTAGTTGGTAGGAGACGCCACTTGACAGTTGACCTCACTCACCTTGACCACTCATGTCAAAGCATTGAACTTCTTCCTGCACTGCATCCATGTTCATGATGCTGTGCGCCTGGCATTGACTTTGTCCCCCGCTGCCTCCCACTGCCTTTTGGATATATGTCTGGCGGGCCTCTTGCTGCCGCCCCCCCCTCGGATATAGGATGTCCCTCCTTCTGTCCACCTCTTGCACCAAGGTCTCTGGTGCATCAGCAGAGAACCTTGGTGATGCACTCTCGCAGGCCTGGTACCAACTCAGATCGGCAGGTTGGTGAGGTCTGGCATGCAGATTGGAGGATGTGGGATTTAGTAGTGTGCAACCTTTATTCAATGTTTTAACATAACTCATCAGTGTGTAAACATAGGGATGGGATCTGCATATGTGTTTTACATGTGCGATGTCTGATCTCCGTTCAGACTCCGTGCAGACAGTAGACTGTTATTTTCACAAATAACAGGTACCAGCTACCTTTAAGAGATTTCTAAGGAACATCCTCCCTTTAAGAGATTGAGCTCCCCCGGCGGGAAGAATTGTGGTGGAAAGTGCAAATTGCATTGATTCCACGTGCAAAGCCAGGAATGGAATGCTGATTGCAGGTGAGTCCTCGGGTGGGCCGACACTTGCGTCCTGCCTGCACAGGGGTCATTGGGCATGCGGTAATAGCACATCACGCTACCTACGCCCAAAAACGGCCCCTATCCAACTTTTGCCCCCCTTGTATCCAGGAATATTTGGTATCCAGGAATATTTAGTACCCAATCCTGCCCTTTTATGAGCCAGGTCTCCGTGACGTCACTACATCATATTCCCATGTGGCTATTTGCGCCTGCAGCTCACCAACCTTATTTACCATGCTTCGTGCGTTTACACACATGCATTTTAAACCTATCTTTGACCTTCTCGTATTCTCTATTAGTCAGATCCCACCTAATACTATACTATTTCTTACTCTAGTGCTATCTTTCTCTCCTAATCCTTTGTGCACCTTGTTTCTCCTTTCTAATGCTACATCCTAGTGCCTATCCCCCTGCCAAATTGGTTTAAACCCTCCCCCACAGCACTAATGAACCTCCCCACGAGGACATTGGTCCCAGCTCTGTTGAGGTGCAACCTGTCCATCTTGAACAGGTCCCTCCTGCCCCAGAACTTGTCCCAATGCCCCAAGAATCTGAAGCTCTCCCTCTTGCACCGTGTCTCTAGTCACACATTAACCTGCCTTATCTTCCTATTTCTGTACTCTCTAGCACATGGCACTGGGAGTAATCCAGAGATTACTACCTTTGAGCTCCTTCATTTTAACTTCCTCCCTAGCTCCTGAAACTCTGAACACAGGACCTCATCCCTTTTCCTCCCTATGTCGTCGGTATCCACATGAACTACGACTTCTGGCTGTTCCCCTACACCCCGCACAATGTTTTGCACCCTCTCCATGATGTCCTTTACCCTGGAACCAGGGTGATAACGCACCATGCGGGACTAACGTCAGCAGTCACATAAATGCCTGTCTGTCCCCCGACTATTGAATTCCCTATGACTACTGCATTTCTACACTTCACTGTGTCCCCCTGTGCAGCCCTTTGCCCCATGGTACCATGCTCAAGACTCCACTCCTTCGAGGTGTCATTAACCTCACTGGTATTCTGAATACCGATTTGAGAATGCCACACATCCAGAAGATTCCTGCCCTGTCTGCCTCTTCCTATCCTTTCGGATGGCCCCCCACTTGCTGTCCTGAACTCTCTGTGGCTGTGGGGTGACCACTCCTGGAACGTATGATCCAGGAAACCGTCAGCCTCCCTTATGCTCTGCAGTGACTCCAACTGCCCCACAAGCTCAGAAACCCTGAACTTGAGCTCGAGCAACTGGAGGCATTTCCCGGACATGTGGCCCTCCAGGACACATGTAGCGTCCTGAAGTTCCCACATGACGCAGGAATTGCAGGCAATGGGTCTCAGCTGCCCATCCATTATATTTAGAAACCATTCTTTCCTAAACTCTCTTTAGATACTCAATTATTATTAATTTACTTACTGTTTACTTACCCCGTTTACCCTACCCTTTTATTCAGGGTCTCCCGGAGCTCCTCCTCTCTGTTTACTGAGACGTCACTGCAATGTCACTCTCTCTGTTCTTAGTGAATGGGGCTCCTCCCCTGGTGCTCAGCGCCGTTTCTCTCAACTCCACTCCGCTCCTGCTTTTGTACTGATATCTGGGGCTCCTCCCCTGGTGCTCAACGCCTCTTCTCGAGACCAAATTATCTACTTACTTATAGGTAATTAGCTTTTAGTTTGTCTTTTTTTCACTTTTTAAAAAAATAGCACCTCCTTCCCCCTCTACACCTAATTCCCACTCTCGCCAAATTCTCAAGTTCCCTTTCGATTCATGATCCACTCCCTACGTGATCTGCTCTGTGCTTCAGCCCTCTGTGCTTTAGCAGATAACCTTCTACTTTATACACATTTTGAGAACCATCCTTCAAATTTAGAATAATGAAATTGTATATAGCGCTAAATGTATGGAGGTTCAAGCCCCAATTTTAATTGAGGGGGGGATTTGGGCTGGGAGAGTGGGAAGCCCCCATGACACTGTCAGCTTGAGTCCTGAACAATTTTAAGTCCCGGAGATAATGAATTCATGGGCCCAGCCAAGAAAATAAAACTACTTGCCTCTAACAAGGAGCAATACTAGGTATTGGAAGGCCTGCCCAGGAGTTTCAGTACTATGTTTCAGTATGAAGGAGTCCGCTTCCAAGCTGTGTGGTGTCATCTTGCATGGTATCAGCACCCGCAGTCTACCTTGGAGCGTGTGACCATGTCCTGGGATGCTGCAGTCGAGCCTTCAAAAAAGAAGTCAGTCACCAGCCTTCGAAGTTTTGATGGAAGCTCAACCAGCTGCCTTGCAGACTCCGGGCACCACCTTGGAGAGATACCTTGTGCAGATTGGTGCACTGAATAGATAGAGGCTTTCAAGGAGTCACTTATCTTCTGCAGTCTGCTCTCCCACAGATCAGTGCAAGTGATGAGCCCCAGCCCTACAGCAGTAGCAGTGGTACAATGCCCTCTCTCAGAATATCAGCACTGGTGCCAGGAAGTCAGCTGGGCTGGATTGTCCTGGCAGTAACTGAGGTGCAGCAGTCTGCAGCTTGAGCACCCAGAAATCACCAGCCACGAGCATCTCAAGGGTCCCAACATGAGCAACAGCTTTGCTGAGGCCACTAGGGGAGCACCTCATAGGAATAGTAGAAATAAGAAATCTTGTTATAAGAAAGACACCATGGGTTGACACTTGCGTTAAGAATTATGTTTATCACCTTTATCACATTTGGCACTTTGGTTTGCAATGTGGTTTCATAGCATCTTCTGAGTCTGCGTTGTCAGTATGTCAATGATATAAAAGTTGATTTAATGGTTTCAAAGTTCTTTAATGCAGGATTAAGGGAATAGTGAAGTATTAATGCAGAGGGGCTTTGTGTAAATTTTCAGGGCAGGGGAATGAGCAGTTCACCGGAATTGCTGAGCAATTAACCCATCCCTCACATCTCTTGCTACAAGGTGTTGAGTGGCCCTCCTTCTTCAGCTGATTCCTTACCTTCATAGAATCATAGAATCATAGAAGTTTACAACATGGAAACAGGCCCTTCGGCCCAACATGTCCATGTCGCCCAGTTTATACCACTAAGCTAGTCCCAATTGCCTGCACTTGGCCCATATCCCTCTATACCCATCTTACCCATGTAACTGTCCAAATGCTTTTTAAAAGACAAAATTGTACCCGCCTCTACTACTGCCTCTGGCAGCTCGTTCCAGACACGCACCACCCTTTGAGTGAAAAAATTGCCCCTCTGGGCCCTTTTGCATCTCTCCCCTCTCACCTTAAATCTATGTCCCCTCGTTATAGACTCCCCTACCTTTGGGAAAAGATTTTGACTATCTACCTTATCTATGCCCCTCATTATTTTATAGACTTCTATAAGATCACCCCTTAACCTCCTACTCTCCAGGGAAAAAAGTCCCAGTCTATCCAACCTCTCCCTATAAGTCAAACCATCAAGTCCCGGTCGCATCCTAGTAAATCTTTTCTGCACTCTTTCCAGTTTAATAATATCCTTTCTATAATAGGGTGACCAGAACTGTACACAGTATTCCAAGTGTGGCCTAACTAATGTCTTGTACAACTTCAACAAGACATCCCAACTCCTGTATTCAATGTTCTGACCAATGAAACCAAGCATGCTGAATGCCTTCTTCAACACCCTATCCACCTGTGACTCTACTTTCAAGGAGCTATGAACCTGTACTCCTAGATCTCCTTGTTCTATAACTCTCCCCAACGCCCTACCATTAACGGAGTAGGTCCTGGCTCGATTTGATCTACCAAAATGAATCACCTCACATTTATCTAAATTAAACTCCATCTGCCATTCATCGGCCCACTGGCCCAATTTATCAAGATCCCGTTGCAATCCTAGATAACCTTCTTCACTGTCCACAATGCCACCAATCTTGGTGTCATCTGCAAACTTACTAACCATGCCTCCTAAATTCTCATCCAAATCATTAATATAAATAACAAATAACAGCGGACCCAGCACCGATCCCTGAGGCACACCGCTGGTCACAGGCCTCCAGTTTGAAAAACAACCCTCTACAACCACCCTCTGACTTCTGCCATCAATCCAATTTTGTATCCAAATGGCTACCTCACCTTGGATCCCATGAGATCTAACCTTATGTAACAACCTACCATGCGGTACCTTGTCAAAGGTTTTGCTGAAGTCCATGTAGACCACGTCTACTGCACAGCCCTCATCTATCTTCTTGGTTACCCCTTCAAAAAACTCAATCAAATTTGTGAGACATGATTTTCCTCTCACAAAACCATGCTGACTGTTCCTAATCAGTCCCTGCCTCTCCAAATGCCTGTAGATCCTGTCTCTCAGAATACCCTCTAACAACTTACCCACTACAGATGTCAGGCTCACCGGTCTGTAGTTCCCAGGCTTTTCCCTGCCGCCCTTCTTAAACAAAGGCACAACATTTGCTACCCTCCAATCTTCAGGCACCTCACCTGTAGCTGTCGATGATTCAAATATCTCTGCTAGGGGACCCACAATTTCCTCCCTAACCTCCCATAACGTCCTGGGATACATTTCATCAGGTCCCGGAGATTTATCAACCTTGATGCGCGTTAAGACTTCCAGCACCTCCCTCTCTGTAATATGTACACTCCTCAAGACATCACTATTTATTTCCCCAAGTTCCCTAACATCCATGCCTTTCTCAACCGTAAATACCGATGCGAAATAGTCATTTAGGATCTCACCCATCTCTAGTGGTTCCGCACATAGATGACCTTGTTGATCCTTAAGAGGCCCTACTCTCTCCCTAGTTACTCTTTTGCCCTTTATGTATTTGTAGAAGCTCTTTGGTTTTTCTCATCTGATAAGGACTGTTGCTGCTGAGCCCCCTCCAACGCTGAACGAACGCTCACAGGCAGCTGACTGATCAGGGGAGGGGACTCTGAGGGGCCGAATCGGAAGTTCAAGGTTAAGGGAAGCAATTGTGGGGTGGGACATAGATTGGCAGCTGTGGGCTGTAAGATTTTTGTGGTGCTAGGGGAAGCATTAATACGCCTTCTAGCCCCACAAAAGCCTTTTAAAAAGCCAACACTAACCTGTTTTAGGGGCAATCGTCATCAGTCTCTTTAAGGACTACTAGTTAGGCCAATCAGAGTACGCTCTGCCCATTGGAACAAAAGAGTGACGTCGGACTCCTACAACTGGTGGAGGACCTGGACTTAAATATTGAAATAAAGCTCCTGCCTGTTTCAGGCTGGATCACTGGCCACCCATTTTGAGGTCCACTTGAAAATCAAGACCGGCGGGCCTTGAGTGGCAAATGGGCAGGAGATTGTTTTTAATTTTTGTCTGTTGACCTCTTCAATTTTCAGCATGAATGGGGCAGTACGCAGAGAAAAATCGCACCCATTATATTTTAACAGGTGACTTTTTTGAACTATAAGGTACTTCATGCAATAACTGATAAATAGTAGATTAAAATTAAAGGGTTCAAAAGTTTTTCAATAGAAGAGTATAGCGGCAAATTGGCCGGTTATTGGCTAGTAATTGCACATAATCCACTAATGAACTATTGTCAGATAATGTCAGCTCTAACTCTCAGTCCAATCATGCTGTATAAACGTAATGCTACTCTGCAAAAGCCAAAAGCCAAGCTTAATATAACTCTCCTATTGTAGTTCTGCTATGCTATTTTAAATAGAAGGTGTTATTTCACTATAGTGCTTTATCCTCCAAGGATAAATCTGCCCTCTAAAATTTGCAAAAGGAACAAATCACTTCACAACTCGCAAGAATCCACATAACCCTGGTTTGCAGACCAATAATGCTCATGAGCTTGAACAAAATTTTGAATAGTGCCAAGGGATAGATAGCTCCATGGCTATCAGCAGTCCTCGGATATCTTGCCAAAGTGGTTATTCTTACGTGTTAACATGATGGGTTAGATTTTCTACTTACTGCCCAGGTGTAAAACTTGCATTGCGGATCAGCTGCCTGTTATAGAAGCTGCTAATTTTCACTAGATGGTTAGTCGGTGACCAAAGCTACCCTCAGAAGCAGTAACTGATGACACCAGTTTGGATTGCAGGGGCCCCTGAGGAACACTGATGCAATTAGGTTTATGATGCCACCAGCATTGTTGCTGAGCAGACCCACTGGGATTCTGAAAGGACACTTTAGGTATCTGGATATATCTGAGGGAACACTCTAGTACAGTCCTCCTAGGGTCTTTCGCATTGTTGTGGTCCATCACCAAAAGCTACACAATTTCTCCTTCCTCAAAGGACTACTGATTAATGGTTCAGAGGGGAAAGAGAAAAGTAGGCAAAGCCAGCAGGGACAACTAATACCCCACTGCAGGAAGAGGTTGTAGAGGAAATCTCTTTGCCAGCTGCAAGACATGTTCAATCAGAGCTAATATAAGATACCTTTTCCTGGCTGTTACCTGTGGCTACTGGAATAATATTCCTGCCTGCATATTCCCCCTTACCAAACACAACATTATTAATATACACAAAGTTGCCTATCAAGTTGAAGTAGAAGATCAGGTAGAAGATCTTATTGAATGGTGGAGCAGGATTGTGGGGCTGTATGGCCTACACCTGCTCCTATTTCTTATGTTCTTATATACAACTTCCATGTCTACCATTTCTGATGCAGTTTCCATGGCACTCCAAACCTAGGCAAAAAACGCTGTCTGCCCGCATAACTTCAGTCCTAATAATTTGTTGATGCTGAAATATGTGTGTACCTCTCCAATCTTACTTTCCACCATGCTGCCTTTTGGTACCTGCAAATGTATGCCCCTTCAGTCTTCATCTCTTGCTTCTCCTCGGTACAAACTCAGTGACAGAAGGTTGTGAAGTGGCTGGCTGATGCTTTATCGCAGCAACCCTTGGGAACTGAGGTGGCACTCATCTCAGGCAGCTAAGGCAGCAGAGCAACTTACAGCAGGCTGTACCTCCTGTGCTGCTGCAAGGCCTGCTGGTCCTGGCTGCTATCTCCCACATGTGTAGGCACCTCAAGAGTCTGAACATTTGGCAGCTCAGTGTTTTGCAGAACCACCAGTTATAGGGACACAAGTTGCTGTACATAGAAGATAGCTGCCTGGGCTCTTTACGGCTACAGAAACCTTAATGGTTACAGCATTGCTAGATTTCTCTCCACCCCACCCCGGGACAAGCTCCCAGTTACAGATGCAAATAAAGCTGAGAGCTGGCTCACAGTATTAAAATAAGGTTGTCCCAGGAAACTAGGACGGGCTCAAGGCAGATTCACACCAGTGGGCACAAGTGCAGTCTTGGTGCGCTTCCGGCAATAAGCCCATCATGGAGGAAGATCGAGCCCTGCAACAGTTCGATGATACTGCTCGGAGATAGAAATTGGACTTCATTGTGCCCGTTTTACGGGAGTAAAACGGTCGCAATGAGGGACAATTTTGGGGTCCAACATCCTGCACCCAAAGGACACCTGAAAGACATCTGACCCGGGACATTTTTGGACCATTACTGGTGAAGGCAGTAGCCAGGCATTCATCTATTTAAAATGGGAGAGCTACCTGTGAAAATGTGACAGGTGCCCGCAGCTCACCCAAATAATGTTAATGAGACCTAAGGCCCAAATTTGGGCTGACTTCAGGCCTGGTGGGGTGCCTGTTCCATACATAATGCCCATTGCAAGTCCAAAAATGGGCCTTGAGGAATTTTTTATACCTGGTTTTCTTGGTTTTCCTTAGCTCTTCCAAGGGTTGCAGATTTCCTGTGAGTCCTGAAACTATTCCTCAAGTAAATTGTTCTTTTGAAGTAGAATACCAAAATCCACTCTATTCTCTGACCATTTTGTAAATGGTGAGTTAAATTTTTAAAATGACTACTGAGCCACAATCAGTAGTGCAGTTTCTTCTTGTGCTCCTGATGGTGGTAGTTTTGTAATTGGTTTTAAACAGGTAACCTCACCTACAGGGCCACATTTCAGAAATCTGGCATTTGTTACCCTGATTTACTGTCCATTAATTTAAATCATTGACCATGCACTCAAATTTCTGAAAAGTGCTCCTGGCTGGTGAGGTTCCATGTCAGGAATGAAAACTCATAAAATTACTTCTTAAAACTCAAGTTACTATTTACAAAAGAGTTAAAATGTTGAATGGATTTTGGCTTTCTACTAAAAAATAGCTAATTAGTCAGACATCAAAACTTGACCAAAGTGTAAGTCTTGTTGAACAACATCTCATGTTTTCTGGTATCCAATAACTAATTGCTTCATTCAACAATTAAAGTAACACTAGTAAATTGCCCATCTTCAGTTGATAAATATAAGATTTTTATGCACAAGATGGTGACAAAGTTGGGAGAGACTTAAGAAATTTGCTCCACAGAGCCATCTAGTGGTCAGAGCCAGCAACTACATTATATCACTTAAAGCAAAGCAAAATTGAATGGGGAATGTTGACAGATAAACGTGACCAAAAATTGTGACAACATGAAGCAAAGTTTGTGGACAGGAGGCAGGTTTACTACACATGAATTTTAATAAAATATAAATTATTTTCTAAAGAACTTATTAACGTAGATAAGTGTGATGTGGTGCAATTTGGTAGGACGAGTAAGGAGTCCACATACTGCTTGGATAATAAGACTCTAAACGGATAGAGGAGCAAAGGGATCCAGGGGTACAGATACACAAATCACTAAAAGTAGCGATGCAGGTTAATAAGGCCATTAAAAAGGCAAATCACGCACTAGGGTTCATTTCTAGAGGGAGAGAATTGAAAAACAAAGAAGTTATGTTAAACTTGCATAGAACCTTGGTTGGACCACACTTGGAATATTGTGCACAGTTCTGGTCTCCATATTATAGAATGGATGTAGAGGCATTGGAAAGGGTGCAAAAAAGATTCACAAGGATGATATCAGAACTGAGAGGATATCCTTATCAGGAGAGGCTGAACAGGCTGGGGCTCTTTTCTCTAGAAAAGAGAAGGCTGAGGGGTGATCTTATAGAGGTCTTTTGAATAATGATTGGGTTTGATAGAGTAGATGTAGAGAAAATGTTTCCGCCTGTGGGGGAGTCCAAAACTAGAGGTTGTAATTATAAAATAGTCATTAATAAATCCAATAGGGAATTCAGGCAAATCTTCTTTACCCAGAGAGTGGTAAGAATGTGGAACGCGCTACCAAAGGGAGTAGTTGAGGCAAATAGCATAGATGCATTTAAGGGGAAGCTAGATAAGCATGAGAGCGGAAGAAATAGAAGGGTGTCCTGATAGGGTTAGATGAAGTAGGGACCGAGGAGGCTTGTGTGGAGCATAAACATCGGCATGGGCCAGTTGGGCTGAATGGCCTTTTTCTGTGCTGTCGTTTCGATTATAACCCGATGTAACTATCTTGTCAGAATTTTCACAGGTAGTGACTTTCTATAAATAACTAGGTGGAGATTTTGAATGGAAAAGGATCATCAGCTTCACATTTTGAACTGCAGGCGTGGTTGTATAGTTTTTATTAACCCTCTGGCAGTTCTTTTAAATATTTCTAAACTCCCGAGCCTGGAGTAATCTATTCAACTTCTGACATCAAGTGGAAAGCATTAATCTTTTGTGGTTCTTTTTTCTCCTTAGGTAAATGCAGAAACCTATTAAAACTTGATTGCACAATTGACATCTGGAGGAAGAACATCACAAAGTTTTCTACAGATCTCCCTCATAACAAGTACAGAACTTCACTTATGTCTCAGTAACTCTGAAAATTCTTCCCCACATTTGAGATAGTATAGTACTTCCAAATGAGCATAAGCTTGACTGGAAGTTGGGATAGGATTTGTAAAATGCACCAGCCTGACCTGTAGTGTGCTGATAATGTCGGTATTTTAGGGATGGGCCTAATCTTAATATTGTGAGTGAGCTTCAGGCATGGAAAATATTTGTGATTGAGTGCTTGTTAGGCAGGAAATCATGGGCAACTTAAAGGGGTGGGTCTCTTGATGTTTCCATATTTTTAAGTAAAGAAGCTGGTGTTAAAAAGCAATGGGGTGAATTTCTGCAGGGATTCTCCCGCTTGTCTACTGTAACTTCAACAGAAGAACTGCTGAAACCTCAGAAAAACTGCTTTAGTACAGTTTACGCCACTTTTCTGGGAATTAGGAACATAGGAATTGCTTGACAATAAAAGACCAAGGTCCATCCACTTCACCTTCTACCATCCTGGATAATCAGTAAAAGTATTTATCCAGTCTGCCATTTGTAAAGAAAGGAAAATTCATGTGGTGGCATGTGATACATTCCAAGTCTGGCAGTCTGGAGGACGTGTTCATCGAATGTAGTCGAGACAGTTTTCTAGAACGATTCATTATGGAACCAACCAGGAAACAGGCTATTTTAGATCTTGTATTGTGTAATGAGACAGGGTTAATTAGTAAACTAACAGTGAAGGATCCTCGGGGAAGAGTGATCATATTATGATAGAATTTCACATTGAGTTTGAGAGTGACGTACTTGAGACCGAAACTAGAGCCTTAAACTTAAATAAAGCCAATTACATAGGTATGAGGGGCGAGTTGGCTAAGGTAGATTAGGAAATTAGATTAAAAGGTATGACAGTAGGTAAGCAATGGCAAACATTTAAAGAAATATTTCAATATTCTCAATGAATATACATTCCATTGAGAAATAAAAACTCCAGGGGAAAAGTGATTCATCCATGGCTAATTAAAGAAGTTAAGGATGGTATTAGATTAAAAGAAGAGGCCTATAATGTTGCAAAGAGTAGTAAGTCTAAGGATTGGAAGAGTTTTAGAAACGAGCAAAGGATGACCAAAAAATCGATAGAGGGAGAAAATTGAATATGAAAGTAAACTAGCAAGAAATATACAAACGGATTGTAAGAGCTTCTACAAGTATGTAAAAAAGAAGAGAGTAGCAAAAGTAAATGTTGGTTTTTTAGAGGCTGAGACAGGAGAAATTATAATGGGGAATAAGGAAATGGCAGAGATGTCAAACAAATATTTTGTATCTGTCTTCACAGTAAAAGGCACAAAAAGCATACCAGAAATAATGGGGAACCAAGGGTCTAATGAGAGTGAGGAACTTAAAGTAATTAATATTAGTAGAGAAAAAGTACTGGAGAGGCTAATGGGACTAAAAGCCACTAAATTCCCTGGACCTGATGGCCTACATCCTAGGGTTCTAAAAGAGGTAGCTGCAGCGATAGTGGATGCATTGGTTTTGATCTTTCAAAATTCCCTAGATTCTAGAATGGTCCGAGCGGTTTGGAAGGTAGCAAATGTAACCCTGCTATTCAAGAAGGAGGGAGAGAGAAAAGAGGGAATACAGGCCAGTTAGCCTAACGTCAGTCGTGGGGAAAATGCTAGAATCCATTATTAAGGAAGTGGTAACAGGGCACTTAGAAAATCATAATATGATTAGGCAGAGTCAACATGGTTTTATGAAAGGGAAATCGTGTTTGACAAATTTATTAGAGTTTTTTGAGGATGTAACTAGCAGGGTAGATAAAGGGAAACCAGTGGATGTAGTATATTTGGATTTTCAAAAGGCATTTGCTAAGGTGCCACTTAAAAGTTTGTTACGCAAGAAAAGGGCGTATGGGGTTGGGGGTAATATATTAGCATGGATAGAGGATTAGTTAATGGACAGAAAACAGAGAGTAGGGATAAACGGGTTATTTTCAGGTAGGCAGGCTGCAACTAGAGGGGTGCCGCAAGGATCAGTGCTTGGGCCTCAGCTATTTACAATCTACATTAATGATTTAGATGAAGAGACCAAGTGTAATGTATCCAAGTTTGCTGACGATACAAAACTAGATGGAAAGTAAGCTTTGAGGAGGACACAAAAGGGGTGATTTTAGGAGGCAATTGCGGGTGCGTTGGGGGTTGGGGGGGGGCTCCGAAAATCACGGAAATCCCGTTCAGGTTCGGAAGCCGGCTCCAACCCGCCGACTTCCGAGTTTCCCAGAGACCCACCTATGTGCGCGCGGGCGACCCTAAAACGGAAGTCCCACGGCAATTAAAGCCGGCGGGATGACAGTTAAAGAACCAAATGTACTTCATTGAGGTACTTAAGGCACTTTACCTGTGACAGATGAAGGGATTAGAAAGATTTTTAACTTACCTGGGCGGCTTGTCCCCACTTCTGATTCACGTCTGGTGAGAGTTCTTGTGTTGAGATTGAGAGTTCTTGTATTGAGACTGAGAGCTCCTGTGTTGAGACTAAGAGTTCTTGTGTTGAGACTGAGAGCTCTTGTGTTGAGACTGAGAGCTCTTGTATTGAGACTGAGAGCTCTTGTGTTGAGATTAAGAGTTCTTGTGTTGAGACTGAGAGCTCTTGTGTTGAGACGAAGAGTTCTTGTGTTGAGACTGAGAGCTCTTGTGTTGAGACTGAGAGCTCTTGTATTGAGACTGAGAGCTCTTGTATTGAGACTGAGAGCTCTTGTGTTGAGATTAAGAGTTCTTGTGTTGAGACTGAGAGCTCTTGTGTTGAGATTAAGAGTTCTTGTGTTGAGACTGAGAGCTCTTGTGTTGAGATTAAGAGTTCTTGTGTTGAGACTGAGAGCTCTTGTGTTGAGATTAAGAGTTCTTGTGTTGAGATTAAGAGCTCTTGTGTTGAGATTAAGAGTTCTTGCGTTGAGACTGAGAGCTCTTGTGTTGAGACTGAGAGCTCTTGTATTGAGTTTGAGAGCTCTTGTGTTGAGACTGAGAGCTCTTGTATTGAGACTGAGAGCTCTTGTGTTGAGATTAAGAGCTCTTGTGTTGAGACTGAGAGCTCTTGTGTTGAGATTAAGAGTTCTTGTGTTGAGATTAAGAGTTCTTGTATTGAGACTGAGAGTTCTTGTGTTGAGATTAAGAGTTCTTGTATTGAGACTGAGAGCTCTTGTGTTGAGATTAAGAGTTCTTGTGTTGAGATTAAGAGTTCTTGTATTGAGACTGAGAGTTCTTGTGTTGAGACTAAGAGTTCTTGTGTTGAGATTAAGAGATCTTGTGTTGAGACTAAGAGCTCTTGTGTTGAGATTAAGAGTTCTTGCGTTGAGACTAAGAGCTCTTGTGTTGAGACTGAGAGCTCTTGTGTTGAGTTTGAGAGCTCTTGTGTTGAGACTGAGAGCTCTTGCATTGAGACATATTTACTGCTGGAGACGTTAAATTGGAATCAATTTCAGAATCAATGAAAGAAAGCATACCTGAAGTACCTCAACTAGGTAAATTGCCCCACTAACGATCCACCCACCGACAGTAATTGGGGACACGCCATACGCAAACTGGCTGCGCGCCCACGTTAACTCAGAAATGGGCGTGTTGGAGCCAAGTTGCGGTCGCCATTGCAAAAAACTGGAATTTTCACCTCCCACCCGACACCAACCCACCTGTTCCTGGGGTTAAAATTCCCCCTCCCCCACCCCGTGTTAACCAGCCTTACCTTTATTAGAAAGAAAACTTGAAATTTAATCTTTGTTGACAAAACAAGAAGCAGAAATGTTAATCTGAAATGTTCAGATGTGATTATTCAAAACTGCATTTAGTTATTCATCCATATTAAATATGTTTCTGATCCATCAAACCCCCCTCAGGCATCTGTGCTTCTCCAACAGGTCTGAAGCACTTCAAAGATTTTTATTGAGAACCATGCCTTGTTTATAACCATTTTCATCATACTACACCTTCCAGGCAGAAAATCCCATCAGGTAGCACTTAAGTTCGACCTGTTAGTCTGAATTACATCATCTTGCTGTTCAACCCTGTAGGATTCTTGGATGCTGTAATCACAGAAGTTCCAATCTTTCCTCTAATGTTTGAAAACTATATGGGGACAAAGGGCCCTTATATTTCTTCCCTATAGGACCTTGTATCTATTATTGTTGCATATTGCGTTCACAGAGAGGTAACCTTAATTCAATCGGATCACTGTAGAGACACAACAACGAGGCGATAAACTATCAATGTTGTACTGCCCTTCCCTCACATATTCCAAATGTTTGTTTTTAACATACAACTCAAATTCCAGTCATTCTCTCCACACCTTTTCTTGCAGCTGTTTTGTCTCTTTTCTTTCAACATCATTCCTGTTGAAACAAATAATAATATCATTATATGCAAAGACAATAAATTCATAACATCATGACAATAGTAAATGCCTCGATCAGGTATACTCAGTTTCTCCCCAAATAATTCCCAGTGCAGTAAAACTCCTTACTGCTCATTAGTGTCTACTTCTTAAACTGAAGAATTTATATTTTTTCTTCTTTCAAGTCCTGTTTCTCACTGGTATTGTACGTTGTTCCTCTGCTGTGCAAGCGAATGGATGGTTTGGTCTCAATCCTCAAGGAGCAGTTTGATTTGATTTGCTCAACAATTTTCCTTCTTTACCTATGGGCAAGTGCCTTGTCTTTGCTCTACACCAACTGAAAGAAACTGGAAAGTCACTGCGTGGAGAATCATTGGCACCACCCTGTAGAGCAGTTTGATGTTCTAATAAATTGTACCATTGGCTCACAATAACTAAGATTTTGAACATAAAACTGGAGTCCAAAGCAAATATTAAAAACAAAAACCGTAAAATTGCACTGTGTGAAGATCTGTATACAAATGCTTAAGGCATTTGTTTATTTTAAGACAAATCTGTTAAAATAGTGAACAAATGAATTGCATATGAACACGTTAGGCATTTTTATGCTAATCATTGCAGTGTAATTTCAAGGCTAAAGTAATTATTTTTCTAAAGGGCCATTACATCTGAACATGAATCATCTGAATTAGACTAAGATTTTCTTGTGACTTTTCCAAGCAATACGGTTCAACTAAGTTTAGAAAAACCTAATAAGTTTGCTTGCTCAAATTATTTGAATTCAGATTTTGTGTCCCTCGAAGAAATATCTTGCTACTCATACATAGGGCTCGATTTTCGCACCCCCAAGCGGGTGCGTTCGTGACGGGGGGGCTGCGAAAATCAGGGATTGCCGGGGCGGGTCGGGAGCCCGGCTCCAACCCGCCCACTTCCGGGTTCCCCAGTGACGCACTGACATGCGCGCGCAGCCCCTGCATGTTGGACTCCCGCTGGCAATTAAAGCCAGCGGGGTGCCACTTGAAGTAATTAACCAGGTACTTCAGGTCGTTTACAGACCTGATTGACCTGATATTTTAGGAGGGGTGGGATTTTCAAGTCAACTGGGACTGTTTCCTGTACTGGGGGAAACACTCCCAGTTGAAATGGACGTGTTGCAGCCATCATCCTGTGGCAGCTGCAATGGTCCATTTGACAGGTAGGGGGGGTAGACCCTCACTCATTGCTGGAGGCCACTCTGTCACTTTGGACAAAGTTTGGCCTCCACCACCCTCCTCCTAACAATAAAATTCACCAACTTGCACACTTACCCTAGTGTCCAGACACATTTACCTACCTTGCGGACCCCCCAAATGTACATCTTCCAGATCGGGGCCGCCGTAGCTGCAGTCATGACCTCCTCGGAGGATGAACAGCATCACCAGCCTCGCTGGCCACGCCATCCACCTCTGACACGTGGAGCCCCACAACACAGTGCTGTGACACTTCCACCTACACAGCAAGAGGGAGGGCAATGGCAGAGATAGATGTGTCGCAGAAGGCACTACCCTCACCACAGGGTCTACAGACTGAGGCTCAGCTTCCTGGACCTCTCGGAGCAGCAGTGCACACGGAGGCTCAGAGTCACTCAACATGTAGTCGTGGACATCTGCAGCCTCCTTCATGCCAAGCTGCTCCCGGCTGGCCCGAGCACCATCTTCCTACCTGTCGCTGTCAAAGTCACCTTACCCACGCGCCCAGTCGACCCCTCGCTACAAACCCGCCGCCCTCCTAATATCGGGCCCATAGTGTCAGCTTGGTACTTTTTGTTTATTCTGCACATGTGCAGTGCTGTATAGTCCTATGCTGCCCTTGTCAAAAGCCAGCATTTCTTGTTCTTGCGGGTTTCAATGACAACAGCTGAAAGGGAGTGATGGATAATGATCCTATTTTGGTGGAGGATGGATTCATGTGTTGATTTTAAGTAATTGTTTATACAGATCCAATCTATCCAATCTATTTATAGTGCTCTTGTGGTTACGCATATGATCTATCAAATCACTTACATGGTCTGGGAGTTCTGTGTTATGTGCTTCATCCATCTAGTTTCTATGGTAATCTGGGAGTCGACACTCCTCCACTGGGAGCAAAGGAAAATTGGCGGGATCCTCTAAATTTTTATTAATATATCTAATTCCTGCCATTTAATGTGAACCTACTGCCTTTCTGTATTATATTGGGTGCTCAAAATACACATTGGAGGAAGAGGTCTTTCAATTAGAGAACACTCAGGGGCTTCCGCTCCTGGAACAGCCTGCCACAAAATTCAGTTCAGTGTCCTCAATGCTGATTGCTGGGAAATATTTGGATTCCAACAGGCCTGATTCTGCTGCAATACAAGCTATCGCAACGGCATTTTCACATTTTCATTTTAGTTTTTATTTCATATTTGTGCTCCTCCAATTCTGGCCTCTTGTGCATCCCTGATTTTCAGTGCTCTATCATTAGCGGCTGTGCCTTCAGCTGCCTAGGCCCTAAGCTCTGGAATTCCCTCCCGAAACCTCTCTGCCTCTCCATCTCTCCTCCTTTAAGATGCTCCTTAAAACCTACCCCTTTGACCAAGCTTTTGGTCACCTGTCCTAATATCTCCTTATGTGGCTTAGTGTCAAGTTTTGTTTGATAACTCTCCAGTGAAGCGCCTTGGGACGTTTTACTATGTTAAAGGTGCTATATAAATGGAAGTCGTTGTTATTTGACACAAATGTTTATGATGTTCTGGGCGGATGTAATAGATGATAAAATGCCATCATGGCTTCACTGGTGGCATTTATTGCACATTCCTCTACTTACTAACTGATAGAAGAGTTCCAATGACAACTGCCCTTGTGAGATAGGGGGCTAGAAATTGGGCTGTCTAGCGCCCATTGTTTCAGTGCTACATGGTCTCCTGGAGTGCCAAGATGGTGTCTTGGCTGCGCACACACGTTTCTAGCATGACGTGCTATCTTGGTAAAGGAAGTAGCACATGCGCAAATAACGAATGCCGGCAGCATGTAAAGTAAGGAGAAAATGGATACAATCAGTGTGCAACACTGATTTAAAGTGTTAGACACCATTTTGGGACTTAACGCTCTACTCAATGCACAATCTTAACCGCGACCATCTGAACATGTCTTAGAGTGCCTGGAGGATTCCCACCAGCACTATTTAAAGGGACCATGCAGGATTTACAGGTTAGTTGCTGGATTATTGCTTCTGGCTGCCGATGCATTTGTAACTGTTTTTGGAAGTCTCCTATGCTTGAATACTAGGACAAGGGGATATAGCGTAACATTTAGACCCAGGACGTGCAGGAAACGTGAAGTTAGGAAACACTTCTACACGCAAGGGATGGGAGAAGTTTGGAACGCTCTTCTGCAAACTGCAGTTGATGCTAGCTCAATTGTGGATTTTAAATCTGAGATTGATAGATTTCTGTGAACCGAGAGTATTAAGAGATATGGGGCTGAGACGGGTATATGGAGTTAGGTCATAGACCAACCGTTATCTCATTGAATGGTGGAACAGGCTCAAGAGGCTAAATGCCACTGCCATTTGCTGCCTCCTGTTATGCGCCACCTTCTCCTGCAAGAAAGCGGGATGTGTGTCTGGGTGATGTGCCTGTCTTGTGTAAGGAATCTTACAGCACCAGGTTATAGTCCAACAGTTTTATTTGAAAATCACAAGCTTTCGGAGGCTTTCTCCTTCTTCAGGTGACGAAGGAGAAAGCCTGACGAAGGAGAAAGCCTCCGAAAGCTTGTGATTTTCAAATAAAACTGTTGGATTATAACCTGGTGTTGTAAGATTCCTTACATTTGTCCACCCCAGTCCATCACCGGCATCTCCACATCATGCCTGTCTTGGTTCAATAGCTGCCAGTGTGTGTGGCCTGTGAGTTGTGGATGGGTGGCTTGCAACAGTGGTAATGTGTAAGAGTGAGAGGAGGCATCCGATTGGCAGAGTTGAGTACGGATTGAAAGAATTTGTTGGTATGTGGGTGATGGGGATGCAGTGTGTGGAGCAGTGGATGTGGCTAGTGGTGCAGTTGGCCACATGACAGTTGACCTCACTCACCTTGACCACTCCTGTCAAAGCATTGTACTTCTTCCTGCACTGCATCCGTGTTTGTGGTGCTTTCCGTCTAGCAATGACTGTAATCCCCACTGCCTCCCACTATCTTTTGAGCATATATCTGGAGGGCCTCTTGTTCCCCACCCTCCCCCCCTGCGGATATAGGATGCCCCTCCTTCTGTCCGCTTCTTGCACCAAGGCCTCTAGTACATCAGCGGAGAATATTGGTGCACGCACTCTCACAGGCCTGGTACCAACTCAGATTGGCAGATTGGTGAGATCTGGCATACAGATTGGAGGATGTGGAATTTAGCGGTGCGCAACCTTTATTCAATGTTTTCACATAAATCATCAGTTTGTAAACATAGGGATGGGACTTGTATCTGTTTTATGTGTGCGATGTCTGATCTCCATTCAGACAGCAGACTGTTATTTTTAGCAAATAACAGCTACTGGCTACCTTTAAGAGATTTTAAAAGACAGCCTGCCTTTAAGAGATTTGGGCTCCCCCTGCTGGTGAAAAGTGTGAATGTCATTGAATGTTCATGTCAGGCCTGGTTTTTAATTCTGCTAAGTGTTTAGGCCGGACAAATACGTCGTCCTGTCTGCGACGGAAGCACCGGGCGCGGGTTAAATCGTAGATCGCGATACCTGTGCCCGGTTTTGAGGGTTGACCAATTTAACCCCCAGGGAGCAAGCTCCCCTGGCAGCAATTGTGTTGCTTTGTCATTCAGAGAAATGTCCTAGGTTAAGAACTGATGTCACGAGCACGTAAACCAGTGTCCATTGTAGACTGAAGAAACTACATATTTCCCTGTGATTTCCCACCACCTATCAGATATTAGTGGCTAAATCTTACAGGAAAATCAGATGGGAAGAGATGAGGTTTGTAGTCTCCCAAGAATGAATGAAATCATTCTATATGTGACCACCCAAATGAAATGCCAGTTGACTTTATATATAAACTGTCTGCTGAAATCAGCATTTCAAAAAAGGGAAAACTTGAAATAGTCTCATGTTGCTGGTGAATCTCAGAGACAGTTCAGAGAGAATATTCTGACAAACATTTTGGTGGGTAAGTATTTGAATGTTACTCAAACAATATTCATCTGAGCACTAAAGATAAAAAGCGTGCACATGCAATCAGATGGCTTTTTATTCATTTCTAACTGTGTCCTTTCTACCTCAAAGATACTAATTTCTCTCCTAGTCTTTTAGTTTTATTTTGCATCTCATTATTATCCAGAACCAAAGCTTGATGTCATTTCTACTTTTATTCCCAAGTTTTTTTTCATCCTCTCACTTTACATTTTACTTTGTTGGGGAAAAAAGTCAATTTGTAAATAAGTAAAATGGGAAAATGCAGTGGGTGTTGTGCTGTCCTTTCATCTCTGGGATCTGAGGTGGAAACTAACCCAAGCTGATGAAATTAATAGGGACAAATTTAGCTCCCTCCACCCAGCGGAAACAGGGTGACAGTGGAGTTAAAAAGGTGATTGTCAACCTACCAGCCTGTCCCCGCTCCACTGCCATTTTAATTTAGGCCCGCCTGAATCAGGCAGGAGCATTATTAATCTATGCAAATCGGAGTCTTATGACGTAGGACCCCAATCCAATTCACAGGGCTTACTGGGTGGACCATCCGCCCTGGATTCTCCGCTCAGCAAAACCTGATGGTCAAAAGGAAGAGGTCCCAAAAAGGTAATCATTTTTGAGGAGCCAAGAGGAGCAGCAGTGCTCCACAAGAATAATATGGGCCCCTGCCACCCTGGGGTCTCCTCCCTCTGTGTTTGCTCCCCACCCTGGACCTACCTTTCTGCCAGTCGGGTCGGGTTGGGTCAGGCCAGTTTCCGGGCCACCCAATATTTTACTGCCTGAAGCGAGTGAGTTGCAGTGGGATGCCCGTTCAGAACATGCAGCTCACCGACAGCATTTTAATGAGACCCAGTCCCTAAAATAAACTGGGCCTCCGGCCAGAGGGATCAGGCAACAATGGAGCTGTTCTATTTTAAATGGTCGCCTGTTCTGTTCCTGTCCAAAGGGGAGAGTTAAAATTCCTCCCAAGGTATTGTATTGCATTAGCAGATGGATAGAATACAAATGGCTATGTAAGGCATTAGTCAGGTCCCCCTCAAATACTGTGGACAATTCTGGCTACCTAATCATAGAAAGGATATTAGTCCCCTCCAAGAAGTATACAATCAAAAAACTAAGATGATTCCAGGTATGAGAATTCTAAGTTATGCAGAAAGATTAAAACATTTTTGTTTTCTGTGGAAAAGAGGAGACTTTGCAGTGAGTTTCAAGGTTATGAAGGGTATTGCCAAAGTTGATCCAAGCAAATTTTGCACTATGGTAAAGTTTTCAAATACCAGAGAACACAAGTTAAAATTAGAAACTTATAAGGGAACACAGATAAACATTTCTACACAAAGGATAATAGACTTGTGGAACAAGTAACCAATAAGGCTATAGAAGTCTATTCCGTTCAAGAGGCAATAGGGTGTGTTTCTTGAGAGGGCAGATTGAGGAGACATGTGATATGGTAGGCGGATGGGGTTTTGATGAATCAAAAGGGATGGGCTAGTTTGGCCAAATTACCTTTTTCTGTGACTGCTGTGGGAACTGTAAAAATTCAAACTGGTGCAGTTAGGGTTGAAAGTTGAAGCATATTGTGAAGCAACACAGAGCAATGTACTCTGCATCTAACCTATGCTGTACTGTACTTGTGGTGCGCATGTGCATGCATGTGTGTTTGAGCGTGTGCGTGTGTATGTGTGTGTGTGCATGCCAAGTGTCAGCCGTGGCTCAGTGGTAGAAGGTCGTGGGTCAGAAGGTCGTGGGTTCAAGTCCCACTCGAGAGACTTGAGCAGATAATCTAGGCTGACACTCCAGTGCAGTACTGAGGGAGTGCTGCACTGTCGGAGCTGCTATCTTTCGAATGAGATGTTAAACTGAGGCCCCTTTTGCCTTCTCATGTGGACGTAAAAGGTCCCATGGCACTATTGGAAAAAGAGCAGGTTCTCCCCGTTGTCATGGCCAATATTTATTCCTTATCCAACATCACTTACACAGACTATCTGGTCATTATTACATTGCTGCTTGTGGGACCTTGCTGTGTACAAATTGGCTGCCACATTTCCTACATTACAACAGTGGCTACACTTCAAAATGACTTCATTGGCTGTGAAGCGCTTTGGGATGTCCTGAGGTCATGAAAGGTGCTATATAAATGCAAGTTCTTTCTTTCTTTCCTGATCTGGATGTTCTCCATTCCCAATTAAAATCCATCTTCTTGAGTTTAAAAGGTTTACAAGGCTTAAAAATTATATATTAAAAACATAGATCCAAAGCTAGAGTCAAAGATGCAAAATCTTCTAAATTATTGCCAGAATATTCTAGTTGGTGGTTTTACTGCTTAACTTTCAACAACATTCAAGTTTTATGTGACGGTAATGACAAATGGCAATTTAACAATTTTCCCATTGGAAATTAGGATACGATGTGAGGGAAAATTTGCTGCTTGTCAATTGATTTTCCTATTTCTTGCATTATCATCACATTCCAGGAAAATGCAATCTTTTTCAAATGGCTCATCTTTAAATGGATCCTCGAACCTTACCCACAGCTGCACAAGACTTCAGCAAGTTGTTTAAAGTATGTGTTAATATTTTTGGTCCTACTGACATTTAGTTGTGGACCCAGACATTCTATTCATGTTTCTTAGGAAGGCCATTCAGCCCCTCAAGTCTGTTCCGCCATTCAATTAGATCATGGCTGATCTGTATCTCAACTCCATTTACCCACCTTGGTTGCATCTCCGTTATTACCCTTACCGAACAAAAATCTATTAATGAAACTTTCAATTGACCTAGCCTCAACAGGTTTTTGAGGGAGAGAAATCCACTACACTTTGTGTAAAAAAGTGCTTCCTGATATCACTCCTGAACGTCCTGGCTCTAATTTTAAGGTTATTCCCCCTTGATCTGGACTCCCACCAGAGGAAATGGTTTTTCTCTATCTACCCTGTCAAATCCTTTAATCATCTTACACACCTCAGTTAGATCACTTCTTAGTCTTCTATACTCAAGGGAATATAAGCCTAGTCTATGCAACCTATCCTCACAATTGTAAACAATTTTACAACACCAAGTTATAGTCCAACGATTTTATTTTTAATCCCACAAGCTTTCGGGGGCTTTCCCCTTCCTCAGGCGGTGTCCACACCGCCTGAGGAAGGGGAAAGCCCCCGAAAGCTTGTGGGATTAAAAATAAAATCGTTGGACTATAACTTGGTGTTGTAAAATTGTTTACAATTGTTAACCCCAGTCCATCACCGGCATTTCCACATCATGTCCTCACAATGTTACCCTTTTAGCCCCGGTATCATCCTGGTGAATCTGCACTGCACCCCCTCCAAGGCCAATATATCCTTCCTGAGGTGCGGTGCCCAGAACTGAATGCAGTACTCCAGTACTCTTCACCATTATACTTCACCAGTATATTTCATTTTCCCTCAAAATAAGGTTGAATACCACAAGCAGAGTAAATAAATATTTGAAATGAATCTTTACCGGCAGCAATACAAAATGCCTGTGGCAATTTAATGTTTTTTTGCTGGTGAGAAGCCTTTACTACCTAATCATGGTGCTTGTCTAATCCTGGTAAAACAGTAATTTCTTACCAGTGTCAATGCTTTGTAAAACTTGCTGAAATCATAATGTTTACACACACGCACAAACACACACACACACATACACACAAGTATGGTAAATTACGCTCATAAAAGATGTTTTCAAGTTGCTGTTAACTGACTACTTAAACAACGCCCTGCGTAAAACTAGTGTTGAGACATGTAAATCACTTCACTGATGTCAAAGGGGTGGGTAGATTGGTTATTCTTACTTCAGAACGCCAGTTAAACAACGTTAGTGTGAACAGGGCTTTAGAAGTGAGTGTACAGGCTTTAAAGGATTAGATGAATGAGGCATTCAATGTCACAGGAAAGAGAACTTGCTGGGGTTTTTTTGATTGATTTTATTTTATTCTGTCCAAACTTTTGAAAATAAATCAAGCCAACTTGGACAATACCTATAAGGTAGAAAATTAACTGCCCTGGAAAAGCGCACAGTAAATAAAATTGTTGTCCGCACAGACATTTTGTATTGTTCCTGCTCCCATTCCTGTATGTAGAATGCATTGATCTAACTCTATTTGCTTATATGTGTACATACTTCCACCTAAGATGAGTCAATAATTAATGCAAATAAACCCCTTACAAAGGTTTGTCATCAGGTGAGTCTGCCCTGAGGCTGTCAGTAAGTTTTTGAGTCAAATTGTGTGTTTAACAAAAGCGAGTTCTGCTTTCTGAGCCAAAAGAAATGCTTGTTTCTATCAGGCTTAAACACATCTCTGAGGAATACAAAAGCCAGGGTCTTTCTAAAATAAATTAGCCCTAGGGTAAGGCATGAAAAAGCTAATGGGATGCTACTGGTCACCATACAACCATCTGGCCTTGCTGTGTGGGAGGTCTGGTAATGGTGCCGTGGTAAATTAGCCAGCATGCGGCTTGAGGTTTCCAGTCGGCTATGACACAGGTTCCAGAACGTGCCTTATCAGTTAAATATAACGAAGTAGCTAATATTTATTTTATTATTTTGTCCACACGTTTTCAAGACTGCAGTTGCACATTCATTCATCAGTTAATAAAGGCAGGGTCAATGGAAAACATTCCTTTGCACAAGGCATGATTCCAGATCAGTTTATTTCAATATGTTGGAATCAGTCCTTACAGACCTTTGCTACAAATGGGACAATTTCTCTCACATCGAGGTGTCTGTAACTCCATTTTATTTTTTGTTTCAACAGGACTGGGAAACATAAAAAGGAATTTAGGTGTTAAAAACAAAAAAACATTTCTCAAATTCTACAACATATTAATATCAAGTGTTTATTTAAATTTTAACTAAAGTATTATTTTAAAATCTTTATCATAGCTTTCTGCAAAGATAATTTAGATAGAAGTAGTCTACTAAAATGAATTAGATTTGGGGATTATGCTGTCTGCCTTACAAATTCCCTCCCAAGACAGTGCAGACACCATCGTTGCTTAGCAACCACAGTAATGTCTTTAGAATTCAGTTTTTAAAATGAAGTACATTTATAACATGAAAAAAGACTACCTCCTTAAGGTGTGGCTAAAGACAGTGAAAGCATTACGATTTTTACATTATTCTATGTCTTTCATATTACATTAGTATAGAATCCTCAAATTCAGCCTCCAGGATTAAACCAAAAGAAGTCTTTTTTAAAGTTAACATCTAACAAAGCAGAATATGGCAAAATGCCACCTTCAAAGAAAGCAAAAGGAGTGCCCAGGAATGCAAACTTTCTCACTGAGCAGACATTACCTGCTGTTTTTTCTTTGTCAAGAGTGCCCTCTGTATAGGGCTTGAATCATTAACATGGACAGGTTTGATAATTATGAATTTTTAAAAAATAATTTATTTACTCAACATTGCTAAAACAGCACCTTGGTATTATCTACATCTGTTTACTCAAGTTTCTTTTTCAACAATTTCTGCATTTGCCCAGAGTTGCTGTAAGTGGAATAGATCAAACATCGCAGAACTTCTTAAAGGGACATCATACGCCTGTGAAGTTTCGGTGCTCTATTACTTATTTACCCGTCTCTGCTAGTTTCCTCCTGTCCCCTCCCTTTCTCAACACCCAAATATGTTGACTCGTTTTATGAAGTATGGTATCCTCACCTATCGTCTATACACATGCACTTACACCAGAGATCACTGGATAGCAATCAGGAGTAGGAGCTCAGGACAGATTTTCTCTCCCTAAACCACAGGCAGTGAGCACAATTGTAGTACCCCTGCTGTTCCAATGTTTGAAGTCAGTAACTCAGCACAAATTAGGGATCAAATTTGTGACTTTCCTGGCCTGTACAGTTCATCCTGTTTGACCATGGGGTGCATCACAGTCAAGTGAGACCAGGCTTGGCTGTACTTCCCAGACATCATGCAGCCTGTCATCACTGAATAATAGTCACTTAAGTGAGGTACTGTGGAACTGTACTCTTCAAGAATTCAAGGCGTTCATGAAAGGAGGGGCCGGGAGGGGAGAGAATTGGTGGAGAAAATACAAATAAAAATGAATAGCCATTTGTGAGGTTGCTGCCTATGCCCATGAAATTAGACCCCAACATCAGTAAACATCTTCAGCAGAGGAGGATGGGGGAAAAAGTAGAGAAATTTAGAGGGAAAACTCTCTGCGGAGCTTCTGTGTAATATAAATAGAACAAATTCACTCAGTGCTTATTGTAATGCAGGGAGTAACAGATTGATTGTAGCACATTGAGATGAACTTGTAAGCTGCAACAGTGATAGTCATAGGAAACCTACCTCTTTGGCCAAGCTTTTGGTCACTTGTCCGAATATCTCCTTATGTGGCTCGGTGTCAAATTTTGTTTGGTAATTGCTCTTGTGAAGCATCTTGGGATGTTTTACTTCATTAAAGCCCATGAAATAAAAGGGGCAGTGGCAGCATGGATGCGAAATCGGCTAAGTGACAGGAAACAAAAAGTAGTGGTGAACGCTTGTTTATCGGACTGGAGGAATGTGTACAGTGGTCTTCCCCAGGGGTCAGTACTAGGACCACTGCTTTTTTTGATATATATTAATGACTTGGACTTGGGTGTACAGAGCACAATTTCAAAATTTGCAGATGACACAAAACTTGCAAGTGTACTAAAGAGTGAGATTGGAAGGTAGCAAATTAACACCACTATTCAAGAACGGAGGGAAAGAGAAAATAGGGAACTACAGGCCGGTTAGTCTGACATTAGGGGGTGATTTTAAACCCCAAGAACGGGTGGGTTGGGGGCGGGTGGGAGTTGAAAATAGTTGTTTTTTTGGGTCACAACCACAAAACTTTTGGACTTTGCATTCCCAGTGGGAAGCCTGTACTTTTACGCGCCAACGTTAAACCCGGAAATAAAGCCGGGTTGCGGTCGCGACCCTAATTACAGTGTATATTAATGACTTAGATGACGGGATCGAGTGTAATTTATCCAACTTTGCTGACGATACAAAGCTAGGTGGAAAGTAAGCTGTGAGGAGGTCACAAAGAGTCTGCAAAGGTATATAGAAAGGTTAAGTGAGTGGGCAAGAAGATGGCAGATGGAGTATAACGTGGGGAAATGTGAAGTTATTCACTTTGGTAGGAAGAATGGAAAAACAGAATTATTTTAAATGGTGAGAAACTATTAAATGTTGGTGCTCAGAGGGATTTGGGTGTCCTTGACATGAAACGTAGAAAGTTAACATGCAGGTGTAGCAAGCAAATAGGAAGACAAATGGTATGTTGGCCTTTATTGCAAGGGGGTTGGAGTACAAGAATAAGGAAGTCTTGCTATAATTGTACAGGGCTGTGGTGAGACCTCACCTGGGGTATTGTGTACAGTTTTGGTCTCCTTGCTTAAGGAAGGATATACTTGCCTTAGAGGCAATGCAATGAAGGTTCACAGATTGATTCCTGGAATGAGAGGATTGTTCTATGATAAGAGATTGAGTAGAATGGGCCTATACTGTCTGGAGTTTAGAAGAATGAGAGGTGATCTCATTGAAACATATAAGATTCTGAGAAGGCTTGACAGGGCAGATGCTGAGAGGCTGTTTCCCCTGGCTGGAGAGTCTAGAACTAGGGAACATAGATTCACGATAAGGGGTCGGCCATTTAGGACTGAGAGGAGAAGGAATTTCTTCACTCAGAGGATTGTGAATCTTTGGAATTCTCTACCCCAGAGGGCTGTGGATGCTCAGTCGTTGAGTATATTCAAGGCTGAGATAGATAGATTTTCGGGGTCTAGGGGAATCAAGGGATATGGGGATCAGGCAGGAAAGTAGAGTTGAGATCGAAGATCAGCCATGATCTGATTGAATGGCAGAGCGGACTCGAGGGGCCATATGGCCTGTTCCTGCTCCTATTTCTTATGTGAGGAGGGTAGTAATAGATTTCAAGAGGACATAGACAGGCTGGTGGAATGGGTGGACACATGGCAGATGAAATTTAATGCAGAGAAGTGCAAATTGATACATTTTGGCAGGAAGAACAAGGAGAGGCAATATAAACTAAATGGTACAATTCTAAAGGGGGTGCAGGAACAGAGAGACCCGGGGGTATATATATGTAAATCTTTGAAGGTGACAGAACAGGTTGAGAAAGTGGTTAAAAAAGCATATGGGACCCTGGGCTTTATAAATAGAAGCATAGACTACAAAGCAAGGAAGTTATGTTGAACCTTTCTAAAACATTGGTTCGGCCGCAACTGGAGTATTGTGTCCAATTCTGGGCACTGCACTTTCGGAAGGATGTGAAGGCCTTAGAGAGGTGCAGAAAAGATTTACTAGAATGTTCCAGGGATGAGGGACTTCAGTTGCGTGGATAGACTGGAGAAGCTGGGGTTGTTCTCCTTAGAACAGAGAAGGTTAAGAGGAGATTACATAGAAGTGTTCAAAATAAGGAAGTGTTTGGATAAAGTAACTAAAGAGAAACTGTTCCCATTGGCGGAAGGGTCGAGAACCAGAGGACACAGATTTAAGGTGATTGGCAAAAGAACCAAAGGCAGCACAAGGAAAAATATTTTTACGCAGCAAGTAGTTATGATCTGGAATGCACTGCCTGAAAGGGTGGTGAAGCAGATTCAATCATGGCTTTCGAAAAGGAATTGGATAAATACTTGAAGGGGGACAATTTGCAGGGCTCCGGGGAAAGAGTGGGGAAATTGGATGAACTGGATTGCTCTTACAAAGAGCCGGCACGAGCTCGATGGGCCGAAAGACCTCCTGTGTTGTAACCATTTCTATGATTCTACGATTCTAAGTTGTTATTGTTGTTGTTTATCCGCGTTATTCAAACCCTAAGGGCTCGATTTTGGCGTCGGGTTTCCGGCGGGTTTCCAGCGGGGGGGCCCCGAAAATCCCGATATCCGGTCACGTGACCGGATCGCGACGAAATCCCGGCCACTTCCGGTTACCGCGCTGACGTGCGGGGCTGCGCGCGCAAGCCCCGCTGGTGGGAATCCCGCAGGCAATTAAAGCCAGCGGGGTTCCACTTGAGTGTACTTACCTTGCTTGTTGAGGTCAGTTAATGAGCTGAAGCAGCTGTCAAAAGAGGAAGTGTGGGATTTTAGATTCAAGGCAGTGAGTTTCACACACTGGGTGAAACAGTCTCTCTCCAACCAGGCGTGTTGCAGCCAGCAGCCTGAGGCAGGTGCCAAGGTGCACTCCACGGGGGAGAGCCCTCACCCACGCAGGAGGCCACCGCGTCACATAGGGCAACCCCTGCCCCCCACCACCCCCCGCCAAGCCAGAGGACAGACCGACACGAAACCGCAGCCCCAGTCCGAGGAACCACCCACCTACCCTGCACAACCCCTCAGACCAACACCTGCCAGATGGGTGGTGTGTGGACACCCTCGGAGGACGAACAAAATGACCAGCCCCAGCAGCCTCGCAGTCCACGCCGTCCGCCGCAGAGACGTGGAGCCCCTCAACACGGTGTTGTTGCACGCCCACCTGCACAGCAGGAGGGAGAGCTACCGCAGAGAGAGACACATCGCAGAGGGCACTACCCTCGCCACAGGGTCCACAGACCGAGGCGCAGCTTCCCGGACCTCTCCGAGCAGCAGTGCACAGGGAGGCGCAGATTCGCTCGACATGTAGTCGTGGAGATCTGCAGCCTCTTTCATGCCGAGCTGCTCCTGGCTGGCCCCAGCACCAACTGCTTACCTGTCACTGTCAAAGTCACCACTGCCCTCCACACCTTCTCCTCCGCATCCTTCCAGGGTGCAGCCGGCTACACCGCCGATGTCTCTCAGTCGTCTGCGCGGACGAGCCCTGCAAATACACCTGCACCTACTCTGCAGTAACACGATGGGTGGCATCAGTGGTGGGTCCTCATAGTGATACCCAGGAGCGGGGATTATTGGACACAGCGGACAGGATTCGCGGAGACGTGGCAGTGGTGGTGTCAATATAATGTGTGCTGTTTGTTGCTCTGAAATTCAATATAGGTAACACCCATGACAAACCCTCAGACACCCTTGTGCACCCCCTTCATGCTCACGACACGTTTGCCTTACGCTGCCTACTGCACATATGTGATGCATGCCCTGTGGCTGCAGCACAGGTGGTGGCAGGTTGAGTGAGGCTGGCCGTGAGGGAGATGCACGAGAGGGTGAGTATGGGATGGAGCAATGAGATTGTATGAGGATTGGGTCGCGTGTTAGTGGCAGGATGAGTACTGGCGAGGTGAGTAGGTGCAGGTAAGATGAGGATGGGGTTTGAGTGGGTATGAAGGGTGATGTAACAGAGTAGTGTTGGCGGTGCCGAAGGAGATGTGGGGTGGGGGCAGTGATGTGGCAGACGGAGTGTAGGGGAAAGACTTCGTGTTCTCACTGTGGCTGACCTACTGCGGTCATTGCAGCGCCTCCTGCACTGTATGCAGGTGGGCCATATGTTGGTGGCGCAGGTGAACCCCTCTGCCACCTCGAGCCAGGCCTTCTTGGTGGCAGAGGCAGGCCGCTTCCTCCCGCCCGCCGGGGGGAAGATCTGTGTCCTCCCTCTCCTTCTCACCCCATCTGATGATACCTGGGGTGAGGCATCATTAAACTGGGAGCAGCCTTCCCCCTGGGCTGCTCCATGCTGCAATTTGTTCCATTGGTTGCAGCATCTGTCAGTGGAGGACTGCCCCTTTAACTAGAGAGCCTCCAGCTGACAGATCGTACTGCGCATGCGCAGCCCGCCCGACGCGCAGGCCAGCGCCGTGGACCCCGGAGGATCAGGTAATTGATTCCTATTAGTGTGTTGCCTGCTACGATCGCGCGGGCAACCCACTAATTTCTCCGAGCGTGTTGACCACGCTCCCGAAACCCAACCCGCCGGAAACCCGCAGGCCTGCTAAAATCAGGCCCTTTGTTTCCGCCTCTTGTGGGAAAAAAGACAATTTTTCAAACGAGACTGTATGCTAAAGCAGTTTTGCATTGACATCAGAAGCAGGAAGTACTATATGCTATAATAACTTTCTATGTAGTGCACAAATGGGGATGATTTCCCTGTGCCCTATTTATAGCAAAATCTTAAATGGGTTTTTAAGGAACACATTTGTGATTTTGCTACAAATATGCATCAACGGAATCTTCCCCAATGGAATAATTGATTTCCAAAAGGAAATTATAGGCTGTTACCTATTCAACAGGTCCAGGTAGCTTAATTGTGGAATAATGGGCTGTCCTGAAGAGGAAGAACAACCCCAACACAAACCGTATCCTTTCATCTCTATAGTTTGCACCCTATGTCCTCACTTCTGATACTAATTGTGAAGACTTGAAAATTGTTGTTATTTCCAAACTTGAGGCCATCCACTCTGATATCCCTCCCTCTTTGATTGGGGGTAATATTCTGGCATGGGTGGAGGATTGGTTATCAAACAGGAAGCAGAGAGTTGGGATAAATGGTTCATTTTCGGACTGGCAACCAGTAACCAGTGGTGTTCCACAGGGGTCGGTGCTGGGTCCCCAACTCTTTACAATCTATATTAACGATTTGGAGGAGGGGACCGAGTGCAACATATCAAAATTTGCAGATGATACAAAGATGGGAGGGAAAGTAGAGAGTGAGGAGGACATAAAAAACCTGCAGGGGGATATAGACAGGCTGGGTGAGTGGGCGGAGATTTGGCAGATGCAATATAATATTGGAAAATGTGAGGTTATGCACTTTGGCAGGAAAAATCAGAGAGCAAGTTATTTTCTTAATGGCGAGAGACTGGAAAGTACTGCAGTACAAAGGGATCTGGGGGTCCTAGTGCAAGAAAATCAAAAAGTTGGTATGCAGGTGCAGCAGGTGATCAAGAAAGCCAACGGAATGTTGGCTTTTATTGCTAGGGGGATAGAATATAAAAACAAGGAGGTATTGCTGCAGTTATATAAGGTATTGGTGAGACCGCACCTGGAATACTGCATACAGTTTTGTTCTCCATACTTAAGAAAAGACATACTTGCTCTCGAGGCAGTACAAAGAAGGTTCACTCGGTTAATCCCGGGGATGAGGGGGCGGACATATGAGGAGAGGTTGAGTAGATTGGGACTCTACTCATTGGAGTTCAGAAGAATGAGAGGCGATCTTATTGAAACATATAAGATTGTGAAGGGTCTTGATCGGGTGGATGCAGTAAGGATGTTCCCAAAGATGGGTGAAACTAGAACTAGGGGGCATAATCTTAGAATAAGGGGCTGCTCTTTCAAAACTGAGATGAGGAGAAACTTCTTCACTCAGAGGGTGGTAGGTCTGTGGAATTTGCTGCCCCAGGAAGCTGTGGAAGCTACATCATTAGATAAATTTAAAACAGAAATAGACAGTTTCCTAGAAGTAAAGGGAATTAGGGGTTATGGGGAGCGGGCAGGAAATTGGACATGAAGCTGAGTTCGGATCGGTCAATGCCCTGTGGGTGGCGGAGAGGGCCCAGGGGCTATGTGGCCGGGTCCTGCTCCGACTTCTTGTGTTCTTTAGATTTGTGGTTGGGATCAGATCAGCCATGATCTCATTGAATGGCGGAGCAGGCTCGAGGGGCCGATTGGCCTACTCCTGCTCCAATTTCTTATGTTCTTATGTTCTTATGTTCTCTTTCATTCCCTCCTTGCCCTGCCCTTCATTGTTCCTTACTTCTCTCCCATTTCCCCCAGCCCACATAAAACTTATCTCCTCCATGAATCCCACTACCTGCTCCGTCTAACCAGTTCCAACCCAACTGCTGATTGTCCAACTTCCTCTTCTGGGTCCAATACTTTTCAACATTGTCAGCCTCTGTCTATCTCCTGGCAATATTTTCACCCTTTCAAAATTATTGTTATCAACTCCTTCAATGTCTATCCTCAATCCATCGATGTTCTTAAATTACTTGTTTATCGTTAATCTGCCCTTTCTATCGAAGATCTTTGGACATGTATTTGCCACCCAACAACTTGCTCACTCCTCACTATTTCCTGTTCAAATACCTCAAATTCAGCTTCCATCCTATTCTCAGCCCTGGTTAAAGAATAATAACATCGTATGTGACTCTTACCATGACTTGCTGTCCCTCCTTGTCTTCCTTGACCTCTCGGGCTACTGTTGATGACTCCATTTGCTTCCACCACATCTCGTGCACAATTTCCCTCTGTGGCACCACTTTCTCAAAGTTCCATGCCTACCTGTCCCAACAGCCATTGGTCTTAATTTTTCTCACTGATGCAATCGAAAGCATAAGTGTGGTGAGATAAGACTTTTGCCCACCCGAGGTAGTCAGCTTTGATCCAGACAAATTGTATAGGGTCAGGTCCATTAAAATACTTTTGGCAGACTCCCAGCAGTCTTACTGTCTGCACTTGAGAGCTAGCTGCTGGGGAGAAGACATGGGGATTGCCTGCTGCTGCAGGATTCCTCCATTCATTTAATTACCTGCTGTGGCTTTTTAATTTTTTTCCATGAATTATTTATTGCTAAGCAACACCTGTTGCATACAGGCATAAGTGACATTCAGTAAGGACGGGAAATGTGACATATGATGCCACGTTGTTATTACCATCTAATTTCTGGCTTCCAGTGGCCAGCAGAAATGATACTGAAAGATTGGGAGAGTCATACAAATGGGTAGCGATCGGTTGTATGAGCCCTCACCCAATTTTCTACCCCATCCAACCCAATACTACCAGAAAACGGATGCAAAATTGAGCGAAATCTGGCCTACTGTGTCATTTTTTAAAATTCATTCATGGGATGTGGGCGTTGCTGGCCAGACCAGCATTTATTGCCCATCCCTAATTGCCCTTGAGAAGGTGGTGGTGAGCCGCCTTCTTGAACCACTGCAGTCCATGTGGTGAAGGTTCTCCCACAGTGCTGTTAGGTAGGGAGTTCCAGGATTTTGACCCAGCGACGATGAAGGAACGGCGATATATTTCCAAGTCAGGATGGATCTCAAATGGCTTCTCCTTCCATATCTAAATGGTCACCTAAGGCATACCCACCATTCCATCCTTGCACACCCCCCCACCCCCCCCCCCCAATTCGGAATTTGCATGGTTCCCTTCAACAACATCACCTGAAACCACTGGCCAGCTTCCGACACTGAATGCTAGCCCCAGTACCACTACCACTGCTTTCGAGGATGTTGCTGTAATGTCCAATTAGATGTTTGACATAAGGTCCCAGATGACAGGAAATTTCCATCTCCTCAACTTTTAAAAAACTTTGGCTCCAGTCACACCAATATGCTTCTGGCTTCAACTCCATTAACCTCCCTGGCCAGCCACTTAGGCTGAATCCACTGCTGCCCAACTTAGACTTTCTGTTTGATCCTGAGCTGAGCTTTTTAGCTTGCATTTGTCCACCTCCAGAATCTCTTTACCTCTCCTTACCATTAGTGAATCCTTGAACCATACCTTCATTACTTTGAGAACTGATTTTTCAAATGTTCTCATTGCTGGCATCCTTATCTCCATCCTTCACAAAATTCTGCAGATCTAGATCTCTGCAGCCCAGATCCTCTCCTTGCACAATCCACACGCCGAGCAATTCCATCCTTGTCAAGCTCCACAGGTTCTTTAAGCCCCAGCAAATTTATTTCAAAATCCCCATCCCTGTTTTCAAATCTTTCCCAGCCTTCATTTTACCCTCAGCGATATATCCAACCATTTGTCCCAGCCCACACACTCCATTCCTCTGATTCATGCTCATTACTTCAACATCCGAGGCCAATCCTTCAATCACTATGCACCTGGCCTACGGAGTTCGCTCCCAAAATCACTTCTTCATACTTGCTCTTCTCTGTCTTCAAAAGTGTCTTAAAAACGCTCATCTTCAATAGTTCCTTCGGTCTTTCCCCACATTGCTCCTTTTTTCTGGTTGGTCCCCACCTATCCCATTGTAAAGCACTCTGAGACATTTTTTAATGTAAATTGTTGTTGTTTTGATGGATACCAGGGGTAAGTTACAAAGCAAGAATGTAATTAATGGGTTTGGGTGATGTCATAAGCCACAAAATCATAGTTCGGGTGGTTTATAAACATCACTTGAGTCCTGAGCTAAGATTACTACCTCATAATCACTCCAGGATGCATCTTATGTTTTATAATATCTATGGTTTGATAGGGAGGTGGCTTTATAAATATTTAGAATTCATTTTTTGCTGACAGTAGTTATCATATACACTGTGTAGTTATCATACGAACTGTGTCATTCATATACACTGTCGCTGTTGCATAATTTCATATATGTGAAGAATTAATGATTAACTACTGCAAGTTTATTCAGTGAGGGCAAATAAACAGTCAATGTATAATAGGGTGTCTATAAATCACAAATAGCAGTATAAAATGATCTGTAGCTGGTCCATATAACACAGACATTTATTATAATCTCTATATGAGAAACTAATTACAAGTCTCCCATAAATAAATGTTTCTTTAATTAGAATTAATAGAAAAGCACTAGCCTCAATATGATAAACCCTTAAGAAGATTTGCATTGTTTGTCTCCACAGGTTTGTAATAACAAAGTTCAACTGAAAAGCATTTCATTGAACAGTGGCAAGATTCATCATAGTATATTTACTCACAGTAGTACAAAAATATACTGAATAAAGGAACTATCAAAGAAAGATCTGAAGGTCATGTTTTGAGACATTTTGACACACTGTAAGAGAAATAACTCCAAGGCCAGTGTCTCCATTATCATGTTTCAGCATTCGAGAATATGATCTCCAGAGCCACACAGTAGTTATGAAATGCGGAAGCCAGAAATATGAGTACTGACATCCATTTGCCTTGACTTAGTGACTTCCTTTCCGTGATTTATTCCAGAGGCACACAGAGAATTTTTGTACATCCACGTGCAAAAACATGCTTGAATGAATATTTCAGTTACTACAGCTTGTAAATTAACATTGTGAGATAATATCAGATGAAATAGTATTAAAATCTTTTGTCTACTATTTTAACGGAGGCATTAACCTGAAATAGACTGGTTAATGCCTCCCTTATAATAGCGGACAACATAATTTTCAGGATTAAGTATTCTTGACTACAGCTCTGTGCAACACTACTGCAGCTGCTAAATAACATTAACATATCCCTTAAAGAGCCAAAAAAAATTGCATTTAAATTGCCCTTTCATGACCTCAGGACGTCCCAAAACACTTTACAGCCAATGACGTACTTTTGAAGTGTAGTCACTGTTGTAATGTGGAAAACTCGGCAGCCAATTTGCGCACAGCAAGGTCCCACAAACAGCAATGTGATAATGACCAAATATTCTGTCTTAGTGAGGTTAGTTGAGGAATAAATATTTGCAGGGGAGAACTCCTTTGCTCTTCTTCGAATAGGATCTTTTACATCCATCATAGAGGGCAGACAGGGCCTTGGTTTAATGTCTCATCCGAGTGAGAGCACTTCCCTCATTACTGGAGTGTCAGCCTAGATTTGTGCTTAAGTCTCTGGAGTGGGACGATGAACCCACAATCTTCTGACTCAGAGACAAGAGTGCTCCAACTGAGCCACAGCTGACAATGTATAGTACCCATTTCCAAATTGCGGTGCTGTCACGGTTCAGGATTTATTGGCCATTCTTTTCGTGGAAAGGACTTGGACATGAGCTGTGTTAGTTGTGCTTTTAGCTTGCCTAAAAGGAGTTAGCTTCCCAAGACAGCTGTGGATCGGTAGGCAGAGAAAAAGTAATTACAATGTAAGATGGGAAGTTCTCTCAGGCTCCCAAACAGTGGCCGATTCATTAGCAATATCTAGCCATTCAGGGAGACAACTGACCTTGGTGGTGACAGAGTCTTTTGATCTTTGCTCGTCTTTGAAGAAAGGTTTTTAAAAATCATAACCTGGATACCAGAAAGGAAGTCAAGTAGCAGAAAGGTTGTGAAATAGGAAATTATTCTGCCCTGGAGAAGGTACAGTGAAAGATTATTCTTTCACGTTCAGTAAGATGACCCACCAACGTGGGCAACTGCTCACTTGTTCTTTATTTTTGTGGCAGTATGCGAATAGAATTTGTACCTACTGGGATTAATTTTCACATGTCACATTGGTGACAGTCGCTTGATGCAATGGGGGTAATTTTGACTTTGAGTGATAGTATAAAACGGGCGATATCGATTCAGCCGCACGTTATATATCTATCCCGATTTTAATTCCCATTGAAGTCAATGGTATCAAACAATTGTCATCAATCTCATTGTTCTGTGTCTTTTATCTACTGTGGAATAAAGCAGCTTCCGATTCGAACCAAACTTTATCCCACCCATTGTTAACCCGGTCCACCTTTTGAGAGATTAAAGAAGTATGCATGTGTTTCATTGTTACATTCCACAGTCCCATTACTGTGCTAAAACAATTGGTATGTTGGCTTTCATTGCAAGAGGATTTGAGTACAGGAGCAAGGATGTCTTACTGCAGTTGTACAGGGCCTTGGTGAGACCACACCTGGAGTATTGTGTGCAGTTTTGCTCTCCAAGAAAGGATTTACTTGCCATGGAGGGAGTGCAGTGAAGGTTCACCAGACTGATTCCTGGGATGGCAGGACTGTTGTATGAGGAGAGATTGGGTCGACTAGGCCTGTATTCACTAGAGTTTAGAAGAATGAGAGGGATCTCATTGAAACATATAAAATTCTGACAGGGCTAGACAGACTGGATGCAGGGAGGATGTTTCCCCTGGCTGCGGGGGTCTAGAATGAGGGGTCACAGTCTCAGGATACGGGGTAGGACGTTTAGGACTGAGATGAGGAGAAATTTCTTCACTCAAAGGGTGGTGAACCTGTGGAATTCTCTACCACAGAAGGCTGTGGAGGCCAAGTCATTGAATATATTTAAGAAGGAGATAGATTTCTAGACACGAAAGGCATCAAGTGGTATGGCGAGAGAGCAGGAATATGTTATTGAGATAGAGGATCAGCCATGATCATATTGAATGGCGGAGCAGGCTCGAAGGGCCGAATGGCCTACTCCTGCTCTTATTTTCTATGTTTCTAATAGATATAGGACAGCCGAAGTCAACCACTGTAAGAAGCAGGTAAGCAGAAAATTTAAGAGAACAGCTTACACCACCGAATCCAAGTAGACATCTGCAGCAGGCTCGAATTCATTAAAGCTTCCAAAATTTATTGTGAAATTACTGTGTGGGAAATAAAGTCTGTTTTAGCTGGAACTTATTGTCAAATATTGACAGGAAGCATGAAAAAATCTACAAAAGTATTCTTTTTTAAAGTATATAAAGAATACGAATTCTATTACAGGTTCACTTGGAAATAAAGATGACCAAGCATCGAAAAGAGTCATAGTCAATGGTGTTTGCTGGAGTGGCTCCATTGACCAATGTGCAATGCTCATTAACGGCCACATGTATTACAGGTCAAGGGGAGATTTAATAAAGATGCTCAAAATTCTGGAGAGTTTTGATAGAGTAAATAAGAAGAAGCTGTTCCCATTGGCAGGAGGGTCAGTAATCAGAGGATACAGATTTATGGTAATTGGCAAAAGAACCAGAGGGGAGATGAGGAGACATTTTTTTACGCAGCGAGTTGTTATGATCTGGAATGCCACTGCCTGAAAAGGTGGTGGAAGCAGATTCAATAGTAACTTTCAAAAGGGAATTGGATAAATACTTGTAAAGGAAAAAGTTGTAGGGCTATGGGGAAAGGGAGGGGAGTGGAACTAACTGGATAGCTCTTTCAAAGAGCCAGCACAGGCATGATAGGCTGAATGGCCTCCTTCTGTGCCGTAAGATTCTATGCTATCCAATCTGCCAACCGCTTTCTTCTGTTAAAACTCTTGATTTCAAAATGTGTTGCACCATACATCACAGCAGATTTCCAGACTCTGATTTTTGGTTAAACTTTCTCATGTTTCTGGATAAATGTTATATTCTTTAAGTCTTCGCTTTACATCATCCACAAAATGCTTCCTCTATTGTCAGCTGATTGATGGGATTAAATCAAGGTGCTTCAATCTAGCCTTTCGACTAATTGGAAAATTGGATTTTGAAGAAGAAAGAATTTGCACTTAAATAGTGCCTTTCATGTCCTCAGGACATCCCCAAATGCTTCACAGCCAATGAAGTGTAGTCACTGTTATAATGTAGGAAAGTCAGTTATCAGCCAAGGATGGCAGGTTAGTTAGAATAAGAGTAAAAATAAAGTTAAAATTAAAAAAAGGCAACAAGAACAGGGAAGAAAGAAATAATTTGCACTTTTATAGTGCTGTCACATCCTCAGGATGTCCCAAAGCACATGGCAGCCATTGAATTACTTTTGAAGTGTAGTCACTGTTGTTATGTAGGCAAATGTGGCAGCCAAAGAGAGAAAAGAAAAAAGAACAACATTATGAGCCAGCTAAAGTGATATTTTATTTTTAAGTAAAATTGTGTTTATGTAATTAATTTAGAGTTATTATTACAGTAGTAAACCTTTTCCTAATAGTTGAGTAGCTTTATTATGTAATATTATTGTTTCTTACAGCATCGAAAGTGAATGAACTGGAAACAAATGGAATTGGTGGGCCTAGGACGGGAGGAGTTTCCCTGAGCCTGCTGAAAACCTAGGCCTTAATTAGACCACATTTATAGCATAAAGTATTGTTCAAAAGGCCTTTGTTAGGTCGCATTAATGGCCTACTGCAGCTGATGTACAAAGCCAGAAACAAATGATATGGTGAAAATATTTAAAATCATGGCGTCATAGGGGCTGATTTTAGGAGGCAATTGTGGGTGCGTTGGGGGTAAGGGGCTCCGAAAATCGCAGAAATCCCTTTCGGGTTCGGAAGCCGGCTCCAACTCGTCAACTTCCGAGCAATTACAGCCAGCGGGATGACAGTTAAAGAGCCAAATGTACCTCATTGAGGTCTTAAGGCAATTTACCTGTGACAGATGAAGGGATTAGAAAGATTTTTAACTTACCTGGGCGGCTTGCCCACTGCTTCTGATTCATGCCTGGTGAAATCAGGGAAAAAGAAACAAAATAAATTTAATAAAAAGCCATGGAAGGAAGTGAAAACACTAAACGAACCGACCTTTGAAACCTGCTCCGATGTCCGATGTCTCTCTCTTCATCTTCCCGATGTCCCACTGATCTTCCCCCGATGTCTTCCCGATCTTCCCACTCCCCCCGATCTTCTCCTCCCCCCCGCCCCCCCAATCTTCCCCTCTCCCCACCCTGGTCTTCCAGTCCAGTGCCGGAACTTCCATTCTCCCTCCCCCCAATCTTCCATTCTCCCCCCCCCCACCCCGGTCTTCCATTCCAGCGCCGGATGACGTTTCGCTCTCTGTTTTTCTTGCCCCCCTCCTCATGTTGCAGCTCCTGAGGGCAGCCAGCTTGTCAGTCAGGCTGGCTGCCAGGCGCAAAACCCAGAGAGGTCGTTAATCGCTATCAATCAATGTGCGATCGCGTCGGAATCAGTAAGTTTGCTTCATGCGGGTTTGCCATGTGCCCAATCACCCCCCCGCCAACCGCTGCCAACCCACCACCATGGTAAAATTGAGCCCATAGAAATTTGTGTACAGAAGGAGGACATTTAGCCCATTATGCCTGTGCCAGTGCAAGCCCTGCCACAAGAAAGTGGTTAAACAAGAAATATGTAATATTCAATGATAAAGACATTTTAGAGGGGAATTTTACCTATAACTATTAACATCCATTAGGCAAAATTGAAACCCATGGAATGAAAGGGGCAGTGGTGGCATGGATATGAAATTGGCTAAGTGACAGGAAACAGAGAGTACTGGTGAACGGTTCTTTTTCGGACTGGAGGAAGGTGGTCGTGATCTAGGACCGCTGCTTTTTCTGATATATATTAATGACTTGGACTTGGGTGTACAAGGCACAATTTCAAAATTTGCAGATGAGACAAAACTTGGAAGTGTAGTAAACAGTGAGGAGGATAGTAATAGATTTCAAGAGGACATAGACAGCATTGACTGGTGGAATGGGCAGACACATGGCAGATGAAATTTAATGCAGAGAAGTGCGAAGTGATACATTTTAGCAGGAAGAACAAGGAGAGGCAATATAAACTGAATGGTATAATTCTAAAGGGGGTGCAGGAACAAAGTGACCTGGGGTGTACATGCACAAATTTTTGAAGGTGGCAAGACAGGTTGAGAAAGTGGCTAAAAAAGCATGCAGGATCCTGGGCTTTATAAATATGTCCATAGAGTACAAAAGCAAGGAAGTTATGTTGAACCTTTATAAAACACTGGTTCGGCCACAACTGGAGTATTGAGTCCAATTCTGGGCACCACACTTCAGGAAGGATGTGAAGACCTTAGAGAGGGTGCAGAAAAGATTTACTGGAATGGTTCCAGGGATGAGGGACTTCAGTTACGTGGAAAGACTGGAGAAGTTGGGTTGTTCTCCTTAGACCAGAGAAGATTGAGAGGAGATGTGATAGAAGTGTTCAAGATCATGACAGGTTTAGATAAAGTAACTAAAGAAAAACTGTTCCCATTGGCGGAAGGGTTAAGAACCAGAGGACATAGATTTAAGATGATTGGCAAAAGAACCAAAGGCAACGTAAGGAAAAACTTTTTTACGCAGCAATTAGTTAAGATGTGGAATGCGCTACCTGAAAGGGTGGTGGAAGCAGGTTCAATCATGGCTTTCAAAAAGGAATTGGATAAATATTTGAAGGGAAACAATTTGCAGGGCTCCGGGGAAAGAGCGGGGGAATGGGATTAACTGGATTGCTCTTACAAAGAGTCGGCACAGGCTTGATAGGCCGAATGGCCTCGTTCTATGCTGTAACGATTCTATGATTTTTGGTCATTTACTCTTGGCTGAATGTGTCTTTGGGTTTACAATTGTGAGCCATTATCCGAAATACTGTACTTTCTTATAGGACCAAAATGGATCTTTTTGAATTCATTCACACTCTGCTGGGTTCTTTGATTTCCTGGATTTAAAAGATTTTTTGAAGACTGGAGATGAACAGTGTTTGCCAGGTCCTAATCCTGTGGGGTTTGTTTTAGAAGTTAAAAAGAGAACAATATCCCTTTCTTGTCCTACATGCACTTAATTTCAACAGCGCTAACAATTCCATCTATTCACAGATCATAGCAGATTGCAGCTGGGAGTGGAGTGCTGCAAAATCACTAAACCCTGATTATCCTGGAATTATTAAACTCTGGTTTGGAATGGGCGAGAGCTTTTATGACTTATACTTGCACCCTCCCCCACCCTATTCCCAAACACTCCAGCATTCACTTCCATATTTGCCATTCTTTTTCACACATCATGGCTTTGCAGTAATGGTGACAGAATTTCCTCGGTCAGGGGAGAGAGTCAAACAAATTGGTCACTATTATTTATCTGCTAATCCGTAGAAGGTTATACTACGCCTTTAGAATGAATCTTTCAAGGAAAATTAACATTCAAGCTTTATTCCAGGGATGTCTTAAGTTAAGAAGATATCATTTTTGACAGTTTGATCTACAGGTTTAGCTGCACTTTGAAAAAGGACAGTATGTTTTAAGAAACAAAACCCATGCATCACTTATTTTGGAAACATCTTACTTATTTATATAAGTTTACCTATTCATCTAAATCTCAGTCAGCAAAGGTTACTGCAAATACCTGGGCTTCATCTTTTATGACTCTATGTGTTCCAAAAACTTATTTCATAAAAGGTTTCTCTGCATGATAAAGATGGCTTTTTAAAATGTGTGCAAGGCGACATATGATATTCTAAAGTACAATAATCCCATGGATTATTCCCTGACTACTGTGAAACCAGAAGGCCACCCATAAACAATGAGTTTCAGATGCTAAATGCCCCACTGCACCAGCGAGTAGCACATCCTTTAAGTAACTGTCTGACACATGAACAAGTATTGTGAGAAATGCGGTAAATCCCAGGTGATTAAAGCATTCAGCAACTATTCTGTAGCACAATTAACCAACTTCTAGTCTTACTAACTGAAGGGGGCTGTGTTTCTTTCAACTGAATGAACTTCACTTCACAAAAACAACCCTGGCATATATTTTTTTTAAAAGGGCTTGGTGTTATAGTCAGTTAGAACACAGTCCTCTTATCTTCTGTTTGCATCCAGTCCAGACTGATGAGATAAAAGTATTGTCTGTCTCTGTGGCCTGTACAGATCCTATGTGAAATAAATTCAGGCAGATTCAATCCATTGGGTATAGTGCAAAACTACCACTAATTCAGCATTAATTAGCATTCAATTTGCAATTTCAGAGATGCCATATTGATGGCTACTCTAGGAAATTGAACTGTCAGATTGATACAACAGATGGTGCTGTTCTGAGTCTATGTTTAAGGCACATTGCTGGGCAGTGGAGGAGCTTTACCCTGCATTTAACCTCCTTTGATGCTGTTAGTGGATGATGTGGAAAATAAGTTTCATTCTCCAGCAGTGGCATCTCTCACCTTAATAGGCACCAAGTTTCCAAAACAGTCCTAAAAACTGATAATATATATGGTAGCATGCTGGGCTATGGAGTATTTCCACACACAGTAAGTTCTCAATCTTAATGAAAGCATCTGGGCAGATGCTAAGCAGAATTAACAGAAGTATGGTAGCGCCCAAAGCAGGAAAGTGTCACCTCACATTACTCTGAAGATCAACACGAGCAGGAAGACCTGGGAATAGAAACAGAAAATGATGGAAACACTCAGGAAGTCAGAAGCACCTGTAAAGAAAGGAAAATATTGGCATTTCAAACATAGCCCATCATCAGAACTGGGAATAGTTTGCCTACATGTGCTCTGGAAAGATGGAAAATAGTACATGGCCAATTTTGAGATGTAAAGTGAAGGTTAAAGAATAAAAAAATTAGAATTCAAATGCTATGTTTAAAAAGATACACAATGTAATTCTCTGGTTTATCAAAAAAATAAACTAAGTCAGTCAGAACAGATAGTTTCCTCAGCCTTTGAGTTCATCAATTATATAAAAGAACATACAATTTTTTAGAAACAGGAAAAGACCATTAGATTCAATGGGGTAGATCTTGACTTTGTGTGATCTTGAAATCAATGAACATAAAAATCGGGAGAGATGTAAAATGGGCTGTTTTACATTATCGCACAAAGCTAAGATTTACCCCAACAAACATATTCCTTTCTCAGAGATCCATCCTACCTACCTATCTTCTCACCATGTCCCTCAATCCTTTCTCTAGAAATGCACCTAATTGTTTCCTTAAACTATTTCTATTGTCTGCCTCATTGACCTTCCCTGATAATTTATTCCTTAATGCTATGACACTTTTTGTGAAAAATGTCCACCCAATATCCCTTCTTGCTTCTAACCTTCAATTTTTAAATTTTGTTCTGTTGTATTTGCACCTTTCATTATAGTGAACAATTTGCCAAGATACATTTTTGATAAAATATGTATTTGATCCATTATTGTCAAAATTAACAAAGCACTACTGCAATTTCAGGAATACACATTTTCATGCTAATCTTGAGAATGTAACTTCATTAGCGTTTGTGAAAAAATTGCTTAATCTGCTCATTTGTCATTGGAAAGGAAATAAATAGTCATTATTTAATAAACATGTTTTGCCCAGATTTAATATATTGAATAGAGTTATATATAATCAAAAGAAATCCTGTAAAAGTGAAATGAAAAATAAAATCATCCATTTCAATAGATTTGTAAATGAACATTTCATTTGTATCCTGCTTTTCTGGAAGCTACACACTGGACCCAAAACTCTTGATTTTTTGAAAACACACCATATTAACTTTAAGCTAAAGCAATCACAAACTTCTGAATTTATGATTGCTGTATGCAATCTTTGTAAAGTTACAACTTTGTGTATTTCATTACTGAATGGAAATTGGAAGAGCTGCAATTTCCTCCATTGGGAAGACTGTTGCCATCGTCTTCAGTCCCGACCACAAACTTCATACCCTTGCCTCCCCTCCCCAGCCACTGCCTCAGATTGAAGCCAACTATTCGCAACCTCTGTGTCATATTTGACCATGTGGCCCACATCCTGCTTCCTCGACCCTATTCCCAACAAACTGCTGACCACCCAACTTCCCTTCCTGGCCCCCATGTTAGCTGATATTGTTAATGGTTCTCTCTCCTCAGGTACTGTCCCCCTCCCCTTCAAATCTGCCATCATAACCCCACCTCCTCAAAAAACCCTTGACCCCTCTGTCCTTGCAAACTACTGCCCCATCTCCAGCCTCCCTTTCCTCTCCAAAGTCCTTGAATGTGTTGTCGCCTCCCAAATCCATGCCCATCTTTTCCGCAACTCCATGTTTGAATCCCTCCAATCAGGTTTCCGCCCCTGCCACAGTACTGAAACAGCCCTTACCACAGTCACAAATGACATCCTATGTGACTGTGACCATGGTAAACTATCCCTCCTCATTCTTCTCGACATGTCTGCAGCCTTTGACACCGTTGACCACACCATCCTCCTCCAATGCCTCTCCTCCGTCGTACAGCTGGGTGGGACTGCCGTTGCCTCGTTCCGTTCTTATCTATCCAGTCATAGCCAGAGAATCACCTGAAATGTCTTCTCTTCCCGCTCTTTCACTGTTAGCTCTGGAGTCCCCCAAGGATCTATCCTTGGCCCCCTCTTATTTGTCATCTACATGCTGCCCCTCGGTGACATCATCCGAAAACACATGTCAGATTCCACATGTAAACTGCGACACCCAGATCTACCTCACCACCACCTCTCTCGACCCCACAACTGTCTCTCATTTGTCACATTGCTTGTCCGACATGAGCAAAAATTTCCTCAAACTAAATATTGCGAAGACCGAAGCCATTGTCTTTGGTCCCCACTGAACAAGACCATTCGCAACCTTGAAGTCCTACTTGACCCTGAGCTTCTGACCACCTGTTCGCTCCATCACCAAGACTGCCTACTTCCACCTCCGTAACTTCACCTGTCTCCACCCCTGCCTCAGCTCATCTGCAGCTGAAATCCCCATCCATGCCTTTTGTTACCTCTAGACTTGACTATTTTAATGCTCTCCTAGCTGGCCTCCCATCTTCCACTCTCCATAAACTTGAGCTCATCCAAAACTCTGCTGCCCGTTTCCTAACTCGCACCAAGTCCAGTTCACCCATCACCCCATGCTCGCTGACCTACATTGGCTCCTGGTCCTGGAACACCTCGATTTTAAAATTCTCATCCTTGTTTTCAAATCTGTCTATGGCCTCGCCCCCACCCCCTATCTCTGTATTCTCCTCCAGCTCTACAACCCATGAGATCTCTGTGCTCCTCCAATTCTTGCTTCTTGCACATCCCCGATTTTAATCACTCCACCATTGGCAGCCATGCCTTCAGCTGCCTAGGGTCTAAGCTCTGGAATTCCCTCCCTAAACCTATCCGCCTCTCTACCTCTCTCTCCTCCTTTAGGACGCTCCTTAAAACCCACCTCTTTGACCAAGCTTTTGGTCACCTGCCCTAACATCTCTTTATGTGGCTCAGTATCAAATTTTGTTTGAAAATTGTTCCTGTGAAGCGCCTTGGGACATTTTACTTTGTTAAAGGCACTATGTAAATGCAAGTTGTTTTTGTTGTTATTATTGTTGACTCCGAGCAGAGCTTCTGACTCCATATCTTCTCCATCACAAAGACCGCCTACTTCCAATTCTGTAATATCGCAAGTCTTCACCGTGCCTCAGATCATATGCAGCCAAACTCTCATTCATGCCATTGTCACCTCCAGACTCGAATATTCCAATGTTCTCCTGGATGGCCTCCTATCCTCCACCCTCCATAAATGTCAGCTCATCCAAAACGCTGTTGCCCATATCCAAATTCACATTAAGTCCTGCTCACCCATCATCCCTGTGCTCACTGACTTACATTAGCTGACGATCCTCCTATACATCGATTTTAAAATTCTCAACCTCATGTTGAAATCCCTTCATCGCCTTGCCCCTCCATATTTCTGTAACCATCTCCACCCCTACAACACCCTGAGAACTCTTCATTCTTCCAACTCTGGCCTCTTACACATCCACTACACCCTTTACCCACAATTTCGGTCATGCCTTGTGGAACTCCCCCCTAAATCTCTATGCCTCTCCATCTCTCTCTCCTCCTTTAAGATCCTCCTTTTAACCTACCTCGTTGACCAAGCTTTTAGTCATCCGTCTTGATATCTCCTTCTCTGATTCGTGTCAATTTTAGTCTGATTACGCTTCTATGAGGGACCTTGGGACATTTTTCTATTTTAAGGCATTATATAAATGTTGTTGTTGTTGTTGAAGTCTACTAAGACTTCTGAGTCTCTTTCAGCTTCATCCACTGTTATCTCAATACCATTCATAGAGTATGCATGTCATCTATTTTTTTCTTCCTATGCATCATCATGTAGGGTCAAAGAGATCTGATGTGATGATCTAGAATTGGTACTGGATTGAAGGATTTGTAACTGATGTGAGTCAGGTGACAAAAAGAAACTGTTAAGCAGAGGAGAACACTTGTTTGATATATCGAGTTTTAATGCCCCTTCCAGCCATTACTGAATAGTCCTCCATATGATGATTCTCTTAATGCTTCATTCATGCTCTTCTGCCTCCAAAGCAGCTAGGGCCACCTTCCCAGGAAACTCCATGACCAGGCCTTTTTGGATGGCAAAATTTTGCAGGGCACAGCAATGTACAATCATACTGGATGAAGGCTCTGGAACATAATAAAGAACCACCCCCAATCTTTGAAGGCAATGAAAGCAACTCTTCAGGACCTTTATGGTTCTCCCAATGACTACTCTGTTCGAGGCATGTGTTTCATTGTAGCACTCTTCAGCTGCTGATCTTGCATCTCTTAGTGGGGTCATTATCCATGGCAATAAAGTATATGCCTTGTTCACCCACAACTAATCTGTTGGTTTGACTGTCTGCCTTGAAGAGCGTTTTACAAGCCGCTTGATTTTACTTTCCATTGACTGGTTAGATTAAAATTACCCCCATATGTTTTGTGTATCCATTATCGGAAAAAATGTCAAGAAGCAACACTATGGAGATTTTCATTTGAAAATTGTTTAAAATAATTACCGCTGTAATTCAGCAGATCACAAAACAACAAAGTTTCACATTTTTAATCTCAAGGGAGAATTGAATCTTTGAAAGTAACAGTGTGTGGTCCTGATTATGGATCAGCTTTCATTGAGAATTCATTTCAGTTGTCATGGGAAAAGCAGAGCTTTTCTTTAGAGCTTTTTAAATACACCTAGTTATAGTGTTTCTCAATGTGCATGTATTTAATTTTAGTTACATACCGCCTCCTTGATTTTCCTGTGCTGTACTGCTCACCCCGCACCACCACCCCCACCCCCTCCTATGTGCACAAGCCATGTTACTTTAGAAAAGAATATATTGATGGCAATAAAGCACCAAAAAGTGTCAACAATTCCAATCACTATTTCTGAACACCATGTCTACCTTTTGTGCTAGCTAACTTACTTGCTTAAGCTTCTCATCTACTACTCCTACCAGGTGCTCCCAGGGTGAGATGAAGTTGAGTGGTGGGTGGCTGGGATGGTCCCTTGGAGCCTTAGAGGCCTGAGGTGATTCTCATCTCAGGGAAGCAGCTGTCCTGGAGGGGATCTGAAGCTCCCTGGTGTGTAAGTATTGGGGGGGGTCTAAGGCAAGAGACTCAATGCCACTGTCTACAGAGAGAGTGACTTCTGCACCCACTCCTTGCAGCCCACTGGTGCTGGGAACAAGCTCAGTGGACCTATTGATTATTGTCATTGCAGACTGAATAGTGCCAACCATTCTTGGAGATCGTGTGCAAGTGTGGCATTTGGACTGACTCTCAAGAGATCTATTAAAGCAGCGATAGCTTCCAGGCTGGAAAACATCAATATCTCTAGAAGCTGCTGCTGGCATCTTGATGCTGCAGAAATCTCATGGGCTGTCACAGTCTCCAGGATGCTCTGCAGGTTGTGGGAAACTACCTCCAACATGTTGCTGATGTGGGTAGTAGAATCCTTCCCTTTGTCCATCATCTGAACCACATGCATGGAAAGAGTCTCCACTGCTGACACACGAGATCATTGCTCCCCTAATCATAATTCTTTTGAAGATGGGTCCCTGAGATCTGGCTCTCTATGCTCCTCAGTTAAGAGTGGTTATTTCTCCACCCTCCACAGGGAAACAACATTTTCCCTCTCTTCCACTCCCAGCTTCTTGTGCTCGCTAGTGCTCAGTGCCTAACTCAGTGAAAACCCTTCTGACTCACTGGCTACTTCCTTCCAGTGGGTGTCTTTGTGCCGGTGCTTGTGTGAGAAAGATGGCTTAATATTTGGTGAGGAAGTGGCAGCTGTCGATGCTGTGGATCCGGCAGCAGATTCTCCAGTGAAAGGGTCTGGGTGGTTATTTTCATGCCTGGCCTCTTTTAGCAAGACACCCCGTAAAAATCAAAAGGGCTTGTTTAGCTGTGTACGCAATGATATTCCCTCTTGAAGATATAGCAGTTGAGTGTAAAGGCATTGCAATACTTTAAGAAAGCACATCAAGTAGCACATAATGCTTTGATGAGAATTTTCTAGCTTTTACCACCTCATCTCCAACCTGGTCCCGAGGATCTCTCATTGCACTGGGGACAAAAATATTTCCAAAGGTCTCACAGTGTCACAAACAGTCAGAGGCAAGTCCAGTGTTTTTATTTATTGCAATTCCATTTACATAGACTGTCAAGTCAAGTATGTTAGACTTAAGTGTTCTAACATTCAATAGCTGAGTGACAAACATTGTGCAAGCCCACCAGAGAACCAGACAGCAGTACAATGCAGCTATGTTCCTGTTGTATACCCCGTAAGTACCCTGCTTCATTGGGGAAACCAAAGTTGCAATTGTCAGACCAAATCTTTCAGATCCTGGCCAGTATGGACTGCCAAGCAATCTCAGTCCAGTGCTGTCAAGGGCAAAACAAAAACAAAATGCTCTAAATACTCTTTCCCAACTCCAGTAATCCATTGTCAACGTTTCTGCACTCTTTAGGCTCAAAAGTTTCTCACCTGCCAATCGCAGTTCATCCTGGCAGCAGGTAAACCTTAAAAAACTTGTTCTAAGTTATCCTGGTGCACTGCGAGTATAACTTCCAGAATTTTGGCACACCAGTGCCACTGACCTCATTTAAATAAATGTTAATAAGCTCCATGCGGGCTCGGCGGGCAGATGTTGGGAAGGCCCGAAACATGATTGGAAATTCAGGTACATCAATTTTTGGGCGAAAAACTGATGGAAATCACATCAACCCCAATTTCCAGGCCAAAAAAATGTTGCATCCGATAAAGGCCAAAGATTGCAAGCAAATTCAGGGCCTACAAGCTTAAATTAAATGTACTTACTTTGGTGACCTTCTTGATGTCATTGGGTCGACTTAACTGCCCTCCTGGTTTGTGACACAAGCGCTTCTACAGCAGTTTTGCCTTAGTGGGCTTTTCTCCTATGTGATTCAGATATAATGATACAAATTCTGAAGTCTCTTCTTTCCACATCTGTTTTTGTGACCATTCATGAGGACTGTTAAGGCACTTGATAGGTGCCCAGCTGCTGTACTTCTCAATGGTAGTCTTTTCACCACTGACACAAGTAGAATGCAGAGTGATAATATAAAAAAGCAGAGGTCGGGAACAGAATCTCATTCGTGCTGGTCACCAGTATTTTTTTTACTAAGGAAAAAGACATTGTTGCCGCTGTCTCCAGAAGAGGAGAAATTAGCCCCAGGTGACAGCATAAAATGCAAGAAGGCAAACTCGGTTTGTAAACTGTCTGAACTCTGACATTGGATTATTGCCTTAAATTAACTTACAGGTATCTGTTACGGAATGTGGTAATTGTGCCAATTTATCATGTGTGTTCTCTAATGCAACAGCTGGGATATTAGATCTGTGTCAGTGCAGATTCAAGAAAATAAGAATTATGGGAGATTTGATTCCTGCTTTCTTAGTGGTGATTAGCAATCTTGTAGGCAGTGACATATTACTCCTGCTACTTGTACACTGGCGGCTGCTCTCCGTAATTGTGAAGTGTTATGCTAGTCCTATAGAGAAACTGCAATCATAATGCCAAGATAGACTTTTATGGTCTGTGTATTCTGTAGTATTTTTTTCTTAAACTTAATTTTGTTTGTTGTATCATTGTAGTGCCACACTCGGTCAAATGCTGCCTTAACATGAAGAAAAGAGCTGAATTCCAGAGGAATGTTGTCACTTTATGTTCTTGATGTGGCATTTGCCTTGTAACATGCTCCAACCGGTATTTAGTACACAGAAACTGCAGTATTCTCTAATTATATCGTACACAAACAAGAGACTAGAACCAAAACTGACTTTGTCACTAACCATGACACTGGGCAGCAAAGAAATGAAAATGGTAATTGGTAAATTTAGCATGGATAAAGGTAAGAAATTGCCACATTTCCATACATTATGTTATAAAGAAAGAAAGACTTGCATTCATATAGTGCCTTTCATGACCTCAGGACGTCCCAAAATGCTTTACAACCAATAAACTACTTTTTTGAAGTGTAATCATTGTTGTAATGTAGGGAACGCGTCAGCCAATTTGCACACAGTAAGTTTCCACAAACAGCAATGTGATAATGCGATTCTACAATCAACGGATCAGATCAAAGCTCTGCAGTCCTGCCACATCCAGTCATGAATGGTGGAGGACAATTAAACAACTAACGGGAGGAGGAGGCTCTGCAAACATCCCCATCCTCAATAATGACGGAGTCCAGCACATGAGTGCAAAAGACAAGGCTGAAGCGTTTGCAACCATCTTCAGCCAGAAGTGACGAGTGGATGATCCATCTCGGCCTCCTCCCGATATCCCCACCATCACAGAAACCAGTCTTCAGCCAATTCAATTCACTCCACGTGATATCAAGAAACGGCTGAGTGCACTGGATACAGCAAAGGCTATGGGCCCTGACAACATCCCAGCTGCAGTGCTGAAGACTTGTGCTCCAGAACTAGCTGCGCCTCTAGCCAAGCTGTCCCAGTATAGTTACAACACTGGCATCTACCCGACAATGTGGAAAATTGCCCAGGTATGTCCTGTCCACAAAAAGCAGGATAAATCCAATCCGGCCAATTACCACCCCATCAGTCTACTCTCAATCATCAGCAAAGTGATGGAAGGTGTCGTCAATAGTGCTATCAAGCGACACTTACTCACCAATAACCTGCTCACTGATGCTCAGTTTGGGTTCTGCCAGGACCACTCGGCTCCAGACCTCATTACAGACTTGGTCCAAACATGAAGAAAAGAGCTGAATTCCAGAGGTGAGGTGAGAGTGACTGCCCTTGACATTAAGGCAGCATTTGACCGAGTGTGGCACTAAGGAGCCCTAGTAAAATTGAAGTCAATGGGAATCAGGGGGAAAACTCTCCAGTGGCTGAAGTCATACCTAGCACAAAGGAAGATGGTAGTGGTAGTTGGAGGCCAATCATCTCAGCCCAGGGCATTGCTGCAGGAGTTCCTCAGGGCAGTGTCCTAGGCCCAATCATCTTCAGCTGCTTCATTAATGACCTTCCCTCCATCATAAGGTCAGAAATGGGAATGTTCGCTAATGATTGCACAGTGTTCAGTTCCAATCGCAACCCCTCAAATAATGAAGCAGTCCGAGCCCGCATGCAGCAAGACCTGGACAACATCCAGGCTTGGGCTGATAAGTGGCAAGTAACATTCGTGCCAGATAAGTGCCAGGCAATGACCATCTCCAACGAGAGAGAGTCTAACCACCTCCCCTTGACATTCAACGGCATTAACATCACCGAATCCCCCACCATCAACATCCTGGTGGTCACCATTGACCAGAAACTTAACTGGACCAGCGATATAAATAATGTGGCTACGAGAGCAGGTCAGAGGCTGGGTATTCTGCGGCGAGTGACTCACCTCATGACTCCCCAAAGCCTTTCCACCATCTACAAGGCACAAGTCAGGCGTGTGATGGAATACTCTCCACTTGCTTGGATGAGTGCAGCTCCAACAACACTCAAGAAGCTCGACACCATCCAGGACAAAGCAGCCCGCTTGATTGACACCCCATCCACCACCCTAAACATTCACTCCCTTCACCACCGGCGCACTGTGGCTGCAGTGTGTACCATCCACAGGATGCACTGCAGCAACTCGCCAAGACTTCTTCGACAGCTCCTTCCAAACCCGCGACCTCTATCACCTAGAAGGACAAGAGCAGCAGGCACATGGGAACAACACCACCTGCACGTTCTCCTCCAAGTCACACACCATCCCGACTTGCAAATATATCGCCTTTCCTTCATCGTCACTGGGTTAAAATCCTGGAACTCCCTTCCTAACAGCACTGTGGGAGAACCGTCACCACACAGACTGCAGCGGTTCAAGAAGGCGGCTCACCACCACCTTCTCGAGGGCAATTAGCGATGGGCAATAAATGCCGGCCTCGCCAGCGACGCCCACATCCCATGAACGAATTTTTTTTAAAATAATCTGTTTTAGTGGTGTTGGTTGAGGGATAAATGTTGGCCAGGACACCGGGGAGAATTGCCCTGCTCTTCTTCGAAATAGTGCCATGGGATCTTTTACGTCCACCTGAGAGGGCAGGCGGGGCCTTGGTTTAATGTCTCATCCAAAAGACAGCACTTTCAACAGTGCAGCAGTCCCTCAGTACTGCACTGGAGTATCAGCCTGGATTTTGTGCTCAAGTCCCTGTTGTGGGACTTGAACCCACAACCATCTGACTCAGATGCTCAGGAATGCAGGGCAAGGCAGATGAACTCAGGGCATGGATGGGTACATGGGACTGGAGTGTTATAGCTACTACTGAAACATGGCTAAGGGAGGGGCAGGACTGGCAGCTCAATGTTCCAGGGTACAGATGCTATAGGAAAGATAGAGCAAGAGGTAAGAGAGGAGGGGGAGTTGCGTTCTTGATTAGGGAGAACATCACGGCAGTAATGAGTCTATATGGGTAGAACTGAAAAATAAGAAGGGAGCGATCACTTTGATAGGATTGTACTACAGACCCCCAAATAGTCAACGGGAAATTGAGGAGCAAATATGTAAGGAGATTACAGACAGCTGCAAGAAAAATAGGGTGGTAATAGTAGGGGACTTTAACTTTCCCAACATTGACTGGGACAGCCATAGCATTAGGGGCTTGGATGGGGAGAAATTTGTTGAGTGTATTCAGGAGGAATTTCTCATTCAGTATGTGGATGGCCCGACTAGAGAGGGGGCAAAACTTGACCTCCTCTTGGGAAATAAGGAAGGGCAGGTGACAGAAGTGTTAGTGAGGGGTCACTTTGGGACCAGTGATCATAATTCCATTAGTTTTAAGATAGCTATAGAGAATGATAGGTCTGGCCCAAAAGTTAAAATTCTAAATTGGGGAAAGGCCAATTTTGATGGTATTAGACAGGAACTTTCAGAAGTTGATTGGGAGAGTCTGTTGGCAGGCAAAGGGACGTCTGGTAAGTGGGAGGCTTTCAAAAGTGTGTTAACCAGGGTTCAGGGTAAGCACATTCCTTATAAAGTGATGGGCAAGGCTGGTAGAAGTAGGGAACCTTGGATGACTCGGGAGATTGAGGCCCTAGTCAAAAAGAAGAAGGAGGCATATGACATGCATAGGCAGCTGGGATCAAGTGGATCCCTTGAAGAGTATAGAGATTACCAGAGTAGAGTTAAGAGAGAAATCAGGAGGGCAAAAAGGGGACATGAGATTGCTTTGGCAGATAAGGCAAAGGAGAATCCAAAGAGCTTCTACAAATACATAAAGGGCAAAAGAGTAACTAGGGAGAGAGTAGGGCCTCTTAAGGATCAACAAGGTCATCTATGTGCGGAACCACAAGAGATGGGTGAGATCCTAAATGAATATTTCACATCGGTATTTACGGTTGAGAAAGGCATGGATGTTAGGGAACTTGGGGAAATAAATAGTGATGTCTTGAGGAGTGTACATATTACAGAGAGGGAGGTGCTGGAAGTGTTAACGGGCATCAAGGTAGATAAATCTCCGGGACCTGATGAAATGTATCCCAGGACGTTATGGGAGGTTAGGGGGCAAATTGCGGGTCCCCTAGCAGAGATATTTGAATCATCGACAGCTACAGGTGAGGTGCCTGAAGATTGGAGGGTAGCAAATGTTGTGCCTTTGTTTAAGAAGGGCGGCAGGGAAAAGCCTGGGAACTACAGACCAGTGAGCCTGACATCTGTAGTGGGTAAGTTGTTAGAGGGTATTCTGAGAGACAGGATTACAGGCATTTGGAGAGGCAGGGACTGATTAGGAACAGTCAGCATGGTTTTGTGAGAGGAAAATCATGTCTCACGAATTTGATTGAGTTTTTTGAAGGGGTAACCAAGAAGATAGATGAGGGCTGTGCAGTGGTCGTGGTCTACATGGACTTTAGCAAAGCCTTTGACAAGGTACCGCATGGTAGGTTGTTACATAAGGTTAAATCTCACGGGATCCAAGGTGAGGTAGCCAATTGGATACAAAATTGTAAACAATTTTACAACACCAAGTTATAGTCCAGCAATTTTATTTTAAATTCACAAGCTTTCGGAGACTTCCTCCTTCCTCATTTACCTGAGGAAGGAGGAAGTCTCCGAAAGCTTGTGAATTTAAAATAAAATTGCTGGACTATAACTTGGTGTTGTAAAATTGTTTACAATTGTCAACCCCAGTCCATCACCGGCATCTCCACATCATACAAAATTGGATTGACAACAGAAAACAGAGGGTGGTTTTAGAGGGTTGTTTTTCAAACTGGAGGCCTGTGACCAGCGGTGTGCCTCAGGGATCGGTGCTGGGTCCGCTGTTATTTGTTATTTATATTAATGATTTGGATGAGAATTTAGGAGGCATGGTTAGTAAGTTTGCAGATGACACCAAGATTGGTGGCATTGTGGACAGTGAAGAAGGTTATCTAGGATTGCAACGGGATCTTGATAAATTGGGCCAGTGGGCCGATGAATGGCAGATGGAGTTTAATTTAGATAAATGTGAGGTGATGCATTTTGGTAGATCGAATCGGGCCAGGACCTACTCCGTTAATGGTAGGGCGTTGGGGAGAGTTATAGAACAAAGAGATCTAGGAGTACAGGTTCAGAGCTCCTTGAAAGTGGAGTCACAGGTGGATAGGGTGGTGAAGAAGGCATTCAGCATGCTTGGTTTCATTGGTCAGATCATTGAATACAGGAGTTGGGATGTCTTGTTGAAGTTGTACAAGACATTAGTTAGGCCACACTTGGAATACTGTGTACAGTTCTGGTCACCCTATTATAGAAAGGATATTATTAAACTGGAAAGAGTGCAGAAAAGATTTACTAGGACGCTACCGGGACTTGATGGTTTGACTTATAGGGCTGAGACTTTTTTCCCTGGAGAGTAGGAGGTTTCGGGGTGATCTTATAGAAGTCTATAAAATAATGAGGGGCATAGATAAGGTAGATCGTCAAAATCTTTTCCCAAAGGTTGGGGAGTCTATAACGAGGGGGCATAGATTTAAGGTGAGAGGGGAGAGATACAAAAGGGTCCAGAGGGGCAATTTTTTCACTCAAAGGTGGTGAGTGTCTGGAACGAGCTGCCAGAGGCAGTAGTAGAGGCGGGTACAATTTTGTCTTTTAAAAAGCATTTGGACAGTTACATGGGTAAGATGGGTATAGAGGGATATGGGCCAAGTGCAGGCAATTGGGACTAGCTTAGTGGTATAAACTGGGCGACATGGACATGTTGGGCCGAAGGGCCTGTTTCCATGTTGTAAACTTCTATGATTCTATTTATTCTAATGCATAGTAAATTTCAGAATTGAACTTGAGTTATGATCTTGCTGCTTATAATGTTATCTCAACTTCAAAATGTGTTATTGCTTTATAGCACTCTCCAGATCATGTTTGATATTACATTTATCCTTTATGTTATTATCAGGCCGGATATTGTCATGCCATTCCATTTCATTGCCACCCATTTTTCATTATACCCACAGCCTCTGGGAGTCACTTGGTTTTATTTCACATGTGCCTCTTACAACCAGCAGACAGAGGAGATTTTCATCCCATTAGCATTCAATGGATTCAAACACAAGTTCCAGAAGTGAAAGGATATTGTGCAAACCCAATGCACTGTCCACACTCAACATTTTAACTGCTAGTATTATTTCTGAGAAGTTTTCTGCTGATTCTGTTCCAGGTGAGCTCAAACATTCATGCAACCTTTGCTTTGTCCAATTATATTGTTGTTACTGAAGCATCTCCTCTTGCTTAGATATCATAAGTCTCACAGAGTACCTGCAATGAAGTGTTTGAGAAAAGCTGGTGATGCATTTGAAAAGGACCATGTTTGAAATAAAAAGCCAGCTTACAGAGTTTTTGAACAGTCAGCTCAGGCAGTTGTCTCCACTTTTGAAGAGGATTTGCTTCAATCTATTAAAAGTAAGATAAGAAGTTTGACCTCTTGCAGTCTTTTGAAGAGCTGAAGATTGTCTCAAGTGCAGGTAATTTGTAGTGTGCTGAGGTATGAATATTGCATCATATTTGCTGCCAGTGTTTTTCCAATGACCTTGCTAAAGTTTTTTTCTATAAGTGCTTTGAATTTTCCAAGTTTGCATTCAAGTGACTGGATCAAGACAGATACGTAGATTCCAATTAGTTTCAAACTACACTTCTTTTAAAGGATGGACCCCTAAAATTTGCATCCCTGTCCTTTTCTGCAGAGCTAGGACACAAGCTTGCCCTCCGAGTGAGCCATTTCCTAGACTATCCTTTCCATATCCACCTGCCCCTGCTTTCTTGTTCTCAGTGAAATGCCTAGTATAGGCCCCTTGAACTCACTATCAATATCATGCAGGGTGCTGATTTCTGTGCTGGGGTTGGGAACAATGAGAGTGAGTGACGGTTCATATTTGGGAGGGTTCTCCCTCTCAATCTGTGTGGTTGCAAGATCTGAGTTTCTAAAGGACTTAGAGAAAAAGGCAGCTGGGACAAGGGTTAACAGAAGCAGATCAGTGCCAGTGCAATGGACCACCAGGTTATCATGCTGAATGTGTGAGAGAGAAAGAGTTAAGTAGAAAAAGAAAAGGACCAGAAGATGCCCAAACATTCTGCTGTGTATGGCCCCTAGCCTGGCCATCTCCAATGCTGCATGCCCTCTCTCTGCTAATGATGTTGATGGCTGCCTCCTCCATTGATTGTAAACAATTTTACAACACCAAGTTATAGTCCAGCAATTTTATTTTAAATTCACAAGCTTTCGGAGGCTTCCTCCTTCCTCGTTCACCTGAGGAAGGAGGAAGCCTCCGAAAGCTTGTGAATTTAAAATAAAATTGCTGGACTATAACTTGGTGTTGTAAAATTGTTTACAATTGTCAACCCCAGTCCATCACCGGCATCTCCACATCATGTCCTCCATTGATGTCAGTATTTTCAGTGTAGTGGGACCTCCTCCTGTTCCTGAACTCTCCTTTTGATTGCGTGTCAGCTTATCCTGCAATATGAATGGAAATGGGTTAATATGTGCCATTTTTTCATTTGTGGCTTTTGAGTAAGAATGCTGATTATTGCCATATTATAAGTAGTTTTGTGCTTAGGTTCCAAGGTCAATAGGACCTGGATCCCATATTACTACCTAAATCCATTTTATTTAGGACCTTTACAGACAGCAGATTTTTTATCACACTGGTCTGAGCTACATTCAAATGAGAGTCCTTGAGATTAAATCTCATAAGAGTAAATTCAGTGATCCCATGACTCATAGAGGGGAGATGCATTTGAAGAGACCACAGGTCAGAGAATTGGGCTATAGTGTTCCAACCTTTGAACACAGTTCTCTGCTGAAGTATGGACTCGATCAATTTACCCTTATATGCTAACTGAATGTGCCATTTTGTCCTTGCTAATGATGTGGACCTTCCAGTTCTTGCATTATACATTAAATCAGAGGAATCAGGTTGAGTTCCCCAAGTCATATATGTAAAAAGAAAACAACAACTTGCATTTATATAGCGCCTTTAACATAGTAAATCGTCCCAAGGTGCTTCACAGGAGAGTTTTCAAACAAAATTTGATACGAGCCACATAAGGAGATGTTAGGACAAGTGACCAAAAGTTTAGTCAAAAAGCTGAGTTTTAAGGAGCGTCTTAAAGGAGGAGAGAGAGGTAGAGTGGCAGAGAGATTTAGGGAGGAAATTCCAGAGCTTAGGGCCTAACATCAGTAGTGGGGAAAATGCTGGAGTCTATTATAAAAGATGTGATAACAGAACACTTGGAGGGCATTAACAGGATTGGACAAAGTCAGAATGGGTTTATGAAAGGGAAATCATGCTTAACAAATCTACTGGAGTTTTTTGAGGATGTAACTAGTAGAATAGATAGGGGAGAACCAGTGGATGTCGTGTACTTGGATTTTCAGAAGGTTTTTGATAAGGTCCCACACAAGAGGTTAGTGTGCAAAATTAAAGCAGATGGGATTGGAGGGAATATGCTGGCATGGATTGAGAATTGGTTGACAGACAGGAAACAGAGAGTAGGAATAAACGGGTCTTTTTCCGGGTGGCAGGCAGTGACTAGTAGGGTACCGCAGTGATCAGTGCTTGGGCCCCAGCTATTCACAATATATATCAATGATTTGGATAAGGGAACTAAATGTAACATTTCCAAGTTTGCAGATGACACAAAGCTGGGGTGGAATGTGAGCTGTGAGGAAGATGCAAAGAGGCTCCAATGTGATTTAGACAAGTTGGGTGAATGGGCAAGAACATGGCAGATGCAGTATAACGTGGATAAATCTGAGGTTATCCACTTTGGTTGTAAAAACAGAAAGGCAGATTATTATCTGAATGGTGATAGATTGGGAAAAGGGGAGGTGCAACGAGACCTGGGTGTCCTTGTACACCAGTCGCCGAAAGCGAGAATTCAGGTTCAGCAAGCAGTTAGGAAGACGAATGGTATGTTGGCCTTCATTGCAAGAGGATTTAGTACAGGAGCAAGGATGTCTTACTGCAGTTATACAGGGCCTTGGTGAGACCACGTCTGGAGTATTGTGTGCAGTTTTGGTCTCCTTATCTGAGGAAGGATGTCCTTGCCATGGAGGCAACGAAGGTTTACCAGACTGATACCTGGGATGGCAGGACTGACGTATGAGGAGAGATTGGGTCGACTAGGCCTATATTCACTAGAATTTCGAAGAATGAGAGGTGATCTTATCGAAACATATAAAATTCTAACAGGACTAGACAGACTGGATGCAGGGAGGATGTTCCCGATGGCTGGTGAGTCCAGAACCACGGGTCACTGTCTCAGGATACGGGGTATGCCATTTAGAACCGAGATGAGGGGAAATTTCTTCACTCAGAGGGTGGTGAATCTGTGGAATTCTCTACCACAGAAGGCAGTGGAGGCCAAGTCATTAGATGTATTCAAGAAGGAGATAGATATATTTCTTAATGGTAAAGGGATCAAGGGATATGGGGAAAAAGCGGGAACAGGGTACTGAGTTAGACGATCAGCCATCATAATTTTGAATGGTGGAGCAGGCCCGAAGGGCCGAATGGCCTACTCTTGCTCCTATTTTCTATGTTTCTATGTTTCTATGTAAGAGGCTGATGGCATGGCCGCCAATGGTGGAGCGATTAAAAATCAGGGATGCACAAGAGGCCAGAATTAAAGGAACGCAGAGATCTCAGAGGGTTGTATGGATGGAAGAGGTTACAGAGATAATGAGGGGCAAGGCCATGGAGGGATTTGAACAAAAGGGTGAGAATTTTAAAATTGAGACATTGCTGTACCGGGAGCCAATGTAGCTCAGCAGGCACAGGGGTGAAGGATGAACGGAACTTGGTACGAGTTAGGATATGGGCAGCAGAGTTTTGGATGAGCTCAATTTTACGGAGGGTGGAAGTTGGGAAGCCGGCCAGGAGAGCATTGGAATAGTCGAGTCTGGAGATAGCAAAAGCATGGATGATGGTTTCAGCAGCAGATGGGCTGAGGCAGGGGAGGAGGTGGGCAATATTACGGAGGTGAAAGTAGGTGGTCTTGGTGATGGAGAGGATATGGGGTCAGAAGCAAAGCTCAGGGTTAAATACAATGCCGAGGTTGCGAACGATCCGGTTCAGCCTCAGACAGTGGCCAGGGAGTGGGGTGGAGTCAGTGGCTAGGAAGTGGAGTTTGTGACAGGGACTGAAGATAATGGCTTCGGTCTTCCCAATATTTAATTGGAGGAAATTTCATCTCATCTAATACTGAATGTCGGACAAGCAGCGTCACAAAATCATAGGCAGTGGGAGGGTTGAGAGAGATGGTGGTGAGGTACTGCTGGGTGTCATCAGCCTACATGTGGAATCTGACATTGTGTTTCCGGATGATTACGCCGAGGGGCAGCATATAGATGAGAAATAGGACAGCCCCTTCAGGCTATATGTGTTAAAATGCTTCTCTGTATGGCAGTAGTTCGGCAGTTTTAATGGTAGTGATCATACATTTTTGGGGCTAGAAGATAAACATGTGCCTTATCTGCTGCCATCTTGGAATTTTGGAGTTTCCACTTCATGATAATTACCACATGTTTAATGCCAGAAAGACAAAGAGCGAATTGGCACAGAACGGTGGGGAAAAACCTTATGAAATTCTCAGACTAATTCCAGCAATAATGACTCCGTGTATTAGGTCTAGTTGAAACTGGTCTCAATAACACTAGCGCCCCATAAAAATGCTCTCTGAAGTACAGCCTGTACTCTCTTTGGCCATGGATCTTGAAGATTATTTACCTAGGGGCAGCCAACAGATAAGGCTGTCTCAAACACTCTGCCAAAGGATAACTGAGATAGTATGATGCATTCACTGGAGCTGAGATGGACATTTTTGATTGTGATGTTATGGGTATTTCATGCCACTTAGGCATTCACTGAGTAGATGCCTTTTTTGTTTGTCTCAATGTCGATGAGTGAGGGTGCCTTAGAGTGCAGACAGTTCCCCCTTTCGTTCTCACTAACTGCTTTTGGGCTGAGAGATCTTCCTTCAGTAACACAGCATATGACATCACTGATTGGATCAGAGTGACTGATGCCAGTAGGGCTTTGACATGAAAGGTAACGAAAGCACCAAATCTATTTTAGTATAAAAGAATATAACAAGCACATAACTTTCACAGCAGGGTGAAGCATATCGCACTTATACTAAGCAATAATTCCTAGTGGAGTTAAGACCACATGATTCATAGCAGTAAATGCAACAGATACACATAGCTCACAGTCAAGTTAAGTGAGTTCTACACTCTCAGTTTTACTAGTTTCAAAAGGATTTGGAGCGTCATGCCCCCAACAATATTGTCTTCCTGGGGGTATAGCACTCTAAATTCTCTTAACCTCTTCAAATACATACTACAGAATTGTTTTATTTAATCTAAATCTGCAATTGAGTGTAATTTTATTTTGTGAAACGGATTTGCTGTTTGAAGATCCTTTGGGAGTGTTTTGCTTTTCTGAGTCCCTTGTTGGGCAAACAAGAGGTCTTTAACTATTTTTGAAATGTTTTTCTTACAGACACAGCTGTAATTTGACTGCAGTTCCTGGGTATGCAGCCATCTAAAACGTTAATCTTTAACACAGCGGGTAATTGACACTAACTGAATAACTAGCTGTATGAAGTCAGACATATGGATTAAAATAACTGTTAGGTGCACCACCTTGCTGTGACACATGAAACTGGCAGTGGGATACATCAACATTGTGAAAATGTGACATAATGCAGCCAGTGGAGCAAAAATGCAATGTTACCAAAAACCAAAGGATATAAAAAAACAAATATAATGCCCCAATTATCCAAAATATACTTCAAATGAAAGTCATTGACTAGAATTTTCTATTTCTGCAATCCCAGCCTGCAATTTCTGCCTATTAATTTTAATGGGTAGAAAATTACAGGCTGGGGAATGCAGGAGTAGAAAATCTCCCCGCGTTTGTATTTAAATCCAACTAATTACAACTTTGTGATCCCATGCAACCTAACCTAAAGTTCTCAATAAACAAAGATTTGAAATTGAAAAATTTATTTCAGAAATTATGAACTTTAAGATATCTAATGTACTGTTTACCCCCAACATTAATTACAAATCTTGTAATGAGTTATTCATAATTTTAAGACAGAGGGATCGTCTGCTTTACACCACTATTGGCAGCGTAAAGTCAACGTGGGGGAGGGGTGAAAACGTAGGCTGGGACTGAGGTGGCCCTTTATCTTCTTGACTTGCTTCCTAGCTATTGTCTTAGCCACATCTGCAGCTGCAGGGGTTGCCTGTTTCTGCATGCTCTCTGACACCTGTCAGAACAGTCATTGGCAATGAATTGAACATAGGGCAGACTAATTCCCCTGAAAAGGTGCGAGATTCTTCAAGATTCTGGTGGAAAAGCTGGGCCCCAGAGTTCAGATTCCCTACTCTCATCAACTATGAATGGATGCAAGTTGACACTCAGGCCAGCTGCTTCCTACTTTTGTACTACTTTCACTTACTCCTACAAAACTGTGCTCTCTGCTTCACCGAACATGTTGCCCTCAAACTCACTAGCCAAATCTCCCAGGGTGGATGTACCTGTGCTGCTGCTTGCCAGTGTCAAATTAAGTTACTGGGTGCCATGTAAGATACATGTTCAGTGGGTATCCAGTCAATTGCTTCTGCTATACCCAAGGATACAGAAAGAGAACAGTATGAGCAGCAGGTCTTTATTACAACGTTTGCCAGGCAGCTTTCACCAAAGTACTGGCATGGAGCTGCTATTTTTGTTTCTTATTCGTTCATGGGTTGTGGATGTCGCTGGCAAGGCCAGCATTTATTGCCGATTCCTAATTGCCCTTGAGAAGGTGGTGATGAGCCGCCTTCTTGAACCGCTGCAGTGCGTGTGGTGAAGGTGCTCCCACAATGTTGTTAGGTAGGGAGTTCCAGGATTTTGACCCAGCAACAATGAAGGAACGGCGATATATTTCCAAGTCAGGATTGTGTGACTTGGAGGGGAACGTGCAGGTGGTGTTGTTCCCATGTGCCTGCTGCCCTTGTCCTTCTAGGTGGTAGAGGCCGCAGATTTGGGAGGTGCTGTCAAAGAAGCCTTGGTGAGTTGCTGCAGTGCATCCTGTAGGTGCGCCGGTGGTGAAGGGTGTGAAAGTTTAGGGTTGTGCATGGGGTGCCAATCAAGCCGGTTGCTTTGTCCTGGATGGTGTCGAGCTTCTTGAGTGTTGTTGGAGCTGCACTCACCCAGGCAAGTGGAGAGTATTCCATCACACTCCTGACCATGCTTCAGCCTTGTCTTTTGCACTCACGTGCTGGAGTCCGCCATCATTGAGGATGGGGATGTGTACAGAGCATCCTCCTCCCGTTAGTTGTTTAATTGTCCACCACCATTCACGACTGGATGTGGCAGGACTGCAGAGATTTGATCTGATCCGTTGGTTGTGGAATTGCTTCGCTCTGTCTATAGCATGTTGCTTCCACTGTTTCGCATGCATGTAGTCCTGAGTTGTAGCTTCACCAGGTTGGCACCTCATTTTTAGGTACGGCTGGTGCTGCTCCTGGCATGCTCTTCTACACTCCTCATTGAACCAGAGTTGATCCCCTGGCTTATTGGTAATGGTAGAGTGAGGAATATGCCAGGCCATGAGGTTGCAGATTATGCTGGAATACAATTCTGCTGCTGCTGATGGCCCACAGCACCTCATGGATGCCCAGTTTTGAGCTGCTAGATCTGTTCTGAATCTATCCTATTTAGCACAGTGGTAGTGTTACACAACACGTTGGGTGGTATCCTTAGTGCAAGGACGGGACTTCATCTCCATGAGGACTATGTGGTGGTCACTCCTACCAATACTGTCATGGACAGATAGATTGGTGAGGACGAGGTCAAGTAAGTTTTTCCCTCACCACCTGCCGCAGGCCCAGTCTGGCAGCTATGTCCTTCAGGACCCGGCCAGTAGTGGTGCTGCCGAGCCACTATTGGTGATGGACTTTGAAGTCCCCCACCCAGAGTACATTCTGTGCCCTTGCTACCCTCAGTGCTTCCTCCAAGTGGTGTTCAACATGGAGGAGGACTGATTCATCAGCTGAGGGAAGGCAGTAGGTGGTAATTTGACCTGATGCCATGAGATTTCATGGGGTCCGGAGTCAATGTTGAGGACTCCCAGGGCCACTCCCTCCTGACTGTATATCACTGTACTACCACCACCTCTGGTCGGTCTATCCTGCCATTGGGACAGAACATACCCTGGGATGGTGATGGAAGTGTCTCGGACGTTGGCTGAAAGGTATGATTCTGTGAGTATGGCTATGTCAGGCTGTTGCTTGACTCGTCTGATGGGACAGCTCTCCCAATTTTGGCACAAGTCCCCCGATGTTAGTGAGGAGGACTTTGCAGGGCTGACTGGGCTTGTTTTGCCGTTGTCGTGTCCAGTGCCTAGTGGTCCGTCCGGTTTTATTCTTATTATGACTTTTTTAAGCAAGATTTTACAACTGTGTGGCTTGCCACGCCATTTCAGAGGGCAATTAAGAATCAACCACATTGCTGTGGGTCTGGAGTCACATATAGGCCAGACCAGGTAAGGACAGCAGGTTTCCTTCCCTAAAGGGCATTAGTGAACCAGATGGGTTTTTACAACAGTCCGGTAGTTTCATGGCCACCATTACTGATACTAGTACTTTAATTCCAGATTTTATTTAATTAATTGAATTTAAATTACTCAGCTGCCGTAGCAGGATTTGAACTCATAACTCCAGATTACTAGTCCAGTAACATAACCACTATGTTACCGTCTGGCACAAATGTTACTTGTCATTTATCAACCCAAGCCTGGATGTTGTCCAGGTCTTGCTGCATGTGGGCACAGACTGCTTCAGTATCTGAGGGGTTGCAAATGGAACTGAACACTGTGCCATCATCAGCGAACATCCCCATTTCTGACCTTATGATGGAGGGAAGGTCATTGATGAAGCAGCTGGAGATTGTTAGTCAATACAAACTTGAGTATAAAAGGTCTGACTAAATAGGATGGAGATTGAAAAAAAGGATAAGTGTTGTACATCCCTGAGATGATACCCTGCCACTTGTTTCCTTGTCTAAGTCCCAGTCCTGAGTTTGGAGAGTCTGCTGCTCAAAAGTGGAGAGAGGATGCGGTGTGGCCAGCCCTTAAAGCTGTCATCCCTTCTCATACCAAAGCAGAAACCCATGTGTCAGGGTGTTGTCCCTGTAGTATTGGGAAGACAGAAACTTACAGGTGCTGTACATGAAAGAAGTTAGCATGGGGTTGTCCTGTGCAAGCTTGCACCTTGCACTGAAGAAGGTAGCGCTGGACATGGGAGTTGCTGAGATGTACACTGTGTAGCCTAAACGGGCCACCATGGGCAACTGGAAACACAGTGAAGAAATGTCATGTGTAGGAAGGAACAATACGTACCAGTAACAGTTGCCTAAGTGTATATATATTTATATATATTTGAAATCATATGAGATAGGACAATTTGATGCTGTACCTTATCACTCCTGGTGAGGTCATTTAACTTTTTATGACATTGGACCCATGTCTCCTGAACAGTGCTGGAGGCACTGACTGAACCAGCCAACAATCTCTATACCTGACCATTTTGTTGACCTGATGGCCATTTCAGGGAAACAAGAAGTTCCTCCACATCTGTAGCAAAATCTTTACAGCCTCATCATCCAAGTGGGGTGTCTTAATCTTTCCAAGATTGTTGCCAGACATTTTTAGCTGCTCAGTGCATTTCTGTCACCACCAGTCCAAGAAGATGATTGGGCAAGCATCAAATCTCAGGAGAGGCAAGAGGCAACTCATCCACTCCAGGTTAAGCAATGTGGTTTACTAAGCAACATAGATGTGAATTCCTATCCTACATGTTCAACCTAATGAATTTACAATGAGAATTATTGGAAGTTTTGATGCTATAGTTTCTGTCACACTGAATTGGTCATACTACAGTAAAGTTACTCTGTTAAGACCCAGTGATATCAATCTGGCCCTTCTTTGAAAACCTCTGGAATCAAATTAGCAACACTGCAATAATTTCTTTCCATTTATACAATGTTGTTGTAGTACAGTGTGTAGTACTACATGCTATTACTTTGATGTGGATCAGTATATTGTACAGTACTACACTGACCTAGAATAGTCGAGTTGTGAAAGTCCAAAATGAATATCTCAAAATAAAGCTAACAAATTTAATGTCATTTTAAGATGATGTGACTATGTAGTTGCAGGATCATAAAATTTTCAACTATTTAGCGCCATTGCACTGCAGTCAATGTTATTGTGCAATTGCTGGTTAAGTGTAGACAATATTAATGCAAGCTAGATTATTTTTTCAGTAGACCTTAGAATATTTATCTTTTGACTCTACTAAAGCTTTCGTACAATGAATGTAGCACTTTGTTCTTCCCTCCATCCTCAAGTTGCAATAATTCACATCAACAGCTCACGACAGTGCATTACAATATCAGGGACTATGTTGATAGACTATCTTAGGGATTATTTTGCCTCTCCAAAATCGAATACTCATGCTCAAACTTGCATTTTACAAAACAAATATACTGACAAAAAAGTATTTTGCAACTCATGACTTTGTCAGTTGTGCTTCATATAGTCGGGTTACATGGACAACCATACAGAGTTCTCTGTATGGAAACTGAAGTATGTCCAGGTGGTTATGTATATTTGAATCATTCAGTCAATGTCTGCAAGATATAATCCATTTCACCATGGCATAGAAAGCATTGCATTTAAGCCATCCAATCTACAAAAAATTCCAGAAATCAGATTTAGACTGAGAAAAAGGCAAATGCATTTCACTATGCTGGGATTTTCTGACAGATTGCAAACATTCCATCAAAGGCATATTCCTGTCAAATAAGTGACACTTTGATTTCTGTATTGGTCTGATGGTTTAGGTACGAATCATTTGGTTGGCTTGTCATTACAAATTGGTCTTCACATCCAGAAACTGAATAATCTGCTTTATCCCCTAAAGGGGACTCTAATTCAAATACATGAAGTCTGTGGAGTCTATGTTTTACAAATCTGTGTGAGCTTTTTCACAAATGTACAACTGCCAAGGGAAGTAACTTTAAAACAGACAGCCCTAACAAGCTCATTTTTTCTCTTTTCATTTGTCACTCTTTGTCTCTAGACTATTCATTTTGACTTGCATTTATTTATTTATTTGGCAGTATTACAGACAGCTGTCAAATTCACAGTGAGCCCTCATTTACGCTGTGAAAAATGGTTCCCTTTAGCTGACCTCCTTGTGTTTCAATCTATTTAAACTAAAGCCCACATGCTGGCTTGAGTTAGTTGTACTCTTGAGATTTATATAAGAAGAGTTCTGATGAGATGACAAGACACCATACAAAATCTCAGAATCTGTCTTAACAATGTTGTGCTCGCTATACTTCACAATATTATTAAAGGAGGAATGTATACGAGGACAAATTGTACATTGCTGTAGTGCATTGCTAATGAAGTTACACTGCCAAGGAGGCTGCAACTCCATGTCTTAAATTATAATAATTGTATATCAAAAAATTATGGAAGACTTTATGATTGCCATCATGTTGGATATCCCAGTATCAATTATGTAACATTTCTGTTTCGCAAGGTTGTTTTTTACATGAGTGTGGCCACTTTTAATCCAATCACAGTGAGATCAATCATGTGTTGACTACAGTATTATCTTATTTATTCTAGCTGATTAAGATAACTAAGATGCAGTTCCTAACACAAAAATAGTTAATTTGCATAAATTAAAGATATAAGGGTAACATATACAGTTATAGAACATAAGTACAAAATGACTGTTAAAAACAAAGGGAGGAGAACAATTACTAAAAACAAATTAAATTGCCCATACAGCAATGTGCATAGCTTTGGAAACAAAATGGGGGAACTGGAGGCAATAATTCATAGTGAGGAGCCAGATGTGGTAGGGATAACCGAAGCATGGCTACATAAGGAACAGGACTGGCAGGATATAATGTATTTAGAAAAGATAGGGAAGGAAGAAAGGGGTGGGGTAGCTGTGCTAATTAGTGACAACATAATGGCAATAGAAAAAAGGGACATAAGTAATATTAAGATAGAAACAGAATCCATATGGATTGAGACAAAGGATAAGAAGGGATCAATCACGTTAATAGGCATATTCTACAGACCACCTAATAATGGAAGGGAAGTGGAGGATGAAATATGTGGACAAATCTATGAATTGAGTAAAAAACATCAAATAATAATCATGGGAGAATTCAACTACGTCCAAATAAGCTGGCAAGAAGAGGTAGGGAAAGGAGAAAAGGGCATGGAATTTTTACAGTGTGTACATGACTCCTTCCTTACCCAGTATGTGAGAAGTCGAATCACTACTGGATCTAATAATGGGAAATGAACCAGAACAGATAAGAGAAGTAAGCGTAGGGGAACATCCAGGCAATAGCAATCATAAAATAATGAGGTTTAATATAATGATTGAGAAGGACATAAGTAAGACAAAGTCCAAAGTTTGGAAAAAAGCTAATTTTCAGTGGATGGGAATGGAACTGGGGAAGGTAAACTGGAAAAAAATTTGACAGTCAAAGAAATAGAAGAGCAGTGAGTAATATTTAAAATGGTGATCAATAGAGTTCAGGAGAAATATAATCCTCTAAAAAAACAAGAACAAACTGGCCAATAATGAAACATCATGGATGAATAAAGAGATAAAGATAAAATTGAAACTAAAGAAAAAGGCATACTGTAAGTATATAGACAATAAAGGAGAGGATGACAAAAGGGAATATGAAGAATTTAGGAAAGAAGTCAAAAAACAATTAGGAAAACAAAGAGGAACTACAAGACTAAATTATCAAGGAATATAAAAAGAAATAGTAAAATATTCTACAGACACATAAATAACAAAAAAAAATCAGAATACGATTAGGGCCACTAAGGGATGCACAAGATAAACTCATAGGTAATGACAGTGAAATGGCAGAAATAATGAATAGTTACTTTGCCTCCGTATTTACCAGGGAGACTAACAAGGTGGGCAGGACGTCAGAAGAAAAGATCGAAAAAGATATTAAAACATTTAAGATGGAACGGTGGGAGATAACTGATAAACTAATCAAACCCCTGGTCCGGATGGATTGCATCCACAAATATTAAAAGAAGTTAGGGAGGAGATAGCAGAGGCATTATTACATGTATATAAAAATTCACTAGAAAAGGGAATAGTGCCAGAGGACTGGAGGACAGCTAATGTTATTCCTATATTTAAAAAGGGAGATAGAACAAGTCCAGGAAACTATAGACCAGTTAGCTTAATGTCAGTGATAGGAAAGATATTGGAATCTTTATTTAAAGATGTAATAGAAAGACATCTAGAGAACAAAAATATAATAAAGAATAGTCAGCACAGATTTCAGAAGGGGAAGTCGTGCTTGACCAACCTTATTGAATTCTTTTGAAGAAGTAACAGGAAGAGTAGATAAGGGTAAGGTAGTAGATGTAATATATTTGGATTTTCAAAAGGCCTTTTGAAAAGGTACCGCTTTGTAGATTCATGGCTAAGATCAGAGCATGTGGAGTTGGGGACAGATAGCAGAATGGATAGCAAGTTGGCTACAAAGCAGAAAACGGAGAGTAGGGGTTAAGGGTAGCTACCTTAGACTGGCAAAAGGTGGGATGTGGTGTTCCACAGGGATCGGTGCTAGAACCACTGTTGTTCACCATTTACATAAACAATTTGGACTCAGGAATTGGAAGTACAATTTCAAAATTTGCAGACGACGCCAAATTAGAGGGTATAGTTAATACTGATGATGTGGAGATGCCGGTGATGGACTGGGGTTGACAAATGTAAGGAATCTTACAACACCAGGTTATAGTCCAACTGATTTATTTGAAAATCACAAGCTTGTGATTTTCAAATAAATCAGTTGGACTATAACCTGGTGTTGTAAGATTCCTTACAATAGTTAATACTGAGGAGGACTGTGGCAAAATACAGGAAGATATTAATAAACTTGCAGAGTGGGCATGTAAGTGGCAAATGAATTTCAATGTGGTACATTTTGGTAGGAAGAATAAGGAGGCCACATATTCCTTGGAAAATAAGAGTCTAAATGGGATAGAGGAGCAAAGGGATCTAGGGGTACAGATACACAAATCACTAAAAGTAGCAATGTGGTTAATAAGGCCATAAAAAAGGCAAATCAAGCACTAGGGTTCACTTCTAGAGAGATAGAATTGAAAAGCAAAGAAGTAATGTTAAACTTGTACAGAACCTTGGTTAGACCACACTTGGAGTATTGTGCACAGTTCATATTATAGAACAGATATAGGGGCACTGGAGAGACTGCAAAACAGATTCACAAGGATGATATCAGAACTGAAAGGATATTCTTAGCAGGAAAGGCTGAACAGGCTGGGGCTCTTTTCTTTAGGAAAAAGAAGGCTGAGGAGTGACCTGATAGAGGTCTTTAAGATAATGATAGGGTTTAATAGAGATGTAGAGAAAATGTTTTCACTTGTGGGTGAGTCCAAAACTAGAGGTCTTAAATATAAAATAGTCACTAATAAATCCAATGGGGAATTCAGGAGAAATTTCTTTACCCAAAGAGTGGTAAGAATGTGTAAAGCTGAACCACAAGGAGTAGTTGAGGCAAATAGCATAGATGCATTTGAGGGGAAGCTAGATAAGCATGTGAATGAGAAAGGAATAGAAAGGTAGCTTGATAGGGTTAGATGAAGTTGGGAGGGAGGAGGTTCGTGTGGAGCATAAACACCGGCATTGACCAATTGGGCCGAATGGCCTGTTTCTATGCTGTCGTTTTGATGTAACTCAATGTAAATCACCTTGTCCATATCCATGGAAAGTATTTGAGAAAGATCATCTCGTTTAAGGAACTGATAGTTAGGAGCACACAGACAAGACAAGTGAGTACTGTGTCAAAGGTCAGGAATTGGTTTTAGCTTTAAAGACTCCTGTTAGAACATTTAAACTTATCTGTTCTTTTGCCAGGTATGCAATTTAAGAAATCAGCTGCACAAATTAAGAAAAATCACGAAACATGCCTGTACTTTAATAATTTAAATGTCAATTTACTGGCAGTGGAGATGTATGGTCTTGTGGAAATGTGTCTTAACTTACCATTCAATCATTTGCGGTATTTTGAACAAAATGTATAATGAACACTTTTGCTTCTTATACAATAAATTCAAGGCAAAAAGGGAACTGTTACTATGCTTGCGAAATAGCCATGTTGCAGGCAGTGAAATGGTGAAAATATTGCTCCATGTTACAATCTTAAATTTAATCATCCCAAATTACCCATGGACTTTTTTAATACTGTCAAAACAAATTTATTCCTTATTAAAATTATTATATTTATGGTTTTCAATACCAAATATACATTTTCAGTTGCATTTTCAGGTTTATGGCACTTCGTTATAAAATTGAGGTAGGAAAATTATTTTAAAAGTCAGATCAGATCCTGAAAAAACGTCTGGGTTGTTAAAATAAGTTGGATGGGTTAAATGACCTCGACCTTACATGCAATGATGGGTATGGTAGTGTAGTGGTTATGTTACTGGACTAATAATGCAGAGAATGTGGGGGCAACTTTAAGCCCCCCCAGGGCGGGTGGGGGAGGAAGCAGGTGGGGGGTTAAAAATAAAAATACTGGAAACCCGACCCCAGCCCACCTCCGGTTTTAACTCTCAGAAGGCAGGTCGGTAACTAAAATATTTTAAGGAGGCCATTGAAATCCCAGCAGATGAAAGGAAGCGAGAAGGGCCTGATCCATGAGGTAAGTGTCTTTATTGCACTGCTTGTTGGCCAGGAGGAGCAGGAGTGCTTCCCCCCGCCCCACCAAGCTTACCTTTTAAACACCCCACGATGGGACCCCCATGATCGGCTGACCTCCAACCCCTCCCCCGCAATGTCCAACTCCCCCACAGCCCTCCCCGTGATCGGACCCCCCTGATCCAAACCCCAAAGACCCCAATCGCTTCCCGACCTCCGCGATCCAAACACCGAAGATCTCGATTGCTCCTCGGCTGCTTTCCCTCCCAGCAGGCAGCCAACCTGTCCATCTGGCTGACAGTCGGGCGCGAAACCTTTTGAAAACATTTAAAACAGGTCCTACCGTAAAAATTGGCAGGACCTGTGGGAAACCCTAACTTCCGGGTTTCCCGTCCACAAATCCTCCCACTGCTTTCTTCCCACCTCAGAGCTCATATCCAGCCCTGTGTGTTCAAGTCCCACCATGGCCATTTGAGAATCTGAATTCTGGAAATAAAAAGCTGGTATCCATAAAAAAAAGTGACCATGAAGCTACCGGACTGTCATGAAAATGTCCTTCAGGGAAGGAAACCTGCCATCCTTACCTGGTCTGGCCTGTATGTGATTCCAGTCCCACAACAATGTGGTTGACTCTTAATTGCCTTCTGAAGTGGCCTGGCAAGCCACAAAGTTGTATCAAACTGCAACAGTGGTTCAAGAAGAAGGTCCATCACCACCTTCTCAGGGTAACTAGGGATGGGTAATAAATGATGACCTTACCAATGACACCGACATCCTGAGAATGAGAACATTTTTTAAAAATCCTTATGTCCCTGCATAAGGCAACTAATAGCTGTCACACATTTAAATAAGTAGTATGTTAGCTTAGGGATTTACTGTGTGTGTAAATTTTCTGAACAAATTTTCAAGAGTCATAGCACCAAAACTATCAGGAAGTTGTTTATATCCTGAAAATCTCCAATTACTAATCTCTTTGATGTTCAGATATGTTCTGAAAAATTTCTTCTTATTATTCAAAGTGTTTTTAATAGCCCACCTCCTTTATGATTTTTTTATATTGTCAAACTAACAAAGAAGCTTCTGCGGGACCCACACATTGAATTTGTTTCCATGCTGAATGGAAGGTGAATCTCCTTCGGTGCAGTAGCAGTCTCTGTCATTATAGACACAAAAAACTACTTTCAAAACCTTTATGCAAACCACAGTGGAATACTTCTGTAAGGCCTAGAATGTTCAATAAGATATATGCTATCCAATTTAAACAAAGAAATTCTTTATTTTCATCCTTAGATATGCCAGAATACTTCTATAGCATACAACAGGGAGAACATGCATCTTCCCCTATTTTCTCCCTGACTGGGCAGCCCCATTTCAGGTTAGGTTGACACTTGTGATCTCGTTATGCTTCCTGCCAATTTAGGATGGAGAGACCTGGACCCACTTGGCTGCCTTCAACAGCGTCCAACATGTTGATTTAAGTTTATTGATTGCAGTTGCTAGACACACAACTTTAACTGCTGCAGTTAAAGGTAGAAAGTTGCCAATTTGGTCCTGCTTTATTAGATTATATGTGAATCATGCCACCTTCCATTACTAAGGTCTATGCACTTGTACTAGACATCAATCAGACTTAGTGCTAAAGTGAGATTCCACTCAAAAAGCCAAGATTAAAGACTCATCAATAAAAAATCCACTTGTCACTTGTTGCCTTTAATATGAAACTATCGCCTTCTGACACTGGAGCAGATGGCCTAGAAATTTGTTGGCGACATGCCGGTTTTTCAGAGGCAAAACGGGCACCTAAGCATCCCATATAGTGAACGACATGCAAGCTCATTGAGCACCGAAAGTGCGCTGTCTGCCACATTGGATTGGGCTGCTCTGTAGGCATCCGAGGCGTGTGCAGAAAATATGTTAAACCCTAATTAAAATATTTAAATAAGGATCCTATGCTTGTTGTCGAATCCTTTTGTGATTTTGGTCTGCCCCAGTGCCTGACTCGCCACATGCTAAACTCGCTCAGCAACTCATGGTGCTAATAGGCAGCAAGGACTCTTCAACAGCGCTATTTAAAGGGCTCATCCGCCACATACAGGTTAGTTGTTTGTTTGTCCTTTTAGGCTGCTCCTTAACTTCTGGGCATTTTTTGGCCTGTTTACTGACTTCTAAAACTTAATTCTGACTTCTGAGAAGAAGTTTTTGCCTGTGCTGCACTGATTTCAGCTGCCTTCAGAACAGTTTGATGGCAGAGTTGGGCAGTAGAGCTGTCGTTGGGGCTGGAGGATAAGGAGGAGCAGCATAGAAGGCAGGAGAGAGCAGAAGAAGCTGGGAGAAGAAGGAGGAAAAGGGCACTGTGCAGGAGGCCATACCCACAGTGGGTCTTCAGGAGCACTTCTCCTACCTGAACTTCCCTGAGGAGCAATGTCTGAGGCACCTTCACTTCACAAAAGAGGGTATTACTGAGCTATGTCACCTGCTGCAACCACAACTCAAGCCTTGAACCAAGGCATGGACAACACTACCTGTGGCTGTCAAGGTCAACGTGGCCCTTAACTTTTCTGAAACAGGCTCGTTCCAGGCTGCAGCAGATGACATCAGCAACATATCCAAGTTTGCAGTCCGCTGCTGTATTAGGGAGATCACCGAAACTCTCTGTGCCGGGAGGAACACCTACATCTCTCCTCATGGACAGAGCAAAGCAGGACGAGAGTGCTCTAGGCTTCATCCACTATGCAGGCTTCCCCAAGGTCCAAGATGCCATGGACTGCACTCACATTGCCTTGCATGCTCCCCACCTTTATCAAGAGAAAGAGATTCCACTTCCTCATGTCCAGCTTGTCTGGTACCACAGGCAGGGCATTATGCAGGTCTGTGCCCAATTTCCTGACAGCAGTCATGATTCATTCATCCTGTACCAGTCCACTGCTGTGAGTTTGTTCCAGCCAGGTCATCAGATTACATGTTTGCTACTGGGCTACAGGGTACCCCTCCTCCTGTCCATCATCTGCACTACGGCCTCCAGAGAACCTGGGTGCCCTGTTTGGACCTCTTCCAGCCATCTTGATTTGGGCAGCTTCCCTGCTTTCTACAGCCAGAATGCAACTCCCCTTTAAGAGGTGCTGGCTGTCTTCAAGTGGCGTGAGAAACACCTGATTTACCATACCGCCCTGCCCCTCGACCTCTATCAGTCAGTGCAGTGCACAGTGCAGTCAGTGAATAGGAGAAGGAGGTCGAGTGAAATAGAGTGATGAGGTACATCGAGTTACATCGCGTCTGCAGCACAGAAACAGGCCATTTAGCCCAGCTGGTCTATGCTGGCATTTATACTCTACACGAGCCTCCTCCCTTGATACTACATCTAATCCTATCAGCATACCCTTCTATTCCTTTCACCCTCATGTGCTTATCTAGCTTCCCCTTAAATGCATCAATGCTATTTGCCTCAACTACTCCTTGTGGTAGCACGTTCCACATTCTAACCATTCTCTGGGTAAAGATGTTTCTCCTGAATTCTCTATTGGATTTATTATATATGTTATATATTATCTATTATATTTATGGCCTCTAGTTTTGGACTTCCCAACAAGTGAAAACATTTTCACTATGTTTACTCTATCAAATCCTGAGATTATCTTAAAGACCTCTATCAGGTCACCCCTCGGCTACATGTCTGAATAATGTTAATGAGGTCCAACCCTGCAGCGGGCGTGATTGAATTTCTAGGCCGATGTCTTCTGAAATTAATTATCTCTTTTACTGGGACATTTTTTTCATTAGAACAGTGCAGATTGAAGGGTGATGCAATTGAAATGTTTAAAGCGATGAAAGGGTGGGGCAGGGTACATAGAAGCAGACTGTTTCTAGTAGTTAAGGTGTCAAGAACAAGGGGCCATAGATACAAAATAAAATGTAAGAGATTTAGAAGCGAGGTCGGAGAAACTTCTTTATACAGAGAAGTTTAAGGTTGTGGAATTCACTTAGTGGTTGAGGTAGAAACTAGGTCAACATTCAAGATTAGATTTGATAGGTGGTTAAAGAAAAACGGGACAAAGGAATATGGGAACAGGGTGGGTAAATGTGATTAAGACTATTTGCTCGCAGGCAGGAGAAATGCCACTACGGACTGGTTGGAATGAATGGCCTGTTTCCGTATTGTAACTTCTATATATTTCTATGTATTTAAACAAAATATTAAATGCCATCTGTTATCATTAACAACAAAAATGAAAGGATCAATTTCAAGAATTGCTGTCCTTTTGACTCCCTGGTTATTTAGCTTTGCCAAAATTATTGTAACTAGGATGTTAAGGCCATTCATGTTCCAGAAAATGATTTTTGTATTGTTCTCCTTAATTATACTCAGCTTCATTTAACATTATCTGGCTAGGCAGAGTCTTCTTTTACAGTCTCCTTTTTTTAACCACTCAATTTGTTTGAAGTTGAGTGATCCAACATAATTTGATGAGATTCAAATTGGTTTGCAGGGAGATATACAGCAGCTGCTGAAGTTCCGTACCACCAACTGATGGAACTCCTAAACCAGTGGGTATGGTTTATTCCCATGTTCTGGTCAGGAGGATGTTGGTAATGTATTCACATTTTTTATGGTGAGTTGGGCTGCTCACATGCCGCTCATGAGTGGCTTCTGGTACCTGCTGTCCACCAAGGTTTCCAGCCTGTGCTTTTCAGTTGCCTAATGACCAATTAGTGACTATTGTCTGGGTGGGAAGAGTAGGCAAGGTCTCTATGCAGTCAAAGTGCCTCCAAGATGACACATCTAGCAATGGAAGCTCAGAATCAAGTCAGCCCTCTGTGCTAGACTTGGTAATACAATACTTGAACCAAATTTTGCAGTATTCCAGAGTGCTGTTATGATTAACCAGACTTTCTGGATTGGAATAGAGGGATAGATATATCCCTGTGGCTCTTCTTCCTACTTGGCTCCAGATAACCCTGCAAACTGATGGTATAATGGGTAGGATGGTCCCAGCTGGAAAAGCAGGCGGGAGCTTACCAGTGTTCTGTATTCATAAGTTGCACAGTTTTAGCTGGTTAAAATCTGCTGTGCCTAATCATACTTCAGTCATAAAATTTTGAACATGACATATGCACATACAGCATTCCAATGTGAAGCCACACTCTCCAGTTCCTGAGAGACACTTGCCTTTATAGGGCGCTCTGCGTGTGTGTGTGTGTGTGTGGGGCTGCCTCACAGATATACCTTTATAATGGCAGTCAGGCTGATTTGCTCAGCTCATAACCTAGTTGGAAGATTTTCCACCTTCATCATTCCTTGTGAAAGCGAAAAACATGTATTTCGAACACATGCACCTAAATTTACAATGTCATACCATATTTTGCTCATTATGTATGGCATATATATTATCTGTACTTTTACATTTCTCTTAACCATTACTGTGACCTTACCTTCATTTTCTGATGCTGGCGGGGTCCTTTTTAATATATGCATATCAGGTTCCGACGATGGCACTGGGACCCGACTGCAATTTTTACCAGGAGGCCTGAGCGGGAAACGCCAGTGAGGAACAAGAGCACTCGTCCATGCCCACAAGGAAATCTTAGGCCTCCCCCTGCCACGATCTAGTCCCCCTTCCCAATTGCGAGGACCCTCGCGGGGCGGCCTGTCAGCTGATCCTGCGGACTTACCTACTCAGCAGGCGAGCCCTGGGCCATGCAAATTTGCACCGCTTTCCGCCTGGAATGGGTGGGAAGTCAGCCAGCGGCATTTAAGTGAGGCCCAGGAGTTAAAAAACCATGGGGTTCTTTTATGCTGCAGTGGGTGAGTTTTCAACTGACATTAAAGCTTACCTGCCGAAAACTGGCCTGGAGTTAAATATGTAGTTTCTGCAGCTGCTACTTAATTTGACTAAATTAGTCCAATGTTTGTTAATTCATATGCAGATGTGTGAAATTAGCATGACAATAGGTAACATGGGAGTGGCCAGATTTCCAACATTAACTTTAACTACAATGTGGGTAAATTTAGCTCCAAATGTAAAATTTAGAATATTTCACACGGGAAAATTTCAGCAATAATCAAGTAAAAAATAAGGTTAACACTGAAAAAGCCAAAAGCAGAAAACCTACATGGAAGGCTGTCATTAACAAAGGGTACGTTTAACCCATTACAAACTTTTCCAATTGCATTCACATCTTATATTTGTGCTTTTAAGTATTTTCCTGAATGTTTAATTTATAAAGAAATAAGGTGTTTATCATAGTCTGTTTAACTGAGTGTACTATCTACTATTTCCAAAGTGTGACAGTGTAGCATGAGATTATGTTTAATCCCATATGCAGATTACTGAAAATAGGGTAATTGCTAACTTTCTGGGTCACGCAACTTTGAAAGGAGTTATTACTTAAAAGATACAGCTTCTGGATTGTAGGATACAAGGCCACTTACTGAGAGATAAATAACGCTGTTTAAACACCAGGTGACAAACTACTCCAAAGACCCCCCAGGAAATTCTTTGTAGTGGTTTGATACAACTGAGTGTCGTGCCAGGGAGTTAAGAGTCAACCTTGTTAGTGTAGGACAGAAGTCGCTTATAGGCCAGACCAGGTAAGAAGGGTATTCCATTCCTAAAGGACATTAGTGAACCAGTTTTGTTTTTACAACAGTCCAATAGCTTCACGTTCACTTTTATCGTTATTGATACAATCTTTTGATTACCAGATTTTTTTTATGCTGAATTCAGATTCTCAAACTGCCATGGTTGGATTTGAACTCACATTCTCTGGTACTGCTAACTAGATCTAGGTATCGGAAAATACGCATCAATTTCTGTGGCTGCAGCTACAGAGAGCGGCCAATGTCTACTTCTACAGCAGGGAACTAATAGATACCGAAACCTCATTAATAGTAGCAAATGGGAAATCAATAGGATCATCTCAGCCCCAGGACATTGCTGCAGGAGTTCCTCACGCCTAACCAGCTTCAGCTGCTTCATCAATTACCTTCCCTCCATCATAAGGTCAGAAATGGGGATGTTCGCTGATGATTGCACAGAGTTCAGTTCCATTCGCAACCCCTTAAGATAATGAAGCAGTCCATGCCCGCATGCAGCAAGACCTGGACAACATCCAGGCTTGGGCTGATAAGTGGCAAGTAACATTTGCTCCAGAGAAGTGCCCGGCAATGACCATCACCAACAAGAGAGAGTCTAACCATTTCCCCTTGACATTCAACAGCATTACCATCGCCGAACCCCCCCATCAAAATCCTGGGAGTCACCATTGACCAGAAAGTTAACTGGACCAGCCGCATAAATACTGTGGCTACAAGAGCAGGTCAGAGGCTGGGTATTCTGCGGCGAGTGACTCACCTCCTGATTCCCCAAAGCCTTTCCACCATCTACAAGGCACAAGTCAGGAGTGTGATGGAATACTCTCCACTTGCCTGGATGAGTGCAGCTCCAACAACACTCGAGAAGCTTGACACCATCCAGGACAAAGCAGCCCGCTTGATTTGCATCCCATCCACAACCCTAAACATTCACTCTCCTCGCCACCGGCACACCGTGGCTGCAGTGTGTACCATCCACAGGATGCATTGCAGCAACTCGCCAAGGCTTCTTTGACAGCACCTCCCAAACCCGCGATCTCTACCACCTAGAAGGACAATGGCAGCAGGCACATGGGAACAACACAACCTGCACGTTCCCCTCCAAGCCACACACCAACCCGACTTGGAAATATATCGCGGTTCCTTCATCGTCCCTGGGTCAAAATCCTGAAGCTCCCTTCCTAACAGCACTGTGGGAGAACCTTCACCACACGGACTGCAGCGGTTCAAGAAGTCGGCTCACCACCACCTTCTCAAGGGCAATTAGGATGGGCAATAAATGGTGGCCTTGTCAGCGACACGCACATCCCATGAACACATGAACAAAAACATAAATTGAGCTCTCATTTGCACTGTAAATTCTGAGATTTTGCATATTTTGACTTTTCATTTCTATTGTGGGTTTCTAAAAGTCAGAGGCAAAAGTGCTGTGTCCCATTTCTACTTTCACCAGCATTTCAAACAGTTGTGATTCCAAAGGCAAAGGCAGTGGCTGCCAAAAATATAGCAGCTGTTCTCCTTTGTAGCCAAATGTTTCCTGCTGCTGTGTATTGGTAATGTGGCAGTTCCTTATTTGATGCTTCTCTGAACTGCTATTCAACTGGCATGGGGGTTGGAAGTGGAGAAGCCACAGCTAGTTAGACTGGTGAAAGCTATATTTCTCGCTGTTTTCATGCTCCTCGGATAACATCACTCCACAATATAAATGTGATAGTTTTAACAGCAGAAAATTGAAAACTCTTAATGTGCAGTATTATTTCTGAAAGGAGCCCTGCACTATAAAAGGGCCATTACAGAAGGTGAAAGTATACTTTCTCCCTCTATATGAACACCACTTTTTCTTCAGAGGGACAAAAGAATCAAACCCAATTTCATCAATAACAGTTGCAAATCAGGAACACCTATTTCACGCCTACGTGCTATCAAAATGGCAATTCCTGACATTACACCAGATCCTGTATAAAAAAAAGTCAATGCTTTATTTAGCACCATTAACTATTGATATTAATCATACACGAAGGAAATGTCAGTACCTAATTTAGGATCAGTAACCCACATCATAACTACTGTAAAACCATGTCTTGATTATTCAGAAAACAAAATTTGACACCGAGCCACATAAGGAGATATTAGGAATAAAAACAGAAAATGCTGGAGAAGCTCAGCAAGTCAGCCAGCATCTGTGGAGAAAGAAATAGAGTTAACATTTCAGGTCGAAGACCTTTCGTCAGAACTGGAAGATATTAAAAGATGTTAAGTTTTTAAGCAAGTACAGAGCCAGGGAAAGGGGGGAGGGAGGGGAGGGGAGTGGAGGGGAGGAAAGAGCAAAAGGGAAGGTCTGTGATAGGGTAGAGGGCATGAGTGATTAGATGACAAAAGGGATGATAGAGATAAGGAATAATAAGGGGAAAAAAACACTAGTGGGCGTAGTATATAGGCCTCCTAATAGTTGCAACTCTGCTGGAAGAAGTATTAATCAGAAAATAGTCGTGGCATGTAATAAGGGAACAGCTATAATTATGGGGGATTTTAACTATCATATTAACTGGACAAATCAAATTGGGCAGGGCAGCCTTGAGGAAGAGTTTATTGAGTGTATTAGGGATGGATTTCTTGAGCAGTATGTAACTGATCCTACAAGGGGGCAAGCAACCTGGGACCTGGTCCTGTGTAATGAGCCAGGATTAATTAATAATGTCCTAGTTAAGGATCCCCTTGGAATGAGTGACCATAACATGGTTACATTCCATATCCAATTAGAGGGTGAGAAGGTTGGTTCTCAAACAAGCGTACTGAGCTTGAATAAAGGAGACGATGATGGTATGAGAGCGGAATTGATTAAAGTGGACTGGGAAAATAGATTAAAGGGTAAGACGGTACATGAGCAGTGGTGTTCATTTAAGGAGTTATTTTACAACTTGCAAAAAAAAATATTACACTGAGGAAAAAAGGGTGCAAAAGAAATGACAGCCATCCGTGGCTAAGTAAAGAAATTAAGGATAGTATCCGACTAAAAACAAGGACATATAAGGTAGCCAAACTTAGTGGGAGGATAGAAGATTAGGAAGTCTTCAAAAGACAGCAAAAAGTAACTAAAGGATTGATTAAGAAAGGGAAGATAGATTATGAAAATAAATTAGCAAAAAATATAAAAACAGATAGCAAGAGTTTCTACAGTTATATAAAAAGGAAAAAAGATGGCGAAGGCAAACGTAGGTCCCTTAGAGGATGAGACCGGGAAATTAATGGTGGGAAACATGGAGATGGCAAAAATGCTGAACAAATATTTTGTTTCAGTCTTTACGGTAGAGGACACTAAGAATATCCCAACACTGGACAAACAGGGGGCTCTAGGGGGGGAGGAGCTAAATACGATTAAAATCACTAAGGAGTTGGTACTCAGTAAATTAATGGGACTCAAGGCGGATAAATCCCCTGGACCTGATGGCTTACATCCTAGGGTCTTGAGGGAAGTGGCAGTGGGGATTGTGGATGCTTTGGTAATAATTTTCCAAAATTCTCTGGACTCGGCAAAGGTCCCGGCAGATTGGAAAACTGCTAATGTAACACCCTTATTTAAAAAGGGTAGTAGGCAGAAGGCTGGAAATTATAGACCAGTTAGCCTAACATCAGTGGTGGGTAAAATTTTGGAGTCCATTATTAAGGAGACAGTAGCAGAACATTTGGATAAACATAATTTAATAGGACAAAGTCAGCATGGCTTTACGAAGGGGAAGTCATGTCTGACAAATTTGCTTGAGTTCTTTGAGGACATAACGTACAGGGTAGATAAAGGGGAACCAGCGGATGTAGTGTATTTAGACATCCAGAAGGCATTCGACAAGGTGCCACATAAAAGATTATTGCTCAAGATAAAGAATCACTGGATTGTGGGTAATATTCTGGCATGGGTGGAGGATTGGTTATCTAAAAGGAAGCAGAGAGTTGGGATAAATGGTTCATTCTCGGACTGGCAGCCAGTAGCCAGTGGTGTTCCGCAGGGGTCGGTGCTGGGTCCCCAACTCTTTACAATCTATATTAACGATTTGGAGGAGGGGACCGAGTGTAACATATCAAAGTTTGCAGATGATACAAAGATGGGAGGGAAAGTAGAGAGTGAGGAGGACATAAAAAACCTACAAGGGGATATAGACAGGCTGGGTGAGTGGGCGGAGATTTGGCAGATGCAATACAATATTGGAAAATGTGAGGTTATGCAGTTTGGCAGGAAAAATCAGAGAGCAAGTTATTATCTTAATGGCGAGAAACTGGAAAGTACTGCAGTACAAAGGGATCTGGGGGTCCCAGTGCAAGAAAATCAAAAAGTTAGTATGCAGGTGCAGCAGGTGATCAAGAAGGCCAATGGAATGTTGGCTTTTATTGCTAGGGGGATAGAATATAAAAACAGGGAGGTATTGCTGCAGTTATATAAGGTATTGGTGAGACCGCACCTGGAATACTGCATACAGTTTTGGTCTCCATACTTAAGAAAAGACATACTTGCTCTCGAGGCAGTACAAAGAAGGTTCACTCGGTTAATCCCGGGGATGAGGGGGCGGACATATGAGGAGAGGTTGAGTAGATTGGGACTCTACTCATTGGAGTTCAGAAGATTGAAAGGCGATCTTATTGAAACATATAAGATTGTGAAGGGGCTTGATCGGGTGGATGCGGTAAGGATGTTCCCAAGGATGGGTGAAACTAGAACTAGGGGGCATAATCTTAGAATAAGGGGCTGCTCTTTCAAAACTGAGATGAGGAGAAACTTCTTCACTCAGAGGGTGGTAGGTCTGTGGAATTTGCTGCCCCAGGAAGCTGTGGAAGCTACATCATTAAATAAATTTAAAACAGAAATAGACAGTTTCCTAGAAGTAAAGGGAATTAGGGGTTACGGGGAGCAGGCAGGAAATTGGACATGAATTTAGATTTGAGGTTAGGATCAGATCAGCCATGATCTTATTGAATGGCGGAGCAGGCTCGAGGGGCCGATTGGCCTACTCCTGCTCCTATTTCTTATGTTCTTATGTTCTTATGATGGTGCTAGGCAAGGAAGGTGGTAATGGGACAGGTTAAGAAACAAAAGATTGATCAGGAGTAGCTGTAAATGGCAGCAGCAATGATTCCTCCCCTCCCCTTCCTCTCCCCCCTCCCCTTTCCCTGGCTCTGTACTTGCTCAAAAACTTTAACTCTTTTAACATCTTCCAGTTCTGACGAAAGGTCTTCGACCTGAAAGATTAATTCTGTTTCTTTCTCCACAGATGCTGCCTGACTTGCTGAGCTTCTCCAGCATTTTCTGTTTTTATTTCAGATTTCCAGCATCTGCTGTATTTTGCTTTTGATTTAAGGAGATATTCGGACAGGTGACCAAAGCTTGGTCAAAGAGGTAGGTTTTAAGGAGCAACTTAAAGGAGGAGAAAGTGGTGGACAGGTTTAGCGAGGGAATTCCAGAGCTTAGGGCCTAGGTAGCTGAAGGCATGGCCGGCAATGGTGGTGTGAAGGAAATCGGGAATGCGTGAGAGGCCAGAATTGGAGGAGAGCAGAGATCTCTGAGGGTTGTAAGGCTGGAGGAGGTTACAGAAATAGGGAGGGGTGACACCAGGGAGGGATTTGAAAACAAGGATGAGAATTTTAAAATCGAGGTGTTGCCAGACCAGGAGCCAATGTAGGTCTCCGAGCAGAGGGGTGATGGGTGAACGGAACTTGGTACGAGTTAGGATATGGGCAGCAGAGTTTTGAATGAGCTCAAGTTTACGGAGGGTAGAAGATGGGAGGCTGGCCAGGAGAGCATTGGAATAGTCGAGTCTAGAAGTATCAAAGGCATGGATTAGGATTTCAGCAGCAGATGAACTGAGGCGGGATGGAAACGGGCGATGTTAGGGAGGTGCAAATAGGTGGTCTTGGTGATGGAGTGGATATGTGGTCGGAAGCTCAACTCAGGGTCAAATAGGATGCCAAGGTTGCAAACGGTCCGGTTCAGCCTCAGACAGTGGCCAGGGAGAGGGATGGAGTCGGTGGCTATGGAACGGAGTTTGTGGCAGGGACTGAAGACTATGGCTTTGGTCTTCCCAATATTTAGTTAGAGGAAACTTCTGCTCATCCAATACAAAACATCCTAGATGGTTTCCACACAACAGTGAGGATAGAAATAATGCAGAAACCATATTTTTCTTGAACAATCATCAGCATATCAATAATCTTTCTTTCAAAAACACTGGTACATACATACATAAAGACTGAGTTTTCTCCTTATTATATCTTGTGGAATTTCTTCCAAAACATTTTAGTTCATTGCCTTGGGTCCTTCAGTTCTTTTGACAGATTTCAATCCTGCTATTAATTCAGTCATGCAATTATTCTTCTTTGTACTAATACCTGGAGACATAACAGGGGCTTGGCAACAGAATCTAATTCCTGATATTTTTTGGATTTGCTGAAATTAAGCTATGGCATTGCACATGTCCTAACTGCTCCTATCAGCCCTTTTCCGGTGCATAATTTTCACCCTACTCACCTGCTTCACTGTTTTACTGGTGAAAGAAATTTGACCTAAATATACACGAATTAAATTATCTGAACCTGCTTGCGGCATCATGTACAGGCACTGTTTATAACTTTTTTGTGACATCTTTCAAATTTAAATTTACTTAAAGAGAAGCAATGGAAGGAAATTCCAAGCAGATTGGTCCAGGCATGGGTGATCATACTGAAGTATGCCTGCTAGTTCAATCTAGTTGGACTTTATAGTGCCTCTGAATTGTTTCTGGTCCAAAACTGGAACTGAGCTCAGTTGAAGGAAAGTTCATGAAACTCCTCTGTTGAAACTATAAAAATGGATGTCAGATTTGTCCACATTTTCATATGAACCTAACGTACATTTTATACTTGAAACGAGTTATAATTACTATTCTGGCAATCCATGTTTATAATCCAATGTAAAGAGATATTTTCTTGATTGACAGTGTTTCAGACTATGTTGTTGCTGTACTACAATTTTTTTTTTGCTTTTGTAGGTAGTAAGTCTTTAAATAATGGGTTTAGCACAAGATTAATTGCTATCAATGTCTAGAATCATAACCTCATTAGTCCTTAAGGGTGTTGTGGTTATTCTGTATTTAGACTAGTATAATCCACAGAACATTTATTCAATGACTTGCCTTTAATCCACTAGATACAAATATGGAGCGGCTGCAGGACATTCTGGAGGGGGAGGGTGAACAGCCAGTTGTCGTGGTGCATATAGGTACCAACGATATAGGTAAAAAACGGGATGAGGTCCTACAAGCTGAATTTAGGGAGTTAGGAGTTAAACTAAAAAGTAGGACCTCAAATGTAGTAATCTCAGGATTGCTATCAGTGCCACGGGCTAGTCAGAGTAGGAATGACAGGATAGCTAGAATGAATACGTGGCTTGAGAGATGGTGCAAGAGGGAGGGATTCAAATTCCTGGGCCATTGGAACCGGTTCTGGGGGAGGTGGGACCAGTTCAAATTGGACGGTCTGCATCTGGGCAGGACTGGAACCAATGTCCTAGGGGGAGTGTTTGATAGTGCTGTTGGGGAGGGTTTAAACTAATGTGGCAGGGGGATGGGAACCGATGCAGGAAGTCAGTGGGAAGTAAAGTGGTGACAGAAACAAAAGGCAGTAAGGGAGAGTGTACAAAACATGACCGGACAGATGGTCTGAGAAAGCAGGGCAAAGACCAAGGGAAGTCCAGATTAAACTGCATTTATTTCAATGCAAGAAGTCTGATGGGCAAGGCAGATGAACTCAGGGCATGGATGGGTACATGGGACTGGGATGTTATAGCTATTACTGAAACATGGCTAAGGGAGGGGCAGGACTGGCAGCTCAATGTTCCAGGGTACAGATGCTATAGGAAAGATAGAGCAGGAGGTAAGAGAGGAGGGGGAGTTGCATTCTTGATTAGGGAGAACATCACGGCAGTAGTGAGAGGGGATATATCCGAGGGTTCGCCCACTGAGTCTATATGGGTAGAACTGAAAAATAAGAAGGGAGAGATCACTTTGATAGGATTGTACTACAGACCCCCAAATAGTCAACGGGAAATTGAGGAGCAAATATGTAAGGAGATTACAGACAGCTGCAAGAAAAATAGGGTGGTAATAGTAGGGGACTTTAACTTTCCCAACATTGACTGGGACAGCCATAGCATTATGGGCTTGGATGGAGAGAAATTTGTTGAGTGTATTCAGGAGGAATTTCTCATTCAGTATGTGGATGGCCCGACTAGAGAGGGGGCAAAACTTGACCTCCTCTTGGGAAATAAGGAAGGGCAGGTGACAGAAGTGTTAGTGAGGGATCACTTTGGGACCAGTGATCATAATTCCATTAGTTTTAAGATAGCTATGGAGAATGATAGGTCTGGCCCAAAAGTTAAAATTCTAAATTGGGGAAAGGCCAATTTTGATGGTATTGGACAGGAACTTTCAGAAGTTGATTGGGAGAGTCTGTTGGCAGGCAAAGGGACGTCTGGTAAGTGGGAGGCTTTCAAAAGTGTGTTAACCAGGGTTCAGGGTAAGCACATTCCTTATAAAGTGAAGGGCAAGGCTGGTAGAAGTAGGGAACCTTGGATGACTCGGGAGATTGAGGCCCTAGTCAAAAAGAAGAAGGAGGCATATGACATGCATAGGCAGCTGGGATCAAGTGGATCCCTTGAAGAGTATAGAGATTGCCGGAGTAGAGTTAAGAGAGAAATCAGGAGGGCAAAAAGGGGACATGAGATTGCTTTGGCAGATAAGGCAAAGGAGAATCCAAAGAGCTTCTACAGATACATAAAGAGCAAAAGAGTAACTAGGGAGAGAGTAGGGCCTCTTAAGGATCAACAAGGTCATCTATGTGCGGAACCACAAGAGATGGGTGAGATCCTAAATGAATATTTCACATCAGTATTTACGGTTGAGAAAGGCATGGATGTTAAGGAACTTGGGGAAATATAGTGATGTCTTGAGGAGTGTACATATTACAGAGAGGGAGGTGCTGGAAGTCTTAACGCGCGTCAAGGTAGATAAATCTCCGGGACCTGATGAAATGTATCCCAGGACGTTATGGGAGGTCAGGGAGGAAATTGCGGGTCCCCTCGCAGAGATATTTGAATCATCGACAGCTACAGGTGAGGTGCCTGAAGATTGGAGGGTAGCAAATGTTGTGCCTTTGTTTAAGAAGGGCGGCAGGGAAAAGTCTGGGAACTACAGACCGGTGAGCCTGATATCTGTAGTGGGTAAGTTGTTAGAGGGTATTCTGAGGGACAGGATCTACAGGCATTTGGAGAGGCAGGGACTGATTAGGAACAGTCAGCATGGTTTTGTGAGAGGAAAATCATGTCTCACGAATTTGATTGAGTTTTTTGAAGGGGTAACCAAGAAGATAGATGAGGGCTGTGCAGTAGACGTGGTCTACATGGACTTTAGCAAAGCCTTTGACAAGGTACCGCATGGTAGGTTGTTACATAAGGTTATATCTCATTGGATCCAAGGTGAGGTAGCCAATTGGATACAAAATTGGATTGACAACAGAAGACAGAGGGTGGTTGTAGAGGGTTGTTTTTCAAACTGGAGGCCTGTGACCAGCGGTGTGCCTCAGGGATCGGTAATTGGTCCGCTGTTGTTTGTTATTTATATTAATGATTTGGATGAGAATTTAGGAGGCATGGTTAGTAAGTTTGCAGATGACACCAAGATTGGTGGCAATGTGGACAGTGAAGAAGGTTATCTAGGATTGCAACGGGATCTTGATAAATTGGGCCAGTGGGCCGATGAATGGCAGATGGAGTTTAATTTAGATAAATGTGAGGTGATGCATTTTGGTAATCAAATCGGGCCAGGACCTACTCCGTTAATGGTAGGGCGTTGGGGAGAGTTATAGAACAAAGAGATCTAGGAGTACAGGTTCAGAGCTCCTTGAAAGTGGAGTCACAGGTGGATAGGGTGGTGAAGAAGGCATTCAGCATGCTTGGTTTCATTGGTCAGAACATTGAATACAGGAGTTGGGATGTCTTGTTGAAGTTGTACAAGACATTAGTAAGGCCACACTTGGAATACTGTGTAAAGTTCTGGTCACCCTATTATAGAAAGGATATTATTAAACTGGAAAGAGTGCAGAAAAGATTTACTAGGATGCTACCGGGACTTGATGGTTTGATTTATAGGGAGAGGTTGGATAGACTGAGACTTTTTTCCCTGGAGAGTAGGAGGTTTAGGGGTGATCTTATAGAAGTCTATAAAATAATGAGGGGCATAGATAAGGTAGATAGTCAAAATCTTTTCCCAAAGGTAGGGGAGTCTATAACGAGGGGGCATAGATTTAAGGTGAGAGGGGAGAGATACAAAAGGGTCCAGAGGGGCAATTTTTTCACTCAAAGGGTGGTGAGTATCTGGAACGAGCTGCCAGAGGCAGTAGTAGAGGCGGGTACAATTTTGTCTTTTAAAAAGCATTTGGACAATTACATGGGTAAGATGGGTATAGAGGGATATGGGCCAAGTGCAGGCAATTGGGACTAGCTCAGTGGTATAAACTGGGCGACATGGACATGTTGGGCCGAAGGGCCTGTTTCCATGTTGTAAACTTCTATGATTCTATGATTCTATGTACACAGTCAAAATCTGATCAGCTCACATTGTTGGAATGCTTTGAAATTGTAATTTATAGTAGCAATTATCTTATTTTTTGAACTATTATAACAAATATTTGGACCTAAAATAGAGCTTTTAAAATTTGTAACATAATGTGGTCTTATCAGATTGTTATTCTCCCCATCCTTGACAGGGTAGATGCTGAGAGGCTCTTTCCCCTGGCTGGAGAGTCTAGAACTAGGGGACATAGTCTCAGGATAAGGGGTTTGACCATTTAGGGCTGAGATGAGGAGAAATTTCTTCACTCAGGCGGTTGTGAATTTTTGGAATTCTCTACCCCAGAGGGCTGTGGATGCTCAGTCGTTGAGTATATTCAAGGCTGAGATCGCTAGATTTTTGGACTCTAAGGGAATCAAGGGATATGGGGATCGGGCGGGAAAGTGGAGTTGAGGTCTAAGATCAGCCATGATCTTATTGAATGGCACAGCAAGCTCGAGGAGCCATCAGGCCTACTCCTGTTCCTATTTCTTATGTTCTTATGTGCTCACACAGCTCAGGGATGCCACCAGTTAATGCTCTTTTAATGTTATCTTTACTACTATTATTGCCACTGATTGGATTTATATAGCACCTTTAATGTATACATGCCTCTAGATGCTTCACATTGATGGAATGGACACCAAGCAGTAGTAAAAAAATAAATAGGGCAGTGACCAAAGGCATGGTCGAAGAGGCACTCTTGAAGGTGGGGAGAGAGATAACAAGATGGAGGAATATACCAAGAGAGTTCTGGACTGTATGGCCAAGACAACTGAACGCTCTGCCAGTGGTAATAGAATGGTGGGAAATGGGGATGCAAAGAATACCAGAATCAAAAGAATGGAGGGTGCTCACTAACAAATAAAGCTGGAGGAGCAAGAATCAGGATTTGGAATTAAATGCATTGAAGGGATGGGAGCTAAAGGATGTTGGCAAGGATGCGAGTGATAGGGGAGTAGGACTTAATGCAGCTTAAGAGTAAGGTGGCAGAGTTTTGGACAACTTGAAGTTTATGTAAGGTGAAACACGGAAGGCCAGTGAGGAGAGCTTTGGAGAAGTCAACTCTAAAGATGCCGAAGGAATGGATGAAGGTTTCAGTAGCAGTGGAAGTGAGATAAGACAGAGGCAGGCAGTTGAAGAAGAGACAACAGCTGGTCTTGATGATGGACAGGATATGAGGTTTGACGCTGAGCTCAGGTTTAAACCAATGTCAAGGTTGCACACCATTGGGTTCAGCCTGAGTGAGCAGCAAGGGAGGGGGTTGGAGTCAGAGGATAGAGTGTGGAGTTTTTTGTGGGTGTTGAACAGCATGCTTTCAGCCTGAGATTGAGGTCAAGAAATCTCTGTTTCATTCACGAGTACAGGGATTGTGGGACAGCCTTGAGTACCACCAAAGTGGATGTACCGTCTCATTCTGTGAATGAACCTGTGGAGGATTCCTCCACTGATAATCATTCTAATACAGCACTGTTTAGATTTACTGTATTATTTAGTAGTGAACTAAACTGCCACTTTTATTTATATTTCACCACTTATTAATTTCCCTTGGTGTTGCACCCAGGAAGACCAAGTGAAGTATTCAGTTCAAGTAGAATTAGAGGGTAGGGGATAATAGGACCCAAATGGGGAAGGGAAGAGGAGGGAAGGAGAGCAAGAGAGATAGGGACAGAGGAGGGGAAGGGAGATGGAGAGAAGAGGGATAGGGAAGGGGGACAGAAGGAGGATGAGAGAGGGGATGTGGTGGGGGTTAGGGAGGGGGAGAGGGAGGGGGAGGGGGAGGGGACAGCTGAGGGGAGAAGAAGGGAGGCCAGAAAACTCTCTCAAGGATGTTCAGGAAATCATCTCCGTGGAGGGGTTATTAGCTACGCATTCTTCCATCAGTTCTAGATTTCCTTCTTGTGGGAGGGGAGTACACTGAGCTGCCTTTCCTCCAACAGTCCCAAATATCATTCTCAGTTGGGGAATGGGTGGGGGGGGGGGGCGGTGGTCAGAGGGTGGTAAGGTGAACTGTCCCTACCAGGGGAAGGGATTATGTGATGACTCCCCTTAACTCCACCAATCCCAGATTCTCTTCTGGGACAAAGTTGTATTATGCTAACTTTCCCACACCAGTTGTCCTGGATTTTATTCTGACTGGGTGGGGGGTGGGGTTTAGCTGCTCTTCCTTCCTCCAAAAGAGCAAGCTTGGTCTAAGTGGGATGAAGAAGGGGTTTCCAGTGGGATTTCTTTACTTACCCAGATCACAGTTTTAATACCAGCAGCAGGGGTGGGGGCAATAGGGAGGGATATTAAAGTTCCTGATTCAGTTCTCAGTGGCTAGGGAACTGGATTTATACTGATGGTTCCTATGAAGGTGTGAGTGATGTGATCAATCATGGGAGCACACTGCAATTCCGCAGGTGTGAGAGACATAGCGGCAGTGAGCAGAAGCAATCGCTCCAGGGGTGGGGTGTTTGGCACTGCATTTCTAAGGAGCTTATGCAGAAGGGGGAAATTTGTGAGAATGTCTAATTGTAATCAGTTCGGGGAGATCACATGTTTCTCTATGATCTCTGAGCATGGTTTAAGGGATTTCAACAAAGTCAACAGGTTAAGGACAGGGGCTATTAATGACCAATGGCAGACTTGGGTATATCAGGCCTATTTATATGGCTGTGTACATTGTTCCAACCATGTTATTAAGATTTGATATCTAATTTTTTTGGATTCCACTAGAGAGAAGCAGCATATTATTTGTAAACATTGACATTTCTTATTGAATTGCTGCACTTTGAGAACTAACCACCTTTGGCCCAGAGAGTCTGTGATGAGGACAAACAGACTCCTGGGCTGCCATCCAATGGCTTTGTGATGAAGCTGAAGAGTGACACTCAACTAATGTTACGAGATTTTTTACATTGTAAAGGTTAATCGCAGTGCCACCCAAAGGTATAACTGGTACTACAGGTAAATGTTTACCCGTTTAAAATGGATTTTGCCATAGATAAGGAAAAAGTAGAGCTTATTAGAGACCATAAAGATAACCTATATGTGGAGGCGGAAGACATGGGTATGGTTCTTAATGAATACTTTGCGTCTGTCTTCACAAAAGAGGGGGACGATGCAGATATTGTAGTTAAGGAGGAGGGAATAAACATAGTGAGGGAGGAAGTATTAAGGGGATTAGCATCTTTGAAAGTAGATAAATCACCAGGCCAGGATGAAATGTATCCCAGGCTGTTAAGAGAAGCAAGGGAGGAAATAGCAGAGGCTCTGACCATAATTTTCCAATCCTCTCTAGCGACAGGCATGGTGCCGGAGGACTGGAAGACTGCTAACGTTGTATCGTTGTTTAAAAAGGGAGAAAGGGATAGATCGAGTAATTACGTGCCAGTCAGCCTAACCTCGGTGGTGGGCAAATTATTGGAAAAACTTCTGAGGGACAGTATTAATCGTCATTTAGAAAGGCACAAATTAATCAAGAACAGTCAGCATGGATTTGTTAAGGGAAGATCGGGTCTGACTAACTTGATTGAATTTCTTGAGGCGGTAACAAGGAGGGTCAATGAGGGTAGCATGTTTGATATAGTCCACATGGATTTTAGCAAGGCTTTTGATAAGGTCCCACGTGGCAGACTGGTCAGGAAAGTAAAAGCCCATGGGATCCAAGGGAAAGTGGCAAGTTGGATCCAAAATTGGCTCAGTGGCAGAAAGCAAAGGGTAGTGGTTGACAGGTGTTTTTGTGACAGAAAGGCTGTTTCCAGTGGGGTTCCGCAGGGCTCAGTACTAGGTCCCTTGCTTTTTGTGGTATATATCAATGATTTAGACTTGAATGTAGGGGGCATGATTAAGAAGTTTGCAGATGATACAAAAATTGGCTGTGTGGTTGATAGTGAAGAGGAAAGCTGTAGACTGCAGGAAGATATCAATGGACTGGTCAGGTGAGCAGAAAAGTGGCAAATGGAATTCAATCCAGAGAAGTGTGAGGTAATGCAATTGGGGAAGGCAAACAAGACAAGAGAGTACACAATAAATGGGAGGATACTGAGAGTGTAGAGGAACAGAGGGACCTTGGAGTGCATGTCTATAGATGAGATAAGATGGTTAAGAAGGCATAGGGGATACTTTCCTTTATTAGCTGAGGCACAGAATATAAGAGCAGGGAGGTTATTCCAGAACTGTATAAAACATTGGTTAGGCCACAGCAAGAGTACTGCATTCAATTCTGGTCAGCACATTACAGGAAAGATGTGATTTCACTAGAGAGGGTACAGAAGAGATTTATGAGGATGTTGCCAGGACTGGAGAATTTTAGCTATGATGCAAGATTGGATAATCTGGGGTTGTTTTCTTTGGACCAGAGGAGGCTGAGGGGTGATTTAATTGAGGTGTATTAAATTATGAGGAGCCTAGATAGAATGGATAGGAAGGATCTATTTCCCTTAGCAAAGAGGTCAATAATCAGGGGGCATAGATTTAAAGTAATTGGTAGAAAGATTAGAGGGCAGCTGAGGAGGAATTTTTTCACCCAGAGTTGTGGGGGGTCTGGAACTTGCTGCCTGAAAGGGTGGAAGAGGAAGAAACCCTCATCGCATTTAAAAAGTACTTGGATTTGCACTTGAAGTGTCATAACCCTATAAGGCTATGGAACAAGAGCTGGAAAGTGGGAATAGGCTGGATAGCTCTTTGTCGGCTGACACGGACACGATGGCCTGATGGCCTCCTTCTGTGCTGTAAATTTCTATGAAACTATGATTCGAGATAAAGCCCGACAGGAATTTTCAATGCATTCTTAAATGGAATGTTGTGACCCATTTAGCATTTTTAATATATAATAGATATGTACTTAATTTTTTTAAAATAATGTAATTTGCCTATCTTTTTTATTAATGCCTTTTTTTATTAATAATGTTTCTTATCATCTCTGCTTTCAGTCCTTCCTTCATGAATTGAAATGATTGAATCTACGTCGACTCAGGCTGCTAAGTAGATTGAACATGTTTTTTTTTATTCGTTCATGGGATGTGGGCGTCGCTGGCGAGGCCGGCATTTATTGCCCATCCCTAATTGCCCTTGAGAAGGTAATTAGGGATGGGCAATAAATGCCGGCCTCGCCAGCAACGCTGGCCAGATGGAATGGACCACAAGCAGTGGTTGCTCCAGTTTCCTTAAAAGCTTGTAATATCATTATAATACTATGGGTGGTATGACCTGGCTAGAACAAATGAGGAAGCGTGTTTTACTACAGCAGAGGCGGAAGACAGCACTTATTTTGGTGCACCCAGAAATGTGGCACATAAAATGAGACTTCAAAATGTCTATAGTCTGCTCTCTGATGCTTCTTGTGGTTGGATGGGCTTCATTATATCTGTTCATTCTGTCTGTCTGTAGAAGCCTCACTGGAGTCATCAGCCATGAGAGGAGGGTATAGCTCTGGTCACCACCGTGATACATAGCCTTTTGTCATGAGGGCTGGAATGTGGATTGTCATATTGTCTTGGCAGCTCCCATGGTTTCTGGAATTGACATAGGATCAGGTGATTCACGTCACACACAAGCTACACGTTGATAGAAAGGAAGGCCGTTCTGTTCATAAAATAAAAGTGATTTTCATTGGAGGCTTCGAGTGGTGCATGAGTTCTGTCAATTGCTCCCTGCATGTTTGGGAACCTATAGGAATGGATAGCTCTTTCTCTGCTTCCATTGCAAAGGAAATTAATTGTGTAGCCCTCCTGAAGAGAACATAAGTGATGCAGCAGTGAGCTGCTGTCTTGGCTAATGTAGCACCTATCACCTAATGTTGCCTGGTAGGATCCAGATGTAAAGAAGTTTAAGGCAGTGGTGACCCGGATGCTTTCTATGATGCCTGATTCTAAGAATCTCTAATCTGGCCATTTGCATGTCTTCATTCTCGTTCTTTTCATAATGCAAAAAAAAATGTTTGCATAGGAAAATACATGTCTGGAGTGGTAAGCAATACTTTGAGCAGAACTGAGTAAAAGTAGCAAATATCACGATTCAACCCCCAAAGCCCTTTAAAGATGCAGATAAAGAAACACCAATTTTTAATAAAATCACATGAAATGGCTTCCCCCTGGCTGTATCCAACTCAGAGATACCTGTTGGAAGAGTTGCCCAAAGCTTGCAGGGTTCTTTTTAGCAAATGCAATTTTAACTCAATAGCGTGAGCAGGGAGCTACAGAATGCCCTGCACCATACAAAAAGTCCTTTGAGTAAAATTTCCATAAGGATTCCCCGATCTCCAGCAGAAGATTGGTAAAAACCCTGGAGAAATAGCGTAAGAGGCCATTTATGCTGTTATTCTGGGGTCTCTGCCAATCTACTGACAAAATTACAACAGGAAATCAGGGAAGTCCTGCAGAAATTCTACCCCCCTAGTCTTGGACATTGCTCCAGAGGCAGCCCTAACTGCTTTGGAGGCAGAATCACATGGAGGAGAGCATCACGATAAACTTCATTCAGAAGGCTCCCCAGTGACTGCTGCAATGGGCATCGGAGCATATCTCATCATTGCAATCTTCTCTTCAGTTTAACACCGTCTACTTTCTTCTCCCCAACCTTCAAATAAAGGAATAATCCTTCAGTCCTTCACCCATCCTAGAACATAACACATCAGCCCTCCTTGCTCCTCCATCACCATGCCAATAATCATCACTTGATTGAATAAGTCAGCACCAGATAAGTGGAGCCTTTCCTGTATGACTCTACCTCTCTACCTCCATGAATAAGTGCACGTAAGTGTACATTCTATTTTATTACAACAAAGTCCAAAGTGAACACAAGTTAACCTACTCTTTCCTAACATTATGCTCCCCTGGATGGCTAAATATGCCCTGTGAACCACAGTGTCAATTCCTTACTAAGATTAAGACTATCAAATTCCCTCTGCATTAAAGTATCTGAGCTGGTGCGTGGCAGTGAAGAAGCGAGTGATGCATTGGGTGCTTTCGAAGCGGTTGATGCAGAGGAACAGGGTGCAGGATACCTCTTCAGGAATTCATGGAGCGGCTAGAATACAAATTCATCTCCTTTGTCGCCCACTTTATCATCATCCTCCATGTCTTTCTCAACATCATCATAGCTTACAAGGAAATAGTTGTAAATCTTTGGAATTCTCTATCCCTAAAGAGCTGTGGATGCTCAGTCGTTGGGTATATTCAAGACTGGGAATCAATGGATATTTAGACACTAAGGGAATCAAGGGATATGGGGATAGGGTGGGAAAATGGAGTTGAGGTAAAAGATCAGCCATGATCTTATTGAATGGCAGAGCAGGCTCGAGCGGCTTATGGATTACTCTTGCTCCTATTTCTTATGTTCTCCGTCCCTCCTTGGCATCATCATCTTCCTACACCTGTGCCTCCCTGTTGCTGCGGTGGATCTGTAGGAAAGAAGGATACAAGCTAAAAATAGGTGTACATTACCCCCTTGGGATTAAGGAGACAGAGAAGGCTGCAAAAACTTGTGGTGCTTCACAGGGATGCCATGGTGGCTCTCTAGATGTTCAATCACTAATATGGCATGGCACTATGCTCTGATCGTGCCATAAGAACATAAGAATTAAGAGCAGAAGTAGGCCATACTGCCCCTTGAGCATGCTCCACCATTCAATAAGATCATGGCTGGTCTTCGACCTCAACTCCACTTTTCCGCCCAATCCCCATATCCCTTGATTCCCCTAGACCCCAAAAATCTATCTATCTCAGCCTTGAATATACTCAACAACTCAGCATCCACTTTCCTTTGGGGTAGAGAATTCCAAAGATTCACAACCCTCTGAGTGAAGAAATTCCTCACCATCTCAGTCTTAAATCGCCGACCCCTTATCCTGAGACTCTGGCCCCTAGTTCTAGACCCTCCAGCCATGGGAAACAACCTCTCAGCATCTACTCTCTCAAGTCCCCTTAGAATCTTATATGTTTCAATGAGATCACCTGTCATTCTTCTAAACGCCAGAAAATATAGGCCCATTTTACTCAATCTTTTATGGGTGGGCAATAAATGCTGGCCTAGCCAGTGACACCCACAACCCATGAACGAATAATAATAAGAACATAAGAACATAAGAAATAGGAGCAGGAGTAGGCCAATCGGCCCCTCGAGCCTGCTCCGCCATTCAATAAGATCATGGCTGATCTGATCCTAACCTCAAATCTAAATTCATGTCCAATTTCCTGCCCGCTCCCCGTAACCCCTAATTCCCTTTACTTCTAGGAAACTGTCTATTTCTGTTTTAAATTTATCTAATGATGTAGCTGCCACAGCTTCCTGGGGCAGCAAATTCCACAGACCTACCACCCTCTGAGTGAAGAAGTTTCTCCTCATCTCAGTTTTGAAAGAGCAGCCCCTTATTCTAAGATTATGCCCCCTAGTTCTAGTTTCACCCATCCTTGGGAACATCCTTACCGCATCCACCCGATCAAGCCCCTTCACAATCTTATATGTTTCAATAAGATCGCCTCTCATTCTTCTGAAATCCAATGAGTAGAATCCCAATCTACTCAACCTCTCCTCATATGTCCACCCTCTCATCCCCGGGATTAACCGAGTGAACCTTCTTTGTACTGCCTCGAGAGCAAGTATGTCTTTTCTTAAGTATGGAGACCAAAACTGTATGCAGTATTCCAGGTGCGGTCTCACCAATACCTTATATAACTGCAGCAATACCTCCCTGTTTTTATATTCTATCCCCCGAGCAATAAAAACCAACATTACGTTGGCCTTCTTGATCACCTGTTGCACCTGCATACTAACTTTTTGATTTTCTTGCACTAGGACCCCCAGATCCCTTTGTACTGCAGTACTTAAAAAATCTCTCATCATAGGACAACCCTCTCATCCCAGGAATCAATCTAGTAAACCTTCACTGCACTGCCTCTAAGGCAAGTATATCCTTCCTTAGATAAGGAGACAAAAAATGTGCACAGTACTCCAGGTGAGGTCTCACTAAAGCCCTGTACAATTGTAGCAAGTCTTCCTTACTCTTGTACTCCAACCCCCTTGCAATAAAGGCCAACATTCCACTTGCCTTCCTAATTGCTTGCTGTACCTGCATGCTAACCTTTTGTGTTTATTGTACGAGGACACCCAGATCTCTCTGAACACCAACATTTAATAGTTTCTCACCATTTAAAAAATATTCTGCTTTCCTATTCTTCCTACCAAAGTGAATAACCTCACATTTCCCCACATTATACTGCATCTGCCACCTTCTTGTCCACTCACTGAACATGTCTATATCCCTTTGCAGACTCGTTGTGTCCTCCTCACAGCTTACTTTCCCACCTACCTTTGTATCATTAGCAAACTTGGATACATTACACTCGGTCCCTTCATCTAAGTCATTAATATAGATTGTAAATAGCTGAGGCCCAAGCATTGATCCTTGTGGCACTCCAATAGTTACAGCCTGCCAACCTGAAAATGATCCATTTATCCCTGCTCTCTGTTTTCTGTCTGTTAACCAATTCTCTATCCATGCCAATATATTACCCCCAACCCCATGAGTCCTTATCCTGTGTAGTAAACTTTTATGTGGCACCATATCGAATGCCTTTTGGAAATCCAAGTATAATACATCCACTGGTTCCCTTTTGATTACCCTGACAGTTACATCCTCAAAGAACTCTAATAAATTTGTTAAACACGATTCACTTTCATAAAACCATGTTGACTCTGCTTAATCATACTATGATTTTCTAAGTGCCCTGTTACCACATCCTTAATAATGGATTCCAGCATTTTCCCGATGACTGATGTCAGGCTAACTGGGCCTTCTAGAATCTAGGGAATTTTGGAAGATCACGACCAATGCATCCACCAGCTCTGCAGCCATCTCTTTTAGAATCCTAGGACGTAGGCCATCAGGTCCAAGGGATTTGTCAGCTTTTAGTCTCATTAGTTTCTCAAGTACTTTTTCTCTACTGATATTAATTGTTTTAAGTTCCTTACTCTCATTTGCCCCTTGGTTCTCCACTATTTTTGGTATGTTTTTTGTGTCTTCTACTGTGAAGACAGATACAAAATATTTGTTTAACGTCTATGCCATTTCTTTATTCCCTATTATAATTTCTCCTGTCTCAGCCTCTAAGGGACTGACGTTTACTTTTGTTACTCTCTTCCTTTTTACATACTTGTAGACGATCTTACAATCTGTTTTTATATTTCTTATTAGTTTACTCTCATCTTCTATTTTCTCCCATTTTATCAATTTTTTGGTCATCTTTTCCTGGTTTCTAAAACTCTCCCAATCCTCAAGCTTACTATTATTCTTCGCAACATTATAAGCCTCTTCTTTTTATCTAATACCATCCTTAAGTTCTTTAGTTAGCCATCTGTGGATCGCTTTTCCCGTGGAGTTTTTATTTCTCAACGAGCTGAACGACCAAATTCTGGTGTATACACTTCTCCAGACCATCGGCAAGCCTAATTCATTTTCCATTGGCTTAAAATTGGTGCAACTCACGGCATGGAATGTCTAAGTTATTTCTAAAGACCTGATATATGGTATTGAATGGGTTTCAACTTCCTATTGTATTAACCAGATCATTTTAATAATAATATCCCCTACAGTTTCAGTTAATGCCCATATACCCAAAGTCTTTTTCCCTTTATTAGACGTGCACTTTGTTTAGATTTCAAATTCTTGATCTACATGGAATGTAAACTCATTTGTGGAAACCTTTCTCCATGTTCTAAAATGTTTTTGTTAGGCTGTTGACCTATCTGTGGCTATAAGTTTGCTAACAGTGCTTGCTTAACTTCACCTGATTTGTAAACATTGTTTTTGTATAGCTAAAGAATTCTTTAGAATTTCAAGTGCTTACTTGAACAGAATTTTTAAATTTATGGTCGTGCTGCCTGACTTTTTTTCTCCAAATGTATACTGAGTCATAAATATTTTTTTTAAAAATAGCAAGACCCTTCCTTTTTTCGTTGCTAGTGTATTTTCTTTTTCAAATTGGAACCAAATAAAGAACCAAAATAGAATTTTGGCCTCTTTGTGACACGTGAGTCAGTTTGATTTGAAGTTACAATCAGTGAAGTCATACAGTGGCAATAGCAATTACATCGGAATTATTCTATTTGATTATTGGTTTATTAAAGTTTCCCCCTTCTCGAAAATTGTTGCCACTTTTCCTTCCATCTTTCCCTCAAGACACTCACTTATGCCAGGGTATAATTCCACAAATGCCAGTGCCCTCCAGTAACTGGCCCAAGTGGACACTCTTCATATGTAAGCCTAGACAATGAGTGTTGGTGTGCTATTTCATCATGGGAGGCATCAAGACTCAACCCAGTTCTGTGTGTGTGTGTGTGTGTGTGTGTGTGTGAGAGAGACACACACACACATCTGCGCCTATTCCTTGACGACCTCTGATGTTGGGCACAGAGGAGCTACTGGTCATTGTGATTACAGACCCAATTGTCCCAAACACATCTTGGAAGCATTGTCCAAGTATGGAATTCAGGCTGACTTTCAAGACATCTAATTAAACAGTGGTGGCTTCCACTCCAGAAGCCCTGGATATCCCTGAAAGCTTTTCCTGTCATCTTGAAGCTGCAGCAATCTCTTGGGCGGTTACAGACTCCAGGGTATTCTGCCGGTCATGGGAAATCTGCTGCAATATGTTGCAGATGTGGATAATGGATTCCTCCCAGTTATCCGTCGTCTCAACCACATGCGTGGAAACAGTCACAACTGCCTCCACATGAGGTCAGTGCTCCCTAATCATACCTCTTTTGAAGACTGGGCCCCTAAGATCTGGATCCTAGGTTCCTATGCCCAAGTGGTCATTTCTCTACCCTCTGTAGAGGAACAGCACTCTCTTTCTCTTCCACTCCCAGCTCGTCATGCTCACAAGTGCTCAGTGCCTCACCCGTTGAAAACCTTTCCGACACACTGGCTACTTCCCCGTGCTTTTGCTTGCACAAGTAAGATACTATGCCACAGTTGGTGAGAAAGTCACAGCAGTCGAGGATGTAGATTTGGCGTCAGATTCCCAGTGGAAATGCCTAAGGGGTCCTCATCGGGCTGGCCATTTTCTGTAGGGCACTTCCTAAGATGTGACGCACCTTGGAGCTTCTTTAGCTGCACAAACAGTGACATCCCCCCTGAATAAATAACGGCTGAGTGTAAGGGTACTGTACTACTTTGAGAAAACACATAAAGCTGACACTACCTATTATGAGCATTTCACAGCTTTTCCCACCTTCTTTTGCTACCTCGCCTCCACAGTCTCTTCTGTCTGTCTACCCACAACTTGCAGCACCTCCTCTTCTTGTGCACTTAGGGATTTCTATGATGTTGCTCCTTCCCTGCTTGTATTTCTGTGGTACTGGCTATTAAGCCAGCTTTTCCTTTGGAAGAAGAGAAGATAATGGAGGAGAAATTGGTCCCCATTATGCACAATTTCTGGGCAAAAAAAAGGAGTTGGGGGACCAATTTCTGGGCACTATCTCCCATGCCCGATCCTTCCCGGAAGTGCGCCGGTTATCAAGTTGGCAGCTGCCAACTTCCAAGTGCCCAGGATACCAGCCTAAAACAGGCATCAGGCCTCTTGAATATGCCAACCAGGAGCCTAAAACATCTGTTTTAGGACTCCAATGCCAAATCCGGCAAAAAAAATAGATAGAGCGCCCAGCCTAACCAGCTCCACCTGGCTCAACAGCAATACTGAGGGTCAACCCCTCTCGTTCACTTTCCTGAGAGGTTGAGATGCATGTCCCCTTAAATGAAATATCCTTGAAAACAAGCAGTAGCCCCTGTGGCAGAGTTACCAGAATGGTTTTCAGCAAAGAAGGTGTTTGCTGAGAGAGAAAAAGTATGATAGGTAAGGTGGTGGGTGAAGGCTGCACCAGAACTGTATTTCCCTCCAATCTAGTGGTAGTAAACCCATCAGAATCACCATTACCACTAAAAACCCATCCTGCATAGCAAATGAGAAAGTTGCAGGGGTTAGTGGTGGATTAACATAAGCAGGCAGTATTCCTGCTCCACTGCTAACCAGTTGACAGGAGGAAAATTCAGCCTTCATTTTAACTGTTAGAATTGACTGATAACCATCAAAACCAATACTAAAAGACTAAAATAAGTTTCAATTTAATCCTTTAATTAAACGAGAAGGCTAGCATGAAGGGTAAGGTAGTGACAAGTACTTTATCCAGCTACACATTTTTTTGAAAAAGTGAACGTTTCCTTCTAAAAAGTATCCTTATTTTCAATATAATTTCCCACCCCTCCTTCCCCAAAGATTGCTACTTCATGGCTGCCCACGCTTACAGCCTTTCCAATGACACCAATTACAGGTGCTAAATGCTGGACACACACTACTCAGGCAAGACTGACCTTTCCTGCTTGGGCACCTCTGGTTTGGCATCCAGTCCAATCCTTAATGTGAATTTTTTGGATGGAGCCAATTAATGATATGCATAACCAATGTCAGAATTGTTACCTGAGTGTGAAGGCATCCAAGGTTTATAGGTCTCTGGGAGGAGGAGAATCAATATCCAAAATGAGAATTTCTGTTCGACACTTTATCCTCCATTAATATAAATTATATATAACTAACATAGCATAATTCTAGACTGGCACAAAGAGACAGAAAGTTTTTTCAGCACTAACTAAAAAGAAAAAAGAAAATTAAATGTTCATAGGGGAAGGGAAATTCATGGATAGATACTTGGAGAAAAGTAAATATATTGAAAAGAAAAGGGCACTTAAAATGGAAGACTGGAAAAACAGGAGTCTGCGTAACTTACTGTTCTGCCATCTCATACATTAAAAGCTTCTTTAAAGTACTTATTTACTGACTCGTTAAACAAGCCCATGTATTAAAAAAAATGCAATCAGTGAAGAGAGCAGCTAGTAAACAGTGGCATGCTAACATACCTATGGTAAGCATTAACATCCAACATGTCTGTCAACACAGCATCATTTCTCTGTATCATTACTGATTTATCAGAAAGATCTTCCAATGTCAATTTCTGTGCCCTGAGTTTTGTAAATAAACAATCTATTGACAAAAGTATAGTTGTTGAGCAATGATTTTGTCTACCACTCAGCAGGGTGGAACAACTATTCTCATACTAATGCATGTTGAAGTCTGAACTTTATAAGGCAATCAAAAAGATATTTGAGTATCAGAGGTTTACTTTTACACACACTTTGACGGGCTGTTTATAAAGTGTCAGTGTGGCTCAGTAGTAGCACTCTTACCTCTGAGTCAAAGAGTTGTGGGTCCAAGCCCTACTCCAGGGACTTAAGTATATACTCTAGGTAGTCATTTCAGTGCAGTACAAAGAGAGTGCTGCATTGCCAGGGGTGCTATCTTTCAGACAAGATCCCATCTGTCTGTTTAGGTGGATATAAAGGATACCCATGGCATTGTTTGAAGAATAACAAGGCTCTGGTATCCTGACCAACATTTATCCCTCAACCACCACCACCAAAAATAGTTGAAATAGTCATTTATCTCATTTCTGTTTGTGGGGCTTTGCTGTGTGTCAATTGACTACATAAAAACAGTGACTACACTTCAAAACTAAATAATTGGATGTGAAACACTTTGGGACATCCTGGGGATGTGAAAGGAACTACATAAATATAAGTTGTTTTTTTCTTATTTTTATCATTTCATTTTAGGAACTTGGATCTTCAGTCTATAGGGTAGATTTTCTGATGGTCCTCACAGTAGTGCAGGTGCATGTGGGTCAGGAGATTGACCTGTTTCTCACCCACTTTCTTCTACCTGCTATTTCCCACACAGAGAGTTTTTATGTGGATAGAAAGAAAGAAAGAACTTGCCTATTATAGCGCCTTTCATGACCTCAAGACATCCCAAAGTGTTTTACAGCCAATGGAGTACTTTTGAAGAGTAGTCACTGTTGTAATGTAGGAAACGCAGCAGCCAATATCCACACAGCAAGCTCCCTCAAACAGCAATGTGACAATGACCAAATAATTTGTTTTAGGTCATGGTTGAGGCATAAATGTTGGCCTGGCCACGGGGGGGAAGTCCCCTGCTCTTTTTTTTATTCGTTTGTGGGATGTGGGCATCACTGGCAAGGCCAGCATTTATTGCCCATCCCTAATTGCCCTTGAGAAGGTGGTGGTGGGCCACTTTCTTGAACCGCTGCAGTCCGTGTGGTGAAGGTTCTCCCACAGTGCTGTTAGGAAGGGAGTTCCAGGATTTTGACCCAGCGACGATGAAGGAACGGCGATATATTTCCAATTCGGGATGGTGTGTGACTTGGAGGGGAACGTGCAGGTGGTGTTGTTCCCATGTGCCTGCTGCTCTTGTCCTTCTAGGTGGTAGAGGTCACGGGTTTGGGAGGTGCTGTCGAAGAAGCCTTGGCGAGTTGCTGCAGTGTATCCTGTGGATGGTACACACTGCAGCCACTGTGCTCCGGTGGTGAAGGGAGTGAATGTTTAGGGTGGTGGATGGGTTGCCAATCAAGCGGGCTGCTTTGTCCTGGATGGTGTCGAGCTTCTTGAGTGTTGTTGGAACTGCACTCATCCAGGCAAGTGGAGAGTATTCTATCACACTCTTGACTTGTGCCTTGTAGATGAGGAAAGGCTTTGGGGAGTCAGGAGATGAGTCACCTGCCGCAGAATACCCAGACTCTGACCTGCTCTTGTAGCCACAGTATTTATATGGCTGGTCCAGTTAAGTTTCTGGTCAATGGTGACCCCCAGGATGTTGATGGTGGGGGATTCGGCGATGGTAATGCTGTTGAATGTCAAGGGGAGGTGGTTAGACTCTCTCTTGTTGGAGATGGTCATTGCCTGGCACTTGTTTGGCATGAATGTTACTTGCCACTTATCAGCCCAAGCCTGGATGTTGTCCAGGTCTTGCTGCATGCGGGCACGGACTGCTTCATTATTTGAGGGGTTGCGAATGGAACTGAACACTGTGCAATCATCAGCGAACATCCCCATTTCTGACCTTATGATGGAGGGAAGGTCATTGATGAAGCAGCTGAAGATGGTTGGGCTTAGGTCACTGCCCTGAGGAACTCCTGCAGCAATGTCCTGGGGCTGAGATGATTGGCCTCCAACAACCACTACCATCTTCCTTTGTGCTAGGTATGACTCCAGCCACTGGAGAGTTTTCCCCCGATTCCCAATGACTTCAATTTTAGCAGGGCTCCTTGGTGCCACACTCGGTCAAATGCTGTCTTGATGTCAAGGGCAGTCACTCTCACCTCACCTCTGGAATTCAGCTCTTTTGTCCATGTCGTCTTCAAAATAGTGCCATGGGATCTTTTACGTCCACCTGAGAGAGCAGGTGAGTCTTCAGTTTAACGTTTCATCTGAAAGACAGCACCTCCGACAGTGCAGCACTCCCTCAATACTACACTGGAGTGTCAGCCTAGATTATGTGCTCAAGTCTCTGGACATAGAGGCCTGCAATGTGCAATTGGCAATAAGGCCCAAATTTATTTTATTTAAATGATGTAAATATGTGATTTCCCAGGTTTCTTGCCGGAAATGTATTGTCTGCTTACTGCTTCCATTTAAAATTGATGATGCTGGGTCGGCCCATGCTGTAGTGTTGGAGCTTGTGCACTTTGAGTTCTGCACCAATATTCATACATTTTGCATTTTTCTGCCCCTGCTTTTCTCATCTTTGGCTTTTTGGAACTAAAATTGTAATTGTAGTATTCAAAAATCTGAAGATGGGAATTCTATTGGGCATTCCTTCTCCTTCTGCTTGTTTTATAGGAGGCAAGAAGAATCTGAGAAGAAATCAGAGGCAGGTCCATTAATGCTTGAACTGGACTACCCACACCCACCCTTACTCAACCAGCCATCACTATAGATCTAGATACAGCTACTCAGAAATGTCACAGGAATTCTGCCTTCATCAGTTATGCTTCAACAGAAGGCAGTTACACGGCTGTGTTGTCACCTCCAACCTGACCTACAGACAAGTTCAATGACAAGGATGGTTCTGCCAGTGTCTATGAAGATGACTATAACCTTGAACTTTTATGCAGCTAGATCATTCCAAGCCAACTCAGAATGCACAGCATATTAATCAATCAGCAGTGCACCAATGTGTACAACAGGTCACGGGTGTCTTGGGTGGGACGGATGTTGAGTCATCCTGAGAGACAGCTACATTTTTCATGCCGAACCCTGCTGCTGGGCATTCTCTGAGATCTATAAACCTCAAAATCAACGATCTCCCAATCTATTCCCCCAGCAAGTTGAATCCAAATGAGACTGCCGCACAGTGTACATAAGAACATAAGAACATAAGAAATAGAAGCAGGAGTAGGCCATACGACCCCTCGAGCCTGCTCCGCCATTCAATAAGATCATGGCTGATCTTCGACCTCAACTCCACTTTCCCGCCTGATCCCCATTTCCCTTGATTCTCTAAGAGTCCAAAAATCTATTGATCTTCACCTTGAATATACTCAACAAACTCGGAACGCGAGGACTTTATAGTACTAGTCAGAGCACTCAAGAGAAAAATTGTAACTGAGCTCAGGACTTCTGTCACTGAGAGTTCCACTGCAGATAGCTCTAGACTTAGCATGCGCTTGTGGTGGATTGCAATTCCAAAAAGTGGTCATGTAGCACTCCCTGGAACTCCCTTCCTAACAGCACTGTGGAGAACCTTCACCACACGGACTGCAGCAGTTCAAGAAGGCGGCTCACCACCACCTTCTCAAGGGCAATTAGGGATGGGCAATAAATGCCGGCCTCGCCAGCGACACCCACATCCCATGAACGAATAAAACAAAAAAAACAGGTGTGCGAAGTGGATTCCTCCAAGATCACCACTAGATATAGCAAGATGCTTTCTACACTCTGAAATGTCTGTATGAAACATTGGTACTCATATAGCAGACTTCTTTTCTATGCAGGCACTGTGATGTTCCAACCTTTGGTGCAGTGTTAGACTGGCGGTTTTGAGTAGGTAGGTATTACCACTTCATTTTACTTGTTTTCCTGCCTAAAAGCCACTAGAAAATGCATGGTAATTCAGAGGAGGATTGAGTCCTGTGTGGCATGCTGCTGTGGTGCAGTGTATGCCTGTGAGCGAGTGAGTGAGTGAGTGAAGAATAATAAGAAAAGGACGGTACTAGCATTTGGTGGAAGTCTCTGACCTCTCTCTCCCCACACCCCATGGACTCTGACCACGGAATTTCCATTTTGGTCTCTTCTAAGTGACTTAAAGGCTGAATGTTTCAAGGCCTCACTCTGGTTTACCTTCAGTTGCACCTATTATGTGCCTTCTCCTGCATGCAGATGCAAACCAGAGAGATCTTGTATACTGGAAGAGCAGAGACAGTGACACCAATGGATCAATTTTCTGAAATGTTGCTCTCAGGTGGCAAGGCTCCACACCAAGAGTGCAGACTTGGAAAATCAACTTACATCTCCCCTGCATCCCAACTTGTGTGTAAACCAATAAATGTAATGCATGAGTCTACCTTCGAAGTTTGTTTTACGGGCACAACTTCTGTGATTTTGGTGCCATAATATTTGCATATTTCAGTGCCACGAACAATGTTTGTCCCGCAGCAATATAGACATGTATGTGCACGTGTAAAAAAGCTAAAAGGTTTTCTGAGTCTTACATGTTGCTTCAGTGAACTTGTACCATTTTCAGTGAACTCGATGTACCATATCTACTATGATTGTATATTTTGTGTAGGCAAATGCTGGGTACTGTTACTTTGCCAATCTTCTTGAACTTGTCAAGCTTCTTATGGATTTGCTCCTATGACCTCTAAACATAGGCGAGGCATTTTACTTGGCCACTTTCTCCTGTACAGTGTATCCAACTATAAGGAGAGAAGGTGTCCCTCCACCCCAAAGAGAGTAACTCTCCTCTGCTGCAGCTAGTCCACCAGCACCTGAAGATGCTGCCCTATTATGTTCTCTCCTTTGTTTCATGACCTGAACAGGAAAACATTTCTATTGTCAAAGAACATGGTACTTTCTTTTTTAATAAAAGCAGCAACTCTTTACCAACTACTTATGCGCCAAATATCCTGCCCCGCAGCAAGCGAGCTGCCTACATCAGGCCCAACCCACAGAGGGAGCTTAAAGGTCATATGTTAATTAGCAGAACTCTCAATATTGCATGGAATCTGCTTGATGGGAAATCGATGAGTGCTTCACTCATTCCAATCTGATCCCACTGGTTCTGCATCAGGACCAACAAGTCTACCGTCATCAGAAATCTCCTTGTATAACGACAAAACAGCATTTAGGGTGCATCAAATATGTTGTCAAAACAAAATATGTTGGATTCCAGGAAAATCCCCTTTTTCTTGTCAGAAAATAATATTTTGGGATGCCGCATATGTGTAATTTGAGACATGACATATAATAAATGCACCATGCTTGGGAGGACCAGGTGACTTTGGGCCTATGATTCCCAAAGCTTTCCACAACAAGGGGTTTTCCAGATGAAAAAAGACAAAGGTCCATCTAGTTCACTTCCTACCATCCTGGTAGTCACATGATACAACAATAATGGAGTTGTTGACTAATCATGGCAATCAATCTCTCTCAATTTGTCTTCAGTAGACCCAGACATGAGGTGAGAAAACTTCCAGTGGTAGAAAGCTTTGGAAACCAGAGATTAAACTTACTATAGCTACACTTACAACGACAATAGCTTGCATTTATATAGCGCCTTTAACATAGTAAAACACCCCAAGACGCTTCACAGCAGCATTATCAAAAAAAATTGACACCGAGCTACATAAGGAGATATTAGGACAGGTGACCAAAAGCTTGGTAAAGAGGTCGGTTTTAAGGCGCATCTTAAAGGAGGAGAGAGAGATAGAGAGGCAGAGAGGTTTAGGGAGGGAATTCAGAGCTTAGGGCCTAGGCAGCTGAAGGCACGGCCACAAATGGTGGAGCGATGAAAATCGGGGATGCGCAAGAGGCCAGAATTGGAGGAGCACAGAGGTCTTGGAGGGTTATGGGGCTGGAGCAGTTTACAAAGATGGGGAGGGGCGAGGCCATGGAGGGACTTAGGGTGAAAATTTTTAGAATTGAAGCGTGGCCAAACCGGGAGCCAATGTAGGTCTGTGAGCACAGAGGTGATAGGCGAATGGGACTTACCACATGACGGGGTAAATTTTAACATAACGGTGGGATGTCAGTGAGGGGGTCAATATGTGGGTGGGAAACCGGGAAAAAAATTTCAAGTGTTTTCTCGAGCGATCATGACCCAATTGAAGGCCTTATGTGACTTCCGGGTTTTGCATCTCAAAGCTGCACAGCAGGCGTACTGCGCACCTGTATGGCGTGCTAGGAGAAGGAGTATTTAAAGGGACATTGCAACCATGGATTTTGAGGGAGAAAAGAGGAACTTAAAGACATGGAGCAATAAAGGATGAAGCCGGCAACCCGGTTTACTGACCCTTCACTTGAGTTACTACTGGCCGGTGTGAGGAGCAGGAGGGACATATTGTACCCAGGTGATAGGAAGTAGCGCCCTGCCTTTGCCAGTAAGGAGGTCTGGCTCGAGGTGGCAGAGGAGCTGAGCAGCAAGAGCACCGTGGCAAGGTCGTGGGTGCAGTGCAGGAAGCACTTTAATGACCTAGAGGTCAGGAAAAGTATTTACAGTTACTGACTCACGTACATCCTGTGGTGTACATTACCCCCCCCTCCCACTCTGTCTTGCCAAGGCTACTCCATCACATCACTCTTCACACCCACTTAAGTCTCATTATCAACCTACCTTCACTTTCTGAGCACTTCCTCACCTCCCCACTTGTGAACCCACCACTCGCATTCACCCCAATCCTGATGCAATGTCATGAATCTGTCTGATACTCACCCTCTGATGCATCTCTTTCATGGGCAGCCTGACGCAAATCAATGCATCCAGCGGGTTACCCTGTCACCCTCACTCACTAACTTGTCTGTTCTTTCTCCCCTTGTAGAAGAAGAGATTACAAAATGCACAGGAAAGGAGTCAGATTGGAGGTGGACCTCCACAAATCGTGGCCTTGACAGAGGTGGAGGAGGAGGCCTTGGAACTCAGCCGAATGTCCGTCGGAGATGCCGAGACTGGTACCCCGCAAACACCTGGTGACAGAACTTTAACATACCTCACACACAACACAAATTGATGTTATCAATGATTGACCTGTTGCACACCTCAGGATACTCATCACAACATTACTTCTGCGATGATTCTTAATATTGCTGTATGTTCTCTTCCAGGGCCTTCAAGGAGTGCTGAAGCAACACATGACCTGGAGGAGGGCGATTCCTCAGAGGAGCTCCATGCCTCTGAGGGTGCACCGTCACATTGTAGCGAGACATGCACCAGCGCAGATACTCACACCTCGGTGGGTCCTAATAGTGAGTTGGTTGGTTGTCACCTGGTGATTCAACCACACACAAGTGAGCACAAGTAGACACTGGTGGCAGGGGCAGCTGTGGAGAGTCCGCGTCGGTGGGTGCACTCCTCTCCAAGCTCTGCCCAGCTGGACACAGATGTTGAACCCCGGGGACCCATCCTTGAGAAGGAGAATGATTGAGGTACAGATGCACCTTTGCGATGTACTGCAAGACATGCCACGCACACTCTCCACAATAGCGGAGAGGATGGAGGAGTCCACCTCCAGCATTAGTGGAATGGTGGCGCAGGTAAGTGAGGGAATGTCTGCGATGGAAAGAATGGCAGCCTCCATTGAGCTTCAAGCATGGCTCACAAATGAGTCCATTCAGACCCTGACAACGGCCGTGTGGACTCAGGATAACCAACATTCTGCCACCTTAAACAGGCAGACAGATACATTAGCAGTGGCCTTACAAGGCATCACAGATGTCCTCCAAACTGTTGTCCGGCAGAGTGGTAGGAGTGATGTGGCCGTGGCCCTGGAGAGGAATGATAACGAAAGGGGACATGGAAGTGGGGACTCCACTCAAAGAGCTCCCACGTCCCATCCATTGTCCCCCAACCGGTATCCACAATGCTGCCTCCTCTCCAGATGGCCGAGTCTGCCCCTGCACAGGTGTAGGTGCAGCAGTCTTTGGCGGGGCCCTCATGGGCTCCAAAACCCAGAGGGCATGGGCTGAGTGCATCTCATCAGTCAAGGCAGGGACCTGAGCAACATGCCTCTGCAAAAGCCACAAGGGTTGCACCATGTAGAAGTAGTAGGAAAAGGAAGGCGAAGATTTTGTGATCACCAAGGGTATGCACAAGGGTGTCTGACTAAATGTCATTTTTTAAATTTCTCTTTGTTTTTTGTTACATTCATAATAAATATCATACTTGTCAACACCACTACCATGTCTTGTCCATTATTGAGTCCCTTTCGTGAAAGCCCCCTTGCATGTCCCTCATCATGAACAGCAAGACTTGATGGTGGTGGTGGTCATTCCAGGCGGTCTCTATACTTTTCTATCTTCACTTTGCAGATCTCCTGATGAGAATCTATCAAATATGTGAGTGACTCCCTGACATCACGAGCAGCCGGGTGTGCTGCTGCTCTGCCGATGAGTTGCCCATCGCCTTTGTCATCCTCCTCCTCCTCCTCATCATCATCCTCCTCCTCATCTTCTTCAATGTTGATGGCAGGTACGGATGCTTCATGAGCACGTGCGACCTCATCCACCTGTAACCCTCTCTGTTCAGCGATGTTGTGCAGGACAACTATTGTTCTACACACACTCGCCAGTGAGTACAGAAGGGATCCCCCAGATTGATCCAGGCACCTAAAGCACATCTTGCGCATTCCAATGGCTTATTCAATGACAAAACTGGTGGTGATGTGACTGTTGTTGTACCGCTGCTGTGCCTCGCTGGTGGGGTTCTTCAGAGGTGTCATGAGCCACGTCTGCAGGGAGTATCCCTTGTCTCCAAGAAGCCAGCCCTTAAGTCTGCCTTGTGCGTGGAAGAGGCCGGGATGTTGGATTCGCGCAAAATGAAGGAATCATGGAGCTGCCAGTGAATTTGGCACACACCTGCAGAAACCTCCTCCGGTGGTCAATGGGGAAGTTGACGTAGTTGGATGCCCTGGCAAACAAACCATCCGTGACCTGTCGTATACACTTATGTGCTGACAACTGAGAGATCCTGGTGATGTCACCGAAGGCGCCCTGGAAGGATCTGGAGGCGAAGAAATTGAGGCCAGTGGTGACTTTAACTGTGATGGGCTATGTGTGGTCACCAGGCCCAGCCGGGTGCAGCTCTGCATGAAGGAGTGTGCAGATGTCTGCGACCACCCGGCGACTCAATCAGAGCCTGTGTAGGCATTGCTGCTCAGAGAGGTCCAGAAAGCTCAGCATCTGTCTGCAGACCCTCTCACGTGGGTCGTGCCTCCTGCGACCTCGGCTCCTCCGTTGGTCCCCTCTCTGCTCTTCTGCAGGTCCCTGTGGTGCACCTCTGTCTTGTGGAGCTGCAACTCCCAGAACTGCATGCCTTGCCTGCCGCAGATGGTGATATGCCTCCTCCTCAGATGTACTGCTGAATAAATCCATTGCACCCCCCACCCTGATATTGTCAGTTTGAGGGGTCCAAAATGTCGGTAAATATTTGTGAGCACAAGAATTCTGAGTGTGAACCAAGAAATCTCAGTTTAAACACAAAGAAATCCCAGCCAAAGGTTTGCCTTGCTACAAAAACTCACCTTTTCTTCACATGTGTCGATCACTGGTTTAAAGGTCCAAATGGGTGCCGGCTGCAACTCGCCTCTGTTTCCATGGCATGTTTCAGAGGCCACGGGAGACACGTTCACAAGCAATTAAAATGGCATGTGTAATTCAAACCACAAACATTTAACATCTTTAAGTACTTTAAGTACCTTAATTGGCCCTTTAAGTATCATCCCACCAGCTTTAAGTGCCGGCAGGATTTCCGGGTTTCAGAAGCACATGAGCACTTAGATGCGTCTGGGTCAAACCCGGAAGTCAGGAAGTTGGTGGGTTGGAGCCTGGATGCGGTGCCGCTCCCAAAACCGACAATTTTCACTGCCTACCCGCACCCAATCCACCCGTTCTTCGAGGTTAAAATTTACCCCATCATGTCTCAAATTACTCATATAGAAATGTAAATTCTTTCTTTTCTTTCTAATATGGTTTGCACTCCCTATCCAGTAAGGTCAATAGGAAAGCATAACAAGGGAAGAATACTCTTACAAAAGCCAGTGGCAGATACACCCAGCTCAGCTTTTTTCACCTGTTCAAGACTTGAAAGTGATGGCACCATCCACAGTCCTCCATGTCTTACATTTAAAAGCCAGCTCTTACTTTCTTTTATATTGTGCAACCTTTTCCTGACCTCTTCCTGGAATTAAGTGGATGGTGGGTGCAGTGTTGACCTGGCTGATTTGCTCCCAGATGTGTGTTTTTGTGTGTTTAGATTGAGAGTTGGGGGGGGTGTGGAGGGGCATGCACCAGAGTGCATATTGTTATCCTTCTGGCCATTACCTCTTCTACAATCTGTTTGACTTCAGCATTAGTAAAATGTGGCTGCCTTATATCTTTTTTGAACCATGTATCTGAAATTTTGGATCAGCTCAGCTATAGGGGCGTGAAAGCTCTCTTTATGTTTCTTAAGGTTTTGAATTGATGATAGTTGAATTGGTGCGATTGACTCGATAACACTTGCAAAACTTGGAATATTAGGTAGCATGGGGTTTCTGAGTGGAAGCTTGAGTGTTCCCGCATATTCATACATTATTTCCATTGTGTGACAAATAATAGTGTTAGGTGAAGTAATGGCTGACATTTGAAGACTCACCACCTAGGAGAGGAAAATTGGGAAGCTTCATGGGGAAGAGTATTAGGAAGCTCATGAATACAACACAAGAACGTAAGAAAGCTGAAACAAGAAAAGGCTACTCAACCCATCGAACCTACTTGAGCCACAAAGCATGTACCATTTTCATACCATGTTTTCTGCCCAACCAAAGCCATGGAACAAGACAAAGTAATTCAAATAATAGTAAAATCATGGGGATTGCTAAGTCTAAATGTATCTCTTTTTCCAGCAAAACAAGGATTACTAAGGAGCAGACTTCTGTGGCCAACTAGAAGGTGAAGAAATTTAAATAGGACAAGATGGAGAATGACAATGTTTTGTTGCTCTCTTTCCTATCACACCTCTAAAGATTGCTGAATGCATTAACTAGACGTCTGGCTTAGAACTGATAAAGCACTGCACCCACCATCCACTTAATCCCAGGAAGAGGTCAGGAAAAGGTTGCACAATATAAAAGAAAGCAAAAGCTGGCTTTTAAATGTAAGACACGGAGGAATGTGGATGGTGCCATCACTTTCAAGTCTTGAACAGGTGAAGAAAACTGATATGGGTGTATCTGCCACTGGCTTTAGTAAGAGTATTCTTCCCTTGTTATGCTTTCCTATTGACCTTACTGGATAGGGAGTGCAAACCATATTAGAAAGAAAAGAAAGAATTTACATTTCTATATGAGTAATTTGAGACATGATGGGGTAAATTTTAACCTAGAAGAACGGGTGGATTGGGTGCGGGTGGGCAGTGAAAATTGTTGGTTTTGGGAGCGGCACCGCATCCGGGCTCCATCCCGCCAACTTCCTGACTTGCAGGTTTGACCCAGACGCATCTAGGTACTTACGCGCTTCTGAAACTTGGAAGTCCTGCCGGCAATTAAAGCTGGTGGGATGATACTTAAAGGGCCAATTGAGGTACTTAAAGTACTTAAAGATGTTAAATGTTTGTGGTTTGAATTACACATGCCATTTTAATTGCTTGTGAACGTGTCTCCCGTGGCCTCTGAAACATGCCATGGAAACAGAGGCGAGTTGCAGCCGGCACCCATTTGGACCTTTAAACCAGTGATCGACACATGTGAAGAAAAGATGAGTTTTTGCAGCAAGACAATCAGTTCTCTCAGACAAACCTTTGATAAAACACCCAACCAAGGTAAACAAGCTCAACAGGAGAGGCTCTGACTGATGACTTTTCGGTTGGGAATCAAAGATTTAAGATACAAAGGCCTTCTACACTTAACCTTTGTGTCTATATCAATAGTACAACATTTGAACATTTTAGCATTATTAATTAGAAATGTACTGCATTTTCCTAAAAAAAACTTTCAATCAGTTGGAATATGCAGTATAACTTCTTGTTGGATTAATGCTTTAGTTATAAAATGAACTTTCCAGCTTTTGAACTATGTACATTTTTGCTTTAACATGAGCTGAAAGAATTTCTGCAATTTTGAATAATTTTTATAAGCTGGAAAATTAAAGAAATCTTTAAAATCTGTAAGATCTTAGAACATTGTTTTTGAAATAAACGTTTAAAACATTGTGTGTCAAATGCTATGCAGTCCACAGAGTTCAGCCTGTGTGTACCTTTCCATCGCAATGGCTGTATCACTGACATTCTATTTTGATGGCTCTCAAATGCTAAGCAGTTGTCAAGCTGCTTGTACAATAAGTCGTTAGATTGAATATCCCTGGCTATTCACACAGTCACGCAGTCAAAAGCAACTCTCCAAAACTGCAAAGAACTGTATTCTAAATAACAGTCACTCCTTCCCTGTACAAATGTTTGAACCAGGTGTGGCTCACAGCAAGGTTGTCATGTGTCAGAGTGAATGGAATGTCTGTTTTCCTGCCAAAAGAATGGTAATGAGACTTAAAACACATTTTCCTTTTTTTTAATGAAAGCTGGGGAAAACAAAACATTTAAATGTTCTTCACATGTCTATCCAAGAAATCAACACTAGTAAGAAAGAAGAATCATGAGTATATTATTGAATTATCCCCAGTTCATTCTGTGTTTCTGTTAGATGTCTTGTCAAAACAACTTTAAATGTCACCAGCAAGGTAAAATGCTTCCTGAAAATTGTAACTATGCTTCTAGAAACTTACAGCAAACTATTAACCAACACACAGTTTACCATTACCTTGATATCGTATTATTAATCTGTTGCAGAAGGATCTAGTTCATATCTTTATTAAGGACTATATTTTTTTCTTACAACATAAAATGAAATGTGTCTTTACAGTAGTAAGCACTAATACTAAATTATTCTGTAATCACTGCTCTGGGGATTACTCCTATCTAAATATGGGTTGATGGAAATTAGCAATATGTTTTTTTGTTATGCCCCTGTTAAAGGCTTGTTATAAGAAACTTGTACTGAATTGCACAGGAGAAGGGAATATAAAGTAAACATGAATATGCATCATCAACATTAGTCATAGAAACAGGAGTAGGCCATTCTGCCCTCGAGCCTTGTCCACCGTTCAATTAGATCATGGCTGATCTGTACCTCAACTCCATTTACCCACCTTTGTTCCATATCCTTTGATACACTTACCTAATAACATCTAGCAATCTCAGTCTTGAAAATTTCAATTGACACAGCACCCACAGCCTTGTGGATGAGCGAGTTCCAGATTTCCTTCAACCCTTTGTGTGAAAAAGTACTTTGTGATTTCTCTCCTAAATGGCCTAGTTCTCATTTTAAGATTATGTCCCCATGTTCTGGATTCCCCCACCATAGGACACAGTTTCTCTGTATCTGCCCTATCAAATCCTTTTATCATTTATATAACTGGATAACATCATCCTGCAACCTTCTAAGCTCAAGGGAATGCAAGCCAAGTTTGTGCAACCACTCCTCATTATTTAATGCTTTAAGCCTTGGTATCATTCTGGTAAATTTGCGCTCTACCTCATCCAAGGGCAATATATCTTTCCTGAGGTTTGGTGACCAAAACTGAATGCAGTACTCCAGATGGTGTCTGATCAAAACTCTATACAACTGAAGCATAACTTCCTTACTTTTGAATTCCAATCCCCTTGAGATAAAGGCCAACATTCCATTAGTCTTTTTGATTACTTTTTGTACCAGTGCACTAGCTGTGAGTGATTTGTGTACATGCACCTAAATCCCTTTGCTTCTCCACAGCTCCTAGCCTCTCACCATTAAGAAAATATTCAGATTTGTTTTTCTCAGAGCCAAAGTGGATGACCTCACACTTCCCCACATTGAACTCCATCTGCCATAGTTTTGCTAACTCAACAATTAGTCTGTCTATTTCCCTTTGTAACTTTCTCCTCCCATCCACACATCTTACAACACACAAAGGAAGGGCAAGATTTTATCTATCAACACAGAACTTTGAAGTGACTAGTACAGAAGAGTTTTGACCAATCAGAGGGAGCCTTACAATATGCCTCAAAGGTCTGCTAAATTACATTGATATGCTGCACAATATTTCCATGGCTGGAGGCCTGACCATGGACTTGGATTAGGGGCAGCTGCAGCCATGGATGACTACAATGACATGCCGCAGCTGAGCAGCCATTGTAGCTAAGGAAATTAGCATGTGAGGCCCTCAATACTATGTTTGTCTAATAACTCCGTAATTGGATACGATGGTCCTGAATTTCCTCAGGAGTTCCACCAGTCTCCTGTCATAACTCCACGGGAGACCAACAGAATCCCTATGGAAATAGAAGTTTCTGGGAGTTTACACATTGACTTGTAAGGGACAAATCTGCTTCTCACAAGGCAAATGAGGAGTGAACGGCGGAGCCATAAGCGGGGAGTCGCCAAGCCGGGGTCCCCAGTCCTGGTCATGGAAGTGGACCAGGTGTACATTGCGTGAAGACCCAATGATGACTAAATAACTACTTCTTGGCATGCCTACAGAACATATTATTACCCATCCTGGATCACTGAACACACCTTCAGTGTTTGCTTAACAGGAATGATTAAAGAGGATGTTTGCTTGTCACCCTACAGTTCCCATTAAAGTATCAAAAAAGCAACTTTGTCACAGAAAGCTGACAGGTTCCATTGTCTGGCATGCTATTTTCAAGCCATTGAGACCCTGTTTATTTTATTTCCAAGGAAGATAGTCACTAGCTGGTCATTAGATAATGGATAAGAGTAGGTCTGAGCCCTCTCTAGGTGCATATGGATAATAGGTACTCAACACAAGAGGGATAGCAAACATTTCCACTCCAACGATTTGAGCACGAAATCTAGGCTGACACTCCAGTGCAGTACTGGGGGAGTGCTACACTGTTAGAGGTGCCGTCTTTCCGATGAGATGTTAAACCGGGGCCCTGTCTGCTTTTTCAGGTGGACGTGAAAGATCCCATGGCACTATTTCAAAGAAGAGCAGGGGGCTTCTCCCCGGTGCCCTGGCCAATATTTATCCCTCAACCAACATCACTAAAACAGATTATCTGGTCATTATCACATTGCTGTTTGTGGGACCTTGCTGGGTGCAAATTGACTGCCACATTTCCTACATTACAACTTCACTAAAGTGAACTTCACTGCATTTCAAAAGTAATTCATTGGCTTTAAAGTGTCTTGGGACATCCTGGGGTCATGAAAGGCGCTATATAAATGTAAGTCTTTCTTTCTTTCATTAAACTCACCATTCAAGATTATGAAGAGGGTTAACAAAGTTGATGTAGATAAATTGTTTACTATGGACAGGGCTGCTATTGTTCTATGATTCTGTGGCCACAGAAATGACGACAGAATTTCTCCCCTACTCAGCAAATTATCAACAATTCTGATGGAATTCCATGCTACATATCAATCACTGTGTTATTAAAAAAAATTCCTCTGAATCTCTAGCCTCACATGACAATTTGAATCTATTTTCTCCTTGCTTGTGATCACAATTTAAGGTAAAAGCCTACTTTTTCATCCATTCCTTTCATAATTTCAAAAACTTAAGTCCTTGAACGTTATGTTGCCTTCCAAATCCATGCCCATCTTCCCTGCAACTCTCTGTTTGAATCTCTCTAAGCAGGTTCCCACCCCTGCCATTTCCCCAAAATGTCCCTATCCAAAATCCTCCAATTCCTCTCCTCCATTGTCCAGCTCAGTAGAACTGCCCTCACTTGGCTCCACTACTTATCTAATCATAGTCAGAGCATCTCCAACAATGGCATCTCTTTCTGGCCCCACACTGTTACCTCTGGTACCTTCCTTTTCCTCATCTATACACTGGTCCTTGAGTACCTCATCCACATACATGGTGCCAGCTTCCACATATATGCTGACGATACCCAGCTCTACCTCTCAGCCACATCTCTCAACCCCTCCACTTCCATTGTGTTATCAGTCTGCTCGTCCAACATCTAGTCATGGATGAGTTGCAATTTCCTCCAGCTAAACGGCCCCTGCCACAAATACCATACACCGATTCCATCTGTCTCAGACTGAATCAGACTGTTCACAATCTCGGCAATCTATTCGTTCCTAAGCTGAACTTCAAACCCCACATTCTTTTCATCACAAAGACGTCTACTGCCACCTCCATAATACCACCCATACACCCCTGCCTCAGCCCATCTGATGCTGAAACTTTAATCCATGCCTTTGTCATATTCAGACTCGACTATTCCAATGCTCTCCTAGCCAGCCTCCCATCCTTCACGCAACATAAATTTCAGCTCATTCAAACCTCTGCTGCTCATATCCCATTGTGTACCAAATGCTGCTTACCCATCACCCCTGTCCTCGCTGACCTACAACTGGCTCCCCAGCACCTCAAATTTAAAATTCTCATCTTCATGTTTCAATTCCTCCATGGCTTCATCCTTTTCTATCTCTCTAACCTCCTCCAGCCCTACAACCATCCATCCCACCCCCCCACCTTTTGCACCACAATTGGTAGCTGTGCCTTCAGCTGTCTAGGCCTCAAGCTTTGGAATTTCTTCTTTAAATCACTCTGCCTCTTAATTTCCTTCTTCCCCTTTAAAACCCTGCTTAAAGCCAACCTCTTTGGCCAAGCTTTTGTTCATCCTTTGTCATCAAAAAATTAAAATGCATTCCAGGACCTGATTTCCCTTGTTAACAGTGGTCTTATATTGACTGAATACTTTCAGTGAATGATCATTAGTGAATCATATCCAAAATCTTTCCCCTTTTCTTATACATGGAAGTCCATCTATTGTACACACACAGTCATTATATTCTATACCAGAATGCATTACCTTACATTTCTCCACACTAAACTCAATTTGCCATTCCTTGGCCCATCTATATAATTTGTCTAGGTTCAATATTTACCATCACCTCTATACGGGACACTTGAACACATAGCTTGGTTTCATCAGTAAATTTTGTAATATTATTATTTGTAGTCCCCACCTCCATATCATTTATGAACAAAGTAATCAAAAGGGGGCTTCACTAAATACTGCCTCCTGACAGAAACTTCTCTATTTATCATCAGCTTCTTCTTTCTATTACTGACCCAAGTTTTTTAACGCATCTAGCTACTTACCAATGTGGTAAGTGTTTCTTTTTCAAAGCCTCAAACGTGAAATCTGATCAAATGCTTTCCGAAATTCCAAAGTATATCATATCTACTGTATATCCTTCATCCATTAACTTAGTCACCTTCTCAACTATTCAGTCCTCAGCTGCAATCTGCAGTTATGTAACCCTTGAGAATATTAACCTGAGCTTCACCCATTTCATAATTCAATTCCTTAAAGATTAAAGACCTCGTCCAGATAGCCTATGGGTATAATTAAGCTTGACATTCTTTATTCATTCCAGAGCCAGTTTCGCTGGGTCCTGAACCCATCCACTACCTTCAATCATGAACGTTGAAGTGAAGTATTCGGTTAACACTTTAGCCATTTCCTGATACCCTAGCATCATATAATCTTGCCCATTAGGGGTCCAAAATGATCCTTAACAATTTGTCTACTTTGAATATGGCTAAGGAATGTATTTTTATCAATCCTACTGCTGTCAGGAATCTGCCTTTCTAGTTTCCTCTTGCCTTTTCAAATACTTATTTTAGTTATCTTCAATTAACTTTTGCATAATTCCATATAAGCAAAGAATGAGGAAAAAATTGTTATATGATGAAGTGATGGAGAGGGTTGTTGAGGATAGTGCAGTTGATGTGTATATGGAGTTTCAAAAGGCATTAGATAAAGTACCACATAATAGACTTGCTAACAAAATTAAAGCACATGGAATTAAAGGGACAGTGGCAACGTGGATACAAAATTGGCTAAGGGACAGAAAGCAGAGAATAGTGGTGAACGATTATTTTCCGGACTGGAGGTAAGGATACAGTGGTGTTCCCCAGCGGTTAGTATTAGGACCACTGCTCTTTTTGATATATATTAATGACCTGGACTTGGGTATAAAGGATATAATTTCAAAGTTTGCAGATGATACAAAACTCTGAAATATAGTAAACAATGTGGAGGATAGTAACAGACTTCAGGAGGAGATCGACAGACTGGTGAAATTGGCAGACACATTGAAATTTAACGCAGAGAAGTGTGAAGTGTTACATTTGGTAGGAAGAATGAGGAGAAGCAATATAAACTAAATTGTACAATTTTAAAGGAGGTGCAGGGACAGAGAGACAGAGGGACAGAGGGGGTGCACATACACAAATCTTTGAAGGTGGCAGGACAAATTGAGAAGGCTGTTAAAAAAGCATATGGGATCCTGGGCTTTATTAATAGAGGCATAGAGTGCAAAAGCAAAGAAGTTATGCTAAACCTTTATAAAACACTGGTTAGGCCTCAGCTGGAGTATTGTGTTCAATACTGGGCACCACACTTCAGGAAAAATGTCATGGCTTAGCGAGGGCGCAGGAGGGATTTACTAGAATGGTACCAAGGATGAGGGACTTCAGTTATGTGGAGAGACTGGAGAATCTGGGGTTCTTCTCCTTAGAACAGAGAAGGTTAAGGGTAGATTTGTTAGAGGTGTTCAACATCATGAATGGTTTTGATAGAGTAAATAAGGAGAAACTATTTCCAGTGGCAAAAGGGTCAGTAACCAAAGGACACAGATTTAAGGTGATCGGCAAAAGAGCCAGAGGCGACATGAGGAAACATTTTTTTACGCAGCAAGTTGTAATGATCTGGAATACACTGCCTGAAAGGGTGGTGGAAGCAGATTCAATAATAACTTTCAAAAGGGAGTCAGATAAATACTTGAAGGGAAATAATTTACAGGGCTATGATGAAAAAGCAGGGAAGTGGGACTAATTGGATAACTCTTTCAAAGAGCCGGCAAAGGCACGATGGGCCTAGTGACTTCTTCCTGTGCTGTACCTACTATAATACTATGATACTATGATATGGCCCGTTAATCCTATTTCTTTTTGCTGCCAGGAATTCTACACAACCCATTTCCTGAAGACAGCTTCTGAAATGTTTTTCATGTCCTCTTCTCCAGAGTAACTCAAGTGACACCATAAACTTGAGCTCATCCAAAATTCTGCTGCCCGTATCCTAACTCGCTCCAAATCCCGTTCACCCATCACCTCTGTGCTCGCTGACCTACATTGGCTCCCTGTCCGGGAATGCCTCGATTTTAAAATTCTCATCCTTGTTTTCAAATCCCTCCATGGCCTCGCCCCTCCCTATCTCTGTAACCTCCTCCAGCCCTACAACCCTCCAAGGTCTCTGCTATCCTCCAATTCCTGCTTCTTGTGCATCCCCGATTTTAATCGCTCCACAATTGGCAGCCGTGCCTTCAGCTGCCTGGGCCCTAAGCTCTGGAATTCCCTCCCTAAACCTCTCCGCCTCTCTACCTCTCTCTCCTCCTTTAAGATGCTCCTTAAACCTACCTCTATGACCAAGCTTTTGGTCACCTGTCCTAGTATTTCCTTATGTGGCTCGGTAACGCTCCTGTGAAGCGCCTTGGGTCGTTTTACTACGTTAAAGGTGCTATATAAATGCAAGTTGTTCTTGACACTCCAAGAAATCTATTTGATGTTACATTGTACATTGCTAATCCTTGATCAATTGCCTTCCTTAGCATCATGTTCCAATTAGTATATTCCAGTAAATACCTTCTACACAGTTTGAAGTCACACTTTCATACATGTTTTCATGTCTTCTGCCACTCCCAGCCCTTCAAAAATACAGTAAAACTTGCCTATGGGCTCCTATTCAAATAAACCATCATCTGATACTAAACGAAGTATGCACAGTGCACGGTTCTTGTCATACCTTCCAAAAATGGCAGTCGGGTCCAATGTACATCATTAATAGCTTTAGCCTGTGCACAGTGGGTCTAGCATATGATATTTTCTATCTTTCAGTTTGACAGGAAACACAGTAAAAACCCTATGTAAGTTCTGGACTCTGGACTTGCCCATTTGTACCTCAGTATGAGCTCTCCAATGCTTCTGTGCTCTCAGCAGCAACCAGAGGCAATTCTCTAAGCGGCCTGTCCCTGTTACAGTTGCTTCTGGTTGTACACTGTTGCTATGTTACTTGATGTGAAAAAGCCCAGAGAATATATAACAGACATGAATAAAATTGTGAGTTAATCTAGTGTCAGATTAAAAAATGAAACCAAAATTTAGCTTCAAATTTTAAGTAAATTTGAGTTTGTGTGTGTTGGGGTGGGAGATCAGGGAAATTCTACCACCTGTCATGTAGAGTTCAGCATGAGGTTTGTCATTTCCTCATAACTTAGTATTGATGATTAATTTTATAGGCTGTGCAGCTGTTTTTCAGATAATTAAATGTTTTTTTTTCATGTTAATTCCCTTGATATTCACCATGTGTGTACTGCACATGTACAATTGCAGCTTTTAGTTTCTGTTGTCAGCAGCGTACATCCAATAAATTACAATGTAGACCATAACCATTTTGTTAGAATGGTTGCACCTTTCAGCTGTTTCTTCAGAAGTTTGCACCACAATGCACAGTACAGAAAAGTATACCATGTTCTATATGTAAAATATTTTTTATAATTGCATAATAAAAATGTTGATGCCACAACAGCCCCCTTGTAACCTCAAACAGTATAATTGCCCTCAGCCCCCTGAATTTGTTTTTAATTATGAAAAACTGTCCCCTCTGCGTTCTCACACTATGCTTCTCCCTGAGATCTGTCTGTTCACCTTTCTCAGACCTGGCTTCACTTTGAGACTCCTGCAACCATTGCTGCCATTTCTGCCACTGGGAGGATTCTGCACATCAACAGCCTGAGGCAAGGGTACCTCACTTCTTTGATACAATGGTGGAGGTGATAGTGGAGCAGCTGAGTGCACATAGGCAAGTCCTGTTCAATTCAGATGGCAGGAAGATGCGCAAACGGATGCTGCAGCAGGCCTGGAGGAAGGCGGCAGACGCTGTCAATGCCCACACCACACGATTTTAACACGGAGCAAGAATCAAGGGTGTGGGGGCTGAAGCGGGCAGCAAACCTTCCGCCATTTCCGCCCCCCCCCCCCCCCCCCCCCCACTACCACCCGCCCAACAGAGCATGAGTCCCGAGAGTTTCTAACTCCCAGGTCTCATTTGAATACTCTGATACTGACTCCCGCCCGGGAGTAGAAATTGGCAGAGGGTCAGGCAGCCATCAGGGACCCATAGAAACGGTCCCAGGCAAGGTAAGTGAGGAATGGAGGTGGGGAGAATCGTGAAAGATCGCGATCAGGGGAGGGGAGAAGCCCAGTGTAGGGGAGGCCTGAGATATCCTTGTTTGGGCCAGGAGGACCACACCTGCTCATCCTGGCCCACAAGGAACCTTTTGACAGTAACAAAAAATGAGGTGCAGTATATTGGACTTGGGAATTGGAAGTACAATTTCAAAATTTGCAGACAACACCAAATTGGTGGGAGTAGTTTATTTAAAGGAAGAATGGGTCAAAATGTAAGAAGACATTAATAAACTTGCAGAATGGGCATGTAATTGACAAATTAATTTCAATATAGATAAGGGTGAGGTTGTGCATTTTAGCAAGAAGAATAAGGAGGCCACATACTGCTCAGATAATAAGGCTAAATCGGGTCGAGGAGCAAAAGGATCTCGGGGTATAAATACACAAATCACTCAAAGTAGCAACACAGGTTAATAAGGCCAAAACAAAAGGCAAATCAAGCACTGGGGTTCCTTTCTAGAGGAGCAGAATTGAAAAGCAAAGAAGTTATGTTAAACTTGTATTGAACTTTGGTTAGACTACACTTGGAGTACTGTGCACAGTTCTGGACTCCGTATTATAAGGAGGATTTAGAGACATTGCAAAAAATGTTCACAAGGTTGACACCAGAACTGAGAGGATATACTTATCAGAAATAGGTGAACAAGCTGGGGCTCTTTTCTCTATAAAAGAATAAGGCTGAAGGGTGACCTGATAGAGGTCTTTAAGATAATGAAAGGGTTTGATAGGGTAGACGTAGAGAAAATGTTTCCATCTGTGAGGGAGTCCAAAACTAGAGGTCATCAATATAAAATCGTCACTAATAAATCCAATAGGAAATTCAGGAGAAACATCTTTACCCAGAGAGCATTAGAATGTGAAACTTGCGACCACAAGGAGTAGTTGAGGCAAATAGCACAGATGCATTTAAGGGGAAGCTAGATAAACAGATGAGGAAGAAAGGAATAGAAGGATTTGCTAATAAGATTAGATGAAGTAGGGTGGGAGGTGGCTCGTATGGAGCATAAACGCTGACATATATCAATTGGGTTGAATGGCCTGTTTCTGTGCTAAGGACTCGATGTAACTCAGAGTAATTTATTAGCACATGTTTATTTATGGAAAAAAAGTGGAATGTTAAGAGTATAATACTTCAGAATGGCAGAGAAATATTCGGCATCATCTCGGTGATAGAGAATAAATGGTACTAGTCGCCCCTTATGGATAAACAACCGCCAGAGAACAGGTGGGTGATTTTTTTTTCAACTGGCTGGGTTTAAGACCCTATACACATATATTTGTTGGTAAATGCCTTCAGTTACCTTCAAACCAGCAAAATCTAGTTGTTGATAAACCTGCAATATTTGTCATGGATGTAGGTTGTTCTATTCCAGATCCATCCAAACTGCTACAACAGTGAACTTTGGTAGAAGGCAATGGGGGTGCTACAACTAGTTTCAGTTGCATCAACCCCATTGGACTGGAGAGGGAAAACAGCCAGCCCTTTTGCTCCCAATTGGCCATGCACTATGATAACATTTCAAGGAATTTCAAACCTGTCTGATGTGACCCTATTGAAGTTACCTTGAACCCTGTGATTGAAACTCAGTGACCCATGTTGATAAATGCGCATGTCTGCCGATGTCAGGAAAGGAATGGTTCAGGCTCAGTAGTGAGGACTGCAAAGCTGTGTAAACTGCCATCACGCACTGTCTGGGCTCAAACTTAAAGAATGGTTACCGAGGTGAGGTATTGGAGGGCTGTTGGTGTCTCTGGTGCCAATCACCAGTAGAGTCACTGCCTTAAGATAAAGGAAAAAGAGCAAAAATTGGAAGAGACTTAAAAAGATTCTTGCTTAATAAATGGGATACATTTTACAATGCATTGTGGACACCAAGTTTTTTCTCCTTCCCCTAAGAATGAATGCACCACTGCCAAGATGCACTGCCACAGATTGGAATAACAACATTTTAAAGGACATCATCTTTTTAAGTCCATTGCAGTTGAAGACCTATAGAAAGATATTGTGCATTCAGCAGAATGGAAACAAACGATCAAAATGTCTTGCTGATCAATAGGGGCAGATAATGTGGTCTCGGTGCAGCTGTTTAGTCACTGTGCGTGCCTGTGGTGTTCCTTGCTGGCCTCCTAATAAATTTCAAATGTGCTTTGAGTGGTTCACCCGATGTAAATTACTTTGATCCATGGAAATATCCATATAATCAGCTACAGATTATTGATCTCAATTAGTTTAAATACTTCCCAATGGCACATTCTAAATTCTAAGCTTGTCTTCTAGCCCCTGAACCATTCAATGAACGCAATCCTTCCTGAAAAATTTACCCTCTCCAGAGGGTGAAACACAAGTTGTTTTTTACCCTATTTCTCAAGCTAATCATTAAAACTAATGTTCTGTTGACCTGAAATTCTGCTTCTCACTCCACAGATGCTGCCTGACCTGCTGAGTATTTCCAGCATTTTCTGTTTTTATTTTAGATTAAAATCAATGTTGCTCCTGTTCCTTTTTGACAAACCCCCAATGACGAACAACAATCCAGAGCCCACTAACCTAGCTCTTTTTTCCTTAAATAAGGGGAAGCTTTAAAAGCACACGAGGGAGAAAGGAATAGAAGGGAATGCTGATAGGGTTAGATGAAGTAGGGAGGGAGGAGGCTCATGTGGAGCATAAATGCTGACATAGATCAATTGGGCCGAATGGCCTGTTTCTGTGCTGTAGATTCAATGTAACTCAATGTAAATTTGCTTACCATTCTCTGCTAATTGTCCTTTGAGGACAGACATCATATTCATTATAAGATTCAGACCAGCATGTAAAGTAATTACAGTTCCCTTCCATTCTCCTTTTACCAAGCTATCTAACCCTAGTCCCATTAAAACATATAGCTGCCCTATTGAATTACTTCCCTCTGCACATGACACTATCAATATGTCTCACAAAACTAGCAAGGCTCCATTCCTTACCTTACTTGCCTTTGGACTTACTTTAATCTTTGTCAAGTTTGCAGCTGTTGTAACTCTCTTCTTCCTCTCCTTTTCGGGTTTGCAATGGTTTCTGGAGTAATAGAACTAGGGATATTAGATGAACTGTTAATCAGTTGAGAACTGTCCTCAGACACCTGGGAGTAAATTTTAATCCCCAAGAACGGGTGGGTAGGGGATGGGTTGGTTTTGGGAGCGGGACTGAATCCTGGCTCCAAAACACTGACTGCCAGGTTTGACCCAGACGCATCTGGGTGCGCATGTGCTTCTGAAACCCAGAAGTCTTGCCGGCGCCGATATTTAAAGGTCCAATTAACGCCGTTGAAGCAGTTAAGGGGGTTAAATTTTGTATATTCAGCCAAACAAACAATTTTAACTTTCCCTTAACCTGTGTCCCTTGGCCTCTGAAAGATGCCATGGAAACGGAGGCGAGTTGCAGCGGCACCCATTTGGACATTTAAACCAGTGATTGACACATGTGAACAAAAGGTGAGTTTTTTGCAGCAGGGCAATCAGTTCTCTCAGACAAACCTTTGGCTGGGAGTTCTTTGTGTTTAGACTGAGATTTCATTGTTCACACTCAGAATTCTTGTGTTAGAATCATAGAATCATAGAATGGTTACAGCACAGAAGGAGGCCATTTGGTCCATCGAGTCCGTGCCAGCTCTCTGCAAGAGGAATCTAGCTAGTCCCACTCCCCTGCCCTATCCCCGCAGCCCTGCAAATTTTTTCCCTTTAAGTAATTATCCAGTTCCCTTTTGAAAGCCACGATTGAATCTACCTCCACCACCCTCTCAGGCAGTGCATTCCAGATCATAACCACTCCCTGTGTAAAAAAGTTTTTCCTCATGTTGCCTTTGGTTCTTTTGCCAATCACCTTAAATCTATGTCCTCTGGTTCTTGACCCTTCTGACAATGGGAACAGTTTCTCTCTATCTACTCTGTCTAGACCCTTCATGATTTTGAATACCTCCATCAGATCTCCTCTCAATCTTCTCTGCTCTAAGCAGAACAACCCCAGCTTCTCCAGTCTATCCGCATAACTGAAGTCCTTCGTCCCTGGAATCATTTTAGTAAATCTCTTCTGCACCCTCTCTAAGGCCTTCACATCCTTCCTAATGTGCGGTACACTTTATTTTATATTGCCTCTCCTCGTTCTTCCTACCAAAATGTATCACTTCACACTTTTCTGCATTAAATTTCATCTGCCACGTGTCCGCCCATTCCAACAGCCTGTCTCTGTCCTCTTGAAGTCTATCACGATCCTCCTCACTGTTCACTACCCTTCCAAGTTTTGTGTCATCTGCAAATTTTGAAATTATGCCCTGTACACCCAAGTCCAAGTCATGAATATATATCAAGAAAAGCAGTGGTCCTAGTACCGACCCCTGGGGAACAGCACTGTATACCTCCCTCCAGGCTGAAAAACAAATGTTCACCATTACTCTTTGTTTCCTATTACTTAACCAATTTAATATCCATGCTGCCACTGCCCCTTTTATTCCATGGGCTTCAACTTTGTTGAGAAGCCTATTATGCGGCACTTTATCAAACGTCTTTTGGAAGTCCATATTTTTTGTTTATTCGTTCATTGGATGTGGGCGTCCACAATGGATTTATTGCCCATCCCTAATTACCTTTGAGAAGGTGGTGGTGAGCCGCCTTCTTGAACCGCTGCAGTCCGTGTGGTGAAGGTTCTCCCACAGTGCTGTTAGGTAGGGAGTTCTATGATTTTGACCCAGCGACGATGAAGGAACGGCGATATATTTCCAAGACGGGATGGTGTGTGACTTGGAGCGGAACGAGAGGTGATGTTGTTCCCATGCGCCTGCTGCCTTTGTCCTTCTAGGTGGTAAAGGTGGCAGGTTTGGGAGATGCTGTCGAAGAAGCCTTGGCGAGTTGCTGCAGTGCATCCTGTAGATGGTACACATTGCAGCCACAGTGCACCAGTGCTGAAGGGAGTGAATGTTTAGGATGGTGGATGGGGTGCCAATCAAGCGGGATGCTTTGTCCTGGATGGTGTTGAGCTTCTTGAGTGTTGTTGGAGCTTCACTTATCCAGGCAAGTGGAGAGTATTCCATCACACTCCTGATTTGTGCCTTGTAGATGAGGAAAGGCTTTGGGGAGTCAGGAGGTGAGTCACTTGCCACAGAATACCCAGCCTCTGACCTGCTCTTGTAGCCATAGTATTTATGTGGCTGGTCCAGTTAAGTTTCTGGTCAATGGTGACCCCCAGGATGTTGATGGTGGGGGATTTGGCGATGGTAATGCCGTTGAATGTCAAGGGGAGGTGGTTAGGCTCTCTCTTGTTGGAGATGGTCATTGCCTGGCACTTGTCTGGAGCGAATGTTACTTGCCACTTATCAGCCCAAGCCTGGATGTTGTCCAGGTCTTGCTGTATGCGGGCACGGACTGCTTCATTATCTGAGGGATTGCGAATGGACTGAACACTGTGTAATCATCAGCAAACATCCCCATTTCTGACCTTATGATGGAGGGAAGGTCATTAATGAAGCAGCTGAAGATGATTGGGCCAAGGACACATATACACAACATCAACCGCATTGCCCTCATTGACCCTCTCTGTTACCTCATCAAAAAGCTCAATCAAATTAGTTAAACATGATCTGCCTTTAACAATTCCATGCTGGCATTCCTTAATTAATCCGCACTTGTCCAAGTGACTGTTAATTTTGTCCTGGATTATCGTTTCTAAAAGTTTCCCCATTACCGAGGTTAAACTGACTGGCCTGTAGTTACTGGGTTTATCTTTACACCCTTTTTTGAAGAAGGATGCAATTACCCAGTTCTCTGGCTCCACCCCCGTATCTAAGGATGATTGGAAGATTATGGCCAGTACCTCCGCAATTTCCACCCTTACTTCCCTCAGCAACCTAGGATGCATCCCATCCGGATCGGGTGACTTATCTACTTTAAGTACAGCTAGCCTTTTTAGTACCTCCTCTTTATCAATTTTTCGCCCATCCAGTATCTCAACTACCTCCTCTTTTACTTGCTCCTCTTTGGTAGCATCTTCTTCTTTGGTAAAGACAGATGCAAAGTACCCATTTTGTACCTCAGCCATGCCCTCTGCCTCCATGAGTAGATCTCCTTTTCTGTCCCTAATCGGCCCCACCCCTCCTCTTACTACCCATTTATTGTTTACATGCCAACAGAAGTCTTTTGATTCTGTTTTATGTTAGTCGCCAGTCTATTCTCATACTCTCTCTTTGCCCCTCTTATTTCCTTTTTCACTTCCCCTCTGAACTTTCTATATTCAGCCTGGTTCTCACTTGTATTATCAACCTGATATCTGTCATACACCCCTTTTTTCTGCTTCATCTCACTCTCTATCTCTTTTATAATCCAGATGTGGAGATGCCGGTGATGGACTGGGGTTGACAATTGTAAACAATTTTACAACACCAAGTTATAGTCCAGCAATTTTATTTTAAATTCACAAGCTTTCGGAGATTTTCTCCTTCCTCAGGCAAATGTTTGCCTGAGGAAGGAGAAAATCTCCGAAAGCTTGTGAATTTAAAATAAAATTGCTGGACTATAACTTGGTGTTGTAAAATTGTTTACAATTTTATAATCCAGGGAGCTCCAGCTTTAGTTGCCTTACCTTTCTCCCTCGCGGGAATATACCTAGACTGTACCCGAATGATCTCTTCTTTAAAGGCCACCCATTGTTCAATTAAAGTTTTCACACATATGTTCACACATATTTACCTACATTTTGGACCCCCTCAAACTGACACTATCAGGATGGGGGATGCAATGGGGCAGTAATATTAGGGGATTTCAACTACCCTAATATTAACTGGGATAGAATCAGTGTAAAAGGTATAGAGAGCACAGAATTCTTAAAATGCATTCAGGAGAACTTTTTCAGCCAGCACGGAGCAAGCCAAACTAGAGAGGGGGCAGTTCTGGACTTAATTTTAGGAATGAAGCTGGACAGATGGAAGGGTGGTCATGATCATAACTCAGTTAGATTTAGCATAGTTATGGAACAGGACAAAGATGGACCAGGAGTAAAAGTTTTCAATTGAGGAAAGGCCAATTTTACTAAGCTGAGAAGTGATTTAGTAAAAGTGGACTGAAAACAGCTACTTCAAGGTAAATCAGTGTCAGAGCAATGGGAGGCATTCAAGGAGGAGATCATGAGGGTTCAGAGCAAATATTTTCCCACAAAGAAAAAAGGTGGGACTCCCAAATCTAGAGCCCCCTGGATGTCAAGGAGCATACAAGGTAGGATAAAGCAAAAAAGGAAAACTTATGTCAGATACTGAGAGCTCAATACTGCAGAGAGCCTAGAGGAGTATCGAAAGTGCAGGCGTGAAATTAAAAAGGAAATTAGGAAAGCAGAGAGGGCATGAAAAAATATTGGCAAATAAAGTCAAGGAAAATCCTAAGATGTTTTATAAATACATAAAGAGCAAGAAGATAACTAAGGAAAGAGTAGGGCCTATTAAAAACCAAAAAGGTAACCTGTGTGCGGAGGCGGAAGACGTGGGTATGGTTCTTAATGAATATACTTTGTGTCTGTCTTCACAAAAGTCGGTGATGATGCAGATGCAGACATTGTAGTTAAGGAGGAGGAGTGTGAAATATTAGATGGGTTAAACATAGTAAGAGAGGAAATATTAAGGGGTTTAGCATCTTTGAAAGTAGATAAATTGCCAAGCCTGGATGAAATGAGTCCCAGGCTGTTAAGAGCAGCAAGGGAGGAAAGGTGCACTAGAGAGGGTACAGAGGAGATTTTACGAGGATGTTGCCAGGACTGGAGAATTTTAGCTATGAGGGAAGATTGGATAGGCTGAGGGGAGATTTAATTGAGGTGTATAAAATTATGACGGGCCTAGATTGAGTGGATTGGAAGGACCTATTTCCTTCAGCAGTGAGGTCAATAACCAGGGGGCATAGATTTAAAGTAAATGGTAGGAGCATTAGAGGGGAGTTGAGGAGAAACTTTTTCACCCAGAGGTTGGTAGGGGTCTGGAACTCACTGCCTGAAAGGGTGGTAGACGCAGAAGCCCTCATCACATTTAAAAAGTACTTGACTCAGCAAGTCAAAGACTGGCTACTGGGCGACAAGGGCTATCCCCTCACGCCGTGGCTCAAGACACCGGTCAGGAATCCATACACACGTGCACAGCAGGCCTATAATGAGAGTCATGCTGCCACACGCAACATCGTGGAGCACACCATAGGCATCCTCAAACAATGCTTCCGCTGCCTGGGCTAGTCTGGAGGAGCCCTGCAGTACTCCCCTGAGCTGGTGGGCAGATTTGTGGTGGCATGCTGCATGCTGCACAACCTCGCCATCATGAGAGACCGGCCTTTGCCACCAATAATTGGAGAAGGCCCTGAGCCAGAGGTGGAGGAGGAGGAGTCTGAGGAGGAAGAGGCTGAGGAGGAGAAGGAGGAGGAGGAGGAGAAGCCGGAAGAGGAAGTGGAGGAAGATGCAAGGGTGCAACAGGAACCACACGCCTTGTCTACAAGGGCTCCGCGTGCTCGCCTGATCCGTGCCCGCTATCAATAATTTGAACTACATACCCCAACTCACCAACAGTCCTACACTCCCCACCTTTCCGCTCCCACAAGACAATCAAATCGCCCTCCATCTGATTACACATTGGTATCCCTGTCAGCTCATTGCATAAATAAAAACCATCACCAAATGCAAAATCAAAGTCTCATTTATCAATGAATAAGTGAAATTATGCAAACATAACAGAACTATTCACCCTTGTGCATTCCCTTAGTGCCTTTTGTTCGTTTGCCTTCACCTATCACAGTGCTCCTATGAGGTGCTTCCCAGTGGCTGGAGCATGGGTGGTGGGAGGCTGCTGGCCTTCAATGGAGGAGCGTGCGGATGCCTTGGAGGATGACCTTGAGCAGCTCTGGGCCGGGAGGGTCCGGCTACAGACTGCACCATCGCAGCATGGGCTGCAGCAGTCTGGCTTAGCTGGCTGATAGGCAACAATAGGGACACTGGTGGAGAGGCAGGGGTGGGAGCAGGAAGCCTGTCGTCCTGAGAGAGGACAGCAGGTCGAACTGTCATGGCGCCACTGCCTATCTCCAAGGGCGGCGCCTCAGCAATCCTGGTGATCAGCTGGAGAACGGGTTGCTGGAGTGCTGTGACGCCCTGGAAGCCCCGTTCCACTTTGTCCCCAGACCCAAGATAGCTACTGTCTCAACTTCCAAAGCAGCAGTCTGGGCTCTAAATGCAGCAGTCAGACCTTGGATGGCAGATGTTTGTCCTGCAATGGAAGCTGTGACATCAGTCATCAGATGCTGCATCATGGTGAGGTCCCTAGGTGATGGAGGTGACTACCCGTTCCATGTTGGAAAGGATGGGCTCCAAGCTCTGCGCAAAGCCCTGTGCCAACTTGGAGCTGGACTCCTCCATGCCCATTCTCATTGTCTGCAGGCTTTCTGGCAGGTTTTCCAGTGCCCCAAGCATTTGTTGGTATACACCCATCAGCCGTCTTCTGTGGCCTGGCCTGTCAAAGTCCTCATCTGACTCCTCTACAGCAGAACTAGTGAGCGACCTCGCCCTCCGGTGAGTTGGCTCCTGTGGTATCCGTTCCCTCCGCCCCGGCTCCTGTGCACTTGTGCCTGGTGTCTCATCACGTGCAGATCCCTCCTCTTACCTAACCTCTAAAGGACGCGCAGTGTCAGTCTCTGAGCTGGTGGAAGCAAGTGTCAGATTGAGTGACGGTGTGGCTTCAGTGTCCTCCTCCTCCTCCTCCTCCTCCTCAGACGGTGCCGTCACGTATTCTTGGGTAACTGCAATGACAAAGGGAAACAGATTGAGTTGTGGAGTGGGGAGAGGAGCAAGTAAGACGTGTGTGCTGACAGCATCTGCAGCACGTGAGTCAGAAAAGATTATGGGAGGAGGGAGATGTGGAAAAGGAGAAGGAGCATTAGATATGAAGAGACCCTCTTCATCGGGACCTCCAGTGCGGCGTGTTGTGACGGCTGCAGTGACAGCCCGCCCAATGATCCTAAGCACTGTCTCCTCTCGGGGGGTGGGGACGTGTAAACATGCCCGTCCACCCTCAGGTCCCTCCTGCTGCCGGCTGTTATACGCCACATTCTCCTGCAAGACAGAGAACAGTGCATCAGTGAGTGTCCTGCAAGATGTGTGGGTGATGTGCCTGTCGTGGTCGAATAGTTGCCAGTTTGTGTGACTTGTGAGTGGTGGTTGTGTGGCCTGCAAGTGCGGTACTTTGTGCGGGTGAGATGCAGTATGCTGAGTGCAGCATTGCGTATGGACAGGTAGTGTTTGTTGGTGGGTGGGTGATGGGGGGTGTGATGCGTGGAGCAGTGGTACAGTTGGTAGGATGTGCCACTTGACACTTGCATTCACTCACCTTGACCACACGTGTCAAATCATTGAACTTCTTTCGGCACTGCACCCACATGCGTGGTGCAATGCTCCTGGCGTTTACTTCCTGAGTCCCAGCCTGCCAGTGCCTGCGGAGCTGCAGTCTGGAGGGTCTCCGGCCACCCTGCGGGTATTTGTTGGCCCTTCTTTTGTCCACGCCTTCCACCATCAGAGCACCATCAGCGAAGTGTGGAGCCCTCTCTCGTGCCGGTCCTGCTATTCTTGTGGCCATCTTTCCCTCTTCCATGTAAGCTGTGTACCTGCCATTTGAAATGTGCACATGCACCTTTAAGAGGTGCAGGCTGCTGATGACGTGTGCTGTGCACGCCCCATTTCCAACTTCCTCATTCTCCGTGCAGCCTCTCAGCAGTGCGGGTTGCGCTGGCTGCACGAAGATATCATGATAATTAGCAGGCAGCACAAAGTTCACGTGCTGCCTGCGTAGGGTCCATCGGGCACGGAGTACTAGCGCATCACACTACCCCCGCCCGAAAATGGCCCTCATCGAATTTTTCCTCATGATCTTTAAGGCATAGTTAAACTCATTCACATCATTATATATATATACTACTCTAGAAAACTAGCTAAAGCTGATCAACAGCTTCAAAAAAGCAGTTATAGCCAAAAACAGCTGGCAGCTGAAAGTCAGCCTCATGATATATGAAGGATTGAAAGTACAGTGCCATACAGGCTTGTCATAACTTCAGCTGCAGGTGTAGGTTTATGACATCAATCACTTTTACCATGGTACACAAAAGTCCAGTTTGCAGAAGGTGTGGGTTTAGAAGTTATTGAAAGGCAACGTGAATGATGAAGGAATTAAATTATTCTCTAGGAGGATCTGGCAATTTTGATTTTTGACCCTTTATTTTGTGCCTTTTCTCATATTTTGGAGAATGCTTTAATTTTGACTGCAAATCTTAATTTGCTTAATTTTAAATGAAATAAATTTCACTATCACTCCAACCCACTTCCTATCTTATTGATTCTCCAAGTGCAATGACAGAAGTACTCAAATAAAGCTAATTAATGCACCCACACCAGGGAACACTCTCCTTATCTCAAGAAGTGACTAACCAGTCTTGAAGAAAATAAATCATCACATAAGACCAACAATCACACATGTCCCAGCAAGTTCCTTTGAGGAAAGTGAAAGGGCTTTAAAAGCTGCATTTTAACAATTTATTTCTTAAGTTCAGTTTAGCTAGGATCAAATACGATGTAAACAAACCTGAATCAGTGACTCTTTAGCAGCTCACTTTAAATTTTTCTGCCACAAATTAGTGTGGAAACACCAACAGAAGAAAGTAAAAGTCTGGTTGCTTCTGACAACCTCTAGCCCAACCTCCAATCAATCTCATTCGTTCTGACAACCGTCATGTATGCTCTACAAACAATCTGATTGGTCATAACAGCTATCACTCTCGCCTCCAACTGATCCGATGGTTGTACTCTACAACTAATCTTGTTGGTGTATACCGACAATGGTCTCAGTGAAAAACATTGATTTTTCTTGTGAAGCGCTGAAAAGCTGACATGTAGATTGAAATGCTGAATGTCACCTTAAAACATTGATGGTTAGCATGCATGTGTGTAAGAGACAAACCTTGGGAAGCATTGATTTCACAATGTCACCAAATTACCCCCTCCCATCTGCCAATTAACTCCCTGTTTTAACCTTCCCATTCTACACTCTGTAGCAGCACCATCTGCCTGCTGATACAATTTCAAAAAAAAATTTGAATTAATAATGTTGTGCACGTGAACTAAATTTGCATGAATGTGAGCAAATAAAGGGAGAGGAATTGAACTCATGGCCGTTTTGTTTGTGCCTGAAAAATGGGGGATCAAGAGTTGAAAATTTGGGGGGCACCTCAGCCGCCCCATTAACGCCCAGGGTTCACTTAAGGCACTATTCAGATGGGCCTGCGAATGGATGCGCAGCCTTCCTACCTGAAATAGGCGTAAGGCTACTTTTCTATGCTAATCGGGGTTCTACACCGGACCCCATTGCAAAATACAGGGACAAATGGGCAGAATTTGTGTAGTGTAAGCTCCGCCTAGTTGTACCAGGTCTTCAGAGGCCTAACCAGCAGTCTTTAAAGGAACCGCTGGAGGCCGCTTAAAAAAATGGCCACAAAACTTTTTAAAAGTTATATTTTTGTGGTGCTCCACTGACTTGCCACCCATTTTGGGTGAAAATCAAATCTGTCCCCTAAAGAGTCAGTAGTTCAGTGTGAATGTGCTCACTGAGCGTAGCCAGTATAACTGAAGATTCTGGAGGAAATCCTTGTGTGTGTCCCCAGCAATTCCATACACCAAAGCCAGATTACAGCACCAGGGCTAAATCTAACTGAGACACTGCAAGCAGATTTAAATTCCCTTAACATGCTGAAGCTTACCATCTGCCAGAGGCTTAGACTCTGCAAAGTCACCTCCCCTCAAGATGAGACTGCAGTACTTATTTAGCAGAATATAAAGCCAATACATCAACACAACAGGTTTTTTTTGATAGATCTTTAGGTGGTGTCTATTATTACAAATCTGTCAACAACATTTTTATTGCCCAATGCTTAGATCTAACATCCACACACTTGTAACAAAAATATATTTCAGTTCTGTTTAAATTCTTTATTCAGAGATGAATAGACAAGCCAAGTTTACTTTGGTGAAGTTAACAGGAACTGATTTAATCTATGGACAAGCTAATGTAAGTACTTTCATCATTGTATTCACAAACCTATGGGATTTGTTTATGGAGCTTCATATCACCAATTCTTCACCCATTTTTAACTCGGGCAGCCTTTTACAGCTGTGTTCCAGTTTCTGCTCTGATGGTTGTGAAAGGGGAGGTGGGGATAGGTGGTATTGAGAGAGGAAGTGGAAGTGGAAAGCAGTGAAAAGAAGTAAATGGATGCAGTGAAAGGGGTGGGGGGTGGGAAAAGGGGAATGAAAGGGAAAGGGAAGATGGAAATAGATGGTAAAGAACGGGAGGGGACTGGATTGCAATTGGAGGGAGGAGGAAATGGATGGTACTGAAGGGGAGAGGGAAAGGGGAAAAGGCTATGTTTGGTGCTTTGGGTTGGGGGAAGGAAGGAAAGAGACTGCCAGCATTATCTGAGAGGGTTGGGGGAGGGAGTACAATAAGAGTACCAGCTTAACTGGGTTGGAGAGGTAGGAGAGTGCCAGATTGAATCGATGGGGGAGAGGAAGAAGAGTTTCCAGTAAACTGGGAGGGTTGGAGAAGAAGAGAATGTCTCTATGAAAGGATAGGGAGTTAGATGGGGTGCAGTGTCTCTGTGAACTGAGTCTAAAGGTGGATGAGGGCCTTTATGAACTAAGCCGGTACCGGGCTGGATGTGGGAGGGTGATGGTTGAAGTAACTTTTGAGCAAGTGATTGATCTATTGAAAATACAAATACTTTTCTTTTTTCAAGATTAATAATCTACTAACTATGAAGCATAAAAGTGGTTAAAATTCATCATTTTTAATATAAAAAACTCAAACTTTTCTGGGGGAACATGGCTTGGGGCCCTGTAGAAATGCATTACCAATTTTGTGCCTTCAACTTTTAGATTTTCCCTGCAGGCATTCATGTAATTTTTGGTCTCCGATACAAGTGAAGGAATATTTTGTATACCTACCAGTTTAGTTACAAAGCCCAGATAACTACTTGTGTTCATGGTCTGTGCAAGAAATAGGGTTGATGTGCTGAATGACCTTTTCTCATTCCCAACAGAGAAGAATCAGTGAATAACTGAAGGCAAGTCAATTCTGAGCACTACCAAGGGTTCAATTTAAGAGAAGTATTGCTAGAGGCCTGGTACAATGGTATCTACACTTTCTTTTAATTGGGATGTAATAGGAATAAGTGATTTGGTGCAGCACAACATCCCACTACAAATACCATGAATTTCTATACTTACAGCACGTAGCACGATTCAAGTGTGAAGTATACGAATACTATACAGTACGAGTACTGTGGAGGACAAATTCCTGGAATGTATACGAGATGGTTTTCTAGATCAGTATGTTGAGGAACCAACTAGGGAACAGGCTATTTTAGATCTAGTATTGTGCAATGAGAAAGGATTAATTAATAATCTTGTTGTTGAAGAGCCCTTAGGGAAGAGTGACCATAATATGATAGAATTCTTCATTATGTTTGAAAGTGATGTAGTTCAATCTGAAACTAGGGTCTTAAATCTAAACAAAGAAAACTACGAAGGTATGAGGTGCAAGTTGGCTGTGGTTGATTGGGGAACTACATTAATAGGTATGACAGTAGACAGACAATGGTTAGCATTGTTGGCCAGAGGCTGCAGAAACCTATTGAGCTTAATTCGAAGTGCTAACAAAGACACTGACCTTTTGAACTGAGGTGACCTGGAGTTCAGTCACTGGTCTGAACTGGCCAGAACCGGTTTGAATTCATTCCGCTTCTTAGAGAGACAAAGGAGGTGATGCTACCTAGGCCCTTGGAACAGAGCCAATCAGGGGATGACATCGATCATTCCAGCAACTTTGAGCCAACCAGAGAAGACAGCATCATTCGAAAAGACAAACTTGGGGGATAAAACTGAAGAATTGCTGGCTTGGGCTCAGTGTGTTTTTGTTGGTGTGTGTTTGTGTGTTTGTTTGTGAGGGAGACTCCGGAGACTAACCCTCGTGGAAGTGGGAACCTTACGTCAGGGACGTAAAGACTACGTCAGGGACGTAGAGATGACGTCGGGAGTAAGAGAGAGAATTGCCTGGCCAGCAGTACCTCTCCTTTCCGGGTAATATAATATCCTTTTTATTCTGTGAACACTCGGGGAGTGTCGTCAGAGAAACCTAGTGGGTGTGCGTTTAAAGCCTAATACTCAGGGAGTATTAATCAGGAAAACTTAGTGGGTGTGCGTTTAAATCCTAGTTTGAGTATAAAACTGTATAACCTGCTGTAAACTGCATGCCTATATATAACTAGACGTATAAGCGGTATGTACATGATCTAATAACGTTAATAAAGCGAATTGAGACTTAAGAGAGAATTGACTCTTCCTCTGTGTACCAAGCTAAAACCGTTAACCGGTGACTTCCGGTCAACAGCATTTAAAAAATTAATACATAATTTGCAACAAATATATATTCCTCTAAGGCACAAAAACCCAACAGGAAAGTGGTCCAACCGTGGCTAACAAGAGAAATTAAAGATAGTATTAAATCAAAGAAAGAGGCAAATAAAGTTGCCAGAAAAAGAAGTTAGCCTGAGGATTGGGAGCATTTTAGAATTCAGCAAAGGAGGACTGAGAAATTGATAAATAAAGGGTCCTTACAGACAGAGATGGGAGAATTTATAATGGGGAATAAGGAAATGGCAGAGCGATTAAAGAAATACTTTGTGTCTGTCTTCACGGAAGAAGACACAAAAAACCTCCCAGAAATACTAGAGAACCAAGGGTCTGGCAAGAATGAGAAACTGAAAGAAATTAGTATTAGTAAAAAAATAGTACTAGAGAAATTAATGGGATTGAAAGTCAATAAATCCCAAGGACCTGATGATCCACATCCCAGGGTTTTGAAAGAGGTGGCTATAGAGATACATTGGTTGTCATCTTCCAAAATTCTATAGATTCTGGAACAGTTCCTGCAGATTGGAGGGTAGCAAATGTAACCCCACTATTTAAGAAAGGAGGGAGAGAGAAAACAGGGAACTACAGAACTGTTAGCCTGACATCAGTAGTAGGGAAAATGCTAGAATCTATTATAAAGGATGTGATAACAGGACACTTAGAAAATAATAATAGGATTTGGCAAAGTCAACATGGATTTATGAAAGGGAAATCATGTTTGACAAACCTATTGGAGTTCTTTGAGGGTTTAACTAGTGGAATAGATAAGGGGGAACCAGTGGATGCGGTGTATTTGGATTTTCAGAAGGCTTTCGATAAGGTCCCACACAGGAGGTTGGTGAACAATTTAGAGCACACGGAATTGGGGGTAATATACTGGCATGGATTGAGAATTAGTTAACAGACAGAAAACAGAGAGTAGGAATAAATGGATCTTTTTCAGGTGGCAGACTGTGACTAGTGGGGTACCGCAGGGATCAGTGGTTGGGCCTCAGCTATTCACAATCTATATCAATGATTTGGATGGGGGGACCAAATGTAATATTTCCAAGTTTGCTGATGACACAAAACTAGGTGGGAATGTGAGTTGTGAGGAGGGTGCAAAGAGGCTTCAATGGGACACAGACAGGCTAAGTGAGTGGGCAAGAACATGGCAGATGGGATATAATGTGGAAAAATGTGAAGTTATCCACTTTGGTAGGAAAAACAGAAATGCAGAGTATTTTTTAAATGGTGAGAGATTGGGAAATGTTGATGTTCAAAGGGACCTAGGAGTCCATGTAAATGAGTCACTGAAAGCTAACATGCAGGTGCAGCAAGCAATTAGGAAGGCAAATGATATGTTGGCCATTATTTCAAGAGGATTTGAGTACAGGAGTAAAGATGTCTTACTGCAATTATATATGGCCTTGGTGAGACCACACCTGGAGTATTATGTACAATTTTGGTCTCCTTACCTAAGAAAAGATATTCTTGCCATAGAGGGAGTGCAACGAAGGTTCACCAGACTGATTCCTGGGATGGCGGGATTGTCGTATGAGGAGAGATTGAGTAGACTGGGCCTGTATTCTCTAGAGTTTAGAAGAATGAGGGGTGATCTCATTGAAACATACAAAATTCTTACAGGGCTCGACAGGGTAGATGCAAGGAGGATGTTTCCCCTGGCTGGGGAGTCTAGAACCAGGGGTCACAATCTCAGAATAAGGGGTAGGCCATTTAGGACTGAGATTAGGAGAAATTTCTTCACTCAGAGGGGTGTGAATCTTTGGAATTCTCTACCCCAGAGGGCTCAGTCATTGAGTACATTCAAAACAGAGATCGATAGATTTCCAGTTATTAAAGGCATCAAGGGGTATGGGGATGGTGCAGGAAAATGTCGTTGAGGTAGAAGATCAGCCATTATCTTGTTGAATGGCGGAGCAGGCTTGAAGGGCCAGATGTCCTACTCCTGCTCCTATTTCTTATGTTCTTATATGCCACAATTTTGCATGAAAAGTCCCCGAGGCAGTGAAGATGGCAGTTTCTGAGTGATAGCAAATCACTTGCTGCAACAAATTGCCCTAGGAATGTAGCTTAGCAGGAGGAGACCTAACAAGAGCAAATGAAGAATATGCATACTCCAAGAATTTCCTTTCCATTCCACCTCCTTAAATTTGGCATAGGTTCGGCGGAAACCCCATTTATTTACATAAACAGGATTTCTGCCAAACCCCTTACGAAAGTTATGGCGGTGGAGGGGGGAAGCAACTAGAAAATTCCATGTGATAGTTTTTAAAATTAAATTAAAATTCATAAGTAAACTGGTGATCTGAATAGTACAGAAATTCAAACACGTGACTGATTTTGTGGATCTGAGTACAAAGAAATTTATCAAAACTACATTAATTATTAGATAGTTAATATCTACCACACTATTATCTAAAATTTTAAGATTTCATTCATTTTCTTCCTATTTACAACTTGATAATCTTATCTATTCAAAATTCTGGTAAACAAATAAAAACAAATTCATTACTGCTCTGAAAATATTCACAAATCTCACCTTAAAAATGTTATCCCAAAAATGGGCAGTACAATACCTGCATAATTTAGACTTCATTCAGGAATACCATTTCCCAACATCCATGTTAACAAACAGTGAGCCATTTATTGCCTCAGGATTACATCAATTCCAACACACATCAATTCAACAGTCTTGCCTTTTAAAATGCAGCAAGAGAGTTATCCAAATGCAATGCATGTGGGGAAAGCAGAGTTCTGCACATGTATACTCAAATACATGCACGGAATTCTACTTACTGGCCTGTGACCCCCAGTGAAATACTTTAAATGATTAGAAAGAGCTGACTATCCCATACACTCTTTGCAATCATTAAAATGTGATGGGTGGTGCTAAGGAGTGCCAGAATTTTTTTTTAAAAACAATTCCAACTTACTTTTTTTGTAAGGGTTTTCTACTGGCTGCTTTTATACTACAGTTGATGAGGATTGTTACCAATGCAAGACCACCCCGTCCTAGTGGTCTTACCGTGGCTGCAGATTTCAGCAATGATGAACATTAAGTGGTTTCATACTACCGTTTTGACACTGGTCAGTGCCCAGGAGGATGTGGTATTCATGCCAAAATTATAGTGAAAAATAACAATGCACTTTAAGACATTCATTTTCACTACATCTCTCTCATTTGTTACTCCATTAATCTGTTAATTAATAATGAGAAATATCAAACAAATTAAGAATCAAAAACTATTTTTGTAACCAGGATAGCCTGAAAAATATTGTTTGAAATTACTTATGATACTTATTGATAGTGCAATAAATTATTAATTGAAATAAAATGTTTCAATACGGCTCACAAGCCATTCTATAGATGGCTGTCACCAGGGACCACCAAAACAGTTAGATTATCCATCAATCACACTGTAGTTTCTCTGACACAGCCTTACATGGTATTTTTGTGCTGCCTTTGAGCTGATCAAGTTGCTTAACAAACAGACTTTGAAATCCTTTTAGATAATGCCGTAATATTTCAAGATAAATGATTACAGATGTCAATTGATAAGAAATTCCTTTGACACAGAGAGATCCTTTGTTGCCATCTGTTTGATTTTATCAGTTAAAATGTTCTTCATGATATAGAACCACAAAATGCTTTAAGCTATTAAAGTAACTGGTCTGGAACATAAATAAGTCTAAATTAAACGGTCCTATCACTATCTTCTGTGAAGCTCAAAGCACAGTAGCCCTTCACTGTAACATTCTCTGATATACCACGACCTCTCTGATATAATGCACATCACTTAAGACCCTCACTCCCATGAAAGAAACATATAAAACGTTCTCTTTGTATCATCTCCTGTAAGTTAGTACAAGGCCTTATTGTGAGGATACTGAGAGGGTGCACTAAACCTTTCACATTTCTCAACAGTTTTTCTTTGATATCTCAGGAATATCAAAGCAAAACTGTAGAGCAATGTAAAAGGATATAAAGAAATATGATCAACTTCTCCAGAAAGGACCCACGTATTTAATACATTTGTGAGCTTAAATTGAGCCAGAGGTGATTCCTGTCAAAATGCTCAATGTTTTATTCTCCCCTTTTTCCCATCCTCTCCTGAAGGTGGTGACTCTCACTGCAGTACAATTCGCTAACTATTGGCAACTCTCTGATACCGAATCTAAGTGCCTGCTCTTCGTATATAAGCCTGAGCAATGAAGGGCTAAATTTCTGCAGGAATTCTCCTGCTCAGCTGCATACCTTCAGCGACAGAACCACGGAAACCCCAGAAAAATGGCGTAAATAGCATTTACGCCATTTTTCCATTTTCCTTGGGTCTTCCGCTGAAGCTACGCAGATTAGCCGGAACAGATAGGGTGGATAGAGAGAAACGATTTCCGCTGGTTGGGGATTTTAGGAGTAGGGGGCACAGTCTAATAATTAGAGCCAGACCTTTCAGGAGCGAGATTAGAAAACATTTCTACACACAAAGGGTTGTAGAAGTTTGGAACTCTCTTCCGCAAACGGCAATTGATACTAGCTCAATTGCTAAATTTAAATCTGAGATAGATAGCTTTTTGGCAACCAAAGATATTAAGGGATATGGGCCAAAGGCAGGTATATGGAGTTAGATCACAGATCAGCCATGATCTTATCAAATGGCGGAGCAGGCACGAGGGGCCGAATGGCCTACTACTGTTCCTATGTTCCTATGTTCCTAATCCCTATGGAAGTTCACCCCGATGTCATCAGCCCATTCAAACATAGGGGCCTCATGCCGAACCTGATTCTGTTCTTACCCAACATCCACATACACATGCTCTCCTGCAGGGGTCATTGGACAGTGATGAGGGACACTAAGGCCAATTGTAGTGCTCTACCCACACCCTGGCTGACAGCAGCATAGATCAGCAATCTGACCTGGGATCATCCTGATCTCTGTAGCTCAGCACCACATCACGCAATGTTTATACACACTGAGATTTAGGTGTTATCCCCAAAGTCCACAGTGCTTTTCAAGTAGAAATAGGAGCAGGAAAGTTCAGTAAGAGTCCCACAAATATGAGCAAATGCTGATGTTGTGGCATTCAATGGTGCAACTAATTTATGCACTAACAATACCAGGGGAACAACATCCACATATCAGGACATTGTGATGTAATACTCCCTCTTCATCCACCTAACAACCATGATGCAGGATAACATAAAATGTAGGAATGAGCCAGAACAGTTTAGCCCACTCAGCAAGCTGGCCTTTGTCCTGGACTGATCTGGAGTCAATTATACAAAGGACACTCCCTTCCCCCAAAGAGAAATATGCTTTTCGCCCATTTCTTGTAGTGACCTAAACATTCACACAATTTCTTGAGCTCACGTCCCATGCTGATATCATCAGTCTTGCACTGTTCACACAGAGAGCAGCTGTCTACAAAGAAGGAGTACACACAAGAAACAGGCTCAACCAAATCGCATGATTTGTGTCGTAATGTACGTGACATTTTGCCTTTGCAGCTGTCAAAACTATTTGCTTTGTTTTAAAGGTACTTCCTGTTCCATTCCATCTAGCAGATCTAATTTTATATCATAAGCCTTAAATAAGTATCATATTACTAGTGTACAATTACTTTATAGGATCAAGGATCATTGTGATACTAGAAATCGAGAGAAATGGCATTTCAGAGTCTCACAGGTCTTAATAGCTTTTCAAAAGTAATTGGAATATTTAATCCAGAGCAAGTTTCAGAAATTTATTATTTTTTTTACATTTAGAAACATCAAAATTTTACAATTTTTTGTAGTAAATTGATAGGCTGCTTCTTTGTTTGAGGAAGTGGAGAGTCAAAAGGATTTGACCCTTTTATAGTGACACTGTTGTGGTTTTATGAAGTATTTTCAAACAGGCTTATTCACGAGAAAAAAAACTATTTCCATGGGCTCAATTTTAAAACAGAAGTCCGGGTACATTGGGGGCTGGGGGGGGGGCAAAGAAAATTGTGGTTTTTTGGAACAGGCAAAAATCCCAGCTTCAACACGCTGAAGAATGCACAGAGCCATCTGGGTGCGCACGCCGTTCCCCAACCCAGAAACCCCGCCGGCAATTAAAGCCGGCAGGACAATACTTAAACCAACAATCCAAGTACTAAAAGTACTTGATAAGTGCATGAATGTAATTAATTATACAGGCAAGTGATTTCAACGCTGCCTCAACTTTTATCCCGTGCTGTGTGAAACACACCATGGTGAGGGAGTTTTGTTTCAGCCAGCAGCCATTAGGACATTTAAATGCCTGTTTGAAAGATGGGGGGTAAAAGGTGAGTTATTGCAGGAGGGCACTCAGTTCTCTCAGACAAACTTTTGGCTGGGAGATCTTTGTGCTAAGACTGAAAATTCTTGGTTTACATTCAGAATTGTTCTATTTACACATATTTACCAACTTTTCCGACCCCCCTCAAACTGACACCATCAGGACGGGGGCGCGATGGCTGCATTCACCAGTACATCCAAGGACAAGGAACATCACCATCCTCACCAGGCACGGCATGCATTTCCGCCACTTGGAGCTTCACAACACAGTGCTGCGCCACAGGCACCTGCACAAGAGCAGAGAGGGCACCAATAGAGGGAGCGACGTCGCAGGAGGCACTACCCTCATCAAAGGGTCTACAGACCGAGGCTCAGCTTCCTGGACCTCTCTGAGGAGCAGTGCATACGGAGGCTGAGAGTGAGTTGCCAGCTGATTGCAGACATCTGCAGCCTCCTTCATGCCGAGCTGCTCCCGGCTGGGCCCAGCGGCACCCGTCGCTGTTAAAATGACCACTGCCCTCAACTTCTTCACCTCTGGATCATTCCAGGGTGCCACCGGTGACATCACCGGTGTCTCTCAGTCATCTGCCCACAAGTGCATAAGGCAGGTCACCGGCGGCTTGTTTCGCAGGGCCTCGCACTATATCAACTTCCCCATGGATGCCCTCAGCCAGAAGGAGAGGGCAGTGGGATTCCACTCTGTGGCTGGCTTCCCACGTATATAGGGTGTAATCGATTGCACGCATATAGCAATCCGAGCACCTCCACACGAGCCAGGACTGTTCATCAACAGAAAGGGGTATCACTCCATCAACACTCAGCTCATTTATGACCACTGCAAAAGTTTCCTTCACGTGTGCACTAGATTCCCTGGCAGCTGCCACGATTTGTTCATTCTGAGGGAATCCAACATCCCGGGCCTCTTCATCGCACTGAACACCCTTAAGGGATGGCTCCTCAGGTCAAGGGATATCCCCTGCACACGTGGCTCATGACACCGCTGAGGAACCCCATCAGTGAGCAACAGCATCGCCACATCGCCACCAGGTCTATAATTGAACATGTGATAGGGCTGCTCAAGATGCGATTTCTGTGCTTCGATCGTTCTGGGGGAGCGCTTCAATATGCACTAGCGAGAGTGGGTCGCATTATAGTAGTGTGTTGTGTCCTGCACAACATGGCACAACAGAGAGGGGTGCAGCTTGTGGAGGCCCCATCCCCTCATCCTCCATCCACATCTGCCATCCCCATTGAGGAGGAGCAGGAGGAGGAGGAGAAGACGAACCCATGAGCAGAGCAACAGCTCACCTGGCTGCTCATGAGGCCAGGGAGTCACTCATATGTGAACAGTTCTCGTAAGATTAAAAAGTGAGAAGAGTCTAGTCCTGGAAAGACCAGCGCCAGCGCCAGCACCAGCAGCGACCCCGCCCCCCCCACCCCAGCAACCACCCACTGCACAAAACAGTTCTGCAACTACACATACACCCACTATAAAGTCACCCACTGGGTGGCATCAAGTGTCGCCGTTCATGGTGAAGCACATGAAAGGGCGCTATCACAAAAGCCAGTAAAGAATGGGCAAGATGTGGCAGTAGTGGTGAGAATGATAACATTTAATGTGACTTTAACAAAAAACAAATATAAATGAAAAACATGACAGTCTGTCAGACACCCTTGTGCATGCTCTTCGTGATCACAAATCCTTAGCCTTTCTCTTCCTACTGCTTCTATGTGGTGCATCCCCTGTGGCTGCAGCAGAGGTAGTGGCAGGTTGCTCATGTCCATGGCCGGACTGCTTAGATACTTTCGGCCTCTAGGTTTTGGAGCCCATGAGGGCCCCTCCAAAGACTGCTCCACCTGCACCTGTGCAGGGGCTGACTTGGCCACCTGGAGAGGAGGCAGTATTGCGGGTACTGGGTGCGAGGGGGGCAATGGGTGAGACATGGGAACGCTTTGAGTGGCGTCCCCACTTCCATGTCCCCTTTCTCCATCATCCCTCTCTGGGCCAGACTCACATCACTCCTACCACCCTGCTGGACAACAGTTTGGAGGACATGTGTGATGCCTTGTAAGGCCTCTTCTAAAGTATCTGTCAGCCTGTTTAAGGTGGCAGAATGTTGTTCACCCTGAGTCCGAACAGTCGTTGTCAGGGCCTGAATGAACTCATTTGTGAGCCGTGCTTGAGGCTCAACGTAGGCTAGACATCTCTCCATCGGAAAGATTCCCGCACTTACCTGCAACACTATCTCAGACCTTTCAGTAGTTACCTGCGACACTATCTCAGACATTTCAGCAGTTACGTGTGACACTATCTCAGACAGTTGCTCATGTCCTTGTGACACTATCTTAGAGATTCCCTCACGTCCCTGTGACACTATCTCAAGAGATTCCCTCCCATACCTGTGCCACTATTCCACTCATGCAGGAGTTGGACTCCTCCATCCTCTGCGCTATTGTGGAGAGTGCATGTGGCACCTGTTCCAGAACCTCGCAAATGTGCTGCTGACCCTCGATCATTCACCCTTTAAAGGATGGCTCCCTGGGTTCAGCATCTGCAAACAGCTGAGCAAAGCCTGGAGAGGAGTGCGTCCACCAACGCGGACTCTCCACAGCTGCCCCTGCCACCAGTGTCTGCTCGTGCTGACTTTTGTGTGGTGACTCATCAGGTGCCAACCCAACTAACTGACTGCTAGGACCCACCGAGGTGTGAGTATCTGTGCTGGTGGATGGCTCGCTAAGATGTGATGGTGCGCCCTCAGAGGCCAGGAGCTCCTCTGAGGAATCACCCTCTGCCATCACTGTGATTGTTGAAGGCCTGTAAGGGAACAGAAGGCAATATTAAGCATCATCATAGATGTGTCATGGTGCGATGAGCATACTGAGGTGTTCAACATGCCAAGCATTGTTAACATCAATTCATGTTCTGTGCGATGAATGTTAAAGTTGTGACACCAGACGTTTGTGGGGTGCCAGTCTCGGCATCCCCGACGGACAGGCACTTGAGGGTACGGCTGATCTCCGGGGCCTCCTCCTCTGTGTCTGTGAGGACCACTATTTGTGGAGGCCCCCCTCCAGTCCTCTACTTCTGGCATGCATTTTGCGCTCTCTTCTCCTAGAAGGGGAGAAAGTACAGACATGTGAGTAAGTGAGGGTGAAGTGGTCAGCCGATGAATGCATTGCTTTGGGTGAGGCTGACCGTGAAAGAGGTACATCAGAGGGTGAGTCTGAGACAGAGACATCACATTGGATCAAGATTGGGGTGAGTGGTAGTGGTGGGGTCACAAATGGGGAGGTGAGGAAGTTGAGGATCAGCCTTAAGTGTGTGTGAGGAGTGATGTGACGGAGTAGTCATGGCAGTGCAGAATGAGTACGGGTGGGGGGGGGTTGGGGGTGATGTACACCACAGAATGCAGGAGAATCAGTAAATAAACTTTTTTTTTTATTCGTTCATGAGATGTGGGCGTCGCTGGCAAGGCCAGCATTTATTGCCCACCCCTAATTGCCCTTGAGAAGGTGGTGGTGAGCTGCCTTCTTGAACCACTGCAGTCCGTGTGGTGAAGGTTCTCCCACAGTGCTGTTAGGTAGGGAGTTCCAGGATTTTAACCCAGCGACGATGAAGGAACGGCGATATATTTCCAAGTTGCGATGGTGTGTGACTTGGAGGGCAACGTGCAGGTGGTGTTGTTCTCATGTGCCTGCTGCTCTTGTCCTTCTAGGTGGTAGAGGTCACGGGTTTGGGAGGTGCTGTTGAAGAAGCCTTGGCGAGTTGCTGCAGTGCATCCTGTGGATGGTACACACTGTAGCCACGGGGCACCGGTGGTGAAGGGAGTGAATGTTTAGGGTGGTGGATGGGGTGCCAATCAAGCGGGCTGCTTTGTCCTGGATGGTGTTGAGCTTCTTGAGTGTTGTTGGAGCTGCACTCATCCAGGCAAGTGGAGAGTATTCTATCACACTCCTGACTTGTGGCTTGTAGATGGTGGAAAGGCTTTGGGGAGTCAGGAGGTGAGTCACTCGCCGCAGAATACCCAGCCTCTGACCTGCTCTTGTAGCCACTGTATTTATGTGGCTGGTCCAGTTAAGTTTCTGGTCAATGGTGATCCCCAGGATGTTGATGGTGGGGGATTCAGCGATGGTAATGCCGTTGAATGTCAGTGGGAGGTGGTTAGACTGTCTCTTGGAGATGGTCATTGCCTGGCACTTGTCTGGCGCGAATGTTACTTGCCACTTATCAGCCCAAGCCTGGATGTTGTCCACGTCTTGCTGCATGCGGGCACGGACTGCTTCATTATCTGAGGGGTTGTGAATAGAACTGAACACTGTGCAATCATCAGCGAACACCCCCATTTCTGACCTTATGAGGAGGGAAGGTCATTGATGAAGCAGCTGAAGTTGGTTGGGCCTATGACACTCCCTGAGGAACTCCCGCAGCAATGTCCTGGGGCTGAGATGATTGGCCTCCAACAACAACCTCCTTTGTGCTAGGTATGACTCCAGCCACTGGAGAGTTTTCCCCCTGATTCCCATTGACTTCAATTTTACTAGGGCTCCTTGGTGCCACACTCAGTCAAATGCTACCCAGTTCGGTCACTGAATTGCTTCCTGCACTGGACCCAGGTACGGGATATGTTGCTGCTGCTGGTGACCTCTTGGTGGCAAAGGCAGGGCACTTCCTCCTGTCAGTTGGGTAAAACAGTTCCCTCCTCCTCCTTACCCCAGCCAATAGCACCTGAAGTGAGGTATCGCTGAATCTTGGAGCAGCCTTGCCTCTGTGGTGCCTCTTCTTGCTCTTTGCTCCAGCAAAATCCATTGGAGCGATGGCCCTTTAAATCTAGATGCTCCACCTGCCAGCCTGTCATGCGGGTGCACAGTCCGCCCACTGCGCAGCTTTCGGATGGCAAACCCGGAAACAAGATTAATGACCACCAGTTAAGTCACGATTGCGTGGGGAAAGGGAAGTTTTCATTAGTTGGGCGCCCATTGACCCCCCCCCACCCCACTACCATCCTACCGCCCTTTTAAAATTGAGCCCAATATCTATGTGATGCATTTTCACCTGGTTATGCTGTTCGTTAAAATATATAAAAATTAAGAATATAATTCTGCGCAATCCGTGACACAGTAATGTTATTGCACCTCCCTGTTTTCAAAACTGGTAAAATGACAAGTTGCTGCACCAAACAAAGGCATGAGTAGATGATGGGATGTAGTGGGAACAAGTTGAGCAGGGTTTGGAGGAGCAAGAGCAAAACTGGGAGAGCAGAAGAGTATTTAGAGCCTTGGGTACAAAATGGAGGAGAGGTAGAAACATCAACAAACACTCAGTAAACATGCACACTGGAAATTTCCTTCGAGCTTATCCCACTCCGCCATCACAATTTCGGCAGAAGTTCGGCAGAAATCCCGTTTACACCTACGTTACAGCAAAGGAGCAGGGAGAAGCCCTGAAGAAGTTTCTGGCAGTATAGATAGGCAGTATAGCCTCTAGAGGGAAATACACAGAAGTTTCTTGACAGCTTATTCGCATTTCCATTGGTGAAGGCATTGGTGCAAAACCGATGCAAGCAGCTGAACCAACAGTGCAGCTTTTCAAATGCACTGTTCAGCCTGCATCCTTCAAAGGAACACTGGGGGACAAGCAGAGAACTTTTCTTGGCTCTTTCATTTCTCTCTCAAATTACTTCACTGCATGTCTCAGCAATATTTTTATTACACTTGGACAGAATTATGAATATTCAAGTGCCATCTGTGCCCATAGAGCAGCAGGCCATGGCACCAAGCCAGAGGTGAAGAATGCACAATTTCACTCATTCAGACCTCCAAGCCTTCCTGAGGGGTAGGACAAATAGTCAGTGTGTGGGTGCTACCAGGTCACCCAGAATTATTATTTGTGCCACCTGGAAGGAGGTGGAACTGGCACTGATTGCCAACTTCCCCACCCCCAGGACTGTCGAACAAAGCCGCAAACAACTTTACATCCTCAGCAGAGCAGGGAAGGTAACACACTGCATACCTTTCCCTTTTCTTTCTTGCCTACCCTGGGCACCAGCACACTCTTCACCCTCTTAAAGCAACACTTCAACAACTAACCCTTCACAATGCTTCTTGGATAAGGGGTGCTCCAACTCGGCATCTTGCACTATGGCAAATTAGACACAGGGTGAAGTTCCCTTTACATTACCTCAATAATGTTCCTTAATACGAACTTCAAAAGCCCAAACCATACTCCACCAGTGTGGCATTTCAGTTCCCACACTAGCCAACCTTGTGGTTTATCGGAATGAGAATTGCAACATAGTAACAGACAATAGGCAGTTTTGTGCTGTAACCTTGTCTACAAGTAGTTGCTTTAAGACTGCCTCAAACTCATTTCACATAGGACCTTTATAGCTGGTAAGAAAGGTGACATTGGCCTAGAAATTGGCACTTTAGGAAGGATGTCCAGGCCTTACAGATGGTGCAGAAGAGATTTACTAGAATAGTATCAGGGAAGAGGGACTTCAGTTATGCGGAGAGATTGGAGAAGCTCGGATTCTTCTCCTTAGAACAGAGAAGGTTAAGGAGAAATTTGATAGAGGTGTTCAAGATTATGAATGGTTTTGATAGAGTAAATAAGGAGGAACTGTTTCCAGTGGCAGAAGGGTCAGTAACCAGAAGACACAGATTTAAGGTGATTGGCAAAAGAGCCCGAGGCGACATGAGGAAACATTTTTTTATGCAGCGAGTTGTAATGATCTGGAATGCACCGTCTGAAAGGGTGGTGGAAGCAGATTCAATAGTAACTTTCAAAAGGGAATTAGATAAATACTTGAAAAGGAAATAATTACAGGGCTACGGGGAAAGAGCAGGGGAACGGGACTAATTGGATAACTCTTTCAAAGAGCTGGCAAAGGCACGATGGGCTGAATAGCCTCCTCCTGTGCAGTACCTACTATGATACTATGATATGATATGAAAGTCAGGCACTGCAGGCCTGTGATTTCCCAACCAGCATTCCCTGCAAGTGCTGCTCCTCACTTGGAACGTCCGATTGAGGAATCTGTCCTTGTATGCAGTCATGCTCTGTCAGAGATTCTTCCCTAGTCAGCAAAGCTGGCGGAAGACTACAATTGCTGATCATAGAGCCTTTGAGATGCTCATGGCCACCAACTTCTGCGTGCTCGAGTGTGTTAGGGCCCTGCTGCAGACTACTGCACCTGGGTTGCTGTTGGGGTAGTCTGGCGCAGCTTACTCGCAGGCTCCAAGGTGGCTATTGGTTGAGGGGGTGGCAAGGGAGCAGATATGCTGATACCTTGATAGGGGGCAACACGTACTGCTCCCATCGCACCATTGTCACTCCCATGGGCTGCGGCTTATCACTTCCATTGATCTGAGGGACAGCAGACTGCAGAAGATGAGTGACTCTTTGAAAGCCGCTATCCTTGTGGTCCATCAATCTGTCCAAGGTGGACACCTGTCTCTCCAATGTGAAACCCAGAGCCACTTGAGCTTCCACCAAAGCTGCAAAGGCAGTGAACATTGACCCCTGTTGCGAGGGCCTGGCTGCAGTGTTAGTGGAGGTGGTCACACTCTTCAAGGGAGACTGCAGAATGGTGATGCCATGTCATATAACACCACACAGGCTGGAAGCGGATCCCTCCATACGTTCAAATCCTTGGCAGGCCTTCCAATAGCTGGTAAAACTGCTTGTGAGAGGCTAGCAGTTTTCTTTTCATTGCTGGGCCCCTGAAGTCCTCACCTCTGTTCTGCTCAGCAGAGCTACAAGAGGATCTATCCCTCTGGCAAGCCGTCTCCGGGGCTGTCTCTGCCACCAGTTCCTGCTGCTGCTCACTCGTACTGATTGTATCACCATGCGCAGACCCCTCTAACTCATTGTCTAACCCACGTGGAGTGTCAATCTCTGCATTGGTGCTTGGGAGGGATGTAGCATGTGATGGTGCATCCACAGGTGGATTGTCCACCTCCGAGGGGTGACTTTCTCAGCAGAGTCCAGGAGCTGAGAAGGACCTAGAGGAAAGAGAAAAAGGACAAGAGTTAACATGGCACTGAGAGGCTGGACATGAGCAATTGACAGTCTTCAGGATGCAGTTTGGTGTTGGCAAGCTGGCCGAATGTGCGATTTATTGTGGCAAATGAAAGGTTACAAGTAATCGGAAGACACTCTGTTCAGATAAGCCACCAGCCTTGCCTTCTCCGATGTTCATGGCTTTTGCCTCAGCCATCAATCTCCAAGGCTTCCTGCTCTATTTGGGTGAGGCCTATGACATCAGGTGTTCCTCCCCAGTCTTGCTCCTCTCCCGCCAGGGAGTCATCAGAAAACCTGACGGTACCCCTCCAACTCATCGTGGCAATGAGAATTCTATCCACACTTGTCCAAAGAAATGTGAAAGCGGGTACTGCAACCTCGCATTAAGAGGTGCAATCCCACTTAAAATAGGCCTCGGGGGCCCCGCTAGAAATAGCTCCATGGAAGTGGGTGGGCTGCCCATTTCCCGGGCTATCAGGTGGGCAGCTCATCAATCATATTTAAATAAGTCCCTGGAGTTAAAATCACCCAGGCCTCATATTGGTGACGTCAATCGTATTTGCCGCTCGCTGCACTCCGACCCATCTGATTCCTGCTCCAGATTAAAATCAGGGCTATAGATACTACAATTAGGTTTTTTCTAACCATGATATCCTTCTTCCCTACATCAAGGAAGATGGGGGCTTGAGTGAAGGGCAGGTGTGGTGGTTGAAACTTGCCATTGAGTTACCAAAAAAATTCACAAGCAGAAATATTGTACTTTCTAAACAGATCTTGGTGCAGGCATGAGAAATGGGTATCTCATTCCATTATGCCACCACTGGCTTAAATATGAGTCATGTATTATAGCAGCTGGATAGGGTCTTCTGGTGTTTCAGTGGGGTTAGACACACCACATGGTGCAGTATTGAGCCTTATGTGTCAGGAAGGTCCCTGATTTGATGTTTAATCTGTGCAGAGTTATCTTATCAGCCAGCGTAGTATTGAAAGAAAGAAATGTTTGCAGTTATATGGTGCCTTATCACATCTCTTAGAAAAGTTTCAACGTGCTTCACATACAATGAACTACTTTGAAGTTCAATGGCTGCTATAATTGGCCTCAGCATCTCTGGAGTAGGGATGTGAACAATCAGCCAATATTTCTGTTCCTGATCACCATCAGCTGCAAAATGTTTATGTGTGGATATCAGGTGAGGACACATCTGGATTGGATGTAATGTCCCTCACATTTTAGTATGCTGTGAATTCACTGTCTGAATTTACACATGAAGAATGGCCACATGGTATGGTACCACAGGCTGTAGACACATTTTGATCCATATACCTTCAAGAGAGGAGGGAAGAACATAGAATGAGGAAAAATAATACTTGCTAGGTCCTTAATATTCCAATTAAAAGGGCGCAACATTGTGTGATCCTTAGAGTTAAATATGTATGTTTCTGAGAACTTCCATTTCCTTCCACTGTAGTCCCCAAGAGGCAATGAATCTTGAGGACTTGTATTACTGATGAATTGAGGGATCATTGACAACACTTCATCCCATTAGGTGAGATTTTAGGCAAGGCCAGAAAATCTGGAGGAAGTATCTGCACTCATTATAGTCACTGTAACAGACAAATGGATAATCCCAAAGTGCATTTAACACAAGGTCCACTGGCATTTGTGCACATTTTTGTGTATCTATTGTTTTATTGTAGAAAAAGAGAAAGTGTTTTGGTATTCAAATTTTCTAATAATTTACATAAAGTAATAATTCAAATAAATCACTTACAGGAAAAATTGAAGAGATACTGCAGAGTAGAACAAAACTGTGGGCTAAAGTTGTTCTTGACCAGGAGAAACCTTCCTTAAAAGTAAGAATAATCATCGTCAGAAAGCCAGTGAGCATAATTAAGTTGTTCAAATGATGCCAGGGAACCTTGACCTAGAAATTTGGCCATGTAAGTGCCCGTTTTTCAGGCACAAAATGGCCTCCTAATCCTCCAATATGGCGGGCAGGCTCATTAAGAGCTGGAAGTGTGCCACCCACCACATTGGTAAAAGACAAAAAAAATCAGCGTGTAGTGCCCAGGCCTGAAATGTGCCACTGCGGGGCCTAATGCCTGTTTGAGGCCTCCATTGCAAGATTGGTTTGCCCCGAGTCCAAAAATAGTCACGCCTGAAATTCTAACCCCTTGGATTAGTACATCATTGACCCTTTTTCCAACCCAAGTTAGCAACCTACACTTAATTCTCCCTCAAGAGGAAGTTTGGTTGGTGAGAAAATATAATTGCCAACTTTTTGAATAACATAGATAAGTGGATTCAATTTTTATAAATGTTAAATAATTAGTCTGGGAGCAAGGAATCCAAAGGGGAGCATGTGTTAAATGGTGCAGCCTACTGATTCAGAAAGATATCCTGGGCTTAAAAAGGATAAATTCTATGAAACAGTAAGACTAGTGCTTAGCTGTGGTAAAACAGGCAAAGAAATATGCTGGCAGTACTCTCACATCTGTGTCAGGGTATGGTTGGTTTGATTCCCACACCAACTTGAGCACATAATCTATTCCAGTGCAGTATTGAGGGAATGCAGCTTTGTTGGAGGTGCCGCTTTTCAAATAAGATGTCAAACCAAAGTTCCACCTGCTTATTCAAGTAAATATTAAAGGTGCAACAGGACTATTTAAAGAAAGAAAGGAAAGAAAGAACTTGTGTATGTATATAGATGTATAGATAGATAGATAGATAGAGAGAGAGAGAGAAAAAGAGCGAGCATCTTTCACCAACTCAGGATGTCCCAAAGCATCACAGCCAATGAAATATCTTTGAAGTCTAGTCACTGTTGCAATGTAGGGAAACACCGCAGTCAATTTGTGCACATCAGGGTCTCACAAACAGCAATGAAATAATTGAGTAGATAATCTGTTTTAGTGATGTTGGTTGAGAGATAGATATTGGCCAGGACACCGGAAAAACTCTCCTGCCCTTCTTCTAGTGCCATGGGATCTTTTACCTGAAGAGGAGGCACCTCTTGACAGTGCAGCACTCCCTCAGCACTAGACTGAAGCATTAGGCAAGATTATGTGCTCAAGTCCCCAGAGTGCCCACAACTTTCTGACTCAGAGGCAAGAGTGCTACCAGTGAGCCAAGGCTGAAAGAAGAACAGGAAGTTGTCCTACTATCCTGGCCAATATTCCTCACTCAATAATTATCCCCAAAAAATAGATTAACCACTTATAAATCTCATGACTGTTTGTGAGGCATCGCTTATGCATTTGATATCAGGGCAGCATTTGACCGAGTGTGGCACCAAGGAGCCCTAGTAAAATTGAAGTCAATGAGAATCAGGGGGAAAACTCTCCAGTGGCTGGAGTCATACCTAGCACAAAGGAAGATGGTAGTGGTTGTTGGCGGCCAATCATCTCAGCCCCAGGACATTGCTGCAGGAGTTCCTCAAGGCAGTGTCCTAGGCCCAACCATCTTCAGCTGCTTCATTAATGACCTTCCCTCCATCATAAGGTCAGAAATGGGGATGTTCGCTGATGATTGCAGTGTTCAGTTCCATTTGCAACCCCTCAGATAATGAAGCAGTCCGTGCCCGCTTGCAGCAAGACCTGGACAACATCCAGGCTTGGGCTGATAAGTGGCAAGTAACATTCGCTCCAGACAAGTGCCAGGCAATGACCATCTCCAACAGGAGAGAGTCTAACAACCTCCCATTGACATTCAACGGCATTACCATCACCAAATCCCCCACCATCAACATCCTGGGGGTCACCATTGACCAGAAACTTAATTGGACCAGCCACATAAATTCTATGGCTACAAGAGCAAGTCAGAGGCTGGGTATTCTGCGGCGAATGACTCACCTCCTGACTCCCCAAAGCCTTTCCACCATCTACAAGCCACAAGTCAGGAGTGTGATAGAATACTCTCCACTTGGCTGGATGAGTGCAGCGCCAACAACACTCAAGAAGCTCGATACCATCCAAGATAAAGCAGCCCGCTTGATTGGTACCTCATCCACCACTCTAAACATTCACTCCCTTCACCACCAGTGCCCCGTGGCTGCAGTGTGTACCATCTACAGGATGCACTGCAGCAGCTCGCCAAGGCTTCTTCGACAGCAGCCCCCAAACCCACGATCTCTACCACCTAGAATAACAAGGGCAACAGGCACATGGGATCAACACCAACTGCACGTTCCCTTCCAAGTCACACACCATCCCAACTTGGAAATATATTGCCGATCCTTCATCGTCGCTGGGTCAAAATCCTAGAATTCCCTATCTAACACCACACGGACTGCACCGGTCCAAGAAGGTGGCTCACCACCTTCTCAAGGGCAATTAGGGATGGGCAATAAATGCTGGCCTCACCAGCGACGCCCACATCACATGAACGAATAAAAAAAATGCAGGATGGCTGCCATATTTACATTTACAGTAACTGTCACTACATTAAAGTAATTCGTCGCTATATAATTACAAGTACTTCCTGCTATTTTTTTTCTGGTCATCTAAACAAAGCAAGGATGTTATCTTTAGGAGAGTACAAAGGAGATAAATGAAGATGGTTCTGGGTATCAGGAATTTAAATTATGAGAAAAGATTAAGATCGTTGAGCTTGTTTTCTTTTGAAAAAGCAAAGACCTAATTGATTGTTTTAAGATTATGGTAGAGATTGACAAAGCTGATCCAGGCAAGTTTAGTATAATGGAGGGTTCAAATTACAGGGGTTATTCACCCCAGTTTTCATCCAAAGAGAATAAATTACCAGTGATGTCAGTAATGCAGACAGTATTAAAGAGCTTAAAAGGTAATTATGTGCTTTTTTGGCGAGAGAAGAGATTGGAGGATATGCTAAGAATGCAGGTAGATGGTTAATCTATCAAAAAGGGTAGGGCTTATTAGACCCTTGGGTTCTGCTGTTGCTAAAAAAATTTATGTTTCAGACAGATGAAATGTACCAGATTGTGAAATAAGGTCGGGATCGAATGAAAATATAATTAATCAATGAAATATTTGCTTTTTAGGTAGAGGCACAAAAGATGTTCCTCCCTTGGTAGCCCTAGTTAAGCATTTGTCTAACATACTACACTGCCAGGTTTCCTACTGGTGCAGCCAAGTAATTAAGTGCACTCTATCCATCCCTATGCTTTGGGACTTGGAATAACAAACTTATGACTTTTGGTCCTTACAGATAATGTGGAGGGAAAAAGCATCCAAGTCTTGGAATGTTTGGGAGCAGAGATTTGAAACAATTCCATCATTGGATATTCAGTTTTATAGTATGAATCCAATAATGACCGGAGAAGTGGTTTGCAGGATTTGTTAGTGTCACTCCAGGCCCCTAACTAGTTAGCTCTAGATAACCTCCCAAACAAGAGTTTCCTGAGTGTCAGATAAATGAATCCAATATCAACCATCAGAGTTATGGCCTCAATTTTAATAAAGTTTATTTTTATCCCAAATATTAGAACCAATTTCATGTAGGAAGAAGGAAAAACTGCTGTCTTAGCAACAGACAAGAGGAGCCATTTCCCAGCAGGGTGATTGCCTCAGTATAATTAGAGTCTCACCCTACAGTATTCAAGCTGGCTGTCAGGTCATTGATTAATGTTCTATCACTAAACAAAGAGCAAGGAGAACACAAGGTATTCTCGTCCAGTGTCCCTTTGAAACATGAATGTCTAAGAGTCGGTGTTGTGCTGTTCAACTAACCATAGCTCTCAGACTGGGCTATTTCAACAAAACCAATTTAACAAACGGTTCACTAAACTGAAACATGAAGGGTATCAAATAAATAAATGACACTGCTCTCACCATTTAGTGAGAGACCATGGTTTTCTGAAAGCTTCTTGAAGAATAAAGAAACAACACAGTTTTCAGAAAATCCCAAAACTCTAAAAGTGACATTTAGCACAAATAAACAAAGTGGATTCAGCGTGCTGCCACATTCAGAGACAGCTTAATGCACCTGTCAATCCTGTGGTCACAGGAAATCCCCAATGCTGAGCCATATAAGCCTCATGCAGAGTTGATTTATAAGGGTTAATTTTAACCAAGCCCGCTCGGCTGGAACAGGGCGGACGGGGGATTAAAATTGCACCTGGGGGCTCCCCGCACCCTTCTCACACCATTCCTGCTCCCCCACCATTTTAACTCACCAATTTCTGGCTATGTCAGGCACCCACTCCTAATTAAAAGGTCAAAGTCGCACTCCGATGATGTCATTCCCACCCCCATTGCATTTTAACTCCAAATCACAGATGCCCGCCCAGTCTCTGACTCGCCAGCAAATCCTAGCAGGGTTGATGACTAAGAGCTCCTGAAGCAGTATAAAAGGGAACTCTTAGCTGCAGCTCACTGGATCTGAGGATCTTTTGCTGTCAGGTTTGCCAGGAGAGTTTCCAACTTCCAGATCATTACTTCTACATTTTTGTTGCTCTACTATTCTTTAATCAGCTTTCTCTACTTACTATGGGAACCATTCTTGCTTTTTTTGTTCTGGATGGAACAATACTTGGAGAACGAGGTGCAGAAGCAGCAGCAACAGCAGCCTCAGCAACCACGACCACCAGTACCTGGTCCTCTCAGACACTGGGGGTAAATTTTAACCCACAGCCTGGAAGGGGGCGGAGGGGGAGGATTTCTTGGTGGGAAACCCGGAAATGCAGGTTTCCCGGACGTCCTTATGATTGATAGGCTGGCCGTCAGTCGAATGGGAGAAGAGCCAGTAAGTCTTAAATTGGTGGTGGGGGGAGGGGGGTCAGTCATGGGTGGGGGGGGGAGTGTTCAGGGTCAGGGTTCATCGGGGGGTCGGGAGTCATTGGGAGTCTGTCATCGGGGTCAGTCATCGGGGTCAGTCTTTGGGGTCGGTCATTGGGGTCGGTCATCGGGGGTGGGGTCATTGGGGGTTGGGAGTCATCAGGGGTCGGGTGTCATCAGGGGGGTCGGGAGTCATTGGGGATCGGTCATCAGGGTCGGTCATTGGGGGTTTGGGAGTCATCGGGAGGGTCGGAGTCATCGGGGGGTCAGAGGTCATTGGGGGTCGGTGTCATCAAGGTTGGAGATCGTGGTGGGAGGTCGTCGGAGATCGTGGGGGTGGGGGGTTTGCTGAGGGTAGGTTTGTTGGGTCTGGGGGAAGCACTCCTGCTCCTCCTGGCCCACAATCAGTGCTACAAAGGCAGTTACCTGCTTTTTCAGGCCTTCTCGCCTCCTCTCACCTGGCATGAAGTAGAAGGCCCAGGAATCCCTGCCCCCAGGAGTTAAAAATAAAAAAGCTGTAAAAATGGAGGCCCGCAACCTCCTTGAAAGCTTTCTCCGACTGACCCGCCTCCTAAGAGCGGGTTGGTAGCCCCCCCTCATTCTGCCTCCGTTAAAACCGAAAGTGGGCGGGTTGGAGACGGGTTTTAGTTTTTCACAATTTTTACCCTCCCACCCGTTCGTGGGGTTAATTCAGGCCCAGGTGAGGAGGGCTGTACGCAGGAGGCCATGAGCGACACACAGGGTCCACAGGCCAAGAGTCACCTTCTTGGACCTACCTGAGGAGCAGCGCAGAAGGGGGTTGCGTGTCTCTAAGCAGGCTATCACAGGCAACCTCATGCAACAGGACCTGCTGCCTGCCGGACCAAGGGAGCATGCCTTGCCAGTGGCTCTCAAAGTCACCACAGCCCTAAATATTTATGCCACTGGATCCTTTCGTTCTGCATACTGAGGGCCGTTCTGTACATCATCTTCCTCAATGACCTCCGCTGGCATCCCAGTCCCTCGATATTGTGCCGGCCCGGAGCTGGTGGAGTTGCGGCGGGACGCCATTTTTGGGTGTGTAGCTCACCGGCAAGATTTAAACAAGGCTCGAGCTCCAAATTCCTCAGTTCTCCTCGCCCACTTGATGGGTGGCCAGCCAGCCACTATGCTCCACTGGTCAGCTGCCCAAGTGAAAATCAGCCCTGCACAGAATTATTGGGGGTAATTGAAGTCAGTGAAAAGGAAAACGGACAGGACATGTAACGGACGGCCGATCCGCAACCATCGGTTTTCCACCCGCGCCCACAGAAATGTTGCTCACTATGAATTTTAAGGAATTAATGATTATAAAACACTGCTGTACTTTAAATTAACATTCCTGTAGACCAATAACGTAGAAGTAAACAGAAATCATTACTAGAGGGCATCATGTTGCACATTGCAAATCAACTTGCATCATGGGATTATTGTCCATTTCCAGAAATCCACAGGATGTAGCAGAATTGTGTACTCAACAATTGCACATTTCAGTTTAGACTGGTCTAAAATATCTGCTCTGCCTTGATCAGGAACAGAATTCCGGGCATGCCAAATTGGAACTGAAGCAGGGCCATATATCTGTTAATAGTGTGTGGCAGTAAGGCCACATGCCTGCAGAGTTAAAATTCAATTTTTACAGTGCTAGAAGGATGGGCCTGGCCACGCTGCCACGGAACGCTCCGTCCAGTTGGACGGTTCCGCCCCACCTGTCCTTCGTGGAAAAGTTTGTGCAGAAAAACACCTTTGACCACAAGGCAATCAGCAAGTGGTCCGCACATAACGTCCTCGAGACCCTGAGGGAAAAGGAGATGGTGGATCCTGTCGGTTGGTTCCCCGAGCAGACTGTCAATGTCATTTGGCAGAACGTCTCATCACCAGAGCTTTCAAACAAGCACCAAGACCTAGCTTGGCTGGTGGTGAGAAGGGCCCTTCCCGTCAGATCCTTCATGTACTCCCGGACTCTCAGCGCCACCGCGCGCTGTCCCAGAGGAGGCTGCGGTGGAGACGAGACCGTCACCCATCTCCTTCTGGAATGTGCCTTTGCAAAGAAGGTCTGGAGAGAGATGCAGTGGTATCTGTCCAGGTTCGTCCTGAGCAGTTCCGTAACACAGGATTCTGTGCTCTACGGGCTGTTCCCGGGGACGCACACTGAGACGGACATCAGCTGCTGCTGGAAGACCATCAACTTGGTGAAAGACGCCCTTTGGTCTGCACGAAACTTGCTGGTCTTCCAGCACAAGGAGCTGTCCTCGACCGAGTGTTGCAGACTGGCACATTCCAAGGTCCAGGACTACGTGCTGAGGGACGCACTGAGGATGGGTGCGGCTGCCGCAAAGGCTCTGTGGGGAAAGGCAACCATTTAGAGCCTTCCCGCCATTGTATACCGAGGGGCTGCAATCAGGGAAAAATCCCCTCGGGCAGAATGTAAAATTTTAATTGATGTAATGTAACTGTAATGAACCTGTAAAGAATCTGTAACGTACCTGTTATTAAAAATGTGTATTGAGTGTATTGCAATGAGGCACCCTAGAGTGTCATGAACTGTAATTATGTCCAGTGTGTTCATTGAACTGTACTTGATGTAACCTGCAAATTGTATAATCTGTATTGTGTACGTTTGGAATGTGATATGACAACTGTATTTTATGTATTGCTGCAAATTTTATGAATAAAGTATATTTTTTGAAAAAAAAAGTGAGTCCTAGGACTAGAAATTTAAACCAGGTCCGCAACCAATTATTAAGATATACCTGTGGGAGTTGAACTCCACATTTAAGTTAAATTGTTAGTATCCATTCTGTACTTGTGGTGTAAGAAATACTCAATGGTAAGGTGAAATAAAAACAGAAAATGCTGGAGAAGCTTAGCAAGTCAGGCAGCATCTGTGGAGAAAGAAACAGAGTTAATGTTTCAGGTCGAAGACCTTTTGTCAGAACTGGAAGATGTTAAAAGAGTTAAAGTTTTTAAGCAAGTACAGAGCCAGGGAAAGGGGGGGAGGGGAGGGGAGGAAAGAGCAAAAGGGAAGGTCTGTGATAGGGTGGAGGGCACGAGTGATTAAATGACAAAAGGGATGATGGTGCAAGGCAAGGAAGGTGGTAATGGGACAGGTTAAGAAACAAAAGATTGATCAGGAGTAGCTGTAAATGGCAGCAGCAGAACCATTACCAGCACTAGCTGACCGAAAAAATGGGAGCAGTGGTTATGCTCTGAAGTTATTGAAATCAATGTTGAGTCCAGAAGGTTGTAAAGTGCCTAAACGAAAGATGAGGTGCTGTTCCTCGAGCTTACGTTGAGCTTCATTGGAACAGTGTAAGAGGCAGTGGACAGAGAGGTCAGAGTAGGAGTGGGAAGGGGAATTAAAATCGTAAGCGACCGGCAGAGGTGTTCAGCAAAGCCATCACCCAGTCTACATTTGGTCTCCCCAATGTAAAGGAGACCGCATTGTGTGCAGCGGATACAGTATACTAAATTGAAAGAAGTACAAGCAATTTGCTGTTTCACCTGGAAGGAATGTTTGGGGCCCTGGATGGTGGGAAGGGAGGAGGTGAAGGGGCAGGTGTTGCATCTTGTGCGCTCGCAAGGGAAGGTGCCGTGGGGAGGAGAGCGGGTGTTGGAAGAGTGTCGCGGAGGGAGCGGTCCCTTCAGAATGCTGAAAGGGGAGAAGGGGAAGATGTGTTTGGTGGTGGGATCGTGCTGGAGGTGACGGAAATGGCGGAGGATGATACGTTGAATGTGGAGGCTGGTGGGGTGGAAGGTGAAGACAAGGGGTCCCTATCATGATTCTGGGAGGGAAGGGAAGGGATGAAGGCAGAAGTGCAGGAAATAGATCAGACAAGGTCGAGGGCCCTGTCAACTACAGTGGAGGGGAATTCTCAGTTGAGGAAAAAGGAAGACATATCGGAAGCACTGATGCGGAAGGTGCTATTGTCAGAACAGATGTGACGGAGATGGAGAAACTGGGAGAAGGGAATAGAGTCCTTAAGGAAGCGAGGTGGGAGGAAGTGTAATCAAGGCAGCTGTGGGAGTCGGTGAGCTTATAATAGATATTTGTTGATAGCCTATCCCCAGAAATGGAGATAGAGAAGTCAAGGAAGGGAAGGGAAGAGTCGGAGATGGACCGTGTGAAGGCGATGGAAAGGTGAAATTGGAAGCAAAGTTGATGAAATTTTCCAGTTCGGGGCGAGAGCAGGAAACGGCAACGATACAGTCATCAATGTACCGGAGAAAGAGGTGAGGGAGGGGACCTGAGTAGGACTGGAGCAAGGAATGTTCCAGGCATCCCACAAAAAGGCAGGCATAGCTGGGACTCATACGGGTTCCCATAGTGACACCTTTTATTTGGAGGAAGTGAGAGGAGTCAAAGGAGAAGTTGTTCAATGTAAGAACAAGGTCAGCCAGGTGGAGGAGGGTGGTGGTGGATGGGGACTGGTTGAGCCTCCGTTCAAGGAAGAAGCAGAGGGCCTGCAGGCCGTCCTGGTGGGGGATGGAGGTGTAGGGGGACTGGACGTCCATGGTGAAAAGGATACAGTTAGGGCCGGGGAACTGGAAACTGTTAAAGTGGCAGAGGCGTCAGAAGAGTCGTTGATGTAGGTTGGAAGAGACCGGACAAGGGGAGAAAAAATAGAGTCAAGATAGGAGGAAATAAGTTCCATGGGGCAAGAACAGGCTGAAATGATGGGTCTCCCAGGGCAGTCGTGTTGGTGGATCTTGGGAAGGAGGTAGAAGCGGGCTGTATAGAGTTGGGGGACTATGAGTTTGGAAGCCGTGGGGGGAAGATCTCCAGAGGAGATGAGGTTGGTGATGGTCTGGGAAACTATGACTTGATGTTCGGCGGTGGGGTCATGGTCCAGGGGAAGGTAGGAGGAGGCGTCGGAGAGTTGGCGTTCAACCTCCGTGAGGTAGAGATCTGTTCACCACACAACTGCGCCACCCTTGTCAGCGGGTTTAATGACAATGTCAGGGTTGGACCCGAGAGAATGGAATACTGCGAGTTCAGAGGGAGGTAGGTTAGAGTGAGTGAGGGGAGTTGAGAAATTGAGACAGCCAATGTCACACCGGCAGTTCACAATGAAAAGATCAAGAGAGGGTAAGAGGCCAGAGCAGGACAAGACTGCCCTGGGAGACCCATCATTTCAGCCTGTTCTTGCCCCACGGAACTTATTTCCTCCTATCTTAACTCTATTTTTTCTCCCCTTGTCCAGTCTCTTCCAACCTACATCCGCAACTCTTCTGACGCCCTCCGCCACTTTAACAGTTTCCAGTTCCCCGGCCCTAACCGTCTCCTTTACCATAGACGTCCAGTCCCTCTACACCTCCATCCCCCACCAGAAAGGCCTGATTCTTCCTTGAACGGAAGCCCAACCAGTCCCCATCCACCACCACCCTCCTCTGCCTGGCTGAACTTGTTCTTATGTTGAACAACTTTTCCTTTGACTCCACTCACTTCGTCCAAATAAAAGGTGTCGCTATGGGAACCTATATGGGTCCCAGCTATGCCTGGCTTTTTGTGGGATGCATGGAACATTCCTTGTTCCAGTCCTACTCAGGTCCCCTCCCTCACCTCTTTTTCCGGTACATTGACGACAGTCTCGGTGCGGTTTCCTGCTCTTGCCCCGAACTGGAAAATTTCATCTATTTTGCTTCCAATTTCACCCTTCCCTCGCCTTCACATAGTCTATCTCCAACTCTTCCCTTCCCTTCCTCAAATGCTCTATCTCCATTTCTGTGGATAGGCTATCCCCTCTACCCTATCATAAACCTTCCCTTTTGTTCTTTCCTCCCCACCTCTCTCTCCCCCTCTTTCCATGGCTCTGTATTTGCTTAAAAACTTTAACTCTTTTAACATCTTCCAGTTCTGACAAAAGTTCTTCAACCTGAAACATTCACTCTGTTTCTTTCTCCACTGATGCTTCCTGACTTGCTGAGCTTCTCCAGCATTTTCTGTTTTTATTTCAGATTTCCAGCATCTGCAGTATTTTGCTTTTGACTCAATGGTAAGTTGTTGAATAGGGCATTTTTCGGCTCCTGAAATTCTGTTAGTTTTCAAAGGGCACAGACTGCCTCTTGCATCTGCCTAACAAGAATCAGGAGTTTATATATATTAAATAATATTATAGGCTTTCACCTTTTAAATTTAATTGCCGTAGCTCTGACAAAGACCTGTTCTGAGAGGAATAGTCAGAGTCCAGTTGGCCAGAGCTTCCAGCAAAGTTGCAGAGAGGAACATTGAAATTTGACACACTTACTTCATGTGCTAGAACATGCACAGATAAATGACATGAGTGGCCTCAGTGAGAATGGGAACGGAAAAATATTATCTCCACACATTTTGAGAATTTGCTATAGGAGACAGGGGGGGGTTATGCCTGAAAGTGGGCCAGCTTGCACCATTTTACATGTAAGGTTCTGAATTTTCCAGTGTGGTTCATGCTGCAGGCCCTTCTGGAATAACTGCCCACTTCTTCAGTTGGGAGTTCACAGATTAGCTCTTGCAGGAAGTCTCCAAACCTCATGAGCCAGCCTGGTCACCTTGTTAAAATTACTGAACATGCTGCAGCTGTAAGACCTCAATCTTTACAATACACACTCTGAGTTTAATGCCATACATCATCAATATTTAAAATGTTGGAAGAGGAATCTTGTGCAATCATTACTGCATAATACCCAGAATTCACATGGCTCCTCACCCTATGAGGCTTCAGTCAGGTCTGATGAAGGGTTATGCCTGAAATGTTAACTTGTCATTTCTCTCCGCATGCTATGCCTGACTTACTGAGTGTTTCCAGCGTTTTCTGTTTTTGTTCAATGCTTCACTCATACTGTTTACAAATGTGGGTGTCTTATTCTCCTCTGGTAGTCTCTTGAAAATTGGTAGGCTGTGACACACACATAAGTGTCCACTAAAGCTTCTGAGAAAGTTTTTGCTGTATCCTTTCTCATTAAACATGGATCCAGATTTTGATTTCACTTGTCATTCTGCAATGAAGAAAATGTGGAGATGAAAGCTGTCTGCAGTATTCCTCTATTTCACCCTCTTTACTGTTTATAGGACATTTTCTGAGGTTAGCCAGAGTGCAAGAGAATAAAATTAATGTGTAGTGGCTGAACTGGTAGATTTACCCAGATGGTGTCTGATAAGACATCAGTGCTGGCATTTTCTTTTATTTTTATTGCAGCCTTTAGCCACTCCAGCTTTTATCAGCAGGCCCCGAGAAAGCAAAATGAGCAAAGCATGGGTAGCTGGCTTCTCACTAAAGCTGAAGTGGACAACTTTCTGGGAACAGACTACATTTTATCTTCACATCAAGATAAGGCTGCCATCTCCACTAGTAGCTGCTGTCTGGTGCCCTCGTTCACAGGATAGTTATTAAGGAATCTGCATTGCATGTGCTGTCGTAAATGTCCCTTTTACAGCTGTGTTAATGCATCACCGTATCTCCAGTTTCTAAGCAGTGCATTCCTTTCATAAATAAGTGCAGAACAAACTAATATTTTATTTCCCACATTGACCTGATTTTTAAATTTGATCTTGAACCTCTGCCATTAGTCCAGGCAAGGTCATCAGCTTTTACAGCTGGAGCAACTACTTCAATAAATATCATTTTCAACACCTCGAAATTCTAAACCACACTACAGACATCCCAAACAGCCAAGCAGATGCCAGCATAACTGAAATATGTCATCGGGTTACACTTGGTAAAGGCAGCACCAGTACTGAAGGGTGGGGCTAGAGAAGCCACACATTAAAGTGTACTGGGAGAAGGTCAAAGATGGCATCTGTTGCAGAAGTCTGCTGCAATTTTTAAAAAATATTTTACTGTTTTCTATTTTTTATTCTTTCTCTCTCTTTCGCTCTGTTCCTTCCTGTTTTTTTTACAAATTCATCCTAATGAAAAAGTGTTTGGAACCTATTCATTGTTTACAAATACACAATGTAATGATACAAATCACATCAAAATGCATCAGATCGATTGCAAGCAATGTCATTATGAGAAAACTGCCTGTCAAGTAGAAAGGAAAGCAGATCATTTTTGACATACTACTTAATATTTATCTGTTTCATCTCCCACTCCAAAAAATGGGTTTGTCAAGCAGAGTTTTTTTTCTATGATGACAGCATCTATTTAGGTGTTTTGTTCTTCTGGGATTTCCTAAGTCATGTATTATTTCCTGGCTGAGAGGACAAGCTCCCAGGTCCATACCAGTGCCATTTTCTAACCAATTGCTAAGGAGTAAATGAAAGTCGTCCCCCCCCACCCTGGATAGTTGACTCACATGTTGCTGTCTGACTGCCCTGGCATGGCCAAAGTGAGGTCTACAACTCTCAAAAACATACATCTTATCTGCATGACGGTGAAGTAATTTGGTAAAATGCTAAGCTGCACCAATCAGTCATCCATCTTTTGCATAATAAGAACCTTTTGCAAAGTTAAAAGGTGTAAACCCTGGGAGGCAGCGCAGTGACACGGTGAGTTAGAGCACACATGATGATATTGGTCTAATTATTTCTGAGTGTTATTTATTTGGTAAAACTATAAGTTCACTATGTTATTTCCAACTTGAAGCAAAACAAGTTGGAAGATTTACATCAATGTTATAACAGTCTTCTTTTAGACTATTGCTTCATTAACTACGATAAGTGACAGAAAGAGTAGACAAAAGGTACTATCATGGCTTAACCTTTGTCCACTCGCTGCTTTTCCTAGAACAGTGCTGCAGGTGACCAGGCTTTCATCCACTTCTACTCAACTGATTAACTATCTAGCCAGTTCTACAAATCATAAGGCCTGATTTTAACTTGAGGCGTAAATATGGCGTACAGGGCCAAAGGTAAACCGTCCGCCACCCACCCCCCCACACCCAACACCTGCAGCATGAGAGCCGGGAAATTTTAATTCCTAGGCCTCATTTAAATGATCCAACTTAGACTCCCACTCAAACTGGTTGGATTTTCTACCTGGACAGCAGGCGGAAGTGGGATTTCGGGTGGCAGGAGGCCACCATCAGGGACCTGAGGGAACAGACCCCGACATAAGGTAAGTGATCAGCAGTGGTGGGGGGTTCCTGAGGCAATCGCTGTTAGGGAAGGAGGAGGGAAGCCTGGGGCAGGGGAGGTGAAAGGGTTCCTTATGTGGCCCAGAGGAGCACTCCGGGAATGCAGATGGAAGCATCTGACTGCCATTTTAATCATAAGCCCCCGCCATGTTCCCGCTGGACTGGCAGGGTTAAAATTGGCCTTATAACCTCTGACCTCATGACGTTGTAATAAAGCTGTACTAAAATCTTCAAGTGGTTTTGAACACTAATATTTTCTTTCTCAAAGACTGATTTTGGCCTTTCTGGTCTCAAATAAGTTAAATAAATAAAATGTGATGAGCATTAATCATATGCTTAAGGAAGAACTTGCATTTACATAGCAACCTATTGGCATGAATTTTCTTTTTCCCATCCTGGAAAGGTCAACTTTAGGACTATCCCAGTTTGGGGAATATCATGTATTCATGGTGGACTCCCGGAGGATCCCCACCAACAATGGGACCCCGCCAATAGCCCCAAGGAAAATTCTGGCTATGCTGCAATGGGGCACCTGAAGAGGTGGAATCATTTAAAGGGGGCAGAAGAGACTTTAAGATGAAAGCATGGGGATGTGGATTAATGAAAGGGAGAGGTGCTTACTACGAGCCCTAGCCCCCAGAAGGAGCATCAAGGGGCTTTCCATCGCTGCCCAAGGGATTACAGCTGTCCCTCTCCTGTTGGTCCTCAAAGGCAGTGGCAGAAGGCAAAAAAATTTGGTACAATTAAGGTGAGCAGCTGTCATCCTGGAGTGGCTGGAGGGAAAAAAAATTAGGTGGGGAGGGGAGGTGGCGTTAAGTCTCACCCCCCATTTTCCACTGATCTCCCACCCAATTTGGGGTGGGATAGTGGAGAAAATCCAGGCCATCACATCTCCCAGGACAAACCAAGGCATTTCACATCCAATTAATTACTTTGAAATGTAGTGAATGTTATGTAGGGAAACGTGGCAGCCATTTTGCAGACAGCAATGTCCCACAAGCAGTAATAAGATGAATGACCGGTTCATCTGTTTTTGCTTAGTCATGTTGGATGAAGGAAAATATTAACCAGGTGACAAGGAAAACTCCCCGGACTTCTTCTAATGATGCCATGGGATCTTCAATGTCCATCTGAACAGGCAGACAGGACCTTGGTTTAACTTCTCTACTGAGGGATAGCACCTCCAGCAATGCAGCATTTCCTCAGTATTGCACCAAAGTGTAATACTAGACTGTGTGTTCACCTCCTGTAATGGGGCATGGACTCAGAGGCAAGAGTGCCACTAACTAGCCTAAGCTGACACTTAAAAGGTCTGTATCACCCCTGCGGAGGTTGTGGAGTAGTGAAGTAAGTGTAAGACTTTTAAACAGTACAACCGCCTTCTCAAGTCCAGAATCCTCGATGGAAGGCCACCATTACTAGCTCCCAGAATGTACTGACGTGCGTACACTTTGGCTGCCACCCTTGATCATAAAATTAATAGTTTTGTTTGCAAACCAGTATTTTGTGCATTTTTGTTGATGCTACTGCTGGGAAATGGAAGCACTTTCCTATTTCAGCATCAAGTGTCAGCCAAAGTCCAGTATACATAATAAAGCTCCCTCTACTCTGCACAACAATATACCTTCGGCCTCACTTCAGAATGGCACCTAAACAACACCACTTCCCTTCTTTATGACCTCTCTGAGTGAGCTTAGCAATTTTTGTGTCAGCTATGCCAATTTTACACAAAGGGTTGTGAGGTTGTGGAATGCACTACCAGAGTTAATGATTGAAGAAAGGCTGTGTCATCATTTAAGAATAAGTTAGCTGGTTGAAAGAAAGGGGGATAAAGGGATAAGGGTACAGGGTAGGTACTTGGGATTGGGACAACTGTTTGTATGAAGAATAAACACCAACACAGACTGGTTGGGCCAAATGGCCTGTTTCCGTATTGTAATCCTATGTAAATTTGGGCAATTTGTGCTGTAGCCTCACAACTGTTGGGAATTGGGTTTAAACTGCCCAGAGTAATTTTGCTTAGGATGTATGTCTAGGAGCTATACAAATAACAAACACAGGAGACTTTGTAAAAGAAGGTTTTCTGTTTTTAATTCTTCCTTTTATAATCCCTTTTACACCATTCTTCAGCAAAAAGCGCAGAAAACCTACTACCAAGCCTCTGTCAACACCATTCTGCAGCCATCCACCAAGAGGTGTACAGGAACAGCCTGTGAGAACTGATTTTTCTTTCCCTCTGTGAAACACCTAGCCTCTGTTGAACAACTGTGCTCAGTGGCCTGGTTAAGATCAGGCATTCCCCGGGTGGGCTGCAACAGGCACAAATCTCTGCAGCACACAAACTATCACCATGAATAAGAAACTACGGATGACAAACAACCCATAAGATAGAAGCAGCTGTACACTTTGCTCGGTTCCAACAGATCAGTTTAGAAATGGTGTTGGTTCTGGATATCGTAGGACATTAAAACATCTAAAGCTTTCTTCTCTGAAAATCAAGTTTGGTTCCATATCCAGATAAAAGGAATGAATGTTCCTTTCCTCAGGCAGTCATTAAAAGTCACAATTAATTGAAGTCTGGTGTTTGAATCCAATCCAAGTGAATATTCACAGCAAGCTGTGATGTCTCAGCTCCCACTCCTCTGTTTGTACCTGTTTTGAAATGCTCAATATTGAGCCTTGGACAAGTGAAAGTGTTATGCTTGCGGCACTACTGCAATATTAATGTAGGAGCCCTGTATTATCAAGCACGGAGGCTGGAGGCCTACTTTGTATCAGATGTGCATAAAGCATCAAAGTATGGCAATTAAGTATTGTCAGCACTTGTGACTGTACACAAGGCTCACTGGCCATGAAACCTATGCTGTTTTTTGGCAAGTTAGGGGTGTGATTTTCAGGGCTGGAATTTTCGACGGGACCCATTTCCATGGCGTTTATGCCTCATTTTCATTCCACAGAAATTTCCAGTCCAGATGGGTGGAACCGTTTCCTACGTTTGTCCCTTCACCATAGACATGAGATGACTTTTGTAAAAGACTGGAATCATCGCCATTTCTGTTCCCTTATGAGCAGATAAGAGATATGTAAGCTTGATCTGCTTTGCAGAAGTGATCTATTTAAAGGTCCTCATTGCCTGGAGAACTTTTGCACATATCTCAAGCATATTTGGGGATTTGTTTTTGCTTTGGTGACTTCAATGAGGAAACACCAACTTGTCCTGGTACACTTGTGTGGGGGACGGAGTGGTTATGGATTCCAGTGAAGCTGCCACACCCTCCATTGATGTCTACAACAATGAAAATGCTTCCCTGATGTTCCCACATATGAGGGCAGTGGACTCCATTGTCCCTCTCACCTGCTGCACATCCTGGAAAGGGTTCTTCGAGCCAGCTCATAGGCATGATGTTCATTGGACATCCTTCTTTTCATAGCCTTCTCAGAGAAGACATCTCCACAACCTTTGCTGGGGAATAACCAAGTCTTTATCCACTCTCTGCTTCTTCAGCTCCCTCATGCTTTGTGAGTTACCCCCACTATATAAATTACCTCCCCAGGTGGTTGTTGTTTTTGTATCTTCACACTTTTCCTTGGAGAATAGAGTGAAGCAGTGGAACAATTCGCAAGCTAATAACAGCCTGACAGGTCCACGATGTGAACGCTACTTCCATCTTTATAGCAGCTGATAAGGTGGTTAGTCCTATGTGGTGGGAGGGTTTTATGGGCTCCCACTACTCATATCATGAGAAGGGGGCACCCACACTCACCAGACACAAGTATCCCACTGGATGTCAACTCAGAATTTAGAGCTGGAGATCTGGTCTCCACTTGCTGGGACTGCCTGGAGCAGGGTTTATGGGAATGCTACCACTAAACCAAAGGCTTTCTACTGCTCCTTCTAAGCTGGTACATTGGACAGATATGGTAGGTGACAAAGGAGATGAAATCGAGGGTGTGAAGGGATGCCAGATGTACAAGGGACAGGATTTTCTTCATCATCATCATCATTATCATCATAGCTTCTGAAAAATATTTATATTTTTCCACATTATCAGCAGCATGATCTTCCTCCTGTTCCGTTTCCCCTTACTGGCAGGCTTTACAATATCATAGTCCATACTATAGGCATGAGAAAATGGCACATAGGTGTAATACTCATCGAACATCCTTCTTCTCATAGCAGATCAGAGTGCCTTTCATGACTGTAGGGCATCCCAAAGTGCTTCACAGTCACTGAAGTACTTTTGAAGTGTAGTCACTGTTGTAACCGAGGTTAGGACTGAGATGAGGAAAACTTTCTTCACTCAGAGTGTTGTGAATCTTTGGAATTCTCTACCACAGAGGGCTGTGGATGCTCAGTCATTGAGAATATTCAAAACTGAGATCGATAGATTATTGGACACTAAGGGAATCAAGGGATATGGGGATAGGGCAGGAAAGTGGAGTTGAGGTAAAAAATCAGCCATGATCTCATTGAATGGTGGAGCAGGCTCGAGGTGCCATATGGCTTGCTTCTGCTCCTATTTCTTATGAAATGTTGGGAAACATGGCAGCCAATATATGCACAGCAAGGTCCCACAAAAGGCAATGCGATTAATGACCAAATTATCTGTTTTAGTGATGTTGGTTGAGGGATAAATGTTGGCCAAGACACCTCCGCTGCTTTTCTTCAAATAGTGCCATGGGATCTGTTACATTCACCTGAGAAAGCAGGTTTAACAACTCAATCAAAAGACAGCACTTCTGACAGTACAGTACTCCATCAGCACTGCACTACAGTGTCAGCCTGGATTATTTGCTCAAGTCTCTGGAGTGGGACTTGAATCTATAACCTTCTAACTCTAAGGCAAGAGTGCCACCACTGAGCTCCCAACCTCCTGGCAAACCAATAATTAAAACATTTTTACACCAGATATCTTATGACTTCTCAAGTAAAAATGTCAATTTACTGTTGTTTTGGGGGATGTTTTGAATGAGTAAGAACCAAGTAGAGACTGCCCAAACTCATTTGACAAAAAGCCCTTACATGCAGATTTTTAGTGCCACAAATTTGAGTAGATTCAAGCCCAGGTACCAGCAATGAAAATATGGTGTTCTAACCCACTACACCACTCCAGTCAGCCTTTATTTTAAGGAAAATATTAACCCAGAGCAGAAACTGCAAACTAATTTGTGAAAATAGGCAAAACCCTGGAAAATTTCATTAACTCATGGGAACAGCATTAGTAAGAAACGACGACGATTGTCTCTGTAAGGAAACCTATGTAAGTTTAATTTAAGTTGCGACTTAAGAGCACAACATTTCATAAGGGCACAGGTGTCTTATGAAAGACTTCTCCTGCAGGATGGCCTGAATTACAATCAACAAAAGTAGGCTTACAGTGGAAAACTTTAGATAAATTTCACAATCTACAGCACAATGCATTGCATTTTACACTGGGTAATTTGCAGTTATAGTAGGTGCCATATGCAGTGCTTCAAACCATTAAGACATGTAAGTCTAGATTTTCTGACCAGCATTACTTTGATATTGGCTCGTTCATTTTAAATGGGTTACTGTAGCACTAAAATAACACCGATTTCTTTTTAAATTCTGAACCTGGGATTTTTTTTTGTTTCCCATTAAACCAGTATAAAGCTAGCAAACAAAATAACTCATGTAAATTTAATTGGATATATGCTGAGAAGAGGAAAAAACCCAGCAAGCTTATATTTCAGTTCTTCCACATTTCGCTAAACGCAAACCAATGTATTTGTAACAATAACATTTTAGATACATGGTTTTATTTTCAACAAAACAAATATAAAAGAAACAATTCTTTGACACTATCCCCATTCACAGTTAACAGACATGCAATGAAATTAAACTTTGCTGATATCACATGTAGCACAGTTTCTCTTACAACCAGTAAACTCAACAGTGATCCATACATCCCAATGGTGCCTAGACAAATAAACCTGTCCAAGGCACTGGAAAGGCTAAAGCCTCACTGTTGATAATAATAGCGAACGAATGCTTAATAAGTTTACACTGCTTTCCTCTATCCGCACTACTTGAAATGGGTTAATGGCTCCATTAAAAAAGCAGACAGGGAATGCAATACAAATATGTCTGGCTGTCGTCCACTGTTATCACCAACAGTAATTTCTACCCTTAAGAGGTTCTATAAAGGACATTTTGGCCCTGAATTTCTTTGCTTTCTTCAGCACTTCTGTTATTACGCTGTGGTAATGAGATCGAAGGAATTCGCGTTTTTGCGCATGTGAATACAATCCCCATTGCTCTTTAAGAAAAGTTGCTTCTATATTGTTCTTCAGCCACCAGCTCCCCCAGCACATGTCTCCTGCAGCCAACATCAACTTAAACTTGCTAGATTTTTTTAGACCAGTGGTAAGAAAGATCCATTTTTCGCTGAGTATTCTTGCTGCCACCAGTTTTGCTGGGGCCTTTGCAGTGGCAGCAATTCATTTCATTTGCAACAGCATGACATTGTCTCCATTGCCTCCATAGTGTGTTATGAGGTAACACCATGGTGTCACCTTTCTGCACATGGGTAGAATATTGGGGTACCACAGTGCAACTGTTTACAAGAAAACCAGCTACAGATTACAAAACTAAATGTGAGGGAGCAGCGCAGTTAGTCACTCTACCAAGATTCATATTTCAATGTAAAAGTAGCTAAAATGGAAGTACCCAGTTGGACTTTTAATTCACTGTTTAATTTTAATCTCCTATAAAGATATTGTATTAAAGTTGCTTCAGATCACATTTAAGATCACAAAGCTTACTGCTAACATTTTACTTCTGAGCTGCAGCACTTCACCTCCTCATATTAGAAACAATGAAATAAAAACAGAAACTGCCGCAACTACACATAAGGCCCAACAGCACCGCAAAAGGGAAAAGATAGACTTTCAGGTAGAGATCCTTTGCCAGAACTGGAAAGGCCTGATCGAAACATAGAGGTGGGATGGAAAAACAGTTAGCAAAATTGTTGGTCAAATATGTTAAATATTGGTAAAAAGAATAACCTAATAGGTTTAATAGGCAGTGAATGTTTTTTTTAAAGCTGGAAAGAGGTGAAAAGTGCTGGATAACTTACAATCGTCATCTCAGTTGGGTTGTGAAAAGGTTTTAGAAAGACGAAAGGTGAATAAAATACTGTAGCTCCAAAGTAGAAATAAACAAAGTGGAATTTGAATGGAGTAATAGGGGAGACAACTAAAGTACAAAGTTGCTAAAGTTAATGTTCAAACAAGAGTGCCGCAGTGTCCTGAAACAATAGGCAGCTATTATTTGTAAAACAAAGTTAGTCAAGTTGAGGGAGGATCACCAGTTTTCCATGAACAAAATGAGGTATATGGCTTGATGCAAATAACATTGGATGAAAGTCAAGAATTGGTGTTAGTGAAATACAGCAACCAAATCTTTGACTCTTGATAAAACACTTTGTGGGCTTTATTGTCCCTGATGTGAGGAGCCTCGTTCAAATGGCTGTGTTACAAGGTGTTGTAACACAATTTGTAATAAATGCAGCATACACTTACCATTTGGTCAGAATCCAATTACCTTTTTTCAGCTGTTCTGATTCAAACAGAGTTACCAAAGCAATGGGAAACTTTTGATTCTTATACTGATGTTTCTGCATTTATCAAATCTGTGAGTGAGGAAATGTCAAAATAAGTTTTTGCCCCATACAGTAAACATATATTGAGGGTAATGGAAGCATGATTGTTTTCAGATAATTTCATTCTCATTGTTCAATTTAGTTTATTTAAAATTAAACTCTTCTGACTTTGTACCTTTGAGTTCGATATATTAAAAACAATTTATTGCATAATAATGTTCCTCTCATGTTACTGTTTAATTAGACTACTTAATGACTTTTCACATTTAGATGTTATAATAGTCTCACTTGCCATGTTTTATTTAGTTAGAAGTTAACCAGTTTGATGAACTTTTTTTATTACGACTATACCCATCATTGGCTATCCTTCCTCTTCCATAAAATGATTCTCACCTCCTTAAATGTTTATTCTTAGTTTGTAGTTTTATTGGTAAGTATGCTTTCATTTAGTTTTACAGTTATGACATTTATTCCAAATTCTTTCTCGCACTTTTCGCCATACTTACCCTCAGTAAACTCAACCTGCTTATGATGGGTGCTATGATTGCCAGTTTCATTTAGATGGAGGAACAATTGGAGGAAGAGGAGCAGCAGCAGGAGTTTCAGCAACCCGCACCAGCAGCAGGTGAGGGGAGGGCATACCCAGCACACAGGATGTACATGTCAAGAGTCGTTTTCTTGAATCTATGTGAAGAGCAATGCATCAAGAGGCTGAGTGGATCTATGCTGGCAGTTTTCCTTAACACTCGGTGTTGCTGAATAGGATGCAGCAAATTGCAGACCATGTATTTGCATGGGTGTGACCACCATTTAGGAGTGTTAGCAGATGAGTCAGCTGCCTTTTTTTTCACAGTACAAGTCCTAACAATCCATTACTCACCAAACCAGAGGAAAGATATATAGGCCTTGGCACAGATTCACAAGAATGATTCCAGGTCTTAAAGGCCTAAATTATGAGGACAGGTTGCATAAACTTGTCTTGCATTTCCTTAAGTTTATATGTTTGAGGGGTGACCTAATCAAGTTGTTTAAAATGATAAAGGGATTGGATAGGCTAGATACAGAGGCATGGATTTTTACTCCGAGCGATGGAGAGAGCGAGGGGAAGGATTTCCGGACAGGAAACCTGGAAGTATGGGTTTCCCAGACGTCCTGCCAACTTTGACGTCAGGATGTCTTTTAAATATTTTCAGTAGGTTTCTCGCACAGCAGCCTTTCAGATTGACAGGCAGGCTGCCTGCCTGTCGGACGGGAAAGCAGCCGGGGAGTGGATGCCAGGTAAGTCAGGCATCGGGGGAGTTGGGATTGGACATCGGGGAGGGGTGTCGGTCATGGGGGGGGGGCGGTCATCAGTGGGGGAAGGGGTCAGACATCGTTGGGGGGGGTCAGACATTGTGGGGGAGTCGGAGACATGGGGGGGTGCTGTGGATAGATCAGGGGGTCGGAGTCATCGGGGAGTCGGACATGAGGGGAGGGGTCGGCCAATTGCGTGTGTCGGATCATGGCAGGTAAGCTTGTTGGGCCTGGAGGAACTCCTGCTCCTCCTGGCCCACAAGCAGTGCAATAAAGGCACCTGTTGATCCAGCCCTTCTCGCCTCCTCTTACATGGCAAGAATCAGAAGGCCCAGGAATCCTGGCCCCCAGGAGTTAAAAATAAAAAGATTGAAAGGCTATTATAATGGAGGCATGCAGCCTCCTTAAAAGATTTTACTGACCGACCCGCCTTCTGGGAGCGGATTGGTCGCCGGCCCCCTGACCAGCCTCCATTAAAACGGGAAGCGGGCGGGTTGGAGGTGAGTTGGGGTCAGGTTTTACATTTTTACAATTTTTATCTACCCACCAGCCTCCAACCCACCTGACCTTGGTGGTTAAAATTACCCCCAGAGAAACTATTTCCACTGGTGGAGAATCCAGAACAAGAGGACATAATCTTAAAATTAGAGCTAGGCCAAGTCAGGAAGCACTTTTTCTCACAAAGGGTAGTGGAAATCTGGAACTCGCTACCCCAAAAGGCTGTGAATGCTGGGACAATTGGAGCTTTCAAGACTGATAGATTTTTGTTAGGTGAGGATGTCAGGGGGATATGGAACAAAGGTGGGTAAATGGAGTTAAGGTGCAGATCAACCATGATCTAATTGAATGGGGAGCAGGCTGAATGGCCTACTCCTGCACGTAATGCCTCTATGTCGGGTGTTTCACCACGTGCAGACCCCTTTGGCTCATTATCTAACCCACGCAGAGTGCCGATGTCAGTGGCTTGGGAGGGATGGAGCATGTGACATTACATCCTCAGGAGGATTTCCCTCCTCTGAGGTGTTTTTTTCAGCAGAGTTCAGGTGCTGAGAAGGACCTAAAGGAAAGAGAAAAAGGACAAGAATTAGGATGATGTGGAGATGCCGGTGATGGACTGGGGTGGACAAATGTAAGGAGTCGTACAACACCAGGTTATAGTCCAACAGCTTTATTTGAGATCACAAGCTTTCGGAGCTTTGCTCCTTCGTCAGGTGACGAAGGAGCAAAGCTCCGAAAGCTTGTGATTTCAAATAAAGCTGTTGGACTATAACCTGGTGTTGTACGACTCCTTACAAGAATTAGGATGGCACTGAGAGGCTGGACATTGGCAGGTGACAGTCTTGAGAATGCAGCTTGAAGCTTGTTGAATATTTGCTGAAGTAGATGAAGGGTTACAATGAATCTGCAGACACTGCTCAGATGTCGCTAGCCTTGCCTTCCCCGATCCGCGTGGCTTTGTCTGAGTCACTAATCTCCAGGATTTTATGCTGCACGTGGGTGAGGGCTATGATGTTAGATAATGCTCCCCCAGTCTTGCTCCTTTCCCTGGCATTTTGTACTGTTTTGTCCTGCAGAAAGAGCGGGTGACAGTTAGTGAGTGGATGCTGAAAAGGTAAATGGAAATGTATGTGGCTTGTGCATATTGTGCATATGATGAGAGGTGGAGAAGAAGCAAGATGAATGAGGATGGGGAGGTGATGAATGTAAACACATGTTTGTGGAAAGTGAAGTGAGGAAGGAGTCCTGGGATGAGTTGGTTGTTGTGCAAGTTCTAGGATGTGAGAAGAGAACACTGTTAGTGTGCGGAGCAAAGGAAGAGATGAGTATGTTTGCAATGACAAAGAGAGGTGTTGCAATGTGCCCTTGTGATTGTGATTGAAGGATGTGATGGAGAGGAGGGAAAGTGATGAGAGTGGCGGGAAATGAGGTGAAAGGTGTGTTGTAGGTGTTGTTGAGCGAGATGGAGAGATGAAGGGCTTTACTCACTTTTGTTGCTCTTGTGGGATCATTGAACCTCTTCCTACACTGAAGCCAAGTCTTGGGGGTGATGCTACTGGCACTGACCCTGGCGATACTCCTATGGGTGTTGGGAACAATACCTCCTTCCTGCATTGATCTCCCCCACCAGGACCTCCAGGAAGGGATCAGGAAACCTGGGGCAGCCCTGAGACCCACTCTCCTAATGATCATTCCAGCAGTATAACAGCAAAATCTGACATCAGGGAATGCAACCTTGCTTTAAAAGGTGCATTCCCATAGGCCTGGAGAGGCCCACCAGAAATTATGCAGCCAAACTGGATGGCCTGCTTGTTTCCCGATGCAATTGGGTGGGCAGCCAGTTAATCATATCAAAATGAGGTCTGGAAGTTAAAATCGCCTAAGCAATGTCATGGGGGCTTGACCCTCGCCACGCCCGCCCACTTCCCGCCCTGAGTTAAAATCGGGGCTTTACTCTCCTCAGATAAAATTGCATGAATTAGAGTCTCTGAACTATTTTGTTAGAATAGAAAGCTCTCCCTTCAGGATTATGAAGTTCAGTAAAGTGCTGTTTACTATAGCAGATGATGTGGAGATGCCGGTGGTGGACTGGGGTGGACAAATGTAAGGAGTCGTACAACACCAGGTTATAGTCCAACAGCTTTATTTGAAATCACAAGCTTTCAGAGCTTTCCTCCTTCGTCCTTGCACCCAATGCACAATTGGGAAACATTTCTATACGCAAAGGGTGGTAGAAGTTTGGAACTCTCTTCCATAAACGGCAGTTGATGCTAGCTCAATTGCTAATTTTAAATCTGAGATTGATAGATTTTTGTTAACCAAAGGTATTAAGGGATATGGGGCTAAGGCAGGTATATGGAGTTAGGTCACAGATCAACCATGATCTCATTGAATGGCAGAACAGGCTCAAGGGGCTAAATGGCCTACTCCTGTTCCTAAGTTCCTAAGTTCCTAATCACTCCCATGTGGCAGTTAAATGTCCCAGCTCCTGGCCCCAGTAAGCATTTGAGCTGTGAAGTCAGAGGTTCACATTAGCCTGGTATAAACAGCTTCATTTGAATCCCTGAACAGATTTAACCTAGGGAAACTGTCAGCGCATGTGTCAGGCAAGTATTTTATTACCTTCTAGTGCATGAACTGACTTGGGAGCAGTGCTCAGTATAAACCTAGAAGAATCCTGACCTGAACTGAATGCAACTATGTAAGGCTGACAGTATAAACAGAAGACAAGTAAGGGATGCCAATTTAATCCAGTAGATAAATTGGTTTTCTTAAAACATCGGGGCTGGGGCTAATATTGTAGGCACATCCTAGCATTTGCTTTAAATCTTGTTAAAATTTACTCATAGTTTTTTTTAATTCTATTTTTCCTGAGCGATAGGGTATATTAATTAAGAACCAAAAAACCATAGATGTTTACAACACAGTCTGTACTGACGCTTTGCTAGAACAATCCAAACCTAATCCCACTCCCCCCTAATCCCACTCCCCCACTTTCTCACCATAGCCCTGAAACTTCCTCTGCTTCAAATGTTTATTTACTGTTTGCTTAAAAGATCCAATGGTCTCCACGTTAACTAAATAAGTTAAATAGGAAATATCTGAAGCTGCAATATTCTGCTGCTGTGGATGCCAAAATATGTCTGAATTGTTTATTTAATTTCTCTATTGCTCATCTACAGATGGTGTTAAAAAAAAACAATTTCTTGACTCCCAATTTCAACTGGGGTGCGGGGGCCGAAGAAAGTGACAGGGTCGCACATCAGGGTCGCCGGCATGAGGCCTCAGCCATATTACCTCATGGCCTCATTTACATTTTGGAACGCTGACTCCCACCCGAACCCGGCAGCAATGAGGTGAAGGCCGACGGGTGGGAGCGAGATTTCGGACAGCTTGGGGCTGCTGCCGGGGACCGGAGGGAACGATCGCTGTCGTAGTGGGGGAGGGTGGAGGGTTAGGGGGGAGCTTGGGTAGTGGAGGCCCAAGGTTTCCTTGTTGGGTCCAGAGGAGTACCTCTGCTCATATTTAAGCTGCCTTCCCCCGAAAACATGCAGACATGCTGCTCGCCCATTTACAGTGTAAAGAATTCCTTATTTTGTATGATTCTTGGACACTGGACAAATAGTCAAGCAAAGAAAGCCACCCTCACTCACGGTAGTTTCATTAATCAAAAGTAATTATTTAATGATGTTATCATTCATACGAACATTCATGAAGCAAAATCAAACCATACATATGACTTTCCTTTATAAAATCCCATTATACTCTTCTGATCCGAAGCCTTTGATGTATGTCTTTGTTGCCTTTTCATACATTACCCCCTGCTGTGTTGAAAAGCTTGTGCCTCCAAAAGCCAATGTGTTTTGAAAGCCTGACAACGCTTTAAGCTCAATATTATTCATCCAAATATCTTTTGTTAAAGGGGTGTTGAACTCCACAACAGGCCAGCCTGAAAATTACATCAGACTTACCACACCGTTAAATGTGGGCTTTGACTTAAACTGACTCGACGTACCTTCTTTTAGCGAGATCAGTTTGTATCCATCAGGGCAGTGCCATAACTTCACGCCGTTCCATTCATCTGAACGGTGAGTCAGCGGCAAGATGCCGTTCTCACAAAGCTTACGGAAGAGCAGGGCATCTGGTGCAGCAACTTCCAGATTTCCGCATTTAACTGTGCATGTGCACACCTGAAGTTGCTCCACCATTTGCACAGAAATAATTATTGGCCGCTGTACACTATTATTCAAGTTAGTAAAAATGTAAAATCCAACGTCTAGCCATTCCACATCATAATTACACAGTAATTTGATAATGAAGTTGTTGCATGCCACTTAAACTGTCACCTGATAACTTTAGCACATGTTGAAAATGATCTTCCAGCAGATGCCACAGGGTCAGTGGTAAAAGGTTAAGCTCCGTTCTGAGGTGTGAACACGCACACAGGGACGAGGATCTGATTATATGAACACGTTAATGCAGCACTTTTACACTCAAACAGAATTTTAGCAGCTGATTTCAAGAGAAGCCCTTTGCTGCAATAATTCACTCAAATTATTGGAAGAGAAAGAAACCACTAAAAATTACTAAAATATAATCATAAGAGAAAGAATCCTAATAACCGATCAATTATTTTATGCATATATTTTTGATGCAATTGCATTGCTTGCATGTGATACTGATGTACTGAATCAAAACTAATTTCTGCATACATGATGGCTGAGATGTGAGAGTATCTGCAGTCAGTTGCTATCATCACTTTTTCTGATTCATTCCAAATTATTTATTATTGTTTAAAATTCAGACTAGATAGCAAATGGTCATTTAAGTTATCAATGGTGTTACATGCAGGGACATAAAACCCAACAAAGCTGCAGTGTGAATCTTATAAAACAATAATGTTTAAGTTCAGCAATAAATTCACAATCACGTAGGTTGGAGTGTGTTTCAAAATAGTAGCACATCGTAGATTTTAAATGATGTTGATAAATGTTCTTTTTGTCATCCGAATAGCAACCTTCATCTCCCCAATGCATTACCACTTCACAACACACTCTAACCTATGTATTATCCCCCACGTAACACATTAAACATGTTACATATTAAACATAAATACATTAATGGAACGAATGGACAAGCTTGTATGAAAATGGAGGAAATTTAAGCAGCTATTTTTATTTATTCTCAGGTTATGGGCAATGCTGCTAAGATTACATTTATTGCCCCTCTCTAATTGCCCTGAGAAGGTGATGGTGAGCTTTCTCATTGAACTGTTGCAGTCCTGTTGTTGACGGTTCTCCCACATGGGCCCCGATATGAGCGGGGAGGCGGGATGGCAGCAAGGTGGGGGGGCGATTGGGTGTGTGGGTAACCCGCCCAATAAAATCTGCCTGTTTCCTACGCGATCGCAGGTAAATTGGAGCCACTTAACGTGGCTTCTGGGTTTGCCGTCCGAAAGCTGCGCAGTGGGCGGACTATGCACCTGCATCACAGGCTGTCAGATGGAGCAGCTCTATTTAAAAGGGCAGTCCTCCAATGGCTGCTCCTGGAACAAAAACCCAAACAGTACAATGGAGCAGCACAGGGGAAAGGCTGCTCCTAGATTCAATGATGCCTCACTCCAGGTGCTACTGGATAGGGTGAGGAGGAGGAGGGATGTGTTCTACCCAGCGGACGGGAGGAAGTGGCCTGCCTCTGCCACCAAGAAGGCCTGGCTCGAGATGACAGAGGAGGTCACCAGCAGCAGCAACGTCTCCTGCACCTGGATGCAGTGCAGGAAGCGCTTCAATGACCTCGATGAATCAGCCAAAGTGAGTACACTTGCTCATTCTCCTACATTCCGACTTCCACATCACCGCCCCCACTCCCCCAACTCATTCTGCACTGCCAACACTACTCTATTACATCACTCCTCGCATCCACTCAAAGCTTATCCTCAACTTACCTGCGCTTCCTCAGCACTTCCTCACCTCCCCATTACTCAACCCACCACCACCACTCAACCCAGTCCTCATACAATGTCATGGTTCTGTCTCATACTCACCCTCTGATGCATGTCTTTCACGGTCAGCCGCACCCAAACCAATGCAATCGTCGGTTGGCCACATCACCATCACTCACTCACGCCTCTGTACTTTCTCACCTTATAGGAAAAGAGAGCCCAGAATGCACAGGAGAGGGCGAGGACCAGAGGTGGGCCGCAACAAATCGTCATCCGCACAGACGCGGAGCAGGAGACGCTGGAGCTGAGCCGCACCCTCGAGTGCCTGTCCGTCAGGGACGCCGAGACTGGCACCCAACAACCGTCTGGCGACAGAACTTTAACATTCAGCACACACAATAAGAATTGATGTTAACATGCCTTGCCATCTTCAGCACCTCAGTATGCATATCACAACATGACACATCTGTGATCATGCTTAATATTGCCTGCTGTTCCCTTACAGGGCCTTCAGCGACCGCTGTGATGGCAGAGGGCGATTCCTCAGAGGACCTGCCGGCCTCTGAGGGGGCACCGTCATATCTTAGCGAGCCATCCACCAGCGCGGATACACACATCTCAGTGGGTCCCAGTCCGCAGTTAGTTGGGGTTGCACATGGTGAGTTACCACACATGTGAGCACGAGCAGACACTGGTGGCAGGGGCAGCTGTGGGGAGTCCGCGTCGGTGGGAGCACTCCTCTCCAGGCTCTGCTCAGCTGGACATAGATGCTGAACCCTGGGGGCCATCCTTTAAAAGGAGAATGATTGAGGGGCAGCAGCACATTTGCGAGGTGCTGGAACAGGTGCCACGCGCACTCTCCACAATAGCGCAGAGGATGGAGGAGTCCAACTTCTGCATGAGTGGAATGGTGGCACAGGTACGGGAGGGAATCTCTGAGATATTGTCACAGGGATGTAAGGGCATCTCTGAGATAGTGTCATGGGTAAGTGTGGGAATATCTGCGATGGAGAGAAGACTAGCCTCCATGGGTCCATTCAGGTTCCAACAATGGCCATTCGGCTCAGGGTGAACAACATTCTGCCGCCTTAAACAGGCAAGCAGATACACTAGCACTGGCCTTACAAGGCTTCACACATGTCCTCCAAACTGTCGTCCAGAAGAGTGTAGGAGTGTTGTGAGCCTGGCCCAGGGGAGGGATGATGGCGAAAGAGGACACGGGAGTGGGGACACCACTTAAAGCGTCCCCATGTCTCACCTCTCTCAACCAGTATCCACAATGCTGCCTCCTCTCCAGGTGGCCGAGTCTGCCCCCGCACAGGTGCTGGCGGAGCAGTCTTTGGAGGGGCCCTCACGGGCACCAAAACCCAGAGGGCATAGGCCCAAAGCATCTAATCGGTCAGGGCATGAATAAGAGCAACCTGCCACTACCTCTGCTGCAGCCACAGGGGATGCACCACATAGAAGTAGTCGGAAGCGAAAGGCAAAGGTGCTGAAAGCACGAAGGGGATGCACAAAGGTGTTTGACAGCTGGTCATGTTTTTTATTATGTTTGCTTTTGTTAAACTCACATTAACTTTTATTATTGTTGTCATCACTGCTGCCAAGTCATGGCCATGCTTGACTGGCTTCTGTAATGAACGCCCATACTTGATGCCATCCATTGCGTCACTCTACAATGGGCCTATGTGTAGTTGCAGGACTGTTTTGTGCAGGGAAGGGGGTGGGCTGGTGTGGCCGCTGCTCTATCCAGGTGGTGAGGATTGGACTCTTCACACTGTCTGATGTTAGGAGCACTGCTCACATATCAATGACTCCCTGGCCTCATGAGCGGACAGGTGAGCCACTATTCTGCCCATAGGTTGCCCCTGCTCCTCCTCCACCTCTGCCTCCTCCTCTGCCTCCACCTCCTCCTCCTCCTCCTCAATATGGGTGGCAGATGTGGATGGGGCCTCCTCCAGTGGCACACCTCTCTGTTGTGCCATGTTGTGCAGGGCACAAAACACGAAAATAATGCGTCCCACTCTGTCTGGTGCGTATTGAAGCCCTCCCCCAGAACAATCAAGGCACTTGAAGCACATCTTGAGCAGCCCTATCGCATACTCAATTATGGACCTGGTAGCAATGACGCTGTTGCTCGATGGTGGGGTTCCTCAGAGGTGTCATGAGCCATGTGTGCAGGGGGTATCCCTTGTCCCCGAGGAGCCAGACGGTGTTCAGTCTGTGGAAGAGGGGCGGGATGTTGGACTCCTGGAGGATGAAGGAATCGTGGCAGCTGCCAGGGTATCTGGCACACATGTGAAGGAATCTCTAGCGGTGGTCACAGATGAGCTGAGTGTTGATGGAGTGATAGCCCTTCCTGTTGATGAACAGTCCAGGCTCATGTAAAGGTGCTCGTATTGCTACATGGGTGCAATCAATTACACCCTGCACCCGTGGGAAGCCAGCCACAGCATGGAATCTCACTGCCCTCTCCGTCTGACTGAGATCGTCCATCGGGAAGTTGACGAAGTGAGAGGCCCTGTGAAACAAGCCATCGGTGACCTGCCTTATGCACTTGTATGCAGACGACTGAGAGACCCCGGCGATGTCCCCGGTGGCACTCTGGAATGATCCGGAGGCGAAGAAGTTGAGGGCAGTGGGGACAGGTAAGGAGTTGCTGTTCGGCCCAGCCGGGAGCAGCTCGACATGAAGGAGGCTGCAGATGTCTGCGAATACCTGGCGAATGACTCTGAGCCTCCGTATGCACTGCTGCTCAGAGAGGTCCAGGAAGCTGAGCCTCGGTCTGTGGACCCTGTTGCAAGGGTTGTGCCTCCTGCGACATCACTCTCTCTGTTGTTGCCCTCCGTGTTCTTGTGCAGGTGCATGTGGCGCAGCACCCTGTTGTGGAACTCCACGTGGCAGAGGTGGACGCCGTGCCTGGCGAGGCTGGTGATGTCGCTCGTCCTCGGATGAAGTGGTGAATGCAAACATGGCACCCCCCATCCTGACGGTATGAGTTTGAGGGGGTCGGCAAAGTAGTTAAATATGTTTGCACATCAGAGTTTTGGCTGGAAAGTAAGAATTTTGAGTGAAAACACAAATGTCTTGCAGCCAAAACTTTGTCTGAAGTGACAGAGTGCCCTGCTGCAATAAATGACGTTTTCTCCCTACCTGTCAAATAAGCATTTGTATCTCCCACTGGCTGCTGGCTGAAACACGTTTGTTGCAACAGGGAGTGTTTCCCACAGCACGGGAAACATGCTGAGGATCCTTCAAAATCGCACCCCAGCCAAAATGTCTAGTCAATCAAGTAGTTCAAGTACCTCAAATATTGGAGAAACTTTGCAAATTATCATCCTGCCGGCTCTAATTGCCGGTGGGACTCCCGCATTCGGGAGGCGCGCCTGCAACCGGACGCATCACTGGGGAACCCGTAAGTCAGCGGGTTGGAGCTGGGCTCCGAACCCACTCCAGATTTTGCGATTTTCAGAGCCCCCACCGTCCCCAATGCACCCGCTCTGTCACCCGAAAATCGGCCCCATGGTATTAGAATTCCAGGACTTTGACCCAGCAATGATAAAAGAACATAGATATATGCCCAAGTCAAGATGGTGTACAACACTGAGGGGAACTTGAGCCTTGTTGATGGTGGAGAGGCTTTAAGGAGTCAGGAGGTAAGCCAGTCATCTCAGAGTACCCAACCTCTATCCTTTCGTAGCCACATTGTTGAAAGTGGTGTTTTGAAGATCCTTGGGAGGTGGTTTGGCCTTTTCTTATTGGAGATGGTCATTGCCCAGCACTTATGTGGCATGAATGTTACCTGCCACTTGTCAACCCAACTTGTTGTCCAGGTCCAGCCGTAGGCTACCATGGGCTGTTTCATTATTGGAGGAGTTGTGAATTGAGCTGAACACTCTAGAATCATCAGCAAACAGCCTCATGTTGGCTTTTGGCTGAAGATGCTTACAAATACTCCACCTTATTTCTTGCACTCCCTTACTGGGCATCTACATCGGTTGAGGTTGCAAATGTTCATGGTAGATGTTCACCCTCCTGTTGGTTGCCTGATTGCTCACCACCACTCGATGTGATAGTGCTACAGAATTTTGTTCTGATCTATTGGTTGGGGAACTGCTTAGCGCTGTCTTTAGCTGTTGCTTTTGGTGTTTAATATGCAGGTAACCCTGTGTTGTAGCTTCAAGAAGGCAGCTCACCACCACCTTCTCAAGTGCAATTAGGGATGGGCAATAAATGCCAGCCTCGCCAGTGACGCCCACATCCCATGAACGAATAAATAAAACTAGGTTGGTGCCTTATTCTAAGCCATGTCTCTCCTGGCATGCCCTTCTGCATTTCCTATTAAACCGGGGTTGATTTCCTAGCTTGATGGTGATTGAGGAGTTCAGGATATGCTGGGCCATGAGGTTAAAAGTTGCAGTGGTAGCACCTCATGGAGGCTCAGTTTTGGATATGTCCTTAGTCTGTCCCACTTAGCACAGTAGTAATGTCACACTACACAGTGAAGGGTATCCTTACTCTGAAGATGATACTTTGTCTTCACAAGGATTGTGCAGTGGTTACTTTTACCAACACTAACAGGTACAGATGTGTCCACAACAGAAAGCTGATGAGGATGAGGTCAAGTAGGTTATTCCCTCATGTGGGTTCCCTCATCACCTGATGTAGGCCCAGTTCGACACCTACGTCTTTCAGGACCTGACCAGTTTGATCAATGGTGGTAATACTAAGCCACACTTGAAGTCCCCCACCCAGAGAACATCACTATCATTGATACCGTAGAAAAAATATACGCCATTAAAATGGCACGATACTCATTAAAAATGTAGGAATTTTTACCTATGATTTACAAAAGAGTGTGCAAACAAAGATGCTTTACTGATAGCTCAGTGGACACATAGGCTGTAAGGTGTGTTGCCGTACAGACCAGGAAAGTCACAGGTACAATCTCTGGTCTGTGCTGAATTAGTCAATCTCAGCTATGAACTACCTTAACCCTAAGTCACAGGGGGAGCCTATAGGTTTTTTTAATTTTAATTTCTCTGGTGCTCAGAGGTTAGGCGACTAATATTCTAATCAGAGATGTTTGATGATCTAAAGTTAAAAGTATTCTATTGAATGGATTTAATTTCAGGATAGAACCAGCTGGCCTGCGTTAACACTATAACGTCTTTGCCCTTACTTCTCCTCTCCTGGGGACAGCGACTCATGCTGGGATATAATTCACAGGGCACCAGCCGCCCTCTGGTGCCTTTTCCAACTGGAACTTAAAGATTTAGCAGCATGTGTTGTGCATATTTACAAGTTGCAAAATTGTTGACAACCCAGTTTCGGTCCTGGACTTCTCACTCAGTTGACGCAATCTTGACTGTATGCACTACTGAACACTCGCAAAATGGACATTGTAGTGAAGAATGGGGACTAAAAGCTGATAATTCCCCTGGACCTGATGGCCTACATCAGAGGGTTCTAAAAGAGGTGGCTGCAGAGATAGTGGATGCATTGGTTATGAACTTCCAAAATTCCCTAGATTCTAGAACGGTCCGAATGGATTGGAAGGTAGCAAATGTGACCCCGCTATTCAAGAAAGGAGGGAGAGAGAAAACAAGGAACTACAGGCCAGTTAGCCTGATACCAATCATCAGGTAAATGCTGGAATCTGTTATTAAGGAAGTGGTAACATAATATGATTAGGCAGAGTCAACATGTTTTTATGAAAGGGAAATCGTGACAAACCTATTAGAGATTTTTGAGGATGTAACTAGCAGGGTCGATAAAGGGGAACCAGTGGATGTAGCATATTTGGATTTTCAAAAGGCATTCAATAAGGTGCTACACAAGAGGTTGTTACACAAGATAAGGGCTCATGGGGTTGGGGGGTAGCATATTAGCATGGATAGAGGATTGGTTAACGGACAGAAAACAGAGAGTACGGATAAACAGGTCATTTTCAGGCTGGCAGGTTGTAACTAGTGGGGTGCCGCAAGGATCGGTGCTTGGGCCTCAGCTATTTACAATCTACATTAATGACTAAGATGAAGGGACCGAGTGTAATGTATCCAAGTTTGCTGACGATACAAAACTAGGTGGGAAAGTAAGCTGTGAGGAGGAGACAAAGAGTCGGCAAAGGGATATAGACAGATTAACTGAATGGGCAAGAAGGTGGCAGATGCAGTATAATGTGGGGAAATGTGAGGTTATTCACTTTGGTAGGAAGAATAGGAAAACAGAATATTTTTTAAATGGCAAGAAACTATTAAATGTTGGTGTTCAGAGAGACTTGGGTGTCCTCGTACAAGAAACACAAAAAGTTAGCATGCAGTTACAACAAGCAATTAGGAAAGCAAATGGAATGTTGGCCTTTATTGCAAGGGGGTTGGAGTACAAAAGTAAGGAAGTCTTACTACAATTGCATAGGGCCTTGGTGAGACCTCAACTGGAGTATTGTCTACAGTTTTGGGCTCCTTATCTAAAGAAGGATATACTTGCCTTAGAACCAAAGGTTCACTAGATTAATTCCTGGGATGAGAGGGTTGTCCTATGAGGTGAAGTTGAGTAGAAAGGGCCTATAATCTTTGGAGTTTAGAAGAATGAGAGGTGATCTAATTGAAACATATAAGATTATGAGGGGGCTTGACAGGGTAGATGCTGAGAGGTTGTTTCCCATGGCTGGAGAGTCTAGAACTAGGGGACATAGTCGCAGGATAAGAGGTCAGCCATTTAAGACTGAGATGAAAAGGAATTTCTTCACTCAGATGGTTGTGAATTTTGGAATTCTCTACCCCAGAGGGCTGTAGATGCTGACTGATTGAATACATTCAAGGCTGAGATAGACAGATTTCTGGACTCTAAGGGAATCATGGGATATGGGGATCAGGCAGGAAAGCGAGTTGAGGTCGAAGATCAGGCATGATCTGATTGAATGGCACAGCAGGCTCGAGGGGCCATGTGGCCTACTCCTGCACCTATTTCTTATGTTCTTATGTTTTTAGAATGAATTATTGTAATATGTACAAAACACTCATGTGAGAGGAGACAATTTAGAAGGTTGTGTATGCATCATGCCATTTTGGAAGTGAAAAAGTACTGGTTTTCTGAAATAATCCACTCAAGATACACATTGATATTCAATGTATCTGTAATATTATAAATATATTATAATATAAATATCATAAACATCAAATGACAAGAGATAGTACAGTGACACTGTGCATTATACCACCAACACATAGCACCATGAAGTGGGGACACAGATTCTAACCCCTTTCTTCTGAGTTTCCAATCTCAGCTGCTTTGTATGGGTAGGCATCAAGCAGACAGGTGTCTGTCTGCAGGAGCGTCCACCGTTACAGAAAGGTAGCATGCTGTCAGAGAAAAAAAAATCTATATTCAGACCACTGAATTGGTATAATGTGCTTGAAAGGCATATATCTGGTTTATATGATATGTTTGTGTCTGGTTTATCCAACAAGCATCTGGTTTACTCTGTACATAAGTATATTTTTCAGTAAAAATTGGACATAAGATTTTTCTTACACTTTGACCCAAAATCATTTATTATTGATTAAACAAGTTTTTAGAGTGAAAAATATTCAAAAGGAATGTGTGCTTTGTACAAGAGCTAGTACTCAGTGAGATGTGATTTGGTGATTCTCCCTAATTATATGGTAAAAATTAAATGGAAGTTGGGCTATAACTAAATTGATATTGACCAATTGTTACCAAAGAATATTTGCTCTTCATTGGCTCACCGGTATATTTGCTTTATGAACTACCTGCGTCCAGCTTTAAAGGCAATTTATGCCAAAACAAGATGATATATTAAGTAACCACATTTAAGCCTCGAAGTTACTGTCAGCAACATTAGTAGACAAATATTTGACCTGTTTATATGACATTTCTTTGTCCATTATTTAGTGGAGTGTAACCCATTTAAAATAAAATATTGACAACAGTCATTTTTGGCTTTTAATTACAAAAGAGCAGTAACCATTAAATCGAAAAAAAGTATCATACAACAACAACAACTTGCATTTATATAGCGCCTTTAATGTAGTAAAACGTCCCAAGGTGCTTCACAGGAGCATTAGCAGACGAAATTTGGCACCGAGCTACATAAGGAGATATTAGCACAGGTGACCAAAAGCTTGGTCAAAGTGGGAGGTTTAAGGAGGGTCTTAAAGGAGAGAAAGGTAGAAAGGTAGAGAGGCAGAGAGGTTTAGGAAGGGAATTCCAGAGCTTAGGGCATAGGCAGCTGAAGGCACGGCCACCAATGGTGGAGTGATTAAAATCGGGGATGCGCAAGAGGCAAAAATTGGAGGAGCGCAGAGGTCTCGGAGGGTTGTAGGACTGGAAGATGTTACAGAGATAGGGAGGGGCAAGGCCAAGTAGGGATTTGAAAACAAGGATGAGAATTTTAAAATCGAGGTGTTCCCGGACCAGGGGCCAATGTAGGTCAGCAAGCACAGGTGTGATGGGTGAAGGGGACTTGGTGCGAGTTAGGATACGGGCAGCAGAGTTTTGGATGAGCTCAAGTTTGTGAAGGGTGGAAGATGGGAGGCCAACCAGGAGAGCATTGGAATCGTCAAGTCCAGAGGTAACAAAGGCATGGATGAGGGTTTCAGCAGCAGATGAGCTGAGACAGGGGCTGGGACAAACCAAAATGAAGTAATACCAATGACTGCGAGATTGCAATCTAATCAAGAGATTCAGGCAATGTCATAAACAGCAAAAACAAAACTTCAACCACATCCAATTTTCTATGAAACTCTGCGATTGAATTACAATTTTAGCTCAATGCTAGGTGATTATCATTTTACGTAATATATATTGTTTGTGAAAAGAACATAACAACATCAGAAATAGGAGCAGGAGGAGGCCATATGGCCCCTCGAGCCTGCTCCGCCATTCAATAAGATCATGGCTGATCTTTTACCTCAACTCCACTTTCCCGCCCTATCCCTTGATTCCCTTAGTGTCCAAAAATCTATCGATCTCAGTCTTGAATATACTCAATGACTGAGCATCCACAGAAGATTGATATCTTCTTATCTTAGGGCTCATCAAATGCTGTCAGGTAGAGGAAGCAGGATGTTGATTGTGATTTTTGACCAGAAGATAACAGTATAAGTCAGAAGGTGCTGTGGTAATGTAAGATTGTTTTTGACCATGCTTTGTGGCTTAAAGGGCCATTTAGAATGTAATAAGTTAAAGTGATATTTCCATTTAATACATAAATGAGGAAGCAAAGCGTGCGATACATGCTATAAAACAAAGTAACTTTGTCAAAGGTGATAAGAAATAAATGCATAGCACAAAATATAGCATTTACTGATTGCCACAAGAATGTGCCATCTGCTGCACAATAACCTGCAAGTGGTTTGTTAGCTAAAGCAGCTAATAAGCCATTTAAACCAGTTAAATGTGAAAAAGTTTGTTAATTCTACAATGGAGTGGGCAATCTTTGTGCAAAATAACTGAATGACAAATGAGAAAATTCAGATTTACTGACAAGGTCTGTACACTTTGGTATCCTCCATCATGAAGGAATGCAAGTAGATTTATGGTAGAGAACAGCCTCAAATATGGAAAGGATGTGCCAAGCATGGGAATATGTCACTCAAAGAGTGAACTTGGTCTCAGATAATAGGAAGACTTGACTGGAGGCTGAGAAGAAGTTGCATGACTTAAAAACCAACACAAAGATGTGGTATAATATTATTGTAACAGCTGCACAGAACACACAGTATAAGATAATTTTCCAACTTCCAGTCCTGAAAGGGAGCCTCATCCACAATGTTGGAAAATGATGTCTTATATACATGAAGAAAAACTATTTCTATTAAAGGTATTTGCAAAAAATGTTGTAGTGGCACAGAGAAATGTTAGCAAGGATATAGTAAGTAAAGTGAAGTGAAGGATTGTGGGAAATTACATTTCATAGATTTATATGCTACAAAAAGTAATTTCCATGGATCAAATCATTATGTCTCAATTCCTAGTCTCTTAAAGTTAAAGGCAAAATGCACACATAACAGAAGCTCACAACATGGAATAGGCAGTGGACCACTATACATTAAACAACTCACTCCTAAATAATGACTCCTTTGGTGAAGTATTAGAGGGCGCCTGGCACCCATGGAACTGTACCCCTGTGAGGTGTCGACACCTCGAAGAGAAGAAAGATGATTGCCAAAAAAATTAACTAACAAAATCTCACCTCATATGAAGAAGCAATCATTAATTTATTTGGGATGGAAAGTCGAGAAGGCATTGGGATTGTAGAGATTGAAGGAGAGCTCAAAACCATTAGTATGTTCTATATTAATTGTATAGTCTATGATTTGTACAATATTTTGCATCAGCATGTCCAAAGATACACAGTGCACAAATGTTTAACAGTGAATGTTATGACCATACGATACCCAAATGGATGTGTGCTTGTGTATTCATAATGCCCAATTTTGCAAGGCCCCTATGGTGATATATGGCCTCAGAGATAGTTTAGTGTAGGTTGGAAAATTAGGCGGTTGACCTCATGCAACTGATTTGTGAGGTGCCCCGATTTCCCAATAATTGACTTCAATGGAAACAAAAATCGGGAGAGGTGTTTAATGGGTAGCTGAGCCAATATCGCCCATTTTACACTGTCGTCCAAAATCAAAATGACCCCTTTAATGACTTCAGTATGCAACGTTCTACATTATTTGAAGGAGAAGCAACACTAGGTGCTTAGGGGACCAGGGCCAATCTCTGCACCTATGGCTGCTAAACCCACTGAGAAACCCCCTAACAGCAAAGAAAAGCCTTGATCCGGACACCTCAGCATCTGTTTGGTGTTCCTCAGCTGTGACCTCTACCTTTAAGAAAAGCATGCCATACAACTTTGACACAATGAAAGAGGGTGTGCAAAGGGACAGTGGTAGTGCACAATGCATGATCCATGCCTCATGGGCCCCCATATGAAAGATGTGCACAAGTGAAGAGTGCACCTACCTTTGCCTTACTGCTAATACCAGTTAACACATTCCTTATTTGCAGCCAGGTACAAGAGACCTGGGTGACTGCATGACTCAGTTGGCAGTCTCTCTCCATGCAGTTTCCACCTGTGCTTTTACTGGAAGATAACCTCAGCCCCAATTAGGGCCACCCTCCTTGGGTGCACCTCTTGCAGCAGAACCTCAAAGTCTTCAGCATCAATGGAAGCAGTGTTTGTCCACAAGTCTTCACTGTGCCATTGTCAACAATTAGTCCACTTTTCTTCTACATCACAATTTCCACTTTTCTGGTAGGTTATAGCGCATTAGGACCTGGTGCCTTGCCAGATTTTGCACTCCCCAGCCAAACGTGCTACAGGCCCAACTTTCTAGGCAAGCTTTTCCAGTGCCAAATGCCTATTCAAGTTTGATGTAGCTCACTTCCTGAGCTGCTAGTGCAGGTGAGCCTGAACCATGGGCCAACACAACTCCATTTTCGCATGACTCTCAAAATTAGGGCTATAATGTCCAATCTGCTCTCCTCACAGAACAAGGAGTAGCCAGTTGTCAACCATGTACACCTGGGCACAATTCACCTAAGCATCAATCATCAGCAACCCCACTTAAAGTAGGCACCAGGACAGATACACACACTACAAGAAAAGAATGTTGAGGAAGAAGCACACGCTGAGACACCAGGTACTCGTGAGGAATGAGTGACAGTTGTGATGATCAATGACTTACATAGAATCTATAGCACAAACATTCGGCTCAACTGGTCTATGCTGGTGTTTATACTCCACACGAGTCTCCTCCCACTCTGGGGTTTACCTCTTCCCACCCTAACCCCATATCCCTTCATTATCTTCTCACTCATGTGTGCATCAAACCTCCCCGTAAATGCATCAATGGTTTCTACTTCCTCCACTCCATGTGGCATTCTCACCACTCTCTGTATAAAGAAATTCCTCCTAAATTCTTTATTTGATCTGTTAGTGACTATCTTATATTTGTCCCCCTTGTTCTCGACTCACCCAAAAGTGAAAAAAATTTCTCCACATCCGCCCAATCAAACCCCTTCATATTCTTGAAGACTTCGATCAGCTTTCCTCTTAGTCTTCTCTTTTCCAGTCTGCTCAATATTTCCAGATAGTTGCACCTACTCAATTCTGGTAACATCCTTGTAAATCTTTTCTGCACTTTCTCCAGTGCTTCGATACCCTTGTTGTAGTATGAAGACCAGAACGGCACACTCTACTCCGAGTGGTCTAATCAAGACTCGATATAAATTTAACATTATCTCCTTGCTTTTGTATTCTATTCCTCCAGAAATTAACCCCAGTACTTTGCACTCTTTATGGCCTTATTAAATTATGGTGCTTCTTTTTACAATTTATGCATCTGTATTCCCAGATCTCTTTGCTCCTCTACCCCATTTAGTTTCTTGCCTTCCAAGGAAATGCAGGCTCCAAGATCAAGTAGCTTTATTGTATCTTCTTATAGTCTTTGTACACGATCCCTTCCGTGTTCCTACCAACACCATAGTTCCTATGTGGACTAGGCCCAGTAGCTGTTGATCCCCCTTTCCCACAACTCTGTCTGCACATTCTTTGATGTCCTTCATCCTGGTAGTAGAGAAGCAATATACCATTTTGAACTCCAAGTGATGCCCACAGACATACAGTGAAACCTGTAAATTAGGGACACCTAAGGGACTTGCATCGGGTGTCCTTTATTTGCAGGTATCCTTATTTTCAAAATGGCCATTTTATGTACAGTAAACCGAATGAGCCAAATATTCCGGGATTGGCTGCATCTCCTGCATCATTCCTTTTTTTCCCCCTCACCTGGGATCGTGCCACATTCTGGAGCCCTGCCAGCAGGATGTGATTTCAGTTCATTTACTGTTCATTGGGTTTCCCAGTTCATTGCCATCCCAGGATCCTTTTCCATTGAGGGAGGGATGTCCTGATGCTGGGATCTGTAACTTTGTCAGCCTGCATAGGGCGAGGTGGCTGCTGTAGGGCCGGAGTGCCTGGGAGATCCCAGCCAAATTGGGACGGATTAATTTCTTGCAGACCCCTGTCTCGGACCCCTTCCCTCTTTGTGCTGCAGCTGCTAATGTTTGAAGTGCTGGAGGGTGGGTAGGGGGCTGTTAGCAGCTCATCAGTACCTGACGTACTGGTGGAGTAGGGTTGTCAACTCTGGTTGGAGGCATTGCTGGAGGTTTGATCAAATGATGTTCTGACCATGACATCTGACCATATGACATTGGATCACATGATGTCAGATCACATGACATCAGATCACATGACTTCTACAAATGTTATTGGATTTACCGTATAAAGGTCCGGTCCTTTAAGAGAATCTTTATTTGTGGTTTCGCGCCATCAGCTTTTGTGTGAGAAGTTCCAAGAACCAAGAGGCCACCCGTGACCAGGCGAAGAGGGGGGACCGAGGTTGTGGATAAGGGGAAATCATTCTCTCCATCTCCCCCTCCACCAGCCCCCATTCCCCAGTCTCCCTCTCCCCGAGTCCACATTCCCCAGTCTACATCTCTCCCCGTAATCCCTCAGTTTCCCTCTCCCCCCGAGCGTGTTTTTCCCAGTCTCCCTCTCCCCTCGAGTCCCCATTCCCCAGTCTCCCTCTTCCCCCGAGTCCACATTCCCCAATCTCCCTCACCTCCCCAAGTCCCCATTCCCCAGTCTCCCTCTCCCCCCGAGTCCCCATTCCCCAGTCTCCCTCTCCCCTAAACCCCCATTCTCCAGTCTTCCTCTTCCCCCGAGTCCACATTCCCCAATCTCCCTCACCTCCCCAAGTCCCCATTCCCCAGTCTCCCTCTCCCCCCGACTCCCCATTCCCCAGTCTCCCTCACTTCCCGAAGTCCCCATTCCCCAGTCTCCCTCTCGCTGAACCCCCATTCCCCAGTCTTCCTCTCTCCCCCGAGCCCCCATTCCCCAGTCTCCCTGTCCCCCCAATTCTTGAGCCCTCCATAATTTTAAGCACCCTCCGCGATTTCAGGGTCCCCATCCCCCGATTTCAGACCCCCCGTGATTTCAGGCCCACCCCTGCGATTTCAGATAGACCCATGATTTCGGGACCACCCCTGTGATTTCATACAGACCCAAGAATTCGGGACCACCCCCGTGATTTCAGACAGACCCATGATTTCGGGACTACCTCCGTGATTTCAGACAGACCCATGAATTCGGGACCACCCCCATGATTTCAGACAGACCCATGAATTCGGGATTACCCCTGTGATTTCAGGGCCTGCCCCCTGTGAATTCAGGCAGCCCCATCCCCCCACCCCAATTTCAGGGCCCTCAATCCCCGACTACCCCAGACCGGCAATTCCCGGCTTTTGCGGAATGGGGAGTTCTTTAACCAGCATCCCATAGCGGCAGAGAAATCGTTCTATCCTTGGGATAGAGCTGTGCAAGCATTCAACCCAAGAGATACAACAGTTTCTCTGCCACTATGGATGAGATCTGCATTCCACAAAAGCCATTTCTTTCACCCCCTGCCACCTCACGCTTACCTGTGTGTCCCATGTTTTAAATTGTAAACAGACTTGGTGCATTGAAGGCTGTCCGTAGTTCATAATTTGCGAGTGTCTGTGATTTCAAGGTGCAGCTTGTATCTATTACAGTGTAAATTATTTGGGATTGTCAGTAAGGGCTCGATTTTCAGGAGAAGGAGAGGGAGGGCTACAAAAATCGATGAAATCCCGAGTGCGTTCGGAGCCCGGCTCCAACCCACTGTCTTCCAGGTTCCCCAGTGACGCGTCCGGGTGCGCGGCGCCTCCCGAATGCAGAAGTCCCGCTGGCAATTAAAGCCGGCGGGATGATACTTTCCACAGTTTGTCAGCTAGTTGAGGTACTTGAAGTACTTAATTGTCTCGACATTTTGGCAGGGGTGCGATTTTGAAGCATCTTCAGCATGTTTCCAATGCTGTGGGAAACACTCCCTGTTGCAACACTCGTGTTTCAACCAGCAGCCAGTGGGATATGTAAATGCTTATTTGACAGGTGGGGAGAAAACGTAATTTATTGCAGCAATGCACTCTGTCACTTCAGACAAGGTTTTGGCTGCAAGATCTTTGTGTTCTCCCTCACAATTCTTACTTTCCACCCAAAACTCTGCTGTTCAAACATATTTAACTACTTTGCGGACCCCCTCAAACTCAAACCGTCAGGATGGGGTCGCCATGGCTGCATTCACCACTACATCCGAGGATGAGCAACATCACCAGCCTCGCCAGGCACGGCGTCCACCTCCGCCATGTGGAGCTCCAAAACACAGTGCTGCACCACAGGCACCTGCACAAGAGCACAGAGGGTAACAACAGAGAGAGCGATGTCTCAGGAGGCACTACCCTTGCAACAGGGTCTACACACCGCGATTCAGCTTTATGGACCTCTCTGAGGAACAGTGCATACGGAGGCTCAGAGTGAGTCGCCAGGTAGTCACGGACATCTGCAGCCTCCTTCATGCCGAGCTGCTCCCGGCTGGGCTGAGCAGCATCTCCTTAAATGTCGCTGTCAAAGTCACCACTGCCCTCAACTTCTTCGCCTCCGAATCATTCCAGGGTGCCATCAGGGACATCGCCGGGGTCTCTCATTCGTCAGCACACAAGTGCATAAGGCAAGTCACCGACAGCTTGTTTCGCAGGGTCTCACACTATGTCACCTTCCCCATGGATTACCTCAGCCAGACGGAGAGGGCAGTGGGATTCCACGCTGTGGCTGGCTTCCCATTGGTGCAGGGTGTAATCGATTGCATCCATATAGCAATACGAGCACCACCACACGAGCCAGGACTGTTCATCAACAGGAAGGGCTATCACTCCATCAACACTCAGCTCGTTTGTGACCACCGCAAAAGATTCCTTCATGTGTGCGCCAGATTCCCTGGCAGCTTACACGATTCCTTCATCATCCAGGAATCCTACATCCCGCCCCTCTTTCACACACCAAACACCCATAAGGGCTGGCTCCTCGGGGACAAGGGATACCCCCTGCACACGTTGCTCATGACACCTCCAAGGAACCCCATCACCGAGCAACAGCTTCGATATAATGACAGCCACATCGCTACCAGGCCTACAATTGAGTATGCTATAGGGCTGCTCAAGATGCGCTTTAAGTGCCTTGATCGTTCTGGGGGAACACTTCAACACGCACCAGACAGAGTGGGATGCATCATCGTCGTGTGTTGTGGCACAACAGAGAGGGGTGCCACTGGAGGAGGTCCCATCCACATCTGCCACTCACATTGAGGAGGAGGAGGAGGAGTAGTATCAGGAGCAACCCATGGGCAGAACAGCGGCTCACCTGGCTGCTCATGAGGCCAGGGAGTCACTGATATGTGAACGGTTCTCCTAACATCAGACATGATGTGGAGATGCCGGTGATGGACTGGGGTGGACAAATATAAGGACTTGCACAACACCAGGTTATAGTCCAACAGTTTTATTTTAAATCACAAGCTTTCGGAGCTTACCTCCTTCGTCAGGTGAGTGAAGGGTTCTAAAAACGCATAGCATATATAGTCAGAGAACAATGCCTGGTGATTATAGATAATCTTTCCAACTGCCCCCTATCACATCTCGGCTGGGAGACGATCACAGCAATCAAAGGTGTCGTTGGTGTTCAGACATGGAAAACATTACATCCCAGTATACTGAATACACAATGAGTCAGATTACAAAGACAGAGAGAGAAAGAGACCCGAAAGGCAGAGAGAGAGAGAGAGAGAGAGAGAATGTCCAGTTGTATTAAAAACAGATAACTTTTTTTCACTGGTGGGGTTACATGTAGCGTGACATGAACCCAAGCTCCCGGTTGAGGCCGTCCTCATGGGTGCGGAACCTGGCTATCAATTTCTGCTCGACGATTTTGCGTTGTTGTGTGTCTCGAAGGCCGCCTTGGAGAACGCTTACCCGAAGATCGGAGGCTGAATGTCCTTGACTGCTGAAGTGTTCCCGACTGGGAGGGAACCCTCCTGTCTGGCGATTGTTGTGCGGTGTCCGTTCATCCGTTGTCGCAGTGTCTGCATGGTCTCGCCAATGTACCATGCTCCGGGGCATCCTTTCCTGCAACATATGAGGTAAACAACGTTGGCCAAGTCACAGGAGTATGAACCATGTACCTGGTGGGTGGTGTCCTCTCGTGTGATGGTGGTATCTGTGTCGATGATCTGACATGTCTTGCAGAGTTTGCCGTGGCAGGGTTGTGTGGTGTCGTGGACGCTGTTCTCCTGAAGGCTGGGTAATTTGCTGCGAACGATGGTCTGTTTGAGGTTGGGTGGCTGTTTGAAGGCGAGTAGTGGAGGCGTGGGGATGGCCTTAGCGAGGTGTTCGTCGTCATTGATGACATGTTGAAGGCTGCGGAGAACATGGCGTAGTTTCTCCGCTCTGGGGAAGTACTGGACGACGAAGGGTACTCTGTTGGTTGTGTCCCGTGTTTGTCTTCTGAGGAGGTCGATGCGATTTTTTACTGTCCCATCGGAACTGTCGATCGACGAGTCGAGCGTCATATCCCGTTCTTACGAGGGCGTCTTTCAGCGTCTGTAGGTGTCCATCGCATTCCTCCTCGTCTGAGCAGATCCTGTGTATTCGCAGGGCCTATCCATGGGGGATGGCCTCTTTGACGTGGTTAGGGTGGAAGCTGGAAAAGTGGAGCATCGTGAGGTTGTCCATGGCCTTGCGGTAGAGTGAGGTGCTGAGGAGCCCGTCTTTGATGGAGATTCGTGTGTCCAAGAATGAAACCGATTCTGAGGAGTAGTCCATGGTGAGTTTGATGGTGGGATGGAACTTGTTGATGTTATCGTGTAGTCTCTTCAGTGATTCTTCGCCGTGGGTCCATAGGAAGAAAATGTCGTCGATGTATCTGGTGTATAGCATTAGTTGGAGGTCCTATGCAGTGAAGAAGTCGTGCTCGAACTTGTGCATGAAAATGTTAGCGTATTGGGGTGCGAATTTGGTCCCCATGGCTGTTCCGTGTGTTTGGGTAAAGAACTGGTTGTCGAAGGTGAAGACATTGTGATCCAGGATGAAGCAGATGAGTTGTAGGATGGCGTCTGGAGATTGGCTGTTGTTGGTGTTGAGTACTGAGGCTGTCGCAGCGATGCCGTCATCGTGGGGGATACTGGTATAGAGTGCCGAGACGTCCATCGTGGTGAGAAGTGTTCCTAGTTCAACTGGTCCGTGGGTGCTGAGTTTTAGTATGAAGTCTGTAGTGTCGCGACAGAAGCTAGGGGTTCCCTGTACAATGGGTTTCAGGATGCCCTCGACATATCCAGAGAGGTTCTCACACAGGGTTCCGTTGCCTGATACGATAGGACATCCGGGTGTGTTGGCTTTGTGTATCTTTGGGAGGCAGTAACCATCGTACAGGGAACCCCCAGCTTCTGTCGTGACACTACAGACCTCTTCCTAGTTAGGTCATTGAAGCGCTTCCTGCACTGGATCCAGGTGCGGGAGATGTTGCTGCTGCTGGTAACCTCCTCTGCCACCTCGAGCCAGGCCTTCTTGGATGCAGAGGCAGGCCACTTCGTCCCATCCGCCAGGTAGAAGACATCCCTCCTCCTCCTCACCCCATCCAATAACACCTGGAGTGAGGCATCGCTAAATCTAGGAGCAGCCTTTCCCCTGTGCTGCTCCACTGTGGTTTGTGGATGTTTGCTCTCGGAGCAGCCATTGGAGGACTGCTCCTTTAAATAGGGCTCCTCCAGCTGACAGCCTGTGATGCGGGTTCGCCGTCCGCACGGTGCGCAGCTTTTGGACGGCAAACCCGGAAGCCACGTTAAGTGGCTCCAATTGACCCGCGATCGCATGGGAAACAGACAGATTTTATTGGGCGGGTTACCCATGTACCCAATCACACACCCCCTTCTCCACCCACCCCTGCTGCCACATCCCGCTAATATCGGGGCCTAAGTATCCGTTTTTTGCAGGTGTCTGTTTTTTGGGGCTGTCCATTTGTACAGGTTTCACTGTACCTGTCTAATCCATTGAATTTTCCACTGCTGGCCTCTGTCTCCTTCTTTGTTTACTGGTTCCCCAGGTAGTACCACATTCCATGGGGACATGGTCCTTACAGTGTTTATTGCACACAAGATTGCTCAATCTTCCAATTACTTTACGCTCCAATTACGTGTGTCTCTGGGCACAAATATACAGGAAATTCCATCCCGTTATACCCACATAATATCAGTATAATGTTTATCATGGTAACAATTAAAATTATGCCATTTCCTACTCTCAAATAAAAGCTGTTATATGTACAGTACATGGCCTTTATCAAACCAACAGCTGAAAGTGTATCTGAGCTGTCAATCATAAGTACAGTAGAAAGTGACAGAGGTACAATGTTTATCCAGTTATATTTACTCCAGATCACCCTTATACCAATGCACAAGAAATCGCATTCCATCTCCTCCTTTCCTCTGCATCATGTTTTAAGAAGCTGATGTCAATGTTAGCATGCTGAATGTATACTTTGAGTTAGATTGTCTAAATTACACATGTCCGGAAACCAGAAAGTCTAATCAACATATTCTCACTTATAAAGATTCCATCATCAAAGTGACAAATTATTTGCTATATTTGTCTCCTATTAATTCACAGACAAATCATAAATCAGAAGCAGCTGAACGCCAACAGCTCTCGTCAATCAACGCAACAGGAAAAGCTAATCATCCTTGGCCACGTTCCTTAGTTTAATTGGATCAGCCAAAAGTAATTCCTGTATTTCTAGATATTATTTCTCTTAAGCAAATTATGAGAGATTACAGAATTAAAGGCTTTAAAATTTCACAAAAGCTCAAAGCACAATCTCAGGGAAACCAAGCTTCTTGTCTGCCGCAATGAGGTACAGGCTCTAGCAAATGCAGCATAAAACGTCAGGATCCAAGGTTCAATAGCCTTACAGCAGATAACATTATAACTAATATACTTATAGCAAGAATTGATGTAATAGGGTAAATATTTACAGGATCAGCTGTTGTTGTTTAAGCATTTATTACACATTTCCTCCATGATTACTGGCTCCACATATCCAAGTAAAGATATAACTGCTAATAAAATTTGAACATTCATTACAAACAAAAATAAGACTTTTGGTTATTTGAGGATTATCATGTTTAGAATTCAAAATTATGCTGGTGTTTTGAGAACCCAGCAGACTACAACATGTGGGCCTAGAAATTGGTCCGCCGGCTTCAGTGGCAGCTCACCAGTTTCATGGGGCCAGCAAGATTGGCTAGCTCATATGCCAACCGAGGTCCTCATCAGAGTCCGAAGGGGAGGGTAGCAATTGGCAGTAGGGCAAGTGATGACTGGCAGCTGCCTGCTCGGCTCCCAGCTCCACATTAAAACTGCTGGCCACCATTCGTGCCACCCACCCCCCCTCAGCCCACCTGATTGCCTCCCCCCATTCCGGACTCACCTTAGGCCCTAGGCCAGTGTCCCAGCTGGCTGGTCTTGCTACCTCATCCCCCAGTCCCCCTTTCCCAGTGACCAGTCAGTTTATTTCTAGAGTAATAGAAAACAAAAGCAAGGAAGTAATGTTAAATGTATGCAGACCAGTTGGACCGCATGGCCTGTATCTATGCAATTCTATGTATCTACGTATGTATGACCTACAGCAACAAAGGTAGTTGCTTGAAAAATATTAAAAGTATGTGGGACTAAACTCTTCAGTAACTTTCATCTGATTCCCTGATGGTCTGTTGGCAAATCTAAATCCAGATTTTGTAATTGTGCAGTTAGCAGGTTCAGCCATGTTTATGACCATCTGTGTCCTTGATGTTCTGTATCAGATTGTTCAGAAGTTTGATGGTGGGATTGTCATTTAATTTGTTGGTAATCTTTATGTTATAAATATTTTTAGTGAATTTTGTGTTCATCAGAGTGAGGGCTGTCAGGGGTGAGAGATGGAATCTTTTTATACTTTTGTTGCTCAGTGTCAGCATTATGCATTTCCAGGTCCAGTATTGTCCTACTGCCTACAAAGTGAAGCTTCCTCAATGTGCCCCAACAATGTGGCTTAGCCCCAATCTTAGATGAATGCCCTCTGTTGTACCAAATGGCATCTCCTTTTCCTACATTATCATTCTTCTGGCTTCTTTGCATGACATTGGCCACTTCAAGTAAAGTGTGCTAAATTGTGAAGTGTTATTTTCTGACTAGGAACTGGGGTGAGACTACCCAAATTCACTTTACATAGGTTCTTTATGGCCATCACACAGAAGATACATTCATTCTGTCAATCTGGATTTGATTCAAACGTAGGTCCCTGAGGTGGATAGGATGCCAAATCACTGCACCATCCAATTCGTCTTCAGCTCCGTAGGGAGTCAATCAACATAAAATTAACTAATTTAGATTATATTGTCTTTCATAAAACTACTACTTTGTGTCTTCTAATCTGTAATCTCACTTGAGCATAGTCAATTTTGTACTTATGTCCACCTGTCCTGTGATAACCTCCGTTCAGACGCCATACAGACAGTAGACTGTTATTTTCAGCAAATAGGTACCTGCTACCTTTAAGAGATTTCTAAGAAACATCCTTCCTTTAAGAGATTGGGCTCCCCTGCTGGTGGAAAGTGTGAACTGCATTGATTCCACGTGTAAGGCCCGGAATGGAATGCTGATTGCAGGTTAGTGCTCGGTCTGGCCGAAACTCCCGTCATGCCTGCGCAGGGGTCATTGGGCGTGGGGTAATAGCGCATCACGCTACCCGCACCCAAAAACGGCCCTTGTCCAATTTTTATCCCCCAATTTGCTTAGTACTTGGTTAGCTTTGCTGATAATTGCTTCAGTGAACAGTTGATTATAACATCCAAATCTTGTTGATTTTAAAATGCTAGCACGCTTCTTGCACAGTCAAATTTCCTAATTTCATCAGAGAATGTCATAATATTACTAGATTTATGCTCCTTTGTATAGTATATAAATAGTATAAACAGCTGGGGGCCACGAATAGATTCCCTCTAGTCACTGTTCCCCAGACATCACCATGTGCACTGGGGTGGATCTCTAACAATGTGTTGCAGATGGTGGATTAATTGAAGGCATTCATTACTAGCATCTACAGTACCATGATGGATGGGTTTGCAGCATTGCAGTCCACCTTAGAGTTTGTGGCAGCTCCAAGCCAATCTTCAGCAGATTTTACATTTGTGATTATGTCAATACATTTTAGCGGAAACTCGCAATAATACCCAGCAAGCGCAATATTCGGACGCAATTTAGCATCATACTAGGATACAGCACAACACAGCCATTCAGCCCATCGTGCCTGTGCAACTTTGCACCCAAAGTGGAAATTCAGGGCCTTAAATTTTAACTGCTGGGTCAGCAACTCTGCACATGCATGTAACTACACATTGGAGCTCCAGCCAAGCAGTGTAAATAGGGAACTGTCTGGCAGGAACGCATATTGCCGCTACTGATAGCTGAAACATAGCTGCAGCCTAAGAAAAGGTTACAAATGATCTTTATTCCACTGCATGAGATTTTTGTTTTGGAAGGGGTTGATGGCCCAAACTCTGGTAATCTGCTCTAGCCTGAGGAAAATGCTGGTTTAATGAATATTTTAAAAGGACTATGACTGAAATGAGGAACAGAGGATTAAAAGCTGGAAGCATGCAGAGATTTTTCTGCTGATCCCTTAACCATCCTGTGTTCTTTGATTTCTTTCCTGTATTTGCATTTCCAAGCAGCTACTTAGATAAAGAAACCCAGACGCACAGTCATCTGTACTCAGTTCACAGTGAACCACAACCTCATTATACACCATATTATTCCTTTACAAGAAACATTTAGGCAGATTATGTTAATACATTTTAGCGGAAACTTGCAATAAAACCCAGCAAGCATGATATTCGGGCGCAATTTAGTATCATACTAGGATACAGCACAGAAGTCCATCGTGACTGTTTTAGGTAAGAGAGCAAACATTGTTGGAAATATACAGCAGGTCCATCAGCATCGGAAAAGACGAAAGGCAGGTTAACTTGCATTTGCGCTTTTTCTTTTTAGGACCTATTCTGTGAATTGAGCACTCCCAGTGCATGAAATCACAGGCAGGCAGCCTGTGACTTTCTGATCATTAATTTTATCTTTACTTGTGGATTTAGGTGCTGTTAAACAAATGAAAAATTAGAAATGTAAAGTCTAAGTTACAGTGCATGGACAAGGATTTCACAATAGACTCCTATATAGCAAGTGTAGATAAAGGTACAGCAGCAGTTACAGAGGTTTATCAGAATAGATTTCCTACTATGAAAGGATGGAAATCTAGCCTAATAATGTCTAATGAAAAACAGTATTGCCAGAAACAAACACCAAAATGCAAATATGATGCAATATTCAGCAAAAAATAACTGATGTGTAGCAAAACTAAGCAAAACCTGAAAAAAAAATTAAAATTGTTAACACTGTGCAACAATGATCTTACTTGAGGAAACTTACATGAGCAAGCCACAGTATTTATGATGTGTCCATTTTATATGGGTGAGCTCAGCAGGGGCAGTGTCTACTGGAAAAAAAATGAAGTCCCTTGAGAGATTTAGTTACATATTTTTACGCAATTGATGAGGTCTCAGGTCTCACCAAGTCTGTTCGCACAGTCTCCCACAAAGCTCCTCAAGTCTTCATCGCAAAAAGTGACACAACGCCAGGCCTGCCAGTTCGGTTTTATGGTGCATTCTGTGCTGAAAGCAGAGTCTCATAAAATTGACCCTAAAGAATAATAGATACCTGAAAGTGAGGAAAAGCAAGAAATGAAGAAAGAAAGAAACAGAGAAAGAAAGTAAGTTAATTGAGGGATCCTGATGGTTTGTATGTGGAATAATGATTGCACTCTTGTCTCTGAGTCAGAAGTTTATAGGTTCATGCCCCATTCCAGGACTTGAGCACATAATCTAGGGTGACACTTCAGTGCAGTATTGAGAGAGTGCTGCATTGTCAGAGGTGCCATCTTTTAGGTGAGGTGTTAAACCGAGGTCCCATCTACCTTCTTAGGTGGATATAAAAGACCCTACTGCATTATTCAAAGAACAGCAAAGGAGCTCTCCCAGCGTCCTGGCCAACATTTATTCTTTAGTGAACACCAGCAAAGAAAACCAGATTAACTGGTCATTCATCTCATTGCTGTTTGTGGAATTTTGCGGTGTGCAAATTGATGCCATGTTTATCCACAAAACAACAATGACTACACTTTGAAAGCAATTCAATGGCTGTAAAGTGATTTGGAACATCCTGAGAATGGGAAAGTTGCTTTATAAATGCAAGTTCTTTCTTAATGTATATCAGCAGTGATTTATGATTAATGTAGGGGTTCAGGTGGTTTATATGTAAAATAATGGATACTTGGGAATGAGTTATGAGCTGTAATTTAATAAAGGAATCAGGTTGCTTAACTATGCAATATCGCATATCCAGAAGTGAGTTAGAAATTATTAGAATTCTTTGAAGATGTAATAGCATTAGTCGAAGATAGTAATAGAGTGGATGCTTGATACCCAGATTTTCAAAAGGTGTTTGATAACATGCCTCATAAAAGACTTGTGAGCAAAGTGAAAGCTCCTGGGATAGAGGATAGAATAAAGGAGGATGTTGTGTACTGGATATTGAATTGGTTAAATAATATGAAAGGATAATGATCAATGGTAGTACATAAGAACATAAGGAATAGGAGCAGGAATAGGATATACAGCCCCTCGAGCCTGCTCCGCCATTCAATAAGATCATGGCTGAACTTCTACTTCAACTGCACTTTCCCACCCTATACCCATAACCCCTGATTCCCTTAGTGTCAAAAATCTATCGATCTTAGTTTTGAATATATTCAACGACTGAGCATCCAAAGCCCTTTGAGATTGTCAACCCTCTGAGTGAAGAAATTTTACTTATCTCAGTCCTAAATGGCTGACCCCTTATCCTGAGGCTATGAAACCTAGTTCTAGAATCTCCCACCAGGAGAAACAGCCTCTCAGCATCTACCCTGTCGAGCCCATTAAGAATGTTATACTTTTCAATGAGATCACCTCTCAATCTACTAAACTCCAGAGAACATAGGCCCATTCTACTCAATCTCTCCTCTTGGACAACCCTCTCATTAGTAGTTTTAATTAGACAAGCATGAGTAGCAGAGGTTCCTGGGATTTGTCCTGAAACTTTTCTATTCAGAGATGTTATAAATGATTTTATTACACCCATTAAAATAGAATGCTTAAATTTGCAGAGTATACTAAGTTGTGTAGGAAAGCAATATATTCAGAAGAAAGGAATAAGATGAATCACAACAGGTATTTATTATTGAGCAATCTAAGGTAATACATGTTGGCACTAAAATAGCAAATATAATTACAAAATAAAGGGTGTTTAATTAAATAAATAATCAAGAAAAAGATCCATGTGTAATAGTTGGCAATCATTGGAAGTTTCATCACAAGTGAGGGACAGCAGCTGCGAAAGCAAATAATATGTTGGGATGTGTAATTAGATCCATAGAATATAAGTGCATAGTGTGTGTACAAAGCATGTAGTCATATTAATACTGGAATTAGTCATAGAGTCATAGAGTTATACAGCACGGATAGAGGCCCTTCGGCCCATCGTGTCCGCGCCGGCCATCAGCCCTATCTACTCTAATCCCATATTCCAGCATTTGGTCCGTAGCCTTGTATGCTATGGCATTTCAAGTGCTCATCCAAATGCTTCTTGAATGTTGTGAGGGTTCCTGCCTCCACAACCCTTTCAGACAGTGAGTTCCAGACTCCAACCACCCTCTGGGTGAAAAAGTTCTTTCTCAAATCCCTTCTAAACCTCCCGCCTTTTACCTTGAATCTATGTCCCCTTGTTATAGAACCCTCAACGAAGGGAAAAAGCTCCTTAGTATCCATCCTATCTGTGCCCCTCATAATTTTGTACACCTCAATCATGTCACCCCTCAGCCTCCTCTGCTCCAAGGAAAACAAACCCAATCTTCCCAGTCTCTCTTCATAGCTGAAGCGCTGCAGCCCTGGTAACATCCTGGTGAATCTCCTCTGCACCCTCTCCAAAGCGATCACATCCTTCCTGTAGTGCGGCGACCAGAACTGCACACAGTACTCCAGCTGTGGCCTAACCAGTGTTTTATACAGCTCCATCATAACCTCCTTGCTCTTATATTCTATGCCTCGGCTAATAAAGGCAAGTATCCCATATGCCTTCTTTACCACCTTATCTACCTGTTCCGCCGCCTTCAGGGATCTGTGAACTTGCACACCAAGATCCCTCTGACCCTCTGTCTTGCCTAGGGTCCTCCCATTCATTGTGTATTCCCTTGCCTTGTTAGTCCCTCCAAAGTGCATCACCTCGCACTTTTCCGGGTTAAATTCCATTTGCCACTGTTCCGCCCATCTGACCAACCCATCTATATCGTCCTGCAGACTGAGGCTATCCTCCTCGCTATTTACCACCCTACCAATCTTTGTATCATCAGCGAACTTACTGATCATACCTTTTACATTCATATCCAAGTCATTAATGTAGACCACAAACAGCAAGAGACCCAGCACCGATCCCTGTGGTACCCCACTGGCCACAGGCTTCCAGTCACAAAAACAACCTTCGACCATCACCCTCTGCCTTCTGCCACTAAGCCAGTTTTGTATCCAAAGTGCCAAGGCACCCTGGATTCCATGGGCTCGTACCTTCTTGACCAGTCTCCTGTGGGGGACTTTATCAAAGGCCTTACTGAAATCCATGTATACCACATCCACTGCGTTACCCTCATCCACACGCCTAGTCACCCCCTCAAAAAATTCAATCAAATTAGTCAGACATGATCTTCCCTTGACAAAGCCATGTTGACTATCCCTGATTAATCCTTGCTTCTCCAAGTGGAGACTAATTTTGTCCTTCAGAATTTTTTCCAATAATTTTCCTACCACTGATGTTAGGCTCACTGGCCTGTAGCTCCCTGGTTTTTCCCTACTCCATGCTCGCAATGTGCTGCTTTCATGAACACACCAACAAATTATGCATACCATTGCATTGTAAAAAAAAATGCTAAATCTATAAAATCTTCACCTGCATAGCAAACCTGTGCTGTACTCCACTGTGCCTTAGCACCTCTGCAGCATTCATATAGATGTAGAACGATGCTGACACCAGCGATGGTGTGTCGGTGATTCATCTATTTTTTGAGAAGCAGGGCAGTATCTACTTCAACCCCCGCAAAGATAATTAGAAGACAGCCACAACATGCTTGGGGACAAAGGTGCCCCTTCTTGATTAAAATATCCTAAATCTGAATTTGGGATCATGCCCTTCTTAACTTCATTCATATAGTGAAGGAATTCAAACTTTGTGTATATGTAAATCTTGCAGCATCTGTAGATTTTCAACAACCACAGACAGCTTTCTGCAAATATTTTTATTTCTGAAGACATCAATTTCAAAGTCAATCCAATAATCTTTGATTACTTAAGAGATATAATTGGATTAAGATTGAATTGGGAAGATTACATCAGTAATTGCACCTTTTCCAATTTATAAAGCTTAAATGAACATATATTTCAAATGCTCTGTCAAAATTCATGCCAAAAATATAATGCACACGTACACATAACACACTTTTGCTTGATTCTGTAAAAATGTTTGGACGTGGAAGAACTTTTCCCACTAGGCACTGCTGGGTGTGATTCCCCATTGTCAGTGTAAACTCAGAAAATTACCCACATAATGCACACTCATACACGGACCCATTTTCTGATGTAAAAAAGTGGGTTTTATAAGTAAAAGTGACTTTGAAATCTGTTTTTGTAAACATTTTTTGAGGAGATAACAAGGAGGGTCGATGAGAGTAGCATATTTGATGTAGTCTACATAGATTTTAGCAAGGCTTTTGACAAGGTCCCACATGGCAGACTGGTCAGAAAAGTAAAAGCCCAGGGGATCCAAGGGAAAGTGGCAAGTTGGATCCAAAATTGGCTCAGCGGCAGGAAGCAAAGGGCAATGGTTGATGGGTGTTTTTGTGACTGGAAGGTTGTTCCCAGTGGGGTTCCACAGGGCCCAGTACTAGGTCCCTTGCTTTTTATGGTTATATATCAATGATTTAGACTTATATGTAGGGGGCATGATTAAGAAGTTTGCAGATGATACAAAATTGGCCATATGGTTAATAGTGAGGAGGAAAGATATCAATGGACTGGTCAGATAGGCAGAAAAGTGGCAAATGGAATTCAATCTGGAGAAGTGTGAGGTAATGCATTTGAGGAGGGCAAACAAGGCCAGGGAATACATGATAAATGGGACGAAACTGAGAGGTGTAGAGGAACAGAGGGGCCTTGGAGTGCATGTCCCCAGATCCCTGAAGGTAGAAGGACAGGTAGATAAGGTGGTTCAGAATGCATACAGGATACTTCCCTTTATTAGCCAAGGCATAGAATATAAGAGCAGGGAGATTATGCTAGAACTGAATAAAACACTATTTAGGCCACAGCTTGAGTACTGCGTACAGTTCTGGTCAACCACACTACAGGAAAGATGTGATTGCACTGGAGAGGATACAGAGGAGATTTACGAGGATGTTGCCAGGACTGGCTGTGAGGAAAGATTGGATAGACTGGGGTTGTTTTCTTTTGAACAGAGAATTCTGAGGGGAGATTTAATTGAGGTTTATAAAATTATGAGGGGCCTAGATAGAGTGGATAGGAAGGACCTATTTCCCTTAGCAGAGGGGTCAATAACTAGGGGGCAATAACCAGGGGGCATAGATTTAAAGTAATTAGTAAAAGGTTTAGAGGGTAGCTGAGGAAAAAAATTTTCACCAGAGGGTGGTAGGGGTCTGGAACTCACTGCCTGGAAGGGTGGTAGAAGCAGAAACCCTCATCTCATTTAAAACGTGCTTGGATATGCACTTGAAGTGCCGTGACCTACAAGGCTATGGACCAAGAGCTGGAAAGTGGGATTAGGCTGGATGGCTCTTTTTCAGCTGCCACAGACACGATGGGCCGAATGGCCTCCTTCTGTGCCGTAAATTTCTTTGATTTCTATGAATTCTGCTAAGGTCCTCTATTTGAACTATACAAGCCAGGAAGATCTGATGATCCAACTTAAGTCTGTGCTGAGGTAGCTGATTTTAGCCAGGGTAGTGGAGGTGGCATTACAGTTGGCCTCAGCATCCCTGGGGGGGGGGGGTCAGGAAGGGAAAAGTCAGCCGGGGTTCTCAGCCCTGATCACTATCCAGCAACCACCATTGGAAATGCACATATGTGGACATCAAGTGAGGACAGCGTCAGGCTCAGCTGTAATGCCCCATAGTCAAGCAGCCCGCTGACAATCACTGTCAATGTTCACACATGAATAATGGCCATTTGGACAAGAAGGTGACTATTCTGTGGAATTGTATTCTAGCAAGAAGTCAGTGTCTTCATGAGAGGAAACAAAGGCAGAAAATTGGCAGAGTAAGTGAAATGTCTGCATATAACGCACAACTGGTATTCAGTTTCATTTGTAGCTTATAATGATGTGCATTATATACAGAAATGTACAGTAATAGTTCATTTTACTAATAATCCCCAAAACATAAAGACACACTTCATCTCTTTATGTGCTGGACTGTAAGGTTTTCAGGGCTACTGTGTGGGAAGCATTTTTCTTGGCTGGCAAGAGAGCAAAGGAAAGTAAAGGCGTGATGCCGTCATCAAGGTGTGTCAACATGATCATGTTGGTTTCCATTCGTGGGCAGATCACCACAATTCACAAAATAACAGACAGCCTTTGGGATTCTTAAAGGGAAACTTCATAAGGATACGAGGGGATATTCTTCCATAAGTAAAGTTAAAATACGTTACTGGGCAATGAAGAGCAAGCTTTATCGTGTATATAAACCTGCTTTACCTGACTTGGGTGTGCTTGATCCTGGCAGTAGATACTGAATTTGTAAAATGGACTAAACTTTGTCAAGTACCTTTGCATGTTAGTATATATAACACTGATTGGATTTCTCCTGTGTACTGACATTGTCACATCCTCAGAAGAATCTAGTAAATTGGTAAGGTGCAATCCCTTGCTCGTTTATCCATATTGCCTTTCATGAAGCATGTTGGTTTTTGATCGTATCTGGGTTATGATTCTTATAATAATCTCTAGTATTTTATTGCTACTGATGTCTGGCTAAGCAACCCATAATACCCAGTATTAAAATTAATCTTTTTTAAACTGAAGAAGTACATAATTAATTCTTATCTGTAACTTTCCGTCATCGTGAGTGTAGAACAACGATGAATTAATATTTTAAATACAAAGTCATTTTATTCAAACTCCATAAGCAATCCCCCACTTCTATGCTGGAAGCAGCCAGTTTGTTATAATTAATTGTGAAACATTAGTGGTGAATCATTGAGTCAGGTCAAGCAAGACTTCCCGTCCCCTCATCCCACATATGCACACCAAAGGTAGCAACAAGTTCAATCACATCATCAAACTGCTAAGCACATTAGAAAATAAAAATGTTTAACCCATAAGTTTTGCTATTTCCTTTTCATTTCAGGATCCCTATAAGTCAGTTTAATGTCAATCAATAAAAAGTTACTGGAGTTTCCCATTTAGAAAGTGAGGGTCCAAGTAACAGAGATCCAGCCAAAGTAGTTAACTGCTCAGAAAGAATTGGCGTGACACCCAAAAAATAGAAATATTGAATATTTTATTCAGAAATGACACAGGCACAAACCTGGAAATTATGGGCTGGTTAGACAGCCATCAGTAACAATTAAAAAAACTGGAGATTATTATAAGACACATAACCCATATATTTGAGCCAAAACAAAAATGATTCATGAAAGGTGATATAGATTTATGAGCAGAAGATTGTACCTTACCAATTTACTGGATTCTTCTGAGGGTGTGAAAATGTCAGTAGACAGGAGTAATCCAGTAAATGTTATATAAAAGCACTTGACAAAGTAACTCACAAGAGACTGATTGCAGAGAGATGAGGGCTCACAGAATTGGTGAAGTAAATAGGAGACTGACTTGACAATAAGAAAGCAGCATCATTATAAATGGATATCAACAGAGTTATAGTGAAGCAGTCGGGCTCCCCAGAGATTATTACTTGGGTTGATACTGTTCACAATCTGCACAAGTGACCTTGATGAGATCAGAAGCAGAATTACAATGTTTGCCATTGACACAAATATGCATGGGAGGGGGAAATGTGTAGCAGAGGCAGATATTTTTCAGCAGGATCTGGAGAGTCTCAACAGTTGTACTAATGAATGGCAACTGACATTTAAAGAGGGCGTCTAACCATTACGACCCCTTTTAAAAAATAAAATGGTTACAAAGAACTATGATTCATTTTAACATCCTTTAGTTTATTTCTGTCTATTTCTGTTTATTTCTAGAATTTTTCTGTTTAAATAATGAGCTCTGATAAGATTGTCGAGGGAACTAACTTGAAACAATTACTCAGTCCAGCAGTGTAAAGGAAGCTGGATTAACAGTTTAAATGGCATGATTGCCGAATCACCCCAGGTTAATGATTGTATCCCTGCTGATGTTAATTCCACTCCCTAAATACTGGTAACTCCTCCAAGCCAGATCCACCAGTGAAGTCTTCAGCATTCCGTGTATAAACACAAATATTTAAAACAGAAACAGGCAGAAAGAAACAAAAGGAAATAAATTTAATTAGAAATATTTATAATAATTGCTATTTAAAAGGAGCGCTGATGATGAGTGTTCAACATTTAAAGGGGTACCAACTTCATAGAAGAGTGTCTGGCAAACCTTCATTTGTTTACAAACATACAATGCAATGGTGTAAATCTTATGAAAACATGCCACTGTATAACTCATGTATAATGTTACTGTGATGGAAATGACACACAATTCTTGTGGCTCTTCTCCTTCCTAAGCAAAAGATTATGCAAATCAACAGGTCTCCACCACAATACTTCTTTATGTAAATGTCCATATTATCTTCAGGATTTAAAAATATTAGATTTTATTAGCAAATAAAGAATTGTACTTTGATGGGATGGTTGTAATCTTAGTGTGAGGTTTGCTGAAGTTGAGGGGAGAGCAAGGCATCTTTTTCTTAACATAAACATGGTACAATGAAGAAACAAAATAGCCAACTCTAGATATTTGAGGCATATTTTCCACCAAAAAAAATGTTAGTAACCCTATCTTTGGCAGATTTTAACATCCACCAATCAAATTGGTGGCTGAACATGATTTTCCTGCAGTGATTTAGTGAAATTTTAGTTCTTCACAGGAAATTGCCATTTAACCAATGTAACTGATGACAAGTTCAGTAATCCAGCTATGGAATGCATCTTAGCAAAATCACTCCATGGAAATGGATCCTGATTTATCCACAAAGTTCAGTCTTCCCAAATACAGTCAATCTCAGTCACAAAGAGCTGCTTCCTTTTCTGGAAATTAACAATTGCACATCTGACTTTTTAAAAAATCTATCTAGTTTCTACATTTAAATGGTGTAGGTACCACACAAACATACAGTTGCATTGTATGAATATCTCCAGATGTATAACAGTTACCATGTGAATAGTTTCAGTAATTTAGTTTTCATATAAGGATTAAGACCAGCACATAAATCACGTTTAAAAATGTTTTTAACTCAGATAATTATGAGCCCTGTCTGCCTTTTGTTGATTTAAGCATGAAAGATTGCACATATTGTGCAATATATTACGATTATTGGCAGTCACACAAGAGCCAACATGAATGCATAATTGAGACCTGTTGTATATATTCCTATAAATTTATTATGATTTGGGAAATCAAATTAATTAATTATTATTTATTTGTTTTAATGCAGATTTTATTGCATCCATGGCATCACTGCAAGGATTCAATAAGCAACCGCCCTCCATGCAGCTGGAGCTTGTGCTTTTACTACCAAGTGGCTTTAAGCCCCAAATACAGTCACCTCCTTTGTTGTACCTCCTTTAGCAAGACCGTCAGCTGTTTGGCATTAAAGGTTGCAGTGTCGCCCACATATCTCCATTGTGTCATTGTGAACAATTAATCCACTTTTCTGCCACCGCCACAATTTCCCCTTTAATGGCGAGCTACCGCCTTGTAAGAGTTGTTGCCTCAATGGATTTTCCAATCCACAGGCCAAGTTCTCTGGACCAGCAGCTTGTTCAAATTAGGAGGAGTCATTCCCATCACAAAATTCAGCAAGGCTTGTCCCGTGAGCTGTTTCTGTAGGTGAGCCTACATTATGAGCCATACTTACAAAATCAAGACTAATTAAGTATTGACTGTGCTGATTCTGCAAAACTTGCCTTCATTTGTACAAAGCGCACTGTGTGCTTGCAAATTTTTTAAGTGTTATTGATTGGTACTTTTTAGTGAATGTGAAATTTGAGCCAGTCAACATGCTTTGTGTGGCACACACACCTCACATACTTTATCATGCCCTATGATTATATTGGACATGCACCAGGCACAAAACTTTTAATTATATCGATAGGATAGAGAATATAATTTTATTTTATACAGTATAAAGAGTTATAAAATTTGTTTTATAGTTATTCAATGTTAATTTATTATTAATTACATTGCCACACAGTTAAATTTGTTTCATATTTTGTCAACAAAATGTTATGGTATCATTTTGATAATATTCTTTTGATATGACAATAAATGAATTCATAATTCTGATCATCAGTTTTATCATACTCTTATTTTGTTTTAATTAAAAATGTCATAGTGTATGTTTATATTTTTTTCAAGATATTGTGTTAATAGTAAAATATATTTTTGTGGACGACACCAAATTGGGGGGTATAGTTCATACCATGGAGGAATGCGATAAAATACGGGAAGACATTAATAAACTTGCAAAATGGGCGTGTGATTGGCAAATGAATTTCAACATAGATAAATGTGAGATGGTACATTTTGGTTGGAGATGTAAGAGGGCCACATTCTGCTTGGATAATAAGAGTCTAAATGGGAGTAGAGGAGCAGAGGGATCTGGGGGCACAGAGGCACAAATCACTAAAAGTAGCGACACAGATTAATAAGGCCATAAAAAAAATCAAACCAAGCACTGGTGTTCATTTCTAGAGGACTAGAATTGAAAAGCAAAGAAGTTATGATAAATTTATATAGAACCTTGGTTAGACCACACTTGGAGTATTGCGAACAGATCTGGTCTCCATATTATAAAAAGGATATAGAGGCACTGGAGAATGTGAAAAAAAGATTTACTAGGATGATACCAGAACTGAGAGGTTATACTTATCAGGAAAGATTGAACAGACTGGGGCTCTTTTCTCTTTGAAACAAGAAGACTGAGGGGTGACCTGATAGATGTTTCCACTTGCAGGGGAGACCAGAACTAGGGGCCATAAATATAAGATAGTCACTAATAAATCCAATAGAGAATTCAGGAGAACTTCTTGTTAGAATGTGGAACTCACTATCACAAGGAGTAGTTGAGGCAACTAGCACAGATGCATTTAAGGGAAAGCTAGATAGACACATGAAGGAGAAAGGAATAGAAAGATATGCTGATAGGGTTAGATGAAGTAGGGAGGAGGCTCGTGTGGAGCATAAACACCAGCATGGATCTGTTGGGCTGTTTCAGTGCTGTACAGTCTATGTAATTCTATGTAATTATATTTGTCTAGTAATAAAATATGTAAAACATGAGTGTATCTAACATTTTTTAAAATTTATTTTAAAATTGTACTCAGCAAGATGAAGATGTCAGTTTTGTAAAATTTAAACTTTTTTCATCTTTTGCCTAGTGTCAACATCAAGTTCTCCCAGGTTAAATATAGCATGGGTTAGATTCAAACCACGCACAATACAGATCTGATGCTGAGTAAAGTTCCCCCTACACCATTCTATAAAACATTCCCTGCTCAAGCATAGTATTGTTTAGATACATAATAAAGCTTCCTCTACACCACCCCATCATTTCATTTATAGGTCAAGTATACCACATATTCAATGCAGGGTAAAGCTCTCGCTATTCCATCCCAACATTATGCTTTAAACCTAACTTTAGAAAAACACCTTCTACTGCACCACTGTGAAATTTTCATTTCCCACATCAACCATACTGTGGCCTCTCTGTGTGAGATTGCCAAGGTAATGAGAATTTGTGCTGAATTATGAGCAATTTTATGCAGTGGACCTGTATCCATTGGGTTAATAAAATCTCACATTTTCTGTTTATGTAATGTAGGAACCTTACGGCCAACAGGGAAAGGATACTTTTGTCTAGTAGGCTGACCTTGATTCAAACCCAGGTCCCAGAGGTGAAAGGACAATATGTTAACATTGTGTGCTACCCAGTCCCGTCTCTGTGATATATTTTTTAGTGATGTAGACATAATTTTTTATTAATTGTGTGTGTATATCATAATTCTATTGTGCAACTATTTTAAATATTGTGAATATCAATAATATCCCCATATGGATTTAATTCAGTCCCTTATAAGTTAATGTGAACAAGTCACTGCCGCCCAGTCCATGATCCTGCTGTCCCTCTTCCTATTTTTTACATTGTTTTGTGAAATCCATGTGTTTTGTTGCCCAACTATGGAAAGAGTTAATCCGGAAAAAAATGAATATAAAATCAACATTTACTGTGATTGTATCTCTATGGAAATACACTGATGAATAAGCAACTCCACATTACCATAAAGTTTTGACTGATTCTCCATTTAATCAATTTGTAAATATTCATGCAGGAGTATATAAACCAGTTCATGAATCAATTAATGGTGCACATACAGTGCAGTAAAATACAGCTGCAAAATCTGATAACCTGAATTAAAAGGAAAAGGAAAGGCAAGGACTTGCATTTATAAAGCGTCCTTCACAATTTCAGGAGGTCCCAAAGTGCTTTACAGCCAATGAAGTACTTTTGAAGTGTAGTCATTGTTGTAATATAGGGAAATGTGGCAGCCAATTTGCACACAGCAAGGTCCCATGAACAAGATGACCAGAATTTTTTTTTGGTGATGTCAGTTGAGAGATACATATTCACCAAGACATCAGGAAATCTCACCTACTCTTCTTCAAACAGTGCATGAGGTCTTTTACATTCACCGAGAGGGCAGACAAGACCTCAGTTTAACATTTCATTTGAAAGATGGCACCTCTGCCAGGGTAGCACTCCCTCAGTACTGCACTGGAGTGTTAGCCTGGATTATGTGCTCAAGTTTCTGGAGTGGAGCTTGAACCCATGACCTTCCGACTCAGAGGCAAGTGTGCTACCAATGAGCCAAGACTGACACCTAACTAGTTCTATACATCACAGGAATCATTTACATAGACATTTCATATATTTATATTTATACTCAAAACTAAATAATATACTGTAATTAATTGAAATGTTTATATATCACTAAGGCTGTGGTTATATTGCAATATCAGTCTGAGAAAACTGTTCAGTGTGAAGCTCAGCCAACAACATAGGTTATGCAGGAGACTGAAAATTACACTCTGACCATCTGGAGAAAGTGAAGCTCTGTATTTGCTTACACATGCCCACAGAGCTCCATTCTCTCTGCCAGTACACTTTTAATTTTTTGGGAGCTCAAGCAGAAGTGTTCACTTCATAAAAACGAATATGCAGTAAGTTTAGAAAGTGGCCTGGAGGTCCAGTGGACTACTTGGGGCATTTTTAAACCTTCTTGACATGACATTGGAATTTTACTTCACACGGTGTCGAGCCCAAACTTTCCTGCGAGGGTCTCACACCACGTGGCTTCCATATGTTTGCAGTCATATTAGGATCTGATTCTGTAATTATGCTGTCACTTCTGCATAGCTGAAACTGCTGTGTATCAGTGCAAAAGTGGCAGTAAAACTACACGCTAAACTTATTCAGTGATTAATGAGATGAAGATATTAAATATAGTTTCATTGTAAAATATTAAATTCAACCAAGTAAATATATAGCTGACTAAAAATCAGTGTTGCGGTTAATGTTTATTTTATACATAAAACTCAATTTAATGTTTTAAATAACATATTATCTTATAAAATTATACCTTAAAAACATTCTCAGTGCAAACACCGTTGGAGCACCAATAGACTGTGCAGGACTTGTGGGATGAGTTTCACACCCATGATTCCTCCCTTTCGTTGAGTTCCTTATTCCAGTCCGGCTGTGCTTGAGTTACCGAGTGTTGTCTTAGTTGGGAGGGAAAGAGTCACACCACTCGCTACCTTGTACCTCCCCATGGTCAGTTCAGAGCCGCACTGACAAAACCCGAGCAACAAGTTTACCCCAGCCCTCTCTACCACAGGCGGTGTGTGCACGGTGAGATGGTTAGGAAAATGAACGGACGAAAGTTTAAATACTTGAAACGTGTAAAGAGAGCGCTTTCTTCTTGAAATAATGTAAATAAATGACAAATAAAGGTTCACCAAACACAGCATGCCTGAGACTGCACCGAAGCGCATCATCTGGACACTTACACACATCATCATAAGAAATAAAAACAGGTTTGATCTTTCCACTAAGGTAATGTACTTTATCTGTTTGTTTAGACACTAGTCTCATAAAAGATTATAAAGGTAACACTTCAATTTATATTAAAACATAAACAGATAAAAAGTGCTAAAGGTTTGCATAGGGTTAGAAGTAACTTGGGATATAACTGCAATAGTTCTTATTGTAGGGGAAGAGTGTTGCTCAGGAAAACCCAGTCTTTATCCAACGATAGAGAGTGCACGACCTTAAAGATGCAGCTCCGTCTATGTTTACAAGCGTTTGAATTGCGCCCATTCTCTCTCGATTACAACTATTGCTTCCTAGCGCACAAATCTGGCACACTCCCCGCACCTCCCCTCCGCCTACAAAAAAAAGACATCCAGCCCTCTTGCAAAACCTGTGCTGACTGCGCACCGAGCCATATCCCATGGGTGGGGAGGCCTGACGTCATATGTCAGGCAAGGAGACAGCTGCCGACCCAGAGCAGCCGAACGAAACTCCGATTCCCGATTCACCACTAAAGCCATCCTGGTGTAATACCAAGAGTTATGTTTTTTTTTGCTATTATTTTAATTAATGTGGAATAGCACGTATCAAGGATACCAAGTCTTCAACCAATACTGATCAATGGTGAGTCCACTGCTTATACCTAAACGTGTGAAAGACGGAATGAGGAAATGAAACACGTGCGTTTGTACAAATGTTGCAAATTCTATCAATTAGGATGAATCACTGAGTGATCCTCGTGGAAAGATTCCCAATATTTCAAAACAATTTCCTACAAGGACTAGCACCCGATGTTCAGTGTTTGGGAATGTAAGTAAAGGTCACGGTCTAATGGTAAAGCAGCGAGTCTGATGTTTGACTAGGCATGATTCATTCACTGTTTTTAATTCTCTTTCGTCCCTTTATAACTTAAAGTGTTGCTCTTTTCGAAAGTGTTCTGTTTGCTGTCAATAGCAATAGGCATTATGAAGAAATGAATTCCTTGGTTCTAACTCTAAAGCTGGGTTAGGGCTGCACGCCTGTGATACATTGACTTATTTCACGCCGCGTATGTTTATTTGTAGAAACTATGTAGCTTGTCAGCCTCAAAAAAAAGTTCGAAAATACAATTCCAGAGGGTTTACATCATAGGGAAGAAGCAAGACTCTGATAAGCAAACAAGGAGAGTAAATAATTTCTTACGTTGTTTTATTGCGTCTTTTAAAGGGGTTGAACTCAGTCACTTCCTACTTTGCGATATTTGTTTCAGAGCAAATCATAACTTCCTGGACCGAACTTCGTCGAGATAAAAATTCGAGGTGTTGGTGGTGTCAACCTGTAGGAGAAAGGTTTCTCCCCGATAGCAACATTGCAAATACACCGATTATAGAAACTCAGCATGTACCTCGACTCAACCCGCAAAGCCATCGTCTAGCGTGGTTCAACATGTTACTGCAGTGATAAAGTAAAGAAGGCGAGCGAAATAAAATAACATAAATAGCTTAAAATAGAACGTGTCAATATAGGGTTAGAGCAGACTGTAGACAGTCACAGATTCACACTTAAAAACAAAACAAAAACGCACTATAATAATTATAACTCGGGACAGATCTAACTAAAGAATGGGTTATGTTTAAGTGACTGGAATTAAAGGCAGTCAGGCCCCAAGAATTTACTCCGAGAGGAATGGTATTTATGTCAAAAACAAGACACAGTTTCCACTTGTTCATTAACCTAACCAAACATGTCCTTGGTGTGTAGAGGTAAACAGAACTACCTTTGGTTATAGATTTTACCAATAATGTACGCCGGGATGTATGTGTGGGTGCTACACCAGTCGTTATCATGGAATATTTGCGATTGACTTCACTTAAAATATAAATGCATTTAGTTTGCAAGATTAACGTCAAAATGGATGTTTAGTGATTTTCTTTTCGGCGAAGCTGCGGAAACCGAGTGCTCCAGAATTGACATCTGAATGTGAAATCGTTTTAAGTAATGTTTTCAATAGTAATTTGTAATACATTTTTAAATAAGGAATTCAGTATTCAGTAAAGTAAGATGTTTATTGATACGTTATACAGCAACGTTCTCGAGGCAGAGAGAATCTGTAACTTGCCAAATAAAGCTCCAACACTGGTAAAAAAAAGGTTAGCGATAAGGGAAGAATCTTCCCTTTTCATGTAATTGAGATTTGGCCCTGTGAAATACACATCTTTGAATAATCAATTGCTGTTTTCTTATAAACGCGTACCAGCTTGATTCGCTGTGAGCTTAATTATTTTCCACTTTAATAAGTATTTCCACTTATATTGTTTACAGTACGAATTCAATTATTACAATTGATTTAAATCTTTCAGTTTTATTTCCGTCTCCCATCAAAGAAGGGAAACAGTAACATCTCGTTCACAGTACTTTTCAAAGTACCCTTTCATGCAATATTTTAATGATTTGATTTACTGGAATCCTACAAAGGATTTCCATGAATTGTACATTTAAACCAACAACATCTTACAAGAGACAACTTTCATGAAAAATGTTTACCTTGAACAGTATCTTAAACTAACCATCGATACACATTACAACAGGTAATCTTTAAATCCAGCAATGGTCAGCGACGCGATTTGATTAAACATGTCTGTAAAATGCTCAAAGGCTGGATCCTAAACACCAACCCTATAACACCGATGGAAAGTCCTGAAAGAAGGCCGCATAAGTACTTGTCCAGATATGGGTATATGTGAAGGAGTGCAATTTTTCACGGTCGAAGCCTAAGAGAATTTCCTACACGAAATATTACTTTTTAAAAGAATTTATAACATAAACGACTACTATATAAAAAATGTATTTATTGAAGCCTGATCAATAATAGTTATAGAATGAAATGTTACATTTTTGGATAGAAATGGGCATGTTTAGATTAGACATATTTCAAGAACTTTAGTATTATTTAGAAACATTATTTAGAAACGGATATTTACAGATTTAGTCACTGAACTGTCAGCATTTTCTAAATGTGTAGTTTTACATACGTATAAAACTATATCATTTTACATAGTTTATGTAATGTTAGTGGATTCTTTAACCTCTATTTTTAAACGATGGAATTTGTTACATACGTTCTTCGATAATTGAAGGATCGGACACACGACCATGTGTTGGTTGTGTATTTTACTTGCTGAACTCTTGACGGAAAATCCTTTTTTAAAATTTGTGCACTGTGTCGTAATAAACAATCAAATAATAGCTGAGAATGATCTGGCGACTGTCAGCAGTCAGATACTGATTCTGTCTCGGAAGCAATTCGAGGGTGAAAAGGATGGAAAGAATCTGTTATGAGGAAAATGTTAAAACCTGATAGCCAGTCGTTTGCAGAGAGTTCAGTAATAGGGATTGATAAACTGATACAGTACAGTGCTGCTGCCTCCGCTGCTTCTCGTCGGCATGAGGGAAAACAAACTGGGATCTGTGCAACCAAGCGTTATAGTCAGTATCATCACAAGTAATGTTATCGGCTGAAGGAAAGGATTTGTTACGCAAATTACCGATAACATTAATTTGGCTCATTGTAGTCCTTGCTCCATTGTTCGGTGTCTCGTTTGTAAATGGGAATTCGGGGGCAGAAGTATAAGGGTCAAATGGCTTAACTGCTCGATTTGCTAATTAACTATATCACATTTCATTTTAGGGAGAAAATAGATTACGATTGTTTTTTACGTTTCTGTTACCTAGACTTTTCATCGTGGGTAGAGAAAAGAGTTTGTAACTTTTGGAACGGAGTAGAGAGAAATCAGGAGACCAAGAATATCTTTACAAAATCGTGAGGAAACCCCCCCAAAAAAGGCGAAGTGATGGAACCTGCGGTCGGTATTCAGTGATTTGTGCACGCAAATATCAAATATTCACACAGCTTCCCTTACCTACCATTGGCATCTCCAGGAAAATAATAGACTGAGACAAGCAGTCATTTTGCTTCTCGAAACGAAAAACCGCTGCTTTCAACCTAAAAATCGTTTCCTTGTAGATTTTTTTTATTACTGCCAGCAAACGACAGGCATGTGTCCGCTTCCAGCTCAAAACACATCAATATTAATTAAAATAAAATCATTGCAACAATTACATACACGAGGCTCCGGCAACGGTTGGGGCAATTTACTGCAATAACGCCAAAAGCGATCCCATTAAAGTAACAGCAAATAATCATATTTGTGTGTCTGTCCGCAAACAGTCACTTTACCGTTTCTAACTGGTGAAATGAGCTGACTGAGGGGAAGTGCTGACCCTATACGGTAATTACCCAGCACGGTAATAATTCAACACACTTTTGTTAGAAACCAAAATAACTATTTTCAACAAATTTCTCCCGCGGGTGTATAACTATTTTGTTTGCTTGATTTAGCAGAGACCCAAATTCTGCACGAAAAGGAAACATCACTCGAAGAGTTTTCCCCTTTGCGCAGATTCAGGTAAGGGACATTTCAAAAAGGTTTCTTTTATTCGCCCATTTGTATTTCTGCAGTGCGTGTGTGTCGGGAGCGGAGGCTCTTTATTGTGTTGCTTTGGAGTAAATGGGAAATCGGATCCAGATTGAGCTCTGTTTTAAAAGGAAAATGCAAAGTATTATGGAATTCACTGAGGTCAATTACTCCCTTATAACCAGAGTCCAGAAAATGGTCTCTGTACAAACCATCTTCCTGAATCACGGCGAAAATTAATTAACTACATGTTTAATGCATCCTGCTTATTAATTGGGATTGTTTGTTGGTCTATTTCTGTTCAAGATCTTGATGACATAAAAGCAAAATATTGTGGATGCTGGAAATCTGAAATGTTCTAGTTTTTATTCCTGATGACATAGTTGGCTTGTAAGATACCTTCACCATTTGCGTAACGTGTCTTTTAAAGGATGTTTCGAACATATACAAACATTCCCATAAACCGTCAGGCGAATCATCCCAACTTCATTTGAGACAGGAAATTCGTTCTTGAAATTCAGAAAACCATTTATTTCTGATCTGTTCGCGCGTTTTGAAATGTGATACTGAAGAGTAAATATAATTCCTTTAGATTCTTTTTAAAGGCTTTCGATATGAAAAGACCATGTATAACATCACAGATAAAATAGTCGGCGGTTAACTCACCATGTGTCATCTTCATATAATAAAAGTTAACATTAATTTTGTCCTATTATCATTTTACAAACGCATGCTGATCGAAATAAAAATAGCGACCGAATTAAACTATTAGAAATCACGACCACTTGTATAATTCGAGTTGTCATTTATCAATAATCACACTAGTATTCCAGAATAAATGCCGAGGTTAGAGACTGCCAGTACTGTTTTAGTGCTGCACGGACCTGTCTGTAAGATTCATTACTTTTTTCCTTAAAAGGCGAAATTACTTCATTTTGTTGTTGAATTAGTACAAATAAAATTAACGCTTTCTCATGTCGTGGGAACGTACAGAGTAACCGATTATATTTATAGGTTACACCTACTTGCAATGGGGGGTTCTAGACAACTATTTCAATGAGGTTGCAAATTGAAATGGAAGATTAATGCAGCAATTCGCAATACAAAGAGAGAATCTTGCTTTTATTTTTTCAATTATTGCAATTATAAATAAGTAATACAGCATACACGAAATATCTATGGTCTCTAACCTCATACGTATTCTAAAGTTTTCAAATAATGAAATGCATTCTTAGGTTCAATGATAATCACCATCACGGTGCAAGTGTTACATTGGCCATTGCTGTAAAAGTGCTTGAGGATCAAAGAAACTAAACTCTTCCAATATACTCTTCCAACTCATGAACAAAGAATTCCAATAAAGTGTCAATAAGCAAAAATAAATTGCCCACTAGTCATTCCTAAAGACTTCACATCTTGACTAAAATGTCTGTCATTTGCAATTGCTTGGAATCATCTAACCAAGTTCTTTAGACTAGTGTGATTTTTTTAAAATGTAAATAAGATATAATTGAAAAAAACTCTCCCCAACAGCTGTGAAACATCCAAAATGCTAGCAGATGCCTAGATGTTGTTAGTGTGTAGATCTTTCTTACATTATCCTTAACTTACGGACATGCTTCCTATTCTGTACTAAAGTTCTGTTTCTTTTTTCCGTTGAATTACATTATATTTCAAAAGCCAAAATGTTTCACAGATAACAAGGTAGCTGTAAATTTGGAATATATAAGAACAAGTGCCAGAAATCAAGATGTTACTTGAGTAGATACTTCCCTTTAGTTTGTTTTTACTGGCATTCTGTCTCTTCAATCTTAACAAAAAGAAACTTCAAATGAACTAATATAGTACCAAAGGTTCTGATGCTCTGCAAAAGATTGCTTCACTCTTACTAATAGTTCTTGCTAGTACTAAATATAATAATTCCCTGCCTTGTTCATTGACGACAAAAAATATTACTGGATACAATTCAATAGATTGTGCAGCCTGTCTATGTGCTCTGTGCTCACTTTCATTCCTTTTCCCCCATTGTTAAAGATGGTTTTGCAGTGCACCTTTTTTTCAGATTCAACATGCAATAACTCATTTCCAATCACATGCTGCAGAGTTTATGTGAAGCTGGTATGTCATTAATGCATTTTGATGAAATGGGAAAAGAAATACAGTTTCCTGAGTACGCCAGTCACCCTGGGGAGGGAGTCTTACCATCAGTGCATCTTTTAAAAGTTAATCATAATTATGGTTAACTTCAACATCCATTTTGGGTTTTTAAGGTCATCTACTTCTATTTAGTTTTAGTAGTTTTCCTTTAAGATGGAAGGGGAAACTATGGGAGGAGTTACTGAGCTCAACAGTGTGAAATAGCTGAATTATCATCAGGAGATACTGTTGTTAATGCAGGGTGCTTTGGTTATGATGACATTTAAAATATATATATTAATTTATCTCCTTCACACTGTTAGGTGTAGTATCTTCTCCAAGCCAATTGACACTTATGTCCACAATATTAACCCCCCTCCCACCCCAACGATTGTCGGGAGAGGGTTGGGGAGGGGGTAAAAAGTTTTAAAGGGTGAACGCATCCCCAACCGCCATTTTTACAGTGCGAGTAGTGTGCCGTGCAAATGTCCCATCTACACTTCATTATTATATTTAAATCAAGCCCCCACAGTGCAATTGGGAGCCTGATTTAAATTTTAACAGTTGCTGGCTGGGTTTCTCAGGGCTCAGGAAACTCGGCAGTAAAAGGGAAGCGGGAGCAGCCGGCTCAAGAAAGTGAGTGCCTTTTACAGCACTCCCTGTGGGCCAGGAGGAGCAGGAGTGTTCCCCTGGGCCCCTCAAGGAAGCCTTCGGCCTCCCCTCTGCCGATTGCGGCCTCTCTCACCCCCCTGCTGCGATCGGAGACCTCCCCACTCCAGCCACGATCTCTGGCTCCCTCCCTCCCGCGATCAGCGACCTCCCCCACTCCAACCCCTATCACTGGCTCCCTCCCACCCGATTACCGCTCTTTTGCCCCCCATAACCAAACTCTGATCGGTGGCTCCCTCCCTTTCGAGTGCCCAAGAGTCCCCCGGCTGCGGCCTCCTATTACTGGATTTCCCACCTGGCAGCCAGCCAGCCTGTCAATTTGGCCGGCTGCCGGGCGGGAAATGAAAGAAAAAAATTATAATGAGGTCCTGTTGTTAAATTCGTCATGACCTCCCCGCCCCTCCCCTGCACCATCCCCGCCTCCCCGTAAATATTGGGGCCATAATCTCTCTCCCTTTATTCTGTCATAAAGGGAGATATCTGTGCTCTTATTGTTGTCTTTCAGTTACCTTTGTTATCATGGCTTAATGCTTTGAAACTATTGGTTTCAGGCAGTCGAGAAGCTGACATTTGGTGTAGAACTCCCCTGATGTGACATCAGGATGTTTTTCCCCGATAACATGATGGGTGAGAACAGTGGCACTCTGGACAGCATTTCTCTATTCAAAAAGTTACAGGATCAAAGCTTATAGTGACACGATTGAGGGTCCTCTATACAAAATATTGCAAAGTGGTTTTGGGTGGGCATCAATGCAAAAGTGGCAGTATAAAAGTAGCCTCAGTCATCACTTAGAAGACTGCCAAATGCTTTAAAGTCCTAAGGTGTGAGATCCCCAGGAGGCTGTCTCATACCATTTTGAGCTCCCTGAGTACAATGTAAATTCAGTCTGAGAGGCACCAATAAGTGTACAGATACCTTTCTTTATAACATTTTGCATTATCTGACAAGGGAGTAGAATACACATCCCCTCTAAGTGTAGGAAACACTGAAATGTTCTGAGATTTGGAGCAACTACAACAGTTTTAAAGTTCTGGTTATTCAGATCTTTCTAGTTCAATGTGAAATAGGAGCACTTTATTTGATTTTGTTGCTTTTTCATTCTTGTTTTATAAATATTTCACTTTACATTATTGCTTCAGCTCTGCTAAAATTATTTATTGGCTGAGATTGAGATTATGGCACTGGTGTGACAATAAGCAGAGTTTGGAAAGGACTGTTGCAAGCCTAATAAGTTATACAGTTTCAGTCCCCATCACAATTGTACATCATAGAGTAATGAAACCAGACAGTAACAGTCTATATTAAGCAAGTCCATTTGCCACCCACTAACAAAGATAGTTATTGCAGTTTAATTAATATTTTGGTTGGCACCATCTCAAAGTGCGTTGAGTTGGAAAAGCCCCAGGTATAACAATCTGTAGGAGTTGTCATGTCCACTTGGCAAACCAATGGTTACATTATCACTAACCCAATGCAAAATGTAAACAAGATACAAGACAGAAACTGGGGCTCAGAAGTGCAGCGAATTAGCATGCAGTCCTTTCACCTATTGACCTGGGTCCTGATCCAGCCTAGACTCCAGTTGTTTTTCTCTTTATAACTCTCTGCCTGCTGTAAAGGTCTTAACAAAATGAGTTTGGGTAAGATTCAACCTAGATCCTAGTGCATATTAGTTCACAGGACAAACTACCCATAATTTGGCCTAACTTGGCACTAAATTGAGACGTTCAATCATAGGGCTGGTTAATGTACGAAATAGTAATGCTACACTGGTTCAGTAGGAGGGAACTCTTCTGAAGTTGAGTTTAAGGCACACTGAGGGAACAATAGCTCTGGTTTCTTTGTGTACCAACATTGTAAAGACATTCCTTTTCAATGCATTTGCAATGTCACTACATGTAGCTATTAGTTCTATGAACATTGTTAGGACTTTATGACTATACTATACCTGACCTGGTGTGCTTGACGTTGACACTAGGTTAAAAAGCTTACCATTCCCTAGAACTAACATCCCTCACTTCAATGAGTATAGAAAACAAACAAAAATATAAACTTCAAAAATATTTAAGAAGTATGGTTATAATTCCAGGACTAAGATGCAATTTTATCATGCAACAGAAATAGCATTAAAGGTTAGATCATAAAGCTAAAATTATCATAAACACAAGACTGGAAAGAAGGTATGTATTTTTATGTTGGTATCCTATTGTATATTTTATAACTATCCCTGCTGTTCTAACTCATGGCTCTTCGATTTATTTTCATCTATCATCATTTTTGTAAAATATTTTATTTCTCTCACTCTTTGTGCCACCTCCTGGCCAAAAGTATAGGCAGGCCTCTGGCGATGCTACTGTTAAGCCACCTGCTAGGTGGTGTGTAACAGTTGATTCCCCCCTGGGTTGATGGTATATAGAATCATAGAATGGTTACAGCACAGAAGGAAGCCAGTCGGCCCATCGAGCGGTGCCAGCTCTTTCTAAGAGCAATCCAGTTAGTCCCATTCCCCCACTTGTTCCTCGTAGCCCTGCAAATTTTTTCCCTTCAAGTATTTATCCAATTTGTTTTTGAAAGCCACGATTGAATTTGCTTCCATCACCCTTTCAGGCAGCACATTCCAGATTATAACTACTCGCTACATAAAAAAAATTTCCTCATGTCACCTTTGGTTCTTTTGCCAATCACCTTAAATCTTTGTCCTCTGGTTCTCGATCCTTCTGCCAATGGAAACAGTTTCTCTTTATTTACTTTATCTAAACCCTTCATGATTTTGAACACTTCTATCAAATCTCCTCTTAACCTTCTCTAAGGAGAACAACTACAGCTTCTCCAGTCTAACCACTGAAATCCCTCATTCCTGGAACCATTCTAGTAAATCCCTCTCTAAGGCCTTCACATCCTTCCTAAAGTGTGGTGCCCAGAATTGGACACAGTACTCCAGTTGTGGCCAAACCTGTGTTTTATAAAGGTGCATCATAACTTCCTTGCTTTTTTACTCTATGCCTCTGTTTATAAAGCCCAGGATCCAGTATGCTTTTTTAACTGCTTTCTCAACCTGTCCTGCCACCTTCAAAGATATACTCCCAGGTCTGCTGCTCCTGCACCCCCTTTAAAATTGTACCATTTAGTTTATATTGCCTCTCCTTATTCTTCTTGTCAAAATGTATCATTTTGCACTTCTATGCGTTAAATTTCATCTGCGATATGTCCGCCCACTCCACCAGCCTGTCTATATCCTCTTGAAGTCTATGACTATCATAGAACCATAGAAAGGTTACAGCACAGAAGGAGGCCATTCGGCCCATCGAGTCATGCCGGCTCTATGCAAGAGCATTCCAGCTAGTCCAACTCCCCCGCTCTATCCCTGTAGCCCTGCAAATTTTTTCCTTTCAAGTACTTATCAAGTTACCTTTTGAAAGCCACGAATGAATCTGCCTCCACCACCCGCCCTGATAGTGCATTCCAGATCCTAACCACTCGCTGTGTAAAAAAGATTTTCCTCATGTCACCTTTGGCTCTTTTGCCAATCACCTTAAATCTATGTCCTCAGGTTCTTGACCCTTCCGCCAATGGGAACAGTTTCTCTCTCTCTCTATTCTTTCCAGACCCTTCATGATTTTAAATACCTCATCAAATCTCCTCTCAATCTTCTCTGTTCCAAGGAGAACAACCCCAACTTCTCCAGTCTATCCACGTAACTAAAGTCCCTCATTCCTGGAATCATTCTAGTAAATCTTTTCTGCACCCTCTCTAAGGCCTTCACATCTTTGCTAAAGTGCAGTGCCCAGAACTGGACACAATTCTCCAGTTGTGGTCGAACCAGTGTTTTATAAAGGTTCATCATGACTTCCATACTTTTGTACTCTATGCCTCTATTTATAAAGCCCAGGATCCCGTATGCTTTTTTAACTGCTTTCTCAACCTGCTCTGCCACTTTCAACAATTTCTGCGCATATATCCCCAGATCTCTCTGTTCCTTTACCATTTTAGACTTGTGCCCTCTGGTTTATATTGCCGCTCCTCGTTCTTCCTACCGAAATGTATAACTTTACATTTTTCTACATTAAATTTCACCTGCCACGTGCCCACCCATTTCACCAGCCTGTCTATATCCTTTTGAAGTGTATCAGTATCCACCTCACTGTTTACTACACTTCCAAGTTTTGTGTCACCTGTAAATTTTGAAATTGTGCCCTGTACATTCAAGTAAAAAACATTAATATATAAAAAAAAACGGTGGTCCCAGCACCGACCCCTGGGGAACACCACTGTATACCATCCTCCAGTCCAAAAAAACAACTGTTCACCACTACGTTCGATTTCTTGTCACTTAGACAATTTTGTATCCAAGCTGCAACTGCCCCTTTTAATCCACGGGCTTCAATTGTGCTGACAAGCCTATTATGTGGCACTTTATCAAACGCCTTTCGAAAGTCCATATACACAACATCAACCGCATTGCCCTCATCAAACCTTTCTGTTACCACATCAAGAAACTCAATGAAGTTAGTTGAACATGATTTGCCTTTAACAAATCCGTGCTGGCTTTCCTTCATTAATCCACACTTGTCCAAGTGACTATTAATGTTGTCCCAGATTATCCTTTCTAAAAGCTTCCCCACCACTGAGGTTAAACTGACTGGCCTGTCGTTGCCAGGTTTATCCTTGCACCCTTTTTTAAACAAGGGTGTAACATTAGCAATTCTCCAGTCCTCTGGCACCACCCCCATGTCTAAGGAGGATTGGTAGATTATGGCTAGCACCTCTGCAATTTCCACCCTTACTTCCCTCAGCAACCTAGGATGCATCTCATCCGGACCAGATGACTTATCTACTTTAAGTACAGCCAGCCTTTCTAGTACTTCCTCTTTAACAATTTTTAGCCCATCCAGTATCTCAACTACCTCCTCTTTTACTGTGACTTTGGCAGCATTTTCTTCCTTGGTAAAGATAGATACAAAGTATTAATTAGTACCTCAGCCATGCCCTCTGCCTCTATGTTTAGATCTCCTTTTTGGTCTCTAATCGACCCCACCCCTCCTCTTACTACCCCGTTTACTATTTATATGCCTATAGAAGACTTTTGGATTCCCTTTTATGTTAGCCACCAGTCTATTCTCATACTCGTTGCCACTCTTATTTCCTTTTTCACCTCTCCTCTGTACTTTCTATATGCAGCCTGGCTCTCACTTGTATTATCTCTAATACACCCTCTTTTTCTGCTTCATCTTACTCTCTATCTCTTCCGTCATCCAGGACCTCTGGCTTTGGTTGCCCTACCTTTCCCCCTCCTGGGAATGTACCTAGACTGTACCCATCTTAAAGCTACCATTTAACTAACCATTTTAAAGGCCACCCATTGTTCGATTACAGTCTTGCCTGCCAATCTTTGATTCCAATTTGCCCGGGTCAGATCCGTTCTCAACCCACTGAAATTGGCCCTCCTGCAATTAAGTATTTTTTTAATAGATTGCTCCTTGTCCTTTTCCATAACCAATCTAAACCTTATGTGACTACGATCATTGTTCCCTAAGTGTTCCCCCACTGACGCTTGCTCCACTTAACCCACTTCATTCCCCAGAACTAGACCAAGCAATGTCTCCTTCCTCATTGGGCCGGAAACATACTGATCAAGAAAGTTCTCCTGAACACTTCAGAAATTCCTCCCCCTCTTTGCCCTTTATACTGGGGAAGTGCCTTGCCTTTGCTCAGCACTTACCTGTTACAGCGTGGATGAGATCCAGGTTATGACTGTAGAGAATCATGCACATGAACCAAGATCCTGCCACTCTCTAGCACGGTATATTGATGCATTACTTCATCATACAGTTGTTGTTTGACCCCATTTATGACAGTACTTTAATAACTTCCAAGTGAACAATTCTAAAACTTCTATAAATATGCTGTAAGCAAATATAGCTCACACTGTTAGGAAAATTAATGCTTTACACAGAAATCTGTATGATTCTCCTTGTTAACAAGTGATATCTGAAAATATAGTTATATGTATGGACTCCATTGTAATTGGAAATGTCAAAATCTTTTTTACAAGATTATAACTAACATTTTATTATTATTTATACCACATGTCTGAGACCTGCAAAAGAATTTTACTACTATCTTCAAACTTGTTCTGTTATAAAAAGTAATTTCTAAAATATGAGTATGTCACTGCTAGTTTGTGACAAATATTTTCACTCTGGAGATGAATCTTAACTTACCCCCAGTTTCATTACACATGCCTCATCCAGTCAGCTTCACTTATGCAGGTATTTATTACATCCTCTGTACATTTTTCAGGAACCCAAACTGTAGCTTGATGTCTGCAGAGAAGATAATACATAATAATTCAGCTGGGTATGTTCCAACATTTCTATTTTATATGTTAACTGATACAGTTTAATAGAGCCAAAAATAAAGGTAGCATTGTGGCGTAGAAGTAAGACATAACTATTCCAACCTAGCTGTACCATAGTGTAGAAGGCCTCATTGCCGCACTTACAACAGTGAATCCATATGGTGAGTGCCCAGTCAAGAAGATGTCACAGGGAAGGAAAGAGAATAGATTACCCCAAAATTGTTTTCTCTCACATCCTCTTGTACAAAATGTAGAGACCACTGGCAGAAACTTGGAAGTATGTTGCTCACCAGCCTACCCTCACAGAGTATAACATATAGCTTGGCAATACTTAAAGTGGAATGGGGAAAATATATTTTAAAATTAAACATATATTAATAAATATTTTCAACATTATTTGAGTTCTATAATTCCCGGTTATAAAGTGGGAGAGGTCTCATTCACAATTAGATATTTCATTTTGCTAACAAACAGCACAGTAGAGCCAATGCACTAATAAAAGTTAAATAATGAGACTTACTGTGTAATCTTTTCAGTGCATTCTATCTACATTCAGTTTGTTCCATTTTAGCAGTTATAGCTGTTTGAGAGCACGTCTAAGGCATTTGGAGTATATTCAATCAACTGTTCATGATACCTTACAACCCAAACAGCTTGTCAGGCAAATGAAATGGTCACTGGCATTGACCGCAGTGACAGCTGACATCCCCAGGGCCCAAGGCCACAACATGAAAGCAAGCTTTCTACTTCCTTACAGTATAATATTGCACAAGGACTCAACTGCTACTGATGGTGGAGTTATTTTAACCCCCTGCTCATTTTCTGCGTATATAGAAACCAGATCAACTGTTTCAGTTGTTCCAGTCTATTACTTTACTACACTTGTCTCAAAATTGATTAACAATTCAAGTTTTCCCTATCTATTACTTTATAAAACATAAAATATGGTGTATAATTCACCCTCTATTTTCTGATTGCTGTTTCAATAACTCCAAGTTGTATGTTGTTGTCCAATATTTAGAGAACCTAAAAACATGTGAACCCTGTACACCAGATTGTATACAGCAGCCATTTGAGCACCTATTCGTTTTTTTGTGCTTAAAAAAGTAATAATTCCAAAACAGAAAGATTTCAGAAAATTGACTAAGTGTTTTTCAGCATGGTGGAAATACTGGTTTATCAGAGCAAGGTTAAGCTCAAGCAGAGCAGAGTAAGCTCAAATTACTACCTCTGCTTTATTAAATAGATTTACTATTAAAATACATTAAAACTAAATACATGTACTGACACTATATATATGTTTTAAATATATATCAAGGTACTCCACCACTCTAACTGGTGGAGTTTGTTTGGGGCAGGATTGTTTTCAGAGTGCAGCTGGGCTTAAGTTCATCAGCATTCAGTTTAATGACTTATACCAGCTTCAGGCAGCTGCACGCTGAGTAAAATCAAGGCCCCTGATCTGGCCAATTGGCTCGCAGAAGTTTCCTGGCCGAACACCTGTTTGGCTGAATTCTTTGGTTTAGTAGCTTCACTTCTGTTCGCATTTAGAAGGGGGTTCACCCTGTTCTTGTAGTTCAACAGTGGGATTATGTTGATCTGGATTCTTTTAGGAAGGAATCTCATCACCACTACTGTTTTCAATATACAAGAAGGTGTAGACAAGTAGATAGGGTTTGCCTTATTGGAGGGTGGTGACTAGTAGAGTTCCACAAGGGTTTGTTCTGGGTGCATGCTTTTCACACTATTCATAAACATTCTAGAAGGTACAAAATTTGCTGATGCAGGAAACACGATACATTATGTACACTGTTGATTGGTGCTCCAAAGGCAAAACGCCGGGGGGGGGGGGGCGAGGGTGGGAGGGGGGAAGAGTAAAAATATCAACTTTCACTGTTATCAACAAAGCTAGTCATGTGCTCAGATGCATTTGATTGTTGTATCCCTGTATAACTCATTGTTGAGGTTACATTTGGAATACTGAGTGCAAATTGGGTTCCTACCTTCAAAAGAATATTGATGCATTGGAATAGATTTAGAGAATTTAATTTTCAATTCAACAAGGATGATTTGTGGGACAGAAACCTCTAAATTAGGAAAGGAAGCTAACCAAATTAGCCTGCTTTTATTGAAGAAAAGAAGATTGAAAGGGGACATTATTTAGGTTTTAAGATGCTGCAAGACATAAATAATATAAATGTAATCATGTTATTTAATTTTTAAAAAGATTTGGAAATCATGGGTACAAAATTAAGATTAAAGTGAAACATGAAACCGAAGATTTTTTTCCACAGGAGTAGATTTATGAAATCCTATAAGAATCAATTATACAGTGCCTGTTACTTTCTTTGAATAACAGCTGGTTAAATATTTGGTTAAATTGGGACTATAATGATAAGTTCAGAGAGAGGTTATCAATTACTCTTTGGGACACTATGGTTCCAGCCCTGTTAGGACTGTGGGAGTGTTGCTTGTGGAATGCAACTGGTCAAGGTTGAATAATGTAGATTCTAATGTAGAAGTAATATCCTGGAGTTTTTCCTTATAATCTTCATATGCCTGGAAGAGTTTTATTTTCTTGGAGATTCAGGAGATTATATAAATTGGAAGCATTCATAATAGTACAAATTGTAGATTTGGATTCATAATGTAAAGTTTTGCTTGATTTCCTTTGGGCATCAGAGGCAAATTTCACAGATCCTTATCTTCTTAAAGGTTACCTGTGCTTAGTTGGCTACCTCAGGTGATTAAATGGATTGGGTAGTGACCATGATAGGGTAACATGTATATCTGTGGAGGGAACACGCTTCATGGATTGAATGTCTTTCTTGTTCCATACTTTCTTAGAAGTTGATGGAAGGATAGATCAAATGGCCTTTCTCATTCCATACTTTTCATGTTGTTAAATGGCATATTAATAGCAAGAAACTATCTTTAGCAGTCATACCGATTGAACTTCTTTGAAAGTGATAATAATGCAAAAACAAGCTTATCCTCTTTGGTTGTGTTGTCTTTTTTTTAAACAGCACTGTACCAATGAGTTGGCGGATTAGGAATGGAATAAGACACAGGCATAAGCATAATTTGTAAATGTAGGTTTGAACCAATGCTCACCCATAAAAACACAGGTACACAGTCAAAAGGTTTTTTTTGGCTCATTTAATGTATTTGGTTTTGTTCAGCATTCCCACCCCACAATAATCTTGTGTCATTTTAACACTTGTGTGGTCTGAGAGTCTTGCTGACTAGGAAAGATTTATTTAACACAATGGGATTATTATGTCTACACTTTCATTTAATGCAATTTTATGGATCTTATAAAAGAACAAAATTGTTAAACTTCTTCCTAAAAGCAGTCTTGTACATTTCAAATTACTACAGAGAAAACATTTAATTTCACAGGATTTATATGTTCATGTTTTTAAAAATTGTTGCCATATTCATTGGATTTCAAAAAGACAGTCTCGCCATTAGGAGACCAGTTTTGACAGTATTAAATGCCCCCCCACCCGCCATTTGCTTCCTATATAGGTTTCATCAAGTGTATACTTATGGGGTCAAAAAGACAAGCAGGTTTAGCTGCTGTTGTCCTCTGAAAATTTTTTTTAAATTTTATGCAAGAAATTTACAGTCACTTAGGGCATGGCTTCGTACAGAGTCCTGTACATGCTAGAGTACAGAGTTCACAACACTTGTAGGCAAATGCAGTCAAAATTATACATAGTTTTACAGTCCTATATGTTAGGGTGAGCAGTGCTCAGTGATATGGTTGGGGTCTTGCAGGGACAGTGTGAGGTGCTGCAGTAGCAATAGGTTCCTGTTGGTATTGTGCAGGGTTTTGAGAAGTGAATCCTCAGTGGTTATCCCTGGGTTGGGCTGGTTCTGAGTGGGAACAGGCTGCCTATCTCTTCATGTTTCTCCAGCTCCATGCAGTGGCTGGCAGATGTCCCACATGTACTTATACCACATTTGTTGTAGGGTGTGATGGAAGGTGCCACAATGGGACAATGCCTTTTCATACTGCCAGGAATGACATCTATATGAGCTTGAGAATTGAAAAAAATGTTACATGATTTCACAATGAATACAAAAGTCTGACCCTTAAACGTAGGGTCAATTTGACAGTTCTGAGTTAGCAATGAAAACAAGGTAACACTAAAAGCCTCAGCTTAGGAAAAAATTACATGAATGTCACTGAAAAAATGAACATCAAAAATATTTTTTTTTCAGCTAAGCTACTAGGAAGCCCATTATAGGGGTCAGTACTGACACCCCATGTGGAGAGGTGCCTGACCCTGTTCTGTATCTCCCCATGGAAATGCAGCTGAAATGGTGAAAACAAAATCAGGCAAAGGTGAAAATTGAATGTCCATCCCACTTTTCCATGACACAGTATATTGGTGCTTCAACATCCTGCACTAACTCCCACAGTCTTTTAAAAACCCGGTAACTACAAAGAACTAAGTAACAGCCTTTGGTTTGTTCTGTTCATTGCCTTTATTTTTTAAAATATATTTTGTTTAAATATAAATGCAGATGACATCATTGGGGTAATAATTTGAAGAATTTACTGAGCCCAACAGTGTGAGGGAACTAAATTAACAGCAAGTAGTCATGCAGTCATAGACCCAAAGATGATTCAACATCAACAGTAGGTGTTAACTGAGTTCCCTTAAGTTGAGTTCAGTGCTTATTCCCTCAAATATGTCATCCATACCTATTTTTAAACAAATATATCCCAAGACAATTTTTTCGGACTAAAAAAATTATTAATGTTAATTTTATTTTTAGAAGTGGTCCTCTTTAATCTCATTGTCTAATGCTAGAAACTGCATTGATTTTTGCTGGAATTTAATCTTTGTGAACTTTATTTTATAATTCAATCAAACCCTAAAAAGAAGCATATAATAAATCACACCACATGATTGATTTCTAATGTTAGATATTTTTTCATGTCGCCAAATTCATAACATAAAAATATAAATTCATTTTTAAAATATATTTAAGTGCATGAAATTACTAGACTGTATCATAGACTACAAGTGAGAGATGGTAACAACTAATAAAGCACTTTACAGACCACACGCAAACTGCTACATCATCTCTACCACTTATTTAATCTGGTGAAAAGTTCTCCAACATTTCTCTATGACACCCCAAAATAGTGAAGCAAAACTCCACAATATCGATCAACTTTTAATCTTCATTACCACAGATGGCATTTACATGGCACTAGCAGCAAATGAATTATAGTTTTCTGTAGAGATTTTGATCACCTCAGTCTATGTTTCAATTCCTATACACTTCAATCACATCCATAGCCATACATTTCCCAAGTCGGAATGCATTTTTGGAAAGCAGTTGCCCAAATTTCAACAGAAGTATAAGTATAAATATGGCAAAGTTTTACCCAGCTGTCTTTTGGGGAAAGAAAGAAATTTTACAGAAGTTTCCCTCGAGTGATTAAGGTGAGCAGAATTTATGACAGAGAAAATTCTACGTGGTCGGTGGAAAGAGCAAAGTTTGATGGGGCCAGATAGTTTCTAGTTTCACCCTTTATCATGTAATTATTTTTTACTTCCCTTTTGCTATTTCTTTCATTCTTTATTGCCTCAGCCCTCTTCCCTAATTCTTTCCCTTCCCTAAATTTCAAGCAGAAGTGAACAACAGAAATGGAAGGCTGTCTCTTCCACCAATTCGAAGAAAGCTTTCAGATAAGGCTGTTTTTCTGGTTTTCTGGACCATATGCAGAGCCTTCAGTATCTCTGCCACCCACCTCATGTTATCTGTTCAACCCATGATATCATTCAGTGAAACAGTTCATGTCAAAAAGAGGGAAGCTAGGAGATTGTGTGGCACGATTGGTTAACACATTACTTTCGCCTCTGGGATTAGATTCAAATCCAGCCCATTTTGTGGAATGAAGGTTTCCTCTCTCTGCTGCCTATAAAGCTCCTATATGAATTATATTTGGACAGTCAGAACCTAATTCTAGTGGGATGGATCTATGGCACAAATTGGCAATAAATAAGCAGTATTACTTAGAGAGAGACTACAACGATCAATGCGTGGGGGCTTGAAATGGCACATTGATTCAGAAGGAGGTGCTCTTCTAGGATTGGAGCAAATAGAAGCAAAATTTGCTATGTTATGTTATAAATGATGTGGGAATATTTGATGCTGTGTGTCTGAAATAAGGAGTGTTCTATTGACCACTCCTAATATCCTTTGCTTTCATGAGCATAAAAATGCACCACAAAAAAATTTAAAATTAGAAAAAAATGATAGCAGCATAGTTTTGCCCATAAATTATATGGTGTAAACTTGAGATTTTGAACTCTTGGTATGAGGAGGCATTCTCATTTTATCCATTCTACAGATGGCAGTGATTTATGTTGTGGTTTAGTTCCACGGGTGCTGGCATCTAGTGCATCCAGGCATATGTCAAGCTACAACTTGGTTTTAAACACATCATGGTTTTCAGATGTGTGTGTTAATGTATTAAGCTATGTTAGTAACTACTGTAATACAATCAAATTGGCAAAGCAACAGTCTGTGTATAATCAGTCTCGAGCATTTCTTAGGCCTGTTGTTTTGAAGAGTCATCAAGATAAGCAACAAGTGAAAATACAGACATACACTGATCCATGCTGTGCAATCTGAAAATGTCTGCCTTTGTTATTGAACCTATAGAGACATAGGTCTGTGCACTAAAGATATTCATGGGCACTATCATTTGTTACAGGCAGTTTAAAAGGACATAAATTATGTCAAAATGAATCATACCATCACTTGCATGTAACATCATGACAAAAATGATGTATGGCTATTTCCTCCTAAATTATAACAAAGCTTGCCAGGTTTGACCAATTCCATTGAGTGGTTACATTAACACACAAGATGTTAACCTAACTTTCTCTTTCAGATTCTGATCAACTTGCAGCATTATATGTTTTTATTTAAGATTCACCAAATACTTTTTCATGAAGATAAACCCACTCCAACTCATCCAATATAGCTGGAATGTTCAAGGACAGAAAGAAGTTCCTTCATAAACGATTCTCTCTAATTCAGCTGCAAATCCACACTTTGGAATAACCTGTGTGCAACATTATCAAAACATTAAGAACAGAACAAACAAAACATTACAAATTTACTGAAATTGCTCAATGTTTTTTTCCAAAATAACCCTTGTCTTTACAGATGCCAACATTGCACCAGTACAGAGAAGCAGGTGGGATGATGCAATATAAATGTGATGATTTACAAGACGATGCAAGCTGCAGTTTTCAAGTGTCAGATTGATCAATTGCATTTGGTTTTCAGAAGAATTCCTGGGTTCTTCACTCAATCAAGAGTGTACTTAATGTTATGGCACCTGCTGGAGTCAAACAGTAACATCATATGTTCTCAGGTGCCCTGTTCTGAAGTGTTGAAATGGAAGCAATATATTTTTTTCTTAATTTATGGGACTACATTTTCAGTAAAGTTGCTAAGATCTACACTGATGTTAATAGAGAACACTTAGTGACTCATTTCCTCAGGTTGTTAATGTTCTATGTTGAAAAAGAATGTATCATGTCCAATTAAGAAATCACATTTTTTATTTATATTGACTGTTACCTAAATGTTAAAAATTAACAAGCTGGATTAGTGCCAGTCTGCAATTAGGCCAGTCTCTCCAGGTCCCATCTCTCTCTGTTATACTGCCGATTTAGTGCTAAATTTACATCAGCATTCACATAAACTTGACACTAAATTGGTGGTGTAATAGCCCAGTAAACCATTTTCTTTTCAAACCATAGTCCCTACAGCATCTCCAGTTAGAACCTCAAAAAGCAGAGTTCAACTGAGCAATGCCGCCTTTGTTCCAGTGGGACAGTTATAGCTAGCACCTTACCCAGAAACCTGGCCACAAAGATAGAGGATTTGACTGAATATTGATGTCATGCTTCCAATGGAACCATTGTAGCCAATGCCATGCCAAGAAACTTGGTCTTTTGAAATCCACCAACACTGCCCCTACCCAGGCAGTTGGCTCAGTATGTGCAACTGGGCAAAGCAAACCACACACATTAGGCACTCCCGTTCGTGTCAATATAAGAGGAGCTGTAGACCAAATGCACCGCCCCCCCCCCCCCGACCACACAGTAATTGTGAGGAGTACATCCACATGCACGCCCCAATATATTACCTGATGGTTGACTTTCTCGATCTCTTTGCCAGTCTGTCTTTATCTGGGTATTTTTCAGTTTCTTAGGAAAGTGTTTTCACTCAGGCAGTGATACTGTTAAGAACTTTGCACTGTGGCATGCGTGTGTATCACAGCAAATGCAACACATGTCTGTAGGACAATAGCTCGGTCACCAAGTCCTGACACTGAGTAACCTGTTCAGACAACATCCAGTACAGCATGACCTTCAGCACAAAATCCATCGGCTCAGCCAGCAAGAATCTGCCTGGTGGTCTAGGAAGGAAAAGAAGCTATGGCAACAATGAATCTCCATGTGAACGAGGCTGACAGGCGGGTGGGGGAAGGGAGTGAACAACTTTCCAACTTACTGCACTGGGATATTAATGATCTGCAATTAAAAGGCACCTGCGCAATTATGCATGCAATAAATTTCCTACCTATAAAAAACATGCAGGAATAAACACTTATATAAACAAAGGTATAATCCCAAAGTGTATTTTAATCCCTGGGTTGGTACCAAAATTAGAATTCAAACTACAGTTATCCTAGAATAATTTAAATCACCTTCTGGGCGGCATCTTTCTAAAGTTGTCAAATATTGCAGGCACTGTTCGGAAAGTTAAATAATTAGTCCAGGTCACAGCTGTGAAAGCTAAGATCACTGTTGATATAAACACTGATAAAGGAGAGACACTAATAATTACCATGAGCAGTTTTGGGACTGACAGTGTGCTGCAGGACAGTGGGTGCCCAGGGCTACTTGCTTTTCTCGGAAACTCAGAGAGACATAACGTACTGTGCACCTACGCATGCGCATTCAAAAGAAACCAAAATATTAATAATTCTGGGCAACCACCACGTATGCCCTGTTAGTACAGCTTTCTACTGCTGTTGCAGTTACAACAGTCCCAGGAGAGCACTCCTCCATCCCCTAAGGTTTGTGTCACAATATTGGGCTGACCTTCATTTGGAGAAATGAAACACTGTTTAAGACTGACCCCGTGCATGGGGAAAACCAAGGGGCCGCGTGTAAACTGGCTCCTTCCAACTCAATTCAAAATTGCTAGAAGAACACAAGGTGCATTTTAAAGTGGCAATTTTAAGATGTCCAAACACATATCATTTATACAGGAGCCGGTCAAAATAATGGCTACAATAATAACCTAACGCAACTTCTCTACACCACTTGTGTTTCTATAATCTTGAGTTCTTGTATAAAGAGTCTAACAATTGATAAACTATTCAATTGTTTTTTAAAAATTTGACAGAAGAAAAGTTACAGCTAGGAGAATGATGGTGCCAAATTTTATTTACTGGGCAATTATGTTTCTCTTTGAAAAACCCAAATAAATCCTACATTTACAAAAGACTGGCCTGATTGGACATTGTGTCCCATAGAATGAGAGAGCCAGTATAGAAAGCACTGTGTGTACTGTTGTAAAAATGTCAAGAACACTGAACGACACCCTTTTCGCTAAAGATTCTGTTATTTTTTCCGAAATAATTGCTACATAATTTCAAAACTTTATATTTCTAGGATCACCTGTTGTTCTACTAAGCTGCTTCCCATTTTGATTGATTTATTGCAATATGGCTATTTTGTTGAAAGCTATACATAGAATACAGTAATTTTATAACTCCGGGATATTATTGTTAATGTTAATCACTAAATCCCACTTGCTTACCTCTTGCTGTCAAAAGAAAAACAACTGGGATTTCAATATTTATTTAAGTCTTGTACAGAGCCCGACAGTACTGGGATCATTAGTACTATCCACTAGGTAACCCAAGAGGCAAAATTAGTTTCTAACGAGTAAGAATGATCTGAAATTGGAACTATGTTTTTAAAAAGTAAAACAGGATTTCACAGAATGGTTCAAATTGCAGCCACTTCCACAATTCGGGAGCTTCTTTATTTTGAGGTATAGATGAACATTAATGTATCTCCATGAACGTGAAACTGCTCATATACATACCTAAGGCAATTGTAAACTTTCAGGTTATTTAACATGAACACAAATTAAGACGAATCAAAATGTTTGAACCCTAGGTAATTACTAAGTAACACGGTATCTCGGATCACACGAAGTGTTAAAATATCTGTTAAAAATGCAATTCGTGGATTCCTCATAAGGATCAGATCGAGCAGCCCTGGAGTGTGAGATGATGATGAATTACAAACGCTGCTCGACCTCCCTCGCACCCACCAAAAAGGGCCATCTGCATTTTATGCCTTTACAGACCTGAGCCCAAGAAAACAAACCGGTAACCGCCGGAGTAAGATTCCTCCAGTTGAAGGATAAAACTATGTCATTGATGCACCAAAGTTGAAGTATTTAAAAATAACACTTTACAGACATCTCTAGGTTAAACGCGCGAATCAATTGATCTCAGTTGTGTTTGTGGTTAATTTTGCTCGAAGCGAAATTGTTCTTTGAAATTCTATCTCGTTATTAGATTCCAGTCCATTAAATTTCATTTAAATTTATTATTTTATATTGTCCAACGAGTATCAGCACCGCGTGTTAATATTTTTTACAGTAATGATTAATATAGTCCTTGGAATTTTGACACTGATGCCAACACATCGATTGAAACTACCCCAAAAACTGACTTATACTTTCTATTTCCACCGTCTGCCAAGGCTGGTAATAGCGTGTTATTACCGATACTACTATATTACCTTTACATTATTATTAGTTGAAAGATGCACTGAGACAAAGGAAATACATAAATCAAAGGATTATGTCTGGCCAACTCATGCATATATTGTTAAAAATGTAAATAAACTTTCAGCAGATGTCTAGATTTTTTTTTTACTTCTTGTAGCTCGCAGGACACAGGTAAATATTTATTCAGTACAAACCATCGGAGCAACACTGGGATTCATAGCAACAGTTGTGTAAAAAAAATCTGGATTATCAGGATTTTTAAAAAGAAATTATACTCTGGCCATTTTTTATATCGCGTCAATGTATCATTTCTTTCCATAGTCGGGGCGGCAAGGCCCTCACTGCCACAGTCTGATATCTTTGTAACAACTACTAAACAGATCAGCTGTAATTAAAGTACATTAAAATGAGAGCCAGGAGCACGTTTATCGGGATCGCCTTAACATCGAAGAAAATAGTAGAGAGAAAAAATCTCTCCATAACTCTGACAAGAAAATTACTACATAATTTACTCATTTACTTATTTCGCCGTTTGAGGCCCAATTTAAGGATTTAGACTAATTTGACTCCCTGCTTTTCCAGGCCGAAGGGTCAAATATCGTCGTAAACCTGCGGGTTTTCAAAATACGTTCTGTGACGCTCTTCGCATGGTGTAATACACATTCCATGATCAATTAAACAACATTTTAAAAATAGAGAGAGAGAATATCCCTTCCCCGCGCCCAGTCCATGTAATCTATCCAGTTCATTCCTTTTGTTTTAAAGATGTGTCATTCTTCACCCTCGCCTCTCCCACAGTTAGCTGTTTTTTCTCTCCCCTTTATGTCTGTGTGCGCCGGCTCGGTTAGAAGCTGGCCAGTCAGTTTATAATGTTCTGCAATTAAAAAGACATGAAACTCTTTTTTTTAAAGAAATAAGTAGAGATTTCAGCAGCCAATTTAAAGGCTTCGGGGCAATTTCACTTGTAAATCTTTCAAAACACCTCAGAAGGGAGAAAACTCGAGAAATAAGATACAGCAAAAGAAAAAGCGAAAGATGCACAGTGCAGTACCAGCAGGGAGTCGAATTTTCTGAATATAGTTGATCAGATATACTACCTGATCTAAGCACGGAATTACTACTTCCAATTCAGTACCGTAGCATTGCAATGAATTCCCAATAATATAAAGTTTAAATCCTGATCCTTTTGAACTATTCTCCGTTACCCGTGGTTAATGTCTATCTCCTGGAACGTATTCAACGCGCTGCCCGTGTATATAGAGACACCGGCTGATGTTAGACTCTACGTTATGTAAAATTTACGTTTTGTTAAGGCTTTCCTGTCTGAACTGAATAGCCGATTAAACTGACTATGGTACAAGGATATTTTATAAGTATCGAGTTTATAAGTATCTTGATCCCAGTATAATCCTGATTCATGCAGAACATTCTTGGCTAAGTGTTTTTTTGGGGATTCTGAAGTGTAATGCAATGTAGGTACACTCCCCATGGTAAATCCTTTGCAACGAATAGTGTCTGGTTCATTACAGTTTACTGCTAGGATTACACAGTATAGAAATCTGAATCACTAATGTAAATATAATTTCCTTAAGATATTTAATTCCTTTGACATCAATAAATTACCCATATCACAAAATAACTAGGGTGAGGCTTTCGGAATGTTTTGTTATCTATCAATACCTCCTTAATATTGTCCTTTATTTTATATTTCTACATTCAATTCTTTCACATCTTTCAAAATGTATTTTTAGTTAAATAAGGAAGACATTTCACTATATCATACCGTTTACGATTTAGTTTGTAAACACAGTATGCAATTACCTTTCAAAGTTACAACCCAGCTATTTTCAATAATACAATTATCAAATCCTGATCTGCACCACTTTTTAACGAGTTTGAATTCTTCAGCCTTTTCAGCAATATATTGCGGTACTGTTTTCCATTTTCAGCCCTTTCTATTTGATAAAAAAAAGTACTGCTGTTTCGTTAGAGCGTGGGAGAGTGGAACGTGTATTGTGAGGCTTTGAGAACAGTCACGTGGCCACAGGCATGCACCTGGGATCAACAGCTATAGATTAAAAACCATGTGTGTCTGAATCTGTTTTATGACAAATACCAAAATATATCTAAAAGAAAGAACCGTGAAATAAATTAAACCCAGTACAATGGCGAGAATGCAACGGTTATTTTTCAGCTCGTTGTATCTATGCTTCCGAGCTTGTTTATTAATTTAGTTTGTTGAAACACTTGTACATAAAATGATAGGGGTCATTGTCAAAACAATAGGGGTCAAAATCATTAAACATGTCTATTAAAAATGAATATATGACACCATCAACCTGATGGTTGAGTCAGTAAATGTATTGCATGGTATGGTACTGAGCCATAAAGACCACGAAGATCCCAAGGCCAGCTCCTGGTCTGTGCAAAGCTTACTGACCTCAGCTGGAATAATAATGGGGTCTTGGCCTCAGTGTCCTTGGACAAGGGAGGAGAAGAATTGGCCAGGTACTTGATCTTGATGGAGGTTTTAAAAGTTATGAATGGTTTGAAGGATTGAATAAAAAGACCAATTCCTCTGGTTGAGGAGTCAGTGACAATGGGCGATCAATTTATTTTCTTTTTATTTACTTGTTCTCAGGATGTAGGTAATGCTGGCAAGGCCATATTTATTACTTACACATTATTGCCCGGAGAAAGTGGTGGTGGGCCTTCTCCTATTGTCATTGAGAGTGAGGAGAGTAGTTAAGATAAATTTCTTTATGCAGAGGCTAGTTGGAACATGAAATGCTTTACCACAGGAATGGCTGAGGCAGAGACCTTTGCAACTTTTAAGGGAAAATCAGATCAATGTTTGAATCAGAGGAAGATGCAGAACTATGAGGAAAATACAAGGCAGCGGCAATAGTTTGTATTACCCTAGCAAACAACCCACACAGACAAATGGCCTCCTCTGTGCACTAAACTTCTATGGTTCTGTGATCACTATTCACTGATGCCTGGCTGGAAGTGTGCATGTGGTGAGGCTGGACTGTGTGACTGTGAATTAACTGACCATTACTGTCTAGGCTCACACATGAAGAATAGTCACTTTGGTGAGTTACTGGAGCAACATGGTTGCCTTTGAAACTATACTATCATGAGCTACCACCATCAAGATAAGAGGGAGAAAATTGGAGGAAAAATAGTAAACCCATATGTGATTTCACTCTCTTGATTATGTCATGAAGAGACATAATTCTAAAGAGTTAGTGTGCATGTTCCACACACGCTACTTCCTGTAGAATTATATTGAACACAATCACTTACAGAAACATAAACATAACTGTTGGGTTATTAAAATAATTGTTATAAAATACAATATTTTGCATTTTGTTCTTCTGTGTAGCTATATTGATTGTATTTATGGGGGAGACAGAGAGACAGAAATATAATGTAAAGTTAACAGAATTGGATTCCATTGTGAGTTTGAACATTATTGTTTTACTTCCAGAATCTGGGTTTCTGTCCAACCCAGAGTGATGGTATAATCTTTCTCGTTCTTCTGTGCGCATGCACACACACACTTGCACTTACTCTTTTTCCCTTAAAACTACCTAGAATGTGAGTGAATTGAATTTGGAATGGTCTCAATCTAGCTCTTCACGACCATGGAGCTATGCCACAAAAATATCTCTAATTTGATATTAATTGGACAACCTCTCATGGAATTCATAAGGGTAAATCATTTTGGGAAAATAAAAATATTGCAGTGACTGAATGGAGTGAGGGAAGACAATTCAAGGGAACTAAGGGTGATATACATTTTCAAAACTGTGTAGAGAAAATACTACACTACTTTACCCAGTTTCCATAGTCACCAGGATCAAAGTTCTGAGACATTTGTCCTTATTATAGTTGTATCTAAACACGTTTTATTTAAAATGGTAATACTTAACTTGGATATGGGTGGCATACTGTTACGGATATGAAAAGGGCTGTATTCAATTCCACTGCACTACCATCTTTCACCTTGATGAATAAAGCCCTTCTTTTGTAAAAGAAAATGAGTAAAACTTGTGGGAATCTACTTATAATTATTCTTGTCTCTGCTTTATTTGCTGCAGCCCTTATATTGAGAACTAACACTTGCACTTCATTTTTGTTTATATTATTTCCATAGGATGCTGACAGTGTAAAAGAATACATTATCCTGGCATTATCAGTCATATCAATGATACTTCCATTCAGTCCAGTAGATATTTCAGGCATTGCGTGTCCCAAAGTAAAATTTTACAAAACAATGACATTTTGCTATTGGTATATGATACCAATCAAGTATTTTATTATTTTGCCTTGGTTGAGATAAATAGACTCTCAGTTGAGATAAATAGACTCTCAGCCACCAGGAATATCTAGTATTTAAATAGGTGCATTAAAAAATGGATAGAAGGGAATAAATTATGAGACTGTAATTTAATCAAGGTGAGTTATTCAAAACAAAATTATTTAATCAAAGTGAGTTCAAAAAGTGCTTCAGTAGTTTATGAATGTCATCGTTATCCCAAGATTAATTACAGCCTCAAAATCCCACCCTGTCATCTGTTATTTATTTTTATTTTTATAATGTATTCCAATCCATTCTTAATGCTATTATGTTATTAGTTTTTTTTAAATCAATTCATCTTAAGTACCATTTATGTAGTCCAGTATGGATGATGTGGCATGACATTCACAAAAATATAGTAACTATTGTTTGTCATGTCCTTAGTGCCTATTCTTATCAAATGGCAGAGCAGGCTCGAGGGGCTGAATGGCCTACTCCTGCTCTTAATTTGTATGTTCGTATGTTCGTATTTATAGAGGAATCACTGTAGATTCATAAGATATGTTATGTGTAGTATACTTTACTTGAGATATTACAATGACTCCAACAAGTGTGCCAATGCAAAAGTATCTGAATATTTAATCATGATTGTGTAAATATTTTACATTGCAAATTGTTCAATTAACCAATATAAAGCTTATCCAGAGTCATAAAATAATGGTTGGGTTTTTTATTAATCCTGCTGATTAGTTGCCTTACCTACACAATAATTTATTTTGCATTATGTATGATATTAATAAATACTGATGTTAAATGTAAGTGTCACACTGATATTGATAATATGATAATTATTCAGATTTAATTCATATTAACCTTGCAGTTCATTTCAATATAAAGTAGAAATCTATATGTAATAGTTAAGCATTTGTACAATAAATAACATGTGCAATGACTACAACTTGTTCAAAATTATGCAGCCAATATTATGGGTTATGAGTTACATTTCTAATTCTTAAAAATAAATTTTGAAAATTAATATTTATTCTGAAATCACTGATCATTCTGATTTAATTTTATGATTCTGCCTTCACTCTCAGTCAGTCAATCATCCCCTTGTGTAGTGGCAAATGAGACTGCAAAGTGATTCCTCCAGTTAGTTTCATCTCCCTGTTTTTTGCTTCCATCAGATTTGCTCGTCCAATTTACTTCACTCCAGTACAACCATTCTTCCCAAATCAAGCAAGGCTCCCCCATGCTTCTCCTGCCAATTAGAATCCATTTGAGGATTGTATGTGGAATGCTTTCTTTGTTGATCCTTAGCAGATGGCTGATCCAACTGCACTTTCTTTTGCCGATCTCATCTTCTATTGCGGTTGTGTTTGTTTCCTCATACAGCTTTCCTTTTGAAATTCAATTTGGCCAAAAATGTGCAAAATTTTTCTTATGATTATAATTGAACATTTCTCAAGCTCCAGATATTAGTTGCTGACAACCTTCAATTCTCCTTCACTCTTACTGCATCAAAATATAAAACAATCACACAATAAGAAAGAAAGAACTTGCATTTAAATAGCATTTTTCATGACCGCAGGACACCTCAAATTGTTTCACAGCCAATAAAGTACTTTTGAATTGTAGCCACTGATGCAGGGAAACACAGCAGCCAATTTGCTCACAGCAAGGTCCCACAAACAGCAATGAGATAAATGTTCAATTAAACATTTTTAGTGATGTTGGTTGAGGGATAAATTTTGGTCAGGCCATCATGGGAAATCCCCTATTCTTCTTCAAAAGGGGCCAAGGGATCTTTTGCATCCACCTGAGAGGGCACATGGGGTTTAACATCTCATCTGAAAGACAGCATCTCCCACAGTCTGCAATCCCTCAGTACTGCACTAGAGTGTCAGCCAAGTACTCAGGTCCTGGAGTGGGATTTGAACCCACAACCTCTGACTCAGAGACGAGAATGCTACCACTGAGCCAAGGCTGACACCCTAAGATCTGAGTGGGGCATTCATTTCCAAAATTGACATTTGTTCTCATTTTAATGTTGTAGCCAGCATTAAAACATTTTAGTATTGGTATTATATCATTAAAAATAACCAAAGTTTTGATCATTGCACTCTGTTTGGACAACAGTATTCTTTACCAGTCAAGGAATGTGAAGATTTAATGCATTAATCACACGTTCTATCTTAGATGGGCATTATCTTAATGAAAAATTGTTTGACAAACCTTTCCATTTTTGTGTAAAACAACAAAATTACATACATTTATGTTGAAACATGTGATCAAGTCACTCATATGTGATATCATCGTGAAGAAAATGAAGCATGACTTTTTCACCTAATGCAACAAAAGGCTCAACAGACAGTTCTCATTGAAGAGAGGACCTTTAGTATTAGTTCAATATTAAGGTCACTGATTTGTAGTTTCCATGAAAAAATGGACCGAGTCATAGAATATGGTCCCCCAAAGCACTAGAAAATCCCAGAAAATCCTGTAATCCCATGCAATAAAAACAAATGATGGCTAATCAGTTACTATAAAGCAACGGGCGTAATGATAAATAGATGAATTATGGAATTTGATCTCCAAATACAAGTGAAAATTCCCGAATTTCGTGCAATGAAAACAGAATTTGAATTATTCAGTCAGGGTAAACAGTGGGGCAGAACTATTTAAAATCTTACCAAATCAAACATTTTACTGTGATGTGATTAACTAAAACACTACAATTAATGTCCATGGTTATGTTTGTGATACAGTTAAATTGTCCCACTCTTTAAAGAAATCATATGAAGCCAAGGGAGCACCCACAGAACCCAAGCTATGATTCCAAATATCCAACACTATCCCAGTTGCTCCTCAGTCTTCCCAAGCCCCACACAGTGTAATGCTCCAAGTAATGGCGACAATATTGGACATATCACGCCTTCTAAAAACACAATTGCAGCCAGGAAGCCAGATACGGGAAATAAAACAATTTCCTGTTATCCTGGGGAAGCTATAAATGAGTCAAACTTACCTCAAACAGAATCTCGACTCAAAATATTTTCTAGAAAGACTGAACATAACTAGTTAGGACATAACTAAATGAATCACGTTGTTACTTATAATATAAAATCTGAAATTTTGTTGGTAGAGTTGTACAAACTATTATTTGTGCTGGGCGGGTAGGTGATTAGTTAGTCATTCGGATGTTACTGTATTGTGATGACACAAAGTTTTGAAAGATCCAGTACTGCACTGCAAGAACAAATTTCCACAATATGGCTTCTATGAATGTCACGAATGAAATGAAAGAATACGTGTGTGTTTTCCAACAGTTTAAAAGCTGCTGCAGCAAACTCATACTGTACAGTTGCAAAGAAAATTCAACATGACTTTTTAAACATTCCCAACGATTGCAATTCTATATTTTACTTTACACAACGGATGTCGAAAAGTGTAAACATTTCAGCTGCAACACAATGCTAGCTTCAAATTACTTTACAATCTGCTCTCAGGCTTTGTTCTCGCGGTTTATGATGTGATATGAACCCTTTGTAAAATATTTCCAGGTATCAGTTATTCATTGCATGATTCCATTTTCTGACACTGTTCCTTGTGCCCTTCCTCCCTCTCGTACACACAAATGAAAATTAAACAGAGCAAATCTAGCTCATTTTAACTGCACAAGATAAATTCATTGCATTTAAAGCTGTAGCAAACCATTCCTATCCCGTTGAAAAACCTATACCAATCTCACTATTTTTATTTGTTACAGCTATCTACGAAAATCGTACTAAAACGTACAATGGAAACATTTTGAATATGTTTATTTAATATACGCCGAGGAGCATGATGATAATGAATATTTTATGCTGTGTCTACTTTCTCTATATATCTGTATCACACATGTGGCCCCAAAACTGTGGGAATATAAATCATATTTTCACACGTGTGAAGTCATAAGTATATTCAGCTGCAGAGCCAGGACTACTTTTTGTCCCAGTAACTAGAATCCGATCCAGCCTCTAACGCCCCCCTTCCACCCAACTCCCGTCTGCGGCAAATGTTATGGTGAGTGCCGCTCCAGCCTCAAACTCAGCCTAGCAGAAGTTTGTTTCATGTTTTAAATAATCTTAAATAATTTTTTTAAACATTTGTTTGAATGCATCCTTGTCCTTGTAGGGGAACCCAAACGAACTTTGTTACTGAAAAAAGTTAAGTTGTTTTTGATTTCTATGTAGTTATATTGAGCCACAAATCTTATGAACATATCATACTGACTCTGTAACTGGGTACTGAGATGAAAGGCCAGCGAATTCAATACTTCATTCACATTTAGGGGATTTTGAAGAGTGTAACCACTGATTTCTGAAGGGAAGCGAGAGGGAGGCCACGTGATCGAGAGTGTTAAAATGCACTAAACGCTGTTAATGCCCATTCAATTTATTTAAAAATCGATTTTTGAATCATTCTTTTTTATTCAAAAGAGTTTTACAACCAGAATAAGGAATGGTTGGCTGTCTGAATCATGGGTTATTCGATTATTTTAATTCTGGGAATATTTGTATTTAGTTATATTATAATTCATAGTAAATTAATTATGAATGTAGTATTCAATTGACTGAAGAAATAAAAGGTTTTAGGGATTCTGAAATCTTGATTCTCTGGGTCTTTACTGTACAATCTATTATTATGTTGCAATTATTGTCGACCTGTCGCTTTATTGAATTTGGAAGGAAAATTAATAATCGTCACTTTACAATCAGACTTGTTTAATGGGCCCTGTTGAGGTGAATTGTGTCTTGTGATTTGGCGGACGCTGGGAGCTTGTTTCCCCAGATTAGCTCAGTCGAGTGCTGATGTTTTGTGGGTGGTGACTCATCAGCAAAAACTAGGAGGAATCTTCTGGCAGTGGGAGGAGTTCAGTATCAGCTCCGCCACCTTATCCAGGCGGGTCATTCCTGCCCTCGGCACAGTATACAAATCCAGCTCCTGCCTCCCTAACACAATCCACACAGGCTTCATAAGTTCGGCTGAAGCACTCAGCCTGACTGTTAGAAAAGGCACCATGATTTATTGAACGAAACAAATATACATTTCTTTTATCTGAACATTCGGATCTTATCCTGTGGATTTAAAATTAAAAGAAAAATCGATGAAATAGTAAAAGAACGGTGAACTGTTTTTAAAGGTGCCATGAATGTGGAGCGACTAGCTGAAAGCGGAAGACCCCAGGCTCCTTATGACATGGCTGCTTCTAGTTTCCCTTTGCTGAGGTCGTGTGAAAGCAGAGAACGGTCAGAAAACACGGCTAGCGAGTCCTCGGACACTGAGACTGCAGGTAAAGGATGCACTGAGTTCCTTATGTTGGTACAAGGAGTGCTCGGGAGGGAGAAAATGACCTACCAGCCGTCTCTGATATCAAGTCTCCGGAATAAAGCCAGACGCCAAGATTTATTAGTGTTTGCCCCTTGTGTGGAAATGAAAGGAATAATATATTTAAATCCAAAAGTAAAATAATCAGATTTCAGTGAAGCTATTTTTACCTTCCCTCGGTCTGTTCGTTACGTTATAAAGCGAGATGTATACACATGATCGAGGGATAAAAGCTGTCATCACAAAAGCACATTTAGTTCTGTTAAATGTTAAACGTTAATGTTTAACCCAGTTCGTTGACAGAGTGACAGAATGAAACAGGTTTACGTGCTGCACACTTGACTGCCGTTTTTGGGCTGTTTGCGAATTGCTCCTTGTTGATCAGTGTGTTTGTCAGAGATGAATCTTTAACAAAGTTTTATGCTCTGAACCGTCAGTGTATTAATGAATATTAATCATGTATAAATTAACACTAACCGCGTATAAATTAACACGAACCGTGTAGTGTTTTATGAAATGTTTTCTTCCTTCCAATAATCCGCGTGCCTTGAAACAATTACAAGTGCAAGAGCGATTCCTAAACAGCGCAATCTTAAGGATAATAATATTGACATCTGGCCACTGTAAATAATTATCTTTTAACGATCCCTCATTGCTATTGCCAGTTTCACACGTTAGTCAGTCTCGTATTTTGATGCCATATGATCACTGATAAACCCACTGTATCCATAACAGTTAATTGTTTTCTTTGGCAATTGTACCACCGCTTTTTATCAGGATCTGGCCGGGTTATTGTAATGTGCAAATGTTGCATATCTATGTGTTTTGTAGATAAAGAAAAACCGATGCAGAACAAATTAGAAGATTGTAATACAGACGATCCATCCAAGAAGAAAAGGCAGAGACGTCAGAGAACTCATTTCACCAGCCAGCAACTTCAGGAACTGGAAGCAACCTTCCAGAGGAACCGATACCCAGACATGTCAATGAGAGAGGAGATCGCCGTTTGGACGAACCTTACCGAGGCCAGGGTTAGAGTGAGTATCGTTAACCTCTTGATTAGTTCCATTTATATAAAAAAAATACTGACAGAAGGCTGATAGTATCAAGGATTAAATTGCACAACTAGGGATCTAGACTTCACTATGACCATATCAATTGTCCATTCTACAATTAAAGTGTTGTTCAAAATGTTAGACATATGGGTAGATGTGTATAAGTATTAAGTATCCCAGTATTTTATGAGATTGGCATCATATAAATAATGTGGAATTAAAGTGCCTTATATATGGAAATAATATATTTGGTGCAATAATGCTTATGAGATAATGAAGCGAGGTAGACCAGTATGTTGTTATAGTAGTGATATGGGGATCAATCATACAGGACAGTCACCGTGCTATGGCCCCAAATAAAGTATAACAGAAACCTGAGTAATTCGGTTCAGACAATCAGCGCCATTTATAATAAAATGTGGAACATGAAAATTTAATTGATTTTCTCAACATGACTTCCTTTTAGAGCTCTATTCGAACTCCAATAATGTCCCGAGGATTTATTAAGAATATTTAATCAGAGTAAACTGTCTGAGCTCTCAAAGCGCATGTTCGTGGAAGCCCTGGTAATGAAGATCAATGGGCACGAATATTATATTATAATCCACATAAAATGATTACATCATGCACTTTGTCTTTAAATAAACTCATGTGTTTGTCCCTGAGAACTCTGTTGACTGGTAACCAGACAAGTTTTAATGTGTTCCAAACATTTGCAGTGTCAGCTGTATAGATGTAAGAAACCACTGATAGGGAACATACTTGTATTCCTACAAGCCAAACTGAGCTCACGGTGCTTACAAACTGTGTGTGTTAGTAAGCGGGTAATGAGCACCTATACAGTCTCAGTATGTTTTCACGTGAAATACTGACAATAACCCCATTGTCTAGTATTTTTCAGACCGTAAAATTAGACTCAAATGTTTTGCAACTTCTGTTAACCCTGCTATTACGCAACCTTATAACATTCCCTAAAACTAATAGTTATCCAGTTAATTTGAACGTCATTTTCTATTAATTTTGCAACAATAAGAATAGCAGAACAGCCCATTAGATTAAAAAGAGCTTGCATAATTATAGGATCATTGATTTATTTTCTACATAAATACAGCTTACTGGAAGATCCATGGGAAACGCTGTCATTGAAAATAGAATTATTCAAGAACCTCATGCTGGTCTCCTTATCTCATTTATATAAATAAAATATGATTATGCAAATCGGGTGGGTTTCGTCGGTTGGTGCTCTTTATATTGCTGCTACAACAATCCTGTATTGTCCTGCCAGACGTTCATTAATTAGAATTAATTATGCGTTTACATATGTTTTTTTTTACTGGGGAAAATTAATTTTGTTCAACGTTGCCTTTTTTTCCGGAAACAAAAAAGAGCTTTATCAGTAGTGCAATGATTTTAGTAATAACAATAGTCGCCGTGGGGTGGGGAGGTCAGTAACGATGAACTTTACAATGTTCTACTTTCAGAGGAATCGAAATATGTTGCATTATGAAACAGACAGACGGTTTCAGATCAGAATAGTGGACAGTTCTAGAAAGGAAGGAAAGCCGTTTCTCTGAAACTCACCTTTTAACCCTTTTTCAGTGCGCCCGGAGATCAGTTTAATAAAATTCAGAATCAACCATGTTGGTGCTTATCAGATTTAACCCTCTCTATAAACAGATAAGAGCACGGACAGCAAACCACGATGTATTTCAAAAGGAAACCCTTTAAATAAAAGAGATGGAAACAAGAGCCAAGCGATTGGATTTTTTTGAAAAAAGGATTTTAGCAGTACTTTGAATGGAATGTCGAATTGCACAAAAATAAACTACAATTTGTTGGCTTCTGTTTATATCTCTAACTGTTTCAAATCGATGGGTTTCTTCTGAATATTTGCATCATTTGATAGTCGTACGCCGTTTGTGATCTCTTCGTCCGGAGTGTCCATACTCAAGTCACGCTTCTAACACAAGTCCATAAAAGAACTATAGAAAGGAATACAGTGAAGGTGTTTGGTGCACGCACTCATAAGTTTAAACAATTTTTACTTTTTAAAAAATCTGTGAACTGCCAAACTCTGTGATTTGTGTCTGCGATTTCGCTTGTTTTAAGCAGAAGAAGCAGTTTTTTATTTCTTGTTGCTCTATTACTGACAGCCTAGTACAGTGTATATGAATACAACATATTGAGATGGTTTTTTTAATTCTGCCTGGTCATTGTCTTCCTCTATAGGTTTGGTTTAAGAACCGTAGAGCAAAATGGAGGAAGAGGGAACGCAATCAGCAGGTGGATTTGTGTAAAAATGGATTTATGCCGCAGTTTAACGGCCTGATGCAGCCTTACGATGACATGTACGCCGGTTACAGTTACAACAACTGGGCGACCAAGAGCCTGGCCCCAGGCCCGCTGTCCTCCAAAAGCTTCCCATTTCTCAGCTCCATGAACCCATTGTCTTCTCAATCTATGTTCTCTGCTCCAAGCGCCATCTCCTCCATGACAATGCAGTCCACTATGGTGCATTCGGCTGTACCAGGAATGCCAGGCTCGAGCCTTAGTAACATTAATAATCTCAACAGTTCCTCTCTCAATTCAGCCATGTCCTCGGCTGCCTGCCCGTATGCACCACCGACTCCTCCTTATGTTTACCGAGACACTTGTAACCCTGGCCTTACTAGTCTCAGACTGAAACCCAAACAACACAGCAGCTTTGGATACAGCAGTTTGCAAAATCCAGGTTCTAGTCTTAATGCCTGTCAATACGCAGTTGACAGACCCGTGTAATATGCAAAATGACTGGACATTTGATGCAGACTCAAAGGGGGGAAAAAAGCTCCAGTAAAATAGAATTTTATTGCAACATTTTAATGGCGCGTGCGGGTTGCCACTCTCCTGGATTTCAAACACCATTCTGTTCAATTCTCAGAAAAACATATTTAATTGCAAGAACTTGAGTGCGATTTTTTAAAATATTCAGTTGGATGCTGTACTTTGGGTATCCGTGAAAGTTTTTTTAAGCTTAAGTTTACTATTAATACTGAACAATTGAAAGTGGATTTGTGTATATATAGAAATCAATTCTATTATTGTTACACGTTGCAATACATTGATAAATATAAAGTTTAAAACATGTTTAAACAAAAAAAATTGCATGTCTATTGCTGTACTTCAGATGAAGGAATGTTATAAATTACCGTCATTCCCAACTCCACAGCAAAGAAAACCTACCTCTAGTCTGGGATGATTTCACCCAAAAATGAAAATAACTCGAATTTTTAAAAATAGCATGCTATAAAAAATGACTGTGTTTTTACTTAGAATTGCTTTTAACTGGATAGATTTTTTAAAACCCCAACGGAGAGTATAAATATTATCTATATATGTTTTAAAAGCTGAACTATCTTTGCTATGTCTCCACTTCCGGTCAATGTCAAAAACGATGACCGATTTATCTTCCTGGTGGCATTTCGGAAGCAGGGTTGTACAGTGTAGATTGCTGTAATAAAATCTGAAAACATTTAAAAGAAAATTATCTGGATGAATCTGATTTCTCTCCACCCCCGCTCCTCAGAACAAAAATCTCTCAGAGGAAAAAGTATTACAATAGCACATCTAGGCTGCAAGTTAAATGCAGTCCATAATAATAGTGACCCAACTCCTCGTGGTCCTGTTTAAGTAGGGCCCGCGGTTTTTGGTACCAGTAAGATATCAAGCTGTTTCTATTCTAACCGTGCTGAACAATGTGCATAGATTGCATTTTTATACATGTGTTCTATTTATAAATTTCACGCCCAGTTGTAATCTTGTACCACAGTTTATCAGGAAAAAGCTTTAAAATATTTCTTCGACCGCATGCTTTGGAAAACGATATTAATTCGCAAGTGTGTAAAGATATAACCGTGACCGGGTAACAGCGAATCCAATCACAAAAATGTAACGCTTTCAAAAATCCACCTTTAGCCACCGTCAAATGCCCACAAAAGGTTAACACTAATAAAGAATGATAACAGGCACTTGGTTTTTCGTCTCAGGAGCTGACACTAACCTACAAGACTAGCAGAAATTGGAATTATAGTGAGACTGATTGGAAAGTAATGGACTCGGATGCAATGGAGTTTCATTGTTTTGAAAATGATATTGAAATTTTAATTAAAGCCCAGAATCCAATATATAAAACACAAATCGTTCATAATTTGGCATCGTAAATAGTAACGAAACGCCGCCCAAGATTTAGTTTTAAAAATGATTTTTTTTCAGATGATACGGTTTATGTTGGTGCAGAAAAATAATTTGTTCCACCTCGTTCATCGATGTCAACCTTTTTCCTCACGGATCGTTACCTTGTGTAAAGTCTAGCATTTAAACGGTTCACGCGAAGCAATTTATTAGAAAATGCCCCCTCCCCCCCCCCCCCCCACCCCCTTAAATCTATCTCTTTCCTGTTGGGTTTTGTCAATTAGTTTTGAAGTCGAGAAAGTAATGTAATAGAACTTTTCCTCCGAGCACCGTGTTTTTATTAGCCTGATTATTGTAATACGCAGAGACCGGGGGTTGTTGGCTTGACGTTTTCTATAGCATATGTAAGACTCAATAGATAATTCAATAGAGAAATAGCAACACGAGTATTCCTCCTGTGTCTATTCACATGCTTGAATTTGCAAAACGAAACTTATTACTAGATACGAATTTACAGATCATAGACTAATCATCTGTAAAAGGAAATATACTGTAAATAAGTGCACAAAACTTCAAGCTTTTAAGTAAAAGCAGTGTTTTAAAAAAAAATATTTATAAGTTTGACGTTGACTAGATGTGTATTAGACTGTGGTGCGTTGTCTAACATCCCGGCAGGTCTGGATAAGAAAGAGTCGGAGCAAAGCTTCTAATCCACAACCCAAGCCCAACTGTAACTGAAAGGTTCGTTCCGTTATTTGCTTCGACTCTTTGTGAGATGTGAGATCCATTAACAATGAACATAGAATGCAGGTAAAGTAACATTGGGATCAGTAGCAGCAGGTTCAAGCCTTAAAGTGACCAAAGCATAAATAAAGGGTGGGTTGGTTGCGGGGGAGGGGGGTGGGGGGCGGATTGGAGTGACATAAATCCCAAGCGCCCGCGGCCAGACACCTGATTTTTTTTAGAGATTGAATTTCAGTTTGCAGGATTAAAAGGAAAACGTTTAAGAAATGAAGTCTAAGGGGGGGGGGGGGGTGAGGACTCCAAACCAGCTGTGAAGGATTACTGGCAGTCGGCGCCAGATCGAATTGTTTCTGTTAAAATTGTATTCGAGCGTCGCTAGCCTTCAGAAGAATCAAACCAAATGATCTTTACCTCAACTTGCACATCGGGGTGAGTGGACTGTTTTTTCCCCCAATAAATATACAAATTTAATAACATCGAAAATTACAGTAAACTATCTCTTCTCTGTAAGTTCGTAACTCTTCCCATTGCTTTACATTCTATTTATTTGTATGCACGTTATACAAAAGTTGTCCATTTATTCTCCAGTTGACCGGCCCTTCCATCTGTTTCCACGTGGTTACATTGCAAAGGAATTTCAAAGAGCAGCGACAGGTCTGCGCTTTCAGTTTCACACCGCTATCGTGAACATTTTACCACAATCTGACTCCTTTGTAAAGTCAGGTTGATGCAGAGATACATTAAATCTCGATTACAGAGAGAAAAATAAAGCGTTAAACTGGTTGCAGTGAAGACTGCGACTCTGCCGTTAGGAACATACCGTTCAGTGATGTTTGAAGATTATTTTCAACAAAAAAAAAGTTTTTCAAAAATCGAATGTGCAACGTGTGCTTCTGGCAGTTTAGTGTAATTCTTCGAACTGTTCACAACGACAGGTTGACCCAAGGACGGAGCAACCTGGCTTTCAATGTACGTTGAGATCGCCTTTGTGTTGACAAGATCGAGTGGTTTCCCCAAGCGCCCCATAAATTATGAACAGTATGGTAGTTTGACTCTTTTGATTGAGATTGTTATTGTAAAATCAGTCATGATATTTGCTCGAGATTATTGTGTCGTGATTCCAAACAAAACCTTCAATTTTATTTTTTTTGCATTTCGACAGTCGTTTGGAAACGTAGATTAATTTTACTGCTATTTTTAAGTATGTGTTTTGAACGAAACATCGAGATAAATGTTTTTTTTAAAAAATAGACTAGTTCCAATGCTAATGAATTGTGTTTCACTCAGTTCGTGATTGTGAATAAATGCGGGCCATGGAGCAATATTTACTAAAATATTATTGATTAAATTTGACGCCCTTCCCCGTGTTATTTTTTTTATTTATAGGCCCCCTGTGAAATCAGTGCAACGAGTCTCTGTAACGACTTTTTGGCCTAGAAGATAGCACAACAGGAAACAAATTATTTTGTGTTCTTTCATTCAGTAAACTGCGTGTTGCTATTTTTTCACCTTGTATACTTTTTACAGTATAATTGGTTGCTAAAATAATTATCGCTAATGTTGTATTTAATTTTTTGATTCCTTGATGTTAATTACAGAGGATAAGGGGAGGTTTATAAAAATGGATAAACATTAGAAGATCTGAACTGAAGCAGTGTTAACAATGTACGGCAATCTTTCCCTCCAGCATTCGTAACCACGTAACATCTACACTGTGTATTTAGGCTGGGTTATACGTGAGAACACCAGTAAACCAATTACTGGTAAAACATGCTTTTGGAAATTACTCGAAATAATTGCAGACAGTTGAAGTGGGGAGATGAGTCTTCTTCTGGGTTCCAGATTTAAGTGTGGGCTTGGGTCAGACCTAGGTACTATATTAGTACGGGTTCACTTTCTGCATTGCGCTGGGAGCTCCCAGAACTGTGACCAGGAGCACAAAAGACAAAACAAAACCTGCGTGAGTAAGAGAGGGAGGGTAAGTTGAAGGGTAAAAGTACATTTAAACGATCTAAATCAAAGTGGCCCCTGGGGAATATCTGCTTGTTTTCAAATTAAGGTTGTTTATTTCCTTGGGTTTTTTTTGAAAACCTTTAATTATGTTCAGTTTCTGACTCATCTTCGCTTAATATTTCAAATAAAATTTGGAAAACAGTGTACAATCAGCTGGAGTCTGTAGACAGTTTAAAAACTGGGTCCACAGCTGGGACTTACACTAAATATTTCTAGACCTTGATTATTCCTAGTTAGTTACATTGCTCTTCAAATCTGTTAAATCACACAGGCGAAAATGTAATTTGCTTTTGCTTAATGTGGTGGACTGACTCACGCAGCAGTTTGTGATTGAATATTTAATCGGATTCATTCTGAAACTGGTGTATTGAGGGGAGGGGAGGACGGAGGAATTAATAACCATTGGGGACTTCCCGCCGGCTATACCACGCTGCTTGAGCTCGAATAAGTTTTATGGAAATTCAAATGTCTATCCCAGAGAGGTCCAAATGGTGGGGATATTTTAGTGTCTAAATTCATATAATCGTTAACATCGTTAATTTGTCTGAAAATAGTATTCTGAATTTTAATTTTGTGCATTTGATTTTTGTTGTACTGTAATCATTTTATAAGTGTTGACATCGTTATACATGGATATATATATCGCTGTGTATATAAATAGATTTGATTCATTGCATATGTCTTTGCATAGCTTATATTTATTTATATTTTCTCAGGTATGCAGTGTGCTGAAATATTTATTAAAAAATTAAATGTTTGCCTTTTCTTCTCCTGACTCCATCAGGATTAGTTAACGTTCCCAAGTTGACTGCCGGAGGACTTCAACTGCACCCGCTTGATACTAGAGATATAATTATAATTTTTATTCGTATTATTACAGCGCAAAATGTTCTGGAAGAAGTGATCCAAAAAACAAAAATTCATGAGTTGATCGCCGATGTTGATTTTGCAAAGTGTATAACATGCATTGCAGTGTACAGATTAGCAGCACCCTCTACACTGAATGAAAAAGTATTCTGAGCATCGCATTGGCACCTGCAGAAATCGTTCTTATTTATTTGTGTAATTTAATGTAATAAATCTACTGCAAATCTTTCAAGAACACGATATCTTGTGGTCATCGAGCTTAATCCACAACCGACCTGCCGCAACAATTAAACCTGGAATTACTTTATATTTAATTTATATTTAATTAATTAAATATCACAGCGCATTTCTTGATTCTTTTCTAAAAACGGAACCTTGAACATATAACTCCTTTAAAAATCATTTCTGAACTAATGAATCTATTACAGTTTTTTAAGCAACTCCGCGTGGTTCCTATGTCCCAACACACGCATCTACTCTTGTTTTCTATTATTGCAGCGACTTGAATTTACTGACAAAACTGGCCATGTCTTGTTGTTTATAAGCACATTGCTCATTGGTGGGGGGGAGGGGTTAATATCGCCGATTCTGATCGCTATGCCCTCAATTTTAAATAGTAAGGAATTGATGGTCAATATTTCAAAAATATAAAATACTGTTCAGTTTCTGCCGCAAGGTGCCAATTTACGAATCCCAATAGAGTGCAGTTCTGGTATTGATATAAAATCCAGTTAAAAGGAGTAAAATGTAAAGCTATGTTTTGCTATGTACCGCCGCGACCACAGTATCAAATAATTCCCCCTCCCTCAAAACTCTACCATAACAACTTGTATTTATATGGTGCCTTTAACGTAGCAAAACGTCCAAGGCGCTTCACAGGAGCCTAATCAGACAAAAATAACTACAAACGAAAGGTCGAACTGGAGAAATAGGGGCCAATTTTTTTTTCAAACAAATGTCTCTGCTGAAACGAAATCGGGTTTGGATGCTTAGCAGGTGTCTATTTCTGTCGCTGGTGGGTTTCGGATGAAAATCTAACATTGGTTCATCACACTCCTGAAGTAAACGACTAACGATGGCAATACAACTATTTTTCCTTCGCGAGGACGATTGCAGTTACCCAGTGCTCACATTTATCTTGGTGATGGCATTTATGATTGTTAGTTGATTGCGATTATTTCAGAAGTGATAATTCCAACAATGATAATTCCAACAATGTAAAAAGAACCAAGAGCTGCTTGCTGGTTAATATTAACATTGTTATTTATTACCTTGAAATGTTTACGATCGTCTGCAAGGATTAGCAATACCAGCAAGTAGGAACCATACAAGGAAGTAATCGCAAGGTTGGATAGGTAGCTCCATCGTTTTTACACGAATGCTATTAATTTCTATTTACTGGGACCTTTTATTATTAATATATTTATTTAAAATTGCTGCAATAACATTTCAAAAGGATGGAATAATAACTGCAGGGACAAGAAAGGAAAAATAATTACAGCTGATAAAGCTACACAATTAATTGAGACGCAGGAAGACGGATAACCTAGTAATAAAGATGAAAGCGAACGATATTGCAATTGATTGAAGTAAATCAATTACCGGTGTATCTGGAGCACAAGCTGTAAACACATCAGGACGCAGCATTAATTCTGCAATACTTGCACATATATTGTTTGATACATACATTTAACATTGACAGACATTGACAAATAGTTTTTTTTAATGTTATAGTAAATATACATAAAATTAAATACGTATCATAAAACCAAACTCATAATGCATACGTACCCAAATGCAACCCAACAAAAATACTAACTATCAACACGTTTCCCAGAATATGCCAACATTTTAAGTTTACCGCACACCATCCCCTTCCCAAACAGCCGATCCCCATTCGCGATAAAATTCTGGTCTAAAATCATCCAGATCCAAGGATGACCATTTCTTAAACGTATAAACGTTCCCCTCTGTTGTATAATGAAGCAAATCTGAATTATGGAAAATGGCGAAGAATTTTGTGATGTTACATTCTAAGTCTATCATTATACTCGCACTTTTGCGATGCAACGCACTTTGCCACACGCATGGTCACGGGAATGGCAGCATAACTTGAAGTCTGGTCCCAGTCTCATTCCTAAAAGCCAGATGGTGTGAGATCATGTTTAGTAGATAGTCTCGCGCACTTAGGCTTTGTTTAGGGTGCGTAAAAACTTCATCCATGTTTTTAAAACATGCCCTTACTGTCGGTCGGACCTTCTGGGAACTTTTTAAATTTAGTATGGAATCTTTCTTTTAGGCTGTAATTAGTTTGGCTTCGTGACCTGACCGGAGTAAGATTCCTTCCTCCAGGGAGGCAAAATTACTTGGCACCCACACTATGGCCAGTGTACATGCAACCTTAATGTTATGAGAAATAGCATGCGCCTCGCGTTCTCAAGGTGTTAAAAAATAACGGTCCAGGGAGTATATATGCATTCCCTTCTGAACTTAATGGCAAGTGCAGCCGGCAGTATAAATCGGAGTTAGGGGTTGCACACCGCAAAACAGAGATATCGGTTTGTCAGGAGTATCAGTAGTATAATCCTGGAGGTCACTATTGATCAGAAACTGAACTGGACCAGCCACGTAAATACTGAGGCTACAAGAGCAGGTCAGAGGCTGGGTATTCTGCAGTGAGTGACTCACCTCCTGACTCCCCAAAGCCTTTCTACCATCTACAAGACACAAGTCAGGAGTGTGATGGAATACTCTCCACTTGCCAAGATGAGTGCAGCTCCAACAACACTCAAGAAGTTCGACACCATCCAGGACAAAGCAGCCTGTTTTATTGGCACCCCATCCACCACCTTAAACATTCACTCCCTCCACCACCGGCGCACAGTGTCTGTGGTGTGTGCCATCCACAGGATGCACTGCAGCAACTCACCAAGGCTTCTTCCACAGCACCTCCCAAACCCGCGACCTCTACCACCTAGAAGGACAAGGGCAGCAGGTACATGGGAACACCAACACCTGTATGTTCCCCTCCAAATCACACACCATCCTGACTTGGAAATGTATCACAGTTCCTTCATCATTGCTGGGTCAAAATCTTGGAACTCCCTACCTAACAGCACTGTGGGAGAACCTTCACCACACGGACTGCAGTGGTTCAAGAAGGCGGCTCACCACCACATTCTCAAGGGCAATTAGGGATGGGCAATAAATGCTGGCCATGCCAGCGACGCTCACATCCCATGATTGAATAAAAATAACAGTATAAGTTATATAAGTTACTGTAAATCATTATATGAATAAAGTTCAGATTATCACATATCTGTAGCCAATACTGCTCTACATATAATGGCTAACGCCGGGCACTGGAATATATTATTAAATGTTCATGCTCAACGATCGTTGGAAACAGCGTTTGTTTAGATACTCAGCAATACCCGTATCATAACTGATTTTAAAAAAATACTTTATGCATCTTCAAAGGGTTTGCGCCGTCCCACAGAGGGGCTGCAAGGATGCAGCACCAATAACTGTTTACGAGACTCCAAAAATATTACCATAACAACCATGGCTGCTAAACCCCATGATAACAGGACAATGTCAGGGTGCCACGGTTTTCATCCTGAAGATGTTTACGGAGAATTTCGGAAGCCTACGGTCTACGTTCTTAACTTTTCAACGACAAAGAAGGTAGATGGATGTATGCCACGTGCAAAGGCTGAAAGATGTAAGGACTGCCGGATTTTGTAACTCATTTTCTTGGGTTCTAGGAATTTCAGTTATGGTGAGCCGACAGCTGCTGGCTTGGGAAAGGAGGTGAAAGTATATCCAATCACAAGGTTATTCAGTTGCTCATTGTAGAATATGAATAAAATCTACGGAAGGAGATTAAAGAGAGAACAAGTGTTATATTGTAACGCGTAAAATAATATGCTGTACTTCAATCAGAGGCCCCTACTGATGTGTGTACACTCTACGAACATACAAAATTGAAATATGCTTCTGTCATTTATTTTATTAGGATTGACGATTGGATTTCTCTCTTCTAATTCTCGAACATTATTCCACTTGCTTCAATGTGTTGTATTTGTTTCTTTTTTTATTTTCTGAAACGATTGACACACAGTATTTAGCTTTTACTTCTCTTTAACCTACATAAATACGGTCACTGCACTGCAAAGTGATTTATTGAATGTGAAACGCGTTGAGACATTTTCGAGAGATGTCGTGCTCTAATTAAATGCGTATTTCTATCCGATTTTTAATTTTCGCATCTATTTCCCATTCTTGTTTTTTTATGCCCTTTGTCTTTACAATTATGTCCTTCCATGATTCTGCTCCATTCTTTCTCATCCGCCGCTGCCTGCTATGAATTTATTCCATATCACTGGATGTCTGATGGCCCCAACGATAAAACTGTACAGCTTCAAACCCAAGGGAAAAATTATTTGCTTACAGTCAAGAAACTCAATAAACAATGGCCGGATCCACAAAACAAGCAATGGACACACATAAGCAGACTACAGTGCTGAAGGTATGAAGCCTTACCTGGTTCCTACCACTGATTGACAGGCTCACTGTGAGTTCTGTGTGGTCTGCCTCATGTCTATGCCTTAAAGCAAGGCTTACTCAGAGATGTTAGCAAAGTAAAATAGAAGGTACAAAAGATACATGGAACACAAATTTACTGGTTGAGTAAAACCCCAGGGATAGCTTTGAATTATTGTATTGATCATTGATATCAACTAATGTACAAGTACCATATCAAATTCAAAAAAGAGCTGCTTTTTTCATTAAAAATAGATCCCTCCTGGTCCTAGCACATAACAGCCCCAAATGCACTAGTATTTCATGATCTTATTAATGCAGTCAGGTAAACCACCTTTTACTTATAGTTCACAGCACAAACTTTACAGTATTTTAATACAACAGTGCCAGATATTCCAAACGCCTTAACCACAATCTGCTACAAGCAAATTAAATGAATACAAACATTCCACAAGTCATTTCTATTCTGAAACTTCTTTCTGCCTGTTTTTCCTCTAACTTTGTTCTCTGATGACTCGTGTTGATTGCTGTACCGTGAATGCCAGCAGTCCTTCAGTATCTCCCCAACTGGCCATTCCTTGTGTGTGAATCGGAACAGGGCAGATCAGTAGACTCTTCAACCATTTAATTGGGACGCATTTACGGTCACATTCAAACCTGTTCTCACCCAACACACAAATAAATACATTTCTAGCAGCTCTTGTTGGATATAGTGCAGGACTAGGAACCCTAAGTAATTTTGATTAGAAATTCTTTATTTACTTATCATCATGTAGGTGTGAAGAGGTCAGCAAGCAGATGCAGATGCATATTAGCCAATCTTGTTCCCTATCAGTTTGTTGTGATGACAACATGCAGAACTAAACTGAGCACATTTGAAAAAAAAATGATCACAGAATTTATCCCATGTGTTTCACTTAAGAAAAAAGTTTGGAATAAATAATTGAATAAATTTGTTTAAGTGGAATTTGGTCCTTTGTTCACACAGAGCTCATTTAACCCTATTTTCATAAGATCAGCAACTCCAAAATATTACAGTATTTCATTTACAAATGATTTACTGCAGATCCCCTTCATATCCAATTTTCCCTCTGTTCTTTCCCACTCCCTTGAAATGTCAGCTGGCTCAGTGTAAAATGCAAAAATTAGCCAATTGTATTTTGACAGAAACATAGTATTATGAGAGATCAGGCTACACACATAAGCTGTCTAGCTAATCCAGCTTGACATCAAATTGGAGCACCTCCCTTCCCCATATGACTTTCAAAAATAATTATCAGGTCATTTTGTGATGCAGTGGGTTACCACACCATCCTTTAACCTATTAAGACTTTAGTTTAAATGCAGACCAAACTGATGGAATGAAATTCTTCTCGCTCAACTAGCTATAATGGTCCTAAATGCTATCAATTTTGGATAGTCTGAACCCAGTTCCTAGTGGAAATGGCATTGCAGTGGTATCAGCCTTGGCTCAGTTGGTAGCATTCTCAGCTCTGAGTCACAAGGTAGTAGGTGCAAGCCCCACTGCAGTGACTTGAGCACTTAATCTAGGCTGACACTTCAGAGCAGTACTGAAGGAGTGCTGCATTGTTGGAGGTGCTGTCTTTCAGATGAGACGTTAAAACCAAGGCCCTGTCTGCTCTCTCAGGTGGATGTAAAAGATCCCATGACACTATTGGAAGAAGAGCATGGGAGTCCACCCATCACAATCATTTACAAGTGCAGCCTTTCCTACCACCTATTCACTTTACTGACTATATAAGTAGAATTGACATAATGGGCTCGAATTTAGCAGGCCTGCGGGTTCCCAGCGGGTGGTCCTCCGGGAGCGTGGAAAACGCGGACGGCTAATCGTGTGCGTCCCCCACGCGATCGCGGGATAATTGGACCCATTAAGCCCTGCTTCCGGGTTCTCCGCTCCCCAGCTGCGTGCCGGCCGGCTGCGCATGCGCAGTACCGTCGACGCGATGTAGGAGCTCCAGTTAAAGGGGCAGTCTCCCAAAGCCCCTCCTGCTGCAAGCAAGAGGTCTGGGAGAATGGCTCAACAAAGGGGAAAGGCTGCACCCCGTTTTTCAGATCTGGCACTGCAGCTGATGCTGGAGGGCGTGAGGAGGAGGAGGGAAACACTCTTCCCAGAAGATGGGCGCAAGTTCCCTGCCGCCGCAACCAGGAAGGCATGGGCAGAGGTGGCGGCGGAGGTGAGCAGCAGGGGCAACACCCCAAGGACTTGGGAGCAGTGCCGCAAGCGCTTCAATGACCTGACTAGGTCTGGCAAGGTGAGTACACCAACGCACCCTCCCACATCCCGTCCCCACCATCACGCCAAGTAGATCACAACCCCCTCCTGCACAGCCACCACTGCGCTCCATCAGCAATCCTCACAGCCACTCATTCACCATCCTTGCCGTGCACGCAAGTACCCACCGTCCCTGACCCCACCCGAACACTACCACACACCCCAATCCCCATGCAATGGGATGGGCACGTGGCCCACGCTTCCTCCCATCCGTTCCGCGCCACGCTCAACCCAACCACACCGATGCTCGATGCGTCTCACGATGCAAGACGCACCCACTCACACATCTGTGTTTTGCCTTCACAGGAGAAGAGAAGCAAGAACAATAGGGAAAGGGCACGCACCGGAGGTGGGCCGCCGCAAGTGGTGGAGCTCACCGACGCAGAGGTGGAGGCGCTCGACCTCGCCCGCACGCGACATTGCCTGTCGGTGGCCGATGGCGAGTGTGTCGCTGCCGAAACGGCCGGTAAGGGAAAGCTGACACTCAACACCCATGATCGCGAGTTACCGTCTCATCACCTGCCATCAGGCGCACTGTCAAGTTGGTCCACATGCCTCAAAGTGCCCTCTGTTCTCTTGCAGGTCCGTCTTTGGGTCAAGCGAGCGTGGAGGGCGATTCCTCAGAGGACATGGCGGTCTCTGAGGGTGCATCGTCACATCAGAGCCAACCATCCACCAGCGCAGAGACACGCACCTCGGTGGGTCCCCCTCGCCAACTAGTTGGGGTAGCACTTGGTGAGTCACTGCGCACGAGTGAGCATGAGCAGACCCTGGTGGCAGGGGCAGCCGCGGAGGGTCCGCGACGGAGGGAGCACTCATCTCCAGGCTCTGCTCAGCCGGACCCAGATGCTGAACCCAGGGGGCCACCAGAGAAAAGGAGAGTCGTCGAGGGCCACCAGCTAATTGCTGAGGTGCTGGCAGAGGTGCCGCGCGCATTGTCCACAATAGCGCAGGCGATGGAGGAGTCCACCTCCTGCATGTGGGCATTGGTGGCGCAGGCACAGGAGGGTACCGGCGACACAGTGTCGCGGGTAGGTGCGGGACTGTCTGCGGTGGAGGACAGGCTGGCCTCCCTCGAGCGTCACGCACAGCTCCACTTCGAGTCCTTGCAGGCCCTCACAACATCTGTACGGATTCAGGGTGAGCAACATTCCGACGCCACCAACAGGCTGAGGGATACACTAGGGGTGGCCTTGCAAGGCCTCACACATGCCATCCAAATTGCCGTCCAGCAGGGTGGAAGGGGTGATGTGGGCCGAGGCCAAGAGAGGGATGATGGTGACCGGGGACATGGAAGCGGGGACGCCTCTCAAGGCGTCCCCACGTCCCACCCGTCGCCCACCTCTCAACCAGTACCCGCAATGGTGCCTCCTCTCCAGGTGGCCGAGTCTGCCCCTGCCCCGGTGCAGGAGGAGCAGTCTGTGGAGGTGCCCTCACGGGCACCGAAACCCAGGGGCCGTCCGCCAAAAGCATCTACCCGGTCAAGGCAAGAAGACGAGCAACCTGCCACTACCTCTGCTGGAGCCACAGGGGTAGCACCACGTAGGGGTTCCCGGAAAAGAATTGCAAAGGCCTTATAATCACAAAGGGAATACACCAGGGTGTTTATTATTTTGTACTTTGTTTCTTATATGATGTCACATTCCAGATATTAAATAGTCTATTCTCACCACTCCTGCCACCTCTCGTCCATTCTTCCGCGGCTTGTGCAATAGTTGCGTTCCGTGGAGGCCATCATGACGGCGAACACCTGCTGCCACCCATTGGGCACACTGCTGTGGGTGCAGGATTACTGGCAGCACTCTTCAGTGGAGGGGGCTGGTATGGCCGCTCGCCTGTGCAGGTGAGGAGATGCGAGCGCCTCGCAGTGTGTGACTCTAGGAGAACCGTTGACGTATGAGTGCGTCCCTGGCCCGGCGACCATCCCGGTGAGTCGCAGCTCGGCGCATGGGTCGTCCAACATCCTCTGGCGCGTCCTCCTCCTCCGCCTCCTCCTCCTCCGCCTCCTCCTCCTCCTCCTCCTCCTCGCCCTCGCCTTCCTCAATGTGGGTGGCGGGTGTGGATGGGGCCTCCTCCAGCGGCACCCCTCTCTGTTGGGCCATGTTGTGCAGGGCACAGCAGACAACTATGATTCGTCCCACTCTGAATGGTGTGTATTGCAGCGCTCCCCCAGAACGATCAAGGCACCTGAAGCGCATCTTGAGAAGCCCTATGGTCTGCTCAATTGTAGACCTGGTAGCAGTGTGGCTGTCATTGTACCGACGCTCCGGCTCGGTGATGGGGTTCCTCAGAGGTGTCATGAGCCACGTGTGGAGGGGATACCCCTTGTCGCCGAGGAGCCAGCCGTTGCCGGCGTTGGGTGCCTGCAGGATGGGCGGGACGGCGGACTCCCTGAGGACGAAGGCATCGTGGCAGCTGCCGGGGTATCTGGCGCACACGTGTAGGAATCTCTGGCGGTGGTCACAGATGAGCTGGGCGTTCATGGAGTGATACCCCTTCCTGTTGATGAACAGCCCTGGCTCATGCGGAGGTGCCCGTATTGCGATGTGGGTGTAGTCGATTACACCCTGCACCCGTGGGAAGCCGGCCATGGCATGGAATCCAACCGCCCTCTCCATCTGGTTGCGCTCGTCCATGGCGAAGTTGATGTAGTGGGAGGCCCTGCGGAACAACCCATCGGTGACCTGCCTTATGCACTTGTGTGCAGAGGACTGACAGACCCCGGTGATGTCCCCGGTGGCACCCTGGAAGGAACCGAATGCGAAGAAGTTGAGGGCAGTGGTGACTTTGACGGCGACAGGTAAGAAGATGCTGCTTGGTCCATCAGGGAGCAGCTCGTCGTTAAGGAGGCTGCAGATGTCGGCGACTACCTGGCGATTGACTCTGAGCCTCCGTATGCACTGCTCCTCGGAGAGGTCCATGAAGCTGAGCCTCGCTCTGTACACCCTGTGCGGAGGGTAGTGCCTCCTGCGACGCATCTCTCTCTGCGGTTGCCCTCCCTCCTGCTGTGCAGGTGGGTGTGCCGCAGCACCGTGTTGGGGGGCCCCACCTCTCCGAGGCGGACGGCGTAGACTGCGAGGCTGGTCATCCTGTTCGTCCTCCGACGATGTCAACGCACCACCCATCTGGCAGGTGTTGGTGTGAGGGGTTGTGCAGGGTAGGTGGGTGGGTCCTCGGACTGGGGCTGCGGTTTCGTGTCGGTCTGTCCTCTGGCTTGGCGGGGGTTGGTGGAGGGCAGGGGTTGCCCTATGTGACGCGGTGGCCTCCTGCGTGGGTGAGGGCTCTACCCCGTGGAGCGCACCTTGGCACCTGCCACAGGCTGCTGGCTGCAACACGCCTGGTTTGAAGGGAGACTGTTTCCCCCAGTGTGGGAAACTGACTGCGTTGAACCTAAAATTCCACACTTCCTCTTTTGACAGCTGCTTCAGCTCATTAACTGACCACAACGAGCAAGTTAAGTGCTCTCAAGTGGAACCCCGCTGGCTTTAATTGCCTGCGGGATTCCCACCAGCGGGGCTTTCGCGCGCAGCCCCGCACGTCAGCGCGGTACCCGGAAGTGGCCGGGATTTCGTCCGAATCCGGTCACGTGATCGGAGATCGGGATTTTCGGGGCCCCCCCGCTGGAAACCCGCAGGTAACCCGACCCTAAAATCGAGCCCAATGTGCCTGATCTTGATACTAACAATGAGTGCCCAAAATGAAAAAAATGTTCCATTTGATCCATTAACATTTCCCACCTTGATGAGCAAAAATTCAGTAAAAAGAAAACTGAAGATAGAGCTGGTGAAGCAAGTTACTAAAATTGCTTCACTATGAAAGCAGTCATTTTACAAATAGGTAACTAACAGGAGTAGGAGTCTCCATGAACATCCATATCTTCAAACAAGATGAAACCTGGCATGTGAGTACGAGAGGCAAAACTGAAATGCTTGCAAGCTCAGTCAAAAATGCTGAGTCGATTATTCTAGTTGGCCTCCTCCCAGGGACTCCACCATAGATGCCAATGTTTAGGTAATCTGGTTCACTACATGTAATATTAAAACATGGCTGAGTACAGTAGACACAGAAAAGGCTATGGGTCCTGACAACACCCTGGATGTGGTGCTGAAGAGATGCAGACCAGATCAGCTATAAAAAAAACCTTCCTGTGGAGCCGGGAGGAGCCACAGTCATCGTGGCGCCCTCTCACGCCCCCCCCCCCCCCCCCCACCCTTTGCTCATTCCAACCTCTCTCCTGGGACTTACCTTCGGGCTAGCGCATAAAATTTTAATGAGGCCTGAGGCCCAATTTCAGGTTGGCCTTGGGCTTCCCGGTTGGGGCACATGCTGCTTGTGCAGTGTCGAGTCTGGGCCCAGAAGCAGAACCAGATGAATTTCTATGTTGAAACAGCAATGGCACACCTAGAAGTGAAACATTACATCCTTTCAGATGAACCATTCTAAAGCACTGCAGTACTTGATCAAGACACTTGGCAAAGTACTGTGCTCAGGAGTTCACTACTGAATTTAAAAATTATAATACTTTTTTTTTTAAAAGGGTATCTCACCCTAAGCAAAAAAAAGAATAAAAGCATTTCCCATATTTCAGAACAGAAATTATGTACGGTATTAATTGCACAAAACAAAAGGAACATTAGATAGTGCCAGTACAATGATTATCGTAGACAGCCTTGCTGGGTAGTTTACTGTGCATTGCTACAGAGCGGTTTCAACTTCACAGATATGCAAACTGTGCATCATATAACTGTAGCCAAACCACCATTGGCTTGGCTTTTGGCTACAAATGTGAGAACATCCCCAGACAGTAGTCGCACACTACTTGTGCTTTGTACTAACTTCATTATAATTGCAACCAAAGCAAAACCAAAATTACACTGAAAAATTTCCCAAGCAATCTACTGCAGCAGCTTTCCAATTTTAATGTTAGCAGATCAACAGAACAGTCAGCTGTTATTAATGGACACATATATTTGTTTTATCACTTCTGATACTATCCAGATTAAATTTATATTGTGGACAGAATAAGTTATATACTTACAACTTTTTCAATAATTTAAATATATATTTGTAAATATTCTGTATGTGTGTTTTGCTTTCTCTCCATTTCTCTTCTACCCCATCAAGGCGCTTTGTTATTCTTTGCCTTACTCTCTATTTCCCTATTTTTTTGCCTTGCCTCTTTCTCTTTTTGTCTTAGCTCTCTATGTAGCTACTGAATGTTTGTTGAATATTGACCTGCGGTGATGAGTTGGCAGAGCACAGCATGCAACAACACAGAGATCTAGGATGCTGATGTCCACCTACAACCCTTTTTCTGCATTTTTCACTCTATCCTTTGTCTCAATTCACTCTATTATGTTTCTCTCTCTTTCAGCCTTTGACTTTTTAGCATCTTTAACATGTTGAAGCACAGGAGATCCATTTTGAGCTGGAGACTGTAGAGTGGGTGAGGTTTGGTTTGCAGTGTACCTGAAAGCCTCTTGTGATCTGTTTTGTAGACCATTGGGAAGATGAGATTTTGTTTCAACATTCAATAGCTAACAAACCATCCAACAGCAGACACCGAACGAATGGAATGAATGACTGAATCAGCTGCACTTTCACGCCTGCCGTACCCCTTAAACAGGTGTTTCTCTATGTTTCAGTGGGTTCTGTGTTTCTAATGTGATTAAAGTAGAAATGAGACCATCTGCACAATGTGCTCATTGCTCTGTAATTGATGTGAAACGTGATGGAAAGTACTGACGGGATGTGTTTGCTTCTTATTTGGCAGAAATTCAATACAAATGTATATTTTTTCTTGCCAATTTTCTCCCCTCCCCTCCTGAAGGCGATTACCTATATTCAGGTGCAAGTCTTGACAGTGATTGTTGGCAGGTTATTTAACCACTGGAGTGTCACTGCTAAGCCTAATCTTGTCCTTGCCCAAAGTCCAGACACATGCACTTGTAGCAGGCATTATTGGGTAACACTCAGAAGCAAAAACCTGGCTTATTTCCTCCTCCCTAACCCAAGAGTGCTAAGGCCAATTGTGCTGCAACCACCTCCCTAGCTGAGATCAGCCAACTCAGCACAGACTGAGGATTCAACTTGGAACCTTCCTAGTCTGTATGGCTCAGCTACTCACTGGATAAAATCATTGAACCATCAGGGCAATTTAAAAAAAAATAAAGGCAAGACATAGAACATCATATTTGAAAAGTGCGGTGGCTAGTTACAATAATATTTGGGTATCTGTGATTGAATGTTCATCACATAATTGACCTAGGAATTAAAACATAATAGGTTCTATTCTCTCTTTCTTTCAACAAAGCAGCTGGGAATAGTACGATGACAGAGAATTCTTCACTAGTGTTGGTGAGTAATAGCCAGTCTTTGTTTACAAGCTACATTTGGTTACAAGAGTGGTATGGTGCAAAAGATATAGATGCCCACCTACACCCTCTTCCCATTCTGTTGTGCCGTGGAGAATGGATTAAGAATGCCCATCTCATTTCACATAGGATCCTTACAAGAGTAAGGAAATGTCCATCGTATTGGTCTTGTCTGGATCTGAACTTAAGACCTAGAGGTCAAACTGTTGTATGCTGACCCCCTATAGCACCCAAACCCATAAAGCCTCCTGTTGGGTGATATCATCAGGACACAATCTACAAGGGTTACAGTCAGATTCTTGCTCTCTGAAAGTGATTTCCGCAGTTTCTCAAAAAGAAATGTTAAAAACTTTCAACAGGACAGGATCAGTCCGTTCTCAGAATGGAAATTTTACACAGAATTAATTGGAAAAGGAAGCTTACTGCAGACTGAATCCATTGGGAGGAGATTTGACAGTGCAATGAGATGGAAGGAATCAAGGGCCACAGTCCATGAGCACAGTATCCTTGTACGTCTGTGATTAAGTTTAAATCCAGCCCACACCAATGGACTGAATGACCTGGAATTTCCTGGATCACACTTACGAAGAAGTTACGCTGAAATGAGTTGGGCATTCTTAATCCATTCTCCATGGCACAACAGAATGGGAAGAGGGTGTAGGTGGGCATCTATATCTTTTGCACCATACCACTCTTGTAACCAAATGTTACTACACCACCTTGCAGATGGGAACATATGCTTAAATTTCCTGCAAATCTCATTAGCATACACCAGAATGTAAAAACCAGCGTTAAACAAGCAGAAATCAACGAAAACAATCCAGACCAGAGAAAAGCACAGAACATATACTACCTTCCTTCTTTAAGTCCCTCTTTATCGTACTGATATTATCAAAATTAAAGTTTGAACCCATCAAACCATCATTTATGAGGATTAAGCTCAGCGGGGCCTAAATTCATTAGTGCCCCAAAATGGGCATGATTCCGGTGGCTCACGGCAACAGTGTGCCAGAACAGAGAGGCCCGAGGACCAATTCGCCCTTGGGCCTCATCATTATAATTCCGGTGAGCTGTGGGCGCCAATAAGCACCCCGATGCAGCTCACTTGTCCGGACCTAACAAATTTCAGCCGGCGCCAAAGCCCACAGGTAAGTCCAGGAAAAAGAGAAAGATGATCGGGAGAGGGGACAAAGGCAGGCCAGGAGTGTCCCACAGTTGTTTTTTGGAGCCAGAGGCACTCCTGCTCTCTCCAACTCCACAAAAAACAAAATTTAGCAAAGTTTTGGAGCCTTTTTTTCAGGGGTTTTGACAGTGCTATTCTTTCCAAGTTTGGTGAGTTGTTCATGTGCACAATTTTACTAACCTCTTTGTATAGCTCTCCTCACGTGCAGGAAGGTGTCTGAAAATGCTTTACAATTAGGACAAGAAACAATGGACATTAAGCAGGATGGGGAAAGGGAGAAATGAAGAGTGTTAGGGTGGGGGACCAAAGGTACACGCAAAGAGAAAAGTTTTGGAGAGATTTTTAAAAACAGAAGGTGAAAGAGGCAGAGCAAACTAGTCAGGGAGTTTCTGAGGGCTGAAGGAATGGCCATCCAAAGCAGAGCAAAGGACAAGGAGCCCAGTGTTAGAGGAGCAGATGGTGAATCCAGGAATGTAAACAGGAGGAGCACATTAAGTAGGGAGGGGTGAGCCCATGGAGTGATTTGAAAGTGACTTTGAGAACTTTGAAGTCAATTCACTGGGGCACATCAAGCAAGTGGAGTTTGGGCTGTGGCACTTTTGGATGAGTTTAAGCTTGTGGATGGTTAAGGTGGGAGGCAGGCAAAGCATTAGAGAAACCAAGCCTCAAGGTAATGAAGGCATAAATTATAGTTTAAGTGGTGAAGGGAGTGAGGTAGGGAAGGAGGCAGAAAATGTTGCAGAGGTGGAAGAGAGCAGACCTAATTATGAAGCACATGCGGGGGATGAAGCTGAGCTCAGGGTCAAACAGTATGCCAAAGTTCTGCAACTCTAGCTTAAAATGGCAGATGGGGAGATTGTGACATTTTCAATACAAAGCATTTCTGCAAAGTGATATCACACCTACATGACAAGTGCAACAACATTCTCCTATCTATGCACTCTACTGCCACAAATCTTCCTCGTCTATGTACTGTACTCCCACAAAACCCCCTTGTCCATGGCTAATCTGCCACAACACCCACCTGTCTATGTTCTGTCTTGCCACAACACTTAGCCACGCCTATGCCATCCTGCCAGAACATCATACCATGCATGTGCCAATCTGGCCATAACTCCAGGCGCATAGGAAAAGACAGATTTAAAGAGCATTCTTGTAATGCTTTCCATGCCAAAGTATTTTGCAGGTAATACTCACATCTACACACCAGGTGCACCAAGAATGACACACACACAGCACAAAAATAAAAAGCACATTCCTCATTGCATTTACAATAGTGCTGTCTGTAGGAATCTTTAGAAGTCAATTGCCAAGTTTTGCCTAAGTTAAAATCTACACAGCCCAAACAAAGAACATTTTATTTATATTTATGAACTTCTAGTTTTCATTTATATGAAAAGCGTGTCTGGTGTAGCTATTAACTATTGTTGGACTGTCCCTCTGGAACAATAAAACATTTCCCATGATTTTCTGTGCTTTAGTCTTTTCTGCCAGTCTACTTAAACCTTTCTGTTTTTTAAATCTTATTTTTATGTAGTAAAACATAATTGCTGCATAAGGCTTTGTAAAAGATCTTGAAGGAGTGCTATAAGTTTTCTTTTAAATGAGTACTAGCTTACTGTCATATCTCCAGAGGGCACTGGTTTTCATTTAATTGCTTTTTAAATATAATTATGGTCTACAACACAAATGCACCTCCCTACCTCCCTCCAGGTGGGTGGGCACAGAGTTCATCCCATGCAGATTTTAAACAGAAGCTCTGGTGGGTCCTGCAATTGACAGTTAATTTTTTTAAAATTCTATTTATATATTTGTTGTAGGTGATAGAACTGCAATATTAGTGATTAACTGCCAAAGTCAGTTAAAGTATGCCACTCCTTTAGACATATAACCATTTACTGATGAGGGGATTGAGGGGGAAATTTAGGAGGAGAGTAGGTGGGTAATGAAATATATTTCAATATTAAGGGATCTCATGGTGAGTTGGAGAAAACGCTGTTTTTTTATCCCCACGACTACATGAATGATTGCCCATGGCAGATTTTGTTCTGTCACCCTTGCCAACATGAAAGATAAGTTTAAAAAAAAACAAAAAGTCTCTTTAATATTTCTGAGGTTTAAAAAAGTTCCTTAGTTTGCTACGGCATTAAAGAGTAGTAATTATATATTTGTATAGGACATGATCACAATAAGTGATAAAGTATTTGGTGACGATCTGTCGCTCAGAGTATAATTCTGAAGGGGAAGGAAGGATGGAGGATTGTGAAGTCAGGGGTTGTAGGTATAGGGGTCATGGGATCAGGCCACAAGATCAGGGGGCAAGGCCCGAGATGGTAGGCCATAGGCGTAACTACTACTAATGAGGATATGAAACCAGGGGAGGAGGGGAAAGAGAAGGGAAGTAGGCCTAAGCACTAGTCTGGAGGCCAGCTCACTACTAACAGGGAAAGGAAACAGAGCCTGACGCCCAGTACTGAGCAATTGCAAACAGATCAGGCAGAGTTCCCAAGTGCCCCAAAAATCAAGTTTAAAATAGAAAGATTGGAAAAAAAATACACAAACATCAGGTGAAAAACAAAATGCCAGGCCGACCTGGATGACTTCTACCACCTAGTGGTGGGAGGCCTGCAACTAAAGCATGACAAGCAAATTTATAAGGCTATAAATTGGGCTGTGTAGCGCCCGTTTTGTGGGCACTACGGGCCTCCTAAGGACCCAAAATGGTGTCCAGAATGCGCGCGCACACTTCTAGTGTGATGTGCGCCGTACACCATCTTGATCAAGGCCTCCGCGCACACGCAGATAACGAACGCCGGCAGCATGTAAAGCAAGGAGAATATGCGTTAGATCAGAGTGCAACACTGATTTAAAGGGACAGATGTGATTTTGGAACTCAATGCTCCAGTCAACGCACTGTCTTAACCTCGCACAGCTGAACAGGTCATAAACAGCATGGAGGACCCCCCCACCAACGCTATTTAAAGGGATCATGCAGGATTTACAGGTTAGTCGCTGGATTATTGCTTCTGGCTGCTGATGCATTTGTACCTGTTTTTGGAGGTCTCTTTTACTTGAATACTAGGACTAGGGGACATAGCCTAAAAAATAGAGCCAGGATTTGCAGGAATGAAGTTAGGAAACACTTCTACACGCAAAGGGTGGTAGAAGTTTGGAACGCTTTTCTGCAAACGGCAGTTGATGCTAGCTCAATTGTTCATTTTAAATCTGAGGTTGATAGATTTTTGTTAACCAAAGGTGTTAAGGGATATAGAGCTATCGCAGGTATGTGAAGTTAGGTCACAGATCAACCATGATCTCCTTGAATGGCGGAACAGGCTCGAGGGACTAAATGGCCTACTCCTGTTCCTATCTTCCCATGTTCCTAAAATAAAGTTTCAATATTCTACAGGGAGTGGGCTGGCTAGCTGACAGGCAACAGCAAGGGTACTGGCAGTGTGGCAAGGGGTGGGATCTTGAGAGAGGACAGCAGGTTTATGTTCCATGGAGCCACTGCCACTCGCTGCCTCCTGTTATGCGCCACCTTCTCCTGCAAGAAAGCGGGACATGTGTCGATGAGTGTTCTGCAGGATGTTTGGGTGATGTGCCTGTCGTGGTCGAATAGCTGCCAGTGTGTGTGAGACATGTGAGTTGTGGGTGTGTGGCTTGCAACAGTGGTAATGTGTAAGGGTGAGAGGAAGCATCTGATTGCAAGAGTTGAGTACTGATTGAAAGAGTTTGTTGGTACGTGGGTGATGGGGGGGTGTAGTGCATGGAGCAGTGGATGCAGCTAGTGGTGCAGTTGGCAGGAGATGCCATTTGACAGTTGACCACACTGATCTTGACCACTCGTGTCAAAGCATTGAATTTCTTCCTGCGCTGCATCCATGATCGTGGTGCTGTGCGCCTGGTATTGACTTTGTTCCCTACTGCTTCCCACTGCCTCTTCAGCATATGTCTGGAGAGCATCTTGCCCCACTGCGGATATAGGATGCCCCTGCTTCTGTCCACATTTTGCACCAAGGCCTCTAGTGCATCATCAGAGAACCTTGGTGCACACTGTCTCTCAGGCCTGGTACAAACTCAGATCAGCAGGTTGGTGAGGTCTGGCGTACAGATTGGAGGATGTAGGATTTAGTAGTGCGCAACCTTTATTCAGTTTTAACATAACTCAGTAAACATAGGGATGGGACCCGCATCTGTGTTTTAGGTGTGCGATGTCTGATCTCCGTTCAGACTCCACGCAGGCTCATATTTTATATTTCGCAAATAAGAGGTGCAAGCTGCCTTTAAGATTTGCAGGCTGCCTTTAAGAGGTGCTAGCCACTCATGTGATAGCGGGGCCCCCTTGCTGGTGAGAAGCCACTCAACAGCAGAGCTAGGACTGGCTGCTCGCAGATATCAGATGTAAGGAGTCTTACAACACCAGGTTATAGTCCAACAGCTTTATTTAAAATCACAAGCTTTCGGAGGCTTCCTCCTTCGTCAGGTGAGTGTGGGATTCCATGAAAGGTACAGCATATATAGTTCTCTGACTATATATGCTGTTGTAAACAATTTTACAACACCAAGTTATAGTCCAGCAATTTTATTTTAAATTCACAAGCTTTCGGAGATTTTCTCCTTCCTCAGGCAAATGTTTCACCGGCATCTCCACATCATATATATGCTGTACCTTTCATGGAATCCCACACTGACCTGACGAAGGAGGAAGCCTCCGAAAGCTTGTGATTTTAAATAAAGCTGTTGGACTATAACCTGGTGTTGTAAGACTCCTTACATTTGTCCACCCCAGTCCATCACCGGCATCTCCACATCATGGCAGATATCAGGTAAACAACCAGGCAGCACAAATCTCACATGCTGCCTGCATCTCAACGACTGGGCGCAGGTTAATCGCACACCACGTCCCCTGTGCCTGGATTCGGGGCCTATTGCATTTAATCCCCATAATGTGGACAGGTAGTGCACACCATTACAAGACTATTTACCTCAGCAGAAACTTACAAAATGCATATATTTTCATGTTTTCAAGGATTACACTCCCTCCTTCAAATGTATTTTTCCTCCTTTTTTGAGTTTCCCTGTGATATACATTATCCTTCATAAAAGAGTGGGCAGGTGACTTGTGTTGTAATGTATAATTGTATTCTGTATCATGCTTTTTATTACCTATTGTAATTTTATTTTGTATTTTTTAAATATAACTTTATTACTTAAAGCTAGTCATGAACTGCAAGAATCCACAAAACTGGTAACCCAAATGAAACAAAAAGCTTTTTAGAAACAACCTTGAAAAAAACAACTAATTAACACTGTCAAAGCCGTGAATTTAATTAAAAAGGAACCTTGAGAAAAACTAACAAGAAAGAGGAATGGATCACTTGCGAATTGCTAAGTACCATTGTTGAAACAGATAATTAGAACTTAAACATCGGCTCTAAGGTTGAGCAGATGAGACTGTCTAGGCTGGCAGGACTTTATAATAAACAAATAGGACATAAATAGAACTAACCATCCATAAGCAGATGAGACTGTCTAGGCTGGCAGGACTTTATAATAAACAAATAGGACATAAATAGAACTAACCATCCAACTGGAGAGCAGCCAAGTTCCGAACCCTCTGAAGGAAGAAACATCCGAAGGACATGCCCTAGCCTGAGGGGAAAATCCACCAGAGAAAGAAGGAAGAAGAAGGCTTCACTTCTGATTAATACAGTGTCATTGATCCCTTTTCTAAACCTTTTGGATAGCTGGTCTAAACCAGGTTAAAATAGTTTGGAGAGAGACTACCAGACAAAGAAGAAGACTTCACTTCTGACTAAACCAGTGCTCCCACAAGATTCTCTTTTTCTTAACTTGTGCAACAAATGTAATTATCAAATAGTTTGTAATCAAATGCGCATTACATACGTAAAGGAAATGTAAAATGAAAATTCCTCTATGGTTCTGCCTCCACTGTTCTCGGGATCACTTTTTCTAAATCTTTACGGATAGCTAATCTACACCAGGTTATTATTAATTAAATAATATCCTACTATTGAAACAGATTTAGAGGTAGAATGCAACACTCATTTATAGACTTTCTCCAATTCCTTTGGAACCAGCTCCTAGAAAGTGCATCTAAATGGCACGTGCACTTGTCATGTAGGTGTGATACCTCTTGATTTTCTCTTTAGCCCCAATTTTATCTCGGGTTGGCAGTGTGTGGGCGGGATCTGAGGTTGAAGGCAAACCGTCTCAAACTCAGCAGCATGAGGCACGGGAGATTTTAACTCCTGGGCCTTGTCTGCATAGGCCCAGTCAGGTTCCCACACAAAACTGGCAGGAGGTGGCAGCTGGCCAGTGAGTGCGAGCACAATGTCAGGCGGCAGGAGGCTGCTGCAAGGGACTGAAGGAGTGCTCCCCGGCACTCAGGTAAGTTACGGGGAGGGGGCTCGGGAGAGCCTCGCGATCGGGAGAGCAGATAAGCCCAGGGCAGGAGAGGCCTACACTTTCCTTGTGGGGCCAGTAGGAGTACTCCTGCTCAAAATCAGTGTCAAAATAGATCCAATATATTTGAATACCATGATGTTTTTATTCTGAAGCTGACAACTGCGTACATCAATGTAGGCATGTACAATGCATGCCAGTGTTTATTCTTTTGCCTTTGGGGTGGCAAATCAACAATAGAGAGCGCAGAGTACTATCAGGCCATGCCAGCAACACCCCAACAATTCAGTATTGTTTCAAGCAGGTTATACAGTAAATATAAAGAGCCAGTTATATTCAAGTCTCTGGAATGAAAGGAATTTCTACAATGCACAAAGATTGCACCTATATAGAAAAACTTGATCACCCAGCCCTTAGTGCAAACATAGTGAGGCATGACAACTTTCAAGGGACTGCACAGAAAAATTTGGTCTTCACAATTGAACCAAATCAATGTGGGGGCGGGGGAGGGAGTCTTGGATTCTTGGCCACAAGGGTAGAGCAGACCTGTGAGCAGGTTACAAACTTTGGTACAGGGCTACCAGCCAGGCTACCTAGTTGCCTGCTCCACATGCACTCTGCACTCTGCACATTCAAATTGGTCGCAGGGTCACACCTACACAATTGCCAGCCACAAAACTATCTCTAGCTATAAAATGACTTGCCAAGAAGCACATTAATGAACATCTTGATAATAAAGATCTTGCTCCAGTCAGTACGCTGACGGATTGGATCTTTTCAATGGTGGTGGTAATGAAAGGGAATGATAAAGTGTACCCGTGCATCAATCTAAAGCCACTTAACAAGCCCTCAAACTTAATCACTACCCATGTTGAACCATAGACAATGAGCCGCCTGAACTAGTGAAAGTGAAATTGTTCACCACTGTGAATGCAAACAATGCTCCAACAACCTTCTGTGTAAATAAATTTCTCCTAACTTCTCTTTGACAGCAAGAATGTACATCTACAACATTACACATCTGAAAGAGAACTGGGAGCATATTTCATGCAAGAAGGTTAACCTATGGCTTATGCCTCAAGATTTCGAACAGAAACAAAGTTAAATTATCCTTAGATCAAAAAAGAACTCTTTAGCCATTGTTTTTGCTTTGGGGAAATTGAATGGTGTGGCTTTGGAAATAAAATTACTATGGAAAGTAATCACAAATCATTTGAAACCATTTTGTAAGATGTACCCAAATAGCTACAGAGAACGGTATTACATCTTCAAAAATACAAATTTGATAATTTGATGTTGTCAACAGGAGGCAAGGAAGTGTTTCTTGCTGACATACTGAACAAAGAGTATCTACCTCATAGACCAGAAAGGTTGACAATGAAGAAATCATGTTATTGACACACATTCAGAAACAGATAGAAACAGAAATTATCAATACGCTGAAATATTTACCCCTATTTGAGATGAAATAACCAAGATTCAGTAAGCCACTGTAATAGATAAAGATCTGAAATAGTTGAGAATGACAATTTAGAATTATATGAGAAATGATAACCCAGATTACAGTGTATTTCAACATTAGAAATGAACTCAGCAGAAGTTCCATTAGTTATACCACTCCAGGTGAGAGAAGAGAAGAGAAGAGGTGCAGGTGGTGTTGTTCCCATGTGCCTGCTGCCCTTGTCCTTCTAGATGGTAGAGGTCGTGGGTTTGGGAGGTGCTGTCGAAGAAGCCTTGGCGAGTTGCTGCAGTGCATCCTGTGGATGGTACACACTGCAGCCACTGTGCACCGGTGGTGAAGGTAGTGAATGTTTAGGGTGGTGGATTGGGTGCCAATCAAGCGGGATGCTTTGTCCTGGATGGTGTCGAGCTTCTTGAGTGTTGTTGGAGCTGCACTCATCCAGGCAAGTGGAGAGTATTCCATCACACTCCTGACTTGTGCCTTGTAGATGGTGGAAAGGCTTTGGGGAGTCAGGAGGTGAGTCACTCACCGCAGAATACCCAGCCACTGACCTGCTCTTGTAGCCACAGTATTTATATGGCTGGTCCAGTTAAGTTTCTGGTCAATGGTGATCCCCAGGATGTTGATGGTGGGGGATTCGGCGATGGTAATGCCGTTGAATGTCATGGGGAGGTGGTTAGACTCTCTCTTGTTGGAAATGGTCATTGCCTGGCACTTGTCTGACACGAATGTTACTTGCCACTCATGAGCCCAAGCCTGGATGTTGTCCAGGTCTTGCTGCATGCGGGCTCAGACTGCTTCATTATCTGAGGGGTTGTGAATGGAACTGAACACTGTGCAATCATCAGAACATCCCCATTTCTGACCTTATGATGGAGGGAAGGTCATTGATGAAGCAGCTGAAGATAGTTGGACCTAGGACCTGAGGAACTCCTGCAGCAATGTCCTGGGGCTGAGATGATTGGCCTCCAACAACCACTACCATCTTCCTTTGTGCTAGGTATGACTCCAGCCACTGGAGAGTTTTCCCCCTGATTCCCATTGACTTCAATTTTACTGGGGCTCCTTGTTGCCACACTCGGTCAAATGCTATCTTGATCTCAAGGGCAGTCACTCTCACCTCACCTCTGGAATTCAGCTCTTTTCTCCATGTTTGCACCAAGGCTGTAATGAGGTCTGGAGCTGAGTGGTCCTGGCGGAACCCAAACTGAGCATCGGTGAGCAGGTTATTGGTGAGTAAGTGCCGCTTGATAGCACTGTCGACGACACCTTCCATCGCTTGGCTGATGACTGAGAGTAGACTGATGGGGCGGTAATTGGCCGGATTGGAATTGTCCTGCTTTTTGTGGACAGGACATACCTGGGCAATTTTCCATATTGTCGGGTAGATGCCAGTGTTGTAGCTGTACTGGAACAGCTTGGCTAGAGGCACAGCTAGTTCTGGAGCACAAGACTTCAGCACTACAGCTGGGATGTTGTCAGGGCCCATAGCCTTTGCTGTATCCAGTGCACTCAGCCATTTCTTGATATCACGTGGAGTGAATCGAATTGGCTGAATATTGGCTTCTGTGATGGTGGGGATATCGGGAGGATGCCGAGATGGGTCATCCACTCGGCACTTCTGGCTGAAGATGGTTGCAAAAGCTTCAGCCTTGTCTATTGCACTCACGTGCTGGACTCCGCCATCATTGAGGATGGGGATGTTTGCAGAGCTTCCTCCTCCCGTTAGTTGTTAATTGTCCACCACCATTCACGACTGGATGTGGCAGGACTGCAGAGCTTTGATCTGATCCGTTGGTTGTGAAATCTCTTAGCTCTGTCTATAGCATGTTGCTTCCGATGTTTAGCATGCATGTAGTCCTGAGTTGTAGCTTCACCAAGTTGGCACCTCATTTTTAGGTACGCCTGGTGCTGCTCCTGGCATGCTCTTCTACACTCCTCATTGACCAGGGTTGATCCCCTGGCTTGTTGGTAATGGTAGAGTGAGGAATATGCCGGGCCATGAGGTTACAGATTGTGCTGGATTACAATTCTGCTGCTGCTGATGGCCCACAGCACCTCATGGATGCCCAGTTTTGTGCTGCTAGATCTGTTCTGAATCTATCTCATTTAGCACGATGGTAGTGCCACACAACACATTGGATGGTATCCTCAGTGCGAAGGTGGAACTTCGTCTCCACGAGGACTGTGCGGTGGTCACTCCTACCAATATTGTCATGGACAGATGCATTTGCGATGGTTAGATTGGTGAGGACGAGGTCAAGTCGGTTTTTCCCTTGTGTTGGTTCGCTCACCACCTGCCGCAGGCCCAGTCTGGCAGCTATGTCTTTCAGGACTCGGCCAGCTCGGTCAGTAGTGGTGCTACCGAGCCACTCTTGGTGATGGACATTGAAGTCCCCCACCCAGAGTACATTCTGTGCCCTTGCTACCCTCAGTGCTTCCTCCAAGTGGTGTTCGACATGGAGGAGGACTGATTCATCAGCTGAGGGAGGGTGGTAGGTGGTAATCAGCAGGAGGTTTCCTTGCCCAAGTTTGACCTGATGCCATGAGATTTCATGGGGTCCAGAGTCAATGTTGAGGACTCCCAGGGCCACTCCCTCCTGACTGTATATCACTGTACCACCACCTCTGGTCGGTCTGTCCTGCCGGTGGGACAGGACATACCCAGGGATGGTGATGGAAGATTCTGGGACGTTGGCTGAAAGGTATGATTCTGTGAGTATGGCTATGTCAGGCTCTTGCTTGACTAGACTGTGGGACAGCTCTCCCAATCTTGGCACAAGTCCCCCTTTGTTAGTGAGGAGGACTTTGCAGGGTCGACTGGGCTTGGTTTGCCTTTGTCGTGCCTAGTGGTCCGATTTGGGTGGGCCATCCGGTTTTATTCTTATTATGACTTTTTTTTAAGCGAGATTTTACAACTGAGTGGCTTGCTCGACCATTTCAGAGGGCATTTAAGAATCAACACATTGCTGTGGGTCTGAAGTCACATATCGGCCAGACCAGGTAAGGATGGGTTTTTACGACAATCCGGTAGTTTCATGGCCACCATTGCTGATATTAGTATTTTAATTCCAGATTTTATTTAATTAATTGAATTTAAATTCCCCAACTGCCGTGGTGGGATTTGAACTCATGACTCGCGGGGAGGTTTGCATGTGCTGTGGTTGGGTGGGGGGGGAACATTTAAACTAATTTGGCAGGGGAATAGGCACCAGGATGTAGCATTGGAAAGGAGAAACAAGGTGTACAAAGGATTGGGAAAGAAAGCACTAGAATAAGAAATGGTAAGGTATTAGGTGCGGTCAGACTAAGAGAGAGTACATGAAAGTCTAAGTTTGTTTTACAGTGCATGTGTGTAAATACACAAAGCGTGGTAAACAAGGTTGGAGAGCTGCAGGCGCAATTAGCCACATGGGAATACGATGTAGTGGCGATAACGGAGACCTGGCACAAAAAAGGGCAGGATTGGGTACTAAATATTCCTGGATACAAGGTGTTCAGGAAAGATGGGAAGGAAAGAAAGGAGGGTGGAGGTGGCAGTTTTAATTAAGGGGAATATTGCAGTGCTGAAGAGAAAGGATGTCCTGGTGGGGTCAAGGACATAATCTATTTGGTTAGAGTTAAGAAACAATAGAGGTGCCATTACACTACTGGGTGTATTCTATAGGCCACCAAGCAGTGGGAAGTATATAGAGAACCAAATTTGCAGGGAAATTAGAGAGAGATGCAAAAGCCATAGAGTAGTGATAACGGGGGACTTCAATTATCCTAATATAGACTGTGATAGTAATAATATAAGGGGCAAAGTGGGGGAGGAATTTTTGAAGTGTGTTCAGGAGAACTTTCTTGACCAGTACATTTCCAGCTCAATGAGGAAACAGCCATTGCTGGATTTGGTTCTGGTGAATGAGGCGGGCCAAGTGGAGCAAGTGTCACTGGGGGAATATTTAGGGAACAGCGATCATAATATCATAAGGTTTAGAATAGCTATGAAAAAAGACATGGACTACTCTAAAGTAAAAATTCTGAATTGGAGGAGGGCCAATTTCAGTGGGATGAGTACAGATCTGGCCCGGGTGAACTGGAATCAAAGATTGACAGGCAAAACTGTAATTGAACAATGTGTGACCTTTAAGGAGGAGATGGTTCGAATACAGACTAGGTACATTCCCACGAGGGAGAAAGGTAGGGCAACTAAAGACAGAGCTCGCTGGATGACAAAAGAGATAGACAGTAAGATGAAGCAGAAAAAAGGGGTGTATGACAGATGTCAGGTTGATAACACAAGTGAGAACTAGGCTGAATATAGAAAGTTCAGAGGGGAAGTGAAAAAGGAAATAAGAGGGGCAAAGAGAGAGAGTACGAGAATAAAATGGCAGCCAACATAAAAGGGAATCTAAAAGTCTTCTATAGGCATGTAAACAGTAAACAGGTAGTAGGAGGAGGGGTGGGACCGATGAGGGACCAAAAAGGAGATCTACTCATGGAGGAAGAGGGCATGGCCAAGGTACTAAATGAATACTTTGCATCTGTCTTTACCAAGGAAGAAGATGCTGCCAGAGTCTCAGTAAAGGAAGATGTAGCTGAGATACTGGATGGGTTAAACATTGATAAAGAGGAGGTACTAAAAAGGCTAGCTGTACTTAAAGTAGATAAGTCACCCGGTCCGGATGGGACGCATCCTAGGTTGCTGAGGGAAGTACGGGTGGATATTGCAGAAGTGCTGGCCATAATCTTCCAGACATCATTAGATACGGGGGGTGGTGCCAGATGACTGGAGAATTGCAAATGTTACACCCTTATTCAAAAAAGGTTTTAAGGATAAACCCAGCAACAACAGGCCAGTCAGTTTAACCTTGGTGGTGGGGAAAATTTTAGAAACGATAATCCGAGACAGAATTAACAGTCACTTGTACAAGTGTGGATTGATAGGGAAAGCCAGCACGGATTTGTTAAAGGCAAATCGTATTTCACTAACTTGATAGAGCTTTTTGATGAGGTAATAGAGAGGGTAGATGAGGGCAATGCAGTTGATGTGGTGTATATGGACTTTCAAAACGTGTTTGATAAAATGCCGCATAATAGGTTTGTCACCAAGATTGAAGTCCAAGGAATAAAGGGGGCAGTAGTAGCATGGATACAAAATTGGCTAAGTAACAGAAAACAGAGAGTAGTGGTGAATGGTGTTTTTCAGACTGGAGGAAGATGTACAGTGGTGTTCCCCAGGGGTCGGTACTAGAACCACTGCTTTTCTTGATGTATATTAATGACTTGGACTTGGGTGTACAGGGCACAATTTCCAAATTTGCAGATGACACAAAACTTGGAAGTGTAGTGAAGAGTGAGGAGGACAGTGATAAACTTCAAGAGGATATAGACAGGCTGGTGAAATGGGTGGACACATGGCAGATGGAATTTAACGCAGAAAAATGCGAAGCGATACATTTCAGTAGCAAGAATGAGGAGAGGGAATATAAACAAAAGGACACAATTCTAAAAGGGGTACAGGAACAGAGAGATCTGGGGTATATGTGCACAAATAGTTGAAGGTGGCAGGGCAGGTTGAGAAAGCGGTTAAAAAAGCAAACGGGATCCTGGGCTTTATAAATAGAGGCATAGAGTACAAAAGCAAGGAAGTCATGATGAACCTTTATAAAACATTGGTTCAGCCACAACTGGAGTATTGTGTCCAGTTCTGGACATCACATTTTAGGAAAGGTGTGAAGGCCTTAGAGAGGGTGCAAAAGAGATTTATTAGAATGATTCCAGGTATGAGGGACTTTAGTTACATGGATAGACTGGAGAAGCTGAGTTTGTTCTCCTTGGAACAGAGAAGGTTGAGAGGAGATTTGATAGAGGTATTCAAAATCATGAAGGGTCTAGACAATGTAAATAGAGAGCAACTGTTCCCGTTGCGGAAAGGTCAAGAACCAGAGGACATAGATTTAAGGTGATTGGCAAAAGAACCAAAGGTGACATGAGGAAAAACTTTTTTACACAGCGAGTGGTTAGGATCTAGAAATGCACTGCCTGAGGGGGTGGTGGAGGCAGATTGAATCGTGGCTTTCAAAAGGGATTTGGATAAGTACTTGAAAGGAATATATTTGCAGGGCTACGGGGATTGGGCGGGGGAGTGGGACTAGCTAAATTGCTCTTGCATAGTGCCGGCATGGACTTGATGTGCTGAACGGCCTCCTTCCACACAGTAACCCTTCTATGATTCTATGATCTGTATCCTAACTCCTTCCATTCGTCTTAGTTCCATATCCCTTAAAACCTTTGCCTAACAAAAATCTATCAACTCGGTTTTGAAATTTTCAATTGACCCCCAGCCTCAGTCTGGATCTCACCCTTTCCCCCCCCCACTTTTTTGGGGGGAGAGATCCAGACTTCCACTACCCTTTGTGTGAAGAAGTACTTCCTGACATAATCCTTGAATGGTCTAACTCTAATTTTAAGGTTATTCCCCCTTGTTCTGGACCCCCCCCCCCATCAAAGGTAACTCTATCTACCCTATCAAATCATTTAATCGTCTTAAACACCTCAATTGTATCACCACTTAATCTACTATACTCGAGGGAATACAGACTTAGTTTATGCTACCTGTCTTCATAATTTAACCTTTTCAGCCCTAGTATCATTTTGGTCAAGGACATATCTAAGTGTGATATATGGAAGCAGATTCAAACCAACAGCAAATGAACTGCTTATTAGCTACCAATTACTAGAAAGACCCTGGAATAAAATAAGGTGTGGCTAAAAAGCCTGTAGTCTTCCGTAAGTCCAACAGAAGTGCAGTGGAAAGGCTGTTAGTTAGGTTGGGACCTGGAGCATCCGGGTCCCGGACTTTCCTGGCAGTTTCTGCTGGTCTTGGTGGGAACAGAGGTCCTGCCTGCCTCTAACAAGCATGGCATCGTTAAAGGGTCCATGGCTGGGGGAGGGGACACCCAGCATGGTGGAAGAGCAATGATTCGGAACGTCAGGTGGAAATGGGCGTACCAGCCTGCCATCTGGCAGAACTGGGGCCCATTGGCATCGTGGCAGTAGGTTGATAACATTTTTTCATCATGGGGTGCAGGTGGGCAAAACTGGGGAATTATTTTTGGGGAGGGCCCATTACTAACTCCTAAGAGGGAACAGCTTTTAACCAAATTCCTAACCTTCCCCATCTAGTGAAGGCCTAAAATGCATTGCTAATGGCATGGGTGCCCAACTGTAACATTAAAATTAAGTGACCTACCCCTGACCTGCATATTTTGGTGAGGTCAGCACATGCTGGGATATTGGACTCGTGCATTATCCTAATGTGAGCTATTTGAGGCAGATGGAAGAAATTATCTCATATGTTTTATTACATGGACTTTCAAATAGATGGTCTGATACAGAGTAAGAAGTCATCTCACATACTTATTTACACACTTATTGGGAGGATACTGAGAGGTGTAGAGGAACAAAGGGACCTTTGAAAGCATGTCCACAGATCCCTGAAGGTAGCAGGACAGGTAGATAAGGTGCTTAAAAGGGCATACGGGATACTTTCCTTTATCAGCCGAGGCATAGAATATAAGAGCAGGGAGGTTATGCTAGAACTGTATAAAACTGTATAAAACAGTTTTATACAGTTAGGCCACAGCGTACAGCGTACAGTTCTGGTCACCGCAATACAGCAAAGATGTGATTGCACTAGAGAGAGTGAAAGGAGATTTACGAGGATGTTGCCAGGGCTGGAGAATTTTAGCTATGAGAAAAGATTAGATAAGCTGGGTTTGTTTTCTTTGGAACAAAGGAGGCTGAGGGGAGATTTAATTGAGATATATAAAATTATGATGGGACTAGATAGAGTGGATAGGGAGGACCTATTTCCCTTAGCAGAGGGGTTAGTGACCAGGGAGCATAGATTTAAAGTAATTGGTAGAAGGATTAGAGGGGAGCTGAGAAGAAATTTTTTCACCCAGAGGGGTGACTGCCTGAAAAGGTGGTAAAGGCAGAACCCTCAACTCATTTAAAAAGTACTTGGTATGCACTTGAAGTTCTGTAACCTACAGGGCTATGGACCAAGTGCTGGAAAGTGGGAATAAACTGGATAGCTCTTTTTCAGCCGGCATGGACACCATGGGCCGAATGGCCTCTTTCTGTGCCTTAACTTTCTATGATTCTATAACTAAGGTTGTTGTTGTTTTCATATCTTCACACTCTTCCCTTGGAGAATAGTATGAAGTGGTGAAAGGATTCACAGGCTGATTAACAGTCTGACAGGTCATGACCTGAACCCTCCTTTCATAGCCATAATCATCTTTTATACTAGCTGATAGGGTGGTTAGTCCTATAGGGCAGGAGGGTTTTATGGGCTTGCACAACCCATATGATGAGGTAGGGCCACGCGCACCCACTGAACACAAGTATCCCGCTGGATGTCAACCCAGAATTCAGAGGTGGAGCTTCACTCTCCACTGACCTGGACTGTCTAGAGCAGGATTTTGAACACTGCACCCTTTGACTCAGAGACGGGAATGCTCTCACTAAGCCAGAGGCTCGCTAACATGAAAGCTTTTTTTTGCTTGCCAAGGCATTTCAAATGAGGTTATATCAGGCAATAGTCTACCATTTAGCTCAAGGAACTTCCAACAGTTTGTGCAACAATGAGTTCAGTCATGTCACCAGCTGAACAAAGTATTCACAGTCAAATCGCAAGGCAGAAAATGCTGCTACAATGGCAAAGACACTCCTAGGAAAAGCATCCAAGTCTGACATAGAACTAAAACATACTCTTCTCAATTGGTACAATACACCAAGTGATAGCTCACTGACTCAGTGGCAGACAAACTAGAACACTCTCCCTACAGGAAACAGTTTTCATGTTAGCGAGCCTCTGGCTTAGTGAGAGCATTCCCGTCTCTGAGTCAAAGGGTGCAGTGTTCAAAACCTGCTCTAGATAGTCTAGGTCAGTGGAGAGCAAAGCTCCACCTCTGAATTCTGAAACTGGAGATATTAAGTGAGGTGCAGGAGAAGCTATACTACAGAAAAGCCAAACAGGCCAGGCTCTCCAATAAAGGTACCAAAGAGCTTCATAGGCTTATGGCTTGTGGAACACCACTACCCATCTTTTGCCAGTCTGCGTAACTACCTTTAACCTCTACTCTCTGTTTTCTGTTTTGTAGCCAGCTTGCTATCCATTCTGCTACTTGTCCCCTGACTCCACATGCTCTGACTTAGTCATGAGTCTACTATGCGGTATCTTATCAAAGGCCTTTTGAAAATCCAAATATATTACATCTACCGCATTACCCTTGTCTACTCTTTCTGTTACTTCTATAAAGAATTCAATAAGGTTGGTCAAGCATGACCTTCCCTTTTGAAATCCATTCTGACTATTCTTTATTATATTTATAGTTTCTAGATGTTTTTCTATTACATCTTTGAATAAAGATTCCATTACCTTTCCTACCACCGACATTAAGCTAATTGGTCTGTAGTTCCATCTCCCTTTTTAAATATAGGAATCACATTAGCTGTCCTCCAGTCATCTGGCACTATTCACTTTTCTAATGAATTGTTATGTATAAAATAGTGCCCCTGCTATCTCTTCCCTAACTTCTTTTAATATGCGCGTAACTGGAGACACCTGCAGAAAACAACCATTATTTGTGGAGATATGTAAGTGGAGCTACCAGCCAGTCCACAGTAATCAAACCACAGCCAGAATAACAGAGCACAACACAAAAAAGGACTGTGGTTGGTAATTAACAAAACAGTGAGGCAACACCACATCTGGAATAATTATTGGAAAGGGGTCTCATCAACACTACAAACAACAAACCTACAACTCTTAATAAGAAGGAGTGGCTTTGTATGAACTGTTAATAGTGGAACTGCTGGCCTTTATAATCAATATAGATTTTATCATTGTTGATCAATTGTTCTTGTTTAAAAGTCTAACTTTTTTTGAGGAAGGAGATGCATCAATATTGATGTATCTAAATTCAGGTATGATGTGGAGATGCCGGTGATGGACTGGGGTTAACAATTTTACAACACCAAGTTATAGTCCAACGATTTTATTTTTAATCCCACAAGCTTTCGGGGGCTTTCCCCTTCCTCAGGCAGTGTGGAAAAGACAATTTCGAATCCTTTGCATTTTAAGATCACAGAACAAAGCCTGGTGATTACTGCCCGTTGCCAAGGCAATCACAAACACACGGAACAGCCATGGGGACCAAATTCGCACCCCAATACGCCAACATTTTCATGCACAAGTTCGAGCAGGACTTCTTCACTGCACAGGACCTCCAACCAACACTATACACCAGATACATCAACGACATTTTCTTTCATTGGACCCACGGTGAGGAATCACTAAAGAAACTACACGATAACATCAACAAGTTTCATCCCACCATCAAGCTCACCATGGACTACTCCTCAGAATCAGTTTCTTTCTTGGACACATGAATCTCCATCAAAGACGGGCACCTCAGTACCTCACTCTACCGCAAGCCCACGGACAATCTCACAATGCTCCACTTTTCCAGCTTCCACCCTAACCATGTCAAAGAGGCCATCCCCTATGGACAGGCCCTGCGAATACACAGGGTCTGCTCAGACGAGGAGGAACGCGATGGACACCTACAGACGCTGAAAGACGCCCTCGTAAGAACGGGATATGATGCTCGACTCATCGATCGACAGTTCCGACGGGCCACAGCGAAAAATCGCGTAGACCTCCTCAGAAGACTAACACGGGACGCAACCAACAGAGTACCATTCGTCGTCCAGTACTTCCCCGGAGCGGAGAAACTACGCCATGTTCTCCGCAGCCTTCAACATGTCATCAATGATGACGAACACCTCGCTATGGCCATCCCCACACCTCCACTACTCGCCTTTAAACAGCCACCCAACCTCAAACAAACCATCGTTCGCAGCAAATTACCCAGCCTTCAGGAGAACAGCGTCCACGACACCACACAACCCTGCCACAGTAACCTCTGCAAGACATGCCAGATCATCGACACAGATACCACCATCACACGAGAGGACACCACCCACCAGGTGCACGGTTCATACTCCTGTGACTCGGCCAACGTTGTCTACCTCATACGTTGCAGGAAAGGATGCCCCAGAGCATGGTACATTGGCGAGACCATGCAGACACTGCGACAACGGATGAACGGACACCGCGCATCAATCGCCAAACAGGAGGGTTCTCTCCCTGTCGGGGAACACTTCAGCAGTCATGGACATTCAGCCACCGACCTTCGGGTAAGCGTACTCCAAGGCGGCCTTCGAGACACACGACAACGCAAAATCGTCGAGCAGAAATTAATAGCCAAGTTCCGCACCCATGAGGACGGCCTCAACCGGGATCTTGGGTTCATGTCACGCGACACGTTACCCCACCAGCGAACAAATGTTATCTGTTTTTAATATAACGGGTCATTGACTGTCTTCCTTATCTCTCTCTCTTTTTTTTGGGGGGTTGTATATTCAGTGGCCTTTTTAGGTGACACCTTTCTGTCTGCTCACTGTGATTGCCTTGGCAACGGGCAGTAATCACCAGGCTTTGTTCTGTGATCTTAAAATGCAAAGGATTCGAAATTGTCTTTTCCACACTGCCTGAGGAAGGGGAAAGCCCCCGAAAGCTTGTGGGATTAAAAATAAAATCGTTGGACTATAACTTGGTGTTGTAAAATTGTTTACAATAAATTCAGGTAGTTCCCAGACTGTTCCCTTCGACTTGGAGATGCCTGTATGCTCGTTAAAATAGCTAAGCAAGAAAGAGTACAGCCAAATTTCCTGTCTGCCATAATGGCAATGGGTCTTTGATGGGGTGGGACTTCCACCTACCCTTTGGTTGCCCCTGACCGGGGCTTACTTCCTGAGATCAGGGGAATTTAAATATCTCGGGTGGGTGCCAGGCCATTTACAGCACCAATTGGCCACCCACCTCAGGTGGATGGGTGGGAAATCACAACAGCACATTGCCACAGCACAAGTGGACTCACGGTCCTGGCCCAAACAAGTCTGGAAAATTTTACAAGTGCCCCAGGTTTCCAAATGCTGGTGTCCCAAAAGCAACAACAGAAGAAATTCGGGGCCCGCATGTTTGTAAGCTCAGAGATGTTTACTTTTTTATCATATTAATTTAATAGCAAATGCTACAATTGGGGTCATAAATGTCTCATTCCTAACTTTTCTCACTATTGACTACTGTGCAAGTGATTCCTTAAGACAAGGAAGTGGGAATGGGGAGATAGGCGAAGACTAAAAGGAGGAATGGTAAGAAGTAGATGGAGGAAAGTGGACAGAATGAGAGAATGGCAGGGAATGGTGAGGGAAGGGGATGAAGGATGTTGTGGGGGGAGGGGGAAGGCCTGAGAGGGAGGGATGGCAAGAGAACAGAGACACTACAGGACTGGAAGGGGGAAACGTCCAGTCCTATAGAAACTATCAAATTTTTTGCTTTTAAAGAAATAGCAAGGTGGTCACAATTCCTACTTGTCATATTTAAAGTTTGTATTGTGGAGCTACTCAAGATTTGATTGCTTTCATATCCATTAATTTCACAGGGCCTTTTAAGGGGTGGAACCTCTGCCTGCCCCAAACAAGGCCAGCGGAATAAGAGCCAGGGGCGGAGGCTCCCAGGCCTGGGATTCAGCCAGCGAATCATTGGCAGCCAGTACACTGAGTAGAAGCAGGCTTACTGGCTGTTTGTGGGACCCACCTGCGGGTCAACCCCAAAGAGGGGAAACATTTTCAGTCCCCTTATATAGGCATTCTTGCTTTCTCCGGGGGTGAACAGGGACATCAGTATTTTTCTGGGCTTAATTCAGTCTGCTGGGATTCTTGATTTCCTGACGGGAGCAGGGGGTTGCCCCAGAAGCATCCCTAGTGGCGTGTGGTGCCTGCCCGGATTATTTAAATTAAAGGACCTCCCCTTTGATCCTACAGCTTTGGCAGGTCAGCATTGAAAGTCCTGATGGTCGTATCCCAGCTGGGATGTCAACCCCGCAGGTTTCCTGCCCTGTCATTTTTGGACCATTCTTTGCATTGCACTATTGCACTTATATCACTTGTTGTTTGGATTGGATCTTCAATTTGCTCCTTTTTAAAAAAACATTAACTCTTTGCACCCTCTACTATTCAGGATAGTTTGCCTGAGACAGGCAGCAGCACCCTGTCGGATAGCATGATATTCTTTTAGGAATTCTCCTTGCCCTCAGGAATCGGAGGATGAAGAAAAGTTTTTTTTAGCCAGGAGCAGAGGCAGATTTGCTTACCCAAGGAGCCATAAGAAGCACAGTCTATACACTCAAGGGGCATAGACCATGCCAGTCTCCTGGAAATGTCAGAGCACCTGTGTCTTCACCACTTATGTTTCACCAGGAAGGCAGTAACCAAACTTTGCCATTTCATGCAGCAGGACCTTGAAACCTCTACGTCTGGTATGGCTATGCCTGTGACAGTGAATGTCACAACTGCCTTGAATTTTTAAGCCACTGGCATTATCAGAGTGCCACAGGTGACATATACCAGATCAGCCAGCATGAAGTGCATCACTGCACACAGATGAATGAGGCACTGTTTGCCAGGGTCAACACGTTCATAATTTTTCCAAAGGATGAGGAATATCAGCAGAAGGGAGCTGTTCATTTTTTCACGAGCAGGATTCCTGAGTGTGCAAGGCCTCATTAATGCCACCCATGTGGCTATATCTATGAACTGGAATGGATTCCATTCTATCAATGTACAGGTTGCATGTGACCATTGAAACTGCATCATGCAGGTTGATGCCACATACATAGATGCTGCCATGAGGCAATCATTCAACACAATTCTGTTGTCCCACCCTTGTTTCAAGGCCATTCTGCCCTAGATAGGTAGATCATGAGAGACCAGGGATCTCCTCTGGAGCCCTGGCTGATGACACCAGTGTGGAATTCCAGAACTGCAACTCAAAGGAAATGTAATAAGGCACTTGCCTATACCAGGTAACATATTGAATGCATTGTTTGACTGCTTTAAAATTCCACTGTCAGGATTTGGTCCGAGGGCTGCTACTATACAACCTTGGATAGGTATCTAAAATTATAATCGTATACTGTATTCTACACAATTTTGCTGCCTGGAGGGGAATCACATATAGCAGGAGCAGAAGTAGGGTCAGGAAGGGACTAAAGAAGATGGACACAATAAGATTGAGCCTCAGTATTTGTAAGCTCTGCCAGAGCATCAATATAGTCGGCATATCCACCAACGGTTAATGGAAAACCAATTATTTTAACATTTGAGCGATCCTGTGTAATGTTTCCTGTAATGTGTCACATTAAAATGGTATAATCTGTGTTGGGAGCTCCTGCATCTCAATCATACCATTAGCAAAGGTATCAATGAAGCAAAGACAGGATGCTTATTCACCTGGGTACAGGAGAGAGTCAGAGGAGCAGATGCCCAGAATGCACTTGCTCATCTCATACTGGCCAGATAGATAGCAGCAGGGTATAGATATTATCCAGCTACCATGTTGTCTGGGCTGCACTGCCTGACAAAGAGAGACATGAAGTTGATAAAGGGGAGAAAATCTATCTGCTTAACAAAATACTAACTCCAATAATTTGATGCTCCCCTGGTTTTTTGCACAGTGGAATTTTGCTGCCAAGGAAGTCTGAAAGAGTTGCATTATGTAGAAGACAGAGCACAGCACTGTCCACAGCTAAAGTTATCAAATATCCATTGACAATTATAGAGATTCTCACCAATTTGATACTGTTGTCCTTTTATCAGCATTTTTGTCTTCTAATTAAACAGCTCAAAAATGAATAAAACAAAATGTATAGATTTTTTCAATTGTTTTTATTAGCCTTGGATTTTCCATCTGTGTCTTTCTTTTCGGGGCGTTCTACATCCAACATGTTGCCCAGAAGGTATGTTATTTCAAAGTAAAGTTGTTGTAATCTAGAATGTGGAGGACAAAAACAAAATATCACAGATTTTAAAAAAACACTATGATTTTTGTCTTACCCTCTAGAGAGGGCACATGCTTTCTTTCACCCAGTTTCTCCCAGTAAAGATTGTCCCTGGACTAAGCACCTGTGTGGTTGAGAGGGCGGAATGGATGGCTTGCTCCCACCCTACCATCAATGACACGCTTCTCTGCCTAAAAGCATTTTAACGAGGATATACATTCTGATGATTTGTTACCCTTGAGGGGAAATACCTTGCCTCTGCCTTAGTACAGCTATGATCGAGAATTCAGCAGTTACTGCAGTCTATAGTGCCCCAATCCTTTGAATATCTTTATAATAAAGTTTCCCATGTCTGTCTACATTGAGTCTGTTGTCTGTGTTTTGAACATCAAACTTTCAGTAAAATTTTTCTTCTGCCTCATTGGTTAAGCGTTTAAATCTGTTTTTCTGCTTTCCCAATTGGTTATCTTATCCTTATATTTTACATGGAAATTACAACATGGAAACAGGCCATTCATCCTGACCAGTTCATGTTTATCTTTCATATGAGCAGCATTCCTAATCCCATGTGTCCACCCTGTTCCCATATCCCTTTTCCTTCAATCACCTATCTAACACATTGTTAAACGTTGACATGGTCTCTACTTCAATCATTATCTCTAGTAGTGTATTCCACAGCAACATAACCCTCTGCGTAAAAAGATTTATCCTGCTGTCCATTTTAAATCTCTTACATTTAATCTTATATCTATATCCCCCTCGTTCTAGTCCCCTCAATCACTGGAAACAGTCTGTTTCCATCTATTTTATCTCATCCCTTCATAATTATAAACACCTCTATCAAATGACCAATTGACCAGGTGCAGGGCAGGAGAAAATTTGCCTTAGTGTGTTCCAATTGATCTAATTTCCTCCACCACCCCCTTTTTTAAGCTCATCAAGATGAGGAGGGATGTTTGTGCAGGAGAATGGAAGACTTTCCATTTCAGGCACCCAGTATCAGCATCAAGCACTCCCAGGTAAGACATAGCACAGCCGGATGCAGGGTAAAGCTCCCTCTATTTTGACCCAACATCCTTCAGCCCCAACCTCAGCAGAGTACCACTACTGTACCTGTGTGACATTTTTCCCATTTCCTATCCTGTGATCTGTCTGAATGAGATTGGCAATTATTGCTGAATTAGGGAGAGTTTGATGCTTATAGGCTGCAGAACTGGATTAAGACTGCCCTAACACATTTCATGTAGGATGCCTACAGGTAGCAGAGGAGATTTTCATCCTATCGGAATGGGCTGAATTTTAACCTAAATGCCGGAGGTGAAAAGCTAATGTCTGATTGATTGTATCACCCAATTCCCCATATATATTCATCTGACGGGTGAACCCAATTTCAACCCTCCTGTCAAGTCCACTCATTACATAAATATTGTATCAAAATGCATTTCACACTATGTAGCAACTACTGTTGATAACTTACTATCAACTCCATTTTTTCATTGCAAAGAAACAACAGAAATAGTCACAATGCCAACATTCACAGTCCCAGTATCATGCCACTTCATCATAGTTCCTTTACGTATTTCTTTTTTTGTATTTCTTTTTATCTGTCATTCATTTTTTCTCCAAATTCCCAGTTCTTTTCAAATATTGTACTTTGTGTCTAGAAAGCACCCATCCCACTTCCCACTCAGTCAGTTCACAATCTCGTCTGCAGTTCTAGGGAAGGCAGTGAGCAGAAAGCCAGGCACTGGGGATTGGAGTACAAGGGTAAGGAAGTCTTGCTGCAATTGTACAAGGCTTTGGTGAGACTACGCCCAGAGTACTGTGCACAGTTTTGTTCTCCTTACATAAGGAAGGATATACTAGCCTTAGAGGTGGTGCAACAAAGGTTCACTAGATTGGTTCCTGGGATGAGAGGTTTGTCTTCTGAGGAGAGGTTGAGTAGAATGGGTCTATACTCTCTGGAGTTTAGAAGAATGAGAGGTGACCTCATTGAAATATATGAGATTCCGAGATGGCTTGACAGGGTAGATGCTGCTGAGAGGCAGTTTCCCCTGGCTGGGGGGCATAGCTCAGGATAAGGCGTCGGACATTTAGGACTGAGATGAGGAAGAATTTCTTCACTCAGAGGGTTGTGAATCTTTGGAATTCTCTACCCCAGAGGGCTGTGGATGCTCAGTCATTGAGTATATTCAAGAATGAGATCGATAGATTTTTGGACTCCAAGAGAATCAAGGGATATGGGGATGGGGCGGGAAAGCGGAGTTGAGGTCGAAGATCAGCCATGATCTTATTGAATGGCGGAGCAGGCTCGAGGGGCTGTATGGCCTACTCCTGCTCCTATTTCTTATATTCTTATGTCCCAAAGGGAGAGAAAACTAAAATGAACTGTGACTAACTGCAGATGACTCTCATGTGCCTCAAGTGTAGTATAGGCAAAACCCTAAGAACAGGTCACTGGATGTCTTGTCCTGAGAATGTCAATGGCACGTGCACTTACATCCTCTTACATACATTGAGCACATGAGCCTGCACCATTTTATGCATACACGGACAGCATAAACCTGCAACCTCTTACACACACATGGAGCACATGAATCTGCACAGCTTTATACATTCATGCAGCCCATGAGCCTGCACCCTCTTACATGGAGTCTCTTTTTACTCACTTGTACAAAGTATTGTCCTGTTCATCGAGGCTCGTGAGGTAAATATCTATGAATGACAGACTTGAACATAGATCATCCAACATAACGTAATCATCATGTCGCAGGGTCTGTCTGAACTTATCTACCATTTCACTGAAGCTTTCAAATTGGCTGGTTTTCTAGAATATAGGGCACAAATCCAGTTAATGCTCTTTTTCCCTCTATTTTGAGTAGTTTAACTTTTTTCTCTTTTTTTTTTCTGGGTCTCCACAGCCATAATTTATTGCAATTGAGAGAGACTCTCTCACTGCCACTTTTGATCTAACTGCAAAGAAGTGTACAAGTGGAAATCAGGGTGACATGCCTGACAACGTTCCCTTTTGTTCTTTAGGGAAGTGCTCAGCCTTCATTCAGCAGGAGCAACACATCCGTAGAATGCTGTGCCTGTCCAGGATCAGGAATGCCTAAATTTCCTGCCCCGGACACTTAATATGACCTGGGGGCACCCCCAGTGCAGATCCAGCCCCTGGCTGGGCCTAGCGCCAGAAAGCAAGGCAGAAAACAAATAGGCAGAGGCCTGCGGCTACATTCCTGGCCATCGATCTTAGGGCTTCTGCTTATTGGCAGCACCCAGTTGGTCCCAAGGCCTTAAGATCCAATGGGGTAAGTTGGAAATGTATTCCAACTTGTTTTTCTTGGCTTGCAGATGAGCCCCCTCAGACCTTTTGGTTTGAGTCGCGTTTCCTGTACAAGCCCAATGCCAGCTTCATAAGCTGACCCATTTTGCAAGTGCAGGCCCTGCTTTGTCCACCCAAAGAAAGCTCTAGAATTCACAGGGCAACATAAATGGGCAGAGACCTGGTACAACAGGTCTTCCCCTATTTCCCTGTCCTTTGTTCCCTGGAGACAAAGATCCCAGAAAATCAGTCCCATAGTGCCTTTAATGTAGAAAACATCTCAAGGTGTTTTATAGAGAGGAAAAGGAAGAAATAAAAAGATAAAGGGGACAAAGGAAGAGATGCCAAGCCATGTTAGGAGAATTAGGAAAGACGCCCAAAAGTTTGGTGGAAATGAGTGTTGAGATGGCTTTTAAAGGTGGTGTCAGAAATGGAGATACAGGGGGGTTTAGGGATGGAGTTCCGGGACGAAGGCTGAGGTAGCTGAAGACTGTCACCAACGATGTAGCAAAGCAAGAGGAATGCACAAAAATAAAGGATGCAGGAGAGATATAAGACTGTAGGAGGTTGAAGAGATAGAGTGGGGCAAGGTTATGAAGGGATTTGAGGACAATGATTTTAAATTTAATGTTTTGGGGACATGGAGCAAGTCTCGGGGGCGGGGAGTGGGTGGTCGAGGACCTCGGGGGAGACGCTTGCCTTGGGGAGGGATCGTGGCTTCAGGGGGCGTGTGATCAGTGGCCGGGGTGGGTAGCATAAGCCGGCAGCAGCCCGTGGGATCGGGGCATGGGTTGGGAATCTCTGGGCTGGGGAGAGGAGGGAGATCAGGGATGGGGGTCTGAAGTTCGGGGCCAGGGAGGGGAGGGAGATCGAGGACTGGGGAGCCGTGGGGGAAGGGAGATCGGGGACGGGAGCCTGGAGGTTGGGGCTGGGAAACCTGCAGGTCGGGGCTGGGAAGCCTGCAGGTCGGGCTGGGTGGGAGGAAGATCGAGGAGCCTGGAGGTCGAGGCCAGAGAGGAGGGAGGTCGGGAGTCGAGGCTGGGGTGCCTGGAGATTGGGGAAGCATTCTTGCTCCTCCCGGCTCCACATTCAGGTAAGTAACTTACTGTTTTCGTTGCAGGCATTCTGTAGGGTTGGTTTCCCTAACTCCAGCCAGTGATAACACTGGCTGCCTCAAGGCAAACCAATCTTGCAGCAAGACCTCAAGCAGGCATTAGGCCCCTTATTCGCATATGCAAAGTGACAAATGCCACTTTCAGGCACAGGTAAAGGACGCCTCTTGTTGTATTTACCGAATATGGCCGGGGGAGAGGAGGGGGGGGATCTTCCAGTTGGAACAATGCGCGAGCTTGCAGCCCAATTTCTAGGCCCACGACTCAGACAATAAAGTATCAGGGAATATATTTAACATTAAATAGATAAATGATCAATATTCAGTACAAATAGTATAGATTACTATTTAAGTGTTTTCAATATTTCAAAAACAACAAAGATGCTTCTTTTGAACTATCTCTCAGTATAACATTGACCCTTGAAAAGGGTTATTCACTTCTGATGTGGTGAAACACTACAACAGAGTCAGAATGGCCAGTCACTCTGCTGACTAGAAACTAACTAATTGGGCTCAAGCAGCTCCAGATAAACCCACAATTAGAAGCTCTGGCCACAGACCTGTCCATCAAAGAGGTTACAAAGAATCACTGAATTTCATTCTCACAGTCAACCCAAATCTTTACCCTGGACACAACTGCATTCAATCGGCCTTAGCATATTAAGCTCCTCTTTATGACAGAAATCAAAATTCAAATGCACTTTAATTGCCTTCAACCTGCCAGACCACGGAGGGAATTTTAACCCACCCCACCAGGTGGGAAGGCCTTTAAAATGAAGCGCTTAGCCTTATTGCCTGATCCCACTGGAATCACGCTCTCCACCATTTTAACTGCTTACCGCAGTTAGATGGTTGAGGTGCCTGCCAGAAACAGGCAGGAGCCTGATAAATCCATGCAAATCACAAGCCCATTAGGTTAATAGGACCCTAATTGCATTTTAACCCAAACCTGAGAGGGGAAGCAACTATGGCTTTCCCACCAGGTGAAGACAGGTCGGCAGCTGTCAGGAAGACGGCATGGTCCTCCAAAGTGAGTGGAAATCTTTCCTTTGTGGGGCAAGGATGAGTAGGACCAGGTCTTCACAAGGAAAGTCTCACCTCCCCTTACCCGGATAGCCCTCCCCCCACTCCTCCACCTTCCCTCCCACAATACTCTCTCAAGACTTTCTCCCTGCAACTCGCTTGCCAGCGAGCCTTCCTTAGATACTGGCTGGTGGCTTCTGGCCACCTTTACCTCCACATCCGCCTGCCAGTCAACTTTCCACCCGTTTTGAGCAGACTGCTGACTGACGGCATGCAGATAACGCCTGGGAGCTAAAATACCTCAGGCCTCAATCTTAGGCCTATGAGTACATATTGCACTCACTCTGGATCCGCCTGCCTGAAACCCACTGGGGGCTAAAAATCAACCTCCATATTGTTCATTCTTGTAACTTGCAGCAAAAAAAGTTGAACAATGCTTCATTTTTGTCATAGGGAGTTTGAGAACTAATCAGTGAAAGAGCTGGGGAAGATCTTTTCCCAGAGATGGATGGTGAGAGCAGTGGGGTCAGGGAAATCAGAAACGTGGGTGGAATTGGAATCTAGAAAGTGGTTAGAGATGAACTTTTCAGTGATTGAGAACTTAGGAGTAAAGAGGCCATGAGAGATGGTGAGGTCCAGAAGCAGTGTTTATGTGGAGTGAGATTGATGAGCATTTGCCAGCCCACCTCATGGTCCAACTCCTATCCCCCCTCATTGCTCAGTCAGCACCCCAGGTTTTTATCTCTTACCCTCTTCCCTTAGCTCTTTATTTCCCATTTCCTAGCCCCACTTTTCACTCTCTTTTGTGTATTCGGAGGGCAAAGAAGTCTGAGAAGAGAGGTGTAAGGAGTCGCACAACACCAGGTTATAGTCCAACAGCTTTATTTGAAATCACAAGCTTTCGGAGCTTTGCTCCTTCCTCCTCCTTCACCTGACGAAGGAGCAAAGCTCCGAAAGCTTGTGATTTCAAATAAAGCTGTTGGACTATAATCTGGTGTTGTGCGACTCCTTATATTTGTCCACCCCAGCCCATCGGCAGGACAGACCCACCAGAGGTGGCGGTACAGTGATATACAGTCAGGAGGGAGTGGCCCTGGGAGTCCTCAACATTGACTCTGGATCCCATGAAATCTCATGGCATCAGGTCAAACATGGGCAAGGAAACCTCCTGCTGATTACCACCTACCGTCCTCCCTCAGCTGATGAATCAGTCCTCCTCCATGTTGAACACCACTTGGAGGAAGCACTGAGGGTAGCAAGGGCACAAAATGTACTCTGGGTGGGGGACTTCAATGTCCATCACCAAGAGTGGCTCGGTAGCACCACTACTGACCGAGCTGGCCGAGTCCTGAAGGACATAGCTGCTAGACTGGGCCTGCAGCAGGTGGTGAGCGAACCAACACGAGGGAAAAACTTACTTGACCTCGTCCTCACCAATCTACCTGTCGCAAATGCATCTGTCCATGACAGTATTGGTAGGAGTGACCACCGCACAGTCCTCGTGGAGATGAAATCCCGTCTTCGCACTGAGGACACCATCCAATGTGTTGTGTGGCACTACCACCGTGCTAAATGGGATAGATTCAGAACAGATCTAGCAGCTCAAAACTGGGCATCCATGAGGCGCTGTGGGCCATCAGCAGCAGCAGAATTGTATTCCAGCACAATCTGTAACCTCATGGCCCGGCATATTCCTCACTCTACCATTACCAACAAGCCAGGGGATCAACCCTGGTTCAATGAGGAGTGTAGAAGAGCATGCCAGGAGCAGCACCAGGCGTACCTAAAAATGAGGTGCCAACCTGGTGAAGCTACAACTCAGGACTACATGCATGCTAAACAGCGGAAGCAACATGCTATAGACAGAGCTAAGCGATTCCACAACCAACGGATCAGATCAAAGCTCTGCAGTCCTGCCACATCCAGTCGTGAATGGTGGTGGACAATTAAACAACTAACGGGAGGAGGAGGCTCTGCAAACATCCCCATTCTCAATGATGGCGGAGTCCAGCACGTGAGTGCAAAAGACAAGGCTGAAGCGTTTGCAACCATCTTCAGCCAGAAGTGCCGAGTGGATAATCCATCTCAGCCTCCTCCCGATATCCCCACCATCACGGAAGCCAGTCTTCGGCCAATTCGATTCACTCCACATGATATCAAGAAACGGCTGAGTGCACTGGATACAGCAAAGGCTATGGGCCCCGACAACATCCCAGCTGTAGTGCTGAAGACTTGTGCTCCAGAACTAGCTGCGCCTCTAGCCAAGCTGTTCCAGTACAGCTACAACACTGGCATCCACCCGACAATGTGAAAAATTGCCCAGGTATGTCCTGTCCACAAAAAGCAGGACAAATCCAATCCAGCCAATTACCGCCCCATCAGTCTACTCTCAATCATCAGCAAAGTGATGGAAGGTGTCGTCGACAGTGCTATCAAGCGGCACTTACTCACCAATAACCTGCTCACCGATGCTCAGTTTGGGTTCCGCCAGGACCACTCGGCTCCAGACCTCATTACAGCCTTGGTCCAAACATGGACAAAAGAGCTGAATTCCAGAGGTGAGGTGAGAGTGACTGCCCTTGACATCAAGGCAGCATTTGACCGAGTGTGGCACCAAGGAGCCCTAGTAAAATTGAAGTCAATGGTAATCAGGGGGAAAACTCTCCAGTGGCTGGAGTCATACCTAGCACAAAGGAAGATGGTAGTGGTTGTTGGAGGCCAATCATCTCAGCCCCAGGGCATTGCTGCAGGAGTTCCTCAGGGCAGTGTCCTAGGCCCAACCATCTTCAGCTGCTTCATCAATGACCTTCCCTCCATCATAAGGTCAGAAATGGGGATGTTCGCTGATGACTGCACAGTGTTCAGTTCCATTCGCAACCCCTCAGATAATGAAGCAGTCCGAGCCTGCATGCAGCAAGACCTGGACAACATCCAGGCTTGGGCTCATAAGTGGCAAGTAACATTCGCGCCAGATAAGTGCCAGGCAATGACCATCTCCAACAAGAGAGAGTCTAACCACCTCCCCTTGACATTCAACGGCATTACCATCGCCGAATCCCCCACCATCAACATCCTGGGGGTCACCATTGACCAGCCATATAAATACCGTGGCTACGAGAGCAGGTCAGAGGCTGGGTATTCTGCGGCGAGTGACTCACCTCCTGACTCCCCAAAGCCTTTCCACCATCTATAAGGCACAAGTCAGGAGTGTGATGGAATACTCTCCACTTGCCTGGATGAGTGCAGCTCCAACAACACTCAAGAAGCTAGACACCATCCAAGATAAAGCAGCCCGCTTGATTGGCACCCCATCCACCACCCTAAACATTCACTCCCTTCACCACCGGCGCACTGTGGCTGCAGTGTGCACCATCCACAGGATGCACTGCAGCAACTCGCCAAGGCTTCTTCGACAGCACCTCCCAAACCCGCGACCTCTACCACCTAGAAGGACAAGGGCAGCAGGCGCATGGGAACAACACCACCTGCACGTTCCCCTCCAAGTCACACACCATCCCGACTTGGAAATATATCGCCGTTCCTTCATTGTCGCTGGGTCAAAATCCTGGAACTCCCTTCCTAACAGCACTGTGGGAGAACCGTCACCACACGGACTGCAGCGGTTCAAGAAGGCGGCTCACCACCACCTTCTCGAGGGCAATTAGGGATGGGCAATAAATGCCGGCCTTGCCAGCGACGCCCACATCCCGTGAACGAATTTTTTTTAAAAATCACCGGCATCTCCACATCATGAGAAGAGAGGGTTAGGGCCTATTGGGAACTCAATGTCTGGAGAATTCCTAGCACTCCATAACAGCACATTTCTACAGATCACAAGAATTGAATGGGATGCAAGCCTCCCTTGGGTTGTAATTTGTCTATCCTCATACCAAAGTTTCCAAGAAAGATAGGATCAAGGTGTGGGAGGGCAGGATCCTCCAACAACTGAATTTCTACCTTTTTGTGGGCTAAGTTAAATTACTGAAGTACTGGGTAATTCACTTATAAGAGAGGGACACACACACATGGGGCTCAATTTATAGGGAAATTGCGGGTATGTTGGGGGTGGGGGGGCTCCAAAAATCGCGGAAATCCCAGTTGGGTTCGGAAGCCGGCTCCAACCCGCCGACTTCAGAGTTTCCCAGGGACCCACCGGAAGTCCCGCAAGCAATTAAAGCCGGCGGGATAACAGTTAAAGAGCCAAATGTACCTCATTGAAGTACTTAAGGCATTTTACCTGTGACAAATTAAGTGATTGTAATGATTTTCAACATACCTGGGTGGCTTGCCCACCGCTTCTGATTCATGCCTGGCGAAACCAGGTGTGAAGGGCCGGATCAGGGAAAAAGAAAATTACATAAAAAACCATAGAAGGAAGTTAAAACACAAAATCAACCTACCTTTCCACCCTGCTCCAATGTCTCCCTCTCCATTCTCCCCTTCTTTACCCCCCCCCCATGTCCTCCCGATGTCCCCCTCTCCCCCCGATCTTTCCCTCTCCCCCCTCCGATCTTTCCCCTCCCCCACCTCCGATCTTTCCCCTCTCCCACCTCCGATCTTTCCCCTCTCCCACCTCCGATCTTTCTCCTCTCCCACCTCCGATCTTTCCCCTCTCCCACCTCCGATCTTTCCCCTCTCCCACCTCCGATCTTTCCCCTCCCCCCTGATCTTCCCCTCTCCCCACACCACCCCCACCCCGATCTTCCGTTCCAGCCCCAGATGACGTCTCACTCTCTTTCTTTCTCTCTCCCCCTCCTCACATTGCAGCTCCTGACGGCAGCCAGCCCGTCAATCAGACTGGCTGCTGGGTGCGAAAACCCGGAGAGGACGTTAATCATCAGCAATCAACATGCGATTGCGTCGGAAACGGTAAGTTTTGTTTGTGAGGGTTTGCCATGCGCACCTTCACCCCCCCCCCCAACCCGCTGCCAACCTGCTACCATTGCAAAATCGACCCCATAGTGTGGGCAAGCTCACAGTGGTAGTGACACCCATCATTGGAGCACCAGCGCGAGGGGAGCAGTTCTACTTATTAGGGATAGAGTTAGGCCCAGCTTCATCCAAGGTTCCCAACATTTTCTACAGAACAACTGCAGGGGGAAAACATCCATTTTAGCAGAGTAATTTGTGAATATAAATGAATGCAGGGAGTTCTAGTTTAAGCACCGGCCTACTAGCATTAAGGGATATCCTCGTGTACATCTGATCATCTGTGAAACCAGTCTACTGTTTCCAAATTTTAGAAACGATACAGACTCACGGGGCAAATACCTCCTGATGTGGTGCTGATCCATACAGAGCAGAGGGTCCCAGGCTAAGTCCCAAGTCTGTGTTAGTTCACTAATCTCAGCCAGAATGGCAGTAGGAGTGAAGATGCTACAGTTGGCCTCAGTATCCTCAGGTCAGGAAAAGGAAAACATAATGCATAGTCCCCGCTCCTCATTGCTTTCTAATGACCTACGCTGGAAAGGGTTCATGTGTATATCGATGAAGATAGGACCGAGCTTGGCTGTAACACTCTGCTCACACACAAAAAAATGGCCAGTTGGAAGGTGGCTAGTGCCTGTGGAACTGCACCTCCACATTTGTCACCACAAGGTGAGAAAAGAAGACAACTGAAGGGAAGAAAATTGGTACCAAAACGTCACAGAACAAGAAAACCTAAAATACGCAGTGCAACCAACATACTTGGCATATGAGCCCAAAATCCAATTTCCTGCAATGTATGGTATTGTGATGACATAATTGTACGTGACTTTATTGTATGAATGTTAAACTGTACATGCATAAGTTAATTCAAACATTCATTCCACAAAACATTCAGAAGTAATGAATCCAAATTTGGGAATTGGCAGCCACATGATTTATGTGGCTGAGTGTCTCAGTGGAATCAGAATGAATTCAATACCTGTTTCTCCATTAACACTGCGATATGAGTTTGCTGCCTGTGTAATATAGCTTGTTTCTTTTGGATCAACATAGCTTCTCGTTCAGCTTGGACCCCTTTATTAAATTCTTTTGTTGATTCCTAGGAATAATAATATAATTTATTTTGGCAGTTTTACTGAACAAGCACTTAATAGCGTATGGTAAAAGGAGCACAAACCTACCCGTATATTTATAATGACGACTCCAATGAAGAGGTTGAAGAAGAGGAAGCATCCAAGCAAAATGAATCCAATCATGAAAAGTCGGCTTGACCTGAATCCATGGTCATCTGTTTCAGCCTGAAGATCTGTCCAGCCATCCAGCTACAAGATTGAAGGAATCAGTTAAACCATCCTATATGAAATAACTTTTCAATAAAATGATAGTTTTCTCCAGACACAAAATTCTTATCTTTTGCAACCAAAACAACTTTGCACTGTTTTCCAAATGACCTGAAATCTTGAGATATTTTTCCTCTTTGTATAATGTTATAGAAAAAATCTTTTACTAATCTGTGATTATAAAATTGTGGGCCCCAAAAATCTGCAGTGAATGCATTTTCATGCAAATACTGAAATGTGCATGCTAAGGACCTTCCCCTGACCCCAAAGTTCATACGGTCAGTGGGAGAATCCTGTTTGAACGGCAGTAGCAGGTGCCTGTGCCACTCGTGGGGGCATATCTGGGGTGCCAGCCATAAAAACTAGGCTGAAAAGCAATCAGGCTAAGGTGATCAGGGCAGATGTTGGGGTCCCCTCCAGGAACATGTAGCTGTTCTCCACTGGACCCTTGGTAAGGGGACCATTGTACAAATTTATTTTTTGAAAACATGTTTTTCTTCAGGGGTCCAGAACTCAAACCCGACCCAAATTGGCCCAGTTGTTCGGTAGGCATGGCTGGCCTGACCAGGTGCCATTAAGACCCTGGGGCACATGGGAACTCCTGAAGTAGGGAGTCCCTACCCATGGCCCCCTAATGGTGATGGCTATTTTTGGGGAGAACAGAGGGTCTGTCCCCAACAGGCCAGCCCGAGACTTCATTTGAAGGCCGGGACATGGCATATCCGATTCCCAATCTAGTTACCAGCCGTTCTGGTGGAATCCTGCCAAATTAACATCAGGAGTACGCTGGAGCAGCCACAGATTTTCAGAGCCATAGGCCTAGAAAGTCGATCGCGCCCGAAAATGGGCTCACAGGAGGCAGTGTACGAGGGCCCTCATTAAATTGGTGCTAGTAGCTCCTTATCATGAGCCAGGTGTGCAGCCAGTGCTACCTGTGCCAGTCATTGGCTGCACGCCTGTTTTTTTTTGGGGGGGGGTGGTGGGAATTGGGGCTTGATTGACACCGCTTAAAGGCATCTCTTAATGGGGAGGTGCACTTTGGCTACAGGCAGCAAGGAAACTTCGCCCTCTGGCTACAGACAGCAAGGAATCTGCAAAAATCCCAAGAATTTGCATTTTCATGTAAATACTGAAATGTGTATGCCAGTGGGAAATGTTTAAAGAAACATTTAACATGATACAGAATCGGTTTATACCCGAGGGGCAAGAACTCTACTTGCCAAAAAAAACAGCCATGGTTAACTAAAGAGGTAAGGGACAGTATAAGACATAAGGAAAGGGCATACAAAAAGGCAAAACATGGCACAGATCCTGGCGAATGGGAAAGATACAAAGATCAACAAAAGGTCACAAAACAGATAGTAAGAGCTACAAAAAGAGAGTATGAAAAGAAACTTGCAAGGGATATCAAAACCAATACGAAGAACTTTTATAGTTATATTAGGAAAAAAAGGGTGGTCAGGAGCAGTGTTGGCCCCTTAAAAACTGAAAGTGGGAATATTGTCATTGACAATGGGGAAATAGTGGACATGTTGAATAATTACTTTGCGTCAGTATTTACAGTAGAAAAAGAGAATAGCATGCCGGAAATCTCAAGAAAACTAATATTGAATCGGGGACAGGGACTCAATAAAATTAACATAAGTAAAAGAGCAGAAATGAAGAAAATAAGAGTGACAAATCCCCAGGACCAGAGGGTTTCCATCCCAGGGTTTTAAAGGAAGTAGGTGAGCACATTGCAGATGCCCTAACTATAATCTTTCAAAGTTCTCTAGATTCAGGAACTGTGCCTCTAGATTGGAAAATTGCACATGTCACTCCGCTTTTTAAGAAAGGAGAGAGAGGGAAACGAAGAAATTATAGACCAGTTAGCCTAACATCTGTTGTGGGGATAACGCTGGAGTCTATAATTAAGGATAGGGTGACTGAACACCTCGAGAATTTTCAGTTAATCAGAGAGAGCCAGCATGGATTTGTGAAAGGTAGGTCGTGCCTGACAAACTTGATTGAATTTTTTGAAGAGGTGACTAAAGTGGTGGACAGGGATGTCAATGGATGTTCTTTATATGGACTTCCAGAAGGCATTTGATAAAGTCCCACATAAGAGACTGTTAGCTAAGATAGAAGCCCGTGGAATCAAGGGAAAAGTACAGACTCGCTTAGGAAGTTGGCTGAGCGAAAGGCGACAGAGAGTAGGGATAATGGGTAAGTATTCACATTGGCAGGATGTGACCAGTGGAGTCCCACAGGGATCTGTCTTGGGGCCTCAATTATTCACAATATTCATTAACAACTTAGATGAAGGCACAGAAAGTCTCATATCTAAGTTTGCCAATGACACAAAGATTGGTGGCATTGTAAGCAGTGTAGATGAAAACATAAAATTACAAAGGGATATTGATAGATTAGGTGAACGGGCAAAACTGTGGCAAATGGAATTCAATGTAGGCAAATGTGAGGTCATCCACTTTGGATCAAAAAAGGATAGAACAGGGAACTTTCTAAATGGTAAAAAGTTAAAATCAGTGGATGTCCAAAGGGACTTAGGGGTTCAGGTACATAGATCATTGAAGTGTCATGAACAGGTGCAGAAAATAATCAAGAAGGCTAATGGAATGCTGGCCTTTATATCTAGAGGACTAGAGTACAAGGCGGTAGAAGTTATGCTACAGCTATACAAAACCCTGGTTAGGCCGCACCTGGAGTACTGTGAGCAGTTCTGGGCACCGCACCTTCGGAAGGACATATTGGCCTTGGAGGGAGTGCAGCATAGGTTTACTAGAATGATACCCGGACTTCAAGGGTTAAATTACGAGGAGAGATTACACAAATTGGGGTTGTATTCTCTAGAGTTTCGAAGGTTAAGGGGTGATCTGATCGAAGTCTATAAGATATTAAGGGGAACAGATATGGTGGATAGAGAGAAACTATTTCCGTTGGTTGGGGATTTTAGGAGTAGGGGGCACAGTCTGAAAATTAGAGCCAGACCTTTCAGGAGTGAGATTAGAAAACACTTCTACACACAAAGGGTGGTAGAAGTTTGGAACTCTCTTCCGCAAACGGCAATTGATACTAGCTCAATTGCTAAATTTAAATGTGAGATTGATAGCTTTTTGGCAACCAAAGGTATTAAGGGATATGGGCCAAAGGCAGGTATATGGAGTTAGATCACAGATCAGCCATGATCTTATCAAATGGCCTACTCCTGTTCCTATATTCCTATAAGCAATACTAGTTAAAATAACTCTCACCTTTAATACGCATTAGCAGGCATAGAGGAAAGCTGCTGAGAATTTTGATATAGAAAAATTTGGGCAGAATCTGAGGACAGCTGCAGAATACCTCCTACCCATCCTACTTCAGGGCCCCCCAATCATATCGTAAAATTAATATGTCATTTCACAATCTGCAAACAAAACCCTCAGGCTTCCACTGTTGCTTAGTGGGTGGTATGATACCGAGCCAAAAATACCAGGAAAATACCAGGTTTAGTTGTTGGTCTGTTAAGTTCAGGGTGTTACAATCAGTTTGCCTGAGGAATAAATGCTTGGGGAAAACAAAATCGGTCAGGACTTCCACTCTGACCCCTTTTCAGTGATTCCTGATGAAACAGAAGGGCAATTTCCTCTGCTATATTTGCTTATTTCCTGGCGCAAAGCAGAGCAGAAAGGGCCAGAGACCCATTACGCTTGGTTCCTGCCCCCTTTGTAATGTCCAGAGATTTCCTGAGGATCCCTGAGATGGAGGAGGGGAATTGGAACAGTTGTGCCAAAATCAGGTGTAAGCAGGGTAATTCTATGCAAGCGAGGTAGGAGAGTTCTAAGGGGCTATGGAGGACCCCAAAAAAGTAAGTGCCTCTTTTATTTCAGGACTAGAGGCCTATTGGTTGTGGCATTTGGACAGCTGCCAGAATGCCTCAAAGCTGATGGTTGCTACCTCTCAGGCCTACAGCAGAGATTAGATTTCCATCCTTATTTTCAGGTACAAGGGCCTTCCTAGGGGGTACATCAAAGAAAGAAAGAAAGAACTTGCATTTATGTAGCACCTTTCATGACCTCAGCACATCCCAAGGTGCTTCACAGCCAATGAAATACTTTTTGAAGTGTAGCCACTATTGTAATTTGCAGACAGCAGGGTCCCACAATCAGATAAATAACCAGATTGTCTATTTTAGTGAGGTTATTTGAGAGATAAATGTTGACCAGGACACTGGGAGAACTTCCCTGCTCTTCTTCAAATAGTACCATGGGATCTTTTACGTCCACCCGAGAGGGGCCCCAGTTTAACATCTCAGCACCTCCGACGGTCCAGCACTCCTTCAGTACTGCACTGGAGTATCAGCCTAGTTTATGTGGTCAAGTCTCTGGAGTGGGACTTGAACCCACAATCTTCTGACTCAGAGGCGAGAATGCTACCAACTGAGCCACCTTAAATCCAAAATAATAAATTACACCTGAAATCCAAAACAATTAATCCGACTTTTTAAAATTTCAATTATTAGGATTTATGAGCTTCGAGAGAAGTAATCATTAATTTGACTGTGCTCTTTCGACCAACCACAGCTGTGTTATGGAATGATGGTAATGTTTTATTACCGTTACTAAACTGAAGAGTGTGAAGAACGCAGCTCTAAGACTACCCCAGTTTTTGAAGTCACCGTTTTCTGGGCTTCCATAGAAATAATATCCGATTAGTGCGAAAACAGTCATCAGCAAGAAGAGGAGGAATAGGACGAAGAAAACACTCTTCAATGTCCTCACCAAGGCACCAGACAAGACCTATGGAACGGGGGAAAAAAAACAGGAAATCGTTTCAAAAAGGACTGGGAATAATCTTGAAGAATAAGCATGTCATTAATTTTGATTTACATCAAAAAATGCTTGATTTCATCATTCGTCTATCTGCTCAAACAACTAAATGCTATCTCATGTTCTTCACAATGCATCCAATGCAATTTACCTGCAAGCCACGGATAAACGAGATTGCCCTGAGTGTTCTGAGGGGCCGCATTGCTTGAATCCAGGGTATAGTGCGCTTCTGTTTGAGAGTGAGGAAGCGCTGGATATAGCATAGGATCAGCACTGAAAAATCGAACACATTGAAACCAGTCTTCCAATATTTGATCGGTTCAACATAAAACCTCAACAAGAACTCCATCGTGTAAATTGCCATGAACAGCTGTTCAACCACCTAACCGAATGAAAATAAATGAACTGGGATTAAAGTTAATGAAAAAGTTCTACCTGGAGGGATCTACATTCTCACTCTCTCCCCACCCCACCATCTGATACCTGGGCCCACCTGCCACAAACACGCTCATGTGTGGCTGCACCCTTCCCTCTGCTTTTTGCAGCTACTTAGGGATTCAGCAGAAAGATAGTTTGATTTTGAAATGTGCTATTTCTGATGTGGACCAAAGTCAACACTGCCAGACTGTTGATATTTAGAAATGACCACAATAGTACAGGTTACATTTAAGTGAATAATATGTCCAAAATAGGTAAGAAATGTATTATACCTAGAACAAATGAAATTCGTCACCAACAGTCATACATTAGAAGGGTCAAGTAATACGTTCATCTGAATGATGGTTTTATTGCCACAAGGTTTTACTTCTGACCCGCCCAGTTAAAATTATGTCGGGGTCTTAATTATGTCATAGGACCCATATTTGTATTTAATAATGAGGCACCCACCTGTTTCCGGCGGGTGCATTTGGCATCAGAGTCAGTCCCCGAGTTAAAATAGAGGTGAGTGGTAGTCAGGCAGGAACGAGACAGTAAGTTTATTTTCACTATCTTGACCAGTCACCTGCCTTGTTTCCGCCGGGCGGGCTGGATTAAAGTCAGAAAATGTGGATAAAACAACAAAGTGGAAAGAGCAGTGTAGCAACACAATGTGTTGGAGAGCTGCTGCACTACTCCTTAGCATACATGACAGATATCCATGTTTCACATGTACAGTTTCAGGGCGGTGTCCACTTGACTATGTTTGCGGATGAAAGTCAACACTGCACCTGGCCCTTCCCTGCCGCTGGAGTTCAATGACACTGTATGCAGTAGATGTAAATTCTCCCAAGATCAATCATTTCTGCACACAGCATGCAATTGCATTGAGAGCCTTGCAACAGAGGCAACATGAAGTAGTAGCCAGGAGCAGTGCTGGGAGCGGCTGTTGGAATAAGAGAGCAGTGTGAACTGGGTGGAAGGCCAGAAGGAGAGTGTTAGCATGAACTCATGGGTGAGAGGGAGAATAGTGCCAGCTAGAACTGAAGGGAGAGGAAACAGAGCCAGCTTGAGGATGAGGAAATCATCAGCTAGAACTGGTGAAGAGGGGGAAAGAGTGCCAGCGAGAACAGGGAGAAGAAAGGAAAGAGTGCCAGCTTCAACTGGGGAGTCTGAGGCGAAAAGCTGGGAAGAGAAGAACACCACCTCTACCTGGGTCAGGGGCAAGAGTATCAGAATAGTACATGAATTGACATAGTGGCTTTAACTGTAGGAAAACTTCCGAAGCTACTTCATAGGAGTGTAATCAGTCAAAAAATTGACACCGAGCCAAAGAGGGTGATACTAGGATGAGTGACTAAAAGGTTGGTAAAAAGATAGGTTTTAAGGAGGGTCTTAAAGAAGGAGAGGTGGAGTGGTGGAGATGTTTAGGATGGGAATTCCAGAGCTTAGGGCCTATATGGCTGAAGGCATGGCCATCAATGGTGGGCCGAAGTGAGTGGGGAATGCACAAGAAGCTAGAATTGGAGGAACACACAGTTCCTGGAGGGTTGTAGGAGGAAGTTATAGAGAAAGGGAGGGGCGAAGCCAGGGAGAGATTTGAACATGAGGATGAGAATTTTAAAATCAAGACATTGGTGGACTGGGAGCCAATGTAGGTCAGCGAGTGCAGGGGTGATGGGTGATCAGAACTTGGTGCAGGTTAGGATATGGGCAGTAAAAGTTTGGATGAGTTCAAGTTTATGGAGTGTGGAAGATGGGAGTCTGGCCAGGAAAGTTGGAATAGTAGAGTCTGGAGGTAACAAAAGCGTGAATGAGGGTTTCAGCAGTAGATATGCTGAGGTAGGGAAGGAGATGAGTGATGCCACCGAGGTGAAAGTAGGCGGTCTTTATGATGGAGAGGATATGGGGTCAGAAGCTCAGTTCAGGGTCAAATAGATTGACTGGGGTTGTGAATATCTGGTTCAGCCTGAGACAGTGGCCAGAGACCGGGGTGGAATCGGTGATGAGGGAAAGGAGTTTGTTGCAGGAGCCGACGACAGTGGTTTCAGTCTTCCCAATGTTTAATTTAGGAAACTGCAGCTCATTCAGAACTGGACGCCGGACAAGCAGGCTAACAACTCAGCAGAGTGGAGGGATCGAGAGAGGTGATGGTGAGGTAAAGCTGGGTGTCGTCAGTTTACATGTGGAACCTGACGTCATGTCTTCGGTGATATCGCCAAGGGGCACCATATATATGAGAAACAGGAGGGGTCAAGGATCAATCCTTGGGGGGCTCCAAAGGTAACACGCGGGGGCGGTAAGAGCAGCCATTGCAGGAGATACCAGCTTGAATTGATGGCTGAGAGGAAGTATGCAGGATGATTTGATGGTATTGGAGATGGTGGAGTGTGTGCTCTACAAACTGGGTGGGAGATCAGTAGGAGAGAGACTGAATCTGTGATGTCAAGGGCTTGGAAGCAGCAACATGTCACTAAAGCGCAGGAGAGTTGGAGGGAGTAAGTGTCTCTGTGAACTGCAGGATTGGATTGGAGGGAAGCTGGAGGGAGAGAGTGACTTGTGAACTGGAGGGAGCCTGGTGGGGGAGATTGAATCGGTGAACAAGGAGTGTTGGAGGGAGAATGTCTCTTTGAACCAGGGAAAGTTGGAGGGAGAGGTTGCTGCTGTGAACTCTGGGAAGAACTTCTAAGGAGAGAGTGTATACAAGATAGTGGAGGAGTTGGAGGAGGAAGCTGTCTCGAGGGAGAGAGTGCCTCCATGAAAAAAGCAGACTGACTGTAGAAGTAGCTTTTGGATAAGTGATGGTCTGGTTAATCTAACACTAACTCAAATGTCACTTATTTTTCATTTTTTAAGATTAAAAATCTATGAATTATGAAGTAAAAATTGTTTAAAATTACCCAGAATACACTGAGCAACGTCCCCCCCCCACAAGAAATGCAGCACTTGTTACCATGGGCAGGGGGAGGTGGCAACAGGAGCGGACTGGGGTGTGGGGCAGCATTTGGAAGGAAGTGTATAGTTCTAAATTTGCTGCCTTCAAGCTCCACCTACATGGTCAACAAGAGTGGGTGTAAATCCCTTATTTGCTATTAGACATTTTTATTTTCAAAAAAATAATTAATTAAAACTTTTCTTTCTCCTAGTAATAACACAGAGAGAAAAAAAAGTTTTAAAATAAAAAGAAGAATTAATTCAGAAATTGTAAATAGAAAATAGTTTTCAGTAAAATTGAGCAATGCCCTTCCTTTTCAGATTTAAAAAACTCAATGTCCAAAATGCTGGAAAATGCACCAAATAAATCATCAAAAATCAGTAATTTTCAGCAGGGGGAGCATGCCCCCAGACATCATAGAAGACAAATCTTATGCGTTCACCCTTTATATTCCTCTTCAGACTTACATGCACATGCACTTTCATTTTTAGTATTTATTTACCCCAATAAGTAAAGGGATATTATGCTCAGCTACAGCTTATCCCACTGCACTTTCAGTGTTATTACTTGTTTTCACATACCCTGGGTTATATTCAGGGTTGTTTGAAGCTGTTGGGCAGCTTTTGTGTTCTCTAGGTTGGCATATATGTCACCAAAGTAGTGCTGGTTTGAACTCTGATCCTGTCGGAAGGTACTGAGCAGAAGGCACACACCTCTCCACAAATAAGGAAAGGACCAACAGAGATATAGTTATCAGCAGGCAACTTTGAGCCAATCACAAACAGGTGTGCTAGAGAGGTATTAGCAGCGGCACTGAAGTCCGTCACCTGCCCAGTCTCTCAGCAGGTGATGCATTGCACAGGGAAACCATAGGAAATGAGTGGCTCACGCCCTCAAAGCAACAGGGAATAGGGAAAAATACTTTAAAAATTCAACTGTGTAAGTATATTTTAAAAATATCATGCTTTTCTTACATTAAAGAATATAAAAAACTTTTGCTCCATTTGGTAATCACTCTCAAGCGCCATGAAAAGGGAATTTGTTAAAATCGAAAAGAAGATGAATCGATTGAAAATCCAGCTCTTCGTAAGGGTTTTAACATAGTTATGCAACATAGCATCGTTCCTAGCAAAAGAAATTCAGACAAAGTGTAAGAACTGGTTCCTTCTACAGTGGTAGTAAAAGCTCTAAACCTTGGATTTACTTACCGCCTTCTTGGGATATAGGTGTTGTCAATACTCTGTTTCCCAGAAGAGGGGGCGCTCACAAAGGGATGGATTCGGCTGCCTACAGCCATAACTCAGAGAGTTTTCTTGCTCAGAAACTTGCCATTGCCTTTAACTGGCTCCTCCTCTATACTATAGGAAATGTATTGATGGCTTTTGATTTAGAATCTCAATGTTTTCTATTGTCTACTTGAGTAAATATCTATCTGCAAAAATTACAATTCATCAGTAATGAAAGATCACAGGCATTAGAAAACAACTTGATTACGTGGAATTTTTTTTTTAAAAGATTCTAGAATGGAATAATACATAGTAACTAAGCAAACATCAAAACAAAGTGATTGTGATGTACAGACATTCCAAAATATTTCCAACACCGAGAGAAGGAAAAGAAAGAGAATATCCAATGACTTTTCATTGAATACCAAACTCCCCCCTCCCAATAATTTTTTCTCAGTTTTGTTTCTTTCTCCTCTGAAGGTGGTGACTACAGGCCCGAGCAGCATTCTTGCCCTGGTGGCTAACAATCAGGATGGGCTTATTTCTTGCTCCTCTCTAGCCCAGTGACATCAAAGTTAATTGTAAAACCCCAACCACTGCCCTACTGAAATCAGCTCACACAGCAGAAACACAGGATTGAATGTGGGACTTTCCTGGTCTGTAACATAGCGTAGGGAGCATTTACTCACTGAGCCACCAGAGGTGGTTTCAAAAATACAGAGATTTAATAGCTCGCAACTGCACCAAAAAGTACTGGAGAAGGAAGAATAGAAAAATTGAATATTTTTTAAATGGTGAGAAACTATTAAATGTTGGTTTTCAGAGGGATTTGGGTGTCCTTGTGCACGAAACACAGATAGTTAACATGCAGGTACAGCAAGCAGTAAGGAAGGCAAATGTTAAGTTGGTCTTTATTGCAAGGGGGTTGGAGTGCAAGAGTAAGGAAGTCTTGCTGCAATTGTACAGGGCTTTGGTGAGACCTCACTTGGAGTACTGTACACCGTTTTGGTCTCCTTATCTAAGGAAGGATATATTTGCCTTAGAGGCAATGCAATGAAAGTTCACGAGACTGAGAGTTGTCCTATGAGGAGAGATTGAGTAGAATGGGTCTGGAGTTTAGAAGAATGAGAGGTGATCTCATTGTAACATATAAGATTCTGAGAGGGCTTGACAGGGTAGATGCTGAGAGGCTGTTATCCCTGGCTGGAGAGTCTAGAACTAGGAGGCATAGTCTCAGGATAAGGGGTCGGACATTTACGACGGAGATGTGGAGGAACTTCTTGACTCAGAGGGTTGTGAATCTTTGGAATTCTCTACCCCAGAGGGTTGTGGATGCTCAGTCGTTGAGTATATTCAAGAATGAGATCGATAGATTTTTGGACTCCAAGAGAATCAAGGGATATGGGGATCAGGCAGGAAAGTGGAATTGAGGTCAAAGATCAGCCATGATCTTATTGAATGGTGGAGCAGGCTTGAGGGGCTGTATGGCCTACTCCTGCTCCTATTTCTTATGTTTTTACAGAATTTCATAAGGTCCAAAAGTTGCTGATCCCCAAAACCTATACCTACATCATCATTAATATGTTCTGAGGGAAATTTGCTTTTACCTGACTCCTTAAGCAAAGCTATGGGAGATCCACAATTTAGAAAGAAATAGCTTTGTTTAAAAAAAATTCCATTAATTATATTTTAATACAGATTTTTGTAATTCCAAATTGCATTTTAATACCTCCTAGGTCTGTCAGTGATAAAGCTTTCAACTTTCTCTAGGTGATCATATACTATCTCAAAAAGTCCTGCTCCCCCTAGTCCAAAAGGACACCTAATTTTTTTTTAAACTTACCTCCTGGGCCTCACCTGACCCACGATCCCCCTCCCGGCAGATCTGGCCTGATGGAAAAGCTGTCACTGCTCCCCTGATCAGACCTCCAACTAAAATTGCAAATTGGAACCCAATGACACCATCGGACCTGATCTCCATATTTAAAGAAGGACCCCCTGCCTTCCTGCGGGTGTCCCGCTCACCTGCTGAATAGAACAATTTAAAATCGGGACATGGGAAGGCAGCGGGATTAGAGGGGGTACGGCACTGCCCTCATTTTAATTGCCCCCCCCAACCCGGTTTCCACCAGGGCCCCATGTGTCAGCAAGTGAAAACATTGCAGGAAGATTTCCTGTGTTCTATTCTATTGAAATTGTTAACGTGTTCTAAAAGCACAGGTGTATGGTTTCACTAAAAATAGCAATCAAAGGAATACTTCCTCCCACAAGGATATAAATAAATGGTATTAGTGCCACGATTGCAGCTAGATACTGGTAAAAGGGATTCACTCCCTTCCCAAACTACTGATTTTAAAATTTGTTCATATTTACATTCACAGTGAGCCACAAAGGAGGAAATTTAAACAGACACTAGGACAAACCCTTGCAATACTACAGACAAGTTTACCATATTTACTCAAATATAGGCAGTACTTTTAAAGCACAAAACAATAACTGTTCGTGCTCACAGCGCAACATACTTATGAGTTGTATTTTTCCCAGGGGAGGACTCAAATTTGCAGTACAGCCTATGTGCAGGAGCTAGCTATATGCAAGCTGGGGCAGACTGGCGATGTAGGAAATTGGGACAGTTCCCCATGAATAGTGCCATAGCGCTATATTATTGGCTCCTCCTTTCTCAGTGAAAATCCTGAGGAATACCGTGCCCTTTTGGGGGAGCCAGTCCGCCCCATTATGCAAGTAATTACAGTATTTAATTGGCGAGCCCTTTTCCTGTTTTGGCTCATTTTTATACATCATCTGACGCATCTCTGATGCAATCGTGTCAGTTCTAAGCCTTTGGGTTGAAAAACTGGCCATTAAAACTGGATAAAGTTGAAGTTAGAAAAAGATTGGAATAGATAGGTTCGGTTAAATTAGCCCTGGAAGAAAAAAGACGAGGGTTAAAATGCTAAATTTTTTCCTGTTTACCTGATATCATATCGATAACGATGACCCTGCTGTATGTACAAGCATGTCTTTTCCCCTAAAATAAGAGAAGTCAAGGATGAGAAAATTCATTGTTTTCTTATAGGACAAAGTCCTAAATAAAATTGTTTCAAAAAAAATTCTCCCCCAAAAAACAATAAAAATACAAAAAAGGGAAAAGAGAATAGAAGACATGAAAAGCAAAATAAAAGGATATTTTTTCTTTTTCTTTAAAATTATGTTTAAGCTGTTTACTCCGGAACTGATGTCAGAATTTAAGGAAGTATAGTGAGGACTACAACTCTTGTGAAGACAACATTTTAAACTCTTTAAGCACTAAGGCACTCTGTGCCTTTGAGTTTTTAATGTAAGTAAAGATGTGACATTACAGTCTGTGCTCTTGTAAAATTAAAACTTTTTACGTCAGACTCCAATGGACAAAGTTTTGCCTAAGCAACGAGAGATGAAAGTAAAAAGACTTGTATTTATATAGTGCCTTTCACGACCTCAGGACACCCCAAAGTTTTACAGCCAATGGAGTACTTTTTGAAGTGTAGTCACTGTTGTAATGTAGGAAATGCAGCAGCCAATTTGCACACAGCAACATCCCACAAACAGCAATGAGATAATGACCAGATAATCTGTTTTTAGTGATGTTGGTTGAGGGACAAATATTGGCCAAGACACCGGGAAGAACTCCCCTGCTCTTCTTCGAATAGTGTCATGGAATCTTTTACGTTTACCTGAGAGGGCAGGAGGAGGCTCGGTTTAACGTCTCATCCGAAAGATGGAACTCTCTCAGTACTGCTCTGGAGTATTAGCCTAGATTTTATGCACAAGTCACAATCTGATGACTCATAGGCGAGAGTGCTACCACTGAGCTACAGCTGACACAAGATAATGATTGTAAACAATTTTACAACACCAAGTTATAGTCCAGCAATTTTATTTTAAATTCACAAGCTTTCGGAGGCTACCTCCTTCACCTGAGGAAGGAGGTAGCCTCTGAAAGCTTGTGAATTTAAAATAAAATTGCTGGACTATAACTTGGTGTTGTAAAATTGTTTACAATTGTCAACCCCAGTCCATCACCGGCATCTCCACAACAAGATAATGAGACAGTGTTGCACACTCATTACCATTCTCAAAGCAGGAATTTGTGTTAACTGATACTTGAATCAACTGATGCTTACAGCATAACTGCAGCATTGTAGTATTGCAACATTATAGTATCCCAAAATATCATAATTTTGATGTTAATTATGTTTCTCTACAAGGAGTTAATGGAATATACTGTGAGACTAAACACAAAGATCAATATCTTCAATATTAGTAGCAAACCCAGTTCTCAAAGTAATCATTGCTCTGAGTAGGTCATCTTTTGTGCCCCACACATCACTGCAAGTCCCATGTCACAGTTCAGTGTTCTGAGCAAAGGGTGTCTAAAAGGTGTTAACTTTTCGGACAGCTCCATGCTGAACTGTAAATCGGAAGGCAGGCAAAGGGTATTTAAAATGTGAGATGGCCATTCTTTTGTTCTGAAACCAAACAACGGCCAATTTGTTAACGTCTCTTGTCCTTCAGGGAAGACACAAGCACCTTGGTGTTAAAAAGAACTATTTTTAATATCTGGGGGGTCTTTAGAATAAGGCTTTTAAAAATCAGAACACAGAGGGTCAGTCAGACAGCAGCAAGCAGTGAATGGGACTAGCCACTGCCCTGGTCAGCAGGACATGTATCAGAGACAATCTATCTCTATGTTAAATAATTGTAAACAATTTTACAACACCAAGTTATAGTCCAGCAATTTTATTTTAAATTCACAAGCTTTCGGAGGCTTCCTCCTTCATCAGGTGAACGATGTAGATATATGCAGCAGACACAAATTCATAAAATCCCATTAACTAAATATGTTGCAGCCATTCATTAATAAGCACTGCAACAAAACCCCAGATGGATCCAACTTCTAGGCGGATTGGAGTTGGTGACTCATGAATGCCCACATTATCAAGCAGTTTATGTTATGATGGGCCATACTTTTCACATCGTTCACCTGACGAAGGAGGAAGCCTCCGAAAGCTTGTGAATTTAAAATAAAATTGCTGGACTATAACTTGGTGTTGTAAAATTGTTTACAATTGTCAACCCCAGTCCATCACCGGCATCTCCAGCATCTCCACATTATGTTAAACAAGGATTCCCTAATGCAGGCTAGCATGTGCATGTTCTTTGTTTTGTTTATAACAGCGCAAACGGAAGTTATACCAATTAAATCAAATGACTACTATCAAATCTCAATGATCTCTGTGTTTTACCTACATACAAATGAATCAAACCAAACTTTGTCCCACCCAGTGTTTACTCAGTCCACCTTTGGAGAGATTGAGGGAGTATACACGTGTAAGACATGGAGATCCAGTCCAGAACTCAAAGGAGTTTCATTGGTACACTGTAGGGTTCCACTATTCTGCATAAGGCAGGAGAAGCCAACTTCCATAAGAAGCAAGCAACCAGACCACCTAAGGGAGTAACTGACACCATTGAACCCAAGTAGATATATGCAGCAGACACAAATTCATAAAATCCCATTAACTAAATATGTTGCAGCCATTCATGAATAAGCACTGCAACAAAACCCCAGATGGATCCAACTTCTAGGCGGATTGGAGTTGGTGACTCATGAATGCCCACATTATCAAGCAGTTTATGTTATGATGGGTCATACTTTCCAACAAAGGAGGTCATGAATACCTGTTCCTGCATCATGTTGAGTGCTTAGCACCCACTGAAGTTGACAACCAGATAGAACAATGGTGTACTAGGGTTAAAGCAGGAGAGAAAGGTAAGAAAAGGGATGCAAAGGTGCTTCAGGGGATCTTCAAGGAAACAAAAACTATAACGTATCATCCTTTTCAGTTCTAAAACAATTCATCTGCAAATGTATCAAGAGTTGCATGGCCTCTATTACATGTGTATCAAACCCTCTGAGCACCAGAACTGGGATAAGTATTGAAGTATAGGTACGAGGCTAGATTGATAATTACAACAGACTGCATGCTATTAGTGGTATTTACCACTGAGTATAGCAAGAAAAGGTACATTGGAGCCTTCACAGAGACATGAGAAGGAATAAGAACTGTGTTTAGTCAACAGAAATATCCCACCCAGGTTAAAGTATTTATCTGGGATAAAGTATTTTGTCTATATTTTAAAATTCCATATTGCAGGTTGATTTTTTGAGTGTGGTGGACTGTTAGTTTTTTCTTTCAAAAGAGAAGATCTCATTAAAAAGCTGAAACTGTCTTGAACATTTTTTTAAGAAGAAATTGAAGATACCAGCAATTAATAGCCACTTCTGTACCACCAAAACCAAAAGTTTGAGACCTAACTTTCAAATGCATTCCGAGGAATAAGACAGAATTCATATTACTCTGCTATCCTTGGCCCAACTGTTAGTTGGCTGTTAAATTTTAACGGGACGAGCTCACCAGGATACTTATTTGAATTATGTGCTTGAAGTAGCAGACGTTCTAATCTCCAAATGGGAAAAACATTTTTAAATAAAACTGGTTTTATCACCTAATAAGTCATAAATAGAATGGATCAACTGATCAAACAGTGATAATTGCAACATTCTTTACTAAAGGATTTAAACCTTTCCATTTTACTCTGAAGAAAATATCAATCAAAAAGATATAGACCTTCAATGTGGAAGTTGGAACAGAAGTCAGACTCTGAACAAAGTCATTCTATTTTCTAGGTTCACAGCTCAGCCATTGAAGCCAACTGGGTCAACAGCTACTAATTAGCTTTACTGTCAGTGTAAAAAATATACTGGTAATGAAGTACACAGGAGTATCCAACATAGGATATCATTTTTTTTAAAGAAATGTATTCTTTTAAATTTTGTGCTCAAGGTGAGGGATGCTAGAACTGGAAAATGAACTCCTCCAATTTTGTCTAGTGTTGACATCAAGCACTCCCAGGTCAAGTATAGCACAGCCCGAGGCAATGTTCATCCCCCTCTACTCTGCCATAACAACATACCTCAGCTTCAAACATTTTTCCCTCTCTCACATTAGCCATCCCATGGCCTCTCTGAATAATATCAGTGCTGAATTGGGGAAATTTTGTGCTGCACATTACAATCTTGTTTCGCATAGGACCCTTACAGCCAGTGGAGAATTTCATCTTATTAGTAGGACTGGATTTGAACCCAAATCCCAGGGGTGAAAAGCCAGTGTCTAACCACTGCACTGTGCAGTTCCCTGGTGAATGGCTTTAGGGGTATTACAGACAAGTGCAACCGTGCTAATTGCTTCAATTTTAACAGTCACTTGCCAGGTTGGTCGGTTATTGAAACAATGGGGTCGATTTTCATCTCTGACCCAAATCAGGCGGATGGTGGATGGGGCATCGACAAAATGCCGCATTCATTCAAATACACTGAATGGAGAGAATTATTATATTCTATTATGTAGAAGAAAGTCAAATTCATTTCTTGTGCTGTTTGAGAGAAGGTAAAAGAAAAAACATATACACAGATTTAGTAAGATTCATTGAGATTTTCTGGCACTTCTGTTTGGTAGCAAATCCCAAATCATGATTGGGCTTTTCCTGTAGACAATAGGGATTTTTCCTCACTGTTTTCTGCATCATTTTCCTGTGTTCTATGCAAACTCTGAAAGCAATAAAATTGTTCTAATAATATGCCAAATAGTAAAGAAAGAAAATTCCTCTGAGTTGAAACCATTGGAACTCATTATCCCACAAGTGCCACTTCCACGATGGGACCAATGCATTGAAAATTCCAGATTGATGACGTTTGGTCACATCCCCATGGAGGAAACTCATATCCTGCCTGTTGTTTCACATACCCTGTTATATCCCAGTTTTATCGCAATAGAAATTCAAAACAAAGCTCATACCATGAACTGAAGCCATCACAGACTGTTTAAACACATGACACATAAATATATGAAAGCCAAGGTTTAAGTTCACCCAAGAGCCCAGAGTCTGAGAAAAAGGCAGCCATTTACAACATGGTTCCTGCAGTGTAGGGGCTGTAGCTGCCTGTGGAGAGGCAGTAGGCCTGGTTGAATAATGGAGATAAATAAATATTTTGCAGTTTTGTTTGATTACTGTTGGAGTCCTTTCCTCAGGTTATAAAATGGACGGAGTAAAGTCCATGATGGATGGAGTAGACCGTCTGTGATCTGTAAATGAGCTTGATGGGTCTAATAGCCTTTGATCATTCCACATTTTCTTATCTCTCAGAACAGAAATGAGGTAAATAGTTGGATAAATGATTGTGCTCTTTGTCTAAGTAAACAAATCCCCAGATCTGGACCACATACATCTATGAGTTGTAAACTAGGGATAGAAAGTTAGTTAGTGAGGGCTTAGCTTATATTTTTAAAAGCTCAGCAGATTCAGAAAAGATCCCCAATGACGGCAAGCAACAAACATAACAGCATTATTTAAAAAGGAAAAAAAAATCAAGAGACAAATTTGAAAATTTTAAACAAGTCAGTTTATAATAGGGAAAATCTTTGAACTGGTTTCAAGGTACATAAGACTTTGAGATGTTTTTCTACTGATGGCACCATATAAATACAAGATGTAGTGAGGAACATCTGGAAAAACACAAACTACACAGATTCAAGAAAGTGAAGTTATGTTTAAACAACTTGCTGAGGTTTATTGAAGATGATATTGCCATGGTAGACAGGGAGGATGCAATGGATTTATACACTTAGATTTTCAATAGGCTTTTCACAAAGTTCCAATTCAGAGATTAATGGCTAAAATAAAGAGTCATAAAATAGGGGGTAATGTGGAACATGGAATATAAAATTGCCTCAAATACAGGAAACAAAGGATAGCCAAAAATGGAAAGTTTTCAAGCTGGAAAGAGATTACAATTGGGGGTATCCCAAGTGTTAAACTATCTTGGATGAGGTTATTGAAAGTAAGATGTCCAAGTTTGTAGAGGAATTTTTGAGAAACTAGAAAAAGTTGGCAAATACAGTACTCATCCTGCACAGTAACCATGTTCCAGGTGCAGACTGGGGACTGTACCTGTCATGTTGAGACCAGGTATTGAGAGTTCTAGCCACATCATGGTAAGCACAGTTGGCAAGTACAGTAAAAAAATACTTGTATTTAAATAGCACATTATCATGCCTCTCATATATAATGAATTTTAACTCAAATAAAACAAAAACCTCACTTAACATTTGATATCCAACCAGTTTGTTACATGAGGCTACAGTGTATCAATTTAAAGAATTTAAGTTATGAGAAATGATTAAAGAATTTGGACTTGTTCTTGTAAAAGTGGAGCCTGTGAGGTGACATAATAAAGCTTTCAAAATGATAAATACAAATTGTACATATTGACATATTCAAAAACCAGAGGATGCAACTTTAAAATTAGAAAAGGAGGAGTAAATATAGATTTAGTCAAAAGCATTTTGCACAAGAATAATAGACATATGGAATTAATCATCTGGAATTGAAGCAAATATAAGTGGGTTTAAGAAACATCCAGGGAATAGATGAATATGGTGAAAATACAGGAAGATGGCCTTGAGAACAATCAAAATGGGGCAGATTTGTTGGATCAAATGTCCTTTCCCTATAGCTAAAATTTTAGACATTACTGTGTGTGTGTGTGTGTGTGTGTGTGTGTGTGTGTACTTATATCTATACACACACACATTAGATAACATATGTATAAAATATACCTATGCACTGGATTGTCTGAGACTACACCCCTAAAACGACAGGAAAAACAAGACTGGTTTCATTGTGCAGACAGTTAAACAAAATCACCATGTCAGTAACATCCAGTTTGTTAGATTATACAAAAAACTAATCTTGAAAATCATCAGACTGAACTACATGGAGTGCACCAAAACAGGCCGCTGCAACTGAAACTCCAAAGTCCTTTTCATCTGGATGTAACGGAAACCAGTTACTAACAAGGTCTAAAATACAAACAGGCAACATTACTGACATCTTAATAGTCTTGCCAATTTAAATGTTGAATAGCGCATATAATCAAAACAAGCCAGCACAGTAGTAGTTCAGGAGCAGATCTCTTTATTATATAGACAATTTCATTTATAGAACAACTGACTTTCTAATAGGCTGCCTGCTGAGCTAACCCAAGAAAGGCACAAAAATAAATCATGTACATGTTCAAGGCATCTTGAAGATGGCAACGGTGGCGATCAATTCCATTAGTTCAACAACTGAGTTACACAACATTACAAAATAATTGGGTTACAATAGTGCTAAATATAATGGGCTGCATTTTCCCGTGAAAATAGCGACAAGCCTAACAGGGCTCACCGTTATTTCTGTGCATCTGGTACAGCAACTTCCGGCGACCACACATGCGCAGTTAAACACGGAAATCCGGATGGTGCTACACCAGATGCGCAGCTCCTCCGGAAAATCCACGAGAACGACATCTCGCTGGCTGGCTCACCATTCAAATGAATGGAACAGCGTGAAGTTTCTACACTGACCTGATGGATATAAATGAATTTCAACAAAAAAATGGTACGTTGAGTCATTTAAATCTAAGCACACTTTTAACGGCGTGGTAAGTCTTAATGACTGCCAAACAACCTCTCTGGCACTGAAAATTAACTTTTACAAGTGTGGAGTCTCATTCCTTCAGATTTTAATTGTTGTTGGACTTTTTTTAAAAAATTAATTTTTATTAACGTCTCTTTATTTCAATTTCTGCACTTGATCTGACATTTAATTCACTATTCTAACTTACACTTCCTGGTTCTGACTCTTCGCTGCTCATCAGATGCTTTTATCTGATTGGTTAAGGGGATAGATAGTTGCTTGCCCCGTTCACACAGGTCCCAGATGCCCTATATGGGGGCACGGTTTTGGATTCAGCGCCCGTGAGAGGAACTTGCCGTGGAAAAAAAACAAGGAAAGTTTATGGGCAAGTGTAAGTCTAATGAGCGGTGGGCACCGTTCACCAGCAGAGCAAAATCCAGCCCATTAAGAATGAAACAGAAAATGTTGGAATTGCACAGCAGATTGACATTTCAGTTGTGACCTTTCACCAGATCCATCCAGTTCTGATGATGGGTCAGAAGTGAAGCATTAACCTATCATGCTACTCATTTTCAGCACAATACAATTTGATTTCAGATTTCCAGCACTTTTTCTTTTTATGTCACCATATTGAGAGTATCTGGGAATGATAACACAACACAGCTCCAGCTGCCTTAATATAGTTGTTTAGAGAATTTTGGAGACAGTTGGGAGAGAATTAGCACAGAAATGCATATAGGAAGGTTCTAAAATTGCAGTTAAAATTGAGAAATATAAAATTGAGAAATACAGCAATCGCACCTGAGCAACCTACATTTCAAAATGCTATTACAGTAAACTGGTTAACCTACTAAAGTCACACTTCACTGACATTTACAGGAACATTTTTCATTCGACACAATAGTGCACTGACTAATTGATATACTTTGCAAGAGCACATTCCTTAATTCCCCACCAAGACCAAAAAAAGAGCATCTTAAGCAAGATAGACTAGTCCCAGACCGCAGCAACGCCTGTTCATGGTGGTGTCAATAACTCCTGCAATATGGTTGCAGTGTTCACACGCAAACTGCACTTAAAAGTCTGGATGAGCAAGCACCACCCACAGTATGGCAGGCACTAAGTCAATATTACAATGCAGCAGTATACTCGCTGCAGAAATTCCTGCCACTTAACAACAAAATTAAAAAGAGTTACTGGCCCTTTTGAGGATGTCATTAGTAATGAATACCTTCTTTTGTATCAGCTGTCAAGTGAAAAAAATCACAGCAACCCAAAAGAAAAACAAAGTGAAAATCCAAAACTAAATGAAAAAATGATATGGATTATTTGTTTAAAAATGATAATGGGAGTGAATTCGGGGCTGGTTTTTTAACTCGTGGTTCAGAGTTATTTATAAATCTCTTGAGCTTTGTTCTTCTGGTTTATGACATCAGAACCCCTCAATTAGATCTCAGTCTTTAACTCACTCCCAGCCATCCATTGATTTCCATTTATCATTTTGCTCCTTGTTCTACTATCGGACTTTCCTTGCTTGGATATTTTTTCGCCAAGGTGACATTAATTTCTCTGCAAGTGAAATAAAAATACTTGCTAGAAGTTTTCATTTTTCTACAGTGAGTTTTATGCATGGTGAGATTAATGGAACATGTCTTCTTTTCTGGTTAGAACAAAATATAAAGGCAATTTAGATATTAATGTAGCCACCAATGCTATCTTCAGCCAAAGCATTTTGCAGCATTTGAAAGTGGCTGATGGTAAATCATACAACCCCTCCCCACAGCAACATGGCTAAAATTGGGAACTTAATGAAATGGAGAAGGGAGCTGCTCTCCACTCCATTGCTCTGTGGTACCTTCAAGATGTACCAATTTACTGTGCAAATTTACGTAGTATACTAGTTGATTTTCTATAGCGTTGCACATGAGGAGTAAGAGGATGGGAGATAATTGGACCAGGGCACACAGACTTAATTTAGTTCCCATTTTAAAGGCATACATTCAGTCCTTATTTTATATATATTTTGATTTGATATTATTTATAAATAAATAGCAAAATTGATGGCAATTTGGGTAGCAGTAGAGTTGGTTAGAGCAAAGGAGCTCCTCCACCATACAGGCTGAAGAACTGGGAAAGGCAAAACTAAGGTGCTGAAACACCATCACTAGTGGAAGGACGAATTACAAAGTGATGGACAGTTTCCATTATAAATATGGATATAGGAATTTATAATGGGAAAACGTATGGCAAAATTGTGATAAAAGGAAGTAAGGTATTGCAGCCAGGAAGTGTGTGTAGACTACAAGATATTTAATGCATTATAGATATTTAGGGAAGTTCACCCTACATTAGTGGATACTCCATTTGTCTTTATTATTCCTGGCATCATACAAACCAAATCCAGCAGATGCAACACAATTTTCCATGAATAGTGCACCAGTAACATTTCAGGTACAAGGACAAGTCTGATGCCTTTGCATTGCTGTATTCAAATTGCTTGTTTCTGCATTGTACCAGCAGATTTGTTCCAAATGATGTTACAGTGATCAGGGAACTGGGGCGAACTATGCTCCCCAAAATAACTTTCTATTCACTACAGTTCCAGTTTTGGCATCTGAGATCCAAATTTTTGAAGGAATACTCCTTTAAAGTGGGGATTATATGTTCCATTATTGCTTCTAATCTGAATGTTTTTTTATCTGTTTAAAGTGCTCAGTATGACCTTAGAATGCATCACATTTCATATTAAACCTGTTGTTTTTAAAGCATAAAAATAACTAATTTACTGAAGCAGCCGCTTGTTCGATGAACTTTGCCAGTTTGACATCTTTTTTGGAGAGACCACCACAGTCATGTGTCAAAAGAGTTATCTGAACCTGGGGAGAAATGGAAATATTAAATATTAATATACAGAGTATAGTCACCACTCCACCTTAATCTTACAGTGGGCACAATGAATTTCAGAATCTCCTTCACGTTCCGGACTCGCTTGTCAGTTATTTTCATTGGAGCCATTGCTTTGTACTGTCTCTTGTGTGGCTTTTGCGGTTCTTGAAAGATGGGGAAATAAAAGAGCAGAAAAAGGGTGATGAAAAGTTGTTGACTGTTTTTACTACAAGCAGAGACAAGAAGGCTTTCATGCTTTTATCCAAATAAAAAGAAAAGGCCAGAGAAATTTCCAGAATAGAGAAAAGAGATCAGTAAATTTTAAAAAATCACTTTCCTTCAATGGCTCTTCAGCATAAAGGGACATTAAACAATATCTTGCTTAATGTAGGTCTGAGTGCCATCCTTCACTCCATTTATTACCAGTGGACAATTTAACTGATTTGGGCTGGGGGGGGGGAAGAGGATATATGTTATATGGAAAAACATGAGGAGTCCTGCACAAGCATATGCACACTATTTTTTGAAGACTATATTATTTTCCTGTCAATTTTAATATATACATAAGCAGCTAATCTCAGACAAAACTGTTGTGAAGTAGGTGGCATCTATTTTTTTCACAAATAAAGGTTCAACTGTGCGTTTCTCTCAGCATTCATCATAAAAAGGTGAGTTTTGTTTACTCCAAATGCTCCAATTTGTGATTACAGTCCAGTGTTTTGGTTCCAATTTGTATCTATATATATCTGGCCTCCAAGTCAAAAGGTCGTGGGTTCAAACCCTACTCCAAAACTTGAACGCATAATCTAGGCTGACACTTCAGTGCAGTACTGGTGGAGTGCCACATTGTCAGAGGGGCCAAATGTTAAACTGAGGTGCTTGTTCAGGTGGATGTAAAAGATCCAATGGCACTATTAAAAGAGCTGGGGCGTTCTCCCAGTGCCCTGGCCTACGTTTATCCTTTAACGAACACACATAAAACGAATCAGCTGCCACTGCTGCTTCCCCGCTTTCCCAACAGGTCCCCCTGGAGCTCCTCCTCGTCCAGCTCTGAACCTGTGTCTATCTCTAATTTCTCCTATCTCCCCTCATCCCCTCCGAGTTCATTTTGCGCATGAGACCCAAATCCTGCTCCGTTTACTTTATTCCCATTAAACTGCTAATCATCCATCTTCCCTTCCTGACTTTCATGCTAGCTGACATTATAAATGGTTCAGAAAGATGCTTCCTGAAAGTAATATTTGTGAACACATAGATATAATACTTTATTTTCATTCCCCAGCCAAAACTATTTTTTTGAAATTTTCTCTTGTATCATATTACTTGCCCATCAAACAGCCAGCAAGAATGTTGCTCTAAAGCCATTACGTAGGCCAGTCTTAAGCTGCACAGTCAGAGGCACACAAGCATCATCTGTTCTTCCCTCCATGGCAGACAGTTCTCTCACTACCCTGTCCCCCAAAAGTCTGGTTAAGATCAGGAATTGGTCATGTGCGAACAAAATAATTGGTGCAAACTCGCATCCTACCACAGCACATGTGGCCAAAAGCACACATCCAAATTAAAGTGATCTTCGTTTTCATCGATAATTAAATGGGAAGTATTTTCATTTGAATTATACTATAATTCCAAATGTCAGGAAGGGATATCCATACAATTACTGATGGCTTCATTTTTAAAAAATTCATTCATGGGATGTGGGCGTCGCTGGCAAGGCCAGCATTTATTGCCCATCCCTAACTGCCCTTGAGAAGGTGGTGATGAGCCGCCTTCTTGAACCGCTGCAGTCCGTGTGGTGAAGGTTCTCCCACAGTGCTGTTAGGTAGGGAGTTCCAGGATTTTGACCCAGCGGCGATAAGGGACTGGAGATATATTTCCAAGTCAGGATGGTGTGTGACTTGGAGGGGAATGCTAGTTGCTAGCGTTTTATACTTCACATTGCTTGCTAAATGTCTGTAAGCATCCATTTTGTACAGAACTCTCCCCTCATGTGAAAAAATATTCCACTCCAGTTCCAGGAATAGGACCAGTCACCTGAAAGCAGCAGCACTTCCAATTTATTTCACTCGAGTGAAACTTCATAATGTCACATGGGACAAGTTCTACTGAAATGTTTGCCCCAGTTTGTAACAAAGGACAACAAAAATATTCCAATAGGTATACAGATACCCTCGGGGCAATTCAACAGAATATAATTCGGATACATTAGCCGTGGTTGACGATAGTGCTACCACTAAGCCACGGTGTCGGCCCATGGCTCAGTGGTAGCACTATCGTCTCTGAGTCACAAGGTTGTGCCTTTAAGTTCCACTCGAGACTTGAGTATAAAATCCAGGCTGATATTCCAGTGCAGTACTGAGGGAGTGCTGCACCGTCCGAGGTACCATCTTTCCAGTGAGATGTTAAACCAAGGCCCCTTCTGCCCTCTCAGGTGGATGGAAAAGATCCCATGGCATTATTTAGATGGGCAGGGAAGTTCTCCCTAATGTTCTGGCCATTATTTATCCCTCAATCAACATCACTAAAACAGATTATCTGATCATTATCACATTGCTGATTGCAAATGTGCACAAATTGGTTGCCGTGTTGCCTTACAAAACAACAGTGAGTACACTCCAAAAGCACTTCATTGGCTGCAAAGCGCTTTGGGACTTTATGGGCTCGATATTAGGAGGGAGGCGGGTTGGCAGCAGGGGGGTCGACTAGGTGCGTGGGTATTCAGGGTATTCCGCACCCGATCGCAGCCTAATTGAAGGCACTTACCTTGGCTTCCGGGTTTCATGCTGGAAAGCTGCACAGCAGGCGGACTGCGCACCCGCATCATAGGCTGTCAGCTGGAGGAGCCCTATTTAAAGGGGCAGTCCTCCACTGACTGATGCTGCAGAAAGGAGCCAAAATTACAGCATGAAGCAGCCCAGGGGGAAGGCTGCTCCCAGGTTTAATGATGCCTCACTCCAGGTCTTGGGGTGAGGAGGAGGAGGAGGAGGAGGAGGAGGGAGATCTTCTACCTGGCGGACAGGAAGAAGTGGCCTGTCTCTGCCACCATGAAGGCCTGGCTCGAGGTGGCAGAGAAGGTCACCAGCACCACCAACATACCACGCACCTGCATACAGTGCAGGAGGTGCTTCAATGACCTAAGTAGGTCAGCCAAAGTGAGTACACTTACTCATTCCCCTACACTCCGTCGGCCACATCACTGCCCCGACCCCACATCTCCTTCTGCACTGCCAACACTACTCTATCACATCACTCCTCACACCCATTCAAGGCTCATCCTCATCTTACCTGCACTTACTCACTTCACCAGTACTCATCCCACCACTACCACTCAACCCAATCCTCATACAATCTCATGGCTCTATCTCATACTCACCCTCTGATGCATCTCTTTCACGGTCAGCCTCACTCAACCTGCCACTATCTGTGCTGCAGCCACAGGGCATGCATCACATATGTGTAGTAGGAAGCGTAAGGCAAACGTGTCGTGAGCATGAAGGAAATGCACAAGGGTGTTTGAGGGTTTGTCATGGTTTTTAAACTTATATTTGATTTCTGATCAACTCACATTATATTATATTGTCACCACTACTGCCACGTCTTTGCGACGTCTTCACCATGAAGATCCACAACTGATGCCACCCATTATGTCACTGCAGAGTGGGTGTAGGTGTATTTGCAGGGCTCTTTTGTGCAGACGACAGAGACGCTGGCGATGTCCCCGGTGGCACATTGGAAGGACGCGGAGGAGAAGTTGTTGAGGGCAGTGGTGACTTTGACAGCGACAGGTAAGTAGATGGTGTTCGGGCCAGCCGGGAGCAGCTCGGCACGAAGGAGGCTGCGGATGTCCACGACTACACGTCGAGTGACTCTGAGCCTCCGTGTGCACCGCTGCTCAGAGAGGTCCAGGAAGCTGAGCCTCGATCTGTAGACCCTGTGGCGAGGGTAGTGCCTTCTGCGACGCATCTCTCTCTGCAGTTGCCCTCCACCCTGCTGTGCAAGTGGATGTGTCATAACACTGTGTTGTGGAGCTCCACGTGTCTGAGGTGGACAGCGAGGCTGTTGATCCTCCGAGGAGGTCATGACTGCAGCTATGGCAGCCCGCATCCGGAAGATGTACGTTTGAGGGGGTCCACAAGGTAGGTAAATGTGTCTGCACACCGGGGTTGAGGTTTCAAGTTTGTGAATTTTATTGTTAGGAGGAAGGTGGTGGAGGCTAAACTTTGTCCAAAGTGACAGAGTGGCGTCCTGCATTGAGTGAGGGTCTCCCCCCGCCACCTGTCAAATGGACCTTTGCAGCTGCCCAGTAGGGGAAGCACTCTCAGTTTAGTTGAAAATCCCACCCCTCCTAAAATATCTTACAAATCATGTCTGCTAACGACCTGAACTATCACATTAATTGCCTTGTGGGATCCCGCCGGCTTTAATTGCCGGGGGGAGTCCCGCACGCGGGGGCTGCACGCGCATCTAAGCGAGTCACTGGGGAACCCAGAAGTGGGCGGGTTGGAGCCGGGCTCCGGACCCGCCCCGGGAATCCCCGAGTTTCGGAGCCCCCCCGCCACGAACCCACCCACTCGGACGTCCAAAAATCGCGCCCTATGTCTTTTACTCTTAATTTCTCTCACCTTTTGACTAACGCTTTCACTCCTGTCATTTCTCCGCCTTATCATTTTACAGCTTATTCCTTTTCTTGTGTAGGTGTCCATCCACCCTCTTTCCTCACTCTATTCCTTCTTATAAGCTGTTCATCTGTAATATCTTCCAGTTCTGATGAAGGGCTATGCCTGAAAGGGTAACATTTTTCCTTTCTTTACAGATGCTGGCTGACTTGCTGAGTGTTTCAAGGATTTTATATTTTTGTTTCAGACTTCTAGCATCTGCAGTATTTTATTTTTTGTTTTAGAATATAATTCCATTTTAAAAGAAGCTGTTCCTTACAAAATGCATCTAGCACTTCTCCTTGTCAGAATGATGCATATACTGGATCTACTTTGTAGGTTAGCATGACAGATAGCAAAACAAAATATAGGAAACAATGGTTATAAGACAATCTGTTCAAGCCAAAAAAGCACTCTCCAGAAGTACAAAGGCACACAAAAATGAGTTGCCTTGGTAGCAGGGAGGGGGGGGGGGGGGGGGTTGGTGTAACGGGTTCCAACTACAGCAATTACTCTGCTCTCAGTTTAAATTGGCGATGGTCTGGATGGGCTAAAAGCAGCACTAAACTCACACATAATGCTCTTAGTTACAGCGCTACTAATGGTTAAGCCCCTTTGATCCTCCTGTGCAGATCTCTATAACAAACATCAAAGGAAAGATTCAGAGCCAACCAGCAGTAGCACATTAACCAAGATAACAATATGTCTGAGAACACACTAGTAAGAGCTTGTAGTATCACACAAGTTTTAGACCTAACTGTGTCTTTTTGCAAAATATACGATCACACTGTTTTGGAGCGTGGGGGAAGCCTGTACATACAATCACGAGTGATGTATAACTGAGTCTGAAAGTAATGGGTTACAGGTTGCTGCAGAGTGAATGATTTATATATAGAATGTGCTATATTTTACTGTCAAACTCACCAGCATTCACATTACCTTGTGGTACACATTGAACCATTCAGGATGATGATTCAGTTTCTCTGCTTGTAAAGCCACGCGCGTCATAAACCCAAAGGCCTGGAATGAGATTTTGTTTAAACAAAAAGTTAACTTCAAACAAAATCACCATTCAACAAATTATCAAAAAAGGCAGGCTGAATATATAACTCAAGTTTTGATAAACTTCTGTGAGTAGCAGTAGATAATATTATGCACATGCTTTCATTTTTTTTAACCCTTCAAAATAAAATAAACCCAGACAGTTTTTATTTTATTTAAGATTAATGTTGAGTCACGAACAGACAGCACCCATTCTTGAGGACTGCTTTAAGTATTTCTGCATCAAATCAGAGATTAAACACAATTTCTAGGCCTTGTTCGTTCCTAGTAGAGCAGGAATCAATGTTCTTTGATGCTGTGAATTTCTCAAATTAATAGTTCATTGAGTTGCTCAAATCAATCTTGGGTGAAAATGTATAATGTGTATTTTGAAAAATTAAATAGTCTATCATTCTTTGAAAGAATGCTATCTTGAGAGAGGTTTTATCAGGTCTTTATAGAAGTGATGGCATCAGCGGCAGAATACACTGTCATATTGATTGTGTCAGTTTTACATACTTGTCCTAGCTTTAAGAAAGGGGTCATGAAGAACAGAAAGAGACTAAAGCCAATCTGCCTCTTTTTCATCCTGTGGCTCTAGTACTGGCTGCAAAAGTAGATCAGCCTGAACAGCACAATATGGCTCAATGATCAATTGACTAGAAACACATCATAACAGTCCCCGCAGTTCCCACCCTCACGCCCAACTGAAAGTTCAAAACTCTACAGCTACATACTCACTAGAACAAACTTCAATCTTTCAAACCACATAACTAATGTGAAGAGTAGGAAAATCATTAACTGGTACAGTACAAAGTCTTTTCACCTCAATGATCTGGGTTTAAATGTACTTCAGAATGATGTATTTCATCTGCTGTGAACTTCTTAAATGTAGTTAATTTCAGTATATTCAACAAAGTTCTTAGCAGATGCACCTACACATCAAAAACTGGCCAAAATTTGACATGAACAGGAACCCTTAAATATTTGAATAGGTGTATTTGGGTGTTACAAAAACAACTCCATTGTAATGTTGATTACTCTAGTAACTGCATTAAATCTATTAAAATATGAAAAAAATTCCAGCCTGTTTACACAAGGTACGTGATTTACACCATTAAAAGATCTGGGAACAAATCTCAGGATATTGACTAGTTCTGCAATTTTGACGTGTGGTGCAAATATAAATCCAGGAAAACTAATGACTATTTGCTACTAACAGAACCTGTTGGTGCTCACAGACCAGTTTCTACAATTTGTCAACAGCATGTAAACATAAGCTGCTTTTTTTTCCTTTTCTGTCTAAAATGTAACTAGCTTGATTAATTCTGTCGTAGCAACCAAATTGCATTATTACACTGACTATCTGAATAAATTTGCTCACAGCACAAAAAACAGTTGATAAATGTTAACACAGTTTGTTGCTGCACAGCTTTGTATGCATAGATCCTTTCACCAAGACAAACCTTCGAGTAATTTTTTCCCCCAGGTGAATGCTTCCTTTTAAAATTATTTCCCTCTTTCTTGGGTCTCCTTGCACCACAAAATATCTTTATCCAATAGAGCAGAAAAGGAGCCTCTGGCATTGCTCCATTGAGATCTGCCGCTAAGAGTAAGTGGACTGGGGTCAGTCACTCTCTAATTTGTCATTCTGTAGGAAAACACCAGCCCTCCACACAGGCCATGCCATCCTAGTTTCAACAAAATTAGTTCATTTTAGTTCACAGCGATATCTTTTTTTCCCATTAAACATCACACGCATACAGCATTTTAGGAATGAAACAAGCACAACTCAATAAGGAACTCAGCAAGTTAAAAAAAAGGCAATTTAACAAAATAGAAGCAGTTTTGAGGGTATTTTACAGCCACATTCATTTTGTTCTAAGACCAGCTGCATGACCTCAAACTATTACCATAATGTTTTACAAACACACAGCATTTTATATTGAAAATGGGCCTGAAAGCCAGGCATACATTACATGTCAACAGTTTTAAGAAAATGGACCAGTGATTTTTGTGCTTATGCACTACTTTACATCAGAAAATAGGCAGCAAGCCCAAGTTCCTCTTCCATAGACAAATAAAAACGCACATTATTTTCAAAAACAAATTGACAGTAATGAAGGAGTTTTCAAGTAATAGTCAAGCTCATACATGTCTAAGTCATCCTTGAGAGATGCTACTTTCAATTTAGGATTTCATTAAGTTGGTTCCCTGTTTACTTAACCCTAGATATGTTGACTGTTTTAGTTAATTAATATTTAAGCCGGTTGTATTTTATTACATTTTAACCTTTAAAACCAGATTTTTAATATTCATTATATTTTCTAAAATGTATTATAATGCAGATTTACGACACCAGTGATTTTTGCTTATAGACCTACATCTCAATGGATATCATTGAAACAAAACTACCTGGAGCAAAAAGAAAAAGGACTTTCGGACAAATAAGCTCTCTTATAGTTCTTTCAATAACAAAGAAACACTACATAGTAATAGAAGCTTTTCAGTCCTTATTCCATCCCCTCAACGTGGCTGCTGACTAGCTCTTCAGTGAATGCTCTGCAATTACTGAACATAGAACTTTCTAGGAATTACATATTGATATGCAAGCATACATTCAGGAAGCTTTCAAGTGTTCCATGGAACTTATTTCCATTTCACAGCACAAACTATTCTTTCTGTTCCCTAAGTAATAGAATTTTTTCTTTAGAATATTTGGATTGAATTTCCACCAATTCATAGTCAATGGACAGAAATCTAGCCTATTATTCTTCTCTATTTGTGCTAAATAAGTCATTCTGAAGTGGTGGAGATGGTTAATTCACAACCTCCTTTAGTGGTAGTCTAAATTACTACCAATTCGCCTTCCCATATTCCACCTTTTTACTGTATGATTGTGACAAGTTTACGATCTCCCATAGATATTCTTTCAGGTACAACAGTGCTGGTCACTCCCTAAGGTGTTTGAGCATCTTCCGTTTAGGGCTGCGTCCCTACTTCCCAATATCTAATTGTACAATAGCATGGCTCAAGGATGTAACATCAGGACCCTCTTGTGATCTGAATTGGATACTATAGGCTCGATTTTCGCACCCGCGATCGGGTGCATTGGTGGCGGGGGGGCTGCGAAAATCAGGGATTCCCGGGGCGGGGCGGGAGCCCGGCTCCAACCCGCCCACTTCCGGGTTGCCCACTGACGCGCTCACATGCGCGCGCAGCCCCCGCATGTGGGACTCCCGCCGGCAATTAAAGCCGGCGGGGTGCCACTTAAGGTATTTCAGGTCATTTAGAGACCTGATTAACATGATATTTTAGGAGGGGTGGGATTTTGCAAACAACTGGGACTGTTTCCCGTACTGGGGGAAACACTCCCAGTTCAAATGGACGTGTGGCAGCTGCAAAGGTCCATTTGACAGGTGGGGGGGGGTGGGGAGACCCTCACTCATTGCAGGAGGCCACTCTGTCACTTTGGACAAAGTTTGGCCTCCACCACCCTCCTCCTAACAATAAAATTCACCAACTTGCACACTTACCCCGGTGTCCAGACACATTTACCTACCTTGCGGACCCCCTCAGATGTACATCGTCCGGATGGGGGCCGCCGTAGCTGCAGTCATGACCTCCTCGGAGGGCGAACAGCATCACCAGCCTCGCCGGCCACGCTGTCCACCTCTGACAAGTGGAGCTCCACAACACAGTGCTGTGACACATCCACCTGCACAGCAGGAGGGAGGGCAACCGCAGAGAGAGATGCGTCGCAGAGGGCACTACCCTCGCCACAGGGTCCACAGACCGAGGCTCAGCTTCCTGGACCTCTCTGAGCAGCAGTGCACACGGAGGCTCAGAGTCACTCGACATGTAGTTGTGGACATCTGCAGCCTCCTTCATTCCGAGCTGCTCCCGGCTGGCCCGAGCACCATCTTCTTACCTGTCGCTGTCAAAGTCATCACTGCCCTCAACAACTTCTCCTCCGCATCCTTCCAGGGTGCCACCGGGGACATCGCTGACGTCTCTCAGTCGTCTGCACAAAAGAGCCCTGCAAATACACCTACACCCACTCTGCAGTGACACAATGGGTGGCATCAGTTGTGGGTCTACATTGTGATCCTCAGGAAAGGGCATTATTGCACAAACCAGACAAGATTCGCAAAGATATGGCAGTAGTGGTGCCAATATAATATGTAATGTGAGTTGATCAGAAATTAAATATAAGTAAAAACCATGACAAACCCTCAAACACCCTTGAGCATCCACTTCATGCTCATGGCACGTTTGCCTTACACTTCCTACTGCACATATGTGATGCATGCCCTGTGGCTGCAGCACAGATAGTGGCAGGTTGAGTGAGGCTGACTGTGAAAGAGATGCACGAGAGGGTGAGTATGAGATAGAGCCATGAGATTGTATGAGGATTGGGTTGAGTGGTAGTGGCGGGATGAGTACTGACGAGGTGAGTAAGTGCAGGTAAGATGAGGATGAGGTTTGAGTGGGTGTGAGGAGTGACGTGACAGAGTAGTGTTGGCAGTGCAGAAGGAGATGTGGGGTGGGGGCGGTGATGTGGCAGACGGAATGTAGGGGAATGAGTAAGTGTGCTCACTTTGGCTGACCTACTTGGGTCATTGCAGCGCCTCCTGCACTGTATGCAGGTCCGCGATATGTTGGTGGTGCTGGTGACCTCCTCTGCCACCTCGAGCCAGGCCTTCTTGGTGGGAGAGGCAGGCCGCTTCCTCCCGCCCGCCGGGGGGAAGATCTCTGTCCTCCCCCTCCTCCTCACCCCATCCAATGATACCTGGAGTGAGGTATCATTAAACCTGAGAGCAGCCTTCCCCCTGGGCTGTTCCATGCTGTAATTTTTCCTATTTCTTGCAGCATCAGTCAGTGGAGGACTGCCCCTTTAAATAGAGTTCATCCAGCTGACAGACCTTACTGCGCATGCGCAGTCCGCCCACCGCGCAGCTTAGCAGTGGGGAACCCGGAAAACCAGGTAAGTGGATCCAATCAGCCTGCGATTGCGCGCAGGACAGACTGATTTCACCGGGAGTGTTACCCACGCACCCAATCTACCCCCCCCACACCGCGATGGTAATATCGGGCCCTATATCTCTCACATGATACCTCATGTACCCATTTCTAATCTTTTGTGGTAGATGTTTGTTAAGTAAGTATACATGTGAAGTACATTTACCTGCATTATATGCAAGGTGTTTTCTACTAAAATTAGTGCACATGGCTAAAACAGTGTTGCTGTTATCACACCTGTGGCTAGTCCGCAATTTCTATTGGAAAGCATTGCCCTATACAATTTCTAACTGAAAGACCTAAACTCCTGCATTTTTAGTTTCTCGTTCTGGGCCAAGAGCTGTGCGTCACAGACCTTTGTCCAAAATCTAACAGCCCCCCATACATCAGTTTTACCTTCTTTTCTGTTAACTTTGACCCCAGGAAGCAGAGCAATAGTGTCTCTGACACGTTGAAAGGCGGGGATTTGCCAGCATGCCTGAAAATTGGACCGACTAGCCACTCTCGCAGGAGTAAATTGTCTGCAGACAACTCGCCACGCTCACATGAATAGAATTGTTCTCACAATGACGGTATGTATACTTGTTGGCCACCTAACACAAGATTGCAAATTGCTTCACATCCCTATTCATCCTAGGTAACAAGCTTGGATTGAGATGAGATCCTTGTTGTATCAGTTTGAAATAGGCCAAGTTGTGCCAGCCCCAAACCGGCTTGTCTGGCTTTAATGCACATCCTTCAATGCCTGCAGCCTTTCTTTTTAAACCTGTGCAAATTCACTTTGTTTTAAAACACAACCCCTAAACATAAAACATTTCCTACATTACAACAGTGACTACACTTCAAACATATTTAATTGGCTGTAGGATGTCTTGAGTTTGTGAAAGCTGCGATATAAATGGAAGTCTTCCTTTAACTCAACCCAAAATATATTCCATGAAAAAAAAGATCAAGTCTTGAAACGTGACTTTTTTTTAAAAAAATGCTTTCATAAACAGAAAAACATAAATCAGCCAGTATGCATCATAACACAATTGTCGGAGACATTTTAAATGTGAGTCTTTTGAAACTACAAGTGATTTCTTAGGTAATTAAAAACTGAAATTCACAGTACAAATATGTATTTACAAAAAATTTTCTGACAACAGAAAATTAAAGTGAAATCCTTTTATGCTGTCTAATACCTTTGATTTCCTCTGCAAATGTTGGGATGAGCAGTACTGTGTGTGAATGTGAAGGTTTTATTGGAATTCCAGGTTAACCAGTAATTATCCTGTCCTCGTATCCAGTTTCATGGAATTTCAATCCTGATAGTTGGCACTATATGAATATACAATCTGTAGAATGCACCGAAATCCATCAGATGGTGTGGGTTTTTTTGTAAAACCACAATTCTTCTCATCACATACTAAATAGAAGCTGGAGCACTGAAAAGGAAATCACTACGAGCACAGATTTGAATTCATCATTGCCACACCATATGGGACAAAAATTGAGGATTTGATATATTAAAATGTAACTTTTTTTTAATATTCTGTTATCGATTCACCAATGTCCTGTCAAAATCATGGTCCTCAGTAACATGTACTGCCTGGGAAGAGAGATCAAAGGTGGAGAGGAATGCATGACTCACTAAAGACCTATTTTTTTGCATTTCACTATTCTTAGCAAATAATGAAACATTAGCAAATAACTAAACATTAGCATAAAGAGGAAAATCTGCTTTATACTCGCATTTCAAAATTAAGACACGGAAGAAATTTTGTAGTCATAAAAGGCTGATCTCATTCTGAATCTTTATAAATCTTAAAATATTCCATTACAATATCGAGAACCATCTAATTGTCCTTTGTGGAATCTTCTCACAAATTCTCCAAACACCAGATAATTTATTAAAACAAGGGAAAATCAGAGAATGTCTCCCCCCCCCCCCCTCCCAGCCCCAGCCCCAGCCCCAGCCCCAGCCCCAGCCCCAGCCCCAGCCCCAGCCCCAGCCCCAGCCCCAGCCCGTACCTCCCTCCATCCCCCCTCCCTTTATATGATGTAAAGACTTCCTGCCTTGTAGAAGTCTGGACTGAATTCGATCCCAAGACCAGAGGTGAAAGAACATCATGCTAACCATGCATCACCCAGTCTCTCTAAATTTGGATTTACTTCATTTTTGTGCTCATTTCAATTCGCTAGAAGTCTTTCACAAAAATAACTCCCACCAAGAAAATGAGCACCAGCAATTTAAAGACTAATTTCCCAAAGCAATTCTCATGGCAATCTTAATTAATTCATGTTTAATATGCTTCAAGAAGGTACTTTTTTGCCAATGGGCTCTAGATGAATTCCTACACTAATCAGGTAAATTAGAAGTCTATTATTTAAGTGGTGTCTTATTATCCTTTAAATATTTGCAGTGTACCAACATACTAACTTCATTGAGTATAGCTGCCAATAAAAAGGAAAGAACATTCAGATACAGTCCTATACTTAGGTTTCAAACTTAACGATGTTTGACATTTTTCACATCTTGTCATGTGATCTATCATTAAGTGTAATTACTTTGCATGGTATCTGTCTTGAGACCCAATTAAAGTAATTGTAGGATTCCGGCAACAAGACCTTCCTTAATTTGGCTAGAGTCTATACTTCTTCAACTTTGATTAAATAAAAATTTAAGCTATAAAATATTATTAAATGCTCTGTCATGATGCATCATCACTCATCTGAAGTACTCCAAAGGATCACATTTCAAACCATAAAGAGCCAAAATTTGGCTACTGGTCACTTGAAGGTTTGTCATCAAAACACCAGCCAAGCAGCAAAACTGCCGATGCAGCCTTTTACATATAATTGAATCTTCAGGATATAATTGAAATCATTTGGACATCTTAATCAGACTCAATAACTCAATGTTACAGAAACAGAGCTGTAATCAAAAAATTGCAAGGGGGGAAATCACTGCAAGCCAGATGTATGTTACTTCAGCTTTGCTATGACACTCTATGTGGGGCTTTTTATAATAGTCATGTAAGCTATGGTGATACTCCAACATAGCACACCACAAAGTGTTAGGACGTTGGTTTCAAATCCATGGTCATTCACGTAAAGTACCTGGTCTCGGATGTGCTGTCAGTGTGATACCAGGTAAATACCACGGGAGGAGAGACATATTGGAGGGAGAGTCACTCTGGGCCACTTTTTTATGCCTCATAACGGCCAATTGCAGAACAGTATCAAGAGAAGAGTAGTTCCCTTTCAGCTGGGCAATACTGCATGGAATGAAAATGGAATGGGAGCAAAATAAAAAAAGAGTAAAAATAGCAGACTTGCAGATTAATTTGATGCACTGCAAAGCAGTTACATCATCACAAATGACAACAGTGGCAGTAAAACACTGTCACCTAACAACTGGCATTTATAGAGAACCTTTAACATAGTAAAATGTCCCAAGGCACTTCACAGAAGTTCACAGAAGCAAACAAAGTTTGACACTGAGCCACATAAGGAGATATTAGGACAGGTAACCAAAAACTTGGTCGAAGACGTAAGTTTTAAGGAGCATCACAAAGGAGGAGCGGCGGAGATGTTTAGGGAGGGAATTCCAGAGCTTAAGGCTTAGGCAGCTGAAGGCACTGCCATCAATGGTGGAGCAATTAAAATAGGGGATGCACAAGAGGCCAGAATTGGAGGAGCACAGAGGTCTTGAAGGTTTATAGGGCTGGGGGAGGTTATAGCGAGAGTGAGTGACAAGGCCATTGAAGGGTTTGAGAATTTTAAAATCGAGGCATTACCGGACCGGGAGCCAATGAAGGTCAGAGAACACAGGGGTGATGGGTGAACAGAACAACGGGACTTGGTGCGAGTTAGGATATGGGCAACAGAGATTTGGATGAGCTCAAGTTTATGGAGGGTGGAAGATGTGAGGCCGGCCAGGAGAACATTGGAATAGTCAACTGGAGGTAACAAAGGCTTGGAGGAAGGTTTCAGCAGCAGATGAGCTAGGGCAGGAGCAGAGACGGACAATGTTACAGAGGTGGAAGGAGGTGGTCTTGGTGATGGAGCGGGTATATGGTCGGAAGCTCATCTCAGGGTCAAATAGGACGCCAAAGTTGCAAACGGTCTGGTTCAGCCTCAGACAGTGGTCAGAGAGAGGGAGGGAGTCGGTGGCTAGGGAATGGGGTTTGCGGTGGGAACTGAAGACAATGGCTTCGGTCTTCCCAATATTTAGTTGGAGGAAATTTCTGCTCATTCGGTACTGGATATCGGATAAGCAGCGTGACAAATCAGAGACAGTGGAGAGGTCGAGAGAGGTGGTGGTGAGGTAGAGCTGGGTATCGTCAGTGTACACGTGGAACCTGACATTTTGTTTTCGGATGATGTCGCCGAGGGACAGCAAGTAGATGAGAAACAGGAGGAGGCAAGGATAGATCCTTGGGGGACTCCAGAAATAACAGCGTGGGAAGGGGAAGGGAAGCCATTTCAGGTTATTCTCTGTCTACATTTGGATAGATAAGAATGGAACCAAGCGAGGGCAGTCCCACCCAGCTGGATGACGGAGGAGAGGCATCTAACAGACTGACAAAGTATAATAAATTTTCTAACAAGGTATAAGTGTTTAAGGCTTCTCCAGTCAATTTAGAAAGCCCAAAAACACACGAACAATGAAGGGCAGGAGCACTGATGAATGGAAAGGGATGTCCCTTCGATATGTTCAAGTCTGATGTACCTGCAATTTCCCTACCAGTTCCCAGTCTCAACAAGGTACAAATGCTGAGCAAAGGCTAGGTGCTTCTCATATTTTCTGGCAGATCTTTCAAAACAAAAGTGGTGAAAACCTTTGATTAGGTTTCCCAGCTTTGGGAGTAGAGCATGATGCAGGGAGAAAACATCTTACAAAAGAGAGGGATTAAGCTTGAAAAAGAAATGTTATGGGGCAAATCAGATTGAAATCTAGTCTATTTCACACAATGAATTATTTAGCCCATTTATCTCCATCAGACTAACTCTATTTTCCTTGTGCTGCTGTTAACACAATAGTAAACAGGTTTACAAAAAAAGGCACCAAAATTTCAGTCGTGGCCAAGGCAGAACCCCAGCAGACCCTACTAAGTGGAACAGAAAAAGGGGTGGAATCCCAATAGAACCAAGTTCCGTCCCGTTTCTTTTGTCCTGCCATTTTCCTGTAGGGGGACATGGACAAATCTTCTGCCCCCTCCCCCAACGTCATGGGGTAAATTTTCAACTTCCACCCAGTTGTGGATCGGCCACCGGTTATAAAAACAACAAAATTTAATTTCCATTGTCTGGGGAATTCCCAGGCTACCCCAGGAATTCCAACCAGTAGGCCCTTATTACGCCTCAATGCAACTCTCATCAACTGGAAGCTGGTATGAGTCCAGTTGAGGCCTCCTAAAAAGCTCCAAATCTTACCCAGACTAAGGTAATCAATCCCTGAGCGGTTCAATTACTTTTAGTCTGAAGGCAGAAAGGCTCTCCTCGAAGCTCAAGATTTTGGTGAGGATTTTTTTTCCTTCAGCCCAGAGGGCCTGGAGGCATGTCAGGCAAAAGTGACTGAGAGTTGTTTCACCTTACAAGGGCGGATAAGGGAGGTGCTGCTGAAGCACCCACGCAGGCACCAGCCGCCCACTCAACAATGCAAATGGCCCCATCCATGTAACTTGGAATGGGGTCTATGCCTTGGTTTCATGGGTGGATACGGTTCCGTTCCGCCACATTCCCGCATGCTGAGGAGGACCTCTGGAATTTCTGGCCCAATGCATTACAGATTTGCTAAAACTAAAGCGCAAAGGGAATTATTTAGGTGGGTTTCTTTCATAAGACAGGGTTTTAGCTGAAGTACAACCCAGTGATCCAGATTGGCTCTGGTATCCTGTAGCCTGGTGTTAGCCATGCGGCTGGGAGTTGTGCCATAACCTTTACCTTTCATCATGTAATTCTGGTCACACTAACACTCTCAGAGCAGCACAAAGTATAGCAAATTAGGAAGCAAACCTGAACATCGCTTTTTGCCAGTTAATTACTCAGAAATGTGTTGCCATCTTGCATTGAATCACGGAGACATGGGGCAGGATTTTAACTGGGAAAAACGGGTGGGTTGGGGGCAATAAATATTGCAACAATTTCAGATCCATCCATATCCAGTTTTCACCGGGGCAGGATGAGGGACGTGTGACCAACCCGCTTTTAGGAGGCGGGTCAGGGTCATTAAAACCTTTCAAGGAGGCTGCGAGCCTCCATTTTGAAAGGCTTTGCGATTTTAACCCCTGGGGGCCGGGATTCCTGGGCCATCTCCTTCATGCTGCGTGAGAGGCGGCGAGAAGGCCCGAAACTGCAGGTAAGTACCTTTCTGGCAGAGCTTGTGGGCCCGGAGGAGCAGGAGTGCTTCCCCCAGGCCCAACAAGCCTACCTGCAGCGAACCCTCCAATGATCGCGACCCCTCCCCCTCAAAAATCCTGGACCCCCGAACCCGAACCCGACACCCCCCCCCCCCCCAGTGACTGACACCCGATCGTCCCCACCCCCACCCCGGAACCCCCGATCCCCCTCCCCGGTGACTGACCTCCGATGACTGACCCTCTCCTACTGCCCCCGTGCCCACCCATACCCCCCCCCATACAATCTAAGACTTACCTGAACACTTTCCTTTTCATGTTCTCTACCTTGCTCTGCTCCCATCCGACTGAGACCAGCCTGTCAATCAGGCTGGCCTACTGGACGAGAAATCAACACAAAAAAATAAAAGACGTCCTTACGTCAAAATCGTACTTTCAGGTTTCCCATCCGCAATTCGACCCCTCCCCCCCGCCCCCTTTGAGGTTCCGGGTCAAAATCCTGGCTGTGGTGCCTGAAATTCCTTGAAGCCTATTTCACCACCTAAAGTGTGGCAAGGTGGGTTCCAGCCAGCACCTTCAATTCCATCAGAAATCCCCAAAAGAAGGCCATTTGCATAAAGTGAGCTTATATCCACACCACTGACCGTATTCAATGGGTGTGAAACCCAATGTGGGGAGGGGGAGGGTGCTGCCAGGAATTACAGAGCAGTACCTTGCCAGTCCATTGAAGGATGGGCATTCTGGCTAAAAAAAAAGGTGGGGAGCCAGCAAAACTGGGACCCATCCCAAAATCCACCCAATCCTGCAATTTAGACATAGGAAGCATCCACTCCAGCCCAGGAATTTCAGGCCCGCAAAAAAAAAATCTTTAAAGAAAATTTAGTTTGTTGGGAGAAGGGTACTTCCCTCCATTTTTTACTCCCCTCACCTGAAGGCACTGGTTCACGCAAGCGTACAGTTCCACAGGTGCCAGCAGCCTTGCATTACCTCACTCAAGTGACCATCTTGATATACAATCTTCAGCAGGCTGCCAGCCTAGTCCTGTGCTCACCTAACTTGCTCACATGTGCACTTTCCAGCAGGCACTGCAGGATACCATTCACAAGCGGGAACCCTAGCTAGAGTTGCAGACATTCCCATTTTACAGAAAGAGAAAAAAAAAAGGAATAATCTTACACACAGAAATTGCTGGAGCGAAGTTTCATAGAATCATAGAATCATAGAAGTTACAACATGGAAACAGGCCCTTCGGCCCAACATGTCCATGTCGCCCAGTTTATACCACTAAGCTAGTCCCAATTGCCTGCACTTGGCCCATATCCCTCGATACCCATCTTCCCCATGTAACTGTCCAAATGCTTTTTAAAAGACAAAATTGTACCCGCCTCTACTACTGCCTCTGGCAGCTCGTTCCAGACACTCACCACCCTTTGAGTGAAAAAATTGCCCCTCTGGATCCTTTTGTATCTCTCCCCTCTCACCTTAAATCTGTGCCCCCTCGTTATAGACTCCCCTACCTTTGGGAAAAGATTTTGACTATCGACCTTATCTATGCCCCTCATTATTTTATAGACTTCTATAAGATCACCCCTTAACCTCCTACTCTCCAGGGAATAAAGTCCCAGTCTGTCTAACCTCTCCCTGTAAGTCAAACCATCAAGTCCCGGTAGCATCCTAGTAAATCTTTTCTGCACTCTTTCTAGTTTAATAATATCCTTTCTATAATAGGGTGACCAGAACTGTACACAGTACTCCAAGTGTGGCCTCACCAATGCCCTGTACAACTTCAACAAGACATCCCAACTCCTGCATTCAATGTTCTGACCAATGAAACCAAGCATGCTGAATGCCTTCTTCACCACCCTATCCACCTGTGACTCCACTTTCAAGGAGCTATGAATCTGTACTCCTAGATCTCTTTGTTCTATAACTCTCCCCAACGCCCTACCATTAACGGAGTAGGTCCTGGCCCGATTCGATCTACCAAAATGCATCACCTCACATTTATCTAAATTAAACTCCATCTGCCATTCATCGGCCCACTGGCCCAATTTATCAAGATCCCGTTGCAATCCTAGATAACCTTCTTCACTGTCCACAATGCCACCAATCTTGGTGTCATCTGCAAACTTACTAACCATGCCTCCTAAATTCTCATCCAAATCATTAATATAAATAACAAATAACAGCGGACCCAGCACCGATCCCTGAGGCACACCGCTGGACACAGGCATCCAGTTTGAAAAACAACCCTCGACAACCACCCTCTGTCTTCTGTCGTCAAGCCAATTTTGTATCCAATTGGCTACCTCACCTTGGATCCCATGAGATTTAACCTTATGTAACAACCTACCATGCGGTACCTTGTCAAAGGCTTTGCTGAAGTCCATGTAGACCACGTCTACTGCACAGCCCTCATCTATCTTCTTGGTTACCCCTTCAAAAAACTCAATCAAATTCGTGAGACATGATTTTCCTCTCACAAAACCATGCTGACTGTTCCTAATTAGTCCCTGCCTCTCCAAATGCCTGTAGATTCTGTCCCTCAGAATACCCTCTAACAACTTAACCACTACAGATGTCAGGCTCACTGGTCTGTAGTTCCCAGGCTTTTCCCTGCCGCCCTTCTTAAACAAAGGCACAACATTTGCTACCCTCCAATCTTCAGGCACCTCACCTGTAGCGGTGGATGATTCAAATATCTCTGCTAGGGGACCCGCAATTTCCTCCCTAACCTCCCATAACGTCCTGGGATACATTTCATCAGGTCCCGGAGATTTATCTACCTTGATGCGCGTTAAGACTTCCAGCACCTCCCTCTCTGTAATATGTACACTCCTCAAGACATCACTATTTATTTCCCCAAGTTCCCTAACATCCATGCCTTTCTCAACCGTAAATACCGATGTGAAATATTCATTCAGGATCTCACCCTTAATATAGATTTGTGCCTCAGAAAGAGTTACGGTAATTCAGTGGAGATTTATAATTTGCAAAGAAAAGTATTATTTTAATATTGAGATTATTTTAATATTGAGATTAAAACATATTCTCTCATCACCCATGAAACAATTCAGTGATAAAAGAGATACAGATAGGTAACTAGCTTTACAAACTGATTTAACAGATAAAATAACATTTGATATGATTCCATGTCGAGAACAGCTGTAACTTAATTTAACACAGTACGATACCAAAGACTCCATGTGGAAAATGCATCATAAAGTACATATGGTGCATAGAGACAAGTAACATCATCTCATGTTACCCCTGGAATGCATTTAATAACTTGATACCGCAGTTGGAGATAGGTTTCCGCTAAAACACTCTTTAAAATCTTATTGTATTGGTAAAATAACAGACCTCACTCTCCTTGAGGATGCTTTTAAATTTAATGGAATACTTCATGCTGCTGGTTTAAAAGAAAAGAAACTGAAATTACAAACAAGTCAACCCAGTTTTAAAAATGGCAATGCTCAGACACAATCTACCTTTACGAGCAGTATTGGATATGGCTTGCCCAAACATTTGTCTCATGATATGCCAGCCCTGTACCCTCAATTACCCCGCTTCCATTTAACACAGCAACTGGCAGCAATCACATGCTGAAATACAGGAAGTATGTCAGTATCATCAGTACTCCATTTTAAATTGAATGAACCAGCAAGCCATGTCTAATGGCGGACACCACTGCGGACTCACAATCAACCTAAAATAACTTTCAGAAATTGAGACCATGTTTAGAAAAAAAAAACTTTTTGTAAAAGATGTACATGTTTGGATATTGACTGTTTTTTTAAAAAAATGTTTCAGACAGTTTGATTAAAACAAGCAGGAAAAGCTTCAGTCCAAACAACAGCCTGTCACTGCAGGTTTGATCTACTCTCTTTGTCATGTTCATACACGTGGTATCTCTTTTTAAATGTCTTCTTCCAAGCGTGTCCCGGTTACTGTTCTATCTTTCATTCCCAGCATACCCGAGTTTTTAACTACTCTGGCCCGATTTCAATATTGCCGCCTCTGTCCTTTTCCATCTCTTGGCTTCAATCCCAGTAATTCACAGGCTGCGAATTAGGTGCACCGATACAGATGGCGCTGTAACCTCAGAAGAGGTGCTTCAGCTGCTAGAACAGACCGTGGGGACACTACAATTGACCTCAGTATCCCAAGCTGGAGAGGCTGAAGGGTAAAAGAAAAACAGCCTTGGTTCCTGCTCTTGATTGCTATCGTGATCTCTCATAGAGGTCACGATAGCAATCAAGAGGTGCATGCATGAACGTCGAGAGACACAGGATTAGGCTCTGCTTCCCCATCATATCCCAGTCAAATATTCAGTCCCTAATCACTATCTTCATAGAAGAATAGTCATTTGGGAAAGTTACTGGATGGATACATGCATCTATGGAGCGGTATCCCAGCATGTGTGACCACTTTGGGAGACATGATGTGGAGATGCCGGTGATGGACTGGGGTTGACAATTGTAAACAATTTTACAACACCAAGTTATAGTCCAGCAATTTTATTTTAAATTCACAAGCTTTCGGAGATTTTCTCCTTCCTCAGGTAAATGTTTCGAGATCTTGAAACGTTTACCTGAGGAAGGAGAAAATCTCCGAAAGCTTGTGAATTTAAAATAAAATTGCTGGACTATAACTTGGTGTTGTAAAATTGTTTACACTTTGGGAGAGGGGAAGAGGAGAGAAAACTGCAAAAAAATTTTTTAAATGTTCATGTGAATTAATTTAGAAAAAGCTGAGATTTGGCAAAATCGATATTAAAATTTTATTTTATATTCTGTACACAAAGGAAAGTTTTCAAGACAATTCTTTAACATAAGTTACTGCAAATAATTACAGACCAAATAATGTAGATGAATGGTTACATTATACTGGGGTCCAAAAAGTCACCTCTCTCCCTGTCCAGGACTGGGGCAGAGTTCCTGCTACAGGCCCTAACCCTAAGATGAATATCTCAGGTTAAAATTATTCCATCTCAAGAAAAAATCCCTCCCTAACCAAAATACCCCCACTACAAATCCCTATGTATATATATGCCTGATCATTCATACATACATACAGACAAATTAACGACCATGGCAACAGATATTAGCTTATAAAAGAGCAGTGTGCTGGGACATCAGGCACACTAGAATACAATATAAAGATATAGGACAGGTTATGACAATTCGAGTATGTACCCTTCAACAGAACTGAAGACTGAAAATTAGAGAGGCATTTTAGTAAGGTTGGAAAAACTGAAGAGAATAAAGATGGAAGGGGAGTGGGAGAGAGCCAACAGATACACCAATCACAGAGAGAGGGTGGGTTAAATAACCTGCAAACTGCTTAATAGAAAATAACTGATATAAAAGTCAGTGAAGTGATGTTGAGGTAAAGAAATGACAAACATAAGAATATGAATAGTGGAGGGTAAAGTGATGTCTTAGAGATCCACATAAACAAAAATAGGAGAAAAAAAGGAAAAATAGAGAAAAAGAGGAAAAAATATTTTAAAAATATGAAATTAAAACAGAAAATGCAACTGAAATACGGTGGATTCACCAGTCATGAGAACAGGTCCACTATGCGGACTCAGACTCAATCAGCGCCATGCTCCGAGAAAGGATCTCCAACCCAAGCGTAGCTGCCTCCCCTCCCTGTACAATGTACAAGAGCATGGAATGGTAGGGCACAGATTTGTACCCAGATTCTCTATACATGAGCTCAGAGACAATTACCTACTACATAGTATAAATTATTAAGAACATAGTAACATAAGAAGTAGGAGTAGGACATACGGCCCTTGAGCCTGCTCTGCCATTCAATATGATCATGGATGATCTTCAACCTCAATTCCACTTTCCCACCCTATCTTCATATCACTGGATTCACTAAGTGTCCAAAAATTTATCAATCTCAGTTTTGAATATACTCAACAACTGAGCATCCACAGCCCTCTGGGGTAGAGAATTTCAAAGATTCCCAATCCTCTGAGTGAAGAAATTTTTCCTCATCTCAGTCCTAAATGGCAAACCTCTTATCCTGAGACTATGAAACCTAGTTCTAGATTCTCCAGCCAGGGGAAACATCCTCTCAGCATCTACCCTGTCAAACCCTCTCAGAATTTTATACATTTCAATGAGGTCACCTCTCATTCTTCTAAACTCCAGAGAATATAGGCCCATTCTACTCAATCTCTCCTCACAGGACAACCCTCTCATCCCAGGAATCAATCTGGTTGATTCGTGTACTTCGTTGCATCCCCTCTAAGGCAAGTATATTCTTCCCTTGGTAAGGAGACCAAAATTGTACACAGTACTCCAGGTGTGATCTCACCAAAGCCCTATATAATTGCAGCAAGGCTTCCTTACTCTTATATTCCAAACCCCCTTGCAATAAAGGCTAACATGCCATTTGCTTTCCTAATTGCTTCCTGTACCTGCTTGTTAACTTCCTGTGATTCATGTACAAGGACACCCAAATTCCTCTGAATACCAACATTTATTAGTCTCTCACCTTTTAAACAATGTTCTGCTTTTCTATTCTTCCTACCAAAGTGGATAATTTCACATTTCCCCAAATTATACTCCATCTGCCACCTTCTTGCCCAATCACTTAACCTGTCTATATCCCTTCACAGCCTCTTTGCACCCCACAGTTTACTTTCCCACCTAGCTTTGTATGATCAGCAAACTTGGATACATTACACTCGGTCCCCTCAACTAAGTCATTGATATAGATTGTAAATAGCTGAGGTCGAAGTACTGATCCTATCAGCACTCCACTAGTTATATCCTGCCAACCCGAAAATGACCCGTTTATTCCTACTCTCTGTTTTCTGTCCGTCAACCAATCCTCAATCCGTGCTAACATATTACCACCAATCCCATGAACCCTAATCTTGTGTAACAACCTCGTGTGGCACCTTATCGAATGCCTTTCGAAAATCCAAACATACAACATCCACTAGTTCCCCCTTATCTACCCTGCTAGTTATACCTTCAAAAAACTCTAATAGATTTACCAAACACGATTTCCCTTTCGTAAAACCATGTTGACTCTGCTTAATCATATTATGATTTTCTAAGTGCCCCGTTACCACGTTCTTAACAATAGATTCTAGCATTTTCCCTACTACTGATGTCAGGCTAACTAGCCTATAGTTCCCTGTTTTCTCTCTCCCTCCTTTCTTGAATAGTGGGGTTACATCTGCTACCTTCCAGTCCACGGGGGCCGTTCAGGAATCTAGGGAATTCTGGAAGAGCAAAACCAATGCATCCACTATCTCTGCAGCCACCTCTTTTAAAACCCTAGGATGTAGGCCATCGGGTCAAGGGGATGTCGGCTTTTAGTCCCACTAATTTCTCCAGTACTTTTTCTGTACTAATATTAATTCCTTTAAGGTCCTCACTCTCATTGGACCCTTGATTCCCTACTATGTATGTTTTTTGTGTCTTCTTCTGTGAAGACAGATACAAAATATTTGTCTCTGCCATTTCCTTATTCCCCTGTCTCTGACTCTAAGTGACTCACGTTTACTTTCACTAATCTCTTCCTTTTTACATACTTGTAGAAGCTCTTACAATCTGTTTTTATATTTCATGCTAGTTCTCAAATTCAATTTTCTTCCTCTTCATCAATTTCTTGGTCTTCCTTTGCTGATTTCTAAAATGCTCCCAATCCTCAGGCTGACTACTATTTTTGGCAACATTGAAAGCCTCTTCTTTTAATGTAATACTATCCTTAACTTCTCTAGTTAGCCACGGTTGGACCACTTTTCCCATGGAGTTTTTATTCCTCAAGGGAATGAACATTCATTGAGAATTATGACTTATTTCTTTAAATGTTCACCATTGCTTATCTACAGTCATATTTTAAAATCTAATTTCCCAATCTACCTGAGCCAACTCACCCCTCATATTTAAACAAAGCCAATTACGTAGGTATAAGACCCTAGTTTCGAACTTAACTACATCACTCTCAAACTCAATATGAAATTCTATCATATTATAATCATTCCTCCAGAGGATCCTTTACTATCTTATTAATTAACCCTGTCTCATTAACAATACTAGATCTAAAATAGCCTGTTCCCTAGTTGGTTCCTCGACATATTGTTCTGGAAAACTGTTTCGAATGCAAACTATTTTAGCCAATTTGGTTTGCCCAGTCTATACGAAGATTAAAGTTCCCCATGATTATTGCATTACCCTTGCTCCTCTAATTTCCTGATTTATATTCTGTCCAACAATATAACTACTGTTAGGGGGCCTAGGAACTACTCTCACCAGTGTTTTCTGCCCGTTGTTATTTCTTAGCTCCACCCATACTGATTCTACATCCTGATTTTCTGAGCTAAGATCCTTTCTCACTACCGTCTTTACCTCATCGTTTATCAGGGCTACGCCCCTCTTTTTCCATTTAGCCTATCTTTTCTAAAAGTCAAGTACCCTGGACTATTTAGTTCCCAACATTGGTCACCCTGCAACCATGACTCAGTAATGGCTACTAGATCAAACCCATTTATCTCTACTTGTGCCATTAATTCATCTATCTTGTTACGAATTGTAAGGTGCATTCAGAAATAGTGCCTTTAATTTTAACTACTTTTCCCTGATGTGACCTTAGTCACTAATACCCTATTACCTTTGTTAAACTCTCTGTCCCTTCCTGAAACGCTCTGCTCGTCTTTAACCCAAATCGCTACTCTGCTCTACAGCCTTGACTTTTCTCTTTAGACGTATAAATTTACCCTTACCTGAACGCGCCCCCCCCCCCCCCCCCATTAGTTTAAAGCCCTATCTACCACCCTAGTTATTCGATTACTATGGCTATTTTGCTTTGTTAGTGCAGGTTAAAGCATCAATAATGTAATTGTCAATTGAAGATCAATTTGAAAAGTTCAAAATCACCAAGGTCTTTAAACCATATTAAATGTTTTCACGCTATTTTTCTCAACAGTGTAACTTCAAGGCCCATGTCAGCAAGAAGTTGCTTTGACTTTAGGAGGTGGAACTGCCCATGAACATAACTACTAATCTCAAACTTAAACAAACTTCAAGAGATTATGACTTTGCTTTACTTAAGTTAAAAGACAAAAAAAGTTATAGTTCAGCAAAAAATTTTTAAAACTCTTGCCTACACATCCTATTTGGCCTGTGAGCTTCTACAAGAATAAGCTAAGAACTGTCTCAACAGACACTGAAACATCATCGTCCTCACCTACACAGTGCACTGAAAATATCACTGTGCAGGGACAGTGACAAAGTGAAAGGTTAGATTGGGATTAGGACTTCAAAAGGGAACCAGACTGTAAACAAGTGTGTGCTGAATCCCAGAACAGATCTCGTAATACTCCATCAGCAAGGAGATTTACAGACAACTTGAAGATTTTTTTTAAAATGTCAAATCTTTTTAAATAGAACTCAACATCGATAAAACATTTCCCGTGAATGGCATCCTGCATATAAAGTTTATCAGATTTTTTATTATTAGTCTGTATAATTTAACCAAACCTTGATTAAAATTAGTGAATTTATTTAGCTTACCATGAGGGGTCAAATACCATTCATGTGGGTTACACCTGCATCCAATCATCACCCAGCCTTTGATAATTAGCAAAAGATTCACATGCCAAGACCAAATTTGTCTCAAATGAGAGCCTCATGGTCCGGTTTCCTATCGTAATGTAGCCATGCTGATCCTTTGAGCTATGATTGAGACACAAAATGAAAATCTCTAACAATAAGGCTTACATAATATTATTCCTTTTTTCTTCATTACTATTCTGGTCAGTAATTCAACAGGCACCAATAGCGTCTGGTATCTCACCCAGGCGACTATTCAACTGAATGATGGACAGCAGGCAATTCACTGATGCCCATGTAAATGCATTTTAAACAGAAGTTAATAAATAGCAATCAGGACAAAACTAATTGGTATTGCTGGGTTAGGAAAAATCAAAGTCAATTGCAGCACCCTTCTGTTATCCCAGCTAACTCAACACAGACCAAAGATCAAACCTGGCCCTTTCAACTCTATATGGTTCAGCACCACACGGGCATTTATCCATTGGCCACTGGAGGAGGTCAGACTATTGATGGCTTTACCAGTGATGAAAGCAGTAATGACTAATCACCACTATGATGTTCTGTTGGAAGAACTAACAGGCAAACTTTATCCCACTGCTTTACTTGTACAGGTTGCTTGAACCCAAGTGTGTAAGAGTACGCACGCATACGATCCTTGTTTGGGGAGGAAGGCGGGTCTAGACTACATCCATCTCCACCTTCCCCATAAATTTCAATCCTCAATCAAGATGCCAATATGTATGCTTAAACAGTGTATGCAGGGAGTATATTGTCTAATTCTAGAACTAATGCTGTTTATGGGACCTTGCAAATTGTATGCCATGCTTACCTACGTTAACAGTGACTACAGTTCAAAAGTAATTCATTGGTTGTGAAGCACTTTAGGCAGTATATAAATGCATGTTCTTTCTTTTCTTTCTTGGCACATGAGCAGGTGGAGATTAAACGACTATGACTACAAGTTTTCACATCATTTTTTTCGCAGCATTAGAAAACCAATGCATTCCACAGATGTACAGCTTTGGCTTTTATTCACTGACACCATTAACATACAGCAAAGTTTCTGCTTCAGCAGCTAAAAGTATATTTATGATATTCACAGCAGTTTCCTGCAAGCCTCAGATATTTATTTCTTATCACAAAAACCTGGAACAATTTGCCATGGGGAATAAAACCCAAGAACACCAATCGTTTTGAAAGTCCCACGCTTGCAAAATGTCCAAGTCTCTCTCTGACTGATAGCTTTACCAGTAATGCAGGAGATGTAATGTTCTGGTGCAAGGACCAATAGGTAAAACTTTATCCCATCACCTTATTAGTCCTCCTGCATAGGTTGCTTGAATCCATGTACAAGTCATTTTGATACTGAAGAGAACCCCTTAAGGGATAATTGGTGAGTATTTTAGAACTTGCTACTAATAGGGGTTGACTCTGAGAAAGCTTTTCTTTTTAAAAAAAAAATAGCTCCAGCATATCCTGAACTTATTCACCAAAGATCCGCTGTATCTCATTAAGAAACTTAATAGATTTCAATGAAGGTCTGATGGTAGAAAATACATAATCAGGCAAACCTAGACACAAGACAACAAATTGTGTTCCCACAGTAGCTCAACAATAGACTATTGAAGTATTTTTATGGTCTGTATATTATTCACTAGTGAAAGTGTGTTAGTTCACAGCACTGAAATTTGAGTAGCAGAATATGCATAGCTGGGTGTAGTATGTGGTGCACGCCCAAAGATCAATATAGGCAGTTTAAAATTTAAGTCCGACTGCAGCATTACTAAAATTAGGAGTCCCAGGTGGCCACAAAAATCTCTCAGGATCCATGAAATTGATGCGAGAGGCAGCAGGCAGTATGAAATTTACAAATCCCAACAAAAATGAAAAAGTCAACAGCACTCCCTGTGTGACGAACAAGGAGGCAGCCAGAGAGAAGGCAGAGGTAAGTGAGAAGTTGGTGGAATTAACTTACTGGAATGTGCGCACGTGTGCAATCCAATTAATCTGATCCAGCAATTCAATTCCAGCATAATTTAAAACCCCGCTCACCTCTAGCTGCCTCCTTTTTCCTTACATATGGAATGCTGTCGACTTCATTTTTTCTGTATCAGGATTCATGCAATTTGGGTCCTGGTTATTATGCTACATGCAACTTCCCACCTGTTTTTCTTTGGTGCTATGCAATTTATAACTCCCCAAGACTCCTGAGTTTACAGACTGCACCAGTTTCAGTCTTCAGGTGTGCGCAATTCACAGACTTCATTTCAGATGCATTTACAAAGCTTCTAAATTAAACAATCTTTCTCTTAAATTCCCCATTAATTATAATTTTTTACAACAAAAAAAACTATATATTTACATGGATATTGTGTCACTAGCTGGTGTTCAGCTTTACTGCAAAGTAATTTGAAGCAGAAACTTTTAAATTAACTTTTGTTAATCTACCCATGGCATATTTGAAAAATACTTGAAATAAATCTCTCATTGTGGTACATTTTATTTAATCTGACATAACAATATTAAAAATTGAATTTTGCTTTGCAAAAACGTGTGAATTACAAGTATAGATTTATTTGATCAGCCTTTTTTTCCTTTGCATTAAAAGAGCATTTGTTGTTCCTAAAATATGAATCGGTCTATTGATGAGATTGCAGGACAGTTTGTATGGTTGTTTTTTTGGTTTTGTGTCCACGAGGAGACGTGAAATGTGATACATGTCATGTGACCCCTACACTCTCCAATCTATTCCCCCCCCAAATCTCCCTCCACACTCCAACTAGAGACTTAAGTTTTGCCACTGGACTTATTAGATACAGAATGTTGAGGTAAAGCTAAAGTAGCTCTTTTGTTCCTGGTATAAACATGGAGATCCGTCTTAACTGCTAAAAATTCTTGTACTGCAGCTCCAGTTGTACAGGATTGATAGCCTGGCTCTGGCTATGCCTTGCCTTGCCTTGCCTTTCTGCAATGTTGCAGAGGGTGTGCCCTGCCATGGAACAGACCATCTTTATTCAGTCTGCTGATCTGTGCTACTTTGGACTGTACTGAGTCCAGGAACAAGGAATAGCTTTCTTGAGTTACTGATATCAATCTGAGTGACACTGCTAATTAATGCCTATTTAGAGGCATTTTTATCCTTTATGCCACATGACAGCTGACTTAAGACTGCCCCAAATCTATTTCACTAATGATGTTCACAATGAGCAGAGACAGGAGGCTTTTTTAAAAATCTAATTTTGTTTAGAGGTACTAACAATTCACAGGTGTTTACAGTCCCACAGCTGAAAACAACCCTCTGATACCTTGCCCACTCTTCATGTGAGAACCCAAACAATTAGCTAATTTCAATCACTTTGGAGTCATTATAGCTGAGCTCAATCCTCCTCCTGCCAAATATTTACATACACTTATGATCCAACGGTAATCAAGAGCAGGAACCTGGGGGCATTTGTCCCCATCGAGAGCACTGAAGCTGGCAGTAGCACCAGTTGAGATTGGCTAACAGACCAAGGATCAATTCTGGGACATTACTTGTCTGTATGGTTCAGTATATCAGAAACATATGCACCCACTGGGCCACCAGGAAACCCAATGACAGGAGATTTTCATCCCATTGTCTAAGCTGACTTTAAATCCAGATGCTAGAGGTGAAAGAACATGGCTCTAACCAACTATGACACCAAGTCCCTCAGCTACAAAGAACTTGAGGGGTGAAATTCTTCCCATCAATTTCACCAAAATAAGTACAAATCAGGTACACTCCTGTTTTGGTTTCACACCTACTTTTTCACTAAAATTATCAGGAGGAATTTCAGCCCCACATTCTTTCAATGTAAGGCTTTAATCATTTTTCAATTCCAATTATTATTGAACGATTCACAGATAAAGTTGTTCAAAGGGCTTTATAGATACTCCGCATCAAACTCAGTTAATCACACATCCCTAGCTTATAACATGGCTTTTATACTGAGGAAAGAAAACAAATGTTTGAGAGGATTACTGCCAAGCCATGGTAACTATTTTTGCATTACAAAATACTGTACCTGGTTAAAATTCTTGAATGAAAATTCTTTGAAAAGTGCATCTCTGTCTTCAACACCTTCCCAGCCGGCTGCTTTTAATTCTGGTAGAAGTTGTTCTCTTTCCTCTGGGGTTAACCACTGTGTCGCTGAAGCCTAAAAGAACATTGAGCACAAGATATTAATGATAAATACTTGAATGGAAAAAAAATTACAAGGCTACGGGGAAAGAGCAGGGGAATGGGACTAATTGGATATCTCTTTCAAAGAGCCGACACAGGCACGATGGGCTGAATGGCCTCCTCCTGTGCTGTACCTACTATGATACAGTCATCTGCCAGGGAGTCACGGCAGTTCATGGCCTGTTACAGCAGGAAAAGATAGCCAGATGCCTACAAAAAATGTTTTCTTGTCCCTGAAAATGTTGCTATTGATGATGGGACCTGGGCATGGCCATGCTTTGAAAGCGCTTGCTCAGGCACCCCGACCCCTTCTCTTGAAGCCCTGAGGCACTCTTTGTCAACCGTTGGACACTGAATGCCAGAGCTTAAAAAAGTAGCACCTGGGCAAATGTGGGAAACATGGAGAAGGCAGTGTTTTGCTCACATGAATCAAACTGACATTGGCCAGCCATCAAAATCTGGCATTATGGGACCCACCCTGGAAAAGAAGAGAGGCAGAGCTCGCCCTCAAGTAGTTTTCCACTTGCAAATTGCCAAAAAAAAAAGATGGGGGTGAGGCGGAAAGCCTAGGGCAAAGTGTGTCTGCTATTCAACTATGTGGGGCATTACAAATGTGCCCAATCCTGCTCCAAAACATATTTTTTCAAAACCATGATCCTGCCAAATAGTAATCCTGCCCAGTATGAAGACCTGCGTAGCTGTACAAAACCTTCAGTGTACGTACCTGCATGTTCCTTGTAACCTATAAAGCAACAACAAATTGCATTTATATAGCACCTTTAATGTAGAAAACATCACAAGACACTTCAGAGAAACATAATCAGACACAAGTGGACGTTGAGCCAAAGAAGGAGGTAACCAAAAGTTTGGTCAAAGAGGTGGTTGTTAAGGAGGGTCTTAAAGGAGAAGTGGGAGGAGGAGAGGCACAGAGGTTTAGAGCTTGGGCATGGTTGCCAATAGTGGAGAAGAGGGAGCAGGAATGCACAAGAAGCCAGACTCGGAGGAAGGGAGAATTCAGGGGGACTTGTATTCCTGGTGGAGGTTAGCGAGAGAGGGAGAGGCATGGCCATGGAGGGATTTATACAGAAGGATGATAATTTTAAATTGGAGGCATTGGGGAACCAGGAGATAATGCAGGTCAACAGGGATAACTATGATGGCAAAACAGGACTTGGTGTAGGTTAAGATACGGGCAGCAGAGTTTTGAATAAGATGATAAGAACATAAGTTCCTATGAAATAAGAGCAGGAGTAGACCATTCAGCCCCTCGAGCCTGCTCTGCCATTCAATAAGATTGTGGCTGATCTTCTACCTCAATTCCATTTTCCCCACCCTATCCTTTGATTCCTTGAGTGTCCAAAAATCTATCTATCTCAGTCTTGAATATACTCAACAAATCTCGGTCCTAAATGGCCGACCCCATATCTTGAGATTGTGACCCCTAGGGAAAAAGCCTCTCAGCATCTACCCTGTCAAGCCCTCTAAGAATTTTATATGTTTCAATGAGATCACCTCTTATTCTTCTAAACTCCACAGAATATAGGCCCATTCTACTAAATCTTTACAGAGATGGAGAACGGGAGGTCGGCCAGAAGAGCATTGGAAGAGTCAATTCTGGAGGTGGCAAAGGCATGGATGAAGGTTTCAGTGGCAGATGGGCTAAGGCAGGGGTGGAGGCAGGTCATCACACGGATGTGGAAGTAGGCGACCTTTGTGATGGAGAGGATATGGGATCGGAAGCTCAGCTCAGAATCAAATGGGACGCCAAGGTTGCAAACAATCTGGTTCAGCCTGAGTCAGTCACTGGGAAGGGAGATGGAGTAGGTGGTGAGTGTGGAATTTCTAGCGGAGGCTAAGGGGATGGCTTGGTCTTCCCCATGTTTAGCTGGAGGAAATTGTGGCTCATCTAAAACTGGAAGTCGTTCAAGAAACCTGACAGCACAGAGGGTCGAGAGTGGTGGTGGAGATGTAGAGTTCTGTGTTTGTCGTGCACATGTGGAAACTGGCCCCTTGTCTTTGGATGATGTTGTCAAGGGGACAAGATGAGGAAGAAGAGGTCCAAGGATAGATCATTGGTTGAGGACTCCAGAAGTGACGATGCAAGTGCTGGAAAACGAGGCCATTGCTGGAGATGCTACGGTTATGATTGGACAGGTAAGAGTGGAACCAAGCACAGTCCCACTCAGCTGGACAATGGAGATGAGGCATTGGTGGAGGATTGTGTGGTCAACAGTTTCAAAAGCTGAAGAAAGTCCAAGGAGGATAAGGAGGCATAATGCACCATGATTACAGTTACAGAGGATGTCAACTGTGACTTTGATTAGGGCAATTTCAGTGCTGTGACAGGAGAGGAATCCTGATTGGGGATATTTGAACAAGGAGTTGCAGGAAAGGTGGGCACAGCTTTGAGAGGCGACAAAATGTTCAAGACTTTTTGAGATGAAAGGGAGGTTGGCGATGGGGTGCTAATTTGCAAGGATAGAAGGGATAAAGTGTTTTTTTTTAAGGAAGGGGGTGATGTCAGCAGTTTAAGGAACAGTGCCTGAGGAGAGTGAATTGTTTAATAAAATAACAGAAGGACTTGCATTTATATAGCGCCTTTCACGACCTCAGAACGTCCCAAAACGCTTTACAGTCAATGAAGTACTTTTTAAAGTGTAGTCACTGATGTAATGTTGGAAACATGGCAGCTAATTTGCGCACAGCAAGGTCCCACAAACAGCAATGTGATAATGACCAGATCATCTGATTTTGGTGGTGTTGATTGAGGGACAAATATTGGCCAGGGCATTGGGGGAACTCCCCTGCTCTTCTTCATGTGATCTTTTACGTCCACCTGAGAGGACAAATGGGGCCTCAGTTTAATGTCTCATCCGAAAGACGGCACCACTGACAGTGCAACACTCCTTCAGTACTGCACTAGAGTGTCAGCCTATATTATGTGCTCAGGTCACTGGAGTGGGACTTGAACCCACAACCTTCTGACTCAGTGGCGAGAATGCTACCAACTGGAGCCACAGCTGACACCGTGGCTCTAGTTGGTAGCACAAGTAGCATGTACTCAGTATTTCTGCACTCTACCAAAAACATGTAAATTCATCTACAGCTCATTAACAGCAAGTTAAAGTTATCTGAAAAAAATAATTTGTATCATACGTCATGACAGAGGTTTCCGTTGGAGTGCAAAAATGCTTCAGTCGCAAAAGCCTTTATTCTGCTGCAATTCCTTAAATTCACCACAAGATGGCAAATCATCTCTAACTAACAGAACCCAACAACCTTAAACTTGATAATACAATAAACTTCTAAACCTACAACTACCTAAACTTCAGATAACAAGTTTGCACTTTTGAAACGGTCAAAAGCAATCAAAGCTTGAGAGACTTTTTTAAACAAAGCGCATCACCAGGAAATCTAATAGTCACTGCTGATTTCTCACATTTTGATGGCTGAGTCAAAGTCTTAGTCATAGACTACAGTATCATTTAGGAGGGAATTGGGTAAGTAATTGTAAAGGAAGAATATAAAAGAAAGGGCAGGGAAATTAGATTACAGGCATGATAGGCTGCATAACCTCCTTCTGTGCTGTGACTTCTATGTCTCTATGATAATGATGGATTCAGAAGCTCAATACGAACTGGTCAAAATGAGTTGGACAAAATAAATTAAGTGGACAGATCAATGGCAGATGAAACTTAATACAGACCAGTGTAAAGTGTTGTAACCCACAGAGACCAATTGTAGTGCCCTACTACAACTCCAGGTGCAGTTAGTTAATGTGAAGGACCTGACTCAAACTATCCAAAAAAATTCACCCCACTTTATCTTAACAATTAGAGAACATGGCCACTATCATCAGTCAGAAGTGAGAAGAAAGGATAGCGTTTGAATGTGTGGGAGCTGAAACATTCTTCCAGTTTTTAAAAAAGTAAACTAATCGAGACTGCATCTGCTACGGCAGGTTTACTCCCTCTGCAATCGGCAGGAAAACTATACACTATAGAGAACACTGTTCCTGTGAAAATAACGCACCTCTTGTGCTACTGCTTCTCAGAGATAGTGGGTTTTGCTGGTATTTGTAGTAAACCTTCTGCTGTTTATAGGTCACTCAGCTGTACCTTCCCTTGTATAATACCGTACTTAATTTACTGCACTCACTTCAGTTTCCATTTAATGGTAGAGCACTCCCCTTATTCTTTGTCAATTATCAACCTTGTACATAATATTTAATTTCAGAGTAACTCATCTTAGGCTCTAGTCATTAATACACTGTAACCTTTACTATGCTGAAAATGAAAGCAGTCAAAATTAAAACAAATCAATATTACTGTTTATCCAAATATTCTGCTTTGGAAATTAATTTAAAAGCACAAGTTTCACTTCATATAGTTTTAAGCTCATGTACAGCATTTCTTTAATCCTTTCTGCCCCTTAGTATAGTATTACATACTGCAGCTAAACCATTTCCCTGTATCACAGTCCTTTTCTGTTATCTGACTTGATACCTTGAAAACATTCACCCAAAGTTGCCATTACATATTATCAAATGATGCAACCACATTCCTCAGAAGTTTGTCATGGTCAACATCTGCTACCACCAGCGTACCTCTCAACTTGCACTGTGTTATATAGGTGGAAAGCCAGTGTGTGATTGGGGCGTTTCCGTGGAACTACTAAATTAGCAGGTTCTGCCAGCTTGAGAGTTTTGCGTACTACCGCCACTTTTCTCAGCAGTGCTGTCCCATTTAAAATGGGACGATCGACAGAAATGGTCACCAGTGAACTCCACCACCATGGATGTTAAAGCATTACTGCCACTGATAAATACAAATTTAACCCAACCATGAAAGGAGCACCATCTTCACGAGAAAGTGTGTGCAAGTGAACAAAAAGTCTGCTAAAGACACAAACACGGTGATGTAAAACACACTGAAATGAATGTCAAAACAAAAGTTTATTATGCATGATTCTTCTCCTTCCCAGACAAAAAGAGTCTGACAAACACTTTCACCTGAATTCAGTGCCCCTTAAACACAACAGGTTAGGGCTCCACTGGTGACTAAGTGGATAAATGCACCGTAAAATGCAACATGGAGCCATACGGACCAGGGAAGATTCAGGTTTGAGTCCTGGTTTGTGCCAGAGAGATGGTGCCCATCAGCATCATTGTCCCCAGTCTGAGGGGAGAAATAAAAAGATCCAGTGGCCTCCCCACTGGCAGGCCCACCTTTGTAATATCAGCCTATGGCCAGCAAGCGTTTTTACATAAGGAACCCCTAATCATTGGCTTTAGGCACACAGATGTGAGTACAAGTCTTTCATGGAGAATTCCTTTAATTTATGTACAACGAGTATGTGGTGGATGTTCTTCATTATTCAGATATAGAAGATTATCAGACTGCAGTCTCGTAAGCATGGGATCTGTAACAGTTTGTTTCTTTTTGGGAACACACAAGAGCAATACTACAAAACTGACACTGTCCAACACTTATAAGTTCTTAGCTGCCTCATGCTACAGCCTCAGGCAAAACCCATTTTCTAAAAAAATCAGTATCCAACTCCAAATAAATTTAGGGGGAGAAAAGTGGCATCTTTAAACAAACTCAAAAGTAAAGTATGTTGTGAATTAGCACAAGGGGAGCAAAAGAAAACAGGCTGCTAACCTTCATACTGTGGTCGCAGCAGCACACTCAGTAAGCCAGTTAATGTTAGTCTCTCTTTGAAAATGTGTTTCTGTTTCGCTGATAAATTGCCAAAAGTCTATCATATCAAAGATATTGTATTCAGTGGGTTAGCTAAACTTCAAATGCGGCCAATGCATTTTCTAATTGGTTGCATTTATGACTAAAAACCAAACATTATAAATTCACATCTGATTCAAAACATCTATTCTAAAATGTACTTAAACATTTGTTGCAGCATTTTTAATTTAAAATTTACAAAATTATGTTGGATGAGCTAAGTACCATCGATTGATGTAAATGTTTACGAAAATATGATAGGATTGTTCTCTTAGTCCCAATAAGTGATGCACAAAATACCAAGCAATTTAGAGGCTAGGGGGTCTGCTAATGTGAGGTGTGCAACAGCAACCCTCGCTGCAAATTCTTGTCTGTGAGGACCTCCCTGGTATCAGGCCAATGTCCCAGAGTATCGCAAGGGAAATCGATAACTTAGTGAGCAGAGAATGACAAATGCAATTCTGTTTCAACCACTTTGGTGCGCACAGTCATCCTCGTTTCCTGCCGATTTTTCCCTCCCCCCTTAAAGGCATTAACTACTTCCTGGGTACAGTTCAACAGGTGCTAGCCATCCTCTTGTAACTTACCCCAAAGCACATTCTTTATGTGAGGGCCTGGACAGTGAGAACTGGCAGGCCATTTTACAGCAAAAGGCAACAGACGTAAGTCTAACCTTGTTTCACCCAACATCAATACACATGGACTTCCAGCAGCGGATGCTGGATAGCAATCAGTAGAAAGAAGTCGCGCCAGTTTTCCGTGCCCAAACCCAGAGGTGCTGAGATCAGTTAATTCATCACAAACTGGGAACAAACCTGGGTTCATCATGATCTTTGTGGCTCAGCTGCTCATCACCTTGATCAGCTGAGCCAGTGAAACAGCCCTCATTTTACAGCCACTTTAAAATAAACATCTAAAATATTTTTGTTTTGTCCTATCGATACAAGATGCAACAAAAATAAAGCTTTTTGTCTATGGATTATTTATTGGATTCTTTCTCGCTGGTCATGGCACAAATAAGATTAAAATTGGTTACTGCTACCTATTTCTGCAGGCTGCTTTGACTATACCTCCAATAGTGGCCAATTTGCCATGTTATTGCTATTAATGTTTTTAGTGACCTGATAGAGATCTTTCAGATTATGAAAGGGTTTGATAGGTAGACGTAGAGATGATGTTTCCACTTGCAGGGGAGACCAGAACTAGGGGCTATAAATATAAGATAGTCACTAATAAATCTAATAGGGAATACAGGAGAAACTTCTTTACTCAGAGCGTGGTTAGAGTGTGGAATTCGCTGCCACAAGGAGTAGCTGAGGGGACTAGCATAGATGCATTTAAGGGGAAGCTAGATAAACACATAAGGGAGAAAGGAATAGAAGGATATGCTGATAGGGTTAAATGAAGTAGGGAGGGAGGGACGAGGCTTGTGTGGAGCATAAACACCGGCATGGACCTGTTGGGCCAAACGGCCCTTTTCTGTGCTGTACATTCTATGTAATTGTCCTTGGATGGGGACTCATCTCAGATAATTCAAAGTGCTTGGAATTGATCAATATGTCAAGCCATTCCATTCAACTACTAGCATGTTGTGGGTTTGTTTAACGTACGAGTTTATCATTTGTATTTGTATGTGCAAATGCTATTTTGAATATTATAAGTATCTGACCATCTCAATTAAATTATTAGATACACTGTTTCAATGTCCTTTGGTCTGGGATATCGTCAAAGGAATTTCAAGCTACATCTTGGGCAGTACTACATAAAGACAAAAATTTGTCTAGAGCCATCAGGGGTATATAGCAAGTCAGTACATTCTGTGGTAGTGGATGCCATTTAAGAAGGAAGCAACTGTACTTCAAGAGTCAGTTTCATATTGCGGGTTAGCGAAAGAAACAGGTCTTAGTTGTTTTGACAAATATACAGTTTTACACCGAGTACTGTTCATTTGCCTGTTTAATAAATTTGTCTAGTGCTTTATAGCAAGAGCCACTGGTTAATAAAGTGCATATTGTTCGCATAGAATCATAGAAAATTTACGGCACAGAAGGAGGCCATTCGGCCCATCGTGTCCGCACCGGCTGAGAAATGAGTCACCCAGCCTAATCCCACTTTCCTGCATTTGGTCCTTAGCCCTGCAGGTCACGGCTCTTCAGGTGCACATCCAGGTATTTTTTAAATGAGTTGAGGGATTCTGCCTCTACCACTCTCTCAGGCAGTGAGTTCCAGACCCCCACCACCCTCTGGGTGAAAAACATTTTCCTCATTTCCACTCTAATCCTTCTACCAATCATTTGAAATCGATGCCCCCTGGTTATTGACCCCCTCCGCTAAGGGAAATAGGTCCTTCCTGTCCACTCTATCTAGGCCCCTCATAATTTTGTGCACCTCAATCAAATCACCCCTCAGCCTCCTCTGTTCCAAGAAAAACAACCCCAGCCTATCCAATCTGTCATCACAGCTAAAATTCTCCAGTCCTGGCAACATTCTCGTAAATCTCCTCTGCACCCTCTCTAGTGCAATTACATCCTTCCTGTAATGTGGTGACCAGAACTGTGCGCAGTACTCAAGCTGTGGCCTAACTAGTGTTTTATACAGTTCCAGCATAACATCCTTGCTTTTATATTCTATGTCTCGGCTAATAAAGGAAAGTATTCCATATACTTAACCACCTTATCTTCCTGTCCTGCTACCTTCAGGGATCTGTGGACATGCACTCCAAGCTCCCTCACTTCCTCTACACCTCTCAGTATCCTCCCATTTATTGTGTATTCCCTTGCTTTGTTTACTCTCCCCAAATGCATTACCTCACACTTCTCCAGGTTGAACTCCATTGGCCACTTTTCTGCCCATCTGACCATTGATATCTTCCTACAGTCTACAGCTTTCCTCCTCACTTTCAACCACACGGCCTATATTTGTGTCATCCGCAAATTTCTTAATCATGCCTCCTACAGTTAAGTCCAAATCGTTTATGTATACCACAAAAAGCAAAGGACCTAGTACCGAGCCCTGTGGCACCCCACTGGAAACAGCCTTCCAGTCGCAAAAACACTGGAAAAACTCCCTCCCATTTATCTAGATATTAGGCAGGTAAAGGCACACTCTGACTTGTAGGGAATGTGAGGTCCACTTACAGTGACCAGTGATACTGAACCCAAGGAAACATCTAGCATTAAAAACCCCAAAACATTACATAAGGTATATATAAAAGATGCAAAATTCTGGTGGCTACATTCTACATTATTACTGAAAATCCAAAGCAAACTTCAAACCTAAATATAGGACCATAACTCATGTTAACATTTTGCTACATGACAAATCAAATCATATGCTAACCACAAACTTTAACTCCCTTGTGAAACAAAGCAATCTGCTGCATTTTGATGCTACAGTGGCAAAGTACTGGACTCCCACACTGAAGTCTCAACCAGCTTCAAGTAATAGTAACATTCAGGCTTGCTCCAGTGGATGAATTTAGCATTCCAGACAAGAAGGAGAAAACTGGCTGGGAGATGCAAAAGGAAGGAAGGCAGTGGAGTCAAATAGCCCTTTTGCACTATCCAATTTCATCTCCTGGCAAGATAAACAACACTCAAATCAGCCATGACTAGATTCTTGGGCTCCACGTTGCTGCACTGCTAATCAAGGAGACTGGTGTACAGTACAAGTCATAGGATTGGATTACAAAATGTAATCTATTATATTACAAAAAATCTAAAAATTAAATCAAGAAAAATAAAATTTAACAAGTATTTTAATTTTTGAATGTAATCAAAAAATTGCATAAATGTGGCTGCAATGCTACCATGGTAGCAGTCAAATCTTGATTATTGCATGATTCACAGTGTAAAAATAGAATATTTGAAGAGGATTCTACAAACTGAAAAGTATTGTTAAACAAGCTTTGCAATATCTCATTCTAATATGTAAAACAAATATAAGATGCATTGTGAAAAGTTATTAAACTTCTAGAATATTACTGACTCGTGAGGTTTACTGGGACACGACTGTCCGTCTCTCTTCCCCGCCCCCCAAACACTGCCCCAAAGCACTACACAGAGACAATCAAAAACAGACACTGAACCAAAGGAGATATTAGGAGTGACCAAAGGTTTGGTCAAAGACATGGATTTTAAGGATCATCTTAAAAAATAGGAGAGGGGGGTTTAGTGTGGGAATTACAGAGCATGGGGTCTAGGCAGCTGTAAGTACATCTACCAATAGTGGGGCAAAGATAGAGGTGGAGATGCACAAGAGGTAAGAATCAGAAAAACAATGAGGTAGATAAGGTGGTTAAGAAGGCATATGGAATATTTTCCTTTATTAGCTGAGGTGTAGAATATAAGAGCAGGGAGGTTATGCTGGAACTGTATAAAACACTGGTTAGGCCACAGCTTGAGTGCTGTGTACAGTTCTGGTCACCACATTACAGGAAGGATGTAATTGCACTAGAGAGGGTGCAGAGGAGATTTATGAGGATGTTGCCAGGACTGGAGAATTTTAGCTATGAGGAAAGATTGGATAAGCTGGGGTTGTTCTCTTTGGAACAGAGGAGATTGAGGGGTGATTTAATTGAGATGTACAAAATTATGAGGGGCCTAGATAGAGTGGATAGGAAGGACCTATTTCCCTTAGCAGAGAGGTCAATAACCAAGGGGCATAGATTTCAAGTGATTGGTAGAAGGATTAGAGGGGAGCTGAGGAAATTTTTTTTCACCCAGAGGGTGGTGGGGTCTGGAACTCACTGCCTGAAAGGGTGGTAGAGGCAGAAACCCTCAACTCATTTACAAAGTACCTGGATGTGCACCCTAAGTGCTGTGACCTACAAGGCTATGGACCAAGTGCTGGAAAGTGGGATTAGGCTGGTTGGCTCATTTTCGGCCGGCGCGGACACATTGGGCCGAATGACCTCCTTCTGTGCCATAAATTTTCTATGATTCTAATGAGTTCGGGAAGGGGGTGTAGGGCTGGAGGAGATTACAGAGATAGGGAGGGAATGAGAATATTAAATGCAAGATGTCAGGGGACCAGGTGCCACGCCAGCAAGAACTTGGAGATGGGTGAGCAGGACTTGGTGTAGGATAGGATAGGATAGAGTTAGCAAGGTTTTGAATGAATTGAAATTTACAGAGGGAGAAGAATAGGAGTCCAGAATGGGAAAGCATTGGAATAGTTGAGTTTGGGAGGTGACAAAGGCATGGATGACAGTTTCAACAGCATATCAGCTGAGGTAGGGTGGAGGCAGACAATGTTACAGAGGTGGAAGTAGGCAGTCTTTCTAAATTAAAGGATGTGGGGTTGGACGCTCAGCTTGGGGTCAAATAGGACACCAAAGCAAACAGTCTGGGAGTCGCCAGGGAGTAGGATGGAATCAGTGGAAAGGGTACAAAGTTTGTATTGGGGGCCGAAGATAATGATTTCAGTCTTCCCAATGCTTAGCTGTAAGAAATTGCAGCTCATCCGTAGCTGGATGTCAGACAAGCAGTCCAACAACACAGTAGCAGTGGAACGTTTGGGACGGGTAGTGGAGAGGGAGTGCCAGGCGTTGTAGCATACATGTGGAAGGTGACCCCCATCTCTACAGACATTATCACCAAGAGGCATCATGTCGAAGGTTGCAGCAAGGTGGAGGAGAATCACAGTAATAGGGAATGTTATTCTTTGCGGGGGAGGGGGGAACCACAACTAGGGGGTCTGCACAATAAATATCCACAGGCCATTTAATTATAGGGAGCCTCGCAACCAATGTCGATCCCACGCTCAGCTGACGTATAAACACGTACACTTTCCATTAGGCGTCGCACAGTGAAGAGTGGGAACCCTGGGCGAGTTGTCTTTTCTTTTGCCTGAAGATGCTGAAACTAATTGTAACATTCTGTGCGCTGCTTTGGCCGGGATCAGCTGAGTCACACAGACTGGGAATCAAAGGTGGGACAGTCCCTGAACTGTATCATTCAGCAACTCAATGGTTAATGCAAAACGTGTGTTTTTTTGTGTGCCATGAAGACAGTGCCCCTTTAACGCCTGTTGTTTTACCCGACAGACGGCAGCTGAATGCAACATGGCTCATCTGCAGCGCACGTCCAAAGAAAAAAAAAAGTTTAGAGAAAAGCCAAGGCTGCAAAAAAAAAAATTCTAATTCACAGCAAGAGACGGCTGTTGTATTTTCACTCGAACGCGGTCTACAAGGGCATTCCCTTCCAAAGACGAAGCCCAACAAGCTGTGTGAGTGAGGTGCTCCCTCTCTCGCACTGCTTACGGGGAAGTGCTGTACTGCACTCCCGTGTTTTCAACCCTGAACACACTCTGCGTCAGTCCAGTACCTACCATTTTTGAAGACAGTCTAAGAGAAGCAGGAGAGTACGCGGAGGGGAGAGTACGCAGCGCCCTGGGCCCCGCCGTGCGGCTGAACATTAACCAGCTCATCGCTCTCCTAATAACCCACGACCTCGAGGTCACTCCTACCGCTTTCTGCCTGCACCGAGCAAAGTCCCCAGACACGGATGGGACGTTCAATTCCCTTCACAAAAACACAAAATAAAACCATTAGTTACCATTTCATACAGTAAAAGTGGCCGAGGCAGATTCATTTTTAAAACGGACTTATTTTAATAGGACAGTATACCGTATCTTCGTCCCTCTGGAGGGAATACGTTGTGCAGTATATATTTTTTGCGTTAGGGCAGTGTGTTTGAATAATTACCATGGGATCCCACCTCTGATTAACAAGAGAGGATAGAGAACCTCTGGCGTCTATCAGCACACCAAGGGGAACTTGGGTAATAGGATCAGGCTATAAATGAGTAGAGGTACAGGGTTCATTTCTAGACGAATAGAATTGAAAAGCAGGGAACTTATGTTAAATTTGTATAGAACCATGGTTGTACTGTGAACTTGGAGTACTGTGAACAATTCTACTCTCCATATTATAAAAAAGGTTAAAGAGGCACTGGAGAAGGTGCAAAAAAGATTTGTTAGGATCCTACCAGAACTGAGGGGTTATACCTATCAGGAAAGATTAAACAAGCTGGTATAACGCAATAAGACACACCAGAGTGTCATGAACTGTAATTATGTACAATGTGTTCATTGAACTGTACTTGATGTAACCTGCAAATTGTATAATCTGTATTGTGTACATTTGGAATGTGATATGACAACTGTATTGTATGTTTTGCTGCAAATTTTATGAATAAAGTATATATTTTTTTAAAAATTAAACAGGCTGGGCTGTTTTCTCTAGACTGAGGGGTGACTCGATAAGAGGTTTTTAAGATTATGAAAGGGTTTGATAGGGTAGATGTAGAGAAGATGTTTCCACTTGCAGGGGAGACCACAACAGGGGGTCATAACTAGGAGTAACTTCGGTAAGAGAAATCCTCTGGTTACATAGCTGTGACACTCTTAAATTCTCGGTCACAATTTGTCGTACCTCCATGAGATCCCACTGGAAACATTAATTTGTTGGCTAAATCGACTGCTCAAAGAATTCAAGATGGCTAAGGTGATCTGCGGAGATCAAATCCCCAGTAGAGAAGGGAAAACAAACCCTCCAAAAAACAAATTTGATGATCCCCAGGGGTTCATCAAAGCCGGAAGGAATGAGGATCGGGCAAACAACCTCCCCGCCACTGAGTTACCAGTGACCCTTGGTGAAAAATACATCAGCTGGAACACCGCTAGACCTCTCCCTACGAGGCAAGCAACTAAAACCTCATACACACAAACAACTGAGGATGACTTCATAATAATACCAATCCAAGTGCCCAATAGAAAACCTACTCCAGTTGTTAAAGACCGAGAGAGGGGTTTACTAATTGGCGAAGACAAGACAGATAGGAAGAGCAACCTTCAGGAATAGAACCCCAAAAGGAAAAGCCAACCATTAAAAGCAGGATCATTAATAACTCAGGCCTCAAAGTCTCACCTAAAGAAAACAATACAGAGAGCGAAAAGATCAACAACGGGGATCCAGAAGAGGAACTAATTGAAAATACATACTGTGAGGGTATTAGAATCGAACCCCCAGTAAATCCTAACGAACAGAGAGAAGTAAACATTCACTATCCCATAGACAGCCTACTTTGCATTCAATGTAAAGAGTACTTTCAGTCCCACACACTGTTTAAATCGCATATGAAAGTCAAACATCAAGTAACTAAAATAACAACAACATGTAACAAATGTGGACGAAGAAGAGATTACCATTCCATAGCATGCCACCATGCTAAATGCAAAAGAAAGGAACCAATGCCAGAAGGCACATTATGTGCTCTTAAATTCACCACTAAAATTGGTTTGGGACAACACGAGAGACATCAGCATCCCGAATTAAGAAACGAGAAAAGATTAGAAGATACCAAACCAAAGAAAAAAAGCAAGAAATCCATCTAGTCAGATGAGGAAGTCAGACAACTTAAAGAATTGGAAATTAAATATAAGGGTTGTTGGAACATAAATAAGAAAATAAGCCGGTTATTAAAATCAAAGACTAATAGATAAATCTGAGAAAAGGAGACATCTCGAAACCTTAGCCAATAAAGAAAGAATTCAATTAGCTAACACGAAGCAATCACAGTTCATCAAGGCTTTACTAATAAAATCTAACCTTTATCCCACCAGATATACATTATCACTCGGGAGAACTGGATCAACAAAATTGTACAGAAAATGTGAATTGTCAAATGAGACAATTGCACACATCTCAGGGAAATGCCTCTCAGTACAAAAAGCTCGAATTAAGAGACACAACAAAATCCTAGAAAAACTTAAAAACAAAGCAAGTATCTATGGATGGGCATCATTTATGGAGCCAAGACTTAAATCAACCGATGGGGCTCTATGGAAACCTGATGTCCTGTTCCTAAAAGGCAAAGATGTAGCTGTTGTAGACGTCACAATCCGTTATGAGATCAATGATAAATCATTAGAAAAGGCTTGGACTGAGAAACAAGAGAAATATAAAATGCTGGAACCTGCAATCAGAAAATTGACAGGAGGAGACAATATTAAATTCTTTGGTTTCATTATAGGTGCAAGAGGAAAATGGTTAGAACAGAACAACACCCTGATGAAAGTTTTAAAGATCGACCACTACAAGACCTTTGCAAATCAAACGTCAAGATTAACACTGCAATTAATAGTAGAAATCCTACAAATCTTTATGGACGCTTAGTTATGCGTGAAAAGTAGATTCTAGTGGTCAAAGACAACACTAATAGTCTATCTTGAACATTTTTCAGTATACATATTGTTTAATTAAAGTTTTTGTTGTTAGTAGTACAATGTAAAGGATTAATGTAATCTACTGTGTTTCTTTGGCAGGTATAATTTGTTATTACACTCATTAAAGTAATTAAATGCACAAACATCAATGAGGACATGGATACTAGGCATATATTGCCACTAGCCCAACAACCAATAGACCCGGTTTGCTCTCTGTGTGGTTGGACTTCAATGCTCGGTGAAATTTTGACACTCAGTGATAGGACTTTCCCATAACAACGGCCCCCCTTACTCTTCTCCACCCCAGTACCCGCTGCTCCCCCACCCCTTGGCTGTTGTCTAACCGGATTTTACCACATGGACGAACAATGTAAAGACTCGAAACAGACACTCGTTCAATAGAATCATGTTTCACGAGAGTATCTAAAATAGTAATAGTCACTAATAAATCCAATAGAGAATTCAGGAGAAACTTCTTTACCCAGGATGTGGAACTCACTACAAGGAGTAGTTGAGGTGAGTAGCATAGATGCATTTAAGGAGAAGCTAAATAAACACGAGGGAGAAAGGAATAGACAGATATGTTTTTTGTTATTCGTTCATGGGATGTGGGCGTCACTGGCAAGGCCGGCATTTATTGCCCATCCCTAATTGCCCTTGAGAAGGTGGTGGTGAGCCGTCTTCTTGAACCGATACAGTCCGTGTGGTGAAGGTTCTCCCACGGTGCTGTTAGGGAGTTCCAGGATTTTGACCCAGCGACGATGAAGGAACGGCAATATATTTCCAAGTCGGGATGGTGTGTGACTTGGAGGGGAACGTGCAGGTGGTGTTGTTCCTATGTACCTGCTGCTCTTGACCTTCTAGGTGGTAGAGGTCGCGGGTTTGGGAAGTGCTGTCGAAGAATCCTTGGCAAGTTGCTGCAGTGCATCCTGTGGCTGGTACACATTGCAGCCACTGTGCGCCGGTGGTGAAGGGAGTGAATGTTTAGGGTGGTGGATAGGGTGCCAATCAAGCGGGCTGCTTTGTCCTGGTGTCGAGCTTCTTGGGTGTTGTTGGAGCTGCAATCATCCAGGCAAGTGGAGAGTATTCCATCAAACTCCTGACTTGTGCCTTGTAGATGGTGGAAAGGCTTTGGGGAGTCAGGTGGTGAGTCACTCGCCACAGAATACCCAGCCTCTGACCTGATGTTGATGGGATTAGATGAAGAAGGGTGGGAGGAGGCTCATGAGGAACAAACACCTGCATGGCCCTGTTGGGGCAAATAGCCTGTTTCTGTGCTGTTCATTCTATGTGTATATGTGTGTGTATAACTGCACTCTTTTTTTCAGTACCCAGGTGGAGAAAAACCTGGTCCAGCAATTGCTACAAATCTTAATTAACATATATTGGGGGTGATACAAATTCAGATATACCAATTAATGTGTATTGTTTCTTTGCAGAGACATAATAACAGTACCTCAATCTGCCTTCACCTTATGTTCACATATGCATTTTTCAGCATGTGTGGCCAGTGGGCAAGAACAGGAACCATGAATTAATTTTCCCCTTCTGTACCTCAAGTTGCCAAAGCAATTGTAGCATTCCTACCTCCACCTGGTTGAGATCAGCTAGTTTGGCACAGATCAGGGTTCAAACCTGCAGCCTTCTGCATTAGTATAATAGATATTGCCTTTTAACCACTAAGGCATTTGATGATCACAGGGCAGTATTTACCGAAAAATGTTCAAGCTGCTTTTATTTACTAAATACTACATTATTCTGCCACAATAGAAGAAAAGTGATGTATAGTCACTTTGGCTTTCCCATTTACAAGTCATCGCATTACATAGAGGAATGATTTCAGGGTGTGAGAAGTACTGGGTGGGGTCCTCCTGGAATCAGTATTAGGACCACTGCTGCTTCTAATTTACATCACTGATTTGGACTCAAACTCAATGCAAAATGGTCAAATTTGCAAACAATACCAAACTAAGAGGATCAATGGAAGTAAAAGAGGCAGCTCAGAAATTACAGAAAAAGTTGGACAAAAATATATATGTGGACAGAACAATGGCAGATGAAATTTAATGTGGACAAGAATAAAGTACTGCACATAGGAAGGAAAATGGATGACATGTACAAGAGACATTGGAGTCCCAGTCAACTTGAGCACTTAAATGCCCAACCAATGTGAGGTACTTGCGGTGTTGCTCTACCTGGCCCAGATCTGGCCCATTCCCCACAACACCACCATCACAGTCACCCAAGCTATCTTCCACTTTGTCTGGAGGTCTAAGGTAGAACGCATCTGCAGGGTCACCACGTACAAGGCCCCCAGACAAAGGTGGGGGGGGGGGGGGGGAAGAGCATCCCTGCATCCCCAATGCCACTCTGATCCTGATGGCCACCTTTGTGTGTGGCTGCCTCAGGTTGTGTGTAGAGCCCTAGTTTGCAAACACCAAGTGTCACTACCTGGCCAACACAATGAGAAGGCTGGGTCTGGCCACGCTCCATGCTGGCCGAGCAGGCGCAGAATATCCGTTGAGCTGGATCGTCTTCCCACCACCCCCCCGTCCCAGGTGGAGAAGTTCCTGAGGAGGAACCCCTTTGATCAAAAGGGCGTTGGACAGTGGTTGACACAAAACATCCCAGGAGTCCTGCACGGCAAGGAGGGTGGACTTGATCGGGTTCTTCCCCGACAGACGGTCATTGCCACTTGGCAGAATGTGTCATCCCCAGAGCTGACAGGCACCAGGATGTAGCTTTGATGGTGGTAAGGCCCTTCCAGTGCGGTCCTTCCAACATGCATGGAATCTCATCGCCACCCCAAGGCGGGGAGGAGACTGTCCTCCACCTCCTGATGGGCTGCCCCTTGCGTAGAGGGTGTGGAGAGAGATGCGTCGGTATCTGTCCCGGATCATTCCTAACCGTTCAGTAACACAGGATGTTGTGTTCTACGGGCTGTTTCCCGGGATGCACACCAAGACAGACATCACCTGCAGCTGGAAGACCATCAGCTTGGTGAAGGAAGCCCTTTGGTCCACCCGAAACCTGCTGGTCTTCCGGCTGAAGGAGCTGTCCACGACCGAGTGTTGCCGACTGGCACACTCCAAGGTCCAGGAGTACATGCTACGGGAGGTGGGGCCTACGCAAAGGCCCTATGGGGAAAGACCACCATGTAAGGACACCTCACCTTGTATTGTATTGTACTCCATGAATCATAAAGGATAACACTGTGTTTCAATTGTAATATTGAGATCGCACTGTGTACAATCTGTAATGTATTGGTTTGAACTGTACTGGTTTGAAATTGTGATTTTACATAGAATTTAAAGATACACACAGTTCAATGAAAAAGTATATTTTAAAATTTTTTTAAAAACTTAAATGTCCAACCAATACAGAGCAGCAATCAACAAAGCCAACAGAATTTGGAACCAGTCAAAACAGTAGACTATAAGTAATAGCAAGTCTTGTGCAAACTGTATAGTGCTCTGGTCACATAACACTTTGACTACTGTGTCCACTTCTGGTCAAGACTTTAGGGCAACATAGAAGCAGTGCACTGAAGAGCCATGAGGCTGATTCTTAATGGCAAAGGTCTAAGTTATTAAAGAATGACTCAAAGAATTTGGAATTTTCACCCTTGAAAGGAGTCACCTGAGAGATGATCTTAGAGTGTATAAGATAGTAAACGATAAGGAAAAGGTAAATCTGCAAAATTACTTTAAATTGTGAAAGTAGCACATGAGAACATGATTTAAGGTAAATTTAGATTGATATGAGAAAGTTCTCCAGATAAAAAGTGATCAATATATGGATTGGAATTTCAGATTGAATAGTGGAGGAGAAAATGCTGAAATCATTTAAGAAACAATTGGATGTTGCAATGGGAGAACATCAGGGTCGTTCTGGATGGGTGAACTATTGAGTAGAATGGGACTATATTCTCTGGAGTTTAGAAGAATGAGAAGTGATCCCATTGAAACGTATAAAATTCTTAGAGCTTGACAGGGTAGATGCTGAGAGGCTGTTTCCCACCGGCTGGAGAGTCTAGAACTAGGGGTCATAGTCTCAAGATAAGAGGTTGTCCACTTAGGACCGAGATACGGATATATTTCTTCACTCAGAGGGTTGTGAATCTTTGGAATTCTCTACCCCAGAGGACTGTGGATGTTCAGTCATTGAGTATATTCAAGACTGAGATGGATGGATATTTGGACACTAAGGGAATCAAGGAATATGGGGATAGGGCAGGAAAGTGGAGTTGAGGTAGATCACCCATGATCTTATTGAATGGCGGAGTGGGCTCGGGGGGGGGGGCGGTCATATGGTCTACTCCTGCTCCTATTTCTTATGTTCTTAACTAAGCTGGATCATATGGCCTTCATCAGTAATTATCTTATGTGCTATCTTTTGATCTTATGCTTATACTGCAAAACTGGTTGGATCGCTGATTATGACTGTTTCATTTGCATTACTAAAAGCTAGAAGATTCTAAAGACCAATACTGTAGAGTTATAAAATTAGGAAAGGCCGCCCGCACCCATCTCTGACCCATCTCTAACTCACTCTCTCAGTAGGGAGCTGCACTTGTAGGGAGCATGAATCAGAGATAGGACTACAACATTGTAATCCTGATCTCAAATCCACACTCCATGCTGCGAGTGTTGAATTACCCTGATTGTTCCCAGCAGTCTCCCTCCCGCAAATGCCTGTTGTGTGGTTTTTTGCAGATAGAAAGAAGTCACTTTTGCAAAAGTCATAGCGTGGTTGAAATACCCAGAATGAGAGGGAGAACATTTGATTTGTCCTATCAAAAAGATACAGATTGATATATGGTGCAACCTTTTTGGACTGGTAAAAATTGGACAGGAGTCTCGCTTACAAATACGACAGGCCCACTGTTGCACACTGGAGGTAGGAACACAGTTGTGTACTAGATAATAAAGTACATTGTCTGAATACAGGAGTATGGTTTCACGGTACCAGCAGTCCTCTGCTATCATCTACAAGCTTGTTCAATCATGGACATTACCATAGTAAACAAATAAGAACAAAATAGCACTAGTGCCTCTGGCACCAATGACCCATCACAGGACATGGTTTTCCCTACGCTGCCAATGACAAATATAAATGGCCACTAAATACCTTATTGCTGTGGTGCATCATTTTTCAACCTATAGACAAACCGATAGTTCAAGCCTGTATGGACTTTCCCCTGACATCAGAGTAGTTCCACAGCCACAAAATTTATATCATGATCGCAAATTTTCAACTGTGCATGCACAAGCTTGGAGCAGCCTCAGCATGTTTTACAGGAATAACACTGTGAATTTGCAGAATCAAATTTAAAGTGATTGATGATTTTTACTTCTGTGATGTTCACACTCCAATCTGTTAGCAACATCACTGCAGCAAAATCTAAACAACATAATTCAAAAAGTACTTGTTACTAAAAGCAGTTCAGGTCATACATTCCCGATTTCTTCAGCAGGAGCAACTCGAATGGCTGTTGGAAGAACTTCAGAGAAAATGGGACAGATGTTAGAGTTTAACTGATAAGGTGTTCCAATAAAATGCGTGTTATTATTGCGATGACCTTTCTTACTTTGAAAATCTGCTATTTGAGGTCCCTTAGGCAATAATGGCAAAGTATACATTTTGTTGTGGGTTTTGGCACAAAGCAAAACATTGTTAAACCTATCATAGAATCAAAGAAAGTTACGGCACACGAGACACCATTCGGCCCATCATAGCCTTGTAGGTTATGGCACTTCAGGTGCTCATCCAAGTACTTTTTAAATGAGTTAAAGGTTTCTGCCTCTGCCATCTTTTCAGACAGTGTGTTCGAGACCCCTACCACCCTCTGGGTGGAAAATTTCTCCTCAGCGCCCCTCTAATCCATCTAACAATTACTTTAAATCTATGCCCCCTGGTCACTGACCCCTCTGCTAAGGGAAATAGGTCCTCCCTATCTAGTCCCGTCATAATTTTATATACCTCAATTAAATCTCCCCTCAGCCTCCTTTGTTCTAAAGAAAACAATCCCAGCCTATCCAATCTTTCCTCATAGTTAAAATTCTGCAGCCCTGGCAACAGCCTTGTAAAACTCCTCTGCACCCTCTCTCATGCAATCACATCTTTCCTGTAATGTGGTGACCAAGACCATATGCAGTATTCAAGCTGTAGCCTAACCAATGTTTTATACAGTTCTAGCATAACCTCCCTGCTCTTATATTCTATGCCTTGGCTAATAAAGGAAAGTATCCCATATGCCTTTTTAACCACCTTATCTACCTGTCCTGCTACCTTCAGGGATCTGTGGATATGAACTCCAAGGTCCCTCTGTTCCTCTACACCTTTCAGTATCCTCCCATATATTGTGTACTCCCTTTCCTTGTTTGCCCTCCCGAAATGCATTACCTCACACTTCTCTGGATTGAATTCCATTCGCCACTTTTCTGCCCATCTGACCAGTCCATTAATATCTTCTTGCAGTCTACAGCTTTCCTCCTTGCTATCAACCACACGGCCAATTTTCGTATCATCTGCAAGCTTTTTGATCAAGCCCCCCACATTCAAGTCCAAATCATTAATATATACCACAAAATGCAAGGGACCTTGTACTGAGCCTTGCGGGACCCCACTAGAAACAGCCTTCCAGTCGCAAAAACAGCCGTCAACCCTTACCCTTTGTTTCCTACCACCCAGCCAATTTTGGATCCAACTAGCCACTTTTCCTTGGATCCCACGGGCTCTGACTTTTTTGTCCAGTCTGCCACGTGGGACCTTGTCAAAAGCCTTGCTAAAATAAAATGTTTTTATTCATTCGCGGGATGAAGGGTTTTGATAAGATAAGTAAGGACAGACTGCTTGGTGAGTCATGTCCTGTGATGGGTCTTTGCTGCCAGAGGCACTAGTGTCATTTTGTTCTCATTTGTTTACTATGTTAATGTCCATGATTGAACAGGCATGTGAGGAATGATCGCTTGTAGGTGATAGCAGAGGACTGCTGGTACCAGTGAAACCATACTCCTGCATTCAGACAACATACTCTTATTATCTAGTGCACAGCTGTGTTCCTACCTCCAGGTGCAACAGTGGTGCTGTAAGTGTGACTCCTGTCCAATTTTTACCAGTCCAATAAGGTTGCACCATATATCAATCTATACTTTAAGATCATCACCAAAAGAACAATGGGAAAGGGTAGGAATTTTTCTCTTATTTTACACACAGGTTGTTAGAAGATGGAATGCCTACCAGAGACAGCAGTGGAAGAAGAAACCATAATAGATTTTAAAGGGAAGTAGATGAATATTTGAAAAGAAACATTTAAAAGGGTATGGGGGAAAAAAGCAGGGGGCTGGGACAAAGTTTACAGCTCTCTGAGAGCTAGCACAGACACGAAGAGCTGAATGATCTCATTCTGTGCTGTAAAGCACCATCAAAAAATAATTTTTTTTCAAAAGAATGCAATCAAAATGTGATCATTTAGAAAACTGTAGGTTGGGAAATGATTAGTTTTAAGCTGTAATAGCTAGTATAAGGCTCACAGTACAAATACGGTCTGCCACGTGGGACCTTGTCAAAAGCCTTGCTAAAATAAAATGTTTTTATTCATTCGCGGGATGAAGGGTTTTGATAAGATAAGTAAGGACAGACTGCTTGGTGAGTCATGTCCTGTGATTCAGTTATTCAGAAAAGTTGTTTCTACCTCTCCCAGTTCTCCAGTTGGACTAACAGACCACAAATATGATCAGTAATTATATAACATGGAAGCTGGTATGCAACTAGTTGAAAAAGATACATCATAAAATCTACATGTCTCAAAACAGCAGCCACTCTGGGGAAAGCATCTAATAGTCATTTTCGACAATTCTACATTGTTGAGGCCCAATGCTAAAATTTTCATTTCGCACAATAATTTATTCATTTTTTCCACAAGTACAATTTGAGACTTTACATCTTCAATCCTGATTTTCTTCAAGAAATAGAATCCATTGATGATCAGGTGCCCATCTTCTGCACCAAAAAAACACGCAATTTCCAGTGAACACTCACTCAGCAGAACCAAAATTATATAGTGGATAGAGGGATTGCTGTGGTCATTGTATTTAGCAAAGAAACTGAAATGGGAAACTAGTCATGCTTGCAATCAAAGTTGGTCCTTTTACAGTACTGTTGATGGGGAAACTTATGCCCAGAATTCCTTTGAAGCTGCTCCCATTCTGCCACTGTAACACTGAATCTGTTCTGTCAGATTACTTGTCTGACAGTTTTGGACGAGCCACAGTGTTCTCCAGCTAAACGTGGGGAAGACCAAAGAAATCGTCTTTGGCCCCTACCACAAATTTCACACCCTGGCCACCAACTCCATCCCCCTCCTCGGCGACGGTCTCAGGCTGAACCAAACTGTTTGCAACATTCGCGTCCTATTTAATCTTGAGATGAGCTTCCAATTCCATATCCTCTCCATCACAAAGGCCGTCTACTTCCACCTCGATAACAATGCCCACCTCCACCACTACCTCAGTCCATCTGCTGCTTCGACTCTCATCGCGCCTTTGTCACCTCCAAACTCAACTATTCCAATATTCTCCTGGTCAGCCTTCCATCCTCCACCCTCTAACTTCAGCTCATCCAAAACTCTGCTGCCCACATTCCATCGCCTACTATGTCCTGCTCACCCATCACCCTTGTCTTTGCTGACCTACATTGGTGCCCCAACGCCTCAAATTTAAAATTCTCATCCTTGTATTAAAATCCTTTCATGGCCTTGCCGCTCTCCATCTTTGTAGCCTATTCCAGCACTACACCTCCCCCCTGTGAACTCTCCATTCCTCTAACTTCAGCCTCTTGTACATCTATCCTTCCCTTTGTCATACCATTGTTAGCTGTAGAATTCTCTCTACACCCCTCTGCTTTTCCACCTCCCTCTCCTCCTTTAATACCCTTCATAAACCCCACCTCTTTGACCAAGCTTTTGTTCACCCCTCCTAATATCTCCTTCTTTGGATTGATGTCCATTTTTTCCTCACACCTCTGAAAAGCTTTAGGAAGTTTTTCTGTTTAGGCGCTATATAGGTATTCTCAACACACTCCTAAAATGCATTCAGAAGAGTATTCTTTTCCCCTCCCATTGCTCTCTAGCAGGAGACAAACAGTACAACCAGTTATGGGCACTAAGACACTGTTTAAATGTGAAACTGCAAGCTGAACCAGATATGGAATCAAAAGCAAAATATTGCAGATGCTGAAAATCTGAAATAAAAGCAGAAAATGCTGGAAATACTCAGCAGATTAGGCAGCATCTGTGGAGAGAAAAACAGTGATAAGGTTTCAGGCTGATGAACTTTTGTCACAACTGGAATATGGAGTTTGGTCCTCAGGATCCACTGGATATAATTTAACTGTTGAGGGTGATGTTGAATGCTAAGTTACTTACCATTGTTCAGCTTGCCACTGAATTCCTCTTCCATTCCTCAATATTCAATCATGTGCATAATCATAGGCTCACAGATAGGTGATCTTCTAATCTAGTGTTGAGTCTGAATCCCTTAACTTCAGAACTGATGTTTGGTGCTCCCTTTGTTGAAGCGGCATTTAAGGCAAATCCTTTAACATGCAATATAAGAAGCAATCACTTGAAGTTACAATTCAACACCAAAATACTGATAATTTGGGAAACACTTTATATTTATTCACACTGACAAATCAGCCATAACTTTTGAATATTTATATACATAATTTAAATTGCTGCAGAAAAAGAGGAATTTTGGTGATAAAAAGCTGACGCATTAATGAACATCTTCCGCTGCTGCTGCAGGTGACCAGTGCAGCTGCTCCTTGCGATGGGTAGTGACCAACTTCTGTATGTGCTTAGTCCTGGTGTTCATGCTCTTGTCCTGGGATCAACCACTTGATACTGTCTGACTGTATTGTACCATAAACTAAAAACACACAGACAAACAACACAGAGAAGACAAGCAGCCAGTCAATGCCTCTCACTGCAACACTGGGAAGTGGACCGCTTAGATCTTGTTCTGTCACTTCAACAGTGCCATTTGCTTCAATACCTGGAAAACAAATATATTGTTTAAAGTGGATTGCAATGGCAAAAATGCAGGACATGGAATTTCTATTTGAACTTGTGTTAAAACCCTAACAAGTGCTCTTTATCCTGCTATTTTCTGCTATCAGTTTACTACAGAAACGGATAAATGGAATAACACATTGGCATATAAACAAGTTTAAAGGAAGAAGGCAGTGCATTGAATTAACAATGGGGATGGGGAGAACGAGGGATTTTACCTCTAAATAAAAATAGGTTTAAAAAAGGTAAATCAATTTCAAAAACTGCCCAAAGCACCATTATCAATAGTGTTAAACAGGAACGACCCTCGATCCAAGAGACTTCTGAACCTAGCATCGGGTCAGCAAGTCACCTAAAGCGGGCTCAAGTCCCAAGTTCCATCTAAATTATACAGCAGATGTTCTTTTCCCACCTAAAACTACTTAATGCTAGCTTTTCATGAGACTGTACTTGTCCCAAATCTTTAACTGTACCCACAGAACAAAAATAGCTCTAATTTTACATAGAAATTATACCCTTAGTGAATATCCACGTATAATTTACATTAATGAGAATTACTACTAACCGGTTTGGTTAAAAATGAAAGCCCTCAGAGTTGAAATTGTTCTGTCTGTATGATTAAACCTGGCCATAGGCTTGACACCTTGGAATAGCAGGATGTTGGGAACAGCTACTGTACCAAACCTAGTAGAAAGACTTAGAATAACAGAACCAATAATTAATCTAAGGATGAAGAGCTGGCATTGAGCATCAAATACTGATTGTACAACATTTGGTGTTGCTACTTTTTTTAAAAAAAAAGTTTCTTCTGCAAAATAATGTCAAATCCCAATGCTCTAATTTAAAAATAATTTTCATTGATCTAGAGGAAGGCTTAAATGGAGCTATTCTTCCATTTACAGATAAGGCAAATAAATTGTTGAGGTTAGTAACTAGGACCAAACCAATAGGTTGCAACCCAATTTAGATAGGTGAACAGGTTCATGTTTTGTAGATTACATCATGACATTTTGCTATGATTATACTGCGCTAATGGTCTGAGACTTGTAGCTGCAGAGAACAGTAATACTCTGGGCTGCTCGTGGCACACCCACTGCCACGAGAAAGTTCCACTCAAGTATGTTTGCTTCCCAAAGGTAAACTCTTTATGTTTTTGAGAGAATGGGAAGGAGTGTTCACACACACAAACATTTAAAGAAAACTGTACTTAAGTCTATAACGAAGCCTGACATGTTAAACCTGACATGACCCCACACTCGAGTTATATTCCATGTGAGCCTAAAATTTCTAGATGGTTTGGATACTTTGCAGGATGTATGCTGAAGACATATGCACCTTTTCTTTTTCACAATATTACTTTTATTTCCTTTCCTTCCATTGTCCCCAAGTACAATCCCCACTGGAGAGAATCGTTTTTGCTAGTGACACTCCATCACTAGCCATTAGGGGGCACATAGAAGCAATCCACAATGGCAACAATCTGTACATAAGAAAGAACATAAGAAATAGAGCAGGAGTAGGTCATACGGCCCCTCGAGCCTGCCCCGCCTTTCAATAAGATCATGGCTGATCATCTACTTCAACTCCACTTTCCTACCCTATGCCCATATCCCTTGATTCCCTTAGTGTCCAAAAATCTATCGATTAGTCTTGAATATACTCAACCATCCACAGCCATCTGGGGTAGAGAATTCCAAAGATTCACAACCCTCTGAGTGAAGAAATTTTTCCTCATCTCAGTCCTAAATGGTCAACCCCTTATCTTGAGACTATGACCCATGGTTCTAGAATCTTCAGCCAGGGGAAACAGCCTCTCAGCATCTACCCTGTACAAGCAACAGATCTACAAGTACAAATTTCTAGTTTAAGTGATGACCCAGGAAATTTGCCCAAATTTGTATAAACACTGCTTGTCTAGAGCGTTATGTAGGTCGTCTCTCTACTTTTCCTTCTCTCCCCATGAAAATGTACTTTGCTTCAAATAGCTGCTTTCCTAGAGTGGCTGAGATTATTAACTGACCAAATAGCACACTGTGGGCACAAAATGATATCTTTCCTGTAGCAGAGCATGCAACTATCCAAAACCTGTACAGTATGAAAGATTAAAAACATTCAGTACTCAAAATGGTTAAGATCACGACCACTGACCTTGCTAAGAATTCAAAATATCTCAATACATTGGGAGACAGAGAAATAATGGAGCTTGGTGAAAGCAGGGATGACAGGCAAGCAGGATTTAGTACAGGATAGGATACAGATGGTAGAGTTTATGTAGGTTGGAACGTGGGAAGCTGGTGAAGAGAGCATTGGAAAAGTTGCACTTTGAGGTAATGAGGGCGTGGCCTCTTGTGTGAATGTCATCACATTAAGGGCACAGAGCACCAGTTTATATTACGAATGCAAGAGGTGTCAGGGAAAGATTTCAAGATGTACTCTATTCTCAAGGTCCAGATGACAATTATGTTGGAGCTGTGGTCTCATATTTTGATATAAACCCCTCGATTAGGTTTGTTTGTAACTTATTCCAAGGCATTCATTATTGTATGTTACACAGTGTATCATTAATTAAACCTGCATTTATTCTCAGCTGTCATTATTACAACACTGCTTAGTACAATACTGTAATACATCCTCTTTCTGTCACATGATGCAAGATTGCATTGCACTGCTCAGTCACGATGCCATCAGGAAAAATACAATAGTAACAAGATTGAAGCTTGAAAAGTGTTATTTAAGTGAGAAAGTTCAGTAATGGAAGCTCTGCCCCTTTTGATATTAAATAAAAGCACCAAAAGTACACAAAATTGCAGGGATTGCAAAGAATATAAAATAACAGAGAGTATTCAAAACTGTAGACACCCTTAAAGCTCACAAGTTATTAATAAACCACTCAACTTTTACTCTTGTAGTTTAAGAAGTCATTTGAACTTCTTCAGTATTAAAACCTTTTAAAATTTGAAGATGAATTCGCTCTATTTTTCTTCCTGTGCCACATGTCAACTGGGCCAAGGAACCAAACAGCCCGTTTCACAGACCTTTATCAATGATGCATCTGGCTCCACTAGGAAGTGCAAGACAGTGGCCTAGGGACACACAACTTCTAATTTTCCCTGCTACCTGTGGGGATATGTTAGTCCTCCACTTGATGCCTCATCATTGTGAGGCAGGTCAAAGCTATTTCATCACTCAGTGGAGCCAACTGTGTTACAGCCTTGTAATACACTCCCAATTGTTTGTTTACGCTCCACCTAGGATGAAAAGTTGGGCTCACCCCAGTTCATGTTGAAATAATTAACCACAAGTAAAAACCTCCATGAACACAGAAATCATCTTAAACTTGTGCTTTTACTGGACATTGTTGTTTAGCCAAACAGTCAAAAGTCTAAGGTTTTACTTCTATCCATTTTCTTCCCATTAAATTATTGAAATAATAAGTTGGAAGAATGTTTTCCAAAATGTTTAGTACCGTGCCAAATTATCAAGATCTGTACATTATCATGAACTCTTACTGGCCTATAGCATATGAAATACGTTTCAGTACAAATGTAAAATTTAGATTTAACCTATTCCTATGAAATCCTTTGCGTCTCCAACAAGTTTAGTCCAATATGCTGCTGTAAGTACCTGCTGTGCTGAGATGCATCCAGTGCCAGAAACTGCAGGGAGGGAAAAGCACGTGGCAGTGCATTGAAATGTGGACCAAGGTCTGCAGAGAACCGACACCATGGCGTGTAGAAGAGAACTACAGAGCAATCACTGCCATTGGCATTCAGGAATTCCATGAGGTCCTGTAAATATATATTGCAATATTGCATTTATACCAATATTACTTAACTCAGTCCAACAAAGTCAAAGAAAGAAAACAAAAAAATAAATAAAAAGTATGCTATTTATGCGAGTACATCCTCAGGGCCTATACTAAAATGGAATTTATTCATTATGTAATGTTGTACTAAGCAGTGGAATTGTAGATTGGGAAAGACATATTTATATTATTTTATTTACAAGCTACACCACAAATTAAATCTACTGTGCAGTTGGAAGGCTTGCATTTGATCCCATTGTTCTGGCATTTCAATTTCCAGCAAGCCATAGTCTTCCCCCTACCCCTATTATGTTCTCCGATCTTTATTTTTTATTCTTCAGTACCACTGTGCAATTGCACCATTCTTTGGCCAAGAGATAAAACAGCACCTTTGCACATCTCCTAGCAGCAGCTAAAGATGAAAAAAGTATGCTGTCAATGACTCATTTGCCAGTTTTCCCTCCCTTGATCAATCACTCGATGCAAAGCTGGTTGTGCAAGAACTGTTGGGTTGTGTGTGCATTTCTCACTACTAGTCACAGCATAAACACATTTTAATACTGTAAAACCAGTGAAACAATTATAAATATTTCTCCCCAATTTTCTCCCTCCTCTTATGACATTGACTCCTGTTGGCGTGCAGTTCCATGAGCACCAGCACCTCTCTTGTAGCTCACACAAATGGCTGTTCTTCACGTGAGCCCAGACAGTAAGAGTTGTAGGTTATTCAGTCATAGAGGGCATCACAGCTGAGCCCAAATTCTGTCCTCACCCATATCCACAGATGCACACTTTCTAGCATAGGTCACCAGATCACAATGAGCAGCGTGAATTGCTATCACATGGGCTCTAAAACTGTACCGCCGGTACCTTTACTCACTAGGTTAACAGAATAGTTTTTATTCACTTCATAACTTTATATAACATATGTAAACAAAAAGCTTTTTTGTCACAATTTCAAACATAACTAGTTAACGTAAGCTGATTTAAGATTCCTACAGGGCAGTAATGCTTCAAAAAGCTAGATTTGAATATTGTGAGAAAACTGTTATGGCCTATATATCTTTCAAGATGCTAGTGCAGCACATATCTGCAATAAAGAAAATCTGTAAGCATTTTTTACTTATTATATTAGTGTTTTGGCGTCACTCAGTAACTAAAGTATTTTAATTTCATTTATTAAGGAGAGAAATGTTTAAAACTCACAAACATTTGCTGATTTCCGTTTAATTAATACCTCCTCTTTAGATTCCCCCTGCCCCCACGTAAAACTCCAGAGCAGAGGGCCACCAGGGAATTTGGCAATATTGGTTGAAAGCATGCACAAAGGAACTCAGGATAACTTACCTTCTATCCCTCTGGGAGAAAACACTTGGCATCCAGCCTGCACCTGTCCCTGACTAAAAGGGTGAGATCATGAACTTTAATAGGGAACCTTGATTACCAAAGCATATAGCATCCCTCTGTGGTACACAATTACAATTCTCAACCAATAGCTATTTTTCTTCCAAGTTTAGCAAACCACCCCACTTAATTTAGGGAGAAATTCTACACAAGGTACAGTAGCCAGTAGGAACATATTGCAGATTGATTCCTCATGATTAATTAATAGCATCAGAAGACTTTTATTGCTTAATGCAGCAGCTCCAGCTTCCACTAATTAACCAGCGGGGAGTAGTTCAAATATTCAGGCAAGATCTTGTATAAAGGCTGCAAATCTGGAGCACTTACAAAGCTAGAGGGGCTGTCAGAATCGGAAACACAAAATCTGCTCTTTTACTTCTTTCAGCAGTAAAACTTCAAAGTCAATGGGCCAATAAACCAAAGTATCTTTAAAGTCCTGGTTTACTATCAGTCAGGTAACCCAGCAACTTCAGCTCTAGATTCCCAACCAGGCAGACCATCACAAAGAATGCCATTTTGGATTACAATTTCCAAAATTGCTATAGAACCTTTATGCAGAAATTGCCCAAAATCCAAGAATTAAAGTCACCTTCTATCCCACAGTTATTTTGTATCTTCTTTCCTCGACCTAGGTCTCACTGTGTCACATAATATCCCTTAGCCAAAAAGACTGGTAGGAAATCTGCTTCCCAAGCCTCTGCCAATTTTAAAACTGGGAAGATCTGTCATCCAAAATTCTCTACTTGTAAAGAAATACCTGACCTTGGCTTGGGTGCTCCCTGTAGTGTGGATGGGAAAGCAAATTCACCATGAAGGAAACCATAGGCACAAATTCACTCCAGTGGTGTTCCTGTGAGTTACTGTACCTATATTTTAGTGTTCATAATTTTTGCCCTTGTGAATTTTTATTCAAATATAATGTCACAATTAAGAAAAACATAAGTTCCAACATACTGTGCCAAACAGAGTGGAACATATGCCTGTGATTTCCAATCTCATTTATACTGTAGTAAATAGGAGCTGAGCAAGGGCCAGATGTTTCTAAACAGGAAGGGGAGACCAATCATCCTGAGCCACTCTCATGCTTGGCAGCAAATGGGTATACAGCAACATTGGCAGAGGCTTAAGAGCAGGTTTCTGGTTCTGGAGAAAGTGGAAGAACTCATATTAGAGAAAAATATTCACAAAGAAAACTTCATAGCCTGGATACTGCTATACATACACATGGCAACGGCTAAAGTTACATAAAGCCTTGTGAAAGGACTATCAGCAAATTCACCAAAATATAATTAAATTGCAAATTCTTCTTACTTGTGAGTTATTAAGAATTTGGACAATGAAGCTCTCTAATCCAGTCATATTTCTTTCATCACAGTTAACTTTTGGTGCTCTGGCTGCTTCAGTAGCATTTGATTCTTCTGCTGCTGGGCTCTCAGCCGGCACTGGTTCCACAATGCCCGTTTCTCTCTCTTCAAGCAGCTCTCCCTCTTGACTACCAGATGGGATATATGTAAGGGAAGGAAATATCTCCTCTGAAACACTGCATTCTCCTGTCTCTCCACTCACACCAGTACAGGGAGTATCTTTGACTTCAAAAGCAGTACGTTCATTTTTAATATTCTGAATAAGAGACAGTAATGCTTCTTGATTAGACGTAACTCCAGTTCCCAGAACAGCATCAGCAATTTCTGCTGTTGGAAACTGTATTTTTCTTTTAGACTGCTCATCCATTCTTTCAAGTTGAACGTCACTGGCTGAATTGGAAATTATATCATTCTCTTCTGCAGGCAAATGTTTTGAAGGATCGTCATCTCTTAGCACTTCACCTTTTAAAAAAAAGCATTTTTCTTTGATTAAAAATTGTGCGACTAAGTAAACTTGCTCTCACTTAAGAAATCAACATTTTTTATATAACTGGAGCTATGAGTGGCACAACTAAGATTGCAATCTTTAACTTGTGTGACTTTTTAAAATGAGGACATCACAGATATGGAAATATCAATTAGATCTATGGCAAATAATTAAGCATTACTTTGGGTAGAGTTTTGTTGGAATTTAGTAAGTAATTTCCTACCACACTGGTGTCCCACATTTCACAAACCTAAGTCTATACAGTGCCCAGTTATACAAATATTAGATTACCGAAACCTGCTTCAAAGTTTTCATCCCAATAATCGGTGCTACTTCAAAGCAAACCAAAGTTTTCTATGTATTTTACAATTACTGTTGATATTTATATCCAGTTTAAAAATAAAAAAATAGTTGTAGCCATTGTGAAAATGTAGCTGAGAAAAAGTAATGTAAAGCTGGGACTGTCTGCTCCATGCTCAGACATTACAATTGACACTGGAGAAATGTTAGCAGTGGGACTCAAACTAGTAACTTTCCAACTCAGAGGCGGAAATGCTATTACTGAGCCAAGGCTCACTTCATATGCTCTATACTTTTGTTTTATTTCTTTATTCATGTAGAATCAGAGAATTCTACTGCACAGATGGAGACAATTCATCCCCTTGCTCATGTGCCAGCTCTCTGAAAGAGCTATTTACTTAGTCCCATTCCGTTTCAAATTTTTTTCTCTCAAATACTTATTCACTTCCTTTGTAAAAATTATGAATTCTGCTTCCACCACTGTTTCTGGTAGGGTATTCTATCTTTTATAGGAGTCAGCCTTGACTCAGTGGTAGCACTCTCACCTCTGAGTCAAAAGGTTGTGGGTTCAAGCCCCACTCCAGAGACTTGAGCACATAATCTAGGCTGGCACTTCAGTGTAGTACTGAGGGAGTGCTGCATTGTCTGGTCATTTATTTAATTGCTGTTTGTGGAACCTTGCTGTGTGAAAACTGGTTGCCACATTTCCTACATTATAACAGTGACTAAACTTCAAAAATAGTTAATTGGTTGTAAAGTGCTTTGGGTCATGAAAGGTGCTATCTAAATGCAAGTTTTTTTCTTTCTTTCCAACAACCTGCTGCTTAAAAACATTTTCCTAACATCAGCAGCCTTAATAATGGAAGGGATGTGGGAATTCCATTTGTGATCAGAGAAAGTAAGCCCAAGAATATTGATAAAGGAGGACTGAGCATGGAGCCGTTAAAAAGATTAGATATAATAGCTACTGGCTACGCTTGTGAGCGACATTACGAAATCATCAAAAAATGAAACAACAATTTTCACAATCAAAATACTGCAGATGCTGGAAATCTGAAATAAAAACAGAAAACGATGGAAAAGCTCAGCAAGTCAGGCAGCATCTGTGGAGAAAGAAACAGAGTAAGGTCTGACGAAAGGTCTTCGACCTGAAACGTTAACTCTGTTTCTTTCTCCACAAATGCTGCCTCACTTGCTGAGCTTTTCCAGCATTTTCTGTTTTTACTTCAACAATTTTCACTGCACCACTGAAAAACCTAGAAGAGCTCAAGATGAAGTGATTCAGCCATTGCATTGACAGAAGTGGAGGTCAGTGCAGGGTTCTACCTGCTCAATGCTACACTGTACCAAATGCAACAGAACTGCTCCACCTGTTCAGTTACATTATGTTTTAACATCTTCTGTACCTATATGCTACCACCTGCTGTCTGTTAGTCAATGCCTGTTTAACCGCGGCTGCAACAGAGAAAGAACCTTTTTTTATTCGTTCATGGGATGTGGGCATCGCTGGCGAGGCCGGCATTTATTGCCCATCCCTAATTGCCCTTGAGAAGGTGGTGGTGAGCCGCCTTCTTGAACCGCTGCAGTCCGTGTGGTTTTATATAGCACCTTTCACAACCTCAGGACATCCCAGAGAGCTTTACAGCCAATATTACACTTTTCAAATGTAGCCATTGTTGTAATGTAGGAAAGGCAGCAACCAATTTCTGCACAGCAAAGTCCCACAAACAGCAACGAGGTATGACCAGGTCATCCCTTTTTTGAGGGATAAATATTGGCCCCTGCTCTTCTTCAAATAGTGCCATTGGATCTTTTACATCCACCACGTCTCATCCTGAAGATAGCACCTCTGACAGTGCAGCACTCCCTCCAGTGATTATGTGCTCAAATCTCTGGAGTGGGAATAGATCCCACATCCTTCTGATTCAGAGGCGAGAGTGCTACCCATTGAGTCAAGCCTGGCAATGCCGATCAGTCGAGCGCCCTACCTGCTCAATACAGTAAGTGTTTCTTTACACAAATACTACCTATAGAATGCTCCGCCTGCACAACTCCTACTCCGTGATACCGGTTCGGCGATCATTTGCACAGGATTCCCTGTCGGTGCTGTGTCGCAGGCAGCAGCCTCTCGCTATTACTCGGTGCGCTACGCGCCCCACTCACTTGATCCCCCGGCCAGTCACTCACCGTTTACACTCGCTGTTGTGAGAATCAACGTCGCCACAAATAAAACCGGTTTCTTCACAAAGCCGCCCATTCTGCCCACTGACATAAAACAATACTAACTGATGCAACGCGGCGCCTCCATGGTGACAGCAGCCGCAGCTCGCTAGGCCGGAGCACTCGCACTAACTTGCTACCCACCACCTCTGATTGACAGCAAAGATTAACCAACCATCGGCGGCGCTTCCCCCACTCCCAACACGTGGGGGCCCTTCGTTTCAGCCAGTTGGCAAATAGGAAATGAGACCGAGAGGCCGGAGGGGGCGGGCCTTTGGCGTATTGATCAAGTTTGTTTGAAGTGCAGCCGGTTACTAGGAAGCGTCGTGAAGGCGCGGGGCCTCGGAGGGGAAACAGCACGAAGGTGAACCGAAATTTACAGCACCTGTCCATATTGCCTTTTTTTTGTGATTATGAGTAAACAAAATAAGTTACACACAATTTACACTGCTGTATTCATTAGTTCGCCAGATATTTTTTTTTGTTTCAGACGAATATTTGGAAAACAATTGTTGCCAAAGCCTGTTGTGCAGATTTTTTTTATTCGTTCATGGGATGTGGGTGTCGCTGGCGAGGCCGGCATTTATTGCCCATCTCTGATTGCCCTTGAGAAGGTGGTGGTGAGCCGCTGCAGTCCGTGTGGTGAAGGTTCTCCCACAGTGCTGTTAGGGAGTGCCAGGATTTTGACCCAGCGACAATGAAGGAACGGGGATATAGTTCCAAGTCGGGATGGTGTGTGACTTGGAGGGGAACGTGTAGGTTGTGTTCCCATGTGCCTGCTGCCCTTGACCATTTAGGTGGTAGAGGTCGCGGGTTTGGGAGGTGATGTGTGTAATGTGCTTTATTTTTTTAATCTCCGATTTTCTCCCCGTTTCCTGAAAATCACAAGATGGGGGAATTCCAATATTTATCCCTCAACCAAGATTATTAAAACAGATTATCTGGAAATTTACCTCATTGCTGTTTGTGGGACCTTGCGGTGCTTGGCTGCTGCGTTTCCTATACAACAGTGATTAGCTACATTTAAAAAATACTTCAAGAACATAAGAAATAGGAGCATGAGTAGGCCATACGGCCCCTCGAGCCTGCTCTGCCATTCAGTAAGATCATGGCTGAGCTTCTACCTCAACTCCACTTTCCCGCCCTATCCCCATATTCCTTGATTCCCTTAGTGTCCAAAAATCTTTCACTCTCAGTCTTGAATATACTCAGCGACTGACCATCCACAGCCCTCTGGGCTAGAGAATTCCAAAGATTCACAACCCTCTGAAGAAATTTTTCCTCATCTTGGTCCTAAAGGGCTGACTCCTTATCTTGAGACTGACCCCTAGTTCTAGACTCTCAGCATCTACCCTGTCAAACCCCCTAAGAATGCTATACGTTTCCATGAGATCACTTCTCATTTTTTTAAACTCTAGAGAAAAAAGGCCCATTCTACTCAATATCTCCTCAGAGGACAACCCTCTCATCCCAGGAATCAATCAAGTGAACCTTTGTTGCACTCCATCTAAGGCAAGTATATCCTTCCTTAAGTTAGGAGACCATAACTATACACGGTACTCAAGGACTGGTCTCACCAGAGCCCTATATAATTGCAGCAAGACCTCCTTATTCTTATACTCCAACCCCCTTGCAATAAAACATACTATTTTACTTCTTAATTGCTTGCTGTACCTGCATGTTAATTTTCTGATTCGTATACAAGGACACCCAAATCCCTCTGACTACCAACATTTCTTAGTCTCTCACCTTTTAAAAAATATTCTGCTTTTCTATTCTTACCAGTGTAGATCATTTTACATTTTCCCAAATTATATTCCACTGCCACCTTATCGCCCACTCACTTGACCTGCCTATATCCCTTTGCCACCTCTTTGCGCCTTCCTCACAGCTCACTTTCCCACCTAGCTTTGTATCGTCAGCAAACTTGAATACATTACACTCTGTCCCCTCATCTAAGTCATTGATATATATCGTAATCAGCTTAGGCCCAAGCACTGGTCCTTTCAGCACCCTACTAGTTACAACATGCCAACCCGAAAATGACCCGTTTATTCCTACTCTCTGTTTTCTGTTCGTTAACCAATCGTCAATCCATGCTAATATATGAACCCCAATCCCATGAACCCTAATCTTATGTAACAAGCTCATGTAGCACCTTTTTGAATGCCTTTTGAAAATCCAAATATACTACATCCCACTGGCTCCCTCTTATCTACCCTGCTAGTTACACCCTCAAAAATCTCTAACAGATTTGTCAAACACGATTTCCCTTTCATAAAACCGTGTTGACTCCGCCTAATCATATTATGATTTTCTAAGTGCCCTGTTACTGCATCCTTAATAATAGATTCTAGCATTTTCTCTACTACTGATGTCAGACTAACTGGCCTATAGTTCCCTGTTTTCTCTCTCCTTTCTTGAATAGCAAGGTTACATTTGCTTTATTGGCTGTAAAGTGGTTTAGGATGTCCTGAGGCCATGAAAGGCACTATATAAATGCAAGTAATTTATTTTCTTTCCTTAATTTGTCCATCCAAAGCAATCCTAACACCCTCCCCTCCTAGTAGCTGTTCATCCGAAGATATTGCTATGCCTAATGTGTTGATAATGTTGCTGTAACAGTGATATGGAATCATTATTTCCTATTTACAACTTTTTTTTATTGTTCTCAGGATGTGGGGGGCATAAAATATGCCGTGCAAAATTTCCACTTTGCTTTGCAAGGGAATCACAGAGAAAGTTGCATATTATAAATTGACAAGACTAAGAGTACTTTCCAGGTTGGACGAAAAAAACACTCCACACAAATCGACGGGCTGATTTTATGGCCAATGCAAATCAATCCACCTCTACTTAGTGTCCCCACCAGCTGTTACATTCTTTACCCATAACCAAGATGCATTCAACAAGATGCAAAATTATTTCCTGCATTTGACACATTGAAAAAAAATCACTTCTGATTTGATCCTTATAACTGAAAGCCTGCTGATCATTATAAACAAGGACAGACACACTAGCAGAAATGGGAAATAAATTTGGAAAGTAAAATTTGCTATGTGTAGCCAAATGATCAGTACAAGTGATGAGCAATAATACTGAATTCCACTGAAAATTAAAAGTTTTCAACATATGATTTAAGAGTATATAACTGAAACAGACTGGCTACATCTTACCTCCAAACCTTTTAATCTGTTATATTCTTCTAAAATAAGGTTTGGGTAAGCAAAATGTAGAAAACCTATTTCTTGATTCACCATTTTCCTCCTTTTGCTCTCACAAAGACACCATTTTGGAAATACATAGAGCAGCACATTACCATACAGCCTCATCGCTGATTACTACGCAGCCATGAGGCATATTCAGCTCAATGACTTAAACAGTAGGAGAAGATGGTGAAGAAGGGGAAAAAGACAATTTTCTTCTTTAGGACTCCACCTAGTGACTGGACTGCCACCCTGCAGCATGGTCACAAATTGACAAAATGGGGCTGATATTCCTCTGGCATGCACTTGGGTGCATCTGTTTCCATAGTGCAGTGCAGAAATCAGAGCAGAGATCCGATAAGACAGGTCTTCACCACATTTACATTTCATGCAAAACTTTTGGTTGCAGGTCAGGCAGGGGTTGTGTTTCAAAAAGGCATTAATATTTAAATTCTATTTAAAGTGAGGTCAAGTGATACCAGTGTGACCAGCAACCAGGTTTCTTACACTTCCGCTGGTCACAGGTCAGGTGCTGGCAACCCCTATTTAAATTGGGCGTTGAGTTTCCTTGTGCTGCATTTAATGACGGGCCAAATCTTAGTAATAGGTGAACTCATCAATTTTTGGCCGTAAAGAACCATAAAGGAGAAGCACTTTTGATTGCCAGGAAAGTCTGGCATCATCATCATCATCATCTGCTGTTACCCTGTTACATGAATATATTGGCTCCCTCAGAACTTTTCTGGACCTCAGAGACACAATGCCTTTGCAAGTTTAGATTCACCAGGAAAGCAGTTTGAGAGCTATGCCACCAACTGCACGACAGGCATGACTGCTATCTTGAAGTTTTTTGCCTCAGCATCTTTCCAGAGGCCGCTGGGGACACAAACGATATCATCAGTACATTGGTGCATTAAACAGGTGATCGATGGTTTCATGCAAGACAAATACTGGAACTCCCTTCCCCGGAGAGCGGTGGAGGCAGGGTCATTGAATATTTTTAAGGCTGAGTTAGATAGATTCCTGATTAACAAGGGAGTCAAAGGTTATAATAGGTAGACAGGAAAGTTGGGTTGAGGTCACAATCAGATCAGTCATGATTTTATCAAATGGCAGAGCAGGCTCGAGGGGCCGAATGGCCTACTGCTGCTCTTAATTCGTATGTTTGTGTGTTCGTATATCGAAATTTTGTACCTCATGTACACCAGGGAACAACTGGCACAAGCCCGAGGGTTCTTTCAAATAGCAAGATTCCTAAAAATTCAGGTGTCAAAGATGGCAGCCACATACCCTTCTTGCTCCTGTCTCGTATATTATCACAAGGCTTTCTACTCTATAAATGTGCAACTTGTGCATGATGATCTGCACCAAATCATAGGTCAATACCAGAATCCCAGGCAGCTCTCACTATGCAGTTATTTTACTACTAGCCACTATTATTTGCTTATATCCAGCAAGTGAATGAATGGTCAATGATACCTGCTGCTACCTTGACTCATGACCTCACTATTAGCCCTATTGCCAGCCATGGCTCAATAGTAGCACTCATTGCCTCTAAGTCAGAAGGTTACAGGTTCAAGTCCCACTCCAAGAAACTTGAACAGAAAATCTAGACTGATACTCCAATGCAGTACTAAGGGAGTGCTGCACTGTTGGAGGTGCTGTCCTTCAGGTGAGATGTTAGGGCAGAGGGGGCCTCAGTTTTTCAGGTGGATGTAAAAGATCCTATGTTTTTTTAAAATCCGTTCATGGGATGTGGGCATCGCTGGCAAGGCCAGCATTTATTGCCCATCTCTAATTGCCCTTGAGAAGGTGGTGGTGAGCCGCCTTCTTGAACCGCTGCAGTCCGTGTGGTGAAGGTTCTCCCACAGTGCTGTTAGGGAGTTCCAGGATTTTACTATTTCGAAGAAGAGCAGGATAGTTCTGGCCAATATTTATCCCTCAACCAACATCACTAAATCAGATTATCTGGTCATTATCACATTGCTGTTTGTGGGATCTTGCAGTGTGCAAATTGTTTGCTGTGTTTCCTATATTACGACAGTGACTACACTTCAAAAGTGCTTTGGGACGTCCTGAGGTCGTGAAAGGCGCTATATAAATGCATGTCTTTCTTTTACTGCAGTGTACCCATCAGCGGAGAACAGATATAATGAGGCGCATACATCCACTGGATCCATTCTAGCGCACACCATTGACATGCTGAAGTAGTGCTTCCGGTGTTTTGACAGACTAGGGGACATCCTGTGGTGCAATGCAGGATGATCATGGTTTGTTGCATTTTATGCAGGATTACCAATGAAAGAGGCATACAGCTGGAGGAGGTGCAGCAAAAAAAACAGAAGTTCAGTTGAAACACATGGCTGGGAAGCCAGAAGCAGAGGAGGCAGCATAACAAGTCCATCTGCAGCTATAAGAGCCATTTGGCAGACTGTAATTCAGATCAATTTCTTATGAACACTGAAGAACACTTCCACTCCATTTCCATTCCTCCCGCCATCTTCCCAGTCCCTTGTAGTGAATAACAATCCCCAACATTTGCAAGCCCATCCTACTTAACTTACAGCAAGACAATTCCTCTTTACAGCACATTTCTTAACACTGCTTTAGAAATTAAACTCTGTGCAAATGCTGCATCCACTGTGCCAAATGAATTTATTCCAAAAAAGACAAGTGTTCCTGAACCTACTTCCTGTTTCCATGGTGCATTGGATCTGGATCTCTGGCTTCAGCAGCTGTGAATGGAAATGGCTTCACCCTCCAATCAGGTGCTTCATACTCTCACTCATTTGTGGTCTGTGCACCATCTAGTGTGCTGCCATCAAACTGACTATTTGAATCCCCTGGGATGGATGAATCGGTGCTGATGATTGCCAGACTGAGATGGAGTGATGGGGTGCTAGATGAGGTGCTGGATGACACCAGTTGTGAGGGCCCCAGGCCAGCTTCCTTCGCCATAACTGCAGAACATGAGAAGGAAAATTGTTGGGCTTAATTGCTCAGGGCAACTTATTAGAAAACAGGTGTCACCAAACAGCTGGAATGGAGCTGCTGATATATGCCAACTTGTATATCAATGCTTGTGTGACTGAGTAACATGGAGTGTAAAGGAAGGGGGAGTACCAACCCTGAAACGGGGCCATGACCCCTACTTCTCCGACTCCTGCCTCCTCCTCAGAGTCCCATCCCAGAATTTGGAAGGCAAGTTCCTTGAATGGGGTTAGATTATGCAATGTTGCTGCCCCATTAAGTTGCTGACATTTGCCTCCTATTGTACACTGCCTTCTCCTGTAAAACAGAATTGTTCATTGATTATCTGACAATGGCTTCATAGAATCTGCCTACCTCTCATGTGTGAAGGTGCACTCCATAGCCATTGTGAAGACAGAAATGGACAGCATGCAGGTGGTGGCAATGGAAGGTATGGCGACTGGGCATTCTTGTGCTGATGGAAGTGGTGCTGGATAAGAGAGGTGGTGGAAAGTGCACAGTTCAACAATATGGGCTCCCTTGGGAAGGTGAGAGAAAATGAAGGAATGCATGGATGGGATGTAAGATGCCAGTGCTAGTTGGTAGAGAACAGATAAAAAGTGTTGTTGTACCTGCTTATCTTGCCCCTCCAGCAACCATATTCGCTGGATAGTTCTGCTTGTATTGATGATGTCTGTCATGCTCTTTACCTCACTGTCTTGGATACCCTACAGCTATGCCAAGGAAACATATATTCCCTCCACTTTCTGAAGCAAGGTTTCAGTACTTTCCTCATTAAAGCAGGGGACCCTGCTTTTCCCACTAGTGCTACAGGACATATCAGGCTACCTCCAACGAAACAATAGGACTTTATCCATATACACACACAAATTCCTAAATGAGACTTCATCTAAATGTGAACAAACTCCAAACAAGATGCTGGTAATCAAACTCTCCGAAGCAGCACTGGAACTTCCTCCCAATTTTAGAAAAAAGTTACATCAAAATGTTTCACATTCTAACCCTTTTCACATAAAAAATATTTGTGCTTCAAGGAACTGCAGTAGTAACGTGCCTTTTCAATGGTAACAGTCAATAGAATATAGTTTACATGAGGCATTTTTTAAACAGCAATGAATTCACCACAAATTAACTTATTTCTACCTTTCTTTGTCCCACCATGCGCTTTAAGAGGAGGTAGCAGCAACTTAAGAATACCTACTGCCACCACATAACCATACCCCAGTATGAATCACCACCACCTTAAGGAAAAGAAGGGCAAGAGTAGAAAAACTAATTCCGAGGGAAATAAATTCCCATTCATAAACTTTAATGATGTGTTGATGTTACTAGTGAGTAGGAGCAGTGTATTTTGTCGAATTGAAGATGACAAGATAATAGTTTAAAACAATGTCAAAAGTACAACTGTCATAAACCAGGGTTAAACCTCAAGGCCCTAAAGAGGCAAGATCTGGACAGTCTCAGTAATTACAAGTTTTATTTAATGGCTGCATGGGGACATCTGGTGGCACGAAGCTGCAAGTCAAGCTTTGTTAATTTAGATTAGGCTATGCTAAGCATAATAAACAATGTCGTTTTTAAGTAGGAGAAATTATACATGCTATAATTGACAATAGCAGGCTTGGTGGAAAGTTTAAATAAAATTCCTTTAAAACTATTAATTTAAGAAAAAAAAGTATTCACCATTGGCCCATGTGTTGTTATGTTTTCGTTGACCACTAAAAGATAGCATAGAAGTTTACAACAACCATACAAGGTACGCAAATATTTTGAGGTGAAAACATCTGAAATTTAAAATATTTTATGCTGTTAAAATATTTTGTATATTAAACTGTATGTGGTTAGACTGTAAGAAACAAGCTGCAGTAGAAACTATGTTAGAGGTTATGTGTAGGTAAAGGCCACCTGTCAAAAGCAACCAAGACTACCATTTCACAGATAATTGAATCTACTTTTATAAGTGGCCGTCTGAACATATTTCAGTCAAAAAAGGATGAGGGGACAGAGCAATCAGAACACTAGCTACTATTCCACTGAGTGATGGGATGTGGGTTCTTGTCTGCAGTAAAACCTCCAGAAAAAGAAAGGGTGAGAGAGACACACACAGTGAAGCCCAATCTCAGCTGTGGTGTGACAAGGACATAAAGTGGTGGTAGAAATACACATACAGAAGACACTAACTGAGGCTTGGGATTGCAATGGTTACCTGTCCCCTCAATCAGAGTGAGGCACCTGTAAAGATGTAAAGGCAATGGGGGAGAAATTCGCTATCACCCATTTTGCTCTACTGCCCAAGATAAATTTCACCCTCAATAACTTTAAATCATAATAAAAAGTAAAGAAAAATCTTAAACCATGGGTGATTCAGTCCATCTGCCTTGTAGTCAATCATGTTCACTGGAGAGTAATGTAATGTTGCAGTCAGTAAAAATATGACCTGATGGTGTAGATCATTCATTGGGACAACATTCCAACAATCGGGGAGATGTTTAAAGAAAAATCTTTCATTGCAATTTTTAAAACTTTATTTATTATAAATATTTACAAAGTAGTGGATACAAGATATCTTTAAGCAGAAGACAGTAACAAAGACATAATTGCATCTGTTTCAGAAAGAACTATTAATGCTTGGTTAGTGCTGAATATCAAATTTTCCCATCAGATGACAAACAAGCAGACAGACATTATACTGCTCTTCATGTGATCACAAAGTTTTGTTTTATATAATGCACCATATATGCTGTATATATTAATTTAGTATCACATTTAAAGTTTAAAAAAGGCCTCTATCACCAAACCCTTTCTGCCTCATATATAGATGAAATTCTATCATAAATTCAGTCATATCATCTTCTTGTTACCTCTTCAAAAGGCAACGTCACGGCAGCGTTCACAGCCTAGAAGCCCAGGAAACCAAACTGTAAAGTTAAACATGCTGTATATATTATTTGAAATAACTACTTGGTTGGAAGACTTATGAAATGTAGCACAACTTTGGGATGGTGCTAATGACTTATGCAAACCGCTTGTGTTACGCTCCTGCTACTTAGGACATCAGAGCCATTCAGCAGATCATTGTTGAGAAGTGGTGAATTATGGAAAATAAATTAAATGGCACCAGCAACATAATTGAGAAATACAATAGGCATGAACATATTGTATTGGCTGCATCATAAGCCTTTTTCTCTTCCATTAACTTCCCGGTGTACTCTGAATTTTGTTTATACCCTGTGTTAACCTGTCTCACTTTTTAAAATTGAAAACAATAGCAATAGGGAGAGGAGTAAAAAGAGCACCGTTATTACTCATTTACGTCTGGAAGTGAAATGGTTGAGTATTTAATGCAGTAAGACTAGAGTCATTCCAAGCTCAATGTGTCCATTAGGTTCCAAATGGAAAGCAGCAAGGAGAGAACAAATAGTATACAACAAGAAGAATGTTAAAATAACAAGGAGAAAACTGAAAGATGTGACGAGAAGTAGGCTAGGGGGAATTTCTGATGTGCAGGACATCAAACAGAAAGAACACTCATTTGAAATGAGTGTCCATGGTTGCTAGGCAGCAGTATCCTGGAGGTCATGGAAAGGACACAGCAGTATGAAAGGCAACTGTGTTAGCCATTCCAAATCTTTCTTCCTTCTTGTTTTATTCTCCCTGTTGGCACGGTTCTCATGAGCCTTTGTGCCAATTGTTATAAATTCTTTTTTTCACCTTTACCCTCACTAGCTTGGGTTTCCCAATGGGAATTCCCCTAAATGACGTGGCTGGAAGAAAAGGAAGACCTCTGGAGGGATGCCAGGCGGGTCAGGCATCATGAGAGATGCTCTGTGCACAGCTGGAGGTATCTGTACATCTGCATCTGCAGACAGAGTAAACCTACCGCACTTTGATAGGCAATTAGTTCAGGTGGAGGTTCCTCTTTCTGAAGCTGAGGCAGCACAATGGCATCAAGAAGATATGTGAATGCCTGCTTGACCATAGTGCTCGATGCTTCCTTGGAAGCACCTTAATCATAGTATGTCACACTTTCAGTGGCGCTGCAGGAAAGAAGGTATGCAGGGGTCCTGATTGGCATCTTGGGTGCATTCAATCATTTCTGGGAGGCCCACCTAGCTGGTAAAGACCATGGGAAATTGTCTTGTCAGAGGCTGGGTCAGCAGAAGGCCAATTGCAGTGATTGAAAGACACGTGCTGCTATTATGTAGCATAGAACTAGCATGTTTAGTGATATTATTGGTCAGCTCTGAAGGTTATAGGGTGATTTAATAGAGGTGTTCAAAATTATGAAGGGTTTTCATAGAGTAAATAAGGAGAAACTGTTTCCACTGGCAGGAGGGTCAGCAACTAGCCAACACAGATTTAAGTTAATTTGCAAAAGAACCAGAGGAAAGATAAAGGAGAATTTTTTTTTAAACGCAGTGAGTTGTTATGATCTGGAATGCACTGCTTTAAAGGGTGGTGGAAGCGGATCCAATAGTAACTTTGAAAAGAGAATTGGATATGTACTTGGAAATAAAAATTTGCAGGGCTATGGGGAAAGAGCTTTCATAGAGCAGACATAGGCACAATGGACTGAATGGCCTCCTTCCATGCTGTATGATTCCATGATTCTCTGGCCTGAAACTTGGCTCCACTTTTTTGGAGATATGGTGCAATGTTAACATATGGGAATGGTCCTGTGGAATGGCACAGAGGCTCCCCCACTCCCCCAGCACTTCATGCAGCAACACTTCCACTTCAGCATTCATCAGAGGGTCGGGTGCTTAATTGCTCCATTACTTCCTGCGCAGGCATGCCTGCACTTTGGACGTCTTTTCCCTTCAGTTTTGCTCTTCTCTTCAGTCCCCTGCCTCTTCAGCCTTGGCAAAGGCAGCTAAGGGGTTCAGACTTATTTTAAGGCTTTCCAGAGTACAATGTTTTGTCCCCAACTCTAAGTTTCATTTACATGCAATGTTCCACTCCCATCACTAGTGTGCACCCTATACTCATCCATATCTGCACCTGTAACTATGCTAATAAATTGCCCTAGGAAAACTGGGTGCAAACAGCACACTTCCATTTCAGTCTGTCTAAACTCTATCAAGAGCCATTCTGACATGAACGGAGCAGAGGAGCGGCCGAGCGCGAGGGTTAGGGAGAGAGAGAAAAACCCCAAAGTGACGTCAGCAGAAGGGAAGGAGCTGATTGTTGAGTAGCTGATTGTTTAGGAGGAGGATCGAGCTACTGCAGCTGCTGGAGGCACGAAGTCACAGCCAACAGGTAAGTGATTGGCTGGTGACTGGTAAGTAGTTTTTCTTTCCTTTTTTTTTCTCTTGACATTGTAGTTGTGTTCAGCTAACTTAAGGGTTAAGTCATGGCAGGAGATCCCAGAGCTGTGTCATGTTCCTCTTGTGGGATGTGGGAATTCAGGGATCCTTCCTGTGTCTGGTTCCTTCACCTGCGGGAAGTGTGTCCAGCTGCAGCTACTGTTTGACCGCTTGACGGCTCTGGTACTGCGGATGGACTCACTTTGGAGCATCCGCGATGCTGAGGAAGTCGTGGATAGCACGTTCAGTGAGTTGGTCACACCACAGATAAAAATTACTGAGGGAGATAGTGAATGGGTGACCAACAGACAGAGGAAGAGTAGGAAGGCAGTGCAGGGGTCCCCTGCGGTCATCTCCCTCCAAAACAGGCCCTGCGGTCATCTCCCTCCAAAACAGGTATACCGTTTTGGATACTGTTGTGGGAGATGGCTCACCAGGGGAAGGTGGCAGCGGCCAGGTTCATGGCACCGTGGCTGGCTCTGCTGCACAGGAGGGCAGGAAAAAGAGTGGCAGAGCTATAGTGATAGGGGACTCGATTGTAAGGGGAATAGACAGGCCTTTCTGCGGACGCAACCGAGACTCCAGGATGGTATGTTGCCTCCCTGGTGCAAGGGTCAGGGATGTCTCGGAGCGGCTGCAGGACATTCTGGTGGGGGAGGGTGAACAGCCAGTTGTCGTCGTGCATATAGGTACCAACGATATAGGTAAAAAACGGGATGAGGTCCTACAAGCTGAATTTAGGGAGTTAGGAGTTAAACTAAAAAGTAGGACCTCAAATGTAGTAATCTCAAGATTGCTACCAGTGCCACGGGCTAGTCAGAGTAGGAATGACAGGATAGCTAGGATGAATACGTGGCTTGAGAGATGGTGCAAGAGGGAGGGATTCAAATTCCTGGGCCATTGGAACCGGTTCTGGGGGAGGTGGGACCAGTACAAATTGGGACGGTCTGCATCTGGGCAGGACTGGAACCAATGTCCTAGGGGGAGTGTTTGCTAGTGCTGTTGGGGAGGGTTTAAACTAATGTGGCAGGGGGATGGGAACCGATGCAGGAAGTCAGTGGGAAGTAAAGTGGTGATAGAAGCAAAAGACAGTAAGGGAGAGTGTACAAAACATGACCGGACAGATGGTCTGAGAAAGCAGGGCAAAGACCAAGGGAAGTCTAGATTAAACTGCATTTATTTCAATGCAAGAAGTCTGATGGGCAAGGCAGATGAACTCAGGGCATGGATGGGTACATGGGACTGGGATGTTATAGCTATTACTGAAACATGGCTAAGGGAGGGGCAGGACTGGCAGCTCAATGTTCCAGGGTACAGATGCTATAGGAAAGATAGAGCAGGAGGTAAGAGAGGAAGGGGAGTTGCGTTCTTGATTAGGGAGAACATCACGGCAGTAGTGACAGGGGATATATCCGAGGGTTCGCCCACTGAGTCTATATGGGTAGAACTGAAAAATAAGAAGGGCGAGATCACTTTGATAGGATTGTACTACAGACCCCCAAATAGTCAACGGGAAATTGAGGAGCAAATATGTAAGGAGATTACAGACAGCTGCAAGAAAAATAGGGTGGTAATAGTAGGGGACTTTAACTTTCCCAACATTGACTGGGACAGCCATAGCATTAGGGGCTTGGATGGGGAGAAATTTGTTGAGTGTATTCAGGAGGAATTTCTCATTCAGTATGTGGATGGCCCGACTAGAGAGGGGGCAAAACTTGACCTCCTCTTGGGAAATAAGGAAGGGCAGGTGACAGAAGTGTTAGTGAGGGATCACTTTGGGACCAGTGATCATAATTCCATTAGTTTTAAGATAGCTATGGAGAATGATAGGTCTGGCCCAAAAGTTAAAATTCTAAATTGGGGAAAGGCCAATTTTGATGGTATTAGACAGGAACTTTCAGAAGTTGATTGGGAGAGTCTGTTGGCAGGCAAAGGGACGTCTGGTAAGTGGTAGGCTTTCAAAAGTGTGTTAACCAGGGTTCAGGGTAAGCACATTCCCTATAAAGTGAAGGGCAAGGCTGGTAGAAGTAGGGAACCTTGGATGACTCGGGAGATTGAGGCCCTAGTCAAAAAAAAGGAGGCATATGACATGCATAAGCAACTGGGATCAAGTGGATCCCTTGAAGAGTATAGAGATTGCCGGAGTAGAGTTAAGAGAGAAATCAGGAGGGCAAAAAGGGGACATGAGATTGCTTTGGCAGATAAGGCAAAGGAGAATCCAAAGAGCTTCTACAAATACATAAAGGGCAAAAGAGTAACTAGGGAGAGAGTAGGGCCTCTTAAGGATCAACAAGGTCATCTATGCGCGGAACCACAAGAGATGGGTGAGATCCTAAATGAATATTTCACATCGGTATTTACGGTTGAGAAAGGCATGGATGTTAGGGAACTTGGGGAAATAAATAGTGATGTCTTGAGGAGTGTACATATTACAGAGAGGGAGGTGCTGGAAGTCTTAACGCGCATCAAGGTAGATAAATCTCCGGGACCTGATGAAATGTATCCCAGGACGTTATGGGAGGTTAGGGAGGAAATTGCGGGTCCCCTGGCAGAGATATTTGAATCATCGACAGCTACAGGTGAGGTGCCTGAAGATTGGAGGGTAGCAAATGTTGTGCCTTTGTTTAAGAAGGGCGGCAGGGAAAAGCCTGGGAACTACAGACCGGTGAGCCTGACATCTGTAGTGGGTAAGTTGTTAGAGGGTATTCTGAGACAGGATCTACGGGCATTTGGAGAGGCAGGGACTGATTAGGAACAGTCAGCATGGTTTTGTGGGAGGAAAATCGTGTCTCACGAATTTGATTGAGTTTTTTGAAGGGGTAACCAAGAAGATAGATGAGGGCTGTGCAGTAGACGTGGTCTACATGGACTTCAGCAAAGCCTTTGACAAGGTACTGCATGGTAGGTTGTTACATAAGGTTAAATCTCACGGGATCCAAGGTGAGGTAGCCAATTGGATACAAAATTGGATTGACGACGGAAGACAGAGGGTGGTTGTAGAGGGTTGTGTTTCAAACTGGAGGCCTGCGACCAGCGGTGTGCCTCAGGGATCGGTGCTGGGTCCGCTGTTATTTGTTATTTATATTAATGATTTGGATGAGAATTTAGGAGGCATGGTTAGTAAGTTTGCAGATGACACCAAGATTGGTGGCATTGTGGACAGTGAAGAAGGTTATCTAGGATTGCAACGGGATCTTGATAAATTGGGCCAGTGGGCCGATAAATGGCAGATGGAGTTTAATTTAGATAAATGTGAGGTGATGCATTTTGGTAGATTGAATCGGGCCAGGACCTACTCCGTTAATGGTGGGGCGTTGGGGAGAGTTATAGAACAAAGAGATCTAGGAGTACAGATTCATAGCTCCTTGAAAGTGAAGTCACAGGTGGATAGGGTGGTGAAGAAGGCATTCAGTATGCTTGGTTTCATTGGTCAGAACATTGAATACAGGAGTTGGGATGTCTTGTTGAAGTTGTACAAGACATTAGTTAGGCCACACTTGGAATACTGTGTACAGTTCTGGTCACCCTATTATGGAAAGGATATTATTAAACTAGAAAAAGAGTACAGAAAAGATTTACTAGGATGCTACCGGGACTTGATGGTTTGACTTATAGGGAGAGGTTGGATAGACTGAGACTTTTTTCCCCTGGAGAGTAGGAGGTTAAGGGGTGATCTTATAAAAGTCTATAAAATAATGAGGGGCATAGATAAGGTAGATAGTCAAAATCTTTTCCCAAAGGTAGGGGAGTCTATAACAAGGGGGCATAGATTTACGGTGAGAGGGGAGAGATACAAAAGGGTCCAGAGGGGCAATTTTTTCACTCAAAGGGTGGTGAGTGTCTGGAACGAGCTGCCAGAGGCAGTAGTAGAGGCGGGTACAATTTTGTCTTTTAAAAAGCATTTGGACAGTTACATGGGTAAGATGGGTATAGAGGGATATGGGCCAAGTGCAGGCAATTGGGACCTGCTTAGTGGTATAAACTGGGAGACATGGACATGTTGGGCCGAAGGGCCTGTTTCCATGTTGTAAACTTCTATGATTCTATGATTCTATACCAAAGGAGGAAAATCTAAGCTTTAACATCAATAACTGTTCTTGGTCAACCCATTTTGAGCTCTTCTTGAGCCAGAAGGAACCCTCCTCTTAAGCCAGTTGTCCCTTCCCATCTCCCATGCAGCACATCTGACACAAAGTCTCACTAACTAGGTTGAAACCCAAGTGCCACAAATGTCACCCAAGACTGACAACTGAACTTAAGTTTCCTTGTTGGGACAGGATGTCCTCATCACTTGTTCTTAAATAGTCACCATTTGAAATGCCATCTGAAACGCTAAATCTATATTGCACATTTAGTATGGACGTCAACTGTGCTGTTTGTGTTGCACCAGGACTTCCCCATCCCCAATATATTAGATTGTAAACAAAATAACTGCTGCACAGCTATGATGACAACTTCAAAACATCTTAACCTTGCAACAACAACTTGAATTTATATAGCTCCTTTAACATAGTAAAACATCCCAAGGCACTTCACAAGAGCCTTATCAAACAAAATTTGACACTGAGCCACATGAGACATTAGGACACATGACCAAAAGGGTCACGGGGTAGGTTTTAAGGAGCGTCTTAAAGGAGGAGAGGTAGAGAGGCGGCAAGGTTTAGGGAGGGAATTCCAGAGCTTAGGGCTTAGGCAGCTGAAGGCATAGCCGCCATTGGTGGAGCGATTAAAATCGGGGATGTGCAAAAGGCAAGAACTGGAGGAGTGCAGGGATCTCAGAGGGTTGTAGGGCTGGAGGAGGTTATAGTGATGGGGAGGGGTGAGGCCATGGAGGGATTTGAAAACAAGGATAAGAATTTTAAAATCGAGGCATTCCTGGACTGGGAGCCAATGTAGGTCAGTGAGCAGCAGAGGTGTGGATGAGCTCAAGTTTATGGAGGGTGGAAGATGGAAGGCCAGCCAGGAGAACATTGGAATAGTCGAGTCTAGAGGTAACAAAAGCATGAATGAGGGTTTCAGCAGATGAGCTGAGGCAGGGGTGGAATAGGGGGGTTGTTACTGAGGTGGAAGTAGGCGGTCTTGGTGATGGAGCAGATATGTGGTTGGAAACTCATCTCAGGGTCGAATAGGATGCCAAGGTTGTGAACGGTCTGGTTCAGAGGGACGGAGTCGGTGGCTAGGGAATGGAGTTTGCGGCGGGGACCAAAGACAATGGCTTCGGTCTTCCTGATATTTAGCTGGAGGAAATTTTTTGCTCATCCAGTTGGACAAGTAGTGTGGCAAATGAGAGACAGTGGAGGGGTCGAGGGAGGTGGTGGTGAGGTAGAGTTGGGTCCCGACAGTGTACATGTGGAATCTGACATTGCACCCCAAGGGACTAGTACAAAAATATAAGACTTGGAGGTGAAATTGGTCTTCGGCAGTAGTGCAAAATGGGCGATTGTGAATCGGCAGCCTGTTTTAATCCCACCCAATAGAAAAGAAAATTGGACGGTGTGTAAAGCGGACTGCCGATTCGCTATCATCCATTTTGCACTACTGCCAAAGACGAATTTCATCTCCTATTAAATCAGTTGTGATCTTTGCAATCATCATATTTTTGGAAGATTTTAAAAATCACAGGAACCCAAAACCATATTGGAGCAAGACCCAAGAACAACTTATTTCAATGGGTGTATCATCTAATTCAAGGTGCAAAAACAAAGTTCATTGTTCTTCAAAAGAAACAAAATATGAATATTAGATCCCAAAATATATTGTTGTATGTCAGAGATTGCTAGTAGCAGTACAACATGATTGAAAGGTTTTTTTAACCCTATTTTGCTGTTGCTGGCAACCAGTATTGAAACAGGTAGGGAGACGATTCATTTGGAGGGGATAAAGAACTAAAAAAAGGAATATGAAAAAAATCCTGTAAATTTGATTTTAAAAAATAGGCAACAGGTATTGAGGGAGAATTTGGAAAGAAAAACATTAAAAATATTAAACTATTATACTGAATGTTTTGCACTCCTCTACATTCAGGAAGAAAGTCACAGAGCCAAGTGTAATGCATTGTCCCCTCATATTGTGCCACACAGATTCAGCCCCACAATTCTTGAAACAGCAAATTCTCAATCTAGCCCATTATTATCAGGAGTAGAATTAAACAGAAGTTTAAAAGTAAAATCAAAATCAAAGGATAAATCACCCTGAGCTGCTCTCACATCTCCAAGTGAAGTGTTGAAGGTTATGGATAGAACTATGGGTGTGGCACAAACTGCTCACCAACTTTCTCAATCAGGAAGCAAAATATAAATGTATTGGAAGTAACAGAATGCATGTGAAAGATAAATAAAGATGACAATGATGTAAGAACTAAAAAGAATCTAGCAGGTACTACATTTTTTTTGGGGTGGTGCAGAGGAGAGAGCAGTGGATTGCCCACAAAAAAACTAATTAGTACAGTACAACTGTTTAGTGTATTACAAGAGTGCAACTTGGAACATTTTTTTTAAAAAAATCTATAATTTGAAATGAAAAACTTGTGAATTTACTACACAGTCCTTTATTTAAAAATTGGAGTGGGAGGAGAAAACATACCTCATCACTCTATAATGTACAGACCAGTAACATTTATTCAGAACTATTCTTAGATCAAAAAATAGTATTTTTTGATTTTTAAAGAAAAGCACACAAAAAAGAGTGATTTCCTGATCAAATATATTCTATGAAAATCACTTTTAGAATTACCCAAAAATGTGATTACTATAGAGATTCTCATCTCAAGAATTTTTTTAAAGGAATTTCTACCTTGTAATCAAGAAATTCCTGATGCCGCAACATTTAAAAGATTATTACTTCATGGAAATAAGGGGGTTTGGGATTTTTTTTGGTGGAAAGAGGTTGGGGAAGACAGAAATAACAGATATAATTTTTGCCAAATTGATGTAAATGATGTTGAAGTGCTTTAACACCATTTACATTACTATTTGCTTAATTGAAAAGATTTACCAAACACCTTTTCACAAAGACAGTGCCTCTTTTGGATATGCATTGCACATAGCTGTTGAGCTGCAGTGGCACCTGACCCTTGAGTCCAGCAACCTTTTTGAAGCAGCATTCCATCTCAGAAAGGAAAAGAAAATAATACTGCACTTTCACAATCTGCAGTAACCGCAAATGCTACACACAGCAAATAGCAGCAGCTACACCACTGAAGTCACATGGAGACTGTAACTAGCTGGTCTACTCCCCTGATCATAAAGGGAAAGTGCAACAATAGGAAAGTATTTAGCCAATTGCTTCAAAATGTGTCTGTGATATACACCAATGCAAACTAAAACTTCGTAAATAATATTGCACAGCAAAATAAAGATATAAGCATGATTTTTCTCTAGGATTAATTCCAGCAAACATGAATTTTACCCACAGAGGGAAATAAAATAATTTTACAGTTACCCTTGGTAAATCTACATTTCTGTCCATCTGCTGTCAATCAAGGAGAAGGAACACCGTACACATAGTCCATTAACTGTGGAATCTTTCCTTTCAACCAAACATTTAGTTGCCAACACAGCCCTCCTTTAAGTGTGACAAACTGTTTGTTTCTCTATTGTGGAGATAACCAGCTGATAAATTAGTTTATCTTTACATGGGCAACAACAGTCCTCCTCCTTGCCACAATGCCTGACAACTCACAATGGACATATTTCCCAACAGCAATTATCCCAAGATGGGGTATATTACCTGGAATGCCAGATTCTAAAATGCAGCCCTAAGTATTTCAAGGACAGAAAAATGTTTCAGCCAAATATTGAATTACTTGTCTCCCTTTTAACCTTAAAACCAGGCTTTTATTGAGGTATACTTTCCTTGCAGGCACTGCATGAAGAAGGAAGAATAGGAAGTAACAATACCAATGGTATAAGAAGGGTCTCTTCATGACTTTGCAACATATGCTTTGGAACAGTTGAGGATTGTGGTTTTGACATGTTATCAAAATGTACTTTTCAAAAATAGGGCGCTGTACCCTTTAAAAACATCCCATTGACCCATTCCAAAAAATAATTCTGCTTTCACATTCCATATCTGATTCAAATCTAGATATAGTGGGGGGTGGGGGGGGTTAACATTCCAGAACATTTTGATCCAAATTTAGACCATTTCCTAGATTTAACAATTTTAGAAAAGAATTTACTTTCCCCGGTCTTCTCCCCATTTTTCTCTTAAGGGGGCAACTCTCACTTGGGTGCAATTTTGTGTGGGTGGGCAATTTTCTCAACTAAAGAAAATATTAAGAGTGTAATGGAAATGGAAACTGATCTTTCAGGGGCCAGGCATTACGAGCCTCTTTTTGCGCTGTAAAATTGTGTGATTCTAAGTGGTCATTCCCCTTTCCTTTCCATTTATTCTGTCCGCTTCTGAAGGCTGCCTAGACAGATTGCCAGCAAGTTAATCAGCGATGGAGAACATCACAGCTGAGTACATCAAGCCCCCATCTGATGTCCAAACATATGGATATTCCAGCAGGGATCACTGGAATGCAATCAAGAGGGGGAACTTTGGCTGATTTCTGCACCTAGCTACCCTTAATTCAGAGGCACAACAGCCAGAAGTAACACCTCAGACTGACACCTTCGTTGAAATTAGGCAACTCAGCAAAGAACAGGGACTAAACCTGGGACTTTCCTAGTCTATATCACACCATGTGGTTCATTTACCAACTAAACCATCAAAGGAGCCCCACCAAATTAGAAAATTAGCCACACTTTCCCAACTACAAAAAAATCATGCTCCAAATATAAAACAGTTTTACCATAACAGTACTTGTCAAACTACGTCCCTTACATACAAGCATTCTGGTGAGGCAGTTGTGTATACAGTACAACATACAGCATCACATGTAACAGCAAAGTTGAAGTATCCAGTTTTAACAACATGTAACAGAAGTGTTTGAAACAAAAGCACCCTACAACTGAGGATCCTTCGAGGTTAGTGATCTCCAGCACTTGCAGCAGCATCTGGTGACAGATATCAATTAATGTCCACAAAACGCAGTATCTGTGTAACCTAAACATTACCTGTTTGCCAACATAAAATGTGGAGCAAGGTTTTCTTTCACGCAAGTGTGTAGCTCAAAGCTTCAATATGTATTTACAGTATTTAAGCTGTTACTACTAAATCAGCCTCAGATACAGCTCCCTTACAGGTCTATTTAAAAAAATGTCTACAAGGATTTCTGGAAAAAATGGTTTTATTATGAAACAGATAACTCAGCTTTCCGATTTGGGAAACAGAGTTGCTGGATATGTAAAACCAGTCCGAAGTATATTCTTGACAGTAGAAGATGTCTCGAGTGCTGAATTAGTGACAATAGTCAGATACAAGGGATGCCACAATTATGCAATCATCTTTAAAGATGCATACATGAATACTTTCGATGAAAACACCAGTGTTACCATTACAGTTGTACATGTTTAATAAATGTGAAAACCTGCCTTTCTAGGAACGATTCACGTAGTTGTCAATCAACCCTTTTGTATGTCCAATTGTGATTATGCAGAAGCGTTATAGTACAGTGCTTAACTCTCTGGCTGTTGAGTTTTCCTTCGGTCTTGCTTTTGCCTGTTAAATACTAATAGAGAGAGATAGATAGATATTGTATAGCTTTGCAAAAAAAAGTTTCATGTTACATTGCATTTATTTTTAATTGCATTTCATTCACAGAATGCCATGAAAGTGAGATTTTTATTTTACAAAACACAATGACCATGGTGCAGTGCCACCTGTACTACTGAAAGGGTTAGAAGAAGAATGTTAACAGCTGTGTTTTGTCTCTGGCATAGGCTTCCTTGTTTGCGCTACTCAATCACCAGAGTTTATAGATTCGGTTACTTTAATGCAGCATTAACACAGATTTCAAAATGGATCCACAGCATAGAAAATATAAACTGACTGATACTTTATATTAATAAACAAAGGGTCAAATTAAAATTTTGCTTAGTTAGAAGGAAGGTTGGAAAAGTATCTCTGTTTCCGATAAGAAGGCAACCTTTTTAAAAAAGTTAAATCTTCAGGTTAATAGAATAACTACACATGATTTTGCTCAAACCCAATGAGTGATTAAATAAGTATAACAATTTTGAAAACAGCAATTAATCTGTTTAGTCGAAGTGTTACCATTACAGTAGTACACGTTTAATAAATGTGAATTTAGTGGAGTAGTGTTACAATTCTGGGCACCGCACTTTAGGAAGGATGTGAAGGCCTTAGAGAGGGTGCAGAAAAGATTTACTAGAATGGTTCCAGGGATGAGGGACTTCAGTTACATGGACAGACTGGAGAAGCTGGGGTTGTTCTCCTTAGAGCAGTGAAGGTTGAGAGGAGATTTGATAGAAGTGTTCAAAATCATGAAGGGTTTAGATAAAGTAAGTAAAGAGAAACTTCCCATTGGCGGAAGGGTCGAGAATGAGACAAATTTAAGGTTATTGGCAAAAGAACCAAAAGGTGACATGAGGAAAAACTTTTTTAAGCAGCAAGTAGTTATGATCTGGAATGTGCTGCCTGAAAGGGTGATGGAAGCAGATTCAATTCTGGCTTTCAAAAAGGAATTGGATAAATACTTGAAGGGAAAAAAACTTGCAGGGCTACAGGGAAAGAGCAGGGGAATGGGACTAACTGGATTGCTCTTACAAAGAGCTGGCACGGGCTCAATGGGCCAAATAGCCTCCTTCTGTGCTGTAACCATTCTATAATTCTATGGTGCATGCATTAGGAGACTCTAGTCTCAAAGTATTGTTTTAAATAAAGAGAATACATGTCTTCAATCAGTAATCTGCCATACTCAGAGGGGCAAATGAACTGGGCAAAACAGCACTAGTGTTACATCATTGTTGGTAGCAATAGATAAAGCCAGCACAGCAGATTGGCAAACATACCAGAGGAGATGGTCGCCGTACTAGAATGTTAATGGGCATTATTTTGTGGGCTACAGTCAAGAAAGATGATCTTTTAAAATGAATTCTAGTGAAAGAAGTGCCTTGACCAGTAAATAACAGCCTTCAGTCTAACTGCAGCTGTTTTACAAAGTTTTCCTTTCTCAAGCTTCTTCTGAGCCTATATTAAAATCTTTAATTACAATTAAAGAATATCATACCTAACTGAATAGCTCTAATTTCTAGTCTTAAGTATTATTTTTGTTTTGCAGTAGTTTCTTCATGGTCGGTCTTCCTTCTGCCTCAGCTGTGCAGAAGATCACCCAGTCAGCCGAATCGAAATGCAGGCCACTTCACTTAATATTAAGCCTGCTCGACAGCGGGTTTCTTTCCTTTAATCACTCTTCATTTACCTCTCTGCATCAAAATCATGAGAAATGCATGCTGTTCTATTTGATCAACCAGTTATTTTTCCTCTTTTGAGCTGCAGTGCACCCCCCAGCAATAAAGAGTAACCTTTCACCCTTTTGTGCAGCTCTCTCTTCCATTAATTGCCCATTAGCAACTCACTTACTTTCAAAAATTCTAAATATTCTAACAAGTTATTCACAAAAAGGGAGAATCAGCTGATGTGTCATCCAACTTCAACACCTGCAGAATTCACAGCTACATTATGATTTCCTGAACAGCCACTCCTAAAATTTAGAGCATTAAAAATATAGTATGTAGCAGCATTCCCAAAAACATTCGATTATAGCGCAATGTGGAGCATTTTGCAGCAGTTTGTAACCATGAGAAAATTAATTTCTAATAAAAACTACTTTGGTTACCAAGATTTTTGTGGAAGCTAACTTGCTTTAAAAGTCAACTGCCAAACAATTGTGTATCACATTAATAACCATCCTGCAAGAATGGTGACTAAACCTGCCTGATAATTACTTCTCATTAAGTACTGCTGTGCACACCTCCCTGCAGCTGATTGCTGCTTCCAGTCTGAACTTCAGCGAGACAAGTCTTCTTGCAAACCAACTCCTATCCCTCTCACAATACTGCCCATGGCAAAAATAGGCTAGCTAGCTAAAAGAATTCAAATAAAAAAACAAAACGAGCATAGACAATCAAAGGGACCCTAGCAGCTCCAATGCAGCGCGAGAGCCAACAAAATAACATCTGCACGCACAGATTACAACTTCTCTATTTTCTGTAATCATTAACATTTTTTTCAATCGACGTTTAAATATTTAGCGTCCAATAAAATAACACGAGAAAGTTAGTAGGGTTGTCATGGCAGTTATCACGTGCAACAAGCCAAAAAAGGTCAGTTAAAGCCAAGTAGACTTTCAACTGCGTCAAGCTGCGGGACAATTGCCTCGCCCTGCCCCATAATGCAACAAGGTTGCATATACTGAGGAAGGAGGAAATTGTGTATAGAACTGGATACTAAAGAATAGATCATTCAAAATGAGATACTGTAGCTTTATCTCTGTAAGGAATACAGTACCGTACCACCACAAAAGAAAACTACATATTGCCCATTAGTTACAATATATTACACAAAGGTCCATAAGCAAGTTTATTTTAGGGCTGGAATTCCACAACCTCTACACTGTTTAACAGGGTGGCTGTGAATCATATATCATGGGTTTGCAGATCAATATGTTGTATAAAAAGTTACCCTACTTTGTCAAGAAACAGAATAGGTTATAGAAAAACAAGGCAGATGTTTTACTGATATTTACTGATTCAGTTCCATGTTTCTATTTGTGGTTTCAGTGGGTCCACTTAATGCTTTGTTGTGCACCATTGAATAGCTAAAAGCAGCACTGCTACATGGTGGGAAATCAAGACCAGAAATGCGGGAGAGAGTTTTCATGGTACCTGGGGGCCTTCCTGGGCTGACCCGGTATCCTGCTGCCTTGGTAGTGCCTAAGGGCCTTCCCGGGCTGGTCTTAAACCCAGCTGCCTTTGTTGTTCCCAAAGGTCGGCCTGTACTGGTTCTGTACCCGGCAGCTTTCGTCGTTCCTGATGGTCTTCCTCGTTTCCCGGCTCGGAAAATGTTTTTCCTTCTTTTCAGGTCATTCTGGGCTTCTGCATTTCTTCCGACACCCATTTGTGAATTCGGCTCCTCCAACGATTCTTGCTTTACGCAGCTTATCGGCTTGTAGCTGTTTCCATAAAGTTTGTCTGGTTGAGAAGAACACAAGTCAAACTGGTCATCGCTGCTCACATCATCAGCGCTGAGGGTCACCTCCTTCTCAGGCTCACAGCAGCCAGTGTTACTGCAGCCAACTGGATGCATCATTTCTAATAATGAAATTAGGGAAATATTTCAAGATCATTTATAATTACTTATCAAATATCTAGCAAATGACCACACAAATGCAAATTGTGGTAACACTGGAAAGCTAAAATATATATCGTTTTCAGAGAAAGAAAAAACATTTATGGAATGAATTCAAAACTCTTTGCATGAGAAACTTCTTAATATCAGATCGAAATTCTAAATTTGCCTTTAGTCAAATTGAACCTGTATCCAACTGTCCTACTGTCATGCTTTAGCTTTAATAGTGTTCCCATGTACCTTTTCTAAACCATTTACTATCTTATATGCCTCTAAGATCAGCCCCTCAATCACTTCCCTCCAAGGCTCAGGAGCTCAAATTAGTTTAATCTTTCAACAACAATGCAACTTGGATTTATATAATGCCTTTAACATAGTAAACATGCCAAGGCATTTCACAGAGAAGGAAAAGATGCTGAGCAGAAGTATGGGAGTTAGGAGAGATAACAAAGTATGGTTAAAAAGACAAGTTTTCAGGAGGCTTTTAAAACTGGAGAGAATGAGCAAGTGTGAGGGGTTTAATAAGAACATAAGAAATAGGAGCAGGAGTAGGCCAATCGGCCCCTCGAGCCTGCTCCGCCATTCAATAAGATCATGGCTGATCTGATCCGAACCTCAAATCTAAATTCATGTCCAATTTCCTGCCCGCTCCCCGTAACCCCTAATTCCCTTTACTTCTAGGAAACTGTCTATTTCTGTTTTAAATTTATTCAATGATGTAGCAGCAAATTCCACAGACCTACTACCCTCTGAGTGAAGAAGTTTCTCCTCATCTCAGTTTTGAAAGAGCAGCCCCTTATTCTAAGATTATGCCCCCTAGTTCTAGTTTCACCCATCCTTGGGAACATCCTTACCGCATCCACCCGATCAAGCCCCTTCACAATCTTATATGTTTCAATAAGATCGTCTCTCATTCTTCTGAACTCCAATGAGTAGAGTCCCAATCTACTCAACCTCTCCTCATATGTCCGCCCCCTCATCCCCGGGATGAACCGAGTGAACCTTCTTTGTACTGCCTCGAGAGCAAGTATGTCTTTTCTTAAGTATGGACACCAAAACTGTATGCAGTATTCCAGGTGCGGTCTCACCAATACCTTATATAACTGCACCAATACCTCCCTGTTTTTATATTCTATCCCCCTAGCAATAAAAGCCAACATTCCGTTGGCCTTCTTGATCACCTGCATACCAACTTTTTGATTTTCTTGCACTGGGACCCCCAGATCCCTTTGTACTGCAGTACTTTCCAGTTTCTCGCCATTAAGATAATAACTTGCTCTCTGATTTTTCCTGCCAAAGTGCATAACCTCACATTTTCCAATATTGTATTGCATCTGCCAAATCTCCGCCCACTCACCCAGCCTGTCTATATCCCCTTGTAGGTTTTTTATGTCCTCCTCACTCTCTACTTTCCCTCCCATCTTTGTATCATCTGCAAACTTTGATATGTTACACTCGGTCCCCTCCTCCAAATCGTTAATATAGATTGTAAAGAGTTGGGGACCCAGCACCGACCCCTGCAGAACACCACTGGCTACTGGTTGCCAGTCCGAGAATGAACCATTTATCCCAACTCTCTGCTTCCTGTTAGATAACCAATCCTCCACCCATGCCAGAATATTACCCCCAATCCAGTGATTCTTTATCTTGAGCAATAATCTTTTATGTGGCACCTTGTCGAATGCCTTCTGGAAGTCTAAATACACTACGTCCACTGGTTCCCCTTTATCCACCCTGTACGTTATGTCCTCAAAGAACTCAAGCAAATTTGTCAGACATGACTTCCCCTTCGTAAAGCCATGCTGACTTTGTCCTATTAAATGATGTTTATCCAAATGTTCCGCTACTGTCTCCTTAATAATAGACTCCAAAATTTTACCCACCACAGATGTTAGGCCAAGTGGTCTATAATTTCCAGCCTTCTGCCTACTACCCTTTTTAAATAAGGGTGTTACATTAGCAGTTTTCCAATCTGCCGGGACCTTTGTCGAGTCCAGAGAATTTTGGAAAATTATTACCAAAGCATCCACAATCCCTACTGCCACTTCCCTCAAGACCCTAGGATGTAAGCCATCAGGTCCAAGGGATTTATCCGCCTTGAGTCCCATTAATTTACTGAGTACCAATTCCTTAGTGATTTTAATCGTATTTAGCTCCTCCCCGCCTAGAGCCCCCTGTTTGTCCAGTGTTGGGATATTCTTAGTGTCCTCTACCGTAAAGTTAATGAGGGAGTTCCAAGGAATAAGGCCAAGAAAGATGAAGTGTTTACAATTCAGTCCTCTCATCAGCATGGGCACCTAGCTCGTCAAGAGTTTTACACTTCTAATCAAGTAATCAGATTCTTAACTCTTCTGGAATGATCTCCAGAATTCAGTCCCTTAACAATAAATGGCAAGGACCCTGGCAGTGTGTTACGTCTTTGTTTTCCAGACACCTCTTTGAGCCGACTAACCATTTCCCCAAGTACTGCCTGCATTCTTTCTTAGTTTCTTAAAGATTTCTGCCTGTACACCTTAGGCGTTAAATCATATGCCTGAGAATGGCATGCTTTAAACATCATAATACCTATGATCGGCAGGATTAACACAAGCAAATGCCTAAATGCCGTGAGCACTTTTCTGCTCAGTGACGTCTTGAGTCGGCTGGCCTATTCATTTTTGTCCCACTTGTGGTGACTGCTTAGCACTTCAAATACCTGAATAAAACTATTGACATCATCCACTTCTTCAAAATTTGGAATAAGATTTAATAAAATGATGGGCCAGATTTCATAAAGTGGTGGGCCATGCTGGGTATGGTAGTGTAGTGGTTATCTTACAAGACTAGTAATCCAGAGGCCTGGACTAATAATCTAGAGAACATTATTTGACTCACTGCTGCAGCAAGTTTCTCTGCCTGTTCGAGAGCATGGTGATGCTTTCTCCCTTTTGTTGGCCTCATGCTGGCAATGTTTCTCCTTGTGCTGATGCTGTTTCTCCTTCTTGCTGGCCTCAAATTTGCATCACTCCCTCTTTTCCTGTAAACTGCATTGCTCTCATTCTCCAGCTAGAACGCTTACTCCTTTAACTAAATTTCTCTCTCTCACTCTTTCTTCTGCCACTACCCACACCATTTCAATTTCTGCCTCTTCTGATCTGGTTGACATTTTTAGTTATTACTGCTTCTGTTCCATTCACTTTTAAATTTTAAGTGTTTTGATTTGCCTTCGACACTAGTGTAACTCTGTATCCTGGGTAGCTGCCACCAATTGTTATGAATTCAGCTCTGCCACAGGTATCTACTAAGGTTCAGTGGTCTTGAGAGTGACACCCATGTTTAGGGATTTTGCAGTTGCAGTCACTATGGATCTGTAGGAATCCCAGTGCTTTATCAACAATTCATTTTGGAAATCATGAATTTTTAACAATCTTGAAATGTAATCTTAAAGAGGCACCATGCTTGTCACAATAACTTTGGCAAACCATTTCCTCCTCCCATTTGCTTACAAACATAAATGCAGGTAAACTGAATCAAAAAGTTATATAATGATAACATTGTGTTGGAAATGACAATAGTTCTAGCCTTTCTGCCTCCTATTTTTTCAGTAAGTCAGTCCATTTAAAGGATGGAAGTAAGGGGTTTAACTGTCAATAACTTTTTAAAAAAAAAAGTAACAATATCAATTTTCTTTTTTCCCCTCCTCTCCTGAAGGTGCTGACTCATGCAACATTTTTCCTTTTGTATCCTGTGTATTTTTGGACTTGTACAGTGAATAATTGTGTTTACATAATGAGTGCTAACACATCATTAGGAGAAAACAGCTGCTTGGAAAAAGTTTAGACCAGGGCGTGAAAGATCTGAATTAACATTAATTGAGATACAAGTCATTAACTTTCAGCAAGTACCCATTTCAATCATGGAGCTGGAAATTCAACTCATTTAAATAGAGCAGCTCCTACAAGACAAGGCTTTAAAAGTGGGATGACAAGTTGATAAAGCTGTAACAAAAACATATGGGATCCTAGGTTTTCCAAATAGCGGCAAAGGGTACAAAAGTAAAGAGCTAGTGCTAAAGCTATCCAAACCATTGGCTGCCGTTAAGATATTTTGAGTCCAGATTCAGCATTCTAGTTCAGGGAGGATGTCAAGACCATGGAAACACGCAGCTGAGATTCACTAAGGTGATATCAGGGATCAGAGGTTTTAATTAAGAGACGAGGCAAGAAAAACTGGGGCTCTGTTCACTAGAACAAAGAAGTTAAGAGGTGATCTGATATAGGTTTTGTAAATTATGAAGGGTTTTAATAAGGTAGATGAGGAAAACTATTTCCACTGTTTGGTGAGTTGGTAATTAGTGGGCATAAATTTAAGTTCATCACCAAAAGAACAAAGAGAAAGGGTAAGAGATTTTTTTTAAGCGAATGGCTATTAAGACAAGTGGTGGAAGTGGAATCCATAACAATTTCAACATAATGCATAAAAAATTTTAAAAGAAAAATATAAAAGAGTATGGGGAAAGAGCAGGGGAACGAGATTAAGTGGATTAGCTGTCGGCCTTGACTTAGTGGTGGTAGTCTCTGGCTCAGAAGTTGTGGGTCCAAGCCCCATTCCAGAGGCTTGAGCATATAACCTAGATTGAAACTTATTGAAGTGCTGAGAGAATACTGTATTCTTGGAGGTGCTATCTTTCAGATGGGATTTTATTATTTAAAGAAGTGAATGGGAGTTCTCCTGGTGTCCTGGCCAACATTTACCCTTCAACCAATACCAGTGAAACAGATTATCTGGTCATTATCACATTTGCTGTTTGTGGGACCTTCCTGTTTGCAAATTGGCTGCAGTGTTTTATTTATGATGTGGAGATGCCGGTGATCGACTGGGGTTGACAATTGTAAACAATTTTACAACACCAAGTTATAGTCCAACAATTTTATTTTAAAATGGATTTTAAAATAAAATTGTTGGACTATAACTTGGTGTTGTAAAATTGTTTACAAGTGTTTTTTTTACATTACAACATTGACTAGACTTCAAAAGTTCTTCATTTGCTCTGAAGCACTTTGGGATGTCCTGAGGGCATGACAGGCACTATAAATTTGCAAGTTCTTTCTTTCTATTGCTTTTTTAGAGATTGATGGCCAAATAGTCTCCTTCTGACCTGTAAAATTCTTTGAATGCAAGTCCTCTAATGAAGTCATTAACACTCACCATTTAAAATGTGTAAAAAAATTCAAGCAAGAAGAATGTTAAACTTAGATCACAATGATTAGATCAATGATTTTATTAAATATAGTGTACTGTGGAAATGTTGCATTGATGTTAATGGATGGCGTCCCTTTAAGTGTATATTCCTTCAGGAGCACCTAGAAGCTACTCTTTGCATTCAGCTTCTTGTAGGGGGTGCACTTTGCTGGCATTCGCCAAGTTATCATGATGAGGGGACCATGGAGAAGGGAGGGATTCCTTGCTATACTGCCTGCTAACAGGGTAACGATGCAGCAGCAGCATCATCACCCACACAGATGTCCTTGAGCTGAACTATCCAGTTCTCTTTGCTGAACATCATGTAGTTGCAGGGGAGGGGGGAAAAAAACATAGAAAATCCAGTTTTTAAATAATCCAAATTTAACTTTTAAAAAGAGCTCTTACAAAGTAAATGTGACTGGAAACTATTTGGCTGGCAACACTGCTAGTATGAGCACTGAAAGGACACGTGCAAAATATTACATTTTTGCACAAACCCAAGGATGCCATTTGGATCAAGAGAAAGCTTAAAAATCCTTTAGTTTCCCTCCCAAGGCAATCATAAGGATGAAGCAGAGGGTCTCTTCACCATTCATTTCAAATGACTGAGGAGCTATGGGAGGAGGAGGATTCAATGAATTCAACATTATTCTGTACGGGGACCAGAATTTAAACCAGCACTACTGAATATTAAATAATGCTATTTATACACACCTCTATAATTCATACCGTCCCTCACATAAATAGAAACCACCTGTAAAAAAGGAGAACAAGTAATAAATTGGACATTCCCTTTTCTATCATGAAATTAAACTTTCTAGCCCATTCACTGTAAAAAGGCTTTATACAAAATTATACACGATATTTGCAGAGGATAAAAACACACATAAGTTTATTTTATAGAAGCTTTTAGAGAGCTGTATTGTATTACAACCCCCAAAAAACAGACTTTCAGAAAAATCAATTTAATACCCAAGACATTAAAGCCGTTAGGCCAAAAAAAATTATATTCCAAAATATTTAAACAGCAAGTGCCAACAATGAAGCTTGAACACAGCATGGATGAAAGTATAAATATTTAGTGATGTGAATAGCAGCTTACTCCCTTATATCAAATCAGTATACTACAGCTGCATGTTTAACACTTTCCTAAGCCAACCCATATTTATAATTTGGAGAAACAAAATCACGCACAAGATGGCATTTGCCTAGATTTCTGTTTGTGCCAACTTTATTTTGATTTTTTTGATTTGAATTTCCTCCACTTTCCACTTATTCCCTGTATGGTTCCTTTGCCATATATACTTCCCCAGCTGAAAGTGTGGGTGGGTAAATGCTCTGAGACATCTTCCAATGTCACTTTTGATTCTGATGTGGAGATGCCGGTGATGGACTGGGGTTGACAATTGTAAACAATTTTACAACACCAAGTTATAGTCCAGCAATTTTATTTTAAATTCACAAGCTTTCGGAGGCTTCCTCCTTCCTCAGGTAAATGTTCAGGAGCTCCTCGAAGCCTACGCATTTATACATATAGAACAATACATGGTGTTTACAGAATGCCCCTGCAACTGCCCGTTGCCAAGGCAATCACCGTGTTCAGACAGAGAGGTGTCACCTGCAGAACCCCCGAATACACATTCAACAAAAAAACAAACAGGAAAAAAAACAGAGAGAGGCAGAAACATCCGGAAGGCAGAGAAAGCCAGCAAATGACCCATTATATTAAAAACAGATAACATTTGTTCGCTGGTGGGGTAACGTGTAGCGTGACATGAACCCAAGATCCCGGTTGAGGCCGTCCTCATGGGTGCGGAACTTGGCTATCAATTTCTGCTCGACGATTTTGCGTTGTCGTGTGTCTCGAAGGCCGCCTTGGAGTACGCTTACCCGAAGGTCGGTGGATGAATGTCCATGACTGCTGAAGTGTTCCCCGACTGGGAGGGAACCCTCCTGTTTGGCGATTGTTGCGCGGTGTCCGTTCATCCGTTGTCGCAGCGTCTGCATGGTCTCGCCAATGTACCATGATCTGGGGCATCCTTTCCTGCAACGTATGAGGTAGACAACGTTGGCCGAGTCACAGGAGTATGAACCATGCAACTGGTGTGTGGTGTCCTCTCGTGTGATGGTGGTATCTGTGTCGATGATCTGGCATGTCTTGCAGAGGTTACCGTGGCAGGGTTGTATGGTGTCGTGGACGCTGTTCTCTTGAAAGCTAGGTGATTTGCTGCGAACGATGGTCTGTTTGAGGTTGGGTGGCTGTTTAAAGGCGAGTAGTGGAGGTGTGGGGATGGCCATAGCGAGGTGTTTGTCCTCATTGATGACATGTTGAAGGCTGCGGAGAATCGCCAAACAGGAGGGTTCCCTCCCAGTCGGGGAACACTTCAGCAGTCATGGACATTCATCCACCGACCTTCGGGTAAGCGTACTCCAAGGCGGCCTTCGAGACACACGACAACGCAAAATCGTCGAGCAGAAATTGATAGCCAAGTTCCGCACCCATGAGGACGGCCTCAACCGGGATCTTGGGTTCATGTCACGCTACACGTTACCCCACCAGCGAACAAATGTTATCTGTTTTTAATATAATGGGTCATTTGCTGGCTTTCTCTGCCTTCCGGATGTTTCTGCCTCTCTCTGTTTTTTTTCCTGTTTGTTATTTTGTTGAATGTGTATTCGGGGGTTCTGCAGGTGACACCTCTCTGTCTGAACACGGTGATTGCCTTGGCAACGGGCAGTTGCAGGGGCATTCTGTAAACACCATGTATTGTTCTATATGTATAAATGCGTAGGCTTCGAGGAGCTCCTGAACATTTACCTGAGGAAGGAGGAAGCCTCCGAAAGCTTGTGAATTTAAAATAAAATTGCTGGACTATAACTTGGTGTTGTAAAATTGTTTACAACTTTTGATTCTGTTGGTGGAAGATCCTCGACAGTGGAATGGCTTCCTGGTGAATTTTCCCCTCACCCTTTGCAGGGATACACCTGGTCTTCAGATGGTGCATCCTGCTAGTGGAACAAACAATATCAGGATTTCTCGTGTGCATCCAAAGCTTATTGCTCAACTGTGTAGCATGTCACAGCAATGAGCTGCAGCTCTGCTCCACTTCCATTATTATGTTATGCACTGTTTCATGAAGTTTTCAAAGTCACACAATGCAAAAGCCACTGCATTTTTAAAAATTAATTGTCTGAAGTGGTTTAGGACATTTCCATGCTATAAGGCTCTATAAAAATCCCAGTATTGTTATTTATAATAGTAGCCTCAAGGAGCTCCAGCTCATTTTTTTCCTTTAAACCACAATATTTTATAACTTGCCAATGGTTCAACTTGTTGAGGCAGTGAGCAGCTGAGCCATGCAGGCCAAGGAGCTCCCAGGTTCAACCCCCAGTCTTTGCTGAGTTAACCAATGTAGTGGTTGGCTTCAATGCCCCAAGGTTAATAAGGAAGGGGCAAAAAAAGAAATCAGCAAGGTTCCTGCTGCTAACTGCTATCAGGCGACCTCTCTGGAACTGCACAGGTTTGTACGTTCAGGGAGCTCTGTGTTGATGTGCCTGCTGACACTCACTATCAAGGCTCATACATGAATAACGATCAATTGTGCGAGGAATTGGAGGCTGGTGAGCATCTCTCACCTTTCACGCAACAAAAAGCACTCTCACGCAAGTCCTATTAACTGTTACACAGGTCAACAGTACATATGCTAATTACCAGTGACAGTGCTGAACTGGCACAGGTTACTTGCCTACCTCCTTGGCTGAAGGAATGGTAAATGTAAAAGGGGAGGGGGAAAAAAAAGTGAAACTGAAAGGGACAAAGTAAGTTTTTTTTTAAATGAAATCAGAACAATTTTGCAGTATTTTACTGAATATAAATATTGATGAACTTCAATGAGAAATTTTTCAAAGCAGTGTTCAGAGATAACTTCACAGCAACCAACAGTCAGTGTTGCTCTGAGCAAATAAAACAGAAAATGCTGTAAATACTCAGCAAATCAGGCAGCATCTGTGGAGAAAGAAATAGAGTTAACATTTCAGGTCGATGATCTTTCGTCAGAACTGGAAGAAGTTGAAGATTTAAACAGTTTTTAAGCAAGTACAGAGCCAGGGGAAGGGGAAGTGGAGGGGGAGGGAAAGGGAGGAAACTGGGCAGTTAAAGGGTCAACTGATGGTTGGTTGATTTGATTATCAATATTGTTTCTCTTCTGATGATTGGCCAGTTCAACAGTCAGCCACAGCCGGGTCAAATTAGCTGTAAACTAAATGGTAATTTTCAGGTTTTGACCTACAAGTTCTGGACTAGTCAGCATCAAAGCCTCCAAACCCCAACATATGATAACCCCATACAGCTAGTTGCACAAGATATTCCAAAGATAACTGCACTCCTTTGTATTTTGTGAGGATGTTTAGGCTTAACCCAATACAGTAAACCTATTGTGGTTAAAATTGTAAGGATCTCACATAAACAAATTACTGTTTTTATGTTAGTTGTTACAATTGTCTTCAGCTGCATTCTATTGTAACAAAGACAGATACCCCCCACTACCACCAAAATAGACCCTGGTGGTTACTGGGAGCAAGAATTTGTAGGAATTGTACTGGGATATCAATAAGCAAATCACAGAGTCACTATAACCTGAAGAGCAGGTTCCAGCAACTCGAGGTCAGAGAGAGAGATATTTTACACTGTATTTGATCTCTTGCATACAAAGTACAATTTCCTGCCAATGACACTGTCTAGGGGAGAGCAGGAGAAGCAAAGTTAAAGCATCACAGCCACTACTGGACGAGGAGGATGTTTGGAGTGACACAGAATATTGAAGTCAGTTACAGCAGTTTGTGTGTTTCTGGTATAAACACCCATCTGAGCCAAGTCGAACAAATTCTGTTGGCTAACTGGAGATTAGCTTCCTTTTTCAATTGAACATTTGGAACTTAGCCCTCTGTCCAGGTAGTTTGCTGGAAACAGCTTTTGGAGATGGTTTTCAACCAACTGAAAGTCTGATTAGTGAAAATTGGCTGTATTTCAGACTTATTTTTACACATGAATAGAAGAGATGTCAAGGAGCAAATAAAGTAGTTTACAAAACAAGAGTGGGCACTTTGTAGGATAAAGTTTTTATCAAGATCATTTAATAGTGGTCCCAGGATAGCTCCCTAGGTTGTTCAACTATCACAGATCTCCAGCCAGAACTATTACAAGATCATCAGAGATGAAAGAGGCGATTTGGCCCATCATAATTCATCCATCCAGAAATATCTTAAAGTCTCCCCATTTCAGCATCCATTTTTTTTCAGGGTTTTCACCTCCATGATTCTTCCTGTAAGTCTACTCCATACATTGTGAAGAAGAATTTCCTGACATCAGTCCTAAATTTACCTTTTACTAACTTGAACCTGTGTCCCCTTCTCCTACTGTCATAGTTTAATTTATAATAGTTATTCTGGATTTAACTTTCCCATTCTCCTTCAAAGTCACCTCACAGATGCCTTCATTCCAGACTGAAAAAGCCAAGTCTCTCCAGTCTTTCCTCAAGCTCAGCCATTTGATACAAGAGATCAGCCTTATGGTTCTTTTCTGCATTGCCTCCAGCACTGAACACTATCGAGAACTATCACCTCTGACCACTGCCCTTGGTTGTGTATCATTAAAACATTTTATTATCCAGTTTAAAACATCCTTATTTGTTCAAAGAGCTTTATTTTACCCATAAATCTCTTGCAAAACTTTATCAAAAATATTCTAGAAGCCCAAATAAAAAATACCTAACACATTACTCTCATCTATTAATTGAAGAATTCCAATAACTTTGGAATAACCTTCCTTTCATAATCTTGTACTGGTTTGGAATTAGTGTACTTTTGTTAAATGCATTTAAATGTCTTCCTTCACGGGAATCAGTGTTCCATTGTTCTTAATATAAATGATCTGGATATGTGCATGTCATTAGTGCATTATCAACATTTTGCAGACAACATAAAAATTGGGAGCATGATTAACTAAAGAGAACTGTATAAGACTTCTGGAGGACACGGGCGGGTTAGTAGATTGGACAGATATTAAATCGAATTTAAAAATCGACAGAAATGTGACATAATACATTTTTAGAGGATGAACACCGCATACAGTAAATTTGTTAAAAGGAATAAAAGAATAAAAAGACCATGGGGTTCAGATACACAAATTTTAAAAGGTGGGAGGACAAGTTGATAAAGCTGCAAAAAATAACATATGGAATCCTAAGTTTTATAAACAATAAACTGAGTACTAAATTAAAGAGGTATTGCTAAACCTATGCAAATCAATGTCTGGGCCATACTTAGAACACTGTGCCTAGTTTTGTGCACTATACTTTAAGATGAATATCAAGGCAATGGAAAAGGGTGAAGAAGAGATTTACTAAGATGATGCCAGGGATAAGAGGTTTTAGTTGTAAGGAAAAATTAGAGAAACTAGAACTTTTTTTTTATTAGAACAGAGAAAGTTAAGATGAGGTCTGATCATGTTGCTCAAAATTATGAAGGGTTTTGATAATTAAGTAGGGAAAAATGGTTGGTGTGTTCGTAATTAGAGGGCAGAAATTGAGGATCATCACCAAAAAAGAGAGAGGGCAGGAATTTTTCTTTTTTAAAAAAATGCAGAAGGTTCTTAGTACCTGGAATGACCTTGCAGACAGTGATGGAAGCAGAATCCATAATAGATTTAAAAAGGAAATGGATAAATATTTGAAAAAGCAATAAATTAAAAGGGTACAGAGAAATAGGACTAAGTGAATAGCTCTTTGAGAGCCAACACACACAAGATGGGCCAAATGAACTCCTTCTGCACTGTAAAATTCTATGATTGTACATCAGGTTTTTCCACAATATAGATGTTATGACTAGAGTTTTTGAACAAGAAACAAGAAGGTCCTACATCAAATGTTTACTTTAGGCTCCAATGGGATATGTTGTAAATGCAAGAACATAAAAGAAGCCAAAGACAAGAAAAAAAAGTCATTAGGCACATCCAGCCTATCCCTCCCGTGCTTTAACTCACCCAGTCTGGCATCTATTTGCATTCTGAACATGCTTTTTTCTAAAATGTTTTAAATTTAATTTTCATTAAATTTAAATCCTCTGATCCTAGTGGCCTCTCTTACCTTGAGATGGGTTCTGCTTATTTCTATCATTTAATACACCTAACATTTTCTCTCGTCTGAAGAGGTCAAGCTTCTCTAATCTGTCTACCTAGCAAATTTATTTTACACTTGGAATCATTCTTGTTGTTCTCGATAAATCACGGCCTTTTTTTTTCACAATAATTTCTTATTTTCCAATGACATGGTCTAACATTCCTAGGATGTGTTGCTTGTTCTAGGTGGCTTTGAACCCCAAGGCATTCAATGGACTATGTAAGTGATTCCTCAAGGATGGGTCACAAACCCTTAAAGGAAATGGAGATTTCAGAATAAGATCGCAACAAAGAGTCACCAAAAGCAGCTACATTTAAATACATTACTGATTGAATTGGCTTTATTTATTTTAGCTTTTGAGTAAGTTTTAAAAAAAGTTTTAAGCATATGGGACAAAATAAGCACAAATTGTGAGTTAGCAAGTTATCACATTTATACTTTTTTTAGTAATTTGTTGATTCAAATTTAAAATGGGGTTAGTGGACACTCACTGGATGGATCACACTTCCAAAGGATTTGGGAAGCATTTTGTTCTCTACCCTCTTTTAGGTCACCTTGCACCATGCACCATTCCTCAGCCCAGAGGGCAGGTAGCTGATCCACTCAATTTTGTTGAGCTGAAACCCAGGAGGTACATAAGAGCTATCTAGGGTAACTCGTCTTCCAAGTTTACCTCCACTGGGAGAGTCGGTGGTGGGGGGAAAGAGGAAGAGAGAAGAAGAACTTAGGGCCCGATATTACCATGGCGGCGGGGGGTAGATTGGACACGTGGGTAATGCGCCCGGTGAAATCAGTCTGCCCCACACGCAATCGCAGGCTGATTGGATCCACTTACCTGTTCTTCCGGGTTCCCCGCTGCTAAGCTGCACAGCAGGTGGACTGTGCATGCGCAGTAAGGTCTGTCAGCTGGAGGAGCTCTATTTAAAGGGGCAGTCCTCCACTGACTGATGCTGCAAGAAATAGGAAAAATTACAGCATGGAGCAGCCCAGGGGAAAGCTGCTCCCAGGTTTAATGATGCCTCACTCCAGGTATCATTGGATGGGGTGAGGAGGAGGGGGAGGACAGAGATCTTCCCCCTGGCGGGCAGGAGGAAGCAGCCTGCCTCTGCCACCAAGAAGGCCTGGCTCGAGGTGGCAGAGGAGGTCACCTGCACCACCAACATATCGCCCACCTGCATACAGTGCAGGAGGCGCTGCAATGACCTAAGTAGGTCAGCCATAGTGAGTACACTTACTCATTCCCCTACACTCCGTCTGCCACATCACCGCTCCCACCCCACAACTCCTTCTGCACAGCCAACACTACTCTGTCACATCACTCCTCACACCCACTCAAACCTCATCCTCTGCACTTACTCACCTCGCCAGTACTCATCCCGCCACTACCACTCAACCCAATCCTCATACAATCTCATGGCTCTATCTCATACTCACCCTCTCATGCATCTCTTTCACAGTCAGCCTCACTCAACCTGCCACTACCTGTGCTGCAACCACAGGGCATGCATCACATATGTGCAGTAGGAAGCATAAGGCAAACGTGTCGTGAGCATGAAGGGGATGCACAAGGGTGTTTGAGGGTTTGTCATGGTTTTAACTTACATTTAATTGCTGATCAACTCACATTACATATTATATTGGCACCACTACTGCCACGTCTTTGCAAATCTTGTCTGGTTTGTGCAATAATGCCCTTTCCTGAGGATCACAATGAAGACCCACAATTGATGCCACCCATTGTGTCACTGCAGAGTGGGTGTAGGTATATTTGCAGGGCTCTTTTGTGCAGATGACTGAGAGACGTCGGCGACGTCCCCGGTGGCACCCTGGAAGGATGCGGAGGAGAAGTTGTTGAGGGCAGTGGTGACTTTGACAGAGACAGGTAAGAAGATGGTGCTCGGGCCAACCGGGAGCAGCTCGGCATGAAGGAGGCTGCAGATGTCCGCAACCACATGTCGAGTAACTCTGAGCCTCTGTGTACACTGCTGCTCCGAGAGGTCCAGGAAGCTGAGCCTCGGTCTGTGGACCCTGTGGCGAGGGTAGTGCCCTCTGCGACGCATCTCTCTCTGCGGTTGCCCTCCCTCTTGCTGTGCAGGTGGATGTGTCACAGCACTGTGTTGTGGAGCTCCACGTGTCAGAGGTGGATGGCGTGGCCGGCGAGACAGGTGATGCTGTTCGCCCTCTGAGGAGGTGATGACTGCAGCTACGGCAGCCCCCATCCGGAAGACGTACGTCTGAGGGGGTCCGCAAGGTAGGTACATGTGTCTGGACACCGGGGTAAGTGTGCAAGTTGGTGAATTTTATTGTTAGGAGGAGGATGGTGGAGGCCAAACTTTGTCCCAAGTGACAGAGTGGCCTCCTGCAATGAGTGAGGGTCTCCCCCCACCACCTGTCAAATGGACCTCTGCAGCTGCCACAGGCTGATGGCTGCAACACGTCCATTTGAACTGGGAGTGTTTCCCCCAGTACAGGAAACAGTGTCAGTCAGTTGAAAATCCCATCCCTGCTAAAATAACAGGCCAATCAGGTCTGTAAACAATCTGAAGAACCTGTTCAATTACTTTAAGTGGCACCCCACCGGCTTTAATTGCCGGCGGGGGTCCCACATGCGGGGACTGCGCGCGCATGTGAGCGCTTCAGTGGGAAACCCGGAAGTGGGCGGGTTGGAGCCGGGCTCCCGACCCGCCCCGGGATTCCCCGATTTTCACAGCCCCCCCCGCCACCAACGCACCCGATCACGGGTGCGAAAATCGAGCCCTTCGTGTCTGTTGGCCATCCAAATGACAGTTTGGGGAGCGGTAGGGGAGAAAGAGAAAAATAAATGCAGCCACAAGCACATGTCCAGTTACTTTATCATAGCAAGCTAGAGTACAATCATACACTCCTCCAAATGAATCTTTGATTAGTTGCTCCAGACTGAGGTGAATGAGCCAAACAAATACCAATACCGCGTGCCCTCACCCACCCAACCAATAATTTTCAACATCTCAGCAGGGACCCTTCAATTTGCCTGGTGTCAAATGGTTTCCTTCAAAAGGTCAACCGAGTTTGAATCCTATTGTTGATTATCATGATTGGCTCCTGGGTAAAATTATTTAACAATAATGTCATGTTAATTTGACCTCTACTTCGTTATTCCTTCAGTTTATCCTCTGAAGCTACTGAAGGACATGGCATGAGATAGCTCCAGCAAAAGATTCCTTGTGATAGCTAATTCTCCTCATTTGATTGCAGGGCTGGTCAGTAACACTTTATGTTCAGACTTATGTGCATGCTCTTTCCCACCATAATGCCTTCCTTACTTGTTATCCTTTTCCTGTGTGAGCTATACACCAATGTCAAAGTGCTCATTAAAATGTTCAGGTTCTCTTTACTTGATGTTCTACAATTAGAGTTTTGAAAATTATAAACATTCGCCTCCATGTTTGAGCTCCTGTAGCGATTCCTCTTGAATCCTCTACTAATCCCAAGTTATTTGTATTTTATTACAGTAATCTTCTTACCAATGGTTACTGGGCAACCCTCAGAGTTAATAATTTTGCGCTGGAATCCACTGACGTATTTGGCTCTGACACATAAAACACTGAAAAGTCAAGTTAGTCAAAGTAGTGATAATGCTTAACAGTAACAAAACAAGAGCACATTTGAGTGTTCCTGTAAATGTGATCTGAATGGTTAAGGTAGTCAATGGGAATATCAAGCATTAGATGGCTCCTTAAAGTAAAATGGAATAAGTCAGTGCTTGGTTGATGGAGAAGGACAGCAAAAGTTAGGAACAAAGGGTTTTGTCTCATATACTTCCTGACCCATGATTTGCATTTACGGGTCCATTATACTCCATCGCATCCATCTATGTAAAATGATGCTTGCAAAACCAATTAAACTCTTTGTTGGATGAAGGTTTCAGCAGCAGATGAGCTGAGGCTGGGCGGAGATGGGCAATGTTAAGGTGGTGGAAGTAGGTGGTCTTTGCGATGGAACGAAATAGGAACAGAAGCTCAGCTCGGGGTCAAATAGGATTCCGAGGTTGTGAAGTTTGGTTCAGCCTTAGCCAGTCAAAGATTGGTCATCATTTCCTGGACAATAATTTGATTCCAAGATGACACCAAGACTGGAAGTGGAAAAAAATGGCCTTTTATTCTAAACACCACCACAGAATCCTGGGGTTTACATTTTGGAAGCCTTCTAGGTAACCAGCTCAAAACAGGGACTTATCTGGGTCAAAAACGGGATAACTGACAATCTAGGTAGACCACAAAGTTCAGCCTGGCAAAAAACATGTGGTACAGACAAAAATATCGCTAACCATTTCTTTCTGTAAGTATCCATTTTCATCAAGTCTACTAATCTCTTCAACGGGCAGTAACACAATTACAGATAGTTTTGGTGTTCTGCGAGAACTCTGATAAAGCGGACTAGGTTACCAATCCACTTTATCAGAGTATGGCTGGAGCAGCACCACAGACGCTAACATTTAAACCGGACGACCATGTTTATGTCAGTAACAGAACAGCTGCTGCAGTTGGACCACAATATTGCACATCAATCCTAAAAGCTTGCGCATAATGCCTGCCAGTACGCGCTCCCCAGATACCTCTCCCAGTACGTTTCCCTATGGAAATTCTTCATTTCCAGACCTACACAGGGATTGTTGTAAAGCTTAACAGCCGTCCGGGGCATCACAGCTGAGCCCAATCCTCTGATGTTCAAACACAGATACTTTCCAACAGAAGCCATTGCAAAGTCCAACTTTAACTGCTTGACGAAAACAATGGATAAAATAGCTTTTTGATTCATTACACAGCAATGATATTATTGAAGTCAAGCCTGATCACTTTTACAATGAATGTATACATTGATCACAAACATTAACCTAACAGAGATTTGTTTATTACACCTGATGCCCCCTTGATTTTTTTTAAAATTCTGGGAGCTTCTTGAACAACTCTGGCCTAAAACTATTACCCTGCTTATGCAACTGGGCCAGAAATAGCAAAGATGGCTGGTTCAATGTTACTTGTTGCTGTCAGCACCATCTAGTGATAGAATATTGTAACGTTGTTTGACAGACTGCAAAGAAAACCCATCTATATTCCTGGACACAGTACATACCCACTGAGTGGACAAAGATGGCCTACTCCACTCTTTCTGTCTCAGATGTGACTAGGTTGCCAGTCCGCTTTATCAGAGTATGGCTGGGGCAGCACCACAGACGCTAGCATTTAAGCTGGACGTCCATGTTTATGTCAGCAACAGAACAGCTGTTGCAGTCGGACCACAATATTGTACATCAATCCTAAAAGCCTGCACATAATGCCTGCCAGTACGCGCTCCCCAGATACCTCTCCCAGTACGTTTCCCTGTGGAAATTCTTCATTTCCAGACCTTCACTGGGATTGTTGTAAAGCTTAACAAACTGTGCCGGGCATCACAGCTGAGCCCAAACCTCTGATGTTCAAACACAGATACTTTCCAACAGGAGCCACTGCATAGTGATCAGGAGAAGGAATCTTCGCTGATATTTTCACCCTTTATTGCCCAGGAGCATCAAGGCTAACTATAGCAACCTCAGCACAAACCTGAAATCAAACCAGGATCTTTCTGATATATATGTCTTACTACGTCACTGAGTAGCGCTTCTACCCATTAGGCCATTATTTGCTGAATAATGGGAAATTTTTGACTTGTCTTCTGATACAGAGTACAATTTCCCAAACTCTTTCCATGTTCCCACCAAATCCAAGGTCAAATTTGAGAGACATGTGCTTTTGTTACAGTTCCTCTATTCACAGAGATCCACATTACCCACTGTGCACCCCCTAGATAAGATCTCATATAAATGGATACAAGAGAGCTCCCATTGATACGGACCACCTAATACAATTGACATAAATCATATGGATACAATTAACATGGAGGATATGGCCTTAACACATTTTAGGGTATTACTACCTGCTATTCTGTAGTTGAGAGTGAGCTGTATTAGTATAATGTTAGGAGGTATTACATCACCTCTGAACCATACTACACCTGACTAAGGAGTACTCAGTGCTCTTATCAGTATGGAGTGGATAGTGTCCAATAGGGTCATTTCACCCCTGAGTATGTGTGTTTCCAGAGAGAAAAATCCTTCAAGATAATAGCTGTTCTATTATAAAATCCAAACTTTGTGTCTAATGCCATGTCAAAATGACCCTCATTACTCATGTGATCTAAGTCACTTCCTGTCTCAGTTTTTGTTGACTATTTGCCATCTGTCTACTTATACCATATACCCTTCCACAATGGGATGGGGATATAATTTTGCTTTTTCTATATTGACAAATATTGCATTTCAGAGATATAAAGTAGCAATTAAAAGAAAATACCTAGTTCATAGGAAAGATGGAGTCAAACTGCACTTTTAAACATTTAGGAAAAAAAAACTTCAGTCATTTGGTCAAGCAGAATTTCACAGTTTATGTAATTTGACTTGAAGACTGATAATGGGCCATCTCTTTACAAAAGGATGCATCATTATCATTATTTATTTCGCAAACCTTCAACACGGACTACTTAACTAATAATGGAAAGATTTGAAACATTACACTCATTAACAGCTTCATACCAGCAAAAGAGATCATAAAAGCTACACACTAATATTTTAAAATAGTAAGCTTTTGTTCTCTTGTACATTTGTTTATTTCATGTCAAGCACCATTTCTTGCATGTAGTGGACATATGGGAAATATACAAAAATGAAGAGAAGTGAAACAGAAGCGAAAAAGAATAATGCACTGGTCACATCCAAATCATATCTGCAACAACCACCTGAGGGAATTATCTATGTGCATCCTGCGTTCTTCTGCCAGTTATATTACAAAAATAACAAGACTAGCTCTATGAACATCAAGTTCCAAAACTGCATGAAATTAATATTTTTCAGAATCGGTGCTTTGGACCTGCTAAAATGTATTTCCAAATCTTCATGAAAGATCAGGGTCAGATCTACACATAGCCCCGAGGTTCGCCAATACTGTTGTTTTATGTACATTTTTTAAATGCAAACAAAAAATTATCTTACCTGAAACAATAGACCGCAGCAGCGGCTACATCCAGGACCTAAGGATTGCTGGCCAGGAGCCGCTTTTCACTGGCAACCACTACAAAGGGTTAAAAGCTAAAAGCCAAGTAAGAACATGGCACAGCTCATCCTGCCATTCCAGTTCCTTTTTTACCCAATTTCCTCCGATCCCCAGCGTCCGAATAATTCAGATCTAAATAGACCACACTAAAAAAAAACACGCGTACAAAACTCTTTTAGAGAAAGAAACCGCGATTGTACAGAAATGCAGCTTCGGATCGATGTTTGATTCTTCCCCTTTTTTTTTTGCAGTACACAAACGCAGCTATCCCTTTTCAACCTTTATTAAAGCAACGAAAGTCACAACACGGAAATACGTGCAGCGCAAGCGCACTTCCGCCCCGGGAATAAAGGACCAGCAAAGCAAATAAACAATTAAATTTTAATGTACCGTATTCACTGGCTGCACCTCGCTCACAAAAGGCCAGCCTTTCATGCAAATAATGCTTTTCAAAAATATATTCATTATTTCAACAACGCTTTTTTTCTCAAGTATTTTTAAACATTTTTTTAAATGCTAATATTTACACAACATGCAGTATTCTGAAATACACTAAAATACACTAAAATGTTGCTGAGTTTTATTTTTCCACGATATAGACACACGCTTAGCACAAAGACATGGAAACAAGTCCAAATTGGGTCTTACATTTTAGAATTTCCTGCTTGGCTTGTTTGCAGTGTAAATATAGTTAGTAAAATATTTTCTTTTACAACCCAGCTCAACTGGTCTTGGGGCCGGGGCGGGGGGCAAAGAAGGTTTGATCTACCTCCCACTTTACACCTTACACAACAGCTACATCTCAGAGATTAAGCCATGTCTCTAATAACTATTACTTATAGTCATTGATGTTCATGTGAACATCAATCACTCTAATGATTATTTAAAAGCAACATTGATTTCAAAATTCTTGTCCTTATCTATAAATCCCTCCAGGGCCTTACCCCACCCTTCCATTGCAAGCTTCTCTAGCACTATGTCCCAGTTCGCACACTCTGCTCTTCTGAGTTTGGCTTACTGGGGCCTCTCCCTCTCTCTGTTCCACCACTAGTGGCAATCTGCTCTTCGCGTTGTCACATCACTTCCCACTTGCAAAAGCCTCTTAAAAACTCTTTAACTGCACCTGTCAGTTCCCCTATCCATCATTCCAAGCTCCTGCTTGATATCTGGTTCCTCTTTGAAAATCACCTTTGATTGTTCTACTGTGATAAAAGTACTATATGAGTTCCAATTGTTATTGATTAAATACACAAAAAATAAAGCTACATTCTTTACAAAAATAAACAGACATATTTTGTCTTCTGCACTATTATTGTGAGACAGAATTTATTGTTAGATACACCATGTTCAGTAAGTCTTCAATACTTTGATATGTTTTGTGCATATGTAAATAATCCATTTCAGGTTATATAATGAGATCCTATTAACAACAAAGTTTAAAAGTTTTAGGTTTCTTTGGTGCAATGAAGAGCTTCAAGCCCAAGGAATATTTTATAAAAGTCATGATTCAGCCAAGGACTGAAAGAATGACATATAACCAAATTTGCAATGGATCCAAGAACTGCTTTACACCTCCACAAGTTTTAGATTTTTGCCAAGCTTTGAAACAAAATATACTAATAAACGAAGTAATGCGATGAGATGAGACCGGGAGTTTCTGCACAGGGAAGGTCAACCGTCACAATTATCCCCAATCCCAGGATGGTCTCATGCATCTCTGAGCAAAATGCTGTTCAGGTGCATTAGTAGAGACCAAGAAGCAGGTCTATGTCCCAATCTCTCAGCCACAGAAGTACTACAAGAGAGAAAGAGATGGGTAAAATAAACTACTTTAAAAAAAGATTTCTGCATCCTTCATTACCATGGTGCAACGTTTACACACTGTCCTTTTCCAAGTTTTTTTTCAAAATAGTGCATAGCTTTATAACAGATACACTCATGATGCGAAAAGTGCTGAAATCTTCAGGATGTGCAAATCTTGCTGTTACAGTTCAAACTTTCTTCCAGCACTTTTGTATTTGCAGCAAAAATGTGATTTCCATACACAGATTTGAGTCTCCTATGAACAAAAGACAGTCACCTCATATTTGCCGTGTTTGAGATAGTCTGCTCTGGATTAACAATTACCCTTTTATTGTGCTATTGATCACTGGAGATCATATAGATTAGTCTTCTCTGAAAGGCAGAAAACAACAAACCATTAGATCAAAGCCTACAGGTTAAATAATAGATGTATTTACTAATAGCTTAATACATAGAAACTGTGAAACACAGCAAGTTACTTAAAGCACAGTGCTTAACATTATAAAGGTAGAATTAACCCACAAAGAGTTCGAACAAATCCTTTCATAGAATCTTAGAATTTTACTATTTGGCCCATCACACCTGTGCCTGTTTTCTGACAGAGCTATCTTCTTAGTCCCATTCTCCTGCCTTTTCAACAAACGCTTTTATTTTTTTCTTTTTCAAATATTTATCCACTTCCCTTTTAAAAGCTATTATGGATTCTGCTTCCACCATTGTTTCTAGTAGACATTCAATGTCCTGTCAACTCTGCATAAAAAAATTACCCTAACCTCTGTCTCTTTTAAAAAAAATAAAGACATGCATTTATATAGCATCTTTCACATCCACAGGACATCCCAAAGCGCTTCACAGCCAATTAAGTACTTTTGAAGTGTAGTCACTGCAGCCATGTAGGAAATCTTAAATTCATGCCTGCTAATTATCAACTGACTGAGCAGTAGAAACACTTTTCTTTGACTTATCAGGAAAGTATCTCCACTTTCCCTAGTATCTCCTCATAACTAAAATATCTCATTCATGATATCATCTTAGTGAATTTCTTCTGCACTCTCTTCATGGCTTTAACATACTTCCTAAAGTAATTATCCAGAACTGGATACAATATTCTAATTGCGACCATACCAATGATTTGTATAGGTTTAGTATTACCTTTTTGCTTTTGTGCTTGGTGCCCCTATTCATAAAACCTAGAATCCTGTGTGCTTTTTTTTTTAGAGCTTTATCGACTTGTCCTCCCACTTTTAAAGATTTAAGTATCTGAACCTCAAAGTCTCTCTGCTCTTCTATTGATTTTAAAGATTTGCTATTTAGTATATATTTCATCCCAAAATGTATCAGCTCACATTTCTCTGCATTAAATTTCATCTGACATCTAACTGCCCAATCCACCAACCTGTGACCTCCTGAAGTCACTCACAGTCCTCCTCACAGTTAAACATTTTCCCTATTTTTTTGTCATCTGCAAATTTTTATATTGTGCTTCCTATACCCAAGTCCAGTTTATTATTTATATATAAATCAGTATTTTCCATAATCATTTCTTCCTTGTGCAATCTGGTTGGTTGTGGGAATTTATTTGGAGCTGCTCCTCCTATGGTGGCCAAGGGGGAGCACTTCCAAGGAAATACCAAGCCATATACGTTTTAGTTGACATGCCAGACTGATTGTGTACCAGTAGGAGGTGGATATAACAGGCTTTGCACCTGCTGCATTGGTTAGGTGCTGAACCCACTGCAACTTCTGGAGCTAGCCTAATTTAGTATTCTCAGTGGATGCCTCCCATTGGGAGCTTGCTGCTTTTCAGACCGGATATTTGGTGCTGCTGCGGGCTGGAAAAGCCTGCAGCAGCTACTTGAAGGGCAAGTCATTTTGCAAACGTCAAAATGGTTGTGCACTACATGCAACCTGTGTGCTTATGGAGGAGAGGTGATGGTGAACCACATGCCCCCAAATTCTCAGCAAGTAAAACAGAGGAGGGCGGTCCTCCTTGACAGCCCAGGATGCAGTCCACACAGGAGATAGCATGAAGCGCTTGACACAAGGTGGCACTATAAGTCAATGCACAGAACAACATCCAGAGAAGTTGGCTTCGAGTCAGGAAAAAGTTTAGAGACCTCATTAGGTCAGCCAAGGTAGAACTACTCACCACTAATTTATGTGAAATAGATGTCCAAAATATGCATGGCATATCAAAAGTCTTTAACTCATAGGAACAGGAGTAGGCCATTTAGCCCCTCGAGCCTGTTCTGCCATTCACTGAGATCTTGGCTGATCTGTGACCTAACTCCAAATACACTCCTTAGCCCCACATCCCTTAATACCTTTGGTTAACAAAAATCTATCAATTTCAGATCTAAAATTAACAATTGAGCTAGCATCAACTGCTGTTTGCGGAAGAGAGTTCCAAACTTCTACCATCCTTTGCATGCAGAAGTGTTTCCTAACTTCACTCCTGAAAGTCCTGGCTCTAATTTTTAGGCTATGTCCCCTAGTCCCAGACTCCCCAACCAGCGGAAATAGTTTCTCTCTACCTACCCTATCAGTTCCCCTTAATAACTTGAAAACTTCAATCAAATCACCCCTTAATCTTCTAAATTTCAGGGAATACAGCCCTAGTTTGTGTAATCTCTCCTCATAATTTAACCCTAGGAGTCCAGGTATCATTCTAGTAAATCTACACTGCACTCCCTCTAAAGCCAATACATCCTTCCTAAGGTGCGGTGTCCAGAACTAAACACAGTACTCTAGGTGTGGTCTAACCAGAGCTTTGTATAGCTGTAGCATAACTTCTACCCCCTTGTATTCTAGTCCTCTAGATATAAATGCCAGCATTCCATTAGCCATTTTGATTATTTTCTGTACTTGTCCATAATATTTTAATGATCTATGTACATGGACCCCTAAGTCTCTTTGGACCTCCACTGTTTTGAGTTTTTCACCATTTAGAAAGTACAACAATCTATCCTTTTTAGGTCCAAAGTGTACGATCTCACATTTGCCTATATTGAAATCCATTTGCCACAGTTTTGACCATTCACTTAATCTATTAATATCTCTCTGTAATTTTATGCTTTCGTCTGCACTGCTTACAGTGCTGCCTATCTTTGTGTTTTCGGCAAACTGTGGCTCTCTATCCCATCATCTAAGTCATTAATAAATATAGTGAAGAGTTGAGGCCCCAACACTGATCCCTGTGGGACACCACTAGTCACATCCTGCCAATTTGTGTACTTGCCCATTATCTCTACTCTGTCTCCTGCCGCTCAGGCAATTTCCTGATAAGGTCAATAATTTGCCCTCAATTCCATGAGCTTCAACTTTAGCTAACAGTCTCTTATGAGGGACCTTATCGAATGCCTTCTGGTAGTCCGTATAAACAACATCCATAGACATTCTCCTGTCCACTACTTTAGTCACCTCTTCAAAAAATTCAATCAGGCTTTACAAATCCATGCTGGCTCTCTCTGATCAGCTGAAAATTTTGAAGGTATTCAGTCACTCTGTCCTTAATTCTAGAATTTCCTGACAACAGAAGTTAGGTCAACTGGTCTCTAATTCCCTGATTTCCCTCTCTCACCTTTCTTAAATAGCAGATTGACATGTGCAATTTTCCAATCTAAAAGAACATAAGACTATAAGAAATAGGAGCAGGAGTAGGCCATACGGCCCCTCGAGCCTGCTCTGCCATTCAATAAGTCCATGGATGATCTTCCACCTCAACTCTACTTTCCCGCCCTATCTGCATATCCATTGATGCCCTTAGTGTTCAAATATCCATCGATCTCAGTCTTGCATATACTCAATGACTGAGCATCCACAGCCCTTGGGGTAGAGAATTCTAAAGATTCACAACCCACTGAGTGAAGAAATTTTTCCTCATTTCGGTCCTAAATGATCAACCTCTTATCTTGAGACTATGACCCCTAGATCTAGTCTCTCTAGCCAGGGGAAACAGCCTCTCAGCATCTACCCTGTCAAGCTCTCTAAGAATTTTATATGTTTCAATGAGACCACCTCTCATTCTTCTAAATTCCAGAGAATATAGGCCCATTCTACTCAATTTCTTCTCATAGGACAACCCTCTCATCCCAGGAATCAATCTAGTGAACCTTCGTTGCACCCCCTCTAAGGCAAGTATATCCTTCCTTAGGTAAGGTGACCAAGAGTGTACACAGTAGTCCAGGTGTGGTCTCACCAGAGCCCTATATAATTGCAGCAAGACCTCCTTATTCTTATACTCCAACCCCCTTACAATAAAGGCTAACATACCATTTGACTTCCTAATTGCTTGCTGTAGCTGCCCATTAACTTTCTGAGATTCAGGTACAACGACACCCAAATCCCTCAGACTACCAACATTTATTAGTCTCTCACCTTTTAAAAAATATTCTGCTTTTTTATTCTGCCTACCAAAGTGGATAATTTCACATTTCCCCACATTATCCTCCATCTGCCACCTTCTTGCTCACTCACTTAACCTGTCTATATCCCTTTGCAGCCTCTTTACATCCTCCTAACAACTTGCTTTCCCACCAAGCTTTATATCATCAGTAAACTTGAATACATTACACTCGGTCCCCTCAACTAAGTCATTGATATAGATTTTGAACAGCTAAGGCCCAAGCACTGATCCTTGTGGCGCCCCACTAGTAACAGCCTGCCAACCCGAAAATGACCCGTTTATTCCTATTCTCTGTTTTCTGTCCGTTAACCAATCCTCAATCCACGCTAATATATTACCCCCAATCCCATGAGCCCTAATCTTGTGTAACAACCTTTTGTGTGGCACCTTATCAAATGCCTTTTGAAAATCCAAATAAACTACATCCACTGGTTTCCCCTGCTAGTTACACCCTCAAAAAACTCTAATAGATTTGTCAAACATGATTTCCCTTTCATAAAACAGCATTGACTCTGCCTCATCATATTATGATTTTCTAAGTGCCTTGTTACTACATCCTTAATAATAGATTGTAGCATTTTATCTACTACTGATGTCAGACTAACTGGCCTATAGCTCCCTGTTTTCTCTCCCTCCTTTCTTGAATAGCGGGGTTACATTTGCTACCTTTTAGTCCAAGGGAACCGTTCTGGAATCTAGGGAATTCTGGAAGAGCAAAACCAATGCATCCACTGTCTCTGCAGCCACCTCTTTTAAAACTCTAGAATGTAGGCCATCAGGTCCAGGGGATTTGTCGGCTTTTAGTCCCAATAATTTCTCCAGTACTTTTTCTTTACTAATATTAATTACTCTAAGTTCCCCACTCTCATTAGACCCTTGGATCCCCACTATTTCCGATATGTTTTTTGTGTCTTCCACTGTGAAGACAGATACAAAATATTTGTTTAACGTCTCTGCCATTTCCTTATTCCCCATTATAATTTCCCCTGTCTCTGCCTCTAAGGGACCCACGTTTACTTTCGCTAAGCTCTTCCTTTTTACATACTTGTAGAAGCTCTTACAATCTGTTTTTATATTTCTTGCTAGTTTACTCTCATATTCTATTTTCTCCCTCTTCATCAATTTCTTGGTCATCCTTTGCTGATTTTTAAATCCCCCCCAATCCTCAGGCTGACTATCCTTTTTGGCAACATTGTAAGCCTCTCCTTTTAATCTAATACTCTCCTTAACTTCTCTAGTTAGCTACGGTTGAACCACTTTTTCCATGGAGTTTTTATTCCTCAAGGGAATGTATATTCATTCAGAATTATGAACTATTTCTTTAAATGTTCGCCATTGCTTATCTACCATCATATTTTTAAATCTAATTTCCCAATCTACCTTAGCCAACTTGCCCCTCATACCTACGTAATTGGCTTTGTTTAAATTTAAGATCCTAGTTTCGGACTTAACTACATCACTCTCAAATGCAATATGAAATTCTATCATATTATGATCACTCCTCCCCAGAGGATCCTTTACTATAAGATTACTAATTAACCCTGTCTCATTACACAATACTAGATCTAAATGAGCCTGTTCCCTAGTTGGTTCCTCGACATATTGTTCTAGAAAACTGTTTCGAATGCATTCCATGAACTTGTCCTCCAAACTACCTTTGTCAATTTGGTTTGCCCCGTCTATACGAAGATTAAAGTTCTCCATGATTATTGCATTACCCTTGTTACATGCTCCTCTAATTTCCTGATTCATACTCTGTCCAACGGTATAATTACTGTTAGGGGGCCCATAAACTACTCCCGCCAGTGTTTTCTGCCCCTCATTATTTCTTAGCTCCACCCATACTGATTCTACATCCTAATTTTCTCAGCTAAGATCCTTTCTCACTACTGTCTTTATCTCATCCTTTATTATCAGGGCTAACCGCCACCACCCCTCCTCCTTTTCCATTTTGCCTATCTTTTCTAAAAGTCAAGTACCCTGGAATACTTAGTTCCCAACATTGGTCAACGGTTCCTGAATCGGTCTGGAAGATTATAGTTAGGGTATCTGCAATGTTCTCACCTACTTCCTTTAAAATCCTGGGATAGAAACCATCTGGTCCTGGGGATTTGTCACTCTTTAGTGCCATTATTTTCTTCATTACTATTAATTTGCTTACGTTAATTATGGTGAGTCCCTGTCCCTGATTCAAAATTAGTTTCCTTGGGATGTCCGGCTGCTATCCTCTTCCTCTACTGTAAATACTGATGCAAAGTAATTATTTAACATGTCCGCCATTTCCTTATTTTAATTTACAATATCATCATTATCAGTTTTTAAGGGCCCACATTGCTCTTGATCACCCTCTTCTTCCTAATAGAATTGTAAACATTTTTTGTGTTGATTTTGATATCCCTTGCAAGTTTCTTTTCATACTTCCTTTTTGTAGCTCTTACTATCCATTTGGTCACCCTTTGCTGTTCTTTGTATCACTCCCAGTCGCCAGGATCTGTGCTATTTTTCATTTTTGTATGCTTTTTCTTTTTGTTTTATGTTGTCCCTTACCTCTTTTGTCATCCATGGCTGGTTTTTTTTGGCGAGTAGAACTCTTGCCCCTTAGGGGTATAAACTGGTTCTATATCATGTTAAATTCTTTTCTGAACACCTCCCACTAATCTTGTCATTTTACCCATTAACAGATTTGCCCAGTTTAGTGTGGACAGTCTCTGTCTCATCCCATTGAAATCAGCCATACCTAAATTTAGAATCTTAGTAGCTGTTATGGGTTTCTCCCTTTCAAACACAATATTTAACTTGATAATATTATGATCACTATTAGACTATCTTACAGACTTTGAATAGTTACCATGCATTTACATTGAGCAGCAGGTAACACTCAGCACCAGTACTCATAACTCTTCTTTTGCCCACGTTCTTACAGGGATTGATCCTCAAACACACTTTTTTTCTCAATGTGGCTGCACATTACATACACATATAAACATACCCACTATGGGCTGCGATATGAGACTTTGGCTGTCACTGTATATGGTTCAGGGAATTGGAATGGCATATTTATTCTATGCTTGTAAGAGAAAGATGTATATAACAGGCAGGAACAAATGTAGGTGGATGGAGGACACATAAACACATGTGCACTGACAGATATTGAAGAGGCTTTGAGGGAATTGGCAATGGAAAACTGGGAGGCCTCCTTCAAGCACACAAATTAGTAGTGTCCTTCTATCTTTTCACCCAAGTCATTCATTTCGTCAGTGACTCAACCCCAACACCAAAGCATTCAATGAACCCCTCATTAGCATGTGAAACATTGGCATGCAAAGTGTAATTGAAGTTTTGTAACATTGGCAGCATTCTATCCATCTGTATCTGTTCCTGCCTGTTATATCCAGCCTTCTCTTACAAGCATAAAGTAACAAGCATAGAATAAATATGCCATTCCAGTTCTCTGAACCGCATAGAATGACGGCCAAATATCATATAGCAGCCCGTGTACATTTAAATTTAATTTCAATATTTAAATGAAGCTCATTTCAGCAAGAGCTTCCTGCCCCCAAATCCTGGCCGACCAGAAATGCCTCTCAATGCAGTAGGGGCAGATATTCAGCAAGTGCATTTTCTGTCCCAATTCCCCGCCTGATGATGGCGTAAACTATCATTAGAACTTGGAAACTATTTCAGCAGAAATTAAGTTAATTGGCAGAAAAATGGATTAAAGGAAACTCATGGGGCTCGAATTTAGCAGGCCTGCGGGTTCCCAGCGGGTGGTCCTCCGGGAGCGTCGAAAACGCGGACGGCGAAATTAGTGGGTTGCCCACGCGATCGTAGCAGGCAACACCCTAATAGGAATCAATTACCTGCTCCTCCGGGGTCCACGGCGCTGGCCTGCGCGTCGGTCGGGCTGCGCATGCGCAGTACGATCTGTCAGCTGGAGGCTCTCTAGTTAAAGGGGCAGTCCTCCACTGACAGATGCTGCAACCAATGGGACAAATTGCAGCATGGAGCAGCCCAGGGGGAAGGCTGCTCCCAGTTTAATGATGCCTCACCCCAGGTATCATCAGATGGGGTGAGGAGGAGGGGGAGGACACAGATCTTCCCCCCGGCGGGCGGGAGGAAGCGGCCTGCCTCTGCCACCAAGAAGGCCTGGCTCGAGGTGGCAGAGGGGGTCACCTGCGCCACCAACATATGGCCCACCTGCATACAGTGCAGGAGGCGCTGCAATGACCGCAGTAGGTCCGCCACAGTGAGAACACGAAGTCTTTCCCCTACACTCCGTCTGCCACAACACTGCCCCCACCCCACATCTCCTTCGGCACCGCCAACACTATTCTGTCACATCACCCTTCATACCCACTCACACCCCATCCTCATCTTACCTCCACCTACTCACCTCGCCAGTACTCATCCTGCCACTAACACGCAACCCAATCCTCATACAATCTCATGGCTCCATCCCATACTCACCCTCTCGTGCATCTCCCTCACAGCCAGCCTCACTCAACCTGCCACCACCTGTGCTGCAGCCACAGGGCATGCATCACATATGTGCAGTAGGCAGCGTAAGGCAAACGTCTCGTCAGCATGAAGGGGGTGCACAAGGGTGTCTGAGGGTTTGTCATGGGTGTTACCCATATTGAATTTCAGAGCAACAAACAGCACACATTATATTGACACCACCACTGCCATGTCTCCGCGAATCCTGTCCGTTGTGTCCAATAATGCCCGCTCCTGGGTATCACTATGAGGACCCGCCACTGATGCCACCCATCGTGTTACTGCAGAGTAGGTGCAGGTGTATTTGCAGGGCTCGTCCGCGCAGACGACTGAGAGACATCGGCGGTGTAGCCGGCTGCACCCTGGAAGGATGCGGAGGAGAAGGTGTGGTGGGCAGTGGTGACTTTGCCAGCGACAGGTAAGCAGTTGGTGCTGGGGCCAGCCAGGAGCAGCTCGGCATGAAAGAGGCTGCAGATCTCCACGACTACATGTCGAGCGAATCTGCGCCTCCCTGTGCACTGCTGCTCGGAGAGGTCCGGGGAGCTGCGCCTCGGTCTGTGGACCCTGTGGCGAGGGTAGTGCCCTCTGCGACGCGTCTCTCTCTGCGGTAGCCCTCCCTCCTGCTGTGCAGGTGGGCGTGCAACAACACCGTGTTGGGGGGATCCACGTCTCTGAGGCGGACGGCGTGGACTGCGAGGCTGCTGGTGCTGGTCATGCTCTTCGTCCTCCGAGGGTGTCCACACACCACCCAACTGGCAGGTGTTGGTCTGAGGGGTTGTGCAGGGTAGGTGTGTGGTTCCTCGGACTGGGGCTGCGGTTTCGTGTCGGTCTGTCCTCTGGCTTGGCGGGGGGTGGTGGAGGGCAGGGGTTGCCCTATGTGACGCGGTGGCCTCCTGCGTGGGTGAGGGCTCTCCCCCGTGGAGCGCACCTTGGCACCTGCCACAGGCTGCTGGCTGCAACATGCCTGGTTGGAGGGAGACTGTTTCCCCCAGTGTGGGAAACTCACTGCCTTGAACCTAAAATCCCACACTTCCTCTTTTGACAGCTGCTTCAGCTCATTAACTGACCACAACGAGCAAGTTATGTACTCTCAAGTGGAACCCCGCTGGCTTTAATTGCCTGCGGGATTCCCACCAGTGGGGCTTGCGCGCGCAGCCCCGCACGTCAGCGCGGTACCCGGAAGTGGCCGGGATTTCGTCGCGATCCGGTCACGTGACCGGAGATCGGGATTTTCGGGGCCACCCCGCTGGGAACCCGCCGGAAACACGCTCCTAAAATCGAGCCCATGGTTTTATTCTGAAAGCTGGAGAAAGTGGGAAAAGAATAAGAAAAAAATGCAAGAAAGAAAACAATGGGATATTAGTGGAGGAGGAAAATATAACTTTAAGATCAGAACAAATGTGAAAAATTGTTCTTTATAGCACAACCACAATTGTAAACTCAAGCAGGTTAAGTTTTTGTGATGCTACAGTGTGAACTGTGCACAAGGACCCAATGCAGTTTTGTTAATTTGTTCTTGGAATGTGGGCAACACTGGCAAGCCAGCATTTATGTCCATTCCTGGTTGCCCTGAACATGTTAAGAATCAATTGGAGTCACATGTAGTCCAGACCAGGTAGAGGTGACTGGTTCCCTTCCTCGAAGGGCATTAGTGAATCAGTTGGATTTTCACAACAATCCAGCAACTCCATGGTCATTTTCTGGCCCACAAATTCCACATTATTGAATTCCATTATCATAACGTGCCATTGAATGATCGGTTTTCAACTTACATCTTCTGGGTGCCTAATCCTGTACCATAACCACTAGGCTATCATACTTTGAAGTGTCCCTTGCACGGCTGAAGCAATCCATGAAGTCCATTACCATCTGAGTTGCTCCCAGCAGGGAGTTGTCTATAATTCACATTGGGATCAAAGTTGCAAGAGGTGAAGATTAAGTGGAACTGGTTGCTGATTCTCACAAATGACTCTAGCTCAGAAAGAGGCTTGGAGTTCCTGAGAGATCTGGTTCTAGGGGGAGTTAAATTCCCAAAACTGAGCAAAGATGAACAAAAGATGAAAAGGGTACATCGCAAAAATGTACCAACAAAGTCATCAGAAAAGGCCATGAAGAGTTGGAGTGCTGAGAGAAGCGTGTCCTTTAACATCAGCTGATAAACCGAAACACTGGTGCCAGGGTGCAGAATGGAATTAGCAGCTGAATACCACTGTGTGTGTAGGTCAGTTCAGTTCAGTGACAGGATGCCTTAATTTTATTAGTAAGGTGTAAAGAACCGTACTTATTTAATTATAAAATGCAAATATATATATATAATACATACAATTTTGACCAGTTGATAATTTATCTTTATATTTATTATAATTGAGAGCTTGTATAAATATTCTTCCAGCTCTCATTTATATATTTACTGGATTAGCTATTTCAGTTAGGCAAGGAAATTAATTAATTATTTAGGGTGCAATACTTATTTATTTATTTGATTTATTTTAGGCAATTCAAATATATTTATTTAGCCTGTCAGTTATGCTAATTATTTATTCAAGACTGTTTTTTTAAATTCTATGTCCCAGAGTCTATCAAATGTTTATTCATTTATTCACTGAAGCTTGCTAGTTAGAAGTTAAACCTAAATAAAATCTAGTCAAAGCTTGTTTGTTTAATTACCATGTATTTATTACATCTGCTCCGTGATGCCATTAGTTATTAACAATACTTGAAATGTAGCTAATTTGGAGAGGCAATTTAGCAAAAATACTCATGAGCATATATCCATTTGTTTGCTTATGATTCCACTCTACATTCATGAACTTCCATCCATTGGATACTGCCATTGAATACAACCTCCCAACCTCTTACAATGCAATGGCTGAATCACTACAACTTGACTGCATCCATGTCTTTGGGTAGGGCACAAGTCTTACTTCTTTCAATTCTACAAAGAAAAAGTTTTGTCATGCCTTTTGCAATTTTAAACAATTGCTACATCTCTCAAATGTAACATCCACACATTCTCCATTGCTACAGGTACCTCTATGAAACTTGAGCCACAAAAATCCATCGACTTACCAGAAGATTTGCGGATGTATCCAGGACGGGCAGTCAGTTTAGGAGGCAGATATTGGGGCGAGACTCAATTATGCTGGGTCTCCACCCTACTGCAAGTTGTCCTGGGATTTCCTGTGGGGAGGGGGATGGACAGCTGTTGTGTAAGCCCCCTTGTAGCCTGATGTTATTAATGGAGGTGGGACCAGTGGGATGGCACCATCTGGAAAAATTCCTACTAGTCCTGCCTCTATTGTTCCCCCTTGGGCAGAAGTGAGCCCTACAGGAGTGCTGCAGTCCATTTTCATGGCCCCATTTCTTTGCCTCCTAGGATGGACCAAACCTGTTATCTACACCCAAATCCATCTCCCCCCACACACATCCTCACTAGACCCACATCCATTCAGCCTCATTACTGGGATGTCTGATTTCCCAGTTTTTGTACCTGGCATCCTAAGCTCTCTCCTTGCTCCCTTGAAACAGCAACCAATAGACTGTCAGAAGCACAGGAAAGTGCCTTAGACTGCTGCCAAAGTCAAAACAGAGACCCATGCTCCCACGGTATTGGAAAGAGAAGGCATTAGAACCTTAGCACAATTGGTTTTATTAATAAATATTTACTATTAATAATAAAATGAAGCTGCAATAATAGGTAGAGAGCTGGACCAGTGCATCTAGGAAGGCAGAGGGTCAGATGAAGATTAACCACGTCAGTTCTCATCACTGAGGAAGATGAGAAGATTGTTGCACAGATATCAACATTGATATGAGAGTCACACTTTTATGGATGAAATAGATCTACTGAAAGATTATGAAATGCAACGTTTTTGTCATTAACTGCACTCAATTCAGCAGGCAGATATGAGCACTATATGATTTTTAAAAAATCTATGTATGCCTATATTTATTTTTCTCAATTTTTTTCTCTGCTTTGCTAAATGTCTGTTCTTCGTATTCAGAAAAGTTGCCCTTATGCTGCTTTAATGATAAAGATGAAGAATATGAATTTCTGTGCACTGTATCAAACATGATATTTTCAGAAAGTTTGACCTTAAAGTTGGCCTTGTGTAAAGAAGATGAATTTGATTTGATGAAGAAGGTGAAATACATGAGGGAATCAGACTTTGAATCTCAACAGTGCACAGACAGACGTCACTCAACCAAATACATACAATATGTACCTATATTAGAAGTCTTGGATATTGCAAACATTTACTGTAATTTTTTGAAGGGGTAACCAAGAAGATAGATGAGGGCTGTGCAGTAGACGTGGTCTACATGGACTTCAGCAAAGCATTTGACAAGGTACCGCATGGTAGGTTGTTACATAAGGTTAAATCTCATGGGATCCAAGGTGAGGTAGCCAATTGGATACAACATTGGCTTGACGACAGAAGACAGAGGGTGGTTGTAGAGGGTTGTTTTTCAAACTGGAGGCCTGTGACCAGCGGTGTGCCTCAGGGATCGGTGCTGGGTCCGCTGTTATTTGTTATTTATATTAATGATTTGGATGAGAATTTAGGAGGCATGGTTAGTAAGTTTGCAGATGACACCAAGATTGGTGGCATTGTGGACAGTGAAGAAGGTTATCTAGGATTGCAACGGGATCTTGATAAATTGGGCCAGTGGGCCGATGAATGGCAGATGGAGTTTAATTTAGATAAATGTGAGGTGATGCATTTTGGTAGATCGAATCGGGCCAGGACCTACTCCGTTAATGGTAGGGCGTTGGGGAGAGTTATAGAACAAAGAGATCTGGGAGTACAGATTCATAGCTCCTTGAAAGTGGAGTCACAGGTGGATAGGGTGGTGAAGAAGGCATTCGGCATGCTTGGTTTCATTGGTCAGAACATTGAATGCAGGAGTTGGGATGTCTTGTTGAAGTTGTACAGGGCATTGGTGAGGCCACACTTGGAGTACTGTGTACAGTTCTGGTCACCCTATTATAGAAAGGATATTATTAAACTAGAAAGAGTGCAGAAAAGATTTACTAGGATGCTACCGGGACTTGATGGTTTGACTTACAGGGAGAGGTTAGACAGACTGGGACTTTTTTCCCTGGAGAGTAGGAGGTTAAGGGGTGATCTTATCGAAGTCTATAAAATAATGAGGGGCATAGATAAGGTCGATAGTCAAAATATTTTCCCAAAGGTAGGGGAGTCTATAACGAGGGGGCATAGATTTAAGGTGAGAGGGGAGAGATACAAAAGGGTCCAGAGGGGCAATTTTTTCACTCAAAGGGTGGTGAGTGTCTGGAACGAGCTGCCAGAGGCAGTAGTAGAGGCGGGTACAATTTTGTCTTTTAAAAAGCATTTGGACAGTTACATGGGTAAGATGGGTATAGAGGGATATGGGCCAAGTGCAGGCAATTGGGACTAGCTTAGTGGTATAAACTGGGCGACATGGACATGTTGGGCCGAAGGGCCTGTTTCCATGTTGTAACTTCTATGATTCTATAATTAAATATTTACTTCTTGTAACATTTTCCTATTACTTTTTTTCATCTCACTATTTCCATCTGTAGCACTTTTCTGTCACACTTTTTTTGTCACTATTTCTAACCCTATTTGTTATAATAACTCTTTTGGTTGTTTCTTAACACGTGACTGATTCCTGATTTGATCTCAAAGCTACATCTTCCACGTTTATTTTGTTTCAGTCAGAGTCATATAGAAGCCCGAGATCTGCTGAACAACTTTAACAACCAGACCAGTTATTTATGTAGTAATTCCATTTGTTTCTGCTGTTCCATTTTTATAATCATATTTGTTCATTATAAGAAAAATAGCTAAAAATTCTGCATGGCATCAAAATAAATAGTTAATACAGTCAGGCCACCAGACCTGCTTCTTGATAATTAAATCAATAATTTTATCTGTTTCTACTGTTTCTTTTTCTTTATCAAATTCACTTGCTTAAAGAAAAATTAATAAAAATTCTGCACAACATGAAAATAAATAAACCAGGCATGCTGCCAGACCTACTTCTTGCTAATTAGAGAAATAATAATTTCTTTGAGATGGAAATCATGAATACATTTCCAAAGTAATAATTCATAATTACCAGCTTCTTGTTTCTTGTCAAAGACTGTTGGATGTATGTCTTTATATCTTATTAAAATCTTACATTTGTATGTTCTTCCAGTCTGCACCACTTGACTTCCTGTTATATTTTTTCTCAACTTTTTGTGTTAACTTCTTCCCATTCTAAATTCTTATGTCAACATTTATTATTAATTTTGCCTATGTAAACTTGTTACACTGTAATTATACAATCTGGCCAGAGGGTGGCCATGAGTTAATTTTCTGATCTTTCCCTTCCAGCCGCCTTGATGGTAATTACATCTCCCCCAATAAAATAAGTTCCGTATAAAGAAAATAAGTATAAAAAATATATGATATAATTTAAAGTTGGTGGATGGCTCTAGCCTGTTCTCGCCATGCCCACACCCTCCTTTCTGCCTTTGTTCTGGCTGCTTCTCGGCCCAACCGTGGGCTCCTGTCCTGCACTCAGCAGTCTTCTGCTGCTTTCCCTGTCTTCCTTCCACGACCAATTCTTAGGTGCCACTGGTCCTTGCCTCTTCTCTGTGACTAGCTGCCAGGCACTGCTGGTCCTTGTCCCCATTCTGCAGTCTGTTTTTGGATACTGTTATTTCTTGCCCCTCCTTCACTGCCTCTTCTCAGATGCTGCTGGTCCTTGACTTACCCCCACTCAACAACTTGCATTTATATAGCGCCTTTAACATAGTAAAACGTCCTAAGGCGCTTCACAGGAGCGTTATCAAATAAAAGTTGACACCGTGCAACATGAGGAGATAACCTGGTCAAAGAGGTAGGTTTTAAGAAGCATCTTCAAGGAGAGAGAGAAGTAGAGAGATGGAGAGGTTTAAGGAGAGAATTCAGAGCTTAGGGCCTAGGCAGCTGAAGGCATGGCTGCCAATGGTGGAGCAATTAAAATCGGGGATGTGCAAGAGGCAAGAATTGGAAGAGCGCAGAGATCTCGGAGGGTTCTAGGCCTGGAGGAGGTTACAGAGATAGGGAGGGGTGAGGCCACGGAGGGATTTGAAGACAAGGATGAGAATTTTAAAATCAAGGCGTTGCCGGAATGGGAGCCAATGTAGGTCAGCGAGCACAGGGATGATGGGAGAACAGGACTTGGAGCAATTTAGGATACGGGCAGCAGAGTTTATATCGAGCTTATGGTCGAGTCTAGAAGTAATAAAGGCATGGATGAGAGTTTCAGCAGAAGATGAGCTGAGGCATGGGTGGAGATGGGCGATGTTACAGAGGTGGAAGTAGGCGGTCTTGGTGATGGAGAGGATATGGGGTCGGAAGCTCAGCTCAGGGTCAAATAGGATGCCAAGGTTGCGAATAGTCAGGTTCAGTCTTAGACACTAGCCAGAGAGAGGGATGGAGTCCATGGCTAGGGAACGGAGTTTGTGGTGGGAACCAAAGACAATGGCTTCGGTCTTCCCAATATTTAGTTGGAGGTTACCACTGCTGATACTTCCTCCTCCCCCCAATGTTACTCTGACTTGACTTGCTAGTTTTTCTATCCATCCATTGTTCTGTGGTCCATTCTTTGGTAAGTTTTCCAGGGCAACAGTGGACAAGCTGCGAGTTTTCTGTTCGTGGCTGCCATGGCAACTATTCCCACCAAAACTGTTCCCAACCCTCTTTGTGGCCAGTTCTTTCTTTCTTTGCAGCATTGGATACTTTTCCATGGGGAATGGTTGAGATATTGTCCAATTAAACATTGGGAAGACCAAAGGCAATAGCCTGGAAGAGAGCAGGGGAGAGTTTATCGGACCTGAAACGCGGAACTAAAGTTGGCGGCTCGGAACCTGCGATTGCGACTTAATTGAAGGATAAAAATGTTACTTCCGGGTTTCGCAACGGGCAGACAGTCTGATTGACAGGGGGCCGAGGAGAAGATTGGGGGCTGGGGAGGCAGTGGAGAAGATTGGGGGAGGGGGTTGGACATATGAAGAAAATCGGGGGGTGGGGGAGGGGGCCGTGGAGAAGATTGGGGGGGGGTTGGACACGTGAAGAAAATCGAGGGGTGGGGGAGGAGGCCGTGGAGAAGATCGGGGGAGGAGGCATCCCATGGAGAGGATGGGGGGGGGGAGGGGGAAACATGGAGAAAATCGGGCGGGGGGAGGGGGAAACATGGAGAAAATCAGGCGGGGGGGGCAGGAGGCCGTGGAGAAGATCGGGGGGGGGGGGTGGAAAGGATCCCATGGAGAAGATCGGGAGGGGGGAACGTGGAGAAGATCGAGGGGGGAAGGTGATCAGGTTGGGAGAAGTTCGGTGGATGAGTTGGTGATCTGAGGTAGGGAGGGATCGCGGATATCTGCGGGGGGGAGGTGGTCTTGGACACCGGGAAGGGGGTTGGCTGATCACGGGGGTCTGATTGTGGCAGGTGAGCTTGTTGGGCCTGGAGCAAACACTCCTGCTCCTTCTGGCCCACAAGCAGCGCAGTAAAGGCATTTACCTGATGATCCGGCCCCTTCTCGCTTCCTTTTTGCTGGCGAGATTCAGAAGCCCCAGGAAATCAGTGCTGGAGAAATTAAATTTAAAGTTAGGTTAAATTCAATTAAAAAAAAGCTACCTGACATTTCCTAACGGCATTAATTGCCCTGCTAACAACACACCCACCACCAGTAATTGGAGACGTAACCTCAGCGAGTACTTTCCTCGCTGCATCCAAACACACCCACGCAAAACCCGGAAATGGGCGTGTTGGAGCCTTGATGCGGTCGTGATCCAAAAAGCTGTGATTTTCACCTCCCACCTGCCCCCAATCCACTTCGGGGTTAAAATTCCCCCTTTGTCTTTGGCCCCTGCCACATACTCCATTCCCTTGCCACCAATTCCATTCCCCTCCCTGACTATTGTTTCAGGCTGAACCAGATTGTTTGCAACCTCAGCATTCTATTTGACCCTGAGCTGAGCTTTCAACCCCATATCCTATCCATCACAAACACAGATTACTTTCACCTCCATAACATCACTCATCTCCGACCATGCCTCAGCTTATATGCTGCTGAAACCCTCATCCACGTGTTTGCTATGTCTAGACTCGACTATTCCAATTCCATCTTCCATCCTCCATAAACTTGAGCTCATCCAAAACTCTGCTGCCCATATTCTAACCCGTAGCAAATCCTGCTCACCCATCACCCCTGTGCTCGCTGCCCTACATTGGTTCATGAGCCACCAACGCCTTGATTTTAAAATTCTTATCCTTGTGTTCAAATCCCTCCATGTTCCCTCCACCCCCACCCGCCCCCCCCCCCCCCCCATCTCCGTAACCTCCTCCAGCCCTACAACACTTTAAGAATTTAGCATTCCTCCAACTCTGGCCTCTTGTGCATCCCCCACTTCCTTCACCCCACTATTGGCGGACATGCCTTCAGCCATCTCAGCCCTAAACTCTAGAATTCCCTCCCCATACTTCTCCACCTCTCTCTCTTCCTTTAAGACCCTCATTAAAATCTAACTCTTTGACCAAGCTTTTAGTCACCCATCCTAATATCTTCTTCTTTGGCTCAGTATCAATTTTTGTCTGATTACGCTGCTGGTGAAGCGCTTTGTGACATTTTCCTATGTTAAAAGCGCTACGTAAATACAAATTGTTGTTGTTGAAATTAAGTGGGCTGGTAGGCTTTCTTCATTAAAAATTATCCTGTAAACTGTTGGCAGAGATTCTAGGGTGGTTATCACGTTACTGTAGCCATTGGCTCAAAAGAATGTTACGTGAATAGAATTCAAGTTTGCTAGAGCAATGGGATATAGGATGATGAGAATTTTACAGGTTACTTTCATAAAAGATGCAGGACTTCAGGGAGGCTGCCTCAATTGCAGGCACATGAAAAGGAAATATAACAATTATCTGGAAGCAAATGAAATCTCCAAAAGATCAAGCAGGACTGTAAAAAAAAACCATAGTTTTATAACCAGCATTGAGCTATACAGATTTCTAGGCCCCCTCTCTCCTAGTTTTCATAATTCCCTTTGAAGAACAGTGTGAATGGCGAGAAGCCATGTAAGAACCCAAGGATTTTACTTGTTTTCACTCAAAATAATTAGGTCAACCAGTGGTCATCCATTGTAAACAATTTTACAACACCAAGTTATAGTCCAACAATTTTATTTGAAATTCACAAGCTTTCGGAGGCTTCCTCCTTCCTCAGGTCCACATTCACCTGAGGAAGGAGGAAGCCTCCAAAAGCTTGTGAATTTCAAATAAAATTGTTGGACTATAACTTGGTGTTGTAAAATTGTTTACAATTGTCAACCCGAGTCCATCACCGGCATCTCCACATCAATGGTCATCCATATCAAAGAAACAGCTTTTCTGTGAATGATCCACTCTGAATAATTATTTATTTAGTTCTTCTCGACTCCGGATCAATTATTTATTTAACACTTTGGACAAATATTTATTTACTTAGCCAGATGATTTTTTACTTATTTATTAAGACTACTAATTATTTAATTGTCAGATAAATTTATTAATGTTATTATTATTTGTCTTAGAAACTATGCAACGTTGTTTGATTTTACATACATCCCAATTGATGAGGAAATCTATCTCAGGTGCTTACTAATGTGTAAGGCCCATGGTGCTAAAGTAAAAGATAGGTTGTAATAAGTAGCCATAGTGAAAAGCTAAATCACAGCAGTAATTCCAGTCCTGAAGCAAAATATCAGTTCAGTATCACTGTTTCAGCAAGGCTCCTAGGGGGCGGGAGAGTTAGGAAACGGAGAAAGATCTGAGTGACTCTGGTCAAAGCAGTGAGCATCAGTGCAAAGGTGTTCAGATGGAAGCACGAGTATAACTAGAATATTCAGTTGCAGTAGAAAAACCACTACTTGCAACACCAAGGCCATTGGCAATTACCTCGTGTCTGGATATTGTTATCCATTTAATATCCACAGTTAACTTACCCGTTTCTGCCTTAACTGAACTGTTAACTGTTAACTGATCTGAACACTTTTTTTGCCAGTGTTCAGTTAAGAAAAGGTTTCTATTTAAGAAGGAGCTTGATAGATTTCTAGGCACAAAAAGCATCAAGGGGTACAGGGAGAGAGCGGGAATATGGTATTGAGATAGAGGATCAGCCATGATCATATTGAATGACGGAGCAGGCTCGAAGGGCCGAATGGCCTACTCCTGCTCCTATTTTCTATGTTTCTATGTTTCTTTATTACATTTTAAGCATCATTTGTATGCAGTCAATAGCTAATAAGTAAATAAAAAGATGGAGTCTGAAGTAAAGTAGATTCACAGAATGCAAAAGTCTCAACAGTTTGAGGAGGGAAAGCAAGGTAATGTTGGTGAAAAGTGAGTCTGTTTAATCACTCGGGATATTTATCTCACGAAAGCCTCGCTGCTACCTTAAAGGGATCTAATGATTTTGTGCTTTGAATTTCACTAAGAACATAAGAACATAAGAAATTGGAGCAGGAGTAGGCCAATCGGCCCCTCGAGCCTGCTCCGCCATTCAATAAGATCATGGCTGATCTGATCCCAACCACAAATCTAAAGAACACAAGAAGTAGGAGCAGGACCCGGCCACACAGCCCCTGGGCCCTCTGCGCCACCCACAGGGCATTGACCGATCCGAACTCAGCTTCATGTCCAATTTCCTGCCCGCTCCCCATAACCCCTAATTCCCTTTACTTCTAGAAAACTGTCTATTTCTGTTTTAAATTTATCTAATGATGTAGCTTCCACAGCTTCCTGGGGCAGCAAATTCCACAGACCTACCACCCTCTGAGTGAAGAAGTTTCTCCTCATCTCAGTTTTGAAAGAGCAGCCCCTTATTCTAAGATTATGCCCCCTAGTTCTAGTTTCACCCATCTTTGGGAACATCCTTACTGCATCCACCCGATCAAGCCCCTTCACAATCTTATATGTTTCAATAAGATCGCCTCTCATTCTTCTGAACTCCAATGAGTAGAGTCCCAATCTACTCAACCTCTCCTCATATGTCCGCCCCCTCATCCCCGGGATTAACCGAGTGAACCTTCTTTGTACTGCCTCGAGAGCAAGTATGTCTTTTCTTAAGTATGGACACCAAAACTGTATGCAGTATTCCAGGTGCGGTCTCACCAATACCTTATATAACTGCAGCAATACCTCCCTGTTTTTATATTCTATCCCCCTAGCAATAAAAGCCAACATTCCGTTGGCTTTCTTGATCACCTGCTGCACCTGCATACTAACTTTTTGATTTTCTTGCACTGGGACCCCCAGATCCCTTTGTACTGCAGTACTTTCCAGTCTCTCGCCATTAAGAAAATAACTTGCTCTCTGATTTTTTCCTGCCAAAGTGCATAACCTCACATTTTCCAATATTATATTGCATCTGCCAAATCTCCGCCCACTCACCCAGCCTGTCTATATCCCCTTGTAGGTTTTTTATGTCCTCCTCACTCTCTACTTTCCCTCCCATCTTTGTATCATCTGCAAATTTTGATATGTTGCACTCGGTCCCCTCCTCCAAATCGTTAATATAGATTGTAAAGAGTTGGGGACCCAGCACCGACCCCTGTGGAACACCACTGGTTACTGGTTGCCAGTCCGAAAATGAACCATTTATCCCAACTCTCTGCTTCCTGTTCGATAACCAATCCTCCACCCATGCCAGAATATTACCCCCAATCCCGTGATTTTTTATCTTAAGTAATAATCTTTTATGTGGCACCTTGTCGAATGCCTTCTGGAAGTCTAAATACACTATGTCCACTGGTTCCCCTTTATCCACCCTATACGTTATATCCTCAAAGAACTCAAGCAAATTTGTCAGACATGACTTCCCCTTCATAAAGCCATGCTGACTTTGTCCTATTAAATTATGCTTATCTAAATGTTCCGTTACTGTCTCCTTAATAATAGACTCCAAAATTTTACCCACCACAGATGTTAAGCTAACTGGCCTATAATTTCCAGCCTTCTGCCTACTACCTTTTTTAAATAACGGTGTTACATTAGCAGTTTTCCAATCTGCCGGGACCTCTCCTGAGTCCAGGGAATTTTGGAAAACTATCACCAAAGCATCCACAATCCCTACTGCCACTTCCCTCAAGACCCTAGGATGGAAGCCATCAGGTCCAGGGGATTTATCCGCCTTGAGTCCCATTATTTTACTGAGTACCATCTCCTGAGTGATTTTAATCGTATTTAGCTCCTCCCCCCGTAGAGCCCCCTGTTTGTCCAGTGTTGGGATATTCTTAGTGTCCTCTACTGTAAAGACTGAAACAAAATATTTGTTCAGCATTTTTGCCATCTCCATGTTTCCCACCATTAATTTCCCGGTCTCATCCTCTAAGGGACCTACGTTTGCCTTAGCCACCCTTTTTCTTTTTATATAACTGTAGAAACTCTTGCTATCTGTTTTTATATTTTTTGCTAATTTCTTTTCATAATCTAACTTCCCTTTCTTAATGAATCCTTTAGTTAATTTTTGCTGTCTTTTGAAGAATTCCCAATCTTCTATCCTCCCACTAAGTTTGGCTACCTTATATGTCCTTGTTTTTATTCGGATACTATCCTTGATTTCTTTACTTAGCCACGGATGGCTGTCATTTCTTTTACACCCTTTTTTCCTCAGTGGAATATATTTATTTTGAAAGTTGTAAAATAACTCCCTAAATGAACACCACTGCTAATGTACCGTCTTACCCTTTAATCTATTTTCCCAGTCCACTTTAATCAATTCCGCTCTCATACCATCATAGTCTCCTTTATTCAAGCTCAGTACGCTTGATTGAGAATCAACCTTCTCACCCTCTAATTGGATACGGAATTCAACCATGTTGTGGTCGCTCGTTCCAAGGGGATCCTTAACTAGGACATTATTAATTAATCCTGACTCATTACACAGGACCAGGTCCAAGGTTGCCTGCCCCCTTGTAGGATCAGTTACATATTGCTCAAGAAATCCATCCCTGATGCACTCAATGAACTCGTCCTCAAGGCTGCTCTGCCCAATTTGATTTGTCCAGTTAATATGATAATTAAAATCCCCCATAATTATGGCTGTTCCCTTATTACATGCCCCGACTATTTCCTGATTAATACTTCTTCCAGCAGAGTTGCAACTATTAGGAGGCCTATATACTACGCCCACTAATGTTTTTTTCCCCTTATTATTCCTTATCTCCACCCAAACTGTTTCATTATCTTGATGCTTTGTCCCAATATCATTTATCTGTATTACAGTGATTCCTTCCTTTATTAACATAGCCACCCCACCTCCCCTTCCTTCCTGCCTGTCCTTCCTGATTGTTAAATACCCTGGCATATTTAATTCCCAGTCGTTGTCACCCTGCAGCCATGTTTCTGTAATGGCCACAAGATCATACCCATACGTAGTTATTTGTGCCGTTAACTCGTCCATTTTATTACGAATGCTACGTGCATTCAGATAAAGAACTTTCAAATCTGTTTTGTGACGCTTAGTTCCTATCCGAGAGAAGGGTAATTTCTATAGTTACAGCCAGCAATGAGGATGAAGTGGAAGCAATGTTTTCTGCTTTCCATTTGGTTCAGATGATATCAGTTGGACAGACAACTGAAGCTGATGGACAAGAGGCGCAGTTAATTCCCACGGTCAGGCTCTCAGGACTCGAATATCCATTATGATCAATGCCAACTGGAATCAAGCTTTAGATGTTTAATTTTCTTTAGTCTGTTCTTAATTCAGCTAATTGGGGCATTATATTGTTATATTTCAATAGGTCTTCTGATACCTGGCTGAAATTTAGTTGGACTTTCCATAAATATTGTTCCAACAATGCTGCCTTGTGCACACACGTGACGCATGATGTGACAGGAAAATCCCATCATGCCTCAAAAGGTGAAATTTTTGTGTCAGATCTTCATTTGATTTCAACCAGGTAAAATATTGTACATGTAAAATTATCTTCAGTCAGCTGCCTTCTTATAAGAGTTTATTTGCCTTTATGGAGGAGAATGGGGAGCATTCAGTCTAGTTGATTTACTTAGTGTCCTTGAAATTTTTATATACACTGTTGTCATCTGGGAAGACAAAACTCATCTTTGATTGCTGCAACCAAAAAAGAAGTGTCACACCAACCAAAATTCCAATATGCTTTGATTTAGGTTGTGCACAGTGTCATGGACAAACAGCCAAGACATTTGTTTATATCCTATTTACTCGACTAGTAAAATGAATAGGATTGACAGCCTAGTGGGAGGGAACATTTCTGATCCGGTGTGTCAAAGCCTGCCTTTGAAAGGTAGAGGTGCTGTCGGTATTGCTGTATCTTCAGTTCCCTATCTTCCCTCTTGTTTTACTTCTGTGTAAACATATTCTTGAAAAATAAATTAGACCATTAGTTTTAATCTGAATTATACCATCTGATTGTGTGGTATCTTCCAACTTTTGGAATGGGCAATCCCCATGGGTCTCTGGTACTCAACACTGGTAAAAAGGTAATTATTAGTCCTGTGTCACGCTAAACCATTCATTATACACAAAAGATTGTACATTTTAGATCATAGGAGACTGTTCTGTTTGTGGAAATTGTCTTTTGTGGTAAATACGAATAAAATGCGTTGGGAGAAAGCCCAAACTGTAACACAAGACTTTGCTCTCAAGAGAGAACGGATAATGGGTTTAGGCCCAATGTTGGAAACAAATTTGACTATCCTTAAAAGCAGGATTTCCAAGTTAATCAAGTTGTTAAAAAAAAAGGCACATGGGATTCTAGGTTTTATAAATAGGGCATCAAGTACAAAAAACAAACCAATATAAATTATTGATTAGGCCGCATTTAGAATAATGGCGCCGATATTTATGGGGAGGGAGTGGGGGCCACTATCAGAGGCCGGGAAACCTGGAAATACGGGAAACACGGAGGTCCTGCCGAATTTAACGGCAGGACCTCATTTGAATTTTTTTTACTCTGTTTGCCACCCACCAGCTGTCCAGATTGAAGGCTGGCTGGCTGTCCGGCGTGAAAGCCTGTGCTACAAAGCAGCAGCCAGTGGTCACTGAGGAAGGTTCCCTGAAATCTGAAAGTTCAGGGGTCGTGGGGGGGGGGTAAGAGAGATCGCACTGGGCGGGGGGGGGGAAGAGTGCGCGCAAGGCGGGGGAAGAGAGATTGCGGGGGGGGGGGAGGGGGTTGTCGGCTGATCACGACAGGTTAGCTTGGGGGGCTAGGGGGAAACAATCCTGCTCCTCCTGGCCCAAAAGCAGTGCTGGAAAAGCACTCATCTGCTGCAACCGGCAGCTCGCGCCTCCCTTTAGCTGTTGGGTTTTCCGAGCCCTGGAAAACCCAGCTCGCAGCCCTTAAATCCAAATTTATGATAAAATCGGAGTCAAGTGGCCTCATTTAAATATTATAATTACCGACCTGCCTCTGCAGAGCAGGTTACTCATCCGAACCAAAAACACTCCCAGTTAAACTGGAAGTAGGTGCGTTTGTGGTGGGTTGGGGTTGGGCAACTGTATATCTTTGCTAAGGTGCGGTGCCCAGAACTGTACACAGTGCTCCAGATGTGGGTCCAAACAGGGCTTTGTTAGACCCTATCTAACTTGAGAGTCTTGATTAGAACAGAGAAGGTTAAATGATCCGATAGCATTCAAAATTATGTGTGTTTTGATAAAGTAAATTAACATGAGATCATAAATTTAATATCATCACCAAAAGGAGAGGTCAAGATTTTTGTCTTTATTTACATATGGAATGCCCAACTAAAAATAATGGTGGAAGCAGAATCCATTATACCGTTCAAAGGGAAAGTGGATAAATATTTGAAAAAAAAATGTTAAAGGGTTTGGGGAAAGGACTGGATAATGGGATTAAATAGATGGTTCTTTTAGAGAGCTGGAACAGGCACGATGGACCAAACAGCCTCCTCCTGTACATAATAATTTATGATTTTATCTTCCAGTAGTCCTTAGAATCTGATTATCAAATGGTTTGGAGCTGGTCTGTGTTGTGCCTCTGGCAAGCTTAGCTCAGGGTATTTTGTACTGTGGCCTTTTATGAAGGTAGGCATTCTTGTTCTTTTAACTGTCTGATTTCTACCAACTACAGGAACTTTTCTGCCTTTTGGCTAAGGCTGCAGCATATTTTCACTGAAGACAGTCCATGCTGTTGTATAGCTTCATGAATGAGATACGGCTATCTGCTGCACTCAGTATGATCTCCTTAGTTAAATGAAGTACAATATTTAGTGGATAGTTAATGGTAAAACAATTAATTAAAGGAACTTTGGCTCTACAAAATAAGTACTTCTGCTCAAATTCCAAATCTTCTCTGTAACAAGTTGTTAAATCATGCTTACAGTGTTGTGCAACTGTGCCACCATCTGTGCTACAATATTGCTGAATAAGATCATACCCAGGAATGGATACAGCCCCAACGTGTACCTGCTCCAGAAAATAGAGAGTGGGGGTTAAATTGGGCTGTATAGCGCCCGTTTTTTTAGGCGCTACACGGACACCTAAGACTCGAAAATGGGGTCCAAGAGGCATGCGCATACTTCCAATGGGAAGTGTGCAAGACACCATCTTGGTAAAGGTGTTTGTGCGTGTGGGCGTAACAACCACCAGCAGCATGCAGAGTAGGGAGATTATGACACAAATCAGTGTGCAAAGCTGATTTGAAGGCACTGCTGCTATTCTGGAATTCCACACTCCAGCCTTAAACTCGGACAGCTGAACAGGACTTAAAGGGCATGAGCTTGAGCACAGAGGTTGGGAAAGACAGAGATTGAACCTCTAATGGAGTGAAGCGCTAACAGAGTGAGAACATTCAACTGGGAATTTGGTGAGTGTGGAAATTAGGTGCAGAGGGAGAAGGAGGCGCTAAGTCATTTAAACCAAAGCACTATAGACTAAGACCGAGAGGAACATAAAGGAAGCCACGTGAGGAATCAAAACAAGGCAAGGAGGAGCGTCGAGGGTAAGTCAGTAAATATTTAGTGCATTGGTTAGTGTTTTTAGTGGTTAGAATTTTATGTCAGATAAACAGTAAAGTGCCTTACAGCGAAACAAAGTTTAAATAACTGTTAGGTAACATGGCAGGACAGTTGGGACCTGTCACATGCACATCCTGTACCATGTGGGAACTCCAGAACACTTTGTGTGTCTTGGAGAACCACATTTGCAGGAAGTGCCGCCAACTGCTCGAACTTGAGCTCAGGGTTTTTAAGCTTGAGGGACGGCTGGCGTCACTACAGTGCATACAGAAAGCTGAGAGTTTTGTGGATAGTACATTTCAGAAGGTGGCTACCCCGAAGTCACAGAGAGTTCAGGTGGAGAGGGAGTGGGTGACCACCAGACAGACTAGGAGGAACAGGCAGGCAGTGCAGGAATCCCCTGGGAGTGTGGCACTCACAAACCGATGTTCAGTGTTGACACCTCGGGGGAACGCAATCAGGAGCAAATCCATGGCACCGTGGGAGACTCGGCTGCACAGGGGGGCAAAAGAAATGCAGTTGTTATAGGGGATTCGATAGTCAGGGGCATTTCTGCAACTGCCGACGTGAATCCCGCACGGTGGGCTGCCTCCCCTGGTGCCAGGGTAAAGGACATCACTGAGAGGGTGCAGAACATTTTGAGGGGGGAAGGGGAACAGCCAGAAGTTTTGGTCCATCTGGAAACCAATGACTGAGGAAGGAAAAGGCTTGAGGTCCTGCAGTCAGAGTTTCAGGAGCTAGGGAGGAAGTTAAAAAGCAGGAACTCAAAGGTAGTGATCTCTGGATTACTCACAGTGCCACGTGCTAGTGAGTATAGGAATAGTAAGATAAGACAGGTTAATGCATGGCTGGAGCAATGGTGCAGGAGGGAGGGCTTCAGATTCTTGGGGCATTGGGGCTAGTTCTGGGGCAGGAGGGATCTGTTCAAGATGGACGGGTTGCACCTCAACAGAGCTGAGAACAATGTTCTCTCAGGGAGGTTAACTAGTGCTGTGGGGGTGGGTTTAAACTAATTTGGCAGGAAGATAGGTGCCACGATTAAACATTAGAGAGGAGAAACAAGGTGCACAGAGCACTGGGAAGGACAAGTAGCTCCAGAGTAAAGAAAGGTTCAGAAATAGGAGGGATCAGACAGGGAGCAAACGTGAGGCAGTCTATGAGATCGGAGTGCATGTGCGTAAATGCACAAAGCACGGTAAATAATGTTGGTGAGCTGGAAGCTTAAGTCGCCACATGGGACTACGATATAGTGGCAATAACAGAGACCTGGCTCAAAGAAGGGGAGGATTGGGTACTTAATATTCCTGGCGACAAGGCATCCAGGAAAGTTAGGGAAGCAATGGAAGGAGGAGGGGTGGTAGTACTGATTAAAGAAACTGTTATGGCGCTGGAAAGGGATGATGTAGTTGAGGGTTCAAAGATAGAATCGATTTGGTTAGAATTAAGGAACAATAGAGGAGCTATGAGTTCAAATCCCACCACGGCAGTTGGGGAATTTAAATTCAATTAATTAAATAAAAATTTGGAATTAAAAAAAAACTAGTATCAGTAATGATGGCCATGAAACTACCGGATTGTTGTAAAAACCCATCTGGTTCACTAATGTCCTTTAGGGAAGGAAACCTGCCGTCCATACCTGGTCTGGCCTATATGTGACTCCAGACCCACAGCAATGTGGTTGATTCTTAATTGCCCTCTGAAGTGGCCTAGCAAGCCACTCAGTTGTAAAATCTCACTACGAAAAGTTATGAAAAGAATAAAACTGGATGGACCACCTGGCATCAGACTACTAGGCACGGGTCATGACAAAGGCAAACCAAGCCCAATCAACCCTGCAAAGTCCTCCTCACTAACATCTGGGGACTTGTGCCAAAATTGGGAGAGCTGTCCCACAGACTAGTCAAGCAACAGCCTGATTTAGCCATACTCACAGAATCATACCTTTCAGTCAACGTCCCAGATTCTTCAACGTCCCACCGGCAGGACAGACCCACCAGAGGTGGTGGTACAGTGATATACAGTCAGGACGGAGTGGCCCTGGGAGTCCTCAACATTGACTTTGGACCCCATGAAATCTCGTGGCATCAGGTCAAACATGGGCAAGGAAACCTCCTGCTGATTACCACCTACCGTCCTCCCTCAGCTGATGAATCAGTCCTCCTCCATGTTGAGCACCACTTGGAGGAAGCACTGACGGTAGCAAGTGCACAGAATGTACTCTGGGTGGGGAACTTCAATGTCCATCACCGAGAGTGGCTCGGTAGCACCACAACTGACCGAGCTGGCCGAGTCCTGAAGGTCACAGCTGCCAGACTGGGCCTGTGGCAGGTGGTGAGTGAACCGACACAAGGGAAAAACCTACTTCACCTCGTCCTCACCAATCTATCTGTCGCAGGTGCATCTGTCCATGACAGTATTGGTAGGAGTGACCACCACACAGTCCTCATGGAGACAAAGTCCCGTCTTCGCACTGAGGACACTATCCAACGTGTTGTGTGGCACTACCACCGTGCTAAATGGGATAGATTCAGAACAGATCTGGTAGCTCAAAACTGGGCATCTATGAGGCGCTGTGGGCCATCAGCAGAAGCAGATTTGTATTCCAGCACAATCTGTAACCTCATGGCCTGGCATATTCCTCACTCTACCATTACCAATAAGCCAGGGGATCAACTCTGGTTCAATGAGGAGTGTAGAAGATCATGCCAGGAGCAGCACCAGACGTACCTCAAAGTGAGGTGCCAAACTTGTGAAGCTACAACTCAGGACTACATGCATGCTAAATAGCGGAAGCAACATGCTATAGACAGAGCTAAGCGATTCCACAACCAACGGATCAGATCAAAGCTCTGCAGTCCTGCCACATCCAGTCGTGAATGGTGGTGGACAGTTAAACAACTATCGGGAGGAGGAGGCTCTGTAAACATCCCCATCCTCAATGATGGCAGAGTCCAGCAAGTGAATGCAAAAGACAAGGCTGAAGCGTTTGCAACCATCCTCAGCCAGAAGTGCTGAATGGATGATCCATCTCGGCCTCCTTCCGATATCGCCACCATCACAGAAGCCAGTCTTCAGCCAATTCGATTCACTCCACGTGATATCAAGAAACGGCTGAGTGCACTGGATACAGCAAAGGCTATGGGCCCCGACATCATCCCGGCTTATTGCTGAAGACTTGTGTTCCAGAACTAGCCGTGCCTCTAGCTAAACTGTTCCATTACAGCTACAACACTGGCATTTACCCAACAATGTGGAAAATTGCCCAGGTATGTCCTGTCCACAAAAAGCAAGACAAATCCAATCCGGCTAATTACCGCCCCACCAGTCTACTCTCGATCATCAGCAAAATGATGGAAGGTGTTGTTGACAGTGCTATCAAGCGGCACTTACTCACCAATAACTTGCTCACCTATGCTCAGTTTGGGTTCCGCCAGGACCACTCAGCTCCAGACCTCATTACAGTCTTGGTCCAAACATGAACAAAAGAGCTGAATTCCAGAGGTGAGGTGAGAGTGACTGCCCTTGACATCAAGCAGCATTTGACTGAGTGTGGCACCAAAGAGGCCTAGTAAAATTGAAGTCAATGGGAATCAGGGGGAAAACTCTCCAGTGGCTGGAGTCATACCTAGCACAAAGGAAGATGGTAGTGTTTGTTGCAGGCCAATCATCTCAGCCCTGGGATATTGCTGCAGGAGTTCCTCAGGGCAGTGTCCTAGGCCCAACCATCTTCAGCTGATTCATCAATGACCTTCCCTCCATCATAAGGTCAGAAATGGGGATTCTGATGATTGCAGTGTTCAGTTCCATTCGCAACCCCTCAGATAATGAAGCAGTCCGTGCCAGCATGCAGCAAGACCTGGACAACATCCAGGCTTGGGCTGATAAGTGGCAAGTAACATTCGCGCCAGATAAGTGCCAGGCACCACACAGACTGCAGCGGTTCAAGAAGGCGGCTCACCACCACCTTCTCAAGGGCAATTAGGGATGGGCAATAAATGCTGGCCTTGCCAGCGATGCCCACATCTCATGAACAAATAAAAAAAAATGACCATCTCCAACAAGGGAGAATCTAACCACCTCCCCTTGACATTCAACGGCATTACCATCGCCGAATCCCCTACCATCAACATCCTGGGGGTCACCATTGACCAGAAACTTAACTGGACCAGCCACATAAACACTGTGGCTACAAGAGCAGGTCAGAGGCTGGGTATTCTGTGGCGAGTGACTCACCTCCTGACTAACCAAAGCCTTTCCACTATCTACAAGGCACAAGTCAGGAGTGTGATGGAATACTCTCCACTTGCCTGGATGAGTGCAGCTCCAACAACACTCAAGAAGCTCGACACCATCCAGGACAAAGCAGCCCGCTTGATTGGCACCCCATCCACCACCCTAAACATTCACTCCCATCACCACCGGCGCACTGTGGCTGCAGTGTGCACCATCCACAGGATGCACTGCAGCAACTCGCCAAGGCTTCTTCGACAGCACTTCCCAAACCCGCGATCTCTACCACACAGAAGGACTAGGGCAGCAGGCACATGGGAACACCACCACCTGCCCATTCCCCTCCAAGTCACACACCATCCCGACTTGGAAATATATCTCCGTTCCTTCATCGTTACTGGGTCAAAATCCTGGAACTCCCTACCTAACAGCACTGTGGGAGAACCTTCACCACACGGATGCACCACCTTCTCAAGGGCAATTAGGGATGGGCAATAAATGCTGGCCTTGCCAGCGACACCCACATCCCATGAACGAATAAAAAAATACGATATGGCCACCAAATAGTAGGAAGGAGCTGGATGAGCAAATTTGCAGGCAGTGGCAGTGTGGATACAAAATTGACTCGGGGACAGAAAGCAGAGAGTTGTTTTTCAGACTGGAGGAAGTATATGATGTTCTCCAGGGGTCAGTATTAGGATCACTGCTCTTTTTCATATATATGAATGACCTGGACTTGGGTATAAAGGGTATAATTTCAAAGTTTGCAGATGACATGAAACTCAGAAGTGTAGTAAACAATGTGAAGTATAGTAACAGACTTCAGGAGGACATAGACAGACTGGTGAAATGGGCAGATACTTAACAGATGAAATTTAAGGCAGAGAACTGTGAAGTGATGCATTTTGGCTGGAAGAATGAGGAGAGGCAATATGAATTAAATGTAACAATTTTAAAGGGAGTGCAGGAACAGAGAAGCCTGGGGGTGCACAGACACAAATCTTTGAAGGTGCTAGGACAAGTTGAAAACGCTGTTAAAAAAGCCTATGGGATCCTGGGCTTTATTAATAGAGGCATAGAGTACAAAAGCAAGGAATTTATGCTAAACCTTTATAAAACACTGGTTAGGCCTCAGCTGGGAGTGTGGTGTTCGATTCTGGGCACCACACGTTAGGCTATAGAGAGGGTACATAAGAGATTTACTAGAATGGTATCTTGGATGAGGGACTTCAGTTATATGGAGAGACTGGAGAAGCTGGGGTTGTTCTCCTTAGAACAGAGAAGGTTAAGGGGAGATTTGATAGACGTGTTCAAAATCATGAACGGTTTTGACAGAGTAAACAAAGAGAAACTGTTTCCAGTGGCAGACGGGGTGGTAACCAGAGGACACAGATTTTAGGTGATTGGCAAAAGAGCCAGAGGCGACATGAGGAAACAGTCTTTTATGTAGCGAGTTGTAATGATCTGGAATGCGCTGCCTGAAAGAGTGGTGGAAGCAGATTCAATAGTAACTTTCAAAAAGGAATTGGATAAATACCTGAAGGGAAAAAAATTACAAGGCTATGGGGAAAGAGCAGGGGAATGGGACTAATTTGATAGCTCTTTCAAAGAGCCGGCACAGGCACGATGGGCCGAAAGGCCTCCTGTGCTGTACCTACTATGATACTATGACCCCCCCTATCAGCGCTATTTACAGGGATAATGAAGTACCTACAGGTTAGTTTCTGGATTATTTCTTCTGCCTGCTGGTGCAATTGTACTTGGCTAAAGTTTAAGTAAGTACTCTGCAGAGTGGTCTGGCTGGTCTTGCAGAACTTTTTGTGTCATTTAAAATATTGTGCTGAAAAAAGTTGCTTCCAGACCTGGTAGGGCTTCTTCTAGGAATTGAACATGACAGGGAGAGGCCATGCAGAGCAGGATGAGCTGCTAGAAGAGGGAGGAGGCGCAGGGCAGTTAGCTGGAGGCCATATCTGCAGGGGGTCTTCAGGGAGCAATTCTCTTACCTCAACTTCAGTGACGACCAGTGCACCCGACAGTTCACTAAAGAGGTTGTGACCGAAATTTGCACAACTGCAGCCTCAAAGCAGGGCAAGCACAGCAATATCTGTAGCTGCAAGGTGACTGTGGTTCTTAGTTTTTAAGCCTCTGGCTCCTTTTAGGCTGCTACTGAAGCTATAAGCAACATCTCGCAGTTTCCTGTGCACTGCAGTACGAGAGATCACAGAGGCTCTCTATACAATGAGAAACTCATTCATCTCATTCCCTCTTGCCAAAGACAAGCAGGAGCCGTGAGCACGAGGTTTTGCATGGATTGCAGGCTTCCCCATGGTGCAGGGTGCCGTTAACTGCACACATATTGTCTTGCGTGCTCCTCATCTGCACAGGGCATATTCATCAGCAGATACCACTTCCTCAATGTGCAGCTGGTGTGCGGCCTCGTGCAGGTGAATGCCCGCTATCCTGGTAGCAGTCATGATTCGTTCATTCTGTGGCAGTCCTCTGTTCCACCTATATTTGAACCAGTATAGCAAGTCAAAAGCTGGCTACTGGGCGACAAGGGTCATTCCATCATGACATGGCTCATGATTCCGATACATGAGAGCCATACTGCCACACGGAACATCGTTGAATACATCATCGGTGTCCTCAAGCAACGCTTCTGTTGCCTGGACCACTCTGGAGGAGCCTTGTAGTACTCGGCTGAGCGGGTATGGAAATTTGTAATAGTATGCTGCATGCTGCACAACCTGGCCATTATGAGGGAACAGCCCTTGCCACCATCTATCAGGCGAGAAGCTGAGGAGCATGAGTAACAGCAAGAGGAGGAGGAGGAAGTGGACGAGGAGAAGTGGAGGAAGAGGAAGGACGGCTACAACGTAGACAGGCCCTGACTGCCAGGGCTCTATGTGATCAGATTATTCATGAGTGATACCAGTAACCTCAACTGCACCTCCCCATTCACCAACAGTCCCACACTCCTTACCTTTCCTCTTTCACTGACCATCAAATCGTCCTCCTTATGATTACACATTGGTTCCTCCCTCAGCTTACTTCAGAAATAAAAACCACCACAAAATGCAAATTTAAATCCACATTTAAAAATTCACTCATTAAGTAATGCATACAAAATGAAACTATTCACTTGTGCATTCCCTTAGTGCCTGTCTTTCATGTGCCTTTACTTTTCCTAGTGCTCCTATGAGGTGCATTCCCAGTGGCTGGAGCATGGGTGGTGGAAGGCTGCTGACATTCAATGGAGGAGAGTGCAGATGGCCTTGGAAGACGACCTCAAGCAGCTCTGGGCTGGGAGGGCCTGGCTTCAGGCAGCACCATCTCGGCCTGGGCTGCAAGAGTCTGGACTGGCTGGCTGACAGGCAACAGCAAGGGCACTGGTGGAGTGGCAGGGATGGGAGTAGGAATGCTGTCATCCTGAGAGAGGACAGTAGGTTCCTAAAAGAAGAGGCCTATAATGTTACCAAGAAAAGTAGTAAGCCTGAGGATTGGGAGAGTTTTAGAAACCAGCAAAGGATGACCAAAAAATTTATAAAAAGGGAGAAAATAAACTAGCAAGAAACAGAAAAACAGAGCGAAGAGCTTCTACAAGTATGTAAAGAGGAAGAGAGTAGCAAAAGTAAACGTTGGTCCCTTAGAGGCTGAGACGGGAGAAATTATAATGGGGAATAAGGAAATGGCAGAGACGTTAAACAAATATTTTGTATCTGTCTTCACAGTAGAAGACACAAAAAGCATACCAAAAATAGAGGGGAACCAAGGGGCTAATGAGAGTGAGGAACTTAAAATAATTAATATCAGTAGAGGAAAAGTACTGGAGAAACTAATGGGACTAAAAGCCAATAAAACCCCTGGACCTGATGGTCTACATCCTAGGTTCTAAAAGAGGTGGCTGTAGAGATAGTGAATGCATTGGTTGTGATCTTCCAAAATTTCCTAGATTCCAGAATGGTCCCAATGGATTGGAAGGTAGCAAATGTAACACTGCTATTCAAGAAAGGGGGGGGGGAAGAGAGAAAACGGAACCACAGACCAGTTAGCCTGATATCAGTCGTCCGCAAAATGCTGGAATCCATTATTAAGGAAGTGGTAACAGGGCACTTAGAAAATCATAATATGATTAGGCAGAGTCAACATTGTTTTATGAAAGGGAAATGGTGTTTGACAAATTTATTAGAGTTCTTTGAGGGTGAAACTAGCAGGGTAGATATAAAGGGAACCTGTGGATGTAGTATATTTGGATTTTCAAAAGGCTTTCGATAAGGTGCCACATAAAAGGTTATTACACAAGATAAGGGCTCATGAGGTTGGGGGTAATATATTAGCATGGATAGAGGACTAGTTAACGGACAGAAAACAGAGAGTAGGGATAAATGGGTCATTTTCGGGTTGGCAGGCTGTAACTAATGGGGTGCTGCAAGGATCGGTGCTTGGGCCTCAGCTATTGATGACTAATCTATATTAGTGAATGAAGGGACCAAGTGTAATGTATCCAAGTTTGCTGATGATACAAAGTTAGATGGGAAAGCAAGCTCTGAAGAGGACACAAAGAGTCTGCAAAGGGATATAGACAGGTTAAGTGGGTGGGCAAGAAGGTGGCAGATGGAGTATAATATGGGGAAAAGTGAAATGTGAGGTTATTCACTTTGGTAGGAAGAATAAAAAAAGATTATTTTTAAATGATGAGAAACTATTAAATTTCCAAGTTTGCTGATGACACAAAACTAGGTGGGAATGTGAGTTGTGAGGAGGATGCAAAGAGGCTTCAAAGGGATATGGACAGGCTAAGTGAGTGGGTAAGAACATGGCAGACAGAATATAATGTAGAAAAATGTGAAGTTATCCACTTTGGTAGGAAAACAGAAATGAGAGTATTTTTTAAATGGTGAGAGATTGGGAAATGTTGATGTTCAAAGGGACCTGGGTGTTCTTGTACATGAGTCACTGAAAGCTAACATGCAGGTGCAGCAAGCAATTAGGAAGGCAAATGGTATGTTGGTCTTTATTACAAGAGGATTTGAGTACAGGAGTAAAGATGTCTTACTGCAATTATATAGGGCCTTGGTGAGACCACACCTGAAGTACTGTATACAATTTTGGTCTCCTTACCTAAGAAAGGATATACTTGCCATAGAGGGAGTGCAACGAAGGTTCACCAGACTGATTCTTGGGATGGTGGGATTGTCGTATGAGGAGAGATTGAGTAGCCTGGGCCTGTATTCTCTAGAGTTTAGAAGAATGGGAGGTGATCTCATTGAAACATACAAAATTCTTACAGGGCTCGAAGGGTAGATGCAAGGAGGATGTTTCCCTTGGCGGGGGAGTCTAGAACCAGGGGTCACAGTCTCAGAATAAGGGGTAGGCCATTTAGGACTGAGATGAGGAGAAATTTCTTTACTCAGAGGGGTGTGAATCTTTGGAATTCTCTACCCCAGCGGGCTGTGGAGGCTGAGTCATTGAGTACATTCAAAACAGAGACCGATAGATTTCTAGATATTAAAGGCATCAAGGGATATGGGGATAGTGCAGGAAATGGCGTTGAGGTAGAAGATCAGCCATGATCTTGTTGAATGGTGGAGCAGGCTCGAGGGGCCTACTCCTGCTCCTATTTCTTATGTTCTTACGCTCTAAATGTTGGTGTTGAGAGAGATTTGGGTGTCCTAGTACAAGAAACACAAAAAGTTAGCATGTAAGTATAGCAAGCAATTAGGAAGGCAAATGGCATGTTGGCCTTTATTGCAAGGGGGTTGGAGTGCAAGAGTAAGGAAGTCTTACTACAATTGTACAGGGCTTTGGTGAGACCTTACCTGGAGTACAGTGTACATTTTTGGTCTCCTTATCTAAGGAAGTATATATTTGCCTTGGACAAAGGTTCACTAGATTAATTACTGGGATGAGAGGGTTGTCCTATGAGGACAGATTGAGTAGAATGGGCCTATATTCTCTGGAGTTTAGAAGAATGAGAGGTGATCTCATTGAAACGTGAAAGATTCTGAGGGGGCTTGACAGGGTAGATGCTGAGAGGCTGTTCCCCTGGCTGGAGAGTCTAGAACTAGAGGGCATAGTCTCAGGATAAGGGGACAGCCATTTAGGACTGAGATGAGGAGGAATTTCTTCTCTCAGAGGGTTGTGAATCTTTGGAATTCTCTACCCCAGAGAGCTGTGGATGCTCAGTCGTTGAATATATTCAAGGCTGAGATAGATAGATTTTTGGAATCTAGGGGAATCAAGGGATATGGGGATCGGGCAGGAAAGTGGAGTTGAGATCGAAGATCTGCCATGATCTTATTGAATGGCGGAGCAGGTTCAAAGGGCCATATGGCCTACACCTCCTCCTATTTCTTATGTTCTTATAGCAATCCTAGTGATCTGTTGGAGAACAGATTCCAGAGACTCCCTTTCAACCGTGTCAGCAATCTGAGCTTCCAAGGCAGCAGTCAGACCTTTGATGGAAGCTGTGACATCGGTCATCAGACGCTGCATCATGGTGGGTTCCACAGGTGTGCCGATGGAGGTGACCACCTGATCCACGTTTCAAAGGATGGGCTCCAAGCTCTGCGCAAAGCCCTTTGACAAGTTGGAGCTGGACCCCTCCATGATCATTGACATTGTGTGCAGGCTTTCTGGCAGGCTTACCAGTGAACCAAGCATTTGGTTGTGATCGCCCATCAGCCTTCTTCTGTAGCCTGGGCCATCAAAGTCCTCAGCTGAATCCTCTGCAGCAGAACTAGTGTGCAATCTCGCCCTCCGGCGAGCTGGCACCTACGGTATCCTTTCCCCCGCATTGGCTCCTGTGCACTTGTGCCCGGTGTTTCACCACGAGCAGATTCCTCCTCTATCCTAGCTTCTAAAGTACGCGCACTGTCAGTCTCTGAGCTGGTGGCTGCAAGTATAAGAACAAGTGACGACGTCTCTTCATCATCACTGCCTTCTTCCTCTGCCTGGTAAGGGTTTAATTCTTGGGTATCTGAAATGAGAAAGGGACAAGGCTTGGGTAGTGGTGAGGGGAGAGGAGAACATAAGAAGTGCGTGCTTACACCATCTGTAGCTTGTGAGTCAGAGAAGATTGTGGCATGAGGGAGAAGTGGGAAGAGAGATGGAGGATTGGGTATGCAGAGATCTTCATCATCGATTCCTCCAGCGCCACCAGTGGCCACGGTCTCAGCAATGCCCCTTTCCATGATGGCCAGTACTGTCTCCTCCATGGGTGTTAATACACGTAGGCACACTAGTCCTCCTCCAGTTATTCATTACTGCCTCCTGTTATGTGTAGTGGAGGTGTAGGGGAGAGCATTAAACAGGAAATTAGAGACACATGCAAGAAGGGTACAACTATAATCATGGGTGACTTTAATATACATATAGATTGATCAAACCAAATTAGCAATAATACTGTGAGGGAGGAATTCCTGGAGTGTGTACGTGATGGTTTTCTAGACCAATACATTGAGGAACCAACTAGAGAACAGGCAATCCTAGACTGGGTATTGTGCATTGAGAAAGGATTAATTAACAATCTTGTTGTGCGGGGTCTCTTAGGGAAGAGCAACCATAACATGATAGAATTCCTCATTAAGATGGAGAGTGAAGTAGTTGAATCCGAAACAAGGGTCCTGAATCTAAATAAAGGAAATTATGAAAGTATGAGGTGCGAGTTGGCTATGATAGATTGGGGAACTTTACTAAAAGGGATGACAGTGGATAGGCAATAGCTAATATTTAAAGAACGTATGCAGGAATTACAACAATTATTCATTCCTGTCTGCACAAAAATAAAACAGGAACGGTGGCTCAACCGTGGCTTACAAAAGAAATTAGGGATAGTATTAGATCCAAAGAGGAGGCATATAAAATTGCCAGAAAAAGCAGCAGGCCTGAGGATTGGGAGCAGTTCAGAATTCAGCAAAGGAGGACAAAGAGATTGATTAAGAGGGGAAAAATAGAGTATAAGAGTAAACTAGCAGGGAACATAAAAACTGACTGTAAAAGCTTCTATAAATATGTCAAGAGAAAAAGATTAGTGAAGACAAATGTAGGTCCCTTACAGTCAGAAATGGGGGAGATTATAATGGGGAACAAAGAAATGGCAGAACAATTAAACACATACTTTGCTTCTGTCTTCACAAAGGAGGACACAAATAACCTGCCAGAAATGTTAGGAAACCAAGGGTCTAGCGAAAAGGAGGAACTGAAGGAAACCAGTATTAGTAAAAAATAGTGCTAGGGAAATTAATGGGGCTAAAGGCTGACAAATCCCCAGGGCCTGATAATTTACATCCCAGAGTACTAAAGGAAGTGGCCCTGGAAATAGTGGATGCATTGGTGATCATCTTCCAAAATTCTATAGACTTTGGAACAGTTCCTACAGATTAGAGGGTGGCAAATGTAACCCCAGTATTTAAAAAAGGAGGGAAAGAAAAAACAGGGAATTACAGACCAGTTAGCCTAACATCAGTAGTGGGGAAAATGCTGGAGTCTATTATAAAAGATGTGATAACAGAACACTTGGAGGGCATTAACAGGATTGGACAAAGTCAGCATGGGTTTGTGAAAGGGAAATCATGCTTAACAAATCTACTGGAGTTTTTTGAGGATGTAACTAGTAGAATAGATAGGGGAGAACCAGTGGATGTGGTGTATTTGGATTTTCAGAAGGCTTTTGATAAGGTCCCACACAAGAGGTTAGTATACAAAATTAAAGCACATGAGATTGGGTGGAATATACTGGCATGGATTGAGAATTAGTTGACAGACAGGAAACAGAGAGCAGGAATAAACGGGTCTTTTTCCGGGTGACTAGTGGGGTACCGCAGGGATCAGTGCTTGGGCCCCAGCTATTCACAATATATATCAATGATTTGGATGAGGGAACTAAATGTAACATTTCTAAGTTTGCAGTCGACACAAAGCTGGGATGGAATGTGAGCTGTGAGGAGGATGCAAAAAGGCTCCAATGTGATTTAGACAAGTTGGGTGAGTGGGCAAGAACATGGCAGATGCAGTATAACGTGGATAAATGTGAGGTCATCCACTTTGGTTGTAAAAACAATTGTAAACAATTTTACAACACCAAGTTATAGTCCAGCAATTTTATTTTAAATTCACAAGCTTTCGGAGGCTTCCTCCTTCCTCAGGTGAACGAAATGAAATCCTCGAAATGAAATCGCATTTATAATTCACAGAACAATGCTTCATGATTACAGACAGTTTTTTCAACTGCCCGTTGCCAAGGCAATCAGTGTGCAGACAGACAGGTGTTACCTGCAATGTCTCAGAATATACAAATCACCAAAAAAAAAACAACAAACAAAAAAAGAGATAGAGAGGTAGAAACATAGAAAAGACAGCAACTGACCCGTTATATTAAAAACAGATAACATTTGTTCGCTGGTGGGGTAACGTGTAGCGTGACATGAACCCGAGATCCCGGTTGAGGCCGTCCTCATGGGTGCGGAACTTGGCTATCAATTTCTGCTCGACGATTTTGCGTTGTCGTGTGTCTCGAAGGCCGCCTTGGAGTACGCTTACCCGAAGGTCGGTGGATGAATGTCCATGGCTGCTGAAGTGTTCCCCGACTGGGAGGGAACCCTCCTGTTTGGCGATTGTTGCGCGGTGTCCGTTCATCCGTTGTCGCAGCGTCTGCATGGTCTCGCCAATGTACCATGCTCTGGGGCATCCTTTCCTGCAACGTATGAGGTAGACAACGTTGGCCGAGTCACAGGAGACTCGGCCAACAATCGCCAAACAGGAGGGTTCCCTCCCAGTCGGGGAACACTTCAGCAGTCATGGACATTCATCCACCGACCTTCGGGTAAGCGTACTCCAAGGCGGCCTTCGAGACACACGACAACGCAAAATCGAGCAGAAATTGATAGCCAAGTTCCGCACCCATGAGGACGGCCTCAACCGGGATCTCGGGTTCATGTCACGCTACACGTTACCCCACCAGCGAACAAATGTTATCTGTTTTTAATATAACGGGTCAGTTGCTGTCTTTTCTATGTTTCTACCTCTCTATCTCTTTTTTTTTTGGTGATTTGTATATTCTGAGACCTGGCAGGTAACACCTGTCTGTCTGCACACTGATTGCCTTGGCAACGGGCAGTTGAAAAAACGGTCTGTAATCACCAAGCATTGTTCTGTGAATTATAAATGCGATTTCATTTCGTTCACCTGAGGAAGGAGGAAGCCTCCGAAAGCTTGTGAATTTAAATAAAATTGCTGGACTATAACTTGGTGTTGTAAAATTGTTTACAATTGTCAACCCCAGTCCATCACCGGCATCTCCACATCGTTGTAAAAACAGAAAGGCAGATTATTATATGAATGGAGATAGATTGGGAAAAGGGGAGGTGCAACGAGACCTGGGTGTCCTTATACACCAGTCGCTGAAAGCGAGCATTCAGGTGCAGCAAGCAGTTAGGAAGGCGAATGGTATGTTGGCCTTCATTGCAAGAGGATTTGAATACAGGAGCAGGGATTTCTTACTGCAGTTATACAGGGCTTTGGTGAGACCACATCTGGAGTATTGTGTGCAGTTTTAGTCTCCTTATCTGAGGAAGGATGTCCTTGCCATGGAGGGAGTGCAACAAAGGTTTACTCGACTGATTCCTGGGATGGCAGGACTGATGTATAAGGAGAGATTGGGTCGACTAGGCCTATATTCACTAGAGTTTAGATTAATGAGAGGTGATCGCATCGAAACATATAAAATTCTAACAGGACCAGACAGACTAGATGCAGGGAGGATGTTCCCGATGGCTGGGGAGTCCAGAACCAGGGGTCACAGTCTCAGGATATGGGATATGCCATTTAGAACTGAGATGAGGAGAAATTTCTTCACTCAGAGGGTGGTGAACCTGTGGAATTCTCTACCACAGAAGGCAGTGTTGGCCAAGTCATTAGATGTATTCAAGAAGGAGATAGATATATTTCTTACTGCTAAAGAGATCAAGGGATATGGGGAAAAAGCGGGAACAGGGTACTGAGTTAGACAATCAGCCATAATCACTTTGAATGGCGCAGTAGGCCCAAAGAGCTGAAAGGCCTACTCTTGCTCCTATTTTCTATGCGCCACCTTCTCCTGCAAGGAAGAGGGAAGTGTGTCAGTGAGTGTGCTGCAAGACATTTGGGTGATGTGGCTGTCATAGGTGAATAGCTGCCAGTATGTGTGTCAGCTGTGAGTTGTGTGTACGAGGCTTGCAACAGTGCTAAGTGTGTGAGGGTGAAGTAAAACATACGAATTGAAGGGTTGAGTACTGATTGACAGAAATTGTTGGTAGGTGGGTGAAGGGGATGTGGTGAATTGAGTAGTGAATGGGGCTAGTCGTGCAGTTGGTAGGATATGCCATTTGAAGGTTGAACTCACTCTACTTGACAACTCGTGTCAGATCACTGAACTTCTTCCTGCACTGCATCCATGTTCTTGGAACAATGCTCCTGGCATTGACGTCCTCCGCTACTTCCTCCCACTGCAGCCTGAGCATATGTCTCGAGTGTCTCCTTCCCCTCTGCAGATACAGGATGTCCCTCCTTCTCTCCACCTCATGCACCAAGGCCTCCAGTGCATTATCAGAGAATCTTGGTGCACGCTCTCTTGCAGGTTGAGCCATCTTCACAAAACCAAAGCAATCCACTTCCTGACACCAATTCCATCAGCCATGGTGCACCTCCCCTTTAAGAGGTAAAAGGCTGCCTTTAAGTAGCGCTAGCCACTTGAGATATCGAGCCTCCTGCTGATGCGTGCAGCCAATGAACAGCGCAGGCAGCAATAATTTAAAACGGCAGGAAGCACAAATTTAATGTGCTGCCTGCAGGTTAATCCAAATTTTATGAATACTTGTACAAAAAGTAAGTTTGTGAAGGATTTAAAGGGTTAAACTTTTGGACACTATTGCAAAACTGCTGCTATGTACAGAATGATCAGGGATCACAATGAACAATGGTTTGCGTGCAGACTGAAGTCTGGTACAGAGATTAAAATAATGAATGAGGAAGATCGTTAACCCGAGTGCGTGTCTACATACAGAATAATCAGGTCAACCCGGGATCACAACGGACAATAGAATTAATGAATGAGGAAGATTGTGTGCAAAGGAAACAAACATCTCGAAACCAGAAACACAGTTGATAACAGGACATGCCTAGGACTGTACCTGGTCTGGCAGTTTGATTTGATAAGACCGTTAATCACCATCAATTAAGAAGGCTAAGGCCTAACAACAATGCATGGTTGGCTAAAGTGGGACTGTTATTCACGCCCCAACCGAGAAGAATAACATAACAGGACATCGGAGCAGGACGGGACTGCAGTCAGTGGGAAGACAAGGAGACCCATCTAGGAAGAAGTTGACGCGTTAAACCTCAAGTGCAAGTGGATTGATCACCCTGTAGCCTTAACAACATTCCAGTTTTGCAAGGTTGTGTGAAATTGTATGATTATTGCTGCGTGTATAATAAAAAGTAATTTAGCCTAAAAGACAGTTTGTTGTCTTGTGTTTTCCTTGATTGCACCGCTTGGGTCCACATTACTTTGGTCTGCCAACAGTATACATAACATACGAACATTCAAATTAAGAGCAGGAGTAGGCCATTTGGCCCCTCAAGCCTGCTCTGCCATTTAATAAGATCATGGCTGATCTGATTGTGACCTCAACCCTACTTTCCCGTCTACCTACTATAACCTTTGACACCCTTGTTAATCAGGAATCTATCTGATTCAGCCTTAAAAATATTCAACGACCCTGCCTCCACCACCCTCTGGGGAAGGGAGTTCCACAGACTCACGACCTTCTGGGAGAAAAAAATTCTCTTAATCTCCGTCTTAAATGGGAGACCTCTTATTTTTAAATTGTGGCCCCTAGTTCCAGTCTCTCCCACAAGGGGAAACATCCTCTCAGCATCTACCCCTTCTAGTCCCCTCAGGATCTTATGTTTCAATAAGATCACCTCCCATTCTTCTAAACTCCAGTGTATAAAGGCCCAACTTGTCCAACCTTTCCTCATAAGATAACCCCTCATCCCAGGAATCAGTCAACTGAACCTTCTCTGAACCGCCTTCAAAGCAATTATGTCCTTTCTTAAATAAGGAGACCAAAACTGCACACAGTATTCTAGATGTGGTCTCACCAATGCCCTGTACAACTGTAGCAAAACATCTCTACTTTTATATTCCATTCCCCTTGCAATAAATGACAACATTACATTTGCCTTCCTAATCACTTGTTGTACCTGCATACTAACTTTTTGTGATTCATGTATTAGAACACCCAGATCCCTCTGTACCTCAGAGTTCTGCAATCTCTCTCCATTTAAATAATATTCTGCTTTTCTATTTCTCCTGCCAAAGTAGACCAGTTCACATTTCCCACATTATACTCCATCTGCCAAATTTTTGCCCACTCACTTAACCTATCTATATCCCTTTGCAGACTCCTTATGTTCTCTTCACAACTTACTTTCCTACCTACCTTTGTGTCATCAGCAAATTTAGCAACCATACATTCAGTCCCATCATCCAAGTCATTGATATAGATTGTAAATAGTTGAGGCCCCAGCACTGATCCCTGTGACACTCCACTCATCACATCTTGCCAACCTGAAAATGACCCATTTATGCCTACTCTCTGTTTCCTGTTAGCTAACCAATCCTTTATCCATGCTAATATATTACCCCCTACACCATGAGCACATATTTTGTGTAGTAGCCTTTGATGTGGCACTTTGTCAAAAGCCTTCTGGAAATCCAAGTACACCACATCCACGGGATCCCCTTTATCCACGTTGCTTGTTATTTCCTCAAAGAACTCTAATAAATTAGTCAAACATGATTTCCCTTGCACAAAGCCGTGTTGACTCTGCCTGATTGCACTGAGATTTTTTAAGTGCCCTCCTATAACCTCTTTAATAATAGATTCTAGCATTTTTCCTATGACAGATGTTAAGCTAACTGGCCTGTAGTTTCCTGCTTTCTGTCTCCCTCCTTGAATAGAGGAGTTACGTTCTACAGATTTCTCATTCATATCCATAAACTGTCAGTTTGACGACAATCAGTGGGTTTGGGTCGGGGCCACTGTTAGTTTAACAGGTGACAATGTGAGGTTGGAACCTGTGATAGATACCTACTCTTGACTCCATGAGCATTGCCACGCTGTGACTATCTTTCAAGCATCACGTCCTGGATGAGCACTAAATTTCTTCAGGTGAACATTAATAAGGCCAATGCCACCTTGTTGGGCTCCTCGCTGAAACTAAGTTTCAGCTGCTAATTCCTTCTCCCCACCTCACCCCCAGGCTGCTGAGTTTGAACCAAACTGTGTGCAACTGTGGTGTCCTGATCAACCCTCAACTGAGCTTCAAACGCCACAAGTAGCGCATCACCAAGATCACTTACTTCTACCTCCTGTGTATGCTACTATCTCACTCCCACCACTGTTGAAACCCTTATCCGTGCCCGAGTTACTTCAAGGCTTGACTTCTACAAAGTTCCAGTCAGCTGCCCCAGTTCCACCCTAAACTCACCTAGCATTCTGCAGCCCACATCACATCCGGTATACTCATTACACCCGTCTCACTGACCCCCTCCCGTTCCATCTCCAGCATATTGATTTAAAACCGTTATCCTTGTTTTCAAATCCATGACCTCACTCTGCCCTATATCTGCATCTTTTTCAGCCCTTCTTCGCAGCTCTTATCTACTGTGCATCCCCCTTCTCTCCATTCCACCACCAGTGCCTCTGCACTCACCAGGAGTTTGCTCCTTAAACCTTTTTACCTTGTTACCTCTCTCATTCCTTCCAAACTCACCGTAAAACTTCAAACTTCAACTTTTGGACAGCTCTAATTTCTTTTCTTCCTGCTCAGTGCCTACTGCACCCTCCTGTAAAGGACACTCACGTGAAAATGCTTGATAAATGTAAGTAACAGTTGTAGCCTTCATCTATGCTTTGTTCCCAGTTTCCTAATTCTACTACTTCCAAAAGAGGCTGCTCCTTGGCTGATCAGGCCAGTCAGACTAGGGTTGTATCACCTGGCAGAAGGAAATGGAACTTTGCAAAAATTTTGGATGGGGACTGAAATCTGCTTCATAGAATCATAGAAAGTTACGGCACAGAAGGAGGCCATTCGGCCTATTGTGTCTGTGCCAGCCGAAAAAGAGCTATCCAGCTTAATCCGACTTTCCAGCACTTGGTCCGTAGCCCTGTAGGTTACGGCACTTCAAGTGAACATCCAAGTACTTTCCAAATGAGTTGAGGGTTTCTGCCTCTACCACCCTTTCAGGCAGTGAGTTCCAGACCTCTACCACTCTCTGGGTGAAAAAATTTCCCCATCAGCTCCCCTCTAATCCTTCTACCAATTACTTTAAATCTATGCCCCCTGGTCACTGACCCCTCAAAGGGAAATAGGTCCTTCCTATCCACTCTATCTAGGCTTCTCATAACTTTAGACACCTCAATTAAATCACCCCTCAGCCTCCTCTGTTCCAATGAAAACAACCCCAGCCTATCCAATCTTTCCTCGTAGCTAAAATTCTCCAGTCCTGGCAACATCCTTGTAAATCTCCTCTGTACCCTCTCCAGTGCAATCACATCCTTTGGGTATTGTGATCAGAACTATACACAGTACTCAAGGTATGGCCTAACCAGTGTTTGATACAGTTCCAGCATAACCTCCCTGCTCTTATATTCTATGCCTTGGCTAATAAAGGAAAGCATCCCATATGCCTTCTTAATCACCTTATCTACCCGTCCTGCTACCTTCAGGGATCTTTGGACATGCAATCCAAGGTCCCTCTGTTCCTCTACACCTCTCAGTATCCTCCCATTTATTGTGTATTCCCTTGCCTTGTTTGCCCTCCCCAAATACATTACCTCACACTTCTCTGGATTGAATTCTATTTGCCACTTTTCTGCCCACCTGACCAGTCCATTGATATCTCCCTGCAGTCTACAGCTTTCCTCCTATCACCACATGGCCAATTTTTGTATCATCTGCAAACTTCTAATCATGCCCCTTACATTTAGGTCCAAATCATTAATATATACCACAAAAAGCAAGGAACCTAGTACTGAACCCTGTGGAACCTCACTGGAAACAGCCTTCCAGTCACAAAAACACCCGTCAACCATTACCCTTTGCTTCCTGCCACTGAGCTAATTTTGGATCCAACTTGCCACTTTCCCTTGGACCCATGGGCTTTTACTTTTCTGACCAGTCTGCCATGTGGGACCTTGTCTAAAGTCTTGTTAAAATCCATGTACATTACATCAAATGTGCTACGCTCATCGACCCCCTTTTACCACCTCAAATATTTCAGTCAAGGTAGTCAGACATGACCTTCCCTTAACAAATCCATGCTGACTGTCCTTGACTAATCCATGCCTTTCTAAATGACGATTTATACTGTCCCTCAGAATTGTTTCCCACTATCGTGGTAAGGCTGACTGGCCTGTAATTACTCTGTCTATCCTTTTCTCCCTTTTTAAATAATGGTACGTTAGCAGTCCTCCAGCACCACGCCTGTGGCCAAAGATTGGAAAATGGTGGTCAGACCCTCCGCTATTTCCCCCCTTTTTCTCTTAAAAGCCTGGGATACATTTCATCTAGGTCTCGCGATTTACCTACTTTCAAAGATGCTAATCCCCTTAATATTTCCTTCTTCACTATGTTTATCCCATCCAATATTTCACACTCCTCCTCCTTAACTAGGTCTGTATCTTGCCCCTCTTTTGTGAAGACAGATGCAAAGTATTCATTAAGAACCATACTAACATCAACCACCTCCACACACAGTTTACCTTTTTGGTCTCTAATAGGCCCTACTCTTTCCTTAGTTAACCACTGCCTCTATGTATTTATAAAACATCTTTGGGTTTTCCTTGACTTTACTTGTCAGTACTTTTTCATGCCCTCTCTTTGCTTTCCTAATCTCCATTTTAATTTCACCCCTGCACTTTCTATATTCTAGGCTTTCTGCAGTATTGAGCTCTCGGTGTCTGACATAAGCTTGCCTTTTTAGCCTTAATCCAGGGGGCTTTATATTTGGCATTCGCACCCTTTTTCTTTGTGGGAACATATTTGCTCTGAACCTTCACTATCTCCCCCTTGAATGCCTCCCACTGTTCTGACATTGATTTACCTTCAAGTAGCTGTTTCCAGTAGCTTTTGCTAAATCACTTCTCAGCTTAATAATATTTGCCTTTCCCCAATTGAGAACTTTTACTCCTGTTCTATCTTTGTTTTTTTCTATAACTATGTTAAATCTAACTGAATTATGATCACTACCACCAAAATGCTCTCTCCACTGATGCTCCTTCCACCCTCCCAGCTTCATTCTCTAAAACTAAGTCCAGAACTGCCCCCTCTCTTGTTGGGATTGCTATATACTGGCTAAAAAAGCTTTCCTGAATGCAATTTAAGAATGCCTTTCCAGAAGTATACCTTATACACTGATTCTATCCCAGTTAATATTAGTTGAAATCCCCTACTATTAATGCCCTACTGTTTTTGCATGTCTCAGAAATTTGCCTACATATTTGCTTCTTTCTTTTGTCTTTTCAGGTGGACTGGAAAGATTCCATGACACTTTTTCAAAGCAGAGCAGGGAGTTCTTCTGGTATCCTGGCCAACATTCATCCTTCAATCAACACCACCAAAAAAACAGCTTAACTAGTGATTCATTTCATTGCTGTCTGTGGGGCTTTGCTGCTCGCAAATAGGCTGCTATGTTTACCTACATTAATTACAAAAATAATTTGTTGGCTTTTTAAAAAAAAATTTGTTCATGGGATGTGGGTGTCGCTGGCAAGGCCAGCAATTATTGTCCATCTCTAATTGCCCTTGAGAAGGTGGTGGTGAGCCGCCTTCTTAAACAACTGAGTGGCTTGCTAGGCCATTTCAGAATCAACCACATTGCTGTGGGTCTGGAGTCACATATAGGTCAGACCGGGTAAGGTCGGCAGGTTTCCTTCCCTAAAGGACATTAGTGAACCAGATGGGTTCTTACGACAATCCGGTAGTTTCATGGCCACCATTACTGATACTAGTTTTTTTTACTCCAGATTTTATTTAATTAATTGAATTTAAATTCCCCAGCTGCCGTGGTGGGATTTGAATTCATGACTCCGGATTATTAGTCCAGGCCTCTGGATTACTAGCCCAGTAACATAACCGCTATGGGACGCCTGAGGATTGTGATAGGTGCTGTTCTTTCTATCCAAATCCTAAATCCTAAATAAAATAAAGTAGATTTACACTCACAGAAAAACTGTTTCTGCATGCAGAAATGAAAATACAGAAGAAGCATTCTAATGAGTCACTTTTATAGTTATTTTAAGCTTAGTAAAATCAGAAGAAAATGCTTGATGGCACACAATGATTATTAGTGCTTCTTCACAAATATTATGAGTCTGATGATTCAATAAGGAAGCCATGGAATTAAAGATAATGTTAATTTTATTTCACTTTCTTGGCATTTCTGTATCCCAGCATACAAAAGACAACTTTTTTACACTTCAAAAGCATTAGTACTTTTTGTTCACGTACAATAAGTTGGATTTAGCAAAAGTCTAACATCAACAGAAACTTATCTCTATTACTGTAGAACAGTTACCAGAAATTCACAAGATGGATTCTACAGATTCTGTAGAATGGCTAAAAAATATTTTCAAATGCACTTGTAATTTTAACATTATAGAGAGAATAAAATAAATCAATTAACCCACAATAATGGACTACCATTAAAATCGACTTGTAGACACATTACATACATTTCACAGGACTCCTACAAAACCTTGTATCGTCCACGGTTGGTTGGCTGGTATGAATTTTGCTGCAACAAAAAGAAATGTTTAATAATTTAGTTACTACACAAATGCATGACCACCAATAAAACACTCTGTTAATGGTTCCCTTTCAAAGCCATACATAAAGCATCTTATAGCAAGGGATGTGCATTATACAGAATTATCTACCGTGACCTATTACAAATTCTGTTGGAACATAAACATTTAGGTTGCTAACAGGTCAGCTTTTACTACTCTCCAAACCTGGTCCCAACTGCCAGGCATTAAGTGGCTAGCTCTCAAACAAATAGAAGGCTCAGGAACAAATAAGGGAATTTCCTCAGCTATCAGCCCCCAAAATGCAAAGGAGCAAAGGTATTTGGTCCCAGAGGGATCGACTAAAACAGCTCCTCAGACTCTAAATTTAGGTAAGGCCGACTTCAATGGGCAAATCTGTTAATGGGTAAAACGACAGAAGATCAGTGGGAGCTGGTCAAAAAGAATTTAACGTGATACAGAACCACTTTGTACCCCCAAAGGGCAAGAGCTCTACTTGTCAAAAAAGCCATGGATGACAAAAGAGGTAAGGGACAACATAAAACAAAAAGAAAAAGCATGCAAAAATGCAAAAAATAGCACAGATCTTAGCGACTGGGAGTGATACAAAGAACAGCAAAGGGAGACAAAACAGATGGTAAGAGCTATAAAAAGGGAGTATGAAAAGAAACTTGTAACAAATATCAAAATCAACACAGAAATTTTTTACAATTATATTAAGAAAAAGAGGGTGGTCAAGAGCAATGATAAATTGATAATGGTGATATTGTAAATGAAAATAAGGAAATGGCAGACACCCCAAGGAAACTAATTTTGAATCAGGGTTGAGGACTCACCATAATGTAAGCCAATTAACAGTAATGAAGAAAATAATGGCACTAAAGAGTGACAAATCCCCAGGACCAGATTGTTTCCATGCCAGGGTTTTAAAGGAAGTAGGTGAGAACATTACATTTGCCCTAACTATAATCTTCCAAAGTTCTCTCAATTCAGGAACCGTTTCTTTAGAATGGAAAATTGCATATCTCACTCTGCTATTTAAGAAAGGTGAGAGGGGGAAACCAGGGAATTATAGACCAGTTAGTCTAACATCTGTTGTCGGGAAATTACTAAAGTCTATAATTAAGGATAGAGTGACTGAACAGTGTGAAAATTTTCAGCTGATCAGAGAGAGCCAGCGTGGATTTGTAAAGGGTAGGTCTTGTCTGACGAACCTGATTGAATTTTTTGAAGAGGTGACTGAAGTAGTGAACAGGGGAATGTCTATGGACGTTGTTAATATCGAATTCCAGGAGGCATTTGATTAAAGTCCCTCATAAAAGACTGTTAACTGAAGTTGGAGCTCACGAAATTGAGGGCAAATTATTGACCTGGTTAGGAAATTGGCTGAGCGGCAGGAGATAGAGAGTAGGGACAATGGGCAGGTACTGGAGGATTGGCAGGATGTGACTAGTAGTGTCCCACAGGGATCGGTGTTGGGGCCTCAACTATTCATTGTATTTATTAACAACTTAGATGACGGGATAGAGAGCCATATATCCAAGTTTGCCGATGACACAAAGATAGGCAGAACAGGCTTGAGTGGCCAAATGGCCTACTCCTGTTTCCATGTTCCTAACCCCTCCGGTTCCCTGCGGGTAAGAAAATTTTCCCCTTATATCTTTGGCCCACTAAGACCCTGAGGCTCTCCCCCTATTGGAGCACTCTGATTTCTGCTGGCTGGGGCCTCTACTGGGCCACTCACCCCAAATATTAAAATAAAACCATCAATGTGAATTGGGACAAAGTCAATGGCCTGGGCAGTCAGCGGATGGAAATCTTGTCCCACCGCAGTTTAGTTGACAGTGCAGGAGTTTCTGGCCCAAGGAGTCTAGCAGTTAGGAGCCAGTAAATGATGAATCTCTTCCCTTAACCCGAGATTAAAAGATAGTTCACGAAAGGCATATCCTTACAAGGGTTGAATGGATCTGTTCTTCCTATGGCTGAGATGCAATGGTCACCAAGGCTGCATGCCCTGTGTACCCATAAGCCATTTCCACTCTAATGATTATTTTTTTCTCCCCAGCAACCATAAGGAAAATTAAAGCATTGTTCCTCAGCAAAATGGGGCAATTTAAATTGAACAGTGCACTTACAGGCCTAGGGCTGAAATTAAGTCTAGGAATTTTTTTTGTTGCCAATTTTCTCCCCATCTCTCCCAGGGACTGGGGAGCAACAGTGGGATTCTTTTTTTAAAAAGTGCAGAGTATGTTCCATTAAAAAGAAAACTACTCGTACTTTTAGGATGCCATGGATAAATAAAGAGGTTAGAAAACAATTAAAATTGAAGAAGAGGGCCTATCGGGATTATAAGAGTAATAATGATGAAAAAACTAAAGGAGCATATGAGAACAAAAGAAGAGGTTAAGGGCAGGATAAGGAAAGCTAAAAGGAAGTATGAGGAAAAAGTTTCAAAAAACCATCAAGAGTATTTTACACGCATATCAGTAAAGACAGAATTGTTAAAAGTGTGGTGGGATCCCTGAGGAGAGGATTGTCAATTTGGAGATGATCAAAAAATGACATTGATCTTTACGAAAGGGAAAGATATTTATTGATATATATTAATGACTTGGATTTGGGTGTACCGGGCACAATTTCAAAATTTGCAGATGACACAAAAAAGTGAGGAGGATAGTAATAGACTTCAAGGAGGACATAGACAGGCTGGTGGAATGGACAGACACATGGCGGATGAAATTTAATGCAGAGATGTCCAAAGTGACACATTTTTACAGGAAGAACGAGGAGAGGCAATATAAATTAAATGGTACAATTTTGAAGGGGGGGCAGGAACAGAGGGATCTGGGGGTATATGTGCACAAAGGTGGCAGGACAGGTTGAGAAAGCAGTTAAAAACATATGGGATCCTGGGCTTTATAAACAGAGGCATAGAGTACAAAAGCAAGGAAGTTATGTTGAACGTTTATAAAACATTGGTTCGGCCACAAGTGGAGTATTGTGTCCAATTCTGGGCACCGCACTTCAGAAGGGTGCAGAGAAAATTTACTAGAATGGTTCCAGGGATGAGGGATTTCAATGGATAGACTGGAGAAGCTGGGGTTGTTCTCCTTAGATCAGAGAAGGATTGAGAGGAGATTTGTTAGAAGTGTTCAAAATCATGAAGGGTTTAGATAAAGTAAATGCAGAGAAACTGTTCCCATTGGCAGAAGGGTCGAGAACCAGAGGACAAAGATTTAAGGTGATTGGCAAAAGAACCAAAGGCGACAGGAGGAAAAACTTTTTTACGCAGTGAGTAGTTACAATCTGCAATGCACTGTCTGAAAGGGTGATGGAAGCAGATTCAATCGCGGCTTTCAAAAAGGAATTGGATTAATATTTGAATGGAAAAAATTTGCAGTGCTACGGGGGAAAAGCGGGGGAATGGGACTAACTGAATTGCTCTTACAAAGAGCCGAAATGGGTTCGATGGGTCGAATGGCCTCCTTCTGTGCTGTAATCATTCTATGATTGGAGAGGAGGTGAATTCTGAAATGGCTGAGAGCGAGATGAGTAATATTATGATGGATAAAGGGAAAATGTTAGATAAGTTAGTCAAACTAAAGGAAGGCAAAGAGCCATGGGCCCAATGGGATACATCAGAGGATCCTGGGGAAATGAGGGAAGAAACTGCAGAGACCCTAGAAATTATATTTCATAGTTCTAGTGAATGTGGGCAGGACAGGGGCCAATGTAGTACCCATTTTTTAAAAAAAGGGAGACAGCACTAAACAGGGTAATTACAGACCAGTTAGTGTAACATCATTGGTAGCAAAAACTTTGGAGTCTTTAAGGATGAAATTACCATGTATCTATATAAAGAAACAATAGTTCGAAGAGCCAGTACTGATTTCAAAAGGCACCACCATGCTTGACAAACCTCAATGTTTTGAGGTGACAGACATAGTAAATGAGGGAAATGCAGTAGATGTTTGTACATGGACTGTAGGAAAGCCTTTGCCAAGAATGTTGCTAGAAAAGATTAAGGGGTATGGAATTATGGAGAGAATAGTAAAGTGGGCTAAAAATTGGTCAGAAGGGTGAAAATGGAGAGTAGAAATTAACGGCAGTTTTTCAGTGGTGTCCAACAAGGTTCAGTACTGGGGCCACTTCTGTTCATTGTACATATCAATGATTTGGGTATGGGTCTGCAGTGAGTGTAGTTGAAATGTGCAGATGATATCAAAAAAGAGGCATAGTTAATTCTTTAGAAGACCAAAGGAAGCTGCAAAGAGATATTGATAGGACAGAGGAAATGAGCTAAAAAGTGTCATTTGGAATTCAGTATCAGCAAGTGTGATACATGTTGGTTGAAATAAAGCAACAGCAGTAATTATATTCTGAATGGAAGTAGGCTCGGTACTATGGAAGAGCAGAGGGATTTGGGGTACAGGTTCACAGGACATTAAAGGCAGCACCTCAGGTTGATAAGGCTGTAAAAAAAAGCTAATGGAATTTTAGGTTTTATTACAAGAGGTATAGAATATAAAAGCCAAGAGGTAATGATGAGCAGATATAAAATCTTAATATAACCCCAGTTAGAGTACTATTAGAATACTGGAGCAGTATTTAAAATTATGAGAGGATGGGACAGGGTAGACAGAAGTGGACTGTTTCCAGTAGTTGAGTGGTCAAGAACGAGAGGCCATAGATACATGATTAAATGTAAGAGATTTAGAACAGAGGGGAGGAGAAAACAGAGTTGAGCAGCTATGGAATTCACTTCAAGGATTAGTGGTTGAGACAGAAACTAGGTCAATACTTAAGATTAAGTTGGATAGGTGGATGAAGGAAAATGGGTTTAAGGGATTATGGGTACAGGATGGGTAAATGTGATTGGAACTATTTGCTCGCATGGAGGATAAGCACTGACACGGACAGATTGGGCCGAACAGCCTGTTTCCATGTTATAACTACTATGTATTTCTATGTCCCTTTGATCACAAAATGATGACATTTTCTCTACCGAACAGTTCCAATCAATAAAAGAGAAGCATGACTTTAATTCAGTCAATGTTTATAGTAAAAAAAAGGCTTTAGAAAACAGGCTTTTTAACTCAAAGATTATTTTACTGAAAGTGATTTTTGTCAAAACTGGGTGTTGGGGCTGGGGTGCAGAGAATAGTTCCATTAAGTTTCTTACCAGTCTAATGAGTTCTTCTTTAATAAGTCTTGTAATTTCAGCTTTAGCTTTCTGAACAGCCAGCTCACTAGCACCTGATAAATGGCAGAAAAATGTTACAAAGAATGAACGCATATTAATACAATAATTCATAAAAGTCAGCAGAAAAAGTCAAAGTTGAAATACTGTACTCCTTAACGGTATATTATCATCTAATTCTAGAATGTCAAATATAAAAAGTGTAAATGAGGTTTTGATTAAGCTTCAGGAGGAGGCTGTGCATGTTATGCTCAAATTCCACTTTTTAAACAAGGCAGCAATTGCTGTAGTCTTTGGGCTTGATGCCAAAAACAATGTTTTTGCAAGTCACACTTCAAATAAATTCATCAATGCTTACTTTCTATAGCAAGGTAGATTTTCCGCTCGCCTTCTTTGGGCTCTTTCCCTGGAGGAAAGTAAGTGCCTCTAATAGTGATGGCAGCTTCTGAATATTCACTAATCCTCTGCAGAGCTTCCTTGGAGGTGACCTTCCACCTGGCCGTCTACAAAACATCAATTGCAAATCATGAAGGCATTTCATACTTAAACAATCGGTGTATGTTTATATCGTTCTCATTATGCAAAGGTTCTTGGTTCTTTAATTCTACCATACCTGGGCTTCAGACCAATAAATTTTGTGACCACATCTTATTAACTCCCAAGAACACAGTTCAAACCATTTATAAAAGCATCAAGTGTTTATTTTTCCAATTTTCTTTTGTCCTTTCTTGAGCACCCTGCCTAACCAGCATGCATTTTTCACACCAGTTATCTTTATAGCCTCTGACTGATATAAATTTTTGCCACATTAATGATAGTGGATATAGACTATCAGCACAAATCTAAGAAGTGCATAGACATTGGCCCAAACATATTTCAAACAGAACTCTTAGAACTATCAGAGAAAGATCAATCCCATCTTGTTAGCACACTGTCCTTTCACCCAGTGCAGACTAACTAGTCAAATAACCCCGCTGGGTAAGAGGGTGATAATAATTGGACCAGGGCACATAGAAATAATTCAGTCCTCATATTACAGCTATAACTTCTGCCCTTTTTTATGCAATACTTTGATTTTATATTATTTATACATAATCAGCAAAACTTGTGGCAATTTGGGAACCAGAGGAATGTCTCTTCAGTATAGGCTGAGGAGCTAGAAGATGGAATTCTGAGGTGCAACAGCATCACATCTGGCAGGTGGATATAATTACAGCGTGACAAGTTTTCTTAGGCAATTCCTATTATAAAGTTGGACATAGGAAGTTATAATGGGGATAGTTGACCAGAAGTGTGAGCAGCCATAAGAATTTTAATATATTAGTCAATCTTTCAAGGCTTTGCAAACAGGAGTCAAAACCAAGTGCAGCCTTCAGGTGAGGTGGAGTTAGAGGGTGGAGGATAATTGGACCAGGACATACAGAGGTTATCGTCCCCCATACACTCTGGAGGGAAGGTGCCTGGCACAGGCACGATGGGCCAAATGGCCTCCTTCTGTGCTGTATGATTCTGATAGTTGGGCCTATGACGCTGTCCTGAGGAACTCCTGCAACAAAGTCCTGGGGTTGAAATATTGGCCTCCCACAAGTACAACCATCTTCCTTTGTGCCAGTTATGAATTTGTCCAGTGGAGAGTTTTCGCCCTGATACCCACTGACTTTAGTTTTACTAGGGCTCCTTGGTGCCAAAGTCGGTCGAATGCTGCCTTGATGTCAAGGGCAGAAACTCTCACCTCAGTATTCCCAATGCTTAACTGGAGGAATTTGCAGATCATCCAAGACTGGACTTGGGACAGCAAGAGGCAGTGGAGGGGTCAAGAAAGGTGGTGAAGTAGTAGAGCTGGCTGTCATCAGCATTCACGTGGAAGCTGACTCCATGTCTGTAGAATACATCGCCAAGGGGCAGCAGATGAGAAAATGAAGGGGGCAAAAGGTGGATCTTTGTAGGATTCCTAAGGGCACAATACAGGAGTGGGAAGAGAAGCCATTGCTACAGATGCTCCAGCTATGACCAGATAGGAAAGCGTGGAATCAAATGAGGGCAATCCCACCAAGCTGAACAATGGAGAGGCGTTGGAGGAGGATGGTGTGCTTGACCATGCCAAAAGCTATTGAGAGGTGAAAGAAGAAGAATCCATCAGTCACAGAGAATGCTGTTCGTGATTTTGGTTAGGGCTGTTTCGGTGCTTTGGGAAGATGAAAACCTGGGTGGAAGGATTCATACATGGAGTTGTCGGAAAGGTGAGCAAGGATCTGGGAAGCAACAATCCATCAGCTCCATGCACTTCTTGTTAGAGGTGAGGGTGGAGAGGATAAGGAGAGGGGTTTAAGGAGGTGGTTGATAGTGGGGAAAAAAAGGAACTGGAGTTATTTTTGCCCTCCAGGATAATCCTAAATTAGTGGGCAGTTTAGCTGGAAGAGAGCGAAGTCAAGTATATCTTGATGCAGTCCAACCAGATCTTGCAATGGATTGCTAAGCCAGTTGTGTGTCAGGTACACTCCTGCTTGAATCCCTTGAACTTGAGGGAGCAAAGACGGTGGGTGCACCGGGGCAATAATAGGGATTTGGAGGCCACATAGCTTTTACTGGGAACAAGGGTATTGAAGGTGGAAGTGAGGGAGTGGTTCAGCATATCAATAGTTGCAGAGATATCATGGCAAAAGGAGCACCAAAGATGAGGCAGTTGGGTATCTAAGTTGTAAATGACTTGGGGAAGGAGTTTTTTCTAGGAGTGGAAGCAGAAGAAAGTGAGACTGAAAGAGCGTGGGGGATGCAGGTGGTGTGGGATACAAAGAAGCGATTGTAGAGGGCCATGTTGGTGATTGAGGCCACTGGTGTAGAGGGGTCACAGGAGATGTCAAGGTGGGGGTGAATATGGGTAGAAAAGTTTATATGGAGGATTTACGTGGAGTTTGTGTTACTGGTTGTACTGATGTGTCATCCAATTAATCACACCAAAGCAATAATTTTCATGTTTTTAAGTGAAGATGCAGAGAACTTCCATAAAGTAGTCAGACATATACTATTAAAGCATTAAACCTCGAGTTGTTAAGAAATCCAGTTCATTTGCAATTTTAAACTATACCCACCCAGAAAATACACTCACCTGTGGGAAATCATTGATCTCGAGCTCTTCCTCATATCTTTTGAATGATTCTGTTTGTGCATTTTCTGGTTTCTCATCTTCCTGCTTCTCTGCTGGCACATAGTTGAGTTTGGCATTGATCTTTTCTGCCTTCTGCTCTGCAATTGTTTTTGCAGACACAGTCGGGGCTTGGAGAGTGCGACCCCTCATAATAGCATTTGTAGCTTGCTGCATTACATCCTGCATTTAAGGGAAAAAAATTAAATGTATTGATCAGCAACACAGAAAAAGTTTGCACATTATTAAAAATACTACAAGGTCATATGTAGAATGGCACAACATATTAGAACCCAAATGAAATGGCAGCACAAGTTCGTACCCATGATATTCCACATCCCAAGTTCTCGGCCTCAGCTGTGCCCCTGTGGGGAAACGTTAAGTAAAGCCACGCTCTTCCCCCATGGAATGAGAGGCAAACCCCAAGGAGGGTTACTCTGGGCCAGTCTTCCACACTGTTTAATACTATTTCAGAACAACACTGAAGACCTGGGAACTTGTCAGTCTTCTGACTATCTATGCTCTTAGCCAGAGATGGTGGCTAACTCATCAAGACTCAGAAAAGGAGACAGTACCTTAAAAAACAGACTCCCTGCTGCAAGTTGTCAAGATTTTTGGGGGGTAGGAGGGGTTGAAGAAAGGTAGAGGAGAGCACATATTTGTACAATTTAAGTAATGAGATGCCAGCATGAGAATGAAACACTTTCCTGCCCTTCTCTACACCATTCCTCATTTGAGGGGGCGAACAGGTAACTTGCAATCAGGGCTCTGTCAATGCTGTTTGGGGAGCCAATTGACAGAACATAGTATACCGCAGGCTCTAATTTTCTTGTAAGGATAGATCTGGCTTCCACTCAAGTGTCTTCCTCAGCTCTGAAAGGCAGTGGAAACTTACCATATGGGGAATCATTCCATCCATGCCACAGTTCGTTGAAGCATTAATTCACTGTGCAGCATACAGCTGAACCATTATCCACATTATATAATCCACTAAGGGAAGGATTAGCCAGAAATTCAAACCTAGCTGTAATCTTGGTCTGGTGCCTGCTCATCGCCTGCACTTTTAAAGAGCTTAATTCATTTGTCGAAATAGAGAACAAGCACATTTCAAAGATGGCAGTTTAGCAGCTAAGAAATAAAGTTTTAAACTAGGAACTATAATAGATAATTATAGTATCCTAATGGACTACTAAAGAGAGAGAGGCTGGCAGTTTCTGCCTAAGCTATTGGTCCCCATAACACTGACCCAATGCAATGCAAATTTTAAGGTGTCACCCTTGACTCTCGCCTGAGTCACAAAGTCATAGCTTCAAGCCTTACTTCAGAGGCTTGAGCACATTAATCTAAGCTGATACTTCAGTGCCGTACTGAGGGAGTGCTGCACTGTAATCTCAGTGCTGTGGTGCCGTCTTTCAGATGGATGTAAAAGATTCCATGGCACTATTCAAGGAAGAGCAGGGGAGTTCTCCAGTATCCTGGCCAATATTTATCCCTCAACCAATATTAGTAAAACAGATTATCTGACCATTAATCTCATTGCTGTTTGTAGAAGCTTGCTGTGTGCAAATGGGCTGCTGTATCATCGTAGGTACAGCACAGGAGGAGGCCATTCAGCCCATCATGCCTGCACTGGCTCTTTGGAAGAGCTATTCAATTAGTCCCATTTCCCATCTCTTCTGCCATAGTCCTGTAAATTTTTTGCCTTCAATTATTTATCTAATTCCCTTTTGAAAGTTACTATTGAATCTGCTTCCACCATCCTTTCAGGCAGTGCATTCCAGGTCATTATAACATGCTGCGTAAAGAAAATGTTTCATGTTGCCTCTGGCTCGTTTGCCGATCACCTTAAATCTGTGTATTCTGGTTACCAACCAGTCTGCCACTGGAAACAGTTTCTCCTTATTTACTCTTACCAAAACCGTTCATGATCTTGAACATCTCTATCAAATCTCCCCTTAACCTTCTCTGTTCTAAGGAGAACAACCCCAGTTTCTCCACACGACTGAAGTCCTTCATCCCCAGCATCATCCTAGTAAATTTCTTGTGCCCCCTCTCTAAGGCCTTGACATCCTTCCTAAAGTGTGGTGCCCAGAATTGAACTCGAAACTCCAGCTGAAGCCCAACCAGTGTTTTATAAAGGTTTAGCATAACTTCCTTGCTTTTGTACTCTTATGCCTCTATTAATAAAGCTCAGGATCCCATATGCTTTTAACAGCCTTCTCATCTTGTCCTGCCACCTTCAAAGATTTGTATATGTGCACCCCCAGGTCTCTCTGTTCCTGCACCCCATTTAAAATTGTACCATTTAGTTTATATCATCTGTCCTCTTCCTACCAAAATGCATCACTTCTCCCCATTAAATTTCACCTCCCACGTGTCTGCCCATTTTATTAGTTAGTCTATGTCCTCCTGAAGTCTGTTACTATCCTTCACATTGTTTACTACATTTCCAAGTTTTGTGTCATCTCCAAACTTTGAAATTATACCCTCTATACCCAAGTCCAGGTTGTTAATATATATCAAAAAGAGCAGTGGTCCTCATACTGACCCCTGGGAAACTCCACTGTATACTTCCCTCCAGTCTGAAAAACTCTGTCCAATTTTATATCCACACTGATACTGATGCTTTAGTCCCATGGGCATTAATTTTGCTAACAAGTCTATTATGTGGCACTTTATCAGATGCCTTTTGGAAGTCCAAATACACATTAACCGCACTACCCTCATCAAGCGTCTTCATTACTTCATCAAAGAAGTCAATCAAGTTAGTCAAACACGATTTTCCTTTAACAAATCTGTACTGACTTTCATTTATTGGCCCATACTTTCCCAAGTGCCAATTAATTTTGTCCTGGATTATTGTCTCAAAGTTTCCCACCACCGACGTTAGGTTGACTGGCCAGCAATTGCCAAGTTTATCCCTCTCCCCTTTTTTGTACAGGGGTGTAACATTTGCAATCCTCCAGTCCTCCGGCACCATCCCCATATCTAAGGAGGATTGGAAGATTGTGGCCAGAACCTCAAAAATTTTCACCCTTACTTCCCTCAGTGACCTAGGATGCATCCATAAGACCATAAGAGATAGGAGCGGGAGTAGGCCATTCGGCCCCTCAAGCCTGCTCCACCAGTCAATGAGATCATGGCTGATCTGATTTTTACCTCAACTCCACTTTCTCGCCCTTCCCCCATATCCTTTGACTCCTTTGCTGATCAAAAATTTGTCTAACTCAGCCGTGAATGATTTCAATGACTCAGCCTCCACAGCTTTTTGGGGTAAAGAATTCCAAAGATTCACAACCCTCTGGGAGAAAAAATTTCTCCTAATTTCTGTCTTAAATGGGCAATCCCTTATTCTGACACTATGCCCCCTAGTTTTAGATTCCCCCATGAGGGGTAACATCCTCTCAGCATCTACCCTATCGAGTCCCCTCAGAATCTTGTATGTTTCAATAAGATCGCCTCTCATTCTTCTAAACTCCAATGAGTATAGACCCAACCTGTTCAATCTTTCCTCATAAGACAACACTTCCATACCCGGAATCAACCTAGTGAACCTTCTCTGAACTGCCTCCAATGCAAATATGTCCTTCCTTAAATAAGGGCACCAGATCTGTACGCAGTGCTCCAGGTGTGGTCTCACCAGCACCCTGTACAGTTGTAGCATGACTTCCCTCCCTGCTTTTATACTCCATCCCCCTAGAAATAAAGGCCAATATTCTGTTTGCCTTCCGGATTACCTGCTGCACCTGTACGTTGACTTTTTGTGTTTCATGTACGAGCACACCCAGATCCCTCTGTACCGCAGCATTTTGTAGTATTTCTCCATTCAAATAATATTTTGCTTTTTTATTTTTCTTCCCAAAGTGGATGACTTCACATTTTCCCACATTATATCCCATCTGCCAAATTTTTGCCCATTCGCTTAACCTGTCAATATCTCTTTGCAGACACTTTGTATCCTCATCGCAATCTGGACCGGGTGACTTTTCTACTTTGAGTACTGCCAATCTTTTAAGTACCTCCTCTTTATTTTTATTCTATCTAATATCGCTACTATCTCCTCCTTTACTGCTGCAATGGCAGCATCCTCTTCTCTAGTGAAGACGGATGCAAAGTATTCATTTAGTACCTCAGCCATGCTCTCTGCTTCCATTAAATCTTTTTTGTCCCTAATTGGTCCCACCCTTCCTTTGACTGCCCTTTTACTATTTATATGTGTTTCGCTATATTGTATCAGTGGCCATTACATCAGTGGCCTCATTTCAAAAGTACTTCATTGGCTGTGGAGCACTCTAGGACATCCTGAGATCACAATAGGCGCTGTATACATGAAATCGATAAGGTGCCACATAAGAAACTGTTAGCTAAAATTAAAGCTCATTGAACTGAAGGCAAATTATTGACCTGGTTAGGAGATTGGTTAGGCAGTAGGAAACAAGAAAGTAGAGACAATGGGTAGGTACTCGAATTGGAAGGAAGTGACTAGTGGTGTCCCACAAGGATCTGTGCTGGGACCTCAACTATTCACTATATTTGTTAGTGACTTAGATAACACAATAGAGAGCCATATATCCAAGTTTGCCGATGACACAAAGATTGGTGGCATAGTAAGTAGTGTAAATGGGAGCATAAAATTACTAAAAGATATTGACAGATTAAGTGAACGGGCAAAACTGTGGCAGATGGATTTCAACACAGATAAGTGTGAGATCATGCATTTTGGACCAAAAAAGAATAGGTCAGAGTATTTTTTAAATGGTGAAAAGCTAGGAGCAGCGGAGGTCCAAAGAGATTTAGAGGTCCATGTACACAGATCACTAAAATGTAGTAGTCAAGTACAATAAATAATCAAAAAGGCTAATGGAATGTTAGCTTTTATAACTAGAGGGCTAGAATATAAAGGAGAGGAAGTTTTGCTACAGCTATACAAAGCCCTCTTTGGACCACATCTGGAGTACTGTGTACAGTTCTGGGCACTGCACCGTAGAAAAGATGTCCTGGCCTTGGAAGGAGTGCAGTGCTGATTCACCAGAATGTTACTAGGGCTCCAAGGATTAGGTTATGAGGAGAGATTACATAAACTAGGCTTGTATTCCCTGGAATATAGAAGGTTAAGGGTGATATGATTGAGGCGGTTAGGATTTTGAAAGGAATCGATATAGTAGATAGAGAAACATTTTCCCTTGGTGGAGGAGTCTAGGTCAAAGGGACAAAGTTAAAATCAGAGCCAGACATTTCAGGAGAGAAGTTAGGAAACACTTCTTCACGCAAAGGGTGGTGAGGTGTGGAACACTCTCCCACAAAAAGCAGTAGACGCCAGCTCAATTCATAATTTTAAATTTGAGATGGAAATCTTGAATTGAATTGAGATTTTTGCTAGCCAAAGCTATTAAGGGATATGAAGCCACGGCGGGTGAATGGAGTTAGGATACAGATCAACCACGATTTCATTGAATGATAGAACAGGCATGAGGGGCTGAATGGCCTACTCCTGTTCCTAAGTTCAATCTTTCTTTTATAAACCTCAACCTCAGAACAGCATCTAAAAATCCAGACTCGAACACAGCAATAGGCCCTATTGAGCCTTTATGATCTCATTCCTCTTGTCTTTTTTCATATTCCTTCATTTCCTTCCTTTATAAATGAGTATCCATCGGCCTTTTAAAACACCTCAATTAATTCTGCATATAAAGCCTTCCCTAAGTACATTCCACATTTTCACAGTCCTTTGTGTAAAGAATTCTTTCTGGATTCTCTTTTACTTCCTACTGAAGCCTATCAGATGGAATCAAATTAGTGCTAGATTCAAAAGGTAAATTTGGTCTTTCAGCTACTCTCATGAGCTTCAACCCCAAGACACTGAATAAACTGTCACCCCATGTCAAAAAGCAAGTTTTGTATCCATCCTTCTCAGTCTCTCCACTGCTTCCATAAGTTAGCTCAATACTTTACAGGTCAACACAAAAGCTGAAAAAAACATGAACCAGCACATTTCATGCAAAGCAGGCTTCATTTTGCATGTTTGCAGTGATATTGAACAGGAACCATGTTTAATGTAGTTTGTGTTTTACTGAAGCAGAAAGTTAGGTCTGTGCTCAAACATGATTAGGAGCAAGATTTGATCACATTCTATTCAGGGATACTGTGTGTTACGTAAACACTTCATTGCTAAGTCAAACTCAAGGGTGAATGAATCTGACTGTTTGCCTTGTTCTCCTGCAGCTCCAGAAGGTTCACTGCTCTCACAAGGGCCTACCCAGTATCACATTCTATTACAATGCAACAGTATAAAATTATCCCATTATTAAACTTCATGCTAAAATTTTTTAAACTGTACATAGGAAGAATTGTATTAGAACTATTAGGCTTTATTATAATACACATGTTCTGAATAACTGAGTTTATTTCATTCGGCCCTCCTGTGCGCACTTACTAACAGGTTACAAATACTGTTGTTGACATTCTTAATGGACTCTCTCATGCTGGTCAGATTACATTTGGCCATGCACACACCTCCTTATTATATCTACTTGTCATAAGGATCTGACTCCTTGGGTTGTGTAAGATTCTCAAAATTCACAGATCCCCCAAAAACTCAGAGAAAAACCCTAAAGAAATTCACCTTTACCCTGAGTATGGGAAAACTTTGGCCATTGACTATAATCCTAAAATGGAAGGATAGTTGAGAGGTCACCAGACAAAATCCACAACCCACACGTGGAAGGTGGGAGAATTACTGCTTCAGACATGTCTCTGTTTTAATGCAAAACGGACAGCAGGGGGTCGATAAGCACTCCCATTGAAAGAGATAACTGTTTCCAGACTGGTGGGGCCATGCTTTTGTTTTAATGCAAAACCTATCAACACCTAGGACGTTGGATACAAAAGGAAGCCTTATGTGACAAGCAATTTGCAATATGATTGGGACCATCAAAAGGCCATCAAAGAACTTTGTAAGAACTGTTTAAACAGACCATTGTAGAAGAGACAGCCACAAGGCGAAAACTCTCTCTCTCTCTCTCTGGCTTGCTGGCTCTGGTGGGCTGCTTGTGTGGGTTCTGCCTGTGTCTGGAAAGAAGAGCAGTTTGCAGTTTCCAGCAAACAACAAGGCGAGGGGAAGGCAGTTTGACAAGGAAGATCAGCAGCTCTAGAAGCAGGCCGACACACAAGAAGAAACCAGAGCAACAGTCCCAGTGACCGTCAGACACCTTGCGGCAACAAGGGCCTTACGAAACAACCAACCGATTACCACCAACCAACCGGGTAATATTGAGCCACCGCGACCAAAGAGAACCAACTCGGGAGAAAACCGAAGACCCGCAAAGTTACTACTCTACAATCTATTTCTGACTTACCTCTGGGTGAATTACTGTCAAGGTTTCGTTTGGTGAGCATTATCCCTGGTCCTTTAGAGTCCAACTTAGCTAGTACAGTGGGATTGGGAGGGGTGAGGTATCCTTCTACTGTAATTTCCCTCGCGTGTACTGTAGTGTTCCCCATTTTATTAGAGTGTTAAGATTGTTGTGTTGTATTTCCTCTCTTGAATAAAGGTCAAAGTTTCTTGCACCAAAACCAGTTGTCTGCTGCACTTTGTCACAACCCCCAAATAAGTCCAAGGTCTAGAACCCAGGGAGTGGGAGCGATTCGGACCGCTCAGAAGTCAGAGGTGAAGCTGACACACACCACCACCCCCTACAGTTGTGACAACGTGCTGGTAAGTACTGAATCAGCCCAGTAAAATGAATTGCTTATTTTTTTCCCCAATCCCAAAACCTCCCATAAAATTCATATATGTGTACTCAACAAGTATTACAAGTGTGTGGATATACACAGCAGTGATATTGGTAGTGCTCCAGGATTCAGATAAAATCAAAGCATCAAGGGCCTACAGCTAGTATTTATAGATGTTCTGCTAGCCTGTTAAAAGCAGACAGAATCAACCTGGGAAGCAAGATTTGCGTCAAAAGTACAATAGTGGTATTTATACACATCAAGATACATAATTTTTTTCTGCTGCATTATGTAAGCTCCTGGTATTAGACTAGTTGACAATCCTATTCCATCGTGATACCGCCACTCTGAAGTCCTGAGTCGGTCTTGGTAGAAACTGCTGTACACTTGGACTCTGGCACCATGTTTCTAACTGTACTGATGTGAATTGCTGTATTTTATCTTTGGTTGACCATCACCATGAGCATATGTGTTCTTGTCCATTTCCTCACTATCCATCACTGTCCCTCTCACCTTCTTACTGAGACGCTCCGTCCTAGGTTTCAAAACTGGCCACATGTGTTTTGAATGTGCTTCTCACTCTCACTCCACTTTCCATACTCTCTCATTTCGGTGGTCAAAACAAAACAATTGTTGAATACAACGTTGCACAACCACTTTACCTGATATCAAGTCTAGAATAAGCAACATTCTACATTCTAAATTGCAAATGCTGCATAGGGTTATCAGGATTTTGGTAAATTGTAATGGTGGGTGTCACCCAATGTTGTGCATCACTCCCCAGGGATTGTATGAATCTTTGGTGTGCACTTGGATACCAAGTGAATTCCAAATAGTCGGATATCAAGGATTCATAAGAAATGCACATTTCTCCTCATTAATCAGTGAGTGTAAAGATTTTTAAAATTAAGAAAACCCATCACTGGTGAACAGGGTCTCCCAGTGCACCATTGAATTTGTTCCTCTCTGCAGAACTTCCCCTGCCATAGAATCGGGAGAGCTGACAGGAGCAGAGGAAATGCAAGAATCAGGAGCTAGAGGAACACAAGAAATACAGTTGGTTTTTACAGTAAACCTCGTAATTAGTATTAAAGTCCTGGCTCTCTGACACTTTAATATTAATGAAGACGTTTACTGTAAAAGCAGACTATCGCATTTTTCCCATTCGCAATTCTCATGTCTCTGCTTCTCCTGCCGCTCTCCTCTTGGTTGTACCATTGGCTTTCCAGAATCCTGCTGCCTCTCCCACTCATGATCCCACTGTTCTTGCTCCCAGAACCCGGGGAACCTGAGTCCACCCCTTCTAGTGGTTGTGGACTAGCTGGGTATTGGTTGGCTGGCTCCTCCAGGCCTCTGTTTCCTGTTCTGCTGCTGAGTGGTGCAATCTCTCCTTTTCTGTCTCCTCTATCATCAGGTAATGTAAATTTATAGTTCAATGTGCCGTTCTACACTTAAAACATAAATGTGTAGATCATTTGGTAATATGATGCAGAATTCACATTCTCATGTTGCATAAATTGGGAATTAAGATACCTCTGAATTTCAGCAAGCTTGTAGAGAGAGCAGGATCTGAAATAGACACCGGAAACACAAAACTGCATCTGGCACCCAAAACAGTAAGTAGGAAAAGACCCCAATTAGAAATTGAAGGCCAAAAGGAGAGAAACTGCAGGAGTGCCCTAATATTCGCCCCTCAGGATAGTAAGTTGCACAGTGTAAAGCTGTACGAAAACTAGAAGTGAGCCGCATTTGAAGCATGTTGGGCTATCAGCTATTTTCACTGTATGGTATTAGGCCTGATACACCCTAAATACCTGATGATGACACCAGCATAAACATATGCAATACTTTTAAATTTTAACATGATTAATCATGGCATTGGTGATTTACTGAAAAAAAAGTAACTAAACAATGGATTACATAATCCCACATCATTTGGTGCCTTACTTTTCATTAAAGGACGGCTGTTGATTCTCTGACACAGAATTCTCTCAATACAAACGCTTCAGTAGTGATCAAATGTTTACTGCCTATTTTTCCTTACGCAAATAGCATAGAATAGGATAGAATAGGATAAGGAATGAATAGAAAACTGAGGAAAAAATGTACCCTGGAAGCAGACATTCCCATAAACAATGTGCAATGATAAGACTCTACCACAACACAAAAGAGAATATCTAATCATTCAACACAATACTGAACAAACATGTTGGGGTAGATTTTCATCTCCATGCCTAAGCGGTAATCTAGCGGGACAGATTGCGCACACTTTACAAGCCGCCTGATTTACATCCACTGAAATCAAAGGAATGAAAATCAGGTAGGTTTTATAGAAGTTGGGCGGTCTGCCCTGCCAGATTACCGCTCAGGCGGTGAAGACAAAAATCTATCCTACCCAACGCCATTGATACAAAATTATGCTATTTATATATTGCCAGTTTTCTGTTTCTATTCGTCTCCTGTAAATGTTGACTCCTACTAGAGTGTGGCTTCATGGGTAACCTCTGGTACCTCACCCATGCGCCCAGTCTTCACATGTGAATTGGCAAACTATTCAATTTTGGGATAGGTCAGGGCAGTGCCTGATAATGTCCTATTGTGCACTTTCTAGCTAGGATCACTGACTAATAATCGTAAGCAGGAACCAAGGCTGATTTTCTTCTGCCTAGCCTAGGAGTACTGAGGCTAAGTGCATTGCCATTCCAGCTGAGATCAGCTAACTCAGCACAAACTGGGAATCAAACCTGGGATCTTCTGATCCAAATGGCTCAGTTGCATGTAACTATTACCAACTCATCCATCAGTGGACAGTCTTGTTCTTTAATAATAAAAGTACCTAGCAGCAGCTGTGAGTACTTATGAAACTGTATGAGGTTCTGCCAACAATCACATACCCTAATTAATTAAAGATTCTGACCTTCTGGTTCACAGCTAGCAACCAAGTGAGATTAACTAAACCAACAGTAGAAATTCTTTCACATAACAAATCTTGTCCATTATGAGTTTCACTCACATTCTAATTCCAGTAACTATCCGACATTCCAGAAATATTAAGTTAGCTGCTAATCCACATAAAACAGCTAGGCCTATGAAGAACCGTTAAAGCCAATTTTACAATCTTTTGTTGTTGCATATTTTGGCTTTTTATGAAGTTCCAAGCTTCAATTTTATTACAAATGCAGTAAAATTTTACTAGGTGCTAGCTAATATTCCTTCTGAAAATCTACTCAGTTCTGAGGTTACCATAAGGTATATCTAGGGTGTAATTATAATATTTATGTGATGCTATTTCTAGGGATTGCAATATAAAGCTTTTCTTCACAAATATGTAATCTCCAAAATAACAAATACAGAACTGTCTTCAAAAGCTAGCTGCTAGTACATTTTGTTAAAGTGTCAGCATAGTGCTCTTTTTTTATTACAATAAGAAATCAAACTTGAAGGTAAAAGTAACTGAATAATATGAAAAGCACCCTCTTACCTGCATGATAATGCTTCTATAAATAGTAATTTACTAGAGAACCATTTGACTGGTTTGATCAAATAACCAATTTGCAAACATGTTGCATCACAGATCAAAAGGATGCAGAGAAAAGGTCACAGAAATTCCCACAAAATGCCACCATGGTGCCACCTAGGCCATTGCCATTCATCTCCTATCACTTACTAGTCCCCAACTCAAGGGCAACACTGGCATGAGAAAAAAAGTTACCAAACGTGAAGAAAACATGCTGTTTATATCTTCCAGCCTATATTTATGTAGTCATAAGTAGCAGACTCTAAGGTGTTACCCGAATACTAAGCAATTAAAAGGGCAGTCAACTACCTCCAGTTATTGACTACTCAAATGCTTGGATGTCTGACTATGTAGTTATACTTGACTAATTTATCCATATTTAATAAACTACACTGTCAAAAAGCAATCACAGGGGTTGATCATAAAATAGAATCATAAAATGGTTACAGCGCAGGAGACCATTCGGCCCGCCGAGCCTGTACCGGCTCACTGCAAGAGCAATCTAGCTAGTCCCACTCCCCCGCCCTTTGCCCGTAGCCCTTCAAATTTTTTCCCATCAAGTACTTATCCAATTCCCTTTGCCTCCACCACCCCCTCAGGCAGTGCATTCCAGATTATAACCACACTCTGCGCAAAAAAGCTTTTCCTCATGTCGCCTTTGGTTCTTTTGCCAATCACTGTAAATCTGCGTCCACTGGTTCTCCATCCTTCCGCCAATGGGAACGGTTTCTCTCTACCTACTCTGTCTAGACCCCTCATGATTTTGAGCACCTCTATCAAATCTCCTCTCAACCTTCTCTGCTCCAAGGAGAACAACCCCAGCTTCTCCAGTCTATCCACATAACTGAAATTCTTCATCCCTGGAACCTTTCTCGTAAATCTTTTCTGCATCCTCTCTTACGCCTTCACATCCTTCCTAAAGTGCGGTGTGCAGAACTGGAAACAATACTCCAGTTGTGGCCGAACGAGTGTTTTATAAAGGTTCATCATAACTTACTTGCTTTTGTACTCTATGCCTCTATTTATAAAGCCCAGGATCCCGTATGCTTTTCTAACTGTTTTCTCAACCTGCCCTGCCACCTTCAATGATTTGTGCACATATATCCCCAGGTCTCTCTGTTTCTGCAACCCCTTTAGAATTGTACCCTTTAGTTTATATTGACTCTCCTCGATCTTCCTACCAAAATGTATCACTTCGCACTTCTCTGCGTTAAGTTTCATCCGCCACGTGTCTGTCCCTTCCACCAGTCTCTCTGTGTCCTGTTGAAGTCTATCACTATCCTCCTCACTGTTTACTACCCTTCCAAGTCATTAATATATATCAAGAAAAGCAATGGTCCTACTACCCTGGGGAACACACCACTTCCTCCAGTCCGAAAAACAACCGTTCACCACTACTCTCTGTTTCCTATCACTTAGCCAATTTTGTATTCATGCTGCCACGGCCCCTTTTATGCCACGGGCTTCAACTTTGCTGACAAACCTATTATGTGGCACTTTATCAAATGTCTTTCAGAAGTCCATATATTCCACGTCAACCGCATTGCTTCATCTATCCTGTTACCTCAAGAAAAAACTCAATCAAGTTAGTTAAACATGATCGGTCTTTAACAAATCCGTGCTGGCTTTCCTTAATTAATCCACACTTGCCCAAGTGACTGTTAATTTTGTCCCTGATTATCGGTTCTAAAAGTTTCCCCTCCACAGAGGTTAAACTGACTGGCCTGTAGTTGCTGGGTTTATCCTTACACCCTTTTTTGAACAAGGGCGCAACATTTGCAATTCTCCAGTCCTCCGGCACCACCCCCGTATCCAAGGATGATTCCTATTCTCTCTGTAGGATTGCATCATGCGTTTGGAGGGGTTGGTCATGTGAAGACAGAACACCTCTTGAGCAGAATCTGTAGGACTAGATTTTGAGTGGTTTGACAGGAACATGTTCGATATGAATTGGGATTTCCTATCCTGAACACAATCCCATCAGTGCAATCCTTTTATCAACTGGTAAACCTAATTATAAGCATTTCTACCTTTGGGTAGTTTTCTTATCTACTACCATAATATTTTCCCCACTCCAACTCATTTTAAGTAAAATAACCATATTTATATTAAGTAAACTCACAAGATTATGCTGAATCACAGTAGTTTCAAAATAGTTAATATTCCACTGATTTACATTAGACATCTATTACCTGTGCTTCTGCACCAAGATTCTTCTGGGCATTGATCTTCAATGCCAGCCTCTTGGCAATCTCCAGTTTCTCTGCATTACCAGCAGATGGCACTGGAATATTAGCAGCTCCTGGCATTGCCATGTCTTTTACACGCTTCTTAGAATTGAACATGCTCTCAATCTGTTCATCAATCTGAAGAAAACAACCAAATGTTACAGCAAATTGCAGCACAACAAAATCATGAAATCAACAAGCAATTTAGATGTTTTAGCTACTATAAATGATCAGTAACGACAAAATTCAAACATGATACCAAGGTAGCTTAACAGTAGTGTGCATTACAGTAAAAAGCCTTTGCCACCAATTCAAAAACCCTATGTTTAGTTCACACTGTCTACAGTACTTACATCAACTGCAGTGTCCTCATCATCAGAATCCTGCAGACCCAGAGCAGCTTTCTGTAGCTTCTTTCTCTCATTTGCCAGAACTTGTTCAGTCTCATCAAACTTAAAGCCTTTTCCAGAGAAGCCGCTAGTCTTCTTAATAGTTTTTCCTTCCTTAACACAAAAAAAATAAACGGTTAACAAAAATCGATGTGGCTGCTGCTTATTACATAATTATGGAATTAGGTTAATTTCAAACAGCACTTCCATGTTGCAGAATATTAACATTCAAATGATTACGTTTTCATATCAAAGTGACAATCCATGAACCCAATCATGTGACTTGTCACAATTACTACTTACTGCCTTTTGCTGTTCTTTGAAGTCATTCCACAATTTTTCCAGCTCAGGTGGAACAGAATTTCCTGACAATTCTAAGGCCTTAATTATATCACCAGCATAACGGACTTGCTCCTCAGTAATAAATGTATATGCAAAACCCTACAAAAAAAATGAAGACGACTGACAAAACAGTTAAACTCAATTGTATTTAATCAAATGTAACAGTCAGCAATTCATCAATGATCTGAGATCATTTTTCTTTGCATACTTACTTTGTTACCAGCTCTTCCAGTACGTCCTACTCGATGCACATAATCTTCATAGTGATTGGGACAACTGTAGTTGATAACAAGAATCAGCTGCTTCACATCTAGCCCTCGTGCTGCTACCGATGTTGCCACAAGCAATCGACACACACCTGTCTTAAAATCATTGATTATACTGTCGCGATCATATTGATCAATACCTACAACAAAAGAATTTATATTGAAGTTTTCTTTTATCATTTTAATGAGTAGAACTTAGGAACGTGTTTACAAATTACAGGTCCTTAAACAGTGAAAAATGAAGAAACTCCCCATCTCCTCCACAAACTAACATGTTGATTAACGTGATTATGAATTTTTTGCAAACCAATCATAAGACAGATGTGATAGTCACTGAATAACATATTGCAGAACATATATCACTGGCTGCATTGTTCAAATACACAATACTTTAATAAAAAATCCTTTTCATATTAGGTGTAAAAGAATGGGTTGCATATTAAAGTCTGCAGCAGATGTGTTCCCTTCATCTGTGCACTAAATTCACCTTGTGCTAAGTAACTGCACCCAACAACCTTTTGCCATAATGAACTAAAGATACAAATTAACTAATTAAACAGCCCCACTGCTACACTAACATCAATTTTTCCCAATTTATTTAATAGTCTCATCCTTTGTGATATCACCGTGTATGCCAATTTCTGGCCCTTTCTCAATTTATTTCCAAGAGACATTCATTTCTGCTAATGACATAAAAAGTGCATGGATATTTATCCAATAGACCAGAGTTTATACATTATCCAGTTACTGAATAAATATTTTAATTCAACCAACCTTGAATGAGAATGTTCTATAACTGTTCTAATTACTGAAAGTTCATCTTCATTTTTAGGTGGATCAAGATAACACAATATCTATGATGCGCAATTTGAGCATTTTTCACCCTATCAATCTGTATGAGGAATTCCAAGAAAGTATATAGCATTGGCTGTATTCTGTACAAAATTACTTTGCTAAATCGACACTGCTTAATCTCAGAAAAATATTCTTTCCCTCCGTACTTCAGTCTACACTGCACATTATAATTTGTCATACCAAACCTTCTATAGATTATCTGAGCAACACTGCTAATTGGTGCAAAAACGTGACAATCTACTCATGTGCACTGGGAACTAGATTGAGACGATTCCAAACTCAATTCACTAAGGACACTTACCTGGCTGAGAGAATTAAGAGTCTTATGCCATCAATCTGGGCTAAGATAGTCTAGTGGTTATGGTACTGAACTAGCAAACACAGGTCACGAGATAAAATCCCACCATGGATTACATAGCACAGAAACAGGTCATTCGGCCCAACTGGTCTATGTTGGATTTTATCCTCCACACGCGCCTCCTCTCACTCTACTGCAGCTAACTCTATTAACATACCCTTCCCATTCCTTTCTCCCTCATGTACTTATCTAGCTTCCCCTTAAATGTGTTTATGCTATATGCCTCATCTACTCCATGTGGTAGCAAGTTCCACATTCTAACCACTCTCTGGGTAAAGAAGTTTCTCCTGAATTCCTTATTGGATTTTTTAGTGACTATCTTATACTTACGACCCCTAGTTTTGGACTTCCCCACAAGTGGAAACATCTTCTCTACGTCCACTCTATCAAACCCCTATAAGCACTGGCTGCATTCTGTACAAAATTACTCTGCTATATCGACACTGCTTAATCTCAGAAAAATATTCTCTTTCCCTCCCAACTTCAGTCTACACCGCAATTTATTTTAAATACCTCTTTTAAGTCACCCCTCAGCATTCTCTTTTCGAGAGATAAGAGCTCCAGCCTGTTCAGTCTTTCCTGATAGTTAGAAACTCTCAGTTCTGGTACCATTCTTTTAAATCTTCTTTGCACTTCCTCCACGGCCTCTATATCCTTTTTGTAATATGGAGACCAGAACTGTGCACAGTATTCTAAGTGTGGCCCAACTAAGGTTCTATGTAAGTTTTAACAGAAGTTCTCTGCTTTTCAATTCTATTCTTCTATAAATGAACCCCAGTGTTTTGTTTGCATTTTTAATGAAATCATGAAATTAAATTCAATAAATCTAATACAAGTTTCTACATAAAAAATTACTTTGAAAAGTGATCTCTGTGGAGCACAAAGTTTTCAGGTTTGGTGTAAATTAAAGAATTTAAGAGGTTATTGAGATTGCAAATTAATTTTCACACTGGGTGATCACCTGTTCAGTTTGGGCTTTTGGGTAAGATGTCGAGTAACAAGGCTATTTTAAAATTTAACATTTACAATCAAGTTTCAGAGTGGGGAGAAGTGCTAAAAAAGACACTTGTGTGGGCCTGGCCTCCTATCCATACATACAAAAGAACTTTGTTTTAATGGAACAAGATTGCGGTAGGTTTAATTTCTGTATCTTCAATTGGGATGAAAGGGAAAATTTAGGCTACTGAATTATCACATAATCCTAAGAATTTCAAAGCACCATATCTGCATATTTGCTGGTGTCTCTTGGTAGTTTCTTACTCATGTGTTGTATTTTTTCAATCGTTGGTTAGAAGCAACCAAGGAACAGACATTTGATGCAGAACTCCTTCCCCTTCAATTACTCATCCAATGATTGATATCCATAGGTTTCAATGCTCATTCATGATGCCACTGAAGAGGGATTTTACACAAAATGAATCATCACAGCCTCAAATCCGAACATTCAGTTTCAAAATAAAAAGCAAAAGGAATGAGGGAGGACGGAACATGGCCAATAAGTGATTTTTTTTCTAAACTCCCACTGTAACCCAATGCTACTGAGCCATCAGACCAGTTTCATTTACTGGTTCATGTAGTTACTTCATCTTAGCTAAGGGAAATAAAAACAGCCAGGATTCCCCACTTCTGATCGTTATCCAGTATCCCTGCTGGAATATACACGTGGGATCAGTGGGGTTGCCCCCCATATTCAAACTGCCTACAACATGTATTAGGGGTAAAATTCAACTTTGGTGGAGCACAAAACGGGTAGTAGTGGATCAACCGCCCATTATACGCCCTGCCAGATTTTCCTTTTCATTAACTTCAATTAACTTGTGCTACCGCCAAAACTGAACTTTACCCTCATTGTCTACATCTGAAAAGTGGCCTCTTGAATGAGGCTCAGTGAGTTACCCACTGGTGCTCATAGAGCCATACCCTTGTGTGTGTCACCACCTTCACAAGGGGAGAAAGGGAAGGAAATTGGGGGAAAAATGAACACTGGGGATTATGTGGTAATTGAATATATTTTAAACAGTACCTCCATGTAATGACATGCAGGGATAGGCAGCCCTCATCAGGTCCTTTAATAAACCATCAGCATGCTCTTGCTTGTCCACAAACACTATAACAGAGCCATTTTCTTGGTAATGACCCAAGAGTTCCAACAACTTCAAAAACTTGCTTTCCTCCTCTATGACAATCTGTGGCAAAAAAAATGTGGAATTATAATTTTGGTTGAACAATATTTTCATTATATATGTTCTTGAACTACAAATTGCAGTTATTGACAAGGTCGACCACACTAACCTCCTCTAACCCCTCTTCTCCATCGTCCAGTTCAGTGGGTTTGCCCTCAAGGATCGGCTCTTGGCCTCCTCGTCCTAACCTACATACTGGCCCTTAGCAACATCATCCGAAGACATGGGGTTAGATTCCCCACGTATGCTAATGACACCCAGCTCTACTTTTCCACCACCTGTCTCGACCACTCCACCTTCCGACACTGGGCTGTCAGATTGCTTGCCCAACATCTGGTCTTGGATGAGCCACAATTTACTTCAGTTATCCTTTGGGAAGAATGAAGCCATCATCTTCAGTCCCCGTCACAAACTCCGTACCCTTGCCGGCAATTCCACCTCCCACAACCTCTGTCTCAGGCTGAACCTGAGTTGAGCTGCCAAATCCATATCCTCTCCATCGCAAAGACTGTGTATTTCTACTTCCGTAACACTGTCCGACTCCACCTCATCTCAGCCCACCTGTCACCGAAACTCTTGACTATGCCTTTGTCAACTGCAGACTCAACTATTCCAATGCTGTACTGACCGGTCTCCCATCCTCCATAAACTCTGCTGTCAGTATCCTATTCCACACTAAGTCCCTCTCACCCATCATCCCTGCCTTTGCTGAACAACATTGGCTCCTGAAACACAAATACCTCAAATTTAAAATTCTTATGTCCCTTCAAGTCCTCACCCCTCCGTATCGCAGCAATATTCTCCATCTTTACACCCCCCCCCCCCCCCCATGAACACTGTTCCTGTCTTTGGCCTTTTGTGCATTCCCCCATCCCTTCACCCACCATTGACGGCTGCACCTTCAGCTGTCTAGGCCCTATGCTCGGGCATTTCCTCCCTAAATCCCTCCTTCTCTCCTTCTTTAAGACCCTCCTTAAAACCCACCTCTTCGACCAAGCTTTTGGTCGCCCCTCCTAGTATCTTCTTCTTTGGCCTGACGTCCATTTTTTCCCCCTTACGCCGCTGTGAAGCACTGTGGGACATTTTTCTACGTTAAAGGCACTTTATAAATGCAAGTTGTTATTGTTACACAGATTATATACTAATAATCAACTGCATGTTCAGTAAATTATGTTAACTAAATTTATAATATATTGATCAACTGCTAATTTATAGTTCAATCTGCACACAAGTCTACAAATATCTGTACATGGCGTGCACTCCCGTGCGCACATTGATCTTACTTCCTATATCAAGCTTTTACAATGGAAACCCCCCATGTCAACATGTCACAGTGGAAATATCTAAGTGAATATTTATACTGGAAAAAATGCTGTATCAATATTTTATTGTCACAGATGAACCAATCGAATCACTCAAAATGGTTTTTCAAAAAATTCCAGCCACTACTTTTTTTTCACAATAAGTTAAGCTTCCGATGCGTTTAAACAAAATAAAAAAAATACATATTTCACAAAATCATGATCAAATTTACCCAGTGAATTATCTTTAGTGTTGTTTAATGTCTTCCTTAAAGTTTAGTTCAAGACCTCAGCTTGTCTCAAAAACTTGGGCAGCCACTGTATACTTTTACTACAAAACAGTTTCACAGAGCATCCTGTATTGTAGAACGTGTGCATTCTGAGCACATGCTATTTGCAGAATTTTGCATTATTCAATCTGTGTATCAGCATGAATTGATGTAGAATGGTGCGTCTCCTCATCCTGTGAGGGTATGGAGAGTTCCTTTACTATTTTCAAAAGATAAAAATGGTAGACTGAATTCTGAGCATTATTTCAGGTGATGAAATTGAAATTTATTAACATTTTTTTAAAATCAATTGTTCAGACAGATAACACCTTAGAGTAGCTGTGATTTCTTTATTGATGGTTAGAAGAGATTTTTTTCAGTTTTTTCCCCCCCAAGTGATTTAAACCCAGCTGCAGATGTTTGAATTATGATCCTTCAGATTGGTTTCTGCTTCTGTCAATCACAGCAAGCCATTCCCCTTTTTATTTTGGTTGAAAATTCAATTTTAAAAAACTCTCCTGAACCATTTTCAGGCCTTAAGGGATTTTTTAAAATGTCAAAGCTGTGTAAATAATAAGCTTTCGAGCAATTATGAAGTAATTTTTGTGCCTTGTGGAAATTAATGCTTTTTACATAATGTATAAGTTCGCAAATTTAACCAGTGTACATTAAATGTCTTGAATCAGGATTGTAAAAACAGGAACCAGCTGACCACATGAACACTGGTGGGAGAAAGTTCCATTAGGATGCACAAGGGTCTGTTAGTTGAGTAGGTGAAGAGACTAACAGGCAGAAATACAGAGAGGTGGACTGTGGCACCTCAAGGTCCAATAGAGGTCAACTGCAGTTTGGGTCCCATTCTCCTGAGGCCCTCTCACCCACAAGGCTATTAGACCCTGTCCTCCAAATATTCTTAGATCTCAGCAACCACCCAATACTGCCAGACTTTGGCTCCCTAACCCCCTCCACAGTTCTACTGGGCCCCAAGACCTACCTTTCCAGGACTTTCGACCCCACTGCCAGATCCTGGGACCGACATACCCCCTCCCCCCAAACCAACAAACTCTGAGACCACATTCCCAGTGCTCTCTGATCCAAAAATTTTCCTCAATTCTCCCAGAACCAGAGTTCTCCCTCCCAACACTAGCAAATCCCAGGACCTGCATCAGTGTTCGCAGAACCCACTTCTGCAATGCTCCTGGAATACCACAACCCACCCTCAGATCTTTCTCTTAATCTTACCAGATCCTGAAACTCAATCCAGTATTGTCAGATACCAGGCCCCCATCCCAAATCCCAGGAACACCACCATTGCTGGTAAGTCCTGGAAAGGGAGTTTCTGAACATTTGGGGGGGGGGGGGGGGGGGGGGGAAGAAGTCTGGCAATAATTTCCTGTTCCTGTCAACACTACATGGCATAACAGCCTTGTACTATAAAACCTCCAACTGTTCACAAGCAATGCCATGGGAGATCTCCTAGCATGATATTAAAACTCTTGTGTATGGATCACAACTCCTGTCCACATAAGCTTATTTTCCAGGTCACAATTTTTAAGTCACATTTTACAATGGCAAAACACCATGTAAATAGCTTTACAATCGAAAGCCTCCCACTATTAGATGATGCTGTGTCGCGTCATGCAGGTCCACCTGTCATTTTGTTTTACACATGATTATCAGATGTTTTTTGCCTGTTTATCAGGTGATTGAATACGATTTTCAGGTTTCTCACCCATAAATGGGGCAACACAGAACTCCATTTGTGGGCCTCCCCGACCCACCTGATCCATTTAATCCATCTAATCTTGGGCCTTGACCTATCCATCCCCAGTTCTGTTTTTCTCAGTAGTTTGCGGCTGGTCTTGAGCCTAGCCCTCATTCCCACCTGGTTCTGGCCACCAGATTGCTGTTGCAGCGCTCCCCCCCTACCCCTATTCATGATGTGGAGATGCCGGCGATGGACTGGGGTTGACAAATGTAAAGAATCTTACAACACCAGGTTATAGTCCAACAATTTTATTTGAAAATCACAAGCTTTCGGAGATTATCTCCTTCGTCAGGTGAGTGAAGGAGATAATCTCCAAAAGCTTGTGATTTTCAAATAAAATTGTTGGACTATAACCTGGTGTTGTAAGATTCTTTACCCCTATTCATATCATTGCTAGTGGTCTGATATCACACAAAGTGTGTAATAGCACACAGGCTAAGTTTTTCCATCCCAGCCTATTACTTGACCTTTTGCAGCCATATTTCTCAACTCTGGGCTCAACCCCAGTTCAGCTCATTATCAAGTTTTTTATTTTTGTTGGAAGTGCTTACAGTGGTTTAGCTTCACTTGCGATGCACTGATGCAATGGTAGTAGTTTTTACTCATACTCATAATATGTATAATCACTTAGAAAGAGAAAGGTTTCACTTATGCCAAGGACAAAATTTAAAATCACCAATAATAAATGTAATGACAATAGTATCACCCATAAAAAATGAAAATTCCTTGTCCAGCATGGGTTGTGGGGCTCCAGCTTGCTACACAAAAACACTGAACTGTGGAAATAAATTGCTAGATTACAAGGAATATGTTGCACTGTTGTTAAGCACCTACCACATGTTGCTCGACATCAGAGCAAACGACACTTCTACTACCCACTTGCACTTCAAGAGGTTTTGTTAATATTCGTCGTGCCAGGGCCTCCATAGCTCTGGGAAATGTTGCAGAAAACATAACCGTTTGTCGGTCTGGTCGAATGTTTTCGACTATTCGCATTACCTATTAATACACAAATAGAAACTGTTCATCTTTACAGCTCTTTGTGATCTTCAGTAACAAACATCAGAAGTAGATCATGGTTTAGAAACAGGATCGTGCACGAATAGTCTAATGAGGCCGACGGCAGGACCATGGCAAATTAGTCTGCTGGCCTCATTAGGATAGTACTGGTAAGCTGCGGGTGCTATTCCCGGCCCCAGTGGCAGTTTGCCGTTCACAGGGGAGGTGGCCCTGGATGCCTACTGAGCAGCAATAACCAATATGGGGGGGTGGCACACTTCCAACGTGGAATGATCGCGTGCACATCGCTTGCCAAATTGGACCACTAGATTTTTTTGTGGCATCTTAATTGTCATTTTCATGGATGACGGAAACAGTAAGATGTTATATGGCCATGGGAAATTGTAATGCGCTGCTAGGTACAGATTGGCGCAAACTGGTAAAATAATATTTTTATACTGAGGAAGACTGCGACAAAATACAAGATGTTAATAAACTTGCAGAATGGGCATGTGAGTAACAAATGAATTTCAAAATAGCCAAGTGTGATGTGCTGCATTTTGGTAGGAGGAACAGGAAGGCCACATACTCCTTGGAAAGTAAGTCTAAATGAGGTAGAGGAGCAAAGGGATCTAGGGGTAGAGATTCACAAATCATTAAAAGTAACAACACAGGTTAACAAGGCCATAAAAATGCAAAGAAAGCACCCGGGGTTCATTTCTAGAGGAACAGAATTGAAAAGCAAAAAAGTTATGTTAAACTTGTATAGAACCTTGGTTAGACCACACTTGGAGTACTGTGCACAGTTCTGGTCACCATATTGTAAAAACAATATAGAGGCACTGGAGAAGGTGCAAAAAGATTTACAAGGATGATACCGGAACTGAGGTTATAACTATCAGGAAATACTGAACAGGCTAGTGCTCGTTTCTCTAGAAAATCTCTTGGTTAGGTGACCTAATAGAGGTCTTTAAAATTATGAATGGGTTTAATAGATGTAGAGAGGATGTTCCACTTGTGGGGGAGTCCAAAATTAGAGGTCATAAATATAAGATAGTCACTAATAAATTCAATAAGGAATTCAGGAGAAATTTCTTTACCCAGAGAGTGGTTAGAATGTGAAACACATGATCACACGGAGTAGTTGAGGCGATTAACATAGATGCATTTAAGAGGAAGCTAGATAAGTACATGAGGAAGAAAAGAATAGAAGGATATGCTGATAGAGTTAGATGAAGTGGCAGCAGGAGAGGAGGCTAGTGTGGAGTACAAACACCGCCGTAGACCAATTGGGCCGAATGGCCTGTTCCTGTGCTGTAAATTCTATGTAAAGTCATGAATGAAAACACTAAATACTTTGAAGAACGGCAGCAGGAACTAAAATGCTTAAAAATAATTATATTTACATGCCAGGTATGAGGAATTGAGTTCACACCCATGATTCCCCACACAGATTCATCGATTCCCGAGACAAGGAGTTACTAATCTCACCTCACTGTTATAGGAAAGGGACGAGTAGGGTCCCGGTCCTTTCAACAACCAAGAGGGAGGGGGAAATTAGATGGCAACGTACCCTCCCCTGATCACTCACACACAGCTAGCAGCCAGTGGAGGCATGGTGACCGTGAGAGCAATGCTGTATTACTTACAAAAAATGTTACCAGTCCTGTATGTTTTGGGAATTACATCCAAGGAATCTAAAGGGGGCTTGATTTTCAGAAATGCAATATTACTGAAAAATACCCAACAATGCCAACACACAAATATATGTTCCTGCAAATACTGTGAGCCAAATGTACAACTCCATCACAATGCACAAACCAAAGTAAAATTCTGGGGAAAAAAAATTAATTTGAATCTGTTTAGAGGAGAAAAAAGGGCACTGCACAACTATAATTAACCCGGAGATTTGCACTGATCCTTCATGCACTCTGAAGCTAAATTTTAGTGATTGTCTTAATCACAGATGTAATGCACTACTGCATTGATGAATGACTGGGGCAGGCGACATGGCACAAATGTAATATGCCATGAATTTCTACATTTACACATGTAGAATGACTTGCAATGAAAATGCTCGTTTATGAGCAGATCAGATTGATAAATTTATTTACCAGAACAAATCACTGGTCACGTAAACGGTGAACTATTCTGTATGCTATATAAACATTTATCAAATCACACAGTCAAAAGAAAATGTGAATTGATTCATTAAGTGAGCCAATCGACCTCTCAGCATGCCCGCTTGTAGAATTATTTCAGTGCACTGTATTATCATTTTCTGTGAATTTTGTTCATTGCAGTAGAACTTTGGAATTAATACATGATCAGTTATCCACACAAATATCCAGATAAGAGACATTTAACTGCTCAATAGTCAAAACTATCAAACAATATTTTCAAAGAAAATGCTTACCTGAGGCTCAAAACCCATATCAAACATTCTATCTGCTTCGTCAAGTACAACATAGGTAACTCTGCGAAGATTTGTCACACGACCTAGGAATAGCAAGAATGTAATTTTAGTGAGTGCTCTGCGTAGAACATTCAGCAATCCTTAAATCATTTAAACTGATTTTATATACTAAAACTAAAAAAAACAAATCTTTCCCAAATTAAGCACCAACTTGGTCCATATTTTCATGACTATAATTCTGCTTTATACTTTGTCTTGTCGTCATACAGGTATTACATTTTTACGTACAGGTTATACATTGGGTACAATACTGTGTCAAAACAGTTGCCCATGTTTTCTAACTCGTCCCTTGCGTACCATCAGGGCAAGCAGAACCTGCAAAATTCACAAAACAGCCCTCTCCAAAACAAACACCCATCACACAATTTTAGACTGAGGTAAAGCATGGAGCCACATCAGCCATTATCTGACAAGTCTCAGCATTCACCTAGAAAAAGAACATATTAGAGATTACGCCGCATGTGTGGAAGACAGGGTCCTTGCTACTAGCCTTTAACGGCTATTAGTAGGTGTATTTTATATTAAGTAACTGCATACTTCCTCTAGAGGCTTAACCAGTGAAGCAGTGAGGAATTACTGTATGCTGGAATTTACTTATCTTTCTAAGTATCTGAATAAAAGAACATTAAACCTACATACTTGAAAACGTTCCAACAGTACAGCTTATATTCTGAAATGAATATGACACATTCACAAGGAGCCACAAGTTTAGTAACTGGATACTGCACAACTTTATTATGGACCTACCTCTGATGGGTTAAGTCTTGCATGCCCAAATGAAATATCTTGAGGAAACTTTCTCCATATGGGTCAAATAATGTTGACAGTTTAGTAAAGTGATATTCAATATCATACAGTATTTGTCCAATATTAAACTGTATACTTTCTCATGCATTCAAATCAGCAATCATGTCTGATGTAAAACACATTAGATGGTACAATGAAGGCATAATGAACAACCTTTAAATCTACACATACCCGCAGTAATATTTGTTTTGGTATCAAAGTGTGATTTAATTGATTTTTGTTTTAAAGCACAATCATTTCATAAGTAGTTCCTATATCATAGAAAAGCTTTAATCTTGATAGATTTGTGCAGTCTTACTACAGCAAGATGGAGATGGAAATGGAAATGGATTGGAGGACAATTATTGACCACTTACTGAAAGTTTCTTGCCAATACAAAACTATCAATAAAGCTAATTAAATTCTAGAATGTACCTTAAGGGTATTTGACTTTGTCAAAAGTTATTTTAACTTTGTATAGGTCACTGGTGAGGCCAAATATGAAATAGTCCTTCATTTTGGGCACTCTTATCTTCAATGCATTAGAAAGGGCTCAGAGAAAAGTGACAAGGATGATTGTGGCCCTTCGTATTCCAAGGCGAAACAGAAGACTCAATGATCTTGCTTTTGTTATGGAAAGGAAGATTGAGGAGAATATGTTCCAGCTCCTTAAAATACTGAGAGACATAGATGGAGATACTAGCAGGCCATTTGAGTTGATCAGCGAGAGCAGAATCAGATGACATTACTTTAATAAAAGTTTTTATCTGCAAGGTTATAAGATTGCTTTGCTTTTTTGATTAGTCAGTGGGTCTTTACAACTCTATGTGCCATTCCTCATTTGGGAATCACAAGTACAGATGAGGAAGTCTGTTCACCCATATCTTAAATGGCTTAAACATGGGCAAAAATGGCAGCTCAACGTTCCTGGTTACAGGGTTTTCAGCCGAGATGGAGACGGGGATAAAAAAGAGGGGGGGGGGGGGGGGAGGCGGCAATATTGGTTAAATAAACAATTACGGCTGTGAGGAGGGATTATATGTTAGAAGGATCATCAAATGAGGCCATATGGGTTGAGCTCAAGAACAAAAAAGGGACAGACACACTGCTGGGAGTGTACTATAGACCCCCAAACAGTCAGAGGGAGATAGAAGAGCAAATATATAGACAAATTTCTGAGAAGTGCATAACAGTAGGGCAGGAGTAGGGGATTTCAACTACCCTAATATTAACTGGGGATACAATCAGCACAAAAGGTATAAAGGGCACAGAATTCTTAAATTACATTCAGGAGAACTTTTTTAGCCAGTACGTAGCAAGCCCAACAAGGGGGCAGTTCTGGATTTAGTTTTAGGGAATGAAGCTGGGCAGGTGGAAAGAATATCAATGGGAGAGCATTTTGGTGGTAGTGATCATAATTCAGATAGATTTAGCAGAGTTATGGAAAGGGACAAAGATAGAGCAGGAGTGAAAGTTCTAAATTGGGGAAATTTTACTAAGCTGATAAGTGATTTAGCAAAAGTGGACTGGAAACAGCTACTTGAAGGTAAATCAGTGTCAGAAGCAGTGGGAGGCATTCAAGGGGGAGAATCAAGGGGTTCAGAGTAAATATGTTCTCACAAAGAAAAAGGGTGGGACGGCCAAATCTAGAGCCTCCTGGATGACAAGGAGCATACACGGTAAGATGAGGCAAAAAAGGAAAGTTTGTCAGACACCGAGAGCTCAATACTGCAGAAAGCCTAGAGTATAGAAAGTGCAGGGGTGAAATTAAAAAGGAAATTAGGAAGGCAAAGAGAGTGCACGAAAAAATACCGGCAAGTAAAATTAAGGAAAACCCCAAAATGTTTAATAAATACATTAGAGCAAGAGGATTATTAAGGAAAGAGTTGGGCCTATTAGAGACCAAAAAGGTAACCTGTGTGTGGAGGCGGAAGATGTGGGTATTGTTCTTAATGAACACTTTGCAAAAGTATCTTCACAATAGAAGGGCACGACGCAGAGATTGTAGTTAAGGAGGAGGAGTGTGAAATATTGGATGGGATAAACATAGCAAGAGAGGAAGTATTAAGGGGGTTATAGCATCTTTGAAAGTAGATAAAGTGCCAGGCCCAGATGAAATGTATCCCAGGCTGCTAAGAGAAGCAAGGGAGGAAATAGCAGAGGCTCTGACCATCATTTTCCAATCTTCCCTGGCGACAGGCGTGGTGCCGGAGGATTGGAGGACTGCTAACGTTATACCGTTGTTTAAAAAGGGAGAAAGGGATAGACCGAGTAATGACAGGCCAGTCAGTCTAACCTCTGTGGTGGGCAAATTATTGGAATCAATTCTGAGGGACAGCATAAATTGTCATTTAGAAAGGCACGGGTTAATCAAGGATAGTAAGCATGGATTTGTTAAGGGAATGTCATGTCTGACTAACCTGATTGAATTTTTTGAGCAGGTAACAAGGAGGGTTGATGAGGGTAACGTGCTTGATGTAGTGTACTTGGATTTTAGCAAGGCTTTTGACAAGGTCCCACATGGCAGACTGGTCAAAAAAGCAAAAGCCCATGGAATCCAAGGGAAAGTGGTAAGTTGGATCCAAAACTGGCTCAGTGGCAGGAAGCAAAGGGTAACGGTTGACGGGTGTTTTTGCGCCTGGAAGGCTGTTTCCAGTCAAGTCCCGCAAGGCTCAGTACTAGGTCCCTTGCTTTTTGTGATATATATTAATGATTTGGACTTGAATGTGGGGGCTTGATCAAGAAGTTTGCAGATGATACAAAAATTGGTCATGTGGTTGATAGGAGGAACGCTGTAGACTGCAGAAAGATATCAATGGACTGGTCAGGTGGACAGAAAAGTGGCAAATGGAATTCAATCCAGAGAAGGGTGAGGTAATGTATTTGGGGAAGGCAAATAAGGCAAGGGAGTATACAATAAATGGGAGGATACTGAGAGGTGTAGAGGAACAAAGGGACCTTGGAGTGCATGTCCACAGGTCCCTGGAAGGTAGGAGGACAGGTTAAAAAGGCATAAAAGATACTTTCCTTTATTAGCCGAGGCATAGAATATAAGAGTAGGGATGTTATGCTAGAACTGTATAAAACACTGGTCAGGTCATAGCTTGAATACTGCGTACAGTTCTGGTCACCACATTACAGGAAAGATGTAACTGCACTAGAGAGGGTACAGAGGAGATTTACGAGGATGTTGTCAGGGCTGGAGAATTTTAGCGATAAGAAAAGATTGGATAGGCTGGGGTTGTTTTCTTAGGAACAAAGGAGGCTGAGGGGAGATTTAATTGAGGTATATAAAATTATGACAGGACTAGATAGAGTGGATAGGGAGGACCTATTTCCCTTAGCAGAGAGGTCAGTGACCAGGGGGCATAGATTTAAAGGATTAGACAGGAGCCCAGGAGAACTTTTTTGACCCAGAGGGTGGTGGGGGCCTGGAACTCACTGCCTGAAAGGGTGGCAAATGCAGAAGCCCTCAACTCATTTAAAAAGTACTTGGATATGTACTTGAAGTGCCATAACCTACAGGGCTATGGACCAAGTACTGGAAAATGGGATTAGGTCGTCTTCTGCTGGCATGGACATGATGGGCCGAATGGCCTCCTCCTGTGCCATAACTTTCTATAATTCTATATCAGCTCATTGATCTAGAAAAACCTACAGTTCCACCCAGAACATTCAACTGTCCAAGGTTTTGCCTCCATCGCTCTACCCAAAGTTAGTGCAAATTGTTATCACTGTTTGCACGAAGAACCTCCTAACAATGGTCTTAAAATTTGCTATAATCTGACTGGCCTATAAATCTCAAATTTGATTTCTCCCATCTGATTGGTTAGCAGGCACCAGATTCCAGAAAACACAGAAGACAGCCATGATAATTCTAAGTGAACAGAGAAAACTAAAAATTGAAATTGCTAACTGAAAGCTCAAGTTAAATTAACCATAAATATTTAAAAGTTCAAACTCTAACTGAAAGTTTAACCAACAAGCAGTGACAGAACAGCACAATAAATCTAGGCCATCTGTATTTATAAGCAGCGTGTTATTTTTTTCCCATTAATGGTGAGTGGATTAGTAAGAATTAGGTGTCAGCTATTGAGGTCCGTACGATTCCAAAATACATTTTTGTGACCAATGTCACAACCAGTAGGCCACAATTTTCTCAGCAAGCTCCGACAGTGAGAAAACTTGCCTGCCAACACAACACAAAATCGCAGATGCGTTACACAAAATTTTCCAACATGCGCTGGAGGCGGACAAGGTCCCTTGCTATTAGTGCATATTTGGAAAATTTAAGTTGTAGTGTTTAAAATCAACAAGCCTCAAGTGAGACTTGAAATAATAAAAATATTGGCTGGGGAGAGACCACGATCAGGAAGATAGTTCTTCCAGGTTGAGGCTGTTCCATTGCACTTCAGGTGTGCCGATCAGTGAGACGACCCCACATGCACGATACTCAACAGCATCATTTGTCGTCGCGGGGGATTGGGCTTGCTGTTCGACTGGAAATTCAATGAATGGTAGCGGGATAAGTGGGACAGGTTCTCAACAAAACGCGCTAAGCTGCATATAATCTATAATCTTCAAAACTTCTCTCGATTCAGGAATCGTTCCTTTAGATTGGAAAATTGCACATCTCACTCCGCTTTTTAAGAAAGGTGAGAGGGGGAAACCAGGGAATTATAGACCAGTTAGCCTAACATCTGTTGTCAGGAAATTACTAGAGTCTATAATTAAGGATAGAGTGACTGAACACCTAGAAAATTTTCAGCTGATCAGAGACAGCCAGCATGGATTTGTAAAGGTTACGTCATGCCTGACAAACATGACTGAATTTTTTGAAGAGGTGACTAGTGGACAGGGGAATGTCAATGGATGTTGTTTATATGGACTTCCAGAAGACATTCGATAAAGTCCCTCACAAGAGACTGTTAGCTAAAGTTGAAGCTCATGGAATTGAGGGCAAATTATTGACCCGGTTAGGAAATTGGCTGAGTGGCAGGAGACAGAGAGTAGGGATAATGGGCAGGTATTCAAGTTGGCAGGATGTGACTAGTGGTGTCCCACAGGGATCTGTGTTTGAGCCTCAACCATTCACTATATTTATTAATGACTTAGATGACGGGATAGAGAGCCACATATCCAAGTTTGCCGATGACACAAAGATAGGCAGCATTGTAAGCAGTGTAGATGGAAGCATAAAATAATAGAGATATTAATAGATTAAGTGAATGGGCAGAACTGTGACAAATGGATTTCAATGTAGGCAAGTGTGAGGTCATCCACTTTAGATGTAAAAAGTATAGATCAGAATGGTGAAAATCTCGAAACAGTGGACGTCCAAAGAGACATAGATCATTAAAATATCATGGACAGGTACAGAAAATAATCAAAAAGGCTAATGGAATGCTGGCATTTATATCTAGAGGACTAGAATATAAGGGGGTAGAAGTCATGCTACAGCTATACAAAGCCCTGGTTAGACCACACCTGGAGTACAATGTTCAGTTCTGTGCACCGCACCTTAGGCAAGATATATTCGCCTTGGAAGGAGTGCAGCGTATATTTACTAGAGCAATACCTGGACTTCAAGGGCTACATTACGAGAAGAGATTACACAAACTAGGGTTGTATTCCCTGGAATTTAGAAGATTAAGGGATGATTTGATCGAAGTTTTCAAGCTATTAAGGGGAACTGATAGGGTAGATAGAGAGAAACTATTTCCGCTGGTTGAGGAGTCATGGGGATATAGCCTAAAAATTAGGAGTGAAATTCGGAAACACTTCTACTCACAAAGGGTGGTAGAAGTTTGGAACTCTCTTCCACAAACGGCATTTGATGCTAGCTGAATTGTTAATTTTAAATCTGAGACTGATAGATTTTTGTTAACCAAAAAGGTATTACGGGATATGGGGCTACAGCAGGTATAAGGAGTTAGGTCACAAATCAGCCATGATCTCATTGAATGGCGGAACAAGCTTGAGGGGCTAAATGGCCTACTCCTGTTCCTATATACATCTGGTTGGGAATAGGGCTGAAGGTTATAGGGATGGATCACAACAGTTCCAGCCTGCTAAGCCTGGGGGAAGACGCAGATTGTTAACTGTGTATGGCTGCTCACTAGGACTGAATAGTGGAGATGCAGGAATGCAGGATATACTGGAGTTTGGTAGATTATTTTTAGGGATCAAAGAATGGTTAATTAAAGCTTTCAACTCAGGAGATTCAATTGGCGGACAGTTCATGATAGGGTAGGGTGATACATGAAAGGAGCAGCTCGATGGACTGAGTGACCCTTTCTTGTTCTAAACTTTCTTATTAAATTAATTGATTCTGTGCGGTCCTGTCATTTTAAAATTTATTTTGCTACTAAATTTAGCTCACAGATAGTGAATTAATGTTGCCAAAGACAAACACTGAACCTATTCAGGATCTGAAATGAAAATTTATCAATAAGTGACGAGTTCACTTGCTGTGCAGAAAAACGTAAGATAATTTTTATTTTTAAAATTGACTCGTTAGAATGTTTTGTCTTAGAAATTTGTTTGCTGTTCAATTTGTAGAATTATAGCATATTGCTTATTTTTTTTAAGATACAAAAGTGCACCAATGTTAAGAGAAGCTGCCTATATTGAGAGAAGTGCTCACTCCCATATGTCCCATTATGTTGCATTTGAAACAGGACCTACCACTCAACAACAATCACCAGCAGTAAGAGTCCAGGAACCCAGGAAACCATTGTTTGAATAAAGCTGATGCAAAGAATTTCTGACGATGTCAAGGTAGGGAGAGGGAGTCATAAAATGTGTACCTTAGTTAGCATCAAATTCTATATACACATCAAACTGAGCATCACCTAGTAGGTGTGCTTTGTGAGGAATTCATTCCACATTGCATCAGTGGAGCTAGTCACTCGTGACCATCTCCTAGACTTCCTTCACTTCACTCCTAGGAGTCGTTCACTGCTTAAAAAATGGAAACTGTGGGAAACATATCGAGGTTGAGTACTTTCTCCTTTTAAAGTGCTTCCCCTTACATTCTGCTTTAAGTGGCTTCCATATATACTTAACATTAGATAAATGATAAAGTGTAAAGTATAGCAAGTGCTCAACTGTTTATAACTCCCCTTACTTACCATTATTGGCTGCAAGCATGTCTATCATACGGCCTGGTGTACAAACTATAATTTCTGCTCCTCGCTTTAGTTCTGCAATCTGGATTAAGAAATAAAATGTTTTTTAAAAATACATCATGATAAACAAATCATCTTAAGTTATTCATTAAGAATTAGGACTCAATCAATCATGTTGATTTCCTTTGGGAGAGGCCTCTAAAAATTTACTACTGTTAGAACACAGATGAAGTTAATAAGAGAATTCCCATGAGAGATTTAAAACTTCATGGAGCCATATTTGTAATAATTATATAAACGGACGTATTTTGTACTAAATTGTTAGGTAATCAAAAACTGTATAAATGTATCTGATTGTCTGTTTGAGCTAAACCTAGAATTTGAGAGGACGTAACATCTCAGAGCTAATTCAACCTCAATGCATATATTAAAATGCCAGCAAAGCATTTATGGTATAGTGGTAATGACAGCTGTTTATAAAAATGATCCCTCTGCCAAATAATACACTGGATTACATATTCAGACTCATTATAAAAACACCTCCTCATTGCTATCTAACTCTACTGGTGTTTTTTGGGAAGTCATAAAGGTGACTTTTCACCAAATTCATAACTAAACTGGGCACTGCTGACTAATCACAAGCATTAAGATGGAAATTTGGTTTAATCCACAGTCTTCTTGTCCTCCTTTATAGTTGAAATCTAACCATGTATAGATGGGGCAGTCATCTCACTGCTCAACTTGTTTCTTGCAGTTAAGTAGGGGAGAATGGGGAAAGAGAAGAAATCAAAGAGAAACTCCAGAGTAAGTGAGTCCTCGGGTTCAAGAGAACAATCTAGAGCAGAGATTGCTATTTTATCCAAGTACTCGGTAAGAAAAATATGTATTCATGAGTATGATTAAGACAAAAGAATGAAACTTCTGATGGAATTAATGATTTAATATTCATTATAATTAGCACTGTGATTGTTGCCTTTAAATATGTATAGGTAATTCACACTAAATGTAATACTAATCTATGCAAGTAAACTGGAGAATACAACTAATCATGAATTTAAAGAAACACTATGGGCCCGATATTAGGAGGGCGGCGGGTTCGCAGCGGTGGGGGGGGTCGACTGGGCGCGTGGGTAACGTGCCCCGTGAAATCAGTGTGCTCCGCACTGAATCGTAGGCTAATTGGAGCCACTTACCTGTGCTTCCGGGTTTCGCACTGGAAAGCTGCGCAGTGGGCGGACTGCATAGTCTGTCAGCTGGAGGAGCCCTGTTTAAAGGGGCAGTTCACCAATGCTCCTCCTGCAGCAAACAACCAATTTTGAACCATGGAGCAGGCCAGAGGAAAGGCTGCCCCAAGATTTTCCGACTCCTCACTCCAGGTTCTGCTCGATGGGAGGAAGTGCCCTCCCTCCACCACGAAGAAGGCCTGGCTGGAGGTGGCCGAGGAGGTCACCAGCAGCGGCAATGTGCCACGAACCTGGGTGCAGTGCAGGAAGAGATTTAATGACCTAACCAGGTCAGCCAAAGTGAGTATACTTACGCATTCTCCCACACTCCGTCTTCCACATCACCTCCACCACCACACAACCCCTTCTGTACTGCCAGAACGCTCTCGCATCTCTCCTCACATCCACTCAACTATCATCCTCAACTTGCCTGCACGTACTCACCGCCCCTGTCCCCATTCCAACACTACCATGCAACCCAATCCTCATACAATCTCATGGTTATGTTGCACACATGCCCTCCCATGCATCTCCCTCACGCTCAACCCCACCCACACCAATGCATGCAGCGGGTCACTGTGCAACCATCACTCAATCACGCCTCTATGTTTTGCTTTGATAGGAGAAGAGATGCCAGAACGCCCGGGAGAGGGCAAGGACCGGAGGGGGCCCGGCACACCAGATGGTCCTAACAGACGTGGAGCAGCAGGCATTGGAGATCAGCTGCACGCTGGAGTGCCTGTCCATGGCAGATGCCGAGGCTGGAATTGCACAAGCGGCTGGTGACAGAAAGCTAACACTCAGCGCTCATGATAGCGAATGATCTTAGCATCACTTGGCATCTGCAGCACCTCAACATCTGTCCACATGCCTAATATTGCTTTCTGTTCTCTTGTAGGCCCATCCGCGAGCGCCGTGACCGTGGAGGGCGATTCCTCAGAAGACCTGCCGGCCTCTGAGGGTCCATCGTCACATCTCAGCCATGCATCCACCAGCGCAGATACACACACCGCGGTGAGTCCCCATCCTCACTTAGTTGGGCTTGCACACGGTGAGTCACCACGCACATGTGAGCACGAGCAGAACCTGGTGGCAGGGGCAGCCGTGGAGAGTTCGCCTCGGTGGGAGCACTCTTCTCCAGGCTCTGCTCAGCTGGACCCAGATGCTGAGCCCTGGGGGCAGCCGTGAAAAGAAGAGTCATCGAGGGCAGCAGCACATTGCCGAGATGCTGGAACAGGTGCCACGCGCACTCTCCACAATCGTGCAGAGGATGGAGGAGTCCAACTGTGTGGAATACTGTCACAGGGACGTGAAGGCATCTCTGAGATAGTGTCGTGGGTAGGTGCGGGAATGTCTGCGATGGAGGAAAGGCTAGCCTCCATCGAGCATCAAGCATGGCTCAACAATGAGTCCATTCAGGCCCTGACAACGGCCGTTCGGATTCAGGGTGAGCAACATTCTGCTGCCTTAAACAGGCTGACAGATCCTTACCGGAAGGCTGTCCAAGGCTTCACACAAGCCCTCCAAACTGTCGTCCAGCAGGGTGGAAGGAGTGATGTGGGCCTGGGCCAGGAGAGGGATGATGTTGAAAGGGGACATGGAAGTGGGGACACCACTCAAAGCGCTCCCACGTCTCACCCGTTGCCCCCCTCTCAACCAGTACCCGCAAAGCTGCCCCCTCTCCAGGTGGCCGAGTCTGCCCCGCCACAGGTGCAGGTGGAGCAGTCTTTGGAGGGGCCCTCACGGGCACCGAAACCCAGAGGCCGTCCGCACAAAGCATCTAATCGGTCAGGGCATGGACGAAAGCAACCTGCCATTACCTCTGCTGAAGCCACAGGGGTAGCACCAAGTCAGGGTTCCCGGAAACGCACAGCAAAGGTTTTGTGAGCACAAAGGGAATGCAATGCACAAGGGTGTTTGACGATTTGTCATGTTTTTTAATTTATATTTGTTTTCTGCCACATGCACAATAAATCCTATTATTATCACCACTACCGCCACGTCCTGCCCATTCTTGACTGGCTTGTGGAATAGGTCCCTTTCATGGGGTTCACCATGAACACGCACACTTGATGTCACCCATTGGGTCATTCTACAGTGGGTGTAGGTGTAGTTGCACCACTGTTTTGTGCAGGGGACAGGGGAGGGGGCTGGTGTGGCCGCTCCTCTGTCCAGGTGATGAGGACTGGACTCTTCCACAGTCTGATGTTAGAAGAACCGTTCACATATCAGTGACTCCCTGGCCTCACAAGCAGCCAGGTGAGCCGCTGTTCTGCCCATGGGTTGTTCCTCCTCCTTGGCCTCATCCTCCTCAATATGGGTGGCAGATGTGGATGGGGCCTCCTCCAGCGGTGCCCCTCTCTGTTGTGCCATGTTGTGCAGGGCACAACAGACGACTATAATGCGTCCCACTCTGTGTGGCGCGTATCGAAGCGTTCTCCCAGAATGATCAAGGCACCTGAAGTGCATCTTGAGCAGCCCTATAGCCTGCTCAATTGTAGACCTGGTAGCGATGTGGCTGTCATTATACCGACGCTGTGGCTCGGTGGTGGGGTTCCTCAGAGGTGTCATAAGCCATGTGTGCGGGGGGGTATCCCTTGTCCCCAAGGAGCCAGCCCTTGTGGGTGTTGGGTGAGTGGAAGAGGGGCGGCATGGTGGACTCCATGAGGATGAACGAATCGTGGCAGATGCCAGGGTATCTGGCGCACACGTGAAGGAATCTCTTGCGGTGGTCACAGATGAGCTGAGTGTTCATGGAGTGACAGCGCTTCCTGTTGATGAACAGTCCTGGCTCGCATGGAGGTGCTCGTATTGCTATATGGGTGCAATCGATTACACCCTGCACCCGTGGGAAGCCAGCCACAGCGTGGAATCCCACTGCCCTCTCCATCTGGCTGAGGTCATCCATGGGGAAGTTGATATAGTGTGAGGCCTTGTGAAACAAGCCATCGGTGACCTGCCTTATGCACTTGTGTGCAGATGACTGAGAGACCATGGTGATGTCCCCGGTGGCACCCTGGAAGGATCTGGAGGCGAAGAAGTTGAGGGCAGTGGTGACTTTGACAGAGACATGTAAAATGCTGCTGCTCGGTCCATCCGGGACAGCTCGTCATTAAGGAGGCTGCAGATGGCCGCGACTATCTGGCGACTGGCTCTGAGCCTCCGTGTGCACTGCTGCTCAGAGAGGTCCAGGAAACTCAGCCTCGGTCTGTAGACCCTGTGGCGAGGGTAGTGCCTTCTGCGACGCATCTCTCTCTGCCGTTGCCCTGCCTCCTGCTGTGCAGGTGGATATGTCACAGCACTGTGTTGTGGGGCTCCACGTGTCAGAGGTGGATGGCGTGGCCGGTGATGCTATTCGTCCTCCGAGGAGGTCATGACTTCAGCTATGGCGGCCCCCATCCGGAAGATGTACATCTGAGGGCGTCCACAAGGTAGGTACATATGTCTGGACACCGGGGTAAGTGTGCAAGTTTGTGAATTTTATTGTTAGGAGGAGGGTGGTGGAGGCCAAACTTTGTCCAGAGTGACAGCGTGGCCTCCTGCAACGAGTGAGGGTCTCCCACACCTGCCAAATGGACCTTTGCAGTTGCCACAGGCTGATGGCTGCAATACGTCCATTTGAACTGGGAGTGTTTCCCCCAGTACGGGAAACAGTCTCAGTTCATGGCAAAATCCCACCCCTCCTAAAATATCAGGTCAATCAGGTCTGTAAACGACCTGAAGTACCTGTTTAATTACTTCAGGTGGCACCCCGCCGGCTTTAAGTGCCGGCGGGAGTTCCACATTCGGGGGCTGCACGTGCATGTCAGCGCGTCACTGGGGAACCCGGAAGTGGGCAGGTTGGAGCCGGGCTCCAGACCCGCCCCGGGAATCCTCGCCATGAACGCACCCGCTCGGGGGTGTGAAAATCGAGCCCTATATGTGGTTGGTACAAGAATAGATTATTTAGCTAGAGAAGGAAAGGCTTAGGGAAGTACTTGCAAGCTACCTTTCTGTCAAAGCAAATCTTACTATATATCTAATGCCTTTAGGAATAATCAAAATTTTAATAGATTTTTTCATGCCATTTCAGATCTCCAGGGCCCTTCCTTCCTAAGCCAGTCTTGTAATGTAGGTTACTGGAGCAGCCCACACCTGACTTCAATGGGAGCCAGCTCTTCATACTAGTTTGGGGGCTAATCTGGAGACACTTGTGTTTCCATAAACCTAAAAATAACTAGTTATTTTTCAAATCTTACTGCACAGTGGCTGGCCTTCTGATCAGGACCATCATCTCCACACAACTTCCCATTCTCAGATTTAGCTTCCCGTATCCGACATTTGTACTTCACTGTCAGCAAAGAATGGCGATGGGACATTCAGAGCCCATGTTTAGCATCAAAATAGCAACTGTGAGCACTGAGAATCACAAATACCAAAAGATGGTGGTTCCAACTGGGAGGCCAACTACTGAATGGCAAGTTTTTATAAAATGATAATTCGATATTTTGAAGAAACTGGAGTAGAATTTTATACATGAACATACTAAAATACCATTGTGGGTCGTCACTCTGGAGTATTTCCTTACCGATAAAACAATTAAGTTGTAATATTTCAAGACATAGCTCCTATACCTCAAATCTACATTACGTTATTACAGAACAAATTTTCTATTACTGACTGAGTAACCTGGGAAATGAAGACAGAACATTTTGCACATTTTCGCATATAATACTACAAAGCAAACTCTGGTCGCACAAGGAATTACAAACAAGTCCTCGCACTGATGGGCAAAAAGCAATATACTGCAGGTGCCAGAAATCAGAAATTAAAACTAGAAAATCCTGGAAACACTCAGCAGGTCAGGCAGCATCTGTGGAGAGAGGAAGGTCGAGTTACTGTTTCAGCTGAATGACCTCTCATCAAAAATAGAAGGTCATCGACGAGAAACGTTAACCCTACCTTCCTCTCCCCACAGATGCTGCCTGGCCTCAGTACTTCTAGCATTTCCTGTTTTTATTATTGTACTGATAGGCCATGGTTATGAGTTTCTAAAAATTAATGGCTTGGAACCCTAATAACTACCAACATATATTATAAAACATTTTGATTCAAATTTCAATTTGTAACTAGAATGCAGTATTTCACTATATTAAGATCAGTTACAATAATCTGACTTCAGCGGGTACCTGAGTATCTCTCGATCACTCAGTGGGAAATTTCATTGCCTGGTGTGATTGAATTGAGCCATAAAGATCCGGAAGGCCTCAGTTCAATTCTTGGTCTGTATTGAGTTAGCTAATTTTAGCTGGGGTGCTGCATTCTGTCTCAGTATCTCCAGGCTTTAGGCAACGGGAGGGAGAAACCAGGGTTTCTGCTTTTGACTAGTAATGACGATAGAAATCGCGAATGGATATTGGATAAGATCTGGTTATGCTGGGCACTGGTGGTTTATATAAAATATATCAATCACTGAGGCCCAGCATTACTCTTTGGTTTACATTTTGTAAAACATCTGACCCTCCATCCCAAAATGAATAGTCTACCATCACTCACTGTCTAGGCTTATAAATGAAAAAAGGCCACTTGGAAAAGGTATCAGGCAGTTGCTGCAACAATACCCACATGAATCACTGCTTTCAGCATAGAAAGGGAGAAAACTGCTGAAAAATAAATTACCTGCTCACTTATTCCAGTTCCACCATAAACACACACTACCCTCAGTCCAAGTGCTTTTGAGAACTTCTTGCATTCTTTGGTAATCTGAAGGGCTAACTCGCGGGTTGGAGTCGAGATGAGTGCTGCAAAAAAAATTAAAATATTTGATCATTTCAAGAGTGCATTAAAATGTCACTGGTTCTTGAAACAAATGGAGTGACTGTATAGTTGAGGATTATCAATTCTGAATACATATCGTGATTAGTCCTTACCTTTCAAAGTGTTCAGCGTTCACTAATGTTTTCCCTAATTATGGTGTTCAGAAATTTTCCAACTACCATTGTACAGCTAACTGGTTTATAGTTACATGGCTTTTCCCTTTTTTTGAACGGGACGTAACATTCTCCACCCTCCAGTTTTTTGGTACAACTCCCCCTCCCAAATAATTTTGGAAAATTATGGTTAGTGCCTCTGGTATTATCAGTAACCTCACATGGTATCCTGGAATGCAGAATCCTATCTAGGAAATTAACTAAGCCTCATTAATCCTTTTAATATCATTTCCTTTTTATGTATCTCTTCCCACATACTTGCTTATCTACAGGTAATTGGGAGTAACAACAAATAAGTGGGAGTGACTTACAAGATGTGCCATTCTAACTTGTATACAGGCTGTAGTTTTTAAAGCAAAAAAAAGTTGAAGTTGAAGGTATGGCCCTTATAGGTGAGGGCCTTAAGTTTGGGCTAATCTAAATTGAAATTTATCAATCCAGCTTGTTAAACCCAAGAAAACTCAAAAATTAGATCACAGCCGTACCATCACTCAGTTTTGTTTTAATCATAAGAACACATAAGAACATAAGAAATAGGAGCAGGAGTAGGCCAATCGGCCCCTCGAGCCTGCTCCGCCATTCAATAAGATCATGGCTGATATGATCCCAACCACAAATCTAAAGAACACAAGAAGCAGGAGCAGGACCCGGCCACTCAGCCCCTGGGCCCTCTCCGCCACCCACAGGGCATTGACCGATCCGAGCTCAGCTTCATGTCCAATTTCCTGCCCGCTCCCCATAACCCCTAATCAATAGATTTAAGGATCTTTGCTATTTCATGCAATTTTAAATTCTGATGAAAACATGCTAAACTTGCTAAATGCACTGAAAGGTTTGAGCGTTTTCAATCACAAAACTAAACATGAAATTCAGTATTAGAAATTGAAGAAATCTGCTTGCATGTGGAATTTTACGGCAAGTTACTGTTTTATTACAGGGTAAATTCAAATCCTAGAACAATAACTGGCATGGTGAATATATCCTAATTTATTACTGCCAGTAGATCATTCAGTATTTTCATTATATTCTGTTCAACTGCTGTGTTTCTTAATAAAGTGAATAGAAGTGATACACTGGAGATTGGTGGTTTACATAAATCACCCACTGGGACCCAGTATTACACTGTGGTTTATTTTCTGTAAAGCACTTGATTTTGTAACATGCTCATTTATTTATTTCTTTTGGATATCGTTTACACTTACTATTTATAAATGCATGGGTACATATAACAATCCATATGCGTTTAGCATCCGTGTCACTGTTTTAATCCTTTGGCAGCCACAAGCATTACTAGGTGATGCTGTCTCAAAATGTTTCAGTGGTCACAATACCAGTTTACAGGCCATGCATTAAAAAAGGAAAAATTACAGTCATGCCAGCAGCAAGAACAAGAAGTACATGGAGACAACTGAATTTCAAATCGAATCAGTATATCAGGAGTTTCATAATTCTGAAATACTTGATTGCAGTGCTGCTACTGTGGCATCCGTAAGCACACAAGACTAAATACTCACCAACAGGACCTTCCGCTTCTTCAAGCGGCCTCTGATCCATGATGTGGCGGAACATAGGTAGAAGAAAAGCAATGGTCTTTCCACTTCCAGTTTTGGCAATTCCAATTAAATCACGTCCACACATGATGGCAGGGATTGCCTGTGCTTGGATTGGTGTCGGCTTCTCATATGCCTGCCTAATATTAGAAAACAATTATGTTTTTTGGGGAATTGAGGAGTGAGTGCATTTAGAAAATCATTTTAATACTATAACGTTTTAGAAAATACTCACTTTTTCAATGAACTTAATATCTTCATGGAGATCCCGCATTGCACCCATGATTTAATTGGCTTCGGACAGCCTTTGCCACGTACTGCAATTCCCTCTAACTCCAATCTGTAGGCATTCACTTCTGTAAAGCAACACAAAAGCTTGAAACTACAAGAGTTCAATCACTGCATAAAAAGATTCCTGTAGTCAAGTTAGTTGGATAGTGACGAACAGGAGGTTCGTGTTTGTTTTAGTAACCAGCCAAGAGCAGCAGCTCACTTAGTCCTCTTGGCCACAGTAGGCGCAGGACATTGAACAGGCAGTCAAAAACCTGGAGGGAGTGAGGGATAGACAAAGGAACAGCAAATGCTCATCACAGCCGGGAATACACGAGTAAGTTTTACAGAATTAAAAGAATTGAGGCCTGGACAAGTATCTTCCATAAATGCCTTTCTCCATTTCCTCACACCTCTATGAAGTGTTTTGGGAAGGTTCTTCTACCTTAAAGGCACTGTATGAATGCAAGTTGTTGTTTCTATTGCAATGTATTCATTACCTTGGCATCCTATTTGACCTTGAGATGAGCTGCAGACCACATACCTGCTCCATCACCAAGATCGCCTACTTCCACCCCCGTAACATTGCCCATCCCCACCTCTGTCTCAGCTCATCTGCTACTGAAGCCCTCTTTCATGCCTACTTTCCATCCTCCATAAATTTGAGCTCATCCAAAACTCTGCTGCCTGTATCCTAACTCGCACCAAGTCCCGTTCACCCATCACCCTGTGCTCGCTGACCTATATTGGCTCTGGCAACACCTCGATTTTAAAGTTCTCCACCTTGTTTGCAAATCCCTCCATGACCTTACCCCTTCCTATCTCTGTGACCTCCTCCAGCCCTACAACCATCCGAAATGTCTGCGCTCCTCCAATTCTAGTCTCTTGTGCATCCCCGATTTTAACCACTCTACCATCGGCGGCCGTGCCTTCAGCTGCCAGGTCCTAACCATAAGAACCTAAGAAATAGGAGCAGAAGTAGGCCAATCGGGCCCTCGAGCCTGCTCCGCCATTCAATAAGATCATGGCTGATCTGATCCTAACCTCAAATCTAAATTCACAACCGCTGGAATTTCCTCCCTAAATCTCTCCGCCTCTCTCCTCCTTTAAGACGCTCCCTAAAACCTATCCCTTCAGCCAAGCCTTTGGTCACCTGTCCTAATGTCTCATGTGGCTCAGTGTCAAATTTTGTTTGATAACGCTCCTGTGAAACGCCTTGGGATGTTTTACTACGTTAAAGGCGCAATATAAATGCAAATTGTTGTTGTATGCAGTATTCTAAAACAGTACCAGTTACTTTTTGAAGAAAAATTAAAAATCAAGAGCATCATGATAAATAGCAATTTAACTAACCATAACACAAATTACAACAGATGAGGAAAGGTCAAATTGTGACATAATGTCACAGTCAGGGTATCACAGAAATAAGAGAAAATTTGTGCTTTCTTTCCCCTCAATCAGTAAAGTTACAGTAGTTATTTTAGATGGATCATGACACTGATTTCTGTCCAGTAAACAGTTTACAATTGCATGATGTAATACGTAGAACTATGTCACAGTGAGCCTTTGACATGATAAACATATCTACAAGTGTGACAGAATAAGTCAAGGTCACTGTGGCTGGGTTATGGTCAGCCTCAAGAATGGATGATACTATATTTTAATTATAGGCTGTCAGCTTGAAAAAACACAAATGCTGGATACCCAGGAAGATTTATAATGCAGTAATTATATTAAAGACATTAGTTATAATTGTTAATTCACTCCCTGGTCTAAATACAGCCTTGAAGTCACTCCTATTCCATTAATCCAGTTTTCAATAAATATCTAATATATTTAAAAACTTTAATTGTTCTTGGAATTTCAACAGTATTATGCCTATAGATAGTGCTGTGAATGTAATGTTACGTGATCAAATGATTATAACAGGGCAGCAACTAACGTTATGTGACAGCCCTGAAATGAATCCTCAATTGTTCCCAGTTACTCAATAATGACAAATATGGCCATGTAGCAAATGTAAAAACGAGAGATCAATAGTGGAGAACAACATGGGCAATCTGAATGTGATATATCATAATTTTTACAAACAAATTACTGGATTGCCAGAGTCCACCAATGATAGTCACAACCTGCACCCACTCCCCTACACATCAGAAAATGCAGAACACCTCCCCAAGAATTGCGGCTGGAACCTCACAGTAGTTCAACAATGAAGCTGTTGTTGTAACCCCTGACCAATGAGACATAAAGCGGCAACCCTTTACAACTGAGTGGGAATCATGCCAGCAACACCACCCCCAGCCCCCTTTCCCCAACTGAGCACAATTTGCCAAAACCGCAACCCCCACAGCAAGCACTTGATCATGGAAACCAACTCCCTACTGATAAAAGACAGAGGCAACCTCCCCACTGAGCAGAGAATATGCCAAAAGTCTTGGCACCTCCTACTGACCAGCAGAAATCAGCTCCCCTCACCCAACTAAGCAGAAATTCAGTCATCAACTCCCACCCACTGAGCAGAAACAATCACACCAACCCCCTTCCTTTCTGCCTACCCCCAGGAACTGAGTCAATGAGTCTTCCCTGCCCCCTAAGGACTATAAAGACAACCTTGCCCTCACTTAAGAAAAACTCAGTATTCCCCCTTCTAAAGATAAACTCGACCTCCCAACCAGTGAGCATTAAGTCAGTCTGCCTCTTTCCCCTACTAAGAACAAATCCCCACCTGAAGCTTGCACTCCCCCCACCTCCACAGAACAAACTGGGGCCCATTCCTGCCTCCATAAGCAGTAATTCATCCCCATCCAATGAAAAACAATTTACCCTCCACCCACTGAGAAGCAACTCATGCATCTTCCAGCTTCTCCCTCAGAAGCAACTCACCACTGCACCCAAACTGAACCAAAAACATACCCTCTAGTCCCCATCCCCCACGAGAAGAAAAATGCTGTAACGTTCCCCACCCTGCCCGGAGATGGAATTGGGTCCTGGCCCAGTGCAGCTCCCCCACTGAGAGGAAAGTTGACTGTGGCCCAGTGTTAGCCAATCGGAATACCTGATCTGGTCTTGACTTCCTGTGTAGAACATCATGGGACATTAACTAGTGATACATATTAAAAGACTTGTACATGATACATACTACCTATCTATATTATCCTTACTTTAGAGGAGAGAGTGCCAACATTAAGCCTTGTGTCTGATATGCTATTTTTCACGAGATGTTAAACTGAGGCCTGATCTCCACATGAAAGATCCCATGGCACTATTCGAAGAAAGGCAGGGGAATTCTCCCTGTTCCCTGGTCAACATTTATCCCTCAACTAACCACTAAAAAGCAAATTATCTCATTGCAGTATGTGGGACTTTGCTGTGAGCGAATTGGCTGCCACATTTGCCTACATTACAACAGTGACTACACTTCAAACATACTTTATGGTTGTGAAGCACTTTGGGATGCACTGAGGAATTGAAAGTTGCTATGTCATGCTGTAGTTGTAGGGCACTGATTATTAAAATGGTGCTAGACTGTAGTCAAAGGCATCCAACCACTAGGTGCAAATCACACTCGTCTACTTGCTATTTTGTTTTTCCATCCAGTTTGTGGTGTTTTTATAACATTTCTGGGGGGGTTTTCCACTTGATTTCTAAGGCAGCCTGGGGTCCCCAAAACCCAGTTTGCAGCTACTCAATTCTCAGCTGTGGTTTACTTGTTCCCACCTGCCTTGTATAGATTGGCCTCAAACTTATCGCTTGTGCCTAGGCACCGACCTTATCTGTGGCACCTGGTTCGCGCAAGAACCATTTTCCACACTGCTAGTTTCATATCTTTGTTAGTTATGATCGTGTCTTGAGCCTACTGCCTTGGCATTTGCATCTCCCACTTGAAATCTGCAACCTATGACCTCTCCCTCCCTTTCTGACCTCTTGATCCCCCACCCATCATCCACACTTACATACAACCCTCCTACCCTCAGAAGCTTCCTTCTAACCATCAGATCCTCGTGCTGGCTGGGCCAGCAATGAAGCCTTTACAAGCACTTAGAAGTGATTATACTAGGCAAATACATAGTATTACAAACAGACGAAAATGACAGGCAAGAAAAAGCCATCTGATTCATCAAGCCTGCCCCATACAGTCCTGAAGCTTCATGATTAGATACCCCGTACCACCAGCAGCCTTGTAATATCCTGGGAGAGGCAAAAGGCCAGGTAAAAACGCATGCCTGATTAGGGGAAAAAAATCTGGAACATTCCTCCTGCTCTCTTATGCAATCAAAACTAATTTAGGAGACAATGTTGATCACGCTTAGATCATCTTGTATTTCACCTATCTTTTATAAGACGTGATCTTCACCCCAGCCAGGAAATGGCCCAGCTCTCTTTTGAAGGTATGTAGAGAGTCAGCACTCACCTCATGAGGCAGCAACTTGTTCCGTACGTCTACTATCCTCAGCAAAAAGAACTGCCTAACATCTAAGTTAGCCTTACCCTTGCGTAAATATACACATTAACTCTAAGTGCCGTAGCAAACTAAGAGTCTTTTTTTAAAAAAACTTCAGTAATTTTAAAGAGGCTTTTTTCCCCACTTATCTTCCTCATTGCTGCAGGTGGCCTGTTTATATTATCACAGGGACAGCAAAACAACTTACCCTCCAACTCATTGTGAGCAACACCATAGAAGATCTTCTAGTAATATATTAAATGTCTTGCATATGGCGTGCACCACCTGTCGCTATTGAGCTTACTTTCTGAGAGACAATTTTTGAGTCATGTCTTTGAAACATTACGCCGAGGTCACATCTGCTCAAAGAGAAGCAGCGGAGTTTGTCTTGGCCAACATTTATCCTCAACCACCACCACCAAAACAGATGGTACCGCTGTTTGTGAACCTTGCTAGTCGATCTCCTGTAGCGTTGCACATGGGAAATCAAGAACACTGTAGTCATCAGGTGAAGTAGAAATTAAGGGAACGGGATAATTGGACCAGGGTAATGCAGACATAATTCGGTATCCATTTTGAAGTTATACGCAGTCAAAAATTTCTATTATAAATTCCTTAGTCCACATATATAATGGAAACTGCCTATGTAAATATGTAATATAAGTATGTGGGTGTTCTGCTGCAGCTAACTCCGATCCCCAAGGAACTGACCACTGTTCATGATTGTATTCTAGAGAATCACAAAAGAAAACATGGCAGCGATACACATCTCAGCTGCAGTGCCACCTGTTTGGATTGTAAATACTAACCTTCTGCAGTCATTTTAGCGAGTTCAGGAACTTCAACGTAAAAATTCTTTCGATAGGCTTCATATTCTATTTTCCCATGATCCACAGGTTCCAGTAGCTTCCTCTGTTTAGTCTGATACCCTGTAAGTGCAGTCTGAAGGTCAACTTCCTCCTCCTCTGAGGAATACTGCTCAGTTTAAAAAAAGACAAAAATAAACAAATTTGTGAACACAACCCAGAAGAGGAGTTTGAATTTATCTTAAAAATAGGACAATTATGAAAAAAGAATTTCAAGTTGTAAATACAAAAAATCTGAAATCTTTCTAGCATTCTTCCTCATTACCTCCATGGCATCCTGGTCATTCTCCATCAACTCTCCTTTCTTTTTCTCCATTTCAGAATATGGCTTTTTGGTAGTCACCACAGTCATGACTTTCATAACAGTTGCACCTGATTTCTGGCACCAAAACAAAACAGTGTATAATTACGATTTCTGGACGCAAATACAGCCCAAGAAAACTGCAGCAGGGGCTGCTTATAACAAAGACAGCATCATTCATTTAACTAACTCAATCTTTTTATGAACATAAAACACTAATGTGATTTTTTTCCTCACAAATGACATACCACTAGGATAATGGTATAACATTCAATGTATTACATTGGTATACAGTGGAATGGACTCCACGTGGAGAATTGAGAATGTTTCTTTACGTAGTCTAAAGCAATGAGTTTTTAAAGTTCCGATTGGTCCCCATAGATTACCCAATCGAGTTTTTTCCAATTTAAAAATGAGATATTCTTTCAAAACAGAAGTGCTGGCAGTCTGACTCCTGCTGGGCTCCTGGACCTGAAACTATGACCACTAATTTCCACTAATAAACATCAGAGCTGCATGGTTGGTAAATTCTATCAGGTACTGGACCTCTAGATAACTGCTTAACTACCTGGATTAAAGATTCACTACAAAAATCAATTCATCGTGCTCTATTGCATTTTAAGCGGTTAAAGCAAAAGCAAACCCTGGCTGGCCTTCTGACTCCCACAAAAACTTTTGCAGTTAACTAAGTGCAGATAATCAAGGTTCCACTGTAGTTTGAAAAGCATCTCATGATGGAGATTATTGCACTCCATTATAGCATTTTTATCTCCACTGCAGTTATTACATGGAATGAAAATGCCACTAACACTTAAGAATAAAAAATTATATTACTGGCTTTTCCCTATCTTGTCTGACAAATACAATTTATCATCCTGGAGCTTCTCTCCCCCCATTCTCAGGAGAGTCATGCTGTCTGCACCAGCCATTATTCTGGACTACTATCCAATATCTGCCCATATTCAACTAAAAATGGAAATGTGCAGAAAGGTGAATAAGCTGCTTTTGGCTCCCCACATAAGAGGTGGAACCAAGTTTCCACTTCACCTGGAGTTCTAGCTAAGAATCAACAAAACAGACGCCAGCAGTTACAGGCAAATTCAAGATTTATTTAAAAAGCAAGCATTTTCAGCTGACAAGGATCTGGGAAAGCATCTGCTAGTTGCTGAGTAGTTAGTAACGCTAAAGCAAAGCATTCCCTTTGAGGAGAGGGAGATACTTTCTGTAAAAATAACCATACCTTTTCACTTCCTCCTTTCACACTTCCCATGTTAAATTTCTTCACTTCCTCCTTTATATCTTCCATATAAGCATCTAATGGATCCAATTCTTCATTGTCATCATCTCCTTCTTCTTTCTTTTCACCCTCTATGATCTCATCTTCATCATCTGTTCAAATAAAGGTGAAATCTGACACTTAAGTCACATACACAGTCAATGCATAAATCAGTTATTGAAGTGTTACACAGCATTAAACTGCCAAGAATAAACCTCATCTGGGATGTCAGAGTTAAGTTAAAGCCATGGGAATTAGACAGTGTAGTAGGTTAATACACTGTTCTTTCATCTCTGGTATCTGGATTCAAATCCAGCCCAGACCAACAGAATGAAAGTTTCCTTTCACCTTTGGTTGCAAAAGTCCTGAGTGAAAAGCGTTTGGGGCATTCTCCGTGAAACTTATTCTTCATGTTAGTTCACAGAATTATGCTACCTACAATTCAACACAAGTCGGCAATTTCAAATGCCTAGGAAAAGTGTAGGAAGTGGAAAATTTGCAGTGGTACATGATAGGGTGCTTTTTGGAGGTTGTTATTATGACTTTGAATTCAAAATTATACCCAGAGCATCATACCTAGTTGCAAAAGTTACAGAACAAGTGCAATGGCCTCTGATTCAATATTCTCTAACACCAAACCAAATAGTTGCTGTGGATTAGAGTAGCACTGCCTTCATTCCAAGTACAAGTACCCCAAAATACTTTGTAAATTATGACATTACAACGAGGACTGAAGTAACCTGATCTTCTGGCACAACGTCAACCCTGAGCTAGACACATTTAATCTTGTATCTATGGGGTCTTGCTCTCGACCCTCACCTACTGGAAATAGTCTGCTTCTATTGACCCTACCCAACCTTTCATAATTTTAAACACTTCGATCATACAGCCCCGTAATCTACGTTGTTCTAACAAAAAGTCACAATTTTTCAAGTTTATCTACTTTGTATTTTATCACACCAGGCCGCATCCTCATAAATCTGCATCCAGAGGTGGCCAATGTCCTTGCTATAGTGTGGAACCCTCCCCAACATGCTATGCCAACTGAAATCTTATTAAGGTTTAATATAGGCTTATTGTTACGTATTGGCTTTTATATTCTATACCTGATGAGACTTTTTTTTTAAAAAGCTATTGGAATCTTAGGTTTTATCAACCCGGGTTGCTGTCTTTAATGTCACGAGAACCAAAACCCCCCAACTCCCTCTGCTCTTCTACAGCACCGAGCCTACTTCCATTCGGAGTATAATTCCTGCTGTTATGCTTTCTTTACCTGACATTTTCTGATATTGAATTCTATCTGGTACTTTTTAGTTCATTCCTCCATCTTGATCAATATCCCCTTGTGACTTCCTTTAATCTTCCAAAGAATTAACTCCACCTCCTATTTTGGTGTAATTTGCAAATTTCAACATCACTCCCTCCGGTCCTATACTCAAAATCATTGATATGTGCAGTGAATAGAAGTAGCCCCAGAACAGAATTCCGTGGGACACCACTACCAACCACTCTGGAAAAACTGTCCTGAATTCCTACTCTCTGTTTTCTCCCTTCTAAACAATTTTTAATCCAGTTTGCTATCTTTCCCCTAATTCCATACCCCTTAGTCTTCTCTAGTAGTATCCCATCTTGTACCTTGCAAATGGGTTTCCTAAAGTCCATGTATGCAACATCTACTGCATTTTCCCCATCTACCATGCCTGCTACCTTCTTAAAGAATTGTATGAGGTTTGTCAAGCACAACTGCCCCTTTTGAAATCTGTGCTGGCTACATCTAACTATTTTCTATCTAGATACATGGCAATTTCATCCTTAATTAAAGACTCTAAAATAGAATCACAACAGAATCCTGAAATATAATTTCTAAGGCCCCTGTAATTCCTACCCTCATCTCTCTCAGGATCCTAGGATGCATCCCATCAGGCCGTGGCACTGTCTTCCTTTAAGGTAACTAAGTTATCTAAAACTTTTCTTTTGTCCATCATATCTGTTTCATATTGAAAATAATCAATAAGGCTAATGGAATGCTGGCCTTTATATCTAGAGGACTGGAGTACAAGGGGGCAGAAGTTATGCTGCAGCCATACAAAACCCTGGTTGGACCGCACCTGGAGTACGGTGAGCAGTTCTGTGCACCGCACCTTCGGAAGGACATATTGGCCTTGGAGGGAGTGCAGCGTAGGTTTACTAGAATGATACCCGGACTTCAAGGGTTAAGTTATGAGGAGAGGAGAGATTACACAAATTGGGGTTGTATTCTCTGGAGTTTTCGAAGGTTATGGGGTGATCTGATCGAAGTTTATAAGATATTAAGGGGAACGGATAGGGTGGAGAAAGAGAAACTATTTCTGCTGGTTGGGGATTCTAGGAGTAGGGGGCACAGTCTAAAAATTAGAGCCAGACCTTTCAGGAGCGAGATTAGAAAACATTTCTACACACAAAGGGTGGTAGAAGTTTGGAACTCTCTTCCGCAATCAGCAATTGATACTAGCTCAATTGCTAAATTTAAATCTGAGATAGATAGCTTTGTGGCAACAATTAAGGGATATGGGCCAAAAGCGGGTGGAGTTAGATCACAGATCAGCCATGATCTTATCAAATGGCGGAGCAGGCACAAGGGGCTGAATGGCCTACTCCTGTTCCTATATCACTCAATAGACTTCACAGTGTCAGCCTTGGCTTAGTGATAGCAGTCTAACCAGAGTCAGAACGTCATGGGTTCAAGCTTCACTTCAGACACCTGGTTACACAATCAATGCAGTACTGAGAAACTGCTGCTCTGTGGGAGGTACCGTTTTCCTGATGAGATGTTCAATCAAGGTCCCATCTATCAGCTCAGGTAGACATAAAAGATTCTCTGGCACTAGTCGAAGAAGAGTAGGGAAGCTCTCCCAGTGTTCTGGCCAATATGTGTCCCTCAGCCAACAACACCAAAACAGTCAATATCCTTCCTCAAACACCATTATCAAAACTAGATTAATTCATCATTCACCTCTTTACTGTTTGTGGAATCTTGCTGCGCATAAAATTGTTGCCATTTTGGCCTACGTAACAGTCACTGCAATTCAAAGTAATTCATTGTATGTGAAGATCACAAACAACCTATTAAGAATTTTACCTTCATCATCCTCAAGGCTCCATTTTTTGCCCTGTTTCATCTCTTCAAGTTCTCTCTTTATTTCACCAATATTTTCCACGACCTTTTTGCGTTGTTCTTCCCTCCATTTTTCAACTCGTTCTTTCCGTTTTCTCATTTCCTCCTCCAATTTGCTCTGTTCAAAATTCTATTTGAAATCAAGAGATTTTAAAAGTTCCATTTCATTAAATTTACTAGGACAGAAAAACTTGTCACAGTAGTCATTAGCCTTTTTTCTGTTAATGCAGTACTGTCCAATAAGTTAACAGTAGCCACATGAGGATAATTGCATTTTTGATTATGAAAATAAAAATAAGTAATGGATGTCACCATTGGACGTGTGATGTCAAGATTCACATTTGCTCGGCGTATGCAAGTGCACTTTAACCTTTTTGTGCGTTTGTTGGTAAAATGCTACTGAAAGAAAAAGAAAAAAAAGGAAACAGACTTGCATCTATATAGCACCTTTCACGACCTCAGGATGTCCCAAAGCACTTTACCGCCAACGAATTACTTTTGAAGTGTAGTCACTGTTGTAACTTAGAAAATGCGGCAGCCAATTTGCACACAGCAAGGTCCCCCAAACAGCAATGTGATAATGATCAGATAATCTGTTTTAGTGATGATGGTTAAGGGATAAATATTGGCCAAGACACCAGGGAGAGCTCCCCTGCTCTTCTTCAAAATAGTACCAAGGGATCTTTTATGTCCACCTGAGAGAGCAGATGGGGCCTTGGTTTAACGTCTCGTCCACAAGACAAAAATCAGACTGTGTAAGTGATTTATCATTGTTTGTGTGCTTTATTTCTTTGGTTACTTGCTAAAATGGTGTGCAACACGGCTGAAAACACCAGAATGTAGCATCATGGAAACACCAGCAACATTGTGTGGAGTTGGGAACTGTCATCGTGGTCAGCTCAACCAATCGGGCGGCATTCTGGATGGAGATCAGGGGTGGGTCTGGCACGTCTCGTTGTACGAATCAACTTGTGTCTCGTTGTGTGAGTTTCTCTACATTATAACAGTGACTACATTCCATAAGTATGTCATTGTCTATAAAGTGCTTTGGAACATCCTGAGGTTGTGAAAGACGCTATATAAATGCAAGTTCTTTCTTTCTATCTTTTACTTACACTGACATCTTTGTCGTCATCTTTCTCCTCCTTTTTCTTCTCTTTGACAGCCTCATTAGTGACTTCTACCCGGTCTTTAGATTTTGATCTGAAAAATGCACAAAACATAACAAGTTCTAGATGCCCTGGGGATTGGTCTGAAATGACCATCCTTAGACTGAACAATTTCGACCACGAGTCAGAAATTTCCATAGGCACTGGCAGCTCAATAACTCCTTCATCTAATGGCCATTCTATTTTCTCTGTGGATTTTTATACTCGATTTAACAAACTATCATTTCAGGCAACAAACACCAGCACCAAGCGGTCCCAAGTCAAACATAGCATTTGAATGAAGAGCAAAGCTCCCTTTATTCCAGAAGCTGTTTGCTTTTGTAGGGTACATAGTAGCATACCATAGAGGATCTGGGTCACATATAAAGTCTAAATTAATGTTCCTTAATTTGCACATAACTCAAACTCCTGAAAACAGATCCAGCCAACAACGAGGCTGTGGGATTAAAAACAACCTTCTTAAATCTCTGGATCGAAGAAATTCAAAAAAGAGAAGCTAGCAAGAAATACAAACACAATAGAACAGCTGCCTGGGCTATTACACTGGACAGCCATGTAGCCGTGCTCTAACCACGTGCATCAGCTGGAACCTTAGAACCGCAACTGCACTGTAACATTGCTCACAACAGCCATGATGTGACTGATTGCCAATTTAGTGTCACCTAGGGGTAGTTTTGCAGTGTGGACCCATGTCTAGCAAGAACTAGATTAAGACTGCCCAAACCCGATCTATATACAGCCAATGGACGAGATTTTATCCCATCAGCTAAAGCTAGATTCAAACTCAGGTTCCAGAGGTGATAAGCCAATGTCTAACCCACTGTGGCAACTGATTTTTCAGGAGACCCTTCATGTGTAAGCCCAGAAATTTACTATTAGTGGGCTAGTTGGCTGTGGGGTCATCACAGCTAAGCTTGATTATGTTTTCACCAAACCACTTTCAGAATAGTTTGCAGGAAGAAGAATCTTGGCTGATTTCCACCCCCTCCACTACAATCAATCAGAAATGTTCAGGCCAATTATAATGCCCCATTACTACCCCAACTGTAATTGGATATTCAAGACCAACTAGATTGTCTCTTAGACGACTTGCCATATATTGAGTAATTATTGTGAGGAGGAAAAGATAGCTCAACTTGCTGGAAAATATTGTTCTCCTATACCCAACTGGTGAGGTTGTGAACTACTGCTCAATCAGGATAAAAATAGATAAAGAGGTACTTAAAAGATTGGCAGTACTCAAAGTAGAAAAGTCACCTGGTCCAGATGGGATGCATCCTAGGTTACTGAGGGAAGTAAGGATGGAAATTGTGGAGGCTCTGACTATAATCTTCCAATCCTCCTTAGATATGGGGATGGTGCCGGAGGACTGGAGGATTGCAAATGTTACAACTCTATTCAAAAAATGGGAAAGGGATAAACCCGGCAATTAAGGCCAGTCAGCCTAACATCGGTGGTGGAGAAACTTTTAGAGACAATAATCCGGGACAAAATTAATTGGCACTTGGAAACGTATGGGTTAATAAATGAAAGTCAACTCAGATTTGTTAATGGAAAATCATGTTTGACTAACTTGATTGAGTTCTTTGATGAAGTAACAGAGAGGGTTGATGAGAGTATTATAGTTGACGTTGTGTATAAGGACTTTCAAAAGGCATTTGATAAAGTACATGGTAAACTTGTTAGTAAAATTAAAGCCCATGGGATTAAAGGGACAGTGGCAGAGTGAATCCAAAATTGGCTAGGGAACAGAAAGCAGAGACTAGTGGTGAACTGTTGTTTTTCAGACTGGAGGGAAGTACACAGTGGTGCTTCCAAGGAGTCAGTATTAGGACCACTGCTCTTTTTGATACACATTAATGACCTGGATTTGGGTATAGAGGGGACAATTTGAAAGTTTGCAGATGACACGGAACTAGGAAATGTAGTAAACAATGTGGAGGATAGTAACAGATTTCAGGAGGATGTAGACAGACTAGTGAAATGGGTAGACACACGGGAGGTGAAATTTAATGCAGAGAAGTGCGAAATGATGCATTTTAGTAGGAAGAATGAGGAGAGGAAATATAAACTAAATGGTACAATTTTAAACGGGGTGCAGGAACAGAGAGACCCGGTGGGTGCACGTACACAAATCTTTGAAGGTGGCAGGACAAGTTGAGATGACTGTTAAAAAAGCATATGGGATCATGGGTTTTATTAATAGAGGCAGAGTACGAAAGCAAGGAAGTTACGCTAAAACTTTATAAAATGCTGGTTAGGCCTCAGCTGGAGTATTGTGTTCAATTCTGGGCACACCACTTTAGGAAGGATGTCGAGGCTTTAGAGAGGGGGCGGAAGAGATTTACTAGAATGGTACCACGGATGAGGGACTTCAGTTATGTGGAGAGACTGGAAAAGCTGGGGTTGTTCTCCTTAGAACAGAGAAGGTTAAGGGGAGATTTGATCGGGGTACTCAAAATCAGGAACAGTTTTGATAGAGTAAATGAGAAAATGTTTCCAGTGGCAGAAAGGTCAGTAACCAGAGGACAGAGATTTAAGGTGATTGGCAATAGAGCCAGAGGAGATGAGGAAACATTTTTCACGCAGCCAGTCACGAAGCAAATAAAATAACAGGATGCATAGCTAGGTTTGTGACTTATAAGTCAAAGGAGCTGTATCTACTTATGTTGAGGCTGGAAAAATGCAGTTTACTTTTGACCTCCATATTACAGTAGACATAAATTATTGCAGTGAGTCCAGAAGGGGGCTACAAAAATTGAACTGGGAGCGCTGAGTTACGAGGAAAGATTGTCCACCCTGAGACTTTACTCTATAAAGTGGGGACTTGATACAGATCTTAATATTTTCACTGGTACAGGGAACAAAGTTTACGGTTAAGGGTGCCAAATGAAAAGAAAAGCATTTTTTTTTAAGTAATAGGATGGTGGAATTGTGGAACAGATTACCAGTGGGAGTAATGAAATGCAAAGCCATGGCTGGTTTTGGAAATGGACTGAACGAATTCTTATTAGTAAAGGAGATACAGGGCTATTAGTGCTAGAATCGCAGTAAGCAACCTGATGGAAGGGCATGATATGCATCAGGTACATGATTCTCCAGAATCAACAGAATGAGGGACAAACCCCTGTCATGTATGGAGAATGCAGAAAGAATGATCAATTGCACTGTTGGTAATAATAGGCTCCCATTGTAACTTTACCTGGCCAGCACAATCATGATGTCATCAGCACAAGTTTAAAACTGACAAGCAGAACAATAAAAGAAGTTCAAACTCAACCAGTTATTAAAAATACACAATTAACACTTTTAAGTTCTCCAAATAGTCAGGTTATTGAATTACCAATTGATTCCAGCTAACGATTACTGAAAGCTCATCCCTTTTGAGTAACAGAGGAGGCTCATTTCAACTAGAGGCATATAAGCTCTCTTCCACATGGGTTTTTCACCTAACTGCACTTGCAATTTCAATTAAAGAACTTTGGCGATTTAATTACTTCATTCGATATTCTGAACTGTTAAATAATATCCATTATCTTGTGATCCAATACCTTCTCTCCTTGCTCTTACTGCGGCTTCGAGAGCGTGGTTGAGAGTGTGACCTACGACTTCTACCCCTGCTTACTGATCGTCGTTTTTCTCGACTGCGAGATCTCCTCCTCTCTCGACTCCTGGATCGTCTACAAGATGGAAGTGTTTAAATTTTAAGGACTGGGAAAACAAGAGCCAAACAATCATCTTGACAGAGTTCATTTAATTAGCTTATTGTCCAATACAGTTACAACTTTGTGGGAATCTGAAAATTCCAAACTATTTAAATTGGTCTTGTATAGTCAAATCTAATTGTATACAGGCATACATATTTCCCAAATGAATTTCAACTTAGTACTGCATTAACTACTCCTATCAAATGCAAATCTGCTTACAGGTAACTTTTTCTGTCTTCCTCAAACAACAAACAGGACCTTGCTGTGGAGACACTTTAATCACCATACATTTTCAATATTGTATTGCATTTAAAAAGTTATTTTAAGAGAAACAAAAACCTAAATTTAAGTTATAAACAAAATATATCCTGGATGGCAGAGAGAAGAAAGAACTTGCATTTATATAGTGCCTTTTACGATCTTAGGACGTCCCAAAGCGCTTCAACAAAGTACTTTTGAAGTGTATTCACTGTTGTAAAGTAGGCAAATGCAGCTACCAATTTGCACTTAGTAAGGTCCCACAAACAGCAATGAGATAAATGACCAGATTATCTATTTTTGGTGGTGTTGGTTGAGGGATAGATGTTGGCTGGGACACAGAGACAAACTCCCCTGCTCTTCTTTCAAAATTGCCATGGGATCTTTTATGTCCATCTGAGGGGACAGACAAGGCTTCGGTTTAATGTCTCTTCTGAAAGAAAGCACCTCCAACAATGCAGCACTGCCTTAGTACCGTGCTGAAGTTTCAGTCAACTTTATGTGCTCAAGTCTCTAGAGTGGGGATTGAACCCACAACCTTCTGACTCAGAGGCGAGAGGGCTACCACTGATCCAAGGCTAACACCTAAAGTTAGGTTAAAGTTAAGTTTAAATTGCTATCTACTCACTTTGATATGACCACTGACATTCTGCATCTCTGTGGTATTCTGTGTAAGATAAAATTAAATAAACAATTGGAAAGAAAGTGGAAAAAACACACAGTCAAAACTAAGTTATATTCAGCTTCACATCTTGCACTGGAATATATAAAATGGGTTAAAATGTTATCAGAAGCATGGCTTCCCCAGTGGCTCGGTGCTACTGCTGCTGCCCCTTAAGACTGCTGCTATTTGCTCTGCAGATTAGGGACAATAACCACATATTTATATTGCACAACTGCTTTAAGGAGGAGTTCTGCTCTATTTTCTTGGTTCCGAAAGCCGTGGAATCCCCCTATTCATACAGCAGGACCTTCCACAGCACCTGAACAACAAAAAGAAACAGAGGGACAATCACCAGGCACTGCACTGGTAGCAGCCAGCTTCAGGGTAATATTGGCATTGGCTTAGTTGCCCAAAAACTTCTTAATCAGGGATGGAACATCAGATACATTGATCCAAAAATTAATTTATTGCAGAAAAGGAAGAATGATGCATTAAATACCATCAAACAAAGGCTCATGTGCATCAGATGTTATTTTAATCACCATAAATTTAAATCTGTAGTGTTCTACAATAGGTGAATCATGGATGGGGAACACAGATCTGGTACATTCTATACTACTAGACAGGTTTAAGGAGTCCATGTAATCCTTGGCTGAGAGAGTGCACATTAATGCATGGTAAAAACCTATATTCATGCAAACTATGACATTTCAATATTGTCATCAACATTTACCGAGTATAATGAATGTTCCGGCACATCTTATGCTGATATAGGGACAGAGAGCTGATCAAAGCACTCTGCTACCCCTCAAATTAATCAGCAGTCCATGTCACAATCAAGCAGAACATTCACTGGAATATTCATTGTATTCTCAATGGAGGCCGCTGTTCTGAGGAATTTTTCTTCTAGAAATGTGAGCCACCATTCTGGTACAAACAAAACTAATCCAAAATTTCCAGCATTAGCAGAGAGATTGTATAGATTACAAAGAGTCATTGGGTAGGTAAAACTGTAATGTTTTCAATAAAACTGGACACTTCAATAGCCCATTGCATATCTTTCTATATTTTTAAAAATATGCCAATGCTTTCAACCATATCTGTAAAATTTATTTTCTACATTTATCCCAACCGTTAATTATGATTAAAGCAAACTAAGGCACTAAAAGATATTTCTGCCGTATCAAAATTCCTTTCACTTGTCCTTAAATGGTTAACATTCAATGCACTAAAAGATGGTAACCAGCAACAAATTTAATAGTTAATAGAATTAGCAGTAACTATATTGGACATGCATATTTATAGTTTCATCATCACTGATCATCTCCTCTGATCTAAGTATCAATGAATTAAATTAAATCAGTGCGGCAATCCACAATTGTACAGAATAAATCATTCTTTCACATCAGGTGGATTTATATAGTGTTTTTTTTATTTGTGGGATGTGGGCGTCGCTGGCAAGGCCAGCATTTATTGCCCATCCCTAATTGCCCTTGAGAAGGTGGTGGTGATCCGCCTTCTTGGACCGCTGCAGTCCGTGTGGTGAAGGTTCTCCCACAGTGCTGTTAGGAAGGGAGTTCCAGTATAGTGTAGAAATCAAATGCTGCTATAAGCAAGTTGGTTAAATGCTGAAAAGCCAAACAACAACTTACATAGCAATTATCCCACCTATTTAGCCATGCCAAATTAGATTAAGGATATAGAAGAGAGACATTTAATAAGTAGGTCTCATAATTTAGATATCTTTGTCATAAATAATACTAACACACATAATACTACTGAAAATATCAAAGTTGCTACTGCTCAAAAAGTCACAATAATTACTGTACAACTTCATTTAACTTCTGTAATGGAGTAAAGGGTACATATTCAGATTAAATTCTTTTCACTAAAAAAAATCTAAAAGGACAACTGAAATAGGCAATGGAAAAAAATCCAGTGAATAAGGATTTGTGGCAATTTAAAGGAATAAATGGCTAAGTAAATAACACAAGTATATCCAAACCAGAGTAAGCTGTTTAATGGATTAATCATCCACCAACAGGATACATCCAGTTTCATCACCAAATATTGTGTTGTGATCAAATTAATCTCAATTTTCCTACTATTCTGGTTTCTACAATGTCTAGAATTGATTTGATACCCAGCTGTTCTCATCTAGTCACCACTAGCTCCTCAACTCTAAAATATATTTGTGACAAGCTCTAAGACGTCCAAACAACATTAGTTTTGAGGCCTGCTACCATGATTGTGGCGATTATCCCCACCGCAATAAACAAACAGCAACACTTAACTCATTTTACAAAGCATTAACATCCTCACCTGAGCCGTTTTCTCTCCCGTGATCTTGACCTTCTCCTATCCCTGCTACGAGACCGATCCCGTCTCCGATCACGGTCCCTGCTGCGCGAACGACCTCTAATCTCCCCAAGTTTGGACCGCTTCTCAGCAGGTGAACGACTCCTGGAGCGACTTCCAGAACGGCCTCGGGATGCAGATCGCTTCCGGTAATGCCTAGAGAAATGATAAAACTTGTATTAACCTTAGCTTTTGCAAGATATATATGGATATATGGCACTTCGGTCCATCTTGCATCACGATCCAGAAAGAATGCCACTTCCAGAAACATTTCTCAACTGAAACTCTCAACCTTCTGCTCTTTTCCCAACAACTCCAAATGTATAGGTACGGTAGTGTATTGGTTATCTTACTGGATTAATAATCCAGAGAACGTTAGTTCAAATCCCACCACAGCAATTTGAGAATTTGAATTCAGTTAAAAAAAAATCTCAAAACAAAAAACAGGTATCAGTAAAAGTGATCATATAGCCGTCGGATTATCATAAAAACACAACAGTTCACTAACGTGCTTTAGGGAAGTAAACTTCCCATCCTAAATGTGACTCCAGTTCCACAACAACGTGGTTGACTCATAACTGGGCTCTGAAGTGGTTTAGAAAGCCACTCAGTTGCATCAAACCTCTACAACTGCAACAGTTCAAGAAGGCCCACCACCACCTTCTCAGTGCAACTAGGGATAGGCAATAAATAGAATCATAGAATCTTACAGCACAGAAGGAGGCCACTTGGAACATCATACCTACTCTCTTTGAATGAGCTATCCAATTATTCCCACTCCCATGCTCTTTCCCCATAGCCCTGCAAATGTTTCCTTTTCAAGTATATATCCAATTCCCTTTTGAAAGTTATTACTGAATCTGCTTCCACCACCCTTTCAGGCAGTGCATTCTAGATCATAACTCACTGCATAAAAAATGTTCTAATTTCCCCCTGGCTCTTTTGCCAATTATCTTCAATCTGGTTGTCGACCCACCTGCCAACAGAAACTGTTTCACCCTTTCTACTCTATCAAAAACCTTCATAATTTTGAACACCTCTATTAGATTCTCTTTCAACCTTCTCTGCTCTGAGAACAATCCCAGCTTCTCCAGTCTTTCCACATAACTGAAGTCCCTCATCCATGGTACCATTCAAGTAAATCTCTTCTGCACCCTCTTCACTTTCTTCCTATAGTCTGGTGCCAATGATTTATAAAGGTTTAGCATAACTTTGGATTTGTACTCTGTCTCTATTTAGAAACCCCAGGATCCCGTATGCTTTTTGTTTTAAAAACAGCCTTATCAACTTGTCCTGCCACCTTCAATGATTTGTGTATGTGTATTGCCAGGCCTCTCTGTACATTTAAAATTGTACCATTTAGTTTATATTGCTTCTCCTCATTCTTCCTTCCAAAATGCAACACTTCACACTTCTGTGCATTACATTTCATCTGCCTTGTGTCTGCCAATTTCACCAGTCTGTCTATGTCCTCCTGAAGTCTGCTACTATCTTCCTCACTTAACTACATTTCCAAGTTTTGTGTCATCTGCAAACTTTGAAATTTTGCCTCCTATACCCAAGTCCAGGTTATTAATATACATCAAAAAGAGCTGTGGCCCTAATACCGGCTCCATGGGGAATAGCACTCCAGTCTGATAAAAACTGTTCACCTCTACTCTCTGCTTCTTAGCCAATTTTGCATCCTCGCTGCCACTGCCCCTTCAATCCCATAGGCTTCAATTTTGCTAACAAGTCTATTATGCGGCACTTTATCAAACATCTTTTGAAAGTTCATATACACATCATCAAATCTCGCCATTATATCATTGAAGAACTCAATCAAGTTTGTCAGATATGATTTGCCTTTACCAAATCCATGTTGGCTGTCATTTATTATTAACCCATGTTCTTCCAAGTGACCCCACCACCAAATTCATTCTCCAGAACTAGATCCAGCACTGCTTTCTTCCTCATTCGGCTGGAAACATACTGATAAAGAAAGTTCTTCCGTACACATTTCAAGAACTCATTCCTTCCTTGCCCTTTAAACTGTTTTCCCCCATCTATATTAGGATATTTGAAGTCCTCCATTATTACTACTCTATTGTTTTTACATCTTTCTGAAAATTTACTTGCAGATTTGCTCCTCCATCTCCTTCCCACTATTTGGTGGTCTACAGTAAACACCCAGCAGCGTAACAACTCCTCTTCTGCTCAACTCGAATCAAATTGATTGACTTTGAACCCTCAAGCACATTATCCCTTTCTGGGCTGTAACAGTATATTAGATTAATAATGCCATCCAACCCCCCCCCCCCCCTCCCTCCTCCTCCTTTTTTCCCTTCCCTATTTCTCCTGAATACATTGCAGCCAGGAAAGTTTAGTCCCCATTCCTGCCACGAGATCATAACCCCATGTGGCAACTTGTGCCTGGAGCTCACCAACCTTATTTGTCACGTTCCCTGCATTTACGCACGTGCTCTTATCGGGGAGCGGGCAGGAAATTGGACATGAATTTAGATTTGAGGTTAGGATCAGATCAGCCACGATCTTATTGAATGGCGGAGCAGGTTCGAGGGGCCGATTGGCCTACTCCTGCTCCTTTTTCTTATGTTCTCTCCAAACCCGTCTTGGTCTGCTTTTCATTTCTCCTGTCTTGATCCCTCCTCTTTCTGGACTACTCTGTATTCTAATGCTGTTAGTCTCTCCCAGTCCTCTACGCACCTTGATTCTCCTCTCTGATGGTTCATCCTGGTTCTCCTCCCCCTGCTGAATTAGTTTAACCCCTCCCCCCCAGCACCAGTTAACCTCTCCGCAAGGTCATTGGTCCCAGCCCTGTTCAGGTGCAACCTGTCCACCTTGCACAGTTCCCTCTTGCCCCAGAATGGGTCCCACTGCCCCAGGAATCTGAAGCCTTCCCTCCCGCACCATTTCTCCAGCCACACATTAACTTGCTATATCTTGCCTTATCCAGCCTTGACAGTGACACCGACATCCTGAGAATGACTTTTTTTAAATGTAATAACTTCAACAATAACATGCACCAGAGTTTGGCAACAGTGGGGGAGGCAGCTCCAGCAGTTTGAGATCACTAGAGCAGATGAGCAACGTCCTGGGGGCTAGCAGCACCAGCACGTGGATAGTAGTGTTTGGGAGCAATGGGGAGGAGTATTGGAGTAAAAACAGAAAAAGCTAGATATACTCAGGACAGGCAGCATCTGTGGAGAAAGAAACACGGTTAACGTTTCAGGTCGATGACCTTGCGTCAGAACTAGAGTATTGGAACCAATGGTGAGTGGGTGGAAACTTGGTACTGGGGCTTTGGAACACTATAGGAGGGGGTCTCCTGGAGTATGGAGAACTGGAAGTGCAATGTGAGGTTTTACTGACCTGCAGATTCCTATGATCTGGCAACACTGGGGGCTTCAAGGCGAGGGAGGAGAAGGAAGCCCCAAAGAAAGATAGGGGTGTGGGGTGGGGAAAGGAAAGTGGACTAAGGGGAACATACCCAGCCAGTGAGACTCACCTTTGGCCAATGCAGAATCAAAGTATGTTGTTTAAGTACTTTTTGACTTGGGCAGAATAAAGTGCATGGAATTAACCATCCATACTTGTGATGGGTCTTTCTAGCTCTGACAACAGATAGATATTAAATCACCCAATGTTAAGTACTGTACAAATGAGGGAAGATAGCCACCTATTTTTGTATTCTCCACTTTCTATGTACATTTCTGTTAACTTGTCTCCAATTAAACAAATCCTTTTATTTTAGTATGCAGACTTTTAAGGTTATGCATACATCACCTTTGCCAAAAATCATGCCAAGTAAAGATATCAAGGCAATCTAAAAAGGGGAATTAGAAGTCAGTCTGATTACAAACTATTTAAACAAATACACAGCCGCGTTTATTTTCGAGTGAGCTACATTAATAGGTCACTGCCTACACACATGCACGTTTTAGCAGGTACAGGAAGCTTGGCCTGATTTTCATCCTCACTAACTCAGCAAAACCAAGTTCAATTGTCATTCCCCACTGCCCTGGCTAAGATTAGCTTGCTCAACACACACCAAGAATCGTATCTGGGGCTGCCTAGGTCTATGCTGATCAGTACCACACCAGGTAGTACATTTACACACATCCCTCCTGGATACCAACATGTCAGGACAGTACTAACGCCTCCATTCACACAAATGCATTTTGAATGCAATGCCCCAAAATTAAAATGAAATACAGCATCTAAGGAAGTTTTAATGTTTAAGTTTACTGGAGAAGGCTGTGGGGAAACATTTAATAAAGTACAAGGAGTGATGAATCGCTGCACCAAGTGCTGCGTGCCGGCTGGATGACTGATGGGTCCCGGGTTGCGCGGCCTAGTCCGACTAGGTGCCCCCCCACCGCGTATTATTTTTCAACGCTACCGTCGATGTAGCGCCTCTCAGACGGCGCTTCCCTGCACCAACCACCTCCCGTACCCGCCGTAAAGCGCATGTTTATTTGTACCTGGATTCTCTGCCCATTTCCGACCGTTAAAGCTGCGGTTCCCCGGCAGCAAAACAACTAACTCTCCGCCTCCGCCACAAGTAACCAGTCCCACAATCCAGCACTCCCGGGAAAAGGAGCGGGCGGCGCGGCAGGAAGAAACTCTCGCTTACTCCGAGCACTAGCGCCCCCCGCCGCTCGGAGGACAAAACGTTAACCCAGTCTTTTCATTCAGTTACATTGGGCTTGATTTTCAAACGGTGGCGGGATGGCAGCGGGGCGGGGTGGGGGGTGTCAATGGGCGCGCGGCAAACCTGAGTAATAAAATCTCAACCTTCCTCACACGATGGCAAGTTAATTGTTGGCCCTTAACGTGGCTTCTGGGTTTGCCGTCCAAAAGCTGCGCAGTGGGCGGACTGCGCACTCGCGTGACAGGCTGTCAGCTGGAGCGTCTATTTGAAGGCCATTGCTCCTTTGGCTTTTGCTAGAGCAGAGACGCAATGGAGCAGCACAGGGGCAAGGCTGCTCCAAGATTTAATGATGCCTCACTTCAGGTGCTACTGGCCAGGGTGAGGAGGAGAAGGGAACTGTTTTACCCGGTCAATAGGAGGAAGTGCCCTGCTTCTGCCACCAAGAAGGCCTGGCTTGAGGTGGCACAGGAGGTCACCAGCAGGAGCAACATATCCCGTAACTGGGTCCAGTGCAGGAAGCGTTTCAATGACCTAACTAGGTCAGCAAAAGTGAGATCACTTACTGATTCTCCTGCATTCTGTGGTGCGCATCACTCCCCGAACTCAGTCTGCACTGCCACAACTACTCCATCACATCACTCCTCACACCCACTTAAGACTCATCCTCAACTTACCTGCACTTCCTGAGCACTTTCTCACCTCCCCATTTGTGACCCCACCGCTACCACTCACCCAATCCTAATCCAATGTGATGTCTCTGTCTCATACTCACCCCCTGATGCACCTCTTTCACGGTCAGCCTCACCCAAAGCAATGCATTCACTGGTTGGCCACTTCACCGTCACTCACATGTCTGTACTTTCTCCCCTTCTAGGAGGAGAGAGCACAAAATGCATGGGAGAGGGCGAAGACTGGAGGGGGGCCACAACAAATAATGGTCCTCACAGATGCGGAGGAGGAGGCCCTGCAGATCAGCCGCACCCTCAAGCGCCTGTCCGTCGGGGACGCCAAGACTGGCACCCCACAAACATCTGGTGACACAACTTTAACATTCATCACATACAAATTGATGTTAACAATCAATTGATGTTAACGATCAATTGATGTTAACAATACTTGACATGTTGAACACCTCGGTATGCTCATCGTAACTTGACACATCTGTGATGATGCTTAATATTGCCTTCTATTGCCATTCAACGACCGCAGTGATGGCAGAGGGTGATTCCTCAGAGGAGCTCCAGGCCTCTGAGGGTGCACCATCACATCTTAGCGAGCCATCCACCAGCATAGATACACACACCGCGGTGGGTCCTAGTAGTCAGTTAGTTGGGTTGGCACCTGGTGAGTCACCACAAACAAGTGAGCACGAGCAGATACTGGTGGCAGGGGCAGCTGTGGAGAATCTGCGTCGGTGGGAGCACTCCTCTCCAGGCTCTTCTCAGCTGGATGCAGAGGCTGAACCCTGGGGCCCATCCTTTCAAAGGAAAATGATCGAGGGATCAGCAGCATATTTGCGAGGTGCTGGAACAGGTGCCACGTGCACTCTCCACAATAGCACAGAGGATGGAGGAGTCCAACTCCTGCATGAGTGGAATAGTGGCACAGGTATGGGAGGGAATTTGAGATACTGTCACAGGGACGTGCGCAACTGTCTGAGACAGTGGCGTAGGTAAATACAGGAATGTCGACGATGGAGAGAAGGCTAGCCTACGTTGAGCTTCACGCATGGCTCACAAATGAGTCCATTCAGGCCGTGACAACAGCCGTTCGGACTCATGGTGAGCAATATTCTGCCGCCTTAAACAGGCTGACAGATATTTTAGAAGTGGCCTTCCAAGGCATCACACATGTCCTCCAAACTGTTGTCCAGCAGGGTGGTAGGAGTGATGTGGGCCTGGCCCAGGAGACAGACAATGGCAAAAGGGGACATGGAAATGGGGACACCACTCAAAGCACTCCCACGTCTCACCCATTGCCCCCTTTCAACCAGTTACCTCAACGCTGCCTCCACTACAGGTGACCGAGTCAGCTCCTGCACAGGTGCAGGTGGAGCAGTCTTTGGAGGGGCCCTCATGGGCTCCAAAACCCAGAGGGCGTAGGCCGAAAGCATCTAAGCAGTCAGGGCATGAACATGAGCAACCTGCCACTACCTCTGCTGCAGCCACAGGGGATGCACCACATAGAAGTAGTTGGAAGAGACAGACTAGGGTTTTATGATCACGAAGAGTATGCATAAGGGTGTCTATCAGACTGTCATGTTTTTCATTTATATTTGTTTTTTGTTAAAGTCACATTAAATGTTATCATTCTCACCACTACTGCCACGTCTTGCCCATTCTTGACTGGCTTTTGTGATAGCGCCCTTTCATGAGCTTCACCATGAACGGCGACACTTGATACCACCTAGTGGGTCACTTTACAGTGGGTGTATGTGTAGTTGCGGAACTGTTTGTGCGGGGGTGGGGGGGGGCTGCTGGTATTGGTGCTGGTCTTTCCAGGTGATGTGAGAACTGGACTCTTCTCACTTTCTGACCTTACGAGAACCGTTCACAAATGAGTGACTCCCTGGCCTCACGAGCAACCAGGTGAGCCGCTGCTCTGCCCATGGGTTTGTTCTCCTCCTCCACCTCCTCCTGCTCCTGCTCCTCCTCAATGGGGATGGCAGATGTGGATGGCTGATGTGGATGGGGCCTCCTCAACCGGTACCCCTCTCTGTTGTGCCATGTTGTGCAGGATGCAACACACTACTATAACGCGACCCACTCTCGCTGGTGTGTATTGAAGGGCTCCCCCAGAACGATCAAGGCACCAAAATCGCATCTTGAACAGCCCTATCGCAGGTTCAATTATAGACCTGGTGGCGATGTGGCTGTCATTGTATTGGCGCTATTGCTCGCTGATGTGGTTCGTCAGAGGTGTCATGAGCCACTTGTGCAGAGTGTGTCCCTTGTCCCGAGGAGCCAGCCCTTAAGGGTGTTCAGTGCATGGAAGAGGCCCGAGATGTTGGATTCTCTCAGGATGAACGAATCGTGGCAGCTGCCATGGAATTTGGCGCACACGTGAAGGAAACTTTTGTGGTGGTCACAAACGAGCTGAGTGTTGATGGAGTGATACCCTTTCTGTTGATGAATAGTCGTGGCTCATGTGGAGGTGCTCGGATTGCTATATGCGTGCAACCGATTGCACCCTGTACATGTGGGAATCCAGCCACAGAGTGGAATCCCACTGCCCTCTCCGACTGGCTGAGGGCATCCACGGGGAAGTTGATATAGTGCGAGGCCCTGCGAAACAAGCCGTTGATGACCTGCCTTATGCACTTATGGGCAAATGACTGAGAGACCCCGGCGATGTCATCGGTGGCACCCTGGAATGATCCAGAGGCAAAGAAGTTGAGGGCAGTGGTGACTTTAACAGCAATGGGTAATGAGATGCCGCTCAACCCAGCTGGGAGCAGTTCGGCATGAAGGAGGCTGCAGATGTCTGCGACCACCTGGCGACTCACTCTGAGCCTCCGTATGCACTGCTTCTCAGAGAGGTCCAGGAAGCTGAGCCTTGGTGTGTAGACCCTCTGATGAGGGTAGTGCCTCCTGCGACGTCGCTCCCTCTGTTGTTGCCCTCTGTGCTCTTGTGCAGGTCCCTGTGGCGCAGCACTGTGTTGTGGAGCTCCAAGTGGCTGAAGTACACGCCGTGCCTGGCAAGGCCGGTGGTGTTGCTCGTTCTCAGATGTAGTGGTGAATGCAGCCATCATGCATTCCCATCCTAATGGTGTCAGTTTGAGTGGGTCCGAAAAGTTGGTAAATATGCGTAAACAGAAGAATTCTGAGTGGAAACCAAGAATTTTCAGTCTAAACACAAAGAACTCCCAGCCAAAAGTTTGTCTGAGAGAACTGAGTGCCCTGCTGCAATAACTCACCGTTATCCCCATCTGTCAAACAGGCATTTAAATGTCCAAATGACTCTGGCTGAAACACGTCTCCTACAACATGGAATGTTTCCCACAGCATGGGAAATACGTTGAGGGTGAATGAAAATTGCTCCCCTGCCTCAATCACTATGAAATTAACAAGTTCAACAACTTCAACGACATTAGTAAGTGCTTTAAATATCAGCCTGCCAACTTTAATTGCCGGCTGGACCTCCGTATTCCAGAAGCGCGCGCGCACACAGAGCGTCTGTGTGAGGCGCGGAAGTCGGCGGATTGGAGCAGGAATCCTTACCCGCTTGGGATTTTCCCAGCCCCCCTATTCCAACGCACCCGCACTTTGATTTGAAAATCGAGCCCGTTGTGTCCACAGCACAGCAAAAGGCCATTCGGCTCAACTGGTCTATGCCAGCATTTATGCTCCACACAAGTTGCCTCCCTCCCTACTTAATCTACCCCTGTAAACATACCCTTCTATTCCTTTCTCCTTCTTGGGCTTATCTAGCTTCCCCTTAAATGTATTTCTGCTATTTGCCTCAATTACTCTTTGTGATAGTGCATTCCACATTCTTACCACTCTTTGGGTAAAGAAGTTTCTCCTGAATTCCCTATTGGATTTATTTAGTGACTATCTTATATTGAGGACCTCTAGTTTTGGAATCCCCACAAGTGGAAACATTTTATCCACGTCTACCCTATCAAACCCTTTCATTATTTTATCAGGTCACCCCTCAGTCTTCTCTTTTCTAGAGAAAAGAGCCCAAGTCTGGTTAGTCTTTCCTAATAAGTATATCCTCTCAGTTCTGGTAATATCCTTATGAATCTTTATTATCCTTATGAATCTTTTTTGCAACTTGTCCAATGCCTCTATATTCTTTCTATAACATGGAGATCAGAACTGTGCACAGTACTCCAAGTGTGGTCTAACCAAGGTTCTATACAAGTTTAACATAACCTCTGCTTTTCAATTCTATCTCTCTAGAAATGAACCCCTGTGCTTGATTTGCCTTTTAGACGTTACTTTTAGTGATTTGTTTATCTGTACTCCGAGGTCCTTTTGCTCCTCTACTCCATTTAGACTCTTATTATCCAAGCAGTATATCGTCTTCTATTTTTCCTACAAATATGCACCACCTCACATTTATCCATATTGAAATTAATTTGCCAATTACATGCCCATTCTGCAAGTTTATTAACACCTTCTTGCATTTTAACACATTCTTCTTTTGTATTAACTATACCCCCCAATTTCGTGTTTGCAAATTTTGAAATTGTGCTTCCGATTCCTGAGTCCAAATCGTTGATGTAGATTGTGAACAACAGTGGTCCCAGCACCGATCCCTGTGGAACACCACTTTCCACCTTTTGCCAGTCTGAGTAGCTACCCTTAACCCCTACTCCCTGTTTTCTGTTTTGTAGCCGGCTTGCTATCCATTCTGCTCCCTGTCTCCTGACTCCACATGCTCTGACCTTAGTCATGAGTCTACAATGCGATACCTTATCGAAGGCCTTTTGAAAATCCAAATATATTACATCTACTAAATTACCCTTGTCTATTGTTTCTGTTACTTCTTCAAAGAATTCAATAAATTTGGTCAAGCATGACTTCCACTCCTGAAATCCGTGCTGACTACACTTTATTATTTTTCATTTTCTAGATGTTTTTCTATTACATCTTTGAGTAAAGATTCCATTATCTTTCCTACCACCGATATTAAGCTAACTGGTCTATAGTTCCCTGGATTGGTTCTATCTCCCTTTTTAAATATAGGAATAACATTAGCTGTCTGCCGGTCCTCTGACACTGTTCCCTTTACTAATGAATTTTTATATATACGTAATAGTGCCTCTGCTATCTGTTCCCTAACTTCTTTTAATATGCGCGGATGCAATCTATCTGGAACAGGGGTCTTATCCTCTCTAATTCTGATTAATTTATCAACTATCTCCCACCTTTCTAGCTTAAATGTCTTTATACCTTTTTTGATTTCCTCTTCTATCATACCCACCTTGTTGGTCTCCCTGGTAAATACTGAGGCAAAGTAACTTTTCAATGTTTTTGACATTTCAGTGTCATTACCTGTGAGTTTATCTTCTGCATCCCTTAGTGGTCCTATCCCTAACCTGATTTTTCTTTTGTCATTGATGTGCCTGTAGAATACTTTACTATTTCATTTTATATTCCTTGATTGTTTAATTTCGTAATCCCTCTTTGCTTTCCTAATTGTTTTTTTGACATCTTTCCTAATCTCTTCATATTCCCTTTCTCTCCTTTATTGACTATGTACTTAGAGTATGACTTTTTTTTAGTTTCAATTTTACCCTTATCTCTTTATTCATCCATTGGTTAGTTTGTTCTTGTTTTTTAGAGGAATATATTTCTCCTGAACTCTATTGATCACCGTTTTAAATATTTTCCACTGCTGTTCTATCTCTATGTCTGTCAATTTTTTTCCACTTTACCTTCCCTAAATCCATTCTCTTCCCCTCATAATTAGCTTTTTTTCCAATCTATTACTTTGGTCTTTGTCTTACTTATGTCTTTCTCAATCATTATTTTAAACTTTATTATGTTATGATCGCTATTGCCTAGATGTTCCCCTACGCTTACTTCTCTTATCTGCTCGGGTTCATTTCCCATTAATAGATCCAGCAGTGCTTCCTCTCATTTTGGGATTCTCACATACTGGGTAAGAAAGGAGTCATTAACACACTGTAAAAACTCCATTCCCCTTTCCTCTTTCCCTACTTCTTCTTGCCAGTTTATTTGGTGGTGGTTGAAATCTCTCATGATTATTATTCGATGTTTTTTACTCATTTCATAAATTTGCCTACATATTTCATCCTCCACTTCCCTTCCACTATTAGGTGATCTGTAGAATATATCTATTAATGTTATCGATCCCTTCTTATCCTTTGTCTCAATTTATATAGATTCTGTTTCTATCTTAATATTACTTATGCCCCTTTTTTCTATTGCCATTATGTTGTCTCTAATTAGTACAGTAACTCCACCCTCCCCCTTCCTTCCCTATCCTTTCTAAATAGGTTCTATCCTGCAATGTTTAACGACCAGTCCTGTTCTTTATGTAGCCATGTTGCATTTATCCCTACTACATCTGGCTCCTCGCTACATATTATTGCCTCCAGTTCCCCCATTTTGTTTTGGATGCTGTGCAAATTGCTGTACAGGCAATTTCATTTCTTTTTAATAATTGTTCCCTTCACTTTATTTTTAACAGTCATGTTGTACTCATGTTCTATAACTGTATTTGTTCCCTGACCGTTTATGTTACCTTTGTTCCTTACCTTGGTCTGACCTTTACTCTCATCTCCTATTTTATCTTCATACTTATGTTATTTTCACCAGATCCCTCCCCCCCCCCCCACCCCCGTCTTAATGGTTTAAAGTCCCATTGACAGTCCTATTTATCCTTTCTGCTAGAACACTGGTCCCGGTTCATGTAGAGCCCGTCCCAGTGGTACAGCTGCTTCCTGTCGCAGTACTGGTGAAATGAAATGGAACCCCTCATTCCCACACCAGTCTTTCAGCCATTGGGATGAAAGGGACAACTGGCATTGCCAACATTCAGCGGGTAAAAGAAATCCGGGGTGACATTTTTAATCTCAACTTGTCGATATGCTATGGCATAACTTGGCCGGAGATGTAGAGGGCGGCAATGGGGAAGGGGGTGAAGAGGAACGGATGAAGAGGAATGGAGGCTGAAGAGGAATGGGGAGGGGTGACAAGGAACGGGGGTGTGGGGTGAAGAGGAACGGGGAGAAGAGGACTGGAGGTTGAAGAATGGGAAGGGGTGAAAAGGAATGGGGTGGGGTGAAGAGGAACGGGGCATAAAGAGGAATGGGGGTGGGGTGAAGAGGAATGGGTTAGAGGGTGAAGAGAAATGGGGTGGGGGGGGTGAAGAGGAATGGGGTGGGGGGTGGTGGAATGGAGGTGGGGGTGAAGAGTAATGGTGGGGGTGAAGTGGAATGGAGGTGGGGGTGAAGTGGAATGGAGGTGGGGGTGAAGTGGAATGGGGTGGGGGTGAAGTGGAATAGAGGTGGGGTGAAGTGGAACGGGGTGGGGGTGAAGTGGAACGGGGTGGGGGTGAAGTGGAATGGAGGTGGGGGTGAAGTGGAACGGGGTGGGGGTGAAGTGGAATGGGGTGGGGGTGAAGTGGAACGGGGTGGAGGTGAAGTGGAATGGAGGTGGGGGTGAAGTGGAATGGAGGTGGGGGTGAAGTGGAATGGAGGTGGGGGTGAAGTGGAATGGAGGTGGGGGTGAAGTGGAATGGAGGTGGGGGTGAAGTGGAATGGAGGTGGGGATGATGAGGAACGGGGTGGGCGTGAAGTGGAATGGGGTGGGGGTGAAGTGGAATGGAGGTGGGGGTGAAGTGGAACGGGGTGGGGGTGAAGTGGAATGGGGTGGGGGTGAAGTGGAACGGGGTGGGGGTGAAGTGGAACGGGGTGGGGGTGAAGTGGAATGGGGTGGGGGTGAAGTGGAACGGGGTGGGGGTGAAGTGGAACGGGGTGGGGGTGAAGTGGAACGGGGTGGGGGTGAAGTGGAATGGGGTGGGGGTGAATGGAATGGGGTGGGGGTGAAGTGGAATGGAGGTGGGGATGATGAGGAACGGGGTGGGCGTGAAGTGGAATGGGGTGGGGGTGAAGTGGAATGGAGGTGGGGGTGAAGTGGAATGGAGGTGGGGGTGAAGTGGAATGGAGGTGGGGGTGAAGTGGAATGGGGTGGGGGTGAAGTGGAATGGGGTGGGGGTGAAGTGGAATGGGGTGGGGGTGAAGTGGAATGGGGTGGGGGTGAAGTGGAATGGAGGTGGGGGTGAAGTGGAACGGGGTGGGGGTGAAGTGGAATGGGGTGGGGGTGAAGTGGAACGGGGTGGGGGTGAAGTGGAATGGAGGTGGGGATGATGAGGAATGGGGTGGGGATGATGAGGAACAGGGTGGGGGTGAAGTGGAATGGGGGTGGGGGTGAAGTGGAATGGGGTGGGGGTGAAGTGGAATGGGGTGGGGGTGAAGTGGAATGGGGTGGGGGTGACGTGGAATGGGGTGGGGGTGAAATGGAATGTAGGTGGGGATGATGAGGAATGGGGTGGGGGTGAAGTGGAATGGGGGTGGGGGTGAAGTGGAATGGGGGTGGGGGTGAAGTGGAATGGGGTGGGGGTGAAGTGGAATGGAGGTGGGGGTGAAGAGGAGTGGGGTGGGGGTGAAGTGGAATGCGGATGTGGGGTGAAGAGGAATGGGGAGAGGGTGAAGTGGAATGAGAAGGTCAAGGGACGCGAGGGGACGAGGGGCAGAGAAACAAAGTGAATGGGGCAGAGAAATGAGGGAAAGGGTGAAAGAGGACCATAGAGAGGGTGGAAGAGGAACGAGGGGGGTGTAGAAAGAGGAACGAGAGGTGAGGAAAGAGGAACGAGGGAGGGGATGGTTGGCAGAGGTCTGTTGCTCAGCCGGCCATGCTCTACCTATAAACTGACACGGGGGTGCTTGAGAGTGTAAGATTCTCAAATTTCACAGATCCCCCAAAACTCGGAGAAAAAAACCTAAAGAAATTCACCTTTTCCCTGGGTATGGAAAACTTTGGCCATTGACCAAAATCCTAAGATGGAAGGATAGGTGAGAGGTCACCAGACGAAATCAACAACACACACACAGTGGAATGTGGGAGAATTACTGCTTCAGACATGTCTCTGTTTTAATGCAAAACCTACAGCAGGGGGTCGACACTCACTGCCATTGAAAGAGGCAACTCCTCCAGACATGGTGGGGCCATGTCTTTGTTTTAAAGCAAAACCGATCAACACCTAGGACGTTGGATACAAAAGGAAGCCTTGTGTGACAAGCTCTAAAAATCGGAATTAACAATGACCCATCGGGAGAAGCAATTGCAACATGACGAGGGACCATCAAAAGCCATCAAAGATTCTTAAGGACTTTGTAAGAACTGTTTAAACAGACTTGAAGTGTTTTTTTTTAAAGTGACGAAGACCATTGTAAGAGAGGGATATAGAAGTGGAAACTCGAAACCTCTCTCTCTCTCTCTCTGGCTCTTGCTGGCTGTTGTGTTCTGCTTGTCTTGTTCTGCCTGTCTCTGGAAGGAGAGCAGTTTTCCAGCGAAACCAATGAACCCTACGTGAGAGAACCGGTCAGCCAGACCTACAAGGGCAAAGGATTGTTCAACAGCTCAGGAGGCGCCAGTTCAACAAGGCGAGGGGGCAACAGAGAGAAGGTCAGCAGCTCTAGAAGCAGGCCGACACACAAGAAGAAACCAGAGCAACAGCCCCAGTGACCATTAGACACCTCACAGCAACAAGGGCCTTATGAAACCAACTGAATATTACCACCAACCAACCGGATAATATTGGGCCACCACGACCAAAGAAAACCAACTCGGGAGAAAACCGAAGATCCGCAAAGTTTCCACTCTATGATCTATTTCTGACTTACCTCTGGGTGAATTACTGTCAAGGATTCGTTTGGTGAGCATTATCTCTGGCCCTTTAGAGTCCAACTTAGCTAGTACAGTGGGATTGGGAGGGGTGAGGTATCTTTCTACTGTAATTTCCCTCGTGTGTACCGAAGTGTTCCCCATTTTATTAGAGTGTTAAGATTGTTGTGTTGTATTTTCTCTCTTGAATAAAGGTCAAAGTTTCTTGCACTAAAACCAGTTGTCTGCTGCACTTTGTCACAACCCCCAAATAAGTCCAAGGTCTAGAACCCAGGGAGTGGGAGCGATTCAAACCGCTCAGAAGTCAGAGGCGAAGCTGAAACACACCACCACCCCCTACAATATTGGCAGTGGATGCCTGAAATAATCACAAAAAATGAACAAAAATGAAATGAGAGCAGAACAGTGATGAAATGAGGACTGAGAGATTCTGCGTCTGACCGTGTGAAAGCATATTGAGGGCAGGTGGGTCATCGGTTTGCATACTGGCAGGTCATCAGCTAATCAGTTTGTGTGCCAAATTTGAATCTCAGTTCATGCACAGCCTTTTAATAAGTTATTTACAATCCATTATCCGGTGGGCTGCAGTCTGAATTCCCAGCCCTCACAGTGACATGAGAGTTCAGTGTCACCATTCAAATGAGCAGACAATATCTCAGTGTATAACAATGATAAAAAAAAGACTTCGGTATGAAATATATCTCTTAGAAGTTTTGTATTCCTCAGAGCCATTATATCTTAATTGTGTTTGCTGGTAAAATATTCACCCACCATTATAATTTCAAACAAATTTAAAAATACACTGGAGGACGAGTTACAACAGTAGAGATAAATTTACAGAATAAAAATTGAACTAATTATCACATTCAGAGCTCAATCTGTATTCTGTAAATGTCTTTCCCTCATTGTAACTAATTTCAAGTTACGTGTATAGAAAGAATAAAGGATTAGCTTCCATGCCTCATTCTTCCCATCTAATTATTTCTTCCAGTATATTTTATGCTTATCTAGTCACCATTTCTCTTCTTTCTGAGTCAATTTAAACATATTTTCTCTCCAATTTAATTGTTTTTATTTCAATGGTCATACATTCTCCCTTTTTCTGTTTTACATGAATGTTTTCCTTAAGTAATCTTATTTTATAAAATGCAGGTCCATTAGCATCCGAAAAAAGAATAGGTAAATGTTTTAAGTGGCAGCTCTTCTTTGGAACTTTATCTGTCTATCTCTGTGTCTTTGTCCTCTGTCTTTCCCTTTCTCTCTGTACAGGGTGTTTCAAGTTGAATTTTCATCATCATTTCGATATCGATGCAAAGTAGTTTTGGTTGCACATCAATGTAAAAATGACAACATACCTCCCAGGGCAAGTCCTGATCTGGCTCTGGAATACACTGAAGTCCATTGGAGTGAGTACCCTTCCAGGAAGCCATTCCAATACTTAGTATCAAGTAATAAGAAAGTGGATGATCTCAACTCCTGTTTCCTAATAATAAAAATTAGTAACCACTACCATCTTCCCTTGTGCTAGGTATGACTCCAGCCACTGGAGAGTTTTCCTCCTGATTCCCATTGACTTCAATTTTACTAGGGCTCCTGTGTGCCACACTCAGTCAAATTGTGCCTTGATGTCAAGGGCAGTCACTCTCACCTCACCTCTGGAATTCAGCTGTTTTGTCCATGTTTGGACCAAGGCTGTAATGAGGTCTGGAGCCAAGCGGTCCTGGCGTTACCCAAACTGAGCATCAGTGAGCAGGTTATTGGTGAGTAAGTGCCGCTTGATAGCACTGTCGATGACATCTTCCATCACTTTGCTGATGATTGAGAGTAGACTGATAGGGTGGTAATTGGCCGGATTGGATTTGTCCTGCTTTTTGTGGACAGGACATACCTGGGCAATTTTCCACATTGTTGGGTAGATGCCAGTGTTGTAGCGTACTGGAACAGCTTAGCTAGAGGCGCGGCTAGTTCTAGAGCACAAGTCTTCAGCACTACAGCCGGGTTGTTGTCGGGGCCCATAGCCTTTGCTGTATCCAGTGCACTCAGCCGTTTCTTGATATCACGTGGAGTGAATTGAATTGGCTGAAGACTGTGATGGTGGGGATATCGGGAGGAGGCCAAGATGGATCTTCCACTCGGCACTTCTGGCTGAAGATGGTTGCAAACGCTTCAGCCTTGTCTTTTGCACTCACGTGCTAGACTGTGCCATCATTGAGGATCGGGATATTCACGGAGCCTCCTCCTCCCGTTCTTATTATTCTTATTTCCACAGAAGCTGGAAGAAAGAAATATGCTGCAGAGAGAGAGAAACCAATGCCAGAAACTTCAGCATCTGGCACTACCTGCAGAAATTGTCCCACTCCATCATGAGCTCGATCATTTGAGCTCACCAGCCCAGATACATTAACTCGGGTTGATACAAATAGTCTCGTTGAGAAACTGACATGGGGTGACTCACAAGGAAGCCAGAGGATGAGGTATTGAAGTTAGAGCATGATATACCTGAGTTGAGGTTTAGGAAATGTCAGACCCTGGTTGTTGAGCATCGGACAATGACCTCAGAGATCCTGCCATAAAAAGACAAACGTAGAGCATCAGAACCATTGAGAGCTCAAGCAGAGTGAGCTGGTAACAGAGCGAGTTGGAAACAGAGTGAGGACTTTTAAAATGGGAATTTGGTGAAAGCGAAATTAGGTGCAGAGGGGGAAGGAGACGTTCGGCAAATTAAGAGAGTAAGGAAAGCTAATGTATTCAATTACTCACTCATACATTAACACTTAACTATATGGTAGATTAAGGGGCTACTAAATGTAAAGAATTGAAATTAATAAATAAGAGGCAAGGGCAAAAATTTAACTAGCAGCTTTAGCGGGAGGAGAGTCCGAGAGGTGAGCGCAGTGTAAAAGGAGAGTCCGAGAGCGGGAGGAGAGTCCGAGAGCGGGAGGAGGGTCCGAGAGCGGGAGGAGAGTCCGAGAGCGGGAGGAGAGTTCGAGAGGTGAGCGCAGTGTAAAAGGAGAGTCCGAGAGCGGGAGGAGGGTCCGAGAGGTGAGCGCAGTGTAAAAGGAGAGTCCGAGAGCGGGAGGAGGGTCCGAGAGGTGAGCGCAGTGTAAAAGGAGAGTCCGAGAGCGAGAAGAGAGTCCGAGAGCGAGAAGAGAGTCCGAGAGGTGAGCGCAGTGTAAAAGGAAAGTCCGAGAGCGGGAGGAGAGAACGAGAGCGGGAGGAGAGTCTGAGAGCGGGAGGAGAGTTCGAGAGGTGAGCGCAGTGTAAAAGGAGAGTCCAAGATAGGGAGGAGAGTCCGAGAGCGAGAAGAGAGTCCGAGAGCGGGAGGAGAGTCCGAGAGCGGGAGGAGAGTCCGAGAGCGGGAGGAGAGTCCGAGAGCGGGAGGAGAGTCCGAGAGCGGGAGGAGAGTCCGAGAGCGGGAGGAGAGTCCGAGAGCGGGAGGAGAGTCCGAGAGCGGGAGGAGAGTCCGAGAGCGAGAGGAGAGTTCGAGAGGTGAGCGCAGTGTAAAAGGAGAGTCCGAGAGCAGGAGGAGAGTCCGAGAGGTGAGCGCAGTGTAAAAGGAAAGTCCGAGAGCGGGAGGAGAGTCCGAGAGGTGAGCGCAGTGTAAAAGGAAAGTCCGAGAGCGGGAGGAGAGTCCGAGAGTTGAGCGCAGTGTAAAAGGAGAGTCCAAGAGGTGAGCGCGTTATAAAAGGAGAGTCTCGAGAGTGGGAAGAGAGTCTGAGAGGTGAACGCAGTGTAAACCTAAGGCAAGTCATGGCAGCAGAGCTCGCACCCGTGATATGCTCCTCCTGCACTATGTGGGAAGTCATGGACACTACAGGTGTCCCTAGCAACCATGTGTGCAGGAAGTGTGTCCAGCTGCAGCTACTGGCTAACCGCATTTCGGAGCTGGAGTTGCGGGTGGATTCACTGTGGAGCATCCGCGATGCTGAGATTATCGTGGATAGCACGTACAGTGAGGTGGTCATACCGCAGGTAAAGATTACGTAGGCAGAAAGGAAATGGGTGACCGCCAGGCAGAGTAAAAGGACCAGGCAGGTAGAGCAGGAGTCCCCTGGGGCCATCTCCCTCTCAAACAGATATACCGCTTTGGATACTATTCAGGGAGATGGCTTATCAGGTGAAAGCAGCAAGAGCCAAGTTCGTGGCACTGCTGCACATCAGAGGAGGAATAAGAGTGGCAGGGCAATATTGATAGGGGATTCAATTGTAAGGGGAACAGATAGGAACATAGGAACAGGAGTAGGCCATTCAGCCCCTCGTGCCTGCTCCGCCATTTGATAAGATCATGGCTGATTTGTGATCTAACTCCATATACCTGCCTTTGGCCCATATCCCTTAATACCATTGGTTGTCAAAAAGCTATCTATCTCAGATTTAAATTTAGCAATTGAGCTAGTATCAATTGCCATTTGCAGAAGAGAGTTCCAAACTTCTACAACCCTTCGTGTGTAGAAATGTTTTCTAATCTCGCTCCTGAAAGGTCTGGCTCTAATTTTTAGACTGTGCCCCCTACTCCTAAAATCCCCAACCAGCAGAAATAGTTTCTCTCTATCCACCCTATCTGTTCCCCTTAATATCTTATAAACTTCGATCAGATCACCCCTTAAGCTTCGAAACTCTAGAGAGTACAACCCCAATTTGTGTAATCTCTCCTCGTAACTTAACCCTTGAAGTCCGGGTATCATTCTAGTAAACCTACGCTGCATTCCCTTCAAGGCCAATATGTCCTTCCGAAGGTGCGGTGCCCAGAACTGCTCACAGTACTTCAGGTGCGGTCTAACCAGGGTTTTGTATAGCTGTAGCATAACTTCTGACCCCTTGTACTCTAGATATAAAGGCCAGCATTCCATTAGCCTTATCGATTATTTTCTGCACCTGTTCATGACACTTCAATGATCTATGTACCTGAACCCCTAAGTCCCTTTGGACATCCACTGTTTTTAACTATTTATCATTTAGAAAGTACCCTGTTCTATCCTTTTTTGATCCAAAGTGGATGACCTCACATTTGTCTACATTGAATTCCATTTGCCACAGTTTTGCCCATTCACCTAATCTATCAATATCGTTTGTAATTTTATGTTTTCATCTCCACTGCTTACAATGCCACCAATCTTTGTGTCATCGGCAAACTTAGATATGAGACTTTCTATGCCTTCATCTAAGTCGTTAATAAACATTGTGAACAATTGAGGCCCCAAGACAGATCCCTGTGGGACTCCACTGGTCACATCCTGCCAATGTGAGTACCTTCCCATTATTCCTACTCTCTGTCGCCTTTCGCTCAGCCAACTTCCTAACCCAGTCCGTACTTTTCCCTTGATTCCATGGGCTTCTATCTTAGCTAACAGTCTCTTATGTGGGACCTTATCAAATGCCTTCTGGAAGTCCATATAAAGAACATCCATTGACAGTCCCCTGTCCACTACTTTAGTCATCTCTTCAAAAAATTCAATCAGGTTTGTCAGGCACGACCTACCTTTCACAAATCCATGCTGGCTCTCTCTGATTAACTGAAAATTCTCGAGGAGTTCAGTCACCCTATCCTTAATTATAGACTCCAGCATTTTCCCCACAACAGATGTTAGGCTAACTGGTCTATAATTCCCCGGTTTCCCTCTCTCTCCTTTCTTAAAAAGTGGAGTGACATGTGCAAGTTTCCAATCTAGAGGGACAGTTCCTGAATCTAGAGAACTTTGAAAGATTATAGTTAGGGCATCCGCAATGTGCTCACCTACTTCCTTTAAAACCCTGGGATGGAAACCATCTGGTCCTGGGGATTTGTCACTCTTTAGTGCTATCATTTTCTTCATTACTGTTGCTTTACTTATGTTAATTTTATCCAGTCCCTGTCCCCGATTCAATATAAGTTTTCTTGGGATTTCCGGCATGCTATCCTCTTCTTCGCAAAGTAATTGTTCAACATGTCCGCCATTTCCCCATTGTCAATGAAAATATCCCCACTTTCAGTTTTTAAGGGGCCAACACTGCTCCTGACCACCCTCTTTTTCCTTATTATAACTATAAAAGTTCTCCGTATTGGTTTTGATATCGCTTGTGAGTTTCTTTTCATACTCTCTTTTTGTAGCCCTTACTATCTGTTTTGTGACCCTTTGTTGATCTTTGTATCTTTCCCATTCACCAGGATCTGTGCCATTTTTTGCCTTTTTGTATGCCCTTTCCTTATGTCTTATACTGTCCCTTACCTCTTTATTTGGCCGTGGCTGTTTTTTTTGGCAAGTAGAGTTCTTGCCCCTCAGGGGTATAAACTGATTCTGTATCACGTTAAATGTTTCTTTAAACATTTCCCACTGATCATCAGTCGTTTTACCCATTAACAGATTTGCCCAGTTTACTGTGGACAGTCTCTGTCTCATCCCATTGAAGTCGGCCTTACCCAAGTCTAGAATCTTAGCAGCTGACTCACTTTTTTCCCTTTCAAACACTACATTGAACTCGATCATGTTATGATCGCTATTGGATAGATGTTCACGCACAGTTAAGCTGTTAACTAAATCTGGTTCATTACTCATTACTAAATCTAGTATGGCTTTCCCCCTTGTTGCCTCTAGGACATACTGCTGTAGAAAACTATCCCGGACACACTCAAGAAATTCACTACCTTTCTGACAGTTGCTAGTCTGCTTTTCCCAATCTATGTGAAGGTTAAAGTCCCCCATTAAGACCACTATGCCTTTCTTACACGCTTGTCTAATCTCTGCATTTATACAATCTAGCACTTCAGAGCTGCTGCCAGGGCTCCTATATACAACTCCCACTATGGTCTTAGATCCTTTCCTATTTCTCAATTCAACCCATAAGGTCTCTGTTGGCTGCTTGCCTCTCGTTATATCCCCAAATAGGTATTTCTGCGGCCACAAACGTGACTCCAGAATGGAGGTTGCCTCCCTGGTGCTAGGGTCAAGGATGTCACGGAGCAGATGCAGGGCATTCTGGAGGGGGAGGGCGAACAGCCAGTTGTCGTGGTCCATATCGGTACCAACGACATCGGTAAAAAAAGTGATGAGGTCCTGCATGGTGAATTTAAGGAGTTAGGAGATAAATTAAAAAGCAGGACCTCAAAGGTGGTGATCTCAGGATTACTACCAGTGCACGTGCTAGTGAGGAAAGGAACAGGAGAATAGACCAGATGAATGCGTGGCTGCAGGGATGGTGTAGGAGGGAGGGTTTTAGATTCCTGGGATTGGGACCGGTTCTGGGGAAGGTGGGACCTGTACAAGCGGGATGGGTTACACCCGAGCAGGACCGGGACCAATGTCCTTGCGGGGGTGTTTACTAGTGCTGTTGGGGAAGGTTTAAACTAGAATGGCAGGGGGGTGGGAACCTGAGCAGGGAGACAGAGGAGGGGGAAACAAGGATAGAAACAAAAGACAGAAAGGGAAGAAGCAATAGTGGAAGGCAGAGAAAACAAGGGCAAAAAACAAATAGGGCCATAGTGCAAAATAAAACTAAGATGACTAGCAATCTTAAAAAGACAAATCTAAAGGCATTGTGTCTTAATGCGTGGAGCATTTGCAATAAGGCAGATGAATTAACAGCGCAGATAGATATTAATGGTTATGATATAGTTGTGATAACAGAGACATGGCTGCAGGGTGACCAAGGATGGGAACTGAACATCCAGGGGTATTCAATATTTAGGAAGGACAGGCAAAAAGGGAAAGGAGGCGGGGTAGCATTGTTAGTAAAGGAGGAAATCAATGCAATAGTGAGGAAGGATATTGGCTCGCAAAATCACGATGTGGAATCTGTATGGGTGGAGCTAAGAAACACCAAGGGGCAGAAAACATTGATGGGGGTTGTCTATAGGCCCCCAAACAGTAGTGGAGATGTAGGGGAGGGCATTAAACAGGAAATTAGAGATGCATGCAAGACAGGTACAACTATAATCATGGGTGACTTTAATCTACATATTGATTGGTCAAACCAAATTAGCAATAATACTGTGGGGGAGGAATTCCTGGAGTGTGTACGTGATGGTTTTCTAGACCAATATGTTGAGGAACCAACTAGAGAACAGGTGATCCAAGACTGGGTATTGTGCAATGAGAAAGGATTAATTAACAATCTTGTTGTACAGGGTCCCTTAGGAAAGAGTGATCATAACATGATAGAATTCCTCATTAAGATGGAGAGTGAAGTAGTTGAATCTGAAACTAGGGTCCTGAATCTAAATAAAGGAAATTACAAAATTATGAGGTGCATGTTGGCTATGATAGATTGGGGAACTTTACTAAAAGGGATGACGGTGGATAGGCAATGGCGAATATTTAAAGAACGTGTGCAGGAATTACAACAATTATTCATTCCTGTCTGGCGCAAAAATAAAACAGGAAAGGTGGCTCAACCGTGGCTTACAAAAGAAATTAGGGATAGTATTAGATTCAAAGAGGAGACATATAAAATTGCCAGAAAAAGCGGCAAGCCTGAGGATTGGGAACAGTTCAGAATTCAGCAAAGGAGGATAAAGAGATTGATTAAGAGGGGAAAAATAGAGTATGAGAGTAAACTAGCAGGGAACATAAAAACTGACTGTAAAAGCTTCTATAAATATGTCAAGAGAAAAAGATTAGTGAAGGCAAATGTAGGTCCCTTACAGTCAGAAATGGGGGAAATTATAATGGGGAACAAAGAAATGGCAGAACAATTAAACACATACTTTGGTTCCATCTTCTCAAAGGAGGACACAAATAACCTCCCAGAAATGTTAGGGAACCAAGGGTCTAGTGAGATGGAGGAACTGAAGGAAACCAGTATTAGTAAAAAAAAAGTGCTCGGGAAATTAATGGGGCTAAAGGCTGAAAAATCCCCAGGGCCTGATAATCTACATCCCAGAGTACTAAAGGAAGTGGCCCTGGAAATAATTGGTGATCATCTTCCAAAATTCTATAGACTTTGGAACAGTTCCTATAGATTGTAGGGTGGCAAATGTAACCCCACTATTTAAAAAAGGAGGGAGAGAAAAAACAGGGAATTACAGACCAGTTAGCCTAACATCAGTAGTGGGGAAAATGCTGGAGTCTATTATAAAAGATGTGATAACAGAACACTTGGAGGGCATTAACAGGATTGGACAAAGTCAGCATGGGTTTATGAAAGGGAAATCATGCTTAACAAATCTACTGGAGTTTGTTGAGGATGTAACTAGTAGAATAGATAGGGGAGAACCAGTGGATGTGGTGTATTTGGAAACAGAGAGTAGGAAAATATGGATCTTTTTCCGGGTGGCAGGCAGTGACTAGTGGGGTACCGCAGGGATCAGTGCTTGGGCCCCAGCTAGTCACAATATATATCAATGATTTGGATGAGGGAACTAAATGTAACATTTCCAAGTTTGCAGACGACACAAAGCTGGGGTAGAATGTGAGCGGTGAGGAGGATGCAAAGAGGCTCCAAAGTTATTTAGACAAGTTGGGTGAGAGGGCAAGAAGATGGATAAATGTGAGGTTATCCACTTTGGTTGTAAAAACAGAAAGGCAGATTATTATCTGAATGGTGATAGATTGGGAAAAGGGGAGGTGCAACGTGACCTGGGTGTCCTTGCACACCAGTCGCTGGAAGTGAGCATTCAGGTGCAGCAAGCAGTTAGGAAGGCGAATGGTATGTTGGCCTTCATTGCAACAGGATTTGAGTACAGGAGCAGGGATGTCTTACTGCAGTTATACAGGGCCTTAGTGAGACCACATCTGGAGTATTATGTGTAGTTTTGGTCTCCGTATCTGAGGAAGGATGTCCTTGCCATGGAGGGAGTGCAACGAAGGTTTACCAGACTGATTCCTGGGATGGCAGGACTGACGTATGAGGAGAGATTGGGTCGACTAGGCCTATATTCACTAGAGTTTAGAAGAATGAGAGTTGATCTCATCAAAACAATAAAATTCTAACAGGACTAGACAGACTAGATGCAGGGAGGATGTTCCCGATGGCTGGGGAGTCCAGAACCAGGGGTCACAGTCTCAGGATACGGGGTATGCCATTTAGAACTGAGATGAGGAGAAGTTTCTTCACTCAGAGGGTGGTGAACCTGTGGAATTCTCTACCACAGAAGGCAGTGGAGGCCAAGTCATTAGATGTATTCAAGAAGGAGATAGATATATTTCTTAATGCTAAAGGGATCAAGGGATATGGGGAAAAAGCGGGAACAGGGTACTAAGTTAGACGATCAGCCATGATCATTTTGAATGGCGGAGCAGGCCTGAAGGGCCGAATGGCCTATTCTTGCTTCTATTTTCTATGTTTCTATGTTTAAGTAAGTAATAAAAACTAAATAAATAAAAACTCACATCAGTAAGAGAAAAATAGGCTAATTAAACGAAACTGAGAAATTAAACATCAAATTAAATCCATCAGATAATTTAAAATTTAGTATTAAAGATGAATCAGTTAGCTCAGTAATAGAATAATAAATAATTGTTTAATTAATAAATAAAGAAAGAAAGAACAAATAATGGCAGCACGACCAGTGTGTCAGGATTGCGGAATTTGGGAATTTGTGGACACTGAGACTGTCTCAGATAAACACGCCTGTGGGTATTGTTTATGTCTTGAATCACTCCAGCTCAGAGTTGTTGAGCTGAAGCATGAGGTGGAGACCCTCCAATACATATGGAAATGGGGCGGAATATCTAGCTAGTTTACTCCAGAACACAGTCACATCATATGCAGTTATATAGGTACAGGAAGAGGAGTGTATGACTGACAGTCAGCAGGGCATGGGAAACCTAGTGGAGGCATAGAAGGAGGAACCACAGAATTTGGTCCTGTCCAACAGGTATGATGTACTTGTGGGGATAAAGTAGAAGGCTGCTGGCAGGATGGCCAGCATGCTGACGATGACACCATGAAGCAAGAGGCAGTGCAAGGGGGGGACAGCAGAATAGAAAGGTTGTAGTTACAGGGGATTCGATAATTAGGGGGATAGAGGGTATCCTCTGCAGTCGTGATCGAGAGTCCAGGAAGGTGTGTTGCCTACCTAATGCCAGGTTAAGGGATATCTCATTGTGGCTGGAAAGGAACTTAGAAAGGGTGGGGGAAGAACTACTTGTTGTGATTCATGTCAGAACAAATGACATCGGAAAGAACAGGGAGGAGGTCCTGCTAAGGGAGTATCTGGAGCTAGGCACCAAATTAAAAAGTGGGACCTCGAGGGTGGTGATCTTCGAATTACTTCCTGAGCCATGTGGTAATTGGCATAGGGATAAACAGATCAGGAAAGTAAACCCACGATTGAAAGACTGCTGTGGGAAGGAGGAGTTCCGTTTCATGGGGCACTGGCACCAATACTGGGACAGGAAGGAGCTGTATCGCTGGGGTGGGCTGCAACTGAACTAGGCTGAAACCAAGGTCCTAGTGGAAAGGATAATTAGAACTGTAGAAAGGATTTAAACCAATAAAGGGACAGGGGGGTCCGAATGAAAATAATATTAACCCAAATAAGAGTTAGCATAAGAAATAAAACAAATGAATTAGAAGCAGAAATTCAGCTTGCAGGGTATGATGCAGTAGCCATTGCAGGGACATGGGCCTAAATTTTCACTCCGAGCCGGAAAGACGGCAGGTGTGGGAGGTGGTGGTGGGAATTCCTGACTGGAAACCCATACATCCTTACGATTTTGATGTAAGGGTGTCTTTTACTTTTTTTTTGACGGTTTCCCGCCAGACAGGCCAGCCTGATTGACAGGTTGGCCTCAGTCAGACAGGTGAAGAAGAAGGAAGAGGATGTGAGGATCTTAGATGGGGTGGGGGGTTGGGGGTCAGGGTCAGGGGTCACCGGGGGGGTCGGAGACGGGAGTCATTGGGGGATCAGGTTCATCGGGGGTCGGGGTCAGGAGTCATCAGTGGGTCGGGAGTCAATGGGGGTCAGGGTCGGGGGTCATCGGGGGTCGGGAGTCATCAGGAGTGTCGGGGGTCACTGGGGGTCGGGGTCAGGAGTCATTGGGGGTTATCGGGGGTCGGGGTCGGAGTTCTTGGGGGGGGTTGGAGATCATGGGTTGGGTCGTAGATCATGGAGGGGGGGGTGCCGTAGATCATGGAGGGAAGATCGTAGATTGCAGGGGAGGGTAGGGGTCGCTGCAAGTCGGCTTGTTAGGCCTTGGGGAAGCACTCCTGCTCCTCCTGGCCCACAAGCTGTGGTATAAAGGCACTTACCTGTTGTTTTGGGCCTTCACGCCTCCTCTCAAGTGGAGTGAAGTAGAAGGCCCAGGAATCCCGGCCCCCAGGGGTTAAAAACAAAAAAGCTGTTAAAATGGAGGCCCGCAGCCTCCTTGAAAGCTTTTAGTGTGCGACCTGCCTCCTAAGAGCGGGTTGGTCACTTGCCCCTCATCCCACCTCTGTTAAAACCGGAAATGGGCAGGATGGAGGCCGGTTGGGTGCAGCTTTTAGTTTTAAAAATTTTTTACAGCCCCCTCCGTCCCCAACTCACCCGTTTTTCCGAGTTAAATTATGTCCATGGCTACAAGCTGGGCATGATTGAGAGCTAAATCTTGCAGGCTATAGGATTTTTATAAAGGGCAGGAAAATTGAGAAAGGAGAAGGAGTAGCAATATTAATAAAAGATACAGTAACAGCAGTGGAAAGAAAGGGCTTCAGTAAGGGTGAACAGGCAATGGAAACAGTATGGGTAGAACCAAGGAATAGTAAAGGAAGCATGACTCCGGTGGCAGTTGTCCACAGACCTCACAGTAGTGATGTCATGGCGGGGATGTATAAATACGGAGATCAGGGAAGTGGGTAGCAGAAACAATGTGGTAATAATGGGTGATTTTCATTTTCACGTAGACTGAGAGAAGCAGACTAGCTCAAGTAGTAAAGGCAATGAATTTCTAGGATGTTATTTGCTACAGTTTTCTGGAACAATATGTTTTAGAACTGACAAGGGATATGGCCATACTAGAATTAGGGATGAGTAACAAACCTGAATGTGTTAATCTGACTGTAAGGTAGCATCTTGTGAACAGTGATCATAATGGGCGAGAAATTACTCACATCGGTGTGGCAAAGTCCGCAGCAGCTCCTACGAGTAAAAGGTACAAATTTGCTTACCGCGGATCCGAGTCGTACACTTGCGTGAATTTGAAGATTTGAAAAATATCGCGACATCAGCCCATACTCTGAACAGCATGGGTTGATGCACACGGGAAATGTCTGTGAGACTGGAAGCCCCGCCCACAAACAGGCAAGTAGAAATCATTCATTTAAAGTGAACTTCTCTATGTTAGTGTAAATAAAACTTTAACATATCTTATTATAAAAAGCCAAGCAAATGATTTAATTTAATAAAACTTACAGAAGTTAAAAGTAAAAATAAATTTAAAATTTGTAATTTTTTAAAAAAAATGTTAATGATCAAAAAATATTAAAATAAAAGTAATTTGACATTCCACATTTTTAAAATTTAATTTTTTGTTGTTTCGCAGTCACTAACAGTCACCGTGCTTTTAAAAAGTAGCGTAGGGCTGGTATTCTCCAGCATACCTTTTGGTGGCATAAGTATCTTCGTTCCAACTGGGCAGATGGGTAAGTTTACGAATGTTTCATGATTTCTATGATTTTAGGATAGGTGGCCCTTTAATTCGGAACTGTCAAACCGCCAGCGAACCGATGGGAGCAAGTTCGTGATTTCCTGGTTTTAGTGTGCGTGTGTGCATTCGCGAACTTACTCCATCGATTCACCGGCAGTCGGAAAGGATGCCATTGTGGAAGAGCATCCCAAGGTGAGTAATTTCAGGGCCATTATGATTGAATTTGATATTAGTTTTGAGAGGTAGAAGCGAGAGTCACAAACCAGGGTTTTAAATTTATGTAAGGCAAACTTCAAAGGGATGAAAAATAAATTAACCACAGTAAACTGGACTGAGCTGTTAAGGGGTAAATCTAAAGACAAATAGTGTGAATTATTCAAAAAAGCTTTTGGCACAAAACAAAAATAGCACATACCCCTAAAAGGCAAAAGCTCCACTTGTATAGTTACACAACCATGGTCAACAAACAAAGTAAGAGACAGCATTAAGCTAAAAGAAAAGGCTTACACAAATCAAAGGAAACGTGGAAATCCAGCAGACTGGGAGAGCTATAAAAAGCAACAAAGAATTACAAAGAAAGCACCTGAGAATTAAATGTCAAACTTCATTTCTGAGGAGACACAATTCTTGTAGTATTGCTGTGAGTGGAATAATTGACGTATTTTATAAGGTTAGTAATTTATTTAGCTTTATTACTATTACATTCAATTATTTCCTCCAGGCACACTGGGATTAATTTGTCAAATCAGTATTTATTTGGTTATTTATTATTCTCAGCTTTCCGGCAAAAAGAAAAGTATTTATTCGATCGAATTATTTATTTATTTATGGGCTTGTTTGGAATTAGAATTTTTTAATATCCATATAGAGAAATTATTATTGAATTATTTATTTTGCTTTAGATATTATTTAATGAAATAGTCTGTGAAAGATGTTATTTATTAAAGTGAATGATTATTTATGTATTTATTCATTCTGTCAGAGATCTTATTTAAGTTATTTATTTATCTGGTCAGTGAAATTAATTGTCTATTCAAGGCAATCAGTCACTGATTTATTCCTATCACAGAGTGTAACATTCTATTTACTTATGCCCATCAACAAGAATTAAACTTTGATTATCTATTTATTGTGCCCGCTCCATGCCTCAGTTATTTGTTTAATTTCTTGGAGCCTGTCCAGCTTGGAAGGAAGGTGAGAAAGACTGTCATGTTTCTGGACTGTTTGATAAATTTTCCATAGAAAAGATCTGGATATGAGTTCTTTTTAATGTGCTTTTAGATTAAAGCTTGCTGTAAATTATTTGAATTCACAGGACAGCAGAGCTTGCAGGTGTGTATTGAATTTCAGATGGGGCATTTGAAACCAGCGGCCTGGAGACAATGAAAGATGAATTGACATTTCAGCGACTGTTCACACTCGCTGCTGCTACAACAACCTCATTCATTTGAACTCATTAGGATCGTTGCCAAGTTAGTCTGTGGGACTCTGTTGTTGGAGGGGTAGAACAGGGTGGTCAATTCTGACTAAAAGCTGACTCAGCCTTTTGAAAAAGAAACATAGACACCAAAAAGTCAGTCAGACAGCGGAGTGCTGTGGAAAGATGAAGGAAAGGCAGGAGTCTGCAGGGAGAAATGTTTTGTCTTAGGTTGTAGGACAGGATGCAGAGAGATGATTCTATTTAAGTTAAATAAGATGAGACACCAAAGTGGGATAGCATTGCAATTCATTATTTTTATATCATTGCATAAAGACAAGCTGTCTTGAACTAAGTGAAGCTGACATTAATCATTGCTTTGTACCTTCACCCGACTGTGGAATAAAACAACTTACAATTGGAACCAAATATTGCCTCATCTACTGTTAACTCAATCCACTTTTGGAGGATTTGAAGAAATACACATGCAAAAGATACAGATATATACTTCAGGTCACAAGGGAGTGCTATTGTTACTATGGTTATGCTATCATACAAGAAGATGTAAGGCAGTTTGAGTCAACTACCATAAAAGTTGGAGAAGCTGGCGTTGTTCTCCTTAGAGCAGGGAAGGTTAAGAGGAGATTTGATAGAAGTATTCAAAATCATGAAGGGTTTAGATAAAGTAACTAAAGAGAAACTGTTCCCATTGGCGGAAGGGTTGAGAACCAGAGGACACAGATTTAAGGGATTGGCAAAAGAACCAAAGGCGACATGAGGAAAAACTTTTTTACGCAGTGAGTAGTTATAATCTGGAATGTGCTGGCTGAAAGGGTGGTGGAAGCAGATTCAATCATGGCTTTCAAAAGGAATTAAATAAATACTTGAAGGGAAAACATTTGCAGGGCCATGGGGAAGGAGCAGGGGAATGGGACTAACTGGATTGATCTTATAAAGAGCCGGCACAGGTTCGATGGGCCGAATGGCCTCCTTCAGTGCTGTAACCATTTTACGATTCTATGATTCTAAGCGAGTATGTTGTAAGTACCTAAGTCCTCAGGTAAGATGGCAGAATAGAGGTTGTAGTTGGATAATGATTACAGTCCTGAGATGGCAAAGTAAAATCCAACACCAACAATGTTAGCTATGAGAGACAATTTAGAACTACAGGACAAAGAAGAGGAAGCCATGCAGTATCTTAAGTGCTGAAAATAGTAATCCCACTGCACATGTACCCAACAAACACAGACAGTGTAGCTTCCAGAAAACAAGAACGCTGCACTTTAACTCGTCCCATTTGTAGTGAGCAAAGAGAAACTTTTTAGTGCAGTTCTGACATAGGGTCATCGACCTGAAACGTGACTTTAGCCCCCAAGATCAGGTGGGTTGGGGGCGGGGGGGGGGCAATGAAAATCGATGATTTTCGGAGCGGGAACGAATCCTGGCTCCAAGCCGCCGACTTCTGCGTTCAACCCAGATGCACCTGGATGTGCGCACTTCAACAAGCTGGAAGTCCAGCAGGTCGATATTTAAAGTGATAATTAAGGTACTTAAACTAGTTAAGGGGCTTAATTTTTGGTGTATTGAGGCAAAGAAATGACATTAACTCTGTCTCAAAGTGTCTCCCTTGGCCTCTGAAAGACGCCATGGAAATAGAGGCGAGTTGCAGCTGGCAGCCATTTGGACATTTAAACCAGTGATTGACACGTGAAGAAAAGGTGAGTTTTTGCAGCAGGGCAATCAGTTCTCTCGTACATGATGTGGAGATGCCGGTGATGGACTGGGGTTGACAATTGTAAACAATTTTACAACACCAAGTTATGGTCCAACAAATTTATTTTAAATTCCACAAGCTTTCGGAGGCTTCCTCCTTCCTCAGGTGAATCGTGTCGACACGATTCACCTGAGGAAGGAGGAAGCCTCCGAAAGCTTGTGGAATTTAAAATAAATTTGTTGGACTATAACTTGGTGTTGTAAAATTGTTTACAATTCTCTCATACAAACCTTTGGCTGGGAGTTCTTTGCGTTTAGACTGAGATTTCTTTGTTCAGACTCAGAATTCTTGTGTTCACACATATTTACCTATATTTTGGACCCCCTCAAACTGACACCATCAGGATGGGGGGTGCAATGATTGTATACAGCAGTACAACTGAGGAGGAGGCACATCAGCATCTGTGGCAGGCATGACGTGCAGTTCTGGGACTTACAGCTCCACAAGACAGAGGTGTACCACAAGGACCTGCAGAAGAGCAGAGAGGGGAACAACAGAGGGGCTGAGGCTGAGGTCGCAGGAGGCATTACCCATGTGAGAGGGTGTACAGACCGAGGCTGAGCTTCCTGGACCTCTCTGAGGAGCAGTGCCTATGAAGGCTCAGAGTGAGTTGCGAGGTGGTCGCAGACATCTGTGCGCTCCTTCATGCAGAGCTGCTCCCGGATGGCCTGGTGGCAACGCATTGCTCATCGCAGTTAAAGTCACCACAGCTACCAATTTCTTTTCCTCTGGTTCCTTCCAGGGGGCTAACGGTGACATTGCCAGGATCTCTCAGTCTTCTTCACATAAGAGTACATGATAGGTCACGGATGGATTGTTTTGCAGGGCATCCAACTACGTCAACTTCCCCATCGATGACATCAACCAGACGGAGAGGGCAGTGGGTTTCCACTCTCTGGCAGGCTTCCCACAGTGCATGGCGCAATTGATTGCACACAAAGCAATCCGAGCACATCCACATGAGCCAGGACTGTTCATCAACCAAAAGGCGCAGCTGGTTTGCAACCACCGGAGGAGGTTTCTGCAGGTCTGTGCCAAATTCCCTGGCAGCTGCCATGATGATTCCTTCATTTTGCGTGAATCCAACATCCCAGCCCTCATCCACGCACGAGGCAGACTTAAGGACTGGCTCCTTAGAGTCAAGGGATACCCCCTGCAGATATGGCTCATGACACCTCTGAGAAACACCATCAGCGAGGCACAGCAACGGTACAACATCAGTCAGCATCACCACCAGTTCTGTCATTGAACATGCCATAGCACTGCTCAAAATGCGCTTCAGGTGCCTGAATTGATCTGGGGGAGCCCTTCAGTTCACACCAGCGAGAGCGTGTAGAATAATAGTCATCTGTTGCGTCCTGCACAACATTGCTCACCAGAAAGGATTACCGGTGGCTGAGGTCCCATGTGCTCATGAAGCAACCTTATCTGCCATCAACATTGAGGAAGAGGAAGAGGACGATGGGCAAATCATCGGCAGAGCAGCGGCTCACCTGGCTGCTCGTGAAGCCAGGGAGTCACTCATATTTGATAGATTCTCATAAGGAGATCTGCAAAGTGAAGATAGACAAGTTCTCAGACCTCCTGGAACAAGCACCACTAACACCCGCCCCCCACACCCCCGCACAAAATATTCCTACAACCATACATACATCCACTGTAAACTTGCCCAATGGATGACACCAAGTCTCGCTGTTCATGATGAAGCACATGAAAGGGCGCTTTCACAAAAGGGACTCAAGAATGGGCAAGACGTGGCCGTGGTGGTGAGAATTATAAGATTTAATGTGCATTTAACAAAATCCAAATATAAATGAAAAACATGGCAGACACCCTTGTGCATACCCTTGGCGATTATAAAACCATAGCCTTCCTCTTCCTAGCACTTCTACGTGGTGCATCCCCAGTGGCTTCAGCAGAGATAGTACCAGATTGCTCAAGTCCCTGCCCTGACTGCTTAGGTACTTTTCACCTATGCCCTCTGGGTTTTGGAGCCTGTGAGGGCCCCACCAAAGACTGCTCCACCTGCACCTGTGCAAGGGCAGACTTGGAAATCTGGAGAGGGGGGCAGCATTGCGGGTACTGGTGGAGGGGGGGCAATTGGTGAGACGTGGGACCGTTTTGAGTGGAGTCCTCACTTCTTGTCCCCATTCGCCATCATCCCTCTCCCGGGCCAGGGCCACATCACTCCAACCACCCTGCTGGACAACAGTTTGGAGGACATATGTGATGTCTTGTAAGGCCACCTCTAATGTATCTGTCAGCCTGTTTAAGACAGCAGAATGTAGTTCACCCTGAGTCCGCACATCCGTTGCCAGGGCCTGAATGGACTCATTTGTGACCTGTGCATGAAGTGCCATGGAGGCTGCCATTCCCCCCATCGTAGACACTCCCGCACGTATCTCCAGTCACTAGTCCACTAATGCTGGAGGTGGACTCCTCCATCCTCTGTGCTAATGTGGAGACTGAGTGTGGCACCTCATCCAGTACGTCGCAAAGGTGCTGCTGTACCTCGATCATTTTCCTTTTCAACAATGGCCCCCGGGGTTCAGCATCTGTGTCCAGCTGAGCAGAGCTTGGAAAGGATTGTGCTCACCGACACAGACTCTCCACAGCTGCCCCTGCCACCAGTGTCTGCTCATGCTCACTTGTGTGTGGTGACTCACCAGGTGACAACCCAGCTAACTCTCTATTAGGACCCAACGAGGTGTGATTATCTGCGCTGGTGCATGGCTCACTAAGATGTGACGGTGTGCCCTCAGAGGCAGAGTGCTCCTCTGAGGAATCGCCCTCGTCCACTTATTCACTCCTTGAAGGGTCTGGAGGAAAACATACAGCAATATTATGAATCATCGCAGAAGTAATGTTGCGATGAGCACACTGAGGTGTGCAACAGGTTAATAACACCAATTCATTTTGTGTGAGATGGATGTAAAAGTTTCTCACCAGAACGTTTGCAGGGTGCCAGTATCGGCATCTCCGAAGGCCAGGCACCCCACCGTTTGATTGAGTTGTAAGGCCTTCTCCCCCACCTCTGTGAGGACCACTATTTATGCTGGCCCCCCTCCAGTCCTTGTCCTCTCCCTTGCATTTTGCACTGTCTTCTCCTACAAGGGGAGAAGGTACAGATGTGTGAGTGAGTGAGGGTGACGGGGTCCCCGTTGGATGTATTGCTTTGGGTGAGGCTGACAATAAAGGAGATGCATCAGAGGGTGACTACACAACAGATTTATCACTTTGGGGTGAGTGGGAGTGCTAGATGCACAAATGGGGAGGTGAGGAAGTGCACAGAAAGAGAAGGTAAGTTGACGATGAGCCTTAAGTGGGTGTGAGGAGTGATGTGATGAAGTAGGCTTTGCAGGGCAGAGTGTGAGGGGAAGTGATGTGCACCACAGAATGCAGGTGAATCAGTAACTGTACTCATTTTTCCTGACCTAGTTAGGTCATTGAAGCACTTCCTGCACTGCGCCCAACTCTGGGAGATGTTGCCGCTGCTGGTCTCTTCCTCTGCCACCTCGAGCCAGGCCTTCTTGGTTGCAGAGACAGGACTCTTCCTCCTGTACACCAGGGACAGCGTCTCCCTTCTCCTCCCCACCCCGGCCAGTAGCACCTCAGGTGAGGCATCACTGAAAGCGGGGGTTCGTTTCCTCCTCTGCTGCTCCATGACGTTCAATTTCTTCTTTATCCCACAAAAGCCATTTTTGCACCGGCCCTTTAAATAATCCAGTTCCCAGCACATCATTCGGGTGCTCAGTGCGCGAAGCTTGGAGACGCAAAACCTGGAAGCCACATTAATGGCCTTCAATTACGTCACGATTGCTCGGTAGGAAATGTTTTTCCAGGCTTCCCACACACCCACTGACAACCCCCCCGCCCCCGCTGACATCCCACCACCATGCTAAAATCATGCTCCTTAACTCTGTTTCTTTCTCCACTGATGCTGCCTGACTTGCTGAGTATTTCCAGCATTTTCTGTTTTTAGTGCTGGTGGGATCCTCTCATGGTCCACAATGGGACTTACACCTGCTTTCTGCTGCATATCTAACAGGATTCTCGGAGTAGCTGAGTAACACTCTCAGACATGCTCTAAACTGTAGTTGGGATGTGGGGTGGTGAGAGGGCAGGCAGAAGGAGCACCCGTCACCTCTGGGTCGGAACATGCCTGCAAGCCTCTAAATTGGCAGAAACTTGGTGGAACCAGGTTCCTCCCCAACTTCCCGGTTCTTCCGCCAAGCCTGCACTAGGATTCTACCCATGAAGGACTGCAATTTCCACCCTAAGAAAATATGTGATTTAGCCCAACAATTTGTTTTAATATTCATTCTCGGGATGTGGGGGTCGCTGGCAAGGCCAGCATTTATTGCCCATCCCTAAATACATCCTCTTTTCATCAGTCTCAACTGTACTTATTTGCCTTCTCAACATACTTCTTCAATCCTTGAAGGTTCTGCCTGATTTCCTTTCTTACTCTTAATTTCTTGATTTTTAACTTGTATCTCCTGATATTTGACCTTTTACAATTTGCCTCGATTAATTTGCCAATTTCCTTAATAACCTTGAAAACTTTAGTTAAATCACCTCGATGTTTCTTATTTTTCAAGGAGTGTAAGCCAAACTTTCTTAACCTATCTTTATAACATAGATTCCAGATACCTTCAATAATCCTGCTCACCTCTACCCTCTCCACCAATAATATGATTAGATGAGCAAAATTGCATGCAATATTCTAAGTGGAATCTCATCAATGCCTTACTCAACAACAATAAATTTCTTTTGATGTGTGTTGCATCTCCCTATTAATACAAGATCTTCTGGCTGAGCCTAAAGTGCTTGTACATAAAACATGCAAGAGCTTGTACATAAAACATGCAAGAGCAATATTATAATGAATGTCGTGAGATGGAAATCAATGCAGGTGTGAGTTCTTGGTTTGCTCACAGAAAATGTGCTGTTCTCTGGAATTACCTATATAAAATGGGTAATTAGGGCCAGGCATGGTTTTGGCTGAGAGGAAGTCAATTTTTGAAGGGAGAGTTGCTGCATTTTTATTTGGAGCATTTAACAAATTGGACTTCAAATTTGGATTTGAGAGAGTTAACTTTTTTCGTTTATTTACTCTTTAGAGACTTCTCCCCAGATATTTATATGCAAGATTTTTCATTGGTCCGATCAAAAATTCAGAGATGAGAATTTTATTAGCTATTTCATTTTTTATGTTATTTGGAGGAGGAGGAAAAGGATATTAGGTTTGTGAGGCAGGTTCAACAGAACCAGAGGTTGACAGTGGATACCTGCCCTTATTCCCACAGCCGTGTCTATAAATCCAGGTACCTCATTGGGAATGTCCAAGGAAAACTGTCTTCCTAAACTCCCTTTCAGCTCAGTCGGGTTTGCCTGCTGAGTCTGCCCTTTTGCTCCCCTGAATATGACCACCCTGAATATGTATTTAACCATGTCTTGCGATTTGGGATGGGAGTCAACGACCAAGCAAAGCAGCACTTTCACGCTATTAAAAGGGTCTGCAGAATTTTGGCCCTCTTTCTGAATATTACCACATCATAGCCATTTTCTCCCCCTCCCCCAGACTATGCTGTTAGATGGATTTGTGACAACAAATCGAAGCAGTTGCAAGGAGAATGAGTTCCAGGCTACATCAACCTGTCACCGAAAACTCTGGAGAAGAATTCAACTTCGCAGCTGGCATTTTTCTTTACCAAAGCCCCATACGAGAGGATTTGGAGTAAGCAGGTGGTGACAAGTAAACCTCGTACATGACGTTGGACTATCATCTCACTGATGTCCAGTAAATATTAGATGAGGAAACTCTGATACTTAGGATGATAGCTGCTGGAATTAGTTGAAGGCCAGATATGAGAACATATGTTCATATATCATAATGTTTGATGCCTACCATGATTGGGATACAGTGAGGCAAGCAGATGATTTTTTTAGTTTTGTGCCTCCAACTAGTGGAACCACAGTTTGTTGGGGGTATGGTGTGAGTTCATGTTATGGTCAGAAGGATGGAGGCAATGCACCCTCACATTTTGTGGTAAGTTCTCCTGCTTACCATGTCACTTTGTCAGGAGTTCCTGGTAGCTGTTGTTCACCTAGCGAGAGCTGAAATTTACATTTGTCCTTGATTACCATTGACTAATAACAGTATCCGAGTTGGGGGGGGGGAGGGGTGCAATGGCAGGAATCTCTTTGAGGAGAGGTGGCTCCAAGGTGACACAGCTGACGATGAAAGATCAGAACTAAGTCAGCCTTCTGATATAGACTTGGTAATCAAATACCTGAACCAAGCAGGTCTGAAGTACTCCAGGCACTGTTTCTGATTGACTAGCCAACCTAACGCCAGTTTCCACATAGAAGTATGCCAATGCCTACAGATATGTTTGACGACAACTTGAAATATGCAGCTTAAGAGGATATGCTTACTGTTGACCATTTTTTAATGGCTTGTTTCACACAATACCACTTAGAGCATGACATATTGTGATTGGGGTGCATGTGAAGAACCATCCAGTATTACGGTTAGTCGGACCTTCACATATTGTATTAGATCTGTTATCATGGTCTCCCTTTGAAATTGAAGCCTCTATACACACTAATCCTCTGACAAAGTGAGGTATGTGACATTTTTCCATAGATTGAGTGTGAGGGTACCAGCAGGTTGGCACAGAACACCATTGGTGCAGACAGACCTTTCTGGCATCTCTTCTTTCTGCAAAAAGCTCAAATATAGAGGGTTTCCAATTTGGAAATCCATTAGTGGCATAATGGAGCTGTTGCAAAAAAAAGGAGCAGCAGAACAGTTACCACTAAAACGCCTTGAAACCCAAGTGGCAGCAAAATAAGCCAGAAGAAAAAAAGGTACAGGTGCAGAAATGGCCTTAAGAATGTTGACTAAATGCTCTTACTATGCTTTTAAATGAACTTTCATATACAGCTGATCTCCTAGCAACCCTGAACTGCCAGTATATATGGTTGTGAATTGCACTCGGTGTCCTACACACAAACATTGGAAAATAGCATGCATGATGAAATGATGTCACTGCCCCCCTCCCCACACCACCCCAATTTTATTATAGTGAAGCAGGTAGAAGTTACTGGCCCAGTTTATTTGCCTGGCAAAAATGAATGCAATGCGTACACTAGGCACAGATCCGGTGTTATACAGATCTGCATCAAATTTTCCCCTTGGCTATGCCTCAAGTGTGCCAGTTTACTGGGCATAATGAAGACAAAAATGATGTATTATTTTGTTATGTATTAAAATGATGAGTCAATAACTGTTCAAAAAATTGACACTGATATTCATAGGATCATAGAATGTTAAGAACATAAGAACAAAAGAAATAGGAGCATGGGTAGGCCATACGGCCTCTCCAGCCTGCTCCACCATTCAATAAGATCATGGCTGATCTTCAACCCCAACTCCACTTTCCCGTCCGATCCCCATATCCCATGATTCACTTAGAGACCAAAAAATCTATCGATCTCAGCCTTGAATATACTCAACGACTGAGCATCCAGAGCTCCCTGGGGTAGAGAATTCAAAAGATTCACAACCCTCTGAATGAAGAAATTTCTCCTCATCTCAGTCCAAAATGGTCGACCCCTTATCCTGAGACTCTGTCTCCTAGTTCTAGACTCTCCAGTCAGGGGAAACAGCCTCTCAGCATCTACCCTGTCAAGCCCTCTCAGAATCTTAGATGTTTCAATGAGATCACCTCTCATTCTTCTAAACTCCAGAGAATATAGGCCCATTCTACTCAATCTCTCCTCATTGGACAACCCTCTCAGCCCAGGAATCAGTCTAGTGAACCACTGCATTCCCTCGAAGGCAAGTATATCCTTCCTTAGATAAGGAGACCAAAACTGTGTACAGTACTCCAGGTGTGGTCTCACTAAAGCCCTGTACAATTGCAACAAGACTTCCTTACTCTTGTACTCCAACCCCCTCGCAATAAAGGCCAACATATCATTTGCCTTCCTGATTGGTGTTGTACCTGCATGCTAACTTTCTGTGTTTCGCATACAAGGACACCCAAATCCCTCTGAACATCAACATTTAATAGTTTCTCACCATTTAAAAAATATTCTGTTTTTCTATTCTTCCTACCAAAGTGAATAACCTCACATTTCCCCACATTTTACTCTACCTGCCACCTTCTTGCCCACTCACTTAACCTGCTTATATCCATTTGCAGACTCTTTGTGTCCTCCTCACAGCTTACTTTCCTACCTAGCTTTGTATCATCAGCAAACTTGGATACATTACACTCAGTCCCTTCATCTAAGTCAATAATATAGAAACATAGAAAATAGGAGCAAGAGTAGGCCATTCAGACCTTCGGGTCTGCTCTACCATTCAAAATGATCATGGCTGATTGTCCAACTCAGAACCCTGTTCACACTTTTTCCCCATATCCCTTGATCCCTTTAGCATTAAGAAATATACCTATCTCCTTCTTGAATACATCTAATGACTTGGCCTCCACTGCCTTCTGAGGTAGAGAATTCCACAGGTTCATCACCCTCTGAGTGAAGAAATTTCTCCTCATCTCGGTTCTAAATGGCATACCCCATATCCTGAGACTGTGACTCCTGGTTCTGGACTCCCCAGCCATCGGGAACATCCTCCCTGCATCTAGTCTGTCTAGTCCTGTTAGAATTTTATATGTTTCGATGAGATCACCTCTCATTCTTCTAAACTCTAGTGAATATAAGCCTAGTCGACCCAATCTCTCCTCATACGTCAGTCCTGCCATCCCAGGAATCAGTCTGGTAAAACTTTGTTGCACTCCCTCCATGGTAAAGACATCCTTCCTCAGATAAGGAGACCAAAACTGCACACAATACTCCAGATGTGGTCACACCAAGGCCCTGTATAATTGCAGTAAGACATCCCTGCTCCTGTACTCAAATCCTGTTGCAATGAAGGCCAACATACCATTCGCCTTCCTAACTGCTTGCTGCACCTGAATGCTCGCTTTCAGCGACTGGTGTACAAGGATACCCAGGTCTCGTTGCACCTCCCCTTTTCCCAATCTATCACCATTCAGATAATAATCTGCCTTTCTGTTTTTACAACCAAAGTGGATAACCTCACATTTATCCACGTTATACTGCATCTGCCATGTTCTTGCCCACTCACCCAACTTGTCTAAATCACATTGGAGCCTCTTTGCATCCTCCTCACAGCTCACATTCCACCCCAGTTTTGTGTCGTCTGCAAACTTGGAAATGTTACATTTAGTTCCCTCATCCAAATCATTGGTATGTATTGTGAATAACTGGGGCCCAAGCACTGATCCCTGTGGTACCCCACTAGTCACTGCCTGCCACCCGGAAAAATTCCCGTTTATTCCTACTCTCTGTTTGCTGTCTGTCAACCAATTCTCAATCCATGCAAGTATATTCCCTCCAATCCCATGTGCTTTAATTTTGCACACTAACCTCTTGTGTGGGACCTTATCAAAAGCCTTCTGAAAATCCAAATACACCACATCCACTGGTTCTCCCCTATCTATTCTACTAGTTACATCCTCAAAAAACTCCAGTAGATTTGTTAAGCATGATTTCCCTTTCATAAACCCATGCTGACTTTGTCCAATCCTGTTCATACCCTCCAAGTGTTCCATTATCACATCTTTTATAATACTCTAGCATTTTCCCCACGACTGGATGTTAGGCTAACTGGTCTGTAATTCCCTGTTTTTTCTCTCCCTCATTTTTTAAATAGTGGTGTTACATTTGCCACCCTCCAATCTGTAGGAACTGTTCCAGAGTCTTATAGAATTTTGGAAGATGACCACCAATGCATCCACTATTTCCAGGGCCACTTCCTTTAGTACTCTGGGATGTAAATTATCAGGCCCTGGGGATTTGTCAGCCTTTAGCCCCATTAATTTCCCTAGCACTATTTTTTTTACTAATACTGGTTTCCTTCAGTTCCTCCCTCTCACTAGACCCTTGGTTCCCTAACATTTCTGGCAGGTTATTTGTGTCCTCCTTTGTGAAGACAGAACCAAAGTATGTGTTTAATTGTTCTGCCATTTCTTTGTTCCCCATTATAATTTCTTCCATTTCTGACTGTAAGGGACCTACATTTGTCTTCATTAATCTTTTTCTCTTGACATATTTATAGAAGCTTTTACAGTCAGTTTTTATGTTCCCTGCTAGTTTACTCTCTTACTCTATTTTTCCCCTCTTAATCAATATCTTTGTCCTCCTTTGCTGAATTCTGAACTGCTCCCAATCCTCAGGCTTGTCTCCTCTTTGGATCTAATACTATCCCTAATTTCTTTTGTAAGTCACGGTTGAGCCACCTTTCCTGTTTTATTTTTGCGCTGGACAGGAATGAATAATTGTTGTAATTCCTGCACGTGTTCTTTAAATATTCGCCATTGCCTCTCTACCGTCATCCTTTTTAGTAAAGTTCCCCAATCTATCATAGTCAACTCGCACCTCATACTTTTGTAATTTCCTTTATTTAGATTCAGGACCCTAGTTTTTGATTCAACTGTTTCACTCTCCATTTTAATGAGGAATTCTATCATGTTATGGTCGCTCTTCCCTAAGGGACCCCGCACATCAAGATTGTTAATTAATCCTTTCTCATTGCACAATACCCAGTCTTGGATCACCTGTTCTCTAGTTGGTTCCTCAACGTATTGGTCTAGAAAACCATCACGTACACACTCCAGGAATTCCTCCCCCACAGTATTATTACTAATTTGGTTTGACCAATCTATATGTATATTAAAGTCACCCATGATTATAGTTGTACCCTTCTTGCATGCATCTCTAAGTTCATGTTTAATGCCCTCCCCTACATCTCCAATACTGTTTGGGGGCCTATAGACAACCCCCACCAACGTTTTCTGCCCCTTGGTCTTTCTTAGCTCCACCCATTCAGATTCCACATCGTGATTTTCCGAGCCAATATCCTTCCTCACTATTGCATTGATTTCCTCCTTTACTAACAACGCTACCCCACCTCCTTTCCCTTTTTGCCTGTCCTTCCTAAATATTGAATACCCCTGGATGTTCAGTTCCCATCATTGGTCACCCTGCAGCCATGTCTCTGTAATCACAACTATATCATAACCGTTAATATCTATCTACGCTGTTAATTCATCTACCTTATTGCGAATGCTCCGCGCATTTAGACGCAATGCCTTTAAACTTGTCTTTTTAAGATTGCTAGTCATCTTAGTTTTATTTTGCACTGTGGCCCTATTTGTTTTTCGTCTTTGTTTTCTCTGCCTTCCACTATTGCTTCTTCTCTTTCTGTCTTTTATTTCTATCCTTGTTTCCCCCTCCTCTGTCTCCCTGCTCAGGTTCCCATTCCCCTGCCATTGTAGTTTAAACCTTCCTAACAGCACTAGCAAACACTCCCGCAAGGACATCGGTCCTGGTCCTGCTCGGGTGTAACTCGTCCCACTTGTACAGGTCCCACCTTCCCCAGAACCAGTCCCAATGTCCCAGGAATCTAAATCCCTCCCTCCCTGCAGCCAGGCATTCATCTGGTCTATTCTCCTGTTGCTATACTCACTAGCACGTGGCACTGGTAGTAATCCTGAGATCGCTACCTTTGAGGTCCTGCTTTTTAATTTATCTCCTAACTCCTTAAATTCACCTTGCAGGACCTCATCCCTTTTTTTTACCTATGTTGTTGGTACCACGACTACTGACTGTTCACCCTCCCCCTCCAGAATGCCCTGCTAGATTGTAAATAGTTGAGGCCCCAGCATTGATCCTTGCGGCACCCCACTAGTAACAGCCTGCCAACCTGAAAATGCCCCGTTTATTCCTACTCTCTGTTTTCTGTCCACTAACCAATCCTCTATCCATTCTAATATATTAACCCCAACCCCATGAGCCCTTATCTTGTCTAACAACCTTTCGAGTGTCACCTTATCGAATGTCTTTTAAAAATCCAAATATCCTACATCCATTGGTTTCCCTTTATCTACCCTGCTAATTACAGCCTTAGAAAACTCTAATAGATTTGTCACAGAATGAGGCCATTTGGCCCATCGTACTTGTGCCGGTTCTTTGAAAGAGCTATCCAATTAGTCCCACTCCCCCGCTCTTTCCCATAGCCCTGTGAATTTCTCTTTTTCAGGTATGTAGCCAATGAAAGTTATAATTGAATCTGCTTCCACCATCCTTTCAGGCATTGCATTCCAGCTTGCTGCATGAAAAAATGTCTTCTCATCTCCCCACTGGTTCTTTCACCAATTTTCTTTAAAGAAAACACAGCACGTCTTCAGAATATCAGTCTAGATTATATGCTTAAATCCTGGAGTAAGACTTGAACACACAACCTTCCTTACTCCAAGGCAAGAGTACAAGAATTGACCAAACATATAATGCTACAATACACAGCTTCAGTTTATAGGGGTGACAAATGTCACATTGGTGCTTTCAGCATACATGTTCAAAGTTGGGTAAGCCCCACTGCAATAGAAGAAGGAGCAGTACTTGTCTTGAAGGGGGTCAAATTGGTTAACCCCTGAAAACGGGTGCTGGGATTGCAATGCGCAATTAACCTGCGCCCGGTCGTTGAGATGCAGGTAGCATGTAACAATTGTGCTACCTGATGATTTCTATGATTGCTGCGTGCAGCCAGCGCTACCTGCGCTGTTGATTGGCTGCACGCTTCAGCAGGCGGCTCTGATATCAGGAGTGGCTAGTACTACTTAAAGGCAACCTGCACCTCTTAAAGGGGAGGAGCACTGTAGCTGCAGGGAGACCTGGAATTGGTGTGGCAACTAACTCTGTGCTGCAATATACTGAGGAATGGCTGGGCCTGCAAGAGACTTGCACCAAGGTTCTCCGACGATGCACTAGAAGCCTTGGAGCGAGAGGTGGACGGATGGAGGGGCAGGAGGCCCGCCAGACACATGCTGAAGAGGCAGTGGGAGGCTATGGCGGATGAGGTAAATGCCAGGAGCATCGCACCACGCACATGGATGCAGTGCAGGAAGAAGTTCAATGATTTGACACGAGTGGTCAAGGTGAGTGACTTCAACTGACAAGTGGCATATCCTACCAACTGCACCACTAGCCTCATACGCTGCTCCACGCACTGCATCACCCGTCACCCACCTACTAACAAACCCTTTCAATCAGTACGCAACTCTTCAAATCAGATGTTGCATCTCACCCTCACACAGTACCACTCTTGCAAGCCACACACCCACAACTGACAGGTCACACACACTGGCAGCTATTCATCCATGACAGCCCCATCACCCAAACATCTTGCAGGACACTCACTGACATACTTTCCTCTTTCTTGCAGAAGGTGGCACACAACAGTAGGCAGCAGGAAAGAACTGGGGGAGGACAGGCACGCCTACACGTCCTCACCCGTATTTATGGAAATATATCGCTATTCCTTCAGCGTCGCTCGGTCAAAATCCTGGAACTCCCTACCTAACAGCACTGTGGGAGATCCTTCACCACACAGACTGCAGCGGTTCAAGAAGGCAGCTCACCACCACCTTCTCAAGGGCAATTAGGGATGGGCAATAATTGCTGGACTTGCCAGCGATGCCCACATCCCATGAATGAATGAATTAAAAAAAAACCCATGGAGGAGACAGTGCTGACCATCATTGGACAGGCTGTTGCTGTGGGCGTGGCCACTGGCGGTGCTGGAGGTATCGGTGACGATGGTCTCGGCATACCCAATTCTCCTTCTCGCTCCTCACGTCCCCCTCATCCTGCAATCTTTTCTGACTCATGTGCTGCAGATGGTGTGAACACGTACGTCTTACTTTCTCCTCTCACCTCACCACAACTCAACCCATGTCCCTTTGTTATTGCAGATACGCAAGAACTGGAATCGGCACAGTCAGAGGAGGCAGAGGCAGATGACAGTGATGATGAAGAAACACCGTCACTTGATCTTACACTCGCAGCCACCAGCTCAGATATTAACACTGCCCGTACTTTAGAGGCTGGGTTAGAGGAGGGATCTGCACGTGGTGAGACACCGGGCAAAATGCGCAGGAGCCAGGGCAGGGGGGGAACGGATACCGCAGGTGCCAGCTCGCTGGAGAGCAAGGTCACACACTAGTTCTGCTGCCGAGGAGTCAGAAGATGACTTCGATGGGCCAGGCTACAGAAGGCGGCTGATGGGCATACACAACCAAATGCTTGGTGCACAGAAAAGCCTGCCAGAAAGTCTGTGCACAATATCAAGGGGCATGGAAGAACCCAGCTCCAACTTGGCACAGGGCTTTGCGCAGAGCTTGGAGCCCATCCTTTCCCACATGGAACGGGTGGTCACCGCCTGTCAGCACACCTGTGGAACCCACCATAATATATCGTCTGATGACCAATGTCGCAGCTTCTATTGCAGCACAAACATCTGCCATCCAAGGTCTGACTGCTGCCTTTGGAGCTTAGACTGCTGCTATCGTGTCTCTGGGTTCCACTGTGGAATGGGGCTTCCAAGGCATCACAGCACTCCAGCAATCTGTTCTCCAGCAGATCACCAGGATTGCTGAGGCACTGGCCCAGGAGAGTGACAATGGCGCCATGAAACATGAACCCACTTTTGTCTCTCAGGATGACAGCATTCCTGCTCTCACCCCTGCCACTCCGCCAGTGCCCTTGCTGTTGCCTGTCAGCCAGCCAGGCCAGACTGCTGCAGCCCAGGCTGAGATGGTGCTGTCTGCAGCCGGGTCCTCCTGACCCAGAGCTGCTCAAGGTCGTCCTCCAAAGCCATCTGCACACTCCTCAATTGAAGGTCAGAAGCCTTCCACCACCCATGTTCCAGCCACTAGGGATGCACCTCATAGGAGCATTAGGGAATGTAAAGGCACACGAGCGACAGGCACTGAGGGAATGCACAAGTCTCATTTTGTTTCAATTATGATGTGTTAATTTATAAATTTGAGTTTGAATTTGCATTTTGTGTTGGTTTTCATTTCTGCGAAGGGCTGAGGGAGGAAGCAATGTGTAATCATAAGGAGGATGATTTGATGGTCATGTGGGAGCAGAGAGATAAGGAGTGTGGGACTGTTGGTGAACGGGGAGGTGTGGTTGAGGTCACTGGTATCACTCATTAATCAGCTGATCATGCAGAACCCTGGCAAACAGGGCCTGTCTACCTTGTTGCCTCCCCGCCTCCGCCTCCGCATCTGGTTGGATATGCAGTTGTTGTGCAGCGTGCAGCATACAACAACAAATCTTGATACCGCTCAGCTGAGTGCTGCAGGGCTCCTCCAGAAGACTCCCGGCAGTGGAAACATTGCTTGAGGATGCCCATGGTGTGCTCGATGATGTTCTATGTGGCAGCATGGCTCTCATTGTAAACCTGCTCTGCATGTGTGCATGTGTTGCAGACTGGAGTCACGAGCCATTTCATGAGCGGATTACCCTTGTCACCCAGTAGCCATCCTTTGATGCCGGTTGAAATATAGGTGGCACTTAGGACTGCCGCAGAATTTTTTTAAAAATTCGTTCATGGGATGCGGGCGTCGCTGGCAAGGCCGGCATTTATTGCCCATCCCTAATTGCCCTTGAGAAGGTGGTGGTGAGCCGCCTTCTTGAACCGCTGCAGTTCATGTGGTGAAGGTTCTCCCACAGTGCTGTTAGGAAGGGAGTTCCAGGATTTTGACCCAGCGACGATGAAGGAACGGCGATATATTTCCGAGTCGGGATGGTGTGTGACTTGGAGGGGAACGTGCAGGTAGTGTTGTTCCCATGTACCTGCTGCCCCTGTCCTTCTAGGTGGTAGAGGTCGCGGGTTTGGGCGGTGCTGTCGAAGAAGCCTTGGCGAGTTGCTGCGGTGCACCCTGTGGATGGTACATACTGCAGCCACAGTGCGCCGGTGGTGAAGGGAGTGAATGTTTAGGATGGTGGATGGGGTGCCAATCAAGCGGGCTGCTTTGTCCTGGATGGTGTCAAGCTTCTTGAGTGTTATTGGAGCTGCACTCATCCAGGCAAGTGGATAGTATTCCACCACACTCCTGACTTGTGCCTTGTAGATGGTGGAAAGGCTTTGGGGAGTCAGGAGGTAAGTCACTCGCCGCAGAATACCCAGCCTCTGACCTGCTCTTGTAGCCACAGTATTTATGTGGCTGGTCCAGTTAAGTTTCTGGTCAATGGTGACCCCCAGGATGTTGATGGTGGGGGATTCGGTGATGGTAATGCCGTTCAATGTGAAGGGGTGGGTGGTTAGACTCTCTCCTGTTGGAGATGTTCATTGCCTGGCACGAATGTTACTTGCCACTTATGAGCCCAAGCCTGGATGTTGTCCAGGTCTTGCTGCATGTGGGCACGAATGAAGGACTCATGACCGCTGCCAGGATAGCGGGTATTAACCTGCATGATGTGCTGCGTGTGGTCGCACACCAGCTGCACATTGAGGGAGAGGAATCCCTTTCTGTTCATGAATAGAGACTGAGTTCTGATGTGGAGCACGCACGGCAATATGCGTGCAGACAATGGCACCCTGTACCATGGGGAAGCCTGCAATGCAAGCAAACCTTTGTGCTCGCTCATGCTGCTTGTCTCTATCAAGAGGGAATGTTACGATTCTGTTTCTGAGTGCGTACAGAGCCTCCGTGACCTCCTTTATACAGCAGCCCACTGCAAACTGCATGTTGCTGCTTATATCACCAGCAGCAGCCTGAAAGGAGCCAGAGCCGTAAAAATTAAGCACCTTGACAGCCACAGCCAATGCTGTGCTTGCCCTGCTCTGAGGCTGCAGTTGTGGCTGCAGCAGTTGACAAATCTCAGTCATGACCTCTTTACTGAATTGCAGCCATCGGATGCACTGATCGTCGCTGAAGTTGAAGTAAGAGAATTGGTCCCTGAAGGCCCTCATTGGATATGGCCTCCTGCTGAGTGCCCTGCGCCGCCTCCTCCCTCTTCTGGGAGCTTGTCTTGCTCTGTATGGCCTCTCTGCATGCTCCCAATCATGTTCAATTCTGAGAGGAAGCCCTAGCAGGCCACCCATGCCTGGCAGCAACCTTGTTCAGCACACTATTTCAAATGCCACTAACAGTACTGCACAACCAGCCAGACCACTCTATAGAATATTGCAACTTTCTCTAATATAGGAAACTTCCACAAACACCCACAATTGTACCAGCAGCCAGAATAATCAATCCAGCAACTAACCTGTAGCTCCTGCATAATACCTTCAATTGGCGCTAATGGGGAGTCCTTCATGTCCTTTAACTCCTTCATTTGTGGGGGGGGGTTAGGACAGTGCGTTTTCTGCAGCGGGGAGTTTGAAAATGGCGCCAGCTGCTTCAAATCAGTGTTCCACACTGATTAACATCATAATCTCCCTACTTTACATGCTGCCAGCAGTCGTTAAGTGTACGTGCACAAATGCCTTTGCCAGGATGGCATCCTGCGCATGTCACGCCCGAAGTGTGCGCATGCATCTCAGACGCCATTTTCGGGGCTTAGGAGTCCACATAGCGGCTATAAAATGGGCGCTACGAAGCCCAATTTAGTCCCAGAAGTTTTTTATGCCATACTTGACCTGAAGTGGGTCATGCTGACATTGGCTGCCTGAAATAGGAATTGTTCCATTGCACAGAGCTACCATTCCTCATCTTGATGAACATAAAGCATCAGGAAAAAAAAGCTAATAACAAAATACGATGCTTCAGGTGGTTAATTAACTAGCTGGCTCCCCTTGAAAGCTTTACCAGCCAGATGTATGATTATGCCATGGTAGTGCTAACCTTCTTTATTAATGCTTTGTGCTAAACAAGAAAGAAATTTCGATATACCATTGAAAAGGTTGCATCACCCACTAGATGGAGGCACTAACTGGTATAGCTGTGCAGGGCATATTATGTGCAAGCTGCAGCTTTTGCTTGAGCTTGTTTGATCCCAGTTTGAGATAATCATCCAGCCTTAAAGAAACCATAATGTGACGGTCATATAGATGTGCTATATTGCTTTTGAAATAAAATACCTGATCAATTAACTGAGCATTGAATATGGATTCGCTTTTTTTCCATTCTCTAGCAGGGCACGCGTTGAAGCTGCAACTGCCAACTAAATTCCTTGGCAACAATGACACATTAAAAGGACTTCACACTGCAAATCAATTGAATACAATCTAGCTTCATGATACATGGCCAGCTATTGACATATAGGATGGGTACAGTTATATTCCTGGGTTACACTACTATAAGATTTGATATTGTCAGTACAGGCACGCCCCTGAACATCAGATGTGGGAACCACTTACGGGAGTGATCAGCACTGCTGAACCATTTGTTCAAGTATTCCTATGGGAGACCTAACGTTTGCAATGATCACTGTACATGCTCCTTCGATTTACATCTCGACTAGTTCACTGTTTGCACAACAAGATGGCACATAATACAAGGGAGCAGAACTGAAATGCAGTTGGTCCCCACAATTACAAGCTCTCCACTCCCTTGGAGGAGGCCACTCTGAATATCTTCACCGACAAGAAAGTAGGGGATCGTGAAACCAAAGCTCTTCCCCAAAGCAGGGATAGTACCAACCTGCTCCCATACTCAGGCATATACACCACCACACAAATATCAGAGGTGGCCTAGACTTTCTGCCAGGTTTGGAATACTGGCAGAAGAGAAGCAGGGCTGGACTCCTGCTCAACACAAGGATGCACCCCTAACCCAGGCGGATTTTACAGTCTTGGGAGTATTTAAATAATTTTGGCCAGCTACCTGGTTTCCGATCCATTGGGAAATCCATGCCGGGGGGTGGGGGGGTGGGGGTGGGCGCGAGGTGGGGGATGTGCATGGGGAGAGGTTGGGGTGGGGTGGCGGAGGCCTCACATGGCTAGTTGCAGCATACTGTGGACAGCAGTCTCTGCGTTGCTATATAAAAGTTCAACGTTTTTCAGAGCCAAGCTATAGCCTACAAAATTGATGACTCTGTGATCGATTGCATGGGCTTTTTGGGCATTTAAATTCTAAAAGGCCTCACTGTCACCAGTTGCAATGCTGACCTCAGTGATAAACATGCGTTCCTTGCGTCCAGTGTTACTAAGATGCAGATGGCACAAATCTGGGCATTCCACGTCCTAAGAACCTTTTGTGTAAAAATAAAAATTCTCCAAGCTCCTTCCTTCATTCTTTGGTAATGATCTTAAATTTATGCCCTTGACTTATCCAGTTTTTCTATAGTCTCTCCTCATAACTAAGGTCTGATACCATCTTCATGGGCCCGATTTTACCAGGGGTGCAGGTTCCCGGCGGGTGGGCCAGCGGGTGCGTTTTCAACGCGCCCGGTGAAATTAGTGGGTTGCCCGCGCGATCGTAGCAGGCAACACACTAATTGGATTCACTTGCCTGCTCCTCCGGGTTCCCCACTGCTGATCTGCGCGTCGGGCGGGCTGCGCATGTGCAGTAAGATCTGTCAGCTGGAGGCGCTCTATTTAAAGGGGCAGTCCTCCACTGACAGATGCTGCCACAAACAGCAAAAATTACAGCATGGAGCAGCCCAGGGGGAAGGCTGCTCCCAGTTTAATGATGCCTCACCCCAGTATCATTAGATGGGGTGAGGAGGAGGGGGAGGACAGAGATCTTCCACCCGGCGGCCGGGAGGAAGCAGCCTGCCTCTGCCACCAAGGCCTGGCTCGAGGTGGCAGAGGAGGTCACCAGCGCCACTAACATATCGCCCACCTTAATACAGTGCAGGAGGCGCTCCAATGACCTCAGTAGGTCAGCCACAGTGAGAACACGTAGTCTTTCCCCTACACTCCATCTGCCACAACACTGCCCACACCCCACATCTCCTTCGGCACTGCCAACACTACTCTGTCACATCACCCCTCATACCCACTCTAACCTCATCCTCATCTTACCTGCACCTACTCACCTCGTGAGTACTCACCCCGCCACTACCATGCAACCCAATCCTCATACAATCTCATGGCTCTATCCCATACTCACCCTCTCGTGCACCTCTCTCACGGTCAGCCTCACTCAACCTGCCACCACCTGTGCTGCAGCCACAGGGCATGCATCACATATGTGCAGTAGGCAGCGTAAGGCAAACGTGTCGTGAGCATGAAGGGGATGTACAAGGGTGTTTGAGAGTTTGTCATGGTTGTTACTTATATTGAATTTCAGAACAACTCACATCACACATTATATTGGCACCACTACTGCCATGTCTTCGCGAATCCTGTCCGGTTTGTGCAATAATGCCCGCTCCTGGGTATCCCTATGAGGACCCACCACTGATGCCACCCAGTGTGTCACTGCAGAGTGGGTGTAGGTGTATTTGCAGGGCTCTTCTGCGCAGACGACTGAGAGACATCGGGGATGTCCCCGGTTGCAGCCTGGAAGGCTGTAGAGCAGAAGTTCGGGAGGGCAGTGGTGACTTTGACAGTGATAGGTAGGAAGATGGTGCACGGGCCAGCCAGGAGCAGCTCGGCATGAAAGAGGCTGCAGATGTCCACGGCTACATGTCGAGTGACTCTGAGCCTCCGTGTGCACTGCTGCTCAGAGAGGTCCAGGAGGCTGAGCCTCGGTCTGTGGAACGTTTGGTGAGGGTAGTGCCCTCTGCGACGCATCTCTCTCTGCGGTAGCCCTCCCTCCTGCTGTACAGGTGGATGTGTCACAGCACTCCACTTGTGGAGCTCCACGTGTCAGAGGTGGACGGCGTGGATGGCGAGGCTGATGAGGCTGGTGATGCTGTTCGCCCTCCGAGGAGGTCATGACTGCAGCTACGGCGGCCCCCATCCGCAAGATGTACATCTGAGGGGGTCCGCAAGGTGGGTACATGTGTCTGGACCCCGGGGTAAGTGTGCAGGTTGGTGACTTCGACCATCAGGAGGAGGGTGGTGGAGGCCAAACTTTGTCCCAAGTGACAGAGCGGCCTCCTGCAATGGCTGAGGGTCTCCCCCCCCACCTGTCAAATGGACCTTTGCAGCTGCCACAGGCTGACAGCAGCAACACGTCCATTTCAACTGGGAGTGTTTCCCCCAGTGTGTGAAACAGTCCCATGTTTATCCAAAATCAAACACAGTCCCTTAATCAGGTCAGTTAATGACCTGAACAAGCAAAGTAAATACTCTCAAGTGGCATCCCGCTGGCTTTAATTGCCTGCGGGATTCCCACCAGCGGGGGCTGCGCGCGCACGCCGGCGCGTCATCGGGGAACCCGGAAGTGGGCGGGATCGAGGCGCGATCCGGTCCCGCACCTGGATTTCGGGATTTTCGGGGCCCCCCCCGCCGAGAACGCACCCGGTAGCGGGTGCTAAAATCGGCCCCCATGAATCTCTTCTGCACCCTCTCCATGGCCTAAACATCTTTTCTAAAGTAAGGTGCTCAATACTTTAACTGCAGCCTAACCAACGTTTTCTATAGATTTAGCATTACCTCTATTTTTGCATTCTATACGTCTTCATAAAGCCTAGGATCTAATTTTTTACGGCTTTATCAACTTGTTGTCCCATTTTTAAAGATTTGTGTGTCTGAGCCCTTAAATCTCTCTGCTCTTCTACTCCTTTTAAAATGTTCCCAATACATGTCCGTTCCTTATTCTTCCACCGAAAATGTATCACTTCACATTTCTCTGCATTAAATTTCATCTGATTTCTATCTGCCTAATCTACTAACCCTTCTACGTCCAGCTGAAATCACACAGTTCTTTTCACAGTTAGGACATGCCTCCTATTTTTGTGTTATCAGAAAATTTTGATATTGTGCCTCTTTATCTAAATCCAGATCATTTATATATATCGAAACGAGCAATAGTCCCAACACTGACCCTTGGGGGACATCATTGTTTACATCCTTTCAGCCTGAAAACATCCATTTATCACTGCTCTCTATTTTCTGTCATTTAACCAACTTCCTATCCATGCTGCCACACTCACTTCAGTAACATGTGCCTTAATTTTAATCAATAAGCCTCCCATGCAGCATTTTATTAAATGTTTTTGAAAATTCATATACACATCTATTGTACTGTTCATTAAAGAACTCTCTTGAATTTATAGGACATGCTGTCCTTAATTAATTCATGTCTTTCTAGATGAATATTAATTTTATCCCATTTTATTGTCTCTAGAAGCCTATTTACTACTGATTTTATGCTGACTTGCCTATAGTTACGTGGTTTATTCTTTATTCCCTTTTACAATCGGAACCTGAGTTCTATTCTAGCCTATGTTCTTAAACTGAGGGAAAATTGCACTCAGTCCCAATAGTCTTTTTTTTCACCTTATATTATAACATTTTGACCGTAGCACATTGACCAGACTAAAAGGCCAAACAGAAGATTATGCACTGCGTCAGTGGAGCAGGAATCAGCAAAAGGGATCCCCGCTTCAGTTCCTGGACCTCACATCCACATCCCACACTGGCAGAAACAATCCTATCAACCAGAGTACTGAAATAACTTTTTACAGCTTTTGCGCTTCTGTCTTGTTATTTGTTTAACATCTGATAGAAAAGGCTTTCTTTACCATCCAGTGATGAATTCTGTTATCAAATAATATGAGAAATGGGCTTAGGCAAAAGAATATGAATCAATTAACAGTGCGCAGGGTATTAATTAAAACCAAATTATAACATTGGCTTATCTTTGATTTGGGAACAACAATATAATTGTAATCCTTGAAGCATTAGAGCACTTTTACCAGCTCTAAAAATGTAATGATCTGGAGTGGAGGAGAAGCACTTTCAATCTAAAGTACCCATTAACAGCCTTAAAAATTCAGGGCTTAACCCTGGACACTGAGGACTTTTTAATTATGTTAGACTACCGAGATTAGCATCCAGGACCAGTAGTGGGAAGTATTCTGCTCCCAGCTCATGATGATGAAAGGCAGAAGGGGGCATAGGAGAATGACATGGGATGACTGGAGCCTGGAAATTATGATGGGCGCACAGTCTAATGCCTACGATAATGGACAGTTATTGAACAGTAAGTTTGTGAGTGCCATTTATCCATCACTTACAGCTTGTTTCTTGAATGTTGTGAAATTGCTGTGGAATGAAAATTGAAGAAGTCCATTATTTTTGTCTAATTATTGTTGGCATGATAGATTAATCAGAACCCAGCATACCATATTCCAACTTTAACACGTTGCCTTTCTGGTCTTCTTGTTGAACCGGCATTGTTGTAGCGGCTGCAGTCTGTGACCTGGACTATTAAGGAAAAGGTGAACAGCTGTATGCTTCAAGTTTTTTGCACACTACGGAGATTGCATTCAATCTCCACTAGTCCTTGATTCGGCAAGAAGAACAAAGAGCTGCCCATGATGTCAGGTGGCAGCACAATGCACTTCAGGTTCTGCAGCTACACAACACAGTGGGTCTACCACATCCATCAAGGATCACATATGAAACTAACCCCACTCTTCTTGCAGGATAAGCTGGCGAGCAACAGAAGGAGGAAGGCAAGAACTAGGGTGGTCCTGCAACAATCCAAGCCCTCACTCCGATGAGAATGCTGCCATGGAATTTATTGGCACAAAGAGGATGCAGAGATGGTGAGGCTGGAGGCCAAGTGCAGGAGGGTGTTTAGCTATTTCTATTACCTTTTCTCTATCCTCAAATAATCACGTGTGGAAACAGGGTGAAAACTTGGTGCTACATTGTGCTGCCACTCATCAACTACTGCTTACTCATCCCATAACATGGTGACCCTTGTCTCTCTCTCCCCTTTTCTAGGTCCATCCGATGACTCAAACCTTGCAGCTACGCCGATGGAGGGGGTTAATGCTCCAGAAGATGTGCTTGCTCTTGTGTTTCCAAGGACCAGCACAGAAATCAGCATCCCAGGTGGGATAGGTTATGATTTAGAGGGGTCTGCATAGGGTGATTCGCAGTACACAAGTAAGCAGGAACAGGTGCTAGTGGAAAGGACAGCTCTGGAAATGGCTCACTGGAGTGATAATAGGTCCAATCTTTGCTGAAGCTGACAGAAATGCAGATTTCAGAAGCCCAGTCTTTAAAAGAAAGGTCTTCTATGTGTACCAGCAATTGCTCGAGGCATTGGACTGCCTGCCTAAGAGCTGCTGCACCATATTAGAAAGTATGAAGGAGCCTGCTTCCAGGTTGTATGGGGTTCTTGCACAAAGCATCAACACTTTGCAGTCTATCATGGAATGTGTCATGGATGCTGCATTGGGCCTCTTTCCAACAGTCTCCAGCACCAGTAGTAGCATCGCTCAAAGAACATTGCGAGAGTTCTGAGGAGTAGCTAGAAAAGGAGCGGGGGAGAACGGGCAGCAGCTGAACATCAGAGGTCTGAGGAGCAGCTCGATAAGGAGCAGGCGCGTACTGGCAGTGGCTGAGCATCGCCAGATGTCCGAGGAGCAGCTCGATAAAGAGCGGGAGAGACCCGGCAGCGGCTGAGCATCGCCGGATGTCCGAGGAGCGGCTCGATAAAGAGTGGGAGAGATCCGGCAGTGGTAAGTATTTAGTTTATTGGTTAGTGTAAGTATTTAGTTTTTTGGTTAGTGAATTTAGTGGTTGGTTAGTGATTTTAGTGGTTAACGTTTTAGTGTTAGCTAAACACTTAAATAGCCTCAAAGCTAAACAAACAGTTTTAAATAACTGTTAGCTAACATGGCAGGACAACTGGGGCCCATCGCATGCACATCCTGTGCCATGTGGGAATTCCAGAACACTGCGTCCTGGAAAACCACATGTGCAGGAAATACTCCCAGCTGCTTGAGCTCGAGCTCAGAGTTTCTGAGCTTGAGGGGTGGCTGGTGTCACTACACTACATACGGGAAGCTGAGAGTTTTGTGGATAGCACATTTCAGGAGATGGTCACCCTGCAACTACAAAGAGTTCAGAAGAGAGGGAGTGGGTGACCACCAGACAGACGAGGAGGAACGGGCAAGCAGCTCACAAGTATTCAGTGTTGAGTACCAGTGGGGGTGATGAGACCTTGGGGGAGTGCAGTCAGTAGCAAATACATGGCACCATGGGAGACTCAGTTGCACAGGGGGCACAAGAAAGTGTAGAAATGCAGTTGCTATGGTCAGGGGGATAGGCAGGCTTTTCTGTGACTGCTGACGTGAGTCCCACATGTGTTGCCTCCCTGGTGCCAGGGTTAAGGATCTCAATGAACGGGTGCAGGACATTCTGCGAGGGGAAGGGGAAGTCAGAAGTCATGGTCCATGTTGAAACCAATGACATAGATAGGAAAAGAGTTGAGGTCCTTCAGACAGAGTTTCAGGAGCTAGGAAAAAGATTAAAGAACAGGACCTCATAGGTGGTAATCTCTGGATTAATCCCAGTGCCACGTGCTAGTGAGTACATAAACAGGAAGATAGTGCAGGTGAATGCATGGCTGGAGAAATGGTGCAGGAGGAAGAACTTCAGATTCCTGGGGCAGTGGGACCAGTTCTGGGGCAGGAGGGATCTGTTCAAGATGGACGGGTTGCACCTGAATAGGGCTGGGACCAATGTCCTCACGAGGAGGTTAACTAGTGTTGTGGGGGAGGGTTTAAACTAATTTGGCAGGGGGAGGGGAACCAAGACGTAGCAGCAGAGAGGAGAGACAAGGTGCATAGAAAACTAATAGGGACAAATAACGACAGAATAAATAATAATGTAGAAAGAGCAGGAATTTGATGGAGGAAAAAAGCAAAGCAGACTAGCATAATGTTGGAATGCATGTCTGTTAACGCGAGTAATGTTACAAATAAGGTTGATGAGCTGCAGGCACAAGTTGCCACATGGGTTTATGATATAGTGGCTATAACAGAGACCAGGCTTAAACATGGGCAGGAATGGGAACTAAACATTCCTGGCTATAATGTATTCAGAAGAGCAAGGGAAACAAAAAGGAAAGGGTGGGATGGGGAGGTGGGGGGGGCGGTGGCAGTATTGATCAAGGAATATTACAGTTCTATAAAGGGACGATATACTAGAGCGTTCAAAGATTGAATCTATTTGGTTAGACTTAAGGAACAGAAAAGGAGCTGTTACATTGCTGGGTGTTTACTATAGACCCCCAAATAGTGAGAAGGAGATAGAAGAGCAAATCTGTAGGCAAATTTTAGAGAAATGTAAAAACAATAGAGCAGTAATAGTAGGAGACTTCAATTACCCTAATATAAATTGGGAAAAAAGTGTAAAGGGCAAAGAGGGTGAAGAATTCCTAAAATGTGTACAGGATAACTTTCTTAATCAAAGCCAGAGCTCCCTGGATTCCAGGCTTTCTCCAAGGAAATAGAGGTTAAAATAAAACAGAAAAAGGAGGATTATGACAAATGTCAGGTACAGAATACAATAGAAAACCAGGCAGAATACAGAGAGTGCAGGGAGCAATTGAAAAAGAATATAAGAAGGGCAAAGAGAGAATACGAGAAAAGATTAGTCGGTAACATGAAAGGGAACCCCAAAATCCTTTAGAAACATAAAAAGTAACAGAATAGTTAAAGGGATGGTGGGGCCGATTAGGAACAAAGAAGAAAATCTTCTTGTGGAGGCAGAGGGAATGACTGATGTACTGAATGAGTACTTTGTATCTGTCTTCACAAAAGAGGATGAAGTTAATGTCACAGTGAGGAGGAGGGAGTAGAGATATTGGCTAGGATAAAATTAGATAGAAAGATACTAAATAGGTTGGCATCACTCAAAGTTAACAAGTCACCCGGTCCAGATGGGGTGCATCAAAGGTTGCTGAGGGAAGCAAGGGTGGAGATAGAAGCTCTGACCACAATCTTTCAATCCTCCTTGGACATGGGGGTGGTGCCAGAGGACTGGAGGATTGCAAATGTTACACCCCTATTCAAAAAGTGGAGAGGGATAAATCTGGTAACTACAGGCCAATCAGTCTAACGTTGGTAGTAGGGAAATTACTAGAGACCATTGTCAAGAACAACATTAATTGTCACTTAGGTTAATAAGGGACAGCCAGTACAGATTTGTTAAAGGCAAATCATGTCTGACTAACCTGATTGAGTACTTGGATGAAGTATCAGAGAGGGTTGATGAAGGTAGTGCAGTAGATGTTGTATTATATGGACTTTCAAAAGGCATTTGATAAAGTAGCACATATCAGACATATTCAGAAAATAGAAGCACATGGGATTAAAGGGATGGTGGTAACTTGGGTATGTAATTGGCAAGGGATAGAAGGCAGAGAGTAATGGTTAACAGATATTTTTCTGACTGGTACCCCAGGGATCAGTATTAGGACCATTACTTTTCTTGTTATATATAAATGATAGTAGCAGACTTCAGGAAGACATAGACAGATCAGTGAAATGGGCAGACACATGGCAGGTGCAATTTAATGCAGATAAGTGTGAAGAGATGCACTTTGGGAGGAACAATGTGGAGAGGCAGCATAATCAAAATGGTACTATTTCAAGGGGGGTGCAAGAGCAGAGGGACATGGGGATGCATATTCACCAGTCTTTGAAGGTGGCAGGGTAAGTTGATAAGGCAGTTAAGAAAGAGTATGGGACACTTAGCTTTGTAAATAGGGACATTGAATACAAAAACAAGGAAGTTATGCTAAACCTTTATAAATCACTGGTTAGGCCTCAGCTGGAGTATTGTGTACAATTCTGGGCACCACACTTTAGGAAGGATGTCAAGGCCTTGAAGAGGGTACAGAGGAGGTTTACCAGGATGATACCAGGGATGAGGGACTATAGGGAATTCCTTATTTCCTGTGATTCTTGGACACTGGACAAATAGTCAAGCAAAGAAAGTCACCCTCATTCATGGTAGTTTTGTTAATCAAAAGTAATTATTTAATGATGTGAACATTCATACAAGCATTCATGAAGCAAAATCAAACCATACATATGACTTTCCTTTATAAAATCCCACTCTACACTTAATAATTCACAACATTATTATGTAATGACTTAACAATTCATAATCTTCTTGCCTGATGTTCAACTGCAGTGTGTGTTCCTCATGACTGCCAAGTGGTGAAGAGACTGTTCTTCTCCCAGTCTTTTTATATTGTTTTTTACCAATAGGACATAGGATTGGGGAGTGTCATTCTTTTTGTCCAATCACTCCCTGTTGCTATGCCTCAATCATTAACATACCACAATGATTGACAGTTTAGGATTTGATCATGTGACCGGAGACCCTTTGCTGTAGAAAGGACCTTGGCGGTGATTTTAAACCCCAAGAATGGATGGATTGGGGACTAGTAGGAGTTGAAAATAGTTGTTTTTTTGGGTCACAACCAGAAAATTTTTGGATTTTGCATTCCCAGTGGGAAGCCTGTACTTTTACGCGCCGACGTTAAACCCGGAAATAAAGCCGGGTTGCAGTCGCGACCCAAAAACAACTATTTTCAACTCCCACCCGCCCCCAACCCACCCATTCTTGGGGTTTAAAGTCACCCCCCATGTGCTCGAACCATGGAATGTAAAAGGTCTCTTTGCTATCTCTGTTTTGGGCCTTTCATGTAGAGATAGCCCCTTTGATGCCTATATACAGACATCCTTAATGGTCTTGATGTCTCCAATTTTGATTGCTTCAGTGGTTTCAAATCCATTTCTTACACCATTTGACCATATGCTGGATGCAATGTCACTTAATGTTTCATAACTCCCAGCTCTTTGAACAGACTACCAGATAGGAATGAAAGGGCTAATGCTTTTTCACACCTATCACTGGTTTCCCGATCCGAAGCCTTTGATGTATGCCTTTTCTTACATTACCCCCTGCTGTGTTGAAAAGCTTGTATTTCCAAAAGCTTATGTGTTTTGAAATCCTGACACTTTAAGCTCAATATGATTCATCTAGCTTATTTATTTAATAATCTAGATATCTATCCGCAGTACCATGTCCTTGATCCCGAAACTCAAAAACATGATTTGCGAAAACACAGTTTACCATGTTACTGTGTTTGCAGGTTTTCAAATGTCTTTGTTTAAAAGGGGTACATACGGGGCTACGGCACAAATTGCACCCAGGCACTCTAGTACACTTAATACAAATAGTTAGAAAATTACAGGTAAAAGGTATAGTGCAAAACATTCCTAAGGCCTGCTTGTGAATTTTCTGATTCCATTGCGTCCAGTCTGTGGATGCATAACAGGTGCAGCTGTGCACAAAATTTACCCTATAATTAGAGTAGAGTAAAGGGAGATTTTCCAACAAAAACAACATGCATGTATAGAGGGTGGAGGATGGTGGGTCAGCCAGGAGTGCATTAGAATAGGCGAGACTGGGGCTGACTGAGGCTTGGGTGAGAGTTTCAGCAGCGGATGCTCTGACGCAAGGGTGGAAGTGGGTAATGTTACGGAGGTGGAAGCAGGCAATCTTTGTGATGCAGAGTATATGGGGTCAGAAGCTGAGCTTGAGTGAAATAGGACACCGAGGTTGTGAACTGTCTGATTCAACCTGAGATAGTGGCCGGGGATGGGGATGGAATCAGTGGTGAAGGTATAGGCCATTCAGCCCCTCGAGCCTGTTCCGCTATTCAGTTAGATCAAGGCTGATCTGTACCTCAACTGAGTTTACCCGCCTTTGCTCCATATCACTTGATAACCTTACCCAACAAAAATCTGTTGATCTCAGTCTTGAAAATTTAAATTGTCCCAGCATCCACAGCCTTTTGGGGGAGCGAGTTCCAGATTTTCACTAGCCTTTGTGTCAAAAAGTGCTTCCTGATTTCACTCCTAAATGGTCTAGTTCTAATTTTAAGATTATGCCCTCTTGTTCACAATTCCCCCACCAAAGCAAACAGTTTCACTGTATCTACCTTATTGTATCCCTTTATCATTTTAAACAGCTTGATTAGATCACCCTCCAATCTTCTAAACTCAAGGAAATACAAGGCAAGTTTCTGCAACCTGGTACAGAAATTATGGCTCATCCATGACTGGATATCGGACCAGCAGTCTGACAACTCAGAGGCAGTGGAAGGATCGAGAGAGGTGGTGGAGAGATAGAGCTGGGTATCGTCAGCGGACAAGTGGAACCTGACCCCATGTATGATGTTGCCAAGGGGCAGCATATAGATGAGAAAAGGAGGGAGCCAAGGACAGATTCATTGGGGAATCTGTAGGAAATGGTGCTGGAGCAGGAAGAGAAGCCATTGCTGGAAAGGCTCTTGCTATGATTGGATAGGGAAGAGTAGAATCAATTCCTGGACCATGGGTCAGATTTTGCTGATGCCGTTAGTTAAACTTGCTCCTGCACCCTTCAGCTCAAAACATTTTTGCCACTAAGTTGCTGAAAGTGTGAGCTGATAATGTCACAGCGAGGGAAACAGGACATCTGGGACCTGAGTGAACAGGGCAAGCAACAGGGCATCTCCTGAACCAATCAGATTGAAGGATTGAGAAATAAATAGCGGAAGGACTGAGAAGGAAGTATAAATTAGAGAGGGTGAATTCAATGTCAAATCAGGTACAGAAAGAAAAAAAAAGAGAGGAAAATAAATTTTGGATTAAGAGAAAGAGAAAAAAGACATAGAAAGGAAAAGTAAAAATGATAATTTTAAATTTTAAATTTGAATTTTATAACATCTCCAACAACATTTAGTACCTGAAGGAATGAGACTCCACACTTGGAATAGTTAATTTTCAGTGCCTGAAAGGTTGATTAGCGGTAATTAACACTTCTCATGTCATTAAAAGGGTACTTACACTTGTAATGACAGGACTCAACTTTCTGTGGCGATTTTAGTTTGTATCTACTGTGCAAATACAGTAACTTCACGACACTCAATGCATTTCAATGGTGAGGCAGACAGCGAAGTGCTGTTATCGCAAAGCCAACGGCGGAGTGGCATAACTCGGACAGCAACTTTTGGATATTGGTATTTAACCTCGTATCTGCTCCTCGCCTGCTGTACCATTTACTCATAAATAACGGCGAGCACCATTAGCCTCACCGTTAATTTGGTAGCAAAATCTGGCCCCATATCACAGTCAGATTACACATACACACAATTTATTGTACGCACAATAGTAGCTACAAACTTGTGAATACAGCCATAGAACTAAGTTCATTTAAAGTTTCTAGTACTGGATCCCACATCAATATTTAATTTTCTTGTTAACCTTCCCTTGCCCTTTGAGAAATACACAGATGATTGTGATTAATTTTAAACATTTCTAACGCTTCTTTCCTCCGCTGCGAGACACTTGATTTCAATTCAGTCCCTTTTGGGGTGATGGTGAAATGATTGCTCGCCCATAATTTCTCATTTAGTTTTAATTGAAAACTCCAGTCAAGCTTTCAGATGGCTGAGCTTGTGAGAATACTCTCACTGAATGCTGGGAATTGCTGCTGATCAAAATTATCTCAGACAGACACCAGGGCTCCAATATTAACTTGCAGCTGGGGAGAGAGCGGGGTGGTGGTGGGGTTTCTGCGATCTTAACTTAATTGAAGGATTAAATTTTTTCTTCTGGGTTTCGTGTCTCCAAGCTGCGCAGTGGGTGTATTGCGTACCCGCATGATGCGATCTTATATCCACTATTTAAAAGGCCAATGCAAAAATGGAATTTGGAGGAGACAGGAGGAATCTAATTATGGATTCACAGAGAGCAAGGCCAGTACCCAGATTCACCGATGCTTCCCTTGAAGTACTGCTGGGTGCAGTGAAGACCTGGAGGGAAATAATTTACCCCAGCAATGGGAGGAAGACACCTGGTTCTGGTACCAAGAAGGCGTGGCTGGAGGTGGCTGAGTAGGTGAGCAGCAGGAGCATTGTGGCCCAGTCTTGGATGCAGTGCAGGAAGCATTTTAATGACCTAACCAGGTCAGGAAAAGTGAGTACAGTTGCTGATTCACTTACATCCTGTGGTGTATAACACACCCCCCTCTCACTCTGTCTTGCCAAGTGTACTCCATCACATCACTCCTCACACCCACTTAAATTTCAACAGCACCCATCCTTCACTTTCTATGCACTTCCTCACCTCCCCGTTTATCCATCCACTGCTGCCACTCACACCAATCCGTATGCAATGTGATGCATATGTCTGATAGTCACCCTCACCCAATGCACTGCATCCATTGGGTGAATACGTGACCATCAGTCACTCACAGGTCTGTTCTCTCGCCCCCTGTAGGAGAAGAGAGCGTAAAAGCAAGGGAGAGAACTGGAGGTGACCCTCCATATATATAGTGCAGCCCACTGATACAGAGGAGGACATGATGGAGATAAGTGGCACATCTGCTTCCCTCTCAATCAGAGATAGACAGACTGGGAACTTACAGACGCTGGTCACAGAATTTAAACATCTTTCACACACATGTTGACTTTATTTCATATTACATATAAGATTCTGAGGGGGCTTGACAGGGTAGATGCTGAGAGATTGTTTCCCCTGGCTAGAGAGTCTAGAACTAGGGGGCATATTGGCAGGATAAGGGGTCGACCATTAAAGGCTGAGATGAAGAGGAATTTCTTCATGCAGAGGGTTGTGAATCTTTGGAATTCTCTACCCCAGTGGATGCTGAGACATTGAATATATTCAAGGCTGAGGTGGATAGATTTTTGGACTCTAGGGGAATCAGGGGATATGGGGATTGGGCGGCAAAGTGGAGTTGAGGTCAAAGATCAGCCATGATCTGATTGAATGGCGGAGCAGGCTCACGGGGCCATATGGCCTACTCCTGCTCCTATTTCTTATGTTCTTATGTTCTTCTTATTTCATCAATGACTGATCTATGAGAAGACTGAGTATGGTGATTGGCAAGATTGTTATTTTGCCAGGACTAATTCATATCGCTTTCTTTTGTCATCCAGGGCCTTCACGCATACAAGAATTATCCGCGGAGATTCATGACAACAATTCCTCAGAGTTCCTCGTTCCTTCTGAGAGTGCACCATCACAGGACATACAGCCATGCACCAACGCAAATACTCGCACTCCAGTGGGTCCTTCTAGGTCCTTTTAGACAGTTAGTTGAGTTTTCGCCTGGTGATTCAAAATTCACAAGTGTGCATGAGCAGACACTGGTGGGAGGGGGCAGCTGTGGAGAGTTTGTGTTGGAGGGCGCACTCCTCTCCAAGCTCTGCTCAGCTGGGCACAGATGCTGAATCCCGGGGATCATTGTTGAGAATGAGAATGATTGAGGTACAGCAGCAACTCTGCGAGGTACTGACAAACTTGCCACACACACGCTCCACAATAGCGGAGAAAATGGAGGAGTCCAACTCCAACAGTAATGGATTGATGTTGCAGGTAATTGCAAGAATGTCAGCCATGGACAGAGTGGCCGCTTCCATGGAGCTTCAAGCACGGCTTTCAAATGAGTCTATTCAGGCCATGACCACGGCCATGCAGACTTTGGAAACATGTCTGCTGCCTTAAACAGAACAATAGATACCTTATGCGTGGCCTTACAACGCGTCACAAATGTGCACCAAGCTGCTCCTCAGCAGAGTGGTGGGAGTGAAGTGGTGCTGGCCCAGGAGATGGTGAAAGGGGACATAGAAGTGGGAACTCCAATCAAAGCGCTCCCATGTCTCAGTCGTTACCCCTCCCCCTCAACCAATACCCGACATGCTGCCTCCTCTCCCGATGGCCGAGTCTGCCCCTGCACAGGTGCAGGTGGAATAGGCTTTGACTGGGCCCTCACGGGCTCCAAAACTCAGAGGTTGTAGGCGAAAGCAACTCAGCAGTCAGGGGAGGGATCTGAGTGGCCTGTCTCTACCTCTGCTGAAGCCACAGGGGATGCACCACATAGAAGCAGTAGGAAGCGTAAGATAAAGCAATTGTAATTCACCAAGGGTATGCAGATGGGTATTTGAAGAAACGTTATGCTGTGAAGTTTCCTTTTTTTATGTCGGTACATACAATTTATTGATTAGCACCATTTCCACATCTTGCCCATTATTGCATCTCTAGTGCCAACTCGCCCTTTCATTTGCTTCATGATGAATGTCAATAAATGACGTTACCCATTGGGCGGTTGTGCAATGGGTGTATGCATGGTTGCAAATGGGGAGGAGTGGAGGATTGTTGGTGATGGGAGTTGGCAAGAATATCTAAATGTTTCTTTTCCCACTCTGACTAAGTGAACCTTTGAGATACGAGGACATACTTGGCATCCCTGGCAGCAATATACGCAGCTGGTCTGGCGATGGGTGCCCCATCTTCATATTACTCATCCTCCTCCTCCTCCTCCACTTCTCCAATGTTCTCATCATCAGAAGATGATTGACGAGCGCCTTGGTGGTCTTACACCTCTAATCCTCTCTGTTGCGCAATGTTGTGCAGGATGCAGCACACCATTATGATCCTCAACACCCTCGCAGGTGAGTATTGAAGGGCGCCTCCAGACCTATCTAGGTACCTGAAGCGCATCTTCAACATGGCTTGCTCGATGACACAACTGGTGGTCATGTGGCTCTGGTTGTAGCGCTCTTGCTCCTCATTGGTGGGGTTCCTCACAGGTGTCATAAGCCAACATTGAAAGGGGTATCCCTTGTCTCCAATGAGCCAGCCCTTAAGTCTGTCTCCTGGTAGGAAGAGGTCTGGAATGTTGGACTGCCGCAGTATAGAGGCATCATGACAGCTGCCAGGGAATCTGGCGCACATCTGCATGAAACTTTTCTTGTGGTTGCAAACCAGCTATGCACTGATGGAGTGAAATCCCTTGCGATTGATAAAAACTCCAGGTTCCTGTATGGTGGTCCACGGATTGCCACGTGTGTGCAATCGATGGCACCCTGCACCTGTGGGAAGCCAGCCAGCGAAGCAAAACCTACTGCCTGCTCATTCTGGCTGATGTTGTCGAGGAGGAAATTCACATAGGTGCATGCCCTGGCAAATAACCCATCCATTGTCTGCCTTATACATTATGTACAGCCGACTGAGAGACCTTGGAGATATCTCTGGTGGTGCACTGAAAGGAGCCAGTGGCAAGCAAATTGAGGGCAGTAGTGACTTTTACAGTGACAGGCAATGCGTAGCCACCAGGTCCAGCAGGGAGCAGCTCGTCTTGAAGGAGGCTGCAAATGTCTGCAACCGTCTGCCGGCTCAATCTGAGCCTGTGTAGGCACCACTCTTCAGACAGGTCAAGGAAGCTGAGCCTCTGTCTGTAGACCCTCTCACGTGGATTGTGCCTTCTGCGACCTCGGCCCCTCTGTTGCTCTCCTCTCTGCTGTTCTCCACTCTGCACTTCTCTCTGCTGTTCTCCAGATCTGTGTTGTGCACCTTGCTCTTGTGCACCTGCAGATCCCAACACGGCACGATGTCGCTGCCGTGGATGGTCATTGTCTTCCTCCTTCGATGTCCTCTCGAATACATCCATTGTGCCACCCCTCCCCCCTCCCCCCGTCCTGATCTTGTCAGTTTGAAAGGCTGCAAAGTTCTGAAAATGGTGTACGAACACAAGAATTCTCTGCCAAACATTTGCCAGAGGGAACTGAGATACCAGCTGTAATCACTGAGCTTTTATTCACATCAGGCAATCACAGCTTTAAATACCCACATGAACAGCGGCTCATTCTCAGCTCCGTTTCACTGGCGAGATTCACAAGCCCCAGGCAACCTGTGCTGCAGACGTTAAATTTGAAGGTCAATTAAAATGAATGTAAAAAGGCCTAATTAACGACTCATAATGATGTTAATTGCTCCGATAACCACCTGCCCGCCTGCACTAATTAGGGACCCAACTCCGGCGAGTAGGTAACTCACGTGCATCCAAACACGCCTCCGTTAAACCCGGAACTGGGCGCATTGGAGCCGGGTTGTGGTTGCGCTGCAAAGTTCATTTATTTTAACTTCCCACCCACCCCCAACCCACCCAGACTTGGGGGTTAAAATTTCCTCCCAGACCTTTGTAGGAACACAAGTACATAAGAATGCTTAAAAAGAGAAAAGCTTCACTTAGTTTACTAAAATGCCTCCATCTGTAGACCATGTACGATAAGTGCAATAATGGATTCTAATCCTATCATTTAATATCATGAGGGAAAATTGTACAATTTTTTTCTCTGGCTCCTAAAGGTAGTTGAGTGAAACTCCACTAAATCTATACTTATACCTCCATTACTCAACCAAACGGGTTGAATTCCACTGACATTTCCAACAGCAAAGGAATCATTTTATTTGATCATATCTGTCTAAACCTATCTGTATAACCCTCAATCCCACTTATAACCAGATATTTATCCAGCTATTTTCTAAAGAAATTAATCAGTAGCATTAGTTGCTTCTGCTGACAATCTGTTCCATATCTGTTCCATATCCACTACTCTATGGGAAAAAAACCCTTCAGTTTCTAGTCTCCTTTAAGGGTTGCTAATGTTGTAGTTGTGAGGGCTGATAATACGATGGCAGCCGGCCAATGCACCTGTGTGAATTGGGTGTCTGTTCGCTGGAAAATCAGGCACAGAGACCTGAGATCCACAGCACACTGAGGCATTCACTGCACCCTAGTGTGGACAGTGAATACAAAAGAGGGCAGGAGAAAATGCACGAACTGTACACTAGGATTCGATACATCCTGACTTTCACTTATATCAGGCACCTGGGACTGGCGCTGAAGGGAAGGCTGCTTTTAAATGACATTTTTATTAGTCAATTCTCTGTCTTTTGTGAATTGGCATGTAGCCCTGGTGCTCTCATGCCTTGTACTCTCATGCTTTCTGCGCCCACATGCCCTTTGTTCACCTGCCCCACGGCCAGTGCCTTTCCCCCTACTCTGAGAAAGTGTCCGGTGACCAACGGGGAGCCAGCAGACCTTCGCTGGCTGTTGCCCAATAATGAGGCTCTGTTCCTCCTGGTATGTTGTAAGAGATGAGCCCAGAGTGCGATTAAATTATATAAATAAGTTGGCCTTACCTCCCGGTGAAGGGTCAGCCCTAACATGAGCAGGCACGCAAAGTGTCTCAACAGCACTGGCAAAGTGGTGCTATGCAAAGGTTGCATTATCAATCAGCCCCGTGTTCTCTACTTCTGCACTCACAGTCCAAATTAAACTGTCGCCTCAAATTCTGTGGGCTGCAACACCGGTGGTTTCACTGAAATTGTGCCTGCTGGAGTTTGCTGCGTCAATGGGAAGGTACCTGATTTGCATGGAGCAGATGGGCACCTGTGCCACTACAGATGTATCTTTGGTGCCTCCCTGCCCCATGCAGCTGGAAAATCCAGCTCCAGCCCACCGCTGGAGCAAGGAATAGCCAAACCCACTCCTCCCCCTCTCCTGAATCCAGCCATGTTCCCTTCAGCCTCCCTGTATAAGGACATCAATCAATATATTTAAAACATAAATTTTGCCATTATTCAAGGGTTCAGAATGCTTGGAGTTATCTAACTTGGCCTTCAGTGTGACGCCAGGGAAGTAGGAACTATCATACGGAGTCCCTGTCCCTCAGCTCCGCTCCCCGGACGACATCAATAGATTTTTGTTTGGTAAGCGTATTGCGGTCAAAATAATGGTGAGGCTAATGGCACTCATTGTATTTATGCACAAAATCGGACGGCAACTTTAGGCAAGGGCAGAAGGGAGGTCAAACGCAGAAACCCAAATGTTGCTCTCCGAGATGCTTCACTCTATCGTTAGCTTCCCGAAAATGGGATCTCGCTGTCTGACTCACCATTCAAGTACATTGAACGGCGTGAAGTTCCTGCAACTTGTACGGCAGATACAAACTAAACTTGCTACAGAAAGTTAGGGCTTGTCCATTTCAGTCCAAGTACTCTTTTAACAATGTGATAAATGTTAATTACTGCCAGTCAACCTTTCTGGCACTGAAAATTAACTATTAAAAGTGTGGAGTCTCATTCCTTCAGGTTTTAATTGTTGGAGGTTTTGTTTTAAAAATTAAAATCATTTTTTAGCTTTTTCTTTCTGTCTCTTTTTTCTCTCTGTCTTAATCCAATATTTCTTTCCCTCTCATTATTTCTCTTTGTGTACCTGATTTGACATTGAATTCACCCACTCTAATTTACACTTCCCTCTCAGTCCTTGTGCTGTTTATTTCTCAATCCTTCAATCTGATTGGTTAAGGAGATACACAGCTGCTTGCCCCGTCCATCTAGATCCCAGATGCCCTGTAGGGGGCACCGAGCTGTTTCCATCTCACACTTCCAGCAACTTGCGGTGCAAAATACCATGGAGATTAAACGGGCAAGGGCAAGTCTAACTAATGGTGGGCGCTGTTCGTTGACCGGCTACGGTAAATTCTGGGCCATTGAGTTGAGGTACATATCAGCCAGGATCTAACAAACAGGTTCCTGCTGTTTTCTGGTGGGTTCCACTGGTATCCTGCTGGAGTGATGGCGGGAATGCAATCGAAGCCCCAAGGAAACTTACATTTACATTGTCTATATTTCTTAATATTTCAAAGACCTGGATGTTGTTGCCTCTCAATTTTTAAAAATTAAATGAACCTAGTTCTGTGATTTTCTGTTCATGGTTCTCTCAGAACCCTTCCCAATGCATCTAGAGGATATTGAAGTGTATATTTTCTGAGTCCTCAACCACAGCCAGTACATATCAGAAAATTCTAGGTGCACGGCCCATGATTTTTCTGTAAGAGCTGGCAGTGGATGAGGACTCTGAAAATTTACCCTTGAAAGTACAATGCCCAAAATTGCACACATTATTCTAAATATTTTTCACCAACTATCTATACAGTTCTTTACGACTTATAATCAATTATCTTTGAGATGCATCTGAGTACTTGATTGGACTTGTCCAGGGAATGGTCAATAATCACAACAAAATCCTTTCCATTTCCATCTTTGCTCATGATCAAAAAATACAAGGCACTGCCTCTTTGTAATAGAGAGATAGAGTGCCCAGCAAACAATTTGTGTGCTCTTATTCCTCCATTCTACATAGTGTTTTCCTTTTTCAACCACATCCTTCCCCCATCCTATGCTTTGGGAGCTCTTTGGTCAAAATATTTCATTTAGTTCACTGGATATCCCTGCAAGGATGTGCGTGTTTTGTGCACTTCAAATTAGGATCCATTCAGCATGTATATTTTTCTTGTTCCAATATTCACCATCTGCATAAAAATCCGTCTGTTATTTCTTAGCCCATCTGATGAATTGGTCCAGACACCTTTGAATGCTATAAATCTTCTTTATACTTGTCAACTGCCCATCGAATAATGAATAATAGGTCACTGCATTTTCACTCGAGTTTGAGGATGCATTGCTCACTCTTGGGCCTGCCAGCAAGACTTAACGGGATTGCTTAGCGGTCTGAGAGCACCTGAAGCATTATAAAAATCTGCAGCTACAAAATATTTTGCTGTCTGGATTGCCAGGAGAGTTTCTAGCTTACAGATTGCAACTTCTATACTTTTGTTGCCTTACAACCCTTTAGTCAGCTTTCTCTACTTATTATGGGAGCCATTCTTGCTTCTTTCTTCTGGATGGAGGAAGACTTGAAGGAGGAGGAGGAGAAGCAGCAGCAGCAGCCTCATCACACACCACTACCAGCAGCTGGACATCTCAGAATGCATCAGACGAAGGGGTAGGAGGCCATACCCAGCATACTGGGTCCACAGACCAAGACACGCCTTCCTGGACCTAACTCAGGAGCAGTGCAGAAGGAGGCTGCGCTTCTCCAGACCAGCTGCCGTAGACCGCTGCAACCTCCTGCAATACAAACTGCTGCCTGCTGGATCAGGGGTGCATGCTACGCCAGTGGCCGTCAAAGTCACCACAGCCCTGAATTTTCACGCCACTGGATCCTTTCATTCTGCAACTGGGGACACCAGCTGCATCTCCTAGCCTGCAGTTCACAGCTGCAGTAAGCAGGTGACCAATGCCCTCTTTGTCAGGGCTGAGAAGTGCATCACTTTCCTCACTGACCTCAGCGGTCAACAGAACAGAGCTTGTGGCTTTTCAGCAGTTGCTGGCTTCCTTCACGTGCAGAGCACGATTGACTGTACAAACGTGGCCATTAGGGCACCAGAATACAAACCAGCAATACTCATCAACAGAAAAGGGTACCACTCTATCAATGTACAGCTATTGGTCGATCAGAAGAACATCATGCAGGTATGTGCAAGGCATCCAGGTAGCAGCCACTATGCTTTTATTCTTTGATGCTCCACCATTCCCACCCCAACCCCCCTGCTATTTGACCCTGACAGCAGAAGCATGACAGGGTGGCTGCTATGGGACAAGCGATACCCACTGTAGACCTAGCTGATGACAGCCCTATGCAACCACACCTTGGCCGAGCAGCACAGATACAATCAAGGCAAGGGCACAACCAGGATCCTTACAGAGCACACGATAGGACTGCTCAAGCAAAGGTTTAGGTGGGCTCCTTGCAATAAGCCTCAGATAGAGTGCCATGCATCGTCGTGGTCTGCTGCACATTACACATCATTGCATTGCAGGGAGGCCTGCATTTAGAGGAGGAAGAGCAGCAGCAGCAGTCCTCATCAGACGAGAAAGACCTGGGAGAAGGTGAGGAAGCAGCAGAGAAAGGAGGACCACATCAGCACCTCGCAGCCAGAGATGTCAGGGATCAACTCATAGTCCAATGATTCCACTGAGCATCTCACTCCCCGGCTCTGAGAATTTAGACAGAACCCTCGGCATAACAATCCTTGTTACATTCTTCCCCACTCCCTTCATCTTACATTGAAGAACATTCAAACCATTCAGACAACTTCTTTATCAATGACATTCTGACGATGCAGGCTCAGAAGCTGCTATTAAAGACAATCAATTTAATGCCAAACATAATAAATGTCTTCCATTCATTTCTCACCCAGGTGATCAAACCATGGTGCTTTTCTTTAAAGAAGGTTTCCTAACCGTACTACTCCTACCATGTGCTCCCTTAGAGGCCTGAACAGAGCTGGTAGAAGGTTGCTGTTCCTCATGTGAGGACCCTTGATGCTCGTGGCCAGTGATTTCTGGGTGCTCGAGCCCGTGAGAGCCCAACCACAGGCTGCTGGAGCAGTCCGGCCCAGCTGACATGCTGGCACCATAATGGGTATTGGGTGAGGGGGTTGCGAATGTGAAGATGTGCTGATTTCCTGAAAAAGGTCATCACGTACAGCTCCCATTGCGCCACTGCCACACCCTTGGGGCTGGGACGCATCACTTCCAATAATCTGTGGGAGAGCAGATTGTAGAGGATGACCATCCTCTCCAAATCCCTAGCCATTCAATCTAGCATTCTCTCAATTGCAGAGCCCAGAGTTTGCATGCAGCCATTTGAGCAAGGGCACACGAAGACACCGCTCTTTCTCATTCCAAACACACTCGCCTCTTCCTTTCCTCTCTACACACGACACACTAGCAACATTCTCAACTATGCTATAGGATGAGATGGAGAGGAAGTATTAGTTGAGAGTGGTGGGGAGGGAGGGAGCAGTGCGTTGTGAGGTGGTGTTGAGAGAGGTGGAAAGGTCAGGGGGTGAACACACCTCTGCTGCTCTTGTGAGGTCATTGAACCTCTTTCTAAATTGAACCCAGGTCCTGGGGGTGAAGCAGCTTGCACTGACCCGCTCAGACACCTCTGTTGAGACCTGCTTGACAATGGCCTTGGAGATGTTCTTGCCAGTGCTGGGGAACAGTATTTCCCTTCTGACCCCCACTTCCTCCACTAGGACCTCCAGAGATGCATCAGGAAAGCGGAGGGAGGTGGGGGGTGGGCGGGGAGGGAAGTGGGGGAAGGCCAACGTTTTGACTCATGTCTGCAGCCAGAAAGGCTTCCAGAGTTGGTTAATGAAAAGTACAAGCAGGGGATTTTTTTTTTATTCGTTCGTGGGATGTGGGCATCACTGGCGAGTTCAGCATTTATTGCCCATCCCTAATTGCCCTTGAGAAGGTGGTGGTGAGCCACCTTCTTGAACCGCTGCAGTCCGTCTGGTGAAGGTTCTCCCACAGTACTTTAGGAAGGGAGTTCCAGGATTTTGACCCAGTGACGATGAAGGAACGGCGACATATTTCCAAGTCGGGATGGTGTGCGACTTGGAGGGGAACGTGCAGGTGGTGTTGTTCCCATGTGCCTGCTGCTTCTAGGTGGTAGAGGTCGCGGGTTTGGGAGGTGCTGTCGAAGAAGCCTTGGCGAGTTGCTGCAGTGCATTCTGTGGATGGTACACACTGCAGCCACTGTGCGCCGGTGGTGAAGGGAGTGAATGTTTAGGATGGTGGATGGGGTGCCAATCAAGTGGGCTGCTTTGTCCTGGATGTTGTCGAGCTTCTTGAGTGTTGTTGGAGCTGCACTCATCCAGGCAAGTGGAGAGTATTCCATCATACTCCTGACTTGTGCCTTGTAGATGGTGGAAAGGCTTTGGGGAGTCAGGAGGTAAGTCACTCGCCGCAGAATACCCAGTCTCTGACCTGCTCTTGTAGCCACAGTATTTATATGGCTGGTCCAGTTAAGTTTCTGGTCAATGGTGACCCCCAGGATGTTGATGGTGAGGGATTCGGTAATGCCGTTGAATGCCAAAGGGAGGTGGTTAGACTCTCTCTTATTGAAAATGATCATTGCCTGGCACTTGTCTGGTGCGAATGTTACTTGCCACTTATCAGCCCAAGCCTGGATGTTGTCCAGGTCTTGCTACATGCAGGCTCGGACTGCTTCATTATTTGAGGGGTTGAGAATGGAACTGAACACTGTGCAATCATCAGCGAACATCCCCATTTCTGACCTTATGATGGAGGGAAGGTCATCGATGAAGCAGCTGAAGATGGTTGGGCCTAGGACACTGCCCTGAGGAACTCCTGCAGCAATGTCCTGGGGCTGAGATGATTGGCCACCAACAACCACTATCATCTTCCGTTGTGCTAGGTATGACTCTAGTCACTGGAGAGTTTTCCCCCTGATTCCCATTGACTTCAATTTTACTAGGGCTCCTTGGTGCCACACTCAGTCAAATGCTGCCTTGATGTCAAGGGCAGTCACTCTCACCTCACCTCTGGAATTCAGCTCTTTTGTCCATGTTTGGACCAAGGCTGTAATGAGGTCTGGAGCCGAGTGGTCCTGGCGGAACCCAAACTGAGCATCGGTGAGCAGGTTATAAGAACATAAGAACATAAGAAATAGGAGCAGGAGTAGGCCAATCGGCCCCTCGAGCCTGCTCCACCATTCAATAAGATCATGGCTGATCTGATCCCAACCACAAATCTAAAGAACACAAGAAGTAGGAGCAGGACCCGGCCACTCAGCCCCTGGGCCCTCTCCGCCACCCACAGGGCATTGACTGATCCGAGCTCAGCTTCATGTCCAATTTCCTGCCCGCTCCCCATAACTCCTAATTCCCTTTACTTCTAGGAAACTGTCTATTTCTGTTTTAAATTTATCTAATGATGTAGCTTCCACAGCTTCCTGGGGCAGCAAATTCCACAGACCTACTACCCTCTGAGTGAAGAAGTTTCTCCTCATCTCAGTTTTGAAGGAGCAGCCCCTTATTCTAAGATTATGCCCCCTAGTTCTAGTTTCACCCATCCTTGGGAACATCCTCACCGCATCCACCCGATCAAGCCCCTTCACAATCTTATATGTTTCAATAAGATCGCCTCTCATTCTTCTGAACTCCAATGAGTAGAGTCCCAATCTACTCAACCTCTCCTCATATGTCCACCCCCTCATCCCTGGGATTAACCGAGTGAACCTTCTTTTACTGCCTCGAGAGCAAGTATGTCTTTTCTTAATTGTGGACACCAAAACTGTATGCAGTATTCCAGGTGCGGTCTCACCAATACCTTATATAACTGCAGCAATACCTCCCTGTTTTTATATTCTATCCTCCTAGCAATAAAAGCCAACATTCCGTTGGCTTTCTTGATCACCTGCTGCACCTGCATACTAACTTTTTGATTTTCTTGCACTAGGACCCCCAGATCCCTTGGTACTGCAGTACTTTCCAGTTTCTCGCCATTAAGATAATAACTTGCTCTCTGATTTTTCCTGCCAAAGTGCATAACCTCACATTTTCCAATATTATATTGCATCTGCCAAATCTCCGCCCACTCACCCAGCCTGTCTATATCCCCTTGCAGGTTTTTTATGTCCTCCTCACTCTCTACTTTCCCTCCCATCTTTGTATCATCTGCAAATTTTGATATGTTGCACTCGGTCCCCTCCTCCAAATCGTTAATATAGATTGTAAAGAGTTGGGGACCCAGCACCGACCCCTGTGGAACACCACTGGTTACTGGTTGCCAGTCCGAGAATGAACCATTTATCCCAACTCTCTGCCTCCTGTTCGATAACCAATCCTCCACCCATGCCAGAATATTACCCCCAATCCAGTGATTCTTTATCTTGAGCAATAATCTTTTATGTGGCACCTTGTCGAATGCCTTCTGGAAGTCTAAATACACTATGTCCACTGGTTCCCCTTTATCCACCCTGTACGTTATATCCTCAAAGAACTCAAGCAAATTTGTCAGACATGACTTCCCCTTCATAAAGCCATGCTGACTTTGTCCTATTAAATTATGCTTATCTAAATGTTCCGTTACTGTCTCCTTAATAATAGACTCCAAAATTTTACCCACCACTGATGTTAGGCTAACTGGCCTATAATTTCCAGCCTTCTGCCTACTACCCTTTTTAAATAACGGTGTTACATTAGCAGTTTTCCAATCTGCCGGGACCTCTCCTGAGTCCAGGGAATTTTGGAAAACTATCACCAAAGCATGCACAATCCCTACTGCCACTTCCCTCAAGACCCTAGGATGTAAGCCATCAGGTCCGGGGGATTTATTCGCTTTGAGTCCCATTATTTTACTGAGTACCATCTCCTGAGTGATTTTAATCGTATTTAGCTCCTCCCCGCGTAGAGCCCCCTGTTTGTCCAGTGTTGGGATATTCTTAGTGTCCTCTACTGTAAAGACTGAAACAAAATATTTGTTCAGCATTTTTGCCATCTCCATGTTTCCCACCATTAATTTTCCGGTCTCATCCTCTAACGGACCTACGTTTGCCTTAGCCACCCTTTTTCTTTTTATATAACTGTAGAAACTCTTGCTATCTGTTTTTATATTTTTTGCTAATTTCTTTTCATAATCTAACTTCCCTTTCTTAATCAATCCTTTAGTTACTTTTTGCTGTCTTTTGAAGACTTCCCAATCTTCTATCCTCCCACTAAGTTTGGCTACCTTATATGTCCTTGTTTTTAGTCGGATACTATCCTTGATTTCTTTACTTAGCCACGGATGGCTGTCATTTCTTTTACACCCTTTTTTCCTCAGTGGAATATATTTATTTTGAAAGTTGTAAAGTAACTCCTTAAATGAACACCACTGCTGATGTACCGTCTTACCCTTTAATCTATTTTCCCAGTCCACTTTAATCAATTCCGCTCTCATACCATCATAGTCTCCTTTATTCAAGCTCAGTACGCTTGTTTGAGAATCAACCTTCTCACCCTCTAATTGGATATGGAATTCAACCATGTTGTGGTCACTCATTCCAAGGGGATCCTTAACTAGGACATTATTAATTAATCCTGACTCATTACACAGGACCAGGTCCATGGTTGCCTGCCCCCTTGTAGGATCAGTTACATACTGCTCAAGAAATCCATCCCTGATGCACTCAATGAACTCTTCCTCAAGGCTGCTCTGCCCAATTTGATTTGTCCAGTTAATATGATAGTTAAAATCCCCCATAATTATAGCTGCTCCCTTATTACATGCCCCGACTATTTCCTGATTAATACTTCTTCCAGCAGAGTTGCAATTATTAGGAGGCCTATATACTACGCCCACTAGTGTTTTTTTCCCCTTATTATTCCTTATCTCTACCCAAACTGTTTCATTATCTTGATGCTCTGTCCCAATATCATTTATCTGTATTACAGTGATTCCTTCCTTTATTAACATAGCCACCCCATCTCCCCTTCCTTCCTGCCTGTCCTTCCTTATTGTTAAATACCCTGGCATATTTAATTCCCAGTCGTTGTCACCCTGCAGCCATGTTTCTGTAATGGCCACAAGATCATACCCATACATAGTTATTTGTGCCGTTAACTCGTCCATTTTGTTACGAATGTTACGTGCATTCAGATAAAGAACTTTCAAATCTGTTTTGTGACACTTAGTTCCTGCTTTTTCCTTTTTTAACACTTTACCTTTTACTCCATACCTTCTGTCCCTTCCTGATATGCTTTCCTCTGTCTCCCTGCTCAGGTTCCCAACCCCCTGCCACTTTAGTTTAAACCCTCCCCAACAGCACTAGCAAACACTCCTCCTAGGACAGCGGTCCCGGCCCTGCCCAGGTGCAGACCGTCCGGTTTGTACTGGTCCCACCTCCCCCAGAACCGTTTCCAGTGTCCCAGGAATTTGAATCCCTCCCCCTTGCACCATTCCTCTTGCCACATATTCATTTGAAATATCCTCCTATTTCTAGTCTGACTAGCACGTGGCACTGGCAGCAATCCTGAGATTACTACCTTTGAGGTCCTATTTTTTAATTTACCTCCTAACTCCCTATATTCTGCTTTTAGGACCTCATCCCCTTTTTTACCTATATCGTTGGTGCCTATGTGCACCACGACAGCTGGCTGTTCGCCCTCCCCCTCCAAAATGTTCTGTAGCCGCTCCGAGACGTCCTTGACCCTTGCACCAGGGAGGCAACACACCATCCTGGAGTCTCGGTTGCGGCCACAGAAACGCATATCTATTCCCCTTACAATTGAGTCCCCTATCACTATAGCTCTGCCACTCTTTTTCCTCCCAGCCTGTGCAGCAGAGCCACCCGTGGTGCCAGGAAGTTGGCTGCTGCTGCCTTCCCCTGATAAGTCATCCCCCCCAACAGCATCCAAAGTGGCATATCTGTTTGAGAGGGGGATGGCCACAGGGGACCCCTGCACTACCTGCCTGCACCTCTTACTCTTCCTGGTGGTCACCCATTCACTTCCTGCCTGTATACCCTTTACCTGCGGTGTGACCAACTCGCTAAACGTGCTATCCACGAGTTTCTCTGCATCACGGATGCTCCACAGTGAATCCACCCGCAGCTCCAGCTCCGAGATACGATCGGTCAGTAGCTGCACACTTCCTGCACACATGGTCGGCAGGGACACTGGTAGTGTCCATGACTTCCCACATCTTGCAGGAGGGGCATATCACGGGTGCGAGGTCTGCTGCCATGACTTGCCTTAGCTTAGTTACCCCTTTTAAATTACGTTGAAATTAGAAAATGTTAACTGTACTAGGGACCTAGGTTCACTTAAAAAAACACACTACCTGCTATAAAACCTGCAGACCTTCCCTTTCTTATTACTTTACTTACAGTAAAACGGTAGAAATACTCACCTGAACCTACTCACCAATCAGCTGCCTCCCCTGTGCCGCGTCACTTTCTGACTGGTGACGTCACCTCGAACTCTGCCGCTGGTCTCAGAGTAAGCTCTGGTCTCGCTCTCTCCCGCTGCTCACCGACTGAACTCTCGCTCTCTCCGCGCTGTTTATATCTCCGCTCTGGTCTCGCTCTCTCCCGCTGCTCACCGACTGAACTCTCGCTCTCTCCGCGCTGTTTTTATCCCCGCTCTGGTCTCGCTCTTTGCCGCCGCTCACCGACTGAACTCCCGCTCTCTCCGCGCTGTTTTTATCCCCGCTCTGGTCTCGCTCTTTGCCGCCACTCACCGACTGAACTCTCGCTCTCTCCGCGCTGTTTTTATCCCTGCTCTGGTCTCGCTTTTTGTCGCCGCTCACCGACTGAACTCCCGCTCTCTCCGCGCTGTTTATATTGGTGAGTAAAGTGCCGCTTGATAGCACTGTCGACGACACCTTCCATCACTTTGCTGATGATTGAGAGCAGACTGATGGGGCGGTAATTGGCCGGATTGGATTTGTCCTGCTTTTTGTGGACAGGATATACCTGGGCAATTTTCCACATTGTCGGGTAGATGCCAGTGTTGTAGCTGTACTGGAACAGCTTGGCTAGAGGCTCAGCTCATTCTGGAGCACAAGTCTTCAGCGCTACAGCCGGGACATTGTCAGGGCCCATAGCCTTTGCTGTATCCAGTGCACTCAGCCGTTTCTTGATATCACGTGGAGTGAATTGACTTGGCTGAAGACTGGCTTCTGTGATGGTGGGGATATCAGGAGGCGGCCGAGATGGATCATCCACTCGGCACTTCTGGCTGAAGATGGTTGCAAATGCTTCAGCCTTGTCTTTTGCACTCACCTGCTGGACTCCACCATCATAGAGGATGGGGATGTTTACAGAGCCTTCTCCTCCCGTTAGTTGTTTAATTGTCCACCACCATTCACGACTGGATGTGGCAGGACTGCAGAGCTTTGATCTGATCTGTTGGTTGTGGAATCGCTTAGCTCTGTCTATAGCATGTTGCTTCCGCTGTTTAGCATGCATGTAGTCCTGAGTTCTAGCTTCACCAGGTTGGCTCCTCATTTTTAGGTACACCTGGTGCTGCTCCTGGCATGCTCTTCTACACGCCTCATTGAACCAGGGTTGATCCCCTGGCTTGTTGGTAATGGTAGAGTGAGGAATATGCTGGGCCATGAGGTTACAGATTGTGCTGGAATACAATTCTGCTGCTGCTGATGGCCCACAGCACCTCATGGATGCCCAGTTTTGAGCTGCTACATCTGTTCTGAATCTATCCCATTTAACACGGTGGTAGTGCCACACAACACGTGGATGGTGTCCTCAGTGCGAAGACCGGACTTCGTCTCCACGAGGACTGTGCGGTGGTCACTCCTACCAATTTTTCCCTCGTGTTGGTTCGCTCACCACGTGCCGCAGGCCCAGTCTAGCAGCTACATCCTTCAAGACTCGGCCAGCTCAGTCAGTAGTGGTGCTACCGAGCCACTCTTGGTGATGGACATTGAAGTCCCCCACCCAGAGTACACTCTGTGCCCTTGCTACCCTCAGTGCTTCCTCCAAGTGCTGTTCAACATGGAGGAGGACTGATTCATCAGCAGAGGGAGGGCGGTAAGTGCTAATCAGCAGGAGGTTTCCTTGCCCATGGCCAAGGCCTCACGCTGTTAACGTCATGGGGGCTTGCGCCCACCCCGCACCCCCCCACCTCCCGCCCCCCACACACACAATACCTTGAGTAAAAATCAGCCCCAGAGAATTTGTGGAAGTATTTCAGTCATTTAAAAGTGCTTAATATTTTCTCACTAACTATATCAGAATTAATGAGAAATATGCTGGGCAAGACATGAATCAAGTTAAAACTGATTCTGAGTCATAACACCGTATCACTCTTTCACTTGTGTTGATGCCAGTGACGCATTTGAAATAATTTATGGTAATTTCAAAGAAACCAGTGTCATATTTTAAAGCATTTTGATCTAATCTCTCATTCTGACTCACTGAGAAAGGTCAGCCCCGTCTAACCATTCAAGTTGTTTAGCTGATAAATGAATAAGTGCTGCGACAGTGCAGATTAATACATTTCATTTACACCAACAGGCATTTCTCCTTTCTAAATAAATAAAATCTCATCGATTTTGACTTCCGTTTGATTGAAATACACATGGTTTGACCAAAATTTCATATGGAACGGTCTTGCCTCCCCCCCCATTCCAATTTTAATTTACATTCCAGCCTACAAAACAGATACCAAAGAGATGTTTGTGTATTTGCAAAGCATTTATTAGAGGGAAATGTTCAGCAAGAAATAATTTGGATATTTACATAGCCGTAGGTCTTTGAAAAGATGAAAAAACTGCACATTTCTGGTTCAGATAAGTTCTTTGAAAGGGTCCCCTGCAGCTACCGACTATAAAGATTCCTTCCTTCAAAGTCTAGAATTTCCATGCGGTAATCTGCTGGACCATATGGAAATTAGAGTGCCGCCTTTAAAAAAACATTTGTGGGTGAAGATAGCAGCAGATAAGTAAGGAACAGTGCTTGGCTCAGTCATTGACTGTCAACTAACTTGATAGCATGTTGCATTACTGTTTTTGTGTCACTTTTCAAGACTATCTACCACAGAAGAAGCTGGCAGAGGTAGCCACACATGGGACAAAGGCTAAAAATGACCATTTACATCAATTAATCTGCAGCGAGTCTAAATATTTTTGTTCTTTGCAAAGGAGAAACATACGCACAACCAAAGGCAAAGGACTACCACATGTAGAGAAATGGCAAGCATCAGGCCCCTCAGTAGGCATGGGGAGGAATCGCTGCAACTCCTGGGCAGACATACTAGGGAGCCTCTGGAAGATGGAGAAGCTGGAGGAGAACTGTCAGGTTTATGTTGGCGATAGAATAGAGCCCTTATACAACTGTTGTATATCTAGCTGTCTCTAGATATTCTGATGACTTGAAAGGCCTCCTGCTATTGCTCAGTCACATCGCCTGATTCACAATTTGGAGAACAGCTTCCTAAAATGAATGAGGCTCTTACGGTTTCGACTGCTTGCAGAAAGAAGCATCTGACGAGCACCCTGGCACCTCCAAATGGACCCTTCCTCCACCTGCTCTGTCATGGCATCTTACTTATTCAAGCGTCAGCCCAGATACACCCACTCAAGATGACAGCATTACTAAGGCAGCAGGGATATCACTGGGTGAATCACAGAGCACCAGTGAGAAGGAGAAGCTGGGAAGAAATGATAAGGAAACATCAATCTCTTCCCTGAGGTGGTAGAAACAGTTGTCCTCAGCATAAAAGCTCAAGGACCAAGATCTCAGGGACCTGGTCTTTAAAAGATCTATGATTCAGGAGCATGGATCTCATTTGCAGGCAGTGGAGACAGTCTCCTCTCGTGTGGTGCAGTCCAGGCAATCAGTGCAGTCTCAAAACATCAGGAAGAGGCTCTAAGGGCAGTTATCGCTTTTGGAGCAATGACTGCTCCTATAGGTGGCCTGAAAAGTACCTTAAGCTTAGGGCTTTCAGGACTTATTGGGACTATTCAACATGCTTTCTTGCAGACCATCAGTCCAACTGAGCCCGTGCCCAGCAAACAGTAAGCACAGGTATTGTTGCTTCTCATGGCTGTGGCAATGTGATGGCATCAATACAGCACCTCCAAAGCCAGCACAGAAGGGAGCTCCTGGTCTAGTTCTGGTAGGCATTGGATGTGCAAGCAACATGGCACCAGGAGCAGGTCCTTCAATGACATCAACTTCACTGAGACAAATGCCACCTTAGTGCTCAAAAGGTCCATCGGTACAGTCTCAGTCCCAAACTTAAACAACTTCCTGATACTGAAGCAGCATCAATAGGGGTAAGAGGCTAGGATCACAAGTGATAAGAGTTTTAGGCACAAGGGGTGCTCACAGTGATAACAGGTATCAGTAGTAATACGGTGCAATGAAAGGCAATTTGGTGTGTTTGTATATTTTTTCTAGGGAGACTTCTTGTTAGGCTCTTGTTATCCCTCTTAATCTACTCTGTCATGAGATTATTCATCATGAGCATGGGGTTGGTCTCCAGCTACTTGCTCCTCTTCCGCTACAATTCTGGAAATCTTTGCTGTACTCCTGGAAACGGAACTTGAGAATTCTGACGGTCTGTTCCACAACCATCCTGGAAGTGCCCGTGGTTTCATTGAACCTGTTTTTGGCCTTTGAATCTGAAAAGGTGTTAACAGCCAAGGCTGAAACAGGTACCCCTGGTCTCCTATCAGCCATCCTGTCACATTGCTGTGACTGAGCAGTGCAGTTATTCTGGATTGCCTGAGAATAAACGAATCATGGCTGCTCCCCGGGTAGCATGCATTGACACAAATAATAAAGTAGCTAGCACGACTCACTATCTAGGCGTTCAGGGAATGAATTTCCTTCCTGTTGATGGCGCTTTCAGACAAGGTCTTTATGGCCACATGGGTAGCAACAATGGCAACCTGCACTTGCGGGAATCTAGCCACTTGGAAGTCATCGATGGCGCTCTCTCTCTCTCTGCTTTGCTGGGTCCATGTGGAACTGAATGAATTCAGAGACATGCCTGAAAGGACATCATAGAAACATAGAAATTAGGAGCAGGAGTAGGCCATTCGGCCCTTCGAGCCTGCTCCGCCGTTCAATATGATCACGGCTGATCCTCTATCTCAATACCATACACCTGCTCTCTCCCCATACCCCTTGATGCCTTTTGTGTCTAGAAATCTATCTAGCTCCTTCTTAAATATATTCAGTATTCAGTATCCATGACCAGTCTAATGCAACACTGCACTGCTAACTGACAGATGTGACTAATGTCGCTAGAGGTTGTCTGGAAGCATCCATATGCATAAAAATTAAGTGTTTTTTGTCACCTTTACAGCCACAGACAAGGCAGTGCTTCTGGAGGAAAGAGGCTGAAAGTCAGGTTCTAACAGTTGGAATACCTCTGTCATGGTGTCAGGGGGAAATTGTAGCCTTCTCAGACGCTGCCTAAAGTAAAAATCCAGATAGGTCTATCATGGCCTGTAAACCCTATGGCATCGGTACATGCGATCAGGTGTTGCCTACATGCATGCTGTGCTGGAGTTGAGGTACAGATCAGCCAGGATCTAATTGAATGGCAGAACAGGCTCCAAGGGCTGAATAGCCTACTCCTGTTCTTATGTTCCCCCATGTCCTCATTATCCTCCTCCTTGAAGCACAGGAACAATGAAATCCCTGGAAGGAAATCCATTATTTCACTTTGCAGAAGTCTGTTAAAATTCTCAGCAAACGTTTCACAAAATACTTTTATATTCTCAGAAACTGCAGCTTCAAAATAGTTGTAAACAATTTTACAACACCAAGTTATAGTCCAGCAATTTTATTTTAAGTTCACAAGCTTTCGGAGGCTTCCTCCTTCCTCAGGTGAACGTTGTTGGAAAATTGTTTACAATTGTCAACCCCAGTCCATCACCGGCATCTCCACATCATGGCTTCAAAATAGTGGATGTGTTGCAGAATGGGACTTCTATGTGACCTTTCACTTCTCTATCCCTTACCAGCTGTGGGGCACCATGTGTGCTCAGCACTTCTATCTTTACAGTAGCAGTGATTTTCAGAGTTGGTAAGTGGATGGAAATGCAAGGAAATCTCAGGAGCATTTGGTCATTCCCCGCACTTCATTTAAATGTGGAGGCATGCATTTCCAAATTGGGAAAGCAAAGTCACAGAAGAGTCATGGGAGAGAAATCATGGTGGCCATTTGTCGGTGTAGAGTTTCGGCAAAGGGTCTCTCTGTCCCATTTTACTTGACAGACTGCCAGAAGACTACTCAAAAGTGAAAAATTCTTAAGTTAAATCCAGGCCTTACGCTGTTGATTTATAGGAAAGAAGCATTGGAAAAAACATGAACCAGCAGTAAACAAAATGAAAAGATGTAAGGTAGGCACTGCAGTCTGATCCAGCCCAGTTTGCAACTCTGTTATTTTCTAAACTGGTGAAGGTCAATGACATATTAGATGGATAGGTCTTGTTAAATGAGTACTGCATGTCCTAGATGACACAAGCTCTAATGTGCTCTTAATTTCCCATCTACTCTTTGTACAAAACATCCTGATGGACCATTGAAAAACGTCAATGCAGCAAATGTCAGGTATCCAATTTTACAACTGGGTCTGAAAGATACCAAAAGGTAATGGTTCCCCACAGATAAGAGGATTACCAACTCCAATTAGCGAGCTTTGCAGTTGTGCTGATGCAATAGCTTCATAGGTCTGTAACATACCAAACCACTGACTGCACCTTAAAGAAAGCTACACTTTCATTCCTAATTCTTATTCCAAGAAAACTACATTAGCTTCCAAATTGAACAACAAATTTTAAGATTTCAGTATGTGTCCGCGTTCTTAGCAAACCTATTGCAAAAGGGAAAGGAGGTGATAATGTGGTACACAAGGCTATGGTCCAGACACGCTCAAAGAAATGTTTCACAAATTAATGTCAGAACATCAATATCCATTTTGTCAGCTAAGAACGGAGGTAGTTCAGAACTGTCAAAATCAACTTTACACATCTTTAATGATTTTCTTTTGTTTTGTACCAGTTGCATGTGAAATACTTTCAGATTTCAGTAGACTATAAATCATTTTTTAAAGTATTTATTATTTTCAATCTCTAAATGCATGCATTTAACGTTTTGTTTGCAGACCTTGTAACACAGCGATTTTCCAGAGATATTCCATTTGAACAGCTCTGATATTTTAATAGTAATTTATTGAAAACTGGAAAAAAAACCTAATTGGACCATGCAATAACATTTTCCTTTTGTGCTGCTTCATTCCATCCCTTTGATTGCGGGTATTGCCGATAATACTTACTGAACTTCTATAACTGGCCGCTTATCATGTATTATCTGGCAGATTGTATCCTTGCACACTTCCATTTTCTCACCTGACTGTGACACCCCTACCTAAACTAACGAGTCCCCATTTAAAAAAAGTCAAAACCATCAAGAGGCATTCCTGTCATGACATTCTGTCATAGATATTTTAATTTCCCATTTGTCAACTCCAACTTTTCTTTCTACATATGTGCAATGTCCATGCACAAATATTACCAAAGAAAAGAAAGAACTTGCATTTATGAAGTGCCTTTCATGACCTCAGGATATTGCAAAGTGATCCACAGCCAATGAAGAATTTTTGAAGTGTAGTCACTGTTGTAATATAGTGAAACAGGCAGCCAATTTGTGTACTGCAAGGCCCTACAAACTGCAATGAGATAAATAACCAGATAATTTGTTTTCATGATGTTGGTTGAGGGATCAATATTGGCCAGGACATCAGGACATCTCCCCTGCTCTTCTTCAAATAGAAACATAGAAATACAGAAAATTAGAAAATAGAAGCAAGAGTAGGCCATTCGGCCCTTCGGGCCTGCTCCGCCATTCAAAATGATCATGGCTGATCGTCTAAATCAGTACCCTGTTCCCGCTTTTTTCCCATATCCCTTGATCCCTTTAGCATTAAGAAATATATCTATCTCCTTCTTGAATACATCGAATGACTTGGCCTCCACTGCCTTCTGCGGTAGAGAATTCCACAGGTTCACCACCCTCTGAGTGAAGAAATTTCTCCTCATCTCGTTTCTAAATGGCATACCCCATATCCTGAGACTGTGACTCCTGGTTCTGGACTTCCCAGCCATCGGGAACATCCTCCCTGCATCTAGTCTGTCTGGTCCTGTTAGAATTTTATATGTTTCGATAAGATCACCTCTCATTCTTCTAAACTCTAGTGAATATAGGCCTAGTCGACACAATCTCTCCTCATACGTCAGTCCTGCCATCCCAGGAATCAGTCTGGTAAATCTTTGTTGCACTCCCTCCAATGGCAAGGACACCCTTCCTCAGATAAGGAGACCAAAATTGCACACAATACTCCAGATGTGGTCTCACCAAGGCCCTGTACAACTGCAATAAGACATCCCTGTTCCTGTACTCAAATCTTCTTGAAATGAACGCCATTCGCCTTCCTAACTGCTTGCTGCACCTGAATGCTCGCTTTCAGCGACTGGTGTACAAGGATACCCAGGTTTCGTTGCACCTCCGCTTTTCCCAATCTATCACCATTCAGATAATAATCTGCCTTTCTGTTTTTACAACCAAAGTGGATAACCTCACATTTATCCATGTTATACTGCATCTGCCATGTTCTTGACCACTCACCCAACTTGTCTAAATCATATTGGAGCCTCTTTGAATCCTCCTCACAGCTCACATTCCACCCCAGCTTTGTGTCATCTGCAAACTTGGAAATGTTACATTTAGTTCCCTCATCCAAATCATTGGTATGTATTGTGAATAACTGGGGCCCAAGCACTGATCCCTGTGGTACCCCACTAGTCACTGCCTGCCACCTGGAAAAATTCCCGTTTATTCCTACTCTCTGTTTGCTGTCTGTCAACCAATTCTCAATCCATGCCTCTTGTGTGGGACCTTATCAAAAGCCTTCTGAAAATCCAAATACACCACATCCACTGGTTCTCCTCTAACTATTCTACTAGTTACATCCTCAACAAACTCCAGTAGATTTGTTAAGCATGATTTCCCTTTCATAAACCCATGCTGACTTTGTCCAATCCTGTTAATGTCATCCAAGTGTTCAGTTATCACATCTTTTATAATAGACTCCAGCTTTTTCCCAACTACTGATGTTAGGCTAACTGGTATGTAATTCCCTGTTTTTTCTCTCCCTCCTTTTTTAAATAGTGGTGTTACATTTGCCACCCTCCAATCTGTAGGAACTGTTCCAGAGTCTATAGAATTTTGGAAGATGATCACCAATGCATTCACTATTTCCAGGGCCACTTCCTTTAGTACTCTGGGATGTAGATTATCAGGCCCTGGGGATTTGTCAGCCTTTAGCCCCATTAATTTCCCTAGCACTATTTTTTTACTAATACTGATTTCCTTCAGTTCCTCCATCTCACTAGACCCTTGGTTCCCTAACATTTCCGGGAGGTTATTTGTCTCCTCCTTTGTGAATACAGAAGCAAAGTATGTGTTTAATTGTTCTGCCATTTCTTTGTTCCCCATTATAATTTCCCTCATTTCTGACTGTAAGGGACCTACATTTGTCTTCGCTAATCTTTTTCTCTTGACATATTTATAGAAGCTTTTACAGTCAGTTTTTATGTTCCCTGCTAGTTTACTCTCATACTCTATTTTTCCCCTCTTAATCAATGTCTTTGTTCTCCTTTGCTGAATTCTAAACTGCTCCCAATCCTCAGGCTTGCTGCTTTTTCTGGCAATTTTAAAAGAAGATCATAGGAACATAGGAACAGGAGTAGGCCATTCAGCCCCTCGTGCCTGCTCCGCCATTTGATAAGATCATGGCTGATCTGTGATCTAACTCCATATACCCGCCTTTGGCCCATATCCCTTAATACCTTTGGTTGCCAAAAAGCTATCTATCTCAGATTTAAATTTAGCAATTGAGCTAGTATCAATTGCCGTTTGCGGAAGAGAGTTCCAAACTTCTACCAGCCTTTGTGTGTAGAAATGTTTTCTAATCTCGCTCCTGAAAGGTCTGGCTCTAATTTTTAGACTGTGCCCCCTACTCCTAGAATCCCCAACCAGCGGAAATAGTTTCTCTCTATCCACCCTATCTGTTCCCCTTAATATCTTATAAACTTCGATCAGATCACCCCGTAACCTTCGAAACTCTAGAGAATACAACCCAATTTGTGTAATCTCTCCTCGTAACTTAACCCTTGAAGTCCGGGTATCATTCTAGTAAACCTAAGCTGCACTCCCTCCAAGGCCAATATGTCCTTCCGAAGGTACGGTGCCCAGAACTGCTCACAGTACTCCAGGTGCGGTCTAACCAGGGTTTTGTATAGCTGCAGCATAACTTCTGCCCCTTTGTACTCTAGTCCTCTAGATATAAAGGCCAGCATTCCATTAACCTTATTGATTATTTTCTGCACCTGTTCGTGACACTTCAATGATCTATGTACCTGAACCCTTAGGTCCCTTTGGACATCCACTGTTTATAACTTTTTACCAATTAGAAAGTACCCTGTTCTATCCTTTTTTGATCCAAAGTGGATGACCTCACATTTGTCTACATTGAATACCATTTGCCACAGTTTTGCCCATTCACCTAATCTATCAATATCGCTTTGTAATTTTATGTTTTCATCTACACTGCTTACAATGCCACCAATCTTTGTGTCATCGGCAAACTTAGATATGAGACTTTCTATGCCTTCATCTAAGTCGTTAATAAATATTGTGAATAATTGAGGCCCCAAGACAGATCCCTGTGGGACTCCACTGGTCACATCCTTCCAATGTGAGTACCTACCCATTATCCCTACTCTCTGTCGCCTTTCGCTCAGCCAACTTCCTAACCCAGTCCATACTTTTCCCTCGATTCCATGGGCTGCTCTCTTAGCTAACAGTCTCTTATAGAATCATAGAATCATAGAATCATAGAAGTTACAACATGGAAACAGGCCCTTCGGCCCAACATGTCCATGTCGCCCAGTTTATACCACTAAGCTAGTCCCAATTGCCTGCACTTGGCCCATATCCCTCGATACCCATCTTCCCCATGTAACTGTCCAAATGCTTTTTAAAAGACAAAATTGTACCCGCCTCTACTACTGCCTCTGGCAGCTCGTTCCAGACACTCACCACCTTTTCAAATGCCTTCTGGAAGTCCATATAAAGAACATCCATTGACAGTCCCTCTTCAAAAAATTCGATCAGCTTTGTCAAGCACGACCTACCTTTCACAAATCCATGCTGGCTCTCTCTGATGAACTGAAAATTCTCGAGGTGTTCAGTCACCCTATCCTTAATTATAGACTCCAGCATTTTCCCTACAACAGATGTTAGCCTAATTGGTCTATAATTCCCTGGTTTCCCTTTCTCTCCTTTCTTAAATGCCTCTCTCTTTTCTTATATGTCTCCTCTTTGGATCTAATACTATCCCTAATTTCTTTTGTAAGCCACGGTTGAGCCACCTTTCCTGTTTTATTTTTGCACCAGACAGGAATGAATAATTGTTGTAATTCCTGCACACGTTCTTTAAATATTAGCCATTGCCTATCCACTGTCACCCCTTTTAGTAAAGTTCCCCAATCTATCATAGCCAACTCGCACCTCATACTTTCGTAATTTCCTTTATTTAGATTCAGGACCCTAGTTTCAGATTCAACTACTTCACTCTTCATCTTAATGAGGAATTCTATCATGTTATGGTCGCTCTTCCCTAAGGGACCCCGCACAACAAGATTGTTAATTAATCCTTTCTCATTGCACAATACCCAGTCTAGGATCGCCTGTTCTCTAGTTGGTTCCTCAACGTATTAGTCTAGAAATCCATCACGTACACACTCCAGGAATTCCTCCCCCACAGTATTATTGCTAATTTGGTTTGACCAATCTATACGTATATTAAAGTCACCCATGATTATAGTTGTACCCTTCTTGCATGCGTCTCTAATTTCCTGTTTAATGCCCTCCCCTACATCTCCACTACTGTTTGGGGGCCTATAGACAACCCACACCAACGTTTTCTGCCCCTTGGTGTTTCTTAGCTGCATCCATACAGATTCCACATCGTGATTTTCCGAGCCAATATCCTTCCTCACTGTTGCATTGATTTCTTCCTTTACTAGCAACGCTACCCCACCTCCTTTCCCTTTTTGCCTGTCCTTCCTAAATATTGAATACCCCTGGATGTTCAGTTCCCATCGTTGGTCACCCTGCAGCCATGTCTCCGTAATCGCAACTATGACATACCCGTTAATATCTATCTGCACTGTGTCATGGGATCTTTTACATCTACCTGAGAGGACAGACAGGCCTTAGTTTACTATCTCATCTGAAAGACAACAAATCCAACAATGACGAACTCCCTCAGTGCTGCACTGCAGTGTCATCCTAGATTATGTGAGCTAAGGCTGAGTGTTATGCCAATGTATTCTGATAACAATAAGGTTTCCCTTTTCCAAGTGCAGCCAGAGACAAATGGTACTAATTACTACATGTTAAAAGTGACATAATGTGCACACTAATTTTTATGATGATTGACAACAATGTAACATCTAGGAAGGAATAAGTCAATGAAGTAACACTCAATTGTTCCTCTGATATATTCTTGGATAGCACACAGTATGGGTGGTGGTAGTGTGAGGAAAGTTAAATGGAGAGGAATCCATTCCATCAAGCTATGTAGTGGAAGTGAAGTTGGTTGGGTGATGTAATATAGAACCACTGTAATAAATATAGGGTCCAATTTTGCTAGTTCCCATGCTTTGGTGCTGGACAGGAGCAGTGCTCCCATCCAGACTAGGATGTAGCTGATTTTGGTGTCCTGGGCCAACAACATGGTGCTGGGGCTACCCCGTAATAGGTTAGGTCTGCCTCCTTTTTGGACCTATCGGCAGAATATAGTGCAGGAAACTGGAGCGCAGCTACAGGTCTGAGAGTCCTGCAGCTGTGGCCCTGACCCCTGGTCTAAGGTGCTTTTGGCTGCTGATAGAGAGGCACAAAGATCTGGTGGGAGCAACAAAAAAAATCATGCTTGTGTTGCCCTGAAAAACGGTTTGATACAACAGAGTGGCTTGCTAGGCCACTTCAGGGGGCAGTTAAGAGACAACCACGTTGGCGTGGACTGGAGTCACATAAAGACCAGACTGGGTAAGGACGGCAGATTTCCTTCCCTAAAGAACATAAGTGAACCAGTTGCATTTTTACAACAATCCGAAAGCTTGACGGTTATTTTTACCGATACAGTCCCCATAGCTTGTGGCGAGCGTGTTTGTGTGAACGCGATTTACACACTATACACCATGGCCTAACGGCTGAAGAAAGTTCATTTTCTCTCTCTCTCCCTTTAACAGGCCACCCACAGCTCCCCAATTTCCAGCCTCTTCAATAGGAGCGGATCAGATGTTGGCGAAAAGCTTTTGCGTTTGCGACGGTAATTGGATACGTCCAGATAAAAAATGTGAAAATGCTAACTTCGCAAGTAGAACAGTTTTTGTGGGGCCAGGAGGAGCAGAAGCATCACCAGGTTTGGGTGGGAGACTGATAGTTAACATCTAAACGACATCTTGGAGTTAAAATCTCCTGGGCCTCACGCGGCAAACCATCTGGCCAGATGGTTTGCCGCCTGCTTCGGCCCCCTCCCACATGACTCCTGCCTGGAGTTAAAATCCAGCCTATAATTTCTAAGGCCTCTGCAATTCCTCCCTCATCTCCCTCAGGATCCTTGAATATATCCTATCTGGGCCTGGAGCTTTGTCTCCTTTGGCCTAAATAACTTACCTAAAATGTACCCTTTATCCATTACAATACCACTGATCTCACTCTTAAGCACTTCGGGATTCACTTCCTCTCTGATATACTTTTTTTTAGTAAAGACTGATGCAAAGTACTTATTAAATATCCTTGCTGTTTTTTGATCATCATCTACAAATTGACAATCCTTCCCTCTCAGGGGTCCCACCTCGCTTTTAACAATTCTCTTTTAGTTGGTTAGTTTTGAATGGTTCATCTCTTACTTTATGCGTGGGCTGCTGAGCCACAAAAAATTATAATAGTGGAGCTGAGTAATTAATTTCTTTTTGTTTCAATAATATTTTGCAGTTTCTTTTGGATGTACCATTGATAAACTGTTGTGCCTTATGTGATGGGGCAGTGTTTAAATGTGCATTAAGTACTTGGCTCTGCTTTGTTTTGTATGCAGATTTAAAGTACTTTGACATTAAAGATTTTGAGCTTCTTAACACATATGTTTACTTTTTTATATTTTCTCATTATTATTCCTAGAGCTGTGATCTTGTCATATTCTTTCAGTGAGGGTTGTCTCTTATGGTATTAAACATATTCCAGACATGCTTTTCCTGCTACCCTTAAAACAGTGTTAACTTCTCAATTATCGTTAGCCAAAAGTTATTAATCCAGTTCCCTATGGATTGAAGCATTTCATTAACCTTCCATCACATTGCTGTGTACCTATCAATGATATCTATATCTTCAAACCTGGTCAAATATATTGTTGTTTGCTAAGGAAAGACCTTGTATTAATCTCATACCACAAAGGTTCATAACAACCTTCTATATGCTTTCTGAACTGGTGAGAGGAAGGATTAATCTCTTCAGGTAGGATATGCTGATTTCAAGAAATCAGATAAACCCATATCTCCAAATACCCAGAGTATTAGCACTGAGCGGCTCTAAGCATTCATTGCTTCTCTACATCTATGCAGCAGAGGCTTTTAACCAGTTCCTCACAGAGTTCTGGTATCATGATCACAAGATAATTATGATTGAGGGAAGCCATTCAGCCTGCCTTAGTTCATCCAGCTAGAATGATCCTAAAATCCCATGAATGTGTTCCTGAAATCCATGCCAAGTAACACATATTTAATTATTTACCAGTATGAAGCTCTGCTTCATAAAATTAATAAATGAACAATATCACCCATGCCAATGCTGATGCATTATTAGAAAGCAGAATGAAGTCAGAGTGTGCCATTTCAGGATTGATTTTAAAATACATTACTAAAGGTGTCTCCTATCAGTGCAGTTTTGTGTATTATAATTTTACACAGCAATGTGGTTAATTAAAATGAACCAATTGGCTCAAGAGCCGATATTAATAGCTATTAGGACCCTACATTCTAAGACGATCACCTGAGAAAACCGTACGGGCATGTATAATGTATCCAATATTTCAAGATAGTGAAAATAAGCAGAAATATACACATTAAAAATGACATGTTAATTCGGTGTGCGGTACTTACTCAACCTGACACAATATTACTTAGAAGCCTGTAGAGCTCTGAAAACCAAATTTACATCATAATTTCATTCCCCCTTTCCCTTCGAGGCTCAGATTCCTGACAGTCTGTTAAGATTTCCCTGTGTAGGAAAATAATAGCAAGTCCTGTTTCTGTGTGCGTGGAACTTTATTCTGAACTACAATCCTCCTTCCTGCTCATGCAGGATTGTTTTGATTGTTAATTCAGTGGATCAGCTGCAAATCACAATAATCTATGCATGCACAGACACTATACGAACTATAAAGAACTGATTTTAATCCATTAAAAAAAAGGTAATTTACCATCTGCCATTTTAACAGTCCCCTGTTGCCTGGTGGTCTCCAGGTGACGACCCAAAGAAATTAACTCTGTGGTTTTGAAAGTGCACTCAGGTGACATTTAAATTTATTTTTCTGGTATAGAGGGGAGATGAGAATTTGATGCAAATGGGAATTTAAATCTGCTACCACCTGATCTGGGGAGAACTGTCATAAGTTTCCTCGCATTACTTGCATGCAGTGTGATGAAAATCAAACAGCGCTCATCCTAGCTCTCCTTTCCCAAAACAGCACTTTAAGGAAGAGCACTGTTTCAATCTGAACTGTTATGAAGGATATGCAATGGCCAGCCAAGTGACAAAGTCATGAGTAGATGTGGAGTGTAGGACCCTATCAGTAAGTTGATCTTGATTTTCACTGTGCTTCCCCACATAAGTGCAAGAAAACATTTCTTTTTAATATATTTTTAACAGGCCTATTTCTGCATCATTATACCTAAAGTTGACTCTGCTATTGTCTAATCTAGATAAGCAACATTGTCAACACTTGTGACTCAATGGCGAGTTTCACATTTTGTGAAAGTTTTAATCATGCTTGTGGTACACAGGAAATTCAAACACCTAGTGCATGCTCAAAGTACATCAGCAGATATTTGTGTGTTATGCACTTCATATGTCAGAATTTATAAACTGAAATTTTGTAACCTACTTATCCCAAATGCTATCCTCTGAAATTGGGAATGGCTAATTTAGGGTGAATATCTTCTGCAATTGAATAGTGTTGCTGTCCTTCAGTCAGCAGTTACAGGAAACTCCCAGTGTTGCTGAGCCAGCCATATTTTTCAGTACACACTGTGATGCTATTGTCCTTTTGACGCAATCACTGTCACTCTGTGGCCGTGCAGCTAGTTCAGACAGTGTGAAGCTCACTTTCTCCGTTTCTCAGTACCCCTGTAAGAGACTGTTGTAACACCAACAGCTTGCACGCTACTGACTGAAACTTTCAATATCGGTCCACTTTGTATATCATGATTCCACCGGTTTTGCACGCCTTCTCTCAGTTCACCTCTCAATTCCCCAATAAACGGAATGAGACAGGCATTTAGTCTTGTCTGCATTTATGTTGTAAGATAAGATGGCAGATAATCTCAGAGAGAGACAGTCCACAGGGGAAGGCATCACGAATCTTCAAGAGTTGATCCCCTATGAGGAAAATGATCTCACCATCATGGCTTGGCTGGTGGCAGAAGGCATTGGAGATAGTGAAGTAGGTGAGCAGATGATAGCAACATATTTATGTCTAAATGATGATTTTCCTCCATCTGAGACTTTAAAAGGCAAAGTTTCCCTCAGCAAGCCTAATACTATTGTATGCTACTCTTGATGAATTAATGATGGTCAATATTCTATGGTCATACTAATATCTGTTCTCCATGCAGCCAATTCCTAGATATTTATAACTAATTCAATGGAGGAAGAGGAGCCAACCCACTCTGGCTGGTGTTCTGCCCACACACCATCATTCATTTCGTCACTTCCGAGTGCCAGCCCAGCAATCGGGAGCATTAAGGAAGGAGGAGCACAGGGTGAGACACAATGGACAAGTGGTCAGGAGAAATGGAGATTGGAGGAAAATGGTCATGACATTTTGAATTGGAGAGTCCAGGGATATCAGGCCTTTGCTGAGGAGCTTCAGGACTCAAATCTTATGGGCCCTGCTTTCAAATGAAGGATGATAAAGAGCATCGCACCCATATACAGGCACTGCAGACTATCTCAAAGTGCTGCATCTTACTGGTCAGTTGTCCACTTCTCACCATTTGGGAGAGCTTTTCCTCACTGCAGCATTCCTTGGTGAATGTGGTAGCTCTAGGAAAATCTGTAGAGGCCACCCCTGTAACTGAGGCCTCTGGAGCATTGTCAGCTTCCCTCGGGGCAGCTCACACTGCTACCATGGAAGGCTTGGGTGATCATTTTGAAGGAAGCACCATTAGGAGATTTATGGCTGTGATGGATACAATTCAGTCTGTCTTTCTGCCAATCAGGCCTTTCAAAGACTATGCCCAATACCGGGGACCTGGCAGGCTGGTCTTCTCGGGATCCAGCATTCTTTCAGCAATGCAGGTCTCCTGGTTGCCTGAACATCTTTGTGTGTACCAGTACGATCAGGTTGTCCAGGTGTCTGCAGTGAAGGTGCAGCCTGTAGCTAATCCTTCTCAAGGCAGTGGTCCCAGTGACAGAAGCCATCTCAATCCCATGACGCTCATGGTGACAGGCAGCAGCCAGTCAAAGCTGCACTTTGGACTCAGGTGGCACTTAGATGAGGCTTGCGGTTTGGTACAAGTACTAGACCATGCAGAGGCCCAATAAAAGGCACTGGGAGGATGATTGAGTATAACGTTTGTCTTATGTTTAATATTGAGTAATACATTTCCTTGACATTTATCTACTTGTTTTTATTCCAGCTGCATTAATGAAAGTGCTGAGCGTCGAGGCACATAATACTATTGTGTGTATATTAGAAGTGAGAGAAAATTAATTTTGAAATAACAATGTCATGGGGAGAGGGTGGTGATAAAGGGAATAGGGATATGGGTGTCACTGGGAGTTTAGTGGTGATACTTTTAATTTTAAGAGAATGTGTCCCTCATGAGAGCACTTGTAATGTATTTTGGACCAGACAAAGGATGTCGATCTGAACCATCCTCATGCTCTTGCTGATCACGATCTCCATCCAGATCCTCCCCCCTTGCTCGAGATGCTTCATCATCCTCCTGTAGCTGCACGCCTCTCGCTAGAGCATAATTTTGCAAGATGCCACAGACAATGATGAAATGGAAAACTTTTGCTGGAGAATATTGCAGAGTACCACCAGCCCTGTTCAAACAGTGGATTCGTGCCTTCAGGAATTCAGTCACATGCTCTATTATGATTGGTGTCCAAATGGGCCTCACTCTTCTCAGGCTCACTGTGAGGTCATGAGTCAAGTTTGAACAGGGTATCCTTTATCCCCAGAAGCCATCCAGATGCTTGCCTCTGGTTTGCAGTAAGAGCTGTACAGATGACTGTCTCATGATGAATATATCATGATAATGTGCATTGGCATACAAGATCTTAAGCCTGTTGTCACAGACCGGCTGAACATTAAAGCCCATCATGTTAATGTATGCCACTTCCTCAACAGATGGTGCTCTGATGACCACATGGGTACAGTCCACAGCCCTTTGAACCATAGAGAAACTTGCCAGCTTGAAATATCCTAACGTCCTCATCCATTGAGCCTCTGCACCCAGGAAAAAGAATTGAATTGGGCAGCTCTGATGAACCAGGCATGGGTGGCCTGAGTGATGTGACTGTGCACTGGGAAATGTAATAAAGATCCCCTGTACTTGACTGGAAGGAAGATGATGCATAAAATGACAGTTGATACCTTCAGTTCCACAGATAGTGCTGTTGCATTCCGAAATGAGGGTTTATGGTTCGGTTCCAGGATCCTGAATATCTCATATAGCATTTCCTTTGGAAGTTGGAATCTCCTCACACATTGCGCCTCAGAAAGTTGGAGGTAAGAATTGTGTGTTTTAGATTCTCTGCTGGCTGGATAACTCCTCACCTTCCTTATTTGCCTTATGCAGTGAGATCCTTTCCTGGTGCTTTGCTGCTTCTCTCATTATCATGAAGGAAGGCCGAGTGCAAAGGCCATGCCCAGGGTAAAGTCATGTTTACTGGCAGCCTTAGGGGACTTCCCCTTTAAGAGATTGTGGTGACATCCTTCAGAAGCCTTCTATCTTTGATTCATAGCTTCAGTCCTGGGTAATAGATGAAATCACAAACTGAAACTGACTGCAGCAATAAACGGTCTCCTTATGTGTACAAAACAATCTAATCTCACCTTTCATAAACAATTTTTAAGGTTCGGCACCATTGCATTTCCTCCGATACAGGGTGTTGAACCCACCGATTCTTTACTGGTAGGCCTGACAATCGACATAGGGGAGGGCGGAATGATAGCAAATCTAGCAGATAACAATATCCTGCTCTCATTTACATGCAGCTTTGCTGGTGGACAGCAGGAGCACACCATAAGCTTGGAGTGGGAATGGAAATCTCCGGAGACAAATGTGCAGCAAAGGCTTGCCAGTGTGCAATTCCAACCCACTGTCTACCCACACTTGCCAAATATGTGCTGGTTTTCAGTGAGCCTGGTGGATTATTCAGGCCATTGTGTGTGCTGCCATGATGCTTTATAGAACAAGCTTTGTTCATGAACATGAAAGGACATAACACACAACAGGAATGAATAGAATTTTAGGATACGACCCCTTGAAAGGAAGGAGGGATAGTTTACTGCATTATGGTTAAATTATTCTGGGTAACAAAGTTATGTGACAGGATGAGGGTTTTTTAAACAGGAAATAATACCTTGCAAGTTGCATGAATTTTCCCTGTGGTATATATTGTATATAAAATGTGTAAGTCACATTATCTGGTCTACTCCTCTTGCACCTTTCTTTGCCCAATTCATAGATTTGTATATGTGTCTGGACAGATGGAGAAAGAAAGACACCTATGTAACTCCTCTCATGTCTTCGGGATGTGCCAGAGGACTGGAGAATTGCAAATGTTACACCCTTATTCAAAAAGGGTGTAAGGATAAACCCAGCAACGACAGGCCAGTCAGTTTAACCTCGGGAAACTTCTGGAAACGATAATCCAGGACAAAGTTAACAGGCACTTGGACAAGTGTGGATTAATTAAGGAGAGCCAGCACGGATTTGTTAAAGACAAATCGTGTTTAACTAACTTGATTGAGTTTTTTGATGAGGTAACAGAGAGGGTTGATGAGGACAATGTGGTTGATGTCGTGTATATGGACTTTAAAAAAATTCGTTCATGGGATGTGGGCGTCGCTGGCAAGGCCAGCATTTATTGCCCATCCCTAATTGCCCTTGAGAAGGTGGTGGTGAGCCGCCTTCTTCAACTGCTGCAGTCCGTGTGGTGAAGGTTCTCCCACAGTGCTGTTAGGAAGGGAGTTCCAGGATTTTGACCCAGCGACGATGAAGGAACGGCGATATATTTCTAAGTCGGGATGGTGTGTGACTTGGAGGGGAACGTGCAGGTGGTGTTGTTCCCATGTGCCTGCTGCCCTCGTCCTTCTAGGTGGTAGAGGTCACGGGTTTGGGAGGTGCTGTCGAAGAAGCCTTGGCAAGTTGCTGCAGTGCATCCTGTGGATGGTACACACTGCAGCCACAGTGCGCCGGTGGTGAAGGGTGTGAATGTTTAGGGTGGTGGATGGGGTGCCAATCAAGCGGGATGCTTTGTCTTGGATGGTGTCGAGCTTCTTGAGTGTTGTTGGAGCTGCACTCATCCAGGCAAGTGGAGAGTATTCCATCACTCTCCTGACTTGTGCCTTGTAGATGGTGGAAAGGCTTTGGGAAGTCAGGAGGTGAGTCACTCGCCGCAGAATACCCAGCCTCTGACCTGCTCTTGTAGCCACAGTATTTATATGGCTTCCAAAAGGCATTTGATAAAGTGCCACATAATAGGCTTGTCATCAAAGTTGAAGCCCATGGAATAAAAGAGGCAGTGACAGCATGGATACAAAATTGGCTAAGTGATAGGAAACAGAGAGTAGTGGTGAACAGTTGGTATTTGAATTGGAGGGAGGTATACAATGGTGTTCCCCAGGGGTCGGTATATATATTAATGATGTGGACTATGGTGTACAGGGCACAATTTCAAAATTTGCAGATGACACAAAACTTGGAAGTGTAGCGAAGTGAGGAGGATAGTATAAACTTCAAGAGGACATAGACAGCCTGGTGGAATGGGCAGACACGTGGCAGATGAAATTTAATGCAGAAAAGTGCAAAGTGATACGTTTTGGTAGGAAGAATGAGGAGAGGCAATCTAAACTAAAGGCTCCAATTCTAAAAGGGGTGCAGGAACTGAGAGATCTGGGGATAAATGTGCACAAATCGTTGAAGGTGGCAGGACAGGTTGAGAAAGCGGTTAAAAAAGCATACGGGATCCTGGGCTTTATAAATGGAGGCATAGAATACAAAAGCAAGGAAGTTATGATGAACCTTTATAAAACACTGGTTCAGTCACAACTGGAGTATTGTGTCCAGTTCTGGGCACCGCACTTTAGGAAGGATGTGAAGGCCTTAGAGAGGGTGCAGAGGAGATTTACTAGAAAGGTTCCAGGGATGAAGGACTTCAGTTATGTGGATCAACTGGAGAAGCTGGCGTTGTTCTCCTTAGAGCAGAGAAAGTTGAGAGGAGATTTGATAGAAGTATTCAAAAACATGAAGGGTCTATATTTTTAAAAATTCGTTCATGGGATGTGGGCGACGCCGATAAGGTGAGGCAAAAACAGTGAAATAAAGGATGGACCTTTATGTCGCTAGGCAACCACAGTCCACACATGTAACTTGACTCATTGTAACACATGTATTTTTGATATGTAACTTTTGCTATCCTTATAATATCACCTTTTTCCCTTCTGTACTAATCAAGCAAGTATATAGTAATTAACCATGTAACCTAGAATCTGTCAGCTTTACAAAGACCATTAAAATCCCTTAATACAATTAAAAAGACTATGAAATTGCTAGCACAGCACACAAGCAGTAACCATAGCTACATTAGCAAGTTACTCAGTCATGTCCACGAGGTAAGGAGCTAGCTGTCCATATGAGACAATGAAGTCTTAGAGCTAACAGCTTGGGACAAGACAGGGAGCGAAAAGATAACAGGTCCAAGCCGCCGGCTTCGTCCTTGAAGAGAAGTTAGAACAAGGTAAGTTGGAGGGGCCGGCGCCCTCTAGTGTTGGAAACCAATGATTGGTCAACCAGAGGGTATGACATTTTGACGGCCACTCAATCATCCCTTTGTCCGCGAAATATAGAGATAAGAAGTGGGCTGACTCTTCTTCCTTTGTCTAAAGAGATACACGGCACCTCATTGACCACCTCGCCCTTTAGAAAGATCCCAATAGGTCAAGGGCCCTTGTCAATAGATAACCCTGGGTCCACCCTCAAAAGTGGCATAAAAAGAGCACCCCGCACTGATATCAGGTTGTAGAGACTTAGCAGGAGTAAGGTAGCTACAGCTGACTTTTGAGGCCCACCAAACAGCGAGAAGAGGCTCCTGGCGGAGCAAGTCTGAGAACGAGGAGTTCAAGAGGTCATCCCTGGCGAGGCAGAAGACGTGTGAATTGATGAGGATACCCCAGGCGGGGTGGAAAGCGTACTTTCTTCAAGATTCTTGAGGTGGACACAACTCTACCCAGTGTGGACCAGGTGATATAATCTCTTGCTCTGTGCTATAACCCACTGCCCCAACACTGGATGTGGTGGTCATTTAGTGAATTTCAATAAAGCACCTTTTTACCAAATTGGAGTCAGGTCAATTACCGGCAACTGAGAGTAAAATTTTATAGCGTCCATTCTTTGGTCTCTGTGCTGATCTGTATAACATTCAATCCTGTTTATACTCCACTTATCCATGACTCTCATTCAAAGCACCAACCCAGGTTTCTGTTTACAAACTACAGCCAACATACTAAACAGCTTGTAAATAAGGCTATAGCAGTCACATAAGTGTTTGATAGTCTTGTGATGGAAGATTTAAATATTTTAAATACTCTAATCCTAAATTACATTTTGATGGCAATTCTACAGTGAAGAACTGATTAACTTATTATCACAGAATAGGAACCTCACAAGAATAAAAATTTTAATTACGAGTGCTAATAGTGTAATATTTTTCAGAAATGAGTATAAATAAGAGTAAAAATGAAAATTGGGGGGGGAGGGGAACTGTGGCCGTCCCTTTAATACTGAAAGTCCGCTTGAATGGGCGAGCAGCTCACCCGCCTGAAACAGGCATTCGACTGCTTAAATATGCAAATCGGGGTTCTACGCTAGTTGTAGGACCCCAATTACAAAATTCAGGTACAAGTGGGCAGAGCGTGCACTGTGCACACTCCGCCAAGTTGTACCAGGTGTTGACCAGCCTAACCAGCGCTCCTTAAAGTGATCGCTGGAGGCCGCTCAAACAAACGTCGCAATTAATTTTAAGTTTTTATTTTTGTGGACCCAGGTGCGCTCCTCTGGACCCACAAAAAGCTCCGGCCTGCTGCTGGCCCATTCAAGGCCCCCACTAGCCCTGGGATCGCCTCCACCCCAACCCAACCCAACCCAACCTAGCTAGCTCAGCGTAGGAGCCATCCAATTTCCTGCCCTCACAAACTGGTGAGCTACAGTGGGGCAGCTGTCTGGTGCCTGAAGCTCATCAATGGCATTTAAATGAGGCCCAAACCCAAATTTGGGTTTGAACGTCATGCCAGCACGAACTGGCAGATGGAAGTCATATTTCTCGGTCAATGATTCTGTTTTATGCAGTTGTTAACGGGTGTAAAAATCTCCAGCACAAACATTTCAATGGGCACAGAACAGAGGCAGTATTTATGTTATATCTTTTTAAAAGAGTACTGCTTTTTGGATAAACATTTAATTTTGCATGTACACTGTATTCGCTGCTCACAATGCGGTCTCCTCTGCAGATTGGGTGATCACTCTGCTGAACACCTCTGCTCTGTCTGCAAGCGTGACCCTGACCTGCCAGTCACTTGCCATTTTAATTCCCTATCCCACTCCCACTTTGACCTCTCTGTCCTCGGCCTCTTACACTGTTCCAATGAATCTCAACATAAGCACGAGGAACATCTTTCATTTAGGCACTTTACAACCTTCCGGGCTCAACACTGATTTCAATAACTTCAGATCATAACCGCTGCTCCCGTTTTTTCGGACAGCAAGTGCTGGTAATGGTTCTGCTGTTGCTATTTACAGCTATTCTAGACCAATCTTTTGTTTCTTTACTTGTCCCATTACCACCCTCCTTACCTTGCACCATCCTCCCTTTTGTCATTTAATCACTCTTGCCCTCTACCCTATCACAGACCTTCCCATTTGTTCTTTCCTCTCTTCCCCTCCCTCCGCCCATCCTCTGACTCTGTACTTGCTTAAAAACTTTAACTCTTTAACATCTTCCAGTTCTGATGAAAGGTCTTCGACCTGAAACATTAACTCTGTTTCTTTCACCACAGATGTTGCCTGACTTGCTGAGCTTTTCTAGCATTTTCTGTTTTTATTTCAGATTTCCAGCATCCGCAGTATTTTGCTTTTAACTTTATGCATTTTTTCATTATGTTCTGTGCCCATTGAGATGATGTGCTGGAGATTTTTCCACCCATTATCAACAGCAAGCACTTTCAGCTCAGGGTATGGTATAGTATGCAGAGCAATGTATATCAGAGCAAGAGGGAGATGTCATTAAGATTAGGTGGGCCACGTGGAAAAAACACGAGCATAGATTTGATGGGCCAAATAGCCTTTTTTTCTGCTGTTACACTGTATGATTAAGCTCCATCTATGCTCCTCAAATGTGCCTGTGCACCATTCTCTGAAGACAGCCCTCTATTGTATTGGTATAATGTCCATTTCCCCCATGAGTCATTCTTGTAGCCAGAGCAAGACTGACAATTTTGCAACAAATTATGGATTTTTTTTTCATTGTGGGCCAGCACCCAGTAGGAAATAGATTGAGACTGTTCTAAACACATTTCACATAGGAGCCTGACAGCTAGCTGACAACTTCTACAATATGATAAAAGTCTTGCAAATGACAAACATCACAAGTTAAACGTGTCTGGTGCTCAAAAACAAATCTGTCATGCTTTTCTAAGTGGCTTGAATTTCCCAGGTACCAATCAAAATTACTTCAGCACTTACTTTGCTGTCTCTAAGTCCTTCATCGTTCACAAAAGTTTTCCAAATCCCAGACCTGGTTGTCACTTTTGATTTCTCTCAATTTCTATATGTAACATATATTCAACTTACACATTGGGCTGGATTTTGCTCTGAGCAGTGAACGAACGGCACCTGCCATTCGGTAGACTTGTACTTGCCCATAGACTTTTCATGGGCTTTTGCACAGGAAGTTCCTCTTATGGGGCTCGCAATCCAAAGCGGCGCCCCCTACAGGGCATCTGGGACCTGTGTGAATGGGGCAAGCAACTGCCTATCCCCTTAACCAATTAGATTAAAGCATTTGATGAGCAGTCAGAATCAGGAAGTGTAAGTTCGAATAGTGAATTCAATGTCAGATCAGGTACAGAAAGCAAAATAAAGAGAGGGTAAGAAATATTGAATTAAAAGACAGATATAAAAGAGACAGAAAGAAAAAGTAAAAAAATAAAAATTTAATTTTTTTTTAAACATCCAACAACAATTCAAATCTGAAGGAATGAGACTCCACACTTGTAAAAGTATATTTTCAGTGCCTGAGTGGCTGTTTGGTTGTCATTAAGATGCCGTCAAAAGTTTGCTTAGACTTAAAAAACTTTGCTTAGACTTGACGTATCTTTGTTTTCGTGACACTAGTTCGTTTCCATCAGGACAGGAGAGGAACTTCTCGCTGTTGCATTCATTTTAACGGTGAGTCAGTCGGCGAAATGCAGCACTTGCGAAGCTTATGGAGGAGCAGGGCATCTGGTAGAGGAATTTCTGGATTTCCACATTTAATTGCGCACGTGCGGTCGCTGGAAGTTACTGTACCAGATGGACAGAAATAACAGTGAGCCCTGTTAGCCTCACCATTATTTTCAGAGCAAAATCCAGTCCTGTATCTTTTAACTTACCAGGAGCAATGCCACAGAAGATCCACTATAAGGACATAAAAAGGTCGGAATGAGAAAACACTTCAGCCTATCCACCTTATTCAGTGATCTGGATTCTTTTTCAGGACCTGATCTGGCCATTATTTAATTTTTCTTGCCCCAAACCCATAACCCTCTGCTTCTGGCTGAATCAGGAATCAATTCAATTCGCTTTTGAATATTTCAACAGGATCTATTTTACGGTGCCATGTAGCAGTTCTTTCCACAAATTAATGAATCTTAAATTGTGTAGCTGTTCCTTGTGCTAAGTTTAGCTTGCAACTTCTTCAATTGATTTTTTGAAGGGGTAACCAAGAAGATAGATGAGGGCTGTGCAGTAGACGTGGTCTACATGGACTTTAGCAAAGCCTTTGACAAGGTACCGCATGGTAGGTTGTTACATAAGGTTAAATCTCACGGGATCCAAGGTGAGGTAGCCAATTGGATACAACATTGGCTTGACGACAGAAGACAGAGGGTGGGTGTAGAGGGTTGTTTTTCAAATTGGAGGCCTGTGACCAGCGGTGTGCCTCAGGGATCGGTGCTGGGTCCGCTGTTATTTGTTATTTATATTAATGATTTGGATGAGAATTTAGGAGGCATGGTTAGTAAGTTTGCAGATGACACCAAGATTGGTTATCTAGGATTGCAATGGGATCTTGATAAATTGGGCCAGTGGGCCGATGAATGGCAGATGGAGTTTAATTTAGATAAATGTGAGGTGATGCATTTTGGGAGATCGAATCGGGCCAGGACCTACTCCGTTAATGGTAGGGCGTTGGGGAGAGTTATAGAACAAAGAGATCTAGGAGTACAGGTTCATAGCTCCTTGAAAGTGGAGTCACAGGTGGATAGGGTGGTGAAGAAGGCATTCAGCTTGCTTGGTTTCATTGGTCAGAACATTGAATACAGGAGTTGGGATGTCTTGTTGAAGTTGTACAAGACATTAGTTAGGCCACACTTGGAATACTGTGTACAGTTCTGGACACCCTATTATAGAAAGGATATTATTAAACTAGAAAGAGTGCAGAAAAGATTTACTGGGATGCTACCGGGACTTGATGGTTTGACTTATAGGGAGAGGTTAGATAGACTGGGACTTTTTTCCCTGGAGAGTAGGAGGTTGAGGGGTGATCTTATAGAAGTCTATAAAATAATGAGGGGCATAGATAAGGTAGATAGTCAAAATCTTTTCCCAAAGGTAGGGGAGTCTATAACGAGGGGACATAGATTTAAGGTGAGAGGGGAGAGATACAAAAGGGTCCAGAGGGGCAATTTTTTCACTCAAAGGGTGGTGAGTGTCTGGAACGAGCTGCCAGAGGCAGTAGTAGAGGCGGGTACAATTTTGTCTTTTAAAAAGCATTTGGACAGTTACATGGGTAAGATGGGTATAGAGGGATATGGGCCAAGTGCAGGCAATTGGGACTAGCTTAGTGGTATAAACTGGGCGACATGGACATGTTGGGCCGAAGGGCCTGTTTCCATGTTGTAAACTTCTATGATTCTATGATTCTATAATTTACAGACATGTCTTCTTTCCTGCTTTTACTGTCTAAGTACAAATTACTGAGTCCCTTATTAATTAAAAAGAAAATGTGAATTTAGATCCCTTAATCTTTTTTCCAGTGAGAATAAATTTAACTTCCTCAGCCTGTCTTCATAGCTCAATGATCTAACAACTAGGGGCTCGATTTTAGCACCCGCTATCGGGTCCGTTCTCGGCAGGGGGGCCCCGAAAATCGCGAAATCCAGGAGCGGGACCGGATCGCGCCTCGATCCCGCCCACTTCCGGGTTCCCCGCTGACGCGCCGGCGTGCGCGCGCAGCCCCCGCTGGTGGGAATCCCGCAGGCAATTAAAGCCAGCGGGATGCCACTTGACAATATTTAGTTTGGTATTTCAGGTCATTAACTGACCTGATTAAGGGACTGTGTGTGATTTTTGATCAACATGGGACTGTTTCCCACACTGGGGGAAACACTCCCAGCTCGAATGGACGTGTTGCAGCTGTCAGCCTGTGGCAGCTGCAAAGGTCCATTTGACAGGTGGGGGGGGGAGACCCTCACCCATTGCAGGAGGCCACTCTGTCACTTGGGACAAAGTTTGGCCTCCACCACCCTCCTCCTGACAGTCAAAGTCACCAACCTGCACACTTACTCCGGGGTCCGGAGACATGTACCTACCTTGCGGACCCCCTCAGATGTACATCTTGTGGATGGGGGCCGCCGTAGCTGCAGTCATGACCTCCTCGGAGGGCGAACAGTATCACCAGCCTCGCCATCAACGCCGTCCACCTCTGACACGTGGAGCTCCACAACAGAGTGCTGTGACACATCCACCTGTACAGCAGGAGGGAGGGCTACCGCAGAGAGAGATGCGTCGCAGAGGGCACTACCCCCGCCACAGGGTCCACAGACCGAGGCTCAGCCTCCTGGACCTCTCTGAGCAGCAGTGCACACTGAGGCTCAGAGTCACTCGACATGTAGCCGTGGACATCTGCAGCCTCTTTCATGCCGAGCTGCTCCTGGCTGGCCCGTGCACCATCTTCCTACCTGTCGCTGTCAAAGTCACCACTGCCCTCCCGAACTTCTCCACAGCCTTCCAGGGTGCAACCGGGGACATCACCGATGTCTCTCAGTCATCTGCGCAGAAGAGCCCTGCAAATACACCTACACCCACTCTGCAGTGGTGGGTCCTCATAGTGATACCCAGGAGCGGGCATTATTGCACAAACCGGACAGGATTCGCGAAGACATGGCTGTAGTGGTGCCAATATAATGTGTGATGTGAGTTGATCTCTGTCCTCCCCCTCCTCCTCACCCCATGTATTGATACCTGGGGTGAGGCATCATTAAACTGGGAGCAGCCTTCCCGCTGGGCTGCTCCATGCAGTCATCTTTGCTATTGGTTGCAGCATCTGTCAGTGGAGGACTGCCTCTTTAAATAGAGCGCCTCCAGCTGACAGATCTTACTGCGCATGCGCAGCCCACCCGACGCGCAGATCAGCAGCGGGGAACCCGGAGGAGCAGGTAAGTGAATCCAATTAGTGGGTTGCCTGCTGCGATCGCGCGGGAAACTGACTAATTTCGCGCTTGCCCATCCGCCAAGAACCCGCATCCCTGGTAAAATCGGGCCCCTAGGATTCTCTTTATTGCCTTTCTCTGAATCCTTTCCCCCACTTCCATATCTTTTGGAAGAGGAGTAAAGCAGAAGATACAACTTTCAGTACTAATCATTTCCTACATCCACAGAAGCAATTTCTGACTGGCACTAACTTCTCCCAGTTCTGAGGTCTACAGATTAATAGCCAATTAGAGGCTGATTGGGCTCAGCAGATGCACAGGTCAATTGGAGGTCATGCTGGTTTTCTTTTAATACATTTTTTCTAAGTGTGACACAGAAATTTACATATGTGACTCTTGAACCTTGAAGGCATTTAAATATGCAATGTTTTTATATAGATACTAATGGATCTCCTGTGGTAAGTAGAATGATAACGTTGTTTCATAAAGACAGGACTGTCACAGCATGTAATGCACAATGTTTTTTTACTGGTAAAATGCAGCTGCGTTCCTTCAGGTCACAAAGTCTAAAGACCTGATTTTAACCCAGTGGGAACCGGGCAAATGGTTAAAATAGTGATGGGTCACGTTCCCGATGTTTTGCCCCGCTTCCATTTTAACTGCCAGATCCGGCAATGTCGAGGCAGGCAGGGACCTCATAAATATTTAAATGTCAGGGTCCGATGACATCATTCTTAACTGCTGCTCTTGGCAATGACATACAATGCCTGGCCTGCTAGTGAAATCAGGTGGCAAGTAGCATCGTGACCAGAAGAGGCCCAGGTAAATTTTGTTTTTTAATTTTCTTGATGATTTCCTTGTGGGCCAGGAGGAGATCTTGGGCCTTCCCTTCCGCTCGGCTTCCCTCCTCCCTCCCAACCGCAATCACCTCAGGACCGCCCATTACACACTTACCGAATGCCGGGAACCATTCCCTTGGGTCCCGCACAGCGAATTCCAACTGCCAAAATCTTGCTCCCACTTGCTGGTCAGGTAGTGATTCCCGATTAAATCATTTCAATGAAGCCCATAGTTAAAATCTCCTGGGCCTCAGACTGAGGGAGGCCTGACAGTTTCCCTCCCACCTCGGCAGATGAGCAGCAATGTGAGTTAGAAACTCACTCAGTATTCTCGAAATGAGGCCTGGGGTATTTTAACTCCTGGGCCTCATTTAGGTCTCGCCGGCTAACTTCCTGCCCATTCAGGCTGGGAAGTCTGCGGGAAGTGGTGGAAAATGGTATGGCCTGGAGGCTGTCTGCTGAGACGAGGTAGGTGCTGGGATCAGCTGCCAGGAGCATCCCGCGGGGGTCTTACAATCGGGAAGCAGGCGCGAGCACTCCAGGTCCCATGAGGAAATTTTTTTAAAGTGAAAAAAACTTAACTGTTTGGGCCTCTTCTGGCTCCAAGCCCCTTCCCCGTTAGATAAGGGTAAGGGGTCTGATTTTATGAGCAAGTACGATAATTTAATGGTTCTGTTACTGGATCAACAACCCAGAACTTTAGAGTATAAATCCTACGATGACAAGTTGTGAAATTGAATTCAATAAATCTGGTGATTTGTTGGCTGGTACCAGAAAATAAAATGACCATGAAGAAGAGCAGCAACAACATGCATTTATATTGTGCCTTTAATGTAGAAAACCATCCCATGGTGTTTCACCGAGGCATAGGAAAAAAAATGGATGCCAAGCCAAAGAAGGAGATAGTAGGAGGGGTCAAAAGCTTGGTCAAAGAGTTGAATTTTAAGGAGGGTCTTCAAATAGGAGAGGGAGGAAGAGAAGCGGAGGGGTCTAGGAAGGCAATTCCAAAATATGGGGCCTAGATGGCCAAAAGCATGGTCAGCCAAAGGGAGGGGGAGATACACACGAGGCTAACATCAAAGGAACTGATAACTCGAGGCTGTTATATTGCTGGAATAAATTGCAAAGATAGGGAGGGGTGAGCCCATGAAGGGATGATTTGGGTACAGGAGCAGAGAAGGCTAAGAGCAGAGTTAATGGATATTTTTTTTTTAAAATGTATTTGTTGATGGGATGTGGGCGTCGCTGGCAACGCCAGCATTTATTGCCCATCCCTAATTGTGGAGGATTTAGACAGTGGGTGAATTGGGAAAGACTATTGCCTCTCATTGGGAGTTAGTTGGTCATCAATTTAAAATGATCACTAAATGAGGAGACAACTTAGAAGAAATTTCTTCATGTATAGGGTTGTAGGAGCATGGAAGGCTTTGCCACAAGGAACACCTTTTAAGGGAAAATTGGATAAATATTTGAAGCAAAGGAAGATACAGGGCTAAGGGAAAAGAGCAGGACAATGGGATTAGTTTTGGATTGCTCTAATAAAGAGCTGGTACAATGGACTTAATAGGCTCCTTCTATAGTGGAAACTTCTATGGTTCTATGAAGGGGAAAGAAAGAGGAAGATGAGAAGTCAGCCCAAACCAACCAGAAAAGGACAGAAAGCAAATCAGATGAAAAGGAAATGGACCAGAAAAGAGAGAGAGTGCAAACCAGAAAAGGAGAGAGAAAAGCAAAGGAGAAAATGAAAGAGAGAGCAAATCAGAAGATAAGAACATAAGAAATAGGAGCAGGAGCAGGCCATATGGCCCCTAGAGCCTGCTCCGCCATTCAATAAGATCATGGTTGATCTTCGACCTCAACTCCACTTTCCTGCACAATACCCATACCCCTTGATTCCCTTAAAGTCCAAAAATCTATCAATCTCACTCTTGAATATACTCAATGACTGAGCATCCACAGTCTTCTGGGGTAGAAAATTCTAAAGATTCACAACCCTCTGAGTGAAGAAATTTCTCCTCATCTCAGTCCTAAATGTCCGACCCCTTATCCTGAGGCTATGACACCAATGCTCCCAGTAAAGGAAAGAGAGATAAAACCAGAAAAAAGTGAGGAAGAGAGAGCAAACCAGAAAAGTAAAGAGGGAGAGAGAGAACCAGAAAGAGAGAGAGAGCGACAGGGCGCACAAGCAAACCAGAAAAGAAGAAATAGAAAACCAAATAAGAGGAGAAAGAGTACAAGAAAACAGGAAAGGAGAAAGACCATTAGCAAACCAAAAAGGAAAACACGTTCAAGCAAACCAGAAAATAGAAAGAGAGCAAACCAGAGAGGAGACAGGGGGAGAGATAGTGAGAGAACTGTAAGATGAAGAAGGGAGAAACAGAAGAGGGTGAGAGGGAAGGAGGAAAAGAGACAAAGGAAGGAGAGAGAGGCACATACAGAAGGGATTGAAGAGAGAGACAGACTGACAGAAGGTAACAAGAGACAGATGGTACTGAGAAGAGGCACACAAAGGGGAAGAAGAGAGAGACACAAACAAAGAGAAGTAGGAGAGAGTCAGGGAAGGAGAGAGGGAGAGGGATAGATATCTGCAATGTGTTTTAGATGCGGGTAAATGACTCCTCCCACTTTTCCATCATCTCAACTATAAGCATGGAAACCATCTCCACTGCCGGCACATGCAATTGACATTCCCCAATCATAGCTGTTTTGGGAACTGTGCCCCTGAGATCTGAGTCCCAAGGCCCTCTGTCCCTGTGCTGGTGCTGGAGTACATGAATGGACATGCCAAGATTGGCGATGAAGTGACAAGAATTGCATAATGAAAGTGGCAGCAGCTGTGTCCCTGCAAGTACCCATGAGAATCCTTAGGCTTAGGGACCCTAAAAGAATGCTGACATTACCCCTTGCTAAATAGCTCACGACCACTGTATTGCAACATGCTGAGAGTAGAACAATAGAACAATGTGCTTCATTCATTACAAAGTATCCTGTTATGTCCTAACAGTGCAGGTGACCTGATAAGATCAAGGGTCCGGTTGAGTTGTTTACTGGACATTGTGCAACTGGAACATTCTGTGGTTTGGAGATGATTGTCTTGTTGAGTTGTTTACTGGACATTGTGCAGCTGGAACAGGTTAATGATTACCTTGACCTTTAAGTGTTTTGAACTATGTAACCGGGGCGTGACTACCAGAATACTGCTTATGATTGGCCCTGATGATTGTCAGTTATGTTAGTGCTCTTGCAAAAACTGTATAAGAATGTAACCCTTTGACTGAAGTTTTGCCTTGCTCTGCTGGACTCGACGGACTCCGTAGAGTCACTGCCGATGCACTAGAGTAAAGCCCCGCAGAAAATAAAGATCTGTTTAATTCTGAAGGTGTGTTCGAGTCAGTGTTTGCTGAACCAGACTGAGGGAAAAGAATCCAGATCATCATTTGGTGTCAGAAGTGGGATCTCAACAGTCGATCACCAAGAGTTCATGGAATAAGAGGCGGATCGTCTCGGACACAAAGGAAGGAGAGGGCGCCCCGATGTGAGTAAAACTTTCTTTTACTACTTCGGCTTTCCTAAATCCGTTAAGTCTGACGACGGATTGTCCAATCGCTAACCCTCGTGTGGCGTCCTTACGAGATCCAGGTCAGTCTGGCGAACACCGGAAGAAACAGAAAGTAGGTCAGTGATTATACATCACTGAGGGTCAGCATAGTCTGAGGGTCAGCATAGTCTGAGGGAAAAAGCGAGCTCAAGTGTTGCGCATATACAGCGGTCTTAATTGTTTAACTGTTTAAAGAGACGGGATGGGTAATTGTTTAGATACCACTAATGAGCCAGGTAGTGCCTTGCAGACTCTTTGAACAATATCCGGACAAAGCGATTAAATTTAGACAACTATCAGGGGAACTGAACAAGGAATTAGGGAATGATCAGTGGCCACTGGGAGGAACTAAAAATCTAGATGTAGTCAAAAAGGCTCAAGAAATAATTTGGACAACTAACAGGGGTACCATGACTAAAGATCTAATTGGCTTATGGAGAAAATATTGTGAGGAGTTAAGGGAAGCTTCGTTGTTAGCCAGCTGGCAGGACAACGCCCTGAAATTAGGAATAGGACTCATGGAGGGAGGCATGCTTAAATCAGCAGCAGTACTGAGGAAGGAGTGTGCACAAGAGAAGCGTGCCAAACAGGAGTCTGCAAAGACCCTGGGCAAAACCAGTGAAACAGAGAAAAGTGGGCTACGTAGCTCAATGGCTGGCCTTGCCTTGGTTGAGGGAGATGATGATGATTTAGATGAATGGACCCGTAGGTGTCCGGTGGCACCCCCAGCCCCTATTGCCCCTCCACCGTACGTTAACATTTACCCACAGATAGGTCCTGATCCAACTGTGTTTATTCCCCCTCCGGTCCCTCACGAGACCGCGACGGCTATTTTCCCATCACCTACCAGTACGGTTCAGGTTAACAACCCCTCGCCTGCTCCAGCAATAAGGCAACGTCACAGAAGCCCCCGGTACACTGACCCAATTGCCTGGCGTACCCGGAGTAAGACCAGAGACCCATCACCCCCACCCTCTAGCCCCCCACCCATCCCACCTGGCCTGAGAAGACGGAGAAATCAGAGGCAACTGACCCAAAATCAGGAAACGGGCAATTATAGAGACCGACGTAGTGAGACTTCAGAAGAAGAATTATCCTCATTGGACCCAGACTCTGATACTGAGTCATCAGTCAGGACTAAGGCAATCCCTCGGCAGTTACCAATGAGGTAGATGCCTAACCCCGCTTTTAACCCAGCTAACGTTGTGGCAGCCGGCAACCCCCGAACAATAGATGTGTATTGCCCATGGAAACCCAACGAAATAATGGCCATTCTAACCGGGATGCCGGATAGAAAGAAATCACCTACATCATTTGTAGACTTCCTTCGGACCACCATTTCCGTTTATAATGCGGAATCAAGAGACTTGTGGGCATTAGTACGGCAAGTTTTAACCCCTGCTGAGCACACAAGATTCTTGGCTAACTTGCAGTTTGCAGATTACGCTGCATTGGCAAACCATCATGCACAGAATGATGCTCGCGAACGGGCTATACTTACCGCCTTAACCACCACCCTACAAAAGCCGATTGACATATCCAAGGTCTTGGATACCAAATCTAAGAGGGGTGAGGGAGCAGAGGAATTTCTAGAAAGATTCTCCGAGGTATATCGGAGTCAGTCAGGAGATGCAGACTATCAGGATGGAGCAAACTCGCCACAATACTGTGCTATCCTGATAAGCTGCCTACCGACTCAGGTCTCTGAAGCAATTAAGACTAACAATATGGACTGGTCCGACAACAGTCCCAGCCAGATGGCTAGGGCAGTAAAATACTACTGGAAAGAAAGTAAGAATCAGGAAAATCAACCGCAGGTCAAAATCAAAACTGAGTATGTGATGAAAAAGGAAGAGCGGAAACCCACCCCAGATAGAGTAGGATACCAAATGGAACCCCAGTATTGTGTCCCAGGATGGGTTGATGGACAAGGGCATGTTAGACATCCTAACGGACCAACTGCCCCTAATTATGGCCCTCCCTACGCTCCCCCGAGACATAGCTTCGACACTAGACGAGGAGGAGGGAGACAAGCAGGGTCAGACGCCTGTTTCAACTGTGGTCAGCAAGGCCATTGGAGCAAGGAATGTCCCTCCCGTAGACAAGGAAGAGGGGGCTATATGCAAGGTCAACAGCGGGGAGGCTGGCAAGGGAATCGAGGACGAGGAAGATATACGGACTTTTCCCAGAATAATCCATTTCCCCAGTACTGACTAGCCAACCTTGTAGTAAGCGGGATCCAGCCAGAACAGGAGCCCGTTTTATTACTAACGATTGGAGGATACCAGTACACATTCCTAGTAGACACCGGAGCAACTATGTCATCCGTCCGGTCGGAGCTCAATCTCCCTGAGTCCGGGGAAAAGCAGAGTCTGTCTGGTTTTCAAGGACGAGTGTGCCAGTACCCGATATCTGAACCAGTTGAGGTACAATTTCAGAATGAATCCGTAAAACACCAATTTGTAACTACCCATGGATTAGACTGTAATCTCATGGCTAGAGACCTGTTATGTGCATTCCGACTGAAAATCGAGTGTGGGAATGAAGGAATAACTGTGCAACCATGGGCCCCTAAAATATAATGTTACGTCTCCATTACCCCACAATGGTGGTCTCTAGACTTGAGAGATGAAGGTCCCCTTCATGTAACCTTGGCCTATGATAGGAGTGGGAGAAATAAGGAATTGGAGAACTTTTACCTAAACTATGTAGGAACGGAATGGGATGTTATCCGCCGAGCTATGGTTATAGGACCAGAAGGAAGAGCAGAGTATGTTGAGGTCCCCTCGGAGTTGTGGAGGGAACCAACCACCGCAGGCTATGTCACTCGGGGCGCTGCAAAAACAATGGGGTGGGACCAGGGGTCCTTTGAAATAAAGGGAGCCCCACATGTCACTAGGGAAGTGAATTTCCCCTACCATGCAAAAGATCTAGGACCCATGGTGAGACAGGCAGTCGAACAAGCTGACCCAGATAGCCAGCAGGAGCAGACCCTGTCAGGCAGCCGAACTATCCTGTTCTACCCAACACCAAAGGTCACTCGGGCACAGTTGCACCACCACGTGGGGAAGGAAAAACCAGAATACGTTAATCCGCAAGTGTGGGCAGAGGATCCCACACAGGTAGGATGCGTTAAAATGACTCCCATCCACATCGCTCTGCAGGAAAATGTTGTACTACCCTCCATACGACAGTATCCCCTGAAACAACATGTGATACCAAGCATTGATAAGCTGATCATGGGACTACTAAGACAAGGAATTCTGGTTAAATGTCAGTCCCCGTGCAACACGCCCATACTTGCAGTTCCAAAACAAGGAAAGCCAAACCAGTACAGACTAGTACAGGACTTACGATCTATCAATGCTATTGTACAACCGCTCCATGCGCTAGTACCTAATCCAGCTCACATTCTGGCCCAAGTCCCCGCACAAGCAAAAATCTTTGCAGTAGTCGATCTCCGACACGCCTTCTTCGCCTTGCCACTGGAACCATCAAGTCAGTACCTTTTTGCCTTTACTTACGAGGGACAACAGTATACATGGACCCGCTTACCACAAGGCTTTGTTAACACTCCAACGTTATTTTCTAGGTGCCTACAGGGACAGTTGCAGACCTTAGCCTTAAAACATGGGTCCGCACTAGTCCAGTATGTGGACGATTTACTGATAGCTAGCCCTGATGAACAGAGTAACCGAAAAGACACCGCCCAACTGCTAAATCACTTATCCTCGCTAGGGTACATAGTATCTCAATCAAAGGTACGGGTGGCCCAACAGAAGGTTAAGTTTCTTGGCGTCATGCTCTCAGCAACCGAGCGGAGCCTAGAAAAGAGCAGGGTTGAACCCATCTGCCAATTCCCTGTACCTCGCACTGCAAAGGATGTCCGGCAGTGGATGGGAATGGTCAACTATTGTAGACAGTGGATACCCAATATTGCAGTGGAAACCAAGCGGCTAACGCCATATACTAGTATAGAGGGCGAGTTCCAACTAGACCCTGATGCCGTGGAAGCATTTGAAAGGTTGAAGAAAGCCTTGTTACAAGCCCCCGCCCTGGGAAGACCCTTATATGACAGACCGTTTCAGCTTTACTGTACTATCCTTATGGACTGCTCAACAGCCGTCTTGACTCAGAAGCATGGGGACAAACATAGACCGGTGGCGTACTACTCCTCAAAATTAGATCCAGTAGCCTTCGGACATCCCTTCTGTACCCAGATTCTGACCGCTATTTATAATAGCTTACAATCGGCTGCCAATTTGACTCTACAGCAAGATATCACGGTATATAGTTCACACTCGGTAACGGCACTGTTGGGACAATTGCAGACCCAACACCTTACCATGGCCCGACAAAATAAGTATGAAATTTATCTCCTGAACAACCCAAAACTGCAGTTTAAACATTGTACTACCATCAACCCAGCATGCTTTCTTACAGAACCACCACAGGAACAAACAGATCCAGGACATGATTGTTTATCTCTGATCAGGGAGGATGCCTCAGTAAGGGACGATCTATCTGACACCCCAATAAAGGACCCGGATGTAACCATGTACGTGGATGGGAGTGCATCTATCGGCCCCCTAGGAGAGACTTTCAGGGTATGCAATAATAGATCATGATGGCAATACTGTAGAATCAGCAGCCTTTGAGCTCCCCTATTCCGCGCAATAGGCGGAACTGTTTGCCCTGATAAGAGCTTGTGTCCTTGGGAAAGACCAAAGGGTTAATGTGTACACAGATTCAAGGTATGCTTTCGGAGTGGTTCACGACTTCAGACAATTATGGAAAAACAGAAGGTTTCTGACTTCTGCAGGCACACAGATTTCCCATCAGAAACTAGTCTCAGATTTATTACAAGCCCTTATGCTACCAAAACAGATCTCTGTCATGAAATGTTCTGCACATACGACAGGACAAACCCCAGTAGATATATGCTGATCAGAAAGCTAAGGAGGCGTCCCAGAAACAGAGGGTGGTTGTCCCTAGAATGATGAGTCAGACTAAAAGCTCAAACCAAAGCAAGTCTCCCTCGGAAAAACCAATGCCAACCATCCAAGACGTCATTAAATTACAGGAGGATGCTCCTGACTGTGATAAACAATTGTGGAAACAACTTGGTTGTACTTATGACTGTGTATCTAAATTATGGGTCACCCCTGCGGGGCAGACTTGTATGTCAGAAGAATTAGCATTATGGGTTATTGAATGTGTACACTTTGCAACTCATTGTGGTGCCAAGGCTACTAGTGACATGTTACTGGCCACATGGTGGCATCCTAGGTTGCAAGCCCTAGCTCAGGGCATCAGTAGTCATTGCCTCATTTGTCAACAACACAACCCTGGGAAGGGAGTGCCTTGTGAATGGGGAAAAACCCCTTTGCCTGAAGGTCCCTTTGAGACCCTCCAGATGGGCTACATTGAGTTGGAGAGATGTCAGAGTTATAAATATGTTCTAGTTATTGTTGATGTATTTAGTAAATGGATAGAGGCCTATCCGACTGTGGATAACAAAGCCTCCACGGTTGTAAAAGTCCTGATGAAAGAGATCATCCCGAGGTATGGAATTCCAAATCAATTAAGTTCAGATAATGGCCCTCACTTTGTGGGTCAGGTAAACAAGGAATTCTGCACCCAAATGGGCATCAAACAACAGCTACATTGTGCCTACAGGCCACAGGCCGCTGGTTTAGTCGAATGTGCTAATCAGACGTTAAAGAATAAACTGGCTAAACTGCAGGCAGAGACGGGTGCTAACTGGCTCAAACTTCTCCCCGTCGCCTTATTCCAGATACGTACTACCCCGGCCGGTGCAGCAAGGCTAACTCTTGCTGAAATTATATATGGTAGGCCTCTCAAGACCCCATGGAACCAGAACATTCCGAAAACCGTCCACTTTCACCACATGATGACAGAAATGACTAACTATCTCTTGTCACTAACCAAGGTATTGAGAAGCCTCCACTCCCGGGTACGAGCCGCCTACGTCGAACTTCCTACTATAGCCAGTCCATCTAAAATCAAGCCCGGAACGTACGTATTGATCAGGAATTGAACAAGGAAAGGACTGGAACCTCGTTGGGAAGGGCCCTATCAAGTCCTACTCACCACCCCTACTGCTGCTAAAGTAGAGGGGAAGAGCGCTTGGGTTCACCTCCACCACTGTAAAACTATCAGTAAAACTTAAAATGCTAACTTTTTTCTTTTCTTCCAAGAAATCTTCCCTATACAGGTGTGTCGTGACCAGCCATGAGGGCCTTGCTATGGATCTTCTGCCTTGGACTCTTGCCGACCCTGGGAGTAACCAGAAAAAGAACATGTCGACAGGACCAGCCTGAACGCATACACCATCTATGCCAAGGAGATGTACTTCGGTGCAACGATGATGACCCAGAAGGATTCGGAAAATGGGACGTCACCCGGATAGACTGATGTACCGGGCTCCTGAGGCAGCCCCACCATACACTAGAGTTGGGAGGTCGATTAGATGGTGGTCTGCCGTGTCATTGGACTGAATAAAGTAGATGTGACCGAGTACGAGGCCCTACCAAGAGGGAACCAGGGACCGATGTACTGATTGGTTATCATGGAATGATAAAAGGAGGGAATGAGAATCCTTAGGCTTAGGGACCCTAAAAGAATGCTGACATTACCCCTTGCTAAATAGCTCACGACCACTGTATTGCAACATGCTGAGAGTAGAACAATAGAACAATGTGCTTCATTCATTACAAAGTATCCTGTTATGTCCTAACAGTGCAGGTGACCTGATAAGATCAAGGGTCTGGTTGAGTTGTTTACTGGACATTGTGCAACTGGAACATTCTGTGGTTTGGAGATGATTGTCTTGTTGAGTTGTTTACTGGACATTGTGCAGCTGGAACAGGTTAATGATTACCTTGACCTTTAAGTGTTTTGAACTATGTAACCGGGGCGTGACGACCAGAATACTGCTTATGATTGGCCCTGATGATTGTCAGTTATGTTAGTGCTCTTGCAAAAACTGTATAAGAATGTAACCCTTTGACTGAAGTTTTGCCTTGCTCTGCTGGACTCGACGGACTCCGTAGAGTCACTGCCGATGCACTAGAGTAAAGCCCCGCGAAAAATAAAGATCTGTTTAATTCTGAAGGTGTGTTCGAGTCAGTGTTTGCTGAACCAGACTGAGGGAAAAGAATCCAGATCATCACCCGGGTGGTCGTTAGAGTGGCTGGCCTCTTCCTAATCACAGAGGAGCTTGCTTAGCTATGCACACAGTGACATTAGCTCTTGAAGAAATAGCATTGACTTTGACATTGCAATAATGTGAGGATGCACATGAAGCTGACACTACTTATGAAGAGCTTTGCCCTGCTTTTACCAACCTTACCTCCTACCTTGCCCTCTCCCACAAACTTTCCAGTTTGACTGCATATTATTTGTAGAATTTTCTCTTCCTGCAGACTCAGAGTTTTCAGCCTTGGAGTTCCTCCAAAGTTTCAGTTATTTTTTGCGTAGGTGTGTTTCCCTGGCACCCAGGTGGTGACGGAGAAAGAGTATGAGAAGTAAGGAGATGCATGAAGGCAATAATAGTGATAGAGGGTGTGGATTAGCAAGAGTGCCTTAACTTACTTTGGCTACTCTTGAGAGGTCATTCAACCTCTTCCTCCCCTGCATGGCAGTTCTTGGGGTGATGGAAGTTACACTTCTTTTGGGCCTTCCTGCCCTCAGCGCCCAAGAATCTAGCTTTCCTGACTCTGACTTCAGCTAGCAATGCCTCCTCATATGCATCTGAAAATCTGAAAATCCTTCCTGCTGCTCTGTTGTTAGAATCATAGAAAGGTTACAGCATGGAAGGAGGCCATTTGGCCCATCGAGTCCGCGCCAACTCTATGCAAGAGCAATCCAGCTAGTCCCACTCTCCCGCCCTTTCTCCATAGCCCTGCAAAATTTTTTCCTTTCGAGTACTTATCCAGTTCCCTTTTGAAGGCAGTGCATTCCAGATCCTAACCACTCGTTGTGTAAAAAAGTTTATAGAATCATCAAAAGGTTACAGCACGGAAGGAGGCCATTCGGCCCATTGCCGAATTTAACTCAACTATGGGAGAAGAATCCAGCACACTGTGTTGTATGAGCAAACCGCAAGGAAACACGAGCTTAAAAAATATAAAATCATTTATATTTTTGCTCCTGAGCTTATTCATTCTCGGGTTGTGGGCATCGCTGGCAAGGCCATCATTCATTGCCCATCCCTAGTTGCCCTGAGAAGGTAATGGTAGTCCTTCTTCTAAAATGCTGCAGTCCATGTGGTGAAGGTACTCCAACAAAATTAGGTGGACTCATCTCTGAAAAAACTTTTTGCTTGTAGAAAAGTCAGGCTTATTGTGGTGACAGGAGCCCTTAGACTTGCAAAACAATGGCTGCTTGAGTGAAGATCATTCTCCGTTGTATGTGGTCCCAAGTCAGCAAGCAATTTTATTATTGGTAGCATCTAGTCAATTTTTGGAGCTCTTTCCATCATCTACAAGGCACAAGTCAGGAGTGTGATGGAATACTCTCCACTTGCCTGGATGAGTGCAGCTCTAACAACACTCAAGCTCGACACTATCCAGGACAAAGCAGCCCGCTTGATTGGCACCCCATCCTCCACCTTAAACATTCACTCTTCACTCCCTTCACCACCGCGCACCGTGGTCGCAGTGTGTACCATCTATAAGATGCACTGCAGCAACTCGCCAAGGCTTCTTTGTTAGCACCTCCCAAATCTGCGACCTCTACTACCTAGAAGGACAAGGGCAGCAGGTGCATGGGAACACCACCACCTGCACGTTCCCCTCCAAGTCACACGCCATTCTGACTTGGAAATATATCGCCATTCCTTCATCGTTGCTGGGTCAAAATCCTGGAACTCCCTACCTAACAGCACTGTGGGAGAACCTTCACCACCCGGACTGCAGTGGTTTAAGAAGGTGGCTCACCACCACCTTCTCAAGGGCAATTAGGGATGGGCAATCCTTGCCAGCGATGCCCACATCCCGTGAATGAATTAAAAAAAATTATAAGAGAGCTGATCTAGGGTGTGGTATGGGAGTAATGTGGAGCTCTGTGAATAAAGGCTTGGAAGCAACTGAAGACTAGGCTGTAGTATTCTATCCTCCACCATCTGGCTATCCAATTTATAATGAGGCATCCTCTTGAGCAAAATAGGGGGAGTTCTATTCTGTTTCCAATGCATGCTATAACTGACCTAGGATGCTTGATGGGCAAAGTAGAAGAGCTTTACTGAATGAGATTGACAACTCAAAGTGAATTAATATCGCTTTTGTTTTGTGGGCCTCATACCCACCAGGAACTGGGTTAAACTTCCCAAAATTATTTCATGTAGGACGCAAAGAGCAGCATCCCCTCAAATTGGCCTGGATTTCAACCAAAATTCCTAAGCTAAGTGCACATCAGGCGAGAGGAAAATTGCCTCCTGAGGGCATAAAACAAAGCAACAGAGTAACCAAGACTTCAATAAACATAACCATTTCATGTCTTCATAATATTTAAGGTTCTGGGGTAATTCAATAAATGATGCAACTCTCCCTTAAATCAACTTATTTCATTCAGGTTCAATGGGATGAACCAATTTAAGACAACTAACCACCAATGAGGGTTTTCAGTCTGTTCCTGCAAATGGTCCATATCAGTTTGTCACTAAAATTTCTGAGGTATATTGAATGGTTAATCTCTTTAAAGTATTTAAGATTCTTCCTAAATGCATTTGTTGTGTATTAACTCGAGGAAGGAAAAGAGGATTTGATCATTCAAGAGAAGGATTTGGTGTTAATGGTATAAGAAATGGTCCTGGTTCTCAATTAATTCTAAAGGAAAACATAAAGAGTACAAGGATTAATAATGAAGCATCTTCTTTGTTCAATTCCACTTGAAGAAAATAGTGGCATGAATGTAATGAAATCTCAAGAGCACACATTAATATTTATAATTAATATTACCTGGAACTGGGTGGCATAACACACCGGAACAGTGTTCTGAAGTTCAGTCTTTTTTTCCTCAACCATTGGGATTGGGAATGAAATTAAATCCAGTGTACATATGAAGCTTCCTTTCTCCTGTGATTTTCATGTAAAATGAGTTCAGTTTCAAACCTTGTTCCAGTGGACATGGACAGATCACAATATAGTGCTGATGCATTTCAAAATTTACCAACAATCTCAAAGGCCATGAAGTGGAGAGCAGTGGATTAAAAATATTTCTGTATCGCAGCAAAGGGTCCTTTATAAAGGTTGGATTTAACAGCTCTCATGCAACTACAAGGGGGACTTGCATTAAAATGGAATCATTGACTTGCAATTGCTGGATGTTACCATTACAATCAGGTGCAAAACAAGAACAACATTAATTTTCTAATTTCTTGTCATAAATGAGCCCCACATCAGGCTGAATATTACAATCCAACTTCCTGATTTTAACTCTGGGCAGGTGGGTAGAGGTATGAGTTACTCACAGCTGCACCAAAAAACAGACACAGGGTATTACACAGATAACTGCCTGGCCTCGTTAGAATATCATGGGCAGCTTCTCCACCCAATTTGCTGACACAACGGGAAACCAACCCACTATGTGAGGGCAACAGCTATTTGACTCACATTTGGGGACAGTTTTTTTTCACTGCTGATGAGAACAATGATTTTAGATGCAAAAAAGCAGATTCCCAATGGCAGTAAACCATTTGAATCTATGGGTGATACTGTCCAGATTTACTTTTCTATGTAGTAAAGTTTTGCATCTTCTCAGTGGAAAAGAAGCCCTGAAAACTTAAAAATGAATATATATTCACTTTCCGAAGTTGTACAAAGTGCTGATGTAAGATTTCCAGGGAGTATCTGCCAGTATATGCAACTTTGCAACACTGGAATAGATTCCAGTCTGAGAGGATGGTCCTCTTTCCTCAATGCAGTTCAGCCCTACCTCCCCCCTCCCACCGCCCCCCCTGCCACCACCCCCCCCACAAAACCAGGACCTGAGGGTCCAAACTTCATCCTTCAATGCAAAGCTTGAACCTCACGATTCCAGTCTAACCTGACACATAGATTAAACCTCAGAATTCCAGCCCCAACAGACAGCTGGAATCTCAGGATTCCAGGGATTGGTGCAAGCAGGGTATTAGTTTCCTCAATATGTTAACCTCAATACAAATTTGGTTGTACGCAACTGGAAATATGTAAATGTATATCCCATTTATACACAGCAGTCCCTGAACACATTGTTGAGACATTCGAAGCTTGCCAACTGTTTAATTTTCCAATCCCTGGTTATCAGTGATGCATTTCACTTTCAGCGTGCCTTGCTCCCTAACTATTTCAGTTGTAAACAATTTTACAACACCAAGTTATAGTCCAGCAATTTTATTTTATTTTAAATAGTGAATTTAAAATAAAATTGCTGGACTATAACTTGGTGTTGTAAAATTGTTTACAATTGTCAACCCCAGTCCATCACCGGCATCTCCACATCATAACTATTTCAGGATTTTTCTTCCTCCATTTCTGCCATTACATGTTCTCTTCTTCAGAGGGCAAGTCCTGCTGGAGTACAATTCAAACCCCCAAACCCAGTCAGGTTCCAGTCACCCTCAGGCATTTTGTCTTCATGTGTGTGTGCGCCTAGTGAGTGCTGGCAAGCTATTCATTCATGGGTTGGCAGCATATAATCAAGCCAGATCCTGTCCTTGCTTAATATGTGCTCTTTTCCATAGTACCATCGAACTATATGAGAGTCACCAACTTTAAGAAAGGAGCGATACATTAAAAATAAAATTCAATACCAGCTGGCACTCAGGCAGAGAACAAATCTAATCCATGGATACATTTTAGAGTCATCAACAGTTTTAAATTTTGCCAAATGAAGGAAAAGATGACTGCAATGGCACTCAAAATGGTCTCACTGTTAATGAGAGATTCTTATGCGCAGCATACAGACTAACATCAAAGTACTTATCACACAAGTTGGGAGGCGATGCCAGTTGTGTACAGGATGGTCATGCTTCTGGGTTTGTTGGGGAGATATACACCACTTACCCATGGCCGTAAGATATTAGAGAGCACAATATTAATTTAACAGCACCCCTGCTATCAGATACCAACTTCTCTGCTACAGTAGCCAATATAACTCATTCAATTTACAGGAGTGTACACTGAGACACACACAATCTGTATTGTACCTAATGTGAGTGAACTGTCAACTTTTAGACACTGCTTTATTTTACGAATCTTAGGCACAACAACAACACCTATTGCCCTCCCTCAGCTGATGAATCAGTCCTCCTCCATGTTGAGCACCATTTGGAGGAAGCACTGAGGGTAGCAAGAGCACAGAGTGTACTCTGGGTGGGGGACTTCAATGTCCATCACCAAGAGTGGCTCGGTAGCACCACTACTGACCGAGCTGGCTGAGTCCTGAAGGACATAGCTGCCAGACTGGGCTTGTGGCAGGTGGTGAGCGAACCAACACGAGGGAAAAACCTACTTGACCTTGTCCTCACCAATCTACCTGTCGCAGATGCATCTGTCCATGACAGTATTGGTAGGAGTGACCACCGCACTGTCCTCGTGGAGATGAAGTCCCATCTTCGCACTGAGGACACCATCCAACGTGTTGTGTGGCACTATCACCGTGTTAAATGGGATAGATTCAGAACAGATCTAGCAGCTCAAAACTGGGCATCCATGAGGCACTGTGGGCCATCAGCAGCAGCAGAATTGTATTCCACCACAATCTGTAACCTCATGGCCCGGCATATTCCTCACTCTACCATTACCAACAAGCCAGGGGATCAACCCTGGTTCAATGAGGAGTGTAGAAGAGCATGCCAGGAGCAGCACCAAGCGTACCTAAAAATGAGGTGCCAAGCTGGTGAAACTACAACTCAGGACTACATGCATGCTAAACAGCGGAAGCAACATGCTATAGACAGAGCTAAGCAATTCCATAACCAATGGATCAGATCAAAGCTCCACAGTCCTGCCACATCCAGTCGTGAATGGAGTGGACAATTAAACAACTAACGGGAGGAGAAGGCTCTGTCAACATCCCCATCCTCAATGATGGAGGAGTCCAACACATGATTGCAAAAGACAAGGCTGAAGCGTTTGCAAACATCTTCAGCCAGAAGTGCCGAGTGGATGATCCATCTCGGCCTCCTCCCTATATCGCCACCATCACAGAAGCCAGTCTTCAGCCAATTCGATTCACTCCACGTGATATCAAGAAACGGCTGAGTGCACTGGATACAGCAAAGACTATGGGCCCCGACAACATCCCGGCTGTAGTGCTGAAGACTTGTGCTCCAGAACTAGCCGCGCCTCTAGCCAAGCTGTTCCAGTACAGCTACAACACTGGCATCTACCTGACAATGTGGAAAATTGCCCAGGTATGTCCTGTCCACAAAAAGCAGGACAAATCCAATCCAGCCAATTACCACCCCATCAGTCTACTCTCAATAATCAGCAAAGTGATGGAAAGTGTCGTCGACAGTGTTACCAAGCGGCACTTACTCACCAATAACCTGCTCACCGATGCTCAGTTTCAGTTCTGCCAGGACCACTCGGCTCCAGACCCATAGCCTGTGCTGTATCCAGTGCACTCAGCTGTTTCTTGATATCACATGGAGTGAATCGAATTGGGTGAAGACTGGCTTCTGTGATGGTGGGGATATAGGGATATAGGGAGGAGGCCGAGATGGATCATCCACTCGGCACTTCTGGCTGAAGATGGTTGCAAATGCTTCAGCCTTGCGTTGGTCCAAACATGGACAAAAGAGCTGAATTCCAGAGGTGAGGTGAGAGTGACTGCCGTTGACATCAAGGCAGCATTTGACCGAGTGTGGCACCAAGGAGCCCTAGTATAATTGAAGTCATTGGGAATCATGGGGAAAACCCTCCAGTGGCTGGAGTCATACCTAGCACCAAGGAAGATGGTAGTGGTTGTTGGAGGCCAATTATCTCAGCCCCAGGACATTGCTGCAGGAGTTCCTCAGGGCAGTGTCCCAGGCCCAACCATCTTCAGCTGCTTCATCAATGACCTTCCCTCCATCATAAGGTCAGAAATGGGGATGTTCGCTGATGATTGCACAGTGTTCAGTTGCATTCGCAACCCCTCAGATAATGAAGCAGTCCGTGCCCACATGCAGCAAGACCTGGACAACATCCAGGCTTGGGCTCATAAGTGGCAAGTAACATTCACACCACACACGTGCCAGGCAATGACCATCTCCAACAAGAGGGAGTCTAACCACCTCCCCTTGACGTTCAACGGCATTACCATCGCCAAATCCCCCACCATCAACATCCTGGAGGTCACCATTGACCAGAAACTTATATAGACCAGCCATATAAATACTGTGGCTACAAGAGCGGGTTAGAGGCTGGGTTTTCTGCAGCGAGTAACTCACCTCCTGACTCCCCAATGCCTTTCCACCATCTATAAGGCACAAGTCAGGAGTGTGATGGAATACTCTCCATGTGCCTGGATGAGTGCAGCTCCAACAACACTCAAGAAGCTCGACACCATCCAGGACAAAGCAGCCTGCTTGATTGGCACCCCATCCACCACCCTAAACATTCACTCCCTTTACCACCGGCGCACTGTGGCTGCACTGTGTACCATCCACAGGATGCACTGCAGCAACTTGCCAAGGCTTCTTCGACAGCACCTCCCAAACCCACGACCTCTACCACCTGGAAGGACAAGGGCAGCAGGCACATGGGGACAACGCCATCTGCACGTTCCCCTCCAAGTCACACACCACCCCGACTTGGAAATATATCGCCGTTCCTTCATCGTCGCTGGGTCAAAATCCTGGAACTCCCTTCCTAACAGCACTGTGGGAGAACCTTCACCACACAGATTGCAGCAGTTCAAGAAGGCGGCTCACCACCACCTTCTCAAGGGCAATTAGGGATGGGCAATAAATGCCGGCCTCGCCAGCGACGCCCACATCCCATGAACGAGTTAAAAAAAAACAAAAGTGAAACTGGAGATGTTCATATTCATCATTTCAACTTTTCAATGAGCTAACAGCCATGAAGTCACTTTAGGCAGTGATCATATGCTGCAAACTTCAAGGGATTAGCTTTATTCAGTTTTGAGGCCTGGAGTCATTGGGCACTGGTTTGAGCAGATGTGTACACAGAATGCAAACATGTATTTTATCCTTGGCATGGCAAATTCACTTGTTGGGAGACTATGCAAAATGATTCTTACTGGTGTAAAAAGAATCATCTTTGAAGTGCTTGGTTTGCAGGCTTTTGCGGATCATTGTGCGGCAATGATTTTAATTCATTCCTGAGACTGGCTTTATGGAGATGGAAGGAAAATTAACTGATATCTGCTCATTCACTGTAACTGATCTGGGTATGCTTTGTTGTACTGTTAGCTTCAATATTGCACAGCACAGTGCCAACACTGAATTATACAATGGATGTGAAACTGCCGGTTATTGTTGCTCAGCAACCTCTTTAAGTACCACCGTGTACTGATTTAGACCTGATTTAAGAGCAAGACTTGTAATTTGTGATGGTAAATCAATCTGTTAACCACAATTGCAAGAGTTACACTGTAATTGCTATACTTGAGAAAATGAAGCTCGTATTGCAACAACTTTTGCTTCATTCTAAAAGACCCTCCCTGACCACTGTTTGCAACCTCAGCATCCTATTTGATCCTGAGCTGAGCTTTCAAATCCATTTCCGCTCCATCACAAATACCACCTATGTAACAGCACCTGTCTCTGCCCCGTGTCTGCTTATCTGCTGCTAACTCCCTCATCCATGCTTTTGTAATTCTATTTTTCACCTCGGACCAGCTCATTGTGAGTTTCCATATGTGCAAGAAGCCACTGAAGTAGAAAAGAAGATAAATCAGGAATGGTGATTAGCTTGTGTTTTAAAAAAACTGAACTTGTGAGAATGCAGATAGACTGTGAGAAGGTAAGGGGTTCCAATTTTGAAGTCCTGAGAAAGATTAAAGTAGGAGACCGCGAAGAGTCTTGATGTCAAGACAGCGGTGATGCAGGCAGGGATGGGGGGTGGAAGTGTGTGCAGAAGAACGTATTTGGAGTTTAGAAAGAACAAGAGAGGAAAGTTCAGAGGAGCCCTGGCCATAGTGGTGATGGTAGAATAGGGAGAGACGAGAACAGTTGCAACAGATGGAGAGAAACAGGGAGCTTAGAGGCTTAGGTGTAGAGAAAAAGTTTTCACTTGTGGAAACTAGGGGGCAAAGACAGTCACCAATAAATCCAATAGGGTATTTAGGAGAAATTTTTACCCAAAGAGTGGTAAGTATGTAGAACTCACTACTACATGGAGTAGTTGAGCCGAATAATATAGATGCATTTAAGGGGAAGCTAGATAAGCACATGAGGGAGAAAGGAATAGAAGGATATGATGATAGGGTCAGATGAAGAGGGGTGGGAGGAGGGTTGTGTGGAGCATAAACACCGGCATAGACCAGTTGGACCGAAGGGCCTGTTTCTGTGCTGCAAATTCTAAGTCATTCTATGTAATCCCTTTGATGGGTTCGAAGCCAACAAGGTGTGTGGGGATGGGGGGGTCGATTTGCTGCCACAGGAGATCTTGTGACTTTATTCTTTATCTGTTCCCCCTTCATGTGAGCTACAGTGTGGCATAAACATGTGGCTTTACATCTTGTAGAGTAAACTACTAAAAAGTTAATTGGCAGTACAAAATAACTCCTTTATTCAATTATAGCACCCACTGGCTGAGATGAAAAAAGCCTGCCGTTTTTAAGAGTCAGCAGCATTTTGCGAGTCTTGAATCTGTTCACAGACACACTGGCATTAACAATGAAAAAGGATGGAAATTCTAACAGCAAACGTGATATACAAACTAGTTTTGAATTATTTAGCACCTTCCTAAAAATAGTGCACACAGAAATGTAATATAAGAACGTTAAGCATTGGTACATAAAGTTCATGGGTTGGAAATTCTACGCAATAATGTAAGGGACCGACAACTGGAGTAAGCAGTTGTCTGTATGCACTGTAAGCAAATGTGTACTTTTTTTAACCTGGAACAGCAAATCAGCTATTGCTTTGTGAGCTTGTGTTCAATAATCAGATTAATTGAAGCAGTAGTTTCTATGTGCACTTTCGTTAAAATTTAAATTTTATGACTATTTGATGTAAGAAGAAAATTTCTGATGTATTTTTTTGTGGTTTCTTTGGTTTTCTTTGTGATTTGCTGTCTCAAAGGATCCTGCCGGGCTCCTGATGCTGTTATTTGTCTCTCGGAGTGGATTCTGCACAGTGTGCTGGAGGTTCCTCAGAAACTCCTGCCTGCAACATGGCTAAGAATTTGATGAAACATTAGGTAGGAGACGGAGCCGGGACCCCTGCAGTGAGGAGGAGTACCTCAGTGATGCACAACAACACTGAAGAGGGAAGGATCTTTCTGTGTGGGGTGGGGAGAACATCAGGGTAGGGTTGGGAAAAGGTGACTGTTCAGATTGCTTTCAGAGAAGTGATGGTCTTTTGATTATGGATAACCTGAAAAAGTAATTCATTTTTCCAATAATTTTTTAAGTTTAAAAATCGATCGGTTGTGAAGTAAAATAAAAGTGTTGTTACATTAACCAAAATACTCCATTTTTAATGGAAAAAAACTGGAAAGCATTCCTCTAGAGCAACCTAGCAGTATGTTGCTAGTTGGAAGGAGTGTGTGTTATAATTTTGCTGTCCATACCCCTGTCAGTATGTGCAACAGAGACCAGTGCACTCTGCATTACTGATGCATGATGTTCACCTTGATCACGTTGAAAGACAGAATATTTGCTGCAAGTTTATGAATAAATACTTGTCGTTGTTTACTGGAAATTATATGGTAATACAACTGGTAGCTTTTCCCCAGCTGAAGATCACCCAGAGAGGAAGCTTCCTGAAGCGTGGCTTCACGGTAGCAGGAACTTCATGTGATAATTACAGCTTCTCAGCACACACAATGGGAGCTGGTGAAAGTCTTAAGGAGGTCTATCAGCCATGCATTTTTCCAATGTAAATGGTAATTATATTATTTTCAGGCATTCACATTAAGAGATATTGGCAGCACAAAGCAAGGAACATTAAATCAAATAATTACAAAGAATTACAAAGGTAATATAATTTATTTTTATTTTTATTGGTCCTGCTGTTGAAACGATACAGAGAAATTACAATTACAATTAAAATCAAACGTTAAAAAAAACAGCAAAGACTTATCTTTGACTAATATATCTAAATGACATTGTTAAAAATGTATAGAATCAGGAACCAGCTCATTTGGCCTCCACAGATCATTTACAATGTCCTGTTTCAGAAACTCACTCAATTTTCTGACGGAAGCATTCAGCAACATATAAACTTCAAAGAAGATAATAGTTCTGTGAGATATCGTCCCAAATACGAAAATTAGTCAAGCAAATCACAATCTTATAATGTAGATATACAACTCTGGCCCAAAAAAATTAGACCAGCAGCAATTATCTAGAATTAATTTTCCTTTTCTATGCCACCACAAAATAAATAAAATTGTCATGAATTCATGACTGGAATCCTCTTTCCCACAAAGAGAGTGATCAAATGCTGTATCCTGCACCACAAAAATATAACTTTACGAATAGTTATCTGTCTCTATTAAACTTTTTTCTCCTTCCCAAGTAAAGACTTGATGACCATTTGGAATCATAGAATCATAGAAAATTTGCAGCACAGAAGGAGGCCGTTCGGCCCATCGTGTCCGCGCCAGCCGAAAATGAGCCACCCAGCCTAATCCCATTTTCCAGCACTTGGTCTGTAGCCTTGTAGGTCACAGCACTTCAGGTGCACGTCCAGGTACTTTTTAAATGTGATGAGGGTTTCTGCCTCTACCACCCTTTCAATTGTAAACAATTTTACAACACCAAGTTATAGTCCAGCAATTTTATTTTAAATTCACAAGCTTTCGGAGGCTTCCTCCTTCCTCAGGTGAACGAACGTTCACCAGAGGAAGGAGGAAGCCTCCGACAGCTTGTGAATTTAAAATAAAATTGCTGGACTATAACTTGGTGTTGTAAAATTGTTTACAATTGTCAACCCCAGTCCATCACCGGCATCTCCACATCATGACCACCCTTTCAGGCAGTGAGTTCCGGACCCCTACCACCCTCTGGGTGAAAAATCTTTTCCTCAGATCCCCTCTAATCCTTCTACCAATCACTTTAAATCTATGCATCCTGGTTATTGACCTCTCTGCCAAGGGAAATAGGTCCTTGCTATCCACTCTATCTGGGCCCCTCATAATTTTGTACACCTCAATACAGGAGATAAAGGCTTTCCAGCTAGGTGCCTTTGGTCTTCTGATGGAGCTGGGGCAGATGGGACTGGAAGTGTGCTTGGGGATGTGCTCCACTGTGTCTCTGCCCTGTTTATTTTTCCAGAGGGCAGGCCCAGCAGCATAAAGTGATAATGAAATTAGAAATAAAGAAAACCTGGGCCCCGATATTTACGGGGAGGCTGGGAGGGAGCGGGAGAGCAAAACCCAGAAATGCCGGGAACATGGAAGTCCTGCTGAATTTAGCAGCAGGACCTCATTATCATTTTTTTACTCTGTTTCCTGCCCAGCAACCGACCAGATTGTGAGGCTGGCCGGCTGCTGGACAGGAAAGCCAGCGGTAGAAGGCCGCAACCAGGGACCATTGGGGACGGTCCCCGGCAACTGGGAAACATCGCGGTTTGATGGTGGGGGGGCTGTGGGAGTCATACCGGCAATCGGGAGGGAGGAGGGACCAGGAGAGATTGTGGGTTTGGAGGTGGGGGGGTTGGCCGATAGCGGCAGAAGATTTGCTTGGGGAGGCGGTGGAAGCATTCCTGCTCCTCCTGGCCCATAAGCAGTGCTATAAAAAGCACTTTCCTGCTGGATCTGGCAGCTCCTGCCTCCCTTCAGCTAACGGGTTTCACAAGCCCTGGAAAACCCCCCTGGCCAGTGTTAAATTCAAATAGCTGCCAAAACCTGAGGAACGGAGCCTCATTAACATATTATAATCACGGACCTACTTCTCGAGAGCAGGTTACTCGGACACCCACAAACCCGCCGCAGTTAAAGCGGAAGTAGATGCGTTCGTGGCAGATTGGGGTCAGGTTTCGCATATTTGCCCATTTAAACCCCCGCCCCTCTCCAGCCCATCATGGGGGGGGGGGGGCGGGGGTTTAAAACTCCCCCCATAGTTTCTGCCATGTTTCCCACCAATTGCCTTGATAGGACACTAGCTGCAGGGACTGCCTGATGGACACCAATGTCCAGTGTTCCAAGGTTGGTGGAGGAGTCCGCGGGCATCCAATGGAAGAAGAACCAGTGTAAGCACTCTCAGAGCATGGCAATGCAAAGGCTACATGCAAAAAGAGGAATTTTTAAGGGCCTACAGGGGGTTGAATCAATTATGGGATAGCTTGGTGCAATTTGGTGGGTGTACTGCTGGATTCTGAATGGAGCCTAGGACAACTGTTTATTGAGGTACTTCTAAACTAGAATACAAAGCATAACCCTACTATACTTTGGGTGTACCCTTTACAATGGCACACATTATCAGGCTGAATCCAATAGGCTGGCTATTCTTTTTTCATGCAATAGTCTGAATTTTAATTGGAGTCTGGGTTCAAGCCCTTCTGATACCAATCTATTCTCACTAGTTTGTTAGATTTGTGTTTCCCAGTGACCTACGAAATTGTTTCTGTCCATCTAGTTTTGTTCTTTTATGCGTTTTCTGGAGACTCTTGTCAGAGGTTGGGATGTCACGATTATTGAAGACTATTGCTACCCATGCAATCCCATGCTACCGTGTCACTTCAACAAAGGCCAATCCTGGACCTGGGCAATCTAGTAGGGTTCCCAGTACCATGATGTGGCGCACAAATCCGTCGGGACTATAAAGGGGTTATTACACAGAAAGGAACATCTGACTCTCCCAAACAAGGATGAAGTTTCTAAATCTGGGGAATATAGGAGAAAATTGCTTTAAAAGTTATTACAGAAACAAACACATAGAAGAGAACTCTCAACAGCTCAGGAGTGGAGCTAAATCAAAAACCAACAAACCAGAATACCATGGCTGCTTACTGATCAAACTTTTTCCTGGCACTGCTTAGAGTGAATTTTATTGGTTCCTGACTGAGACACTTCATTAAGTGTTATGCTACGTTGAAACCATTCATCTCCAATGAGGCAGGAAAATCTTCAGAGCTGCTACGGTGAGTCACGTTCATGATGGAGGGAACAATGTGGAAAATAACTGCATTTTCCTTACTTTACAGGAAGCCCCTTTCAATAGTCATTACTAATTCTTAAGAAGAATACATACATTTAAAGTTTTGTAGTACTTGTGACCAGATGTCATGCAATGTCACATAAATGACGTCCAAGTAGAAAGGAATTCTCCCTTCTGAGCAGGATATGTGTATACCGATCTCTAGACCTGCACCCTGTCGCTAGCTGGTAAGTTAAATCGATTTGCTGTGTTAAAGTTAAAGCTTGAGCTCTACTGTGATGCCCCATGGTTAAAACAGTCTGTCCACACGCACTGTCCAGTTTGCACATGAAGAATAATTACTTTGGCAAGGTACCAGAAGTGAAAAATGCCTCTGTTATGATATGGTCTGCACAAGTCAGTGCCTTCAGGGGAGGAGCAGAGAAAACTGGAGGGAAAAAGGCAAGAAATTGAAACACTCTCAACCTCTAATTACAGTCAGTTTTTAGCGAGCAAATCATTAGCAAAATCTTTATTCAGAAGTGCACAGAGGGCATGATTAGCATTCTAACATCAGCATTTTGAGTGAGTGTACCAAAGCTATGATGGTTAGTCTCAGAGCTAATATTGATTCAACAGAGATCTAATTTTTCAGTCTACATTGACATGTCTGAGAAAGACTGAAAATTGTTGAGGCTCTTTTTTTACAGCATTAAACAGCAACCTTAAAGGAAAGATGTATGTTACTGAATATTCCATCATTTTAACATATTGGGCCAGATTTTGCTGTAAAAATAACACCGTTATTTATGTGCAAATCGGACTGTAACGTCTGGCAACCGCACATGTGCAGTTAAAAGTGGAAATCGGGAAGTTGCTGGCCGAGATGCCCTGTTCCTCGAAAAGCTGCACAAAAACTGCATTTTGCCATCTGGTTCCCCGTTCAAATGTATTGAATAGACTAAATTCGCCAAAAAAAGTTAGGGCTTGTCTATTCCAGTGTAAGTACCACATTAACAGCATGGTAAGTGTTAATTACTGCCAAAAAAACCCTCTGGCACTGAAAATTAACTTTTACTGGTGTGGAGTCTCATTCCTTCAGGTATTAATTATTGTTGGACATTTAAAAAAAAATGTAAATAATTTTTTTTTCTTACTTTTTCTTTGTCTCTTTTATCTCTGTCTCGTAATCCAATCTTTCTTTCCCTCTCTTTATTTCACTCACTGTACCTGATTTGACATTGAATTCACTATTCTAACTTACACTTCCTGGTTCAGTCCTTGCAATGCTCATTAATGATTCTTCAATCTGATTGGTTAAGGAGGTGTACAGTTGCTTGCCCTGTTCACATAGGTCCCAGATGCCCTGTTGAGGGTGCTGCGCTGTTTGGCTGTCCTGTTGACGGCAACTTGCCGTGCAAAAGCCCATAGGAAGTCAATGGGCAAGTGCAAGTCTAACGAGCGGCTAGTGCTGTCCGTTTGACACTCACAGCAAGATCCGACCCAGTGTAAAGAGAGATACCTGTACACTTCTGTGTTTCTTGGTTGCTTTTTGTTTTGTTTCCTATTTAAAAACAGGCTATACGCAAACATTTTTGTAGTACTGTGCATGGTGTGAGTTCATTATGCTCTGTTCCACTGACATCATGACTTGAATCAGTGAACTCAGTGTTATCCATTTATTACAGAAGAAAATGATACAGATTGCAAACCCATTTTAAACAAATGGAGCTCTATTTATTTATAAAAGTAATATACATCAAAATAGGTAAATTTTTGAACCAAAATCAGTATTCATCATCATAATGAATGACATATGGCACACTTGTAGGCAATGACACATGAGAGAGAATTGTGCCCAGAAAGTCTGTTCTCACACTACCTTTAAAAGCAGTTTCAAAGCAAAGGGGAAAAAGCAGCTGGCACACTAATAAGTTAGGGGCACAAATATCTCCCTGGACAACATTTAGGAATTAGGGGCATTTCTATAAAATACAATGCCCTTTAACAAATGCATTTCTGTAGTGACCTACTGACAAGAAATGTACATGTATTAAATTCTACCCCCCCAGCCCCACCCAAGGGAAGTTCTACACAGTCTGTTTCCAAGCTGCCACGAACCACAGGAGTATAAAACACAACTAGGAACTGCTGGTAAGTATTTTAGTATCTTTCTTTGAAACATTTAGGACTATACATAGGGCAATTAAGTGGAATACAAGACATAAAGAAAGAAAGCAAGGAACAAGAAGAAACATTCAGCGCATCAAGCTCACTTTTTCTAGACATCATGTGCATTGCACATCAATGCTCCTTGATCCCTAAATGTCATCGAACAAAACTTCAGAATGGTTTCGCATTCCCCATCCCTCACTATTCACTCTGGTCTACTACAATCCACTACAACTGCTCCTCTGCCCTGCTCCCCACTGCCCCGACATCCATTTACCAATCTCAGCAACACAGGAACTATCTTCCCAGATTAGGCTCCAAACCAGATATTTATCGAAAGCAAAGTACTGCAGGTATTTATTGAGCACCTTTATGAAAGAATTAATCAATATTACATCAACTACTTTTGCCAGGAATATATTTCCTCTGTGTATATATATTTTTTAATTAAACAGTACTTATCTATTGGATATAAAATTGCAATCATTTCAAATAACTTCAGGATGCTATATATGAACCTCATTTACACTGACCTCAGGAGATATTTGTCACCCATCTCCTAAGGCTTGTGCCAAGTTCTATAGAACACATTACAATTTATTGTAAAATCTGTTGCAAATAATGCACCTTCAACCATTTTAATAGCCTATGATGCAAAGAAGCTACTTTCGAACTTGTACAAATTATAGAAATTTTATCTCAATTGTCATAAAATCATAAGTACAATTTTGCACACCAGTATGATCTATACACTGGAGTTTATACTTAGTTACTTAAAATATTAACATTTCATTAAAAGGGGAGTAATGCAATAAGGCTGTGGCAAAATTTACTTTCTGAAAAAGCACCATAAACACTCTGACAAACAAACACGAAATTGCAGCACCTCAACATGCAGCTGTATTCAGGATTAACAGCTGCGATCTCAACATCAACATGGTCGGACAGCCAAGACATACAGTTTTGTATTCTAAAATGTTGCAAGACCATTCAATTACACACACAGGCAGATGACAAATACATACACACACAGCATAGATATATATATTTATTTATTATATATATACACACAAAACATAAGTCTAGTCATAGGCAAATCAAGGTACACACGAAAAGTAGTCATGTGATATAATGACATACAAGAGAAAAAGTAAAAGTGCCGACCTCTAAATTTGTCATACTGCATCTTATTAAATGAGGAGTTAAATGTTGTTCTCAAATTGATACCCGACTGAATTATTAACAAAGCTTACAAATCACAAATGTGCTGCAATTTAAATACATTTTGTGTATGCGGTAGGAGGAGAGGGGGATCTTTTCTTTTGAAATTGCTCTTTCCTCACAGCTAATTCGGATATTTTGGTGCAAAGAGGATAATCACAATTTAATTTTATAAATATTGATGTTACTTAGTACCCAAGGAAAAATGCAATGACATTATATGGAAGACTGAAAAGGTTGAAAAAAACGAGATTAGGAAAAAAATATCCAAAACAGTGCACAGAGCTTCAACAAGAAGGGCAGGGAGCTAAAATCTGAAAGAAACAGGAAGGAAAAAAATAGCTGTGAACTGCTGAAAATCAGAAAATACTGGATTGTTCTGGAGCAGCTGATTGGCTGTGAGTGGCTTTCTTTGGATTGACTGACAGCATACTCAGTATCTGGGGTCTGTATAAGGGCAAAAGAAATGAGAGCTTAGAACAGCACAACAGTAACTCGACAAGCCATACAACTCAAGCCATCATAAAGGTAAGGTAAATATGTCACCTTTTTGAGGTGGGAATTGAATTATTTCTCTTATTTAATATCTTGTTTATACCAATTGAAATGAAAGATTTAGGATAAGCAGTGTTGATAATCATGTTGACAGATTGGACTTGTATTTGGTATTGATGCTGCATATCAGAGTATTGAATCTGAATGGGCAGCGTTGTCAGAAGGAGTTGCTGGGAATGCTTGGTTGCAATAAGTTTTTTGATAGTAATTGTATGAGTTCAATACTTTAAGGGTAAAGGCTGGCTCTGTAGTTTTGATGTAGAGATGGTTCCAGGGAAAATCTGATTCATGGAAAAGTGGCTGCAGGTTTTTTTTAAATGAAAGGAAAATTACTGTTTGTTATAAGCAAAACAATGGTTTATGGTTTTTATAGGAAAATTGACAGCATTGTGGAATTCAGCCCCAAAAACAACAGTAGAAATCCTGGAATTCCATATAATACAGAATTTAGCTTTTTCAGTCGATATAAACCAATGACCACTATTATAAACAGACAGAATTATGGATTACGAGCTCAAAAACATTGGCTAAATTTCGGAATCCAACATAATAAAAACAGAATGTCATTTATTCAGCTATAGCAAATCAGTGACCCTTGATTATAGGTCTAAATCAAATGTAACACTACTGTCGCCCTGAGCTACAGATGTTGTTCAAGTCACCTTTCATCCCACATCAATGGGTAAAAATGTTAGTAAGTTCTTTCTTTTTCACAAATTATATGTTAATTTGAGATTGTCAAAATAACTATCCAAGTGGCTCTGAGGTAAAATCATCATCTCTACCAGGAGGATTGCTGGTTTGATCCCTGGTCTGTGCTCAGAGTTAGCTGATCTCAGCCAGAACAGTGGTAGAAGAAAGGTAAACATTAATTATATTTCTGCTTTTGAGCCCATTTGAAGTACAGGTGTGTGGATGACAATTGAGAACAGAATTAGTCCTCCACTGTTGAACAGCCTACCAAAATTCGCTGTCAAGACTCATATGTGAATAACCACCAATTAGTCAAAGTACCAGAGGGCAACTGGTGCCCATGGAAGCATATCCCAGTGAAAGAGTAAATACCTTTAGGAGAGGAGAAAAAACTGAAAAACAAAATTGGGGGAAAAGAAACAATATAAATTAACCTGAGAGGAGGACGAAGAAGAGAGAGTGCAAGCATGAGGGAAGAGAAAGGGAGGGAGAGGGAGGAATATCATACCAAAAAACATTTATGGAAACATGTGTGGATGATGTCATCACTCACGAGTGAGGGAATAATTTGCAAGCTCAATGATCAGTATATTGTTTATACATCGAATCATTCATTTGTTAGTTGTTTTTAAAAAGAGGCATCGTCTTCCTGAAAAAATATTTGGCAAACTTTTTTTAATTTTGTTCGTAAACGTGACAATAGCTTAAATCGTGCCAAAGTGCACATTTTTAAAGTCACTGGCATGTAACATCACCATTGTAAAATAATGTGGGACTCTTTTGGCTCTTCTAGTTCCCCATAAAATAAAGAAGTTTGCCCACCTTCTTTTATGATGAAGAGGATGCTCTTTTCACAGGAAAAAGCAAAATTTAATGTCATAACATTTTATAGGACGTGGCCAGGACTGGAACTTGCTGTCCAGCCACATCCAGAACAGTGAGAACAAAATAAAACCCTCCCCAAGTAAATGTGATGGCCTGTTGTACAAAATATAGATCAAAACGTGTGCTTTATAATGGGGACCTGCAGTGATTATCGGACATATGCATCACATTGCATAAGGATTGGGGTGAGTGGCAGTGGTGGGTGGATAAATGGGGAGGTGAGGAAATGCATAGAAAGTGAAGGATGGTTGCTGCTGAAACTTAAGTAGTGAGGAGTAATGTGATGGAGTACGCTTAGCAAGACAGAGTGAGAGGGAGTGTTGTTGTACTCCACAGGATGTAGGTAAATCAGCAACTGTACTCACTTTTCCTGACCTGCTTAGGTCATTAAACTGTTTCCTGCACTGCATCCAATACCGGGCCACAATGCTCCTGCTGCTCAGCTCTTCTGCCACCTCCATGCCTTCTTGGTCGCAGAACCAGATTTCTTCCTCCCATTGCTGGGGGTAAATTATCTCTCTCCTGGTTCTCACTGCACCCAACAGTACTTCAGGTGAAGCATCCATGAACCTAGGTGCTGCGCTTTGCTCTCTTGAAATCCATAGCTTTATTTCCTCCAAATTCCATTTTTGCAATGGCCCTTTAAATAATGGACATCAGATCGAATCATGCGGGTGCGCATTACGCCCGCTGCACAGCTCGGAGACGCGAAACCCAGAAGCAAAAATGTAATCCTTCAATTGAGTTGTGACCGCAATTTCTGACCTAGGTCAGAAGCTTCACTTCCGGGTTTCGCGTCTGAGAAACATCCCCCCACCACTGCTCCACCCACCCCACCCGCTCTCTTACGGCTCCAAGTTAAAATCCAGGCCACTGACTTTTTTGGTAAATTTAGCAGGAAGAATTGCAACCCAGAGTACCGAACAAAACAACTCACCTGTAATTATACATCTGAATAACATTGCTGACATCAGAAGGCCACTCTCAGTATATAATTAAAGGAGCTTGAATGACTATACACCAGAGAGTGGTTCAGTAATGATGTCTGACTGTGTAAGTGGCAGTCTGCATTCATACATTTTGATTAGGATCCTATTGCAGCTTTTAACACAGTATTATGAAAACATTCTCCAAACTGGACCAGAAATAATTATGCTCTTTGCATAAAAGGTTATGTATAATGTAGTAGAGATTTTGATTGTTCGAAAGGATCTAGGCTTGTCTTGTGATGGTTCCTGCATAGTGCCAGTTTGAAAATAAATGAATTTACTAAAAAAAAAACAAGTAATTTGTATAGAGCATTATGAACTAATAACGCACATGTGGCTTATCAAGAAAGCAAGATACAGAATCAGATCTAAACATACGAAGCGGATGCTTAATACTGGGTCATTTTGTATTAGTACATCTTTCCAGTTATAAGGGAAAGTATTAATTCTGGCAGGAATATGATATAAATTATTAAAATAAATTAAGACTTTGCGGTGTAGTGCATTGACGTGCCAAAGCTGCCCGTCCACTGGGGGTGAATTTCTGCAAAGTTTCTCTCACTCGGCCTCCCTAACTTTGGTGGAAGAACCGCGGAAACCCCTGAAAGATGGTGTCACTCGTCACAGAGGACGAGCGGGAGAACCTCTGCAGAAATCCACCACCCTGTGTCTCTACGGTATCGCACTGGTAAGGACACAGGCTGAGGCCTAGGCAATTCTTTACAAGGAGAGAGGGAAATCTGACAGTTGACAAGAGAGCTCGCACCAGCGTTGGCAGAAGCCTAGAAGCAGGCCAGCTGCCTACCCTTCAGCCACAGGAGGGCAAGCCACCAGGTGAAACGGGAATTTGGAAAAAAATAAAGGGAGTTCCTCCCTTCCTCAAAAATGTCGCACTATACTTTACTGCAATGCAAGTTTATACTTGAATTGGATTAAGAATATATGTAAAGTACAAATAAATGCCTGATTGAGATCATTCAGGTGATAATTAATTTAAAAATCAAAAAAACCCACAAATTTGAATCCCAATGAAAATGAATGATATTATTACTAATATTACCTGTGCTTCTGGACAATTATATTCAAGTTTAATATATACAAAAAAGTACATAAAAACATGATGAAATAAAACTTAATCTGATGAGATTAAAGCATTTTGCAATGATGCTAAAGTTAGGAATTACCCTAACCATGGATACCAATTACCAACCAATTGGAAATTTCACCAGCTTTAAATCCACAATGCACCAGGAATTCAAGGTGTGCTTACCAGGAAAAAGAGACAGTTCTCCCACCAGTACCCTAGACCTTGGAGTGTAATAATTATTCTCTAAATATGAATTGCCAAGTAATCAAGCAATGATTATATCATACTCGATAATCTTCCAGCATGAATGATATTGTACAAACGCATAGAGCACACTGACTTTTGACGTCTGCCACAATACCTGCTGCTAACTACTAAAGACCCAAAACAGAACAAACTACTCCCAGCAACTCCGAACTATCTATTCACATACATGAGTCATTTCAAGGCTATAATCTCATCCCAGGATTCAAATGACAGTTATAAAATGTTCAAGCTCTTAGCTCTGTGGCAACCAAAATCCTCTATTAAATTCTAGTTTCCAATTTACTCTCGGTATTATATATATCTAAACCATCCAAACTTTTCCATTAGATTGCAGCCTGTAACTCTTCTGCCCTTCCCCTCCTTTCCCCTCCAGCCCCACCCCCCCACCAGAAATCCATTATTCTACATATGAACCATTTGAACCTTTTAGTTCGAGTCCAGATTGTAACACCCCTCTTCAACCCGCATATCCATTATTCTTGAAAGCTGATAAAAATAAAACTATTTACAAGTAGGTTAAGCATTAAGTGTAAGAATGTTAAAACATTATCTCCTGCTGACTGAAGAGCTGTTAATCACTTACATGGATTGAAGGATGTGCAAAGGATCTGCAGTTGTCCGTGTCTCTTTTGTTGACCTTTTGGAAAATAGGCACCTCATTTGCTAACTCAGTCATAATGATGTAAATACCTTGCAAATCTTTTCCCTAGTTTCTCTTAGCACTCTAGGATAAATTCCATCTATCCCTCGAGATTTGTTGGTTTCAAGTCTTTTTAAGCTGCCTTGCATCTCTGGCTTGTATATATCAAAATCATCAATTTTTCTTGGGTTGCCTGTTTGCAGAGGACACGTTACTCATATCTTCTCTTGTGAATATTTGGAGCAAATAATCATTCAGGATGTTCCCTATCTGTTGCTTATCCTCGGTTTCCAGTCCATTTGCACCTTTAATGGTTCTCTTCCCTGACTACACTCTTACTGTTGAAGTACTAAAATAATTTTTTTTACTTTTACATTTGGCCTCTGCAACTATGGTTATGTTGACCTCTCTTTGCCCCTCTGATCATTCTTTTAATATGTTTCTTCATGTTCCTATATTAATCCCAGTGAACCTCTTCCCCTTTCTCCCTGTAGGATTTGTAGAGGCGATTTTTCCTCTGTTTCACTTTTGATTTCTTTATTGATCCTTTATTGTTACGCTTGTTTAGTCTCATTTTGCTAATTCTAGCAATGTATTTATCCTTCAGGCTCAGCATTCTTCCTTCAAAAGGTGTTCTACATGGCCTCAACTGAAGTGTTGTTGAACAACCTCTCCCAATTAACTTGCTTGAAAAGCTCCCTCACTTCTTTCAAGTTGTTCCTTTTAAACCTCTTCTTGGCAATCCCCAATTGCAGCCACAGTGGGCTCAATTTTAAAAGGGTGGTGTGATGGCAGCGGGGGGGGTGAAGGTGTGCGTGGCAAATCCAAATAGAAAAAACTTAACTTTTCCGACCCGATCGCGATGTAATTGCTGATGATTAAAGTTGTTTCCGGGTTTCACGTGCGGCGGCCAGGACAGGAGCTGCAACGCCGGGGGTGGGGGAGAAAGAGAGAGAGAGAGAGATGTCATCCGGTGCTGGAACAGAGAATGGAGGGCATTAAAGATCGGGTGGGGGGGGGAGAGGGGAAGATTGGGGGGGCAGAGGAGTAGATTGGGGGGGGAGGGGGTTGATTGGGGGGAGAGAGGGGGAGACATCAGGGGCTGAGAGGGACATCGGAGACGGAGACATCGGGGGGAGAGGGGGACATCGGAGAGGGGGGTGCAGGTGACATCGGTGGAAAGGTAGGTTTATTTTGTTTTTTAACTTTGTGCAATGGTTTTTTATTTAATTTATTTGCTTTATTTTGCCTGATCCGGCCCTTGACGCCTGGTTTCACCCAGCGTGAATCGGAAGCCATGGGAAAGCCACCCAGGTAAGTTTAAAATAGGTTTAACTATCTACTATGTCTGAAACAAAGTACCTTAAGTACCTCAATGAGGTACATTTGGTTCTCTCGGGAAGCGCGCGCGCACACAGGCGTGTCTGTGGGGAGCTGGAAGTCGGCGGGTTGGGGCCGGCTTCCTCACTCGCTCGGGAATTTCCTGATTTTTGCAGCCGCCCGCCCCCAATGCATCCGCAATTTTATTTGAAAATCGGGGCCAATGTCTCCTTAAGGAAGTTTCATCTTCAAGTTGCCAGTAATTTTCAAAACGTGTTTATTTTGCAGTTGCAAAAAAATCAGCTGAAATTTAATTTGTTCCAACAGAGTGTGTAAAATGGCAAATGCTGTGGAGCATGCTGCATCTAAACTTTTCATAATTAAAGCTTCAAATCACATTTCCTGGTGACATTTCAAAACTGGAATCTAATAATGGGCCCAATATATTTTTTTTACTATCAAAATGTGGTTTTTTTCAGCTCACATTACATTTTCAACATTCCCAGACTGAGTGTGCCTTGCCATGGCTTCAGGTGCCTGGATCGATCTGGGGGAGCCCTTCAGTACTCACCAGCGAGGGTGTGTAGAATAATAGTCATGCGTTGCGTCCTGCAAGGCATCGCTCAGCAGAGAGGGTTACAGATGGAGGAGCTCGAATGCGCTCATGTAGCATCCTCATCTGCCGGCAACATTGAAGAAGATGTTGAGGATGAGGGTGAGGAGGAGGAGGAGGAGGACAAGGATGAAGATGGGAAACCCATCCAGAGCAATGACGCACATGGTTGCTTGTGATAACAGGGATTCACTCATATCTAACAGATTCTCGTAATGAGATCTGCAAACTGAAGATAGTAAACTACTCAGGCCGCCTGGAACAACCACCATCACTACCACCACCACCACCAGCAACACCCGCCCACCACCACCTTCATTTGCACGAAACAGTTTTTCAACCTTGCACACACCCATTGTAAACGCGCCCAATGGGTGGCATCATGTCTTGGCATTCATGATAAAGCACATGAAAAGGCACATTCACAAAAGGGACTCAAGAATGGACAAGATGTGGTAGTGGTGGTGAAAATGATAACATTTAATTTGCAGGTAAGAAAAAACAATTATAAATGAAAAACATGACATTTTGTCAGACACCCTTGTGCTTACCCTTGGTGATCACAAAACCTTCACCTTCCTTTACCTACTATTTCTACGGGGTGCATCCCTTGTGGCTTCAGCAGAGGTAGTGGAAGGTTGCTCAGGTCCCTGCCCTGACTGCTAATATGCTCTCAGCCTACGCCCTCTGGGTTTTGGAACCGGTGAGGGCCCCGCCAAAGACTGCTCCACCTGCACCTGTGCAGGGGCAGAGTCAGCCATTGGGAGAGGAGGCAGCATTGTGGGTACCATTTAAGGGGGGGGGGGGGCAACGGGTGAGATGTGGGAGCGTTTTGAGTGGAGTCCCCACTTTCACGTCCCTTTCGCCATCATCCCTCTCCCAGGCCGGCGTAACGTCACTCCCGCCAATCTGCAGGCCAGCAGACAAGTGAGCAAACGTGCCACTTTCTAAGGCCATGGCTAACATATCTGTCTGCCTGTTTAAGATGGCAGACATGTAGGCATCCAGAGTCCGCACAGCTGTTGTCACGGCTTGAATTGACTCATTTGAGAGCCGTGCTTGAAGCTCAATGGAGGCTACCATTCTCTCCATCGAAGACATTCCCGCACTTACCTCCACCACCAATCCACTAGCAATGGAGTTGGCCTCCTCCATCCTATCTGCTATTATGGAGAGTGCATGTGACACCTTTTCCATTACCTCGCAAAGGTGAAGCTGTATCTCGATCATTCTCACTCTCAACCAAGTCCCTCAGGGTTCATCATCTGGGTCCAGCTGAGCAGAGCTTGGAGAGGAGTGCCCCCCCCCCTCCCCGATACAAACTCTCCACAGCTGGCCCTGCCACCAGTGACAGCTCTTGCTCAGTTGTGAGTATTGAATCACCAGGTTACAACCCAACTATCTACCTAACAGGACCCACCGAAGTGCGAGTATCTGCACTGGTGCATGGCTGGATGTGATGTGTAACAGTGCGCCCTCAGAGGAATTGAGCTCCTCTGAGGAATCGCCTTCTTCCATGGCACCTGCCTCTTCATCAATCCTTGAAGGCCCTGGAAGAGAACATAAAGCAATATTAAAAATCGCAGAATTTAGTTTTCAATGAGCATACTCCCCACTCCACAACTCAGCCTGTTTCCCTTTATCATTGCAGATACCCAAGAACACTCCACCACTCTGCCAGTGCCCTTGTTGTTCCTATCGGCCAGCCAGGCCAGACTGCTGCAGCCCATGCTGCGATGGTTCAGTCGGAAGCTTGGGCCCTCCCGGCCCAGAGCTGCTCGAGGTCGTCCTCCAAGGCCATCTGCACGCTCCTCCATTGAAGGCCAGCAGCCTCCCACCACCCATACTCCAGCCACTGGGGAAGCACCTCGTAGGAGCACTAGGATAGGTAATGGCACACGAACAACAGGCACTAAGGGAATGCACAAGGGTGAATAGTTCTGTTCTGTTTCCATAATTTAATTTATTCATTGATAAATGTGATTTTGACTTTGTAATTGATGGTGGTTTTTATTTGTGCGATGAGATGAGAGGAAAACCAGTGTGCAATCAGATGGAGGGCGATTTGATTGTCTAGTGGGAGCGGAAAGGCGGGGAGAGTAGGACTGTTGTTGAGTTGGGGGATGTAGTTGACATTATTGATAGCGGCACGGATCAGGCAAGCACACAGAGCCCTTGCAAACAAGACGTGTGGTCCCTGTTGCACCCTTGCGTCTTCCTCCACTTCCTCTTCCGGTTTTTTCTTCTCCTCCTCCTCCTCCTCCTCTTCTTCAGCCTCTTCCTCCTCAGCCCCCTCCTCCTCCACCTCTGGCTCAGGGCATTCTCCGATCATTGGTGGCAAAGGCCGGTGCCTCATGATGGTGAGGTTTTGCAGCATGCTGCAGACCACCACGAATCTGCCCACCCGCTCAGCGGAGTACTGCAGGGCTCCTCCAGACTGGTCCAGGCAGCGGAAGCGTTGATTGAGGAGGCCTATGATGGGCTCCACAAAGTTGCGTGTGGCAGCATGGGTCTCATTATAGGCCTGCTGTGCACGTGTGCGTGGGTTCCTGACCAGAGTCATGATCCACAAGCCACAGCATGAGGGGATAGCCCTTGTCAGCCAGTAGCCAGCCTTTGACTTGCCGAGGCGGGTGAAAGATAGCTGGCATGTTGGACTGCCGCATGACAAAGGCATCGTGACTATCAGGGTAGTGCACATCGACCTCCATGATTTGATGCTTGTGGTCACACACCAGCTGCACGTTCAGGGAGTGGAAGCCCTTTTGGTTGATGAAGGTGGTCGAGTTGATATGCTGGGCACGCAGGGCAATGTGCGAGCTGTCAATGGCACCCCGTATCATGGGGAAGCCAGCAATGCGAGCGAACCCCCGTGCTCACTTGTTCTGCTCGTACCTGTCAAGAGGGATGGTGATGAACCTGGGGGGAGGGTGGGGGGTGGCAATTTTGGTTAAAGAAACAATTACAGCTGTGAGGAGGGATGATATGTTGGAAGGATCACCAAATGAGGCTATATGGGTTGAGCTAAGGAACAAAAAAGGGGCAGTCACACTATTGGGAGTGTACTATAGACCCCCAAATGGTCAGAGGGAGATAGAAGGGCAAATATGTAGGCAAATATCTGAGAAGTGCAAAACATTAGGGCAGTAATAGTAGGGGATTCCAACTACCCTAATATTAACTGGGACACAAACAGTGTGAAGGGTACAGAGGGCGCAAAATTCTTAAATTGCATTCAGGAGAACTTTTTTAGCCAGTACATAGCAAACCCAACAAGAGAGGGGTCAGTTCTGGAATTAGTTTTAGGAAATGAGGCTGGGCAGGTGGAAGGAGTATTAGTGGGAGAGCATTTTGGTGGTAGTGATCATAATTCAGTTAGTTTTAGCATAGTTATGGAAAAGGACAAAGCTAGAACATGAGTTAAAGTTCTAAATTGGGGAAAGGCCAATTTTACTAAGCTAAGAGGTGATTTGGCAAAAGTGGACTGGAAACAGCTACTTGAAGGTAAATCAATGTCAGAGCAGTGGGAGGCATTCAAGGGGAAGATTTAAGGGGTGCAGAATAAACATGTTCCCACAAAGAAAAAAGGTGGGGCTGCCAAATCTAGAGCCCCCTGGATGTCAAGGAGCATACAGGGTAAGATAAGGCAGAAAAGGAAAGTTTATGTCAGACACCGAGAACTCAATACTACAGAAGGTCTAGTGGAGTATAAAAGGTGCAGGGGTGAAATTAAAAAGGAAATTAGGAAAGCAAAGAGAGGGCATGAAAAAATATTAGCAAATAAAATCAAGGAAAACCCAAAGATGTTTTATAAATACATTAAGAGCAAGAGGATAACTATTAGAGACCAAAAAGGTAACCTATGTGTGGAGGCAAAAGATGTTGCTATGGTTCTTAATGAATACTTTGCGTCTGTCTTCTCAAAAGAGAGGGACGATGCAGACATTGTAGTTAAGGAGGAGGAATGTGAAATATTGGATGGGATAAACTTAGTGAGAAAAGGAAATATTAAGGGGATTAGCATCTTTGAAAGTAGATAAATCACCAGGGCCGAATGAAACATATACCAGGCTGTTAAAAGAAGCAAGGGAGGAAATAGCGGAGGCTCTGACCATCATTTTCCAATCCTCACTGGATACAGGCATGGTGCCAGAGGACTGGAGTACTGTTGACGTATCGTTGTTTAAAAAAGGGAGCAGGGGATAGATCACGTAATTACAGGTCAGTCAGTCTAACCTCGATGGTGGGCAAATTATTGGAATCAATTCTGAGGGACAGTATAAACAGTCACTTAGAAAGGCATAGAGTAATCAAGGACAGTCAGCATGGATTTGTTAAGGGAAGGCCGTATCTGACTAGCTTGATTGAATTTTTTGAGGAGGTAACAAGGAGGGTTGATGAGGGTAGTGCATTTGAGGTAGTCTACATGGATTTTAGCAAGGCTTTTGACAAGGTCGCACATGGCAGACTGGTCAAAAAAGTACAAGCCCATGGGATCTAAGGGAGAGTGGCAAGTTGGATCCAAAATTGGCTCAATGGCAGGAAGCAAAGGGTAATGGTCGACGGGTGTTTTTGTGACTGAAAGGCTGTTTCCAGTGGGGTTCTGCAGGGCTCAGTACTAGGTCCCTTGCTTTTTATGATATAGATTAATGATTTGGACTTAAATGTAGGGAGCATGATTAAAATGCTTGCAGTTGGTACAAAAATTGGCCATATGGTTGATAGTAAGGAGGAAAGCTGTAGACTGCAGGAAGATATCAATGGACTGGTCAAGTGAGCAGAAAAGTGGCAAATGGAATTCAATCTGGAGAAGTGTGAGGTAATGCATTTGGGGAGGGCAAACAAGACAAGAGAGTACACAATAAATGAGGATACTGAAAGGTGTAGAGGAAGTAAAGGACCTTGGAGTGCATGTCCATAGATCCCTGAAGGTAGCAGGACAGTTAGATAAGATGGTTCAGAAGGCATATGGAATACTTTCCTTTATTAGCTGAGGCATAGAATATAAGAGCAGGGAGGTTATGCTGGAAATGTATAAAACACTGGTTAGGCCACAGCTTGAGTACTGTGTACAGTTCTGGTCACTACATTACAGGAAGGAGGTGATTGCACTAGAGAGGGTACAGAGGAGATTTATGAGGATGTTGCCAGGACTGGAGAATTTTAGCTATGAGGAAAGATTGGATAGGTTGGGGTTGTTCTCTTTGGAACAGAGGAGGCTGAGGGGTGATATAATTGAGGTGTACAATATTATGAGGGGCCTAGATAGAGTGGATAGGAAGGACCTATTTCCCTTAGCAGAGAGGTCAATAACCAGGGGGCATAGATTTAAAGTGATTGGTAGAAGGATTAGAGGGGAGCTGAGGAAAAATGTTTTCACCCAGAGGGTGGTGGGGGTCTGGAACTCACTGCCTGAAAGGGTGGTAGAAGCAGAAACCCTCATCTCATTTAAAAAGTACCTGGATGTGCACCTGAAGTGCCATAACCTACAGGGCTGGAAAGTGGGATGAGGCTGGGTGGCTCATTTTCGGCCGGCGCAGACACGATGGGCCGAATGGCCTCCTTCTGTGCCGTAAATTTTCTATGATCCTATGATTCTATGATGAACTGGTTCCTCATCTCGTACAGTGCGTCTGTGATCTCCCTTATACAGCAGTACACTGCATACTGCGAGATGTTGCACATGTTGCCAGCAGAGGCCTGAAATATTCCTCAGCCGTAGAAATTCAGCGCCACGGTGACCTTCACAACCACAGACAGTGCTGTCCTCGACCTGCTCTGAGGCTGCAGTTGTGGACGCACCAGTTGACAGATCTCTGTCACGGCTTCCTTGGTGAACCTCAGGCATTGGATGCAATTCCCTTGGTCATGTTGAGGTAAGAGAAATGGTCCTGGAAAGCCCTCATTGGATACAGCCTCCTGCTCAGTGCCATGCGCCTCCTCATTCTCCCTCTCCTCGTAGCTTGACCTGCTATGCGTGGCCTCTCTGCATGCTCCCAGTTGTGCTCAATGCCCAGTGGAAGCCTTAGCAGACCACCCCTGGTTGCCAGAAATGTTGTTCAACCACGGTTGTAACTTTCTGAACCGTAAGGCAGTACCTGCCAAACCACTCTCAATTGTACTCTAGGAACTCTCTGTAACTACAGGGAGCTTCAAAAAACACTTCCTATTCCACCAGCAGCCAGAAGCAAAAATTCAGCAACTAACCTGTAAATCCTGCATGGCCCCTTTAAATAGCACCGGTGGGGGGTTCTCCAGGCACTCTAAGACATGTTCAGGTGTGCGTGATTAAGACTGTGCGTTGAGTTGAGCATTAAGGTCCAAAATTGTGTCTATCACTTTAAATCAGCATTGCACACTCCCTACTTTATATGCTTCTGGCGTTCGGTATGTGCACATGCGCTAATACCTATACCAAGATGGCGTCCGGCGCATGTCACGCTGGAAGCGTGCGTGTGCAGCCAAGACACCATCTTGGATGTTTGAGAGGCCGCGTAGGGCTGAAACAACGGGCACTACATGGCCCAATTTAGCGCCCTATTTCTTTCAAAGTGTACAGCCCTTTTGTTTATGAGTTTTATGCACAGAGTCCATATTTGATTGTTTCTGTTCTTGCTGAACTGTCCCAGCACAGGCTAAAATAGAAAATGAAAAAGTTAGCAGGCAAAGACTAGCAGCCGTTAACAGAGCCAGAGACTCTTTAATGAGTCCAGGATTACTTGAGTGTAAAGAAGTAATCCGTGCATCAGTGTACCAGTCACTCCTTGTTAAGGGCATTAGACAGACTTTGTAATTTTCTAATCTTGCAATTCGATACAATCCTTTGTGTTTTTTTATATATCTCTGGCCCAAGTGTTATTAACTGTACCTTTGAATAGGCCCAGTGCCATGTGCTACTGGCATAAGCTAATGGAGGCAACTTTGAGGCTATAGCACGTGTCAGGAACCTCAAAGATAGGGGAAGAATGATTTTGATCTTCAAACTGAATGAAAAAGAAAAAGAAATGATGGCCATCAAGGCAGTTAGGTGGGCAGTATTGTTCCACTACAGTCTTTTGCCATCTAATGGTTTGCTCCATTGTATGTAATGCAGGATTTTCTTTTCCTGGTGTACTTTGCTGGTGCATCAGTGACAATGATAAAAGGCCTCATGGCTGCCTTCCATCTCCATCTATGCCATAAGTCTAGCTTTCAGCAATTTGGCTGACAGACCATTCCTAAGCAATCCTTTTGCTTTTCATTCTATTATCTGTGTGCTGAAGGGCAGGAATTGATTTTTGCTTGTATTCGACTAGCTTCACACTTTGTGCAAAGATTTGAGATACTGGGATTATTTTCACTGTAGCAAAGAAGGCCAAGAGGAGATTGAGTAGAAGTTTTTGATAGGATGATTAGGGAAAGACTATTTCTTCTGGTTGGGCTGTCACTGACTTTTGAGGCAGAAGGGTCCAGGGCTATAGGGATTAGTTTTGGATTGCTCTAGCAAAGGCACAATGGCAAAATAATCACCTTCTCCCTAAATGTCTATAGTTTGTTAGTAAGAGAGAGTGAGGAGAGAGGTTGGCAGAATTTTTTTTACGTTGGAGCAAGGAATGCTTTGCCGCAGGGAATAGCTGAGGCAGAGACTTTTAAAGGAAAGAGTAGAAAAACATTTGAGGAAATAGAGACGTGGGAAAAGGGCAGAGCAATAGAATTAGTTTTTTCTCTAACAAAGGGTCTGCACAGACATGACAGGTTGAACAACCTTCTTCCGTTTTGTAAACTTGGATGGTTCTATGGTTTGTCAGGTGGACGGTCTTAGTTTTGCATTTGAAACACGCCAGCACATTGAGCTTGCAGAACATAAAAGTGGTCTGTATTCCATTATAACCCACATTTATTTTAAATTAAATATCTTGGCACTGTGATGCAATGTTGTAGTACCAATGTATAGAGCTAGAATGAGATTCAATTCTTCCCCCATTCTTCTGTGTTCTCAATCTCAACCCCAGTGCTGTGGTTAATATGCCTTCCTATTCCTTCCATGGACCAGATACAATTTGTACTGTCCTGGACTTAACCCAACTCTTCTGAGGAAAGAGTCTAGCCACAAGTCAAACCTTTAATGCTTGGCTCAGTTGGTAGCACACTGACATCGAAGTCACATGTTTAAGTCCTATTCCAGGACTTGAGTATGTAAGGGACAATTCAGTGATCCTGCACTCCCATCAGGAAGCCTCACTCAGACGGAGTGTGGATTGGAGATAGAACCATTCTGCTTGTCTCCTGTTGAGTGAAGCTCCCCTCTGGAGTGCAGGATAACTGAATAAATCCTATAATATAGGCTGATACTCCAGTGCAGGTGAGGGAGTCCTTACCTCCAATTTAAATGTTTAACCTTAGATTAATCCTGAGATTACCACCTGTGAAGTCCTGCTTTTTAAATTTAGTTCCTAGCTTCTAATATTCCCTCAGCAGGATCTCCTCCTTGTTCTTCCTTATGTCATTGATGCCAACAAGGACCATGACAACTGGATCCCCCCCTTCCTTTCCAAGTTCCTCTCCAGTTGCTCAGAGGTTGTTCCAAAATAACAAATTGCAATGTGGCAGGAATGTTTTGTCAAACAGACCTTTCTATTTTTTTTCTTCTCCACAGGTCTTTACCCCCTGACGACACATTTCTCCCTAGGTCTCCATTAATGCTGCCCTTTGTGAAATATTTGGGTTGCTGTGCTCTCCTACATTTTATAGGAAATGTTTCCCTAAAATAGCAAAATCACCAATTCAAGTGTAGTTTTGGACTCCTGGGGCTCGATTTTCACACCCGCGATCGGGTGCGTTCATGGCGAGGGGGCTGCGAAAATCCGGGATTCCCGGGGCGGGTCTGGAGCCCGGCTCCAACCCGCCCCATATCCGGGTTCCCCACTGACGCGCTCACATGCGCGTGCAGCCCCCGCATGTGGGACTCCCGTTGGCAATTAAAGCCGGCGGGCTGCCACTGAAAGTACTTGAACAGGTACTTCAGGTTGTTTACAGACCTGATTGACCTGTTATTTTAGCAGGGATGGGATTTTGCAACTGACTGACACTGTTTCCTGTACTGGGGGAAACACTCACAGTTCAAATGGACGTGTTGCAGCCATTAGCCTGTGGCAGCTGCAAAGGTCCATTTGACAGGTGGTAGGGGGAGACCCTCACTTATTGCAGGAGGCCACTCTGTCACTTTGGACAAAGTTTGGCCTCCACCACCCTCCTCCTAACAACAAAATTCACCAACTTGCACACTTACCCCGGTGTCCAGACACATGTACCTACCTTGCGGACCCCCTCAAATTTACATCTTCCAGATGGGGGCTGCCGTAGCTGCAGTCATGACCTCCTCGGAGGGCGAACAGCATCACCTGCCTCGCCGGCCACGCCGTCCACCTCTGACACGTGGAGCTCCACAACACAGTGCTGTGACACATCCACCTGCACAGCAGGAGGGAGGGCAACCGCAGAGAGAGATGTGTCGCAGAGGGCACTACCCTCGCCACAGGGTCCACAGACCGAGGCTCAGCTTCCTGGGCCTCTCTGAGCAGCAGTGCACACGGAGGCTCAGAGTCACTCGACATGTGATTGTGGACATCTGTAGCCTCCTTCATGCCGAGCTGCTCCCGGCTGGCCCGAGCACCATCTTCTTACCTGTCGTTGTCAAAGTCACCACTGCCCTCAACAATTTCTCCTCCACATCCTTCCAGGGTGCCACCGGGAACATCGCCGACGTCTCTCAGTCATCTGCACAAAAGAGCCTTGCAAATACACCTACACCCACTCTGCAGTGACACAATGGGTGGCATCAGTTGTGGGTCTTCATAGTGATCCTCAGGAAAGGGCATTATTGCACAAACCAGACAAGATTCGCAAAGACGTGGCAGTAGTGGTGCCAATATAATATGTAATGTGAGTTGATCAGAAATTAAATATAAGTAAAAACCATGACAAACCCTCAAACACCCTTGTGCATCCCCTTCATGCTCATGACACGTTTGCCTTATACTTCCTACTGTACATATGTGATGCATGCCCTGTGGCTGCAGCACAGGTAGTGACAGGTTGAGTGAGGCTGACTGTGAAAGAGATGCATGAGAGGGTGAGTATGAGATAGAGCCATGAGATTGTATGAGGATTGGGTTGAGTGGTAGTGGTGGGATGAGTACTGGCGACGTGAGTAAGTACAGGTAAGATGAGGATGAGGTTTGAGTGGATATGAGGAGTGATGTGATAGAGTAGTGTTGGCTGTGCTGAAGGAGATGTGGGGTGAGGGCGGTGATGTGGCAGACGGAGTGTAGGGGAATGAGTAAGTGTACTCACTTTGGCTGACCTACTTGGGTCATTGCAGCGCCTCCTGCACTGTATGCAGGTGCACGATATGTTGGTGGTGCAGGTGACCTCCTCTGCCACCTCGAGCCAGGCCTTCTTGGTGGCAGAGGCAGGCCGCTTCCTCCGGCCCGCCGGGGGGAAGATCTCTGTCCTCCCCCTCCTCCTCACCCCATCCAATAAGAGCTGGAGTGAGGTATCATTAACCTGGGAGCAGCCTTCCCCCTGGGCTGCTCCATGCTGTAATTTTTCCTATTTCTTGCAGCATCAGTCAGTGGAGGACTGCCCCTTTAAATAGGGCTCCTCCAGCTGACAGACCTTATTCCGCATGCGCAGTCCGCCCACCGCGGAGCTTAGCAGCGGGGAACCCGGAAGAACAGGTAAGTGGATCCAATCAGCCTGTAATTGCGTGCGGAGCAGACTGATTTCACCGGGCGCGTGGGTGTCTACCCCCCGCCGCGAACCCGCCGCCATGGTAATATCGGGCCCCTGGTGTTTTCTACTTGATTTTAAACATCAAAACCACTTATAACAAAAACTACTCTCTTGTTGGACAATTAAATTGTTGAAATAATGCTACCAATGCACAGAATATGCACATTATTAATGAGCAGGGGTTTGCAGATTACTCATTATCTGTAAGTGTCTTTTAACTTGCAGATAGCAGAATTTTTAAGTAGATTGAGTGACAATATAAATAGTTACAAAGTACCCTCTCTAAGTTCAGAGTATCATTGTGATGTTCAGCTGTTGTTTAATAGCCCAGATACACAGGAAGTTCTCTCTACAGCAAGCGTTCAGCACTAAAAGCTGGATTTTAGCAGAAAATAAAAATGCATTCAACAAGATTACAATGAGTTTAAATAGATACCAGATGTAAAACGAGTGCTCCAGTACCAGACTTTAATTCAATTCTACTTTGTGAATTAATAGTTGAAATTGAAGAGAATCATTGATGAATATTTGATGAAAGAAAGTAATAGCGTCTTGAAACCTTATAAAGTCAGCGCAAGTGTGAGTCGCTTACAACTCATGAAAGCAACCTGTAGACAGTAAGGCCTGGATTTTCCTGAAAAACTCCCCTCACATTTTCAGGTGGTGTAGAGACTGTAAATGGCCACCACAATTTCCCTCTTGTCATCGAGTCATAGAATCATAAAATGTTACAGCACAGAAGGAGGCCATTCGGCCCATCGTGCCTGCTCTTTGAATGAGCTATCCAATTTGTTACACTCCTCCTTCCCCATAACTTTGTAAATTTTTTCCCTTCAAGTACTTACCTAATTCTCTTTTGAAAGTTACTATTGAATCAGCTTCCATCATTCTTTCAGGCAGTGCATTCCAGATCAAAACTCACTGCGTAATTTTTTTTTTCCTTATGTCACCTCTGTTTCTTTTGGCAATCACCTTAAATCTGTGTCCTCTGGTTACCGACCCTTCTGCCACTGGAAACAGTTGCTTCTTATTTACTCTATCAAAACTGTTCATGATTTTGAACACGTCTATCAAATCTCCCCTTAACTCTCTCTGTTCTAAGGAGAACAATCACAGCTTCTCCAGTCTCTCCAGATAACTGAAGTCCCTCATCCCTGGTACCATTCTAGTAAATCTCTTCTGCACCCTCTCTAAGGCCTTGACATCCCTACTAAAGTGTGGTGCCCAGAATTGAACACAATACTCCAGCTGAGACCTAGCTAGTATTTCATAAAAGTTTAGCATATCCTCCTTGCTTTTGTATTCTATTAATAAAGCCAAGAATCCCATATGACTTTTTTAAAACAGATTTCTCAACTTGTCCTGCCACCTTCAAAGATTTGTGTACATACATCTCCTGGTCTCTGTTCCTGCAACCCCTTTAAAATTTCCCATATAGTTTATATTGCCTCTCCTCCGGCACCTCATTTAAATGAAGGGATTGCCTTAATTTCTGCCCACTTACTGCCCATGAAAATCCCGATCACTATAAAAGTGGCAGTGCTGTACATGTGTGGTGGCCCACAGGCAGGAAGAGATCAGTAAGGTCACATAGGAGTGCAATACTGAAGTACTGTTTTGGCTGGGAGTCATAGAATCATAGAAAATTTAGGGCACAGAAGGAAGCCATTCGGCCCATCGTGTCCGCGTCGGCCGAAAATGAGCCACCAGCCAAATCCCACTTTCCAGCACTTGGTCCATAGCCTTGTAGGTCAACGCACTGCAGGTGTACATCCAGATACTTTTTAAATGAGTTGAGGGTTTCTGCCTCTACCACCCTTTCAGGCAGTGAGTTCCAGACCCCTTCCACCCTCTGGGTAAGAAAATATTTCCTCAGCTCCCCTCTAATCCTTCTACCAATCTCTTTAAATCCATGCCCCCTAGTTATTGATCTCTCTGCTAAGGGAAATAGGTCCTTCCTATTCATTCTATCTGCGCCCCTCATAATTTTGTACACCTCAATTAAATCTCCCCTCAGCCTCCTCTATTCCAAAGAGAGCAACCCCAGCCTATCCAATCTTTCCTCATAGCTAAAATTCTCCAGTCCTGGCAACATCCTCATAAATCTCCTCTGTACCCTCTCCAGTGCAATTACATCCTTCCTGTAATGTGGTGACCAGAACTGTACACAGCACTCAAGCTGTGGCCTAACCAGTGTTTTACACAGTTACAGCATAACCTCCCTGCTCCTATATTCTATGCCTCGGCTAATAAAGGAAAGTATTCCATATGCCCTCTTCACCACCTTATCTACCTGTCCTGCTACCTTCGGGGATCTGTGAACATGCATTCCAAGGCCCCTCACTTCCTCTACACCTCTCAGTATCCTCCCATTTATTGTGTATTCCCTTGCCTTGTTTTCCCTCCCTAAATGCATTACCTCATATTTCTCTGGATTGAATTCCATTTGCCACTTTTCTGCCCACCTGACCAGTCCATTGATATCTTCCTGCCAACTACAGCTTTCCTCCTCACTATCAACCACACAGCCAATTTTTGTATCATCTGCAAACTTCTTAATCATGCCCCCTACAATTAAGTCCAAATCATTAATATATATCACAAAAAGCAAGGGACCTAGTACTGAGCCCTGCGGAACCCCACTGGAAACACCCTTCCAGTCACAAAAACACTCGTCGACCATTACCCTTTGCTTCCTGCCATTGAGCCAATTTTGGATCCAACTTGCCACTCTCCCTTGGATCACATGGGCTTGTTCTTTTTTGACCAGTCTGCCATGTGAGACCTTGTCAAAAGCCTTGCTAAAATCCATGTAGACTACATCAAATGCACTAGCCTCATCGACCCTCCATGTTACCTCCTCAAAAAATTCAATCAAGTTAGTCAGACACAACCTTCCCTTAACAAATCCATGCTGACTGTCCTTGATTACTCCATGCCTTTCTAAGTGACGGTTTATCCCGTCCCTCAGAATTGATTCCAATAATTTGCCCACCACCGAGGTTAGACTGATTGGCCTTTAATTACTCGGCCTATCCCTTGCTCCCTTTTTAAATAATGGTACAACGTTAGCAGTCCTCCAATCCTCCGGCACCATGCCTGTATCCAATTCAGTTAGTTTTAGCATAGTTATGAAAAAGGACAAAGCTAGAACATGAGTTAAAGTTCTCAATTGGTGTAAAGTCAATTTTACTAAGCTAAGAGGTGATTTGGTAAAAGTGGACTGGAAACAGCAACTTGAAGGTAAATCAATGTCAGAGCAGTGGGAGCATTCAAGGGGAACATTCAAGGGGTGCAGAATAAACATGTTCCCACAAAGAAAAAGAGTGGGGCTGCCAAATCTAGAGCCCCCTGGATGTCAAGGAGTAAGATAAGGCAGAAAAGGAAAGTTTATGTCAGACACCGAGAACTCAATACTACAGAAAGCCTAGAGGAATATAAAAAATGCTGGGGTGAAATTAAAAAGGAAATTAGGAAAGCAAAGAGAGAGCATGAAAAAATATTGACAAGTAAAATCGAGGAAAACCCAAAGATGTTTTATAAATACATTAAGAGCAAGAGGATAACTAATGAGGGTCAGAGCCTCCGCTATTTCTTCCCTTGCTTCTTTTAACAGCCTGTGATTTATCTACTTTCAAAGATGCTAATCCCCTTAATAATTCCTCTCTCACTAAGTTTATCCCATCCAATATTTCACACTCCTCCTCCTTAACCACAATGTCTGCATTGTCCCTCTCTTTTGTGAAGACAGATGCAAAGTATTCATTAAGAACCATACCAACATCTTCCGCCTCCATACATAGATTACTTTTTTGGTCTCTAATAGGCCCTATTCTTTCCTTAGTTATCCTCTTGCTCTTAATGTATTTATAAAACATCTTTGGGTTTTCCTCGATTTTACTTGTCAATATTTTTTCATGCTCTCTCTTTGCTTTCCTAATTTCCTTTTTAATTTCACCCCTGCATTTTTTATATTCCTCTAGGCTTTCTGTAGTATTGAGTTCTCGGTGTCTGACATAAACTTTCCTTTTCTGCCTTATCTTACTCCTTGACATCCAGGGGCTCTAGATTTGGCAGCCCCACTCTTTTTCTTTGTGGGAACATGTTTATTCTGCACCCCTTGAATATTCCCCTTGAATGCTCCCACTGCTCTGACATTGATTTACCTTCAAGTTGCTGTTTCCAGTCCACTTTTACCAAATCACCTCTTAGCTTAGTAAAATTGACTTTACACCAATTGAGAACTTTAACTCATGTTCTAGCTTTGTCCTTTTTCATAACTATGCTAAAACTAACTGAATTATGATCACTACCAGCAAAATGCTCTCTCACTGATACTCCTTCCACCTGCCCAGCCTCATTTCCTAAAACTAAATCCAGAACTGCTTCCTCTCTTGTTGGGTTTGCTATGTACTGGTTAAAAAAAGTTGTCCTGAATGCAATTTAAGAATTTTGCACCCTCTGTACCCTTCACACTGTTTGTGTCCCAGTTAATATTAGGGTAGTTGAAATCCCCTACTATTACTGCCCTACTGATTTTGCACTTCTCGGAAATTTGCCTACATATTTGCCCTTCTATCTCCCTCTGACTGATTGGGGGTCTATAGTACACTCCCAATAGAGTGACTGCCCCTTTTTTGTTCCTTAGCTCAACCCATATGGCCTCATTTGATGATCCTTTTAACATATCATCCCTCCTCACAGCTATAATTGTTTCTTTAGCCAAAATTGCCACCCCCTTCCTTTTTTATCCCCTTCTCTATCTTGTCTGAAAACCCTGTGACCAGGAACGTTGAGCTGCCATTCCTGCCCCTCTTTAAGCCATGTTTCTGTAATAGCTAAGTATCGTACTGCCACACGTCTTTCTGTGCCCTCAGCTCATCTGCCTTATTCACTATACTCCTTGCATTGAGTATATACCTTTAAGAACTGCCAAACTCCCTTGCTGTTTATTTTCTAACCTTTGTTTCTTCTGCCCTCCTAAGTCACTTACTAATTTTCTGCCTTCTATCTCCAGTTCTGATTCTGTCCCATCTGAATCTACACTCAGGTTCCCATCCCCCTGCCAAGCTAGTTTAAACCCTCCCCAACAGCACTAGCAAACCTCCCCACAAGGATATTGGTCCCGGCCCTGTTGAGGTGAAATCCATCTGGCTTGTACAGGTCCCACCTCCCCCAGAACCGGTCCCAATGCCCCAGGAATCTAAAGCCCTCCCTCCTGCACCATTTCTCCAGCCATCCATTCATCTGCTCTATCCTCCTATTTCTATACTCACTAGTGCATGGCACTGGGAGTATTCCAGAGATTAGTACCTTTGAGGTCCTGCTTCTTACTCTCTTTCCTAACTCCCTAAGTTATTTCCATTACTTAGAAGCTGTAATATCTGAGCATTTGAAGGCATTTGGTGAAACTTGCTGAGTGTGAAGGAACCAGTGCATAGTAAAATAATGGATTTCCCATTCTTTGAGGAGGACAATAAGGACATGATGGAAGGAAAGATGGAAGCCAGGAGAATGCAGCAGCAGGCACACAGGCAACACCTGACCCATAGGTTTCAATGCCACAGAGTCTACAGACCACAGCAATCCTATCTGGATTTTTCCTATAGGCAATGTCTGAGAAGGCTGCAATTTCCCCCTGACATCGTGACAGAGGTCTTCCAACTGTTGGAACCTGACTTGCAGCCTGTTTTTACCAGGGGCACAGCCTTGTCTGTGGCATTGAAGATGACAACAGCACTTATCATCTGGATGCTTCCAAATGGAATTTGGTGACATTAGTAACAGTCAGTCAGCAGTTCATCGCTGCATTAGACACTTCATAGATGCTCTGTTTAGGCCAATAAGTTCATTTGGTTCCACATGGACGAGATAGAGAATTTTCTCCCTACCCATTTCTTAGTCACCCCATGCCATGGATCAAATGTAGCCAAGAGGAAAGGTATATCACACACTGACTAGCAGTGGTTCTTTTAAAGTATATGGCTATGGTGACAAGTGTTTAGGCTTTGATCAATGGGGTTAGGTATTCCTCATTAACTTCTCTGAACTCTACTGCAATTACCATTTATCCCCTCCCCAGAAAAATGTACAACCATTTTTCATTTACTTCTGTCAACAGTGCTGTTAAAAAAATTGAATCAGGAACCTTTGTAATGCCATGGTTGTCACACAAATTATTGCAGCAATTGTTGTTAATTTTTCATTAACCATTTTTGCTGTATTATAAATTCACAAGACCACTTGTGAGCCACCAGCCCAGCTTGTACATGGTTAGGAACAGAGTCCCATAATGCACGTATTTAAATCAGTCAAAGAAATGAACTGCTCAACATGTCCCAACGGAGAAGCCATACAGTTTCATGCTGATTAATTACGGTAAAGCAAATTTTATCTTCAGTAGATTTTGTTATTTTATCAGTGCAACAGGGGACTGAAGTGAAATTAATTTAATCTCACCACATTCGAAGGCGGATGACACTAATTTCAGGTCACTGGTTAGATGGGGCAGGTAATTAAAATTTTTTGATATATATTAATGACTTGGACTTGGGTGTACAGGGCACAATTTCAAAATTTGCAGCTAACACAAAACTTGGAAGTGTAGTAAACAGTGAGGAGGATAGTGATAGACTTCAAGAGGACATAGACAGGCTGGTGGAATGGACGGACACATGGCAGATGAAATTTAACACAGAGAAGCGTGAAGTGATCATTTTGGTAGGAAGAATGAGGGGAAGCAATATAAACTAAATGGTACAATTCTAAAGGGGGTGCAGGAACAGAGAGACCTGGGGTTTTTTGTGCACAAATCTCTGAAGGTGACAGGACAGGTTGAGAAATTGGTTAAAAAAGCAAACGGGATCCTGGGCTTTATTAATAAAGGCATGGAGTACAAAAGCAAGGAAGTTATGTTCAATCTTTGTAAAACACTGGTTCGGCCACAACTGGAGTATTGTATCCAATTCTGGGCACCGCACTTTAGGAAGGATGTGAAGGCCTTATAGAGAGTGCAGAAAAGATTTGCTAGAATGGTTCCAAGGGTGAGGGACTTCAGTTATGTGGATAGACTGGAGAAGCTGAGTTGTTCTCCTCACAGCAGAGAAGGTTGAGATGAGATTTGATAGAAGTATTCAAAATCATGAAGGGATTAGATAAAGTAAACAAAGAAAAACTGTTCCCATTGGCGAAAGGGTCGAGAACCAGAGGACACAGATTTAAGGTGATTGGCAAAAGAACCAAGGGCAACATGAGGAAAAACTTTTTTACGCAGCGAGTAGTTATGATCTGGAATGCGCTGCCTGAAGGGATGGTGGAAGCAGATTCAATCGTAACTTTCAAAAAGGAATTGGATAAATACTTGAAGAGAAAAAATTTGCAGGGCTACGGGGAAAGAGCAGGGGAATGGGACTAACTGGATTGCTCTTACAAAGAGCCGGCACGGGCTTGACGGGCAGAATGGCCTCCTTCTGTGCTATTACCATTCCATGATTCTATAAATGTATTCACTATAATCAAAACAATTCCATCGACAATGTTACTGCAAGAGTTGCCTTGGAGTCTAAGCACTTTACAAAGTGCTTAGACTCCAAGGTTGTGATTTTCAGTTTGAATGCCTATCAGGTGGGCGGTGGGCAGGGTGTGTGTTACGCCCGCTTGAATGAGTCATCGTGGGCCTGTGCCATTTGTGACCAGGCCTCGTTTATATTAATTCGGTGAGCTGCCAACATAAAATGTGCTTCCTATAGGCAGCTTGCCAATCTGGAGGGTGGTAATCTGTCAGGCCTGTTGAAAGGTCTGCAGCAGCACCTTCAATGGGGAAGGAAGGAAGCATCTGGAGTAAAATAAAGCACCAGTTTTGAGCAGCGGGCAAAATTTTCATAGCGCCTACAGCACCAAGAATATTAAATGTATAAGCCTTTTAACCATCATAAATCAACAGGCATTAAAAAAAAGTCTGCCAAAACTGCATCCAACTTTTGCTGACTGCAGCTGAGGATCCCTTTAATGGACACTTAAAATGGCTGCCTCCCAACTTCAACAACCAATGTTTGGTGAGCGGGGGGCAGAAATTGTGATCCTGCGGGCAGAGACGAGAATGGTGTCGGGAGTTGACCGTGATTAACATATATTCACGAGACTTCTGCCTGTTTTCAGCGAGACCTCCGGCCGCCTAGATCAAGGTCCGTCCGAAAAATCAGGACAGATAATTCAGCATTTTACCGGACGGACCACCCGGCATCGGACCACTAGGCACCGGACACGACCAAGGCAAACCAAGCCCAGTCGACTCCTCACGAACATCTGGAGACTTGTGCCAAAATTGGGAGAGCTGTCCCACAGTCTAGTCAAGCAACAGCCTGACATAGCCATACTCACAGAACCATACCTTTCAGCCAACGTCCCAGACTCTTCCATCACCATCCCTGGGTATGTCCTGTCCCACCGGCAGGACAGACCCACCAGAGGTGGGCGGTACAGTGATATACAGTCAGGAGGGAGTGGCCCTGGGAGTCCTCAACATTGACTCCAGACCCCATGAAATCTCATGGCATCAAGTCAAACATGGGCAAGGAAACCTCCTGCTGATTACCACCTACCGCCCTCCCTCAGCTGATGAATCAGTCCTACTCCATGTTGAACACCACATGGAGGAAGCACTGAGGGTAGCAAGGGCACAGAATGTACTCTGGGTGGGGGACTTCAATGTCCATCACCAAGAGTGGTTCGGTAGCACCACTACTGACCGAGCTGGCCGAGTTCTGAAGGACATAGCTGCCTGACTGGGCCTGCAGCAGGTGGTGAGCGAACCAATACGAGGGAAAAACTTACTTAACCTCGTCCTCACCAATCTACCTGACAGTATTGGTAGGAGTGACCACCGCACAGTCCTCGTGGGGACGAAGTCCCGTCTTCGCACTGAGGACACCATCCAACGTGTTGTGTGGCACTACCACCGTGCTAAATGGGATAGATTCAGAACAGATCTAGCAGCTCAAAACTGAGCAACCATGAGGCGCTGTGGGCCATCAGCAGCAGCAGAATTGTATTCCAGCACAATCTGTAACCTCATGGCCCGGCGTATTCCTCACTCTACCATTACCAACAAGCCAGGGGATCAACCCTGGTTGAATGAGGAGTGTAGAAGAGCATGCCAGGAGCAGCACCATGCGTACTGAAAAATGAGGTGCCAACCTGGTGAAGCTACAACTCAGGACTACATGCATGCTAAACAGCAGAAGCAACATGCTATAGACAGAGCTAAGTGATCCCACAACCAACAGATCAGATCAAAGCTCTGCAGTCCTGCCATATCCAGTTGTGAATGCTGGTGGACAATTAAACAACTAACGGGAGGAGAAGGCTCTGCAAACATCCCCATCCTCAATGATGGCAGAGTCCAGCACGTGAGTGCAAAAGACAAGGCTGAAGCATTTGCAACCATCTTCATCCAGAAGTGCCGAGTGGATGATCCAACTTGGCCTCCTCCCGATATCCCCACCATTACAGAAGCTAGTCTTTAGCCAATTCGATTCACTCCACGTGATATCAAGAAACGGCTGAGTGCACTGGATACAGCAAAGGCTATGGGCCCGACAACATCCCAGCTGTAGTGCTGAAGACTTGTGCTCCAGAACTAGCTGCGCCTCTAGCCAAGCTGTTCCAGTACAGCTACAACACTGGCATCTACCCGACAATGTGGAAAATTGCCCAGGTATGTCCTATCCACAAAAAGCAGGACAAATCCAATCCGGCCAATTACCACCCCATCAGTCTACTCTCCATCATCAGCAAAGTGATGGAAGGTGTCGTCGACAGTGCTATCAAGCGGCACTTACTCACCAATAACCTGCTCACCGATGCTCAGTTTGGGTTCTGCCAGGACCACTCGGCTCCAGACCTCATTACAGCCTTGGTCCACACATGGACAAAAGAGCTGAATTCCAGAGGTGAGGTGAGAGTGACTGCCCTTGACATCAAGGCAGCATTTGACTGAATGTGGCACCAAGGAGCCCTAGTAAAATTGAAGTCAATGGGAATCAGGGGGAAAACTCTCCAGTGGCTGGGGTCATACCTAGCACAAAGGAAGATGGTAGTGGTTGTTGGAGGCCAATCATCTCAGCCCCAGGGCATTGCTGCAGGAGTAGCTCAGAGCAGTGTCCTAGGCCCAACCATCTTCAGCTGCTTCATCAATGACCTTCCCTCCATCATAAGGTCAGAAATGGGGATGTTCGCTGATGATTGCACAGTGTTCAGTTCCATTCGCAACCCCTCAAATAATGAAGCAGTCCAAGCCTGCATGCAGCTAGACCTGGACAACATCCAGGTTTGGGCTCATAAGTGGCAAGTAACATTCGCGCCAGACAAGTGCCAGGCAATGACCATCTCGAACAAGAGAGAGTCTAACCACCTCCCCTTGACATTCAAGGCATTACCATTGCTGAATCCCCCACCATTAACATCCTGGTGGTCACCATTGACCAGAAATTTAACTGGACCAGCCATATAAATACTGTGGCTACAAGAGCAGGTCAGAGGCTGGGTATTCTGCGGCGAGTCACTCACCTCCTGACTCCCCAAAGCCTTTCCACCATCTACAAGGCACAAGTCAGGAGTGTGATGGAATACTCTCCACTTGCCTGGATGAGTGCAGCTCCAACAACATTCAAGAAGCTCGACACCATCCAGGACAAAGCAGCCCGCTTGATTGGCACCCCATCCACCACCCTAAACATTCATTCCCTTCACCACTGGCCCACAGTGGCTGCAGTGTGTACCATCCACAGGATGCACTGCAGCGACTCGCTAAGGCTTCTTCGACAGCACCTCCCAAACCCACGACCTCTACCACCTGGAAGGACAAGAGCAGCAGGTACATGGGAACAACACCACCTGCACGTTCCCCTCCAAGTCACACTCCATCCCGACTTGGAAATATATTGCCGTTCCTTCATCGTCGCTGGGTCAAAATCCTGGAACTCCCTTCCTAACAGCACTTTGGGAGAACCTTCACCACACGGACTGCAGCGGTTCAAGAAGGCGGCTCACCACCACCTTCTCAAGGGCAATTGGGGATGGGTAATAAATGCCGACCTCGCCAGCGACGCCCATATCCCACGAACGAATAAAAAAAACTTCAACCAGTCACGCTATTTTGGTTCCACTGCTGCTACATTTTGAAGTGCAATTCTTTCATAAATTACAATTTCTAAATTGTTGTTTTGCAATTACCATATGTAACTCAGTGGTGCTACTTGAGGGGTGTTCCTTATACTCTGAAGCTACATTCAGTATATGTGCTTGCACCTTAAACATACACAGAAATTATCAGTGCATTCAGGCCTACAATTTCATTCTGGCGAATTCCTGATCTCGATTATACAGTCAGGAAGCCCCTGTACTTTCACAAAAGGGAAGAAGATGAGACAGAGAGAATCACTCAAGCTATTTTTAAAGCCTTTTCATGGTCAGTTACAGACCGGAATAGACCTGTAAAGGGAATCATTTTAATACAGTGAAGAAATTAAAATTAACCCCCCCAACCCTGCACTGTTCATGTATGGTATGCAAGATGGGGGTGAGAAAGGAGTTCACTGCCTGGCCTCTTTCAGATCATGTGCAAGGGCTAGCAGTGCTTATCAGGGTGTCTTGGCTGCAAAAGACTCACTGGAGTGTATTATGGTACTGAAAATAATGTTTGAATCTTGGGATTGCATTCTAGAACCAGCAAGTATACAAATGATTTGGACATAAGCACAAGAGGAATGATATCAAAATTTGCTGATGTTACTAAATTAGGGGCATGACAAACAATGAGGAAAAATCCAGAAGATTGCGGGAGAGCATAGATAGGTTAGCAGAGTGGGCAGATAGGTGGCAGATGCAGTTCCATGCAGAGAAATGTGAAGTAGTATGTTTTGTCGAGAAAATATACCCTAAATGGCAAGGTTCTTGTCAGAATGGAGGAACAGAGAGATCTAGGGCTGCAGATAAATAAATATTTATAAATGAAATATAGCAATAAATTTTTTTTTAAAAGGCAAATGGGATTCTGGATTTTATACATAGGGTCATTGAATATAAAAGTAAGAAGGTGATGTTGTTAGTCCACAGCTGGAGTATTGCAGGTAGTTCTGGACACCGACTAACATATTCAAGTAAGCTCCCTATTTTATCAGGGAGGAACGCCATTAAAACCACAACTTTTAAAGTATAATTTATGGATTTTAGTGTATGGTATGAATGAGTTCACTTTGCCCTGTACATTTGCAGACTTTAATCTATTAAGTCTTTCAAACAATCTCTTAGTTATTCTAACTTTGATTGTCTGTCTCTTTAAGCACCATTCACTATATAAAGATTTTATCTAACCTGCCATTTGTTACTTTTCTAGCTACCAAATAGATGTGGAAGTAAAAACGGATGTAGAAAAAACTTTAGGTACAGTGATGCCTTGTAATGCTGGCTGTTATGGCAGTTTTAGTGCTACAAGGTTCTTTGTCCTATGGCCTGGCTAAACAAACTTACTTTTGTCTTCTTCCTGATGCCGTTAATTCCACTCCCATTGAATGCAACACATTTTCACACGACAAATTAGTTCACAGTGCTTCCAAGTAGCAGAGATAACAACATTGAAAATGTTAAAATACTGAGATTTGTAATCCAGGAATGACAGCTTGTTGTTTTAGTGTAGGAGCACTTAATGTCTTTGTATGACATTCCTTTGATCATAATTTTAACAGATGTAAAGCTGTTAATTAAATGGGTTAACACTAGTTAAAATAGTGGATAGACGAATTTTATATGAATGTGTTCAGTTTTGTATCCAACATTGCAAATAGTAAAAATAGTCTAATTTAGGCCCTGAAATTCCACAGGGGTTCCACCTGTCTCCCACTTGAAGTCCAGTGAGAGACCAGTGGACCCCACAAGGAGATAGCGTTAACTGCCATCTACGTTGTTTCCCTGGGTTCCACTGGTCTGCTGCAAGAGCTACAGCAGGAGACGAGTCGAACTCCTGTGGAATTATCGCTATAAAAGCAAGGACCGAGGGAGCCAGAGTCAGAGAAACCCATGGGAGACAGCACTATTCCTGATTAGAGGGTTGAGATGAGAGGCATTTGCATGTTTGGTTACTTCAATTATATTTATTTTAATTAATAAAAATGTAATAGAGTTGATTAACTAGCTTTGTTGGTTTTGCTTGACTTTAAATTTGTTAAGACTTTAGCCACTGAGTAGGATTCAGGGTAGTAGGCTGTAGAGGCTTAGTATGGAACACTGAAATTTATATTGATTACTTAAAATGTCAACAGGAATACTGATTCTGAGCACTGGTTGTGCAAGTTTATAGGTAAATTAAATAGTTTAATAAAAACAGTTGCACAATGAAAATAGTTGCTTGTTCCTCTTTTAAATAGAAATTGAATAATGATTTCAGTCCAGGTGCTGATAATATGGTCCTGGTGTCATGGCAGCTGTAGTGTTGCTCTTTGATAGCTGCATGTAGTTGTAGAGCTATGAGCTGACCATATGCTTTAATACAAGGTCAGTTCCTTTGCATAATATTTCACAGCCCCTAGTGCACAGTATATGAAACAAAGGGATATGTTATCTGGAACTTATCACCTTAAAGCTGTAATGTTACCAAGGGCTATAAATGGCTGCAGCAAGACCAGGATACAACTTTGAAGATCCTTCTGTAGGAGGTGCAGGCAAGAAAAGTGTTCTTTTCTGGAGTGCAAGGACATTCCCTCCTGAAGAGTAGTAAGAGAACAGCCTGGATGGGATTAGCAGAAAGAGTGAATATTGTCTTACTTGTGGACCAGATCCTGGGAACAGGGGCAGAAGAAATTTGCTGGTCTCCAATAGGTTGCTAAGGTAAGTGTTTAGCTTAATATTACAACGTTGGCTTAACCACATTTCTCTATGCTTGTTGGAGCATCGCAGAGGGAGAATGCACTGCACTCCCAATAACTGTTCACCTATTTTCCAAATGCACAAGCATATCCATGTTTTAGCACAATACTCTGTATTACTGCCATAATGAGTCAGCCCCATGGCCCATGAACGGTGACAAGAAATGCCAAACATACTGGTAATAGTAGGGGACTTTAACTTTCCCAACATTGACTGGGACAGCCACAGCATTAGGGGCTTGGATGGAGAGAAATTTGTTGAGTGTATTCAGGAGGAATTTCTCATTCAGTATGTGGATGGCCCGACTAGAGAGGGGGCAAAACTTGACCTCCTCTTGGGAAATAAGGAAGGGCAGGTGACAGAAGTGTTAGTGAGGGATCACTTTGGGACCAGTGATCATAATTCCATTAGTTTTAAGATAGCTATGGAGAATGATAGGTCTGGCCCAAAAGTTAAAATTCTAAATTGGGGAAAGGCCAATTTTGATGGTATTAGACAGGAACTTTCAGAAGTTGATTGGGAGAGTCTGTTGGCAGGCAAAGGGACGTCTGGTAAGTGGGAGGCTTTCAAAAGTGTGTTAACCAGGGTTCAGGGTAAGCACATTCCTTATAAAGTGAAGGGCAAGGCTGGTAGAAGTAGGGAACCTTGGATGACTCGGGAGATTGAGGCCCTAGTCAAAAAGAAGAAGGAGGCATATGACATGCATAGGCAGCTGGGATCAAGTGGATCCCTTGAAGAGTATAGAGATTGCCGGAGTAGAGTTAAGAGAGAAATCAGGAGGGCCAAAAGGGGACATGAGATTGCTTTGGCAGATAAGGCAAAGGAGAATCCAAAGAGCTTCTACAAATACATAAAGGGCAAAAGAGTAACTAGGGAGAGAATAGGGCCTCTTAAGGATCAACAAGGTCATCTATGTGCGGAACCACAAGAGATGGGTGAGATCCTGAATGAATATTTCACATCGGTATTTACGGTTGAGAAAGGCATGGATGTTAGGGAACTTGGGGAAATAAATAGTGATATCTTGAGGAGTGTACATATTACAGAGAGGGAGGTGCTGGAAGTCTTAACGCGCATCAAGGTAGATAAATCTCCGGGACCTGATGAAATGTATCCCAGGACGTTATGGGAGGTTAGGGAGGAAATTGCGGGTCCCCTAGCAGAGATATTTGAATCATTGACAGCTACAGGTGAGGTGCCTGAAGATTGGAGGGTAGCAAATGTTGTGCCTTTGTTTAAGAAGGGTGGCAGGGAAAAGCCTGGGAACTACAAACCGGTGAGCCTGACATCTGTAGTGGGTAAGTTGTTAGAGGGTATTCTGAGGGACAGGATCTACAGGCATTTGGAGGGGCAGGGACTAATTAGGAACAGTCAGCATGGTTTTGTGAGAGGAAAATCATGTCTCACGAATTTGATTGAGTTTTTTGAAGGGGTAACCAAGAAGATAGATGAGGGCTGTGCAGTAGACGTGGTCTACATGGACTTCAGCAAAGCCTTTGACAAGGTACCGCATGGTAGGTTGTTACATAAGGTTAAATCTCACGGGATCCAAGGTGAGGTAGCCAATTGGATACAAAATTGGCTTGACAACAGAAGACAGAGGGTGGTTGTAGAGGGTTGTTTTTCAAACTGGATGCCTGTGTCCAGCGGTGTGCCTCAGGGATCGGTGCTGGGTCCGCTGTTATTTGTTATTTATATTAATGATTTGGATGAGAATTTAGGAGGCATGGTTAGTAAGTTTGCAGATGACACCAAGATTGGTGGCATTGTGGACAGTGAAGAAGGTTATCTAGGATTGCAACGGGATCTTGATAAATTGGGCCAGTGGGCCGATGAATGGCAGATGGAGTTTAATTGAGATAAATGTGAGGTGATGCATTTTGGTAGATCAAATCGGGCCAGGACCTACTCCGTTAATGGTAGGGCGTTGGGGAGAGTTATAGAACAAAGAGATCTAGGAGTACAGGTTCATAGCTCCTTGAAAGTGGAGTCACAGGTGGATAGGGTGGTGAAGAAGGCATTCGGCATGCTTGGTTTCATTGGTCAGAACATTGAATGCAGGTGTTAGGATGTCTTGTTGAAGTTGTACAGGGCATTGGTGAGGCCACACTTGGAGTACTGTGTACAGTTCTGGTCACCCTATTATAGAAAGGATATTATTAAACTAGAAAGAGTGCAGAAAAGATTTACTAGGATGCTACCGGGACTTGATGGTTTGACTTATAGGGAGAGGTTAGACAGACTGGGACTTTTTTCCCTGGAGAGTAGGAGGTTAAGGGGTGATCTTATAAAAGTCTATAAAATAATGAGGGGCATAGATAAGGTAGATAGTCAAAATCTTTTCCCAAAGGTAGGGGAGTCTATAACGAGGGGGCATAGATTTAAGGTGAGAGGGGAGAGATACAAAAGGGTCCAGAGGGGCAATTTTTTCACTCAAAGGGTGGTGAGTGTCTGGAACGAGCTGCCAGAGGCAGTAGTAGAGGCGGGTACAATTTTGTCTTTTAAAAAGCATTTGGACAGTTACATGGGTAAGATGGGTATAGAGGGATATGGGCCAAGTGCAGGAAATTGGGACTAGCTTAGTGGTATAAACTGGGCGACATGGACATGTTGGGCCGAAGGGCCTGTTTCCATGTTGTAACTTCTATGATTCTATGAACACAAGATACCCACATGCTGCATTTTCACATACTCACATAAGGTGGCTAATGACCAGTGAGATCTTCTGCCACTGGTTGAAGCAGGTTCTTTTCTTCTCCACCTTTTCCATGACAATGCAGAGCAAGATTTTGAAAAGCACATCAATTTGCAATCATCTGGGCTGGCCTGTTTTACATCTTTCCTCTTACCTTGCTTTCCCTTCTCCAGACCAGCAGATTGACAGAGACAACCAGCAGGATACTGAAACATCTACTTTATGCAGAGCTCAATTACAGTTCCCTCAGCTAATACCCATAGATGACAGATGGGGTGCAGTTTTACGAGTAGTACTGAAGCCAAAGGACACCAGGACATAAACAATGAAAGCACTGGGTCAAAATGCAGCCATTTGATATAAATACCACATGAATGAAGGGGCACCTGTTTTATATGGGTGCTGAGCTCCAGCAATATTTTCAGATCCTGAGAACGCATTAGGGGGAAAGGACCTCACTGACCTTTTTTTAGGCCTTATTGAACATATTGTACACCTGGTGCACAAGCCCTCATGCTACTAGTGCTTTTCTACCGCAATATCCCATGCCACAAACAATGGGTGCACAACAGGCCACAATAATGAGTCACCTGCCAGGTGCACATCACCATTATGGGTTGCAAATATCGCATATCAACCCCAAGTTTCATCCTTTATTAGAAGACAGATTCACTATGTCAAAAAAAGTTGTTACAGAATCCATTATCATTTTTATCAGAACCCACAAGAAATGTTATTAAAAAACTTGCAATTAGATAGAAATAAGACAAAAAGGGACAAACTGCAGGTATCTTGGTAAAAGTTTAGGAAACAAAATACCAATGAAAAGCAAGTCTTCAACGCCGAGTGCAAAAACTGCAGAAATGTAACTAGAGTTGTGTGATACATAATGACATGAAGAGAAGCAAGGAGCAAAGAAGTGTAATACCTGTTTTTGGCTGAAGGATCATCTCTCTGTTGGCCTGATAGATTTTTGCTGTACAGTGTCAGACTGGGTGATTTCACAGTTGGAAGGGAAATCAGGCACTTCAAATTTTTTCCCACGCATGTGCAGGTTTTCAAATAATTGAAACTTTGAGAGATTAGAACAAGCCCGGCTAAGTTGGCATCTCTGATGTCAATCAGTTGTATTGCTGCTTGCCACAAGAGATAAACACATGAAGCAAGAAAGACTTGTTCCGTCTCACCTGTCAGGTGATGAACAGCCAGGTTGTCATGAAATTGGAATAAATAACACTGAAGAAAATGCATGCAAGAAATTTTGTTTTGCTAAGCATGTACAATGCAGTAAGGGGGCACGAATACTTTGCAAGTCACCAATGCATATTATCATGGAGTAGTAGGGTGAGACTTTCCAACCACGATTCTCCACATGAAGAATTCTTACTCTCAACCAGATCACTGTGGGGAAGCACTAACTGGAGGCCAGCACCTTCCCAGACAGAATTCCTAAGAGGGGATATAGTACACCATTGTGGGAAGTCTAGAAGCAGGATACATGTCCACCTTCAGCCAAGGTTAGAAAGTGATGTGGAGAGACCCACACTGGGAAAAAGAGGAGAAAATCTGATCCTAACAATTCATTTCACATTGGCACCCAAGAATGATTAATGAAACATCAAGTAAGAAATACTAGCACACATCATGAACATTATGCACTTGAGAAGCACTGCACATCAATTCTAAGCTTAAGCCTTATGAAAAGTTTGTGGCTCATTTAAATACTGAGACAAGAGTTAATGAAAGAGAACTGCACAAATCAATCATAACTTCAGAGGCTGAATTGATTTTTTAAAAATATAATATACATGTATAAGAATTTAAATATATAGAGATGAATATCATTGATTAGCAAGAGAGACTTTATTAGAGTAGATTTTAAGAGAAATTGATTTCTATGGACAAAAAAGAAAATCATAGGCTGTGTGGCCACAATGTTTCGATCTGAGCGATGCTCGTCACCATGGGCAAGGACTCAAAAAATGTAACCTGTGTAAAACCCCCTCTGTGTTGGGGTTTTTGTCTTTTATTGGGCGAATTCCCAATTTCAGCAGCTGGGCCACCTTTCAAAGATGTCAATCAAAAGCTAGGCATACCTCTACAGAAAGGTTTTTTTAAAAAAAGGGAGAGCTCCAAAAATAAGATCACAGAGCATCTGATTTCAGAGCAGCATTGACAAGAGTTGGATACACAATCCTCTGAGCACCTAGTCTTCACTTAGTGCCTCACCATACTAGAGCAGTCAAAATTGTCAAGTTAGCAGCATGCTTAATGAATCCGTATCCCCACTATCATGACACTATGCACCCGTGCACTAGAACACAAAGTTGTACATGACATGAGGCACCAGGGAATGAGAAAAAAAAAACTATAAAAGTGTATAATGTGAGGATGGTGTTCAATCTGTAATACCCTCCAGCAGTGAGGTTTTTTTTTAAATGTAATGTCAACAAGAGTTTGACATCTATTTTCTCCCCTGGCTACGTTGAGGATAATCTGCTGTTTACTGAATTTCTCTATATTTTTGTACAATGGGTTTAGTCGTGCACTGTTTTGCTATGATGAAATTAAGTACAAAAAATAAGATTTTTGAATGAACTCTGGCTGAGATGTACAATAGGAGCCCAAGGAAAACTCAATCATAATTTTCCATCCCTACTGCATGGAGGCACCTAGTGCCTCACCATACCAGAGCAGTCAAAATTGTCAAGTTAGCATCATGCGTAATGAATCCGTATCCCCACTATTATGACACGATGCAACCGTGCACTAGAACACTGAGAAAACTAGGCCTCCTGCAGGGAGACGCTTTTTAAAGGATGTGGTCTTTTATACTAAAGCAGATGTTCTATATGGTGGGCAGCTTATTTGCATCCACTGGAATAGACAGTTTCCAGCTGTCAGCAATAAATGTATATTGAAGCCTCTCTGACAGAAACGGTGCAGGTCTCAGATATGGCACAAAACTGCTGTATCATATTTAATGGGGATGAACATGAGACAATGTACATTGAACAGAAAATGTGGGCACATAATGTAGGATATATCTGATTTCTAGTGATTCTTGAACCTGGACAATAGTCAAAGAAAGTCACACTCACTGTAGTCTTGTTAATCAAAAGTTATTATTTAATGATGTTATAATTCATATAAGCATGAAGCAAATCAGCAATGCATACAACCTTATTCTACCCATTCTGCACTTCGCAACGTGATCATTTAATGATTTAAACTATTCACACAAGCATCAGGCAAAACAAGCAATACATACAACCTTAACAACAAAGGGTTTTTGCATCAGGGCAGTTAGAGTGATCAGCTCTTCTTAACTTTTGTTGTTGTTGATGATGATGATGATGATGATGATGATGATCGTCGTCTTCCTTTCTTTCAAGCTCCTTCGACTGCAATGTCTGTTTTAATCGCAGTGTCTTGTTTTTATGGTGTTTTTGACCAATCAGTAGGATTGGGGAAGTGTCATTTTTGTCCAATCATTTCCTTGTTGCTAGACTAAGTTCATTACCATACCTTAATGATGGACAGTTAAAATCAATTAAAGCCAGATGCAATTATCTCAGACTATTGGAGTGCATAGGCTCCTTTTTTATCTGTGTGCAAACTCTCTCAGGCAGAGATCAGAATGTGTGGGCCCCTTCTTAACTATACACAGACTCTTCTTATAGTCTTGGTGTCTCCAATTCTAGCTGCTTCAAGGATTTCTTAATTACTTACCAGTTATTTTCACAAGCTGTAGGCCTGTTAGAAACTTCTGAAAACTCTTACAATTTCTGCAGTTTTCAAATGTAATGTTTAAAAGGGGCACAGTTAACCCCTTCCTTTAAATGTAATGCTGTTCAAGGGATATTTTAACCCCACATTAATAAATAGGTACTATTTTGAAATAATAATAAAATCCTTCCCTTAGAATGAGGCTACCATTAACATTTTCTTTAAAACAAGTTTCTCCTCTCTTACAGCCTGGTAGCAAAAGTGAAAAGGATTTGAGTGTGAATATTGACCTCTCACTGAATGTATGCAGTCAACTTGAACCCGTTATCAACAAGGCTGATCAAGTACTGGGATGCACTTCAAGAGTGTCTGATTGTAAGTTGAAATAATTACCCAGTTATTCTCATTGGTAAGAACACATATGCAATAGTGCAAATTTTCCAATTATTTATGCCACTAGCAGGTGGAGGGGAGAGGCGTTGTGATTACAAATCATATTCGTCACCTCTGTACCCACTTTGCAAAGTACAACAACTTTCTGGGCAGGAAGCACTTCAGGACAGGAAGCTGTCACAGCCAACAGGCAAGAGCTTAATTTAGATATTTATAGAATGGTTTAAAAGCATTTAAATGTGTGCACACACAAACTTCTGGCATTCATGCCACCCATATAAAATGGGTGTTCAGGGTTGCTAAGTTGTGCCTACTGACAAGAAGTCAGCATTTTTAAAGAGCAGCTGCCTTTTTTCAAATTAATTTTGGGAGGCTGCAGAGGAATATTATTTTTTGACTATTCATTTTGGCTCTACTTTATTTTCAGACTGTCTGTGCTACAAGTTCTGGCACTGCCATTATCAATTGGTGTAATTTAGATTAGCACCATAGATATTCCTATGGGAATACCTTTATCTTTATGCTATTTGTAGGAAGAGGAGAATCAGCGCAGGAGGGATGGAAAATGAGTTTGCCCCAGAAGCAAACAGTTTGCACCCATTATTATCTTCAAAAACAAATATACAGGCATGTATACTTACCTAGATTTGACCAAGGAACTCTGTCTTCATAGGCTGCGATTTACGAGAGAGGTTGTGCCACGTGCTGCAACCAGACTTCCAGCCAAACTCCATCAATACCAATGCCCAAACATCTTCAGCTGCTTCATCAATGGCCTTCCCTCCATCATAAGTCAGAAGTGGGGATGTTCGCTGATGATTGCACAATGTACAGTTCCATTCCCAACCCCTCAGATAATGAAGCAGTCTCTGCCCGAATGCAGCAAGACCTGGACAACATTCAGGCTTGGGCTGATAAGTGGCAAGTAACATTCGTGCCAGACAAGTGCCAGGCAATGACCATCTCCAACAAGAGAGAGTTTAACCACCTCCCCTTGACATTCAACAGCATTACCATCGCCGAATCCCCCACCAACATCCTGGGGGTCACCACTGACCAGAAACTTAATTGGACCAGCCATATAAATACTGTGGCTACAAGAGCAGGTCAGAGGCTGGGTATTCTGTGGTGAGTGACTCACCTCCTGACTCCCCAAAGCCTTTCCACCATCTACAAGGCACAAGTCAGGAGTGTGATGGAATATTTTCCACTTGCTTGGATGAGTGCAGGTCCAACAACACTCAAGAAGCTCGACACCATCCAGGACAAAGCAGCCTGCTTGATTGGCAGTCCATCTACCACCTTAAACATTCACTCCCTCCACCAACGGCGCACTGTGGCTGCAGTGTGTACCATCTACAAGATGCACTGCAGCAACTCGCCAAGGCTTCTTCAACAGCACCACCCAAACCTGCAACCTCTACCACCTAGAAGGACAAGGGCAGCAGGCGCATGGGAACACCACCACCTGCACATTCCCCTCCAAGTCACATACTATCCTGACTTGGAAATGTATCACCGTTCCTTCATCGTCGCTGAGTCAAAATCCTAGAACTCCCTACCTAACAGCACTGTGGGAGAACCTTCACCACACGGACTGCAATGGTTCAAGAAGGTGGCTCACCACCACCTTCTCAAGGGCAATTAGGGATGGGCAATAAATGCTGGCCTTGCTAGCGACGCCCACATCCCATGAATAAATTTAAAAAATGTCTGTCAAGGTCACCATAGAACTTAATTTTTATACTTTAGGCTTATTTCAGGGTGCCACAGGTGACGTCAGCAACATTGTTGGATACATTCTAAATTGGAACACCAGCATCTGTTAGTATCAAAAGCTTAAGATATATGAAAATTAACAGGAACATGTGGCCCACAAGACTCCATGATATGCACTTATGCAACTCATGAAGAAAAAAGCTTGGAATTTGTGCTCTTAACACTCAACTTGTGCTCCTAGGTGCTCACCTTGTAGCAGGAGTCAGTGAAGTGGCTGGCTGCTATGTGTCAGTGGGAGCAAGGAGTCCTCTACTTCCTTGAATTGGGCCAATATGACTAGCTACCAGCTCTGCCATATCCACAGCTTCGAGGGCTGCCTGGTCCTGCATGCTTTCTGTCATATATTCAGTCCATTTGAGTGTCCTGAGAAATACCTTCATCTATGTCAACTGCAGCCATGCCACTGCTACTAGATGCTGCCTGACCATGCCTACCAATAAGATCAGTGAAGTCCCAAATAAAGATTCTCCCTATCCAATCTCCAAGCAAGCCCCACCATAAAATGCAGGGAGGCTTTTTGGGGGCAGAATCTGCCCACCCCAAGGATGTGCCCCTTGCCCCAGCCCATATCACCAGTGATAGGGAGATTTGAATACTGCTGGTGGCTGTTCACACTATTAACGGTGCCTGCATCAGGTGGTGAGGGAGGAGAGAATCCATGGAGGTGCCTGGCCACAGTGTAAGTGGAACCAAACCTGCATTGCTGGCCCAAGATGATAAAAGTTACCACTTTTAAAAAGCATTTGGACAGTTACATGGGTAAGATGGGTATAGAGGGATATGGGCCAAGTGCAGGCAATTGGGACTAGCTTAGTGGTATAAACTGGGCGACATGGACATGTTGGGCCGAAGGGCCTGTTTCCATGTTGTAACTTCTATGATTCTATGATTTTCCTTTAGGCTGGTTTCCCAAAAGCAATTGCTCAACCCGTGTGTTTATATTTTAAATGTCCCTCCCCCACTTGAGGTCCTTACCAACGCTGGCTGCAAACCAGAAATGCACAGACTCCTCTTGCATATGGTTGTGCCAGGCTGCAACAGCTGGGAAAAACATAAGATGCATTTGATCATTTGCAAGGCATCATAATGCCCTGCTCATTTGTGAATGGTCATATTATACACCCAACTTCCACCAGGATGTCTGATGGGTAGGAAAAGAGGCTTGGATTCGGTATAACTGGGTGCCATCCTAAATTTCTCCACTGCCAGCCCAGATGATCGTTTTCTGCAGAATTTCAGAGCTCTTGTTCCATGCTGGAGCCCAGGCACCTACACCGAATAAATATACGGCCTACTTTGGCTGATCTAGTAAGGTCCATACTTGCTGCCAAATTCTTGGTGCTCGACAGTAGGATGAAGTGTCACCTCCTCCTAAGTGCTATGTGCTGCTTGTCTGTGCTGATGGTGCACTAAGATGTGAAACAGTGCCACCCCCAGAGTACCAAGATTTTTTTTTTAAAGATGTGACTGAAGAAACATTTACATTTAAGGTGATTGATAAAAGAACCAGAGGCGACATGAGGAAACATTTTTTTAGGCGGCAAGTTGATATGATCTGGAATGCACTGCCTGAAAGGGTGGTGGAAGCAGATTCAATCATGGCTTTCAAAAAGAAAATGGATAAATACTTGAAGGAAAAAAAATTGCAGGGCTATAGGGAAAGAGCAGGGGAATGGGACTAATTGGATTGCTCTTACAAAGAGCTGGCACAGGCATGATGGGCCAAATGGCCTCCTCTGTGCTGTGCCATACTATGATACATGTGTAAGTTGCTGGTGCAATGTGTACCCTGCTGCATGCACCCATGCATCGTAATCCTTCAAAGTACTACAAGATAGTGTGAGGAACATGCAAAGGACCAGTTCATGACTGTCCTCCCTTGTTAAGCCCAGAACTTCACAGGTCCTGATTTAAAAGGAGGATCCTTTCTGAGCACAGAAGTTTGTTGCAGTCATTGAAGGCTCTGCCAGCCAACCTGCTGCAGCATGTGTCTAGTGTGGATGAGTCCACGATCCACATCTGTACAGTACCAATAGATGGATTTTCAAAATTGCAGACCACCGTAGATCATGAGGCAATTCCATGAACATCTGTGGCAGAGCCCCCCCAGGGAGATGTCCTAATGTTAGTTGTTGTATCTGTTGGCTGTGGGGATGGTGCACTTGGGTGCCAAACCCCCATCCCCCACCCCGAATTTTAATTACACAATCTGAAAATATTGGTGCTCTGGCCCTGCACAAGTCTCCCTGCTATTATTTTCCAGCAGAAATTTTAGGCTTTTAAAAAGTCAGGAAAAAGCACACCTGCCCTTTAAAGTACTGCAGCAGGATTTAAAGTCTGTATTTCCTAACTTAAATAGTGAGCCCTAATTGGCAGTTTTTTCAGTGGAAGCCCATTTACAGTATTATAGCAAGACTGACCCCAGAAAATGACAGGAAAATGCAAATCCCATACACCTCCTGGTACAAGCACAGGCCCAGAAATTGTTTGCAGTTTGGGCATCCTATCTTCAAAGCCACATTGGATTGAGTTCAGAGAAAAGTGATTTGGATCATTTCAGAACAATGAACTGTAAGTTATGAAAAAAGAGTCAAAGAACTGAACTTGCTTTCACAGGAGAAAGGATAATTCGGAAGCAATAGGAGGCAATTGTTGAGAACAATGAGAAGTTTGGGTAAAATGGATGGAAACAGGTCAGTTTTACGTGGACAGAGTACAGAAGTATACAAAATGAGCAAAGTTCAAGTGAGACTCAAGATATGCTGCACCAAATAACTCCTTCAGAAAGGGAGCTGATAAATATCTGCTTAAGAAATGTTTTGAAGGTTATAAGGATAGGAATCGACACAGATGATTAAATACTCCAAGGACCATGATGAATCATGTAATCTTAGACCTTGGACGATTCTGCTGTGGAAAACAATTGCTCACTGCACTTTCAGTGAGTCAGGCAGAAATTTCACAGTTTACTTTCTTGAAAGGTTTAACTGGTTGATCACCTCCCTGAATAGATTGAGTAGGGTCCACTATAGGGAAAATTGTAAACAGTCTGTGAAGAGACTAGACATGATGGGCTGAAAGCCTATGTCTTGTTTTATATTCTATGATATACATGCCACTTTCAACTGTTGTTGCTGGAACTGCTTCGAATAGCAAAAATCAAGGTGACGAGATATATTTACAGATTTGTTTCCCTTATGAGTCATTTTACCCTGATTTTCACAGATACTATACTGATAATCAGATGACAATCTAATTTCAGAAACCTTAGGGAAGAAGAAAGAAGCTTCTTTGGTGGGATCCTATAAATAAACCCAACTGCACCGACACCAGCACGGAGCTGTACAACATCTCGCAGACCATGAAAAACGAGACACATTTAATAATCCCAGACGCAGCCCATTATGTCATCATCATCATGTACGCCTCAGCTACCTTTCTGTCATTGAGTGGGAACATGCTGGTCATTTGGGTGCTGACCATGGGCTGCAGAACCAGAACGGATATCACAGTGTTTCTCATCAACCTCGCTGTGGCTGACCTGACAATGGCCATTTTCTGTATACCCCTTACATTTACAGAGGCTCTCCTTCAAAGGTGGCTTTTTGGGGAATTTCTCTGCCCTCTGGTGCGCTTTGCACAAGTAAGTGTTGTGTCAAAAAATATTAAACACTACTTTCAAGAACTCCTTTGATACTTGTTTAAAGCAGCATGGTCTTCATGAAAGTATCCTAAACAATATTTTGTTTAGGGAAGTGGGAGAGCCAAAAGACCTGGATGTCATTTTTGTCATGATGTCATCAGATACAAGTGGCACACTGATTGATTTTGACATTCATTGTATCATTGTATTGTTTTTTAAAAAACAAAACAAGGTTTGCCAAAAGTGATCATCACTGTTAAACCAATGGTGCACAGTGGAGCTTACTGACAGTAGCAAATAACCATGATCTCTGCCAGAGCTGTTTTCATGCCCTGCTATGAAGGGCTGATTTGAAAATGTTACAATAATTCCTTATTCAACTTGAATTTTTAAACTAATAAAGCTAACATCCAAGACAATTAAACAAATTGAGCCCAACAAAATTCTCTAATTTCAAGAATCCATATGATTGGAGTCTCTGTCCTCCTCCTCCTAGCCCCAAAATAGCAAAGTAAAAAGAAAGAAATAGATATATCCCCACACACATACATATGTATTTAAAATATATATATATTTTTAAATTGAGCATTCTTTTGTGGTTTTTATCCTTCCAGTTCTATGTATCTATCATGCCAGCTCCAATTAACACAATGTACCACATCAGCAAATGATGTACAGGTCATATAACACCCTTACTTAATCAGGTAGTATCCAAAAAGCACACTGAAAAAATTGCCAACAAGCCTTTTATACAAAAGTTCCCGAATGGTTCAATGGATAAGTCCACCATGTGGTGTAGTACTGAACCATACAGACCAAAAAGGCAGGATCCCTGGGTTATCAGGACTCACACAGAGCACTGTTGGGGCGCTGCAAATAATCTCAGCATCCCCAGGGATGGAGAGAAAATCTTCCATGGTTTCAGTTGGGATGTAACCCTCCACAATGTCAAACATATCCACAAGTGCAACAATCACTGTCTATACTTGTACATGAAGAATGGTCACTTGGATGAATTGCTGGAAGGCTGTCATTGTCCATGGAACCGTACCCAAGTCTCACTGAAGGATAGAGATTCAGGCACACGGGGTACAGGGTACCATCCCTGCACCTGACCAGGCGAGGCCTGAGGTGCCCCTGATATTGGGCCTCGGGCCTCATCTCAATGGATCAGGTGTGGCACGAACAGCCAACCAGCGCAGGGTCAATGAAGGTCGGGTCACTGCTAGCGTTGCAGCAGCCCTCAGGTAAGCGAAAGCCAGGGAGAAACGGAGGACGAGGAGGGAGATCAGAAGCCGAGTCGAGGGATCGGAGAGCGGCGGCCAGCGTTCTTTAAATGTTTCCGAAATGTGCTGACATTCAGCAAAGTAGGTAGCAGGTGGCCCCAAGAGAAAGAATAAAATTTGAGACAAAAAAGTCATGGTTAGTATATTTTTGTTTAAACATCAAGAGAGCTGGCTTAATTAAAGTTAAAGCCCTTTACATTAATGACCGTAATCCAACTACTTCACTGTTAGTAACTTCTCCCAGTGAACACATTGATTAATGGTTGTTTCCCAGTGATAATTAATCCTGTTTCGAGACTCTGCAATGTTCAGTAACTCCTTCCAACCAGTACCCTGTATTAATGACCACATTTAATTCTGATATACCATTGGGCTCCATCATTTGCTATTAACCAGTTCCTCAGATTACGTTTAAATAATTTGAAAATGAATAGAAATAATCAAGTCACTTCTACCTAAAATTATTAAACTTAAGGGGCCATCCACAATGCTGAACTTTATGAATAGATGTAAAAAAAAATTATGGCACATATAAAGAGCACTCCATATTTTTATCCATCTCCCCACAAAACATAAAAATTATATTTTTCCTTGTATAATTTGCACTCCCTCCATTTCTTAGCTCTTCTATTATCTCTATTATTGTGATTTAAATTTTCTCTCTCTGTGAACAGGACATTGGAGCATTGATCAGATTCCAGCAAAAGTTGCATTGCCCAAAAGTACCAGATATGCTAATTCCCATTGCCACACAAATCCTACTCAGCATGAGAGCAGAATGATACTTATCCCAACAGGGAATTGATTAAAATGGGAGTTGCAGCTGCAAAAACAATATGGGGTAACATTAAGCCCAGTGTGACTTTTACTTCAAGGGCATACATCTGTCTCAGTTGAAAATCTTGAAGTATTTTATATGCAAAGATATAAAACTAGAAACCTAAGCCCACTGATTGATGGTTAAAAGGTGGGGAATATCTTATTTGCAAGTCCTTGTAATGCATAGTAGTGAAGCTCACTCCGAGGAGCACACTCACCTGCTCATAGTACCGTCCTACTCTCCAGTCGATTCAGAATTCTTAAGGGCTGTATGCCCTTCTTCAGCTCAACATCTCCCATCCCCATAGCATAAGGGACAGTCAGTATGTATTAAAATCAAACGTCTTGCATTCTAGTGATCTGTAGTGACCGAAGGGCATCTTATATATGCATTATAGATGTTTTTAAGTTTTTTGGCTGGAAATCAAGGGATTGTCTTATATGTGGCCTGTCTTTTACACAGCATATACGGTATGATTCATCGAAGTGGTATTAGGTTTAGTTCACCTCAGAGTTAGTGATTGGCAGACTTGTCTAGCTAATAAAAGCTTCTCTCTCTTATGAGCTGAGGATAATGGGTGTTAATTTAAAAAGATCCTCAGTTGATTGCATTCACCTCCAAGAAAGGAATCACTCTGCAGAGAATGAAAGTGAAAATAATGAAACATCCTTCTATAAAGACAGCAGTTAAAAATAGGTTTGCCACTTGTCCCATTTTGGACCAGACAGTCCAGTTTTTGAGTGGGCTGTCCAGAAAATTAGAATGTACGGATTCAACACTAGTAGTACAGTTTTCAAAATATTTTCCCCCACTTCCTTCTGTATCTCTTGATGTGACTGCATTAGTTATTGGGGTTTTTAACATATTTGACAAATTCTCATCAGCAGCTAAGCAAATCTCATCAGCTTTGATCCCACACATTACCCAGTTTTGGACTTTGCAACAAAGTTAAGAGAATGCAAGACCTACACAAGTTCTGGCAGTTGCCCTTGTCCACAGTCTACATATAATCCACCAATCATCTCTGACCTTCTTACCATGTTGAAGGAATTCTCACAGAATCCAAGGGAATACAGCATTGGATAACCAGCCGGCTCTTCTGTTCTACAATTCATAAAGTACCTCAGAATACAGGCAACTATTTGATTCACCTCAGAAAGATGATCACAGAAGCTCTAATCCTTCATTGACATTGATTATTCCCCTTTGCAAGTGAAAATTCTTCAACTCAGCTGCGCCATGAGCTTTTAAACCCATTAGCCGATCATGTAGCAAAGCTGAATGAGTTTGGGTAACCATTGTGCTTATAAATGATGAATGGAATTACTAACTGGTTAGAGCAATTAGTAGAGATTTATACTGCAGAGCATTAGATAGAAACAAACAAATAAAACTGCTAACCAGATACAAGCCTCATAATTCCATTTGTGGTCATTTTTTATCATTTTTATTCCTCAGACGGATGATTGCAAGTTCTTGTGGTGCATAGCACTACCTGCATAAATGATAGTTTGCAGAATAATCGGTTGAGAGTAATCATGAGGCAGCTATCTTATTGAAGCATTTAGGTGATATTATAAAGCAGGATAGCATAGCTTCAGGCTGCCTTGATGTCACTTCAATGTATCTGTTATTTTAGGTAATATAGTCTAGAAATTACTTTCATCATAAACCTTTAAATGTACAATGTGATCATCAATGTAAGGAGTCTGTTGTAGCACACTATCCCTGCCTTGTTCCCACTTGGTCTGAAAAAAAAATCCTTTCTGGGCTATTTAGCGGCCAGAATGACAACACAAGTTCAGTCAATAGCGCTCTGTACTCTGAGAAGCCAACAGTATTGCGAAGTTAAGTTGCCCTCTCATGTTGCTGATGTTCATCAGTGGTGAAAGTGATGAAATCGTTGGCCCTGCTGCAATTGTGACATCCTTGATTCATCTGTGGACAGCAAACCTCAGATATCCTGAGTGCTACCCTAGAAGGAGCCTGGCACATAGAAACTGAGGACCACATTGACTCTGATGATCGCTGGCAGTGCTGCATGACTGTTGCATGTTGGGCATAAGCACAAATTGCAGCAGGCGCTGATTTATAGCCCAGTAGGAAATGGGCACACAGCCTGCTCTCCTAATTCTGCAATCCTTCTGCAACCTTTGGGCAACTGCTCCCCAGCACACAGCACCACAGAATCTACCCTGAAGATTCTAGCTATCTCACTGCAGCCTCTCCAGTAATGTCGGTTCCAGTTATGTAAGATAAAAACAATGGCCCAGAAATTGCACTGAGCGGAGAACGAACATCGCCTGTTGCTCGTAAGTAACTAACTCACCCACAAACTTTTTGCTGGTTTCTGGGCACCAACTTGCTTCACTGGAGACCTACAAGAAGTGCAGGGGTCTTTCCGAGGCTTCCCTGAGCTGTGAGAGTGGAGAAACGATATCTCTCTCCCCTCAACCAATCAGCTAGAAGCATCAATGACAAGCCTCGCAATCAGGACCAAGAAGTGAAAGCCCCCTTCACAAGCCATGCACGCTAAGAACCAGGAAGTGTCAGATAGATTAGTAAATTCACTACAAAATCAGTTAGAGAAGCAAAATAAAGAGAGGGTATGACTGCACGTGTGCGCTTACTGGAACTTGCTCTCCCATTTGCCCTGAAATAACGATGACCTCTGTTAGCCTCGCCATTATTTCAAGAGCAATTTCCAGGCCATTGTACCAGCTGCATTATGACACTGTTTCCTCCTAAGTTCCCGCTGCCGGTTTAATTGCCCTGACACACAAACTGTGCACATTAGTGCTCTCACTTCACATTCTTCATTGAGTAGCATTTCTTCATTTTGGAAATAGGCTGTAAACAAGCACTATACTGCACTCCTGACATTATTGGCCGCTGTGACACAATTGTTGCAGTGTAAAGTTTTATGGCAAAAGCAATTTTTATCATATAGCTTGCATCTTATAGGGTGTCACAGCTCAAAGTGAATATAGGGCAAAAATCAATAGTTGGCTCAAACAACCACTGTCTGTTAATTTAACGCCTTGGTTTGCTCAAATATCCCATTGACTAAATGCGAAGCAATCAAAATCCACTCCTAGTCACTAGACAGGTAGAAAAATCTATAAATCAGCAATCAGCAAGTATTAGAAAAAACACCCAATCAAATTGTTCTTTTTTTTCAACCCAGCAATCTGGAACCAGCAACTACCATAAAATGAATCAATCAAACTGCTTTCAGCCACCATTTTCCTTCCTTGCTCAAATCAATATATACAGCTAAAATAATATAGTACACTGAGCATCATTGGTGTGTAACTTGCTGTGTGTGTTAAATGATAATGAGTCGTGTGTTATCAAGCAATTATGCTCCAGCATATTTTATAATACTGTACATTGTATGTCAATGGCCTACATTGTTCCTGTATATATCATATAAAAGCAGTGCTGTGCATATTATAGGGAAAATTTTGCAAGGAGAGGTTCCCAACACAGAGTCTCACATGACAAGAGCACAAACTGGGCATCTGGATCAGTGTACCCAATTCATGACGCTCCCAATTTTCTAGCCACTAATTTTAATGACCAGAAAGTTTGGAACACCATCAATATGGTGTGCTGACTTCCACACTTGATTCTACAATCTGCACTCCTGTTGAGTGAAGCTCCAGAAGTGGAGCTTTGTAAGATTTTTCTTTAAACATTGTAATCTGCTATTTCTTTATTGGAATTAATTGCAAACTCTTTTTAGCTGCAACTTTAATTCAATAGTTTTTAACTTATCCATTTCTTCACTAGATTCTCTCTGTGTCTGTCAGTATATACACCCTTATGACCATTGGAGTTGACCGTTATTATGCTGTTTGCCATCCCCTGAAGTCTCGAATGGGTCGGTCCCGAAGTAAGATATTAATTGCTGTGATTTGGATGGTGTCGTTCAGCATCGCATCTGTGCAATTACTTGTATCTAGGGTGAGTGTGAATGTAGTGAATCCATAACTCAATGACTGGCTGTGTTTCAAAAGCCATTCTAAATACTCCCTAAATATTGGAGTCCAGAAAATCCCAGGGAGGCTGGTACATCCCAACTAGCTTTCTGCCATTTACCAGTGGGTTCCATCAGACTCCCATCGGAATTACCATGGGATTTTGCCAGAACTCCCAAGGAATTTCGGGGTTTGCGTTTGTCAAATGGTAAATGAATATGCCTGGAGTCATACTATTTGAATGCAAAAGGACTAGTTTAATAGTAAATGCATTAACTGTGCAAACTTACTACTGAAATATTGTCATGGTAATTTACCACCAACAGTAAGTTAAACTGTATATTAAGAAACCTTGCCAGTTATTAGTTTAACCAGCTTACCTAGCTGGAAATTGCTTCCTCACCAGGCCAAACATGTTTATTGAGTGAATAGTTGAGCCATACAGCTCATGGAGGTCCAATCTGTGCTTAGTTTGCTGATTTCAGCCAAGGCAACTGTACAGGTGCTACAATTGGCCATAAGTGCCAGATGGATTTGGAAAGAAAAAATCAGCCAGAGTTCCTGTTTCTAATTGGTATTCAGAGACCCTAGCTGGAAGCACAAATGTCTGTGTGAAGAGATTGCACTGGGTGTGATGCCTCTTACTCCTGCGTTTGATTAGTAAGACAACACTTGAGTCCCGATTTTAATCCTCAGCGATCAACGGGAATGAGACGTGCAAGGGGCTTAAAATATAGGCAGCGTAGCACTCACCGGATCCAAGCTGGACACGTGCCCCCATTTTAGCAGGTATGTTTTGGACAACGTGAGACCCTCACCCAGGTTGGGCGAGGGCCTCATTGAGATTCAAAACTCGGGGACTAACGACGCCATTCAGAGCCCGATTTTAACTGCAGCACCATAGTCAGCACCTAGTGCCAGCTTCGCCAGGGAAACCCAGCACCAAGGAGCAGCAAGCTCAGAAGAGACCTGCAAAGGTAAGTTCATTTTATTTTTAGAGGTTCTTGGCATTGATTGGCGGCCCACTGCCACCATGCATTGACACTGAGTTTGTCAGGAGTTGAGCCTAACTTATTTAAATGTGGCCTGGGCGTTAAATTGGCCTCATGTCGTCGAGCCAGTGCCACGCCCCAACTTAAAATCGGGGCTTTACTGTCAGAGCTTACAACAAACAATGATCATTTGTGTGAGGTAACAGAGGAATCATATCCCATGAAACGTCAATGCCTTCAGGAGAGAAGGAAGGGATAAAACTGGTAAGAAAAAAAAAGCTGGAAATTAGGCTATGGGGTAGATTTTCAACTTACCACCCGGGCATAAAACAAGCCTTTCAGATCAGCCACCCGATATTAAAACCACCTGATTTTCATTTCCATTGATTGGGCCTGGGGGGCTGGAAAAAATTTTCTTAGTGCTGTTACTTCATTGAAAGATAAATCTTAAAGCAGAATGCCAAGACCTGTTAGAATCAACCACTTGAGATATATGCAAATTATGATTTTAAACTTTAAATGTGGCCCTTGAGGCTGAATGGTATACACATACATAACCCACAAAGACATGAAGCTTGGATACCCCTGCTATAAGTTATCTCACAGTGACTCTAAAGGCTTACCACTGGAAAAATGTCATCTTTGCCTGGTTTATAGAACGGAAGGTCAAACTGATGTTGGAGAAGGTGGGCTTATATCTTCAGGCCCATCGTTAATCTTCGAAATGTCAAATTTCAAGAATAGCCTGCAAAGAGGTGGGTAATTGGTTAGAGATGATCTCTCAAAGAAAATAAACCCAGCAGGATGTCAGAAAGTGCTTCAATGATATAAAGAGCCTGCTAAGGGGAAGACTGCATTCAGCTGCCTGGCTTGCACTCTGAGACCACTGATATTGAAGTCAATGAGGTTGATGGCTGTCAGATTGGTGTTTCCAGCACTGATTGTGGTATATATAAATGTATAAACAAGTAACAAAGCATGATTATGCACAGCACAGCATACAAAATATATTGCACACCATGAACTGATAGTTACATTAACTTAGTGACAGTGACATTAACTTATTTATATCCTTTTTTTTAGTTAATTTTATGCCCTCCTCTCCTGATCATGTTGACCTATAAATTTGGCCACGCAATGCCCATTTATTGGATGCTAAGTGACCTAATAAGCCCCCAATATGGCAGGCAGGAAGGGCATGCACATTTCCAGTTGGGAAAGGAGGTTGCACTGGTGGCACAGGTCAACAACATTTAAAGGGTGAAATAATTTATTGAAATTAGGGTCCTGCGCTTCTTGCAGGACCCATTCTCAGTTTTTGAACGCCCCAGCATTTCACTCGCCACATCTTGAACTCATGCTAACCGGCAGGAAGACCCCATACTTACCTGAGTGTGGAGCGGGGAAGAGCAGGAGGCTTTATAAATGGCTTGCATAGTGTACCACGATACAAGAATCGTACGTGTATAGATAGTAGCTGGATGTAGGCTTAGCTGTGATGCCTTTCACAGTTCAATAACCTACTGCCACTCACTGCTCAGCCTCGCACATGAGTGGACACTTGGAAGAAGTACCAAAGGGCTGTTAGGGCCCATGAAATTATACTCAAGCGTGAATCATAGTCTTCGCAAGAAAAGGAGCAAGGGCAGAAAATTGAAGGATTTTTTAAAATAAAAAGTTAATGTCTTTGACATTGAGGAGAGAGACCTACAGAAACTTCTATGCATTTTGGTTATGATAATGTTACATGCAAGCAACAGTTACAGGGTGCATCAACACATTAAGAATTCCGTCATTTAGTATTAAAAAAATGGTTTGCTAAACACTTTTCATTGATTGCTGTGTTGCTGGTTTGGATGATTGAGGATACTGCCACTCTAACCTGAATCTGGAGTCAGGGCCAGAAACAGCTTTGCATCAATTGCATCAATGCTAAACTTGTAGGCACCAATTTTCCTGGACCCCTTCTGCCCTGGAAGTGCCTTGAAATGAGGAATGGGACACAAAAGGGATTGGAACTGCTCACTGGCCTCCGAGTCTGAAAATCAACCTGCAAGTAAAGGGAAAGGCCACCTACTTTGGCTTATTATCAGGACCCCATTAGATCCTGCAATCTCAGTAGGGTCCCAGCGCAGGCCCAATTGCCCGCTTCCTGAGGCATCCCTGTGTGTAGGTGCCCTTGGACTGCAATGTAAAGAAATTGAGTTGAGAGGTCAGGAACATCACCTCCCACCTCATTTGCATTGCCACGCTGGGCCTGCACCTATCGTAACAGTAGTCCCTGCTCTGCCCCTTGGGGGATGTCCTGGAAATCACAGGGCAATCTAAAAAGGGGCAGAGACCCACTGTCACAAATCTCAGTCCTGTTGCCCAGGGCCAAAGGTCAGGAAATTCAGCCCCTGTTGGTATGAAGGCACCACAAGTTGAAAACAGGATGTAGTCTCCATTTGGTAATGATTTTGTCAAGAGTGATAACTGTTCCTGCGATGCTGTTATTGATTTTCATCCCACAGGTTTTAGGAAATCTTATTACTTGAGTCTTTCTGTAGACCTCTACATTGTCCCTAATTTTTCCTAGCCACTTGAAAACATTGTGACCATAAATTGCTGAAGCTCTGCATCTCCATTGTCAGACTGCCTAGTTATTCTATGGGCAAATTCAAGAGTTATGGGCTTAAATAACTTAATTGCATGGTATAATTTGAGATTTTACATCGATAAAAATGTTTTTTGTTATCAAATATTGTCTGAAGTAGGTTTTAAAATGTGTTATGTTTTGTGAGCCAGGCCAAGTACATGAATCTGGATAGCGAATCTGAATTGATCTGTTTGGAAACTGGTTGGCCTAACAATACTTACCGGAAGGTCTATACGCTCTTCCTGCTGCTTTTCACTTATGTGTTGCCCTTATTCATCCTCACCATAACCTACTGGAACGTGGGTATGAGGCTGTGGGGTCGGAGACCACCAGGAAACATGGACAAGAACAGAGAAGCTCAGCAAGACAAATCAAAACGGAAGGTAAAGACATAGAAGTAATAACCCAGGGAGAAGGATGATGTCCAATCACTTAGCGTGTCTGAATGCACATTTAGATACTTTGATTTAGAAAAACAATAATGCATCTCTGCACTGCTGTTAACCTTGTAATGCAATTGTCTAGCAGCTGGTTTTGTTCCTGTAGAGGCAGTTTCCCTATTTTGATGTTCCCACTGCTAAAATTCCAAAAGAAAATAGATAAAAAGCTAAGTTATAAGTTTGATAAGGTGGTATTCAAGCTTTTGCAGAACTCTGCTATGGTGGTTGGATCAAGAATGGATGCTGCCCTTTCCTCAATGGGTGAGTAAATGTATTACAGATGTATGGTCCTAAGTCATATGGACTAAAACGGTCCCAGGTTCAGTCCCTGGTGATTGAGCTGATCTCAGCAGTGAGGTCCTATAAATGGCCTCCAAGGTCCCAGCTGGGGAGTGGGAAAATCTGCGGGGGCTCCTGCTTTCATTGATTTTGGCCAGTATAATTAGTTAAAGCTGGATGTACTAAATAGTCTTTCTCATTCTGTTCGAACAGTTGACCAACTCCCATCAGCGCCACTGCAGCCGGTCCCGAGCCCTGGGCGCAGGTTCCTATTGATGACACTTACGGAAACAGGAAAATTGTCTACCAACTGATAGAAATTTGCTGCTATCACCAGACATAAATCCTAACTGCAGTTAGGAGACTAAGGCCGGGAATTTTCTTGGAGCTGCTCCCGCTCCACCACCATAACTTTGATGGAGGCGCAGCAGAAACTTTGTTAATGTGCATAACCAGGGTTTCCCCCACACTGCTGCCGAAGTTAAGGCGGCAGAGTGGGAGCAGCTGTAAGGAAATTCCTGGCCTAAGAGGAATGGTGTTAAAATAAAGGGTTATAATTGATATGAAGAAGTTGAGCTGATTATTTGCTTTTAAAGGCAAGTAAAATAGGATAAAAATAACAAGCTATTAAAATCTATGTAACTTCTTTCAGGTAATCAAGATGCTGTTCATCATTGTGGCTGTATTTGCTCTTTGCTGGCTACCATTTCACATCTTCAGTGTTATATATGAGTTCAAACCGGCTGTGCTGCCGAGTGATCCTATGGACATCACTGCCCTTTACTTCTTCTCTCACTACCTGGCCATGTCACATAGCTTCTGGAACCCACTAATTTATGGATTCTACAATAACAATTTCAGGGTACGTTGACATTAAAGGTAATTTGCCTGGGTTCAGCACCAAATATAGGAACATAGGAACAGGAGTAGGCCATTCAGCCCCTCGTGCCTGCTCCGCCATTTGATAAGATCATGGCTGATCTGTGATCTAGCTCCATATACCTGCCTTTGGCCCATATCCCTTAATACCTTTGGTTGCCAAAAAGCTATCTATCTCACATTTAAATTTAGCAATTGAGCTAGTATCAATTGCCGTTTGCAGAAGAGAGTTCCAAACTTCTACCACCCTTTGCGTGTAGAAATGTTTTCTAATCTCACTCCTGAAAGGTCTGGCTCTAATTTTCAGACTGCGCCCCCTACTCCTAGAATCCCCAACCAGCGGAAATAGTTTCTCTCTATCCACCCTATCCGTTCCCCTTAATATCTTATAAACCTCGATCAGATCACCCCTTAACCTTCTAAACTCTAGAGAATACAACCCCAATTTGTGTAATCTCTCCTCGTAACTTAATCCTTGAAGTCCGGGTATCATTCTAGTAAACCTACGCTGCACTCCCTCCAAGGCCAATATGTCCTTCCGAAGGTGTGGTGCCCAGAACTGCTCACAGTACTCCAGGTGCGGTCTAACCAGGGTTTTGTATAGCTGCAGCATAACTTCTGCCCCCTTGTACTCTTGTCCTCTGGATATAAAGGCCAGCATTCCATTAGCCTTATTGATTATTTTCTGCACCTGTTCATGACACTTCAATGATCTATGTACCTGAACCCCTAAGTCCTGAAAAACAGGTGCTATTCACAGGAAAACTGGTTGCTACTCCTTAACTAGTCTGCGGAAACATTATTTCAGTGAGCGAGTGGTAAATCTACGGGAAAGGTTCCCTAAGGAAACGGTGGAAGCAGAAGGTGTTGATTCATTCATATACAAATTGGATAGATTTCTTTCAAAAAAATAATAGTTTGGGATACAGAATATTAGTAATTTGAGACATGAGATATGGTAAATGTAGCATACTTGAGAGGAACAGATGACAGAGGAGAGCAAGGCCCGATAGAGCATGATGTGGTCCAGTCAGATCTGGCGATGGATGGTTAAACCAGTTGTAAGAAAATATGCTCAAGTCTGCGTCCTTTGGACTTGGAGTGAAGATGCAACAATACCGGGGGGAACAGCCAGGCTGGGAGAGGGTAAGTGTTTTATTGGGGACATGGGCATCAATGATGGACATGATTGAGTGGTTGAGCAGGTGAACATCTGCAGAAGTAATGCGATGAATGGAGGGCCAAAGGCTGCACAGGGAAGTTTGTAAGTTCAGCTGTAAGTGACTTGGGGGAGAATACTTTCTGGGGCGGATCCTGAAGGAAATGGGTATGGAAGGGGGATGGGGGGTGTGGGTGGTGAGGGTTACAAGGAAGTGATTGGAGATGGACTTGTCTGTGATCAAGATGATGGGAGTAGAGAAGTTTATTGTTGGGGGATGAGAGGGAGAGAAGACAGGAGACCAACAGGATCATGACATTGGGAAGAAGTAGAGAGCAACCAGGATCATGATGGGTTGAGAGATCAGGGACACCTCAGGTTTACAATGAAGGAAAGAGTAAGAGAGGAGTGAGACCAGGCTGAGTCCTGTGGAAGTGGGTGAGATAAGGGAAAAGAACAGTCGACTAAGCTGGGGCACAGTGGAGAAGTTTAGGGAAGGGCAAGGAGATAACACGCAGAAGAGGAGAGGACACTGGGCAGATTTACTTGGTTCCTCCCCATCTCCAATTGGAATTTGGGTTCCAGGGTGCATGGGCAGAAACCTGCTAGATCTGGAGTCTGCCCCAGCAAGCAATCCACCCTTTCTTCCCATTGGAATTTCAGAGCCAGGTCTCCAATTTCCTGCAATGTAAGTAGAAATTGTTAGTCCAGATAACATATACAAGGTCTGTTATTTCTCTACATTATATACAGGGTCTAATATAACAGTGGAATTCTGTTTATCCACAGGCTGACCTGCAACGATTGTGTGTTCGTTTCAATCCATCCAGGTGCTGCCCTCACATGTATGGAGATAACCTCTCAACCCACAGTGACTCTGACATCTTTAGGAAAGAGAACACCATCAGTGTTCATTTAAGTTCAATTGAAAGCTGTAGATCCCTTGTCTCCAGGAAACAATCTGTTGTTGCCACTCCCCGAACAGTCCAAATTCATGGTAAGTAATGCAAAAAGAAGCACTTTATCCTTGTGTGTTGGAATAAATTTGAAGTTTGGTTTTGCATATGGTCAAAGGAAATGCATGTGGTCAAAATTAATGCACATTGTCAAGGTGGGGAATTGTTTTAGAATATATCTAGGACTGCTTCCTAGATCAGTGTGTTTCTAGTCCAACAAGGATAGAAGCATTGCTTTAGTTCTGGGAAATTAATAGAGCAAATAACTGATGTGAGAGTAGAACAATTGGGAAATAGTGACCATAACATAGTTAGGTTCAACATAAGAATAGAAAAGGATAATGAAGAGTCAATGGTAAGGGCACCGAACTGGAAAAAAAATGGCCCAAATTAACTGGACTGAAAAATTATCAAACAGGTTGACAAATCCACCGTGTAAAATCTTCAAATATAAACTGGATAGAGTACAAAATATATAATTCCTATAAGGTAAAAGGACTGAATCAAAAAGGAGTTCTGTGGCTAAATAGAGAGATTAAAACTAAACTGAAACTTAAAAGTGAGACATATAAAATAGAACTAAGAATACAAGATGATCTTGAGGAGTATAGAAAGTGTAGTAGGAAGATGAAAAGTGAGATTAGAAGGGCTAAAAGGGAATTTGGGAAAAGACTAGCAGATAATATAAAAAGAAATAGTTTGGATTTTTATAAGCATATAAAAAGTAAAAGGTGTTGTTAGCCTTAACTCAGTGGTAGCACTCTTGCCTGAATCAGAAGATGAGATTATTTCGCATTGCTCTCGCAAAAAGCTGTCACAGCTGTAGTTGAGCTGGGAAAGATAGAAAAGTGTTCTTTTACCCAACATTTTATGCTCATCGCAGTCCTTCACCCCGATGAACATAAAAGTTTCCAAACAAATGGGATTTTAAAAATTGTTTCGTTATATTTTCTCTTCAATTGTTTCATTTATTTTATTGCATTTTTTCTTGTCCACTTCTTGTTTTTATTTATTACCCTCAATCTGTTTTTTAAATTTCTTTAGTTCATTCTGGACTACACATCATTGTCTGAGAGGGCAGGCAGCTAACCTACTCTCAGGCCCCTGCCAATGCCGCACTGTAATCGGTTGCTTGGGGATGCATAAAAGCAAGCTGAGTTGACTAACCTTTGAAGGTTTCCTCTCTTCAGGTGGGGAAACCCTGCTTAGTATCTCTCCCTGATAGCACACCTGAGGATCAAAGAGCTCATCGTGTGGGGAACTTCAAACTAATTAATACACATCACTTCTGGACATCAATGGTAAAGGGAAAATAAACATGTTATGCTATCATGCTATCACCCACATGTACATTTTTAACATAATTTGACTGAAATGTGAAATTAGAAATTTTGTAAAAACAAAACTGATTGAGTTCTTTGATGAAGTAACAGAGAGACTTGAATGCAGAATTGAATCCCATGGGATTAAAGAGGCAGCGTGGATACGAAAATGGCTAAGGGACAGAAAGCAGAGAGTAGTGGTGGACCATTGTTTTTCAGACTGGAGGGAAGTATACAGTGGTGTTCCCCAGGGGTTAGTATTAGGGCCACTGCTCTTTTTGATATATATTAATGACCTGGACTTGGGTATACAGGGCATAATTTCAAAGTTTGCAGAAGACACAAACTCGAAAATAGTGAGGAGAATTGTAGCAGACTTCAGGAGGACAGAGATGGGCAGACACATGACAGATGAAATTTAATGCAGAAAAGTGTGAAGTGATGCATTTTGCTAAGAAGAATGTGGAGAGGCAATATAAACTAAATGGTACAATTTTAAAGGAGGTGCAGGAACAGAGAGAACTAGGGGTGTATGTACACAAATCTTTGTAGGTGGCAGGACACGTTGAGAAGGCTGTTAAAAAAGCAAATAGGATCCTGGGCTTTATTAATAGAGGCATAGAGTACAAAAGCAAGGAAGTTATGGTAAACCTTTATCAATCACTGATTGGACCTCAGCTGGAGTATTGAGTCCAATTTTGGGCACCACCACAATTTAGGAAGATGATAAGGCCTTGGAAAGGGTGCAGATGAGGTTTGCTAAAATGGTACCAGGGATGAGGGACTTCAATTATGTGGAGAGACTGGAGAAGCTGGATTGTTCTCCTTAGAGCAGAGAAGGTAAATGGGAGATTTAATAGAGGTGTTCAAAATTGTGAGGGGTTTTGATAGAGTAAATAGGGAGAAACTGTTTCCATTGGCAGGAGGGTCAGTAACCAGAGGAAACAGATTTAAGGTAATTGGTAAAAGAACCAGAGGGGAGATGAGGAGAATTTTTTTAATGCAGCGAGCTGTTATGATCTGGAATCCGCTGCCTGAAAGGATGGTGGAAGCAGACTCAATAGTAACTTTCAAAAGGGAATTGGATGAATACGTCAAGGGGAAAAATTTGCAGGGCAATGGGAGTGGGACTAATCGGATAGATCTTTCAAAGAGTCAGCACATGCATGATGGGCCGAATAGTCTCCTTCCATGCTGTATAATTCTATGATTCTATGATTTTAATAGGATTTATAAAAGGGAATCTTAGCATTATCACTTTCACCAAACTATGATGGATTTTGAAGAGGCAATATCACAATATTAGAAGGACAATTTTCATACAGATCCAGGTCTTAGAGCCGCCTGTTTCACAATGGTAACTCCATACCACCATGTCTGATTGATCATCATCTTTACACTTAGGATCATTCTTGTTGCTTTCTCTGCGCTCTTTCCAAAGCACATTTGACTAGTTGTTACATTTTTTTGGTCTTTTCTAAACTTCTAACCCTAGATTATTTTGGTCTCATATCTTAGATCACTCTCATGGGAATCCCAACTCCCATACCTTTGATAGTGTCTATTATTACCGTGAAATCTCAGTGAATTTTCGGTAACGTGCTTGGGAAACAAACAGCAAATCCTATCTGATAACTGCTTTTAGGCAGTGGTGTTGTCTTCTGCCTTCATAAGATGTCACTCCAATATTCAAAAGCGACAGAGCATCACATCAGACCTTGTTTCAAGTTTAAAATATTAAACAAAATTTATTTTACAAAAGATTAACACAAAGAAACAGTCATATAATATAGTTATATATGTACAGTAAACAACCTTACATGTAACTCCTCAAGTGGACAAAATAACAAAAAGATTACAACTCTAAGAACTAAGCTAACTTTTAATAAATAACTTTTAAAATAAACTTTCTTTTTTTTAAGGAATATTAAACTGACCGAGTTATTTATGTAGCTAAGAAACAATCTGTTGCAATTTCTATGACACTGCCGTCAAAGGTGAGGAAGAAAAATTACACCTGGAAATGTTATGTTCCATCAAAAGTTTCCTTTTACTTTTGAAATATTTTTATTTAAACAGTGAGTACGGACATCAGCGGAACTGGCTGGGAGTGGCTGCTGACCGTGACAATTTAAAGGAACTCAACTAAAATGATATAGATAAAAGATTAAATGTAAAAGATTTAGATAGCAGAGGGTTATGAGGCTGTGGAATGCTCTATCAGTGATTGAAGAAGACACCATGTCAACATTTGAGAATAAGTAAGATGGGTGATTGAAGCCAATGGGGATAATTGGATATGGATACATAACGGGTACAAGGGGATTAGGACTACTGCTCATGTGGAGGATAAGCACCAACATGGACTGGTTGGGCCGAATGGCCTGCATCTGTGTTGCAATTTCTATGTAATTCTATGTTAATCAGCTTCCTTGTACAGTCCAGCTTAGAAACCCATTCAAGTCAGTCTCTTCTCATTGTTTAAATGACAATATACCAAAAATTAACAGACATAGAAAAAAAAGCAGAATGAATGGTTAGTCCACTCCATCTCAAATGATGCTCAGTGTGCAACTGGCTTTGTGTTATGTTTAATACGGCAAATGGTCATCAGGATCAGTAACAAGTAAATAACTTAAATTCCTTTTAAAACTAATTTGGGACTGGGCACCAGAAAGGGGCATTATCATCTAAACAGTTTTCTGTTTACCTTATTGTGAATTTTGCAAAATAAAAATGCAACCTCAACCACACTATTCCACAGAGAAATCAAGACACCAAGATGGCAATCCTGCTGAATTATTACTACTCAAATGCCCACAGCTGAAGCTCAGCACTGGCATATACAAAACAAATTCCAAGATATATTTTTCAACAGAACTCTAGTGACCATTGTTTTCCTCACTTAATGTAGCTTTCAGTGGCAAAGAGTCTATCTGTTTGGTACTTACGCACTAAGAACTGATTGCACTTGAGCACAGAGAATTTACACTTTATGGTGATGATAATGACAGATAATACACAATATGAACAAGCAAAAATTTTACATTCTGAGAAGTCAGAACAGTTCACTTTGCTTCAAGTGCAGCTATCTGTATTCCCTCTACACTAGAAAAACAATCTTTCCTCTGTGATTCATATCAGGCCTGCTATTATTCCTGCTATGTTTCTTCGCTTTTATGTGGAAGGAGGTGAAGCTGGGTGATTTCGATTGTCTCTTACTTTAAGATGATAGTTATTTAAAGCACAATCCTTTCACCTCTTGGATCTAGTTTTTTGAATTTATCTCAGGCAAATGGGATGGAAGTCTACTCACTCAGTCTATTACAGATTCTAACATAAATCCATTAGGTAAAGAACACTGTGACAGCTAACCAACCATATTATAGTTTTGTACTATTACTCACAGGTAAAGGACAGATCGACTCATTATCAAAATAATGGATCATGAAGTAATAATCTATCACTAATTTACATAGCAATATTCCAAACATATTAGATTTGACATGATTCAAGCACATACTCATAATTTGAATTCATGTCAGTCTAATTAGTCAAGAGAAGCATTAATACGAGCCAAAAAAGCAGAGGCATCCTATTGAATAGAAATGAGATGTTTTAGAATAATAGTATTTGTGGTGCCAAGATTTCTCCTTGCAGCTGTAAATAAGTTGTGTTATTTATAGTACCATTTAATTGATGGTGTTCTTCATGTGTCATCTGGCCCATGTTTACAGAAATCATTCTAATTAATCAAGTAATATTTGCCACATAAATGTAAATTAATTGTACTAGGAAATAGAGACAAGTCTGTTAGCTTCTCTCTTTTTTCCCTTTTCTGTTTTAATCTGCCTATTAAAATGGACATAACATATCTTATGGCACAATTAAATGAAGAGCAGAGTTCTCCTAGTATCCTGGCCAAAATTTATCCCTCAACTAGCCCCACCAACTGTTCATTTACTTCATTTGCTGTTTGTGGGATCTTGTTCACAAATTTGCTACCACATTTGTCTACATATCAACAGTGATAACACTTCAAAAGTAATTCATAAAGCACTTTGGGATGTTCTGAGGACATGAAAGATGCTATATATTCTTTCTTTGGAATTCCCTTCCTAAACTCGTCTCCACTTTTCTCTCCACCTTTACATACCTTGTTAAAGCCCATCTTTTTGATCAGGTTTCTTTCATCAGGTTCTGTTCTAACTGTGTCACCATAATTCAGGATCCATTTCTTTGTCCTTTTATCTATTTTATTTTCTCCCCTCTGTAAAGTGCCTTAGGATGATTTCTATGTTAAAGGTGCTATGTAAATGCAAGTTGTTGTGAAGGGTGGAACTCGGAAAGCTGACAAGGCAGCGTTGGAGTAATCGAGTCTGGAGGTTACAAAAGTCTGGATAAGAGCTCAGCAGCAGTGGGGGTCAGGAGGAGGTTGACGTTCTGAAAGTGGAGATGGGCACTCTTGATGGTGGCTAGGATGTGGGGTTTAAGGCTCAGCTCAATACCTCTGAGTTTAGGTACAGGATAAAGCTTCTTTTGCTCTGCCCTAACAGTGCGCCTTTCACCAACTTTGGGATGGGGAAATGGAAATGTCATTCACCAGTGTGACATTTCCATGTCCCACATCAGTCAACCTTATAGCTTGTCAGAGCGAGATTGCTCTAGTCCCTAATTAGACAATGCTCTGATGGCCATTATGAACTGGGTTGAGACTGCTCCAAGGTAATCCAGGCAACAGAATGAAAAGACCTTTATCCTACCAATCTGAAGTGGATTGGAACCGATTGTGCCCCCAGTCCCCTACTGTTTTCTTAGAGATTAGTTGTCCTATCAAAACTGGGCCCAAATCTAAATTTTCATGGGGAATAAACGCAACAAACTATTGGTTGGATTCAGTCCAAGCTCTTTCATGTCATCAAATCTTTCATTTAGCCATGGCTATCTTTGACTGATGTCTTCTTGTTTCCTTATAGCTACTTCTGTGATGTAACACATCACAGTTGTCCTGGGTACACTTATTCCCCAAAGAATGTGAACATAATTTGATGCATCATCTGAGTTTACTGGATGCACTTCATGCTAGAAACACAGAAGAAATGCTAATTTTGTATATAAAAAGAGAAAAATGCATTCAAGCATATAAAAAGGAAAGAGAACCAGGAAATTCTAGTCTCTAAACAAATAATTCAAGTGGAAAGAGACCAACTCAATAGCAGGATTGCAAATACAGTAGTGTGACTTGATGTGGAGAGGAAGGGACGGAATACTCTTTATGCTTTAGAGTTGGCTACGTACAAGATCAAATTGTAATGATTTAAAATGTGTGTAAAATGTAGACACATTCTGCATATTTCTTATCAGTTCCTCTGATTCTAAAAATCTAATTTTTAACTGTGTAAAATGTTGCATTTTTTTTCAATGTTTGTTGGTAATTTGTTCCTAGCCTAATGACAAAGTATATGCAATAAAAATACCATCTAGAAGCAATCAGTAATGTCTGTGTAACATCTCTGTGCTCATTGTGTTTATCTGTATCTGCTGGTAATGTAGAATGATTATCTTAGGTGAGCAACAAGGCTGTAATGTAATGGAAGGGTTCAGATGATGGGTTTTATTGATGTCTCCTAAACCTCAAAGTCAAATTATAGCCTTGTTCCTCACTGGCAGCAATGTTTATAACATAATATACCAGAGCTGATTTTTTTTAAAATCACATTTATCATTTTGGCTGGGCTACAGGGTTCAGTATCTAAGAAACTGTGAGATAATTCTGTTGTGGCAAAATAATCCCATCCCACAATTCTCAGAAGCATATCATCTTTGTTCAAGGAATGGACTTTCAGTTATAGCTCAAACTGCCAATAAAATAGTTATATGTTACAGTTACATGTGTCACTAGCCACTGCTGCTAGGAAACACTTAATACAGGAATACTCAAAGTGGTTTTAGTTTATTGACACAATGATTTTTTTTAAACTAAAAGTTGAATTCCATCACAAAAGCTAAATGCACAATTTTAACCACAACTTTAATAAAATTAAGGTAGAGCCAGGATGGTATAACACTGCAGGTGCAAACTAGCGTCAGTGCAAGTGAGATCACCTATTTGAAGTTGCCTTACTTAATTAATTTTGCACCAACTACAGGTGCAGAGACTGCTTTTTAAACTTGATAAGAAATCCTATCCCACCATTCAATTTCTAAGTTTGAGAAAATATGTACTGAGCTCCCTTTGCCCACTTCACAGTAATACAAGGGGGCAGTGGGCCCCCAACTTCCCACTCAAATCATTCTAAAAACAGGGTTAGTACTACACAAGCCACGGCAGAATAACTGCAAGGCAGGACCTGATTAAATCTCAACAACAGTAACAACTTGCATTTATATAACGCCTTTAATGTATCAAAACATCCCAAGGCACTTCACAGGAGCATTATCAAACAAAATTTGACACCAAGCCACATAAGGAGATATTAGGACAGGTGACCAAAAGCTTGGTCAAAAAGGTAGGTTTTAAGGAGCGTCTTAAAGGGGGAGAGGTAGAGAGGCTGAGAGGTTTAGGGAGGGAATTCCAGAGGTTAGGGCCTAGGCAGCTGAAGGCATGGCCGCCAATGGTGGAGCGATTAAAATTGGGGACGTGAAAGAGGCCAGAATTGGAGGAGCGCAGAGATCTGAGGTAACAGAGATAGGGAGGAGCAAGGCCATGGAGGGATTTGAAAACAAGGATGAGAATTTTAAAATTGAGTCATTGCCGGACCGTGAGCCAATGTAGGTCAGCGAGCACAGGGGCGATGGGTGAACGGGACTTGGTGTGAGTTAAGATACAGGCAGCAGAGTTTTGGATGAGCTCAAGTTTATGGAGGGTGGAAGATAGGAGGCCGGCCAGGCGAGCACTGGAATAGTCGAGTGTAGAGGTAACAAAGGCATGGATGAGGATTTCAGCAGTAGATGGGCTGAGGCAGGGACAGACATGGGTGATGTAACGGAGATGGAAGTAGGCGGTCTTGGTGATGGAGCACATATGTGATCGAAAGCTCATCTCAGGGTCAAATAGATTGCCAAGGTTGCGAACAGTGTGGTTCAGCTTCAGTCAGTGGCCAGGGAGAGGGATGGAGTCGATGGCTCGGGAAGGGAGTTTGTGGTGGGGACCAAAGACGATGGTTTCGGATTTTCCAATATTTAGTTGGAGGAAATTTCTGCTCGTCCAGCAGTGGATGTCGGATAAGCAGTGTAACAAATCAGATACAGTGGAGGGGTCGAGAGAGGTGGTGGTGAGGTAAAGCTGGATGTCGTCAGCATGGAACACATGGAACCTGATGTTGTGTTTTCGGATGATGTCGTTAAGGGGCAGCATGCAGATGAGAACTAGGAAGGGGCCAAGGATAGATCCTTAGGGGATTCCAGAGGTAAGGGTGCGGGAGTTGGAAGAGAAGTCATTGCAGTTGATTCTCTGGCTACGACTGGATAAATAAGAATGGAACCAGGAAAGGGCAGTCCCACCCAGTTGGATGAGGGAGGAGAGGCATTAGAGGAGGATGGTGTGATCAACCGTGTCAAAGGCTGCAGACAGGTTGAGAAGGATGAGGAGGGACGGTTTACCATGGTCACAGTCACATAGGATGTCGTTTGTGACTTTTATAAGGGCCTTTTCAGTACTGTGGCAGGAGCCAAAACCTGAATGGAGGAATTCAAACATGGAGTTGCGGGAAAGATGGGCACGGATTTGGGAGGCGACAACACGTTCAAGGACTTTGGAGAGAAAAGGGAGGTTGGAGATGGGGCGGTAGTTTACAAGGACAGAGGGGTCAAGGGTGGGTTTTTTGAGGAGAGGGGTGATGTTGGCAAATTTGATGGGGAGGGGGCAGTACCTGAGGAGAGGGAACCGTTAACAATATCAGCTAACATAGTGGTCAGGAAGGGAAATTAGGCGGTCAGCAGTTTGGTGGGAATAGGGTCAAGGGCGCAGGAGATGGGTCTCATGGACAAGATGAGCTCGGAGAGGGCATGCAGGGAGAAAGGAGAGAAACTAGAGAAAGATGCGAGTTCAGGGCCAGGGCAGTGGGGAGCTTGGTGGGCTAGGGGAAGGGAGGGGAGCAGCAGAGGTAGCTGAACGGACTGTCTCAATCTTAGTAACAAAGTCCATAAGCTCCTCGCACTTGCCACATGGCTGCAGAGTCTGATTTTGACTGAACGCAACACTGGTAAAAAATTGACATTTACCAAGAGGGGATGTGAGATTACCTTCTGAAGAATAATTGTCTTTTTAAAATCTCTCTCCCGCTAGTTGAGTGGGCGAATGCACCATGTGCTGTGATATTGAGTCATACAGATCAGGAAGTTCCTAGGTTCAATCACAGTCCTTTGTTGTGTTAGCTGATCTCAGCTGGTGGGCACTACAATTGGCTATGGAGGATAGAGTTTCCTTTCCAGATGGCAATGGGGCCATAGTCCCTGCTGGAATGGTGCAAGTGAATGTTAGGTGATGCCAGAACTGGGCTTGGTTATGATTAAACCACTTACTGTTCGGCTGAAACATTAAGAATAGCTGCTGAAGTGAGATATTGGAGGGTTGTTCAGATCTGAAAGTGTATCTAAGCATGAGTCACTACCTTCGGGACAGGAGGGGCAAAAGGAGAAAAAGCAATGGGGAAAAAAAATAAATAGATTAGGATATTTTAACCAATCTGGTTGCACCCTTGGGTTTCCATTCTGGAGACTTTAAACTTACAGCTCAATGAGTTAACGTTCAGATCATTTTTGGACAAAGGTGGTGGCAAAAAAGGCATGAAATGTTTACGGTGAAATAATTTGAAAACTAAAAAAAAATGTATTAAACGCTTACATAATCTAGTACTCAGGCACTACTCCTTGAAGTGATTTGACAGCTTTTAATATCTAAACTTAATTTGTCAGATGTAAATTCTGATCAATGTGTAGAACCCTTGTGTTGTTAGTGGGCACTCTGTACTTGGCAAAACTGGAAAAATCCAACCATATGTGCTCTCAACTCGCTCTGAGCATAAAGATTCTTCAACTGTCTAAACAGAATAATTTAGCGAGTAAAGAGAAAAATGCAGGTAATGATGAGAAACAAATATTGGAATTTTTACAACCTAAGCTATTTTATTAGTATTATAGGAACCCTTAAACTTCATAACTTCCATTAAATTTTGTTTTAGTTGACTACTTAAATAATATATACCAATATAAAAGGGAGTCAGTGTATTCTATATAGCTCAGCTACAACTATTAGGGGAGCCCCAGATGGCTCAACTGGTAAAGTCAGTGTGCAACTGATCACAAGATCATACAGATACAAGTATTTCTCCTTCTTCACCCCCACCCTCCCCCTCCCTCCGTCTGTGGTGAATCGACAGATCTGAACCATGTTGGCAGCAGAGGTGCCTCTAGAGCAGAGAGGGGGGAAAATGGTCAGAATTTCTGCTGCTGCTCCCTGCTAGAAAGTGTCTGCATTTAGAAATACGACAAGGATGAGGTCAGCCCACCACAGAACAGCCATTTCCACAATGCACCCATGGAACTGTATCTTAGCAGAAGTTGACGCTTTCAGAATAGGAGAGAAAAACAAAAAAAATCCAATCTCATTTTGGGAGTGATGAAATATCAAACATCCTAGAACAGCTTCTCTTATAGCGGGAAATTGTAACGTGGTGCAGTACTATGCTAGGCGCAACAGGAAGGGCCCTGTGTTGAGTTAGCCAATTTCAGCCAAAGCAACAGTTGCAGATACTACAGTTGGCTTCATTTACCCGATAGAAGGGGTTAAAAATAAGATTCTAATAGCTATGATCCCCTTTCCTGGAGTACTGTAGCAACTTCCCCACTGGATCAGATTTGCTGAATCCTCTTGGCAGGATTGATCACTGGTTCATCCAAAACAGGTCCATTTTGTCAGGCCGTCCCTCAGGTGCTGCTAGTCCTGCAACATGCTTCAGACAAATACGGTAGAGTCGCTCTGCTTCCCAATAAGTTCCCTTGTGAGGTGACCGCCGGATAGCTGGGACTGTACCACTGGCCACCACCTCCACCCCTCAGCTTTGGCAACAGTGGATCTACCAAAGTTCCATCTTTCAGAATACCTTTATTATACAAGGTGAAAGTGGTATAGGACATTGTACTGATAGTAATTATCATGCTGGTAAACATGCCAATATATACTGTACCCATTTTTTTTTGGCTGTGTACACATGTTCCGTTGTCTTTTCCTTCATCCCTCTCACCTCATTACAGAAGCAGTTCCTGAATTATCTAGTGCCCTCTACTGGAAACATACATGTGGATGCGACTAGGCGTGATGTGACGCCTCTCAATTAAATAACCTCCATAGTGTCTTCTGGCACTAGATATCAACAGGAGTCACCACTTTGAAAATAACAATGGACATCCAGTCAGAGGAAATCTCCTACAAATTGATTTATAGGACATAAGATTTTACTTAAGATCCCAGATCAATATTTGAGCTTATAAACATAAGGTGGCATGTTTTGCAGCCACTAATGCAGAAGAAGAAAATGACCAGGTTGTCTTTCCCATACTACACAAGCACACATTGTATACGGCAAATCCAACCGTGTCCTTACATATGTGCATCTCACTGATTCTCGGCAAAGGGGCAGGATGAAAGGCTGAGTGGATTGCATAGGAGTTAATAAACTTCACATCTAACATACGTAGCTGGATAAAGATGAAACCAGGAAGTGCTCTTTCATCTATCAAATGACCTTTTACACCAGAGGCATGTTTTTTGGATAGATTTGCACAAATAATTAGACTAAATATATAAAGTGTTATGCATCTAACGTTTAATGAATTTTGAATTGCACAATGAAAATGTTCACTCTGCTCTTCAACAGCTTACAGAAATCACAGGTAGTATCCAACAAGTATCTACAAATATAGGATAATCTAATATAAATATGAAACACGAGTCAAATAACTTAATTACAATATGTCACAATTAAAGAAAAACAACAAAACACACTGGACAGTGGATTCTTTCTAGTAAAGCACGGTCCCAAACCAGTGCAAATAGATGTCAGACAAGTAGACGATCAAGCAGTCAATAGTAGTGTTAACTTTTCAAAATAAAAGATACGTTTGTATGCACCTCTGTACTTGGAAGGTACAGTACTTTTGTACTATGGATGGCTTTTAAGCATACACAGATATAAATGCATGTCATATATACACATATACACAGACAAAAGCACGAGATATTTTGAACACAGCTTTCTAGTAGACTATACTAATGTGCCATTTGATGTCAAACTTTGTATATTGAATTAAAGTTAAGACAAATGTTTATTGAAGCTATTGGTAAGAAACAGCAGTTTGAAGAGTTGAAATGCCTGCATAATAATTTTCTAAGCTTATAACAATTTATTTTTGTCTGTTCGAATTATTTTTTATTCGCCGAGTATTTCTGGGCAGCGTGATTCAGAAAAAAAAAATTGGGGCCTGCGTCAGCCTGAAAGATCCAGTGCCTGCTAGACTGAAGGAATGAATGGCACAGACAGTGGCAACTGCAAAGTTAGTTGAAACAAAGCTGTTCTCATTTCCTTCCCCCCTCCCATGCCCAATGACATCAAGGCAAATCAGCACCAATAAAGACAAGGATTTCATGAGCAAAGATAAAAGTGAAAAAATAGACACAGAGGTCTGCAAACACATCTCCCATTTTGCCATAGGTATCCATAGAGCGATTGATGACCTCGGCAGGGATTCCTGAGAGAAGCAGGGCGGCGGTCAATACTGTAGTCTTTACCTTCTTTTCACCCTACGATGGAGCAGATTTATAGTTATCAGCATTTTTTTCTTCTTACATATAAAACATCTCATACATTCTTGTAGTCACAAAAGTTTGGGGCGGGGAGGTGAAAAACAGGGGAAGGGATGTCATTCCATGCAAATTTACCAACAGGTACACTCAGTTGAGTTCAAACTTTGTTTTGCTCTTCCTCTTCACTTGATATTTTTAACAGCATTAAAAAAAATACCACTTTTAGAAATTATTAGATAAAAATGAGGAAGGGCACTTGATCCATCTTAACTCATTCATCCAGCAAGATCCTGCACAATACCCCCATCACATCACTCAACTGTTTCTTAAATGATTCCAGGATTTTCATCTCCAGTATTCTATCTAGAAGTCCATTCCATGTGTTGATAACATTTTGCATGAAGAACTTTCTGACATTAGTCCTATATTTGCCTTATTCCTGGTTTTAACTTGTCCTCAAGTAATAAAATATTTATAAAAATTCAACAAGATCATTTCTCCTTTCAAAGTTCAAATTTCTACTGCCTTTCATCATAGCTCAGTCTGACACTAAAAATCAGTATTGTGGTTCTTCTCTGAACTGTCTCCAGGGTTTGAAGAGTTCCTTTGTGCCTCGGTGGACAGGATAGTCATGGTGTGGTCTGACCAGAGCACAATACAATTTGACCTTGTCTGCTTCCACTGGTACTCTGCTGTTTTGTTTATATAGCTCAGATCTATTTGCTTTCTTACTTACTGGTCACAATTGCTGGACACTCAGCGTTGAGTTTATGAAGACTTTTAGACCATAGCTATTTTGACACCAGGAGCTTGTCACCCTTTTTCCCCCCCCCCTAAGTGCCGTACTTTACACTTCGCCAGTTTGAATTTCATCTGCCACTTTTCTGCCCACTTACACTTTTTAAATCCAATCCATTTTGTAGTTCCCAAGGTACCTCCTTAGAAACAACTAACCCTCCTAGATTGGCATGTGAATTTTATTGGACTATTCTAGTCCAATTTTGGTGCTTCATGGTGTTCTTTAAATTGTAACTACTTTAGACTGTGCAGTTCGGGTCCTACAACTGATTCACTGATATTGGCAGCGCATGGTAGCATGAATCCATAATGTAGATTACCTTAATTGAAACAATCATTAATCCTCAAGGTCATATTGTCTGCAAGGGCAGTCTAAGTAATAATGCAGTGAAATCAACTCATGAGAATGTTGTGAATGTATAGAAAGAGAAAATATTGTTTTAAAAAAACAAAACTGTTAACTCTCTGCTTTATATATATCAACGTTACTTTCTGATTTCCTGAATTGGGACAGTGGATTATGGGTGGATTTCACCAGTTACTTATGGCTAAAATATGCTAAAGACACCCATTTCTCAAGAACTAGGAGAAACCCAAGCATCCCTAGGTTACTGGGGCAGTATTAGTTTATAAGCTGCTTTAAAAAGAGGATCTAGACAAATGACTGGTTGTGAAAGGAATTCAGAGGCACAGATAGCAACCAATCCTGTTTTGCCCCAAGATTTTTTTTTCCGCAACAAGTTGGAACTTTCTATTCAATTCCAAATCCAATCAAACTTTCAGGCTTATTTTCTTGGATGTCTTGCTTATGCTTATTTGCTTCTTCCACAAGATTAAATAGCTAAAAAGAATTTTTTGTTATTTAATCTCATGGAAGACTAAATAACAAATTTAATCTTGTTTACACAGCCTGTTGAAAGAAATAGGTTCTGTGGCCTAAATGTCATTTCTAGTGTGCATGTGGGGGGCAGGGTTTCTGAAGATCCAACCCAACTAAATTCAGGTCAAGTGTAAATTATACAACAGTTCAAGAACGAAATCTTACCTTTGGAAAGTGCTTTGACAAGCCCATATATGCAAGTTGAAGAGTCAGAAATGGAGCAAAAATGGACTGTAAAATATTTTGAAAAAATCACATTAAAACGAAAAACAATTACTATAAGTGTAATTTGTACCATAATTATAAAGATTCTAAATATATATATATTTTTTAAAACTGTTCAATGGAAAATATGACCTGCTCTCTAGTTTCCCTGATCTTCAAGAAAAAGCAGCTTACTATTGAATATTTTTTCACCAGATGTATTAGACATTCAGTAGCACAGCCGTGACTTATGGAAAACATGACCTATGGTAACTGCACAAGAACGGTCGTACTTCCACAATTATTCTAGATTTGGACTGTCACTGTCTGTACCTAGTGTACCAATTATGGGCCATTACAGAACTACCACTTACAGATGAGACAGAACGAATCAGAAATAAAAATTAATTTTAGTTAAGAAATTGAGCATTATCGTGGTGCATTAAGACTGACAAATGTTTTGTAACACAATTCTTGTTATTAATCAGCACCTCCACTGCTCGTTTCTTGATAGTGGGGGACTATTGTCCCAGTGCAGTCAGCAGCATGTGCACTGAGTGCAATTGAAAACTATTTTCTCTGATCTGCAAGAAAAAGCAGCTTACTATTGAATATTTTTCACTAGATTTATCAGACAGACACTCAGTAGCACAGTAAAACTCCCCAAATGAACTTTTCAGGTTCTAAAATTTAGTGGTTCAGCAAATATCGTGGTGCATTAAGACTGTCAAGTTACTGCAAATTCAACTCTCAATTATATGTGTAACTGTCTGTAGAGGTGTAAAAGTATTTCAATATTAATAAAACATCCAAGAGTTGTAGATTTAGAGGTTCAGAACCATTCCACACACCCATGTAGCATAAGACAACTTCCTTAACCCAATGCTTGATCCAACAAAAGAAATAACTTTTAATGAATAATTTACAAAACAGGTAAAGTAAAACATGCTACTCATTGATATTTGATGTTTCGATGATCTGCAAGGATGAAGAAATTGCAGAACTCCAAACCGGTTTGAAAATAAGTCAACATATTGGTGCACAAATGCACCTTCTCAGAGTGACAAGGCACCCAGAGCATCTCTTGTCCAGCTTTGGTCTAAGACTGCCACCATTGTTCTCTCTCTCTCTCTCTCCCGTATAGTCAGTCTTATGATAGCGAAAACAATGGATTGATTCTCTCTTCCTCAACTTCTAGCATTATGAACATGCATGTTCATTGCGCATATAGGCAATCTATTTGTGTACATGTTCAAAATGATATAGTCATGTCTCAACTTGAGTCACTTCCATACTTATTTGTTGTCTGATAAGGCTTAAGTAAATGGAGTGCATTCCTACTTTACCTCTGTCTTTCCTTTAATCTATAGTTTTTTTTTTAAAAAGGTATTTTGTGACAACAATTACTTGATTTATCTGGTCTTTTCAACTGTGGTGGTTTCTGCACCACAGGGCCTGGCCCTTCACTTAGGTCTTCCAAAAATATACTGCTTTCATACAATACATTCTGGGAAGTAGGACATTATTGAAGACACTTTGTTCTCCATCACAATTAGAATACGGATGGAGTGCTTTTGGCAGCCACCAACACTTTTCTTCCCAGAATTAATTGGATAAATGAAAAACAACAGCCTCCCATGGAGATGGTGGAAGACTGTAAATAGCTTAAATGTTCCAATTCTTAAAAGACATATGATTGAGAATATTTAACTTGCAGACTATGTTTTATAAGGACACCAGTATTATGCTATGTAATGTACAATGTATTATTATGCTGCTACGGTGAAACTGCCCTTTAAAGCCGCAAAGTCTAAATTCCATTAAGTAAACCACTGGATGCGTTCATAGAGTTTGATTGTTATTTAGGCTCCAAGTGGGTTTTTGTTTTAAAAAAGTGTGATTAATGTCAGATATGAAGCTGGAAACATTCCTCAAGAGTTTCTCTATACATCATAAATGACAGCAACAAGTCAACTCAATTTTTTTAAAAAAAGTAAATCAAGTCATTTAAAATAAATAGTTTTTTAAAATCCTTTTGCCTGTTATCTTAGATTCTCAGTAGCTGAGAAACTTATTTCTGGAAATAAAAGGTTTGTAGCACAAGATATAAAAAAATATATAAAATTGAGAAAGCAATTAAAAACTTGTCAATAACATTTTCTGTTTGAGATACATGTAACAATATTTTCCATCAGAGACCTATGCCCGTGAAAAGCCTGAGTCATGAGTTCATGCATGTCCCCAAACCCATCACAGCTAGCAGAAGAGATTGAAGTTAGTGGGTTACAACTCCCAGCAGCATCTGTGTTTACAACTTTTAGAATTTATGATTGAAAGTAAGACTGGCCATTCACAGAGCAAATCAGGATTTTCTGTTTCTAAACTAGTCCCTTGCTATTGGAAAATTACTGAAATTAAAAACTTCCAGCAAATCCAAGTTTTCCTGGGGCAATTTTCCTGAAACAAAAAGTATGGGTATGATATTCAAGGCATGTTACGTGTGACAAATGAAACAACTGCATGTTTCAAGTAGAAATTTTTATATTTTGTAATTTATTCTAAATAGTTACACCAGATGTGTTTGTATGAGAACTTAAAACAGCACATTTTCATAGAAACAAGTAACAACTTCTAATTGGACTGTACCATTATTCAAGTTTGAAGAGAAGTTCCAAATAAAAGTCCTGAATTTAAAATGTTTTACCAAAAGGCTGTGCTTGAATAATTATAGCTGCAGATGTTTTGTGAAGGAGGAAAGAGGCAAAGACATTAAACTAAAGTTTAATATATTTCTTGGTCTTCCCAATAAAAAGCCACATGCTAAACATTAGAGAGCTGCTCCCCCGATTACATGCAGATGTTCATTTATGCAGGGTAAGTCATATCTGACTAAACTAGTTGAATTTTTTGATGAGGTCATTAACATAGTGGATAAGGGAGTGTCTATAGATATTGTCTATATGGACTTCCAGAAGGCATTTGATAAGGTTCCACAGATTAGCAGCAAACACGAAAGCACACTGAATTGGAAGTAACCTTGCGACATGGGTTGGAAATTGGTTGAGGTAGAGATACGTACTCTGATTGGCGGAATGTGACAAGTGGCGTCCCTGAAGGATCTGTACTGAAGCCTCAACTTTTCAACACATTTATCAATGGCTTGGATGAAGGAACAGAGCATTGTATATCCAAGTCTGCAAATGACACTAAGTAATGTAGATGGTTGCAGGAAGTTACAAAGGAACATAGACAGATTAAGTGAGTAGACAAAACTTTGGTAAAGAGAGTTCAATGTAGGGAAGTGTTAAGTCATAAAATTTGGACCCAAGAAAGATAAAATCAGAGTAGTTTCTAAATGGTGAGAAATGAGGAACTGTGGAGGAATGAAGGGACATGGATGTCCATGTACACAAATCACCAAAGGCTAATGGACAGGTACAAAAAACAATCAAAAAGGCTAATGGAATGTTGGCCTTTATCTCAAGGGGGCTGGAATACAATGGGGAAGAAGTTATGCTTTAGTTGTATAGAGCCTTGGTCAAACCCCACCTAGACTACCACGTTCAATTCTGAGCACCCCACCTCAGGAAAGATATATTAGCCTTGGTGGGGGTGCAGTGCAGATTCACCAGAACGACATTAAGGGTTAAAGGGTTACATTATGAGGTGAGGTTGCATAAATTTGGCTTGTATTCCCTCAAGTATAGAAGATTGAGGGGTGATTTAATAGAGGTGTTTAAAATGATAAAAGGATTCGATAGGGTAGATAAAGAGAAACTTTCTCTTCTGGTGGGAAAATCCAGAACAAGGGAGCAAGAACTTAAAATTAGATCCAAGCCATTCAGTACAGAAATCAGGAAGCACTTCTTCATGCAAAGGGTAGTAAAAATCCGGAACACTCTCCCCCAAAAGGCTGTGGATGCTGGGTCAATTGAATCTTTCAAGACCGAGGTCGTCATATTTTTGTTAGGTAGGGGATATAGATCTAAGGTGACTAAATGGGATTGGGCTGCGTATCAGCCATGATTTAATTGAATGGTGGAACAGGCCCGAGGGGGCTGAATGACCTACTCCTGTTCCTATGTACCTATAACTGCTATTTATCTATCTGCTACAGAAAGGAAAATTCTATTTATTGACCAGGAACTAATTGTAAAACATTTGACTTCACCATCTCTCAGGAGATCTCTTACAAACTTTGTTCCTCTTTCTCAGGAGTTGTGCATCCCCCTCCAACTGCAATAGTGTAACCTTTGATTTGTTAAGCAGTGGCACAGGAGATCTGCTCGTATATCTCAAAAATATACTAGTATACATCAAAAAATTCCCTCTTTAAAATGCACAAATATTTTATACTAGAAACCAGCTCCAGTACTCACCAGGTATTTACATACAAAGACTCTGACCATTAAGGCTAGCAGAGCACTACCCACTAATCGGAAAACCCGGAATGTGCCAAACTCTTCACCCCCGCCTCCATTCTCCTGACCAGACTTCTCGCTCATCAGCTGATTTCTAAGTTTCATAGCTTCATCGAATCGTGATATATACTGCTCAATACCACGACGGGGAGCACGCTGGGCCTGCTCTACCGGCACATCTGGTTTACCTGGGTGCCGGCCTCCTAGGCCCAAATCATTGTCAGCCTCATTACTTTTGTTAAGTGAGTCTCTTCTGTCTGCAGAATATGGCCCTTGAATCTCTGTTCCATTAGTATAATGGATGGATGTTACTGAGTCACCAGCAGTTTCATTTGGAATTCCTAGGGTTCTTTTGGAAAGGCCTGAAGTCTGTAATGGCTCTATTTTCTCCGGTTCATATGGTGGAAGAACGTCTGTCCGGTTCTCCTCTTCTGAAACAGGAGGGAGGGAGGGAAGAAATTATATTAATCTTTCGTGCTGGCATCATTAAACAAACATTCAAAATCTATAGAAAAATTAATTTGGGTTGAGTTTTTAAAAGTCATCAGGACATTTTTGAATTCCTTACAACAACGTACAACCATTCTTGGAGGTTCAGGCAAGTTCACTCTTGATCCCAAGTCAGATTCGACTGTTTAGATGCAGAGTAAAACTCCTAGTACTCTACCCCAATAATGTGCCTTAACTCAACCAGAGAAGAGCAATCTTTACTGCACCAGTTTTACATTTTCTATTTCCCACAATAGCTATCATTGCAACTTGAGTGACATTGCCCATATAGAACAAAGCTGAGGCTGTTTAAACTCATTTCACAAAAGGACCCTACCCTACCAGTTACCAAAGAGACTGTCACACCATCAGTCTGGGATGGATTCTAACTCATGACCCCAGGGTAAAAGGGCAGTGTGCTAACCCAGTGCACGGCCCAGTACTAGGAAGAATTAATTTATAAAAACTACTACAATATTTTTGAATGCCATCCAAGATGAATATTATGAGGCTTGACAGTGCAACTTTTAATTGCTTGAGAATGATTCCAGAGCATCATTACATACATTATGTTCATGCTGGTCACAGAATCAGACATTTTTATTGCCAAGGACTCCTTGGGGCAACCTGATCTATTTAACTACTATTTTGGGGAGGGGCTGGGAGAAGAAAAATAACAGGAGATAAAATAATTTGTGAAGAAAACTAAAGGCCAGGAAAAGCAGTGTTGATGTTCACCTGCAGTTGGTCACTGATTTATTTCCTCTAGTACAGTTAGTGGTCAAGACCAAACAACAGGAACATAGTTGCCACATCTATCAGAGACTCACAGACACATCAGCCACTTCTGTACCCCACAATAAAGGCAAAAGGGGATAGAGAGCAGCACTGCAGCAGACTGCATTACCACAAACTCAAGTAACAAGTGGTTTATGCATTCCTGATGCATACCTAGTTTTTTTTACATAACCAAGATTGGAATGGCAGGTTTTTTTTTAAAAATCAGATCAGTAACCACCAATCCAGGACTAACATCAGTCCAAAAAATGAGTTAACCAGAGCCTTTGCATCATGAATACAATGGTCTCAATGGAATCAGCCAGTGGTGAATAGTGGGGATCTGAGAATCTATATTTTGGAGTTTTACTTAAGGGTAAATATGTAAAACTTTGTCAGATAATGAAAAAGAACTGCGAATCAGCAGTTCCAACCTTCTGCTGAAGTAAAAATTGACACACAATGTTCCCCTTGGGGAACCCGGTTGGGAGATGCAATTTAGAATGAGGGGGCATGTGGAATGCACTACCAGAGTTAGACAATCGAAGCAGAGATCATGACAATTTTTAAAAATAAGTTAGATAAGTGGTTGAAGGAAAGGGGGATAAAGGAAAATGGGAACAAGGTGGGCATATGGGATTAAGACTACTGCTCATGAGCAGGATAAACACCAACACAGGCTGGTTGGGCTGTGTTGTAATTCTACAGAAGAGTAACAGCACCACTTGGTGTTGGGAAGACTGAACGTTATGTATAATGGTAAGTATACGAACTGTGGAAATACACAGATCAGCCAACATCAGTAAACAAAAAAAACAGGTTATGATGTATCAGATATGTATCCTTCAGGTATGAAGATAGGTATAACCTGAAACATCATAACCCACCTTTTCTCTTTTATAGATGCTGACTGACCCACGTATTTCCAGTTTGTTTCTAGCATTTTCTTTACTATTTCAGATTTCCAATAATTTTTAGCGTTTTCTTTATGCAAATCTTGCCGTACATGGTTTAACGTAATAAAGACATTACCCAGAAATGATACAATCGAGACACAGATTGTGAGCGTTAATAGGAAGCAAGTGCTAGGCGCAAGACAATTTATTAGCTAATGCCCCACTACAGTGCTCACAATGAGTCAGAGGTTTTATAAGAACAGGGGTGTTATACCAATTGGTATTATCAGGGACACTGATTTATCAGCATTAGAGCAGCTTGTGGTCTAGGTGCACTGGGAATGAGGCCCATTGTCTAGCAGTACTGGGTAGTGGGTTTCTGAAAGCACTGAGGAGGAACTGTAAGAGAGCTGGGAGCATTGTGGACAGTTCTGGAAGTAGGGAACATTGAGATTGAGCCTCGGGGTGTAGAAGCATTCATTTTTGTCCTGGAGTCTATGAGCATTACAGCAATCTAGGATCTGGCAGCTTTGGGTGAGGGCATCATCTGGCAGATTTGAGGACAAAGGAAACCCAGGAGAATGACACCCATGCCCCCACTTTTCTGCCCATCAGCCTCCTCCCTCAATCTGTCTGCAGCCCTTCTGGGCTGTGGCTGCAGACATTCCTGACCACTTATTTGAACCAGCAAAAAAATTCCAGCCATAGGTGTACCTCCACAGCACAAGACAATTACAATGTACCAGCAGTTCATATAATTTTTTTAAGATACCTAGAGTGCACAGCATAACATCTGTAAAATGGCAACCTCTCAGAAGTTTATAATTTGTGCATTACTGCTAAAGTACATACAGTCACTGTCTTTTTAACTGATGGTTGTAAATTTCACTAGGGAGCAAATTAATGAATTGTCTATACCCCCAGCCTCTACTGAACTAAGAATCAGTTAGACAACAGACAATCATCATACAGGCAAAATTTAATTTTGCCATTTTTAGAATTTCACCTTCAAGCCCTCATCCTGCACCTGGGGAAGGTAGAAATAGATAATTAGACCCCACCCCCCAGCACATCCTCCCCACCCATCAATTTTCCCTCTGCAGAATGCTCCTGCTTAATTTTTAAAACATTTAAAATGTATGTTTTCGTAAACATACCCCACTCCATGGGTTTTATTATCTTAAGATAAGGATAACACAATCTACTCATTACCACGCGTCCGGATTTCACATGGACGGTCAGGAAAACAGTCTTTGAAAAATTCAAAATGTAAACCTGATCTCAAAAGTCTTATTTTTAAAACTAGCAATCGGTCTTCCTCCCGCATTCTCCTCTCCCGATGCAAAGGCATTAGGTGTTGGTACCAAAATTTTCACCAAATTTCAAAAGCATCGTAACACCATTCATCATGATCGCAACCGCCCCGAGAATCCATCTCTTTGTTTTGCACCGTATTTTACTATTAACTGGGACACTCAGTGCAACTGTTTTTTTTTAAATTTTATTGCTGGATTGAAGAGGGCGGAGGGAGTTTATTGCTGCCCAGTGAAACTCTCGAGAATGACCAGTGGTTGCTAAGGGTCCGAGACGGGACCAGGCCGCACTCCCTACTCCCACTCACCCGCCTCGCTTTTACTGAAACCCATTATTCGGTTCAGCCGATCCTCCGAATTCAAGAGCAGTTTCCTCCGGCGCAGCTCGGCTCTTTTCCGCGCTGAGGTCATCTTTTTCTGCTCCTCGCCGGTGCCGCCGTTTAACATGCTGCTACCGCTACCACCGCCACCGCCGCCGCTCTCCATTCCTCCTGACATGAAAATACGGGCGCAGCCCCTCGCCGGCCTGGGAGGCGCACTCTGACAACGTCACGGCCCGGGCAGTGGTGCACGGTGATGGAGGCAGTTGGTCTTTGTGCTTCTCAGGGACTAGCTTTGCCACTTGTCACCTATATTGGCAGTGAAGATCACACTCTGCATTTAAACATAAATCATCTGTTTTGACGTATGTTGCACTTCAAAAAATTACTTCTTATGTTTAAGTGGATTTGCAACCTGCTCAGCCATACCAGCCTGCAAAAGCTAAGCAACACACAGCTTCAAAAAAAAAAGGCTGACACTCGAGTGCCCTTGACAAAAGAAACAAATAAAGCAGCAGGTAGACAGAACATCCGTCACTTACATTGGAGGTCAAAAAAACACGAGTACATGAAAGCCCGAAGGGGACATTCAAATGTCAAAGACAAAAAATTGATGTTGCATTTCTAGAGTGATACAGAGGCATGCTCACTTGGAAATGTTCGAATTTTAACTTTAAAATGGTGTATTTTGGTTGATTTTAAGCACTCCGATACTTTGTAATTAATACATTTTTAATGAAAAAAAGGAAAAACAAAAGTGACATTTGAATTTTCATCAGACCAACCTGACCATCACTTACCCAAAAGTATCTTAATCATTCTCACATCCAACCACCCCAATTCAGAAATGCACCCTATCCCTTCCTGACCCAGTTCTCATAAACATTTGTAAAATTAGTGCCACTGGTACTCTTCTCCCACCTACACCCAGTATACACTTCTCCCCCTATGTTCATACTGGGATGTTTATTCCCCCCTCAATTCAAGCTGCCATCCTTTTTCACAATCCCCACTCAGACCATGCTGACATTCCCCTCCCAGGTGATGCAGGCACTTGTCTTGGCTCCCCTTTACTGGTGAACCCTGTATCTAATACTGCTTTGGGGACTAGGACGGTGCTGCACACTGCAAGGGGAATTCCTGGATTCACAAAATTATTCACATCTATCACATGCAGCTAACTTCCAGCTCCTAACGCAGCAGCATCAGGTCTGAGCTGTTCGGAGTGGGGCTAGGGACAGCACTGATTTTTATTCTTGAATGCTGGCAAGCAGTCACTGACTCCAAACTACTGACTGCCCATATAAAACACAGACAGTTGACATGTATGCTGTGATGATCCTACCAGGGTAGTCTGTCTCAACTGTGCCCATAGTGAGCCCACTAGTTGGTAGTTCCTAACTAAGTCTTTAGCTGTTGCATTAGTTGGTAGTCTGTCCCAAATCAGCCTGTAGTTGTCACATCAATTGGTAGTCTGTTCATAACTAATTGGTAGTCTGTCCCACCTGAGCCTGTAGTTTTCATTTTAGTTGGCAGTCTAATCCAACCAAGATTGCATTCATTAAACTTGTTGGCAGTCTAATCCGGGCAAGTGTTCAATCATCTCTCAGCTGGCAGTCTGTTCCACACTAATTGACATGATGTACTAATTTAAATTCATATAACCATTTCCTTTCAGTCTTTTTCTTTTTCTCTTTTAGCAACATTGAGCCCATTGAGCCAGAACTAATAGATTTATTGCCAGGAGGGCCGATGTTTATTTTTTAAAAAATTCTTTTCCTTTCCTTTGTTTAAGCCCCCCAAAAGAACAGGGTGGGGGAACGTCATGTGTGGATGTGTCCCATTTTACAAGACCACCCATGTCATCCTGACACATCAATTAAAGGAATCAAGTCAAATTATAATTTTATTTTCCTGATCGAGGAAGCACACCAGTCCCTACGGTGCCCACCAGTTGCAGAAAGCCCCAAGTGCACCAGCAGACACTGCATGCTCCTTCTCCAGAGCCACCCGGGCGCAGAGAATGTCACAGAATAGAGGCAGACAGTCGGAGCGACCATTCCCAATGGGCCGTGTCTATCCTGGACCTGTAGATGGCCACCATGGTCCAAATGTATCCAAGTTTGCTCACAGTACAAAGCCAGGTGGGAAAGTAAGCTGTGAGAGGACACAAAGAGTCAGCAAAGGGATTTGGACAGGTTAAGTGAGTGGGCAAGAAGGTGGCAGATGGAGTATAATGTGGGGAAATGTGAGGTTATTCACTTTGTTAGGAAGAATAGAAAAACAGAATATTTTTTAAATGATGAGAAACTATTAAATATTGGTGCTCAGAGGGATTTGGGTGTCCTTGTACATGAAACACAGAAAGTTAACATGCAGATACAACAAGCAATAAGGAAGACAATTGGTATGTTGGCCTTTATTGCAAGGGGGTTGGAGTACAAGAATAAGAAAGTCTTGCTGTAATTAGGGCTTTGGTGAGACCACACCTGGAATACCGTGTATAGTGTTGGTCTCCTTACCTAAGGAAGGATATACTTGCCTTAGAGGCGGTGCAACGAAGGTTCACTAGATTGATTTGTGGGATGAGAGGGTTGTCCTATGAGGAGAGATTGAGTAAAATGGGCTTATACTCTCTGGAGTTCAGAAGAATGAGAGGTGATTTCATTGAAACATATAAGATTTTGAGAGGCTTGACAGGATAGATGCTGAGAGGATGTTTCCCCTGGCTGGAGAGTCCAGAACTAGGGGTCATAGTCTCAGGATAAGGGGACAGCCATTTAGGACTGAGATGAGGAGAAATTTCTTCACTCAGAGGATTGTGAATCTTTAGAATTCTCTACGCCAGAGGGCTGTGAATGCTCAGTTGTTGAGTATATTCAAGACTGAGATCAATAGATTTTTGGACTCTAAGGGAATCAAGGGATATGGGATTAGGGCAGGAAAGTGGAGTTGAGGTCGAAGATCAGCCATAATCTTATTGAATGGCGGAGCAGGCTGGAGGGGCCGTATGGCCTACTTCTGCTCCTATTTCTTATGTTTTAATTGTAAACAATTTTACAACACCAAGTTATAGTCCAGCAATTTTATTTTAAATTCACAAGCTTTCGGAGATTTTCTCCTTCCTCAGGCAAACATTTGCCTGAGGAAGGAGAAAATCTCCGAAAGCTTGTGAATTTAAAATAAAATTGCTGGACTATAACTTGGTGTTGTAAAATTGTTTACAATTGTCAACCCCAGTCCATCACCGGCATCTCCACATTATGTTTTAATGGTCAGGCCATCCTTTCAGTCTTGGGGAAAGGGAAGTTTTGCTCAAGGAATAGTCCTTATCCTTTCTGAAAAAGTTAATGATTTTCATCAATCACTGAAGACAGTCAAACATCAAGAGCCTATTCGTCATTTCGTGTTTAATATTAGAAAGTAAGATTAAACAGAATTATCCATGGATTATTACCTATTAGGGAGTAATCACTGGTGGATATTTTTATCTCAATATTGTATTCACAGTGCATTGCAATCAGAAAGGGAGAAATACCACATAGACTTGGAAGTTTTGTTTTCTTGCTTAAGTTTCTACAAGCTTCTTCAGTTTTCAGTATGCCTTACTTGACCAGTTTCAATGTGCGGAAGCATGGTTTAGCACTTCATCTGTGACTTCTAGAGCATATTTCGGTGTCAGGATATCTGCAGGTGAAACCAATATTTGACTGCTCATTTTTGATGTGTCATAAGATGGTTAAAGTGACAAAAATATACAGCACTTCCAATTTTTCTATTGTTTTTATATTGTTTTGTGCAAATTTTGACCTGAAATCTATGATGACATTTCCATTTAATGCATTGCCAATAAACTTTTAAATTTCTAACCCCTTGTCACTGACTCCCAACCAGAGGAAATAGTCTTTCCCTAGTCACACCATCTAAATCCTTCATAATTTTATAAACCTCAATTAAATCTCTTCCTAGTCTTTTCTGTTCAAGAGGAAATAGTCCCAGCACCTCAAACCTATTTGCATAAATATAGTTTCTCATTCCTGGTATTATCCTGGTGAATCTATTCTGTACAGTCTCTTTTTACTTTAATATCTTTCTATAATGGGTCATCCAAAACTGTGGCCTAACCTTTGCCTTGTACAAATTTATCAGAAGCTCTTTGCTGTTGTACACCATACCCTAATTTTTGCCACCACCCAACCCCCCCCCCAACACTTTTGTGTCATTAGCAAATGTTGTTTTGCTTAGTACGAACAAGTTCTCATCAAATAGACATTGAGAACATAAGGGGACCCAGTCCTGACCACTGGGTTACACCAAACCTTCTCCAATCCAAGCAACACCCATTAACTCTAACTCTTTCTATGGTTCTATAAATGGCTTTGATGGGATCTTTCCATGAGCCGGGCAACTGGGGGACATACTTTTAATGAATTAAAGCCTCAAAGTAACTTAAAGAATAACTACATCAGCCTCACGGTACACAACATAAGATATAAACTTATCAAACGTAGTATCACTGAGTGCAGGGAATGTACATTCAGTTGAAAAGAGTAAAAGGAAACAGGTTGCCGCAGCAGATGGGGGACAAAAATGCATTAAGCTGTTCTTGTATGGATCTGAATGGAAGAGAATTCTCCATTTTACTTTATCTTCTGATGGGAAGATAATTCACAATCTACTTCAGATCAGTTATATGTACCAAATAGCAGCCATTGTATACGTTTTTCTTAGCTGGTGTCAAATCTATAACTACACATTTCATTTGTTTTGTTATGTCTGTGTACTGAGGTACTAAATGAGTACTTTGCATCTGTCTTTACCAAGGAAGAAGATGCTGCCAAAGTCACAATAAAAGAAGAGGTGGTTGAGATACTGGATGGGCTAAAAATTGATAAAGGGGAAGTACTAGAAAGGCTAGCTGTACTTAAAGTAGATAAGTCACCCGGTCTGGGAGGGATGCAACCTAGGTTGCTGAGGGAAGTAAGGGTGGAAATTGCAGAGGCACTAGCCATAATCTTCCAAACATCCTTAGATACGGGATAGTGCCAGAGGACTGGAGAATTGCAAATGTTACACCCTTGTTTAAAGAAGGGTGTAAGGATAAATCCAGCAACTACAGGCCAGTCAATTTAACCTCGGTGGTGGGGAAACTTTTAGAAATAATAATCCAAAAAAAAAATTAACAGTCACATGGACAAGTATGGATTCATTAAGGAAAGCCAGCATGGATTTGTTAAAGGCAAATCGTGTTTAACTAACTTGATTGAGTTTTTTGATGAGGTAACAGGGAGGGTTGATGAAGGCAATACGGTTGATGTGGTGTATATGGACTTTCAAAAGGCGTTTGATAAAGTGCTGCATAATAGGCTTGTCATCAAAGTTGAAGTCCATGGAATAAAAGGGGCAGTGGCAGCATGGATATGAAATTGGCTAAGTGACAGGAAACAGAAAGTAGTGGTGATTGGTTGTTTTTCAGACTGGAGGAAGGTACACATTGGTGTTCCCCAGGGTCGGTACTAGGACCACTGCTTTTCTTGATATATATTAATGACTTGGATTTGGGTGTACAGGGCACAATTTCAAAATTTGCAGATGACACAAAACTTGGAAGGGTAGTGAACAGTGAGGAGGATAGTGATAGACTTCATGAGGACATAGGCAAGCTGGTGGAATGGGCGGACACGTGGCAGATGAAATTTAATGCAGAGAAGTGCGTTAAGAAGACAGGAATTATAAACTAAAGGCTACAATTCTAAAGGGGGTGCAGGAACAGAGATACCTGGGGGTATATGTGCACAAATTGTTGAATGTGGTAGGGCAGGTTGAGAAAGCGGTTAAAAAGGCAAATGGGATCCTAGGCTTTATAAACAGAGGCATAGAATACAAAAGCAAGGAGGTTACGATGAACTTTTATAAAACACTGGTTCAGCCACAACTGGAGTATTGTGTCCAATTCTGGCCATCGCACTTTAAGAAGGATGTGAAGGCCTTAGAGGGGATGCAGAAAAGATTTACTAGAAAATGGTTCCAGGGATGAAGGGCTTCAGTTATGTGGATAGACTGGAGAAGCTGGGGTTATTCTCCTTAGAGCAGAGAAGGTTGAGAGGAGATTTGATAGAGGTATTCAAAATCATGAGGGGTCTAGACAGAGTAGATAGAGAGAAACTGTTCCCATTGACAGCAGGATCAAGAACCAGAAGACATAGATTTAAGCTGATAGATAAAAGAACCAAGGGCAACATGAGGAAAAACTTTTTTACACAGCGAGTGGTTATGATTTGGAATGCACTGCCTGAGGGGGTGGTGGAGGCAGATTCAATTGTGGCTTTCAAAAGGGAACTGGACAAGTGCTTGAAGGGAAAAAATTTACAGGGCTATTGGGAAAGGACGGGGAGTGGAACTAGCTGGATTGCTCTTACAGGGAGCCAGCATGGGCTTGATGGGTCGAATGGCCTCCTTCTGTGCTGTAACCATTCTATGATTCTATGATACTTGAATAATGCAGATGGCTGGGGCTGAGTAACAAATAGAACTAAACACATTAATTTTACTTTTCCTGCCAAAGGGTTCTTAAATTTATGTACATATTGTATTTGCATTTGTTCTTTTCATTTTTGGCAAATTTTTGTGCTCATCAAGGTGGGGGAAGTTAGTGCTCATTGTTCATCCTTGGGATGTGGATGTTGCTGGCAAGGCCAATATTTATTGGCTATCCCGAGTTGCCCTGAGAAGGTGGTGGAGGGCCTTCTCTTTGAGCTGTTACAGTCCATGTGGTGAAGGTGCTCCTGCAATGCTGTTAGGTAAAGAGTTCCAGGATTTTGACCCAGCAACGATGAAGGAATGGCGATATATGTCCAAGTCGAGCTCGTGTGTGACTTGGAGGCAATAATGCCCTTGTTCTGCTAGGTGGAGGAGGTCACAGGTTTCTCTATCCATTTGCTCCACCAATCTCCCCAAAGTGAACATTTGTCTCTGTAAAGTGGAGCGCAGAGCCTGCGTGGCAGCCGTCTGAGTTTCCACCAAAGTTGCAAAGTGGTGACACGGACTTTGTTTGTGAGGGCTCGGCTGCAACATTCCTGCAGGTGGCACTCACAAACCGGTATCCAGTGTGAATACCAGTGAGGATGTTGATACCTCGGGGGAGCGCAGTCAGGAGCAAATCCACGCATTGTGGGAGGCTCAGCTGCACAGGGGGGCAAAAGAAATGCAGTTGTTACAGGGGATTCGATAGTCAGGTGTTTCTGCAACCGCCGACATGAGTCCCGCACGGTGTGTTGCTCCCTGGTGCCAGGGTAAAGGACATCACTGAGAGGGTGCAGAACATTTTGAGGGGGAAGGGGAACAGCCAGAAGTTGTGGTCCATGTGGAAACCAATGACATAGGAAGGGAAAGGGTCGAGGTCCTGCAGTCAGAGTTTCAGGATCCAGGGAGGAAGTTAAAAAGCAGGAACTCAAAGGTAGTAATCTCTGGATTACTCCCACTGTCAGGCACTAGTGAGTATAGGAATAGTAGGATAAGACAGGTTAATGCGTGGCTGGAGCAATGGTGCAGGAGGGAGCGCTTCAGATTCCTGGGGCATTGGGACCAGTTCTGAGGCAGAAGAGATCTGTTCAAGGTGGACAGGTTGCACCTCAACAGAGCTGGGACCAATGTCCTCATTGGGAGGTTAAGTAGTGCTATGGGGGAGGGTTTTAACTAACTTGGCAGGAGGATGGGCAGCTGTATGAAACATGGGAGAGGAGAAACAAGGTGCACAGAGGACTGGGAGGGACAAGTGGCTCTAGAGTAAAGAATAGTTCAGAAATAGGAGGGATCAGACAGGGTGCAAATGCGAGGCAGTTTGGAGATTAGAGTGCATGTGCATAAATGCATGTAGAATAAGCTTGATGAGCTGCAGGCTCAAGTCGCCACATGGGACTATGATATAGTGGCAATAACAGAGACCTGGCTCAAAGAAAGTGAGGATTGGGTACTTAATATTCCTGGCTGCAAGGTATTCAGGAAAGATAGGGAAGGAAAGAAAGGAAGGGGGTTGGCAGTATTGATCAAAGAAACTATTATGGCACTGGAGAGGGATGATGTAGTTGAGGGGTCAAAGACAGAATCTATTTAGTTAGAATTAAGGAGCAATGGAGGAGCTATTACGCTACTGGGTGTAGTGGGGGACTTAAATTATCCTCATATAGACTGGGACAATAACATGCAAAAGGCAAAGAGGGGGAGGAATTCCTGAAATGTATTCAAGAGAACTTTCTGGAACAGTGTGTTTCCAGCCCAACCAGGAAGGAAACAGTGCTGGATCTAGTTTTGGGGAATGAAGTAGTGCATGTTGCAGTGGGGGAACATTTGGGGCACAGTGATCATAATATCATTAGGTGCAGAATGGAGGAGAATACCCAGAATACGCCGCAGAATACCCAGCCTCTGACCTGCTTTTGTAGCCACAGTATTTATATGGCTGGTCCAGTTAAGTTTCTGGTCAATGGTGACCCCCAGGATGTTGATGGTGGGGGATTCGGTGATGGTAATGCCGTTGAATGTCAAGGGGAGGTGGTTAGACTCTCTCTTGTTGGAGATGGTCATTGCCTGGCACTTGTTGCATACTAGGTTACTGAGGGAAGTAAGGGTGGAAATTGCTGTGGTTCCGGCCACAATCTTGAGCACAGAGGTTGGGAAAGACAGAGAGTGAATCTTTAATGGAGTGAAGTGCTAACAGAGTGAGAACTTTCAACTGGGAATTTGGTGAGTGTGGGAATTCATTGGTAAGTAGTAAGTGTGTTTTATTTTAAACTGAAATCTAACTTAGTTTAAACACATCAAAAATCTGCAAGTCAGTGCGGCAAACAGTGGCAGTTAACAGACAATCAGCTGTAAGTAGGTTCCTGACTTGGTGTTAATTATTATGGCTGGAAGTTGACTAACCAATTATAACTAGGATGTGTCAGAAAGGTATGTGGTATAAGGATCGTTGGGAAAAAGAGAGTGAACCTCTAACGGAGTGAAGCACTGACAGAGTGAGGACATTCAACTGGGAATTTGGTGAGTGTGGGAATTAGTTGGAGGGAGAAGGAAGTGCTAAGCGATTTAAACCAAAGAACTATAGACTAAGACTAAGCAGAGCATAAAGGAGCCGCACAAGGAATCAAAAATGAAGAAAATGTCAAAAGCTGACATCACAAGACAAGGAGGAGTGCCGAGAGTAAGTCAGTAAGTATTTAGTTCATTGGTTAGTGTTTTTAATGGTTATTGTGGTTAAAAGGAGCAGAGGCTGGAAAGCAGAAGGAACGGGACCAGCGACCGAGAGCAGAGCACGTAAAGCTGAGACCAACTCAAACTCAGGCAGAAATTTGAAAGAGTGACATCAGAGGACAGCAGGTTGGTGAGTAATACATTCTTTTGCTCTCTACGCAAGGGTAGTGGTTTAAACTCCGAACCTATAACTTGCTAGTACTTTTATTGAATTAATAACTTAAACTGGATAAATTAATTAGTTTAAAAAGAACTTAAAAATAAACCAAATGAATTAATTGCATAAAAACTTCAAGTAAATAAATGAAACCAGGTCAGATATAGATTACAGTGCAGGTGGTATTGTAACTGTAGCATGTGAGAGTTTATGGAGAGCAGCGTGATCCCAGGCAACCACATCTGCAGTAAGTGCAATAAATGCCGACCTCGCCAGCGACGCCCACATCCCATGAACGAATAATAAAAAAAGAGTCTGCAACTCGAGGAATTTTGGCTCAGATTTGTTGAGCTGGAGTCTGAGGTGCACACATTGCGATGCATCAATGAGTCGGAGAGTTACATGGACACTTTGGCCCAGGAGGCAATCACATCCCTTAGGTTAGGTAGTGGTTTAGATTTGCTTAGTGGTCAGGGACAGGAGGATGTGACTGCGAGTCAGGCAGGTAAGGGGACCCCAGATGCAGTGGTGGAGGAACCCCTGCCTTTGCCCTTGTCAATCAGGTACAAGGTACTTGCTACCTGTGTGGATGAGAACAAAGTCTGCAGGGAGAATGGGCAAATTGACCGTGGCACCATGGTACAGGAGGCCATTCAAGTGGGGGGAGCGAAAAGGAATGTGGTAGTGTAACGGGATAGTATAGTCAGGGGAATAGATATTCTCCTCTGCAGCCATGACCGGGAGTCCCAAAGGCTGTGTTGCGTGCCAGGTGCCAGGGTTAAGGACATCCCCTCGCAGCTGGAGAAGAACTTGAAGCAGGAGAGGGAGGATCCAATTGCCGTGGTCCACGTAGGAACCAACGACATAGGTAGAACTAGGAATGCGGTTCTGCTAGGAGGAGCTAGGGTCCAAATTAAAAAGCAGTACATCAAAGATAATAACCTCTGGATTACTACCTGAGCCACGTGCAAATTGACATAGCAATAAACAGGTTAGATGGTTAAATGCGTGACTGAAAGAATGATGTAATAAGCAGGGGTTTCAATTCATGGGGCACTGGCACCAGTACTGGGAAAAGAGGGAGCAGTTCCGTTGGGATGGGCTCCACTTAAACCGGGCTGGGACCAGTGTCCTGTCGAATCGAATAACTAGGGCAGTAGATAGGGCTTTAAACTAATAAGAGGGAGGGGGAAGGTTCCGGTATGGTTAAATTTACAAGTCTAAAGAGAAAAGTGAAGGCTATAGAGCAAAGTAGTGATTTGGGTAAAAACAAGCAATGTGTCAGGAAGGGATAGAGTGTTTAAAAAAGGTAATAGGGCATTAGTGACTCAGGTCACAACAGAGAAAAATAGTAAAAAGTTAAAATTAAAGGCATTATATCGAAATGCACGAAGCATTCATAACAAGATAGATGAATTAATGGCACAAATAGAGATAAATGGGTTTGATCTAGTAGCCGTTACTGAGACGTGGTTGCAGGGTGACCAAGGTTGGGAACTAAATATTCCAGGGTACTTGACTTTTAGAAAAGATAGGCAAAATGGAAAAGGGGGGAATGGGGAAGGGGGTGGGTGTAGCCCTGATAATAAAGGATAAGATAAAGGCAGTAGTGAGAAAGGATCTTAGCTCAGAAAATCAGGATGTAGAATCAATATGGGTGGAACTAAGAAATAACAATAATTGGTGGGAGTATTTTCTAGGCCCCCTACCAGTAGTTACAGTGTTGGACAGAGTATAAATCAGGAAATTAGAGTAGAATGTAACAAGGGTAATGCAATAATCGTGGGGGACTTTAATCTTTATATAGACTGGACAAACCAAATTAGCAAAAGTAGTTTGGAGGACGAGTTCATGGAATGCATTCGAGACAGTTTTCTAGAACAAAATGTCAAGGAACCAACTAGGGAACAGGCTATTTTAGATCTGGTATTGTGTATTTAGACAAGGTTAATTAGTAATCTTATAGTAAGGATTCTCTGGGCAAGAGTGATCATAATATGATAGAATTTCTTATTGAGTTTGAGAGTGATGTAGTTAAGTCCGAAACTAGGGCCTTAAATTTAACAAAGCCAATTACATAGGTATAAGGGGCGAGTTGGCTATGGTAGATTGGGAAATTAGATTAAAAGACATGACGGTAGATAAGCAATGGCCAACATTGAAAGAAATAATTCATAATTCTCAATGAATATACATTCCATTGAGAAATAAAAACTTCATGGGGAAAGTGATCCAATTGTAGCTAACCAGAGAAGTTAAGGAAAATATTAGATTAAAAGAAGAGGCTTACAATGTTGCCAAAAAGAATAGTCAGCCTGAGGATTGGAAGGCTTTTAGAAATCAGCAAAGGATGACCAAGAAATTGATGAAGAGGGAGAAAATAGAATATGAGAGTAAACTAGCAAGAAATATAAAAACATTGTAAGAGCTTCTATAAGTATGTAAAAAGGAAGAGACTAGCTAAAGTAAACATGGGTCCCTTAGAGGCAGAGACAGGAGAAATTATAATGGGGAATAAGGAAATGGCAGAGACGTTAAACAAATATTTTGTATCTGTCTTCACAGTAGAAGACACAAAAAACATAGTGGGGAACCAAGGGTCTGATGAGAATGAAGAACTTAAAGGTATTAAGATTAGTAAAGAAAAAGAACTGGAGAAATTAATGGGGCTAAAAGCCGACAAATCCCCTAGATCTGATGGCCTACATCTTAGGGTTTTAAAAGTGGTGGGGGCAGAGATAATGGATGGATTGGTTTTGCTCTTCCAGAATTCCCTAGATTCTAGAACAGTCTCCATGGATTGCAAAGTAGCAAATGTAACCCTGCTGTTCAAGAAAGGAGAGAGAGAGAAAACAGAGAACTATAGGTCAATTAGCCTGACATCAATAGTAGGGAAAATGCTATAATCTATTATTAAGGATGTAGTAACGGGGCACTTAGAAAATCATAATATTAGGCAGAGTCAACATGGTTTTATGAAAGGGAAATCATGTTTGACAAATCTATTAAAGTTTCTTGAAGGTGAAACTAGCCGGGTAGATAAGGGGGAACCAGTGGGTGTAGTATATTTGGATTTTCAAAAGGCATTCGATAAGGTGCCTAACAAGAGGTTGTTACACAAGATTAGGGGTCATGGGATTGGGGATAATTTATGAGCATGGATTGAGGATTGGTTAACAGACAGAAAACAGAGTAGGAATAAATGGGTCATTCTTGGATTGACGGGTTGTAACGACGGGGGTGCCACAAGGATCAGTGCTTGGGCCTCAAGTGTTTACACTGGGGGTAATATATTAGCATGGATTGAGGATCAAGGGTTTACAATATATATCAATGACTTTGATGAGGGGACCGAGTGTAATGTATCCATGTTTACTGGCGATACAAAGCTAGGTGGGAAAGTAAGCTGTGAGGAGGACGCAAAGAGGCTGCAAAGGGATATAGACAAGTTAAGTTAGTGGGAGAGAAGGTGACAGATGGAGTATAATGTGGGGAAATGTGAAATTATCCACTTTGGTAGGAATAGAAAAGCAGAATATTTTTTAAAAGGTGAGAGACTAAGAAATGTTGGTGTTCAGAGGGATTTGGTTGTCCTTGTACACTAATCACAGAAACTTAACATGCAGGTACAGCAAACAATTAGGAAGGCAAATAGTATGTTAGTTTTTATTGCAAGGGGGTTGGAGTATAAGAGTAAGGAGGTCCTGAAGCAATTATACAGGGCTCTGGTGAGACCACACCTGGAGTACAGTGTACAGTTTTGGTCTCCTTACCAGCATAGAGTGCCAATGTCTGTGCTGGTGCTTGGGAAGATGGAGCGCGTGACCGTGCATCCTCAGGAGCGTTGTTCACCTGTGAAGTGTCTTCTTCTGCAGGAAGCTCTTGCTGCTGAGAAGATCCAAGAGAAAATGGACATTAGGATGGCACTGAGAGGCTTGACATGGGCAGGTGACAGAGGGTGGTTGTGGAGGGTTGTTTTTCAAACTGGATGCCTGTGTCCAGCGGTGTGCCTCAGGGATCGGTGCTGGGTCCGCTGTTATTTGTTATTTATATTAATGATTTGGATGAGAATTTAGGAGGCATGGTTAGTAAGTTTGCAGATGACACCAAGATTGGTGGCATTGTGGACAGTGAAGAAGGTTATCTAGGATTGCAACGGGATCTTGATAAATTGGGCCAGTGGGCCGATGAATGGCAGATGGAGTTTAATTTAGATAAATGTGAGGTGATGCATTTTGGTAGATCGAATCGGGCCAGGACCTACTCCGTTAATGGTAGGGCGTTGGGGAGAGTTATAGAACAAAGAGATCTAGGAGTACATGTTCATAGCTCCTTGAAAGTGGAGTCACAGGTGGATAGGGTGGTGAAGAAGGCATTCGGCATGCTTGGTTTCATTGGTCAGAACATTGAATACAGGAGTTGGGATGTCTTGTTGAAGTTGTACAAGACATTAGTAAGGCCACACTTGGAATACTGTGTACAGTTCTGGTCACCCTATTATAGAAAGGATATTATTAAACTAGAAAGAGTGCAGAAAAGATTTACTAGGATGCTACCGGGACTTGATGGTTTGACTTATAGGGAGAGGTTGGATAGACTGGGACTTTTTTCCCTGGAGAGTAGGAGATTTAGGGGTGATCTTATAGAAGTCTATAAAATAATGAGGGGCATAGATAAGGTAGATAGTCAAAATCTTTTCCCAAAGGTAGGGGAGTCTATAACGAGGGGGCATAGATTTAAGGTGAGAGGGGAGAGATACAAAAGGGTCCAGAGGGGCAATTTTTTCACTCAAAGGGTGGTGAGTGTCTGGAACGAGCTGCCAGAGGCAGTAGTAGAGGCGGGTACAATTTTGTCTTTTAAAAAGCATTTGGACAGTTACATGGGTAAGATGGGTATAGAGGGATATGGGCCAAGTGCAGGCAATTGGGACTAGCTTAGTGATATAAACTGGGTGACATGGACATGTTGGGCCGAAGGGCCTGTTTCCATGTTGTAAACATCTATGATTCTATGATTCAGAATGCAGCTTCAAGTTGTGAACGATGCTGCATGTTTGCCGAGGTGAATGAAGAGTTACAAGTAATATGCAGACACTCCGATCAGATAAGCCGCCAGCCTCGCCTTCCCCGATGATCATGGCTTTGCCCAGGCCACTAATCTCCAGGGCATTTGCTATGCTTGTGTGAAGGCTATGATGTCAGTTACTCCTCCTTCAGTCTTGCTTCTCTCCCTGGCATCATGTGCTGTTTTGTCTTCAGAAAGAGAGGGTGAGAGCTAGTGAGTCGCTGTTAAAATGGTGACTGGGTTTGTGCTTATAGTGCATGTACTAAGAGCTGGAGAAGAAGCAAGATAGAATGAGGATGGGGATGTGATGAATGTAAAACCAAGTGTGTGAAATGTGGTGAGGAGAGGGTGCTGGGAGGAGTTGCTGGTTCTGCAAGTGCTAGGATGCATGAAGAGAATGGTGTTAGTGTGTGGTGTGAAGAGAGCGAAGGTAGAGGTTAGTTTGTTTAGACTGAGAAAGAGAGGTGTTGCAGGGGATCGGATGTGATGGAGGGGTGGGAATTATTGATAGTGGTGGGAGGGGCTGTACTCAACCTTGCTGCTCCTGTGAGGTCATTGAACCTCTTCCTATACTGAAGCCAGGTCCTAGGGGTGGTGCTAGTGGAACTAACCCTGTCAGCCACCTCTGTCCAGGCCTGCTGGATAGTCACCCTGGGGATGCTGTTGTGGATGCTGGGGAACAGTAACTCCCTCTTTGACCTGACTTTCTCCACTAAGACCTCGAGGGACTCATCTGAAAACATGGGGGCAGCCCTGCGACTCATTTCAGAGAATCCCCTCCTTGCAGCAGTGTAACAGTGAAATGTTACAGCAGGGAATACAGCTTCGTTTTAAAGATGCATTCCCACTCTGGTGACCTGCTGGAAATTGAGCAGAGAAAATGGGTAGGCTGCCCGTTTCCCAACCCAATCAAGTGGGCAGTCCATCAAACATATTAAAATGAGTCCCAGGAAGTAAAATTGGGTGGAGAGGCACTCTGCCAAAACTTTGTTTCTAAAAATGGCGCCACGACTTCCCTCCCTTGATCCAGCCTCTGGAAGCACACCCTGCTGTTTTTAAATGAAGCAGAGGAGCATGGTCAAGTACCCCTCCCCCCCGCCAAGGTTTACGCCCATTTACATGCAGACAACACTCAACCCGCAGGCATCTGCGCCACAGGTCTACAGACCATGGAGGACCTATCTGGATTTTTCCTATAGGCAGTGTCTGAGAAGGCTGCATTTACTCCCATCCCTCAACACTGTGCCAGCCATTGGAACATGGCTTTCAGCCTCTTTTCACCAAAGACACTGCCTTGACTGTGGCTGGGAACATGACAAAAGATTTTTATGCATCTGAATGCTTCTAGACAGTCTCTGGTGACATTAATCATATCTGTCAGTCAGCAGTGAATATCTGCATTAGACATGACATGGATGCCATGTTCAGGATTGTCACTGAGTTCATTTAGTGTTGTGGTTATGTTACTAGACTAGTAATCTGGAGATCCTACATTTATGACAACATGAGATCAAATCCCAAAATGAGAATTTGAATTCAGTTTTTAAAATGTTGGTATATGTTTGGGAAAAAAAAATGACCAGGAAGCTTTCGGATTGTCGTAAAAACCCAAATGGTTCACTAATGTCCTTCAGGAAACGTGGTTGACTCTTAACTTCCTCCTTTTTCACCAGTTTTCCACCCGTGCCAAAGTTGAAAATTACCCCCCAAAGCATAAGTGCAGTGGAGGGATCGAGAGGGGTGTGCTGAGGTACAGCTGAGTATCGTCAGTGTACATGTGGAACCTGACGTTGTGTTTTAGGAAGATGTCGCCGAGGGGTAGCATGTAGATGAGAAATAGGAGGGGGCCAAGGATAGATCCTTAGGGGCCTCCAGAGGCAATGGAGCGGGAGCAGGCAGAGAAGCCATTGCAGAAGAAACCTCTTTAGAGAGGTTCAAACATGGAGATGGGGGGAAAGATGGGCACGGAATATTTTGTCATTGTCATGTCATGCCTTGTTACAGTCATGTGCTTACCAGGGATCAATAACAGATGAGGTTTTTTAGTGACAGCCTAAACAGTGTTCAAAAGATTCCTGCTTTTCAAAAGCAAGAGTCAAGACACTCAGAATAGGCTATTTAAATATTTATATAGATTACAGATAGATAATGTGCATAATGCAACATTAAAGTTAACCTTACATTACTGATTTTAACATGGAACAAGGTTAATTTCACTCTTTTAAAGAGTAATGCTTTTAATGTAATTACTCCAATTATGCAAATATTAATAATTGATGAAGAAAGAGAGATTCTCGATGTTGTGTAATTTAATAATACATATAGTACTTCAGTAGTGCTTGGGGATCACTGGTGGGTTGGTTTTCTGATTATTTAAAAAGATTACAAGCCAGGTGAAATTATTACATGGGCTGGATTTAGCGCATGGGTATGACTGTGCACATCTGGACTGGGTAGAAATGGGTACCTGGCTGGATTGCCGGTAACTGTTTGCAGAGCACTGTGAAGTATGGGAGATAGCGACTCGGCAGCACCCTGGGGGTCACCAATGTCGAAAATTGCCCAGGTATATCCTGTCCACAAAAAGCAACGGATGAACGGACACCGCGCAACAATCGCCAGACAGGAGGGTTCCCTCCCAGTCGGGGAACACTTCAGCAGTCAAGGACATTCAGCCACCGATCTTCGGGTAAGCGTTCTCCAAGGTGGCCTTCGAGACACACAACAACGCAAAATTGTCGAGCAGAAATTGATAGCCAAGTTCCGCATCCATGAGGACGGCCTCAACCGGGATCTTGGGTTCATGTCACGCTACACGTAACCCCACCAGCGAAAAAAAGGTTATCTGTTTTTAATACAATGGGTCATTCTCTGTCTTTCTCTTCCTTTCGGATGTTTCTCCCTCTCTCTCTGTCTTTTGTTCTGGCCGTTTGTATATTCGGTGGTCCTGCAGGTAACATCTCTCTGTCTGAACACTTTGATTGCCTTGACAATGGGCAGTTGAAAAGATTATCTGTAATCACCAGGTATTGTTTTCTGACTATAAGTGCAGTTACCTTCCATAGAATCCCACACTTCACCTGACGAAGAAGAAAGCCTCCGAAAGCTTGTGATTTTCAAATTATACAGTTGGACTATAACCTGGTGTTGTAAGATTCCTTACATTCACAAAAAGCAGGACAAATCCAATCCGGCCAATTACCGCCCCATCAGTCTACTCTCAATCATCAGCAAAGTGATGGAAGGTGTCGACGACCAATAATCTGCTCACCGATGCTCAGTTTGGGTTCTGCCAGGACCACTTGGCTCCAGACCTCATTACAGCCTTGGTCCAAACATGGACAAAAGAGCTGAATTCCAGAGGTGAGGTGAGAGTGACTGCCCTTGACATCAAGGCAGCATTTGACCGAGTGTGGCACCAAGGAGCCCTAGTAAAATTGAAGTCAATGGGAATCACGGGGAAAACTCTCCAGTGGCTGGAGTCATACCTAGCACAAAGGAAGATGGTAGTGGTTGTTGGAGGCCAATCATCTCAGCCCCAGGACATTGCTGCAGGAGTTCCTCAGGGCAGTGTCCTAGGCCCAACCATCTTCAGCTGCTTCATCAATGAGCTTCCCTCCATCACAAGGTCAGAAATGGGGATGTTCGCTGATGATTGCACAGTGTTCAGTTCCATTCGCAACCCCTCAAATAATGAAGCAGTCTGAGCCCGCATGCAGCAAGACCTGGACAACATCCAGGCTTGGGCTCATAAGTGGCAAGTAACATTCGTGCCAGACAAGTGCCAGGCAATGACCATCTCCAACAAGAGAGAGTCTAACCACTTCCTCATGACATTCAACGGCATTACCATCGCCGAATCCCCCACCATCAACATCCTGGGGATCACCATTGGCCAGAAACTTAACTGGACCAGCTGTATGAATACAGTGGCTACGAGAGCAGGTCAGAGGCTGGGTATTCTGCGGCGAGTGACTCACCTCCTGACTCCCCAAAGCCTTGCCACCATCTACAAGGCACAAGTCAGGAGTGTGATGGCATACTCTCCACTTGCCTGGATGAGTGCAGCTCCAACAACACTCAAGAAGCTCGACACCATCCTGGACAAAGCAGCCCGCTTGTTTGGCACCCCATCCACCACCCTAAACATTCACTCCCTTCACCACTGGCGCACAGTGGCTGCAGTGTGTACCATCCACAGGATGCACCGCAGCAACTCGCCAAGGCTTCTTCGACAGCACCTCCCAAACACGCGACCTCTACCACCTAGAAGGACAAGAGCAGCAGGTACATGGGAACAACACCACCTGCACGTTCCCCTCCAAGTCACACACCATCCTGACTTGGAAATATATCGCCGTTCCTTCATCGTCGCTGGGTCAAAATCCTGGAACTCCCTTCTTAACAGCACTGTGGGAGAACCGTCACCACATAGACTGCAGCGCTTCAAGAAGGCGGCTCACCACCACCTTCTCAAGGGCAATTAGGGATGGTCAATGAATGCCTGCCTCGCCAGCGACGCCCACCTCCCATGAATGAATAAAAAAAACTTTGCCCTTTACAGTGTTGCTGTCCCAGTCTATATCGAGATAATTGAAGTCCCCCATTGTCACTATTCTATAGTTCTTGCAACTTTCTGTAATTTACTCCTCTATCTCCTTTCCAATATATGGTGGCCAATAGTATGCACCCAGTAGCATAACAGCTCCTCTATTGTTCCTTAATTATAACCAAATGGGATCTGTCTTTGAGCCCTCAACTATATCATCACTTTCCAGTGCCATGATTGTTTCTTTGATCAATACTGCCACCCCCTCCCACTTTCTTTCCTTCCCTATCTTTCCTGAATACCCTATAGCCAGGAATTCTTTTTTTATTATTCTTTCATGGGATGTGGGCGTCACTGGCGAGGCCAGCATTTATTGCCCATCCCTAATTTCCCTTGAGAAGGTGGTGGTGAGCTGCCTTCTTGAACCGCTGAAGTTCGTGTGCTGAAGATTCTCCCACAGTGCTGTTAGGAAGGGAGTTCCAAGATTTTGACCCAGCGATGATCAAGGAACGGCGATATATTTCCAAGTCGGGATGGTGTGTGACTTGGAGGGGAACGTGCAGGTGGTGTTGTTCCCATGTACCTGCTGCTCTTGTCCTTCTAGGTGGTAGAGGTCGCGTGTTTGGGAGGTGCTGTCGAAGAAGCCTTGGCGAGTTGCTGCGGTGCATCCTGTGGATGGTACACACTGCAGCCACTGTGCGCCAGTGGTGAAGGGAGTGAATGTTTAGGGTGGTGGATGGGGTGCCAAACAAGCGGGCTGCTTTGTCCAGGATGGTGTCGAGCTTCTTGAGTGTTGTTGGAGCTGCGCTCATCCAGGCAAGTGGAGAGTATGCCATCACACTCCTGACTTGTGCCTTGTAGATGGTGGAAAGGCTTTGGGGAGTCAGGAGGTGAGTCACTCGCCGCAGAATACCCAGCCTCTGACCTGCTCTTGTAGCCACAATATTTATATGGCTGGTCCAGTTAAGTTTCTGGTCAATGGTGACCCCCAGGATGTTGATGGTGGGGGATTCGGCGATGGTAATGCCGTTGAATGTCAAGGGGAGGTGGTTAGACTCTCTCTTTTTGGAGATGGTCATTGCCCGGCACTTGTCTGGTGCGAATGTTACTTGCCACTTATCAGCCCAAGCCTGGATGTTGTCCAGGTCTTGCTGCAAGCAGACACGGACTGCGTCATTATCTGAGGGGTTGCGAATGGAACTGAACTCTGTGCAATCATCAGCGAACATCCCCATTTCTGACCTTATGATGGAGGGAAGGTCATTAATGAAGCAGCTGAAGATGGTTGGGCCTAGGAAACTGCCCTGAGGAACTCCTGCAGCAATGCCCTTGGGCTGAGATGATTGGCCTCCAACAACCACTACCATCTTCCTTTGTGCTAGGTATGATTCCAGCCACTGGAGAGTTTTCCCCCGATTCCCATTGACTTCAATTTTCTAGGACTCCTTGGTCCCACACTCGGTCAAATGCTGCCTTGATATCAAGGGCAGTCACTCTCACCTCACCTCTGGAATCAGCTCTTTTGTCCACGTTTGAACTATGGCTGTAATGAGGTCTGGAGCCGAGTGGTCCTGGAGGAACCCAAACTGAGCATCGGTGAGCAGGTTATTGATGAGTAAGTGCCGCTTGATAGCACTGTCGACGACACCTTCCATCACTTTGCTGATGATTGAGAGTAGACTGATGGGGCGGTAATTGGCCGGATTGCATTTGTCGTGCTTTTTGTGGACAGGACATACCTGGGCAATTTTCCACGTTGTCAGGTAGATGCCAGTGTTGTTGCTGTACTGGAACAGTTTGGCTAGAGGCGCGGCTAGTCCTGGAACACAAGCCTTCAGCACTACAGCTGGGATGTTGTCGGGGCCCATAGTCTTTGCTGTATCCAGTGCACTCAGCCGTTTCTTGATATCACGTGGAGTGAATCGAATTGGCTGAAGACTGGCTTCTGTGATGGTGGGGATATCGGGAGGAGGCCGAGATGGATCATCCACTTGGCACTTCTGGCTGAAGATGGTTGCAAATGCTTCAGCCTTGTGTTTTGCACTCAGGTGCTGGACTCCGCAATCATTGAGGATGGGGATGTTTACAGAGCCTCCTCCTCCAGTTAGTTGTTTAATTGTCCACCATCATTCACGACTGGATGTGGCAGGACTGCAGAGCTTTGATATGATCCGTTTGTTGTGGAATCGCTTAGCTCTGTTTATAACATGTTGCGTCCACTTGCATGTAGCCCTGTGTTGTACCTTCACCAGGCTGGCAACTCATTTTTAGGTATGCCTGGTGCTGCTCCTGGCATGGTCTTCTACACTCCTCATTGAATCAGGGTTGATCCCCTGGCTTGTTGGTAATGGTAGAGTGAGGAATATGCCGGGCCATGAGGTTACAGATTGTGCTGAAATACTAATCTGCTGCTGCTGATGGCCCACAACACCTCATCGGATGCCCAGTTTTGAGCTGCTACATCTGTTCTGAATCTATCCCATTTAGCACGGTGATAGTGCCACACGACACGTTGGATGGTGTCCTCAGTGAGGAGATAGGACTTCGTCTCCACAAGGACTGTGCGGTGGTCACTCCTACCAATACTGTCATGGACAGATGCATCTGCAACAGGTAGATTGGTGAGGATAAGGTCAAGTAGGTTTTTCTCTCGTGTTGGTTCGCTTACCACCTGCCGCAGGCCCAGTCTGGCAGCTATGTCCTTCAGGTCTTGGCCAGCTCGGCCAGTAATGGTGCTACCGAGCCACTCTTGGTGATGGACGTTGAAGTCCCCCACCCAGAGTACATTATGTGCCCTTGCTACCCTCGGTGCTTCTTCCAAGTGGTGTTCAACATGGAGGAGTACTGATTCATTAGCTGAGGGAGGACGGGCGGTAAATGGTAATCAGCAGGAGGTTTCCTTGCCCATGTTTGACCTGATGCCATGCGATTTCATGGGGTCCAGAGTCAATGTTGAGGACTCCCAGGGCCACTCCCTCCTGACTGTATATCACTGTACCACCACCTCTGGTGGGTCTGTCCTGCCGGTGGGACAGGATTTACCCAGGTATCGTGATGGAAGAGTCTGGGACATTGGCTGAAAGGTATGATTCTGTGAGTATGGCTATGTCAGGCTGTTGCTTGACTAGTCTGTGGGACAGCTCTCCCAATTTTGGCACAAGTACCCAGATGTTTGCAGGGTCGACTGGGCTTGGTTTGCCTTTGTCATGTCCGATGGTCCGTCTGGTTTTATTCTTGTTGTGACTTTCTGTAGCGATATTGTCCAACTCAGTGGATTGCTAGGCCATTTCCGAGGGCGATTAAGAATGAACCACTTTGCTGTGGGTCTGGAGTCACATATAGGCCAGACCGGGTAAGGACGGCAGGTTTCCTTTCCTAAAGTATATTAGTGAACCAGATGGGTTTTTAACGACAATCCGGTAGTTTCATGATTACCATTACTGGTGCTGGTTTTTTTAAATTCCAGATTTTATTTAATTAATTGAATTTAAATTCCCCAGCTGCCGTGGCAGAGATTTGAATTCATGACTTTGGATTATTAGTCCAGGCCTCTGGATTACTAGTCCAGTAACATAACCACTAGGCTACCGTACCCATTATATTCCCAATCTTTCCCTTCTTTGAGCCAAACCTCTGTTATTGCCATTATATCATCGTCCCACATGGCGACTTGAGCCCGCAGCTCACCAAGCTTATTTACCACGCTGCATGCATTTACGCAAATGCATTCCAAACTCCTCTTAGACTGCCTCACGTTTGCCCCCTGTCTGATTCCCTCCTATTTCTGAACCATTCTTTACTCTAGTGCTATTTGCCCCTCCCAGTCCTCCGTCCACCTTATTTCTCCTCTCTAATGTTTCATCCTGGTGCCCACCCCCCTGCCAAGTTAGTTTAAACCCTCCCCCATGTATTCACTATTACGCAAATATATTACACAATGTTTTCTGTGTTTGTTTTTCTTTTGTAAAATAAATTCACGTGATATTTTTAAATTTAATATGAGGTCTGATGTAATGCTCTAAGGCTTAGGAAGATTGGAATGAGATCTTATGGAGACATAGATAGGTAAGTCCAATCACTAAAAGTAATTACCAGCTAAGGCTTGTGATTCATTTTGCAGGCATGTTACATCTCAAGGCAAGGGTAAACACTCTTGACGGAATGGGGAACGAGGACTCTCCCATAACAGTGATCTAAGATATGACAGCCAAAATAATCTAGAGTAAGAAGGATGGAAAAGACTCAAAAACATAACAATAATGAAGATTTCGGAAAGTACTAAAGTTGCTGGGAATGTTGGAACTTCATTTCAGTTTCATAAAATCATCAATCATTCTGTTTCATACAAAATATGAGAGACAAGAACAGTTGAAACAGAGAGCTTCATAGAATCATAGAAGTTACAACATGGAAACAGGCCCTTCGGCCCAACATGTCCATGTCACCCAGTTTATACCACTAAGCTAGTCCCAATTGCCTGCACTTGGCCCATATCCCTCTATACCCATCTTACCCATGTAACTGTCCAAATGCTTTTTAAAAGACAAAATTGTACCCGCCTCTATACTGCCTCTGGCAGCTCGTTCCAGACACTCACCACCCTTTGAGTGAAAAAATTGCCCCTCTGGACCCTTTTGTATCTCTCCCCTCTCACCTTAAATCTATGTCCCCTCGTTATAGACTCCCCTACCTTTGGGAAAAGATTTTGACTATCTACCTTATCTATGCCCCTCATTATTTTATAGACTTCTATAAGATCACCCCTTAACCTCCTACTCTCCAGGGAAAAAAGTCCCAGTCTATCCAACCTCTCCCTATAAGTCAAACCATCAAGTCCCGGTAGCATCCTAGTAAATCTTTTCTGCACTCTTTCTAGTTTAATAATATCCTTTCTATAATAGGGTGACCAGAACTGTACACAGTATTCCAAGTGTGGCCTTATTAATGTCTTGTACAACTTCAACAAGACATCCCAACTCCTGTATTCAATGTTCTAACCAATGAAACCAAGCATGCCGAATGCCTTCTTCACCACCCTATCCACCTGTGACTCCACTTTCAAGGAGCTATGAACCTGTACTCCTAGATCTCTTTGTTCTATAACTCTCCCCAACGCCCTACCAAAATGCATCACCTCACATTTATCTAAATTAAACTCCATCTGCCATTCATCGGCTCACTGGCCCAATTTATCAAGATCCCGTTGCAATCCTAGATAACCTTCTTCACTGTCCACAATGCCACCAATCTTGGTGTCATCTGCAAACTTACTAACCATGCCTCCTAAATTCTCATCCAAATCATTAATATAAATAACAAATAACAGCGGACCCAGCACCGATCCCTGAGGCACACCGCTGGTCACAGGCCTCCAGTTTGAAAAACAACCCTCTACAACCACCCTCTGTCTTCTGTCGTCAAGCCAATTTTGTATCCAATTGGCTACCTCACCTTGGATCCCGTGAGATTTAACCTTATGTAACAACCTACCATGCGGTACCTTGTCAAAGGCTTTGCTGAAGTCCATGTAGACCACGTCTACTGCACAGCCCTCATCTATCTTCTTGGTTACCCCTTCAAAAAACTCAATCAAATTCGTGAGACATGATTTTCCTCTCACAAAACCATGCTGACTGTTCCTAATCAGTCCCTGCCTCTCCAAATGCCTGTAGATCCTGTCCCTCAGAATACCCTCTAACAACTTACCCACTACAGATGTCAGACTCACCGATCTGTAGTTCCCAGGCTTTTCCCTGCCGCCCTTCTTAAACAAAGGCACAACATTTGCTACCCTCCAATCTTCAGGCACCTCACCTGTAGCTGTCGATGATTCAAATATCTCTGCTAGGGGACCCGCAATTTCCTCCCTAACCTCCCATAACGTCCTGGGATACATTTCATCAGGTCCCGGAGATTTATCTACCTTGATGCGCGTTAAGACTTCCAGCACCTCCCTCTCTGTAATATGTACACTCCTCAAGACATCACTATTTATTTCCCCAAGTTCCCTAACATCCATGCCTTTCTCAACCGTAAATACCAATGTGAAATATTCATTTATGATCTCACCCATCTCGTGTGGTTCCGCACATAGATGACCTTGTTGATCCTTAAGAGGCCCTACTCTCTCCCTAGTTACTCTTTTGCCCTTTATGTATTTGTAGAAGCTCTTTGGATTCTCCTTTGCCTTATCTGCCAAAGCAATCTCATGTCCCCTTTTTGCCCTCCTGATTTCTCTCTTAACTCTACTCCGGCAATCTCTATACTCTTCAAGGGATCCACTTGATCCCAGCTGCCTATGCATGTCATATGCCTCCTTCTTCTTTTTGACTAGGGCCTCAATCTCCCGAGTCATCCAAGGTTCCCTACTTCTACCAGCCTTGCCCTTCACTTTATAAGGAATGTGCTTACCCTGAACCCTGGTTAACACACTTTTGAAAGCCTCCCACTTACCAGACGTCCTTTTGCCTGCCAACAGACTCTCCCAATCAACTTCTGAAAGTTCCTGTCTAATACCATCAAAATTGGTCTTTCCCCAATTTAGAATTTTAACTTTTGGGCCAGACCTATCATTCTCCATAGCTATCTTAAAACTAATGGAATTATGATCACTGGTCCCAAAGTGATCCCTCACTAACACTTCTGTCACCTGCCCTTCCTTATTTCCCAAGAGGAGGTCAAGTTTTGCCCCCTCTCTAGTCGGGCCATCCACATACTGAATGAGAAATTCCTCCTGAATACACTCAACAAATTTCTCTCCATCCAAGACCCTAATGCTATGGCTGTCCCAGTCAATGTTGGGAAAGTTAAAATCCCCTACTATTACCACCCTATTTTTCTTGCAGCTGTCTGTAATCTCCTTACATATTTGCTCCTCAATTTCTCGTTGACTATTTGGGGGTCTGTAGTACAATCCTATCAAAGTGATCTCTCCCTTCTTATTTTTCAGTTCTACCTATATAGACGCAGTGGGCGAACCCTCGGATATATCCCCTCTCACTACTGCCGTGATGTTCTCTCTAATCAAGAACGCAACTCCCCCTCCTCTCTTACCTCCTGCTCTATCTTTCCTATAGCATCTGTACCCTGGAACATTGAGCTGCCAGTCCTGCCCCTCCCTTAGCCATGTTTCAGTAATAGCTATAACATCCCAGTCCCATGTACCCATCCATGCCCTGAGTTCATCTGCCTTGCCCATCAGACTTCTTGCATTGAAATAAATGCAGTTTAATCTAGACTTCCCTTGGTCTTTGCCCTGCTTTCTCAAACCATCTGTCCGGTCATGTTTTGTACACTCTCCCTTACTGCCTTTTGTTTCTGTCACCACTTTACTTCCCACTAACTTCCTGCATCGGTTCCCATCCCCCTGCCACATTAGTTTAAACCCTCCCCAACAGCACTGGCAAACACTCCCCCTAGGACATTGGTTCCAGTCCTGCCCAGATGCAGATCGTCCAATTTGTACTGGTCCCACCTCCCCCAGAACCGGTTCCAATGGCCCAGGAATTTGAATCCCTCCCTCTTGCACCATCTCTCAAGCCACGTATTCATCCTAGCTATCCTGTCATTCCTACTCTGACTAGCCCGTGGCACTGGTAGCAATCCTGAGATTACTACCTTTGAGGTCCTACTCTTTAGTTTAACTCCTAACTCCCTAAATTCAGCTTGTAGGACCTCATCCCGCTTAGAGGCTTAGACATAGAGAAGATGTTTTCACTTGCGGGGGAGACCAAAACTAGGAGCCATAGATGTAAGATAGTCACCAATAAATCCAATAGGGAATTCAGGAGAAACTTCTTACCCAAAGAGCGGTAAGGATGTGGAACTCGCTACCATTTGGAATAGTTGAGCTGAATAACATAGATGCATTTAAGGGTAAGCTTGATCAGCATATGAGGGTGAAAGGAACAGAAGGATATGATACTAGGGTTAGATAAAGAGGGGTGAGAGGAGGCTCGTGTGAGAATAAACACCGAATAGCTTCTTTCTGAGCTGTAAATTCTATGTAACTTTATGTAATTCTATACCAGAACATGAAGTAATAAATACTAAGAAAATTGTATGTATATTAAAATACAGTATGTTCTTATTCAAAAGCGAGGCCAACACTCTCAAAATGAAGCAAATTGGTGGGCCTACCTTCAATTATATCGAAAGTACTCACTTTAAACAGATTTTTTTTAAAAAACTGACTGAAATGGACAGAAGAATGTAAATATCACAAGTCAGCTAGCCAATGAAAATGGTGGTTGACTCAATTGGGGATGTGTGGCAGCAGAGGTGCTATTGTTAATTTTTGATTTCCGCCGTGTGTAAATTAACATTGTATTCAGCAGAACAGGACATATTCTGCAACTAAAAAACAACTTTGACACATCCATTGCAACAGGTTAGTAAATGAAACAATAAACCACCTTGTTAATTTAAGTTATAAATTAAGCAAGTTATTTCTACTTTATTTTTTAATCAAGCTTTGAGAATATAATTCATGGGCTAGAAGAATATTGTTACACTTTTTTCAGGAAAAAGGTAGATTTTAACTAGAATTAATTTGCCTTTGAGACATGTACATTTACTTTCAAAAATATGTATAATTTTGAGTGACAGGAAAAGAGAGATACAATTTTTTAAAACAATTTTGACTGCAAAGAATGCCACAGAAGATGAACTGATTATTTATGATACTGAGTGTGGCGTTATGTATTTATTGGCTATTACTTATAATATATACTGAGTATGTTATGTAATATATATTATGTTATACTGACAATATACTATAATATAATAGTGAGTTTCCCATGATGCTGCTTACAGTAATTCAGAGGATATGCTGCTTTATAAAGAAAGGTATTATAGATGTAACACACTATGGATTATGTATCATTCCGCTACTGAAGTGCAGCTTGGTGTCTCTCCTTAAGGTTAAGAGGTCTAATTGCTGTGCCTTCCTCAGGTCAGTTGGAAACTAAATGCACTTAGGCAAATCCTCAAGTCAATTAGAGGTCAAACTGGCTTTCATTTTCTTGTGTTTGCCCCAGCTCAGTGGCAGCACTCTCACCTCTGAGTCAGAAGGTTATGGGTTCAAGTTCCACTCCAGAGACTTGAGCACAAAATTTAGGCTAACACTCAGTACTGAGGGAGTGCTGCACTGTCGGAGGTGCCGTCTTTCGGATGAGATGTTAAACCGAGGCTGCCCTCTCAGATGGACATAAAAGATCCCATGGCACTATTTTGAAGAAGAGCAGGGGAATTCTTTCTGGTGTCCTGGCCAATATTTATCCCTCCACCAATGTCACTAAAACAGATTATTTGGTTATTATCACATTGCTGTTTGTGGGACCTTGCTGTACGCAAATTGGCTGCCACTGTTCGCTAAATTGCTGTAGCGAATCGAATACACTTTAAAAAGAACTTAATTGGCTGTAGAGCGCTTTGGGATGTCCTGAGGTCATGAAAGGTGCTATATAAATGCAATTTTTTTTTATATATACTTCTTAAAAATGTGACACCTGGGTCTAGACTTTCTTCTGTTTTGCTGCCCATTTTTGGGCCAGTCAGCAAACCCTGTGGCCCACATTACACGAAGACATGTCCTCATGAGGGACATAAAAAAATTCCCCCAAATGAACTACTGCAGGGTGATCTGCAGTTCTGCTTTTAATGAATTTAGGCTTTTAATGAAATTAGGCTTTAATTCTTACTGAGAAGTTCAGTCAAATAACAAGCACAATCATTAGCATGAAGCATTTTGCATAAGTGTTGTTTAAGATCCTAAGTTCTTATTTTCAAGTTGATACTCGTTCATGCACTCATGGCTGTGTATCACCAATATTTGATTTTTTTTGCTCATTTGAGATTGAATTTATAAATGGTCATTCCCCAAAGAGCCTGCTTGAAATGTTAATTTTGGTTTATTCAATTTCCATTAACTAGAGATGTGATCACATCTCTAGTCACCTCTTCATATTTGTAAAGGCACCCAAGTGTTTATAGCTTGTACAGTGTCAGACCACACTGCTAGGAGCATTAAACCACAATGATCAGGACTATTCTGAACTTGGTCAGCAGTGAATCCTTGACCTCAGGGTTGGGTAGGGCACTGATATATCTCCCCTCCCCTATGTCCTGACCTGCCTCTGTGTGTATGAGATCTGCTTTTGTATTTCTTTACAATCGGAATCAAAGTAGATTAAATTGTCAGATAGTAGAACTTTTCTTACTGAGTAATTTAGATAAAAGACTAAGAGCCATAGTGCAAGTCACCACCAAGGTTGAAAAGAGTAGGAGGGGAAACTAGATTTTTAAAAAACGAATGGATTTAGTGAAGTCAAGCTTGGGTTTTATTAAAAAAACCATATATGGTTGGAGGAAGTAAAAACTGATGGAGGTGAGGAATTGCCTGGTTTTGAAACCCTGGGAAAGAAAGTGAAAGGAATGAGAGTTGATTATAATACAGTGAGAATGCAGGGTAGAGGAAGAGCATGTAGGAAGGTATATTTGGAGCTTCGGAGGAATGTTCAGAGGAGAAATGGCCATTCTTCAAAACAAAATTACTATCTGCATGAATGGGACTGCTTCACTATATTCTAGTTTTTTTTTCCTTTTATACAGTTTGATATTTTGTAGAACTTCTCTCAGAGAAGCCCTTGGAGACATAAGGATGAACATGGAGAATGAAACATTTACCAATGACACGTCAAGGAATCTCACAGGGAGACAAATCAATGGACCTTAGATTTCATTATTACTAGTCTCATTACAGGGCTCCTGTTTTTTGTTATGCTTGGAATGGGTTACACTGTTAATGGTAGCTAGGTGTTGAAACACATTAAAAGGCCATGTGGGTTCATGATTGCTTTCCTACGTCAGTTTGGCATGAAGCCTTTGATAGTGTTTGTGATGGCACTCGCCTTACAGTTAAAGCCAGTGTCTGCAATTGCAGTTGTTCTCACAGGATGCTGTCCTGGGGTCTAGGCTCAAACAGTGTTACATTTTGGGCGGATGGAGACATGGATTTAAGGTAAGTAAAATCAGTTATATCCATTTTTCTCATATTTAATATGCAACTGGGCTTCAGGCTCTTTTTCCATGTAAAATAATGTATATGTTTGGAATAAATTAAGGTATTTGATTGTCACTTATATTTATTATTGCAGTAATTCAATATAAAAGAGTGGCTTGATGGGGAAAGGACATTGCTGTAAAAAAAAGTTGCATTTTTAAAAAAAAAGCCTTAGGTTTATTTGAATAACTTCCATTAAAAGTAATTTCATTGCTTATCCTTCAAGATTGACAATATTTCTTTCCCAAATGACCCAGAATGTAATGTGCTATGAGGTGTTGTCACCAGGATTTCATTAAAACATTCTGAGAAGGTGTAAAATTTTCACATTTCTTTACTTAAACTGTTAAAAACAGTCAATTGAACAATTTAAATATTATGTTCTTTCAAATTTGGGTTGTGTTTGTGGAGAAAAGATCTTGATGCTAGTATAATAGGCCAAATCTTCCTGGAAAAATAACGATGTGTTAATGACCCACCCTGTTATTAATGCACAAATCAGCCAGCAAATTCAGGGAATGAAGAGATACACCATGAGTTGCGAATCTCCTGAACTTGCTGGTTGAATTATACCGCTCTGTCATTTGTCTCGCACAAATGGCATCTCACCCTTGTTCTCCCCGTTATTTTTAAGAACTTGATAGATTTGCAAATTAATTGCCCATTATTCCTGCATGTAGTAAATTGTTAAAGATTTTAAAAATGTAAAATTTGGCATTTTAAATTTTGTTTCTTACTTTTCCTCTGTCTCTTCTTTTCTCTCTCTCTTAATCCAATCTTTCGTTCCCTCTCTTTATTTCTCTTTCTGTACCTGATTTGACTCTAATTCACCCACTCTAATTTACCCTCCTTCTCCATCGTTTCTCTGTTTTCTTTCTCAATCCTTAAATCTCATTAGTTAAGGAGATACACTATTGGTCCCATTGTTTACTAAGGACCCAGATGCCCCGTTACCCTCGCCGTGCTTCTATCAGCTCGCACTTCCAGCAAGTTACGTTTTGAGCTGAACGATACAGGAAAATGTCTAATTAACGGCGCAGGCCATGAGATGCCCCTCTCCAGCAAGGTTTGGCCCAATATTAGGATGCGGTACTTGTGTTACAGCTCTACCAATGGTGGTGGGAGCAATTCGAGGCGATGGATAAAGAGCATCACAACATTCGAACATATTGGTTTAAATCTGATGTTCCCTACAGTGTGTAGATACCAATACCGTAAATAAACCCAGTGAGAACAGTCGTGAGAAACTGAGCAACATGGACCAGGAAAGCCGCACGTAACTGATCTCAGCTAATTGGTCTCCTTCACTGGGCTGGGGAGAGGAGTGGGGAAAATCAGCCTGGCTTCTCACTTCTAATCACTAACCACTGGTGCCTGTTGGAAAGAGTGAGGGCACGTTTGGGCTTGGCTGTGATGGAGCCCCCTATCATGGTTAAATATTCCAGTGGCACTTTTGTTTTTGTTCAAATCAGAAGAGTGGCTACTTGGCATAAATCACATTGTTTTGGATAAAAAGGGAGAAAAGTAGCAGAATAAAAATAAAAATTGATATAATGCATCCACACAAGAAAAAAAAATATGACTGCATTCATATTACTATTGGTTACTGATTTCTAAAGTTATCAGAATGATGAGCCATTTGGTTATGATCTTCCCAGATAATTCCATTAATCATTTATGTTACATGAATTTTTGAATAGATCTATACATCAATATTCATAAATCACCCTCTGTGTCAATCTGTTGTTCTGCAGCATTAATGTTTTGCCTTTTCACAGCATTTGCATGACTCTGTGTTCCACACTCCTGGCAATGGGAATGATGCCCTTATGTCTGGATATCTACACAAAGAAGTGGGAAGACTTAGAAAAGATCAGCATTCCACAAATGAAAAACTAGGTAGAAATTGTTGTTTATCATTCATAGAATTATAGAAATTATAGCACAATAGAAGCCTATTTGGCCAATCAAGGCTGTGTTGGTGCTAACTCTTCAAATGGAGCTCTCTATTTTAACCCACTTCCATGCCCTTTCCCCATATCCTTTTTTTTACTTTTAATCCATTTTTAAAGTTTCTTTTGAATATTAATCTCCAATAGTGGCTCTCCCACATCCTCTTCAGGTAGTCTACAGTGTCATTTTCACCTTCCTCTGCAAAAAGTGAGGCAAAATACTTATTAAGCACTCTGTCATTCCCTTACTGCCAAGTACAGGATGGCCCCCTACATCTCTGAATGGTCTCACCCTTTCTTTGACTATTCCTTTATTTCATATGTACTTATAACAGCCCTTGCTATTTGTCTTTGATTGCCAGTCTTCTTTCATATTTCCTCTTAGCCTTCTTAATCTCCTTTTTCAATGACTTGGATGAAGGAACAGAGTGTCTTGTGGCCAAATTTGCTGATGATACAAAGATAGGTGGAAAAGCAAGTTGTGAGGAGGACACAAAGTGTCTGCAAAGGGATATTGACAGGTTAAGTGAATGGGCAAAAATTTGGCAGATGGAATATAATGTGGGAAAATGTGAAGTCATCCACTTTGGGAGGAAAAATAAAAAAGCAAAATATTATTTGAATGGAGAAATACTACAAAATGCTGCGGTACAGAGGGATCTGGGTGTCCTCGTACATGAAACACAAAAAGTCAACATACAGGTGCAGCAGGGAATCCGGAAGGCAAATGGAATATTGGCCTTTATTTCTAGGGGGATGGAGTAAAAGCAGGGAAGTCATGCTGCAACTGTACAGGGTGCTGGTGAGACCACACCTGGAGTACTGCGTAGAGTTCTGGTGCCCTTATTTAAGGAAGGACATTGGAGGCAGTTCAGAGAAGGTTCACGAGGTTGATTCTGGGTATGGAAGGGTTGCCTTATGAGGAAAGATTGAACAGGTTGGGTCTATACTCATTTGAGTTTAGAAGAATTATTGAAACATACAAGATTCTGAGGGGACTCGATAGGGTAGATGGTGAGAGGATGTTACCCCTCATGGGGAATCTAAAACTAGGGGGCATAGTCTCAGAATAAGGGGTCGCCCGTTTAAGACAAAAATTAGGAGGAATTTCTTCTCCCAGAGGGTCGTGAATCTTTGGAATTCTTTACCCGAAAAAGCTGTGGAGGCTGAGTCATTGAATACATTCAAGGCTGAGTTAGACACATTTTTGATCAGCAAGGGAGTCAAAGGATATGGGGAAAAGGCGGGAAAGTGGAGTTGAGGTAAAAATCAGATCAGCCATGATCTCATTGAATGGCGGATGGCCTACTCCTGCTCCTATCTCTTATGGTCTCTTATGGTCTTATTTTTGTTAATTTTATATACTTTTTATATTCTTCTTAGTTTTATCCCCCCAACATTTATCATATGCCTTTTTTTTAAACCTCAATTTTTCTCTAATCTCTGTTTATTCCTGAATGCACAATTTTACTCCTAGTCATAATGTATTTGACCTAATCATACCCAACTCATATTTAAATATTCCTCACTCCTGTTCTGGTGTTTGATTTGCAATTTGTTCCAACCAGTGCATCTGGCTAGGCCCCCTTTCATTCCAACAAAATTAGTTATTTTCTAGTCCAACACCTTTGCCTTTGATTTCTCTCTTTCTTTATGTTTTCATTGTGAATTTAATTAAGTTGCAATCACTAATTCCCAAGATTTCTCCCAAGCTTAGGACACTTACTTGTCTTAGTTCATTGCCCAGAACTGCATCTTTGCTTGTTGGACACGTAACATACTGATCAAGATATAGTCCTGGTTGCATTCTAAGAACATCTCCCCATGTTACCACAAACATTTGTCTTATTCCAATCTCCCTTAGAATAGCTAAAAGTCCCCAATATTAAAGTTCTATTACCACTGCAAACACCTCAAACCTGCCTACAAATCACATCGTCATGATCTATAATGTATCCTAATATGGTAACAGATCCCTTATTATTTCTTAATTCAATCCAGACAGATTCCTTTCTGAATGCCACCATCAATAAAATCTCTGCTTTCTATGACTGTGATTATGTCCTTAATTTATAAAGCTTCCCCTCCTTTCTTTTGTCCTTCTATCTCTCTTGTAAATATTTTATATTTTCAGTTATTTGCCACATGCCATTGGGTAACATATCATACAGAAAGAATAAAATGGACATCTATCCCTTTGAGTGAGCTTTTGGACAGAACCCACATAATCCTCTGTTACATGCTTCTGTGCCTATTCTTTATCTAGCTCCATCTGTGCTGCTTACTGTATAAAAGAACAAAACTTGAAAAACCCTGTGCCATGGACAGCATAGTGACACTCAGTGCCAGAATAGTAGCATTTGGAGTAAGACAAATTTGAGCCACGCCAAGCAAAGAGCTGCCAAGTAAAAGGCTGGGCCATCTCCCTGTCATCTCCCTGGAAGGGAGGAGCAAGGAAGGATCATACCTGGATGGTACTTAGCATCACCTGAAAGCTGAGTACAGAGGGCATTGTTTGCTGGAGAGGACATTGGTGATTGACAGCATATAAGGTTTGAAGGCCAAATGGAGGAATAAAGTTCAACAAAAACTACATAGAAAAGAAATGTTTTTTTAAAAGACACCTGCATTGTAGTCTGTGAATTTCCAGGTACATTACTTTGAGATTTTTATCCCAATTTCCACTTCTTAAATTCCTAACAGTCATGGAAATTCTTCAAACGTTTCCCACCAGGTTACAATTTACCCGAGTACTAATTCTGTCGAAACTTTCAGGATACAGCAAAGAAATGAAAATGCCAAAGACATTATTTAGATAATATAGGCAAACAAGTACTCTTGAAATTGAATGAAAAATGTTAGCTAGAGATGATGATCTGAAGACCTTTTCCTCCAAGACTCACCTGCCCTGACATAAAAACAAAGAGGAAATCTTCTAAATAAGTAGCACTTGGTCCAAGGTTCTCAGGACAATTAAAAGAAAACTGCCAACATATCTTCAAAAAATTCAAGTAAAATCTATCCAAGTTCCATTTTCCTGAAAATAAAGGCAGTACATAATAATTCTCAACAATCTCCCAAGTCAGTTCCTGATACCACAAGTTACATGTGCTTCAATATCTATCTTGCAGACTGGGATGCTGACTCACTATGACAGCTAGAGGCAGACATTTCTGTGTATAGACTACCCAGGCATAGGCAGGAATACAGTTTAACCTTGTTACTGTGGGAGGGTAAAATCCTTGAAATTATGCTTTGGAATACCAGTGTACAAAATGCTTAATATGTTCGGCTGAAATTCCTCTCCACTATTTTTTCAGAGGCATTAACATACTTGAAATAAGTCTGATTCATCAATCAAGTGATTCTCCTTTTTTAATCTGACTCGTGGGCTGGTGGGTTTAGTACAAGACTGGGTTGTCTATCAGGAGCTAGGAGGAGTCGCATCAATCAAAAGAGGAACGGAAGCAAAAGAAAGATAGATACTTTCACTGGACCAATATCAGGGAAATTGTTATTTGATAAATGAATGCCAAGCTAGCCTCCCTTCTCAAAATTGAGATCTGGCAGTCCTGTAAGGACCAGGAAGCTATAATGACTATATCATCCAGAAACTGACAAACATTTTGGTGACTCCAGTGCCATCAAATAGGCTGATACAATTGAAAAATAGCTTTCAGTTATAGATTCCAAATGATCCATTTTATCAGTTGTTCACTAATCCTTCTTTTGAGTCTATAGTTTCATACCAGGTTCAGATAAAAGTTGGGAATTTTCCACAAGCACACTGAACCTAAAGAAACAGGCTTATAAACTGGATATTTAAGATGCATTCAAGTTCCATATTGAATCATCCACAAATGGGAGAAACTCTGTTCTAGATTCACCAAGTCAGTAGGTTATGAAGACAATTTCTGATCTTGCAAAGCACAAGACTGTCAAGCTAACAAACCCAAACAGCAACCATTTTGAAGCAATAGGTTCTCATTCCAGGAAGTGTTTCTAGAGATTGCTGTCCAAATCCAATCTGTGGCCTTAGACTATAAAGGGACCAACCAATGGTTCACTAATAGTCCAAGTGAACCAATTACACTATGAAGGGTTTTCTTTGCTCATAGATAGAACAGGTTTGATGAGCCAAATGGCCTTTTCTTATTCCATGCTTTGCTTGTCTTGTGCTGCTTGTAGGGACCACTGATGAGAAGCAACTTTAGTCAGCTGGAGTATGACATAATTATCACCAATGCCTGGGTAAAAGAAACCATGGGAAGAGAATGACTCTAGATTTTGATTTTATGGGGTTCGTTCAGAGTGACATGTTGACGCATTGCTTAATAACTTTTTTATACTGCCAAGAAATAACTGGGTCACGTGGTTAAGAAACAAAGAGATTTTGTTCTGCTTTGTCCGAAATAGGAAAGAAAAGGCTGGAAATGTTGCTAAAAGTTTCCACCCAGATGGTTATCTTGTCGTTCTCTTATTTGCTCAGACTGGTTTCTTTTAATTTTTTTTGTATAAAATCTAATAGATTTTATACAAATTTTATACAATTTTGATAGAAAACAAAAAGGTGCTAAAATAATTTAAGCTGTAAAAAAGGTTTCACTCATGCATGGGAAGAAGAATCTTTCTCCCTCTCACCGCAGATTATAAACAAATAGTTCTGGACAGCCTTATCACTTATGCAAAGATACCTAGATAAAGGAAGACTTACTGGCCTACCAATGGAAGATCATGTGGTTTTTGGGTACAAATAAATATATTTTTTAAAATTAGAGGGCGAAGAATTCATCTGTGAGGCTTCCTCAATGGCTCAGTGAGTTTATCTGGTGAGTAGCTGAGTGATACACACCAGAAAGGTGCCAGGTTCGATCTGTCGTCTGTACTGAGTTAGCTGATCTCAGCTGAGCTGACAGTAGTAGCAGCACAACAATTGGCCTCTGCACTCCTAGGTAAAGGGGAAAAATTGACCTGATTGTTATCTAGCAAACCCTGCTGGAAGGGCTGATGTGTGGATGTTGAGAAAGGGCAGATTTGGTCTTGGTTGTGATCCTGCCATAGTTGCATAGTCTGCTGGCACTCACATGAAGTTTGGCCAAATAATTTAAAAAACTGAATGTTGGAAATTTGAAACTAAAACAGAAAATGCCAGAAATACACAGTTTAGTCAGCGTCTCTAAAGAGAAAAAACCATTAATGTATTAACATTTCGGGTGTAACCCTTCATGAATAATAGCCACTTGGGTAAGAAGCAAAGAGCCCTCATGGAGCTGTACCCCAATAAAGAGTCAACATATTCAGGCCAGGGGGCAATAAAATTGGCAAGAAAAAAGTGCTTCATCTATTTGCTTCCCTCAGGCCACACACCAAATTTGGGCAGCCAACCTTCTTCGTGGCCTCTGTGCTGAACCAGTCACATGGAGAATGGGGTGGAGACAGCTCTTTTCCATCCCTGTAGGAAAGTGCCTGATCAGACTTGGCACTTCCATACAGTGTCAAAACTCTGACTGAGAAACAACAATGTGTAGGTCATAAGCACAAATCTACATCCCAGCACCCTTGTCATTCTTTGGTGCTCCAGAGGTATGCCTCAGTAATCTATATTTTTTATTGATAAATATCAGAAATGTCTATTTTGGTAGTGATAAGGAGACAAGAGTAACTAATGGAAATGTATTATACAGCCATCACTCTAGTGTCACTTCTCATACCGATTTCGGTTTGTGCAATCATGAGCTACAAATGGCCCAATAAGGTGCATATTTAATAAAGGTAAGACTTATAACTAATACTGCAACCTTAACGGGACCAAATTTAATAATGAATATAACAAGGGTACCATTGCAAGAACATAAATTCAACAGCTCTGCATCTTGTATATAATTTGAAGGAGCATCTGTTCATTAACAAGTATTCGATAAACTTTTTTTGTTTGGGGGGGGGGGATGTTGAAGAAGAGTTCTGGCATATTTAAGATAATTGGCCTGGGGGGAGATGAGGAGAATTTTTTTTAAGCAGCGAGTTGCTATGATCTGGAATACATTGCCTGAAAGGGTGGTGGAAGCAGATTCAATTGTAACTTTCAAAAGGCAATTGGATAAATACTTAAAAAGGAAAATTTGCAGGGCTATGGGGCAAGAGCAGGGGAATGGAACTAATTGGAAAGCTCTTTCAAACAGCAAGCACAGGCACGGTGTGCCGAATGGCCTCCTTCTGTGCTGTTTTTTTTTTAATTCGTTCATGGGATGTGGGCGTCGCTGGTGAGGCCGGCATTTATTGTCCATCCCTAATTGCCCTTGAGAAGGTGGTGGTGAGCCGCCTACTTGAAACGCTGCAGTCCATGTGGTGAAGGTTCTCCCACAGTGCTGTTGGGAAGGGAGTTCCAGGATTTTGACCAAGCGACGATGAAGGAACGGCGATATATTTCCAAGTCGGGATGGTGTGTGACTTGGAGGGGGACGTGCAGGTGGTGTTGTTCCCATGTGTCTGCTGCCCTTGTCCTTCTAGGTGGTAGAGGTCGCGGGTTTGGGAGGTGCTGTCGAAGAAGCATTGGCACGTTGCTGCAGTGCATTCTGTGGATGGTACACACTGCAGCCACTGTGCGCCGGTGGTGAAGGGAGTGAATGTTTAGGGTGGTGGATGGAGTGCCAATCAAGCGGGCTGCTTTGTCCTGGATGGTGTCGAGCTTCTTGAGTGTTGTTGGAGCTGCACTCATCCAAGCAAGTGGAGAGTATTCTATCACACTCCTGACTTGAGCCTTGTAGATGGTGGAAAGGCTTTGGGGAGTCAGGAGGTGAGTCATTCGCCGCAGAATACCCAGCGTCTGACCTGCTCTTGTAGCCACAGTATTTATATGGCTGGTCCAGTTCAGTTTCTGGTCAATGGTGACCCCCAGGATGTTGATGGTGGGGGAGTCGGCGATGATAATGCCATTGAATGTCAAGGGGAGGTGGTTAGACTCTCTCTTGTTGGAGATGGTCATTGCCCGGCACTTGTCTGGCGCGAATGTTACTTGCCACTTATCAGCCCAAGCCTGGATGTTGTCCATGTCTTGCTGCATGCGAGCTCAGACTGTTTCATTATTTGAGGGGTTGCGAATGGAACTGAACACTGTGCAATCATCAGCGAACATCCCTATTTCTGACCTTATGCTGGAGGGAAGGTCATTGATGAAGCAGCTGAAGATGGTTGGGCCTAGGACACTGCCCTGAGGAACTCCTGCAGCAATGTCCTGGGGCTGAGATGTTTGGCCTCCAACAACCACTTCCATCTTCCTTTGTGCTCGGTATGACTCCAGCCACTGGAGAGTTTTCCCCGTGATTCCCATTGACTTCAATTTTACTAGGGCTCCTTGGTGCCACACTCGGTCAAATGCTGCCTTGATGTCAAGGGCAGTCACTCTCACCTCACCTCTGGAATTCAGCTCTTTTGTCCATGTTTGGACCAAGGCTGTAATGAGGTCTGGAGCCAAATGGTCCTGGCGGAACCCAAACTGAGCATCGGTGATCAGGTTATTGGTGAGTAAGTGCTGCTTGATAGCACTGTCGACGACACCTTCCATCACTTTGCTGATGATTGAGAGTAGACTGATGGGGCGGTAATTGGCCGGATTGGATTTTCTGTGATTTTCTATGATTTTCTAAAAGCTACCAGAAGGGATATCGCAGTTCGAAAATCCAATTCTAAATATATGGTAATACCTCACACAGATGAATGATATAACAAGAATGTTTGTTGTCAGATTGGATCAATTATTGGTGCAATTGTGATATGTATCATTACTGTGGGCGTAAACTAGCTTTACAAAGATATATGGATCATGGACTCTACCTTTCTGGTCACTGGGATAATATTTCCATGCATTGGATTTGCTTCATGCTTCATTCTCGAATGGACCGCACGTGAGCCATGGAAAAGGTTAAAAAAAACAGGAATCCCACATCTTATGCAAGAGAAAATTGTTTGTAATCAGTGGTGTAAGCCTGGTAAGGTCCCTAACTCAAGCAAAGATAAAGACTTAGTTAACATGAATCTACATCCATAATGATTTCGTTAAACAGATCTGAATGCAATGTCCCTGACTTTTATTATTAACCTCTTGGTAGGAAATCTGAGGGTGATCTATCTGTGCCCCCTGCCTTTAGTACATGCTGCTTGCAAGGGAATCTTTCTTGTTATTGCCAAAGACACTGTTTTTTATTTGTCATGGAAATAAGACAGAATCGTGAAATGTAAAATCCAGGAATCCTATGCAATTAAAATGGAATAACTTATTTGGTCACCATAAACCACTAACTCGATTATAGCAAATTTAGTATATTAAAACATAAGATCTCTGGAATTGTTTACACAGAAAAACAGATGGAAGTTGCAAAATGCGATACCCAAAAATGCCGGAATTCCGTGCAATAAAAACAGAATTTGACTTATTCAGTAACCATAAACCAGTGGTTTTCTTATTGCCTGATATAATAGACAGGATACATCTGTCCCATTGGATGGTAAAAACCCTGGTTTGGAATTGAGATCAATTAATTGAGTTCCAGATCTCAGGAATGGCCCGGTGGGAGACACTGAACAGAGAACAGGCACTTCTGCACTTGGGAAAGGAAAATAGTCTGGGATTACACTTTGGGCCAATATCTACTCCTGCTGGTTTCAGATTGGCATTGATAAAGGCTTTAGAACATAAGAATTGGGAGCAGGAGTAGGCCATTCAGCTCCTCAAGCCTGCTCCGCCATTCAATGAGATCATGGCTGATCTTCTACCTCAATTCTACTTTCCCGCCCTATCCCCATATCCTGTGATTCCCTTAGTGTCCAAATATCCATTGATCTCAGTCTTGAATATACTCCACAGCCGTTTGGGGTAGAGAATTCCAAAGATTCACAGCCCTCTGAGTGAAGAAATTTTTCCTCATCTGGATCCTAAATGGCCACCCCCTTATCTTGAGACTATGACCCCAAGTTCTAGACTCTCCAGACAGGGGAAGCAGCCTCTCAGCATCTACCCTGTCAAGCCCTCTAAGAATTTTATCCATTTCAATGAGATCACCTCTCATTCTTCTAAACTCCAGAGAATAGAGGCCCATTTTACTCAATCTCTCCTCATAGGACAACCCTCTCATCCCAGGAATCAATCTAGTGAATCTTCGTTGCACCCTCTCCAAGGCAAGTATATCCTTCCTTGGGTAAGGAGACCAAAACTGCACACGGTACTCCAGGTGTGGTCTCACCAGAGCCTTATATAATTGCAGCTTAGGAGCAGATTACTCCCTGCTTTCCTGGCCAGAAATGTAAAACTGACAATAATACTTTCAAGAGGGAAGATACATCAGGCAAGACATCAAACAGCAAATTGCTGCAAGTTCAAACATGAGATAAAAGCATATGGGATAAAGGCTACTTCAAATAATTTCAAACAATTAATGAATTATGCAGTTGTTTAAATTGTTAAGAAATTAAGTTCTCCGAGTGATTCCTGCACTGATTTGTGGCGCAACTGCACCAGCAATTAGATGCAATTTACAAGACTCCCAAATTTTCATTCTTTTGAATGAGAAATAGTACACCTACGAAAACAGGTTTACTTCTCATTGCTATGTATACTCGGTAGAATATAGAAATTCAGGCTACTCCTTCATTGTTCTTCCCAAAAACATTTGAATTATCCAGTAGCTTGAAATAATTGGTTTTAACAAAACAAAGGACATATTTTTCTCATTCAAGTTAAATTAAGAGGAGTAGACTATATATAGAAATATTCACACACATGATGTATAGACAGAAAAATAACTGAGAAGCAAAGCAATTTTGGTAAAGAGAGAAGTGATAGGAAATTACATGTTGTGGGCAAATTATTCAAATGGGATCATGATGCCAGATATGCATCTCTAATCTTCAGTTTAACAGGTAAAGATTGGTGAGACACGCTGAATTCAATTTAACATTGGTTAATATTTCCAACATTATTCTTGTTTGGGTAGGTGTTGTGCTATTTGTTTGGAGACTGGCAAACAGAACACTGGCCTCTGCTCAACAATCATCAAGTTATCATTCCCTGATGAGGTGATTGTTGAAATGATTTTCTTCCAAATGGTTTATAGCTGTAGTTACATAATCTGTGGGATCACCATGGTTGTTGGTAAGGTCACTCAATTACTCAGTCAGCAATTCAAAGAAAGATATTGGGAGTGATTTTAAACCCCAAGAACGGGTGGGTTGGGGGCGGGTGGGAGCTGAAAATAGTTGTTTTTTGGGCTGCCACCGCAACCCGGCTTTATTTCCGGGATTAACATCAGCATGTAAAAGTACAGGCTTCCCACTGGGAATGCAAAGTCGGAAAATTTTGCGGTTGCGACCCAAAAAAACAACTATTTTCAACTCCCACCCACCCCCAACCCACCCGTCCTTGGGGTTTAAAATTACCCCCATTGTAATTCTTTTCTTCAAATATTTTGTTTCTTTCTCAGTTTACAAAATTTACAAGGGAAGGAGTCAAAAGAATTCAGAAAACCACAAGACAATGACTGATAACATGGAAGAGAATATGACAGTTACATCCTATGCTACATCAAAGAACAGAGATTAAGATGGTTAATTTTTAGATAAAAGCTCAGTTCTAACCTTCAGTTTCCACTGATAGTTAATACTGTTGCGTTTGGCTGCTTTAAAAATTAATTTAAAGTTAGCAGCTTTAGAAATCTAAGTTCATTATAATGCTTTTTTCTGTATTTTAAAAATCAACTATTACAATTTTAATTGCTATAGATTTAAAGGGGACTTTCCTCATTGCTAAGGAAGAAAAGGAGCCAGGAGAAATAAGGGCTGCACAAAATTTTCATAATGGTCTTTTTTTTGAAACAGACATACTATTCAACATGATTCATAACATTGCATCATATGCTTGGCAAACACAGTGCCCCTTTAATGCAATGGTTTTGTACTTGGTGCTAGTTGAGATTATTTTTGTTGTATAATTTTAACAAATGTTCTGCCTTCTGAAACCTTTAGGTAATCACCTGATTTGAAAGTTTTTATTTATTCAGGGTTTTTTTACATCACAAGGAAGAACATTTTTCAAAACTAACTGTAATCTATAGACTTTTGGGAATTTAGTTTAACTCAAAAGACCCTGTCTATGTGTTTAGAGTTGTGGGCTGTTGAGCCATTCAAGAGGATCATGGAATTGGATTGAGGCTGAAAGGAGCAAGTTGGTAATAGAAGGGTCAGCATGTAATATATTTCCCCCTCTCCAACTTTCTTTCTTTTTTGACCCCCACCCCAGACCTGAAGGCATTAACTCCCGCACCGACACACAGTTCTGTGGGCAGTAGCCACCGTCCAATACTTTTCCTAAGTGATCATTACTCACGTGAGCCTTGACAGCGAATGTAAATCACAGATTAGCCTGATCTAGTGACTCAAATGAAATTTATGCACATTAACTTTCAGCAGCAGTCATTGTGTAGCATTCAGGAAGGAGAAACCTGACCAATTTTCCTTTCTCAAACCCATCGCATGCTCTGGCTGAAATCAGCTAACTCAGCCCAGATTAAACCTTGCTCAGATTAAACCTGTGACCTTCCCAGGCAGCATGACTCAGGGGGATGACTTGAGCTCTTAAGCAGTAGGGGAAGCTCAGAATACAAATTGAAAGACTTTGAATTGGAATGAGTACGAGGAACTAATTTCTTCTCCAAAATTCCTTGTCTTATTTAGAAGAAAACTGAAAGGTTTTCAAAATAACAATGTGGCAGGATTTTAGTCAAGTGGTAGAGAACACCTACCGTATTCATTTCTTTTTCCTAGGCTTTACAAGCCCCTTCAATTAAGTGTCCCCAGGTCCTGATCAGTCTTTTAGTAGAATGTTGCTATGTAGCTTTAAATATTGTCCCATATACTTTAGTGGGTTGTCAAAATCAAACAAGGCCCCAGAGATTATGGAAGAATTCCATTTGTAGTATTATATTGCTAAATAATAAATACTGCCTGTTAAATACTTCAAAACTAGTTATTTATTATTCAAATCATTTACAATAAATACATTACACATAACTGCAAAAATCTATCAAAATTAAAATGTTGCACTCAGTAACTACACTAGTAACAGCAAAGCAGAATTTATTAAAACTTAAAATACACACCTGATAAAAAAATGTACTTAGAAAATAGGGACATGACAAAATAAACTTGCATTTGCAGCAGCAAAGGGAAATGCTCAGACTGAGCAATGAGACAAACTGCACAGCTGCTAACAACACTAAACTTTCACTTCTAGGATCTGGGTTCCAATACAGCCTAGGTTAATGACATGAAAATGTCCTCCGCCAACTGAAAGGAACCTAAGTAATGCGTTTGGGTAGTTTGAAGGCAGCTCTTCATAAGTGTAAACCCACAGTGCAAAACTGTCCATAATTTAGCAATCTCAGAGAGGCCATGAGAATCCCTGGTGTGTGCAATGGAAACATGAGTGCAATAAGGAGTGTTCTGCCAAATTTGAGCCTCCTTCTCTGGATCAATAAGAGGCATGAAGGTTTCACCTATGTATTACCCCAATTTGTGTTGATGTGAAGATCTTGTACCACAAAGTGTTTTATCTTTCTAAGAGCAATTATATACTGGAGGAGTGGAGATGGGGGGAGAAATTTCCTGTAGCAGCATAATGGACAATTTATGCCCAATTTTATACCGATTTTGCCAACGTCAATTTACACCGAAATTTCCTATGCATCTAATTAGACTACGATAGAGCATAAAAAGCGTGATTGAAGCGTAATGAAGAAATTCCCACTAGTGTTGTCACAACTTGTCAAATCTCTTAACGCTACGTCAACAGTTATTTTCTACTTTGAGAAAGGAAGGACGCAGATATGTAGTTATGGGCTGTACCTGTTTGACAATAAATACATAATAAAATTCTTCATAAGTTTATTATCAGAAGTACAATCAAATGAATGCAGAACCATTCTGGGAACTTTGGTGACTAGTGGCTAGTGCCAGGAATGCTTTTTTCAAAATCTGCAGATAGCACGTAAAAGAGATTTCTCATCCTTTGCAGTTGGATTCAGGGCAGATCGAAGTCCAGTTGCGAGACAAAATAGTTGGAGTGGAGGAATGGGACGGGTCCGCTATATGTGAAAGAAAACTACTTATTCTTTTCGGAATGACAACTCCCGCCTCATTCTATTGCCAAATAGTTTTATTTTTTCTCACAACACACACTTGAATACAATCGATTTATATTGCCCTATTATTCAGCTGAAACAAAATCTCCATTTCTGGGGAATATGCCTTTGTTAAGAAATGTTATGCTAACTGTCATTTTGCATCATTATTGGATATTGTAGTATACAAGTAATTGGAGGACATAAAACTATTTGAGATTTGTCCATTTAATAATAAACAAATTCATTATTTCTTTGAATTGGAGGATGAAAGGGCCTCACCAACATTCAAGAAATGTTTTAATTAACTATTCATCTATTCTTTAACCGCATGCCACAAAGTGTTTGATATCTCATTGTAACATTAACCTGCAATTAGCTCATTAAGGCATTCGTGATTTGTGTGTTTAAAGCTTTGGAGTTCCTTTTAATCATTGTTGTTTGGTTAATAGTTCGAGACCTGCTCGAGTTCCCTCTCCCCATTTAAACGCTTTTAACTATTTTATTAGTCTGTGATAAAATTGCACCATCATAGAACAGGTCATGTATCCCACTTTAAAAGTAGCGGCATAGAAATTGGATCAAGTCCAAATCGCTGCATATGCCTAATGATGTGGAGATGCCGGTGATGGACTGGGGTGGACAAATGTAAGGAATCCTTACATATGCCTAATGAGGTCAGTGGCAGGACCACGACACATTGGTCCGCCGGCCTCATTTGTTTATTACTGGCGCACTGCGGCCGCAGAAGCAGCTCGTCAGACGCGGAGGGGGAGCGAATTCAGCTGGATCAGAAGCCGACGACAGCCCTCAACAGAGTCCGGGGCGGGGGGAATGGAGGCAATTGGGCGGGGGTGCGAGCAGTGACTGCCTCATTTAATGTTGAGATGGGAAGAGCACTCCCGAAATGTGTTTTAAATAGTTTCCAGAAAATTAGATTCTCTGCGGCATTTGTTTGCTAATCTCGGAAGAGAGCATAAATCCGAAGGAAGCCTATGCGCCTCAGATATTGGGTGCAAATTTACACCTGTTCTGAACCTGCATAAGTGCAGGAAATTTGAATGTGTTCTTTCAGATGGGGCTGGACTATGCTGATGAGTATCAGAGGGTCAGAGACAAGATTGAGGAAATTCAGGCACTTACGAATTTTCATTATCTTTTATGCCGCAAATCAGCAAACCAGACTGGAGTATTTACTGGTGAATGGGTCCAAAAAGTGGAAAATAAACCATTCCGCAGGACTGACCATCCTTCACCTTGGGCAAAAAAAAAGTCCGATTAAACTGTTGCGTTTTGCAAGAATACAGATCGTTGTTTTCTCTCCTTGGTCACATGCACACAGCCGAGAAGGCAAATGCTCTAGTCCAGGCAAACGCTAGGCAAAAGAAATTTAACACGGACAGGTGTAATGTTTTACATTTAAATGGAAAAAATGTGGGACACAAGTATAACAATAAAGGGAATTAATTTATCACTAACACGCAAAAGGAACCTAGGAGTAATACTAGAGAGATGAGCTTTGATAGGATGAATAACCTCTTCTCTCTGACTTTTCTTATGTCTTTGCTTACCTTTTGCCAGAGTCGGTCAGGTCATTTTATTGTCTGTAATGTTTGGCTCTTACTGTAAGTGTAGTGCTTGGCATAGAACACAGGTAACAATTACAGTTGATCTATTGTACATCATTTAGTTTTGGCAATTGGCAAAGTGTTTATCTACATTAAATATATTAATGTAACCTCCAAAACTCGAGAACAAGAGTACTCAGTCATTTGAAATTGACTAATAACTAGTGTAAGTTCCCTTTAAGCTCAGAAGCTACATGATTAAACAAATAACAATTTAAGATAAACTGAGCTAATTATTATAGAATAGTTCATTAGTGGGTCATCTTGCTTGACTTAAACAGAATGGGGTAGATTTTCTTCATCACATGCCTGGGCAGTAATCTCCAATTCCATATATGGAATTAACGTTTGAATCCTATGTACAGCCAATCAATAAGAATGTTGAGCAGAAACAGTAGTTTTATCAGAAGCTAAGCTGGATGCAGGCAGTTCTTGTGAAACATCAACTAGAGGGTCAAAGGCAGAGTTCACAGTCATGTAGATCAATTCAAGCCCCAATTTCCAAAGCATAGGCCAGAGCAGTGCTGAAGTTGAGAGAGAGAGAGGAGTTTGAGGAGAACACAAAGATTTTCCATCGGTAAAACACTGAGGCCAAACTGGGACATGAAGGGGAGGGATTGGTATTTCCTTAAAGTGTGTTCAGAGTAAATACATTGTACATTCTACCTCAAGAAAGCTTTTATTTGATCAAAATATCACCATATCGGGCAGGAAGAGGTCACCATGGTGGTTTTACACTGAAATAAATATGGGATGCTACTGAAACCCCACACCCGGTTCATGATGTCTATTCTCCCCCTGCATGTGAGAAAAAGGCTCAATTGCTGTTAATAGGATTCAAATTCACTAACGTCAGAGACTCTCAGGTTACTGTCTAAACTACTTTTGCTGGTAATTTAAACATTTTATTCCATTCCTGAAAAGACCATTGCCACAATTTTTTTTGTATTTCATGAAAATGTCATTCTATAATTAGATTTCCTTAGATCAGTTTATAACAGTTTTAATTATACAATTTAAAAATGATGTGATTATTTTGAACATTCATTAAATCTTCTATTATGCAGTCCAAAGCAAATCAATGATCTCATTTGAATAGAATTATGAAACATTAAAAACATGAAGGATTTTACATATACACAGAACATATTACAAAAGACCTAAGATTGAAGTTATATCCACTTGTGACATGCCTTCACAAATTAATGTTCAGTCCGTTTTTAAAAAAAAATATGGCATTATGTAGAATCACATGCAACTTTTGAGGTACATATTGTATTGTTTGACTGTAACATGCTGTGAGAATGCAATTTCTCTTAACATCTACAAGTGCAGAATTCAAGTTTAAACAGGATCTTCACCCATTGTATCAATTATACTTTATAGCTTTAAATACAGTAGACTGCACCCTCGTGTGGCAAAATATCTTATTACAACAGGTTAGTGTCCAGCAAAACTGCACTGCTTGAGAATAGTTTTCTTTTGGGCATTTCTTTCATTTGCTCAAGGTGTCTTTACCAGGGAATGGAACATTTTCATTTGCTCTTACTATCAAGCACTTCCCACTCAGGTAAACTGCAGGTTAGATTTAAGTTAAGGATCTCTCTTTCTCTGTACCAACAAGGCAACTTAAAACTACTGCACTATGGTTACTTTTCCATTTCTCACACCAGCCAACTATGACATCGGAGTGAGGTTGCCAATATTCTGCAGATCTGTAGGTATTTGTGCTGCAAAATCCACCAAAGTCTACTGGGATAAAATATTTTCTCTTCAGGGATATACATTTGAAGAAATCTGAACCCAGTTTCCAGTAGCTAAGTCCACAACCTGTCTTAAACCTGGTTGGCAATTAGAATAGCATCCATAACCTTGGTCATGACAACCAAACACTTCTAGCTGTTTAGTATAATTAAAGATAGCACATCTAAAGCTTGCTACATATAACAATTGCTTTTGAACTGTGGCAGAGAGCAAAACATACTCTTAAAATATCTACCCAATTCAGAACTTTAAAAGCCACTATTCCTTGGCTTGGGGGAAATAGTTCCCCATTTTCAGGCACCAAAGCAGAAAATATGAGGCTATGCATCACCATAGGTTTCTGCAGATATCTTAGGGGAAAGAGATGCTTTTTCATATGTGCTGCCAGTAATGTCATTTAAAACTAAATCCACTTTTCATAAGCTTATTAGATTTATATAAATTCTATAGGCCTGAAAATTACTATCATTTTTAAGCACCACCCTCATATCTGAGATTAGACCAATATATGCACAATAGTGTATGAATGTTGTCTATCATATGCCGTTACAACCACCAGTTTTGCATGCCTGCTTAGTCCCTTATACCACCAAGCTTATTTTTTCCTTTGATTTACCTCTGGTTTTCTCCCCAGCATAATAGTCGTGCTTAGGAAGTTTCCTTTCCCTCTAAAGATATGCAAAGTATTGCAGCATCCTTTTCTTTATCTTGGTGAGCATACCTTTCAAGTGCCCTTTCCTTTTTGCCACCTATGCAGATTTATGAATCCCTTAATCAAAAGCTATGCATTACATCACAGTCCTCATTACTGTAAGGTATACCTGCATCTTTCCAAATGTTCCTTCTTTGGATAGTCTAGTTTTCATTTTTCTGAACACTTCTGTGACTCAAGACCCCATTTAGCAGAATCTTCTGATTTATTCAATCCTCTCTATGACCACTCCTGTCGATTCCTTGCAACAAACCGTTACTTTTGTTTTCTTGGCGTTCACTTTTAAGTCTATAATAGCTGCTGACAACAGCCAGTCTGTGCACAGGTTCATGCAGTTTTTGCTCATTTTCAGCGATGAGTATCTGCAGCTCAGGTTATGTAACTGTTTCCAACTTGTATGCCTTCTTGAAAACATTTGATGGCTATCCTCAATCATCTAGGAATTGATACTGAACAGGTAGGGGGATGCTTTTCTCTGTCCTGAATTCTTCTAGGAGTCCTTTATGTATTCTCACAGTTACTGAAATTCTTACAATGTGTTGGAACATCGGTTCCATGGTCTCCCATTCTTTTTATATTTATTTCACAATATATGCTTAATCCAGATTTAGACTTTACTTGCACAGGAATGTTTGTGTGGAATTTCTAAAGAACGCACAGCAAACACATTCGTCATAACAGTTTACTCACACAACTCTAGTATTCATCTTCAGGAGAGGGAAGTCATACCAAACTAGTGTACATTAGAATCAAAATAAACTTCAGCACAGAAGGCAGCCTATTGTTCCTATCGCAGTGCTATCTACACAAATCCCATTGTGCCCATCAGTGCTATCTATACTAATCCCATTGGGCTATTAGTGCTCTCTACACAAATCCCATTGGCTCATCAGTGGAATCTACACTAATCCCATTGGGCTATTAGTCCTCTCTACACAAATCCCATTGGCTTATCAGCACGATCTACACCAATCCCATTTCTACACTCTTTCTCCGTACATTAAATCAAGTAGTTAACTAATGCCCTTAAGTGTAAAAGTGACTTTGCGTCAATGGATAATGAAAAAGAAACCATAACAGAAGGAGCCCAAGGCACAAAGTATCAAGGCTTGAAGGTTACATACAGTAGTCAGATATGATGAGTTTAACAGCTAAAACCAGGAGATTGATGAAAGTTTCACATAGTAGTTTAGAAATGGGAGGGAAGAATAAATTCAGGGCAGACACCAGTTTATAAACTGAGAAACTGATCTAAATACAGTATAATCTTTTCCCACTCCTACCATTGTGTATTCTTACGCACATGGTAATAGCGGTCAGTGAATAAAATCCTCCTTATCATAATCTGACAAAACACCCTGAACAAAATCCTCACAATATTGCAACTGATTCGGATTAGAGCATACTAAATAATCAGCAAAGCACATGTTGAATCTAGATTATTCCTAGTTAAAAATTGACCTGACATGGCTCAGTAGGTAGTTGGTCACACATTTATCCTACTGTAGCATACTGATTTCAGAGCTGCAATTAACCTCTCTGTTCACGTACCTGTGTAGTGGAATCTGGCACTGTTGCTCAAAGGCATGCAGAAAGCTTTGCCAGTCTGAAGTTAGCATTTTTCAAGTGTAAAAATAGAATGATGGAGAGGGAAACATAATTTTGTGTTTTTTTTTGAAAAAACGTAAAGGCAAGCTTAGACCCAGCATTCAGAAAAGATTAGGGGGAAGAGGTAGGGGATAAGCACACTTTAGTCTCCAGGAGTAGTACAATGGGAAAGATTTTTGTTTTAAAATATAATTTAACTTGATGACAAAGGTGATGGACCTACACCACAGCAAGTGCAAGGAAGAATAAACCCTGCAACTCTTCTGGGATCAGAGTTTTAAATAACTTATGCACTGGACATTTACACTATTTGTAAAATTATAGGAGAAACACAATCATAACGACAACCAGATTTAAAAAGGGTAATGGGTCCTTTCTTGGGAATAACAGCTTTTTCCCCCCCAAAGATCTTAAAACCTGACTCCCCATCAAATCTGTAAAATATAGCAGAAATATACAGTGAGTAAACAGTAACCATATAAATTGAACCAGTTGCCATAAGTATGATACACCAAAAGTTGCACAAGCATTGGTAAAGTGTTAATTATCCAGCAAGTTATTGGATATTTTGCAAGAACTGATTGTATGTCAAAGTATATTGCTTTAGTCAATAAAAATTTTGTAATTGGAGCGCCTTCAAGCAGGTTACACTTTGTAGTCCACGGGAGAGGGGCTGAATTCAGTCCACAGGACATTTACTGCCAAAAGTCTGCATGTAATCCTTACTCCAGAAGAGATCCTAGATTCCTCCTTACAGAACACATCGTCTAGCGGATTCAAATTTCAAACTGATCGAACAAGGAAAAAAAGTGTACGGATATTGGATAGTCCTCATTTATGAGGCAGTTCAAACAATTAAATTTGGACTCGGTTGGACATTTCTTTGGACTTAAAATACAACAGCATAAAGATCCAGTAATCAAATCTCAATTATATACTTGCAATCTGAAGCACAATGACTTCATTTCCGAGAGTTGGAGCAGTACCACAAGAGTCAAGTGTTTAAGTCTTAATTCCTTGTTTATACCAAAACATAAAAGCTGTTACAACTGCACTTGAACATTCATCAATCCAAAAAGACGGTGCAAAGTACCAACTGCAAAACTGTACACAATACTTTGCCTGTGAAACTCTCCCAGGTAGGATCAGCACCCAGAATTTTGCTAATTTAAATGGAGTGTTACCATTTGTTGAACTGGACGCATTAAGCTATGGAAATCTAACTTGCCTATTGGTAAGCCCAGTACAATTTCTCCAATACTTTGTGCTCCTGACAATCACTAGGGTTAAATTCATGAAACATCTGACCTAGGTAAAGCAATTACCAGCAGCATCCTGTTAAACTAGCCAATATACAAAACAAAGGTCCCTCACTGGTTATATTTGACTCCAATTTGAATAAGTTTATTTGGAGAACAGATGGTCTGAAAACTGTAAAACTGGGAGGTGTCTAAATGCAGTTACAAGTCTTTTGTTTCAAGCCATTTCAAACCCAGAAACTGTTTAGCTTTGAAAACTATTTTGTTTTCTTGTTCCACTTTTGTCACTGAAACAATCATCTTTCATCACCACCAAACTCAGCAGCACATTAGACACTTGTTTCGCAGGATGCTTACTTTGCAAATTCTCCCTACACCCCACTCCCACAAAAAAAAATCCAATAAACGAGGTATAGCGCACATTACAAATTATCCTTTTGTTCAATAATTTCAACAGAATAGGTGCAAACTGTCGAGTGGAGGCTAGGTACTCCTCTAATGAGCTGCAAATTTTTCCCAAAAAACTTCTAAAAAAAATTGTTGAACACATTAACATTCAAGGCCTCAGTATTAGACACTTTTAAGAGAATTAGGATTTAATTTGTTACAATTTTATACACTACTTTACAAAATGCAATTTACTATTTACAGATTACATTTCATAGTGTATGGACTTTCAAATGAATATTTGTGGTCCCAGATACTGTTACAGCAGGTTTTGCAGCATCAATTTTGTTCACTAATTTAAACAAATCTGTAATAAAAAGCCTGTCTGTAAAATACATATGTCCCAATGATTTCAAAAGTGTTTGTTCTCTTCAAGTAGAAATATCAGACATGGCAGGCAATGTTATAGACTCTGCCTATTAGCATATTAGAATCATTCAAACTTAAATATCAAGACAAATTTAAAAAGGTGATGCACATGATACTCCAAGCACAAAGATGTGGTAATATTAGCAATACAGCAACGTCAATATAAATCACACTTTACCATATGTTGTGAATTACATAAATAAGTCACTTTTGCATAAATCTGTATTTTCCTAGTAAAAAAGCAGGAGAAACTAGAAAAATATAGCAAATTTAAGATAATGTTACATTGAATGTGGTCATGTCTAGCTGATTCAAGACCAGATATAATGATACAGGAGAAGCAAATATTATAGGTGATAAGACCAAAGTCTAAAAACTGCTTTGTCAGCATATACAATTACAAACAATGACTTCAAGTCGGTCCGATCTCTCTAAATTGCCGGTTGTGAAGAGCACATTGTCAAATTTTTGTATTCTTTACAAGCATCTCCTGTAATATTGTGTCTTGTCTTTGGGAGAGGAGACATCCAACCATGGCTTGATTTGAAATCAGAAATTTACACAGAACTCTACACTGTGATAATTTCCTCTAGTTTCCACAGCTTTTACTACAGAACATTTAAACCATGCTATTACACCTGTGTGTGACATTTAAAAACAGCCCCACACTCCCAACAGTAGAAACTCAAATCTCATGAACAGAACTGGTACACCTAGGTTTTCACAACTTTATGCAGCTAGGTTTAACTAGGTAAATCTTCAAAATGCTATTAACATAAAATGGCTTAGTTCTATTTATAATCTTTTGTCATCCAACCTATTAAATGTTTCCATACTGTGTAGAAAATGTAGGCTGCCTCAATTAAAGCTACAATATGTTCGATTTACAAGGATACCAATATTTAATTATTTTATTAAGTATATATAAATACTGGCACTCCTTGTACCAACACGAGCTGTCTCCACCCAGCTGAAGCTTGCATTCCTTTTGTGGATCACTTGTTCACTTGCTGCTGTACGTGAAGTAGGAACTCGTAATAAGACAATGCTGACTCTGTTCGATCTTCAACCATGTTCTGTAGGAAGCTGGCTTTAAGAGGGCTCTCATCCCTGTATCAAGGAAACAATTGAAAAACCTCAGCTACTAATTTTAACCCACAACTTCTGTACATGTAAAACTTTTCAACAAGATTTAGGTAAGTGCTAAAGTAAACAGACAAGTTTATTCTATCTAATAGTTAGCTTGAAACATTAGCTACAGTGCTTCCAAGAAAATGTGGGGATCTTAATATTTACATGAGAACAGGAATTGCTAGACGAAAAAAGACCAAGGTCAATCTAGTTTGCCTGCTACCATCCTGGTAGTCACGAGAGTTGTATATTTCTTGGACATTTATGTAAATCCATGCAATGGTCAAAATAAAAAGCAACTGGTTGCATTTTGAGATGATCAAATGTCTGTAAAATTGGAATTTGAACACTAAAGTAAGATGAAGCTTTACTGTGTTTGGTAGTTCCAGAAATTAAAAACCCAGTTATTAAACACTAGTGCAGTAAAGGAATTGCAAGTTTCCTTAACTATCATACTTCAAGAGTTTATGCTCCATATACATTAAGATGTGTCCACAGAACATTACTAGGATATTTGATGATGTGCCATTAAAGCAAATTGCTTTGTCTGATGGTGTCGAGTTTCTTTGTTGTTGCAACTGTGCTCATCCAAGCAAGCTGAGAGTATTCCATCATTCTCCTGACTTGTGCCTTGTAGGTGATGGAGAGGCTTTGAGGAAGACAGGATGTGAGCCACTCTCCCCAGAATACCCAGCCCTATGAATATCCCTTTCCTTTTTATCACCCAGCTGACCTCTCTCACCACACCACCAATCCCTTCAGCCTGGTTTCTGTCCTACTCATAGCACCAAGACTGCCTGGTCAAACTCATCAACATCCTTTTTGATGGCAGTGTGTTATCTCTCCAAGTTTCCTTGATCTCTCTATGGCTTTCAACATTGCTGACCGCTCCCATCCACATCCATAGCATCACCTTCATGAGCTTGCACAGCTACCTGTACCAACATAGTCAGCACATGCACTGCAATAGTTTCTCTATCTGCATCCTGTGGTCATTTCAAGGGTACCCTGAAGTTCCACCCTTGCCCCTCTCTTATTCCTCAGTGGCATCATCCATAACCATGAGGTCAGTTCCCCTTTATAGGCTGATGACACACTAACCCCCCCTGCCATCACCCTCAATTCTACTGCCAGACAAAGTCTGACAATACATGCAAAACTTGAAACTTGCTATACACATACAGGATCACCTTATCTGAATGATAAACACCAATTTCTCTTTTCTGAATTACAATGAAAATTTTCAAACAAGGCAGTGCCAAAACATCAGATCGAATTGGCCAGTTTGGAGTAGAAGGATTACATTTTTTTTCCTACTAGTAGAAGAAACCAAAGGACTGTCTGTGGGCAGAGCTTAGACAGAAGATGGAAGGGAGATCACATGCCTCAACTTTGGAGTATAAACCATGGCTGGGTAATTTATTCCAAAGTAAACCTATTCTGCATGGATGATAAACTAAGAATACCTGTAAAAAATAATTGCAGGGTTTGATAAGACTGTCAGGAACACCAGGAAGGTTCCAGCTAAGTTACCCAATCTCAGCAAAGGTATTATGGGTGCTATAAATGGTGTCAGCATCTCCCAGATGGAGAGAAAAGTGAGCCAAAATTCCCACTCAATGCTGTACCATTGACCCTTCCTGGAAGAGCACATACAGATCATGGACAAATTTGGGTTTGGGTGCATGTTCATACCCTCTCTTTCCCCCTCTCCCCGCCACCAAAGTTGAATTGCCTGCTGACACTAGTCACTTAGGTTTGGTGACAGACGGTTGCTGGGACCCTGTGAAGAAGCACCACAATATGGGTCACCAACTCTAGCAGAGAAGGGGTTAGGGGAGACAAAAACAGGAACAACTACAAAGGAAAGACACAGCATAAAGATTACAAAACAGGAAGAAAGGAATTCCTATAATTATATTTGATATGTAACCCTGTAAAAAGATTTCAGCTTTAAATAAAAGGTACCCTAAAGGGCTCCCAAATATCAGGTGACACTAGAATTGGGAAAAAGGTAACTGTTAAAGCAGAACCTGGGTTTACATTTCAATCAAGAGATTGCACATTTCACAAATACTCATCAATCCAGCTTGGAAAACAATTCTATTCTGCTAAGTGAATAGCTCAGAAAATAGATCACATTAATTTGTTCTTTACTCTGTTAAGTATTAATTCACCATATAAACAAATACAGTGGAATAGTTAAATACAGCCATACTGAATTACAGTTTGGTAAGATCATCAATTGGATGTAGCATTTTAAAAAAAATATTAAAAGCAACAAGTAGCAACATCAGTAGAGCATGCTGAAGTTTGAAAAAGACTTTTACATTTGAAGCTAGTTTCTTAAAATGAAATCCAAGTTTAGTTCCATTAAAAAAAATCAGCGTTAACAAGTATAGAAAATTTGCATCACTTACTTGACTACATGGAGTACAGGAAAGAATGGTCTTTGCTCCCGCAACCAAGAGAGAAAGGCTCTAGTTCGCTCAGATTCAGCAGTATCCAGTTCTGGGAGCTGTGTCTGTTTAATGGATATGAACATTACTGGGATAAATGCATAAACATTCCAAAATAACTGCAATGGCATATCAGAACCTGATACAACTACTGAAAACAGATGGAAAAAGATACAAGATATGTGTTGACATTCATAGCATAGTACAGCACAGGAGGTGGTCATTCGGCCCATCGTGCCTGTGCAGGCTCTTTGAAAGAGCTATTCAATTAGTTCCATTCCCCTGCCCTTTCCCCATAACCCTTTAAGTGTTTTCCCTTCAAGTATCCAATTCCCCTTTTAAAATTACTATTGAATCTGCTTCCACCACTGTTTCGGGCAGTGGATTCCAGATCATAACAACTCGCTGCGTAAAAAAATGTTTCCTCATGTCGCCTCTGGCTCTTTTGTCGATCACCTTAAATCGGTATCTCTGGTTGTCTACCTTTCTGCCACTGGAAACAGTTTCTCCTTTTTTACTCTATCAAAGCCGTTCATGATTTTGAACACTTCTATCAAATCTCCCCTTAACCTTTTCTGTTCTAAGGAGAACCACCCCAGCTTCTCCAGTCTCTCCACATAACTGAAGTCCCTCATCCCCTCTGCACCCTCTCTAAGGCCTTGACATCCTTCCTAAAGTGTGGTGCCCAGAATTGAACACAATACTCCAGCTGAGGCCTAACCAGTGTTTTATAAAGGTTTAGCATAACTTCCTTGCTTTTGTACTCTATGCTTCCATTAATCAAGTCCAGGATCTCTTTTTTTTTTTTAAAAAACAGCCTTCTCAACTTGTCCTGCTACTTTCAAAGATTTGTGTACATACACCCCCAGGTCTCTCTGTTCTGCACATCCTTTAAAATTGTACCATCCAGTTTATATTGCCTCTCCTCATTCTTCCTACCAAAATGCATCACTTCACACTTGTCTGCATTAAACTTCATCTGCCACGTTTCTGCCCATTTCACCAGTCTGTCTACGTCCTCCTGAAGTCTGTTAACATTGTTAACTACATTTCCGAGCTTCGTGTCATCTGCAAACTTTGAAATTATACCCTCTATCAAAAAGGGCAGTGGTCCTAATAGCGACCCCATGGGGAACACCATTGTACACTTCCATCCAGTCTGAAAAACAACCATTCATCACTACTCTCTGCTTTCTGTCCCTTTAATCCCATGGGCTTTAATTTTGCTAACAAGTCTATTATGTGGTACTTCATCAATTGCCTTGTGAAAATCCATACACACATCAAACGCACTATCCTCTCCGTTACTTCATCAAAGAACTCAATCAAGTTAGTCAAATACAATTTTCCTTTAACAAATCCGACATGACTTTCATTTATAAGCCCATAATTTTCCAAGTGCCAATTAATTTGGTCCCGGACTATTGTCTAAAATTTTCCCCACCACCGTCAGGCTGACTGGCTGGGTTTATCCCTCTCCCTTTTTTGAACAGGGGTGTAACATTTGCAATGGTTCAAACCTAGGGACTAAAAAGGGCACAATCAGTATTAAATGGGTGCTGTAAACTTCTACAGTTGCAATTTGTATTTATATAGCATCATCATCAATGTATAAAAAGGTCATAAGGCACTGCAGACTTGAGGAAAACATACTTTAGTTGTAAGCATTTTATGCACTGGACCTACCATGTTTTGTGGTATGGAAACATAATTGGAAGCACCAAGAACTTGGCTCACAAAATGTGGCCAGCAATTTTTTCCAACCCAGAGAAAGAGAGCCTGAAAGACAGAAAAGGTGAACATTGTATTTTTTCAAAGTGTTGTTCAAACTATAATTGTGGACTGGGTGGCACAGTGAGTCACCACACTATTCTTTCACCTCTGACCTAGGTTTGAATCTGACACAGGCTAATGAAACAACCCTCGTCACCTGCAAGGGTTCTTAGTGAAACAAGTTTGAAACAGTCTCAAATAAAGATTTCTAACAGGCATAAAACTGCATACAACTTTATAAAATCAACAGTCTCCCTCAGAGGCCAAATGGAAAATGGAAAAATCCACACTGGTGCAATACAGAGTGCTTTTCTGAGGTTTGAGGAAAGAATAGGGAGCTTTACCTTGCACAGTACACCTGACCATGGAGTCCTTTATACTGTCCAGAATGAAAAACATTGCTTTGCCCAGGTGTCATCCCTCACCTTGATCAGCACTAAAATTCTACTTTCTTAAAAAAAAAGCTGTGCTCTGAACTTTAAACTTCACTCACACAAGTTAAAATCCTGCACACTGAAATTCAGTAAGAATCAGGAGGACAAAAACCTCAACTTTCACTAACAGGGTATTTTCTGCAGTCCAAAAGTAAATTAACATCCCTAAGCAAAATTAATTTATTCAAAAACTAAAATTATGGTAAGTATCACTCAATTCAACATTAGACTCTGAAAAGTCGACCAATGTCATGAATACACTTTGCAACTACAGTAGGCCCTCAATCCAACACGGATCAATGGCAATGTTTAAGATTCCACACTGCATGCAAAAGCCAGCTTCATTCTGACCTAAGTTGATATGGAAACATGAATTTATAGTGGCACTGCAAAGAATTACACCGTAGATCATTCACAAAATGAGTTGGAAACACCAAGTAGCAACAACTTGAACAAGTATCAGCTGATCAGAGAGTCAGGGTGGATTTGTAATGGGTAGGTCATGTCTGACTACTCTAGTTAAATTTTTTTTTTTTTTGAGGTCGTTAGTATGGTGGACAGGGGAGTATCTATGGATGTTGTCTATTTGGACTTCCAGAAGGCATTTGATATGGTTACCAAAAGATTATTAGCAAAAGTAAGAGCACATGAAATTGGAGGTAACCTTGCGACATGGATTGGTAATTGGTTGGGAGGTAGGAGACGGAGAGTAGGGATAAAGGGCTTGTTCTCTGATGGGCAGGATGTAACAAGTGGTGTTCCCTAGGGATCTGTACTGGGGTCTCAGCTTTTCACCACATATATCAATGACTTGGATGAAGGAATAGAGAGTTACATGTCCAAGCGTGCAGATGATACTAAGTTAGGAGACACAGTAAGTTATGTGGATGGGTGCAGGAAGTTGCAAAAGTAACAGGCAGACTAAGTTCAATGTGGGGAAGTGAGAGGTTATCCATTTTCAATTTGAGAAAGACAAATCGGAATATTTTTGGAGCAAAGAGATTCAAGTGTCCAGCTACACAAATACAAAAGTCTATTGGAATGTTGACCTTTATCTCAAGAGCACTGGAATACAAAAATGAGGAAGTGATGCTTCAGTTGTACAAAGGTTGGTCATACCCTACCTGGAATGCTGGATTCAGTTTTGGGCACCGCATCTCAGACAGGATATATCCGCCTTGGGGGTACAGCACAGATTCACCAGAATTATGCCACGGCTTGAAGAGTTAAATTATAAGGACAGGCTGCATAAACTTGGCTTGTATTCCTTTGAGTTTAGAAAGTTGAAGAGGTGATCTCATCAAGGAGTTTAAAATGATAAAGGGGTTCAAAGGTAGATACAGAGAAACTATTTAGTCCAGTGGGGGAATCCAGAACAAGGAGGCATAATCTTAAAATTAGAGCTAGGCCATTTAGAAGTGAAATCTGGAAGCACTTTTTCACACAATTGGAAATCTGGCACTCTCCCTAAAAGGCTGTGGATGCTGGGTCAAATGAAATGTTCAAGACTGAGATCGATAGATTTTTGTGAGGTAAGGGTGTAAAGGGATATGGAACAACGGTGTACAAATTGAGTTTAGGTACAGATCTAATTGAATGGCAGAACAGAAATTTGCTTTTAACATATTTTAATAAATGTGGCAATAGTGGAATGGAAATGAGGAGAGCAATTCTCTAACTTTGGATTCTAACAGCACTTTTATTCAAACACACTTGTTAATTGAGTAGCAAAGCTTCAAAAAAAGACTACCCACCACCTTGGAGACCTACATAGTTTGTCAAGCACACCCCTAAACTTATCTAGTCCCACTTTCCCCCAAACAGTTGTAGGGCCAAACACTATGGTTGGAACACCAGAACAATGAACTACAATCTATTCAACACATCTGCATCTAAACCAGGTCCATGGCAAGATACAGCTATTTCCAGAAAGTGTTTCCCGCCACTGTTAGCAAAAGATTTGTACTGCTAAAGGAATAAGGCTATAATGAAGGTATTTCTCTAATAAAATCTTGACTTTTAGTGGCTGGCCTCCCAACATGAAGGCTGTTTCAGGTCTGCATTTTTTGGCAAAAATATTATGGTTAACTTCAAAATCTAAAAACCAACCATGATTTTGATAAAAACAGAAGTAAATTATAGAACAGAAGGCTGGTCCAAACAGGATTTAAAAAACTATTTAACTGAATCACTTACAGAGCCAGCATCCATTAAGAAGGCGCCATCCCTACTTAGTTTCTCCACAGACAGCTGAAGAATTGGTGGCTGAGGTATGGTTTTATCATTAATGTTAATGGATCCCTGCAAAGGAAAAATGCATTAAACGGCAGCTCAACAAGTTACTTAATACTTCCAGCGTTTAACAAGAGGTTTAGTGCAAAGTGCAACCTACCTCATCTGACAGGTTGTCAATCCTGTACAGATTTGGATGAATCATAAGCATGAGGTAAGACACAGGCTGGTATTTCACTTCACACATAGAAAACACACGGTCATCCAGCCTTGTGCTGGTTCCAGTTCTGAAAGCTTTCTGCAATAAAGACAGTCATGAACTATTACATGCATAGCTGGAGAATAAAACTAAAAGTGAAAATACACATTGATAAGCAACGTTTCAACATTCCATTGAGTAAAATTAGATCTTAATAGCTACTTGCAATTCACTTTTAAAAAAATTACACTAGCCTTTCTACCTAAAACGTTTATACTTAGGCTCTCAGCAATAAATTTGAACAAAGTTGGCATCTCTATGCAATGTGATTAATCTATTTTCAATACAAGCAGGAAGCACATGAAAAAGGATAAGCAAATGTTTGACAGGAATGTTTTAAATTGATTATCTGAGCATTTGCCCAAATAATGTATTCCCATGTTCAGATTTGGAAAAGTGCATTCACCACGTGGTTGCTGGTTTTCCAACTGGGCTACCAAGACTAAGAAGCATCACATTTCTACATTAAACCTTAAACACTGGAAAGATTCCGGCACCAGGAAGGTAGCCAACACCAAATTTTAAAAGCGCTACATATACTCATGTTTAATTTCTAAATTTAAAAATCAGACCATTAAGCTGGAAAATTTTTCACGTTTACCTAATTACGTTGGCTTGATTACATAAAATGTACTTTAAATTAAAAAATCAGCTTAATGACAAAATTCAACTTACATGTTTAAATTTTTTTTGCAAAACACTTTATACATAAGAATATGGTTTAAAACTAGCATGGTCAAGTATTCCATCTCGCATAGCGCCCAGGCATTTAGCAAGAGGGGAGAGCTAGTGGGGGCGCTCATTTCTGCGTTAACAGAACACACAAGGCCCTGAGACACAGATAAGAAGAGCCTACATATTTCTCTGAACAATAACAGCTTGTAAACAAAGATGAAGGTTGAGGTGACCAGTGACGCTATGTGAATCAGCTCATCTTGAGTTGTTAGCATGGTGTCAGCTTGGCGGGATAATTAACAACTAGGAGATAAGGCCAGAGATGCGTATGTGCAGAACAAAGCAGCCGAATAGTGTAAAGATAGGCATGCTCCCTCCCAAAAGTTAGAGCTCCCGGGACAATTGGAAGTCCATAGCCCAGAAAGGCAGTCTACGGAGGTCGAGTCACCTCGAGTCCAGGTTACATGAACTGCTTGTCGTTTAATGTAATGTTGAAGACAGCTGTAGTGCAATTCTGTTGTAAGTCAATATTAAATCTTGTTGAATAACCACTCAGGCCCGAATCACGCGGAAGTTATTGCTGAAGAACTAACAAACCTTTGTTGTGACAGTAACGGGAAATTCCGTACAGCAATTATTCTTAAAAAGAAAAATCAACAATGCCATCTTTCATTCTCCACCAGTCAAGTTTCGTTATTACATGAGTTGGATTTAACCAGATTCACCGGACTCGTTCCATCTCGGGGGGGGGAGTTAGTCATGCAGCATAAAGTTTTAAAGGGGCTAACTTTAGACCCAGGTGTATTCTTTCCAGCTTTCACGTTCATTCAACATTTATGAAGACACAGCTTAAAGATACATGCATTAGAGACCAAAAAGGAGAAAGGTATTTATTCTAAACTGACATCTTAAAGTACTGCCCAAATATTCTTGAAATTTGTTCATATCCTTGAGAATGAAAGTTATTTCCTCCATTTTCTTTGGCAGTAACTGACTATTCAGGTGTCCAGTGAATAGAATCCCTGCTGCTGTAAGTGATTGGATATCTTAGAGGGATTGATTGAGCTGCTAAATGTTTTGTAGGTATTGGGTTCCTGGTCTCCAAGCATCAAATTACTTGGAATTATCTTTAGCTTTGTAGGAATCAAAGTTGAGCATGTGCACCACTGTAGAGACAGAGTGCTTTACTATAAATTAATGTTTCTTCCCCTTCCCTAGATGACCTGGGCTGGCAGTTCCCTGCTGAGCCCACCTTCTCCAAAACTCCATCTGCTATCACTGAGTTTTTTCCTCTTTTCTCTCACTGCCTCTAATAGTAAATATATCTTGAACTTACAAGTTAAAGCTGCTATACCATATTGCTGCTCTGTCATTCATTTGCCTGATGCTTCTACCATTAGGACTTTGCTTCCACTTGATCTTATGGACTCCTCTCACCTTCTGGATATACTGGGAGGCGGGGTGGGGGGGGGGGGGGGGGTCGCTGCCTTCCACTAAAAACTAACACTCATTTATCTGAAGTTTTCCTGGGTTAGACCTTGCTCTGGGTTTCTTGGGCCAAACTCCGTTCCCTCCTTCAATTTCCTGGGCCATACTCTGCTCCTCCATCGGCTATTGGATCATTCGCCACTCCTTTACTAGCTCCTGAATTGGACTTTGTTACTCTGTTGGCTCCCAAACAGACATTTGCCCATCACTTGCACCAAGTTGAACCTTTGCTCCCCTCTGTTACCAAACCAAATTTTACTCCACTGCTGCCACCTGCCTGGAAGCTTCCCCTTCAAGACTTTAGATATTGGATTTTGTCATAACAGCTACTTCTCCAAGAACCTGCCTCATCATGCCTAACTCTCCGGCATTGACCCATGTAACTTAAGTTGTCCAATCGCATGGGCACTTTGGTTGACACTCTGGACCTGTGCCACCAACACGCACTTTTCCTTTTCGGCCCTGCTCTGCTTTTTCCTCCTCTTCATCTCATCCAGCCGTGCCTCCTTCCACCTCTACCTTCTCCAGGACCATGCCTCTCTTGATCCTCCCCCTTCCTTGACACCACCCCTTAATCTATCTTTTCTACCACTGCTATACCTCTAACTAGCCCACAATTTCCCTCTGTGTGTGTATTCGTACTCTGTGCCACACCTATCATGCTGCCTTTTGCTGGCTCTCCTCAAAGTGGCAAGCACCCTCCTTTTTCAGTGACTATATCACTCTTTGGGAGTTAATTTCTCTAACTTCCTCCCCACCCCCATCTTACTTTTTCCACTGAGGCCCCCTCCCCCAGATCATCAATCACCATTCTGCTTCACATCATCTCCAAAATGCTTGGTCCCTCACAAAAAAGGCCCTCACCATCCATCACGTCATTGTGGTGAATCATGATACTCTCCAAACCACTTACACCATCCACGCTAATCATGGGCAGCCACCTATATCGGACAAATAGCACAAACTATTTGCCAGTACTGTAGGCATCAATTAAGCGCCGCTTAAAACATATTAAGCGCATCGGCTATTTCGGGCAGTTCAATAAGTTCTTTGCACCTCATTAATCTCCTGTACTTATTGATTTACACACCACTTCACAACACCCTGTGTAGTTCATATTTTATGCACTGGGGATTGCTGTGACTAACTCTTCAGAGTTAAACTGGAGTTGTATAGTTGCAGAAACAAAGATATTGGGGATTAAAATATCTAAAAGAATCACCAGAAACTCTCACGTTACAAAAGCCAGACCATAGGAACAGGAGTAGGCCATTTAGCCTCTCGAGCATGCTCAGTCATTCAATTAGATCACTGCTGATCTGCAACTCAACTCCATTTACCCACCATTGTTTCACATCCCTCGATAACCTAACCGAACAAAAATCTAACTAGGTCAATCTTGAAAGCTCCAATTGTCCTTGTAGAGAGACTGGCATTTATATAGCACCTTTCATTAGCTCAGAACATCCCAAAGTGCTTTATAGCCAATGAAGTGCTTTTGAAGTGTAGTCACTGTTGTAATATAGAAAATGCGGCAACCAATTTGCACACAGCAAGGTCCCACACACCGCAGTGTGGTATTTTGGGAGAGCCAAAATTGTTAGGAAGACAGCTCCCTTCCTTGTCTCTTTACGAGCTGAGAGCGCTAGCTAAAATCTATCTGCCTTTCTGTGAAGATTGCAATTTGTTAGATGTAGCACCAAAGGATGGTTCTCTCTGCCCCTTTTTGTATTGACAGGTTGTCACAGTTCTTCAGAAATTCATAACTGCCAGCCTCAGTCCAAGTCTGTGCAAAATGAAACCAATCATTAAGTTTGTATGTATTTGAAAATTGTGCGTTAAACTCCCTCTCAAGCCAGCTGAGGTAGACAACGAAGAACTTCACAACATACATAACGATATAAACTAAATACACCATAGTTGATTTAAAGCACCAGCTCCAGACCAAAACAAAACAGCTTCATATTTGTCACAAGAGACGCTCACCTTTGAGTCAGAAGGTTATGGGATCAAGTCCCACTCCAGAGATTTAAGCACAAAATCGACGCTGACATTCCAGCGCAGTACTGAGGGAGTGCGGCACTGTTTGAGGTGTCTTCTTTTGGATGAGATGTTAAACAGAGGGCCCATCTGCCCCCTCAAGCGGACGTAAAAGATTGCATGGTACTATTTCGAAGTAGAGCAGGGGAATTCTCCCTGGTGTCCAAAATTTATCCCTCATCCAACATCACTAAATCAGATTATCTGGTCATTACCACATTGCAACCTGTGGGGCCTTGCTGTGCGCAAATTGGTTGCCGCATTTCCTATATTACAACAGTGACTACACTTCAAAAGCACTTCATCGGCTATAAAGCACTTTGGGACGTTCTGAGGTTGTGAAAGGAGTTATATAAATGCCAGTCTCTTTCTTCTTGAAGAACAATGTCTATACTGTCAACCTGCCTGTGTGACATTAAGTTATAGCAGAGTCCAAATTTCCTCCAACTGAACAGGAATATTGAAACCTTTGTTTCCATCCTATGCAATGAATTCCCCCCCTTCCCCTGCCCTTGCCATTGACCTGACCGCATCCTCTGCGTCTCGTGCAGGCAGAACCAGACCATGCAAAACTGTGGTTTTGTTCGACCTAGAGTCGAGCTTCAAACCCCACATCCTGTCAGTAAGACCACTTACTTTCCCTCTCCAACACCGTCCATATCTGCAACTGCCTCAGCCCTACGACCGCCGAAAGCCTTATTCATGATTTTGTCATTGTCCGCCTCGACAGCCTCCCATCCTCCACTTTCCATGTGAACATGAAACCTTAGCTGCCAATATCCTGCCTTGCACTAAGTGCCACTCACCCATCATCCTGTCCTCACTGACCTGCTTTGGCCTCGATGCACTGAATGTAAAATCCTAATCCTCATCTTCAAATCCCGCCAACGCCTCAACCAACCCAATTCCTGCAACCACCCCCAGCCTTATATCAACTCCCACCTGCTTTGGTCCTCCAATTCTAGGGTTTTGTGCATTTCTCCTGCCTTTAATCCACTGGTGACAGAGCCTTCAGCTTACTCTCGGAAATGCCTCCCTAAACCCCTCCATCTCTGCACTTTCCTCATCACACTCTCAAAACCCATCTTTTCTTGAACAAGCTTTCAGTCAACTCTAATAACTCATCCAGCTTGTGCTCATAAGTGCCATGGGAGTTTTTAAAAAAAAAAGTGTTATAAGGTGCTATATAAATGTAAATTATTGTTGAGAAGCTAACAGATTCAAGCAGGTGTGGGCAGTATTTTTTTTTATTCGTTCACGGGATGTGGGCGTCGCTGGCAAGGCCGGCATTTATTGCCCATCACTAATTGCCCTCGAGAAGGTGGTGGTGAGCCGCCTTCTTGAACCGCTGCAGTCCGTGTGGTGACGGTTCTCCCACAGTGCTGTTAGGAAGGGAGTTCCAGGATTTTGACCCAGCGACAATGAAGGAACGGCGATATATTTCCAAGTCGGGATGGTGTGTGACTTGGAGGGGAACGTGCAGGTGGTGTTGTTCCCATGCGCCTGCTGCTCTTGTCCTTCTAGGTGGTAGAGGTCGCGTGTTTGGGAGGTGCTGTCGAAGAAGCCTTGGCGAGTTGCTGCAGTGCATCCTGTGGATGGTGCACACTGCAGCCACAGTGCACCGGTGGTGAAGGGAGTGAATGTTTAGGGTGGTGGATGGGGTGCCAATCAAGCGGGCTGCTTTATCTTGGATGGTGTCGAGCTTCTTGTGTTGTTGGAGTTGCACTCATCCAGGCAAGTGGAGAGTATGCCATCACACTCCTGACTTGTGCCTTGTAGATGGTGGAAAGGCTTTGGGGAGTCAGGAGGTGAGTCACTCGCCGCAGAATACCCAGCCTCTGACCTGCTCTCGTAGCCACAGTATTTATATGGCTGGTCCAGTTAAGTTTCTGGTCAATGGTGACCCCCAGGATGTTGATGGTGGGGGATTCGGCGATGGTAATGCCGTTGAATGTCAAGGGGAGGTGGTTAGACTCTCTCTTGTTGGAGATGGTCATTGCCTGGCACTTATCTGGCGCAAATGTTACTTGCCACTTATGAGCCCAAGCCTGGATGTTGTCCAGGTCTTGCTGCATGCAGGCTCGGACTGCTTCATTATCTGAGGGGTTGCGAATGGAACTGAACACTGTGCAGTCATCAGCGAACATCCCCATTTCTGACCTTATGCTGGAGGGAAGGTCATTGATGAAGCAGCTGAAGATGGTTGGGCTTAGGACACTGCCCTGAGGAACTCCTGCAGCAATGCCCTGGGGCTGAGATGATTGGCCTCCAACAACCACTACCATCTTCTTTTAGCTCGGTATGACTCCAGCCACTGGAGAGTTTTCCTCCTGATTCCCATTGACTTCAATTTTACTAGGGCTCCTTGGTGCCACACTCGGTCAAATGCTGCCTTGATGTCAAGGGCAGTCACTCTCACCTCACCTCTGGAATTCAGCTCTTTTGTCCATGTGTGGACCAAGGCTGTAATGAGGTCTGGAGCCGAGTGGTCCTGGCGGAACCCAAACTGAGCATCGGTGAGCAGGTTATTGGTGAGTAAGTGCCGCTTGATAGCACTGTCGACGACACCTTCCATCACTTTGCTGATGATTGAGAGTAGACTGATGGGGCGGTAATTGGCCGGATTGGATTTGTCCTGCTTTTTGTGGACAGGACATACCTGGGCAATTTTCCACATTGTCGGGTAGATGCCAGTGTTGTAGCTATACTGGAACAGCTTGGCTAGAGGCGCAGCTAGTTCTGGAGCACAAGTCTTCAGCACTACAGCTGGGATGTTGTCGGGGCCCATAGCCTTTGCTGTATCCAGTGCACTCAGCCGTTTCTTGATATCACGTGGAGTGAATCGAATTGGCCGAAGACTGGCTTCTGTGATGGTGGGGATATCGGGAGGAGGCTGAGATGGATCATCCACTCGGCACTTCTGGCTGAAGATGGTTGCAAACGCTTCAGCCTTGTCTTTTGCACTCACGTGCTGGACTCCGCCATCATTGAGAATGGGGATGTTTGCAGAGCCTTCTCCTCCCGTTAGTTGTTTAATTGTCCACCACCATTCACGACTGGATGTGGCAGAACTGCAGGGCTTTGATCTGATCCGTTGGTTGTGGAATCGCTTAGTTCTGTCTATTGCATGTTGCTTCCGCTGTTTAGCATGCATGTAGTCCTGAGTTGTAGCTTCACCAGGTTGGCACCTCATTTTTAGGTACGCCTGGTGCTGCTCCTGGCATGCTCTTCTACACTCCTCATTGAACCAGGGTTGATCCCCTGGCTTGTTGGTAATGGTAGAGTGAGGAATATGCCGGGCCATGAGGTTACAGATTGTGCTGGAATACAATTCTGCTGCTGCTGATGGCCCACAGCGCCTCATGGATGCCCAGTTTTGAGCTGCTAGATCTGTTCTGAATCTATCCCATTTAGCACGGTGGTAGTGCCACACGACACGTTGGATGGTGTCCTCAGTGCGAAGACGGGACTTCATCTCCATGAGGACTGTGCGGTGGTCACTCCTACCAATACTGTCATGGACAGATGCATTTGTGACAGGTAGATTGGTGAGGACGAGGTCAAGTAAGTTTTTCCCTCGTGTTGGTTCGCTCACCACCTGCCGCAGGCCCAGTCCAGCAGCTATGTCCTTCAGGACTCGGCCAGCTCGGTCAGTAGTGGTGCTACCGAGCCACTCTTGGTGATGGACATTGAAGTCCCCCACCCAGAGTACATTTTGTGCCCTTGCTACCCTCAGTGCTTCCTCCAAGTGGTGCTCAACATGGAGGAGGACTGATTCATCAGCTGAGGGAGGACGGTAGGTGGTAATCAGCAGGAGGTTTCCTTGCCCATGTTTGACCTGATGCCATGAGATTTCATGGGGTCCAGAGTCAATGTTGAGGACTCCCAGGGCCACTCCCTCCTGACTGTATATCACTGTACCGCCACCTCTGGTGGGTCTGTCCTGCCGGTGGGACAGGACATACCCAGGGATGGTGATGGAAGAGTCTGGGACGTTGGCTGAAAGATATGATTGAGAGTATGGCTATGTCAGGCTGTTGCTTGACTAGTCTGTGGGACAGCTCTCCCAACTTTGGCACAAGTCCCCAGATGTTAGTAAGGAGGACCTTGCAGGGTCGACTGGGCTTAGTGTTTTGCTGTTGTCGTGTCCGGTGCCTAGTGGTCTGATGTCGGGTGGTCTGTCCGGTTTTATTCTTATTATGACTTTTCGTAGCGAGATTTTACAACTGAGTGGCTTGCTAGGCCATTTCAGAGAGCAATTAAGAATCAACCACATTGCTGTGGGTCTGGAGTCACATATCGGCCAGACCGGATAAGGGCGGCAGGCTTCCTTCCCTAAAGGACATTAGTGAACCAGATGGGTTTTTACGACAATCCGGTAGTTTCATGGCCATCATTACTGATACTAGTATTTTAATTCCAGATTTTTATTTAATTAATTGAATTTGTCCTCCACTAAACTGGGGGTGGGAGAGGCAGCAGTGAAAAAGGAAAGAAAGCAGCCCAGCAGACTAATGGAAAATAGTGGGCTCTGCCCAACTTGATTGGAGCAGTTCAGTTCGCCCTGTCACAAGTGCAAGCGTGTGAAAGTAGATGTGTTTAAAATAATGTCAAGGCACCCTGCTCCAGGAAGGGAGGATTTGGAAGAAATAAAGTTTGTCCATACCTGTTTCAGTAGAGCTAGCACGTAGAGAGGAAACAGCTGCAATGAGAAGGGAGCCATTACACCCGGCTGTTGCTGTTGCTGCTGGCTTAAAACTGCTGAACGATAAGTAGAGAGCGAATCTATCACAGCATTAACCAAAGCATCTCTGGCATCACTCAAACTTGATGAAATAGATCGGTCAACAGCTATATCGAGAAAGAGGCAAGGCAGTGTTGCAATCAAAATTGAAAGCTTACAGCATCCGGTGTAAACATTAGATAAGTGGTCTCGTATTTTTTTTTGTAGACATTAAAAGATTAAATGTTCACAGCAATGTTAAAATTTAAACCAGCACATTGCTACATAGTTGCTCAGATGTTTCCACATTTATAACTTAATAAGCAGGTACCTAAAACAGTTCCAATAAATAGTTCGCAAGTACCAAGCTTAGAAAAAACAAAAGACTGATGAGGTTAAAGTGTTCACAGTAGGACCTACAAAAAAGATCTTGAACCTCTGGTGGAGAGAAAAAAAAAACCTTACTAATTTCTGTATTAGACTAGCAAAGCATCACCTTTGAGTGGAAACGCAATATGAAAACGTCATCATTTACAGGTAAACTGCAAGCACAGACTTACTGCCTCATTAAATGCCGATGTGTAGGTTTGCCCCAACATCTTCCTGCAAGTTCAGCAGACCCTTCAACTGCTGGCTTAACAGTGGTGCTGGAAAATACTCTGAAACAGGTCACCTACCTGCCCTGTGTCAGGGAAACAGTCTGTAGGGGCATGAATAATGGACTAAAAAACAAAGGGGTAACACTTTGGAAAAAAAATCACATGCTGGGTGTGTGGAATTCTGCTCTCTCTTTTAACCCCAAAACTCTTAATATTTTACAAAATGATGCTCTATAATCGGTAGCAAAAATGTCCAAATTGGAAAATCTGACACCATTTTTATTTATACACAGCAAAAAAAAACAGTAAAACGTCCCAAAAAATGCGATCTGAATAAAATTTAAACACTTACCCATGCTGGCCAGCAGGCACGTGACAGCCTGCACATCAGCTCCTGCGTAGATATCTGTTAGTGAGTTCACAACTGGTAGACACATGGTATGAACCCGAATGCGACGCTCACCTGTAATGTGGCAAGACACAGCTTTAAATTTTATATTTTAACAAATACCAATTGAATTAGTTCCAAACTGCCAACATGTGGACACTGGATGAGAACAAGATCGAACTGGACTGTCATACTCTTCCCCTATCCACTTAGCTATTAGCATATGGACACTCGGTTCAGGCTCACACATTAAGATGGCCACTTGATACCCCTGGAACCATACCTCAGCAAAGAGTCTGCCTTGGGGAGGGGGTGTGCAGGGCAGAGGCAGGAATCTCAGAGGGGAAAAAAATGTGAACAGCAGGGTGTTTAAGTTAGAACCTGAAACAATACATTTAAACCGGCAAGATCCTAACAAGGTATCACACAGGAGACTATTAGAGAAGATTATGGGGTATGGAATTAAGGGAAGGGTAGAAAGTTGGATTGAAAACAAGTTGAAAAGGGGTGGAGAGTAGGACTTAAGGGCAGTTTCTCAATGATTGGAAATGGGTTGCAGTGACCCACAGCGGTCTGTTCTAGGACTGCTTCTGTTCACTGTGTACATCAATGATTTGAATATACACAATACCACACTGAAATCAAAGTGGGAGTACGCATCACTCAGGCTGAACACACTCACTGTGAGGAGCCATCGGGCCTCCATTTAGGACCGCCATTGATGGCACAGCTGAGGTTAACGGGAAGATTCTGAAGCTGCATGACAGTGTAAATTCAAACAATTCATATCCAGTATTCTTATCTATCCATACCTTTACTTGAAGTGTACAATAGGGCAGCTTGAAATGAGACAAGCTGCACATCTACCAGATTCTCCTCTATTGACATCTGTACTGCAAACCCAGCATCAGGATTTATGTTGGGCAGTGACAGCAAGTCTGTGGAACGCACAAAGAAGTTTCCATGGAAAGTATGGATGGCCAGGCCTGGGGAGAAAACAAAAGGATACTTCAGTTTCAGCATGGGAAATACGGTGTCGTGTAACATTTACAGAAGTTACAAAACTATCTTTTAAGCCAAGTTCAAAACTCCAGTCTGTCCATAAGAGGTGGGGGGGGGGGGGGGGGGGGGGGAGAAGAAAGAAAAGAGAGAAAGAGAAAAGACTTGTTTCTCGCCCCCTAATATTATTTACAGCCTTTAGATTTCCTGCAGCTGTATTCGTGAGTGGCACTGACCTTTCGTGCATCTTATCCTCATGACTGCTTCAAAGCCAATCTTTCTGGTCAAGTAGCGCTTCAGGTCCTTCTGAAACTTCTCCACCAGGAGAGGATTGTGTTTGTGATGATAGGACGGGTAACAGTAAATGCAACCGGCCGAGTACTTCGAAATACAAGCTGAAAAACATGAGCAAACAGCTTCCACTTGTCAAATTTAGATAGGAGAAAGAACATCAGAATATACAGTGCATAAATCACTTTCTCTCTCTCTCTCTCTCTCTCTCCCCCCCCCCCCCCCCCCAACAACTTGCATTTATATAGCACTTTAACACAGTAAAATGTGCCAAGGTGCTTCACTGGCTTGTAATCAGACAAAAACTGACATTGAGCCAAAGAAGGAAATATTGACTGGTGACTAAAAACTTGGTCAATGGGGTAGGTTTTAAGGAGGGTCTTAAAGGAGGAGAGAGGTGGAGAGATTTAGGGAGGGAACTCTACAGCTAGGGCTTGGATGGCTGAAGGCACGGCCACCTAAGCTGGGGCTAAGGGAGTGGGGGATGTACAAGAGGCCAGCGTTGGAGGAACCCAGAGTTCTTGGAGGATTGTCGGGCTGGAGAAGGTTACAGAGTTATGGAGGAGAGAAGCCATGGAGAGATTTGAATACTAGGATGAGAATTTTAAAATTGAGACATTGGTGGACCGGGAGGCAATGTAAGTCAGCGAACGCAGAGTGACCAGTGAATGGTGCGGGATAGAATACAGTTAGTTTTGGATGAGCTCAAGTTTATGGAGTGTGTAAAATGGGTGGCCGGCCGGGAGAGCATTGGAATAGTTGATTCTGGAGGTAACATAGCATTACATAGAATTTACAGCACAGTAACAGGCCATTCAGCCCAACTGGTCTACGCCAGCATTTATGCTCCACACGAGCCTCCTTCCACCCCTCCTCATCCAACCTTATCGTATCCTTATATTCCTTTCTCCCTCATGCGCTTATCTAGCTTCCCCTTAAATGCATCTATGTTATTCTCAACTACTCTGTGTAGTAGCGAGTTCCACATCCTTACCACTCTTTGGGTAAAGAAGTTTTTCCTAAACTCCCTATTGGATTTGTGACCGTCCTTGGCCCCTAGTTTTGGTCTCCCCCACAAGTGAAAACATTTTCTCTACACCTCAGCCTCTAAGCTCTCCGTTTCTCTATCTGTTGCAACTGTTCTCGTCTCTCCCTATTCTACCATCACCACTATGGCCAGGGCTCCTCTGAACTTTCCTCTCTTGTTCTTTCCAAACTCCAAATATGTTCTCCTGCACAGACATTCCCTCCACATCACGGCTGTCTTGAAATCAAGACTCATCGCGGTCTCCTACTTTAATCTTTCTCAGGACTTCAAAATTGGAACCCCTTACCTTCTCACAGTCTATCTGCATTCCCACAAGTTCAGTTTTTTTTTTAAAAAAGCAAGCTAATCACCATTCCTGATTTATCTTCTTTTCTGCTTCAGTGGCTTCTTGCACATATACTATATGGAAACTCAATGAGCTGGTCAGAGGTGAAAAATAGAATTACAAAAGCATGGATGAGGGAGTTAGCAGCAAATAAGCAGACGTGGGGCGGAGACAGGCGCTGTTACATAGGTGGTATTTGTGACGGAGCGGAAATGGGTTCGGATGTTGAGGTTGCAAACAGTGGTCAGGGAGGGTCTTTTAGAATGAAGCAAAAGTTGTTGCAATACGAGTTTCATTTCCACAAGTATAGCAATTACAGTGTAACTTGTGGTTAACTTTCTATTTTATGAGCTCACTTACTCAGAGATGCCAAATCAGAATATTGGCCATTCAACATGAAGAGGTCCACTGCAATCTGCTGTCCTGAACAGTCCAGGGCAAGCTTCTTGTAGAAGTCAATGGCTGGGGAAAGGTGCTGCACATCCTTACAAAAATAAAAAAAAATTTAGAGTACATGCTATACAGTATCTTTTCTAAAGGCATTTAATGTTTGCATGGTCCATCAGATTAATTTAGGAAAAGCTTACAAATCCAGAAAACATTTTTTTTAAATGACAGTGAAAAATGAGCCACTGATTTTTTTTTCCCCCACCTGTAGACTTTCAAGCATTTAGGTTACATTAGTACAATATTTAAGAAAAAAATTGGAGACACTACAGTTCGGCTAATGTTAACATTCCAAAGCATTTATACAGGTTTAATGAGCATAAATGGATAGGGAAAGGAGACACTAACTTTCCATTTCTAAATTTATGCAGAAATAGCCTACAAATTTTTCATCTGAAATATACTCCTGCAAATGAGGCTTTTTACAGGTTGGAGGTCAGGAACCAATCTCATCAAGATGTGATTCCTATTTGGACTATAATACTAGTTTAACTAGGGAGGAGGAAACTCATTACCTAACTATTGATCAAGTTAAACTCTCAAACAATTTGTTTTGAAGAGAGACTTCCTTTGAATTTTGTCTGGAAGGCTTCAGGACCTATGTTACTTCACGCTGATGCAGGAGACAACTTCCGCACACCGTATCAGTAAATGTAGTGGAATTTCAATATTTTAAACCTATAAACAATATACTAGCAAAATGTCACAAGGAAACTTTTCCTCTTTAAATTAAGAGATTTGGAGGGCACTTTAATTGCTCTGGAACTAGTCAATTCATCCAACAGGCTAAATGTAAAAAAAAATCAAACAGGTTAACATTGCGAAAAACTAAAAATGGAATTATGTAAAAACAAGTACACATCACACAAATTTCCCAGGAGACAAACAAGATGCGTTAAAGTAACACCTGATGAATTAACACTTCAAAATTAGGTAATTTCTGTATGATACAGCTACAAAGAAAGTCAATGGAATGTAACCCGCCATAGAAAATAACAATGCTGCCATTCATATTTTCTGTAAAAAAAACTATGCATAGAGGACGAGCAGCGCCCTACCTTCACGCTGGATCTCTGATTGGGATCCTCTCTTGACTTTAGAGCTCCTACACCTAATGACGGTAACTGTGTTTGGAAGACAGAGGCGCGGCCACCAGTAGGAGATATCAACTTGAATGCAGCCTGTAGTGCAGGACCCAGGGCACTTTGAGTCTCCAGTGTATTGCTGAACATTTGTGGTAAAGTTCTTAGCAAGTCTTGGATCAACTGAAATCATAAAAGGAGAAAAATAAACTACTGCTTTAAGTCTAAGATTACATGCTAAATAAAATCAACCAGTTCTGGGCAAACGTGATGTGCAGTTTTGTCTTTAATTTCCTGTATTGCAATAATTGTTTAGTTATTGAAAAGTGAAATATTACTATGCAGAAGCAAATTCTTACTTATATAACCAAACATTTATCACCTACATTCTACCACAAATTACTGAATTTTCAGTATACGAGAAGGTGAAGCCAAAAATTGAAGTGGAAAAGTATCAGTACACTGGATCACAAATTTTTTTTGGTCAGTTGGGTGTTAGCGTGATTAAGACAACCCGAATTAAGCAACCAAGAAAGATACAAAGTTGGGGTTTCTGTTTGCCCAATACAGAGTGCACACTTTCTGCCCACAAGACATACTCATTTACCCAAGTCCAGACAGTTTAGTGTAGGTTGGCAAAAGCCTGAGTGCACAGGAGTTTAGCCAACTAAAACTACATAGCTTGTCAGCACAGAGCATTGGTAAGCTTCCTGCTGCTTGATCAGCAAGAACCACCCTATCCATTAGGGCACTGATCTGAGAGATTACTTGGAGTACAGTGGGAAGAATCCCAGACTTGGGTGACAGACCAGCTAGCCCGGTTGGTCAATCAACAGTGACCTACAGTACTGCAGACCTGCCTGGGTCAGGTATTGGATTATCAAGTCTGCTCTGAGGGTTGATTCTATTCCAAATTTCCATCACTAGGCATGTCGCCTTGAAGCCAGCTCAACCCCAAAGCATCCTTGCTTACCTTCTAACCCATCCCACCCTGCAAGAATGGTGCTCAAAGTCACCAGTTGAAAGCACGGGCACGAGCTCTCTAGTCAGACAAGAGATACCAGGAGCAGCACAGTTCCCCATAAAATTTTCAAATGCATTTTCACTATGCCTCTGATCACAGGATAGACATGCACCATACCCCGCTGAAAATGGTTCCACTAGCTGGATGCGTGGAGCTCCAGCAGCTGCTGCATGCCTCACTGCAAGCCGTTCGGGATAGGCTACAAACCCTAAATACGTGAGCATGTGGTCTCAGTCAGCCTCCAAGTAATGCGTGAAGCAGCTGAAGTACCAAATCTTAGTTTTCCACATCAAAGAGAAGAAATCTACTTTGACTGTGGTGAAAAGACCTACACAGGACAGCCATCTTGACATCATAGACAAGTCTAATGTTGCATACCAGTTTTATTCATCAACTGCAGCAACTAGGTCCTACTGAGAGGGATTTTGGATGTGCCGGCAGTAGGGCCATGATCGATGAATTGAAGTAGCTTTTGTAGTGATCGCCACCTTTGGTGCAGTTTTCCGAGCCTTCACGATTGCCATATTTCCTATACTTTAATATATTTGGTTCTATACAAATGCATCACATTCCGATATTTACCTCTTTGCTTTCATTCAAGTTCACCAACAAGTTGTCTGGCGTTGGTATAAAGACATCTGCAAAAGACAAGCAATATTTCATTAAGTTGGAATCATCAGCTTGAAGCAATTTTCTTATTTCACCTTTATCTATGTGGATATGCCTTTATACGTAAACCAACACCTAACACAGATTATCTGGTCATTATCACATTGCTGTATGTGGGACCTTGCTGTGTGCAAATTGGCTGCTGCGTTTCCTACAGTAAACATAGAAACATAGAAAATAGGAGCAAGAGTAGGCCATTCGGCCCTGCTCCACCATTCAAAATGATCATGGCTGATCGTCTAACTCAGGACCCTGTTCCCGCTTTTTCCCCATATCCCTTTAGCATTAAGAAATATATCTATCTCCTTCTTGAATACATCGAATGACTTGGCCTCCACTACCTTCTGTGGTAGAGAATTCCACAGGTTCACCACCCTCCGAGTGAAGAAATTTCTCCTCATCTCGGTTCTAAATGGCATACTCCAAATCCTGAGACTGTGACCCCTGGTGCTGGACTCCCCAGCCATTGGGAACATCCTCCCTGCATCTAGTCTGTCTAATCCTGTTAGAATTTTGTTTCGATGAGATCACCTCTCATTCTTCTAAACTCTACTGAATATAGGCCTAGTCGACCCAATCTCTCCTCATACGTCAGTCCTGCCATCACAGGAATCAGTCTGGTAAACCTTTGTTGCACTCCCTCCATGGCAAGGACATCCTTCCTCAGATAAGGACACCAAAACTACACACAATACTCCAGACGTGGTCTCACCAAGGCCCTGTATAACTGCAGTAAGACATCGCTGCTCCTGTACTCAAATCCTCTTGCAATGAAGGCCAACATACCATTCGCCTTCCTAACTGCTTGCTGCACCTGAATGCTTGCTTTCAGCAACTGGTGTATAAGGACACCCAGGTCTCGTTGCACCTCCCCTTTTCCCAATCTATCTCCATTCATATAATAATCTGTCTTTCTGTTTTTACAACCAAAGTGGATGACCTCACATTTATCCACGTTATACTGCATCTGCCATGTTCTTGCCCACTCACCCAACTTGTCTAAATTACATTGGAGCCTCTTTGCATCCTCCTCACAGCTCACATTCCACCCCAGCTTTGTGTCGTCTGCAAACTTGGAAATGTAACATGTAACAGCTGGGGCCCAAGCACTGATCCCTGCGGTACCCCACTAGTCACCCGGAAAAAGACCCGTTTATTCCTACTCTCTGTTTCCTGTCTGTCAACCAATTCTCAATCCATGCCAGTATATTCCCCCCAATCCCATGGGCTTTAATTTTGCACACTAACCTCTTGTGTGGGACCTTATCAAAAGCCTTCTGAAAATCCAAATACACCACATCCACTGGTTCTCTCCTATCTATTCTGCTAGTACAGGAGGGGTTGCCAAAAGTTTGATCAAAGAAGTGGGTTTTAAGGAAGGTCTTAAATGTGGAGAGAAAGGTACAGAACCAGAGGAGTATAGAGAGCAAATTCCAGAGCATGGTGCCTAGGTGGCTGAAAGAACAGCTGCCAATGGTAGGGCAAAAGGAGAGGGGAGAAACACAAGAGGCTGGAGTCAGAGGACTAGAAAGTTCAGGAGAGAGAGGGGGATTGCAAGACTGGGAGTTACAAGATAGGGAGGGGCAAGGCTGTATTAGGATTAAACATAAATATGGGATTTTTAAATTTAGCTGTTGGAAGATTGAGAGCCAATATAGGTCAGCAAGGGCACAGATGATTGGTGGGTGGGAATTGGTGTAGGATAGGATAAACACAGCCAAGTTTTGGATGAGCTGAAGTTTAGAGGGTGGGGGCTGGGAGGCTGGCGAGTAGAGCATTGGAATAATGAAGTCTGGAGGTAACAAGAGATGAATAAGGGTTACGGAGGCAGAGGTAGACAGCCTTTGTGATGAAGAGGATATGGGGTCAGAAGTTCAGCTCAGGGTCAAACAGATGCAGAAGTTGCAAACAATCTGGTTCAGCTGGAGACAGAGGCCTTGGGCGGGGAGAGGGTATGGAGTGTGTTGTGGGGCATAAAGACAACGGCTTCGGATTTCCAAATGTTTAGCGGGAGAAAATTATGGCTCGTCCAAGACTGGATGTCAGGTAGCCTGATAGCATACAAATTCTCATTTGAATAATTCTTGCAAACTTTGAAGGGCTTTGCAGTTGTAAATACATCATTTGTATTGCAGATATTGCAATTGCCAGGGGATCCACTGATCAGGAGTTTCCTTTATATTTATTTCACAAGCCATTAGACATATAAAATATTCATCCTGTTGTAACTAATACCTTTACACACCATGCTATGAAAAATTACCTGTTTAAAACATACCTTCTATGTCTGAGACCACCATCATCTGAGGCTGAGACAGGCCTTCCTGAAGACTGTAGAAATGAATGGTGCTATCAAACGTAATAAAGCCTATCCTTGTACGTGAATCACCAGGTAACCTGAAAAATTCAGGAGGAAACTGAGTCATTCTGATCTGATCTTTTTGAAACTGCAATTCCCTGGTCAAGAAACTTGCCCATTTTAAAGATCAGTTTCAGCATTTCTATTTCTAAAAAATCTGTCCTCAGCGTTTAGTACTTTAAAAAAAAAATGGCATCTATTTGCAAGACAAACAGTAAAGTGGAATTTACGGGTAGGTACGTATGAAGTGATAAAATAACTCATTTGTCTATATACTAAAGCCTGGTCATTTGGTTTGGATAATATCAACATTGACAGTTCCATAGACTCAATCTTATTTATTTGGAATACTTTATTCTAAAATTGATAATGTACCAGCCTTTCAGTATTTACTCTCAATACCTAATTTACTCAAAAGTATAACCTTTACTGTATGATGAACTAGAACTTGATTGATGCATAGCTTGAGTCAATTCTGGGATCCAATGTTCCTTAGCTAGTGGGGGGGGGGGGCGGTCGTCACAGGTAATAGTCACTGCAGAATTTTAAAAGTAGGGGAAAAAAATACACATATAGGAACATTTGCTCCAAAAAGAACAGGAGTATTGAACACTACCACACGGTAATCCCATCTAAGCAGCCAGCAGTTTCATTTCTACATAACCTCATTTGCTGAAATTATCTCCAGCATATGGATGAAAGGTCCACTTATGATCATGCATTATTCTACTCCGAGCGTCTATTACCATATTCTGTACTTGTGTTAAATGCTATGTGGTAAAAAGAATTTGATGTTGGCAACATCAATGCCAGACGAGGTGTGAATCTACAAATAAAACGTGAGTCCCACCTTGTTTGATCAAATCAACAGCAAGATATCAAACATACTATCCAATTGTGGGCCTATCCCCGAAAGAAATGGAAGCACCAGCCACACAGCTTGAAGCTACAGTCAGTTTATGTCAACCTAACTTGTGATCCTTCTTGAACAGCCTGCTCTGAGCGAGATATCAAGCACTAGATTGTTGATTGAGACATGCACATGTTGAAATTCATCAAGCAATAATCCAATCTTCAGCCTTTGCTTCAAGACGCTAGATTGTGCATCAGGTCACTGACTGAAGAAGTTCAGATTGTAAAATGCCTCAAGCGTCTTACATCCCAAAGTTTCAAAATAACAACCATCAATCTCATGTCCCATCTATTTAGATCCAATTAGGTCAATGAATTTCAAGGTGAATGGTCCTAACGTACCAAGTGGAAGAAGGATTATACCCAAAAAGGTCTGAAACTGAACAAGGAAGGAAGGATCCTGAAAAGAACCCAGCTGGGATTTATCTCCATCAAGAAACCTTAGCTTCCATGGCACACACTCTGGACTGCACTCTTTGGCTCCAGGATTTAGCAATCACCAATGGAAACAAAGGTGCTCCTACTACAATACTTAACTTTGGTGCCGTTAATCTGAGAGTAACTGTAACAAGTAGCTTGCCTTCCTCCTCAAACATCCAACGCCAAATAATTTTGCAAAAAGGTCTTACGCCTACAAGAACATATATATTCTTGAGGTCCACAGCTGCCAGCCAACTTTACAAGTTGCCACTTGTTCATCTGCAGGAATGTTACTTTGTAGATATATTTGTTTATGTTGGAGGTCCAGATGGGTCCTATCCTCAAAAAACACAGGTACTTAATAACAAAAGGAATATAGTTGTTTCCCAACTTAAGTAAAAAGTTCTTTGTATCCAGCTATTCCAATTAACCAAATACAGCCAGAAGGGGCAAATTAATAGGATGCCCACAATCTCTTTATACTTTGGTGGAAGTACATTTCCTGCATTTTCCTTTCTCCCCACTTCAAACGATAGTCTTTGAACAGTCCATCGTGCAGGAGTCATTACTGGATATATATACTTATTTCATCATGTAATTGCGGTATGTTTACTAGCCACTGCACCTTAACTTATTTTTACACACCTTACAAGAGAACTCAGGGATTAGTAATAGACAAGCAAAAAAATAATTCTGAAGGGATACCAAAAAACAAACAAGCTGACAAAGATTCCACTCAGCAGGGAATGCATGAAGAAATCCAACTCCATCTCACGAGATTGTTTTGATCTCTGGTGGTTGGAAGAAGCCAAGGGGTGCACTGAAAGATGAGGTAGTTCGGTGACATAGGAACAGGAGTAGGTCATTTAGCCCCTCGAGCCTATTCCGCCATTCAATGAGATCATGGCTGATCTGTGACCTAACTCCATATACCCGCCTTAGCCCCATATCTCTTAATACCTTTGGTTGACAAAAATCTATCAATCTCAGATGTAAAATTAACAATTGAGCTAGTATCAACTGCTGTTTGCAGAAGAGTTCCAAACTTCTACCACCCTTTGCGTGTAGAAATGAATAGGAATTTCAATGTGAAAGATTGAAAACACTCATTTAAAGCAACAATTGACATAAAATTAGCAAGATTAGGAATGTTTCCCAGAAAATCAGGATATGTGGAACAAGCTCCCAGATAAAGCAGCAATGCTATATTAACATCTTTTAAAAATAAACTGATGACTATCTGGTAAGGAACAAAATTGAGGTATACAAATAATCAAATGTGTGGAACCTTGAACATGCCCAAGACACGGCAGGGAACTGGTCAATGATGCATAATGTAGGATGCAAAGTTGCACAGGCATTCTGGAGTTTTGCTCAGTTTACCTGTGGGGGTAGGGAGAAACTTTGCAGAACTTAATGGGTTGGACAGGGTCCATGATTGAGCAGATTGTACGCGGTCTGTGCAAGGAACAAGCTTGATGGACTGAATGATCATTACTCAATCCATGATATGATGTTAACAATGCCAGGTACAATATTGACAACAAAGAAGGTATGACAAGGTTTCCTCTTTTTCTTCACTCCCATCGAAAAATAGCAGCAGCCATATTCTTACCACCTAGACATACACATGTAATAACACTGAAAGATAAATATAAAGTTCAACACCAATCAGTACTGAACTTTATTATAGTGTTAAGATCATCGGAAATTATACCAATCCTTGATGAAATAAAAGCCAGATGATCAAAGACAAAGTTGGATATCTGTAAGGCAAATACCTAGAAGGCTTTGTCCTCATAAAAACCGATGTCTCCTTAAATAAACATGTTTTGAGGGAGGATAGAGTGTACATGAGCGAGAGAAAGTAGATAGTAAAAACATTTCTCCATCTTCCCTAGTAGTATTTCCCTTTAACAGGCACGTACATTAACTACACTGAATATCACCATAAACTGCTCCCTTTTAAACAGGTGCACGTGGATCAAATTTGACATAGTTAGCATACCATGATATGACTCACAGCCTTCAGAAGGCAGAAAAGGGAGAAAATTGGAACAAAGAGCCAGTGAGCTCCTCAGACGGGTAAGTGGGCAAATGTACTAGTAGTGAATCTAGCCGATTAAAATCCCATGTTCAAACTCTGGCCTGTGTTCAGTTGACTGCTCTCAGGCACACTGGCTTAAAGTACAAGTGATACTAAGAAAAAGTAGGTGAAAGCACCTAGTTTAAAAAAAGAGCATGATATGTGCAATGCTCCCTCAGTTGAAAAGAACTACAAACTGGAAAACATTGGAGTTTAAAAATGAAATTTGTTTCTGCAATTTTGATTTTCTTTTTAAGAAGGGGTAACAAAAAAAGAGAGTTGAATAATCTTCAACACTCAAAAGCACCATTTTTCAATTGATTTGGGAAAGGATTTCATGCTGCTATGGCTGGCCCAAACATTTTATAGCATCAAACTAAGCTTGTTGGCGCCTTAGTCAAAACTCAGACGCAGAAGTGGGACTACGTACTTGCTGTACTATTCAGCACAATTAAAATATCTAATTTTGCCCATTACAAGCTCCCGTTTTCTGTGATTGGCAGTTTATCGCAACTGGAAAAAAAAAGTTACAATAGATTCCATTTCCTGTGCTTCTCTGGGCCTTAACACATCAATACGTGCATTTGTAAACTAGCCACATGACTAGATCATTAAGCAAATGCAACTTTGAATATCAAGGAGTCACAGCAGTCAAGTAAATAAATATGAAAACTTTCCATTAAAAACCCATCATGCTGCAGGAAAAAAATCTTACATGTCCAGATTATCCAACAACGACTGGCAGACAGTATTTAAGTATCCAGACTCTATTGCATTGTGGGACACATCCAAGATGTAAAGGTAAACTGCAGGCTGTGGTGGTCGAAGCTAGAAAAGATAGAAATATTGATGAAGTATGCCTGATGCCTGTAACAGAGGGTTAGAAAATTTAATCATGTAGTGAAACAAACTTGTTAACACAATGTTGGCTTTTTGAGATAGTAAAAGCTTAATTTAGTTTCCTCCCCCTCTTTGCCCTTCACACTATTACTATCGCAGTCTATATTAGGAAAAGTTGAAGTCCCCCGTTATCACTACTCAATAGTTCTTGCACCTCTCTCATTTCCCTGCAAATTTGCTCCTCTATATCCTTCCCACTAGTTGGTGGCCCAAAGAACATATCCAGTAGTGTAATGGCACCTCTATTGTTTCTTAACTCTAACCAAATAGATTCCATCCTTGACCCCTTCAAGGCATCCTCTCTCTAGCATTACAATATTCTCCTTAATCAATACTGCCACCTCCCTTCCTTTATTTCCTTGGAACACCTTGGGGGTGATTTTAAACCCCAAGAACGGGTGGATTGGGGTAGGTGGGAGTTGAAAACAGTCGTTTTTTTGGGTCGCAACCGCAAAATCTTTGGACTTGGCATTCGCAGTGGGAAGCCTGTACTTTTCTGCGCCGACCTTAAACCCGGAAATAAAGCCAGGTTTTGGTCGCGACCCCAAAAATCAACTGTTTTCAACTCCCACCCGTCCCCAACCCACCCGTTCTTGGGGTCTAAAATCACACCCCTTATATCCAGGAATATTTAGTACCCAATCCTGCTCTTTTTGAGCCAGGTCTCCGTTATCACCACTACATCATATTTCTATGTGGCTATTTGCACCTGCCGCTCACCAACCTTATTTACTACGCTTTGTGCGTTTACATGCATGCACTGCAAACCTATCTTGGATCTTCTCGTATTGTCTCTTAGTCTGCTCCCACCTAATACTGTACTAATTCTTACATTAGTGCTATCTGTCTCTCCCAATCCTTTGTGCACCTCGTTTCTCTTTTCTAATGCTACATCCTGGTGTCCACCTCACAGCACTAGTGAACCTCCCGAGTACACTGGTTCCAGCTCTGTTGAGGTGCAACCAGATAAATCTGATTTCTGTTTGTAGGACTCTGCTGTGTGCAAATTGGCCGACGCATTTCCCTACGTTAAAACAGTGACTACACTTCAAAAGTATTTCAAAGCTTTTTGGGACATCCTGAGTTCGTAAAAGGCGAGTTCTTTCTTTCTCTAACTCCAGTATCCTAACTGAACATACTATACTGTAAAGTATATGTAAAATATCCCATTTAACAAGTAATTGCTAACAGATTCCTGGTGTAGTACATTGGTGCACAAAGAGTACACAGGGGACCCTAAATGGGTGGGAAAAAATAGCCTGGACAAGATGTAATTTAAATGCATTGTACCTTTTTAGTCAAATTAGGATCTCATGGAATCTAACAGTAATTCACTGTAAACAACATATGTTTCATTATCAACAAAATGGGACACAGAGTTCAACATCATTGCAAAAGCTGTGAAGCGGATGGAGATGTATATTACTTTGAACATAAGAACATTACTTTAAAAATTAAAAAGCTGTACTCACCATATACTCTGATGGAGCAATAAATTCTATAGTCGCACTTTGAACTTCAGGTCGTTTATGTGGTTCTCCGTACGATCGCGTTACAGGGTTATACATGAATTCTTCAGGAACTAAGCATCAATACAACAGTTTCAGAAGTTTACATGGTAACACACAAATACCAAGACAGTACAACAATATCTTTTAGGCTTGCATTTTTGCTCTTCTAGATGAAGATGTGCGTGCAAGGTATTGGAAAATTTTCCACTTCTAGTACCTAGATCCGACATCAAGATCTCAGATCAGCTGTTTGAAGCAGAGCAAAGCCATTGTGACCTGCCCCAGCCCAACCTTATAAGAGCATCTCCACTGTGTGGTATGCTTCCATTTCCCATACCAGTTATTATGTGGCCACTAGTTGTCAATTTAGACCCAAATCATAGAAATGTAAAGCACAAAAGGAGGCCATTTGGCACATCATGCCTGTGCTGGCTCTACATTGAAGCTACTTTGATTCCATTTCCTAGCTGTTTTCTTATAGGTTTTAATATTTTTCTTCCAGTCTAATTTCTCATTAAATGCTGCGACTGACTCCACTACATTAATTGTGATAATGCAAAAACCTAGTGAAAAATTTCTTTCAACATGCCTTCAACACTAATACGAATCCCAAATTTATGGTCTTTGCTATCAATTCATCCAGTGGAAATAATCTTTGACTATTTATCCTCAATATCTTTTGTAGTTTTGAACACTTCTATTAGAGAATGAACTTACGCTGCAATTTTATAGTGTAGATGCAAAATAGTTTCACCTTCAGATCAACACAAAACTTCTGTAGCGTAATTGGATGTAAAGGCCCAAATGGACTCCAAGGTGAAACAGAGCGAGACTCCCCCCTCCAAGTCAGGCCCCAAATCTGAACTCAGGTTGGATTCACACCATAAATGCAGCATCAGTGTCTAGTGAAACCACTTCACGCTGCCGCTATAAGTGTAAAAACACCCTTAAATTGCCCCTTGAACTTCTCTACTCTAGTAAAATCCATCAGAACTACATCTTCATCCCTGGTATCATTCCAGTGAATTTATGTCACACCCTTTCCACGACTCCAATGTTCTTTCTGTATTGGGGTGCCCAAAACGGCACACAATACTGTGCTTTATCACATCCTTGCTTCTGTATTTCAATGTACTAAATATAAAACCCAGAATCTCATTTGCTCTTTGTAGGGCCTCTTTCACCTGCAACGTTTCCTGCTTTTAAATATCTTGCATAGCTGTACAACCACACCTCTTCCTCCATTGAGAATTTTATCATTTAGGGTGGGAATGTCTCACATGGCCCATTGGCCAAATCCAGCCACCAAACGAGCTGGTTTTTCTCACAGTAAGTACACAAAGCTGCTTTCAACTACAGCCCAGTTTCAGTCTTTTAATTTCCTGAGCCTGAAGTACTAGAAAAGACTGCTCCCTGATTGGTAAGATTAGACTAATCAGTGAGGAGCTTTTTTGCCCCAGTCCTCCAGCCCAAGATGTTTAGAGAGCTTATGCTTGAGCTCCCTAACTTTTAATTGGAAGGACTGGGTTGTTGGGTGGAGGAAGAGAAAAGAGAAGGATGGGATTAGGAGTGTGGAGCAATGAGGCCAGAGAATGGCAGGGGGCAGGGGTAGAAGAGGGTGGGCTTGAATTGTGTCTGCATGGCAGTCCTGCTTTTTTTGTGTATGAGTGGTCTGTGTACAATGCACCTTTGTGCTTTGGGGATCAGATTTTATGCGTGAATGGATGTTGCTGCTTTTTTTAAAAAAATGTACGGGCAAATCTTACTTCTTTTTTGTCTATAGGATCTTGCAATTCTCATGAATGTGCTCTCACATTTCCATGTAACACACAACCCAATCACTGGCTTTTACACAAGTACCCAGTTGGATATACCTGATTCAGGGAATGTACTATTTTGCATTCAATTATATTGATGTGCATTTGCCACACCCCTATTTGCATACTCCTCTCACCTGTATGCCAACCTTCAGTTTTGCATCCTTCCACAGTTGTCATGCCCCTTAATTTGGTAGCAGCAAATTTTATTGTTCCCTTTGTGTATATGGAGAACCAGAGATCCTAACACAGATCCATGAGGCACAGCATAAGCCACATTTTGCCAATATGAGCAACATCATTACTTTAATACCCTCCTGACCTCCATCTTCCATAAACTATAAATCGTCCAAAATTTCACTGCCCATATCCTATCCCTCATTAAGCCTGGTTCATCCCTGTCCCCACTGACATGCACTGGCTCCAACCAATGACGTATCAAATTTAAGATTCTTAAATCTACAAATCCCTCTGTAGCATCATCTCAACAACTGAGCTAAATGTCAGCTTGACTCAGTTGATGGCACTGTTCACTGGAGTCTGAAAGTTGTAGATTCAAACCCCATTGAGCACATATTCTAGGCCAACACCTCAGTGCAGTACTGAAGAATTGCTATACTGAAGGAGGTGCCATCTTTTCGATGAATTGCTAAAACAATGTCCTGTCTGCTTACTGAAGTGGACACAAGAGATTCTATGACACTATTTGAAGAGCAGGGAGTTCTCCAACATTCATTCTTCAACTAGCACCAAAAACAGACTACCTGGTCATTCATGTGCTGTCTGTGGGACCTTGCTGTGTGCAAATTGCTGCTGTGTTTGCCTACGTAACCAGGTCTGCATTTCTAAAGTAATCCATTGGTTGTAACAAATTGAGACATTGATGAAACATTATCTAAATGCAAGTTCTTTCTTTCGTTACCACCACAACCTTCACCAGTTCTACCCCCTCCTGTTCTTCCTGTGTATCCCTCCTTGATCTGCTCCACACTTGGTGGCAGAACCTTCAGCCATCTCAGTCCTACACTCAAACTTCCTCCAACACCCTTTCTCTCTAAAAACCTCTCAAAACCCATCTCTTCAACTAACCTCTCTCCTAACTCTCCCACAAAAGCTCTGCACCCACTCCTTTTTCCTCATCTGTGAAGTCCTTTGGATGCTTTTCTATCTTAAAAGGGTTCTATTTAAGCGTAGTTGATGTTTTCGAAGCATTTTCGCTCCTTTTTGGTGAACTTACCATCATTAACTCGATAGCACAAGTTACATTTCCATCTTCTTTGGTCCAGAAAGTTAACAAAAGGATTTATGTAGGTTCTGCAAGAACGACACCTCACAATAGTACTCGATGTAACCACAGGCAATTGCTGCAACATGAAGCATACACATTAAGCTCCAAAGATGTGGTCAGACATGTTTAAATGAAAAATTGTATGAAAGAAAATACTTCTATTTAAAAAAAAAGGTCTTACTATTAAAATAAAAAGAGATCGAAAAGGATAAAATTAAATCATTAGCATAGCACAGCATGTTTGACCATCAAGTGTTGCTATGCTGCCTCAGTTTCCCCTCTTTGCCCATCATTGTGCTCCTGACCTCAACCACATTGCTGTGGGAGGAGCTGAGTGGAGGCCAGGCTACTCCTCACCTCAAGGTGTTTTTTTTTCTAAAACATTGTGTTCCACAACTGAAATATTAGTCATCACTTACTGATAGGTCTCTGAAAGGATGCAGCTGTAATCCTAAAGGAAGCTTAGCTTTGTTCAATAAAGATTGAGTTTGTGGGATGTTGGTCAATGTGCATCTGAACACACTAAAATAGAAAAACATTTCACTTTAGCAAAATTAAATATACACAGATTTTTCCAATCTACAGTATCTTTATCAAACCTTCAATAAGCCAATGGGTAAAGGCACTGAAGGTTCCAGGTTCAATTCCCGGTCTATAATTAATCAGTTGATTTCAGCAGAGGCAGCAATTAGGATCCTATAATTGAACTCAGTGGCCCTATGTTAAAAAAGGGAGGGCGGGTGACAAGTGTCATCCAGGGTTCCTGTTTCCAGCAAGTGATTCTTGCTAGAGAATGGACACGTGTGAACGCTGGGCACGGACAGGGTTGGTTTGGTTGTGTCCCAAGATGCTTCACGGAGGCATGAGGAAAATAAATGCCAAAGAAAGAGAAATCTGGAGGGGTGACCAGAAGTTTGGAGGAGGTACAATTATACGGCTGAGATGTTCTGAGAATGTTATTACTGTAATAAATAGCCTGTCCCCACATACCATTTTAGGCCCATACACGAATAATGCCCACTTCAGATACTAGAGGGTTTTCAATACCCACAAAAGCATACCACCTTCAGAATGGGGTGAAAATTGGAAAAAAGCTCCACAGTAGAGTACACAAAGAGTCAGCTTATTGAACAGACTGCCATGAACTGAGACACTGCTTGCTGGAGCATTCAAAAAGGAATTGGAACAATTCCTGATTCAGCAGAGGGGGGTGGGGGTAGGTGAAAATGGTCAGATAAGGTTGAAAAACAGGATCTGAATGAGTTGATAATGCAGGAAATCATTAAAGTACTACTTCATTAGTCTAAGGACACATTTTGGACAACTGAACTGGATGGGAGTGGGGGGGTGGTGTAGGGGGAGAGGGGGAAAGAGATAAAAGTTTAGAAGAGCAGATAGCAAACTTTATTTTCTAATAGGGTTAGATTTGAATTGCAAAGCCTACCCCCTCAGTCACAAAATGTATTTGGTCAATTAACTTGTCAATAACATTATATTGGAAGCCACTACAACTTACTCCGGATTGCAGTTTAGTTTCTGTAGATCCTTGTGCAGGTTTGGAAGAGGAGCTCTGACTGGAGTTGAAGGCAGAATGTTTCTCTCCTGCAGGAGATTCAGAGGTCGCACTCCCTCTGACTGCTGGCCCTGCTGCAGACTAAGCCCACCCATGCTAGTCATTAGTTGATTGAAATGCGGAGCCTGAGGAGAACAAGTTTTAATAAGAGGAGGAGAACATGTTCCAGCATGGAGAGAACACAAACACAGAGTCAACATCTTTTCCAGAGTTTCTGAAGCAGTCTTTGCTCTTAAAAACAGCAAAGAATAGCCTGCTCTAAAACGTTTTGCGCCTGCCATGTTGAATGCAGAGGAAATTTCACACCGAGGTTTCTGCCACAGTATAAATTTGCTGTGATTTTTGCACAACATTTTTCCTAATGCACCATATCTTAAAATTCCTTAGTGCTACACTCAAACGCAATTCATTGTATTGAGTCACCTATGCTGTCCACTGAAAAGAATTGCCAAAAGTGATGATTCAATTCCTTTAAAATTCTCATAAATGTGTACCATCTGTTAATAAACTGGCTGTAAAATTAAATCTAAAGAGTGTCATTGTAATTAGGTTATTAAAGCTCAAGAGTCTCAAAGAAACAGCGTTTTGGAATTGTGACTAGTTCTGCAGGAGCTCAAGATTATGTTGAGGCAAAAGAGGAAAAGAGCAGAACGTTTTGGTATTACCTTTGCATCATGCAATGAGATAGATTTCAACTCAACATCTCTGCAGATCACCCTCACTGAGTGACAGGTAGTTTTTAAATGGGGTAGGGGTGGAGTTTATTTCAATAGAAATGATAGATACAAACCTCCTTTGCCACAAGATCTCTGAAGTAATGCAAGGATGGATAACGGATAAATACCACCATTAGGAGAGCTGGGCCTTAGGAAGGACCCAGAACTATTCATACATCCTAATCTACTCCAAAAATAGTGTAGTGAACAAATAAACTGTCAGAGGGTCAATCCTCAACACATATTGCATGCAAGTGTGTTACACAAGCAGGGTACCATACTTGAGCAGAAACAATTGCTAAGGAGTTCTCAGGCTAATATAACTTTAAAAAAAAAGTGGGATCACAAATCAAAAATCTATATATAAAAAGCTGTAGCTTGTGCATGGTGGAAGATCGTAATTTTCCCTAACTAAATGAGGAGAATTTGCAGTTTTAAAAAAAATGTATGTTTTTTTGTTTAAAAAAAAAGACATTTTCTTCCTTTTGGTTCCCCTGTGCTATTTGGCAATCCAGGCAAGATCACAAGCAACTGGAACCCAGGTCTTCACCAACGTTACTCCACAATCAACAGCAAGAAAAAAAAAGGGGGGGGGCACAGCTGGGATGAATTTTTCTCCAATTTTCCCTCTGAGGATGGATGCTGGGGTCTTAACTTCAGTTTCCACCAAAACCAAGATATTGTCCCACCAGTCCATGACCACTAAGGCTTTGCAACACCTTTACAGAGAAAGTTCTAGGTTTCCAAGTACCAACAGCAGAACCTTACTCAAATGTTCTTATTCATCACTAATTGGAAGAGGTACTGCAGGGCTATGATCAGCACTTCACATACCTGAGAAAATTGCTGTGGTCCTGTGTTTGCCAGCTGACCGCTTGGAATTCCAGGGCTAGCTAGGTTTTGGTAGCCAGGGGGCAAGGAGGGATACGAGTGGCCAAGTGTTCTTCTAGTCTTGAGACCTTGTTGAATTGGCTGCACTATAGTGAAAACAGAAAAAAAAATCATGTAGTTAAACCTTACTTAAAAATCATAGATTTAAACACAGTAGCATCCCATTTGAGAATACAGGCTTTGCAGCATTTAAAGCTGTGTGCACCAGTATAAATGCCTCTTAGGGTAAAGAAAAAAAATTGTCCCAATCTCAGGCTGAAATCAGTTTACTATACTGCAGTCTTGTCAGCATCTCAGTAGGGCCTCTTTCATAATTATATATGATGTGGAGATGCCGGTGATGGACTGGGGTGGACAAATGTAAGGAATCTTACAACACCAGGTTATAGTCCAACAAATTTATTTTAAAATCACAAGCTTTCGGAGATTATCTCCTTCGTCAGATGAATGAATGAAAAGGTTCTCAAATCGCATATCTTATACTATGTTGGGACAGCATCACACCAATCAAAAGGTGTCGTTGTTATTCAAACAGGCCAGTCACGGAGAACAGCACGTCCCAGTACACTAGATATACATTGTGTCTATTACACAGGCAGGCAGAAAGAAACTCAAAATGGCAGAGAGAGAGAGAGAGAGAGAGAGAGAGAGAGAATTTTAAAAAACAATTTTTTTTCCCCCTTTTTGCTGGTGGGGTTACGTGTAGCGTGACATGAACCCAAGATCCCGGTTGAGGCCGTCCTCATGGGTGCGGAACTTGGCTATCAACTTCTGCTCGACGATTTTGCGTTGTCGTGTGTCTCGAAGGCCGCCTTGGAGAACGCTTACCCGAAGATCGGTGGCTGAATGTCCTTGACTGCTAAAGTGTTCCCCGACTGGGAGGGAACCCTCCTGTTTGGCGATTGTTGCGCGGTGTCCGTTCATCCGTTGTCGCAGCGTCTGCATGGTCTCGCCAATGTACCATGCTCCGGGGCATCCTTTCCTGCAACGTATGAGGTAAACAACGTTGGCCGAGTCACAGGAGTATGAACCATGTACCTGGTGGGTGGTGTCCTCTCGTGTGATGGTGGTATCCGTGTCGATGATCTGACACCACACAACCCTGCCACGGCAACCTCTGCAAGACATGCCAGATCATCGACACGGATACCACCATCACACGAGAGGACACCACCCACCAGGTACATGGTTCATACTCCTGTGACTCGGCCAACGTTGTTTACCTCATACGTTGCAGGAAAGGATGCCCCGGAGCATGGTACATTGGCGAGACCATGCAGACGCTGCGACAACGGATGAACGGACACCGCGCAACAATCGCCAAACAGGAGGGTTCCCTCCCAGTCGGGGAACACTTTAGCAGTCAAGGACATTCAGCCACCGATCTTCGGGTAAGCGTTCTCCAAGGCGGCCTTCGAGACACACGACAACGCAAAATCGTCAAGCAGAAGTTGATAGCCAAGTTCCGCACCCATGAGGACGGCCTCAACCGGGATCTTGGGTTCATGTCACGCTACACGTAACCCCACCAGCAAAAAGGGGGAAAAAAATTATATGTTTTTTAAAATTCTCTCTCTCTCTGCCATTTTGAGTTTCTTTCTGCCTGCCTGTGTAATAGACACAATGTATATCTAGTGTACTGGGACGTGCTGTTCTCCGTGACTGGCCTGTTTGAATAACAACGACACCTTTTGATTGGTGTGATGCTGTCCCAACATAGTATAAGATATGCGATTTGAGAACCTTTTCATTCATTCATCTGACGAAGGAGATAATCTCCGAAAGCTTGTGATTTTAAAATAAATTTGTTGGGACTATAACCTGGTGTTGTAAGATTCCTTACATAATTATATAGACATGCTTCTGCAGAGACTTTAAGTAGATGTTCAGAGTACAGCCTTCTGTGTTTTCAGATAACAAAACAAAGAGCTTTATTGGAGATTATCTCCTTTCTCCCCTTCCAAAAGTCAGTGCAAAGTACTGATACTTCGACCCTAGAGAAAGATGGTATCCCCATTTTTTAATCCAGTTGCAATTCAATTTAATTTCGCCTGTCGTCCAACAGTAAAAAATGACAATTTTAGAAGTGTAGTACTTACTAATTTCACCTCCTCCTTCCACAGTATCATAATTGTCAGGAACTACAGATTGATCACCAGATGATCCAGAGTTGGCTCCTAAAAGATAGAGAAAACTTACGTCAGGTACAGTAAGTTGAAAAAGAATTGCGCACATTGTTAAATATTATATCTATTACACTGTGATCACGATTAAAACATACTTATTTCTGTAGTATAAAAGGCTTCAAAAAGACTAATGAAATCCAATGAATTGTAGCTATCACGGTACAATAAACTGTGTAGTGCTGTTTGACTTGATCTTTTAGTTAAAATTACCCTACTGCAAGATAATTATCTTTAAATATTTAAATCTTTAAACTGTAGCTTTTAATTTATTCCAATTCGATGAAGTTACACTTGGAAAACATAATACTGGGCAAATGATGAATGTCGAATGACAAGGACCCCAATGGTCACATCAAAACCCCCAAGCAGTCAAGATTTGATTTCAGGTAACCATTTTGGCATAAAACAAAGCCACCAAGACAGGGCTCCCACTGAAAATAAGTTATTCTTTGAACAGAAATTTTGCCACTAAAGAATACACTATCCATCACAGCATACTGTAATCAAAATCAGATTTTCAATTAATAGAATATCGATTAGTCACAGACTAATTTGGTCACAGCCAGGGCCTGAACACTCCATTGGTTTCACACCCTAGAAATCTAAACAAGCTTGTCCCAACTGAATATTGAGTAAAATGTACTTAGAACATTAAGATGAAATGTACATGTTTAAATTATTCAATTCATTGTGTTTCACACTACCATTAGATTATAGTCACAAGGACCTACATAACCCAATAGCAAAGTATGTTAGAGGATTTCCTTGGCACAAATTTTAACAGTTACCCCAGTCCTGCTTGCAAGATGCTATGCTGGACAATTTAACTTTTAATCAGCAGTTCACTGCCCAAGTACCATGCCAGCTGAAATGTCAAGGGCAGATATTCCAAACTCAGCTCATCACACAAATGGCTCTTAAACTGCTCTATAGCAGGGTCATTTCGATGAAACTTTGTATTTCCTAAACAGACCATGTGACATTTGAAATGCTAGAATTAATTTTTGCTGCTCAAAAAATCACACTGACAGTACATAATATTCCACCTTCTGCCTCCAATTCTCTGAATCTAATCTGTGAAAAGACTATATTGCACCATTAAGCAGCACCAGAGAATTCAGTCAGCCATTTTGAGATTTTAGCTCAAGCACCACGTGGCTAGCAAAAAAGTCTTCTACAGCTACTATGGTTAAGCTTTGAATTAATTCACCCAGTGTTCATTTACATCAATTAGATTTTGTAACCTTATAGGGGCACACACTTACGTTTGTACAATGTAAAACATGCATTAGTCTGCCAATGTTCCTTTTAGTTTAAAGCAGCATATTCTCTGATTTACCATGAGCAACACGACAGGAGATTTGCTAAAATATAAAAATATATCATTGCTTTTCCGTAGAATAGCATTCAAAAATCTAACACAGGTAAGCTTATTTACCACTTGCTGTATGAACAGCTTCAAGAGTATAAAAAAGATCTTAAACAAATAATCCCTACAAGACCTTGCGCTGTAATCAAACTATAAACAAATTATTCAGAACTATTCAAAATGGAAACAAATGTGCCACTTAACATGTTGAAGTATTAAATGTTCCCTGGTCTGAGATGCATGGCAACTTGAATAGCACTTACAACAATTTAGTCAGCATCACCTTTAGGCTGTATATAGGTTGGTATAGTGAAACAATAGATCAGTCAGCACGTGTTCCCCGATGTTCATGTGTACCAATACGCCATGTTTTCAATGAAAATTAAGGATTTTGTCCCTTGGAAGTGTTACCTTCGGAGTCCCTTGAAAGATTTTGAGCCAGTGGTGCATCATGATTAGTGGTTACCAGAGGATGAGTTGGTCTGATCAAAGGAGGACCTCCACTTGATGGTGGGGGACCCAAGGGTGTCCTGCCAGGCTGATACATCTGATGTAATGGCTGGCTGACTGGTGGATGACATGATCCTACAGAAACATTGAAATAATCCATTAACTCAAAAAGCTTATATTCTATTTTATATTACTTGAAATTTATTACACTATAAAATGGAGTAGAACAAGAGCAGAATCTCAAAGAATACCTGTAACAAGCTCAGTATATAAACAATGGAGTAAAAAACTGAAAACATTTCTATGAAACATGCATTTAGATACAGTAAATGTGAAACCAAAAATACACTACACTGTAGCTGGCTCTACAGTATTGTGTATTACTGGACGGGGTGAAGTTGAAAAACTTGGCCCTCATTACACAAAAAATGACCATTGCAATGAAGTGTCCATGATGAAGGTTGTACTTTGCACTGAAAATTGTTTTTAAACATAAATTGAGTATGGAATGAGAGAAAACCAGTCAGAAACAGAACATAAGAAATAGGAGCAGGAGTAGGCTGTACGGCCCCTCAAGCCTGCTCTGCCATTCGTTAAGATCATGGCTGATCTTCGACCTCAACTCCACTTTCCCGCCTGATCTTAAGAGTCCAAAAATCTATTGATCTGAGTCTTGAATATACTCAATGACTGAGCATCCACAGCCCTCTGGGGTAGAGAATTCCAAAGATTCACAACCCTCAGAGTGAAGACATTTCTCCTCATCTCAGTCCTAAATGGCCATCCCCTTATCCTGAGACTATGTCCCCTAGTTCTAGACTCTCCAGCCAGGGGAAACATCCTCTCAGCATCTACCCAGTCAAGCCCTCTTAGAATCTTGTATGTTTCAATAAGATCACACCTCATTCTTCTAAACTCCAGAGAATATAGATTCAACCTGCTCAATCTTTCCTCATAAGAAAACACTTCCATACCCAGAATCAACCCGTGAACCTTCTCTGAACCGCCTCCAATGCAAGTATATCCTTCCTTGAGTAAGGGGACCAAAATTGTACGCAGTACTCTAGGTGTGGTCTCACTAGCACCCTGTACAGTTGTAGCAAGACTTCCCTGCTTTATACTCCAATCCCTTGAAATAAAGGCCAATATTCCATTTGCCTTCCCAATTATCTGCTGCACCTGTATACTAACTTTTTGTGTTTCATGTACGAGGACACCCAAATCCCTCTGTACCGCAGCATTCTGTAGTCTTTCTCCATTTATATAATATTTTGCTTTTTAATTCTTCCAACCAAAGTGGATGACTTCACATTTTCCCACATTAAACTCCATCTGCCAAATTTTTGCCCACTCGCTTAACCTATCTATATCCCTTTGCAGACACTGTGACCTCCTCACAACTTACTTTTCCACCTATCTTTGTATCATCAGCAAATCTGGCCACAGTAGTCGCTTCCTTCATCCAAGTCACTGATGTAGATTGTAAATAGTTGAGGCCCCAGCACTGATCCCTGCGGCATCCCACTAGTTACAGATTGCCATCCTGAAAATGACCCCTTTATCCCGACACTCTGTTTTCTGTTAGTTAGCCAATCCTCTATCCATGCTAATATATTACCCCCAACACAATGAGCTTTTACCGTGTGCAGTAACCTTTTATGTGGCACCTTATCGAATGCCTTTTGGAAATCCAAATACACTGCATCTACTGGTTCCCCTTTATCCACCCTGTTCGTTACTTCCTCAAAGAACTCTAATAAATTTGTCAAACACGATTTCCCTTTCATAAAACCACATTAACTCTCCTTGATTTTATTGAGTCTCTAAATGTTCTGTTACTACTTCCTTAATAATCGATTCTAGCATTTTCCCGATGACAGATGTTAGGCTAATTGGTCTATAGTTACCTGCTTTCTGTCTCCCTCCTTTCTTGAATAGGGGCATTACATTTGCGGTTTTCCAATCTGCTGGGACCTTTCCAGAATCTAGTGAATTTTGGAAGATTACAACCAATGCATCCACTATCTCTGTAGCCACTTCTTTTAACATCCTCAGATGCAAGCCATTGGGTCCAGGGGACTTGTCAGCCTGCAGACCCATTAGTTTGCCTAGTACTTTTTCCTCTAGTGACAGTGATTGTTTTTAGATCCTCCCTCCCCTTTGCCACTTGATTATCTATTATTATTGGAATGCTTTTAGTGTCTTCTACTGTGAAGACAGATACAAAATATCTGTTCAATGCCTCTGCCATTTCCTGGTTTTCCATTATTATTTCCTCAGTCTCATCCCCTAAGGGACCTATACTTACTTTAGCTACTCTCTTCCTTTTATATACACTTGTAAAAGCTCTTACTGTCAGTTTTTATATTTCTTGCTAGTTTACACAATCTATTTTCTCCCTTTTTTTAAGTCCTCCTTTACTGGTTTCTAAAGTTTTCCCAATCTTCAGGCTTACCACTAATCTTTGCCACGTTGTATGCCTTTTCTTTTAACTGGATACCATCCTTAACTTCCTTAGTTAGCCATGGTTGGTACACCCTACTCAGTAAGATTCCTCCTTACTGGGATATATTTTTATTAAGTCATAAAATATCTTTTCAAATGTCTGCCACTGCTTATCCAGTCATACCTTCTAATCTGTTTTCCCAGTCCACTTTAGCCAACTCTGTCCTCATGCCATTGTAATTGCCCTTATTTAGGTTTAATACAGTAGTTTCAGATCCAAGATCCTCACTCTCAAACTGGATGTGAAATTCTATAGTATGATCACTGTTTCCTAAGGGACCCTTTACTTTGAGGTCATTAATTAATCCTGTCTCATTGCCATTACCAGATCTAAAATGGCCTGTTCCCTCGTTGGTTCCACAATGTATTGTTCTAAGAAACAGTCCCAAATGCACTCTATGAACTTATCCTCAGGGCTACTTTTGCCAATTTGATTTGTCCTATCTATGTGGAAGTTAAAATCGCCCATGATTATGGCATTACCTTTTTTTTTCACAGCCCCCATTATTTCTTGATTTATATTTTGCCCTACAGTGTAGCTACTGTTAAGCAGCCTATATACTACTCCCACCAGTGATTTCTTACCCTTGCTATTTCTTACCTCCACCCAAATTGATTCGACATCTTTATCTTCTGGGTCAAGATCATTTCTCACTATTTCATCCTTTATTAACTGAGCTACCCCACCACCTTTTCCTTTCTTCCTATCTTTCCAAAATGTCAGATACCCCTGAATATTCAGTTCCCAACCTTGATCACCTTGCAATCACGTCTCTGTAATTGGCAATGAGATCATACCCATTTGCTTCTGTTTGTGCCGTCAATTCATCTATCTTATTACGAATGCTGTGTACAGTTAAAGAACCTTTAATTTTGTCTTTTTACCATTTTTTCCGACTGACCCCATTTGCTGGTGCACTCTTAAGTTTATTCGCTCTGTCTCTTCCTGTCACACTCTGGTTATCACTACCCTTATCTCTTCCTTGTCCTTTTTCTTCAACATTCTAAAATTTCCCCCCACCTGAACCCTCTCTTCCCCACCCTACCCCCATTTAGTTTAAAGTCCTATCTACAGCTCTAGTTATTCGATTTGCCAGAACACTGGTCCCAGCATGGTTCTGATGAAGCCCGTCCTGATGGAACAGCTCTCTTTCCCCAGTACCCCATGAATCGAAACCCACTTCTCCCACCCCAATCTTTGAGCCATGCATTCATCTCTCTGATCTTATTTACCCTATGCCAATTTGCTTGTTCTGTCAATTTATTCTTTTGTGTCGAATGTTTTCATAGCTATTTACTGAAGGAAATACTTTCTATCAAATATACTGGCAGGATTTTTCTTGAATTTTCTTTTTGTAAATCAACCTGCCACCCCAACAGCTCTGCTAACTGCACGTTTCAAACGAACACCCTCGGTGGCCTCCACCCAGACCTGATCCCTTCAAATCCAGTTCCAGAAACACAGCCTAACTTCCTCCTCAACACATGAACAATACTGGGAGAGTTGCACTAGTTTTCATAGAAAGTCTCAATTTACATAACAGCAGAAGATGAACACTGTGTAACAAAGATCCTTAATCCAATATCAAGAGATTTTTGAAACAAATATGGACAGCATTGACATGTTAAAGTAGAAAAGTCACCCGGTCCAGATGGGATGCATCCTAGGCTATCAAGGGAAGTATGGGTAGAAATTGCGGAGGCTCTTGCCACAATCTTTCAATCCTCCTTAGATATGGGGCCGGTGCCAGGAAATTGAAAATGTTACACCCCTGTTCAAAAAAGGGGAGAGGAATAAACCAGGTAATTACAGGCCACGCAGCCTGACGTTGGTTGTGGGGAAACTTTGAGACAATTATCTGGGACAAAATTAATTGGCACTTGGAAAAGTACAGGCTAATAAATGAAAATCGGCATAGATTTGTTAAAAGGAAAATCATGTTTGACTAACTTGATTGAGTTCTTTGATGAAGGAGAGAGCTGATGTGGGTAGTGCAGTTGATGTGTATATGGACTTTCAAAAGGCATTTGATAAAGTACTACATAATAGACTTGTAAGCAAAATTAAAGCCCATGGGATTAAAGAGACAGTGACAGCGTGATTACAAAATTGGCTAAGGGACAGAAAGCAGAGTCGTAGTGAACAGTTGTTTTTCAGACTGGAGGGAAGTATACAGTAGTGTTCCCCAGGGGTCAGTATTATGACCATTACTCTTTGATATATATTAACTTTCTGGACTTGTTTACACAGGGTATAATTTCAAAGTTTGCAGATGATACAAAACTCAGAAATGTGGTAAACAATGGGGAGGATAGTAAGACTTCAGGAGAAGACAGACTGGTAAAATGGGCAGACACATAGCAGATGAAATTTAATGCAGAGAAGTGTGAAATTACACATTTTGGTAGGAAGAATGAGAAGAGGCAATATAAATTAAATGGTACAATTTTAAAGGGAGTGCAGGAACAGAGAGACCTAGGGGGTGCACACACACAAATCTTTAAACATGGCAGGACAAGTTGAGAAGGATGTTAATAAAGCTCAGGATCAGATATGCTTTTTTAACAGAGGCATAGAGTACAAAAGCAAGGAACTTATGCTAAAGCTTTATAAAACACTGGTTTGGCCTCAGCTGGAGTATTGTGCTCAATTCTGGGCACCACACTTTAGGAAGGATGTCAAGGCCAGAAGAGATTTACTAGAATGGTGCCAGGGATGAGGGGCTTCAGTTATGTGGAGAGGCTGGAGCTGTTCTCCTTAGAGCAGAGATTAGTGGAGATTTGATAGAGGTGTTCAAAGTCATGAACGGTTTTGACAGATTAAATAAGGAGAAACTGCTTCCAGTGGCAAAGAGTCAGTAATCAGAGGACAGAGATTTAAGGTGATTGGCAAAAGAGCCAGAGGCGACATGAGGAAACATTTTTTGACGCAGCGAGTTGTAATGATCTGGAATGCACTGCCTGAAAGGGTGGTGGAAGCAGATTCAACAACAACTTGCAAAAGGGAATTAGATAAATATTTGAAGGGAAAACATTTACAGAGCTATGGGGAAAGAGCAGGGGAGTGGGACTAATTGGATAGCTCTTTCAAAGAGCTGGCATGGGCACGATGGGCCAAATGGCCTTCTTCTGTTCTGTAACATACTATGATTCAATGTACCCAAATGTCAGTTTTTGGTAAAAACATATGTACTTAAATCAATGTTGATACAAATAATATTGCACATTTGGGACTTGCCTTAGATATTCTCTCAAGTACAGTAGTGCTACCAACTCCTGCAAGCATGCTGAGCATCTTATATTAAAATTGTGTCCGTACTGCCCAATATCGAACTATATGATTGTGCAACCGACAGGTGTAACAATAGCACCCCCTTATGGACTAAATTAGATATTATGTCTTTAGTACATCCCCGATCATGTACTTCACCAATCTCTCTGAAGGTGGGCACGAGAAAAACACTTGATATGACATGGTCAAATATGAGTTATTAAGCTGCTTTATTTCACAGCAAGTGAACTTGTAGAGCAAGTTATCAGGCTCATAATTCAATCAGTACAACTTTCCTTCACGTAATAAGAAATACACTACACTTCTCCACATCATTGTTTTCTTGTTGGACTTTTAACTCCTAATTGTCCTTCTGCATTCTAACCTTTTGGGTCTAATGAAAGCTTGCCCCTCACAACTTTCTGTTTAAAATAAAGCTGACCATCAGTGAATGTTTCTGTCTGTTTATTATTTCCCTGTGATTACAGCCCAAGGGGAGTGCGTGACAAACAACCCCTCGCTGAGTGCCCAGGACCATAGATCTCTGAACACAATGGGTGTGAGCTGTTTATTGATTACAAAAACCTGTATTAAAAACTCTGTTCCCAGCTTGATGAAAACTGATAATGTTCTCTGTGATAACACCAAAGTCTCCCCGGAGATGTACATATTTTAGATATTATGGAAAGACAAGTGGCTGCAATTTGTATATTTAACCACTAAGCACCAATTTCTAACAGGACACAGATATGAATTACTAATTTTGGATACTGCTGTCTGAAGGATAGTTAGTTGAAGCAAATTATTAGAAAAAAGCTGCACTGACCCAGCACTAATCACAAAAGAATCTATTTTCCATAGAGAATTACAGCTTTATTGTTTCAACTAAAACCAGAAGTGGAAAAATAGCTTGAAGATGAACAAGGAATTAATTTTGCCTAATAAGTTTGCTTCGAAGGTAATTTCATTTTTATAAACCATTTAATCTGTTTTCCCTTCTTTAGCATCTAATTCAGTAATGTTCAACTCTCTTACAAAAGCCAAGTCACAATAGACCAAGAAAATTCCCAGGTTCATTTCCTGTTCTGTTGAGCTAATGGAGCTCAAGTGTGACTATAAATAGTGGGTGCACTATAATGGCTTCAGTGTCTCTGGGCTTCAGGGGGTGAGGGGATAAAGGGAGGCAAGAAAGACAGAATTCTCACTCAGGGTCACCATCCAATGACTCCTACTGGATGACTTGGAGGAAGGAGAGGCTCCAGCTCAGCGCTCCCCTCAGTTAATTAGCTTGCCAATACTCACTGTCTAGGCTTATACCTGAAGAATGGCTCCCTGCCCGTGTGTACCGCAGCATGAGCCACTGCTTTCAGAAAAGGGGAAGAAAATTGAAAAAAGGGTCATATTTGACAATATGATTAAGAATGATTAAGAAGTTTGCAGATGATACAAAAATTGGCCGTGTGGTTGATAGTGAGGAGGAAAGCTGTAGACTGCAGGAAGAGATCAATGGACTGGTCAGATGGGCAGAAAAGTGGCAAATGGAATTTAATCTGGAGAAGTGTGAGGTAATGCATTTGGGGAGGGCAAACAAGGCAAGGGAATACACAATAAATGGGAAGATACTGAGGTGTAGAAGAAGTGCGGGACCTTGGAGTGCATGTCCACAGATCCCTGAAGGTGGCAGGACAGGTAGATAAGGTGGTTAAGAAGGTATATGGAATACTTTTCTTATTAGCCGAGGCGTAGAATATAAGAGCAGGGAGGTTATGCTGGAACTGTATCAAACACTGGTTAGGACACAGCTCGAGTACTGCGTACAGTTCTGGTCACCACATTACAGGAAAGATGTAATTGCACTTGAAAGGGTATAGAGGAGATTTACAAGGATGTTGCCAGGACTGGAGAATTTTAGCTTTGAGGAAAGATTGGATAGGCTGGGGTTGTTTTCTTTGAAATAAAGGAGGCTGAGGGGAGATTTAATTGAGGTGTATAAGATTATGAGGGGCCTAGATAGAGTGGACAGGAAGGGCCTATTTCCCTTAGCAGAGGGGTCAATAACCAGGGGACATAGATTTAAAGTAATTGGTAGAAGGATTAGAGGGAAGCCGAGGAAAGAAATTTTCACCCAGAGGGTGATAAGGGTCTAGAACTCACTGCCTTGAAGGGTGGTAGAGGCAGAAACCCTCCACTCATTTAAAAAGTACCTGGATGTGCACCTGAAGTGCAGTGACCTATAAGGCTATGGACCAAGAGCAGGAAAGTGGGATTTGGCTGGGTGGCTCATTTTCAGCCGGCACGGACACGATGGGCCAAATGGCCTCCTTCTGTGCCATAAATTTTCTATGATTGTCAATGTTTTTATTCAACTAGATCCAAATCAATCAGATATCTTGCAGTACGTCCAGTTTCAATTTTTTTTCTCTTTGTGGCCATCTTTATCAAACAATAAAACAAACGGCAAATCAAAACAATCCACATCTCCTGGACGTTCAGGTTTTGAAAATATAGTATTTAAGTACGCAGAGTTGGCTGAAACTGCAGAAGGAAGGTTAACACAGGGAGACAAATATTAGGCATCATATCGTTCTGGCTGTGGGAAGAGCCACTGCTTGCAGCTGTTAGCCACAGGTCTGTTCACTTCAGCACAGGATACTTGCCAATATTGTCAATTTCTCCTAAGTCACACTAACACCTTGGATCTTCCTCTCAAATGTTTACCAACTGTGCCCAGAAACTCCACTTCAATCTCAAGTCCCCTCTCCCCAAAATCTCCAACAGTCCTTGTTTGCTGATGGCACGTATCACCTTTTTGGTTTGCAAGGTGTGGATGCTCCCAACACTAAAATTACTGCTCGTCTACAGCAATCACTCCTCTTAAACAACAATTACATCAACCAACTTTTAGTAAGTGGTTTAAAAAGATACCAACAGAGTGACCTCGCTGCACAATCTACACATCTTCAATAATTGTTCGTTTCATCTCACCACCAGAATGCTTATACATAATATTTATTTTTATAAATATTTATACATAACATTTAATCAATACCCTTAGCAAAACAGTAATTATCACCAGTTATAATTTTTTAGTTTAAAAACATCATATTGATCTCGGCACAGTTAAGATACTTCTTTTCAGACATGCCACGGTTTCAAAGCCCAAGCTCTACGTTAAGTTACCAGAGGATGACTTAAATGGTTCGCTATCCCAACGGCTCATTTAGCAAATGTACAGCCTATACATAATCAGGATGGTCCTAAATTTGATGACTTCTTTCCCACTCCTGATCACTACCCAGCAAATTCTTTTGGAAAAAGTGCAGTACAGGCATCAAGGATGACCAGATCAGACTCAGGAGTAATGCTTTGCTTTATCTGCCAATCTTCATACTTTGATCTCATGTGAGGAATAGTCAATTGGGTGAGGTGCCAGAGCATCTGGTGCCTGTGGAACCATATTCTAACACAAGTCACCATCATTGGCAGGAGCAGAGGAAGAGAAGCAAAACAAAAGAAAATCTGCACCTGCTATAATTTGAGATTGCGCTGCTTAGGAGGATAAGCAGTTTCAGATTCAAATACCATTTACACACCTATATGAAAACCACTCAGTTCAATGCCATTCAGCTTACTGTAGATTTGTTTCAAGGAAGCAAACTTTAATGCTCTGTTCATACACACACTTTGTCCAAATGGCACAAGTTTTTGATAATTTTATTTATGGATTAGGTGCATCATATAGTGGAATTACTGCTTCATTTTGTTCTAGGTCAGATTCATAACTTCTTTAACTAAAAAGAGAACTGGTATTTGAATCTGAAACTGCTCATCTTTAAGAAGCAAGTTAAAAGGTGGTACAAAGGTATATTTATGTTGTTCCTCCCCAGGCACTGACTTGACCTAGGATGGGTTCCACACAGTTCTGTGATATAAATCAAGAGTATAAGCAACTATTTAAAGTGCTTTTGTGTTCAAGATGAGAAATGGCAATGATAGGGAATAAAATACTTCTCCAATTGGGCAATTCAGTGTCAGTTCTAGGTCAGACACAGTGACCAGATAAATCCACGTTAAAATGTACTGTAGTAGGGCTGCATACAAATGTTTGGTGGGTAAATGTAGCACATACTGAGCCATTAGGACCAAGAAAATCTTAACTTCAATCTCTAGTTTATGGTGAACTAGCCAGCCTCAGATGTGATGGAAGGAGAGACACTTCAAATGTTCCCGACCCAGGAGAAAAGGTGATGGGAAGAGGAGTGAGATCATCAGGCTCCCACATCTGATCAGCATTACCTTCCGTAAGTGAGCACAACTTTGTTGAGAACTATATTGAGAAATGGAATAAAATCTGCAACTCACAGGGACCCCACCCCCTGTCAAGCATACCCTGCATAATTAAGATGAAATCCAAGTTATTTGACACAAGATATTTGTTCACATATTACGCACATTGTTTCCACTACATAAAATGCTGAGGAAAAGTAATTCCTGTACTTAAAATTTAACGAAGTCTAATACTAGAGAGAGCACATTGCCTCCTAGGTATGAATGCAAACATTAAACATCTAAACATTAGACGATTAACAGACAGGCTCACAGTAACATGATCACCTAATCCATTTTGAACCTTGTAATAAATTAAACAGGAATTATGTCAAAAGTCATACCAAAACAAGATTAAACCACAGAGGGAGTTATTCAACGTGGAAGATATGAGAGTCTAAGAGACATACACATCTTAACAAGCTATTTGTATCTCTTTTGCTGACAAGTTACGCAAACAAGTTTCAATCTCATGAAAGAAGCTACAGAACATGTACACTCTATTGTATTCAGTTTTGATACAAGGAGTACTGATATTCATGAATGGATGTTTCTATGTAGCTAATGGAATGCCTAAGGATCTGTTGGGTTCTCTTGTTATTCGTATCCATAAATGTCTGGACATGAAATTTAAAAGAATCCAAAACTCGCTCACTACATCAATTAGCAGTTAGCATTTTTGTGGGTCTATAACTGTTGCCAGAATAAGGGACCTGGTTGTCGCAACATCAGCTGAGCTCAGTTGGTAGCACACTTACCTCTGAGCCAGAAGGTTGTCGAATCAAGTCCCACTTAAGAAATTTGAGCACAAAATCTAGGCTGACATTCCAGTGCAGTTCTGAGGGAGTGCTGCACTGTCAGGGGTGCTGACCTTCAGATGAGACGTTAAACCGAGGCCCCGTCTGCCCCCCAGGTGGACGTAAAAGTTCCCACGGCACTATTCGAAGAGCAGCAGAGGAGTTCTCCCTGACGTCCTGGCCAATATTTATCCCTCACTAACATCACTAAAAACAGATTATCGGGTCATTATCTCATTGCTGTTTGTGGGACCTTGCTGATTGCAAATTAGCTGTTGCTTTTCCTACATTACAGCAGTGACTACACTTCAAAGGTAGTTAATTGGCTGTAAAGCGCTTTGGGACACCCTGCGGTCGTAAAAGGCGCTATATAAATGAAAGTCTTTGTTTATAACCGAGGCACTCTTTGAAGAAGAGCAGGGGGGTCTGCCCAGTATCCTGGCTGACATTTATCCCTCAACCAACATCACTAAAACAGATTTGATAATTATCTCATTGCTGTTTGTGAGACATTGTGTGCAAATTGGCTGCTACATTCCTCTACATTATAACAATGATCACACTTCAAATGTACTTCACTGGCCCTAACCCCAAGGTGGACATAAAAGATCCCACGGCAGTATTCAAAGAAGAGCTGAGGAGTTCTCCCTGGTGTCCCAGCCAATATTTATCCCTCAACCAACACCTAAAACAAATTATCTAGTCATTTATCTCATTGCTGTTTGTGGGACCTTGCTGTGTGCAAATTGGCTGCCACGTTTCCTACATTACAACAGTGACTACACTTCAAAAAGCACTTCATTACTTCAAGTATGTCCTGAGGTTGTGAAAGGCGTGACATAAATGCAAGTCTTTTTTTAAAAAAAGAACTTACACTTTCACGACCTCAGGACTTCCCAAAGCGCTTTACAGCCAATGAAGTATTTCTGAAGTGTAATCACTGTTGTAATGTAGGAAACACGGTAGCCAATTTGTGCACAGCAAGCTCCCAGAAGCAGCAATGTGATAATGACCAGATAATCTGTTTTTAGTGATGTTGATTGAGGATACATATCGTCCAGAATGCTAGGGATAACTCTCCTGCTCTTTTTCGAAATAGTGCCATGGGGATCTTTTGCATCCATCTGGGAGGACAGACGGAGCCTCGGTTTAACTTCTCATCCAAAAAATGGCACCTCCAACAGTGCAGCACTCCCTCAGTACTGCACTGGAGCTTCAGCGTAGATTTTTGTGCACAAGTCTCTCGAGTGGGACTTGAACCCACAAACTTCTGAAGCGAGAGTGCTACCCACTGAGCCACAGCTGACATGTAAACACAGGGATTTGGCACATGGGCTCTGCTCTCCCACGATCTAAACTAAATGAGCCCCAATATAAAAGTGCTTTTATAGCACTTCAGCCCTCATCCTAAAATACCAATTCAACGGCTTCTGCTAAATCAGAGTTTGGACACATCGCTCGAAGCTAAATCATGAGAGTGGTAGTAACCTGTCCAGACATTAGGACCTCAGATGCACAGCTGCACTCAATAACTTCATTAAAGTCTGAATGGTCAGCTGTGGATGTCGAAGGACGTTAAAATTATTTTATTTTCATTACTCTTGGGTTTCTGTCAGTGACACTCAAATCAGTCCCGGGGGGGGGGGGGGGATTCCAAACAGCCCAGTGATTACCCTACCCCCCCCCCCCACACCCCACCCACCGTATCACTTCAAACTCAAGCAAAACTTGCCTAGCATTACCATACATTGCAGCAATACAAATATTTTCAGTAAATATGAACCTTTACCATTCAAAGATCATAACATGTGCAAATGTGTAATGGTATCTCAGATCAGAAATGGCACTATGGCATTATACTCCAAGGACAAGAGTAAAAAAAATGGGAAGGACATTTTTAATGCATGGTCACAGCATACCGAAGTACATACCTGCCCTCTATTTTTCCATCTATCAATTAAAATTGCCTAAATAATTAAGCCAAAGGGAATTCTCAATTTAATTCAATATTCACTCATTAATGGTGTATTGCGAAAAGACTTAGTACCAAGACTAATCTAGAACTTTACTAATGTAAGGAATCTTACAACACCAGGTTATAGTCCAACTGTTTTATTTGAAAATCACAAGCTTTTGGAGGCTTTCTCCTTCGTCAAGTGAAGTGACTTCACCTGACGAAGGAGAAAGCCTCCGAAAGCTTGTGATTTTCAAATAAAACAGTTGGACTATAACCTGGTGTTGTAAGATTCCTTACATTTGTCAACCCCAGTCCATCACCGGCATCTCCACATCATAGAACTTTACTGGAAGAGCACATTTATATGAAACCCTGTATTGGAAGATTGTGGTAAAGTTGGTTGCCTAATAATCAACAGAACTAAGGTCAATGTTCACCTCCAACATCAGCAACCTTTCACTCCCGCTCGTCATAGTAGCAGATTCAACCTTTCACCTTTCATGAGTAAGCAAGTCTGTGCGCACTACAGCACTGTGACAAAGTTATAGGCCACACAATGCAAGGGATGAACCAGATATAGTCAGTTTTTAAAACATGTTTCAATTCCTTTCAACTTCTGCTCCTTAAGTAGTTACTAGAAAGTGAAACCAGTTTAATCCTGGTCAACTATGATTTATGCCTGTACCTTGTGCTAACAATCATTATGTAACCTTTAGTTTCTCAGACAGACCCATTTTCTAAAGTCATGGCAACAATCCGTGGCTGCTTGTGAGCTATATGGCACTTTTTTTAAAAAATTGAGCCAATGGCCAGATCTTGTTTAAATCATTTGCCAATACATAGCAACGCTTTGTTTCAAAAAAACTAAACTGATCTGCTCTCGCCAAAAGCCGAGGGAGCGTAATATTTTAAATCAAAACCCCAAAGCAACAAGGTTATCTCATTTTTAAACTGTGGGGGAGACCCTACAAATATGGACGCTTGCAGGCACCCATGTCTGATCTTCCAAAATATGTCAGCTATACAAAGGAAAATGGTGCTATCATTTCAGAAAATGTTCACTAGTATAAAAGGAACAGAGATAAATGTTAGCAAGTCAAAAAATACAGAACACAGAATTCAAGATATTATACTTGTGGTACACTGTATGTCCAGTCCCAGATAGCCACAAATATGGGGACTAAAAAGAAACAAAAAACTGCAAATGCTGGAAATAAATATACAGCATGTCCATCAGCATCTGTGGAGAGAAAAGACAGATCCACTTTTCAGGTATAACCCTTCTTCAGAGCAAAAAACTGAAAGATAAGCAAACATTTTAGTAGGATTGGGGGGGGGGGGGGGGGGGAGAAAAAAAGGGGGAAAAAGAACCAGATATTCCAATTAAAAGAAGCCAATTGGTTGAATGACCTACAAACTATTTAATAGAAAAGCAGAAAACAGTTAAGTGAGGCAATGAAAAGACATTACACAAAAGAAGGTCCAACCACCTTAAATGGTGAAAGGTCACAGGAAAGGCCTACATAAAAAGACAAGAAACTTGAGAAATTGAGGAAAACATTAAAAAAAAATGCAGGATGTCTGAAATGGAAAATGCTTGAAATGCACAACAGGTCCACCAGTCCTAAAAAGAGAAGAAACAGGCCAACATGGGCACAAGTATAGTCACAGTCACCCCACTCCTACCAGAACCTCAAGCTTTCTGCTTAGTTTTTTTTTTGGGGGGGGGGGGGGGAAAGAAACTGGTCTAAGTGTCCAGTCATCTTCAATAATGAATCCCATGCCAGTGGGAACAACCTCAATTCAGTTCACTTTTGCTTTCCTACTAGACCAATGGATTGACTCGTTTTACATGCAGGCAGATTTGGGGTGTTGCACCTGCATTTTCCATCTCAGCCCTGTTACAAACACCATGTACAATGAGGAGAACTTCAATGTGTAAATATACACCTTTGTACTTTAGATGCTGCACTATCCAGAAACTCTACCAAAATAAACTGTACTACTGTGATTACATAATTGATTCTTGTCTTTTACTTTATAGAGAAATCATATTCGTTTATCTGAAGTTAACACATAGGCACCCATAATTTGGTCCTGACAAGATCAGGACGTACGGCGTACTTTGTTTCTAAAACAAAATTAAGTAACCATAGCCATTTGAAGAATGCAGACACAAGGTCATTACTGAAAGTGGCCTCATCCCTACTGGAAGAACTGACACTTATTCTGTTTTAGTACAAGTCATCTTCTTACCAGTACCCAGATCCTCAATATTTCATCAACTGAAGCAGAAATTCCAGCTTACCTTGGTTCGTATAGTTCTGTGCAACAGGTGCTCCAGCTGTATTTGCATATTGATTGCCCATCGCTGGCTTTGGACCAGCGCTTCCATAGGTGGTAAACAAGGGCTCTGAAGGTACTTGCCCCTGCCCAGTTCCTGCAGCTGGAACTACATGATTTGTTTGCATCCCTGCTGGAGGTTGATTGACAGGATGGGACTGTTGTGGAGGACTATACGGCCAGCCTGACTGTGGAAGGATGGAAGCTCCGGGGTGAACACCGCTGGACGATGGAGGCGCAAATGAGCTCTGAGAAGGTAGTGGCATTCTTGAGTAAGATCCTGGATATGCAGCCAGAGGTGCACTCTGTCCATCAGCAGAGCTCCCCTTCTGTAACAGGGTAGCATTTAGTGGAGGTCTGCTGGCAGTCTGTCCAAAGCTCTGAAAATTACCAACGGGCTGAAGATTTTGATGGTATTCATAGTTATGTTGTCCAATAGCAAGCTGTGAAAAGTTCTTTGCAGGTAGTTGCTGCAAATATGGTGCTGGAGGAATCACATTATATCCTTGCTCAGTGGGGATTGAAGAATGCTGATTCATCAACTGATTCTGCACAGGACCTGGGAAGAGAGAATATGCAGAGGGTCAGAATACTACTCCAATCATTTAAAATCAGATCTAGGTAAAATCAGATCTATAGGAAATAGACAAATCTGTTTCCGGAATTTGATTTGTCCCATTGAAACAACAACCTGAAACCGCTACGGTGCTGAAAAAAGATCAGTTGCAGAGTCTGTACAAAGTTAATTTAAAAAGATAACGTTTCAGGAGAATTTTAAAGTCCATTAACAGTTCAGAACATTGATCACAACTGAAAAGCCATTGTGTACATAGATTCTACCACAAGATGACTATCACAACAGCTTTATATGGATTCAATTCACAGAAGCACAAATTCCATACTAAGGGAAAAATATTTAGCAGTATAGGTGTGTTTAATTTTCTCCCATTGCACTCTCCTAAAACTCGACACAATACTTATTGTTAGGATCCAACTGCAGGTGTTTCCGCATACAGCCGGGGCTATTTGGGATGACCCACAGACACACAAGGGCAAAGCTGAGAATATTCCAAACAAGTTTATTCTCTCAATCCTGCAGATGGAGAGGTCACCCATTAAGAAAGAAATCCACCTTTTAAGAAAACACCAAGATGCAGTTGGGAACAGAAATAAATTTAAACTTTAGTCCCCCGGTTGGAGAAGAAGCTGTCAATCTTTATGGTAAAGACCAGGCCACCCCCATACCACTTTCCCTTGAAGTCAGAATAGCAACGGAGCTTAATTCTTGCGAGATTCAGACTTTTACAAACACACTGCAATAGCATCTTAAATAGCTTCCAAAATCATTTGTAAACCTTGAATTTTTAATCAACCAACAATTGCAATTTCAGCTACAGTTTGAAATCAGATCTTTCAGCAAGAGCGATGTGCAATAAGAAATTAAAGGGAGGGGCAATAGGGACATAAATTGAGAAAATTCCCAAAAGTAAATGAGATACCGACACAGGCTTTCAGTTGTCTTCAAAACAAAACCACACAGCTGCAGTGGTTACTTAAATCTGGGAGCAAATTGAACTGCATATCACAGCAAATTGCACAAGAATAAGTTGATTATTTGTTTGCAAAGTGATTAAGCACGTAATGTACACGAAGGTGTGGTATTGAAAGCTTGAACAAGTCTGATATTTATGGCATAAGATGAAACAAAATGACAGAACGTTCACTGGCATGGTAAACACCACCCCACCACCGCCAACCCCCCTCACCCACCCCCAAATACATACAGAAAGCTAGGCTTCATCAAACCAGCCCCAGTCAATCATCTAACCACCAGGTTGGGGTGCAAATACATTCAGAGAAGTGTACAGAAAATGCCCTGTTTATCTGGCCTGAAGTGAATCAACGCAAGTCAAAAAAGCTTCCGGACACATTGTGGAAAGTTTTTTTTATGTTCCCTTCATCAATTTTCTCCCCTCGCCAAAAGGTGTTTGGCTCTTTGCTGCGGTACGATTCCACAGGCTCCAATCACTTCTGGTCCTCGCCCAAGTAGCCATTCTTCATATGTAAGCCCAGACAGTAAGCATTAGCAAGCTCTGGACATGGGGACATCACAGTTAAGCTCAATATAGTCTTCATCTGATGCCTGCACATGTACACCTCCAGCACAGGTGACAGGATAGCAATAAGGAGCAGCAGTTCTGGCCAATTTCCCCTCCCATGAAGTGCTCCGACTGAAATCAGCTAACAGCCAACGCTAAGGATCAAGCCCAGGACCTTGCTGGTCTGTGGGGCTCAGCTACTCATGGTGTAAACCAACTGAGCCGTAACAGGAATCAGAAAATTAAGCTTGAAACTTTCTTAATCTCCCCTTCCCCCACCCAAACAATTAAATTTATGAGGTCAAACGTGAGACGAAAAACACAGGTTCATTAGCAACCTGTCCTCCAATAGGAAGAAGTTTCCACAAATGAAGCTTACAGGATAATTGCCAGTTATTTATCCTCATAGTATTGCTGCCATAACCGTTCAATTCCTGCCAGCACACAAGAGATGCTGCACTGAAATCTGGCCAGACGTCTTAATGTTTCTATTATACAAATGGCTCTATGTATGAAATTTTTTGTCAAGCACTTAACTACAGTAAACCCTATATTCAGGGTTTGCAGCTGATTTTTGCCTAGAAAAACCTTATTTTAAGCGAAATGCTTTGTGACGTCACTATGTGACTGTGACTTCATACCAGTGAAAACAGGATTTCCATCGATTTCTTCGTACCGGTGGCATGAGATTTTTTAAGTTCGCACTTCGGTCAAAAGTAAGCAAGAACAGCGCATGAACCTACTTTCCTAGGTAAGGATCTAGAGGTATTCAAAGGTAGTGGGGATACGAGAATCATTATTATTCCATCAATTGAAAGAACTAAAACAGCAGCTGATTCTGTCCCTGTAATCCTGAGGTGCTCATTTAGTAATGGAGGCAAGACTCCATATTACTGGTAGATCACCATCAAAACAACAATGTTGTGATTGATGACCATATCATGAACACGTTTCCCCTGCATAATCCCGCTGAACCTTATATTTCAAGTTTTGATTTTTTTTTAACGCTTCTCATTCCCACTGAGAACATGGCTCTCATTTTTATATTCCTTGAAAAAAATTATTTTCATGCTGTCATCACCTTCAAGGTGAGATGAGAACATTGGAAAAAGTGTTATTATGAATATTATCCATTGGCAACAGCATATTGGAGCACTCACTATTAACTTGTGCGAAACAACCCTGGGCAAATTAAGTACCTGTCTGTTTATTCATCATATCATCAAACACCCATTTTACAACTGGGTATAGTAGCTTAGTGATAATGTGCTGGCCTAGAAAACCAGAGGATGAGAATTCAAATCCCATTATGGCTAGTTGTGAAATCGAATTCCTTAATTCTGGTAGTTCATGGGCAAACGGTAAAAAAGATTGAAAGCTGCTAGATTGTCATAAAACCCCAAACGGTTCACTAATGTCCTCCAAGGCAGGGAACCTGTCATCCCTACCAGGCTTGAGAATCATAGAAAGGATACATCACGGAACGAGGCTATTCGACCTATCGAGTCCGCGCCGGCTCTGTGCAAGAGCAATCCAGCTAGTCCCACACCCCTGCCCTATTCCCGTAGCCCTGAAAATATTTTCCTTTCAAGTACTTATCCAGTTACCTTTTGAAAGCCATGATTGAGCCTGCCTCCACCACCCCCTCAGGCAGTGCATTCCAGATGATAACCACTCGCTGTGTAAAAAAGTTTTTCCTCATGTCACCTTTGGTTCTTCTGCCAATCAGCTTAAATCTATGTCCTCTGGTTCTTGACTCTTGTGCCAATGAGAACAGTTTCTCTCTATCTACTCTGTCCAGACCCTTCATGATGTTGAATACCTCCATCAAATTTCCTCTCAACCTTTTCTGTTCCAAGGAGAACAACCCCAGCTTCTCCTGTCTATCCATGTAACTAAAGTCCCTCATCCCTGGAATCATTCTAGTAAATCTCTTCTGCACCCTCTCTAAGGCCTTCACATCTTTCCTAAAGTGCAGTGCCCAGAACGGGACACAATACTCAAGTTGTGGCCGAACCAGTGTTTTATAAAAGTTCATCATGACTTCCATACTTTTGGTCTCTATGCCTCTATTTATAAAGCCCAGGATCCCGTATGCTTTTTTAACCGCTTTCTCAACTTGCCCTGCCACCATCAACGATTTGTGCACATATACCCCCAGATCTCTGTTCCCATACCCCTTTTAGAGTGGTGCCCTCTAGTTTATATTGCCTCTACTCGTTCTTCCTACTGAAATGTATCACTTCACATTTTTCTGTGTTAAAATTCATCTGCCACGTGACCGCCCATGCCACCAGCCTGTCTATATCCTCTTGCAGTCTGTCACTATCCTCCTCACTGTTTACTACCCTTCCAAGTTTTGTGTCATCTGCAAATTTTGAAATTGTGCCCTGTACACCCAAGTCCAAGTCATTTATATCAAGAAAAGCAATGGTCCTAGCACCAACCTCTGGAAAACACGACTGTAGACCTCGCTCGAGTCCGAAAAACAACCGTTCACCACTACTCTCTGCTCCTTTCACTTAGCCAATTCTTTATCCATGTTGCTACTGTCCCCTTTATTCCATGGGCTGCAATCTTGATAAGCCTACCTTGCAGCACTTCATCAAACGCCTTTTTAAAGTCCATATACACCACATCAACTGCATTGCCCTCATCTACCCTCTGTTACCTCTTCAAAAAACTCTATCAGGTTAGTTAATCATGATTTGCCTTTAACAAATCCATGCTGGCTTTCCCTAATCAATCCACACTTGTCCAAGTGACTTAATTCTGTCCCAGATTATCGTTTCTAAAAAAGTTTCCCCACCACTGAGGTTCAAATTGACTGGCCTATAGTGGCTGGGTTTATCCTTACACCCTTTTTTGAACAAGGGTGTAACATTTGCAATTCTCCAGTCCTCTGACACCACCCCCATATCTACAGACGTTTGGAAGATTATGGCCAGTACCGCAGCAATTTCCAACGTTACTTCCATCAGCAACCCCTAGGATGCATCCCATCCGGACCGGGTGACTTATCTACTTTTCGTACAGCTAGCCGTTCAAGTACCTCTTCTTTATCAATTTTTAGCCCATCCAGCATCTCAACTATATCTTCCTTTACTGAGGCTCTGACAGCATCTTTTTCCTTGGTAAAGACAGATGCAAAGTACTCATTTAGTACCTCGGCCATCCCCTCTGCCTCCATGAATAGATCTCCTTTATGGTCCCTAATCAGCCCCACCCCTCCTCTTACTACCCGGGGTACACTGGCAAGACAGCTTCCCATCCCTAGCCTCCATGAGGGCATTAAGAATCAACCACAGTGTGGGACTGGAGCTACATGTGTTCCATAGAATTTACAGCACAGAAACATTAGATGAAGTAGGGTGGGAGGAGGCTCTTGTGGAGCATAAGCTTAGACCAGTTGGACCTAATGGCCTGTTTCTGTGCAGTAAATTCTAAGTAATAGATGCAGCTCCAGTCCCACACCATGTGGTTGACTCTTAATGCCCTCATGGAGTCTAGGGATGGGAAGCTGTCTTGCCAATGTACCCCACATTGCAAGAACAGATTAAAGAGAGAGAGAAAGACAAATTAAAAAGAGAGAGATACACAGCTTTTCATGTCCTCAGAACATGCCAAAATGCTTTGCAGCCAAGTATTTTAGAAGTGTAGTCACTGTTGTAATGTAGGCAAATGCAACAGCCAATTTGCACACAAGGTCCCAGAGCCAGCAATGAGATATGCAACCAAATAATCCATTTTTGATGTGTTGTTGGGGGATAAATGTTGACCAGGACATCGGGAAAGCTCCTCCAAAGAAGAGCAGAGATGCAATGGGATCTTTTACATCCACCCGAGGGGGCAGGTGGAGCCTTGGTTTAATGTCACATCCAAAACACAGCATCTCTGACAGTGCAGCACTCCATCATTACTGCTCTGAAGTGTCAGCCTAAATTATGTGAAGTCTCTGGGGCGGGACATGAATCCACAACCTTCTAACTCAGAGGCCCTACAGTTTCACACACAAAAGATCAGCATATGAATCCTGCAAATCAATAAAAATCTTCTACAATGCCATCATTGTATTTGCAGTACAACAGTTTTTACATCTTAACTTTGAACCACCAATAGGTACAGTCTAATTTTAGTTTTGTAGCAAGTTTTTTTCTTGCCATCTCCCCTCCCAAAACACAGCATTTACATAATGCTTTTAACTTAAATAACATTAAGTACTTTAAATAAAGGAGAAAAAAATATTATGACAAGAATTTATGATCCCCCACTAGCTCTGACCTAAAAGTAGAACAAGGTGAATAATGCAAGAGTTGATCTTTCCTACCATGTCTTGTGATGTTATAAAAGGGGAAATAGTACAACAGGATAATTATATACATTCACAGTCCAGCAAAATTTGGGCCTTTCCTTTGCTTGGTCAGGTGCCTGGCCAGCAATTTAATAGATTTTCACACACAAATCTCTAAATAATTGGAATTGGGACTTTGCAGTCGTTGGTGACGAGACCCCCACCGGGCCAGCCTCTACCCCTTTTTTCTCAGTTTATTCCCAAAGAAATGTGTTGTCCAAGGTAAGATTGGAATCCAACAGGCCCCTCTCCTGATACGATCAGTAATCTGGACAGAAGCTACTTGCATCTTCCAACAATACCTTCAAAATCCCCCTTCTGGGGTTACGCAGAGCCTGAATACTGCACTTAGTATCCACCACCATAGTGGACTGGTTAGCCCACTGTTCAAGATGGGGAGTAGAACACCCCAGGCAAGTCCACCAACACATCATCTGAGGAAGCTGGGACAGTAATCAATACAACTGCCCACAGAAAGCCCAATAATATTGAATGAGCCACAGCTACACCATTATTTGAAAAGCAACTTAAAGCACTTGGAAAAACCCAACACCGAAAAGATCATGAGCACATAATTAAATAATGCACATACATAATATATAAACAATTAACAACTCCTCGCTTGAGTTGCAACAGTGAGGCTGGTGTCCCAAGTTCAACAGTTTCGAAAGACTGCAATTCTGTAGCTAACTGGTTGAGAGGGGAGGAAGCCGGGGCGTCACCGAGTTTCACTGACACGTTTACAGGGCCGCGATAAGAAAGCGGCTGAAATCGGCCCAGGGAGCGAGGGGTTCGCGGGGGAGAGAGAGAGAGAGAGAGAGAAACAAACAGGAAATAATCAACCGACCGATAAATGATTTTAAAAGCGCCGATTTTAGCAGGAACTGAGGGCAGAGCTCAGCAGCGCCTCGCTTACTCAGAGAGGGGGATCTGACCCTGGGTTACTTACTCTCAGGGGAAGGGGAGGATCTGTCACCCCCCCCCCCCTCCCTCCCTCTCCCCGGGCCGGGCGTCACTCGCTCACCTCCCTCCCTCCCTCCTCACCCACCCCCCGGGCCGCGGCCCCCGGCCCTCCACTGGCAGTTCCCCTGTTCCAGGTGCTCGTTTACTCCGGTTCATTTTCTGATTTAACTCACCGTTCAGACAGGGCCGGGCGGCCCCTCCGATGTTGGGTCTGTTGTACCCGGCGCTGCCCCCCGACATCCCGGCTCGGACACGGCACTCACTCACTCGGCACTCGGAGCGGGTGTTGGGCTTTGGGACTGGGACTGAGCCTGAGGCCTGGAGCGGCGCTCGCGCTTCACTTCACTCTGACGCCCCGAGCCTGTGATTGTGACTCAGACACTCGCTGTGACGCCGTCTGATTGTGACGCTCCACACCGAAGGCCGCACGCACCACCCTCGACTTCCAGCTTCCGATCAGATCAAAAAAATCGGTCGGACGGGAAATAAGCGCCCACCTCCCGCACATGCGCAGTCAGTACACGTGGCATTTCCGGCGTGACACCCTAAAGTGCAGTTAGGGAAACAAAATGCGTCACTGCGTTAAAAAAGAAACACTTACTATTACTGTCCATTGTCACTCACAGGAATGAACTTCGAGCTAAAAAAAAATTAGTTCTTCCCTGATGCCTCAGTTGGTAAGTGCACTACACAATGTAGCACTCAGCTTTACAGGCCAGAAGGTCCCAGGTCTGTGCTGATTTAGGTGATCTCAGTTGGATGGTATGGATGCTCCAATTGGCCATAGCATCCCTGAGTTGCTGGGAAGAAAATCAGCCAGGGTTCTTGCTCACCATCGCTATCCAGTGATCCTTACTGGAGGATGTCAGAATCAGGCAGTTTTGATAATTCCTGTGTCAAATAGTTTGCCAACACTTGACTATCTAGAATTACACATTAAGGATGGCCAAACGGACAAGGTATTGGAGAACCACAGATGCCTGCTGACCCACAACCCAGCAAGTGAGCATATTAAAATCTGAAGACTTGAAATTGTGAGGTTTTTTCAGTTAGCAGGTTACCAGGTGATTTGATAGAGTTGTTTAAAATGATGAAGGGATGGGACAGACCATATGGAAACTGACTGTTTCCAGTGATTGACGTCGAGAATGAAGGGACGTAGATATGATTGAATGTAAGAGATTAGGACAGAGAGTAGGAGAAACATTTACACAGAGGGTTGTGAGGGTGTGGAATGCACAATGTGATTGAAACAGAGACCATGTCCACATTTAAGTGAAGGGTAGATAGATGGTTGAAGGAAAAGGGGGTCTGGGAACAGAGCAAGCACGTGGATTTAAGACCACTACCCGTGTGGAGGATAAACACCAACATGGACTCATTGGGCTGAACAGCCTGTTTCCAGTTTGTAAATTGTATGTAATTCATTCAGAAGAGGAATGGAGAAAATTGGATTCATTTTAATTTATTACACTGAAAAATAAAACATAAAATAAATCTGTTCAAATGGGTTTGCAATCTGTGTCACATTCACTGATGGCAAATCTCATCCTAATATTATCCTAGTGTTCACAACTCTGCGCTGTGGTTTCCTTCTCAGAACTGTCAACATGCAGAATTTTTGTTTTGGTCAGCTGAATGTCTAATATACACGGAAAACCACAACCGCGAGTCTCTGATTCAAGATACCTATAGAGTTTCTTTTTGATCAAGAGAGACATTTATCTAAGTCTAGACAGCTTAGGTGTAGTTTGGCAGTGCACAGTTCAGGGACTCCCAAGTTTATGCAAGGGTACTACTGGAGTTTAGCCAGCTAAACCACATAGCTTACCAAAGCAGGGCAGTCACTGCAACCATTAAAGACTCCCACCTAACGCCCCCTCCTGAAGGATAGTTGCAAGTTGGTTGTTAAACAACTAACTGTACAGGAACTATAAAAATGACATTAGAAAAACATGAGGAACAAATTTCAAAACAGATGAATTTTTTTAAACGGAAAATCACCTATGCTGAGTCACCATATTCAGGGGAGGAAGGGAGAGCAATTGGAGGAGAGGGGGAATCAAGTTGTCACAACAAAAGTTAATTTTGAGATTTTAGAGTTCATGCATCTCAGAGTCTCCAGAGTGGCTGGCTGAAGAGCAGTTTGAGGGGAGGTTATGAGCAGGCCTCCAATATGTCATCTCAACCATGGGAAGACTCAAGGAAAGGGAAAAAACAAAATAAGTTACAAATTTTAAAAAATGAAAGAAGGCTGTGATTTAAAATCTGGACATTATTCTTTTAAAATCTGCTAATCTGTTTTTGGTTGAGGGATAAATGTTGGCTAGGAAACCAGAACATCTCCTCTGCTCTTCTTTGAATAGTGCCATAGGATCTTTTACATCCACCTGCAATGGCAGACAATAGACAGCACCACTGACCATGCAGCACTCTGTCAGTACTGCACTGAAGTGTCAACCTAGAATATGTGCTCAAGTCTCTGAAGTGGGGCTTGAACCCAGAACTGTCTGACTCAGAGGCTGAGTATGACCACTAGAGCCAAGGCTCATACCTTTTGGTGACTTTTTTTTGTGTGCTAATCAAGACAAGGGACGTTAACACCGGGGATTGGAATACTATCCCTTTTCAGACACTCAGTCAAAATCAAGCATTCCCACATCAACTACAGCACAACCAGCTTCAAAATAAAATCCCCCCCCATTCAGCCTGAGCAATGCCTTAGTCCATAACCTCTCAACAGTACCCTCTAGTGCACCAGTGTGACAGGTTTGTTTCCCAAACCAGCTGTCCTTATGGATGAAATGCTACCAATTTAGTGCCAAATTTAAGGGTAGTTTATGCTGTGGGCTCATGTCTATCAAGGGGTGGACTAAAACTACCCAAAGTTGATATGACAATCTTCTTAACAATAAGATGGACAATTTGCTTTTTCGCTTTATGAAATGATCATGCAAAATACATGTTAATTGTGTAATTTCTGCATGTGCGCTATGACTCAATACTTTTTAATAATTTTCAGCCCATGGTTTCCACAATTCGATGTGTAATTTATAAAGCATGTTTTGAACTGCCAAAAACAAGACAATTTTGCAATGTACACTATTGTCAAATTCATGCTACTAGAAACATTGTGATGCGCTTGTTTTATTGGAAAACAGTGATGTAGATTGTAAACCCACTAAAACTTATTGTAGTTAAGAGAGATTTACATTTTCAACAAAATAAATCATGGGTTTCACTGAAAATCACAGCATCAAGCCTGCCTGTCAGCCATCGCATGAGTTACAATCACTGATTCCGGTTTAAAATATGACATATTTTGAGGTATATGGCGCTTTAAAATATTTTGTATTAAATTATTTATGTTTAAATGAGTTTTCGCTCTTTCGGATTGTGAATCTCACTCTTCCAGTTGGCAGTTTTTGCATTTCCCAGAAGCTGAACTCCTAGCATCGAAAGGGGGTGGGTCTTTAATCCCAGCGTGGCATACAGCGCCTGAGTGGGAATTGTTATCGGGTTGCACAGAGCGGAAGTGAAGGTGTCGCCATTGTTGTGTCGTGGCTCTGACGGCGCTCGGGTGATTGTGAGCAGCAGAAGCAAGCGGACCTCCGATCCTCAGATAAAGTCCCAGTCCCCGAACCCCGAGACCCGGCCTCCTCCTCCTCCTCCTCCTCCCGCTGACACTTTCCGGGTGAGTTTAATCCACGCCTCGCGTTCCTGGGTGGGGTGTGTGGGTCTCTCTGGCTCCCGTCGCCGTGGCGACCCCCCGGGCCCCTCCCGTCTCCGTGGCGACCCCGGGACCTGAGAGCGCGCGGCGCTTGTGCAGCTGGGAAGCGAACCCCGGGGCCCACGTCAAACAAAAGAGTGAGATCAGTGGAAGGAGCCGCGGCTTTATCCCCCTCCCCGCGGCCCGCTCCCGTTTGTCTTTCAGCGGAGTGTTGTAGCAGGTCTGAAATCATAGCTATTTTAACCGAGTCCCGGGTTATTCCTGACACATTTTGCCAAATGCAAAGTCTCATCGCCCTCCTAATTTTTTTTTTAAAAAACTGTACACCAGGCGGGCCGTGCCCCATCATCGGCTTCCCCTGGATTTAAAGATATCAGAATTGTAAATATCGATCATTTGTTTTGGGGGGTTGAGTAAGTCGCCGCTCGGGTGAACTGGTTTCATCACTTTGCTGCTAATCTTTTGATGTCGGGGTTCGTGCTGTTGCGTCTCTGGCTTTCCTACAAATTGCTTTGTGTATTAACAGAAATGTAAAATTTAAAACAACAAAAAACATACTCATTTCTGATAGTGCATTTGTTAAATACCATCAGTCCTGTGGATTGTGGTGAAGATGCAGTAAAATTGTATTTAAATTGTATTCAAACATTTGGTTGCAATGAGGACTGAGCGGCGAGCAGCAGACTTTTGAGTATTCAAATTAGGTTGATTGTAAGGCAGGTTTTTTAGCTCTTGGGTTTTGCTTCTGACACCTGGAATAAGGTGCAACCAGGGCAGTAGCATTGACAATTTGGGGATGGTAGTGATAACCCAAAAAAAATGATAATTGTTTACTTGGGGGCTGCCAGTGATGAGTGCAGTGGGGTTGTCGGTGCTGCCAACTCTGGAACAGGGCGTTAGGGGCCTTGCTAGCAGTAAGGGAGGATACAGTAGCTGGTCTTGAACATGGGGTACAAGAAGGAGAATCTGTTACAGCATCTTCAGGACTGTAGGGTGCTACTGGTGGGGTGCTGTTGTGGATTAAGACTTGGATGAGAATGGAATGGAGCAGAAATAGAAACAAGGTATTTAGTTTTGACTCCATCTTAGAAACCCAATTTAACAAATGAACTGTGCAGTGTTTTCTTTCTTGATGGCCTAGCAGGGAAACGCATCACCTGGTGCAGCATTGAGTCATACAAACTAGAGGGTGAAATTTCTCCCTCCATGTCCTCGCCCCTCCCTATCTCTGTAACCTCCTCCAGCCCTACAGCACTCCGAGTTCTCTGCGCTCCTCCAATTCTTGCCTCTTGCACATCCCCAATTTTAATCACTCCACCATTGGTGGCCGTGCCTTCAGCTGCCGAGGCCCTAAGCTCTGGAATTCCCTCCCTAAACCTCTCCGCCTCTCTACCTCTCTCTTTTTAAGACCCTCCTTAAAATCTACCTCTTTGACCAAGCTTTTGGTCACCTGTCTTAATATCTCCTTATGTGGCTCGGTGTCAAATTATATAGCCTATATGCTATAACAGCAGAAGTACAAACCATTGCTGTCAATTCATTGCTGTTTGTGCTTTCAACTCTGAATAAATTCCCATTAGCAAATAGAATTCAGGGTTATCAATTCTAGAATCACAGTAAGGAACCTAATGGGAGATTTGTACGCTGGACCAGTGGTCTTCTGCCCAAAACAGAACTATGTAACCCAGAGGTACTATTTATGTTTAGTTCAGTGAGTTCTGATGTAAGCTCAAGTTACATCAGTTGTTTTGCATGTTATAATTGTCTAAAGTTCCACTGGAGCAGCCCACCAGTACTTGTCTAAATGACCGTTCAAGGGCCACTAGATAGTGATCAAGAACAGGAAACCTTGGTGATTTTATGCTCCTGCCCTAGGGTCATCTTTTCTTCCTCGTTTTCCACGTTGATCAAAAATAAAGTCACAAATTTGCCTCCTTCTCTTACCCCCCCCCCCCCTATTTAATAACCTTCATAATCATTTGTGCAACTGGGGGAAAAGAACAGTAAGTGACCACCATAACCTGCCATTTGTGTTCGTAAAAGTATAAGAGGGAATGCTGTAAATTTTTAAACCGTGCTCTATGACGGAATGGAAGACTGGACAGACCCTTGAGTTGCTAATCTGTGCTCATATGTAGCATCTTGTTAAATTATTCTCTCGTTGTTTATACCTGGATTAGTCCACATATCACAAAGAGCTTGAAGCTCCCTTTGGAATTTATCACCGATCATTCTTATCATATTCTTCTCCAAGGACTAGCTGTTCCTTGAAAAGGTGTAACCCAGTAAACAGCACACATCACTGCATAGCAGTGATTTTTTTTTTTGGCTGTTGAAGTGTATCAGATTCACTCAGTTTGACGTAGACAGTCCAAGGATTTTTTTTTCTGTATATCATTGGTGTCCGTGACCCACCCGGCATGTGTGATCTGCCATGTATGCATGTTGTTGACCTTTGCTTCCCCATATGCAATAGGCAGCTGTTAGAGTTCTCTGTTGTGTAATAAAAACCAGTCCATTACCCAGTCATTTTTAATTAACTCTTTCAGGGCTGATCATTTTTAAGGCTATTTCAGTGGAGGGTAGGTAGGCCTTCTGGTTTACAACTTTTATTTATTCCTGAATTTGGGTCTAAAAGTCAATTGCAAGCATAGATGTATTTTTGGTGGGTCAAAAATGAAACAGAAGCATTTTTAATTAGAAATCATATGGTTTCGTCAGCAAAACAATTTTGCACAAATTAAATACAAGTAAATAGCAACAACTTGCAATTATTTAGCGCCTTTAACATAGAGAAACGTCCCAAAGCGCTTCACAGAAGCATAATCAGACAAAACTGGATGTCAAGCTAATGAAGGAGATATTAGGAGGGGTGGCTAAAGGATTGATCAGAGAGGTGGGTTTTAAGGAGGAAAGGGAGTTGAAGAAGTTTAGGGAGGGAATTTCAGAGTGCAGGGTTTAGACCGGCAATGGGATGGAAATACTTCATATTTCTAAAAGGAGTTTGATGTGTCTCTTTCCTGTGGAACTTTGTCAGTCACATGCAGATAGATGAATGAACAAGTGCTCTGTATCAATGCTGCCCAGCAGTACATTGAGTAGATTAAGTCCTTTTTCTCCACAAACAGGGAAAGCTGTGTGTATCACAGCAGAACTGTAGTAAGGTGATGCTGACAATTCCAGATTTTAGCAGGGGGCAACCCTAATTTTGGAATTCGGCAGCCAATTAGTGAGAAGGGGGAGCTAGTTATCAGGTTTTTGACATAAAAAGCATGGGACAACGATTGAGTTTTAACATTTTCTTGCACCTCTCCCCAATACACAGGCCGTTGACTGAAGAATCACAAGTTACATCCTCACAAGTACTAAATCAAGATTTCAGTCAGTACTCTTTGCTAACCCACCTTGTGCAAGTAAGTCATGTGTGTGTGTTTCTGGACAGGAGCTTTTATTTTTATTTTTCAAGTGAGGGAAATGTAGCTTGCTGTGTATGTATTCCTCCTAATTTAAAATACTATGAACATTCCTACATATGGAAGTGCCATCCTACTCTCAGTCTCTAGCGTCACAGTGGGAGCATGTGTTGGGATATGTTTTTACAGCCTGTTGTTGTGAACAATTTTGTTGGATAAACAAATGAAGCATTAGTCCTTTCGATGGCTTGGTGAGTTTATCCAGCGAGTAGCTAAGCCTTGAAGTTCAAGATGGTGCCAGGTTCAATCACTGGTCTGTGTTAAATTACAATTGATCTCGACAATCCTGGGTTAGGGAGGGGAAAGTGTAACCGAGGTTCCCACTCCTGATTGCTACCCAGCAACCCCAGCTGGAAGTGCAGATGTTTGGTCATGGGACAAGGAAAGGATCGGGTTGGACTGTGATATCCTTATAACGCCAGCACTCGCAGTCAAGGCTCACACATGAATAATGGCAGCTTGGTGAGGCACTGGAGTCGTGCCTGTGTAACCATACTCCAACAAGGAGCCACTCACTGCTTTAAGGGGGGGCAAATGAGAAATTTGATGAGAAGAAAAATGCAGCATCTCTGTTGCTCTGAGCGATTCAGATCAGGACTGTCTCAAGTCTGGGCTGTATCATCTGTTCTCAGCCAGGACAGTAGTTGTGATGCAATTGGCCTCAGCACCCTTGGGTTAGGGAAGTGAAGAATCAGCCAGAAGTAGGAGCAGGAGTAGGCCATATGGCCCCTCGAGCCTGTCCGCCATTCAATCAGATCATGGCTGATCTTAAACCTCAACTCCACTTTCCTGCCCAATCCGCATATCCCTTGATTCCCCTAGAATCCAAAAATCTGTCTATCTCAGCCTTGAATATACTCAACAACTCAGCACTACAGCCCTCTGGGGTAGAGAATTCCAAAGATTCACAACCCTCTGCGAGAAGAAATTTCTTCTCATCTCGGTCTTAAATGGCTGACCCCTTATCCTGAGACTATGCCCCCTAGTTCTGGACTCTCCAGCCAGGGAAAACAACCCCTCAGCCTCTACCCTGTCAAGCCCCCTCAGGATCTTATGTTCAATGAGATCACCTCTCGTTCTTCTAAATTCCAGAGAGTATAGGCCCATTCTACTCAACCTCTCCTCATAGGATAACCCTCTCATCCCGGACTTCTGATCACTATCTAGTGACCCTTCACATTGGAAGGTACGTGTATGTTATGATATCAGGTTAGGTCGGGATGGGACTCATCTATGATCGCCCAAAATGGAATAACCACTTGCGAACCCCCTACTGACAGCTATGTAAAGATAATGTAATGTTTCCATTCTTGGCACATAGAAAAAAACCATTAGTTTCTTAAAATTTGTGTGTGCTGTGAGGTGTCTAGGCAGTTCCTGCACTGTATGCAGTTTCTCTTCCTTGAATAAATCTCCAAACACAGTCCCATTGTGAAATTTTAATCTGTAGCAAAATGTTCTTTAAGAATGCAAATTCATTTGTTTTTTATTTTTCCTCCAATTTTCTTGTACCCTTTTCTGAAGTCTGTGACTAATGCTAAGCTGCATTTCCATAGGCACCAGCAGCCCTATATTATGTTGCCCAAGCAGTTATTCTTCACAAGAACATTGAGTGGTGGCAGGCTATTTGTTTGTGAGGAGCACTCACAACCAAGACCAATCAAGAGTATTAGCTCTGACATCTAGTTTTACATAATCAAATACTATCTACAGTGTGGGAATACGATGTGATAGAAGTAGTAGGACGCAGTTTTAATGTGTGGTGTTCTTCTACCAACCCTGCTGAGTTTCCAGTCTCGGCTACAGTTATGTGGGGTTGTGTTAAGTGAAGACTCCAGGCTGAAGCACATCCTGACCAGGAAATAAAGGATGACTGGGGAAGGGAGCATCCTCACACTCCTAATCACTGTCTTAGAGTCACACTGGTAGAAGCTTGGGACAAAGTCGTTCACTTTCCTGGTTGTAGTTGGAACATTTCTGGGAGAAAGTATGGGGGCTTTCTTGCAAAAAGAGGCAAATGTAAACATCTGAGAAACTTTAGGGTGGAATAGTATAGTAACACCATTGAAAATTAGTTGAATTAGTGTAAATGCAACATGTATTTTACATTATGATTTTGGCAAACGGATAACAGTTACGGGTTCTGGCCTCTATCTTTAGACTCTGTCCCTGGGACAGTAATTACTCAGTAGAAGTTGCAGAAATGTTGTGAAAACTTCTCTCTGCCTGGCATTGACCGTGACCCAGCTAACAAAAAATGAGGACAGAGATTTACTGTAATTTTATTTTTGTGATGAACAATTCCTGTATATGGAGAGAGACCAAATTCAAAAGGGAAACTTTTTGCTATTTCTCAAGAAAATATTCTCCCTGATTGCCTGGCTCTGATAAAGAACTATGTCTATGTACTTTTTGTAGGCACAAACTGTCTCTTACTGGGATACATATTTGTAAACACACTCCCACTTGGGCATTTAATTTTGGTGTGTGTAGAAAAAGTTGGGTGCCCTTCGCTTAAAATCCCTAAATAAAGTCCACTGAAATATAAGCCATAACTTGTAATCTTGCAGAGCTCGATTTCTGCCTCAGCTGTCAAAGTAGTTTCACTATTTCACCAGCTTTCTAGCATCCTCTAGTGGTATGGAGTACTACAGCAGCTGATTGTTGAACAAACCTATGCACTTTTGCTACAAGAGTTGAGTGAGCTTCTGAAAATCAAATCAGATACCCAGGTTCAACAAAACTGTAACATGAATGTTAAAATTTACCTCAGGTGACCCATCTCCTGTCTGGAATTGTAAACCACTGTTGCTTGCAGACATACTGTTTGACCTTCATCCTTCAATTTTTCTATTTTTTCCAGCTTTCCTTTTTTTTTTCTCTTTAATACAGTGACTTGTGCTGGGACATATGTTCCCCATGTGTTGGAAGCCATCTGGTACCTTTCCCATATGGCTAGACAGGGAGCATCAATGTTTAGTTAGACTATGGGGCTGTCATAACCAAGTCTAATCTTAACCCCATGTGACATCCACAAACTTACACTTTCTCACCAGAAGATATTGGATAATGATTGGGAGCAGAATCCCTGGCTGATGTTTCCCACCTCCCTTCCTTGGCAAGTTGACATTAAGACCAGTTATAATGGCCCCATCACCAATCTGGCTGACATAGTATCATTGTTGGTACAGCACAGGAGGAGGCCATTCAGCCCTCCGTGCCTGTACCGGCTCTGACACAGCTACCCAATTAGTCCCATTCCCCTGCTCTTTCCCCATAGCCGTGTAAATTTTTTCCCTTCAAGTATTTATCCAATGTTATGTAACTCAGCCCAGGGATTGAGATTTTCCTAGTTTGTCTGACTCGGGATTGCATCATGTGACAAATTTGCCAATGTGGGAGGAGGATGTATTGGTGACTGCCAATGTTTCAAAGCAGCTTGCCCTCCAGAGTTATTGCTCAGCTGGAAGGCTCTGCACACATTTGGTTAATTAAATTAATAATACCAGATTTAAATACAAAACCAGTTGACCTACTAAATTTTAACTGTGTGCAGGCTTAGAGAGTTTATCATAATGGGAAAAATCATCGAACAGTTTTGACACTTGTCAGATCTGACCTGTTGAGTGACGATGAAGTGACAATGTTTGTTAATGGCAATGCAAAAAAGCGAATGGCAATGCTGTTGAGCTTTATATGTGGAATGTGCAGGACTGAAAAACACCAATAAATTTACTGTTATTTATTACCATTCAAAGTGAATTAAATGCTGTCAAAAGCTTGTTTTTAATACACAGTACTCTTCCGAAATGCTGATTCATGCTAGGGTACAATCCTGTAATGGTGTTGGCTCTCCGGTACACCTCCCAAAATGCCGTTCTTCACTTAGGGGACTGAATGGCTATTTTACCACTAAATACCTCACAGCTGGTGCTGACCCTGTCACCATCTGCCTTCCACAAAGTAGTACTTACACCAAGGGACCCTGGAAAGTGATAAATATTTATCTGGCTGATAAATATATTTTCACTTTCCCCTCCAATAGCTTGAGGAAGTTGATGCCAGGTATAGACTCTGTATTCCCCTGCCACTGTGGCTGAGATCTTGGCAGCCATTACAACTGAGCCCAATTCTGTACTTGCCTAACATCTCCACACCTGCATCCTCCAGTAGGATCATTGAATAGTGATCGGGGTGGAAACCCTGACCAATTTCACCCAACCCGAGAGGCACTGAAACCATTACTCTCATTCAGATCAGTTAGCTTAACATGGGGTCCTTCTGGTCTGTGTACCCCAGGGCCACATGATGTGCATTTACCCACCGAGGTATTCGGGAAACCACCTGTAAAAGGCTTTCAGTGTATGTTGATTGCTGTGGTCACAGGCCAAAGCATTTCATCAATTTATTGCCTTACTCAACTAGAGCCATGAGATTACCAGTCTGGTAGTGTAAAATCTCAACTAGGGCAGTTGCTGGATGGAGGGAGCACTTGACATTCATGCTTTAAATGTGTTCTTTAAGCCATCATTTGTCTCCAGTGTCACTGTCATAGACTTGATCCTATATTTATATTTGGACACAAAAACTAAAATATTCAAAGCTATACACACCAAGAGTTCCAGGTTCTACTGCCCATCTCTGCTGCTCTAAGTTAGAATGACAGTAGAGCACTCCACTCTGTATCCTGAGTTAAAAAACACCCATGCTTCTTACTCCTGACTGCTATGTAGTGACTCTTTAAAAAGTGCACATGTGCATAAATCAGTGAAGGACAGAATCAGTGATCCATGGTCACCACTGGTCCCTACAAAAGCACAACAGTGGGTGGTGCAGTCCAGAGAGGCATCACCTATTGGGAGCAGCAAGAAACAAAATGCACTGCATATGTCCACACTATGGGATGAATGCCTTTGACTACAAGTGTAGGACAGATGAAAGAGCAAGCAGGCTGTAAGAACCCAGCCCAACAAAAAACTTAGCACACATCAAATACAGCTGTGGAAGCACATCTCTCTTTTCTCCCCAACCCCCCCCCCCACCCCAACCAAACCCCTGACCACCCTGGCACCCATGCTAGCTGACATTGTAAATGGTTCTCTCTCCCCTCAGGTACTGTCCCTTTCAAGATTGCCATCATCACAACCCCTTCAAAAAACCCACTCTTATCCCTTCTCTCCTCAAAACTGCTGCCCCATGTTCAATCCCATTTTCCTCTCCAAAATCCTTGAACGTGTTGTCACCTTCCAAATCCGTGCCCAACATTCCTGCAACTCCCTGTTTGAATCTCTCCGGTTTCTGCCCCTCTTGCAGCACCAAAATGGCCCCAACCAAATTCACAAATAACATTCTCAAACTGTAACTGGAGCATTCTCCCCCCTCAGCTGCTCTGCTGCAGCCTTTGACATGTTCAACCATACCATTTTCTTTCAACACCTCTCCTCCAGCTCATTGGGACAGACTTTGCTTGGTTCAACTGAGTACAGCTACACCATATCTAGCAACGGCTTCTCTTGCCCCGCACCATCACCTCTGAAGTTCTCCATTCTTGGCCCTCTTATCTTCCTCATCGACGTGCTGCCCCTTGGTGACATTATCCATAGAAATGGGGTCATCTTCCATGTGTATGCTGATGACACCCAGCTCTACCTTTCTTGACATCTCCTTTGTTGTTCTAGTGCTTGTCCGACATCTAGTTATGGATGAGCCAAAATCTCCTCCAGCTAAACGTTGGGAAGACTGAAGCCATAGTTTTCACCGCCCGTCGCGCAACAAACTCTGTAGTCTTGCTACAGACTCCATCCCCTTCCACAGCCTCTGTCTCGGGCTGAACCATTCTGTTCACAACCTTGGTGACCAATTTGACCCCGAGCTGAACATCCAAATTTATATCCTCTCCATCACAGACTGCTTACTTCCACCTCTGCAACATTGCCCACCTCTGCTCCTACCTCAGCCCATCAGGTGCTGAAACCCCTGCCTTTGTCACCTCAAGACTTACTATTTCAATGCTTTCCTAGCTGGACTTCCATACTCCACCCTTCGTAAACTTCAGTTCATCTACAACTCTGTTACCTGCATCCACTCCCAGTTCTGCTCCCCCATCACCTCATCCTCACTAAACTACATTGGCTCTCCATCCCCTAATGCCCCAAGTTGAAAATTCTCATCCTCCTGTTTAAATCTCTGCACGGCCTTACACCCACCTCCGTATACCTGAAACCTCCTCTAGCCCTACAAAGCTTCCCTCCCCCAATACCAAAATTCTACCACTTTGCCATTAGCCTCTTGTGCACTTGCCCTCTTTCCCCACTTTGTCCCACCATTGACCACCATGCCTTCAGCCGCCGGGTCCCGTGCTCTGGAATTCCACCTCTTTGCCCTTCAAGACTCTCCTTAAAACGCACCTCTTTGATCAAGCATTTGGTCACCTCAGCTCGTAAGTCCTTCTGTGGCTTGGTATCCTTTTTTATTAAATTCCGCCTCTGAAGTGCTTTGGGTCATTTTTCTGTGTTAAAGGTGCAATAAATGCAAGTTGTAGTTGCTCGAAGCTGGCTCACGGCTATAAAATGATTATTTTTGGTCTATACAGTGCTGTACATTCATTTCCAGTGTATTATAGTATTCCTCAGGGCAGTGTCCTAGGCCCAACCATCTACAGCTGCTTCATCAATGACCTTCCCTCCATCATAAGGTCGCAACCCCTCAAATAATGAAGCAGTCCGAGCCCGCATGCAGCAAGACCTGGACAATATCCAGGCTCGGGCTGATAAGTGGCAAGTAACATTCGCGCCAGACAAGTGCCAGGCAATGACCATCTCCAACAAGAGAGAGTCTAACCACCTCCCCTTGACATTCAACGGCATTACCATCGCCGAATCCCCCACCAACAACATCCTGGGGTCACCATTGACCAGAAACTGAACTGGACCAGCCATATAAATACTGTGGCTACGAGAGCAGGTCAGAGGCTGGGTATTCTGCGGCAAGTGACTCACCTCCTGACTCCCCAATGCCTTTCCACCATCTACAAGGCACGAGTCAGGAGTGTGATGGAATACTCTCCACGTGCCTGGATGAGTGCAGCTCCAACAACACTCAAGAAGCTCGACACCATCCAGGACAAAGCAGCCCGCTTGATTGGCACCCCATCCACCAGCCTAAACATTCACTCCCTTCACCACCGGCGCACAGTGGCTGCAGTGTGTACCATCCACAGGATGCATTGCAGCAACTCGCCAAGGCCTCTTCGACAGCACTTCCCAAACCCGTGACCTCTACCACCTAGAAGGACAAGAGCAGCAGGCACATGGGAACAACACCACCTGCACGTTCCCCTCCAAGTCACACACCATCCCGACTCGGAAATATATCGCCGTTCCTTCGTCGTCGCTGGGTCAAAATCCTGGAACTCCCTTCCTAACAGCACTGTGGGAGAACCTTCACCACACAGACTGCAGCGGTTCAAGAAGGCGGCTCACCACCACTTTCTCGAGCAATTAGGGATGGGCAATAAATGCCGGCCTCGCCAGCGACGCCCACATCCCATGAACGAATAATAAAAAAAAATTATAGTATTGAATTTTAAAATGCCAGATCAATTTTTGCTCTAGTGTTATGGGCGAGAGGTTTAACTAGTGTTGCTCCGAATGTGAATGTTAAGTTGGTGACTCAATTCATTCTGGGCCCTGTTATTGGAGACGGTTGGTGTGGGAGAACAGCCTGCACACAGAAAATCTGCTTGCTGTAATGCCAATATTTTAAACCTCTTACAATAAAAAATGATGAGCTTCAACTTCATTTCCCTGGCCTAGCTGCCATGCCAACTGCTTACTTGCCCTCAATTATTCAAATTGCATGAGATAAGGTAACCCATTGGCACTATAGTATTTAATTACTAATGGCAAATTGTAGATACACAGCTGCATCATAAATAATATCATATTTTGGCAGAATAATTTAAACATGCAGCAACAAAGTGCAATTCATATCGTCATTTCACAAGGTGGGGGGGCGGGGCGGCAAGTTGGGATTCACACTTTTTTTCTTGTTATGTTAAAAGCATAATCAAAACGGTGCTATATCAGGATATGAAACCAATTATACTGAGATAGAGCCCATAATTCTTGTCTTAATTTCTCAGGCTTCATTTCAACTAGGCTTTTCATTAACCCCCTCCTGATCTGTCATTCCATGGCTAAGCATCTGCTTCCCACTCTTATTTTCACGTATGAAATGTCTTTCGGATTTTTTTTTAACATGAAAGGCACCAAACATATATATTGCAGGTTGTCATAAATGCCCCAGAATGCATAATATTTACACCACCTCAAAACTTGGTATGGGGTGACACTCCCCACACTTTTATTAATGTTATGTTGTCTGCGTTCACTAACTTGCATTTGGTGACTGAAGTGAATTGCCATCTTTTCCATATCCTACTAGGCTTATCTTGCAGTTCCCCTTTATAGCAGAATCCTGACTCTCCCATCATCAAAAGTTTGTCTCATGGTTTGATAAAGATCTTAACCATCCCTCTCGGATTCTTGGTTCCTGGTTTGGACAATCCTACCAGTGGGGACTGCACAGACTGCATTTTAAACAAACACAGAAAATGTCGTTGCACCTGTTATATAGTTCCAACATTTTCTGTTTTTGTTCTAGATTTCCAGCATTCACAGTTCTTTTTCCTTTTTATCTATCATCTGTGTATTAATGGTGATCATTTCTTCTGTATTAAGAAGCCCTGTATCTTTGCTAATTGTACCTCAAAATAGTGAAAAAATATTTGTAGTAAGCAGCAGTTTTTAGCTGTGGATTAGTGGCTTCTGTCACCTTCAGCTTTGTAGTGTGAACCACAAGTTTTTTTCTGTAAAAGCTGGACTGCAGTGCAAATTATACATGGTCTGTTGGAAGAAGTGGGTTTGATAGGCCAAATGTTTTTTTACTCTACTTTGTTTTTAAAGGAACCAAACAATGCTCCTTTTAAGCTAAAGCAACCATTACAATGTTGATATTAGGCATTTTTTCCAGCAGCAGGATCTATGTTTGTGATTACATTCTTAAAAAAAATACAGATTAGAGTTTGTGGTGCTGCACTAAAGGCATGCTACGTGATCCTGGCTGTTTGGAATCTAATTCCAAAATGTCTGTCCTGACGACATTAAGAAAAAGTTGAAACAATATTTTTGTAAATAGAGAACTAGTGTAAGCTTTTTCTTTAAAAAGCACAGATGCAGCCAGAGGTTGCAATTAAATAGGAATAGAGATGATTCCCGGGTGTATGCTGAGATGAGTGAAAATGACGATTTGCTTCTTCAAAGAAAAAACTGGTGGGAAAATAAGAAAAGTATTAGTTTTTTTTTGTTTGTTTTGAACAAGCCTCAGAACTCAAACATTTTAAATTCTCTACTTTCTTTTTTCAAAACATCTCCCAGAATTGTGTATTGCCCAGCTGTAACTGAGACAGATTGTTTCTGAAACTCCAGTATACTGTGCATATCCTGTCTGTAAAATGTATCTTCATTTTGTTTTTCAGATTCCGTAAGACCCGGATATGACCTCCTTTTTTGAATGGATTTATAATGGTTTCACTAATAGTTTCTGTAGTGCACTTCAGTTTCTAGGTAAGGTTTCCGGTTTATATAAACTCCTAAACTTCGAGTAAGTTCACAGACAAAATATAATGGGGTTATTATATATGATTTACAATTAATGATGTAATATTTTTCATGCGGTCATGCATCCTCACTGATTATTTTTTATTTTCCTTCTTCCTCCACCATCCCCCAAAATGTTCTCTGTATTGTCCAAAAGCATGATTCAAATGCATGTAGTAAAAGTAAGCAGCTTGAGGTAAAGGCCAACATCCCATTAGCCTTTTGATTGCTTTTTGTACCTGTTATTATTTTTAACATTGTTTTTAATGTGCTTGGTGGGCTAGGGGAAGGGAGGAAGATAACCCACGGCTTTTCCTTCACTGCAAACTGCCTTCTTAAACCCCTCTCCCCTGCCCCCTCCTCCATGACCTCCAACGAAAAGTTCAAGGAGCTCATGGACTTCTTTGCTACTAAGATTGAGACCATCCATTCAGCTGCCTCTGCTGCTTCCCTCTCTTCCCCTAGCCCAACAAGCTAAATTTCCCCTACGGTTCCCCCCTTGCCCTAGCCCTGAACTCGCATCTTTCTCTAGTTTCTCTCCTATTTACCCTCATGCCCTCTTTGAGCTCATTTTGACCATGAGACCCACCTCCTGCTCCCTCGACCCTATTCCCACTAAACTGCTGACCACCCAACTTCCCTTCCTGGCCCCCACGTTAGCTGATATTGTTAACAGTTCCCTCTCCTCAGGTACTGTCCACCTCCCCTTCAAATTTGCCGTCATCATACCTGTGCTCAAAAAACCCACCCTTGACCCCTCTGTCCTTGCAAACTACTGCCCCATCTCCAGCCTCCCTTTCCTCTCCAAAGACCTTGAATGTGTTGTCGCCTCCCAAATCCGTGCCCATCTTTTCCGCAATTCCATGTTTGAATCCCTCCAATCAGGTTTCCGCACCTGCCACAGTACTGAAACGGCTCTTATCAAAGTCACAAATGACATCCTATGTGACTGTGACCATGGTAAACTATCCCTCCTCATCCTTCTTGACCTGTCTGCAGCCTTTGACATGGTTGACCACACCGTCCTCCTCCAATGCCTCTCCTCCGTCATCCAGCTGGGTGGGACTGCGCTCGCCTGGTTCCATTCTTATCTAACCAGTCGTAGCCAGAGAATCACCTGCAATGGCTTCTCTTCCCACTCCCGCACTGTTACCTCTGGAGTCCTCCAAGGTTCTATCCTTGGCCCCCTCCTATTTCTCATCTAAGTGCTGCCCCTCGGTGACATCATCCGAATACACATCAGATTCCACATGTACGCTGACGACACCCAGCTCCACCTCACACCCACCTCCCTTGACCACTGCACTGTGTCTCATTTGTCACATTGCTTGTCCGACATCCAGTACTGGATGAGCAAAAATTTCCTCCAAATAAATATTGGAAAGACCAAAGCAATTTTAACTTAACCTGCCCGTCAGGAAACTGACAGGATCGGGTGCAATGCTGGTTTTATACACGCCCGATATTAGTCTCTATTCAATGTTGCGCGTGGTGTAAAATCTGCATTCCACCCAATCCCATGGGTTTCCCGCCCGGTGAGTTAGATTAAAATTACCTCCAATGTTTCAGGTCGATGACCGTTCATCAGAACTGGAACAAGTTAAAGATTTTAACAGTTTTTAAGCAAGTACAGAGCCAGAGAAGAAGTGGTTTGGTGGGGGGGGGGGGGGGGGGGGAGAAGAAAAGAACATAGGGAAATGTCTGTGATAGGGTGGGGGACAGGAATATTAAATGACAAAAGAGATGATGGTGCAAGGCAAAAGTGGGTGGTATTGGGACAAATAAAGAAACAAAAGATGGGTTCAGAGGAAATTTAAATGGTTACAGCAGAAACATTACCAGCACCTGGTTATGATCTAAAGTAGTTGAACTCGAATGTTGAGGCCAGAAGGCCGTAAAGTGCTTAATCGGAAGATCAGGTGCTGTTCCTGAAGCTTGCATTGAGCTTCATTGGAAGGGAGTGGGAGTGGGAGGTGACTGGAAGCTTAGGATCACGCTTGTGGACTGAACGGGTTTTCAGCAAAGCGATCACCCAATCTGCATTTGGCCGCCCCAATGTAGAGGACTGCGAGCATGTAAGTGGCAGCTTTGGAAGCCTTCTACAGTGATGGTGTATGCTGCACGGTTTAGACTATTGCACTGAAGCAAAGGAAAAGGCTTCTTTTGGGAATTTTTTTAAATAAAACAAATCTTAAAGTAACATATAAGTTGAACAGCTGTTTCTTGTAGGAGAGGACAGAATGGTCTCTTAGGTTTTAAATACAGCCCATCAGACTCCTTAACTATACTTTCTGGAAACATGACATTTAGATAATTTGAATACTGAAACAGTAATTTGGCAGTTCTGCAGATAATCTGGTGGGTAATGTTTGTACTCTGACTATCTGACATTCCCCAGTTATATTTCTGCACCCTCTCTAAATATTCTACATATGCTTAGATATGTAGTCAAAAGATTTTACTAAAAAGATTCTATTCTTGCTTGCCGATACAAGCAATTCCAAATATTATATTTTTATAGAGTATAAACAACGGTTAACCTCAATAAAACAGTTACATTGGCACTGATTATTGCCGGAGCAACATCCTGGTAGATCAGCAATTTATAAAACATTTATACAGGATTATTATAGAAACATAGAAAATAGGAGCAGGAGTAGGCCCTTCGCGCCTGCTCCGCCATTCAATATGATTATGGCCAATCCTCTATCTCAATAACATATTCCTGCTCTCTCCCCATACCCCTTGATGCCTTTTGTGTCTAGAAATCAGTCTAGCTCCTTCTTAAATATATTCAGTGACTTGGCCTCCACAGCCTTCTGTGGTAGAGAATTCCATAGGTTCACCACCTCTGAGTGAAGAAATTTCTCCTCATCTCAGTCCTAAATGTTCTACCCCGTATCCTGAGACTGTGACCCCTCGTTCTGGACCCCCGCAGCCAGGGAAAACATCCTCCCTGCATCCAGTCTGTCTAGCCCTGTCAGAATTTTCATCAGCAGAGAAATGGCTTCCATTTTTCCCGTCCTTTTTCCATTGATTGTATTTTTTTTCAACAAAGCGATGGATTAATTAGTGATTTTATCGAATTGCAGTTCCCAGTAGGTTTATTTGGCGCTACAGCCCTGTTAGTTTTTTATTCTGGGTGTTCCTTTAAAGTTTGATACTCACATTTTCCAGGTTATTTCATTCACTGAAACCTGATTCATTTTGTAAGTCATTAGAGTGGTGAGGGCAGACAGAGGGTTTCATTTCGTCACAATGTCGTATTCAAACTTGTTGAACAACTTTATATACCATGGATTGGGTGTGTCAGGTATTAACAGAGTGTAATAATGATTTCTGCCAAATGCTAATGAGCAACAAGCTCTATAGAAATTCTGATTCGGTGGTTTTCTGTTTGGTGCATGTTACTAACTTATGAGTATTAAAAATACATCAATATAGTGTCTATAATTATTTTTCCATGTATATGCACTGGCTTTTGCCTATGATTATGCATTGTTGGCAGATTTCCCTGGCTTTAAAGCTCTATGGAAAAGCAATCACTTGTATTGATTGTGTTTGAAATGTACTGCTGAGCAATTCAACATTTCTTTGAAGTCTGCCTATTGAGAAAGCTGATCTGACCAAGCATGCAGCAAAACCTCTGGCTTTAAATTTGTACATGCAACGTGTACTCCGAGTCACAAACTCTTGGCTTAATGTACAGGAGCTAAGGCAGTGCCGTTTGTACAGGAGATGTGCACCACTAGTATGGGAAACTGAAGCCAAGTATGAGGAAAGGCCTTTGGCCCATTGCAGCTCATTCCTCTAGTATCTAACTCCAGCATTATAAATGTACTTGTAATGAGGGTGACTTGGAAACCTACCCTGGCTGTACAGGACTAGAGACGAGGTCAAATTTACCTCACCACGTACCTTGTGCAGTCCAGTAGGACTTAATCAGACTGCTGTAAGGAAGAATGTTGGTGTCATTCAAGCAGAAAATGTGTGGCAGTGAAGCATGAAGGAGACCTGTGATATCAGGGAATTTACAATTTGTAACCCTCTTGATTCAGAGCCCCTGCATATTTTTAAAAAAAGAACACTTGTAACACCATATCACTGGTGAATCTGTTTATCTGATGCCAATACTGTTACCTAAAATTGAAATTTGAAATGCCCTGGCATCTCTATATATTAGTGCACTATCGCGAGTACGCCAGTGATTTCTTCCAAACGGGTAACTCTGATCTCCAAAGAAGTCATCTGTGAGAAGTGCGGAGTGGAAGGTAGGAACTTCTCAAAAATGGAGTCTTGACAGGCAAAATCAATGCAGCCCCCAGTTGTACAATTTCTTGGGGGCAGGTTGTTGGGTGAAAGGTGCAAAATACCTTTTGTGGCTGCATCACATCCCGAAGTAGAATATTGTAGTGTGAGAAAAACAATCAAGTTGCCTGTTAATCTGAACCATATTTCCTGTGTCATCATGAACCATTCTATTCTGGTAAATATTCAGCCAAGTATTTACTTTTCACACATTTTTGGAATCAATGAGAGGGAGATAAATATGTTTCTACATAATTTTTACTTAATTGCAGCGTGTGTTTTTTTAATGCTGAAATACTTGTTTATTTTATTCTAGGACTGTACAAGAAATCAGGAAAATTAGTATTTCTAGGACTGGACAATGCTGGAAAAACTACGCTGTTGCACATGCTCAAAGATGATAGACTGGCACAACATGTGCCAACGCTACATCCAAGTAAGTTGTGCATTCATCAAAGATTCATTCTTCTCAGGATTACGATTGCAAGAAACCATCAATTTATAAGTTTGTTTCTTTGCATTTTTTATGCTCAAGTTGATTGATATCCATGCAGGGAATGGAATGGGTACCCAGTGTAGTGAGCACTCCCAGGTAAAATGTATCATGGTTAGATGCGGATTAAAGTTCCCATTGCTCTAGCAATATGCTTTAGCCCTAGCCTCTGAAGGTTATCCCAAATGAAACAATGTCAGTATTCCAATTCCCATACCAATCAACTATAAAAGTAATTTCTGTTATGTTGTGGGCAGTTTTCAGCTGTGGATCCATGCCTATTAGTAGCTGAATTGAGTCTTCCTAGTTTTGTTTCCTTTAGGGCTCATACAGACATTGAAAGAGGAGGCCGGCTGACCATCAGTCTAGGCTAGAATCTAATGCTGATTCGTGGAGTGAAAGAATTATGTGCTAACCCGCTACACTGGACAGTCTATAGACAATCGTATCTTGATTATAGTATATTTTCATGAAAATATACTATATGAGGGGAAGTTTAAAAAGTAATAATTAAAGCGCTGGTTTTCAAAGATGTAATAACCCGCGCTAGCATAACAATTTATGATTACATCGAATTTCCACTACAGCATCTGTTTTTATATGAAAGAGAACTTGCATTTATATAGTGTCTTATTATGTGTCTCGGAAACATCTGAAGCACTTCAAATCTAATGAATTACTTGAAAGTACAGCCACTGTTGTCATGTAGGCAAATATAGCAGACAATTACACACAGCAAGATCTCAAACAGCAATGAGATGATTGACTGACTATTTTGTTTGTTGATGTTGGGGCCAGGATACTAGGTGAACTCCTTGCTCTTCTTTCAGTGGTGCCATGGATCTTTAATTTGCACTGGAAAAAGTAGATGGGGCCTGCAAGTGGGCTTGAACCAAAACCCTTCTGACCCAGAGCTAAGAATGATTCTAACTGAGCCAACCTTCAATTTGCTGCTTGACTGAAATTATTAAATCAAACATGATAGCCTAGCATGTTGATGCTCTAATGCATTACAACACTGAAAAGGATATAGTTTGTGCCTGTGATATTCCACACATTAAGTTCCTGATCTTGGTTATTCTATCTGGGGCAAGGGAGGAAGAGACACACTTGAGTGGTGGTTGTGTACTTCCAAACAGAGAGGGCAAGATCAACAAGCATGTTATCGCAGGTGGCTCTTGCACGTGCCCTTTTTTGGATGATTGAAAAGCAGCTGAAGCCTAGGAATGGGCCATTTTCGAAACTGGGGATTGCTGGATGGCCTGAGCAATCTTAACTTTGGGATGTAGTTTGTTCACAAAGTATATTCTACTGATTGTTCCTTCAATCCTAAATATTACAGGGGATATCTGTACTGCTGTAATGTCTTGTTACAGTGTTGTATTCAACTGATTAGTGACAGCAGACATTTTGTACAGAATTCCCTTATCCCCCCTCCATGTCGCATTGGAACTGGACAGCACTTCCAATATATGTCACTAGAGTGCAAGTTTCTGATCTTACATAAGAGGGAGTTCTGTATATAATATCCACTCCCAGTCTTCAGCAGTTCAACAAGGTTGCAAGCGATGACTCAAAGACATCAGTAAATGTCCAGAACTCCCCTTTAGAATGATGAATAATAGGAACAAGTCAAGAGAATAAGCTACCTTGCTATTGAAGTATTTTTTTATTTTAAACTGTGCATAACTTTGACAAACAGTATGACCTTCCAGCAAGATCATATTCAAAGGGGAACTGGATTTATCTGTATTGCCATATAAACCTAAATGTTATAAACGTCTGTTACTGAGGTCTCTTGGCATGCCTCCCTTAGGAGGCTAATTCTACACTCTGAATTGCCTGGGTTTTCTTGTTTAGGGGGGTATTTGCATACATCTATCTGTCCTTAGTCTCAGCCCCCTCTTGTTCCTGTATTTTGTTATCTGCTTTTCATACTACTAGTCAGAAACACCTAAAGTGAAACATTTTTTCTACAGGATACCCCTGCAGCTCTTCAGTGATGTCATGACTGGGGAGTGGAATTCTCTGACTTAAGCTGCCAATGGCACTTATTCAGTACCTCAGTAGAATAGCAGTTCTTGGTGTGTTTGCAGAGGGATTTTTACATAAAGGGCCAACTGAACTCCACTTTTGTATATTTCCATGGGTGTTGATACATTGCTTCGTGCAATGCCTCAGTGTGCTAATTTTGTGAATTCTGGTTAATAATTTATTTCGCTAAGTAAATGTTAAGAGTAATAACCCTGGAGGGTGCATCACAAATCCTGAGTGTTTTTCTCCTCTTTATCACCAATGCTAAAAACATTTATTCAGAAACTTCTCACATTTTTAATGCCATAACACATCCATGTAAAATATGTCTTCATTTTAATTTTTGTTTAGATTTTCCGGCCCTTCCAATCATTTCCTGAAGGTAGTGACTGCTGTTGGGATATGGTTCCATGGATGCTGGTGGGCCTCCAGCACCTCGCTTGAGTGGCTGTTCTTTGTGTGTGAACCTGGACAATAATTAGGAGAACATTAAAACTGAAATCAATCCTGTTCTTGCCCAAAGTCCATGTATGCATTTCCAGCTGAGCAATTGGAACTGGAACCTTTGTTTCTCTTTTCCCCTCTCTTTAGGTTTCAGTGTCCTTGAACTGTTATATCTTAACTGATAGTCCCACAAACTAATCCAGGGTCTGATCTCCAGCTGCATGGCAGTAATCTTTCAATGTCCTGGCTACTAGAAATTCTACCTAAACTTTATCAGCAGTATAATATATTGTGTTTTACATGGTATAATGTTGCTGTCCCATTAAAATAGTGTATCTTCTAACTTAACCTGAGCAGGATCACAGGAGATTCAATAGTATGTAAAAGTTTTGAGAATGTTGTTACACTTCAAAGTGTCACAAGTATATATTGAAACAACTGAGATCAGTTAATAGGTTATTTGCTGTTAGTGAAGGAAGTATGTAGATTGACCTGAAGCCAGATATTTACAAGTACCTCCCATCTGCAAGCTTCCATCTTCCGCAGCAACTAGCTCCTAAGTGACTCCAGTCTTGTGCTTACTTACAACAGTTATAGAAAGACTTGCATTTATATAGCACCTTTCATGACCTCGGGACATCCTAAAGCGCTTTACCGCCATTGAAGTAGTTTTGAAGTGTAGGCACTGTTGTAGTGTATTCTCTGATTCAGTGACTGGTATCTGGTTAAATGATAGTATGGCCCAGTTATCATAACTGAGAACCCATACCCCTGCTAAAATTTGACATGCCACCGCATGTATTCTTCTGTCATTGTGGAAGGCACACTGAAAACTACTATTTCAAGGCAAACACAGCTTTAGACCATCAACTGGTTTATATACAAAAAATACATGACTGAATGAATAGTGTACTGTTCTCAGTCAGTACAATCAATTTCCCTACACTCCTTGGTTATGGAAAACAAAGATGCAACTTACTAAGTCTTTGAACATTGGTTCACCTTCTTCTCTAGCTAAGCTGGTCCAGACTTTGAAAAACATAGCTTCTTGATGCAGCTATGAGAACACAGAGCATCCTCTGTGTCTAAGGGAGAGAAAGTTCTTTGGCAACTGTCAATGCGATGCAGGCTCAGTCCACCAAGCTGTCAATCACAGTCACTACCCTTTGATGTATAAGCAAGGTTCCCCAGTGTCTCTGCCTTAACTAAGCTGCCGTCGTCTCCCCCCCGCCGCCCCTAGATACAAATGGAATGGAATGAAGCAACACCTGGACCCTCGGATATGGCAATGAGTGATCTTCTCACATAGCTTGAAGTATTTGAGATTGTACATAACAACCCTACTTCTGTATAGCTATATAACAATTCAGATCGACACAGTTAGCAGCCTGCTCTTGAGCTGCTAGCTTATTGTTGGAAACAAATGCTGAATCTACCATTTCTGATTTTTAAAAATCAACTCTGACAATCCAGGAAAAATCCAATATGCCACAGTGATCTTAACAGAAGACAGGCTAGATTAAACACAGCTCCATCTTAGCAGCAGAATAATACATCGTGTGTTACATGGTATAACACTCCTGTTCTTATAAAACAGCACAACATTTGACATGCCATGAGCAATACCACAGGAGATCTGCTAGTATATATATTTTTTAATTCCGCAACCAATGATATGGGACGTCAACGACTTATCTAAAATCATTCTCAAAAAATTACTCATGGCTACTTCAAATTGTAATTTATTCCTTTTTTTGTGTGTATCTCAGTGTGCAGATAGTTATTGAAGTTTTAAACATATTGTACAACTATTGCTAAATGTATTCTATTCATAATGTTAATGAGTACTGAAAAATCTCCAGATAAATAACCAGCTTTTTGTTTCCACCATAGCCTCAGAAGAGCTGACGATTGCTGGGATGACTTTTACTACTTTTGATCTTGGTGGCCATGCACAAGGTATAGATCTGTTTTTAATGGCTTCTTAAAATATTTTTTTAAAAACAATCATTGCAACTTTTATGGTGTCTTCAATTTATTTCTCTTTTTTTATTTTATCAAAGCCCGCAGAGTCTGGAAAAACTACCTCCCTGCTATCAATGCTATTGTCTTCCTGGTTGACTGTGCAGACTGCGAGCGTCTGGCAGAATCTAAAGCAGAGCTTGATGTAAGCAAACTTAGAATATCTTCAGGTCATCCAGTGCACACGTTTTTAACTATCTGTGTACAAGATTCTTTAAAGAATTAGAACATGATAAAAATGGATTTAAACCTTTCAGCACAAGGTATATTTGATAACTACACAGTGTGAATGTAATTTCTTTCACATAATTGCATCAACACTCTTTCCTTTACTCCCTTACCTCTCCCATCCTGAAGGTGGAAATCAGGTTGGGACTATTTTTCCATGGGCAGTAACACACTCCGCTACCTCACCCAAGTGACCTTTCATCTTCTGTGATACTGAACAGTGAGTTTAGGTGGGGAATTTGACTGTTGAGGCATAGCCAGGCCTGATCCGATCCTCACCCAACATCTAAGTATACGCACCTTTCAGTAGAAGTCATAAGGACTGGGAAACTTTCCACCTAGTGTGGGAACAGTGAACCCCAATGTGGTTCTCCCTTACCTATCCTCCTGCAATCAACTAACTCAGCCCAAACCAAGGATCAAGCAGAGAACACACTACAGAGTGAGCTGTTAACACAGCGAGGTGGGAACAGAGTGAGAACAGTACTTCTAAAATGGGAATTTGGTGAGAGTGCAACGTGGAGCAGGGTGGGAAGAAGGAACAGTAGTTTAATTTAAATTTAAGTAGGTTAAGAATATAAACTTCAAACTTAACTATAACTTAACATTTATGGGCAGTACAGGAAGACTTTCTTTAGGATTTGGGAGTTTTGAGTAGCAGATGGTGACTCCAACATTTTCACTTGGGAAGTGTCTCCAACTGAAATCACTTGAGCTCATGATCTCAAAACTTCAGGCGGAGTTGGAGACACTCTGGCATATCAGGGAGGGAGTGGGGTTTTTGGCGTGAGTTTGAGAGCAGTCACCCTGTTGAGTGAGAGGCTGCTGACAGCAACAGAGGAAGTAGTGGTGACTAGCCACAGCTCAGGGATAGCCCAGAGCAGGAATACCAAGAGCAAATTATCCTCCAACAAATTTGAAGTACTGACTTTCCTATTGGTAGGATGAACACTCTGGGCAGGGCCATGAAATGGCACCAACAAGCATGAGATGGCTCAAGGGGTGGGAGGTTAGCAATTCAATTAAAAATGCAAAATTAATAAAAGACCTGATAATTAGAGGGGGAGGGGTCATTATCTTTTGCTGTCCAGACCATCAGTCCCGGATGCTTTGTTGCTTCCCAGGTACTGGGTTAAAGAAAGACAGGAAAAGATGATAGGGGAAGGAGAGCAGCCCAGTCATTGTGGTCCATGTGGAGCTAACAATATAGGAAAGGCCTGAAGTCATGCAAAAGGAGTTGAAGTGCATTTAGGAGTAGGACTTCAAAGCTGGTAATCTCTGGACTATTTGCCCAGCCCCGTGCTATAATAGAGAAGGATAGGAATAACAGGGAGCAGAACACATGACTAAAGGGATGGTGTCAGGAAGAAATTTCCGTTTGGGACTTTGGCAGCAGTTGAGGAAAATAGGGGACCTATACACACGGACGGGTTACATCTGAACCAGAGGGAGGCAAACGTACTGGTAAAATGGATAAATAGGGAAGTGACGAGTCAGTTAAACTTGGAAGGAATGGGGGGGCAGGGAAAATAAAATTAATCAGAAAGCAAGTAGAGACGGTAGAAATAACTGAGGTTGGTATACAAATAAGGAGTTTAGCAAAAGGAACAGAATGGAGAAAGAATAGAGTAGAGGAGGAAAATCAAATCGATCAATTATAAGCCAGGGAAAGACTGAGATAAAGGAACTAGGTGTTAGCTTGGACAAAAAGAAGAGGAAGGAGTAGTGTTATTACATGTTATTGCAATACTCAGTGTGTGGGAAATAAACTGCAGGAATTAGAAGCAATTATGTCTCAAGAACATGTAGATGTAAAGGCACTAGCAGACTTGGCTTCAAACCGGATAGGAGTGGAAAACTAACGTATCAAGTCAGAATATTTTTAGGAGGGATAGAATAGACAACAAAGGAGGGGAAGAATGGCAATATTAACGAAGGAGGGAATACATGCTGTAGAGCAGACTGATGTACACAGAGGTTCAGACAAAGTTCTTATGGTTAGAGATCAAAGATTTTTTAAAAAGTGATTGTTACATTAGTGAGGTAGTACTACATATACCTCCTAATTGTGGAAGGAAATGGAGAAGGAAATCTGTAGACAGATCAGGGTGATGAGGAAAAACAAAATTATTGTTCTAGGAGATTTTAATTATCCACTTGTTGATTGGAGCAGGGAGAGAGTAAATAGAGAAAAGGGAATGGAATTTCTAAAACCTGTGCAGGACTCCTTTCTCAGGCAGTATGTTCGTATGCCTACAAGGGGAGAGGTGTTACTAGATCTAGTTATGAGTAACAAAATTGATCATGTAGATAAGTTAAATGTGGATGAGCACCTTGGCAGCAATGACTATAATAAGGTCCAAATAAAAAGTGTTTATAAAACAGAAGGATATTGGAGAGGAGGTAAATCCTGAATTGGCTAAAAGCAAGATGAGAGATATAAATAAAAGGAAAGTATTAGATAAATTAGTTAAGCTAAAGGAGGACAAAGTGTCAGGATCTGACTGGGTACATACAAGGATCTTCAGGGAAATGGGGGAAGAAATAATAGGCTGGGAAAAAAATATATTTCAGGGTTCTATTGAGAGTGATTTAATGAGAAAATTCAATTATAGCTGTTTACATGGACAGTTTCAGTGTTAAATGTTGACATAAAAGCATTGCCAAAAATTGTGGCAACACAGACTACTTGCACACACAAAATTTTTGATATATAGAGTTCAACCCATCACAGATCCTTAAATATCTGGAAGTTCAGAAAATGAGAACCCTCTCCATTAGTATAATATAATTAGTCCCATATATGAATAAATAAGCAGCTGCAAAATCTTTCTCCCACATTAATAGTGTAAACACCAATGTATAACATATAGTGGAAGAAGGCGCATGTGTAATTGAATCTACAAACCAGACATTAATTATTAGATTCTGACTTGAAGATCTAAGGTAAAATTCAAGCCTCAACTGAAATTCCTAGCGATAGATACATTAAGGAGCTACACTAAAGGCATTCATTTAGACATCCTTTAAAGAAGTTTTCACCTCCCCACCTTTTTAATCGCTTCAGTTAGGTCAATTTTAAGAAGAAAAATGAGGGGATTAAATTGTGTCAAGGAAAATGTGGAGTTTTTTGCGTGTGCATACGTGACATGCGATGGATCTTGTCAATATTTTGTTGTTCTCCTTCCTGCAGGCACTAATGACAGATGAAACTGTTGGAAATGTGCCTATTCTCATCCTTGGTAACAAAATTGACCGACCCGAGGCAATCAGTGAAGAGAAGTTCAGAGAGCTGTTCGGGCTGTACGGGCAAACGACAGGAAAGGTAAGACTCATTCTTACAACTGGTTCAGCCTGAACATTTAGAGTGACACTGTTTTGATTTTCTTAACAAAATCCACTCGAGCAGTGATAAATATTATGGAAGCAGTTCCCTTCCTGTTTATGCTACAGGGCAGATTTGGTAACAACAGAAATAACTGCCTACTTTCACTTCTGTAACATGGCCTGTCTGCACCCCTGCCTCAGCTCATCTGCTGCTGAAACCCTCATTCATGCCGTTGTTACCTCTGGACTCGACTAGTCCAATGCTCTCCTGGCCGGCCTCCCATCTTGCACCCTCCGTAAACTTGAGGTCATCCAAAATTCTGCTGCCCATATCCCAACTTGCACCAAATCCTGTTCACCCATCACCCCTGTGACCGCTGACCTGCATTGGCTCCTGGTACAGCAACGCCTCAATTTTAAAATTCCCATCCTTGTTTTCAAATCCCTCCGTGGCCTTGCCCCTCCCTATCTCTGTAACCTCCTCCAGCCCTACAACCCTCAGAGCCCTACATTCCTCCAGTTCTGACCTCTTGCGCATCCCCTATTTGATTTGCCCCACGATTGGCGACCATACCTTCAACTGTCTAGGCCCTAAGCTCCCTAGACCTCTCCACCTCTCTCTCTTCGCTTAAGACGGTCCTTAAAACCTACCTCTGTGACCATGCTTTTGATCACCTGTCCAAATATCTGCCTGTGTGGCTCCGTATCAAATTTTGTCTGATAACGCTCCTATGAAGCACAGTGGGATGTTTTACTACATTAAAGGTGCTATATAAACGCAAGTTGTTATGCAAGACATTTTATGCTTGGGTCTGTATCAATTGGAGGGTGGGGGGAAGCAAAGCAACGTTTTATTTTGAGGTCATTTTTGTGTATGGGTGTATTTGTACCATAGCATCCATGATTTATCCTCGTTGCACTTAAATCTACATTAATGAAAGTCTTTGAATGATATCTGAATCAATTAAACTTATTTTCTTTTTCACTACCCACCTGCCCAAAACAGGGCAATATTTCCATGAAGGAGCTTAATGCACGACCACTAGAAGTCTTCATGTGTAGTGTCCTAAAGAGACAAGGTTATGGAGAAGGTTTCCGCTGGCTAGCTCAGTACATAGACTGAAGCTGACTTTGGGAAGGAGATCTATCAAAGGCTGAAGACTCATCGACCAACATACAACAACTTGAACCTAATAGACATTTTCTGGGTATATGTTTGGTTATAAAAGTTTGATGTTTTTCTAGAAGAATAACCATAGCATTGGCTGTGCTAAAAAGGAAAAAAAATCATCTGTATGTATGAGGCCTCAAAAAAAAAAGTTAAACAATTTGTATGTTTGAAGTTACAACCTGGTAACACTCTAATTTCAGTGGATAAGATACTTGTTTCCTTATTTTGATTTATAACATTAACCAAACCATCAATCTGTACAGTTTTGGACAGAGAGTGTACTTAGACAAAAATAGCATCTGAATGCACTTTTTAACAGGAAAGCAACGTACATGTGAACGGTATTTAATGATCATGTAAAAATTTTTATGTACTATTTTTGAAATTGTTCGGTTCAATAAATTTAGACATGTAACCACCTATCCTTTTAGTATCTGAAGAAGACAAATATTTTTAGAAAAATCTCAATTTATTGATACTGCATGATGCCTTAACATTTTCAGGAGTATCCCTGAGCACCCTGTATTAAATTAGACTGTAACCAATTTGTTCCTTGCTTGAGAAATAGAAGGAACAAATGCTCATTCCTTATCTATTTCTGTGTTGTTCTTCTAATGAGTACTTTGCAGAATGTAAACACAGCTAATTTTTATTTAAAGCTTTAAATTATATCCTCTTCATAGAATAATATGGAATACACCAATAAATTATACATGCATGAAATAATCCCACTAGCATTTTCCTTAAGATACATGTCAGGATTTGTTTAAATATGGAATTGATTTTTACTTTTGGTTATTTCCTATGTTCTGAGTTCTTTCTGTGGTATAAGATTGTCACTTAAAAAGTCTGTAGTGTTCTCTACTGCTGTTCTTAAATTCTCTTTTTTTCAATTTGCCAAGACAGACCAAACTAGAAATGTAAGATATGATCAACGCTACTTGCCTAAATAGCAGTTTGGAGATTATCTTATAAAGGCATCATTGTCCTATTGTTTTACAGTAGAAGTTAGTCAGCATGACAACACCAACCAGCCCTCAGACAGCTAATACAGTGCTTGATAGTAACAGGAACCAAAAAAATGAATAATTCTTGTCTCTGCCTAGTGTAATTAAACCTTGTTTGAAATGCACTTTCTAATGCCTCTTCACGGTTGAATAGCCTGCCAACACTGACCGAAACACACTTGAAGGATGGCCACGAGGTGCGATTACTGACTCGCCACCTGGAGGAGAGGAATGGGAGGGCTCGTGAACTGTTAAAAGTAAAATGCATTCTAGAGTGGCAACGTATGCAGATGGATTCATGTGCTGCATTCCCAAATGTTGGAGCTTACAATTTCTCCATAAGGAGTTCAGTTTTAGTGGGAAGGTGAAAAGTAGAGGTAAGGCAGAGTTCACTGAGGAATCATTCCAAGTTGCATTAGTGGCAACCTCAACAATATTAAAGAAGCAAATCTCCTGCTGAGTGGCAGTGATGCATGGCATTACAAGGCTGAAGAAATTGAGAGAAACACTTAGCATTCACAATTTATAGTCTAGTTTGTAGAAAAGCAAAAGAAACAACTTTTTTTGCTTAATTATATGTAAATCTATTAATACTTTTTTATATTCCCTACAGGCAGTAGCTACAGACACAACCTAATAATGGGACTGCAGAGCCTCAATTTATAATGTGTGAGCTTAGACAGTAACTGTTACAAAACTATTCTGTTGTGGAAGCCTTAACACCCAAACTTGATTCTGTTCTCGCCTAACATCTGCATACACGCTCTTTCCAGCAGTGGTTATTGGATGATAACCAGGAATGGGGAGCTGGTCTGATTTTATTCACCTCTCTAACCCAGGGATGCTGAGGCTATTTGCAGTTCTCCTATTGCCACTCCAGCTGACATCAGCTAAATCAGTGTAATATAGATATTGAACCTGCGACCTTGGTCTTTATAACCCAGTTCCACATTGAGTAATCATGCAAACTCTTTTAGGATTTTTCAGTTCCAAACAGGTTAATGTAAGAAGAAGCTTCCAACCATCTCCACCAGGAGGAGTTTTATCTGGCAATCTCTTAGTTTTATGTACATAATATTTACATTTTGTAGGTGAACTGAAGGATGTTTTGACTTATGGAAATATGTTCCATTAATAGTCAGTTTCTAGGAAAATTGCCAGAGCTTGATGTGGATTTCAGACAGGATTAAATTACAACCAAATAATCCTATAACTAAATGCAAATTAGATGACTTAGAGTGGGCAGATCAAAGGAAAATTAAATTCAATATAGCAAAAGTTTGAGGTGGTTGGGAGGAATAAAGATGCCACTTACTCCTTGGAAGTTAAGAAACTAAATGGGGTAGAGGAGAAGATATGGGAATACAGATATATAAATCACTAAAAGTAGCAATGCAAGTTCATAAGGCCATAAATAGTGCAAACAAGGTACTGGGGTTCATTTCTAGAGGAATAGAATACAAAAGCAGGGAGGTAATGTTAAATTTTTAGAGAATCTTAGATCACACTTGGTGTACTGTGCAGTTCTGGTCTCCATGCTACAAAAAGGATATTGAAGAACTGGAGAAAGTGTATAAAAGATTTACAAGAATTGTGAGGATGCAATTATAAGGAAAGATTGGAAAAGGGAAGACTAAGTGGAGACCCAATAGAGGTCTTTAAAATTACGAAGGGATTCAATGGGGTGGATGTGGAGAAACATACCACGTCTGGGTGCATCCAGAGCATAGAGGCATAAACATAAGAGCCACTAACATCATTATTTAGGAGAATGTCTTTAATTCTATGATATAAATACATTTCTGCGGTATAAATCGCCAAGGTCTTTTATTTTTTTGATGAAGTTCGAATCTGTTACTGGTTCATTGACATAGGTACATTGCACCTGCTAAATGCTGCAATTATAATGCACATTTACAAAGCAGTGTGTCGAGCTGTACTTACCCAAGATTTGCAGTTTCTCTAATGCTCAACTCGAGTACTGAGTTTTTCAGGCTTTAAAGCAATTGAACAGCTTGTTGGATGCTTCACTGCTGCAAAAATGAAGATTATTGCAGCTGTGCTCTGGCCAGCTTCTACAGAGTGTGGCTAAAGAACTCCTACTAAGGGGTCGATTTTATCTGAGTGGGATCGGTGCATGGGGGAAGCGAGTCGGATGGGAAACCCTCAGGCCCCCTGCAGATTTTAACTCCCAAGCCTCATCTGTATGTTTGCTTTCAGTCTCCTGCCCAAACCTGACGGGAATCACTAGGTCCCTGTCACAAAGGTAAGTGGTCGAAGGGGTGGTGGGGGTGGGTGGGGGCAGCTCGAGACGGGAGGCACAAGGTTTCGTTGTGAGGCCCGGAGGAACACTCCTGCTCTTGGCCCATAAGGAAATAAAAAATGAAAAGAAACTTGCCTTCTGGCCCTAGCTTATATTCCCGACAGGTATGGCCTGGCAGGAAAGCCATGAGGGCCAGGGTTAAGTTTACAGTTATGCAATTATGACACCTGATCATGAGCCCGCTTTCCCCAGTCTCCATTTCTCCCACCGTGCCCCATTCCCCAGTCTCTATCCCTCCCCCCCGCAGCCCCCATTCTCCTTTCTCCCCTAGCCCCTATTCCCCAGTATCTATCTCTCTGAACCCCCATTCACTAGTCTCCCTCTCTCCCCAAGCCCCCATTCCCCAGGCTCCATCTCTCCCCGAGCCCTCAGTCTCCATTCCCCTGCACCCCCATTTCCCAGTCTCCCTCTCTCCCTGAACTCCCATTCCCATTCCCAGTCTCCATCTCTCCCGAGCCCCCATTCCCCAGTCAGCCTCCATCCCCAAACCTCCATTCCTCAGTCTCCCTCTCTCCCCGAGTCCCCAGTCTCCATCTCTCCCGAGCCCCCATTCCCATCTCTTTCCCTCCCCGAGCCCCCATTTCCCAGTCACCATCTCTCCCGAGCCCCCATTCCCAATCTCGATCTCTCTCCGAGCCCCCATCCCCCAGTTTCTTTTCCCCCAACTCTCGAGCCTCCCCCTAGTTCAAAGCACCCCCCCTGATTTTAGAGCCCCCCACCCCCGCCCCGCCCGGTTGCTCACAGTTCTCCAGGTGCCGGTTCTGAGCAGCAGCCGGTGATGAGCTCCATGGAAAAGGCTGGGAAATGATTCTGTTTAAAATTAATGAGGTTTAACCTCAATCTGACTCCTGACACCAGGCCAACAGTTAGTAATTATTGAACCTCACATGAGTGCCTTGTTCACGTGGGTGCACTACAACGGGAAATTTAAATCGCTGATCTCCCGGGCTGCTGGAGGCAGCGTCGGGATAGGGAGCTCCAATTCCGGGAAACTCCCACTCATGCCAGGAAGGTTGGGAACCCTACTTCCGGCGGGTGTCCTGCTCACCTGCTAAAAAGAACATGTTAATATCTGAACATGCTAATGGACCTGCGGGAAGGCAGTGGGGTCGGAGGGGATAAGTAGCACAGGGTATTTTAACAGCCCATCCACCCCGTTTCTGCCTGGTGGTGGGGGGATTAAAATTCCCCCCTAAATGTTAGCAGCAAAAAGCTGGGCTGAGCCTGACATGTTAATTTCAATGCAGACCATAATAATACTTTAGTACCATAATGAACAGTAAAGAGGAAGATATTGAAATATATGTCATGTATACTAAACAAAATGGGCTAGAATTTGATATCAAAATAACGGCACGGCTAATGTGCTCTCTGTTACTTATGGGTAAATGGTACAGCAACTTCAAGCGAGGAGCAGATGTGAGGTTAAATGTGAATATCCAAAAGTTGCTGTCCGAGATGCACCACTCTGCCGTTAGCTTCGTGAAAATGACATCTCTCCCTTAGCCTCCCCATTTTTTTCAGGAACTTGCTGTATTTGCCCATTAATTGCCCATTAAACTCGCCACAGAAAGTTAAGGCATTGCAAGCTTTTTAATGATGTGATGACAGTCTTTCTGGCACCGAACAATAACTATTACAAGTTTGGAGTCTCATTCCTTAAGGTTTATAATTTTTTGGGGCGATTTTAAAAATGTCAAATTTTACATTTAAATTTTTTTTCTCACTTTTCCTTTCTGTCTCTTTTCTTTCTCTCTCTTAATCCAATCTTTTTTCCCCTCTCTTTATTTCTCTTTCTGTACCTGACATGACATTGAATTCATCCTCTTTAATTCACCCTCCTTCTCATTCCTTCTTGTGTTTATTCCCAATTCTTAAATCTCATTGTTTGTTACCCTGTTCACTCAGGTCCTAGATGCCCTGTTTCCCTCGCTGCGACATTATCAGCTCGCGCTAACAGCAACTTTGTGGGCAAAGATTTTTTGAGCTGAATGGTGCAGCGGCAAATCTAACTAACGGCAGAAGCTATGAGGTACCCTGCTACAGCAAATTCTGGCCCAGTATGTTATATAATGAATATACCACAATCTAGTATAATGTACCAAACCAGATGTTATATAACTACACTTAATATAAATATCACACTATTATGAATATACATATATATAATATACGCATATCTCCTGAGTCGTTGCACACTGAGGGATGTTAGGCCATGTAATTCACAATGTATTATCAGGGACAGCATTTAGGTTGACTGAATAGTCGAACTATTTATATTACATGGCATTCTAGGATTTTACTGGTGTTGTAGAAATTGAATTCTATACAGCTTCCTGTCAACACTGTAAATCCGTGCCTTATTTATTAATACAAGGCATACGTTCCTTTATTTACATAGTCAATTCTTACCTTTTACCTTTCTTAAAGCACAGTTAGGCAAGATATACCAGGTTCGATATAGGCACCTGGAATTTTGCAGTACGGGAGGAGGGGACATGGTTGTGGGATCTATCAGCACTGGAAGAACCTGGACTTTGGTAGCATTGGTTCTGGAGTTTAGCAAAAATAGACTGGGGGGGTGTCTAGCAGTTACTTCAGTGCGGGTTCTGAGTTTTGCAGCACAGGGAATGAACCTGGGATTAGCAGATGGGAGACTGCTGGCGTTTGGCAGCACTGAGGGAGTGGTGCTGGGGTTTCAGGATCTGTCAAGGAAGAGGAGCCAGGCTGCGACAGCATTGGAGAAGATTCCACATTATGGCAGCATTGAGGTGGAGTGTTCTCTGGTCTAGAAGTACTGTTATGGGAATCCCTGGCTGCGGCTGCACTGGGGAGCATCCTGGGGTCCGGCAGAACTGAGCAGTGGTGGGATCACAGAGTCTGATGGTAGTGAGGTCAGGTCACAGAGTCATAGAATCATAGAAAGATTGCAGCACAGAAGGAGGCCATTTGGCCCATCGAGTCCAAGCCAGCTCTATGCAAGAGCAATCCAGCTAGTCCCACTCCCCCGCCCTTTCCCCGTGGCCTTGCAATTTTTTTCCTTTCAAGTACTTATCTAGTTCCCTTTTGAAGGCCATGATTGAATCTGCCTCCACCACCCCCTCGGGCAGCGCATTCCAGATTCTAACCACTCGCTGTGTAAAAAATTATTGCAAAAGTTTTTCCTCATATCACCTTTGGTTCTTTTGCCAGTCGCCTTAAATCCCTCTGGTTCTTGACCCTTCTGTCAATGGGAACAGTTTCTCTCTATCTACTCTGTCTGGACCCTTCATGATTTTGAATACCTCTATCAAATCTCCTCGCAACCTTCTCTGTTGCAAGGAGAACAACCCCAGCTTCTCCAGTTTATCCACGTAACTAAAGTCCCTCATCCCTGGAATCATTCTAGTAAATCTCTTCTGCACCCTCTCTAAGGCCTTCACATATTTCCTAAAGTGCAGAGCCCAGAACTGGACACAATGCTCAAGTTGTGGTTGAACCAGTGTTTATAAAGGTTCAACATGACTTCCTTACTTTTGTATTCTATGCCTCTATTTATAAAGCCCAGGATCCCTTATGCTTTTTTAACTGCTTTCTCAACCTGCCCTGCCACCTTCAACAATTTGTGCACATATACCCCCAGATCGCTCTGTTCCAATACCCCTTTTAGAATTGTTCCCTTTACTTTATATTGCCTCTCCTCGTTCTTCCTACCGAAATGTAGCACTTCGCATTTTTCTGTGTTAAATTTCATCCGTCGTGTGTCCGCCTATGCCACCAGCCTGTCTATATCCTCTTGAAGCCTATCACTATCCTCCTCATTGTTCACTACACTTCCAAGTTTTGTGTCTTCTGCAAATTTTGAAATTGTGCCCTGTATACCCAAATCCAAGTCATTAATATAAATCAAGAAAAGCAGTGGTCCCAGCACTTACCCCTAGGAAACACCACTAAATACCTCCCTCCAGTCCGAAAAACAATCATTCACCACTGCCCTCTGTTTTCTGTCACTTAGCCAATTCTGTTTCCATGTTGCTACTGCCCCCTTTATTCCATGGCCTGCAATCTGGATGATAAGCCTAACATGCGGCACTTTATCAAACACCTTTTGAAAGTCCATATACACCATATCAACTGCATTGCCTTCATCTACCCTCTTTGCTACCTCATCAAAAAACTCAATCAGGTTAGTTAATCACAAATTGCCTTTAACAAATCCGTACTGGTTTTCCCTAATCAATCCACACTCGTCCAGTGACTGTTATTCTGTCCCGGATTATCGTTTCTAAAAGTTTCCCCACCACCAAGGTTAAACTGACTGGCCTATAGTGGCTGGGTTTATCCTTACACCCTTTTTTGAACAAGGGTGTAACATTTGCAATTATCCAGTCCTCTGGCACCACGCCTGTATCTAAGGATGTTTGGAAGATTATGGCCAGTACCTCCACAATTTCCACCCTTACTTCCCTCAGCAACCTAGGATGCATCCCATCCGGACCGGTTGCCTTATCTACTTTAAGTACAGCTAGCCTTTCTAGTACCTCTTTAGCCCATCCAGTATCTCAACTATATCTTCCTTTACTGAGACTCTGGCGGCATCTTCTTCCTTGATAAAGACAGATGCAAAGTACTCATTTAGTACCTGGGCCATGCCCTCTGCCTCCATGAGTAGATCTCCTTTAGGGACCCTAATTGGCCCCACCCCTCCTCTTACTACCCGTTTACTATTTATATGCCTGTAAAAGACTTTTGGATTCCCTTTTATGTTGGCCGCCAGTCTATTCTCATACTCTCTCTTTGCCCCTCTTATTTCCTTTTTCACTTCCCCTCTGAACTTTCTATATTCTGCCTGGTTCTCACTTGTGTTATCAACCTGACATCTGTCATACGCCCCTTTTTTCCACTTCATTTCTTTTGTCATCCAGGGAGCTCTGGCTTTAGTTGCCCTACCTTTCTCCCTCGTGGGAATGTTCCTAGCCTGTACCCGAACCATCTCCTCTTTAAAGACCGCCCACTGTTCCATTACAGTTTTGCCTGCCAATCTTGATACCAATTTACCCAGGCCAGATCTGTTCTCATCGCACTGAAACTGGCCTTCCTCCAGAGTCTAGCAGCACAGGGGCTGGGTTCCAGGGTCCAGCAGCACTGGGTGGGGGCACTGGAGTCTGAAGGTACTGCCAAGGTGCTGCATCTTGCAGCATAGAGGTGCAGTTGCTACATCTGGCAATAATAAGGGGAGGTATCTGGCAGCACTACAGTGGGGGAGGCAGGACCCCAGTTTTGGCAGCATTGAGGCAGGGACACTCAGAGCCGCTGTGCAGAAGCTAAGCTTTAAACTGGCAACAATGGGTCAGGATCCAGTGCTGGAAGAAGAAAGAAGAAGGAACTTTTATTAATATAGCACCTTTCACATCCTTTAGATTCCCCAAAGCACTTCACAGCTAATGAAGTACTTTTGAAGTGCAGTCACTGTTGTAATGCAGGGAAACATGGCAACCAACTTGGACACAGCAAGGTCCCACAAACAGCAATGAGATAGATGACCAGATAATCTGTTATTGGTAGTGTTGGTTGAGGGATACTTGTTAGACAAAACATCAGAAGAACACCCCTATACTTCTTTGAATTATGCCATGAGATCTTTTGCATCCATCCAAGAGGGCAGACTGGGCCTCAGTTTAACGTCTCATCCAAAAGACAGCACTTCCAGTGTGATGCTCCCTCAGTACTGCGCTGAAGTGCCAGCCTAGATTATATGGTCAAGTTTCCGCAGTGGGGCTTGAATCCATGACCTTCTGACTCAGGCAATGGTGCTACAACTGACACAGAAAAGGCAGAAACATAGAGAATTTACTGGGGTTCTGTGTGGGCCTGAACAAACTTGAGCCACTGGGCCTTGATAAAGGTTAGTCCTGATGGGGCAAAACTTAATCAATTATTGATGGTAGAGTTGCAATTTTATGTGCAAGGTATAGTAATTTTTGCAAATTTTTACACTTTGTTACATTATGAATTATATTTTTTAGCTGAGGCGGGCTGAAGGAAAATAATGGCATGAAAAATTTTTCAAAAAGTATTTTCAGCAATTTTACTGATTCAGTTTCTGTTTTTTATTGATAGATTTTGGTCAGCTTTGTAGTTGTATAATTATGATCGGTTGTGGCCAAAAGGATTTTAAAAACATTTTTGAGTGAATTAATTGGTTCAGGCTCTATTTTGCTTTATTGGTAGATTTTGGTTACATTTCTTAGTTACTGAGTTGTGATTTGTTCATAGAATCATACAGCACATCGTGTCCTTTGAAAGAGCTATCCAATTAATCCCACTCCCCTGCTCTTTCCCCAGAGCCCTACAAATTTCTCAATTTCAAGTATTTATCCAATTCCCTTTTGAAAGTTACTATCGAATCTGCTTCCACCATCCTTTCAGCCATTGCATTCCAGATCATAACAAAAACCTGGGTAAAAAATTTCTCCTCAAGTCCCCCCTGGATTTTTTGCCAATTATCTTAAATCTGTGTCCTCTGGTTACTGACCCTCCTGCCAGTGGAAACAGTTTCTCCCCATCTACTCCACCAACACCCCTCATCATTTTGAAAACCTCAAATCCCTCCTTAACCTTGTCTGCTCGAACGAGAACAATCTCAGTGAGATCAATTTGTTGAAGATGAAAATTAAATGAATCTAAAAGTCTGTTACCAAAGTGGAAGCGAGTTGAAAAGTGTGATAGCCAAGTGTGACTGAATGTGATGCCAATGTCTGACACAGTAAGTGTGATGTTACAAACAGGTAATGCGCATGATCATCCCATTATTAGATTATAGATACTTTGCACCGAGAGGTACATTTTCTGAATACACGCTCCTGGTACAGAGTATCACCTGCCAGGAGCACATATCACGGGAAGAGTCCCTACAATTTTCCATCCAAATGGGTATGTGGGGCTTTGTTCCAGGAGTGCATATTCACTGAGATGAGCTACCGACCATATATCCACTCCATCACCAAGACCGCCTACTTCCACCTCCATAACACAGCCCATCTCTGCCCCTGCCTCAGCTCATCTGTTGCTGAAACCCTCATCCATGCCTCTGTTACCTCCAGACTGAACTATTCCAATGCTTTCCTGGCCAGCCTCCCATCTTCCACCCTCCATAAACTTGAGCTCATCCAAAACTCTGCTGCCCGTATCCTAACTCCCACCTAGTGCCCATGACCCATCGCCCCTGTGCACGCTGACCTACATTGGTTCTCAGTTCGGGAACCCCATAATTTTAAAATTCTCATCTTTGGGTGGAAATTGCGGAAGTACAATCCTCCTTAGACACAGGGGTGGTGCCGGAGGACTGAAGAATTGCAAATGTTTCAACCTTGTTCAAAAAAGATGTAAAGATGACAGGCCAGTCAGTTTAACCTCGGTGGTGAGGAAACTTTTAGAAACATTAATTTGGGACAAAATTAACAGTCACTTGGACAAGTGTGGATTAATAAGGGAAAGCCAGCACGGATTTGTTAAAGGCAAATCGTGTTTGACTAACTTGATTGAGTTTTTTGATGAGGTAACAGAGAGGGTTGAAGAGGGCAATGCGGTTGATGTTGTGTATATGGACTTTCAAAACACGTTTGATAAAGTGCCACATAATAGGCTTGTCAGCAAAATTGAAACCCATGGAATAAAAGGGTCAGTGGCAGCATGGATACGAAATTGGCTATGTAATAGGAAACAGAGGGTAGTGGTGAACGGCTGTTTTTCAGACTGGTGGTGTTCCTCAGGGGTCAGTACTGGGAACACTGCTCTTCTTGATTTATATTAATAACTTGGACTTGGGTGTACAGGGCACTATTTCAAAATTTGCAGATGACACAAAATTTGGAAGTGTAGTAAACAGTGAGGAGGATAGTGATAGACATAAAGAGGACATAGACAGGCTCGTGGAATGGGCGGACACGTGGCAGATGGAATTTAATGCTGATAAGTGTGAGGTGATACATTTTGGTAGGAAGAATGAGGAGAGGCAATATAAACTAAAGGGTACAACTCTAAAGTGGGTGCAGGAACAGCAAGACCTGGGATTATATGTACACAGGTCATCAAAGGTGGCAGGACAGGTTGAGAAAGTGGTTAAGAAAGCATACGAGATCCTAAACTTTATAAATAGATGTGGAGATACCGGTGATGGACTGGGGTTGACAATTGTAAACAATTTTACAACACCAAGTTATAGTCCAGCAATTTTATTTTAAATTCACAAGCTTTCGGAGGCTACCTCCTTCCTCAGGTGAACGATGTGGAAATCGTTCCACATCGTTCACCTGAGGAAGGAGGTAGCCTCCGAAAGCTTGTGAATTTAAAATAAAATTGCTGGACTATAACTTGGTATTGTAAAATTGTTTACAATTTATAAATAGAGGCATGCAGTACAAAAGTGAGGATGTTATGTTGAAACTTTATAAAACACTGGTTCGACCACAATTGGAGTGTTGTGTCCAATTCTGGGCACTACACTTTAGGAAGGCCTTAGAGAGGGTGCAGAAAAGATTTACTAGAATAGTTTCAGGGATGGGGGAACTCAGTTACGAGAATGGAGTGGAAAAGCTGGGATTGTTCTCCTTGGAACAGAGAAGGTTGAGAGGAGATCATGAAGGGTCTAGACAAAGTAAATAAAGAAAAACTGTTCCCAATGGTGGAAGGGTCGCGAACCAGAGGACACAGGTTTAAGGTGATTGGCAAAAGAACCGAAGACGACATGAGGAAAAACTTTTTTATACAGCGAGCGGTTAGGATCTGGAATGCACTGCCTGAAAGGATGGTGGAAGCAGTGTCAATTGTGGTTTTCAAGAAGAAATTAGATAGGTACCTGAAGGAGAAAAATTTGCAGGGCTACAGGGAAAGAGTGGGGGACTGGAACTAGCTGGAATACTTTTGCAGAGAGCTGGCCCAGGCTTGATGGGCTGAATGGCCTCCTTCTGTGCTGTAACCATTCTATGATTCTATGTTTCCAAATCCCTCCATGGCCTCACCCTTCCCTATCTCTGTAACCTCCTCCAGCCCTACAACCCTCCAAAATCTCTGAGCTCCTCCAATTCTTGCCTCTTGCGCATACCTGATTTTAATTGCCTTCAGCTGCCTAGGCTCTCAGCTCTGGAATTCCATCCATAAACCTCTCCATCTCGTTACCTCTTTCTCCTCCTTTAAGACGCTCCTTAAAACCTACCTCTTTGATAAGCTTTTAATCACCTGTCCTAATATCTCCTTATGTGGCTCAGTGTCAAATTTTTTTTGATAATTGCTCCTGTGAAGCACTTTGGGACCTTTTACTACATTAAAGGAGCTACATAAATCCAAGTTGTTGTTGTTACTAATCAGACATTTGCAGCAATCACTACTTCTTTCCTAATCAGTACTTCCTGATTTACTTCATGTCTTTTACTGTTTTGAATCTTGGTGGTGTCTTGCACCATGGACTTGGCTCCTTCTCTTAGGTTTCTCCATTAAAGAAAAGCAAGAGTCTTACACACAGTTGACTTTTACTGTTATTGTTGTCTTGTTGGTAGCGTTGACACTTTTTAAGAGGCAGAAAAACATGAGTCATTACAGAAAATATAAAATGCACCAGGTGGCGCTCTCCCTCCTTCAGAGTGGCTGCAAACTTAGATCCAAAGTAAGTTGTGGGTGGGTTGTAAACAGCCATGTCAATCATGATATTATGGGTCAGTCTCTGCTAAATTCTCCAGTAAATTGACTGAAGAAGCAAATACCATGTTGGATGATAATCGATTTACAGCACATTCTGTTTATGTTTTTTGTGGCTTGTCAAAAGCAGCAAAGGAGAAAAGAACATAAAATGACATCAACCACAAGTCAGCCAAGGGTTTTAAAGGAGCAAGCAGTAATTTGGAATGCACTTTAACTATTGATTTCAGACTGAATTAAACCTTTGTTTGTAAATGCTATCAACAAGGGTCAGAATTCTTTTTTTGAAACAGTAAAAAACCACAATGCATGATGCAATTCTGATTTCCTTATTAAAGGGAAATGGCATCCATCTGAATTGCTTAAAGAGATACTGGTTTTGGAAGAGGTGATTGCATGCCATGATGATAGGGCAAGTAAGTTGTGCAATGTTGTGCTCGTGTTGCTAATGTTGTTTTTGTGCCGCTGATTTTACAGAGCTCCACTGGGTCTGTCCAACAACTTGACATGGATGACAATGTGCCGAGTACAGGGCCGATGATCATTTAAAATGCACTTTGTTCCCTTAAAGTTATTTTCTTTACTTTCTCCATTCTTAGATGTCTCTGTGTTGACCTTGTTTTCTCCACTCTCACCTCTGAGTCAGAAGGTTGTGGGTTCAATTCTCACTCCAGATACTTGAGCATGTAATTTAAGCTGAAGCTTCAGTGCAATACTGCAAAACTGCTGCACTGTCTTTCGAATGAGATGTTAAACTTTAGTGCAGTATTGAGGGAGTGCTGCACTGTCAGACGTGCCATCTTTCGGATGAGACAATAGACCGAGGGTCCCTCTTTCCTCTCAGATAGATGTAAAAGATCACATGGCACTATTCAAAAAGAAGCAGAGGAGTTCTCCCCGGTGTCCTGGCCAATATTTATCCCACACCAACCTCACTAAAAACAGATCTTCGGGTCATTATCTCATTGCTGTTTATGGGACCTTGCTGATCGCAAATTTGCTGTTGCTTTTCCTACATTACAGCAGTGATTACAGTTCAAAAGTAGTTAATTGGCTGTAAAGCGCTTTGGGACATCCTGTGGTCGTGAAAGGTGTTACATAAATGGAAGTTCTTTGTTTCTTTTTAAACTGAGGTCCTGACTGCCAACTCCGGTAGAAGTAAAAGATTCCATGGCACTTTTTGAATAAGAGCAGGAGGGTCCGCCCAGTATCCTGGCCAACATTTATCCCTCAACCAACATCACTAAAACAGGTTATCTGGTAATTATCTCATTGCTGTTTGTGAGACCTTGATGTATGCAAATTGGCTGCCACATCCGCATCAGCAAAGTGATGGAAGGTGTCGTCGACAGTGCTATCAAGCAGCACTTACCAATAACCTGCTCAACGATGCTCAGTTTGGTTTCCGCCAGGACCACTCGGCTCCAGACCTCATTACAGCCTTGGTCCAAACATGGACAAAAGAGCTGAATCCCTGAGGTGAGGTGAGAGTGACTGCCCTTGACATCAAGGCAGCATTTGACCGAGTGTGGCACCAAGGAGCCCTAGTAAAATTGAAGTCAATGGGAATCAGGGGGAAAACTCTCCAGTGGCTGGAGTCATACCTAGCACAAAGGAAGATGGTAGTGGTTGTTGAAGGTCAATCATCTCAGCCCCAGGACATTGCTGCAGGAGTTCCTCAGGGCAGTGTCCTCGGCCCAACCATTCTTCAGCTGCTTCATCAATGACCTTCCCTCCATCATAAGGTCAGAAATGGGGATGTTCGCTGATGATTGCATGGTTTTCAGTTCCATTCGCAACCCCTCAGATAATGAAGCAGTGCGTGCCCGCATGCAGGCTTGGGCTGATAAGTGGCAAGTAACATTCGCGCCAGACAAGTGCCTGGCAATGACCATCTCCAACAAGAGAGAGTCTAACCACCTCCCTTTGACATTCAACGGCATTACCATCACCAAATCCCCCACCATCAACATCCTGGGGGTCACCATTGACCAGAAACTTAACTGGACCAGCCACATAAATACTGTGGCTACGAGAGCAGCTCAGAGGCTGGGTATTCTGCGGCGAGTGACTCACCTCCTGACTCCCCATCTACAAGGCACAAGTCAGGAGTGTGATGGAATACTCTCCAATTGCCTGGATGAGTGCAGCTCCAACAACATTCAAGAAGCTCGACACCATCCAGGACAAAGCAGCCCGCTTGATTGGCACCCCATCCACCAACCTAAACATTCACTCCCTTCACCACTGGCGCACTGTGGCTGCAGTGTGTACCATTCACAGAATGCACTGCAGCAACTCACCAAGGCTTCTTCGACAGCACCTCCCAAGCCCGCGACCTCTACCACTTAGAAGGACAAGTGCAACAGGCATGTGGGAACACCACCTGCACGTTCCCCTCCAAGTCACACACCATCCCCACTTGGAAATATATCGCCGTTCCTTCATCGTCGCTGGGTCAAAATCCTGGAACTCCCTACCTAACAGCACTGTGGGAGAATCTTCACCACACAGACGGCAGCGGTTCAAGAAGGCGGCTCACCACCACCTTCTCAAGGACAATTAGGGATGGGCAATAAATGCTGGCCTTGCCAGCGACACCCACATCCCATGAATGAATAAAAAAAAGACACAAAGTAAAGAAATGCAGAAACAATGGCCCAGAGTTTGCTGGATTACGGCATTTCGTGGCATGCCCCGTTAGTTAGATTTTTTTCCTCACCCTTCAGCTCTAAAATATTTTGCACCACACATTTCTGGAAGTTTGAGCTGATAACGGCAGCGAGTTCACCAGGGCATCTGGGATCTTGGTGACCAACAGTCTACCTCCTTAACCAATGAGATTTAGGATAGAGAAAGAAACAGAGGAATGACGGAGAAGGAAATAGGCTGAATTAGAGTCAAATTAGGTACAGAAAGAGAAATAAAGAAAGGGAAAGAAAGATTGGATTAAGAGAGAGAAAAAAGAGACAAAAAGGATAAGTAAGAAAAAAAATTTAAAATTTAAATTTTTAAAACCTTTAGGAACAATTTACTACCTGCAGGATTGCGACTCCACAGTTTCAATTGTTCCCTTACTTAGCCGGAGAGGTTGCATGGCATTGCAGGAACATAAATCTTGTCATTAAAAGAGTCCTTATGTGGTTAAGTACCAGCTCTAATTTTCTGCAGCAAGTTTAATTTGTTTTAACAGCACAAATGCAACAATTTTTTAAACTCACAGGGAGACCAATGGCGAGCTCCCGTTTTCGCGAAGCTAACAGCACAGCAACACAAATCATCCAGCGATTTGTAGCGATTCGCAACTCACCCGGTATCTCTTCCTCGCCACAAATTGTTGGTTATTTACACATTAATAACGGCGTGCGCAATAAACTCGCTGTTATTTTCCCAGCAAATTCTGGTCCATGGTCACAGTGCAAAAGTTGAGAGAACAGCACAGTTGAGAAAGCAAGTAAGAAAGCAATATAGAACATAGGAATAGGAGTAGGCCGTTCAGCCCCTCGAGACTGCTCCGCCATTCAATTAGAACATGGCTGATCTGTACCTCAACTCCATTTACCCACCATTGCTCCGTATTCTTTGAAACACTTACTAAAATCTATAAATCTCAGTCTTTAAAATTTAAAATGACCCAACAACCACAGCCTTTTGGCAGAAAGAGTTCCAGATTTCCACTACCTTTTGTGTGAAAAAAGTGCTTCCTGATTTCGCTCCTAACTGGCCTAGCACTAATTTTAAGATTACCCCTCCTTGTTCTGGATTCCCCACCAGAGGAAATAATTTCTCTGTATCTACGCTATTGAATCACTTTCTCATTTTAAACACCTCAATTAGATCACCCTTCAATCTTCTAAACTGAAGGGATTACAAACCAAGTTTATGCAACCTTTCCTCATAATTTAAACCTTTTAAGCCCTGGTATCATTATGGTGAATCTGCACTGTACCCCCTCCAAGGTCACTGGGCCAGAATTTGCTGTCAAAATAATGGTAAGGCTAATGGCGCTCGCCGTTATTTATGTATAAATGGTACAGTTGAAGGGCAGATGCGCGGTTAAGTGCGAATATCCAAAAGTTGCTGTCCGAGTTGTGCAAAAACGGTATCTCGCCCTTAGCCTCCCAGTTTTTTTTTAGGAACTTGCTGTAATTGCCCATTAAACTTGCCAAAGAAAGTTAAGTCTTGTCATTTTAATGGACGTGATAAGTGTTAATATTCCCAATCAACCTCTCTGGCACTGAAAATCAACTATTACAAGTGTGGAGTCTCATTCCTTCAGGTTTTTAATTTTTCGGGGAGATTTTAAAAATGTCAAATTTCAAATTTTAAAGTTTTTTTTCTTACTTTTCCTTTCTGTCTCTTTTCTCTCTCTCTCTGACTCCAATCTTTCTTTTCCTATCTTTGTTTCTCTTTCTGTACCTGATTTGACATTGAATTCATCCCCTTTAATTCACCCTCCTTCTCAGTCCTTCCTGTGCTTTTTTCTCAATCCTTAGATCTCATTGGTTAAGGAGATACCCCGTTGATAGCCCTCTTCACTCAGGCCCTGTTTCCCTCGCTGCGCGTTATCACCTCGCACTTTCAGCAACTTAGCGGGCAAATATTTTTTAGCTGAAGGGTGCAGGGGCAAATTTAACTGATGGCAAATGCCGTTTGATGCCCTGCTACAACAAATTCTGGCCCAATAAATCCTTCCTGAGGTTCGGTGCCCAAAACTGAACACATTACTCCAGACGGGGTCTGACCAAGGCTCTGTACAACTGAAGCCTCATTTTATTCCAACCCCTTTGAGATAAAGGTCAACATTTCTTTAGCCTTTTTGATTACTTTTTGTACCAGAGCTCTAGGTTTTAGTGATTTGTGTCTCTTTGCACCTCCATTGTTATTAATCTCTCGCCCTTAAGAAAATATTCCGATTTGCCTTTCTTGGATCCAAAGTGGGTGACCTCGCACTTCCCCACATTAAATTTTATATGCCACTCTTATGCCCACTCATTTAGTCTGTCTATGTCCCTTTGTAATTTTATGCTCTCATCTATGCAAGTTACTGTGCCTCCTAACTTAGTACCATCTGCAAACTTGGATGTACAACTCTCTATTCCTTCATCCAAGTCATTAATATATATGGTGTAAAGCTGAGACTCCAGTACAGAATCCTGGGGTACACCACTTGCTATATCCCACCAATCAGAGTATGTTCTCTTTATCCCTACTCTCCGTTTCCTACCTCCCAGTTAATTACCAACTCTAGTTACCCACAGAAATGGCACAAAGCAGTATACTTATCTGATGCAGAAGCAAAAAGAGAGCAAAGTTTTAGTGAATCAGTCAAATCATAAAGAGCAGTGAGAGCAGACCATGGAATCCAATGTGACATGAGTCAAACCAAATCTTTTTAAAAAGTACCAAACGGAAATGCTACGGAAACACACTATACTAAATGTATCTCGCCAGTTTTACTAGTGAATTCACATCTGTGACCTCCACTCTGAGTTAGAAATCTCAACATTATTCTTGTTAGGTCAGGCAGAGGCCTCTGCTGAGTGCCACTATATTAGAGAAAGTTGTAGGAAGGGTGCCTGCCTACCCTCTTTGCCTGAGGAATGGTGCATGGTAGTCATAAAGAGAGGACAAAAACATATACCTTAAAAAAAATGGCTGTACATATCAGATTATTCAATTATTCTGCAGATAAAATTATGTCAATGAAAAATATTGTCTCATAAAGTTTATTATATGAAACCAATGTCAGCATAAACATAATGCACTTAATGATAATCAACAACAACTTGCATTGATATAATGCCTTTAATGTAGTAAAATGTCCCAAGGCACGTCACAGGAGCGTAATCTGACAAAAATTGACACCGTGCCAAAGAAGGAGACATTAGAATAGGTGACCAAATGCTTGATCAAAGTGTTAAGTTTTAAGGAGCATCTTAAAGGAGGAGAGAGAGATGGAGAGACATTTAGTGAAGGAATTCCAGAGCTTAGGGCCTGGACAGCTGAAGGCAAGGCCGCCAGTGGTGGGGTGAAGAAAGTCGGGGATGCACAGAATTGGAGGAACACAGAGTTCTCGCATGGTTGCGGGGCTGGAGGAGATTACAGAGATAGAGAGGGGCGAGGCCATGGATGGAATTTAACACAAGGATGAGAATTTTAAATTCGGGGCGTTAGTGGACCAGGATCCAATGTAGGTCAGTGAGCTCAGGGGTGATGGGTGAACGGCACTTGGTGCGAGTTAGAATACAGGCAGCAGATAAGCACAATTTCATGGAGGGTGGAAGATGGGAGGCCGGACAGGAGAGCATTAAACAAACTCAGGAAGGATATACTTGCAATCTATTTGCTGGAATTCTTTTAGATAATTAATCTTCCAGTTTGAAGTGAAAGGACACACTTTCATTTTGACTGGAGAAAAAGGAGAAGCTGGGTTCAGCTCCTTTTAATCACTTCCCAGCTGATTATAGTTCCCCAGGGTACAAACCATTCATGCACTTTTCCTCCATTTTAATTCCAGTATCCTCTCAGATCACATCCCATATGAGGTTCTGTGTCATAGCCCACTCTATTTTGAAGCCCCTGTCACAGCCCAGTGTCCTGGGAGTTTTTAACACTATCAAGCACTAATCCATGATATCATAAGAAGTGGCCACCATTGCAAGATTTTTTAAATGTATATAATAAATAGATGAACAATGCTAGATATTTGTCAGAGAATTACCAGCAGTAATTCAATCTCAGGAATCAGCTAACAATGTCATGGTTTTGATGTTATCTGAACCCCTCAATTAAATTACTGCCTTGAAATCCCCTCCATCCAGTAAACTGTGACTATAATTGTCACAGTAGTCAGTAAAAAACACTTTTCCATTGTATGAAACTGCAGTGACAATTTGCCACCAACCCTGTATCTGCATATTAATATGATTATGAATTAATTTAATTATGAATTAAAAGTATTGTACTATTATACAACTAAAGAGGTAAGGGACAGTATAAGACATAAGGAAAGGGCATACAAAAAGGCAAAAAAATGGCACAGATTCTGGCGAATGGGAAAGATACAAAGATCAACAAAGGGTCACAAAACACATAGTAAGAGCTACAAAAAGAGAGTATGAAAAGAAACTTGCAAGGGATATCAAAACCAATACGAAGAACTTTTATAGTTACATTAGGAAAAAGAGGGTGGTCAGGAGCAGTGTTGGCCCCTTAAAAACTGAAAGCGGGGATATTGTCATTGACAATGGGGAAATGGCGGACATGTTGAACGATTACTTTGCGTCAGTATTTACAGTAGAAAAAGAGGATAGCATGCCGGAAATCCCAAGAAAACTAATATTGAATCGGGGACAGGGACACGATAAAATTAATATAAGTAAAGCAACAGTAATGAAGAAAATAATAGCACTAAAGAGTGAAAAATCCCCAGGACCAGATGGTTTCCATCCCAGGATTTTAAAGGAAGTAGGTGAGCACATTGCAGATGCCCTAACTATAATCTTTCAAAGTTCTCTAGATTCAGGAACTGATCCTCTAGATTGGAAAATTGCACATGTCACTCCGCTTTTTAAGAAAGGAGAGAGAGGGAAACCGGGGAATTATAGACCAGTTAGCCTAACATCTGTTGTGGGGAAAATGCTGGAGTCTATAATTAAGGATAAGGTGACTGAACACCTCGAGAATTTTCAGTTAATCAGAGAGAGCCAGCATGGATTTGTGAAAGGTAGGTCGTGCCTGACAAACTTGACTGAATTTTTTGAAGGGATGACTAAAGTAATGGACAGGGGAATGTCAATGGATGTTATTTATATGGACTTTCAAAAGGCATTTGATAAGGTCCCACATAAGAGACTGTTAGCTAAGATAGAAGCCCATGGAATCGAGGGAAAAGTACGGCCTTGGTTAGGAAGTTGGCTGAGCGAAAGGCGACAGAGAGTAGGGATAATGGATAGGTACTCACATTGGCAGTATGTGACTAGTGGAGTCCTGCAGGGATCTGTCTTGGGGCCTCAATTATTCACAATATTTATTATCGACTTAGATGAAGGCATCGAAAGTCTCATATCTAAGTTTGCCGACGACACAAAGATTGGTGGCATTGTAAGCAGTGTAGATGAAAACATAAAATTACAAAGCTATATTGATAGATTAGGTGAATGGGCAAAACTGTGGCAAATGGAATTCAATGTAGATAAATGTGAGGTCATCCACTTTGGATCAAAAAAGGATAAAACAGGGTACTTTCTAAATGGTAAAAAGTTAAAAACTGTGGATGTCCAAAGGGACTTAGGGGTTCAGGTACATAGATCATTGAAGTGTCATGAACAGGTGCAGAAAATCATCAATAAGGCTAATGGAATGCTGGCCTTTATATCTAGAGGACTGGAGTACAAGGGGGCAGAAGTTATGCTGCAGCTATACAAAACCCTGGTTAGACCGCACATGGAGCACCGTGAGCATTTCTGGGCACCGCACCTTCGGAAGGACATATTGGCCTTGGAGGGAGTGCAGCTTAGGTTTACTAGAATGATACCTGGATTTCAAGGGTTAAGTTATGAGGCGAGATTACACAAATTGGGGTTGTATTCTCTGGAGTTTCGAAGGTTAAGGGGTGATCTGATCGAAGTTTATAAGATATTAAGGGGAACGGATAGGGTGGATAGAGAGAGACTGTTTCCGCTGGTTGGGGATTCTAGGAGTAGGGGGCACAGTCTGAAAATTAGATCCAGACCTTTCAGGAGCGAGATTAGAAAACATTTCTACACACAAAGGGTGGTAGAAGTTTGAAACTCTCTTCCGCAAATGGCAATTGATACTAGCTCAATTGCTAAATTTAAATCTGAGATAGATAGCTTTTTGGCAATCAAAGGTATTAAGGGATATGGGCCAAAGGCGGGTATATGGAGTTAGATCACAGATCAGCCATGATCTTATCAAATTGCGGAGCAGGCACGAGGGGCTGAATTGCCTACTCCTGTTCCTATGTTCCTACTTCTTAAAATTCATTTCTTTAATTTAAAGCAAACTGTAAGTGACAGAAATGGGTTCAAACCTTGCTGGTGAGGGCCATCTCGGGACGTACACTATTAGACATTTTCCTGCACCCATCAGCTCAAAGATTTTTTGTGCTGTAACTTGCTAGAAGTGCGAGCTAATAACAGCGTGCCGTTATTTTTCCAGCAAGATTTGGGCCAATATGTCATGACCCCTGGTGAGATAGGAAGGATATCTCCAATCACAAAATGCACTGTCACCCACTCGCGACTTTTTATTTCATGAGTTCTCTAATTAGTCATCTCTGGTAGAGGGTTTTTCACATCATCAGTGCTGAGAGGCTGATTCACAGGCTAACTGTTAATGATCCGATTACAACAATTCAATTTAAAGAACAAAACAAAAATTAACCGTACCATTCATCTTATTATACACCTGTATTAGTTGGAAAATTCCCAAATGATCTGTTACTTCTTGATTTGGTAGCACATGTCAATGGCTGTCATTGATGCAAAGACATGAAGAGGATAAAATAAGGATTTATCTGCTTTCTGTCAAACTAAGAAGTTGAGAAACTAGTTCTTGAGTAGGTGTGAGAACGAGCAGTGTGTTAGCCAGGATAGAAGTCCTTACGTTTACATATACAGCCCAACATTTCATACATACAAAACCCAATCACTATCAGCGGTGAAAAGATCACCAAACCCAAAGAGAGAAGGCCACAGATGAATGCTGTACAGCAGCTTCTACAGCTACTAGAGCATTGGGACTCCTCACTGCCAGCCAGTTCTAGTGCCGTCTCCGGGTTCTGCGCTGACATCTTGCCCTTGCTGCTGTTCGCATCTTTCACTGTTTTTTCTGCAACTGCTTCAATGGTATCACCTGGAAAAAAGGTCCAAGAGGCATTCTTTGTTTCACCACTTTTCTTGCTGCAGTTTGTTGGACAGTCATCAGTCTGATAATTGAAGAAGACACCAGCACTATGGTCTGAGAAGGTGGGAACTCCACCTTGGGTCCTATTAACAACTTCTATTTTCAGCTCAGGTGCAGTGCACAGAGAAGCGATGTCATTCTTTTGATCTGTGACACTGTCTATAGGATCTGGAGCAGTAATTGTGAATTCAGCTGCACTTCCAGGCAGCTCTGTTGAACTGGATTCATCTTGATGGTTATAGGATGGTATTTCACAATCAGTGGGCAAACTCACTCCATTCAATGAAGTAACTTCAATAAAGAAAGGCCTCTTATCCTCCATTTGCATGTTTTTTCCAATTTCCATTTTCACAGGATTAATACCTCTTTAAGAATTTAAGGAGAAATGTTACTATATTTCATCATTTCCAGAAGTTTTCTGTAAACAATTTCTGTTAGAATAAGAACAGTTCTACCAAAAAATAGCCAAATCCAAAATTTCAGCTTTAAATCTATATCAGTTACAGACTGCAATGAATTAAAAATTGCTTAAGATTTATTTGAGTGAACAGTGTTTGCAATAAGGCGAGTGCTTGAGAAACCACTTTTCACATAATGTCCAAACCTGCTGCTTTTGGAAAACAGAGCGATGCGGACTGCGAACATGGTAGCAGTGCAATGAAAACTTCTTCAGCAGGGCCTAAATGAGAGGATGAGGTGGTTGGGTTTGATGGCTTTTAATTATTCCTACCTCCTGATATTATTTTGCCATCCTCACAGCAAGGTTAGAACTAGAAGGTTCACTTCAAATTTTATTAGAGCCGATGGCAGAGCCTGCAGGATTTTGATGTTCTGCAATGGGCCGAATGGCCTCCTTCCGTGCTGTAACCTTTCTATGATTCTATGAAAAAGCTAGTGGGTGCTGTTGCCCTGTATGGAACTGTGGCCTTGGGTGATTCTGGGTTCGTCAGGCCAGGGCTGCATTGACTTGGGAGAGAATGGAGAGGTCAGAATTGAATCTCAGGGCGAAGCCATTGGATCAGTTGAGGTTTGGAGCTATGTGGTTGGGAGTGGTTGAGGGGGAGCCATGATTGGGAATGTTCCAGACACTATTGCACTGTAAGAGTAAAACCAGGAAGCACTTTTTCACACAAAGGGTAGTGGAAATTTGGAACTCTCTCCCAAAAGCCTGTGGATGCTGGGTGAATTGAAATTTTCAAGACTGAAATTGCTAGATTTTTGTTAGGTAGGGTTTCAAGGAATATAGAGTAAATTTGGATAAATGGAGATAAGGTACAGATTAGCCATGATCTAACTGAATGGCGCGACAGGCTTGAGGGGCTGGATGGCCTACTCTTTTTCCTTTGTCCCAGATAGGGCTCTGGAGTGGGGCATGAACCTACAAGCTTCTGAGTTAGAGATGAACGTGCTACCACTGAGCCAAGGTTGACACCAGATGGTCATTGCCACTTGTCCAGGGTTGCTTACTTATCAGAAGATTTGTGTTGAAGCTGAACTCTGTGGAATTGTCAGCAAACAACCGCATTTCACTTATGACGGAGGAAAGATCAGTGATGAAGGAGCTGAAGATGTTTGGGTTGAGGATGCTGCTCTGAAGAGCTCCTGTTGTATTGTTCTGAGACTGTGATGATTGGCCTACAGCAACTGGAGGATTTACATCCAGCTGAGAGGGCAGACAAGACCTCGGTTTAATGTCTCATCCAAACGATGACATGTCCAATAGTGCAGCACTCTCTCAGTAGCACTCCCTCAGTTCTGCACTGGAGTGTCAGTCTAGATTTTTTTGTGCTCAATTCCTTGGAGTGGGACTTGAACCCACAACCTTCTGACTCAGAGGTGAGAGTGCTACCAACTGAAGCGCAGCTGACCCCATCATTTGGCTGACCCCATCATTGTTTCCCAGGCTATTTAAGGAAGCCAGGGAGGAAATAACAGATGCTCTGAGGATCATTTTCCAATCCTCACTATACAGGGGAAGTACCGGAGGATTGGAAGTCTGCAAATGTAGTAACATTATTTAAAAAGGGTACGAGGGAAAGGCCGAACAATTATAGGCCGGTCAGTCTTACCTCAGTGGTGGGCAAACTATTAGAATCAATACTGAGAGATAGGATAAACTGTCACTTGGAAAGGCATGGTTTAATCAGGGATAGTCAGCATGGATTTGTTCAGGGAAGGCCATGCCTTACAAATCTGATTGAATTCTTTGAGGAAGTGACAAGGAGGATTGATGAGGGTAGTGCAATGCATGTTGTCTATATGGATTTTAGTAAGGCATTTGACAAGGTCCCACATGGCATACTGGTCAGAAAGGTAAAAGCCCATGGGATACAGGAAAATGTGGCGAATTGGATCCAAAATTGGCTCAGTAACAGGAAATAAAGGGTAAAAGTGGATGGATGTCTTTGCGAATGGAAATCCATTTCCAGTGGTGTGCCACAGGGCTCAGTGTTGGGTCCCTTGCTGTTTGTGGTATATATTAATGAATTGGACTTGAATGTAGGGGGCATGATTGGCAAATTTGCAGACGACACAAAAATTGGCCATGTAGTTGATAGTAAAGAGGATAGCTGTAGATTCCAAGAAGATATCAATGGGTTGGTGGAGTGGGCGGAAAAGTAGCAAATGGAGTTCAACCCGGAGAAGTGTGAGGTAATGCACTTAGGGAAGGCAAGCAGTAAAAGGGAATACGCAGTAAACGGGAATATATTGAGAGGGGTAGAAGAAGTGATAGACCTTGGAGTGCATGTGCACAGGTCCCTGAAAGTGGCAGTACAGGTAGATAAGGTTGTAAAGAAGGCATATGGAATGCTCTCCGTTATTAGCCGAGGTATAGAATACAAAAGCAGCGATGTAATGATGGAACTGTATAAAACGCTGGTAAGGCCACAGCTGGAGTATTGTGTGCAGTGCTGGTCACCACATTACAGGAAGGACGTAATTGCTCTGGAGAGAGTGCAGAGATTTACAAGAATGTTGCCAGGGCTTGAAAATTGCAGCTACGAGGAGAGATTGGATAGGCTGGGGTTGTTTTCCTTGGAGCAGAGGAGGCTGAGGGGAGACTTGATTGAGGTGTACAAAATTATGAGGGGCCTAGATAGAGTAGACAAGAAATACCTGTTTCCCCTAACGGAGAGTTCAAGAATTAGAGGACATAGATTTAAGCTGATTGGCGGAAGGATTAGAGGGGACATGAGGAAAAACTTTTTTACCCAGAGGATGGTGGGTGTATGGAATTCACTGTCCGAATTGGTGGTAGAGGCAAGGACCCTCAACTCTTTTAAAAAGTACCTGGACCTGCATCTAAAGTGCTGTAAGCTGCAGGGCTATGGACCAGGTGCTGGAAGGTGGGATTAGAATGGGCACCTGGTTGTACTTCGAGCCGGCATGGACACGCTGGGCCGAATGGCCCCCTCTGTGCCGTATCTTTTCTATGGTTCTATGGTTCTATGGCTGCTACATCTGTCCCTAGTCTGTCCTCGATGTAACTCGATGTAGTTTATCCCCAGTCTGTCCTCTCTAGCACAGCAGTCGTGCTACAAGGGGATTATTCAGTTCTTGCAGCACAAGACCCTGTTCTCTGAAAAACTAGATATTTTAAATGATGTTTTCAGAATATAGACAAACCTAATTCCTACAATTTACACCATAGAAACTAATTGAGTTTATCTTATTCAGATTTCAGTAACTCCATTGATTCTAATAGAGCTGCAGCTGGGATCAAGGGAAATCTTTTTGTGACAGTAATTATAACAAAGTTTGTAGTAACAAGATTTCCACTATACTTCTATATCTAGGGTTTTTTTGTCAGGGTACAAATCTTTTTTATTTTCCCTCCAACGCTCCTGCTTTCTCCAGGGATGGCTTGCTCTCTGATTTTTCCTCTCCCCTGTGAGGAAGCAGCTAGCTTCAGCTTAGCCCCTCCGCACAGCAGTGTAATAGAGATGGGGAAAAGTATTTGGGATTACAATGTGATCACCCACCCCTAAAACAGCACCATCAGCACTGCATTCATATTCTTCTGAACATGGGTTACCACCATTTCATACAAAGTTCTGCAACTTTTGAACAAAACTGAATGAATTGGTGTCAATGGCAAACTTCAGCAAAGTTGATTGACTGAAAAACTGGGAGACTGTCCAGTACAGCTACATTTTCACAAGAATACAAAGAGGGGCTTTTTCCTTCAATCTTTCTCTAAAGCAGACAGCTAACAAAGGTAGAAATTGATCAATTTTATTTATATCAAAAAATATACATGAAGCATTAACCACCTTCCTTCAGACTGTACTTTATCATTTGAAAGCTAAAGATAGCATCTCCTGCCAACAGTACTTTGATACCTTGACCAGGTCACCAACTTTCATGTGTGGTGCCAGATAGGGAGGGCTGGCAGCTATTTGACCATGAAAGCATTACTGCTCAGCCTGACCCTGCCGATACATTTCAGTAGGAGTCACTGGATAGCACATAGAAGCAGGAGCACTGGACAATTTTTCCCCTTTCTAGCCCTGGAGTGCTGACACCAAGAAATACTTGTTTTTTTTTACAAAAATAACTTTAATGTTTTGCATATTAAAAATACACAATAACAGTTTAGAAATAATAAATATCTCAAAGTGTTGCATTTTACCTGAATGGTATCCTTAGTTTACAAATATCTTGTGTAAGTCAGCCTACCTGAAAAGTCAAAGAGACAGCTCATTGTGCACAGAGAGCGATGATGCAGGAATAGCTCCAGGGCTGTACTGGCAGACGAAAATGATCTCAAGTGATTTCACTCCTGAACTAGCTGCTGTTATCCAGTTATTGTAAAGCATTGTATGATGACGTTTATTCAAGAGTTCAAATAGAGTCCTACCTTCTCTGTGGTTTTCTGAGTCATTCCATAATTCCCTTGTTATTCAAGTTGAAAATCGTTCTTCCCTCCAATGATTCTTTTCTTTTTCTCACACCAATTTTCTCCTGCTTTCTTTCTTCCTCTCCTGAAGGCATTGAGTTACACTGGGAAATTGATTCCTGGTTGAATGTAACTGCCAAATGGCTATTCTTCATGCTTGACTTCAGAAATGGAATTTTCAGCAAGCTACTTTACTGTGGAAGGCTTCAGAGCCAAGCCTGATTCTGTCCTCACCCGATATCCACTCGTGCACATTTTCCAGCAGTCATGGATAGCATGAGGAATGGGAGGTCTGGCTGAATTTTTCTCTCTCTGGTCCAGTGATGGTGAAGCCAGTTGAGGCGAAAAAAGACCAAGGTCCATGTGGTTCGCCTTCTACCATCCCGGTAGTCGCACGCTACAACGATAATGGAGTTAGTGACTAATCATGGCAATCAATCTCTATTAATTAGTGTACAACAGACCCAGACATGAAGCGAGGAAAACCTACCAGTGTTGGAAAGCTTTGGGAACCATAGGTCCAAAGTGATGTGTTCCTCCCGAGCATGCTGCGCTTACCATATATCCCGTCTCAAATTACTCATATACTGGACAAAGTGAAATAGCTTGACATGGTCCATATTATCTAGACCCTTTAGAATCCTAAAAACAGCAATCATATCACCTCCAGTGAGAACGTGTCTAATTTACAAAATCGCACACCATCATCGAACCTCTCCATCACCTCAATCATTATGGTTTCCCTCTTCTGTAAATTTTACCTACAGTGGTCAAACTCACTGCTCTGTGGTTTCCTGGGAAACTTTCTCTACCTTTTTTAAAAATAGGAACATCTGCCTTTCTCCAGCCCCGAGACACATCTCCAGAATTCAGTGATTTCTGGAAGATTTGTGCCAGAGTTCCTGCAGTTTCTTCCCTTAGTTCCAAGCCTTCACTATAGTAAGGTGATTGATGCAGGAGGGCATCGATTGGCTTCTCTAGATGGAATGGCTCCAGTGAGAGATGCGCGTTTTACAAGATATTTTTCTCTTCAGCCATTTGGGCTTCCGGGGGACTCCACTCTGTCTTACAACAGCGGATCGTCTCAAGGCAGGTGAGCCAACACTAATGTACTCTTGCAGGTGCTGGTGGCCCACCCTGACTCCTTCCCCACAATTTTGGATGGGGTCTTAGGCCTTGGGCAAGATTGGGGGTTCTGCTCTGCTGCACTTACGCCAATGTAACGCGATCCCACGAGTTTCCAGGCCAATTTGTTCAAGAGTGTTACTCAGTAAATGCTTCCCGGTAGTTTTTGCACCACATGGAATGAGCACAAGCATTTACAAGGATGTGGTTTTCAAACTTTAAGTGTATTTATTTCCAGTGCTAAATTACCACTGCTAAATTAAGTCAAATTTAACACAAGAATTGATTCTATTTTAAGCTGGTTGAATGGACAAAGTGTTTATTATGATTCTATTTTTGGAGCTGAAAGAAGTAGTGAGCGTTGTTAGTCATAATGTCATGTCCTATTTATAGCATTCATATCATTTCCAAAAACCAGTTTTTAACCAGTTTAACAAGGTTCGGGCAGCATAGAACAATCTTGTGCAATCCTGTTCAATCATACCCCAGGGGAAGAAGAGGGTTGGACAGGCAGGGTGAATGTCCAGCATTTGGCAAGACTTTCAACCAACCAAATTTTAGAATTCGTTTTGTTTAACTGGTGTGAGAGAAATGAACCAGAATGATCACAGTTGCAAGGAGCAACCAGTAGTCAAGATCTGTAACAAAAAGAAAAATCAATCGACCACAGTAAACTTGGTTGAACTGTAAATGGATAAGCCCACAGCCAAACAGTGGGAAGAATTCAAAGAAGTATTTGGTACAATGCAAAACCAGTACATACACCTAAAAGGCAAAAGCTCCACTTGAGTAGTTAAGCAACCATGGTCAACAAATGAGAAGCAGTATCAAGCTAAAAGAAAAGGCTTACACAAATGAAAGAAAAAGTGGAAATCCAGTGGACTGGGAGAGCTTTAAAAAGCAACAAAAGGATACAAAGAAAGTAATAAGAGATGCAAAAAGGAATGTGAAAAAGCTTGGAAGAGATATCAAAGCTAACAATACAAGTTTTTATAAATATATTAAGAGAAAAGGAGTGGGAAGGGGGAATGCGGACCCATTAAAGACAGTTGCATAATGGACAATAAGGAAATGGCAAATTAGTTAAACGAAAACTTTGTATCCATTTTCACAGTAGAGGACTAGGACAAAATACAAGCAATACAATAGAACCTAAAATCAAGTCAAGAGGAGGAACCTTTTGGATTCAATATAAGTAGAAAAATGATAATGGCGAAAATAATGGAATTTAAGATCCCACCCCAGGGCATTAAAAGAAGTAAGGGACAACATAAAACTAAAAGAAAAAGCATACAAAAATGCAAAAAATAACACAGATCCTGGCAACTTGGAGAGATACAAAGAACTGCAAAGGGTGACAAAATGGAGTAAGACCTACAAAAAGGGAGTGTGAAAAGAAACTTGCAAGGGATATCAAAATCAACACAAAAAATTTTTACTGTTATATTAGGAAATTAGTGATCAAGAGCAATGTGGACCCCTTAAAAGTTGATAATGGTGATATTGTAAATTAAAATAAGGAATGGCAGACGTTAAATAATTACTTTGCATCAGTGTTTATAGTAAAGGAAGAGGAAAGCATGCCAGACACCCCAAGGAAACTAATTTTGAATCAGGAATGACAACTCACATAATTAACATAAGCAAATTAACGGTAATAAAGAATATAATGGCACCAAAGGGTGACAAATCCCCAGGACCAGATTGCTTTCATCCCATGCTTTTAAAGGAAGTAGGTGAGAACATTGCAAATGCCCTAACAATAATCTTCCAAAGTTCTCTCAATTCAGGAACCGTTTCTTTAGAATGGAAAATTGCACATCTCACGCCGTTATTTAAGAAAGGTGAGAGAGGGAAACCAGGGAATTATAGACCAGTTAGTCTAACATCTGTTGTCAGGAAATTACTAGGGTCTATAATTAAGGATAGAGTGACTGAACACCTTGGAAATTTTCAGCTGATCAAAGAGAGCCAGCATGGATTTGTAAAGGGTAGGTCTTGCCTAACGAACCTGATTGAATTTTTTGAAGAAGTGACTAAAGTAGGGGACAGGGTAATGTCTATGGATGTTTTTATATGGACTTCTAGAAGACATTTGATAAAGTCCCTCATAAGAGATCGTTAGCTAAAGTTGAAGCTCATGGAATTGAGGGCAAATTATTGACCTGGTTAGGAAATTGGCTGAGTGGCAGGAGACAGAGAATAGGGATAATGGGCAAGTACACAAATTGGCAGGATGTGACTAGTGGTGTCCCACAGGAATCTGTGTTGGGCTCTCAACTATTGACTGTATTTATTAACGACTTAGACAACGGGATAGAGAGCCAAATATTCATGTTTGCTGATGACACAAAGATAAGCAGCATTGTAAGCAGTGTAGATGGAAGCATAAAATTACAGAGAGATATTAATAGATTAAGTGAATGGGCAAAACTGGCAAATGGATTTCAATGTAGGCAAGTGTGAGGTCATCCACTTTGGACCTAAAAAGGATGGTGAAAAGCTCGAAACAGTGGAGGTCCAAAGAGACTTTGGGGTCCATGTATAAAGATCATTAAAATGTCATGGACAGGTACGGAAAATAATCAAAAAGGCTAATGGAATACTGGCCTTTATATCTAGAGGACTAGAATACACATGGGTAGAAGTTATGCTACAGCTATACAAAGCCCTGGTTAGACCACAACTGGAGTATTGTGTTCAGTTCTGGGCACTGCGCCTTAGGAAGGATATATTGGCCTGGGAGGGAATGCAGCGTAGATTTACTAGAATGATACCAGGACTCCAAGGGTTAAATTACGAGGAGAGATTACACAAACTAGGGTTGTATTATCTGGAATTTAGAAGATTAAGGGGTGATTTGATTGAAGTTTTCAAGATATTAAGGGGAAGTGATAGGGTAGATAGAAAGAAACTATTTCCACTGGACTACGGGACATAGCCGAAAAATTAGAACCAGGACTTTCAGGTGTGAATTTAGGTAGCACAGGAGTGAAGTTAGGTAACACTCTGGACTTGGTTCTAGGGAATGAGACGGGCCAAGTGGAAGAAGTGTCAGTGGGAGAGCATTTAGGGAGCAGCGATCGTAGTATCATAAGGTTTAGATTAGCTATGGAAAAGGACTCTGTCCACTCTAATGTAAAAACACTCAATTGGAGGAGGGCCAATTTCAGTGGGATGAGAACAGATCTGGCTTGGGTAAATTGGAATCATAGATTGGCAGGCAAAACTGTAATTGAACAGTGGGTGGCCTTTAAAGAGGAGATGATTCGGGTACAGACAAGGTACATTCCAACGAGGAAGAAAGGTAGGGCAACTAAAGCCAGAGCTCCCTGGATGACAAAGGAGATAGAGAATAAGATGAAATGGCAAAAAATGGCATATGACAGGTGTGAGGTTGATAACATAAGTGAGAGCCAGGCAGAATATAGAAAGTTCAGAGGGGAAGTGAAAAGGAAATAAGAGGGGCAAAGAGAGAGTATGAGAATAGACCAGCGACCAACATAAAAGGGAATCCAAAAGTCTTCTACAGAAATGTTAACAGTAAGGGTACGGTAGCATAGTAGTTATGTTACTGGGCTAGTAATCCAGAGGCCTGGACTAAAATCCAGAGTCATGAGTTCAAATCCCGCCACGGCAGCTGGCGAATTTAAATAAAAATCTGGAATTAAAATACTAGTATCAGTAATGATGGCCATGAAACTACCGGATTGTCGTAAAAACCCATCTGGTTCACTAATGTCCTTTAGGGAAGGAAGCCTGCCGCCCTTACCCGGTCTGGCCTATATGTGACTCCAGACCCACAGCAATGTGGTTGATTCTTAATTGCCCTCTGAAATGGCCTAGCAAGCCACTCAGTTGTAAAATCTCGCTACGAAAAGTCATAATAAGAATAAAACCGGATGGACCACCCGGCATCGGACCACTAGGCACCGGACACGACAACGGCAAAACACCAAGCCCAGTCGACCCTGCAAGGTCCTCCTTACTAACATCTGGGGACTTGTGCCAAAATTGGGAGAGCTGTCCCACAGACTAGTCAAGCAACAGCCTGACATAGCCATACTCACAGAATCATATCTTTCAGCCAACGTCCCAGACTCTTCCATCACCATCCCTGGGTATGTCCTGTCCCACCGGCAGGACAGACCCACCAGAGGTGGCGGTACAGTGATATACAGTCAGGAGGGAGTGGCCCTGGGAGTCCTCAACATTGACTCTGGACCCCATGAAATCTCATGGCATCAGGTCAAACATGGGCAAGGAAACCTCCTGCTGATTACCACCTACCGTCCTCCCTCAGCTGATGAATCAGTCCTCCTCCATGTTGAACACCACTTGGAGGAAGCACTGAGGGTAGCAAGGGCACAAAATGTACTCTGGGTGGGGGACTTCAATGTCCATCACCAAGAGTGGCTCGGTAGCACCACTACTGACCGAGCTGGCCGAGTCCTGAAGGACATAGCTGCTAGACTGGGCCTGCGGCAGGTGGTGAGCGAACCAACACGAGGGAAAAACTTACTTGACCTCGTCCTCACCAATCTACCTGTCGCAAATGCATCCGTCCAAGACAGTATTGGTAGGAGTGACCACCGCACAGTCCTCGTGGAGATGAAATCCCGTCTTCGCACTGAGGACACCATCCAACATGTTGTGTGGCACGACCACCGTGCTAAATGGGATAGATTCAGAACAGATCTAGCAGCTCAAAACTGGGCATCCATGAGGCGCCATCAGAAGCAGCAGAATTGTATTCCAGCACAATCTGTAACCTCATGGCCCGGCATATTCCTCACTCTACCATTACTAACAAGCCAGGGGATCAACCCTGGTTCAATGAGGAGTGTAGAAGAGCATGCCAGGAGCAGCACCAGGCGTACCTAAAAATGAGGTGCCAACCTGGTGAAGCTACAACTCAGGACTGCATGCATGCTAAACAGTGGAAGCAACATGCTATAGACAGAGCTAAGCGATTCCACAACCAACGGATCAGATCAAAGCTCTGCAGTCCTGCCACATCCAGTTGCGAATGGTGGTGGACAATTAAACAACTAACGGGAGGAGGAGGCTCTGCAAACATCCCCATTCTCAATGATGGCGGAGTCCAGCACGTGAGTGCAAAAGACAAGGCTGAAGCGTTTGCAACCATCTTCAGCCAGAAGTGCCGAGTGGATAATCCATCTCAGCCTCCTCCCGATATCCCCACCATCACGGAAGCCAGTCTGCGGCCAATTCGATTCACTCCACGTGATATCATGAAACGGCTGAGTGCACTGGATACAGCAAAGGCTATGGGCCCCGACAACATCCCAGCTGTAGTGCTGAAGACTTGTGCTCCAGAACTAGCTGCACCTCTAGCCAAGCTGTTCCAGTACAGCTGCAACACTGGCATCCACCCGACAATGTGGAAAATTGCCCAGGTATGTCCTGTCCACAAAAAGCAGGACAAATCCAATCCGGCCAATTACCGCCCCATCAGTCTACTCTCAATCATCAGCAAAGTGATGGAAGGTGTCGTCGACAGTGCTATCAAGCGGCACTTACTCACCAATAACCTGCTCACCGATGCTCAGTTTGGGTTCCGCCAGGACCACTCGGCTCCAGACCTCATTACAGCCTTGGTCCAAACATGGACAAAAGAGCTGAATTCCAGAGGTGAGGTGAGAGTGACTGCCCTTGACATCAAGGCAGCATTTGACCGAGTGTGGCACCAAGGGGCCCTAGTAAAATTGAAGTCAATGGGAATCAGGGGGAAAACTCTCCAGTGGCTGGAGTCATACCTGGCACAAAGGAAGATGGTAGTGGTTGTTGGAGGCCAGTCATCTCAGCCCCAGGGCATTGCTGCAGGAGTTCCTCAGGGCAGTGTCCTTGGCCCAACCATCTTCAGCTGCTTCATCAATGACCTTCCCTCCAGCATAAGGTCAGAAATGGGGATGTTCGCTGATGACTGCACAGTGTTCAGTTCCATTCGCAACCCCTCAGATAATGAAGCAGTCCGAGCCTGCATGCAGCAAGACCTGGACAACATCCAGGCTTGGGCTCATAAGTGGCAAGTAACATTCGCGCCAGGTAGAGTGCCAGGCAATGACCATCTCCAACAAGAGAGAGTCTAACCACCTCCCCTTGACATTCAACGGCATTACCATCGCCGAATCCCCCACCATCAACATCCTGGGGGTCACCATTGACCAGAAACTTAACTGGACCAGCCATATAAATACTGTGGCTACGAGAGCAGCTCAGAGGCTGGGTATTCTGCGGCGAGTGACTCACCTCCTGACTCCCCAAAGCCTTTCCACTATCTACAAGGCACAAGTCAGGAGTGTGATGGAATACTCTCCACTTGCCTGGATGAGTGCAGCTCCAGCAACACTCAAGAAGCTCGACACCATCCAAGATAAAGCAGCCCGCTTGATTGGCACCCCATCCACCACCCTAAACATTCACTCCCTTCACCACCGGCGCACTGTGGCTGCAGTGTGCACCATCCACAGGATGCACTGCAGCAACTCGCCAAGGCTTCTTCGACAGCACCTCCCAAACCCGCGACCTCTACCACCTAGAAGGACAAGGGCAGCAGGCGCATGGGAACAACACCACCTGCACGTTCCCCTCCAAGTCACACACCATCCCGACTTGGAAATTTATCGCCGTTCCTTCATTGTCGCTGGGTCAAAATCCTGGAACTCCCTTCCTAACAGCATTGTGGGAGAACCGTCACCACACGGACTGCAGCGGTTCAAGAAGGCGGCTCACCACCACCTTCTCGAGGGCAATTAGGGATGGGCAATAAATGCCGGCCTTGCCAGCGACGCCCACATCCCGTGAACGAATAAAAAAAAATAAAAAAATGGGTAGTAAGGGGAGGGATGGGGCTGATTAGGGACCATAAAGGAAATCTGCTCATGGAGGCAGTGGGAATGGCTGAGGTACTAAATGAATACTTTGCATCGGTCTTTACCAAGAAAGAAGATGCTGCCAGAGTCTCGGTAAAGGAAGATATAGTTAAGATACTGGATGGGCTAAAAATTGAGAAAGAAGAGGTACTAGAAAGGCTAGAGGTACTAGAAAGGCTAGAGGTACTAGAAAGGCTAGAGGTACTAGAAAGGCTAGCTGTACTTAAAATAGGTAAGTCACCTGGTCCAGTTGGGATGCACCCTAGGTCTGGATGGGATGCACCCTAGGATGCTGAGGGAAGTAAGGGAGGAAATTGTAGAGGTACTGGCCACAATCTTCCAGACATCCTTAGATATGGGGTGGTGCCAGAGGACTGGAGAATTGCAAATGTTAGACCCTTGTTCAAAAAAGGGTGTAAAGATAAACCCAGCAACTATAGGCCAGTCAGTTTAACCTCGGTGGTGAGGAAACTTTTGGAAACAATAATCCGGGACAGAATTAACAGTCACTTGGACGAGTGTGGATTGATTAGGGAAAGCCAGCATGGATTTGTTAAAGGCAAATCATGTTTAACCAACTTGATAGAGTTTTTTGATGAGGTAACAGAGAGGGTAGATGAGGGCAATGCAGTTGATATGGTGTATATGGATTTTCAAAAAGCGTTTGATAAGGTGCCACGGGGTCGGTTTGCTATTAAGATTGTGGCCCATGGAATAAAGGGGACAATAGCAACATGGATACAGAATTGGCTAAATTACAGGAAACAGAGAGTAGTGGTGAACGGTTGTTTTTCAGACTGGAGGGAGGTGTACAGTGTTCCTCAGGGGTCGGTGCTGGGACCACTGCTTTTCTTGATATATATTAGTGACTTGGACTTGGGAGGACAGGGCACAATTTCAACATGTGCGGATGACATAAAACTTGGAGGGATATGAGGGATATAGACTTCAAGAGGATATAGACACTCTGGTGGCATGGGCGGACATGTGATAGATGAAGTTTAACACAGAAAAATGTGATGTGATGCATTTCGGTAGGAAAAATGAGGAGAGGCAATATAAACTAGAGGGCACAATTCTAAAAGGGGTGGAGGAACAGAGAGATCTGGGAGCATATGTGCATAAAACGTTGAAGGTAGCAGGGCAGGTTGAGAAAGCGGTTAAAAAAACATACGGGATCCTGGGCGTTATAAATAGAGGCATAGAATACAAAAGCAAGGAAGTCATGATGAACCTTTATAAAACACTGGTTCAGCCACATCTGGAGTATTGTGTCCAATTCTGGGCACCGCACTTTAGGAAGGATGTGAAGGCCTCAGAGATGGTGTAGAGAAGATTTACTAGAATGATTCCAGGGATGAGGGACTTAATTTACGTGGATAGATGGAGAGGCTGGGATTGTTCTCCTTGGAACAGAGAAGGTTGAGAGGAGATTTGATAGAGGTGTTCAAAATCACGAAGGGTCTAGACGGAGTGAATAGAGAGAAACTGTTGCCATTGGCTTAAAGGTCAAGAATAAGAGGGCATAGATTAAAGGTGATTGGCAAAAGAACCAAAGGTGATATTACGAGAAACATTTTTACACAGCGAGTGGTTATGATCTAGAATGCACTGCCCAAGGGAGTGGTGGAGGCAGATTCAATCATGGCCTTCAAAAGGGAACTGGATAAGTACTTGAAACAAAAATATGTTCAGGGCTACAGGGATAGGGCGGGGCAGTAGGACGAGCTGGATTGCTCATGCATAGAACTGGCGCAGACTCGATGGGCCGAATGGCCTCCTTCCGTGCTGTAACCTTCTATGAAAGGGTGCTAGAAGTTTGGAACTCTCTTCTGCATACAGCAGTTGATGCTAGCTCTACAACCTGATATCAGTGCGGGGTGTTCCTTTTATGCCACTTTTGGGGGTGGGCCCAGGGCCAGTTATAGACAAGGGTCCTTGGCCTATTGGGGTCTCCCAAAAAGGCGAGGTGTCCAATGATGCCTCGAGTTCTTTGTCTCTTTGAGAAAAAGGGGTCAGCCTCCCTATTATCTGTGCCCTACCTCTGGTCTTAACCAATCATGACTTTACACGGTGGCTTGAGACTGTTTTTGCCTCATGTTATCGGGTCTTGCCCCGTGCCAAGGCTTGGAATCCATGGTTCCCACGGCCTCCCCAGACTCCCTCAGATTCCAGACCAGATCCTCACTTGACTCCTTCAAATTCCAAGCCAGGTGTTATGGGCCTCCCTTGTATGGCTCCATTATTTATGGTACCCAGTATCTGATAAGGGTCCCAGCTCCAACTGAATCAAGAATCTTTTAGCCTGTACGCATGAACAAGCCAGAAGGTGGAATACGGAGGCTGGGTGCCTTTCTTGCAAGTTGCTGTAATCCGAGAGTCCCTGCCCTAATATCAGTCCTGCTCGCTTCATGCATTCAGCACCAGAGTTTTTAATTACATGCAATCACATAAAAGAAAAAGATACACGTGCAGACGCCATTATAGCTATTGCACATGCCCACCGTACTATGAGCAAGGGCACAATCTTACACTTCACAGGAGCGTTATCAAAGAAAATTTGACACCAAACCACATAAGGAGGTATTAGGACAGGTGACTAAAAGCTTGGTCAAAGAGGTAGGTTTTAAGGAGCAACTTAAAGGAGGAGAGAGAAGTAAAGAGGCAGAGAGGTTTAGGGAAGGAATTCCAGAGCTTAGGGCCTAGGCAGCTGAAGGCATGGGCGCCAATGGTGGAGCGCTGAAAATCGGGGATGCGCAGGAGGCCAGAATTGAAGGAGTGCAGAGATCTTGGAGGATTGTAGGGTATAGACAGATTAAGTGAGTGGGCAATGTTCAATGCAGGGAAGTGTGAGGTCATCCATTTTGGATTCAAGAAAGACAAATCAGAATGTTTACTTCATGGTGAGAGATTGGAATTGTGGAGGAGCAAAGGGATTTGGGTTTCCGTTTACACAAATCACAAAAAGTAATCAAAAAGGCTAATGAAACATTACCCGTTATCTCAAGGGTCTGGAATACAAAGGGGAGGAAGTTATGCCTCAGTTGTACTAAGCCTTGGTCAGACTCCATCTGGAGTACTGCGTTTAGTTTTGGGCAGTACACCTCAAGAAGGATGTACTGGCCTTGGATGGGGTACAGTGCAGATTCACCAGAATTATTCCAGAGCTTAAATGGTTAAGTTATGAGGACAGGTTGCAAATACCTGCCTTAGAATCATAGAATAGATAGAGCACAGAAGGAGGCCATTTGGCCCGTCAAGTCCGTGCCGGCTCTCTGCAAGAGCAATCCAGCTAGTCCCATTCCCCATAGCCTGTCAATTTTTTTTCTTTCAAGTACTTATCCAATTCCCTTTTGAATCTGCCTCCACCACCCTTTCAAGCAGTGCATTCCAGAACCTAATCACCCGCTGCGTAAAACAATTTTTCCTCATGTCGCCTTTGGTTCTTTTGCCAATCACCTTAAATCTGTGTCCTCTGGTTCTCGACCCTTCCGCCAATGGGAACAGTTTCTCTCTATCTACTCTGTCTAGACCCCTCATGATTTTGAACACCTCTATCAAATCTCTCAACCTTCTCTGCTCTAAGGAGAACAACCCCAGCTTCTCCAGTCTATCCATGTAACTGAAGCCCATCATCCCTGGAACCATTCTAATAAATCTTTTCTGCACCCTCTCCAAGGCCTGCACATTCTTCCTAAAGTGTGGTGCCCAGAACTGGACACAATACTCCAATTGTGGCCAAACCAATGTTTTATAAAGGCTCATCATAACCTCGTTGCTTTTGTACTCTATGCCTCTATTTATAAAGCCCGCGATCCCGTATGCTTTTTTAACCACTTTCTCAACCTGCCCTGCCACCTTCAACAACCTGTGCACAGATACCCCCAGGTCTCTCTGTTTCTGCACCCACTTTAGAATTGTACCCTTTAGTTTATATTGCCTCTCCTTGCTCTCCCTACCAAAATATATCACTTTGTACTTTTCTGCATTAAAGTTCGTCTGCCACATGTCCGCCCATTCCACCAGCCTGGCTATGTCCTCTTGAAGTCTATCACTATCCTCCTCACTGTTTACTACACTTCCAAATTTTGCGTCATCTACAAATTTTGAAATTGTGCCCTGTACACCCAAGTCCAAGTTATTAATATATATTGAGAAAAGCAGTGTCCTGGTACCGACCCCTGGGGAACACCACTGTATTCCTTCCTCCAGCCCGAAAAACAACTGTTCACCACTATTCTCTGTTTCCTGTCACTTAGCCAATTTCGTATCCATGCTGCCACTGCCCCTTTTATCGTATGGGCTTCAACTTTGCTGACAAGCCTGTTATGTGGCACTTTATCAAACACCTTTCGAAAGTCCATATACACGACGTCAACCACATTGCCCTCATCAACCGTTTCTGTTACCTCATCAAAAAACTCAATCAGGTTAGTTAAACAGGATTTGCCTTTAACAAATCCGTGCTGGCTTTCCTTAATTAATCCACACTTGTCCAAGTGACTGTTAATTTTGTCCCAGATTAATGTTTCTAAAAGCTTCCCCACCACCGAGGTTAAACTGACTGGCCTGTAGTTGCTGGGTTTATCCTTACACCCTTTTTTGAACAAGGGTGTAACATTTGCAATTCTCCAGTCCTCTGGCACTATCCCCGTATCTAAGGATGTTTGGAAGATTATGGCCAGAGCCTCTGCAATTTCCACCCTTACTTCCCTCAGCAATCTAGGATGCATCCCATCCAGACCGAGTGACTTATCTACTTTAAGTACAGCCAGTCTATCCGGTACTTCCTCTTAATCAATATTTAGCCCATCCAGTATCTCAACTACCACCTCTTTTACAGTGACTTTGGCAGCATCTTCTTCCTTGGTAAAGACAGATGCAAAGTATTCATTTAGTACCTCAGCCATGCCCTCTGCCTCCATGAGTAAGTCTCCATTTTGGTCCCTAATCGGCTCCACCCCTCCTCTTACTACCCATTTACTATTTATATGCCTGAGACGACTTTTGGATTCCCTTTTATGTTAGTTGCCAATCTATTCTCATACTCTCTCTTTGTCCCTCTTATTTCCTTTCTCACCTCCACTCTGAGCTTTCTATATTCAGCCTGGTTCTCACTTGTATTATCAACCTACCAGCTGTTATGCGCCCCCTTTCTCTGCTTCATCTTACTCTCGATCTCTTTCATCATCCAGGGAGCTCTGGCTTTGGTTACCCTACTTTTCCCCCTCGTGGGAATGTACCTAAACTGTATCCGAACCATTATCTCTTTAAAGGCCCATTGTTCAATTACAGTTTTGCTTGCCAATCTTTGATTCCAATTTACCCGGGCCAGATCCGTTCTCAACCCACTGAAATTGGCCCTCCTCCAATTAAGTATTTTTACTCTAGATTGTGCCTTGTGCTTTTCCATTGCTAATCTAAACCTTATGATATTATGATCACTGTTCCCTAAATGTTCCCCCACTGACACTTGCTCCACTTGATCCATTTCATTCCCCAGAACCAGATCCAGCAATACCTCCTTCCTCGTTGGGCCGGAAACATACTGATCAAGAAAGTTCTCTTGAACACACTTCAGAAACTCCTCCCCCTCTCTGCCCTTTACACTATTACTATCCTAGTCTACATTAGGATAATTGAAGTCCGCCATTGTCACTGCTCTATGGTTCTTTCACCTCTTTGTAATTTCCCTGCAAATTTGTTCATCTATATCCTTCCCACTAGTTGGTGGCCTATAGAATACACCCAGTAATGTAATGGCACCTATATTGTTTCTTAACTCTAACCAAATAGATTCTGTCCTTGACCCCTCCAGGACGTCCTCTCTCTCCAGCATTGCAATATTCTCCTTAATCAACACTGCCACCCCCCACCTCCTTTATTTCCTTCCCTATCTTTCCTGAACACCTTGTATCCAGGAATATTTAGTACCCAATCCTGCCCTTTTTTGAGCCAGGTCTCCGTTATCGCCATGACATCATATTCCCATGTGGTTGTTTGCACCTGCAGTTCACCAACCTTATCTACCATGTTTTGTGCGTTTACACACATGCACTGTAAACCTATCTTATACCTTCTTGTATTCACTCTAAGTCTGATCCCACCTAATACCGTACTATTCCTTACTCTAGTGCTATCTGTCTCTCCCAATCCTTTGTGCACCATGTTTCTCCTTTCCAATGCTACATCCTGTGCCCATCCCTCTGCCAAATTAATTAAACCCTCCCCCACAGCACTAGTGAACCTCCCCGCGAGGACGTTGGTCCCAGCTCTGTTGAGGTGCAACCCGTCGGCCTGTACAGGTCCCAACTCCCCCAGAACCAGTCCCAATGCCCTCGGAATCTAAAGCTCTCTCTCCTACACCATCTGTCCAGCCACGCATTCATCTGCTCTATCCTCCTATTTCCATGCTCACTAGCACTTGGCACCAGGAGTAATCCGGAGATTACTACCTTAGAGGTCCTGCTTATTAATCTCTTTCCTAGTTCCCTAAAGTCTGCCTGCAGATCCTCATCCCTCTTTCTACCTATGTCATTGGTATCTATCTACCTGTTCTATCTAAATGGACCATGACCTCTGGCTGTTCACCCTCCCCCCTCAGAATGTTCTGCATCTGCTCAGCGACATCCTGGACCTAGGCACTAGGGAGGCAGCATACCATCCTGGACTCACATCTGCGGCCACAGGAACGCTTGTCAATTCCCCTAACTATAGAATCCCCTATCACTATTGCTTTCCTGATCTTCCTCCTCCCATCCTGTACAGCTGAACCACCCGTCATGCCGTGGACTTGGTTCTGGCTGTATTCCCCAGAGGAACCTTCGCCTTCACCAGAATACCGGTTAGAGAGTGAGATGCACTCAGGGGACTCCTGCACTATCTGCCTGGTCCTCCTTGTCTGTCTGGCGGTCACCTAGACCCTCTCTGCCTGCACTCTCTTAAGCTGCAGGGTGACCACCTCCTGAAACGTGCTATCCACGTAGCTTTCAGCCTTGCGGATACACTGTAGTGACGCCAGCTGCTGCTCAAGCTCCAAAACCCGGAGCTCGAGCTCCTCCAGCTGACGACACTTCCTGCACCTATGGTTATCCAGGAGACAGGAAGCGTCCTGGGGTTCCCACATGGCACAGGATGTGCATTCGATGGGATTGCGGTGCCCTACCATGCCTCTATTTATTAGATTATTAACTCACGTAACAGAAATAAACTAAAGACTTAAAATACTCTTATTATTAATTTACATACTATTTACTTACCCCGATTAACCTCCCCCTTTTTAGTTTCCCAGCTCTTAGTTTAAACCAATGCCCGAGTTTAGAGAGAAAAAAAAATGGTAATACTCACCAACCAATCACCTACTTGCTGTCTTGAGACGTCACCCCTTGGTTTTCTGTTGTTGTTTTTGATCCCTGCTCAGGTCCACCGCCGCTCTGGTCTCGGGCCTCGGGCCTCGGCTCAGGTCCACCGCTGCTCTGGTCTCGGGCCTCGGGCCTCGGCTCAGGTCCACCGCTGCTCTGGTCTCAGGCCTCCGCTCAGGTCCACCGCTGCTCTGGTCACGGGCCTCGGGCCTCTGCTCAGGTTGCCCACCGCTCCGATCTCGGACCTCAGGCCTCCGCTCAAGTCCACTGCCGTTCTGGTCTCGGGCCTCGGGCCTCCGCTCAGGTCCACTGCCATTCTGGTCTCGGGCCTCGGGCCTCGGGCATCTGCTCAGGTCCACTGCCATTCTGGTCTCGGGCCTCGGGCCTCGGGCATCTGCTCAGGTCCACTGCCATTCTGGTCTTGGGACTCGGGCCTCCGCTCAGGTCCACTGCCATTCTGGTCTTGGGACTCGGGCTTCCGCTCAGGTCCACCGCCGCTCTGGTCTCGGGACTCTGGCCTCCGCTCAGGTCTGCCGCCACTCCGATCTCGGGCCTCGGGTCTCGGGCCTCCGCTCAGGTCCACTGCTGCTCTGGTCTTGGGACTCGGGCCTCCGCTCAGGTCCGCCGCCGCTCTGGTCTCAGGCCTCGGGCTTCGGGCCTCCGCTCCTTATATCCCCGCTCTCGGGCCTCTCGTCTCAGGTCTGCCGCTGCTCTGGTCTCGGGCCTCGGGCCTCGGCTCTTTATATCCCTGCTCTCGGGCCTCTCACCTCCGGTCCCACTTAGGTCTGCCACCTTATATTTTCTTTAACAGTTTGAGGGGTGATCTAATCGAGGTGTTTAAAATGATGAAGGGATTTGATAGAGTAGATGCAAAGAAACTATTTCCCCTGGTGGGGAATCCAGAACAAAGGGGCACAATCTTAAAATTAGAGATGGGCTATTCAGGAGTGAAATCAAAAGGCCCTTTTTCACACAAACGTTTCCTATGTTCCTATGATCCTATTAATGCTGATCCAAGTAAACAAAATATTGTAATCATAAATTATGATAAACGACATAATTACTGACCAAATGAGAGCGTGCTGGTGTTAGGCTCAATGTGTATGTGTACCGTAATGTACTGTTACCTGGAATTTTTTATTAGTGCGTACTTAGCTGAGTGGTGGTACCATTTGCTGTTGCTTGTTATACGTCTTACCATTCAGGCCTCTATGATGGGGGACTTTCTTTACTAGTTACCAGTACTAGTGCATGAAAAATGATTTTGGTTTAATGAATTAATTAATTAATGGTGCACAATCTATTTCAACTTTACATGAAAAATGTTTATGTTTACAAAATTTGATCTTTGACACAATATATCCAGTTCACAGCTGTCACCTGACGAAGGAGAAAGCCTCCGAAAGCTTGTGATTTTCAAATAAAACTGTTGGACTATAACCTGGTGTTGTAAGATTCCTTATATATGGATTTCAGCCACTGTATGTATTAGACACATTTCAGAGATTTTAACATATGCATAAACTATTGGATATATAATATGGTCTAATGCAGCTTTACTAGACTCTTCACTGGAACCATTTAACTAGAAAGTTTGGCAGAGACTGGTGGACTAAGGGTTAAATGGCACAATTTTGAAATAGACAACAATACGGCGCCAAAATAAAATTTAGGTAGCAATGACACCGTTTGCTTTTAATGGAAATTTTTTGGATGAATTTATTTTCTTGTGCTTATCAAAGCAAGAGATGTTGATGCTGCAAAATGGAAATCCTTCTAATGAGCCACCCAATGTCAGCATCAAACATTTCCAGGTCAAATATGACACGGCCACTTTCAGAGTAAAACCTCTTCCTCCATTTCAACAATATGCCTTCGCCTTGGTCTCAGAAAAACACCCTTTACTGCACTAATGTGACACTTGCATTTCCCATATGAGCGATCCTTATGGCTGCTCTGAGTGAGTTTTCCAATTCAGTACTAATTTATGCAAAATTAGAGGCAGCTTTCTGACATGGCCCATGTTGATTAGGCAGTGGTTAGATATATCCCCCAAAATCATTTCACATAGGATGATCCAATGCAGAGCACCAATCAACAAAGCCAGTAGAATGTTAAACTAGATAGCCAAGACAGTAGAATATAAGTCAGAGTAGATGATGATCAAACTTTATAATGCTCTGGTCATTAGATTGTACCTCAAATACTGCATCCAGTTCCGGTCACCAGGAAACAAGAGAGACATTCAAGCACTGGACCCAGTGCAGAGATGAGCCATGAGGCTGATCCCTATTGTCAAGGATCTGACTCATGAGGAAAGACTGGAGAAAAATAGGCTTTTCAGCCTAAAGGAGGAATCTGAGAAGTGATTTTATAGAGGTCTCTAAGATTAAGTATGTAAAAAGTTAATCTGGAATATTACTTTCAATGAAACTACGATGGTAGAATAAAGGGATACAGGTTCAAATTAATAAAAGGGTCATTTTAGGACATATATCAGGAAATTCTTTACACAAAGAGTGATCAATGTATAGAATAGAATCCTAGCTGTTGTAAAACAAAAACTCTAGAGTCATTTAATAAACAATTGGATGCTACAATAGGGTCTTGGGACGTTTTTCTACATTAAAGGCATTTCTCCGGGATTTCCACCGATCTTCCGCCAAAGTTACAGTGCGAACCCCCACACAAATTCTACCCCCAAGAGCTGTGCATACACTGAAACAGGTAAACACAGAAAAAGGAGGAAGAAAGAAACACAAATGTAGAGAGGGATTTAAAAAAAGGAAGAGATACAAAGAGGGAGACACCTGAAAAAGTAGAAATGCAGAGAAAGATGGAATAAGGAGAGGGTGCCTACACAGGAGGTTCATAAAACGGCAGGCTCGCTCAGCTCATTTTTAATAATGGAGTCTAAATTCCAATCTTAAAAGATATTTTGATTCCCTAATGCCGAGTAATGATATTCATAAGTTCTAAAATAATAGCTCTCACCCTTCTCTCTAATCTCCTTACAAACACTCAAACAAAATTTATTTAGCCATGCATCATGTTTTAGAAGTTTCTGCTTTATTATTTTCTGAAATCGATGGTGGAATATTTCTATATATTTTAGGTTCTGAATACCTCAGTTACAGAATTAATTTGAAAAAAAACATGGCACGAAGTTCTGAGTTACTGAAACTAAGAGGATGTCTCTCATTTTTTCTTCAGGAAAGATTAAAGCAAAAAAAAACTCCCTCCCTCAAGGGAAACAAAATTGGCAGGGCTCCCAGAAAACCAATGATTAATTTTCTTTTCTTGTCCTTTAACCTCTCCTAAATCGAATGTATGTGCAGTAGCTGTATTCCTTGTAAAAGAGATTCTTTTTAAATCTTATAATAAGCACATGTTTATTAACAAGTTTTGTTGAGATGAGATATTTTCAAGGGCAATAGTAATAAAGATCTGATTATGAAGTTATTAATCCTGTAAATTCTGCTCTTTTCTTTATAGAAAAGCTATACCCTCAGCATTGTGTGGTTCAGATTCAGGATTTGTACTTGATAACTCTCTTGCTCTCTGGATGGGTCTTTTATTGACATGTTTATGTCTCAGTCTCTACGTACAACCTTTCAATACAGCCTCATTCTGGCTACAATTCTCTCCACTTTTAGGGAAATGATTTTCAATGATCAATTCTCTCTCTCTGTCTCTCTTTTTCTCCCCTTCCCCGTTCCTCATTCATAACTCTGTTTCAAACCTCAATATTTTTCTGTTCCTTTATTGAGCTGTTTCTTTCGACTAGCTTTTATGTTTTGTTCTGGTCTTTTCTCTTCCTTCAAAGTTATCGACTTTGGAAGAATGTCTGCAATGGGATGTATAAACAGCAGAAGTAATAGAGTGACAAAGAATGCAAACTACTTCATGCAAAAATGCATTTACCAACATAACAACGATCCCTACATTTCAAAATGGTTGTGAAGCACTTCGGGATATGATACAGCGCTCACCATTGTTAGTGGCAAAATCAAGGAGCAAGTTCCAGCGATCGTACATGCACAGTGAAACGTGGAAATCCGGAACTTGCTCCTCCTGGTTTGCCGTCAATATGACAGCTTCGCATTAAAGGGATATCGCTGGCTGGAATCAGTTGAAACAAGGGACCAGTGCCAAATTGCTCATCTGCCCAGCTGGAAAGTAATTAATATCGACACAAAACAGGTACACTTACAAATACCAGGTCTAAACTAAGTTTTAACAGTGCAGTAAGTCTAAATGACTGCCAAACAACTAAAAATTAACTTTTAAAAATGTGAAGTCTCATTACTCCTTATCTTAATAATTTTTGGTCATTAAAAAAAATTTTAATAAATTAATAAATGTTTACTTTTTTTTACTTTTTCCTTCTGTCTCTTTTATTAAATTTGATTTCTTACCCTTTCTTTTTTTGCTGTCTGTAACTGTTTTTATGACTGATTTTAATGTTGTACCTTTCACTTCCTGGATTTTACGTTCCAGCTTAAAGAATCTGTTCGCAGCTTGTCAAAAATGCTGCGATCTGATTGGTCGAGGGGAGAGAGTGATCCTCTTGCTTCTCCCATGGGTCCTAGCTTCCCTGGAACTAACGCTGGGCTCTTCTCCACTTCCTATTAGAGGAAGTGCACCCAGTAAAGACCGTGGTAAATTAGTGAGTTAGTATAAACCTATGAAGCAGTGTGCACTGTTGATTCACCACTTCGAGCAATTACTGGGCAACTTCTTTTTTTCTTTCTAGATTTATTTACAGCTTATCTGCTTATTTTAGTAAGAAGTGACTCTTATGTTTTAGGGTTTTATGCTAGATATTCTACTCTGGTTCAGTGTCGTGAGCTACTCCTTTAAGTGACCTCACATCCCTTAGAAACTGGAGTGTATCTTTACTTGCCCAATATCTAGGTAAACAATACTAAGATCTACTGCACTCTGGCTTACTGGAATGTATCATGCGGTGCCATGTAATTAAATGTACACACCATCAAACTAAGGCTCAGGCTATAAACCCACAGACAATTTTATTTATTGGTTTATTTATTCTAATAATCTTCAGTATAAACTGTATATTTACAATAGTTTACAAACCTTGTTATTCTCAATAGACCAAATGCAACAAAAATGCTTCTCCCGAACTATCGCTCCTAAAATTGAATCTTGAATACAGTCACTAACTTCTTACATGGCAAAACACTACCTTGGAGTTGGAATAGCTCAATCTTCCAGCTGGAATCAGACTAACTAGCTGGCCTCAGGCAGACTCAGATAAACCAACACTCAAAGGTTTCTGGCCACATAACTCTCAATCAAAGGACTACAGCTAATCATTGATCCTGCCCCTTCTAATAGGTCTGACCCATGTTTCCACCCTAGGCATAGATAAAATCATTTGCTTAGAAATTCGATCATCCTGAGCACTGCACAGGCCTATTTATGTGGTCTCTGCCAGCTCATTATCATGAGTCAGGCATGCAGCCAGCACTACCAGTGCTACTTATTGGCTGCACGTCTGTTTCGGGACCAGGAAATTGGGCTTGACTGATGCTACTTAAAAGCAGCCAGCACCTCTTAAAGGGAAGGTGCACTCTGGCTGCAGACAGCAGGGAAATGTTCTCCAATGGATAAAATGGCTGGAAAAGGTGCAGAGAGAGCACACAGGTTCTCAGATGCAGCTTTGGTGACCCGGGTCCAGGCTGTAGACAGGAGGAGGGAGATCCTATTCCCTCTGAAGGGCAGAAAGCTCTCCAGGCAACACCTCCACCATCAATGAGTACAGCTCACTGAGGAGATCAATGTCAGGAGCATCGCTCCCAGGACATGGTTGCAATGCAGAAAAAAGTTCAATGACCTCACCAGAGTTGTCAAGAGAAGAATCCTACCTCTCACACCTGCACCATCTGCAGCCATACTATTCACAACACTCCCCGCACCTACTTCCTTTCACTCTCCTACATCACTGCGCCACACTTCGCTCCACCTCCTTCTCCTCATATTCAAACACTACACTTCCTACTCTCACCACTATTGCACTTCACATTTTTCACACAACATATGAATTATTCTGATATGACAAGCAGATTCTCTAAACGCCTCACAAGGTTGTTACTAGCACACTCTCTTCCTTGCAGGAGAAGGTCACGCACAACATGCGACAGCATTTACAAAGCAAAATACTGCAGATGTTGTTAATCTGAAACAAGAGCAGAAAAAGCTAGAAATGCACAGCAGGTAAATCAGCATTTGTGAAGAGGCCATTTGGCCCATTCATTCGTCTAGAATGACACTACACTCTCCTCCACCCTCCCCAACCCCGCCCCCAAATTGCTGTATCTATTTGTTTCTTAAATGATTTCAGTGTTTTCGCCTCTGCCATTCTATCTGGAAGTCTACTCCAAGTGTTGATCATTCTAAGCATGATGAACTTCCTGATATCAATCCGAAAATTTCCTTTATAGTTTGAATCTGTATCCCCTTGTCCTACTCCCACAGTTCAAAGTAGAAGAAAATAAAAGAAAGAACTTGCATTTATATAGCACCTTTCATGATCTCAGGGTGTCCCACAGCACTTTACAGCCAATTAAATACTTTTGAAGTGTAGTGACTTCTGTAATGTAGGAAAGATTTATTTTTTCCATACCATTTATTATCTTATATACCTCTAAAAGATCACCTCTCAGATGCCTGTAAAGCCCAAGTCTTTCCAGTCTTTTGTCATGACAGGCCCCTAACTTTAGGGATCGGCCTCATGGTTCTTCACTGCATTGCAAAGTAACTGCAGAATTTAGAAATCAGAAAACAAATCAGAAAATACCACTCAGCAGGTCAGGCAGCATCCATGGAGAGAACAGGCCAGTTAACATTTTGGATGCAGATATTTTGAAGAAGGAGGTAGGGTGGCCCAGTGGTTATGGTACTAGACTGGCAAAGCAGAGGTCATGACTTTAAATCCCACTATGGCAAATGATATTGGGTTCAGTAAGTCTAGTAATTTGTTGGCTGGCATCAGATAAATAAGCATGAAAGATGTGTCAGATTGTTGTACAAAGCCAACTGGTTCACTAATGTCTTTCAGGGAAAGGAGCCTGTCACCCCTACATGTGACTCTAGTCCCACACTATGTGGTTGACTCTTAATGCCCTCTGAAGTGGCCCACATCACCTTCTCATGGCAACCAGGGATGAGCAATAAATGCAGCCTTGCCATTATCATCCACAACCTGAAAATGAATATTAAAAAGTTGCTGCCTGACCTGCTGATTGGTTGCAGCATTTTCTATTTTTGTCAGACGATATTAGTTCTTAGAATTTTTTGATACTGTAGCAATCCAGTTGTGATTGTTTGCAACAGCAATTTGGAGCACAATGGCCATGGCCATTACCATAGAATTACTAATTAAATATGCATGTCCTATCGATGCCCATGCAGACCTTTTGTTTATCCAAAGGATTGGCCATTGTACGTGAACCTGGATTTTATCCCCTGAAGTGTTGTTACTGGTAATAAAGAATCAATAATGTAATATTGAATAAAATGTTTCATGTTTCTCACAGTGTCGTGCATCAAAGTTTGTCACAATTTTCAACCAAAATAAGTGAATGTCACTCCAAGTGAGTGACAGTTGACAGTTCTGCATTAACTCTGTCTTTTTGCCTTCTTGCTGCTGGACATTTACACTCAGTCATGGTCATGGCCGCGTCCTTTGTCTTTTGATGGTGCTCCAGAGGTACACAACCACTTTCTCTGCTTTCCAGTGCCTTCTCTTGCATTTTTTTTTATTCATTCATGGGATTCATTCAAGGCCAGAATTTATTCCCCATCCCTGATTGCCCTCGAGAAGGTGGTGGTGAGCTGGCTCCTTGAACCGCTGCAGTCCGTGTGGTGAAGGTTCTCCCACAGTGTTGTTAGGTAGGGAGTTCCAGGATTTTGACCCAGTGACAATGAAGGAACGGTGATATATTTCCAAGTCAGGATGGTGTGTGACTTGGAGGGGAACGTGCAGGTGGTGGTGCACCCACGCGACTGCTGCCCTTGTCCTTCTAGGTGGTAGAGGTCATGGGTTTGGGAGGTGCTGTCGAAGAAGCCTTGGCGAGTTGCTGCAATGCATCCTGTGGATGGTATACACTGCAGCCACTGTGCGCCAGTGGTGGAGCGAATGAATGCTTAAGATGGTGGATGGGGTGCCAATCAAGTGGGCTGCTTTGTCCTGGATGGTGTCGAGCTTCTTGAGTATTGTTGGAGTTGCACTCATCCAGGCAAGTGAAGAGTATTCCATCACACTCATGACTCGTGCCTTGTAGATTGTGGAAAGGCTTTGGTGAGTCAGGTGATGAGTCACTCATCGCAGAATACCCAGCCTCTGACCTGCTCTTGTAGCCACAATATTTATGTATCTGATCCAGTTTAGTTTCTGGTCAATGGTGACCCACAGGATGTTGATGGTGGGGGATTCGGCGATGGTAATGCCATTGAATGTCAAGGGGAGGTGGTTAGACTCTCTCTTGTTGGAGATGGTCATTGCCTGGCACTTATCTGGCGCGAATGTTACTTGCCACTTAACAGCCCAAGCCTAGATGTTGTCCAGGTCTTGCTGCATGTGGGCACAGACTGCTTCATTATCTGAGGGGTTGCGAATGGAATTGAACACTGTGCAATCATCAGCGAACATCCCCATTTCTGACCTTATGATGGAGGGAAGTTCTTCGATGAAGCAGCTGAAGATGGTTGGGACTATGATACTGCCCTGAGGAACTCCTGCATGGATGTCCTGGGGCTGAGATGATTGGCCTCCAACAACCACTATCATCTCCTTTTATGCTAGGTATGACTCCAGCCACTGAAGAGATTTCCCCCTGATTCCCATTGACTTCAATTTTACTAGGGTTCCTTGATGCCACACTCGGTCAAATGCTGCCTTGATGTCCAAGGCAGTCACTCTCACCTCACCTCTGGAATTCTGTTCTTTTGTTCATGTTTGGACCACGGCTGTAATGAGGTCTGGAGCAGAGTGGTCCTGGCGGAACCCAAACTGAGCATCGGTGATCAGGTTATTGGTGAGTAAGTGCCACTTGATAGCACTGTCGACGACACCTTCCATCACTTTGCTGATGATTGAGAGTAGACTGATGGGGCGGTAATTGGCCGGATTGGATTTGTCCTGCTTTTTGTGGACAGGACATACCTGGGCAATTTTCTACATTGTCGGGTAGATGCCAGTGTTGTAGCTGTACTGGAACAGCTTGGCTAGAGGCGCAGCTAGTTCTGGAGCACGTCTTCAGCACTACAGCCGGGATGTTGGCGGGGCCCATAGCCTTTGCTGTATCCAGTGCACTCAGCTGTTTCTTGATATCACGTGGAGTGAATCGAATTGGAATGAAGACTGGCTTCTGTGATGGTGGGAATATCGGGAGGAGGCCGAGATGGATCATCCAGTTGACACTTCTGGCTAAAGATGGTTGCAAACGCTTCAGCCTTGTCTTTTGTTCTCACGTGCTGGGCTCTGCCATCATTGAGGATGGGGATGTTCATGGAGCCTCCTCCTCCCATTACTTGTTTAATTGTCCACCACCATTTATGACTGGATGTGGCAGGACTACAGAGCTTTGATCTGATCCGTTGGTTGTGGAATCGCTTAGCTCTAGCTATGGCATGCTGCTTCCAGTGTTCAGCATGCATGCAGTCCTGTGTTGTAGCTTCACCAGGTTGGTACCTCATTTTTAGGTAAACCTGGTGCTGCTCCTGGCATGCTCTTCTACACTCCTCATTGAACCAGGGTTGATCCCCTGGCTTGTCGGTAATGGAAGAGTGAGGAAGATGACGGACCATGAGGTTACAGATTGTGCTGGAATACAATTCTGCTCCTGCTGATGGCCCACAGCGCCTCATGGATGCCGAGTTTTGAGCTGCTTGATCTGTTCTGAATTACCCCATTTAGCACGGTGGTAGTGCCACACAACACGTTGGATGGTGTCCTCAGTGCGAAGACAGGACTTCGTCTCCACAAGGACTATGCATTGGTAACTCCTACCAATACTGTCATGGACAGATGCATCTGCGACAGGTAGGTTGGTGAGGACGAGGTCAAGTCGGTTTTTCCCTTGTGTTGATTCTCTCACCACCTGCCGCAGGCCCAGTCTGGCAGCTATGTCCTTCAGAACTCGGCCAACTTGGTCAGTAGTGGTGCTACCGAGTCCACTCTTGGTGATGGACATTGAAGTCCCCCTCCCAGAGTACATTCTGTGCCCTTGCTACCCTCAGTGCTTCTCAACATGGAGAAGTACTGATTCATCAGCTGAGGGAGGGTGGTAGGTGGTAATCAGCAGGAGATTTCCTTGCCTATGTCTGACCTGATGCCATGAGATTTCATGGGGTCCAGGATCAATGTTGAAGACTCCCAGGACCACTCCCTCCTTACAGTATACCACTGTGCCACCACCTCTGGTCGGTCTGTCCTGCAGGTGGGACAGGACATACCCAGGGATGGTGATGGAGGAGTCTGGGATGTGGGCTGAAAGGTATGATTCTGTGAGTGTAGCTATGTCATACTCACATCTCCCAATTTTGTGGGGAGGACTTTGCAGGGTTGATTGGGCTTGGCTTGCCTTTGCCTGTGTCTAGTGGTCCATCCAGTTTTATTCTTATTATGGCTTTTTGTAGCAGGATTGTACAACTGAGTGGCTTGCTAGGCCATTTCAGAGAACAGTTAAGAATCAACCACATTGCTGTGGGTCTGGAGTCACGTATAGGCCAGATCAGGTAGGTTTCCTTCCCTAAAGGACATTAGTAAACCACATGAGTTTTTTTACACCAATCCGGTAGTTTCATGGTCACTATTACTGATACTAGCTTTTTAATTCCAGATTTTATTTAATTAACTGAATTCAAATTCTCAAGCTGCCATAACAGGATTTGAACTCATGACTCCAGATTATTAGTCTAGGCTTCTGGATTACTAGTCCAGTAACATAACCACTATGCTACCGTACCCATATAACCACTATGCTATTGCATTAATGACAACAACATAACTTTTTATAGAGCTAGCAAAATTGCAACACACCATTGTATCCTGAGTAACTAGATATCACTCTTGAAACACTAGCAGCATTTGCAGTGCTGTAGGACTTAAAACAAGTCCTTAAAACTCACAACCTGTAATCAGGACTCCCATGACAATGAAAAGTCTTGTTTACGTCGCTAAAATTATGAAAGATCCAGTGCAATTATCTTATAACCTGATGGATTAAGGGGTAATGCATTGCATAGTATAGAACTGAGACATACAGAGCAGGAACTTTCTAGCTTCAATCCTTGGCTGTGCTGTTACCTGATCCCAGCTAGAGTGGCAATAATTGGTCTCAAGATCCCAGGTCTAAAGAGAAGAAAAATTAAAGCAAAATACTGCGGATGCTGGAAATCTGAAATAAAAACAGAAAATTAGCTAGGGTTACTGATCATTATCCAGTGACCCTTGCTGCAAAGTGTGTGTATGTTTGTGTGTAATATATGTGTGATACCAGTAAAGACAGGATTTGGCTTGGCTGCAACATTAAGTAGCAATAAAGTAGCATGCCTGCACTCACTAACTCGGCTCACACTTAAAGGATGGCTGCTTGGGCAAGGTATCAAATAGCTTTCAACACTTATATAACCATACCCCTGAGTGAATGTCTGCCTTCAGGAGAGGAGGGGACTAAATTAGAAAAAAAAATTGTAATCGTAACATAGCTTCTATCTTGAGGAATTTACCTCAAAGGAGTGTTCATATCATTAAAAGATAATTAATTGTTTACCGACAATTGGAAAATGTCGGTAAACTTGGAGAACTTCTACCAAAATAACTTTGATGTATGTAATGCATACCAAAGAACAATTAAAAATCTATAGGAAATCTTCTAAAGAGGTGCAGACCTTTCTAATTTCTAATTTTCACCTAGGGGATCTGCAATCAAATCCATCCCAACGTGATGGGATGTAAATTTGCTCTCTCTGCTGCCTATAGGGTCCTACATGAAATAAGTTTGGACATTATCAACCTATTTAGTAGTCAATCAAGGTCATGGCACAAAACTATTTGTCTACTAATGGATAACTACTGGAACTGGACTCCCTGACTACTGAGACTCAAATGACAGTACAGCATTGTTCTCTCTCTTCCTTCTATCCCCACTGACTTACATGCATTAAAATAATAGTGTGAAAAAAATCGATATATTAACAAAACCACCCAGTGTTGGCAGCACTTGAGCATTGTTGACCTGATACATTTAAATCAATTGAAAAAGTCAAGTTTGCCTTGGTAAATATGCAGCTGACAGGGTGCAAATTGTTTTGGACCAAAGATCAGTTCAGATCATTGATAAGATGCTCTAGTAACAGGTTTAAAGCAATTGGCTGTAACAAGATGGTGAGTCATCTATTGAAAACAGGTTGAAGGAGACTGCGGCTGTGGCAGGAAGTGCAGTTACTTGAACGGTGCAGTTTAGTCAACGCAGCCAAAACAGTGAAGGAACAAAACATGTTTTAAACAGCAAATATTAAAAGCAAACATGTTCTGTACCGAGTCTTGGCTAGAGCAGTAGTGGAGCATTCTAATTTACTTCAATGTGCCTGGGCTAAGGAGGAGAAAAATTAGCCAGTGTTCTCAGGGAAAGGGGAGAAAATTTGGAATAACAAGTATGAGAAAAAAGGATCACTTCTCTTACCCCGTTTATCCCAGCAGACATTGCAAAAAGCTGAAACCACATTTCTTCTGATGTGCTCACCAATGTGGCCTCACCAGGGTAGTGTCATCACTACTTAGCTGTCGTTAAAGCTTATTGCCCCAAATGAAGTTCTGGCTCCCTTTTCTCATAGTTACTATCATAGCTGTGAAATATTGAGGCAGAGGTTTAACCCTTACCATCAACTGATGTATACAATAGAGAATAACTCCCAGCCAATGCAAAAATATTTCAATATTATTTACAAAATATAGGTAAAAACTATTCAGTTTGAGCTAACAAATGGTAACCAATGTTTTCTTTCAGCAGTTCTTGGTCTATTCCCACAGGGAATCTCTCTCAACGAAGGAAGCAGAGTTAATTTTTGAGTTGCTCTTATGCAATCCCTGCCAGTGCTTGCCTTTCAACAGCATGTGGGTAAGGAAGAGATGAGTTCTTGCTGCAAAGGTGACTAGAGTCAAGGACGTGCTGGATGGTGGTTGCACAAGCTGGGCGTCGCCAGAAGCCTTCATTGCCCACATGTCCTGGCAACAGGTCTATCCTGCTGCTGATGCCAATCGAGAAATACAACCCACTCTCGGCCCTGACTCTATTAGCTCTATCGAAATTGGTCAAGGATGTGAAGTGATTCCACATGGATGTTTAGAGACTCATACTGAGGAGCAGCTCCATTTGAACAAAGGTGAGAACAGACAAACCTGCTTACAACTTGAACCAACTCTCAGAAATTCCCTCCATGCTATTCCAACTCTACACTGTATTATTTGTACAACTTCCATTTCCTCGCCTTCATCTTCATCAGGACACTTCCTGGCAGAACATTTCACCATCCGGCATAAATAAGCATTCTCAGTGGTAGATTTTGTATTCAAAGAACCTTCCGTGCACTACTGGGAACTTAAGGTGGAGAGAGCAGCATAGCGCACTGTCATCGAATAGTTATTTGAGCCACTTCATGGATCTCCTAGGCGTAAGTCCCTTTCACGGCCAAGATAAAACCATTGTGCCTGCAGTTCCTCTTCCACTATTTTAATGGGCTGCTGCTCAATTTCTAGTTACTCTTTACACCAACCATGTGTACCTTTGGTCACCTGGTGCACAAGGTGAGCAGCTCAAAGGACCTCTGGATGGATCTGCTCCTATGCGTGGTGAAATCCACAGTGTACAGGTCTAGGATGCATAAGATAACCAGGAAGTGTCTCTGACTGCTTGCACATGCTTCAATCTCTGGTATAACACAGAATACAAACACGCAGTGTCTACCAGCTCACTGGAAGCTTTTCGAGACTGGTGGGCACCATAAGATATTGACTGTTTATTGGGCCATACCTCCAAATTATGATCTAAATTTTTATTCACACACATTTGTTTTTTAGTTTGGACAGGGATAACGAGATGCCGAGCTAAAGACGGAGAGATAAAGAGTGGTTATAGGGTTACTAATTCTGGTTGGACGTATTTCTGGAGGCTTGATCATGTGACATTTGATAACGTGGTGTTTGATCACATGGTGTTTGACCATAGTTTGCAACTGTTATTGCACTGAGAATTACTCCCCATTATTGAGCAAGTGTGGACAGTTCTATTGGACAACGTTCCTGCTCCACAGTTCTGGGACCGTTGTATTGGTTCACAAACCTTTCAGAACATTTACATGCTAGTGCAAAGGGAATGCACAGGAGGCTTCAGCCTGATCCCCTAGCAACACCTTAGCTTGAGCTGTGGAGGAGAAAAATTTCAAACTGATGGAGCGAGAAGTCCCACCTGAAACACCATCACCTTCACCTATAACAAATACTGAGTCAGCACTTTATGTTATATCAACAAATGTGTCCATACCTCTCTTTAAACAATTCTTAAATATAATAATAATACAAACCTCAAGCTGTAGCTTCTCATAGATACAACTTATCGATACTCAGCTATACAATGCAATCAATATTAATCAGCAGGTGGTCTGGGACCTGCTCACTCCCACGTCCGACTGTGGAAATCCACCTGTCACAGGGAGGGAAGAAAAGCCAATCAAAATATAAACTTGCTGCTGTTGCCAAGCCGTTCTAATCAATCATAATCAACTAATGAAAATTTTATTGCCTTTGAGGAACGGGGTGGGGGCAGTTTGGTCTTTCTGTCTTGTTGGGTAGTTTTAAAAAACTTTTTCAGGCAATTGCCAGAAGAGAAGCTGTGAGCTAACCTGCATTATATTAAAGTTCAACAAAAACACTAACATTGGCTTGGCACATAATACAACCATTTGCCCAGCACCATGGAATACTTAACAACGGGAAAGCAATATAGGTTAGAGGTCATTCAAAGCATCACCGTGACGCGCGATGGCATGAACCTACTTCTGCATTTTCTCCTGGATTGCTTGCATCAGTACCTGGGAGATTTTACTCCCATTCTGGGAGACTCCCAGACAATACAGGACGGTTAGCAACCTTATGGGGTTAACAAAAACTTTGTCAAACAGGTGGGTTTTAAGGAGGTCTTAAAGGAGGAGAGAGAGATGGAGAGGCTGAAGTATTTCAGGAGGGAATTCCAAAGCATATGGCCTAGAAGGCTGAAAGCACGTCCACAATAGTTGGAACAAAGGTGGGTCAACAGCTCGCTAGTACTTCATCCTAATGACCATTCCTCATGTATCAGCCTAGAAAGTGATCATCAGCCAGCTATTCAATAGAGGTGTGGTGGGTGGGTGGGGGTGGGGGAAGAGAAGGTACTGTACATCCAAATCCATTGTATATCACTCAACATCCATACGCATGCACTCTCCAGTTCAAATCAATGTGCATTTGGACATGAATGATATAGTCCTGTCATATGTTAATAAATGGAAAAAGATTTGCATAAAGGCATTTTGCATCAAGCAAAATTTTATAAAATTAATCAGTGAGATAACAACCAATCAATGAAGCCTAAGGACACATCATAGAGTAAATTTTCTAATCATCTGCACCAGATGTGCAAGTGCAGAAGGGTGCAGAGAATTGGAAAATTGGAAGTGCAGTGGGTAAATGCATCATGCGGTGTGGCACTGAGACACGTGGACTAAAACGGTCCCATATTTGATTCCTGAGTTAACTGATCTCTCTACAGTTGGCCTCAGTGACCCTAGGCAACGAAGAAGGACTGCCCATAGTGTGAAGCTCATCCATATAAACTGGGCTTAGCACAACTGAACAGAACTGGCCTGCTTTAGTAAAAAATATAAACCAACGTTTTTTCATTATCACCATTTGTCTACTTCTGTATTTAAGATCTGGCACACATTTTTAGTCTTCTGCATTAGATCACTAAATCCTTTAGTTTCCTTAGCAACATATTCCAGCAGTCTTGACAATTGGCGCTGCACATATTGGATGAAGGACAAGTTCATGAGGGGCAATATCCTCATGTGCATTGACACGTCGGGCTGTTCATACCCAAGGAGAGGTATCTATAGACCATGCCTGTCCTACCTGTGTGTGCCAGATGAGATCAGTTTTCACTGCAGAGGCAGTGACAGAGCTATACCACCTTCTGCCAGCTGACTTCAGCCAGCCTGAATAACTGGGATGGCTCTTTCCATGACTGTGACAGTCACTATGGCATTATACTTCTGTGCAACAGGATCCTTCCAAGCCATCACTTGGGACCTCAGCCATGAACCCAGTCTACAGTTCACACCTGTATAAAGCAAGTGACTGATATTATGTTTACCAGGGGAAATACCTTTATCACTTGCGCAGTAGAGAAGAGCCAACTGGAGAGGACACAGAATTTGTACCAGCTAGTAGGCTTCTCAATAGTCCAAGGTATTATAGATTCAACCCCCATGACCATCAGGGTTGCCCACATTCAACCCAAATGCATACACAAACAGGAGGGAAATGCTTGGGTGGCTTCTGAACACAGAAATGTGATCTTGCACATTATCCAGAGAGTACCTATGTTGCTTTTATTACTCAGCAATTCATGTTGCTTGAATTATTTGGAGGTTTTGAGAGAATGAACAAATGGTTATTGGCAGACCAGGGCTCACGACCCCAATTGGAAGCACCCTCACAACAGCAGAGCTCAAATACCTGAGTTATTATGGAGCACACCTTAGGAACACTAAAGCTACAATTCTGTTGTTTGGATTATTAGGAGGGGTGCTGCTCTACAGTCCAGCCAAAGTCTCCAAACTCATCACCATCTGCTGCACACTGCACAATTTTGCCATCCAATGAGGAGTAAGCTTGCAGTTGGATCATGAGGAGAACCATGGACCTGCAGGGCCCACAAGAACAGAATGAAGGAGCAGAGGAGGATGACATGGTGGGATAATCGACGGGTAGGCTGGAGACCCTGTCCCAAATCCCAGGGATGGGGTCGTTTGCATATCCTCATTCTCAAATTTACTTCTAGGTCATTATTTAGGGAGCTATAAAGAGACCACAGCAGGCACTGGATGGGACCTTGCGCATACCCCAAGCAATATGGCCTTTATAGGAACATCCAAGGGTCGCTGCAGCTGAGTTCAATGGTACATTAACCTGGTACCACTTAGTTCAGGTGGAACAGACAAGAGACATGTTGTCGTATAATGGATGGCCTACATTAGTGAGGAATATTTGAGAAGGTAGTGCTGAAAGATTCCAGAGGCCAACCAGGCAGGGGATGAGTTCGTTTACAGCTTTGGCTAAGCTTAATAGCTATGCAATCATCAGTTTGCAAGTAACTTCTGCTCATTCATCTCTCCAGCTCTGATCATTGATTATTTCTTTGTTTTCTTGTTGCATTTATGTCCCTAATATGAAGTAGTGCTTTGACTGTATCAAAGGTGGATTTTACTCATTTTAAGGATTAATTTCCCAGGCAAAGTTCAAGTAATAGTGTATGATGAGTGAAAGGCTAATTTGTATTACTCAGCTAGCCGAGTGATGGTTAGCATGTTTACAGCATTGTCACAGGGATCTGGGAATTTTATGGGAATGAGCTTTATTGCCCTTTACAGCTGTTAAATTGGAAACTGATTTTTTCCAACTGGACACAGATGTGTGTGTGGGAACTATAGCCAATAGCTTGCTGCTATTTTCACCCATTATGTGGTTAGAGAGTCAAGCCCACAACATCCTGGCCTGGTGTGGATGTGTCTGGCGTGTGGGTTAGATTCCATTGGATTCAACTATGCATCATGTCTGCCACATAGGTCCGTATCCTGAACGGAATCTTAGAAGGGAATGTTCTGATTGCAGTCCCTGATCATAAATGAACATTGAGCCAATTGATAGATCTGGCTTCATATGGCCTACTTTGGAATCCTGCAATTCATGGTTACGTGGACACTCTTGATTTACATACTCCACCCGATGCTCCTCCACAAATGAGGGAAGGAAAATTGTGGCAACAGAAGTGAGGTGAGAGAGTGTCCCTGATTTACAAGGTTAACACGTGGAGGGAAGAATTCAACAAGATTTTATTTATTGGCTGACCAACATCAAATGGGAGAGATATTGCTGAATTATGAAATTCATGGCAAATTTGCAAAGGAACTGTGATAATAGAATGCTGAGTGAAAATTGATTCTTCGTTCACTTACCACTTAGTGACTGGATCGTTGGAGCTACTGGGCTCTCTTTCTTACAGGGAGGATGAGGACGCGTGCTACTGAAAACAAGTCTTTCTTGCCTTCTTCTGTAATGTGTGGAAAAGTTGCAAGTTTGTATTAGTTGATACTGGACATTACTTGGACTTAAAATGTGCCTGTGTATATTGAAGGTTGCAAGGAGGTTTTCTAGTTGATTCCCCCCTCATAATCTCATGATGTAGTGACCTTATTATAAGCAATTTTTCATTGTCTTGTAGCTCTGGAAGTGATTCTCCATTCTGCTTCCAGATTAATCTTTTCCTTCTACTAACTGATGATTCATCTGTTCCAGGGTGTAGTGGAATCCCTTTGTTGAAAGGGGTTTTTATATTTGTAGGAAGATATGCTCGCTCCCTGTTAATATCAGCCCAGGTCCTCCACCATATGATAATGAAAAGAGGATGACTATGATTAGCAATTTCTCTAGCATATTGCATGCTAATTCAGCCTTGATTCCCCATTTCCCTGCTTCCCAAAGGTCTGGCTACTGTTGTCTTTCATACCTGCACTCTGGGCAATCTGTTCACACTAGTATTTGGGAAATTTACATGTGCAGTGACTTTCACTGATGGAAATGTCAAACTTCCTTTCAGCAATGACATCAGACATTGATTTTTGATGCAAACAAATATTGCTGTCACGTAAACTAATACATATATTTTTGTAGATATTATTGATGATATACATCAAACTTGTACTGCAGTGGGTAGACAAGTTGGCAAGTAACGCAAAGACTGCTGCAAACTTTTTAAAGGGATATGAACACCACTGGAAAATTATTGGTATAATTTCAAACAATAAGAAAGACATATATTTTTATAGCACCTTTCAGGAGTACATTCCAAACGCTTCACAGCCAATTGAGTACTTTTTGAAGTGTAGTCACTGTTATAATGCAGTAAATGCGACAGCCAATTTGCACACAGCAAGGTCCCACAAACATCAATGTGATAAATCACCAGATAATTTGTTTAGTGATGTTTTGGTTGAGGGATGTGGGCGTCGCTAGCAAGGCCAGCATTTATTGCCCATCCCTAATTGCCCTTGAGAAGGTAGTGGTGAGCCGCTTTCTTGAACTGCTGCCGTCCGTGAGGTGAAGGTTCTCCCACAGTGCTGTTAGGTAGGGAGTTCCAGGATTTTGACCCAGTGACGATGAAGGAACGGCGATTTATTTCCAAGTTGGGATGGTGTGTGACTTGGAGGGGAATGTGCAGATGGTGTTGTTCCCATGTGCCTGCTAGCCTTGTCCTTCTAGGTGGTAGAGGTCGCGGGTTTGGGAGGTGCTGTCGAAGAAGCCTTGGCGAGTTGCTGCAGTGCATCCTGTGGATGGTACACACTGCAGCCACTATGCACCGGTGGTGAAGTGAGTGAATGTTTAGGGTGGTGGATGGGGTGCCAATCAAGCGGGCTGCTTTGTCCTGGATGGTGTCGAGCTTCTTGAGTGTTGTTGGAGCTGCACTCATCAGGCAAGTGGAGAGTATTCCATCACACTCCTGACTTGTGACTTGTAGATGGTGGAAAGGCTTTGGGGAGTCAGGAGGTGAGTCACTCGCCACAGAATACCCAGCATCCGACCTGCTCTGGTAGCCACAGTATTTATGTGGCTGGTCCAGTTAAGTTTCTGGTCAATGGTGACCCCCAGGATGTTGATGGTGGGGGATTCGGTGATGGTAATGCCGTTGAATGTCAAGAGGAGGTAGTTTGACTCTCTCTTGTTGGAGATGGTCATTGTGTGGCACTTGTGTGGCGTGAATGTTACTTGCCACTTATCAACCCATGCCTGGATGTTGTCCAGGTCTTGCTGCATGCGGGCACGGACTGGTTCATTATCTGAGGGGTTGCGAATGGAACTGAATGAATTACAGGGTGAATACATCACTTTCAGTCACTCGCAGGTCTGTTCTTTCTCCCCCTGTAGGAGAAGAGAGTGCAAAATGCAAGGTGCAGAACTGGAGGTGGCCCACCAATAGTGAAAGTGACAGATGTGGAGAAGGAGGCCATGACAATAAGTCGGACCATCATATGCCTATCTATCGGAGATGGAGAGACTAACATCCCCCAGATGGGTGGTGACAGAACTTTAACATCTTTCACACACACAATGAACTGATTTTATCAATGACGTAACTGTGCCAGACCTCAGTATGGTCATTGGAAAGATTGTCACTTTTGCGATGAATCATTAATATTGATTTCTGATGTCTTCAAGGGCTTTTACGCCTTCACGAGGTATTAACAGAAATGGAAGAAAGTGATTCCTCAGAGGAGCTCATTCCTTCTGAGGGTGCTCTGTCACTGGACATATAGCCGTGCACCAGCGCAGATACTCACACTTCACTGGGTCCTGTTAGCCAGTTAGTTAGGTTGCCACCTACTGATTCACCACTCACAATTGAGCACGAGCAGACACTGGCAGCAGGGGCAATTGTGGAGAGACCATGTCGGGGGGCACACTCCAATATAAGAACATAAGAAATAGGAGCAGGAGTAGGTCACATGGCCCCTTGAGCCTGCTCTGCCATTCAATAAAATCATGGCTGATCTTCTACCTCAACTCCTTTTTCCTGCCCTATCCCCATATCCTTAGATTGCCTTAGTGTCCAAAAATCTATTGATCTCAGTCTTGAATATACTCAACAACTGAGCATCCACAGCCCTCTGGGGTCGGGAATTCCAAAGATTCTCAACCTTCTGAGTGAAGAAATTCTTCCTCATATCGGTCCTAAATGGTCAACCCATTATCCTGAGACTATGACCCCTAGTTCTAGACTCTCTAGCCAGGGAAAACAGCCTCTCAGCATCTACCCTGTTAAGCCCTTTAACAATTTTGTACGTTTCAATAAGTTTTTATACTTACCTCTCCAAGCTCTGCTCAGCTGGACATAGATGATGAACCCCGAGGACCATCGTTGCGAAGGAAGATGATAGAGGTGCAGCAGCAGCTTCGTGAGGTCATGGAAAAAGTGCCAAGCACACTCTCCAGAATAGCGGAGAGGGTGAAGGAGTCCAACTCCATCGCTGGTGGATTGTCGGTGCAGGTAAGTGTGAGAATGTCTGCGATAGAGAGAATGGTAGCGTCCATTGAGTTTCAAGCATGGCTCTCAAATGAGTCCATGCAGGCCATGACAACGGTCGTGCAGACTCTGGATGCCAACATGTCTGCTGCCTTAAACAGGCAAACAGATATGTTAGCCAGGGCCTTACAATGCGGCACATCTGCTCACCAACCTGCTGGCCAGCAAAGTGGTGGGAGTGATGCTGCGCTGGCCCGGGAGAGGGGTGATGGCAAAAGGGGACATGGAAGTGGGGACTCCACTGAAAGCGCTCCCACATCTCACCCGTTGCCGCCCTCCTCAACCAGTACCTGCAATGCTGTCTCCTCTCCCGATGGCCTAGTCTGCCCCTGCACAGGTGCAGGTGGAGCAATCTTTGGCGGGGCCTTCACGGACTCCAAAACCCAGTGGTTGAGGCCGAGAGCATCTCAGCAGTCAGGGCAGGGATCTGAGCAATCTGCCAATACCTCTGCTGATGCCACGGGGGATGCACCATGTAGAAGTGGTAGAAAGAGAAAGTCTAGGCAATTGTAATTCACCGAGGGCATGCACAAGGGTGTTTGACGAGCTGTCATGTTGGGCGCGTGTGCAATTGGTGTAGGCGTGGTTGAAGGACTGTTTTTGTGCAAAGGGACGGGGAGTGTTGGTGGTGGTGGTTGTTCCGGCGGCCTTAGGATTTCAAAGTCTTCAATTTGCTCATCACATTATGAGAACCTGTTAGAGATGAGGGAATCCCTGGCATCACGGGCAGCAATGCACACAGCTGCTCTGGCAATGGGTTCCTCATCTTCATTTTCCTCCTCCTCAGATGTACTGTGGAATAGATCCATTGCGACCCCTATCTTGATCTTGCCAGTTTGGGGGGCTCCAAAATGTAGGCAAATTTGTCTGAACACAAGAATTCTCAGTCTCAACAATGAAATCTGTCTAAACACAAAGAACTCCGAGTCAAACGTTTGTGTAAGAGAACTCAGTGCCCAGCTACAATACCTCATCTTTCATTGGGATGTGTCAATCACTGGTTTAAAGGGCCAAATGAGCTTTGGCTGCAACTCATCTCCGTTTCAATGGCGTGTTTCAGAAACCATGGGAGACACGTTCAGGAGTAGTTAAATCCGTTTCTGTTGCAGAATCTGCAAAAAGTTAAGTACTTAAAGTGTTCCAGCTACCTGAATTGGCCCTTTAAATATCGGCCCGCCGGCTTTAAGTGGGGATGGGACTTCCGAGTTTCTATTGAGCGCACGCACCCTAACATGCCTGGGTTAAACCCGAAAGTGGGCACATTGGAGCTGAGATGTGGTCCGGCTCCAAAAGGCTGCTATTTTAACCTCCCACCTGCCCCCAACCCACTCGTTCTTGGGGGTTAAAAATTACCCCACTAATGTCGATCAATGGAGGCATGGTGACCTAATTTGTATTATGAGAATATTATTGTGTTGCTCACGTGTGATATTCTTTATTAAGTCAGTGACGTGATTTTTTTCCTCCCTCCATTTTCTGGAAATATTAATAATCCGCCTTTCAAATTTGCTAATGTATCTGTTTCCACAGTACCTATATCAACAGTAGATACATCAATGACCACGGTGACAAAGTGATTGCTTGTTACACAAGGCATAATGGTAACCTTTATTTTTAATTAACTTCCAGATGCAAAGGATTAAATCTTTGTGACTGAGCCACTTATAATCTATATGTTGCCAATAGTGACAGGAAAAAAAATGGTGTTACAATTTTATATTTCATAAACAATATTTCAATGAAATTGACTTCCAATTTACTTGAGTAATAATACATAGTGAAACTGAATTCAATTATAGCTTTTTATTGATTATTTTTAAAATTAAAATGACTGCTCCAAAATATCCCTCACTCCTACAATTTCTCTCCACGGCCACCATGAAACTCATTCTGAACTGACAAAACACCTTTCAAAGTTTTCATTAAAATAACTGCATTATACAATTGACCAGCAAGTAGAAGGCATGTTTGTCTTTAAGTGGATAGTGCACCACGATCACAGTCACAGAGGGTGTCATTTGTGACTTTGGTTTGGGGAAGGGACAGAAACCTGATTGGAGAAATTCAAACATGAAGTTGGAGAAAAGATGGTCATGGATTTGGGAGGCAACAACACGTTCAGAACTTTGCAGTTGAAAAAGAGGTTGGAGATGGAGTGGTAGTTTGCAAGGACAGAGAAGAGGAGGGTGCCACTAGCAGTTTTGAAAGAGAGAGGGACAGTACCTGAGGAAAGGGAAGCATTTACAACATTAGCTAGAATAGTGGTCAGGAAGGGAAGTTGGGTGGTTATCAGTTTAGTGGAAATGAGAACAAGAGAGCAGGGGGTGGGTCTCAGACAAGATGAGCTCAGAGAGGGTATGAGGGGGAAATATGTACTAGAGAAAGACACAGATTCTGAGCTAGGGCAGGGGGAGGTTTGATTTGTTGGGCAAGAGGAGGAAGCAGCAAATTTAGTTAGGGGATAAATGTTCATCTGGACACTGGACAAACTCCCCTGCCAAGAGATCTTTTACATCCATCTGAACAAGCAGGCAGGCCCTTGCATTAACATCTTAGCTGAAGGACAGCACCATCTGACAGTGCAGCACTCCCTCACTAGTGCACATCAGCCTAGATTTTGAGCTCAAGTTGCTGGAGTGCGACGTGAACCCACAACCTTCTAACTCAAAGGCCAGAGTGCTACCCACTGAGGCAAGGTAGACATCTTTTGTTGGTGATGGAGGGACAGGAATCATTTGTTTAAATTACTCACGTAGGCACAGCACACAAATCAGTAATGATCCTCTCCTCTACAATTGGGGTATGGTTCTTGTACACTGCAAGGATCATTGTTAGCTTTCATGCAATATGTACTTTACATGTATGTGACAGTTTTTCCCTTTGATTTTTCTCCTCTTTCTTTCTTTGTACACAGTCTGAGAGAAGAGTTAATAAACAATTGAATTTCACAGGATCCCTGCTGCTGTTTTATCTGCATGTATGAGTAATCCTTCCAGGGCTGTCACTGCCACTGGAGAGCACATCCTCAGGAACTGGTGACTCGCAGACATGGAATTTCCCAGAATGTCCTTTAAAAAATAAACTTGATTTAATTCCCCCCTCCTTTTCTTTTCCATTAGGAGCCCTCCCTCTCTCTGAATTCATGTACTCTCTCTCTTTCATCTTCTACACCCTCTTTTGGCTGAAATATCTTCTCACTCAATCGGTACAGTAGCATAGTGGTGATGTTACTGGGACCAGTAATCCGGAGTCATGCGTTCAAATCCTGCCATGGCAGCTGGGGAATTTAAATTCAATTAATTAAGATTTTAAAAAATCTGGAATTAAAATACTAGTATCAGTAATGGTGGCCACGAAAGTATCTGATTGTCGTAAAAACCCATCTGGTTCACTAATGCCCTTTTGGGGAAGGAAACCTGCCGTCCTTACCTGGTCTGGCCTATATGTGACTCCAGACCCACAGCAATGTGGTTGATTCTTAATTGCCCTCTGAAATGGCCTAGCAAGCCAGTCAGTTGTAAAATCTCGCTTAAAAAAAGTCATAATAAGAATAAAACCGGACAGACCACTGGGCACCGGACAAGACTAAAGGCAAACCAAGCCCAGTCTGACCCTGCAAAGTCCTCCTTACTAACATCTGGGGACTTGTGCCAAAATTGAGAGAGCTGTCCCATGGACTAGTCAAGCAACAGCCTGACAGAGCCATACTCACAGAATCATACCTTTCAGCCAACGTCCCAGACTCTTCCATCACCATCCCTGAGTATGTCCTGTCCCACCTGCAGGACAGACCGACCAGAGGTGATGGTACAGTGATATACAGTCAGGAGGGAGTGGCCCTGGGAGTCCTCAACATTGACTCCAAACTCCATGAAACCTCATGGCATCAGGCCAAACATGGGCAAGGAAACCTCCTGCTGATTATCACCTACCGCCCTCCCTCAGCTGATGAATCAGTCCTCCTCCATGTTGAATACCACTTGGAGGAAGCACTGAGGGTAGCAAGAGCACAGAATGTATTCTGGGTGGGGGACTTCAATGTCCATCACCAAGAGTGGCTCAGTAGCACCACTACTGACTGAGCTGGCCGAGTCCTGAAGGACATAGCTGCCAGACTGGGCCTGTGGCAGGTGGTGAGCGAACCAACACGAGGGAAAAACTGACTTGACCTTGTCCTCACCAATCTACCTGTCGCAAATGCATGACAGTATTGGTAGGAGTTACCACCGCACAGTCCTCGTGGAGACTAAGTCCCGTCTTCGCACTGAGGATACCATCCAACGTGTTGAGTGGCACTATCACTGTGCTAAATGGGATCGATTCAGTACAGATCTAGCAGCTCAAAACTGGGCATCCAGGAGGTGCTGTGGGCCATCAGCAGCAGCAGAATTGTATTCCAGCACAATCTGTAACCTCATGGCCCGGCATATTCCTCATTCTAACATTACCAACGAGCCAGGGGATCAACCCTGGTTCAATAAGGAGTGTAGAAGAGCACGCCAGGAACAGCACCAGGTTGCACCTAAAAATGAGGTGTCAACCTGGTGAAGCTACAACTCAGGACTACATGCATGCTAATCAGCGGAAGCAACATGCAATAGACAGAGCTAAGCGATTCCACAACCAACGGATCAGATCAAAGCTCTGCAGTCCTGCCACATCCAGTCATGAATGGTGGTGGACAATTAAACAACTAATGGGAGGAGGAGGCACTGTAAACATCCCCAACCTCAATGATAGCGGAGTCCAGCACATGAGTGCAAAAGACAAAGCTGAAGCATTTACAACCATCTTCAGCCAGAAGTGCAAAGTGGATGATCCATCTTGGCCTCCTCCAGGTATCCCCACCATCACAGAAGCCAGTCTTCATTCCAATTCGATTCACTCCACGTGATATCAAGAAACGGCTGAGTGCAACAAAGGCTATGGGCCCCGACAACATCCCGGCTGAAGACTTGTGCTCCAGAACTAGCTGTGCTTCTAGCCAAGCTGTTCCAGTACAACTACAACACTGGCATCTACCCGACAATGTGGAAATTTGCTCAGGTATGTCCTGTCCACAAAAAGCAGGACAAATCCAATCCGGCTAATTACCGCCCCATCAGTCTACTCTCAATCATCAGCAAAGTGATGGACGGTGTCGTCGACAGTGCTATCAAGCAGCACTTACTCACCAATAACCTGCTCACCGATGCTCAGTTTGGGTTCCGCCAGGACCACTCAGCTCCAGACCTCATTACAGCCTTGGTCCAAACATGGACAAAAGAGCTAAATTCCAGAGGTGAGGTGAGAGTGACTGCCCTTGACATCAAGGCAGCATTTGACCGAGTGTGGCACCAAGGAGCCCTAGTAAAATTGAAGTCAATGGGAATCAGGGGGGAAACTCTGCAGTGGCTGGAGTCATACCTAGCACAAAGGAAGATGGTAGTGGTTGTTGGAGGCCAATCATCTCAGCCCAAGGACATTGCTGCAGGAGTTCCTCAGGGCGGTGTCCTGAGCCCAACCATCTTCAGCTGCTTTATCAATGACCTTCCCTCCATCATAAGGTCAGAAATGGGGATGTTCGCTGATGATTGCACAGTGTTCAGTTCCATTCACAACCCCTCAAATAATGAAGCAGTCCAAGCCTGCATGCAGATGGTAGTGCAGTTGATGTATGTATTGACTTTCAAAAGGTGCTTGATAAAGTACCACTTAATGGACTTGTTAGCAAAATTGAAGCTTAAAGGGGCAAAGGCTGCATGGATATATAATTGGCTAAGGGACAGAAAGGGACAGTTAGTGGTGAACAGTTGTTTTTCAGATTGAGGGAAGTGTATGGTGGTGTCCCCCAAGGGTCAGTATTAGGACCACTGCTCTTTTGGACATATATTAATGACCTGGACTTGGGTATACAGGGCATAACTTCAAAGTTTGCAGATGACACAAAGCTTGGAAATGTATTAAACAGTGAGGAGGATAGTAATAGACTTCAGGAGGACATAGACAGGCAGGTGAAATGGGCAGGCACATGGCAAATGAAATTTAACGCAGAGAAGTGTGAATTGATTCATTTTGGTAGGAGGAACGAGGGGAGGCAATATTAACTAAATGGTATAATTTTAAAGGGGGTGAAGGAACAGAGAGGCCTGGGGGTATATGTACACAAGTTTTTGAAGGTGGCAGGACAAGTTGAGAAGACTGTTAAAAAGGCATACGGGATCCTTGGGTTTATAAATAGAGGCTTAGAGTACAAAAGCAAGGGAGTTATGCTAAACCTTTATAAAACACTGGTTAGGCCCCACCTGGAGTATTGTGGTCAATTCTGGGCACCACACTTTAGGAAGGATGTCAAAGCCTTAGAGAGGGTGCAGAGGAGATTTACAAGAATGCTACCAGGGATGAAAGACTTCAGTTACATGGAGAGACTGGAGAAACTGGGGTTGTTCTCCTTAGAGCAGAGAAGGTTAAAGGGAGATTTGATACAGGTGTTTAAAATTATGAAGGGTTTTGATAGATTAAATAAGGAGAAACTATTTCCAGTGGCAGAAGGGTCAGTAACCAGAGGACACAGATTGAAGGTAAGTGGCAAAGGATCCAACGGCGACATGAAGACATTTTTTTTTACTCAGCGAGTTGTTATGATTTGGAATGCACCGCCTGAAGGGGTGGTGGAAGCAGATTCAATAGTAACTTTCAAAAGGGAATTGGATAAACACTTGACGTGGAACAATTTGCAGGGCCATGGGGTAAGTTCAGGGGAATGGGACTAACTTGTTAGCTCTTTCAAAGAGCCGGCACAGGCACGATAGACCGAATAGCCTCCTTCTTTGCTGTATCATTCTATGATTCTAGTCACCCTCCACCTCTCCCTCCTTCTTTAGGACCTTCCTTAAAACCTCTTTAACCACACTTTGGTTCACCCCTCCAAATCTTTTCTTCTTCGGCTCAGCATTCGATTTTCCTTATGTTGCTATTAAGTACCTTGAGATGTTTTTCTACATTAAAGGCACTGTATAAATGCAAGTTGTTCTCCTCCTCATCCTTCTCTCCCTCTCAGGGATTCACCCTACTCATCACCGCTATCAACATTGCACCCCCAGATTCAATTCAATAAAAGTGCAGTCAAATAAACCAAATTTTCACTTCAAACTAAATTTTACACATATGTTGAAAAATCTTTTACATAAATTCAAGCCATCAAAAGGATTAACTGATTAACTGGGTGACACTTCATACCTTACAGTCATCCAATCCAATATGGGGTTTCCATATTTCTGTCTCTGCAACTGGGAGATGTGACGTAGGCAGCACCTCAAGTTCAGCTCATGCTGAGTTCGGTGTAGTTGGATCAGCCCCAGGGGAGCACAGACCTTTAGAAGGCCTAGATCGAAAATATTTAACAAAGTATTTTTGGATTCTAAACCCCATTGACAGTATTGTCCCAGAGCTTCCCATAAACATAAGAACATAAGAAATAGGGGAGAAAAACATAAGAAAAACAAATGAAAGTGACACACTCATTCACAGCAACTCAGAGTTCAGTTCAAATGTTTATATTTAAATTGTGGTAAATGTACCAGAAGTTATTGAACCCGTAATAATATAAAATTAAGAAGATGCAGACAAAAAAAATCAACAAAATGTGATGGATTGAATGGTGTCTAATGTGTAAGGCACTACCAGGAAAGGCTAATTATCAGTAAAGATTAGAGGGATGGCCCCTCGCAGAAATATTACCATTTTACTCTCTTATTTTAAATTAAAAGAAACCTTGCATGAACTCTTTTTAAAAACACACTTTTGACCTATCCAGTCATGGCTAGAGAATCTCACCGCAATGACTTCTCTTCCTGCCCCCTCATCGTTACCTCTAGAGTCCACTAAGGATGTATCCTTGGCCCCTTCCCATTTCTCATTTACATGCTGCCCCCAGACATCATCTGCAGACACAACATTAGATTCTACATGTAAGATGACGACACCCAGCTTGACCTCACCACCACCTCTCTCAACCCCTCCAATGACTCTGTTGTCAGACTGCTTCTCTGATATCCAGACTTGGATGAGCCAAAATTTCGTCCAATTAAACATTGGGAAGACTGCAGCCATTGCCTTCGGCCTCGGCCACAAATTCCGTTCCCTAGCCATGGATTCCATCCACCTCCCTGGCCACTGTCTCAGGCTGAACCAAACTGTTCACAACCTGGCGTCCACTTTGACCCAGAGCTGAGCTTCCAACCCCATATCCTCTCCATCACAAAGACCATGGGGTCAATTTTCGGATGGCTGAGCAGGTGCGTTTGTGGCGGGGGGCTCCTAAAATTGGGGTTTCCCGGAGCAGGTCTGGAGCCCGGCTCCAACCCGCCCACTTCCGGGTTCCCCGATGACGCGAATCGGTGCGCGCGCCCTCCGCATGTGGGACTCCCACCAGCAATCAAAGCCGGCGGGATCCCACTTAAGATCATTATCTGGGTACTTGAGGTCATTTACAGACCTCATTAGTTGGAGATTTTAGGAGGATTCGGATTTTGGACTACCCAGAGCATGTTTCCCATGCTGGGGGAAACACTTCCTGTTTAAACAGACGTGTTGCAGCCAGTAGCCAGTGGCAGCTGCAAAGGTCCGTTTAACAGGTGCGGGGTAAACCCTCATTCATTGCAGCAGGGCACTCTGTCACCTCAGACAAAGTTTTGCCTGCCACACAATTGTCTCCACACTCCAAATTATTAAATGATATCCTAAACTCTGCTGTCCAAACACATTTACCTACTTTGTGGACCCCCTCACACTCACACCGTCAGGATGAGCTGGTGGGGGGGTTCCATTGCTGCATTCATCACTCCATTGGAGGACGAGCAACATCACCAGCCTCGCCAGGCACGCCGTCCACCTCCGCCACGTGGAGCTACACAACACAGTGCTGTGCAACAGGCATCTGCACAATGTAGTCGTGTAACTACACATACACCCACTGTAGGGTGACCCAATGGGTGGCATCAAGGGTGTTCATGGAAAACCTCATGACAGGGCATTACTGCACAAGCCAGTCAAGAATGGCCAAGACGTGGCAGTAGTGGTGACAATATAATATATTATGTGAGTTGATCAGAAATCAAATATAAATAAAAACCATGACAAATCCTCGAACGCCCTTGTGCATCCTCTTCATGCTCACGACACGTTTGCCTTACGCTTCGTACTACACATATGTGATGCATGCCCTGTGGCTGCAGCACAGGTCGTGGCAGGTTGGGTGAGGCTGACCGTGAAAGAGATGCACGAGAGGGTGAGTATGAGATAGAGCCATGAGACTGTATGAGGATTAGGTTGAGTGGTAGTGGTGGGATGAGTACTGGCGAGGTGAGTAAGTGCAGGTAAGATGAGGATGAGCTTCGAGTGGCTGTGAGGAGTGATGTGATGGAGTAGTGTTGGCAGTGCAGAAGGAGATGTGGGGTGAGGGCGGTGATGTGGCAGACGGAGTGTAGGGGAATGAGTAAGTGTACTCACTTCGGCTGACCTACTTAGGTCATTGAAGCGCCTCCTGCACTGTATGCAGGTGTACGATATGTTGGTGGTGCAGGTGACCTCCTCTGCCACCTCGAGCCAGGCCTTCGTGGTGGCAGAGGCAGGCCGCTTCCTCCCGCCCGCCGGGGGGAAGATCTCTGTCCTCCCCCTCCTCCTCACCCCATCCAGTAGGACCTGGAGTGAGGCATCATTAAACCTGGGAGCAGCCTTCCCCCTCGGCTGCTTCATGCTGTAATTTTGCCTATTTTCAGCAGCATCAGTCAGTGGAGGACTGCCCCTTTAAATCGGGCTCCTCCAGCTGACAGCCTATGATGCGAGTGCGCAGTCCGCCTGCTGCGCAGCTTTCCAGCGGGAAACCCAGAAGCAAAGGTAAGTGGCTTCAATTTACTTATGATCGCGTGCCAAACCCACCGATTTCACTGGGCGTGTTACCCACGCGCCGTCGACCCCCTGCTGCCAACCCGCCTCCATCCTAATATCGGGCCCCACCTACTTCCAGCTCTATAATATCGCCTATCGCTTCTGCCTCAGGCCATCTGCTGCTGAACATCCATGCATTTGTAACCTCCAGACTCGACTATTCCAATGCTCTCCTGGCCGGCCTTCCATCTTCCACCCTCTATAAACTTAAACTCATCCAAAAACCTGCTGTCCCTATCCTAACTCGCACCAAGTCCCGTTCACCCGTCACCCATGTGCTCACTGACTTACATTGTCTCCCGGTCCACCAACGTCTTAAATTTAAAATTCTCATCCTTGCGTTCAAATGAACTCCATGGCCTCACCCCTCCATATCTCTGTAACCTCCTCAAGCTCTACAACCCTCTGAGAACTCTGCTTTTCTCCAACTCTGGCCTTTTGTGCATCCCTCACTTCTTTCACCCCACCATTGGCAGCAAAGCATTTCAGCCATCTAGGCCCTAAGCTCTGGAATTACAAACCTCTTCGCTTCCCCACCTCTCTCTCCTACTTTAAGATGCTGCTTAAACCTCACTGACCTAGCATTTGGTCACCTGTCCTAATGTCTCCTTCTTTGGTTTGGTGTCAGTTTTTGTCTGATTACGCTTTGGGACGTTTTACTATGTTAAAAACGTTATATTATTGCTAGTTGTTGTTGAGATGACTTTACAATTGAATGTGGGATGAACTGTTATAAGTTGTAAGTAATCAGCACTCCCTTTACAGGTTTCTTTTTCCACCAAGAATCCCAATCAAGTCTTTGAATTTTCTATAAGTTTTCGGCACACTGGGGGCATTCTCGGGGGTGGGCAGGGCTGGAAAGTGGAACAGAATCTGTTAACATCAAGCACTTCTCTCTGTTTGATGTTGGGGTGGGTGGGGGTTCTTGTGACTGTTCCCTTTGCAGCTGTGTTAAGAGAAGGAAATGGGACTGACAGGATGATGTAATCTGGTGGAATTCCTGCCAGTTCTGCCTCTGGTGCTCCCTACATGAAGCTGGTGTATAGGACTATCAGATGGTGGAAATAGGACCCAACAAATTTGGAAAGGAAGTTTTCCTCAAGGCAACTGGTTTGGAAGTGATTGGCTACACTAACCCACCCACTTTAATCAAATAGCCTGACCCTGGGAATTACAATAGTGTCAGGGGTACAAGTTGGCTAGTGGATGGAAGTTTCCCTACAATGATAATGGATTTTCAATCCCTCTATTTCTTGTATATATTAGCAAGTGTCCTATGGCATTGCTCATAATAAGTCAGAGGATGTACTTTTTTTAAAGTTATGAACATTATACCCTGTATGTATATGTCCCTTTAAAGCTACAAAATCTAATTGCTGTTAAATAAAGACTGTTCACACAGATGTCAACTAAGAACAGGTTAATATATAAAAATTACCTTACATAACTTCCCAGCTTTTCTACTCAACAGCAAATAATTGGTGTTTCACTCACCCACAGCAGCTGTATAAACAAATCGTACATAAGTAGCTGGTAGGGTGAAAAGTAAATACAATTGTGAGTACTCATAACTCAAGGTTGACAGTACTAACCAAGTGACACCCAGGCATGACAAAAAAGCATACAAACAAATTGTAACACTGGAAGTAAGTGTGACAAACAGGAAGTACACACAAGATGCCAAACTTTTAAGTTATTACAGATATTATCCTGGGGCTAAGATGATTGGCCTCCAACAACCATCTTTTTCTGTGTTAAGTATAACTCCAGCCACTGGAGAGTATTCCTCTTGATCCCCATTGACTTCAGTTTTACTAGGGCTCCTTAGTGCCACACTCAGTGAAATGCAGCCTTGATGTCAAGGGCAGTTCCTCCCACTTCACTATTAGGAAATTATTTATGTCAGGGAAGGGCTGGACAGCACAACCCAACTGAATGCAGCCGTATGAGATGGATGCTGACTGTGCTTTACATGACTAAAGGCCGTCTCAATCCAACGGGGGAGAGGTAACACCCCTGGTGAGGAGAACTCTGCTGTGATCGCTCATGAAAATGTATTTTTCTTACAATTTTCTCCCCTCTCCTGGAATCCACATTTCTAATAGGGCTTGCTGTAAAACAACCAGAAGCAGGAATTCATAGAATCATAGAATTGTTACAGCACAGAAGGAGGCCATTTGGCCCATTGAGCCTGTGCCGGCTCTTTGTAAGAGCAATCCAGTTAGTCCCATTCCCCCACTCTTGCCCCGTAGCCCTGCAAATTTTTTCTCTTCAAATATTTATCCAATTCCTTTTTGAAAGCCACGATTGAATCTGCATCCACCATTTTTTCAGGCAGCGCATTCCAGATCATAACTACTTGCTGCGTAAAAAAGTTTTTCCTTACGTCACCTTTGGTTCTTTTGCCAATCACCTTGAATCTGTGTCCTCCGGTTCTCGACCCTTCCCCAATGGGAACAGTTTCTGTTTATTTACTTTATCTAAACCCATCATGATTTTAATTCTGGCCAATTTTTCCCCTTCCCTAACCTAGGGGCACTGCAGTCAATGTTAGTGTCCCTACTGTTGCAGTGGCTGGGAATTTATCCCATACAGCACAGAACAGGAATCAAACCTGAGACTTTACTTTGAATCATTTGAGATGGCTTGTCACATCTCAGGGAGCCCTGCAAATACTGATGAATGGGATATAAGATTATTACACTAGCTTGTATTACATAATTCTGCTCAAAATTCCTTATTGATCTGTTGTAAGTATGCTTTGTGTGTAGTTGGAAATCAGTCATAGGAAAATTGCAGACACAGGCAACACTATTGATTTCATAGAGAAAAAGATTGGTAAGACAATCAAAATATAGATTGATGCCATCTGAGGGCCCAATCCTAACGATCCCTCAACTGTGTTGACTTGGTATCCCATGATCACCTTTAATGGGAGGCTCCTGACAGCTGATTAGAATTGAACCTTGGAAACATGCTTCTCAAAATACTCGCTCTTAGCACAAATTAAACTAATCGGTAATATATATTTACACAATTGATCCCAAATTGTACAAACAATAGTAAATTAATCCTTTGCTTTCTAAAAGGAGACACCTGTAATCCAAGACACTTAGCAATCATTTGTTTAACCAAAAAAAAGCAAGTTTATCATACAACTGATAGTTTCACACTTAACAGGCAGGACAGAGGGGGAGGGGGGAGTAATTCGACTTGCATCCAAAACGGGCACCAAACAAGCGTCCCAACGCAGGTTGTGGCCTGACAAATTCCAGCCAGCACTGACGCCAATCCGACCTGCAGGTAGGTTCCGGGGGGTGAGCCTGGGCCGACAGTGGCCTGCAGTATTTTTGTAGACCAAGCAGGAGCACTCCTGCTCCATCTGTCTTCACAAAACTATAACTTTTAAAAAGTTTTGTGGCAGTTTTTTGAGTGGCCTCCGGCGGTCCCTTTAAGGAGCTCTGGTCAGGCCGCACAAGACCTGGTACAACTAGGCGGAGCTTGAATGATGTAAACTCCACCCATTTGTATCTGAATTTAGCATTGGGGTTCTACAACCAGTGTAGGGCCCTGATTTGCATAGCTAAGCGGCCTTACAGCTGTTTCAGGCGGATCGGCTGCTCGCCCATATACGGGCCTGTCTGAATATGGCATCAGCCAGGACTTTAGCTTCAATGGCGCGGCTGAGGTGAAACCATCCCTCCCCCCTCCCCCCAATTTTCCTGCTCCTTCCTGTTCCACAAAGAAATATTGGGCCTTCCCTTCACCGGCCATTGCTCCCCTTCCCCAGCTGTGATTCCCCCCTCCCCTCCAGATGACTTACCTTAGAGCTGGGGATCATTCCCTCGGGTCCCTGGTGTCAGCCTCCAGCCGCCTGAATTCCTGCTGCTGCCCACCAGCCTCCATATCGTTCCTGGCAGGTTTGGGCGAGAGTCAGCATTCCAACATTTAAATGAGGCCCAAAAGTTAAAATGGCCCTGGCTTCACGCCAGCGCAGTTGTATATGCGTGTCATTCACCTGTCGCATGACGCACTTACGCCGCCAATTAAAATTGAGGCTCCCATGTGAAATCCATATTTTCATGGATTTCATCGGTTTATGTTAGGTCTTCAATTAAAACTTGAAAGCCCATACCCTTATTCCCTCCATTTTAGCAATAAGACTCGCAGGTCTCTGTACTTGAAATGCAGCTATGGGTGGATTCAGGGAGGGCCTAGACGGCTGAAGGCACAGCTGCTAATGGCAGGGCAATGGGAGTGGGGGATATTTAGAATCATAGAATCATAGAAGTTACAACATGGAAACAGGCCCTTCGGCCCAACATGTCCATGTCGCCCAGTTTATACCACTAAGCTAGTCCCAATTGCCTGCACTTGGCCCATATCCCTCTATACCCATCTTACCCATGTAACTGTCCAAATGCTTTTTAAAAGACAAAATTGTACCCGCCTCTACTACTGCCTCTGGCAGCTCGTTCCAGACACTCACCACCCTTTGAGTGAAAAAATTGCCCCTCTGGACCCTTTTGTATCTCTCCCCTCTCACCTTAAATCTGTGCCCCCTCGTTATAGACTCCCCTACCTTTGGGAAAAGATTTTGACTATCGACCTTATCTATGCCCCTCATTATTTTATAGACTTCGATAAGATCTCCCCTTAACCTCCTACTCTCCAGGGAAAAAAGTCCCAGTCTGTCTAACCTCTCCCTGTAAGTCAAATCATCAAGTCCCGGTAGCATCCTAGTAAATCTTTTCTGCACTCTTTCTAGTTTAATAATATCCTTTCTATAATAGGGTGACCAGAACTGTACACAGTACTCCAAGTGTGGCCTCACCAATGCCCTGTACAACTTCAACAAGACATCCCAACTCCTGCATTCAATGTTCTGACCAATGAAACCAAGCATGCTGAATGCCTTCTTCACCACCCTATCCACCTGTGACTCCACTTTCAAGGAGCTATGAATCTGTACTCCCAGATCTCTTTGTTCTATAACTCTCCCCAACGCCCTACCATTAACGGAGTAGGTCCTGGCCCGATTCGATCTACCAAAATGCAGCACCTCACATTTATCTAAATTAAACTCCATCTGCCATTCATCGGCCCACTGGCCCAATTTATCAAGATCCCGTTGCAATCCTAGATAACCTTCTTCACTGTCCACAATGCCACCAATCTTGGTGTCATCTGCAAACTTACTAACCATGCCTCCTAAATTCTCATCCAAATCATTAATATAAATAACAAATAACAGCGGACCCAGCACCGATCCCTGAGGCACACCGCTGGACACAGGCATCCAGTTTGAAAAACAACCCTCTACAACCACCCTCTGTCTTCTGTCGTCAAGCCAATTTTGTATCCAATTGGCTACCTCACCTTGGATCCCATGAGATTTAACCTTATGTAACAACCTACCTTGCGGTACCTTGTCAAAGGCTTTGCTGAAGTCCATGTAGACCACGTCTACTGCACAGCCCTCATCTATCTTCTTGGTTACCCCTTCAAAAAACTCAATCAAATTCGTGAGACATGATTTTCCTCTCACAAAACCATGCTGACTGTTCCTAATTAGTCCCTGCCTCTCCAAATGCCTGTAGATCCTGTCCCTCAGAATACCCTCTAACAACTTACCCACTACAGATGTCAGGCTCACTGGTCTGTAGTTCCCAGGCTTTTCCCTGCCGCCCTTCTTAAACAAAGGCACAACATTTGCTACCCTCCAATCTTCAGGCACCTCACCTGTAGCGGTGGATGATTCAAATATCTCTGCTAGGGGACCCGCAATTTCCTCCCTAACCTCCCATAACGTCCTGGGATACATTTCATCAGGTCCCGGAGATTTATCTACCTTGATGCGCGTTAAGACTCCCAGCACCTCCCTCTCTGTAATATATACACTCCTCAAGACATCACTATTTATTTCCCGAAGTTCCCTAACATCCATGCCTTTCTCAACCGTAAATACCGATGTGAAATATTCATTCAGGATCTCACCCATCTCTTGTGGTTCCGCACATAGATGACCTTGTTGATCCTTAAGAGGCCCTACTCTCTCCCTAGTTACCCTTTTGCCCTTTATGTATTTGTAGAAGCTCTTTGGATTCACCTTTGCCTGATCTGCCAAAGCAATCTCATATCCCCTTTTTGCCCTCCTGATTTCTCTCTTAACTCTACTCCGGCAATCTCTATACTCTTCAAGGGATCCACTTGATCCCAGCTGCCTATGCATGTCATATGCCTCCTTCTTCTTTTTGACTAGGGCCTCAATCTCCCGAGTCATCCAAGGTTCCCTACTTCTACCAGCCTTGCCCTTCACTTTATAAGGAATGTGCTTACCCTGAACCCTGGTTAACACACTTTTGAAAGCCTCCCACTTACCAGACGTCCCTTTGCCTGCCAACAGACTCTCCCAATCAACTTCTGAAAGTTCCTGTCTAATACCATCAAAATTGGCCTTTCCCCAATTTAGAATTTTAACTTTTGGGCCAGACCTATCCTTCTCCATAGCTATCTTGAAACTAATGGAATTATGATCACTGGTCCCAAAGTGATCCCTCACTAACACTTCTGTCACCTGCCCTTCCTTATTTCCCAAGAGGAGGTCAAGTTTTGCCCCCTCTCTAGTCGGGCCATCCACATACTGAATGAGAAATTCCTCCTGAATACACTCAACAAATTTCTCTCCATCCAAGCCCCTAATGCTATGGCTGTCCCAGTCAATGTTGGGAAAGTTAAAGTCCCCTACTATTACCACCCTATTTTTCTTGCAGCTGTCTGTAATCTCCTTACATATTTGCTCCTCAATTTCCCGTTGACTATTTGGGGGTCTGTAGTACAATCCGATCAAAGTGATCTCTCCCTTCTTATTTTTCAGTTCTACCCATATAGACTCAGTGGGCGAACCCTCGGATATATCCCCTCTCACTACTGCCGTGATGTTCTCCCTAATCAAGAACGCAACTCCCCCTCCTCTCTTACCTCCTGCTCTATCTTTCCTATAGCATCTGTACCCTGGAACATTGAGCTGCCAGTCCTGCCCCTCCCTTAAGAGGCCAGAGTTGGAGAAACATAGAGTTCTCAGAGTGTTGTAGGACTGAAAGAGGTTACAGAGATAGGGAATGGCGAGGCCATGAAGGGAACTGAACATGGGAACATGAGAATTTTAAAATGGAGGCATTGGACCAGGAGCCAATGCAAGCACATGGGTGAGTGCGACCTGGTGTGGGTTTGGATATGGGCAGCAGAGATTTAGATGAGCTCAAGTTTATGCAGGGTGGAGGATGGGAGGCCGGTCAGGAGAGCATTGGAATAGTCAGGTCTGGAGGTGACAAAAGCATGAATGGGGGTTTCAGCAATTGATCGACTGTGGCTGAATTGGAGATGGGCCATGTTATAGACCTATGCTGTACACTCTCCATGGCTTTGACGTCCTTTCTAAAACATGGTGCCCAAAACTGCCCACAGTACTCTTAACAATGACCGAATCATTGCCTTGTACAAATTTATCATTACCTCTTTACTCTTGTATTCTATGATACTATTTATAAAATACAAAATGCTACAGGCCTTTTATCTGGCTTCATCTACGTGCGCTCACACGTCCAAGAAATTCTATACTGGCACTCCTAGATTTCTCTGTTCCTCCACACCCTTTAGTATCTTTGCATTGATTTTATACTTCCATTCCTTGCTCCTCCTAAAATGTATTACTTCACACTTCTAATTTAGTTGCATCTGCTCAATCTGCAAACCCGTTCGTGTCCTCCTGAAGTTTTTTAGTCCTCCTTGCTGGTTACCAAACCCCTTAATTTTTGGTGTCAGCAAATTTTGACGTGAGCCCTATGCTGAAGTCCAAACCATCTATATGTATATTGAGGACAAAGCTGGACTCAGGTGCCAGAGTTAAAACGTCAGGGCGCTACTACATTTCCACCTAGTCGCTACATTCCAAGCTTTCCATCAGAGTCTGTCACCTCCAGGAATAGCTTGCCATTGCCCAATCTGAGCAACACCCATGTTAACCCTTATCGACGACAACAACTTGCATTTATGTAACTCCTTTAATGTAGTAAAATATCCCAAGGATATCCTTTGTTTCCTGTCTGTCAACTAAATTTCTATCCATGCTGCGAAAGTTTATCTTAAACCATACACCTGAATTTTTGTAACAAGCCTCCTGTGATACCTTATCAAATGAAGTTGGCCCTTGTGAAGATTTTGCCTCAAAGATTATAGATCCCCTTCAAAATACGTAATTATGAGCCTTGGTAGTTCAAGATTGCTAAAAATGCTGTTCACATTCCAAAACAATGAGTAACGTCTGGAAATAAAGTAACAATGTTTAGTAGAACAATGTTTAATAGAAACTGTTAAGGAGCCCTAGTAAAATTGAAGTCAATGGGAATCAGGGGGAAAACTCTCCAGTGGCTGGAGTCATACCTAGCACAAAGGAAGACATTGCTGCAGGAGTTCCTCAGGGCAGTGTCCTAGGCCCAACCATCTTCAGCTGCTTCATCAATGACCTTCCCTCCATCATAAGGTCAGAAGTGGGGATGCTCGCTGATGATTGCAGTGTACAGTTCCATTCGCAACCCCTCAGATAATGAAGCAGTCTGTGCCCGCATGCAGCAAGACCTGGACAACATCCAGGCTTGGGCTGATATGACATTCGCAAGTGACTTTCGTGCCAGATAAGTGCCAGGCAATGACCATAGAATCATAGGATCATAAAAAGTTATGGCACAGAAGGAGACCATTTGGCCCATTGTGTCCGTGCCAGCCGAAAAAGAGCTATCCAGCCTAATCCCACCTTCCAGCACTTGGTACGTAACCCTGAAGGTAATAACACTTCAAGTGCACATCCAAGTACTTTTTAAATGAGTTGAGGGTTTCCGCCTCCACCACCCTTTCAGGCAGTGAGTTCCAGACCTCTACCACACTCTGGGTGAAAAGATTTCTCCTCAGCTCCCCTCTAATCCTTCTACCAATTACTTTAAATCTATACCCCCTGGTCACTGACCCCTCTGCTAAGGGAAATATGTACTCCCTATCCACTCTAGCTAGTCCAGTCATAATTTTATATACCTCAATTAAATCTCCCCTCAGCCTCCTTTGTTCCAAAGAAAACAACCCTAACCTATCCAATCTTTTCTCATGGCTAAAATTCTACAGCCCTGGCAACATCCTCGTAAATCTCTTTTGTACCCTCTCTAGTGCAATCACATCTTTCCTGTAATGTGGTGACCAGAACTGTATGCAGTACACAAGCTGTGGCCTAACCAATGTTTTATACAATTCTAGCCTAACCTCCCTGGTCTTCTATTCTATGCCTTGGCTAATAAAGGAAAGTATCCCATATGCCTTTTTAATCACCTTATTCACCTGTCCTGCTACCTTCAGTGATCTGTGAACATGCATTCCGAGGTCCCTTTGGGAGGGAGAGAGAAAACAGGGAACTACAGGCCAATTAGCCTGACATCAGTTGTCGGGAAAATGTTGGAATCCATTATTAAGGAAGTGGTAAAAGGGCACTTAGAAAATCATAATGTGGTTACGCAGAGTCAACATGGTTTATGAAAGGGAAATTGTGTTTGACAAATCTATTAGAGTTTTTTTGAGGGTGTAACTAGCAGGGTAGATAAGCGGGAAACCAGTGAATGTAGTATATTTGGATTTTCAAAAGGCATTCAATAAGGTGCCACACAAGAGGTTGTTACACAAGGTAAGGGTTCATGGGGTTGGGGGTAATATATTAGCATGAATAGAGGATTGGTTAACGGACAGAAAAGAGTAGGGATAAATGGGTCAGTCTCAGGTTAGCAGGCTGTAACGTGGGGTGCCACAGTGATCGGTGCTTGGGCCTCAGCTATTTAAAATTTATATTAATGACTTAGATGAAGGGACCATATGTAATGTATCCAAGTTTGCTGACGGTACAAAGTTAGGTGGAAAAGTAAGATGTGAGGAGGATGCAAAGAGGGTGCAAAGGGATATAGACAGGTTAAGTGAGTGGGCAAGTAGGAGGCAGATGGAGTTGTGGGGAAATGTGAGGTTATTCACTTTGGTAGGAAAAATAGAAAAATGGAATATTTTTTAAATGGTGAGAAACTATTAAATGTTGATGCTCAGAGGGATTTGGGTGTCCTTGTACACAAAACTCAGAAAATTAACATGCAGGTACAGCAAGCAATTAGGAAGGCAAATGGTATATTGGCCTTTATTGCAAGGGGGTTGGAGTACAAGAGTAAGGAAGTCTTGCTGCAATTGTACAGGGCTTTGGTGAGACCACACCTAGAGTACTGTGTACAGTTTTGGTCTCCTTACCTAAGGAAGGATACACTTGCCTTAGAGGGGGTGCAACGAAGGTTCACTAGCTTGATTCCTGAGATGAGAGGGTTGTCCTATGAGGGAATGTTGAGTAGAATGGGCCTATACTCTCTGGAGTTTAGAAGAATGAGAGGTGATCTTATTGAAACATCTAAGATTCTGAGAGGGCTTGACAGGGTTGATGCTGAGAGGCTGTTTCCCCTGGCTAGAGAGTCTAGAACTAGGGGACAGAGTCTCAGGGTAAGGGGTCGGACATTTAGGACTGAGATGAGGAGGAATTTCTTCACTCAGAGAGTTGTGAATATTTGGAATTCTCTACCCCAACGGGCGATGGATGCTCAGTCGTTGAGTGTATTAAAGACTGAGACTGATAGATTTTTGGACTCTAGGGGAATCAAGGGATATGGGGATCGGAGGGGGAAGTCGAGTTGAGGTCGAAGATCAGCCGTATGGCCTACTCCTGGTCCTATTTCTTATGTTTCTTAAATTGTTCTTGGGGGAATGAAAGGAGACCAGGTATCATGATGGAGGAGAGGAGACTGGCCTGCATTCCATGGGGAATGGAGGTTAAAAAGGGCACTGTACAGATTCGCAATGGGGGAGGGGGAGGAGAGGCAAAAATGGAGGTAAACGTCCAGAGCTGAGGAAAGGAGAAAAGCCCAGGACTGTAGGAGAAGGATTGAGAGAGGAGACGGGTCAGGGTCACAACAGAAGAGAGGAAAAGGAAGGAGAGATGACTGGGCAGGCCTTTGGTAAGTGAGCAGAGGTGTAGGGGGATTCCAGGAGCATGATTAACTCAGCAGTGAAACATTGCAGCACAGTTAGTGTCTGAGTTGCAGAACTGTTTCTTGTAGAATGTCAGGCTATTTTAAATATTTAAAAAGCAGCCGCTTTTATGTCAACTATTTAATATAGTGCAATCTTTTGTAGCTCTTTAGTGGAAAAAAATACATTGCATAATATCCCCAAACCCTTTTATGCTAGTCATTGTTGATATATCTTAACAGTTTTGTATGTATCATCATATATTTGAAGGTTTGTGACAGCATTTCTCTAAGCTGTAAGTCTTATTTTGCATATATTTAATGTACAAAAATGTGTTGAAAAATAATTGTTTGAATTAGTCAAGCACATCCTTCACAATTGGTTTAAATGGTCATTTACTCCTTGAATGATTAATTATGCATCACAACTGTGATTAATTAACTGGACATACGTGAATTGTGGCAGTTTTACCAAAAATAGGGTTAATATCAAAATAATCATTCATCATAAGCACTAAGTGGGTGGTAACAGTACAGCTAACAGGATGATTCCACCCCATGTTTTCCTGTGCAGCTTTGAAATGCTTCCTGTACATTTTCCTGTGCACTGTCAGAATATATATCTATATATATATAGATAGATATATATTTATTTATTCGGATGTGTATTTGCATGTGGATACACACAAGAAATATGTATTTATGAAGTTAAGCAGAGTATTTATGAATTATAGAGTGGTGGAAGACTATTCAACCCCAGTCTTACCTTACCTTAGATATGGGGACGATGCCAGAGGGCTAGAGGATTGCAAATGACACACCCCTGTTCAAAAAATGGGAGAGGGATGAACCCAGCAATTACAGGCCAATCAGCCTAACGTCGGTGGTGGGGAAACTTTTAGAGGCTATAATCCAGGACAAAATTAATTGGCGCTTGGAAAAGTTTGGGCTAATAAATGAAACTCAGCACAGAATTGTTAAAGGAAAATTGTATTTGACTAACTTGATTGAGTTCTTTGATGAAGTAACAGAAAGGGTTGATGAGGGTAGTGCAGTTGATGTTGTCTATGTGGACTTTCAAAGGCCATTTAATAAAGTTGATTTGTTAGCAAAATTAAAGCCCATGGGATTATAGGGACAGTGGCAGCATGGATACAAAATTGGCTAAGGGACTGAAAGCAGAGTGTAGTGGTGAATGGTTGTTTTTCAGACTGGAGTGGTGTTCCACAGGGGTCAGTATTAGGACCACTGCCCTTTTTGATATATATTATTGACCTGGACTTGGGTATAGAGAACTTAATTTCAAAGTTTGCAGATGACATGAAATTCGGAAATGTAGTCAACAATGTGGAGAATAGTAATAGACTTCAGGGGGACGTAGACAGACTGGTGAAATGGGCAGACACATGGCAGATGAAATTTAATGCAGAGAAGTGTGAAGTGATACGTTTTGGTAGGAAGAATGTGGAGAAGCAATATAAACTAAATGGTACAATTTTAAAGGGGGTGCAGGAACACAGACACCTGGGGGTGCACATACACAATTCTTTGAAGGTGGCAAGACAAGTTGAGACGGCTGTTGAAAAAGCATATGGGATCCTGGGTTTTACTAATAGAGGCATAGGGCCCGATTTTAGCACCCAGTCCCGGGTGCGTTCTCGGCGGGGGGGCCTCTAAAATCCCAATTTCGAGGAGCGGGACCGGATCGCGCCTTGATCCCGCCCACTTCCGGGTTCCGCGCTGACGTGCGGGGGTGCGTGCGTTGGCCCCGCTGGTGGGAATCCCGCAGGCAATTAAAGCCAGCGGGGTTCCACTTGAGTGTATTTATCTTGGCATTTCAGGTCATTAAATGACCTGATTGAGCTGTTTATTTAACAGGTGTGGGATTTTACAGTGAAATGAGACTGTTTCCCATACTGGGGGAAACACTCACACTCTCAACGGATGTGTTGCAGCCAGCAGCCTGTGGCAGCTGCCAAGGTGCATTCCACAGGTGGGGGGGGGGAGAGCCTTCACCAACGCAGGAGGACACTCCGTAACATTGGGCAACGCCTGCCCTCCACCACCCTCCTCCAAGCAAGAAGATTCACCGGCGTGGAAGTGCAACCCCTGTGCGAGGACACACTTTTCTAGCGTGCACAACCCCGCAAACCTACACCTGCCAGATGGGTGCTGCGTTGACATCCTCGGAGGACGAACAGCATGACCAGCCTCAGCAGCCTCGCAGTCCACGCCGTCCGCCTCAGAGACGTGTATCCCCACAACACGGTGCTGTGGCACATCCACCTGCACAGCAGGATGGAGGGCATCCGCAGAGAGAGATGCGTCGCAGGAGGCACTACCCTCCGCACAGGGTCTACAGACCGAGGCTCAGCTTCATGGACCTCTCTGAGCAGCAGTGCATACGTAGGCTCAGAGTCACTCGCCAGGTAGTCGCCGACATCTGCAGCCTCCTCAATGACGATCTGCTCCCGGATGGACCAAGCAGCATCTTCTTACCCGTCGCCATCAAAGTCACCACTGCCCTCAACTTCTTCGCCTCCGGATCCTTCCAGGGTGCCACGGGGGACATCACTGGGGTCTGTCAGTCGTCTGCACACAAGTGCATAAGGCAGGTCACCGATGGGTTGTTCCGCAGGGCCTCGACCTACATCAACTTCGCCATGGATGAGCGCAGCCAGACGGAGAGGGCGGTTGGATTCCATGCTGTGGCTGGCTTCCCACGGGTGCAGGGTGTAATCGATTGCACCCACATAGCAATACGGGCACCTCCACATGAGCCAGGGCTGTTCATCAACAGGAAAGGGTATCACTCCATGAACACCCAGCTCATTTGTGACCACCGCCAGAGATTCCTACACGTGTGCGCCAGATACCCTGGCAGCTGCCACGATGCCTTCGTCCTCAGGGAGTCCACCGTCCCGCCCCTCTTCCACGCACCCAACGCCGGCAACGGCTGGCTCCTTGGCGACAAGGGATATCTCCTGCACACGTGGCTTATGACACCTCTGAGGAACCCCATTACCGAGCCGCAGCGTCGGTATAATGACAGCCACATTGCTACCAGGTCTACAATTGAGCAGGCTATAGGGCTGCTCAAGATGCGCTTCAGGTGCCTTGATCGTTCCGGGGGAGCACTCCAATGCACGCCATTCAGAGTGGGACGAATTATAGTTGTCTGCTGTGCCCTGCATAACATGGCACTACAGAGAGGGGTGCCGCTGGAGGAGGCCCCATGCACACCCGCCACCCACATTGAGGACGACAATGAGGAGGAGGAGGAGGAGGAGGAGGAAGAGGAGGAGGAGGAAGAGGAGGGAGAGGAGGAGGAACGACCCATGCGCCGAACACCGGCTCACGGAAGGGACATATTGCACAAGCCGCAGAATTATGGACAAGAGGTGGCTGCATTGGTGAGAAAAAGTGAGTTTATTTTGTGGTGACATTCAAAGAGTGGAAATTAAAAAAAAACAAATAGACAAACACCCTGGTGCAATCCCTGTGTGCTCACGGAACTTTAGGCTTTCGTTTTCGGGACCCCCTACGTGGTGCTACCCCTGTGGCTCCAGCAGAGGTGGTGGCAGGTTGCTCCTGTTCGTGCCCTGACCGGGTAGATGCTTTGGGCCGACGCCCCCTGGGTTTCGGTGCCCGTGAGGGCACCTCCACAGACTGCTCCTCCTGCACTTGTGCAGGGGCAGACTCGGCCACCTGGAGAGGATGGACTATTGCAGGCACTGGTTGAGAGGGGGGCAATGGGTGAGACGTGGGGGCGCCTTGAGTAGCGTCCACACTTCCATTTCCCCGTTCACCATCTTCCCTCTCATGGCCAAGGCCCACATCACCCCTTCCACCCTGCTGGACGGCATTTTGGATGACGTGGGTGAGACCTTGCAAGGCCACCTCCAATGTATCTGTCAACCTGTTGATGGCGGCAGAATGTTGCTCACCCTGAATCCGAACAGCCGTTGTGAGGGCCTGGATGGACTCATTGGTGAGCTGTGCGTGACGCTCGAGGGAGGCTAGCCTGTCCTCCACCGCAGACGTTCCCACACCTACCCGTGACACTATCTCAGAGATGCCTTCACGTCCCTGCGACACTATCTCGGCGATACCCTCCTGCACCTGTGCCACCATTCCCCTCATGCAGGAGTTGGACTCCTCCATCCTCCGTGCGATTGTGGAGAGTGCGCGTGGCACCTCTCCCAGTACCTCAGCAATGTTCTGGTGCCCCTCGACGACTCTCCTTTTGACAGGTGGCCCCCTGGGTTCAGCATCTGGGTCCGGCTGAGCAAAGCCTGGAGAAGAGTGCTCCCACCGACGCGGACCCTCCATGTGCGCGGTGACTCACCATGTGCAATCCCAACTAACTGAGGGGGGGGACCCACCGAGGTGTGTGTATCTGCGCTGGTGGATGCAAGGCTCACGTGTGACGATGCACCCTCAGAGACGGGCATGTCCTCTGAGGAATCGCCCTCAACCGAAACGTCGATCGCAGACGGCCCTGCAAGAGAACAGAGGGAAATATCAGGCATGTGACCAAATGTGGCGGTGCGGCATATGCCATGTGATGCTAAGATCATTCGCGATCATGAGTGATGAGTGCCAGCTTTCCCTTACCAGCCGTTTCGCCAGAACCAGACTCGCCATCCGCCATCGACAGGCAATGCAGCGTGCGGCTGATCTCCAGTGCCTCGACCTCGGCGTCTGTCAGGGCCACCTTGTGTGGCGGGCCCCCTCCGGTGCGTGCCCTATCGCGTGCGTTCCTGGCCCTCTTCTCCTGTGAGGGCAAAACACAAAAACGTTATTGAGTGATGATTACAATGTGAGACGCTTCAAGCATTGGTGTGAGTGGGTTGAGCGTGTGCCAGATGGATGGGAGGATGCGTGTGCCACATGGCCATCCCATTGTATGGGCATTGGGGTGTGTGGTAGTGGTCGAGTGGGGACAGGGACGGTGGGTACGTGCAGGCACTGTGAGGATGATAGTTGGGTGGATGTGAGGATTGGTGCGGGAGCGCAGTGCTGTCAGTGGAGATGGGGTTGTGAGGTGTTTGAGGTGATGTGGAAGACGGAGTGACGAAGAGTGCGTTAGTGTACTCACTTTCCCGGACCTGGTGAGGTAATTGAATCTCTTGCGGCACTGAATCCAAGTGCGGGTGGTGTTTCCCCTGCTTGTGACCTCAGCGGCCACCTCCTCCCATGCCCTCTTGGTGGCGCTGGCAGGGCACCTCCTTCCATCTGTGGGGAACAGCGTCTCCCTCCTCATGCGGACCCCGTCCAGCAGCACCTGGAGGGCGTGGTCTGTGAAACGGGGAGCAGCCTTACCCCTGTGCTCCTCCATCCTTCATGGAGTATACTTTGTGGCTGGAGGGGCTTTGGTGGACTGCCCCTTTAAATAGAGCGCCACCATTGCTCAGACGTCAATGCGCATGCGCAGGCCGCCGGCACGCAGCTGAGAAGCGCGGAACCCGTAACTGCCGGCTAATTACATCAATCATCCCGCGATCGCGCGCGCAACGCACTCAATTTGGACGGCGCGTTTTCCTCGAGCCCGACTGACCACCTGCTGCCAACCCGCACCCCTGGTAAAATCGGGCCCATAGAGTACAAAAGCAAGGAAGTTATTCTAAACCTTTATAAAACACTGGTTAGGCGTCAGCTGGAGTACTGTGTACAATTCTGGGCACCACACTTTAGGAAGGATGTCAAGGCCTTAGAGAGGGTGCAGAAGAGATTTACTAGAATGGTGCCAGGAATGAGGGACTTCAGTTAGGTGGAGATACTGGAGAAGCTGAGGTTGTTCTCCTTAGAACAGAGAAGATTAGAGGAGATTTGATAGAGGTGGTCAAAACCATGAATGGTTTTTGATAGAGTAAATAAGGAGAAACTGTTTCCTGTGGCAGAAGGGTCGGCAATCAGAGGACACAGATTTAAAGTGATTGGCAGAAGAGCCAGAGACGACATCAGGAAACATTTTTTTACACATCTGAATTTTTATGATCTGGAATGCACTGCCTGATAGGGTGGTGGAAGCAGATTCAATAATAACTTTCAAAAGGGAATCTGATAAACACTTGAAGGGAAAAAATTTAGGGCTATGGGGAAAGAGCAGGGGAATGGGACTAATCGGATAGCTCTTTCAAAGAGCTGGCAAAGGCACGATGGGCCGAATGGCCTCCTCCTGTGCTGTGCCTACTATGATACTATGATACATGCACTATTCAGTAGGGATCACTTCATAGTGATCAGGTCTCATTTTTTCTTCTCAGTACCTCTGGGACACTGAGGACAACCATAGTACAGATGAGGGATTGAACTTGCAATCTGCCTGTCTTAACATAATAGTGCAGTACATGCTGCAGTTATCCAATAATCCATCAGTGGATCCTGGTGGTTATTAGTTTTAAGCTAACAGTCTTAGGCTTTGCTGAACACCTCCGCTCTGTCCTCAAGTGTGACCCTGACCTTTGGTCACTTGCCATTTTAATTCCCTTTCCCACTCCTACTCTGACCTCTCTGTCCTCGGCCTCTTACACTGTTCCAATGAAGCTCAATGTAAGCTTGAGGAACAGCACCTCATCTTTTGTTTAGGCACTTTACAACCTTCTGGACTCAACATTGATTTCAATAACTTCAGATCATAACCACTGCTCCTATTTTTTCGGTCAGCTAGTGCTGGTAATGGTTCTGCTGCTGCCATTTACAGCTACTCCTGATCAATCTTTTGTTTCTTAACCTGTCCCATTACCACCTTCCTCGCCTTCCACCATCATCCCTTTTGTCATTTAATCACTCATGCCCTCCACCCTATCAGGGACCTTCCCTTTTGTTCTTTGCTCCCTCACCCCATTTCCCTGGCTCTGTACTTGCTCAAAAACTTTAACTCTTTTAACATCTTCCAGTTCTGACAAAAGGTCTTCGACCTGAAACATTAACTCTATTTCTTTCTCCACAGATGCTGCCTGACTTGCTGAGCTTCTCCAGCATTTTCTGTTTTTATTGCATTAATATAGCATCCTTAGGAACATAGGAACATAGGAACAGGAGTAGGCCATTCAGCCCCTCGTGCCTGCTCCGCCATTTGATAAGATCATGGCTGATCTGTGATCTAGCTCCATATACCTGCCTTTGGTTGCCAAAAAGCTATCTATCTCACATTTAAATTTAGCAATTGAGCTAGTATCAATTGCCGTTTGCGGAAGAGAGTTCCAAACTTCTACCACCCTTTGTGTGCAGAAAAGTTTTCTAATCTCACTCCTGAAAGGTCTGGCTCTAATTTTCAGACTGTGCCCCCTACAACTAGAATCCCCAACCAGCGGAAATAGTTTCTCTCTATCCACCCTATCCGTTCCCCTTAATATCTTATAAACTTCGATCAGATCACCCCTTAACCTTCGAAACTCTAGAGAATACAACCCCAATTTGTGTAATCTTGCCTCGTAACTTAACCCTTGAAGTTCGGGTATCATTCTAGTAAACCTACGCTGCACTCCCTCCAAGGCCAATATGTCCTTCCGAAGGTGCGGTGCCCAGAACTGCTCACAGTAACCAGGGTTTTGTATGGCTGCAGCATAACTTCTGCCCCCTTGTACTCCAGTCCTCTGGATATAAAGGCCAGCATTCCATTAGCCTTCTTGATTATTTTCTGCACCTGTTCATGACACTTAAGCTCATCTCACTATGCTACAGCTTCAAAGCTCTGTTCAACTCCAGTAGAATGATGTGGTGAGTTCCCTCCATCTATGCAATGAAAATGGAGCTTGTCAGACTTCTTTAGAAGCAACCACTGTGACGGGACGGAGATCATCAGTGGTGACATTATCCCCGATACCGTCATTGCTTTGTGATTTGGGACCTCAATGAAAATGTACCTCCTCTCTGTTTATTTACACAGCGCACAATAAGGTTCCATTCTGATTTTCAGTGACTTGGGGCCCGATGTTACCAGGGCTGTGGGTTCTCGGCGGGGGGGTTATCGGGTGCGTGGGTAACGCGCCCGGTGAAATCAGTCAGCATGCGCAGTAAGATCTGTCAGCTGAAGGAGCTCTATTTAAAGGGGCAGTCCTCCACTGACAGATGCTGCAACAAACAGAAAAAATTACAGCATGGAGCAGCCCAGGGGGAAGGCTGCTCCCAGTTTAATGATGCCTCACTCCAGGTATCAATACATGGGGTGAGGAGGAGGGGGAGGACAGAGATCTTCCCCCCAGCGGGCGGGAGGAAGCGGCCTGCCTCTGCCACCAGGAAGGCCTGGCTCGAGGTGGCAGAGGAGGTCACCAGCACCACCAACATATCACGCACCTGCATACAGTGCAGGAGGCGTTCCAATGACCTCAGTAGGTCAGCCAAAGTGAGTACACTTACTCATTCCCCTACACTCCGTCTGCAACATCACCGCCCCCACCTCACATCTCCGTAAGGCAAACGTGTCGTGAGCATGAAGGGGATGCACAAGGGTGTTTGAAGGTTTGTCATGGTTGTTACTTATATTGAATTTCTGACCAACTCACATTACATATATTGGCACCACTGCTGCCATGTCTTCGCGAATCTTGTCTGGTTTGTGCAATAATGCCCTTTCCTGAGGATCACTATGATGACCCACAACTGATATCACCCATTGTGTCACTGCAGAGTGGGTGTAGGTGTATTTGCAGGGCTCTTTTGTGCAGACGGCTGAGAGACGTCGGCGATGTCCCCGGTTGCACCCTGGAAGGATGCGGAGGAGAAGTTGTTGAGGGCAGTGGTGACTTTGACAGCGACAGGTAAGAAGATGGTGCTCGGGCCAGCCAGGAGCAGCTGGGCATGAAGGAAGCTGCAGATGTCCATGACTACATGTCGAGTGACTCTGAGCCTCCGTGTGCACTGCTGCTCAGAGAGGTCCAGGAAGCTGAGCCTCGGTCTGTGGACCCTGTAGCGAGGGTAGTGCCCTCTGCGACGCATCTCTCTCTGCGGTTGCCCTCCCTCCTGCTGTACAGGTGGATGTGTCACAGCACTCTGTTGTTGAGCTCCACATGTCAGAGGTGGACAGCGTGGATGGCGAGGCTGGCGAGGCTGGTGATACTGTTCGCCCTCCGAGGAGGTCATGACTGCAGCTACGGCGGCCCCCATCCGGAAGATGTACATCTGAGGGGGTCCGCAAGGTAGGTACATGTCTCTGGACCCCGGGGTAAGTGTCCAAGTTGGTGACTTTGATTGTCAGGAGGAGGGTGGTGGAGGCCAAACTTTGTCCCAAGTGACAGAGTGGCCTCCTGCAATGGGTAAGGGTCTCCCCCTCCCCCCACCTGTCAAATGGACCTTTGCAGCTGCCACAGGCTGACAGCTGCAACAGGTCCATTTGAACTGGGAGTGTTTCCCCCAGTGTGGGAAACAGTCCCAGTTTGCTCTAAAATCCCACCCCTACTCACATAATCCCTTAATCAGGTCAGTTAATGACCTGAAATAGCAAAATAAATACCTTCAAGTGGCATCCCGCTGGCTTTAATTGCCTGCGGGATTCCCACCAGCGGGGGCTGCGCGCGCACGCCGGCGCGTCAGTGGGGAACCCGGAAGTGCGTAGGTTCGAGGCGGGCTCCGGTCCCGCTCTGGGATTTCCCGATTTTCGGGGCTCCCCCGCCAGGAACGCACCCGATAGCGGGTGCTAAAATCATGCCCCTGAACTCAGTTGTTTTGCCCAGGTGTTTTAAAGTTGATTAGCGCCAACTTTAGCAAAATAATGTAAAGGGTATTCTGGCATTAAACTGGTGGTGTAAACCTTATTGATCGAAATGATTCCACTCGCCTTCCCATGTGTAGTCTCAAGTTTTAGGTCAGTTTTGCAGTGGCATGACAATTCAAGTCACATCAACGCAGCCATAATTATTCTGTTTCTCAAATAAAGCATAGTTAAGTAAAGAAAGAACTTGCATTTATATAGCACCTTTCACGACCTCAGGACGTCCCAAAGCGCTTTACAGCCAATTAAGTACTTTTAAAGTTCAATCTGAGGGTCATATATTCAGAATACGTTCGAATCGAATGGGAACTTCTCCCCTCCCACACTTTCTCCAGCTTCCTTCCCTAGGCCTCTTACTATTGCTGGTACTAACAGTGGCTTCTGCCAGGCTAATAATTACAAAAGGAGTGGATGGTATCATCCCTTCCAGTAACCTGGCAGCATGAAAGATACATGTGTTCAGCCTTTTTAAAATTGAGGCTGCCACTCATCATTTCCAAAATTATTTTCTGCTCCCCAGTAGCTCAGTGACCTTATCTAGTAAGTAGCTAAGTCACACTGAGCAGAAAGGTCCCAGGTTAAATCCTTGATCTGTGCTGAGTTAGGTAATCTCTTGCCCTCAGCACAACTGGGAGAAGAAAAATCAGACAGTTCCTGCTCCTGATTGATAACCTGTGACCCCTTCCTGGAAGTGCACATGTGGACTTTTAGTGAGGACATGGCTTGAGTTTGTCGGTGGTGTCTCCTAGAGTTAAATAGCCTGCTGATATTCATCATTAGGCTTCATACATGAATAATGGTCATTTGGGTGAGTTCACTGAGGATGGCCAGCACTTTGCTCTGTATCAATGAGCGGAAGGGAGAGGTAAAGAGACATCAAGTTGTGGATAAGCAGCAACTTCTTCCAGCTTAACAGTGAAGATATGCTTTTTTGGCTCTCCCAGAAACTCTGCAATCTGACAGTGTGCAAGCTCAGTGTCTTGTTTAACCCTGAGCTGAACTTCGATGCCCACATCCTATCCATCACCAAGACATTCTATTTTCACTTGTCCCTGTCTTCTCTCACAACCACTGAAACTCTCATCACCTCTGGGCTTAAATTCTCCAACATTCTGCTTGCTGGCCTCCCAAGCCTCAGCTTACAGACACTCTAACTTGTCCAAGATTTTGTTGTTTCTATCCAAATCCTAAGTTCAGTTCACATGTGACTCCACTAACTCCCTGTCCCCTGACATATTGATTTCAAGATCTAAAATTTCATCCCACAATACCTCTACAGCCTTGGCCAGGCCAACAACCCCACTCACACTGTTCTTCTGACACCGGCCTATCTCCCTCCCTCCCTTCCACCTTGATGGAAGTCTTCAGTCATCACACATTTGCACTTTGGAATTATTTTCCTAAACTTTCCTGCTTTGCTACATCATTCCCCTCTCTTAAAAACCCTCAAAATCAATCTATTTGAACACTCCTTTGGTCATCTCCCTTAACTCCCTTAACTCGTTTCCATTCCTCGCCCATCCTTCCCGCCATATGAGGTAAATCACGGAGATATTTCACTATGTTAAATGTGCTTTATAAGTATAAGTTGTAATTTTTTACCTTTTTTCTCCTAATTGGGTTTTCCATGTTGCATGCAAACCCTGGCCAGGGCAGCAGCCAGGTGTCCTGCTGAACCTCCCCTCTGCCAATTCTGCTCTGAAGCTGGCTCATGGGAGGTGTGCATGAACAGCCAGGATAACTCTTTCAATTTTCCTTCCGTCCCTGTGAGAAAGCGTATCACCTCCATCTTCTATAGCCCCTGAACTGTACAACTTGGCAACTCTTTCATGTGGAAGGTGCACTACCACTCCATCACAAAGCAAAGATCACCACTAGCACTACAAACACATTGGGCATATTTTTTACTTGGAGCCGGGCATCTCACACATCCGCAGATATTCACATGGGGAACCCGGAAGTGAATTGAGTGTCACAATCTGCGGTTGCAACTCAATTGAAGGTAAGTATTTGAGCTTCCGCGTTTCCCATGCGCCAGGCAGCCAGATTGACAGGCTGGCTGTCTGTTGACAGTGAAAGGAGCTGCAAATCATGGGGGGGTGGGAGGGAGCGAGAGCTCATCGGGCTTGGAAAAAATCAGAGCTGGGAGGAGGGGACGTGGCCGACAATGGAGCGGGGGGGCGGGGGTTGTGGTTAGCCAGCATTGGACATCGGTGGGGGGGGGTCCAGCCAGCAATGGAGATCAGGGGGATTGCGGGGTTCCTGTTGACCAGGTGAGCTTGTTGGGTCTGGATGAAGCACTCCTGCTCCTCCGGCCCACAAGCAGTTCAATAGGGGCACTCAACTCATGGATCCAGCCCTTCCTGCACGCTTTCACCTGATGTGAATCGGAAGCGATGAGCAACTCGAACAGGTAAGGTTAAATTTATTTTAAGTGTCCAATACACAAAATATTAAGTACCTCAAGTATTTCAGTAAGGTACATTGGCCCTTTTAAGTATCGGCCCGCTGGCTTTAAGTGGGGGCGGGACTTCCTGGTTTGTGCTGTGCACACAAATCTGCCTGTGTTAAACCCAGAAGTGGGCGAGTTGGAGCCGGGATGTGGTCCTGCTCCAAAGATCTGTTGTTTTAACCTCCCACCCTCCCCCTACCCACCCATACCATAAGGCCATAATAGATAGGAGCAGGAGTAGGCCATTCGGCCCCTCGAGCCTGCTCCGCCATTTAATGAGATCATGGCTGATCTGATTTTTACCTCAACTCCACTTTCCGTCCTTTCCCCATATCCTTTGACTCCCTTGCTGATCAAAAATTTGTCCAACTCAGCCTTGAATGTATTCAATGACTCAGCCTCCACAGCTTTTTGGGGTAAAGAATTCCAAAGATTCACAACCCTATGGGAGAAGAAATTCCTCCTTATTTCTGTCTTAAATGGGCGATCTCTTATTCTGAGACTATGCCCCCTAGTTTTAGATTCCCCATGAGGGGTAACATCCTCTCAGCATCTACCCTATCGAGTCCCCTCAGAATCTTGTATGTTTCAATAAGTCCTCCTCTCATTCTTCTAAACTCCAATGAGTAAAGACGCAACCTGTTCAATCTTTCCTCATAAGACAACCCTTCCATACCCGGAATCAACCTAATGAACCTTCTCTGAACTGCCGCCAATGCAAGTATGTCCTTCCTTAAATAAGGGCACCAGAACTGTACGCAGTACTCCAGGTGTGGTCTCACCAGCACCCTGTACAATTGTAGCATGACTTCCCTGTTTTTATGCTCCATCCCCCTAGAAATAAAGGCTGATATTCTGTTTGCCTTATGGATTATCTGCTGCACCTGTCTGTTGACTTCTTGTGTTTCATGTACGAGGGCAGCATTTTGTAGTATTTCTCCATTCAAATAATATTTTGCTTTTTTATTTTTCCTCCCAAAGTGGATGACTTCACATTTTCCCACATTATATTCCATCTGCCAAATGTTTGCCCATTCGCTTAACCTGTCAATATCCCTTTGCAGACACTTTGTGTCCTCATCACAACTTGCTTTTCCACCTATCTTTGTATCATCAGCAAATTTGGCCACAAGATACTCTATTCCTTCATCCAAGTCATTGATATATATTGTAAATAGTTGAGGCCCCAGCACTGAGCCCTGGGGCACCCCACTAGTTACAGATTGCCATTTTGAAAATGACCCTTTTATCCCGACTCTGTTTTCTGTTAGTTAGCCAATCCTCTATCCATGCCAGTATATTACCCCCAACACCATGAGCTCTTATCTTGTGCAGTAATCTTTTATGTGGCACCTTTATCGAATGCCTTTTGGAAATCCAAATCTACTGCATCCATTGGTTCCCCTTTATCCACCCTGCCCGTTACTTCCTCAAAGAACTCTAATAAATTTGTCAGACATGATTTCCCCTTCATAAAACCATGTTGACTCTCCTTGATTGTATTATGAGTCTCCGAATGTCCTGCTACTACTTCCTTAATAATGGATTCTAGCATTTCCCCAATGACAGATGTTAGGCTAACTGGTCTATACTTACCTGCTTTCTGTCTCACTTCCTTCTTGAATAGGGGTGTGACGTTTGTGGTTTTCCAATCTGCTGGGACCTTTCCAGAATCTAGTGACCCGTTCTTGGGGATTAGAATTTACTCCATTGTATTGTACATGACTCCCCAAAGCTCAATGAATATCAGGGCACTCTGTGGAACGATACTGAGCCATACTGATCAGGAAGGTTACAGGTTCAATCTTTGGTCTACATACAAACATACGAATTAAGAGGAGGAGTAGGCCATTCGGCCCCTCAAGCCTGCTCTGCCATTTGATAAGATCATGGCTAATCTGATTGTGACCTCAATCCTACTTTCCTGTCTACCTACTATAACCTTTGACACCCTTGTTAATCAGGAATCTATCTGACACAGCCTTAAAAATATTCAATGACCCTGCCTCCACCACTCTCTGGGGAAGGGAGTTCCACAGACTCATGACTCTCTGAGAGAAAAAAATTCTTCTCATCTCCATCTTAAATGGGAGACCCCTTATTTTTAAACTGTGGCCCCTCGTTCTAGTCTCTCCCACAAGGGGAAACATCCCCTCAGCATCTACCTCTTCTAGTCCCCTCAGGATCTTATATGTTTCAATGAGATCACCTTTCATTCTTCTAAACTCCAGTGTATAAAGGCCCAACTTGTCCAATCTTTCCTCATAAGATAACCCCCTCATCCCAGGAATCAGTTGAATGAACCTTCTCTGAACTGCCTCCAAAGCAATTATGTCCTTTCTTAAACAAGACCAAAACTGCACACAGTATTCTAGATGTGGTCTCACCAATGCCCTGTACAACTGTAGCAAAACATCTCTACTTTTATATTCCATTCCCCTTGCAATAAATGACATTCCATTTGCCTTCCTAATCACTTGCTGTACCTGCATACTAACGTTTTGTGATTCATATATTAGAACACCCAGATCCCTCTGTACCTCAGAGTTCAGCAATCTCTCTCCATTTAAATAATGTACTGCTTTTCTATTCCACCTGCCAAAGTGGACAAGTTCACATTTTCTGTGTTAATCATTGATCCTTGCTGGAAAGTGCGTACACATGGGTGCTGACTGATGCCAGGGCTGAACTCGGCTGTGATTTTTAAAAATTTGTTCATGGGATGTGGGCGTCGCTAGCGAGGCCAGCATTTATTGCCCATTCCTAATTGTCCTTGAGAAGGTGGTGGTGAGCCGCCTTCTTGAACTGCAGCCTCCCAGGCTGAGGCTGTCACTCAGTGTCTCACCTCCCAGCTGAAGAACTTCTTCTTGGATGAGTTGTTGGTACACGTACAATTGGAATCCAGCTTGATTCATCGGCTTCAGGAGAAGAAGGAAAAGAAGTGGGAGAAAAAAAAGGAAAGACGACTGTTTATTTGTAAAACACTGCTTTATTGATTGTATGCTGCCAATGAACTGACAAATGCCAAGTTGTCAAACTCAGTAATCAGCGATTTCTTTCTCTTTGTGTACAGGGTCCCTCTCTGTACAGAGTCTTTTTCTCTCTCTCTCTCTACAAGATCTTTCTGTGTCTCTGTAGAGGGTCTCACTCTCTCAGGGCTCTGAAGTGCAACTTTGCTCCAATTGAGATCCAAAATGGAATAATTAGAGAACTTGGCGATTCCAAGTCGACACTAACAGCAATGCAATTACACAAAGTAACACAACTTCTGGTACATCATATTGCTTTAAAGGTCGCTGACATGGAAAATGTACAAAAGATTAATAGGTCTGCAGTTTATACGATTTCTTTTGCACTAATGGAAAATACATTTCTTCTCTACAAAGGATTTATAAGTACTCTAATACAAGAAAATAAATATTGCAAAAAAAAGCCAAAAATAATTTAAAATAGCATTTCTTCTTTATATATATCATCTCCATTATTCTCTTTATTATTAACAAATGGCACATTGCTTTTCCTTGAAACAAAAGACACACAAGGCCTCCCACTTGCCATAGTTGTGTGACCTCCAGGAGCTCACACTGAGTTTTAATATTTTACATACAGCGCAGACAGCAACTTAACTTGGACAACAGACGCGATTCCTCTTTCTTTTGCGTTTTCTGTAATGAGTACATATGATGGAAGAAACTACTCAGCAGGCAGTATGGTCTAGGATTGGAATACAGTATCAGCAAACAGCGTATGTGGATATATTGTAACTAGTTAAGCACATTGAAACAAGCACTGGTAGAAGGCAGTGTGTTCAGTAAGGTCTGGAGTTCCTATGGTACATACTGTTGCTACAGTCTAACAAAATCTGAATATGGAAAACTTATTTTCTCTTAATGTTGTCTATATCTCTGTTTACACTACATTACCGAATCTATATGTTCTTTACATTAATACGGCAAGCACAAGTAATCTACAGAGTCTAAATCTGACTCCATTCAAGAAACTGATTCAGAATTTCCTTTCTGAAACTCTTGTAATTTTATCAGTTTCTTCAGTATGTTAGTATCAGTCATGAGCTGAGCATTCAATAGGCTTGTGTAATGACTCCAAATCAATGATCAAGTGTGAAATATTTGTATTAGTCTATGTATCCTATATCTGGGAAATTATATCAAGCAATCACCAGGTTAGACACACTGGCTACCCTTTCTTAATCAAGCACTGTTGTATCCTTTTTTATATTTATTACACTGTTCTTAGAATTTCTTAGTTGCAAGCTATTTCTCAATAAAAAGGCAGTGATACCTTCAGAATCAGTAATCCTGAGTTGCGAACACTATCTGACATCAACGATGCACTGGCAGATATTGTCTGCACTCAGATCTGCCAGTTCAAAAATAAATTTCATGAATAAAATCACATCCTAAAATTAAAAGACCACATATCATTAAAAAGTAACAGATAGGGAGCAACTTCAAGGCTAGAATATAATCAAGAGTCGGGTGACAGCTATACATTGCTCAAGCTCACTTACAAACCCCTGAGCCTGTGATGCACTCCTGAATGCCTGTTATTACAGATGCAAACCAACAGAAATCTCTGTATTAGATTCCGGTCTGTAACGCACTCCTGGATATCTGTCATTACACACACAAACAATGAGAACCACTCAATTAGATTATTGGTTACAACTTGCTCCCAGAATTCCTCATTCTCCACATAAACCACCTAAACCCCTTGTTTAGAGTCCACTCTGCAACTCACTCTTGTACGTTCATCATTTTGTGCACAGCAGAGACTCTTATCAACCAGACTGTTTTTCTAAACACAGCATTCCCTCTCTACACCCCAAGAGCTTGAGAAATAGCAAAGACCAGAAGAGTGCCTACATCTCAGCTATATCTGATAGGAATGCATAGAGGACAGTCATGCCATTCCAGGAACACACACTGGGAATGTAACAACCACATCAGAATGGGAAAAGGTAAACCAGGCTGGAGTAAATCACACAGGTGCTTGAAGGGAACATTACCATCTTTTCAAAGAAAAAAGTTTCAGAAACTGTAAGGTACGTGTCAGTACCATGATTCATGGTAGCCCAGTGTGACAGATATTTCTGAAAATGTATTTTTGACCTCTACAGTGTCACATTCAGAAAAAAAAATTACTTCTTTGGTGAGCTCTTCATTAATCAACGTAAGCCTGAAACATTTTCCAATTTTTGACAATTTAGCTGCTCCCAGGTCAGGTACAGTTTAAATTAAGATGTAGCATAGAGCTCTCTCCCAGCCTCAACCCCAACTTACTCCTAGCTTTTCCATTTCCCACACCAGTTATCAATATGACTGACAGGAAGATTGCAAATTTTATGACCAATTAGGGTTAGTTTTTCTTTATGTATCTGCACCTACTAAGAACTGAGTTGAGATTGCCTATGCTAATTTCACTTAGGCCCTTACAGGCAGCAGAGAGAAAAGACCATCATTCCATCAGTCCAAACTCAATTCAAACCCAGGTCCCAGACATGAAAAGACAGTGTGCTAACTGACTGTATACTGAGGTCCCTCATTTTTTTCTTCTCTTAAAATGTTTATTTTCCCACATTTAATTATCCTAGAATAACATCTACACTTAGGTCGGTCCACATTACTTATGAGAATATGGTCTACCTGCAACATTCACATGGGACCTAACTGTGTTAATATGTTTATAATAAAATATAGCTTTGGAATTTATCAAAGCCACATTCAGAAGTTGTTTGGATAAATCATACAATGTATTTGTAAATAAGCATCTTAGGAAGATCTTGAATGTTTACACCAGGCAAATTTTTTAAAAGTTGAGGTATTTACTCCAAAAACAGTCCATTGCTTTGACCTCATCTATGGTGCCATAAACTGGATTACTGCGTTTTTAGAGCCCTGGGATAGGATTTCCACGAGAAAAGGCCTTGATAAGAAGAAGCTAGGAGAAGAAAAGGCCATTCAGCTCACCTTTCTATCAATCTAACTCTCCCATTGCATCTAGCTGTATTTTTCTGTTTCTCCCATCCTGAACAGAAGGTTAATAAAACATGAATCACTCTTTGACTAAAGAAATTCTTCCTACCCTATTTGTTTTCAGTAACTGTATACATTTCACCAATTTTACTTCCTAAATAAAATAGATGGATGTGTGACTTCTACACTAGATTTCACTTGCACCCTCTCGCCTCCTCAATTTATTTTTTATTACAAATAAACTCTCAAACCCTATGCTTGGAATCATATCCATTTCAAGACCTAAAAAAATGATACATTAACCTTGATAGCCATAGATCCTTTAAACCATACCTGAAGTGTCAAATTGATTAGAATCTTATATTAATCCTGCTAATAAACACAATTTTTATTCTAGATGTGAATAATTATTTAGCTGAGAGGAAGGTACGGAACAAATGGCAGATAAATGGAAACAGATCTACATCGAGAAATCTGAAAGGATATAAACTGTACCAATAAATAGCATTTAACTCAGACATATTTTGGTTGTTTTACTTTTGTTGCAGGGCTTTGTGGATGAAAAGGTCCAGGGTGAAAACTATTGGGACAAGCAGGAGTCCATAAAGCACCACTGTTGCAGGTTTGCCAAGTAACTGAACAGTTGGCGCACTTGTGCTCCACAGGAATTTAGATCAGCCTGTGATTTTCCCAGAACACAATCACCATGCTTTTTCTCCCTCTCAACTGTTCTTTTGGTCTTAAGTGCGTAGCCACGTGATCTCTACCGTCAGTTTTAGATTGCATTGGTTGTGAGAGCAAATCATTGCATGGGATAATGAGATTCATAGTGGGACATGAACAGCATTGACTGAGAGATGAAGCGAGAGTAATTGTAATATGGGACCTCCTCCAACATCATGGTGCGTTTGATAGGTTAACTGGTAATTCATTCAACTGTATGCGTATCAAGTTAAAGTGAGACGTGCACACTTTACAGACTGAGATTTCACTCTAACAATCACCAATTTCTAATGACACGTTGCACAATGGCTAGGTATTAGTAAATGCAAAACCAACTGTTTTAGGTGCATGAATGCAATAGAAGAGCATTGCACAATTCTATAACAGTGAGGAACACTGGACTGATTCCTCCTACACTGAATATCTCAGCTGTGGGGAGATGGTCAATGGCCTCCCCAGGAGAGGAGAAGCGAGAAAATCAGAGGACCAGTCATGCCTGGGTCATTTTCATGTATCCCTTGTGGTGAGCTCAGAGCAATATCAGGCAGTAGATCATTTTCCTCTCAACTGCAGGTAATGTTTAGTCCAGGGAAACTGACGAGGTGCCTGGGGACTAATAGAAAATACAGGGCCTTGTATGCTCACAATAAAAGGATTTTTACTTCAGTGATGGCTTCATCTAACGTCTTTTTGGCAACATACGGATCACATATATTTTCTATGTTTTAAAGGCATTATTGACTATGGGCCAATGCAAATACATTACTGATTGATGGCTTTAGTACTCCTAAGATGATTCATTACATGGGAATTCCTGGGGAGCTGATATATCATTCCTTTGGAAGGTAACTGTCAAAAGCACCAGAATACTTAAATAGCTGACAAGTATTGCAAATACTAGCTGCCAGCAACCCTGCTTCTCTAGAAAGGACCAAGTGGTCTTTATACAGCCTAGGAATCATTACCCTTTCTAATAAGTTAACCTAACAGTGCAGGAATCAAAAAGAAAATGCTGCTTAGTTGGATATGAATATCCAGTTAAGCTTTTTCTTATCTTCTCTGACCCTTTCTGGAGTCCCCATGCTCTATGCTTTGGCTAAGAGGTTGTATGATCTGCTCCCAACAAAACCAATTGCTAGGAGGTGAGTAAGGGTGGTCCCAAGGGGCTGAACTTTCCTCCGATTTCCTTTCGCCTCCAATTTCTACTCCCTCTCTGTGCAGAGGCAGCCGGCCTCCGATGACTCCTGAACATATCACCAGCTCAACATGTTGGGCCCAATACTGCATGTTATCACATCAGGTTTTTGACTGGCCCATTACAGAGTCCGAAGTAAAAGACACACCCAGTTACCCCAGATTACATTCTTGTCTTACGACATTCCTGGCTCATATTCTTATCGAAATCAGACAAGGCACTGTATCTATATTGAACTCCTTATTGTGATACTAACATCCTCTTGCAGTGTGAGCGATTACAATTGTCAGGTTTCACTAAAGTACAAATTACACGTTAATGATACAGTAATCACTGGTTTATAGTGTACTAAATCCTGATTATTGCATCATCAGGACATTCCTATATTATTATGTTGTTTCTTACCTATTTTAAATGGAATTTCACACCAAGTATAATCTATGTACCTCCTTTTCACTAAAACACAGGCTCCTTGCAGAAGCGTCACTATTTCCTTCTAACTTCTTAGTAAGGAATTCAATTCTAACCCTTTCACGACTTAAGTGACACTACCTCAGAGAAACTGATGCTTTCCATCGCATTTTTTTGAACCAGAAGTTCTCTTTGTAATAATGTGTCAGCTTTTGTTTTTGAGGGTTCAGTTTGCTGGTCCTGGTGGCCGGATTATGTGTCTCATTCTTTCCAGACTGCCTCAGTTGGTAATGTAATGAAGTAACACATCAGGATCAATTTGGGATTTCAGCACCTTGCCACATTTAATTGTTAATGTGACAACAATTAAATTCTCACTTAGGGTTTTAAGGTATATAGTGTGTTCAGGGAGTCCAATCTCTACAGGAAGCAATCAATGCCAATATTCTCAATCAGGTTCAATGAAACCTACAACCAATACCTGAATCTCTGCAGCAGTACAGTACATGCACTAGCTAATTTGCTGTCACTATATGTCATAGTAAAGTATCTCTTTAAGTAACAAAGTGCAGAAACAGTCAGACTTTTTAAAATTAGTGATATCCATGTAGAAGGACACTGACACTTTTACTGATGCCCCTTTCCCCAATTCTCTCCTCTTTTCTACCCCTCCTCTCCTAAAGGTTCATACTGGGGATCACTTCCCGGACACCGTCCATGCCCAAGTGGCCAATCCACATATGTGAGCTTAGACAGCGAGTACTATGACAATTTGACTGGGGTAGGCTTAACAGCTGAGCCCTGTCCTCCCTCAATGTTTACACACATTAGACAGCAATCAGGAATGACAACACTAACTGAGTTTGCCCCCCCCCCCCACTCCCTAGCTCAGAGACACTAAGGCTAATTGTAACATATCTGCAGCTACTCTGGCTAAGATCAGCATAAACCAAGGAATCAAACCTGGAACTTTCCTGGTCTGCGTGGCTCAATAGCACACTATGGATTTACCGACTAAACCATATGAAGTCCCATGAAATACCCATGTTCAAGGGCACTAGCATCAATTCAACTATATTAGATGGTCAAAGACACTGCTATTGGTTTAAATATACTCATAAAACAGCCCTGGCATTGGTCAATTGTTGGAGGATCTAACATCTTGTCTTGCCTATTTCAACTTTCATTTATTTGGTGTCATTTTCACATATGAATCAAATGTTCATGAGCTGTAGAACATCAATATAGCTCATAATAAGCTGGAATGGTAAACTTCAGATGAAATGTATAAATTACCTTTTTTTTGTACTTTGTTGAAGTATTGTTATTGGTACAGAAGCGTATTTGTAGAGACACTGGTAGCCTTGACAACATCACACTACAGTTACATAGGGATCACCCTAAACTAAATGGGATGCCCAGAGAGAAGCAAAAGTGGGAGAATGAGGCTTCCTTGTTATGGACGGTAGTGGTTCTTCCAGTCTTACTCTGCTCACTGTGGCGCCTCATGTGGCACAATACAGGTGCTGACATCTTCAGTTTTCCAAACAAGAAACCTCTTAACCAGAACAGGTACCCTCACATGTAATTTACACGCTTTTTTCAAGATATCCATGTCCGAGGAGAGATGCTGGTGGCAGTTTAAAAGGCATCCCAATTATTTTAGAGAGAACCCAGCTCCAGGTGTGAAAGTAATGCAGCTACTCAACGGACTGACCCACGTGACAGCAATGCTAAACATTTTAGACAATGCAAAGGAGTCAACACCTGTTGACAGTTTACTTCAAGGCAAGAAATAACAACTCTAGTTTAACATAAAGAGTTAAATCAATGAACCCTGTTTTATCATTTCTCGCAATTCTAAGGTGTATTTTTAACTGGCGAGTTTCACAGCAATGCGTTTTGAAACAGGCCCAGGATTAAGACCATTTTAGACCGGTTATGTTATCTGGTGCAGCAGGAGTGGTTTATTTGAGACGGAGTTCAAGGTTTCAACACGATACAATGCTGCGAAACCCAGACTTAATCCTGAGCCACAGCAGATCTGACCTAGAAGTGTTTATTACTGCCAGTGAATACAAAAATGGAAAAAGTAGTTTTGCTGCTCTTGTGAATATATAGAACTTATTTAACTTGAGATTGAGTGCATCAAAATGGACTGCGAGTAGGTTCTATATTGTGCATTTTAATGGAGTCTGTTGAAGTTTTAATCACTGAGGAACTCAATTATTCATCATGGTCATGCTCTACTTTGTGGCCAGATCTACAAAGCTGCTGGTGCTAAAAACCACAAGCAACCACGCCTCAAGATTAGGGCCCAGTCATAGTGGTTTCTTATTGACAAGTAGTGCTGTAACTTTGGATTAGATACCTCTGGTTAACAACACGTCTTGTGAGTTTTCAGGAAGTCCCAGATGTTGTCAGGAAGTTCTTCTTGTAAGCACTTCCTATTGTTGACAGGAAGTTCCTGGCACAAAAGCCTTCTGTGCAAGGTATATATTCCAAGAAAAAAAATGGAAAAAATAGTTAGACCACACCTTTATTAAGATACCCGATGATTAACATGATTAAGAAAAAATAAGGACCAGACCTTATTTCTTATATCGGACTTGTTTTTAAGTGAACATTAAAAGCTGCCCAAAACAATTTGTAACATTTCAGCTTACAATTAAATTTGAGTTGTCTTCTTTCTTGGGCACCTGAAAAGCCTTCTTTGAACTTTCTCACCATAAACTTGATTGTGGTTGTGAAGCTTAAGGGCTATAACTGTTGAAGTTTGAAATTATTATTACCATACCACAGAGTGCTAACAGCAAACTTTATAAAATCTTTATTCAATGTGAATACTTTAACCTAATTGTCTAAAGATTTCTCCTGAATTTCCAGTGTCATATAACGGAGATTAGGGAGGGAGTTCCAGAGTATAACATTGATTTGGCTGATGGTGCTGCCACCAAAGAGAGAGGGGGGATACACAAAAGGCCAGAGCTGGAGAGCTGAAGGGTGTGGGAAGTGATATAAGGCTGGAGGAAGTTGCAGAGATAGAGTGGAGTGAGGCCATGGAGAAATTTGATGACAAAGAACAAAGATTTTACATTTAATATGCTGGGGGACAGCAATGTAGGTCAGCAAGGACAAGATGATGGACAGGTGAGGCCGAAGCCAGGAAATTCCTCGGAGCTGCTTCAGCTTCTCTCGCGTTACTTTGTCGGAGGTGTGGCAGAAACTCCAATTTGGCGTTAAAAAAAAGGGGTTTCTGCTGCACTTCTGGCTAAGTAACGCCGGTGGCGCGTAAGCAGCTCCGAGGAACTTTCCGGCTTTAGTGTGAGATAGGTGGCCCACACTGATCCATTTTAGACCAGTTGGAATTTATGGGGCCAGTGAAGAGGACATTAGAGAAATCAAGCCTAGAGGAGTCAAAGGCATGATTAAGGGTTTTGCAGCAGAAGGGATGAGGTGGGGTGGAGGCAGGCAAGATGGTGGAAATAAGCAACCTTGGTAATGGACAATCTTGCATTGGGGTTTGAAGTTCAGTTCAGTTTCGAATAGGACGCCAGGGTTTTGCACAGCCTGAGCAAGTGGCTGGGGTGGAGAATAAAGTTAATGATAATGGTGCAGACTTGTGGGGGCTGAAATTGATGCCTTCCCAATGTTCAGTTGGTGGAAGTTGCGTTTCACCCATGACTTGATGTCAGATAGACAGTCTGATAGCACAGAGGTGATAACAGGGTCAAGAGAAATAGTGCAGAGGTAGAGCTGGGTGTCATCAGCATACACATGGAAGCTGACCCCATGCTTGTCGATGACATCCCTAAGGGGCACGGACTAACTGTGCTGGACCATATGTATCCTGCCTTTCCAAACTGAGGAAATTTTGGAGTATTGAGGTTTGTCCTTTGGATTTAGCTTTCATTCACCCAATTGTCCTTAAAAATGTACAATAGTGAGTTGGGTGCTGATCATAGCATTAAAATGCCATTAGAAAGTTCGATACTTGAGAGGGTTTTACCAAGTAACACACTAGTGTATAGGGGTATAACAGTCCTGTGTACATATTATACAATACTCTGTGTGTTACTGGGTAGAACACACCTGAATATACAATAAATTACAGTCTGTGTTACTAGATTTAGCATTCATCTGTGTAATACATTGTGTGTTACCTGGGTATGTCATACATAATAGGGCTGATTTTAACTCCAGCCATGAAACATGCGGGCAGCAGGCAGTACTTGTGCCCAATGAGACCTGGATTGAGGTGCATGCTCCGAATGGACATCCTTGCCGCAGCGTGCCAGCTCTGGGCCAGCACAGTATCTGTAGTCCTGGAGGCTGACCTGGCTGGCAGGCAAGCAGGTGGGAGGGGAGGGAAGGGGAGGAGAAAGGAGCCTGGGGCAGCAGTGGCCCACATTATTTGTGTGGATCCCTGAGTAGCACTCCTGCTCCTCCTGAAATGATTATTTATTTATATTTTTGGGGCCTCTTCCTCTTCACTACATGGTTCAACTGGGCGTAGTGAGCACAGCGCACGCTCCACCCAGTTGTCCCTTTTAATTGCAGTGGGTTCCTATGTACCATCATAGGACCCCATTTTGCATACAGTAATGAGGCTGCCGACTGATTCAGGTGAGCGCCCATGGAAGACCCTAGCAAACATGGCAACAGAGCAGTAATGGGGTAGTAAGTGGGCCACAGCCATTTTAACTCCATCACCGCCCCCGTTACTGCGGACGGAGTTAAAATTAGCCCTAATAATCATGTTATGTCACTCCTGTACACATATACATTGTGTGTTATTGGGCATATACTCTAGTACATATCATAATACACACTGGCCCTGAAATTGTGCCTTGGGATACCAGTGTATGGATGCTAATGTGTTTGTCTGAAATTCCTCTTTGTTATTTTAGTGGAGGTGTTAACCTATTTATTTTTAAACAGGTTAGTTTGTTTGTTAAAATAGTGGAGAGTTGACTTTCAAACAGGTTAACATTCATACTCTTATGGCATAACTTCAAAGCCTATATATGTGTTACTGGGTATAACACTCAGATGTATTACATCATAATACACTGTAATAGGGTGTAACACTCCTATATTATATCATAATACAGTGTGTAAGTGTATATCACACCTATAGCATTATATAATAAACTGTGTTACTGGGTATGACACTCCGGTCGGTATATGTTGTATCAGATACTGGTGCAGTTTTCTTTTTAACACCTGGCTACTTTCTAAAATGTACAAAAAAAATTCCCTTTTGCTTTGCAACTCTTGTACGGCCTATGAAGTCAGCACTTTACTTAATATGACAGACTTCCAAAAAGTGCATTTTGTGCTTTTTTTATTATAAGATGAATGCCACAAAAAATCTAAGCATCTTTATTTTTCTACAAGTCTTTCCTTGCACTTTTATCTGATCACCTAATGGGAATTTTTTTTGTTGAAAATCTTAATCACAGGTGCATGACATCTCTCACCAGACTGCCAACTTGTCAGTATGATGCAGTCAGACTGCAAAGTGGGATACAGCAATGAACGCTCCCCACCCCCAAAATATTAAGTAGGGTGACTGTTTAGACCCTTACTTCTTTATGACCGTGCAGAATAAGAAACTAAACTCGGCATTGTTTCTACATCATATGTAGGATAACAGACGGCTGGTGGTGAGTTACGAGGCAGCAATTCAATCGAGAACTCCTGACGATGCCACAAACCATGAGACTAAAGCTTGAAGGGTTTATGGATGGTAGCATACCTCTTTCAAAGACTGAATCCCTGCCTTAAACTTATTGTCAACCATTTTGCTTTATAATATATAGTGTATAGTTTCTTCTGTTTTTTTAAGTAAGACTTCTTTTTTGACTTCTCCTGCTGTAACGCAGCAATTGAATAGAAGCAGCACAATGCAGAAGGGAAATAAAAATGACAGTGATGTAATACCTGAAGGTACATGGCATCACGAGTAGCACACTAGTAACATGAAAATATTTCTTCGCAGATCACCAGGGCATAAACTACACACTATATACTATATTTAGTAACTTTGACTGCATGCTGGTTTATTATAAGGGCTTCTACTGACTAGAATTTTAAAAGTTCACTACACGCAGAGATATTCTTGTTAGGCTGGCAGCTGTAGGGCAAAGAAAAGAGAGGCAGTGACACTGAAACTTTAACCATTAAGTTGGAACTTGCAGAGTAAGCATTTCATAGGTCAGAATACCAACAGAAATGAGTGCGAGAGTAGTAACTAGGGATTTGACCCCACTGACTTATTCTTTATCCAATTACTCTGGATACTTAGGAAGCCAGAATGCTCCTTCTGACAACCTCTCCACCGCATTTTCGGTGTACAACCACGCTTTCTGAATTCAGCCGCTGAAGCCGTTGCGGCCGGTCAGCCATAGATTCTGTGTCTGAGTCACTCATTTCAGCATCAGAAAAATAGCCATCAGTCTCATTGTCGAAGAGCAGCTTCACCTTTGATGTCTCTTTGGGCTTTTTTTCTCTGTCTGGGCTCATCTGCTGGTATCCGTTTCCCAGATCCTGCTTCTGCACTTGTGACTTCCTGCTGCTTTCTCTTGGTTTTGGAATCTTGAAAGTTACCCAAGATTTGGGATTTGTGGATGTGTTAGGCACTTTAACTGAAGAACAGGGTTTAGGTGAAGCAGATTCAAAATAGTCCAACGTTTCACCAATTTGACTGATATTCCTTATCGGTGATGTACTGGGGAGAGCTGCCTTGGAACTGGAATGATGTGAGGCCTGCTTTTTGCTGGTCTTTCGCACTTCGTTGGCCCTTTTGTGACTTCCATTGGCCTTTGACCCTAGTCCTTTTGACCCATTTGTGCAAATGTCCTGGGTGGAAAGTTCATTTGGGTTATCAGGCCAGGATGAGCTGTCTAGCGGATAGTCCAGCTGCTTCTTATGTTGGTTCTTTGTGTGAATGATGCCTGCTCGATCTCTCAGAGATTTAGGCTTTCCGTCTTCCCCTGCTTTGTGCCTGGATTTTTTTTCCAGTGCATAGGATGGTTCCGACTGAGGATCTCCGGCACGGTTCATTGAGCCTATGCTCAATAATGACTGCTCATCGTGCAGAAGTTTATCTGACAGGAAGCTTGTTGTCTCCTCATTTCCTGAAGTGCTGTGTAAAGACCAGTGGCTCAGGAGATTTTCTGTTTTAACCTGAACAGTCTGGGCCAGCCAACTCTGCAAAAGTTCCCCATCCAATGAAATAGAGGACGACAAACCTGGAAAAGAAATGGCATAATAAGCAAGAACTAAGTTTTATACTTTATTGTGGTCAACATACACATGCATAGAATAAAGATTCTGCTCTCCGCTACTTCTCAACTACAATTCAGAATTATTCAATTTCAGGTCAAAATCTTATCACACTCACCTCAGAGTAAAAATTCATGAATTTCAACATGACAGCAAAGCAGATTATTTTGCTTATTTACAGGGCCACATCCAACAACAAATTCATGAATTCATTTTATTTATTATTTGGCTCCCAACGAACAAGTTATTGCAACAATATTTTTTCTCCTCCAAATTCCCCCCCTACTCCTGAATGTGGAGATTTATTTTAGGATAGGAGGGCTGATTCTGCAACAAAGCAGAAAATAGCTTTTGCTCCCAGTGTTCAAGTGTGCACCCCATGCTAATAGAGGGACAGCCCCCGCCCACCAGATCCCACAGAGTCAGCTAATTTACATCATTTAAATAAGCTACCCATGCAGTTTTCCTATGCATGGAAAGAGATGAATCATCCTGGGGAGGGGAGGGGGCTAGGAAAATTGGGATGGTGGTAAGACTTAATGGGAACCAGCAGTTTCTTAGTGGAGACTTACTAACAAGACAGAAAGGCTGGAGAAGCTCCCAGAAATGAATCCGTTAGCGAAGAGAGCTTGGAGGTTTTGTTGGAGGAGATGCTCTTGAGGAAAGTGGCAATTTTGGGGCAGAGGAAATCCTCCAAATATAGCCAGTGTGCAGCAAAATGGCAGGGGTGGCAAATCACGTGAATGCTATCTCCTCAGTGCATCACTTATGGGGGCAAATAAGAAAAAAGTTCTCCGGACTGAGGAAGAATACCAAGGTACAGAAGACTATCAGGTGCTCACTAAAAATGAGGAGAGGGTTGTATATGCATGTGCCTAGTCCACCATCTGCTGTCACATCTGCAATGCAGCTTGCAAAATAATGGTCCCACATCTCACTTTTTCAATCTCCTAAATATCTGAAGCAGCACCTCCAAACTGATGGCTACAAAAGAGACAAGGTATCCTTTCATTCACACAGTGCTGGCATGTTTCACTGTTATGACTAATCCTTTACAAAAGAAAAATCAAGCCATGGTACCCAAGATATTGAGGTAACAGAGCTGGAGCAATGGAGAATATAGATTTGATCACAGTTCCTACATCCCCCTCACCAAGACCACCAGTTCTTGATCATAGCCATGTTGCTTTGTGGTGACCCTGAAAGGAGGCCGACACTTCTGCACAAGGCATGGGAGAATCAAAATGATTGCTCTCTGAGATAGGGCTGTTCATGTAAGACCTTTTAATGTCAATGACTTCTTGATGCACCAGTCAGCCTGGCTGTGCATCAGCTTCAGCCACCGCATTTGAAACTTTCTACTAAACCGTCCTCATTTCTGTCATTTGAAGTCAGTGCACTTGCTATGTGCTGGAGGCAATGTTATTTTTCTAAAACACACTTTTGCCATTCGGAATTTTTTTTTGGCTTGCAATCTGAAATTCCTGTCTACAAATAGCAGATGTTTTGGAGAACCAAAGGAGACTGTGGGCATGTGAACTCATTACAACAATTTCCACGAGTGACTTGTTTTGATGGTTCTAAAAGGTGCAATGTCTGTGCTCCTGTAAAATCTTTCCTATGAAAATCTCACTTTAACTGGTCTGGTTGGTTGAAATTGCTGTCATGCCCTTCTGTTGCTAGCTTATTTCCTTCCTGCCAGCCTCCTTCTCCACCTGGGAAGTGGTTTAGACATTGGGGGTGGGTTAGGTCTCAGATTGCTTGGTATTTCCTCAGTCAGAGCAACAGTTGTTTGAATAGGTGCTTCAGCTATGTATTTGTGGTGAGGAGTGCTACACTTAGCAATGGGATGCATCTTCTTGCAGCTAGTAGCAAAGCCTGTGCTAGCTGGTGGAGATCTCTCACTCTACAGTGAGTAGGCCCACTTGTTCCTTGACACAACTGAACTCTAGGGACCAAAAAGAATCAACCTGCTTCAGCCCTTAAAACATATTCCAAGTTCAAGCAAACCAATGTTGGAAAATTCCCCCCATTGTGTTTGCAGGGAGGGCATACAAATGGTGGAATATTTTCATCATTTACACCTTAGCAACACTGGCCACTAGGAACTCCTATATGTTCCAGGCATCCGGCATTGCTATGGCATACGGAGGGGGATTTTAATATTTAAAGGGCCCCGCGGCGAGTTAAGTTGGTCACAGGGCAATCGATTCAATTCTGCAAAATCTAAAACATCCTCTCAGTTGTCCAGAAATAAGTGACCCTGATGCATTGTGGCAAAGGCCTGCTGCAGGCATTTATCATTTTCATCCGCAGATAGGTGTCCCAATAAATGTGCGAATCCCCTTGGGAACCCATCTAAAATATGGCAATTATCCTGACCCCAGAAAATTCGCTGAGGTCAGGGCGGGCCATTGGAGTGGGTGAAGCCCTGTGCCGGAATTCCACTAAGATGGGAAATCCTAGACTATGTGACCAAAATATACAAAGAACATACAATAATATATATATGTGAATGTAAACTCTTGAAAGTACAATACGTACTAAAACAAAATCCCACTTCTGAAACATCAAAAGAATCATGAATGATAGACAAATACCAGAGACACAGGACAGTGACATGCAGTGCACATGCGGGTCAATCGATGTGTGATTGTGCCTGTGGCTTCTTATGTGGTGAGTTCCCAGGTTTGGCTGGTGATCAGAGGAAGATGCTCCCCTCAGAGAGAGGTGTTTACTCTGGCCATTCCTACTTGGTTCTTAGTGGCTTTTTACACTGGACGGAAAAAAAACATATAACTGATTTTCACATACATCACCATCTTTGATTTGCTCACATGTCAAGGTATTATTGACTCTGCAAAAGCAGCAACAAAACAATACCAAGAGCAGTTCCATTTTATTAATGAGCGCAGTACATTAAGCTCAGCAACCCCCTGCAAGAAGGCTGCATGTAGATGGTGGCAGTACAACATAAATCAGTGGGGCTTCTATCAATATACTGTTTGTGGAGGTTGAGGGTAAATTTGCATTAGCTGACCTCAGATAGAGTGGTGGTGGGGAAACAAATGGCTACAGCATCCCTGGGCTGAGCGGATGGGTATCCCCTGGGCTTCCATTCCTGTTTGCCATCTTGTGACCCTTTCAGATTCCGCGCCCATGGCCAAGCTTTTGCTAACATTCACTGTCCAGGTTCACAAGTGAAGAACAGCTAGTTGGGCAAGATACCAGTGAGCTTGTAGGAAGAAAATCGTGGGGAAAAAGCAGCCTACCAAAGGTTATGGTTCTGACACTCTGCACCACAGTAGTAGAATATGGGTTGACACTTGCAACACAGGAGTTCCCAAAGAACTGTTAGATGGAGATTGGGGAGCATAATGTCCTTTCACCTCTACGATTCTTAATTTCCAAACCAGACTGATGGAATGAAAGTTTCCATAACCCCTGCTGTTCGTAAGGACACTCAACCCAGTTGCTTGTGGGCAACACAAAACAGCCCATAGCTTGGTATAAATCTGGAATTCTCAATTAAGAGGTTACAACGATGGATGGTTGGTAAACGGAACACACGATATCACACTTTTGCAGTAAAGGGTGCTTTTCTGTTGCGGGAGAGTAGAGGAAGCTTTATTCTGCACCTGCACTTTACCTATTGAATCTTTTCCCTGGGAGAGTTTAATGGAGCTTTACTTTGCACCTATGTTATATCATTTACTGTAAAGCACATGGTAACTCCCACCCTCCTGTGTAAAATGTCATATGTTACATAGGAAACATAGGAACAGGAGTAGGCCATTTAGCCTCTTGAGCCTGTTCCGCCATTCAATGAGATCATGGCTGATCTGTGACCTAACTCCATATACCTGGCTTAGCCCCATATCCCTTAATACCTTTGGTTAACAAAAATCTATCAATCTCAGATTTAAAGTTAACAATTGAGCTAGCATCAACTGCCATTTGCAGAAGAGAGTTCCAAATTTCTACCACCCTTTGCGTGTAGAAGTGTTCCCTAACATCACTCTTGAAAGTCCTGCCTCTAATTTTTAGGCTATGTTCCCTAGGCCTAGACTCCCTAACCAGCGGAAATAGTTTCTCTCTATCTACCCTATCAGTTCCCCTTAATATCCTGAAAACTTTGATCAAATCACCCCGTAATCTTCTAAATTCCAGGAAATACAACCCTAGTTTGTGTAATCTCTCCTGGTAATTTAACCCTTGGACTCCAGGGTATCATTCTAGTAAATCTACGCTGCACTCCCGCCAAGGCCAATATATCCTTCCTAAGGTGAGGTGCCCAGAACTGAACACAGTATTCCAGGTGTAATCTCACCAGGGCTTTGTATAGCTGTAGCATAGCTTCTACCCCCTTCTATTCTAGTCCTCTAGATATAAAGACCAGCAATCCATTAGCCTTTTTCATTGTGTTGTTGGATTTTCCCTCTATGATTAGGGATCCAATTCAAATGCACCAGGTTTCTCTCCACTCCCACTCCCTTTCAATGTGTACTGTTTCACCAATGCATTACAAAATCAACACACCATCCCTGGACATGCTCACATTCTGTTGCCTTGTATATCGCCATCTCACACTCGAAATATTTTAAAGATTTCCTCTCCTCTAATCCCTTTCCTCCGCAAGTTTCATCTTAGTACATTGACTGGAAACAAACTTATTATTTTTCACACTTGCATGTGTTGCTTAGCACTTATCCATTTTAAAAGGTATTTTCCATCCATTAGTGGAACCGCTGAAGCACTCTAAATGTCGCTGAATAATATTTATCTCTGTTACCTCCCATACAGAGCTAGTTCAATGGGAAATACAATTCTCCTAATCAAGGTTGTTTATAGAAATAATAACACTATCAGTGCAAGGCCCACTACTTTTGTACAGATCTGACAATATCCATTTGTTATGATCTCACTTTCTAATTGTCGGACCAGTCTTTGATTCACTTCACTAATTCCGTAAGCCCTATCCGCTTCACTAGCGGTCTCTTACGACTTTCTTTGTCATATGCCTTTGAAAGGCATCATATACAGCTACTAAATTGCTATCATTTACTGAGTCGCAACCCTCAGTAAAGTACAGTAGACAGACTGAACAACCCTGTGGGTAAACTACACTGGCTTTTTATCTCTGTGGTATGAGTTCCAATCTTATCCAAATTGACTCCTGGCTCTGCTGGCTATAAAGATCCTAGATACAATAGCTCCAAAATTCAGTTCAGGCCCAAAACATAGGAGGGACTGCAAAATAGAATGGAACCCATCCAAGGAATTCCAGTGGTGACACATGGGTGAACCTTCCGCTCAAACCTCCACATCAAAGGAGCCTGTCTGGGAGGGGTTCCCGGACTATCCCAGAATTCCACCTATTACACCCTCAGTAAGCCTCAACGGAAGTCTTGGTTAAGAGTTGGAAAGAGTTCCATGAAAGTTCCAAGAAAGGCTTTTGAAGTCTCCGAAACATAATTGATCTTGAAGGGGGACTGATTATTTTTGTTATGCTGGGAATTGGCTCCTTTAGAAGAAGAATTTTTAAACTCCTCTTTGTCTTTGGCCCTGAAAAGGCCTCGGGCACCTCAGGCGGAGTGGCTGTAGGCCTTTGAAGGGTGGGTCAGGGTGGGTGAAACTGAAGTTACCTTGAAAGTATTGGCGGTCCGCCCCAACTATGCTAATGACCCCGTTCCTGAAATTTGGAAAGGGATCTGCATCTTTGGGGATCAGTAGCCTTATGGTCCACTTTCACCAATGGAGCAGGCCGATTGGATTTTCAATCCCAATGAATTTAAGTCTCAGTTCAGTGTCTAGGGAATCTCACTCAGACAGCCTATAAGGATTAGTTAGAATGGGAAGTGAAAAGATCTACTGAGGTGCACAAATATAGCCATGTAGAGCAATTTATTCCTTTCTTTCCTCCTTGCAAATTATCTTCCTATATCCATGATCCTCTTCGGTCTAGTTCATTGATTTTTTTTTTAGAGATGCCATAAATTCATTGCACATCTTCCAGGAGTAACACTACAGTAGTGTAGACGAGGATTCTTCCTTCCGTCCTTTCCCCCTGCTCTAGGCTGGTCTCTCTCCCTTCCTAAGTTAGAAGGGTAGAAGACATATTTATTTTGGCCTTGCTATCAGTGGCATGCAAGATGTAATTTAGAATGCTGTGTCACTCAAAGCTCTCAAATCAAGCTCACCAAGAGGCCTGCTAAAGTCATGTGCGTCGTCTCATACAAAGACGTCACATCAATGTTACACAACATGTACAAAGGATTTGACATTCTGAATATCTTGCATCAATACTGCTTCAAGTGCTGAGAAAAAATTCATATATTAAAAGTGAGCAGATGATCCCTCCCTGTTTAGAGTTGGCTGCCAGGGAATGTGAGATATTACCTGGTTTACCTCCCTTCTTCTGGGGAAGAAATGGGCTTGGTGGCTCCCCTGGCAAAAGATAATGTCTTTGACACGTAGGGAATCTTATGAACAAAGATCTCCCACCGCCACGCACCCCCCCACCCTCCAACTAAGACGCACATGGCACTGGACTACTAGCATGTTGCTGTTCCTTATTTTTCTTTTGTTTTAAACAACAATGAGCACCTAGATGACTTACCAAGTTGCTTCAATAAGGACCGTGTTTCACTCTTTAACTTGCCTTTCTTCTCAAGACTGCCCTTTGATCGGTTCTTCCCACGCTCCTTTGGATCACTCAGTTTTCCTTTTATTTTTTTTCCAGAATATCCTAGGACAGAGAATCCAACACAGAATTTCCCAAATCTGGTAACATGGATGGCTGCTGTATTTATTTAATGGAGAAAAGACTGTGGGAGCAGGGTGAAGATCTTGTGTGAATGTTGCAGAATCAGATCCAGGTAAAACATCTGAAATCTGAGTTTAGACAAATAGTGCCCAGGCAACAAAGTGGTGCAGCTCACTGGAGCACTGATGTGCAACATTACTGAGCAGGACATTAAATATCATGACTGCAATCGTCCAGATGATCTTAGTCACAATGCTGTAGGGAAGTACTGAGCGAAGCCAGAGAGGGAGTCATCCTTATGGACAGTCTCACAAACCTCTTAGTACCCAATTCCGATTGGAGAAACTCAGGAGCAGGTTGCTTGTCCATCTGTTTTCTTGGCTATAGTTAGTGGGAGAAAAATAAATGGAATTTTTTTTTCAATTCTTTTATTTAAAAATAAGAAGCATTCCCTGATGGTTGTAACAAGAGCAGTGTTATTCAAACATAATATGCTTGAAAGTGGGTTATTGTGATGTCAGCCAGTCCCAGCTACCTAGAAAAACATAAGCTCAGAGATGAAAGTACAGAGGAAGCTGGTTTGTCAGACAATCACAAAGGCACATAACAGATGACCGGGGTTCCTTATTTATGGCTCTATTACCCATCTTCTGGAACTTCAAATGTAGGTGGATTTTACAGCTTCATCAGAAAGCAGCCTTCAGTTCCTGTTTTTGAATAGCCCACTTCCTATACTTTACTCACATCAGAAATTCATAATTGATCAGTAATAATATTCTGTTGTGCAATTACTTGCAGATTTTTATCTACAGTGGAAGTTTGTCCAGGGTGTAAAATATTTCAGATTGTTATTATGTTTGATCTGCTGTAATTCAGTAAATTATTAAAATAAAAAGCATCATAGAACAAGCAACTGCACACAGTTTAGGATGCAAGCATGGTGATGTCTAATCTGGACAAACTGTCAATTAACAGGAGTGAATATAATGGCTGTGTATAGAGGACTGTTCAGACGTTTCAATTTTTATTCACCCATTGGAGTTCCTCGATGAGTCAGTTGGTAAATGTAATGTCTGATGTAGAACTGTGCTACAAGTGTGTGCATGTTTGCCTGGCTCAACTATGGCTGGTTAAATAGCCTGCTGATGCCTGAAGAATAGATGCTTGGGCAGGGTACCCCTCAGCTGTTGGTGCCCATGGAGTTGTACTTCAGCAGAAAAGGGGCGAGTAGAGAAAATCAGAGGGGTTAGTGGAAAAGAAAAAAAATGATTAGGTAGCACAGCTGACTGCTGTATTAACACAAAAGGACAGACAACCTGCTCCTACGATGCTCTGAAATCAGCTACAGATACAAATGCAGGAGCCGCCCTGAGGCTGACTTTCCCTCCCTCCCTTTAGTGTTTCCGTACAGCTGACATTAGGAAGTTCACCTATCTCACCATTCCTTGACACAACCCCATGATACCACCTTCCCCTCAAAAAAAAGTTTTTGAAGAAAGCTTTCTCTTAAATAGTACCTTTCACGTCCTCAGGACATCCCAGAATGCTGCACAGTCAATTTTGAAATGTATTCACTGCTGTAATGCAGGGAAACACAGCAGCCAATTTGTGCGCAGCAAGGTTCCACAATTAGATAAATGACCAGATACTCTGTTTTTGGCGGTGTAGGTTGAGGGATAAATTTTGGCCAGGATACCAGAAGAACTCCCCTCCCACTTCTTCGAACAGTGCTATGGGATCTTTTATATCCACTTGAGAGTGTGGACGGGACCTTGGTTTAACATCTCATCTGAAAGACGACATCTCTGACAGTGCAGCATTCCTTCGGTACTGCACTGAAATGTCAGCCTAGATTATGTGCTCAAGTCTTTGGAATGGGGCTTGAACCCATGACCTTCTGACTCCGACATGAGGGTGCTCATCACTGAACCATGGCCGACACCATCAATAACGAATAATATCAACACAGAAACTTATTCAAAAGAAAAATAAAGTTGTGGTGAAAACTATCCCATGTTAGAGCTGTTTACATGTCCAGCAGAGAGTTAGCATTCCAAACAGACAGCACAAAGAGTGCCCAAATTCAAAAGACTCTAGCCCCGATGTTAACTCAAGGTAGGAATCGGGCAGGCGTGGGGCAAACCTGGATATTGGAACTCCCAGGCCTCATCTGCATGCCACCGGCCAGTTTCCCCACCCGAAACCAGCGGGAAATCGGAAGCTGGCCGGTGAGGGGCGATGTCAGGTGGCCACTGCCGGGGACCATAGGAACGGTTACTGGCAGTTAGATATTTTCAAAGAAGGACCCCATCGGTTTCCGGCAGCTGTCCCTTTCGGCGGGTGAGGTGTGCATTTTACTAGATGTTACTAGCACATTTAGAAAACTGAATATAATACATTCAGCATACCATCCCCACAAGCGATCCACACATAACACCCTTCCCAAGGGATGCACTCAGAAGGAAGCACATTCTGGTCATCCCCTTGCATTCAACTGTTCAGGGTGGCAGTCACCATACCACAAAAGAATAAAACAGACTTCACTGTCCCCGGACGTCTGGGCCTATCCAATGGTGAGTGAGCCCCCCCAACCCCCAAAACTCACAGCCGAGCACCATTATAACTGCTATCAGTACCATCTCCCATACAAACGCCCAGACTACTCTCCAAGAAAGAAAAAAAACTTGTATTCATACAGCACCTCATCACATCTTCAAGAACAGCAAGGTCCCAGGCCTGCAGTAGAGCTTGGGGTTTTACCCCCACGTGCAGGCTTAAACCCCTGCCAAGTGATCGGCCTGCACATGGAGTATGTTGGGCCAGTTAAAATGACTTGAACCCTGAAATAGAGGCAGCTTCAGGCCAGGTTAGCCGGAGCACTCTGCTTGACGTGCACCCAGGGGAGGGGAGGAAAACTGTTCCCTATATATCATATCATACCTAAGCACTACATCAACACTGCAGCAATATTTTCCCAACAGGTTTATTCCTTGGAAATTAAATACAAGAATCTGAACTGACTTCAACAGTGAGGTTGTCCATTTCACACAACTCTTAAGCAGTTTTGAATGGGGTGCTCAATTCATCCAGCAGCGTTTTAATGACATCATCTGGGATTGGGTATCTTTATGATGACACATGAAAGAAGACTCATAGTGAGGGAATCAATGGAGCAATTACTCTTAACAAGATATTCTAATGAACATCAGATGCTTATCAAATCTCTTCACAGACTCACTTTTGTGCTGCTGCGGGATGCTAGTAAGCACCGTCAGTCTATCAATTAGTTTCAGTCCAGACCGGGATCTACGAACCCTAACAACATCAATTACAAAGTTCGACATTTTTCTTAAGCGTGAAATCAACGAAAGCAGATAACAAACTTTCCGGACTCAATACTGATTTCAATAACTTCAGATCATAACCACTGCTCCCATTTTTTCGGTCAGCTAGTGCTGGCAATGGTTCTGCTGCTGCCATTTACAGCTACTCCTGATCGATCTTTTGTTTCTTAACCTGTCCCATTACCACCATCCTTGCCTTGCACCAATATCCTTTTTTGGCATTTAATCACTCGTGCCCTCTACCCAACACAGACCTTCCCTTTTGTTCTTTCCTCCCCTCCTCTCCCTCCTCCTTTTCCCTGGCTCTGTACTTGCTCAAAAACTTTAACTCTTTTAACATCTTCCAGTTCAGACGAAAGGTCTTCGACCTGAAACGTTAACTCTGTTTCTTTCTCCACAGATGCTGCCTGATTTGCTGAGCTTCTTCAGCATTTTCTGTTTTTATTTCAGATAACAAACACTGTCTATTAATACTGAGTCCCAAGGTACCATGTTTCGATTGCTGAAAATTCAAAAGGAGTAGGTCCTCTGAGTGCTTGGTGGCAGAATGGTTCAAACACAGAGATGCTGATATTTCAACCAAATAGATTTTCAACAGCCTAAAAAGGTACAACAAAGCAGCTTGCAGTAAACTTGGTGAGATTATCAAATTTCTGCAAATCAATGTAGAGTACTGGCAGCAGGTTGTGTTTTTGTAAGTTAGAACAAGGTGCCGCAGGTTCTCAATTGTCTTGTGGCTAAGTTCAAAGATTGGTGTGATACTGAATCACAGAGAGCAGGAAGGTCACAGATCTATGCTGAGTTAGTTAACTTTAAGACAAAAATAAAACAAAATTATATAAATACCACAAATCATTATGGTCTATAAATAGGCAATATCCTTCATGCAAGTAAAATAAAAAATGACTATTTTTCCCAGTTTCCTGTTAGTCGGTCATGGATATCAGGATAATTATCTCACAGGCAGGAAAAGATATTTATTATTATTTGTACTAGCATATCAAAATACTGACCTAATTATCATACAGAATTCATATTCCAAAGTGTTAATTATACTGTTGCATAGCAAATACAGGTAACCCTGATTGGGCTGCAGCACAGGTGTATTGGGTGGAAAGAATTCTAGTGACCAGCTAATCAAACGCAAACACATCAGCCAAGAATATCTTTATTGAAACTAGTGATCGGATGGTTTATAACTCTAGGACATACCATCAATGGACAACTGATGAGTGAAAATGAAGATGACTTCCCCATTAGCTCAGCTGGTTAGTGCAGTAAGCACCTAAACCATATAGACTAGGACATCCTTCGATACTATTCTCCACTCTGTCCCGAGTTAGCTAACCTTACCTGGGACAGCAGTAGAAGCATTCTAATTGGCCTCATTGAGTCATGGAGGGTAAAGTCGGTCAATATTCCTGCTTCTAACCGTTATCTAGTGATCCCTGCTAGAAGTGGACAGTTGGTGAGGACAGGAATGGGCTCAGCTGTGACGCCTGCCGGTGGCTAAATAGCCTGCTGACACTCGCTATCAAGATTCACACACATAATAATAGCCTTAGGGGTTAGGTACTGTGTGGAACTGTGCTGCAGTGAAGAGCAGATACCTTCAGGGAGGAAGGAGAGAAAAAAATGAAGATGACTTTCCATCATTGCCAGAGGAAGGATTTTGAGTCTTGGAGTCCATTCAGACGCAAAGTCCATTGCTTAGGAACCCAATACTGGAATCCAGGTTTCAAACTAAATTGAACAATAGTGTCTGCTCTTAAATATTACAGGAGAGTGTTTACTAACAAATGTTTACATCTAGTGCAGATCATCAATATTACACTAACTATTTATATTTGTTCCAACTTGGATATCTTAGGATAGATTTTCCAATCGTGCATTTATTTGTTCTGCAGTGAGTTATGAGCACCAACCTCACCGTTAGTGTGCTCACCCTGCTTGATTTTTCAAATGTCCCCTTCATTTACATAATGTGGGTGAGCTCCCAGGTCACACTGGGTCTGTCGTTGCGAGCTCACTGGGGGAGGAGATGGAAAATTGCTGTCACAAATTCAGGTAGGTCATAGATACCTCCTCTGATTCTGTATGTCAGTCACACCCTTACGCAGCCTGAGCATCTTACTTTTATGGAAGTTGACTCAGACTGCCCTATATCTACTTGTATGAAAGCATAACCCAGGAATGTAACAATAGAATTGCTTTGTGATCTGGACTGGATACATGTATCTTTTGCACATGTAGTTCTTCAAAATCTCTGAAGGTGGACAGAGTGGCTACTTAGACAAGACTTGATATGAATTGTTAAACAGCATTATTTTCCATCAAATGAACAAGGAAAACAGTTATGATTCGATTCACTTATTTCCATCAATACAACTTGTCTTTGCATAATATAAAAATAATGCTATTCTACGCCACTTTAATGGCTCATATTGCTAGACTTAAAGCTAATTTTCTAACTTCTCTCTTGTATTCCATCCTTTTCACTCTCCCTTGCTACCTGCCTGTTCACATATCGGTCTTAGTTTCACCTCCTTGTCCCCACAGGAAGCTGGGGCCTGGTTCCCAAACCCTCCCTCTCCAGGGATTGGCCAGAAGAGCTGCTAATGAAACCTGCTACTGCGCTCCGTCCATTTGAAACTAGCTTCACACGAAGATCAACAGGGAGGGACATCCCATTGAATGTTTATTGGGAACCCCTGTTAGAACAACTCCCCTGTTGTTTCCCCATCATCCTGGGTAAAGGTGTCAGTGTTTATCTATAATTCAGCAAATGGTTGTAGCCTGTGACCTTCCTTTTTCAACTTGTGCAAATCCACATTTATTTTAAAACCCAACACTTAAAAGTAACTTATTCTCAAATCTTTTCAGGGAAAAATAATCAGATTACCCTAAAGCATGACACACTTAAATGAACTTGGAAAGAACAAAAAGCGACATTCTGCAGATGCTAAAAATCTGAAACAAAAACAGAAAATGGTAGAAAGACTCAACAGGTCTTTCAGCATCTGTTCAAAGAACAGATAAGTTAACGTTTCAGGTGCAGACACTTTAAATAAACATGGAGGCAGGAAACAGAGTCTTTGGCCAAGAAATGGAGCAGTGCAACTACTTTGTTTGGTGACTGGCGAAGTGGAGGTGGTGTTACACGAGGTGACAGTGAGGAGGGTGGCTTTGTTTACTATTCCAGTCTCTGGTAGCTTTATGATACATGTTGGTCACAGGTGCTTGCAGTAGATTGCACTGCTCTGTCACTTCCTCTTTGATGATCTAAACCACCTGCAGAGCTCCTCTACCAAATGCAGATAGATGTTCCTCTGCCTGGAAATGCAGTACAAGGATACTGGTAGATGGGCATAGTCTATCTGTGTAGCCTGACATGTGTTGACATCCCTATGTTGCTCCTCCTCTACTTCCTCCGAAAAGCATAAAGGGAAGTCCCTTGGGGCAACCCCACTGTACCAACATTGCAGATGTCCAAACAATGGGAGTGCCAAGACACTTGACATAAAGCAGCCTCAGCTGCTAAGCACTGAGAAGGAAAAATTGAACATAAAAGCTGGAAAATCAGGCTCAAAACAGCAATAAATCGTTCAGTCCTACAGTACAGCCCCTAGCAACTCACTAGGCCCATTTTATATGGGCAAGTCTGTGACTCAGTGCTTTTCTATTGCAAACTCCTGAAAGCGCGTTGACAGCTAAATTATGTCATTGAAGCCTTATTAAAATGATGGAACTGGGAAACTGATGAGCACTTCCAACGTCACTTGAAAAGACAACTGGAAAATTAAGTAGTGTGCTAAATGAGAGGACATCTGGTGTAATAAATCTCCTTCCATATTTCTGATTGATTCCACCTGATAAATAGTAACCAATCAGAAATTCTACCATCTTGTATTCTTTTTTTTGTGTGTAACAGGAATGCCAACCATCCAATGGACGTTTGGGCACATGAATGGATCTAACATTGGTTTCCACCATGTCATTAATATTAAAGTAGTAGATTGTTGGTAAGGTCAAAGTTCACATAAACCAGGCAGCATCTGAGATAGACAACCAAACACTGAAGGCCAAACTGACTACTGGTTTTTATCATGTAGAAATGCCTAAGATAATGGTAATCAATTGGAAATATGGGTGGAGATTGGTTATGACAGATCTCTGCCCATTTAGTGCTTCATCTGATTTTCTAGTGACAGTGAATGTGGAGACTGTTGAGTGGAATTCAACCAAGAATAATGCTTATCATAAAATGAAGATTGGAGGCAACACAGCTGTGGCAGCTTTTTAAAAATTGCAATGGTAATTTCAAAATGGAGGTTCAAAGTCAGCTATGTCTGAAAACCAAACTTGACACTCCCCTTATATTGATGAATCAACAAAATGAGATCGGTATGCAGCCAAGCACCATTACAAAAGACTTACTGCAACATTTTAAGTTTGGGCATATTCCAGTGAGATCGGGAGGATACTTGAGCGTAATTTGACATCGGCCAAACAGGCGCAACATTAGGTGCATTTTCAGGTCTAACCTCTGGGTTGTTCTCATGGAGGAAACTCCAGGTCTATTTTTATTTCACACATTTCTGCCGCTCTACTCTTTACCTCTCGTGCTGTTTGATTTGCCTAACCTCTCTTGCTTCTCTCTGGCATGGTCCCTCTCCTGCTTTTCCCTCAAACGCTAGTAAAGCTCGTTTATATTCCATTTGCCACAGCTACCATATCGTAGAAAGCTAATCGTCCGACTGTAGAATTAGTGCTACTCCTCAAAAATAAACAAAAAACTCAAACAAAAAAAATCACAGCAAAATGAAAACACTGGCCCTTAGGCTTTTTTCCTGAGGGTAAGACTTCTTTTATAGAAGACATTTTCTTTGTTTCCACTTTCTTCGGTCCCCTTGTATCACCTACACTGTCAATGCTGCCCTGAAAGCAGCCACTAGGAGGTCTACAAGAGCAGCCCAGCTCTACTTTCAGTTTTTATTCCTTCCTCACTGGGAAGCATTTGGCTCAGTCTAAGGTCAACTTTCAATTTAATTTCCTTGCTGCAGGAAAAACCTTCTGATTACCAGTAGCTGCACTCACCTGGCACCATGGATTCTCTTCCCAAAGCCTTGATTTCGGTCAGTTGCTGCTTCTCCTGCAGAGTGCAAGTGCGCAATTCCACAAACTAGCTTCCCTTCACGACCTGCTGCTCTGATCCCCAAGGCAACTGCTTCCCCTCTCCCAGTGCAGCCACTATTGCCATTCCTTTTCCTAGAGACAGCTGCTGCTGTCTCTCTATTGTAGATCATTGCTAAGGTCCGTCTCTTAAGGCTGCCACCATATCACCTTTCTACAGCACTGCGACCACTGTTTCTTTCTTTAGCCATCACTAACACTTCACCATTCCTGGACCACCGCTATATTTTTTCTCCTCAAGCCGCCACTTCTGCCAGAAAATGACAACATCTTCCGCCAAGGGCGATGGTGGCACCATAATACATAAAATCCAACCTCCGGGCACAAATTCACATCACTGCCTGCAGAGGTTAGTCAACACAAAACTGATGGAGAACACAAATTTCAAGTTACAAATTATTTTTAAACTGGTTATGCAATCAGAAGATTGCGCAGTCAGCTGCTTAATAAGGATCTTACTCCACTCACCAGACTGACCAGTATCTGGTCAGCCTTACTTGTGAACTAAAAACATCAAGCTGTCTGGTGTTCACTGTGTGGATTTCAAACGCTGATAAGGCAAACTTTAAAATAACAAACACCCACACAAGAACAAGATTAGACAGCCCCACGTCACTCTTTGCAATTAGTCTCAACCCTGTTGTAACAAAATGTACAACTGGAATTGTACAGCAATCACAGGAAGTGCCCGACGTCATCCAAATTTTCCAGCTATGAACTGGCACATATACAATAATAACACAAAAATGGAGTTAACTCATTCAGCGCTTTCAGCAGCATGTGGTGAAGCAGCACAGTTAGGAGAACCCCCCCCCCCCCCACCATTTCACAAAGAGCAGGATTTTTAATTTTGCAAGCTCTCCGCTACATATTAAATACATGAAGTTGTAACCATGAGTTAGTGCTTTTAGGAGAGGAAAAACACTCGTCCTACACACACATTCATACACAAACCAAAGCTAGGGCAGTGGATCACAGATGTCAACCTTATGTCAGCAGTAGCACTCTTGCCTCGGAGTCAGAAGGTCATGGGTTCAAGCCCCACTCCAGTGAATTAAGCACATATCTAGGCTGGCACTTCAAGAGTGCTGCACTGTCAGAGGTGCAGTCTTTCGGATGAGACGTTAACTGAGGCCCGATCTGCCATCTCGGGTGGATGTAAAAATGCCATTGCGCTTTTCAAAGAAGAGCAGGGGAGTCCTCCTAGTATCGTATCCTGGCTAACATTTATCCCTCACTCAAATAAAACAGATTATCTGGTAATTTATCTAATTGCTGTTTGTGGGATCTTGCTGTGTAAAACTGCCTGCCACGATTCCCTACATTACAACAGTGACTACACTTCAAAAGGTGCTTTGGAACGTCTTGAAAAGTACTACATAAGTGCAAGTTCTTGTTACAGCCAAGAGTTTACTACTGATTACACTGCCCTGTGGAGTTATTTGCACCTTTAAGATAATGGCAGCGTTGTTCATAGAATCATAGAAAGGTTACAGCACGGAAGGAGACCATCTGGCCCATCGAGTCTGTGCCGGCTTTAAGAGCAATCCAGCTAGTCACACTCCCCCGCCCTATCCCCATAGACCTGCACTTTTTTCTTTCTTTCATGTACTTATCCAGTTCCCCATGATTGAATCTGCCTCCACTACCCACTCCATCAGTGCATTCCAGATCATAACCACTCGCTGTGTAAAAAAGTTTTTCCTCATGTCACCTTTGGCTCTTTTGCCAATCACCTTAAATCTATGTCCTCTGGTTCTTGACCCTTCTGCCAATGGGAACAGTTTCTCTCTATCTATTCTATCTAGACCCTTCATGATTTTGAATACCTCTATCAAATCTCCTCTCAATCTTCTCTGTTCCAAGGAGAACAACCCCAGCTTCTCCAGTCTATTCATGTAACTAAAGTCCCTCATCCCCGGAACTATTCTAGTAAATCTTTTCTGCACCCTCTTTAAGGCCTTCGCATCTTTCCTAAAGTGCGGTGCCCAGAACTGGACACAATGTTCCGGTTGTGGTCAAACCAGTGTTTTATAAAGGTTCATCATGACTTTTGTCTTTGTACTTTATGCCTCTATTTATAAAGCCCAGGATCCCGTATGCGTTTTTAACCGCTTTCTCAACCTGCCCTGCCACCTTCAATGATTTGTGCACATATACCCCCAGATCTCTCTGTTCCTGTACTCCTTTTAGAATTATGCCCTCTAGTTTATATTGCCGCTCCTCGGTCTTCCTACCAAAATGTATCACCTTGCATTTTTCTGCGTTAAATTTCATCTGCTACGTATCCGCTCATTTCACCAGCCTGTTTATATCCTCTTGAAGTCTATCACTAACCTCCTCACTGTTCACTACATTTCTAAGTTTTGTGTCATCTGCAAATTTGGAAATTGTGCCCTGTACACCCAAGATGAAGTCATTAATATATATCAAGAAAAGCAGTGGTCCCAGCACCGACCACTGCACACCCCTCTCCAGTCCAAAAAATAACCATTCACCATTGTTGGGCAATATAAGGGTAAACATGTATTTGTTTTAGTCTCATTTCACCACCTAATAATCTAGGGTAAAACAGCTATGTCCTGATTGGATTATGGTGTCTGAACATCACTGCTGCTTAATCACTGAGTGGCATCAAAGATGATGCTTGAGCCTGTAGACTAATTCTACTAGCAAAACCTGACAATTATAGGTGCCATGAGCAGCATCTTTCAAACAGCCTGGGGCACAGAACAGAGCTTCCTCAAAAAATTGTTCTGTCAAAATAGAGAGAGTCCTGAGTATTCCTTAATAATACCACTGCTTCAAACAGGACGATCTGGTGACATGATGAGGCTAATACCCATGTGCAGTTTTATTAATCTGTCTTCAGCGAGGATGTCACCACTTGTCAACTGCATGGAGCATCAGAGAGTTTGATGTTCACCATCACACTTGCTAACAGCAAAATATTTTCAGCGATCTTTTTAAGAATAGTATCTCATATATGAGGTACAACGGTGTTAGCTAAAGGCGCTTTTATATTTGGCACTTTGTAGTTTGGATCGAGGCAGAGTGAAGTCTGTGTGCTGTCTCCATGCATTTATATCGCTAAAGTCAGGTCCCTTGTCCTGACAGCAGCATCGTAAACCCATGAAAATGTGAGCCAAACTTCAAGAGAATCAAATAGGAAGGAATCTTAAAGATTTTCTTCTTTTACCCCTCACTCCATCAATTAAAACAATGCACTAGTTGCTAAAGCTTGGGAGGAAGAGGAAGATAAACTCTGGACAATAACAACTGAATTTTGAAGACTGAGTGATTCCTACACTTCCTGTTGAGCAGTTCTCTTCCACCCTCTCCACTGAGAAATTAGAAGAAATAAAGGACGATATCTGCACAAGAAAAGACCTTTTGCCAACACTGGCAAATGACTGCAGAGGAATGAAAACGCTCAGCCAAACCACATCTGGCTTTGGGAATGACGAGGCAAAAGGTAAACTGGGTAAGTCAATGAGTTATGTTACAACTATGTACAAATGGTGCCTTGCGCCCAACACCAACCTTGAAGTTGCTGTCCCAGCACTTGTCTTTTTCCCCAAGTTCTGTTCTATTTTTCTAAATGACTTTTGTTGCAAGGAAATGCAACTTGTGGTTATAATGGGGGCCACCCCTTCGGTTATCAATTTGAGTCATAAGTACTGTGCAGTTCGAAATCTATTAAGCATTTTATTTAATCACTTCTATTTTATGCTTTATATCTTTTTCTTTTTTAGCAGGGTCAAGCAGCTAGCAAGCTGTTCCAGTACAGTTACAACACTGGCATCTACCTGACAAAGTGGAAAATTGCCCAGGTATGTCCTGTCCACAAAAAGCAGGACAAATACAATCCGGCCAATTACTGCCACAACAGTCCACTTTCAATCATCAGCAAAGTGATGGAAGGTGTCGTCGACAGTGCTATCAAGCGGCATTTACTCACCAATAACCTGCTCACCGATGCTCAGTTTGGGTTCCGCCAGGACCACTCGGCTCCAGACCTCATTACAGCCTTGGTCCAAACATGGACAAAAAAGCTGAATTCCAGAGGTGAGGTGAGAGTGACTACCCTTGACATCAAGGTAGCATTTGACCGAGTGTGGCATCAAGGAGCCCTCATAAAACTGAAGTCAATAGACCCAACCATCTTCAGCTGCTTCACCAATGACCTTCCCTCCATCATAAGGTCAGAAATGGGGATGTTCGCTGATGATTGCAGAGTGTTCAGTTCCATTCGCAACTCCTCAAATAATGAAGCAGTCCGTGTCCGCATGCAGCAAGACCTGGACAACATCCAGGCTTGGGCTCATAAGTGGCAAGTAACATTTGCACCAGGCAAGTGCCAGGCGATGACCATCTCCAACAAGAGAGAATCTAACCACTTCCCCTTGACATTCAACGGCATTATCATCACCGAATCCCCCACTATCAACATCCTGGGGGTCACCATTGACCAGAAACTAAACTGGATCAGCCATATAAATATTGTGGCTACAAGAGCAGGTCAGAGGCTGGGTATTCTGTGGCGAGTGACTCACCTCCTGACTCCTCAAAGCCTTTTCACCATCTACAAGGCACAAGTCAGGAGTGTGATGGAATACTCTCCACTTGCCTGGAAAAGTGCAGCTCCAACAACACTCAAGAAGCTCGACACCGTCCAGGACAAAGCAGCAGGCTTCATTGGCACCCCATCCGCCACCCTAAACATTCATTCCCTCCACCACTGGTGCACCGTGGCTGCAGTGTGTACCATCTACAGGATGCACTGCAGCAACTCGCCAAGGCCTCTTTAAAAGCACCTCCCAAACCTGCGACATCTACCACCTAGAAGGATAAGGGCAACAGGCGCATGGGAACACCACCACCTACACGTTCCCCTCCAAGTCACACACCATCCCGACTTGGAAATATATCGCCGTTCCTTCGTCGTCGGTGGGTCAAAATCCTAGAACTCCCTTCCTAACAGCACTGCGGGAGTACCATCACCACACGGACTGCAGTGGTTCAAGAAGGCAGCTCACCACCACCTTCTCAAGGGCAATTAGGGATGGACAATAAATGCTGGCCTTGCTAGCGACGCCCACATCCCATGAATGAATAATAAAAACATTTTTTTACTGGATGTACCTGATCCTTCTTTAACATCTGGTTAGAGTGCAAGTCCATCTGGTCAAGTTAGGTGCATGTCCAAGAATCTTCTGTAGGCGGGACATCCCAACTAAGAAGAGCTGGGGAGTTCTCCCCAGTGTCATGACCATTATTTATCCCTCAACCAACATCAGTAGAAAAAAAGATTATCTGGTCATTATCAAATTGCTGTTTGCGCACAATTTGGCTGCCACATTTCTTACATTACAACTGACTACACTTCAAAAAGTACTTCATTGGCTGTAAAGCACTTTGGAATGTCCTGAAGTCGTTATATAAATGCAAGTCTTTAATGCTAAAGAAAGTTCTGAGCCATTCACACAGTCCAATGTGTAATTAAGAAAAGTCAGAGTAGTGCTGATGTTCTGTCACTAGCTGTTTCAGAAAGGACTCAAAAAGTTATGGGAACTTAAAAAAAAACCCAGGTACAGAAACTTAGCATAAACAGATATGGCGGGCAATTCCCTGAACAAAGTTTGAGTGTGCCACAGTAACGAGAAGAAGGATGGTTATGAGTGTAGTCATCAGGCCCAGGATTTTATCGCTGACAGATTTGAATTGCAACTAACTGCAGTGCTCATCTTTTCTTTCCCTGAATGTCCTATGAAATCTAGAAATGTATCTTGAAACCTAAATCACTGTAAATGTGCTGACTGCTAAACTAGCCCAAACAGACCAGCTCAGTCCCACATTCTATCTCTAGTCAGTGCTGAGTTAGCTGACTCCAAATGGTGTGGTGGTGAGACAACTACAATTAGTCTTAGAATCCCCAGAGAGCTGGGGAAGAGAAGAAGAAGAATCAGCCAGGGGCCCTGGACCCAATCTCTATCTATAGTGGCCACTACTGGAAAGTTTGCATTTGTATGGAAATTAAGAGCAGACAGGGATGGGGTTGGCTATGATGCACGCAGTCACTCGTTGTGCTAAAAGCTGCAGTCTAGGCTCACACAAAAAGAATGGTCTCCTGGGGGAAGTAGCAAACGGCTGCCTGTGAACAACATCCTAGCATACCAAGGAGAAAAAAAAACTGGGAGAAAAGAAAGCTGACATCCCAATCTGATGTCAGAAACGTAATCTTCTGGCTTTGCTAACAAGACACTTTAAACAATGCTTCAAACTGTTATGTGAACAAATGCCATTCTCCAACAATATCCCAAAAATAGCAATGAGATAAATGACAGTTGACTTTTTTTTCTTTTTGTTTAGCATAGGTTGACTAGTCAGAAGATTATGGGAGGAGAACCCACATAATCGGGGTTTGAGCTCCTAATCTAGACTGACATTTCAGTGCATCACTGAGGAACCCGCAGCATTGTCAGAGATGCTGCCCTTCTGAGGAGACATAAACCAAGGCCCCACTGGTCGGTTCTAGTGGCTCAGGTGGACGTTAATGATCCAATGGCACTTTTTCGAAAAAAAACAGGGAATTCTCCTGGTGCCATGGCCAACATACAGCCCTAAGCCCATACCATGAAACAAACACATTAACTGGTCTCATTGCTGCTTGTGGGACATAGCTGGCAAGAAATGGCTGCAGTGTTTACCTGTACAACAGTTACGTGCTTCAAAAGTAATTCATTATGATACAAAGTGATACACTACTATACAAATGCAAGTTTTATTTATCTATTATTAGATCAGTCATTGTGACACCGCCGTGCCTGAGGTGGATAAATCTGAGGATGAGTGAGTAGTCTGCTGAGAGGAATATCCCATTTCATAAAAATGACACATAGAAATTCAACCTACAATCCTGTCCAATACAGTTACTGTCGATCCACATTCAGGTACACTGGCAGCTGTAACACCTTCTCATTTGAGTTTAGATCCTAGACATATTGTGGGTGTTCATTCAAAGAAGTCACAAATTCCGATTCAGATCGACAATGCTATGGGTTGTTGGTATTTAAAGCCTTTTTGTTTTCAATGGTTGTCTCAACACATTGACATGGCACATTCCACTCAGCCACTACTGCATTAGTAAGACACTCCCATTTGGATTCCAATGGTTTTACATCAGTTTTAATCAAAATTGTAACAAAAGAGTCATAATTACAATGTGCAACTAAAATTCTTTTATTGACTGCTTTAATTGTCGCTGCACCACTTCATGTTACACGTTCTGTGAGACTTGAAAAAGGGCTAGAAAAGTAACAAAATATACTTACCAGGACAAAAAAGGTACAAACACACTCATGTCAGCCTTGACTCAGTGGCATCTAAATCAGAAGGCTGTGGGTTCAAGCCAAAGATCCCATGGCAATGCTCAAAGGAGAACAGGGAAGTTCTTTTGATGTCCCGGTCAGCACTTTTCTATCCCTCAACCAATAGCACCAAAACAAATTTTCTGGTCCTTTTTCTTTCTGTTTGTGGGATCTTGCTGTGCACAAATTGGCTGCTGTGTTTGCCTAAATAACAACAGTGACTACACTTCAAAAGTATTTAATTGAAGTCAATGGAAAGGATAATTGGGTGGGGTGTATGACGAGCGGCTGATCCGATATCTCCAGTTTTACACCATCACCGAAAATTAGCCTCTGGCTGTTTTAAACCAGACAGCACCTTGTGGCCAAGAAAAGGGAATTAAGGTAGAATAAAGAGGCTTGATTCAGCAGAGCCCTACCTCGATGGAGATTCTCTTCTATCAGTTTGGTTTGATGGTGGAATATTTGTTCCTGGAGTCTGCAGACTGATCGTTTCATTTTCTCCCTCCGTGTCACCATGTAGCACAGATTTCTAACCTGTTAAAACAAGCACATTTTTGCCCTTTTGAACACTTCACACTGGAGCATATCAAAACTCCATTAACTCTCAATGTCACATGGAATGCTCATAGACTGCAGAGTCAATTTAACTCCTGATTGTTAGGATCGATAAACACATAACAGGCCCTCACACATCCCAAAACAGTAGAATTAGTTATACAGGGACACTAACAGACCCATCTTTTGTTTCTTTACTTGTCCCATTACCACCCTCCTTGCCTTGCACCATCATCCCTTTTGTCATTTAATCACTCCTGCCCTCCACCCTATCACAGGCCTTCCCTTTTGTTTTTTCCTCCCCTCTCTCCTTTCCGTGGCTCTGTATCATACTATCATAGTAGATACAGCGCAGGAGGAGGCCATTCGTGCCTGTGCCAGCCCTTTGAAAGAGCTATCCAATTAGTCTCACCCCCATGCTCTTTCCCCATAGCCTTGTAAATTTTTTCCCTTCCAGTATTTATTCAATTCTCTTTTGAAAGTTATTACTGAATCTGCTTTCACTACCGGATTTCGTGTCATCTGCAAACTTTGAAATTATACCCTCAATACCCAAGTTCAGGTCATTAATATATATCAAAAAGAGCAGTGGTCCTAATACAGACCCCTGGGGAACACCACTACATACTTCCCTCCAGTCTGAAAAACAACTGTTCACCACTACTCTCTACTTTCTGTCCCTCTGCCAATTCTGTATCCATGCTACCACTGTCCCTATAATCCCACGGCTTTAATTTTGCTAACAAATCTTTATGTGGTACTTTATCAAATGCCTTTTGAAAGTCCATATACACAATATCAACCATACTACCCTCATCAACCATCTCCATTACTTCATCAAAGAACTCAATCAAGTTAGTCAAACACTATTTTTCTTTAACAAATCCATGTTGACTTTCATTTATTAACCCATACTTTTCCAAATGCAAATTAATTTTGTCCCGGATTATTGTCTCTTAAAAAAGTTTCCCCACCACCAACGTTAGGCTGACTGGCCTGTAATTGCAGGGATTATCCCTCTCCCCTTTTTTGAACATTTGCAATCCTCCAGCACCGACCCCATATCTAAGGAGGATTAGAAGATTGTGGCCACAGCCTCCGCAATTTCCACCCATACTTCTCTCAGTAGCCTAGGATGCATCCTATCTGGTCCGGGTGACTTTTCTACTTTGAGTACTGCCTCTTTATCTATTTTTCTCCTATCCAATACTGATACTACCTCCTCCTTTACTGCTTGCTTAAAAACTTAAATCTCAAACTTTTTCCAGTTCTGACAAAAGGTCATCGACCTGAAACATGAACTGTTTCTCTATCCACAGATACTGCTTGACCTGCTGAGTATTTCCAGCATTTTCTGTTTTTATAATAGAATTTCTGAAATGGTTCAATGATGGGGGCTTTGGAGTAGTGTCACATGAAAACTCCCAACCGACCTCATTTCCTAAGTAAACACATGATACTGACGTGACAGATTTATCGTTGTACCAGTCGCTGTAACTGCTCTGGAAAGAGCATGTAGGGAGCAATAGAAAATATACTGACATAATCAATGTTAAACAAACAGATGTAAAAGTTAAATCTACTAAAATAACTATGACCTTTAGGACACCCTTGAACGGAGCTTTTTCTTACTTTACAGAACTTTGGGGTAATCTGAGGGGAGTTTCTTTTTTGCTTTATATTTGCTGGTGAATTTTGTGTTCATTAAGCTGAGGAATGACACTTTTCCATTTTGGGCCTGTAGTGTCAACATCAGAAACTCCCAGGTCAGGTATAACACAAATTAGATGAACAGTAAAGCTCTCTCTACATCAAGCTCAAAGGTCAGGTTTAGTATGAGCTTCAAACCACCTGCTCCAATCACAACAGAATTACCAATGAGACAATTATTTTGTCACAGGCACTTGATGGTTACACCGTGATGACTTGCTACGTGAAATAATGAGACTCCATCAGTACTACTTAACAAAAGATCAGTCATATAGACCCATTATTAAGGGATAATATATTTAATGTGATGTACTTTCTACCACTTTGTTAACACAAAACTAAAAACGTTTTTAATATTCTCTTCCCTGATAAAAAATATTCCGTTGTCCCTCTTGATTGGCTACTGAGCTGACGTCAGCCATGGACATGACAGTGAACAGCTCGAATATAATCAGCTCAAGTTGGCATCTTTTGTATATAGGAGTAGTTTGTTGTCGACATTCAAACAAAAAAAGTACTTGAAAGGAAAACATTTTCAGGGCTACGGGGAAAGGGCAGGAGAGTAGGACTAGCTGGATTGCTTTTGCATAGAGCCGGTGCGGACTCGATGGGCCGAATGCTGTAACCTTTCTATGATTCTATGAAAAATGTTGGATCCATTTAACACCATAAGGAAATATAAAAAGGACAATGGGGTAATTTTCACTTTGGCAACCTGTTACACATCCCAGCCGATTTCAGTTGAAGTCAATACAAAAGGAAAATTGGGCAGGGTGTACAACGAGCAGCCTATCCACTATTGCCAGTTTTCTGCCCAGGCCCAAAGTGAAAATTACCCCCAATATTCTTATCGGGTAGGGGAATCTGCTTTTCTTGGCAAATGGCTCCACCACTCTATTTCTGATTTACTTTCTATCTTTACCCACATATTCCTGGTCACCATGGGCCATGCACCACCTGCTGCCGAGAGGGTCGGTAGCTTACCTGTTTCCAGGCTTTTAGCAATGGCATTCTTCAGCATGCCACAATATAAAAACTAGACTCAATCTTATTTTCCCCCTGCCACACCCAGCAGAGGAGCATCTGGTCTTTGTCTGAGGTTTCTATACAGAAGCACAGGGAGAGGTCAGCAACTCAACAGTTATGGGATACTGTAAGTGCAAGGACACATCCCACTGTTCCCTGGTTCCAGATATTGTAGTAGTGTAAACAGAGGTCTGGAAGCAGATCCCCTTCCTGCCCCTTGACTGGGGAAGTTGTGTGACAGAAAAGTGAAGTATGGAAGAGGGGGAAAGAAAATAAAATAATTCACAGAAAAAGTACCATAATGGCAATACTTGGTCTCAATTTGGCATCTACTATAAAACAGCTCTCAATGTTTAACCAAGATTGAACACTAGCTCTAAAAGCATACAGCTGTTTAATAACAATGCAACAACACTGCTATAAATAAGCAGCATGTGTAATAAAAATAAAACCTGTTACACCATCATAATAATTAACTGTAATTCAGTAAAGCTGTAATTACAGAACTGCAATGATTTATAAATGTCTGGCAGTATTGTGTAATGCAAAATCTGTGGTACCAACCTTAAAAGGAAACAGTGATTCTGGTGAGCAGTGGTGTGACTGTTAAAGGAGATGGTAACTCTGGTGGGCAGTGGTGTGACTGTTAAAGGAGATGGTAACTCTGGTGGGCAGTGGTGTGACTGTTAAAGGAGATGGTAACTCTGGTGGGCAGTGGTGTGAATGTTCAAGGAGATGGTAACTCTGGTGGGCAGTGGTGTGAATGTTCAAGGAGATGGTAACTCTGGTGGGCAGTGGTGTGAATGCTAAAAGAGATGGTAACTCTGGTGGGCAGTGGTGTGAATGTTCAAGGAGATGGTAACTCTGGTGGGCAGTGGTGTGGATGTTAAAGGAGATGGTAACTCTGGTGGGCAGTGGTGTGAATGCTAAAAGAGATAGTAACTCTGGTGGGCAGTGGTGTGAATGTTCAAGGAGATGGTAACTCTGGTGGGTAGTGGTGTGAATGTTCAAGGAGATGGTAACTCTGGTGGGTAGTGGTGTGAATGCTAAAAGAGATGGTAACTCTGGTGGGCAGTGGTGTGAATGCTAAAAGAGATGGTAACTCTGGTGGGCAGTGGTGTGAATGCTAAAAGAGATGGTAGGGGAGATTTTCCCCGAGTCTGTGCCCTCCCACACTGGGTCACCTGGGAACAGCAAATATGTGAAAATTGGGCAGGTCATAGCACATGCCTGTAAAGGAACCCACCCAATTTTCTCCCTTAATCAGGCGAGCTCCTTTACTGGCGTATGTTCTGAACTGCCCGATCATTCGATATTCATTGCGTCCAGTCCTTTCAGTGCACCTCAGCGTAGAACCAGTAAAATCTCCCCTAGTAACTAAGATTCGGTGCTGTAGGTATTAAAAGGAGACGGTATTGCCGGTGGTCAGTGCATGGATATTACTGTGCTGTTACTCCAGATTAGAAAGTTTATGTATGTAGGGCTTATTGCAGTTAGATTTAAAAGCCTCTACTTAAGGAGATCAGCTGCATCTGTGATCATCTACTTTTAACTGTGTCCACTCAGTAACTTGATCCCAGTGAGGCAGAAACCACAAGTGAGCCCAGATTGAGAGTTAACATTGCCCAAGTTGTCACAAGCACGATAATCAGGTCATATGTGGATGTGTGGGGGGGGGAGGGGGGAGAAATGAGATGGTGAGAAGGTTGTCTGTAGGGGTTTACAATTCACTGTAATCATCGTGATATGCTTTTAATTGCTTTTGTGAGGAGATCTACAGTCAGTAAACATTAGTGAGCGGCTCAGTTTGTTTAAGATAAGTCCTTTGGTTCATGGTGCTGAATAATTATTTGAAGGAGAGTTGTATGATGCTGATCTCGCGATATATGTTTGTTATTTTGATTACAACATAAAATATTAACAATTTACTGTAAACTTTGCATCTGTGATCAGATCTATTGACTGAGTGCTGCTGAACTAACTACCATCAAATTTATAAAAACCTTTATAACTTAAAAAACAAACAAATTATATATTATTGTGAATCCGGTATTCATCAAGGTAAGGGATGTCAGTGTTAGGAAATAGAACATTTTCTAACGAAAGGCATTAAAAACTCTCAGGCCAAGTTTAGCATAATTTGGATGCGTCGTAAAATTACTTCTACTTTTGTCTCAGAAGTGAGGTAAGATTTCCTCAGCATGTTGCAGGATGAATTAAGTGAGGCTGCACCCCCGCTGAGCCTGGCTTACAGCAGTCATGGGCTGAAGAATGGTGGCTATAATATAATAGCTCAATCTCTGACCTATGCTCCAGTCTAACGACGCTCTCCACTTGGAGCACAGCCTTGCTGAGTTTGTCCTTCTGTGTAGCAAAAATGTAAATGTGCCCCTTATAAATAAGTTTATGATTTTGTGAGACAAAGCACAGAAACAAACCTTCCCTAATGTGCCTAACAGCCAGACAGTTTGGTTTCCCACGTGAGGACTCCTCGTGACACCTCTCAGTGGGTTGCCAAATTAGCTCCAATTTTGTGCTGTAGGGCACGCCGATTGAGAATTGGGTTGAAATGGCCCAACTTATTTCAGATAGAACCAGCACGATCAGCGGAGAAAGGAGGCTTTCCTTCCATCAGCCTGGTTGGATTTCAAATGCAGACCTCAGACGTGAAGGCAAAATGCAGTACGGTATTTTGCCCTTCCCCCTAGGTCCTGCAGTTGAATGCCGACCGGTTAAGTACTGATGAAACACTTGTGTTTGGGATTTAATATACGATTTCAAAGCCTCAGAGCTTGCTAGACACTAAATGTAAAGGGGCCCTCAAACTTTGCCTGGCCACTGGAGCCTCAGTACACATTGTGTGATTTTCAATTCTCCCTTCCTCTGCCTCTTCCAAGAAACCTGACTTCAATTTGGCACATCCCGACATAGCACTGTTCATATTGGAACTTAGCAGAGTGTGGGATCCAATCCGTGTCCTTGCACACAGTGGCACTGGGGACCAATGCACCGCCTTCTCATTAAATAGCAATTTGTAGGACTTATTAAAGATAACTCAGCAGCTAAAGTCAACCTTAACACATGCTCATATCATCAAACAAAATGGATTTCAATGAGAATTTTAATACACTACATGACATTTCTTTTCCACTTCCTACTCTCCCTATTGTCAGAAGAATTTGGAGAAATTTACAGAGGCCAGCTTGTACTTTAGTGAATGGTGTTGGCCAGGGGCAGCAGAAAACTACTGAGTTTAATTCGAATTGCGAACAAAGAGACTGACTTTTGAACTGAAGTGACCTGGAGTTCAGTCACTGGTTTGAACTGGCCAGAACCGGTTTGAATTCGTTCGACTTCTTAGAGGGACAAAGGAGCTTTGATGAGACACCAGTCCTAATATTTAGAAAAGGAGTAATGAGGTGATGCTACCTCGCCCCTTGGAACAGAGCCAATCAGGGGATGACACCGACCACTCGAGGAACTTTAAGCCAACCGGAGAAGACAGCATCATTCGAAAAGACAGGCTTGAAGTTAAAACTGAAGAATTGCAGGCTTGGTGCCAGTGTTTTTGAGGAAAACTCCGGAGACTAACCATTGCGGAAGTAGGGACCCTACATCAGGGACGTAGAGACTACGTCAGGGACATAGAGACGACGTCGAGAGAGAGAGAACGAATCGCCTGGCCAGCGTTATCTCTCCTTTCCGGGTAATGTAATATCCTTTCTATTCTGTGACCACTCAGGGAGTGTTAGTCAGAGAAACCTAGTGGGTGTGCGTTTAAATCCTAGTTTGAGTATAAAACTGTATAACCTGCTGTAAACTGCATGCCTATATCTAACCAGACGTATAAGCGGTATGTACATGATCTAATAACGTTAATAAAGCGAATTGAGAATTAAGAGAGAATTGACTCTTCTGCTCTGTGTATTAAGCCAATAATTGTAACTGGTGACTTCCGGTCAACACTTCGTTGGGTAATATTACTTTCAAGCCATAACTTCTTCAAAAAGCACATTATCAATGGAACTTATTCTAGTCTTCAATTCAAAGGGTCAATTATTACGTTCACGAGCACTAAAACATCTCTGTGCTTCCAATGGCAGTAAATCAAAGATGACCTTTTATACAATGTGTGTGGCAAAGCTAATGATTGCCCAATGCTCCTTAGCGTCACATTACTCTGCTGCTTGGTATCCAAGGCATTGGCTGTTTACATTGCTCCACCACTCCACTTCAGAATCATACTTGCACTCAGTGCCAGCTCTCCTAATGCATTAACTGATGTGCTTTTTCTACATTCAATAGTTTCCAAATAACTGTTTTGTAAGTGACATCAAAAGCAACGAGATTTGCTTTTCATTATAGCGTCTCCAATCAAATGTAACAAGGCACTACTTTCTGTGTCTGGTCTGAAGCACCACATGTATAATAAAGGATGACATAAGGACAGTAGTGAGAAAGGATCTTGGCCCGGAGGATCAGGAAGTAGAATCAGTATGGATGGAAATAAGAAATAACAAGGGGCAGAAAACACTGGTGGGAGTAGTTTATAGATCCCCTAATAGTAGCTATACCATTGGACAGAATATTAATCATGAAATAATAGGAGCTTGTAACAAAAGTAATGCAGTCATCATGGGAGACTTTAATCTGCATATAGACTAGGCAAATCAAATTGGCAAAGGTAGTTTAGAAGACGAGTTCATGGAATGTATTCGAGACGGTTTCCTAGAGCCATACGTCATGGAACCAACCAGGGAACAGACTATTTTAGATCTTGTATTGTGTAATGAGATAGGGTTAATTAGTAATCTCACAGTAAAAGAACCTCTGGGGAAGAGCGATCATAATATGATGAATTTCACATTGAGTTTGAAAGTAACGTATTTAAGTCAGAAACTATAGTCTTGAACTTAAATAAAGCCAATTACATAGGTATGAGTTGTCAAGGTACATTGGGAAAATAAATTAAAGGGTTTGACAGTTGAAAAGCAATGGCAAACATTTGAAGAAATATTTCAATACTCTCAACAAATATACATTCCATTGAGAAATAAAAACTCCACGGGAAAAGTGATCCACCCTAACTAAAGAAGTTAAGGAGAGTATTAGATTGAAAGAAGAGGCTTATAATGTTGCCAAGCAGAGTAATAAGCCTGGGGATTGGGAGAGTTTTAGAAACCAACAAAGGACGGCCAAAAAATTGATAAAGAGGGAGAAAATAGAATATGAAAGTAAACTAGCAAGAAATATAAAAACGGATTGTATGAGCTTCTACAAGTATGTAAGAAGGAAGAGAGTAGCAAAAGTAAATGTTGGTCCCTTAGAGGCCGAGACAGGAGAAATTATAATGGGGAATCAGGAAATGGCAGATGCGTTAAACAAATATTTTGTATCTGCCTTCACAGTAGAAGACACAAAAAGCATACCAAAAATAGTGGGGAACCAAGGAGTAAATGAGAATGAGGAACTTAAAACAATTAATAGCACTAGAGAAAAAGTACCGGACAAACCAATGGGATTAAAAGCTGACAAATCCCCTGGACCTGATGGCTTACACTCTAGGGTTCTAAAAGAGGTAGCTGCAGCGATAGTGGGTGCATTGGTTATGATCTTCCAAAATTCTCTAGATTCTGGAATGGTCCCGGTGGATTGGAAGGTAGCAAATGTTACCCCGCTAATCAAGAAGGGAGGGAGAGAGTAAACAGGGAACTACAGGCCAGTTAGCCTGACGTCGGTCGTTGAGAAAATGCTGGAATCCATTATTAAGGAAGTGGTAACAGGGCACTTAGAAAATCATAACATGATTAGGCAGAGTCAACATGGTTTTATGAAAGGGAAATAATGTTTGGCAAATTTATTAGAGATTTTTGAGGATGTAACTAGCAGGGTAGATAAGGAGGAACCAGTGGATGTAGTATATTTGGATTTTCGAAAGGCATTCGATAAGGTGCCACATAAAATTGGTTGTTACACAAGGTAAGGGCTCATGGGATTGGGGGTAATATATTAGCATGGATGGAAGATTGGTTAAAAGGACAGAAAACAGAGAGTAGGGATAAACGGGTCATTCTCAGGTTATAGAATCATAGAAGTTTACAACATGGAAACAGGCCCTTCGGCCCAACATGTCCATGTCGCCCAGTTTATACCACTAAGCTAGTACCAATTGCCTGCACTTGGCCCATATCCCTCTATACCCATCTTACCCATGTAACTGTCCAAATGCTTTTTAAAAGACAAAATTGTACCCGCCTCTACTACTGCCTCTGGCAGCTCATTCCAGACACTCACCACCCTTTGAGTGAAAAAATTGCCCCTCTGGACCCTTTTGTATCTCTCCCCTCTCACCTTAAATCTATGCCCCCTCGTTATAGACTCCCCTACATTTGGGAAAAGATTTTGACTATCGACCTTATCTATGCCCCTCATTATTTTATAGACTTCTTTAAGATCACCCCTAAACCTCCTACTCTCCAGGAAAAAAAGTCTCAGTCTATCCAACCTCTCCCTAGAAGTCAAACCATCAAGTCCCGGTAGCATCCTAGTAAATCTTTTCTGCACTCTTTCTAGTTTAATAATATCTTTTCTGTAATAGGGTGACCAGAACTGTACACAATATTCCAAGTGTGGCCTTACTAATGTCTTGTACAACTTCAACAAGACATCCCAACTCCTGTATTCAATGTTCTGACCAATGAAACCAAGCATGCTGAATGCCTTCTTCACCACCCTATCCACCTGTGACTCCACTTTCAAGCAGCTATGAACCTGTACTCCTAGATCTCTTTGTTCTATAACTCTCCCCAACGTCCTACCATTAACGGAGTAGGTCCTGGCCCGATTCGATCTACCAAAATGCATCACCTCACATTTATCTAAATTAAACTCCATCTGCCATTCATCGGCCCACTGGCCCAATTTATCAAGATCCCGTTGCAATCTTAGATAACCTTCTTCACTGTCCACAATGCCACCAATCTTGGTGTCATCTGCAAACTTACTAACCATGCCTCCTAAATTCTCATCCAAATCATTAATATAAATAACAAATAACAGCGGACCCAGCACCGATCCCTGAGGCACACTGCTGGTCACAGGCCTCCAATTTGAAAAACAACCCTCTACAACCACCCTCTGTCTTCTGTCGTCAAGCCAATTTTGTATCCAATTGGCTACCTCACCTTGGATTCCGTGAGATCTAACCTTATGTAACAACCTACCATGCGGTACCTTGTCAAAGGCTTTGCTAAAGTCCATGTACACCATGTCTACTGCACAGCCCTCATCTATCTTCTTGGTTACCCCTTCAAAAAACTCAATCAAATTTGTGAGACATGATTTTCCTCTCACAAAACCATGCTGACTGTTCCTAATCAGTCCATGCCTCTCCAAATGCCCGTAGATCCTGTCTTTCAGAATACCCTCTAACAACTTACCCACTACAGATGTCAGGCTCACCGGTCTGTAGTTCCCAGGCTTTTCCCTGCCGCCCTTCTTAAACAAAGGCACAACATTTGCTACCCTCCAATCTTCAGGCACCTCACCTGTAGCTGTCGATGATTCAAATATCTCTGCTAGGGGACCCGCAATTTCCTCCCTGACCTCCCATAACGTCTTGGGATACATTTCATCAGGTCCCGGAGATTTATCTACCTTGATGCGTGTTAAGACTTCCAGCACTTCCCTCTCTGTAATATGTACACTCCTCAAGACATTACTATTTATTTCCCCAAGTTCCCTAACATCCATGCCTTTCTCAACCGTAAATACCGATGCGAAATATTCATTTATGATCTCACCCATCTCTTGTGGTTCCGCACATAGATGACCTTGTTGATCCTTAAGAGGCCCTACTCTCTCCCTAGTTACTCTTTTGCCCTTTATGTATTTGTAGAAGCTCTTTGGTTGGCAGGCTGTAACTAGTGGGGAACTGCAAGGATCGGTGCTTGGGCCTCAGCTATTTACAATCTATATTAATGACTTCGATGAAGGGACCGAGTGTAACGTATCCAAGTTTGCTGACGATACAAAGCTTGGTGGGAAAGTAAGCTGTGAGGAGGACACAAAGAGTCTGCAAAGGGATATAGACAGATTAAGTGAGTGGGCAAGAAGGTGGCAGATGGAGTATAATGTGGGGAAATGTGAGATTATTCACTTTGGTAGGAAGAACAAAGAAAGAGTATTTTTTAAATGGTGAGAAACTACTAAATGTTGGTGTTCTCAGAGACTTGGGTGTCCTCGTACAAGAACCACAAAAAGTTAGTATGCAGGTACAACAGGCAATTAGGAAAGCAAATGGCATGTTGGCCTTTATTGCAAGGGGGTTGAGTACAAGAGTAAGGAAGTCTTACTACAGTTGCACAGGGCTTTGGTAAGACCTCACCTGGAGTACTGGGTACAGTTTTGGTCTCCCTATCTAAGGAAACATATACTTGCCTTAGAGGCAGTGCATTGAAGGTTCACTAGATTAATTCCTGGGATGAGAGGGCTGTCCTATGAAGAGAGGTTGAGTAGAATGGGCCTAAACTTTCTGGAGTTTAGAAGAATGAGAGGTGATCTCATTGAAACATATAAGATTCTGAGGGGGCTTGACAGGGTAGATGCTGAGAGATTGTTTTCCCTGGCTGGAGAGTCTAGAACTAGGGGGCATAACCGCAGGATACGGGGTTGGCCATTCAAGACTGAGATAAGGAGGCATTTCTTCATGCAGAGGGTTGTGAATCTTTGGAATTCTCTACCCCAAAGGGCTGTGGATGCTGAATCGTTGAATATATTCAAGGCTGAAATTGATAGATTTTTGGACTCTAGGGGAATCAAGGGATATGGGAATCGGGCTGGAAAGTGGAGTTGAGGTCAAAGATCAGCCAAGATCTGATTGAATGGCAGGGCAGTCTCGAGGCTGCCGTATGACCTACTCCTGCTCCTATGTCTTGTGTTCTTATGTAATATCATTTAAAAGGTTCTCGCCCAAGCATTTTTTTGAATTATGTGAGGCTGACAAACCACTCTTAAGAATAATTTTTCTGATTTTATGTTAATCTATGTTAGGGTCTTACACAAAATAATTTCTGCAGTGGGCAGCGGGGTAGGTCATGAGTTCATACTCCCAGATTTCCTGCAGAGTTGGAACGTGGGTGGGAAGAGGGAAGAGCATGATGTCACGCAAAGGCCATTCACTTCCTCTCTTCCCCCATCTCCACTCCAACAAAGAGGGAAAAATCAAGGTGCAGAGGGGGGAAGTGACTCCCAGTTGTGGTCTCACGTAACAATCTAGTGGCTGGGTGGTGAGCAGCACTGGGCTGGAGAGACTGCATGGTCTGGGATGTCTTCAAAGAATGGATGAAAATTAAAATACAATTTGATGATCAAGTGATTTCTTGTTAATTGAGAAACAGGGTAAAGAACCAAGGGCCATAGTTCACAACGTCAGAAAAGTTGTAACGAGTAGGGGAGAAGATGAGATGAATCAGAAAGTTAGGTGATGCCAAGATTGTAGGAGAAATGGTAAACTGAGGAAGGCAAGGAAATCTACAAAAAGATAAGGGATATTACTATGATAGGTATTTAAACACCAATACAATTTAACCAGATATTTCCACTTTCTCCACATTCCCTCTTTGATTTTCTCTCCTTAATCCTCCTGTTTTGAAGTTAGTGACCAAGACCAGGGTCTACATTTGCAGATGCCAGCAGTCCTCTGGTTCTTTGTCAAATTACCATTCTTTACATATGAGCCTGGACATTTAAGTGTTGGCAGGCTCTTCCACTATGGGAGCATTGCAACCCAGCCAGATCCTGTCCTTCACTCAATGCTCACATGCGTACACTTTCAAGCAGGAGACCCTGCAGATCTTTTTGTAACCCTTTGCCAGGAACACTGGTTATGATTGTAATGCTCCCACTGTTGTCCAGGCTGAAATCAGCTAATTCTACATTGAGCAGGGATTGCACCCTGGGCTTTCTTGCTTTATGTGGCTCACTGGCGCTCTACACTTTGAGAGTGTTTTTGAACACTGACATCAGAAATGTTTCAAAGTCAGGAATTTACGAATGACTTGCAAAGCAGTTTCACTTTTGCTATGGAGCAAGGGCAAGTTCCACCTCTCATTGTGCAAATCTAATTCTCCAGCACATAGAAATCAAGCAAGAAAGCAAGTGCAAGAAATAGGGTCAGGAATAAGAATGTGAATGCAAACCATTTTAAATGGGAGTAACTTGGAAAAATTTCCTAACAAGCTCAGAGCAGTAGGTAGGACTGTGACAGATTTCACAGGCAGCCCATAAACAGAGCTTTCTGTCAAAGAATATACTGTGAAAAAGTCAACGTGTGTCAGTGTATCGGTGAGTTATCATTCCCCTGCCTCAGGACATACTTAGTTGACCAATACTTCAATGTAAAAAAATTTTTACACAATATACTCATCAGTCAGATACAGGGTATTTAGCGATATTGTGTAGCCAACCACAGACAAATAATGTCTTTGGAGCTGCTCCCGCACCACCGCCGTAACTTTGCCGGAAGTGCGGAGGAAACCCCACCTGTGTGTGTAAAACGGGTTTCCGACGCACTACCGGCAGCGCAGCTCTGAGGAAATTCCCTGGTCGAAGAAATGAGACAGAGATGGAGAGAGAGACATAATCAAGGAGAGAGATATGGGTTGGGAAACACATATGAAGAGAGAGAGAGCAAGAGAGAAAAAGGGACAGGCATGCAGAGGCAGCGGGAAATACAGTCAACGTGATAGACAAAAAAAAATGAGTCAAGAAAATACAAAGGAGAACATGACAAGTGAACAAAAAAAATCAAATTAAAAAAAGGAAAAGCAAAGAAAGGAAGAGGAAAAGTGTATACTAATGTGTAGAGCCACAGAATGATGAGGCAGATTCAGTGGGAGGAGTTTTAATCCACCTCATGGGCACAGGAAAAGCTCACAGTTAAAATAGGCTGGAAGTACTTACCACCCTGTTCCCGCTCAATTACTGCCCAACGCTGTTTTAACCATACACCTTTTCTTTAAAAAAAAGGTAGCCAAGGTGCCTGCTAGAAACATCTCATGGGCACGTGCAATTCAGGGTCCTATGATGTCATTAGCACCACAACACGTTTTTTTACACCAAGTAGCCTAGGTGGGGGGGGCGGTTTCAGAGGGCTACTGGAAGTAGAAGCAAAAAAATCTCTTTTGGGGAGCTAGAGCCACAGGAGATTATTTTAATGTATTAACATGGAATGGGATAACAAGGGATCATTTCACCATTTCCACATGCACCAGCTTTCAATTTCAGCCAGGCAGACAACAAAGGTGTAAGTTATCCCAGACCACCACTGCATTTCCCCTAGAGTTACGTTACAGAACGTGATTGTGTGTGTTGTGTCTGTGTGTATGAAGCCACAGTGTTGGAATCAATCACTGATATTAATTATTATTTTCTATTAAATTTTACAGGGGTGGGTTCAATTTGTTTTATGTTGGCAGTTGCAATCAGTACCAACTATTGAGCCTCTGCACATTCTTAATGCACAAAACAATCCACACCAGTGTTAAAGACTATGGCGGTTGTTACTGTAAGGTTCAATAAAGAAACAGGTAACTACTGATTTCATAGTGATCTGTATGAAGTGTAATTAACTTTAAAGCTCATACCCACCCTCTCCAAATCTTGACGAAGGTGCGTGAAGAGCCGCAGGCGTCGGTATAAAATGTCCTGCTCCTGCTGGGCGAGATTGTCCACTTCATCCGTTTTTGGAGCCAGGAGTGGCTGGTTGAAATTTGACTTTCTCTTGAGCCTCCAGTACTGGTAGAAAAAATCCACCAGGACGTCAGACATTTGCAGCTGCTGTGCCACGTCTGAGGGCTTCACCAGTTCGTAGAACTCCTCCTCAAGTTGTTGCAGCTTCTGTTTTCTCAGGCTCGCCTTCTCCAGGTCACGCTCACTTGGATTCACCTCAGCTGTCCCATCAGTGGTTATGGTGAGCTGCCGTGCCTCGCTCAGTTTGCTTATTGCCTCATCCCGTTTGGCAGAGGAGTTGGTGATAGTGCTGCTGTGCTCCAGGCAGTAGGACTTGAACTTGACTTCATCATTCTCTGCAAGAATAGTCCTCATTTCCAAGTTGTGGTCAAATGCACATGTCACATGGAATGCCGTTATACAGGAAGCCATTGAGCACTAGAGGGGAGAGCAAAGGTAAATCTCCATCAATGTAATGCTACTCCTCTTAAGTAGATCTCAATTTGAACAAAACTACCTGCAGGATTTTTTTCAGTTTATGATTTTCAATTCTGCAATGGTTTCACCTCCCATTCACCAGGTAAATCCATTTTCCTGATGGTGCCCTCACACTGGCAGTGCAGCCCCATCATGGACAAGTGTCTAAAACAGAGCTTAAAATACTAACTCACAGCCTATAAGGAAACAACATTCAGTCTTTGTGGGGTTTGAATTATCTCACTCTTTTGCACCTACATTTGACTATATCAGGAGCAAACAGTTTGAGCATGATGATTTGCTAATTTGATGAAATGCAAAAAGCAGCTTCAAACATTGGCATGAAATTGCTCCATTTATGAGACTGATTTAAATGCTCTCTAATCCAATGGACGTGCTCCAATTTCTGCTTTTTCAGTTAATAAGTCTGATCAGGAACTGTTTCTCTTAAATCAACTTTAAAAAGCCTTCATTCAACTACAAGAAACGGTCAATCTGAGTATCAATTCTGCAGAAGCAGAATAGGTTCAAGATTGGTTTCCTCTAATTGAACTAGAATGAAAGGTTTTAATAAGTAGAATTAAATAATGATAATACTTTTGATAGCACCGTATCACATCAAAGTGTCCCAAAAGTCCTTTACAGAGCTATTGAAGCATAGTAACCATCGTTACATAAGCAAAAACTGCAAGCCATTCCAACACAGCAACATTCCACAGACAACAAGAAGATTGACAAATTATTTGATTTATTTGGTGGTATTGACAGGAAAGAATGATGGCCAAATATAAGAACTCCCTTTTTAGAAAAGTCCTGTGGAATCTCTAATGCCTACCTGAATAACCAGACAGCATCTTGGTATAACATGCCATTTTAAAGATTGAGAACTTCCTTAGTACTGCATTGGAATATCAACCCAGATTTTGAATTGAAACGCAGGTATAGGGCTCGGAGTAAATAATTCAGATAACTGACTATTGTATTGTATTGAACAATGCCAATTCAATATGGAATCTAATATTATTATACAAGTTAAAATAATTATATAAATAGTGAATGCTAACAGGTCCAACTAGTTTGGATATCCTGTCAGTTTAAACAAGAGGTGTTTGGATGAATGGCTATCTACTGCATGAACTATAAAATATTTATGTTTCTTATCAGTTACTGGAGCCATTATGAACGAGTTCCTGTCATAAAGTCCAGCAGTACAAGTCCGATCAAGTACTATTGTAGATGACTAATATATTAGTCTAGTATTGTAAGACTTTCAAGCAACATTATTGGGCACCTGTTATAAGCAGCAGTGAAGGTGGCAATTGTTGATGGTAGACAACACACACACACACACACTCAGACTTTAATTTGTCTCTGTGGGAGAACTCAGCTGAAATGTGTTTCTGAAGTTGTTTAAAGGAAATGAATGGAAAACTGCAGGTTCCAAACAACTTCTATTTAATACCCAGCAAGATTCTGATGTCTGTACCAGGCCTCCACAGGGTAATAAAATCCATTTATGTGGTTCTTTCAAAGCAATTATTGTTCCTATTTCTAACATATCAGTAGGAGACAACCCACTAACCAAATATTGAATGTGAAAATTAATTTTTTCTAAAGGTTTTCTTTAAAGTTTTTGTTTGGCTTCCAATGGCCCAGAAAGTTAAATGCACCACCTGGTGTGCTACTTAGCCAAATAGAGGAGTAGGGTCTCAGGTTCGAACCCTTCTTTGTGTTGTGCTATCTAGTTTAAGCCAGGCCAGTCGGGGGCTAAAATTGCTCTCGGTATTCTTCAATTCAGCATGGGAAAAATAACGCATAATAATGGCAAGAAAGCAGAGGGTTGGGCAGTGTCTGTGGACATATGCTCAACAATCAGCATATTCAGGAAAGGAAGGGCTAAAAGTGGTGAGAATGTGGAACTCGCTATCACATGGGGTGGTTGAGGCGATTAGCATAGATGCATTTAAGGGGAAGCTTGATAAGTACGTGAGGAAGAAAGGAATAGAAGGATATGCTGATAGGGTGAGATGAGGTAAAGTGGGAGGAGTTTCGAGTGGAGCATAAACATTGACATTGACCTGTTGGGCTGAATGGCCTGTTTCTGTGCTGTAAAATTCTAGGTAATAGAAAAAAAATTTAAAAAGTGAATGCATCCAAAACTATTACAATTCATTAAAACAGGAAATTTCCTTAACGTGAAAATATTCAAACCAAGCCGCAGTAACAAGGTGAGCACGTTCTAAATTAGCCCATGTTTTACAGGTACGTATGCCTTTTTCTCTCCATTTTTTTCTGGCAATGTTGTCTCCACCCCCCTCCCCTCCAAGTGTTGACTCCTAGATGGGTTACAGTTCCACAGGTAATGGTCAACTTCAGGTACCTCGCCAAAGTGACCATTCTTCACGTATGAGCCTAGACAGTGACTATAATTAGACTGTTCATCTACAGGTGGCATAACACGCAAACCTGATCCTGGCTTCACTCAATGTCTACGTATCTGCACTTTCTAGGAAGAGTCACTGGACAGAGATCGGGGTGGGGGTGAGGGGACAATGGGCATGTGACAAACTCGAAAAATAAATCCTTACTGTTCCCCACGCGATAATTGATGGCCCATAACGTGGCTTCCAGTTTTGGCATCTGAAAGCTGCGCAGCAGGCAGACTGTTCATCCACATTACCTCCTGTCAGCTCAAGTGTCTGTATTTAAAGGGCCACTGCATCAATGGCTTTTGCTGGACAAAGGAGCAAACAGGCATAATGGCGTGGCAGAGGGCCAAGCCAGTTCCACGATTCAGAGGCGCCTCACTTGAGGTGCTGCAGGCAGGGGTGAGGAGGAGGAGGGAGACGCTGTACCCAACGGACAGAAGGAAGTGTCCTGCCTCTGCCACCAAGAAGGCCTGGCTCGAGGTGGCAGATGATGTCACCAGCAGAAGTAACATCTCCCGCACTTGGGTCCAGTGCAGGAAGTGCTTCAATGACCTAACTAGGACAGCCAAAGTGAGTATACTTACTGATTCTCCCGCATTCCGTGGTGCACATCACACCCCCGGACGGGTTGCACCTCAGCAGATCCAGGACTAATATCCTCGCAGGGGGATTTGCTACTGCTGTTGGGGAGGGTTTAAACTGGTGGCAGGGGGATGGGAACTTGTGCGGGGAGTCAGAAGAGAGTAAAGTTGAAAGGAGCAAGAGAGGGGAGGACCCAGGGGAAATTTACAATACAAATAGTACAAATAGTTGTTAAAGAACAAGTGAAAGGGAAAAGCGTAGAGCAGCAGAAAGAGAGTGTACTTTAGGCACTATAGAGAAAGTGAAAACTAGAAGGTGTAAAGCGATTAACCCAGCATCAAAGCTGAAGGATAGGCTAGTGTGTGTGGCCCAACTAAGAGTTCTATATACAAACGCATGGAGTATAAGCAATAAATTAAATGAACTACAGGCACAAATTCAAATTGGAGGGTATGACATGATAGCTATTACTGAGACATGGCTGCAGGATGGTCAGGATTGGGAACTAAATATACCAGGTTATAAGGTCTACAGGAGAGATAGGGAAAATGGAAGTTTGGAACTCTCTTCCGCAAATGGCAATTGATACTAGCTCAATTGCTAATTTTAAATCTGAGATAGATAGCTTTTTGCCAACCAAAGGTATTAAGGGATATGGGCCAAAGTCAGGTATATGGAGCTAGATCACAGATCAGCCATGATCTTATCAAATGGCGGAGCAGGCTCGAGGGGCTGAATGGCCTTCTCCTGTTCCTATGTTTCTACGTTCCACCCCCCACACTCATTCTGCACTGCCAAGCCTACTCCATCACATCACTCCTCACACCCACTTAATGCTCATCGTCAACTTACCTTCACTTCCTCAGTACTTGCTCACCTCCCCATTTGTGAACCCACCACTACCACTCACCCCAATCCTGATCCAATGTGATGTCTTGTCTGATAGTCACCCTCTGATGCATCTCTTTCAAGGTCAGCTTTTCCCAAAACAATACATTCACCGGCTGACCACTTCACCCTCACTCACTCACACGTCTGTACTTTCTCCCCTTGTAGGAGAAGAGAGCGCAAAATGCACGGGAGAGGGCGAGGACGAGGACTGCAGGGGGGACACAACAAATAGTGGTCCTCACAGAGACAGAGGAGGAGGCCCTGCAGATCAGCCGGACGCTGGAACGCCTAGCTGTTGGGGATGCCGAGACTGGCACCCCACAACTTTAACATTCATCACACGTAACGTGAATTGATGTTATTAATGATTGGCATGTTGAATACCTCAGTATGCTCATTGCAACATTAGACATCTGTGATGATTCTTAATATTGCCTTCTGTTCTCTTCCAGGCCCTTCAACAACCAAAATGACGGGAGAGGGCGATTCCTCAGAGAAGCTCCCGGCCTCTGAGAGCGCACCATCACGTCTTAGCGAGCCATCCACCAGCGCAGATACTCACACCTCGGTGGGTCCTAGCAGTCAGTTAGTTGGTTGGCACCTGGTGAGTGACCACACACAAGTGAGCAAGAGCAGACAGTGGTGGCAGGTTCAGCTGTGGAGAGTCCACGTCGGTGGGCGCACTCCTCTCCTAGCTCTGCTCAGCTGGACGCAGATGCTGAACCCCAGGGGCCATCCTTTAAAAGGAGAATGATCAAGGGACGGCAGCACATTTGCGAGGTACTGGAACAGGTGCCATGCACACTCTCCACAATAGCGCAGAGGATGGAGGAGTCCAACTCCTGCTTTAGTGGAATGGTGGCACAGGTAAGTGCGGGAATGTCTGCGATGAAGAGAAGGCTAGCCTCCGTTGAGCTTCAAGCACGGCTCACAAATGAGTCCATTCAGGCCCTGATAATGGCCGTGCGGACTCAGGGTGAACAACATTCTGCCGCCTTAAACAGGCAGACAGATACTTTACAGGTGGGCTTCCTAGGTATCACACATGTCCTCCAAACTGTCCTCCAGCAGGGTGTTAGGAGAGATGTGGCCCTGGCCCAGGAGAGGGATGATGGCAAAAGGGGACATGGAAGTGGGGAGCCACTGAAAGCACTCCCACGTTTCACCCGTTGCCCCCCCCAAACCAGAACCCACAATGCTGCCCCCCCTCCAGGTGGCCGAGTCTACCCCTGCCCCGGTGCAGGTGGAGCAGTCTTTGGCGGGGCCCTCACGAGCTCCAAAACCCAGAGGGCGTAGGCCAAAAGCATCTCAACAGTCAGGGCATGAACATGAGCAACCTGCTCTGACAGCCTGTCATGTTTTTCATTTGTATTTGGTTTTTGTTAAATTCACATTAAATGTTAGCATTCTCACCACTACTGCCACGTCTTGCCCATTCTTGACTGCCTTTTGTGATAGTGCCCTTTCATGTGCTTCATTATGAAGGCGAGCCTTGATGCCACCCAGTGGGTGCGTTTACAATGGGTGTATGTGTAGTTGTAGGACTGTTTTGTGTGGTGGGGGTGGGGGGTGGTGTTGGTGTTGGCGCTGCTCTTTGCAGGTGGTCTGAAGACTGGACTTTCCTCACTTTGCAGATGTCCTTATGAGAATCGATCATATATTAGTGACTCCCTGGCCTCACGAGCAGCCAGGGGAGCAGCTGCTCTGCCAATGGGTTCCTCCTCGTCCTCGTCCCTCTCCTCAATGTTGATGGCAGATGTGGATGCTGGATGAGGGCATGGGGCCTCATCAGCCGGTAACTCTCATTGTTGCACCATGTTGTGCAGGACACAACAGACAACTATAATTCTACCCACTCTCACTGGTGCATATTGAAGCGCTCCTCCAGACCGATTGAGGCACCTAAATCGCATCTTCAGCAGTTCTATCGCATGTTCAATGACCGATCTGGTGGTGATGTGACTGTCGTATCAACGCTGTGCCTCGCTGATGGGATTTATCACAGGTGTCATGAGCCATATGTGCAGGGGGTATCCCTTGCCCCGAGGAGCCAGCCCTTAAGGCTGTTTGGTGCGTGGAAGAGGGCCAGGATGTTGGAATCCCTCAGAATGAAGGAATCATGGCAGCTGTCGGGGAATCTGGCACACACGTGAAAAAATCTTTTCCGGTGGTCACAAACGAGCTGCACGTTGATGGAGTGATACCCCACTTTCTGTTGATGAATGGTCCTGGCTCATGTAGAAGTGCTCAGATTGCTACATGTGTGCAACCAATTGCACCCTGTACCCGTGGGAAGCCAGCCTGACAGTGGAAACCCACTGCCCTCTCCGTCTGGCTGAGGTTGTCCATGGGGAAGTTAACGGCATGGGACGCCCTGCGAAACAAACCATCGGTGACCTATCTTATGCACTTGTGGGCAGATGACTGAGAGACCCCAGCGATGTCACCAGTGGCGCCCTGGAAAGATCCAGAGGCGAAGAAGTTGAGAGCAGTGGTGACTTTAACTGCCATTGGCAATGCGATGCCACCAGGCCCAGCCGGGAGCAGCTCTCTATGTAGGAGGGTCACTCTCAGCCTTCGTAGGCAGTGCTTCTCAGAAAGGTCTAGGAAGCTCAGCCTCGGTCTATAGACCCTCTCACAAAGGTAGTGCACCTGTGACATCGGTCCCTCTGTTGTTGCCCTCTCTGCTCTTCTGCAGGTCCCTGTGGTGCAACTCTGTGTTGTGGAGCTGCAAGTGGTGGAAGTGCACGCCGTGCCTAGTGAGGATGCTGAGGTCCCCCTCCTTGGATGTACTGGTGAATGCATCCATTGCGCCCCCCCCATCCTGATGATGTCAGTTTGAGGGGGTCCAAAAAGTAGGTAAATATGTGTAAACAGAACAATTCTGAGTGTGAACCAAGAATTTTCAGTCTAAACACAAAGAACTCCCAGCCAAAAGTTTATCTAAGAGAATTGAGTGCCCTGCTGCAATCACCTTTTATCTCACCTTTTATCCCCATCTGTCAAACAGGAATTTAAATGTCCAAATGGCTGCCAGTTGCAACCCACCTAGTTTCCCACGGCGTGCTTCACACAGTATGGGAAACACGTTGAGGCAGCGTTGAAATCACTACCCAGCATGATTAACAACATTAGTGAAGATTCTAACAACTTTAAGTACTTTAATTCCAGGTTTAAATATCGTCCCGCTGGCTTTAATTGCCGGCAGGACTTCCGGGTTCGTGAACCGCACACACCCAGATGGGTCTGTGTCGTGCGCATTTTTCGGCGGGTTGGAGCCAGGATTCCTTCCCGCTCTGGAAATGCCCGATTTTGTTTGCCGCCCCCGCCCCCAACGCACCTGGACTTCAAAGTTAAAATCGTGCCCCAGGAGTGGGAACCCAGACCAATTTTCCTCTTGCTAACCCAGGAGTACTGTGGCAACCTGTAAAACTCCTACCATTACCCAGGCTAAGATCAGCTAATTCACCGCAGACTGGGATCTAACTTGGAGCATTCATGGTTTGTATTGTAGTAGGTACAGCACAGGAGGTGGCCACTGGCCCATCGTGCCTGTGCTGGCTCTTTGAAAAAGCTATCCAGTTAGTCCCATTCCCCTGCTCTTTCCCATTGCCCTGTAATTTTTTTCCCTTCAAGTATTTATCCAATTCCTTTTTGAAAGTTACTATTGAATCTGCTTCCACCCACCTTTCAGGTAGTGCATTCCAGATCATTACAACTCGCTGTGTAAAAAAATGTTTCCTTATGTCACCTCTGGCTCTTTTGCCGATCACCTTAAATCTGTGTCCTCTGGTTATCGACCCTTCTGTCGCTGGAAACAGTTTCTCCTTACTCTATCAAATCTCCCCTTAACCTTCTCTGTTCTAAGAAGAACAACCCCAGCTTCTCCAGTCTCTCCACATAACTGAAGTCCATCATCCCTGGTACCATTCTTGTAAATCTCTTCTGCACCCTAAGGTCTTGACATCCTTCCTAAATTGTGGTGCCCAGAATTGAACACAATATTCCAGCTGGGGCCTAACCAGTGTTTTATAAAGGTTTAGAATAACTTCCTTGCTTTTGTACTCTATGCCTCTATTAATAAAGCCCAAGATCCCATATGCTTTTTTTAACAGTCTTCTCAACTTGACCTGCCACCTTCAAAGATTTGTGTATTTGCACCCCCAGGTCTCTCTGTTCCTGCAACCCCTTTAAAATTGTTCCATTTAGTTTATATTGCCTCTCCTCATTCTCCTTACCAAAATGCATCACTTCATACTTCTCTGTGTTAAATTTCATCTGCCATGTGTCTGCCCATTTCACCAGTCTATGTCCTCCTGATGTCTGTAACTATCTTCCACATTGTTTACTACATTTCCGAGTTTCGAGTCATCTGCAAACTTTGAAATTATACCCTCTATACCCATGTCCAGATCATTAATATATATCAAAAAGAGCAATGGTCCTAATACTGACCCCTGGTGAACACCATTGTATGCTTCCCCCCAGTCTGAAAAACAACTGTTCACCACTACTCTCTGCTTTCTGTCCTCTAGCTAATTTTGTATCCATGCTGCCACTGTCCCTTTAATCCCATGGGCTTTAATTTTGCTAACAATTACATTATGTTGTACTTTATCAAATGTCTTTTGAAAGTCCATTTACATAACATCAATTCCACTACCCTCATCAACCTGCTCCGTTACTTCATCACCATCACCTTCTCAAGGGGCAATTAGGGATGGGCAATAAATGCCCACATCCCATGAACGAGTAAAAAAAAACTCAATCAAGCTAGTCAAACACGATTTTCCTTTAACAAATCCGTGCTGATTTTCATTTATTAGCCCATACTTTTCCAAGTGCCAATTTATTTTGTTCCAGATTATTGTCTCTAAAAGTATGAGTCAGCTATTCAATGCCTTAATAAGCTGTCACCATCAGGAGTGCCCAACACAGTTACATTCTCTTAAATTTTAACAAAGATGTAAATTCTCCTGTCCACTATCAGTTGGAATGAAGGTTCATGCTGAGGTAGGAAGCAGGGAGTTAATTAATGCACAAGGCACTAATCTGGGGCTTTCATCACTTCTTTGTCCCCTATCAGCACAAAATACACTGCAGTTCTGATTGTAGTCACGGAACAATTCTGCAAATGAATAAACTTGTTCATACTGACCTGAATACATGTCCCAGTCCGTTCACTGCATAGGCTACAAGCCAGAGCCCATCTGCTAGCAGGAATGTGTGACACCTTCGTAATGGGTTCCATCTTCTCAGGGCAACCTATACTTACCTAAAAATATTGAAACACAGTAAATCTTAAGGCTTAGTCATTTAATTAAACAGACAATGTAATTTTGGGGAGTATTTATCCTCAAACGCCACCCATCCTTGACTTTCTTCCCATTTATACACCTTGGTCCTACCAGGCCAAACGTCCCTGCCACCATGAGGACAAACAGCAGAACTTTTTCAAGGCCTCTGCCTATGTCGCATTTGACTGGCCACTAAAATACTCTCGCCTGATTCATGGAGATACTGTAGCCTCAGCCCAATCGACAGCTAAATAGTCAGAATTGGGCTTTGAACCTGACTAGTCCCAGTCTGTGGTTCAATGCAATGGTGTTCCAATGCTGTACGTATATTTTATAAATTAATTTCTACCCTACTCCATTCCTCAACCAGAAGGGCGGCTGTCATCGGCTCTCAAGTATTGGGAATGTGACTCTTAAAATGGGCATTGGAAAGGTGCGGAGAGCGCCGTGAGTTCATTGGCCTCTGACAAAAGGGTGAAAAGGAGAGGGAATTAAAAAAGAAATCACGATCAGTCTTCTCTCCCAAAGCTAGCAACGTGCAAACAAAGAGCAGCACATTTAACAGACTGTGTGGTGTTTAAGAGACAAAATAAAGCAGATACTAGAAATTTGAAATTAAAACAGTAAAGCTGGAAACACAGAGGCAGGCTGATTATTTAGATTCTATTCAACTTGTTGCACATTTCCATCACATTCTGGATTTATTACTGTAAAATTTGATTTGTGTGGATTTAATAGACTTTCATTATATAGAACTGTGGCAACTAATTACTTTGTTGAAGCATACACTAATTTTGGTGGGAAAAACAGCACCCATCGAAGTGAGGCATTAACATCAGTGCTGTGAACTTGAATATTCTTCTACTAATGCCAGTTCTGAGCACTACTAGGTTGATCATAATACAGGTTAATATAGAGTAATATTTCCATATTTGCAGAGGAAGCAGTTCCAGAGCAGGTATCACACAGGTTAGATGCAGGGTATAGCTCCCTCTACTGCCCCAACTTTGTTCCTTAATTCCAGCCCCAAACTTGTGACACGATTATCCTTTTGATCATTTAAAACTTGCAGCTGAAGTGCTTTCAGGTGAAGCCAAACTGCTCTTAATGGCAACAGCTGTACGGTAACCAGGAAATGGCACGAGCTCACTTAGCTCATTTGTGTCACCTTTCTAGCCAATGTACACGAGCCAACTACCCTACTAATAGCAAAAGCAAAATACTGCGGATGCTGGAAATCTGAAATAATCTGAAAACAAAACACCAGTATCTTTCAGCAATTATTGTAATTAGAATCGGCGGAACTTAATTTCAACAGAAAGATTACGTTAATTTGGAGTAATGCCTTGTGCGATGCAGACACGTCTGCTTTATGTGTTACACATGATCGTCCTGACTCACAGTCTGAGAAACTGTGCAATGGCAAATATGTAGAAGTTAGGCCTCGTCCTTTGCCTATTCTAAGTAAAATGAGTAAGAGCCCCAAGCATTGATCAGATTCTGCTTTCACAGAATCGTAGAAAGATTACAGCACCAAAGGAGGCCATTCGGCCCTTCGAGTCTGCACCGGCTCCATGCAAGAGCAATCCAGCTAGTCCCACTCCTCCGCCCTATCCCCGTAGCCCTGCAAATTTTTTTCTTTCAAGTACTTATCTAGTTCCCTTTTGAAGGCCATGATTGAATCTGCCTCCACCACCCCCGCGGACAGTGCATTCCAGATCCTAACCACTCGCTGTGTCAAAAAGTTTTTCTTCATGTCACCTTTGATTCTTTTGCCTCTGGTTCTAAATCTATGTCCTCTGGTTCTTGATCCTTCCATCAATAGGAACAGTTTCTCTCTATCTACTCTATCTGGACCCTTCATGATTTTGAATACCTCTATCAAATCTCCTTGCAACCTTCTCTGTGCTAAGGAGAACAATCCCAGCTTCTCCAGTCTATCCACGTAACTAAAGTCCCTCATCCCTGGAATCATTCTAGTAAATCTCTTCTGCACCCTCTCTAAGACATTCACATCTTTCCTGAAATGCGGTGCCCAGAACTGGACACAATACTCTAATTGTGACCGAACCAGTGTTTTATAAAAGCTCAGCATGACTTCCATATTTTCGTACTCTATGCCTCTATTTATAAAGCCCAAGATCCCGTATGCTTTTTTAACCGCTTTCTCAACCTGCCCTGCCACCTTCAACGATTTGTGCATATATACACGCAGATCTCTTTGTTCCTGTACCCCTTTTAGAGTTGTGCCCTCTAGTTTATATTGCCTCTCCTTGTTCTTCTTACCGAAATGTATCACTTCGCCTTTTTCTGCGATAAATTTCATCTGCCACATGTCCGCCCATGCCACCAGCCTGTCTATATCCTCTTGAAGTCTATCACTATCCTCCTCACTGTTTATTACCCTTCTAAGTTTTGTGTCATCTGCAAATTTTGAAATTGTGCCCTGTACACCCAAGTCCAAATCATTAATATATATCAAGAAAAGCAGTGGTCCCAGCACTGACCCCTGGGGAACATCACTGTACACCTCCCTCCAGTCCGAAAAAAAACCGTTCACCGCTACACCCTGTTTTCTGTCACTTAGCCAATTCTGTATCCATGTTGCTACTGCCCACTTTATTCCATGGGCCGTCTTGATGATAAGCCTACCGTGCGGCACTTTATCAAACGCCTTTCGAAAGTCCATATACACCACATCAACTGCGTTGCCCTCATCTACCCTCTCTGTGATCACATCAAAAAACTCCACCAAATTAGTTAAACACGATTTGCCTTTAACATATCTGCGCTGGCTTTCCCTAATCAATCCACACTCGTCCAAGTGACTGTTAATTCTGTCCCAGATTATAGTTTCTAAAAGTTTCCCCACCACTGAGGTTAAACTGACTGGCCCATAGTTGCTGGGTTTATCCTTACACCCTTTTTTGAACAACCTATCCCAACCAGCGTCCCATCCTCTTTCTCCCTGAAATGAACAGGTTTGCCTATGTTTAGTTGTGTACAAGGCTAAATTATAGTAACTTTATTCTTTTCTTTTTTAGGTGATTTTTTGTGTTCACCAAGATAAGGGATGCTAGTGCTATGAAAAGGAATACTTACTAATTTCAGGGTGCCTAGTGTCAACACCAAGCACTCCAAAATAAGGTATTGCATAAGATAGATTCAGAATAAGGCTTCTTCTACTCTCCCCCAACAATGAGCCTTAACAGAGAACCTTAAGAGCATGCCATACTGCACCAATATGATGTTTACATTTCCTACCCTGGCCATTCTTATGGCCTCTGAGTAAGATTGCTAGTTCAGTACCAAATTAAGCACAGTTCTGTTGCATTGGCCCACTCATGAGAAAGGAGGGTTGAGACAGTCCCCATTCATTTCACATAGGACCCTTGCAACCAGCTGAGAGAAAAGACTTTCTTCTTATCATTTTCCGCTGCATTCAGATCCCAGAGGTGAGAGAGTTGTGTCTGACCCATTACAGCATCTAATTCTCATGTGTAATTGTTATCCAAGTAACCGGGCTGTTAAAAAAATGTCCGTAAGTTATCCAGAACAGTATCGTTGCAACATTAACCGTTCCTACGTTACAACAGTGACTACACGTCAAAAGTGCTTAATTGGCTGTAAAGCGCTTTGGGAAGTCCTGAGGTCGTGAAAGGCCCTAGATAAATGCAAGTCTTATTTATCTATATTGACTTGCGATCCTCTGAATATATGATTCTAGCCAACTGTAGCACGATCAAATCTTTAGCAACAAAGACAAACCACTCATCTAGTTTTCTACCAATCCATGAATTTATTCTGTTTGGTTAATTGGAAGAGCAGTTGACAGCCCCTTCTCTGAAAGTTTGATTATGATCATGTGTTCATTGAGACCCCTGTTGTTAATCTCCCCACAGATGGATGTCTTACTTCAGGTATCCATAAGGCACAGCTAACATGGACCCACTTCGTGCCACTGCGAGTTGGCTTCAAAGCTCCTCCTCTCTTGGGACACAGCAAACACTTTGGCTGAACGCCCAGGGCACACGTCCGACACAACCAGCTGCCAAGGGGCACCTTCAGGATTCCATAACAAGCCTGTCGTGATTTAAAAATAGCAAATGGTCAGATGTCTCCTGCAAGAACCCAAGCGAGTAAACTCTTTTGTGCAGACACCTGCGAGCCAAACTGTCAGCTGTTGCAATCCAGTCAGCATTGAGCTGAAATGCTTAAAAAAGTAACCGTCTTAACCAATGATGGAATCAATAAGCAAATGAGACATGTAAAACTAATTGGGATTTTATTCTCATACACCACGGACCTCATTTAAATGCTTCTCTCCTGGAAACACACAACAGTTACAGTTAAGATAACCAATTACTTATAATAACTAAATACTTGGGGGGGGGGGGGTAGAATTTCTGCTTCGTTCTCCTGATCTCCTGCAGTAACGTTGGAGGAAAATTGTCGGAAATAGCATAAACGGCTGCTTCCGCTGTCTCTCCGGAGTTTTTGCTGACATTCTGCTGAAGTTATGGCAGGAGATCTGAAAAACTCCCACCCTGGAAATTCAAGGATGGGTGCTGAGTCAGTGATATCACAAGAATCAGCACCATTACAGTCAGCTTCTTTATGAGAAATACCGACCTCAGGCCACAACGTCCTGGTTCCGATGGTTTACTTTCACACGCTCAAAGGTTTACCAAGCGGTGATCTCGATGTGTACTGGCTGATGTTGAAGCTGAACCATTTAGCAGTTGGTCATCCCAGTGGGATTTAAGGTAAAAGCATAAGCCTATACCCTGAATATACATGTTTGAAACCTGATAATTCCTGAGCTGCTAGGGCAAGGCAAATGTTCTTTTAAGTTTGACAAAAATGAAGCATTTTATCCATGTAGGATTATTTATTGAATTCTTGCTTGCCAGTCACAGCACATGCAGGGGCAAAATTGCTAATTATTAGCCATTTCTGCAAACAACAACAGTTTGCATTTATATGGCACCTTCAATGTGAAGCATCGTAAAATCATAAGGGAAACAGATGTCAAATTGGAAATGGAGAGATTAGGAGGGAGTGGCTAAATGCTTGGTCAAAGTGATGGGTCTTGAAGAGGTTTTTAAAAGGTGGAGAGAGAGAGTTTGAGGGGCAGAGAGGTTTAGGAAGGGAGTTCCAAAGAAGAGGATTGAGGCTGCTGAAAGCTGTAGAAAAGACACATCCTAAGACCAGGTGAATTACAAGAATCGATTGTTGCCACTTTCCTTGGTTGGGGATCTGTCTAACAGGTCATTCAAAGTGTTTGGAACTGATCAGTTAAGTCATTCCATTCAGTTACGAACATCTTGTGGAGCTGAGTACAGTACAGGTTTATTTGGCAGCTGTATTTGTTGGGCAAACTCCATTTAGAATCCTCTGAATGACTGATTAGTTAATGTAGTCTTAAAGTCCTTTTGTTCTGGCTTATCTTCAAATAAATCTAGAACTATATCTGGGCTTTATTGAAACCAGACAGCAGTCTGAAATCAGCAGAGAAAAGGGGCAGGTCTGTGACTCTGGTAATGTAGAACCAACCTAAGAAGTAAAAGGGACTGTGTCATAGGTTAGTTTTATGGTGAGAACTAGCATGGGGAAGTACCTGTTGTTTGGGAACTTTGAGGAGATTAGTGGTTTGTAATTACTGTAAATATACCTTTTGTACTGAGTACTGTTCAAGTACCTGTTTAATGCTCAGTAAGTTTGTCTAGTGGTTTATAGCCTGAGCCACACTCTGATAAAGTTCATATTCATCCACCCACCAAAGTCAAAGACCATGTAGTGGCACGTGATATATTCCAGTAAGTCCGAGTATAGTGACAAGGATTCTTTGTTTGACCCCTGGGTCTTGCTACATTTAACTAAATATTGACAAGTAAAGGCACACTCTGGTTCATAGATGACTTGAGGTTCACTTAACCAAGTGGCCAAAGTCTCTAAACTCAAGGAAATATTGAGCGTAAAAACCCCAAAACATAACAGCAAAGATGTACAATGCAGGATGCAAGGTCAGATAGATATTTGTTTGATGGTAGAAACTCTGTAGAACCTTTCCCTAGCAGTGTTTGACATGAGACTAAATGGGTATGGTGCAGTCCATGACACAGAGACAGAGACAGACACACACACACACAGACAGAGATGGAGACAGAGAGTGAAAAAGAGAGAGACACACATACACACAGACAGAGAGACACATAGACCGAGACACACATACAAAGACACAGAGAGAGACACACACACACAGACACTGAGAGAGAGACAGAGAGAGAAAGAGAGAGAGAGACACACACACAGGTAGAGACAGAGAGAGAGAGAGAGAAAAACACAGACACAGAGAGAGACACACAGACAGACAGACAGACACACACACACACGTAAAGACAGAGAGAGAGACAAAAAAACACAGACACAGAGAGAGACACACACAGACAGACAGAGGGACAGAGACACACAGACAGACAGAAAGAGACACACACACACAGACAGAGAGAGAGACACAGACAGAGAGACACAGAGAGAGAGACACACACGGACATCCATGGACACACAGAGACAGAGACACACGCACATACACACAGACAGAGAGACACACACACAGACACAGAGAGAGACAAACAAAGAGAGAGAGAGAGACACACACACACACATACACAGAGAGGTAGAGAGACACAGACACACACACACAGAGAGAGAGAGACAAACACACACAGACACAGAGACAGAGAGAGGAGTGAGAAAGACAGACAGAGAGGCAGAAAGACAGAGACAGCAAGAGAGAGACAGAGAGAGAGAGAAAGACAGAGACTGAGAGAGACAGAGACACACACACGCACAGACACATACACAGAGAGAGAGACACACACACAAACACACACACAGATAGAGAGACAGACACACACACACACACACACACACACACACAGAGACAGAGACACAGACAGGGAGAGACAGGCAGACAGAGAGAGACAGAGAGAGAGAAAGATAGATAGAGAGAAAAAGACAGAGAGAGATGGAGAGAGACACACATGGAGAGAGACAGACAGAGAGAGAGACAGAGAAAGAAAGACAGAGAGAGACAAATTAGAGAGAGACAGAGAGAAAGAGAGGGACAGAGATAGAGAGAGAGACAGCGATAGAAAGGCAGAGAGACAGAGAGAGAGAAAGAGAGAGACAGATAGACAGAGAGAGACAGTCACGCAGAGAGAGAGACACACAGATACAGAGAGAGAGACAGACAGACACGCACAGAGAGAAAGAGAGAGAGACAGGCAGAGAGAGAGAGATAGACAGACACTCACGAAGAGAGAGAGTGACAAGACACGCAGAAACAGTGAGACACAGACATGGAGAGACAGATAGGCATGCAGAGTGAGACAGACAAACAGACAGACACGCAGAGAGAGAGACACACACAGACACATGCAGAGAGAGAGAGAGACAGATAGACAGGCAGTGAGTGAGAGAGGGATAGACAAATGCAGAGAGACAGACAGACATGCAGGGAGAGGGAGAGACAGACACGCAGAGAGAGACAGACAGACACACAGAGAGAGACAGACAGACATGCAGAAAGACAAACACACAGAAAGAGATAGACAGACATACATGCAGAGAGAGACAAACAGATATGCAGAATGAGACAGACACGCAAAGACAGAAAGAGACAGACAGACACACAGAGACAGACAGAAACACAGACATGCAGAGAGAGACATGCAGACAGACAGAGACACAGACAGACAGATATGCAGAGAGAGAGAAAGACAGGCAGAAAGAGGGGAGAGACAGACACGCAGAAAGAGAGGGTGAGTGGTAGAGACAGACAGATAGACCCAGAGAGAGAGACAGACAGACACGGAGGGCGAGAGAGAGACAGACACAGAGAGAGAGAGAGAGACAGACAGACAGATGGACAGACAGACAGGGAGAGAGAGACAGACAGACACATGCAAAGAGAGAGACAGACAGACAGACACGCAGAGAGAGCGAGACAGACATGCAGAGAGAGAGAGACAGACAAACGCAGAGAGAGACAGACAGACAGGCAGTGAGAGAGAGAGAGACAGACACATGCAGAGAGAGAGAGAGAGACACAGACAGACATGTAGAGAGCGAGACAGGCACACAGAGCGAGGGAGAGACAGACAGACAGGCAGTGAGAGAGAGAGACAGTCACACACACAGAGAAAGAGACAGACAGACAGAGAAAGAGAGACAGACACGCAGAGAGAGAGAGAGAAAGAGACAGATAGACACGCAGAGAGAAAAAGAGACAGACACGCAGAAAAAGAGAGACAGAAAGACAGACACGCAGAGGGAGACACAGACAGACACGCAGAGAGAGACAGACAGACAGACAGTCAGGCAGTGAAAGAGAGAGAAACAGACAAGCAGAGAGAGAGACGGACAGAAAAGCAGAGAAAGAGAAAAAGAGAGAGAGAGACAGGCACGCAGAAAGAGAGAGAGCGACAGACTCAAGAAAGAGAGAGAGACATAGACAGTGGGCCCGATATTAGGGGGGAGGCGGGTTGCCAGCGGGGGGTTGACTGGGCGAGTGGGTAACCCGCCCAGTAAAAGCGATTGTAAATAAAATTAAGCCATTTACCTTGGCTTCTGGGTTTCGCGCTGGAAAGCTGCGCAGCGGGCGGACTGCGCACCCGCATCATAGGCTGTCAGCTGGAGGAACCCTATTTAAAGGGGCAGTCCTCCACTGACTGATGCTGCAGAAAGGAGCCAAAATTACAACATGGAGCAGCCCAGGGGGAAGGCTGCTCCCAGATTTAATGATGCCTCACTCCAGGTCCTACTGGATGGGGTGAGGAGGAGGGGGAGGACAGAGATCTTCTCCCCGGCGGACGGGAGGAAGTGGCCTGCCTCTGCCACCAAGAAGGCCTGGCTCGAGGTGGCAGAGGTGGTCACCAGCACCACCAACATATCACGCACCTGCATACAGTGCAGGAGGCACTGCAATGACCTAACTAGGTCAGCCGAAGTGAGTACACTTACTCATTCCCCTACACTCTGTCTGCCACATCACCGCCCCCACTCCACATCTCCTCTGCACTGCCAACACTACTCTATCACATCACTCCTCACACCCACTCAAAGCTCATCCTCATCTTCCCTGCACTTACTCACCTCACCAGTACTCATCCCACCACTACCACTCAACCCAATCCTCAATCTCTTGGCTCCATCTCATACTCACCCTCTGATGCATCTCTTTCACACTCAGCCTCACCCCACCTGCCACTATCTGTGCTGCAGCCACAGGGCATGCAACACGTATGTGTAGTACGAAGCGTAAGGCAAACGTGTCGTGAGCATGAAGGGGATGCTCAAGGGTGTTTGAGGGTTTGTCATGGTTTTTACTTATATTTGATTTCTGATCAACTCACATTACATATTATATTGTCACCACTACTGCCACATCTTGGCCATTCTTGACTGGCTTGTGCAGTAATGCCCTGTCTTGAGGTTCTCCATGAACACCCCTGATGCCACCCATTGGGTCACCCTATAGTGGGTGTATGTGTAGTTACACGACTACTTTGTGCAGGTGCCTGTTGCGCAGCACTGTGTTGTGTAGCTCCACGTGGCGGAGGTGGACGGCGTGCCTGGCGAGGCTGGTGATGTTGCTCGTCCTCCAATGGAGTGATGAATGCAGCAATGGAACCCCCCCTCCAGCTCATCCTGACGGTGTGAGTATGAGGGGGTCCACAAAGTAGGTAAATGTGCTTGGGCAGCAGAGTTTAGGGTATGATTTAATAATTTGGAGTGTGGAGACAATGGTGTGGCAGGCAAAACTTTGTCTGAGGTGACAAGAGTGCCCTACTGCAATGAATGAGGGTTTACCCCGCACCTGTTAAATGGACCTTTGCAGCTGCCACTGGCACATCTGTTTGAAAAGGGAGTGTTTCCCCCAGCATGGGAAACACGCTCTGGGTAGTCTGAAATCCAAATCCTCCTAAAATCTCCAACTAATGAGGTCTGTAAACGACCTCAAGTACCCAGATAATGATCTTAAGTGGGATCCCGCCGGCTTTGATTGCCGGTGGGAGTCCCGCATGCGGGGGCTGCGCACGCACCGATTCGCGTCAACTGGGAACCTGGAAGTCGGCGGGTTGGAGCCGGGCTCCGGACCCGCTCCAGAAATCCCCAATTTTAGGAGCCACGAACGCAACCGCTCGGCCATCCAAAAATTGACCCCAGTATGTTGAAATGATGGGCTTGACGGGCTAAATGGCTTTCCGTGCTTTCTATCATTCTGCCAATGCATCATCATCATCAAGCATTCTCATGTCAGGTGCAGCATGAGTTGGATGCAGAGTAAAGATCCATTTACTCGGCCCCAATAATTTTATTTAACCCCAATCTCAGAACAGCATTCTCTGTTCCCACATCAGCTATCCTTATGTGTTATGCAGCCAAGTCTTTTTATTCCCTGTGTATTCTTTCCCCTGTTAGTTAAACATAGAGAAGACCGAAGCTATCTTATTTGGCCCCTGCCGCAATCTTTGCATCCAGACTGTTCACAACCTCAGCGTCCTATTCAACCCTGGACTGAGCTTCTGACTCCGTCAAAAAGGCCACCTCCATAACCGCTCGCCTCCGTCTCCATGCCTAATTCAGCCCATCTGCTGCTAAAATGCTCGCCTATGCATTGGTCACCTCTAAATGTGACTATTCCAATGTTCCGCTCGCCGGCCTCCATCCTCCACCCTCCGTAAAAATCAGCTCATCTAAAACTCTTATCCCGCAGCAAGCCTCACTCACCTATGTCCTTGCTGACGTACTTTGGATCCTGGGCCAGCAACACCTCCAATTTAAAATTCTCATCCTCGTGTTTAAATCCATTCATGGTCTCGCCGCCTCCCTATAACCTCCTCCAGCACTAAAATTCCCCACCTTGAACTCTGCATTGCTCCAATCCTGGCCTCTTGTCCCTTCCTTCGCTGTACCATTGGCGACTGTGCCTTCAGCCATCTAGGCCCTATGGTCAGGAATTTCCTCCCTAAACCTCTCTGTCTCTCCACCTCCCTCTCTTCCTTTAAGACCTTCTTTAAATCCCACCTCATTGACCAAGCTTTTGGTCACCACACCTAATATCGCCTTCTTCGGCTCAGCATCCATTTTTGTTTGGTTATGCTTCTGTGAAATGTCTTGCAATGTTTTTCTACATTAAAGGCACTACATGAACGCAGTTGTTGTTACTGGTGTTCCTTCTTAAAATCGTTGCTGCTGCCTCCTGCTGAGGATTACAACCACATCCAAAGTGGCTCTTACTCCCTCAATCAGATTGGCAACAAGCAGACATTTCTACAAACCAGTGACAGGTCTAAATTCTCTGCTCGCAGCCACCTTCCCAAGATAATATTATTCATATTCATCGTTTAAACATTTTTTTAAAAATCAACAGAAAAACAGAATATAAAGAATGTTAACCACAATTATTTGCAAGTGTTTTCTAAGGGGGATATGTTATCCTTAACTTTATATTAGGTGCACCTGGGGCATCAACCACAACACAAGTTTCATATATAAACATCTATGGAATACCAGGACATGAACAAACTGTGGCTATTTACCTGGTGAACGCAGATGTTGCATTTGTCACAGAAAACCATCTCATTACCATCCTCCCCTTCCGGGGAGCGGCACACATCACACACCACATCCTCATCGTATTCAATCCCGAGTCCCTCTTCCGTCTCAATTGCCAGGTTCATGTTCTCCTGGCACTGATTTTCCAGCTCCTCAACGATCCTTTCCATCATCAGCTCATCAACTTCAAGCATTCCTGGGAAAAAACAACACAATTTCAGCCTCTTTAAAACGATGTGGACTTTAGCAAATATCTTTTTTTTATAAAATCTATTTTAATAAAATCAGAAAAAGGCCATTTAGTCCATCAAGCATAGCCCATCGATTAAGTGTATTTCTGGCACCAGAGCAAACCATTTTAAATCACTAAGTTATATTAATAGTACTTAATACAGGGTTCATAATTCTATCGCTGCTACAATTGTTTGGAGTGAGTTTCAAATGGTGTCTGAGGAGACACGTAATTGAATTGGGTGTCCTGCCTTCCTGTCACTAGCATCAACACATTAATATATCTCTCCCTGAGGAGTTTACAGTGTGGTTTAATCACAGAAAGCTGTTAAGTATTAAATCAAAAAATATGTCTGCAGAAAATTAAAACATCTACATTTTAGAATATTCAAATCCTAACACTGATGGTGCAGTCTTATTCTTCTATTACACGCCCTTGATTAGAATTTTCTTTCAATTCCACCTCCTGACACCAAGGTGTAGATTTTCCACCTTTCCTCTACTGATTTTTCAGCAGAACGGGAGTGGGTGGGAGCGAGAGATGGATTAGGGGCCCATTCAGATCACCTCCCATTTTTACAGATGTCCAAATTCCCACTGGAAATGACAGGCGACATACAATACATCTATCCCTATACGGTTGGGTATGCTGCAATGGTATGCAAATAACAGAAATACATCATCGAATATCATTTCTGTCATTTCATCATAGCAACACTGGGCTCCAGGAATGCCTGTGGTTAGATTTTAATAAGGCTAAAATGGCCATGCAATCGATTGCATGGTATATATTTTTTTGAAAATGTTCATTTTTTGAAAAAAACTTTTAAAAGGCCGTAGAGACACCCCTGGCCACACCATGCTGCAGCAAGTCTGAGGCTTTCAACAGCTATTCCTTGCATCACCTCAGGTTCATTCCCTAGTTAAGACCAGGGTGCCCCAACATCGTCTAAATGACCTGACCTCAGAAATTCAACCAAGGTCAGTTTTTTTTTTATTCGTTCACGGGATGTGGGCGTCGCTGGCAAGGCCGGCATTTATTGCCCATCCCTAATTGCCCTCGAGAAGGTGGTGGTGAGCCGCCTTCTTGAACCGCTGCAGTCCGTGTGGTGACGGTTCTCCCACTGTGCTGTTAGGAAGGGAGTTCCAGGATTTTGACCCAGCGACAATGAAGGAACGGCGATATATTTCCAAGTCGGGATGGTGTGTGACTTGGAGGGGAACGTGCAGGTGGTGTTGTTCCCATGCGCCTGCTGCCCTTGTCCTTCTAGGTGGTAGAGGTCATGGGTTTGGGAGGTGCTGTCGAAGAAGCCTTGGCGAGTTGCTGCAGTGCATCCTGTGGATGGTGCACACTGCAGCCACAGTGCACCGGTGGTGAAGGGAGTGAATGTTTAGGGTGGTGGATGGGGTGCCAATCAAGCGGGCTGCTTTATCTTGGATGGTGTCGAGCTTCTTGAGTGTTGTTGGAGCTGCGCTCATCCAGGCAAGTGGAGAGTATTCCATCACACTCCTGACTTGTGCCTTGTAGATGGTGGAAAGGCTTTGGGGAGTCAGGAGGTGAGTCACTCACCGCAGAATACCCAGCCTCTGACCTGCTCTCGTAGCCACAGTATTTATATGGCTGGTCCAGTTAAGTTTCTGGTCAATGGTGACCCCCAGGATGTTGATGGTGGGGGATTCGGCGATGGTAATGCCGTTGAATGTCAAGGGGAGGTGGTTAGACTCTCTCTTGTTGGAGATGGTCATTGCCTGGCACTTATCTGGCGCGAATGTTACTTGCCACTTATCAGCCCAAGCCTGGATGTTGTCCAGGTCTTGCTGCATGCGGGCTCGGACTGCTTCATTATCTGAGGGGTTGCGAATGGAACTGAACACTGTGCAGTCATCAGCGAACATCCCCATTTCTGACCTTATGATGGAGGGAAGGTCATTGATGAAGCAGCTGAAGATGGTTGGGCCTAGGACACTGCCCTGAGGAACTCCTGCAGCAATGCCCTGGGGCTGAGATGCTTGGCCTCCAACAACCACTACCATCTTCCTTCCAGCAGCAGAAGCTCTGCCCTGCCCCACTTCCACCTGCTTTACAGCCGAGCAGAAATCAAGTGCAAAATACCTGCATACAATTTATTTTAAAAATAATAATGATTGCATTGAAGTACTACATACAAGAATTTAATGCAAATGATTAACAAGTGCACTAATAACACACAGAGGGGACACAGCACACTTACTGTTACTCGATGGCTCTAGTGGATTTTAGGGGCAACCAGTGTCCAAAGGGAAAGAAGTTAAATTCTCATTCCTATACATAACCAGCATCCTCTGCAGCATTCAATATTATTGCAGTTTCCAATGGAAACTTTAGTCTTTCTGATAAGTAGAACATTGCACAACTGGAAGCGATTAGAAGGCAGTAACTTTTTTTTATATTCATTCACGGGAAGTAGGCGTCGCTGGCAAGGCCAGCATTTATTGCCCATCCCTAATTACCCTTGAGAAGGTGGTAGTGAGCTGCCTTCTTGAACCGCTGCAGTCCGTGTGGGGAAGGCTCTCCCATCGTGCTTTTAGGTAGGGTTCCAGGATTTTGACCCAGTGACGATGAAGGAACGGCAATATATTTCCAAGTCAGGATGGTGTATGACTTGGAGGGGAACGTGCAGGTGGTGTTGTTCCCATGAGCCTGCTGCCTTTGTCCATCTAGGTGGTAGAGGTCGCGGGTTTGGGAGGTGCTGTCTAAGAAGCCTTGGCGAGTTGCTGCAGTGCATTTTGTAGATGGTACACACTGCAGCCATGGTGCACCGGTGGTGAAGGGAGTGAATGTTTAAGGTGGTGGATCAGTGGAATTTTCTGAACTTATCTTCTATGATCTCTAACCAAGAAATAGCCTATATTTATAACAGCAGGATAATATAAGCAGGAAAGTTCTAACAAGGCAAAGCACCCTCACCCAATCACATGAATGATTTTCCTGTGATACACTTGGGACTAACTTTATAATCTTGTGGTTTTGATGAAAGGTCTTCGACCTGAAACATTAACTCTGTTCCTTTCTCCACAGATGCTGCCTCACTTGCTGAGCTTCTCCAGCGTTTTTATTTCAGATTTTCAGCATCGGCAGTATTTTGCTTTTGTGATAATCTTGCAATCCCTCCCCCTTCTATGCGATGCAAACCTCAGTCAGAAACACAGAGTATGAGTATTTAGTGGGGCGCTCTGCAGCATAAATGCAGACAGCTCCAATATATACTCCCACACACATCTGAACTCCGAGAAAGTACAGAGCTCACTGTGCTTTCAGCTCATTGGGTCGTCTCCTCTTCCTCAACAATAGAGAAAAGCTACGCAACAGAAACCCACACCCGTGTCGATCTGTATCCAGCACTCCCACGGTAACAAATCAAACAGTGAAAGAAAGGGATCACTCTATGAAATCCCCCCTTGCAAAGGGTATTTGTGCAGAGGGGCAATTACTTAATTGGAACTGTAACAGCTGAGAAACATCATTCTTTAACTGTTACCAATTAACTAATTGTGCCTCACTATCACTGTTTTCTGCTACAGTAGTTCCACAGAATAATATGTAATTAACACAACGAAGTGCAAACTGGTCAATTACCTTACAGTTACTCATTAGAAGGATGTGGCCATCAACAATCTAGTTAATGGTTAGATAGGTGTCTGGTGGGCTTTCTCTTTTAGTTTAAATATATCATATAAAAGCAGTATTTTGTAAGTCAATTCAAATGAAGCACAATGGCAGAGGTGTGAAATTTTTGTACATTGTCACTTGAACTGTGAAAAGCACTGAGCTTTAAAACTTGTGTCAGGAGAGCATTTTGAATTATACATCAGGTGACGTCCTTGTAGTTACAGATCAGTCACTGTGGCAGTGAAGAGACCTAATTGAAGTGAGGAGTAACATAGGGTGTTTTGGGACTACATTAAACATACTGACTTAAGTGCAATTTTTTTCCTATAGCACATTAATACTAATGCAATAAATATGCCCAATGAAAAAAATATTCCAGCTAAAAAGTTTTGGTGATTTTTTTGGTCAATGTAGGTGATGAATTTTAGTGCTAGGGAATGGACATTTTCCACTACTTGCACCCATTATCAGCATTAAGCACTCTCAGGTTGTGTATAGGACAAGGTAGTTGCAGAGAAAGTCCTCTGCTTTGCCCCCATAATGCTCCTTTACAATCTTGAAAGAGCATATCCGTATTGCATCATTGTGATCCATCTATTTCCCCACCAGCCAACCATTGTGGCTTCTTTGAATGGGAATAACAAGTTAATGCCAATTAATACTGAACTGTGGGTAGTTTGCACCTGGGCATTTACACCCACTAGGAAAACTGCCCAACTTAATTTTACCCAGAACCATTACACTTGGCAGAGAGACTTTCATGATCAACAGTTTGGTCTGCAATGGAGCCCAGGTCCCAAAGATAAAACGACAGTGTGAAAATACACCATCCTAGATTTTCTGAACAGCCTTATTTTAACACCAATGTTACTCTATCCATTTTAAGTGGGTTACTGCAGTAGTTAAAATATTGCTGATTAGAAAATCCACAGTGCTAGGCCATCTCCACCTCCCCCACAGAGTTGGACACTGTAATCATGTAAACATTCCCAAGTACATGGACACATCCTGTACGCAGCTGACACTTCAGGTTTTGTTCTAAAGGCATTGTATAGTATTTATAGAGCAGGAAAAATATTGTGTTGCTCTCATTCATAATGTACATTTTCAGGAGCCTTGAAATCTACACTGACAAGTTTAGACTAAGATGTTTTTATTTAAAGGGGCTGTACCATCATTGTGCAAAAGAAGGACTTCCCAGGAGCTAATCAAGTATGCCTTTTCTTCAAATGGCCTTTCCTAATTTCAATATGACAGTGTGTTGGATGGAGGTAGAAGGTCTCACGAGTCATAGACCCAGTTAGTGCCACCAATAGCAGCACTTCTGCTTATCACTAACAAAGAAACCACACTCTTTGCCATTCCCACCAACAGTACAGATTACAAAACAAGCAAGCACCAAAACTCAAAGATTTTGGGCTCTATTTTCGCACCCGCGATCGGGTGCGTTCGTGGCGGGGGGGTTGCAAAAATGCAGGATTCCCGGGGCGGGTCAGGAGCCCGGCTCCAACCTGCCCCATTTCCGGGTTCCCCAGTGACGCGCTCACATGCGCCCGCATGTGGGACTCCCGCCAGCAGTTAAAGCCAGCGGAGTGCCACTTAAAGTACTTGAACAGGTATTTCAGGTTGTTTACAGACCTGATTGACCTGATATTTTAGGAGGGATCGGATTTTGCAATTAACTGAGACTGTTTCCCGTACTGGGGAAAACACTCGCAGTTGAAATGGACGTGTTGCAGCCACCAGCCTGTGGGAGCTGCAAAGGTCCATTTGACAGGTGGGGGGGCGAGACCCTCACTCATTGCAGGAGGCCACCCTGTCACTTTAGACAAAATTTGGCCTCCACCACCCTCCTCCTAACAATCAAATGCATAAACTTGCACACTTACCCCAGTGTCCAAACACATTTATCGACCTTGCGGATCCCCTCAAATGCACATCTTCCGGATGGGGGCTGCCATAGCTGCAGTCATGACCTCCTCGGAGGGCGAACAGCATCACCAGCCTCGCCGGCCACCTCTGACACGTGGAGCTCCACAACACAGTGCTGTGACACATCTACCTGCACAGCAGGAGGGAGGGTATACCGCAGAGAAAGATGCTTCGCAGAGGGCACTACCCTCGCCACAGGGTCTACAGACCGAGGCTCAGCTTCCGTGGACATGTAGTCGTGGACATCTGCAGCCTCCTTCATGCTGAGCTGCTCCCGGCTGGCCCAAGCACTATCTTCTTACCTGTCGCTGTCAAAGTCACCACTGCCCTCAACAACTTCTCCTCCGCATCCTTCCAGGGTGCCACCGGGGACATTGCCGACGTCTCTCAGTCGTCTGTACAAAAGAGCCCTGCAAATAAACCTACACCCACTCTGCAGTGACACAATGGGTGGCATGAGTTGTGGGTCTTCATAGTGATCCTCAGGAAAGGGCATTATTGCACAAACCAGACAAGATTCACAAAGAAGTGGCAGTAGTGGTGACAATATAATATGTTATGTGAGTTGATCAGAAATTAAGTATAGGTAAACAGCATGACAAACCCTCAAACACACCTTCATGCTCACGACACGTTTACCTTACGCTTCCTACTGCACATATGTGATGCATGCCCTGTAGCTGCAACACAGGTAGTGGCAGGTTGAGTGAGGCCGACCGTGAAAGAGATGTATGAGAGGGTGAGAATGAAATAGAGCCATAAGATTGCATGAGGATTGGATTGAGTGGTAGTGGTGGGATGAGTACTGGCAAGGTGAGTAAGTGCAGGTAAGATGAGGATGAGCTTTGAGTGGGTGTGAGGAGAGACGTGATAGAGTAGTGCTGGCAGTGCAGAAGGAGATGTTTGGTGGGGGCGGTGATGTGGCAGACAGAATGTAGGGGAATGAGTAAGTGTACTCACTTCGGCTGACCTACTTAGGTGATTGAAGCGCCTCCTGCACTGTATGCAGGTGCGCGATATGTTGGTGGTGCTGGTGACCTCCTCTACCACCTCGAGCCAGGCTTTCTTGGTTGCAGAGGCAGGCCGCTTCCTCCCGCCCGCCTGGGGGAAGATCTCTGTCCTCCCCCTCCTCCTCACCCCATCCAATGATACCTGGAGTGAGGCATCATTTAACCTGGGAGCAGCCTTCCCCCTGGGCTGCTCCATGCTGTAATTATTCCTATTTTCTGCAGCATCAGTCAGTGGAGGACTGCCCCTTTAAATAGGGCTCCTCCAGCTGACAGACCTTGCTGCGCGAGCACAGTCCACCCGCCGTGCAGCTTTCCAGCGGGAAACCCGGAAGCACAGGTAAGTGGCTCCAATTATCCTGTAATTGCGTGCGGAGCACCCCGATTTCACCGGGCGCGTTACCCACGCGCCCAGTCGACCCCCCGCTGAGAACTTGCCGCCCTGCTAATATCGAGCCCTTTGTATCAGAATAACCTGTATACATTGGACCTCTTTAAAAGCTGACAAGCACTTAAGTCATGATAAGTATGCGAGGTTCAGACTGTGCTCCAGTGCAGTGAAGAGAATCCAAATTCTACAACATACCAGATTTTATCAATGAGTTCCACTCCCCAAAGCAGAATTTCAGATTATCAGAAACTCAAAGATTTTTTTTTCACCATCCAATCCTTAAATGCTGGGGATTGCATCATAAGTACAGTAACAGTTCAATGGTCTCTTGAAAGTCCATGTTACGTCTCTATATAAAACTGTACTGTGCATACCCCTGTAGAAAGATAAGATATTATAGTTGAGCAAGAAAAGTACATACTGTACTGACTCTTTTGAGTGTTCTGTGTGTATCAGTGTTAGTATTAGTGTGTGCGTGAGCTTGGGGAAGGGAATCTCAGCTCCCTTGGGACTTTATGTGTGTGTAATTTCTTTTATTCATTCATGGGGTGTGGGCATCGTTGGCAAGGCCAGCATTTATTGCCCATCCCTAACTGCCCTTGAGAAGGTGGTGGTGAGCCACCTTCTTGACAACTGAGTGGCTTGCTAGGCCATTTCAGAGGGCAGTTAAGAATCAACCACATTGCTGTGGGTCTGGAGTCACTTGTAGGTCAGGCTGGGAAAGAATGGCAGGTTTCCTTCCCTAAAGGACATTAGTGAAGCAGATGGGTTTTTACGACAATCCGGTAGTTTCATGGTCACCATTACTGATACTAGCTCTTTATTCCAGATTTTATTTTAATTAACTGAATTTAAATTCCCCAGCTGCTGTGATTTGAACTCATGTCTCCGGATTATTAGTCCAGACCTCTGGATTATTAGTCCAGTAACTTAACCACTATGCTACTGTACCCTGTAATTTAAACTTCAAGAATAAAAAGTCCCAGGCATGGTTGGTAAAGCAATAATGCTGTTTTGTTTCCAATTATGGCACTACTTCACCCTTAAGCAGCAATTCCTTTTTAAAGAATATCCAACTTGCTTACTTTTAGCACAGGCAGGGATGGTTTTCCTGCGCCTATAAACGATTTGTATTCACAATGTACTTGAGAGATCTATAGTTGATTCCTCTCAAGAGCGAGGTTGAGTTTTTCAGCCCATTCAACCACAGAGCTGCATGCAGAAAGAGTAAATCCCAGAATGCTGAGCCATGGCAGTTTGTGAACCTTATCAACAAATTGATGGCTGAAAAAGCAACAAGAAACTGAAGGAAATCTACTAACAGAGTGCCAATCTGTTAGTGTTACATTTGAATATCATTTGGCACCGATGGATGAACACTACTTCTGAGCTACCACCTTCGCTGGTACGAAAAGGCAAAAACAATACCTGCTTCTCGAAATTCCGCATTCACCAGTTCCAACCAGTAGACATCAACCTCGTCAAGGTCATAGCGACATGTGCTCCTTGGAGGCAACTTCATGTCCACATAGCCAGACTCGGAGGACTCGCAGCCAGTTAGAGTTTCCAACATGTGTTCTGTTGGAGCCAAAAGTGTTTTCTCAGATTCTGGTAAAACCCTATAGAAGAAGCAAATGAGGTCAAAAATTAAATGGCATTCTATAAACGGCATTCTATCACAAACAATCTCATCAGGCCACAATTCCAATCTTGTCTTTCCTTGATGCTTATATGTGGAAAAAGTCCAACATGAACCTTGCTAATTTAGAACGGTCTATTGCGATTGACATACATGTGATTTGGGACCAGTTTGTTGATGTTCAATCTGGCATTGAAAGGAACCACAGCACTGCACCACACTGGGACTGCTTCAGCCAGGCCAGTATCACCCCTAGAAGGCATACCCCTGTGCCAGTAATAATACTGGAATCCATCAACACCCAGTTCACTGGCTTGCTGCAACACTCAAGTTATTTGCTCCTGCAAGATGATGCGCTTCCTTCCTCTGTTCATTCTTGTAACTGGACAGATCAGGATTCTTTCAAGAGAACTTGTTTACCCAATCATATTCTATATTGGCAGTCTGAATGCAGCACTGGTCCCAGTGTATTTTGGCGCACTTGCACACACTGCACTCAAATACTCAGCAACACACTGCGTGATCTCCCTGCCGGTACGACAAAGTAATGCCACCGCAAGTTATAGCCAGAGATTAGCCAGCAATGGCTTTTTCTCAGTCCCCTGCACTGTCACCTCCAGAGTATCCCAGGTTTCCATCCTTGTCTATATGTTGCCCCTCCGTAACATTATCCAATGACATGATGTCAGCTTCCACATGTATACTGACAACATCTAGCTCTACCTAACTGCCACCAACCTCAACTCCACAATCACCACTGTACTAACAGACTGCTTGTCTTACATCAAGTCATGGATCAGTCAGAATTTTCTCCCACTTCACACTTGCAAAATTGAGGCTTTCCTATTTGACTCCCACTAAAAATTCCATCCCCTTGTCCCTGAAGTTCGCTCAGACTGAACCCAATGGTATGCAACCTTGGTGTCCTGTTTGACCCTGAGCTAAGCTTCAAACTCCATTTGCGTTACATCACCAATGTTGCTTATTTCCATTTCTACATCACCTGTCTCAGCCTTTAACTCACCCTCACCAATACTGAAACTCTGATCCACGCTTTTGTGATTTCCAGGCTTGACTTCTCCAATACGCTCCTCACTAGCCTCCCAAGTTCTACTCTACATTAACTCCAATTTGTCTAAAGTTCCATTGCCTGCAACCTGTCCAACATCCCTGTTCTCACCGACCTCCAATGGCTCCCTGTCCCCCAACATAGTAAATTCAAAATTTTCATCGACAAATCCCCAGCCTATCTCTGCAACTTTCTTTAGGCTCTGACCTCCTGTCTTTTGACACTGGTCTCCTGTGCATCCACTTCCTTCCCCCCCACATTAATGGTAGAGTTCTTCAGCCACCTATTACCTGGAACTCTCCCTAAACTCTCCGTCTTGCTACCTCTCCTCCTTCAAAAATCACGCCATCAATCATCTGTCCTAACTCTCCTATCTGCTCAGTGTCCATTTCTTCACTGTGAAGCACCTTGGAACACTTGCTGCATTAAAGGTGCTGTGAGAATGCAAGTTGTTGTTGGTTATGCCAATCAGTCGCAGTAAGAGTTCATAACTGCTATCCATCCTGGTTTCAAAGAGTCAATGTTCAAGAAGGGAACTGGCTAAGCCCATCAATAAGAGCGTGAACTTTGTAATATTTTCCAAGCTGGCATCTGATATTCAACTTCTGTGATTGATGTTACTGGTGATGGAGGTATGGTCAGCAGAAGTTTATCCTCAACAGTGATAAGATAATATAATAAGATAATCCTTGGGCAGCTAGAGTAAGAATTGTGGCCTGGAGGCTAGTCCTCAATAGGAGAGCTACAGAGTCAAATGTTTGGGATATCTTAAAGACAAATACCCTCCTTCAGAAAACAAAATGAGCACTTAAAATATGGAAGCCAATCAAAATGTCTTCTATATGACAGAGAACCCTGTTCCTCCCAGTCACGTTGAGAAGTTTAGTTTAGATTCTGGCGTTTAAAATTTTTAATAGAGACTAAAATTATAAAGAATGATATTACTTGCAATAAATTAGAACAAGGGCATCTTAACCTGTAAACACATCACATCCTATTCATCTGCACAGCTGGAACCCTGGATTCACAGCAGTGCTGTAGAAGTTGCAGTGGAGAGGGTGCAATCTTGCATATCTTTTGGGTGTGACCAAAAATCCAGTCCTACCTATATAAGGTACTTCATGACATCAAAAAGATCACTAGCTGAGCCACAGCCAGCTCACTGCCTCCACAATCTCTTTCTGAGAAAATCATGTGTTTCCTAAGGCTGAACCAGAAGAAATTTTCCAATGTGTGGACCCTGTTCCTGGTAAGCAACATTCACCGTGTAACTTTGGCACCACCCAGAAACACACGGCTCACACCACCCAAATGTGTCATAAAGTTATGATGGTACAACCAAAAAAGCCATTGGATGACAGCTCAGTTGGTAAGCAGTACATCATAACACAGCAACAGCTCCCCAAAATCAGTTGCCAGGGTCATCCACTAGCCAAGGCACACTGTGATGTTTACTTATTGCCACCCTGCACCATATAAACTGGATTTTGTATATTGTATACTAGGGATGTCTAAACTGTAGCCCATGGGCGACATGTAGACCCTGAGCCCTGACAATCTGGCCCTCAAGTCCAAAGAAGTTCAGTCCTATTTACAATTATTTCTTAGTCGCTGTTTTGTCCTGTTTGAAATTTGTAGGGATGATGTTTGGAGAAGGGCTGTTCATAGCGCTGATCCCTCATTGATGGATAAATCCGAAAACAGAGGACCTGTATCTGTTAGTATCAGCAACTTAAGATATGTGCAACTTAATGGGAACTTTATATGTAGGCGCAAGACTCCATAATATGCATCCATGTTGTCCACAAAGACAAAATGTTTGCACGCTCCCACTATATACTATAAGAACATAAGAAATAGGAGCAGGAGTAGGCCAATCGGCCCCTCGAGCCTGCTCCGCCATTCAATAAGATCATGGCTGATCTGATCCTAACCTCAAATCTAAATTCATGTCCAATTTCCTGCCCGCTCCCCGTAACCCATAATTCCCTTTACTTCCAGGAAACTGTCTATTTCTGTTTTAAATGTATTTAATGATGTAGCTTCCACAGCTTCCTGGGGCAGCAAATTCCACAGACCTACTACCCTCTGAGTGAAGAAGTTTCTCCTCATCTCAGTTTTGAAAGAGCAGCCCCTCATTCTAAGATTATGCCCCCTAGTTCTAGTTTCACCCATCCTTGGGAACATCCTTACCGCATCCACCCGATCAAGCCCCTTCACAATCTTATATGTTTCAATAAGATCGCCTCTCATTCTTCTGAACTCCAATGAGTAGAGTCCCAATCTACTCAACCTCTCCTCATATGTCCGCCCCCTCATCCCCGGGATTAACCGAGTGAACCTTCTTTGTACTGCCTCGAGAGCAAGTATGTCTTTTCTTAAGTATGGACACCAAAACTGTATGCAGTATTCCAGGTGCGGTCTCACCAATACCTTATATAACTGCAGCAATACCTCCCTGTTTTTATATTCTATCCCCCTAGCAATAAAAGCCAACATTCCGTTGGCCTTCTTGATCACCTGCTGCACCTGCATACTAACTTTTTGATTTTCTTGCACTAGGACTCCCAGATCCCTTTGTACTGCAGTACTTTCCAGTTTCTCGCCATTAAGATAATAACTTGCTCTCTGATTTTTCCTGCCAAAGTGCATAACCTCACATTTTCCAATATTGTATTGCATCTGCCAAATCTCCGCCCACTCACCCAGCCTGTCTATATCCCCTTGTAGGTTTTTTATGTCCTCCTCACTCTCTACTTTCCCTCCCATCTTTGTATCATCTGCAAACTTTGATATGTTACACTCGGTCCCCTCCTCCAAATCATTAATATAGATTATAAAGAGTTGGGGACCCAGCACCGACCCCTGCGGAACACCACTGGCTACTGGTTGCCAGTCTGAGAATGAACCATTTATCCCAACTCTCTGCTTCCTGTTAGATAACCAATCCTCCACCCATGCCAGAATATTAGCCCCAATCCAGTGATTCTTAATCTTGAGCAATAATCTTTTATGTGGCACTTTGTCGAATGCCTTCTGGAAGTCTAAATACACTACGTCCACTGCTTCCCCTTTATCCACCCTGTACGTTATATCCTCAAAGAACTCAAGCAAATTTGTCAGACATGACTTCCCCTTCATAAAGCCATGCTGACTTTGTCCTATTAAATTATGTTTATCCAAATGTTCCGCCACTGTCTCCTTAATAATAGACTCCAAAATTTTACCCACCACAGATGTTAGGCTAACTGGTCTATAATTTCCAGCCTTCTGCCTACTACCCTTTTTAAATAAGGGTGTTACATTAGCAGTTTTCCAATCTGCCGAGGCCTTTGCCGAGTCCAGAGAATTTTGGAAAATCATTACCAACGCATCCACAATCCCTTCTGCCACTTCCCTCAAGACCCTGGGATGTAAGCCATCAGGTCCAGGGGATTTATCCGCCTTGAGTCCCATTAATTTACTGAGTACCAATTCCTTAGTGATTTTAATCGTATTTAGCTCCTCCCCCCTAGAGCCCCCTGTTTGTCCAGTGTTGGGATAGTCTTAGTGTCCTCTACCTATGCATGTAACATTTTATGCATTGCAATTATTGTAATTGAAGAACAATTTTAATTTAAAAAAATATAAAATTACATTGGAAAAAGGGTGAAAAATAACTATGGACCCAAGATGGGAATAAAAGTAACACCCCTCTCCCAAAATATAAGTAGTTACGATATTTTATGGGTCAGAGTTTCAACAATTTGAGGCGTGGTGTTCCAGGGACATCATGTAAAAGTCAGTCTTTCAGGAGGAACTCCGAGACTTCCTGTCGCTGATACCATTTCCTTCTTTATCCACAACACTCCGATTGCTTGCCCTGATAGAACTGATAGTCAACAGTGTCCCTGCCAAGTGTTTAATCCCCAGGCAGTTTAATCTGTGAAACTTCAGAGGGTTTATGAAATAAATTCACATCTACCAGTAGCCTGTATAGGTTAAAGCTTGGAGTAAGGCTGCCCACCCTCCTTCTTGGGTGGCCAGCAACATGGACAGCTCACAAGGGGAAGAGCAGAAAATAAATAAGTACTGTTTAAAATAAAAAAAGAGAAAAAAGCTGCAAATGAATACTAAACCTTGGACGATGGCTATAAAGCTCTCAAGCTTCACTCTCATGAGTTGCAATATATTTTGAAACCTAGATTGGATTAAGATGTGTAATTAATTCTTGGATATCCATTATTCTATATAGAATCATAGAAAATTTATGGCACAGAAGGAGGCCATTTGGCCCATTGTGTCCGCTCCGGCTAAAAATGAGCCACCCAGCCTAATCCCACTTTCCAGCACTTGGTCCGTAGCCTTGAAGGTTACGGCACTTTAGGTACATATCCAGATACTTCTTAAGTGAGATGAAGGTTTCTGCTTCTACCACCCTTTCAGGCAGTGAGTTCCAGACCCCCCACCACCCTCTGGGTGAAAACATTTTTCCTCAGCTCCCCTCTAATCCATCCACTTTAAATCTGTGTCCCCTGGTTATTGACCTCTCTGCTAAGGGAAATAGGTCCTTCCTATTCATTCTATCTAGGCCCATCATGATTTTATACACCTCAATTAAATCTCCCCTCAGCATCTTCTGTTCAAAGAAAACAACCCCAGCCTGTCCAATCTTTCCTCATAGCTAAAATTCTCCAGTCCTGGCAACATCCTCATAAATCTCCTCTGTACCTTCTCCAGTACAATTACATCCTTCCTGTAAAGTGGTGACCAGAACTGTACGCAGTACTCAAGCTGTGACCTAACTATTGTTTTACACAGTTCTAACATATCCTCCCTACTCTTATATTCTATGCCTCGGCTAATAAAGGGAAGTATCCCGTATGCGTTCTTAACCACCTTATCCACCTGTCCAGCTACCTTCAGGGATCTGTGGACATGCACGACAAGGTCCCTCACTTCCTCTACACCTCTCAGTATCCTCCCATTTATTGTGTATTCCCTTGCCTTGTTTACCCTCCCCAAATGCATTACCTCACACTTCTCCGGATTGAATTCTATTTGCCACTTTTCTGCCCACCTGACCAGTCCATTGATATCTTCCTGCAGTCTACAGCTTTCCTCCTCACTATCAACCACACAGCCAATTTTTGTATCATCTGCAAACTTCTTAATCATTCTCCTTACATTTAAGTCCAAATCATTAATATATATCACAAAAAGCAAGGGACCTAGTAATGAGCCCTGCCGAACCCCACTGAAAACAGCCTTCCAGTCACATAAACACCCGTTGACCTTTCCTTCCTGCCACTGAGCCAATTTTGGATCCAACTTGCTACTTTCCCTTGGATCCCATGGGCTTGTACTTTTTTGACCAGTCTGTCATGTGGGACCTTGTCAAAAGCCTTGCTAAAATCCATGTAGACTACATCAAATGCTCTAGTCTCATCGACCCTCCTATATATAAACAAACTGAAGATGAAACTCTTGATTTATATAAGTAGCATAACAATGGATTTCCAGGTGAGAATCTGCAGCTCCCTCCTAGTTACTTATTATTCGACATATACATGGGCCCCAAATTTCCTTAGCATACATGGGGCAGAAGAGTATAAGACAGCGACTGGTAGGGGCGGAAAATGGAAATGACAGGTCTCCCTGAAGATCTGGCAATGCAAGTTTCTTGTGAGCGCAGAGGAAGGTGAAACTTCCATCACTTCCCTCCCACCCCAGACATCTGGCAATCAAAGAGAAAGTAGGACCAGCAGCATGGTGTCATCTGTCAAATTTCCAGCTGCTCCTCCCTCCTGAGTGCCACTTGTACTGGACCCTGGCAAGATACCAACGTCCAGTACAAAGGAATGGTGAAGTGAGGCCGATATCATGGCCTGGAACATCCTAGACAGTTGATGCCTGAACACTTTAAATCAGCCCTCTTATAAAGGGGGCCAATTTCAAGAAACCCTAAAACTTTTTAGCTGGTCCTGCCTGCTACACGTGTACATTCTGGGAAATCATCATACATCATGCCACGATGCATCTATTGTATGCTGGTCAACAGTGCCACCATTATTTAATGGCATTTTTCAACCTAGATAGATGGATGGATCCTGGGCGAGCAGAGATATCGAGGCAGAGTTTCAATTTACCGCCTCGGTATAAAACTGGAGTTGTGGATGGGCCACTCATTATCAAAACTGTCTGTTTTTTATTTCCATCGATTCGCTGGGTGGACAATCTGCAGCTCCCGTTTTACGCCCAGGTGGCAAGTTGAAATCTACTCCATCCTCTGGAACGGTGTTTGATCACACCAGTGTGGAATCCATGAACTGCAGCAGAAAGAAAATATAACGAGGCAGGTACCTCTGCAAGGATACAAATTAAGCATACAACATGTTGAAACAAAGATCCCACGGTCTGGAGAGGTCCATTAGTGCTTTAATGTATAGCTCCAGAAGAGTGTACTGTATGTTGTACACTTACGCTATCAGGAGAGAGTAACCATGCAGCAGATTCAAGAAGAGGGTCAGAGGAAACCAGAGGATGACAAAAAGAATGAACCCGAGGCTTAGGAGTTGCCAGCTCTACAGAAGCTTCAGTGAGGAAGATAAATTTAACAACATTTAATGGCGAGCTATTTCACTTGAACTTTGAAGTTACCCCAGCACTAGCATTCCTGGATCGTGTTCCCAATGAAATGATGCACCAAACCCAAATTACATAACAATCCGATACTTCATCTCACCACCATGCATTCACATCCATTCATCTCCTTCTGCAGAAATGTGGCCCGTGTGTCTCTGCACAAGGTCCAAATCCAAATCCAAAGATTTATTAGTGCAATAGAGTTTGTTGTGCTGTCAGTGTCTCTTACTCCAATGCTTTCCCTTTGCAACCGTGCATGTAGATTGTATCCAATTGCCCAATTTAATGCTCCTTCTAGTTGTTATCTTTGTGGGGGAAGGAGAGGTGGCTGGCTGCTGGATGCACGAGTGATTCCTGGGTTGGTGGTAGCTCTGTAACTTCTTCTGCTGGGTCGTAAGATGGTCCTTCAATTGCAGGTTTCACTTCTGCTACTGCGGTGACTGCCTGGGTGCGCTCGCTTTCATTTGAGTGGAATGGCTGAGTGGCATGAATGTACAGTCACTCTGAAAGACAACATCTTCATCCATGCCTACTCCTATTGTGTCCTTGCTACTGGGAACTCCCTCAGAATTTTCTGTGACCTATGAGGGAATAGGGATGAAATGAGGTCATTAAAGCCCCATGTCAGGGTACAGACCAGATGGTTTCCCAGCACAGTGAATCTGGACAAAACAGTCTCACAGATATTGGAGCCCAAAGTCTCTATAGCCTCACTACAAGTGTGCTTAGGACTTCTGTTAAAGGGAGCTCCACTGCAGATGACCCTGGAGGTGCCACGAGTTCCAGGGTAGACTGCAGTTCCATGAAGTGGTCAATCATCATAGGACAGATACTGGTAGTGGACTCCTCGTTACTATTGGTCACTCCTTGCTGGGTGCTTAGCACACTTTCAAAGGACTTGATGAGTTGACTGCGCTCAGAGAGTAACATTCTCTTGTACACAGATGGCATCAATCCCAGAACTCAGAAGCTGAGGAAGGCTTTGAGTCGGCCCTCTGGCCTACTCATTCCTGCTCCTCTGCTGCCATTTGTACATGCTCCTTCCCAATCATGCTGTGTGTTTCCCTGCTCTAACACTAACTCAAAACCGGAGTAGATAACCCTAGGCTGGAGTTTGCTGCAGGTGGTGTGATTATCACTGAGTGGAAGGCACTGCATCTTCAGGCCTTGCAATTTGATGGCCATCAACATACATATGGAAATGCAATAGGAAAAAGCGTTTAATCCGATCAAAACTTTATCCTCGTGAAAAATGTCACTTGCTAATACATGCCATGCTACAATGTTGGTGCCAGTTACGTTTCCTATTGACAAAATGAGCGTCTGCGACAAATTCATGGCAGGAAGAAAAGGCAGCAGAGATAGGTAACCAGCCTGGAGATTCAGGTTGGCCATCTTCATGGCCCTCTACAAAGGGCTCTATAAGACCTGCAACTGAAGAGTCACTTCCTCATATGCCCCGGGGCTTTAGGCTGGAGGGGCTGCAGCCAGTTGTTTGATTCTCTCTTCTGGGGGTTTCCTTTGTCAGCAATCATTTTCTGCAAGCGATTGGTGACGAATGTTTAATGAGCCCTGTCACTGTTGTACAATTGGCCACTCTGCCTGCCAAAACAAAAGTGCAAGAATACGCAGCATACAAGTGGGTGTTGGTGGGATCAGTTTAGGTCTTAATTTTTCTGATGATTCAACAACATCACTGAAAGGTTTACTTGGAATTTATGTGTTTGTATGCAAAAGGCTAAACGTTTCCCAAATGATCAGCTTTCGTCCAATGTGAGATTGCAGCTGGCTGTGATGACAGTGTGTTGCTGTCATGCCATATCATAGCACTGGAAACAGAAACATTCAGTGGGCACATACCTTGACAAATGTGTAAACTTCCTCCACATATCAGCCAAGGTTCTTCTCACTGAAGAAACTGCTCTGCCACCTCTCCCCACACAGCCCGGACAGCTGCCTTGAGGAGAATGCCGCAACTCTCCTCTCCTTCTCCTTGGAGAATGCAACTCTCCTTTGCTTCACTTCTTGCAACATTATCTCCAGTTACTCTGCCTGTAATGGGGGAGTTACCCCTCCTCCTGGTCCCCTGCACTCTCCTCGGCCAGCTTTAATATACCAGCAGAAACAATTTCAAAACACTGTCATTGCAAAGCACAGAAAGTGCAGGCGATTTTTAACACGCACACCAGATCCCACCATCCTCCCCTTCAGGAAACCAGCGCATGGACCAATCCGCGCTGGGAGGGCTGCATAATTATCAAAAATTAGGGGACTCAATATATCGGGAGGTCTCCCACACCCCGTGATGCGAGATGCGCTCACACACTTCCAGGTGCACTGCCGCTGTGCCACAAGCAGCAAATCTCCCCTCGAATCTCATGGGAAGCTGGTGTCTTAAGGGTTAACTCATTTTTTTATGTAAAACAAAATAAGCCGATGCTTGGAGCTATTGGGAAATCAACATTACACAAGATCCATGAGAGAGAGCGAGAGAGAGACTGAAAGAAAGAAAAAGACTTGCATTTATTTAGCGCCTTTCACAATCTCAGAACGTCCCAAAGCACTTTACAGACAATGAAATACTTTTGAAGTGTAGTCACTGTGGTAATGTAGGAAATGTGGCAGCCAAGCTGCGCACAGCAAGATCCCACAAACAGCAATGTCATAATGGTAGAGGCTTTCAAGATCATGAAGGGTTATGATAAGGTAAACAGTGAAAGATTATTTCCACTGGTCAGTGAGACAGTAACAAGAGGACAATAATTTAAGATTATCACAAAAAAAATCAGAGTTTAGAGAAAGGGTGGTTACAATTTGATATTGTCTGCCACCAACCAGTGATTATGAATGGAGTATATGTAGTATGTAAATTATTTTAACGAGTTAGCTAGTTGCTCGAAAAAGAGGAATGGGGAGCAAGTAGGAGGGTGGGAAAAAAATACCAGGTCAGAACTGAGGGCCTGAATGGCCTGTTTCTGTGCTGTAAAATTCTGTGATTCTATGTGCACTTCTTCAGGGTCATTGAAAAGCAATCAGAAGATAAACCCTATCCGGGCTGATTTTTCTGCTAAGGTCAATTCTTAGCTGACAGCAACTACATCAGCATACACAAAAAAAATCAATTCTGGGACCTTCTTGATCTCTATTGCTTAGTTCCACATTGCAACTCACAAAGCCAGTAGGAGAGCTCTTAGATCTAACTTTTAAACAGAGCGTCCATTCGCCAGAGACACAGAGATTTTCTGTGATAGCTCTCCTCTCTTTCTCAATATAAAATCATCAATGGTTTACATTGTTAGTGGCTGTTCTTAAAGGAAAATTCCATGTAAACTGCATAAAAATCATAAATATGAGACTTATCTGTTATCTGAACATTCTTAATGAAAAGAAAAATGCTGATTAAAATCACACCATATTTTGACATTTAGTCTTTTACTCCAGAAACAACCATCCTGTAGCCTAGGATGACTTTGGGCATCCTTTCAACACCTAGGTGCTTGTAAATGGTACGGGACCATGAGGGAGTGCTGGACTTCAAGCTGGCATTCCATTAGTTTCCATTCGTTTCAGCACTGGAATTAAATTTAATAACAGTAGAAGGAAGATGAAAAATGTAAAGGGATTGCCTACCGAGATGGCACAAGACAGTTAAAATATAATTATATTTCACTACAGCGTTTTTCTGAAGTCAAGGAGGTGCTAGGCATCGACACATCACATTTCTAAAATGCGGAGATAAATGGATAATATATATCCAAGCAGGTTATGTAACCTGAACTGTGAGTGCACAATAAGATGAGTAGAATATTAATAAGCAAGGCTTGAGATTGGAAAGAATTTTTCCTCATAGGCCAGTGAGTATGTAGAAAAAGCGCCCAGTTAATATTGTTAAAACTGTATCAATTATCTCCTCTAATATAGCTAGATGAATATCTGGTTCGAACAGGATTGAGGATAAGAAGGAAAATTAACATTGAGATAACTGAATACTCTGTGGAACATAATGGTTCCTGAATCAAAAGCAAAATACTGCGGACGCTGGAAATCTGAAATAAAAACAAAAAATGCTGGAGAAGCTCAGCAAGTCAGGCAGAACCTGTGGAGAAAGAAACAGAGTTAATGTTCGACCTGAAACGTTAACTCTATTTCTTTCTTCACAGATGCTGCCTGACTTGCTGAGCTTCTCCAGCATTTCCTGTTTTTGTTATAATGGTTCCTGAGCTGCTGGTGTCACAGAAATCTTATACAATGCAAGGCAACTAATCAAGAACCAATTTGTTTTTATTTTTCATTATCGGGATCTGGGTGTCGCTGGCAAGGCCAGCCTTTATTGCCCATCCCTAATCACCCTGAGAAAGTGGTGGTGGACTTTCTTCAACCGCTGCATTCCATGTGATGAAGGTGCTCTCAGACTGATGTTAGGTAGGAAGTTCATAGCCATTTGATACAACTGAGTTGCTTGCTCGGCCACTTCAGAGGGCAGTTAAGAGTCAACCACATTGGTGTGGGACCGTAGCCACATGTAGACCAGACCAGGTAAGGACGGCGGACTTCCTTCCCTAAAGGTCTTTAGTAAACTAGTTGGGTTTTTACAACAATCCAACAGCTTCCTGATCACTTTTTTACTGATACCAGCTTTTTATTTCCAGATTTTAAAACACTGAATTCAAATTCTTAAACTGCCATGGTGGAATTTGAATTTACGTTCTCTGGATTATTAGTCCATGACTCTAGATTACTCATCCAGTAACATAACCACCACACTACCGTACCCATTATGGTAATCTAGTGCTTATGTAGAATGTAAAATCAGACAGATATTCTGAAAATTTGCTTTACTTACCTTTGGGTAGGAGAAACTTTACAAAACCTTTCCTTGGAAAATGAAAAATGGTTGGGTAAAGTTCACAATAAAATGGATTGTATGTAGTCTGTGATAGGAATGGGCTTGATGAGTAAAATAGCCTTTTCTCATTTCAATCTTAAGTTCCTTTGCAATGTTTGAGGACCATGTAGACCAAAAATACAAGGACTACAATACTGCCAATGAACAAGGCATGATGTGGAGATGCCGGTGATGGACTGGGGTGTACAAATGTAAGGAATCTTACAACACCAGGTTATAGTCCAACAGTTTTATTTGAAAATCACAAGCTTTCGGAGGCTTTCTCCTTCGTCAGGTGAGTGTCGGATTCCTTGAAAATTACTGCATATATAGTCACAGAACAATGCCTGGTGATTACATATAATCTTTCCAACTGCCCATTATCAAGGCAATCAAAGGAATTGAAAAGTGTTCAGACAGAGAAACATTAGATACCAGACTACTGAATATACAAACGGCCAGAACCAAAGACAGGGAGGGGGAGAGAGAGAGAGAAACATCCGAAAGGAAGAGAGAGAGAATGACCAGTTGTATTAAAAACAGATAACTTTTTTTTCGCTGGTGGGGTTACATGTCGCGCTACACGTAACCCCACCAGCGAAAAAAAAGTTATCTGTTTTTAATACAACTGGTCATTCTCTCTCTTTCTCTTCCTTTCGGATGTTTCTCTCTCTCTCTCTCCCCCTCCCTGTCTTTGGTTCTGGCTGTTTGTATATTCAGTAGTCTGGTATCTAATGTTTCTCTGTCTGAACACTATTCAATTCCTTTGATTGCCTTGATAACGGGCAGTTGGAAAGATTATCTGTAATCACCAGGCATTGTTCTGTGACTATATATGCGGTAATTTTCAAGGAATCCGACACTCACCTGACGAAGGAGAAAGCCTCCGAAAGCTTGTGATTTTCAAAAAAAACTGTTGGACTATAACCTGGTGTTGTAAGATTCCTTACAAATGAACAAGGCAAGCATTTCTGAATGTAAAAATTTCATATCAATTGCAGGCATGTTTAAAATCTTTTTTTTTACTGTTGCAAATCTTCCTCAGAGAGTTTAACAGCTGGAACTGCAAGAGTTCAAGTCTTGTACATTAACTTGGTTCATTCACCAAGGACTCAATGCTTAGTGCCAGTAAGGGAAACCAGAACTCTCTACACAAGGCATATTGGAATCACAGTTCATAGTATTGTATATGGCAAAGAGTATGGCAGATACTCATATCTTTAATGCAATGCAGCTAAATAAAATTTCAGTAAAAGATTTTTAGCATCAATCAACAATAAGTCTGGAACTAAGTCACAGATCGGAACCTGGATAAAGTAAACTAATGTGGTCTAGCTCGGTTGATGCAAATTTGGAAATATGCCAACTTTTCACTCTGGCACCACAATGGATGGGGGAGAGGCCAGCAAAATTCAGATCCTAGACTCAATTATCTTGGCTCAGTTTGGATCAATGTTTCTAGTTGTCAGACATTTACAAGAGTTTAAAAATCTTATTCCAAATTTTCATGAGTCCCATTAAATATTGCCAACAATAATGCTAAAGGGCAGTATCCAGAATCACACATACCACCCATCAACCTTTCCACCTCCTCTTCTTCCTCCTCTGCCGACATCGGAAGCACTGCATCAACATTCTGATGATATGTTCCACCAGAATTTGGATAGAGACACAATTTTCTTTCGGCCTCTGCACAGGAGTCAAAAGCTTTTGCAACAAAGGGTACCCCTGATTTCCCAGCAGTCATCCTTTAAACAGTTGTAGCACCGTAGATTTTTCGCAAGATTAAAGCTTCATGGCTGCTGCTGGGGAATCTTGCAGTCACTTGCATTGTTTGGTTGTGATGGTCCCAGACCATTTGGATTGACTGAATGAAATCCTCTGCAGTACATATATGCTATGGGTTTGATGTTTGGCACCCTAATGGCAACATGGGGCTATCAATGTTGCCCTGCACTTCTGGGAACCCTGCCACCAGGTAGAAGTGTTGGGCCCTCTCAAGTTGTTCTCTTCTTTCCTTTGGGAAAATGACAAACGTGTTGCTACTGGCAAACAAACACTGACCTGTTTGATGCATCAGTGTACAACAACTTGACTGATCTAACAAATATGAACAGTATTGATTTGAAATAGTCAGTAGTATAAAAGTTCAATGCGGTGTTGACTTCACATACAACAGGCAGGGCTATCCCTGTGTCGTCTGAAGGTCAATGCTCCAGTTGATCACACAACCAGGTTACCACCTCTCTACTGAATCACAGTTGGCAAAGGCAGCTCTCATCTGACTCAACCAAGTAGTTGTGCCTGGGTTGTATGACATAATTCCTGGGCCACCTGCAGATCAATGCCAGGTGCCTGCCGCTGGGTAACGGGCGCCTGCCATGGCAGTGCTCCCGTGTCTCCTCCCTCCACGGGAATTCCTCCTCCAAATCCAGCAGCGCTATTGGCAAGCCCAATGAAATGCTCATGGTCAGCACAGCTGGCCTGATGCAAGGATGAACTGCTGGCAGCAGGAATAATACTGTGGGAGGTGTTCAGCAAAGAAGTGCTGAATCGAAGGACAACAGCAAGCAGTCATGAAAGCAATGTAGTAGCTTAAATACACAAAGTTCAGCTTGTCAAGTCAAAAACAGCAGTCGGAATGCAAGTCTCAAAAACATGGCAACTTAGCCCTACACGGGATCAACAGGTTGCAGGTCTCCCAGCACCGGATTAATGCGGGCTTTCAGTGAATCAAGAGCTGCACTGCAAAGCAGCACCGGAAACTTGGCGTTCGACCACTTCCCAACATTTTACATAATTTTGTATGGGCTAATGAGGCCACCAGACACACAAAGCGCTGCCCCAAAATCTTAAAATACTTCTGCTCCATGGAATCAAGAACTTAGTACTAAGTGTACTAAGGCCTAGGCACTTGACTCTGCAGGCCATGTACATTGTTAGCGAGGGGCCATTCCCCAAGCACAACACTGTGGAATTGGTCCTGTAGTTATGTGACAAATGGTGTAGCCCATGTACACTGGAGCCTCAGCTTTTCTCCATAGATATCAATGACTTGGATGTAGGAATAGAGAGCTGTATATCCAAGTCTGCAGATGACTCTAAGTTAGAGGGCACAATAAGTTGCATGAATGGCTGCAGGGAGTTACAAAGGGACACAGACAAAGTGAGTGGCCAAAGCTATGGCAGATGGAGTTCAATGTGGGAAAGTGCGAGGCCATTAACTTTGGATCTGAGAAAGACAAATCGGAATATTATCTTAATGGTAGAAGACTAGGAGCTGTGGAGATTAGCAAAGAGATTTAGTTGTCCAAGTACACAAATCATAAAAGCTAGTGCACAAGTACAAAAATGAATCAAAAAAGCTAATGGAGTGTTGGCCTTTATCTCAAGAGGATTGGAATACAAAAGTGAAGAAGTGATGCTTCAATTGTACAAAGCTTTGGTAAGAACCCATCTGGGGTACTGCGTTCAGTTATGGGCACCAAACTTCAGGAAAGATAAATTAGCCTTGGAAGGGGTACAGCACAGATTCACCAGAATGTTATATGGGGGTAAAGGGTTAAATTATAAGGCCAGGTTGCATAAACTTGGCTTGTATTCACTTAAGTTTAGAAGGCTGAGGGTGATCTAATCAAGGCATTTAAAATGATTAAGGGATCCGATTGGGTAGATACAGAGAAACTATTTCTTCTGGTGGGGGAATCCAGAACAAGAGGGCATAATCTTAAAATTAGAGCCTGGCCATTTAGAAGTGAAATCAGGAAGCATTTTGTTACACAAAGGGTAGTGGAAATCTGGACCTCGCTGCCCCAAAAGGCTATAGAGTCTGGGTCAATTGACATTTTCAAGACTGGGATTGATAAATTTTTGTTAGGTAAGGATATCAAGGCGAGTAAATGGAATGATGTACTGAAAGCCATGATCTAATTGAATGGCGGAACAGGTTTGATGGCCCAAATGGCCTTCTCCTGTTCCTATTTCCTAATGCATTCACAAATTATCAAGTATTCACTTCCATCTGACAGACTTGTGAAAGTCCCATGTAGAGCAACAACCAACCTTGTGAGATCGCCAATGCAGCCAGACTCTTGGACCTGAGAGGCATGACCACATTATCCTGAGCTCCAAACCTTTACCAACAACATCAGTGTGTCAATGTATTCTCCAGTACATACTGTCTAACAAAACTGTACTACAACTTCACAAATGCATTTGAATTAACTTCCTCTCTACTTAATTATGGTGAATGGTTTCTTACAAGTTTTTAAAGCACCGTTGGGCATTTGTAGAATCCAGTATTATTTCTGCACAAGGTATTAAAAAAATATAAGAACTTTCTGAGGTCCCTGGTCCTTTCCACCTAGAAGGCAAGGTTGTTTCTATCATCCACGCTGTGTATCATCTTTCCCTTGTCTAGCCGGTGAGATGCTTGTTGGAAAAAGGATAATAGTAAAAGTTGAAAGCAGTAAAACTATAACACCACCCTGGCCAAAGAATATGGGTTTAGATGAAAGACTGTTTATCCTTATGCCTGATGAGGTGGGAGGCTTCAGTTACTAAGGTCTGCACGTTCCCCTCCAAGTCACACACCATCCCGACTTGGAAATATATCGCCGTTCCTTCATTGTCGCTGGGTCAAAATCCTGGAACTCCCTTCCTAACAGCACTGTGGGAGAACCGTCACCACACGGACTGCAGCGGTTCAAGAAGGCGGCTCACCACCACCTTCTCGAGGGCAATTAGGGATGGGCAATAAATGCTGGCCTTGCCAGCGACGCCCACATCCCGTGAACGAATTTTTAAAAAGTACAATATTTTTCCTGGTTGAAACCAAGCTAAGATCAATAAATGCATTAAGTCTACAGAAACCATAAAGGCAAGGGGCGGTAATTTTGACAGCTGGCATGGCGCTATCAGAATGTCCGTACTCTTGGTTCTGTCTCTTCTGGTCTTGAATGGGTTCTATCAACAACAACTTACATTATCACATGATGAATTTCAAAATTAGCTGGTACACTTCATTGTTGAATAATACAGACAAGGAATGACAGAATAAAAAAATAATTTTTTGCCTGTGATAGCTGTCACCTCTGAATACGCAGAGGTTAAATGGTGAAACTAGTGGAACTACTTTCTCACGAGCAAAAGCCAATATTGGCTCAGATTTTGGTGCTTTCTCAGTATCTGTCTTATTATTTGAGAGGAAAATGGTTTTTTTTCTAAAGGTACATAATTTTCTAAAGCCATTGTATACTTTGATTGTACAGTGCTCATGGGAAAGTACAACGGATTTGTTATTCACCCAGACTGGCGGTGGCAAGGGGTCCTGTCTCGATCAGCTAGTGCTCCTGTTGGTTGGGTGGTGTCTTTTCCCAGCTTTAGATGGGTCGCTATCGCTGGCTTAATCTGCCTCCCACATTATTTAATTGATTTTTCCTTGGTAGGTAGTTTAAGTGTGGAGGGGCAGAGGAGAGGAGCAGGGCTTGATCCAGTATTCTTCCAGGAAAGTACCCAAGGCTACTTGGGAGTTCCTATATCTCTGAACTTAAAAACCAGGGACACTTTTCAATATGTAGCACCACGAATGTTCAAATAATCTAATATTTTATCTTGTACCATCATTTACATGCTTCTGATGAGTTTAATGCATTATTATGGTTTCCACAAATCCAAATCCAAATTAAGGGAGTTTTGATCTGGTATGTACTTGATTAATTTTTTCAAGCCTCTCGTCTGAGGGATTAACATGCTTCAATGTGCATTTTGATGACAATTAATTTAAGCCCTAAACTATACAATATATAACACAAACTGCAAATAAACATTGGGAAGACCAAAGCCATCATTTTCAGCACCCATCTGAAGTTCCACACCCTTCACTCTATTCCCCTCCCTGGCTGCTCACTCAGGCTGAAGCAGGCTGCACATAACCTCTGTTTGACCAAGATGTGAACTTCAAATCCCATATCCTATCCATTATCAAGACCACTTACTTCCAACACTTCATCACTGTTTAACTATGCTCCTACTTTACCTGCCACTGAATCCCTTATCCACGCTTTCATCACCTCTAGACTCAATTTCTCCAACACCCTCCTTGCCAACCTCCCAACCTCTACCTTCCACTGGGACAAATTGAGAAGGCTATTAAAAAAGCATATGGGATCCTGGGCTTTATTAGTCGAGGCATAGAGTACCAAAGCAAGGATGTTATGCTAAACCTTTATAAAACACTAGTTAGGCCTCAGCTAGAGTATTATGTTCAATTCTGGACACCACACTTTAGGAAGAATGTCAAGGCCTTAGAGAGGATGCAGAAGAGATTTACTAGAATGGTGCCTGGGATGAGGGGCTTCAATTATGTGGAGAGACTGGCGAAGCTGGGGTTGTTCTCCTTAGAAGATAGAAGGTTAAGGGGAGATTTGATAGAGGTGTTCAAAATCATTGATGGTTTTGACAGAGCAAAAAAGGAGAAACTGCTTCCTGTGGCAGAAGGGGCGGTAACCAGAGGACACAGATTTAAAGTGATTGGCAAAAGAGCCAGAGGTGACATGAGGAAACTTTTTTTTACGCAGCGAGTAGTAATGATCTGGAATGCGCTGCCTGAAAGGGTGGTTGAAGCAGATTCAGTAATAACTTTCAAAAGAGAATTGGATAAATACTTGAAGGGAAAAAATTTACATGGCTACGGGGAAAGAGCAGGGGAGTGGGACTAATTGGATAGCTCTTTCAAAAAGCCGGCAAAGGCATGATGGGCTGAATGGCCTCCTCCTGTGCTGTACCTACTATGATACTACGAACTCCAAGTTATCAAAAATTCTGCCTCTCGCACCCTGTCCTCCACTAAGCGCACTTCACCCTTGTCCTCGCTGACCTACACTGGCTGCCCATCTCTCAATGGATTCAAAATCTTTGCCCTCATCTACAAATCCCTCCATGACCGCACACTACTGCAACTTTCTCCAACTATGACCTCCTTTGCACACCCCCCCACCTTAATTCCATCTTCAGTGGCTGAGTCTTCAGCCATCTCTGCTCTACTCCCTGGAATTCCCTCCTTTTCTACCTCCTTTTAAAAGCCTTCTCAAAGCATATCTCTTCTGCCAAGCTTTCAGTCACCTCTCCTATCCCTCTCACTAAAGCTCACAACCCACTCCTTTTCGCCTTTCTGAAGTACCTTAGGATCATCTTTCTACATTAATAACACTATATAGATGCATGTTGCTTTCGAGAAGTGTTTAATAAATTAAGCATTTCAAACATCCCCCAATTCCTGAAACTCCAAAAACAAGTCTTTGGACCAATGGTTTGAGGTCCAGAAGACATTTTGAAGTTCAGGGAAGAGGGTCTAGTCAGGATAGTGGCATAAGATTGAAATCCACCCACAAAATTGGGGGCAGTTAAGGGTTACAGATATTCCCCAGTTCCAGGCTGAAGCCTTGGCACATAAATCTATGTATAAAGTGTCTTTCACAACTTCAGGGTGTCCCAAAGCATTTTACAGCCAATGAAGTACTTTTGAAGTGTAGTCTCTCTTATAATGTAGAGAAATGGGGCAGACAATTTGTACACAACAATTTCCCATAAACAACATCAAGATAAATAACCAGATAATATGCTTTAGTGATTTGATTGAAGAATAAATGTTGGCCGGACACCAGAACTCCGCTGCTCTTCTGCGATTGGTACATGGGGTCTTTTACATCCACCTGAAAGAGCAGATGGGGTCTTCTCATCCAAAAGATGACATCTCTGACAGTGCAGCACTCCCTAGTACTGCACTGGAGTGTCAGCCTAGATTATGTGCTCTAGTCTCCAGAGTGGGGCTTGAACCCACAACCTTCTGACTCAGATACAAGAGCACTATGACTGAGCCAAGGCTGATACCTTGAAATATGAAATAAACACCTTCTGCAAAAGAATTTTTAAGTTACACAGATCATTTTCTTCCACAGGTCTATGGTTTTTTTCCCCTTTTATTAGATTCACATTATTCACAATACCGCTCTGTATCAGCTGATTACAACAATAACAACAATATGCATTTGTTTGGCACCCAAGCCAGGAGATTGCTTCGGGCATTTAACAAGAAGAAAGAGGATGGGAGGGATGAAAGATCATCAACCTGAAACATTAACTCTGTTTCTCTCTCTATAGATGCTGCCTGACCTGCTAAGTGTTTCCAGCATTTTCTGTTTTCATTTCAGATTTCCAGCTTGTGCTGTATTTTGCTTTCGTATTATGGGAGAGACTTGGGCTGGGGATAGGGAGACGAAAGCACGGTTGAGGAAGCTGTTGAAGAAAGTCAGAGAGGTAGCGAGGCGGATTGCTGTAGGGAGAGAGTTTCAACGAGCAGGGGCGTGGTGACTGATGAATTTGTCATGAATGGGTAGGGCAACGGAAGCTGGGGACAAGCAGTAAGCCAGACTTAGAGGAACAGAGAGTGCGGAGAGGCTAGAGGGCCGGAGAAAAGGGAGCAGTGATGCCATGAAAGGATTTAAAAACATGAGCAAGGACCTTGAGATCAAAATTCTGGATGATGGGAGGCCAGTGGAGCTTGGCAAAGACAAGGATAGATTTGTGGGAATTTATCTGCGAATGGACATGGATTAAATGGGAGTTTGGGAAGGATGGAGATATGGAGGCTGATGAGAAGGGCATTTGAGAAACCAATGCACTCTATGAGAAAGCATCAATTAGGCTTTCAGCAGTGGAGGTAGAAGCGTAAGCAGGTAATGGTCCCGAGAAAATGCAGTTCTCGTGACTGACCAAACCTGGGGCATATAGGTCAGCTCAGGCTCAAGCCAAACACTGAAGTTCTGCATCTAGCCTGAGTGGGCAGCCAGAGAGGTTGATGGAAGCTGTGTGGGTGCTGGGGGAAAACAAAAGGATAGCATTAGTTTTGCTGCTGTTGAGAAGGTGGACATTTTAACAGACGCACTTAGTGGGAAGGGAGTGATTCCTAACATTCTTTTCTCCCAGCTGGAGTGTTCTGCCACTAAAGGCATTTCTGTTTGCCCCAGGAACACAGTGAAGCATAGCCAGTCAACGGAAACCAAGACCATTCATCAAATCATGAGCCGGTAACTCCGACTGAGGAGGTCATTTGAATGGGAATCCAACACGCTACTGAATGAGGGAAGGAGGGGGAGGCGAGGAAAAGGTTTCTTATTTATGCTAAAGTAGGGTTCAATTTACTCATCGTACTGTCAACTAGAGGAAACAAAACAAGAAAAAAGTACGGTTTTAGACCTGAATGAAGTCGGAAAATAAAACGCCTCCATTTTATCAAATGTCAAGTGTGATATGGGATACACAGCGATAACTATTATAGTTCCGATCACATCTTCCCACACCACCCATGGCTCATGTTTTCAAAACACTGGCAGGTGTCATTGCTGCCTCTTCAACCAAGACTGCTCCCCTGAATCTGAACAAAAAACAAGTAAACTCTAAAACTAGGACGCATTACCCTCAATGATCACAAGTCAAGCTGTGACAGCTATTACTTTAATTTACTTTGAAATGCTGTCAAGTGCAGAACGCAACAATATATATGTTTTGCCAGTGAGTATGAAGAGCAGAGTCAAAAATCTCTTGTAATTGTTCCAGCACTTTCTCAAAAAAATTCAAAGCAGTCAGTGGATTATTTTATTATACGTTCATAAAGTACAAATGACGATGATAAAATTATATTTCAAAATAAAAGGTATGTCTTGTAAATGTCTGCAAGGCTGGTGAAATTAAAGGTCGTTTGATAAACGGTATGTAATATGTGCAGGACTGAATGGCTGCTAAAAGGATTCCATTTTGTGCTGCTTCCGACTGTAACATGCCAGTGTGGTCTGATGAAGTATGTTGAATATGTTGCTGAGGAAACATGTGGCTTCTCTTGGACACTTATTGAGGTTACCTACAAAAATTATTCCCCCAATTCAACATATTCAAGTAGATATTGATGCTATTAATCAAACAAAGAGTGCAATCGAGATAGAATTCATTCACATTTTCCACTGACTCAGTCATAAGCCACAAAGACCTCTGAAGGCAGGCATACAAAATCTTGGCAGCTGTCCAGTGCCTTGTTCTGCATCTTGACTATGCTTCAAAACAGTAAAACACTCTTCCACACTGTTGAGAAAAAGAATCAGACGGCCATCGGTGTAAGCTTCTGGCAGACCCGTCAGCTTCTGCTAGGCTGAGGTTATCGCTGTTAGTGTGCGTCAAGTGGTTAAAAAGAAAACGGTACAAAAATTACAGTCAGTGGCTTGAGGAGTGCTATTGGACGTGGGTGTTGCAGTCTGAGTCAGGGCAAAGCCATTATGACTCACTGCTTTCTGGGAAGGTTAAAATTAGAGAAAGGATAGGAGGATCAGGCTTACAATATAAATCGAAGAGTTAGTAAATACTGTAAGAAATCCAGCTGGAGGAGTTCCAGAAAACACATAATGCAAAGAAAAGATACTTAATTATCACAAAGTAACTGTATAAATTACCAATTTCATAAAACAATTTATCTTCTGTGGGTAACAGAATTGATTTAGGCAGAATATGAGAACAGCTTTTAAATTGAATATACCCTACCATTGGCTGTATTTTTATTTCTCCCTGCTTCTTACATCCTCCACCCCATCCCTTTAAATGTAAAAACAATACAAGAGGCTGCTCTCGAAAAACTAACAATCCTTTTCCTTGATTCCTCGATTCAGGCATCCAGCTGAGATGGGGAGGTCACTATAGGAGCTATATCGTGATGGACATTGAAGTCCCCCACCAAAGTATGTTCTGTGTCCTTGCTACCCTCAGTGCTTCCTTCAAGTGGTGCTCAACATGGAGGAGGACTGATTCATCAGCTGAGGGAGGGCGCAAAGTGGTAATCAACAAGAGGTTTCGTTGCCCATGTTTGACCTGAAGCCTTGAGATTTCATGGGGTCCAAAGCCAATATTGAGGACTCCCAGGGTCACTCCCACCCGACTGTATACCACTGTGCCCCCACCTCTGTTGGGTCTGTTCTACTGGTGGGATAGAACATACCCAGGGGTGGTGATGGAGGAGTCTGGGATGTTAGCTCATAGGTAGGATTCCGTGAGTATGAATATGCCAGGCTGTTGCTTGACTTGTCTGTGGGACAGCTCTCCCAACTTCAGCACCAGTCCCCAGATGTTAGTGAGGAGAACTTTGCAGGATCTACTGGGCTAGGTGTGCCTTTGACATTGTCAATGCCTAGGATGTAGAAGAGTGGTCCGTCTAGTTTTATTCTTATTCTTTTTTGCAGCAGTTTGATACAACTGAGTGCTTGCTAGGCCATTTCAGAGGGCTTTTGGAGGCCCGGCCATTTTGGGAGCCGCCTTGGAGAATGTTTGCGGCGTAGTGAATGGGGGGGGGGGGGGATAAAGACCGAAGCAGTCCTGTCCCAAGTGGGGGCCCCCCGCTTAACATGGAGCAAGAGAGTTGAGGCCTTTGAACAGTTCACCCGCTGTTGTTGATCTGAAGATTGAAGTTGGAAGAGTCAACCACGATGATGTGGTACTGGAGTCAGTAGTGTCCATAGAATACAAAGGGGAAAAAAACAGGGTTTCTATTCCTGAAATGATGCTGCAGGTATGCGAATGTTGGAATAGGACAGAATCTGGCACACGTGTGATGCCCCCACAGTTGAATAGCCAACTGAAGGGCCCTGTCTTAGTTCATGCATAAAAAGGCCTCCTGTGCAGGGGAGAAAATTGGGGGTGGGAGAAGGAAGAGGCCCTTGTATTGGGAAGTCTAAAGAACTGGAAATGGTATAGTACATGAGAATTTTGTGTCTGAAGTAGGCCTTTGTTTTCTCTGGAGTCAACTATAGTCCCTGGATACAAGGCTAGAAATGGAAAAAGATCCCCTGACCTCCTGCTCCTTTAATATCAAAGCTGTTTGTGCAGCTCAGGGGTTTTCAAACAAATCAACAATAATAAATCCAGCTGTTCTATCCAATAGAGTGTGTATAGAACATCAAATGGGCTCTTTCAATAACTAAGAGTTCTTTTTGAAAACTGCAAATTCAAAAATTAAACCCAGCAATGAAGTCATTCCTATTATTATATTATCCTTCTTTCCACTTAACTACTCTGAATGCTTGTCAGCTGTTTCTTATTTCTTTGGTTGCAGCATTCTGTACTCACTTACTTAGGCCACCTGGGTTGCCATGATATATTTCTGCTGCCAAGGACTGTGGGTAAATAATGTCACTTGCAGACTCTGTTCCTGTGTAACACTTACCCCTCCCCCCGCCACTGACAGTAGCATCTAATTTAATAAGAGATACCACAGGATGGAGCTGACACGCATGAACTGTACCTCCATCATTAATGCAGCAATACAAATACAGTATGTTGTGGCCTAAGTAAGTGAGCAATAGTATTCTGACCAGAGGAACAAGAAGTAGTTGAGATCAGTAAATAAATGCAGAATGATGCAATGAAAAAAACGACAGCTCTACGAAGGTTCTCTTTGTTAAAGATACATAGTTGTAAATCTTCCGCTAATGACAGTCAAATACTGAGCGACCTGGAAATTGGAATTCTTTGACTGAGATGTGGCCGTGTGATCTGCTCACAGGTCTCTCTCAACACTGATTTTATTAGCAGGTGCATGACAACAATCTGGGGGAAAGAGCATTCTCTCCTCCTCCCCAACTTTCCCTCTCTGAAGTAATTTGCTCTATTCACTCCGTCCCCTACAATGGCATGGTAAATACTAGGAAGATATAATCACCATGAGAGTAATCGCAAGTGTGAACCGATGTCCTATGCCTCAGTGGCGCAGAGTGCCAGAGCACCAAACTGCTATGCCAGCATGCTGCCAGGTTTGGCAAGCCACATGCTACTGGTGCCATTGAAAGTACTACATACTTGGCTTCAGCATGACGAGAGAATCTCAATCATATTCCAATTTAGGGGTTTATCAAACCGTTTATCAGATCTCTGAATCTGCCAAGTTGATCTAAATGTATCCCAAAATGTCAAGTATACATAGGGGTAACAATCAGATTGGACTTTAAGGGCTCACTCTTCCTATCTAGTCCTGGATGAAAGCCCTGTTTTCTAGCTAATACAAAATCTAGTTGCCAACAGTTGGAATTCTACCCTCTCTTTTGCCTAATTCACAAAAAAGTGAAGTTTTTAAGAAGTCAGGCAAGGAGCTACTGTGAACACCTAGCAAGGCAAATTTCACTTACCTAACTGGCTTCAGGATCTACACGCATGCAGCATTTTTTCTAGTTTACTTTATTGCTTCCTCCCTCTCCTTTGAATCTCCCAATGGCGCTCAACTTTTGGCCTGCTTCCAACCATAGCCAATGCCACTCTATAGCTGGCTGCGAGAAGGTGCACAAAAGCAGCTATGGGTGACTCACCGTTCAGACCTTTCCCTCCCTCCTGTGGAGAATCATCCAACCTCCACTCAATCCATGGCTGCAATTGGTCACCATACCATCATAATAGAAAATAATCACATTGCACCCAGAACTTAAGTTAAGTAAAAACAAGTTGGCAATGCTTCTGTACATAATTAATTCCATTACTAACCCTTCCTTTTGCAGTTCATCACAAAAGAGACACGGCTGCACATATATGTGCACTGATGCTCACACAAAATGAAATGGAACAGAATTCACATGTCGCTTTTTGGAAGTTACCTTAAAGACCACCATGTCATTTTGAAACACATCTGCCACTTGAAGAATGTGGTCTGCTGCCTCAGCCTGACTTTTCAAGATCTCCTAACCTCCCTTCGTGAAATAATCAAAGTAAGGATGGAGGGCAAACCTCTTAACAAACAATTTGCAAACCACGAATGGCATCCATGAATTAAAGGATTTGCATCCTACAAATAAACCACTGCTCTTACTTTGATTTGTTGGGAAAGACACACAGATGCCAAAACACCAGTGAAGTAATCCTAACAAAGAAATCCCAACTACCTCAAACAAAATCAAGAGCCCATTTACAATCCTGCAGTTGTTGCTCAAGCTAATTTCTCCATGAGGAAGTCATTTTACCTACTGAGTCTTGCTGATTTCTCTGGATCTTCTCACTGAAAATAGTGTTGTCCAATGTGTTAAATGTTAGCTAAAATTGTGAAGAACTCTACATCATCACAAAGAACTCATTGGGAATTTGGTTCCAAATTCATTTTGGAAAGAGCCCTGCAGGCAGCAGAGAGAGAGGACTTTTATCCTGACAGTTTGGGTTGAATTCGAATCCAGGCTCCAGCAGTAAAGGCTAACCTGCTGTACCACCAAGTTAACTAAATGTGCAGTCCTCTTTCTGGGAGTTTGGATTTCTTTAACTGAATCCTTTCATTGACAAGTCTCCCTATTATATTCTGTTATTATATTCTGCTATATATCACAGTTCCACCCAATCCAGCACGTAAGCAAGACAGGAATATCACAATGTGTAATTTGCCATAATATTTTTTTTCAATGTAAAAGTTTTGGTTGGGGAAATGTGTCATTAATGATCAATATGTAAATGTCTGACCAACTCCATAGGATTCACCAATAACTTATGACTTTTTTCCTAGTCATTGTCAATGGTGGGGGGGGGAGAAGACTTGTGTAAAGGCTGAACTCAATCCACAATAAGGTGCACATATCAGAATTCAGATGTGATCGTCTGATTGGATGAATCCATTAGCAACTAAGTTCTTATCAAACTTTTCAGATCTATGAACTATCCCATAAAAGTTATCCCATGTAACAGCATGGGATACCTCCTAATTAGGGAGAATCAGTAAACATATCAACAGTCAGTGTTTCATGCTGACAGTCATTGTTTTGGGGACCCAGTCAGCATGTCAGACTCTGCTGACATAAATCAGCTCAATTAGCCCTGTCTGCTAATGCATTTTATAGTCTTTGGTGAATTATTGTGCTCCTAAAGGCAAGCAAGTACGCACTGACGTTCATACGAACGTACGAATTAAGAGCACGAGTAGGAAATTCGGCCCCTCGAGCCTGCTCTGCCATTTGATAAGGTCATGGCTGATCTGATTGCGACCTCAACCCTACTTTCACATCTGCCTACTATAACCTTTGACTCTCTTTTTAATCAGGAATCTATCTAACTCTCTGTCCTCTTCACAACTTACTTTCCTACCTACCTTTGTGTCATCAGCAAATTTAGCAACCATACATTCGGTGCCTTCATCCAAGCCATTGATATAGACTGTAAATAGTTGAGGCCCAAGCACATATCCCTGTGACACTCCACTCGTTACATCTTGCCATCCTGAAAATGACCCATTTATGCCTACTCTCTGTTTCCTGGTAGCTAACTAATCCTTTATCAATGCTAATATGTTACCCCCTACACCATGAGCACTTATTTTGTGTAGTAGCCTTTGATGTGGCACCTTGTCAAAAGCCTTCTGGAAATCCAAGTACACCACATCCAAAGGATCCCCTTTATCCACGTTGCTTGTTATTTCCTCAAAGAACCCTAATAAATTAGTCAAACACGATTTCCCTTTCACAAAGCCGTGTTGATGCTGCCTGATTGCATTGAGATTTTCTAAGTGCCCTGCTATAACCTCCTTAATAATAGATTCTAGCATTTTCCCTATGACAGATGTTAAGCTAACTGGCCTGTAGTTTCCTGCTTTCTGTCTCCCTTCTTTCTTAATAGAAGAGTTACATTCACTATTTTCCAATCTGATGGGACCCTTCCAGAATCTAGGGAATTTTGGAAAATTAATTCCAATGCATCTACTATCTCTGCAGCCACTTCTTTTACACCCCTAGGATGAAGTCCATCAGGACCTGGGGACTTGTCAGCTTTTAGTTCTAATATTTTTTTCAGAACCCTTTCCCTGGTGATTGTAAATGTTTTAAGTTCCTCCCTCCCTTTCACCTCTTCATTCACAATTAGGGACACACTTCTGACATGCAGTGCCAGCACCAAGAAAAACATTCACAGTGAAATTCTACTCTGCCCCAACCTGATGCCTCAGGCCAATCAGAAGAGCATTCACTACTGCACCGTACAGCATTTCAAATTCTCACACCTTCCTTGTGGCCTCCTTAGCTGAATGAGTGAGATTGCTAAATTAGTGCTGAACTGTAGATAGTTTGTGATGTGTGCCCACGCTCACTAGAAATTGGGTAAAGTCTGTCCCAAATAAGTCTTTCATCTTACTACTTTGGGTTAGATTCAAATGCAGGCTTTGATTGTGAAACAATAGTCTCCCTATTGTATTCTATTATATTCTGGTATACATCACAGTTCCTCTCCCACCACAATGAACTGCTCTACCCAGTGCCCACTACAAGGTGCATTCACTGCTTAGAGGAAAATTCAAGGCCGATGTTAAGCAAGTTGTTTTCATTTCTCTCAAAATCAATCAGAAGAGCATCCCCTACTTTGGTTTATTTTGAAATGTGTTATGTACAGACATTGCTGTTTTCCAGTTTTCTCTACCCCCCACCCCCCACCTCACATCCACCCATTATCTCCTGAAGGCAGTGGCTAATGATGCTGTATGATTATACTGGTGTCAGCAATCCTTCAGGTTCTGGTCCCTGTGGTCATTCATTATATGTGAGTCCAGAGACCAGAGAGAGAGAGAGAGAGAGAGAGAAAGAAAGAAAGACTTGTATTTATATAGCACCTTTCATGACCTCAAGACATCCTAAAGCGCTTTACAATCAATGAAGTATTTTTCGAAGTGTTCACTGTTGTAATGTAGGAGCAGCAGATATTTTAACAGTGGAAGCGATCATAGGAACATAGGAACAGGAGTAGGCCATTCAGCCCCTCGTGCCTGCTCCGCCATTTGATAAGATCATGGCTGATCTGTGATCTAACTCCATATACCCACCTTTGGCCCATATCCCTTAATACCTTTGGTTGCCAAAAAGCTATCTATCTCAGATTTAAATTTAGCAATTGAGCTAGTATCAATTGTCGTTTGCGGAAGAGAGTTCCAAACTTCTACCACTCTTTGTGTGTAGAAATGTTTTCTAATCTCGCTCCTGAAAGGTCTGGCTCTAATTTTTAGACTGTGCCCCCTACTCCTAGAATCCCCAACCAGCGGAAACAGTCTCTTTCTATCCACCCTATCTGTTCCCCTTAATATCTTATAAACTTCGATCAGATCACCCCATAACCTTCGAAACTCTAGAGAATACAACCTCAATTTGTGTAATCTCTCCTTGTAACTTAACCCTTGAAGTCCGGATCAGTGCAAAAACCCAATTCTAACCTCACTGAAAAGTCCTTCCAAATGACTTGCAACAATACTGGATGTGACTAATTCTGATGTGAATTTCAGGCACTTTGTGACAGGTGCTCAGGGTCTGATCTACTGCTCAGGGTGGGAAAATTTCCCTCTCCCAATTTTAGTGAAAAAGTCAACAACTTTTTTGATAAAACTATTGACGGAATTTCAACCTCTGGGCCTTTTGTCCGTCAATGCTTCTAAACTGGGCACAGCAATTCAAATCTCACATAACAATACTTTCAGATACACTATGTCAGCAAGACAAGAGGGCACAGGTTCAGTAAGGGCTGTAGGATAAACGTCAGGAACGCAAGCATGGATTAACAGCTGGGACAAGTTGCCAGGAGGGGAGGTTGAAGCCAAGGCACTGGCCATTGAAGAAACAAACATATGCTGCAATGGAATGATGGTAGGAGTTGGTACTCTAGAAGGATGAGATCAAATAGGCAGAAGAACCTTCTTCACCTGAACCTGTCATACAACTCCACACACAGCGACTCAAAAGCTTTGCAGTGACTCCAATACAGCAACTCACAGAGCTTCATAGTGACTCCTAACATAATGAACGATGGAACTTCAAAGTGGTTCGTGGAACTTCAGTGATTCCTGATTTAGTAGTTTATACAGCTTCACAGCAACTCTGAAAACAGTGACGTACAGTTTCACAGAGTCTCCCAACACAATGATCAACATTCACTTCAAACAGAGTGGGGTCAACTTTCGCACCCCCCCCCAATGTATCGATTCTGCCCCAAGTTAAAATCAACCCCAGTGATTCACAGAACCTCTCAGTGTCTCCCAGCACTGTCTTGACACCGTCCCACCAATTCCCAGCACGGTAATTCCCAGCTTTCCAGCACAGTAATTCAGAACATCCTAACACTCAACAAACCAATTCATAGCTTTCTTCAGCATCCCATTACACTGATTCCCACAGCTTTCTAACACTTCCTCATCTCCTCAGGAGGCAGACATCATTGCATTTCCCCTATAGTAAATCAATTGAAAGTTCCCAATCAGGGTAATATTGTCACAGAGGTGCAAGTCGTCTTTAAACATTTTGGCTACCATCCATTCAAACATCTGCTTCCATCAGGCAACATTTAAAAAAAACATTTGAAATGTTGGCTGAAGAGTTCCTCCGATTGATGTAGTTCCAACAAGTAATTGGAAAATCCAAAAAGCTCCATTAATTGTTCTTTATAAGCATGTATACAATTTCCCTACACCTAGTGCACAAAGGAAATCTCCCCCTTTCTGGAATAGAGTTACAGATGGAATTCTGTCTTGGGAAATATTAGAATTCTGGTTGAAGCAAACTTCGGAGCTACGGAGAAATAAACTGCAGGCATGGTACCACTTTTACCGAGTAGAAATTAAAGCAGCAGAATGCCTGGTGGTTATGCTCATGTCACCAATGTTTGCAGAGTGGGGTTCCAAGTTATATATTTGTATCCATGCAGGAATCAATTGTTTTCTAAATCTAACCAGCGATGAAAAAAGTTCGAGGAACTTGAACCCTTTTAAAAAAAATATGTACTTCAATTTCAATTTTTTTCACTTGAGGTTAGAGATATCAATGGTAGGGAATGGACCATCAGCATTGAATACTCACAGGTCAGGTGTAGGTCAGTAAAGTTCCATCTACAGTAGCCCCTCAAGCAATCCCAGTCCAAGTATAACAAGGATTAGCTGCAGAATAAAGCTCCATCTACTCTGCTCTAACAGAATGTCTTAATCTTAGTTTTAGATATGTCCATTGCTCACACATCCTACCCTAATGACCCTCTAAGTGAAATGACCAATTTAGTGCCAAAGTGTGGCCAGTTTTGTGCTGATGGCCTGTACCTACTGGCACTTGAATTGATACTGTCTCATACTCAATTTATATGACAGTCAGCAGAATGAAAAGGCTTATCAGTCAGAGCTAGATTTGAATTCAGATCCCAGAGATGAAAGATGCATTGGTAACTAAATGCATCATCCAGTCCCGTCCTCCTCATCCTAAATTATGGATCACAATCCCCTTCTAAAAGGAAGTAGCGAACACTGTTAAAAAACTTGTTGGCCAATTTTAGTGGCACCTGCAAAACTCTTTTAATTGTGGTGGTGAGTCAATCAAATAGAGAGCATTGTTACTGATGGTGTGACATCATCACAAAAAAAATATAATGTCCAGGAAAATTAAAAAGCACAAACGGTGCAGTGGAAAAGCTGTCCTGCCCCCCACCACAGTAGCACGGTAGCTGAATATTTGGATCAGTCTCTTTCTCAAGAACTAAGCCTCTCAAGAAATTCATCAATTTGAAGATTTGAACAGGGGGCAATCACAGTTTTACTGAATTATTTCCAATGCAAATCATTACAGTTTCTTGTGGCAACCTAAAGGGGTCCTCATGGAATGGCACCTCTTCAAAACAAGTCCTGATGGTAAGACTCCCTCTTAAAAAGTAGTTCTGATGGCGAGGCTTCAGCCTTTGAAACTTGTTTTAATTGTGAGACTATCTTCCCCTATCTTCCAATTTTCTCTCTAATTTCCTCCCCTTCCCCTACTCTGAAGATGGAGTACAGTTTTGAAGGTGGCAGCACACTGCGATACTTCACACAAATGCCCATTCTTCAAGTACTACCCTTAATGGTGCATTGTCCTGTGGGGAGCATTACAACCCTATTCTAACCGCAGCATCTTTACACACACACTTCTAGCAAAAAGAGAATCATGTTGAATTTTTTTTCCTAGCTTGGAGATGCTGTAGCCAACTGTAGCATCCTACAGCTGCCCCAGCTGAGATTAGCTAACCAAGGACTGACCACAAATTGAACATGGTTCTGTACATCTTGGTCTCTTCCCCTATCTTCTCCTCCGAGCACCTCATCTTCTTCCAGCCCTTTGCCTCTCCTTTAAAATCCTTGTTCTTTATTGCCCCCTCAAACCTCAATTTATGAGTTTCTCCCTGAGATATTGCCCCTTTCTGCACTGAGCAATGACAACCTCAGTGATTTTAATATCCATCCTCGTTGCCCTTGCCTTCCTGCCTCTGATTTCAACGACGCACTGTCCTCTCTTGACCTCTGCCTCCATATAAATTCTCCTAACCATATTCCCGACCAGCCCATCGAACTGACCATTTCATGTGGCATGTTACACAAGGTAAGGGCTCATGGGGTTGGGGGTAACATATTAGCATGGACAGAGGATTGGTTAAAGGACAGAAAATAGAGAGTAGGGATAAACAGGTCATTCTCAGGTTGGCGGGCTGTAACTGGGTGGGGTGCCACAAGGAGCAATGCTTGGGCCTCAGCTATTTACAATCTATATTAATTACTTGGATGAAGGGACTGAGTGTAATGTATCCAAGTTTGCTAATGATACAAAGCTTGGTGGGAAAGTAAGCTGTGAGGAGGACCACAAAAAGTCTGCAAAGGGGTATAGACAGGTTAAGTGAGTGGGCAAGAAGATGTCAGATGGAGTATAATGTGGGAAATGTGAGGTTAATCACTTTGGTAGGAAGAATAAAAAAACAGAATATTTTTTTAAACGGTGAGAAACTATCAAATGTTGGTGTTCAGAGAGACTTGGGTGTCCTCGTACAAGAAACACAAAATGTTAGTATGCAAGTACAGCAGGCAATTAGGAAAGCAAATGGCATGTTGGCCTTTATTGCAAGGGGGTTGGTGTATAAGAGTAGGGAAGTCTTACTACAGTTGTACAGGGCTTTAGTGAGACCTCAACAGGAGTACTACGTACAGTTTTGGTCTCCTTAACTAAGGAAGAATATACTTGCCTTAGAGATGGTGCAACGAGGGTTCACTAGATTAACTCCTGGGATGAGAGGGTTGTCCTATGAGGAGAGGTTGAGTAGAATGGGCCTATACTCTCTGGAGTTTAGAAGAATGAGAGGTGATCTCATTGAAACATATAACATAACAAGAGGAGGAGGCTCTGTAACGGGAGGAAGAGGCTCTGTGAACATCCCCATCCTCAATAATGGCGGAGTCCAGCACGTGAGTGCAAAAGTCAAGGCTGAAGCGTTTGCAACCATCTTCAGCCAGATGTGCCGAGTGAATGATCCATCTCGGCCTCCTCCCAATATCCCCACCATCACAGAAACCAGTCTTCAGCCAATTCGATTCACTCCACATGATATCAAGAAACGGCTGAGTGCACTGGATACAGCAAGGGCAATGGGCCCCTACAGCATCCCGGCTGTAGTGCTGAAGACTTGTGCTCCAGAACTAGCTGCGCCTCTAGCCAAACTGTTCCAGTACAGCTACAACACTGGCATCTACCCGACAAGGCAGCATTTGACCGAGTGTGGCACCAAGGAGTCCTAGTAAAATTGAAGTCAATGGGAATACAAGGGAAAACTCTTCAGTGGCTGGAGTCATACCTAGCACAAAGGAAGATGGTAGTGGTTGTTGGAGGCCAATCATCTCAGCCCCAGGACATTGCTGCAGGAGTTCCTCAGGGCTGTGTCCTGGGCCCAACCATCTTCAGCTGCTTCATCAATGAACTTCCCTCCATCATAAGGTCAGAAATGGGGACGTTCGCTGATGACTGCACAGTGTTCAGTTCTATTCGCAACCCCTCAGATAATGAAGCAGTCCGTGCCTGCATGCAGCAAGACCTGGACAACATCCAGGCTTGGGCTCATAAGTGGCAAGTAACATTCGCGCCAGATAAGTGCCAGGCAATGACCATCTCCAACAAGAGAGAGTCTAACCACCCCCCCTTGACATTCAACAGCATTACCATCGCCGAATCCCCCACCATCAACATCCTGGGGGTTACCACTGACCAGAAACTTAACTGGACCAGCCACATAAATACTGTGGCTACGAGAGCAGGTCAGAGGCTGGGTATTCTGCGGCGAGTGACTCACCTCCTGACTCCCCAAAGCCTTTCCACCATCTACAAGGCACAAGTCAGGAGTGTGATGGAATACTCTCCACTTGCCTGGATGAGTGCAGCTCCAACAACACTCAAGAAGCTCGATACCATCCAGGACAAAGCAGCCCGCTTGATTGGCACCCCATCCACCACCCTAAACATTCATTCCCTTCACCACCGGCGCACTGTGGCTGCAGTGTGTACCATCCACAGGATGCACTGCAGCAACTCGCCAAGGCTTCTTTGACAGCACCTCCCAAACCCGCGACCTCCACCACCTAAAAGGACAAGGGCAGCAGGCACATGGGAACAACACCACCTACACGTTCTCCTCCAAGTCACATACCATCCCGACTTGGAAATATATCGCTGTTCCTTCATCATCGCTGGGTCAAAATCCTGGAACTCCCTTCCTAACAGCACTGTGGGTGAACCTTCACCACATGGACTGCAGCGGTTCAAGAAGGCGGCTGACCACCACCTTCTCAAGGGCAATTAGGGATGGGCAGTGATGCCCACATCCCATGAATGAATAAAAAAAAAGTCTGAGGGGGCTTAACAGAGTAGATGCTGAGAGATTGTTTCCCCGGCTAGAGAGTCTAGAACTATGGGGCATAGTCGCAGGATAAGGGGTCGACCGTTCGAGACTGAGATGAGGAGGAATTTCTTCACTCAGAGGGTTGTGAATTTTTGGAATTCTCTGCCCCAGAGGGCTGTAGATGCTGAGTCGTTGAGTATATTCAAGGCTGAGATGGATAGATTTTTGGACTCTAGGGGAATCAAGAGACATGGGGATCGGGCGGGAAAGTGGAGTTGAGGTCGAAGATCAGCCATGATCTGATTGAATGGCGGAGCAGAATCGAGGGGCCGTATGGCCTACTCCTGCTCCTATTTCTTATGTTCTTATGTAGCATCTCTACCCTTATGATTTCGATCACAGACAAAGCCATCTCTGACCACTTCCTTGTATCCCTCACCATCCACATCTACCTATCCCCTTCCAACCCTTCCGCATCCACTCCTGGAAAAAACTCTCCCCCAGGTCATTTATAATTGCACTTTCAACCTGCCTACTGCCTAGCCTTTGGCCCTCCATTCACCATGATACTACTGCAGCTGTCAATCTCCTCAACCACTCCCTCTCCTCCACCTCTGATGCCCTCTCCTATCCTGGTTGTTTCCCCTGATATGGCCACCATCATCACCCTACTCAATATCCAAGAGGCATGCCTCCCAAATCCGTACCCATCTTTCCCACATCCCCATGTTTGAATTTCCTCAATCATGTTTCCGTCCCTGCTCCCACAGCATTGAAATGGTCCTAATTAAAGTCCCAAAGACATCCTCTGTGACTGTGACCATGGTGTCCTATCCCTCCTCAACCTCTCTGTAGCCTTTGACTCGTCCACACCATCCTCCTCCAATGCCTCTTCTCAACTGTCCAGTTCAGTGGGACTGCCCTCGCTTTGTTCCACTCTTACCTATCCAACCATAGCCAGAGCATCTCCAGCAATGGCTTCTCTTCCCACATTAAAGGCAATATATAAATGCAAGTTGTTGTTGTTGCTACCTTTACATCCTAATACCAAAACAATGTACTCTAACAGATTATCTAATTAAACCACGCGACAAGTTCTGTGCATTGTTTTATCTGTTTGCCCAAACCTCATCGGTACTGATCACTCAGGAGTTCCAGGGAGTAAACAAAGCCGACTGTGACCTACCTCACCACTGGTTCAGGGATAGACTCAGTATTAGCTGGAACCTGAACGCCCTTTTCCCATTCCTGTCGCCATGAGTCAGCTAGTATGTAGTACTCATCCACATTTAGTTGATATGACTCGGGGAGCTTCATGGCAGTGATCAGGTCCGTTCGAAAAACCTTTTGGAAAAAAGCAAGAGGCAAAGTGTTAAGTTTTTATTGTTTCCCCTTATGGTCTCTTTATAGCATACAGCTATCTCTGTATGAAAGGGCGAGGCATTGCAATCTGCTGCTATGCCTGCTGCCACACCATTCTGACACCAGTTACAAGCCCAGGAGGTGGCTTCCTTTGATTTTTCCCTTCCTTTATGGAAAGGATGGGGGCGGAGGAAGAAGAGGATCTGGCTCTCCACTCAAACTGTTGCATGGCATACGATCTCACAGCGAAGTTACTAATGTCAACCGTCCACCTCATACTAACTACTGGTATCACCATTATATAAATTACATAAAGAAACCTGAGCTGAAAATCCATGGGGGTGGGGAGGGAGGACATCCCAGTTTAAGTGCCAGGATGTGCCCACCCAGGTGTTCCACCCTTGACTTGCACAAAGTTTACGAGGTATGGGGAAGTTCCCTAATGTAGCACCACTGGCAGGTGCCTGTTCAACTAGAGGCACATCTAGCCTGCCTGCCTGCCTCATCCCACAGCGGAAAGATTGCCAGTTCCTGGGGAGGGGAGTGCCGAGTCCCCTTCTTGGATAGCATTTTACTTGGTCTTTTGTAAAGGGACTGCATTTAAATACTTTTTTAAAATTGCACTCCATTGCTTCAGGATCCCAGCCTAATTGCCAGCCCTTCCACCACACTCCTGTCGAAATTACGATGGGAGTGTGCCAGAAGAGCAGTGAATTATCACCCCTGGAGACAAGAAGAGGCGGCGATTTAACGTAGATCTTAAACTAATACTCAGGATAAATTAGTGACATAATGTCAAAACTTCAAACCCTGTATTACCACAACCTCTGGAACGTAAGATTCAGTTCAATATTTTCTGAACACCCACCTAACATTTGAATCATTTTGAGAATTAACAGATGTTGTATTTAGTTTGAAGTTTAACTGAAAATTAAATATAATTTTTTTCTTAATAAATTGTCATAAGGGATCAGCTTTAGGAAATCTGAATTTTATGGAAGATTATTGGGTCTGAGAGTCAGCTCTCCTAACATTGCCAGTAAGAGGAATACAGAGCCTAGATTTCATGCCACATTCTGCACAACTTGGGGCAGTAATCAGGTAGGCAGGGACAGGAAATAGACAGGGATCCATCACGCCTGATCCCTGATCATGTTAACGCCCCTCTAACTTTGCACTGTCATTTTCAGCAGGTGGTGAAATGCCCACATTTAAATTAGCCAGTAATGACTAACACATCTGGCAGCTGCATTAACAGTCCTGTCTACATCCCCCTTCCCACCACAAATATGCCATCATCTACAGACCCTTCTCTGTGCACATCAATTTTCACAGCTACCATTCATTTCACCTCATCAAAGCTGCTTCCAAACATTGCCAAGAACAATATCTGTATGCACAACTTTAGTGCCATCATCATTTTATTGACAGCCACATTGCATGTGTGCATGCCTAATTCTTCTTACCACCATGCTTCCCCTTCATGATAGAGTGTGCTGTATAAACCAAATCTAATGCTTCTACAAGGTGGCAGGCTGTTGTGCTGGTGCAGATGCCTCTTGGGACAAGGGGGACTTTATCTCAGGGCAGCTGGATCCCGAGATGAACCCGCTACAGGCAGCACCTATTGTTACATCGGTAGCTTGGCCTTGTGCCATTTTGGCCACAAGTGCAGGCAATGCAGAGAGCTGATGGAAGGACACCTCGTTGCCATCCTGAGAATGAGCAGCATCATGCACACCTATTCTTACCATGCCACTTGTACCGAGCACTGAATCCATGTGGCCACTGATCTGTGGGAAAACAGGTCTAACGGTACCAATGAGATTTAGTAAAACTCAGGTGTCAGCATGCAGGCCATAATGGAGGTCAGGACAGGTGAAAGCAGCATGCAATTAAAAACCGTGTACGGCTTATAATGGGGTGAATGCATTTAAGGCTGAGAGTGAACAAACACTTCCAGTTGAAGGCTGGCGATGTCTCCTATACATTTCTGGTAAGCAATTTAAGCATTTCACTACTTTGTGAGGGGGAGATCATTGCCAGTGGCAGACGTGCTTAGTACAGTGTATTCTTGGAGGGTATGGCTGGCTCACTTTACCTTACCTGCCCTGATAAGGTCATTAAACTTTTTCCAGCACTCAGTTGCTGTGCATGGGGCATTGGGAATTGGCACCGACTGCCTTTGCTACCTCCTGCCACTGCTGCTGTGCTGTTCTTCTTGCCTACCTGTGTGGCTCCATGTCACATGGTACCTCCTTCCTCCACCTGGCTTTATGTAAAATAATTTCTAGACCTTCAGCACTGAACCTGGCGACTCTGTGCCCTCCTACAGACCTCACATACATTCCTGAGGAGTGTAAATTTTAGTTTTGCTTCCAAAACCATTTTTGTTGGTGTTGCTTTTTTAAGTTGCTGCAAAAACACATTAGTTTCCACCTCCCACCCCCCCCCCACTCCCCCACTAATCGTGAGCTCCCAATGACTGCCGTCCATAATGCTGGGAGCTCACTAACAATATTTAAATTTAGGCTGCCGCTGGAAACTGTGACAGGGTCGGGCCACTTCTGGTCAGGTGGGTGGATTCCCACTGTGCCATATTTCCATTTGAGATTTCGCCATAGTGGAAAATCTAGCCACAGATATAATACAAGGTCTCATTATTCCTAAATGTAAATATTTGATTTGATGTTGATATCTAAATAGCAGTGTTTTGTATCCGCTTATTTTGTATAAGCAAATCCCCACTTAGTTGGACTTGCCCACCTCCTGAAATTCTCATGTTTGCCAACCTAAAAAAAGCTGGCAGCTCTTGGCCAATATGCCAAAGTAAATATAAATACAGCTCACCACCCCCCACCCCCACCCCGACAAGAGTACAAATTTATTTTTTCTGGCTGTGCAACATGTCCATCATGTATAGTGGCATGTTATACTCAGCGCAGTTTTTCTTTCTCAGAACAGAAACAATAAAGCAGGCAAGGGTCACCTCATTTACATGGTGCTAAATGCAATTACAACAGTCAGAGTAAGTCGGATATCACACATTCAACAACCCCCCAACTACATCACAAAACCGGTCGGAAGGTGTACGTCATTCCACAGCCAGAAAGGTAAGCAACCTGAATATGAAAATAACTAAATAAAAATATTTTTACAATATTACATACAAGTCCTCCATTTAAAAACACATGTGCCGTATGGATTTTATAAACAAAATAAGCACCAGGGGCTTGTGATTTATGAAGATTAAATCGCTCATGTCATAGCCATCATAACTCATTTACTCTTTAGTTATGTGGTTAGCATTCCTCAGAGGTTTATTTTCAGAGAAGCACTGCTCAACAACATCTATCAACATCTCAGTTTTATTCCCTTTATTTGTTAGCTATCTTCTCTTCTCCGTTCAATATCTTTGCACCATGCACATGCACATTACAACATTATGCAGCAATAGAAAAATCTCAGCTATCCCAATGGCTCAGTAGGCAAAGACACTGTGTGGTGTGTTCTTGAGTTATGAAGAGCAAAAAGGCCTCAGGTTCCATCTCTACTCTGTGCTGAGTTATCCGATCTCATCTAGGACAATATTGGGTCAGGTTCCACTGTGATGTCCCTTACAGTTGAATATCTTGCTAACTCTTACTATCAAGGCTACACATGAAGAATAGTAACTTGGGTTGAGTACTGGAGAGCCGCTGGTGCCCATGGATCCAAACCTCAAAGGCATTAGTCACTGCCTTTGAGAAGGGGGAAAAAAAATGAGAGGAGAAAAGAAAAAGTAAAAAAACTAAATCTACTTGGAATATGCTGAGCAAATGTCAAATATCCATCACACCTTCATTACTTTACCAGAGACTTGCAGCAATGCTTTTCTAAATGATGAATTTCACTGCAATGTGATTATGCCACTGAACCAAACCTAATTAATGCCTACGAGCTGGGACAGAACAGCCTTATTACACAGGCACGTTGCATAAAGATTGCTTTTCTTCACTTCACAACATCAAGTCTGAAGCAACTCACTTTTTCCAAGACTACAATACCTAAAAAAAACCCAGTTAGAAGTCTAGTCAGACTTAACTTTTAAATTTTAACTTTTAAAATCCCTAATATTTTCAAAACCTACACAGAAAACCACTGTCTGATCATTATTTTGGGTGGGGGGGGGGGAGTGGGAAGAGAGAACGTCTGTTTGTCAATGGAAGCTCTACACATTTTGGTCCCAATTTTAACTTGTTGCGTGAATCAGGCGGGCAAGCAGGTGGCAGGGCAAGCAGGAAGTCCCCATGATGTCACCAGCATGAGGCCACAGCAATTTTAACTCTCAGGCCTCATTTCAACATGATTGACAGGCTGCCCACCCAATCACCTCGGGAATCGGACAGCCGCCCCACCGGATGTGCGCAATTTCCGGCAGGCCTCTGGAGGCCTATTTAAAGCAGGAATGCATCTCTTAAAGCAAGGCTGCATACGCTGCTTTGAATTACATTTCAATAGGGCTGGATACAAATGCAATACAACTGATATATCACTACATTATACCAAGGGGTTGTTAGTTTATTTACAAAGTTATTGCTTAAGTACAGTAGTATAATATTACTTCTGTTTATCAAATACAATGAAGTATTAGAGTAAAGCCTGTTCTGTCAACAGGAGTAATGTCACTATAAGCCCTGCCCAATAACAGAGAGGGGGATGTCAATTATTTAAAGATATGTAGATTATTGAATGCTGAGTTGTTCAAAAAGCTATCTTTGCAGCAACTTTACAAGCTTTACTAAATCTTCTTATTCACCATAGATCACAAGGTAGAACTGAATCCTGGATTTAACCAGGAACTTACTATAAGAAATACAGTAACACAGGTAAGACATCATTATTCAGCTAAGCTGGGGAAAAAAACACAAAAGCTGGAAATATTAATAAGTCACTGGTAACTCCATCAGATACTGTAGAGCCCAATTATTTCACACAGTAAGCTAGGTTTTTTTGTAACTTTTCTCCCTTTTATTGGTCCAGCTTCTTCGTTCCCTGTACCATATGGCATTTCCTGATCAAAACGGCGGCCAGACAATCTGTTCCCAGGCCTATATGCGTGGAGAAGCACAGACGTGACACTCCAGATGGCTCAACCTCTGGTTTCCCCTCTCCCCTAGTTTTCATTTGACATCACACAATGGAGTATGGCTGATATCTGAGAGTTGACAGTCACAAAGAGTTGTTCTATTATTCCATGGCACAGCATGTTGGGAGATCCAAAACATTGCGCTATCATGCTAACCTTACGTGTACATCTTTATCTGCAGCCTTTTTTCCAAAAGCTTTGAATTGCAGAAAGACCTTGACACAATAACAGTGTCTGTGTGAGTGAGAGGGCGAGAACAAATTTTTACCAATGTCTGAAATATTAACATTTTTCAAAAAACCTCCATGTGATTGCCATGCTGCAGTTCCCACCACTAAGTTTCTCAATCTTTGGTCGTGTTTTTGCTGCTAATTTGCTGGAATTCATCCATTTTTCCACAAAGGAGGGAGAGAAAACTGTCAGGTGACTGTTGGAGAGGGAGACTAAAAAGAGGGAGAGTAAATTAAAAATGGAACTAAAATGTGGCACAGCATGAAACCCAAATGCTGTCCACCATTGAATGGTAAAACACTTGCAATCCTTACCTCAGTGGTACCGCTGTAAGACGAGCTAAGCAGCGATCAGGAATTTCCACAGAGGGAAAAGGAAATCAAAGGGAGGGTGGTCCCCTTCCACATTCTCGTACTGGCCAGTTTCAGAGAAGTAGGGAGGGGATTTTAATCCCAAAGAACAGGTGGGTTGGGGGCAAATTTAAGTAACAGCTTTTTGAAGCACGACCGCAACCCGGTTCTAATGAGCTCACTTCCGGGTTTAACATGGGATTGTTAAAGGGCCAATTTACCTCATTGAAATAGTTGTGGCACTTAAATTTTTGTTGATTCCAAGTCTGAAACGAATTTTACTTCACCTGCACAGGTTTCCCACGGCTTCTGAATCTCGCCATTGAAATGGAGGCGAGATGCAGCCAAAGATTGGCCCTATAAATTTGTGATTGACACATCTAAATAACAGCTCAGGTATTGCATCAGGTCTCTCATTTCTCTCAAGCAAATGTTTGGCTGAGAGTTCTTTGTGTTGGGTCTCTAATTGAGTGATGGCTGGAAGAGTGAATAAAGATTCAGAAAATAATCAATTGTTAACATCCGGAATCAATCTTGAGTATGTGCACAAGTTTCTATTTTCAAGAACGACGACAAGATTGGAAATATTGGAATATTCTGCAGTGAAGTTGAAAGAATCAGAACTTAGCTACTTTGGTAATAGAAATTCCTGCAATCCAAATATTTTTCCAATTCTCATCCATTCTTTATCCTTGTGTGGTCCATCTCATCCCTTCTTTTTCTGTCTTTCTCTCTCTCCATCTTTGACAATAAGAACATAATAGGAGCAGGAGCAGGAGTAGGCCATATGGCCCCTCAAGCCTGCTCTGCCATTCAATAAGATCATGGATGATCTTCTACCTCAACTCCACTTTCCCACCCTGTCCCCATATCCCTTGATTCCCATAGTGTCCAAAAATCTATCGCTATCAGTCTTGAATATAATCAACGACTGAGCATCCACAGCGCTCTGGGGTAGAGAATTCCAAAGATTCACAACCCTCTGAGTGAAGAAATTTTTCCTCATCTCGGGCCTAAATGGCCGACCCCTTATCTTGAGACTATGACCCCTAATTCTAGACTGTCCAGCAGGGGAAGCAGCCCCTCAGCATCTACCCTACCAAGTCCTCTAAGAATTCTTCTAAACTCCAGAGAATATTGGCCTATTTGACTCAATCTCTCCTCAAAGGACAACCCTCTCATCCAAGGAGTCAATCTAGTGAACCTTCGTTGCATCCCCTCTAAGGCAAGTACATCCTTCCTTAGGTAAGGAGACCAAAACTGTACACAGTACTCCAGGTGTGATCTCACCAGAGTCCTATATAATTGCAGCAAGACCTCCTTGCTCTTATACTCCAGCCCCCCTTGCAATAAAGGCTAACCTACCTTTTGCCTTCCTAATTGTTGTACCTGCATGTTAACTTTCTGTGGTTCGTGTACAAGGACACCCAAATCCCTCAGACTACTAACATTTCTTAGTTTCTCACCTTTTAAAAAATATTCTGCTTTTCTATTCTTCCTACCAAATTGGATAAATTCACATTTCCCCACATTATACTCCATCTGCCACCTTCTCGCCCACTCACTCAACCTGTCTATATCCCTTTGCAGCCTCTTTATGTCCTCCTCACAGCTTACTTTCCTACCTAGCTTTGTATCGTCAGCAAACTTGCAATTACACTCGGTCCCTTCATCTAAGTCATTGAACTATATTTTAAACAGCTGAGGCCCAAGCATCAATCCTTGCAGCACCCCATTAGTTACAACCTGCCAATCCGAAAATGACCCGTTTATTCTTATTCTGTTTTCTGTCCATCGACCAATTGTCAATCCATGCTAATATATTACCCCCAATCACATGAGCCCTAATCTTGAGTAACAACCTCTTGTTAGGCACGTCATCGAATACCTTTTGAAAATCCAAATATGCTACATTCACTGGATTCCCCCTTATCTACCCTGCTAGTTACACGCTCAAAAAAACTCTAATAGATTTGTCAAACACGATCTCCCTTTCATAAAACAGTGTTGACTCTGCCTAGTCATATAATGATTTTCTAAATACCCTGTTACTACGTCCTTAACAATAGATTCTAGCATTTTCTCTACTACTGACGTCAGGCTAACTGGCCTATAGTTCTCTGTTTTCTCTCTCCCTCCTTTCTTGAATAGTGGGGTTCCAATCCATGGGGACTGTTCTAGAATCTAGGGAATTTTGGAAGAGCAAAACCAATGCATCCACTATCTCTGCAGCCACCTCTTTTAAAGCCCTAGAATGTAGACCATCAGGTCCAGGGAATTTGTCAGTTTTTAGTCCCATTAATTTCTCCAGTACTTTTTCTTTACTAATATTAATTACTTTGAGTTCCTCACTCTCATTAGACCTTTGGTTCCCCACTATTTCCGGTATTTTTTTGTGTCTTCTACTGTGAAGACAGATACAAAATATTTGTTTAACCTCTCTGCCATTTCCTTATTCCCCATTATAATTTCTCCTATCTCTGCCCACGTTTACTTTCTCTAATCTATTCCTTTTTACATAATTGTAGAAACTCTTACAATCTGTTTTTATATTTCTTGCCAGTTTACTCTCATATTCAATTTTCTCCCAATTTAACAATTTCTTGGTCATCCTTTGCTGATTTCTAAAGCCCTCCCAATCCTCAGGCTTACTACTCTTTTTGGCAACATTGTAAGCCTCTTCTTTTAATCTAATGCTATCCTTAACTTCTCTAGTTAGCCACGGTCGGATCACTTTTCCCATGGAGTTTTTATTCCTAATAATTATGAATTATTTCTTTAAATGTTCGCCATTGCTTATCTGCCGTCATATTTTCTAATCTAATTTCCTAATCGACCTTAGCCAAGTCGCCCCTCATACCTATGTAATTGGCATTGTGTAAATTTAAGACCCTAGTTTCAGACTTAACTACATCACTCACAAACTCAATATGAAATTCTATCATATTATGATCACTCCTCCCCAGAGGATCCTTGACTATAAGATTACTAATTAACTCTGTCTCAATACACAATAATAGATCTAAATGAGCCTGTTCCCTAGTTGGTTCCTCAACATATTGTTCTAGAAAACTGTTTCGAATGCATTCCATGAACTCGTCCTCCAAACTACTTTTGCCAATTTGGTTTGCCCAGTCTATAAGATTAAAGCTCCCCATGATTATTGCATTACCCTTGTTACATGCTCCTCTAATTTCCTGATTTATATTCTGTCCAACACTATAACTTCTGTTAAGGGGCCTATAAACACCTCCCACCAGTGTTTTCTGCCCCATGTGATTTCTTAGCTCCACCTATATTGACTCTAAATTCTGATTTTCTGAGCTAAGATCCTTTCTTACTACTGCCTTTAACTCATCCTTTATTATCAGGGCAATGGCCCCCCTCTCCCCCTCCTTTTCCATTTTGCCTATCTTTTCTAAAAGTCAAGTACCCTGGAATATTTAGTTCCCAAACTTGGTCACCCTGCAACAACGTCTCAGTAATGGCTACTAGATCAAACCCATTTATCTCTATTTGTGCCATTAATTCATCTATCTTGTTACGAATGCTTCCTGCATTCATGTATAGCGCCTTTAATTTTAACTTTTTACTATTTTTTCCTCATGTGACCTTAGTCACTAATGCCATATTACCTTTGTTAAACTCTCTGTCCCTTCCTGACAGACACTGCTTATTTTTACCCAAATCGTTACTCTCCTCTACAGTCTTGACTTTTCTCTTTAGACTTATAAACTTACCCTTACCTCAACGCTCCCCCCACTTATTAGGCTTTCCATAGATTTTTATTACAAGCTCGGACTCCCACAACTATCTGGATTGTGTTTCCTCACTCCCCACTTCCAGTAAATACTTAATCCCTTTCTCTAATTTTCTCCTTTTCTGTCATATCTGCTCTAATAAATCTGCTTTCCACACCAGAGTTCCTTCTTTTTCCTCAGCTGAATCTTCCCTCAGCAGCAGTTGACAGACCCTTTGATTGAATCCACCATATTTCCCATAAGCAACAGAAAATAACTGCCAGGGACATCCGTTATGCTTTTCATCTTTTAATGCTAGTGCTGGTTCTGTTAGGAATTTGAAAATATGAATGTTACTTATATTCACTGAGCATCAAAGCATTTCTCTGCTGCTCACCCTGGAATAATGTTCCTTATTCCTGGCCTGAAACAACATGCCCTCCTCCCCGTGCAGTCTCTATGCAGTGGGTACTGCAGTGGGTGCGAGATGCTGATGGCTCCCAGTGACTCCCTGCTCAACTTCAGTACATTGGCTGCAGGTCTTTCCTTGTTTAATATTGGTATGTGTTGTCTGATGGCTTCTCCCCACCAATATACAGTCAGTAATAAAAAACCTAAAGTTCTCTGTAAACATAAGGAAGTGTAAAGTACCTTAGAAGTACAGCAAGATGTGTAACCTGCAAAGACAATTTTTTTAAAAATTCGTTCATGGGATGTGAGCGGCGCTGGCATTTATTGCCCATCCCGAATTGCCCTTGAGAAGGTGGTGGTGAGCCGCCTTCTTGAACCGCTGCAGTCCGTGTGATGAAGGTTCTCCCACAGTGCTGTTAGATAGGGAGTTCGAGGATTTTGACCTTTGTGCTAGGTATGACTCCAGCCACTGGAGAGTTTTCCCCGATTCCCATTGACTTCAATTTTACTAGGGTTCCTTGGTGCCACACTCGGTCAAATGCTGCCTTGATGTCAAGGGCAGTCACTCTCACCTCACCTCTGGAATTCAGCTCTTTTGTCCATGTTTGGACCAAGGCTGTAATGAGGTCTGGAGCCGAGTGGTCCTAGCGGAACCCAAACTGAACATCGGTGAGCAGGTTATTGGTGAGTAAGTGCCGCTTGATAGCACTGTCGACGACACCTTCCATCACTTTGCTGATTGTAAACAATTTTACAACACCAAGTTATAGTCCAACGATTTTATTTTTAATCCCACAAGCTTTCGGGGGCTTTCCCAATTAAAAATAAAATCATTGGACTATAACTTGGTGTTGTAAAATTGTTTACAATTGTTAACCCCAGTCCATCACCGGCATCTCCACATCACTTTGCTGATGATTGAGAGTAGGCTGATGGGGCGGTAATTGGCCAGATTGGATTTGTCCTGCTTTTTGTGGACAGGACATACCTGGGCAATTTTCCCCATTGTCAGATAAATGCCAGTGTTGTAGCTGTACTGCAACAGTTTGGCTAGAGGCGCGGCTAGTTCTGGAGCAGAAATCTTCAGCACTACAGCCGGGACGCTGTCGGGGCCCATAGCCTTTGCTGTATCCAGTGCATTCAGCTGTTTCTTGATATCATGTGGAGTGAATCGAATTGGCTGAAGACTGGCTTCTGTGATGGTGGGGATATCGGGAGGAGGCCGAGATGGATCATCTATTCGGCACTTCTGGGTGAAGATGGTTGCAAACGCTTCAGCCTTGTCTTTTGCACAAAGAGGTTGGAGATTGGAAGACGAGATCGGAGGTCGCTCGAAGGTGTTGAAGAGATCGGAAGTCGGGTGGGCCACCATCGGGGTCGGGGGGTTGGGTCCAGCATCGGTGGGGGGAAGGGAGGGATCGGCAGATTGCAGGGCCATGTTGTGCCAGGTGAGCTTGTTGGGCCTAGATGAAGCACTGCTACTCTTCCGAGCCCACAAGCAGTGCAATAAAGGCACTCACCCATGGATCTGGCCCTTCCCTCCTTCTTTCACCTGACGTGAATTGGAAGCGATGGGAAACCCTAACAAGTAAGGTTGAAGTTGTTTTACTTTTGTAATACACAAAAAATTAAGTACCTCAACTACTGCAATGAGGTACGTTACCCTTTTAAGTATTGGCCCGCCGGTTTTAAGTGGGAGTGGGACTTCCAGGTGTCAGTTGTGTGTGTGCATCGAAACGCACCTGGGTCAAATCCGGAAGTGGGCGAGTTGGAGCTGGGATGCGGTCCTGCTCCAAAAATCCACTATTTTTACTGCCCACCCGTCCTTGGGGGTTAAAATTACCCCTCATGTATCAGTGAGCCTTGGTATCCCTGTGGTGGATGCATTTCAACCTCAAGGTTAGATGAGCTGTGCATTGCTGATGTAGAAGATACAGAGTGGGAGACAGTAGAATACAAGTTTATTCCATGGACAACCTAAAAACACAAGAATTACTAAATTATGAGTGAATAACAAAGGCATTCTTAAACTAAGTATTTCTGTGCCATCCTCCACTTCTGGATTTTTTTTCACCATCTGATTTTGTTTCTGGATGCTAATCTACTGTGAATTAGAATCCAGAAACAAAATGGTTGACAAATGCCACTTGCTAACTCAGGTGCCCGCTGACTGAGGAAGTAGCTCACATCCACTTAAGTGGGTGTCAATCTGATACCCAACTTGAAATGTTAGATCTCTAAGGACAGAGGAAAAGGAAGTACAGGGCTGTGAATCAAGGGAAAGAAGAAAACAAATGGACTTGTTGAGTCAACCCACAGTAATTCACTACAGCCAAGTCACGTCCAGTGTTGTGTAAATTCTACATTCTGCATACCGGGTGAAAGAAACTGTTACAATGCCGAAATTACTTTGCCAAGACCTGGTGGCTAAAACTAATTTGCGGTGGGCTAATATCTTTTTTGACAGCTCAACCCACAAGCCACAATTGTGAAGTTCAGGAACCCACCCCCTACCTCTACAAATCATCTGACTCACCCGAGAGACATGGAGTTTGTAATTCGTATTTAATTGACTCATGTAAGAAAATATCCTTTGCCTGGTAACTCGACTGAAAGCCAAGACTATGCAGTCTGAACTGATGAATCATTCCCTATTGGTATTGGCCCAGTTCTACTTAATTCTTCACAAGTTGTGAGTCTAGTAAAATAAGATCTTATTTATTTTTTACTTTCTTTATTTTGAAGAGGAGAGACATTTTTTTAGGATATTTCCCCCTTTCCGGTTTCCCTGCATTATACACCATCTCTTCATCGCTCCACCATTGGCAACCGTGTCTTCAGCTGCCTAGGCCCTAAGCTCTGGAATTCCCTCCCTACGCCTCTCCACCTCTCTCTCCTCTTTGAAGGCCCTCCTTAAAACCTACCTCTTTAACCAAGGTTTTGGTCACCTGCCCTAATATCTCCTTTTGTGGCTCGGTGTCAAATTTTGTATGATAACAATCCTGTGAAGCGCCTTGGGACTTTTTACTACATTAAAGGTGCTATATAAATGCAAGTTGCTGTTGTTGTTGATGATAGACAAAACCGATGGATGTAAAAGATCCCATTTCGAAGAGAGGGGACGTCGCCCCGGCATCTTCGCCCATATTTATCCCTCAACCAACTTAAAACAGATTATCTGGTCATTATCACATTGTTGTTTGTGAAACCTTGCTGTGTGCAAGTTGGCTGCCACGTTTCCTACATTAAAACAGTGACTACACTTCAGAAAGTACTTCACTGCCTGTAAAGTGCTTTGGGATGTCCGGAGGTCGTGAAAGGCACTATATAAATGCAAGGCTTTCTTTTTCTTTCATGCTATTCCAGAACAGCATATGAGGGCAGCACACAGTAACTTGGCTCTCCCTGGCTCTTCTCTGATTTCTGTTTTGGTTCTCCTTTCTCCCTGTACTTCACATAACTGTCAATCCTAGGAATGTAGCATTTTCACTTTGCTCTGCACACTGTCATTAAGTGTTTCCACAACAGGGAAATAGATTTCTAATGATTTCTGGAGCAATCTCCTTGTAGTAGAAGTGCCGACCCATATGCAGTGCATGGCACAAGATGAAGCCACTCTCGCCCTCAGTCAGCATGGGCACACAGCTGAAACGAACTAGGTTAGCCTAATATTTGATAAATGAAGGCCTGCTGATCCAGTCAATTAACTTTTTCTGGCCAGATTCAATGTTGAGGTGCAATCTGTCTATGCTCTATAGCCCATAAGATCCAGCACACAAGTTGCACCTTAACAGAACTTGTTGCGACCCATGACATAACTCCACCACCTGCGTACCACGGCTGCAGTGTGTACTATCTACAGGTTGCACTGTAGCAACTCCCCAAGGCTTCTTCGGCAGAACCTCCCAAACCCGCAACCTCCAACACCTAGAAGGACAAGGGCAGCAGGTGCATGGGAACAGCATTATCTTTAAATTCCCCTCCAAGTCACACACCATCCTGACTTGGACATATATCGGCGTTCTTCCATCGTCGCTGGGTCTAAAATCCTGGAACACCTTCCACAACAGCACTGTGAGAATAGTTTCACCACATGGACTACAGCGGTTCAAGAAAAAGGCTCACCACCACCTTCTCAAGAGCAACTAAGGATGGGCAATAAATGCTGGCCTTGCCAGTGGCGGCCACATCCCCAGAATGAATTTACAAAATGAATCAAAGGGTGCACTGGTGTGATTACTGCTGCTCCAAACACGAGTGCAATTTCTACAGCAGTTTGACCAATACTTTGGCTTTTATAAGAACAGAAACTGCTGGCAGTACACAGCATATCCATCAGCAACCAAAAAGGAGAAGAGTCAGGTTAATGTTTCCCCTTCGTTAGAACCGTTTACCTTTCTTTTCCATTTTTTTTAAGATGCTGATGGACTTTGTGTGTATTTCCAGCAGTTTCTTTTTTGATTTCAGGTTCCCAGCATTTGTATCTTTTTTTAAATCCACAACAGCTTTTAGGATGCAACATGCCTACTCTGTAATGCAATTCTGTAGCCTACAAATAACAACAGTGGACAAGCATCTTTATATGGGATGGAAAACAAAATTTCTACATGAAAGTGACATACAACCCTGCATTAGCCCTGATGCAGCTGACTGATCCTGTGCTGTTGTAGATAGGCTAACTGTTGTTGTTTGCAGTGTTGTTTCTTAGCAACATTGATTACTTCTCATTATGATGAAACCCAAACGGTCTCCTCATCAATTAATGCCATAGAAACTGCTTGTCACAAAAAATACTCAATATAATAATGACAACAATGTTTAGAGTTTGGAAGGGGAAAAAAATTGAATGTTTATCTATATGAAGATAAATAAGTTATTCCACTACAGTATTATTACATAATTTTCTTGTCAGTATCTTTAAACCTGTAATTAGTCAGAAGTTATGGATTTTATATTGAAAACAGCATGTGGGGATTAAAGGTCCAAAAAGAACTGGAAAGCCTATGACGGTTGCTGTTGAATAAATACATTGAGAAATTGGAATAGATTCAAAGAAGGACAACAAGAATGGCAGCAACTCTTAAATCAATGAATGGTGAGGTGCTGAGAAAGATTAATCTGTTTTCTTTAACTAAAAGATGCAGGAGGGACATGATCCAAGTTTTAAAATCACAAGAGCAATCAGTGAGGTGATTACAGAGAGATTCTTTGTATTGAACCAGAAGAAAGAGAGGCCAGGATTATACGGTATGGGAAAATTTTGATAAGTATGACTTACGTAGTAATTGCTTCACCTTTGAAGTCAATTAAGGAATAGAATGCCTCTTTGCATGGTGAGCATGAACTCGGGTGCAGTTGGCAAAAAATCAAATGGGCACATTCCTGCTTCAACAGGGAGGGAAAGGCTATGTATGGGCTTTGTGTCAATGCAGGAGGACTATAAGATGTCACTTGCACTACATCTGCAGTGTCGCTGCAAAGAAGGTTATTGTTGCACCAATGCTGTATTTGCAGTGTAAATGTAGCCTGATTCTGCAGTCAGGGCCCAACCTGTCACCAGGGCAAAGAGGATTGAGATGTCCTAGAGGTGGTATCCTGCTCCACTTTACTTCGGAGTTAGTTTAGGCCTTGATATTTGTTTTACACTTCATTCGTTTAGCACCAATGCTAAACTTGTAGTGTGAATACATCAGTCTGAGAGAGTCGAGAACAGACTTGAAGCTGGGTGGGCTGAATGCTTTTCTTGTTCCTATTTTCTTATGCTTTAATATCAGCTCTTCTTATCTGTCGCATGAATACGACCATGGAAGTCAAGAATATAATGATGTGATTATTGATGTGTTAACTGACCAGAATCCCACACAAATGAGCTACTGCTGGATTATGAACCCTTTCCACAGATATGATGATGCAGAACCTCTTGGCAAATTAGAAGCTCTTGGCACAGTGCTACGTTCCAGTTGCTCTAAAGCAATTCCCATTTGTTTTTCTTTGAGGAAAATACTCAATCTAATTAAAAAAATTATGCTGACATTTTTTGCTGTAAATATTATCATGAAATGGTTAACACCCTATTTGAAGATACCATCTATGCATGGTTTCTAAGGATGGGCCTGGAAATATATTACATATCTTTGCTTAGCTAGGCCCCTGACTCCATTGAAAGCAGTAAGTAGTGGACTGGGCCATATGCCAACATCCTTCCTCATTGCTATAGGAGATCAAATATTTCCTTATCTGACTCATGAGCACCCTACAGCAGGTGAGTCAAACACAAGGTATTAGTCCTTTCATTACTGATCATCCTTCATATCAGTCAAAATATGCACAGATTCTTGGAGTGATAAAATGATTTTCCCATAACTTCATACTGGATTGAACAAATGAATGGTTTGTAAATCCTTCACTCACAACATTTTATTAAGTAACATTTTTCAGAGGAAGAAACCTGTAGGGAGAGAAAATGGTGAGATAAATGTGGATGGCCCCAGCAAAATCTATCAGATAATGCTATGGTGCGGTATTCAACCATGTGATTCCCACAAGAACGAGTTCCCAATCCCTGGTGAGTCACCATTGGAAACTGATGAGGCAAAGCACCTCTTAGATAATGAAGCAGTCCGTGCCCACATGCAACAAGACCTGGACAACATCCAGGCTTGGGCTGATAAGTGGCAAGTAACATTCACGCCACACAAGTGCCAAGCAATGACCATCTCCAACAAGAGAGAGTCTAACCACCTCCCCATGACATTCAACGGCATTACCATTGCCGAATCCCCCACCATCAACATCCTGGTGGTCACCATTGACCAGAAACTTAACTGGACCAGCCATATAAATATTGTGGCGACAAGAGCAGGTCAGAGGCTGGGTATTCTGCAGCGAGTGACTCACCTCCTGATTCCCCAAAGCCTTTCCACCATCTACAAGGTACAAGACAGGAGTGTGATGGAATACTCTCCACTTGCCTGGATGGGTGCAGCTCCAACAACACTCAAGAAGCTCGACACCATCCAGGACAAAGCAGCCCGCTTGATTGGCACCCCATTCACTACCTTAAACATCTACTCCTTTCACCACCGGCGCACTGTGGCTGCAGTGTGTACCATCCACAGGATGCACTGCAGCAACTCGCCAAGGCTTCTTCGACAGCACCTCCCAAACCCGCGACCTCTGCCACCTAGGACAGGGCAGCAGGTGCATGGGAACACCATCACCTGCACGTTCCCCACCAAGTCACACACCATCCTGACTTGGAAATATATCGCTGTTTCTTCATCGTCGCTGGGTCAAAATCCTGGAGCTCCCTACCTAACAGCACTGTGGGAGAACCTTCACCACACGGACTGCAGCGGTTCAAGAAGGCAGCTCACCAACACCTTCTCAAGGGCAATTAGGGATGGGCAATAAATGCTGGCCTTGCCAGCGACGCCCACATCCCATGAATGATTAAAAGAAAAGCTACAAACAGGGAGTGAGAGAAGAACAAGAGAGTCAAGCAGTCGAATCGCCCTATACTCAAACTAGCACCAGCTCAGCAGTGGCACTGGTAAAGAGGCTTTGGGGAACTTACCTTTGCACTCCTATCATGTAGAGTTTAATGGACCAAATCAATTTCCATTCATTCCCATTTGGAAGGACCCAATTCAAGTACAATAATGATATTTCTTGGCATACTAATTATAGATTTATTAGCATACTTTTTTTAAACTATAAATCACTTTATCACGTCAATAACTTTGCTCAGGCCTGTAGCATAAGACAACTTTGAAGACAGTGGCTGGTCATTCACTGGTCTTACAAAGACCTCTTGTGAAATCTGAGAAACCAGCAGCCTGTTACTGGGGAAGCACAGCCCTGTGCACCTTCAATTGCCTGATAATGTGCTTTCAGAAAAAAGTCATACTATTACAGCACCGGATCCAGTAATGCTACATTAAACCTAGCCCCACCTGCACAATTCACTGTGCTACCCTTTCACGTATGTAATAGCAGCACCACAGTGCTCGGCACCCCATGCACAGTTAGAAAAGTTTAAAACCTAATGTCATTATACTGAAAGTAGGTGATGTATTATGCAAAATAATGTTACTTGGCAAAGAGTTTAAGGCTGTATTTCAATCTCGGACATTTGCTGATGCTCAAAAATCACTTGAGTTTCTTGTCTTCTGGTTTGTGATGTCATGTAGGCTACTAAAAGTGTTTGTTGTCTACAATCTATTGCCTTTTATTTAACCGATTCTCTGTACAATATTATTGTGCACTCACTTGTTACAGCCCACATTCATTCTGCACGCTTGCAGTATCATAAGACTTTGTTCCAGTATCTGTAACAGCTGCTCAGCAACATCAACCAGAGTCTTCAATCAAAAACCCCCCAATTCTGAACAATATTAGGATTTTTTGGGGGAGGGAGTTAATTATTTATAGATTAATAACTTTATTCAGATCTCACCACCTCCTCACTTTCAGGTTTATAATGGCTATACTTATCTCTCATCCTCCAATGATTGTGGTGTACATGGAGGGGCGTTGAAGGCAAAAAACAGTTCCTCCCATCACACAATAATGTGGAAAAATAAACAGAATCCTTTAGAAATTGGGACTATCGAGATAACAGTTGTGATCTGTGAAGGACGAAGCTCATTGTTTAACTGGACAAACCAAGGAGATAAATATTTTGTGGTAGGGACACGCGTTCTCCAAGGCGGCCTTCGAGACACACGACAACGCAAAATCATCGAGCAGAAGTTGATAGCCAAGTTCCGCACCCATGAGGACGGCCTCAACCGGGATCTTGGGTTCATGTCACGCTACACGTAACCCCACCAGCAAAAAGGGGGAAAAAATTTATATGTTTTTTAAAATTCTCTCTCTCTCTCTCTCTGCCATTTTGAGTTTCTTTCTGCCTGCCTGTGTAATAGACACAATGTATATCGAGTGTACTGGGATGTGCTGTTCTCCGTGACTGGCCTGTTTGAATAACAACGACACCTTTTGATTGGTGTGATGCTGTCCCAACATAGTATAAGACATGCGATTTGAGAACCTTTTCATTCATTCATCTGACGAAGGAGATAATCTCCGAAAGCTTGTGATTTTAAAATAAATTTGTTGGACTATAACCTGGTGTTGTAAGATTCCTTACATTTGTCCACCCCAGTCCATCACCGGCATCTCCACAATAATTAGAGGCAGGAAATGCACCATAAAATCCAGATCTATATGTCACACCTTTACATGAGGTTTCATGATCCGTGACTGGTCAGATTTTGTTAATCAGCCAGCAATCAATGTAGAAGTCACTAATACAATCAATAAACCAGATTTCTGGTCAAGTATATACCTATATTGTGATGCACGTATCATACTGAAAGCCACAAAAGATTAAGCATGCCTTATCCTTGTAGACAAGATTTGTAAGTCTGGGAATAGTCTAGAAAATAAATATCAAACAGCTTGTGAAGGATTAGAAATATATTAAATATCAAGCTGTATTTCTGGCTGCTAATCTCAGTTCATTCGTCCTTACATACTGGAAGCATGGCACACTGTTTGTTTTCTTCTCAGGAGAAAGGCGTGTCCCTACCACAAAATATTTATCTCCTTGGTTTGTCCAGTTAAACAATGAGCTTCGTCCTTCACAGATCACAACTGTTATCTCGATAGTCCCAATTTCTAAAGGATTCTGTTTATTTTTCCAAAGTTCAAACTTGACAAATAGAAATAAAAGGTATTTTAGAACTGCATGATTCAGTTCTGTACTATACTGTCAGGAAGGGGTCGAAGTGCGCACACCACAGACATTTACTATGACCGGGAAATCAGATATGGGTGTGGTATCATCCTGCTCTTAAACATATCAGTGAATGACGTCCCTTGGGGAATTAGCAAACCATTATCACAGAACAGTGGACTAGATCATGAGAGAGTAGACCGTTTTCAGAATACTCTACCCGATTACTGTCACAGCAGAGCAATGATAAATGCAACCCGTGATGGACAAAATGCTCAGCTGCGCAGATTGAAAATGAACAAGACTGTTGCTTCTAACTCAGGAGATGTTTCACAGAGTGAGTCACCTCTGGCATTTAGAACAAATCTACATCTAGCTTATTCAATAAAGCTTCTCAGCACAACCTTAGTCGCATTACCTCTGCTGTAACAAGGATGGTGACAGAACATGGTTTTCTCATGCCACATTTACTTCACTGCACTAGTCAACGGTAACCCCAATTTCAATGCCAGCACTGTGCAGTAAAATGAGGTAATGCAACTGGACTCTGCTTCAACAATAGTTCATGGATTAAAATTGCACATTCTAACCGCCACCTGTGTAAAGACTTCTTTCTAACCTCCCCTTTAATTCTTTTTGTGCCCTCTTGTCATTGACTTATTGACCACTAGGAACAATCTATTACTATTTACTATACCTGATCAACACCTTTTATAATCGCAATAGGGTTGCCAACCCTCCCAGATTGTCCAGGAGTCTCCCGCAATTGAGGATTGGTCGCTCGGGTACTGCTGCAAGTAACCCAGGAGAGAAATCTGCAAAGTCAGCAAAACTCGCCTGGTGGCTGCCACTGCTGTATCTGGTGAATCTGCTCCATGACATCGACAGACTGAGGGGACAGTTCGGCTTCATACCGTAAAACTGGGGAGCTTTCGTGGGAAACTGACTAAGCGGGCCATTTCACCAACCCCCCCCCCCACCCCAACGGGAGAGCAGCTCCTGGAAAGAGGCAGTGAGAGGAGAGAAGAGGACTGTTGTCTTGTGGCTGTGACCAGCTTCAACACGAGCACTGAGCTGAGAAACCATGGGCTTGGACCCGATTCCGGAAGCAGTGTCACTTTTACAACATGTACAAGAGAATGGCGAACTTCGGTTGTGAATCCAGAGGGAGAGTGAAGGTAAGCGTGCCTTAAAAGGACCGCGCTGCCAGACATATCTGGCATGCAAGCCCGAAATTGTTCCTTCTGTGAACAAAAAAGCGAGTTTTAATTTCTCATGTAAGGTAACCATAGAGTTGTAATTAATTACCAGCGGTTCAAGAAGGCGGCTCACCACCACCACCTCAAGGGCAATTAGGGATGGGCAATAAATGCCGGCCTCGCCAGCAACGCCCACATCCCATGAACGAATAAAAAAAAATATGACAGGAGTAGCATTGCAAACAGCAATACAGCATCTACTTTTGTTGAAAATCAGATAACGTTGCAAATGGAATAATGTTGGAGCTTCCAAAGGCAGGATGGGCCAAATGACATCCATCTGTACTGTACATTCTACAGAACTACTTTTAATCTGCAATGTTCTGTTCCTCTATGCAGAAATACAGAGTATGGGGGATGGGGGAAGGGAGAAAAGAGATATAGTTCCAGAGAATACCTCCTGAATAAAGGTGGTATCACTATACAATTGAATTTGATATTAAGTTTGAGAGGGAGAAGTGAGAGTCACTAAGCAGAGTTTTAAAATTAAGTAAGGCAAACTTCGAAGGGTGGCCTTCCGGTTCTCAGAACTTCTCACGAGACAACAGCTCGCACAAAACCATGACCAAAAGCAATCAACAACAGGGGACCCAACCATTATAAGGTTAAATGTAATAAAATTTGCAAACTGCAGCCAAGTGTAAAATGGTCAGACATCATGCGATCAAACCTGGAGGAATATGTCCAACGAGAGTTGGCAACCCTAAATCTTAAAGATTTCTATCAGGTCACTCCTTATCTTTCTCAGTTTCAGTTCAAAAAAAGCCGTAACGTCTCAAATCTCTCTTCACAACTGTAACCCCCTCATCCAAGGTGACATCCTAAAGAATAAACTTACTGCATATATCCACGATAGTGCAGATTGTACCTGGCCTGCAAAAGTAACAGGCTTGATGGGCAAACAACCTTTTTTCATTCCATACTTAATGAGATTCTTACTCTAATTCATTAATTGTCTCACAGATGAGAGATAGCTGTGACTCGAATTTCTCTAATAACCTTTGAATAAACAATGGGGTGTTTAATGAGAACCACTGTGGCTGAGCAATGAAGGTCATAGAAATCATAATTCAGGTCTGAAATCAAAGAACCCCTTACATTTGTCAGTCACCCATGCTGTGAGATCCTAGTCAGCACTTCATCGATTAAAGTGCCAAAGCAACAATGCATGGACTTAAAAACCAAAATGTAAATTATCAGTGATTATCAGTGAATATTGTATAGATCTGACAAGTTAAGTGATGCACAAGATATACTCCACATAAATTCTCAGTCTTCTGACAGACTTCTCCAACTCCTTGATTCAAAGACTTATCTCTGAAATCACCTTTAAGCCTATTTGGCTTTACCCAATGAGTACATTTCGGGCCTACAACATCACCACACAAATCACACAAAGGCTTGTTTCGTGTTCAGGCCTGTTGGCTTTTAAAACCTCATCTAATGTTTTCTGGCATGATGTACACTGAACGAATGCCAATGGGATTTACAATGTTTTAAATACTTTAGTGAATGTCTTTTTCTCTTTTGCAAATCTGTATAAATTTAATCCTTTGAAAACTGGAAGAGTATCTCAAACTGGATCACTGCTCCTTCTTCTACTTTCTTTTGATAAAAGTAATAATATTTTATCTTACACTATGTTTGTCAATAAACAGATTTAGTAACTGTTATACTGATCATGGTTTGCATTGTTCAGCACAATCTAAGCTTTTAACATTTCCTCAAAATATTATCTCTCCCACGGTTTAGAGATTACTCAGATCAATTTGATCCAAATTATTTTCATTATTTTGCAAATTAGCTCTCACGCCCCACTGATAAAGCAACAGCACACTTTTCTCAAGGGTTTCAGAATCTTGTTCTATGTGATTGGGGGAATTAGTGATCAAGCTAATCACTGTTTATGTTACAGACAGCAAATGGAGGCACATGGACAAGTTAACAGGCAAAATGCATCGAGGGATTATCACACACAATCACATTTTACCAGGCACACTTTCTCTCCAATTAGGAAACTTATCAATGCTGGTATAGGTAGTACACTGCGTACCATTGACAAATTGTGCTAATGGCACCTAGTGGTAGTTAACAGATACTGTAAGCACTTCTTAGGTGACTGAATGGACTATTGATTGCTAGGCAAGAAGCATTATATATACACCTTTTCCTCTCCTATGTGCTAGCTTCTTTAAATAAATAATTCATTTATTAAAGCAGTAGGCAATCTTCCTTCTCTAAGAGGCATGCCAGGAAATGTTGGACTTCTGGGGGTTACAGGCCATTTAAATTGCACTTGAGAAGTGGTGCTAATTAAAGGGATGGCTCTCATGGAGGTGTGGGGTAAACAGAGGCATGGAACAGAGAATCAGAAGAAGGAGAACTAACTAGATGGATGAGAAGTAGGAAAACAGGGAAAAGGCACTGAACCATCAAGAAGCACCAGGCCACTAGGAACACAGGGATCAGAGGCATCAAGCAGGGAAGTCACAGGGTTAAATCAAGGACAGAATTAAGTACCATGTATAAATATGATTACTGCATGACAGAGATCACCTTAATTATGCAAATCATCGTACCACTGATGGAAATCATTAAAAAAAAATAGCAGTCCCAAAACAACACTTAAATCTCATTCTTTCTGCTGATATCAATGGGCCTTGCAAATACAAGTTACTGCTGGGGTCTTCCCCACTAAAATGAGAGCAGGACAGGATAATAACATAAATCACATCCCAAACTGGGCCAGGATGGCTGGACAGCCATGTGCGGCCTCTACTCATTATCACATTATGCCCCTATGATTAGATTTGTAGCCTTTAAATCCTCTTCAAACAGCAATTTGATTGAGTACTAGGAAGGTAGTGAGTGTGATCAGAACCATTTAAACATTGCACTACTGCACTGCAGCTGGCATCCTGTTACTCTGTACCGCCATCTGTGAAACCATCACGAGGAAAACAAAAAAAAAACTCACTGAGTTTCACCCAGAATTGTTATGTACTTTTTAACAAACAAACTGAAAAGCATCAAAGGTGGCCTATGACAAAATTATTTCCCCTCATGACAATTCAGTGAGGTTGTACTGAATTCTCCTGGACCACATAGTAGAAACTCCACTGTACACACAAACAGTTTAACATTCATTTTTCAAAAGACTTACTTTTTTTTAGAAGTAGAAAGTGTTGTTATTATTTTTATATATAAAAATGGGCAATTATTAGTTGATATTACATAAACCATGCTGATATTTTACCTTTGTTTTTTTAGAAGTGCTCTGAATAGGTATCTTTGCATCACTTCCTGTGGTGCACAGAAAGTTGCACAGTAACACACCCATACAAAGTAAAGCATTCCCTTTACCCAAAACGTCCAAAGACACGAGAGGCAAGGGGGTGAAATTGGTCTTCAGAGAAAGCGCAAAATGGGCCATGGCGAATCAGCAGCCCATTTTACAACACGTCAGATTTTTCTTTTCCAGTTCAGTCAATGAGAAAGAACATCGGGCGCAGTGTGAAATGGGCAGCAGATTCACTATCGTCGAAGACCAATCTCATCCCCAAGATCTTGAACCTAGGAGTCCATCCAGACTCCCAGGTCCAAGGAGTCTACTATTGAATTCAATGAATTCACATGGAGCGATGATGATGTTCTGCTTTACTGATATGAAATGATACTTACTATTTGTCCTAGTGACATCCAATTGCAGGACATCAAAACTGCAGAAACTGTTATTTTTAATGTGTTGACAGCTGTTCAATTTGTATCATTTTTGAAGCGTACATATTGTACGGATATCAACCGGCAAGAACGTCTGAAAGAACTATTCATTAATTCAACCCAAAAATCAAACTGCATTGGGTCATAAATGTGTTTTAAATCAAACCAATGAGCTCCTTTGGATGAAGTTTAAAAGTAAATTCCTGACCCTCCCTGCTAATTGAATGAAAAGCAGTGCTGATGATAGACAAGAAGTCCATGCCTGACCATTGCGTTGAAATGGATATATGCTGAAGTAATAAGAGGAATTGACAAGAGAACTGTAAAACAGACTAACATACCTCTGAAGGTTTCTTCTCTTCCTGTCTTGTCCAGGGGTGCTTTGTATTTGCTGTTTTAGAACTTCGAGACCATAATGTTATGTGACCTTGGGAAAGGAGGTCAGAGAGAAAAAGTTACTCTGGTGATGACAGTGAAAGAGAATTGTGCACATTAATCTACGCCATTGGATCAATAAAACAGAGCAATGCAAACCAATTGATTTAGGAGGTGCTACAGATCTATGGTAAAAGCCCTTGCTCAAATAAAAAACAATGGAGAATCGCTGGCATCATCTCAGAGACTGTCTGCCTCAGTTAGTGATGATACAATACAGCTGCACTATGTGAGCAACTGAGAACACTTTCAGGATTATGTCCCATTTCATAGTTCACCTCTCATTTCCTGGCCAAGAGGATGGGCGGGTGACCTGTTCCCAAGCCTCTGCCAACATTGCTCTGCAATCATGAGGGTGAAAGAGAGAGGCCATCTTCTCCTTCTTCGGTGTAAGGGATAGCTCAGTCTCAGCCAGATACCTCTCTCCAACAGCTCAGCAAAGATCAGAAACACGTTGTCCCAGAACTGCAATGCAAAGCATTGTTCTATCACTCTGTAGCGCAGAACATTACAGTACCAACTCAATGAACTGGAGCACCAATTCCTAAAAAGTCTTCAACTAGAGTACCAACTTCTAATTGAAGACACTTTTTAATTAAATTATCACTTTATCTTCTGGTGTTAAATTCTTATGTATTTAAAGATAATAATGACATTACAGCTTGTTTTATGCCAGGATAGGCAGCATTGTTGAGCTGATTATAACATTTAGATGTGGCTCATGATTGAATCACGAGAAGGGTACATTTGCAAGTTTCCACATCCATAATCGGAGTCTTGCTAGATAGGAGCATGGATTTAAAAACAAATTTGAAAATTCTTGAACCGCCAATTCTTAGAAAAACGATCTGTGACATTTCACTTTGTTTCCTACAAAGGACTTCAAGTTCCCGGATCGAGCTTCTTACTGTCAGTGGTGTCTGAGTCCTCACTGCTGGTGGAAAACTTCCTCCGTTTCATTATTTCATTATCCATCCGGAGATCTGCAGTAATTACAAACAATCTTTGTCAATTCCAAACGAAGGTTGCAAGATGTTACCAAAGTGACAGTTTTGGGATGAAACACCACATTGAAACAGGATTCAGACTAGAGCTGGGTTTAGACCCAATGGGAATATGCATTCTAGAGATTTATAACAACAACAGCAACTAGCACTTATATTGAGCCTTTAATGTAAAAAAAACCCAAGGCACATCACAGAAGCCTAATCAGACAAAAATGAATGCTAAGTCAAAGGAGATATTAGGAAGGGTGACCAAAAGATAGGTCAAAGTGTGGGTTTTAATCAGGGTTTTAAAGGAGAAGGAGGTGGAGAGAGTTCAGGGAAAAGCTACCAAAACCTGGGGCCTCGATGGCTGAAGGCACGGCTGCCACGGTGCGGTGAAGGGAGGGGGGATACACAAAAGGGTAGAATCAGAAAAACGGAGAGTTTGAGGGTGTTGTAGGGCTGCAGGAGGTTACAGAGATTAGTGGGGGGGGGTAAAGTCATGAAGGGATTTAAACACGAGGAAGAGAATTTTAAATCTGAAACATTAGGGAACCTGTAGGTCAGCAAGGACATAGTTGATGGGAGAGTGGGCTTGGTGCAGAGTAGGTTACGGGTAGCAGAGTTTTGAATAAGCTGAAGTTTATGGAGGATGGCAGGCCGACCAGGAGAGCATTTGAATATTTGAGTCTAAAGGCTCTAGAGGATTTCGGCAGCAGATGTCAGGGCAGAGGCAGGGATGGAGACGGGCGATGTTATGGAGGTGAGAATAGGCAGTCCTTGTGATGGAGAGAATTTGGGGGGGGGGGGGGGGGTGCTGGAATCTCAGCTAAGGGTCGAATAGAACACCGAGGTTGTGAACAGTCTCGTTCAATCTGAGACTGTGGCCGGGGAGGGGATGGAATCGGTGGCGAGGGTACGCAGTTTGTGCTGGGGGTCGAAGACAATAGCTTCAATCTTCCCAATGCTTAACTGGAAGAATTTGTGGCTCATCCTAAGACTGGCAGTAGGAGAGAAAACAGACAGAAACCTGCATACCAGCTTTCAGGTACTTGGGGCCAGAATGCAGATCATTGAAGTCTTTCAGGGTTTTCATGGCTATCATTAGACCAGCTATTCCGCTGATTAATGGAAAAATAGATCCAGGGCCCCGTACAATGGTGACACTTGCATGAGGCTACCATTTCTCAGAATAGCAGCACATGCCATGATTCTGACTTATTCCCTCAGAGTACCACGCAAGTGGCAAAGTGGCACATAGGAGGCAGGACCAGGCTGTCCAGGTGGATGCTCAAGAGATGCAGCCTGCAGCAGGTCCTTCCCAGGACCAAGCTGGCATGAGAGGAGGGCCATCTCAGTGCCATGAGCCTTTTGAACCTCATGAGTAACCAAACACATTTCATGATATTAGCCTGCAGGTTTCACCAAGTAGAAACACTATAATAGGAAAAAGGCACATTTAGACATCCAGGGAAGCACAGTGTGAACAAGGAGTACCATGGCTATTGATCACTCTGAAATTGGTTACATTTAAAGAGAAGGTGCATTTATCTCATGCTCATGCATTCACAGAGATGTCAAATAAGAGTGAAGGCATTCATCTTGTGCTCATGCATTCATGGGGATTGCAAAGGTTTGCAAGGTCAGTGAGAAGCAAAGATCTGAGATGCTATGAGGTTTCAGGATATGTACTGCATTGAAGTAATTGTCATTTCTCTGCAGCCATCAATGCGGAGCCCTCCAAGTGAGGGTCCTTCTGATGATTTACTTCACACTCCTCCTCCTTCAAAGCAACTGATTACCTTCCCAGGAATCTCCATATGCAGGCCTTTTTGAATGGCAAAGTTGCACATGGCACATTAAGCAACAGCTATGTGAGATACACATTTGCAGAGCTCCTCCTATTCTTTCAAGGCAACAAAAATGTCCCTTTAAGTCCCCAATGGACCTTTCAATGATAACTCTGATAGAGGCATGTATCTCGTTGTAGCGCCCCTCAGCTGCTGTTCTTGCCACATGCAGATGGATCATTAGCTAAGGTGGCAAAGGTTACACTTTGTCACCCACAAGCTATTCAGTCACTTGACTATTATCAGGGAACAGCTCAGGGATGGCAGAATTCCTGAGGATGAAGGCATCATGGCAACTTCCAGCATTAATGTGCGGGATTCTTTACAATCAGTGGTTAATTGTAGGAGCTTGCAATGTTATATGCATGCCATCTCTTGCGCCCTGCACTTTGGAAAACCCCACAGCATGATAGAACTGGATTGCCCTCTCACGCTGCTACCTCGCTGTCATGCCAAGCTGGATGAATTCTGCCGCTCTCCTAAAAAATTTGTGCCAGTTACCCGACAAATGTATGTCTGGATGGCAGCTTGGGTGATATACAGATCTCCTGTGATTGCTTGAAATGAGCCAGTAACATAAAATTGAGTGCAGTGGTAACTTTCACAGCCACTCTGCAGTGCAGCCATTACAGAACGGAAATCCAGCGTAAATGGGTCCTGCCCCAATTTTTGAGCCTCATAAAGCAAGAGTGCCATTCCAGCACTAATGATGCACCACAAGTGGCATTTAAAATCAAGTCCATTGTCTTTATTTTTATTGTTATTTGTGTTAGGTTCTTTCCTTTGGCTTAGCTAATTTTCCTTTCCACTGGTTATTTTTCTTTTCCTGTTTTAGCTGTTCTTCCATCACATCCCCATCCCATTCCCAAGTTGAAATGACAGTCATGTAATCTGCTCCCCTACGTTCCTGTCAATGTCGTTATCAAGCTTGTCAGTATGAGGGTGCCCTATGTGACTTCCAAACCAATTTTCTTTCTCTTCCTGTGACAAAAGTTGTTAGATCTCTGCTCCTGCCTTTCTGCCTTTTTTGAATCAATGCCACAACCCCACCCCAATTCAGTACTTCATCTCCATCACCACCTCTGCTCAATACTTAAGCTCAAAAATGATTATTGGTCATAACAATGGACAAATTCTTAATGCATTCATATGACAGTCCTCTGTTATTTTAACAGAAAAAGGAGGTTTATGACAAATATTTATGACAAAAGTAAGTTTATGACAGAGAATACAGTAGAAAACCAGGCAGACTAGAGTGCAGGGGGAAATTGAAAAAGGAGATAAGAAGGGCAAAGAGAGATTATGAGACAAGATTAATGGGTAACATAAAAGGGAACCCAAAAATCTTTTAGAAACATATAAAAAGTAAAAGGATAGTTAAAGGAATGGAGGGACCAATGAGGGGCAAAAAAGGAAATCTTCTTGTGGAGGCAGAGGGCATGACTGAGGTACTGAATGAGTACTTTGCATTTGTCTTCATAAAAGCAGAAGATGAAGTTATTGTTGCAGTAGAGGGGAGGAAGTAGCGATATTGGATAGGATAAAAATAGATAGAAAAGAGGTGCTAAATAGGTTGGCATCACTCAAGTTAACAAGTCACCCGGTCCAGATGGGGTGCATCCTAGGTTGCTGAGGGAAGCAAGGGTGAAGATAGCGGAAGCTCTGACCACAATCTTTCAATCCTTCTTGGATATGGGAGTAGTGCCAGAGGACTGGAGGATTGCAAATGTTACACCTCTGTTCAAAAAAGGGGAGAGGGATAAACCTGATAACTACAGGCCAATCAGTCTAACATCAGTGGTGGAAAAACTACTAGAGACCAGTGTCAAGGACAAAATTAATTCTCACTTGGAGAAGCATGAGTTAATAAGGGACAGCCAACATAGATTTGTTAAAGGCAAATCGTCTCTGACTAACCTGATTGAGTTCTTTGATGAAGTAACAGAGATGGTTGATGAAGGTAGTGCAGTAAGAAAGAGAAAGAACTTGTATTTATATAGCACTTTTCACGACCTCAGGACGTCCCAAAGCGCTGTACAGTCAATAAAGTACTTTTGAAGTGTAGTCACCATTGTAATGTAGGAAATATTACATGTTGTATATATGGACTTGCAAATTGCATTTGATAAAGTACCACATAACAGACTTATTCGGAAAATAGAAGCAAATGGTATTAAAAGGATGGTGGTAACTTGGGTTCATAACTGGTTAAGGGATAGGAAGCAGAGAGTAGTGGGGAACGGATGTTTTTCTGACTGGAGAGAAGAATGTATCCCCCAGGGGTCGGTATTAGGACCATTGCTTTGCTTGTTATATATCAATGATCTAGACTTGGGTATAGGGAGTATAATTTTGAAGTTTGCGGATGATACAAAACTTGGCAACGTAGTAAATAGTGGCAGACTTCAGGAGGGCATAGACAGACTGGTGAAATGGGCAGACACACAACAGATGCAATTTAATGCGGATAAGTATGAAGTGATGCACTTTGGGAGGAACAACATGGAGAGACAGTATTATCTAAATAGTATTATTTTGAGGGGGGTGCAAGAGCAGAGGGACCTGGGGGTGCATGTTCACAAATCTTTGAAGGTAGTAGGGCAAGTTTATAAGGTGGTTAAGAAAGTGTATGGGATACTTGGCTTTGTAAATGGGGCACTGAATACAAAAACAAGGAACTCATGCTAAACCTTTACAAATCACTGGATAGGCCTCAGCTGAAGTATTGTGTACAATTCTGGGCACTGCACTTTAGGAAGGATATCAAGGCCTTGGACAGGGTGCAGAGGAGATTTACCAGAATGATACAAGGGGTGAGGGATTTCAGTTATATGGAGAGATTGGAGAAGCTAGGATTGTTCTCCTTAGAGCAGAGAAGGTTTAGGGGAGACCTAATAGAGATATTCAAATTATGAGGAGTTTTGATAAGAGCAAGTAGAGAGAAACTGTTTCCTCTGGCAAGTGGGTCGGTAACAGATTTAAAATAATTCACAAACGAACTAGAAGAGAAATGAGAAATTTTTTCACACAGAGGGTTGTTAAGATCTGGAATGCACTTCCTGAAAGGGTGGTGGAATCAGATTCCATAGGAACTTTCAAAGGCAATTCGACATGTATTTGAAGAGGACTAATTTGCAGGTTTTGGGGAAAAAGCTGGGGCGTGGGACTAAATTGGACAGCTGTTTCAAAGTGCCAGCACAAGCACGATGGACCAAATGGCCTCTTTCTGTGCTGTAAGATTCTAGGGCCAGGGTTTTAATATGCTGGCAGGATGTCAGCTTGCGGTGGTGGGGTGGGGGGGGGGGGGGTCAATGGGCGCGAGGGAGATCCAAAAAAAAATCCCTACCTTTCCCCACGCGATCACGACTTAATTGATGGCCCTTAACTTGACAACTAGGGTTGCCATCAGAAAGCTGCGCAGCAGATGGACTGCGCACCCGCATGACCTGCTGTCGGATGGAGTATTTAAAAGGCCATTGATGCAATGGCTTTTGTTGGAGAAAGGAGGATTTGCAAATAATGGAGCATCATTGGAGCAAGCCTGCCCGAAGCATCATTGGAGCAGGCCTGGCTCGAAGTGGCAGAGGAGGTGACCAGCAACGGCAACGTCTCCTGCAGTTGGGTACTTTAGGAGTGTCCTCACAAGGCATCACACATGTCCTCCAAACTGTTGTCAAGCAGGGTGGTAGGAGTGATGTGTGCCTGGCCCAGGAGAGGGATGATGGCGAAAGGGGACATGGAATTGGAGACGCCATTCAAAGTGCCCTCCCCACCACCCCAACCAGTACCTGCAATACTGCCTCCTCTCCAGGTAGCCGAGACTGCCCCTGCACAGGTGCAGGTGGAGCAGTCTTTGGCGGGGCCCTCACGGGCTCCAAAACCCAGAGGGTGTAGGCCGAAAGCATCTCAACAGTCAGGGCATGAACATGATGGACCTGGTACTACCTCTGCCGCAGACACAGGGGATGTACCTCGTAGAATTAGTAGGAAGCGAAAGGCGAAGTTTTTGTGATCACAAAGGGTATGCACAAGGGTGTTTGACAGATTGTCATGTTTTTCATTTCTCTTTGTTTTTTGTTCCATGCATATTAAATTTTATAATTCTCACCACCACTGCCATGTCTTGCCCATTCTTGAGTCCCTTTGGTGAAAGCGCCCTTTCACGTGCTTCATTATGAACAGCGAGCATTGATGCCACGCAATGGATGCGTTTACAGTGGGTGTATGTGTGGTTGTAGGAATGTTTTGTGTGGGGTGGGGGTCTGGTGTTGACCGTGCTCGTTCTGAGAACTTGACCATCCTCACTTTGCATATCTCCTTAGGAGAACATATCAAATATTAGTGCCTCCCTGGCATGACAAGCAGCCAGGTGAACCACTGTTATGCCAATGAGTTATTCCTCCTCCTCCTCCTCTGCAATGTTAAAGGCAGATGTGGATGCTTCATGAGGGCAAGGGCCCACATCCACTGGTAATCCTCTCTGTTGAACGATGTTACGTAGGACGCAAAAGACGACTATAATTCTACCCACTCTCGCTGGTGCGTACTGAAGGGCTCCCCCAGATCGATCCAGGCACCGAAACTGCATCTTGAGCATTCCTATGGCAAGTTCAACGTCAGACCTGGTGGTGATGTGACTATAGTTGTACCACTGCTGTGCCTCGCTGGTGGGGTTTCTCAGAGGTGTCATGAGCCACGTCTGCAGGGGGTTTCCCTTGTCTCCAAGGAGTCAGCCCTTAAGTCTGTTTGGTGAGTCGAAGAGGGCCGGGATGTTGGATTCTCGCAGAATGAAGGAATCATGGTAGCTGCCAGGGAATTTGGCATACACCTGCAGAAATCTCTTCTGGTGGTCGCAAATGAGTTGCACATTGATGGAGTGATAACCCTTTCCGTTGACGAACAGTCCTGGATCATGTGGAGGTGCTCGGATTGCCACGAGGATGAAATCAATTGCACCCTGTACCCATGGGAAGCCAGCCACAGAGTTGGAACCCACTGCCCTCTCCGTCTGGCTGATGTCGTCCATGGGGAAGTTGATGCATTGGGATGCCATGCGAAACAATCCATCCATCACCTGTCGTACATACTTGTGAGCAGACGACTGAGAGACCCCGGCAATGTCACCGGTAGCGCCCTAGAAGGATCCAAAGGAGAAGAAGTTGAGAGCAGTGGTGACTTTAACTGCCACGGCCACGCGATGACATCAGGTCCAGCCGGGAGCAGCTCAGCATGAAGGAGCGTGCAGATGTCTGCGACCACCTGGCGGCTCACTCTCAGCCTTTATTGGCACTGCTCTTCAGAAAGGTCCAGGAAACTGAGCCTCTATCTGTAGACCCTCTCACGTGGATAGTGCCTCCTGCACGTTGGGCCCTCGGTTGTTCCCCTCTCTGCTCTTGTGCAGGTTCCTGTGGCGCACCTGTGTCATGTGGAGCTGCAAGCGCCGGAACTGCACGCCGTGCCTGGTGAGGATGCTGATGTTCCTCCTCCTCAGATGTACTGGTGAGTGCATCCATTGCAACCCCCATCCTGATGTCAGTTTGAGGGGGTCCAAAATGAAGGTAAATATGTCTGAACACAAGAATTCTTAGTGTTAACAAAGGAGTCTAAACAGAAAGAACTCCCAGCCAAAGTTTTGTCTGAGAGAACTGCTGCAAAAACTCACCTTTTATCCCCATCTATCAAACAGTGATTTAAATGGCCAAATGGCTGCCGGCTGGAATCCGCCTTCATTTCCATGGCGTCTTTCAGACACCACGGGAAACACGTTGAGGCAGGGTTAAAATCATGTCCCAGCCTCAATACACAAAATATAAACTAGTTAAAGTATTTTAATTCATTATTTAAATATCTGCCCGCTGGCACTTCCGGCTTCCTGATCCGTGCGCGCACCCAGACGTATCTGGGTCATACGTGTTTTTCAGCGGGTTGGAGCCGGAATTCCCTCCCGCTCCATAAAAATGCGATTTTGTTTGCCCCACCCCCCCGCCCTGAATCCACCCAGACTTGGCAGTTAAAATCCTGCCCTATGATTCTAACAGAGTTAAACTGTTTATTTTAAATAGCTCAATGTCTCCATTTCAATAGCAATCTCATGCAAACGCATTAATAATTCAAACACTATTGTCACCAACAATAACTTCTACCCTCTAATTGCCATATCCACTCCACTGAGCATCTCAGTCTCTTCCCCGCTTAGCACCTCGTATCATCTCCATTCCAACCTCTGGTCAGCACCTTGTCTCTCCCCATTTTGACTCGTCTCTCCTCGTTTGGCACCTCCAACAAATAATTGTTCATTTCAAATTGCCTCTAAGATTTCACCTTATCAACAGTCAAATAAACGCTAAACCACTTTATTTCGGTAATATTAACTATATATTATACATATACAAAGATTTACAACTGCTTGCTCTCCTTTCTTCCCTGCATTCTCTATCTTTGCTAGTTTAACTTTAATTTTATATATTTTGGGGTAGAAATTCATTTTAGGTGATAGTGCTAACCGGGCGTTATCACATGAGCCGACCGTTCTACGCCCCAGGTAATATTCAGTTCTACTGAAGTCAGTGGAACTGAATATTAAGCGGAAAGTATAACGGGCAGACAACACCATACTGTCCGTTTTGCACCACTGCCAAAGATGAATTTCTGCTCTTTTGTTTCTAATTATAGATTATGGAACAGTTCCTGCAGATTGGAGGGTGGCAAATGTAACCCCAGTATTTAACAGGAGGGAGAGAAAACAGGGAACTTCAGACCAGTTAGCCTAACATCAGTAGTAGGGAAAATGCTAGAGTCTATTATAAAGGATGTGATAACAGGAATCTTAGAAAATATCAACGGGACTAGACAAAGTCAACATGGATTTATGAAAGGGAAATTGTGTTTGACAAACCTACTGGAGTTTTTTGAGGATGTAACTGGTAGAATAGATAAGGGAGAACCAGTGGATGTGGTTTATTTGGATAAAGTCCCACATAAGAGGTTAGTGTGCAAAATTAAAGCACATGGGATTGGTGGTAATATACTGGCATGGATTGAAAATTGGTTAACAGACAGGAAACAGAGAGTAGGAATAAATTAGTCTTTTTTGGGGTGGCAGGCAGTGACGAGTGGGTCTCCTTACCTAAGAAAGGATATACTTGCCATAGAGGGAGTGCAGCGAAGGTTCACCAGACTGATTCCTAGGATGGCAGGACTGTCATATGAAGAGAGATTGGGTCGACTCAGCCTGTATTCATCCGAATTTAGTAGAATGAGAGGGGATCTCATTGAAACATATAAAATTCTGACAGGGCTAGACAGACTGGATGCAGGGAGTATGTTTCCCCTGGCTAGGGGGTCCAGAACGAGGAGTCACAGTCTCAGGATACAGGGTAGGATGTTTAGGACTGAGATGAGGAGAAATTTCTTTACTCAGAGGGTGGTGGACCTGTGGAATTCTCTATCACAGAAGGCTGTGGAGGCCAAATCTCTGAATATATTTAAGAAGGAGCTAGATAGATTTCTAGACACAAAAAGCATCAAGGGGTATGGGGAGAGAGCGGGAATATGGTATTGAGATAGAGGATCAGCCATGATCATATTGAATGGCGGAGCAGGCTCAAAGGACTGAATGGCCTACTCCTGCTCATATTTTCTATGTTTCTAATTCCTTACAGGGCCACAATTTCCAGATAAACGCAGCCAGCGGGTGAGGCACCACACTGGCCATATGAACTCAGAACAGCTGACCTAACACGTCAACTATTTTTTGAATACTGTACTCACTTTGTTTTATCTCTGCTTATACAATTCCACCATCTACCCTGGAGCTGTGTCCGGCGTCTTCAACTAAATGGGCTTTGATAGGCTGCACAACAACTCTTTAGTGGCTTAGCGGAATAGACACCACTAAATCAGATTGTGTTTAATTTGTTCTGTGCCTTAGAGTTAGCACACACGTTAAGTGTGTGTTAAAGTCTAGTCAATTTTATGTTAGCATGAACAGATGTCACCCCAGTCCTGCTAAACCTCAGGACCATTCCTTAGTTCTACCAAATCCCAGAATCATCCCCTGTGCTACCGAGCCTAAGACTGCCATCTGAGCAGCTAAACCCCACACCCTAGTAATCCTAACTAACACATACTTACCTTCAATTGGTGCATCTTAATAGCATCTGGTTGTTTTTCCTCAGCTTTGAAAATGGGTAAGGAATAAAAGTTAAATACACATGTACATTAAAATATATATAAAAAAGGCCACTTATCTATGTTTTTCACATAATAATGTAGTTGTGAATTTAATGCCCAAAGCACCAGTAAAAATCCTATAATGCCATATAATATAAACAGAATTCAATGTATTCAGTTACCGCAAGTCATGGCCCTGATGTTATCCCCTTTGTGGCATAAACACCCCAACTGTTGTAAAAAATCAAGTAAGAAAGAACTTACATTTATATAGCACCTTTCACGACCTCAGGATGTCCTTAAGTGCTTCACAGCTAATGAAGTACTTTTGAAGGACATTCATTGTTGTTTTGTAGGCAATCCTCAGCCTCACTGTAAGCAATGCCACAGGAGATCAGCTAGCTTTCCTTAAAATTGCTATGTGCTTTTCTTATATATCAAACAATTCAGCTTTATTTTTACATTAATTGTACTCTGAAAGGTACTGATTGCAAACTTTACTGTGTTCAACATTTACTTTCATTAACGTGAGTGCAAGTGTGCTGTGCTGTCCCATTATTCATCGTGTACTAGTGCACCATGTTCTTTCTCATATATTGCTTCCGGTGCGATACTCTATTGGAAGGAGTAGGTGTGAAAGATTCATGAGAAGCTGTTTGCGATTCCACTTGCTGCCTACCTCCAAACCATCCTTCCTGTTGCCAGGTTCCGGCTGTGTGGGCCTGCATTTTCTGGGGTGCTTCTCCTGTCACTTGCAGTGACTTGCGAGCCACCCATCTCTTCTTGTGGTTTTCCACTTATGCTGCTACCAGAGGTCAAGCCTTGAGTGCAACTACAGACCTCTAGAAGCAGAGACAGTTGCGCTGCACAAGGTCTCTGAATCCCTAGTGTGTTAATAAGCGCGCCAAAACAAGTCATTATTACATCTTGGCCAACAGATCTCAGTATCATCAGAGCCTGAATTGATAAGAGATGCTCACCCTCCCCTGCAGATGTCAATAATGCTGTATAATGCTCAACTGCAATCTGCAAACATGGCTACACAACTCTGCCCAAATGGATGGTGGAATTTGCAACTCTATCCAGTCCAGCTTTCATCTTCTAGTTCAATTAAAAAAGTAAGTTGCTCACCAGCTTAGGCTTGTGAAGGTTCCTCAGTTTTATCAGTGGTCCGCACAGCAACATCCAGTCCTTCATAACCAATCAACCAAAAACCTCAATCTCTTCCTCATAAGCCATAAGCAGTGACTCACCCTGTGTTCCCTCTTCCAAACTCACCGATGCCCTCCAAAGTGTCTGCTTCAATGGATGTGTGTGATGCAGAGTGCAGAAGTGTGTCTGGTGATCCTGCAATACCAGCTTGCTCCCCCTGGGCCTGTGGTCTTTCTATAGAAAGAGCCACAAGAAGAGCGTGTGGGCATTGCTACGCATGCTGTTCTTGCAATGACAGTACATGTTTCATGGCAAAACACAAACAATGCTCTGAACCTGATGCAAGTGAAAATCATCGCCACAGAAAGTACATGTGATTATCATTGCACAAACCATGTGTCATCTGCACAGACTTCAGTATCTCCCAGACCCTACACCATCACCCACCCTAGGATTTCCATAATGACGTCCTCTAAGTGGGTAAAATGTTCTGTTTGCTTTGTGACACCACCAATCCTCACACAGTAGTGACTGTTGAATGCCATCTTCTTCTGCAAAAAAAAACAGTAGGCATTGCTTGAGATGTAATCTTAGAGAAAGAGGAAATGCTGCACAACAGTGTATAAAACTGCCAGGTCCAATAAAATGAAATGAAAAAAAAAACATGCTGGTTGAAGATGGAAAAGGAGATTCCGTTCTTTGTGCAGTTAATTCTATCTGTGTAATAATACTAGTAAGCAGGTCTCCCTTTTCTGGCCTGTTGTAATAGTTCCGCCTAGTTACCTCTTTTTTATGCTGAACTTACAACAACGAACTGACTAAATTTGATTTAACAATACTCTTGTATGGAACAATTCAGGCAAACATGACTGACACCAACACCCACCTTGGATAGCATTTCTACCAATGTTATATACACTCTTGCCCATATATAGCAATGTGAAATAATTGACACTCATTTCCATATCTAGCAGTGTGATAGATGTGATAGTGATTCTTATTGCTTACCTGAGCAATTTCCTTCAAACTGGACACCTTCTTCCATAAATCCATCCAAGCATGGCAGGTTGTAAAGACCTAGTTGAACTTGTACATGATTGCTTCCCTCACCTGCTGCACCTTCTGTTTAGTGGTGGTTTACCCTTCTGGTCCATAGAAGGCATTTTTCCATTCCCTCATGCTGTTCACAATAATCCATAGTGCAAGATCATAAAGCAACCTCTCTTCACCTTACTCTCTTCATCAATCCTGCAATTTGCGTACTCCACAGCTGGATTGATGCACTGAGCATTGTTTAGAATCATAGAATGATACAGCACAGAAGGAGGCCATTTGGCCCATCGTGCCGGTTTATAGTAATTACATGTATATTGAGCGGATTAATAGGTGATACAGCACCAACATTGTGGGTTTTTACCTGCTCAGTTGTGCATTTGTTATAGAGCCAAGAATGCACTTTCATGTAACACAATGTGCTAGGGTTAAAATTCCAAAACATAAGATTTCATCAAACCCTGAATTTAAAGAAAAACTTTGCAGACTTTGTAACTTAACATTTTGAAGGCTCTATCATCAAGAAATTACAGATGACACACATCTTCTGTCTGAAACTCTCTGGCTAGAAGCTTGCAGTATTTCTTTTTAAAGTTTGAGTTCAGTATGGCACTGCTACAAAACACACTGGACTTTGGGGCAGCAGAACGCTGGTTCACACCTGCAATTCCGCTCACAGTGTGTTACCAATCTCAGCCATGGAACCAAGCAGAGGCCAAGCACCTCCCAGAAGTGAAGGAGGGAGAGTCGCTCTGTGGGGACTCTCACACAAACTCCTTACAACTGGGTCCAAAGGCACACCAGTATCTTGAAAAGGTTGCTGAGTGCCACAAAAAAGCCACAAGGACAGCAAGCAAATAAAATCAAGAATAGATGTAATAAAATAAATCTGAATTTAATAATGCAATCTTCCAGAGGTATCGATCCAACCTAATATTTGAACAGGAAGAGAATCATTCCTCAGGTGCTGTACAGTAAGAACTACGGTTAATAATCAGATACAGTAAGCTAGGGAGTGCTCACCTGGTGATACAATCTTCTGGTCTTTTCAAAGAATTTGTCTCTTTTCCCAGATTATTTGCCCAGTAGCTACATCTTGTATTGCGAATTGTAACAGCATTTCCAACCAATCAGATGCTTCCAAGGGTGTTAAAACAGCTAAACATGAACAGAAATGTTACCACATTGCCTTCATTCAAAACCCAGGTGTGAAAAAAGTACAAGTCCAAGCAACAGATACAAGCAATTTTGGGATGGTCTTTTGTGACATTGAAAGAACATCTGTAATGTTTCTGTTTTACTTATTGTGTTTATAAAAAGTGGTAGTGTGGGTAGCGCAGTGAGCTGAACAAAGTTTTTTCACCTGTGCGTATGCAATCAAATCCAAACCTGAGTTTGGGGCAGTCATAACCTCGATTCCTGTGTGTATGAGTCCACAGCACAAAACTGCCCATAGTTCATCACTAATTGACAATATCGCTCAAATAGGCAATAAGGATGTTTGATGAGGAAATGGAAATGTCACCCTGACGCAAGGTGGGGTGTGGGGGTGCTATGAGGTTGGGTTTTAAGGCACGTTGAGCAGAAATTTCCTGTGGGCTTGATGCGGCAAAATTGTAAACTAGCTTTTTATGTGAACATTTACAATTTCCCTACATTTAGTACGTAGAGGAAATCTCTTATATACAGGTGTGGTAAAATCCACCTGCAGGCAATTCAAATAGAGTAAAAATTGTAGCGCTGTCATAATACACGCAAATTAATTCAAAGTCTAAATTTTTCTCTCTTGCATAGTAGTGTTGTAATGTGGGGGTGGGGACTCAATTAAATTTTAGTAGAATTTCCTAACTGACTGAGATTCTTATGAGAGTGTTTATCCAAGATCCACAACTGTTCTTATTATGGATTTGTTGTGTCAGCATCTATTAATGAGTCCTTTAAACTCAGCAGTAAGTTTGACAGGAAAAATACATTATTAGGAACAATGTGCATTCCCTCCCAGCACTTGAATCTTTGTAAGCAGAGGTAAGAAAGCATGAAATTAAGTTTACAAAAGATTTATGTTAATTGAACTCTAAAGAAATACTAGCAATGCATGTTTTGACACATGTCCATCATTTTGTACACCACCTAGGTACAGTAGTGCTGATGACCTGAGCACAAGAGTTAGCTGCTCACCTAGCCAAGCTGTTCCAGTACAGGTATGACACTGGCATCTAACTGACAATGTGGAAAATCCCCCAGGTATATCCTATCTACAAAAAGCAGAACAAATATAACCCAACCAATTACCACTCTATCAGCCTTCTCCAATCAACAGCAAATCAAAAGCAAAAAACTGCAGATGCTGGAAATCTGAAATAAAAACAGAAAATGCTGGAAATACTCAGCAAGTCAGGCAGCATCTGTGCAGAAAGAAACAGAATTAACGTATTAGTTTATATCAGACACTGAGAGCTCAATACTGCAGAAAGCCTAGAGGAGTATAGAAAGTGCAGGGGTGAAACTAAAAAGGAAATTAGGAAAGCAAAGAGAGGGCATGAAAAAATATTGGCAAGTAAAATCAAGGAAAATCCAAAGATGTTTTATAAATACGTTAAGAGCAAGAGTATAACTAAGGAAAGAGAAGGGCCTATTAAAGACCAAAAAGGTAACCTATGTGTGGAGGCAGAAGATGTGGGTATGGTTCTTAGTGAATACTTTGCGTCTGTCTTCACAAAAGAGAAGGACGATACAGACATTGTAGTTAAGGAGGGGGAGTGTGAAATATTGGATGGGATAAATGTGGTGAGAGAGGAATTATTAAGGGGATTAGCATCTTTGAAAGTAGATAAATCCCAAGGCCCGGATGAAATGTATCCAAGGCTGTTAAAAGAAGCAAGGGAGGAAATAGCAGAGGCTCTGACCATCATTTTCCAATCCTCACTGGATAAAGGCGTGGTGCCGGAGAATTGGAGGACTGCTAACATTGGGTACTGTTATTTAAAAATTTCAGGCCAGTCAGTCTAACCTTGGTGGTGGGCAAATTATTGGAAACAATTCTGAGGGACAGGATAAACCGTCACTTAGGAAGGAACGGATTAATCAAGGATAGTCAGCATGGATTTGTTGAGGGAAGGTCGTGTCTGACTAACTTGACTGAATTTTTTGAGGAGGTAACTAGGAGGGTCGATGAGGGTAGTGCAAATGATGAAGTCTACATGGATTTTAGCAAGGCTTTTGACAAGGTCCCGCATGGCAGACCGGTCAAAAAAGTACAAGCCCATGGGATCCAAGAGAAAGTGGCAAATTGAATCCAAAATTGGCTCAGTGGCAGGAAGCAAAGGGTAATGGTCGATGGGTGTTTTTGTGACTGGAAGGCTGTTTCCAGTGGGGTTCCACAGGGCTCAGTACTAGGTCCCTTGCTTTTTGTGGTATATATTAATGATTTGGACTTAAATGTAGGGGGCATGATTTAGAAGTTTGCAGATGATACAAAAATTGGCCGTGTGGTTGATAGTGAGGAGGAAAGCTGTAGACTGCAGGAAGATATCAATGGACTGGTCAGATGGGCAGAAAAGTGGCAAATAGAATTCAATCCGGAAAAGCGTGAGGTAATGCACTTGGGGAGGGCAAACAAGGCAAGGGAATACACAATAAATGGGAGGATATGAGGGACCTTGGAGTGCATGTTCACAGATCCCTAAAGGTAGCAGGACTGGTGGATAAGGTGGTTAAGAATGCATACGGGATACTTTCCTTTATTAGTCGAGGCAGAGAATATAAGAGCAAGAAAGTTATGCTAGAACTGAGGTTAGATTTGAGGTTAGGATCAGATCAGCCATGATCTTATTAAATGGCGGAGCAGGCTCGAAGGGCCGATTGGCCTACTCCTGCTCCTATTTCTTTTGTTCTTATGTTCTTTAACTGTATAAAACACTAGTCAGGCCACAGCTTGAGTACTGCATACAGTTCCGGTCACCACATCACAGGAAGAACGTAATTGCATGAGAGAGGGTACAGAGGAGATTTACAAGGATGTTGCCAGGACTGGAGAATTTTGGCTATGAAGAAAGATTGGATGGGCTGGGGTTGTTTTCTTTGGAACAGAGGTGGTTGAGGGGTGATTTAATTGAGGTGTACAAAATTATAAAGGGCCTAGATAGAGTGGATAGGAAGGATCTATTTCCCCTAGCAGAGAGGTCAATAACCAGGGGGCATAGATTTCAAGTGATTGGTAGAAGGATTAGAGGGGAGCTGAGGAAAACATTTTACACCCAGAGGATGGTGGGGTTCTGGAACTCACTGCCCGAAAGGATGGTAGAGGCAGAAACCCTCCACTCATTTAAAAAGCACTTGGATATGCACTTGAAGTGCCGTAACCTACAAAGCTACAAACCAAGTTCTGGAAAATGGGATTAGGCTGGGTGACTCATTTTCGGCCGGCGAAGACATGATGGGCCGAATGGCCTCCTTCTGCGCCATAAATTTTCTATGATTCTAATATTTCAGTTCTGACGAAAGGTTATCGACATGAAACGTTAACGCTCTTTCTCCACAGATGCTGCCTGACTTGCTGAGTATTTCCAGCATTTTCTGTTGTTATTTCCAATCAACAGCAACGTGATGGAAGAAGTAATCAATAGTGCCATCAAGTGACACCTACTCACCAATCAGTTGCTTAACGGTGCACAGTCTGGGTTCTGCCAGAACCACTCAGTTCCAGACCTCATTACAGTCTTGAATGAAACACTGACACAAGAGCTGAATGTCAGAGGAGAGGTAAGAGTAACCTCTGAACATCAAGGAAGCATTCCACTGAGTATATCATCAAGGAGCCTTAGCAAAACTGAAGTCAATGAGGGTCAAGAGTAAAACCCTGCAGTGGCTTGAGACATACCTGACACAAAGGAAGATGGTCATGGTTGTCAGATGCCAATCAATGCAGCCCCATTGCTACATGATATTGCTACAAGAATTACTCAGGGCAGTGCCCTCGGCCCAACCATTTTCAGATGCTTCATCAAAGACTTTCCATCATAAGGGCAGGAGTGGAATTATTCTTTGATGATTTCACAATGTTCATCACCATTCACAACTCCTCCAATAACTACGCATCCAATGCCAGCCTACAGCAGGACCTGGACAACATCCAGGCTTGAGCTGGCAAGTGCCAGGCAACATTCACACCACACAAGTGCCAGGCAAAGACCACCTCCAACAAAAAAGTCCAACCACTTCCCCCTGACCTTTAACGGCACCACCATCACTGTGTCCTCCACTATCAACCTCTTGGGGGTCACCACTTCCCTTATCAACACTAACTAAAAAAATCAGGGCCGAAGCTAGGTAGTCTGCAACAAATAATTCATCTTCTAACCCCTCTAAACTTCTCCATGATCTACAAGGCTCAAGTCCGCAGTGTGATGGAATATTCACCAGTCGCCTGGAAGGGTGCAGCTACAACAACACTCAAGAAGCTTGGCACCATCCAGGACAGAGCAGTTTGTTTGATTGGTGTTCCTTCCCGTGGACTCAATATCCACACTTCCACCACCGGCACACTGTGGCTGTATGCAGTATGTACGATCTATAGGATGCACTGCACCAGCTCACCAAGATTACTTCAATAGTACATCCCTCCCCTGCAAGCTCTGCCACAAAGAAGGACAAGAGCAGCAATGTTGTAGGAGCATCATCACCTCCAAGTTCCCTCCAGGTCACACACGCTCCTAACTTGGACATATAGTGCCGTTCCTTCATTGTCACTGGGTCAATATCCTGAAATTCCCTACCTAACGCCATTGTGGGGATACCAACACCACAAGGACTGCAGTGGTTCAAGGAGAAGGCTTCTCAGGGCCACTAGGAATAACAACAAGGGATGGGCAATAAATGTGGCCTTACCAGTATCACCCTCAACCCAAGAGCAAATTTTTTAAAGTCATTTTTAAATATCATTTTTTTTGTCTGTCTTAATCCATTGCACATAAAAGGATTTATTAAACTGCGAATGTCCAGTCAAAATCTGCTATTAATTATAGGGGTCAATAATATGGCAAGTTTATTCCAATTAGACCCAGCTACCTGCTTTAACAATTAGTTTGAGAATAATCCTACCTACAGGCTTCTCTGGCAGCACTCAATTCATCCATTGATTGTAGAATGGACACCCAGGGTGATGCATGCCGAGCAAGATTTGCTTAAAATCCACCTGCTTCCTCACAGTTGTGCAAGTTCAATTAGTTTGCTTTCAGACCAATCACAGACTGTTTTTATTTGAAGGTAAATGGTCTTTATTGTTGAATTTTTCCTAACCTGGTCTCCTCAGGTCAAAACTAATTGTGGACACAAGAACAGGTGGTCAATACGCTACCTGGCTTCCAACAATACCAGTCTGAAACCCATCATTAGGACGCGTGCAAAAGCCACCCAGGAACAACTATGGGATAGAAATTAGCTTGCTTCGGTATGCCTTCGCAAACTGGGTACAGGAATCAATCCTTACACTTGAACAGGTAGGCCTAACACGCATCCGATATTGGGTTTCGGGCCTCATTTATGACATTGGCAAACTGTGGACACCTACTGTGCGTCCCCAGGCAGCTCGCCGGCAGCGGTCTTTGGTAACTCCTTAAAGGGAAACGATCAGGAGGGGGGCAGTCGGAATTGGAGGGCGATTGGGAGGGAGGTGGAGGTCATGATGGGGGTGGGGGAGGTCACGATTGGGGTGGGGGGGAGGGTAAGTGGGGGCTGGTAGTGCCCCGTAGTTTGAATGTGGAACTGGGAGAAGCACTCCTGCTTCTGTTCCATCGGCTCCACATTCAGGTAAGTATTTTTTTTAAACTTACCTTTTTGGTGGCACCCTTAAGGACTGTTGGTTAGGCCGCAAGTAGACCTGATTTTCCTGAACGTAGCCGGCCCGGTGCAGGGAGCCCCAAATGGGCGTTAGCCTCCTTATTTGCATATGCAAAGGACTTACCGCCTGTTTCAGGCATGGACCCCACTTTCTTTGCCTATACTAATATGGCGAGCAGTGCACTTCTGACATGTAATAAATGTGGACTTCCTGTCCACCATATTGTAGGCTTAGGTTGCCCATTTAGCGCCCAAAAATCAGGCGCCGCACCAAGAAATTTCTAGGCCTTTGATTTTCCCTCTCCCTCCAATGGCAGATTGCCTATCACAGCATCTCCCCACAACAATATAGCTGAGTTCAGAAAATCAGCGGTGTGGGAACATCAAAATTGCAACTTCAGTGCTCCTGCACATTATGCTACCATGTCACTTCATGCATTATCTTCACGCCATCTCTCCATTGCAATCGATTTCAAAATAGACCAACGACTGCAAGTACTCCAAGGAAATGCCCCTTTTGGCTTGCTGCTCATAGACAAATACAAGGCTTTGCAAAGGATAAAGTAACTGATTATTATGGACAATTCATTGTTAACCTGTGTCACATCTAGGAGTAAGCTCAGGCATAATATTGACCTCTAGAGCTTCCTCTTCCTCTTAACTCATATATGTGATCACAGCTTAGAAAAAAAAAACAAAAGCCTTTGCCCTTCACCAAAGCAATGAAGCAAGGGAGGAACACAATACACAAACCACAAGAACACCGGTGTGCAAAGTGATGCAAAGCCAAGAGATGCTCAAAGAAAGGGGGAGGGGGAACCACAGTACAACTGTCATATTTCCCTCTCCACATTTAAATACTTTGTAAAAAAAAATTTAAATTTTGACACATTTATACAAATCCTAAAACCTTCACAGTAGAAGACACAAAAAACATACCAGAAATAGTGGGGAAACCAAGGGTCGAATGAGAGTGAGGAACTTAAAGTAATTAAGATTAGTAAAGAAAAAGTACTGGAGAAATTAATGGGACTAAAGGCCGACAAATCCCCTGGACCTGATGGCTTACATCCTAGGGTTTTAAGAGTGGTTGCAGAGATAGTGGATGCATTGGTTTTCATCTACCAGAATTCCCCAGATTCTAGAACGGTCCCCATGGATTGGAAGGTAGCGAATGTAACCCCGCTATTCAAGAATGGAAGGAGAGAGAAAACAGGGAACTATAGACCAGTTAGACTGACATCAGTATTAGGGAAAATGCTAGAATCTATTATTAAGGACATAGTAACAGGGCACTTAGAAAATCCTAATATGATTAGGCAGTGTCAACATGGTTTTATGAAAGGGAAATCGTGTTTGACAAATCTATTAGAGTTTTTTGAGGGTGTAACTAGCAGGGCAGATAAGGGGGAGCCAGTGGATGTAGTATATTTGGATTTTCAAAAGGCTTTCAAAAAGATGCCACACAAGAGGCTGTTACACAAGATTAGGGGTCATGAGATTGGGGGTAATATATTAGCATGGATTGAGGATTGGTTAATGGACAGAAAAGAGAGTAGGAATAAACGGGTAATTTTTGGATTGGCACGATGTAATTAGTGGGGTGCTGCAAGGATCAGTGCTTGGGCCTAAGCTGTTTACAATATATACCAATGACTTAGCTGAGGGGAACGAGTGTAATGTATCCAAATTTGCTGACAATACAAAGCTAGGTTGGAAAATAAGCTGTGAGGAGGACGCAAAGAGGCTGCAAAGGGATATAGGCAGGTTAAGTGAGTGGGCAGATGGAGCATAATGTGGGGAAATGTGAAATTATCCACTTTGGTAGGAAGAATAGAAAAGCAAAATATTTTTTTTAAAAGGTGAGAGACTAAGAAATGTTGGTAGTCAGAGGGATTTGGGTGTCCTTGTACACGAATCACATAAAGTTAACATGCAGGTACATCAAGCAATTAGGAAGGCAAATGATATGTTAGCCTTTGTTGCAAAGAGGTTGGAGTATAAGAGTGCAAAGGTCTTGCTGCAATTATATAGGGCTCTGGAGTACTGTGTACAGTTTTGTCTCCTTACCTAAGGAAGGATACACTTGCCTTAGAGGGGGTGCAACGAAGGTTCACTAGATTGATTCCTGGGATGAGAAGGTTGTCCTCTGAGGAGAGATTGAGTAGAATGGGCCTATATTCTCTGGAGTTTGGAAGAATGAGAGGTGATCTCATTAAAACATATAAAATTCTTAAGAGGGCTTGACAGGGTAGATGCTGAGAGACTGTTTCCCCTGGACGGAGAGTCTAGAACTAGGGATCATAGTCTCTAGACTATGCCATTTAGGACCGAGATGAGGAAAAATTTCTTTACTCAGAGGGTTGTGAATCTTTGGAATTCTCTACCCCAGAGGGCTGAGGATGCTCAATCGTTCAGTATATTCAAGACTGAGATCAATAGATTTTTGGACACTACAGGAATCAAGGGATCTGGGGTTAGGGCAGGAAAGTGGAGCTGAGGTAGATCAGCCATGATGTTACTGAATGGCGGAGCAAGCTCAAAGGGCCGTACGGCCTATACCTTCTCCTATTTCTTTTGTTCTTATTTTGACAACATAGAAGAAAAGTCCAATTATATGTCTTTACAAACCCCCATTCACTGGCTTAAAACACAAGTTATTTACAAGCACAGCCTGCAACAACAACTTGCATTTATATAGCGCCTTTAACGTAGTAAAAGGTCCCATAGCGCTTCACAGGAGTAATATCAAACAAAATTTGAAACCAAACCACATAAGGAGATATTAGGACCAGTCACCAAAAGCTTGGTCAAAGAGGTAGGTTTTAAGGAGCATCTTAAAGGAGGAGAAAGAGGTAGCGAGGCGGAGAGGTTTAGGGAGGGAATTCCAGAGCTTAGGGTCTAGGCAACTGAATGCACAGCGCCAACAGTGGAGCTATTAAAATCGGAGATGCGCAAGAGGCCAGAATTGGAGGAGTGCAGAGATCTAGGAGGGTTGTAGGGCTGGAGGAGGTTACAGAGATAGGGAGGGGCGAGGCCATGGAGGGATTTAAAAACAAGGTGTCAGAGGACAGGAAATATTAAGATTTTTCGATCCTTAATCTATCTATTACAATTGCTTCTGGTACCACCTATAATGTGGTATAGTATGAAATGCATTTGTTTTACCTTACTAAAAATGTGTACAAGTTAGAAATATCATCTTCCTTTCCCAATAAAAAAATTGAGCATGGCACTTTAAAATAAAGTTGCACTGCAATGCGAGAATACTTTTTTTTCCTGGAGTACAATTTGATTTTGAATGTGAATAATCGGACAGTAATTTTTCAACTTGCTTTGCACTGAATTTAGTGCTGGTACAAAAAAAAATGTTTATAACTGGTGTTTTAATGCTCGCATTTTGCAAATCGGATGATGAAAGTCTTCCACCCCAAAAGGTGCCGGCATAGGAAGGGTTAATATAGGTCAACGGCCCTCCTCTTCCTCCTGCTTCCCCCCCCCCTCCAACCCCGTTCCTCCCAATCTGTGGGCTTTCACTGAGTGCGTGATGCAGTTACAGGTCAAGTGATTGCCACACGGCATCATGCACAACACGTGTACATCTGTCATAAAGTTGTGCATCCAGGCCTTACTGTCGGCAGTAAAAAAAAAGTATTTTTTTTTTGGGGGGGGGGGGGAGGGGGTAAAACAAAAATATAGGAGTTTGGAGTTTGCATTGATAGTTTTAAAACGAGCTGGAAGTTATACCTGCGTGTAGAATTCAGCAACTTTTTTTCCTTTTTTTTTCTCCTTTCGGTTGTGTTGTTGCTGGAAGGAGGGAGGGAGGGAGGGAGGAGAGGAGAGGAGAGAGGAGGGAGGGAGGGGGGGGGGGGAGATATATGAAATTGACGAGCCACGCCTCCCCCCCGGTGAACCTGAGCGCAGCGAATTCGGGATAAACAAGAGCCACGCCCCCTAGAGTCAGCAGCGCAGCTTGCAACTCAGGAACCACCAAACCGACATGTACACAGAGACACACAATTTATTAAACGTATTTTCAAAAAAAAAAAATCAGCTCCTACGTTTCAAACGGCTGTCCCAACACCCCCCGGATCACGCAAATTCAAAATTATGCAACTAAATAAAGACGATGCATTTTCTAAAAAAAAAATACACCCCCCCCCCCTTTTCCTCTCCTGTGAGATCTACATATGCACACAAACCCCTCTCAAAAAACGCAAACAGCACCCCCCCACCACCACCACCACCACCCCAATCTCTGCTCACAGGGGTGCAAAAAATGTAAACATTTTTTTGAGTACTGAACTGCAGTAATTGGTATACAGATAAGCGATATAATATTATCTATAATAGAAAAAAAGTTGAGCCTTGCACTTCTGATCACAAAAAGTAAAAAAAAATAAGGATTTCTGCACGCGTGGGGTGCGGATCTGATTTCCCCAAAACAGTTACTCAGCCTTCTAGTTATAAACGATCAATAATAATTACCATGCAATTTTTTTTTTTGCTTGCTTGTTAGCTTCGGATCTAGTCTCTTTTTTTGCGGTGACTGTCCTCAGGCTACGATGGTGATGATGGTGTTGTAATATAAATGCGATGGTGCTGATATATGTTAAAAGCGGCTCAGGAGGAAACGCACATCGATCCGATGCACATTAATACATTTAAATCTCTCTCTCTGCCCCCCCCCCCTCTCTCTCTCTCTCTGTAAAAAAAAACATGCAGTTACACAGTGCTGAGATGGCTGCCAATGAAATGCAATGGGCGCTCTCTCTCTCACACACACACTTTGCAGCTCCTTTCCTCCCTCTCTCTCTCTCGCTCGCATTCCCACCTTCCAGATCACTTTAATGCAGTCCTGTTGCGTTTCTTATCCTTTCGCCCCGATCCTTTTTGCAAACTGCATCTTGTGTTTTTTTTCTACTTATTTTTTTTAAAAAATCTTCCCTCCTTGTTTTTTTTTTGCAGTACGATCCCTTCCCGGTTATAGTATTAATTTGGTTGTGCAAAAAAAAAATAAGAGCCCGGACGGTCGGATCGCAGGAGGAGACTCACTTTGGGAAATTTACCTCCAGAAAACAACGCGATTTTTTTTTCTTTTTTGGCACGGGCGTACACTACAGGACCTAGCAACGAAATAGCTCATACTTCAAAATCTTTTGGCGCCATATTAATGACGTACTTAAAATTGCCTCTTGAAAAAGACAAGATCTCCCTGCGTCAAAACCGGCGTCTTTTACTTAAATATTGCAACGCACAGAGCAAACTAAAAAGACTCGTGCCGCAAAAAAAAAGATGCGCGTTTTATTTATATTTTATTTTTTATTTGCAGTTATTTATCACACAGCACTTGTCAGTTATCATTTTCCGATTGCTTGCATTTTTATTTAAATTGTCCAGTGGTGTTGCAAGGAAAACACCTTACTTTTTACGGTTAGGGTTTGACCCACATTACACCGCAAGGTATTGACGGCAAGATGCAATTAACAGATATGGAATAATTGTTGTTCCAATCCACATTAATCTCCAAGGTGTATTTAAGCGATAGTAAGTTATCAACAACCTTGCACTCAAGTGCATTCGTGAGGTCAACTGCCCACTTTTGGGGGAGTTATTCTAATTGTTAAATTTCAGAAATATGAACTAATCAATAGCAATATATATGCACAAACGTGGATACGGGGAAGGTGTTATGATTATCTACGAGAAATGTGCGGTGCTGAACATTAAAGTAAAGAATAACAATGGAAATACAATCATAATCGAGTGGAGAAAACAGAAATCCATTAAGTTTCTCAGTTTCATTATCCAAACTCAACAAGTTCGGAAAGTTTTACTTACTATTTATTCTCCTTGTTTTAAACATAAGCAATGGGAGAAAAACACGAACATATTTCACATGAGCGTAGAAAAGTTGATCTTTACGCATTTCAGTTTATATATATATATATATAGTATAGGGCCTAGGGTTACATTCGCCCTCAAAGTGAACTGAGATGCAGCGTCTCTTTCGTTCAAGTGCACTAATAGAAACTGCTTTTCATTGTGTGCAAGGTATTCAAGGACTTTGCTTTTAACTGGCATTGTGGCCTGGAAAAAGAGAGTCCCGTGCTCTTTAGGATAATATAATATCATCAAAACTCCAGGTTGACCCAAAATTTCCTTTTCAAACTTTTTAAGGTATATTCCAGATATACAGAAAAAACCACAGCTTGAAAATACATAGCAAACATATCTCAATTGGTAGAAAAGGTTTATCTCTCGATGTTCAATCTGAACTGATAGTTGCATTAAGATCAATTATAATCTTGTCAGTGCAAATGTTGCATTGTTCCATAATTTCAAGTAAGGTCCTGTTACCAGATATTGTTTTATTTTTATCATTGTGCAATGAGTACATTTCGTCAACAACTTTTTGGTATGAATTATAGAATCTATATCTATATAAACCTCTATAATATTATAAAACAGTAAGTGTAGCATTCAATTGATGCCCATCACACTTAAAGTGTCACACTCAACTTTTTGTGCCATAGTTCAAAGATTAAGTTCTTTCTTAAAGATAAGTATAAAGAAACTCTCCAGGAACACATAATATTGAAGCCAACACGTCTGCAGTCTCTTAATTGACTCACTCAATGCTTACTAACAGTAGCAGATTTTTAATTGTCCTCTACACAATCTCAGTGTTTAATTAACAACAATTAGACTTTGCATCCTTACAGGGATATACATTTACAAGTTTGCAAAGAATAATATGTTGTGTTTTTCATAATATAATACTTCTGTCCTTATAATACATTGTATCCTCTGACGTACTGTGAACAGTGCCATGGGTGATTCACTAGTGCATATATACCAATAAAAATGGTACATCTGGTGTATATTTTGTCTGTCGTGCCTGTCAATACACAAATTTTTGCATTAAACCTCAAACGGTATTGAAAAAAAGAGAAAGAAAGCCAATCACTTGCAAACTTCTTTGACATCAGAAAATACCTTTTTACACAGAAGTGCTAACTATCTGCAACTTTTGACTGACCTTGGAAGTCCACTTATTTAAAAAAGGAAAGATAGGCAGGATTCTGCTTTGAAATTTGCAAGAAGATTCTATCAGTTTCCCTCACAAAAGTAAAATTAAACACTGATCTCACCCTGTGATTACTTAACAGCAATTAGATTGTTTGATAGTAAAGGGACACAACATTACCATGGCAGCAGAATTGTGCATTACATGGTATAATGCTGCTATCCTTGTAAAACAGCTTATCATCTGGCTTACCGTGAGCAAAACCACACAGGAGATCCACTAATAGATATATAAAGTTGCACCTATCTCACCTTTTGCCTGTAATATTTTAGTGTTGCATCTGTTAATAAGCAAATTTCTGTGCAACACTTGCACCTGATTGCCTCAAATTTCATCTCCTACCATACCACTGTCCAGGGCCTCAAACATTCCTTCCGGGTGAAATAGCAATTTACTTGTACTTCTTCCAACCTAGTATATTGTACTCGCTGCTCACAGTGCAGTCTCCTCTACATCATGGAGACCAAATGCAGATTGGGTGATCACTTTGCTGAACACCTCAATTCTATCCGCAAGTGCGACACTGAGCTCCTGGTCACTTGCCACTTTAATTCTCCGTCCCACTTCTACTCTGTCCTCTCCATCCTTGGCCTTTTTTTAATTCATTCTTGGGATGTGGGCATTGCTGGCAAGACTGGCATTTATTGACCGTCCCTAGTTGCCCAGAGAAGATGGTGGTGGGCCGCTTTCTTGAACCACTGCAGTCCTTGTGGTGAAAGAGCTCCCACAATGCTATTTGGTAGGGAGTTCCAGGATTCTGACCCAGCAATGATGAAGGAACGGCGATATGTGTTCAAATCAGGATGGCACTTGGAGGAGAACATGGAGATGATAGTGCTGCCCTTGTCCTTCCAGGTGATGGAAGTCATGGATTTGGGAGGTGCTGCTGAAGAATCCTTGGCGTGTTGCTGCAGTGTATCCTAAAGATAGAACACACTGCAGCCATAATACACCATTGGTGGATCAGATGGATGTTTAGGCTAATCAAGTGGACTGCTTTGTCCAGGATGGTATCAAGCTTCTTGAGTGTTGCAGCTGCAGCCATCCAGGCAAGAGGAGAATATTCTATCACACTCCTGACTTGTGCCTAGTAGGTGATGGAGAGACTTTGCGGATTCAGAAGCTGTGCCACCTGCCAGCCTTTAACCTGCTCTAGTACCCACGGCATTATGTGACTCACCCAGTTGAGTTTCTAGTCAATGGTGACCCTCAGGATGTCGATGGTGGGGGACTCAGCAATGGTAATGCCATTGAATGTCAAAGGAATCTTGTTGGAGATTCTACAACAAAGTTCAATGCAAGCTCGAGGAATGGCACTTTGCAGCCCTCTGACCATAACATTGACTTTAACAACTTCAGGCCTTAACCACAGTTCCCATTTTTTTCCAGCAGCAGGTGCTGGTAATGTAGGATGAGTGCACCAGCACTTCCAGGATGGGGTGGGGTTCTGGGTTGGTGCTTGGGATGGGGATCCTGTATTGGTACATGGCCAGCAGGGTGGTCTGAACCCCTGGTATCTACCTGTCTTTTTCTTCCACCACAGTCCCAGACCATTGGAGGCTGCTCCACTTTGCCAGTTTTCCCATGCTTCCATCCCCCTCTGCTATTCTGCTTTAATCCTTCACATCCTCTGGGTCTTGTATATATCTTTTATGTCTCTAATTTCTCTCATCATGCCTCTTTTTGCCTTACACTATTATAGGAACATAGGAACAGGAGTAGGCCATTCAGCCCCTCTTGCTTGCTCCGCCATTTGATAAGATCATGGCTGATCTGTGATCCAGCTCCATATACCTGACTTTGGCCCATATCCCTTAATACCTTTGGTTGCCAAAAAGCTATCTATCTCAGATTTAAATTTAGCAATTGAGCTAGTATCAATTGCCGTTTGCAGAAGAGAGTTCCAAACTTCTACCACCCTTTGTGTGTAGAAATGTTTTCTAATCTCACTCCTGAAAGGTCTGGCTCTAATTTTTAGGCTGTGCCCCCTACTACTGGAATCCCCAACCAGCGGAAATAGTTTCTCTCTATCCACCCTATCAGTTCCCCTTAATATCGTATAAACTTCGATCAGATCACCCCTTACCCTTCTAAACTCTAGAGAATACAACCCCAATTTGTGTAATCTCGCCTCGTAACTTAACCCTTGAAGTCCGGGTATCATTCTATTAAACCTACGCTGCACTCCCTCCAAGGCCAATATGTCCTTCCGAAGGTGCAGTGCCCAGAACTGCTCACAGTGCTCCAGGTGCGGTCTAACCAGGGTTTTGTATAGCTGCAGCATAACTTCTGCCCCCTTGTACTCCAGTCCTCTAGATATAAAGGCCAGCATTCCATTAGCCTTATTGATTATTTTCTGCACCTGTTCATAACACTTCAATAATCTATGTACCTCAACCCCTAAGTCCCTTTGGACATCCACTGTTTTTAACTTTTTACCATTTAGAAAGTACCCTGTTCTATCCTTTTTTGATCCAAAGTGGATGACCTCACATTTGTCTACATTGAATTCCATTTGCCACAGTTTTGCCCATTCACCTAATCTATCAATATCCCTTTGTAATTTTATGTCTTCATCTCCACTGCTTACAATGCCACCAATCTTTGTGTCATCGGCAAACTTAGATATGAGACTTTCTATGCCTTCATCTAAGTCGTTAATAAATATTGTGAATAATTGAGGCCCCAAGACAGATCCCTGTGGGACTCCACTAGTCACATCCTGCCAATGTGAATACTTACCCATTATCCCTACTCTCTGTCGCCTTTCGCTCAGCCAATTTCCTAACCAAGTCCGTACTTTTCCCTCGATTCCATGGGCTTCTATCTTAGCTAACAGTCTCTTATGTGGGACCTTATCAAATGCCTTCTGGAAATCTATATAAATAACATCCATTGACATTCCCCTGTCCACTACTTTAGTCACCTCTTCAAAAAATTCAATCAGGTTTGTCAGGCACGATCTACCTTTCACAAATCCATGCTGGCTCTCTCTGATTAACTGAAAATTCTCGAGGTGTTCAGTCACCTTATCCTTAATTATAGACTCCAGCAATTTCCCCACAGCAGATGTTAGGCTAACTGGTCTATAATTCCCCATTTTCCCTATCTCTCCTTTCTTAAAAAGCGAAGTGACATGTGCAATTTTCCAATCTAGAGGATCAGTTCCTGAATCTAGAGAACTTTGAAAGATTATAGTTAGGGCATCTGCAATGTGCTCACCTACTTCCTTTAAAACCCTGGGATGGAAACCATCTCGTCCTGGGGATTTGTCACTCTTTAGTGCTCTTATTTTCTTCATTTCTGTTGCTTTACTTATGTTAATTTTATCGAGTCCCTGTCCCCGATTCAATATTAGTTTTCTTGGGATTTCCGGCATGCTATCCTCTTTTTCTACTGTAAATACTGACGCAAAGTAATTATTCAACATGTCCGCCATTTCCCCATTGTCAATGACAATATCCCCACTTTCAGTTTTTAAGGGGCCAACACTGCTCCAGACCACCCTCTTTTTCCTAATATAACTATAAGAGCTCTTCGTATTGGTTTTGATATCCCTTGCAAGTTTCTTTTCATACTCTCTTTTTGTAGCTCATACTCTCTTTTTGTAGCATTATCACTACTCTCATTTAACCATCTCCTAATCACTTTACAAATCATCCTTTTTATTCTCTTATGTATGTGGTTATTTATGTTTTTTTCTCTGCCCCTTTTTCACTTGCTTTGTTTCTCCCAATACGTTGTTCATCTGTAATATCTTCTGGTTCTGACAAAAGGTCATACACCTGAAACATTAACCTAACTTTTTTCACTTCTTCGCAGATGCTGCGAGACCTGCTGAGTGTTTCCAGCACTTCCTGTTTTATTTCAGGTTTCCAGCATCTGCAGTATGTTGCTTTTTATTTTAAGTGTTGTCAATTTTGGGACCTTACAGCTAAGCCCAATCATGGTATAACCTGATGACCTTGTTGTTGCCTCCAGCTTTCCTAGAACTCCCTGTTTGAATCTCTCCAATCAGTTTCCTACCCCTTCCACGCCACTGAAACATCCCTAACCAAAGTCACCAACAACATTTTCTACGACTGGCCGTTATCTCTCCTCAGCCTCTCTGCAGCCTTTGACATGGTCGACTATACCATCCTCCTCCAACGTCTCTTCTCGGTTGTCCAGTTTAGTGTGACTGCTCTCGCCTGTTTCCATTCTTGCCTATCTGATCATAGCCAGAGGATCTCTACCAAGGGCTTCTTTTCCCACCCCTCATGCACAGTCACCTCAAAGAGTCTCCCAAGGATCCATCCTTAGCCCCTTCTCTTCCTCATCTACACGTTGTCCCTTGGTACCATCACCCGAAACCATGGGGTCAACTTCCACATGTACACTGATGTCGCCTCTCCACGACCTCTCTCGACCCCTCCACTGCCACTCTGTTGTCAGACTGCTTGTCCGACGTCCAGTCTTGAATGAGCTGCAATCTCTTCAGCTAAATACTGGGAACAACAAAGCCAGTATTTTCGGCCCTCGCCACTGACTCCATCCCTCTCCTCAGCCATTGTCTCAGGCTGAACCAAACTGTTCGCAACCTCATGTCCTAGTCAACTCTGATCTGAGTTTCCAACTCCATATCCTTTCCATCACAAAGACCGCTTCCTTCCATTTCTATAACTGTGTCTGCCTCCACCTCTCCCTCAGCCCATCTGCTGCTGGAACCTTCATTCATGTCTTTGTCATTTCCAAACTTGACTATTCTAATGTTCCCCTAGCCGGCCTTCCATGCTCCACCCGCCATAAAGTTCAGCATCCAAAGCTCTGCAGCCTGAATCCTATCACACAAGTCCTGCTTACCCATTACCCCTGTCCTTGCTGGCCTTCATTGGCTCCCAGTTCCCCAGTGCTTCACGTTTAAAATTCTCATCCTCGTATTTAAATCCCTTTCACAGTGTCACCTGCTCCTGTCTCTGTAACCTCCTCCAGTGCTAAATCCGCACCCCCTCCAAAACTCGCTATTCTTGTGACTCCAACCTCTTGTTTGCCCCTTCTCCCTTCACCACACCTAAAATATTTATGTTTATTTTTTCTATCCTATTACATTTTGCCGTTCTGGTACAACGTTCTCATATTCTATGTTGCAATTTTTAGCCATTCTCAAGAGTTTGCAGAGGCTTAATCTAAGCTAGTGATAGTTTTCTCATCATGGATGCTGGACCAAAGAAGGAAATATTAGGAGGGGTGACCAAACCCATCTTTTTGACCAAGCTTTTGGTCACCCCTCCTAATAGTTCCTTCTTTGGCCCAGCTTCCATTTCTTTCCTCACAACTCTCTGAAGTGCCTTGGGACATTTTTGTACGTTAAAGGTGCAAGTTGTTGTTATTGTCCACGTACATGCCCTTTCCAGCAGGATTCACTGGACAGCAGAATGGGAGCCCTAGTTGGTATTTTCTCCTTAACTAGCCAGTTGTAGTTTACCCACTGCCACCACAATTGAGATTACCATGTCCCTCTTTTGAGGGACAATACCAGCCCAAATGACCGGAACTGTTTACATCACAATGAAAGAGCCATATTTTATTTTTGCCACGATGATGTTCAAAGGAGGAGGTGGGATGATTTTTTTGGCAATTTTGTGATATGTTTCAGTGCAGACTGGGGGATGTGCTTGGAAAACAGATGAGAAAAGATTCACAAACATTCCAGTATGAAGACAGTGCCCAATCACTTCAGCTTCTATGTTATTTCATAACTGCTACTGCAAGGAATACAAAAGAAGCACATGATCCAGCTGACATTCATCAATGAAGGAAAACAAAGAAAGCTTCAGGTAATGAAAACATTAATATGCATTCTCAGGCTTTTGAACTCTACAATTTAAATTGAAAAAAAACATCTGAAAGGATTATTCTACACGATGACTCAATCCTTAAACCCTTAATCATTTTTTCTTACAGGACAGAATTGTACAGGATGTCACATTGATTTTGTTTGCCAACTTGTTTAAGTTTCAATGTTTTAATTCTGATATCAAAAATTAGAAGAATAGGAGGTCCAATATTGTTATAACATATTGCTACTCCAATGTAGTGTGCCACAGAGTTTTAGGTACCTCCAATTCCCCACCTCTGCAAATTCACAATCTAGGCCATGCTGAAGAATAAACAAATACTTATTTATAAGCAAGTTGAGAAAATGAATAGGAAAACTAACCCAGGGCAAATTCAGTCAGCATTGGCAGTGGGCTTGGGAGCAGTTTGGCTGGTGAAAATGGAGCATGAACTGGGTGGCGGTGGGGGGGGAACTAAGAAAGATAACATTTAAAACCTGGGAAGAAAATGAACTGTAAGATGAGCTTCAAAATAATTTATAAATCTACATTTTCCCAGTTCAGATCCATTTGGAGTTTGTGTGCCACCTGTGCCCATTCCAGATAAGTGAATGAGGACAGTTTTTACTCCTGAGATTTTGCTCCCAAATTCAGACACACTGGGGGCCATTTTTGGTTTGGATATACATCGGGTGGTGGCACAGTTGCACCGCCTGCCCAATGGCACTAGCGGGTGATAGGAACCATTTCCCTGGTAGGATCTCATTACAGTACTAGTGGCAAGCTGCCAGCACTTAATGAGCTGTGACAGGCAGCTCACGATAGGGGAGGCCGGTAATCCGGTGGCTCCTCCACAAGGCCTAACCAGAAGTAGTAGGCCATTTAAAGCGGGGGTGGGGGTGGCAATCCCGGGGAGGGCACGGAGATACTGGCAGCAGGTGGGAAGATTTTTGTGAGGCCAGGAGGAGCACTGGGTGAAGCACTCGCTTTGCCTATTGGTACTTGAAAATTTAATCTGTGTCCTACATACAGAGTGAGACCCAAATTTGCTTACAGAGGTAGCCTCCTACTGTTTTGAGTGCTGCTCGCATGCTTTCTGGCCTGCTTCAAAACCACGGTTGCCAGCCGTCACGGAAACGGAGTGCACTGTGATTTTTGGCTCGCTACCACCCGTTCCCACCTGAAAATGGGGACATTTGTGGTCCCCAATGAGGCACATTAGAGCCCCACTGTGCTGTGCCATAGGGAGACATGTTTACCACCATCACACCCACATTTCCTGATCTCAGCCACATCATTGTGGGAGGTGGCAAGAATTCGCCAAGTGCTTCTCCACAAGGAAATAAAAACAGGATCAACGTAGTTCGATCCCCCACACCTGCGAGTGAATGCTTACAGAACAGAATTTGTGGAAACGTGACAGCAACACACCTCCTCCCTTGACCGCAGTTGGTGCATTATGCAGTGAGACCCATTGAAAAAAGAGGAGAATATAATATGAGAAGAGAGAATGTTACACTCACAAATGAAAAGATACTCGGGTAAGTTTCAGATTTTCTTTAAGACGACCCTTCCGAATAGGCTTGTTATTTTTCTCCCCTTCTTCAGATTCTTTATACAGCATAGGGGGGCAGCCCATTAAGAGCTCAGCTGAGCTGCCTTGCTCAGTAATTCTCCCCTTCTCTCCGGAAAACAACTGACTACTACTCTGCACTTCCTCTGGTGGTACATCCACTCCCGTTAGTCTACGACTCTGTACATTGGTCCAGGAACTCAAATTTCTGAAGAACAGGGAACGGAATCTGAATCAGATTGACTTTTCACAACCTGAAATATAATACTGGTGGAAATGCATTGATGGGTACAATATACTAGTGGTTATACTATTGAACTAGCAACCCATAGGTCACAAGTTCAAATGCCACCATGGCAAGTTGTGAAATTGAATTCAATAAATCTGTTAATTTATCGTCATAAAAACCCAATTGCTTCACTAATATCCTTAAGGAAAAGAAACCTGCATCCCTGCCTGGTCTGGCCTACATGGGACACCAGTCACATAATGTGTGGTTGAGTCTAAATGCCCCCCTAAGTGGGCTGGCAAACCATTCAGTAGTAGTAAAATAATCACTGCGAAACAGAATCTTAAGAGAAATATCAGATGGACCTTGTAGCAATGATTTAGGCATTCGATCAGGACAAGACTCAGCAAAGTTCTCCTCAATGACATCTGGGGACTGGAGTCTAATTTGGGAGAGCTGTCCCACAGATTAGTCAAGAAACAGCCCAACATAGTGGTACTCACAGTCATAGCTACCAACTAATATCTATGACTCCTCCATCATCATTCCGCCAGCAGGATAGGCCCACTAGAAGAGGGGAGACAATGATATACAGTTGGGTGGGCATGGTCCTGAGAGTTCTCATGACTTCAGGTCAAACAAAATCAAACAAACCTGCTGATTATACCCCTTCCTCCCTTTAACTGATGAATCAGTACTCCACCATGCTGAATTCTACTTGGAAGAAACACTGAGGGAAGCAAGGGCACAAGTGTACTCTGAGTGGGGGACTTCAATATCCACTACTGTCAGTGGCTCAGATGTACCATCATTGATCGAGCTGGGAAATAGCCTTCCTGCCAGGAAATCAGTTGTAGAGCAGCCATTAGAGTTTGACTGATACTTGGACAACAGGAGATATTTGAAGGCCTATTCTCAGAGAGCACAAGAGATCCAGCCCTAGGAAACAAGTCTGCTAAGGATCAGACTCATCTGACCCTCAGATGTTGCCAGTAATTGAACACATACATATCCTAAAATGTTTTTTTGTTGCGTTGTTTTCTTTCTCTCTTGTCAGAGGACTGCATTTAATTCCTGGCTATTCAGTGAAGGGTATGCATTCCATCATATAGATCTTCAATGATATGCATCCTATCCATGTCAATCTAGTGAGGGCATATTTAACCTAATTTCGAGCATTGAGCAAATGATGGATATATGTATCCAATCCCCGGAAGTCTAATGAGTGGATAATCATCTATTTTCTGAGGTATATGTATTGGATCTAAAGCAGCCGAATCCCAGTAAATGTATTTTGTTCAATATCTTGCCTTAACACCAACAGAAGCGCATTATCGTTACACTAATGTGAATTTTCTATTTCGCACATTAGCAATCCCTGTATAGAGTTATTGTCAAGTTGTTGTAAGTTATGGACAGTTTTGTGCTTTGAACTCACACTGACTAGCAAACTTATTTCAGGTTGCAGTTATATTACACTACTGGTCTGAGCCCAGTAGCTGTAGAGTGCAAAGCACAGCCAGTAAGATCCGAGTTATACTATGGAGAGCAATTTGCAGTCTGCTTTAGAATAGACAGGAAACCTCCTGCTGATTACCACCTACCGCCCTCCCTCAGCTGGTGAATCAGTCCTCCTCCATGTTGAGCACCACTTGGAGGAAGCACTGAGGGTAGCAAGGGCACAGAAAGTACTCTGGATGGGGGACTTCATTGTTGATCACCAAGAGTGGCTCGGTAGCACCACTACTGACTGAGCTGGCCGAGACCTGAAGGACATAGCTGCCAGACTGGGCCTGCGGCAGGCGGTGAGCGAACCAACACGAGGGAAAAGCCTACTTGACCTCATCTTCACCAATCTACCTGTCGCAGATGCATCTGTCCATGACAGTATTGGTAGAAGTGACCACCGCACAGTCTTTGTGGAGACGAAGTCCCGTCTTCGCACTGTGGACACCATCCAACGTGTCGTGTGGCACTATCACTGTGCTAAATGGGATAGATTCAGAACCGATCTAGCAGCTCAAAACTGGGCATCCATGAGGCGCTGTGGGCCATCAGCAGCAGCAGGATTGTATTCCAACACAATCTGTAACCTCATGGCCCGGCATATTCCTCACTCTACCATTACCAACAAGCCAGGGGATCAACCTGGTTCAATGAGGAATGTAGAAGAGCATGCCAGGAGCAGCACCAGGCGTACCTAAAAATGAGGTGCCAACCTGGTGAAGCTACAACACAGGTCTACATTCATGCTAAACAGCGGAAGCAACATGCTATAGACAGAGCTAAATGATTGCACAACCAACGGATCAGATCAAAGCTCTGCAGTCCTGCCACATCCAGTCGTGAATGGTGGTGGACAATTAAACAACTAACGGGAGGAGGAGGCTCTGCAGACATCCCCATCCTCAATGATGGCAGAGTCCAGCACGTGAGTGCAAAAGACAAGGCGAAGCATTTGCAACCATCTTCAGTCAGGAGTGCCGAGTGGATGATCCATCTCGGCCTCCTCCCGATATCCCCACCATCATAGAAGCCAGTCTTCAGCCAATTTGATTCACTCCACGTGATATCAAGAAACGGCTGAGTGCACTGGATACAACAAAGGCTATGGGCCTCGAAACATCCCAGCTGTCGTGCTGAAGACTTGTGCTCCAGAACTAGCCGCGCCTCTAGCCAAACTGTTCCAGTACAGCTACAACACTGGCATCTACCCGACAATGTGGAAAATTGCCCAGGTATGTCCTGATAACAAAAAGCAGGACAAATCCAATCCGGCCAATTACCGCCCCCTCAGTATACTCTCAATCATCAGCAAAGTGATGGAAGGTGTCATCGACAGTGCTATCAAGCAGCACTTACTCACCAATAACCTGCTCACCGATGCTCAGTTTGGGTTCCGCCAGGACCACTCGGCTCCAGACCTCATCACAGCCTTGGTCCGAACATGGACAAAAGAGCTGAATTTCAGAGGTGAGGTGAGAGTGACTGCCCTTAATATCAAGGCAGCATTTGACCAAGTGTGGCACCAAGAAGCCCTAGTAAAATTGAAGACAATGGGAATCAGGGAAAACTCTCCAGTGGCTGGAGTCATTCCTAGCACAAAGGAAGATGGTAGTGGTTGTTGGAGGCCAATCATCTCAGCCCCAGGACATTACTGCAGGAGTTCCTCAGGGCAGTCCTAGGCCCAACTATCTTCAGCTGCTTCATCAATGACCTTTCCTCCATCATAAGGTCAGACATGGGGATGTTCGCTGATGATTGCACAGTGTTCAGTTCCATTCGCTACCCTTCAGATAATGAAGCAGTCCGTGCCCGCAAGCAGCAAGACCCGGACAACATCCAGGCATGGGCTGATAAGTGGCAAGTAACACTCGCGCCACACAAGTGCCAGGCAATGACCATCTTCAGCAAGAGAGAGTCTAACCACCTCCCTTTGACATTCAACGGTATTACCATCGCCGAATTCCCCACCATCAACATCCTGGGGGTCACCATTGACCAGAAACTTAACTGAACCAGCCACATAAATACTGTGGCTACAACAGCAGGTCAGAGACTGGGTATTCTGTGGTGAGTGACTCACCTCCTGACTCCCCAAAGCTCTTCCACAATCTACAAGGCACAAGTCAGGATTGTGATGGAATACTCTACACTTGCCTGGATGAGGGCAGCTCCAACAACACTCAAGAAACTCAACACCATCCAGGTCAAAGCAGCCCGCTTGATTGTCACCCCATCCACCACCCTAAACATTCACTCCCTTCACCACCGACGCAGTGGGCTGCAGTGTGTACCATCCACAGGATGCACTGCAGCAACTTGCCAAGGCTTCTTCGACAGCACCTCCCAAACCCGCGACCTCTACCACCTAGAAGGACAAGGGCTGCAGGCACATTGGAACAACACCACCTGCACGTTCCCCTCCAAGTCACACATCATCCCGACTTGGAAATATATCACCGTTCCTTCATCGTCACTGGGCCAAAATCCTGAAACTCCCTTTCTAACAGCACTGTGGGAGAACCTTCACCACACGGACTGCAGCGGTTCAAGAAGGCGGCTCATCACCAACTTCTCAAGGGCAATTAGGGATGGGCAATAAATGCTGGCCTTGCCAGCGATGCCCACCTCCCATGAATGATTATAAAAAAGAGAGCTCTGTGCATCAGTGCTTGCATGCACAACCAGCGCTCTGCTGTCCCAGCAGCAGATTTAATTTCTAGGAGAGAGCAGTCAGCAGTATCCACTTTCTCATAACATTAAAAGACACAATATTAAGTTTATAAAGTGCATAGAAGATCTAACTGTCTGAGCACATTTTAAGCCTGGTTTCACTCCGGACTAAAGTTATACTCTACACAGTGCAAAACTCACAAGGTGTCGTCCAGCCTTCTGAAGGCGTGTCATACCACTTGACTTCATAATCCGATTGGGACCTGACTTCCAAGTTCCGCCATTTCAAGTAAATGTGCACCGAAAATCACTTTGTATTGACCCATATCTTGGTACACTGTAGCTTTAGTTAGAACATTTACAGTTGGAAGGGTGAGATGTATGGGTATGGTAGCATAGTGGTTATGTTACTGGACTAGTAATCCAGTAGGCCTAGACTAATAATCTGGAGTAATGCGTTCAAATTCTGCCATGGTAGCTGGAGAATTTAAATTCAATTAATTAATTAAATAAAATCTGGAATAAAAAAAACTAGTATTAGTAATGGTAGCCCATGAATCTACTGGATTGTCATAAAAATCCATTTGGTTCACTAATGCCCTTTAGGGACGGAAACCTGCTGTCCTTACCCAGTCTGGCCTATATGTGACTCCAGACCCACAGCAATGTGGTTGATTCTTAATTGCCCTCTGAAATGGCCTAGCAAGCCATTCAGTTGTTCAAGAAGGCAACTCACCACCACCTTCTCAAGGGCAATAAATGCTGGCCTTGCCAGCAATGCCCACATCCCATGAATGAATAAAAAAAAAGTCTTACTTTATCCAGAGTATGAATTCATACCCAAATCCTTAAGATGAAAGGGCTTTAATTATAGTAAACTATGGCATTATCCAATCTACTCTCAAACATTTTGAGTTGTATTTCCTCCAATTGTTAGGGCAACCTATGTGAGTCTACCCACTTATGTGAATCTGCCATAACCCCATTGAAGTGTCCTGGATTGTCCCTAATTATTTATTTGGGGCACAATGGCAGTGGTAAACCTGCTGCCTAATGGTCAACCGCCACTGGGAAGGAGGAAATCTGATTAAAGGCACATGTTTTTTAGGCAGGGAGCACTAGAACTATGTAGCAATCAACGAGGAAAGGTTGAGGGTGGGGGGGTTGGGGGGTGGGGGGGGGTTGGTCAGCAACTGTAAAGGCCCCCAGATTTGCTGATGCATTGTGGATGTCCTTTTAGCAGAAATAAAATCCAGAAAATAAAGAGTCCTGCTGATGTAGGGCAGGAAGTTCATGAAATGGTGGTCCAGACTTTATGGATAGAGGTGTCAGAGGCAGTAAGTGCAACTTCCGCCACCCTATAAACTGCCACACATTGCAGTGAGTTGCTGAATTACCTGACAAGATTAGCTAAGATAATTGAAGACACTATTCTCCATGCACATGGCTATGTCGAGAGAGCAGGGCAAGGGAGTCATTTTGGTTTGCTCCAACAAAGAGCCACCAATGTGCCAAATAATCTTCTCTGCGCTAAATTTATATGGCTCTATTATGCAAAATGTTAGCACATTTATCGTGTTAATCTTGCTTAATCCAGAAAATGCCTTCCTGATCTATTCTTAGGTTCAAGCTGCAGGTGAAATAGCATTAACTCTCTCTGTCACCTCCTTCCAAGCTGCTCTGGTTGTTGGGTATCCCACTGCTCTAAAAAGATCCACCTTTCCTCTTAAGTATGTGCCCTCTCATTACTGTCTAACATAAGTTTGAGTAACGTATTTAGTACCATCCTTCTTTGGACAATTAACTCCACTAACTATTCAACACCTGCTCCCGGTGGTTCCGCTATTCTGCCTCTGCTCTTTGCTTCTGCCAAGTTGTAAATTTGCAGTGAATTCCCTTTGAGAGCAACCAGTAGCACTTTAAGGGTTGCTGGGACTGGACATCCGACCTACTGACCTCTGCAAGCTCCCAGTGTGCCATGTCCTGTGTGCCAGGTGGGCCAGAAATGTAATTAAATGAGACTATCTAGCATGAGGTCATATCAGTGGAGGGAAGGTGCACGCAGTGCCTGAAGAGCAGTAGTCTTGGTGCCACTGCACCCTGACCACATTATCAACCTTACTGATTTTAAATTACGATGATAAAGACTTTTACATAAATGCGCTGCATTATGTCATATCTTTGAATTTTCTCCAGCAAAATTTTTTAAACTGTATAAAATTCACCTATGTTCAACAAATATAGGTCCCAACCCCAAACCTCTTAATGTATCTCTACCCTGTAGTATTGTAGATTGTGTTTTATCTTACGTGTGCACAGATGACAGCGAAACTTGTTAATCACACAAACCCCTTTTCGAAATAACTCACCAAGTGAATCATGTGGATCTGTCTTGGAATGGATCAGAGCTAATCGGCCATGTTTGAATCTTGCTAAAACTTTTTAGATGTCAATAATGTCTCCAAGAAACAATGAAAAAGCAGCAGATTTTGAAGTTTTTCCTTCAGTGTGAGGGAAGACCTTGGTATTTTAGAGAATGAGCACTTTCACTGGGGTAATCACAGTGATATTGTTTGTGAATTCTGTTGGACTAGGCTTGGTGCAATTAGGCAATCCAAATCGAGAGCTACATTAACAGCTTTGTTAGCTCTTGTAACATATTGACTGCCCATTTTGATAGATTACTGTTTATATACGATGGGTTGTACTGTTCCATTATTCCAAACAGATTACATGTTTTGCAAAGTTATGTAGCTTGTACTCTGTTCAACAAGGATTTGTCATATGCGACCAAAGAAATATATCAATAATTAAAATGGTCAACAATCCCAAATTGAGTGAAGCACCATCGGTCTTAATGTTGATGTAATTCAAGGCTGGACTAATGCCTGATTATGTTGAAGATTTTGAGGCCTCATTTGACTGCATTGGTTGGCACAACACAAGGACTCATGGCATTCTGCCTCTACGGTGCATGCAATAGCGATGAAAATATCTCAGGAACAAATATTTTAAAGGAGAATTCTATCCCAACAAAGCACTTTTCAAATTTTAAGAAGTTTATTCACACACTAAACCCTCTGCTGAATATTCTGAACTATGGGCACAGAGGAAATCTAGCTTATAATATTGCATTATTTAGGGAGTTGAGTGGCTCTGTGGGTTGGACATTAGCCTTTCACTTCTGGGACTTGGGCTGAAATTCAGATTGATGGGACAAAAGCCTGCCACTAATTTGGCCCTACTTGGCAATCTCACTGAGAAGTTGATGTGGAAAACAGAAAAATGCCAAACTGCTGCAGTAGATACCCTTCTTCTGAAGTTGGGGCCGAAGCTCTTCATTTCAATGTGCCTATACCTGACCTGAGAATTCTTGATGCTGAGATTAGATCCCCAAAATGGAAAACGCTCCATTCCTCAGGACTAATTCCCTCACTTTGATGAGCACAACATTCACAAATTTAAAAAGAATCAATTCACTGTCTCACCACTGGGAAAGGGGATGCAACTGTTTACTTTGTGCAATGCATCCAAGGCTGCATGCTATAGTTGCAGCTAAATTGCCTTCTGTAGCTTTGCTGTAAAATATTGGGAGAATTTTGGCTTCTTGGGAGGGATAGTAAGTAGTGCAGATGAGAGCAGGAAATGGCAAAGGGACACAGACAGATTAAGTCAGTGGGCAAAACTATGGCAGATGGAGTTTAATGTGGGCAAATGTGAGGTCATCCACTTTGGACCTAAGGAAGATAAATCAGAGTATTTTCTAAATGGTGAGATACTAGGAACTGTAGAGGAGCAAAGAGATTTGGTAGTCCAAGTACATCCATCATTTAAAGCTAGTAGGTACAAAAAGCAATCAAAAAGACTAATGGAATGTTGACCTTTATCTCAAGGAGACTGGACTATAAATGAGAGGAAATTATGCTTCAGTTGTATAAAGCCTGGATCAGACCCCATCTGGAGTACTGCATTCAGTTTTGGGCACTGCATCTCAGGAAGGATATGTTGGCCTTCGAGGCGGTGCTGTGCAGATTCACCAGAATAATTCTGGGGCTTACCCAGTCAAATTATGAGAACCGGTTGCATATTCCCTTGAGTATAGAAGATTGAGGGGTGATCTGATTGAGGTGTTTAAAATGTTAAAAGGATTCGATAGGGTAGATGCAGAGAAACCATTTCCTCTGATGGGGAAATCAAGAACGAGGGGACATAATCTCAAAATTAGAGCTAGGCTATTTAGGAGGGAAATCAGGAGGCCCTTTTTCACACAAAGCGTAGTAAATATCTGGCATTCTTTCCTCCAAAAGGCTGCGGATATTGGGACAATTGGAGTTTTCAAGACCTAGATTGATAGATTTTTGTTAGGTAAAGGTATAAAAGGGATTATGGAACTAAAGTGGGTAAAATGGATTTGAGGTACAGATCAGCCATGCCCTAATTGAATGGCAGAGAAAGTTTAAGGAGCTGAATGGCATACTCATGTTCCAATGTTACCATAATCACAACACATTTTTCTTTTTTTGCATGATTTTATTTTAAATAAAGCAAAATTGTGCAGAAAGTTTTACAGTAACAAGTGTCAAACACAGAGTGGAACAGTGGTGTTATCGTTTTTGTAATACACTGCAGGAAGGAGCAACAATAGTGTTTCCCTGGAGTTGAAACTATTTTGTTATAGCACAGCAGTACTTTTGCAAATACACTCAGCAGAAGAAAGATTTTGTTTGTAAGTACACTCCTGAAATGTATTATTTTAAAACTGTTGTATTTGGGAAAATAATACTTGCATCACATCTTATCTCATCAAAACATCTCAAAGTGTTTCACATAATAAATTACTTTTGGAATGCATGATTTTCTTGGAAAAAAGTGTTTGCTAAACAACTTGCTTTTTAATAGCACTTTTAATGTAGAAAATCCAAGTCCCAGGGCACTCCACAGAAGAATAAAAACAAATTAAAAACAGACACTGAGCATAAGTGGGGAAATTAAAAGAGGAGACCAAAGGCAAGGTTTGGAGAAGGCATTTAAAAGAGAGGAAGTGAAGCAGAGTGTTTTGGGAAAGAATTCCAGAGAGTAGTGTAGGGCCATGACAGATAAAAATTCAGCTACCAATGGTAGAATGAAGAGAACTGGGATGCGGAGAAGGTGAGGGTTAGAGGAATAAAATGCTCGAGTTTGGGCATTAGGGTGGAAGAGGTCACTGAGGTAGTTTGGATCAAAGTTTAGAGATGATGATGATGATTTTGAGAATTATTAATTGGGGACAAGGGCCTAATATAGGCACCAACGATGTGAGCGGTAGGCAAATGAGACTTAATGTGGGAAAGGTTGTGGGCACAGAAGTTTGGACTAGTTGGGTAGAATTTGGAAAGCCAGTGTGGAGGCCATTACAGAAAACAAATTTGGAAGTGACAATAATGTGGGTTAGGGTTTCAGTTGTGATGGGAGTGAGGTAGGGGTAGAAGCAGGTGTTGTTCCAGATGTTCCTCCGTGACACCCTGGTCCACTTCTACATCACCCCCAACAACTGCTCTCCTTCTCCCGACACCTTTCCATGCAAGTACAGGAGATGCAACACCTACCCTTTTACCTCCTCCCTTACCACCGTCCAGGGCCCCAAACACCCCTTCTGGGTGACGCAGCAATTTACTTTTACTTCTTCCAACCTAGTATACTGTATTCACTGCTCACGATATGGGCTCCTCTACATTGGGGAGATCAAACGCAGATTGGGTGATCGTTTTGCTGAACACCTCTGTTCTGTCCGCAAGTGTGACTCTGACCACCTCATTTTTCTACTAGGCACTCTACAGCTTTCTAGCCTTAACACTGACATCAGCAATTTCAGACCTTAACTACTGTTCCCGTTTTCTCTCCCACAACAGGTGCAGCTAATGTAGGATTGGCGCACCAGAATTAATGGGAATGGGGGAAATGTGGACTGGTGTTTGGGATGGAGATCCCCTAATGGTACACGGCCAGCGGGATGGTCCGTACCCCTGGTGTCTATCTGCCTTTCTATCACCACATTCCTGGGCTGCAGGAGCATTCTCCACTTTGCCAGATTTCCCATGCTTCACTCCCCCTCTGCTATTCTGCTATAGCCATCCACGCATTCTCTGGACACATCTTTTGTTTCTTTAATTTCTCTCATTATCACCTTTTGCCTTGCACTATCATCACTTCTGTCATTTAATCATCCCCTGCCCTCCACCCAATTACAGAGCTCTCTTTTTTTCTCTTCCTGTCCCCTTTTCCCTGGCTCTGTACCTGCATTTAAGATGTTCATCTATAATATCTTCCAATTCTGATGAAGGGTAATCGATCTGAAACGTTAACTCTGTTTCTCTCTCCACAGATGTTGCCTGACCTGCTGAGTGTTTCCAGCATCTTCTGTTTTTATTTCTGGTACAAGGACCGAATAGTAGGTTTTGTGTTATATGAAACAGTCCTGTGGATGCAACCCAGAACCCTATTTGCTTTATATATAGCTTCACTGCATTGGTCGTGAACCCTTAAAGAATTATGAAATATGACACCCAGATCTTCTTCTTTCACCACTGGCTTCAGTTCCGCTCACTGTCGGGTATATTTAGCGTTAGTCCTGCCCATGTGCGTAACTCTGCATTTATCTAAGTTAAATACTATTTGCCAAACGCAGGTCCACTCTTCCAACATATCTAGATCTGCTTGCAGTAATTTGGTCTCCTGCAAACCTATAGATCATTTCTCCAATTCTTACATCTAAGTTATTAATAAAGATAGTAAACAGCAAAGGTCCTAACATCGATCCCTGCGGGACACCATTGGTAACCGGTCTCCAAGCAGTTCCACTGCCATTAACAACAACATTTTGCCTACGGTCATGCAGCCAATTCTTGATCCATTGTAGTAGCTTCCCAGTAATTCCACAAGGTTCTATCTTTTAGAGTAATCTATTTTGACATACCTTATTAAAGGTTTTCTAAAAGTCCAGGTAAACAATGCCTACTGGGTTACCCTCATCCACTAACCTAGTGACTTCTTCAAAAATTATATCAAATTCATAAGACACAACCTTCTTTTCCAGAAGCCGTGTTGAGTGTCCCTGATGACTCCTTCTCTGTCTAGGTGATCATAGGTAGCACCTGTTATGATCCGTTCGAGCATTTTACCTATAATTGAAGTCAAACTAATAGGTGTATAGTTTCCTGGTTCTGCCTTGTCACCCTTTTTAAAAATTGGAACTATATTAGCATCTTTCCAATCTGTCAATGCAGAACGGTTTGATTTCTAATTTTACTAAAAGTATCTTGTCAAAGAAACCCAAATTACCTTATAGACTCTTAAGTACCTCTTTGTATAGAATCACTTAACATCATTTTTGTCCTCTCCTTTAGAGTAGACTAGTTGGTACGCCTCATCTTTCCGACATCCTTCCATTATATTTAACTTAGATCTAAAACATTTAAGTTCATTATTTCTATCTATTCTAATGGATTTTTCCCTCTGGTACAAGGTTTTCATGTTCAATGTTGCAATTTTTAGCTTAATCTTAGTTGATAGTTTTCTCATCATGTGCAGACCTACTTTCTCTGCTGTATCCATTTTCAGTCTGTGGAGCCTGGGGGGTGGGGAAGGGGGGAGGGCTTGTTCCCCGGGCCGTTATCAGGATTATTAATATTAATTTGTTGTTTTAACATCATGAGTACTCATGGTTGACAAGGGAGAAATGCACAGTGAGTTCCCTTATTTTCCTTCTGCAGTGCCCTGGAGTATTTACAGAACTAAAACAATGTGGGGGAGCTGAATTAACATTGATAGATCCAATCAGAGTGCTTCAGTCCCCATGCCATTTCAACGGTGTATGTTAATACAGTCTCACCAACTCCTCAGAGCATTACACTATAGATGCTTGTAGGGTCACCCATGTCCATCCTATATATCCTCACATTCAAGAAAATACCAGAAATCCTGTGATCTGTGAAATCCTGTTGCTGTCTTGAATAGGATGCCTTTTTTCTTTGTGGTCGCTACTCATAAGAAACATAAGAAATAGGAGCAGGAGTAGGCCATACAGCCCCTCGAGCCTGCTCTGCCATTTAATAAGATCATAGAATCATAGAAGTTTACAACATGGAAACAGGCCCTTCAGCCCAACATGTCCATGTCGCCCAGTTTATACCACTAAGCTAGTCCCAATTGCCTGCACTTGGCCCATATCCCTCTATACCCATCTTACCCATGTAACTGTTCAAATGCTTTTTAAAAGACAAAATTGTATCCGCCTGTACTACTGCCTCTGGCAGCTCGTTCCAGACACTCACCACCCTTTGAGTGAAAAAATTGCCCCTCTGGACCCTTTTGTATCTCTCCCCTCTCACCTTAAATCTATGCCCCCTCGTTATAGACTCCCCTACCTTTGGGAAAAGATTTTGACTATCTACCTTATCTATGCCCCTCATTATTTTATAGACTGCTATAAGATCACCCCTTAACCTCCTACTCTCCAGGGAAAAAAGTCTCAGTCTATCCAACCTCTCCCTATAAGTCAAACCATCAAGTCCCGGTAGCATCCTAGTAAATATTTTCTGCACTCTTTCTAGTTTAATAATATCCTTTCTATAATCGGGTGACCAGAACTGTACACAGTATTCCAAGTGTGGCCTTACTAATGTCTTGTACAACTTCAACAAGACATCCCAACTCCTGTATTCAATGTTCTGACCAATGAAACCAAGCATGCCGAATGCCTTCTTCACCACCCTATCCACCTGTGACTCCACTTTCAAGGAGCTATGAACCTGTACTCCTAGATCTCTTTGTTCTATAACTCTCCCCAACGCCTTACCATTAACGGAGTAGGTCCTGGCCCGATTTGATCTACCAAAATGCATCACCTCACATTTATCTAAATTAAACTCCATCTGCCATTCATCGGCCCACTGGCCCAATTTATCAAGATCCCGTTGCAATCCTAGATAACCTCATGGCTGATCTTCGACCTCAACTCCACTTTCCTGCCCAATCCTCATATCCCTTGATTTCCTTAGAGTCCAAAAATCCATTGATCTCAGTTTTGAATATACTCAACAACTGAGCATCCACAGCCCTCTGGGGTAGAGGATTCCAGAGATTCACCACCCTTTGAGTGAAGAAATTCCTCCTCACCTCAGTTCTAAATCACCCTCTCTTTAACCTGAAACTATGTCCCCTAGTTCTAGATTCTCCAGCCAGGGGAAACAGCGTCTCTGCATCTACCATGTCAAGCCCTCTAAGAATTTTATACGTTTCAATGAGATCACCTCTCATTCTTCTAAACTCCAGAGAATATAGGCCCATACTCCCACCTTCATTAGTGCCAATGCTGACAGCAAGCAGTGCTCAACCACAAATATTGGAAGCACTGACTGGGTTACTCATACAATTTGTTTGGACTTAACACTAAACCTTACATGGATGGCAGGTACTGTTGGTTAATTTACCTTCAGTGCACTGTCGTGTGAGGGTACAGCAAGAAAACAAAAGCGAGATAGACAAGGGCAAAGGAAAGTGGATGGCAGAGATGGAAAAATTTAAACTTCAAACTTGGGAAAGAATTATTTTTAAAATTAAAACTTTATATTTTAGTTTTTCAGCTATCATGTCCCTGTATTCTGGAATTCTAAACCCATCACATTGTTCCATCAATACAGGCCAGAAAGATTCTAGCTCCAATCAACGGTCTGTGTTGATTTAATTCATTCCAGCTGGGGCAGCGATGATAGCAGAACATTCACCATAGCTTCCTTGGGCTAGAGATGGAAAAAAAACAGTCACGATTCCTGTTCCTGTTCATTGGGATAATGTCAGGATCTTGTGTGGCTGTGATTCTTCTGCAGTTAAATAGTCTATTGGCTCTCAATGTCTAAACTCACACATGAAAAATGGCCATTAGGGTAAGAAAGCAGAGGACTGCAAACGCTGGTAGAACTGCACCTCAACATGAAAAGAGGATGAGAAGGGGAATTATGGATGTCTGCAGGACATTGCATTTGAATAATTTAAATATTTATATGTACAGCGGCATATAAATTGATGAATTTTTTGCATACCAAATAAGGAATGTCAGTGCTGAGATTGGAACACAGTTCTACTTTTTGAACCCAGTGTTAGCATTCAGCACTTCCAGGACAGGTATGTAACAGGCTAGAGTAAAGCAGCAATCAACTTGACTCCTAAACTCAGATGAGCAGCCAACTGCAGCTATATGAGATTTCCATTTCCCACAGGCCCCATTCTTGTGGCCTCTCTGAGTGAGATTGCCAGTTTAGTGACAGTTGGTGCCAAATTATGAGCAGTTTTTTTGTTGGGACTTATGCACGCAGGGAACCGGGCTGGGACTGCTCCAAACTCATTTCCCTTATGACTATTATAGGCTGAGGAATTGGGAGACCTTCATTCTATCAGCCTGGGCTGCATTCATATCCAGCTCTCAAAGATGAAACGTCAATGTGCTATCAATGAGTCATGCAGTCTCTGATGCTTCTGTACTATCTAAGAGGCCAACAGGTATCACCCTCTACCCACTTTGATAGGTTACATTTACAGTGGGCATTGATCACATTATTCCTGACTACAGTAAGGCCCAGAAAAGAGGAGGAAATGTGTCATGCTGTGCTGTAGCTTAAGACATTCAGACAGAGACCAGTTTGGTTTTCCTGTGACTATACTGCAGCTTCCGTATAAGATAACCACAATGCAACAGCTACGGTTTGGGCTCCGATGAATAATGACACACATCATGACTGCATTCGACAACCTACGGTGTCACGAGAGGGAGCTACTGTTGCAGTATAGTCTGCACACGGCACAATGATTAATGAAAATGAATTTAAAGGGTATTGTTGAAACAATCATCCATATGATCTCTAGTGAATGCACCTTTTTAATATAAAACATTAGTGCATTACTTTTTTCTTACTTTTTTTGTTCAGGGTGACAAGGCTGTGTTTTTTAAAGCATTTTCTTTCATTTTTTTCCCTTGGGTCTCCCTACCTAAGCACTATATCTGACCGAGAGGCCAGGTGGATGATACTCTCCCACCCCTCCACCAACGCCACCCTGAAAATAGATGCTGGAAGGTGTAAGAATTGTATGAGATCAGTAACTCAGCAATTGGGAACATGATGGCTGTGAATCTACATCCCGTCATCCCCAGCACAGTATTTTTGCATTAATATGATAGGTGCTTTGCAAACTTGTTTTGAGGATATTTACCCATTAATTTTTTCCCCTTGATTTTGCTCATTTGTGATGTCCTTGGGTGAAATGCATCCTTTGGCCACAAGGACAGATGGACAACCTGTTCCCAAGCCTTTGCCAGTGTTGCTGTTGAACTAGTCAATAAGAAGCAGAGAAGAGTGGCCCTCTCTTTTATTTTGTTTCTATTCCTATGTAAAGGCCATTGGCTTCCTCTCTGCCTTCTAGCAGTAGCAGGGCTGAGATGAAATCCCAATGAAATGGGGAGGGGGAAGATGGTAAACCTAGCCTGCATTCACCATTCTGTCAAGGTCAGTGAGGTTAAATCCTGGCAGGGTTCACTCAGCCTTTCAGCATTTCAAGCTGCATAGAATGAGTATATGTCTTAGGATGTGTGAAGATTTCCAGACATTGTAGTTCCTGCTATAGTTGCAGTGTATCTTGCAATGAATGTCAGCACTGCACCCAATTGGCATTTCTGCTCAAAAGAGACCAATCTCTGGTCCCATGCACTGGTGCTACAAATTCCCTGGCAGGATGGACTATACATATTTGTTCTGAATGGTGAATGAACGGTGCCCGCTGCTCAATAGATTTAAACTTACCCACAAACGATCCACGTGCTTTAGTGCGGGAACTTCCTCTAATGGTGAGCTGCAAATAGTGCACCGTCCTCTCCGGGGCATCTATGAGCAGTGTGAACAGGGAAAGGATCTCTCTGTCCCCTTAACCAGTCAGATTGAAGCATCCTTGACAAGCCGTGCAGATGCAGAATCAGGAAGTGAAAGATACAACAGTAAATTCAATCTAAAATCAGTTAGAGAAAGCGAAATAAAGAGAGGGTAAGAAATATTGAACTAAGACAGATATAAAAGAGACAGAAAGAAAAAGTAAAACATTTAAAATTTAAAAGCTGCTCTTCCATTTGCCCTTAAACAACAGTGAGCGCTGTTTGGCTCTCCATTATTTTTGGAGCAAATTACAGGCCAATGTCTTTGAAATATAGCAATTAATTTTCTGAATGAACTGGGCTTCAATATCTTACTACTGGATTTTTTTGTCCCTTTCTTTTTTGCAATGTATTTTATATTTGGCTTCTCTGCTTGCTTAAACTGTTCACTTGCAACCTGGACCTCTGAACAATGTAACACTGCCAACAACATTAAAATGTCACAGCACAAGAGGATGTGCCAATAGCTGGTGTTAATTCTGAGCTGTCTTTGACACTGTTTAGGATTAAAGTATTTAAAGGGGCATTGTCTTCATCAAAAAGTGTTTTTTTGAGGAAGAGAGGATATCATATGATGCAATTTGATGGCACAATTTACATCATCATGTCATGTATTTGAAAAGAAACAATAAAAAGTTTGCCAAACATTCCTTTTAATGAAAAAGTGGTCCTTTAAGGAAAAAAAGACTAAGAAAATGAAACTGCTCCTGTCAATATTCTTACTAGAATATATAGTGTAAATATAAATGAGGAAATCTTGTTTTATACTCATATTAATTTTTTCACTAAAATTATCGACAGGAGGAATTTTACCCACCAGTAGCTTCGGTAAGAAGCAGCAGCATGTTTATCTTGCACCCCCCGATGGCATGGCCCCAGAGTCTGACATTTTCACGCATAACATTTATTATCCTTCATAAGTTCCTATTGACATGCAAATGAGATAGCGCTCCCTTAAAGGGGACCATGGCATTGGCGCAGATAAGGATAAAAAGGTGACAGAGCTAATTGGAGACCTGGCTGAGTTACAAAGAGAAACTGAAACAGCAGAGAATCGGAGGAAGTGGAACAGATGAACAGAAGAAATGCTTCAGGCACATTTGAAATTGTTACTGAAGTATTTAATGACTGAGTTAGTAAAAGAGCTTCACCTTCCAAACAATTTACAGAATCTATAAAATACCTCAAGTTTAGTTTACAATCTGACAGTAAGAGAACATCTAGCTAATAGTGACCATGATATGATTGAATTTGATATTAGGTTTGAGAGTGAAAATGGGAGTCTCAAACTAAGGTTTTAAATTTCAGTAATGCAAATTTCAAGGGGACGAGAAATGAATTGACCACAGTAAACTGGGTTGAATTGTTAATCATAGAATCATAGAATGGTTATGGCACAGAAGGAGGCCATTCGGCCATCGAGACCATGCTGGCTCTTTGTAACAACAATCCAGTTAGTCCCATTCCCCCGCTCTTTCCCCATAGCCTTGCAAATTTTTTCCCTTCAAGTATTTATCCAATTCCTTTTCGAAAGCCACGATTGAATCTGTTTCCAGCACCATTACAGGCAGCGCATTCCAGATCATAACTACTCGCTGTGCAAAAAAGATTTTCCTCATGTCGCATTTGGTTCTTTTGCAATCACCTTAAATCTGTGTCCTCTGGTTCTCAACCCTTCTGCCAATGGGAACAGTTTCTCTTTAGTTACTTTATCCAAACCCTTCATGATTTTGAACACTTCTATCAAATCTCCTCTTAACCTTCTCTGCTCTAAGGAGAACAACACCAGCTTCTCCAGTCTATGCACGTAACTGAAGGCCCTCATCCCTGGAACCATTCTAGTAAATCTTTACTGCACCCTCTCTAAGGCCTTCACATCCTCCCTAAAGTGCAGTGCCCAGAATTGGACACAATACTCCAGCTGTGGCCGAACCAGTGTTTTATAAAGGTTCAACATAACTTCATTGCTTTTGTACTCCATGCCTTTATTAATAAAGCCCAGGATCCCATTTGCTTTTTTAACCACTTTCTCAACCAGTCCTGCCACCTTCAAAGAATTGTGCACATATACGCTCAGGTCTCTCTATTCCTGCACCCCATTTAGAATTGTACCATTTAGTTTATATTGCCTCTCCTCATTTTTCCTGCCAAAATGTATCACTTCGCACTTCTCTGCATTAAATTTCATCTGCCATGTGTCCGCCCATTTCACCAGCCTGTGTCCTCTTAAAGTCTGTGACTATCCTCCTCATTGTTTACTATACTTCCAAGTTTTGAGTCATTTGCAAATTTTGAAATTGTGCCCTGTCCACCCAAGTCCAAGTCATTAATATATATCAAAAATAGCATCAAACTCTGGGGAACACTACTGTATACCGTCCTCCAGTCTGAAAAACAACCGTTTACCACTACTCTCTGTTTCCTGTCACTTAGCCAATTTTGTATCCTTGCTGCCACTGCCCCTTTTATTCCATGGGCTTCAATTTTGCTGACAAGCCTATTATGTGGCATTTTACCAAACGCCTTTTGAAAGTCCATATTCACAACATCAACCGCATTGCCCTCGTCAACCCTCTATTACCTCATCTAAAAAACTCAAATCAAGTTAGTTAAACACGATTTGTCTTTAACAAATCTGTGCTGGCTTTCCTTTATTAATTCAGACTTGTCCAAGTGACTATTAATTTTGTCCAGGATTATCGTTTCTAAAAGTTTCCCTACCACCGAGGTTAAACTGACTGGCATGTAGTTGCTGGGTTTATCCTTACATCCTTTTTTGAACAAGGGTGTAACATTTGCAATTCTCCAGTATTCTGGCACCACCCCCACATCTAAGGAGGATTGGAAGATTATGGCCAACACCTCTGCAATTTCCACCCTTACTTCCTTCAGCAACCTAGAATGCATCCCATCTGGACCGGATGACTTATCTACTTTAAGTACAGCTAGCCTTTCTAGTACCTCCACTTTATCAATTTTTAGCCCATCCAGTGTCTCAACTGCCTCCCCTTTTACTGTGACTTTGGCAGCATCTTCTTCCTTGGCAAAGACAGATGCAAAGTACTCATTTAGTACCTCAGCCATGCCCTCTGCCTCCATGCGTAGATCTCCTTTTTGGTCACTAATCTGCCCCACCCTTCCTCTTTATACCTTTATACCTGTTTACTATTTATGTGCTTATAGAAGACTTTTGGATTCCCTTTTATGTTAGCCACCAGTCTATTCTCATACTCTCTCTTTGCCCCTCTGATTTCCTTTTTCACTTCTCCTCTGTACTTTCTACATTCAGCCTGGTTTTCACTTGTATTATCAACCTGATATGCCCCCTTTGTCTGCTTCATCTTACTTTCTATCTCTTTTGTCATTCAGCGAGCTCTGGCTTTGGTTGCTCTACCGTTCCCCCTCGTGAGAATGTACCTAGACTGTAGCCGATTCATCTCCTCTTTGAAGGCCACCCTTTGTTCGATTACAGTTTTGCCTGCCAATGTTTGATTCCAATTTACCTGAGCTAGATCCGTTCTCAGCCCACTGAAATTGGCCCTCCTCCAATTAAGTATTTTTACTCTAGATTGCTCCTTGTTCTTTTCCATAACTAATCTAAACCTTATGATACTATGATCATGGGTGTTGGGTCAACCTACAGACAAACAGTAGGATGTATTCTCTATGACTCTAACCAATGATAGAAAACCAGCATTTACCTCTCAAAGACAAAAGCTCCACTTATGCAGTTAAGCAGCCATGATCAACAAATGAGGTAAGAGACAGCATCAATCTAAAAAAAGGCTTACACAAATTCAAGGGAAAGTAGAAATCCAGCAGACTGGGGGAGCTATAATGTCCTTGGTGGAACTGATTTTAAATGGTTGCTGTGAAGATGCTGAATTACTGCAGTCAAATGTTGTAAGTACCAAACTATTTTACTAGATGCATCTACTAGTTTTTTTTTGAGATGGTAGCTTTGTTTAATTTGTTGTTATTTTTTCTCGTTGCCCTCTCCCTGCATCATGCACAAGCCAGTCAAGAAGGTGCCAATGCAGCTGTAAAATAAGCCTGTATGGCACCCAACCATGACTCTCCCTTCAGTTTCCTTCCTCCTGTTCCATTCAGTTCCCAATCCCAGCCACACTGCTTTGGTGAGGCACAGATGGGGGAAAGATTTGATCACCTGTCTGACCTCTTCTCCAGAGAAGGCGCATAGCCTGGTAAGACCTGCATGGGAGAAACACAGGGAGAAGAGGGGTGGTTAAAGTAAGATTCCATATCTAGTGAAAAAAAATCTTTTTCTATTCCATAATATTCTGTATATTCAATGTTATGTATTTTCATAAATTCCTAGTAAACATCTTCCATTTTATTTGTCTTTCAAGCAATACTAAACATCAAACTGCCCTCCCTCTCATATTAGTTAGGGACTGGCCAGAGGAACTCAAATCTGAATTGACATATATGATAATATGAGAATGTCAAACACTGAAAAGTCCCGACAGTGATCATGAAGCTTGACGTGATTACATCAAATATCATTAGTGCTGTGGAGGATCATGGTACAGTGAGTTAGAGCGCTGGCTTCTTCCGCATTTGCGTGTTACAAGTTGGGTTCAACAGGCTGATGTGAAACATGCTAGAGTTCCATTGTGTAGTATTACACTCCCACACTGTTTACTTACCAGTCAGGTATATCACTGTATTTTTCTGGCCTCGACCAACGCTGCTTTGGGTACACCTGCTAGGACGGGCACGAGGGTGAATCTCTAATTCTTCTTTCCTATGGGGAGGAGCCACACCTGGCAACACAGATCAATTTGGTAACTCGTGGACAATTATAGACACGTCTTGCATCTAACAATTCAGTCTTCCAGAGTGTTAGGTGTTAAGTGTGCTGTGCCACCTGGAAGATTTACCAGGAAAAAAAATACACTTTTACCAGGTACCAAGAAACCCCTACTGCTCTTTTTGTATAATCTTTCGCTGTTTTTACTTGTAACAGAAGAAAAACATACAATGCTTCAGTTATTAGTTCACATTTGCTGTAATATTTACTGTATTATGATGGCTCAATTGGTAAAGCCAGTCGGGCCCAAAATCCATGGCCTTTCTAATGCACTCCCAGGAGGCCAGGAATCCTGGCAGAGTGTGCTGCGTCTGGGGTGGAGGCTAAACTCCACCCCCCATAAAGAAAACACGTGCACCCTCTGTAAGGAGGCTAAACTTTACCTGGAGAATTCTTCCCTTTTTTGGGGGGGTGGGTGTGGGCAGAATGCTGTAGGGCATTGCGCATTAATGGTGAAGAATAGTTGAATCAGGAGAACTTCCAGTATACATCTGGACACCCATACGCCAGGCGCAAGGCATAATTTACACCATTTTACAGCTTTTAATTATTTGCACAGCCATTTTTAATTTTATGTGCTACATTATTTACATTTTTATAATTTTGGTTGTTATATACATATAACCGTTTTGTAAAATTTTCCTCAAAACCAGGTTTGAAAAATGGAGAGCTATGATTCGGTGGGTAAATGCACTGCTTAAAATCTGATCCTTTGCCAAAGAGATCATGAAGGTCCCAGGTTCAATTGTTGGACGGTACTAATTTAGCTGATCTCAACGTGATAAGACTGCGTAACCACAATTAACCTTGGTGATCTTGGACAAGAGAAGGGAAATATCAGCTGGGGTTCCTGGTCCTGATCACAACCCTTGCTGTAAAATGTACATTTGGTGAGAATGGGTTTGGGATCGGCTGTGATGTTTCCCATAGTCAAATATCATGTGTAGGCTCAGGCAGGAAGAATGGCTACTAACATGATGTGTCAGAGGGTTGTGAGTATCTCTGGAGCTGTATCGCAGCCTTCTGGAGAGCATGGGAGAAAATTGGGTAGAAAAAAGAGAAACTCATCCTCATAAAATAAATTGTAAACAATTTTACAACACCAAGTTATAGTCCAGCAATTTTATTTTAAATTCACAAGCTTTCGGAGATTTTCTCCTTCCTCAGGTAAATGTTCAGGATCCTGAACATTTACCTGAGGAAGGAGAAAATCTCCGAAAGCTTGTGAATTTAAAATAAAATTGCTGGACTATAACTTGGTGTTGTAAAATTGTTTACAATTGTCAACCCCAGTCCATCACCGGCATCTCCACATCATAAAATAAAAAAAGGGGAGAAACAATTATTTTAATATTTGAGGCATGAATTCTGAGAAAACTAATGCAGACATTAATGTGTGTTAATTTGTTCAAATACTTTCAGCTATGTTAACAACTGCCTTGAAAATTTAAATGTTCCTCACAGAGATTTCCTGTGAAAAATCACACTGAGAAGCAAACCTATCACCACAGAGAATGAAAAGCCCTTAAATCATTTTGCTAACATATGTCTTATTTATACCCAATTCCCAGTGTATTGAAATCCACAAAATGCGATTCAGCAGCACTACCTTACTCACACTGCTGACACCGGGAATCTAGATGAACATATAATAATTATTGTAAAAAATAGAAAAAACTTGCATATATATAGCAGCCGTCAGAACCTCAGGACATCCCAAAGCACTTTACAGCCAATGAAGTACATTTCACAGTTGATTCCTTTTAATTGAAAGAACATCTACGCAATAGTAATAACTGATCCCTGTTCATGTTGTCAACTATTTTGATATTACCTATTGCAAACTTGCCTTTTTACAATTGTACGTGTGTGGATTTAACACCAGATTACGTAGGGGGTATTTAGTATCATTGCCTAGTAAAATGTAGAGGCCCTAAGTCGAACCTTTGCATGGGACCTCTGCAAGGCAAACCCCGTTCCTGATTAACGGCCACTAAACCTTGGCTAATTTTCCATTACCTTGCAATTGAATGCCAAGTAAACTGTGCTACTTCACTATTGTGTTAGCTGAGATCACTTAACTCAGCACAGACCAAGGCTCAACCTTGAGTCTTTCTGACCTGCCCAGCTCAGCAGCACACATGTGTTGCATACACAATTAACCATAAGGAGCCCCTAGTAGGATCTTGGTTACAATTTCATATAAAAACTCTTGAACTGATAAAGAAAAACTGAAGCTACATTCATCACCTATGTTATCTGATTCTTGTTAGTAAATATGCTCAAACACTTCTAAAAGGGATTTGTCTGATTGGTTTGTTTGTTTAACCCCTTGTGAACTGTTTCCAGAGATCTGGTTCTGTATTGAACTGTTCAATATCTCACCTATAATACTTGGTTCTGTAAATAACTCTTTTTGTGAATAATCCTGTTTAATAACAAATCAATAAGATGCCAAAATGCTAAAATGATCAAATTGTTTTTATTTTCACTCTTTTTTCTGTACTCTATTTGTACAACACACCTTCTCCAGGCAATAGGACAAACTATTTTGTTGCTCCTAGCCTTCTGCTAATATTACTTTATAGCCAGTTGTTCAGAGGTGCAAGACAGTGTGGCCCTTGTGGGTGACTGTATTTCCCGTTGCTCCTCTCTTCCTGTGGCAGCTACTTGGCCTCCACTCAGGTCTCCCCACAGAAGCACATTTGAGATCAGGAGCTTAGCATGTGGGAGATGGTGGACATGAACCATCACTCGGTGGCACATTGTGAGGCTGCAAATTGCCAAGCTGTGCTGCCTCGATCAAAATTATTTTGAAACAATAAAGCTTCATCAGAAAATTTGTTTTGTTTATGATATTAATGCATGGCTAAAACTGTGATGAGTTTTTATTTATGAGCCAACTGATCATGGTGTCCTCGTGGAACACAAATAAGTCTGATTTTGCATCATGACTAGTAGATCAAGAACTAACAGAGAAAGCAAAAGTGATATTTTGTGCTTTTTGAAGCCCTTGTCTGGGTCAGGATGACCTGAGCGAAATACAATCCCTCTGAGGATTTATCCAGAGGAATTCCCAAGTCAGTTGGTGTGCCAGAAAGTAGTAAATTACCTACCTGACACACTTGATGTCTTTGATTTCAAGTTTAAAGTTAGACCAGTCTAAAACAAATCCCCTGCTCTCTGGCCTTAACAGCTCTAATGGTAAATTGTGGGTGCTTTTACTTTGAAAATTGATAGTAATAAAACACTGTGTGCTGTTTATACGCAAAATCTGATTGTTGTGTATTGAACACAGCCTCAGGTCAATTATAGTTTAATGGTTGTTTGATATTTTTCTTTTCTTCTCTTTTAGGAGAAGACCTGATGGAGGCTGTTCTCCCTGAAGCCCAGCGGGAGCGGTGCCACCCCTGACCTCACCTCACTCAGTTGACGGAAGTGGGGGAGGAGGAGCTCATTAGGCATAAAGGGCGGGACATTTGATAACACGTCCCTCTGCACGGTTGCCTCTAGAGGGTCCACCGGCAGAAAACTCCAGCCCACCGTGAGCCCCTTATTGAGGGCAAGGGACACCGCCCATTCCGACCTCAGGAAGAACACACCCACCCCTACATTTTTGAGGCTGCAACAATGGCCAAGGGGCCGACAACCTATGGTTGTTTGATTAAGGCTTGTAAATTGCTTACAACTTTCAAGCACCGGGTCAGAAGTACAAAGTGATTGGCTTTATTTCTCATATTTTAAGTTTGTTTTGTATTGTGTGATGTCTGGAGTGGGCTCTAGGGGGGGAGGAGCTAAATACGATTAAAATCACTAAGGAATTGGTACTCAGTAAATTAATGGGACTCAAGGCGGATAAATCCCCTGGACCTGATGGCTTACATCCTAGGGTCTTGAGGGAAGTGGCAGTAGGGATTGTGGATGCTTTGGTAATAATTTTCCAAAATTCTCTGGACTCGGCAAAGGTCCCGGCAGATTGGAAAACTGCTAATGTAACACCCTTATTTAAAAAGGGTAGTAGGCAGAAGGCTGGAAATTATAGACCAGTTAGCCTAACATCTGTGGTGGGTAAAATTTTGGAGTCTATTATTAAGGAGACAGTGGCGGAACATTTGGATAAACATAATTTAATAGGACAAAGTCAGCATGGCTTTACGAAGGGTAAGTCATGTCTGACAAATTTGCTTGAGTTCTTTGAGGACATAACGTACAGGGTGGATAAAGGGGAAGCAGTGGACGTAGTGTATTTAGACTTCCAGAAGGCATTCGACAAGGTGCCACATAAAAGATTATTGCTCAAGATAAAGAATCACTGGATTGGGGCTAATATTCTGGCATGGGTGGAGGATTGGTTATCTAACAGGAAGCAGAGAGTTGGGATAAATGGTTCATTCTCGGACTGGCAACCAGTAGCCAGTGGTGTTCCGCAGGGGTTGGTGCTGGGTCCCCAACTCTTTACAATCTATATTAATGATTTGGAGGAGGGGACCGAGTGTAACGTATCAAAGTTTGCAGATGATAGAAAGATGGGAGGGAAAGTAGAGAGTGAGGAGGACATAAAAAACCTACAAGGGGATATAGACAGGCTGGGTGAGTGGGCGGAGATTTGGCAGATGCAATACAATATTGGAAAATGTGAGGTTATGCACTTTGGCAGGAAAAATCAGAGAGCAAGTTATTATCTTAATGGCAAGAAACTGGAAAGTACTGCAGTACAAAGGGATTTGGGGGTTCTAGTGCAAGAAAATCAAAAAGTTAGTATGCAGGTGCAGCAGGTGATCAAGAAGGCCAACGGAATGTTGGCTTTTATTGCTAGGGGGATAGAATATAAAAACAGGGAGGTATTGCTGCAGTTATATAAGGTATTGGTGAGACCGCACCTGGAATACTGCATACAGTTTTGGTGTCCATACTTAAGAAAAGACATACTTGCTCTCGAGGCAGTACAAAGAAGGTTCACTCGGTTAATCCCGGGGATGAGGGTGCGGACATATGAGGAGAGGTTGAGTAGATTGGGACTCTACTCATTGGAGTTCAGAAGAATGAGAGGCGATCTTATTGAAACATATAAGATTGTGAAGGGGCTTGATCGGGTGGATGCGGTAAGGATGTTCCCAAGGATGGGTGAAACTAGAACTAGGGGGCATAATCTTAGAATAAGGGGCTGCTCTTTCAAAACTGAGATGAGGAGAAACTTCTTCACTCAGAGGGTAGTAGGTCTGTGGAATTTGCTGCCCCAGGAAGCTGTGGAAGCTACATCATTAAATAAATTTAAAACAGAAATAGACAGTTTCCTAGAAGTAAAGGGAATTATGGGTTACGGGGAGTGGGCAGGAAATTGGACATGAATTTAGATTTGTGGTTGGGATCAGATCAGCCATGATCTTATTGAATGGCGGAGCAGGCTCGAGGGGCCGATTGGCCTACTCCTGCTCCTATTTCTTATGTTCTTATGTAATATCTCGAGTATGACATATTTGCATCAGGCTCAAAACTTTTCTATATACTAGTAAATCTCTCGTGACATTGCTCATGATGAGAGGTTATCCTGTTCCAAGGAGAGATTGGAAAAGTGTGCGCGGAGAAGGGGTGTGCAATTGAAGTGAAAACGTTTAGAAAGAGGTTTGCATGAGTTCTGTCCAGAGACAGTGAAACAAAAGGTTTTGATTGCAACATAAATGCTTGCAGCACAGAAAGACATCATTTGGACCATTGCATCTTTGCTGGAGCATCCCAAAAATAATCCCACTGCCCCACACTCTCCCAATAGCTGTGTATGTTCCTCTAGTTCAAATATTTATCCAATTTTCTCCTAAAAGATACAATGGGGTCTGCCTCGACCACTCTCTATGCAAAGCATTCCTGCTCCAACAACCCTCTGTCCTCAGTTTCTTAGTGATAATTTTAAATCGATGACCACTCTTTGAGTTCCAACTATCAAAATACTTCACAATTTTTAAAACCTCTATTCACTGCTCCAGTGAAAATAATCCCAGTATCTCTGATCTGTCCTCATAGTTATAGTTCCCATCCTTGGCATCATGCTGGTAAATCTACACTGTATTCTTCCTATGGCTTTAATTCCCTCTCTATTATAAGGTACCCAAAACTGCATGACGTATTCTAACTATGGCCTAATCAATGTTTTGAAAAACTTTATCATTACTCCTTTACTCTTGTATTCTATGGCTTTGATTTTAAACCCCCCCCCCCCCCCCCCCAGACGGGCAGGTAAGGGCCGGGCAAAGGATTAAAGTTAGCCGAGTATAATTCCCAGCTCCAACCTATCACGTTCCCGTTCGTCGATATTTTAATTATGGCGACTCATTGCAGCGGAATACTCTCGCTGCAGTGAGGCGAGAGCCGCGTGAATAACACCTGTTTCAGGCCCATTTCAGAAATGTATTTGCAAGTGACCAAAGGTGTGCCGTGTATGCTGCGGTCCGTTTTCTCAGGCCTCAGCATCCAACCCAGCAGTACTTAAACGGAATGCTGCAGGCTCCACCCAAAAGGTAAGTTTAACGTTTAAATATTTGTTACTTACCTTATTGTGGAGCGGGAGTTTAAAGGTGTGGATTTATGATCAAAAAGGGAGATTAATCAGAAATTCATTTTAACATATGGAGCTGTTTTAAGAGTGAGATGTATCAAAATGAGTTAAACATAAACATTCTTCCAGTGTCTTAGCGAACACTCATCCCTCAACCAACATCACTAAACCAGATTAACTGGTCATTTAATTCAGGTTGTTTATGGCACCTTGCCATGTGCAACTTGGCTGCCATGTCTGTCGACAAAATAACATGATGTGGAGATGCCGGTGATGGACTGGGGTGGACAAATGTAAGGAATCTTACAACACCAGGTTATAGTCCAACAGTTTTATTTGAAAATCACAAGCTTACCTCCTTCGTCAGGTAAGCTCCGAAAGCTTGTGATTTTCAAATAAAACTGTTGGACTATAACCTGGTGCTGTAAGATTGCTTACACTTGACAAAATAACAGTAACTAGACTTCAAAATAGGTTACAAAGCACTTTGAGACCTCCTGAGGATGTGAAAGGCCTTAAATAAATGCAAGTTCTTTCTCATTAGTAACATAAATGTTCTGGGCACCGGGATGGCCCTGGAGAACGAGCTGGTGTCCGCCAGTGCACTTGAGGCCTTCTGCGACTGGTGGGCACCGCAGGGACCGCAGTGCGTGGTGGATGCTAGCCACAACATTATATTATTTAAGTTAAGTTTCCTTTTGTCCTTTTTTATGATTTGGGTTTTATTAGTTGTGCCCCTCTTAAAAAAAAAAGGGGGCACTTTTGTTAAATCTTTTGTTTGATGGTGTCTCCTTATTGTTGAATTAAAAGAGTAACATAAATGTGTGCATGTAAATATGCATATAAATAAATCTATGTGTGTGTATATATATATATATATATGTAAAAAAACCAGGTGATTGTTGAAACCTGAGAGTGAATAGGAAGCCCTGGTGTGTGATTACAGAGGGTGCCTTCTGCAGGTATGATAGAGATTGACTGGGCTGAGGGAGCCGCCAGCCCCGCACTGAGGCCCCGCCTCCTGCTCGCGGTGCAGGCCGGGAGAGTGGCCCGGCGACCGTTGGAAGATGGCGGACGGACTGGAGGATTTCTTGAAGCAGAACCGGGAGATCGCGGACACGGTGGAGGGGCTGCGGGGTCTGTGGGAGAGCGACAAGCACTGGCGGGCGCGCAGGGACTTTCTGGTCAGGAATCTGTCCGGCTATCCGCAGGATCGCATGGATTACCTGGTCGCGCTCTCCATGGTCTGGTCCAACCACGTCTTCATGGGCTGCCGGTAAGAGAGGCCGGGGCTCGGGGGCTAGGGGAAAGAGAGGGGGGCGGGGGCTAGGGGAAAGAGGGGGGGGGGCGGGGGCTAGGGGAAAGAGGGGGGGGGCGGGGGCTAGGGGAAAGAGGGGGGGGGCGGGGGCTAGGGGAAAGAGGGGGGGGGCGGGGGCTAGGGGAAAGAGGGGGGGGGCGGGGGCTAGGGGAAAGAGGGGGAGGGGAGGGAGGGAGGGAGGGAGGGAGAGAGAGGGAGGGAGGGAGGGAGAGGGAGGGGAGGGGGGGGGGAGGGGGGGAGGGAGGGGGGGAGGGAGGGGGGGGAGGAGAGAGGGAGGGAGAGAGAGGGAGGGGGGGGGCTAGGGGGGAGAGAGAGAGAGGGAGGGGAGAGGGGGGAGAGAGAGAGAGGGAGGGGAGAGGGGGGAGAGAGAGAGAGGGAGGGGAGAGGGGGGAGAGAGGGAGGGGAGAGGGGGGAGAGAGGGAGGGGAGGGGGGGGAGAGAGGGAGGGGAGGGGGGGGAGAGAGGGAGGGGAGGGGGGGGAGAGAGGGAGGGGAGAGAGGGAGGGGAGGGGGGGAGGGGAGGGGGGGGAGAGAGGGAGGGGAGAGGGGGAGGGGAGAGGGGGAGGGGAGAGAGGGGAGGGGGGGGAGAGAGGGGAGAGAGGGAGGGGAGAGAGGGGAGGGGGGGGGGGAGAGAGGGGAGGGGGGGGGGGGAGAGAGGGAGAGGGAGGGGGGGGGAGAGAGGAGGTGGGGGGGGGGGAGGGAGGAGGGCAGGGGAGGGGACAGACGAAGGGGGAGAGGAGGGGGAGGGGAGAGACAAGGAGACGGGAAGGAAGATACGGGGAAGGAGGAGGGGGAGGGGAGAGACTGGGAGGAGGGGGAGGGGAGAGACTGGGAGGAGGGGGAGGGGAGAGACTGGGAGGAGGGGGAGGGGAGAGACTGGGAGGAGGGGGAGGGGAGAGACTGGGAGGAGGGGGAGGGGAGAGACTGGGAGGAGGGGAGAGACTGGGAGGAGGGGAGAGACTGGGGGGAGGGGAGAGACTGGGAGGAGGGGAGAGACTGGGAGGAGGGGAGAGACTGGGAGGAGGGGAGAGACTGGGAGGAGGGGAGAGACTGGGAGGAGGGGAGAGACTGGGAGGAGGGGAGAGACTGGGAGGAGGGGAGAGACTGGGAGGAGGGGAGAGACTGGGAGGAGGGGAGAGACTGGGAGGAGGGGGAGGGGAGAGACTGGGAGGAGGGGGAGGGGAGAGACTGGGAGGAGGGGGAGGGGAGAGACTGGGAGGAGGGGGAGGGGAGAGACTGGGAGGAGGGGGAGGGGAGAGACTGGGAGGAGGGGGAGGGGAGAGACTGGGAGGAGGGGGAGGGGAGAGACTGGGAGGAGGGGGAGGGGAGAGACTGGGAGGAGGGGGAGGGGAGAGACTGGGAGGAGGGGGAGGGGAGAGACTGGGAGGAGGGGGAGGGGAGAGACTGGGAGGAGGGGGAGGGGAGAGACTGGGAGGAGGGGGAGGGGAGAGACTGGGAGGAGGGGGAGGGGAGAGACTGGGAGGAGGGGGAGGGGAGAGACTGGGAGGAGGGGGAGGGGAGAGACTGGGAGGAGGGGGAGGGGAGAGACTGGGAGGAGGGGGAGGGGAGAGACTGGGAGGAGGGGGAGGGGAGAGACTGGGAGGAGGGGGAGGGGAGAGACTGGGAGGAGGGGGAGGGGAGAGACTGGGAGGAGGGGGAGGGGAGAGACTGGGAGGAGGGGGAGGGGAGAGACTGGGAGGAGGGGGAGGGGAGAGACTGGGAGGAGGGGGAGGGGAGAGACTGGGAGGAGGGGGAGGGGAGAGACTGGGAGGAGGGGGAGGGGAGAGACTGGGAGGAGGGGGAGGGGAGAGACTGGGAGGAGGGGGAGGGGAGAGACTGGGAGGAGGGGGAGGGGAGAGACTGGGAGGAGGGGGAGGGGAGAGACGGAGGAGGGGGAGGGGAGAGACTGGGAGGAGGGGGAGGGGAGAGACGGAGGAGGGGGAGGGGAGAGACTGGGAGGAGGGGGAGGGGAGAGACTGGGAGGAGGGGGAGGGGAGAGACTGGGAGGAGGGGGAGGGGAGAGACTGGGAGGAGGGGGAGGGGAGAGACTGGGAGGAGGGGGAGGGGAGAGACTGGGAGGAGGGGGAGGGGAGAGACTGGGAGGAGGGGGAGGGGAGAGACTGGGAGGAGGGGGAGGGGAGAGACTGGGAGGAGGGGGAGGGGAGAGACTGGGAGGAGGGGGAGGGGAGAGACTGGGAGGAGGGGGAGGGGAGAGACTGGGAGGAGGGGGAGGGGAGAGACTGGGAGGAGGGGGAGGGGAGAGACTGGGAGGAGGGGGAGGGGAGAGACTGGGAGGAGGGGGAGGGGAGAGACTGGGAGGAGGGGGAGGGGAGAGACTGGGAGGAGGGGGAGGGGAGAGACTGGGAGGAGGGGGAGGGGAGAGACTGGGAGGAGGGGGAGGGGAGAGACTGGGAGGAGGGGGAGGGGAGAGACTGGGAGGAGGGGGAGGGGAGAGACTGGGAGGAGGGGGAGGGGAGAGACTGGGAGGAGGGGGAGGGGAGAGACTGGGAGGAGGGGGAGGGGAGAGACTGGGAGGAGGGGGAGGGGAGAGACTGGGAGGAGGGGGAGGGGAGAGACTGGGAGGAGGGGGAGGGGAGAGACTGGGAGGAGGGGGAGGGGAGAGACTGGGAGGAGGGGGAGGGGAGAGACTGGGAGGAGGGGGAGGGGAGAGACTGGGAGGAGGGGGAGGGGAGAGACTGGGAGGAGGGGGAGGGGAGAGACTGGGAGGAGGGGGAGGGGAGAGACTGGGAGGAGGGGGAGGGGAGAGACTGGGAGGAGGGGGAGGGGAGAGACTGGGAGGAGGGGGAGGGGAGAGACTGGGAGGAGGGGGAGGGGAGAGACTGGGAGGAGGGGGAGGGGAGAGACTGGGAGGAGGGGGAGGGGAGAGACTGGGAGGAGGGGGAGGGGAGAGACTGGGAGGAGGGGGAGGGGAGAGACTGGGAGGAGGGGGAGGGGAGAGACTGGGAGGAGGGGGAGGGGAGAGACTGGGAGGAGGGGGAGGGGAGAGACTGGGAGGAGGGGGAGGGGAGAGACTGGGAGGAGGGGGAGGGGAGAGACTGGGAGGAGGGGGAGGGGAGAGACTGGGAGGAGGGGGAGGGGAGAGACTGGGAGGAGGGGGAGGGGAGAGACTGGGAGGAGGGGGAGGGGAGAGACTGGGAGGAGGGGGAGGGGAGAGACTGGGAGGAGGGGGAGGGGAGAGACTGGGAGGAGGGGGAGGGGAGAGACTGGGGGGAGGGGGAGGGGAGAGACTGGGGGGAGGGGGAGGGGAGAGACTGGGGGGAGGGGGAGGGGAGAGACTGGGGGGAGGGGGAGGGGAGAGACTGGGGGGAGGGGGAGGGGAGAGACTGGGGGGAGGGGGAGGGGAGAGACTGGGGGGAGGGGGAGGGGAGAGACTGGGGGGAGGGGGAGGGGAGAGACTGGGGGGAGGGGGAGGGGAGAGACTGGGGGGAGGGGGAGGGGAGAGAGGGACGGGGTGGGAGGGGGAGGAGGGAGGGGGGGAGAGACGGGGTGGGAGGGAGGGGGGGAGGGAGGGGGGGAGAGACGGGGTGGGAGGGGGAGGAGGGAGGGAGAGACGGGGTGGGAGGGGGAGGAGGGAGGGGGAGAGTGGAGGGGGAGGGGGAGGGGGGAGAGAGACGGGGGAGGGGGGAGAGAGACGGGGGAGGGGGGAGAGAGGAGAGAGACGGGGGAGGGGGGAGAGAGGAGAGAGGAGAGAGACGGGGGAGGGGGAGGGGGGAGAGAGGAGAGAGACGGGGGAGGGGGAGCGAGGGGGGAGAGAGAGGGTGGAGGAGTGGGCGCTCGGGTCGGGGAGAGAGTGAGGACGAGTGGAGTGCTCGAGGGCGGGGGAAAGAGAGAGAGAGGGAGAGAGAGAATATGAGTGAAGAGGGGGGGAAGAGAGTGGGATGAGGGTCTGGCTCGGGGTTGGGGCGGGGGTTCGGAGAGAGAGGCAGCGAGGAGAGTATTCGAGAGTTGGGGGCCAGGGAGAGAGGGAGCAAGGGGGCCATTTGACCAAAGCTGCTGTTCCGAACTACCCTCGGGAACAGTCGACTGTTCACGGAAAGTGCTCCGGGTGTCTGGGAATCACTGTGTCTCCCTGGACAGCAGCTCCGGTTGGATTTCTACACAAACGGACCAGGGTCTTACTTGAGATTTGCTGCACAGCGAGGCCTGGTGCTGGCTCTTCCCTCCCAGTACTCGGTTACTCAGGGTTATTACTCAGGGTTATTACTCAGGGTTATTACTCAGGGTTATTACTCAGGGTTATTACTCAGGGTTATTAACCTTGAGGGCCCAAAGGATTCAGAACACAATTCATTGCTCTCATTAGCAGTGTCAGTCAGGTATATATTCAAGGGGACCACATCATAAATGGAGATATGGGCACCACATGTGCCTTATTTCCCACTCATTGTGCCAAGAATCCGAGTTTTATATTCAATGTTTTGCTTTCAGGGTGTTTCTCACCCGAGGCATAAAACAAACCAGCAAGAGGTGACTCAGAAATGCTGCAATTGTATGTATGTATTTGTAAAACTAGGAATGTTTGGAGGTGATTCAATAGAATATATTTTCCTTTTTAAAAGAATTTGATTCACAGGTTTGATTGGATGAATGACCTCACTCTGTGGTGTAATTTCTATTTATTGTTTTTAGTTATAATGAGGAGCTAATGGAGAAGGTGTTGGAAATGGCAGATGGAGTTGATGTTGAAGATGCACCACATTTCACTACAAGAGATGAAATAATGAAACAGGTACTGTACAATAAAGACCTCATTTAAAGATGAACAACAATGAACTGTTTGGCCCTTGCATAACAAAAGTGATGTATTGGACAGGGTGCATAAAAGAGTAAGGAGACTGAACCCAGGTATAAAGGGGATGAGCTGTAAGGAAAGATTAGAGAAACTACATATCTGATCCTGAACCATGGGGGATGGAGGTTTGAACGGTTAGGCAAATGAATGGAGGAAAGTGATTGTAGGAAAGTACTGTAGAAAATTTTGATTCATAATATCATGCACGTCTATCTGCTCTTCATCACTGGCCATAAGCTTTGCCTGAGGCACATATGTCAGGATGGAAATGCACCATTTAACTGTATTAATATAACTACATTATTGAGTCAAGATTTCTTGGTTACAATTCAGTGTACCTTGTAGTAGTTTGGTGAAAATAGTTTTCACCAAACTAATAAGGGAATAAAAGAGCAGTACAACTTATTGATGGTAACAAGCTGCGAAAGAAATGGAAGCGCAACACCTTCCTTTTCCTCTTCTGTTTGCCCCACCCAAATACACTGAATCATTATCTTTAAAAAAAAAAGACTATTCAAAATTGGGAAGAAAAAAGGTGGATACTAACTTTCTTAATCGGATAAACTCCTTTTTTACCTCCTTGGGCTACACACACCAACGGTGACCAGCCTCTGCGGATGCTGTTATGAACTGGTCGTTTTCACGTCGTGCTGTGGCTAAGGTCGGAACCTTAGTGGGGTAGTTGATTCTGCATCCTGCCACTCTGGTGCTGCCTGGAAAATAAATTTTAAATATTGTTTCCGCACCCTTATTCCTGCCCCTGTGTTGAAAATGGTTTTGTCCCCTGGAACTGGGTTATAAGTGACCCACTGTTTCACTATAGCATCACTATCCATTTTATAAGTAAACCATTTTAACCTCCATCTTTTTAAATGGTGAGTACTGAGCATTTCTTTGACTTGCAGAAATTACTGGGTTGGGTGTAAGGAAGCAGATTTGATCTTGTTAGAAATTCATCATCTGATTTTTCCACAGTCTTAATGTTTTACATTGGCTACAGCTGTGGAAAATTGTTTGGCATCTGTTTGATGCTTTCTGCACCATACAGGATTGAGATCAAGAGCTCGGTATGGCAAGGGTGGGGGGGGGGGGGGGGTGGTATCGTGCTCCCTCTCAATTTTAGAGCAAGTTTTTTGTTTTGAAAAGTTTTGTGAACGTGTGTTATTGAGAATTCCAGAACTTTCCCTCACATCGACAACTACATGTTATTATCTAAATTAGATATTCCAAATAAAGGGAGTCTTGTGATCAGATGGAAAGTTCTACAGCCTCTGGGAATTAAAAAAAAAAAATTGGTGTGAAATCCATTGCACTGTTGAGTTGTGACAACAAAACTCTGAGGGACTAGAATGATCATGTGGTGTTGATCAAGTTTTTAATATTGAGTGGATCTTTGTAAAGTGACTAGGGAACAGAATATTTTGATCAGTCTGGTCATAGAGAAGTATATATCGGGGGATGTTATATTATCTATATTTTGAGAAGTCCAGTGGTGAATGATAATACAGGGTGACAACATTACCATGATGGACCTGATGTCCTTGAGTAGAATAAATGGAGAAAAAATAGCAAATTTATTTTGCATTTGTAAATCTAAAATGTGCTTTTCTCTTTCAGAGACAGTAAAAGAGTACACCAGGACAGAGGAGATCTTTTGAGGGAACTGCGGTTTCTGCTGAAGTTTCCCAGGAGTAAGCGATGCAAGTTGTGGGGGGGGGGGGGGGTGGCGGGAGACTGAGTATGCTGGGGCTATAGTCGCCAATGCGACAAAGAACCAAATTCATTACAGATGTCTAACCTGAATCTATGGCAAGATTTTATTTAATCTGGTTACATTGTTAACCATAAAAATCACAAAAGAACTTGGTAGTTCTCATGTACAGTTGTAAATGGAAATTGGGCATAGAACTGGTTAGGGAGAGGCAGGAGGAGTGCAGAATATCTTCAGTCAGGGCTCAATTTTAAATGATTTCAGAATTGGCAACAAATATTTGCTTTTTAATGCATCAGTTAAATTGATGACCAAGCTACTCTTTATTTTTCCTGTGCTAAAAATAAGTAACTGTGGTAATTACATGATACTGCTTTATCGTGGATATTGCAGGAGAAGAAAGAAGTGCTTGTTTTTTTTTAACCGCCTGGAGCAGCACTTTTTAACCTTGGAAAAAGAATATTTTAATGGAATTAGATTTATAGCTGCATTTAACAATTAAACTAGATTATGTGATGCTGTTTGGTTTTTAAAAGGGGGTCCACAGATCTTGTTTGTGACCTTGCTGTCCCAAATTACAGTTTGTGGGTGGAATTGACTCCTTAGCATAAAGGAGCAATCAGATTTCATGTATTTTCTGAGATTTGCTGGATTTGCATTTCTTCACTGTGTTGTGGCCTAAGTGTGTGTTTGGATATATAATTTTGGGGTGGGGGTAGTTTGATAGTTAAAACACTAATTTAAAGATGCATGGGTTGTGTTCCTCCTTTGTATTAAATGCCTGATGCATCTGTGTTCTTGGCCAGAATACAGTGTGTTTGTTATACTATGTAATCTTTATTGATGCGATAAAGTCTAAGTTTTCAAATATCTAGAGACTTAGATACAGAATTAACACCCTTGCGACTGAAAGTATCTTGGATTTTTTACATGGTTCATGTCATCTTGCATTTGTAGAATGCAACAGAAATTAACAGCATACTTTGTGATTTAAGGATGATCTGCACATGGAGGATTAGATCATATTGGATATGTGCTTTTTTAAAACGATGGGGTTTAAAATAAATTTGTGTGGTACACATTTACCTTATTACAGTTGCAATTTTGATCTTGAACAGCCATGTAGACCATTATTTTTTTGATGCAGATAGTATCTACTTTTATCAGTGGTTGTTTAACAAAATTTTTACTGTTTTTTTCAGACATTAGTCTGAACAGGATCGTAACATAATTGTATAATTGTCAAATGCAATAAATTGACCCCTTGAACAGATTCTGTATTTTGTCAGTATATTTCATAGAAAGGATTTGAAGTTTGTGCTTTAATTTAACTTTTGGCTCCACAGGGCTCTGCTTGTTTGATTATTTTAGATGTTGATCTGAATAGAACTTCTTAAATGCACAATTGTCAAATGCAGTAATCGAGGGCATTGTTGATGATTGAGCAGCCAGTCTAGCTTAATAATGGAATCTGCAGAGGTAGACCTCTTACCAGGAGCTGGCATTCTTCCCACTCAGCACTAGATAACTCTGTAAGGAGAGTGAACCTTACAGTTGTACTGATCAGTTACGCAGTTTTAACTTGTTAAATGTAAACAGTACACCTGTGCATATTTGGGGATCCTCAGGTCTTGGCTCTGGCAACCTGCACCAAAGCTCTCCGAACTTGGGTAAATGGGCTATGCATTAAGTTTTGGGGTCTTTTACTCAATTTACTGGTGCTCAATATCAAAGACCACTCCTGTAAGTGAGTCCTAACTTCCCATGTAGTTGGGTGTACCTTGGTAAGCCCAATATTTGGTAATCCAGCAAGGGTAGGGGTTGAACAGAAGACCTTGTCACTGTATTTAGGTTCCTAGATGTAATAGCCCTTGTATGTTTTCTCTAGACTTTGGAAAGTGATGGTGTTTATTCTACCAGACTGGTTTAGGCTATAAACTATTTATTAACAGATAATCTGTAGCAAAGCCAATACACATTTGTATTCTGCACAATATTTAACCCATGTTCCATCCTTGGATGCAAAAAATAGTAAACTTGGCACTTTGCTAACTCTATCAATGCTAAACCTGGATTAGTATTCGTACAGTAACTCCATGGAGATTTGGATGGCCTATAGAGTCTTGACATGCCAACACCATACATTATGTAGTATAATGATACGAGAAGAACTGGTGAATGGGAACGTGATCCCAGAGATATACCTAAATATCATTTTGAAATTTAACCAGGAACAAAGAAAATTTTTAAAATTCGCAATTGCGTAAGGGCATCAAACATTCACGGGATTAAAAACAGAAGATGCTTGTTGCACATATTTGAAGTTACAAACTGGGTTATAGGAAAATAATGGGTACCGTCCATGGTGGAAACAAGTTTAACAATTCAATGCAAAACAACTGACCATTGCTGTTACCAAGGACTTTACCTTAATTTGATAGATTTCAGGACAAAAACAACAAATTGGTAAATGGTTTCTACTTGCTTTTCAATCAAAGCATATTTGCATTCTTTGCAGCCTGAGGAAAGCAGACTGGCTATAACCAAAATTAAAATGACCAGCCAGTTCAAATAGATATAGATTTCATGTTTCAATGTTGTGACTGAACCCATATTCATCAAGTAAGTCCCCCACCCACCATCAGCTAGGTTTCTCAACTGCACAGCCAATGCCTTGCTCATGAGAACTGTGTCCCAGCGTGTACCCCAAGTTGCATGAAAACCTGCCCGAAAGATACGCCACTCCTGTGTTTAGCACCTGTGCTATCTATTTTTGCCATGACTTTGTGCACTGCAAAGGCTACCTGGCTGGTGTATTGCCATTTTTACCCCTTGGACAAAGGCTTCACCCAGCCCACTCTGTCCAGCAACAATGCCTGCACATTGTACGCGTGCTTTACTATTGGTAACCCCGCTTGTTTGCCCACCATCTCGCTGAACTGTCGTGTCCTCTGCGAAGTTCACTTGGTTCTCAGGGTGTGGATTATGTGAGCACTGAATCCTCCCTTATGGGGAGTGAATGTCTGTCTGTTTTCACAGTGGCACAAGAGAACCTAAAAATAAGTCAAGGAGAGGAACTTAGTGGATTAAATATAAGTAAAAATATGGTAATGGGATTTAGATAGATTAATCTCCAGGACCTGATGGTATTCACCCCAGGATATTAAGAGATGGATGAGGAAATTGCAGATGCATTAATCATAATTTTCCAAAGTGCTCTAGAAGTGCAAATGCCACTCCATTATTTAAGAAGGGAGGGAGAAACCAGGTAAATGCAGACCTGTCTGTTGAACATCAATTGTAGGGAAGTTACTGGAATCTTAGAGACAGTGACTGAGCGCTTGGACGAATATCAGATGATCAAAGGGAGTCAGCATGGATTTGTGACGGGTAGGTTACATCTGACTAATCTAGTCGAATTTTTTGAGGTCACTAGCGTGGTGACATGGTCACATCAGTCCTCACCTTTTATCTTGATAGTTGTCCAGTTGCTGTATTGACTTATTTCTGTTAGTGTCACGGGTTCTATCCAAGTTGACTTTCCTAATTCCTTGATTATTAATAGGTTCCCTTCATTGACAGTACTACCCCTGTACCAATTTAGTTTTCCTGCTGTATGAAACTCTGGCTTTGGTTATGTATTTTGTTAAGCCAGTTATCTTTCTACATATTTCCCAAGCTCCAGCACCTTGTTTCTCATGCTTCATAAATTAGTGTGAAAGCACTTTTAAGTTTATCACTTATTATGCTCCTAATGCCATAAAGGCAAATCAAGCACGAGCGTTCAGTCTTAAAGGGATAGAATTGAAAAGCAAAGAAGTTATGTTAAACTTCTGTAGAACCCTTGGTTAAACCAAACTTAGAGTAATGTGCACAGTTCTGGTGTCCATACTATAGAAAGGATATAGAGGCATTGGAGAGGGTGCAAAAAAAGATTCACAAGGATGATACCAGAACTAAGAGGATATCCTTATCAAGAAAGGCTGAATAAGCTAGGGCTCTTTTCTATAGAAAAGAGAAGGCTGAGAGGTTACCTGATAGAAGTCTTTAAGATAATGATAAGGTAGACATAAAGAAAATGTTTCCACTTGTGGGGCAGTCCAGAACTAGAGGTCATAAATAAAAAATAGTCACTAATAAATCCAATAGGGAATTCAGGAGAAACCTCTTTACTCAAAGAGTGGTAAAAATGTGGAACACGCTACCAGAAGGAGTAGTTGAGGCAAATAGCATAGATGCATTTAAGGGGAAGCTAAATAAACACAAGGGAGAAGGGGTTAGATGAAGTAGGGAGGGAGGAGGCTCGTGTGGAGCATAAATACTGGCATAGACCAGTTGGGCCGAAGAGCCTGTCTCTGCTGCGCTTTCCATGTAGCTCGATGTAATGCCAGGTATTTATTGATTTTTAGCCTACTAGTTTCTTAATGCATCACTTCTCTCAATTATAACTTTACCCTGTGGTTTTATTTCTTGTCTTTTTCCATTTTTAATTTAAATATTTTCTGATTGAAGTAAATTTTACTGCAATCTTGTATCCCTTTTCTATTTAAATGAAGTCTATTCTCTGTTTTTAAAAAAAGCTAATTTATCAAGGTCCTCTAATTGTTTTTTAATGCTGTCTTCCCAACTGAGCATTGAAGCCAAAAACTGCATAGCAGTGATGCTAATTGAGCTTGCTTGTGCTGTTCCACTCATTAACTCCTCCCAGTAAGCACCCTGTCAATAATTGTATCTTTACTAACGTCAATCCAGCTTCTTTATGCAGGTGGACATAGTTACTCTTCAGCCAATCCTCCATGAGTGACAACCTTCATTGATGCCAGCCCTGTACTACCAGATTCTGTAACACTTCCCAGCCATGCTTTGCACGAGTGTGTAATAATGCCAGCTCTGTTGTGCTAATGGGTTCGGTAACTCCCCACCAGTGTCTTCCTGAATATTTCTGCTCTGTTGGGCTGCTGAGCTCAGTAAATTTTTCCAACCAGTTTCTATAATTACGCTGTCAATGTTCAAATGCAAATATTATAATGAGAAAGGAAAGAACCAGTCTGACGTATTTTTCCTTAACCAACAGCTGACTGAATAATGAGAGCAAGTATATAAAACCTCAGGCTGCTAGGTTGTGCCTCCTTTCAGTTTTGCAATGTAATGAAAGTTGTAACTTATTCTTTAGGGGGATATATTCTCTAGTGAGGAGAATTTGCAGCCTTCACCCTAATTATCTGCTTTTGTTGTTCTTCCATAATCAATCCAGGCAGCTGAGAGGATGGTCCACCCAACTTGCTCCTAGAACCTCTTGGCTGGCTGCAGAGACTTGCCATATTTGATTTTCCCACCCATCCTTATGGGATAATTCCTCATCCCCTCTGGCAGTGTGGTTAAGATTGGGAGTTCAGTGGAGTTGAAAAGTTGAATGTATCTCACATCCTTGCAGCACTGTGCTGCCATTCAGTGTTGCATGTTATTAAGGATTCTGTGGGCCCTTTACCATCTCTGCTTTCCGGTGAAATGTTTCCTGTGGCCAACTAAAATTTGGGATGAGGAGTATTAAAGAAAGTTAGGAACAGGAGTAAGCCATTCAGCTCCTTGAGCCTGTTCTGCCATTCTGTTGGATCATGGCTGATCTGCACCTCATTTCCTACATTACAATTGTGACTGCACTTCAAAAGTACTGCATTGGCTGAAAAGTGTTTTGGGACATCCTGAGGTCATGAAAGGTGCTATATAAATGCAAGATCTTTCTTTACCTCAACTTCACTTACACACCTTTTTTCCATACCCCTTGATACCTGAACCTAACAAAAATCTATCGACAAACCAACAAGCATGCAGAAATGCCCATCTTGAAGTTCTGCTCTTCTCTCTGACGGGATTTAAATCTTTAACTTCTTCCAGTCCTGATGAAAGGTCATCGACCTGAAACGTTAATTCTTTTTCTCTCTTCACAGATGCTGCTTCACCTGCTGAGTGTTTCCAGCATTTTCTGTTTTTATGCAGAAATTAAGTGGTTTTATTTCACCCCAATTTTCTCCCCTTCACTGTACTGACTCCTGTTGGTGCACAGTTTCACAGGCATTGGACATCATCTGGCACCTGGTCCAAGTAACCATTTTCATGTGTCAACTAAGTGCCAACAACCTATTTGACTGTGGTGGACATCACAGCTGAGTCCAATCCTTTCTGTACCTGGCATTCACATAGCTGCACTTTCCAGCATGGGTCACTGGATGTCAATCAGAAGCAGGAATCCTGATTGATTTACTTTCACTTAGTCCAGAGACACTGATGCAAATTATACTCCCCAGTGGCTCCTGGCTGAGAATAACTAACTCAGTACAGACTGGCTGCATGGCTTAGTTTCTACCCACAAAGTCATCAGGGGAATTAAAATTAAGTGTTTGGGGCAGATTTTTGGAGCATCAACACATGAAGCCATAGAGTAGATGGTTACAGGTTTAGCACCCCTCGTCCCATCTCAGTTCTAAATAGAGGCCAAAAGCTTGCCCAGGGAAAGGGAGGAGGGGAAAAAAATGCAGCAGGAAGATTGATACTAGGCTGCTATTGTTGACTTCCTAATTGTCAGCTCAGAGCATTATTGACTAAGACCTAGCAACAGGTCATCCTTTTGGCAACAGTCTGTCCATGTTCCAGGGAGAGATTGGAGATTAGAAAGTTCAGAGGGGAAGTGAAAAAGGAAATAAGGGCAACGAGTATGAGAATAGACTGGCGGCCAATATAAAAGGGAATCCAAAAGTTTTCTATAGGCATATAAACAGGTAGTAAAGAAGCCAATTAGGGCTCAACGAGGAGCTCTACTCATGGAGGCAGAGGCCATAGCCAAGGTACTAAATGGGTACTTTGCATCTGTCTTTACCAAGGAAGATGTAGTTGAGTTACTGGATGGGCTAAAAATTGATTAAAAAGGAGGCACTAGAAAGGCCAGCTGTACTTAAAGTAGATAAGTCACCTGGTCCAGATGGGATGCATCCTAGGTTGCTGAGGGAAGTAAGGGTGGGTATTGCACAGGTACTGGCCATAATCTTCCAAACATCCTTAGATATGGGGTGGTGCCAGAGGACTGGAGAATTGCAAATGTTAGACCCTTGTTCAAAAAAGGGTGCAAGGATTAACCCAGCAACCACAGGCCAGTCAGTTTAACCTCAGTGGTGGGGAAACTTAGAAACGATAATCTGGGACAGAATTAGCAGTCACTTGGACAAGTGTGGATTGATTAGGAAAAGCCAGCATGGATTTATTAAAGGCAAATCGTGTTTAACTAATTTGATTGAGTTTTTTGATGAGAACGGTAGATAAGGGCAATGCAGTTGATATGGTATATATGGACTTTCAAAAGGTAAAGATAAAGTGCTGCATAATAGGCTTGTCATTAAAGTTGAACCCCATGGAATAAAAGAGGCAGTGGCAGTATGAATATGCTTTTCTTGATATATATTAATGACTTGGACTTGGGTGTACAGGGCACAATTTCCAAATCTGCAGATGACACATAACTTGGAAGTGTGAAAAGTGAGGAGGATAGTGATAGACTTCAAGAGGATATAGATAGGCTGGTGGCATGAGCAGACATGTGGCAGATGAAATTTAATGCAGAAAAATGCAAAGTGATACATTTCGGTAGGAAAAATGAGGAGTGGCAATATAAACTAAAGGGCACAATTCTAAAAGGGGTACAGGAACAAAGAGACCTGGGGGTATATGTACACAAATCATTGAAGGTGGCAGGGCAGGTTGAGAAAGCAGTTAAAAAAGCATACAGGATCCTGGGCGTTATAAATAGAGGTATAGAGTACAAAAGCAAGGAAGTCATGATGAACCTTTATAAAACACTGGTTCACCCACAACTGGAGTATTGTGTCCGGTTCTGGGCACTGCACTTTAGGAAAGATGTGAAGGCCTTAGAGAGGGTGCAGAAGAGATTTACTGGAATGATTACAGTGATGAGGGTCTTTAGTTAAATGGATAGACTGGAGAAGCTGGGGTTATTCTCCTTGGAACAGAGAAGATTGAGAGGAGATTTGATAGAGGTATTCAAAATCATGAAGGGTCAAGAACCAGAGGACATAAAAGGTGATATGAGGAAAAACTGTTTTACACAGCAAGTGGTTATGATCTGGAATGCACTGCCCGAGTGGGGTGGTGGAGGCAGATTCAATCATGGCCTTCAAAAGGGAACTGGATAAGTACTTGAAAAGAAATTTGCAGGGCTATAGGGATAGGGCTGGGGAGTGGGACGATCTGGATTGCTCTTATATAGAGCCGGCACAGACTTGGGCCAAATGGCCTCCTTCCGTGGTGTAACCTTTCTATGATTCTATTTAGTATCTTCTAAAAGAGGAAAAACTTGAATGAAATTCAAATTCATCAATGCTGAATATGAGGTGTTATGTTCGCATAACTTGTGGCTACAGTAGCACCTGAATTCATGCCTGCTATCCTCTGTACTATGATTTAGTGTATCAGCCATACGGAGCTTCCCTACAGGTACGCAGGGAATATCCACATGGGCTGATCTTGTGCACCTCCAAGTGGACACTTTCAGAATAGACTGACTAACTGCTTGACTGGGTATGATTTGTAGTAGAGGAAAATAAAGGAAAAAAAACAGGGGTTTATCCTTTGCTGTATTGCGCTACACATATCTCTGTCCTTCATTGTGTTATAAGTCATTGTGTTATATTTGTTCATGTGAAACTGTAGCTAGACCAATAAACAGACTTTTTAAATTGGAGTTTATGTTTGATAAGATTTCCTTTATCTTGAGGTTCTGTGGGTAGAACAAATATACGATGCTGGATAACAGCAGATGTGAACAAATTGTCTTCGATACATTGAAGGAGGTGTCATGCCAGACAATAATTCCAATAGGCTTTGTTTCAGGTCTTGAACTAACAAAACAATTCATCAGATGGCGAGGGGAAGCTTTCCTCTTATCTATCCAAGCAATGGAAATAATTAACTTTGACCACTGACCAATTGAGAATGTTAGCATTTACTTCAAAGGTGCTTGCCACTGGTGAAATGTCTTTGATTTGAAAGATAAGCTGCTGGGATACATTTCAATTAACTTGTTTCAACTGTATTCTGTTATTATGGTGAGAGAACTTTATGGCAAAGATGCACTCCATGTAGAATTGTTAAAAGAATGCAAACATTTATGTTGCTTAAACCATTTTCTGAAACCAAAGTCAGTGATATTTAAGTAATGTATTGCTCTCCAGCTGTTAATTTTATATTGTATTTATTATCCACTATAGATTTATTCAATTTGTAGTTTAGCCTGAAACCTTGGACTGATTTTAACTACCAACTGCTGTTATTTTGCCCAATGCCTTTGCGAGATTAAGCTTCAGTTCATTAGAAGCTCACTGCAAAAGATTGCCCATGGAAGTAGCCTTTGCAGTGTGCAAAAATAAAGTGTTTGGAGAGCCTACATTATAATTGGTGGCAGTTAATATGGTTTAAAAAAGGGCTATTCAAAGTTCAGTTAAAGTACATTATCAGAAGCAAACAGCAGTACAACTGAGAAAAGCCAGCACCATCATGAAATTGAAATGTGTAGACTGGTAATTTAGGAAAAAGAATGGCACAGGTTTGAAGAGGAAAAAGATTGCGCAAAAATGAGAGATGCAAAGGCATAGCAATGCAAACAGGAAGCTGAAGAGTCAATGCTATCCCAGGGAGGCTCTGTACAAACATGAAGCAGAAACAAAAACATCAGTGCGTGAAGGTCCACTACACCCAGTGTATAAATCTGTGCAGGATAATTTTACCAAATCTAACTTTGTTCCAAACTTTAAACGGCAAACATAGATTCTTAAAGGCTTTTGAATCACTAACAAATCACCAATGGGATAAAGGCAGCAAGGCTGGGATGGGTGGAAAGAACAGTAAAGGGATTACTAAGTGTAGATCTGACTTATGGTAAAAAATAATTCTTGCTGCTTATGTATGTTCTGTAGGTATTTAGGAATAACTTTAAAATCTTACAGAAAATTCCACATGAAAATAAAACTGAATGCTAAGGATTCAGGGTAACCACTGGGAATGGACAAGAAACTGGTTGCAGGGTATAAAGACAAGTAGTTAGGTCAGTGAGGGGGATGTGAAAAGTACTGAGTGTGATGGTTCAGGGCTCAGGGCTAGGACCATGACTGCTTCAAATTTACATAAATGACCAATACAAATGATACCAAACAAGGAGGGGCAGTGAAATTGGAAGAAGCGGGCAGAAATGTTAACTTCTACATACAGAAGAGAAATACAGATGACTCACAGTAGACTTAACGCTAAATATATCCAAACAATACTGAGCAACAATCAACAAAGCCAACATGATGTAGAATTATATAACCAAAACAGAGGAATGCAAATCAGATGGGGTAATGATCAACTTTGGGATGTGGTCAGACTGCACCTTGAATATTGCATCCATTTCTGGTCACCAAGAAACAAGTTCAAGTGTAAAGAGCCACAAGATTAGTCCCCATTGTCAGGGGGTCTGAGTTAGGAGAAAAGACTGGAGTTATTTAGGCTTTTCAGCCTGGAATCAAGGTGATTGAGAGGTGATCTTGGAGGTATACAAGATGTTTAAGGGTATACAAAAAAACCCAGAATATTACTTTGAACTGCAGTAGAACTTGGGGACACAGATTCAAACTGCAGAAGGGTACTTTTAGGACCAATGTCAGGAATTTTTTCTTCCCACAGGGTGACAATGTGTGGAATAAACATCCAGATAGAGCAGTGGAGGCAAAAACCCTGGAATCATTTAAGAAACAATTGGATGCTACACGAGGGTGATGTTAAGATCGCTCTAGATGGATGAATCAGGATGGCCAAATGGCTTTCCTGTTGGAATTATCTTGTGATCTTATAAATAATTTTTTGCATTTATTGATAGTGAATGGCAATTACAAGCCAACACAAGTTCATTATTATTTTCATCAAAGCACTTATTCTCAAAGTAAATGTTTTATTTTAAAAAAATCTGAAAAAGTTTTTGCATCAATACATATTGTACAACATACAAGCATCATGAAACTGCAGAGCCCAGAGGGCTATAAACATTCTCGCCAATGTTACCTTATAAAAATGGAACACTAGCCCGTCAATTGCTCAATTGTTTTTCAAAAGTCTCTAAGAGGAAGTTAAGAGTAAAAACAAGGCAAAAAAAAACTACCTGGACAAACATCATTACAAAGTTGATATTAATCACCTTCTGTATAAAATACTTGTTACACTAAGTGAATGAATCATTTTTTTTTCTTCAGCAAAATAGATGGCAACCAGTTACTACTTTTGAATTACTTGCACAGGATCATAAATACATTTCCTTCACTGACTTCCTTATAAAAAGCACTGTAGAATAGAGTACAAAAATGTTTGATGCACCTTAAAGGGGGCTAAATTTTAAAAGAAAAAAAAAACATCTTTACAAAACAAGAATTAAAAGAAAATCTTTATACAGCATTAACAGAAATAATTAATTTTCACAAAACACAAAATGTAACCTGTTGAAAAACATTACAACATTCCAATAGAAGTACAACAGGCAATTATAGTATAGTTAATTACAGCAAAAGCAGAAAAAAATTAAAATATTTTCACACATGCATCACTAAACCAATCTACAAAGCTCCTCAAAGGGACCGATCCTCACCTGGGCTACCCACCTTACCATGGTAACACTCCTAGTAGTGGTAAGGCCTGTGACAATTCCCTCCTGGAGAAGACACAAAATTGTGGGTGCTTCCTACCAAGCATAACCAATAAAAATAGATGCTTTTAATGTTCTGGCTGTGAAAGGGGCTCAGTAGCTGACTTTCCTTTTTTGATAGCTGGACTTGAAAAGAGATTATCGGTCAGGAAAGCCACCTACCGTTGTTGGGAGGAGAATCTGCACCAGCATGGCATAAGAGGCACTAGTGGAGAGATTTACAAGCTAACTGCTTGCCCCATCACTTAATTTGGAAAAAAAGCTAGAAATACTCTATACATTACATTTTCATACTTGATTTTAGAAATATTTGAAAGCTTTTTTTCACTAGTGTATGTAGTTTTGCATAGCTGAAGCTAAGTATCATCTTAAAATGAAGCTCACAGCTTTACATGTGCACTTAATACACAGAACATCCCCAAGCAGTTATTTCTTCAAACACAGGAAAGTGCACCGAAGTTGTCCTCCATGTACAGTAGCCACTAATCAGACAATGAAGATGTCAAGAGGATACTGAACATTTATAAAATTACAGCAAATTAGGATTGTTGTTCTTTTTAAAAACAAATTTGATTTCTCTCTCTCCGTAGGTGTATAGGATGTCCATTATCAGTTGAACAAAAGAAACTGAAGTGGTATTTAAATTAAAAGCCTCACTTGGATGGGCATCAGATGATGAGATCAGATTTGGCTGTGAAGCTTCTATCAGATAACCTACCAACACACATTGCCCGTCTAAGCTTATGTGAAAAATGGACACTTTGTTTGTCAGCACCTGTGGGATCTCACCTCCCACAACATGAATGAGTACCTCAAGAGGGGGGAAGTGAATATTTTGAGAGGGGGAAGTGGAAGTTTTATTTTGCTGGAACAGATCTCAAGTGGTAAAAGATTTGAAGATCTCTCCCAAACATAACGTAATTGACTCTTGGAAGCTGACATGTGTATCGAACATACACAGGCTGCCATTTTTTCCTTGATGCATTCCTGAATTTAGTTGTGCTTTGTACAGAGCAGCTACAAATGAGAGATATATCAAAGCGTAGGTAGGCATTAGTCATCCATAACATGAACAAAGCTACAAATTACTACAATTCTGAGTGCACCTGAATAATAGAAGCACCTGCCTTTTGCCTGGTTTACACATTCAAGCTTTCTCCGATTTATCTGCATGACAAAGTGCTGGCTGTAAACACAGCTGCTTCCAGTCACATTGTGCCAATCAGATTTGACAGATGGTAGTTTTTCCAACTAATAAACAGATGCATTTCCCCCCTCCAAAATAAAATGCAAGACAATGTTGGAAAGTATCGTCCCATTGGGATCTAGTTCAGCTCAGTTGTACTGCAAAATCGTATGAAAAGAAAAAGCCAGCTTACTACCAATCTACAGTGAGACTTGCATGGCTGCAAAAAGCAGCTCTCCATTAAGCCAATGTCACAACAGGCTGTTCATTGTTGCTGAGCAAATTACATTGTAATTGCTTCAAATGCACTTCAGGTGTTACATTTGGTGATCAGGACACCAGCATAAAATATTGAACTAGAAGTTTAATTTAACTGATCCCAAAATCAGGATTTGCCTCGATGCAAACCAGATTTGTTGTTAGCAATTCAACACTTCACTCTCACTCATATCAGAGAGATGCTATTATGCTGGTTGATGTAAAGATGGGTCAGTGATGATGCCTAAACAAGGAAAGAGACCATAGAGTACGAGTTTATCAAATACTGCTTACAAATTCACATCATGCAACAAAAGAGCCCTCCAACAGCACAAACGTTAAAGGGTTAAAATTCCTTAAGAATGTCAGCAAAGAACTTATGCAGACTCTTCTGCCAGTCTTGTGACACTTTTGTTTTTTGCATTTACTCAGGTAAAATAATGCTTTGGGCAGTTGGCAGAGGATTCTTGTTGCTGTAGGTTAGCAGTCACTCCAGCTCTGCTCTACAATAGCAGATACCCTCTTCTCATATTCCCGTTTGTTTTCTTGGTAAAGCTGTGCAGCCTGGCTATTTGCTGGACTATTTGGGTTTGGCTCATCAAGTAGGGACTAGACAAGGAGAACAAACATTCCAGGTTAGATTTTGGCATTTCATCTCTATATCACTCAGTTTGATTTTTTTTAAAAAAAGCTTTGCTAATTGTATGTAGACCTTAACCAAAACACCACCTTCCCCCTCTCCACACCACTCTAACTAAAGCAGTGGGTAACTGACTTTCTTCCAGACCTTTCCAATGAGAATTTGGAACCAGTTGCTATAAGATCCATGACAACATCCCTGGTGAATTTTCCTCTCACTTTCACTGTGTAGCTTCCATTTGTGAACTCCCCTATAGCACAGGTCCAACTATGTTGGAGATAAATTGGGGAGAGAATTATTTTTTTACAAAAAAGGTGAGGCATGTCAGTGCTGGATAATGAAACATTTCCATTTCTTTTGGTGGCATCATGCAGTAAATTGAAAAAAAAAAATCAAATGAGTGAAGTAGGATGTACTAACTGGAGTTAAGGCACCTTGTTAAGACAGAGTAAAGGGAACTGTGACAAAAGAAGGAATTTCTGTCTTTTATATATGATTTTAAAACAGTTACGATTAGAATCAAAGCTACTCTTTCTTCACCAGATACAAAATGGGAGTCTTAAATGCTCCCAGGTGAAATGCAGCACAAACTAAATGTAGAAAAGTTTCATCAAATCTGCATCCACAATGTACCTTAACCCCAATCTCTGAAGAACACTTTACTGCACCATCCAGTCATCCTAGTAGTGAGACTGAATTTAGAGTTGAATTCTGGGTAGTTTCATGCACTAGGAACTAGGTCGAGCCTGTTACAAACTCTTCTCTAGATTGGGGAAAGAAGGGAAAGATGGAGAGGGAAAAAAGATTAAATCAAATCAAATCAATCTAGGCTTAATATGAGCGCCTCATCTTTTAACCAACTACATCATATTCAACTTTTCCCATTTCTTCATTTGCTAAAAAGTATGTATATATCTTTGTCATAATTTTGTTCTCAAATTATTTTATGAAGAAGTCTTGTGATTAGAACAGGAGCACAAGAGATCAGCAAAACCCATACTTTCCTGCCAGGTGTTTAAGGCTCAAGTGGAAGAGTTTTTTTTGAAGGGCAATGGATGTACAGCTTAGTATCAGACCTCAAAGTACATTTATCTGTCAGGGAAAATAGTTTGGGACAGTCTTGGCTAAGTTCCTAATGGATGTATGACTCCAGAGAACAAAACTGCCCTATCAGCACAATTTTGGTGACAAAGAAAAAATGAACTTGCATTTATATAGCGCCTTTGACAACCTCAGGATGTCCCAAAGCCCTTCACAACCAATTAAGCACTTTTGAATTGTTAGTCACTTTTGTAATGTAGGGAAATGCTGGAACCAATTTGTGCACATCAAGGTCCCACAAACAGCAATGAGATAAATGACCTGATAATCTGCTGTAGTAATTTTGTTTGAGGGACAAATACCAGCCAGGACATTGGGAGAACTCCCCTGCTCTTCTTCATCCACCCGAGAAGGTTGATGGGGCCGTGATTTAACACCTCGTCCCTAGACGGATGGGCAGCTGCGCAGTTGTTACCTGCCTTCCCTCTCAGCTGTTGTTAGTGAAGAGCCAGGCACTGATAATCTGCCTGTTCTTTTGGCTGCAGCTGCTGGAGGGCTGGGTGTGGGTCACTTACCCACATGGTGCAGGATACAAAACAATTCAAATTAGTCAAGTATGATATGCTTTTCTACTTTTGGGGTTAAGGCACCCAATTAAGACAGGGTTAGAGAAGCTGCCCAATTTAGAGGGGGGTGGGTCAGAGAATGCTGTTCAGGGCTAGGGGGAGGGGGCTAGCAGCAGTACTGAGGAATGGTAATTAACTGAAAAAAGTGCACAAACAATGGGAAACATTCAAACAGGTGATTAACGTTTGATCAGCCATGATCATTTTGAATGGTGGAGCAGGCCCGAATGGCCTGCTCCTGCTCCTATTTTCTATGTTTCCTTAGATAGAAGGAAGGCTGCAGTAATAGTTGGAATTTCTGAGATAAGTAATTGTAATTGAAGTGAGACTTGGAAAGAAAGAGGCATATGACAAATCTAAGGCTAATAGAAAGAACAATACAGAAAATAGAGGAAACATAAAAAACATTAGATGTGTATAAAGAAAAGCCAGCAAGTAAAGGAAAATAGAAAGGATTTTATAAAATGTAAAAAAAAGTTAAATAAAGGGTTGGGCTGATTAAGATGTGGTGGAGCAATTGGATAATATAACTATTGGTAAGTAAGCAATACTGAAAAAGTTGATGGAGCTCAAACGTGGAAAAGGCATCAGTTCTGATGGCACACACCCCAGAATGCCAAGTGAGTCAGAGAGGAATTAGCAGAGGCTCTGACCACAACCTTTCAAAAATCACTGGATATGGAGGTTGGAATGGGGGATTGCCAGTGTAATACAGTTCAAGAGGGAGAAAAGCATAAATCAGGTAACCACAGATCAGTCACCCGAACATCAACAGTGACTCAGATTCTAAAAGCTAAAACATAGGATAAAATACTCACTTAGAAAGACATGGGCATTCTAGGGTGGATTTATAAAAGACAAATCATGTCTTACAAACTTTAAACCGAGTTCTTTGAGGAAATAATGAAGTATATTGATAAAAGGAATGCAATGGATGTTATGTATGTGGATTTTCAAAAGGCATTTCATAAGTTGCTGCCCTGGAGACTTGTTAATAAAATTAAAGCTCACACTATTAAAGGGAATGTGGTACTGTGGATAGCAAGTTGGTTTAAAGGACTGAAAACAGATTAGTGGTTAATGGATTTTTTTTGGACTGGAGGGATGTAAACAATGGTATTCCACAAGGATCAGTGTTGGGATCACTGCTCTGCACAGATAGATATTATATAAATGAAATGATTTGATCTGGACTTGACTATGGGAGCACAGTATCAATTTGCAGGTGGCAAAAAAGTAGAGATCAAAATTAACTATGAAGCAGACTGTAAGTGACTTCAGGAGCACATAGTTTAGTAGGTTGGGTAGATAGATCAGAGATGACATTTAATGCAAACAAATGGGAGGTGGTAAGATTTTGAGAGGAAGACTAAGGAGGAAATGCACACAAAACGGTAAAAATTTAAAAACAGCATACATATTCAGGGGTTCAGATACACAAATCTTTAAGAGTGAAAAGATAAGACGCTCAAACTGCAAAAAAAATTGGATCCAAGGTTTTCTAAATAGAAGCATAGATTATGAAAATAGAGGGGTAATACTAAACCTATACAAATCATTGGTTAGAATATTGTGCCCAATTTGAATGCCCTATTTTAGGAAGGATGAAAAGGCCATAGAGAGGGTACAATAGGAATGAGAAGCTTAGAGAATGGAGAAACTGGAACACTTTTCCTTAGAAATTAGAAGGTAAAGAAGAAATCTAAGAGATATTCCAATTGTAAAGAATATGGATACAGTAAATAGGGAAAAATTATTTCTACTGGTCAGCAAGTCGGAAACTAACGGGCGTCAACTTAAGATCACCAAAATAGTGAAAGGAAAGGCTAGGAGAATTTATTTTCGCAAAGGAATGCCTTACCAGAAACTACAATAGAAACAGAATCCATAATAGCTTTTAAAAGGGAGGTAGATATTTAAAAAATGTAAAAAGGTAGAGGGAAAGAGCACGGGAAAGGGACTAAATTGATAGCTCTTTCAGAGAGCTGGCACAGGAGTGATGGGCCAAACGATTTCCTTCTGTGCTGTAAAATTCAATTATTCTAAATACTTTACACTCAAATTATACATCTACACCTTACTTAATTTGCTGATTAATGACAGAACCCTAGCTTTCCAGAAAAAAAGGGAGAGAAAATTACCTGAATAGATGTTAAAATTGATGAAACATCATAGGTTGGACTCCAGCGATTCTGCAGAATGTCTAAGCATATACTGCCATCTGCATAAACTGAAAACAGAGAACACTGCAGGAAATGTTGTTTCTCACAGTAAAAAAGTTGATGACGCTATGTGCCAACTGCAGCCGGCCTATTCCTTTGCTTTTGGAATATTTTGTACCAGCAAAATGTTGGCTATTGGCCAGGCTGAAACTGTAACCAACATTGAGGTGATGATAAGCTGCGTTTGCAGTAGCAAAATTTGTTATAGAGAGAAGGTGGTAATTAGCAGGGCACATGTGCCATATAGCTGAAGATGGTACCCTTGGAAGGTGATGAAATTGATCCTGGGTTGGAAAATACCACACTGTAGGCCAAAGCTGAGACGCTGGGACTGCATACAGGAAAACCTGAATGGAAACTTTTGGAAATAAAACAGCAGGCCTATCAGCATTTAAAAAGTTAACTTGGGTGTAGACCCTTTGTCAGAAATGGGAAAGTGGATATGGACAGACAGCCATAGGAGCAAGCATGATGGAAAGGTGCTGTGACCAGCCTGGACCACAGTCATAAGTTGCCTATGCAATTTTTAAACCAGCTACTAAGAAAGTGCACAGAAGCACACCAGGTATGACCTCCACTTAGCACTTCCCCACAGCAACACAGGTATGATTGGGAATGCAGAAATTGGAGAAGCACAGATAAAAACATGTGCCTGCATTTCACAGCACCAAGTATTGATGCTCCAATGCACTGCACTCTCCTCCAACTCCCTTCAATAATTAGCATTAGTAAAACTCCATAATGTGAACAAAGATACCATGATAGCAAGCACAAAATAAAATTGGTTTAGGATTTGTATGACATGTTCAGGCTTTTAAAATTGCCACTAATCCTTCATTCCCAATTCTCTATGAACCAGACCACAAAAAAAAGTTTCAAAAACCATTGAGGATGATATTCAGGGACTGCACTGCTGTCCTGTTCCTCGCATAATATACCGAATATCATCAGAAAGGGCTGTACAGGTTCTTATAAAATTGCTATCTAACATTGAATGTTAGTGTCTGCCAAGTCACTGCCAGAAAAGGAAAATTCCACATTCATTGCATTTATTGTGCCCAGAGGAAGGCTGACAGCTCTCTACAGAGCATCCCATTAACAAAGATTTAACCAAAACCTGAAACTTTATTTTTACTAATTGCCAAAGTTCCTCCCCAAGTACCTGTCTGAGACGGTACTTACCAGCTTCAAAATCAGAGTAGCAGAAACAACAGTTGCAGGCAGAGGAATAAGATACTAATAAAGCCAGGGAACAAGCATCACACGACAGTTCCAGGCCTTAGATCAATAAAGATTGAGTGCTAAACAAAGAACATTCCCTTTAAAAGCTTCACTTAGGACCCTTTTGGCTGGCATAAAGGATGTTTTCATCCAATCAGTCATTGTTGGATTCCAAGTCAAATCCCAGAAGTGAAAGGTTAGTGTGCCAATTCAATGAGCTATCCAGCCCCCTCGCCTTGAGCTTTTTTTTAAAGCCACAAAACTTCTCTCTCTTAGCTGCCGTGATGTGATGCCACGTGGCAAAATCTGGCAACTGGAAAGAAATCCGCAGTGATCATGGAAGATAAACTGCAGTGCTTAAACAACATCAGATACGTTACAACAGAACACTGCATCACCCAGTGTCTGAATGCAAGATCGCTCTGAATCCCCAAAGTGAATTCTCAGTCTCACCTTTTCTTCTGTTGGGAGGTGGAAGCACCAATCAGAGATCAGATGTTTCCCCACAGTGACAGCAAGGGGGGAAAAAAACTACCATTAAAAGAAGTCACCCCAGGTCACTATTATGCACATTCTGGAGGCTTGTTAGAGTGACCTTAACAAAGCTCCAGGACAGGTTGTCTGTCCACTTTCAACTGAGGATAGCGTGTGGGCCAAGGCAAAACAAAATAAATAGATGTTTGGGAGTGTAAGATCATGGAATTCAGGTGACTGTATAAAACATTCAGCTTCACCTTAGCTGCTTCACATAATCTAAAATTCTTAAAATGAATCATTCCTTTGCAATTCATATAGCACGTATCCTTAATACTCTGCATTAGATCTTAAAAGCAAAATTGCAGTTAAATTAGTCTGTGTCACACACCATTCCTAGCTTTGACGGGGCAGGGGGGGTTAGAAATGACCCTTTTATCAACCATCAAAAAGTGGTCGAGCATGGCCTGTGAAGATTCTTCCTCTGATTCTCCTTCTCTTCCCCTCCACTGGGGAAGAGTGTTTTGTACATCACTACAGCAGCAGAGGAATCTTGGGGAACAGAGAATAAAACCTGCAAATTTCCACTCACTGAGTTGTATAGTGCTCCAATACACATTATCATCCAATTATTCTAGATTCCAATATACTGCATAGTAACTCGGTTTAGTTATGATCCCGTCAGAATATATTCTGGAGTTTTGCTCAATTATCCTCGTAGGTCAATGAGAAGTTTCAGGAACTTTATCTTTCTGGAGTGTGATCTGTGGTGAGAGATTAAGTGCATTGGGTAGCATACACGACAGGGCAAGTTGTACATGTCTATGGAAGGACTAGGTTCTCACTCCATGCTTCCTTACGCACACCTCCTTACAACTCAGCATTTTGCAGGTTTCCTCTTCTCTTGTTTGCAAGCTGCCCTGATGGCTCAGTGGTTAAAAACTCTAGTGTGGTAGTGAACTACATAGATAAAGAAAGCCTTAGGGTTTGATCCCCGGTCTGTACAAAGTTAGCCAAAGTCAGCTGGGGACAGTGGTGGAGGCAAGGGTTTTTACAATTGGTTTCAGTGTCCCCACATTTGTGGGTGGGGAGATTCCAGAAAGGGGACTGACATGATGGTTCCCACTTCTAATTTTTATCCAAAGATCCTTACTGGAAAGGTATATAAAGCTACAGGGTCAGACTCTGCTGTAATGGCCTCCATGGTCAATTATCTAATTTATACTAACTAGGCTCGCACATGAAAAATGGCCAACTGGGTGAGAAACCAGAAAGCTGTCATGGTACTATATCTCATTTTGAGTTGATGACATCTTAAGAAAAAAATGAATTGACAGATATATATTGTACAAGAATTTACAACACTTACCATTTGGATGGAACATTTTTGACACAAATCTAACAGTTGGAGGTTTATTAGGGTATTCTTCTGTAAATTCTATAACCAGTTTGAAAGTACCTGTAAACATTATGAAAATAATTCTCTATTGCACATAATATCAACACAAAACCTCAGCTATTAAGCGAGATAGTAGTCATGAATTAGAACTATTATCCTCTCATTCCATCTCCCGGGTATCTTTACTCAAGGAAAACTTTGAGTTTGCAATAAAAAAAAATTAAAATCAGGGAGTAAATATTCCTTCTTACTAAAATACCAAAGAAGTATTTCTGCAGTATGAAAGCAGTTGTAAAATTCTACATATCAGACACAGTGATATACACATTCAAGCACCAATTCATAAAAGCCTCATAAAACCTCTCTTCAACCATGCCTTGCTTCTCCCCTCCCTTAAAATTCCTGCTTGATATCCACCTCTCCCCTGTAAAATACTATATAAATGTAATTTGTTGCTGCAATAAGTACAGATGAGTCCCAAATATAAATGCAAGTTTAGCAAAAGATTCATTTTATTTTTAAAAACTTTTTCTCCCTCTCGATATTGCTTCTCCTGAAATAAGCAGCATCAACATGCACAGTATCCTTTTAATGCATGATCATTGGGAACTTGTGCATTATGGTGCTTCATGTCATTAGTGCCCTATAACCTTCTATACATCAAGAGCCAAGCACTTTTCTAAGAGTGCATTAAACCAGCCCAGTGACCCAACATGCAAACACACCAACAGGATATACAGCAGGACATGGGTCCATACTTGCGATTGTGAACACGTTAAGTTCTCAATTTCAGCTGCACAAGCTGCCAGATGGGGAATGACGTGTGGTTCAAGGAACAGAGACGATTAATCTCCCCCCACAATTTTCCCAAATTAATTAACAAAAAAAAATGGAATGGCTTTATTTTGATCAGCAATGTTAACTTACCATCTTCAAATGGTGTTCCTTCAGGCCTAGAAGTAGATGAAATCAGGAAGTGAAAGAAAACAAGCATTAGAAATATTAAAAACACATGTCACATACACCCTAAGGAGTAGAAAATAATACACTGATGGAAGATTTGTAGAACTTTTTAAAATAAGTTCAGTAACATACTGTACTTAAATTATAGTTAATTTGCACAATTTAAGTCTTCTCTGCTGCATGCTGTGGGTGAGCAACTGAGTCATCCAGATTACCTTGACAACAGACATGCTCATGATAGGCCACATCAACCTCCCACTATTATTCTGAATTGGCTCCAAGTCGTGCCTACCCAGGAATGGTTATAGTTAAAAATTTACTGGAATAAGTTTGTAAATATTGCTCCTCTGTTCTGGGTTTTCAATTGCATTCTTAATAGGATCTGCCCTAGTTTAGATATTCTCAGATTCCATAGAAGTTAAATCACACTAACACCAATGATTGGAACAACATAGCAACTGACATTACTATTTTTTCCTTTATTTGTTCTAAAAAGCAACAGTACAACATCTCCTGTCTAAGGGCCCCCCACAGATATTTTGCCCAATTTTCTTCCCTCCTTTCCTAAAACCATTGACTCATGCTGGGGTACAGCACCAATGCAGCAGAATTACCTTGCCCCAATGTCCATTTTTCACATGTAAGCCTGGACAGCGAGTGTTGACAGGCTGCCCAAGCACGTGACGATCACTGCCAAGCTTGATTCGGTCCTCACCCAATACGCAAAAGTGCACATTTCATTTCCCACTGGGGGGGGGGGGGGGGGGGGGTCACAGGCTAGTTATAAGGAGCAGCATCCTACAATGGGAACAAGGAGTCTAACTGATGTCTGGCAATAATGGAGATCTGGCTCAAAAAAGGGCAGGATTGGGTACTAAATATTCCTGGATGCAAGGTGTTCAGGAAAGATAGGGAAGGAAAGAAAGGGGGGGGGGTGGCAGTATTGATTAAGGAGAATATTGCAGTGGTGGAGAGAGAGGATGTCTCTGAGGGGCCAAGGACAGAATCTATTTGGTTAGAGTTAAGAAACAATAGAGATGTCATTATACTACTGTGTGTGTTCTATAGGCCACCAACTAGTGGGAAGGATATCGAGGAACAAATTTGCAGGGAAATTACAGAGAAGTGCAACAGCCATAGAGAATTGATAATGGAGGACTTCAATTATCCTAATATAGACTGGGAAAGTAATAGTATAAAGAGCAAAGAGGGTGAGGAATTTTTGAAGTATATTTAGGAGAACTTTCTTGACCAGTACGTTTCCAGCCCAATGAGGAATTGCTTAATCTGGTTCTGGGGAATGAGATGGGTCAAGTGGAGCAAGTGTCAGTGGGGGAACATTTAGGGAACAGCGATCATAGTATCATAAGGTTTAGATTAGCAATGGAAAAGGACAAGGAGCAATCTAGAGTAAAAATACTTAATTGGAGCTGGGCCAATTTCATTGGGTTGAGAACGGATCTGGCCCGGATAAATTGGAATCAAAGACTGGCAGGCAAAACTATAATTGAACAAAGGGTGGCCTATAAAGAGGAGATGGTTCAGGTACAGTTGGGTACATTCCCATGAGGGAAGAAAGGTAGGGCAACTAAAGCCAGAGCTCCCTGGATGACAAGAGAGATAGAGAGTAAGATGAAGCAGAAAAAAGGGGCATATGACAGATGTCAGGTTGATAATACAAGTGATAATTAGGCTGAATATAGAAAGTTCAGAGGGGAAGTGAAAAAGGAAATAAGAGGGGCAAAGAGAGAGTATGAGAACAGTTAACATAAAAGGGAATTCAAAAGTCTTCTATAGGCATGTAAACAGTAAACAGGTAGTAAGAGGAGGGGTGGGACCGATTAGGGACCAAAAAGGAAATCTACGCAAAGAGGCAGAGGTACTAAATGAGTACTTTGCATCTGTCTTTACAAAGGAAGAAGATGCTGCCAAATTCACAGTAACAGAAGAGTTAGTTGAGATACTGGATGGACTAAAAACTAGAAAGGCTAGCTGTACTTAAAGTAGATAAATCACCTGGTCCGGATGGGATGCATCCTAGGTTGCTGAGGGAAGTAAGGGTCGAAATTGCGGAGGTACTGGCCATAATCTTCCAAACATCCTTGGATACGGGGGTGATGCCAGAGGACTGGAGAATTGCAAATGTTATATCCTTGTTCAAAAAAGGGTGTAAGGATAAACCCAGCGACCACAGGCCTGTTAGTTTATCCTCAGTGGTGGGGAAACTTTTAGAAACAATAATCCGGGACAAAATTAACAGTCACATGGATAAGTGGGGATTAATTAAGGAAAGCCAGCAAGGATTTGTTAAGGGCAAATAGTGTTTAACTAACTTGATTGATTTTTTTGATGAGACAAAAGAGAGTGTCGATAAGGGCAATGCGGTTAATGTGGTGTATATGGACTTCCAAAAGTCGTTTGATAAAGTGCCACATAATAGGCTTATCATCAAAGTTGAAGCCCTTGGAATAAAAGGGGCAGTGGCAGCACGGATACGAAATAGGCTAAGTGACAGGAAACAGAGAGTAGTGGTGAATGGTTGTTTCTTGGACTGGAGGGAGGTGTACAGAGGTGTTCCCCAGGGGTCGGTGCTAGGATCATTGCTTTTTTTCTTATATATTATTGACTTGGACTTGGGTGTACAGGGCACAATTTCAAAATTTGCAGATGACACAAAACTTGGAGGTGTAGTGAACAGCGAGAAGGATAGTCATAGACTTCAAGAGGACATAGACAGGCTGGTGGAATGGGTGGACATGTGCCAGATCAAATTTAACACAAAAAAGTGCGAAGTGATACATTTTGGTAGGAAGAACAAATAGAGGCAATATAAACTAAATGGTACAATTCTAAAGGGGGTTCAGGAACAGAGAGATCTGGGGGTATATGTGCACAAATTGTTGAAGGTGGCAGGGCAGGTTGAGAAAGCGGTTAAAAACGCACATGGGATGCTGGGCTTTATAAATAGAGGCATAGAAAGTCATGATGAACCTTTCTAAAACACTGGTTTGGCCACAACTGGAGTATTGTGTCCAGTTCTGGGCAACGCACTTTAGGAAGGATGTGAAGGCCTTAGAGAGGGTGCAGAAGAGGTTTACTAGAATGGTTCCACGGATGATGGACTTCAGTTACATGAATAGACTGGAGAAGCTAGGGTTGTTCTCCTTAGAGCAGTGAAGGTTGAGAGAAGATTTGATAGAGGTATTCAAAATCATGAAAGGTCTAGACAGAGTAGATAGAGAGGAACTGTTCCCATTGGCGGAAGGGTCAAGAACCAGAGGACATAGCTTTAAGGCAATTGGCAAAAGAACCAAAGGCGACCTGAGGAAAAACGTTTTTACACAGCAAGTGGTTATGATCTGGAATGCACTGCCTGAAGGGGTGGTGGAGGCAGATTCAATTGTGGCTTTCAACATGGAATTGGATAAGTACTTGAAGGGAAAAAAATTGCAGGGCTATGGGAAAAGGCAGGGGAGTGGGACTAGCTGGATTGCTCTTGCAGAGAGCCGGCATGGACTAGACGGGCCGAATGGCCTCTTTGCGCACTGTAACCATTCTATGATTCTATGTAGTATCCCAACACAGCCCAGGGATTGAACATGGGACAGTCCCAGTCTGTATGGTTAACAAGCACGCAGTTCATTTACCTACTGAGCCAACTGGGTCAGCTCTGAAAATTGTCTTTTAAGAGTCTTCTGTTTTTGTTTCAATTGAATTGCTGAATTATCTGGAATCAACAAAAATCAAAGTGGAAAATGATTTATGATAGCTGGTTACTTTAATAATTTGCATATAACAATCAAAGGATCTGTGCAACTTTTAAAACAAGCAAATTACAGCTCTCCCCATAATTTGTGAATAAATGCTTCATGCGTGCAATACAGAACAGAGACAAGGTAGTTCCTGGATTACATCCCTTCTTAGATCAGAGTTAGTTAATCTTAGCGAAGCAGCTGGAGGGAGCAATACAATTAGCTTCAGCATTCTTAGGCTAGAGAGAAGGGTAACAAGAAAGACTACCAAGGTTCTCAGTCCTCAGTCCTCATCAACATCATTCTCTAGCTGGACTGTGCACATGTGTGGAGATTGGATGAGGACAAGATCAAGAATAGCTGTAATATTCCCTGTACAGGATCACCGGTGAAATATGACCATTTGGATGAAGAACCAGCATGAGTCAACATCTTAAGGAGAAAATTGGAAATAAAACACGAGCACATTGCCCACCATGTCTGTAAAAGTGCTCTATCTTTTTCACTGTACTTGTTTTGTAATCCATAAAGCATTCCGTATAAATACTAAACTTATTTTGGTATTAATGTACTCAAATCTGATCTTTTTTGTGTGATTTCTGCATTTTAAATAAAGAGATATTAATGCCTTCCAAGTTGAGAATGGTATGATGGTTCTATTTCATACAGCAGCTACCCTTAAAACTCCTCTGGGTGGTACTACTGAATTTGGTAGCAAATTATAGGAAGCTTTGTGCTGTGGACTTGTGCCTACTAAGAAGTCAGTTGTGACTGCTCTAAACTCATTTCATGTAGGATTCTTACAAGCTGCAGACAGCAGATTCTCACTCTGTTAGTCTGAAGCTGGATTTGAATCCAGGCATCAGCAGTGAAACAACAATACATTAACCCACTGCACCACCCTTCCCCAAAATAAAGTTTAAAAGCTTGAAGAGCTTTGGTGTAAAATTATCTATTCTTGGTGTATTTTAGCTATAATCTTTAAGTATTGCCTTGCTTTATATAAGGGCTGTATGATACATGTAAAGCCCTTGATTAAATGAAGGATAATTTTCTTTTTGCTGCTGGTTTACTCCCCCCCACACAGACCTCAATGACCCAACAAAAAACACCTAAGTTCCAATTCAAAGCACTCACTTAGGGAACATGCCGTAATATGTGAAAAGAAGTCAGTGAGTGAATTGAACAGAGACAGGCGCTTACCATAAAGTATTTAATCAAACATTCTCCCTCTTTTCCAATGGTAGCAGCAATGAGTCGAGTGGCTGGGTGCTCGAGCTCTGTTCAGTCTTTTCCAGAGAAATGCTGATGTTTTGTCTGGACCCATCCCTTATTTAACACTAAAAGCAAAGCAACGTATACCACCCCAATCCACTCTGCCTCCAATTACTCACCCAAATATAACTGCATTCCAGGACATTATATTATTGTCAGAAGGTGCACCACTAACACCAGCCGGAGGATCCTCTTGCAGCCTAGTCAGACACAATACATTTTAAAACGCAAACGTAATACTTCAGGTTCATTAATGATCACTTGTTATAATAAGGCTTAAGCAGTATAATAAAAAGAAAATTACACCACTCTCAGTGGGTCTTGTTGCACTGTATGAGCCATTACACACACATTTCCAGAGGGCATGGCATGCATGCAACTTGTTGATTAGTCATATGCACTTGAATATTATATTATATTCAAATTCACCCATCCACAAATGATTCGCTCATCATAAAAAAACTTGGACCAAACAGCATTTAAGATGCCAACCGTGCAATTCATCTCTCCGTACCAAAATAGGGAAGGCAGAACAGACCTGTCTCCCAGGCATCAATGAATTATGCTCAGGGCAGCCACTTGGCTGGGTGCCAATTTTTTTCACTGTCCAAGAGCAGCAAATCGCCTAAGATTACAGACTTGCCGTGTTCTGCCAACTCCTGTGGCACAGCACAACAGCCAACTAATGCTGCCTGTAGCCTCTAACACTGTCCCATATTTTGTCAGTCTCAGCGTTATTTTATAATATTGATGTTACTTTAGAATCAGAGTTGAACATTTTAATTTACCGCATGATTATAAACCCTCCCCCTTCAGCTAAATTTCCACTTAGGATGACTTGCAATACAGTGCTCACAAACCTTAAGGGAAATGAAAACCAACTCATGGCTACAGGAATTACTGGAACATCCTCCATGTTCATAATAGTCTCGAGGTAGATTCTAAAACAAGTTATTTTTAGAAAATGGGCAGTATAAATAGAGGCCGTGCTTAATCACTTATGGGATTAAACACAGTTAAGATCTAGTGTCCTCTATTTAAACAAGTCAAACAAGATATTGGTTGATTGATATTAGTTTATGACATTTGTAAATGTCACATTTTTAAATTGCTTTCAACTAGTTTCACAATATACTCGTTACAAATAAAGTGGTGTACAAAAAGCACACAAAACATCATTCTGGTTTGTTTTTTTTGTGATGAATGAGCATATTCTTTTTGTATGAATTATGTTTGATAGTGTTAAATCTGCCTCTACAGGAACATCATGGGTTAGTTGCAGGGCAAGACTCTCTTTGGGTTAAAAAGACCAACTGTTGCCTCCATATGGCATCACAACTGAGATCAGGAAGCCAAATCAGGTGAGTGGGCATGAACCCATATCACACCATCCTATGGAGCTGTAGCTTTAACATACTGGTCCACATTATTGCATTTTCAATAGTTCCACAAAAATAACTGGTACCTAATCTACAAACAATTGTCCCTTTTAAAGAATCAATACAGAGGCTCTTCTGATGGCTCAAGACAAGACAATTTACTTCTGAGCCATACAGACTAGTAGGTCCAAGGTTCAATACCCCAGTCTGTGCTGAGTTGGGGTGGCGGTAGGGCCTCAATGCCCATGGGTAAAGAAAAGAAAGGGGAAGAAAATAAATTACAATCGGCCAAGGTTCCAACTCTTGTAACTACCACTGGAAATGCATGTGTGGGGAACCTGTGCAGGAAAATGATCATGCTAGTCATTGATATCCTACACTGTCCAATAGCTTATAGGCATTCATTCTCACAGTTGACACATGAATCACGGATACTTGGGTGAAAGATCATAGCCCAGAGAAAGAGTCGAAGTCTTGGGGAGGAGTTAAAGTTGGAGAGAAGACAATAAAGATTATTTTTAAAAAGTCAGACAACATTGTGAAATACAGTGAATAGATTTACAAGACTTAATTCCTGATTCAACAGGGAGCATAGGAATACAGGACTGTCACCAAAGGAGATGAGGAATAGTTCTGAGTAGTTCCTTTACATGAATCTAAACAAAGACGAAAAGTGAAATGCCTTCTTTTCCTGGTATCCCTGCAACAAACACAATCTGTGGCTGAAAAGGCAGATCATTTGTTTCTAGCCCTTCACCAATGCTGCTTAAACTGCCCTGAGAGAACGCACATCTGAGATTATGAACTTAATGTGTTTGTGGGGAGAAAAACCACTACTGCAAGTCTACGTCTCACCACTCTGTAGCGTACTGAATTTAAAATCCTCACCCACATCTACAAATCCCTCAGCGGTCTCACCACTCTATCTCCAAAACAATTTCCAGCTTTACATTCCCTCTTGTGCCCTAAGTTTGGCCTCCTTTAAATATTCCCTTCCTCCGCTCCACTACTGTGACAGAGCCTTCGGTCGTCTCGACCCTGCTCACTGGAAGTCCGTTTCTCTTCTTTTCTACCCGCCTTTCAAACCCTTCTCAAAACCCGTGTCACCTAACTCTCCCACAAAAGGCTTGGCCTCCAGCCCTTCTCCCCTCTGTGGAGTATCAAGAGGTTTCTATACTTTATTAAAAGGTGCTATGTAAATTCAAGTTATTGCTATTATATTGCTGTTCTTCAGCAAGGTGTCTTTGCCAGTGAGGTGGCTCCAAGATGAAAAGTGCACAGATGTAAGCAAGGAACCAAGTCAATCCTCTGTGGTAGACTCAATAAGCTGATCTTGAACTCTGCAGTACCCTGGAGTGGTATTAATGATTGAGCAGCCAACCTGGTCATTAATGGAACCTGGAGGGGTAGACCGTCACTGCCCGAGACACTTTACACTTGCCTGCAAATAACCATTCAAGGCAAAGCGCTAACTGGACAAGCATTAAGCTTCTGGTAAGCTGCAAGGTTTTAATTGATAAAACTCCAGCAGTACCCTTGTGCACATTGAGAGGGGGAAACACTAAGGCTGAGCTCCACCAGGCTGTGCCTAATCTCTGGATTTGGGTATGAGAGATGAGCGCGCACTCAATATTGGGCAAATGTAAACCTTACAAAAGAGTGCAATTTCTTAGTAGCTTTATTGAAAGATGCATGCCAGACACCTAGCTGATGATAAACAAGTGACTACACTTCAAATTAATTGATTGGTTTTGAAGAGCTTTGGGATGAACTGAGGATATGAAACAATATAAATGCAAGTTCTTTTTTTTTTTAAAAAGTGAACTTCCCAAAGTTCACAGAAGAAATAAAAGTTTCAAGGCATTCTGGCAGCACTTGTATCCAAATGTTCCCTTACCATCAACTGCCACTAATACGGTTGAGTTTCACCTTGTAGCTTTTGCATGGTATGAAGAGGAACTTAAAAAAGATATTCTAGTTGCATCAGTTGCACAGGAAGTGCACTGTACAAAGAAAACATACTGCTTGGGTTATAAATCGCACACACACATATAATTCTACATACCCAGCTGGAGATTTTTTTTAAATCACTGATCACATCATGTTCAGTGCTGCCTCTGGACTGAGTGGTTGGAGGTATTTGCACTATGTCCACTTGAACTGTGAAAACACTCAACAGTTCCATTAGAAATGTTTCTTTCCAAATGTGGCTAGCATCTGGAGGTCATTTTGAACTACATGACAATAGGGTGAAGTACTGGTGGTTATACATGTCAGCAGAGTTGCTAGTAACTTGAGGTGAAGTTAAGAATCACACCAGAATTGTATTCTGATTGGATAATGCATTCACGGAATGCTGCACTGTTAATCAGCCAGACTGACCAGCAAGGTCCCTGGATCAACCTCCAATCTGTGCTGAATGTGATAATCTCAGCTTGAATATAGTTCAGGCATTATATTTGGCTTTAGCAAAATAAATAACTTGCACTTAATAGTGCCTTTAATGATCTTAGGGTGTCCCAAACCACAACACCAATTTGCTAGTAACCCTTGCTGGAAAGTGTGTGACAGAATTGCACCAGCACATATTGTCCAGGCTCACACATGAGGGATAGCCACCTAAACAAGGCAGCAGCCTGGCATCTGTGGAATCACACACCCAGCAGGGGCTCACACACAAGGGATGGCTACCTAGACAAGGCAGCACCCTCTGCTAGCATCTGTGGAACCAAACATCCAGCAGGAGCATGCATTTTTAGGAGAGTAAATGGGGGGGGGGGGGGGGGGGTGTACTGCAAAATGTAATATATAAAAGCAAATAAATTCTGTAACAACACTGATGTTATTTCTGCAATGTTAAGGAATAACATGCTTAAATCAATTTTAAGCACATCTATTTTATTACCTATTATACAGAACAAAGGAAATGGTAAACCCGCGCTTGCTGGCAGAAATTTAACCTTGTGTTCGGGCACCCTTTACTGTGGTAGAAAAAATACTAAGAGACAAAATCAGCAGTTATCAGTGCGGCTGATACAAATACTGTATTTTGTCGACAACCACGGGGCTAGCCCACTCCACTCAAAGTGTGCCCACATATATACGCACTCTGCATTTTACCAGCACCACAGGTCCGGTGCACACCAAGCTCTACCATCACCAGAGGCTTGATACACACTTAAGTTTTACCAACATCCACAGACATGGCACACACTTGTGCTTGAACAACACGAGAGTAGGCCTGGCACACACCAGTTTAGCCATCATCCACAGATTGGGCACACACCAAGCCGAGGCCCCGGAGACGCCCGGACACTTTACAAACTCCCATACGCGGCCCAGTTAGTTTTCACCTTTTAAAGTCCCTCATCAGCCGCCGTCTCGCCGGAGTGGACATAATGTCGAATAACCAAACCGCAGGAAATCACTATGCGGTTATTTATTTAAATGTTTCCAGATCCACAGCAACAAAGAACCCAGAGATCCACCCGCTCTGTTCCTGTTCCGGCTCCGACCCAGCGCCACTCCGCTCCCCCTCCCGGTAAACAGCCAACCTCCGGCTCCGTTTGGTCCCGGCCAGGCCCGGCCAGCCAATCACCACCCGGCACGAACTTACCCGACCAATCGCTTCGCCGGTACTGCCGCCGTGACGACCAATCACGTTTCAAAACTGGTACGCCAATCAAAATCAGCCTACGTCCCTCACTAACCAATCATAATTCACCCAATCACTGATGCCAGCACAAATCGAACAGGAGAAGAGTATCGCGGGTTAGCCCAGTTTCACATGGAGGGGGTTATTTATCTACGGACATTTGTATTTAACATTCTTTGCTGGGTCTATCGAAGTGAATTTTTCCCCAAAAGTTCACATCATATTGAAGCATAATTCTATTAGGGAATAATCTGCTTTATACAGGTTATCTTTTAATCTGTTCTATGTGCGAAAAATGCTGACCCCCCCCTCCTCCTCCTCCTACCGTAGATAAAACCGGCGCGTCACCAAACCCTGAGCTCACTCGGCTTCTGAGAACTACAGGACGTCACTTGGCAACGAAGGTGTGGCCTGGGAGACGGGCCGCTCGGACGAGCACGTGGTGCCCGGACCGAGAGTGTAACCAGAAAGTATTGCGCTGATTTCTCAGAAGCCCAAGTGGTTGTGTTTTTTTTTTGGGTGGGGCGAAGATTGTTAAATATATTCAAGCGAGCCTGCTCTCTGCTTAATTATTCTGAAGTGTTAGATTGAAGAGGGGAGTGATTCAGGGAAGCTGAGGGTCACTCCTTCTCCAGTACCTGTCCTTTAAATTGGGAGTAAATACGTTAAAAATATATGAAGACCGTTCGGAACGCAGCAAAGCACGCCCGATTTGTTCTCGGCTTGTTTTAACCCGCCCTTAATAAATATATTCTGCCCCACGGTTGACAAGATGCTAGGAGTGACATTTAGGACGAACAACAGTGATGGACAGGCAACCCGTGTCAATGTATAGAGGCAACACGCAGGCAAACGGGGCGCATTTTTTTAAACCGAAAACGAGTGAGCGGTTTTAACTCCTGATCACCCGAGTGGCACTTTGCAACGCCGTCGTGTTAGCAGCAAAAGGGGGAAAACGAGTAACAAGTCTGTCGGGCCTGTCTCCTCCCCTCCATTTTCCAAAGGTGGAGACTTGAAAGCAGAGCCATGGGGAAGACTATTTTAAATGAATCTTCTCTCTTGTTCGGTGCCTCACGTCCTGCTCCGATCGCCGCTCTACACTCGGGTCTACGTATAACCCTCGGCGGACTCCAAATTCCGTTGTTTGTAGTAACCAAGTGAGTTGCTATGGGAGCGGGTGAGTGCGGAGTTAGTGCACGGTGCGAACAGAAAGACCAGATCAGAACCATTCACAGCAGTACGATGGGTGTGGGACCAAAACGTGTCTCTTGAAGTGTTGCATTGAACCCGGTCAAATTGAAAGCAGAGCAAATATTGCGCCTGCTGGGTTTTAACCAACAACCGGATGGAATTTATTTGCTCTGCTAAAGAGTGATTAGAGAGAAGCATCAATACACGAATCATCGCAGGATGGATGCGACTGAGCACCACGTTAAACTAATTCTGGATTTTCAATGATTGAACTCCGTCTTATGTAGGTAGGTTATGTAGAAAGGTCCCTAAAATCGAATGCAGATAATTTGTATTCAGGGGTTCTAGCATTAATTCGTTTAATGCACTTCATCTACCAAATCCTCAACTTGTACGTCAGAGGAATGGTATGCTCCAACCAGCTCTGCTTCTCAAATTGTTGCAAGTTTTGCTATTCAACTATAAATAATAAGAAAATCAAAGTATTTAAAAAAAAAACCTAATCAAGTTCCAAATGGAGTCAAGACCAAAGTGTAGTCTTCAGGTGAAGTGGAGCTAGAGGACGCGGGATAGTTGGAACAGGGTGTGCAGAGGTAATTCAGTACCTATATTAAAGTCAAACATTTTATTAGTGTTATATTCCTATTATAAATTCCTATATCCATATTTATAATGAAACTATGTGAACGTGTCACATTGTAGTTACTTTCCTACCAGCTGCAGCACCTCTACTGCTGGGTGTGTAATTACAGTGTATAAAGTTTAAATAAGCAGTTTCCATTATAAATGTGTACACAGGAACTTTAATGGCAAAACTGATAGGAAGTGTGTGTAGATGAAAGATTATTTAATATATGATTTTATGTTTGAGACCTCTGCATCAATTATCCTCTGCCGTTGTGTTGTTGCCTATTGAGACGTGCATTAAAAATAAATCAAGCTGTCATTTGTAAAAAAAATCCAAAGCCTCTGTTACAGTTTTTGGGTTTTTACACTAGATTTTTTTTCTAGGTTTCAGCATCACTCTACAAAGTAGACCTCATGTCCCCTATGATCTGGAATGCAATATTTTCTGCCCAACATCAAGTTAAACAACAGCATGAAGCAAGGATCATAACAGAACCCTTGCCTCATGTATAGCCCACTGAAAAATATCATGTGCTGTCACTTGAAGTCTCCTCTCTCTTTGGAAGATGGATTGATTAAGCACTCCACCAAGATAAGGCACAGATTTTGGGCCAATAGCTGGTTTATTTACATAACGTACAGGAATGAACAGTACCCAGTTTAAGAATATATACCGTCCTACACTCTTTTGCTTATGAAAACAATAAAGACACAACTTACACTCTCTCCAAACATGGGCTGCATGTCTATCTTAAGTCTTGAAAACTGAGCTGGCTCAGATTTTAAAGTACAGACAGCCTTTTCCTGTTGTCAGTGAAATCTCAGACCACTCTGGCCGAGAATCCTAGCAATACAGAAATATTCTAAATGTAAAAATACTTGGGCAATCCGTGACAAAATCCAATTTACCACTGACTTTGCACACAAAAATCCAGAACTCCCATAAGAAGGAAGGACTTGCATTTATATAACACCTTTCACAAATCAGGACGTCCCAAAGCGCTTTACAACCAATGGAGTACTTTTGAAGTGTAATCACTGTTGTAATGTAGGAAATATTCAAATACATAAATACTTACCCTTTGCAAAAACAAATGGCTGCCTGTCTATACCTCACCTAACTTTTGCTCTCCACTTTCTGACGTAGCCTGGTCTTGTCCAATGCCATTCTTGACCATTATTACTAGTCTTCTGTAAAGTTGAACATAATTCTGAGTCTAAACCTCAGTGAGATTTTTTTTAAATTGTTAAATTCATCATCATTTCAATCCTATTACCCATTTTATTTCCAAACTGCAATTCTGCATAAGATAACAGCAATGAATGTTTCATAGTTGCTTTAAGGAAAATTAAGTTTTTTAAATCTGCATTTAGTAGCTTATTTGTTGTATGTTAATGACCTTGGGATAAACACATCTATAACAGTAACTCCCAGAAACCAACAAGTTCACAGGCAACCAGCAGTGGGGAAAAAATAAGACAGATTAACAGTCTCCAGTTCTCCAACTGCCCTCCAATTGATAAAATTGGTGCTAACAACCTCCAGTCCTGCTTTCAAACTGATCTGACTAGTTCTCATAGTCTTCAGTTTTGATCTCCAATTGATCTGATGGTTCTGACAGCCTTCAGTTCTGCCTTCCAATCAGTCTGATTTTGACAGCTCCAGTTTTAACTTCTGAATTATCTGAATGTTTAACAATTATAAATTTCAATCCCAGTGCAAAAAAAACCTATTTTTTTCTTGTGAAACAGTAACAAGCTGACCCTTGGATTGAAATGTTGACTGTAGCTTGAAATAGTGACAGTTAACATCTACCAACGTTATTGGTGTTTTGCACCATGGACCTTCACATAGGGTTTTTAACGGACTTTACTCAACCCATCTAACCTCTGACAATTCTCCCTGCTCCCCAAGAAAAACTGCAGATTACCTAACACACAAATGCACTAAACATCCTCCTCTGATGTGGCATTTCCATGTTCTTCACAGTTTAGAAACCATCACAGCATTTGATATATCACTTTTTCCTTCTAACTCTTAATCTCAATAGTGTAATGACATTATAGAGATAGAGATAGATATATAGATAGATAGAGAGCCTGTAATGCAGAAAACTGCCCCAAAGGAAAAATAAAAAAATGATGAGAGTTAGGAGAGGTGACTAAAAGCTAGGTTGAAAAGATGAGCTGAAGAAAGTTTTTAAAAAGTGGAGATAGAAGAAGACTGTTGGAAGGGTTTAGGGAAAGAATTCCAGAGCAGTTCAAGAAGGTGGCTCAACATTTCAGGGCAACTAGGGATAGGCAGTAAATACGGTCTTGCCAACATTGCCCATATCCTGTGAATAAATGAAAAAAGTACAAAATGGCAATGCAATTCAAGTTGCAATAACATGATGTCATTTGTGTCAAAAAGGTGTAAAAGGCCAACATTTTTCTCTTCCCTAAAATATTAACCAGCATTCTTTAAGAATCACACACCTGAAATATCAATCCTGTGAGCAATGAAATTGCTGGTTGCATAGTGCATTCATTAATAGAATTGATTGGATTCAGATTCACACCAATGGTTATCCACACAGTGAGTTTCTGAGAAAGGATGTCAAAACAGACCCAGGCAACAACAGATTCATCAGTTTCACATCAATACCCGGTGAAATATTGGAATTGATTATCTGGAGTAAACATGAGGATGAGCCAGTTAATATCATAGTATCATGGTATGGTACAGCAGAGGAGGAGGCCATTCAACCCTTCATGCTTGTGCCGGCTCTTTGAAAGAGCTATGCAATTAGTCCCACTCTCCTGGTCTTTCCCCATAAATTTTTTCCCCTTCAAGTATTTATCCAATTTCCTTTTGAAAGTTACTATTAAATCTGCTTCCACCAACCTTTCAGGCTGTGCATTCCAGATCATTACAACTCGCTGCATAAGAAAATGTTTCCTCATGTCGCCTCTGGCTCTTTTGCCAATCGCTTTAAATCTGTATGCTCTGGTTACCGACCCTTCTGCCACTGGAAACAGTTTCAGAAGAGGAAGATCCTGCCTGGCCGATGTCCTCATCCTTTTTGGGGAAGTGACATTCCATGTACACTGTGGAAAATCTTACAAAAGGGAGCACCTAGACTTCCAAAGAGCTTTTGACCAAGTTCTGCAGGAAAGGCTATAACGCAGGCCTAAAGCAATGGAGATAAAAGGCAAAATCTGGCAATAGCTTAGAAATGGACTATAAGGTAATAAGCAGCAGGTGCTTGTTAGGGTAGAGGGAAGTCCTAAGTGTAGTGCCTTAGTGATTGGTGTCAGGACCTATTGTTTCTCATTTATATTAGCTACTTGGATTGAGAAGCTCAATGTAAACTGGTCAAATTCACAGACAATACCTAATTGGGAGGGGTAGTTGAACCGGAGGAAGTAGCCTGGAAACCACAAAATAATCTAGGGGTGTTAGTAGACATGGGACTCAACACGACTAATTACTGCAGGACAACAATCAAGATAGTAAATGTTATAGAAAAGGTAAATCAGGAACACAACTTCAAATTAAACTGTGACAGTAGGACAAAGGGACACAGGTTCAAACTAGTGAAAGTAAATTTAGGTTTGATGTTGGGAACTTCTTTTCATAAACTAATCAACAAGTGAATGGACTTTCGAGTGGGGTAGTGGATGTGCGTAGCTGGAATTATTTAAGAGATGGAGGCTCTGGATGGATGTATGAGGAAAATGGGCCAAATGACTTTCTTCACCTGTATCTAAATTGTGAGCAGGCGTGCTAATGGCGAGGCGCAGAGCAAAAGCAAGGTGTCCGTCCATGAAAGAGGAAATTATGTGGGTAAATAAGGCTGCTTTATACACTTCCCAGCAAACAGTTACAGAAAAGTATTGGCAGATGCCTGGGACAAGTCAGACTCAGGAAATTACACGATGGGGAGGCAGGCTAGAGGAGGAGAATTTAAAAGTTAGTTTAAAAAAAGAAAATAATAACCAGTTCTCCCACAGAAAAAAACTATCTTGCCCATTCTTGCTTTGTCCTGAAGTTTCTTGGTATTTCTTGATTGACATTTAGTTTAGGAAAGGATGTTAATTGGCCCAATTTTCTGCTGAGTTTGAAGACCTAGAAGGTGAATGTCTGATTGAAGTAATGGAAAATTACACTAAATTTTAAGTACCTCCTGCACTGGTGGCCATTATTTGTGTGTTAGCCTTGACAGTGAGTGTCGATAGACTATCTGACCGTGGAGGACATTATGACCAAGCCCAATCCTGTTCTTTGCACCTAACACAACTTCCAGCAGGGACCGCTAGAGAATGATCAGGAGTGGGAGTCATGGATGATTTTCCTTTCTCTAACTTAGGAGATAGGATTGTTTGAAACAACTTATTTATTTGCACTTACCTAGATCAGGAGAGTGGTGAAGTGTCTTACATTAATGTTACTCCCTCTATATCCCTCTAAATGTAACTCTTTTTACTGAATGCAGTTACTTCAATAAGATATTATCATTCGCCCACTGTTTGTTTACATGATGTATTGCAACTAATTGAATTATTTACCATTGTACACTCTATCAACATGAGCTCACCCTGTAAGATGGGAAGAAATGTGGTGATAACTTTGATTTTAAAACAGTTAAATAATGGCTTCATTTTTGCCTGTACTTTCTGCTCATAAAGACAATCAAAATTGTAATAATTCTAGGAAAGGATGGTCATGTGGGAGGGAGAGGCCAATTAATTTCAATGGAGCTTATTTAATTATGAACCCCTTTCCTTTCTACTACAGTCTTCACTTATTACTCACGTTGTTCTTTTTGCTATTAAAACAAGTGTGGCATCACCCAATCACTGCTGCTTTTACCTTGTTTTCGCTCTTGCTCTTTACAACCTGCTACATTATAGGCCTTGGGCCCATCTTATTGGTGTCTCTGGAGAAGCATTTGGCCTTGATTCAATACTTCCCTCAGAGCAAAGCTGGGGTCAGTAATTCAGTATGTAAAGGGCAGTGGATGGGAAACTCCATCTTGTAGCTTTTAGTATTGGGCAGGGCAGCCCCACCATCCTGCAACACCCCACCTCCCTTTGTTGCCATTTTATTTTTAAAGAAATACACTCCCTTCATAAAGCAGAATAGGAATAAGGTGCTGATAATAGAACAGATATGCCATATGTTTTGGCTGAGTATAATCCATTACTCCTGACTAACAGCAACATGTGATACATTCTGGTACAGGTTAAAAATCAGACCTAGAAATGGAGATGTATGAGAATCTAGGACTAGTGGGAGAGGGTACTTATGGATCAGTAATGAAATGCAGGCACAAGGAGACAGGACAAGTAGTCGCCATCAAAAGATTTCAGGACCGAGATGATGACAGACTGGTAAAGAAAATTGCTGTGAGAGAAATACGATTTCTGAAGGTAAGAACATGAATTATTATTAATTTAGAAAAATAACGTGGAGACTGAGGAGGTAGGAAATACAATTTCATGTATTGGGGTGGATTTATTAAAATTGAATGAAGATATCCCTAATGGATCAATGGATAAATGCACCATGTGGTATGATACTGAGTCATATGGAACAGGAGTGGCCTAGGTGTTACCTAATGTCAAGTGGGAGTAGTGGTGGGTGCTGCAATATTTCTTAGTTTCCCTGGGCTAGGGAAGAGAAATAGTAGACACGGCTTCTGCTCCAGTGACTCCTAGAAATGATGCAGTTGTTGAGGACAGATTTGGACCTTTCAGAATCCCTACCTACAACTTCTCTGAACTGACCCATTCCTGAGCATCCTGGAGAAGGTGTCAGCCTCACAATGGCTTTGTGTCTTTGCAAAACCCCCTCAACATGAGGACTGAATTAAGCAATTGGTGACAAGTTAGCTTGGTATTTGGCATTGGACTTAGGCATCATGAACACCAAGGTGGTTACCATATCGCAAATTGTTCTGCATAGGTCTTTCTGCCACACTGAAGGTGGATGTCTGTCATATAGCTGATGAGGAAACACTGAAACTTGTAAGGTCAGCTGCTGGAAGGTGGTATCTGGAGGTTGGGCTAGAGAATTTGAGGCTATGGGGAGAGAGTGGGGCAGTGTGATTAATTTTAGATTTCTCGGCATAGATACGATAGGCCGAATAGCCTCTTGGTACTGTAAACTTCTATGGTCCTTTAAAAATACTTGACCAAACCTTGGATTTTATTTGGGAAGCAGAATGCTGGAAAATGCACCAAAAATGTCAAAAAATAAAAATTACCTGTGGTGCCATGCTTCCATGTACTCTAGGAAATAAATCTTGGACCCCCAGTGCTCACATCCCCTGTATAAAATGCACATTGTGTCCTTTTTTCCCTCATAATACAACTGATGAAAGAAATATTGGGTATTCCTGCACCTTATGGCATGCCAGGCTCGTGTTCCACTGCACACTCATTGTGATTATTTTTCATATATCATAGTTGAGGCCATTAGGTTTCAGTTTTCACAGAAAAACAAACTGAACTGTAGAATGTGATCCCAAACAATAATAATAATCCTGAAATTCAATGAAATAAAAAGGAATTGAACTTATTCAGTTAGTCATAGACCTTTATTCATGGCTGTTTTCCAGTTGTAAGATGTTTCTTCAGTAGTCAATTTTTCTCAGGCTATGTCAGCTTTTTTGAAGCTGTTCATCAACTTTTTTGAGTTTTGTATGTTGACATGTATGGTTATGCTACTTGTGAGGAGTTTCTGGTATGTATTGTCTGACTAGCAAGAGTTCAAAACTTTGCTTGTCAGCTGTCTAATGACAGCAACTTGGGGTGGGGGGTAGTAAGCAGAGTTGGTTCCAAGATGAGATGGCTGACCACGATAGATTAAAATTCAGTCAACTTTCCATGGTAGACTCTAATTTGTAACTGAGCTATTCAGGTCTTCAAAACTCCAGGACACTGTTGATAATTGACCAGCCAACCTGGCTTGTAATGGGACCTGGAGAGGTAGACCTTTCACTGGGGGCTGGGACACTTCCCACCCGGCTCTGAATAACTCTGCAAGACAATGCTAAAATGGGGTTAGGGTGATCTTGCCTGGACAAGCAAAGGGGAGTTTACTAGTGCTCTGTGCTGGTAAACTGTGCAGTTTTAGCTGGTTAAATTCCAACAGTACACCGATGCACACTTGCGATTTCCTAAGCCTTGCCTCTTGGAAATCTGCGTCCAAGCTCTCTGGAGTTAGAAAAGTTGGAAATTGTCCTTGTGGAGAGAGGGTATGCACTTCATATCAGGCAAATAGAAACTGTACTTTGGTGGATTTCTCAGTAGCCTGGCTTGAAGACTGTTTAGCATGGCGATGGGTTGCCATGCCTCTCAGACACCTGACTGACCAAATAAAAAGTGACAGCTGGTAGGAAGTGCATGAGAGGGCTTTCATGATGACATCCCCATGAGTTTTCTTTTATTTCCCCCACTATCTGGTGCCCCCTTCTCACATTCCTGCCCAAAATCAAGAACTCACAGAATGGGGAATTGAGAGATTCCAGCTTGTATCCTGTCTTAGCTGCCATCGTTCTTTAACAGAAGTTTACAAGTTTCAGTTGTGAATAATAGTTATGATTTTCTTTCATCCGCCTTACTTATTTTTTGACAGCAATTCAGGCATGAGAATCTGGTAAATCTCATTGAGGTGTTCAAGCAGAAGAAACGCTTATTCTTGGTGTTTGAGTTTGTTGATCATACTGTTTTGGATGATTTGGAACGGTTTCCAAATGGGCTGGAGAGTAAGAAGCTTAGAAAATGCCTCATTCAGGTGTTAAGGGCTACAGAGTACCTTCACAAGAACAATGTGAGTATACACAACTGAAGACACTTAAGACTTACTAGTAAATTGCTTGCTTGTAGCTTTGCCCACTTTCATTTGATAAATATAGCAGAAAAATGTGATTTGAAAAACTGTGATAACAGGAAAGTTTGAGGGCAGAAAGTGCATGCCCAGTGCAAGATTTTTAATAGTATATAGATAGAGGATACACAAGGAAATTGGATGTTGCAGCGGATTCAGCACACTGGCCCCAAATTTGCTCGGCTGTTCCAGCAGACTCCTGTTCTAATTCCAACAGGAGTTTGCTGGAACATTCAGAAACTCACCCACCTACTTACTGTTTTTCTCTGGGAACTTTTCACTAAGCCACCACTGAATTTTCAAGAGCAGAAGCTTTAAACTCACTATGTACTATACATATATATAATATTAGCTGTTTAAATGCTTTGGCAAACTAAAATCCTGATAATGGCTCATAGTGCCTTGAAAAGTAAAATGATTAAAATAACAGTGAATCCAGCAAAAGTAAGTTAGCAATCGCGTGGGCAGAAAGCCGTGGCGGCAAAGGTAGGAGGGGTGGTATTGATTTACTGATACCTGTTGCTCCATTAATTTATTGATGTTTTAGTGTGATTGCCACTCTATGAATTAATAATTCACTGGTGCCCACTGCTTCATTAAATTCTTGATTTGTTGGTGTGCCGCTTATCGATTTGTTTGTGTGTCTACTGCTCCATTAGTTGACTCATTTATTGCTGTGTCCACTGCTCCATTAATTCATTAATTCACTGGTCCCTGCTTCCCCATTAATTTATTCATTCATGTGCCCAATGCTCCATTAATTTATTTGTGGATATGTCCATTACTTCATTAATTCACTGCTGCCAGGTTTACCACTAATTGATAGTTCATTTCTTGTTGTGCCATGCTGCTTCATTAATTTATTGATTTGTTGGTTGCCTTCTGGTTTATGAATTTATTAATTCACCGCTGCCTACTTCACCTTTTAATTTGCTGGTGCGTACTGCTTCATTAATTTATTAGTTTACTGATACCTACTTAGCTGCGATGCAATGCTCACCAGTATTCTTTCATTGTTGTCACTATGTGGTGTTGCATGTGGTTCGTGTTGGTTCAGTTTTCCTGTTATGTTTGTATGGTGTCAAAAAAAAATGTTTCATTATAATTTGAGTTCTCTGCTTTATTCCATTATTTTTTAATTTCCATATTATTATAGTAGCAGCCTCTGTTGTCCACTGTTTTAGGATGTAATATTATCATGTTCTTTGAGAATATTGAGAGAAAAATGTTCAACACTGCACAGGTCTTGACTCCCTCCCAAGATACTAGTTGATCTCCTATGCAATGTCATAGGAGATCAACTAGTATATATAAAACGTGAAGAGTTAGAAAAGATTGATTAGGGGATCACCAGGTATGGCGTGGAACCAGAATCTGCAAGAAAATAACCAGTCAGAACCTAATCTCCAAACCAGAAGAATGGTTAATTCATGCTTTTGGCTGTTGATGTTATTTAATCTCACTTTACCTCAGAGTGCGATGAGAAACAGAGACAGGTGAAAGCTGAATAATTGAAAGCACACTGGGCCAAAAGAATTTAAAGATGGAAACAAAAATATTGTTTTGGGAGTCATAGATCTTGCAAACCGAGCATAATACAGTAGAACACTTCAGTAGTTGGTATTTAGCCATCTTGTAGACTACCGCGCAATGAATAAAATTGACTTCACAAATTTGCCTTCTGTGCAATATTTCAGACTGGTGAAAAACATTAGCTATGTTACTGTGTGCCTCTAATTTCCCACAAGGTGAACTGCCCATCTCCACTGAACTGCCTGTGAAAAGTAGTTAGTGGAACCTGAATGTTTCCAATGGGAGGATGGAGGGAAATTCTATAAAATGATTTACGATTGGCTGTTAGGCATATTCTGGTAGTTGGCCGCACAATGGGAGTGGAAGAGATCTGGGAGTTAGATGACCAGCCACGCTGTCAAGACCATTTGCATCTTACTGTTCTGTGGCCTGACACATTGGTACTATAGTACAATGCCACAAGTATTTACAGTTTGAATAACCTGCAGTGGTTTAAAGTGGCTTTGTGCAATTCATTGAATTTGCTTGTCACTTACACGGGCAAAATTTGTAAATCATTTTATTCTGTTTCTCACTGCTTATTTCTCCTCCAGATAATTCATCGTGATATCAAACCTGAGAATGTTCTGGTCTCGGGGTCTGGTGTTGTTAAACTATGTGATTTTGGCTTTGCCCGTACATTGGCTGCACCAGGAGAGACTTACACGGAATATGTGGCCACTCGCTGGTACAGGGCTCCAGAGTTAGTAGTCGGTGACACCAAATATGGAAAGTAGGTACATATTGTAAAGAATCCTTTTCTTTTCTTTCTCTTAGTTCACAGAAGTAGAAGAATGTGCAACTAGTCCCTCCAACAGTTCTGTGGTATTGAGCCATACAGATCAGGAAGGACCCATGTTTGATCCCTAGTTTATGCTGAGCTAGCTGACTTGAGTCAGGTGCAACAACAGATCTCAATATCCACAGGCTAGAGAGAGAAAAAAAATCAACCAAAATCTCCAGTCTTGATTACTATTCTGTGTCCTGTGCTGCATGGGCACATATGTGGGACCTCAGGTGAGGAAAACTGGTTCAGGCTCACTGTGATGCCCTCGTTGTTGAATAGCCTGCTGATAGTTGTTGCCTAGGATCACGCACAAAAAATAGTCATTTAGGAGAGAAGAAATAAAGGACAAAAACAAAGGGAAAATTAGGAGAAAAAAATACCGTGTGATCTTCTTAAAGCTAGCTGACTTTAACTAAGCTGGTCAGAAACTGGATGAGGGGGAGTCAAACAGGGAGTTTTGAGAGAAGTGAGTGCAAGGTTGGATAGCAATGACGCCTTCAAGTACCTTGGACAGAAAGGACAGATTAGATACAGAGCGGTATTTTGAGAAGACAGAGTAGTCGAGGGCTGTTTATTTTAAAAGTGATAACAATGATTTTGAAAGGGGTCAGAGCAATGCTTGACGATAAGTAGAAGTTTACAATGTCGGCAAACGGAACTGAGAAGGGGTGAGTAGGTAGTTAGGAGTCCGTTTAGAAGGTGCTATGGCATTAGATGGCAGGGTTTATGGGGAAAATTAATCTTGAAAGATGGGGAAGAAACTGCAGAGGGTGGAGGGAATGGGGGTTGGAAGGGCCTGGAAAGAGTGAGGGTGGGGGTTGAAAAGTAGGGTTAAGATGGGTTAGGAAAGTCTATGAAGAGTGAGCTGTGGGTGAAAAGAGGGAATGGAGGTGACAAAACCAGTTGATTGTGTGGCCTAGATTGGGAAACAAAGAAGCCCATGAGTATTTGAGGGGAGCATGGAAGGACTGGCAGAGTGAGGTTGGAGAAAGCAATTAGTGGCAGAGAAGGGTATATGAGAATTTGGTTACAGAGAGGGATAGATGGCAGTACATGTGTTGATTGTCAAGCTGATTGTACAACTCAAGCACTCTAGTCTACAGCCTACAGACAAGTCCGTGGAGGTGCCTATTGTATCAGTGAGGGTAGGAGACCATCAGGTGGCGGATGAGATTGAGGGAAAAAAAGTGGGCAAGTAAATTGGAGAAGATGAGCAAGGTGCGTTCACTCTACAAGTTGTCAGAGATGAGGAGGAGATGCTGAGTACAAAGGTTGAGTGAGGATGGAAAGGAGATTTTGCTAAGTCGGATGCGGGGGGGAATGGATGTGGTGTTGGAGGGCTAGTAGATAATAAGGTTTTTGAAGGAGAGGTGGAAGGGTGGTGGAGAGTGAGGCAATAAAATGTGGAGAAGGTACCTGAGGTGTATAGGGGTAGGCCAAGGCAAGACATGGAAATGATGCTATACTGCCTTCATGACACAGCTGAGATCAGTAACTTGGTATGCTCAGAATTATGGGTGTGATTTCATTGGTGATTGCTTACCAGTTGTGGTGAGGTGTCAGTGTAGTGCACCAGTGCACTGGCATAACAAACTGCACCAGACATTGTTGGAACTTCCTCCTTCTGAACTATCAGATGATTGACTTCTACCCAGAACAGTGAAGCTTTTCTATTTTAATTAGCGGTAGTTATTAATTGACATTAGCTATGTTTGATGGATAGTAATTGAATATCTGTATGTGTTATTAGTATGTTATCTGTATGTGTTATTAGTATGTTTGTGTTGTTCTGGGGCAGAGTTGTGCTGGAACATTTTCAACTTTTTATACCCAGTATCAGCATCAAATGCTCTCAAGCCAGGTACAACATGGGCTTTCTGCAGAGTTGTTCTTTGTTACAGCAATTTATTAAACATCTGACTCCATGTACACTCTTGATGTTGTGACACTTCAAAATTAAGAGAACATTTGAGACCAGGTGCAATCTTGCAGCAAAAAGACACATAAAAATGTATTTCATAAACTGTAAGTTGTAGAATAGATTAGTGAATAAACCTCATTAATTAGCTAGGTGCATTCTAAACAACAACAACTTGCATTTATATAGCTCCTTTAGCGTAATAAAACGTCCCAAGGTGCTTCACAGGAGCGTAATCAAACAAAATTTGACACCGAGCCACATAAGGGGGTATTAGGACAGGTGACCAAAAGCTTGGTCAAAGAAATAGGTTTTAAGGAGCGTCTGAAAGGAGGAGAGGTAGAGAGGTTTAGGGAGGGAATTCCAGCGCTTAGGGCCTAGACAGATGAAGGCACAGCCGCTAATGGTGGAGCGATTAAAATCGGAGACATGCAAGAGGAAGAATTGGAGGAGCACAGAGATCTCGGAGGATTGTAAGGCTGGAGGAGGTTACAGAGATAGGGAGGGGAGAGGCCATGGAGGGATTTGAAAACAAGGATGAAAATTTTAAAATCGAGGCATTCTCGGACCGGGAGCCAATGTAGGTCAGTGAGCACAGGGGTGATGGGAGAACGGGACTTGGTGCGAGTCAGAATACGGGCAGCAGTGTTTAAGGAGGGTGAAGATGGGAGGCCAGCCAGGAGAGCATTGGATTAGTCCAGTCTGGAGGTAACAAAGGCATGGATGAGGGTTTCAGCAGCAGAAGAACTGAGGCAGGGGTAGAGACAGTTGATGTTACAGAGGTGGAAGTAGGTGGTCTTGGTGATGGAGCGGATATGTGGTCGGTAGCTCATCTCAGGGTCATATAGGACGCCAAGATTGTGAACGGTCTGGTTCAGCCTCAGACAGTGGCCAGGGAGAGGGATGGAGTCAATGGCTAGAGAACGGAGTTTGCGCAGGGACCAAAGACAACGGCTTCAGTCTTCCCAATATTTAGTTGGGGGAAATTTTTGCTCATCCAGTACTGGATGTCGGACAAGCAATGTGACAAATGAAAGACAGTGGAGGGGTCGAGGGAGGTGGTTGTGAGGTAGAGCTGAGTGTCGTCAGCGTACATGTGGAATCTGACGTCTTGTTTTCGGATGATGTCGCCAAGGGGCAACATGTAGATGAGAAATAGGAGGGGGCCAAGGATAGAACCCAGACTCCAAAGGTAACTGTGCGGGAGCAGGAAGAGAAGCCATTGCAGGCGATTCGCTGACTACGACTGGATAAATAAGAATGGAACCAGGCGAGCGCAGTCCCACCCAGCTGGACGACGGAGGAGAGGCGTTGGAGGAGGATGATGTGGTCAACCGTGTCAAAGGCTGCAGACAGGTCGAGAAGGATGAGGAGGGATAGTTTACCATGGTCACAGTCACATAGGATATTGTTTGTGACTTTGATAAGAGCCATTTCAGTACTGTGGCAGGGGTGGAAACTTAATTGAATAACAGCCTAAAGAATAATGATCCCTTCATGTAAATAGTCGTATAGGGAATTAAATTATTCTTGATTATTCATTTTTATCTCCCTTTTTAAAAAATTTATTTTATTGTGCAGATTTAGCTAATTGGATTATAATGTCATACTGAATGGAAAACTCAATCACAAACACCTGCAATAATGCTACAGGACCACTTGTTAAACTACTAACTATGCAAAATGGTCTCAAGCCTGCAAGAATTGACTAATGCTGCTGTGTGGTGCAGATACGTCCAGTGTTTTTTGTTCTGATTGGCTCAAACAAAAGTGAAGGTTCTGAATTAGCTCATATCCATAATTCTACTTTTTGCATTAAAAAATGATAGGCTGTAGTAAATTAATTATTTGCAGGAGTGTTCCTTGCTGTCCTTTTCAAATAGAATCACAGAATGGTTACGAGGTTAGCTTGTCACCAGCTGCAAGATAAATATGCATTAACTCCAGGAACTGGTCAGTAATTTTTCAAAATTGTGATGATGAAATCATCTTGACTTAATATGTGGTATGTGTAAAGAGGACAAGATTATACAGCGTAATACACAGGAAATATAATTAAGTAGTGCCTGTCTTATGCTGCACTGTAACAAATCAAAATGCAATAAAACATATAAATTTTTGTTAGGCAAGGTTATTAAGGGTTACAGAACGAAGGCGGGTAGATGGAGTTGAGATACAGATCAGCCATGATCTAATTGAATGGCGGAACATGCTCGAGGGGATGAATGGCCTACTCCTGTTCCTATGTTCGAATTCCTGAACTTTCAGTAGCAATACTCAATTTCTATCCTTAGTTCAGGAAGAGTCATTTCAATGTATCAGGATCTGTAAACACACCTGATGGTTTTACTTTTGGAGTCCCCAATTTGAATACCTGTATTTTATTGAAAATAAAAGTCATTCATGATATGCCAGTAGCAGGCTGAATGTCAGCAAGTGTAGTTTCAAAATTCCTGTTACTAACACACTCACCTGTCAGTGTTAATATATGGTGCTGACACTTGGACATTTACTAACAAACTGGAAAAGAAACTAGATGGCACTTACACAGGATTATTTACAAAAAGCCTTAGAGCTGGAAAAACCACATTCCCAATGAAAAATATATGCAGACTAGGGTTAGAGGGCGGAGAATAATTGGACCAGTGAGTGCAGATATAAAAGTTTTAAAATCAAACATTCTATCCTTATTTCTTTATTATACTTGATTTTATTTTATAAATTATAATTAAATAGCCAAACAAATGGCAGCTTGGGAAGCAGAGAAGTAGAGTTGATTGGAGCCTAGAAATTTTTCTGCAGTACAGGCTGAGGAGCTGGGAGATGAAACTGAAGTGTTATTAAGTCCCACCAATGATGGGAGGTTGTAATTACAGCCTGACAAGTTTACACATATGTTTACCATTCTAACTGTGAACATGTGGGCGTGGGAACTTCTAATAGAAAATGCTGACACAAAAGTGTGACAAAAACTTGACAACAGGAAGTAAGGTTTTGTAGCCAGGAAGTGCACACAGTTGTAAGATTTTTAATATGTTACAGGTATATGCACAAGATCATCCATACTTTTTTCCTTAAAAATCAAGCCGTAGGAATTTATGGAGAAACCCTTCAATTGCTTCTTAATAAGTTAAAGTACCATTAACATAGGGTCATTGCACTAATGTATATTACACCTGTTTGCTCAGAATTTTAGAAGAATGGAAAAAGTTATCAACTGCTCCGTTAATACACAGAACTACCACTTCAACACATTTTGCATGTGTGGTAGCTCTAACGCACAGAGCAATTAAACTCTCTAGTCTTTATGTTCAAGGAGTTTTCTAAGAGATAACTGATTCCAATAAATATTTTTTTTAAATATTCATACATATTTTCTTTACAAGACCCGTGGACATTTGGGCTTTTGGTTGCATGAGTATTGAAATGGCAACAGGAAATCCTTACCTGCCTGGAAACTCTGACTTAGACCAGATCCACAAGATAGTGACACAAGTGGGTGAGTACTAATCAAAAGCATTATTATTATTCAAGGTCTACTGCACCAGTTATTCATCCGTCTTTCATAAATAACACATTTGAAAAAAAATGAAGTGTATAAAAATGTAATATTATACATTAAAATAATAAGTATTCTCTCAGCAGCTACCAGTATGTAAATGTAATTGTATTAACGGCAGACATGCTCAGTTGAATGGCACATAGATGCTCTAATGGGAGATATTTGTATACTCGCATGGGTCTCCAAGACTCCCTGTTATATTCCTATGATTTTTTCTCTCTTTTTCTCCACTTTTCTGCTCTTCTGAAGGATGTGACTCATGTTAGGGTACAGTTCCAAAGGTGGCAGTAGTTCTCTACTACCTTGCCAAAAGTCCCATTCTTGAAGTTGAGCCTAGAAAGCGAGTGTCAGCAAACTGTTCAACTGTGGATGGCATCACAGATTACCCATATTCTGTTTTTATCCAGCACACACACACACCTGAAACTCTGGCTGATTTTTTTTCCATTCCCAAGGAACTGAAACCAACAATAGGGCCCAACCACCACTCCAGGTGAAATCATCTAACTCAACACTGAGAAGGGATTAAATCTGTTACCTTTCTAGTCTGTATGGCTCAATAACATACTATATGGTGCTTTTGCCCAGTACACCATTAGAAAGCTATGTTCTTGTGTTTTATTCTTTAAAACTACTGCTCGGGGTTAGTCTGTCAGCAGTTATTTGTACAAAATGAACCCCTGTGATATTAGTAAGTGCCAGCCACACACACACTAGAACAAATTGTCCTGCATTATTATTTATTGTAGTTGGGGACATATCTATTGAATTTCTGGAATGACAAATTTGGCATTTCCTCTACTTAGTTAATGATAAACCTCAATTTTGACAATCCGGGTGAACAATCAAGGGCACTGAGTACAACTGTTTGTGCAATATTTATGTCTGTAGATGCGACTGCATGAATATTGCATAAATAACATTTATATATGTTCCTGTTCCAATATTAATAGACGTGACTAAGTACTTCAGACTATAGAAGGACAGTGCAGTCAGCTTAGGTTGCAGACTAGCAGGGTAACAGTAAGAGTTGCTGGAAGTCTTGAGGCTGAAATCATTGTAGACCCAAGTTGGCAGTGTCACAGTATAGTTCACCCTGTACTATAGACTTTCTCCTTTTTGAATCTCTTGAATAGAGCCTGCAAAATAACTGTATCATTAAAAGTCTAGTGTGTGTCTAACGTGCCCATAGGTCATGAGAAAGTATATTATTAGTTGTTTTTATAGTGAGTGGGGAATATTCTCCAATCAAAAACCATTATTCCTTAAAAAAAAAACTAGAAGAAATCCCAATGGAAAACCACAAAAGGAAACAATCCGATCAGTCAACAAAATATTTCAAGGTCCTTTGAGCCGCAAAGAGAGTTCCGAGCTATATCCCCTAAAAATCTAATTTATAACATCACAAATGCATGGAAAAATTCAAGTTTTAAAAATAAATCAGAAAACTCACCCTTCAGATCTTACAATCCCTCTAAGAACCTTTCCTCTTATGGCCCTTCTCTCAGGGACCTTGGGTTTGCCTCTATTTTATTCCCAGAGCTTGGACCTTTCAGCTGAATTTTGGGTCCCACTATTTTTCAGGCCTGCATGCCTTATGTTCTCTTTGTCCAAGGAGTTTGCAACCTCTGATAATTCGTAAGCTTCCATTTTTATGCCTGGCCAAAGAGTTACGGTCTGAGCATGTTGCGGGCATGTAACACATTTGTGCCAGAATGTAAATTCAACTCAAGGTCCAGCTTCAACCTCAGTCCCATGCTTCTCTTGATTATTACTGCCCCTTACTACTCTTCCTGAATGCAGCCTTCTACCACAAATGCCATCTGCTCCTGACCATTAGTACCACCCACTATCACGTTCAGACTCAAGGTGCCCACTACCATTCCCAATCACTCGCTACTATATCCAAAATTGCCGTGCTTGACCACCAGCAGCAGGTAATTTTTTAAAAAATCAACCAATGATATGGGTACGGGTGGAGAGAATCAATGATAAATTACATTTTCTTGCTTGACTTCTGAAATTAAATTTTCCCATGGTGCTTCCAGATCTGAGATTTCTGGTAGCTCTCCCAGACCGCAGCTCCCTTGTAGTGCTCCCAGTCTCTGCAACCTCTCTTACCGCTCCCAGCCTCCGCAACCTCTCTTAGCGCTCCGTCTCCCCAACCTCTCTTACCACTCCCAGACCCCAGATCGCCCCCACCTTGTTTTTTTTTGTATATACTTTCTATACCCGTTTGCCCAGGTGCTAGACTACCCATTCTGTTTTCTATTACCTATGTGCCAATCCCAGGCCCATATCCTGCTTCCTCCAGACTCCTCCCCCACTCTTACCCAGCTCCCAGTTTGTCTTTCATCAACACATGTTGCAGCAGCTCCCAGACATCATCTCTCCACCCAATCCTGGTACCTATCCCCAACCCAGTTAACACTGCTGAATATTGTAAGCTTTATAAAAAGTAAAAGATAGAAATATAATACAAAAACATGCGTAACACCATACAGAGAACCTGACAGACTTACAGAAGAGAGAAGAAACAGAGGGAAAGAGAGACTTGGAGAAAGAGTTATAAAATGAATTGGACATAAACTGAGCAATACAGAGACCATAGTAAGAAAAGTTTGTGGGAGCTATACAGAAAGAGTGAAAGTACAAGGCAAACAGAAGTACAATATACTTTAGTGTTACCCTTGCAAGTCACTATGAACTCCTCTTTATGTGGCCGGCTTCTAGAACACTGGTTAAAAGGGAAGTAGCATCATTGGAATTCTATTAAAGATATCAGTCCTACTAGGAACATAGGAACAGGAGAAGACCATTCAGCCCCTCGAGCCTGTTCCGCCATTCAATTAAGATCATGGCTAATCTGTACCTCAACCCCATTTACCCACCTTTATTCCATATCCCTTACTCAACAAAAATCAATCTATCTCAGTCGTGAAAATTTCAATTGACCCAGCCTCCACAGCCTTTTTGGGAAGAGAGTTCCCAAACTCCATTACCTTTTGTGGAAAAAGTGCTTCCTGATTTCACTCCTAAATGGCCTAGCTCTAATTTTAAGATAATGCCCCCCTTGTTCTGGATTCCCTCACCAGAGGAAATACTTTCTATCTACTCTATCGAATCCCTTTCTCATTTTAAATACCTCAATTAGATCACTCCTCAGCCTTCTAAACTCAAGGGAATAAAAGCCAAGTTTATGCAACCTTTCTTCATAATTTAACCCTTTAAGTCCTGGTATCATTCTGGTGAAATCTGTGCTGTACCCTTCCAAGGCCAATATGTCTTTCCTAATGTTCAGTGCCCAAAAACGAACACAGTTCTCCAGATGGGGTTTTACTCTGTACAACAGGAGCATTATCCTCACTTTGAATTCCAATCCCTTTGAAATAAAGGCCAACATTCTATTAGCCTTTTTGATTACTTTTTCTACCAGTGCACTAGCTTTTCATGATTTGTGTATATGGGCACCTAAATTCCTGTGCTCCTCCACAGCTTCTACTCTCTCACCATTAAGAACTACAATAAAACTGCTCCATAATCATACAAGGAGGCCATTCAGCCCATTGTGCCTCTGCCGGTTCTTTGAAAGAGCTGTCCAATTAGTCCCACTATCCTGCTCTTTCCTCCTAGCCCTGCATGAGCCTGTAGCACAAAACTGCTCTTAATTCAGACAGGCTGAGGATAGTTGGTATGAGAAATGCAAACAAATGTGCCACACTGGTGTAATGGAGGCTGCTCTTCTGAGGTTGAGCTGAGACCTATTGCTGGGGCACAGTAGAGGGAATTTTACTTTGCATTTAGCTGTGCTATACCTGGGAGCGCTTGAATGATGCTGACACCGAGTGCCTGAAATGGAAAGTGCTCCATTCTACAGTACTAACTTCCATTACCTTGAGCATGAACAAAAATAAAGGGAAAAAAGCATGAAAAAGAATCAGCACCAGCTGGTAATTTTACTGATCTGTCCTGCTTACCACATTCTGACCATAGTCATTAATGGCAATACAGCAGCCAAGCACAAAATTGTTTTACTTCGCAAAGCTAAAAGTACAAAGAAAGATTGCTGGAAAATCCAGCCCAACAAATCTGTTCCCCTGACCAACAGTTTTAAAGCATAAATATGTGATATGATATTAAGCCATGGAGATCAGGAAAGTCCCAGGTTTGATCCCTGATCTGTGCTGATTTAGTTGTTCTTGGGCATTTTGCTTTTATTGTTCTCAGGATGTGGGCGACACTGGCATGGCCACATTTATTGTCCATCCAAAGTCGCCCTGAGAAGATGGTGGTGGGCCTTCTACTTGAACCACTGCAGTCCTTGTGGTGATGGTGTTCCCACAATGAGCAGTCAGGCTGCTATAATTGGTGTCAGTGTCATTGCTGAGGAGGAAAAATAAAATGACCAATGTTGCCACCTAGCCACTCCTGCTGGGAATTGGGATCAACTGTGATGGCTGCTGCAGTCATATAGACTGTCTACACTCACTGTGGCCATGAAAAATAGCCACTTGAGCAAAGTGCCAGGGTGTACATGAACTCTACTCTTAGAGGAAAGGAGGAGAGGAGATTGAGGTGGCGTATAAAAACACACAAACTACAAGGATCAACTGAGAAACCCCACTGAGTGTAAAGATAGCTTTATAATCAAAGCTATGTGCTAATTCAGATAAATACAGGTTTGTTTAAGGATCCTTACATATTAGTTGTTGGAGTTCACTCATTTCTGAGCTGCCTTATTTTAATCTGCACTGTTTATTTTGATCAGGAAATTTAACACCACGTCTCAAGAGTCTTTTTAGTAAAAATCCTACGTTTGCTGGGGTATGTCTACCAGACATCCAAAGACCCGAATCGCCAGAAAAGAGACTGTTAAGATGTAATCCTTTATTGACTCTGCTGGTAAAGGTAAAGTGTTTGAGGGCAAGACAATTATTAATCAGTTATCAGAGGGATGTATTCTGTGATTATTCAGTTTTTTAAAAAGGGAATTTTACTCTACTGAATGCCACCCAATTATTAAAAGGAAGAAATTGTATGCACTTACTGGTGTTTTCAGTCAGCCATTGTTACTGCTTTAAAACTGCTGAATACAGTCAATGTGAATCCAGACATTTTCTAAAGAATCACCGTCATCAATGTAGCATCATGAAGTTCCATCAAATGTCACCAGGAATCGTGAGCTGCGAGAGTAACACCTTTTTGAATGTGTCACTGGGAAAAAAACACTGGGGCTGAAATTCCACAGCCTTTCCGGCACACTTCCACTTCCCACTGCAATTCAGGTGAGAGTGCAGTGGAAGAGTTACAAACTGGGTCATTGCCTAGACCTCCAAGGACATTAATAATTTTTTTCATATTGATGTTATCAAACCTCTTACAAATCTTCTTTTGGGGGAGGCAACAGGCACCACCCTTCAGGGCAGCAGGCTCCAGACATGCCACCTGGTATGGGATGGCAGGTGCCCAAAATGTGCCCCCAGTATTGTAGAAACCTGCCATGAATAATCAAATGACAGAACCTTTCACTGATCCCACACAGTGGTCCCTGGTGAGTGTGATCCTGGCATAACAGCCTAAGGATTTTCAGGGTCACCATGTCTGGGAGGAGCCACTGAGCTCCACAGTGTGCTGGAGCTAAATTAATAATAGCACAGATACATATGTTAACCTAGCATTGTTTCAGGATGAGCTAAGTGCATTAGTTCCAGATCAGCTAGGCTCTTTTATGGGGTGAAGTGGTAATCTTTGTCTTTCAGAATCAGCTTTAAGTGCCAGGCACAGAACACTGTGCCTAAGCAGTGTGACTGCTTATCCAAAAAAAATCCAAATATTGCAAAGACATTGTTTGACAACTGTTTGAAACGTCAGATATACCTGAAGATCTGTAAGTCACAGATATTTACACTCTTGCAGCCACAATCCCACACATGCTCTTGCTCATGCACTCACAATCGCACTTACATTCATTCTCATACTTGCACTCACAATCACGCACATACTCATAATTACACTCACACTGACAGCTGTACTTTTACTCACACTCCCACAGTCACATTTGCACACATTCTCATGCACACAATCATGTTGACAATCATACACACCGCCCTCATAATTAGACATTCAGGTAGATGTTGAAGATCCTATGGCACTATTTGAAGAGCAGAGAGTTCTTTTGATCTGGCCAAAATTCACGCCTCAACCAATACCATCACTAGCAAATTAACTGTTTATTCATCTCATTTTTGTTTTGGGGATCTCGCTGTGCACAAATTTGCTACTGTGTTCACTTAAATGATAACAGTAACTACAGTTCACAGTAATTCATTTTATGGATAGCATTTTGGGGTGTTTCTGAGAGACCTAATGAGGTGCTACATAAATCTAAGTTCTTTCTCTTCTTTCTAACAGTGAAATTCCCTTTTTAAAATGAGGCACTATAGTGAGGTATCCTCTTTGAAGTGGAATCTGTAGGTGATCCTGAATGAGAGGCCTGAACTACTTTTGGGAGCCAGGCTAATTTACCCTCTATGATTTAATTGTTGAAGTTAGGGTTTTTGGTTAATCAATAACTGAGACACAGTTACAGGTATTGCTTGACAGAAAAATTGATTGGAAGTTTATGATATTTTCACAGAAATGCTTACAGATGGACCCAGACAAGAGATCTTCATGCACAGAGCTGCTGAAACATGAATATTTCACAGCAGATGGATTCTCAGAGAAGTGAGGACTTTTTGAATCAAAATAAGAGCTATTTTACTGGATATTTTTAACAATAACACTTACTTTTCTCCTAATTGATTAAAAAGAGATTCACACATGAATGGGAGTGTAATACCATAATACATAATCGATTCCAATTTTAAAAAATTGTGAATGTATTAGATCCCTTTATTCTCTACCTGGTTCCCAGTGAGTCATAGACCACTTGCAGTGAGAGGACTACTGTTTCCAGGCCTTCGCAGTATCTTACCCTGCAAGTGGATGGGAGAAGCATGATGCACAGACTGGAACACATGCATAGTGGCAACAACTTGAGTCTGTTCTGGTGGTTCTCCTCACATCTCAGTGTTACTGTTGAAATGAGAGGCAATGAATCAAAGCTATGTGTTCCTTCACAAGGAGGAAATTGGAAGACTCATCATCTAAAACTCAATTGGTTCAGTAATGCCCTTACTCGTTCTGGCTTACATGCGATTCCAGTTGCATATTATGTGGTTGACTCCAAATGCCCTATGAAGTGGCTAGCAAACCACTCAGTTGTAAACAATCACTACTATGTTAATTCCATACCTAACACCAATGTGGGAGCACCATAACCACAAGGACTGCTATGGTTCAAGAAGAAGGCCCATCACCACCTTCCTTCTTAGGGTAACTGGAGATGAGCAATAAATGTGGCCTTACCTGCATCAACCAGATCCCAAGAACAGGTGAAAAAAAGGCTCACTCTCTAGCATGACTTCTCAAGATCAATCACAAAGCAGCAATGGCAGAATTATGATAGCACCTTATTTGCCTATTGTCTCAGCTTGGTAATAGCACTTCTGTGCTACAGATTAAAATGGTGTTTTATCGCAGTAGTGATACAAGTTGCCTTTAGTGTCAATGTTAGCGCAGAGGCAGATTTAGCCCTATCTATGTTAGAAAGCTACTGGAGATTTAAATTTTATTTACTACTGGCCTAGAAACAAAAGGCAATAAAAGTCAGTCACCTTGATCTCAAAGTCACTGATCCAGATAATGACAAGAAAAACACAACTTTTGTTTGGAAAAAAATATTTCTCCCTTCATGCTCCTTTATGGTGGTCTACCTCAGTGATCTGTGCTGCCTCCTTCACTATTCAATGTCTACATTAGTGACTTACCTGACACAATTTTGTGTAAGTTCATTTATGCTGATGACATCGCCTTTGCAACACAAGGTAAAGACCTCACCACCATAGACAAAAGTGTCCCTATCGACCTGAAATTAATGGCGGAATACTTTCAATTATGGCAGCTTCACCCCAACGCCTCCAAAATTGTGATAACAATTTTTCACCTAAACAACAAAGCTGCCAAGGAACCACTTAATGTTGCCTTTTGTGGCCAATGGGTCCAGAATGAGCTCTATCTGAAGTACTTGGGTCTAACCTTGAACAGAAGCTTGACTTTAAAAGCTCATTTGGAAAAGACTTGTGAAAGGTAAAAGCAAGGAGCAGCTTCATTCAAAAACTCACAGGCACTCAAAGAGCGACTCTTGTACTGGTGTATTCGACTGCTGAATATTGCAAACAAGTCTGTGAGGGCAGCTCACATATCAAATCTCTGGATGTGCAATGTCTTGATGAGAATCATAATTGGAACACTAAAATCAACACCCGTTTAATGGTTATCCACTGTGGCACGTATATCCCCACATAAAATCCAGAGAGATGCACATGCAGCTCAAGAGTACAGTCGACCAAGGCCAACTTGAACTTACCAATTCATGAGGACCTCCAGAATTTTCCAAGGACATGCCTAAAATCTCTCAAGGCTTTTTGGATTTAATAGTCTTAAAGCGACCTCATTTAATCTTGAGGCACACTGGAAAGAGTTTTGAAAGAATGCTAATATCACAAACAAATACCTGATTACTGACCCCATAAAAGAACTGCCAGGCTTCAGCCTACCCTGGAAACTATGGTCCATATTGAACCGCCTCAGAACTTTTCATGGCAGATGTGGTCATTTCTTACACCTTTGGAAGATGAAAGACAATGCACAATGTGACCGTGGACACCAGTCGCTAGCTATGGACCACATTGTAAATCAGTGTCCATTTCAATTGTTTTCTGGTGGCATCTGGCAACTCAGACTTACACCAAGCAACTTCCGAAGCTACCCATTGGCTCACCAACTGGGTTTGTATATTTGAACATTGCTAATCTTCTCTCTTGCTATACTATATATATATATATATATATATATATACACGCAGTGGAAGCGCCTTGACCTCCACATCTGAATTTCTGTTATGCTCTCTGTCACACAAACCCTGGCACCATGAGTGTGAATTCATAAAATCTACCGTCAGAACTTAACCATTCTGAACTGAACTTCAACAGGATCCAAAAATCTGCCACATAATCGTACTCAGAGAGCACACAAGTATGGCAGTTATGGGAAGCAAAACTGTGATGCTGATGGTTGGGGTGAAGTTATATTTATTCAGAATGAAGCCTGTCGTATAACTGACCTGGGAGCAGTTAATGGGAGAGTGTAGAACTTTACTTTGAATTGATCTTGTGTTGTAGCTGAGCTGAGAGTTTCTGATGCAAACACTGGGTACCCAAAGTGGACATGTGTTTGGTTCTTCAGCAATGATATTGCTAACCTTATTGGTCACCAAGGAAAGGAAACAAACACTAAAAATAGGGCATATTAATAGGAAATAAGTGTATTCAGAGCCACATAGCAGCAACAATATAATATGGACCAAACTAAATAACATTATTGGGTATAATAAAGATTTAAAAGGTCTTCCTTAAACCCATATCAGTACTGAGTTTAAAAAAATACACCTCTTGATGGAGCTTTGGCTGTTAAGATTTTGCCTCGAAAAATATACACCAGTTTCATCCCTTGTATAACAAAGAGAACTGATAGCATTTTAGATTCATTTGGGTTATATTTTAAGAGCATGCAATAAAATAGAAAAAAATGTATTTACAAAAATAAACTATGTCAAATTGACTGAAGTATTAATGTAAGAGCTGTCAAGCGAGTAAAATATTAATCGTGATTAATCTCGCGTTTAAATTTTTAACCTCGGTTAACTTTGGTTTTACTCGCAAATTTAACTGATGCAATTACTACATCTATCTCTTTCAAGTTTGTTTTAGTACTGATGCTATTTTTATCATCGAAAAAACAACTCAATATTAAAACCCCGTCTTCCTATTTCTAGATTCAAATAAATCTTCCGTACTTCTAACATAGCTAAATGCATTGTATTTATCTAATGGGTGTCCAATTTATGCTCACGAGTCAGAGCCACCTGATCCCTTGGCTGTGATTGCACTCAGCCTATAGACAGAAATGCCCTACTCTGCAGCGTCCTGGGTGCACTTCAGGACAGGACAGCGTAGGAAGTTTTAATCCTATCTGCCCACTTGGTTGATGTTAGTCAAGGGAACATTAACACACGGGAATATGGGACCTGTGCCCAGAGGCCCCAGCCAAATATGGGATCCTCACCAGGGGGTAGAAGGAGCAGGAGACTCCACCCAGAAACTCCCACCCCACCAATCCCCTTCCCTAATCCTCCTTGTCCACCTACCACCTTCCCAGCAGCAGTGGCGGCCCAAGTGGGAGTCAAGAGGCATTGAGCGAGCAACTTGAGTGGGAAGGAGGGCAGCCTGGATCCCTCAGTCACTACACCCAACAAAGCATCTCTCCCTGCCACTTTCTCCATCAGTCATCATTAACATCGTCATCATGATGGGGGAAAGAGAATGAAGGCTGAGGTAGCTGGAGATAATAATAATTGTTACCTGACAATACATGTTATATTATAAGGACGCATCTGAGAATTGATACAAAGAAGCGTGCAGCCCGGGGACTGGAAACATGAAAAGCTCTCACGGGCTGCCAGAGCTACCTAGTTGGGAGCAGTGAATTTTGTTTTAATGAATTAGGGTGGCGGTGGGTTTATCTGTGCGATTAACGTTCATTAAAAAAAATAATCGCCAAAAAAATGAATGGGTTAATTGCAGAAGTTAACTGTGATTAATCGAGAGTCTTAGTAATAATTAATCCACAAGAACTGAGGTTTGTTTGCAGGATCCCTTGAAACACCTTCCTTGTATTTGCAGATTTATCCCAGAGATTCAGGCTCAAGTTCTTAAGGATATGAAAGATAATCCGCTCTTGATTAGAAAACGTAAAAACATCAGCAAAGAAATCACAGAACATGAAAAGACGCTGTTAAATGTGAAACAAAGTGCTAAAAAGCACGGAAAGGTGAGAATTTTTGTGTTCTATTATAAGATTATAATTATAAGACACTTTATTGGGTAAACATTTATTTACAATAATATTTAAAAAACTGGATGGGTCAATGAGTTAGGAAGATGTAGTGGTTGTTGGAGGCCAATTATCTCAGCCCGAGGACATTGCTGCAGGAGTACCTCAGGGCAGTATCCTAGGCCCAACCATCTTCAGCTGCTTCATCGATGACCTTCCCTCCATCATAAGGTCAGAAATGGGGATGTTCGCTGATGATTGCACAGTGTTCAGTTCCAATCGCAACTCCTCAGATAATGAAGCAGTCCGTGCCCACATGCAGTAAGACCTGGACAACATCCAGGCTTGGGCTCATAAGTGGCAAGTGACATTCATGCCAGACAAGTGCCAGGCAATGACCAACAAGAGAAAGTCTAACCACCTCCCTTTGACATTCAATGGCATTACCATCGCCGAATCAATACCATCAACATCCTGGGGGTCACCATTGACCAGAAACTTAACTGGACCAGCCACATAAATACTGTGGCTACAAGAGCAGGTCAGAGGCTGGGTATTCTGCAGCGAGTGACTCACCTCCTGACTCCCCAAAGCCTTTTCACCATCTACAAGGCACAAGTCAGGAGTGTGATGAATACTCTCCACTTGCCTGGATGGGTGCAGCTCCAACAACATTCAAGAAGCTCGACACCATCCAAGATAAAGCAGCCCGCTTGATTGGCACCTCATTCACCGCCCTAAACATTCACTCCTTTCACCACCGGCGCACAGTGGCTGCAGTGTGTACCATCCGCAGGCTGCACTGCACCATCTCGCCAAGGCTTCTTCGACAGTACCTCCCAAACTCACAACCTCAGCCATCTAGAAGGACAAGGGCAGCAGGCACATGGGAACAACACCACCTGCACATCCCCTCCAAGTCACGCACCATCCCGACTTGGAAATATATCGCCGTTCCTTCATTGTTGGCAGGTCAAAATCCGGGAACTCCCTACCTAACAGCACTGTGGGAGAACCTTCCCCGCATGGACTGCAGCGGTTCAAGAAGGCGGCTCATCACCACCTTCTCAAGGGCAATTAGGGACGGGCAATAAATGCTGGCCTTGCCAGCGATGCCCACATCCCATGAACGAATAAAAAAAAACACTGCCCTTTCATTGCCGTGACGTGGGTTAGAATCAAACCCAGATGGTTGGGTGAAATTCTCTCTCTCTTCTGGCTGGAAAGACCTTACTTGAAATGATTTTGGACAGCCTCCACTTAGTTTCTGCTCAATGTGAAGTCTATAGTACAAAGTTGGTCCTAATTGCTGTTCATGCAATTAAACCATCAATCACACTCAGAAGAGTGCACAAGAATGGCTGGTTTGGCAAATGTAAGTGCGGCACTAGTGCTTGGGGGAGAAAATCTTTTGAGTTAACAGTTAACAGCAGTAACACTAATTAATTTTGCACCAAAGAACAAATAGTGGGATGGGGAATGACATAGGATAGTGGGAGCAGACACCATGGAAACGATTTTTTTTAACCATCTGGGAATCTGCCATCCATGAAAAACCCATTACTATGCTTAAGAGTCTTCAAACCAAGCCACCAAGAAGTCCCCTCAAGTAGAGTTTCTGTTTGCCTGATATGGAGTGCACATTCTCTGTCTTTAGGGTTGTATTCCACTTACCTATGTCCAAAGAACTTAGCTGCAGTTTAGCAAGACCTTAGAAATCCCGAAGTGCGGATAGGGGTACTATTGAAATTTAACCAGCTAAATCCACAAAACTTAGCAGCATGGAGCACTGGTTAGCTTCCTGCTGCTTATTCAGGTTGGACTACCCTACCCTTTAGGCATTGGCTTGAATGGTTGTTGGGAGCAAAGTGGGAAGAATTGAAATCCCCAATGACAGATGTACACCTCCTGATCATTTTAGTGAACCAGACTGGAGTACGACAGACCTGCTTGACTCAGGAATTTGTTTATTGAGTCTGGTGGGAGTGGTGACTCAGTTCCAATCGTTTGCTGTGATAATTCCACAAACTCTGATATGCAGTCCACTCTAGTTAATCCAGAACACTGTTCTCTAAATGTCCATTGGGAGATGGTTTGAAAAAATGCATTTTGTACTCTATTATCTAGAAACTTCATATTGCAACCCCAATGATTTAATCTGGAAACAAATCAGTTATGGCAACTGTTTGTTTCCTTGATAGACAAACAGCGCTTATTGCTTATAATAATATTAAATTGCCTCAGATATTTCATAATATTGAAGGAATAGGGTCACATTTGTATTTGTAATAGCAGATTGATATTTATGCAAATAAAATGTGATTATCATTTAAGTCAGGATAGTAAAAATTCCCACTTCCAATGCGTAAGTGACTTATAAAGAGTATTTAGTACCAATAAATGTAAGCATACCAAACTGGCTGATTCAGATGAGATCCATCACTTAATAATTCACCAAACTGATGTTTCAGCTAACTGGTTCTACTCAATTAAAGTAGTTTAAAATATAACCTGCATTATGAACTGTGATAACTCCTGGAAGTGGTATTTTACTGGTGGCTGTAAGCTGTAGCATTCAGAGCTAATTATGCATAACATTACTCTACACAACAACAACTTGCATTTATATAGCGCCTTTAACATAGTAAAACATCCCAAGGCGCTTCACAGGAGCGGTATCAAACAAAATTTGACACTGAGCCACATGAGGAGGTATTAGGATAGGTGACCAAAAGCTTGATCAAAGAGGTAGGTTTTAAGGAATGCCTTAAAGGAGGAGAGAGAGGTCGAGAGTTGGAGAGGTTTAGGGAGGGAATTCCAGAGCTTAGGGCCTAGGCAGCTGAAGGCACGGCCGCCAATTGTGGAGTGATTAAAATCGGGGATGCGCAAGAGGCAAGAATTGGACGAGTGCAGCGATCTCAGAGGGTTGTAGGGCTGGAGGAGGTTACAGAGATAGGGGGGGGTTGGGGGGTGGGGGGGGGAGAGGCCATGGAGGGATTTGAAAACAAGGATGAGAACTTTAAAATAGAGGCGTCCCCGGACCAGGAGCCAATGTAGGTCAGTGAGCACAGGGGTGATGGGAGAAAGGGACTTGGTGCGAGTTAGGATACAGGCAGCAGAGTTTTGGATGAGCTCAGGTTTATGGAGGGTGGAAGATGGGAGGCCAGCCAGGAGAGCATTGGAATAGTCAAGTCTGGAGATAACAAAGGCATGGATGTGTGTTTCAGCAGCAGATGAGCTGAGGCAGGGGCGGAGACGGGTGATGTTAAGGAGGTGGAAGTAGGCGGTCTTGGTGATGGAGCAGATATGTGGTCGGAAGCTCATCTCAGGGTCAGATAGGATGCCAAGGTTGCAAATGGTCTGGTTCAGCCTCAGACAGTGGCCTGGGAGAGGGATGGAGTTGGTGGCTAAGGGACGGAGTTTGCAGTGGGGACCAAAGACAATGGCTTCAGTCTTCCCAATATTTAGTTGGAGGAAATTTTTGCTTATCCAGTACTGATGTCGGACAAGCAATGTGACAAATGAGAGACAGTGGAGGGGCTGAAGGAGGTGGTTGAGAGGTAAAGCTGGGTGTCGTAAGCATACATGTGGGATCTGACATTGTGTTTTCGGATGATGTTGCCACGGGGCAGCATGTAGATGAGAAATATGAGGGGGCCAAGGATAGAACCTTGGGGGACTCCAGAGGTAACAGTGCGGGAGCAGGAAGAGAAGCCATTGCAGGTGATTCTCTGGTTACGGTTGGATAAATAAGAATGGAACCAGGCAAATGCAGTCCCACCCAGCTGGATGAGGGAGGAGAGGCATTGGAGGAGGATGGTGTGGTCAACCGTGTCAAAGGCTGCAGACAGGTAGAGAAGGATGAGGAGGGATAGATAACCATCATCACAGTCACATAGGATGTCGTTTGTGACTTTGATCAGGGCCATTTCAGTACTGAGGCAGGGTCAGAAACCTGATTGGAGGGATTCAAACATGGAGTTGCGGGAAAGATGGGCACGGATTTGGGAGGCGACAACACATTCAAGGACTTTGGAGAGGAAAGGGAGTTTGGAGATGGGGCAGTAGTTTGCAAGGACAGATGGATCCAGGGGTGTTTCTTTTTTAGGAGGGGTGTGATAATGGCAGATTTGAAGGAGAGGGGGACAGTACCTGTGGAGCGGGAACCGTTACTGTATCAGCTAACGTGGGGGCCAGGAAGGGAAGTTGGGTAGCAGTTTAGTGGGAATAGGGTCGAGGGAGCAGGAGGTGGGTCTCGTGGTCAAATTGAGGTCGGAAAGAGCATGAGGGGAGATAGGAGAGAAACTAGAGAAAGATGCAAGTTCAGGGCTAGGGCAGGGGGGAACCCAAGGGGAAAGGGAGGGAAGCAGCAGAGGCAGCTGAATGGATGGTCTCAATCTTAGTGACAAGGCAGTCCATGAGCTCCTCCCACCTTTGGAAGTGAGGGTGGATGGGGCAGGGGAGACGGGGTCCCACGTTAGCTGATATTGTTAATGGTTCCTTCTCCTTAGGTACCATCCCCCTCCCCTTCATATTTGCCATCATCACACCCCTCCTCAAAAAACTCACCATTTATGAACTTAGACATTCTTCTGCATGGCCAAGACAGGGATCACACTATTAGAAATGTTCATAAATTCAAACCAAAGTTAATTTAAGAAAAAAATTGAGAAGCTCAATATTTTAATGAATAGTTCTCAAATCATAATTTAAGAACAGCTGTGGGGTTTGTAGTTTTAATTAAAGAAACATCATGAAGTGTGACCTCTGCTTGGGATCTGCCCAGAGTAGCACAACTCAAATCAGGAATTTGGCAGCAGAGGCAAAATAGAATTGTGTACTTCAGTGCAGTGGCACCAAGTGCAGTTGATTTGTCATGACACACGAGAATGTATACCCTCTTGATGTGAGCCTTAAATCAATAATCATAATTGACTGTCAACTGATTTTACCTTTTAGAAAATTTAACTTTTATTTTTGTTACTCCAGAGTGACTTTTGCAGCATTTAGTTAAAAAATATCTAAATACTGGCCAAAGTTTTAAAAAAAGCTGATGTGGTCTGGTGTGTTTGTTGATGTATTTGCATGATTCTTGGGATCAAAATTAATCCAAGATGCTCCAAAATGACAGGTCCTGTCTAGCTGATTTTTTACACTTAATCATACAGAATGCAATTTTCTTTTTACATAGGACGCAGTAAAGGACAAAGAGCCTAAAAGCAGGAAATACAAACGTACTAGTTCAAAAACAGAAACAATAAAGGCAGAACAAGTGGATCATCCAACTATATGGAAATCTTCTCCAATGCCTCAGGAAGCCACACAGGGAAATCCTTCTGAAGGAACTGAGGGAAAGCATCCAGGAACTGAAGGAAAATATCCAGGAACTGAAGGAAAATATCCAGGAACTGAAGGAAAGTACACTAACTGTAATAAAGCAAATCCAGCAGCCACTTCTCTGAAGGATTTGAACAATGGTGGGGAAGATCTAAACACTACAACAGCTGCCAGCATTCCTCCAATTAGCATGCATACTGGAATGACTACTTCTGTGTTTCCGAATAAAAATCTTAATAGTGACACCAACGATAGTTCAGTGTCAAACTCAAGGTAACTACTCAGGAAATATGTTCCAACACTCTATAATCATCAGTAATACACCAGTCTATGAATAGACTTCTTTGCAAGACTGTGCAATAGCATTAAAGTCCTTTTATACAATGTTTAATTGAAATCCCATATAGTAGTTAATTTGGCAAGCTTTAACTATGACTTGCAGTTGGTTAATTTGTTGGCTGTTATGAGCATGCTGGTAAGGAGCAGGGTGGAACAAAACTAACAAAATCCTCCGTATAAAGGTCATTCTTTGACAGTGTCCTTGGAGAAGGCCCCAGTTAAGGGAGGAAGTGTGCGAGTGGCAGACCTGAGGAGACAATACCGAAGAGAAAAAAAGTCATGCTCTCACTCTGCTAAACCACAATCCTCACTGCAGCATTCTGTTGCATAATGTCTTAATGTTGTATCACTGTATCTAGACAAAGGCCAGTTGCTTCCTTGTCTTTCATTTGAAGGCCTATATTACACAAGCATACACTATATTCTTATACAGGTCTAGCTGGAGCAGGCCCTTATTTATTGCCATTATTATCGCCATTCCACTGACATCTAACTGTAAGCTGAATCCTGACTTACCCCTTTGTTTGCTCTGTTACAGTAACAATCACTGATATATCACACACCCCTGCTCATCATCATGTTGTCTACTACCACTCACAACAACATTTTGATATAACACATAAATTGTTTACAGCTTCCTATTCAATTGAATTACATCAAACCCACTCTTTGTATAACCTAGCCTGCCTATTATATGAGCCATAAACACTGATTTTTTACAAACTAGGGTTTGAATTTATGCTTGTTAGGTAGGAATGTTAGTGTTGGGAAATGGATCACTTTTCCATTTTGGCACCATGTGCCACGATCAGCCACTCCCAAGTTAGGTACAGAATGGGTAAAGCTCCGCCTACTCTGCTCCAAAAATATGCTTTTATTTCAACCACAGAAGAGCACCCCTGCTACATCAATGTCACATTTCCGTTTCCCACGCTTGCTGTTGTTATTGTCCCCCTGACTGAATGTACAAGCTTAAAGCCAATTTCTGCCAAATGATGAACTGTTTTGTGCGAAGGGGACATGCCCAATAGGGGCTGGATTGACACTGCCCCAAATTCTTTTCACAGAGGACCCATACAAATAGGAAAAAATACTTTCATCTTATAAGTCTGGCCTGGATTCAAACCCAAGTCCCAGAGGTGAATGGACGTTATTAGCTCACCATGCCACTTGGATTCCTGGGTCCAATGCATAAAGACTACCTTCACCATGCCCTTCTGCTCCTGCTTGGGTGCACCGTATCAAAGTTATATTGTATTTTTGTTGAGAAAATAAACTTTCATTATCTTTTAGGGCACAAGAAAAGGTGAAGATGAAAGCAAGCCCTTGTAGCAGCCAGGTGGCAGAAACGCTTCTAGTAAGTGATTAGACAAGGTGTACTTGCATCAAGTAGGTGTGGCTTACTTGTTAACACATCAAGAGCATTTTTAAAACAGTTAAAATTTAGTGGTAAAGTATTCCTCCATTTGCTAATTTGGTGAAAATGTTTTTGGAAGTATAGAGCAGTATTCCCACTTTACACTCATGTCTGATTTTTTTGCCAAAATTAGCAAACAGAGGAAAATATTCCCTTGATTACAGAAGTGGCAATGATGGAAAATGAAGTCTGTGGAATCATATAAACTACAGTGCCTTTTCCCCTCATTGCTGTATATAATTAGTAACTTCATATTTGTAGTTTTTTTTCTGCACTAGTTAAGAATTAATTTTCCTGCCAATCTTTGAATCAACCAATGCTGTGCACCTTTCCCCAGAAAGACGTTGGGCAGGAGTATAATGTGGGGAAATGTGAGGTTATTTACTTTGGTAGGAAGAATAGAAAAACAGAATAATTTTTAAATGGTGAGCAACTATTAAATGTTGGTGTTCAGAGAGATTTGGGTGTCCTTGTACAAGAAACACAGAAAGTTAGCATGCAGGTACAGCAAGCAATTAGAAAAGCATATGGCATGTTGGCCTTTATTGCAAGGGGATTGGATGGAGTACAAGAGTAAGGAAGTCTTACTACAATTGTACTGGGCTTTGGTGAGACCACACCTGGAGTACTGTGTACAGTTTTGATCTCATTATCTAAAGGAAGGATATACTTGCCTTGGAAGCGGTGCAACAAAGGTTCACTAGATTGATTCCTGGGATGAGAGGATTGTCCTATGAGGAGAGATTGAGTAGAATGGGCCTATACTCTTTCGTGTTTAGAAGATTGTAAACAATTTTACAACGCCAAGTTATAGTCCAGCAATTTTATTTGAAATTCACAAGCTTTCGGAGGCTTCCTCCTTCCTCACCTGAGGAAGGAGGAAGCCTCCGAAAGCTTGTGAATTTCAAATAAAATTGCTGGACTATAACTTGGCGTTGTAAAATTGTTTACAGTTGTCAACCCCAGTCCATCACCGGCATCTCCACATCGTGTTTAGAAGAATGAGAGGTGATCTCATTGAAACATACAAGATTCTGAGGGGGCTTTACAGGATAGATGCTGAGAGGTTGTTTCCCCTGGCTGGCGAGTCTAGAACTAGGGGGCATAGTCTCAGGATAAGGGGTCGGCCGTTTAAGACTGAGATGAAGAGGAATTTCTTCACGCAGAGGGTTGTGAATCTTTGGAATTCTCTACCCCAGAGGGTTGTGGATGCTGAGTCGTTGAGTATATTCAACGCTGAGATTGATAGATTTTGGACTCTGGGGGAATGAAGGGATATCAGGATTGGGCGGGAAAGTGGAGTTGAGGTCAAAGATCAGCCATGATCTTATTGAATGGCGGAGCAGGTCTGAGGGGCCGTATGGCCTACTCCTGCTCCTATTTCTTATGTATATTATGTTCTTAAGAAGGAATTTTTGAGTGTCTTACATTACACAGCACAGTGTACGGCGATATCAACACAGTGCCTATCATGTCTGCCACGACACCAGATTTGACCTCTTTTTATTCTCCTTAAGTTTTCTCCCCACCCCCAAATGTCATCACCATCTCGGACAAAGCGGCCAGGCAACCTGGGCCTCTGCTGTTGTTCAGAAACTTAGCTCAAACTTAGTTTTTAGACTCGTGTATATTAGATAACTCTTTCTGACATTCTACTTCTTTAAAAGTCATTTATGAAATTTCTAGACTAGCGAGTAATATACTTATAAGTAAAAATTGTTTAATGGACATTGACAACAAAAATCACTTTTTATTTAATGAAAGAAGAGGAGCCCAAAACAGGCAGCGCAGTTATATATTGTGCCTTGGACTGGACGGCTTAGGTTGGAGCCTCAGATTTTCATGCCCAGGCTTCCCTGAGGGTAGAAATCTGAGTTGTTAGAGCTAACACATTCATCACTTTCCCAATGGATATCCAGACACAGCGGGATAGGGCTATGGGGTTTGTACAGATTGCAGGACTCCCCTATGCCCAGGTTTGTTTACTGCACCCACATCATCCTGCAGGCTCCTTCATACAACACAGCCGCTTTCATGAATCACGAAAGGTTCCCCTTTAATAATCTGCAACTGGTGCGTGATGAACAGAAGCACATCATGGAGGTCTATATGGCGCAGGCTCGGATGGGCCGAATGACCTCCTTCTGTGCTGTAAACATTCTATAACTCTATATCCACTTTCCTAGCAACTGCCATGGTTGACTGCAGAGTGCACTGATAATGGGTTGATAAGGGGCAGAAATAGTGGTAGTTTCTCCCACCCAGAACTCAACTCATTTTCCATGGGATTTGGGGGGTGGAGGGGGGGAATCATTCCTGGCAGCAAAAGCTCCTGTCTGGAACAGGTGGGAGCCTCATAAATACATTTAAATCATGGTCCTGTGACTTCATTACAACACTTTCTGATCTTGCTGCCTGACTAACACCACTTCTTGCTTGCACCCTTGAACCATAACTGGTACAAGTTCCAAGGCAGCCACTTTAAATGCTATTTAAAGGGATCTTTCAGCTGTTATTGGCTAAAGTTGTATCAAGCCTTTGGAGACATTTTTCTTGCAATAGCATGTGGGTTTTTTTCACCATTAAGGTTTTAAAAGTGCTTCGAGTCACTATTATAGGCCCTGAACTGTAAAGGAGCTTTTGGCATTTCGGCTGTTTCTTAATGGGGGTCCTTCTAGGAATCCCACTCTGGCAGAAGGAAGTAGTAAACAGAGCTACAACTCAAAGAAGAGCAATTAAAAGGAGGCATGCTCAGAGGAATTCTTACCCTCCCAATATTGTTCATAGGCCTAGAATAACGTTACCACAGTTCTCAGAGAAAGGAGGCTTTGATTCGCCAGGGAGTCAGTTGCAGAATTGTGTCACATCCTGCAAGAAGACCTGCAGCCAACTGCTACCGCTAGCACAACACTGCCTGCTGTAGCCAAGATCGCTGCAGTCCTGAACTTCTTTGCCTCCAGCCCCTCCTAGACAGTCATAAGGGACATATCAGCAACATCAGTTAGTCTGCAGTCCATGCTTATATTAATCAAGTGACTGACAACCCTACGCCACACCAGTTGTTATGTTCAGGAAATTTGTGAGTATGTAACTGAAAGGATTAAGTTGAAAGAGAAGAGAAAGGGAAGATGCCAACAAACCCTGCTGTGATAGGCTTATAGGGAGTGTGTTTTATGCTGGATGAGATGGATGTTATCTCACTGAAGGAAATACAGGACAAAGAACAGTGACATGGACCACATGCCGGGAAAAGGGAGAATGAAGTGCAGAATAGGAGAGAAGAACCACCAGGATGGCATATCGCAGCAGCTTAGTTCATCTACCAAAGGTAAGCAGTCTACATTGCTGTGAATTCCCAATAAAAAATAGACATGGCTTTATGTAACCAATGGTAACATGTATCTTAACTTTCAACATGTCCTCCACAGGATATGCACTCGGGCTCCCATCTTCCATCTCAGTGCAATTACCATTCATCAGCTGTAATCCTTACAAGTCAAGAGAGAAGCAGATCCTGCTCAAAATTTATTGGGCTAATCCAAGATATCAAGTGTTAAAGGCATCTTTATCTAATGTACCTCGAGGTGTCCGCAAAGAAGACCATTTGAGTGGGCATTTCTACACCTGCAAGAAGAAGGATTGACACTGACATGCACTTTAACCTTTATATTTGATTCATGTGGCAAAAATAAATTGGAAGCCTTACTGAGGAAAGCTATCCAAGTCATCAACACTTGTAGCGGATCACAACTGAGTCATCCAATCAGGAGTGAATCCACATGCTGTCACTCATACAAAGTTTGATCTCTTGCCCAGTAAAATTGTCCATTTGCAAATGAGGACCAGGGCAGGTCAAAGAAGAAATAGCAGATTGCCTTAAAATAATTCGTAGGTAGTTGGACTTGGTTGTTTCAAATCGTAGACTAATGCAAGGTGATGCCTCTTGGTTGGGGCACGAGCTTTGTGCCTCCCGTTGGTTCTAGACTCGAAAATGGGCCATTTTTAATTTCCATCCCAAATAAAGAAAGAACTTGCATCTTATAATGTCCCACAGTGCTTCACAGCCAATCAATTGTTTTGAATACTCGTCACTGTTGTTTTGTAGGCAAATTCAGCAGCCAATTTTCACACAACAAGCTCCCACAAACAGCAGTAAGATAAATGACCAGGTAAGCTTCTTTGATGGTGTTGGATGAAGGACGAATATTGGCCAGGACGCTGGAATTACTCCCTGCCCTTCTCTGAAACACTTTGGGGGTAAATTTCTACAGAGATTCTCTTGATCTTCCGTCAGAGTTACAGCGAACAATTGGGAAAATCCCCACGTAAATTCACCCCATTTATGACCTTCTTTAGCTCCTTACACAGATCATAAAATCATCATTGAAACTATCCAAAAGTACGTAGACGAGTCTATAAATATTGTCTATAGCCTTATTTACACTGTTTGGCAAAACATCGTTTTCTGTTATCGTATTTCTGTTTAAAACACTTTTTGAATTCATTTTAGGATTATCAAGGTGATGATTATCAATGCTAGGGAATGGAATACTTTTTCATCTTTTCTCTCACAATATCAGTATCAAGAATTCCCAGGTCAGATGTTGCACAGCCAGTCGCTGAGTAAATATTATTAAACACTGTTCCCAGACATCATGCTTTCTTCATAAACTAGAAGAACCTTTACCATAATCTAGGAGGAATGCACCCTACTGTACCGGTGTCGATTTTTTCACTACCCACATGACATTCCTACAGCCTTTCTTAGTGAGATTGTTAATTTTGTGCCAAATTATGAGCAGTTCGTGATGTGTGCTCATGCCTATTAGGAATTGAGGTGAAACTGCGCCAGACTAATTTCACATCTAACCCTCACAAGTAGAAGACAGTGAAGACTTTAATCAAATCAGTTTGGGCTGGATTTAAACCCAAGTCTCAGAGATAAATGTGTAAAGTGCTGACCCATTGTGCAGCCTTATCCCAGATTTATTTTATTCTGAATTAATTAACTCATTTGTGAAGTTCTTTGTTTCAGATAATGTTGTCTACATTACTTATAAACTATTTGCTAGAATGTGGGGGAGGGGGAGGGGATATAACAGAAGAAAACTAGGCAACATCATAAAAGAAACTCGTTGGCTAAATATGAGACAACGGTGTTCTCTGTGCTAAATCCAGCTATGACCGAGAAACTGAGAAATAAATGTTTCTAAATAAAAGATACTGCTAATAGAAAATAGGACACTTTTACATTTTGGGGTATTTTCTGACCTTACCCTAGATTGTTTTGGTCTTGTATCTTAGATTCTCATGGTGAGTCTCAACTCCCCATACCTTTCAGAGTGTCTATCCTTGCCTCGAAATCTAGGTAAGCTCTTGGTAACATGCCTATGAAATGAACAGAAAACCCGGTCTGAAAATTTTAATTTTCATAAGATCTCACATAAGATCTTTGAAATCAATAGAGCATCACACCAGCCTATTGTTTTAAGTTTAAAATATCAATCAAATTTATTTTACAAAAGATGAACAAGCACATAAGAAAGTCATATAATATAGTTATATATTTACTGTAGATATTCTTCTGCCTAAATCTTCAAGTGGGAAAAATAATAAAAAGATTGCAATTCTACGAACTAAGCTAACACTTTGTAAATAACTTTTAAAAGTTTTTACTTTCTTTAAGTAATATTGAACAGACCAGTACTGACCGGCTTCTTATCTGAGTCATAGAGTCATAGAGTTATACAGCACGGATAGAGGCCCTTCGGCCCATCGTGTCCGCACCGGCCATCAAGCCCAGTCTAATCTAATCCCATATTCCAGCATTTGGTCCGTAGCCTTGTATGCTATGGCATTTCAAGTGCTCATCCAAATGCTTCTTGAATGTTGTGAGGGTTCCTGCCTCCACAACCCTCTCAGGCAGTGAGTTCCAGACTCCAACCACCCTCTGGGTGAAAAAGTTCTTTCTCAAATCCCCTCTAATCCTCCCGCCTTTTACCTTGAATCTATGCCCCCTTGTTATAGAACCCTCAACGAAGGGAAAAAGCTCCTTAGTATCCATCCTATCTATGCCCCTCATAATTTTGTACACCTCAATCATGTCCCCCCTCAGCCTCCTCTGCTCCAAGGAAAACAAACCCAATCTTCCCAGTCTCTCTTCATAACTGAAGCGCTCCAGCCCTGGTAACATCCTGGTGAATCTCCTCTGCACCCTCTCCAAAGCGATCACATCCTTCCTGTAGTGCGGCGACCAGAACTGCACACAGTACTCCAGCTGTGGCCTAACCAGTGTTTTATACAGCTCCATCATAACCTCCTTGCTCTTATATTCTATGCCTCGGCTAATAAAGGCAAGTATCCCATATGCCTTCTTTACCACCTTATCTACCTGTTCCGCCGCCTTCAGGGATCTGTGAACTTGCACACCAAGATCCCTCTGACCCTCTGTCTTGCCTAGGGTCTTCCCATTCATTTGTGTACTTCCCATTCATTGTGAGATTTCAAGCAGTCTCCTCTTATGGGATTTTCTAACTGCCCCCAACTTAAACAGAACAGTTTTGTTACATCTGAAAAAGAGTTACTGGAATTTAGTGGATTTTGAATGACTGACCTCTCAATTTCAAAAAAGAACTGTCAGTCAAATATAAACTGAACCAATTGCACATTTAAGTGCAAATGATCGATCTATCTCTCTCGCTCTCAAGCTTGTAGCTGACAAAACTTGCAACGGTGTATTGGGATAGGCCTGGCACAACATTTCTGGTTTTAGCTGGTTGCTAAACTCCACGTGCATTATGTATTTAAAGGGACATCCACTGAATCATAACTAGACTAAAATACTTGAATTTTGCCACAGCAACTAAGGACCTCTTTCCTCAGTTGGACGATATTAATATAGTGGTGGAACTTGATAAGTGTAGGCAGTGCAAAAACAGATCTTTATGATTGTGCTGGCAACTAAGAGAATCTGCTTGACTTTGTTGCAAATCAAGAATGGAGGGATTGGAGCAAATGTTCTTCACTTGTAGGAACAAGAAAATCTGGGAGAGGCATGGGAAGCAGCCAGACCACGTTCTCCTTCTTATGGATGCTGACAGAATGTTGGTTGGCCACCCCAGAACCTTGATATCTGCCCATTGGGTGGAGTTCAGGATGCACGAGGCATAGGAAAATCCTAAGTGGAGCATTCACCTGACAGTAAGCGACTCAAATGCACATGCAGTCAGTGTATTCCATTTAATTTGCTTCATCAGGTGTTTTAACACATCAGAGTAACCACCATGTTGATCCACAGAAATATGAAAATCAGAAGAGGGGGGGCCAAAGGACTGTTCACCATGAGGCCTCAGCTGAGTTCGAAGGCAAGGAGACCATCTTCCAGCAGTAACTCATGGTGGAAGAGGAGAAGGAAGTGGGAAATAAAGCATCCAGACATACCTCCATCCAAATTAAGTCAACATCCATTCATCAAGCCACTCAAAAGGGAAAATGACTGTCTAGTTCTTCAGGCAAGCTCTCCTCCTCTCCCCCAAAGACATTTCTTCTAAAACCATGTCAACACACCTTGTTAATATTTTAAATCAGTGTTATTTGGGATGTGTGGAATGTGAGGAATTCAATGGTTCTCCATTGGAATTGATCTTGTAAAGGTTTGTTTAGTTGTAAGTTGAAATATCTAAGAATACCATCAAAACCTAAATATTAATTGGATAGGGTGATGCAAACTCAGGTATGCTTGAAACCAAAATGGATAGAATGTCTGAAGGGTGCAGAAAAAAGTACATGGCTAGAAAATAGTTATTTCTTTCTCTCAGAATCTAAAATGAAAACAGAAAATACTGGAAAAGCTCAACAAGTCAGGCAGCATCTGTGGAGAAAGAAACAGAGTTAACGTTTTAGGTCGAAGACCCTTCATCAGAACTTAGAATCTAAGATCATCAGAGAAGTGCTTTCTCTCATTTCATTGAACAAACATCTGTTCCTCAATCATCCATCCACACTTCAGCTAGTTATATTGTCTTGTACGGACTAAGTGATTTTTTATTTGATGGTATCTCAAATATTTACTGCCCTGGTTCCCTATTCCCTTGTAGGATATCCTGTTGGCCCCCAGATAATGTTCAAGCTATTTAATTTCCCTCTTCTCTATTAAACATTTATTTTTCTTCATATATAACTTGGGTGATTTGGTCTGAAGGTGATCGTCTGAAGTGGGAACAATGTTTATCAAACTCAAAACTTGATCCCAATCGTTATTTTGCTATTCGGTAGAAGTGTATCTGTTAATTAATTAGGCTATTTCCAAATCGAGTTGGGACGTAGCTTAACAACATGGTGGGCAGAACTTTCACCTTTGGCGAGAGCATAAAATGGGTGGTAGTGGATCAGCTACCCGTTTAACACTCCGTCCATGGAAAGGAAAATCAGGAGCAGTTATAACAGCCCATTTTACGCCCCTGCACTCTGGTTCTATTTAAACAAGGCCTGAGTCGCAAAATGTCTGCGGCCTCTTCACTGCCCGAATGGGGAGGATGCTGGCGCACTCCTCTGGTCAGCCATCCGAAAGTTAAAAACGACCCCAGTGGTTGTGGAGTACAGCTAGGAACAGTTCCTTCACATCTACTCTTATCAACCACACTGCAATGCAACTTCAGCTATGATGTCCATGGATTTTCGTGGGAGCATCTGACAAATTAGCATAATGGACCAATGATTAGTGTATAGTTAACTGTCGAAAGAAATAGATAAAGGGACAGATAAAGAGAAAAAAAGATTGTGATGTAAAAGAAAGCATGCTGCATAAATCAATCCCACCTTTGTGAAAAGCTGAATTAGAAAACAAAATGCAAAGTGAAATGTCAAAAAAAATTGACTGGCAGGAAAAGACCTACCAGTCCATCAAACCTGTCCCATACAGTTGTGATGCCTTGTGCATCACAGTTATACACTCCACTACCCTCCGGAAGCTATGTAATATCCTGGGCGAGGTGATAAACCATTATCTGGGCCAATTTGAGGGGGGGAAATTACCCTGCAACCCCCTTAGGCGATTAAAATTAGTCCAGGAGACCAGTCTGGCCCTGACTAATGTTTTGATACCGACCTCGTGTACAAAGGGTGGTAATAGTAGGGGACTTTAACTTTCCCAACATTGACTGGGACAGCCATAGCATTAGGGGCTTGGCTGGAGAGAAATTTGTTGAGTGTATTCAGGAGGAATTTCTCATTCAGTATGTGGATGGCCCGACTAGAGAGGGGGCAAAACTTGACCTCCTCTTGGGAAATAAGGAAGGGCAGGTGACAGAAGTGTTAGTGAGGGATCACTTTGGGACCAGTGATCATAATTCCATTAGTTTTAAGATAGCTATGGAGAATGATAGGTCTGGCCCAAAAGTTAAAATTCTAAATTGGGGAAAGGCCAATTTTGATGGTATTAGACAGGAACTTTCAGAAGTTGATTGGGAGAGTCTGTTGGCAGGCAAAGGGACGTCTGGTAAGTGGGAGGCTTTCAAAAGTGTGTTAACCAGGATTCAGGGTAAGCACATTCCTTATAAAGTGAAGGGCAAGGCTGGTAGAAGTAGGGAACCTTGGATGACTCGGGAGATTGAGGCCCTAGTCAAAAAGAAGAAGGAGGCATATGACATGCATAGGCAGCTGGGATCAAGTGGATCCCTTGAAGAGTATAGAGATTGCCGGAGTAGAGTTAAGAGAGAAATCAGGAGGGCAAAAAGGGGACATGAGATTGCTTTGGCAGATAAGGCAAAGGAGAATCCAAAGAGCTTCTACAAATACATAAAGGGCAAAAGAGTAACTAGGGAGAGAGTAGGGCCTCTTAAGGATCAACAAGGTCATCTATGTGCGGAACCACAAGAGATGGGTGAGATCCTGAATGAATATTTCACATCGGTATTTACGGTTGAGAAAGGCATGGATGTTAGGGAACTTGGGGAAATAAATAGTGATGTCTTGAGGAGTGTACATATTACAGAGAGGGAGGTGCTGAAAGTCTTAACGCGCATAGAGAGGGAGGTGCTGAAAGTCTTAACGCGCATCAAGGTAGATAAATCTCCGGGACCTGATGAAATGTATCCCAGGACGTTATGGGTGGTTAGGGAGGAAATTGCGGGTCCCCTAGCAGAGATATTTGAATCATTGACAGCTACAGGTGAGGTGCCTGAAGATTGGAGGGTAGCAAATGTTGTGCCTTTGTTTAAGAAGGGCGGCAGGGAAAAGCCTGGGAACTACAGACCGGTGAGCCTGACATCTGTAGTGGGTAAGTTGTTAGAGGGTATTCTGAGGGACAGGATCTACAGGCATTTGGAGAGGCAGGGACTGATTAGGAACAGTCAGCATGGTTTTGTGAGAGGAAAATCATGTCTCACGAATTTGATTGAGTTTTTTGAAGGGGTAACCAAGAAGATAGATGAGGGCTGTGCAGTAGACGTGGTCTACATGGACTTCAGCAAAGTCTTTGACAAGGTACCGCATGGTAGGTTATTACATAAGGTTAAATCTCATGGGATCAAAGGTGAGGTAGCCAATTGGATACAAAATTGGCTTGACGACAGAAGACAGAGGGTGGTTGTAGAGGGTTGTTTTTCAAACTGGATGCCTGTGTCCAGCGGTGTGCCTCAGGGACCGGTGCTGGGTCCGCTGTTATTTGTTATTTATATTAATGATTTGGATGAGAATTTAGGAGGCATGGTTAGTAAGTTTGCAGATGACACCAAGATTAGTGGCATTGTGGACAGTGAAGAAGGTTATCTAGGATTGCAACGGGAACTTGATAAATTGGGCCAGTGAGCCGATGAATGGCAGATGGAGTTTAATTTAGATAAATGTGAGGTGATGCATTTTGGTAGATCGAATCGGGCCAGGACCTACTCCGTTAATGGTAGGGCGTTGGGGAGAGTTATAGAACAAAGAGATCTAGGAGTACAGGTTCATAGCTCCTTGAAAGTGGAGTCACAGGTGGATAGGGTGGTGAAGAAGGCATTCGGCATGCTTGGTTTCATTGGTCAGAACATTGAATGCAGGAGTTGGGATGTCTTGTTGAAGTTGTACAGGGCATTGGTGAGGCCACACTTGGAATATTGTGTACAGTTCTGGTCACCCTATTATAGAAAGGATATTATTAAACTAGAAAGAGTGCAGAAAAGATTTACTAGGATGCTACCGGGACTTGATGGTTTGACTTATAGGGAGAGGTTAGACAGACTGGGACTTTTTTCCCTGGAGAGTAGGAGGTTAAGGGGTGATCTTATAGAAGTCTATAAAATAATGAGGGGCATAGATAAGGTAGATAGTCAAAATCTTTTCCCAAAGGTAGGGGAGTCTATAACGAGGGGGCATAGATTTAAGGTGAGAGGGGAGAGATACAAAAGGGTCCAGAGGGGCAATTTTTTCACTCAAAGGGTGGTGAGTGTCTGGAACGAGCTGCCAGAGGCAGTAGTAGAGGCGGGTACAATTTTGTCTTTTAAAAAGCATTTGGACAGTTACATGGGTAAGATGGGTATAGAGGGATATGGGCCAAGTGCAGGAAATTGGGACTAGCTTAGTGGTATAAACTGGGCGACATGGACATGTTGGGCCGAAGGGCCTGTTTCCATGTTGTAACTTCTATGATTCTATGATTCTATGAAAGTGATCTCTGCCTCAGCAGAAACAGGTCCAGTTCCCAGCAAATTAGCATTAACTGCACAAGTTGGCAACCTGTTCCACAGGTCCACTATTCTCTGGGAATAAAAAAACTATTTGGACACTAAGAGAAGCAAGGAATATGGGGATCGGCAGGAAAGTGGAGTTGAGGAAGAAGATCAGCCATGATCTTATTGAATGACGGAGCAGGCTCGAGGGGCCGTATGGCCTACTTCTGCTCCTATTTCTTATGTTCTTTTGTTCTTAAATCTTCTAATATCTAACCTAGCTCTGCCCTTGCAAAACTGGAGACTGCGATCCCTGGTACTCCCTAACCTATTTAGTTGAAACAATTTATCTACACAAACACAATCCTTTAATCATTTTATAAACCTTGATCAAATCACCCCTAAATCTATGCTTCTCTAAAATATCGAGACCTGGCACTTTGAGCCTGTCTGGGTGACGAAGATGCTTTAAACTGGGAATTAATCTTGTGGCTCTCCTCTGCACCTTTTCCAAAGCCTCAATGTCACCAACCATGTGAGGAGACCAAAATTTGGCACAGTATTCTAACTGAGGCCTAATCCAGGTCTTGTACAGGGACGACATGGTATGCTTTGCTTTATAGTTAATTGTCCTGTAAATACACCCCAACACCTCATTTCCTGTAGCTATAGCTTCACGACATTGATCACAAACTTTTATAGATCTATGCACTAGAACGCCCAGATCTCTTTCTTTCACCACTGGCCTTAATTCTTTTCCCTGAAGGATGTACGTATGTTGAGCATTTGACCTGCCCACATGCATAACGCTAAACTTATCTAAGTTAAAGGCCATTTGCCAATCATAGAATCATAGAAAGGTTACAGCACGGAAGGAGGCTTTTCGGCCCATCGAGTCTGCACCTGCTCTATGCAAGAGCAATCCAGCTAGTCCCACTCCCCTGCCCTATCCCCGTTGGCCTGAAAATATTTTCCTTTCAAGTACTTATCCAGTTCCCTTTTGAAGGCTATGATTGAATCTACCTCCACCACTCCCTTGGGCAGTACATTCCAGATCCTAACCACTCGCTGTGTAAAAACGTTTTTCCTCATGTTGCCTTTGGTTCTTTTGCCAATCGCCTTAAATCTATGTCCTCTGGTTCTTGACCCTTCTGCCAATGGGAACAGTTTCTCTCTATCCTGTTAAGACTCTTCATGATTTTGAATACCTCTATCAGATCACCTCGCAACTGTCTCTGTTCTAAGGAGAACAACCCCAGCTTCTCAAATCTTTCCACGTAGCTGAAGTCCCTCATTATTGGAATCATTCTAGTAAATCTCTTCTGCACCCTCTCTAAGGCCTTCACATCTTTCCTAAAGTGCGGTGCCCAGAACTGGACACAATACCCCACTTGTGGCCGAACCTGGGTTTTATAAAGGTTCATCATGACTTCCATACTTTTGTACTCTATGCCTCTCTTTATAAAGCCCAGGATCCCGTATGCTTTTTTAAACTGCTTTCTCAACCTGCCCTGCCACCTTCAATGATTTGTGCACATATACCCCCAGATATCGCTGTTCCTGTATCCCTTTTAGATTTGTGCCCTCTAGTTTATATTGCCTCTCCTCGTTCTTCCTACCGAAATGTATCACTTCGCATTTTTCTGCATTAAATTTCACCTGCCACGTGTCCGCCCATGCCACCAGCCTGTCTATATCCTGTTGAAGTCTATCAGTATCCTCCTCACTGTTTACTACCCTTCCAAGTTAGGTGTCATCTGCAAATTTTGAAATTGTACCCTGTACACCCAAGTCCAAGTCATTAATATATATCAAGAAAAGCAGTGGTCCTAGTACCGACCCCTGGGGAACACCACTGTACACCTCCCTCCAGTCCGAAAAACAACCGTTCAACATTATTCTCTGTTTTCTGTCCCTTAGCCAATTCTGTATCCATGTTGCTACTGTCCCCTTTATTCCATGGGCTGTAATCTTGATGATAAGCTACCGTGCAGCACTTTATCAACACCTTTTACACCACATATACACCATACACACCATATCAACTGCATTGCTCTCCTCTACCCTCTCTGTTACCTCTTCAAAAAATTCTATCAGGTTAGTTAAACACAATTTGCCTTTAACAAATCCGTGCTGGCTTTCCCTAATCAATCCACACTCGTCCAAGTGACTGTTAATTCTGTCCCGGATTAACGTTTCTAAAAGTTTCCCCACCACTGAGGTTAAACTAGCTGGCCTATAGTTGCTGGGTTTAACATTACACCCTTTTTTTGAACAAGGATGTAACATTTGCAATTTTCCAGTCCTCTGGCACCATCCTCTATCCACAGATGTTTGGAAGATTATGGCCAATACCGTCGCAATTTCCACCCTTACTTCCCTCAGCAACTTAGGATGCATCCCACCCGGACCGGGTGACTTATCTACATTAAGTACAGCTAGCCTTTCAAGTACCTATTCTTTATTAATTTTAAGCCCATCCAGTATCTCAACTACATCTTCCTTTACTGAGACTCTGGCAGCATCTTCTTCCTTAGTAAAGACAGATGCAAAGTACACATTTATTATCTCGGTCATCCCCTCTGCCTCCATGAATAGATCTCCTTTATGGTCCCTAATCGGCCCTACCCCTCCTTTTACTACCTGCTTACTATTACATGCCTGTAGAAGACTTTTGAATTCCCTTTTATGGTGGCCGCCATTCTATTCTCATACTCTCTCTTTGTATGAGCCCACAAGCCCAATCCCTCAGTACGTGTAGATCGACTTATATTGGTCGAGAATCCTCCACAGTCCTGGGTCTCGCTCATATCTTGGTAGCGTCTGCAAACTTGCAGATCATTCCCTCAACAGCTACATCAAGATCATTAATTAAAATAGTAAATAGTAGCATTCCTAACACCGATCCCTGCAGGACACCACTGGTGACCGGCCTCCAAGCAGATCCAAATTCATCGCTAATCACTTTCAGCCTACGGGCTAACAGGCAGTTCTCAATCCAGCGCAGTAGATTACCACTAATTCCACAAAATTCAATCTTGTAGAGAAGCCTCTTATGCCGTACTGTAGCAAAATCTTTCTGAAAATCTACGTAGACAGTGTCTCCTAGGCTTCCCATATCAACTATCCTGGTGAATTCCTCAAAGCCGTGTTGGGTGTCCCTGATATGGCCTTTTCTGTCTAGACAGTCATATAACATATCTGTAATGATTCACTCGAGTATCTTCCCTATTACTAATGTCAAGTTAATGGACCTATAGTTACCCCGATCTGCTTTATCCCCCTTTTTAAGGAGTGAAAGTACATTAGCCTCTTTCTAAGGAAACAGTCACAGACTCCAGCGAGCTATTAAAGATACAGGCAAGAGGCTCATCCAAAAAGACTACTTTCTAAAGGTTGGTAAGAAACCAAGGTTAAATATTCCAGATATTCTTTTCACCTACAAATGTAAATGAGTTAGCTAATCACTGCTGTGACAGTGGTAGAGATACTACAGCTGCCCTCAGACCACCTCCTCAATCCCAGGCCAAATCCACTAGGCTGCTATTCACTAGGGTTCCCACTCCTGATTGCTAGTCAGTGACTCTTGCTGGAAGAGTGTGTGTGTGTGTGTGTGTACCAAATCAGATTCAGTTGTGATGCCCCTCACAATTAAATTGGTGGCTGTCATTCATTGTCAGGGCTCATATGTGAAGGCAACAGATGTCCAAAGAACTGTATCTCAGCAATGAATCAGCACCTTGAGGGGAGGAAGGGTGGGGAGAAAATTTGCAGAGAAATTGATGAAAAAAGAAAATAGTGAATACTTTCAAAATCTAAATACCTCCTGATATTTGGCTTGAAAAATTCCCAGTTCTATTGTCTTGCTCCACATTGCTTAGTTTATTACAATGGTTAAGCTAAATTAGGAATAAATTAAAAGGTCTGGAAGGCACTTTCTGTTTTGGTGATTTTTTTCGTCATGGGGTGGGCTCATTATGGAAACTTTTTCCACCTTTGGCATTCAAAGTTAGCATATAATGCTCCCAGGTCAAGTATAGTATAGATTACATGCAGTGTATAAATCTCCCTGAACACTGTCCCATCAACACCACCAGAACAGGGTAGATGAAGAGTAAAACTGCCCCTGTTAACCCATCAGTAACACAAAATCAGGAATGAATTGGGTTAGACATCTTCTTCTGTAATGACAACCTTAGAAGAGTACCTCTTGTTGCATCACCGTGACATTTATGTTTCCCACTGCAAACATCCTCTGAAAATAAGCCCCACGTTGTTTAGTCAGTCAATGTTCTGAATTTGTTTGGATAGGTCACAATTGCAAGCAGTATTCCACCTGACATATTCCACTGCAGGATCTGGTTTAGTGGGGTGGAAGAAAGATAGTTTCACCATTCGGACAAATTCATTCCAGGAGACACGGAAAAACAGAGACATTTGTTTTTCTATATTATGTGTTCCCAAAACTGTGCTCCAATTTGTTCAATTTTTATGTGTTCTACGTTAATAAAGTAGCTTGTTAGTAATGACTCCTTGCTGTTTTCTTTCCTTAAATGGAAACCACAAAAATCACTAACTTTTGGAAAAGCATAAAGGGAACCATGAATATGTCTCAACCAGAAATGTAACGGGAGTAATTTATGTGGCATTGACATGTTAGAACGCTACCATGGCGCCACAGTGGTATGATGTGGCTTTATGTTTGCAGTCCTCTACAGGCCAAGTTCCTAATCTCAACCGGAAAAATTTCCAATATTTCCATCCAATATTATTTTTTTTTGAAAGTGACTCCTATTTTTAAAGGCACATTCTGCCCTTCACCTTTCTTAGGTCCCCATGTGCAGTGAACCATGACTAAGTAAAGAGAGGTCAACTTGCTTCCAGGCCTCTACCAATGTTGCTTTATAGGTAACTGCTAGAAGATGACAACAACCACCTTGAGGGACTTGCTCTGATTTTTCCCTCCCTGTAATCCAGAGCAACACAGCTTAGGAATTTATCTTGTGGTAGGAAATAGGTGGGATCAGGCACAGCTGCAGGCCTGGCACCCAGCCTAGGGGCCTGCTGCTGCTATTGGAGAAAAGCAGCTCGAGGCCTCCAAACCTGAAAATCCATGGAGAGGCTGCAAAAGAAGGTAGGACTTATACTTGCAAGACACCCTTGCCTTGCTACCTGGCCCCCACAAATGCTCCAATATGAGGGGACCCAGGTACAAGGCTAACATCAGCTTTTTTTGTCCTTCAAAATAGGGCTCCTGTTCTACTAAGAGCAAACTGGGGAGGAAGGGCCAGGGCCACGCCCTCTCACATTTCCACACTGTCTTTGCTCTTCACCTGTTGTTGACTTAGGCACAGGCCAGGTCCAACTCCCTGGGGAAGCCTGCAAATCCTGGGCAGAGACCTCTGTAGTACAGTGAGAGGAATTTGGGCCCTTTGTTTCAAGCACAAGCATTGTTGTAACATGAGTGTGTTAGAAGTTAGGCAATGGTGTGACATGTAAGGATTATTTCATGCATTAAAATAATTCAAAGATAAATTAATCTCAGCACAGTCATGTAAACAGCTATAACTGCTCCTGAAGTAGCTGCTTGGCTCAGAGGTAGCATGCTTGCCTCTGAGCCAGAAGGTTATAGATCCAAGATCCACTCCATGACTGAAGCATATAATCTAGGCTGATAAGTCAGTGCAGCACTGAGGGAATTCTGCATTATTGGAGGTGTCGCCTTCTAGTTGAGATATTAAACTGAAGTCCTGTCTGCCTGTTTAGGTGAATGTAAAACACTTCATGGCACCAATTGAAGAATAACAGAGTTCTCCTGGTGTCCTGTCCATAATTCATCCCGCAACCAGCTCCACCAAAATAGATTAACTGGTCATTTATCACATTACTGTTTGTGGGACCTTGCTATGTACAAATCAGATGTTGTATTTGCCTACAAAACAACAATGACTACACTTCAAAAGTAAAGCCGAGGATGTGAAAGGTGCTTTATAATACAAATTCTTTCTTTCCTCCTCTACTGAGTCTTCTGTTCTTTGAGAGCAGCCATTTTGAAAGATGTATTGCTAATACAATATGACAGGTACACATTGGCACAACCAAAACATACCAGATACTGATTGAGTGAGCAAACTCAATAGCATGCCCTTGTGCTACTGCCTTTCACCAAATTCAGTCTCCAGAATTATTTACAAACCATTTATAAGGCTCACCTGTTATCTCAGTTTGCTGTATAAACTGTAACATGCACTGTAAACTATGAATGTAATTTATAGAAGTGTACTATAACTGATGAACTTGCATTTAAAAAGGAAAGAAAGATATGCTACTGGGTGACTTTTTTATATTATGTCTCATTACAATCACTGACCATGTGTTTTCAATAATGCCACTGTCGATTACTAATTCGTATCTATTTTATCTCATTAGATTGAATGAGATTAAATAGCGCATGCAAAGTCCACTGACTAATAATTTAGGATGCCTAGGCTCTTGTATGGACACACAAGGTGAAAATAAATAGCAATTGTGCAAAGTGCAAACAGTACTGTGGAACAATACATAAGTTGGAGCTTAGCAGTGCCAAGCAGATGTTGCACTTCTATATAGTATAAAAGAAAGATATTGGGGCTGAAATTCCTCAGAGGACCCATTTGTCTCCTACCACACCTCCAGTGGGAGACCAGCAGAACTGCCTGGAAAATGACAGGGACCCAGTAGTGCTGGGTCTCTGTTGTTTCTTGGAGTTTTCTACATGCCTTGTAAGAGGTGGAACTTTTGTCTGCTCCTTACAAGTCAAATGATGACAAGAGACAGAGCCAGGGGTTGGGACTTCCTACAATGGAGCTCCTTCTCCTTTGATTCAATTGGAACCCAGTGTATCAGTGGAGGCGGCTATGCTAATTGAACGGAGGCATTTCGGCCTCCGCATGGGTGGTTGTGGACCCCATTGGTGGGATCCAGGCCAAAGAATTAGCTTGGTCCCCTGAAGAAACCAGAAGGATTTTTTTCCCCATCAGATTGGCCTGCTTACACAGGGAGCAAAGAGGAAAATGGCTGGGGCTTGGGCAACCCCAACCTCCCCAAGTGCATTGGAGTTTCCAGCTGCCTTGGACCGGCAGGTACTGAAAATGTGCCCAAAGTAATGCTTGTGCCCACCTGCCCTATGCAAATGAGGTGCCCCCCAGCGCTGACCCTGCAAACTCCAGTAGAGTCAGCACTGGAGGGCATTAGCAGGGGTAATCATGGCTTTATTGCCAGAACCGCAACCCATGGATTTTTGACCCCATTATGATGTTTATTTTTTTATGTACTAGCAGATCGCCTGTGGCTTTGCTGACGGTGAGTCGGAAGATACTTATTATATAATAACAGGGGTGTTATACTATGTAATGCACCATATAACGATGAGTCGCTGACTTTTCTAGCCACTTGCCTCGCTTTTGATTCACGTACTCCTGATCTCTTCAATTCTTATTTGCTGCTGTTTTATTTTAAGCAAATCAATAAAGTGTGATGGATGAAGCATGACAGAAATGTGACAGAAAGTAGGCGTGCACCTAAGGATGTGTGCACCATGTGCAAGACTATTAATATAGGTATATCTATTAATCAGAGTCGGAGGATTGTTTCTCTTACTTATCGCTGTCATCTTCATGGAGCTGTTTCTGTCTCTTTACGTCCTCCTCTGCTTCTCTACCTCTTTGGCCCTCTCTGAATCTCCCCTTCTGCCACTCTGTCATATCTTCTGGTCTGTCTCTGTCTTTAGCTTTTTCTTCTTTTCTGTTTCTCTGCAGAAGTATAGCTGTCTTGTGCTTCTGCTGTTCTCTCTCTCTTTGTCTTCTCTTGCGTTGGACTCTCTTTCTTTTTCTTGTCTCTGGTTTTCTCCTGTTGCTGTCAGCTTTTTTATTTCTGTCTGTTACTTTTTTCTCGTTTTTCATTTGGGCTATGACATCATTGGTAGTGGGTAGTTATTGGGGGAAAGGATCCAGCCAGGACCCCAGTCCAATGTGGGATCACTGGTGGGGAAAGGATCTGGATAGGGCAGCAAGCTGGCAGGATGTGGTGGGATCTGGCTAGGTTCGCAGTGGCACAGTAAAGTGGATGGTGCTATGGAGCTATGCATAGCTTCCAGATGACTGAAAGGTAATTATAATGATAAGTATGTTTTTATAGCTTGAAACACAGTTCAAAATTAACATTAACATCCAGGCCTGATGGAAATAACATGGCCGCCAAACCGTGTAACAGTAAATTAATGTGACACAAACAGGAAGTCTCAAAACTTTATATAGATAAAGAGCGAGCGCTACAACTAGAATTAATTTAGGAATAATTGTCCTAATTCTGTTGTTTTGAACATTTTGGGTGGATAATTTTGGGTGTAACTAAGGCTTTTTAATATAAAAGTATCAATTGAGTGCTAACCATTTTCCAGCAGCAAGAGTGTTATTTTTAATTACTTTAAAAAATAAAAATATAATTATCATAATGCTAACACTAAAGACATAAGATATAGTTCGGTTGGCAACCTGATTCCAAAATAGGCAGTGTGCAACATTAGTGATAGAACAGATCAATAAAATTGATTCCCCCCACCACCCCACCCCACCCAAACAACTACTCAGTCAGGGTCTGGACATAAAATTACTAAAGTTTTCATGATTTTAATGATTGTGTGGAGCTTCTTTAATGTTTAATGACTACATTAATGGCTAAAATTTTTAGTAAAGTATTTATACTGAAATTGTGCAGAACCAGCTTCCCCCACAAAAAGTGACTGCTGCTAATGTCGATGACATGGTTGGCTGGACATTTGGAGACAGATTTTTTTTTAAATTTGTTCTTAGGATGTGGGCGACACTGGCAAAGCTGTGTTTATTATCCATCCCAAGTTGCCCTGAGAAGGTGGTGGTGTGTCTTCTCCTTAAACTACTGATATTCCACGATATTGATCCAACAATGATGAAGGAATGGCGGTGTATGTCCAAGTGAGGATTGTATGTGACTTGGAAAGGAATGTGGAGGTGGTGATGTTCCCACAACATTGATGCCCTTGTACTTCTCAGTGTGAGAGATCACATGGGAGGGAGGTGATGTTGAATTAACCTTGGTGAGTTACTGCAGTTTATCCTGTAAATTGTGCATACTACAGCCACAGTGGTGGAAGGGGTGAATATTGAGTCCAGTGGCAGGGGCACTAACCAATTGAACTGCTCTGACCTGAAAGGTGTTGAGCTTCTTGAATATTATTATGGTTGCACCTATCCAGGCAAATAGTGAGTATTTCATCACACTCTCGACTTGATGGCGCATAGGGTTTGAGAGGTCAGGAGGTGACCCACACGTTGCAGAGTACCCAGCCTCTGCCTTATTCTTGTAGTTACAGTATTGATTTGGCTGCTCCAGTTAAGCTTCTAGTCATTGGTGACCCCCAAGATGTCGATGGTGGAAGACTCGGCGATGGTGGTGCCATTGAAGGTTGGGGGAGGTGGCTGGGCTTTCTTTTGTTTAAGATGGTCAGTAATGAGCACTTATGTGATATGAATGTAACCTGTCAGCTAAAGCCTGGATGTTATCCAAGTCCTAGTGTAGGCTGACATGAGCTGCTTCATTATTGTAGGAATTATGAATGGAGTTGAACACCTTGAAATTACTGACGAACAGCTCCAATCCTGATTTTAGGATGGAGGGAAGGTCACTGATGAAGCAGCTGAAGATGGTTGGGCCAAGGGTGCTTTCCTGAAGAACTCCCATGGTGATATCCTGGGGCTGTGATGATTGGTCTCCAACAACCACAACCATCCTCCTTAGTGTCAGGCATGACTCCAGCCACTGGAGGGTTTTCCCTTTGACCCCCATTGACCTTTGTTTTGCTAGGGCTCCTTTGTTTTCCTAGGGCTAGGATTAGGGTCTATTGCCCTAATATGACATCATATTGCCTTGATGTCAAGGGCATTTACTGTTACATCTCCTCTGGCACTGTGTATGAGTCCATATGGGCTTCCTTCATTGTACTTGGGGAAGGATGTCTGATACCTGGCATGTATAGATATGAGTTAGAACTGGATATTATATGAACATATACAATTCTTATTACTTAAAAATGTCCAATGCTTTACACATAATATATAGAAATTAATTTTGTATGTAATAACCAGTTGGAGGGTTGGGTATTTATTTGACCATATTCCCAATTCAAGTTTTGCTTTAAGAACCTAAGAAATTGAGGAAATAGGCCATGTGCAATATGCACAGTTATTTTGCAATTTATTTAATCACCAAAGCAAGGTGACTAACCACCAGATCTGAATTTTTTCCCTGACCTCCAAAGATAATGGAATGAAAACTTCAATTTATCAACCTAATATTATAATCCACATTCTTCAGCCCTGACTAGTTGCATTTCACAGGTGACCAACAAACGTGGACCCATAATGTTCCATAGAGTAATCATCTATATCTAATCTTAGGCGAATAATACAAAAATAAATCAATAATTAAAATAATTCCAAAACAGCTTCACTCAGGCAAAGCAGCTTCATAGGTCTAAGAAATCCTATAGGACCATGAATTTGAATCCTAATTGTGACCAGAATTCGAAATCAATTTTCTTTATTGGATGACCTTCAGCCGTTCTTAGACAGACCCCTAGATCAGAATTTCTTTATAACTAGCCTATTCCATGCCGTGGCATAATAATATCACACATGAATCCTTATCCAGGAATAGAATGATTACTGTACACAGAATTGAAATAGCGCATGTTTTCAAAGAGTAAGGTGTCAGATTTCTACATGCTGTCACAACAAACAGGTTGAAGAAATCATTTATTTTGTGGAATGTTTGTTTTGCCATAGTGGGAGCTGGTCTAGGTATTGCCTAGGATTTGAAATAGGTTAAATAAATACCAATTGCCTCAAAAGCTAATGTCACCGCAGGAACCTTAAAGGAATGATGCCTCCCCCCCCCCCCCCTCCAAGTTTTCATCCCTTTTTACTTGTTTTTTTCATATTTCATCCTCTTCTTCTAAAGGTAGTCACTTGTGCTGGGGTCAATTCCACAAATGTCCGACACCCTCTGATATCACATCCAAATGGCCTTTCTTCATTTGTGAGAATAATAGAATGTGTTGGCCAACTGTGAGATCACCCTGTACTCGCCTGATGTCTACACACATGCACTTTCCAGCAGGAGCCATTGAACAGCAATTAGAAGAGGGAACCATGCCTGTGTTTTTTTCTGCCCCAGGGTTTTGAGCTCAATTGTTGTGACCTTGTTGCGGGGATCAGCTAACTCAACGCAGATTAGGGATCAAACCTGGGACCTTCCTGGTGTTTATGATTCAGCATCGTATCACATGGTGTATTTACTCACTGAGATGTTGGGGGAACTCAACTCTAATTTTTAATACCTAATGATTTTTTTAGTTATGTGAGCCACGAAATGAGTAATACGAAACCTTGATTTCAAGATAGTGTACAGTGTGGTGGCAGAGTGTGACAGAGTACTGAGATTTAAATTCACACCAATAGTCCCCAACATTGCTGAGTTTCCATTTTCAGCCACATCACTACAGCAATGGGCTCTGAAGCCTCCTGTCTTCCCACAGAGAGGAAGAGAAAGTCTCCTACCAGCTAGTGTTTGGTTTCTGAGCAGCATTAGTAGAGGCCTGGGAGCAGGTTGTCAACTTTTTTCCCTTGGCCACGGTATAGCAAGAAATGGGAAGATTTAATTGGGAATAATTTAATTGGAAATAAATGAAAACGTGGGAGAGTCACCTTTAAAAGAAAATGTTGGCAGTTTTAAAACTAATTTTTATTTTTATTAAGTGGAAAAGTCAGATTGTATCCAGCTACAATGAAGAGTATTATCAGATTGTAGTGATCTGAATTGGGTTTCTTGGTATTTGGAATTCATTGTGGGTCTCATCACTAGCAATGCAGATTTGTTTTTTCTTTGCTTCAGGTTCAGAATGAGGATACCAGTGTTGGTGAACAACCTCTGCAGACAGAGCAAGAACCGAATGGAAGCAAAAAGAAGCCAAAAACAACCAAGGCAGGAAAGGGAGATCTCCATTTTCCAGAGCTCCCATCAACTGGTCATCAACTGGAAGTGAAGGGGTTAGAAGGTACAGAAAGAATCCCCTATCTACTAAAATATTTATAACTAGCTGATCTCAGAACTAGCTGGCCAAAATCACATGAGCTGACAGTACTGAAGGTTGTGCAGGTCTGGGGAGGGGGGGCGTGGGTGTGGAGGATTATCACCTCTTAACAAATTCTACTATAACCACGGGGTCTGTACTTACCTTTTTCACATTCTGACAAACAGTACAACACAACACCCTTACAAATAAAGAGAGAGGAGATCTACATTAAATCTGATACCAGGTCCAGAGGTCTAATCCAATGCATCATTTAGACCCTTTAGGGGCAATTTTAACCTAACCCATCTGTCAGGAAACAGACGGAATTGGGTACAACACTGGTTTTACACCCTGCCCGACTTTACTCTCCATTGAAGTCAATGGAGTGTAATATTGGGGGGGTGTAAAATTAGCCACAGCGGCTTTCCCACTCAGACCAGAGTTAAAATTGCTGTCAGGCCCAATGATATCTTCATACCCCAATCTGCATATTTAAATGCCTTTGCCGCCTATTCAGAAGAGCAGATTGAAATGGAAGACGGCAGGATCCAGGTGGACATTGACAGGTAAGTCACCAGGTTGATTTTAATTGCCTACCTGCTTGGTTTCCACTGGCTGCATAGGGTTAAAATCACCTTCCATATGTTTGAATGTTGGCCATAAACCATCTTTTGAAGCAGAGCTTAGCATGGCAGGACTGTGCTATGCTTCTGTGGTGCAGTGTATGGCAGTGTGTCAGTGAATGAGTGAGTGAGTAGGAGGAGAAAGAATAATAAGCAAAGGATTGTACTAGCTCTGAGCTTAGGGTTGCCTTTCACCCCTTTCTAATGGCTTCCAGCACCAGAATTTGGAGGGCCCTCTTCTCATAGGGAATTAATGGGCCATCTCTGGCCATCTTTTGTTCCTGTCTATACTATTCTTGCATCTCCTTTCTACTGTCCAGATGTGCTCACAGCAAAAACATCAAAATTGAAAATATGGAGTTCAACTTTCCTTGCGAGCAACAGTTGTTTAAGATTTGCTGACTCATTGGATTCTCCTCAAACATGGTATGCACCTTGTGCATCAGCTATTCTGTGCAGGAACTATGCACTGATTATTGCAATGAGATGCAAGGTCAGCTCTCTGCAATACTTGCTCACTATGTGTTGTTGGTCCTGCTAGCACTGCGACAGGACTGCATAATCAACCCCTATTAATCTACAGAGATTATACTGAATCTTCAAACTGCATCTCACTTGGAATATTGTGCTCAATTTTGGTCACCATGCTTCAGATAGAATATCCATGAATTTGAAATGATGCATAGAAGGCAACATGAATAATCCCAAGTGTAAAGAGGATAAGAAAATAACCTTATCTCTGCACTCTAGAGAGCAAAAGGTTAAGGAGGAACCATACTGAGATATATCAAGTATTATTAAATAGTGCTAATAGATTTCCTGTGGTGTTACTCATGGGTAGTTTGGGACAGAGATTGGGGAGCTGAAAATGCAGTTGGACTGAATCAACTAGAGTATTAGTTTAGGCATGATGGGAAAAGTGGCCTTTTCTCATCCTTGGCTTGTTCTTATATTTCTTATCGCTGAGTTTATAACTAGCAGACAACATTATAAAGGAGCCAGTAATTAATAATATACTTTTTTGTGTTCATCAGGTGAGTGGATCTTGCTGGTATGAAATTCCAGGCATTGCAGTGTGAACATCAAGCACTCCCAGGTCTGGTATAGCACAGTTAGATGCAGAGCTAAGTTCAATCTACTTTGCTCCAATAATGTGCCTCAACCCTAACCTTAGAAGAGCACCCCCAACTGTATCACTGTTCTTTTCTCATTTCCCACACCAATCATCCTTAGACCTCTCTGACTGACATTACCAATTAAGCGGCATTTGTGTGCTGTACACCTATGCCCAGTAGAAACTGGAACTGCGCCAAGTCATTTTACATAGAATTGCCAGCAGATAAAGCAGACTTTCATGCCTTCAGACTAGATTGGATTTGAATCTAGGTCCCAGAAGTGAAAAGCCAGTTTCTGAAGTACCGCACCACCCAGCTCCCCCCATGCTCACTTTTCTATATTAACAATGCACTGTTAATACCCTATGTGTGTGTGCTGGTTCATAGTAAAGTGCATTGTTCTGAAAAGGTAGATAATATGAATGTAGAAGAGGTGAAACATCTCTCCGTGTAATAGTAGCATCAGACTTAGATTTCAGATCATTAAAGAGCTGTGATTTTGTCATAGCTGGAACCTTGGCAGTAGACTGTATGAATTTCTTCAAGACTTGGGCTAATTCTTCCTTGCAATTGCAAGCAGTGACATTCATTCCTGTTGTTAGGATAGATATATCTACAATTGGATCAGTGGTGAACTGTTTCAGAGCTTGATGTGCATTTTTTTGTGGACGAATAGGTGGACATAGGAAGGTCCTGCTTGAAACAGGTGGGAGTTTGCAAATGATACAGAAATGACACAAAAGTGACACTATAACGTCTTTATGTCGTTTTCTTGTGTTTATACTGGCTCCATAACATTTCTAATTACCGTCTATATAAATGGCCGTCCAGGGTAGCTACGTGTTGAGCTGTATGTTCAAAGGGCCAAAAAAAGATTGATTTAGCTGTATTTGTGATATTTCTGGCCTGGTTCTCTTAATCATGAACCTTTATTAAAATTGTTTTAATTTTTTTTTGACTTCCATACCATTACTGAGCAAATGGGTTTTCCAATGGGAATTGCCCTAGATGACGCACTTGGAAAAAGATGAGGAGGAGACCTTTTAAATAGACCATGAACCATGTTATTGACACTAAAGAAGATATTGTCCAGAATGGCAAAGTTGATTTTTTTTTAAGTTTGTGAGTGTTTAAATAAAAGTTTACTAAACTGAATTGCCCAATGAAATACATGTCAACCATCAGTGTTTCATGCTGACATCAGCATTCCTATCCTGCTGTCCACTTGTCAACATTTAATAAAAATCCATATGGGATTTAAACTGCCTGTCCATTCTTCTGAGGTTTCCCTAAATGCTCTACACATGCGTTGAACTTATGCTCATGATCAGATGACTGACGTGCCTGCTCATCATAAGCACCTGGTAGCAGGTAAGTAAAGTAAAAATAGTTTATAGTCATATTCAGTTCTGTGAGGAGCAAAGAGTCCGAGCTGGTCATCAAAGATCAGTGGAAATTAGTAGTGAACCGTACATTTGTCTTGTTCAAATTGGGTAGTTTATCTGAAACCATTGGAGATATGTATACGTATAGGCCAGAGAGACCCTGTGGATGGTTAGCAACATTCCTATCCTGCTGTCCACTTGTCAGATGCCATGTACATATTAATATAAACATTCAGTGATCTTGCAGTTAGCACAGCCAATGTGAATATTTTTAAATCACGTAAGGGCATATTACATAACCAGTAAGTTGAATTACAGTGACAATGGTTTTCTATTTGACCCATGCACTCAATATAAATTACCAAGTTTCTGGGCAGGTAAAGAAGGACGGCTCACATACAGGAATGGTTCGAGATTGCCAGGCCACAAGGGAACAAGCATTCCCCTGCCACCCACCCCCACCCACTAGACAGTTAGGAAATTCAAATTGACTGTGAGAAAAATCACTAGAGTATGGACCCAAAAATGTAACATTGTTCTTAAGCATAGAAACATTTCTTAAAAGAAAATAATGTCTGTAATGAACTAGATTTTGTGTTAGATATAATTTGTAGCCTGATAAGAGCTTTTGCTTTCAATAATAAAAGTACATGCCAGCCATCAATGTTTCATGCTAACAGTCAGCATTTCTGCAGCTGCATTGATTTGATAGTTTGTCAGCATAAATAACTTTTGGCTCAAAGGCAGAATTACAGTAGATTCTATATATTGGAAAATGCACCAAAAAGTGTCAAAATCAAAATTTCCAAAGGGGAGCATCCCTCAGACCCTCTTAAGAAATGAATTGTGTGCCCTCAGTGCTCACATACCCCTTCAGATATTTCTAAATTCAACATTGCAAAAGATGCACTTTTGTATATTTCAGTTTTTCCCTGTATAAATATTGAGTATGCCTGCAGCTGAAGTCAGGACAGATTCATGTCTCATTGCACTCCCAGTGTAACTACTTGTTTTCACATGTCAATAACAAGCCCATTGGGTTTTGGTTCTCAGAGAAAATGGATGGAATTGAATGAATAAACAAACAAACAGACAGACAGATAGATAGATAAATAGGATTTATATAGCGCCTTTCACAACCTCAGGACATTCCAAAGCGCTTTACAGCCAATTAAGTACTTTTGAAGTGTAACCATTGTTGTAATGTAGGAAACGTGTAATGTGGTTGTTGGTGTTGGGGGCACAGTACTCTGTGTGACGACCTATTGTTACCTATACATTTGCAGTTCCTGACTATCTAGTGGGTGGCAAGGGGATTGCTTGTTCCCTGGTAGCCTGAGCAACTGCCACACTGCGGTATGAGATATACTTACATTTCAGGATCTCTGAAACCAAGAAGCCAAATGCTTATCTTTTCTAACATTAAGGTAGTCTGTGGTGGGATCCAGAAACAGTTAGGAATTCTGAAATACCACTCCCTGTGTGCTTATCGCTTGACAATAGTAAATCATTGTCTTCAACAAAAAGCAAAGGGTATTCATTATGTACAGCACTCCAGAATTTAACACTAAGCTGCAATTACTCAGCATCTCAGCCCACACAGTTTTTGCAACTTCTGTTATTTGGTAAGAAATTAGACCTGAAGATAAATTAAATGGCAGTACGCTGATCTGTGAGCTCAGAATAAAGGGGGCCAAATATACTATTGTGCTGAGAGATCATCGTACATATCAGTGATGGACAGCATTGCTGATGATTTTATATCTCAGCCTTATTTAACTCATTCTAATGAAAGCAGCAGAAGGTATCAACTGTTAGAATTTACAAAGAGCATGTCTCCAGTGTCAAATGTACATTGCATGCTGTCTCTTTGATTTGTGTGTAATAAGCCCGTGTAAGTCATAGGTTTCAGCATGGCTGGGTTAGTTTAAAGAGGAAATGTACTCTGCTGAACTATCCTCACTGTTGTAAATATAAAGTACCATTAGTCAATCTCCTGTGGTATTGCACATGGGGAATTAATACAAAGTATAGTCTTCAGGTGAAGTGGGGTTAGAGGATGGGGGATGATTGGACCAGGGCACGCAAATGTAATTCGTTCACCATTTTAAAGTCATACAGTCTTCTTATTTTTATATAATGCTTTGATTTTATATTTTCATTTATAGGAAAACATAAAAACATACTGTAGTTTTGGAAGTCAGAGAAATAGAGTTAGTTGAAACATAGGAATTTCACTGCAGTACAGGCTGAGGAGCTGGAAGATGCAAATTTGAGGTGCTACAGTGCCGCTACCGGTGGGAGGGAGTAATTACATTGTGACAAGTTTGGATAGGCAGTTTCCATGATAAATGTAGACATATATAATTTATAATGGAAAATCTTGAAAGGAAGTGTACACAGGCATGAGATTTCTAATGTATTACTAATCAATCTCCCTTGGCATTGCACACAGCAAGTGAGAGAATATGATCATGCTGTTACCTGTCTCTGCTGTCTTTGTGTTGCTATTTCTCTGTGTCTCTCCTCTTTTGCTTCTATCTCTCTATTTCTCCTCTCTATGTCTCCACATAATTCTTGTTTTTGCTTCTCTCTCTCTTTCCTTTCAGTTAAAAGGTGTGATTGGCATGGGATGGTGTGATGGGGAAAGGAACCTTCAGTGGCTGCAGCTGCATTTTGGGTGGGGGTTGTGGGAGAAATATTGTTCTCAGTGGCACCTTCCCATTAACTCCCTAATCTCTTGTTCCCCCCCCACCTTGCTCCCATTACATTCCCAACTGTTTTACCTTCCCATGATTCCTTCCCCCCTTCCTATCATCCCCTCACTCCCACCACTACATCTACCTGTCCCCCTTTGAAATATCTGTTCAAGCCCAGTATCATCCCCATCTCCCTTGTTCCACGATCACTCACCTAAGGTTGCCAACCCTCCCAGATTGTTCTGGAGTCTCCAGGAATTGAAGATTAATACCCCGGACAGTACTGTGAGCAACCCGAGAGATTTTCGATGGGGTATTGGGGTAGCCAAACCTTAAGACAACTCACATCGTGTGAGGCGAAGGCCATGGAGCTCATGGGTAGGTACTCTGCTCTAGCAGTGGGAGACGGTGAGGTTGGCGACATATTGCTGGCACCAGGTTAGTGATTGAACACCTACACTGTCGCCCTGGCACCCTATGAAGCATCAAATAGCCACAAGTTTGCACCCACTTCTCTGTCTCCTTAATCTCAAGCGAGGTAAAGCACACCCATTCTTAACGTCTACCGTCCTTTCCTTCAGATCCACCACAGCAATGGGGAGTACAGGTGGAGGATGATGATGATGATGAGGAGGAAGAATAGAGAAACAACTATCTTGTTGACAACTATGATGATGATGAAGAAGGAGATGAAGAAGATTAATTTGGGCACCTCCTTCACCCCGTTCCTCTGTCCTAACCACCTCCAACTCACCCCGTGCATCAGTTGCTTCTTCACTCCCACACACAAGCTCAGATACTTTCACCTAGAGTGAATTACAGACAAACCCGCTAAATTGCAACCGCTTGGGTCCATCTTGCAGATTGCAATAAAACAACGGGATGCAACAAAAGTTAAAGCTGATCTGGTGCATAGCAAACTTTATTTGTCTAAATTTTTTACAATATCTTACAAAGTCTTAATAAGATGAATACAGCATCTAAAAAATTAAAGAAAAATGCTGACGTCTGGTGCGTTTTTTTATGCTGCAAAGAATTCTGTAATTTATTTTGGTGGAGATCAGAAGTTACCAACCTCCATATATTTACGCCCTGTCAGTGCGTAAAATTCATCAAATGTTTCATTATTGTTTGACTTGATGAATCGACGCAAAACGCACAGTGCAGAATCCACCTCTCTAACTTTGGGAATTTCCAGTTCTGGCACATCTTCATTTACACATTTCATCTACAGCCTCTGTTCCTGAGTGTTTCAGAGAAGAAACAATTTCTGCATCAGTCACCTCTCTGCAAATTTTTATTTTACTATTCATTCTCGGGATGTAGGCATCGCTTGCAAGGCTGGAATTTATTGCCAATCCCTAGAAATGCAACTGAGTGGCTTGCGAGGCCACTTCAGAGGGCAGTTAAGAGTCAACAACAATGGTTTTGGACTGGAGTCACATATAGGCTGGACCGGGTAAGGATGGTAGGTTTCCTTCCCTAAAGAACATTAGTGTACAAGTTGGGTTTTTATGACAATCTGACAGCTTCATGGTCACTTTTACTGATACCAGCTTTTTATTTCCAGCTTTTTTTTAAAACTGAATTCAAATTTTCAAACTTTCACTGTGGAATTTGAGCTCACATTCTCTGGAATATTAGTCCAGGTCTCTGAATTACTCATTCAGTAACACAACTGTACTCCTCAGCGTCAAGGTCGTCATTCATCGAAACAAAAAGATCGAACTCCACCTCACTGAAACCACCGGGAAACTTTTCATCAACCTCCTCAACTTTGCCTGGGTCGTTGTGTTCCTTTCTAGAAACCAAACCAGAGTTTCTAAAGCAGTTACTGATGCAGCAAGGAGTCACAAGATTCCAAGCTCTACTGGCTAAGTGCATTGCATCCAACACTCTATAGTTCTTCATAATGTGTGAAATGACCGTTACCTCAGTGGAATCTAAAACAGAAACCACCATGCACCTGGATTACTTCTTATAGTGTTGCTTCATGCTATGAATAATGCCTTGGTCCAGGAGCTGGATGATGGAAGTGTTGTTAGATGGTAAAAATTGGACCCTCACGTGTGAAAGATTAAGAGTGACAGCCTGGCAAGTGGCATTATCCATCAAATGTGGCACTACCTTCTTGTGCTGCATTCTTATCCTGGTAATGTAATGTATTCTCTTTTCATTTTGCCACCTCTCATCTTCTCTCCTTTTGTGTATAGGTTTGATCAGGCAGGGCACAAAAGAAATGTCCGATCTCGCTGCAATTGTAAACGCAGTTGGGCAGATACCCTGCTAACAAACCCAGCAACACTTCCTCAGTCCGAGCATTAGCATGAGGATTTGTCATTGTTCGTTTTTTCACCACACAGCTTTTTGTAAAGAAGGTTGTATCTCACTTTCCAGCGGCAAAGGAATCCAATTGGTGCTTCAGAGTTTTCCACGCTGAGTTCTTTGGCAAGCTCTTTAGCTTTAGTTTTCAACAGGTAGCCGCCAAGCGGGAATTTTTGAACTCTTTTGTGATTAAACCATCTAAACAGTGCTTCATCAATTTCAGCCATCTTACTTTCAAGTTTCTGTTTCCTATCTCAGTTCTGGTTATTTTCCCAGTCCTTCAAGACATACATTTTTCTTTTCAAAATTCAGGAAAATTGAGATTTAGAAATGCTATGCTTCTATGCGACCAGAATCTTCAATTCTTTCACACTGTTCAAAACATCCACTTGCTCGAGCAGTGACAAGTCACGGCACTTTTCTCATTGAGCCACTTTGAAAAGCAATTCGATTTCCACAAAACACTAACAGACATTAGAGATGTCGACCAATGAACCCAATCAGATTGAAGGGTGAAAGCCTCAGGTTCCAAACTCCACGGGAAAAGTGATCCACCCGTGGCTAACTAAAGAAGTTAAGGATAGTATTAGATTAAAAGAAGAGGCCTAAAATGTTGCCAAGAAGAGTAGTAAGCCTGAGGATTGGAAGAGTTTTAGAAACCAGTAAAGGACGACCAAAAAATTGATAAAAAGAGAGAAAATAGAATATGAAAGTAAACTAGCAAGAAATATAAAAACGAATTGTAAGAGCTTCTACAAATATGTAAAAAGGAAGAGAGTAGCAAAAGTAAATGTTGGTCCCTTAGAGGCTGAGACAGGAGAGATCATAATGTGGAATCAGAAATGGCAGATGCATTAAACAAATATTTTGTATCTGTCTTCACAGTAGAAGACACAAAAAACATACCAGAAATAGTGGGGAACCAAGGATCTAATGAGAATGAGGAACTTAAAATAATTAATATCAGTAGAGAAAAAGTACTTGAGAAATTTATGGGACTAAAAGCTGATAAATCCCCTGGACCTGATGGCCTACATCTGAGGGTTCTAAAAGAGGTGGTTGCAGAGATAGTGGAAGCATTGGTCATGATTTTCCAAAATTTCCTAGATTCTAGAATGGTCCCAGCAGATTGGAAGGTGGCAAATGTGATCCCGCTATTCAAGAAAGGAGGGAGAGAGAAAACAGGGAACTGCAGGCCAGTTAGACTGACATCAGTCGTCAGGAAAATACTGGAATCCATTATTAAGGAAGTGGTAACAGGGCACTTAGAAAATCATAATATGATTAGGCAGAGTCAACATGGTTTTAGGAAAGGGAAATCGTGTTTGACAAACCTATTAGAGTTTTTTGAGGATGTAATTAGAGGGGCAGATAAAGGGGAACCAATGGATGTTGTATATTTGGATTTTCAAAAGGCATTCGATAAAGCGCCACATAAAAGGTTGTTACACAAGATAAGGGTTCATGGGGTTGGGGGTAACATATTAGCATGGATAGAGGATTGGTTAATGGACAGAAAACAGAGAGTAGGGATAAATGGGTCATTTTCAGGCTGGCAGGCTGTAACTAGTGGGGTGCCGCAAGGATCGGTGCTTGGGCCTCAGCTATTTACAATCTATATTAATGACTTAGATGAAGGGACCAAATGTAATGTATCCAAGTTTGCTGATGATACAAAGCTAGGTAGGAAAGTAAGCTGTGAGGAGGACGCAAAGAGTCTGCAAAGGGATATGGACAGGTTAAGTGAGTAGGCAAGAAGGTGGCAGATTGAGTATAATGTGGGGAAATGTCAGGTTATTCACTTTGGTAGGAAGAATAGAAAAACAGAATATTTTTTAAATGGTGAGAAACTATAAAATTATGGTGTTCAGAGAGACTTGGGTGTCCTCGTACAAGAAACACAAAAAGTTAGCATGCAGGTACAGCAAGCATTTAGGAAAGTAAATGGCCTTTATTGCCTGGGGGTTGGAGTACAAAAGTAAGGAAGTCTTACTACAATTATACAGGGCTTTGGTGAGATCACACTTGGTGTACTGTGTACAGTTTTGGTCTCCTTACTTAAGGAAGGATATACTTGTCTTAGAGGCAGTGCAGTGAAGGTTCACTAGATTAGTTCCTGGGATGAGAGGGTTGTTCCATGAGGCGAGGTTGAGTAGAATGAGCCTATATTCTCTGGAGTTTAGAAGAATGAGAGGTGATCTAATTGAAACATGTAAGATTATGAGGGGGCTTGACAGGGTAGATGCTGGTAGGTTGTTTCCCATGGCTGGAGAGTCTAGAACTAGGGGGCATAGTCACAGGATAAGGGGTCGGCCATTTAAGACTGAGATGAGGAGGAATTTCTTCACTCAGAGGGTTATGAATCCTTGGATTTCTCTACCCCAGAGGGTTGTGGATGCTGACTCATTGAATATATTCAAGGCTGAGGTAGACAGATTTCTGGACTGTAGGGGAATCGAGGGATATGGGGATTGGGCAGGAAAGTGGAGTTGAGGTCGAAGATCAGCCATGATCTTATTGAATGGCGGAGCAGGCTCAAGGGACATATGGCCTACTCCAGTTCCTATTTCTTATGTTCTTACGTTCAAAGGTGAAAAGTCTTGTACCACAGGATTTCTGTGTGCCACACTTGCATATAAGCGGGAATTGCAATAAATGAAATTGCAACAAAACAAATAGGGAGTATAGAGGAAAAACAGGACTATAGAAATGATTGCGTTTAAACAGGAATTGTAATTAAGCAAGTTGCAAATAAATTGGTACGAGTGTAAATATTGTTAGGGACGATGTGGCACCAGATGAGCATGAGGGAACTGGAGGAGTGGGAAGTGGGTGAGGAAGTGTAACATTCCCAGCGCAGGCTGAGGAGAAGGCTGCCTATGGCTTCCGAGTCATGTGATCCAGATCTCATGGTTATTTGCCTGAAAAGGAGGATGCTTGAGGAATATCATGGCAGGTTCTGAGGTCAATCTCCAAGGACGTGCAAGTGATCCTTGAGTCTATAAATTTCATTTGTGGCAACGTCAGGGAAGCTTTTTCTTCATTTTAGGCACCTGTGGAGTATGTGGCAGCTTCAACAACAACAACAACAACTTACATTTATGCAGCACCTTCAACGTAGTAAAATGTTCCAAAGCGCTTCACAGGAGGTTATCAAACAAAATTTGAACTGATTCACATAAGAAGTTATTAGGACAGGTGACCAAAAGCTTGGTGAAGGAGGTAGGTTTTATGGAGCATCTTAAAAGAGGAGAGAGAAGTGGAGAGTTGTAGAGGTTTAGGGAGGGAATTCCAAAGCTCAGGGCCTGGGCAGCTGAAGGCACGGCCGCCAATGGTGAGCGATTAAAATCGGGGATGCACAAAAGGCCAGAATTGGAGGAGCGCAGAGATATCAGAGGGTTGTAGGGCTGGAAGAGGTTACAGGGATAGGGAGGGGCGAGGCCATGGAGGGATTTGAAAACAAGGATGAGAATTTTAAAATGGAGGCATTGCTGGACCGGGAGCCAATGTAGGTCAGTGAGCGCAGGTGTGATGGGTGACTGGGACTTGGTGCAAGTTAGGATAAGGGCAGCAGAGTTTTGGATGAGCTCAAGTTTATGGAGGGTAGAAGATGGGAGGCTGGCCAGGAGAGCATTGGAATAGTCAAGTCTGGAGGTAACAAAGGAATGGATGAGGGTTTCAGCAGCAGATGAGCTGGGACAAGGGTGGAGATGGGCAATGTTACGGAGATGGAAGTAGGTGGTCTTGGTGATGGAGCGGATATGGGGTCGATAGCTTATCTCTGGGTCAAATAGAACTCCAAGGTTATGAATGGCCTGATTCAGCCTCAGACAATGGCCAGGTAGAGGGATGGAGTCGGTGGCTAGGGAACGGAGTTTGTGGCGGGGACCGAAGACAACAGCTTCAATCTTCCCAATATTTAGTTGGAGGAAATTTATGCTATGTTGGGACAAGCGGCATGACAAATCAGAGTCACTGAAGGGGTCGAGAGAGGTGGTGGTGTGGTAGAGCTGGTTGTCGTCAGCGTACATGTGGAACCTGTTCGGATGATGTTTTCGAGGGGCAGCATGTAGATGAGAAATTGGAATCTACAGCAGACACCCACCTAAGAAGTAACCTCCACAGAAGCACAGACTGCAACTCTGGTAGCAATAGGAGAGAGAATCGAAAGCACCCTACATACCATTTTCCATACCATGGTGACTATGATGCATCTACTGTCTTTCAGGGTTTTCAGGATCTGATAGCGGCCATTCCTCTCCTCAGTGGGGATACAGGTCCAGGGTCCAAAGGGATGGCGATGGCTGCCTCTCAGGTCAGTAGCACATGCCAGGTCTCTGGCCTTCCGCCTCAGAACACCACATCAGTGGAACACCAGGCTTCCCGGGAACAAACTCCAGAGATGTAGTCAGCAATAGGTCCTCACAAGCTACCATGAGAGGAAGGCCATTTCAATCCCATGAGCCTTTTGTATATCATGAGCAATCAACCACCTTTCATGGTATTGGCTCTCAGATTACACCTAGGAAAAGCACTAGCCTAAGTGAAAGAAAGGCAAGTGTAGCCACCCAGGGCAAGCATGATGTTAGGCTGGCTTGTGTACACTTTGGACTTAATTGTAATCAAATAGAATGTGCACTGATGCCATAGTTTGTTATTCGTGATGTTTAGAGTCATCCAGGAAAGGGTGCACTTATTTAGTCAAAAGCAAAATACTGTGGATGCTGGAAATCTGAAATAAAAACAGAAAATGCTGGAGAAGCTCAGCAAGTCAGGCAGCATCTGTGGAGAAAGAAACAGAGTTAACGTTTCAGGTCGAAGACCTTTCGTCAGAACTGGAAGATGTTAAAGGAAGATGAAAGATCTTCGACCTGAAACTTTAACTCTGTTTCTTTCACTACAGATGCTGCCTGACTTGCTGAGTTTCTCCAGCATTTTCTGTTTTTATTGCACGTATTTAGTGATTAATGTAAGGAATCTTACAACACCAGATTATTGGCAAGATCATGTAAGAGCAAAGATGGCTGATGTGTTATCAGAACCCATCCCTGTTATGGCAATTATCCCATGACCAAAAAAGTGGCCGGGTCAAGGGGCATCTCAGGGATAGGCAAAACTGCCCATTGGCTTGACTTACACAGACACAACAACCCTATGGTATGCCCAGGCCTATGTGTCCACAGAATATGAGTTACACTATGTTACATGCAGGTTGTGTGAATGGATCAATAAATTCTGCTATTTACAAACTGGTGTTCTAATTCCAGGAAAATGCAAGATGCTGAAGAAGGAGTTGAGAATCCCTTCACTGGTGACATCTGACCAGGATCAAACTAGGAACGCTCCCCACCAGGTAAAATGATCATATATAATAATATAAACCATAAATATTTGACACTTTTGTCAAAAAATGTGAAATTCCCTGCTTTTTAAAGTATTTTTTTTGCCTTCCTTCTTTCAGCAGGCACCACCCTTGGCTGGTAACCTGCTCTCAGTACCTTGCCAATGCTGCTTCGGAACCAAATTGCTCAAATGTCTGCAAGATGGGTCTGGGTCATTTTCCCTTTGAGTTTCCCTCCCCTCCTTCACTATGGATAGGGGGTTGCCTGGCCCACTTGCTAAAACTTCGCACATTGATATGATCGACATCAAGAGGTAGATTTTAACTTTCACTGCTGGACGGAACTCTGATCGTAGCAGATCGGCTGCCCGTTATGCACCTGGCTCGATTTTTCATACCATTAAAGTCAATGAAAAGTACAATCCAGCGGAGTGTATAACAGGCAGCCAATCCACAATCACCTAGTGGTGAAACTTAAAATCTACCCCCCAGGAGTTTATCATGTAGAGAACTTCAGGGACAAATCCCATGTTCTAGCATTCCATGGCACAATACCACAGATTTCAGAGTACCTCTATATGACTGCCGCAGAACTCACTTGGAGTTCCATTTATTTAATTTTTCTATCAGGTAGAATCGCTGTCATGGTTAGGTAATAGTGATCATTTAGTCATTTAGACTCTCCACCATTATGCTGTCTCTCAGGAGTTGTGATCATCAATAGTGCCAAAACAGTACTCTGACTGGCCAACTTAATCGTCAATAGCATCAATTTTTAATGTTGCATCAAGAAATTTAACTCACAACGCTTTACTATTTTTCAGGCCAAGTTTCCAATCAATTCGTCCTCATGAAGGGCATTTCTTTCCTTCTCTCTATATGTCAGGTTGTTCTGGATGTAGTAGTATTAGTGTTTCAAATTCAGTGACTGGTTCCTGACTGCATCAATACTTATTGTTTTGTTTCATTATTTAAATGCACTGTAAAAGCTCTAAGCAGAACATTGTTAGATCTACATTTTTAAAATCAAACTGAAGCAGTGTAATAATAAGATTAATATTCTCTAAAGTGTAACCCATTTTCCCTGATGTTCAATCAGTCACATAAATGTTCTTCCCTCCTATTCTCTCCTGAAGACATTGCCTCCTTGCTGGGATTCGGTGTCAGAGAGACGTCTTCTGGTTGTATGATGCTGACATGAGCTAATGAGGACGTTTCCTGTTTTGGTGTATATATGTGTGAAACCACAGCTAGCATGAGTCATTGCCATCTTGAGAGGAGGGGAGCAAACTAGAAATGAAAATAATTGGAAATAAAATCCCTGATCTGTGCTGAGTTTACTGATCTTAGGGGTAGTGGTGGAGGAGCTACATTTGGCCCCAGTGCCCCTGAGTCAGGGTAGACAAAATTAGTCAAGGTTCCTGCTCCTAATTGCTATCCAGTGAACTGTGCTGGAAGTGTGCATGTCGACGTCCGGTGAGAACAGAGTCAAGCTCACTGTAATGCTTCCTGTGGTCAAATAACTTACTGACGTTCACCATCAAGGTTTGTGCACAACACTAGAGTGTAACTATGACACCGAATCCCAGCAAGGAGGCAATGTCTTCAGGAGAGAATAGGAGGGAAGAACATTTATGTGACTGATTGAATATCAGGGAAAATGGGTTACACTTTAGAGAATATTCATCTTATTATTACACTGCTTCAGTTTGATTTTAAAAATGTAGACTGCCTCAGGTAAAGAATACTGCTTCTTTAAAAATACAATCAGTGGAAGAACGTGCGCTGGCAATATATTGTCATATCACACTTGGAGGGCCCAATTATGACACCATCAACTCTACCTAGATTCGCCAGTAGATGGCATTTAAGTCCATACCAGCTTCCATCTGGCCTCCTAGGCCCATATTCAAGAAGCACATAAGAGAAAAGTCAATGTATATTCCCAGTTAATTGCCAATAGCAATTACACAAAGAATATTTTTCTTCAAGTGCCTCGTAGATAATAGACTGAGCTGTGAAATTACTACCAATAGGCCTCTCGGGGAACAGCCAGCTAAGACTGGGGCTCATTACCTTTCAAGACTGTAGTAAACCTTTTTTAAAAGACTTCAGAATTTATCATTTTTTAAATAATCTTCAGAGTATTGTAATAGCTAGTTCATTTTTCTGTCTTTATAATATACAATATTACAAATCTACTGTTCACATTGTATTGCCCTGTGGTTTTCTGTGTGGTGACTTTCTGATTTCAGCAAGATTCTCAGGGGGGGAACGAGCCATGTGGATTTGAGGCATTTCCCCAAAGGTGAATTTGTTGGTGTCTCTGTGACATGATGAGGTGATACTCTGATACTCCAATCTGATGCATCGCTCAGGAGTCAGACATGTGTTCTCACCTATGATCCCATGTGGGGGCGGGGCAGGTTCCTGATTTCACTCATTCCATCAGTGGTATTTAAAAGTGGAGTTCAGGAACTTTCACACAGAGAAAGAGAAAAAGATCAAAGGGAGATTCAATGTAGACTATTCTTGTACACCTCATAATAATCAGCAGAAGTAGAGGTGTCACCAATAGGATTTGAACCAGAAAGTTGTTTTTTGACTGATGTGTCTGGAAATTTCAAATCAAACATCGCGAGTCAACTCATTAACCCAACCTACCCTCCAACTCCATTCGGTCACCTGCCCAGTTTTAGATTTTGCGGAAGTGGTAACCCTAAGCTAAAGATCAGAAATGGTGGATGCCTTGGAGCAAATTGCCCTTTTGGTTGTGTAAGGTATGAGAAATTCACTAAAACATGGAGATGAGCAGGGAAAAAATGTCTGAGCTCAACTGGATTTAAAGGGGTATTTTCATCAGGTTAAAATGCCTTGTAAGCCACATTCCCTATTCTGTAAACACATGTTTGGTATGGCATTCTTGGTGTGCATCACACGTCATGTGGGGCTCTGACAAATTTTGCAGAGTTTTATTATTACTAACTGAAGCCAACAGAAAAATAATTTGCAAAACACAACTCTGTGTATGATGCCTGACATGTTAACAGATCTGCAGTGAGCAAAGTGACACAATTTTCAGACAGCCTTTTTCGATGTTACAGAAACTGAGAGGGGTAGATTTTGACTTTGTGCGATAGTGTAAAATGGGTGTTAGCGAATGGGCAGTCCGTTTTACATCTCTCCCGATTTCTATTTCCATTAATTTCAATAAAAATCAGGAGAGATGTAAAACGGGCTACCGATTCGCTATCGCCCGTTTTACGCTGTCGTACAAAGTCAAAATTACCCCAGCCAGTTTTAAAATAGGCCTTGACCAAATACCAATCACTCTTTAAAGGTACTTTTACATTGTAATGATGATTGGAGGAACATGTTGTTATACTGGACAACTGGCACCGCTTCTGCTTATTTACATCTCCACCCACCATTGATCTCTATCAGACACTGGGCTGAAGCAGAGCTGGCAAATCTGGTAGCAGCTCACAAGACCCATGAAAAAGTAGGTCTCTGCTGTTGCTGGAACAAAGTGAAGAAGGCAATTTATATTTCTAACATGAATGTCCAGAGAACAGCATTTACAGTTTCATTATGTTAAACAGCTTTAAATGTTGACTTCAAACTGGAAGTGTGGCTACTTTGCACCTTCAGTGTCAAATCGTACTGGATGGCATTTCTTTGGTGGTGCTTTGTTCTGTCAGCTCTTCGTGCTTTCAAAATAGAGCATGACTGATTCAAATCAAATGTTTCTAAAACATTTTTAGACAGGAGAGCAAATTTTAATATAATTATTTTTGGTTTGATTTTTAGGCCACAGGAGATTCACAGAAGGCCAGGAACTCCGCATGTAGGATGCATTGCCCAGGATAAAAGATTTCCATATAATAAAGTCTACCACTTCTGATAGAAACGTGTGTCACATTTATTTTAGATGAATTAAAAAAATCCTTTATTGTAAACCCTTTAGTTTCAGCACCTTCTTGCTCTGTCAATTAGGATAAACTATAGAGGAAGACAAAGTCCAGGGATATGCATTCTTAGCACTTACCCACATGATTAGATTTTTTTTAATTGATATATACATTTGATTCAAAACCACCATTCCATGATGTGTGGTGTGTGGCTGTGCTGCAGTCAGAAGGATATTAGGAATGTACTCATACATTTTATGGTAAGCTATGCCATTCACCATGCCATTTATGAGGAGTTACTGGTATCTGCTGTCTGCCTAGTAAGAGCTCAAACCCACACTTATTAGTTATCTAACAACCAACTAGTGCCTACAGTGGATGGGAGGAGTTAAGCAGGGTCAAGTTAGCTCGAAGATTACATGCTCAGTGATGGAAGATTGGAACAGAGTCAAACCTCTGGTGACAGTCTTGGTATCCCGAGCCAGGCAGACATGCAGTACTCAAAGGCACTGTTGATGATTGACCAGTGAGGTCAGCGGTGGTGGCTGGCGGAGGGTGCATCCCAGTACCTACACCGGGATGCATTCCCCCCACATATTTTTGGGGTCAAAATATCCAATATTAGTTGCAAAACCTCGGAAACCAATAAAGTCCTCATTCATCCCTATTTGTATGTGTGTGCCAGAGAGCTACCGATCTCCTCATAACTAATCTGTTGCTTTATTTTCCTGGACCAGTGCCTGATTCTCAAAATTTGGGTGATGCATTAGCACAGGTGGGAACTATTCTTCAACTTGGCAATCGCTCAGAAAATCTAACAACAGTTCATATCAATAAGAGCTACAAAAGAGGTAATCCTGTATATATTGTCTAATCATGATGGAACCATCTCTGGAGTATTTAGTTTGTTATTTACGGGTGTTATGGAGCTCCATAAAGAACAAAGAATGTAATCTATAGTGTCATGGGACCAATTGCATCATTGCCACCTGTTTTGTGGCTGATTGTAATGCTAGGATTTCTGGCTTCAACTGTACAATGGATATCAAGTTATTCTTGAGTTAGCCAATGCCTGAAGTTGGTCAATGCTTTCTGATTAAAGATGCATAAACGAGGTGTACTTCCAACAGAAAGTATTAATGGACTAAAAGCATATATTGAGCACTGCACTGAGGTTGCACTTATCCAAAAATAGCTCCACAAAAATTAGAGAAAAGGCAGATTTTTATTAGTTATCGGTCAATTATGAATTATGCAGGGTTAGGAAATCGAAACAGGAGTATTTAACTCCACATCATATCGCAACTCCAGGACTGCAGAACGTAAAGGAGGCAAATGATTTGTAGTGGGTACTACCCCGGCAATGAGACAGCTACTCGGGCATGGTAGAAGGAGTATTGCATGAGGAAGCTCAGTTTTTTTTTATATTCGTTCATGAGATGTGGGCGTCGCTGGCAAGGCTAGCATTTATTGCCCATCCCTAATTGCCCTTGAGAAGGTGGTGATGAGCTGCCTTCTTGAACTGCTGCAGTCCGTGTGGTGAAGGTACTCCCACAGTGCTGTTAGGAAGGGAGTTCCAGGATTTTGACCCAGCGATGATGAAGGAACAGCGATATATTTCCAAGTCAGGATGGTGTGTGACTTGGAGGGGAACGTGCAGGTGGTGTTGTTCCCATGTGCCTGCTGCCCTTGTCCTTCTAGGCAGTAGAGGTTGCGGGTTTGGGAGGTGCTGTCAAAGAAGCCTTGGCAAGTTGCTGCAGTGCATCCTGTAGATAGTACACACTGCAGCCATGGTGCGCCGGTAGTGAATGTTTAGGCTGGTGGATTGGGTGCCATCAAGCGGGTTGTTTTGTCCTGGATGGTGTCGAGCTTCTTGAGTGTTGTTGGAGCTGCACTCATCCAGGCAAGTGGAGAGTATTCCATTTCACTCCTGACTTGTGCCTTGTAGATGGTGGAAAGGCTTTGGGGAGTCAGGAGGTGAGTCACTCGCCGCAGAATACCCAGCCTCTGACCTGCTCTTGTAGCCACAGTATTTATGTGGTTGGTCCAGTTAAGTTTCTGGTCAATGGTGACCCTCAGGATGTTGATGGCGGGGGATTCGGTGATGGTAATGCCGTTGAATGTCAAGGGGAGGTGGTTAGACTCTCTCTTGTTGGAGATGGTCTTGTGGCACTTGTGTGGCGTGAATGTTACTTGCCACTTATGAGCCCAAGCCTGGATGTTTTCCAGGTCTTGCTGCATGCGGGCACGGACTGCTTCATTATCTGAGGGGTTGTGATTGGAACTGAACACTGTGCAATCATCAGCGAACATCCCCATTTCTGACCTTATGATGGAGGGAAGGTCATTGATGAAGCAGCTGAAGATGGTTGGGCCGAGGACACTGCCCTGAGGAACTCCAGCAGCAATGTCCTGGGCCGAGATGATTGGCCTCCAACAACCACTACCATCTTCCTTTGTGCTAGGTATGACTCCAGCCACTGGAGAGTTTTCCCCCTGATTCCCATTGACTTCAATTTTACTAGGGCTCCTTGGTGCCACACTCGGTCAAATGCTGCCTTGATGTCAAGGGCAGTCACTCTCACCTCACCTCTGGAATTCAACTCTGTTGTCCATGTTTGGACCAAGGCTGTGATAAGGTCTGGAGCTGAGTGGTCCTGGCGGAACCCAAACTGAGCATCAGTGAGCAGGTTATTGGTGAGTAAGTGCTGCTTGATAGCACTGTCGACGACACCTTCCATCACTTTGCTGATGATTGAGAGTAGACTGATGGGGCGATAATTGGCCGGATTGGATTTGTCCTGCTTTTTGTATACAGGACATACCCGGGCAATTTTCCACATTGTGGAATGCCTGTGTTGTAGCTGTACTGGAACAGCTTGGCTAGAGGCGTGGCTGGTTCTGGAGCACATGTCTTCAGCACTACAGCCGGGATGTTGACAGGGCCCATAGCCTTTGTTGTATCCAGTGCACTCAGCCGTTTCTTGATATCACGTCGAATTGGCTGAAGACTGGTTTCTGTGTTGGTGGTGATATCGGGAGGAGGCCGAGATGAATCATCTACTCGGCACTTCTGGCTGAAGATGGTTGCAAATGCTTCAGCCTTGTCTTTTGCACTCACGTGCTGGACTCCGCCATCATTGAGGATGGGGATGTTTACAGAGCCTCCTTCCTCCCATTAGTTGTTTAATTGTCCACCACCATTCACGACTGGATGTGGCAGGACTGAAGAGCTTTGATCCGATCGATTGGTTGTGGAATCGCTTAGCTCTGTCTATAGCATGTTGCTTCCACTGTTTAGCATGCATGTAGTACTGTGTTGTAGCTTCACCAGGTTGAAACCTCATTTTTAGATATGCCTGATGCTGCTCCTGGCATGCTCTTCTACACTCCTCATTGAACCAGGGTTGATCCCCTGGCTTGTTGGGTAATGGTAGAGTGAGGAATATGCCAGGTCATGAGGTTACAGATTGTGGTGGAATACAATTCTGCTGCTGCTGATGGCCCACAGCGCCTCATGGATGCCCAGTTTTGAGCTGCTAGATTCTGTTCTGAATCTATCCCATTTAGCATGGTGATAGTGCCACACAACATGTTGGATGGTGTCCTCAGTGTGAAGACGGGACTTCGTCTCCACAAGGACTGTGCAGTGGTCACTCCTACCAATACTGTCATGGACTGATGCATCTACAACAGGTAAATTGGTGAGGACGAGGTCAAGTAGGTTTTTCCCTCGTGTTGGTTCGTTCGCCATCTGCTGCAGGCCCAGTCTGGCAGCTATGGCCTATCAGGACTCGGCCAGTAGTGGTGCTACTAAGCCACTCTTGGTGACGGACATTGCAGTCCCCCACCCACAGTACATTCTGTGCCCTTGCTACCCTCAGTGCTTCCTCCAAGTGATGTTCAACATGGAGGAGGACTGATTCATTAGCTGAGGGAGGACGGGCGGTAGTTGGTAATCAGCAGGAGGTTTCACTTGCCCATGTTTGACCTGATGCCATGAGATTTCATGGGGTCCGGCGTCAATGTTGAGGACTCCCAGGGCCACTCCCTCCTGACTGTATATCACTGTACCGCCACCTCTGGTGGGTCTGCCCTGCCGGTGGGATAGGACATACCCAGGGATGGTGATGGAAGAGTCTGAGACGTTGGTTGAATGGTATGATTCTGTGAGTACAGCTATTGGACAGCTCTCCCAATTTTGGCACAAGTCCCCATTGTTAGTGAGGAGGACTTTGCAGGGTCAAACTGGGCTTGATTTGATCTTTGTCATGTCCGATGCATTCTTATTATGACTTTTGTAGCAAGATTGTACAACTGCACATTTCAGAGGGTGATTAAGAATCAACCACATTGCCATGGGCTGCATATAGGCCAGACTGGGTAAGGATGGCAGGTTTCCTTCCCTAAAGGGCATTAGTGAACTAGATGGGTTTTTACAACAATCTGGTAGTTTCATGGCCACTATTATGATATTAGTTTTTTTAATTCCAGATTTTATTTTAATTAATTGAATTTAAATTTTCTAGCTGCCTTGGCCAGGATTTGAACTCCTAACTTCTGGATTATTAGTCCAGGCCTCTGGACTACTAGTCCAGTAACATAGCCACTATACTATCATGCCCGCGTAGGAGGCTTACTCAGATGTGGCCTGGCCCACAAAGACCGACGGAGACAGTCAGCCATCTGACATGCTCCACCAATTGCAATAGAATTCACCACTGCCCTTAACTCTAATGCCATGGGGCTTTCCCAATCACACACGGGGTCCCTCAGGAGTCGGACACTTTGGGGGTGATTTTAACCCCCAAGAACGGGTGGGTTGGGGGCATGTGGCAACCGCAAAATTTTCGGATTTTGTATTCCCAGTGGGAAGCCTGTACCTTTCCGCGCCAACATTAAACCCAGAAATAAAGCCGGATTGTGGTCGCGACCCAAAAAACTACTATTTTCAACTCCCACCCGCCCCCAACCCACCCATTCTTCAGGTTTAAAATCACCCTATATTGTTTGCTTTTTCAACAGCTGATGCCACCTTTCCCTAAACAATAATAAAAAACAAACATTTAACTCAGTTTTGTCAAAAGAAAAAAATCTAGCCCATTATTATGGAAGAGCAAAGGGAGCAATAATATAACCATGGTTTTCCGTTCTGCTACAGAGGAGAGTGGTAGTGGTGGGAGATTAAATTATTAGAGGGATACACAGCCTTTTTTGCAGGCATGATTGTGAGTCTTGAATAGTGTATTGCCTTCCTGATGCCAGGGTGAAGGCCATAACAGAGCGGGTGGAAAACTTTTGGAAAGGAAGGGCGAGCAGCCAGAAGTCGTGGTCCATGTAGGAACCAACGACGTAAGAAAGAGTACAATGGACGTCTTACAGAGGTAGAATGAGGTGTTAGAGTCAAAGCTGAAAAGCAAGACCTTAAGGATAGTAATCTCAGGATTACTTCCTGTGCTACTCGCTGGGCAGATAAGGCAAGGACAGATTAGATCCATTAATGCACGGCTTAAGAGCTGGTGCAGGAGAGAGGATTCAAGATTCCTAATTCATTGGTTTCAGTTCTGGGACAGAGGGAAGCTGTTTAGGAGGGACAGACTTAACCTGAACTGAAGGGGTGCCAATGTGCTTGCAGAAAGGGTAAATAAAGCAGTGGGGGTGGATTTTAAACTAGTATGGCAAGGGAAAGGGGAAAGCAGAACAGACCGTAGGCTAAAAATAATTGGGAAAGAGGGAGTAAGGATACTAAACGATTACCTGAATTATGCTTATACGAATGCAAGGAGTAAAAGGAATAAAATGGATGAACTAGAAGTGCTGGTACATAGGGAGGAAATAGATATTGTATGAGTAACTGAAACTTGGTTGAAATCAAATTGTTGGAGAGTTAACTTACTAGGGGTTATACTGGATAACCCCCGAAAACGGGCACTGGGATCGCGTTGTGCGATTAACCCGCACCCGGTGGTGACATTCGTGCTGCCTGATGATTTAAATGATTGCTGCATGCAGTCAGCGCTACCTGTGCTGTTGATTGGCTGCAGACACCAGCAGGGGGCCCCGATATCGGGAGTGGCTGGTTCAAGTTCGACTGCCGAGGAGTCAGATGATGACTTCGACGGCCAGGCTACAGAAGAAGGCTGATGGGCGTACACAACCAAATGCTTGGTGCACTGGAAAGTCTGCCATAAATCCTGTGCAAAATGTCAAGGGGTATGAAGGAGTCCAGCTACAACTTGGCACAGGGCTTTGTGCAGAGCTTGGAGCCCATTCTTTCCCACATGGAATGGGTGATCACCTCTATCAGCACACCCGTGGAACCCACTTCGATGCAGCGTCTGATGACCGATGTCACAGCTTCCACTGTAGCACAAACATCTGCCTTCCAAGGTTTGACTGGTGCATTTGGAGTTCAGACTGCTGCTATCATAGCTCTGGGTTCCATGAAAGATGAAACTGCTCAGGATGACAGCATTCCTGCTCCCACCCCTGCCACTCCGCCAGTGCCCTTGCTGTTGTTTGTCAGCCAGCCAGGCCAGACTGCTGCAGCCCAGGCTGAGATGGTGCAGTCTGAAGCCGGGCCCTCCCGACCCAGAGCTGCTCGAGGTCGTCCTCCAAGACCATCTGCACTCTCCTCAGTTGAAGGTCAACAGCCTTCTGCCACCCATATTCCAGCCACTGGGGATGCACCTCGCAGGAGCACTAGGAAAGGTTAAGGCACACAAACGACAGGCTCTATGGGACTGCACAAGAGTGAATAGTATCAGGTTGTTTGAATCATTTCATGTGTAAATCTATAAATGTGGTTATGAATTTGTATTTGGTGTTGGTTTTCATTTCTGCGATGAGCTGAGGGAGGAAGCAATGTGTAACCATAAGGAGGATGATTTGATGGTCATGTGGGAGAGGAAAGGTAAGGAGTGTGGGACTGTTGGTGAATGGGGAGGTGTGGTTGAGGTTACTGGTATCGCTCATTAATCATCTGATCATGCAGAGCCCTGGCAGACAGGGCCTGTATAAATTGTTGCCTCCCTGCCTCTTCCTCCATTTCCTTCTCCTCCTTCTCCACTTCCTCCTTCTCCTCCTCTTCCTCTTCCATCTCCTCCTCCTCCTCCGCCTCTTCCTCCTCTTCCTCTTGCTCTGGTTCTCGCCGGAAAGGCAGTGGCAAGGGCTGTTCCCTTATCCGAGTGCCGGGGACCGTTCCTTCCTGCCACCTGACATTAGGGTTGCCCACACTGTTTGGAGGTATTGCTAGAGGTTTGATCACGTGACATCTGACCACATTACATCTGGCCATGTGACATCAGGAAATGTTATTACATTTACCTAATAAAGGCTCGGTAAACAAAGCTAGCTGAGTATCTTTGCTCATGGTTTTGCGGCAGCAGCTGTTGTGCAATAAGTTCCAAGAACCAGGAGGCCACCCGTGAGCAGAGGAAGAGGGAGAACCAAGGGTGGGCAAAATGGGAAACTGAAGGTGGGGGAAAGATTGAAAGAAAATAAACTTGCATGAATTCTTACTGTGAATTGTATACTAGGATGTGTGACTGTCCCAGCACCAGCACACTTACACACAGTGCTTTCATTCCCTTCGTGACTGTGGTAACAAAGGAATGCAATTTATCACGTCAGGTAATTGCTGTAATCACAAAAAGTAGCCTCCTAGTTTCTTTTTCAAATATTTATTCCAACAATTTCGTAAGAGGATATAGTGTGATGATTATGCATAGCAAAGGACTGGAAAATAGCTCAGGGTAAGATATTTTCTAAATTCGATGAGGCTAAAAAAACCAAAAGTGACTTGCCAGAAAACCTCAGCATGTTTACCTCTCTATCTTTAATCTTTTATATCTGTTTATTTTTGCTATCTTTTTCTTCATACACCATTGCAGTTCTTCTATATCCAGGTAACCAAAGCTGGATTTTATTACTTGGCATTTTTATTACTGTTGAAGTGGCTGTTTTGGGATAGTGAACAGTTAACTTGTATCCTATTACATCAGGAATTTTGCACACAATTGATGCTGGTAACAGCATAAATTTGGGATTAAATGGTAGTATATAACCCCCAATCTGAAATTGATGTTTGTACCACAATCAGGAATTTTCTCAGGTGTTCTCCCGATTGGTCATCATAACTTTGGCGGAAGATCAGCATAAACCCTGGATATATGCGTAAACACTTTCCAATGATCCTTCAGAGGATGAAGAGTGTGCTGATGCCCAAGGTGGACAAGGAAGAGAAGCGAGTGCGTTTGGTATGTCGCCTTACCTGCCCTGGTGAGGTCAGTGAACTGCCTGCGACAGTGGACTGCAGTCCTGGGAGTGAGGGAGTTAGCACTCATTGCCAGTGCTGCCTCCCAAGTGGCACAAGTGAGATTCCTGGCAGCTTTCCTGCCATAGACACCCAGCAGTCTCTTTCTACTAATGTCAAATTCCTTGAAAAGGTCTTGCAGGTCTGTGAAATTTTGGGTTCTTCTTCTATGCCTGGGTGACAAGCCCCGCTGCCATGAACCAGCAACCTGTCATAGACATTCTTGAAAAGTATCAGAAACAGATTGTTGAGACATGCAATGAAGTTAGCTGAGAGTCAAGTCAATGAGCCAAACTGCTCAGGTTGATAAAGAGAAAGGACAAGGAAGTAGTACAGGAAAGTGATGGGGGTAATGATAAACAGAGTGTGTCAGGAAGAGACAGAACGTACAAACATAAGAATGCACTAGCAAATGGGGCCGGGGTAGGAGAGAATGGTAAAAAGACAAAATGAAAGGTTCTTTATCTGAATGCGCGCAGCATTCGTAATAAGATAGATGAATTGATGGCACCAATAGAAACAAATGGGTATGATCTTGTGGCCATTACAGAGACGTGGTTGCAAAGTGTCCAAGGTTGGGAGCTAAATATTCAGGGTTATTTAACATTTTGGAAAGATAGGAGAAAAGGTAAAGGTGGTGGGGTAGCTCTGTTAATAAAGGATGAAATTGGTATAATAGTGAGAAATGATCTTGGCTCAGAAGATCAAGAAGTCGAATCAATTTGGGTGGAGGTAAGAAACAGCAAGGGAAAGAAATCACTGGTGGGAGTAGTATATAGGCCCCCTAACAGTAGCTACACTGTAGGGCAAAATATAAATCAGGAAATAAGGGGGCCTTGTAAAAAAGGTCATGCAATAATCATGGGCAATTTTAACTTTCACATAGATTGGACAAATCAAATTGGCAAAAGTAGCCCTGAGGATGAGTTCATAAAGTGTATTCGGGACTGTTTCTTAGACCAATACGTTGGGGAACCAACCAGGGAACAGGCCATTTTGGATGTGGTAATGAGTAACAAAACAGGATTAATTAATGATCTCAAAGTAAAGGATCCCTTGGGAAGCAGTGATCATAACATGATAGAATTTCACAATCAGTTTGCGAGCAAGGATCTTGGGTCTGAAACCACTGTATTAAACTTAAATAAGGGCAATTACAAAGGAATGAGGGCGGAATTAGCTAAAGTGGACTGGGTAAACAGATTAGATGATACGATGGTGGATAAGCAGTGGCAAACATTTAAAAAGATATTTTATGACTCAGAACAAAAATAAATCCCTGTGAGGAGGAAAGACTCCAAAAAAAAGGGTGAACCAACCATGGCTAACTAAGGAAGTCAAGGATGGTATCAGGTTAAAAGAAAAAGCATACAACATGGCAAAGATTGCTGGTAAGCCCGAAGATTGGGAAAACTTTAAAAACCAACAAAGGATGACTAAAAGAATAATAAAGAGGAAGAAAATAAATTACGAGAGTAAACTAGCAAGAAATATAAAAACTGATAGTAAAAGCGTCTACAAGTATATAAAAAGGAAGAGGGTAGCTAAAGTAAACATTGGTCCCTTAGAGGATGAGACTGGGAAATAATAATGGAAAACAAGGAAATGGCAGAGGAATTGAACAGATATTTTGTATGTCTTCACAGTAGAAGGCACCAATAACATACCAATAATAGATAATCAAGGGGCAAAGGGAAGGGAGGAACTAAAAACAATCACTATCACTAGAGAAAAAGTACTAGGTAAAATAATGGGTCTAAAGGCTGACAAGTCCCCTGGACCTGATGGCTTGCATCCGAGGGTCTTAAAGGAAGTGGCTACAGAGATAGTGGATGCATTGGTTGTAATCTTCCAGAATTCACTAGATTCTGGAAAGGTCCCAGCGGATTGGAAAACTGCAAATGTAACACTCCTATTCAAGAAGGGAGTGAGACAGAAAGCGGGTAGCTATAGACCAGTTAGCCTAACATCTGCCATTGGGAAAATGCTAGAATCCATTATCAAGGAAATAGTAGCAGGACATTTGGAGACTCATAACACAATCAAGGAGAGTCAACATGGGGAAATCGGGAGCTAAATTGAGCCATGTAGCGCCAGTTGGTACGGCGCTAAACGGCTTCTCCGACATCCAAGATTTCCTGCGTGCCGTGCGCCAGACACCATCTTGGTATAGGAGTTAATACTGGATGCTGGAAGCATGTAAAGTGGGGAGAAAATGGCTGCAATCAGTGTGCAATGCTGATTTAAAGTGATAGACACCATTTTCGACCTTAATGCTCAACTCAACGCAAAGTTGACCATCTAAACGTTTCTTTCAGTGCCTGAAGGACCCCCCACCAGCGCTATTTAAAGGGCCATGCAGGTGTTGCAGGTTAGTTGCTGGATTATTGCTTCTGGCTGCTGGAGGAGTTACAACCCTAGTGGAACAACATTCCTGCCAACAATGGGCGGTCTGCTAGGGTTCCTGCTGGGCATTGAGCATGACTGGGAGCATGCAGAGAGGCCACGCCCAGCAGGTCTAGCTGCAAGGAGACGTAGGACGAGGAGGCACAGGAAACTGAGCAGGAGGCCCTACACAATGAGGGCGTCCTGGATCAATTCTCTTACCTCAACATGACTGAGGAGGATTGCATCCAACGCCTGAGGTTCACCAAGGAAGCCGTCACCGAGATCTGTCAACTGGTACGGCCACAACTGCAGCCTCAGAGCAGGACGAGGACAGCATGAGAGCCATGCTGCCACACGCAACATCGTGGAGCACACCATAGGCCTCCTCAAACAACGCTTTCACTGCCTAGGCTGGTCTGGAGGAGCCCTGCAGTACTCCCCTGAGTGGGTGGGCAGATTTGTGGTGGTCTGCTGCATACTGCACAACCTCGCCATCATGAGGGACCAGCCTTTGTCACCAATGACTGCAGAAGATCCTGAGCCAGAGGTGGAGGAGGAGGAGGCTGAGGAGGAGCAGGAGGAGGGGGTGGAGCCAGAACAGAAGGCAGAGGAAGACACAAGGGTGCAGCAGGAACCACATGCCTTGTCTGCAAGGGCTGTGCGTGCTCGCCTGATCCGTGCCCGCTATCAATAATTGGAACTACATTCCCTAACTCACCAATAGTCCTAAATTCCCCACCATTCCCCTCCCACAAGAAAATCAAATCGCCCTCCATCAGATTACACATTGGTGTCCCTCTCAGCTCATTGCATGAATAAAAACCACCACCAAATACAAAATCAAACTCTCATTTATGGATTAATAAATGAAATTACGCAAACATAACAGAACGATTCACCCTTGTGCATTCCCTTAGTGCCTGTTGTTCGTGTGCCTTTACCTACCCTGCGGATACATGCTTGCCCTCCTTTGGTCCATGCCTTGCACCAGAGCCTCCAGAGCATTGTCCAAGAATCGTGCAGCCCGCTCTCCTGCCGGTGCAGCTACTCGCGATGCCATTCTCCCTTCTCCTACTTGGCTGTGTATCTGCCATTGGAAATGAGCCTGCACCTTTAAGTAGTGCAGGCTGCTGATGTCATGCGCTGTGCACGCCCCATTTCCAACTTCCTCATTCTCCGTGCAGCCTCTCAGCAGTGAGGGCTGTGCTTGCTGCATGGAGATTTCATCGGACGTATCAGGCAGCATGATGTTCACGTGCTGCCTGCGTAGGGTCCGTCGGGCGCGGGGTGGTATCGCGCTACCATCACCCAGAACGGACCCTTGTCCAATTTTTGTCTGACAAATTTATTGGAGTTCTTTGAGGAAGTAACAGGCAGGGTGGATAAAGGGGAACCAATGGATGCAGTATAATTGGATTTCCAAAAGGCATTCGATAAGGTGCCACATAAAAGGTTACTGCACAAGATAAGAGCTCATGGTGTTGGGGGTAATATACTAGCATGGACAGAGGATTGGCTAACTGATAGAAATCAAAGAGTCGGCATAAAAGGGTCATTTTCAAAATGGCAATCTGTAACTAGTGGGGTGCCGCAGGGATTAGTGCTGGGGCCTCAACTATTTACAATATATATCAATGACTTGGATGAAAGAACAGAGTGTCTTGTGGCCAAATTTGCTGATGATACAAAGATAGGTGGAAAAGTAAGTTGTGAGGAGGACACAAAGTGTCTGCAAAGGGATATTGACAGGTTAAGCGAATGGGCAAAAATTTGGCAGATGGAATATATTGTGGGAAAATGTGAAGTCATCCACTTTGGGAGGAAAACTAATAAACCAAAATATTATTTGAATGGAGAAATATTGCAAAATGTTGCGGTACAGAGGGATCTGAGTGTCCTCGTACATGAAACACAAAAAGTCAACATACAGGTGCAGCAGGTAATCCGGAATGCAAATGGAATATTGGCCTTTATTTCTAGAGGGATGGAGTATAAAAGTAGGGAAGTCATGCTACAACTATACAGGGTGCTGGTGAGACCACACCTGGAGTACTGCGTACAGTTCTGGTGCCCTTTTTTAAGGAAGGATATACTTGCATTGGAGGCAGTTCAGAGAAGGTTCACTAGGTTGATTCTGGGTATGGAAGGGTTGTCTTATGAGGAAAGATTGAACAGGTTGGGTCTATACTCATTGGAGTTTAGAAGAATGAGAGGAGATCTTACTGAAATATGTAAGATTCTGAGGGGACTAGATAGGGTAGATGCTGCGACGATGTTACCCCTCATGGGGGAGTCTAAAACTAGGGGGCATAGTCTCAGAATAAAGGGTCGCCCGTTTAAGGTGGAAATGAGGAGGAATTTCTTCTCCCATAGGGTCGTGAATCTTTGGAATTCTTTACCCCAAAAGCTGTGGATGCTGAGTCATTGAATACATTCAACGCTGAGTTAGACAAATTTTTGATCAGCAAGGGAGTCAAAGGATATGGGAAAAAGGCAGGAAAGTGGAGTTGAGGTAAAAATCAGATCAGCCGTAATCTCATTAAATGGCGGAGCAGGCTCAAAGGGCCAATTGGGCTACTCCTGCTCCTATCTCTTATGGTCTTATGGTCTCCTTCCTTACCTGTTTGTCCTACAGTCTGCTGTTGAAGTGTTTAAAGACTGCACTCTAATTTCCATGTCTTCCGGCAAATAACACTCGTATTACATGAGATTTACACCAATCACTACTCCAATATATGTGTAAATGAGCTGACCCAGGAAACTTTCTTCTAAATACATCTCCAGACCACCTGCAGGCGCAAGTCAGAATGCGGGCAATACCGGCAAGGTTGCATTTATTTACCTTCAATAATTGCCCTGAGTAGTTCGTGGTGGGCCTTCTGCTTGAACTTCTCCAGTCCTTGTGGTGATGGTGTTCCCATGATAATGCTGGCTTATATTGTATCATTACAATAATGACACACAATATTTTTGGTACAGCTTCTTTCCAGACAACAGGAGAGTAGACAAGGAGAATCAGTTTCTAATCCACTACTGCATTATCCAGGTCACAGATGCTCTGTTTTGACATTCTGCTGAATACAACAACAACTTGTATTTATATAGCGCCTTTGATGTAGAAAAACATCCGTAGGCCCTTAAGTGCATTAAGATCAGCAGCAGCATTCAGCAGAAGCAAGAGTTGGCAAGGTTTTTCTAAAAAGATGATATTATCAGGGTATGGGATACAATCAACGTACAATGCTGTTCATCATCAACAGAAAAGTATATTACTCGATGAATATGCTAATAGTCTACAATTACTGCCAAGTTAATATGCATGTGAATGCACAATTTCTAAGGAGTACACATGACACCTATATCTTAGAAGAATCAATGATTTCCCATTTACTCCTAATAAGTTGGTTACTTAGCTCCGTGGAGATATAGGCAATCTGCTCAAAGCACGGCTTATGACACCTCCATACCTCCTAGCAAAGCACCTGCTATGACACACTTTTAAGAGGAAGGAACATTAATCAAGCAGACAATTGACATGCTTAAACAATAGTACCAATATTTGGAACACACTGGGGTGTTGTACAATATGCCCTGGAGAGAGTTAGCAGAATAATAATCATATGCTTTATGGTGCACAACATCATTATTGAAAGAGTTATACACATGTTTGTATAAGATAAGCATCAATATGACACAGGAGGAGGAGGAAACAGAAGTTGATGACAAGGAGCTTGTAGAAGCTCAGCAGCCACAGTAGCAAACAACACAGGTCCGGATAGTTCTGATTAAGCAATTCCTTTCTTGACATCTGCCTTTATTTTTCAGTGGATTTTTTTTTTAATGTCCTCATCCATTCCACAGTAAAGAAGAAGAAAGAGCTTACATTTATATAGCAACTTTCATGTCTTCATGGCATCCCAAAGTGCTTCACAGCCAATAAGTTACTTTTGACGTGTAGGCACTGTTAACTCCTGTGGGGGCTTTCTTGCTTTTGGATCTTCTCCTGTCCAGAAGCAATTCCGAGCAAGGGGCTGATGGCATCTTGAGAGTCACATGATTATTCCTATCCTTTGCGATTGGAATTATAAAACAATTCAGCAGGGCCTGTAGTGATGCTATGCCTCCGCTCAGTAACAGCTGCCACCTCTGCTTCTTCCTGTGAACGGTTGTTTTTCGGACAGGAGGGAGGTATACAATGATGTCCCCCAGGGGTCGGTACTAGCACCATTGCTTTTCTTGATATATATTAATGACTTGGACTTGGGTGTACATGAGGAAAGACTTATATACACAGCGAGTGGTTGTGATCTAGAACGCACTGCCAGAGGGGGTGGTGGAGGCAGATTCAATCATGGCTTTCAAAAGTGAATTGGATAAATACTTGAAGGGAAGAAATTTGCAGGGCTGTGGGGATAGGGCGGGGGAATAGGACTAGCTGGATTGCTCTTGCAGAGAGCAGGCATGGACTCAATGGGCAGAATGGCCTCCTTCCATGCTGTAACTATTCTATGATTCTATGATTCTACACCTGTGAGACTGCAGTCATTAACATTGACTTCCATCTAGGCAGCTTAGACCTCTGATTTCACAGGAGGGTTCTTCCGGCTCCAAAGATGGGCATCATGCTTTACTACACTTTTTGTAACAGGATGTTATCATCAAAAGGGGAATTCTCCTCATATCTCTATTTTACCCAAAGGATTTAACTACTTTATCCAAGGGTGGTGAATGAATAAAATGGGCTGCCAAGAGAGGCAGTGGGGATGATTGTATCATCAGGTTCAAGAGAGAGTTTGATAGAGGGATATCGTACGATATGATATTTCCTAGGCTTTGGGATCGGCCAGATGGAGCACAATATTCTTTTTTGATCCAGGATAATCCTATGTTCCTATCTCTGCTTCCAGACATTAATTGGCGCTGTACACTTTTTTTTTACATAGCAATCACTGCTGATTACCACAAAGTGCAAACTTTATCCACATCAAAAAGTCCCCTCCCTTTTAAAAGTTGCTAACTCACACATTCCCTCCCTCTCCCCAGACAATTGCAGGCTTCCCTGCATTTGTTGCACATGTTAGAGAGCCTCTTAATATTAGTGGGAGGGGCCAGCCTTGCAAAATACGTAGAGATCAGCCCTCTGTGCTCCCAGCCTGAGCCTGTCCACAGTTAAGTTGGTTCCGCGTCTGATTTTGCTAGGACCGCCGAGTTAAGGTTTATGTATCTTAAGCAGTTTTAAGCTTTAAGCACAGCTTACCTGAATGTATGGTACCTTGCCTTTATTATATTTGAGAACTGACAGTGCACTGTATTTGTTAGTTTGGTTTGTGTGAATAATTATAGTCAGGCTTTAGACTTTCTTAGTTGCATCATTCTAAGTTCTTTTTTCACCCTGTGTAAGAATATGGTTTAAAACTAGGAATATTCAAGTATCCCATCTCGCTTAGCTCGCATAGAGCTCCCAAGCATCTTAGCAAGAGGGTGGATGTTGGAGGGGGGGCACAGTCGTATCCCAATGTGTGAACAAGGACAGTTTGTAAAAGACAGAGAATGCTGAAACTTCAGAATTATAAAACACCCAGATAAGACATCTAGATAAGAGATGTGGTAGCTAAGAGACCGACATTGGTGGGACCGTGCAAAGTCGAATACGGGGGCTTTACTCAGATAAGAAGGACCTATGCATTCCTCAGAGGAACAAACAGCTTGGAATCAGAGATGAAGGTTGAGGTCATTAGTTATGTTACATAAAACAACTTATCTTGAGTTGCTGACGTGGCGTCAAAACGGTGGGATGACTTACGACTAGAAGATAAGACCAGAGCTGCTTACTTACAGAAAATAGCAGCCGAATAGTATAAAGATAGGGCATGCTCTGTCCCAAAGGTTAGAGCTCTCAAGAGGACAGTCGGAAGTCCACCGCCCCAGGCAGCCACAGAGATCAGATCTGGTCAGTTTGAATCCAAGAAACCAGGTTATGTTGATTGCTTGTCATTTAACATAATCTGAAGACCGTTTCATTATACTGTTAGAGACAGGAAATTAGAGACATAGAGACAGGAGATTAAGTTTCATTTCTTCCACTTTAACTGAAGGACAAGTTAGCCTTCACAGCTAAACAAAATCTTTGTAACATTACACAAAAGAGAACACAAAGCAAATATTGAAAAGGGGGCATTACCCGCAATGGGGCTTATATATATTATATTAAAGCTTGTTGTTTAATAACCACTTGCGCCCGAATCACGCACGGAAGTTATTGTTGAAGGATTAACAACCCTTTAGTTGCGACAGTAATGGGAAAAATCCACAAACAAATGGCTCCCCTGGGTGGGCACAAGAATTAAACATTTTAAAATGACTAGAGTTAGGAGATTGACTAAGTAATTCCAATGAGACAGGGAAGAGGGATAAGTGGTTGTGACCAAGTGAGCTAAAGGTAGCCTCTCTCTCCCCGCAGTGGTTAAAAGAATAAACCTTGGCGAGTGCACCAGATGGTTTATGTTCAAAGCAAAAAAGAGGGAAGAAATTGTGCAGGAGGATGAAGAGTTAAAATGAGTCCTTTCACAGTAGACAGAGGCTGTAAAGGAATTATGTAAAAATCAGTAGAAAGTCACAAGCTACAGAATGTGTTCTTTTGTTTCAGTGTACTGTCTCTATTAAAAGCCTGTAAGTGCTTTATTTTCTCTGTTGCGGGCTACGCCCCCTTTTCAGTATTTGCTTTGTGTTCACTTTTGTGTAATGTTACAAAGATTTTGTTTAGCTGTGAACGCTAACTTATCGTTCAGTTAAAGTGGAAGAAATGAAACTTAATCTCCTGTCACTATGACAACAATCTGGAAATGTTGGATGAACTAAAACTAAGTTGAATGAACTGAAATACTATCTTCCCTGACACAAAAGGTTTGAAAAAAATTTATGTGAAAGCTGCGTTGACACACGTTGCGTGAGTTATTTATTTTTCTGCAAAGAAGTTAACCCTTTCCAAGGACACTGGCATCTGTTTTTAATTCACCAAGCAACAACCTTTGCATTTATTTAAAATAATTTTTTTAAAATTTAAGTGGCTATTTCCCCACATGATAGAAGGAAATATTGGACATTATTTTTGTGCTCCCTTTACTGACCATTCTTCCTGGAATGAGGTAATTAGGTTCATTTGTAGAAACATGCATGGAGTCTTCTCTGGTCCCAGGATAAAGGGTGACAGAAGAAAAAAAAATTAATTGTTTGTTGTTTTTAACCCCTTGGGCTCTCAAGAAGAGCCACAAAGGATTTTCTGTGTTTCTTTTTAAACAGGCGACCATGGTTTTCGAGGCCGCAAAAGTGTTGGTGCAGGAAACGATCCAGTGGTGTTAAGAATTTAAGACCTGGTCTGCAGACATTGGCAAATATCAAGGGTTCAATTTTAAATCCAAAGTCCGGGTGCATTGAGGGGGGGGGGCAAACAAAATCGGCACCTTCTGGAGCGGGCAGGATTCCCGGCTCCAACCCACTGAAGAATGCGTACGACCCAGAGTCATCTGGGTGCGCGTGCCGTTCCCGAACCTGGAAGTCTCGCAATATTTAAAGCAGCAAATGTACCTCATTGAGGTACTTAAGGTAGTTTATTTTTTGCCTTTTGGACAATTAAAAAGATTTTGACCTTACCTGGACGGCTTTCCCACGGCTTCCAATTCACGCCTGGTGAAACCGGGCGTAAAGGGCCGGATCGGTGAAAAATAGACTAAATTAAATAAAATTACATTTCACATTGTAAAAAAATAAATAAACACACTTTACAAATGATGTCACCTGCACCCCCCCTCCGATGGTCCGATATCACCTGCAGCCCCCCTCCGTGTTCAATGTTTCCCCCCTCCCCTCCGATCTTTGTCTCCCCCCATCTCTCTCTCAACAGTCGATGAGATCTCTCTCCTCCCCCCCGCCAAACACCTTGGATGTGCAGCTCCTGACGGCAGCCAGCCTGTCAATCAGGGTTGCGATCGCAACCCGCCTACCTCCCTTCTGGGTTTGGCACCCGCAAATCACGCCTCCCCCCCCCACCCTGGACTCTTCCCGCTGGCCTTTTAAAATTGAGCCTCAAGTGTCGTTGCATGGTGACGTTTGGACTATGACTTAAGCCCCTATCAAAAATTCAAAACTTCCTCTTTTAAAAACATTTTGATTTGTTTTGCTTTAACCCATTTATTTTCCATGACAGTGTGCTTAAAGGGGATGGAAGATAAATGCAAAAGTAATTACAAGCACTTCTGTCTCTACTGTAAAACCGCAAAGCCTGGACATAATTTGTTTCTGAAATTGGAATTGATAAAATAAATTGATATGAGTTGCTGTTCAAGCACTTGTGAAGGGAAACTTTACCTGTAGTTTATGGGGATAATCAAATTATATTTTACAATAAAAGGACTCGAGCCTAAGTGGTTCCTGCCCAATGCTGTGTATCAAGGAAGAAAGTATTTTGGGGGGGAAATAAAATTGTACTTTGACAAGTCCTGTCAGTCCAACAATACTGCTCGCTGGAATTGGGAAATGAAAAGCAGTCCAAGAAGAATTTAAGCAAAATGAACAAAAAAACGTATTGAGATATTGGACCAGTCCTGGGTGATCATGGGTAAATAAATCACCTGGGCATGATTTACTAAAGATATCAATCTGGTGTAAATTTACAATCTAGTGAAAGTCAGGAAAATGTAGTTGATAGCTTTCTCTTGGAGATATTTGTGTCCTTGCCTATACTGAACAATGAAGAAAACTGCATTTGATAGCCTGGCCACTATCCAAGACATCGGGACCATGCAGGGGGAGATAAGCAAACACCTCCAGATCCCAAACTTTTGATAGGATAACCTGAAAGCCCAGGAATGGCTACAATGGACATGAAAGATACAAATGTATGTTGCCATTAATTGGAAATGGAGACCAGGATGAAGAACATGATTACAAAGGCCTACGACCTGGTGAGCTATTGGAACCACTCTTCAAACAGAGCAGTTGCTCTTACAGGATTGAATCTTACTGGACATATGGAGTGTGCCATGGAAAACACATTCACCAATGACATGAGTTAAAAGAAACTGGCCAGCAGAAAGTTAATATTCACCTGTGATATGTTGCGTGTGATTCATCTAGTATATGGAAATGCGTGATGAAGATGCATGCTCATTTACTTGACAACAGCACGACATGAAATGGTTAATGTGGCTCAGGAGAGTGAGAAAACCTTTTAAGAAAGGCACTGACACATGCTCCATTGAGAAACCGAGTAATTAATGAAACAATCAGGAAACACTGGTACCTATCAGAGGGATTGTAATTAAAGTAAAGAGGACATAAAAATTTGGATTTCCAAAATTCAGGGTTAGGTTCTTTTGAGTTAACAATTAAATTGGGCTAGTGAGAAATAATACTTAGCAAAAATATCCACAAGATGGATATTAATAAATGGAGAGCTGGAGAAACTTTTAAGTCCATGATTTCTTGCAATGTATATATGTTATTTGTGCTTATGTAAACCTAATGTTGATAAAATGTAAACTCAAGATGATCTTAGGCAGCCAAGAAGAAAGTTGAGGGATAAAGTGAAAATTGAAGCAGAGTGGTTTCACTCAGTTTCAAGGTAAGCCCGAAGATTCGGAAAACTTTAAAAACCAGCAACGGATGACTAAAAGAATAATAAAGAGGGAGAAAATAAATTATGAGAATAAACTAGCAAGAAAAATAAAAACTGACAGTAAAAGCTTCGACAAGGATGTAAAAAGGAAGAGGGTAGCTAAAGTAAACATTGATCCCTTAGAGGATGAGACTGGGAAAATAATAATGGAAAACAAGGAAATGGTAAAGGAATTGAACAGATATTTTGGGCTCGATATTAGGAGGGCGGCGGGTTCGCAGCGGGGGGTCGACTGGGCGCGTGGGTAACGCGCCCAGTGAAATTGGGGTGCTCCACACGGAAGCGCAGGCCACTTAACTGTGCTTCCGGGTTTCCCGCTGGAAAGCTGCGCAGTGGGCGGACTGCGCATGCGCAGCATAGGCTGTCAGCTGGAGGAGCCCTATTTAAAGGGGCAGTCCTCCACTGACTGATGCTGCAAGAAATAGGAAAAATTACAGCATGGAGCAGCCCAGGGGGAAGGCTGCTCCCAGGTATTATTGGATGGGGTGAGGAGGAGGGGGAGGACAGAGATCTTCCTCCCGGCGGGCGGGAGCAAGTGGCCTGCTTCTGCCACCAAGAAGGCCTGGCTCGAGATGGCAGAGGAGGTCACCTGCACCACCAACATATCACGCACCTGCATACAATGCAGGAGGCGCTTCAATGACCTAAGTAGGTCAGCCGAAGTGAGTACACTTACTCATTCCCCTACACTTGGCCTGCCACATCACCACCCCCACCACACATCTCCTTCTGCACTGCCAACACTACTCTATCACATCACTCCTCACACCCACTCATGCATCTCTTTCATGGTCAGCCTCACTCAATCTGCCACTATCTGTGCTGCAGCCATAGGGCATGCATCACACATGTGCAGTAGGAAGTGTAAGGCAAACGTGTCATGAGGCATGAAGAGGATGCACAAGGGTGTTTGAGGGTTTGTCATGGTTTTTACCTATATTTAATTTCTGATCAACTCACATAACATATTATATTGTCACCACTACTGCCACGTCTTTGCGAATCTTGTCTGGTTTGTGCAATAATGCCCTTTCCTGAGAATCACTATGAAAACCCACAACTGATGCCACCCATTGTGTCACTGCAGAGTGGGTGTAGGTGTATTTGCAGGGCTCTTTTGTGCAGACGACTGAGAGACATCGGTGATGTCCCAGGTGGCACACTGGAAGGATGCGGAGGAGAAGTTGTTGAGGGCAGTGGTGACTTTGACAGCGACAGGTAAGAAGATGGTGCTCGGGCCAGCCGGGAGCAGCTTGGCATGAAGGAGGCTGCAGATGTCCACGACTACATGACGAGTGACTCTGAGCCTCCGTGTGCACTGCTGCTCAGAGAGTTCTAGGAAGCTGAGCCTTGGTCTGTAGACCCTGTGGCAAGGGTAGTGCCTTCTGCGACGCATCTCTCTCTGCCGTTGCCCTCCCTCCTGCTGTGCAGGTGGATGTGTCACAGCACTGTGGGGCTCCACGTGTCAGAGGTGGACGGCGTGGCCGGCGAGGCTGGTGATGCTGTTCGCCCTCCGAGGAGGTCATGACTGCAGCTACGGTGGCCCCCATCCAGAAGATGTACATTTGAGGAGGACCGCAAGGTAGGTTAATGTGTCTGGACACCGGGGTAAGCGTGCAAGTTTGTGAATCTTATTGTTAGGAGGAGGGTGGTGGAGGAGGGTGGTGGAGGCCAAACTTTGTCCAAAGTGACAGAATGGCCTCCTGCAATGAGTGAGGGTCTCCCCCCACCACCTGTCAAATGGATCTATGCAGCTGCTACAGGCTGATGGCTGCAACACGTCCATTTGAACTGGGAGTGTTTCCCCCAGTATGGGAAACAGTCCCAGTTGTTTGCAAAATCCCACCCCTCCTAAAATATCATGTTAATCAGGTCTCTAAACGACCTGAAATACCTTAATAAATACTTTAAGTGGCACCCCGCCGGCTTTAATTGCCGGCGGGAGTCCCACATGCGTGGGGCTGCGCGCGCATGTCAGCGCGTCACTGGGGAACCCGGAAGTGGGCGGGTTGGAGCCGGGCTCCAGACCCGCCCCGGGAATCCCCGATTTTCGCAGCCCCACCGCCACGAACGCACCCGATCGGGCCCTTTGTATCTGTCTTCACAGTAGAAGACACTAATAACATACCAATAGTAGTAGAAAATCAAGCAGCAAAGGGGAGGGAGGAATTAAAAACAATCACTATCACTAGAGAAAAAGTACTAGGTAAACTAATGGGACTAAAGGCTGACAAGTCCCCTGGACCTGATGGTTTGCATCCGAGGGTCTTAAAGGAAGTAGCTACAGAGATAGTGGATGCATTGGTTTTAATCTTCCAGAATTCACTAGATTCTGGAAAGTCCCAGCGGATTGGAAAATTGCAAATGTAACACCCCTATTCAAGAAGGGAGTGAGACAGAAAGCAGGTAACTATAGACCAGTTAGCCTAACATCTGTTATTGGGAAAATGCTAGAATCCATTATTAAGGAAGTAGTAGCAGGATATTTGGAGACTCATAATACAATCAAGGAGAGTCAACATGGTTTAATGAAGGGGAAATCATGTCTGACAAATTTATTAGAGTTCTTTGAGGAAGTAACAGGCAAGGTGAATAAAGGGGAGCCAATGGATGCAGTATATTTGGATTTCCAAAAGACATTCAATAAAGTGCCACATAAAAGATTACTGCACAAGATAAGAGCTCATGGTGTTGGTGGTAATATACTGGCATGGATAGAGGATTGGCTAACTAACAGAAAACAAAGAGTCGGGATAAAAGAGTCATTTTTAAAATGGCAATCTGTAACTAGTGGGGTGCCGCAGGGCTCAGCGCTGGGGCCTCAACTATTTACAATATATATCAATTACTTGGATGAAGGAACAGAGTGTCTTATGGGCAAATTTGCTGATGATACAAAGACAGGTGGAAAAGCAAGTTGCGAGGAGGACACAAAGGGCTCGATGTTACCAGGCCTGCGGGTTTCCAGTGGGTTGGGTTTCGGGAGCGTGGTCAACACGCTCGGTGAAATTAGTGGGTTGCCCGCGCGATCGTAGCAGGCAACACACTAATAGGAATCAATTACCTGCTCCTCCGGGGTCCGCGATGCTGGTCTGCGCATCGGGCGGGCTGCGCATGCGCAGTACGATCTGTCAGCTGGAGGCGCTCTATTTAAAGGGGCAGTCCTCCACTGACAGATGCTGCAACCAATGGAACAAATTACAGCATGGGGCAGCACAGGGGGAAGGCTGCTCCCAGTGTAATGATGCCTCACCCCAGGTATCATCAGATGGGGTGAGGAGGAGGGCGAAGACAGAGATCTTCCACCCGGCGGGCGGGAGGAAGCGGCCAGCCTCTGCCACCAAGAAGGCCTGGCTCGAGGTGGCAGAGGGGGTCACCTGCGCAACCAACATATCGCCCACCTGCATACAGTGCAGGAGGCGCTGCAATGACCTCAGTAGGTCAGCCACAGTGAGAACACGAAGTCTTTCCCCTACACTCCATCTGCCACAACACTGCCCCAACCCCACATCTCCTTCGGCACCGCCAACACTACTCTGTCACATCACCCCTCATACCCACTCAAACCCCATCCTCATCTTACCTCCACCTACTCACCTCGCCAGTACTCATCCTCCCACTAACACGCGACCCAATCCTCATACAACCTCATGGCTGTATCCCATACTCACCCTCTCGTGCATCTCCCTCACGGCCAGCCTCACTCAACCTGCCACCACCTGTGCTGCAGCCACAGGGCATGCATCACATATGTGCAGTAGGCAGCGTAAGGCAAATGTTTCGTGAGCATGAAGGGGGTGCACAAGGGTGTCGGAGGGTTTGCCATGGGTGTTACGTATATTGAATTTCAGAGCAACAAACAGCACACATTATATTGGCACCACCACTGCCATGTGTCCGCGAATCCTGTCTGTTGTGTCCAATAATGCCCGCTCCTGGGTATCACTATGAGGACCCACCACTGATGCCACCCATCGTGTTACTGCAGAGTAGGTGCAGGTGTATTTGCAGGGCTCTTCCGCGCAGACGACTGAGAGACATCGGCGGTGTAGCCGGCTGCACCCTGGAAGGATGCGGAGGAGAAGTTGTGGAGGGCAGTGGTGACTTTGACAGCGACAGGCAAGCAGTTGGTGCTGGGGCCAGCCAGGAGCAGCTCGGCATGAAAGAGCCTGCAGATCTCCACGACTACATGTCGTGCGAATCTGCGCCTCCGTGTGCACTGCTGCTCGGAGAGGTCCGGGGAGCTGCGCCTCGGTCTGTGGACCCTGTGGCGAGGGTAGTGCCCTCTGCAATGCGTCTCTCTCTGCGGTAGCCCTCCCTCCTGCTGTGCAGGTGGGCGTGCAACAACACCGTGTTGGGGGGCTCCACGTCTCTGCGGCGGATGGCGTGGACTGCGAGGCTGCTGGGGCTGGTCATGCTGTTCGTCCTCCGAGGATGTCAACGTACCACCCATCTGGCAGGTGTTGGTCTGAGGGGTTGTGCAGGGTAGGTGGGTGGTTCCTCGGACTGGGGCTGCGGTTTCGTGTCGGTCTGTCCTCTGGCTTGGCGGGGGGTGGTGGGGGGCAGGGGTTGCCCTATGTGACGCGGTGGCCTCCTGCGTGGGTGAGGGCTCTCCCCCGTGGAGTGCACCTTGGCACCTGCCACAGGCTGCTGGCTGCAACACGCCTGGTTGGAGAGAGACTGTTTCCCCCAGTGTGTGAAACACGCTGCGATGCAGGTGAAATCCCACACTTCCTCTTTTGACAGCTGATTCAGCTCATTAACTGACCTCAACAAGCAAGGTAAGTACTCTCAAGTGGAACACCGCTGGCTTTAATTGCCTGCGGGATTCCCACCAGCGGGGGCCACGCACGCAGCCCCGCACGTCATCGGGGAACCCGGAAGTGGTCGGGATCGCGGCGCGATCCGGTCACGTGACCGCATATCGGGATTTTCGGGCCCCCCCCGCTGGAAACCCGCAGGAAACCCGACCCTAAAATCGAGCCCAAAGTGTCTGCAAAGGAATATTGACAGGTTAAGCAAATGGGCAAAAATTTGGCAGATCGAATATAATGTGGGAAAATGTGAAGTCATCCACTTTGGGAGGAAAAATAAAAAAGCAAAATATTATTTGAATGGAGAAATACTACAAAATGCTGCGGTACAGAGGGATCTGGGTGTCCTTGTACATGAAACACAAAAAGTCAACATACAGGTGCAGCAGGTAATCCGGAAGGCAAACGGAATATTGGCCTTTATTTCTAGGGGGATGGAGTATAAAAGCAGGGAGTCATGCTACAACTGTACAGGGTGCTGGTGAGACCACACCTGGAGTACTGCTTACTCTCAAAGGTTAGAGCTCTCAAGAGGACAGTCGGAAGTCCACTGCCCCAGGCAGCCACTGCCCCAGGCAGATCTGATCAGTTTGAATCCAGGAAACCAGGTTATGTTGATTGCCTGTCATTTAATGGAATCGGAAGACAGTTGTATTATAACTATAATACTGTTATGAGTCACTATATTAAAGCTTGTTGTTTAATAACCACTAGTGCCCGAATCACATATAGAGGCTATTGTTGAAGGATTAACAACCCTGTATTTGCGACAGTAATGGGAGAAATCTGCTAACGTCCTGCTTTGCTAGTTCTACATCATGTTCATTATTTCCCTTTGTATTGCATTTGTAACAGGTTACTGTCTCAATTTGAGTTAAGTATACTAAGGTACTATAGCAAATTCATCCAAATCTCTAATTTGCTTTGATTGGTGTCGGTGGCTACCTACGTATATTGCAACCTCCAGCCATAGCATTTAATCATGTTCATTCTCATTTCTCACATTGGCACTTTTAACAAGCCTGACATCTTCTTCTGGATATCTTTCTAGCTTCTCCTGGCTTGTGACCTCACGTTGACCTCCTACGTGATGGTCTACAATGCTTGCTTTACCCTTTGTACATTAGCCACTTGCCTTTCTTCCCTGTAGACAGCACTTTGCCCTGCCCGTATGCTGTCTTCTATGATCTGCGGATCTTTATCAGTAAATCTTGGTTTATACAATCTGTGCTGTCCCTTCACTTCTCAATGATTCATTGCACACTCCACAGCTCAGGTGATTCACCTCAGGTGATTTGTACCTGTTAAGTGACTGCTTAGCTAGTTTAGCTGCATTCTTACAGGTGCTTTCTGACAGGCCGCTCAGTTGAACATTGGCCTGGATTTTCCTCTGAGTGGTGAACCAATGGCGCCTGCCGCTCATTAGACTTGCACTTACCAATAAACTTTTCTTGGTTTTTCCCACGGCAAGTTCCTCTCATCAGGCGCTCAATCCAAAACGGCGCCCCCCCTTCTGAATGGGGCAAGCAACTGCTTATCCCCTTAACCAATCAGATTAAAGCTTCTGATGAGCGGTGAAGAATCAGAACCAGGAATTGTAAGTTCGAATAGTGAATTCAATGTCAGATCAGGTACAGTAAGCGAAATAAAGAGAGGGTAAGAAATACTGAATTGAGAGACAGAGATGAAAGAATCAGAAAGAAAAAGTAAAAAAATAAAATGTTTAAAAACAACAATTAAAATCTGAAGGAATGAGACACCACACTTGTAAAAGTTAATTTTCAGTGCCTGAGAGGTTGCTTGGCAGCCATTAAGACTTACCACGCCATTAAAAGTGTGCTTAGATTTAAATGACTTGACGTACCTTTTTTTGGCGAGATTAGTTCGTATCCATCAGGTCAGTGCAGTTTAAAGAGGCAATGGCAGCAGTGAAGGAAGGAACACAGGAGAACAGCAGCAATGGCAGACAGGGCAACAAGAAGATCCTTCAGTTTCTGGATGTCCGACCTTGATGTTCTCTTGGCTGAAATCCAATCCAGCAGAGACCAACTGTTTGAGATTGGAGTAGGAGACCTGTGAAGCAGGTAGTCAAAACAATGTGGAGGGAGATAGCAGTGGCAGTCAGTGCCACATCCTTAACATAGAAACATAGAAAATAGGAGCAAGAGTAGGCCATTCAGCCCTTCGGGCCTGGTCCGCCATTCAAAATGATCATGGCTGATCCCCAGGATTCCCCTGCAGTTACCACACCAGCCAAGGTAAGGTATCTGTTCCCTATCACCCTTTCTTACATTCTATTTATGTGTGTCAGCAGCTCACTAATTACCCTTGTTGTGACATAGGGCCACACTGTAACCACTGATCCTTCTCAGTACCATTCAGAAATTGCTCCATGAAGAATAACCTTCCCTCTCAGAGTGCCACGCATGAGCCTGCTTTTCCAATTGCCAATGACAGCTACTTGAGCTGTGCAGGCCTCAGCCCCTGTTAGAAGCTGATGGATGGAGCTGTCAGAACAAGAGACACTGGCCTACTTTTACTGGTTAACTCATGTTCTCTTTCTTTTACACTCCATCACTGGTGAAGGTCAGCCGACTATAACTGGGAATCGCAGGCCGCAGGAGGCACACCCCCAATGTAAGACCATTAATGCCCATGAAGAGGAAGTACTCCATAATTTGGGGAGTCAGACAGGCAAATCTGTTGGAGATGGAGAAATTGGAGGGCTAGTGGAAGCTACAGGTTTGCCAGAACCATCAGGAGTTTGCCAGAATCATAGCTTGGCGACACTAGCACACATGCAAGCAACCTGATTGGTCTCCTTCCAATACAGCTGATGAGAAATCCACTGATCCATCTAAAATTCTGTGAAGCCTTTCCTTTTTTTCCTGATGTGAAGGAGGAGGATGAGAGAGTCCAAAGTGGGCAGCGTGCTACCACCTCTGCCTTGCCCATTCTATGCTTACCCACCCTGTCATTCACCTTTTCTCTCTTACTTACCAGCCCAGAGAAATCCCCAGGGGACATATTTCTGATTAGGGTTTGTCACTGGATGAGACGTAGAGCTAGAGGGTGCGAGAGGAAAATGGATTCTGACTGGGGAGCAGAGGTTAGCAGGTCAGCCCTAGACTATACATCCTGCTGACTCAGATCTCATGGGTCCAGTTCTAAAAAGAATGAAGCTGGACTTAGGTGGAGGCATTGAGGAACCATCTCAGAGAACCTGAGACAGATGGCAGGGGTCATGGTGGACTCCAATGCCGTCATCTGTACCAATATCCAAGAAGGTTTTGACATGCTTCAGAGCTCCCTGAAGCAAGAGGCAGAACTAGGAACATCGGCATCCGGCCTCTCTTATACAGGCATTAACAAATGACCTTCAGGTCTTAGGAGATCGTATGCAGAACAACTTCTGAGAGTTTCAGAATGTCACCTTTCAGGATCTGCAGGATCTAACTATCACTATTATGTCTGCCCTCCTCCTGATCAGTAGGCACCCATTTTACACATGTTTATTGGGCATAACCACTCAGTAAATCTACCATTGTGTCACTTCAGCTGAGTTAATTCATTCTCCTTCACGTTGTCATACCAAGTAACTCCTGTAAGTCAATTTCCTTGATGATGACATCACTATTGAAGTAACCAGCAGAATTGAACAGAACTTGAGTGGACCACTGGAGGTCTGCTGACATCTGTGGAACCATTTTATAGCAACTTCAAAAGAGATGAGGAGAAAAGGAAAGAAAATTAGAAAAAAGTTAGACAGAAATAAACAAAACGATATTAACATTGATTCTCTATCATTGATTTTCAAAAGACATTTGGAATTAGGGAGTGATAGAATCATAGAATTATATGATCAAGACATGCATGAGAGTTTCAGCAGCTGATGGGCTGAGGCAGGGATGGTGGCAGATGATTTTACGGAAGTGGATGTAGGCGGTCTTTGTGGTGGAGAGGATATTGGGTCACAAGCTCAGCTCTAGGTCAGTTAGGACACTGAGGTTGCACACACTCTGGTTCAACCTGAGACAGTGGCCAGGGAAGAAGATGGAATCAGTGGCAAGGATATGATGTTTGTGGTGGGGGCCAAAGACAATGGCTTCGGTCTTCCCCATGTTTAACTACAGGAAATAGATACAAACTAGTGTGTCTTAATTCCTATAGTTGTGACATTGTCACAAAAAGTTGGTATGGCTTCTCCTGGGGGTCAATGATGATGGAATATTCTGGTGCCATGAAAAGGATGTGCTTCTCTCTAGTTATGATATTGTAACAATCTTGTGTCTTTCAGTGCCCTAAAAGCCATTCTAACTCCTTATTGTGTGCAAAGCAAGCACATCAGTTCACCCTATGCATGTAACACCAACTATGTTGACAAAAGCTGTTAGATCTAATTTAGTACATTACACAATTATAGATGCAGTGAAACTTATATTAGTCCAAAGCTGACAGCTCTGATCCTTGCTTATATATTTGAATTTTCTGGAGGGTGTGCCTTTTTGCTTTAGGAGGTGTTCCATTCAATAGCATTTGCATTGTGAGGTTGCATATGATGTGGACAGAATCATTCATATAAACCGTTTGCAGCATGGAAACATGTTTCTATTCACAAAACCTTTGTTTAGAAGGCTACAATTTCTGTATCATTATTTTCTTCATTTAGCAAGGGTCTCAAGCTTCATCTATTGAGCAATGGTAGACAGCTTTGGTGTTATAAGCTGGCATCTTTTTGGAAAAAAAGGTATCCTTCGATGATATGTTAGTTTTACAAAGTGGCCTGAGATCTACAGTTTTTGGAGATTTCGATTTAATTAGAAAATTCTTTATAACCTCCATGAGGTGTTACAAGAGGAATTGAGAGTCAGATTCACAAAATCAAATCCTGCTTGTGCCAGTGAAGCTGACTATTACTCACATTTTCTACACTACTGATATCTTTCAGCACCCCTAAACAACTGTGGGTATCAGTCAATCAATGATATCCAAAGTTATTTATCAAGTCATTTCTGCTTTGCTCAGGAGGTTACTTTGCTGTATCAGCTTCCCAACAATCCTGCATTAAGAATAGAGAACCAGAAAGCTTTGTTGACAAAGCTGTTCAAGTGCTGGGATGCATTTTGTGAACATTTAATTATAAGCTGAAATGGGTTATTTTAATTCTGCATAACTCATTGGAATACGTCATACTGTTTTGGGGACCCTGCTTTTTAAAAAGACATTGATGCGTCGGAAAAGAATGATAATGATGATTCTGAGAGTTGTGAGAGTAGGAGAGCAGGACTGAATCTGTTCTTATTGAAGAACAGAAGACTGAGCGAAAGGTCCAATAATTTAGATGTAAGCAGCTTATTTAAACTAAACTATAATTTCAGGACAAGAAATGAGTATAAAATTGGCAAGCCTCAAGTAAGATTAGAATTTTTCTCATACAGAGTAGTTTTTTAACTACTTTGAACTCCTCATAAGTAAGAGTTTCTGTTTGCTTGATATGGAATGCACACTCTCTCCCTTTAGGGACATGCCACACTTATCTAAGTCTTGAGAATTTACGCACAGATCGGCAAGTGCCAAGTTTAGGGATTTCCAAGTATGTTAGAGGTACAGCTAGAGTTTAAACATTTGGAACCATGCAACTTACCAGCATAGTGTACTGGTGAGCTTCCCACTGCTTGTACGGTTAGAACATTCGGAAACCAAGAGAGAAGAATCTCAGCCCCCAGTGACTGGGCTACTCTTCCGGATCCTAACAATGAGCTAATGCAATTGGCCAATCATCAAGTTGTTTTGAGTGATAGAAGCTGGTGTTTCAGAGGAGGTACACCAATGGGGATTTTTGGGAATGTGCAGAGATAGAACTGTTTATGCTAGGATGTGGAATGGTAAAGGGCAGTAGCATGTTTTAGCAGCAGAGGGAAATATTACCTGAAAGCATAATCTAGTTTTACATTATAATGCAAATATACTAGAGAAGATGATGAGTTCCCACACCTTGAAAGTGCTAACCTTGGCTCAATGTTAAAACTCTCGCTTCTAAGTCAGAAGGTCACAGGCATGATGGGCCGAATGGCCTCCTTCTGTGCTGTATGATTCTATCAGGTCATTGGTTCAAGCCCCATTCCAAGGACTTGAGCGTGTAATCTAAGCTGACACTTCTATGCAATACTGAGGGAGGGCTTCAATTTTGGAGGTGCCATCTTTTGAATGAGATGTTAAAATGAGAGTCGGTCTGCCCTCTCAGGTGGATATAAAAGATCCCTTGGCACTATTCAAAGAACAGCAGGGATTTCTCGCAGAGTCCTGGCCAACATTTATCCTTCAAGCAACACCACTAAATCAGATTAGCTGGGCATTTATCTCATTGTTGTTTGTGGGACCTTACTTAGGCAAATTGGCTGCTGTGTTTGCTTACATTACAAGTGACTAGATTTCAAAAGTACTTAATTGGCTGTGAAACGCCTTGGGATATTTTGAGGATGTGAAAGATACTACATAAATGCAAGTTCTTCTTTAAAATATGGTTGATGGCTAATGTTATATATGGATTTGGACCCCAAAGTATAGTATTTAGTGTGTATAAAGACAGTGTCATTACCACCATAATATAAATGCTGCTGAAAGGATTACTTAGAAATATCTCCATGGCCGCATTCCACCTTCCCTCTAAAGCCTCCTCCAGCCCTAAATTTCTACCCCCTAGTCTGTGTTTCTCCCCTCCCTCCTACCTCTTTAATATTGGTGGCAGAACCTTCAGCCATATTGCCCTGTACATTCAAATTCTCTTCCTTAACTCTTGCATCATGCTACTACTCTCTCCATTTTAAAAAGCCTCATAAAACTTACCTATTTGACTATACTGGTCCCCTACTCTTCTACCAATTCTTGCTTCATGTTCGATTCTCCCTTGTGAGGCACTTGTGGGATGCTTTGCTACATTAAAGGTGCTGGATAAGTGAAGGTTGAGAAGAAAAGTGTTTGCCGTCTAGAGCGGATGAGAAATCTAGACACACATGTTGTACTGGAAAGGAAGGTGTTGTGGTTATTTGAAAGCAAATTACAAAGGGTAAATTTTGCACTTTCCTTACCTGAAGTGATAAAAATATTTTCTCTGTATAGAGAAGCCTACTATCAGATTTCTGTTTGATTCCTTTCCTATGACTTATGTGCTATTTATTGCTCCTAATTAAGAAAATGGTCCTCAGACCTCTAGCAGCACCAGCCTGTAACTGGTTGCTAGGAGGTGCAGAAAATACTGGCATTTTTATAGCCAAAGGAGGTGCCTCATCTCAGGAATCTTTTTCCCTTTCCTCCAATTGGCTTGGCTGAGATTTGAAACTCTGTGTGTGAACAGCATATGTGAGCATGTACCTTAATTAGTTGGAAATCTGTTGCTTGTTGATGGGAAAATTGGTGCTTAGATTTAGATTTCCTGAAAGGCAACATATATTCAGTTTAAATGATGGCACTACATACCAGTGTTGTGTCCACATTTTTATCCCTTATATGAAGTATATAATGATTCAAATATGTCATTTAAAGCACTCCTGACACTGAAAGCATCTAAGGGTCTATTTAGAGAAGACCTGAGAAAGACTGCCTACTTTTGGATAGCACTGTATGTGCATCAACAAGCATTTTACTGTCGAATTCAAATTTTTGAAATCTACTCATGACTGAAGTCCTGATTTTGAAAGCTGGTACTTGAATCAAGTGACAAAGCAAACAGCCCAGGCACAAGTCAATGAGATTGATTTGAGTTGGTACTCCACATGGGTTAGACAGTGAACTAGAGGGGTCTACATGTGGTGAAATACCACGGGTCCCAATATGAGCAACAGTAGCCTTCCACCAACTCTGCTGTGGCCACTAGAGGAACACCTCATAGTAGTAGTAGAGTTAGGAAACCTTCTTATAAGAAAGGCGCAATGAGTTGACTCTTGGGGGAGAAACGAATTGGAAGCAATTATTGTGTTGGGAATTACATTCATCACATGTATCACATTTGGCACTTTGGCTTGCAGTGTGGTTTCATTGCATCTTCTGAGTCTGCATTGTCAGTATGTCATTCATCTAGAAGTTGGCTGAATGGTTTCAATGTTCTTTAATGCAGGATTAGGGGAGCAGTGAAGGATGTAACAAGGGCTGTTAATGCAGTGTGGTTTTGTGTACGTTTTCATGGTAGGGGAATGAGCAGGACACGGAATCATTGAGCAATTATCTCATCCTTCACATCTCTTGCTGCAAGGCCTTAAGGTGGCTTCCTTCTGCTACTCCCTCGCCTTCACCTTGGTCTTCCTCGACCGATGAGGAATGCTATTGTTGATGTGTCCTTCTGTATGGCAAGGTTGTGCACACCGCCACAGTGCAAGACACTCTATGGGGCATATTGTAGAGAGCGCCCAGAACTGACCAGCTCTACAATGTGCTCAATTGTCATCCTGTTGGTCCCATGTCTTTGATTATACTTGTGTTGCTCAGGCATGGGGGTGTTATGAAGAAGTGTTATGAGCCACGTATGTAGGGGTTATCCTTTGTCCCCCAGTAGGCATGCTGTCACGTTCGTGGAAGGGTTGAATATTGGGGTGGATGGTTGAGTGTCACAGAATAAAAGCATTGTGACAGCAGCATGGGTACCTTGCACTATCGTGTTTCTGTGATCGAAGACCAGCTGGACATTAATTGAGTGGTAGACCTTCCTAATCACACAGGCTGCTGGCTGGTGTTCTGGTGCCCTGATGTCAATGATGCCCTGGATGCGAAGGAAGCCAGCCACTGCTGCAAATCTTCTGTTGACTGTTAATGTCAATGGGGAAAGTGGTGTATTGGTTAGCCCTGGAAAACAGGGCGTGGATGACCTGCTTAACGTAGCTGTGTACTGCAGACTGGGATATGTAGCAGACTAGAAGGAGCCAGTGACAAAGAAGTTAAGGGTTGTGGTGACTTTGACAGCCCACTAGCATGCCCCCCAAAGCAGGTCCTGTTGCAGGAGGTTGCAGAGGTTTTGCGGTCTCTTGATGCACTGCTCTTCGGATAGATCCAAGAAACAACCTCCTTGCCTGTACATCCTGTCTGCTGGGTATGGTCTCCTATGAGCAGCCCCCACTCACCTGCTATCTTCTAATTAGGCCCAGCTGCTGCTCATGCTGGTTGCTGAGGCTATAGCTCCTCTTCCTCTAACTGTTCCTTCATTCAAATTAAACTGGCAATAATAGAACCCATGATAACCAGATAGAGCATGCTGAGGGTAAAGAATGCAAAAAATCTCAAAGAAGCAATCTGGAAGCGAGAGACTTTCCTGGCAATTGAAACAGCATAATGGCACACATATCATATGATCCAATTACCTGCAGCTGACTGCCCATTTAAATAGTGCTTTCAATGGCTGAGAGACCAATCCCGCTAGGTTTTACTGGTGGTTTGATGCTGGGCGGGACTTCCGCGATTTCGCATTAAAATGGCATTGGGGTCCCAATTGTGTCATAGGACTCCAGTTTGCATGTATTCATGAGGCCTCTGATGAGTGCCTTGGCCGCTTAAAACAAATGTGTGGTTAAAATAGTGGCTGGCGGGAACAGAATGGTAATTCCTCCACAGTGCTTTTAACTGCCCACACGCCCCATTCTCATGGGATAAGCAGGGTTAAAATCACCCCTAGAATTTTTCTAAAATGTGACTGTGCACATGGGGTAAGAGAAAATTTCCTGCAGTGTTGAGTTGACAAGGCTGAAGTGTTTGCAACCATCTTCAGCCAGAAGTGCCAAGTGAATGAGCCATCGCGACCTCCTCCTAAGATTCCCACCATCACAGAAGATAGTCTTCAGCCAATTCGATTCACTCCATGTGATATCAAGAAATGGCTGAGTGCACTGAATACAGCAAAGGCTAAGGCCCGACAACATCCCGGCTGTAGTGCTGAAGACTTGTGCTCCAGGACTAGCCATGCTTCTAGCCAAGCTGTTCCAGTACAGCTACAAAACTGGCATCTACCCGACAATGTGGAAAATTGCCCAGGTACGTCCTGTCCACAAAAAGCAGGACAAATCCAATCCGGCCAATTACCGCCCCATCAGTCAACTCTCAATCATCAGCAAGGTGATGGAAGGTGTCGTCGACAGCACTATCAAGCGACACTTACTCACCAATAACCTGCTCACCGATGCTCAGTTTGAGTTCCGCCAGGGCCACTTGGCTCCAGACCTCATTACAACCTTGGTCCAAACATGGACAAAAGAGCTGAATTCCAGAAGTCAGGTGTGAGTGACTGCCCTTGATATCAAGGCAGCATTTGATTGAGTGTGGCATCAAGGAGACCTAGTAAAATTGAAATCAAGGGAATCAAGGGGAAAACTCTCCAGTGGCTGGAGTCATATCTAGCACAAAGGAATATGGTAGTAGTTGTTGGAGGCTAATCATCTCAGCCCCAGGACATTGCTGCAGTAGTTCCTCAGGGCAGTGTCCTGGGCCCAACCATCTTCAACTGCTTCATCAATGACCTTCCCTCCATCATAAGGTCAGAAATGGGGATGTTTGCTGATGATTGCACAGTGTTCAGTTCCATTCACAACCCCTCAGATAATGAAACAGTCCATGCCCACATGCAGCAAGACCTGGACAACATCCAAGTTTGGGCTGATTAGTGGCAAGTAATTTTCACGCCAGACGAGTGCCAGGCAATTACCATCTCCAACAAGAGAGAGTCTAACCACCTCCCCTTGACATTCAACAGCATTACCATCGCCAAATCCCCCACCATCAACATCCAGGGGTTCACCATTGACCATAAACTTAACTGGACCAACCACATAAATACTGTGGCTACAAGAGCAGGTCAGAGGCTGGGTATTCAGTGGCAAGTGACTCACCTCCTGACTCCCCAAAGCCTTTCCACCATCTACAAGGCATAAGTCAGGAGTGTGATGGAATACTCTCCACTTGCCTGGATGAGTGAAGCTTCCACAACACTCAAGAAGCTCAACAACATCCAGGAAAAGCAGCCCGCTTCATTGACACCCCATCCACCACCTTAAACATTCACTCCCTCTACCACCGGTGCATTGTGGCTGCAGTGTGTACCATCTACAAGATGCACTGCAGCAACTCGCCAAGGCTTCTTCGACAGCACCTCCCAAACCCGCGACCCCTACCACCTAGAAGGACAGGGCAGCAGGCGCATCGGAACACCACTACCTGCACGTTCACCTCCAAGTCTCACGCCATCCTGACTTGGAAATATATTGTCGTTCCTTCATAGTCGCTGGGTCAAAATCCTGGAACTCCTTACCTAACAAAACTGTGGGAGAACCTTCACCACACTGACTGTAGCAGTTCAAGAAGGCGGCTCACCAGCAACTCTGGCTTTGCGAGTGATGCCCACATCCCATGAATGAATAAAAAAAGCTATATTTATCATGACCTGCCTCGATATGTTATAATCTAGTGCTAACAGAAAGCTGAAAATTAAAATAAATGGGTAGAACACTGCTATTCGTCAATTTAACTATATTTATGTTAAACTATTGATCATTTTAAGCTTATCACATGAACCTTTAAATACACCAAGAGTTACTGTCCTCATCAGTTGCTCTTGGCGCATTTAGAGGCTCACATAACAAGCTGAATAATATCAATAGGTTTAACGTAAAGTATTAAAAATTCACAGTGTTTTATTAACATAACAGGGATGAAGGGTATTCAATTTAGCAGAGCTGTAATAAATATTGTTTCCAATACATTAAATATGCCTGGTGAAAAAACCGATGTAGAAATCTCTGTGCTTATTCTATTGATATTTTTTGAATTTCTAAATTTTATCAAAACCAGAATTGTAGATTAAATGCAGATAACTGCCATCACCTTTGTCATATCTCCTGATTTCATCAGAAGAGTGGGATATTAGCACATGATTTAGAAAAGTTTTCCCATTTCTGCTGGGATCCTCACTATGATGCTTATTTAATACTGAAATGATGTGAATCTCTTTTTTTCTGAAACAAAGGTCGTACTATAGTGTAGAACACCACCAAAGTTGAAAAGAGGAAAAATTTTGTAAAAATATGAATTAGTGATTAGATGACACCAAGTTTGGGTTTTAAAAGTAATATATAATTGTAGGAGGAAGGAAGGACAGCAGGAGGTAACGTTTTACAGTTCTGAGGTGCGAGGAAAGAATGAATTACAGTAGGAAATTGTGCCATGAATCTGGACTTTCAACAGTGAGGATACCGGACCCCACTGTTCAAACTTCACTAATTGTTGAGACCTTAATGAAAATTTCTATAAAGTATAAACTTGGCCTGTTCACTTAGTTGTTGAAGCTTTAAACTTTACCTTGCCTGCGCTTGCAGCTCAGAGATTGAAGGTTAAATGTCATCGTCCTTTGTTTACATCCCCAGCTTATTATTTACTTTTTGTGAATATGACACCAAAACGAAAAGCAATATTCTATAGTTAGTCCACATCCTTAGGCTTGCAGTTCAAGCTTCTAGTTTCTTAACATTTAGCCTTATCTTATTGATAGCCACCTTGTTACAGAGGCACACAGTCATGAAGGTACTGTCCCTTTAAAAAGTAATTGGCAAAACTTCCATTTGTGGTGACCCATTGTGAGTGATATAATTGTGATAAATGATGCACAACTTTTCTTTCTTCTGACCAAAAAAGTTTGACAAGTTACTTTCACAAAGAGTGTGGTCTTTAAATATTGGTGTCAAATTCTCAAATTCTTCTGCTTATTATTCATCAAGGTATTGACAATTCATCTTATAATTGATCACACCTACTATATCATCACATATAAAACAGGAAATTTATGTTCCTGCCTGGGGTCAACTTATGTGCGGATCATATCCCCCCCCGTAGGTTTCTCTATAACTGGTTTCCCTTCTAGTGAAACAACAGTGGGCCCAATGGCAGTGTCACATCACTGTATTCTTATCAGCTATTACTTTCAACTGTTGCTCTGCCCTGCTCCCCTGCACTGTTATGTTTAAATGGCAATTTTACCTATAATTATAGAAATAGCAACTGCAGTCAAGCTTCCCCTTCTGATTTAAAATTGGATATAGTATAGCCATATAGGTACAGGGATAGAAGAGAGAAACCAGAACTGAAGTCAGGAGTAGAAGCTGCTCTTTAAATATCACGTCACATGTGTCAAAACAGAAGAAAGAAACATGCTGGATGAAATAAGAAAGAACTAGTAGAAAATGTACGTGTGCATGCAAGCTGACATAAAAGTGAATTTTTTGGTAGATAGAAGCTTTGTAATGTTAATTCTTGCCTTATCTGAGAGTTGTATTTTTTGATGGAATTTTGGAGGGGTAATCTTGTACGTGGGTTGTCTTATATGTGAATACATATGATATGCATTGTGTTACATATTTCATGTTAAAAGCCATTTGTCAGTCACAGGACAATTGTTTAGCCCATCCCTTTGTCAGCCTCCACCACACATTTTATGTCAGGAAATAGATTTCTAAGAACTGATCCCTAGATAACTGTACAGGTGATTTGTTTCAACTCAATGTTAATTTTTATATTTGCAGTGTGTTTCCTAATGTTAACCGTATCTTTGACCATGCAGCCCCACATACGTAATGTGTAAGAAGTTAGATTGGCTACAAATTGGCTGCATTTGGACTTCTGACATGTAGTACAACCTGGATTGAGAATGGTCTGCGGCATAGGAGAGATTTGAAAGGAAAGAGAATGCCTTAAATCTCTTCCTCAGCAAAAAAAGCTTAGAATGCTATTTACAGTTTAGTATATGACCCTGATGAATTAAACTAACTCCACAAATAAGCACTTACTCACATGGCACCTCCTTGACTTTGGTGTTAAATTGCCATTTATAGAGCTTCTTCATGGGCCACTATGTGCATCCATTTTAAGCACTTGAATGATATAGGATAAATAAATCTTTTGCAACGTGTCCATTCAGAACCATTGGTGACTGTTTTTCCTTAAGCGATCAAATCTCTACTGAATATGTGCTTGGTCTCCAGGGAGAGTGGGTAGAAAAATAAGCCCAATGACAACCTACAATCCTTTTTAGGAGACCAAACATACTATCACCAGTGTTTCTAAGTGGATGTGAGGCAAAGGGATTTGCTTGCCCTATAGTATTCTAGTGTATCGGGTTACTTGGTACTGCCTGAAACAGAGGTATGAAGAACCTTGTAAATGTAATATACCAAGGAGGTATTCTGTAAATCATTTATAATGTGCAGGTTATTATCTCTTTTAATAGGCTAGCATTTGCAGTGCTGTTAAATGTAACCCTAAATTGAACATTCAAATGTATAGTTTTGTGCAGGAAAATATCTTGTTGTTAGTAGATAATGGTTATTTTGATATGAGCTATTAATCTGCATTAATGGCCAATCATACTATTTGTTCCGTTTTGCTCTGCCTACTAATCGGAAAGTAGATTACATCAATATCAAATCTGATACTGTATTTGGCTAAGTATAGAATAATGGATGGGTGGAATGAGTAATGGGGCTGTAATACACTCTAGGGGGTTCAGATGACATCATTGGCCTTGAAAGCACAGCCCAAGAGGCTTATGGATGTCATATGAACCCCGAGATTAAATTACAGCCTTGTATTCATACTGTCATGTATTTTTTTTAGTATTAGCTGATCTCCAATGTCGTTCTGCATGGTGAATCAGAAGATATATTGTTTTATCCCATGTAATGTATAGTATATTATCTGATTTACAGAGATTAAATAAATTGAATTATGTTTTTATTACACAGCATTGTGGGAGTGTTACTGGTATTTCTGAGATTGAATTCCATGATTGTCCATATTTGTGTGGAAATTGCAAATCATTTGGCCTTGTTTATTATTGATATGTTCGTTTCAATATGTTAATTTTAGCTTGTCTTTTTTAAAGGCCAGGATATAAAAGTAGATGGTCTGGGTGCAAATGAGGGGCTGTGTGGTTTGATAGTGTTGGGAAGGTGGGCCTGGAGTCTGGGAGCACTGGGAGAGGAGTGAGAACATAAGAACATAAGAAAAATGAGCAGGAGTAGGCCATACGGCCCCTCGAGCCTACTCCATCATTCAATCAGACCATGGCTGATCTTCGGCCTCAACTCCACTTTCCCGCCCAATCTCCATATCCCTTGATTCCCCTAGGGTCCAAAAATCTATCTATCTCAGCCTTGAATATATTCAATGACTCAGCATCCACGGCTCTCTGGGGTAGACAATTCCAAAGATTCGCAACCCTCTGCGAGAAGAAATTCCTCCTCATCTCAGTCTTGAATGGCTGACCCCTTATCCTGCGACTTGACTGGCATTTGACTCTAATTCACCCACTCTAATTCACCCTCCATCACAGTCGTTCACAGAGCATCTGGCAGGAGCAGAGGGAGGTGTTGGTGCTTTGGTGCATTGGCATCCTTGGTGTGGGAGTAGTTGGAGGGGGTACCAAGGTCTAGGAGTAATGGGAGTGGTGTATTGGAGAGTAGCAGTGGTGGAATGGGGCTTCCAATATTTAGATAGGATTTGTTTATAAAGCTGTTGTGAGTCAAATACTGATTACTAGAAAATACTGGAAGCTGTGTAAGGTAATTTTTTTTGTTGTACATTAACCTGACAAGATAAACGCTTTTGTTGTTCTCAGGTTTGTAGCAAAAGAAAATACTTTGCAACTCTTATCTTGGGTAAATAATGGGCCAGAATTTGCTGGAGCAGGGCATCTCATGGCGTATGCCAAAATTAGACATTTTCCCGCACACTTCAGCTCAAAAATTTTTTGCACCTTAATTTACTGGACATGTGAGCTGATAATGGCGTGGTGAGGGCAACGGGGCATCTGGGACGTTAGTGAATGATGGGACCAAAAGTGTATCTCCTTAACTAATAAGATTTAAGGATTGAGAAATAAACAGAGCAACGACTGTGATGGAGGGTGAATTAGAGTCAAATCAGTTACAGGAAGATAAATAAAGAGAGAGAAGGAAAGAATGGATTAAGAGAGAGAGAAAAAAGAGACAGAAAGGAAAAGTAAGAAAACAAATTAAAATTTTAAAATTTGACATTTTAAAAATCTCCAACTTCAATTCACTACCTAAGGAATAAGACTCCATAGTTTAAATTGTTCAGTTTCTGGGCCAGGGAGGTTGATTGGCAGTCATTAACAATTATCACTTTGTTAAAAGGGTACTTATGCTATTAATTACTAGACTTAACTTTCAGTGGCGAGTTTAATGGGCAATTAATGTGCAAATCCAGCAAGTTCTTAAAAATAACAGGGAGGCTAAGGGCGAGATGTTGTTTGTGCAAAGCTAACGGCGGAAATCGTCCCACAACTTGGGGCGATTCCCAATTCATGGGGTATCGCTTCCTCGCTACAAGTTGATGGACAATTTACACATTAATAACGGTGAGTACCATTAAACGTGCTGTTATTTTGGCAGCAAATTCTGGCCCAATATTTTTTAGGTAATTTTTGGAAGTATTTATGATTAACGGGAAGACTGGCCATTTACCGAGGATGTTGGCTGAAGTCCCAACCACTTTCCAGAAGATGGAGAAATTGCTGATTGAATTTTGCTACTTATAAATAAAAATGAAATTTATTAAAGCAGTAACATGTGATATTTACAAAGATATAGTAAATTACAGATCAGTACAGCCAGACTCTTGCCTCCTTCCCCCATGGCTGACAAACCCCAGGAATGTACCAGTGAACCAACCCCCCCCCCCCCCCCGCCCCCATATTCTGCCAAACTCCGGGGGCATGATTTTAGCTGAACCCAGTGCGTACGTAGATATGGGGATCTCGGAAGCCAAATGAGTGTGTCGCAATCTGTGTTTGCAACTCAAGTGAAGGTAAGTATTTGTGCTTCCGGTTTCCCACCCACCCAGGCAGTCAGATTGAATCGGTCTGCCGACTTTCAGTGGGGACGGGACTTCCGGGTTCCTGGTGCGCACCCTAACCTGGTGCCTGGGTTAAACCCGGAAGTGGGCAAGTTGGAGCCAGGATCCGGTCCCGCTCCAAGAATCTACTATTTTTACTGCCCACCCGCCCCCAACCCACCCTTTCTTGGGGGTTAAAATTAACCCCCAGGTGGTATCAGTTCTGGATCAGTGGTAGCATTCTCACCTCTAGATCAGCCCCACTCCAGAGACTTCAGCATATAATCTAAGCTGATTTATGGGTTCAGTACTGAGTGAGTGCTGCACTGTGGGAGGCGCCATCTTTTAGATGAGATGTTAAACCAAGGCCCCATCTCAGATGGACACAAATGATCCCATGGCACTATTCGAATTGGAGCAGGGGAGTTCTCCCGGTGTCCTGACCAACATTCAGGAATTCAACCAAGTGTCTGGTGCGCTGATTCCCTGTACAGAGTTACTGTCAATCAGTTAAGACAGCAGCAAAACCAAATCAAATGGTTACATTGCTCTGCGAAAGTTGAGATCCATACTCTTGTACCTTAAAAATTGGTGTCAAAGCTTAGGAGAGATCTTAACCTTATTTTTTCAAGATTCCAAGGGGCATAGATATACCCATAGGTTCATATAACTCTTTGATATAATCACAACTGTATGGTGGCATTACTGCATATTAGTGCAGTTCTACAACACACACCAATGCCAAATGTACAATCCAACTGAGGCAAAGTGACATGGATTGTGAAACCATTTAAATGAATAGGACATGGATTATAAAGAGCAGACTCAGTGGAAGCCCATGGGTTACAGAAAAGTATGCAGTGGCACTGACCACATCAAAGCGGCTGTGATACAATTATACTAGCTACATTGGACTAGCACTTAAAACCTTTTCAAACAGTTTTTTGTCAGTATTTTGCTGATTTTCAACAGGACTTGCTAGTATGGAAATAATTACATATGATAGCACATGAAGTGATTCAAATGAATGAAATTAGTGAAAAATACAAAATGAGAAAATGTACACTCATACTTAATTTTTCTTTGTATTTTATATTGCTGTTTTAATAGAGATAAGTAAAAAATAAAGAACTTGCATCTATATTGCGCTTTTCACAACCTCGGGATGTCCCAAACCACTTTACAGCCAATGAAATACTTTTGAAGTGCAGTCAGTGATGCAATGTAGGGAAACGCGGATGCCAATTTGCGCATAGCAAGGACCCACAAACAGCAATGAGATACTGACCAGGTTATCTGATATAGTGATGTTGGTTGAGGGATAAATAATGGCCAGGACATGGAGTGAACTCCCCTGTTCTCCTTTGAATAGTGCCACGGGATCATTTATATCCACCTGCGAGGGCAGAAGTTTAACTTTTCATCCAAAAGAAGGCACTTCTGACAGTACAGCTCTTCCTCAGTACTGCACTGAAGTGTCAGCCTAGATTATAGGCACAAACCTGTGGAGTGGGACTTGAACTTTTGACCTTCTAACTCAGAGGCATGAGTGCTACCACTCAATTAAGGCAACACCTAAGTATAAAAGAGTTTAAATGACATTAGGACTATTATTTCCACAAGAAACGTCATTGGAAGGAGGTGGATTTGGTGCCGTTGAGACTGGTAGCTAAAGCACTCTTTTTACACTGCCTAAATGGAATTCCAATTGTCCAGCCAGGAGAGAACTCTATACATATGTTACAGGAATAGAGAGAGCCCATCTCCCAGCAATTCAAATTTAAATATTTAGAAAGCATAAGTGACAATGTTGCCTCTATGTAAATATTTAACTTAACTGCAGGTTGTTTAAAAAGTGCCCAGGAGTTCCAAGGGAAGCCATTGAGCACCTTTTCCTTTAGGTATCAGCTCAAGCATTGTGAAGCTCCCTCCCTCACACCTCTTCTTTCCAGTGCCAAATCAGGCCCTGAATGATTTCGAAATTTCTGTCACAGAAACCACTTTGCATTGATGCTTAAGGTTGCAGTGTAAATGAATGCACCCTAAACTAACTCCTTTAGAAGTTCATAGTGTCATAGAGTTATACAGCACGGATAGAGGCCCTTTGGCCCATCGTGTCCGCGCCGGCCATCAAGCCCTGTCTAATCTAATCCCATATTCCAGCATTTGGTCCGTAGCCTTGTATGCTATGGCATTTTAAAAAAAATTGAATTCTTCCTCAAGAATTTTGCAAAAAGAAACTGCAGCATTCTGCGATCACCGCAGGGACGGGTGGCAACATTATTATTTAATTTGATGAGTTTCCTTTGCTTTTTTTAATGATGGAGTTTTTCTATTCGTTGTGCCCCTCGACGAAGGGGGAACTTTTTGTTAAGAGTTTTTTTTGATAGAAGTTACAACATGGAAACAGGCCCTTCGGCCCAACATGTCCATGTCGCCCAGTTTATACCACTAAGCTGGTCCCAATTGCCTGCACTTGGCCCATATCCCTCTATACCCTAGTTAATTGAAGAAAAGGCATTCACAAAGTAGGGGGTACAAGCAAACTTTCATATCAGGTGGATTTCACAAACGCAGGCGGTGAGCAGCAGCTGCAGGAATTGCGGGTTGAGCTGCACTCCACGTACTGTATTCCCAGTTGCCGCCCTATGACTTGCGTTTCGCTGTCAATCCGGAAACCAGAAGCAAAGGGAGGCGGGAGACCGGCTACTCTGTGACGTCACTGCAGGGCTGGCGGCCATTTTCTTGGACACAGAGCGCTTGGAGCCGGAGGGAGGGAGGGAGAGAGTGAGTGAGTGGGATCTGGCTCCCAACGGCAGCTCGCCGCTCTGCTGCACGGGGAGGGGTGAACATTAATTAACACTTCCATTTAGCCGCTCCGCCGTGTTTTTAATTTATTTATATATATATATATATATATACACACACACACATATTTATATAGGGGGTGGGGGAAGGAGAAATTGTTCCTTCTAAAGTTCGCGTTCGCGTCCCCGTCTCTCGCTCCTACTCCAGTGATACGGTAAAAAGCGAGCCGCCAGCGCTTCGTTGAGCGATGGACGAGAAGGCGTTCACCAAGGAGTTGGACCAGTGGATCGAGCAGCTAAACGACTGCAAGCAGCTGACGGAGAGCCAAGTGAAGACGCTGTGTGAGAAGGTGAGGCGGCCCGCGGGGGAGATTTTCTTTATCTTACCACAGACCTTACAGCGGCTCTGGATGGCGGCGGTTTAAACCCCCCTTCCTCCCTCCCTCCCTCCCTCCCTTTCATCTCTGCCGATTGGCCTAGTACCAGAGCGGGGAGCCTTGTTCAGAAATGTCGGCCGTGTCTGATTTGAAGCTAAAGCGGGTTTTGCTTCCTCCCTCCCTCCCCTTCAAACGACGATTATAAGCGCTGTCTACGATCCGCCAAATGATTGAGAGAAATTTATTTTCCGCGGCTTCCAGATCGGGAGCCGGCATTTGTTTGTTGCATAAATTAAACCTTCAGGAGCGCACCTAAAATGGCGCCTTCCGGGGCTGCGTTTACAGCGGCTGGAACCGGCCGCACTGTTGAGCAAATGCACTACTGTCCGAAATAAAAGCTTCAAATAGATCTCAGAGTCATTCTCCCCCACCCCAAATTTAAAAAAAATCCATCTCCGTATTTAATATCCCACTATATAATTGCACTTTATATATACTATACCAAAACATTTTGACGTGGTATTTAATATTCTTGGTTTTAACTTTGTTCTGTGTGATCCTGAAAATTGTAAATTCGACATTACTGTCTGTTGCTCACTCTTGATCCCTTTTTGTGTCTAATATATTATGAAAAGTATGTGGTTACTTGAATGCATAACCGTAGAGGAGGGCGGGGGGGGGGGAAGCGAAGGTGCTGAACAAATAATGTCTAACCAAATGATCAGAGATTGCATAGAGCATCTTAAATAGATTGCATTGCTGAAAGGAGAAAATGGGCTTTTTGTCTTATAAATTTACAATAAAATATGTGTAGGGTATCCCCTTATGTATGTACGTTTGTCCTGAAATATTTAGGTTATTTTGTTTGGACTAATGTTTTTAAGTTAACGCTCAATTGTTTTCATACCACACTTTTGGCTCTTTACTGGAATTTTATATATGCAAATTCATAACTTGGGTGTAGATAATATTTTTGGCGCTGAATGCTGTTCATTCCCTTATCAATGGGTGCATCATAACCATTTGAAATTACATAATTAAATAACAGTGCTTGGTTTACAGGAGGGTGTGTATTTAAAAACAAGATGACGTCATCGAAGAATGGAATTCACATGCTTGCATTTTCTGTGCATTGTTCTGGTTCCTGAGTAACTCTAATTAAAAAGTTTACCATTAAGACCAGTTTTTTTGACTCGCTGCATTTTAGCAATGTGCATCATGGTGTATTTTTTTAAAAATAGCCCATTGATGGTGCTTTTATAAATAAGATGTTAAGTATTTTCTAATATTTGATATGAAAATAATACAACATAAATTTTCTGGCACTAAGCCCCACTTCTTTTGGATTATAAATTCAGGATGTTATAGCAGCCTAGCAAATATTGATCACATCTGGTTGTGTATTCTCAAGTTTTTTGTTCCAAGTTAAAAAATATTGAGGGTTTTTGTGTAACTTAACTTGGTTGAAACTGCCTTGTGATGTGGTTTTATCATTTTGAGAGAGAATTAATTCTGGCCTATTTGTGTTTTTGACAATCTCAAGGAGGGATTTGACCATTTAATGTCAGTTACAGTATTTAACCTGGAAATATTTTTTTAGTTTTTTTTGGGCTGGGGCGCAATTACTATTGTGAGTAGGGGAGCAGGTAGAATGTTTTGCTGTCAGTAACTGCAAATGTGAATTTCCTCAGTGACCAAAATGGTGACTTTTCTTCCTGTTCTTACTGCTGTTTAGCCAAGACTATCCCAGGGCTAACTAAATGCTAGTCTGCTGAGGAAGGCAGCACATTTAGCAATGGACTGGAAATAGTGCATTCAGACAACAGTGCGCTCAGGAAGCTTCATAATATGTGCTATCACGTACTTTTTTTTTTAAGTTCCTTTTTCTCCCCGGGTCACATCAACTGCAGTGAAGAGGATGGTGGATGTCTTGCCGATACTACTCGGCTGTATTTTACCTAGCATGGTAGCATGGCTGAGATTTGGAATTCGACAATATTGAGGATCAGAGCTGCATTTCAGCACTGCAATACCTATTCACTGTTGGTCTTCTACACTAAGTAGATTTGTTTTATTGTAAGCCTATTTAATGATTTTGAAGTCCAGATTTAAACGATCTGGCTAAATTAGTTCATGGTATGTTATTGGGGACATGTAGATGAGGAGGGTCCACCGTCACACCCTGATCTGTTGGCTGGCCTTGGCTTGATTGGTGATGAGGACCTACAAATTGTTTTGATGTTCTTTAGCTAGGGAAGGGAGAAGTGCGTCAGGCTACTCACTCCTTGTTACTATTGAAGGTGTGTATAGATTGACATGAGGTGAGGATGCGATTAGGTTCTGTGGTGATCTGCCTACTGCCACTGTTCATTGTTTATGCTTGCATGAAAAATAGCCATTTGGACAAGTCTTGGATCAACTTGTGCTTTTTGAGTTCGTAAAAGGAAAAACATATTTGCCATGAAAGAGGAATCAAAGCTTTTTCTAAGGCAACTTTTGCGTGGAGATGTAGGAGTTTCATTTGAGGTCAGGGAAGATGCGACTAAGGTTGTTCGATGAAGGAAGGCTAAGGAACACTTGGATAGATTTAGACACTATATTGAGAGGAATGGTGGATGTGTGCACTGAGCATATGATCTGAAGGAAGTTGATGAATGTAGAGTGGCATCATCAGCAAAAGAGTGAATAAATTGGATGGATATGGGGAGATAATTGATGTGAAGATTTAGCACGGGGAGACTTTGAAAGGGACTTGGTGTAATAGGCATTTCAATGCTTTGGCACTTTTTTTTAAAAAAAAACAAATACAAGGCTTGGATATTTGGCAGAACAGAATATTGAGTCTATAGAAGTTATGCTTCTGTTTTTATAATGCAGTATGAAGAAACCTAAATCTTTATAGTCAAGACCCTAATTAAGGAAGACTGTATCAAGATGTATTGCATGCTATAGGTAACGTAAATACAGATTATCACTTCAAAATAACCTAAAGGAGTAGAATTTAGTGACATAAATGAAAATGAAGTTAATATTGATACTGTTTCAGGAAGAACTTTATTCCAAGAGTGCTAAATGTTTAGAAAAATCTGCTGGGCAAGGTAGAGAAGCAGAAACATTGCGGGTGTTTAAAATATCATGGGAATGTTGGGGCATTAGAGGGATGAGTTTTGATAGTCTGACTAACTCATCAAATATAAGTTTGGAGATTTTAAATGGGGGCAAACATCCAGAAATCTTGAAAGTAATGGTTATAAATCCCCGCAGCGACAAACAGCAGACGGTCAAACACTATTAGTCTGCTGTACAAACTGGGTTGTAACATTTTTTTAAAATTAAAACGCTAAATTATGCTTAATGTTTAAAATTGGCTGTGCATAGTATTTGTTGATCATAGAATCTGTGTTTGAATGTACTTTGAATATAGTGGAAACTCCCGCCTTTTACATTTGAATTAAGCTGGTGTTCTTTCCCATAGGAGAAGAAAAGTGAGAGCCTACATTTGGCCAGTAGTGCTTTTTTTCTGATGAGAACTGAATCTGAGAACCTGTGAGATCACATTCACCTTTTAGATGATTTTGATCTGTAATGATGTGATTGTTGGAGCTGGCGCTTTTGTTAGTGTAATAGTGTGGTGCTTCACATCTGTGGTTTAGGACCAATGTTTAAAAGAAATGTGTTGTAAATATTATATGGTGTGTTTCGTCATTATTTGTAACTAACATTATTTCAGATCTATTGGTACACAAAAGAAACAGGAATTAAAATAAATGTTTACTTTATCTGATAGACATTAAACTGTGAATCATTGTTAAGTGGCATGTCTCAAGAATGGAGAGGGGAGTGAGGAGGAAGAGCTAGGGAGTGCATAGTGTTTGCCTCTTGTATAACGTTGCTGGGAATGATGCTGAGCAGAGGTGAAGCGCTTCCCAACATACTTCTCCCCCTGCAAACTTTAAAGCTAGAGATAGAGCCTAAAATCTTGGACAGATGGCCAAAGTCAGAAACTGTTTGTGTCAAATTATTTGATATTGGGGGCATGGTAGTGTTGTGGTTATGTTACTGGGCTAGTAATCAAGAGGCGTGGACTAATAATCCAGAATATGAGTTCAAATCCCATCATGGAAGTTTGAGAATCTGAATTCAGTTTTTAAAAATCTGGAAATAAAAAGCTGGTATCCAATAAAAAGTGAGCACGAAGCTATCAGATTGTCTTAAAAACCCAACTGGTTCACGAATGTCCTTTAGGGAACAAAACCTGCTGTCCTTACACGGTCTGGCCTATATGTGACTCCGGTCCCACACCAATGTGGTTGACTCTTAACTTTCCTCTGAAGTGGCTTATCAAACAACTGCAACGGTTCAAAGAAGGTAGTCCACCAACACCACCTCAGGGCAACTAGGAGCAGACAATAAATGGCCATACCAGCAATGCCCACATCCCGAGAATGAATTTTTAAAAAATTATATTCTTGGTTGTGTTTTTTTAGTTTTGTCGCACTTCTAATAAGTTCTAATTCACTTATTATTTCCACAATTACAAATTAAAGGAGTTTTGGTCTGATGTGTTTAATTTGTTCCTGCTCCCTCCATCACTTATCAGTGAGGGGAGAACTCATAGATTATTTTACATTTTAAACCTTATTAGTGTTGGCTTGGCTCAGTTGACAGAACAGAGTTAAATTCATCGGATGCAAATTGCTTTGGGGTGTCCTGAGTGACTTGATGAGATACTATTCATATATTCTCTATCTATCCTCTACTAACGAAAGAATAAATGGAGTTAAATATTTGAATGCATTAATATCAAGGTACCTCAACTCCAAATTGAGTGCTGTGGGGTCAGAGCAAACTTTTAGCTAGCCGCATACGCGTGACATCAGGGCTGCGGTGATGAACTGCTTTGGGTGAATGAGTGTGTGATTGATGGGGACCAAACAAGATGTGTGGGAGTGATTAAATATCCGATGGGTCTATGCTTCTGCCTCTCCTGGGACAGGTTCATGTCAATGTTTTGCGTGATCCAAGAAGTCTTCCTAAAATCAGGAGCTTATATCATACACATTTATCAATGCATTTATCTATCACTTATTTTTGTTCTTTGGGTTCTGTTTGTTTGAAGACCACACATTTGAAGTTTTCTGAAGAAATGATCTGATTAGAGTGGATTTTCTGTTCCTATTCAGTCTGTCAAGGCAGCTACTAGTTTCATCAACTTCAAAGGAACATCTTCTTTTGAACACTGGAATTAATTTTGAGGTTTTAGTGTCATTTTAAAATCTAACCATAAGATTAACATTTAAACAAACAAAAAGCCATGTGCACGGCTATAAATTAAGCATAAGCAGACTCTTGCTAGTCATCTTTCTATCCACTAGTAGATGTTTACTTGGGAAGCACGAATCACAATGTTTTTGTTTTGATTGGAGAAAAAGAGGGACAATATTGAATGTGGCTTGACTGTTGCAAGGAATCACTTTTAGTTAGTGATCAGCTGCTAGCCACAGTTTAATACCTGTTGAAGCTCTGGGTCAGTGCTAATTTCTAAGCAGTAATATTTTCAAGGGAAATAGATATTGCGTTTTTACAAATCCTACTAATAGAAAACCTTTAAACGCTTCCACTCCTTTTGGGGTTTGCTGTATTAAGCACTTTATTTGTATGGCAGTTGTTTGAAAAACAGGATTTGAGTTGTAGTGTTGCTGACTGAGCAATAAAAAACTGAGGAACGTAAAAACAAGAGTAGACTATCCAGCCATTCTATTAGATCATGGCTGATCTGTGCCTCAGCTCCATTTACCTGGCTTTTCTCCATATCCCTTGATATCTTTGCCTGATAAAAGTCCTATTGTCTTACGTCTTTAAAATTTCAATTGGCTCTGCATAGTCAGCATTTTGGGGAGAGATTCTGTGTGACAAATGTTTCCTGATTTCACTCCTAACTGACCTAGCTCTAATTTTAAGATTATGCTCCCTTATTTTGGAGTATAGAAACCCAGTAGACCTATTTGGAAATCTGAAAGCTGGTTTGCAAAATGAATCTTTCGGCTTACTGTGTAGTTGAACTTGCAGTGTCAGCTGGTTAGTATCATTGTCACAGTTGTGTACTGTGTATAGATTCGACCTAATACAGTCCCTCTTTAAACAGACTTAATCTCTCGACCAGTCAAGCTATATAGTCAATAACAAACAATTTGACACTAAACACAGGGATCTCTGCATGTGTACACAGAAATGATTTGATCAGTGGTTAAATGCTGCCAATGTTTTGAGTGGGTATGGAAACATATTACTTGCCATTTATTTTTGAGAACTGTTTTTAAAAAAAAAACACGAGCTGATGATTGAAAACTTCAACTGTTGATATAAAGGATTTTTCAAACCTAAATGTTATGAACCCAGGACTGATCCAAGCTTTTTGTCTTAATGGACCACTATGCTATGGAGTCCATGTACCACATAAATTTACGATCATGTTCCCAACAAATTTTCATATATCTTAACCTGCAAATATAGTTCTTCTAATTTAGGATTTATCCACCAATGAGGGAGCAGCCCTTTCCAACCCAGCGGGCCCGTGAAATCTTGAACAGGATAAGTATAAGCACAGATAGAAATAAAAATATAGTATGGACACCCATGTCGTAACTAGGTCAGAACTCTCAAAACATCTTGATTGAGAGGCTAAACTCTGTCCCATTGTGTGCCTCTTAGCAATTTAGAGGTAAAGAAATTGCTGGCAGTTCAGCATCACTCTGAAAATTTCACACTAAATAAACATGCACCGTAGTTTTTTTTGCTTTTGAACCAATTAATTAAAGTATAAAGCTGTAAATTCATAATATTTGAGAAAATTGTAAAATATTAGTTATGTGACCATGACACTTTGTTTTTTGGCTGACTTAAAATCCATCAGAAAGGCAAACTAGACTATCTTCTGGGCAATTTACATTCAAAGTTTTTTTTTGAGATACCTATGCCAAGTGAGGTGGGTCTCATCTGCTTGGTTTCTCCTTCTATTGACGAAGGTACCACATTCCATTTCATGACTCAGCTGAAGACTGGCACAACTTGCCTGGCTAGTGTAGGTGAATTAGAATAATTGAATAGCATTTTCCAACTTTTTGTTTGGGAATTTAGTGCTTCTGGATCTATTAGAGTGCTAGCTAGTCACACAGATTCTGCTAGATACTGCAGATGTCATTGGATGTTCCTGCAAATGTGCATTGCTGTTTGTTTACAGATGGATTCTCTGCTTCATTTGATTTTATAGTCTCATTGACTCTGGTTAAGGGCTTGCATTTTAACCATACTATTGTTAGATGATCCTTGCACTCCTGTATAACGTATTAGTTCTGTGTGTTTCATAAGAATCACAACACTGAAATAGGCTGTTTGACCCAAACAGTCAGCCTTGGTGTTTCTCCTTCACGTGAGCAGTAGTCCTAATCCCATATGCTTGCTCAGTTCCCTTTATTTCCATTTCCTTCAACCACCTATCTAACCTATTCTTAAATGTTGCCATGGTCTCGGTCACTAACTCTAGTAGTGCATTCCAGAGCCCCTCATTCCTCTTTCTGTCCTGCTTTCTGTCTTAAATCTTTCAAATTTAATCTTATGTCTATGTCCCCTTGTTCTAGACCCATCACCCACTGGAAACAGTGTACTTCTATCAATTCTGGCTGTTTTTTTTGTTATTTTAAACACCTGTAACAAATCACCCTGCTCTTTCACATCATCCAGCCTTTCCCAATTCAAAATATAACTCACTTATTTTCTTACCAAAATATAGCACTTCACGTTAACTGGCATTGAATCTGTCTGCCACTTTTTTGCCCATCTTACATCATCAGTATCCCGTTGTAGCTTCCTTTGGTCCTCAGAATTATTTTGCATGCTTCCTAATTTGGTATTATCTGCAAATTTGGACACTTATTCCTCTAGCCGTATATACGCATCAATTGATGTACACAAGTGAGCAGAAGTGGTCCCAGAACAGAACCCTGTAGACCACTACTCACTTACAACCACTTTGAGAAACTCCCCTTAATTCCTACCCTCTTCCCTTCTAACTAGTTTTTCATTTGCTACCCTGCCTCTAATCTTCTCCAAGTTTCCTGCGTGGTACCTTGCCAAAGTCTTTCAGAAAATACACGTATTGCACATCCACTGCGTTTCTTCCATTCAACATATGTGTTGCTGACGTAGCCATTCTGGCCATATTGTCATTGAGTTGGCAGCATAGGCTTTCTAATTAGGAATCCTAAGGTCCTAGGATATTCTAAAAGGTTCTCAGATTTCTGTATTTGTTGACTTATTGGGATATTATTTCTGTTATACCATCGAATGATTTCTCAGTAATGGTACTGTTTTTCTTTTGATACTTGAAACTAATTTTTGGAAGTTTAGAAAAGAGGTCTCTTAGAGTGGTAATGTTATCTGGGTTTCCTCACACAGAAAAGCTGGAAAGCCACTAGTTTACAGGCGCTCCGTTCAAGCATCAGTCAGGGAACGCCGATCCACCTAGGAATCATTCTAGAATGAATTGGAACCATTGGTAGCCAGGTTGTACTAGTAGCCTATGGTAGTAGATTTCCTGAGAGGTAGTAACAGGGGTCTGTGCCCAAAGGGAAGAAGTGTGTTCCTACATAATTCTTTGAACAGTGAAGGGCAAGTTTGCCCAGGCAACACTTTATGTCTTTTAGTGATGGAGATGTGGTTCGTAAATGTGTGCGCAGGGTTTGAGGACTTAAAAGATGAAATAAAAATGAATTTTACTCCCAAAGTATCATCAGCTATCTAATAGATGTCGACAATGTAAACTAAATATTCACATTTATTTTGAATTAAGTTACTGAAGCCTAAAAATCTTTGAGTTGGCACTTTTTTATGCTATAATCTCTGACTAATTTTAGCACTCTAAAAATATTCATGCATGTTAGCAACTCATTGAACTATCAAATATTTGAAGGTCATGAGATTTACAATATCTTTAGTATCTCAGGATATATATAGTTTAAAGGAACTAGTAGTTGGTTCCTGGGAAGTTTTAATTTATTTGTCTCGTTCTCCAACTGAAATGGGAAAGTGGCTTGCTTTCCAGGCTTCTGCATAGCTACTTTGTAACCAACTGCTGCTGGTAGGGATGCTCCATTGTTCCCTTACCACCTATAGGGAAAGTGCCTAATATTTAAGAGGCATGGCAGGGACTGGGAATTTTATCAAATGAATCAATGGTGTAGCAGAATAGCACTCAAACATGGTGACATGAGTTGTTTTGAAATAAAATTAACTTGGTTACTCCTCACCAGTTGGGAGTAAAATGTCGTACTGACCATTAATAAAAATATCTTTCATCAATACTCTTACTACCTGAATAGGTTATTGTACAATGTCTATTTCTGTGGATTATTTTTTAAGGTGGATTCATACATGTTGGGTTAGACTGATTAAGCTAATTGATCTATCAAATATTTGACAATCATGAATATTTCTAGATTTGCTTCTTTGCATTTCATCTAGTGATGAAAAAAATGTTGACTTTTTAATTTGGGGATTTTCCCTTGCTGTTGAGAATAAGAACATAAAAATATAAAATATTATAGCTTTAAAACTTTTAATCTTGAAATTAATATTAGTCATGTCGTTGTCTAACTGATCATTGTTGATCTTACTTCTTGGAAATGCTGAAAATCTTTTGAGCTAATTTCTTCAATTTTTTTGTTTAGGCTAAAGAAATCTTGACAAAGGAATCGAATGTGCAGGAGGTGCGATGTCCTATCACAGTCTGTGGGGATGTCCACGGGCAATTTCATGACCTCATGGAACTTTTTAGAATTGGAGGCAAATCACCAGACACAAATTATCTTTTTATGGGAGATTATGTTGACCGAGGTTATTATTCAGTTGAAACAGTTGCACTCCTTGTAGCTCTTAAGGTATAAATATTATTTTTTTGTGAATTATTTAAGTTCTAACATTTTTTAGTAAATTCTATGAAGTCTGCTTTTCAGTAAGATTAAGCAGATTTGGTACTGTATAAATTTTGTACTTCTGAACAATATGATATTGAAATGTATAAAATTACTGGATTTCCATTTTTAATAGGCTACATCATAAGCTTATGGCATTTGTAGAACACTGCTCTAATATCTTGTTACATTGAGATTGTGAAATAGAGTCCTAGGGTATGTAGTGATGGAGGCAAACTTCTATGTTCTCATTTCAGTCTGGTGGGAGGGGAAGCATAGAAATCAGATGTTTTAACGTGGCTGTACATTGGTGCTCTACTGCATTGTGCCATAAATTGGTACGACACTGGGATTTCTCATGGTGATTCAGTTAGTCGCTTAGCAGCTGCCTCATTTGACATTGTTTGGTGGCAGATTGTCTACCTATCCCATCAATTGGGAAAACCTAAAGTTTTTTTTAATTCAAGTTAGGTCACTGTGGTTTAAAAGTTATAGATGACACTTACACTGTCACCAAAATGAAACTGCTGCTTTCTATTCTCGGCTACCTTGAGAAATATCACTAAATGGAGCAGTATTTCTGCAGGTGATTAAAACTACATCAAAGTAATTTCCTAGGGCTAAATCTAATAGGCAGTCAGGTCTCAGGTGGGATCTAGCAATTTAGAATGCCTAACAGCAGATAGCATTGGTTTCTTGGGGAATTAACTTTGCTTAATTTGTGTAGTTTTCAAAAAAAAACTATAATTGCATTTTTACTGTATGAAAATCGTCTTAGAACAAGTGCACAGAAAATCAACATTTGCTTATATTTATTAAACCATGAGGAATTAAAGCACTCCTTTTACTGTGAAAGATGGAACATTGATGTATGTTGCTTCACTAACGTTAAGGTGATTTTGTTTCAGGTACGTTATCGTGAACGTATCACACTACTTAGAGGGAACCATGAGAGCAGACAAATCACACAAGTATATGGCTTCTACGATGAATGTTTAAGGAAATACGGGAACGCCAATGTGTGGAAATATTTTACAGATCTCTTTGATTATCTTCCGCTCACTGCCTTGGTTGATGGCCAGGTAAATAATTTTTCAATAGGTGTATATAACCCAGGGCTAGACACTGAAGTCTATTTGTGTAATAGTGGTGTTTTATAGGGCCTATGTAAGTGACATAAAATTGGTGATTCAATAACTGCATAAGTGAATGAAAAATAGAATTAGATTATCAAATAAGGTCGTAACTAAAGTGATTCACAATTGTCAGCATTGCATGTTTATTTACAGTAAATGCCAAAAGATTGCTTGCAACAATGCATGGGTTCCACCCTTATCTTCTGTTCACGGGATGTAAAAATCTGTTGCTATTACTTTGAAAGTATGCAAAATTAATTTATGCCCCATTACAGTATTATTTTCTGAAAGCTGAATTAATGTAAACGTTCAGATTGGCTCGTATCATTAACAAAAAAATGCTGCTTTTTTTTTCCCCCCCATAGATTTTCTGTCTCCATGGAGGCCTTTCTCCTTCTATAGATACTCTGGATCACATCCGAGCACTTGATCGTCTTCAGGAGGTTCCACATGAGGTATGCTTTCAGAATTGTCAGCAGTATTTACTGTTTGAATAGTTAATGAAAATTTTGGTTCTCAAGTTTTTTTTTTCCTCCTGTGTTTTCAGGGTCCAATGTGTGACTTGCTGTGGTCAGATCCAGATGATCGTGGAGGTTGGGGTATTTCTCCTAGGGGTGCTGGTTACACCTTTGGTCAGGATATATCTGAGACTTTTAATCATGCCAATGGACTTACATTGGTGTCACGAGCTCACCAACTGGTGATGGAGGTAAAAGGCACTTTTTAATATTTTGCATATGTACCGAGCATACACTGCATTAATTAAAGACAAAGAACATTAAGAGGGAGGCTTGCAACTTGCAAATCCAAATTTATTTGGCCGTTGGCTATATAAAGCAGTTTCCAAAAAGCCAGAAATGTATAATGCATGCTACATTAAACCTGGCGAGGGAATGTGAATAGTGCCAAGTGTCTCGTGAGCAGTTGTTGGCTCTGTCTGTTTCTATATTTTGAATCTATTTCACCAAAACAGTTACTTTGCAAGTTTCTGTTGGCATTCCTTCTTTAAAATTTAGTGTCAGAACTGCAAGATGCTGTGACATTTTGTTGGGGGAAGAGATTGGGTTGTACTTTTGCATTAGTGACCCTTGCAGAGGTCCTAAGAAAGTGATAATTGACCACACAGCCACTAACATACGAACATATGAAAATGACGGGCAGGAAAAGACCAGCTGGTCCATCAAGCCCGCCCCACTCATGATGGCTGGAGCATCATGACTAGACACTCCTTTACCGCCCCCCCCCTCACTCTGGGATTCAGCTCCCTCTTGAAGGCATGCAGAGATTCAGCATACACCGCACCAGTCGGCTATGAATTCCAGAGGCAAGCTACTCTTTGGGAAAAGAAGTACCGTCTAACATCTAGTCTATTCCTACTTTTGCGTAGTTTAAATGCATGACCCCTGGTCCCCTCCAAACTGTCACGCTGGAATAATCTATCAAAAGACACGCTGTCCAGCCCTTTCGTTATTTTATAGGCCTCTCATGTCACCTTTAAGTCTACCTTGTTCTAGAGTAAATAGAACCAGCTCTTTAAACCTATCTGAGTAATTACGATTCTTTAAGCTTGGAATCATTCTCATAGCTCTCATCTGAATCTTCCAAGGCCACTATATGACCCACCATGTGAGGGAACCAAAACTGGGTGCAGTACTCCAGATGCGGTCTAACCAGTGACCTGTATAAGGACCAATTGGTGTCCTTTTGATTTGTACTGACTGGTTCTATTAATACAACCCAATACCCTGTTCGCTTTCGCAAAAGCTTTTCGGCATTGTTTGTGAACCTTCAATGATCTGTGTAACTTCAAAATGACTTTTTATTCGTCTTATAAGAGGCTGTGTTCAGCTTCCTGCTATCAAAGCACATTGATAGTAATTAACTGCAACACCAAGTGTTGCATCATAAGGTCAGAAATGGGGATGTTCGCTGATGATTGCAGTGTTCAGTGCCATTCGCAACCCCTCAAATAGTGAAGCAGTCCAAGCCCGCATGCAGCAAGCTGGACACCAACCAGGCTTGAGCTCATAAGTGGCAAGTAACATTCGTGTCAGATAAGTGCCAGGCAATGACCATCTCCAACAAGAGAGTGTCTAACCACCTCCCCATGACATTCAACGGCATTACCATCGCCAAATCCCCCACCATCAACGTCCTGGGGGTCACCATTGACCAGAAACTTAACTGGACCAGCCATATAAATACTGTGGCTACAAGAGCAGGTCAGAGGCTGGATATTCTGCGGTGAGTGACTCACCTCCTGACTCCCCAAAGCCTTTCCACCATCTGCAAGGCACAAGTCAGGAGTGTGATGGAATACTGTCCACTTGCCTGGATGAGTGCAGCTCCAACAACACTCAAGAAGCTCGACACCATCCAGGACAAAGCAGCCCGCTTGATTGGCACCCCATCCACCACCCTAAACATTCACTCCCTTCACCACCGGCGCACTGTGGCTGCAGTGTATACCATCCACAGGATGCACTGCAGCACCTCGCCAAGGCTTCTTCGACAGCACCTCCCAAACCCACGACCTCTACCACCTAGAAGGATAAGAGCAGCAGGTACATGGGAACAACACCACCTGCATGTTCCCTTCCAAGTCTCACACCATCCCGACTTGGAAATATATAGCCTTTCTTTCAACGTCGCTGGGTCAAAATCCAGGAACTCCCTAACAGCACTGTGGGAGAACCATCACCACATGGACTGCAGTGGTTCAAGAAGGCGGCTCACCACCACCTTTTCAAGGGTAATTAGGGATGGGCAATAAATGCTGGCCTCGCCAGCGACGCCCACATCCCATGAATGAATTTTAAAAAAAAGTGGTAGCACACTGATTTTGCGGCTGCTGATTTTCCCACAATGTGAATTTACAACTTTAGCCCATGTCATTGGCAGGGGAGATCCTAGGACATTTTCCTTACTAATTAGAGAGAAATCCTATGCGGTGTCATTAATATGCCTCCTTGGTACTTGGGAGTGCGTTGCTTGCTTGTTGGCTATGGAATGGGTTGGGAAGAATTTAAATTTGGATTGGGGGGCGGAGAGCGCAGAAGAAAATTGATGAAGAGAATTGGGATTGAAAATTGGCAACATTGACACAATCTCATCAGAACAAGGAGTAACATTTCCTTTGTGGGTCTAGCTGCAACTATACACCTTGATTTATTGTCTTATTTACTGTTTATTGATTCGTGCTGTGCAGGGGTAACTTTTCTCTGCAAAAAATGCATTTTATTCTTCTGTCCCAATTGAGGTAGAAGGTGCTCGGTCTGGAAATAGCATGTGAAAACCGAAGGCATGCCATGTTGGTTACAGCTTGGAGTTGTAGACAGTACCCCTAGTTTTGCAGCAGGATATTTGCATTAACAATGGATTTCTGTTAATAGGGTTACAACTGGTGCCATGATCGCAATGTAGTAACCATCTTCAGTGCTCCAAACTACTGTTATCGTTGTGGCAATCAAGCTGCAATAATGGAACTTGATGATACCCTTAAATACTCTTTGTAAGTACTTGATGAAAATGCTGTAAAGTACCATTTACAGAAGCTGTATAAAGACTCTAGTGATCAATGAAATTGTTTTTTTTAAAAAAATACTTCTATTAAACAGTAAGTTCGGGCAACATTGGAAGTTGGGTGAGAGGATTAAAGAGGCCTGGGTGAGAGCTGAACAAATATACCATTTTGAAATGAGAAAGTTGCTGACATGCTAACCCAAAATGCATCAGCGATCTTTCCAGCTTTCATTTTTAATTCAGCTCCATAACTGTTTTCCGATGAGTTCCCCAAATCATCTTAGCACTCTGTTTCAGTGGTTAAGATAGAATTTGTTATAAGACCATTTTTTAAATAGCAAGCATAGCAGCGAGAGGTCAGGTATGTGATTTAAACAGTGTAAACTTCTTCAGTGAACTTTTCCTATGAGTTGTGAATACGTATCCATGACCCTCATTCACCCACCAGTAGAAAAAATCTTTCACTGTTTACCCATGGTAAAGACTTACGGTTTGACTCACCCCTTTACTGGCTGCTCCTCTCTTGGTGCTGCTCTTACTAGCCACATTGTTGCTGCTTCACGCCCACCCGAGCCTCAATCAAGGCTTCAAGGCCTGAATGGGAAATTTTCTCAGAACTTGGATCAGTGGCACTTTTAACTCGATCATCTCTGTGACTAGAAGTTGCTTGTTTTGGTATGAAGAGTACATCTATTTACATGTATATTTAGCTCTTGCTTTTGGGATGGATAGGATTAGGTCATTTTGTTTTCGATATTTGCTTCTACTTTCCAACCTAATTTCAACTGGTAATGCCATGTGGCCTGATTTGTGTTCTGTTCAATGGCTAGTCGCAGTGGCATTTGCATCAATGTGCTTGTGTAGAATTTATGCAGCAATTGATTTTAAGGTGTGCTTTCAGGCTGCATATTTGAATGATAAAATGTTTGTCTTTCCCACTTCCAACAGCCTGCAGTTTGATCCAGCGCCTCGCCGAGGTGAACCACATGTTACCCGTCGCACCCCAGACTACTTCCTGTAAAATCTTATGTACAGTATTGCCATGAATTAAAAGTTGGCCTGACACAATTGGAAGAGCAACAGTAACTTCAAATTACAAGAGTCTCGAACATTCAGAAACCTGCTGTCTTCACGGACCAAAAGACGTGCCATAATAAATACAAGCCTCAGTCTGCAAATATCACATCATTCTTTTTGAGCACCAATTCATCAATGCATGCTGATGTGTGAAAGTTATGGGTTGAGAGCCATGGTTTGAGCCTAGACCTGTTTGTAGTTACTTTTGCTTTTTCCAGAGATTGCAGAGATAAAGATGTAAACATTAAAACCTGCACCTCGTGATAATTTTTCATTTAGCTATAGCGTTACTAAGCATGACTTGTAGATTTAAAAAAAAGCAGTAAACAATCAATGGAGCTTAAAAGAACATTTGAAAGTACAAAGGCCTCTTTATTTGTGTGAGTACTGAAATCTTGTTTCAGGGAATACTGTTTAATTTAATTTCTGTCTCTACTGTTTTTCCACTTATTTTGTCATCATGTCCATACCTGATTAGTTGTACGGAACAAATCATATTTTCCTCTTTACAGAATTATGGCAGAGGTCTACTACTTGCTGTTTTTCATAATAAACTTGTGAACTAAGAACTGAAATATTTCAGATTTTAATTGTATTTGGGATGGAAGACATAATGATGCCTCAATGTAAAATGGCTACACTAACACATTTGAGTTTATATAAGTGTATGTGTATTGAAGGCTCCAGGTTAAAATAATAAAGACTGAAATTACTCCTACAGGGTATGTTTGTGCATTTGAGAGCAGGCTGCTCAGGCCCATTTGCAACTCTTCAGTTTCCCAATGAAACATGATTGAAATTTCTGAGGAAAATGCATAACATGGCACAGAAGTATCCAGCATAAAGTTATGTAAATTCATTGTTAGTTGACTACTGTAATTGCTCTTGCATGTGTTGTAATTAGTTTTGAAGCACCAAGACCACAGTCAGTATTATAGTTCATCATGATTTTTTAAAACTAATCCTTCATCAATTTTTCCCTGATGGTAATTTATCAAGAGGATTGTTGCTCGGACTTCCAGATGACAGAATATTCGATTCTTCTTTAAATTGTTAAGCTAAATCCAGCACAATCCAGTCATGCAGGCAAAATGTTTGCCTCTGCCTGTTTTAGTAGCTATGCTGGGTTTATTTTTTCTTTCCTGGGCCTCTGTTCATAGCTATGTATTGTATTGTGCTAGTTAGGTACAGCAAGGCTGTTTTTTGCTTTGCCAGGTAATCCATTCATTCATGGGACCGTTGAATTTGGTTGAGGTGCCATATTGGTACAGTGCTGTCTTTCTGAAGGGTTCATTAGTGGCTGGCCCAATACTTGGTTTTATTTTTTTTGTGTTTGTGTCAGTCATTCTCTGTGAATATGTGTGCTCTTCTGTGTGTGTCTCCCATAGCAATTTAGTGGATAAAAATGCCTGTGTTTGAGTCACAAGATCAGAATTGATACCTGTTTTGTGCTGTGCTAGATTTCAACTAGAAGAGCAGCAAGGACACTACAAATGGCCTCATCAGTTATGGGTTTTGAGGGGGAAATTGACCAGCATGCACTATTAGAAGTGCCTGTTTGGTTATAGATGTTTGGGCTCAGCTCTGATAGAATAGCTCATTTATGAAGAATGAATCCTTGGTAGACCACTATACCCCATCAATTAATCTCAGTGGTAAGGAGAAAAAAAAAATCAGAGGGTGCAAGGAATTAACCTTTATTGCATGATTGAATAGTAGTAATGCTTATACGGCAAGTTGTAATTGAAGATAGGAAGCTTGGTTGAAGCATTTGACCTGTGCTGGTGTCCTTCATAGATCAGATCCTTGATTTGTTTACTGTATTGCTTATCTATAGTTTGTTTTAAATAACAGAAACTGAACTTTTGTTTTGAAATTTCCCAAGCTGAGAAGGGTCCTGGAGGCACATAATTGTACCAGGCCACTATGTTGAATTTTAGCCTCATTCTCTCCAGGGTAAACATGTAAATACTGTCTTACCCACATAGTGGCACTGCAGATATGATAAAGTAGACCAGCTGAGGGAACAGTATTTGAACATTCTGCAAATTAGATTGCATACCCAGGTCAGCTTTGAACTTAATATTGTCTGTATGGGGTGGGGGAAGAGAGTTAACAATTTCCATTTACTCATATTGGGAACAAGATGGTTTATAATAGGTTATGAGACGTGCAAAGACCATAACATTGAGGGTGAACACTGAAAATAAACCATTGTATCCCCAGGCTGGATTAGGAGATAATGTTCCAACAGATCATTCTGTGAATTGTATTCTCTAATTATGAGCTTTGTTAACATTAACTGTCTTGTGCAACACTGGACTTGGTTGGTTTATTTTACTGTCACTGGTTGAATGTAGGCTGAAACCAACCTTGTCTTTTTGTGGCCTTTTCTGATTCGTACATTCTTCAGTTCTTATAACCGAATGGTGTGCCTATGAACTTGTGTTCTGAAAGCTTAGCCAACTCCAATAGTGATACATTCCAGTTAAAATGTATTTATGTATTAAAAATAGACAATGAACTTCTCTACATGTAATCTTTTATTATAATAGTCAATTTGCATAACCTACCCTTTTACTAGGAGTTGTGCATCATGTCATTACAGCAAATTTTCATAACTAAGCTTTACCAGAAATGCAAGTGTATGTTAGTTGCTTTTCAACATGGTGGCCATCCCTTTTACAGCACTTGATCAGTGATAATTTGCGGTTTTCATTTTTGTGGGACTATATATATGAAATTTGTTGAACAAATAAAAAAAAAATAGACAAAGTTCTTGTGTGCATGTTGTAATCTGGTTGGCTAGACACCACGCATTGTTGTGAGCACCACTAAACTGACACGAGAGATTGGTTTTACTATTGACGAAGATCTGTGTGGTCTTGCAGCTCTACCCTAGTATGAATATGACCTCAGGTTAATTGAAGGAAGAAGGAGAGTGACTGGATCCATCTTATTTGGCCAGATTCATTGAGAAAGAAGGATGGTTAATGAGACAACCTCCTGAAAGATTTCTCACTCTTAATGCCATTTTCATTACAGGAAAGTCTACGGTTCCATTGAGGATAGAAATTGTAAACTTCTTTTCAAATCCTTTGTTAAATCCTACACCTGAATCCATGATGAGCCTAAATTAGATTATCATCCAGATATGCATGCACAGGTTGTATCTAGAAGAAATTTAACAACCTGACAAATGCAGGCAAAATTTTGTGCAGCAAGATACGAGGCTGGCCACTTAGCCAAACTATCTCTAAAGAACCCAGGACACATTTGGAGTAGGTAACTTCTGCCAGTTGGGCAGTGTTGCTCCTTATACATATCTGGTTTAAATCTAATGGTGAAAGTTTACTCTGATACCAATTCTGTTTGGCTCTTACAGAATACACCCCTAACATCATGAACAGATTATTTAAACAGTAACTTTAGTAGAAACTAAAAATAGCAAAGCAGATTTAAATGCCACCAGCCGACATGTCAGTAAATTGCATTCTTTAGTTAACTTTACAATGCTTCAGAGGAAGGTTCAATCATCAGGGGTACATGTTCAAAAAAAGAGCTTTAGTATATCACTGACCCCAAAGCTTAACTAATTCAACAAAATGTATGTGGTAATGCTGCCCGTGATTATTATGTTGGTGCTTCCAGTAGATTGGTTGCAAGCTATCAGAATGACACACTTCCAAATCATTTTGAGATTTTAGGTGGTGAGTACATGCTAATAGTGAAGGGCACTACTATTTGATCTGGCCTCAATCCCTGGGGATCCTCGTGTTCAGAGTGGAGACAAAATGTAGTTTTCACGTGAAGGGGGTTAGAGAATGGGGATAATTAGATCAGGGCATGCAAAGCTAATTAGTCCACATATTAAAGTCATTGTCATTTTTATGTTTGCATTTATATAAATAACATGTCCACATTTACAATGAAAATTGCCTATGTAAACTCATGCTGTAATTGCACCCTTCTTTCAGTGGTGGTATGGCAGTATCCACTGCCTAAATGGTGTAATTGAAGTGAGCAGTTGCATCGTAAACATGGGTGTAGAAATTTATAGAATATAAAAAGTTGACATGAACTGCGCAGAGTAAGATTTTAAATAATAGATTTGGCTTGTCATGATTTGTTGATCTGTAACCAAGTGACGCACTGACATGCGCGCGCAGCCCCTGCATGTTGGACTCCCGCTGGCAATTAAAGCTGGCGGGGTGCCACTTAAAAGTACTTACACAGGTACTTCAGGTCGTTTACAGACCTGATTGACCTGATATTTTAGGAGGGGTGGGATTTTGCAATGAACTGAAACTGTTTGCCATACTGGGGGAAACACTCCCAGTTCAAATGGATGTGTTGCAGCCATCAGCCTGTGGCTGCTGCAAAGGTCCATTTGACAGGTGGTGGGGAGGGGGGAGACCCTCACTTACTGCAGGAGGCCACTGTCACTTTGGACAAAGTTTGGCCTCCACCACCCTCCTCCTAACAATAAGATTCACAAACTTGCACACTTACCCCGGTGTCCAGACACATTTACCTACCTTGCGGACCCCCTCAAACGTACATCTTCCGGATGGGGGCCGCCGTAGTTGCAGTCATGACCTCCTCGGAGGACGAACAGCATCGCCGGCCATGCTGTCCACCTCTGACACGTGGAGCTCCACAACACAGTGTTGTGACACATCCACCTGCACAGCAGGAGGGAGGGCAACTGCAGAGAGAGATGCGTCGCAGAAGGCACTGCCCTCGCCACAGGGTCTACAGACTGAGGCTCAGCTTCCTGGATCTCTGAGCAGCGGTGCACATAGAGGCTCAGAGTCACTCGACATGTAGTCGTGGACATCTGCAGCCTCCTCCATGCCGAGCTGCTCCTGGCTGGCCCGAGCACCATCTTCTTACCTGTCGCTGTCAAAGTCACCACTGCCCTCAACAACTTCTCCGCATCCTTCCAGGGTGCCACCGGGGACATCACCAACGTGTCTCAGTCATCTGCACAAAAGAGCCCTGCAAATACACCTACACCCACTCTGCAGTGACCCAATGGGTGGCATCAAGTGTGCGTGTTTATGGTGAACCCCATGAAAGGAATCTATTCCACAAGCCAGTCAAGAATGGGCAAGATGTGGTAGTAGTGGTGATAATAATATGTAAGGAGTCGCACAATACCAGGTTATAGTCACTTCACCTGACGAAGGAGCAAAGCTCAGAAAGCTTGTGATTTCAAATAAAGCTGTTGGACTATAACCTAGTGTTGTGCGACTCCTTACATTTGTCCACCCCAGTCTATCACCGGCATCTCCACATCGTGATGATAATAGGATTTATGTTGCATGTGGCAGAAAACAAATATAAATAAAAAAACATAACAAATCGTCAAACATCCTTGTGCATTCCTTTCATGCTCACAAAATCTTCGCCTTGCGTTTACGGGAATCTCTCCGTGGTGCTACCCTTGTGGCTTTAGCAGAGGTAGTGGCAGGTTGCTCTAGTCCATGCCCTGACCGATTAGATGCTCTGTGTGGATGCCCTCTGGGTTTCGGTGCCCGTGAGGGCCCCTTCAAAGACTGCTCCACCTGTGCAGGGGCAGACACTGCCACCTGGAGAGGGGGCAGCATTGCGGGTACTGGTTGAGAGGGGGACAACGGGTGAGACGTGGGAGCGCTTTGAGTGGCGTCCCCACTTCCATGTCCCCTTTCACCATCATCCCTCTCCTGACCCAGGCCCACATCACTCCTTCCACCCTGCTGGACGACAGTTTGGAGGGCTTGTGTGAGGCCTTGGACGGCCACCTGTAAAGTATCTGTCAGCCTGTTTAAGGCTGCAGAATGTTGCTCACCCTGAATCCGAACGACTGTTGTCAGGGCCTGAATGGACTCATTATTGAGCCATGCTTGACACTCGATGGAGGCTAGCCTTTCCTCCACCGCAGACATTCCCGCACCTACCCGCAACACTATCGCAGCGATGCCTTCACGTCCCTGCGACACTATCTCGGAGATACCCTCCTGTACCTGTGCCACCATTCCCCTCATGCAGGAGTTGGACTCCTCCATCCTCTGCGCGATTGTGGAGAGTGCGCGTGGCACCTGTTCCAGCACTTCAGAAATGTGCTGCTGTCCTTCGATGACTCTCCTTTTCACGGCTGGCCCCAAGGGTTCAGCATCTGGGTCCAGCTGAGCAGAGCCTGGAGAAGAGTGCTCCCACCGACGCGGACTCTCCACGGCTGCCCCTGCCACCAGGGTCTGCTCGTGCTCATGTGCATGGTGACTCACCATGTGCAAGCCCAACTAAGTGAGGATGGGGACCCACCGAGGTGTGTGGATGCTTGGCTCAGATGTGACGATGGACCCTCAGAAGCTGGCAGGTCCTCTGAGGAATCGCCCTCCACGGTCAAGGTGCTCGCAGATGGGCCTGCAAGAGAACAGAGAGTAATATTAGGCATATGGACAGATGTTGAGGTGCTGCAGATGCCAAGTGATGCTAAGATCATTCGCTATCATGAGCGCTGATTGTTAGCTTTCTGTCACCGGCCACTTGTACAATCCCAGCCTCGGCATCCGCCACGGACAGGCACTCCAGCATGCAGCTGATCTCCAATGCCTGCTGCTCTGCGTCTGTTAGTGCCACCTGGTGTGGCGGGCCCCCTCCGGTCCTTGCCCTCTCCCGGGCGTTCTGGCATCTCTTCTCCTATCAAGGCAAAACATAGAGGCGTGATTGAGTGATGGTTGCATGGTGACCCACTGCATGCATTGGTGTGGGTGGGGTTGAGTGTGAGGGAGATGCATGGGAGGGTGCGTGTGCAACATAGCCATGAGATTGTATGAGGATTGGGTTGCGTTTTATGTTCGAATGGGGACAGGGGCGGTGAGTACGTGCAGGCAAGTTGAGTGGATGTGAGGAGTGATGCGAGAGCGTTGTGGTGGCAGTGCAGAAGGGGTTGTGTGGTGGTGGAGGTGATGTGGAAGACTGAGTGTGGGAGAATGCGTAAGTATACTCACTTTGGCTGACCTGGTTAGGTCATTAAATCTCTTCCTGCACTGGTTCTTGGCACATTGCCGCTGCTGGTGACCTCCTCGGCCACCTCCAGCCAGGCTTTCTTCGTGGTGGAGGGGGATGGTACTTCCTCCCATCGGATGGGAAAAGGATTTCCCTCCTCCTCCTCACCCCATCCAGCAGCACCTGGAGTGAGGAGTCCGAAAACCGTGGGGCAGCCTTTCCTCTGGCTTGCTTCATGGTTCAGAATTGGTTGTTTGCTGCAGGAGGAGCATTGGTGGACTGCCCCTTTAAATAGGGCTCCTCCAGCTGACAGACTTTGCTGCGCATGCGTAGTCCGCCTGCTGCGTAGCTTTCCAGCGCGAAACCCAGAAGCACAGGTAAGTGGCTCCAATTAGCCTGCGATTCCGTGCGAAGCACACTGATTTCACCGGGCACATTACCCACGCGCCCAGTCGACCCCCCGCTGAGAACCTGCTGCCCTCCTAATATCGGGCCCGATAAAACCCCTGGTCCGGATGGATTGCATCCGTGCATATTAAAAGTTGCTAGGGAAGAGATAGCAGAGGTACGATTACATATGTATAAAAATTCATTAGAAAAGGGAATAGTGCCAGAGGACTGGCGGACAGCTAATGTGATGCCTATATTTTAAAAAGGGAGCTAGAACAAGTCTAGACCAATTAGCTTAATGTCGTTGGTAGGAAAGATAACGGAATCCATACTCAAAGATGTAATAGAGAAACATATAGAAACTGAAAATATAAAAAAGAATAGTGAGCACAGATTGACCTTATTGAATTCTTTGAAGAAGTAACAAAGTGTAGACAAGGGCAATGCAATAGATTTAATATATTTGGATTTTCAAAAGGCCTTCATTAAGGTACAGCATCGACTATGGTCAGAGCATGTGGAGTCAGGGGACAAGTAGCAGAATAGATAGCAAGCTGGCTACAAAACAGAAAAGAGAGTAGGGATTGAAGGTAGTTACTTAAACTGGCAAAAGGTGGGAAGTGGTGTTCCACAAGGATCGGTGCTGGGACTACTGACGACCATATACATAAACGATTGGACTCGGGAATCGAGCCTGTTTCTGTGCTGTAAATTCTATGTATGTAATTCTATGTCCCTCACCCAACCCCATTACATAAGTGAAGAAATCTGTGCCCCTCATCTATTCCATTTACACAAGTCAAAAAAGAAATCTGTGCCCATCATGGTACAATGCTCCTTATCCCTTGTTGCTACATTAATCAGAATCCAAAGCTGAGCTGCAGCCACTTCTCATTTTCTTGGGTCTTGCAAGCTCTGTCTATATTTGTATCTGTAGCTATATTCGCATATATGCATCTATATCTGTAACTATATTTGTATCCGCCTGTACCTAAATATATAATCCCTATATTTGTATCCGTATTTCGGTTTATATATAAAGTAGGTCTAATTCCTTTAAAGGTCAGCATTTATTTTAGGGGATGATAAACGTTTAGATTAAACACTGCCATCAGGTCGAAGTGCTCTGCATTGAATGTCACAGGATACTGTGAATTCAGAAGTCACTGGCACCAGTGTCTATTGGAGAGGGTTCTGAGAACAATTGCAAGATGATTCTGGGACTTAGACCTCTAACATATGAACAGATATTCACAGAACTGAACTTTTCATTAGAGAACAAATGATTGAGAGGCTGGGTATTCTGTGGCAAATGACTCACCTCCTGACTCCCCAAAGCCTTTCCACCATCTACAAGGCACAAGTCAGGAGTGTGATGGAATACTCTCCACTTGCTTGGATGAGTGCAGCTCCAACAACACACAAGAAGCTCAACACCATCCAGGACAAAGCAGCCCGCTTAATTGGCACCCCATCCACCACGTTAAACATTCATTCCCTCCACCGGCGCACTGTGGCTGCAGTATGTACCATCTACAACATGCACTGCAGCAACTCACCAAGGCTTCTTCGACAGCACCTCCCAAACCCCTACCTAGCAGCACTGTGGGAGTACCTTCATGGACTGCAGCGGTTCAAGAAGGCGGCTCACCACCACCTTCTCAAGGGCAATTAGGAATGGGCAATAAATGCTGGCCTTGCCCGTGATGTCCACATCCCATGAATGAATAAAATAAATAAAGACAGCGAGTGGTTAAGATCTGGAATGCATTGCCTGAGGGAGAGGGGGTGGTGGAGGCAGAGTCAATCATGGCTTTCAAAAGGGAATTGGATAAGTACTTGAAGGGAAAAAATGTGCAGGGCTACAGGGAAAGGGCAGGGGAGTGGGACTAGCTGGATTGCTCTTGCAGAGAGCTGGCACGGACTCAACGGGCCGAATGGCCTCCTTCTGTGCTGTAACCATTCTATGATTCTCTGATCTAGATTTTCAAAATAGATAATGCAAAGTTAAGAATGCTATTTGACATGGACTATGAGCTCCTAGCAAGATGATGTTAGATTTTTCTTTTTTCCCCACACATATCAATATTACATAGAAATGACACTATGAAGACAAGCCATTCAGACCAACTAGCCCATGTTGGTGTTTATCTACCAATAGGATAGTAGTAGTCCTAATCCCATATCTATTGTCCTTTTCTTCAACCACCTATTCTTAAATGTTGATATGATCTCTGCTTCTGTCACTAACTCCAGTTGTGCATTTGGCAGCCTCACAAGCCTCTGTGTAAGAAACGTTTCTCCTGCTATCTGTCCCAAGTCTCTTACATTTAATCTTTTATCTGTCTTCTCGACTCCTCAACCATTGAAAACATTCTGTTTCTATCTACTCTGTCCCATTCCTTCATTATTTTAAATACCTTTATCAAATCACCCTGCAACCTCCTCTGTTCTAATGAAAATACCCCCAGTTTTTCATGTTTTTCTTTGTATTTGTATTTCCTCATACCAGGCAATATTCTAATAAATCTGCGCTGTACCCTTTCCAGTCTTCCTATGATATGGAGACCAAAACTGCATGCACACCAACTGTTATATATTTATTACTTTTATTTTTTCACTAAAGTGTAGCAACTCATATTTACTGCCATTGAATTTCATCTGCCACTTTTTTGCGTGTTCCACCATTTTATCAATATCTCCTTATAGTTTCCTTTGATCCTTAGAATTATTTACTATGCCTCCTATTTTAGTGTCAAATGCACGATTGGACACCATTCCCTATATCCAAATCATTGATATACACAGCGAACAGAAGTGGTCCCTGAAAAGATCCCAGTAGGAATCCACTACTTTGAACTACTCTGAGGAACTGCTCTTTACTTCTACTCTGTTTCCTCCCTTCTAACCAGTTTTTAATCCAATTCGCTGTCCTTCCTCTAATTCCGTATCCCTTATGTAAGATAGATCCCAGGTAAAGTGTTAATGCAGTGTTGAATAGCATCATTAAAGAAGAACTGCTTGATATGTGCATAGGAACAGGATTGTAATTATCATCAACAAAAACATGTTTTTATATAGTGCCTTTATTGTAGAAAAACAACCCAAAGTGCTTCACAGGCATAAGTAAAAAATTAATGCTGTGCCAAAGAAGGAGCTATTAGAGGGGTTGATCAAAAGTATAATCAAAGAGGTGGGTTTTAAGGAGGGCTTTAAAGGAGGAGAAGAAGGTAGAGAGGCAGAAGTGCTCAGGGAGGGATTAAGGTTTTTCTTCTACCCTCCTCTTCTGAAGGCACTGCTGGGATATGGATCTATGGGCAGCAGTTACCCTCTGATATCTCACCCAAGTGGCTATTCAGGTGTGAGCTTTGATGGTGAATGTTTGCAAGCTATTTGACTGCCAAGCATGATCTTGTTCTTGCATCTACACACCACTTCCAGCAGAGGTCACTGGATAGCAATCAGGAAAGGGAACCCTGACTGATTTGTTTCCCCCTTGCCTAACACAAGGACGCTGAGTCTAATTATAGTATCCCTACCAGCCCTGTAGCTCTGATCAGCTAACTCACGTGAATTGGGGATTAAACCTAGGACCTCCCTCTTCTGTGTGGTCAGGCTACTCACAGAATAATCTTCCTGAACCATTGGGGGAGCCCATCAACAACAACGTGCATTTATATAGTGCCTTTAATGTATAAAAAATGACCCAAGGTGCTTTAGGAGCATAAACAAATATAAATTGACACCAAGCCAAAGCAGGTGATTTTAGGAGGGTGACTAAAAGCTTGGTTAAAGAGATAGGTTTTAAGGAGGGTATTAAAGGAGGAGAGGCAGAGAGGTTTACGGAGAGAATTCCAGAGCTTAAAGCCTGGACGGCTGAAGGCACACTCACTAATGGTGGGGCGAAGGTAGTGGGGGATGTGTAAGAGGCCAGAGTCGGAGGAACACAATGTTCTCGGGGTTGTAGGGCTGGAGGATATTGCAGTGATAGGGAAGAGCAAGGCCATGGAGGAATTTGAACATGAGGTTGCAAATTTTAAATTTGAGGTGTCGATAGACCGGGGACCAATGTAGGTCAGCAAGCACGGGGGTGATGGATGAATGGGACTTGGTGCAGGTTAGGATACAGGCATTAAGTTTATGGAGGGTGGAAGATCGCAAGTCAGCCAGGAAAGTATTGGAGGTAATAAAAACACAGATGAGGGTTTTAGCAGCAGATAGACTGAGGCAGGGGCGAAGAAGTCCAGTGGTACAGTAGTGGAAGTAGGCGGTCTTCGAGATGAAGAGGATATGGAGTTGGAAGCTCAGCGTCAAACATGACGCCGAGGTTGTGAACGGTCTGGTTCAGCCTGAGACAGTGGCTGGGGAGAGGGATGGAATCGGTGGCAAGTTAATGGAGTTCGTGGCTGGTGCTGAAGACAATGGCTTCCCAATGTTTAATTGGAGGAAATTGCAGCTCATTCATGACTAGATGTTGGACAAACAGGCTAACAACTCAGAGGCAGCGGAGGGATCGAGAGAGGTGGTGAAGAGGTAGAGCTGGGTGTCGTCAGCGTACATGTGGAACCTGATGCCACGTCTTCGGATGATGGGTGGGGGGGGGGGCACGGGGCAAGGATAGATCCTTGGGGAACTCCAGAGGTAGCGTTCTGGAGGCAGGAAGAGAAGCCATTGAAGGAGATTCTCTGGCCTAAACTGGATAGGTCATGAATAAGTAATGAACAGACATTCAATTCTGGAAATATTATGCCTTCTATTCCCCTAACTTTCCTAATCAAGTCCCTGGATTTGGGTATAGAGGGTATAATTTCAAAGTTTGCAGGTGACACGAAACTCAGAAATGTAGTAAATAATGTGGAGGATAGTAACAGACTTCAGAAGGACATAGACAGACTGGTGAAATGGGCAGACACATGGCAGATGAAATTTAATGCAGAGACATGTGAAATGATGCATTTTTGTAGGAAGAATGAGACAAGGAAATATAAACTAAATGGTACAATTTTAAAGGGGGTGCAGGAACAGAGAGTCCTGGGGTTGCACATACACAAATCTTGAAAGTGGCAGGACAAGTTGAGAAGATTGTTAAAAAAGTATATGGGATTCTGGGCTTTATTAATAGAGGCATAGAGGCAAAAGCAAGGAGGTTATGCTAAACCTTTACAAAACACTGGTTAGGCCTCAGCTGAACTATTGTGTTCAATTCTGGCCACCGCATTTTACGAAGGATGTCATGGCCTTAGAGAAAGTGCAGATGAGATTTACTAGAATGGTGCCAGGGATGAAAGACTTCAGTTTCGTAGAGAGAGTGGAGAAACTGGGGTTGTTCTTCTTAGAACAGAGAAGGTTAAGGGGAGATTTGATGGAGGTGTTCAAAATCATGAATGGTTTTGATAGAGTGAATAAGGAGAAACTGTTTCCAGTGGCAGAAGGGTCGGTAACCAGAGGACACAGATATGAGGTGATTGGCAAAAGAGCCAGAGGCAACACGAGGAAACATTTTTTTACGCAATGAGTTGTAATGATCTGGAATGCACTGCCTGAAAGGGTGGTGGAAGCAGATTCAATAGTAATTCAAAAGGGAATTGGACAAATACTCAAAGAGAAAATAATTACTATGAGAAAGAGCAGGGGAATAGGTCTAATTGGATAGCTCTTTCAAAGAGCTGGCATAGGCACGACAGGCTGAATGGCCTCCTCCTATGCTGTACCTACTATGATACTATGAAGTGTAGCTCATGGTTAAAATTGTTCCTTCAATGTCAGTGGGTCAATATCCTGCAATTCCCTACTTAACACCATTGTGGGAGCTCCATCTCCAGAAGAACTGCAGGAATTCAATGAGAAGGCCCAGCACCACTTTCTCTGGGCAACTAGGGATGGGCAATAAATGTGGCCATGCCAGCGTAGCCCACATCCATCCTAAGAATATTTTTAAAAAATGACTACAACTAAACTAACTCTGATAGTGCTCTAAGTGACATTGATTGAAATAATTTTTTGTCACGTTCAATTTCTGGTCTTGCTGAGTTAGCTGCTCTTAGCTGGATAACCAGTAGGAGCACCTTGGCATCTGTGGAACAGAGAAGGTAAGGTTCCGGCCCTCGTTGGCATATACGTGAACATCAGTTGAAGACAGTACAGGGTTGCCTGTGATGCCTTCATTGTCAAATATCCTGTAGACACACTCAATCTATGCTTATATATGAAGAATGGCCACTTGGGAGAGATCCTGGAGGGCTGCCAGAGTCCACGGAATTGTACCCCAGCATAAGTCAGAGCCTTCATGTGTGGAGGTGAGAAAACTAGGGGGAGAAACAGGATTAGGATTGTACCAAGTGACTTAAGCAGCATTGACATCTGGATTTATTTCATGGTATCTTATGGAAATATCATAGCTTGTATATATCATAGAGTAATGAATAGAAAAGAATCATTTTATCATTGTTAATGCCACTTCTGCCCATCTACTTCTGCCCAGTAGAATCAGCTACTGCCTGTTAAGCTTTTATTTTATGTTATACTAGTAGATCTCCTATGGCAATACTTACAGGTGATTCATTTTTGACATTTACTGGAGTTCTTCTGCAGCATAGAAATGACAGCAGTTAGCCAATCACATTATATACCAAATGTACTGGTAATATTTCTCAAGAATGATACAAAGTAAAAATATCTCTTGGCTTGTTGATACTGGAACATACAGACCTCACAAAGAATAACAGCTAATCTTGAGTGGTGATACTCATAAAACAGCTCATTCTCTGACATACTATAAGGATTCATAAGGACAAGGCTTCATTGGTTTGATTTCTCCTCCTTACTAGTGGGTTATCGGTAGCTTTGAGACTCTCCATCATGGTTTCTGCTCTTGTCAAAACTGCTAATGACATCCTTTGTAACTGTGACTGTGGTTTGCTGACCCTCCTCACCCTTCTTGACCTCTCCATTATTTTTAACACTGCTGATCATTCTATCTTTCTCCAACATCTCTCCTTGGCAGTCTAACCTAGTGGCGTGGCTCACTTTTGGTTCCATTCATAAATGTCTCAATGATGACAGTACTGAGGGAGTGCAGCACTGTCAGAGGTGTTGCCTTTCGGATGAGACGATAAACCAAGGCCCCATCTGCCTTCTCAGATGGACGTAAAAGATCCCATGGCACTATTTTGAAGAAGAGCAGGGGAGTTCTCCTCAGTGTTCTGGTCAATATTTATCCCTCAACCAACATCACTAAAAACAGATTATCTGGTCATTATCACATTGCTGTTTGTGGGACCTTGCTGTGCACAAATTGGCATCCACATTTTCTAGATGTAAGATAATGGTTAAATACATCAGACTAAGAGCTGACTGCTGTATTACGCAACCTATTGTTCCAAGCTCATACAAACTGCAACCTAGTAAAAAGTTATAAACAATTTTACAACACCAAGTTATAGTCCAACGATTTTATTTGAAATTTACAAGCTTTCGGAGGCTTCCTCCTTCCTCTGGTAAATGTCAGGAACTCCTCGAAGCCTACGCATTTATAAATCACAGAACAATACATGGTGATTACAGATAGTCTTTGCAACTGCCCGTTGCCAAGGCAATCACAGTGTTCAGACAGAGAGTTGTCACCTACAGAGCCCCCGAATATACAGTCAACAAAAAACCCAAAAAAAACCAGACAAACAGAAAAAAAACAGCGAGAGAGGCAGAAACATCCGGAGGGCAGAGAAAGCCAGCACATGACCCGTTATATTAAAAACAGATAGCTTTTGTTCGCTGGTGGGGTTACATGTAGCGTGACATGAACCCAAGATCCCGGTTGAGGCCATCCTCATGGGTGCGGAACTTGGCTATCAATGTCAACGGGCAGTTGCAAAGACTATCTGTAATCACCATGTATTGTTCTGTGATTTATAAATGCGTCGGCTTCGAGAAGTTCCTGACATTTACCTGAGGAAGGAGGAAGCCTCCGAAAGCTTGTAAATTTCAAATAAAATCGTTGGACTATAACTTGGTGTTGTAAAATTGTTTACAATTGTCAACCCCAGTCCATCACCGGCATCTCCACATCATAGTAAAAAGTTAGTCATTATCTTCTAACGAGAAAGCAAGAGATCATGTTAGCAGTACTGAGAACTCTGCAAAGACGTCAGCCTCAAGGTAGACAGCTGCCTCGGAAAAATGACACTCTTTATACCTTCAGCAGCTATGATATAAAAGCATAGCTATGGGTAGAAGGACATCTTGGAGCTACCAATCTGCTCACTAGGAATACCCAAGAGCCCTTGGTCTGATCAACGCACGATCTCGGATAGAAGCACCAGGTTGTATATCTGCTTGCTAACTAAAAGATAACTGCTTGATAATCTGTACCATACTGCAACGTACAATTGGCTACTGATTTGTACCATGTTGGAGTATCAATAAGCTCTCATAATCCAAAAGGAAATTCATTGTCCGAATCTGTAAATCTGCAGCACTACTTTACAACAGTGACTACATTTCAAAAGTACTTCATTGGCTGTAAAGCGGTTTTTGACGTCGTGAGGTCCTGAAAGGCACTATATAAATCTAAGTCTTTCTTTTTTTTTAAGTTAGCAACTTTCTCTGCATTGTTAAGCAGAGCTTTACGGCTGCTCTGCCTGTTTCCAGCCTGACTGCCACTGACTTGATCAAATTACACAATTCAGGCAGAATGCTGAGTGACTGGTGTCCAATTACACCTTCCACGTCAATACGCTGTATACCCGTACACTTGAGGAAACGATGTTGCCCATAGATGCATCCTGTTTAAAATTATGAAGCTTTTTGATGGAATAAATAAAGACTAGGTTGGAGAGGTTGGCGAGGGCATATCAATTTAAAATTGTCACTGAGAGTGGGGAGAAAGATTAGGAGATATTTCTTTACACAGCAGGTTGTTGGAGCATGGAAGATGTTGCCATAGGGAGTAGTTGAGGCTGAGATCATTACATCTTTTAAGGGAAATTTGGATAAATATTTGAAGCAGAGGAAGATACATAGGGAGATGAATAGATGGGGAGAGCAGAGCACTGGAATTAGTTTCGGATTGCTCTAGCAAAGAGTTGGCACAGACATGAGTTACTGAATGGCCGCCTGTGCTATAAACTTTATGGTTAGAATCATACAGCACAGGAGACCATTCAGCCCATCAAGCCTGTGCCGGCTCTCTGAAAGAGCTACCAATTAGTCCCACTCCCCTGCTCTTTCCTCATAGCCCTGCAATTTTTTTCCTTTTTAAGTAGCGATCCGATTCCCTTTTGAAAGTTACTATTGAAGGGACTAGACAGAGTAGATAGAGAGAAGCTGTTCCCATTGGCAGAAGGGTCAAGAACCAGCGGGCATAGATTTAAGGTGATTGGCAAAAGAACCAAAGATGACATGAAAAACTTTTTTACACAGCTAATGGTTGTGATCTGGAATATGCTGCCTGAGGGGTTGGTGGAGGTAGATTCATTCGTGGTTTTCAAAAGGGAATTGGATAAGTACTTGAAGGGAAAAAATTTGCTGTGCTACGAGAATAGGGCAGTTGAGTGGGACTAGCTGGATTGCTCTTGCAGAGAGCTGGCACAGACTCGATGGGCCGAATGGCTGCCTTCTGTGCTGTAATCATTCTATGAATCTGCTTCCACTGCCCTTTCAGGCAATGCATTCCAGATCATAACAAATCGCTGAGTTAAAAAAAATCTCATCCCCCCCCCCCCCCGGCTATTTTGCCAATTATTTTAAATCCGTGTCCTCTGGTTACCGACCTTCCTGCCAGTGGAAACAGTTTCTATCTACCTACTCTATCAAAACCCCTCATAATTTTGAACACCTCTATTAAATCTTCTCTTTAGAGCAGAGAAGCTTAAGAGAACAATCCCATCTTATCCAGTCTCTCCAGATGACTGAAACCCCTCATCCCTGGTACCATTCCAGTAAATCTCTTCTGTACCCTCTCATCCTTCCTAAAGGGTGGTGCCCATAATTGGATGCAATACTCTAGCTGAGGTCTAACCAGTGATTTATAAAGATTTAGCATAACTTACTTGTTTTTCTGCTCTATGCCTCTATTTATAAAGCCAAGGATCCCATATGCTTTTTTAAACAACGTTATCAACTTGTCCACCACCTTCAAAGATTTGTATATGTGATATGAACACCGGTGAAGAATGCTACATTAACCAACCAGTTACTGGGGCAAAGAAGGTTTAAAGTTTTAAAAAGAGCAAAATGGGGAATTGGAACCCTGTGACTTGCACAGACTGAGTGAGGGGAAAACTTCCTATTTTTCATTGAAGGATTATAAAAAGTTTACGACAATTAAAAGACGTAAAATTGATGCGGTAAATGTTAAAGGCGCTAAAATCTATTTTTTTTATACTCGGGACGCTGGCAATAATGTTGTACCAAAATTACACGACTTCCTTAGCAAGAAAAGCAAACTTCGCTTAATTCTGGCTAGTCTCCCTGCTCAATGCAACATCTCCTTAAAGGCTCACTGTCTGCATGATAGACGAGCGTGGCAATTGTCTTGTATTTACGAATGGAGAAGAGCCAGTAGAACTGTCCGTCATTGTTGTTTCTACCACAAGTGACACGGTGATGCATCTTGGTGTGGGCTACAGCTTTGTGTTGCGCATTTGAAATAAAAACTACTTTGCCAAACACTTCGCCATGAAGAGGGTGCTTTAATAGGTGGGGCTGTCTAAATTGCACCTTTAATAGTTGGAGCTGTCTAAGTTACTAGAGGACGATGGTGCCAAATAAGAATCATCGGATTTTTTTTCTAAAAACAAAAAAGAAACGGGGGGGGGGGGGGAATGGAATTAAAAAAAAAACACAGAAAAGTTTCGTTGGAGTTTTCTTTCCCTTCTTCTCCTGGCACATTTCCTGGTGGATTTGCTGGCGATCTGAATAGACAGCTACAGAGCGGGGCCCCGCTCACTCACTCCCACTCACTCCACGCCGGGCTGGAGCTTGTTGTTGTGGGTTGGGGTGGACTCGCAGCTTTGGACTTGGCGGCCTCTCACCGTAAGTCTGCCCTGCACGGGCGGCGATTGCATTCTCGCCGCCCACCCTTCAGCTCCAACTCCTAGTCGCCGTCGAATGCATAAACCGAGGCTGAGAGGGACGGTTGCTAGGATGGGCCTTGTTGACAATCCGGGTTGCAGCAGGATAAAGGCCATAGAGTCGCTTGGGGCAGAGTGGAGGGAGGAGCGGCAGAGAATTATTACTGGTTTCATTCTCAGTTCTGTGCTGTTGGGGGGGGGGGGACAGTGTTGTAAAGAATGGGCAGGGATTTTGAGTAGAGGTATAAAGGATTCTTATTGTTTTAAAGTTATTGATGTGATTTTCCAACTTCAAGCAGCTTTTTAAAAGGAATTGTAAACAATTTTACAACACCAAGTTATAGTCCAGCAATTTTATTTTAAATTCACAAGCTTTCGGAGGCTACCTCCTTCGTCAGGTGAACGATGTGAAAATGTTAAAAGGAAGGAGAGAAAAAACAGGGAATTGCAGACCAGTTAGCCTAACATCCGTAGTGGGGAAAATGCTAGAGTCTGTTATAAAAGATGTGATAACAGAACACTTGGAGGGCATTAACGGGATTGGACAAAGTCAGCATGGGTTTATGAACGGGAAATCATGCTTAACAAATCTACTGGAGTTTGTTGAGGATGTAACTAATAGAATAGATAGGGGAGAACCAGTGGATGTAATGTATTTGGATTTTCAGAAGGTCCCACACAAGAGGTTGTTGTGCAAGCAAAATTAAAGCACATGGGATTGGGGGGAATATACTGGCATGGATTGAGAATTGGTTGACAGACAGGAAACAGAGAGTAGGAATAAACGGGTCTTTTTCCGGGTGGCGGGCAGTTACTAGTGGGGTACCGCAGGGATCAGTGCTTGGGCCCCAGCTATTCACAATATATATCAATAATTTGGATGAGGGAACTAAATGTAACATTTCCAAGTTTGCAGACGACACAAAGCTGGGGTGGAATGTGAGCTGTGAGGAGGATGCAAAGAGGCTCCAATGTGATTTAGACAAGTTGGGTGAGTGAGTAAGAACATGGCAGATGCAGTATAACATGGATAAATGTGAGGTTATCCACATTGGATGTAAAAACAGAAAGGCAGATTATTATCTGAATGGTGATAGATTGGGAAAAGGGGAGGTGCAACGAGACCTGGGTGTCCTTGTACACCAGTCGCTGAAAGCGAGCATTCAGGTGCAGCAAGCAGTTAGGAAGGCGAAAGGTATGTTGACATTCATTGCAAGAGGATTTGAGTACAGGAGCAGGGATGTCTTACTGCAGTTATACAGGGCCTTGGTGAAACCACATCTGGAGTATTGTGTGCAGTTTTGGTGTCCTTATCTGAGGAAGGATATCTTTACCATGGAGGGAGTGCAACAAAGGTTTACCAGACTGATTCCTGGGATGGCAGGACTGACATATGAGGAGAGATTGGGTCGACTAGGCCTACATTCAGTAGAGTTTAGAAGAATGAGAGGTGATCTCATCGAAACATATAAAATTCTAACAGGACTAGACAGACTAGATGCAGGGAGGATGTTCCTGATGGCTGGGGAGTCCAGAACCAGGGGTCACAGTCTCAGGATATGGGGTATGCCATTTAGAACCGAGATGAGGAGACATTTCTTCACTCAGAGGGTGGTGCACCTGTGGAATTGGCTACCACAGAAGGCAGTGGAGGCCAAGTCATTAGATGTATTCAAGAAGGAGATAGATATATTTCTTAATGCTAAAGGGATCAAGGGATATGGGGAAAAAGTGGGAACAGGGTACTGAGTTAGACAATCAGCCATGATCATTTTGAATGGTGGAGCAGGCCCAAAGAGCTGAATGACCTGCTCTTGCTCCTATTTTCTATGTATTGCCATTCACTGAGTAAATGTCATTGCATTGGTTACATGTAATGTCATTCACAGTCTTGTACCCTCTGTAAACTTGAGCTCATCCAAAATTCTGCCAGTATCCTAATTTTCACCGTCATTTCCCACTCACCCATCACCCTTGTGCTCGCATTGGCTCTCGGTCCAGTAATGCCTCGATTTTAAAATTATCATCCTTGTTTTCAAATCCTTCCATGGCCTCGCCCGCCCCTATCTCTGTAACCTGCTCCAGCCTACAACCCGCCGAGATCTCTGCACTCCTCCAATTCTGGCTTCTTGCACATCCCCGATTTTAATCATTCCACCATTGACAGCCATGCCTTCAGCTGCCCGGGCCCTAAGCTCTGGAATTCCCTCCCTAAACCTCTCTGCCACTCTCTCCTCCTTTGAGACGCTCCTTAAAACCTACCTCTTCGACCAAGCTTTTGGTCACCTGTCCTAATATCTCCTTCTGTGGCTCGGTGTCAAATTTTGTTTGAAAATGCTGCTGTGAAGTGCCTTAGGATATTTTACTACATTAAAGGCGCTACACAAATATAAAGTTGTTATGACAATTTGTAACTGACCCGAGCTGCTCTCCCATGTGTGCTTTTCTGACGCAGGTGATAGGCTTTCAGTCCGCGTGTCATTTTAAAAAAAAATTCTCACCAATTATCTCTACTGTAAGAGTTGACTCCTTAGGTTCCACAGGTGCTTGTTTCCCTCTGGCACTTCACCAAAGTGGCCATTCGTCATGTTTGAGTCTTGACTCTGAGTTTTGGTGAATTATTCACCATGGAGGGTTGCACAGCCAAGCCTGATCCTGTCCACACATTCAGGAGTTACTACCAAAGAGGAACAGTGAACTCTGATTTTCCCTTCCTTAATCTGGGGACGCTGAGGTTAATTGTATTGCCCTACTGTAGCCATGGCTGAATTCTGCTAATTAGTACAGATTAGGATTGAACCTGCAACTTTCCTCAATGGTTAAACTTGCTGAGTCCTAATTAAGATTTATTTTAACTTTTAATTCATATTTTTATGTAGTACAGAATACAAGAGGTGTCGTGATGTACGATCTTCATTTGTGAGTTGTCAGATCAGCCAGTTATGGACTGTAAGTTGTGTCAGATACTTGGAAATCTGTTTCAACTGATTGTGAGCCAGAAAACTATTGGTTAGTTAGTATAAGAGCCCTTTGGATTCTGCTTGTGTACTGAAGAGTTCAGTTGTTCAGTCTAAAGTCGATGCAGAGATTGCTGGCAATCCTCTTGTTGCAACAATCGTGTTCGTAGACAGCCATACAATGGTTTTTCATACCAACCAATTCTTGGGAACGGAGGATGCCATTTGGCTTTCCAAGGATTTACATGGTGCTGCAGTGGTCAGTTTCTAAATGTGGAACAATGTGTCTTCATTACTCTTGTACAGGAGAGTAATTATTCTCCACCACTATCTTGGTTTTAACAAATAGCTGAACTAATTTCTGTAAGTAATGGAATATACTGTACACATTAATTATGTTTCTTTGCAAATTTATATTAAATAATACCCCTGATTCTCCAAAAAGAGTGGTGGTAAAGATCTATTTGGTAGTCTTGTACATGTGAAAGATGGACTGAATGTTAGAATTTTTGTATCCACATACTTTTGCTACTACTGCATGGGAGACGGTTAACTTTTTTATAGAATTTTACAGCTCAGAAACAGACCATTCGGCCCAACAGGTAAATGCTGCTATTTATGCTCCATGCGAGCCTCCTCACACCTTACTTCATCTCACCCTATCAACATATCCTTCTGTTCCTTTCTTCCTCATGTACTTATCTAGCTTCCCCTTAAATGCATCCAAAATGACCAGACAACTTGTTTTTAGGTGTTGGTTGAGGGATACATTTTGGCTAGGACAAGGGGGAGAGCTCCTCCGCTCTTCTTCGAATAGTGTCATGGGATCTTCTCCGTCCACCTGAGAGAGCAGATGGTGTCTTGGTTTAACAGCACCTCCGACAGTGCGGCAATCCCTCAGAACTGCACTGGTGTGTCGGGCTGGATTATGTGCTTAAGTCTCTGGAATGGGACTTGTACCCATGACTTTATGACTTAGAAGTGCTACCATTAAAACCAAATGAGCTGCTAGGGAGCCCCCTCTGTAACGAATCGCATGATTCAAATACAAAGTTCATAATTCCGTTTTGTCTCCATTTGTTCCCTCCTGCACCCCCCCCCCCCCCCCCCTACAACGCACCAAAAAAGCCCCTTGGCTAAGTTGTGTGTGTGTGTGTATGTGTGTCATATTTATTTATTTTGAGTGGGGGAGAATTGTTGAAACCAAAAGATGGTGCTGTGAGGTTTAGAATCCCTGAAATGGTTCTGTTGTATTTTCAGATGCCTTCGATTAAACTACAGAGCTCTGATGGAGAAATATTTGAAGTTGATGTGGAGATAGCAAAACAGTCTGTGACAATCAAGACTATGTTGGAAGGTCAGTGTGTGTCTCTTTGGAAATAATCTTGTTTATGAATTAATTACCCTTTTAAAAAGGACAGTTACCTAGCTTCTTTGTAAACCATTTTTTAAAATGTGCAAGACTTAAACACGTTTTAGATTGTATTAATCAAATCATTAATGATGAAGACTATTGTCTTTGACTTGATTCACAAGTGCCGTTGTATCTCATTTAGTTTCAGTAAGGTTTGCCTGCTTATGATGGGCGACTAACTATTCAATGTAATATTGAAATTTTATAGATGGAGCTTCTCATTGCAATAGTCAATGAAGATGATCTAAAATGGTTGCAAAAATGTGAATGATTCACTGGAAATGCAAAATAACTTAATTCACCTTGTTTTCTGATTATTCTTTTAATGACTAGATTTCTTTAAAACCCTATTTTTTGTTATTTTACTTTCCGTACTTGCATACCATTCCTGAACTGAAAGGGAGAGAGGACAGGAAAACAAGCACCTTTCTTCAGGCTATCCCTATTGGCACACTTGAGTGGCCATTATGAAGAGTTAATTTAGCCTTTTATTTCTGCTGTTTGGTGCCTCCCTAAGATGGAACACACCTTATGGTTTTTGGCTGCCTTTGCACGTGATCTGATTATAACTCTTCCATTGTCTTCCTTTCACTGAGTTCCTGATGTCTGATGCATTGCTGTGGGGAACACTTGGATGGAATCACTAACGCCATTCTTGTACACGTCTAGTGGCAGGCTTCAGGGTAGAATTGGACAGCTGGGAAGCAGGTTCACATGTCCTTTGGTGTATGGTGTAGGGAAATCCAATTGAGGGAGAAGCAGGAGAAATACCATAAAAGGGAGTTACCCCTTACTGCAAGAAAAAAGATCTTCAGCAAAACCCTCCAGGTTATTAAAACAAAAGTAAAATACTACGGATGCCGGAAATCTGAAATAAAAACAGAAAATTCTGGAAATACTCAGCAAGTTAGGCAGCAACTGTGGAGAAAGAAACAGTTAACGTTTCAGGTCGATGACCTTTTGTCAGAACTGGAAGAAGTTGAAAATTTAACAGTTTTTAAGCAAGTACCGAGCCAGGCAAAAGTCGGGGTGGGGGGGTGGAGAAGAAGGGGAGGAGAGGAAGGAACAAAAGGGAAGGTCTCTGATAGGGTGGAGGGCAGGAGTGATTAAATGACAAAAGGGATGATGATGCAAGGCAAGGAGGGTGGTAATGGGACAAGTAAAGAAACAAAAGACAGGTCTAGAGGAGCTGTTAGTGGCAACAGCAAAACCGTTACCATCATGTGCTGTCCGAAAAAATGGGAGCAGTAGTTATGATCTGAAGTTATTGAGATCAATGTTGAGTCCAGAAGATTGTAAAGTGCTAGAGGAACAGCACCTCATCTTTCGATTAGGCACTTTATAACCTTTTGGACTCAACATTGATTTCAATAACTTCAGACCATAACCACTGCTCCCATTTTTTTGGACAGCAGGTGCTGGTAATGGTCCTGCTGTTGCCATTTACAGTACCCATCTTTTGTTTCTTTACTTGTCCCATTACCACCTTCCTTGCCTTGCACCATCATCCCTTCTGTCATTTAATCACTCCTGCCCTCCACCCTATCAGAGACCTTCCCTTTTGTTCTTTCCTCCCCTTCCCTTCCTCTTCCAGCCCCCTCCCTCCCCCCTCGACTTTGCCTGGCTCTGTACTTACTTAAAAACTGTTAAATCTTCAACTACTTCCAGTTCATCGACCTGAAATGTTAACTCTTTCTTTCTCCACAGATGCTGCCTGACTTGCTGAGTTTTTCCACCATTTTTGGTTTTTATTCCAGGTTATTGAAACAAGCCCTGTGATCTAGTTTTATATTTCATTAGCCAGGAAATGCAATGTTTTGGTAATCTTCATTAGGTTTGCTTTATTCAGTGTGACATCAACATGTTGCTGGCCGAGATGGGCATAGGTATTTGAAGAGCTCCTAGTATCTAAGCAGCTCCCTGGTGAGAACGGTGTTCTGAACTTACATGGAAGTGCACAGAGAGTGAGATAGGAAGAACAGTCAAACTGAAAATTGATAATTTCATGTATCATAACAACATTTTACTCATTTTCTATATATAAATAGGATGGAGGAGAGGAAGTACTTTGGACTGAAAGCACTCACTGTGTTATCTTTCTTTAATGTCTGATATTGTTACCTGTTATGAGATTAAAATGAAACAGAAAAAGGAGGCTTATGACAAATGTAAGGTTCATAACACAGTAGAGAACCAGGCTGAATACAGAAAGTACAGAGGAGATCTAAAAAAGGGAATAAGAGGGGCAAAGAGAGAGTATGAAAATAGATTAGCAGCTAACATAAAAGGCATCCCAAAAGTCTTTTATAAACATATAAATAGTAAAAGGGTAATCAAAGGAAGTGTGGGACCGATTAGGGACAAAAAAAATCATCTTGTGGAAGCAGAGGGTATGACTGAGGTACTAAATGAATACTTTGCATCAGTTTTCACTAGAGAAGAGAATACTGCCATTGCAGCAGTAAAAGAGGAGGTAGTAGTGATATTGGATAGGATTAAAAATAGATGAAGAGGAGGTACTTAAAAGATTGGCATAACTCAAAGTAGAAAAGTCACCCGGTCCAGATGGGATGCATCCTTGGTTACTGAGGGAAGTAAGGGTGGAAATTGCGGAGGCTCTGGCTACAATCTTTCAATCCTCCTTAGATATGGTGTCAGTGCCAGAGGACTGGAGGATTGCCAATGTTATACCCCTGTTCAAAAAAGGGGAGAGTGATAAACCCGGCAATTACAGGCCAGTCAGCCTATCGTCGTGTTGGGGAAACTTTGAGACAATAATCCAGGACAAAATAAATTGGCACTTGGAAAAGTATGGGCTAATAAATGAAAGTCAGTATGGATTTGTTAAAGGAAAATAGTGTTTTACTAACTTGATTGAATTCTTTGATGAAGTAACAGAGAGGATGATGACGGTAGTGCGATTGATGTTGTGTATATGGACTTTCAAAAGGCATTTGATAAAGTACCACCTAATAGACTTGTTAGCAAAATTAAAGCCCATGGGATTAAAGGGACAGTGGCAGCATGGATACAACATTGGCTAAGGGACAGAAAACAGAGAGTAGTGGTGAACGGTTGTTTTTCAAACTGGAGGGAAGTATACAGTGGTGTTCCCCAGGGGTCGGTATTGGGACCACTGCTCTTTCTGATATATATTAATGACCTGGACTTCAGTATAGAGGGTATAATTTCAAAGTTTGCAGATGACACAAAACTTGGAAATGTTGTAAACAATTTGGAGGATAGTAACAGACTTGAGGAGGACATAGACTGGTGAAATGGGCAGACACATGACAGATGAAATTTAATGCAGAGAAGTGTGACATGATACGTTTTGATAGGAAGAATGAGGAGAGGCAAAATAAACTAAATGGTACAATTTTAAAAGGAGTGCCGGAACAGAGAGACCTGGGGTGTATGTACACAAATCTTTGAAAGTGGCAGGCCAAGTTGAGAAGGCCGTTAAAAAAGCATATGGGATCCTTGGCTTTATTAATAGAGGCATAGAGTACAAAAGCAAGGAAGTTATGCTAACCTTTATAAAACACTGGTTAAGCCTCAGCTGGAGTATTGTGTTCAATTCTGGCCACCACATTTTAGAAAGGATGTCAAGGCCTTAGAGAGGTTGCAGAAGAGATTTACTAGAGTGGTGCCAGGGATGAGGGACTTCAGTTATGCGGAGCGACTGGAGAAGCTGGGGTTATTCTCCGTAGAGCAGAGAAGGTTAAGAGGAGATTTGATAGAGGTGTTCAAAATCATGAACGGTTCTGATAGATTAAATAAAAAAAAAACTGTTTCCAGTGGCAGAAAGGTGGGTAACCAGAGGACACAGATTTAACGTGATTGGCAAAATAACCAGAGGAAACATTTTTAATGCAGCAAGTTGTTATGATCTGGAATGCACTGCCGGAAAAGGTGGTGGAAACAGATTTAGTGGTAGCTTTCAAAAGGGAATTGGATAAATATTTGAAGGGAAAAAGTTTACAGGAGAGTGGGACTATTGGATAGCTCTTTCGAAGAGTTGGCACAGGCACGATGAACCGAATGGCCTCCTCCTGTTCTGTACCATTCTAAGATACTGTGATCTGCTGGGAAAGCATGATGGATAAGGATAAATTGTTAAATGTTAATATTTTATTGTGAACAGATTTAGGGATGGATGATGAAGGTGATGATGATCCAGTTCCACTTCCAAATGTTAATGCTGCAATTCTTAAAAAGGTAAGAGGCCAGAACATACTACAAGTGTTCCAATCAGTATTACTTCAGTGAGTGAGTGGATGCTGAGAATATCCTCCAGAGAGAGAGTTCTTCATAAGCTTGGCTCAGTTGGTAACACTCTTACCCCTGAGTTAGAAGGTTATGGGTTGAGGCACCGCTCCAGGTTATTTTAATGCAGTACTGAGGGATCGCAGCATTGCCAGAGGTGTCATCTTTTGGATGAGACGTTAAACCTGGACCCTGTCAGGTAGATGTAAGCAATCCCATGGCTCTATTCAAACAGCAGGTAGTTCTTCTGGTATCCTGGCCAACATTCCTACCTGAACCAGCACCAGCATCACCTTCGATAACCAGTTCTTTACCCAAACACACGGAACAGCCATGGGGACCAAATTTGCACCCCAATACGCCAACATTTTCATGCACAAGTTCGAGCAGGACTTCTTCACTGCACAGGACCTCCAACCAACGCTATACACCAGATACATCGACGACATTTTCTTTCTATGGACCCACGGCGAAGAATCACTAAAGAGACTACACGATAACATCAACAAGTTCCATCCCACCATCAAGCTCACCATGGACTACTCCTCAGAATCAGTTTCTTTCTTGGACACACGAATGCTGAGGTGACGGGCACCTCAGCACCTCACTCTACCGCAAGCCCACGGACAACCTCACGATGCTCCACTTTTCCAGCTTCCACCCTAACCACGTCAAAGAGGCCATCCCCTATGGACAGGCCCTGCGAATACACAGGGTCTGCTCAGACGAGGAGGAACGCGATGGACACCTACAGACTCTGAAAGACGCCCTGGTAAGAACGGGATATGACGCTCGACTCATCGATCGATAGTTCCGACGGGCCACAGCGAAAAATCGCATAGACCTCCTCAAAAGACTAACACGGGACGCAACCAACAGAGTACCCTTCGTCGTCCAGTACTTCCCCGGAGCAGAGAAACTACGCCATGTTCTCCGCAGCCTTCAACATGTCATCAATGACGACGAACACCTCGCTATGGCCATCCCCACACCTCCACTACTTGCCTTTAAACAGCCACCCAACCTCAAACAGACTATCGTTCGCAGCAAATTACTCAGCTTTCAGGAGAACAGTGTCCACGACGCCACACAACCCTGCCACGGTAACCTCTGCAAGACATGCCAGATCATCGACACAGATACCACCATCACACGAGAGGACACCACCCACCAGGTGCATGGTTCATACTCCTGTGACTCGGCCAACGTTGTCTACCTCATACGCTGCAGGAAAGGATGCCCCGGAGCATGGTACATTGGCGAGACCATGCAGACACTGTGACAACGGATGAACGGACACCGCGCAACAATCGCCACACAGGAGGGTTCCCTCCCAGTCGGGGAACACTTCAGCAGTCAGGGACATTCAGCCACCGATCTTCGGGTAAGCGTTCTCCAAGGCGGCCTTCGAGACACACGACAACGCAAAATCGTCGAGCAGAAATTGATAGCCAAGTTCCGCACCCATGAGGACAGCCTCAACCGGGATCTTGGGTTCATGTCACGCTACACGTTACCCCACCAGCGAACAAAAGCTATCTGTTTTTAATATAATGAGTCATTTGCTGGCTTTCTCTGCCTTCCGGATGTTTCTGCCTCTCTTTTTTTCCTATTTGTTTTTTTGTTGAATGTGTATTCGGGGGTTCTGTAGGTGACACCTCTCTGTCTGAACACGGTGATTGCCTTGGCAACGGGCAGTTGCAGGGGCAGTCTGTAAACACCATGTATTGTTCTGTGATGTATAAATGCGTAGGCTTCAAGGAGCTCCTGACATTTACCTGAGGAAGGAGGAAGCCTCCGTAAGCTTGTAGATTTCAAATAAAAATCGTTGGCCTATAACTTGGTGTTGTAAAATTGTTTACAATTGTCAACCCCAGTCCATCACCGGCATCTCCACATCATGAGCACCAACAAAAACAGATTAGGTGCTCATTCGCTGTTAGTGGGAGCTTGCTATGTACAAATTAGCTTCCACATTTACTTACTTAACAGTAACTGTACTTAAATAATAATTGAATATGAAGTGCTTCAGGTCATCTTGAGGACAAGATGCTTTTCAATGCAAATGCTTTATATAAACCATAGGTTTTCAAACTGGTCTATTAGGGGATCTCAGAGGGTTAATGGTGTCATATTTTTGTCCATCTGTTGCTGTGTATACCTCGCGTATCCAGTAGAATGTCTTGAGAATTCTGCATTTTTTTTCTGTATTTTTCTACATTTGTTGACTAAGCATGTTATTTCTCGTTGTATACTAATAAATATTTTCTGCAATAATAGCACCGTTTTCCTTTGGGTAATTGATACTGTCTTTGACAAATTAGGACATGGGTTTTCTTGTCAATATTTGCAGAGGACCTGGGAGTGTGTCAGCATTTGCATGGGGTCCCCCACACACAGAAAAAATGGAAACCATTGTTTTAAACAAAATGTTAGTTTTTTTTAGAAAAGACATTTTAGTGATTATGCTGTTTTTAACAGGACCAGTAATTTTATGATTTGATATTAAATTGCCATTGGTAATAGATTGAGCAACCTGTAGGAGACTGGCGCAGTGGGTTAGAAGCTGTACTTTCACATCTGGGATCTGGATCTGAATCCAGCCTTGGCCGATGGAGCGAAAGTCTCCTTTCTTTACTGAGTATAAAGGCCTGTGTGAAATAAATTAGGGAAATCTCCATAAGACCATAAGAGATGGGAGCAGGAGTAGGCCATTTGGCCCCTCGAGCCTGCACCGCCATTTAATGAAATCATGGATGATCTGATTTTTACCTCAACTCCACTTTCCTGCCTTTTCCCCATATCCTTTGACTCCCTTGCTGATCAAAAATTTGTCTAACTCAGCCTTGAATGTATTCAATGACTCAGCCTCCACAGCTTTTGGGGTAAAGAATTCCAAAGATTCACGACCCTCTGGAAGAAGAAATTCCTCCTCATTTCCGTCTTAAACGGGCGACCCCTTATTCTGAGATTATTGCCCCCTAGTTTTAGATTTCCCCCATGAGGGATAACATCCTCTCAGTATCGAGTCCCCTCAGAATCTTGTATGTTTCAATAAGATCTCCTCTCCTTCTAAATTCCAATGAGTATAGACCCAACCTGTTCAATCTTTCCTCATAAGACAACCCTTCCATACCCGGAATCAACCTAATGAACTTTCTCTGAACTGCCTCCAATGCAAGTATGTCCTTCCTTAAATAAGGGAACCAGAACTGTACGCAGTACTCCAGATATGGTCTCACCAGCACCCTGTACAGTTGTAGCATGACTTCCCTGCTTTTATATTCCTTCCCCTAGAAATAAAGGCCAATATTCCGTTTGCTTTCTGGATTATCTGCTGCACCTTTGTGTTGACTTTTTGTGTTTCATGTATGAGGACACCCAGATCCCTCTGTACCCCAGCATTTTGTAGTATTTCTCTATTCAAATAATATTTTGCTTTTTTATTTTTCCTCCCAAAGTGGATGACTTCACATTTTCCCACATTATATTCCATCTGCCAAATTTTTGCCCATTTGCTTAACCTGTCAATATCCCTTTGCAGACACTTTGTGTCCTCCTCGCAACTTGCTGTTCCACCTATCTTTGTATCATCAGCAAATTTGGCCACAAGATACTCTGTTCCTTCATCCAAGTCATCGATATATATTATAAATAGTTGAAGCCCCAGCACTGAGCCCTGGGGCACCCCATTAGTTACAGATTGCCATTTTGAAAATGACCCTTTTATCCCGACTCTTTGTTTTCTGTTAGTTAGCCAATCCTCTATCCATGCCAGTATATTACCCCCAACACCATGAGCTCTTATCTTGTGCAGTAATCTTTTATGTGGCACCTTTATCGAATGCCTTTTGGAAATCCAAATCTACTGCATCCATTGGTTCCCCTTTATCCACCCTGCCTGTTACTTCCTCAAAGAACTCTAATAAATTTGTCAGACATGATTTCCCCTTCATTAAACCATGTTGACACTCCTTGATTGTATTATGAATCTCCAAATGTCCTGCTACTACTTCCTTAATAATGGATTCCAGCATTTTCCCAATGACATGTTAGGCTAACTGGTCTATAGTTACCTGCTTTCTTCTCACTTCCTTCTTGAATAGGGGTGTTACGTTTGCGGTTTTCCAATCCGCTGGGACCTTTCCAGAATAGTGAATTCTGGAAGATTACAACCAATGCATCCATTATCTCCATAGCCACTTCCTTTAAGACCCTCTGATGCAAGCCATCTCAGCCCAGATCCTAATAATCAGAGGTCCGTAGCAGTTATGTGATGTTCACACTCAAGATATATAGGATGGCTGGTAAGAGAAGTGTCATTCTGGTGCAGTCAGGGGTTCTTTTCTGAGTTTGAGGTTAGGCATGTTGGGCAAGGCAAAGGGCACTTTACTCTGCTTATATCTGTGCTATAGCTGACCTGGGAGTGGCCAAAATGACAATAGATACTTAAAATGGGAAAGTGTTCAATTCCTCAGCACTAACGACCCTTTACAAATGAGCACAAAATTCACCAAAAAGATTTTGGGAAGAAAAAAGAGTGAATATTAACTAAGCTGCATGCTATAACAGTGCATTGTAATATGTGGTGAAGTATAACTAAGATATTCAAGCTTTTATATCGCTACTTTTTGTACATCTGTATTTTTTCTAGTTCCAAGTATTTCTCTCATACATTTATACACATATGTCCTCTGCTTCTAGGTGATTCAATGGTGCACTCACCACAAGGATGATCCTCCTCCTCCTCCTGAGGATGATGAGAATAAGGAAAAGAGAACAGATGACATCCCAGTTTGGGATCAGGAGTTCCTCAAAGTAGACCAAGGAACACTATTTGAGCTAATTCTGGTCAGTAATTTTTCAGATGCTTATTAATAAAAACTATACAATTTGTTCTCTTCCCTTCCAGTAGTCCCCATGCAACAGATCGTCTTGGACATGCGGATGGGCTGGAGACCTCCTGCTGAGCCTCTGATTCCACTCTTTAGCAAGATGCTGGTGGTGGGGATTTTTTTTCTTGGCTTCTGTTCATCATCTCTCCATGACAATATGAGCAGGTTCAGGAACTCACCATGGTGATCGCCATAAATCATGGTGCCAGAGTCCCACCACTCTGTGGTAGAGCCCACGAGCTGCCCTTACAAAGTGTATAATTCTGAAAGTTCCTGTGGTGATCAAACTATACTTGGAATTCATCCCTGATATTTTTTGAACGATTGCCAAGCAACCCAGATGTACAAAAGACTTGCCAGTGTGCACCACCAATAAATGGGATTTGAGTTTGACTGTGAGATCCTGGTCCCAGCTCGGTGTCTGGGAGTGCAGCATAGCATTCCCACAGGGATAAAAAGCTGACTGACAACTTTTGCAGGCTACTCTCACTTGCTGCCTCGTAGCTGGTTACATGGCAACATTGAACTTTATGCTCTTGTGGAAAAAGTAACTTAAATGAGGTTTCTGTCCCTGCCACAGTACTGAAATGGCCCTAATCAAAGTAACAACTGACAACTTGTGACTGACCATGGTGCATTATCCATCCTCATACTCCTTGACCTCTCTACAGATGCAGTAAACCACACCATCCACCTACAATGCCTCTCCTCTGTTGTCCAGCTCTTTGGGACCGCCCTTGTTTGGTTCTGCTCTTACCTATCTGATTGTAGGCAAAGCATCTCTAGCTATGGCTTTTCTTCTCACCCCTGCGCAATTACCTCTGGATCAACCCCCCCCCCCATGGATCCATCCTTGGCATTCTCCTCTTCCTCTTCTATATGCTACCCCTTAGCAATATCATACACAGACATGACGTCAGCTTCCACATGTACGCTGATAACACTTAGCTTTACCTCTCCACCACTTCTCTTGGCCTCTCCATTACCTTGTGCTGTCAGCAGACTGTGCTTCTCTCTTGAATGAATCTTAACTTCCTCCACTAAGCATTGGCAACACAGAAGCGATTGTCTTTGCTCCCCAATCACAAAATCCGCTCCTTTGTCACTGACTCCATCCCGTTTCCCGGCCGATGTCTCAGATTGGATCAGGCTGCGTGTAACCATGATCCTAAGTTGCATGTATTCCTCACTATCATCCATGTCCTTGCTGACTTCCCAGTCCCCCAATGCCTCAGATTTAAATTTCTTCTCACCTTTTACATCCCGCCATGGTCTCACTCCTCCTTATGTCTGAAACCTCCTTTAGCCCTACAACTCTACTTGAACACATAATTCTTTACATTCTGGTCACTTGTGCATTCCGCCCCCACCCGGCCCTGTTCACACATGCCTTCAACTGCCTGGGTCCCACCCTCTAGAATTCTCTCACTAATCCTCTCCCCTTCCCTCCCAAGACCACTTTTAAAACCCTCTTCTTTAACCAAGCTTTTGGTCACCCTTCCTAATCTCTCCTGTGCCTCGGCATCAGTTTTTCTCTTGCTTCTGTGAAATGTCTTGGGACATTTTGCTACATTAAAGGTGCTATATAAATGTAAGTTGTAGTTGAATACTTATCTCCCTCATCAGTTGGCCTCACCATCTTTTTCAAGCTGGGAAGTGAATGTACATAGATACCTGGTGAGAAGAGGATTGAACTTTGCCATGGTGCGCTGCATGGTCCATAGCTTGCTGGCACTTACTGTCTAGGTTCACAAATGAAGAATGGTCTCTGGTGATTTACTGGAGGCCTGCTGGCACCAGTGGAACTGCATTCTAGTAAAGAGTCAATGCCTAGAGAAGAGATGGAGAAAATTAAAAAAGCAAGATAGCTGAGAAAGTTAAAAGACCTATTAAAGATTGTTCAAATCTTAATATGTTATTGTACTGCAGGTGTTAATGGGGGAGAAAGATTAACCTTCTATATGTCAAGGATATCCACAGGGATAACTGGAATTGCATAAAGGGTACTCTTACTATCTTGGCAACTAGCCTAAATATGCTCATGCAGAGAACTAACCTAATAAATAGACAGCTGCATTCAGAACTGATTATGCTTTAGAATTCATAAAGACAAGATAAATGTAGCCTTTTTTTTAATGCTGGAACACTTGGCACCCAGCAACCACATTACTTTGACCTTTGGGTCAGAAGATTGTGAGTTCAGGCTCCACTTTAGGATTTGAGCACGTAATATGAACTGACAATCCAGTGCAGTACTGAAGGAGTAATGTATTTTCAGAGGTGCTGTACTTTGGATGAGATGTCAAACAAAGGCTTTGTCTGACCTAGTGGAAGTCAAAAAATCCCATGGAACTATTTGAAGAGGAGCAGGGAGTTCTGGTGTCCTGATCAAAATTTCTCCCTCAATAAACACCACTAAAAATAGATTTAACTGGTCATTCACTTCATTGCTATTTGTGATATCTTGCTCTGTGCAAAATGACTGGCGTTTTTTCCATCGTGACAAACTCTGTATTTCAAAGTAATTAATTGTATGTGAATTGCTTTGAGATGTCTGAGGTGTGAAAAGGTAATAAAGAAATGATTTGTTTATTTTCACTCCAATGTAATATGGGTTAGATAAAGAGCAAACTTCCCTCACGTGCCATAACAATATTCCTTAACCCCAATTTCACAAGAACCTAACTCCTACTGCCACAATGTGATATTTTCATTCTCTAATCTTGCTACTCTTGTAGCCTTTTTAAGTGTCACTGCAAAATATTAATCTGAATTATAGGCAGGTTTATGTTGTGGATTCCTATATGCTAGGCACTGGGTAGAGTTTGCTCAAACTCACTTCATTTGAGTTGCCAAACTGGAGTTTGTTCCTTTTTGTGTTGGCTGGATTTAAACCAAGGTCCCAGAGATTACAGGATGTTGCCAACCTATCCATGCATTCTCTTAACTTCAGCCCTTAGTATTCTGAATTTACTAAATATAGTTTTAGTCACAGTATTTGCTAGGTTTTCATGCCTACCATCCTTTTAAAGTTGCTTGGTTGCTCTAAGTTTGCCAAACTTTACTTCAGATGGCAGTTTGACTAGTCTACTAGTGAACTGAACATCACTTCACATGTGTCTGTCTAATGCAGTTAAGGAACATTCAGTGTGCATGCTCCTGCTGCTATCAACTTTGCCCCTCAGTGGTTTAGAATATATTTATATTGGCTTGATCAGCACTTGAATTATAGCCACGATGAGTAAGATTGTTTAAAATACAGATTAGGTGACAAATTCCCAGTCTTCTGTCAATGGCATTCTGTAACTAGATGCTAGTCACACAAGCAATTTGGGATGCCTTGGGTCAGCTTTGGTGTCATCAGTCACCCTCTCTTCCCCTCAGGACAGTATTTACATTTGGCATCTCCTCTTGCCTGCTGAGTTCAGTCCTGCCACTGTTTGGCACATCTCACTGGCATGTTTCCCATGCCATCAGGGCACAGTGCATTTGTGCTTTTTGAAGTTGGTAATACTGTAACCAGATTAAATTAAAAGTGGGGAAAAGGCCAAGTTTAGTAATTAACAAGGGGTGTGGCATGTAAAGTAGAATGTGATAATGAGAGTGTTTAATTCTTCGACCCATTCAGATAAGTCCAGATATAATTAACTGCCACAATGAAGGCACAAAACCTCTGTACTGGAATGATAGCAAAAAAAGAGTTAAGCAATTATAGAAGTCTTGTTAAATTCTTGATTCATCAGTGCACTTACCAATTTGTAATATGGCTTAAAGGGGAGGTTTATTTACCTGAATTGCTGTATAAATGTTAAATCTTATTTGGGGAGGGGAGAATCTTTTGTTTTCTGTGCTTTTGTACTTTTAAGCCACTGGTTAGGAGCATGTATTTTATTTTTAAAAAAATCTCTTCAGAATCACTAAATTCCTTTCCTTTGATGACATCGGTGGGGACAGTCACTGAGCAGCAGCCCAATGTAGAACTTTGTGGCTGCACTAAAGAGGGGATTGTTTTGCCACAGGACTACTTTGGGCAAATTGATTTAAAGGAGCACTAAGCAATCCCTGTAAATGTACAGAAATCTCCACCTAAAGTTCTATTTTAGGAGAATACCTTTTGGTGTAATATATTTTAGTTTAGTTTGCCTCTTCACTTGGTGATGGGGAGGAAATCTGCACAGTTGAGACCTGAATATTTATGTTTGTTGTCATTTAGGCTGCAAACTATTTGGATATCAAAGGTCTACTTGATGTAACGTGCAAAACAGTAGCAAATATGATCAAAGGTAAAACTCCAGAAGAGATTCGCAAGACTTTCAACATCAAAAATGACTTTACTGAGGAAGAGGAAGCACAGGTAATATAACCATTTTTATTTGTAATTCATGGTTGTTGAAAGTACTTAAAGATTCAATTTTCTGATGTGGAAATGAATAGCATATGGCTTGTTGTCCTAAACCAAATCAAATGGGCCATCTCAATTATTGAGTAGCTGTATTGTTTTTTTTCTCTCTGTAGGTAAAATGCCTTGTTTATGCGGGCTGGCTTAAATTTAAACGGAATATGCCCATTGTGGGAAAAAAATTAACTGGAAATGTAGAAATATGATTATTAGTACAATTAAATTGTTCTTTTGCTTAGTATAAGGTTATTAGAAATAAACCCCATGTTAAGTTATCTTTTGTAGTGTGATATGACCTATTCCCCTTAAATCATAGATTGAATCAGGGGGAGGGGATAGTGCAATAGTGATGCCTATTTTGTCATCATGCAGCTTGTTTAGTTAAAATAATTCCATTTTGGAGTAGTCATTATCCTTTTCTCGTCTCCTGACGAGGATTGGAAGGAATTACTGGATATCAAGGCACAGCGGCAAATAATTTAGGCACAATTCGGAATTCGATTTCTTTGGGTGCATCCTTTTCATCAAGTTACTCTTCTTTGCAGGTGCGCAAAGAAAATCAATGGTGTGAAGAAAAGTGAAGATCCCTGTGCTCGATAATCATTCTCTAACACACTGAAAGAGTTTTTCCAAATGCTGTTGCACTGCACTGTTTTGTAAATGTTTAATTTTGGAAAAATGCAGCAAAAGGAAAAAGATACATTTAGCATATTTAATTGCATGAAGTTTCTTTGCTTGTTAATAGCAGTATGTTCTAGCCTTTATCTTGTTATTACTGTATAGGATTGGAAGTGATATCCAGTTTTGCACCACACAATCCATTATAGCAGACTGGCTTCAAGAAGATTAGAATGCATATGCTTTATTAAAATCTAAATAGTGTGGGCTAGACAAAAATCCTTTAATACCATGGGCATGTCTGATTTTCATATAATCTAGTCTAGAAGGCAAATGAAGACAGCAGGGTATGCAGTGAGGGGGTTTTGTTCAGTAATTAATGATGGCAAGCTCAATCTGTTTAAATGATTGAAACTAGCATTTAGATCTTTATTGTGCTGAGAAAAGCAGTAACATAATTGAAAAAGATTTACAGTATGAAGAGTATGGCCAGCATATCCATGGTATATTTTTAAAATGAATTGAGTGAAGAATATTTTTTCCCTTTTTGTGTCCTGATTTTTGGTTTTAAGTTGTTGATTGTAACCTCCAATTCTGTTCTCATTGAAATGTTTAGCAACCCCTTTATGGGTTCAAGTCCAGAACACATACTTTGCATTCTAGCCAGGATTGTGGCAAGCCTTTTATATCAAAGGATCACTGTGAATCCACTTCCTAATGTGGTATTTGTATTATGTTTTCTAAACTTTTAAGAGTACAACTCTTCTACTGATTGAAGTATGTTTTATTTTCGTTTCCACTGGTGTTTCCACTGGCTTTTCCTCCCCCACTGTATTATCCTGTCATTGTCTTGGATGTCTGTAATAATGAGAAGTATTCTGTGTGTGTGTGTGTGTGTGTGTGTGTGTGTGTGCGTGCGCGCGCGTGTTAAAAAATTAACCTATGATGCTACTGAAGGAGCCCTAATGGAGCTTGTCTTCATCAAATACAGATGCACTATGTTAAAGCCCACTACAACAGACTGGATAAATGCTACAACTTTCATAGACTGTTTTAGTAATTTGGATTTGTTAACTTTTTACTTTCTTTCCTGTATAATGTACAGGACTGCAAATACAAATCTTTAAAATATTCCAGCTTCCCTTTCTGTAATTATTGTATGATTTCTGTGTCATCTGGTTGTCTAATAAAATGGGTCTATAAATTGCGTTCATAATCCATGTTTTATATGATTATTTCATTATTACACATCAGAATTTTCCAAAATGAGGTATTGATGGGTTGAAGCCATTACTACAGCCGTTTTAGAGGATACCCTGTTGTGCTTTCTCTCCCTCCCCCATGGGGAATTGCTATATTCTTAACTTGGAATTGCCTTTTCAAGGCATGACACACACTTTTGATTTACCATGTGTGGAGCTGCAAATGTTTGTGTCCTACCATACTGGTGGAGCACATTGATGATTTAATGTGAACTCTGCACTAACCTGCAGTTTTTAATGGAATTGTATGATTGAAGTAGTAGTTAAAATACAAATATATAATTAATTTGATAAATACCAATTTAAAAAAGAGTAATGTTTCTCAGAGCTTGCTGTGCTTTCATAGTTGTTGGATAGAGGTATCCCCCCTCTCATGCTTTGGTGGAAGGAAGCACTGACCAAAGTCCAGGCAGCCCCTTGGGAGAAGGAAAGCTGCACATGTTCTTGTGAGGCCAGCCTCTTGCTCTATTGATTTCCTATGGTGACTGGGAGAACAGATTCAAATAAAGGGAATTAAGCATGGGAGAGCCTATCTGTTGATGCTGTCAAGGAGGAGCTAAAAGGTACCCACAATTTTGCACGAGCTCACCGGATAGCAATTAGGAACAGAAACCCTTGATGATCTTTTTCACACTCCCCACCCCGCTACCTCATTCAGAGCCCAAAGGCACTGGTGCCAATTGTAGCACCCATTCCTGCCCTGGCTAATGGACAGCTCAGCACAGGGAATTACTGTTTTTGTCAATTTGTTGATGTATCAGGTTTCTGCTGTTGTGCAGTACCCTATACTTGATTGTGACAAAAGAAACAGTACTGTACGCACCAGATCAGTACCACACACGACATCCCTGTGCTAATATAGGTTTCTTAATCTCCATTATTGCATAGTAACACTCATTTCATTCTTGGGAAACCAGTATAAAATATAATAACTGAATTGAAATTCCACCTGTTTCTTCCAGAGAAATTTAGCAAATGTGTAAGTTTACACTAATGGTGTAATGCTGGTGATTGTGTTTTTTTTCCACCAGTGTGCAATGACATTTTGTGTGTTTTAGACAGTGCTGGAAGCCACTGGTCATGGGCTAATTTGTAGCATTGTGGGGGACTGTCTTTCTCACTTGTGGTTTGAAAACACTATCTTGTAACGTGGATGTTCTGGTGCACTGAAACAGGGTTTATCCCTGGCCATTCTCAAGTAGCAAGCTACTGATATTGATTATACTATTGGTGGAAAAGAAGAGGCGTGAATGGAGGGTATCTGGAGTCCCAAGTTATCAGGTTCACTCTCTCACCCATGTAAGAAGTAGTAATGGCAAGGCTGGTGACAGTTTTGCACCTACCCTATTTGGAGAATTACTCATGAAATAGAAGGAAAAATAATTTTAGATGTTAGAATAACCACCATAAATATTAAATCTGATTATTTTTTCAGTTTTCTGCCCTCCATTTCTGAAATCACGGGGTGAATTTTTGTGGTAGTTCTCTCGCTCGTCCAACCTTGGCAGAACAGTTGTAGAAACCTCGGAAAATGGCGTAAACATGACAGGCGATTGGGACAATCCCTGCAGAAATTCATTCCCACTGAATCATGCTAACGAGCAGTTTTGCGTTAGAATTAGCCATTCTTCGTGTGTAAATCTCGAAGAGGTGTATCGGCAAGCCGTTTGACTGTGAGGAGCATCACAGCCCAGTCCAGACTTGTGGACATCAAGTGAGTACAGATTGTGCTTTCCAGTGCTGGTCACACTACAGCAATCAGGAACTAATTGTAGCACCTAACTGCGATCAGCTAATAGCACAGACTAGGGATGAACCTGAGTCCTTCCTGGTCTGTATGGCTTAGTATTACAATACGTGCTGCATTTACCCACTGGATCATCGGCTGGAACTCAATATTTCAAAATTGACGTAACTTTCCTAAATTTAAGCCAGGATTACCAGATGGCTTCACTTCGTTGTGTGAGGAAGACGCAGCTTCCTAATTTCAACCCATTGCAGATTGACCCTGATTTCCAGGATAGTGCAATATACACGGACAGAGTTAGTAAGTTCGTTGTAATGTTTGCCATTGCACCTGAACTTGGGAGACCAGAGGTGGTTGAGACAGGTAGAACTGAGGCTACAGCAAATGTTAAAACTGGATTAAAATATTTGTAAAAGAACAATTATGGTAAAATTGCAACCAAGCCACATATAATGTACAAATAGAGTAATTGTTTATCGTTTCAGTAAAGTGAATTACACATTGCTTTTTCTTTGTGTGAGATTTTACTTTGAGCTAGTATCTCCCTCTCCTCTCCACTTTCCTGTTTTCCTTCCAGTAGATATGATCTGCAACCAAGAAATCGGACAGGCTTCTGCAACACTGCTTAATAGCCAACCACTAGCAGGTGTGTCAGAGGTGTGAGGGTGACTCTGATTCTTCCTCTCTCTGGCGTTGGGGGTAATTTCAGCAATATGTCTGAATTCAGGAATTCTCTAATCAGGGGATCACAAGCACCAAATTAATTTTAATAAAGATTTTCATTCTACAATGATTTGAATTGGCAGCACATCCCATGCCACTATTCTGTCAATCACATGCGTGCCTTTTGTTTCTAGCTTTAGTTCAGTTGCTCTCATAGCGCTATGCAAAGATTGATGAGGCTAGAGGGAGCTGTTGCGCTGCAAAACTTCATTAACGAGTTTTTGCAGTTTGTTTGGTCAGATGCTGCCATCTGATGGTGAAGTTTCATACAGATTAACACATTAACAATTCACAGCAATCAAGGAATGTAGAACATGGAAGTCGAAGTATCATTAAGGGGCAACGATTGCCGTTTTGAAAGTGAATACAAGTGATGAAGGTGACAAAATAACCACCTAAAACTGCTGGAAGGGTGGATTTAGAACACAAATTATATCTGCACCATGAGTTTACATAAATTTTGGGGGAAAGAAGTAACTTACATTTATATAGCACCTTTTCAAATTCTTAAAATGCCCCAAAGAACTTTATAACTAATAGAATACTTTGAAATGTTTTGAATGTTGTCAAACAGGGCAGCCAATTTGTACGCAGCAAATTCCCACAAACAGCAAAATGAAAGCACCCTCAAATGCATAATGCTGAGGATGCAGGATGAATACCTTCCCAAAACCAACAAGCGCTGACTAAACAAACATGACCTGAAATGCATCAACAAACAAAGTAAAATTGAGAGGATGAAAAATGATGTGCAAATTCTACAGGGAGATGAGCGAAGGGGCTCACGAGATGAATACAAGAAATTGCAGTAACGTTAAAAAGGTGATCAGAGAAGCAAAGAGATAACTTGAAAAAAGCATTACAGCTTAATCTAAGCATAACAGTACAAATATTTTTTCAGTACCATAACAGCAAGATGGCAGTGAAAGAAGAGGTGAAACCCATAAAAACTACCACCCCCATCTCCAATTTTCCTTTCCTCTCCAAAATCCATGAACATGCTGTTGCCTTTCAGATCCATGCCCCTTTCTCTTGCAACAGATTTCCATCCTCCCATCCACACAATATCTAAATGAACCTAACCAAAGTCATGAATGATATTCTTTTGTGACTGTGACATGGTGTATTATTCCTTCTCATCCTCCTCGACCTCTCTGCAACCTTTGACATGGTTGACCACACCATCCCCCCCCGCTCCCCAACGCCTCTCCTCCATTGTCCAGCTAGATGGGACTGCCCTCACCTGGTTCCATTCCTATCTGTCCAATCATAGCCACAGAATCTCCTGCAATGATTTCTATTCACGCTGCCGCATCATTACCTCTGGAGCCCCTCCATGGTTCCATCCTTGGCCCCCTCCTCTTCCTCGTCTACACGTTGCTCTGTGTGACATCATCCACAGATATGGGGTCAGCTTCCACATGTACACTGATGATACTCAGCTGTACCTCTCCACCACCTTTCTTATCTCTCTAATACTAGACTACTTCTCCAACATTCAGTCTTGAATAAGGCACATTTTCCTCCAGCTAAACATTGTTTAGTTATTGTTTTTGGCCCTCACGACAAACTTCGTACCATCGACACGCCCCTTCCTGGCCATTATCTCAGCCTGATTCAGACTCTTTGCAACCTCAACATTTGTTTTGACCCCCACGCTGAGCTTCTGACCCCACATCCTCTCCATCACGAAGACTGACCACTTCCATCTGCATAACATTGTCTGCCTCTGCCACAACCATGGCCCATCTGGCACTCAAACCCTCACCGTGCCTTTGTTACTTCCAGACTCAATTACTCCAAGGGTCTCCTGGGGAGGGGGGTGGGGCTTGCCATCCTCCATAAACTTTAGCTCATCCAAAACTTTGCTGCCCACATCCTACCTTGCACAAAGTCCCACTCATCCATCTCCCCAGTCCTCGTTGACCAACATTAGCTCCTGATCACCCATGCCTCAAATTTAAAATTCTCATCCTTGTATTTAAATCTCTCTATGGCTTTGCCTCTCCCTATCTCCATAACCTTCTCCAGCGCTACAAACCCCTCGACCCTGAACTCTCCGTTCCTCTGACTTTGGCCTCTTGTTCAGCCCCACCTCCCTTCACCCAATCATTGTTGACCATGCCATTAGCCGCCTAGGCCTCATGATCTCTAATTCTCGCCCCCACCTACTCTGCATCTCCACCTCTCTCTCTTCTTTCAAGACCCTTCTTGTGGAGGCCTGTAGGGTTTGTCTAGATGGATGAAATAAAGAATGGTCTACCTTATCTGTACCTGTCTTGTGAAGAGTGAAATCATAAATTGAGTCTGCTATAGTGCGGGATAGCACTTTGATGTATCATCTCCTTTGTTACATCACTGAAACATGGAGACACAGCTCCAGTTTAAAGAGGGGGAAATCACTGTAACTCTACACAAATAAATCTTATAAAAGTAGCACTTTGTTTTAAATTACTATTTACATAAAAAACATTCTTTTATGTTGTGCATCAACTGTATTCATGTTCGGACAGAACAAATGATGTTGACTTCTTAATTAATTTTTTAAACAGGCTTAGACCGATTTCCGTGGCCTCCATCGGGTGGGAACTGGGCCGTAGCGCTTTGAAAATTGCAGGATTCCACTTACCGCCCCATTCCCGCGTCTGATCTGCTCGTCGCCATTTCTGACCTATGCTGGAAATACATGGCTAGCGCGCCCATCTGTTTTACATGGGAGCCGACTTGTAATATGCAAATTGGAGTCCGTGCACACTCTGCTCATTGGTACTAGGCATAGAGCGATCTAACCAGCAGTCCTTCAAGAGAGCGCTGCAAGCTGCTCAGAAAATGTGGCGAAACCTCTGTGGCACTGATTTTTGTGGGGCCACATTGTTGTCGCCCCACATTGATTGTCTCCTCCCTCCCTCCACGGAGGAGCCAGTGGATTTCCCGCTCCCCCAGTTGGTGAGCTGCCTCTAAGTGCTAGTTCAGCCCTTGCAGCTCGTCAATATTACGCAGATGATGCCTGGTCATCAAAATGGCTTCGGCCTCTTGCCAAGAACTTCAGGCGGGCGCTATGATCACTCCACCTATCTGTTGCCTGCCCAAAATGGAAATCAGTCCTGAGTTTTCCGAGACTCATTTAGGCTTAAAGCGAGGGTCTTGGTGAGGGCACTAATTTAAAGACAAAGGCCCTGAAATTCCATGGTGGTTCTCATTGTCTCCTGTTGTAGATACAGCAAGAGACCAGAAAAACGCCCAGAGAGGCAGCATAAACAGCAGTGACCGGATACACTGGGTTCTGACTTTAGTTGGGAATTCCCCTCGGCTTTGTAGGGGGAGGTGCCTCCTTCCCTTACAAGGCTTCTTACTAGTAGGGGTTGGGCCGGGTGCATAAGGGACCTGGTATATGATGAGATTTTATGGATTGGTTCCCTTATACAGGGAATGGAGGGGGTGGAGGAAGGATTGCTTAGGGTCTCTAAGGGTGGGGGGCATGTCTAGGAGATGCGCCTGTAGCGGCGCACACAACCACCAGCCCCAAGCAAATGAGGTGCCCTCTCATTGGCCCCACAAACTCCAGCAGGATCAGCATGGTGGGATTGTGGCCTATGCATTTTCAAGATGGTAGGCTCACCATCAGGACTCCTTTTAAAAATCAGTTAGATCCTCAATGAATTATGATTAACATTAACATTTCTTTGAGTGTGGTTAGAGATGTACAATGCTACACATGTTTTGGGTAATAGTACAGAAAGCCATAAGGATTATGATTAGCCTGCAGACCCAGCACATGTTTGCTGGGCCTAAGCACTGAAAAGCAATCCCTTCCCCCTGTAGAACATTCGTACTAGGATACTTCTCAAGTTGGCTGTAAGGAGGTACATCATCTCATTATAGTGAAAGGCAATCCTTTCCACAATACCAAGTAGAATAGGTGATATACATGCTCCACATGGAGCTTAAGACGTCTCCCTGGAGGCTTATACACTGAGATCATTCCTTCACCCACACAAGCACCAAGATCACTCCCTAGGGAGAACAAAAGCATATCAACATAGGAAGGGGCAAAAGTTTACAGCAGGCGCTAGACCAAAGCTCTGATCCAACTCTACGAGTGCCAAGTACCTGGCACAGCTGATCTCCAGGGTCAACAATCCCAGTGGACCAGTGTATTATCCTGCCAATTTCACAGAATAAAGCTGTGCAGCAACTTCATGAATATGTAATTTTATGAATGAAAATAAAAAAAGCAGAATTAGTTATTATATCTGGGCCCACAAAAATGAGCTTACTATGTCAGATGGAACTTGCCTTATGAGAAAGCTGCAGGTGTGAACTCATATCCTACCTCTCCATGGTACTCATATCCTACCTCCTATCACTGTACAGGTTGACTTTTACAGTCATCTCAGGCTTAGACCAACAAGACAATAATGTAGAATTCCCAACTATTTTTGGTACCATCCTCTTATTTCCCTAATTATCTTATGTCTGAAACCGGCATAGTTTTGCCCCTGATGGCTACTGAGCATGGCACAAAATGCATCATGCATGCACAGAGAACAATTGTCATTTTCCACTTCATGGCTGGCCTTGGTAGCAAATGCACCACACACGTGAATATGTCCAGAAATACATCAGGTGAAGCACTTCCGACTGCAGATGCAGGCAAAAAATTTAGCTCTAGTTAGCACTTCACTGGGATGGGGAGGAGAATGTTTGGAAAGTGGGGGAACCCACAAGACAACAAAATACGAAATAAATTCAATGAGTCAAATATTTAGTTTTGGAGATATTTTGTGTGTTTTGGCATCATACTGTGGAAGGCTGTGGGGATTATTCATTCCCCTCAAACATCTGCTACAAGGCATTTGACAAAGATGAGAAAATGTGTAAAGCAATGACGAAGCACAGAAATAAAACAACAGATCTATCCGTACTGCATACTTTACTGCAATCAAAATTTTTTTTTATTTTTTTCAGCAAATAGTACAGTTTTCAATGATTTGTTCCCTTCTACTTACTTACAATTTTTGGTTGTTTCTTAACATGGGGGTTGACATTGTGTTACTGGCATTTTGCTTGGACTGTAATTACATTGTTGAAGGGGTAAGACATCTACGTCTCTGAAAGCAGTTTTCTACAAAAATGCAAACACGCCTTGATGTGAAGAAAAAAAAAACAGCTGAAAAATTTTTTTTGCTTTCTTGTCACTGAGGGCGAAACAATACTTGGTGGGAAATACTAAATAATATAACTGTTATAAAATCCCTGTCCATTTCTACTTTTCTTTTTAATCCCCTAAAAATTTAACTCATGAAAATATTACAACAGCCTGAAATACACACACAGAAAAGCAAAAGCATCGAGTCTCATATTTATATATTTTTTGTGGGTTTTTTTCTCAATTTTTTTATACAAATAGGCAAGAAAATGAAATAATAACAAAACTAGGTGATTGTTTGACCATTTCAGGGCTTCATAAAAGTAACATCCAGGTCAAATATTGACCTCATTTATCTGTTTGACAGTATAAATGCTAATTTTTAACTGCCTGAAAAGCAGTCTTTTAATAACAATGGAAAGACCCATCAACCAATGTAATACACATAGAAAGCAATCATTATTATTTAAAATAAATTTTTTCAGGTGCTATACTTCAGACAAAAATATCTTTATCGATTCATTTTACTCTTCACATACTCTTAACAAATAAAACTCAGCATGGGGAAAGAGAGGGGGAGGAGATGCGCAAGTGTCAGGTTTTGATTCAAATCTGGAGCTCAGTAGGTCGTCCATAAGGCCTGCTACATTAAATGAGATCTTGCAAATGCCATAGATAGTTGCTATAAGTATATTTCCCTCATTGGACTAAACGTTGCACTGTAGTTGAGGAAATCACAAATTGCTTTGTTTTTATGCTCACTAGGTGTGGGAGGTCAATGCTGGAGAATGGAATATTATATTTTACTTTTCACACTCAGTGCCAGGTGTAAGGTACAAGGTAAAGCTCTCTTTATTCTTTCCAACAATGTTCCTTAACCCACATCTCAGAAAAGCACACCCCTGTGAACTAGTGAAACACTTCCATTTCTCACAGCAGTCAATCTTATGGGCTCTCTGATTGAGATTCTCAGTTTAATAACAATGTAGAAAGTCTGATTTTTTTACAAATGGGCTGAGACTGCCGCAGACTCATTTCCCACAGCATCAGTTTAGCTGCAAATGAGAGGAGTTTCTCAACTCATTAATCTCGGCTGGATTCAAACCCAGATTGAAGTTGAGAAGGTTATGTTCTAACCCACTATGCTACCCTGTCCCAATAGGACCTCACTAATAGAGGCTGGTATGACATTTCTAACATTTAGTTTGACTTAATCTTGGCCCAGTGTGTCCAAATGCTTTGTGCACCTGTAATTAGTGAACTCATGGAGCTTGTGAAGGAAAAGCAGAAGATTCCTCTGAGCTAAATAATCACAAACAGGGGTGGACTGACTCCCTCAAAAGGGTGCAAGATTCTTCACAGTTCTCACGGAAAAAGGAAGGAGCCAATAATAACGTTATGGAATCTCCTGAGTTCCTATATGGCCAGTTCACCCCTGGTCACAAAGGAAGTAATGGAAAGCTCATATGTAATGTCTCTCTTCAACACTACCAGACCTGGCTGGGAGGATATTGGGAGAAGGAGGAACAAACTCTGGGCTGCTCAAAGGTAAGAACTGTTGAATATAATGCAAATAAATGTGTAATGCAAATAAATACATATGTTTTTTTTTAAACATAGCAGTGCATTCAAAAATAGGATATAGCTGTTGATGACAAATGTATGAATTACACCTAGAAGGGTGGAGCTGGGAGATGGAGCTATTCCACAGCCCATTTGTCAAATATAATGCCTGGATTGAGAATCATAGACATTGATTTACTGGCTCATCTGAAGTGAGTCCTCTCCCTCCCATTTCAAGCTTCCAGGCTCCATCCACTTTTGATTTTTCAAGTTTGCCACACAACTAAGATTTATAAATTTTACAGGACAGTACTTAGCTGTAGAAGTAATGCACTCAAAAATCAAAATGACAAAAATGTAATCTATTCACCATGTACTGCAACTTGATTAAAAATTAGAAACGGAAGTTAAAAAAAAACAAATCCATTTTTGTAGGCCCATCAAATTGCATCAGATTTCAATAGTACACTTCTAAATGTAATGAAATTTAAGCAAATTAGGATATTTAAGAAGTAACATTACACAGAAAGTTTAAGTATCCAAATTAGACTTTGGCCATCTCTAGCCCTGGCCTTACTACGATGTCTCAGAGGAGAAATGAGATACAACAGCCTCTTCCACTATAACACCTGAAGCACATATAATCAACAGTGATTATATCTGATGAATATATCCACTTGGAGTACACGTGTGTCCAGCTACTGAGGGTAGATGAGGGATAGGGTCAAACCTCAACTAACAAAACCATCTGAAAAGCGTAGCCATCTATGTTTACCTTTTCTTAAAGGGTATTGACCAATAGACCCTGTCTATGAAGAGATAATGCTCCCATGACCAATTAAATACAGCTACATAACATTTTATGGACTGTAGGATTAATATAAACTAATGCTAATTAAACGAATCTAGTTAGTGCTGAAAACAATACCAAATCAGAATGCTCTTGACTTGAGGAAGAAGACCAGGAAAATTTCTTTGGTGGCAAACATTGTAAAATATCCAAGATTGGATGAATTCATAAAGCCCAAATCAGAATTGCCTCCATTGCTACAGGTGGAGGAAGGAGACAACTTGCTCTGCCACAGGACTGTGGGAATGAGGAATGTATTTATATATACTGGCATATACAAAGATAAACAGCACCCCAACTAAAAGCACTAACTAGGAAGAAGCCTAGTTTTGTTGGTTAAATGACCATAAATAAATTGATTGGATATTTGAACTTTTGATAGTTTTGAACTCCATCATATATGGAACAATCAAAATAAAGACTGCTAGGAACACTTTAAATGACATCTTGCATATTGTTTCAAACGTCCAATGTTCCTCATTGGAAAATCTTGAAAGAGTAGAATCTGATTTTGTTTTGTGTCTTGATATGATGCCAAAGTTTAAATGCACTTCAGAGCCACTTGTTCTTTGAATGTGCACTACACTGGTTGAGCCTGGTTAAAGGCACCATGGAATCTCCATACTCATGCACTAGGATGCTACTAATCAATTAGTGATGATGGTAGAAGTTGCCCATTATCTTGACATCGTATGCTGGTGTGGGATGTTCAGTAAAGTACTATTATATTGTTGAGAGTCTGGTGTAAATGGTATAGAAAGTCCTGTTAGATTTGTGTTAGGCTGAGGATGAGCAGAGAAAGAGATTGGGTTTGGCTGCGCTTGTTGCGCTAAGTCTGCAGAGTTAGCAAGCTTGGCTGAAGTTTCTGCTGAAGGCTGGAGTGCATTAGAAGGAGAGGAAGGACAGTCCATCATACTTCCATCTGAAGAAATTGGGCTGGTGCACCTGGCTTCTCCTTGCATGTACCGAATGCACTTCTTTTTCTTCCTAAGAACAGTGAAAAGAGTTATGTGTAAGTAAAGTGTGATTTCACATCACTAAACAGCATATCAAAATTGATGTCACATAACTTAGATTTGTCTAACCACTTAAAAAGGCACCTGGTGACAGTGCAAAAATGTACGAATAACCTGTGCCACAGAACTAGGAGATGCAAGTTTTTCCCTACAATTTTCTCAAATTGTGAGTTCCCAATTCCAGTCAGTCCATTCAGGTGAAACACTTCTTTATGGAGGGAGACAAAGTGAGCTTCCTATTGCTTGGTTTGAGGCTGAATTGATGGAAATGTGGACATAGATTATTTTCTTCCCTGCAAGTCTGGCAATGGTGCAGTGGGGGGAAGGAAAGACCCATAATGGGGGAGGGGTGCTTCTAATAAAAAATTCTATACAAGTGTGGCACCAGATCTTAAAATAATAATGCAAAAGTATGGAAATTAGAACAGTTAAAAATGAAGTTTTGAAATGCAAAGGCAACACAAGCTCTTAATGATAAAAAGGGTATTGGTAGAGTTTTAATTTGGTCAAGGTAATACTCCCCCTTTCTTTTTAAATCAGATTTCTCACTTCTTCCCCGGTGGGGTTGCTTTGTACCAACTAGAGCCTAGAATCTAGGCAGGAAACCTAATTTCAGGCTTTCAGCAATGTTACTTTGAAACCAACCACTACAAGATTTTGCAAGGCAGCCCTTGGAGAATGACTTACCATCCAATTTTTCTTGTCTTGATTCCTCTTGGGAAGGACTTAGCCCCTGAGATTAATGAGGCATTTCAATGAGTGGAGAACTGTGTGAGAGACGAAGAAACCTGTATCCCACCAATTTACTGTGTTACATGTTAAAGCTAATTGTGGCATGACCATGCTACTGTTACTCATTGGTGGTTTTGTTGGACTGATTACTTGCATCATGTGATAATGCACAGTAGGGGAGGGGCACAATTTCTCATGATGGATTTTCCAGTTTAAAACTATTCGACCAAAACAGAGAAACATACAAACGGTAATAATTCATGAGGGGGCAGAGGATAATTTAAAAAATTGTTATAACTCTACAAAAGTTGATGATGATCATTGAGATTTTCAAATTGATATCTTTTGGTGATTTTTTTTGTATTCGACAAAGAGAGGGATGTCAATGCTAGGAATAGAACACATTTTCACCATTCACCAGTGCTACCATCAAGAGCTCCCGGGTTAGGTACAAGATTGATTAGACTCATGATAAAGTTCCCTGTACTCTAAAATTGCGAGACTCAACTCCTGGCATAGCGTCTACTTGACCTGAATGATCACAGGCATTTAGCAGCGTTTCTGATTTTGCAGTTATTAAAGTAAATTTTGGGCTTGTCTCTCGCAATTTCAGGGCATTTGTCTCACCAATGTGCCTTAACCCCAATGCTGGAAGCCCACCTCCTTCTGTACCATCGTGATGTTTCCATTTCTCATATCAGCCACTTGTCAGAACATAAGAAAGCATTGAACCAGAAAGTACCAGTTTACCCCTCAAGCCCAATCCTTCCAGAAATCACATATATCCTTGTGAGTCTGCCAATTTCATGCCCATTTCTCCTCAGCTACGGGCAGATTTTATGGGTGTTGGCCCATGCCAGTAGGAACTGGATTGTGACTGCCTCAAAATCATCACAGATCACTTGCAGCCAGCAGAGAAAGCAAGTATTCACTCCATCTATCTAGGCTGGATTTTAGCCCAGCTACTAAAGGTGAAAAGAAATGCTATACCTCGATCTAGTTTGAATTCAAAGAGAGAGAAATAAATTTGAAAGTGGATAATGGATTTCTAGGCAGTTACAAATGTAACTGTACTTACCATCATTCTCATCCTGAAATAAAATTTGGAATGATTTTCTAACATACAATACTTTTACAATCAATATATCTAATGTAGATAAAACAGCACGCTGAACAATTAATATAGTAGCTACCATTGGTTAGTAATCAGAGATTTTATATAGAATTTTAAAAATGGAGTCAAGTTTATACAAAGAATTAGTGTACTGCAGAATGCTGAGTTCCCGGCCATGTCACCAAACATGTCCATTGAGCTCCATAAAACCATATTAAGTCATTATAATTATGATGATTTATAATTATCGTTATAAAGGAAGAATAAAACATTATACAGTATCTGCTAATTAAAAAGAACCTGCTAATGGTGGAAAGAAGATAATAGACAATCAGATCAATATGCATATGTGGTCCATGAAGACTGAGTGGGTAAATGTACCACATAATCACAGTACTGAGCCATACCAACTAAGAAGGCCCTGGATTAGAGCCCTGATTTACGCTGGGTTTGTAGATCTTGGCTGGCTTAATGGTGCGGGTGGGCCAACTGGCCTCGGTATGGTTGGACTAGAGAAGGAAAAGTCAGGATTGGTGTTCCTGATCACTAACGAGTGATCCCTGCTGGAAAGTATGCATGTATGGAGATCAGGTGAGGAATGAATTGAGCTAGTCTGTGATGCCCTTAGTGACTGAATGGCCTGCCAGCATTTATTATCTGGGCTCAAATATTAAGAATAATAATTTGGACAAAGTATCAGAAACTGCATTCATCTGTGGAGCCCAATGTCATGAGTCACCACCCTTAGGCGAGAAGTGGAGAAAATTGGAAAATAAATGAATAAAAGGTAACTGGGAGTGAGTCACAAGCTGTAATCCAATGAAAGAATTCAGATGGTTTATATATAGAATGACAGATACCAATGGGAGGGATACAAGTCAGAATATAATTAATGTCATAAGACATTAATGTCATAAGGCACTGCGGCAACAGTGGTGATGTGATTCTCGGGATAGAACTAGCAATGTGCTGAACCTGGGCCTCAGTTCCAATCAGCACTCACCTGTTTGAAATTGCTGTATCTCAACCAGTTTAGAGTCATAGAGGAGTACAAAAAGTGCAGGGGGATACTTAAAAAAGAAATTAGGAGATCAAGGAGGGGCCATGAAATAACACTGGCGAGCAAAATAAAGGAAAATCCTAAGATGTTTTATAAGTATATTAAGGGTAAGAGGATGACTAGGGAAAAAATAGGGCCCATTAGGGACAAAAATGGCAATCTGTGTGTGGAGCCGGCAGATGTAGGAGGGGTTCTAAATGAATTTTTTGCATCTGTTTTCACTATGGAGAAGGACGATGTAGACATAGAAATACGGCAGGGGGACTGTGATATACTCGAACATATTAACATCGAGCGGGAGGAGGTATTGGCGGTTTTAGCAGGCCTAAAAATGGATAAATCCCCAGGCCCGGACGAAATGTATCCCAGGCTACTGTGTGAGGCAAATGAGGAGATTGCGGGGGCTCTGACACATATATTCAGAACCTCTCTGGCCACAGGGGATGTGCCAGAGGACTGGAGAACCGCTAATGTAGTACCATTATTCAAGAAGGGGAGTAGGGAAAAACCGGGGAACTACAGGCCAGTGAGCCTAACATCAGTGGTAGGAAAATTATTGGAAAAAATTCTGAAGGACAAAATTAGTCTCCACTTGGAGAAGCAAGGATTAATCAGGGATAGTCAACATGGCTTTGTCAAGGGAAGATCATGTCTGACTAATTTGATTGAATTTTTTGAGGGGGTGACTAGGCGTGTGGATGAGGGTAACGCAGTGGATGTGGTATACATGGATTTCAGTAAGGCCTTCGATAAAGTCCCCCACAGGAGACTGGTCAAGAAGGTACGAGCCCATGGAATCCAGGGTGCATTGGCACTTTGGATACAAAACTGGCTTAGTGGCAGAAGGCAGAGGGTGATGGTCGAAGGTTGTTTTTGTGACTGGAAGCCTGTGGCCAATGGGGTACCACAGGGATCGGTGCTGGGTCCCTTGCTGTTTGTGGTCTACATTAATGACTTGGATATGAATGTAAAAGGTATGATCAGTAAGTTCACTGATGATACAAAAATTGGTAGGGTGGAAAATAGCGAGGAGGATAGCCTCAGTCTGCAGGACGATATAGATGGGTTGGTCAGATGGGCGGAACAGTGGCAAATGGAATTTAACCCGGAAAAGTGCGAGGTGATGCACTTTGGAGGGACTAACAAGGCAAGGGAATACACAATGAATGGGAGGACCCTAGGCAAGACAGAGGGTCAGAGGGATCTTGGTGTGCAAGTTCACAGATCCCTGAAGGCGGCGGAACAGGTAGATAAGGTGGTAAAGAAGGCATATGGGATACTTGCCTTTATTAGCCGAGGCATAGAATATAAGAGCAAGGAGGTTATGATGGAGCTGTATAAAACACTGGTTAGGCCACAGCTGGAGTACTGTGTGCAGTTCTGGTTGCCACACTACAGGAAGGATGTGATCGCTTTGGAGAGGGTGCAGAGGAGATTCACCAGGATGTTACCAGGGCTGGAGCGCTTCAGCTATGAAGAGAGACTGGGAAGATTGGGTTTGTTTTCCTTGGAGCAGAGGAGGCTGAGGGGGGACATGATTGAGGTGTACAAAATTATGAGGGGCACAGATAGGATGGATACTAAGGAGCTTTTTCCCTTCGTTGAGGGTTCTATAACAAGGGGACATAGATTCAAGGTAAAAGGCGGGAGGTTTAGAGGGGATTTGAGAAAGAACTTTTTCACCCAGAGGGTGGTTGGAGTCTGGAACTCACTGCCTGAAAGGGTTGTGGAGGCAGGAACCCTCACAACATTCAAGAAGCATTTGGATGAGCACTTGAAATGCCATAGCATACAAGGCTACGGACCAAATGCTGGAATATGGGATTAGAGTAGACAGGGCTTGATGGCCGGCGCGGACACGATGGGCCGAAGGGCCTCTATCCGTGCTGTATAACTCTATGACTATCATAAACAGAGATGGCAAAGTCTGAGCAGTTTAAAATCATTCAATGAATTTAGACGTTAGATAAGTTTTGAAAGTACTCCCTGCTATCTGTTATATAGATGATTTCAGTCTTACATAGGCCCTTTATCCTATTTTGTGGTAGCAGGGGCAGTCAGCGTACTCAATGAGTATGATGGTGATTATGAGAGGACACTGACTCCAGTACTGCAAGTTTGTCGAGAAGTAACCTGTGGTTGATCATTGGGATGTTCTATGCCCAGCTTGTTTTCTGTCAGCTTACTTGTCCAGACATTAACTTGTTCCCATGTATTCAACGATAATTATGGGTTGACTGCATAAAATGTGAGTTTGCATCTATCAGCCAAAAAAGTATTTGATTTTTTTTCTCCTCTAATTTCCCTCTGATTTTCTCTGACTAACAGGAGGCCCCATCCTGTGTCATATCGTATAATAGCTCTGCATTGTAGCTTTTCAGTTTGGTCAATATATTTTAAATGTACTCTGAAAGGATCTGCTTTGTTTAGTTAACACCTCCAGTTGTGAAATGATAATGTGAGCAAGTTTAAAAGAGTAAAAAGTAACAGAGCTTTTTCTGTGAATTGCCGTAAGGATTAAAGGGGTGATTCCGAAAGGCTTTCTTTCAGGCCTGGCTTAGTAAATATCTCTCCGGACAGCGGAGCCCTTATCGACATCCCTATCTACTTGGGTGATAGTTATAATATTAATTATTTCTATCAGCCTGTTGAGAACGAACTGGGGGTGTCTTTCAGAGAAATTGGTTTTCAATTTAAACTCAACGACCTAGACAGCAGCTCTGGGTAGTTGAGTTCATTCAATAACCATTTATTTTCTAGGTCACAGCAGAGAGTGAACAAGCATGTTCCATGTAAAACGTATCAAGGATTCAGTTAAAGAACTCTGAAAAGGACTCTAAGAATTCAAACACTTATTTCACTGCATATTTTGAATTGTGAGTTTTGACTCATAGGAAATGTGATTTTGCCAATAGAAACTGCAATTTTCTGTGAACACGAATACCCACGGTTAGGTGAGGGCCTGAATGATAACACTTTCCTTTTTGAAAAATTTGCTCTTAGAATGTGGGCGATGTTGTCCATCCCTAGTTGCCCTGAACACAGTGATTGCTTGAACAGCTGAGTGGCTTGTTAGGCCACTTCAAAGGACATTAACAGTTAATTATGTAATGTGGACTAGAGTCATATGTAGGTTAGACCAGCTAGGAGTGGCAAATTCAATTCTCTGAACTACATAAATGAGCCAGTTGGGTTTTTAATGATAATCTAGCACCTTTCATGGTCATTTTATTTTCTGGTGCAAGCCCACAAATTACCAGGTTTACTGAATTCATGGTAGGATTTGAACTCATGACCTCTAGGTTGCCATTCCTGTACCTGCCTCTCTTGAAGGTGGTGACTTGAACTGAGGTACAGTTCCAGGTTTACTGCCAGGGTTCTGGTACTTTGCCCAAATGGTCATTCTTCATGTATAATTCTGGATAATGAGTGTTAACAGGCTGCTTGATGTTTGAGAATACCACAGCTAAGCCACACCTTGTCTGCACACAGTCACTTTCCAAGAGAATCACTGGATAGTGATCAGGAATGGAAACCTTTGCTGTGTTCTTTCCCCCCTACTATGGAGACACCGAGGCCAATTGTAGTGCCTATGGTTGCCTTGAATGAACTCTGCTAACTCTGCAAAGACCAGTGATCGAACCGTGGCACTTCCTGGTCTGTTTGGCTGTTATCATCGTTTCCCTATCTCATGACTTTAGAATGCCATGATGACCCTGCTGAAGTTAGGATTGCAGCAACTGCTTTCTTCTGAATTGAAACTAAACCTTATCACATTCCTAATTACACACTAGACGTGTCTTCAGGGCTGTGTATGTTGTTATGGATTGGAGCCCCAGCTTTTCTCCATAAATATCAATGACGTGGATGGAGGGAGTTGTTTATCGAAATCTGCTGATCACACTAAATTAGGAGCACAGTAAGTTGTGTAGATGGGAGCAGGAAGTTACAAAATGACAGACAGATTTAACAGAGTGGCAGATGGAATTCAATGTGGGGAATTGTGAGGTCATCCACTTTGTATCCAAGAAAGACAAGTCAGAACATTTGCTTAATGACGAGAGACTAGGGACTGTAGAAGAGCAAAGAGGTTCAGGAGTCCAAGTACACAAATCACTAAAAGCTAGTGCACAGGTACAAAAAGTAATCAAAAAGGCTAATGAAATGTTTTCCTTTATCTCACAGGGGTTGGAATACAAAAATGAGGTAGTGATGCTTCAGTTGTATAGAGCCTTGATCAGTCCCCATCTTGGGCACCACACCACAGGAAGGATATACTGGCTTTGGACGGATTCACCAGAATGATACCATTGCTTAAAGGGTTAAATTATGTGGTTGCATAAACTTAGCTTGTATTCCTTTGAGTTTAGAAGGTTGATTTTTTTTTATTTGTTCATGGGATGTGGGCATCGCTGGCAAGGCTGGCATTTATTGCGCATCCCTAATTGCCCTTGAGAAGGTGGTGGTGAGCCCCCTTCTTGAACAACTGAGTGGCTTGCTAGGCCATTTCAGAGGGTGATTAAGAATCAACCACATTGCTGTGGGTCTGGAGTCACATATAGGCCAGACTGGGTAAGGACGGCAGGTTTCCGTCCCTAAAGGACATTAGTAAATTCACCACCATGAATTAGTAAACTCACCACCACCTTCTCGAGGGCAATTAGGGATGGGCAATAAATGCCGGCCTTGCCAGCGACACCCACATCCCGTGAACGAATAAAAAAAAACCAGATGGGTTTTTACGACAATCCGGTAGTTTCATGGCCACCATTACTGATACTAGTTTTTTTTAAATTCCAGATTTTATTTAATTAATTGAATTTAAATTCCCCAGCTGCCATGGCAGGATTTGAACTCATTGACTCTAGAATATTAGTCCAGGCCTCTGGATTACTAGTCCAGTAACGTAACCACTATGCTACCGTAGCCTAATTGAGGTGTTTGAAATGATAAAAGGATTGGAAAGAGTAGATGCAGAGACGCTATTTCCTCTGGTGGAGGAGTCCAGAACAAGGGGGCGCAATCTTAAAATTAGAGCTCAGCCATTCAAGAGTGAAATCAGGAAGCATTTTTTCACACAAATAGTAGTGGAAATCTGGAATTCTCTCCCCCAAAAGGCTGCGGTTGCTGGGTCAATTGAAATTTTCAAGACTGAGATTGACAGATAAATAAAAGCTTGTGTCAAATCACCCACAAAAACCTCTGCAATCACGCAAATTGAGTGGTCCAACAACTGTAGAAATATTTTTGGTACATTCACAGCTGCGAAACCACAAAGGTCTCAGCAACATCCCCTGGCTATTTAAAAAAAACTTTCTCCTCCACTTAAGAAAAAAAAGTTTTAAAAAAAGATACAAATTGATACCTGAGACGTGAAAACAGTGAATACGATGAACAGTATATCATCCATGCCCCCACATAAAGCACAATTTCTATTTCTACTCTATTGAAGCTGCAGTAGCCTCCTTGTATTTCATGTGGAGGTATTTAGTGGGTGCTAAATACACTCCTCGCATGTCAAGTTCTTACCTTCTTATACCATTCACTCTATTGCTACAGAATTGTTAATTTATTTATAAAGGCCTATTTTCTTTCCATCTTCACATCGCTCCTGACCAGCACCACCTGACTCCATGGTGACACTGTTTGCAATTCCATTAAAGGAATGCTACCTTTCTTTTCCTACTTGTTTGCAAGAACAGGTGCAGTGACATAATTTGTGTCAACATCATGATCCCACTTGAGCGCAATGTCATCGCGATGAAAAATATACGTAGCTCTTCTGACTCTCGTCACTTCTCCCATCTAAGAAAAAAAGGTTGCCAAATACTTTCTCCATAAAGACGAGCTCCTTCGAGGAAGCCGTCTACAGAACAGGTAAGAAAAGTTTTGTCAAAAAAAATTGTAATTAAAAAAAAAAATCACAAGCAGGTTAAAGATAGAGTAATTATGGGTACCTGCAGGGGAGGCACCGCATCTATTGCAGATCAAGCTCGAACAATGGGCGACACATCATTGCGGTGTTTGCATCTGTTAGTGTGAAGTAAACAAAAACAACAATGGAGGTACACATTTTTTTGAAAAATAAAAAAAATGGAGTTAGTACGCAATCCAGGTGAGCCAGAGAAGCAACAGCAGGCTCCACACAGAATATTCAACCAGGAAAGAAAATGTGGGTTTTAAAGAGATTGCATTATTTTTTCATATGTTGCAGGCCTTTTCAGACTGTACTCCAAAACTATCAAAAATCTTACTGCATACCCTTTGAACAAGAAACTCTGTCCTATAGAAGGTTCCAAGCACAGCGAGAGGTGAATTGAAATAAAATAAAATTTTAAGGCCCCAAAATCAAGATGGCGGCAGAGTTCTGTGATACTGTGGTTGATAGCTCTTTTCTTTTGACACAATTTGCTTAAAATGCTTTGAAGCGGTGCAGAAAAGTTAAAGGCGTGTGAGATTGTCTCACAACCCAGGCCAACTCAGGCCAGCAGGAAAAAGGAGAGTGATACTGCCTCTTTAAAACATTTGCACGCAGTTTGATATCAGCTCTGCGCTATCTGCAAGTCCTGCAAGACTGAAAGTAGAGGCACCTGGCGACAAGATTGGCTAACGCAGACTGTTAGGCAACAAAATACACACCTGCAAGGGCCGCACCAGTCTGTCCGTTGGTCAAGGCCAAAGCGTGCCCGGCATTTCTTAGGAGAGCTTGGATCTGAACAAAAAAAAAACAAAAGGAACAAAAAAAAAAGCAAAACATGTGGCAAGGACGGGCAGGGAAGGCATGAAAGAAAAGAAAAAAAAAAGCAAAGAAAAGCAATAGATGTTATAGCAACGGTTACAATCATTGAACAGACAAAGTTATTTGACACTACAAAGAGTCAATTTGCAGGTTGTTTTAGTAAGCAAAACATTTGACCTACGAGCAGAGCATATATACCTTTTACCGCATGTAAAGGTGTTGAATTAAACAAATACAAAAGGTGTTATAAAATGAGATATTAAAGAGCAGAAGCAAAAAACCTCAATATGTTTGCAAAAAAAAGGATGCTGCAGTATTCATATAAAGCAGTTATGTCAGAATGAAGTAAATCACTAAAAGCCAAAACATAGCATGTCAACAAGAAATGCAAAACTAACGCTGCAAACCTTTCACCACCCCCCCCCCCCCCCGAAAAGAAACTAGATGGGTGCCCTGATGGGTCAATGCGTGGAGGGTACTAACCCATACAAACCAGAAATATCTCGGTCTGATAGCTGGTCTGTGTTGAGTTAGCTGATCCCAGCTGGGGCAGTAAGAGTGGTGCTACAATTGGCCTACAGGACAGCGAAGGGAAAAAATAAGCCTGGGTTCACTGTCCAGATCCACTGACTCCGTTAGAAAATAAGTATGTGTGGACTTCAGGTAGGAAGGGATTAGGCTCAGCTGAGACACCCACACCTCACCCTATGATCCAATAGCTTGCCGACATGCATTGTCTGGGTTCATATAAGGAACTGCCACTTGAGTGAGATATTAGTTCCATTGGTATTGTAATGCTCATGGGTCACTCCTTTGGGAGAAGGGCAAAATTGGAAAAAAAAATAACCCTAGTGAAATTGAACTCTACTTCTTGCAAAATGTGGTCCCAACAGAAAAAAGGGGATCTCCTTTTAAGTAGCTCACTGGCAATACCAACGCAACACTATTTTAAAATCTTCAGTGCACTTCTCCTTTTCCTATTTTACCCCAATTATCTACATGAATGGCCAGAAGCAAAATTCCATCAGTTTTGGCTTGTTGAAGGCTAAAAACCTATTTCAGGCCGCACTACCACTTATATTTAACATCTTAAAACATCATGGAAGGAAAGGATAGCTTGCACATGCAGCTCACTCTGAACGGAAAACTTGCACATGCAGCCTAATCGCATAAATGGAAATGTCTGTGAGACTAAAAATAAAATAAAATAGCAATGGGAGCCAAACCACAAATACCAAAGAAGCCTAACACAACCTTGCTTTACTTTTTGAAGTGTCATTTTCTATATTCATCAATTCCTGGCCACCAAACTTTGATCAATGATTTTGGAGAGCTAGGTAACATTATCTTAAAAGGCAAAATTAAATGTGTGAGTGATACTTGCTTTTAAAAATTTTCTATGAGAGTGCTTTCTTCATTAAAACTGTGGTTTATTGGAACTGGGCTTAAAATCAGGATTGATTTTGCTCTCTGTCCGTGCATATTTGCCTGTATTTGTGCTCGTGTCTGCCACTTTCTGTCTGCTTGCTTGTGTGTGTATTTGTCTTTCTGTGTCCGTACACCTGTGTCTGCTTCTGTGTGCACGTGTGTGTCTGTGTGCTTGCAAGTTTGAATCTGTATGTGTGTGCTTGTCTGTAGCAGTGTGCATGTCTGTCCTGTGTCATTGTGTGTGTGTGTGTGTGTGTGTGTGTCTGTGCATGGGCTAACACTGTGGTACGTGCGAGCACCACACGATGCTTTTTGAGGTTTTCTTCTTTCATTTTAGTGGCAGAGTGTCTTTTTAAACTTAGCCTTTCTATCTGAAAAGTTTGCTTAAAAAGACATTAAAATACTTTTACTATTCTGGGAAAAAAAATCCCACAGCCTTTCTGAACAAGCTCTGCTGGAGTCTCGCAATATAATTTTAAGAAGCTCCACCCTCCCCCATCACCTCCCGCCAAAAAAAAAACTGCTTTCAGCATCACAACTGCCATCCTCTAAAGCTAAATATACAGAATAAATGTAAAATATTCCAACAAGACTGGGATGTACAGAAAGAAGACAGTCAAATTTAGTCACCTAGAGTTATGTAATATAATACATACAAGGCACTGAATAATTCTGTGTCAAAGCACAAGTTAAATGAGCACCAACTTCATGAAAAAACATTTGACAAGCCCTTTTTCCATTTGTTCAAAGATGCACCACCCAATGGCGTAGATCATATTGAAATGCATTATCGTGATGAAAATGACACACAGCTCCTCTGGCTTTTCTGCCTCCTCAAATAACAAGGAAGGAATGCCAAATACTTTTTTGTGAAGACTATGGGGGTGGATTTTCACCTTTGGTGCCCGGGTGAAGCACACAGGGCAAAATTGGGCATTGAGGACCGTCCAGCTGTAACTGTGCCCACCTGATTTTCCTTCCATTATTTGAAATGGAGAGAAAATCGGATGGGTTCCGTTACGGATGTGCAATCCTCTTCACCCAGTTTTCTTCTCTGTGCCCTGCCAAGGCGATGTTTTACATCCAGGCACAAAGACACAAGCCTACACCTCTGTCTCCTTTAAAAGCATCTAATGCCCTAGTATAAATCGAATGATAAGTCAGCACTTCAGTTGATGATGTTACAAAGTAGAGATAATCAATTCCCCCTCTCGCTATCATGCCTGGGCATCCACTTCGGTTTATTCCTCCGCGGCACTTCCAGCTTTTTGTTCAGCCCTCGCTAGAATGGTCACAACAAAATGAAAACTTAAAAAAAAACTTGCTATGTAAACCATGGCATGCATGTCTTGTATGTATTATATAGAACCTAAATACTTTGGAGCTTGTTTCAAGGCTGTCACATAGGTAAGGGTTCATTATGTCTGCAACTAGCTGAAATTCCCTTTGGTGATTAATGGTGTCATACAAGCCTTCCCCTCCTTACTGTGTGTAACAGCCCTGTAGCACACTCCTAACTTTCTGATTCATGTTGCTGTCTGCATTTAAGCAAGTTGATTTTACGTCTAGTGGGGTGTAATTGTGGTAAGCGTTAGTACATTGGTATGAAATTCTTCTGGCTGCTATTTTAATGAAGGCATTAACCATTAGTAAAATGGTTGACTTGTTCGATAAAACAGAGGCCTGGGAAATGTCATTAATACATTGGCTTGCTAATATTGCATAAGGTGATTTCACCCCATAGATGTATATGGTTTCACACTGTAATTGAATGAGATACACAATCATAGATGGACAATAAGCACAAGTTATAAGGTGAAAAATCTCCATACCTGGATCAGAGTCTTGCTGCTTGTCTCTTTTCCTCCTTTTCTTTTTACCCTGCAATATATAATTTACAAGATATTCAAGTCTACCTACATTCTCAGTGACAGCTGTTCTCAGATATTAAGCAATCCTAATATTCTGGTCATTTTTAAAAATTACTCAATGTTTTTATTGATGGTGAGACTCCCTCTTTGTAGGAGTGCTCCTCCAGGCCCTCAAGGAAGGTTTAGGCTCTCCTCTTTCCCACACTTATTCGCATGGCAGTGGGCGGCCATTGGCAGCCGCTTGCCATATGGAACGGGAGTGTGTTTGTGAGGCCTGGCGGTTAAAATAGCCCTGGCTTGTTCTCTACTGCAGTGGGTGAGTTTCTAAATCATCCCGCCACCCACCTGCTCAAAACTTGCCTGGTGTTAAAATTGGGGCCAGCCAATGAGTCTTATAGTGAGAGATATGATAGACTCAGTAGTGTGTCTGTCACTCTCCATCTGCCTTGGATACATAAAGCAAGAGGAGGATCTATCCAGCTGGATCAAAGGATTACAGTAGAGTAACAATATCAAAAAATTATAAAAATGCTATGAATATTAAAAAAAAAGAAAATAACAAAAAGATCCTTTATTTTAAGTGAAGCAAAATTATTAATGAAAGCACTAAAGAAAGTGGAGTGCTGAAATGTGGTAAGTCCACAAACTTGGCCATTCTCTCAAGGAGGCACAGAGGGGTGAAGCGCCTTCTCACAGACAGGAAGGGAAAATGAAAGGGCACATCACCCTTGTTCACTCTTGTACACTTCTTAGCTTCCAAGTGAAAAGCCACAATGGCGCGTGTTGCATGGCCCCTCTCCCAGCCAGAAAACTGTGCAGATGATGAGGAGATGCTGTAAACGTGAAAGGAATTTTTTAAAAATGCAAAAGAAACAAAATATGTTTTTTTTTAAAGAATAGCTGACTGAGCAAGTGAGGAATATCTATACACAATATGGCCTTTTGGTATTTGGAGCTAACCTTTGAATTTATAACATGAGCTCTTTGTGGTTTCTCCGAAGACGGAGCAGCACAGTGTGCTCTGTTAGTGTGGGACCCACTGTACTTCCTCTCCGATATAAGGACCAGGAAACATGACCTAGATTCCAGTTTCCCATTCATGTCTCATTAGATGCCAGGGGCATCAGCACAAAGAAAACATTGGGCACAAAATATCAGAAGCCTGAAAATATTTACAAAGAGGATGAAGAAATTCCCATCAGAGTGGGGGTGGAAGGGGGAAGGAGGCAGGCTAGCTGCCAGTTTTGTACTCAACAAAAACAATCAAGTGAAAGTGTTTGATCTCAATGCTGTCAGACCATCCCACATAAAAATATGTAGCATAGTACAGTGGATAGAACTGTCAGTGAATTCAAACTAAAAGCAGATAACTTACAAATCCCATCGTTTTTCTATAGTATAGTCAAAAAAGCACAACACGAGGATGGTTTTGTCTGACTGAATAGAAAATCCAGCCAAGTTTCCTGCATAAGATTTTCTACCAGTGGATGATTACTACAGGACTGTAAGTTTTCTGCTTTTGTTTCCTGTGATTGGATTTTTTTTTCTTCCACAGATATGCCTGTTGGATTCTAGTGTTAGCCAAGTTTGTTTGGAGACACCTAAAGGATCAGATTATAGGACGATAATTTTTAGGAATAAGATACTAAAGAGTAATTTCAACCTTGGGCTTAAGATGCGGGAGTAGAAACTTTGCTGTTGTGGTTTATGACATCGTCTGAACCCCTCAAGATTACTCCCTTGCAATTGGTTTGAGGTACTGCCTATTCCAGATATTTTCTTTTATCTATTTTGCTAATTTTTTCCCTTCCCTGCCTTCATCTTCTAAAGTCATTTATTCCTTCATTGTTCGTTGCTCTCCACAACCTCACTCAAGTGACCATGTGTGAGCCTTGATGGTGAGCTTCGGTAGGCTATTAAAGTGGGAGAGGGCATGAAAGCTGAGCCCGACCCTGTCCATACCCAACATCTACACACGTACATGTATACAAACATGTACACACCCATGTATACACACACACGCACGTACACACACACACACACACCTCCAATAGTGATCATTAGCTAGCAATCAGGAGTGGGTACCCTGACCGATTTTCTCCTCCCTAACCCAGGAGTGCTGATGACTATTGTAGCAACCTGACTGATATCAGCTAGTTGAACAGAGACTGGGGATCAAATTTAAGAGTCTTCCTGCCTGATATCTTGTTTGTGTAACATTCTTTTTAATATGATTTATGTCATCAGGGTGTGGTGCTGTCAGTGTGCCCTGGGTCCTTGGTGCATGGCGACTCTCACAAAAGATTATTCATGTTTCGTGATGAATAATTTTAGTAAGATTTATGATTACCTGGTAGCTTATCAGGGTTTCAGTGTCTATGTCGTGTAGAGAAATGTAATAGAATTGAGAGGTTCAGATGACATCATAAACCATAAGAAACCCTTGAAACTGACTCTGAAGTTTTACTGGAATCTTTGCTTTTATTTAGTTAGGATGTGAGTGGAGAAAATTTCATTAGAGTTATTGGTATGACCATTACAGATAATCCTGACCACCACAGTGATATACTAAGGTAATGGCCCTTCTTATACTACAGTTTGTCTCTGAGCTGTTGAATGCCTTCTATGTATTATAATGACTCATTGTCTATTCTTAGAATTCTTCCCAGTAACCCCTTTCATAACTTTTTCCCTTTTGCCAGCCACTCCTAATCATATTATGGCTACATGTATTACACAAAATAAATAAAAGTGACTTGTTACTTTGAACTAAACACCCTCCTTTAATCCTTATCGCACCATAGAAAGTTTTACAAACTAAACGTCATGAAAAGTTGCCAAAAAGCCCTATGGATTTCACAGCCTTCTATAGCAGTAGGGCCAGGCTGGATCTCTGGTCTTTGCTGACTTCAGTTGGGCCAGCAATGGGGTGCTGTGATTGAACTCAGTGTCCCTTGCTAAAGGAGGGGAAAAAATTGGCCAGAATTTCTGCTCCTGATTGTTATCTAGTGACCTGGCTAGATAATGTGCATGTGCTGGCATTGGGTGAAAATAGAATTGGACTTGACTGAGATGCCCTCCCCAATCAATTACCCTGCCAAAAACCCCTATCTCGTCTCACACATGAAGAATGGCTACTTGGACAAGGTATTGGGAGGCTTCTGGCATCTCTGGAATTGTACTGGAGCATGAGTTAGCACTTTCAGGAAAGGGAAAAAAAACTGGAAGAAAGTGTGTTGATTATAAATAATGATCTGCCTTTTGAACCACCTGTAAATTATAGCAGTGTAAGGCAGGAACAATGCAGAGCACGGAGTCAGCTATGAATCTGTAGAACAGAATGTGCCCTGAATTTATAGAATGCAGGACCAGCTAAGAATCTACACCCAGTCTAGGGTCAACAATCTGACTACTGGTAAGGCCACGACAAGTAACTTCAGGTAGAGAATGAATAATCAGCCAGTTTCACACTCCTAATTGTTAGTTAGTTGACCCTTGGTTAGAAAGTGTACATGGGTGAAGAGAGGATCAAGCTTAGAAATGATGCCCTCTCCATGGTTAAATAACCTGCTGAACTCACTGACTTGCCTCACGTGAAGAATAGCCACTTGGTAAGGCACTGAGGGCTCCCGGCACCCCTGGGGTCACCACCTTCAGAGGGGGAGAAAAGGGGAGAAAATTGGGGAAAATGTAGATGGTGCTGTATATTCCAGAAAATTCCATTGTCCAGTCTGATTAGAATCAGCTGCTTTCTGCTACTAACTATTGATACTAATTGATTTTTTAAAATCAACTTACATAGTTATCCCTGGCAGACCAGCCTGGGTAAAGCTGCATGTGTAGTTGTCGTTCTTTCCTTGCCAATTCATAGTACTTTGCCTGTTCTTCACGGGAGAGAGCATGCCACTGTGCAGATAAAAATATGACAATGTAGGTGTTAGGAAACTGTTACATTTACATTAAAGAGCCATTGTCCTATGTATGAAGTTTTTCCCACGGTGCCATAATGGCATCGGCATAATACCTCAGAAAATCTCCATGGAAAAGCTTGGACTGCGTGTGGCCATATTGGAATTCCCTCCCCCTCCCTACTCCCCTGACTTAGCATGGATGCATTCATGGTTTAGGTAGTTTTCAGCTGTTCCAGGAAATGAGCTGAATCCAAAGGTTGTCAGAGATGATATGCTAACACTCCATTAGCTAAATTCATTCTGTAGGCAATATTATGACTTCTCAGAGGGCACACGTTAATATTGATTTGAACACTCAACCAGGCTCCTATTGATCTCAAACAGAAAAGCAGAACAGAATAAGTGTCTTAATTTCAGCTCCTCGCCTAGTACTTTGTATCCTTTGAAGTTTGACATGAGTATTGAGCAACATGTCTGAATCCTGAAAAACAGCAGCTAATTATGAAGCCTTCATTCAGGATTCTGCTTGGATCAGGACTGCAGAATGCTTCTAAACACTTAACCAATTTGACATATTCATTGCTTCTGCTAGAGCATCCCCAATGGCTTAGAATGTAAGTGCCCACTATAATATTGAGCCATACAGATCAGGAAGGTTCTAGTTTCAATCTCTGGTTTGTGCTAAGTTAGCTGATCTCAATGGGGGGATTGTGTTGGGGGGTGCTACAATTGATGTCAGTCAGTTTGTGTCCTGCTTCTCACTATGGTCTGTTGATTCCTGCTTAAATGCAGAAGCTGATCCCATATCTGCAGATGATATCACCAAGAGGCAGCATGGAGATTTGGCTACAATAAGATAGGTAAGAGTGAACCATGTGCGAGCAGTCCCACTGAGCTGGACAATGAAGGAGATGCTTTGGAGGAGGATAGTGTGGTCAACTGTGTCAAAGGCTGCAGAAAGGTCAAGGGGGCCAAGAAGGGATATCGCACCACAGTCACAGAAACAGAGGAGGTCATTTGTGACTTTGGTTCGGGATATTTCAGTGCTGTGGCAGAGGCAGCAGTAACACCAACTTACATTTAAATAGTGCCTTTAACGTAGAAAAACATCTCAAGATGCTTCACAGAGGCATAATCAAACAAAAATGGATGCCATGGCAAAGAAGGAGATATCAGAAAGGGTGAATGAGGTTGGGTTTAAGGAGGGCCTGGATGGAGAGACGGATACACAAAAGTCTTGAGTGGGAGGAATAAGCGTTCAATTATAATATCACCTAGCATGGAGGCCAGGAAGGGGTGTTAGATGGTCAGTAGTTTAGTGGGAATGGGGTCAAAGTGCATCTCATCGACATGGAAAGCTTGGAGATGCATGAAAGAAGATAGGAGAAAAATGAGAGAAAGATGCAGGTTCAGGGCTAAGACAGGTGGGAGCCTGGGAGGAGGGCTTGTCTTGGTGGGCATGGGGAAGGGGAGGGAAGTAGCAGAGGCAGCTGAATGGATGTCTCAATCTTAGGCCCCGATTTTAACTGTTCCTGCCAGGTGGAAACCGGGCAAGGTGGGGTGGTTAAAGTAAAGTGAGACACTTCCCCCCCCCCACTCCATGATCCCGCTGCCTCCCTGCCCAATATTAACCTGCTCTTTTCAGGCAAACCTGTCGGGAGCCGGATGCTGGGCCAGAAGAGGCCCAGAAGATAAGTTTAAAAGTGCTCCTCTGAGCCTCACAAGGAAGCCTTGGTCCTCCCTTGTGCCAGGCTCCCTCCTCCCGATCATCGCCATATCCTTCCGCCTCCTCCCTCAACCCATCCTGATCCCTGCCAATGCCTTCTCCACCCTCCCGATCCCTGCCGACAGCCTTCACCCCCTCCCAATCCTGCCCAGAGCCTTCTCCCCCACTCCCAATCCCTGGCGACAGCCGACTGGACTTCCCCACACCTTTCCTGACCCCCAACCATGAAAATCTATGCCATTGTATCAAAAAAGTCCATGAGCTCTTCGCACATTGATGGAGATGAGGGTAGAGAGAGCAGGGGAGAGGGGTTTAAGGAGTGATTGGTAGTGGAGAAAAGAAGCGAGGGGTTATCCTTGCTCTCCCGGATGATCCTGGCAGAGGAGAATGAAGCTCGATAGCACTTCAAGTGGTCCAGCGAGATCTGATGATGGATGCCTAAACCAGTTGTATACCAGACACACTTATGTCTGTGCCCCTTTGACTTGAGGGAGCAAAGATGGGGAGACTGCGATTGGCTTTATGACCCTTGAACGTAGAGCCTAGCAAAACTGAACTGTCTATGTTCATCCTAGATGAAAAATGGCATCTGGCTGAGGTTCCTAAGGACTGCTGGTACCCTAGAGACGTACCTCTACATGGGTTACTCTCTTCAGATGAGGATTGATAAGGATCAGATATTAATTTATTTATGGATGACGGTGATATATATTTTCACTTACTCTTCTACCCAAGATTTGATTGATGGCTGCGCTCTCTTTCAGAGTGCACTCAGCTACGACCTTCGCCCTCATTTCTTTCATGTAAAGCATAAATGCATTGAGGGGTTTTTTGATAGTAGGCTTTTTACTCTCTTTTTCCCGTTTTGGTTCAGGATTAGGTTTCCTAAAGGACAAAAAAAGTACATAGTTTAAGAATAATTTGAAATAACTAAATGTCAGAATTGGTCGGTGACAGTCACAGGGTGATACAATGGAACAGAACTCCTTTCATTCCTGAGGAGCTGGGATTGAACTAACCCTAGGTGGAGAGGATGTAGAGTTCCCTTTCTCACTTTCATTTCTTGTTTAAGCATCTGAAGTGAAATGAGTTTGGTGGATAGGCTAACCCAGGTGTTGTGGACAATCCATCAGAGCAACAGTACTGCTCCATATTCAGATTCTGAGATGCCTCAAGAATAAGAACATGAGAATCAATGGCGAGAGCAGAACCCATTTGAACCATCAATAATCTGCTTAATAAATCAATATATACAGCAGGAGATACTTGACTATCCGGGATACAGGCACAGGACTGTAGGTATGAGCATTCTGATATTGAACTCTTTCAAACCTACCAGTAAATGTTAAACTGCATATATGGGCTGTATGTTTGAAAAAACATTTAGTTATAAAATTGTAATGGGGCCGTGTATCATTCCTAAGGGTTGTAATGAGTGCTTTACTAGCCTTGTAAATGAGGCGATGTAACACCGTGACTGATGACTATGATGAAAAATTGCAAATGTAACTCCATTATTTAAGAAAGATGAGAGAAACCAAGAAATTATAGACATGCTAGTCTAACATCTGTTGTGGGGAATTTATTGGAATCTATAATTAAGGACACAGTGACTGAGCACTTAAGAGAAATTTGAGCTGATTAGAGAGAGCCAACATATAATTTATAAAGGGTAGGTCATGTTTAACGAACCTAATTGAATTTTTTTGCGAAAGTAACTAAAGTAGTAGACAGGGGAATGTCTATGGATGTAGTTTATATGGACTTCTGAAGACATTTGATAAGGTTCCACATAAGAGACTGTTAGCTAAAACTTAAACTCATGCAATTGAAGGCAAATTATTGACCTGGTTAGAAGATTGGATAGGCAGTCGAAGACAGAGAGTAGGGCTAATGGATATCTAATCGAATTGGAAAGAAGTGATCAGTGGTGTTCCACAAGGATCTGTGCTGGGTCTTCAATTATACTTAATATTTATTAATGACTTAGATTATACAATAGAGAGCCATATATCCAAGTTTGCCGATGAAACAAATATTGGTGTCATAGTAAACAGTGTAGATGGAGCATAACATTACGAAGAGACATTGATAGATTAAGTGAGTGGGCAAAACAGTGCAGATAGATTTCAACGCAGGTAAATGTGAGGTCATCCATTTTGGACCAAAAAAGGATAGATCCGAGTATTTTTTAAATGGTGAAAAGCTAGGAACAGTGGAGGTGCAAAGAGATTTAGGAGTCCATGTACACAGATCACTAAAATGTAGCAGTCCGGTACAATAAACAATCAAAAAGGCTAATGGAATGTTGGCCTTTATAAATTAGAGGGCTAAAACATAAAGGGGGGGGTGGGGGGGGGGGGGGAAGAGTTTTGCTACAGCTATACAAAGCCCTGGTTAGACCACATCTGGCATACTGTGTACAGTTCTGGGCATCGTACCTTGGAAAGGATACATTGGCCTTGGAAGGAATGCAGCGCAAATCCACCAGAATGTTACCAGGGCTTCAAGGGTTAGATTATGAAGAGAGATTACATAAACTAGGCTTGTATTCCCTGGAATATAGAAGATTATGGGGTGATTTGATTGAAGTTTTTAGGATTTTGAAAGGAATTGATAGGTTAGATGTAGACAGAGAGAAACTTTTTCCGCTGGTGGGGGAGTCTAGGACAAGGGGACATAACCTTAAAATCAGAGCCAGAACACTCGGGAGAGATCTTAGGAAATACTTGTGCATGCAAAGGGTGGTAGAAGTGAGGATCTCTCTCCCACAAAAAGCAGTAGATGCTAACTCAATTAATAATTTTAAATCTGAGATCGATAGATTTTTGCTAGCTAATGCTATTAAGGGATATGGAGCCAAGGCAGGTAGATGGAAATAGGATAGAGATCAGCCATGATCTCATTGAATGGCAGAAAAGGTTTGAGGCGATGAATGGCCTACTCCTGTTGCTATGCTCCTATGAAAGCAGAGTTTTCTTCGTGCATCAAATAGGGAGAGCTTCTGTTCTTTCTGACATGCAAGAGGAGATTTTAATTTGCTGGCAGGAAACTGGGAGAAACTTCCAACCTGGGAGTCTCTATGGGAGACCCGGGCCTCATTGACACCCCACCGGTCAGCTGCCCACTCGAAATGGCAGTTGGCTGGCTGCCGGCAGGCGAAGATCGGGTGGCCCAAATAACTCAGGTAAGTCATGGGGGGAGGAGGGGTGCGCTGTGTAGTTTGGCAGGCTTTTGCAGGTGGGAATGGGGGAGCCTGGGGTGGAAGAGGTTCAGACTTTTCTTGTGGGGCCTGGAGGAGTGGTGGGAGGAACCATGGTGTTCGCTTTGGCCAGTAGGCTGTTAAAATTGCCTTGAAGTCCTATCTAGGATTCTGACTAGCACAACTGATGCAGGCGGTCACCTCAGCTGCCCACCATTAAAATCACTAAGGGGCAGTATTGAAGCGGGAAAAAGAGCCACTCAATTTTAACTCTCTCTCTGACTAGTTCCCACTGGTCAGAGGGAGTTAAAATTCCCCCTATAGTTTGAAAATAATTTGAATTAAACTGGAAGCTATCCTTCACCAAGAAACATCAAACTAGAGACCAGAGCCCAGTTTTAGGGACAAGCCCAGGTTGTTTGATCTGTAAATTAGTCAACATACAAAGGCTTTGTTCTAGGTGCTAATCAAATTATACATGGTCAAAGATACTAACATAAAACCTGACAAGCTGGGAACATCTGCTTGTCAAGTCATTTTATGCACAGTAAACTCCTTTGTGCCATGAACCTGATTGATTAAGAGCTCTTTATATGCTGGATTATATGATGAAGACTTCTTTCAGTATTATTAGTTCAGTTTATATTAATGTCTGAGAGGTCAAAGTAAGAATCATGTCACTCACATATGACATTGCATCAGAAAGTCTACAAAAGTGTACTTGATCCAAAAGTCTTGCAGATTGCTGGACTGTGTAAGAAACACATTCTGAAGAGGATAATCTTTTATAGGTTGATTCTTTCTTTATTGTTTTCTAAGTATTTCTAATTTTGAAAGCTTGCTGGGGCAGATTTACTTGTTCCTGCGCCTGGCTTTATTGGATCACCTGAGAGAAGCACTTGGAAAATCGGGGAATGAGGATCACACGCCCGTGAGGGAGCCTACCTAATTTTCCATCCATTAACTTAAATGGATGAAAAATTGTGCGAGCTCCCTTACAGGTGCGCGATCCTCTCTGTTTGATTTTCTTCTATGTGCTGCGATCAGATGATCCAACACAACCAGGCACAGGAACAGGGAAATCTGCTGATGTGTATTATCTTGCAAATAAATCCGATTTAGCCTAGAAGTAATGATCTGACAGTGTGATATTTATCACGCTTCAGAGAAAACAGGAGAACATGGTATGCATCCCACATAATCTCCACTATATTATACAGTAATTAAGGGTAATTGTCATAGTGCTATCCAGCTCACCGCATGTAAAAAGATGCAGATTTTGTTTCATGGACTTGGTCCACTTATGAAAACCACCTTTCTGTGGGAAACATTCATTGAAAGTCTTGGGAGAAAGCCCGAACTGTAACAATTACCTTATTGAATAGATGGTTGGGTCTGCTGCTATCATGTTTTTTTAAAATTGTAAAGCAGCATAACAGAAGTTTATGCTACTGTTGGCACATGATCTGCTATGGCACAAATACAACACAATGTGGCTCCATCTGAAGGAAGTTTACAGAGCAATCTATTCTAGGGACTAAACCTGTCTTCTACCCCCAAAAAATTCCCCAATATGGGAAAAATAGCCCACATAAATGGTGAAGAAGGTGGGCTTCCTACAGCAGACCACAGCTACTATTTTCTTTGAATAACTGCACATTAATACCTGGATATCTAAGGATGGAGAATGTTGACTATTGTAGCTTAATTCTAGTCATAAAGGAATATTGTCTGTTTAATACTTTGCATCTGTTAGTAACTTCAAACCACGAATTTGAGTCTGATTCATACAATGCCAAATATAACATAGCTCTTTAATTATGTAATTTATAAGTAACAGTTGCTTTAGCATTCCATATAGCCAAGAGGATAATTATTTCCAGGTTCACACTTTCCTGTGACTCTAAATTAAATCAAAATCATCCTTATCTTCCGTTCGTCCTCACAAAGCATATCAGCACTGTGAATCAGATGTTCCTTATACATATATAATTTAAATATATAATTTTCTTAAGTGTATAATTTAAAGCCTTATTCTTCCTCCCTCCGAAAATATATGTGTCACCATAGAAATTCAGTCTGCTGAGTTCCCTTGATGCCCTACTGAATAAAATTACCACCCACCACAGAGCCATAGAGACCAAAAGATCTCACATTTGATCCCTGGTCTGTGCTGAGTTAGCTGATTTCAGTCAAGCAGGCAGTGAGAGTGCTACAACTGGCTTCAGCGTCTCCAAGCTAGGATGGAGAAAATCAGTTATGGTCTCATCACTATCCAGTGCCCCTGCTGGAAGTGACTGTGTGTGGTCATCAGATGAGGAAAGGATGGACCCCCAAAGTCAAATAATTTGCTGAAGCTATCGACTAGGCTCATGTGTGACTAATGGCTGCTTGGGCAATGCACTGGAGAGTTGCCATCACCAGCGGAATCAAATCTCAGCATGAGTTACCACCTACAAGAGAGGTGGGGAGAAAACTGATGAAAAAGCACTCAGTCTGAATAGCATAATTTACTTTTTTGTGGATCCATAAATCTTAAAAGGGCGATGTTTTCATGAAAACATTTTTTTTGGTTTAAATAAGGAGAACTAGAAGAAGTTTATGTCATTCATGTCACATTAATGTCCTTTGCAAGTGACACAGCAATACGCTATGACATGAATTACCTCATTGTATCATGTTTGTAAACAAATGAAAAAAGATTGTCCAAACATTTTTTTAATGAAGATGGAGTTCTTTTTAAAAGATCTCAGAATGTTTATTTATAAAATATAACCGTGTGTGAGCAAGACCATTGAGCTAATAATGTGGTCTCCTTACTGTTGTTACAAGATAGTCTAGCCAACCGAGCTCCGAGAAAAGCCCCTATTTGGAGAACATCACCTAATTCTTGCATCTTGGATAAGTTGGCTAGTGGACTTGGTCTTATGGAACAGAGCAAAGGTAGCCTATAGGAAGCTTAGGTCACAGAGGTCACTTGCCCACATTTTATTTTTCTTACTATAGAACACAGGGATCTGTGAGTAATGTGGTTGTTTTAGTAAGAGGTGTCTTTCGTTCCTTCTCTGATACACATTAATCATCAGTAGGTTGCTTTATAGGGATATAACTATAATTCTAATAATTCAGATGTCAGATAATTTTCATGTTTTGTAAAAGCTAATACTAAACACCCAGTACGGGGTAAATGTTAGGACTACACAGACCAATAAAAGGAATCATTGTTTTTCAACAATGCATGTGTAAACAGTACTATACTTTGAGCCCTTGAATAATTGGAAGACTTTACTTACATGCTTCTGAGCCCACTATCATACTGATTCATGTCTGGTTTGCCTGAAGCGGTCACAATAGCAGGATGGGGGATCCCTGTAGAGTGCATGCCTGGAGGGCCCAGCACCAGGGGATGAGGAAACCTGGAAACAAGCAAAGTACACAGTAGTTATTTTGGTGTTATATCTGCCACAGTGACACTATTTTTGTACGGCTCAGAATGTCAGAATAGACTTTTAAACTTTGATTGGGTGTGTGTGGATAGAACTGGCTGGCACACATGGCCAATGAATTACTGTTCCCAAACTTTGCTGATTAAATAAGGCTACAGTGGATTACCACTTGAAAATTAATATGGCTCAGTGAGTCAATTCACTGCCTGGTGTGGCACTGGGCTATCCCAGGTTCAATCCATGGCCTGTGCTGAGCTAACTGAGTTACAATGGTAGGAAAGTGTAAAAAAATACCAGCCAAACCTCCTGCTCCCATTTGCTATCAGGTGATTCCTGCTGGAAGGTGAAGCATTTGAGATTAGGCAAAGACAGGATGAAGGTGAGATGTGATGTCCCCACACTTGAATAGCCTTCCAACACTCAAGCCTGGACTCAAACATGAAGAATGGCCACTTGGGTGAGGTTGGTGCCCAGTGAGCTGTAGCCCAGCATGAGTCATTGACCTTAGGCGAGAAAGGGAGATACAGAAAAACATTCAGAAAAACAAATTAGGGTAGAAATTGTGAGGCTTTGTTGCTGGTGCAGATCCTTGATAAACATGGGTCAAAGATAGGAGTACAGTATTGTAGTACTGATTCTTCACCCTACATCCGTGTCTAATGAGGCTTTGGGATAGAAATTAGTCTGGGTCGGTAATGCAAAATGGGCAGTATCGCATAGGCCGCCCGTTATAACCCCCACCCCCCATTGACTTCAATGGAACTGAATATCGAGTGGGGAGTATAACATACGACCGATGTATAACATTATGACTGATGCAATACTGCCCAAGATTAATTTCTAGCCCTTTATGTCAACAATGGAGTCTCACAATTTCTGCCTTAATATATCTTCCTCTTCACACAGATGTCTTGTGCATGAAAAGTAAGCACATACATTTTGGTTTAGATCTGTCTCATTGAGAAGAGCTGTCTAACCAGGGTCGCTACATGTAGTAACACAGAGTGGCTATCACAGTCTCAGCACTGGTACCAATGTAAACTGGTGCATTGGACATAGTTAATTCCAATTCTAGTAGAACCAGACTTCAGAAATTAAAGTCAATGGTGGACATGCATCACTGCCACACACAAATATTCCACAGTGACAGATTGAAACTCGTCTTGCCCTCAAAGACTTTAATATTGAAAGGCTTAAAAGAAACTTGCACCTTAAGTCATAATCACAGACAAAAGCACAGTGGATACATTTTAGAAAAATAAAAGCAAGAAGGACAGTTACAGTGAACCCTGGTGAAAAATTGGACGATAATAATTAAGTTCCAGAGAGGCATCCCATTCAATGATAAATACATGAAAAATGACAAAGACTTTGGTCCAGTTGTACTTGAGAATCACTCTTAGAGAAGTGCATATTCCTTGACCTATCAGAATTTTACAAAAAAAAGTCTAAAGAACACCATTTTCTTTAAAGAAGTATTACTTTGTGAAAAAAAAATTGCAAATTTTTTACCTTTCCAAATTTCTCCTCTCTCCTGAGGGTGCTAACTCATGCTGAGATATGGTTCCAAAGGGTCAGTATTTCTCTAGCACCTTATCCTAGTAGCTGTTCTTTATGTGTCAGCCTGGAAATGAGTATCAGCAAGCTAGTCCACCATGGTGGGAATCACAGGTGAGCCAAATATGTACTCACACAATGTCCACACGGATGTGCTTTTTCAGCGGCAGTCACTGCATAGCAATCAGCCACAGGACCCTTGGCTGATTTTTACCATCCCTGGCCTGGGAACATTGAGACCAATTCTAATGCACTACCACACCCCCAGCTGAGGATCAGCTAACTCAGCACAAATTGGAGATTGAAAATAGTAACTTCCTGATCTAGACAGCTCAGTTCTACGCTATGTGGTGTTTTTATCAAGGGAACCCCGGCAAATCCTTTGTTTAGGAAGGAAGAAGTGACACAAGGCAACAGGTCATTTTCATCCAAACACAAGTGGCGTGATGATGTATCTCAAGGTGATTTACATCAGCTCATCAGAGATTTGACAACTAACAAGAAAAGGTTTGCTCTTTGATTAGTTCTGTTTGCTTACTGAATTTCCTCTTTCTGTGTGAGAATACAGCAATATATTGGAAGTTGAGTTCAGCACTCCTGCAATCTCAGCCGGCAGCCGTGCTCATAGAGAGTGCAGGTTGGTGATAGGGCTACAACAATGCAGTGCCACTTCCCTTACCTCTGCTCCCTTCATGCTGGGAGGACTTAATTGAAACCTCTCTTTGAGAGGCAGCATTGTTGAAAAGCACTGGACTACCAACACACTCGACCTGCAGTGGGGCTACAGATTTAATCCTGCACAGTTCAGTGTTGTTGATCTCAGCTGTGCTACTGTGGGGGAAAACAACATCAGAGGACTATTGTCAGAAGACCACTCTTATATGCCTACCAGTTGTTGCTCAGAGTAGCACTGACAGTGACCTGGGAACAGGCTAGCCATCCCCATCCCCCCTCCATCTTCTTAGCTGCTGAATTTGTGTGGCTGGGGAGATCAGTGGGATCGAGGAACAAAAAAAATTGACACCAGGTTTTACCGTGCAATGCATCTCATTTTGTAAACGCACGATTACAGAATCACAATTATAGGGTCGTTCTCCAACAATGAGTCAGCAATATTGTGGCTCCTCTTATGGACACACACAAAAGGCTAGGGATTATCAGGTGCACATTATTCAGGTGTATAGAAGGATCATTGTGCAATATTACTTTTAATTGTTATCTCCATACAGTACCTGATGACAAATAAACATTAACATTTAATTTAGAAAAACAGTTCAATTTTCAAAAGTTTTGAAGCCAGTTGTGGATGTAATAAAAGGCACAATGCTTTGGTGTCACAATAGTGGGGAACGATCCTGTTATTAGACAGTGAGGGCACATGTAAAGCAATACCTCGGGCTCAGTGCACATCAGAGCTCAGCCACCTTAAACTGGTTGAGATACAGCAATTTCAAACAGGTGAGTGCTGATTGGAACTGAGGCCCAGGTTCAGCACATTGCTAGTTCTATCCCGAGAATCACATCACCAACTGTTGCCGCAGTGCCTACTGGACATGTCTTGGCAGAAGCCGCAAGCTATGAGACTAGCTTTGCCGCTCGCTAGTCTCACACAGCCCGTACCTACCTGGATATGGAAGTGCTGGGTGGAAGCGGTGAGGAGTAAGGTTGTCTAAATCCACAAGATGTAATTGGATAGACAGACTGACCTTGCCTGGGATCAGGGAAAAAAGGATCTATCAGCTGCTAGGCTTTACAGCCTTTACCTATGAGCTTAACAAAGACACACTGCACCTCATCAATGCAGGTACCATTCTGTAAAGTGTTGATATTGCTGCTTTGCTTCCTTAAAGATTTGAAAAGACTGGGATGTAAAAACTTGACTTTGAGGGATCTGGATGGTTCAGTGAATTGGTACACTGTTCTTTCACCTCTGGGACCTCCAATTCACTCCAGGCTGATGGATGAAAATCTCCTCTCTCTGCTGGCTGTAAGATCCCTGTATCAAAAGGAGCTTGGGGCAGTTTTCTCATTTTCTTCCCTTTCCTCCCCATCTCTATTGAAAGCAGTGACTTATGATGGTGTATGGTCCCATGGATGCCAGCAACCCTCTGGTATCTTACCCAAATGGTCATTCTTCACTTGTGGGGCTAAACAGTGAGTGTCGTCAGATGATTCAATCGTGGAGTACCACAGATACTGGTACTGTCCTCATCCACCATCCATACGAGCACACTTTAAATTAAGGGGTTCACTTGCATGGCAACCTCGTGAGAATTTCCTCTCCATACTTCAGGGGCACTTAGAAATCAACTAACTCAGCATGAATCAGAGAACAAATCTAGGCTTTCCTGGCTCACTACCCTAGACAGTTCATTTAATCAGTGACCAACAGGAGAAAAGGGGGGCAATGCATTTCAGTGTAATTTACATCATCAGAACATGGGATAGATGGGAATGTACTAAAATGGACTGGCAAATGGTTGGTTAGTAGACGACAACATAGTAGTGCAGGGGCAGGCATCTGGTTGGCAGTCATTTACCAGTGGAGTGTCACAAGGTTCAGTGTTGGGGCCAATGTTGTTTATAATTCTTTTAATGATTTAGAGGAAGGAATTGTGCCCAAAGTGTCCAAATTTGCAGACAACATAATGTTGGGAGCAGTGGAAAATGATGATTATCATCATGCAAAAATTCAAAAGCATCTTGACACGGGTGATCCCAGAACTTAAGGGAATGACGTATGAGGAAAGACTGACTGCCCTGAACCTTTTCTCTTTTGAATAGAGAAGGAGAAGGGGGTATGATAGATGGGTTTAAAATTATGAAAGGTTTGGAAAATTGGATCCAAGTGAGCTTTTCTGCTGTGTACAGAATTTAAGCACAAGGGGTCATATTTATAATTCAAGGCCAAAAGAAAATAGTAAATGCAGGAGGAACTTTTTTACTAAAAGGCTGGTAAGTATGTGGTTTCAAGCAGGAACTAAACAGGTTCTTGTCAATGAATGCGGTTCAGGGTTATTAGAAATGCACCAAGGGAATTCTGTAGATAGATGGGCTAGACAGACCAATGTTCTTATCCTGCCTGAAACTGTTATATTACTATGTTATTAGGCACTGGAGAAGGTGCAAAAAAGATTTACTAGGATGATACCAGAACTGAGAGGTAGAACCTATCAGGAAAGATTGAGCAGGCTGGGGTTCTTTTCCCTAGAAAAGAGAAGACTGAGGGGTGACCTGTTAGAGGTCTTTAAGATTATGAAAGGTTTTGATAGGGTAGACGTTGAGAAGATGTTTCCACTTGCAGGGGAGACCAGAACAAGGGGCCACAAATATAAGATAATCACTAACAAATCCAAAAGGGAATTCAGGAGAAACATCTTTACCTAGAGAGTGGTTAGAATGTGGAACTCACTACCACATGGAGTAGTTGAGGCAACTAGCATAGATGCATTTAAGGAGAATCTAGATAAACACATGAGGGAGAAAGGCATAGGAGGATATGCTGATAGGGTTAGATGGAGTAGGGAGGGAGAAGGCTCTTGTGAAGCATAAACACCGGCATGGACCCATTGGGCTGAATGGCCTGTTACTGTGCTGTACATTCTATGTAATTCTATGTAAACAACCATCATTTAGCAAATCATTTGGCAGTACTGCTCAGGGTAAATCCTGCTTTGTTACTTAGGAATGTGCCGAGGACACAAAGTGCAATCAAAATTTGCAGAATTCTAATGACCAAAGCAAGAGAGCCCTGCAGAATATGTATGAATAGAATTGAACGCAGGTTGCTTACATACCAACAGTTAGTGCACTTCAAGGCAATTCTCTGAATGTGAAGTGTTTTGAGATGTTTGAGATTTGTGATAAGGTGCTATGTAAATGCAAGTATTTTTTTGGGAGTCTCTAGTTAAGATTTATTTTTCAGAAGAGCATTTTTGTGTGTCGGGACATAAGAGAACACCCGCAGTTTCTCTCACATGGTGAATTACTGAAACCAGCCATGTTGTCCAGAGGAGATGTCAGATAAGGCCAGGTGCCTTTCTGCAGGGTGGGCGTATGTTCCTGCCATCCAAGAGGCCATTATTGTACAACCTCCTAACAACAATTCATAGTGCAGCATAGAAGCCAGGGAGCATCTTGTCCATCTCCACTCCGGCGAGGCATTGTAGATGGTTCAAGAAGCAAGAAAGAGAGCAGGAGGAAAGGGAGATCAAAATAAAATGTCTTTTAAAAAAATAAGTTTTTCCATCCCATTCTCTCAATAGTATTATTGACTTCACTGAAAATAGATAATACATAGAATAACGACAACAACTCGGATAGTCCAAAGTACTGGATTTCATAACTTGCATAGACCAGAGAAATCTCTGAGGTTCCTTCTTCAGGTGACAGATTGGTTATTGTGCATGTGCTGTACAATTATAAACTGATGAATTAGTGATGCAGCTGCCTCTTTGCATTGAATATAATTAAGAAAATGACAGCAACAGTAATAAAATGCCTATCTATATGTAAACTGAAATGTTAAATTTAAATTAAGGAATCAACAAGAATGCTATTGATAACTAATTGGTATGAATTACACAAAGACTGTTTGGAGTGAAGACATTGCTGCAATAACTTTAGACAGCCAGCCGAGTGTACTCTGTTGCCTGGATACAGGTAGGGCAAAGCAAAGGCTAATTCTGGCGTCAAACTAGGTGCTTATTGACACCATCATGATACAATCCCTGTCCCAAATTCACTGGGGAACAGAGATCCTGCCAGATGCACCATGGAATGGAAATCCTGCCAGATTCACTTCAAGATACAATTTGCACCATCATCTTCTTAAATTGAAATTTAAAGAACGAAAACTTAAGACAAAACTTATACACTTTCAAAGTTCATTATTCCATCAGTCTTGTGGCTCTTACAGGGCATCTCCATGTATAACTTTACAATATAAATGGGACCGTGGTTAACAGAGAATATAAGCACTTTTTGAACTAAGTTAACTTCCCCCAAAGGCACATTAACATACACAGTTTCAACCAACAGAAAATCACCGAGTGCAACAGAAAACTGGATCATTAATGCTTTTCATCAATGATGCCATTCTTGTTCCACATTATTGTGAGTGGTACTGTTATCATAATGGTTTTCTGTAAGTCCCAAATGTAATCAAGTCCTTTCAGAACACAGCCATCTATGAATTTGAGGAAAGCCAAGTGTTCCAGTGTTATTCCCCACTTCATCTCCTTCTGAATCCACAAGTAGTCTTTGGGTCAGCACTGATGTGAAGATTTCAGAGATTATTGAGGTCAGTAGGCACATAACTTTTTTTGTTTTGTTTTTGGAGAAGGGAGAGAAAGCATAGGGACCACCCAGCACCTTTTGGTTCTCTTAGAACTCAGATGGATGATCTTCAGATCAGATTTTGTGATGCATCACTTACCAGCCCATTGCAGGGGTGATCTGTCCTACACTACCAGGAGACAGAGAATAGAAAGCAGCCAGATCAGGACCTTGAGGAGGCCTGTGCAAACCTGTACAACATAAAAATTAACAGTTACAAACCTTCACCCACAGCAAACACTTAAGAGCTTACAATTCTCTGCACAAAAGTAAAGATTATGTTGCATATACAGTAACAGTATTTTTCACTTATAACATCTACTTACATGTAACATGTACTTTTCCATGCCTCTGTAATAACTTTTGCATGTAACATGGTAGAAATTAGTCTGGGCCTGTCCGCTGGCCCAGACTCGACACTGTGCAAGCAGTGCACACCTGTGCCAAGAGGCCCGTGGATGGTCATGCATTGGTCCTTGGGTCTCATCTACATAACTCCACGCTGGTCACGGCCCCATGTACATTTCAAAATGCTATGGACTGTTGACTTGTTGCAGACTAAGTTCTTAAATTAAAAGACTCTAAAATGTTTATAAAGCACTCTGAATCCTCCATATTCTCAAAGATTAGCGTGCAGAACACATTGTGGTTTTACTTTCAGTTATTTGCAGTTCTTTGCTGTGGTTTTCGTGGAAGCCAATAGCATCTTCTGGCATGGCACTCTTCATTTCTGAGTGGTACAAGCAGGAACCACGGGAGGACATTAACCCATTTGGATCTTTTATATTTAACCCCTACTTCCCAAAAATAAATAGTCTCATCTAACTACATTATCCTCCTCCATCAGGAGGAAGGGGGAGGGCTGTGGAAATCAAGTCCATGGAGATTTTTATGACCATTGCCAGTGTTCTTTGGTCAATTTGAGAGGTGGGAGCCCTCTGCAATGCAGGAAAGGTTCTCTAATTCTAATTAAGGGTTCCACAAAAATATTAACTTATCACTTTTTCATATACTGACTGACCTGCTGTGTATTTCCAGCATGTTTCCCCACTGCCCCCCCCACAAATATTCTCTCTTCTTACCCTTCTTTTTCTTTCTCTCTGTCTTCTTCCCTCCCAGATGACTGAGACTGATGAATCTTACCTAAACTGCAATCTTATGGTACGGTAATTTACTGAAGCGTATGAGTTTTTTTCTGTGCTTGTTTCCAAATATTTGAAGGTGCTGACTCATGAAGGTAGTTAGTTCTAGTGGTGACGGTAGCTCTACATCCAACTGACCGTTCTTCATGTATAATCTGAGAGAGTGAACTTTGGCAAGTCATTCAGTCATGGAGGGCATTGCAACTGAGCTTGATCCTGTCCTCATTTGATATCCACATATGCAACCTTTCCTATTAGGGTCACTGGATATTGACCAGGAGCAGAAGCAAGAGTTCACGGTAATTTTTCCCAAGGCACACTGAGGCTATTTGTAATTTGTAATACCCCTATTGCTGCCCTGGGTGAGGTCAGCTAAATCAGCACACATGAACCTGGGGCCTTCCTGGTGTGCATGATTCGAACAACGTAGTGTGTATTTACCCACTGGGACATTGGGGCGCATCGATTCCCTTCTTCCTTTTGTATCACACAGGACAACCATGACACCAGGGGGTGCAAAAAAATCACAAACCTCAAAGACTGATTAAAATATTAGACTGAAGAAAAGCAACCTGCAGTCTGGTTGTGGGCAAAATCTGCCTGATTCCCAGCACCGAGCAAGGATTCAAAAACAGAAACCATTTTTGGAAGGAGAAGGGAACATGAGGGGAAGATGGTGATTAACATTATCTCTTGAACAGACCTTACCTTGGAACTGAGAAAAACACAACTGTGAACTTTGAACGAATCATGTTAAGAGTATGACCAGCATCATTAGCATGACTGATCTACTTTAAACTGAGTCTAATGAAAACTTATTCCACTCAATTGTTAGATTGTTCCATTAGCCAATTTCTCCCTACTCATTTTCTTTTAAATGGATCTCATATTCATCTTCACATTAAAAAAGTGTTTGAGAAAACATTTTTTGCTTGCACTGACGTAAATTCTATCAAAGTGCATCACTGTGTTGCAAAACCATTACAATGAAAAAGATTTGTCAGACTTCCTCCTCCCAGAAATGATAGAGTGGAATCCCTGCTGAATTTCAGGGCCACTGTTCTTATTCATTTAGAATAGGATATATAGGTAGGCGAGGTTGGGGAATCGCCTTCCATTTGTTCACACTGGATTCAAATCCAGATCTTAAAAGGTGATTCTGCAATTCGAGTGGGGAGCTGCACACAATGGGCAGAGTTACAGTATTGTAACCCTACCTCTAACCTACACTCCCTTTTAAAGTAGCTTCCCCTTTGGGAGCATGGCATCCCTCCTAATATGATAACGCACTGGGCAACCCAGTTTCCTTGCACATTTTCCTCTTTTTAATTTCAGTACATCCCAGCGATGGAAGATTACCATACATTTTTTGCCTTCTTTATCATGCATGTAACTCATTCACAGAATACATCCTCTTACTTGTAGGAAACATCAACCATTACCTGCATTTCTCCATGATGAGCTGCTGATTTCGACTGAGCCATCAGGAGTGGACACTAGATTTGTCTTGTAGTCCCTTGAGCTTAGAAGGTTGAAGAGTAATCTAACTGTGGTGTTTAAAATGATAAAAGGATTTGACACAGAGAAACTATTTCCTCTGGTTGGGGAATCCAGAACAAGGAAAGCACAATCTTAAAATTAGAGCTAGACTATTTAGCAGTGAAATCAGAAAGCACTTTTTCACACAAAGGGTAGTGGGAATCTGGAATTCTCTCCCCCTAAAAGCTGTGGATGCTGGGTCAATTGAAATTTTCAAAACTGAGATCGTTAGATTATTATTATATAAGGGTATCAAAGGATATGGATCAAACAAGGGTAAATGGAGTTGAGCTACAGATCAGCCATGTCTAATTGAATGGCAGAACAGTTTTGAGGGGCTGAATGGCCTACTCCTGTTCCTATGTTCCTAAATAACTAATATAAAGAGAGGACTGCAGACTAGAGCCTCCTATTCAGTGTGGCATTCATAATACGTAGCAGATATTGGCCAGGATTTATGTCCATTAAATGACAGATGATGACAGGACATTTAAAGAGTTAGGAGATAAATTAAAAAGCAGGACCTCAAAGGTGGTGATCCTGGAACTCCCTTCCTAACAGCACTGTGGGAGAACCGTCACCACACGGACTGCAGCGGTTCAAGAAGGCGGCTCACCACCACCTTCTCGAGGGCAATTAGGGATGGGCAATAAATGCCGGCCTTGCCAGCGACGCCCACATCCCGTGAACGAATAAAAAAAATAAAAAAAATTACTACCAGTGCCACGTGCTAGTGAGTATAGGAACAGAAGAATAGAACCAGATGAATGCGTGGCTGCAGGGATGGTGTAGGAGGGAGGGTTTTAGATTCCTGGGATTGGGACCGGTTCTGGGGAAGGTGGGACCTGTACAAGCGGGACGGGTTACACCCGAGCAGGACCGGGACCGATGTCCTCGCAGAGGTGTTTTCTAGTGCTGTTGGGGAAGATTTAAACCAGAATGGCAGGGGAATGGGAACCTGAGCAGGGAGACAGAGGAGGGAGAAACAAGGATAGAAACAAAAGACAGAAAGGGAAGAAGCAATAGTGGAAGGCAGAGAAAACAAGGGCAAAAAACAAATAGGGCCATAGTGCAAAATAAAACTAAGATGACTAGCAATCTTAAAAAGACAAGTCTAACGGCATTGTGTCTAAATGCGCGGAGCATTCGTAATAAGCCAGATGAATTAACAGCACAGATAGATATTAACGATTATGATATAGTTGCGATTACGGAGACATGGCTGCAGGGTGACCAAGGATGGGAACTGAACATCCAGGGGTATTCAATATTTAGGAAGGACAGGCAAAAAGGGAAAGGAGGTGGGGTAGCATTGTTAGTAAAGGAGGAAATCAATGCAATAGTGAGGAAGGTTATTGGCTCGGAAAATCACGATGTGGAATCTGTATGGGTGGAGCTAAGAAACACCAAAGGGCAGAAAACGTTGGTGGGGTTTGTCTATAGGCCCCCAAACAGTAGTGGAGATGTAGGGGAGGGCATTAAACAGGAAATTAGAGACGCATGCAAGAAGGGTATAACTATAATCATGGGTGACTTTAATCTACATATAGATTGGTCAAACCAAATTAGCAATAGTACTGTGGGGGAGGAATTCCTGGAGTGTGTACGTAATGGTTTTCCAGACCAATACGTTAGGGAACCGACTAGAGAACAGGCGATCCTAGACTGGGTATTGTGCAATGAGAAAGGATTAATTAACAATCTTGTTGTGCAGTGTCCCTTAGGGAAGAGTGACCATAACATGACAGAATTCCTCATTAAGATGGAGAGTGAAGTAGTTGAATCCAAAACTAGGGTCCTGAATCTAAATAAAGGACATTACGGAAGTATGGAGGTGCGATTTGGCTATGATAGATTGGGGAACTTTACTAAAAGGGATGACGGTGGATAAGCAATGGCTAATATTTAAAGAACGTGTGCAGGAATTACAACAACTATTCATTCCTGTCGGGCGCAACTGTGGCTTACAAAAGAAATTAGGGATAGTATTAGATCCAAAGAGGAGACATATAAAATTGCCAGAAAAAGCAGCAAGCCTGAGGATTGGGAGCAGTTCAGAATTCAGCAAAGGAGGACAAAGAGATTGATTAAGAGGGGAAAAATAGAGTATGAGAGTAAACCAGCAGGGAACATAAAAACTGACTGTAAAAGCTTCCATAAATATGTCAAGAGAAAAAGATTAGTGAAGACAAATGTAGGTCCCTCAGAAATGGGGGAAATTATATTGGGGAACAAAGAAATGGCAGAACAATTAAACACATACTTTGGTTCTGTCTTCACAAAGGAGGACACAAATAACCTGCCAGAAATGTTAGGGAACCAAGGGTCCAGTGAGAAGGAAACCAGTATTAGTAAAAAAAAGTGCTAGGGAAATTAATGGGGCTAAAGGCTGACAAATCCCCAGGGCCTGATAATTTACATCCCAGAGTACAAAAGGAAGTGGCCCTGGAAATAGTGGATGCGTCCAAAATTCTATAGACTCTGGAACAGTTCCCACAGATTGAAGGGTGGTAAATGTAACCCCACTATTTAAAAAAGGAGGGAGAGAAAAAACAGGGAATTACAGACTAGTTAGCCTAACATCAGTAGTGGGGAAAATGCTAGAGTCTATTATAAAAGATGTGATAACAGAACACTTGGAGAGCATTAACGGGATTGGACAAAGTCAGCATGGGTTTATGAAAGGGAAATCATGCTTAACAAATCTACTGGAGTTTTTTGAGGATGTAACTAGTAGAATAGATAGGGAAGAACCAGTGGATGTGGTGTATTTGGATTTTCAGAAGGCTTTTGATAAGGTCCCATACAAGAGGTTAGTGTGCAAAATTAAAGCACATGGGATTGGGGGGAATATACTGGCATGGATTGAGAATTGGTTGACAGACAGGAAACAGAGAGTAGGAATAAACGGGTCTTTTTCCGGGTGGCAGGCAGTGACTAGTGGGGTACCACAGGGATCAGTGCTTGGGCCCCAGCTATTCACAATATATATCAATGATTTGGATGAGGGAACTAAATGTAACATTTCCAAGTTTGCAGACGACACAAAGCTTGGGTGGAATGTGAGCTGTGAGGAGGATGCAAAGAGGCTCCAATGTGATTTAGACAAGTTGGGTGAGTGGGCAAGAACATGGCAGATGCAGTATAACGTGGATAAATGTGAGGTTATCCACTTTGGTTGTAAAAACAGAAAGGCAGATTATTATCTGAATGGTGATAGATTGGGAAAAGGGGAGGTGCAACGAGACCTGGGTGTCCATGTACACCAGTCGCTGAAAGCGAGCATTCAGGTGCAGCAAGCAGTTAGGAAGGCGAATGGTATGTTGGCCTTCATTGAAAGAGGATTTGAGTACAGGAGCAGGGGTGTCTTACTGCAGTTATACAGGGCCTTGGTGAGACCACATCTGGAGTATTGTGTGCAGTTTTGGTGTCCTTATCTGAGGAAGGATGTCCTTGCCATGGAAGGAGTGCAACGAAGGTTTACCAGACTGATTCCTGGGATGGCAGGATTGATGTATGAGGAGAGATTGAGTCGACTAGACCTATATTCACTAGAGTTTAGAAGAATGAGAGGTGATCTCATCGAAACATATAAAATTCTAACAGGACTAAACAGACTAGATGCAGGGAGGATGTTCCCGATGGCTGGGGAGTCCAGAACCAGGGGTCACAGTCTCAGGATACGGGGTATGCCATTTAGAACCAAGATGAGGAGAAATTTCTTCACTCGGAGGGTGGTGAACCTGTGGAATTCTCTACCACAGAAGGCAATGGAGGCCAAGTCATTAGATGTATTGAAGAAGGAGATAGATATATTTCTTACTGCTAAAGGGATCAAGGGATATCGGGAAAAAGCAAGAACAGGGCACTGAATTGGATGATCAGCCATGATCATTTTGAATGGTGGAACAGGCCCGAAGGGCCGAATTGCCTACTCCTTCTCCTATTTTCTATGTTTCTATGACCATTTCCAATTATTCTGTATCATTATAGATGAAATATGGAAGCACAGCATATAATGGTGCTCCTTTCACATCATTTTTTAAAACATAAATTATGTGTCCTCACTCCTGAATGGGCCATTATTATGCCATGTCTTCTGTGCAACAGATGATGAAAGGAAAACACTTTCAGCATTGCTGGGTCAGTTAATGGCTATCCTTGTACCATTTGTTCTTTGTGATAGGCAGAACCATAGACAATATGACTGTTATCTTGTCTAGCTTTAAAATTTAAATGACATATAATCACATAAACTTCTAATCTGTGTCCGAACATGAAACAGTTTAGCCCATTCAAATCCAACACAATATGGCTTCACTGTTCCACACCGGGATCTAGTTATAGCAAAAGGCAATCAGTCAGCTTTACTGACCTTTGAACACTCACTTTAAGTGTATGACTAATTTATTGCGACTTTTGTACAAGTTTAAGAAGAGTGCATGCAGGAATTTTTGACTCACAAGATAAATTTCCTGTATACGAACAGCCAGTATCAAAGATAATGGCAAATGGAACCCTCTCACACAATGAGATGGTTTTCAATAGTCTTAAGGTGTGACATTTTTGAAAAAAATATTCTCAAAATATCTTTGAGGTGTACACTGAGTTTGACTGCTGTACAAGTTATCATCTAAGATGCTGTTACAAAGTTTTCAAGGTTGCTGTTTTTCTGTATTCGGGCATATTCCAGTTACGAACTTAAGGGGAATTCTTGCCATTGTAATGTTTCTTACAAGATTGTCATGGTTAGATATAGAGGAGCACACAGTGATGAGACCAGTGATGTGATTAATTCCCACCACATCACTGATTGCTTCTGACAGTCCACCCCGATTTTAACTCAGGACGGGAATCAGGTGAATGCAGGCTGAGGTGGGCGGCAAGCCCGTCTGGCCTCGGCAGCATGAGGCCCGGGCAATTTTAACTTCCGGGTGGGGGGGGGGGGGGGGGGGGGGGGGAGGGGGGGAGGGGGAGCCCGGGAAAGGGGAAGCCTAAACTTTTCTTGTGGGGACTGGAGGAGCACTCTTACGCTGGCCCCGCAAGGAAGGTTTAAAAAAAAGGTTAAAACTTACCTGTTTTGGCCTCTTCTGGCCCCAACTTTTTCACCTGGCGGGAAAGCTACAATACCTTCACCGCTCAGGACACTGGTTAAAATAGCAGTCAGGCCCCGGTGATGTCACTGGAGCCCAATCTGCATATTTAAAGAAGGACCCCTGTCCTGGCGGGTGTCCTTCTCGCCTGCTTGGAAGAGCAGGTTAAAATGGAAGAAAGCAGGCAGGATGTTGGCCACTAAATCTACTGGGCAATTTTAACCGCCCACATGACCGGTTGTCACCAGGCGGGCAGGGTTAAAATTGCGCCATACAAGTTTGATGTTAAAAATGAGCATCAAAATAATGAAGGAATGCAATGAGAAAGTCCGTATGCAGTGAATATAGGATTGGGTTCAGAATGAATGTTCCCTCTGATACAAACTGTGGCAGCAACGTTTCAACTAAGTTTTCAGAGCAAACTCCAAGCCCTACCACAAACTAAATCTGACCACAAAGCTCCCAAACATGATGACACAATTTCTTTAAGTAGCACAGACTCCAAAGCTCAGAGTCTCACATTGACCTGACTTGACATTTAGATATTACTCACAGTGTAAAGATCACTTTGCTTTTTCACTGTTATTTCTGATCAAATGCCTGACACAAGTATACTACAATCACACATTTGATTAATTCATTTACATGCTTTTAGCTTGCTTGGGAAGGAAAAGGTTAAACCACTGTCTGACACCCAATGCTGGTTTCATGCATAAAGATGCTGGCATTTATTTTTGTCAAGATTAATTTGGAAAAATCATTTTTGTGCAAGTTCTTCCATGGCTCTCATTGAGTCTTTGTTTTGAAATTTTGATTGGTCCTTCTATCTGTGAGGCTAGTGTGTAATATAGGGTTTCTTACTATGGATTTGATGTTATCCGCACTTTCCAATCATGAGCAAGAACCCTGGAAGATTTTTCTTCTTCCTAGCCTGAGAATTTTGGGACTAATGACCCGAATCCTGGCTGAGATCTGTTAATTTAGCAGTTGCCAGGGATGGGACCTTCTGATTTGTATGGCTCAGTAACACACTATGCAATGCATTTACTCACTAAGTATTCAAGGGAGCGCTTTTCATTGAGTTGTAAAGGGGCTGCCTTGGGGATTTTTCAGCAAGGGTTGGGAGAAGGGGGCTCAATTAGTGCAATTATAGGAATTAACTATCCTGGAAGATGCTGATGGGGTGAGTTTGCATATTGCAGTAGATTGATTCCTTCAGTGGCACCTTTACCAATGCGTCGTTGTTTTCTGTTCTCACTCCTGGTTTGAATTCTTGTTGGAAGCAGATCACTGACAAAATGGTAGAAATGTTTTACAAAAGCTTTTACTGGAAAGCAAAGCCCCATTAAAGCAGGAAGAATTTTGGGAAAAAGTAATAGGAGATCTAGCAGGAAGCTCTTTGTGAACCCAGCATAGGAAGGTTTTTTTTTAAAAGAAGTTTGCTTGAGTCAAAATAGTTTGACAGCTTGTCCACTGCCCTCTTTGAATGAATGTGTTTCTATTCAGTGAAAGTGAAGCAGACCACTATAGAAGTTGAGTCATTTCTTTGTCTTGCAATTTTTATTTTGTCACGACTTCTGCCTAGCGTGTGAGGGTGTGTGGCCTCTTACAAACTACAACTGCACCAAAATGCCAGGAGCGGTCCAGTGGTGACATTCACTGCTGATTTTCTCTCCCCTTTTCAAGGGAGGAAACCACGATACAGCTCTGATTGGGAACTGGGTGGAGTGGATCCAATCTACATCTGGTACTGTGAGATTTGAATGCCTTTTTGCAATATGGAATTGGACATTAACTTAGAAACAATGGACAGCTTTGAAAGATACAAAAAGACAGAACAAACTGCTGTTACCATGGTCCCTTTGTGCAGCTGGGCTTTTGATTGATTTAAAACTGCAGTTTTATGGGAAAGCTTCTAGAAGTTTTAAACAAGTCAACATACCACAGAACTGAGAAACTGTGAAACAGTTAGAATCATGGACAGAAAAAGGGGGGGGGGCTTTACATTCCAAAGTGCTTGAAATGCTAGATGAGCACAGATAAGGGAAGCCTTCACATTTTAAAGTGCTGAGCTAATTGTATCTGTCTTTGAACGAAGTAACTGTCCATCATAGAGGCCTAATCACAGGAGATCATTGGACAGAATGATACTTCTCTGCCATTACTTACGCCCCAAAGTGCAAAAACAACATAAAAAAAAGACATTGCAATGGAACTGGCCCTGCAGTCAGAGGACAGAGCAACAGCAGCTCACCTCAAGAAGGAGGACTACATCAAGAAGAAGACACAACAGCCTTGAGTGCAACGGATTGATCACCCGGAAAACTCAACATTCACTCTCTACTTAGGAAAATTTGTATGAACTTGTGCCAATAAAGTTGTTTACCCTTAAAGCAATTTGTTCGTGTAGTACTTTTCCAAATGTTACCATCCAGAGTTCACCAACCCTTGGACGCTGGTAAGGATCGATGTTTGGATTGTGTAGACAAACACTACAATACTAAACTTTAATGCTCTAAGGCTCAGTGCCACTGCTGTGTCCCACCAGACCCACAGTATACAGGTGGATAGCAGCCTCTTAGGTTCATTGAGAACTGGGATATGTTTGAACTTTGTGTCTGTGTGCATAAAATGTTATTTTGCAATTATTTTCCTCATTTTCTTTCCCGACTCCCTTGCAGTCCTCTGGCTCTACCTCCCTCCCCTGAATCCTCTGCATCCTTGACGAAGATTACAAACTGCCTCTCTCCACTGAAGTGTGAGATTGGGTTCTGAGCTGGGCTCTCTTTCTCTAAGTGTTAAATATGCCATCATTGCAGCTGTTGTTTCATCACCATCACCAAAATCCTGGAAATTATTGACACAATGACAATTAGAATTGCTGATCCTCTTACCTGTTTTCTGGTTGATTTCAGCTGGAAGGTGCGGTGAGTGGGAGCTGGGGGCAAAGTGCTCATTGCTGTAGGAGATGAGAGGCGTGAGGGGATGGACTGCGTGGGATGGCTGCACCACAGGAACTTTGTTTGACTGAAAGAGAGGCAAAAGTGAAATGTTTAGATATTGGGGCTCAAGAGGTGAACACTATTTTGACATGATACACCCAACACCTCAGTGATTTGGGAACACAGTGATGCTCATTGCCATTACAGTAATATATATTATTTACTTGGCACTAGATTATTGTTTTTAAACTGCCTCCTCTACTCTGCCTTGTCAAATACTCCCAGATGACATGACATGGACTAGATGCAGTATAAAGTTCCTTCTACTTTGAGATGAGGTGAGATGAAATAAGGTAGGAGGAGGCTCCTCAAGCATAAACACTGGCATAGACCTGTTGGACTGAAAGGCCTGTTCCTGTGCTGTAAATTCTATGTATTACTCTGCCCCATAAAAGCTCTTGGAATCATGGTAAAACCTCCTCTACTTTGTTCTAATAGAATTCCTCAACTCTAACTTCAGAAGTGTAGGTTAAAGCAGTGGACTGTGTTTGCCAACGACTAGTCTGAGATTGCCCCAAAATTATTTCACACATTGTTCTTTTAAAGGTAGTGTCCAAATGTGACCTTAATAATGCCCTTTATCGGGTTACAATCTATTTAGTAGAATTTTGGAGTCTTCCAGTTGGTCAAGACAGTGAATAATTGAGCCATATAAACTAAGAAAGTCTCAGGTTCTATCCTGAGTCGATGTGGAGTCAGGGTGGTGGCAGCAGTGCCAAAGAATTTGGCCTCAGTGTCATGAGTTAGGAAGGTTTCTGTTTCCACTGGGAGTGCTGGATGTTGGGAGAAGATAGGATAGGCCTCAACTGTGATGCCCACCATTGTTAAATAGTTTGCAGACACTGTTTAGGTTCACACATGAAGAATTGTCATTTGGATGAGATACCAGAGGGTAACCAATGCTCGTGTGGCTGTACCGCAGCATGGAGGCAACATCTTTAGCAAAGGAGAAGGAGGAGAAGAGAAATTTGGCAAAAAAACAGAAAGAAAAAAATACACATTTTGACTTAGAGTTATGTGCCCTTGAGATGCATTTTAAAACATGATTAACTTTGTTGACATCAGCTTAAACACTGACTGGAAACTTTCAGTGGATGTTCAATAATTGCATCCGAATCCCTTTCCTGTTCCATTGTTGCTAATGGACATCCCTTCACTATATACACATTTCATGTTTCCTCTTCCAATCCACATAAGCTTACATTCATCTACATTAATATCTATCTTAGGCAATCTGCTTAATTGGTCCAGATCCCTTTAAATCTCTCCATACTCATTACCTGGTTACTTAGCTTAGTGTCATCAGCAAATTTTAAAACATTCATTATTATTGTACAAGAAATGCACTTCTCTATATCAGTATGACAGCAGGACATTTAGAACAGTTCTCTGCAAAACTTCACTAGTCACTGCCCCTCCCCTAGTCAGGCCTTTTTTCCCCCATTTATCATCATCTTCTGCTTTACTTAGCTAGTTTTCCATCCAGTTAGCAAATCTGCTGTTAATTCTATCAGCTTTATGATTAGCTTAGCCCATGATCTTTACCCTCCTGTTCTGAAGATAATGATGCATGTTGGGTTATGCTTCCACAATGGGTTACAGGCCTCTGGTACCTTGCCCAAATCATTAATTTTCATGTCAGAGCCTGGACAATGATAACGTGTGGGCGATTTGATAAAGTTAAACAAAATATTACTGGGAGAGTGCAGTGGGGGTTGGTGCTTTGATGTCATGATCTCAGCATAGTTGGATGTGGGTCCGCAGCCACAGTTCCTCACATGTTGAGTTCCTGACTTCAGCAATGCCATTGTGGGAAAACATGGAGAGGAAACCACATGCTTGACCACAGAGAGGGAGAGAAATTTGGAGGGAGAGTCACCTCAGAAGCAAAAAGATGTGACGCTGCAGATGGCTTTCAATGAATGCTCTTCTAGCAGTTTATGTACGCACAGAAGGATTTCAAAATGGGCTGATGTCACTAATCATTAAACCACTAACTGTATATTAAAACTCAGTCATAATAAAGCCATGCTGCTGCTGGAGGGGATATTTATATTCACCTTTCCTTTTGTGAGGATTTGGCTAAAAGCCAAATTCTTGTTTGTTTGCAGTATTTCTTTCTCCCGCTGCAGTTTTTTATCAAAGTAATTCTTCTCTTTCACATGAATATAAATCTTTTGCTTTGATCTATCGTTTGGGAACAAACACTGAATTCATTGATATTGAATTTGAGAATGATTTGAAATGAACAAGCATTTCAAGGGAGATCCTGTAATCTTCAGTGTCATCACTGACAGGCTTCACGGAAAGTTATTCCCTCACTGTTTGCAAACACACGACACAGAGACATAAGGGGGTCAAAAATGTGCAAGCCTTTCATCTCAATGTAAATATCAGCATCTGCCTGCTGGGAAGCTCTGCCGCCGTGCCTGCAGGACTTGGGGGAGGTTCCTTCATTTAAATAATCCTGGCATGCATCCACACCACTAGGAGCAATCTCAAATGCCCACCAGATGGGGGAGGCCACCCGCTCTGTTGGGGGAGTGCCAGGACCCCTGCCAAAAATATGTCATAAAATTGACCATAAGGGGTTTCACCATATAAAAAATCTGGTGCCTCCGGTGAGGAGTCCAGCCGATGCAGGGAGGGGATTCTGGGGGAAGACTGTGGGGGTCAGCATAATGAGGATCGATTTTTAAAGAACCAGGAAATGCTCCTTCTGACTCCACAAAATCACCTTTAAAACTGAATCTTACCTGTTTTTGTGTGGCCTCTGCAGTGGTCCCTTTAAGGACCGCTGGTTAGACCCCTTAACATCTAGCACCACTGTACTGCACATGCCCCACCCATTGGTATGAAAACATTTAAATGGGATCCTACAACTGCCATAGGGCTCTAATTTACAATTAGGCTCCTGCCTTTCAGGTGGGAACACTCTACCCCTATTTGCAGGCTTGGGCGATTTTATCCCCCCAATCTTCGTCTGCTGCCCGCCCTTTCTCCAGTTTAAACAGGGTGGGTAGCAGTTGATCTTCTTCCCATGGCTCTGTTAATGTTTCTTCTGGCTTTAATAAGACCAAATTGGAACAAAATTAAGCAGATGATTTGCAATATGTTGATATCAACCCCCATATGTAGGATCAAACTGTCAGCACACTGCTTGCTGTTCACTCAGTTCTGATGCTTTCCCCGATCCATATTCCTTTTTTAAAATGCCTTTATTTATTTCTTTTTCCTGATAATTTTTCTCTCCCTCTTTACTTCTCCTGAAGGTGTTAAGGGTGAAATTGGAATTGCCAGCCCGATTAACGATCCTTTCGATTGAAAATCATTCGGGGTGTGAAACGGGCGGCCGATTCGCTTTTGCTCGTCTTACTCCTGTTGACTCCCTGCTGGGTACAGCTCCATGTGCACCCTTGGCCCGCAGACACTTTACCCAAATGTGTGAAGCTTGAAATCGGGTGGGAGAGTGACAGAAAAAGGGGGTAAAATCAGGCCAGATCGTGCTCCCCCTGCCCCAGCGGGGACAGCTGCTGCCACTCCTGCCTCGATCGCCACATCTAAATGCTGGTGGGGAGGTGGGGCCTGGGTTCCTGGCAGTTTTTCCTGCCATTCTGGCCTCCTAGAAAGAAAGTACTTGCATTTATATAGCGCCTTTCATGACCTGAGGACACCCCAAAGCACTTTATAGCTAATGAAGTACTTTTGAAGTGTAGTCACTGTTGTAATGTAGGAAATGTGGTAGCCAATTTGCGCACAGCAAGGTCCCACAAACAGCAATGAGATAAATGACCAGATAGTGATGCTTTAGTGATGTTGGTTGAGGGATAAATATTGGCCAGGACACCGGGAGAACTCCCTGCTCTTCTTCGAATAGCGTCGTGAGTTCTTTTACGTCCACCTGAGAGGGCAGATGGGGCCTCGGTTTAACGTCTCATCTGAAAGACGGCACCTCTGACAGTGCAACACTCCCACAGTACTGCACTGGAGAGTAAGCCTAGATTATTTACGTTCTGACTCAGAGGTGAGAGTGCTACCACTGAGTCACAACTAACACTCTCCCTAGGACTGCCTGAAGAAAGGCGATGGTAGGCCCTGTGGTGGCGGCAGGAAGTGTCAGCCATGGCTCCGTTGGTAGCACTCTCGGCTCTGTGTTAGTAGGCTGTGATTCAAGTCCCACTCCAGGGACTTGAGCACAAATTCTAGGCTGACACTCAAGTGCAGTGCTGTTGGAGTGCTGCACTGTCGGAGATGCCACCTTTCGGATGAGATAATAAACTAAAGGCCCCGTCTGCCCTCTCAGGTGGATATAAAAGATCCTAAGACACTATGTCGAAGAAGAACAGGGGAGTTCGCCCCAGTGTCCTGGCCAATGTCTATCCCTCAACCAACACCACAAGAAAAAAGATTATCTGGTCATTATCACTTTGCTGTTTGTGGGATCTTGCCGTGCACAAATTGGCTGGTGCATTTCCTACAACAGTGACTACACTTCTAAAGTCCTTCATTCATTGTAAAGCGCTTTGGGATGTCCTGAGGTTTTTGAAAGGCACTATATAAATGCAAGTCTTTCTTTAAGAGAGGGCTTAATCAAAGGCTCCTCTCCTCCAAAGCCTTACCCTTTGCTTTCTCTTCAGGGTTCTTCTATCCCCTTTAAATCCCTGGCTGCTTCTTCTGGTGCTTCAGTGGCAGACACCATGAGGATTTTCCTCTTAGGCAGCAGCGGTCTCTCTTTGGTGCAAGGATCCCACAGGGATCCCGCCCTACTTTACAAATGTGCCCTGACCCAGGAAAATGTGTTGGGGTCATGGCGGGTCAATGGGGTGGTCAGATGTCCTGCCCCGCACATACCCTGCCACAAAAAGGATATCCAAGCCTGAGTGCCAGTACTGATCATGAGGGGCATCAGAGCAGAGTTCAATTATGAGCTCATCCAATGTCCACATATGTGGCCGTCCAGTGATGTTACTGTATTGTGATCAAGAGCTGGTACTCCAGTCAATTTTCACCCTTCTAACCCGGGGTGGTGGGATCTATTCTAGTTCATCAGCTACTTCCTGGCTGAGCAACTAACTCAGCATAAATCAGGGATAAGAAAGAAAATAACTTATCATTTATATAGTGCCTTTCAACATCTCAGGACGTCCCAAAGTGCTTTACAGACAATGAAGTACTTTAGAAGTGTAGTCACTGTTGTAATGTAGGAAATGCGCCAGCCAATTTGCGCACAGCAAGGTCCCACAAACAACTATGTGATAATGACCAGATAATCTGTCTTAGTGGTGTTGGTTGGATGATAAATGTTATCCAAGACACCAGAGAAAGCCCTGCTCTTTGTCGAATAGTGCCATGAGATCTTTTACATCCACTTGAGATGTATCATCTGAAAGACAGATAGAACTGTAAAAAAGTCACTGAGTGGATCATTTCTTTTTTTTGTCTCTTCCTTTTTCTAATTACTCTCCCTGCTGGTTGTTCCTACACGATGCATGTTGCTGAATGGGGCCAGGTGGATGACCTGCTCTCAGCCCTTCAATGTTATCACTAATCTGTAGTTGGCCACCAGCGAGTTACCCAGGAACTACCATGGAGAAAGTTTCAAATTTCCCACCCACAGGTCGAAGGGTGGATTGAAACACCTAGCTCTTCACTCGGTGCCCTCCTTACAGTGGAATAACTTGATGTGTGTAACTCAGTGAGTAAGAGCAGCATCAGTTCAAAGCCATGTTTTACCACTTCAAGGAACAACACACTTAGCTTCAGAACACCACTTGCAGGTCATCCATTTCTAATGATTAAAAAGAATTCGACCAATCAAAAAATATGTTTGCTTAAGGCAGGAAGCTAATTTTTCAATTAATGGGATCACTATCTTAATATACCTCAGTCAACAGTGATAGCTTTTGGTTTCAGTTTGAAGCTTGTTTGCTTTTTATGTACTTTGGAACTGACTTCAATGAGTTTTTCCCATGTGCTCACATGAAAGCAATTGGCTCATGCTTTAATTATCCATTTGAAACCACTTCAAGAGCCTATTTTAAAATAGATCATTTTGAAATGGTTTTGCCCTGGGTTTGTACAGCTTGTTCTGAATTAGCCTGGAAATATTAGTGGGTACAGAGCCTAAGAAGTATAAAATCCTTGCTGGATTGGAAAAAGTAATTGTTTCAATGGTTTCCATGTAAAGAATAGTGTTGATTTTATTCTGGGACTATAGTGAAAACAGAGAGTATGGAGTATGATAAAACCTATAATTTAAATGATTCATATAGTTACATTATATTTTAACATGTCTGAATAATGTGGGCTTTTTAAGGCTACCCTCAATTTTGAAGAATGTTGTGGATTGCTGCATTCGTTTAGTTACCCATTGCTGCTCAGCGATCAGTTTCTTGTTCCATTCACTGGGACATCAAATAGAGACAAGTTCAACTGAAAACAAAACCACAGCATTTGCATTTACAGTTCCAGCAATCCTTGGAACTTGATGCATCAAAGTATGATTTAACGAATAGCAGCTCCAACAACTAAATATTCCTGGATGCAAGGTGTTCAGGAAAGATAGGGAAGGAACGAAAAGAGGGGTAGCCAGTATTGATTAAGGAGAATATTGCAGTGCTGGCGAGAGAGGATGTCCCTGAGGGGTTAAGGACAGAATCTATTTGGTTGGAGTTAAGAAACATAGAGTTGCCATTACACTACTGGGTGTATTCTTTCGGCCACCAACTAGTGGGAAGGATATAGAGGAGCAAATTTGCAGGGAAATTAAAGAGAGGTGCAAGAGCCATAGAGTAGTGATAATGGGGGACTTCAAATATCCTAATATAGACTGGGATAGTAATAGTGTAAAGGGCAGAGAGGGGGCAGAATTTCTGAAGTGTGTTCAGGAGAACTTTCTTGATCAGTATGTTTCCGGCCCAATGAGGAAGTTCTGGGGAATGAGGTGGGTAAAGTGGAGCAAATGTCAGTAGGGGAACATTTAGGGAACAGTGATCATAGTATCATAAGGTTTAGATTAGTTATGGAAAAGGACAAGGAGCAATCTAGAGCAAAAATACTTAATTGGAGGAGGGCCAATTTCAGTGGGTTGAGAACGGATCTGGCCCGGGCAAATTGGAATCAAAGATTGGCAGACGAAACTGTAATCGAACAATGGGCGGCCTTTAAAGAGGAGATGGTTCAGGTACAGTCTAGGTACATTCCCACGAGGGGGAAAGGTAGGGCAACCAAAACCAGAACTCCCTGGATGATGAAATAGATAGAGGGTAAGATGAAGTAGAAAAAGGGGGCCTATGAAGATATCAGGTTGATAATACAAGTGAGAACCAGGCTGACTATAGAAAATACAGAGGGGAAGTGAAAAAGGAAATAAGAGGGGCAAAGAGAAAGTATGAGAATAGACTGGCAACTAACATAAAAGGGAATCCAAAAGTCTTCTATAGGCATATAAATAGTAAACGGGTAATAAAAGGAGGGGTGGGGCCGATTCAGGACCAAAAAGGAGACCCACGCACTGAGGCAGAGGGCATGATCGAGGTACTAAATGAGTACTCTGCAGCTGTCTTTACCAAGGAAGATGATGCTGTCAAAATCACAGTAAAAGAGAAGGTAGTTGAGATATTGGATGGGCTAAAAATTGATAATGAGGAGGTACTAGAAAGGCTGGCTGTACTTAAAGTAGATAAGTCACCAGGTCCGGATGGGATGTATCCTAGGTTGCTGAGGGAAGTAAGGGTGGAAATTGCAAAAGTACTGGCCATAATCTTCCAATCCTCCTTAGATACGGGGGTGGTGCCAGAGGATTGTTACACCCTTGTTCAAAAAAACGCTGTAAGGATAAACCCAGCAACTACAGGCCAGTCAGTTTAACCTGAGTGGTGGGAAAGCTTTTAGAAATGATAATCCGGGCAAAATCAACAGTCACTTGGACAAGTGTGGATTAATAAAGGAAAGCCAACACGGATTTGTTTAAAGCAGATCATGTTTAACTAACTTGATTGAGTTTTTTGATGAGGTATTAGAAAGGGTTGATGAGGGCAATGTGGTTGATGTGGTGTATATGGACTTCCAAAAGGCGTTTGATAAAGTGCCACATAATAGGCTTGTCAGCAAAGTTGAAGCCCATGGAATAAAAGGAGCAGTGGCAGCATGGATACGAAATTGGCTAAGTGACAGGAAACAGAGAGTAGTGGTGAACAGTTGTTTTTTAGACTGGAGGAAGGTATACAGTGGTGTTCCCCAGGGGTCAGTACTAGGACCACTGCTTTTCTTGATATATATTAATGACTTGGACTTGGGTGTACAGGGCACAATTACAAAATGTGCAGATGATACAAAACTTGGAAGTGTAGTAAACAGTGAGAAGGATATTGATAGACTTCAAGAGGACACAGACAGGCTGGTGGAATGGATGGACATGTGGCAGATAAAATTTAACGCAGAGAAGTGCGAAGTGATACATTTTGGTAGTAAGAACGAGGAGAGGCAATATAAACTAGAGGGTGCAATTCTAAAGGGGGTGCAGAGAGGTCTGGGGGTATATGTGCACAAATCGTTGAAGGTGGCAGGGCAGGTTGAGAAAGCAGTTAAAAAAGCATAGGGAATCCTGAGCTTTATAAATAGAGGCATAGAGTACAAAAGCAAGGAAGTTATGATGAACCTTTACAAAATACTGGTTCGACCACAACTGGAGTATTGTGTCCAATTCTGGGCACCGCACTTTAGGAAGGATGTAAAGGCCATGGAGAGAGTGCAGAGAAAATGTACTTGAATGGTTCCAGGGATGAAGGACTTCAGTTACGTGGATAGACTGGAGAAGCTGGGGTTGTTCTCCTTAGAGCAGAGAAGATTGAGAGGAGATTTGATGGAGGTGTTCAAAATCATGAGGGGTCTAGACAGAATAGATCGAGAGAAACTGTTCCCATTGGCGGAAAGGTCGAGAACCAGAGGACACAGATTTAAGGTGATTGGCAAAAGACATGAGGAAAATCTTTTTTCCGCAGTGTGTGGTTAAGATCTGGAGTGCACGGCCTGAAAGGGCGGTGGAGGGAAATTAAATCGTGGTTTTCAAAAGGGAATTGGATAAGTACTTGAAGGGAAAAAATTTGCAGGGCTATGGGGTGGGGGAGTGGGACTAGCTGGATTACTCTTGCAGAGAGCCGGCATAGACTCGACGGGCCAAATGGCCTGCTTCTATGCTGTAACCTTTCTATGATTCTATTCTAATTAACACTTTATTTAGCTACAGGAAAACTGTTAAAGACTGTACTGTTGAAAAGTCATCGAGCCAAAACGTTAACTCTGTTTCTCTGTCTCCACAGATGCTGCATGACCTGCTGATCATTTCCACCATTTTCTGGTTTTATTTCAAGTTTCCAGCATCCGCAGTATTTTGCTTTTGTTATTGACTGTTGTCTCCATTAGCTGTACAGAATAATCAAATTAAAGTAGATGTTCGCGCACTAGGATTAATGGCCTGTTTAACGTGGCACCATTTTCATGATTCAATGGGTAAATGCAGTGCCTGATGTGGTACTAAGCCAAACGGACCAGGAAGGCCTAAGGCTGGAACTTTTAGATCAGATACACAAAAGAACAATTACCATAGATGCTGCACTGCCTGGCTCTTCGTGGATGTTTGGAAACCCTTCACTGGGGACAGTGACCCTTTTCAGAATATCGCAATGCTAATTTATAGAAGGTCCTCACTGCATGTCCAGTAAAATCTGTTACTTCATGAATATTCTAATAGTGCTGATTTTATAGATTTACAAAAGAAAAGAAAGTCCCTCCAAATTAAATCTACATGAAAAACAAAAGTTAACCTGTTAATAACACAGAGATCAGTATTAGAATCAGCACGCACTTTCTTTCTGTTAAGGTGGCAAAATTCAAATCCCACAAAATTAGAGAGTTTTACATGTGTATATCATGAAGGCATCTGATAATAAAAGAAAAAAACTCTTGTGGTTTCCCTAGAGGAGTGAAGATTCTGACTCTGCTGTAGTGCAGTCAAATATTCTGGAAATTATTTCTGTAGAAAAAAATGTGTTGGCTTCTTTGTTTTTGATGTTTTTTTAACATTTGTTAAGTTAATCCTTTAAAAATGTCTGTGTTTCCCCCATTTCACAGTAATTGTATTGCTCTGTAAACATCGAGGGCCTCCTTAAAAAAGAAATCTCGTCATTAACACCTCTATTAACTTACCATTAGGAGCCTTACCATTAGGGTGCCTTTTAAAAGCGAGTCACACCACCAGGGCAATTTTTAAAGCAGTTTCAAAATCAAGGCTCCTTTTAAAAATCAAACAATTGCAAACTAATATACTTACATTTATATTGTGCTTTATCACATGTTGTGCCAAAACGTCTCAACGCTCTTCGTGCAATGAATTACTTATTGAAATATAATTGCTGTTGTCACATTGGCAAAGTAACTACTTGTGAATCTGGTGTTTCACGTTCCCCTCCCCCCAGCTACAGTGACGATCATTTCAATTAAGTACATCAATTCGGCTCCCTGCTGTTAAGAGCTGCTCTAAGCTAGTTTCCGCAACTGTGTTATCAGCAAACTCATTATTTAAACAAAAATATTCAAAATATATTTAAAAAATCAACAAAAACATGGATAGAAATAAACAAAGCAATTCTGTAGCTTCCACAGAACAGCAGTTACATAGAATTATATAGGATGTACAGCACAGAAACAGGCATTTGGCCCAACAGGTCTATGCCGATGTTAATGCTCCACATGAGCCTCTTCCCACCCTTCTTCATCTAACCCCATCAACATATCCTATTCCTTTCTCCCTCGTGTTTATCTAGCTTCCCCTTAAATGCATCTGTGCTAGTTGCCTCAACTACTCCTTGTGGTAGCGAGTTCCAGATTCTAACCACTCTCTGGGTAAAGAAGTTTCTCCTGAATTCCCTATTGGATTTATTAGTGACTATCTTACATTTGAGGCCCCTAGTTCTGGTCTCCCCCGCAAGTTCTGGGTATTATAACTGAGACCGCAATCTAGAAAGAAAGATCTTGCATTTATATAGCGCCTTACACAACCTCAGGACATCACAAAGCACTTTACAGCCAATGAAGTACATTTTGAAATGTAGTCACTGTTGTCATGTAGGAAACACAACAGCCAGTTTGCGCTCAGCAAGGTCTCACAAACAGCAATGAGATAATGATCAGATCATCTGTTTTTTCGGTGATTGAGGGATGAACATTGTCCAGGCCACTGGGCAGAACTCCACTAATCTTCTTCAAAATAGTGCCAAGGGATCTATTATGTCCACCTGAAAGGGCAGACGGGGCCTCAGTTTAACCTCTCATCTAAAAGACGGCACCTCTGACAGTGCAGCAGTCCCTCTGTACAGCACTGGAGTGTCAGCCTAGATTTTATGCTTAAGTCACTAGAGTGGGACTTGAATGCACGACCTTCTAACTCAGAGGTCAGAGTGCTACCACTGAGCCAATGTTCATTGTTGGGCACATCACTAGTGGCGCGCAGACAGGGCGCACCCCAACCGGGAGGCCCGAGGCAGGCCCGAAATTAGGCCTTGGACCTCATTAACATTATCTGGGTGAGCTGCTGGCGCCTGTCACACTTCGATAGGCACCTTGTCCATTTTAAGAAGACAAATTTCGGGCTGCAGCCCAAAGGTAAGTCCAGGAATGGTGGGAGGGAGTCGAGATGGGGATACTGTGGAGTTGGGGGAGCACTCCTGCCCCTCCTGGCCGCACAGGAACATTTTTTAAAAATTGTTTTAAAAAAGGTACATTTTGGTGGAGACCGCTGAAGAATCTGGAGCGGAGCAGGCATGGTTTCTGCTCCACTCTGCGATGTTCAATTTCCCAACAGGGGCCTAAAACAGGCATTAGGCCCCTCACTTACATAGGTAAGGGGCCTAATGCCTGTTTAGACGGCTGCCAGGGACGCCTGAAAAAAGGCCTGACCTGGTATTAGGTCGAGCGTCTTTCAGGCGTCCTTTTGCCGTGGGACATTGGTCCCCAAAATTGGCCCTCGTTGCGCCTGTGTTACACTTATAAAATGGGCACAACTAGGTCCAATTTCTAGGCCCTCAATTCTTAACTTTAACCATTTTGATTTAAACATCTTTTTTAGGCTAGTGTGATCTTATTTCATTAAATTAACGCCCCAGGATTGAAAAGCTGGTGTCTAATTAATAATGTTGCTATGAGGCTGAGCACTTAATAACAAAAAAGGAGAGGATTTTCTGAATGCATGACCCTAGCGCAGAGCTTTGCCAGCTGGGGCCACATTTTGGGAAATTATGGGTACATTTCCTGCAATTTTCCATCCCTTCAATGGACATAATAACCGTAAGGAATGAGCCCGCGATTTTCTGAGAGGGACTCCTGGCAGCCAGGGCGCACATTGGGAAAAATGACACTAAATACTATAACTAAAATCTGAATAAAAGCTTGCAGTCAGGAGCAAGAACAATGTGGAAAACATCACCTAAAGTGCAGCACTCTGTTGTGTGGTATATTTAGACACTGTTAATTATAATTTATAAATTGGTCAAGTGATTTGTTGTGATGTGACAGCCCATGATATGCCCCATGAATTTTTGCACTTACCACATGCAGCGTAATTTAATTTACTGCAATTTGCATAAAAAAGTCCCACTGGCAGTAAAAATGTCATCTTCTGAGTGGTTCTGAGTGATAGCAAGACACTTGCTGCAGCAAATCATTGGAAAGGACAGCAAAGAGTTTAAACAAAGGGTTCAGCCGCATACTATTCTTCCCCAGGTTTCTCCCCTCTTCTTCTGCCAACTGATGCTAGTGTGCACTTCCACTGGTGTCAGCAACCCAGCAGTAAATCACTCAACTTGTCGTTCTTGAATATACAGTCATTGTCAGCAAGTTATCTCAATGTGGAGAGTCATCCAAATGTGCTGAGTCCTGTCCTCACCTTGTGCCAAGTCATGCACGTTCCCGTAGGATACTGGGTAGCCATTAGGAGCGGCAACTCTGGCTGAATTGGCAAGAAAATTATGGATGAGCGAGGCCATTCAGCCGATCTTAATTCATCCATCCAGAACGACCTCACAGTTCCCCACTGCTACATTTAATTGTTTCTTAAATGATTCCAGGGTATTCACCTCCACTACTCTATCTGGAATTCCGTTACAAGTGTTGATCACTTCTCTGCTTGAAGAACATCTGATAACAGTTCTAAAATTACCATTTACTAGTTTGAACCTGTACCACCTTGTCCTATTTTTGCAGTTTAATTGAAAGTAGTATTCCAGGTTAACTTTTTCCACACTGTTTACTGTCCTACATACCTTTATAAGATCACCTCTCAGATATCTCCTGTACAGGCTGAAAAGGCAAGTCTCTCGAGTTTTTCCTCATAACTCAAATCCCTGACACTAGGGATCAGCCGCGCAGATCTGCTCTGTGCCATCTCCAGTGCTTGAATTTCTTCCTTGTTTCTCAGCGAGCAGAACTGGGTATAATATTTAAGGTGTAATCTATACTGTTTGGCTATGGAGTTCAGCACTCTATTGGCTTTGTTGATTGCTGCTAGTCACTGGTTAGACATGACTATTAAAATTCCTAGGTCTCTTTCAACTTCGTCCTTAGCTATTTCAACACCATTCATGGATAATGCATATCCCACATTTTTCCTTCCCTGCCTCCATCAATTTCATTGCTCCTCCTAGTTTGATATTGTCTGCATATTTGACCAATTTGCATTTAGTTTCTGAATCCAAGTCATTGTAGTGGTCCCAACATCGAGCCCTGGGGCACTCCACTCAGTTCTTGCCCCCAGGTGACATGACCCTTCTAACCAGTATCCATTGTTTTCTACGCTGCAGTCAATTTCTTGTCCATTATAAAATTTTACTTTGAATCCCCACAACTTTGACCTTGTAGCCTTTTGTGTGAAACTTTCTCAAGTGCCTTTTGGAAGTTGAAGTACATAATGTTGTAGAGTTTACCACAGTCCACTTGGGTTGTCACTTCCTCCAAAAAATCCCCTATGTTTACTGCTGTTTACCAAATGGTTTATGTACAGATAATTCTCAAGTTTATTCCTGATAATTAATCCCATTATTTAATGTGGAACTGAAGTAAGATTAATGGGTCTGTAGTTGTAGTTTTGTAGTTGCTTGTGTATGTTTAGTCGCCCCTTTTGAATATGGGCACTACACCAGCCTGTTTCCAATTTACTGGTGCCTCCCCATAATCACTGTCGATGCTGGGAAGTTTAATGACCTGACAGGGGCAGGCAAAGTAACACACCAGCCATTCCCCTTTTTCCTCCTTGTTCACCCTCTAAAATTAATATCTGCACAAGTAACCCTTCATACTGTACTCTGGGTAAGGGGGGGGGGGGTCACTAACTCAGGATCTCTCCATCTCTCCTAATAGCAATTACTTGCATGCAGAACCTTAAAACCCCTTCCTCCAATTTTAACAGGGTGATACCATCAGATCTATAACTTCAGCTGTCTAATGTCACCTGGGAGACATCCCTCAAATGTCAGCCAAATGACTCAATCTTGTGCACCATGGCAACTTCCAGCAAATCTTGCATTGATGTGAAGGATTCTTTGCATGTAGTCACACACGATTGAGCGAGCGGTAACCCATGTGCATTCCACAGTGCCCATATTATTGTAAAGCGAAGAAACACTGGATAGTTAGCTATCAGGACATCAGGACTAACTGCTGCATCTATGGTGTCCTGCTCCAACTGTGAAACTCCATTAACAACAACCAACAACAACAACTTGCATTTATACAGAGCCTTTAACAGAGAAAAAACATCCCAACGTGTTTCACAGAGGTATAAGGATTAAATGAACTTTGAGCCAAAGAAGGAGGTATTAGGAGGGATGACAAAAAGCTTGGTTAAAGAGGTGAGTTTTAAGGAGGGTCTTACAGGAGGAGAGGGAGGTGGAGAAGTTCGGGAGGGAACTCTAGAGCATGGGGCATAGGCGGCTGAAAACACTGCTGCTAATGGGAGGAGGGATGCAAAAGAAGAAAAAGTCAGAAGAACTAAGAATATAAGGGAAACGGTTGTCGGGCTAGAGGAGATTACAGAGATAGGGAGGAACAAGGACATGAAGGGATTTAAACACAAGGATGAAAATGTTAAATTTGAGGCTTTGGGGGACTATGCGCCAATGTAAGTCAGTGATGGGTGTCTGGGACTTAGTGTGGGATAGGATAAGGACAGCAGAGTTTTGGATGAGCTGAAGTTTACAGAGGGTGGAGGATGGGAGGCCAGCCAGGAGACCGTTAGAACAGTTGAGTCAGAATTGGTGGCAAGGATATGGAACTTGTGACAAGGGCCCAAGACAATGGCTTTTATCTAACCAATGTTTAACTGGAGGAAATTGCGGCTGGCTCATTCAAGACTGGATATTGGACAAGCAGTCTAACAACACGGAGGCAATGGAGGAGTCAAGACATGTGGTGGAGAGGTACAGCAGAGGAGCACCTCGACCCGGATGCCACAACATCTCTTTGCTCTTTCTTGGTTGTCACCTTCACCCGAGCTGAGGAGCAAACCTTCCCTCACCTCGCTCCTGATACTAGTAAACCTCTTCCTCACGCAGCCAGGTATGAGGGAGTTGGGTGATTACACTGACTTGGTCAGTGATCATTCATCGTGTAGCAGGCTGCTGTCCTTTAGTGTATGGTGGACTACAGCTCCAAATCAGGCCGCCCTCCTTTGCTGCACCTTCTGTAGCGGGGCCTTCAATTCTTCCGTATTAAAGGGACAATTGTTACCCAAGCATCTTTGCTGTGCCACTGTGAACAATTAGTGCAATTTTATGTACCACCACAACTTCCCATTTTATGGTGAACTGCAGCCCTTTAAAAGCTGCTGCTTCACTGAATGTTGTGCTCCCCAGCCAGATATACTTTCTGAACAAACTTTTCCTGTACCAGTAGCCTATTCAAATTAGGGGGAGGGACTCCCAGGTCATAATCCAACACACCTTGATCCCTGAACTGCTGGGCCAGCACAACCTTATTTTGGCTTGACTTGTAAAATTGGGGCTAATATATATTTAAAAAAAGGTATAATTCATTTCCTTTCATTTCGGAAAATGCTGTCACCCCCAGTGTTACTTTCCACCTCCCCTGCACCATAGAGAGGAGAATGGGACAGTCCCGCTTACAGCAAATTCCACAAATGCACTTCTACCAACTCACCAGAACAATCCCCTTCCACCCTCTGAAGTTTTCAGTTTTCGTTCCCTCTGCCAGATGACCTGGCCAAGATGAGTGAAAGCTACATTGTGAATAACGGAAATGACCTTCGTCCAGCTGAAAAACAGCATAAAAACATCAGCAACAGCTTCTTGGAGGCTTTTGTCAGAACCTCTGTGGCTGAGCCAACAGTTTACTATGATCCAAGATAAATTTTATTTCATGTATCTGCACATTTCCATTTGTTAGGAAGTGATTTTACAAGTGAATAACGTTACAGATTTCTAACATCCCTTTCAAATTATGTTTCCAGAGTGACTAAGTTGTGCTCATTTCACAATCTTTACCATCTGTACATTACTGCATTGGCCAAAATCAACAACAACCTCATTTTAAATGTTCTTCCTATATTTATTTTTTAAATAGGCATCTATATGAACAGAAGTAAGTAGAAATAAATTCAGCCCACGCAGCTCATCCTATCACTGAGGCATTGACCAGAAACCAGTCTGACCAGTTTCCATCTTTTTCCCACCTAAATCTAGAGCCCCATATACCCCCTTTTGAATTAGGGATCGATCCAATCTCCTTTCCGATGCTTCAACTGAGCCATCATTCACTAGGTGGCAGCATGTTCCAACTTCTAGTTTGGGTTATATGATGTTGCAGAATGATGGTATGCTGAATGTGGCTGACACCCATGAACTCTCATACCTTTTAAATTCCCTATCTTGGCCGTGTTGCCATGGTATCCTTCCAAGACAGTCCGGCTAAACTCAGAATTCAGTGGAAATGGCCAGCAATCCAAAGCTTCCAGCTTTGTTGTGGGGCAGCAGCTAAAGGAAGTGTCTTCGGGTTTTTAATATGTCAACCCAAATATGGGTGGGCATGTTATAATTACGTGCAAATGACAGGAAAATGTAATACAACATATTTCTCACTATTTGCTGGAATAAATCCATTGCAGGCTGATCAATTGTACAGGTTCGGGCACTTTATTTTCAAATTAAAAAAAATAACGTTTCCACTTCTTCAGCTGGCACAGAGGCGGCCAGCCATGCTACACCTCATAGAATCATAGAATGATACAGCACACCAGGCCATTCAGCCAATCGTGCCTGTGCTGGCTCTTTGGAATAGCTATCCAGTTAGTCCCACACCCCTACTCTTTCCCCATTGCGCTGCAATTTTTTCCCCTTCAAGTATTTATCCAATTCCCTTTTGAAAGTTACTTTTGAATCTGCTTCCACCACCCTTTCAGGCAGTGCATTCCAGATCATAACAACTCACTGCATAAAAAAGTTTTTCCCCATGTCACCTCTGGTTCTTTTGCCGGTGATCTTTAATCTGTGTCCTCTGGTAACCAACCCTCCTGCCACTAGAAACAGTTTTTCCTTCACTCTATCAAAACCCTTCATAATTTTGAACACCTCTATCAAATCTCCTTTTAGCCTTCTCTGCTGTAAGGAGAGCAATCCCAGTTTCTTTAGTCTACCCAAATAACTGAAGTCCCTCATCCCTGGTGCCATTCTAGTCAATCTCTTCTGCACCCTCTCGAAGGTCTTGACATCCTTCCTTTTTTTTTATTCGTTCATGGGATGTGGGCGTCGCTGGCGAGGCCGGCATTTATTGCCCATCCCTAATTACCCTTGAGAAGGTGGTGGTGAGCCGCCTTCTTGAACTGCTGCAGTCCGTGTGGTGACGGTTCTCCCACAGTGCTGTTAGGAAGGGAGTTCCAGGATTTTGACCCAGCGACGATGAAGGAATGGCGATATATTTCCAAGTTGGGATGGTGTGTGACTTGGGAGGGGAACGTGCAGGTGGTGTTGTTCCCATGTACCTGCTGCTCTTGTCCTTCTAGGTGGTAGAGGTCGCGGGTTTGGGAGCTGCTGTCGAAGAAGCCTTGGCGAGTTGCTGCAATGCATCCTGTGGATGGTACACACTGCAGCCACAGTGCGCCGGTGGTGAAGGGAGTGACTGTTTAGTGTGGTGGATGGGGTGCCAATCAAGCGGGCTGCTTTATCTTGGATGGTGTCGAGCTTCTTGAGTGTTGTTGGAGCTGCACTCATCCAAGCAAGTGGAGAGTATTCCATCACACTCCTGACTTGTGCCTTGTAGATGGTGGAAAGGCTTTGGGGAGTCAGGAGGTGAGTCACTCGCCACAGAATACCTAGCCTCTGACCTGCTCTCGTAGCCACAGTATTTATATGGCTGGTCCAGTTAGGTTTCTGGTCAATGGTGACCCCCAGGATGTTGATAGTGGGGGATTCGACGATGGTAATGCCGTTGAATGTCAAGGGGAGGTGGTTAGACTCTCTCTTGTTGGAGATGGTTATTGCCTGGCACTTATCTGGTGTGAATGTTACTTGCCACTTATGAGCCCAAGCCTGGATGTTGTCCAGGTCTTGCTGCATGCGGGCTTGGACTGCTTCATTATTTGAGGGGTTGCGAATGCAACTGAACACTGTGCAATCATCAGCGAACATCCCCATTTCTGACCTTATGATGGAGGGAAGGTCATTGATGAAGCAGCTGAAGATGGTTGGGCCTAGGACACTGCCCTGAGGAACTCCTAAAGTGTGGTGCCCAGAATTGGACACAATACTTCAGCTGGGGCCTAACCAGTGTTTTATAAAAGTTTAGTATAACTTCCTTGCTTTTGTACTCTATGCTTCTATTTATAAAGCCAAGGATCCCATATGCTTTTTCAACAGCCTTCTCAACTTATCCTGCCACCTTCAAAGATTTGTGTACATACACCCCCAGGTTTCTCCGTTCTTGCGCGCCCTTTAAAATTGTACCATTTAGTTTATATTGACTCTTCTCATTCTTCCTACCAAAATTAATCACTTCACACTTCTCTGCATTAAATTTCATCTGCCATGTGTCTGCCCATATCACCACTCTGTCTATGCCCTCCTGAAGTATATTACTATCCTCCTCATTGTATACTACATTTTCATGTCATCTGCAAACTTTGAAATTATACCCTCTATACCTATATATATCAAAAAGAGCAGTGGTCTTAATACTGACCCCTGGGGAACATTACTGTATACTTCCCTCCAGTCTGAAAAACAACCGTTCACCACTACTCTCTGCTTTCTGTCCCTTAGCCAATTTTATATCCACACTGTCACTGGCCCTTTAATCCCATGGGCTTCAATTTTGCTAATAAATCTATTATGTGGTGCTTTATTAAACAACTTATGAAAGTCCATATGCATGACATCAACCGTACGACTCTCATCGACCCTCTCCATTACTTCATCAAAGAACTCATTCAAGTTAGTCAAACACGATTTGCCTTTAACAAATCCGTGCTGGCTTTCATTTATTAACCCACAAGTTTCCAAGTGCCAATTAATTTTGTCCCGGATTATTGTCTCAAAGTTTTCCCACCAGCAACATTAGACTGACTGGCCTGTAGTTGCCGGGTTTATCCCTCTCTCCTTTTTTGGACAGGGGTGTAACATTTGCAATCCTCCAGTCCTCTGGCACCACCCTCAAATCCAGTGAGGATTGGAAGATTGTGGCCAAAGCCCCCGCAATTTCCACCCTTACTTCCCTGTGCAACCTAGGATGCAGTCCAACCGGACTGGGTGACTTTCCTACTTTGGGTGCTGCCAACCTTTTAAGTACCTCTTCTTTATTTATTTTTATCCTATCCAATACCTCTTCCTTTACTATGACATTGGCAGCAGCCTCTTCTTTCTTGAAGGCAGATGCAAAGTACTCATATTCAGGAGACTTCTGAGGCCTACTGCAGCCAATCTCCACTCTCCCCTCCAGACAATCTCTCTGGCAGATGCCAGGGAGCTCACCTAAAATATGCAAGTAATCCATAATCCATGATCCTGGAAAATTAAGCGAGCTTAGAATACATCCTTGTGGCAGTGCAATTCCCATCTCATCAAAGATGTGCCAGTATTCCATAAAATTAGAAATTCCTGCCCAGATTGTTCAGGCACAAATATGAAGTTTTGGTGATTTTAATTATCTCATTATTTAGCGTATGCAGATTTTTAAATTAAATAGTGAAAGTAGGCAAAGGGGACACAGATTCAAACTAGTCAAAAGCAACTTTAAGACTGATATCAGATATGCTTCACCACAGAGAGAGATCAACAATTGGAATGGAGTTCCAGATCGAGCAACGGAGGTATATAATTATGTGACTGAGTTTCCTTAATACTGACAGATTTAATTTTGAACTCAGAAGTTGGGTGAGTTGAATAACTAGATCAAGCACTTGCAACAAAGGCTATTGTCAAGGATGGACTGAACTTTGTGTTCACTATCAATTCAGCGTCCGGTGATTAAAAAGAAGGTTGCCCTAATGTGGTCACAAGAGTGAAACTTAGTTTCCTGTATGGCTGAAAAGTGGTGAGGGAGTAAACCCACAACTGTCCATTGCATGATACCCTGGAATAATCACGTTCATGAAATTCCAGTGAATGAATAGTACCTTTGCCGAATTTTAACCGCTCAAGAGTCTAATAGCATTTAGCACAAAATCCTGATTATATTACAAATCCAGTTTTGATTTCAAGGATACATAACATTCTTTGGTTCTGTGTAATTTCAAATTCTATTTTGCAATGTTATCATTCTGTATCCCATGGAAAATAAAGTTATCCAATGTTACAGACACAAAAAGACCTATGATTTTTGAAAACAGTAAAAGCTTCTTCATTTTAATGCTGGTTCATTTACTGTAAAAGCTGTGTTATTAGTTTTCAGCTGTGCATATTTAAAGGATATAATTACAGGTATGAAAATGTAGCTTACATGGCAGATATTACTAAATACTCACTTTAATATGTTAGCGTACAATGGTGTGGAATTCTGCAAAATGCAACTGATCAGGACAGGCAAAAAGGTATGAGAATTATAGAGTTACATTTAATGAGAAATAGACTGCTTGAAAACGATTTTTTATAAAATTCAGGTATTTGGAGCCAGTTCATAAACTATGTACTACAAACTATCATTCAAATCAGCCACATCAACATAGAAATGTTGAAAATATGAGCACTTAATAACAAAAATAAGGCTTTATGCTTGTCCAAGTTTTAGTATTTAGGCATCCATGGATTGGAAGTGCCATATCTTGATAACGGAAGAGGTGTAAGAAATTTTCTACCGGACTCAATGGAATGAAAATTGGGCAGGTTCAACAATGGGTGGGTGATCCGCGCTCCCAGATTACCATCCAGGCAGTGAAAGGCCATATGAGAAGTGTTCAGCAGCTAGCATGCTGTCATGTCTGGGACCTAGATTTTAGCCTAGAATTCTTTGTGGAAGTGACAACCCAAGGTGTACCTAGCCTTCCAAAAGGCCAAGAGTTTAAGCTCAAAGCTGTGCCCCTGCCTCAGCTTATCTGCTTCTGAAAATCATATCCATGCCTTTATTACCTCTAGACTTGACTATTTCAATGCTCTCCTGGCTGGTCCCCCATCTTCCACCCTCCATAAACATAAGCTTATCCAAAACTCTGCTGCTCATATCCTAATTCGCACCAAGCCCCGTTCACCCATCACCCCTGTACTCGCTGACCTACATAAGCTTCCGGTCCAGTAACCACTCGATTTTAAAATTCTCATCCTTGTTTCCAAATCCCTCCATGGCCTCACCCCTCACTTTCTCTGTAACCTCCTCCAGCCTTACAAACCTCCGAGATCTCTGCGCTCCTCCAATTATTGGCACTTGCGCATCCCCGATTTTAATTGCTCCACCATTGGCGGCCGTGCCTTCAGCTGCTAAGGCCCTAAGCTGTGGAATTCCCTCCCTAAACCTCTCCACCTCGCCACTTCTCTCTCCTCCTTTAAGATGTTCCTTAAAATCTACCTCTTTGATCAAGTTTTTGGTCACCTGTCCTAATATCTTCTCATGTGGGTTGGTGTCAAATTTTGTTTGATAACGCTCCTCTGATGTGCCTTGGAACATTTAACACATTACTGAATCAGTTGGAGAAATGGGTGGAACAACAGCAGATGAAATTTAATGCTGATGAGTGTAAAATATTTCACAAAAGAAGTAGGAATGGTTGACACACACCCTCCATGAAAGGTGTTGAAATAGCTAAGGATGAAGCTGAAAGAGACGTGGAGTCTTAGTAGACTTGACACTGACAGTGTGCTAATGCGGTGCTCTGGTTAGACCACACTGAAAATACTGTTTTCAGTTCTGGATACTGAGAAACAAAGTTGACATTCAGTTGCTGGAGGTGGTGCAGAGATGAGACATGAGGCTGATCCCTAATCTCAGAGGGCTGAGTTCTGAGGAAAGACTGGTGAGACTTAGGCTTTTCAGCCTAAAAAGGAGGCAGCTGGGAGGTGAACTTGTAGAGATTTACAAGATAGTTAAGGGAATAGAAAAGATAAATCTGGAATATTACTTTAAATTAAATTGTGAAAGTAGGCAAAGGGGACACAGATTCAAACTAAAGGCAAATTTAAGACCGATATCAGGAAGTACTTCATCACAGAGAGTGATCAACACTTGAAATGGAGTTCCAGATATAGTAATGGAGATAAAAACCCTGGAATCATTTAAGAAATAATTGGATGTTGAAATGGGGGAATTGTAGGGATTTTCTGAATGGATGAATTAAGATGGACTAAATGATGTTCCTCATCCATAATTGTCTTATGAGTTCAACTTTGGATGGGAATAAAACCTTCTTTATTCAAGCCTACCTGAAATTATTTTAAGGCCGTCTCATCCCAGTTCCTAGCAAGGCCCCACAACACAAAACGGCCCAAAGTTCAGACACAATTAGTACTAAGTTGGCAAGTTCATTCAGGTTAGCTGGTATGGGAAGCAGAAAATGGTGTAGCTGAGGGTGTTCTTCTGAAGTTGGGGCCAAAGGCATAATGATGGAACAGAGTAGAGTGAGCACTACTTTGCATTTGACTGTGCTAAGCCTGACCTGGAAGTGCTTGCTGCTGATTTTGAGTAAACAATGTGGCAAAAGTGGTCCATTCACCTGCAGTAACAACCGGACAGCAGAAAAACATGAACCAATAATCCCTTTCTAAAAAGTTTTTTTAAAAAATGATTTGAGAATGTGGCAATGTGGTCTTGTTTTTTGATTTTTTTTAGACTGTGTGGCCTGGACTTTTCAAAATGGAATTCCTGAAGTGTATCTGAACCAAATATTTGTTTGGCATCACCACCTTGCCCAACACTAAGGGTAACTTTCCATGAGTGCATGAGTATACTCCGTGCCATGTTTATGCCAACACAATTTAAAGTCAACTATGTTCTGACATTTCAGTAAAGAAATCTTGGCAATGTTGTACTTTTGCCTTCCATCTAGAAATCCAAATGTTTCCTGGCACCAACCATAGAATTAATGCCTAAATATCAGATAAGAAATTGTCTTTGCTTCAGATTCACAAAATAGACTATACTGGGCATGAGATGTTGCTTTTCTAATCAGAAAGCAGCTTGGAAATGATATACCTCTAATTACTAATTGTATATTATTTATTTGGTATTTTGCCAGTTCGGGGGCAGAAAGGAAAATGATTTGCTCTCAAGAAGACCTGGGCTGTATGGTGCACCATACTGGTGTTGTCTGGAATACTGTCTGTCCTTGCATCAGCTGAACAGTGCTAAAAAAAAATTAAGGAATCTTACAACACCAGGTTATAGTCCAACAATTTTATTTTAAAATCACAAGCTTTCGGAGATTATCCCCTTCGTCAGGTGAAGGGGATAATCTCCGAAAGCTTGTGATTTTAAAATAAAACTGTTGGACTATAACCTGGTGTTGTAAGATTCCTTACATTTGTCCACCCCAGTCCATCACCGGCATCTCCACATCAAAAAAAAAATAGGCAGTTCAATTTCCCTTATATGTACAGAATATCCACAAAACTCAATTCAAATAATAAATGTTTCTTTCAGCTTTCTTCATCCCAAAAGGTGAGTAGAGCACACAGACCAAAGAATAAAACTGCGTCCCTTTGAGGGGCCGATCCAACTGTCTTGTTTGTTAATTTGCACCTTGAAAGGAGCACCATCCGTATGGAAAGTGTTTGACAAAACTCTTGTTTTCAACCACACAATGCAACAATGTAAATTGTGTCAAATGTATTCATCAAGTCATTGCATTGATTGTCTGCATCATGATGGAATGAAGCAAGGCTCTTTTCCTATCCTCCACACATAAAAAGAGACCCCCTTTAATTTATGCACTGGACTCAATATATAATCAAATCAGTTCAAAGGAAGAAACTGGAACCAGCATTTGTGCAGAAAAGAAGAGAATGAAGAGACAAAAAAGAAAGATGTCCTATAGAGGGAACAGAAGCATTCTGAGAATTGGATTATTTTATGGACAAAAAGAGGTAATGTGAATTAAAAGAAAACAAAATAATCAGTGGACAAGAAGTGCCTTTGAAGGAGCTTAAAATTGGTAAGCGAGGAGCAATCTGCTTCTTGAATAAACATCTAACATTAGCTCTTGACACAACCCTCAATGTCTTAGATCAAGCAAGCTATCATAACTTTCCTGATCCTGAATTATACACCTTTTCCTTGCTATGAAATCCCTTTATTATTATAAACTGTTCAACGGAATTGTTTTTAAAGTTCTTACTTTCATATTTATGTTTTCCCAAGAATTAGCCTGTTTCAAGGGAGAGACTTTTGCTGACACGGCCACTCCACTTAGAAGTTGCACTGAAGAGACAACACAATCTTCCACAGTGCTGGATTCCTTCCAGGAATAGTTGTTCTCCCTATCAACTAACTTGTTTCTTTATACCCTTACTAAATATTAGTCAACACCTGTGATTTTGGATGGAGGAGGGTTCACAATTTACATCCCTGGGGCCAAACCGTCTCCACTATAATTTTGCCTCTTCAAAAGGCTTTAAGAGGGTCTTATATATAGAAATCTTTGATAATTTTTAATCTAACGCATTTGGTTTACTTTACACAACCATAAGTGCTCAGAAATATCAAATTATATTGTGTTAAACAGAGTTTGCTCAACCCTGGAAGAGCTACGGTCTTTTCCACTGTTGCATGTTTGTGGTGCAGGTTGCAATATGAGGGCATGGATAAAATCATCATATTACATTTTTTATCTTGAGAAGCCAAGGTGAGAAGCCTAGGCTCTTAATGCAACACCCCACCTAGGTTGGAAACTATAAAAGAGAAGTCTTTGTAAATCAGGAAGTAGTGAGTAGGTGATGTCAAGCTTGGGTCTTGAAAAACTTGAAGGTTGCAGCATGAAAGAAAAACTGAGGGAAGTAAGGAGTTCCACAGTTGTTAGGTCTTGGGGAAAGAATAAGTTTTGAACAGGAGCCTGTGCAGTAAGTTTTAATTTCATCACAGTGGGGATAAACAGCTCAAAAATTTCTGTGTAACAATTTTACGAGATGCCAATACAATGTCACAATACAAAACGATTATGGGCTCCAGACAGATGCAGTTAATAGCGGACCCTAGCAATATGTAATCCTCTCCCGACTCAGACCTTTTTTTTGTTTTCCGAGTTCTTTTCCTCTCCTCTCTTGAGGTGCTAACTCTTGCTGAATACTATTCCACAGAAACCAGCAGCTCACTGATTCCTCACACAAGTGGCCATTTTCCATGTGTGAGCCTAAACAGTGACATATTTTGACGGTAATAGTCACTCCCTGGGTCACTACTGTGAGTGTTAAAGGAGATGGTAACTCTTAGGGTCAGTAGCATGAATAATACCAAAGTTTCTTTACATTCACAATCCTTACCCCTTCATTTACTCTCTTTAACACTGCAATCTGAACCCCTTAATTGAGTTACCATCTTGGGATTTTCTATCTTTTTCCTCTGCGTATTTTACGAACTATTAATTCCCACACATCTACAAGAACCTTTATGCCTCTGATGAAACTGCTGAGGTAAACAGAAAGTGATAAATTACTGAAAAGACTGATACATGTTGATGCTGTTATTACAATATTTTGATATTTTTGACAAGATGTAGACCTCCCATTGAACTGACTAATACTGAATCAACCGGAGGTTATTGAAACATAATTTCGATATACCTTTTAGAAGTATTCACATCACAACTATCACCTGGAGACAAATCGGGAGCCAGCCCACCACTGTTTGGAAATGACTGGGCTCTCACTGTCACTAACCATATACTGTACATATTTTTGCCAACAGCTCCGCTTTGTATCGCCCCATCAACAGTGATCTCTAGTGTGGTTTAGCATCACTCGATCTGTGGGATAACCTTAGCAGCAATTAGTGGTGAGGCCGAATGAGTCATCTCACTTTCAAGCTACCCACACTGTGGAACCCATAATTTCGAAAACAGAGAAAGACCAAAAATGGGCCCACTCTCTATTTCAGTTTTGGTGCTCTCAATACTCTTATCAAAAAAAATCTAAACTCTAACCACTCCATAGCTGCCCGATTTTCAGCTTTTAACCCTTTGAGCGTGTATGTTATACACTGCATGTCAAGGTGAAAAGCAGACATATTTCAACTTTCTCCCTTCTCCGTTTTTAATGCATTCTCTTTCTCTCCTCTTCAGACTCATCATGCCACAATCTGCATTTTTCTCTCCATGCTTTCCCATAGGACATGCCTCTTCTTGGCAGAAACGGAGAACAATGAAAGGGGGACACACCACAAGCTGCACTGGCACTTTTGCTCTTTGTCAGCTCAGGGGTGTTTTGAGATGAGAGCACATGCCCAAACTGTGGTAGGTGAGGAAGAAAACAAACAATAACATCACCCACATCCCCCAGAAAACCAGTGGACAGTATTAGAAACAGGCCAGTAAATTTGACTTTACATCTTAATAAGTGTCAATTGTCGTGTGACTGCAGCATAAAATTCAACATCCTTCACTTTATTATATTTTAGCTTGTAAGCCAACACTCCAACAAATTTGCTGTTAAGTTTCCAAAATACAGACTATTACACAGGTGAATAGAATCATAATACACGTTTCTGGGTGCGATGCCTTTTGTTTCACTGAGCATTGAGAGATTGTTGGTTGCTTTTGTGGATTTGTGCTACTAATATATCATCAAATGCTTTTCACCTTGACATGCAGTGTACAAAGATCAACAAAGGGTGACAAAACAGATAGTAAGAGCTACAAAAAGAGAGTATGAAAAGAAACTCGCAAGGGATATCAAAACCAATACGAAGAACTTTTATAGTTATATTAGGAAAAAGAGGGTGGTCAGGAGCAGTGTTGGCCCCTTAAAAACTGAAAGCGGGGATATTGTCAATGACAATGGGGAAATGGCGAAAATGTTGAACAATTACTTTGCGTCAGTATTTACAGTAGAAAAAGAGGATTGCATGCCGGAAATCCCAAGAAAACTAATATTGAATCGGGGACAGGGACTCGATAAAATTAACATAAGTAAAGCAACAGTAATGAAGAAAATAACAGCACTAAAGAGTGACAAATCCCCAGGACCAGATGGTTTCCATCCCAGGGATTTTAAAGGAAGTAGGTGAGCACATTGCGGATGCCCTAACTATAATCTTTCAAAGTTCTCTAGATTCAGGAACTGTCCCTCTAGATTGGAAAATTGCACATGTCACTCCGCTTTTTAAGAAAGGAGAGAGAGGGAAACCGAGGAATTATAGACCAGTTAGCCTAACATCTGTTGTGGGGAAATTGCTGGAGTCTATAATTAAGGATAGGGTGACTGAACACCTCGAGAATTTTCAGTTAATCAGAGAGAGCCAGCATGGATTTGTGAAAGGTAGGTCGTGCCTGACAAACCTGATTGAATTTTTTGAAGAGGTGACTAAAGTAGTGGACAGGGGACTGTCAATGGATGTTATTTATATGGACTTCCAGAAGGCATTTGATAAGGTCCTGCATAAGAGACTGTTAGCTAAGATAGAAGCCCATGGAATCGAGGGAAAAGTACGGACTTGGTTAGGAAGTTGGCTGAGCGAAAGGCGACGGAGAGTAGGGATAATGGGTAGGTACTCACATTGGCAGGATGTGACTAGTGGTATCCCACAGGGATCTGTCTTGGGGCCTCAATTATTCACAATATTTATTAACGACTTAGATGAAGGCATAGAAACTCTCATATCTAAGTTTGCTGATGACACAAAGATTGGTGGCATTGTAAGCAGTGGAGATGAAAACATAAAATTACAAAGCGATATTGATAGATTAGGTGAATGGGCAAAACTGTGGCAAATGGAATTCAATGTAGACAATTGTGAGGTCATCCACTTTGGATCAAAAAAGGATAGAACAGGGTACTTTCTAAATGGTAAAAAGTTAAAAACAGTGGATGTCCAAAGGGACTTAGGGGTTCAGGTACATAGATCATTGAAGTGTCATGAACAGGTGCAGAAAATAATCAATAAGGCTAATGGAATGCTGGCCTTTATATCTAGAGGACTGGAGTACAAGGGGGCAGAAGTTATGCTGCAGCTATACAAAACCCTGGTTAGACCGCACCTGGAGCACTGTGAGCAGTTCTGGGCACTGCACCTTCGGAAAGACATATTGGCCTTGGAGGGAGTGCAGCGTAGGTTTACTAGAATGATACCCCGACTTCAAGGGTTAAGTTATGAGGAGAGATTACACAAATTGGGGTTGTATTCTCTAAAGTTTCGAAGGTTAAGGGGTGATCTGATCGAAGTTTATAAGATATTAAGGGGAACAGATAGGGTGGATAGAGAGAAACTATTTCCGCTGGTTGGGGATTTTAGGAGTAGGGGGCACAATCTAAAAATTAGAGCCAGACCTTTCAGGAGCGAGATTAGAAAACATTTCTACACACAAAGGCTGGTAGAAGTTTGGAACTCTCTTCCGCAAACGGCAATTGATACTAGCTCAATTGCTAAATTTAAATGTGAGATAGATAGCTTTTTGGCAACCAAAGGTATTAAGGGATATGGGCCAAAGGCAGGTATATGGAGCTAGATCACAGATCAGCCATGATCTTATCAAATGGCGGAGCAGGCACGAGGGGCTGAATGGCCTACTCCTGTTCCTATGTTCCTAGTATTCCAAACATTGCACATTAATCAGCCAAATGGGATTTAAACTATGTATACTTTTAAGAAACATTATCACCACATTAGGTAGGTGGCAGGGAGGCTACATACCTAGAACAGTCTGCTCTCAAAGTTTTGCTACAGCTGATAGATTGGGTCCTTTGGCACTTTTGCTCACAGTGTGGTGTGTGAGCTCTTCACTTTTACAATTTTTCAGTGTACAGAATAAACCCTTTTGGAAAAGGAGTGAGGGTAAAAGCAGGGTCATTTAGAAAATAACACGGGGTACACAAATTTTCTAGTTGTTAACAATAATGTGGACCTGCAACACTCCTTAATAGTTTTGCAAAGTCGAATCTCATTATTACAGAAAATAATGGGAGTGAAATTGGTCTTGGGCAGCAGTACAAAATGGGCGATAGCGAATTGGCAGCTTGTTTGGTACCCTGCTTGATTTTCTTTTCCTTTGAAGCTAACGGAAAAGTAAATTGGACTGCGGAATCGCTATAGCCCATTATGTACTACCGCCCAAGGCCAATTTCACCTCCAATAAGTCTCTTCTTATCACAGTCTGCCTCCCTGGTCCCAGTTAAAGTTTTATAGCACTTAATAGAGGGCATAAAACTTGAAAAGATGACTTAACCCTACCCCTTTCCAATGTGAAGAACTAAGGACAATCCAAATCTGTATGAAGAAATGAAGCTTGATTGAATACTGAATACTGTCCCAGGCAGTGAAATAGAGTCCATGTGAGTTTTAAGTGAATGTATGGAAACATTGTATAAATTAATCATAAGTATGGAACGAGAAAAGGTCATTCAGCCAATGAAATCCAATTCCTTTACATACCATTTACAATTTGCAATTCTGAACTCTGTCCACAGGGATGTTATGGTTCTCAACAGTATTTTTACTTGTTATCAGTATAGTTAAATAGCTGGTTGTGTTTGAAGAGAGAAAAGGGCTGAATGGATATGGTGAGAAGGTGAAAGGAGGGGTAAAGATCAATCAACAGTGTCTGACTTACTGGTGCTAATGTACTTTTCCTGTTCCTAAAATTATGTTCAATTTATGAGCGAGACATCCAAATTGACATTTTCTGTGATATTGTAAAGTATGTGTCAATTAATGGGTACCATAAAGTGGGCTGGTTTGTTTATTCATTTGTCAGAAAATTCATAAAGTTTGCTCAACAGGAAAAAATCTGGGTAAAGGGATAATTGTCTCACACCAAGAATATTTAATTTAAGAGACTCCTAGAGAGGCAGTGTTTATAGTTATTTGTCTTTCAATGTTTATTCATAGAGAAAGAGAAAAAACTAAAATCAAATTATGAAAACTATATTGTACGTTTCTCACTGTTTCTGTTTCAGCATGAACTGTCTTACAAGCAGACTGGGCAAAAATTGATACAGTGGACCAGTGGTGTCTTTGCTGCATCGATGACATTCAGTGGTGTGAACATGTCACCAATAGTCAGGTCAGAAAGATGACCAACCAACCTCCCTTATGTGCCACAATTGCCAAAAGGTGGTTATTGCTGTTTGGGCACATGGCCAGGCTCAACTAGTCACATAACACCTTTAGGGCACTCGGACCTTGTCCTCCGAAGACCTGGAAACACCCCCTAGAAGGCCAAGCAGCACCTGGTGCTTGATCATTACAGCTCACCTCAGAATGCAGGGATCTTCTCAGCCATGAAGGGATCTGAGGACTTGAGAGATGGAGACATATAATCCACCAAGCAATGCTCAGAAGGAGCATGCTATAATGAAGCATTGCTGTCATAATATATGATCCCCATAGAAGCTGCAGGATAAATTGCACCCTCAAAGCTACATACCATCCATCCATTACCGATATGCAAACTATTATTCTCATGTCAAAATTAACCTGAAGTAGCAGTCCTCAAAGTATTACAAATATCATTGAGATCTGGGAACTTTTAATGTTTTAGACCAAGCCAGACATCCAATTGTTTTACTGAATGTCAATGGTTGAACACATAAATGTTAAGTGTCAGCCGTGGGTCTGTGGTAGCAGCCTTACCTCTGAGTCATGAAGGTCAGGGGTTCAAACCCCATTCTTGACTTGAGCATATAGCATAGCCTTTCAGATTAGGTGTTAAACTGAATCCCTGTTTGCCCTCCCAGGTGGATATAAAGGATCCATTGGCACTATGCAAAGAAGTGCAAAGGGTTTCTCCCGGTGACCTGGAAAACATTTATCCTTAAACTAGCACCTTTATTTCATTGCTGCTTGTGGGAGCTTGCTGTGCCCAAATTGGCTGCCGCATCTGCTACATTACAACAGTGACTACACTTCAAAACTACTTCATTGACTGTAAAGCGCTTTGGGACATCCTGAGATTGTGAAAGGTGTTATATAAATGCAAATTCTTTCAATCTAAGGAGGGAGCCTCACCACCAGATCCCTTTTAAAGAAGGCTCACACTTTAAAGACACATGTTAATGAGGGGGTTTTACTGCCAGGTCCAATTTAGCGATGGGAGGTGGGTCGCACAATTAGTACCCCATTAGTACTGCTAGTGTTCCTTCTGAAATACAAACTTTTGTTAAGAATTACAATAAAAGTTTACACCTTTTGCCCATTTCTTTCTTTTTTTGCAATGTATTTGTTTAGACTAAGTCCAGATGAAAGCTTTGGGGGAAGTAGCTAATACTGAACCTGGTGGTGTGAGGGAACTGAATTAATACCAGCAGGTGTGTAGTCATTGACCCAGAGTGTTGAAATGTCCTTATCATTTTAGCTGAAGTGTGTGTTAATTCAGTTCTTTTGTATCACTAGGCTCTGTAACTACCAACCAATTCAACTGAAGACTTTAAAACTCAACAAAAAGAGATTTAAGGTTAATTATATGAACTGTTTGATTTTTAAAATAGTTCCTAACGACAAAACTGGACTCATATCATCTTCAGGGTTAATAATTTTCACTGATTCCCTACTTGAGTAATGTGTCCAAGACCTTCACTGTGACATTATAATGATATAAGGAAAACTTTTGTCTTAAAATGGAACCTTGCTGTACATCTGCAAAACTCTACACATTATGGTACTTTTACTAACGGACACATCACTCAAAATGAAACCTCTAGTCAAAAACCCGGGGAAAGTTTCCATTCAACCTGGTGGTTTGGCAAAAAAAAACCTGTGCGATCACCAGACTGGAAATGCCTTATTACAAAATTAACTCAAGAGAAAAATTAACATATCTCTTCTGAAATTGCTTTTGATCTTTTCTGGGCTATTTCGTTCTGTTCGTCGACTTTTACACCTCGCTTCTGCATATGAACTGCACTATAATGCTTTCCATTTATAGAAATGGTGAGATTCCTTTGTAATCCCATTTACATGGATATGTAATCAGCAAAAAAAGGAAAATAAATATACCTCTATCTTCTAGGAAATTTTGTTCACTTCAAATGTCCTATGCAGTGTCATTACGTTTTTAAAAACAATTTATAATTTTTACACAAGAAATAAGATCTTATGCAATTAACTATAAATCATATGGAATTGTGCGGTGGATAAAAGGAAAGATGTTTTACACTTATATATGAAGCATGTTCTCACTAGTTACTCTCCACACTGCGAGGTGTGTGCATAAAGTGTACAATCAGGTGCTGCGTAACTCCTTAGTCACTCCCTGCACCATGGTGCATAAAAAAGAAAAAGAAAGATTTGCATTTGTATAGAGCCTTTCATGACTCAGGTGCCCCAAAGCATTTCACAGCCAATTAAATATTTTTGAAGTGCAGTAACTGTTGTAATATTGCACAGCAGGATGTAAATGAGGTCCAAGAGTTAAAATAGCTATGGTCTCAAATTCATGACATTGAAAGGCTGATGCCTGGCCCGCTCTGCCCCCCACTCCTAGTTAGAATCATCCCCATGGGGACTGGGTGGTGCAGTACGTTTGCATACTATTGTCACATCTCAGGGTGCCTGAGTTTGAATCCATCCCACAATGATGGGCTAAAAGATAGCTGTCCCTGCAGTCTGAGATGAGTCTAATTTAGCACTAATTAGCAATCTCACTCAGAGGAACCACAAATATAGTTTTTTGTGGGAAATCAAAATGTCACAATAATGCACTGGGGGATGCTCTTCTCAGGTTAGGCCTAAGGTACATTGTCAGGGCAGGAGCAGAGGGAAGCTCTTTACTTTGCAGCAGACTTTCCTTGATATCTGGCAGTACTCAATGCTAACACTGGGTAACTGAGAAAGGAAAATACCCCATTCCCTAGTGCGAATGACTATTGCTCCAATGAGCACAAAAATTCACCATGTTTTAAGACCAAGTTAGAACAAATATGAAAGAATTCTAATAGCAGATATTATGAGAGTAAATAGGAGTAGATTAAAATAACAAATGGTATCTCTTCCAAGGATGAACTTTTAGAAGGGAAAAGAGATCAATAATTAAAGATTTTCATTGGATCACAGCCTTGTGGCTCACACCATTTTATATTTAATCTGTACATCTGATCAACTGTTGGTCAGAGCATGAAAAGTTATTCATTATGTGAGTGCGTAATCAGCAACTTCACTGCCCACGCAATTGATGTTTCACAAGATGAAGAAAATTATAATTTATATCTACAAAATGACACGTAATGGACGGGTCAACAATTCCACTTGTCTGAAGTGCAGCAGCAGCTGGTTGAAAGTTGGGATTGTTTGAGGGTGGAGGATGGGAGGCTGGCAAAGAGAACATTGGATTAATTGAGTTTGGAGGTTACAGAGGTATGGATGAAAGTTTCAGCAGCAAATAAGCTGAGGCAGAGACAGAGGCGAATAATATAATGGAGGTGGAAGCAGTATTTGTGATATGGTGTCAGAAACTCAGCTCAAGGTCAAATATTGCGCCAAGGTTGCGAACAGTCTGGTTCAGCCTGAGACAATGAGGGGGATAGAATCAATGGCAAGGTGTGGAGTTTGTGGCATGGGCCAAAAATGATGGCTTTGGACTTACCAGTGTTTGGCTGGAGGAAATTGCAGCTCATCCAAGATTGAATGTTGGACAAGCAATCCGACCACACAAAGGCAGTGAAGGGGTCGAAACAAGTGGTGGAGAGGTAGAGCTGGGTATTGTCAGCATACATGTGGAAGATGACCCCTTATCTGCATGTCACCAAGGGTTAGAATGTAGATGAGGAATAGGAGGGGACCAATGATAGATCCTCGGGGGATTGCGGGGGCGGGAAGAGAAGCCACTGCTGTAGATGCTCTGGCTGTGATTGAATATGATGTGGAGATGCCGGTGATGGACTGGGGTGGACAAATGTAAGGAATCTTACAACACCAGGTTATAGTCCAACAATTTTATTTGAAAATCACAAGCTTTCGGAGGCTTTCTCCTTCGTCAGGTGGTGAAGAAGAAAGCCTCCGAAAGCTTGTGATTTTCAAATAAAACTGTTGGACTATAAACTGGTGTTGTAAGATTCCTTACTTTTGTGATTGAATAGGTAATGGTGGAACCAAGTGACTGTAATCCCACTGAGCTGGACAATGGAGGAGATAAGTAGGATCATGATGATGTGATTGACTGTGTCAAAGGCTGCAGAGAGGTCGAGGAGAATGAGGAGGGATAATGCACTACATTATTTGTTTGTATTAACTGGCTGAGAGCTCAGTATGGTTTTTTCCAGAATAAAATGGCAGCTCCAATGATGTGTAGTGCCAGTGAGAACGGTTATCTTTGCCAGCAACAACATTTTGTTTGCCTTGTCAATACCATTTTCTTGTCATGCAGTTAGAGATCTGATTTGGGTACACCAGAACCCTTGATCCTCCCAGACACATCTTCCATCCAAATGACACTGTATTTAGTGTTAAGAATGGGGCAATTTTCAACTAGAGCGCACATTGGCTGTGTTGTGGGCAGAGCAAACATGATACCCACCTGATAGCTCTAGAGACAAGCCCGAACTGTTTTAATTGTTGGGCCTCATCTAAATCTTTTGGGCGAGCTGCCAGTGCTGAGCGCACATGAGCAGCTCCCCGCGTGGGGAAGGCAGAGAATCTGGCAGGCTCCTTTGCGCAGCCGAGCTGGAAATCAGGCCCGGAAGGGGGAGGGAATGGCAATCTGTGGCGGCGGGGTGGGGGGAGGAACAGTAGGCAGTGGGCCTGAAGACTTTTGTCAGGCTAGGAGGAGCAGTCATACTCCTTCTGGCTCCACAAAAATCATTGTAAAGAAGTTTGGGGCCGTTTACAAAGCGGCCAGCAGCAGTCCCTTTACGAACCACTGTTTACGCCACTCAACACCTGGTACCAATGGGTGAGCGTGCGTTGTGCCCATCCATTGGTACTTGAAAAGTGCAGGGGCTTCCTACAATTGGTATAAGAGGATTTAAATATTTTAATGGGATGCGAGCCGCCCATTTCAAGGACCTCTTGGAAATCAAGTCAGATGGGCTTCGGATGTCTAGGCGGGATGCTTTTCAATTTTCAGCTGTCTACCACCCCAATTTCCAGCATAAATAGGTGGGGGTGGCGTCAGATGAAAATCGCTCAAATGCATCCCAAGCGATATAACTGACATTGAATGATAGTTGGGCAGATTCTGGAACCTATCTATTGGCCAACTGCTGGGAAGGGGAAAGAATTTCCTGCTGCTTGCAATTGAGTGTCACGGCAATGTCCGAACATTTTTAACCTGGTGTGCCTTTAGAGAGATCTGTTGTCACATTTATTAACAGCATGTACTGACACAATCATTAGCTATCACGTCTTCAATTATCTTTAATTGAAACCTAGGCATTAGGGGAAAAAATGGCTGGTTCCATTGAGTTTACAGCACAAAAACAGGCCATTCGGCCCAAACAGTCTATGCTGACGTTTATGCTCCACACAAGCCTCTTCCCTCCCTACTTCATCTACCCCTATCAGTATACTCTTCTATTCCTTTCTCCTTCATGTGCTTATCTAGCTTCTCCTTCAATACATCTATGCTATTTGCCTCAATTGCTCCTTGTGGTAGCACGTTCCAAATTCTTGCCACCCTTTGGGTAAAGAAGTTTCTCCTGAATTCCCTATTGGATTTATTAGTGACTATCTTATATTGATGACCTCTAGTTTTGGACTCCCCCACAAGTGGAAACATTTTCTCTACATCGACCCTAACAAATCCTTTCCAGCTCCAGCTTGTTTAGTCTTTCCTGATAAGTATATCCTCTCAGTTCTGATAGCATCCTTGCGAATCTTTTTTGCATCTTATCCAATGCCTCAATATTCTTTTTATAATATGGAGACCAGAACTGTGCACAGTATTCCAAGTGTGGTCTATCCAAGGTTCTATACAAGTTGAATACAATTTCTTTGCTTTTCAATTCTATCCCTTTAGAAATGAACCCCAGTGCATGGTTTGTCTTTTTTATCGCCTTATTAACCTTAGTGATACGTGTATCTGTACCCCAAGACCCCTTTGCTCCTCTACCCCCACTTAGGCTCCTATTATCCAAGCAGTATGAGGCCTCCTTATTCTTCCTACCAAAATGTATCACCTCACACGTATCTATATTGAAATTAATTTTTCAATTACATGCCCATTCTGCAATGTCTTCCAGCATTTTAATGCATTCTTCCTTTGCATTAACTATACAAAGTGTCGTCCGCAAATTTTGAAATCGTACTTCTGATTCCCGAGTCCAAATCGTTGATGTAAATTGTGAACAACAGTGGTCCCAGCACCGATCCCTGTGGAACACCACTTCCCACCTTTTGCCAGTCTGAATAGCTACCCTTAACCCCTAGTCTCTGTTGTCTGTTTTGTAGCCAGCTTGTTATCCATTCTGCTACCTGTCCCCTGACTCTACATGCTCTGATCTTAGTCAAGAGCCTACAATGCGGTACCTTATCGAAGGCCTTTTGAAAATCCAAATATATTACATCTACTACATTACCTTTGTCTATTGTTTCTGTTACTTTCTTCAAAGAATTTAATAAGTTTGGTCAAGCATGACTTTCCCTTCTGAAATCCGTGCTGACTACACTATTATATTTTCATCTTCTAGATGTTTTTCTATTACATCTTTGAGTAAGGATTCCTTTATCTTTCCTACCACCAATGTTAAGCTAATTGGTCCATAGTTTCCTGGACTTGTTCTATCTCCCTTTTTAAATATAGGAATAACATTAGCTGTCTGCCGGTCCTCTGACACTGTTCCCTTTACTAATGAATTTTTATATATACGTAATAGTGCCTCTGCTATCTCTTCCCCAACTTTTTTTAATATGCGCAGATACAATCCATCTGGACCAGGGATTTTATCCTCTCTAAGTTTAATTAGTTTATCAATTATCTCCTCCGTCTCTATCTTAAATGTCTTTATACCATTTTTGATCTCTTCTTCTAATGTCATATCCACCTCGTTAGTCTCCCTGGTAAATACTGAGGCAAAGCAACTATACAATATTTCTGCCATTTCGTTGTCATTACCTGCGAGTTTATCTTGTGCATCCCTTAGTGGTCCTATCCCTATCCTGATTTTTCTTTTGTTATTTATATGTCTGTAGAATACTTCACTATTTCATTTTATATTCCTTGATAGTTTAATTTTGTAATTCCTCTTTGCTTTCCTAAATGTTTTTTGAAATTCTTTCTAGCTTCTTCGTATTCCCTTTTGTCATCCTCTCCATATTGTCTTTGTGCTTAGAATATGCCTTTTTTATTAGTTTCAATTTTACCCTTATCTCTTTATTCATCCATGGTGTTTCATATTGGCTAGTTTGTTCTTGTTTATTGGAGGAATATATTTCTCCTGAACTCTATTGATCACCATTTTAAATATTTCCCACTGCTGTTCTCTTTGTCTGTCAATTTTTTTTTTCCAGTTTACCTTCCCTAGTTCCATTCTCATCCCCTCAAAATTACCTTTTTCCCGATCTATTACTTTGGTCTTTGTCATACTTATGTCTTTCTGAATCATTATTTTAAACCTTATTATGTTATGATCACTATTGCCTAGATGTTCCCCTGTGCTTACTTCTCTTATTTCCTCCGGTTCATTTTCCACTATTAGATCCAGCAGTGACTCCACTCTTGTTGAGCTTCTCACATACTGGGTAAGAAAGGAGTCCTGTACACACTGTAAAAACTCCATTCCCCTTTCCCTACCTCTTCTGGCCAGTTTATTTGGCAGTGGTTGAAATCTCCCATGATTATTATCGATGTTTTTACTCATTTCATAGATTTGTCTACGTATTTCATCCTCTACTTCCCTTCCACTATTAGGTGGCCTGTAGAATATACCTATTAACACGATCGATCCCTTCTTGTCCTTTGTCTCAATCCATATGGATTCTGTTTCTATCTTAATATTACTTTTGTCCCTTTTTTCTATTGCCATTATGTTGTCCCTAATTAGTACAGCTACTTCACCCACCCCCCCCCTTCTTCAGTCCCTAAACTTTCTAAATACGTTATATCCTGCAATTTTTAACTACCAGTCCTGTTCTTTATGTAGCCATGTTTCAGTTATCCCTACTACATCTGGCTCCTCCCTACATATTATTGCATCCAGTTCCCCCGTCTTGTTTTGAATGCTGTGCACATTGCTGTACAGGCAATTTAATTTGTTTTTAATAATTGTTTTCCTCACTTTATTTTTAAGAGTTATTTTGTACTCATATTCTATAACTGTATTTGTTCCCTGACCGTTTATGTTACCCTTGTTTCTTACCTTGGTTTGACCTTTACTCTCAACTCCTATTTCTTTTATCTTTAGACTTAAGTTATTTTCACCAGATCCCTGCCCCCGTCTTACTAGTTTAAAGTCCTATCGATAGCCCTATTTATCCTTTCCGCTAGGACACTGTCTATGTTAATATTAGATATAGCACCTGTTGCAGGACAAACCTGATGGCTTTTCACTTGATTTTTGAACTGGCTATTCCTGTAGCAGTAATTCTGGCAGCCTGCTCCCCTCCTAATGTGCAACAGTATCCCTTTCACAGACTGAACCTTTCATTACATAGGATAACATGCTGTGAATTCCACTCAAGTCTACAGAGGACAACTTTTGCCCCTGCCACTGTACCTTTATGTTATCAGATTCAGGTCACCTGAGAGACTGTATAAAATATGCTTAGCGCCACCTTCTGGCTTTATACAACAATGCATTGAGACTTGCACAAGATTATAGTGAAAATACTACCCTTAGCTTCTGCAGATCTGAGTTGTTTGATGTGCAGATGAAATGGGATGTAGTTTTGGCTGTGCATCCTGTTGTAATTTAGTGCACAACTACACTGTCCATTCTGTACACTGTAATCACCGAGAATATATCTGTTCACTCCTGTGTTTTATACTTTTATTCTCATTTACATTGCGTGTGATGGCCGTGGTTTTTCACAACAGGAGAACGATAAGGCTAAGCAAGGTTAATTAATCCTCACCCTGGTAAATAAACGAGATTGCCATACACATGAGTGTCTCAGCGTGAATTGGGCAGTGCATGGTTTGCTTGAAGTCCACTTCAAGTCTCTAATTCTGAGTTCTGCTCATCAGCATGAATTGGGGCAAGTGCCAGGCATGATTGCCACCTCCGATTCAGCACTCGCTCATTAGGTGGCAGGAATTCATATCCTGCTTCAGGTCTTAAAGGCCAGCAGCAACTTAAAGGGGCAATCTTTTTTTATTTAAGAAAAAAAGAACTGCAGATGGTGGAAACCTGAAGCAAAACAGAAAACGCTGGAAATAAGCAACAGGTCAGTCATTACCTGTTGGGCAGGGCAGGGACAGGCTGCACCCATAGTTGCTAAAGTGCTGCAACCTGTAGTTTGGCCACCTCAGCACCATGCTCACAGACTCACAATGCCACCTCTATCCTAGAAGCCTTGCATAGACACATTACTGCAGGCCACCTCATAGGCTCCAACTACAGGGGTTGCATCAAGAAGAAACACAAGATTAAGCAGCGTAGCACAATGCACAAAGATTGTTAGGGAGTGGAAGCACCATGGTAGCAGGCACTGGAATTAGAGAATAAAATATAATGGCATTTGAGTTGCTGCACGTGCAATTTCATTTCCCATGTCTCTGGGAAAGATATGTGCAGTTGAGGAGTGATATGACTGGTAGATTATTAGCTTTGCTGTCCAAATGTAGAGCATTACAATTTATTCATGGCCATAGGAAAGATGGAGGAAAAGCTGTTGATGCAAAGAAAAACAGAAAATGCTGGAAACACTCAGCAGGTCTGGCAGCATCTGTGGAGAGAGAAACAGAGTTAACGTTTCAGGTCGATGGCTTTTCGAAAGGCCTTTGACCTGAAACGTTAACTCCGTTTTCCTCTCCACAGATGCTGCTGGACCTGTTGAGTGTTTCCAGCATTTTCTGTTTTTATTTCAGATTTCCAGCATCTCCAGTATTTTGCTTTTGTTGATGTAAAGGATGGATTGGGTGTTTAAAGGAAGGAATCATCTAGGAGTATCTGCCAAATGGCTGTCAGAGCCGGCAAGTGTGCTTGTTCAACTGAATCCTCTGGCTCCTCAATAACATCTCCTTGACGATGTTCTGTGGCCTCTTGCTTAAGCAGCTTCATGTAGATTTCTCATTGAAAACTGAAGTTATGAAGAACGTAGCACACCATGATGAATTGCAACACTTTGGTCGGGCTGCACCACAGAGCGTAACCTGATCTGTCACAACAAAGGTGCTGCTTCACCATGATATGATGTGCTCTCTGCTGGCTTTAGTAGAGGCATGGACCTCTGTAAAACTCCGCTCTGCAAATGTCTGAGGCTGCTACAGGAAGGCCGTGAGCCAGGGTTGCAATGGATACCCCTGATCTCTCACGATCCAGATTTGATTTTTTCTACAATGGACTGCCTTGAAATGTATGCATTATGAGTGCTGCCGGAAACGCCGGCATTCACCTACATTAAACTGCGCAGATAATTGCTTATGGGCTGTACATTAATTAAGTGGTACTCCTTCTGATTCATGTATGGTCCACTATCGTGTGCAGGAGCATGTAAGGCTATATGCATGTGTTTGATTACACCCTGCATCTTCGGAAATCTTGCCATGTGGAAGATCCTAAGATTGACTCCTGCTGTTGCTTGTTATGGGGCAAGTTATATAACTGCTTTCTGTTGCAAAAAGCACATCAGGCACCTGTTGCATGCAGATCGTAGACTGACTGACGTTACTGATGTCTCCACTGCCAACCTGGAAAGAACTTGAGGCAAAGAAAGTTTCGGGCTGCAGTGACTTTCACAATCACTAGCAATGCTGTGCCTGCCCTGGAGTGTGGAGGTCATACTGAAGAATATGGTACATCTTTTGTCACCACTTCCCTGGTGACTCTCAGCCTTTGGGCACAATGATCCTCAGTCAGGTCCAAATCATTGTGCCATGCCTCTAGATGCAGTTGGCAGGACAATGGTGGGTAAGAGCACTCCTTTGGTAATGTAGCCTTGTTTCTCTAGCTCCTCCTTACCTTTTTCTTCTTCCTTCACATAACATATAAGCAGAGGGAATCTTAGAGGGATATCCATTGTGATGAATGTTCTCCCCAAAATGGCCTTATAAAGCCCCTGGATCCAAAAAGTTCACCAGAACTGCACAAATTACAAACATCAACATTTCCAGAAACAGTGATTGCAACCTCTGTTGGATATAGCTGGCTGCCCCTTTAACTAACTGTGTAGGGAAAGGCACAGTCTAGCAACTATGAACATCTGTTTATATGCACAGGAGTAGGAAGTGGCATGCACTTAGCATTGTGGCTGGAAAAAGTTGCAGGAGGTGTTATTGCATCACTCCTGCATCATTATAATGAAGCTCTTTCCTGTCTCAGATGGAAGCTTCGTGCACCCATTCCCAGACCCAGTAGAAACGCACATTTATGGATCTCTGCCCTCTTTATTGTGTTGTAATGTCCCATGAACTGATACATACAGGCTGTTCATAGCATGGAAATCAGCTCCACTGTGTTACTACGTAAAAGAACATAAGAATGTAGCAATGAGAACATTTGTATAAAATTGAAAAATCTCGGTGAAAGCAAAAGGGCCACAGTGCTCAAGGTTGAAAAGATAAATCAAGAAGTAGTGATCAGATGACATCAACCTTAGCTGATTCAGCTGATTCCATCGACCAGCTTCTGCTTCAGGATCCGATCTGACGATTTTTCATTTTCAAGCAACCCAAGCCTGTACCCTTCTACACCCAGCTAAATTAGGAATCAATTCAATTCTCCTTTGAACGTTTCAATTCAATCAATATTACTGCTGTAGATAGCAACGTATCTCACAAGTCAATGGTTCTTTCATGTCTTCTGGTATTTTCATGTCCTCTGGTTCTCCTATCCTGGTCTTCGAAATACTTCTCTACATCTACGTTACTAATTCCCTCCATCGTAATATGAAAAAATTTGATCAATGAAAATAGAAATGATTATCTTAGTCTCCCTTCAATCCCATCTATCCATCTTCTCATTATATTACTACTCTTCTTTGAGTAATTTTCACTGTCTCTGAATCTTTACAAAAGTATTTGCAATTCTCCCAAGGTAAGTAAAAAGCAAAAAAATTTCAACGCTGGAAATCTAAAGCAAAACCACAAAATACTGGAAATACTCAGTAGGTCAGTCATTATCCGTGGAGAGCACAGGCAAATTAATGGCGTTGCTCATGGTAGCTTTGCAGTTGAGATGTTTGGCTTGGCCTGTGACTTTAAGGCTACTGCTCCACATATTCTAGGTAATACTTATAAACTTCTGAGGCCAGAGGGGAGCTGTAAATGTCAGGTTCCAGGCCAATAACTGTCCTTATTTGTTTGAACTGTGATGGACATGTGCTAAATGGAAGACTTTTTATGTAGATAGATGGATGGTCCATAACTGGACACAATACTTCACATGTCTCGCTGGTGCTTTTTAAATTATTAGTAACATTTCCTTGGATTTATATTCTATGGATCTACTTATACACCTCAACATTTTATTTGCCTTTGCAGCTGCAGCCCCATATTCTGACAACCTCAGAAAATAAATACTACACTAGTGTGACATTTCCAGTCACCCACACCAACAACAACAACAAACTTGCATTTATATAGCGCCTTTAACGTAGTAAAACACCCCAAGGCGCTTCACAGGAGCAAACAAAACAAAATGTAATACTGAGCCACATAAGGAGATATCAGGACAGGTGACCAAAAGCTTGGTCAAAGAGGTAGGTTTTAAGGAGCATCTAAAAGGAGGAGGGAGAGGTAGAGGACCATCCTTGTAGTTACTCTGAATGAGATTGCCAATATAGTGCTAAATTTGGATGAGTTTTATGCTGTTGGCCTCACCCATGAAAAGCTGAATAGGAACAGCCTAAGCTCATTTCACATGGTACCGTACACATAACAGAGAGAGAAGATGTTTGCTCATACAACCCAGATTCTTCAGGTGAAAGGGCAGTGTGCTAAACCACTGTGTCACCCAGTTCAGCTGTTAACTCCTTAAAGAATTCCAATAAACTGATCAGTATGATGGCTTATTGGGGCAAATTTTCAACTTCGCCACCTGGGCAATAAGCTGGCAGAATGGATCGTCTGCCTGTTGTAGGATCTACCTTATATTCATCACTTTCTCCCGGGTTTTATAATGGACGGGCGATCTGCTCCACCAGGTTACTGTCCAGGCAGCAAATCTTTCCCATTGTCTTTACCATTGGTAAATTCTCATGAATTGCTTCCTCTCTAACAGACTGCCATGTGTATCTCACTAGAGATGTCAAGCTCACTGGTCTGTAATTCCCAGGATTATCTCCCTGACTTTTAAAAAAAATAACTGGGACAACATTTGCTATCTCCTATCGTCTGGTGCAAACCCTGTATTTAATGAGCTGCCAACATTTTTAGCCACAATTTTTAGCCACAGCTCTACTCTCATTTCCTTAAGTATCTATCGATGCATTCCACTTGGTCCTATTGACTTGTGAGAAAAAGTTTCTGCACTTTGTCTTTCCCTATTTTTGAAAAAAAACACTAGTGCTTTTGCTTTACGCTATTTTTACATTTCTCCATTTAACCATTTAGGTCCAAATTCTGACATTAACCTTGGGTCTGTGTGCTATTTGCTTAATTTGCTTCCTCTCCAATAGGTCCTTAAAAGCATTCCATTTTTGTTTGGTGTCTTTTCCTCTCTGGTTTGCTTCCCAATTTATTCTCCTTATTTCAACCTTCATGGTTTTTAAAAACAATTTTTCTAAAAATTGTAATATTAATTTTATTATCTCTTGATTTTACTAGTATCACTAAATAGCCAATCTCATGACATTATGGGGTAGATTTTACAAGTGTAAATCGGTGGAAAAACATGCAGGGTACAATGAGCTCCGTAATAAATTTCCAATAGATATTCCAGTCACACAAAGTTTTATGCCCTAATAGACCAAATATACTCAGCGCAACCCTCAACGGTGTAGTGACACTCCTGATTTTACTTTCTGTGAACTGTGTGGCATACTGGGTCAGCGCACTGCCTTTCACCTCTCTGAAATGAGTTTCCTCATCCAGCTCAGACTACTGGAATAAAATATCCTCTGCCTGCTTACTATATGGGTTCTCTATGAAATGAGGTTAGACAGTCTCAGCTCAGATCCTGATGGGTGTGGGCCCACTGCACAAAGCTGCCTGTAATTTAACACTGAAGGGTAAATCTTATGAATTTGTGCTCGCTGCATGGAACTTTGCCCACAAGGAGCTGATTCAACGATCCTGCACACCTAGTGGGCAGCTGCCCTCGCAGGCAATGCATTGTGGGAAATTTCGGACATGCAGCCCGTGATTTTCATTCCATTAATAAAATGAACGGATAAAAAATGTTGAGCTGCTCACCTGTGGTGTTCTCCTTCTGAACACGGTGCCCCACTAGGGGCTTGGAATCGGCCATATCGTGGATTTGGGCGCAGAGGTCAGTGGGCTTGGCAGGATTTGCGATCCAGGAGCTTCACGCAGAAGTGTAAATTTGTAAAATTTACTCGTAAAATGGCATACTCACTCGGCAAGGCCACAAAGGTTGCTGGTGTGAGAAATGGAAATATCACACTGCTGCAGTAGGGGTTGCTTTTGTGAGTTTGACACTAAAGTACATTAACAGGGCAGTGTAGAGGGAGGTTCATTTTGGAGCTTGCTACCCTGTACCTGCGTTGGGACTGCTTAGTTCTGCAATTGAGTGCCTGAAATCGGAAAGTGTTTCAGTCTCTCAGCATGAACATCCCTTGTCTTGATTAGTAGAAAAATGCACCCAGAACAAAATGGACTCTTTAGCAATTTTTCCTGGCCCTATATCAAACATGAACAAATTTGCCTTAGAAAAACTCTGCAAAAATTACTGTGAAAGTCAAGTTGGATGGCAAATCTGATCTTATTTAAGCCCATCGCGACTTAATTACTTTGCAGTAATTTAATAATCAGATAAAGATTTCCATATAATGGGAGTAAATTATGGAATGTTCTGCTCGAATCAAGTATGTGATTATCTGAACATCACTGTACTTAGATCATGTGGGGTTAATAAACATTGTATTTTAAATTATGAAAAGAATACATTGCATATAGCCATTTTATTTCTGGAATACACAGTTTTTAGCATTAACTTAGCATTACATATTGTATGAGTTACACAATACAGTAATTATTAGGCCTAGTAAACATCCAATTAGCTTTATTCTTCTACTACTCCTGATGGTTATAAGGACAGTCAATGCATTGTGAGTAAAATAACAAAGCACTTACAATTTCTTGATCTGTGGCAAAATACTTCACACTTAAAGGAACTCTGTCATCTCTTTCTCAGGCAAAATGTTCCTGGTACACACAGCATCTATAATGCCACTGTGCTGGGGCTGCAGGAAGTCTGCACAGTAGTAGATGCTATATATGTTGTAGGGCAAAGTCCCACACTCCCATCACCCCTGCCCTCTCCAAGCTTTGCTAGCTCCCTGTGGCCCAGCATGTGGATTTCAAAATTGTTTTTAAATCTCTCCATGCCCTCGTCCCATCCTACCTTAGTGAACTTCTTCTGCTGCTCTAACATCGGCTTCTCATCCCTTGCTCCCTCCGCTCCACCATCAAAAACTGTTAATTCAGCCACTACACTCTTGTCTTCGAAATTTCTCTATGCCTCCAACTTATCACCTCTCTCTCTGTTCTTAAAATCTTCCTCTTCGACTGTGCCTTTCATTGCCCATCCCAGCTGTTCCTTTCCCCTTCCCTTTCCCGTACTGGGTGTTCCTTTTCTCCTTATTGTAAAGAAGTTTGAAATGCCTCTATGCACGAGAGAAGCACTATATAACTGCATACTGTAGTTGTTGTTGTTGTGACACGCCACATTGTAATGCAGGCCATTTTGAACTTTCTTTGCATTCCGTGAGCCGCCACCTCCCAACATTTACGCTGGTAAATCTGGTTTCTGTGGACCGGAAGCAGACTTGTAGAACCAGGGTGTTGTACCTGTTTTACCTGGGTGTACAAGCCTGCCACTGGTCTATGAAAAACAAATTTAACAGCATCAACACTGGAAGCCAGCTCACATCCAATGAGCTCCCAGAATCCAAATTAAAAGAAGGCCTAAATAAAAGGCCCTCCAGTGTGTAATACCACAGAGAAATGAGTCACACCCAGCCATTTCTTCACGTGCTAAGTCCCTAAACTGCACCAAGCCACCATGTGGAGGCACTGAGCAGAGATCAAACATTTCCCCAGAAGTAGGAAGGCCTCTCTACCGTATCCCTAGCAGCTGATTTCAGAGTAGTATTGGTGCTCAAACGTGGCCTGGAGAGACCCAACCAGGGACAAAGGGGAGAAAATAACTGAAAACAGAAGAGGGAGTTTTAGACTCATCGAAAAGAAAAGTTTGCTGGTGTAATGTAGTATTTCTGCATTTTATCTACCCCTTCCTCACCTCTCCCCACCCACCTGAGATCTGAAGGATCTTCTGCTGCTCAAAACCTTTGCTCTGTACATTATGTCATAATCTAGACATATGATTCTCATATTAAGTCGGCTAAATATTTTATGCCTCAAGGACAGGAAAAAGATTGTTTGCACAGTGCTGAATTCTATATTACTGTGAGAGAGACCTAGCCAATTCAGGCTCCAACAAAAGGTGTTTCACTCTAATTCCTAAAGGTGTATGAGCTTGTTTTGGCTCTTTTGAACAGTACTTTTAAGTATTTGAAGCCTGAGGGAGATGAGTTGAGGCGTTGCACACCACAGCGGTTAAACAGGGTAAGGGGGAGGGGATGTCATACAAATCCTACTTTTCTTCTGCAAAAGATCTGAATACTCATTAGCAACCAGCTGAAAAAAGATCAAAGACCAGTAAGAGGCCGCATGATCCCTTGAGGGCAATAATCTGCAGCCAGCAGCAGTCATTCCTGCTTCCTGGAGTACACCCACCTCACTGTAATATGCAGGGTTCACTACTACTGAACTAAACGCAGAAAAACAAAAAGGCTGCTGGCTCTTCCTCTCTCCAGCTTGGCAAGACCCTATGAAATGTCTGATTAATGCTTTTCTGCATGCTAGGATTGCCACCTTTTGCTATAAAGCCTCTTCAAAGAGGCAACTAGGGAGATGTGAAATGTGGAAAAATCAGTGGCTTTCATAGGTCCGTTAGACCGCATCATTAGAGGATACTGGGAGTTCAGGAGGGGTTTCACTATTTCCCAGATGACATAATGCCAAATGGAGTCAGGACCATAGATGCCATAAGTTGACAGAAGTGTGATAAAGGCATTCTTCTATTTACAGATTTTTGGAGTCTGGTTTACACACTGCTCTGAACCTTGGTCAAATTTTAAGAGTGAGATTGAAAACAGGGAGATAAATTGCAAACTCATTTAAACATGGAGGTGTCTATACTTTTTTTAAGAACGAGATATGTCAAAATAAGTAATTTATTTTTTAAATGAGCGAGTCTCTTTCCAAATGAGTTTCTACATTTAAAGTTTTTTGGGACAGTCAATTCAAGAACAGAATTTTCCAGAACAGCTCTTAATGGACATACTAGCCCAATCTGGCTGAGTTTAGGTAGTTGAAGCCTGCAGAACAGGCTTGTCATTAGAAAGCATAGTCTACAATTTAGAAAAGAGAACCTTCTTATTGGCCGTTTAAACAAGGCAAACATTGGAATGCAGAATGGTCAAATTGAACATGCCCATTGGCTGAAACAGAGACCCAAAAATGGTGATTCCTTCTCACTGCAGTGTGGGATCTGAACATCTGATTTGTTCATTAGTAATCCTGTACACTCACTTTGTTTTACAATGTGCTTGGCGACTTTTGAATGTTGGGTGAGGACAGGATGGAATTTGGCTGTAATGCCCCAAGTGGTCAAATATAGATTTTCGATCACCATCTAGGCTCACCCTGAAGAGTAACCACAATGTTGAGGTACTGCAGGACTGCCAATGAATGTGGTTCCACAATCCAGTGTGAGTGACCTTCAGGAGAGGGATACGAGGAGAATATTACAGAGAGCGAGAACTTGCATTTATGTAATGCTTTTCACAACCTCAGGACGTCCCAAAGCGCTTTACAGCCAATTAAGTACTTTTGAAGTGTAGTCACTGTTGTAATGTCGGAAACGTGGCAGCCAATTTGGCGCACAGCAAGGTCCCACAAACAGCAATGTGATAATGCCCAGAAAATCTGCGACTTCACTGGATGAAATATTCTCAGGTTCTTTTATGATGCTGTTACACACAGTGACTGGAGGAATGATCCCCGCAGTTGAAACAAGTTATTCTAACCTTATATAGATCACTGTGAGGCCACAGTTAAATTTGAGCTGAGATATTGCTGGTGACGTTAAGTCTAATGTTGGTGCCAAATGTACGATAGTGGTTGGCAATGTCAGAAGCCATTGCTTAATGCCTGATTCCTAGCCATTACAAAATTGCTCTTTAGAGGGTGTTTTGTTCAAGCACTAGTATGCTGAGTTCATGCAGTAGGCAATTTAAAGTTATTCAGACCGCCAGATTAGGCAATTAAGAGTGAAGCGCCCATATTGCAGTACTAATGCTTTGTTTGTTTGATGCTTTAATTTCATTAATATGGAACACACGTTGCTGAAGGGACTACACTGAAAAACCTGGAGACTTTGTGTACAGGTGAGCTGCTGCAAATTCTCTTGCCACATTCTAGGCTATTATATACCATGTGGAGTCAGCATTCAGCACTATTAGCTCTAGACTTGGCAGAGGAAGATCAGCAAGAACTGAAAAGGGGGTGCTAATGATGTGAGGTAGCATTCAAGGTGAACAGTCCAGGCCCAGGGGCTGTGCATATGAGTCAGCCACATCTAGGAGTCATGATGTGGAGATGCCGGTGATGGACTGGGGTGGACAAATGTAAGGTTATAGTCCAACAGCTTTATTTAAAATCACAAGCTTTCGGAGGCTTCCTCCTTCATCAGGTGAGTGTGGGATTCCATGCGGTACCTTTCATGGAATCCCACACTCACCTGACGAAGGAGGAAGCCTCCGAAAGCTTGTGATTTTAAATAAAGCTGTTGGACTATAACCTGGTGTTGTAAGAATCCTTACATCTAGGAGTGACTGATATTGCTTGTTTTCAGCCACTTCCTGCCATCCTGGTGCACCAGGCACTTCTTAAGGGGTGCGACCATATACATAAAGCGTGTTCCACCTCTCCTTGACTCCTTGCCCTAGGGTTTACAGTGCCTGACTTGGAAACTAGCTTTTCTGACTCTGTAATCTCCCATTTTGCTCAGTGACATCCACCTTTACTTTCCTCATGCGATTTCAGATGCTTAACTGTCTCCTATTTGCAGTTCAGTTGATTTAAGAAGATTAGTGTTTCTCCCTTTTCATTGGCTGGCCTACTGTGGAGGCTATTTAGTCCACATCTAAGCCTACAGTCTGAAAACAGAAAAATTATATGTAACCCAACAAAAACCTTTAGTAACCCATATTAACCCCTCAATAGCACACCAACAACAATTTCTGGATTACTGTGTGTAGTTTTGGGTGCTCTAAGTTCAAAAGTGCATTGAAACATTAGAGGCATTTTAGTAGAGAGTATTAAGGATGATCCTATGACTGAAGGTTCTAAATTAAGCGAGACTTTTTCCAACTGATAAAAGTTGATGGAAACGTGATCCTGCCTTTTTTTTCATTGAGAGGAATTGACAACGTGGATGTTATTTAACTTGGATTGTGAGAGCAGAACTAGAGAATGTGTATAAAATTAACAAGCCTCAAGCAAGACATGGGGGTGAAATTCAACTTCGGTGAGGCACGCATTTGCGGTAGTGGACTGACCGCCCGTTTGCACACTGCCTGATTTTCCTTTCCAAGGGCGGGGTGTATAACTGGAAGCCTATCTGCTACCGTCCATTTTGCACCCTGCGAAAGTTGAATTTCACCCCTAGATTTGAAGGGATTTCTGTGCCAATTCTCAGTGGGACCCCCGGAACAATGGAACTAATGCCTTTCCTCTGTGGTTTTACTGATCTTCCACCAAAATGACAGCAGGAAATTAGGAGAATCCCACGGAAATTTTCTCCCTTAATGTTTTCTGAATTGTTGAGCCATGGAAAATATGATGCCAAAAAAAGCAACCAGTTTAGTATATATAATGTAGAATGTAATGTTAGACAGGCAACCTGGAATTTTGCATGATCAAAGTTGCTGGGTTGGGGACAGAGAAGAAACTTTGCAGAGCCTTTCCTCAGAAGGTTAAAGGTAGGGTACATGAGTACAAAATCTGTGCAAGAAGCAGGCTTGATGAGCAGAATGGTCTTATCTCAATCCATGCTTCATGTTCTTATGCTATTCGTTTTGCTAATTCTTGCATAGTTTAAGGAGAGAGGACCAAATAGTCCATGTGCTGCCCAGGCCATTGGTGAATCACCTATAAAATGTAACAGTTCAGAGCTGCAAATATGGGTTCCAAAACTACATTAATAGTCTGGAGTTTTGCTTGATTACCAGTAGAGGTTAGGGAGAAATTTCACAGGCCTTTATCCTTGGAGGTTTACCCCTGGTTGGTTGCCTCCATCAGGAAATTGAGTGGGCTGGGTAGCGTCCCTGATAAGGCAAATTTTACAAGGTCTATGAAGGGAACAGCTTTAATGAGATGAATGACCTTTTCTCATAACATTGCGCACTTATATTGTTATGGAAGAAAGAAGGAGCTAAAAGAGACTCCATTTATTTTAAAGAGGTAATATTGCCCAATTGGATCAAAGCTTCACAGATCAAACTGGGGCAATTCAACATGGCACCCGATTATCATGATTCACAGAGTATACTCAATTATTAAGTCACATTCACTTCTGACGTTGTGAAACAATAGTGCACGTCGGGTACACACCAGATACGTGTGACACGCTCCTTCAGTTTGCATCAATTGTTCCTTGCCAGCATAGATAAGGATCACATGGATGAGGTCAGAGAACAGGTCAGATCAAGGGCAGAAAAAAATAATTACAAAGCCTGAAACAGTCTTCAAATATGACTTAAGCCATCAGTGAAGAAGAGGAATGTACAATATCTCTCCATCTCTTAAAAATCGAAATTTTTTTGAACAAAGTTGCTTATTTGACTTTTTAAAAGTTCAAAGCTCAAGGTGAGTTTTGTAAAGTGGCACAATTGCTTGCAAAAGCAGGATTATTAATCTTCTGTCTGTTTCCACCTACATCTTTTGTGGTATTCAAATTATGTTTTAGCCTGATGATAGACGAAAGGTTAAAAGATGTGCAATAAAGGTTTTGGTGTCAAGCATATCTGAAGGAATATTTTTAAAAGCCTTTAACCATAGTGTCAGATTGAAAAAATGATAATGATAAACAGTCACACGTCAGGCAGGCCTCGTCTCTTCTACCTGCTGCGTCACGGAACTACTGTGAGCCCCTTCAACGTTCGAATTGTTTGTAAGCAGTAGTATGTGGTATTTCAATTTGTCGGGCAGCTGAAAAATACAAACACCTGCTAAACACACTTGATGATGGCTCTGATAAGGGCAGGAAGTGCTTTGGATTCTCCCACCAGTAAACAGTTAGCCTTCATCTCGCTGGCGTTCCACTTTCTGTTGATTGTTGTGCAGTTTTTCAGTATCTTGCTTTGTATATTGAGTTATTAAAAAAATAAAATAATCTGTTGTGAGGAGTGGGGTGGGGAGGTAGCGGGGGGTTGGTCAGTGTCTATCAGTGATGGTACAGGAGGTGGTTTATGGATCAGTGCTGAATTAGCTGATCTCAGCAGAGGCAGTGAAAATACCACAACTGGAATCAAAGTCCCTGTACGAAAGAAGGGGAAGAAATTCAGCCAGGGTTCCTAGTCTTGACTGCCGATAAAGTGGCCCCTGCTGGGAAGTATACATGTGAGGTCAGGTAGGGGCTTGATTGTGACAGCCCCCATGGTTGAATAACCTGTCAACACTATCCATGTTTGCACATGAAAAAAGGATTGAGATGTTAGAGGGCTGCTGATGCCTGTGAAGCTGAACTGAGCAACAGTCAATGCCTTCAGAAGAAGGGAGTAAACTGGAAAAAATAAGCGCCAACTGGCTACACCATGAATTGCTGTAATGTGGGGTTGCCTCTGTGATACTTGTCCACTCCACACTTTATTTCAGAAGAGGTGAGATTAGCCAATTGTGTGCAGTCAGTCTAATCTGGCCAACAACTGAGGCGGTATTCTTCAATGCACCTCACTCACGCCAACAGGTTAGCTATAATAAAAACAAAAGGCACCATTCATATTGATGTCTCCTTTAGAGTAAAAACTCAAGTAAACCACACTGCTATCCAAACAATCTGGTTATTACCATGGTAACAGAGATACCAATGATAATAAAAACTTCTGTCTCCTTCTTGATAGTCACACTGACCTAAATCTTAACACTTCTTTGAACTGCCCCAGTGTGGCAATCATTTGAACGGAATTAAACCTGATCTTATCAAAACCAGTGTCCACAATGGAGCACCTAGTGTCTGACCAACAAACTATATATTATTTCATTTTGTAACAAACAGGATGAAGATCTCACACCAATGTTCTCCTGGAGTGAATCTAATACAAACTCCACTCCAGAGCAACTTTTACTTTGTTACCCTAGTGATGCTTTCTAACAGGGTATTCTCCACAATACAATGACAACTGAGCTTTTCAGTCAAAATCATGTAGCAATTATGTGCAATTAATTGTTGCAGCTTGACAGGACATTTTCTAAAACTGGGAATATTCTACAGATGGATCAGTAACTATCAGCGATAGAGCAGGTGGGGCTCTACAAGTCAGTATCTGTCAAGGATGGTACATAAAGGCCACTACTTATAAGTGATGGTACAGGTGGACCTCTATGGGTCAGTATCTATCAGAGATGGTACAGGAGGATGTCCATGGGTCAGTGTCTCATTGATGGTACAGGAGGAGCTCTATGGGACAGTGTCTATTAGTGATGGTATAGAAGGATGTCTCTGGCTCAGTGTCTCATTAATGGTATAGGAGGAGCTTTATGGGTCAGTGTCTCTCAGTGATGGTACAGGGGAACTCTATGGGTCAGTGTCTCTCAGTGATGGTACAGGAGAGCTCTATGGGTCAGTGTCTCTCAGTGATGGTACAGGGGAACTCTATGGGTCAGTGTCTCTCAGTGATGGTACAGGAGAGCTCTATGGGTCAGTGTCTCTCAGTGATGGTACAGGAGAGCTCTATGGGTCAGTGTCTCTCAGTGATGGTACAGGAGAGCTCTATGGGTCAGTATCTCTCAGTGATGGTACAGGAGAGCTCTATGGGTCAGTGTCTCTCAGTGATGGTACAGGAGAGCTCTATGGGTCAGTGTCTCTCAGTGATGGTACAGGAGAGTTCAATGGGTCAGGGACTCTCAGTGACAGTACAGGAGAGCTCTTTGGGTCAGTGTCTCTCAGTGATGGTACAGGAGAGCTCTATGGGTCAGTGTCTCTCAGTGATGGTACAGGAGAGCTCAATGGGTCAGTGTCTCTCAGTGATGGTACAGGAGAGCTCTATGGGTCAGTGTCTCTCAGTGATGGTACAGGAGAGTTCTATGGGTCAGGGACTCTCAGTGACAGTACAGGAGAGCTCTTTGGGTCAGTGTCTCTCAGTGATGGTACAGGAGAGCTCTATGAGTCAGTGTCTCTCGGTGATGGTACAGGAGAACTCTATGGGTCAGTGTCTCTCAGTGAGGTACAGGAGGCTCTCTATGGGTTAGGATCTGACAGTGATAGTGCAGGGGAGTTCTATGGGTCAGTGTCTCTCAGTGATGGTACAGGTGGGGCAATGAAATGGGGCAAGTGGAGCATGTTTCAGTGAGAGAGCATTTGGGAAACAGTGATCACAATATCATTAGGTTTAGAGTAATTATGGAAAAGGACAGGAAAAAATCAAATGTGAAAATACTCAACTGGAGGAGGGCTAATTTCAGTGAGTTGAAAAGGGATCTGGCCCAGGTGGATTGGAATCAAAGATTGGCAAATAAAACAGTAATGTGCAACGGGAGGCCTTCAATGAGGAGATAGTTCGGGTACAGAAGTGGAAAAGAAGGGCATCCAAAGCTAGAGCTCCCTGGATGACTGAAGTTATAGAGATTAAAGTGAAACAGAAAAAGGAGGCTTATGATAAATATTGGGTTCATAATTCAATAGAGAACGAAGCTGAATAAAAAAAGTACAGAGGGGAACTGAGAAAGAAAATAAGTGGGGCAAAGCGAATGTATGAGAATAGATTAGCGGGTAACATAAAAGGGAACCCAAAAGTCTTTTATAAACATATAAATAATAAAAGGATAGTCAAAGGAAGGGTGCGGCCAATTAGTGACCAAAAAGGAGATCTTCTTGTGGAGGCAGAGGATATTAAATGAGTACTTTGTATCTGTCTTTACTAAAAAAGAGGATGCTGCCAATGTCACAGTAAAGGAGGAGGTAATAGAGAAATTGGATAGGATAAAAACAGATAAAGAGGAGGTGCTAAAAAGGTTGGCAGTACTCAAAATAGAAAATTCACCTGATCACGATGGGATGCATCTTGGGTTCCTGAGGGAAGTAAGGGTGGAAATTGCAGAGGCTCTGGCCACAATCTTACAATCTTCACTAGGTATGAGAGTGGTGCCAGAGGACTGGAGGATTGTAAATGTTACACCCCTGTTCAAAAAAGGGGAGAGTGATAAACCCGGCAACTACAGGCCAGCCAGCCTAACGTTGGTGCTGGGGAAATTTTTAGAGACATTAATCCGGGACAAAATTAACTGGCACTTGGAAAAATATAGGTTAATAAATGAAAGCCAACAAAATTTGTTAAAGGCAAATCATGTTTGACTAACTTGATTGAGTTCTTTGATGAAGTAACGGAGAGAATTGATGGGGGTAGTGTGGTTGATGTTGTGTATATGGACTTTCAAAAGGCGTTTGATAAAGTACCACATAATAGACTTGTTAGCAAAATTAAAGCCCATGGGATTAAAGGGGCAGTGGCTGCGTGGGTGCAAAATTGGCTAAGGGACAGAAAGCAGAGAGTATTGGTGAACGGTTGTTTTTCAGACTGGGGTGGAGTCCCCCAGGAGTCAGTTTTAGGACCGCTGCTCTTTTTGATATATATTAATGATCTGGACTTGGGTATACAGGGCATAATTTCAAAGTTTGCAGATGACACGAAACTCGGAAATGTAGTAAACAGTGATGGAGGATAGTAACAGACTTCAAGAGGACATAGATAGTCTGGTGAAATGGGCAGACACATGGCAGATGAAATTTAACGCAGAGAAATGTGAAGTGATTCATTTTGGTAGGAAGAATGAGGAGAGGCAATATAAACTAAATGGTATAATTTTAATGGGGGTGCAGGAACAGAGAGGCCTGGGGGTATATGTACACAAATCTTTGAAGGTGGCAGGACAAGTTGAGAAGGTTGTTAAAAAGGCCTACGGGATCCTTGGTTTTATAAATAGACCATAGAGTACAAAAGCAAGGAAGTTATGATAAACCTTTATAAAACACTGGTTAGGCCCCAGCTGGAGAATTGTGGCCAATTCTGGACATCACACTTTAGAAAGGATGTCAAGGTCTTGGAGGGGGTGCAGAAGAGATTTTCTAGAATGGTACCAGGGATGAAAGACTTCAGTTTTGTGGAGAGACTAGAGAATCTGGGTTTGTTCTCCTTAGTGCAGAGAAGGTTAAGGAGAGATATAATAGAACTGATCAAAATCATGAACGGTTTTGACAGAGTAAATAAAGAGAACCTGTTTCCAGTGACAGAAGCATCGGTAACCAGAGAACACAGAATTAAGGAGATTGGCGAAAGAACCAGAGGCGACATGAGGAAACAAAATTTTATGCAGCAAGTTGTAATGATCTGGAATGCACTGCCTGAAAGGGTGGTGGAAGCAGATTCAATGAAAACTTTCAAAAGGGAATTGGATAAATACTTGAAGTGGAAAAATCTGCCGGGCTATGGGGAAAGAGCAGGGGAGTGGGATTAATTGGATAACTCTTTAAAAGAGCCGACACAGGTACGAGAGGCCGAATGGCTTCCTTCTGTGCTGCATCATTCTATGATCCCATGATTCTATGATATGGGTCAGTGTCTTTCAGTGATGGTACAGGAGGAGCTCTATGGGTCAATATCTTGTATAGCTCCTTAATTCCTTATGGAGACAAGAAGCAGGGGAGAGAAGTGGGAGCAGCGGTAACAAGGCACACAGAATCAGATATAGCAGGAAAGCAAAGGCAAGGACATTAGTGGAACAGGGACAGAGAGATAAGCATATTGGCATTACTAGCAAGCTTTGTTGTTTTATTTCTCAGCATCACTAACGCTGAATAGTAAGTCACAAGCGGCTAGCTTAGTTGGTGAGGGAGATTTCTCTGATGACCTCATTTTATAATATCAGCCCAATAAATTCAGATCTCGCAAAAGTTATTTCATATCTTGACATTTTTTGAATTCCAATTAAATGCATTGCACACAGTTCATAAAACAAACACTGGTTAGCAATGGAGAAATGAGGCTGGTTGTGGGATTCAATTCATAGCTTAACTTTGTCAAATCACAAAACTCGAATGGGACAGGTTAAGCTGTTCTGTACATTGAAGATTAGGGAAAGTAAGTTAATTTCTTCCAGTGGGCAGCTCCTGATTAGGCAGAGCCTGCCTGACTTCACCAGGAAACATGCACTTGCACACACACTTGCACACTTCCGGCAGGTGTCGCTAGAAAGAAGTAAGGAGTAGAATCACTGGCCAATTTTCCTGTCCTAGCTCAGGGACACTTAAGCCAATTGCAGTATTTCCACTGCTACCCTGGTTGAAATCCACTAATTTAGCACTGACCCAGGGGTTAAACCTGAAAACATCCTAATCTGCTTGAATCAGTATCGCAACACAAATGTTTCACAATGTGTTTATCTTTATTCAATATTTTATCAAAAATACGTATATTAAGAAAAATGCTGTCAGGACAAAATATCTGATGTTATTATCAAAAATCAATAAAACTGTGCAGAGGAAAAACTTAACAGAACCATGTTTCAATTTTTTTATGCTGAGTGCAGCCACTGATTGACAAAAGCCTTGACCCTCTGAGGAGTTCAGATATAGTATTCAGTAGCTAATGGGATATAAAATCCGAGCACTGTCATACCTCTCAAGTGCTACAGTGTGTTGGCGTGCTCTACTGTCCCAGCAGAAATTACACTTTGTTCCCTTATTATAAATTGCAACTGAATATTCCATATTGTCTCCATCAATTAATATTTTTTACAATTTAATTTTTTTTAAATAGTTGCTTTGGATGGTGGTTTCAAGGTTAAATCATTTACCAGTTTATAAACTAAAAGAAAAAGCGTGTGCTTGCTGTTTTCTTTTCATTTTTGTCATTATTTGGAAATGGGCTGAGCAGGACTATGATACAGTAACTTTACATTCAATTTGATCGCCGTTTCTCACAAAACCCATCTTTAATAATTTGGTTGTGCGTTACACATTGAACCTTTAACAGGTGAAGAGATACAAATGCTGAAGTGGTTTAGCGCATACTAATTCTGTGAGCAATGTGGTGACACAGTGTGTTACATACCTGTACTGTAGGCCACATATCTCCCCGCCCTCTCAACAACAACAATTCGCATTTATACAGTGCCTTTAATATAGTAAAATGTCTACAGGCGCTTCACAGGAGCATTATCAGACAAAATTTGAAACCGAGCCACATAAGGAGATATTAGGTCAGGTGACCAAAAGCTCGGTCAAAGAGGTAGGTTTCTCTCGTCTTAAAGGAGGAGAGAGAGATAAAGAGGCAGAGAGGTTTAGGGAGGGAATTCCAGAGCTTAGTGCATGGGCAGCTAAGACCTTGAAATCAGGGACGCACAAGAGGCCAGAATTACAGAATCTGCCACGGAAGCTGTGTCGTGCCGGGAGACTCAAAAGACAGGAAGAAAATGGTTTAGCATATTGACTTTCCACCCCTGGGATCTGGGTTTAGATTCAGCCCAGAACAGTGAAATGAAAAGAATGGTCTCCCTGATAGCTGCACGATCGCATGTGAAATGAGTTGGGGGCAATCTCATCCCAGTTCATAGTGGACATGTGCACAAACTGGCAATCTCATTTAGAAAAAGTCACAGGTTAGCTGGCATCGGAAATAGGAAAGTTCAAGTTGAAACCATAGACAGCACTCTACTGAAACTGGGGTTAAGGCTCATTTTTGCTAGAGTAGAGAGAGCGTTTTGCTTTTTGCCTAATCTTGCCCTGGCAGCACTTGATACTGATCCTGGGTACCTGAAATGCAAAAATGTTCCATTCCCCACAATAATAATACCCTCACCTTAATACCCTACCAACATTTTTTTAAAAAGAAAATGCTGTACAGAGTCTTACCCTCGACAACAATCAATTCGCTCACTTACAATTTCCAGTGATCATTCCAAGTCAGATACACCTATGTCTAGCAATGCTACATAAATAACCTTCATTTTTGGAATACTGTCACACTTTGTGTACGCCACTCGAGCGCTGTGATTATTTCCCGTGACCGTTAACCACTTGTCCACTTACCGCATCATTGAATATGACACTGTTGACAAAGCCAGTGGGATTTCGCAAGCCCACAAACATCACTTAAAGATCAGCAAAACGGTGCCTGCAGGAGAATTCACTATTGGCAAGGAGAAGTGACTTTTTAATTACAAAAACAAAAAGAGAAAAAAACACCTTGAACGAAGAGAGCTGCTTATATTCATAGACAGGAAGGCAGTAAGGAAGCAATGAATTAACCGCTGTGTGCACTACATAAAATGCAATTAAAAGGCCACACCTTTGTGACACTCCACAAATAGCTCTGTTACAACACAACCACAAACTAGGTGCAAATCTGTAAGTGTGCAGCTGGAAATTTAACATTCATAAATTCAATTTCACTTCAATCTCGTTTTGACATACCCCCATGCTCCCGTAATAACCAGACTACTACAGTATTGGCTATTTTGGACTGACCAAGCTAGCTGAACAAACGACAGCATCTTTTCTTTTAGGTGCCATAAAGGCAGATGCATCATTGGATTTCATTGCAAATTACATGTTTCCACTGAAAGCGTGGTGAATCTGCTTTCAAAATAATGTCAGCACTACAGTGGAATATTGGATGTCATTGTGCAAATTCAGTCATTCCATTCCATTTCATGGACACTGAGACTGGAATCATTGGTTAAATGAGATTTATATAAACTGAATCTGAATACTCTTGGATGTGGGGATGAATGTATTAACAGCACAGACTGAAACACGGGGCACAAGTTAGGAACTAGACAGTATGTCATCATCCTTGCAACAAGGCGGGACATTTTTTTCTGAGATGCACTACAGATATGTCTCATATTGGCCAGAAGAACATAACCTCTTCAAATGCGGAGTTCCCATTTTTGGCCTGGGTTCCACAGACCAGAATAATTCCAGGTTTACTCTCTGATTTGTGTTGTATTAGCTTATATCAACTAGAGTTGTGGTGCACTACAATTGACCTGAATGTTCCCAGGATAGGGAGGGGGAGAATCAGATAAAGTCCTCACTTTTGATTGTTATCCAGTGACTGCTGTAGGTCAGGTAAGGACAGATTGGGCTCAGCTGTGATGCCCCACCTCCCTACATCCTCAATAATTGAATATTCTGTTGACATTCAGGCCAGGATTCTCCTCCACGACCCTGGCCAATTTAGGGTGGGATCATGGCAGAAAATGATGGAAAATGCGGGTGGTGAAATCACTGCCTCAATGCCCAACCTGTAGATCGCTTCTGCTGCCTCTGCCGGGAAGTCCCATGACTTCTCTTTTCCTGCCTGCCAGATATAAACAGCAGTAGGGTGGTGGGCCCAGGATCCCAAACGATATACATCCCATCTGCCTCACTTACTGTTGCCGCCATTGGGAAGGTGGTGGTAGGCATGGGAAACGCCAGCAGCGGCCCTGAATTCCCTCCGTGGAGGGAGCGGGCCTTGTAGTAACCTGCAGTGTGCCCCCCAAAACTTACCCATTGAAGGCTCCAGCCTCGGCTGAGGTCTTCAGTGGGACAGCTGCTCCGAGCTTTGGGATGTTTCTGCCCCTTTAAGGTCCCTTGTCAGAGGCGTCACTGCGGTTGCTCTGTTGATATTTCCCTTTTCAGATTGGTGGGCTCTCCCTTGGTGGTGAGAATCCCACTGGGAATCTGCTGTGCATCAATAATGAGCCCTGACCCAGGGAAATGGGTCGGATTCAGACAAGCGGGCGGAGGTCTCGCCTGACCAAAACTCTTGCCCGAAGAGGGTAAGGCCTGACTCACTATACTAAAACATAAAGAACAGCCACCTTGGTGAGGTATGGAAAGCTACTCGTGCCCATGGTTCTGTACCCCAAAATAAAGTAACACTTTCAGTTGGTAGCCGGGGAGAAAAATGGCATTAGAAGGATTAAAAAAGAGTGACAGAAATTCAATACATAAAGGCAACAACAGATGTGATGCAGAAGAAGGCCATAAGGTCAAATTGGAGAATGCTGTGTGGCATTTTGAAAAATGACAGATGCAAGCGAGATAAACATCCAAAAATCTTACACAGATGCAGTTCAGATATTTCAAACAAGGGCTCCAATATCAGCTTCAGCTTTCCTTAACTCAGTTGGCTTTCCAAAGGTGAGTTTCAGATCCTCAAAGAACCCCACATTTGACTGCACCATTTCCAATAGGTGCTGAAGCCCTGAGGATCAGCTCCTAATGTGGGTACATGTGATACTGGCTTGAGCTCAGTGCCATTATTACTGGCCAAACAAATACAATTTTCAACCATTCAGAAAATCTTTTTGATTAAAGGGGATCATTATGGATCGGGAGGACGATCACAGCAGAATGTGAAGTGCAACGATATCATGCACGTGAGACTCTGACTTTGTGAAATGATTAAATGTTTTGGCATCAGCCATTTTATCACGTCGTGTGCTTGCTTAACAAAAAGAAAGCTATTTACAGAAAAGATGTGATTGCACTAGAGAAGGTACAGAGGAGATTTATGAGAATGTTGCCAGGACTGGAGAATTTTAGCTATGAGGGAAGATTGGATAGGCTGGGGTTGATTTCTTTGGAACAGAGGAGGTTGAGGGGTGATTTAATTGAGGAGTATAAAATTATGAGGGGCCTAGATAGAGGGGCACAGATAGGATGGATACTAAGGAGCTTTTTCCCTTCGTTGAGGGTTCTATAACAAGGGGACATAGATTCAAGATAAAAGGCGGGAGGTTTAGAGGGGATTTGAGAAAGAACTTTTTCACCCAGAGGGTGGTTGGAGTCTGGAACTCACTGTCTGAAAGGGTTGTGGAGGCAGGAACCCTCACAACATTCAAGAAGCATTTGGATGAGCACTTGAAATGCCATAGCATACAAGGCTACGGACCAAATGCTGGAATATGGGATTAGAGTAGACAGGGCTGATGGCCGGTGCGGACACGATGGGCCGAAGGGCCTCTATCCGTGCTGTATAACTCTATGACTCTATGACCTATTTCCCTTAGCAGAGAGGTCAATACCAGGGGGCATAGATTTAAAGTTATTGGTGGAAGGATTAAAGGGGAACTGAGGAAATTTTTTTTCACCCAGAGGGTGGTAGGGGTCTGGAACTCACTACCTGAAAGGGTGGCAGAGGCAGAAACCCTCAACACATTTAAAAAGTACTTGGATATGCACTTGAAGTGCCATGACCTACAAGGCTACAGACCAAGTGCTGGAAAGTGGGATTGGGCTGGATAGCTCTTTCTCGACTTGCACAGACATGATGGGCCGAATGGCCTCCTTCTGTGCCGTAAATTATTCTGTGTTTCTAAACATCAGGGGAAAGGTGCTCCTTTAGTTTTAAAAAGAGAAAAATTAGATACACATCATGATAAGTAAATAGAAAAATATATAGTTCATCACTAGAAAATTGGTGAAAGTTCCTGGATAACTCATATGCTACATAAAGTGAAAAATGGGATTTTATAGCTGATCATGCTTGTGCTCACTGCTTGTGGATATATTGGTTTATATTTTACTCTGTTAATTTTAGGGAAAAAGTAGATATGAGTGAGGGAAATACTACTTTGTACTATCACCATTTCTTCAGTAATGTTAGCAAAGAGGAAAATATTTTCTCTTCATACATAGACTTTGGCAGCTGCTGCTACTGGTTTCTATCTCACCTCTAATTACTGGGCCATACATGTAATATGAAGACCTTCATTAAAGGGTCATTGTCTTTATGAAAAAGTATTTGAAAAAATATTCGTTTAGGGAAAAAGAGCCATTGATCATTTCTAACTTGATGGCATGTTAAAATGACTTGATGATGTATTTTGATGCAATTTACCTCATTGCATAATGTGATTGCAAATAAAGTTTGTTAAACAAAAACCAAAAAAACTGCAAATGCTGGAAATCTGAAACAAAAGCAGAAAATGCTGGAATCATACAGCAACTCAGTCATCATCTGTGGATAGAACAGGTGAGTAAACATTAGCTAAAGATGCTTCCATGTATATGTCGGCCCTTTAAGAAGAACCAGTTTGCTTGAATGAGAAAGGTGGCAGCAGAGGGTGAACCTCTCCCCTTCCCTCCCCTCTGTACAGGATCCTGGTCACATGTGTAATTGAGATTCTTATCACTGCAGTCGCCTTTTTAAGAGAATCCAATGGTAATGCTCAATTCATTTTGATTTTCCTTTTGTGTCATTTTCCATACAGTATGAGGCAATTGCCTGGTTGTCACAGGTGATTTCTCACACTGTTCAGTCGCCCATTAACTTCAATGCGTTTGTGAAAAATCAGGAAAAAAGTAAACTGAACGAAAAATTTAAGAAGTGATTGATGGAACAAGCAGTGAGGGGGATCCAGCTTCATGGTCATGGTGGCCTGAAGGGTAAGGCCCCAATTTGGAGGGACATTTAGATGGTCGGTCACCTCTCCTGGGTAGGAGCACTCACTGGCATCTCTTAGCTGGTGATTATACAGTGGCTCTTGGAGGCATGGGTCAGGCCACTCTCTCCCGAACTCAGTTAGGATAAGCGCATAGTGCAGGGAGACTTTAGGATAAACAAATAAATACATCCCCTCTGCCTCCCATATGGCTAGAATGACTTTTGTCTATATATCAGACGCAGTGGTAAATGGCTCTCAGTCTTGTACTCGAGAGTAGGATGTGCTGCAAGGTAGCTGGACAGGGGTTTGCACCCAGGATTCTCGATGTTGCGAGTTTCCAATCTTAACCATGTAATGAGGAGAAAAGTACCAAGTGGAGTTTTAGTACCACAGGAAGGGAGGGACAAATCAAAGCAATATTTTCACATTACTCCTTCTCACCAACTCAAAAGCAACATTGTCTGAGAGCTGGGAGCAGGAAATGGATCTAAAGAAAGGTGAAAAAGCAGAATGTATATATTTTTTCTTTTCAGCTTTTAATTTCAGACTTATTTTAACTATTAAAATAAGATTTTTGAGGAGTTTCATTTCCTTCCTGGTGGTAGAATTCTGCTAAGCTCAAACACATTCTGGAAACCAGGAACAGCAGGTTCTAAAATCAAATCGCAGCACAGTGCTCAATAGCTGCAGTATCTCTTTCTATGAACTTCACTAAAAGGACTTTTCCCTTTGGCAAACAGGTATATTTTTTCTGTTCATTGATAATTTTCTTTTTAATACAAATTTTATTCATTCTGTAAGGATTTTTAAAAACACAAAAGAGAGTGCGTAAAATCAGTACGTCAAAGACAAGTGTAAGAGGCCCGATTTTATACGCTTCATTTTCAAACACTTGGTTACAGTTGTCTGACTAAAGTATTCGAACTGTCAGACAGCAGCCACAAGGAGGGGCGTAGATTGTCAGCAGACATTATCAGGAAGGGTAAGTGCAGGGGCAGTAGTTTTTGTTCAATGTACTCCCCTTTTATAAAAGATTTTGCCATTTTTACGGTACTTCAACATTCTTAAAAGAACACGAATTTTAATGCCAAACTGGAGACCCTTGAGTAGGGTCTCGCTCCTTGTTAAGCTGCTCCAGTGATGCCAATTACAGGGAGTGCACTGAAGAACTCTATTGAAAAAAACTCCAGGCCGGCCTGAAAGCTACTCTGGAGCTACCCAACCCGAAGAAACCACACCAGAGGCTGGGAACGCAAAGTTTAATTTTCTTCTATAAAAAGAGGGAGTACTTTGATCAAAAAGTACTCCTACACTTTTCTTGCCCTTTAAGTACTTTCAAGTAATGCGATGATGCATTTTTGTGTGATTTGCCTCATTGTGTTGTGTGCAAATGAATGAAAACCATGACAGAGCTGTGTATGCCTCATTATTACATAAAGGGTAATGCAAAGATTGGAGTGCGTTATATGGGGAAAAGATCTGCTGCTGGAGCACTTTACACAGAAAATAAAACATAAGATTGAGGTGTGTCACATAGAAATAATGCAGAGGATTGAGTATGGTACAAGGGCTATAACACATTGAGTGCTTAAGATGATGTCATAAACCATGACAGAAAAGATGGGGAATGGGAGAATAGAAGACACTGGATGTATAATGTTTCTTAAAGAATAATAGGTACTTTTGGAAATGATTATGAAGCAGTAATCTGATGAATGGGGTTTAAATTATGTCATGAATGAACCACAAGAGTGAAACTCGAATAGTTTCTGTTATCTGAATGCCTGGGCTAGATTATAGCCGTGAACTCTCTCTGGAATATTTGTTACTTGAGAAGAAATATATACATATTACAAAATTTATGGGTGGTTTTATTCAGCTGCATGTCCATTTTTGTGCTATTGGCGTACAGACCAAAAAGGGAGTGGCACATTTGTCACCAGTCCAATAAACGTAAGAAATAGTCCTGAAAATAACCCAGAGCCGTACAGGTGCGACGAGGTCCTGGGGCCTAAAAGCCATAGCAATAATCAGATTATTTCAAGTATTACAGTTATTTCTTTTAGCTCCTACGATTAAGAAAAACTGCTGGGGGAGGGGAAGATAAAACAAAAAGACAGAAATCCTCAGAGTGAAACCGATCTCCTTCAGAGGCCTTGGGACATTAAGTTGATATGTTCTTGGCCAACAAAAAGACCTTTAAGTTTTTGAACACTATGATATTCTATGAATATAGTTTTGTCTGTACGCAAGAGCATTCTCTGTCACATTTCCAACTGTTGACATGAGACAGAAAAACATCAATAAACATGCATTAGTTTACCACTTTGTAATCTTATTATGCTGCTCAGACCCACAGCCCTTTCATGTAATATGTAACATTTCATCTCGTGATTAATTGTTTTTTTTAATACCTCCGGCTGAAAGTTATTACATTGGTGGCTTCTCCACTGCCAGCACAGTCACCTGCTGGGATGGGCTGAGAGACCATGGCTCAGAGCAGACTGCTCCTTGAAAGAGACAGCCACAGAGTCGCCAGAGTTCCCATATTGAACAGCTGAAGGCAACATAAGGCTGTGTTTCCCCTGTCTCTGGAATCTCCCAATGACTGCATTGCTGACAAAGGCACATTCTCCCAGGCTGCTCAATCTGTAACTGAACACCATCAAGAGGAAGCAGATTTGGATTCAGGCCAAGTAATGCCTTTCTCTCTCCCTCTCTTTCTATATGAGTTACTGGTTGTGTACGAAGCATTTGTTCCTTGATATTCCTTTAGTTGACCTACATGAATGTGTTTTTAGAAGAATTACCAGCAAACCCCATATAAAAGTCTCCTTTAATATACATTGGCCTTTTGACACAGAACCTGTATTGGCTGTGTAGCTCAATCAGGCAGGAGATTGGGTAGCTCAGTTGGTTGAGTGTCAGACTCAGGGCAGAAGGTTTTGGGTTTGAATCCTGTCTTCCAGGGTGAATAAAATGAGTGCACATCTTCAGCTGTGAGAAGAAAACTAGAGACCCCTAGGGACTGTTTGACAATAAAAGGGGATCAGCACCGCATACAGTCGACATTTTGTGCCAAATGGAAGCCAACCTCACTGGGCTTCCTCTCTCTCTCTTTCCCTCCATCCCCTGAGTCATCCTAATTGTCCACTCTCTACGACTGGTCCTATTCAATCTGTGATTGTGGACAGACAGGGTACAAAATGCACTGCTTTTGTGTGAAATGAACACATTCATTGGCATATTTCAAAGTCATGGCTAAACGTTAGAAAACATCGTATAAAAATGAAGCTCTTTCTTATTTATACCAGCAGAGTTCCCAGGACTGTGTCAAGGGAGCTTGAATCCTCCTCACCAGAAGCAAACAATGGAAATGAGAAGGATGGGGGAAAGGGGGAGAACACATTCACTGTAACAATTAAAGCAGGATAGTACCCAGCAAATAGGTCAAGGAATGAATGAGGAGTGAGCGAAAATAGTCCCCCTCTGGATAACGGTATTTTAAAGTATAGCAGACTAACAGTTTGAATTCTGAGGCATTCTTGGTTAAGGAATGTACAGGGCAAACCATTGTTACTGATCATAGATTCTCTATTTAATGATGCATTTTCAAATCTAGAAGGAGTTCCTTACTTTTTTTTTAATTGTATGTAAGATGTTTGTAAAACATTCCTATATGTTGTATTCAATGTACAAGAAAGAATACATAGTGTTTACAAGGTTACTTGCCACTGGCTGTAGTCAAGTGATCTAAGCTCTGGCTTTTGGCACCAGGTGACTTGCAATGTGAGTTCATGTCCTTTGTGCTGCCTGGTGATATGGTGTTATGTGCACAGTTTGGTGAAGCCATCAAAAGAGCAAAGCTTCTTTGTAATCCAAGTTATTATTTCTTCTCCACTAAGTTCCACTCATCTATCAGCCTTATACTTGCTGATTTACATTAGCTGTCCATCTCTCAAAGCACTACATTTTAAATCTTTGTTCTTGTCTTTAACTTTCTCCATGGCCTCACTCCACCCTATCTCTACAATTTCCTCTAATCCTATATCTCTCCTGCACAAGCTGTTCCTCTGAATCTGGCCTTTTATGCATTATGTTGAAATCTCTGGAGTCGGACTTGTGAGAATGTTGTGGTTTCAAGCCCCATTCCAGTGACTTGAGCACATTATCTAGGCTGGCACTTCATTGCAATGCTAAGGGAATGCGGCACTGTCGGAGGTGCCATTTTCTGAGTAAGAAGCTAAACTGAGGCACCATCTGCCCTCTCAGGAGGATGTAGAAGATCCCACAGCACTATTCAAAGAAGAGCTTGGAGTACTTCCGGTGTCCTGGTCAACATTTATCCCTCAACCCACATCACCTAAAACAGATGATCTGGTCAGTAGCACATTGTTGTTTGTGGGACCTTGCAGTGCGCAAGATGGCTGCCACATTTCCTACATTACAACAGTGACTACACTTCAAAAGTGATTAATTGGGTGTAAAGTGCTTTGGGACGCCAGAGCTTGTGACAGGTGCTATATAAATACAAGTTCTTTCTAAAGGTGCATCAGTGTCCCATAAATTTCACTGGCAATGTTTTTTTTATACAGACACACATGCAATGGTATAACATGGATTGATAATCATCTGCACTGCAAAAAGTTCAGCTCATTGCCTGCTAATGATCTCATTACACATTATATTCCTCAAGAATGATGTGTTTGCCCTCCCTCTCCAAACAGTAATGGTGCTCCTTTAAAAGGTAGAGAGGCAGTCCGAGCAAGAATACAAACTACTTAAGTCAGGTTTGGATTTGTTTCAAGGTGATTGAACTATTTATGATAAGTGGCAGAGTGACAGAGCTAGGGCTCCACAGCTGAATCTGCCAAGATTTCCACTCGGATCTGTTTGGAAACATGGCTCAGATTTTCCTGCAACGGTGAGATCAGCAACGTACACCGTAAATTTCGCAGTCTAGCGCGTCAATCTTGCCGTCAATAACTTCCTCCATATTCTCCTGCATTTTTAATTAGAATACGCTATGGCAAGCAGTGCCGCCAATGGTCTATGTTTGCTAGATGTAACCCTGAAACCAGGATGATTTTTAAAAGGCATTTTAACTTATGGTGCAGGTTTTCACATGTTACCGTCTTCCTGGCAGGGAGTGCAAGTACCATTGATATTTCATAATTTTGAAACTGTTCTGGCTATCATCTCGAAATATTTGGAATCATACTGATATTTCAAATCCCCCAGTGACACAGGCCACTCTGGTCATTATCACATTGGCACTTCTGTGACCATGATGTCAATAAAATGATAATTCTAATATTTGAGACCATCGTTCAAACAGACCATCGTTCGCAGCAAATTACCCAGCTTTCAGGAGAACAGCGTCCACGACACCACACAACCCTGCCACGGCAACCTCTGCAAGACATGCCAGATCATCGACACAGATACCACCATCACACGAGAGGACACCACCCACCAGGTACATGGTTCATACTCCCGAGACTTGGCCAACGTTGTCTACCTCATACGTTGCAGGAAAGGATGCTCCAGAGCATGGTACATTGGTGAGACCATGCAGACAACGGATGAACGGACACCGCGCAACAATCGCCAGACAGGAGGGTTCCCTCCCAGTCGGGGAATACTTTAGCAGTCAAGGGCATTCAGCCACCGATCTGCGGGTAAGCGTTCTCCAAGGCGGCCTTCGAGACACACGACAACGCAAAATCGTCGAGCAGAAATTGATAGCCAAGTTCCGCACCCATGAGGACGGCCTCAACCGGGATCTTGGGTTCATGTCACGCTACACGTATCCCCACCAGCAGGAAAAAAAAGTTATCTGTTTTTAATACAACTGGACATTCTCGCTCTCTCTCTCTCTCTCTCTGCCTTTCGGGTCTCTTTCTCTCTCTGGCTTTATAATCTGACCCATTGTGTATTCAGTATACTGGGATGTACTGTTTTCCGTGGCTATCCTGTCTGAACACCAACGACACCTTTGATTGGTGTGATCGTGTCCCAGCCTAATATAAGATATGCGATTTGAGAACCTTTCACTCACTCACCTGACGAAGGAGATAATCTCCAAAAGCTTGTGATTTTCAAATAAAACTGTTGGACTATAACCTGGTGTTGTAAGATTCCTTACTAATATTTGAGAACATGCTAGAGTATGTACAGATATGTCTCTTTTCTTCTGAATGTAAAACATACTGAAAATCCAGCCTAGGTGCAAATGGCCGAGGAAATGTGGTGTGGTGTAAGTAATGGCATAAGTCACTGATGTCATAGTTTCCTAGAAAATCCTGAGAAATCTGCACTAGAATAATAACATACACTGTAGATGCACCATTACTGTGGCACAAGTTTTCAGGAAAACCTGGGACAGTGTTTTTTTCCATATTCCTCAACCTTGAACTGATTCACACTTGAGTTAGTGTTTGATTGCTAGTAAAAAGAGGGCATTGTGCTTCCCTGTGCCATACAGCAAAACTGTCACTTCTGTGAGATGCAGTTTGTATCAAATCAGGTGACAGTTTCCAAGTCACATGACATCTTCCCAAATGTACTCCTTACCTCTGTGCTCTCATTACAATGGGTTCCTCAAAAATAATCCTGAGTTAATTTAAAGACTAACAATATAGGAACGTGTTCCACGCAGAGTACACCATACGCATATCACATCCAGGCTGGAGTACAATACACACAGGATAAAGCACATGTTGCAAAGCCCTACAGAAACAATAATGTGGAGCTGCAGCAAGTTATGGACAGGACAATGGACAGGCTAGCGTGCAGTGCAGATTAAAGAGATAGTTACTAGTCAATCAGAAGATAAGTTAGAAGAAGTAGAAGAACCAGATGACAAACTTCCTTCTGACACTTATGAGTCTAACGATGCAGAAAATGACACATTTACTGATAGGACTGGTAGAGAGTGGAAACCAAATTTCCTTCTGACACATTTGAGTCTAGTAATGCAGAAAGTGATGAAGAAAGTGACACATTTACTGATAGAACTGGTAGAGAGTGGAAACCAGTCCACACCATCAATGCCAAAGATGGGCTGTAACAAGGAATGTTCTTTACGAGTCTTAGCACTGTCAAGTCTGCTTTGAACTTTTTTCCCTCACATGACATCTTGAAATAGATATGAAAATAATGAAGAAGCTAAGTATTATTCTGACTCCAATCATTAATTAGATTTACTGGGCTTCATGCTAACTTTATTTTCAACAGTCTACTCTTCTGGTTTCTGAGATACAACTTGTGTCGGTGAATGGCCCCTTTGGCTGGATTTTCTTGCCAGCAGCAGGGTAACGGCAGGGTGGGACTTCTGTCTACCCCTTCAACCTCGCCGCAACTCCACGCCATTTTTTCGGGTCTTGGTTTATTAACCGTGCAAGGTGGGCTCTCAGCAGCCACCAAAAGAACATCGAAGGTGGAGGAAGATGAAACCTCTATTAGGACCTCTCCCTCTATTCCTGCATATTGGCGCCCTTACCACTGCTACACTGGGCCTTCTACCGCCTACCATCAGGTGGTCCTGGGGAATGGTGATAACAGGGGCAGATGGCAGGAACCTAGGCTCTGCCTTGCTGCTGGCATTTAAATGCAGCGTGTGGGAAACTATTGGCAGTCCTGGCAGGGGAAGTGAAATTAAAGTCGAGGTCGGGAGGTGTCAGTGAGCCTCATTACTCCATTTTCCCACTGTTTGCAATTTTGGATGGGATGGCGGAGCAAAATCCAGCCCCATGTCAGATGGTCCTTCAAAGGATACAATACAGCAAGATGGTGGTGTTCAAAACTCACTCACGCTTTGGTCTTGTGTAACCACATTGGAACTCCTGAATGTACATCTGTCTTGTAGTGAGCTATCTTATCAGAGGGAAAGAGAAGAGTGAAAGAAAAAAAGATCAAGAGACGAGACCATTCTGCTCCAACATAAAATGCTTGGTGAGATTCACTCTGGATTTTGTTGTGTTATACAGTCTTGTCATCAACAGCACTGGCACAGTTTGCCTATAAAATCACGCTTGGCTAATAAACCATGCTCTCTAGATAAACATCGAGTTACATTGTAACTACAGCACAGAAACAGGTCATTCGGCCCAACTGGTCTATGCCGTCATTTATGCTCCATATGAGCCTCCTCCCTCCCTACTACATCTAACCCTATCAGCATACCCTTCCATTCCTTTCCCCTTCATGTGCTTATCTAGCTTCCCCTTAAATGCACCTATGTTATTTGTCTCAATTACTGCTTGTGGTAGCGCGTTCCACATTCTTACCATTCTTTGGGTGAAGAAGTTTCTCCTGAATTCCCTATTGGATTTATTAGCGACTATTTTCTTATTATCTCAAAGACCTCCATCAAGTCACCCATCAGCCTTCTCTTTTCTAGAGAAAAGAGTCCCAGCCTATTCAGCCTTTCCTGATAAGGATATGCTCTCAGTTTTGGTATCATCCTTATGAATCTTTTTTGCACTCTATATGCCTCTATATCCTTTCTATAATATGGAGACCAGAACTGTGCAAAATATTTCAAGTGTGGTCTAACCAAGGTTCTATACAAGTTTAACATAACTTCTTTGATTTTCAATTCTATCCCTCTAGAAGTTAACCCTAGTGCTTGATTTGCCTTTTTTATGGCATTATTGACCTGCGTCACTACTTTTAGTGATTTGTTTATCTGTACCCTTTGCTCCACTATCCTGTTTGGACTCTTATTATCCAAATTAGGAATTTTACATTACATTTGACTAATGTAATTATCCTAACTCCCTCCGTACATTTGTAACCTCAGCTGACTATTTATAAGGCACAACTGATGGCCAAGGCATTGTGTATAGCTCAGACCTTCCTATCCTCTTCACCAAGATGACTGCTGCATTGCAATAAATGACACCTTTGGCCAGATAATGAGAAACAAAAATAACTTCATTTTTTAAAAGAAATGAAAAAAAACAAAGAATCTCTTGCTGACTATTAGACAATGTCCTTTCACCTCTGGGCTTGAATCCAGTCCGGAGTAATGTTTGAAAGTCTTCTATCTCTGCCAGTTGTATGGGTCTTAAGAAACAAGTTTGGACCGTCTCAAGCCAATTCCTGGTTGGTATGGGCTACTGCACAAAACCTGGCACTAAATTGGTAATTGCAAAAGTCACGAGCACGGCTGTTGTATAAAATGGAAATGTTATACTGGTGGTGCTAATCTGAGGTTGGGATCAAGGGACATTTTTGAGGCAGACCAGGGTGAGCTTTATTGGGAGCTAGCTGCAATGTAGCTGGCCTGGGAATCTTCGATGTTGACTCTGGGTGCCAAAAGTGGAAAAAAGCTCCATTCCCCAGTGCTGACAACCTTCAACTTGAGTAGCGTGAGAATGAAGAGGTTGATTTTAACCCTATCTGCTGAGCGGAAACCGGGCGGGTGGGCAGTTAAAAATGAGCAGGTCATTTATCCACTCGAAACTCAACCCCTCCACGCCATTTTAACTCGTAGGGTTCTGCAGGCAGATGAGCCGCCTGCCTAAAACAGGCTGGGGTCTCAGAAATCTATGCAAATCTGGGTCCTATTCCATCAAAAGAACCCCTGTTGCATTTTAACTGGGGCCTGAGTAGGGAAGCTGCAGCAACTTTCCCACCAGGCTGAAGCAGGTCTGGACCTGACCTGCAGACAGAAGAGGCCCTCCGGGGTAAGTGTTAAACTTTCCTTTGTGGGATCAGGAGGTGCAGGTGTCATAACAGGCCCCATAAGGAAAGTCGTGGCCTCCCTGACCCTGACTCCGCGAGCCCCTCATTAATCCACCTCTCTGTGACTCACCCGCTGGCTGGCCAGCTCTACCTTGGTGCTGGCCAGCAGGCCACAGCAGCCCAAACTTCCTCTTCCAAGTGCGACTTTCTGCCCGTCTCGGGTAGCTGCAGTTTGGCAGCTTGTAGATGAGACCCGGGCATTAAAATATCCCGGGCCTTAAATTTAAGCCAGTGAGTGCATTTCACACTCGCCCCGTCCCACTGCCTGTCTGAAACCCGCTCGGGGTTAAAATCAACCCGTTTATGTCAGATGAGGAGACGTGCCATGTGACGCCTCTGTTCTTTGTCTCAGCTGTGACTCAGTGGTAGCCCTTTCGCCTCTGAGTCAGAAGGATGTGGCTTCAAGTCCCACTCCAGAGACTTGAGCACATAACCAAGGCTGACACTTCAGTGCAATACTGAGGGAGTGCTGCATTGTCAGAGGTGCCGTCTTTCAAATGAGATATTAAACTGAGGCCCCGTCTGCCCCCTCAGATGAACGTAAAAGATCCCACAGCACTATTCAAAGAAAAGCAGGGGAATTATCCCCAGTGTCCTGGCCAATGTTTATCCCTCAACTAACATCACTAAATAAGATTATCTGGTCATTATGACATTGCTGTTTGTGGGGCCTTGCTGTGTGCAAATTGGCTGGCTTGCTTCCTACACTACAACAGTGACTACACTTCAAAAGGACTTCATTGGCTGTAAAGCGCTTTGGGACGTCCTGAGGTTGTGAAAGGCGCTATATAAATGCAAGGCTTTCTTTCTTTTCTTTGCATCAATAAACTCTATTCTTCCTATATATAACTAAACTAGAGAAAATCAGAATATCTCAATATAACAGACAGACTGACTGTACACCTGCTCAGATGTTTTCAATGATATGTTACAGTGTTGCAACATTGTGGTAATACAAATATATTTCTTTAAGGGGTTGTCTTAGAAATTCTTATCAGCTTTTCATATGCGCAGTGTTATCTTCCATCATTTTAGGTCAGCTATGCTCAGTTATAGCACTCTCATCTCTGAGTCAGAAAGTTGTGAATTCGAGCCCCACTCCGAGATTTGAACCCTTAAATCTAGGCAGACACTCCATTTCAGTACTCAAGTAATGCCGCATTGTCAGAAATGCTGTTGGATGAATGGTAAACTGACTTAAAACTGCTTGTTAGGCGGTTCAGGTGGATACTAAAGATCCGACAGCACTATTTGAAGAAGTGCAAGGAATCTCCTGGTTTTCCTGGCCAATATTCTTCCTCACAGAACACCACCAAAAACAGATTATCTGGCTATTCATCTCATTGTTGTTTGTGGGATATTGCAATGATAAAATGGCTGCCACATTTGCCCACATAACTACAATCACTACACTTGATTATTTATCATCTTGGGATGTGAGTGATGCTGGCAAGGCAGTATTTATTGCCCATCTCTAGTTGCCCTGAAGGCATTAAGAGTCAACCCCATAGTGTGGGGCTGGAGTCACATTTAGGCCAGACTAGGTAAGGGGTGGCAGATTCCCTTCCCTGAAGAACATTAGGACAATTTGTTGTATGCGAATCACTTTGAGACATCTTTGACAGACATGATTATGTGCTATATAAATTCAAGTAATCTTACAACACCAGGTTATAGTCCAACAGTTTTATTTGAAAATCACAAGCTTTCGGAGGCTTTCTCCTTCGTCACTCACCTGACGAAGGAGAAAGCCTCCGAAAGCTTGTGATTTTCAAATAAAACTGTTAGACTATAACCTGGTGTTGTAAGATTACTTACATTTGTCCACCCCAGTCCATCACTGGCATCTCCACATCATATAAATTCAAGTCTTTGCTTTTCTTTTCTATTTAAAGTTTGTATTTTAAAATGACCCAAAAGCATTTATTTCACCAGCAGATTCCCAGAATAAAACCCAGTGAAATCAGAAACCCTACGGTAACAAAATGTACCAAGCAACATACAAGATAGTCTGGTGATGTCAGCAAGATCTGCGAAGAGCCCTGTGGGTAGTTAACAGGGCTACAAACCTAGACTCAGTCAGCAAGGCACCAAGACCTGTCTGAACTGTTGGGTTTAAGACAGGAGAGAGAAATTATGCCACAACTTCCAAAGGAATATTGTATTTCAAAGAATAGCAGGCTATGAAATATAGAAAATAATGGATACCTGAGAGTGAGTTACACGCTGCATCTAATAGACGGGTTCAAGTAACTTAGTGGACAATTACTAACCATTAAGAAATAATTTAGAAGTTTATTTCAAGGAAATTCTATGGCCCTATATATAAAGTACATAAATATCAAAAATGGAATAAACTCTGCTTAAAGATCTTGTCTGTCTGAGAACGATAATGGGCTGGATTTTGCAGTGAGCGGCGCACAATTGGCGCCCACTGCTCGCAAGACTTGCACTTGCCCATAGACTTTCTATGAGCTTTTGCACGGCAAGTTCCTGTAAATTAAAGATCCATTCAGCACGGCCCCCCCTCTACAGGGCATCTGGGACCTGTGTGAACAGGGCAAGCAGCTGTGTATCTCCTTAACCACTCAGATTGAAGCACTGTTAATGAGCGGTACAGGGACTGAACCAGGAAGTGTCAGTTGGATAGTGGATTCAGGGTCAAATCAGGTACAGTGAGTGAAATAAAGAGAGGTTAAGAAAGACTGAATTAAGAAGCAGAGATAAAAGAGACGGAAAGAAAAAGTAAAAAAAAATGTAATTTAATTTTTTTTAATGCCCAACAATAATTAAAATCTGAAGGAGTGAGACTCCACACTCGTAAAAGTTAATTTTCAGTGCCAGAGAGGTTGTTTGGCAGTAATTAAGACTTACCATGCCATTAAAGTGGTACTTAGACTTCAACTGACTTGAGTTAACTGTTTTTTTGTGAGTTTAGTCTCTATCTATGAGGTAAGTACAGGAACTTCATTCCGTTCAATACTTTTGAATGGGGAGCCAGCCGGCAAGATGCCTCTTTAGCGCAGCTTTTGGAAGAGCAGAGCATCTTGTACAGCAACTTTTGGATTTCCGTGTTTAACTGTGCATGTGCAGTTGCTGGAAGTTACTGTCCAGTTCGCACACAAATAATGGTGCGCGCTGTTAGCCACACCCTTATTTTTACAGCAAAATCCGGCCCATTATAAACAGGACGTAACTAAGAGCGATGTCACTGTAACTGCAACACCACCAGTGCAGCAATGCCATCATTAATAGTAGCACCACTGTAGAAGTGGCATCACCATAACAGTGACACGATACGAGCAACACTACCATTTGAGTGACACTGTAAGAGCAACACTGCTGTAAAGGTAATGACAATATCATTGATTTTTTTTTATTCGTTCATGGGATGTGGGCATCGATGGCCGGCATTTATTGCCCATCCCTAATTTCCCTTGAGAAGGTGGTGGTGAGCCGCCTTCTTGAACCGCTGCAGTCCGTGTGGTGAAGGTTCTCCCACAGTGCTGTTAGGAAGGGAGTTCCAGGATTTTGACCCAGCGACGTGAAGGAACGGCGATATATTTCCAAGTCGGGATGGTGTGTGACTTGGAGGGGAACGTGCAGGTGGTGTTGTTCCCATGTACCTGCTGCTCTTGTCCTTCTAGGTGGTAGAGGTCGTGGGTTTGGGAGATGCTGTCGAAGAAGCCTTGGCGAGTTGCTGCAGTGCATCCTGTGGATGGTACACACTGCAGCCACTGTGCACCGGTGGTGAAGGGAGTGAGTGTTTAGGTTGATACGAGTAACTTTATTGGGATACTCTAGTTATGCTGCACCAGTGAGATACCAGCAGCCATTTCCAATAGTAATGTGGCAAGGCAGCCATAGTTATACTGAGCACATGCACTATATAGAATAATGATTTAAGATCCAGGAGTGGATATGATCGCTAGAAGCTTTTGATTAAGGAATCAAAATTGCACTGTCTGCTATTAATAACAAAAATGTTATCAACAGCAACAACAACTTGCATTTGTATAGCACCTTTAACGTAGTAAAACGTCCCAAGGCACTTCACAGGAGCGTTATCAAACAAAATTTGACACCAAGCCACATAAGCAGATATTAGGACAGGAAGCTTGGTCAAAGAGGCAGGTTTTAAGGAGCGATTTAAAGGAGGAGAGAGAGGTAAAGAAGTGGAGAGGTTTAGGGAGGGAATTCCAGAGCTTAGGGCCTAGGCAGCTGAAGGCACGGCCGCCAATGGTGGAGCAATTAAAATCGGGGTTGCGCAAGAGGCAAGAATTGTAGGAGCGCAGAGATCTCGGAGGGTTGTCGGGCCGGAGGAGGTTTACAGAGATAGGGAAGGGAGAGGCAATGGATGGATTTGAAAACAAGAATGAGAATTTTAAAATCGAGGTGTTCTCGGACTGGAAACCAATGTAGGTCAGCGAGCACAAGGATGATGGGAGAACGGGACGTGGTGCAAGTTAGGATACGGACAGCAGAGTTTTGGATGAGCTCAAGTTTATGGAGGGTGGAAGATGGGAGGCCAGCTAGGAGAGCATTGGAATAGTTAAGTCTATTGGTAACAAAAGCATGGATGAGGTTTTCTGCAGCAGATGAGCTGAGGCAGGGGCAGAGACGGTCGATGTATGGAGGTGGAAGTAGGCAGTCCTGGTGATGGAATGAATATGTGGTTGGAAGCTCATCTCAGGGTCAAATAGGACACCAAGGACGACAAGTTAGTACGAAATTCTTCTGTCCACTATTTTAATAATCAGCCATTACTGTCAGCAACAGTATTTAAACTACTGTATCAGGAAAAGAAAAAAGATGCAAATATAATAATTCTGTATAACTGTTTGATTATTAAGCAGTGAATAATGATGACAATCATTATTAAAAATTGCACTGTTTTAAAAAATTGATTTCCCTCCCGCTCAACCAACTTAGCAGAAAGCGGTCATTGTGAGGTTTGATCCTGGCCTTTTCATTTAATATAAAATTATTTTACTGAGTTACAGATAGAACATTAAACACACTATAACACTCATTATTATTTATAAAGAATTTGTAATACTTCTTACAAAGATCATGCAGTGACAAGGAAAGCCACTATAAGCAGATGTAAATTGTGGCAAAACATACGTTTGCTTAGTTTAGGCATGGCATCACCATGACAGATGATGTATAGCTCCTCTTCCCACCAATAAACAAAATAAAATTTTGTTTGCCAAACACTTTTTCATGGTGATGGGCCTCTTTTAGCCTGTATTATTAGAAGAGTACGTAATATTTCTGTTTCAAAGTTTGTATTTCCTTATGAATCAGCTGTTGCTTGGCACTTAAAATCAGTTTGGAAAGAAAATCATTTTGCAGTTTCAGAGTTGACAACAGTGCAGGATTATGAGATGATTTAACAAGAATTATTAGATTACAATGATGGGATTCGAGTGTTTTTGCCTAGAGCACTACGAACTTGCACTCTTTCCTGCAAGCTGATTTAATTGTCTGGATTGACGCCAGAGAATATATTCAACAGAAATCTTTTCTAAACAAACTGCTGACTGAAGCCTTTGTTGAGATAGTGGAAGGCTATAAAAGTGTAATGGCCAAGCCAGTGACATTACAGCAGCCTAATTACTGAGAAATTATTGCTTCAGATATATTTGTTTTAAGAAGAGTTTATAGAAAGCTTAACTTGACCAGCGAGGAAGGAAACGGGCCGAGGGAAAGAAAAGCAAGCTCTGCTGCCCTACGTTTCCAGCCGAGCCGAACAGGTCTTTCTTTTTTTCATTAATTCTATTTTCAAAACATCAAAATTTTTCATAATGATATAGATTTAAAACAGTAATAATTATACAATAACATGTTAACAGAACTAACAATCACTTTCTTTCTCATTTTAAAATTTATTATGTACATTGTTTCTCTTTTTTTAAAAAAAGTTCTTCTCAGGTCCTGGCCTCTTTTCCTGACCAAGACAGTTACGGAATCAACCTGCTCCCAGGCTGCTGTCAAAGCCATTAAGAGGCTGCGAGAAAGTGCGCCCAAGAGTGGCATGAAACACCATACCGCCATCAAATTTGCCCTTTCACGATGGGGGAGAACCTGATCTTCTCTTGGTTTCCCTCCCTCAATGGCATGGCTAACATCTGGAACTCAATGCACAAGGGAAAATCACTGGCAGGAACCTGCATTCTGCCTTTCCACATTGGAGAGCTAACCTGCTGTGCCACAAACGCAGAAGGATTACAAGGCTGTCAAGAAAGAACGCAGGGACATAGAAAAATTGGAATGTCACAATGTGGTGGGTTTGAGCCCTATGCCAGGAGTTTGAGCTCATAAATTGAGATGACAATACAGCACAGCACTGAAGGAGTGCTGCATTATTGGACTTGCCGCTGAATGAGATTATAAATGGATGCCCCATTTGTTCCAATGGTTCGGGTGGACATTAAGGATCTCCAAGCACACTATGAAGAAGATCAAGAGTTCTACTGGTGCCCTGACCAACATTCCTCCCTCAATCAAAACCATATTAACTGGTCACCTATCTCCATGATGTTTGCGGAATCTTTTTGCACACAAAATGGTTGCCATGTTTCCCTCACATGACAGTAATTACTACACTTCAAAAATAATTTGTTATATATGAAGCACCTTGGGACAGCTCTGTGAGATATGATAAGGCACTATATAAATGCAAGTCTTTTTTCTTTCACAGGATCAGAAGACACTATTGCCCATAGTGCCCATTCCTAAAGTTTGAAAAATATCACATGCTACGCTAACTTTCATAATTCCTCAATCATTCATTCTGCCAAATATCTGTCTTGTTTTCTAGCTATCTTAGAAGAAGCCTGGTTTTAGTGGTTCCTGAGAGATGCTGAATACATGCTACGTGTACCCCTGTGGGGGAGGGAGGTTGTTGGTTGGCCAAGAATGACATTGGAAGCAAGCTACCCACCTACCCTCTCCACTATAGGAGGTGCATGATCAGCCAAGGGGGATCTGCAAGAGAAGACAAATAGGTGGGGGGGAAATGAGGTTAAGTACCTTCCTGGATGGTAAATATCCAGAAAAAAATGATTATATTGGCTATCTGTTAACTGAGCATTTTCAACAAGGTATTGTCTTTTCAAGTTCACAAAGACTGGGTGTACAACAAAAAGAAAAGTCTGGAGGGGGTGGGGTCTGTGTTCAGAGGCTCTGAATTTTCTAATCAAATCCCCCCCACTACACTCAACCACACTCCCAAAGTTGGGAATCACATTTCACACAACAGCTCCTACTTGCGACATTAACCATTCACAGCAATTGGTGCTTTGATAGAGGTGACAATTTCATTATAACACATCTCCGCCAGCAACCAGTCCCAATACACCTTCGGCAACACTACTGCAATCCTCACCTCAAGAGTTCCACCAAATGTTCAGTGCGGTCAGAATGGTGTGAAGTAACTTGGACTTGTGTACTGAACCTGTGAAAACCTCTGCAAATTACTTCTTGTCCCTCTTGAAGAACCCCTACCACTTACCTGCATTTTCATTCTTTTAAAGGGCACTGTCTTCATGACGTGTAATTTGGCATTCTCCCCCTCTCCCATTTATTTAGAAACACATAATACAGTGATTTAAATTGCACCAAAGCATATCACCGTTTGGTATTATCATGATGAAAATGGCTCACACCTTATCTGACACTTTTTCCGTTCCCCAAATAAAGTTTGCCCATTTTTTTTCTCTCAAGAAAATATTGTTCTTTTATTATTGCCATTTTGTAACAGAAATTGCCTCCTCCGTAAATAAATTCTTTATTATTTATTCAATAGAAACTTAAGTCAGAGAGTGAGTCCCTCTGTTGCAGCTGCATACAACTCTTCTATGGCAGGTTACAGGCAAATATGGAGACAGACACTGAGTGAGAAAAGGTCCTTGCAGAAGTACTACTAGGCCATTTTCAAAGCTATCAGCACATGTAAAGCTCGCTAACAGCTATCCTTTTGCTGACCTCCTCTCCGCTATAATAGCTTCACAATATTCTTCCCTTTGATACTATCCTCTATTATCAGAAGCCTTTTTATCTCAAGAAAGCTGGTTGACCTGATGGAAGGAATTGATTTTTTTCCCTCTCTCTTCCTTCCTCTCTCTTTCTCTGTTTTGTTTCAATAGCTGAAGACCAGCATATATCAGTGACTCACCCGCTTGTGATGTCTAACCACAAATACCATTAAACACTTACCTGGCCTGGTAGACTGACATTGTGTCGTAACCCAGGTCTACCTCCGCACTTTGCATTGTGTCTCAGTCATCAAAGCAGTTTCACTATTGAACATAAATTCGATCCATTTCCAGTTTTAAAAAAATCAATACCCCTCAACCCACTCATTTTCTCAAATACTGTTATGTGCTTGACGAATAAATAAATAAATAAATAAATACACTACCACTTTCTTTCAGAACCTGGAGCTTCGAAAATAATAATTAAAAGGGAAAGAAATGTGTTAACAACAATTAAAGTTACAGAACAAGCTAAGTAAATCATTCCATTGCCTTCATCAAAAAGCTCTAAGGCTCTGAATTTAAAATGGACTTGGTGATGGCTCCATTTTGGCACTGGATCCTTGAAATGAGTCCCATGTTTACAGGAGTTGCTGCCCTGCTTTAATATTAAAGTAACGCTTTTGCTTCTCCAATGATTTAACAAATTTATCCAGGAAGTAGCTGAGTCGTAGGGACCAGGAAATCTCTGATCTGTGCTGACTTAGCTGATCCCAGTTGGCCATTGGTAGGGAGCTACTACTACTCAGTGCCCTAGGGTTAAGGAGGGTAAAATTGGTTCCTGCTCCCAAACACTATTCAGCGATGACTCCTGTTGGAAGTTAGCATCTGTGAATGTTGGGTGAGGACAGATTCGGGTGAGGAGAGATTCAGGCACGACTGTGATGGCTTCCTGCAGATGGCTTTCTGACACTTACACCAGGAATTTCCTTGGGGATTCTCCTGATCGGCCGTCGCAACTTCGGAGGAAGATTGGTGGAAACCCCAAAAGCCTGTGTAAACAGTGTTTCCGCCGATCTTCCACCAAATTTACGGCAGCGTTACTGTCATGGCCACTTGGGTGAGGTATTGGAGGATATCTGGTTCCGGTGGAACCATAACCCAGCAATACCACAGTCTTGAGAAGAGAAGGGGAGTGGAGAGAATTGATGGGGAAAATTGGTGAGGAGAAAAGAGAAGCTGTCTTCATGAAGCAAAGTATTTAGCAAATTTTTATTTTGTTTGCTTGTAAATACACAGTGCAATGATGTAAATCATGTTGCTTGTGACATCATCATGACACAAAGATTCACGGCTTTTCTGGCTTTTCACTGGCAAACAGAAAAGGTCTATCGAACACAGCATGACGTCTTTACCTTGAGTCTTCCTGCTGAAGTTAGAAAAGGATCCAGTTTGAATGTTTTTTCAGTATGTTTATACAGTATATTTGACTTATATTTTCTCCTCAACATGCTCTTCATACCTGTCCTCATATGCTATTCCCAAACTAAGTGGTTGGCAGAGGCCTTGTTCTCGCGTCTTCATGCTGCTCTATAACCAGCTACTCTAGAGTTGTGCACAGGGTGCAGACTGACGTGCCCTCCAATTCTTCGTCCCACCCTCCTACCTTGCTGGTAAGTGACTAGCCTCTCTTTGGCAGTTCCCTCCTCCACCAATGGCATGCATGAGATTGGAAATGTACTACACGGGGAAAGAAAAAAGGTGCCTGTGTCTGACCAATTTGAGCTGCTGACATAAACTACATTTTTCAGCTGCCCAGGTGGCCTAGTGGGTAAAGGCACCATCTGGTGTGGTACTGAGCCATACAGACTACAGGGTCCTAGGTTTGACTGCCAGTCTCTACTGATCGTAAACTATGAATGCAACAATGGGCCTCAGCTCTCAAGTGCCCATGTGTGAATGTCAGGTGCGAACACGATTGGGCTTGGCTGTGATACCTTCCATGGTCAAAGAGGCATTCTTATAGGATACACTAAATCTGGTCCAACACACAACTCTTTTTGCCAAGATATGTTTAGGTCTGGATTAGAATTTCTGTGTTATGGGACAGAATGAGATTGCTCCAATGGAATTTCACATTTGGATCAAATGTGCCTTTAACCAAATCATCTGCTCACATCTCTTTGACGTCAGGTGCATACATAGATATTTTTGGACTATTCATTACCACAATGATCTCTGACGGGACTGGTATCTGTTGAGTCGGAAGGTGTGATTCAACCATTGCCTAACTTTGCTGGGTTTTATTTTAATGTTATGTTTATCTATTGATGTCAATGCTCCATCCTTTTAAGGTAGTTCCTTCTCTCTTCTTCTTGGGCCGCCTAGTGCCACACATCATCCCCAGGCAATGGAAAGGAGAGTAGATGACCTGCTTCCAGATCTGTCCTAATGCTAGACTGAAATTAGGGGCTCAATTTTGAAATGGTGGCGGGTTGACAGCCGGTGGGGGAGGTGGGGGGGTGATGAAGGTGCGCATGGCGAACACGAATAAAAAAAAAACTTACCTTTTCCGAAGCGATCGCGAAGTAATTGATGGTGATTAAAGTTGTTTCTGGGTTTCGCGCCCGGCAGCCAGCCTGATTGACAGGCTGGCTTGCCAACAGGAGCTGCAACATCGAGGGGAGGGAGGGGAGAGAAAGAGAGAGAGCGAGACGTCATCAGGCGCTGGAACAGAAGAGTGGAGGGCGCTGAAGATCGGGGGGGGGGGGGGGGAAGAGAGGTAGATTGGGGAGGGGGAGAGGGGTACATCAGGGGGAGAGGAGGAGATTGGTGGGGGAGAGGGGGAGATGGAGATTGGAGAGGGACATCGAGGGGGGAGTGGGGGAGATTGGGGAGGGAGGGTAGATCGGGGAGGGGGAGAGGGGTAGATCGGGGAGAGGGAGAGGGTAGATCGGCGAGGGGGAGAAGGGTAGATCAGGGGGAGATTGGTGGGGGAGAGGGGGAGATCGGGGCGGAGATCGGGGGGGAGAGGGGGAGATGGCGATTGGAGAGGGACATCGTGGGGGGAGAGGGGGAGATTGGAGATGGAGACATCGGGGGCTGAGAGGGACATCGGAAAGGGAGACATCACTGACTGAGAGGAACATCAGAGAGGGAGACATCGGGGAGCGAGGGGGACATCAGAGAGGGGGACATTGGACATCGGAGCAGGGTGGAAAGGTAGGTTTATTTTGTTTTTTAACTTTGTGCAGTGGTTTTTTATTTAATTTATTTTGTTTATTTTTGCCTGATCCGGCCCTTCATGCCTGGTTTCACCAGGCGTGAATCGGAAGTCGTGGGAAAGCCGCCCAGGTAAGTTTAAAATTGTTTTACCTACCTACTATGTCAGAAGTACCTCAATGAGGTACATTTGGTTCTTTAACTATCATTCCGTCGGCTTTAGCTGCCGACGGGACTTCCGCATTCGGGAAGTGCGTGCGCATACGGGCGCATCTGTGGGAAACCCGGAAGTCGGCGGGTTGGGGTTGGCTTCCTCACCCGCTCGGGATTTCCCCGATTTTCGCAGACCCCCCGCCCCCAATGAACCCGCAATTTCATTTGAAAATCGGGGCCTGGGTCTGTGAAGATTGCATGACTGACCTGGAGGCAACACTCCCCCTGATGTTCTCTCCCTCTCCCATGGGGAGATACCTGGCTCTCCACAGCAGCGCAGCTAAGGTCGAAAACTCCTCTTGAAAGAAAACTGTGGGCATGAGGCAGCATCCTCTCACTTCGTGGTGCAGCTCCTGTTAGGGCTCCATTGTGCTATATGTTTAAATTGGGACTGGCAGGAAGTAGAGGGTTAGGTAACTGGGAACAGCCTGCTCGGAAAATTATAGCAGTTGAAAGCAAGTGCGAGCTTCTACAAAGCAGTCTAGAAATTCTTATTTAAAAAATAATAACTCAAGATAAGAATAGCAAATGTGAAGGCCGATATGCAATCAGTGACACCACACAGCACAAATTGGATAAACAGTTTAGGATGCTTCCAGCACTGATTTCCACGATATGCGTTCAGTGACCCTTGGAAGGCCCTAGACAGAACCTACGCCGCTTCTCAGCAGGTATAAGTTCCATTAGGGCTACCAGGAGGTGAACTGGTATGGAATTTGCTGGGGAAGCTCAAGAACTCTCCCAGCCATGTCTCCCTGACAAGGTGGGGGGTGGGGGAAGAAGATCCATCCATAGTGCCGTCACCGGAATTTTCCAGCCTCCTCTGAAGGGGGTGGAATCCCAGCAGGACCAGAGCTTTGCCCCATTTTCCAGCCGACCCCTAGCACTTACGCTAGAGATGCACCTGGAGCCAGATCAGAATTTCGGCCCCAATGTGTTTTTAGCAGCTGGAAGCTGAGGGACAGTCAAATCACCCACAGCTTTATGGCAGACAACGCCTACAGATTTGTATTGTGGTCAGCTACAGTGTTTTCAGTTTTCTAGACTGTAAATATGTGGTTGCAGATGCAAACATGGCCTATTACTGGGCGATGGCTTCTGCTCAACTAGGGGAGAGAGAAAAACAACATTTACTCCTGCACTCTGCGCTGTAAGGTTCAATCAGCCACCCTGTCATTCCATCTGCTAGCTGGCCCTCTCCGTGGTTCCTCACACTTCCTCACCTCCTTCAGCAGCTAATTCAGTGCAGATGTTGTTCAGGTGAAGAAAAAACAAAAAAAAACACTGTCTCTGCATTTTCCATTGGTAAACCACAGCATGGTTTAACCTCACATAACTGTACTGGCTCAGCAGCTCCAGCTTGCAAAGGCTGCGCTCTCCATTTTCGTGTCGTCTATAGCGACCTGTTTGCCGCGGTGAGGAGGCAGCTTGTGAGGAGATCGAGGCCTGATAGCAGACTTCCACAACCTGTGCTGAGGCAGCCATTGTCTCGCTGTGCAACTGTACAAAAGGGACCTCGCTCATGGGGTGGGTTGGAGGTTGGGGGTGGGGGAGGGGATTCTAATGTCTAATTCTGTCACATCTGTTCAGATCCCATCACCTTTGACACAACGGTCAACGTGACAAAAAAACGTACAACTAAAGGAAAAAAATGTTAAACGAAAGACCGCACTTCTCCAAAGTGTCTCTGATAAACGAGACATTTATATAATTTGTGTGGGTTTGGGGTTTGGGTTTGGCTGCATGAGGTTTGCATGGGGGCCTAGAGCTGATGCAATTTGATGAATGTCTAATTCAACATTTCCCACCCCCCCCACCAGAAATCTGGGTAGCAATCTATCTTTGTGAAGCCAAGCAGCCAATACAATATTTATACAATTTTTAAGATAAGATTTGAAAACATTTAGGTTTTGTTAGTGTCAAAATGTAGATGGGAGCATGTGGCAGATTCCCACTGAAGGTATAAAATATCTTCATCGCAACATAACTCACCAGGATTTTTGTGACTGAGGAATATCTTCCCTATCTCCACTCACGCCAACCATATACAGTGAATGTGGTCCCCATTCGGTGTAATAACTGAGACCAAGAAGCAAATGTTACTGCCACAAATAAAGAAGAAAATACACATTTCCCCTGTGGTTCAGCTGCTAAATTTGCTTCCCGGTGTGGAAGCCAACCATGCAGGCCATGGAGGTCCCAGGGTTTGATTCCTGATGTGTACTGAAGTTAGCTAATCTCAGTTAGGACTCAATCAAGGTTCCTGTTCCTGACTGCTATCCAGTGAGATTTGCTGGAAAGTGCATGTATGGATATCAGATAAGGACAGGACGGGGCTTGTCTGTTATTCCCCCTCCCACAACAATTATATAGTTGGTTTACACTGTTCGTCTAGACTTACACTTGCTCACTTAAGGGTACAGGATGGCTGTACCCTGACATAAATCAATTGCTTCAGGAGAGGAGAGAAAATTGGAAATGGAAATGCAAAATATCTGAGTGAGGATCCCTGCCAGCAAGGTGACCAAAAATTTGCCTGTGGCTTGTGGAGTTTAGGGGTTCAGTGATCAGATGAATTGACTGCCTTTACTTTGTCTTAAAAGAAGACGTGTCTGACACCCTCTATAATCCCCATCAAAATAATTCTGAACTATGCACTGGAGTGTCCACTCATATATCATTGGATTTATTTTTAATGACAATTACATTAATTCAAAAAAAACTTCAAAACTATACCAGCAAAGGGGATAGTTCTAAAATGTTCGGTTTACCATTCTGCTCGCAATAATAAAAATGCCAAAGATTTTGCCTGCCGTGTGCTACTTTTGTTTTTAAGGCTCATTTACAGGTATCTAGCGTAACTTACCATAACAGGACAAACTAGCTCTCGACTGGCAAAATATAAATTGCATACATAACGTTCCATCCATGAATGAAACAAATTATATATACTACACTTTCTTGTCCTTTGATACAGGAACACCCACAGTACTCACAGAAGGCTGGTAAGAAGTAAATTGTATATTTAATATACCCTTCACATGGGCACACTACCAATACCCACTGCAGACTGGTAACCAGTGAACTACTCTTTAAAAAACACTCTGTGGCTTCTCTGTGAGGGCTGTAATTTACTAAAGCCATAATTTTAAACCTTGAAAAACCAAATTCATTCTAAAACTACAAAGTCATCTCTTAAACCCCCCTCCCCACCCCCCACTCCTCCCATTCTAGTCCCATAAGAATCAGACTGTGGGCGGTTTCTGTCATACAGATGTCCTGGTCTTTGACTTCATTTGATGCACATACCGTGAATTTTATTACAAGCTTCCATTAAACAGAGAATGCTGCAGAGCTCTGATTGTTTGGGTTGCTTTTAAACCGCCTGGCTCCAGCAGATCCCCATGGTTTCTACCACAGCGTTTGTCCACATACTCTACCAACAAATAAACCATGAAATGAATCAGGGAAGCTTCAGAATGATTGTGTTCTGTTGCCGCACAAACAGATTTCATTTATTATCCCTTCCCTCCCAAAAGTAGATTGTTGGGGGAAAAAAAGATAAAAGTGACACATGTTTGATTTATCATTTATTAATTTTTAAGCGTATTCTTCCAATTATTTTTTTCCTTATGTCCCCCTCCCAATCTTGGCTTCACCATAGTCTGCTTGTGACCAAAAGGTGATCAACCTACTCTCACGACTCTGGCAATGTTGTGCTGAATTCACTGCTAGAATGTTGTACGAGAGGAGTCCCGAGGGATGATTCCCACTGCTTCCCACCCCCCACACCCCTCGCCCCCTTTCCTGGCTCCCAAGGAATCCGACCGAAAAGCAAAAAATCTTACTTAGCTTGGGGCTCTTCTGGGTACTCTGCTGCATCCCGCCAGGTTTTTCTGGCAGGTTTGACACGGGCCGGGCCTCCCCGAGTCATTGTAAAAATCACGTCGTGGCACCAATGACATCATCAGGCCTCGACTTTTAAATTTAAATTAGGCCCTCGCTTGCCTGCAGCGGGAGTCTCGGCCGACTTCAAAGTCGGTGAAGATAAGGTGTCGCCGGGCGGGGATGGTGTGGCCTCAAGCCGGTGAGTGGACTCGGCCTGATCTTAACCCCTCCCACACCCCATTCTCACTGGGCGAGGGGGGTTAAGATCAACTCCATTGATTCTTATTGTCCAAAGGGTCTAAAAGACACCAGGAACTATTGCGATCTTTATAATCCAAATAATCCACTCTGTTCTCAGCAAGAAGATAGCTGAATGATGTGTTCCCAGGTTCAGCACTGATCTTCCATGAGTTAGTGAGCAGTCTGTTCTTTAGTGTGAAATTGGTGTCATAATAGCTCATCTCTTCCAAAGCTTGGTGTCCAAATGTAAGAACTAAGCATGAAAGTGATCTTAACAGAAACACAGGAACAGAAGTAGGCCTTTCAGCCCTTCCAGCCTGTTCTGCCATTTAATTTGATCATGGCTGATCTGTATCTCATTTCTGTTTAATGATATAATGAATCTGCTGTCCTCCTAGCCCATTCACTTTGGAATTAAAGACTTTTGCTGTAATCCGTAATTGCAATCATGACCTGCACTACTTGTAGGGTGAGAGTGATAGTGAGAAAAACCTGGTACAATAGGTGAACTTAAAGAGGAAGGAAAATCTCGTGGAAGTATTTGCTGAAGATACTTCCCAAATGTCTGATCAATATTTCTAAAAAGTATTCCTTGTTGTTTAAAAAAAGTCAATTTCTTACCCAACAGAGACTCTCAATTTCAAATTGCCAACCCGAGAGAAGCATGTTACTGGCGAAGAATGCAAGATACACAGCTGGTAGCATGTTCTTCCAAAGTTGGGTGGTTCCAGGTTCACTCCTCCCAGCCAGTTTGAAGTTGCAGCTCCCAGGAGATAAAAATGTGCTTTTGTTTAGCCAGAGAGTATTTTTTTATAAATACAATTTTTTAGCACAGATATTGAAGGTAGATCTTGAATGTTCCTGTTAATTATTCAAATTACTGAACATTCACATTGTCAACATTACTGCCTAGACCATTAACCACTTAAAGTATGACTCCTCCCCACCTGGCACCCATGCCCTGCTGATAGCCGGGACAAGCATCCACCACTGCCCTACTTGAACTGGCCATCAGGAGGCGCAAAAGAAGAATTTGCTTGGTAATTTCTCCTTTCCCTGCACCTTTCATTTGTCACGTTCACCTTGTCAGTGATATTGAGAGGTTCACCATGTGCTCAGGGAAGAATCATGCAACACAAACTTGTCTCTATGTATCAACAATGTGCCACCACATTTCCAATACCATAATTGAAGAGAACTCTCAGGGAGCCTTAAACCTTGCAGAACTTAATGTCACATCAGAACCTCTGCTAATTTCAGACCTATTCTAACCTAGTAGCTACCCGAGCACCTTTAAGAATCAAAAGCTTTGATGTGCTCAAATTAACCAGAAAAGTCCGTGTACTGTCAATCAGTTCGACTTCTGAAAGATTTCATTTTATTCCTGAATATCTTTAGTGTGACTCCAGAGAACTCGGGTCAGGAGTTTCCAACTCATCTACCTTTTTCCATCTCCTAGAGCCTCTGGCATTCTATTTACACAGATATTAGCCTATTTATCTTGTAAATATTTACCCTTTTACATAAACCTCTTCATCTTTTTAGTGAGCAGCTCTACTTACACGAAACCAAGGTGCTCCCTCCCGCAGTGGGGAGCCGAGTGTTGTGTATGTTTTAAAGGAGCGAGCAGTTTTATGACTGTACCATTGTCGCACCAAAAAATACGAGGTGGAAAATTCAAGAGCAGCAGCATCCAGCAACCTTGTTACTGAGATGTGAGGGTGGGGTTTTATTGTATCGCTGTTCAGAGAAACTTAACCTCATCGGAAAAAAATTAAAGAGCATACAGTAATGAACAATGCTGCGTACTGCATCACCTGTCATTTTTACCAGACAACGGAGAGGTGTGTGACTGAGAGAGAGACAGAGCGAGAGGGAGAGAGAAAGAGATGGATAAGATAATGGAGAAAAGAGAGAGAGAGTAATGGGGAAAAGTCAGAGGGAGTGGGGCTGAAGTTCCTGAATTTCCTAATTTGAGTAAAAATTAGGCATGAGTAAAAGATATTATTCCACCATATTTACTCATACTTTTTTTGCTAGAACTTGCTGATCTCTTGCTGTGTTGCTGACGGGGAGTGGAGGTAGTGGGATATTCCACTATTGGTTTGCATGTGCAGCTGGGTCAAGGATCGCATAGGACAAGAGAAAAGTCACTTCTGTGGGATGATCATAAGAGCACCATTGAGGGGCTTAGAACTAGTGCTGTGGTGAAGGACAAGGAGGAAACAAGCTCCGGGAATGAAGCAGGAGACAAACCAGGCTACTGAGCGGCTTGTGGAGGCAAAAGTTGGTAAAGTTGTGGTAAGGGTCCTTGGAGATTGGACACGTGCTGTGCGAGCCCCTTGCCTGTACTTTTAATAGCTCAATGCACTCTGGGATGGTTCCTGTAGACTGGAAAGAGGTTAATGTAGTCCCCATCTTCAAAAGAGGAGACAAGATGGAGCCGGGTGACTATAGGCCCATTAGTTTGACATCAGTAATAAGAAAGTTAATTGAGGATATCATTAGGGATGTAATATATGGCTACTTGGATAGAGAGGGACATATTGGGAATACCCAACATGGCTTCAAAAAAAAAAGGTCATGTCTAACAAATTTGATTATATTTTTTGAAGAAGTGACCAAATCACCATTGTCTACTTAAACTTCAAAAAAGCACTGCTCATATGTTCATATAAAAAGATCTAATGGATACCTCTATTTGTAAGTTGTAAATTGTTTATTATGTTCTAAATGTTATTTGTAGGACTATATAGCAGATGGGTGAGGAAGCAATATAGTCGCTAGCAGCTTTTCTTACCTGCCAATATTTGAATGAATTAAATGGTTATTTGATTGTGGCATTTTTTTGTACTATGGACACATTTATAGTGCAAGACATACTATTTGGAAAACTTTTAATTATGTGGATAGATTAGCAAAGAAAGGAATTTCAGCCCCAGGGTAACAGAGAGAAAAGACAGACTGAGACTGGTTAACAGTGAGATCCTACGTATAAATGAACAATTACATGTACTTTCTATAATGCAAACCTTTCAGCAACTTTAACCCAAATTTAGATTTGAGGTAAACCACATTCTAGACAGCATTCCCTGGTGAATTTTTGTCTTCATTATGGTGAAGGATTTCAATGCTGGAGAACTGATCGTTTTTCCAGTTTTTGCAACCTAGTGGTAGCATTATGTGTGCCTAGTAAGCTGCAGCAAGGTTAATTGCAAGGTAAAGCTCCCCCTACAGTGCCTTTAAGACCATAAGATCTTAAGAGATAGGAGCAGGAATAGGCCATTCAGCCCCTTGAGCCTGCTCCACCATTTAATGAAATCATGGCTGATCTGGTTTTTACCTCAACTCCACTTTCCCGCCTTTTCCCCACATCCTTTGATTCCCTTGTTGATCAAAAATTTGTCTAACTCAGCCTTGAATGTATTCGATGACTCAACCTCCACAACTTTTTGGGGTAAAGAATTTGAAAGATTCATGACCCTCTGGGAGAAGAAATTCCTCCTCATTTCCATCTTAAACGGGCGACCCCTTATTCTGAGACTATGCCCCCTAGTTTTAGACTCCCCCATGAGGGGTAACATCCTCTCAGCATCTACCCTATCGAGTCCCCTCAGAATCTTGTATGTTTCAATAAGATCTCCTCTCATTCTTCTAAACTCCAATGAGTATAGACCCAACCTGTTCAATCTTTCCTCATAAGACAACCCTTCCATACCTGGAATCAAACATAGCCAGGTCAGTTTTAGCTGAAACTCCCTCTCTCCTCAGCTTTCTAAGCATCAGTGATATATTTTATTATTTGATTTAAACAGCCACAGTTCTCCTCACTGCACCATTCTGTGCGGAATGGAATTGTAGTTAAACAATGAAATAATTATTAATAATTAATAGAAAAAAATCTTTAGGTATTTGTTCCAAATGACAAGAACTCAGTGACATATAAAGATCTCCAGCATCATTACCAATGGCTGATGAAGAGGCCCATGAAGCTACAGTAGTCATGTTACACCGTTGGTAATGCATACTGTTTCCATTGGCAATAAGAACAAACACACTTCACACCTACATAGCTGGAGGATTTAGGATCATAACCACAGCAGGTTACTTTTTTATCTCAGAGATGATTCAGGAAAAACACTACTCAACAAATATTCCAAATGGAATAGAACTTTCAAGCTCACTGGGTAAATGCACTGTATGGTCTAAAGATATATAAACCAGTGAAGATCCCAGATTTAATTCTTGATCTGTGCTTGAGTTACCTGAATGTATTTAGGATGACAGTGAGACTACTACAATTAGCCTCAATGTACCTAGGCTAGGGAGGAGAAAGGCAAGGCTTCCTATTCCTAATTGCTATCCAGTAAACTCTATTGGAAGTTCACATGTTGGGTAAGGACAGCATCAGACTCAGCTACAATGGGTCCAGAGCGTAATTTCTTTCGCCATTCCTGATCCTCAGCTGCCGCACAGTCACGACTATCCTTCTGAGAACACAAGTATGAAATGAAGAAAGACTATCTGGCTCATTAAGATTGTTCCTCCTCTACAACACGTATAATCTACTTCATTATAGACTCTCCCCAACTCATTTCATCTCCTGAGGAAATGTTCTCCAAAGCTTTTCTCTGCCCTTCAAAGGTAAATCGAATAAAATTTCAAGATATCCATCCAACCTTACATTTTGTATTATTCATCCCAGACCCGTTTTCTTCCACGGGATGATATTTTAAAGATCCTAACAGTTCAGGAATCATCTTGTTCCAAACAGCTTGGATCTGTACTTAACCTGATAACCAGCGATTCTATTCCTGACCAGTTTTTTTTTACCTTCTGCTTAAAATAGAGACAAATGTAGATATGATCACTGACTGGAGGGCATGGTCAGAGCATATAGTGTTTGATTGATGAAAGGCATTTTTCATTCGCATGTGCTGCTTTGATTATGAGTGAACCCCCTAATTTAGGAGCTGCAAGTGACAGCTTGGGTGGAAGGAGCTACTGTAAATCTTTGATCGTTCTGAGATATGAAATGAGTGCCTGAGAAATGTGGTGGTGGATGCGCTCTCCTCGATTGAGCATTCCGAGTTTTCATTCAAGTGTAGAACTAGTCAAAACACGAGCAACCTGCTCATCATTCAACCAGCTGCTTGGTCAGGGTTACTCATTTTAGACCCATTTACATAAGTGTGGTCTCCGTGGCAGCGGTACGAGATTTAGACCGCATGTGCGATCCAGATGAAGTAAAATGTTGTTTTACCTCAGACAATTCTGGAATAATATAGTCATGATGCATTTTAACAAAGTAGTAGCTCACCTCTACACTGACACCACAATGCACCCTCTGCCCTCTGACTTATCAAGTCCTTGGTTGAAAGATACTGTGGATAAGATAAAAATGTTTTGTGTGATTTATAGTTCACTTCCTGTTACCCTTTCTAGTCAGAAATGGTAATGGGATCTTTCTCTGCCTCTCTCTCTTTGTCTCCTTCCAACCAATATATCTTTCTGTCCCTGTTTTTTCTATTTTTTTTTAATTCATGGGAAGTGGGCGTCGCTGGCAAGACCAACACTTATTGCCATCCCTAATTCTCCTTGAGAAGTTGGTGGAGAGCCGCCTCTTGAACTGCTGCAGTCCATTTGGCCGATGCCAGGTGGTCCGTCCAGTTTTATTCTTATTATGTCTTTTTGTAGCGGGATTGGACAACTGAGTGGCTTGCTAGGCTTTTTCAGAGGGCAGTTAAGAGTCAACCACATTGTTGTGGATTCTGATCATCTGAGGACAGCATCTTTTGCACCCATTACAGTTCCTTGCTGAGTACTGCACCTCTTCCAAATCAAAACCCCAATTTTGCATCCTAGTCTGGGGTTTCCTTTGCTTTCTCTAAATTATTCTTAGAGAGTCTTAGGGTGTGAACAAGCCACATCAACCAATTCTCACTCCATCATCTACAGTTGTAGTGATTGCCACATTCTATCAGTGAAGACCTTATTCCTGACCCAGAGATGCCCAAATTTCCTTCTGAGGAAGCATCAGATGCATTAATCCCTCTGGTGACAAATTTAAATACATTTCACAAAGGAGCAGTTGAACATTGGTGCAATTCCCTCTGTCCGCCTGCCACCATGTCCGAGTTCCTGATCTCACCTTTGCTGCTACAACTTAGCAGAGGCCAGACACCTCTTGGTGTGAGGGGAGGGAAAACATTTGGGAATTTTTTATCACTCTGCTTTCACGCACCTCATGTCTGTACTAATTCACCACTGGCAATGATCAGAAAGCACTGAGGTTGGTTTGCCTCTGGGCTGCCCGGAGGTGTGTGCCCCATTAATGGCTAGAAGGGAGAAAAAAAAACAAGGGAAGATGATAATGAAACAATGCGTTGCCAACAGAACACAGTGTGATGAAAACAGGACAAAGCAACAAAACAAAAATGGGGAACAAATTAGAAATGCTATTTGTCAGTGGGCACTTGAACTTCTCACTAATCAAAATTGTAACTTGAACACTATCCAAACAGGAATACAATACACCTGAGGAATATGTTAATGAGTTAGGTAAAACCCCAAAACAAGGCAGAAAGGATCCAATGCAGAGGGAAAGCAGAGAAATAATGAAGGGCACATTAATGTTGGGGCTCTCAGTATGCAACTAGATTAGAAGGTCCCAGCTTCAATTCCCAGTCTGTGCTGAGCTAGATGATCTCAGCTGTTCTTTAATTGGTCTCAGCACCCCTGGTCGAGGAATTGAAAAATCAGCCAGGGTTCCGGCTCCTGGTCACCATTTCGTGACCCCTACTGGAAAGTATGTTGATGTCAGATCAAGCTTGTCTGTAACCATGACAGTTGAATAGCCTCCGTCACTCACTATTTAGACTCATTCAAGAAGAATGGCCACTTGGGCCAAGTATTGGAGGGTGTCTGGCAGCAGTGCAACTTTATCTCAGCTGAAGTTAGTGCTTCAGAAGAAGAAGAGGAGGGGAGGAGAGGATATTGGCAAAACATTAAATGCTCATATACATGCTGGGTGAGCTATTTTTATTTTCAGTTTCCCAATGCTGTAGATTGACTTAGTTTAGAGGATTGGTGAGAGGAATTTTACATCTCTGGATTTTGCCCAGTCATGAGAAACCCCTCAGAATGTACCTCCTGAACAATTAGGTTGTAATAAGTATGTAGGTAGGAACTTATTTAATGGCATACTGCAAAGTGACATCTGTAGATTTATAAATTTAGGTCAGTATTTGAGGACAAAAGTAGAGGCGGGAGGGGGGGCGTTTGCCTCATTTGCGAGTCATTGTCATGGATGTGTAGCTCACACTGGTGAGCTAGCCTGGCCTGGTCTCTCTCTTTTTGCCATCTATTCTGGACTTACTAATGCTGCGCGTCTCTTTTTGGCTCCCACTTGCCTTTCTGCAGGTCCCACTTATCTCTCTCCAGCTTCCAGTCTCCACCTCCTCTCCTTCCAGCTCCTGGTCTCATGCTCACTGTCTGTTCACATAGGTGACATTACATGGAACATTAAGCATGCAAATGAAACAATTTTCCACACTCTGGTAAAAAAGGACATTAATAAACTTGCAGGATGGGTGTGTAATTGGCAAATAAATTTCAATATAGACAAGTGTGAGATGGTGCATTTTGGTAAGAAGAATAAGAAGGCCACATATTTCTTGGATAATAAAAGTCTAAATGGGGTAGAGGAACAAAGGGATCTAGGTGTACAGATACACAAATCACTAAAAGTAGCGACGTAGGTTAATAAGGCCATAAAAATGGCAAACCAAGCACTGGGGTTAATTTCTAGAGGGTTAGAATTGACAAGCAGAGAAGTTATGTTAAACTTGTATCGAACCTTGGTTAGACCACACTTGGAGTACCATGCACTGTTCTGGTCTCCATATTATAAAAAAGATATAGAGGCATTGGAGAAGGTGCAAAAAAGATTCACGAGTATGTTACCAGAAGTGAGAGGATATACTTATCAGGAAAAGCTGAACAGGCTGGGGCCCTTCTCTCTAGAAAAGAGGAGACTCAGGGGTGACCTGATAGAGAGCTTTAAGATAATGAAAGGGTTTGATAGGGTAGATGTAGAGAAAATGTTTCCACTTGTGGGGGTGTCCAAAACTAGAGGTCATCAATATAAGATAGTCACTACTAAATCCAACAGAGAATTCAGGAGAAACTTCTTTACCCAGAGAGTGGTTAGAATGTGCAACTCGCTACCACAAGTAGTAGTTCAGGCAAATAGCATAGATGCATTTAAGGAGAAGTTAGATAAGCACACGAGGGAGAAAGGAATATAAGGGTATGCTGATAGAATTAGGTGAAGTAGGGAGGGAGGAGGCTCATGTGCAGCATAAACACCGGCATAGACCAGTTGGGCTGAATGGCCTGTTTCTGTGTTGTAGACTCGATGTAACCCAACTTGTAGTGAAGGCTTCTCATAGGCTAAACTAGTTTCAGACAATAGCACAATGGCAGCTTTCTCCTTGTATGGTTGATTACTAATATAGCCCCTTACAATGCACTCTTATTATTAGACCACAAATACTTCATTCCAGGTGTTAGTCTCGGGTCTGTGGTAGCACTCTCTCCTCTGAGTCAAAAGACCTGAGCATATAATGTAGGCTGACACACAATGTACTATTGAGGGAGTATTGCAATGTTGGAAGTGCTGTCTTTCAGTTTAGATGTTTAAGCCGAGGCGCTGTATGGCCTTTCAGGTGGATGTAAAAGACTCCATGACACTATTTGAAGACCATGGGAATTCACTACGGCAACGTTTATCCCTCAACCAATGCTACTGAAAAACAGATTATCCAGTAATTTATCTGATTGCTGTTTGTGGGACCTTGCTGTGCACAATTTGGCTGCCATGTTTCCCTACATTACAACAGTGACCACGCTCCAAAAGTACTTCATTGCACATGATAAGCAAAGGAGGGATAAAAGGAATAGAAGGGTATGCTTATAGAAGGGAGGGAAGAAGCTCATGTGGAGCATAAATGCCAGCATAGACCAGTTGGGCCGAATGGCCTGTTTCTGTGCTGTAGACTCGATGTAACTCCGTGGTGAGCTGTGGTGACTCGTGGAGCATCTTGCACATGGGTCATAGATTTTTTTTACTTTAAAAACGGAACTTTGGCAATTTGTTTACATTTGTGAGATTTCAGTAACTGGACAAAACTGAATGGGTGGCAAGCCAGTACCGAGGTTAATGGCTATTGTTAGTTACTTCATTCTTGATCAATAAGCTCGATTCTTCTCTAAAAAAAATTCACATCTTGGGCTCAAGTTTGAAATGGTGGCGGGTTAGCAGTGGTGGGGGGTGAAAGTGCGCGTGGCAAACCCGAATTAAAAAAACTTACCTTTTCTGACACGATCGCAATGTAATTGATGGTGATTAAAGTTCTTTCTGGGTTTTGCGCCCAGCGGCCAGCCTGATTGACAGGCTGGCTGCCGACAGAAGCTGCAACGCCGGGGCGGGGGGGGGGGGGGGGCGGGGAGAGAAAGAGAGAAAGTGAGACGTCATCCGGTGCTGGAATAGAGTGGAGGACACTGAAGATCGTGGGGGGGGGGGGGGGGGGGGAGTGGAAGATCGGGGTGGGAGGGAGGGGGGAGAGTGGATGAGGAGAGGGGGAGGAGAGGGGGAGGAGAGGGGAAGATCGGGGGGAGGGGGATGATCAGGGGATATCGGAGAGGGACAAGGGGAGGGAAGAGGGGGAGATCGGAGAGGGACATCGGTGATGGGGGGCGAGGGACATCGGAGAGGGAGACATCAGGGGACGAGAGGGACATCGGAGCGGGAGACATCGGACATCAGAGCAGGGTGCAAAGGTAGGTTTATTTTGTTTTTTAACTTTGTGCAATGGTTTAGTTTTGCCTGATCCGGCCCTTCATGCCTGGTTTCACCAGGCGTGAATCGGAAGCCATGGGAAAGCCGCCCAGGTAAGTTTAAAATCATTTCAACTATCTACTATGTCAGAAATAAAGTACCTTACGTACCTCAATGAAGTAGATTTGATTCTTTAACTATCATCCCACCAGCAATTAAAGCCGGCTGGACTTCTGGATTCGGGATGCCCGCGCGCACACAGGTGCGTCTGTGGGAAACTTGGAAGTCGGTGGGTTGGAGCCGGCTTCCGAACCCGCTCAGGATTTTCACCATTTTCGCAGCTTCCCTGCCCCCAACGCACCAGCAATTTGATTTTAAAATTGAGCCCCTTGTGTTTAATGTACATACTGATAACAGTAATAAGAATGACTAAACTTGGTAACTATCATTGTTATTTTGAGTTTCATCCTCAGCTCTTTCATCTTGGCAGCATAAACGTCTACATTTCCCTGAGCTATGTGGGTGGGCTCCCTACTTGAATGTGCGATGTGGAAAATTCAGATAACCCTGGATGACTATACCAAATTGTTCCTATACTATGTACATTTTGTGTTGCCATAACAGAATGTTGCTATAGCAAATTTATGGACTATATACTGGTTTCTCTTTTGCTTTTTCAATGTGTATTAGCCTCTAATTTTTGTCACCGTCTCGATCACGCTTTTCTCCCCTCCCTTCCCGGAGGCAATGACACATACTGAGGTGTAGATCTAAGGGTGTTGGCAGCCCTCCATGAACTGAAAATGGTCTTTCTTTGTGCACGTGTCTAGAAAATGAGTCTCGGCAGGCTATTGAATTGTGGAGGGCATCACAGTTAAGTTCAATCCTGTCCTCGTGAGATATTCACGTAAGTGCACTTCCCAGCAAGGTCTCCAGATAGCGATTAGTAATAGTTCCCTTTCTATCCTGGGGGCATTGAGATCAATTGTAGTACCTTCACCACCGAGATAAACTGACTCAGTAGGGGCCAAGGATTCAAACCTGGAACCCTCATCTATAAAGGAGGTGGTGCACCCACTCCTTACCCTATAATTACTATAGGTTATAGAGGAGTTTCACAGCTGCTAAACAGTATGGGTAGGATCTGCCTCCAACAGAGTGAAACTGACTCTCAACCTACAGAAATAACTATCTACAACTCATCCGTTTCATCCTGGATCACAATGTCTTCACCTTCGATAACCAGTTCTTTACCCAAACACACGGAACAGCCATGGGGACCAAATTCGCACCCCAATACGCCAACATTTTCATGCACAAGTTCGAGCGGGACTTCTTCACTGCACAAGACCTCCAACCAACACTATACACCAGATACATCGACGACATTTTCTTTCTATGGACCCACGGCAAGGAATCACATCATCAACAAGTTCCATCCCACCATCAAGCTCACCATGGACTACTCCTCAGAATCAGTTTCTTTCTTGGACACACGAATCTCCATCAAAGACGGGCACCTCAGCACCTCACTCTACCGCAAGCCCACGGACAACCTCACGATGCTCCACTTTTCCAGCTTCCACCCTAACCACGTCAAAGAGGCCATCCCCTCTGGACAGGCCCTGCGAATACACAGGGTCTGCTCAGACGAGGAGGAACGCGATGGACACCTACAGACGCTGAAAGACGCCCTAGTAAGAACGGGATATGACGCTCGACTCATCGATCGACAGTTCCGACGGGCCACAGCAAAAAATCGCATAGACCTCCTCAGGAGACTAACACGGGACGCAACCAACAGAGTACCCTTTGTCGTCCAGTACTTCCCCGGAGCGGAGAAACTACGCCATGTTCTCCGCAGCCTTCAACATGTCATCAATGAGGACAAACACCTCGCTATGGCCATCCCCACACCTCCACTACTCGCCTTTAAACAGCCACCCAACCTCAAACAGACCATCGTTCGCAGCAAATTACCTAGCTTTCAAGAGAACAGCGTCCACGACACCACACAACCCTGCCACGGTAACCTCTGCAAGACATGCCAGATCATCGACACAGATACCACCATCACACGAGAGGACACCACCCACCAGGTGCATGGTTCATACTCCTGTGACTCGGCCAACGTTGTTTACCTCATACGTTGCAGGAAAGGATGCCCCAGAGCATGGTACATTGGCGAGACCATGCAGACGCTGCGACAACGGATGAACGGACACCGCGCAACAATCGCCAAACAGGAGGGTTCCCTCCCAGTCGGGGAACACTTCAGCAGTCATGGACATTCATCCACCGACCTTCGGGTAAGCGTTCTCCAAGGCGGCCTTCGAGACACACGACAACGCAAAATCGTCGAGCAGAAATTGATAGCCAAGTTCCGCACCCATGAGGACGGCCTCAACCGGGATCTTGGGTTCATGTCACGCTACACGTTACCCCACCAGCGAACAAATGTTATCTGTTTTTAATATAACGGGTCAGTTGCTGTCTTTTCTATGTTTCTACCTCTCTATCTCTGTTTTTTTTTGTTTGTTGTTTTTTTTTTGGTGATTTGTATATTCTGTGAGACCTGGCAGGTAACACCTGTCTGTCTGCACACTGATTGCCTTGGCAACGGGCAGTTGAAAAAACTGTCTGTACTCACCAAGCATTGTTCTGTGAATTATAAATGCGATTTCATTTCGAGAATTTCATTTCACATCGTTCACCTGACGAAGGGGGAAGCCTCCGAAAGCTTGTGAATTTAAAATAAAATTGCTGGACTATAACTTGGTGTTGTAAAATTGTTTACAGAAATAACAGAAGAGATACAAACAATGGGAAAATCAAGCAAAAAAAAAATAAAATGATAAAGAAAAAAGTTACAAGGGGAACAAAGCAACTACATCATATACTGGATAGCAAAGGCCACCATTACACTTTACCGAAATCCTTGTGACAAACCTTTAGGATTCTAATGCCACAGAACATGGAAACTCCACGATGGGGTCAAATTGGGATGTCCTTTATAGTATTAGACATTGCAGCCTACACCCTACTAATTTCTGTACTAATCATGGTTATTGAGGAAGTTCAAAGATGCAATATAGTGCTAATGTTTTGAATTGTTCAAAATATTATTACAACATTTACAAGGGACTCGCCGAATTGGATATCCTGGGGATTTACATCTTTCAAGACAACACCACCCTTTAATTACTATTATTATGCTAATTTAAAGCTAGATGTATTTGTTTATATTTTCACTCAACCGTGTGGGCTTGGGTACAACAATAGGCTGTTGTCAGACCAGAGCCATACCATATGACACTTCTAAAGATAAACAAACCAAAGGATTCTACATATACCATACCTCAGTTATTCAACAAAAATGGAAGGTGATTATTTTGGGGGTTTTTTTGGTGTGTGTTTTAGAATGAAACAAAGAAAATTACACCTTTAAGAGTAATATGCCACTTAGCACAATGTTTGAAATCCAGTATCAGATTTTACTTTACTGTATGTTACAGGGAACAGCAAATGCCAAAGATATACATCACATAAAATTATATAAAGTAAATGTATTTCTGTTTTTGACTTAAATCTTGAAAAAATGGATTTAATGTTTTGGATATTTTACCTCTTGGACTCAATTCTAACCAGTGTGCAGCTGCTTCCTCTTATACAGTGAAATAAAATGGAACCAACATATCACATCCCCCTATATCATAAGAATCTCCGCATAATATCTTTTTTAAAGAGACACTGTCAATTATTAAGAATGCTTTCTGCTTCTGTTCATAAACGGGATGCAATGATGCAACAGCCAGCAAAAATGTAACCATCATGATCTATGGTTTATTCGTGGATTCCCCCTCAATAAAACAGCTGAAATATCCTTCTAAGGCGCAAGACCTATGGCTCCATTTCTGTCGACCCCCTTTCCTTCAAATTCCTTCCCTTCCTGCCATGAATTCAACTCATTGAATGAGATTCATCTTTAAAGCTGTTGTGAGCTGATTCCGATCAGCCATCTAGAATAAACAGTTTAAATCTGTTTAGGATTTCTGACTGTCAACTCACACGTTAACATTTTGTTTGCAGCATTTTTTTGTTTTAATTCTACAACAATCTCCCCTGAGACTAGGAAGTATTTGGTAACCAATGAGCCAGGGTTTCACCAAGTGAAGAGGTAAACCTTCTTGTCCTGTCTCTCTGCTAGCAGACCAACTTAGAAATTCAAAATGGATGGACATTTGACTGAGCACGATGATGAGGTTCCAACAGCCCTGTATCTATAGGGAGAAAAGTATCCAAGGAAGTTAGAGGAAATAAAATGGAAAATGCTGAATAAATGGTGGAAGAGAAGCGAGAGCTGGACATCCATCATTTTCTGCCTTAGCTTCCTAAATATTAAAATGGCTTTGCGATCAAGAATTTGGGACACACTAAATAGACTGGATTGTTTTTGCAAAATATCACCACAGTAATTTAACTCTTTCCAGAATTTTCTCAGTGTTTTCACTCATTGGTGTACAGAGAACTATACAGAAAATAATGTAACATACAGGAAAAGATGTCTATTATTTGGGGCCACTGGGTCTGTCCAAGTCCACCATAGGCGTTTACCTTCCTAGTTTCTTATATCATCAAAGAGAAGCCAGAGGCTGTATTTCCAATCAAGAACACTTCATGTAGAAGAGCCTTTGCTGTCTCCACAATGACTAGTGATATATACATATAAAGGTACAGGCAATTGCTTAGCCTTTACACCAGATGATGCTATTCTAGGAATCTATATCTAAGGCAGCTGTTAGTTACTTCATAAATAGCAATTCATCTTGCTACAATAGGCTCTAGGGCCTTGGCTAAGCCCAGCTCACACCACATTCTTATTAGGGTCTCAGCTAAAGCCTTGATCTTTTCAGTTCCTCCGGACCAAGTTTCAGGCAGAACTGTCAATGTCAAGGACATGTTAGGACTGAAATGTTTGATCAAAAAGATTGTTTACTAACACATTTAAACATAGAGGGCTCAATTTTGAAATGGTGGCGAGTTGGCAACAGGGGGGTGAAGGTGATTGACAGGCTGGCTGCTGACAGGAGCTGCAACGCCGAGGTGGGGGGGGGGGGGGAAGAGAGAGAGCGAGACGTCAAGTGCTGGAACGGCAGATCGGTGGGGGGTGGAGAGTGGAAGATCAGGGGGGGAGGGGGACGATCAGAGGGACATGGGGGGAGAGGGTGAAATCGGGGGGGAGGGGAAGATCTGGGCGACATCGGGGGAAAAAAGGGGGAGATCGAGGGGACATTGGGGGCGGGGGAGAGCGGGAGATCGGTAAGGGAGACATCGGACACGGAGCAGGGTAGAAAGGTAGGTTTATTTTGTTTTTTAACTTTGTGTAATGGTTTTTTATTTAATTTATTTTGTTTATTTTTGTCTGATCCGGCCCTTCATGTCTGATTTCACCAGACGTGAATCGGAAGCCATGGGAAAGCCGCCCAGGTGAGTTTAAAATCGTTTCAACTATCTACTACATCAGAGGTAAAGTACCTTAAGTATCTCAATAAGGTACATTTGGTTCTTTAACTATCATCCCGCCAGCAATTAAAGCCTGCTGGACTTCCGGACTCGGGACGCCCGCACGCACACAGGTGCGTCTGTGGGAAACCTGGAAGTTGGCGGGTTGGCTCTGTATTTCTCCAATTTTCACAGCCCCCACCGCACCCACAATTTAGGTTTAAAATTGAGCCCATAGTGGATCAATTTTTAAGAATAATACTTCGAAATAAGTGACATTTTTATACAAAATAAATGTTTTACTGTACATCAGTGAGACTTAACAGGCCAGGTTACAGGTCCCACTGCATTTCAGTCCAGCGGTAACCAAAATAATTAAAAGGGAAACCAAAGGAAAAGTGATATAAATGGTGAATGTACCATGCAGTGGCTACTGAGCCATACAGACAGTAAGGTCTCTGCTTTGATGTCTGCTCTGAAATGTCTTAATTTATCTCAGTCAGTACAGCAAAGGGCAGCTGACCTCAGTGAGGATCCCTGCTGTAAATCACTATCGACTGCCCTATTCTGGAAAGTGCACTTCTGTAGCTATTGGGTGCAGATATGATTGGACTTGGCTAAGATACTTTCCACGTTCAAACAAACAGCTGACATTCACTGTCCAGATTCATACTTGAAGAACGGGCATCTTGGTGAGATACCAGAGGAAGCCAGGGTCCATTAATCTGTACCCCAACACAATCTTCCATCTTCAAGTGAGCAGTGTTAAGAGGAGAAAAATTGGAGGAGGAAAATAAAATGTATTTCAAAAAAAATTCACCAAACTTTCTAATCAAGGATAACTAAAATGCTATTGAACTTTCAATATTTTGTTTTCTTTCAGTAGTGGAACAAAGTTTTCCACTGACTTGCAATTCATTGGTGCGTTGACTCAAAGTTCATTAGGTTCTGACCAAACAGAAATTGTATTCGTTGTCTGTTATACACGTGTCAAAGCCAACAATTACAGAATCATAGTAGCCTAATTAATCTGCATTAATCATGCCATCTGTGTGACATATTGCTTCATGGGGATAGGCCAGCTGGCAGTCAGCCCAAACAGTTGGCTGTGGCAGCCACTAACTGTTACATTCACCTAAGGGGAGAAATGTATTCTGGATGAATGCTCCAGGTTACTGGCAAATGGATTTAAAATGTCATTTTTCTTTTTTTATCTTTTGTTGTCTTATTTGGGTTATGGCTGAAGAATAGCATTTTGGGCCACATTTATTTGTGTCTGCTCTGAATAGATTATAATGGAGGGACAAGGAAGGAGGGATACGGAGAGCCCTGAACAAATTAAGTTATTTCCAAATTCAGTGTTCGATATGCTTGAATTCTAAGATTCTCAAGAGTCAGTCAAGTTGAAGTAGAAGGGTGTTTGATCAAAAAAGACTATCCCCTGCAGCTTCCCCTCCAAAAAAAAGCTCCAAATCATAACTGAGAGGAACTGAGCAGCCTTTACTCATCCCCACAACACAAAACTGGGCTAAACACAAAACTGTACAATTTAACCAATTACACTCCTACAAGATCAAAGGAAAACAGGCTCATCCAAAATACTCTGTACCAGTTTGCGCTTGTTTGTTCTCCAAGTTTTGCTGCATACAACAATTGAACAGGCATGAGATTTTGCCGGATGGGCTGAGAACACAGCCTTGTTCCATATAGCTACTGATCACAAATGTTGTTTATCTCATTAAGCAACTGTGAAGGGCTCCCCTCTTGCTTTGTACCTCACTCCTTACCGATCCTGAGACCACTATAGAGCAAAGTTGCAAGTAACCATTCATGCTTTCACAGGAGTTACTTGCAGAATTCTGTGAGTAGGAGATAACTATCGATAATGAGAAAAAGCTTAGCCACTAGGGGCTTGTAGCCACGATAGTTAAGATAGGTGATGCCAGATTGTAAGCTGTCAATGTTTAAAAACCAAGCAATGTTGTTTGCATGTCAACACTTCTTATAACTCCATATGAATGTAACATAGGGAAGCGAAAACATCTCCAGGTTCTACATGTTTTACTCTCAATCCTGGTAAAAATCATATTACAAGTTTAAGATGAAATTGTGACGTGAAGTGATCTGTACTCTTATCAGATTTCCTCTCCTCCCACTCACTGCTACCTTTTACTTGATTGACCATTTTATGCTCAAAAACAAGCTCTACACAAACACAACTGCACAGATAAATCTCCTATTTACCAGTTAAAAAAAATCTCCTATCCAGTAAAAAAAGAGTAAATAAAATCAATAACAGGCAGTATTACATAGAGTAAATATTGCAACACAGAAGCAACTCTGTTGTCTCTGGGAGCTTCTTTCAACAAAAGGTTAAAAACAAAAATGCTTTTACATTTTAGTAAAATATCAAACTTTAGAAAGAAAGAATTTGTATTTATATAGCACCTTTCATGAGCTCAGGGCCTCCTAAAGCGCTTCACAGCCAATGAAGTACTTTTGAAGTGCAGTCACTGTTATAATGTAGGGAAATATGGCAGCCAATTTGCACAGAGCAAGGTCCCACAAACAGCAATGAGATAAATGACCAATTAAACTGTTTTGATTACGTTGATTGAAGGATAAATGTTGGCCAGGACACCAGAAGAATTCCCCTCCTCTTCTTCAAATAGTGCCATGGGATCTTTTGTATCCAACTGAGAGAGCAAATGGGATCGCGGTTTAACATCTCATCTGAAGGACAGCACCTGCGACAATGCAGCACTCCCTCAGTAATACACTGGAGTGTCGGCTAAGATTAAGTGCTCAAGTCCCAGAGAGTGGGGCTTGAACACATGACCTTCTGACTCAGAGATGAGAATGCTACCACTGAGCCAAAGCTATCAAACTTTAAATCCTTCACGCCAAGGCTTGCCAAAGCCATCTGAAAGGTGCTGCTATGCCCTTTGGTGAAACAAAAGCCATGTAATTGTGTCAATTATGACATCGTGCATGAGTGACATGATGATGCAATAATGTGATTTAAATGAATGGAATTTGGCAGCACTTTACTTTGAGGGCACGACACAGTGAGCAAAATACATCTCTGCGACTCAATACATTTCTCAAATTCTGCATTCTGACGTTCGTCCTTGCTGATTAAAAATAAATTTGCAAAATGTATGGCGACTTACCCCTGATTTTCTATTGGGCTACTTGACTTTTAAAGGGCCACTGTGACAGAATTATGGAGATTTCAGGGCACACTTGATTCTGAAACAGTCATTTGCAAAATTTCTGTTCAACACTTTAAGCCTGGGAGAATCCATGATATAGCAGAAGCTATTTTTTCAGCTAGAGCGAGTGCTTCTGGTGTTTTTGATATTCTAAATTACATTTGATAGAAAGTTCAAGAAATTTAGAGGTGGATACAACAGTGTCATCACCCCCCATTATTGTACTCCACAGCTTTTAAACCTAAAATATAGTGAATACTTTAAGCAGACGGCAAATATCTATTTCAGAACAAATATGAATCTTATAAACAAAGCTGTTATTTTTCCCTTGCCCGCAGCGCCTCTCAATTAAAGGTAAAATTCGATTTAATGTTTAAATTTGTCTGCACTGGATTTACATTCTTCTTCGCACCCTGCTTTTTTAAGTTTTCTTTGTTCACCACCCCTCCCCTCCACGTATAAACCATTACCCTCAAACCTCCCGGTAGCTTCTTATAGAGCGGCTTGGTACATATATAAGAGCAGATCGTCTGCCTACCCCACTTCTCCCCACTCCCACACCCCCGCCCCCCCACCCCTAGCAAAAGTATAGTGTCTGGCACAGAGAGAGCTGTCAAAAGAGGAAAACTGGGACCATCCACACTGCAGCAATTCGCCAGGGCTTCTTCGACAGCACCTCCCAAACCCGCGACCTCTACCACCTAGAAGGACAAGAGCAGCAGGTACATGGGAACAACACCACCTGCACGTTCCCCTCCAAGTCACACACCATCCCGACTTGGAAATGTATCGCCGTTCCTTCATCGTCGCTGGGTCAAAATCCTGGAACTCCCTACCTAACAGCACTGTGGGAGAACCGTCACCACACGGACTGCAGCGGTTCAAGAAGGCGGCTCACCACCACCTTCTCAAGGGCAATTAGGGGTGGACAATAAATGCTGGCCTTGCCAGCGATGCCCACATCCCATGAACAAATAAAAAAAAATGTAAATAAAGTATACTTTTTTCAATAAAAGAGGAATGTCACATGCATTGCAAAAGCTGCAGAAAGTCACATTTTAAAATCTCTGAGCGGATCCCCCACAAAGTATCTGATCACTGAGTCTGCCTCTCAAGTTCAAATTGTAAAATATTTTAAATGCAATTTTCCCAAAAAAGTTTAAACCTACAACAGCATTCAAAGCTGGCCCTCAAGCTGGGCATTCTGGGCTCTGAGGAACCCTGGCAGCGACACAAGCCATACCATCCGCTGTTTAGAAATAATTATCAAATATGCATCATAATAGCAAAGCAAAAAAAAAATCCAATGTTCAAAGCCAATTTAAAATACTTGATGTGGCTAGTTTTAACATATTTAAAATGCAGAGACTATTTCCAGTCTCTATTAGCATAACCATTCTGGAGATGCCTGTCTCTACGGCTGAGCTTTTCCCTTTCATGTTTCTCTTAATGCACCACATACAGCAATAAACACACAAACAGCTTCATGCTCAGACAGATTGCAATACAGAATGGGGTTCATTTTGTGAGGCTCTGCTCCCGGCCTGGAGAGTTGCTAGATGGTGTTACAACCCTTTCTCTAACCTGTGTCCCCATTTAGCGAGGCTCCACACTGGGAACAGAGCCTCACAAAATGATCCTTAAACTCAAAACCCGGAAATATGGGAGGGTTTAGATCAGGCCAGGTGGAGTGCACTTAGCGCACAGGCACAGAGGGGACAGGAAAACTGTCTCCATTAGACCTATTGGAGTGTGATCTTTCCCTCCAACCAACAGGGTGGGTCCAAAATGGAATTTTCTGAGTGGGATGTTCATGACTGTTTCAAAAAGTGAGCCTGTCTGAAAATTCTTAAAGAGGACAACAACATCCCTTTAACGGTAATTCAGCACCAATTGTCAATCTCACCAAAAGGAGGCACAAGTATGACTTGCGAAAAATGGAAATGGCACCCTTGTGCAGGAACTCTTCTGAGGCTAGGGTTAAGGCACATATTGAGGCAGTAAATGGTGAGCTTTACACTGCATTTAACTTGTGCTATGCCAGATATAAAGGGCTTTTAGGGCTGAAGCGTTCGCAACCAGAAGTGCCAAGTGGATGATTCTTCTCAGCCTCCTCCAGCGGTCTCCACCATTACAGACGTCCAACTTCAGACAATTCGATTCACTCCACGTGATATCAAGAAACTGCTGAGTGCACCGGACACAGCAAACGCTACGGGTCCCAACAACATCTCGGCTGTAGTGCTGAAGACCTGTGCTCCAGAACTAGCCACGCCTCTAGCCAAGCTATTCCAATACTGCCCAGGAAATCGGTGCAGGAGTTCCTCAGGTCAACGTCCTAGACCCAACTATCTTGGTGGTGCTGGTTGAGGGATAAATGTTGGCCAGGACACCAATGAACACTACAAGGGACCCCCAAAACATATGTTTTAATTACTGGACACCCAGAAATATAATTTAGCTCTTGTGGCTGGCCACTAAAGCTATTCCGGTACATTGGCATCTACCCGACAATGTAGGAAATTGCCCAGGTATATCCTGCTCACAAAATGCAGAACAAACGAACCCGACCAATTATCGTCCTATCAGCAAAGAAATGGAAGGAGTTGTCAACAGAGCTATCAAGTGGCACTTACTCGCCAGTAACCTGCTCACCGATCTTCGGTTTGGGTTCCACCAGGACCATTCGGCTCCAGACTTCATTACAGCCTTGGTTCAAACATGGACAAAAGAGCTGAATTCCAGAAGTGAGGTGAGAGTAACTGCCCTTGACATCAAGGCAGCATTCAACCAAGTGTGGCACCAAGAAGCCCCAGTAAATCTGAAATCAATGGGGATCAGGAGGAAAATGCTCCAGTGGCTGAAGATATCTAGCACAAAGGAAGATGGTTGTGGCTGTTAGAGGCCAATCATCTCAGCCCAGGACATCGCTGCAGGAGTTCCTCAGGTCAGCGTCCTAGACCCAACTATCTGGGTGGTGTTGGTTGAGGGATAAATGTTGGCCAGGACACCAATGCACACTACAAGAGCCCCCAAAACATATGTTTAATTACCGGACACCTAGAAATATAATGTAGCTCTGTGGCTGGCCACTAGAATTTGGCCAAGCCTCTAAAAATTGGATATGGTGACTAGATTATTTTCAGTTGAGAGCCACTGTCAGATGAATAAAACACTAAGCACTGGAGCTCTAACTCGTTCACAAAATGTCATTTTATTCATAAATCATACAAATCACTTGTATCAAATGCAAAAGTGGCAGGAATGGCAGGGGATACTATACTGGGAAGTGGTCAAAAGAGCACTGGTAGAGCTCGGATCCACCACTTTCAGCTATTATAGATGCTGAGAGGTTGTTTCCCATGGCTTAGATGTTGAGAGATTGTTTCCCCTGGCTTAGATGTTGAGAGGTTGTTTCCCCTGGCTGGAGAGTCTAGAACTAGGGGGCAAAGTCTCAGGATAAGGGGTTGGCTGTTTAAGACTGACATGAGGAAAAATTTCTTCATTCAGACGGTCGTGAATCTTTCCAATTCTCTAGCCCAGAGGGCTGTGGATGCTGAGTCATGGAATATGTTCAAGGCTGAGATAGATAGATTTTTGTACTCTAGGGGAATCGAGGGATATGGGGATTGGGCAGGAAAGTGGAGTTGAGGCCGAAGATCAGTCATGATCTTTTTGAATGGCGGAGCAGGCCTACTCCTGCTCCTATTTCTTAGGTTCTTATGATCTTATTATGGCGCTGCGTCTAGAATTTTTCTTAAACTATCCTCCATCTTCCCGTACCTCTTTTCATCTTCAAAAGTCTGCTCAAATTCTACTTCTTTGACCAAGCCTTCAGTCACCTCTCCTAACTCTTCTCTTAACACCTGCTTAATGTCTATTTCCCCCCCTTTCAGATGAAACGTTAAACCGAGGCTCTGGCTGCACTTTCAGATGAATGTAAAAGATCCCATCGCACTATTTCGAAGAAGAGCAGGGGAGTACTCCCCAGAGTCTCCTCCCTGGCGTCCTGGCCAATATTTATCCCTCAAGCAACACCTAAAAAAAGAGTATCTGATCATTATCACATTGCAGTTTGTGGGACCTTGCAGTGCACAAATTGGCTGTCGCGTTTCCTATATTACAACAATGACCACACTTCACAAAAAGTACTTCATTGAGTGTATAGTGCTTTGGGATGTCCTGAGGTCATGAAAGGCACTATGTAAATGCAAGTCTTTCTTTCTTTCTTCAATGATGCTGTACACATTGAAGTTTTTGCAATGGAAAGATGCATTTTGACATAATTTCCATTACCATAATGTTTGGCAAACAAATTTTTGCTAGAAAGTTTTTAATGAAGACAATGCTCATTTCAGATGAGCAGATCATGCTGTCATGTTGTGCCAAACAACAACAAAGTTAAAAAATATATATATTTGGAAGTGCTGCAGTTTTATATTTGCACAGATTAAAATGTTTATGTTGGGCAATGAACAAAGAGGCAATTTGTCTTCACAAAAAATTGTTTGCCAAACCTTTGTGTGTTTGGGGATGGAAAAGAGCCAGTTACCATTTTCTTTGTGATGATATTACTTGCAAACAATTATATCACTTGTCCGTGACATCATTCCACAGAGTAAAGATGCGCAGTTAATCTGAGTCAGCGAGTTGGGGAGAAGGAAAAATCAGTCAGGGTTCCAACTCCTGATTATTATCCAGTGTTCTCTCCTAGGGATTGCATGTGTGTGGATGTCAGGAATAGCGAATGCTGTGATGCCCCTTTGGTGTAAATTTTCCCACCTCCCATTCTCTCGGCTCAAACATGAAGAATAGTCAATTGAAGTAAAGACACTGGAGGGCAGCTTTAAGAAAAAAGGGAGAAATCTCTTAGAAAACTTTGCACTGCAAGATGAAGGAAGAGAAAAAAATAAATTGGCTCCCTCGTGTTAAATGGTTAGACTTGTGTGCTCGGCTTCAGCTTGTTTACGTCTGGTTACTGAGATGGCTTAGAAACACACACCAGGTGTTCCTGTGGTTACAGATATTCTCACTGTTCGATGCAGCCTCCCCATCTCAACCACACTGTCATGTTCTGCTTGTCGAACCCTCCAAACAAAAAAAAATAAAATCAGATAACATTTTATCTCAGTTACACTAGCTCTCACTTTATACATGAGATTCGAGCTTTCCTTGAACATCGGAAAAGACGGTTCTCGTACACTTTGGGGCTTTAGAAGACAAACCGCACCACTGAACTGCCTCGATTGACATACTCTTTGCCCTACCAGGTTTTACAGAGTTAATGAGGCAGCCTCAGTTAATCTACGTGCTGTGTCATAAATCACTACACTTGTCTAAAAAAAAAGTCCACTTGTTTCTTTGCAAGTTTGCTTTGAATTTTTCATATATCGTTTTGAAATCCAAGAATGAATTTTTTTTTTTAAAAAAGTGATTTGTTCCTCTGGTAAAACATTTAAAAAATACCAGAAACGCATACAATGCCACGAAAAGGTTGAGGTTAAAAAAAAATACAGCATGAAAGGTAATGTTTTACTTGGTTGAAGTTCTGTCTTGACTGGTCAGAAATACCGAGAGTCCCTATGAGAAATACAAAAGTAGGGGAAAATATGACATGGCTGGTAGATTAGGTTACTGTGATTTCATCAGTTACACAGCCACAGAAAATCCCTCTTAACGCCTAATCTGTCAAATAAATGTGAACGCAATTAAGACAAGTAGCACAATAACTGTGCTAACTGCTAATTTCAAGGTTAGAATACAGACTCCCGCTTGACCTAGTTCATAAAGGCACAGCGCAGTGTAACACTACAGCCAGATACCCCAGCTTCAGTTCCTGGTCTGTGCTGAGTTCGCTGATCTCAAAGGGGACAGCAGGCTACATTTGGCTTTGGTTGCCCTGGGCTGTGGAGGGGAAATAAATCTGACAGGATTCCTACTCCTCGTGGCTATCCAGTCCATCGATGAGTCCCAAATAACCCTACAAGCCAATGCCTTGATTAATAAGGTGGCTCTACCTGGTCAAGCAGCAGGGAGCCTATCAGCTGCACTGTTTTAACTGGTTAAACTCCTTGCACACATTTTGGGTTCCCACAGCCTTGGCTCTGCCAGCCTGCACCTAATCTCTCTGGATTTAGGCAAAATGGGCTGTGCCTCTATGAGGTAGGAGTGCAACTTCTGTATTGGTCAAGTAGAAACTCCACAGGTGTAGTTTTTTCAGTAATTGGTTTGCAGATTTGATGGGTTTCCATGCATGTTAGATATCCAGATGACCAAAAACAGCCTTATGGAAAATGTGAGCATACATGGTAACTGTCCATGTTTCACACCGGCAATAGCGAATTGGCAGCTATCGCAGCTACGAGGTCAATGGAAAAGGAAATCAGGTGGGCTGTAAAGCAGGCTAACAATTCGCTATTGCCCGTTTTATGCTACAGCTGAAGTTGAATTTCACCCCCACTGTCTGCTTGTTCCCCTTTCCCCCCAGTTCAAGCTGGCACTCTTCTCACCTCTTCCTTCAGTTCATGATACCAACTAATATCCTCCCTCCTTCTCCCTCTCAATTTAATCTGACACTCCTCCCCTTCTGTTCCAGTTCATGCTGGTGCTCACCTCTTTACTTCCTCTCCCGTCAATTCACATTGGCATTCTTCTCCATCTACCCCCCCTCAGTTCATACTGGGACTCATCTCCCCCTCCCCTCACCCCCTTAGTTCATATTGGAAATTATCTTCCCTTCCCCTCCTCTCTCCTCATGCTTGAACTAATCCTTCTCTCAATTCAAGCTGGCACCCTCTCCCTCTCTGCACCCAGTTCATGCTGGCACTTTCCTCCATCCACCCAGTTCATGCTGGCACTTTCCTCCATCCACCCAGTTCATGCTGGCACTTTCCTCCATCCACCCAGTTCATGCTGGCACTTTCCTACATCCACCCAGTTCATGCTGGCATTCTTTCTTCCCTCCCCCTTTACTGCCATTCTTGATTCTTAACTAATGCTGCTGCTGTTCTGGGGAATAAAATCATATCACATACTGTAGGCATGAATTCCTGATCCCACAAAACCATCATGAGAAATCCTGCTCACAGGGGAGAGCTCGATCCCTGGAGCAGCAGCAGTTTCAGCGAGAGCCAGGGGCAGTGATGAGAGGCGGATTCAGGAACGGTGATGATTTTTTTGTATCACTAGGACAACCATGTGAAAAATTTTAAAACAATTTAATCATCAAATCTATCAACAGAGAGTACCAATATATATCCATAATAACTCACAAGAGTAAGTGTTATCCAAATTTTGGCCACAATCCTTGCTTCTACAAACGCTGGATATACCAAAAACTTAGGATTTGACAGGCCTGTGGCCCACTGCACTTTCAGTGTAATTATATGCCTCAGGCCTACATTCAGGGTCACTTTGAGTTGTCAGCTTTTCTGAGACTGTCAGCTTTTGTTAGTTTTTCTAGGTGAAAGAGCATGTGTGCATGTGTAGATGTCAGGTAAGCACAGGGTTGGGCTTGATTGTAATATCTTCCAGCCTGCTAATAGTCACTGCCTGGGGTAAAAAATTTGTATATTTTTAAATAACGGTTAGATATATGAATATTTGGGAGGAAGATTTCCTCTGTTCGCTACTCTAGTAAGTACGCAAATAAGTCTGCATTTACAATTTCCCTACAAGTAGCATATAGAGGAATCTTCCCCACAGTTTAATCAAATCAAAATATATAGGCCTGGAATTCTTGTATGAGTTATCCTGATCTCCTGCCCGGTAGAAGATCTATGGCCGTTTACACCGTTCTCCTGGAATTCCGCTGATCGTCCACCAAAATTACGGAGGGAGATTAGGGAACGCCACAGAAATTCGCCTCCACTGTTTCTTTCAAGTCTTGGTACAGTAACTCTTACCTCGCAACCTACAAAGACTCTAACTGAAAGGAATCAAGATGGTTACTGCTGACGTCATCAGCAGTTTGACTGTGTAGAAGTTTCACTGGTGGTTGAACTCTTCTGGAACAGTTTGCTGGTTTGATAGGGGAATTCTGTACTTTTACTGGGCTCCAACTTAATGTTTCACAATGTGAGTCTTTAATCGAGTTCACCGCTTGAAGAAATAAGAATATAATTGTTTACAGATTTAACATGTTTCTAATCTATATTAAAGTGTAATTGAAGTTAGACTGGTAGCTCTGTCTCGAAGCAAAGCAAAATTAACCCTTTCACTGGCAAGCCAAGCCTTACATTTCAACAAACTGCAATCTGCTATATGATACATGTTTTAGTTGCTTATTCTTTTGAAGGTGGAGGGTTCAAGCAATATAAACACTTAGGCCCCGAAATTCCACAGTCCACGACCCTTGTGGTTGTGCTGGGATTGTGCCCTCCTGCATTGATCTTTGTTCAAGTTTGTGCAGTCAGTGGGAGGGCATCTTATTTGCATGGGGCAGGGTAGGGCACAAGTGCCATCTCAGGCACTTGCTAGAAACTCTTGGTAGAGGTTGACCAGGCCTTCTGACCCTGGCACTGCTCTGATTGACCCCTGAGCAAGGGGGCTGGTCAAGGATTTTTTTTTAAAGTTCCTTTTTGGGAGTCCAGGCCACTTGCCAGGCCCGGACCCCACTGGTGGGGCTTACATGCATTCCTATGTCTCACCTCACTCAGTGTTCTGACTGCCATTACTACACTGGATTTCTTTCCATGGCCAGGACCAGGAACTCTAAGCCGAGGGAGTACCCCCTGACCCTGACCCTGGCCCGTCATTTTTCTTTTAAGGGGTGGACAGACGTTTCACCCCTTACACGGAGTCTTTGGAAACTCCTAGAAACAATGGACACCGAACATAACTGCATCTCCATTGTTACCATGGGGTTCTGCCAATCCTCTGCTAGGAAGATCGGAGGCACTCCCGAGGAATTTTAGTGCCTTATACTCATGCGACAATAAATGAAGAAAATTTCACAGAAACCAGGTATGACTTAGCAGGGATTTAAGTTGAAAGTAACTACCATTAAAAAAGGTGTTTCAAGATGATGATGATAACTAAAACTTAGTGTGTAAGGAAAGGTTCCTGCGTCATTATCACCAGATAGAATAAGATTTAACTCTCTTCCCTCAAACAGCTTTGTGGGTAAATGCATTGGGTGGTCTGTTATGGAGTCATTCAAATCAGTAGAGGTCTCATGTTCAATTTTTGAACTGTGCTAAAGTAGCTGTTCTCAGCCAGAGACAGTGGTGGGATCACTACAATTGGCCTTCAGTATGTTGTCTAAGGATGGAATAAATCCAACCAGGTTCCAATGCCAACTGAAATGTTAAACCAGTGAACAGAGGAATGTCATGAAAATCCATTAAGTGTTCATGCGCTATTAACACCAATGATAATTTCTAGACTTCCATTTTCTCAGCCTCAGCTCCCAGGCCCCCTCAAACCCCCGTTATGTTGCTGAAAACAGTGACTCCTGATAGCTTGACAGTCATGGCTGACTGAAGAAACATCGGGGGAGAAATTGGGTTACCGACGGGAATCGACAGGAAATCGGCGATGCGTTGAAAATGTGTGCCCAAAGATGGAGGCCCAAGGCTTGCTCCAAATTGGGCCTCAGGACTCATCATCATACTTGCAAACTCCTCCCAGTTTTTGCACAATTTGGCAACAGAGTTCAGAGATAGGCCTTAGACCCCTGATTAGGATATTCAAGGGGCCTAATGCTTGTTTTAGGCAGGCGCTCCAGGCACTTGGAAGTCACCAGCTGCCAGGGAGGATTGGGGGAGAGAGACTGCAGCTGGAAATTGGTCCCCCTAATGTCCATTTTGTGCCTGAAAAACAGACGTGCAGAGACCAATTTCTCCCCCATCATGTTTCAGCATCAGAAACAAAGTGAAGACGGCAGCCCATATCAGAATACACTAAGTTTTTTAATATTTAGATAGAGTAGGCATTGCTTCTCAAATCTTCGGGGCTGTTATCCTGCAATATTCTACTAAATGTTTTATCCGTAAATGAGCTCAGATCCTCGGAGGCTGATTATTTGAAGTCCGTTTGCTTGGTGCATGCTTTCAGTTCAGAAACAGCAGTTGTGGTTCATCTCCATGGAATGAATGACAAAGTAAATGGCAATCTTTCCGCAGTGTCCTGTGCCAAAGCTTCAAGTGCTATATTACGATGATTTCTTTCACTCTGTCCCCTAAAGGAGCCAGCAAGTTAAGGAATCAGCAATGATTTTTTGTATGTGTGTGTTAGGATCAAGAAAACTAAATGTTTTAAGGGACACTCTCATAATGAAGGACTGAACTGCCCCCTCCACGTTTTCTGAAAGTGTATTTTACTCCAACTTTCTCCCCTCTTCCTACGAAAGTACTGACTTGCTGGGATATAATTCCACAGACGCTGGCAGACCTCCAATTCCTCATCCAAGTGGACATTCTTCATGTGTGAGCCTAGGCAGTGAGTATCGACAGGCTATTTAACTGTGGAAGACATTACGCCCACTGTCTGATTCTGTTCTCACCCAATATCTGCACTTGCATTCTTTCTGGCACCAGTGACTGGATGGCATTAAGGAACAGGAACCATGGCTGATATTCCCCTCTCTACAGAACACTGAGGTTACATCAAGTTTACAGCACAGAAACAGGCCATTCGGCCCAACCGGTCTATGCCGGCGTTTATGCTCCACAAAGCCTCCACCCTCCCTACTTCATCTAACCCTATCAGCATGCCCTTCTATTCCTTTCTCCCTTGTGTGCTTATGTAGCTTTCCTTTAAAGGCATATATGCTATTTGCCTCAATTACTCCTTGTGGTAGTGAGTTCCACATTCTCTATGGGTAAAGAAGTTTCTCCTGAATTCCTTTTTGGATTTATTAGTGACTATTTTATATTGATGACCTCTAGATTTGGACTCCCCCACAAGAGGAAACATTTTCTCTATATCTACCCTATCAAACCTTTTCATTATCTTAAATACCTCCATCAGGTCACCACTCAGCCTTTTCTTTTCTAGAGAAAAGAGCCCCAGCCTGTTCAGCCATTCCTGATAAGTATATCCTCTCAGTTCTGACATCAACATTGTGGATCTTTATTGCACTTTCTCCAATGCCTCTATATCCTTTTTATAATATGGAAAACTAGAACTGAGCACAGTATTCCAAGTGTGGTCTAACCAAGGTTCTATACTAATTGTAGTGTCTCTATTGCTGTCTGGCTGAGACCAGTTTACTCAGCATGTGTGCAAAAGTATTTTTTTAAATTACACTTATATTTTCCCAGAATACGCTGCATAACACATTCTTCAATACAATATATGAGGTAGACATGCTTCATTCTCTTCAGCCGGAGGAGGGGGGAGAAGTGGTGAGGAGGTGGCACTGGGACAGGATCCTTGCAGAGCACATCTGCTAATCGTGATTGAACACCACATAATTAGACAACATTGTGCTCTGATAGGGAGTGGTGAGGCAGATGGCTTTTAAAATTCTTAAACCAGCCATCACTTGCTTTTGCTGCATCCTTGCTAACTGAGTGGGGGGGAGGGGGGTGGGTGGAGAATTACTTTACAAAGAAAAGAAATTCATCAATAGGCATATTCATAAACGGAATGGCCCTCATTGGTAACTACAAGGATTTTCCACCCACTCGATGTCGGTGTAGTTTATCTGTTTCAATGAACTGCCAGGCAGTCCTCACTCTATAATACAGGGTAATTCTAGGCAGGTCAAAGTGCTTAAATATCTAACATTGTTGGGCACAGAAGGCAGTCAGAACTTTCATTGAAACTATTTCCACAACACTTAGCTAGACTGCTAAACACAAACACAAATATCTGCTTCAACTGCACTCAAAACTCCCAGCCCCAATTTCACACCAAGCACAGATCCTCTAATCAGTTTGATCTCCAAAGCCTTCATGAGAAAAGGGTTGAGCAAACCTTTTCTTGGTTGGGGAAGGAAAAGAGCCAGAGATACCATGTGCCCTTTTCACCATGGCGGCACCAAGCACAAGTGAAATGATAATAGAATTTATATAATCGCAGTGTCCTGGCAAAAAAAATGAGAAGCTCAGCAAAACAAATAAATTGATCAATAGGTATATTCACAAACGGAATGGCCCTCATTGGTAACTACAAGGATTTTCCACCCACTCGATGTCAGTGTAGTTTATCTGTTTCAATGAACTGCCACGCAGTGCTCACCTTATAATACAGGGTAATTCCAGGCAGGTCAAAGTGCTAAATATCTAACATTGTTGGGCACAGAACTATCCCGACTTGGAAATATATCGCCGTTCCTTCATCGTCACTGGGTCAAAATCCTGGAACTCCCTACCCAACAGCACTTTGGGAGAACCTTCACCATGTGGACTGCAGTGGTTCAAGAAGGCGGCTTACTGCCACTTTCTCAAGAGCAACTAGGGATGGGCAATTGCCAGCGACGCCCACATCCCATGAACGAATAAAAAAAAAAATTTGTTCATAAAAGCAATGCCACATTGCTTCTGTGCAAATGTGATCTACTGTACCTTGACAAATAACAAAAGCATTGAAAATAATCTAAATGATTACTGGTCACATAAAATAAATGTAATTAAAACAGTGAATGATTTTGCAGGCTGTGCATATATAACTGTGCTAAAGAACTGCCTAAACAGAACGATTGGCCTGGGAAAGTTTAGCCAGTTTTCAAAATGGATGCCAAATTCCCGAATGTCACATAAAATCATCAAATTAACTTCATATAATCAACTCCATGTCGCCCTATAAATATAGGGGGAGAAATTCTGCCTCACTTAGTGCACTTTACAGGCATAAAATGAGGGAGAAACTGACCAAAATTGGATCTCCTGCTCCTGATCGGCATCCAAAGTTTGGTGACCATTTTGGATCAGGTAACTTTTAATTGGCCAGGGCACCCGCCTGAAATGGGCATTAGGCCCCATGAATATCGTAATCAGGGTCCCGATGCCATATAAGGACAGAAAAACTGGGGGGAGCATGCGGCCTACATTCTCCGTTCAGTTTTCCGGGGTCAATGGTGATGTAACCAGCGGCACTTAAAGAGACCGCTGGAGGCCACTGAAGAGGAATTAAGTTTTCCCCTTATATTACTGTGGAGCCAGGAGAAGCAGGAGTGCTGTTCCTGCTTCCACAGTAATACTGCAGGCCTCTACCAGCCCGCACTCGCCTCCCCCTTTTCTCTCATTCACCTCGCCCCTCACCTCCAGGACTTACTTGTGGGCTGGATTGGCATCCAAGCTGGACGATTTTCAGAAGGCTGGGACAAGCGAGCAGCATCGGGACACCCAATTGGCGTCCGTAGTTGGCCAGTACTATAGAGATGAGGCCTGAAGCCCAATTTGACGTCGGCCTCTCTCTTCGGGTATGCGTTTTCAACACGTCACCAAATTTCCCGTGGGTTTCCCATGAAAACCCTGTTTCTTCCCCCTAACCTTCAATCAAAATATCTAAATATGTTTTATTATCTTTTTCCAGAAAAAGGAAACCTTTGTAAATGATCATCGTTGTAATTTGGGCAGACTTGACTCAATTAGAGGTCCCAGGTGCCTTGGGACACTTTTTCTGCTTTAAAGGCACTATATATGATATTGTATTTGTTGTTCCCTCTCCCCTCAGAAACTGTTAGGGTTTCAGATTTTGATGTGTTGGGTTAGAATAATTAGCTTAAATAATTTTACACATTTTAAATCATGTCTAATAACTATTTTCTAACATGGTTCAAATTGTTATTAAAAAAATTTGTAGTATGATGATGGGAGGCAGGAGAGTGATGGGGCCTCGAGTACAAGGTGGTGTCAGGGCATTTTTAACAATCTGGACAAAACTGCTATAGATCTGAATTCAGGATAAGAGACTTTAAGTGTTTCAAATCTGGACTGTCTAGATTAAATTTAAAGGATTTGCCATCAACAATCTTAAAGTACAAAAAAAATGCACAATCAGCTTATCCAGAAAAAAAGAGCAAAAAAGTCACTTTACAAGTGAATTATGGTGATATCTCACTCTCTTACTTGAGCTGCACCATGCCCCACTAAAGTACAGCTTGTTTTGGAGTTGGAATGAAAAACTGTGACCTGTTTTCTTCTACTGATTATACACCATCTCTACTGTTACAGGCAAAACAGTAACTCTACCACGCCCCCTACCTCCCCCCCACCCTTGCCCGACCTACCCTACCATTTGGTGAGCTCTCAATCATAAAGAGAGCAATTAGAGAGGTGCTGAACAGAAGTAAGATGCTTTCTGTAAATTGGGGGAGGGGAGAACACTTGCAAATCAATTTGGATTGTTCGTATGCACCTCTTTGTCCATTGGCCTAATTGTAGAGTTTCATTGTCAGGGATTAGGAGCTGTCTGCCCTCAGTTTGGGGTGACAAGCACTAGAGGAGACCTCCTTATACAGGGACTAGAAAATACTAACTTTTTTAAAAATTCATTCATGGGATGTGGGCGTCGCTGGCAAGGCCAGCATTTATTGCCCATCCCTAATTGCCCTTGAGAAGGTGGTGGTGAGCCGCCTTCTTGAACCGCTACAGTCTGTGTGGTGAAGGTTCTCCCACAGTGCTGTTAGGAAGGGAGTTCCAGGATTTTGACCCAGCGACGATGAAGGAATGGCGATATATTTCCAAGTTGGGATGATGTGTGACTTGGAGGGGAACGTGCAGGTGGTGTTGTTCCCATGTGCCTGCTGCCCTTGTCCTTCTAGGTGGTAGAGGTCGTGGGTTTGGGAGGTGCTGTCAAAGAAGCCTTGGCGAGTTGCTGCAGTGCATCCTGTGGATGGTACACACTGCGGCCACTGTGCCGGTGGTGGAGGGAGTGAATGTTTAGGGTGGTGGATGGAGTGCCAATCAAAAGGGCTGCTTTGTCCTGAATGGTGTTGAGCTTCTTGAGTGTTGCCGGAGCTGCACTCATCCAGGCAAGTGGAGAGTATTCCATCACACTTCTGACTTGTGCCTTGTAGATGATGGAAATGCTTTGGGGAGTCAGGACTGTTAACAACTCACCTGTATAAGAACAATGTTTATTTTTGACACAGTGAATTATTAATGGATCAAATTACAGGACATTTTCTGGTGAATGTTATGCTCGTTGGTAAAAAATTTCAGTGCTGGGAATAAAATCTTTAAAAAATCTTTTTTTGTTCATTCTCAGCCAACAACATGCACTCTCACGTCAGGTATAGCCTGCATCTAAAGCTCCTGCTACTTTGCACCAACAACAGGCCTTTACCTCGACCTCAGTAAAGCAACCCCCACTGCACCAGTGCAACATTTCCATTTCCCCCACAGTCACTTCTTCTCTCAGTGAGATTGACAATTTAGTGTCAATTTGTACAAAGTCTCCTCACTTTGTGCTGGCAGCTCATATCCATTAGGAATTAGATTGAGACAATTAATTTCACTTTGGAACCTTCGAGGATAACCTATCAGAAGGGTAGTGGTCAGAAACACCAAAAGCCCTTTTCATAGTATCACAGTATCATAGTAGGTACAGCACCGGAGGAGGTCATTCAGCCCATCATGCCTGTGCCGGCTCTTTGAAAGAATTATCCTATTAGTCCCATTCCCCTGCTTGTTCCCCATAGCGATGTAAATTTTTTCTCTTCAAGTATTTATCCAATTCTCTTTTGAAAGTTATTATTGAATCTGCTTCCACCACCCTTTCAGGCAGCGCATTCCAGATCATTACAACTTGCTGCGTAAAAAAATGTTTCCTCGTGTCACCTCTGGCTCTTTTGCCAATCACCTTAAATCTGTGTCCTCTGGTTACTAACCCTTCTGCCACAGGAAGCAGTTTCTCCTTATTTACTCTGTCAAAACCATTCATGATTTTGAACACCTCTATCAAATCTCCCCTTAACCTTCTCTGTTCTAAGGAGAACAACCCCAACTTCTCCAGTCACTCCACATAATTGAAGTCCCTCATCCCTGGCACCATTCTAGTAAATCTCTTCTGCATCCTCTCTAAGGCCTTGACATTCTTCCTAATATGTGGTGCCCAGAATTGAACATAATACTCTAGCTAAGGCCTAACCAGTGTTTTACAAAGGTTTAGCATAACTTCCTTGCTTTTGTACTCTATGCCTCGACTAATAAAGCCCAGGAATCCCATATGCTTTTTTAATAGCCTGCTCAATTTGTCCTGCCACTTTCAAAGATTTGTGTATGTGCAGCCCCAGGTCTCTCTGTTCCTGCACCCCCTTTAAAATTGTACCATTTAGTTTATATTGCCTCTCCTCATTCTTCCTACTAAAATGCATCACTTCACACTTCTCTGTGTTAAATTTCATCTGCCATGTGTCTGCCCATTTCACCAGTCTGTCTATATCTTCCTGAAGTCTGTTACTATCCACCACATTGTTTACCACGTTTCTGAGCTTGGTGTCATCTGCAAACTTTGAAGTTATACCCTCTATACCTAAGTGCGGGTCATTAATATATATCAAAGAGAAGAATGGTCCTAATACTGACCCCTGGGGAACACCACTGTTGAATAACAACCGATCACCACTACTCTCTGCTTTCAGTCCCCTGGCTAATTGTATTCAGGTGGTGGGTATCAATTGGGGACTCTCTTATATCCTTTTTATAGGAGATCTTATCTAGGGTGTGGCGTGAATGTAAGGGGACTCTCTATGAATAAAGGCTTAGAAATAACTAAAGACCAGGCTCTAGTATTCTATCCTTCACCACATGGCTATCCATTTATAACACTACCTCCTTCTTCACTGCTACAATGGCAGCATCCTCTTCTCTAGTGAAGATGGATGCGAAGTATTCATTTAGTGCCTCAGCCCTCTGCCTCCACAAGAAGATCTCCTTTTTTGTCCCTAATCGGTCCCATGCTTCCTTTGACTACCCTTTCACTATTTATATGTTTAGAAAATACTTTTGGGTTCCCTTTTATGTTAGCCGCTAATCTATTCTCATACTCTATCAGATTTTATTAGAGAAATGCTGCTTGACGTACCTCAGTGTATATAGACATTTGATAAATGTTACAGTGAAGCAAAGTACTATCTACTACCCAAGTATATGATAATTGCTTTTCTTTCTGCTGTTTGGCAGCAACTGTTATTCGCAGAATCAAGTTAAAACGTATACTGTGATTGCCAACTGCCATTTAATACGATGCACCAGAATTGAAACACAACTTAATTGTACACACTCTGTACAAATTAAGTTTTGTAAACTCGTTTCCACAAAAGTGAATAATCATATCTCCCTTATGTTCAGACATTTGAGCTATCTGAGATTTTCTCTGTCTTCTTATGTGTTAAGTGATATTTTTCCATCACCTGATGATTGTCCAGAACATTGAGAGAGTCTCGTCATCAGGGCTCCTTTTAACCCTTAGACTGCTCGCAGTCCTATATCCCTTAATACCTTTGGTTAACAAAAATCTATCAATCTCAGATTTAAAATTAACAATTGAACTAGCATCAACTGCCATTTGCAGAAGAGAGTTCCAAACTTCTACCACCCTTTCATGTAGAAGTGTTTCCTAACTTCACTCCTGAAAGTTCTGGCTCTAATTTTTAGGCCATGTCCCCTAGTCCTAGACTCCCCAACCAGTGGAAATAGTTTCTCTCTATCTACCCTATCAGTTCCCTTTAATGTCTTGAAAACTTTGATCAAATTACCCTTTAATCTCCTAAATCCCAGGGATTACAACCCCAGTTTGTGTAGTCTCTCCTCGTAACTTAACACTTGGACACCAGGGTATCATTCTAGTAAATTTACGCTGCACTCCCTCCAAGGCCAGTATATCCTTCCTAAGGTGCGGTACCCAGAACTGAATACATTACTCCAGGTGTGATCTAACCAGGGCTTTGTATAACTTTAGTATAACTTCTACCCCCTTATATTCTAGTCCTCTAGATACAAAGGCCAGCATTCCATTAGCCTTTTTGATTGTTTTCCATTCCTGTCCATGACATTTTAATGATCTATGTAAATGGACCCCTAAGTCTCTTTGGACCTCCACTGTTTCGAAAGTTCCACCATTTACAAAGAACTCTGATCTATCCTTTTTAGGTCCAAGGTGGATGACCTCACACTTGCTTGCAATGAAATCCATTTGCCACATTTTTGCCAATTCACTTAATCTCAGATGGCCATTTTTTAAAAAAGGTTTTCAACTTGAACAACATGTTGTTGAAACAAACTGTAATATTATAGCAATAAAGATACTTCTGTGTCAGGAGTAGCTTTGTCACAGTAATATTAACCCTATGCAACTAAAATAGTCTAAAAGTATAATTTTAGGTGAAAATTTTTAATACTCCATTCTGCTCAACTTATCTTTCCTTTTTCCTCAATTCTCTTTTTTATTTTTATTACTTTAACTTTTATTTTCTTTCTGACTAATATATCCTATCTTAGATTTTCTTCTACTTTCCTCCCACCATTTTTTATGTCTAACCACTCTACTCAATCTTTTCGCAAGGTCTATTTTGGAGGTGGGACTCATTTCTTTAAAGGTTGGCAATGAGCTAAAAACTGGATTTAAAGATGTGCTTCTAGCCAATCCTGACTCACGAATGCAAAGATTGACATGGCCACATCGTTTGGTGCAATTTCCAAGCTCCAAACAGTGAGCACTACTGTTCTTACCTATCTTGTCATTGGCTCCAGCTGTGTAATCACAGCCCAGAGATAAATCATTCGTGGAACTCCAAGGGTTAAAGATCAAAAAATTATACAAAAATCTTTAACATCCTTTTTTACTCTATTTATTTGAAGACATTTTTGTTTAAATTGTGTTATTATTGTGGAAATTGGCTTTGAAAAGCTCCTGAGACTGATGGTGTGAGGGAGTTGAATTAACTGTACACAGTTGAAACGTCCAAAGTTGCTAGAGCTGCCTACGCCTACTAACAATAATCCAGCTCCCTCATTCTATTGAGCTCTGTACCTCATCTAAAAACAAGTTCCCACGATTATATCACCAGTCTTCACTGTTTAAATCGAAATATTTACCAAAACACAAAACAGAAATAGGCGGAGTAAAGAAGTCAAAGTTATTCATAGTTCTTTGTTTAACTGTTTGATTTATAAAAGGGGCACTGACAGCGAGACTACCTCTTGAATGAGATTTCTGACAGCTCGTGTCAGGCTATGAGAAATGAACAGTACGCCTAATTCACAGAAACCCTGAGCCTGTAAGCAGTTATTAAACAGTAATGCCATTTTTCCAACAGTGCCTGTGTTATATTACTAAGCTAACAAGAAAGCTTGTGTCTGATCTGATTCCACGCCCCCCCCCCCCCCCACCTCCCCTCACCCCACTAGCCCTCCAGCCCTCAAGCAAACCTATCTTTACTGAAAAGATTTCCATTTGGCTCCAACGTAAGCAAAAAAAAGACTACCACTCAAACCACATTGCACAACAGTACGAGACACAGAACACAGCAGCACATTGTGGGGCTTCAAGCTTTTAGGATGGAAATGCTCAACAGAATATTTATCTGATATCAGATAAGAAAAGGTTTTTTTAAAACTAGAGGAAAGCTGACTAACTGACAGCTGTTGGGTACATGGTACCTGTTCTTGTCATGCAAGATTATGAAACAAAAGCCATGTCTCCCACAAGTGTTTGCAGCATGATTATGGGCAGACTTCACAATCCCTTCTATCAACTAGATGAGACAGTAGGCAAAAATTAAGACAGGGTTCTCTGACACTTTCCCACTCAAACATAATAAACGTAGCCTCGTGTTTAATCTCGCAATCACATATAGTAAGGTTTATTTTGAAAAACTGAAATCTTTCATTCTTCAAGAAACTGCTTTCTTTTTAGAAATTGATGTTCTTGTCAGTTTCCAAATATTTTGTTTCTTGAGTTGAATTTTAGAACATTGCTCAGAAAAGTGCTGATTCCTTGATTTAACTTTTGACACATCAAGGAGAAGGCCTGGTGGGATATTACTTTGAAATGCAAATCATTTCAGGCAATACAAGTACATTTCAACACCATAGCCTGAACTGTGTAGAGGTTATTTCTATACAATTTTTCGCTATGCCAAGGCTGATTGTGTGTAGGTTTTTTTTCAGTGGAGCAGGATACAATTTTTTTTAAGTGTATGTTCTGCTTTCTCTACTTTTATAATGCATTCAAATGTTGCTAAGGTTAGATATTTAAGAAACAATTTTTGAGAAGAGTCTCAGTAGTTATAATACACTGAAATAAACAGAGCTGAGGGTTATTTTTTAAAATACGTAAACAGGTTTCACTTTTCACCAGGATAAAAATGGAAATAATGAGACTTATAATACAGCACAGAAAATGATTTTTTTTCAAATCTCCAGCTGAGAACAGTTATTGTAAAAGTATTATGGGGTTTTCTCTGGATTACACTTGGTTTATTCTATTTCCAGTCCCCTGACAGCAGTATTCGGCCTGTTTCAGAACAAGGCTCCTTCCCATCTTAGCCGGGTTGTTACGTTCGAACAAATCGAAGCTATTGTGGCAGTTTTTTTATTACAAAGTATTAAAGCCAAACAGCACAAGTGAGAACGACCCGAAATCAATTGTCATCCCCCCACCCTCCTGCCCCAACACCAATGGACAACTTGAACTGCACGTTGACAAATCTCCACTGTTTGTTTACTCACAATGTACAGCAGCAACAACAAAAAAACCAGCAAACGATGACTACCCTCCACCAGGCACAAGGCAGCAACCACAAGAGATGCATTTTATTCTATTTTGACTGAGTTGAAATACGTCAAAAGACATCTCTGACTGGGAAACATTCCACGAATCTGACCATAGTGTTATCAGTCAAAAAGTTTAACCCGTATTTCCGAGATAAAGCACTAGAAGCCCAGGGAACTCAGAAAAAAAATAGAAAAAGCCCAGATATTGAATTTAGCCTCTGATGACTAGTTGGTGATGAACATTTATTTCCTGCAATAATATGACTAAGTCTCCCTCCACCAACATCAACCACCCCCCCAAACACCCCCCTTCTAAAAGAAAAAAAGCCTAAAATAATGAGAGGTGCTGGACTGAGCTGTACAATTCCTGCAACGTACATAAAACGCCCAGGACTTACAGATGGAGATGGGGATCCATTGGACAGGTAGGGGTCCTGGAGCATCAGAAAGTGGGGATACCCCGAGTAGGCTGTCCCTTTGAACATACCTCCATCTTGACGCTGCTTTGTAACTGCATGAGGGAACAAGGGGGAAAGTTTTAATGGCTAGTTGACATTCAAAAACTTTACTGTAAACGGCTGGCGAATAAAGGGAATGAATGAAATAAGGATCTTTAATGGCGGGTCTATCCAACAACAAAAAAGAACGAAAGTAAGCCAACCTACCGTCATCGATGTGACCTCTGGATTTATCTTGGTAAATTCTTTGACTGTCCTGCGAACGTCTGATCGCCTGTTTGGGATCATGTGAAAGAAGAATTTGTATGAGATGGAGTTGTCCGTGTTAAATGCACGCGTGTGTTTCAATAGACTGGAAATTCATTAACTGGAGCAAAGATCAAACTCTTTCACTCACCCCTGGATCGGATGCAGGATTCGCGTTCTGGTTAGTCTCCGACTCGTTGACTAACGATGACTTCACGTCTGCTAAATCCCTCTCGGTGAGAGCGTTCTCGGAGATTTTCTCCTCCTGCTCCCCTTCGTCCTTAAAGGAGATCATTTCATCGTTCGCCCCCAGATCATCCCCTCCACCGCTGTTCAGCTGCGGCATTTTCCTTAGGATTTCTTTTCAACCACCTCCCCCCCCCCTCCCTCCCTCCCACCACCTCTCCACTCCTTCACTTTGCACTATTCAAAGTTACTGACCGGGACTTGTGCTGCTTGTTGCATACAGCCGAGGGGAATGCAATGTAAAGTTGCAGTCAGTTTGGAGCGGGAGAGCGAGAGAGAGAAGAGATCTCAGTGAAAGTACGGCAGCAGGGAGAGAAAAAAGATCTGAAGCAGTTTGTGTTTAGGACCAAGGCGACGGCTCCTCAACATCAAAGAGCACCGCCTTTTGATTGACAGCTTCATTGACGGGAGGGGGGGATTCAATTGTTTCATCAACGAAACACTTTAAAATCATCATCATTTTCCTAATAAGTCCATGCCCTTGCAATCAGTCCCCCCTTTTTTAAAAATATCTTTCCACGCAGCTGTTTTTAAATCCAATGTTAACATGTGTGGAGAGAAGCAATGAACCCACGCGTCCACTGACAAATAACTATTTAGTATACATTTTCCCCAACACCCGTGCTTATTAAAGAGAAAGTGTTCCTTTTTGTTCCTCTCTAAACTGTAATTCAGTTTGACCAATAGATCATGTAACTTTTTTTCTAAATTCTTTAACGTGTCAGTTTTTAATTATTAAATTAAAAGACTGGTAGATTTTGGGTTTTTTTGCTGTGAGGGTTAAAATGGACCAAATAGAATAATAATGCAGATTCGGTTCAAGTATGAGAAAGTCTCTCACACAAAGAATACACACAGGTATAGACACGGATACACTCTTATACATTCACAAATGTAGACACACATAGCCACACAGATATATTCACACACATTTACCAACACAGATACAGTGATACACACACGTAAATACAGACATACACAGGCACAAATACAGTCAGACACACACACTTATACAGACATACACAGGCACAAATACAGTCACATGCAGGCACACACCTATAGAGACATAAACAGGCACAAATACAGTCATACTGAAACTTATACAGACATACACGCAAAAATAGTCACACACACAGACACACATACTTATACAGACATGTATGTAAATACAGATACATTAGCACTCAGACTTTTACTCCTGTATTCACTTACAAATTGCACTTATAAAGCACTTTTCACATTGTGAAACACCTCAAGTCACTTCACAAAGGGGGATTGGACACTGAGCAGGAACTGAGAAGAATTATTTCATTCAACTAGGTTTTATGTAAGTTTTTGAATGTGGGAGTGATGGTCCAAGGGGTACTAAGAAGAAAATTCTGGAGTGCGGGGCCATGATGGCTGAAAGCTCTGACATCGATGATGGAGCAGAGACAGGGCGATGCACAAGAGGCCAACTTTGCAAGAGCAGAGTGTGTGAGCTGGGATGTTGGGCTGCAGGAAGTTGCAGACATAGAATGGGGTGGGATCATGGAAGGATATGTAAACCACGGTGAGGATTTTGAAATCAATGTGTGTGGTACGGGGAGCTAGTGTAGATCAGTGAGGACAATGGCGATGGGTGTGCAAGACACAGTATATGATAAGATGCAGGTGGAGTTTTGGACAAGTTGGAGTTTGTGTAGACTGGAGCTTGAGAGGACGGGGACGAGAGCATGGGAAAAGTTGAGCCTACAGCTTCTGAAGGCATGAGTAAATGTTTCCATGGGGGGTGGGGAATAAGGACAAGAATAAGTGATGTTGCCAAAGTGGAACTAGGCATTCTTAGTGATAGCTGAATGTGGGTTTCATCCTCAGCTCAAAATTGAAGAGGACAATGAGATTCTGCACTGTTGGGTACAGCTTAAGAAAATGGCCAAAGAGGGGGATGGAATCAAGGGCTCAGATTCAGATGTTCTGTTGCGAATTGAACACGATGCTTTTAGTCTTGCCAGTGTTAAGTTTGAGAAATCTTAGGCTCATCTAAAACTTGATGTTGGACTGTTTAGTCACATTTGTGGTTTGAGGAAAGTAAATCTTGGTGTCATCAGCATATATATGAAAGTGGACCCATGCTTATGGATAATGTTTCTCAGGGGGAGCTTCTATATGAGGAAGAGGAGGGTAACAAGGATGAAACTTTGGAACATGCTAGAGGTAACCATGCAAAAATGGGAAGGGAAATCACAGTAGACATGCTGGCTACATAGGGACAAGTAAGATTGGAACCATGAGAGGGTGCTGCCACTGATAAGCACCATGGAGGAAACATGGTGAAGTGAATGGAATGATCAATTGTATTCATAGTATCGTAGTAGGTACAGCACAGGAGCAGGTCATTCGGCCCATCATGCCTGTGCCGGCTCTTTGAAAGAGCTATCCCATTCCCCTCCACCTTCCCCATAGCTGTGTAAATTTTTTCCCTTCAAGTATTTATCCAATTCTCTTTTGAAAGTTATTATTGAATCTGCTTCCATCACCCTTTCAGACAGTGCATTCCAGATCATTACAACTCGCTACGTAAAAAAATGTTATCTCATGTCGCCTCTGGCTCTTTTGCCGATCATCTTAAATCTGTGTCCTCTAGTTACCGACCCTTCTGCCACTGGAAACAGTTTCTCCTTATTTACTCTATCAAAACCGTTCATGATTTTGAACACCTCTATCAAATTTCCTCTTAACCTTTCCTGTTCTAAGGAGAACAACCCCAACTTCTCCAGTCTCTCCACATAATTGAAGTCCCTCATCCCTGGCACCGTTCTAGTAAATCTCTTCTGCAGCCTCCCTAAGGCCTTGACATCCTTCCTAAAGCGTGGTGCCCAGAATTGAACACAATACTTCAGCTGAGGCCTAACCAGTGTTTTATAAAAGTTTAGCATAACTTCATTGCTTTTGTACTCGATGAGCCTCTAAAGCCCAGGAACCCAAATGCTTTTTTGACGGTCTTCTCAACTCGTCCTGCCATCTTCAAAGATTTGTGTATGTGCACCCCTAGGTCTCTCTATTCCTGCACCCCCTTTAAAATTGTACCATTTAATATATTACCTCTCCTCATTCTTCTTACCAAAATGCATCACCTCACACTTCTTTGCATTAAATTTCACCTGCCATGTGTTTGCCCATTTCACCAGTCTGTCTATGTTCTCCGGAAGTCTGTTACTATCCTCCACAATGTTTACTACATTTCCAAGTTACGTGTCATCTGCAAACTTTGAAATTATACCCTCTATACCCAAGTCCAGATCATTAATATATATCAAAAAAGGCAGTGGTCCTAATACTGACACCTACTGATGGCCATATAGAGCTTAAAGTGGAGAAGGAGGGATAATGTACCACAGTCTCATTCACAACAACTTGCGTTTATATAGCACCTTTAATGCAGAAAAACATGCCAACGTGCATCACAGAGATGTAATCAAACAAAAACATATGTTATAAAGTATGTTATTGCTGATTTTGACCAAAGTAGTCTTGGTGTGTTGTATAGGACACATAGACACACAGCTACTAAAGCACACAGATGTATTCACACCCATACTCACACACAGATATATTACATGCGCATGTACACACATGCACACAATCACATACAAATAAACACACGTTGACATACACCAACAAACACTCACAAACATTAACATACACTACACACAGATTCCAGGGCTATAGGCAGAAAATGTAGAAATGTATGAATTCTTTCCAAATGCTGCCCCCACCCATTCTGAATATGCGTATTTTTAGAAGCTTCAGGAACATGCTTCCTGGAAAGATTTGAATTTTGACATTAAAATGGTGCATTTTGGTCAATTTTGAACTTTTTTTACTGCATACCTGATGGATTTTTAATCTAAAAAATTGGAGGTCAAAGAAGTACATTTGCATTTATCTACAATGGACAGGTGTCCAGCCTCCAAATCACTTCCCCACAATCCCAGCTGAACAGTCACTACCCTCCCCATTTCAAAGAGGCAAGTTCCTTCTCTAATCCCACCCAGTTCATGGAGGCATTCTGCCCTCCAAGTGGCCCGCAGCTCACAAACACTTTCTCCCTCCTTGATGGTAGTCTCATTGCTGGTCCCGGCTGCAGCTTCACTCCAGCAGCTGACTCTGTGCTGCCAACGGAAATTATGAAAGAGCAGAGCAGCAGTGATTGTTTATCAGCTCCCTTGGAGCAGCAAATCAGCAACTTCACCATGAACTTGCTAAATTTCTGTCCCGGGGATAAGAAGCATACAGATTTGCATACACTACTTACATTTGATTTTGCCTTTAGACATTCACACAACTACTTGCACTTTCATAGTGAATTTAATTTAAAATAAAACTGTTGGACTATAACCTGGTGTTGTAAGATTCCTTACATTTCACATAACAAAATGTCTGAAGACACACTCATATACAAATAGATCAATACACAGACGCACCCACACCCACACAGAGACACATTCATATAAACACACATACACACATACTTTCATGCACATATGCATAAATGCACATTTACACATGAACACATTCACATATGCATACACATGCATTTTCTGTCACACACACTCACATACACATTCACACAACTTGCACTTGTGTAGTGCCTCTTGTAACAAAATGTCCCAGGGTGCACTCACATACAAGTACATTAACACAAGCACACATTTGCAAATACAAGCACACACACACAAACACAGACATATTCACACCACTGACACATTCACACTTACATGTGTTTATGTATAGATACATTCTTGCACACAAACTGGCTAATTCAGAGATAAACACAGATGGAAATTCAAATATACACAAATTTACCCACCCACGCTTATACATTCATATAGACACACACGAACATACACACACATTAATATACAGTGCACAAACATACACACAGATACACACAAACAGGCACAGACATATACTCACAGACACATTCACATATACAATTTTCACACAATTACACAGATAGGTTTGTATTTTATACACACATATTTTATACATGTTCACAGATATATTCTCACACACATGCACAGATGGACATAAACAGAAACACAGAAACAGTCTTTTTTAAAAAAAGTTTTAAGTTCCTGTGGTTGGCAAGAATCTGCTAGTTGATTCATCCATCATTGTGGCTTATCATTAAACCTCATTTTTAAAAGAAAAACTTGCATTTATATGGCGCATTACAGCCAATGAAGTACTTTTGAAGCGTAGTCACTGTTGTAACGTAGCGAAACGCAACAACTGATTTTTAAAAATTCATTCATGGGATGTGGGCGTCGCTGGCAAGGCCAACATTTATTGCCCATCCCTAATTGCTCTTGAGAAGGTGGTGGTAAGCTGCCTTCTTGAACCGCTGCAGTCCGTGTGGTGAAGGTTCTCCCACAGTGCCGTTAGGTAGGGAGTTCCAGGATTTTGACCCAGCAACAATGAAGGAACGGCGATATATTTCCAAGTCGGGATGGTGTGTGACTTGGAGGGGAATGTGAAAGTGGTGTTGTTCCCATGTGCCTGCTGCCCTTGTCCTTCTAGGTGGTCGAGGCCGTGGGTTTGGGAGGAGCTGTCGAAGAAGCCTTGGTGAGTTGCTGCAGTGCATCCTGTGGATGGTACACACTGCAGCCACAGTGCTCCAGTGGTGAAGGGAGTGAATGTTTATGGTGGTGGATGGGGTGCCAATCAAGCAGGGTTGCTTTGTCCTGGATGGTGTCGAGCGTCTTGAGTGTTGTTGGAGCTGCACTCATCCAGGCAAGTGGAGAGTATTCCATCACACTCCTGACTTGCAGCCACAGTATTTATGTGGCTGGTCCAGTTAAGTTTCTGGTCAATGGTGACCCCCAGGATGTTGATGGTGGGGGATTCGGCGAAGGTAATGCTGTTGAATGTCAAGGGGAGGTGGTTAGACTCTCTTGTTGGAGAAGATCATTGTCTGGCACTTGTCTGGCGCGAATGTTACTTGCCACTTATCAGCCCAAGCTTGGATGTTGTCCAGGTCTTGCTGCATGTGGGCACGGACTGCTTCATTATCTGAGGAGTTGCGAATGGAACTGAACGCTGTGCAATCATCAGCGAACATCCCCACTTCTGACCTTATCATGGAGGGAAGGTCATTGATGAAGCAGCTGAAGGTGGTTGGGCCTAAGACACTGCCCTGAGGAACTCCTGCAGCTATGTCCCGGGGCTGAGATGATTGGCCTCCAACAACCACTACCATCTTCCTTTGTGCTAGGTATGATTCCAGCCACTGGAGAGTTTTCCCCCTAATTCCCATTGACTTCAATTTTACTAGGGCTCCTTGGTGCCACACTTGGCCAAATGCTGCCTTGATGTCAAGGGCAGTCACTCTCACCTCACCTCTGGAATTCAGCTTTTTTGTCCAAGTTTGGACCAAGGCTGTAATGAGGTCTGGAGCCAAGTGGTCCTGGTGGAACCCAAATTGAGCATCGGTGAGCAGGTTATTGGTGAGTAAGTGCCGCTTGATAGCACTGTCGACGACACCTTTCATCACTTTGCTGATGATTGAGAGTGGACTGATGGGGCGATAATTGGCCGGATTGGATTTGTCCTGCTTTTTATGGAGGACATGCCTGGGCAATTTTCCAAATTGTCGGGTAGATGCCAGTGTTGTAGCTGTACTGGAACAGCTTGGCTAGAGGCGCAGCTAGTTCTGTAGCACAAGTCTTCAGCACTACAGCCGGGATGTTGTCAGGGCCCACAGCCTTTGCTGTATCCAGTGCACTCAGCCGTTTCTTGTGCACAGCAAGGTCCCACAAACAGCAATGTGATAATGACCAGATAATCTGTTTTATTGATGATGGTTGAAGGATAAATATTGGCCAGCACACGGGGGAGAACTTCTGAGCTTTTTTAAAAAAACATAATTAAATTACTTTTTATTTCTTCCAGAAATCCTAGACATAGCGTTAGGCAATGCACTTTCTTTTCGGTCCTGTACTGTACCATGCTTTAGAAACATGAAATAACCTTCCACCCAGCCAAACGCTGGTGATAAGATTCTACAGCCACGCTGCCAACAATTGTCTTTTTGTCACGATCAAAGATTTAAAATGATGCCGGGTTTATCAGGGCTTAGCTTTCAGGCACAATCATTTTTTTAAATCTGCATATAGATTTGGTTGTGTCAGAAATCAAAGTTTCTTTTACCACTCAATGCCTTGTAAGTCGCTGTCTGTTGTAAATTTGAATTATTACTTTTTATAACTCGAGTAATACCCAGGCGGAAGGAAATTACTGCTTGGCGCGTAGGTACCGATGAAAGGTAAAGGATATACTGCATTATAAAATTTTGGACAAAAAAGTATTTAAACGTATATTATGAACTAATTATTAATGGATTAATTACGTATGTTATGAACTAATCATAAAGGGAGAGAGCTAAAGTTAATACTACGATTGGGTTCGTTTATACATTTATACATTTCTGTGTAACATTAATGCCATTGTACGTCATTTCTCTTGCATGGGCTAGAATGAAGAAACAGAAGCTAAGAGATTTCCAGCCCTCCCACATGGAAGAGAAAAAAAAGCATTCCCTCATTGGCAAATGTGAGAGAACCTGTTGCATCGCAGCCAGGAAACAAAGGTTCTCATTAATGCACAGGCTGAGATCACTTTGATGTCGCCGCCAATTCACGCCTTTGCTACGTTAGTTTCCCCCCCCAAACATGGGGCGCGGGGGGGAGGGGGGCTGCACGGAATCTAATTGCAGGGCTTTTCATTGGAATAAAGGAGATGATTGTGCTGCATTTAGCACGGAACGTATAGGACTGCGGGGGAGATGGAGATTGCGTGTGGCGTGAGAAAACGATCGCGTTGTTGTCATGTTTTCAACCACAAGGATGGGATTGGAAAGCTGCAGACGGCGGCTCCCTTTGATCTGGCGGGTCGGTGGCCTTTATGCGACCATATTTGGAAATGCCACGTTGCCACGTGACCGGAAAAGTAAGGGTGACCCCCCTCCAGTAGAAAGTTCATTTCCTTGTATGTTTGTGTAGCTGTGCATGGTTGTGATGTGAGATTGCATTGCTCACGTTGCAGAATGAGTGGATCTTTAACAATTTAGCATTACTAGACTCAATGATAAGGAATTAAAGCCCTCAGGGCTGGGTTTGCAAACAAGGCCTTTACATGCAGACTAACAGGCTTCATATTGTAATACTCTACTGAGTATTATCTGGGCAAATTGCTCCTGGAAATATAAATGCTTAAACACAACAGCACATCTTACATATGTGTACAGATTGTCAGCATCAGGGAAATGTTACGAGTGGTATGTATACTTTCTAAGGGTGACAGAGATTTAAACATATGAAATTGTGTTTATTTTAAAGAAGGTTATGCAAGCCTAGACTTTATCATTGGTGTTATTTTAACAGCAGCTGTAACCGGTTTAAAATTAAATGTATGCCAGAATTATTTTAATGCCTGTGGTAACCCGTTTGAAATACAAGGGTTACTGCTGACATTAAAATAGCACCGATCTGAAAATCTAAGCTACTAGTTCCCTTGATGGCTCAGTGACTTTATACATTGAGTAGCTGATCCCACATCCGATCCCCAGTCTTTGCCGAGTTATCTGATCCCAAATGGGCAGCAGTAGGAGCACTACTGTTGGCTTCAGTTTCCCATTTTAGGAAGGGGAACACCAGCCAGATCTTCCTGATGATTATCCAGTGACCTCGGCAGGAAGTGTGCTTCTCTGGATGTCAGGGGAGGACAGCATCAAGCTTTGATCTGATGTCTCTCTGCGGTCAAAGAGGTTGCTGACACTCACTACCTAGGCTTAGTGAATAAAGGACCCATGGATAAGGTACCAGAGGACGATTGGCACCTGTCGAATGGTGCTCCAACAAGAAGTCAGGACCTTCAGGAGTGAAGGGGGAGGGGGGGAAATCGGGGAGAACAGAGAAAAAATATACAAAAGAGAATAACATACATCAGAAACTCCCCAAAGACTCAGTGGTTAGATTCATTGTAAAGTATGATCTTGAACCTGTCAGATTAGGAAAGTCCTAAATTTTATCCCTGGTGTATGTTGAGTTAGCTGATTTAATTTGGGAGGCAGGCCAGCAGAGGTGTTGCAATTAGGCTCAGTGTCCCTGGAATAGGGATAAGGAAATATCAGCCCTGGTCATTATCTAGTGGTTACTGCTGGAAAGAGTATATGTGTAGATGTTGGGCAAGGACAGAATTAGGATTGGGTATGAGGCCCAAATTGGAAACCTGTACTGCCCTTGATGGTTGGAAAATTGTAGGCAGTGTGCCTGAATCTCCAATTTGTGCTGCTGGCAGATGAGGCTCCTTGCTGACAGTGTAGACTTGTAAGATTACCTCCAATCCTTCCATCTCCCATTCTTACATTCATAATGTACTGCCTGGCATTTATTACATCAATATACATCTGCTAATATTCTCCTCACTTATTTAATCTAGCTATGTCCATTTGCAATTTACTACACCTTCTAGCTTAGAATCATCTGCAAACTTGGATATACTCCTGTCTATTCCTAAATCCAGATCATTATATATAGAGTGAAAAGCTGGGGCTCCAATCCCTGGAGAACATCACTTGTCACTGACCACCAATCCGAGAATGTCCCTTTCATCCATACTCTCTGCCTTCCGAACACCTAACAGTTTCTTATCAATGTCACTATTTTATCTCCAATTCCATATGCCTGTTCCAGCTAATTGATACCAACTGCAATTTTTTATCCGTACATTATTTTTGCTTTCCTTATTATTTTCATGGTCTCCTCCTGTTGCTTTGTATAATCGTCTCCATTTTCATTCTTGCCAGTAACCTTCACCCCTCTTTGAGCCTTCTCATTTTGTTCAATAACAAATCTGACCGCTCTCACAGAGAATGGTTGCATCACTCTAGAAATATACCTTATGTCTTTCAGCAATATATATTTGTTTTGTAGTCCACCAGTTATATTCTTCAATAGATTTCCAACAATATGCTTCAACTATAACTCAGAACAGGACACCTATTGCACCAATATCCCATATAAGCTATCCCTACAATCTCTCTGAGTGATCTTTTTGAGTGAGATTGTCAATTTTTGCTGATGTTTACCAGGAATTGGGTTAGGATTGCACTATTCTACATAAGAGCTCTATAGTCAGCAGAGAGGGCTGGATTTGAACCAGCAGCAAAACAAAAGTCTACAAACCGACTATGCCGCACAGTTCCCGGTAGTTTGGGTATTAATCTGGCTATTATGTTCAATTTTAACAGGGTCAGATATCTACTGAATAGTCAATGAAAGCAGTAATATCTCAGACAGGCTTGTTTAATAGATAATGGAGACAGATATCTGAATAGCTAGCGTGTGCAGGAAAAACATTGGTCCAGAATTTTCTGGAGTGGGGCATCTGTGCCCTGTGTTCGATTATTTTCCTCATCCTTCAGTTTGAAAAATGTTTGCGCTGCAAATTGCTGGAAATTTGAGCTGATAATGGTGGCGAGATCAACGGGGTATCTGGGACATTGATGAAAGATGTGACCAGCAGTCTATCTCCCTAACCAATGATATTTAAGGAATCTTACAACACCAGGTTATAGTCCAACAGTTTTATTTGAAAATCAGAAGCTTTCGGAGCTTACCTCCCTCGTCAGGTGAGTGAGTCCACCCCAGTCCATCACCGGCATCTCCACATCAATGATATTTAAGAATAGAGAAAGAAACAGAGGAACGACAGAGAAGGAAATAGGGTAAATTAGAGTCAAATTAGGTACAGAAAGAGAAAGAAAGAAAGATTGAATTAAAAGACAGAATGGAAAAATAAGAAAAAAAATTTTAAATTTTAAATTTTAAAAACCTCGAAGAACAATTTGCTACCTGCAGGAATGAGACTCTACAGTTTCAATTGTTCCCTTTCAGGGCCGGAGAGGTAGAGTGGCATTGCAGGAACATAAATCTCGTCATTAAATACCAGCCCTAACTTTCTGCGGTAAGTTTAATTCATTTTAACAGCGCAAATGCAGCAATTTCTTGAAACTCATGCGGGAGTTTTTTTTTTATTCGTTCACGGGATGTGGGCGTCGCTGGCAAGGCCGGCATTTATTGCCCATCCCTAATTGCCCTCGAGAAGGTGGTGGTGAGCCGCCTTCTTGAACCGCTGCAGTCCGTGTGGTGACGGTTCTCCCACAGTGCTGTTAGGAAGGGAGTTCCAGGATTTTGACCCAGCGACAATGAAGGAACGGCGATATATTTCCAAGTCGGGATGGTGTGTGACTTGGAGGGGAACGTGCAGGTGGTGTTGTTCCCATGCACCTGCTGCCCTTGTCCTTCTAGGTGGTAGAGGTCGCGGGTTTGGGAGGTGCTGTCGAAGAAGCCTTGGCGAGTTGCTGCAGTGCATCCTGTGGATGGTGCACACTGCAGCCACAGTGCGCCGGTGGTGAAGGGAGTGAATGTTTAGGGTGGTGGATGGGGTGCCAATCAAGCGGGCTGCTTTATCTTGGATGGTGTCGAGCTTCTTGAGTGTTGTTGGAGCTGCACTCATCCAGGCAAGTGGAGAGTATTCCATCACACTCCTGACTTGTGCCTTGTAGATGGTGGAAAGGCTTTGGGGAGTCAGGAGGTGAGTCACTCGCCGCAGAATACCCAGCCTCTGACCTGCTCTCGTAGCCACAGTATTTATATGGCTGGTCCAGTTAAGTTTCTGGTCAATGGTGACCCCCAGGATGTTGATGGTGGGGGATTCGGCGATGGTAATGCTGTTGAATGTCAAGGGGAAGTGGTTAGACTCTCTCTTGTTGGAGATGGTCATTGCCTGGCACTTATCTGGCGCGAATGTTACTTGCCACTTATCAGCCCAAGCCTGGATGTTGTCCAGGTCTTGCTGCATGCAGGCTCGGACTGCTTCATTATCTGAGGGGTTGCGAATGGAACTGAACACTGTGCAGTCATCAGCGAACATCCCCATTTCTGACCTTATGAAGGAGGGAAGTTCATTGATGAAGCAGCTGAAGATGGTTGGGCCTAGGACACTGCCCTGAGGAACTCCTGCAGCAATGCCTTGGGGCTGAGATGATTGGCCTCCAACAACCACTACCATCTTCCTTTGTGCTAGGTATGACTCCAGCCACTGGAGAGTTTTCCCCCTGATTCCCATTGACTTCAATTTTACTAGGGCTCCTTGGTGCCACACTCGGTCAAATGCTGCCTTGATGTCAAGGGCAGTCACTCTCACCTCACCTCTGGAATTCAGCTCTTTTGTCCATGTTTGGACCAAGGCTGTAATGAGGTCTGGAGCCGAGTGGTCCTGGCGGAACCCAAACTGAGCATCGGTGAGCAGGTTATTGGTGAGTAAGTGCCGCTTGATAGCACTGTCGACGACACCTTCCATCACTTTGCTAATGATTGAGAGTAGACTGATGGGGCGGTAATTGGCCGGATTGGATTTGTCCTGCTTTTTGTGGACAGGACATACCTGGGCAATTTTCCACATTGTCGGGTGGATGCCAGTGTTGTAGCTGTACTGGAACAGCTTGGCTAGAGGCGCAGCTAGTTCTGGAGCACAAGTCTTCAGCACTACAGCTGGGATGTTGTCAGGGCCCATAGCCTTTGCTGTATCCAGTGCACTCAGCCGTTTCTTGATATCACGTGGAGTGAATCGAATTGGCCGAAGACTGGCTTCCGTGATGGTGGGGATATCGGGAGGAGGCTGAGATGGATTATCCACTCGGCACTTCTGGCTGAAGATGGTTGCAAACGCATCAGCCTTGTCTTTTGCACTCACGTGCTGGACTCCGCCATCATTGAGAATGGGGATGTTTGCAGAGCCTCCTCCTCCCGTTAGTTGTTTAATTGTCCACCACCATTCACGACTGGATGTGGCAGGACTGCAGAGCTTTGATCTGATCCGTTGGTTGTGGAATCGCTTAGCTCTGTCTATAGCATGTTGCTTCCGCTGTTTAGCATGCATGTAGTCCTGAGTTGTAGCTTCACCAGGTTGGCACCTCATTTTTAGGTACGCCTGGTGCTGCTCCTGGCATGCTCTTCTACACTCCTCATTGAACCAGGGTTGATCCCCTGGCTTGTTGGTAATGGTAGAGTGAGGAATATGCCGGGCCATGAGGTTACAGATTGTGCTGGAATACAATTCTGCTGCTGCTGATGGCCCACAGCGCCTCATGGATGCCCAGTTTTGAGCTGCTAGATCTGTTCTGAATCTATCCCATTTAGCACGGTGGTAGTGCCACACAACACGTTGGATGGTGTCCTCAGTGCGAAGACGGGATTTCATCTCCACGAGGACTGTGCGGTGGTCACTCCTACCAATACTGTCATGGACAGATGCATTTGCGACAGGTAGATTGGTGAGGACGAGGTCAAGTAAGTTTTTCCCTCGTGTTGGTTCGCTCACCACCTGCCGCAGGCCCAGTCTAGCAGCTATGTCCTTCAGGACTCGGCCAGCTCAGTCAGTAGTGGTGCTACCGAGCCACTCTTGGTGATGGACATTGAAGTCCCCCACCCAGAGTACATTTTGTGCCCTTGCTACCCTCAGTGCTTCCTCCAAGTGGTGTTCAACATGGAGGAGGACTGATTCATCAGCTGAGGGAGGACGGTAGGTGGTTATCAGCAGGAGGTTTCCTTGCCCATGTTTGACCTGATGCCATGAGATTTCATGGGGTCCAGAGTCAATATTGAGGACTCCCAGGGCCACTCCCTCCTGACTGTATATCACTGTACCGCCACCTCTGGTGGGTCTGTCCTGCTGGTGGGACAGGACATACCCAGGGATGGTGATGGAAGAGTCTGGGACGTTGGCTGAAAGATATGATTCTGTGAGTATGGCTATGTCAGGCTGTTGCTTGACTAGTCTGTGGGACAGCTCTCCCAATTTTGGCACAAGTCCCCAGATGTTAGTAAGGAGGACCTTGCAGGGTCGACTGGGCTTGGTGTTTTGCCGTTGTCGTGTCCGGTGCCTAGTGGTCCGATGCCGGGTGGTCCGTCCGGTTTTATTCTTATTATGACTTTTCGTAGCGAGATTTTACAACTGAGTGGCTTGCTAGGCCATTTCAGAGGGCAATTAAGAATCAACCACATTGCTGTGGGTCTGGAGTCACATATAGGCCAGACCGGGTAAGGGCGGCAGGCTTCCTTCCCTAAAGGACATTAGTGTCCTTGATGTCGAGCTGCCGTTTTCACGAGGCGAACGGCAGAGTGGAGCAAATCATCCGGCATTTGTGGCGATTCGCAACTCACGGGTATCTCTTCCTCACCACAAATTGCTGGTTATTCACACACTAATTACGGCGTGTACATTAAACTCACCGTTATTTTCCCAGCAAATTCTGGGCCTGTATATCACAATTTATTCAATGTGCTAAAAGATAACAAACACGGACAGGCAGAATATGACAGCAATGGAGGTACACAGCAATCACAACTGTACTCTAGGTGGGGGACTTCAATGTCCATCACCAAGAGTGGCTCGGTAGCACCACGACTGACCGAGCTGGCTGAGTCCTGAAGGACATAGCTGCCAGACTGGGCCTGAGGCAGGTGGTGAGCGAACCAACACGAGGGAAAAACCTATTTGACCTCGTCCTCACCAATCTACCTGAGCAGATTTATCTGTCCATGACAGCATTGGTGGAAGTGACCACCGCACAGTCCTCATGGAGACGAAGTCCCGTCTTCGCACTGAGGACACCATCCAACGTGTTGTGTGGCACTACCACTGTGCTAAATGGAAGAGATTCAGAACAGATCTAGCAGCTCAAAACTGGGCATCCATGAGGCGCTGTGGGCCATCAGCAGCAGCAGAATTGTATTCCAGCACAATCTGTAACCTCATGGCCTGGCATATTCCTCACTCTACCATTACTAACAAGCCAGGGGATCAACCCTGGTTCAATGAGGAGTGTAGAAGAGCATGCCAGGAGCAGCACCAGGCGTACCTAAAAATGAGGTGCCAACCTGGTGAAGCTACAACACAGGACTACATGCATGTTAAACAGCGGAAGCAACATGCTATAGACAGAGCTAAGCGATTCCACAACCAACGGATCAGATCAAAGCTCTGCAGTCCTGCCACATCCAGTCGTGAATGGTGGTGGACAGTTAAACAACTAACGGGAGGAGGAGGCTCTGTGAACATTCCCATCCTCGATGATGGCAGAGTCCAGCACGTGAGTGCAAAAGACAAGGCTGAAGCATTTGCAACCATCTTCAGCCAGAAGTGCTGAGTAGATGATCCATCTCGGCCGCCTCCCGATACCCCCACCATCACAGAAGTCAGTCTTCAGCCAATTCGATTCACTCCACGTGATATCAAGAAACGGCTGAGTGCACTGGATACAACAAAGGCTATGGGCCCCGACAAAATCCCAGCTGTAATGCTGAAGACTTGTGCGCCAGAACTAGCTGCGCCTCAAGCCAAACTGTTCCAGTACAGCTACAACACTGGCATCTACCCGACAACGTGGAAAATTGCCCAGGTATGTCCTGTCCACAAAAAGCAGGACATATCCAATCTGGCCAATTACCGCCTCATCAGTCTACTCTCAATCATCAGCAAAGTGATGAAAGGTGTCGTTGACAGTGCTATCAAGCGGCACTTACTCACCAATAACCTGCTCACTGATGCTCAGTTTGGGTTCCGTCAGGACCACTCGGCTCCAGACCTCATTACAGCCTTGGCCCAAATACGGACAAAAGAGCTGAATTCCAGAGGTGAGGTGAGAGTAACTGCCCTTGATATCAAGGCAGCATTTGACCGAGTGTGGCACCAAGGAGCCCTAGTAAAATTGAAGTCAATGGGAATCAGGGGGAAAACTCTCCAGTGGCTGGAGTCATACCTAGCACAAAGGAAGATGGTAGTGGTTGTTGGAGGCCAATCATCTCAGCCCTGGGACATTGCTGCAGGAGTTCCTCAGGGCAGTGTCCTGGGTCCAACCATCTTCAGCTGCTTCATCAATGACCTTCCCTCCTTCATAAGGTCAGAAATGTGGATGCTCGCTGATGATTGCACAGTGTTCAGTTCCATTCGCAACCCCTCAGATAATGAAGCAGTCCGTGCCCGCATTCAGCAAGACCTGGACAACATCCAAGCTTGGGCTGATAAGTGGCAAGTAACATTCGTGCCAGACACGTGCCAGGCAATGACCATCTCCAACAAGAGATAATCTATCCATCTCGCCATGACATTCATCGGCATTTCCATTGCCGAATCCCCAACCATCAACATCCTGGGGGTCACCATTGACCAGAAACTTAACTGGACCAGCCACATAAATACTGTGGGCTACAAGAGCAGGTCAGAGGCTGGGTATTCTGCGGCGAGTGACTCACCTCCTGACTCCCCAAAGACTTTCCACCATCTACAAGCCACATGTCAGGAGTCTGATGGAATACTCTCCACTTGCCTGGATGAATGCAGCTCCAACAACACTCAAGAAGCTCAACACCATCCAAGACAAAGCAGCCCATTTGATTGGCACCCCATCCACCACCCTAAGCATTCACTCCCTCCACCACTGGCGCACAGTGGCTGCAGTGTGTACCATCCACAGGATGCACTGCAGCAACTCGCCAAGGCTCCTTCGACAGCACCTCCAAAACGCACGACCTCTACCATCTAGAAGGTCAAGGGCAGCAGGCACATGGGAACAATACCACCTGCAATTTCCCCTCCAAGTCACACACCATCCCGACTTGGAAATATATCGCCATTCCTTCATCGTTGCTGAGTCAAAATCCTGGAACTCCCTACCTAACAGCACTGTGGGAGAACCTTCACCACACTCACTGCAGCGGTTCAAGAAAGTGGCCCACCACCACCTTCTCAAGGACAATTATGGATGGGCAATAAATGCTGGCCTTGCCAGCGATGCCCACATCCCATGAACGAATAAAAAAAATCCGAAAAAACACTAATAGTCTAAAAGTATAGGGTACTAGGTCTGAGATGGTAGAGGATTTTAGTATGGGTGTTACAGTCTTAAATAAGAGGGAAATCTTAGAGTATGTGGAGGGAGGTTAAGATGTTCTTGTGGAGAAAATGCAACAGAGGAGAGTTGTAATATTTGGGGCAAAGGGGAAGTTTTGCTTGCAAACGCTGTGACTGTAGGTATTGAGATCTCGGGTTTCACTTTACAGGAAGCTCACACTTCTGGCTTGAAGAGGTTAGCGGATCTTGATGGCAGCTTAATACCTCTAAGTGGTGGGCAAGGGTCGGTTCCGACACAGATACCTGGTACCCAGAACGGACACCCAGCACCTGGTTTTCTTGCTGAAGGGTTTCCCATCTCTGGGTAGCAAAATTATGCAAGATACAGCACACACACAGGCCCTGATAATGAAGGAACTGTGGTCATCCATAATGCTGTGACAAAAGCTCTCTGCAAAAGAAGTCTTGCAATGTAAAAATGTAGCAGAAAGTTATAACCAAAGATAATGCAGCAACCACTGTATGAAAGTCCAAAAAATTAGGATTTGCAACACAATACCCCTAAAAACATATTCACAGCTGTCAATCTCACCTTTTAAGAATTGAAGTTCTGAAGACTAGAATAAGAAAGCCCAGCAGCATCCTATTTAAATAGTTATGTAGCGTTGAAGGAATGAAGAGGGCAAAAACATTATGGAATTCATTGTAGTACCAATGTGTGTATGATTGCCTACAATTAGGAGGTAAAATGAGGTTCATAAACTGGGGGTAATTTTGTGCAAAACGGGCGATTTCGGATCAGCTGCCCGTTAGACATCGCTCCCATTTTCATTTCCTCGTGAATGTGGTATTCAGGCTTTCTTGCCCAACTCAGCAAGGCATGCTCGTGGAATGTGTGGGTGTGCTCTATGAATACACCATTGGGGAATCGGCCCTTATGTATGATCCCGGGGCTTAACACTTACCTTTCATGTAGTAGGACTTCTCGACATGAAATCAATCCTTACATAATTACCAGATACTGGTTCTAGAAGTACTCTAACTGAATATTCCTAGTTAGCAATCTGTTGGTAAGGCTCTTTAGCTTCCTTGTCAGTGCAATTGCAGTTGGTCTGTAACTATCACACGAGGAAAAGGTCCTCTTTCAGAATTCTTTCCACGGTTTGTGCAACCCTCTCAGCCTTTTCTTTAACTTGTGGATAATTAACACCAGTAATGGTATGTACAAAGTCACACTGAGTTCTGAGTGCCTGAAGCTTTGTAAACATAAATTGTGTTACCTTGTTGTTATACCCTTATGAATAAACAGATTTTTAACATGATCATTTCTAAGGGTTGATTTTATGATTGCATACCCCAGGTGGGGAACCTCATCTGATGGGAGTGTATGTTGAAAACTGCAGGGCATACTCACCATGGTTTTCTGTCCATTAAAATTACCCAGAAGTAGTGCGCATTCGTAAAATCGCCCCTGTTATAGCCAACAGATGAGCAATTTCAAAGAATATGAAATAATGGTCATTAACTACAAGCTGCTTTTGTCTTATGAGTTCACAAAAATCCACTGAAATCTTCTATCACGGTTGTTCCAGTAACGGTGTCATCACTCTTTCCTTTGAGTTGATTTATTAATCTGGAAAAGCTGGAGGTGCTTTCTCTCTGAAGTGATGGCTGAAGAAACATAAAAGATACTACCTTTGGCAGAAGTGGGCTCAACCTGAAGCTCCAGGCCCAGGTCGCAGCTTTGACCACACCCCATGACAGATCATCCAAAATTTTTATTTGTTTGATATCATCGGTTCCTTTACAAACTTACATAATTGCCAGGATTGCTGCCCAAGGATTTCCAGCTCCTTTCTCTCTGATATTCTTGTTGATGGCTGGTCACCACATGGATATGTTTGTCCTTTCCTGGCACTTCTCCAATCCTGATGTCCCTAATGGATTCTGTCAAGAATTTCGCTCCTCATCGTAGTTGGGATTATAATCCTGATCAGTACATAATAGATAAGATCCCATGGCACTATTTCAGAGAAGGGCAGGGAGTTTTCCCCGGTGTCCTGGCCAATATTTTATCACCTCCGAGTGACATCCCATTTGTGTGGCTGTGTCAATTAATTGAATTTTCAGTTTTTCTGACAGCAATGCCAGTCATAATCCTGCTCTCAATGCAGTTATTTTTTCGTGATCCAAACTCACAATGTTCCACCAGTTCATAAAGAAATTGGACAAACGATCTTATTGTTTCTACCATTTTCTGACTGGTGGAAAAAATGAAGTTACATATTGGAACAAGTATTCAAGAAATGTTTGCATCACTGACCTATATTGGCTCTTAGTTCCTTTTAAATTCTCATTCTTGTGTTTAAATCCCTTCATGGTCTCACCCCTCCCTGTTTCTATAGCGTCCTAGAGCTCTACAACCCTTCCTTAACTCTCCATTCCTCCAGCTTTTACCTTTTGTACATCCTCCTCTCTTCGCCCCACCATTAGTGCCATGCTTTCAGCCACCTAGTTCCCGTGCTCTGGAGTTCCCTCCCTAATCCTCTCCACCTCCCTCTTCTCCTTTAAGACCCTCCTTAAAACCAACCACTTTGACCAAGCTTTCGGTCACCCATTCTAATATTTTCTGCTTTGGCTTAGCATTCATTTTTTCCTTGCGCCTCTGTGAAGGACTTTAGGATGTTTTTACTACATTAAAGGCACTATATAAATGCAAATTGGTGTTGCTGTTGTTGACTGGTTGGCACGATAACCCCAATTTTATGAAACTGGCAGAATCGTGGCTGTGCTCGCCTGTGTTGTGGGTACACGAGTACCAGGACTATCCAGCAAAATCAACAAAAACATGGAGAAAAATGAAGCCATGAAACAGGAAAATACAAACAAAATTTTAAAATTTACTTTCTCCCTTTAAGACACCTACTTCAGCAGGTGAGATCCCGAGGACTACTAAAAATAATGGGTGCTTGGGTATGATTACAATGAAAAATATCAGTGTTCAAATGATAATGCATCCCTCAAGCTTTGTTTTGTAGCTTATGATATTATTGCTCCAATGTAACTACTCCCGCCTACCTGTTCACTGTAACACATAATTAAAGATCTGATGACTAAAACTTTAACATATATATCTTTAACATATTAAATTTGATACTTGGAACACACATTTCATTAAAAACTCATTTATAACTACAACAGTACCTGTAAGTGGCGCTGTGATAGCTATTTTCAGTGTTAATGGTATTACACAATAGTTGCTACTTCATAATGAGACTGTTACCTTGTGATTCATATTACTCAAAATGCTTCCTGTAAATTTTTTCATCTGCCTTTTTTTCCTCAGCAACTGAAATTTCTAATGATCAAAGTAAGAGTTTACACATTTCACAATAATAGTTAAGTTTATCCACTAAATTGTCCTTTGTTTCTTTCAATGCCTTTAGTAAAGCTTTTACTTGATGGCCTTAACCCCTCCCAAAACAGCTTGGATTTGATATTTTTGCCCCAAGTTGTGACTGTGAGCCAAATTTGGATAGTGCAGTATGAGCATATACAGTATGCTTAATTTCCCTGGTTGCATCAGTACTGTTCAGTCAAACGCATGCACTTTCTACTCACCAGCTTTTCTTTAAATAGTTTTGAAAAACAAGAGTACGAATTTCAACAGCAAAGAAGCTGTGTCCCTGGTGGGTGGGGTGGGGGGAGTGGATTTTAATTGGGAGAACATAAGAACATAAGAAATAGGAGCAGGAGTAGGCCATTTGGCTCCTCGAGCCTGCTCTACCATTCAATAAGATCATGGCTGATCTTCTACCTCAACTCAACTTTCCCGCCCAATCCTCATATCGCTTGATTCCCTTAGTGTCCAAATATCCATCGATCTCAGTCTTGAATATACTCAACGACTGAGCATCCACAACCTTCTGGGCTAGAGAATTTCAAAGATTTACAACCCTCTGAGTGAAGAAATTTTTCTTCATCTCGGTCGTAAATGGCCGATCCATTATCTTGAGACTATGACCTCTGGTTCTAGACTCTCCAGCCAGGGGAAACAGCCTCTCAGCATCTACCCTGTCAAGCCATCCAAGAATTTTATACGTTTCAATGAGATCACCTCTCATTCTTCTAAACTCCAGTGTATACAGGCCCAACTTGTCCAACCTTTCCTCATAAGATAACCCCCTCATCCCAGGAATCAGTCGAGAGAACCTTCTCTGAACCGCCTTCAAAGCAATTATGTCCTTTCTTAAATAAGGAGACCAAAACTGCACACAGTATTCTAAATGTGGTCTCACCAATGCCCTGTACAACTGTAGCAAAACATCTCTACTTTTATATTCCATTCCCCTTGCAATAAATGACAACATTCCATTTGCCTTCCTAATTACTTGCTGTACCCGCATACTAACTTTTTGTGATTCATGCACTAGGACAACCAGATCCCTCTGTACCTCAGAGTTCTGCAATCTCTCTCCATTTAAATAATATGCTGCTTTTCTATTCCTCCTGCCAAAGTGGACAAGTTCACATTTTCCCATATTATACTCCATCTGCAAAATTTTTGTCCACTCACTTAACCTATCTATATCCCTTTGCAGACTTCTTATGTCCTCTTCACAACTTACTTTCCTACCTACCTTTGTGTCTTCAGCAAATTTAGCAACCATACATTTGGTCTCTTCAACCAAGTCATTGATACAGATTGTAAATAGTTGAGGCCCAAGTAATGATCCCTGTGGAACTCCACTCGACAAATCTTGCCAACCTGAAGATGATCTATTTCTTGTTAGCTAACCAATCCTTTATCCATGCTAATATGTTACCCCCTACACCATGAGCTCTTATTTTGTGTAGTAGCCTTTGATGTGGCACCTTGTCAAAAGCCTTCTGGAAATCCAAGTACACCACATCCACAAGATCCCCTTTATCCACGTTGCTTGTTACTTCCTCAAAGAACTAATAAATTAGTCAAACACGACATCCCTTTCTCAAAGCCATGTTGACTCTGCCTGATTGCATTGAGATTTTCTCAGTGCCCTGCTATAACCTCCTTAATAATAGATTCTAGCATTTTCCCTATGTCTGATGTTAAGCTAACTGGCCTATAGTTTCCTGCTTTCTGTCTCTCTCCTTTCTTGAGAGAGGAGTTACATTCGCTATTTTCCAATCTGATGGGACCCTTCCAGAATCTAGGGAATTTTGGAAAATTAATACCAATGCATCTACTATCTCAGCAGGCACTTCTTTTAAGACCCTAGGATGAAGTCAGTCAGGACCTGAGGACTTGTTAGCTTTTAGTTCTAATATTTTTTTCAGAACCCTTTCCCTGGTGATTGTAAATGTTTTAAATTCCTCCCTCCCTTTCACCTCTTGATTCACGATTATTTCTGGCATGTTATTTGTATCCTCTACAGTGAAGATGGACGCAAAATATCTGTTCAATTCATCCGCCATTTCCTTATTCTCGATTATTAATTCCCCAGACTCACTCTTTAGGGGACCAACGCTCACTTTACTTACTCTTTTCCTTTTTAAATACCTGTAGAAACTCTTACTCTCTGTTTTTATATTTCTAGCTAGCTTTCTCTCGTACTCTAATTTCTCCCTCCTTATTATTCTTTTAGTCATTCTTTGCTGTTTTTTATATTCTGTCCAATCTTCTGACCTGCTACTAATCTTCGCAGAATTGTATGCTTTTTCTTTCAATTTGATACTATCTTTAACTTCCTTAGTTTGCCACGGATGGTACGTCCTTCCCCTGGAGTCTTTCTTTTTTACTGGAATGTATCTTTGCTGAGTGTTATGAAATATCTCATTAAATGTCTACCACTGCATCTCTACTGACCTATCCTTTAACTTAATTTCCCAGTTCGCTTTAGCCAGCTCTGTCTTCATGCCCTCATAATTGCCCTTATTTAAGTTTAAAACACCGGTCTTAGACTTGCTCTTCTCTCCCTCAAACTGAATGTGAAATTCAATCATATTATGATCACTGCTACCTAGAGGCTCCTTTACAATGAGGTCATTAATTAATCCTGTCTCATTACACATTACCAGATCTAGAATAGCCTGCTCTCTGGTTGGCTCTAGAACGTGCTGCTCTAAGAAACTGTCCCGAAAGCACTCTATGAACTCATCTTCCAGGCTACCTTTGCCAATCAGATTCTTCCAATCTATATGTAGATTAAAATCACCAATGAATATCGCTGTTCCTTTCTCACAAGCCCCCATTATTTTTTCCTCTATACCCTGTCCTGTAGTGTGGCTACTGTTAGTGCCTTCTTGCCTTTACTATTTCTTATCTCTACCCAAACTGATTCTACATCTTGGTCTTTAGAACTAAGGTCATTTCTCTCTATTATACTCATGTTATCCTTAATTAACAGAGCTATCCCTCCACCTTTTCCTAGCTTCCTACCCTTCCAAAATGTCAAGTACACTTGAATATTCAGGTTCCAGCCTTTGTCATCTTGTAGTCATGTCTCTGTAATGGCTATCAGATCGCACATATTTCTATTCGAGCTGTCAATTCATCCATTTTGTTATGAATGCAATGCGCATTCAGATACAAAGCCTTTAGTGTTGTCTTTTTACTATTTTTGCAACCTCCAGCCTTATCTGCTGGCGCACTCTGAAGTTTGCATGCTTTGTCCCTTCCTGCCACTCTCTGATTATCATTACCCTTATTTCGACCTTGCTGTCTTGCCTTGTCTTCTTTCTTGAACCCTCACCCCCACTATTTAGTTTAAAGCCCTCTCTACCGTCCTAGTTATATTATTCGCCAGAACACTGGCCCCAGCACGGTTCAGATGAAGCCCGTCCCAATGGTACAGCTCCCACTTTGCCCAGTATTGGTGCCCCATGAATCGAAACCCATTTCTCCCACACCAATCTTTGAGCCACGAATTTAACTCTCTAATCTTATTAACCCTGTGCCAATTTGCTCGTGGCTCAGGTAATAATCCAGAGATTATTACCTTTGAGGTACTGCTTTTTAATTTAGCCCCCAGCTGCTCATACTCCCTAAGCAGAGCCTCTTCCCTCATCCTACCCATGTCGTTGGTACCTACATGGACCACAACAACTGGATCCTGTCTCTATGGCAAGTATATCCTTCCTTAGGTAAGGAGACCAAAACTGTACACAGTACTCCAGGTGTGGTCTCACCAAAGCCCTATATAATTGCAGCAAGACTTCCTTACTCTTGTACTCCAACCCCCTTGCAATAAAGGCCAACATACCATTTGCCTTCCTAGTTGCTTGCTGTACCTGCATGTTAACTTTCTGCATTTTATGTGCAAGGACACCCAAATCCCTCTGAGTACCAGCATTTAATAGTTTCTCACCATTTAAAAAATATTTTGCTTTTCTACTCTTCCTATCAAAGTGAATAACCTCACATTTCCACACATTTCTCCATCTGCTACATTCTTGCTTACTCACTTAACCTGTCTATATCCCTTTGCAGACTCTTTGAGGGAAAAAAAAATTGGATAAGGATTATTATTATCATAGAATCATAGAAGTTTACAACATGGAAACAGGCCCTTCGGCCCAACATGTCCATGTCGCCCAGTTTATATCACTAAGCTAGTCCCAGTTGCCTGCACTTGGCCCATATCCCTCTATACCCATCTTACTCATGTAACTGTCCAAATGCTTTTTAAAAGACAAAATTGTACCCGCCTCTACTTCTGCCTCTGGCAGCTCGTTCCAGACACTCACCACCCTTTGAGTGAAAAAATTGCCCCTCTGGACCCTTTTGTATCTCTCCCCTCTCACCTTAAATCTATGCCCCCTCGTTATAGACTCCCCTACCTTTGGGAAAAGATTTTGACTATCTACCTTATCTATGCCCCTCATTATTTTATAGACTTCTTTAAGATCACCCCTAAACCTCCTACTCTCCAGGGAAAAAAGTCTCAGTCTATCCAACCTCTCCCAAAAAGTCAAACCATCAAGTCCCGGTAGCATCCTAGTAAATCTTTTCTGCACTCTTTCTAGTTTAATAATATCCTTTCTATAATAGGGTGACCAGAACTGTACACAGTATTCCAAGTGTGGCCTAACTAATGTCTTGTACAACTTCAACAAGACATCCCAACTCCTGTATTCAATGTTCTGACCAATGAAACCAAGCATGCTGAATGCCTTCTTCACCACCCTATCCACCTGTGATTCCACTTTCAAGGAGCTATGAACCTGTACTCCTAGATCTCTTTCTTCTATAACTCTCCCCAACGCCCTACCATTAACGGAGTAGGTCCTGGCCCGATTTGATCTACCAAAATGCATCACCTCACATTTATCTAAATTGGGCGCGTGTAGCGTGATCCACTATTAACCCATGCCCGATGGCCCCTATGCAGGCAGCACATGAACTTTGAGCTGCCTGCTAATTAGCATGATAACTCAGCCAGCTGCTGAGAGGCTGCACAGAAAATCAGGAAGCTCGAAATGGGGCGTGATCAGCGCACGTCATCGGCAGCCTGCACCTCTTAAAGGAGTAGGTGCACATTTTAAATGGCACATGCATAGTCCACTGGGAGGAGGGAAAGATGGCCGGTAGGTTGGCGGGACCGGCGTGAGAGCAGGCCCCATGTTTCTCCGATGATGCATTGGAGGCCCTGGTGGAGAGGATGGACAAAAGGAGGGCCAACATGTACCTGCAGGGTGGCAGGAGACTGTCCAGACTCCAGCTCCACGGGCATTGGGAGGCTGTGGCCCAGGAAGTGAACACCAGGAGCATTGCACCATTCATGTGGGTGCAGCGCAGAAAGAAGTTCAATGATTTGACTCACGTGCTGCAGATGCTGTTGGCACACACGTCTTACTTGCTCCTCTCCCCGCTCCAGAACTCAACCTGTTTCCCTTTGTCATTACAGATACCCTAGAACATGTGGCGGCACCGTCCGAGGAGGAGGAGGAGGGGGACGCTGAAGGCACACCGTCATTCGATCTGACACTCGCTTCCACCAGCTCAGAGACTGAAACTGCGCATCCTTTAGAGGCGAGGTTAGAGGAGGGATGTGCACGTGGTAAGACACCGGGCACGTATGCAGGAGCCGGGGCGGGGAGAACGGATACCACAAGTTCCAGCTCGCCGGTGGGCGAGGTCGCACAATGGTTCTGCTGCAGAGGAGTCAGATGAGGACATCGATGGGCCAGGATACAGAAGACGGTGAATGGACGCACACCACCAAATGCTTGGGGCACTGGAGAGCCTGCCAGAAAGCCTGCGCATAATGAGAAAGGGCATGGAGGAGTCCAGCTCCAACTTGGCATAGGGCTTTGCGCACAGCTTGGAGCCCATCCTTTCCAACATGGAACGGGTGGTCACCTCTATCAGCACACCTGTGGAACCCACCATGATGCTGCGTCTGATGGCCGATGTTGCAGCTTCCATTGCAGCACAGACAACGTGATCAAAGGTCTGCAAGCTACGGTTGCAGCTCAGACTGCTGCAATGGAAGCTCAGACTGCCGTGGCTCTGGGGACCACTGTGGAATGGGGCTTCCAGGGCATCACAGCACTCCAGCAGTCCGTTCTCCAGCTGATCACCGGGATTGCTGAGGCACTGCCCTGGGCGTCCAGTGCACATCACGCTGGAAACGTGTGTGCGCAGCCAGGACGCCATTTTGATACTTTGGGAGGATGCATTGCGCCAAAACAACTGGCACTACACGGCCAAATTTCTAGCCCTTTGTGTCCTCCTCACAGCTTAATTTCCCACCTAGCTTTGTGTCGTCAGCAAACTTGGATACATTACACTCGATCCCTTCATTCAAGTCTTAATATAGACTGTAAATAGCTGAGGCCCCAGCACTGGTCCTTGCGGTACTCCACTAGTAACAGCCTGCCAACCTGAAAATTACCCATTTATCCCTACTCTCTGTTTTCTATCCATTAACTAATCCTCTATCCATGCTAATATATTACCCCCAACCCCATGAACCCTTCTCTTGTGTAACAATCTTTCGTTTAGCACTTTAGCGAATGCCTTTTGAAAATCCGATTATACTAAATCCACTGGTTTCCCTTTATCTACTCCAACCCCCTTGCAATAAAAGCTAACATACCATTTGCCTTCCTAATTGCTTGCCGTACCTGCATATTAGCTTTCTGTGATTCATGTACAAAGACACCCAAATCCCTCTGAGTACCAACATTTCTTAATCTCTCACCTTTTAAAAAAATATTCTGCTTTTCTATTTTTCCTACCAAAGTTGATAATTTCACATTTCCCCGCATTATACTCCATCTGCCACCTTCTCGTCCGCTGACTTAACCTTTCTTTATCCCTACAACCTGCCAGACTGAAAATGACCTGTTTATTCCTACTCTCTGTTTTCTGTCCGTTAACCAATCCTCAATCCACGCTAATATATTACCCCTAATCCCATGAGCCCTAATCTTGTGAAACAACCTTTTGTGTGGCACCTTATCGAATGCCTTTTGAAAATCCAAATGTACTACATCCACTGGTTTCCCCTTATTTACCCTGCTAGTTACATCATTAAAAAACTCTAATAGATTTGTCAAACACGATTTCTCTTCCATAAAACTGTGTTGACTCTGCCTAACCATATCATATTATGATTTTCTAAGTGCCCTGTTACTATGTACTTAATAATAGATTCTAGCATTTTCCCTACTACGGATGTCAGGCTAACTGGCTATAGTTCCCTGTTTTCTCTCTCCCTCCTTTCTTGAATAGCAGGGTTACATTTGCTACCTTCCAATCCACGGGGACTGTTCTAGAATCTAGGGAATTCTGGAAGATCAAAACCATTGCGACTATTGTCGCTGCAGCCAACCCTTTTAAAATCCTAGGATACAGACCATCAGGTCCAGGGGATTTGTCAGATTTTAGTCCCATTAATTTCTCCAGTACTTTTTCTTTATTATTATTCATTACTTTAAGTTCCTCCCTCTCATTAGACATTTGGTTCCCAACTATTTCTGGTATGTTTTTTGTGTCTTCTACCATGAAGATAGATAAAAAATATTTGTTTAACGTCTCTGCCATTTCCTTATTGCCAATTATAATTTCTCCTGTCTCAGCCTCTAAGGGACCCACAATTACTTTTGCTACTCTCTTCCTTTTTACATACTTGTAGAAGCTCTTACAATCTGTTTTTATATTTCTTGCTGGTTTACTCTTGTATTCTATTTTCTCCCTCTTTATCAATTTTTTGGTCATCCTTTGCTAGTTTCTAAAACTCTCCCAATCCTCAGGCTTACTACTCTTCTTGGCAACATTTTAAGCCTCTTCTTTTAATCTAATACTATCCTTAACTTCTTTAGTTAGCCATGGATGGATCACTTTTCCTGTGGAGTTTTTATTTCTCAATGGAATGTATATTTGTTGAGAATTATGAAATATTTCATTAAATGTTTGACATTGCTTATCTACCATGATATTTTAAAATCTAATTTCCTAATCCACCATAGCCAACTCGCCCCCATACCTATGTAACTGGCTTTGTTTAAGTTTAAGACTCTGGTTTCAGACTTAAGTGCATCACTCTCGAACTCAATGTGAAATTCTACCATATTATGATCACTCTTCCCCAGAGGATCCTTTACTAAGAGATTGCTAATTAACCCTGTCTCATTACACTAGACAAGGTCTAAAATATTCTGTTCCCTGGTTGGTTGCACGATGTATTGTTCTAGGAAACTGTCTCAAATACATTCCATGATCTCATCCTCCAAACTAGTTTTCCTAATTTGGTTTGCCCAGTCTATATGAAGATTAAAGTCCCCCATGATTATTGCATTACCTTTGTTACAAGCTCTTCTTATTTCTTGGTTAATACTCTGTCCAACAGTATAACTGCTGTTAGGGGGCCTATAAATTACTCCCATCAGTTTTTTCTGCCCCTTGTTATTTCCTATCTCCCCCCATACTTGCTCACCGATGCTCAGTTTGGGTTCCGCCAGGATTATTCGCTCCAGACCTCATTACAGCCTCGGTCCAAACATGGACAAAAGAGCTGAATTCCAGAGGTGATGTGAGAGTGACTGCCCTTGACATCAAGGCAGCAATTGACTGAGTGTGGCATCAAGGATCCCTAGTCCATGCCCGCATGCAGCAAGACCTAATAACATCCAGGCTTGGGCTGATAAGTGGCAAGTAACATTCGTCCCAGACAAGTGCCAGGCAATGACCATCTCCAACAAGAGAGAGTCTAACCATCTCCCCTTGACATTCAACGGCATTACCATCGCTGAATCCACCCATCAACACCCAGGGGGTCATCATTGACCAGAAACTTAACTGGACCAGCCACATAAATACTGTGGCTACAGGTGAAAGTCAGAGGCTGGGTATTCTGTGGCGAGTGACTCACCTCCTGACTCCCCAAAGTCTTTCCACCATCTACAAGGCACAAGTCAGGTTTGTGATGGAATACTCTCCACTTGCCTGGATGAATGCAGCTCTACCAACACTCAAAAAGCTCGATACCATCCAGGACAAAGCAGCCAGCTTGATTGGCACCCCATCCACCAACTTAAACATTCACTCCCTTCACCACCGGTGCACCGTTGCTGCAGTGTGTACCATCTACAAGTTGCACTGCAGCATCTCCCCAAGGCTTTATCGACAAACCCGCGACCTCTACCACCTAGAAGGACAAGGGCAGCAAACTCATGGGAACAACCCCACCTGCATGTTCCCCTGCAAGGCATACAGCATCCTCAGTTGGAAATATATTGCCGTTCCTACATTGTCGCCGGGTCAAAATCCTGGAACTCCCTTTCCAACAGCACTATGGGAGAACCTTCACCACACGTTCTGTAGTGGTTAAAGAAGGTGGCTCACCACCACCTTCTCAAGGGCAATTAGGGATGGGCAATAAATGTTGGCCTCACCAGCGACGCTCACATCCCATGAATGACTGATTTAAAAAACTACTGATTCTACTTCGTGATCACTACTGTCCTTGTCATCCTTTATTATCAGGGCTATACCTCCTCCTTTTCCATTTTGTCTTTTTTTGAAAAGTCAAGTACCCTGGAATATTTAGTTCCCAACCTTGGTCACCTTGCAACCACATCTCAGTAATGACTACTAGATCAAATCCATTTACCTCTATTTGTGCCATTAATTTGTCTATCCCGTTACGAATGCTTCCTGCATTCAGTTAAAGCGCCTTTAATTTCAACTTTTTACTATTTTTCCCTGATTTGACCTTATTCACTGATGCACAATTACTGTTAAACTCTCTGTCCTTCCTGTCACACTCTGCTTATCTTTACCCAAATCGCTACACTGCTTTATGCCCCGAATTTTCTCTTTAGATTGATAAATTTCCCCTCACATGAACCCTCCATTCCCCCCCACCCCGCCCTTTTTAGTTTAAAGCTGTAACTGTAGTTGAAAATTTTAACTGTAACTGTAGTTGAAGATTGTTACTGCATCAAGCCAAGCAAGGGCAGAGTTCATTTTTTGGGAGAAATGCGACAAGAAGAGTCATTAGCGGAAAATAGGAGGAAAGAAACCCGAGACTTTAGCTTTTGACAATCTGGCACACTACGGAATGCTAAAACAAAGAGTGGAATATATGGTGCAGATTTATTCAAAGTGATCTGAGCTTACAGATTCTTTCAAAAGAGTTGATTAATTTTGAATGATAGTTATGACTTGTGGTCATTGGATCATAACAATAGATGGGGGTTATCTACAGCATTAGTTTACTAGGCAGAGAGAACTTGAGAGATCACTTCTTAATTTCAAAATTCTTATGCATTCATAATAGAAGTATTATACCAGGCAACTTTATCAGCTTTTCAGTAAACGTTCCAGATGATCTCCAGTTGCAGTGTTTAGCTTTACTTTGTTACTCAAGGTTATTCTGCCCTGGTGGCACAATTGCTCAACCAGAGTTTGAGATAGGCAGCAATTAATCTTATTACCTTCACTAATTCAAACAGAACAGAATGTTAGCAAAACATTACCAATGCTAACATCCGCATTGATTCCTGGTAATTCAGGTAACCGTTCGTCTAACATAGGGAAACAAAAATTACCACTCAAAGGTGAAGACTGTTTCACAGTATTCACTGGACATGAAAATACTTTGCTGACGCAGTTTTACCATTTGATATCTCTAATCCTTAAAGGATCTCCATTGTCATTCTGGGCAGCTTTTGACAACATGGTAACAAAAATGTAATATTCTTGTCCCTAATTTATGAGGTTTCTCTCCATATTGTGTTTCTTAATGGGTTCTTTTAAGAAAGTTACCATCCTCAAAATAGCTTCTGTAACTGCATCCTGGGAGATATGCTTCTCTTCTTCTGGATCCGTATGAAGTATATAAATAAAGCCATTTAAGACAATGTAGTTCCTTAACAACATATGTACGTATCTGGGTAAACAGTCACCAAGTGTTGGAAATAATTAATGCATACAATTGGGCTACTAATCAATGACATCATCTAATCATAATATCACAGACAGCTCTTGGCAAACCCCACAGATATCCATCGGCAGTCTTTTTGTATGAGTTTGCTGTCCTAGCTTGAGTAAATTGTCTCTATCATGCAGACTGACTTCTCAAAGTGAGAATGTATTTTGAATGATTTTATAGATATAAGAATCCAACACTTCTGATGTACTTGTTAGTTTTGATTTTGACCTAGCCGCGATAAACATGGAGCAAGATACATTTCATAGATAAGACACCTAAGTAATTATGAGAAAGAAACAGGAGCAGGTAGTTATTCTGCTTTAAAAAATCACATTGTCCATTTTTTTTAATGGAAAGATCTGCCTAGAAAGCCAATGAAAGGCATGTAGGTGGCAAGTCTGTCTGTTTACCCCTTTCAGGGACTGGTTCAAAGCTGCTGTATTTTTGGACTGTTTTTAACAACTTTGTTATTGCTTGCTTCTGTAAATGGCTCTATCTGTGAATAAATCTGTTTGATAGTTTAATATGTTTATGAAAATGGCTGTTATTAATGGTTTTCTGAAGTAACATGGGTGTGCAGTGGAAATCCTAAGTGTAAATCTAGAGGCAGTAAACAGGTCTATAGTTTGTCCTGGGCATGCTACCCCAAATTACTTTGCCCATTGGAGGGACAATTTTCTGTCCCTTACCCCCGGGGAATGCCCATTATTTTTGGCACAAAGGTCAGTTAAAAAGGGTGGAGACCTGGTTTGTCAGCTCTCTGCCCCATTTATATAGTGCTGGCATTTCTGGAAATTTCTTGGGTGGGGGAAGGGGTGAGCTTGGCTTTTGCTTGCAGTAGGCACAGGCCAGTTGGACTATGCAAATGAGGTGGGTGGGGGTGTTCCCAACTTCCCGCCTCATTTTCTCGTAGCAATGCTTAATGGATACCCCAATGCAGGGGCACCCAGAAAGCAAGGTGCTGTGGCCTATCCCTGTAGCCCTGCTGACCAAGTCCCCCCAGGGGCAGGCCAAAGACTTCAAGGTATGTCATTCTGTACAACTTGAAACACCCCCTTCCAAGATCTTCAGGTCAAATTGGGAGCATCTGGTTGCCGATCTCCATCAGCAGCAAAAATGAACAGCTCCTCACAAACTAATTTTCTTTGCTATGTTTGTTAGAAAGATAATGCTAACCATAATCATTTATATTTTTGCCACATTGTTTTATTTATTTTCTCTCACCTGTGAAAGATAAAAAAAGACAAAGGACATTCTACATGCAACAAATGAAAGAATTGGACATTGACTGTTGAGGTACCAAATAATAGCTTGCTGCCGTTGGTGCTAAGTTTGACTAAGTTTGCATATTGGTTGCTGATTTAATGTTGATGCATGTATTCTTTATTGCTCTAAGGGAATGCAGTTGGTTCTAACCTGAGGTTTGCAAACATTGCTGTTTTGCTGAAAAGAATTGATCATTCTGAATGTGATGGAAGTATCAAGAGTTTGCATTTGGAAGCAGCCAAGAGGGCGGGCAATATACTTCTCTGCCTAGGCCTATGCTGCTCTGAGGTAAGTAAGTGTAGTTCACGGTGACTTTCCTTCCAAGTTTTTCTCCCCCCATGTGGGGCATGCCTCGCCTTCACTGTGTACCTTCCCATAGATACATGAATGAAATCATGATTTCAGGTGCGTTGGGGATTGTGGATGTGAATCCATGCCATCCTCCATCATGACATCACACAGTGGTTCCCCAAAGCAACATACTACCCCACTGTGCCACCTCCAGAGGCTGCTTTTTAAACCTGTCATTTAAAGAAGCATTGGCCCCAATATTTATAGGGAGGGAGTGGGGGTGCCAGTCAGCGACTGGGAACACCGGAAATATAGGAAAGGCGGAGGTCCAGCCGAATTTAAACGGCAGGACCTCATTAGAATTTTTTTACTCAGTTTCCCGCCCAGCAGCCAGCCAGATTGAGAGGCCGGCTGGCTGCCGGGGCAGGAAGGTCTACTGTACAAGGCCGCAGCCGGGGACCGGAGAGGAGGGAGGGAGGGAGGGAGGGAGGAAGAGATCGTATTGGGGGGAGGGATCGGATCACGAGGGGTCAGCAGATCGTGGGGGGGGGGAGAGATCGGATCGCAGGGATTCAGCAGATCGCGGGGGGGTGGAGAGATCGGATTGCGGGGGGAGGAGAGATCGGATGGTGGGGATTCAGCAGATCGCGGGGGGGAGGAGAGATCGGATTGCGGGGGGAGGAGAGATCGGATGGTGGGGATTCAGCAGATCGCGGGGGGGAGGAGAGATCGGATCGCGGGGATTCAGCAGATCGCGGGGGGGAGGAGAGATCGGATCGCGGGGATTCGGCAGATCGCGGGGGGGAGAAGAGATCGGATGGCGGGGATTCGGCAGATCGCGGGGGGGAGGAGAGATCGGATCGCGGGGATTCGGCAGATCGCGGGGCGTGGAGAGATCGGATGGCGGGGGGGAGGAGAGATCAGATGGCGGGGATTCGGCAGATCGCGGGGGGTGGAGAGATCGGATGGCTGGGGGGAGGAGAGATCGGATCGCGGGGGGAAGAGAGATCGGATCGCGGGGATTTGGCAGATCGCGGGGGGAGGAGAGATCGGATCGTGGGGGGGAGGAGAGATTGGATCGCGGGGGGAGGAGAGATCGGATCGCGGGGGGAGGAGAGATCGGATCGCAGTGGGAGGAGAGATCGGATCGCAGGGGGAGGAGAGATCGGATCGCGGGGGGAGGAGAGATCGGATCGCGGGGATTTGGCAGATCGTGTTGGGAGGAGAGATCGGATCGCGGGGGGAGGAGAGATTGGATCGCGGGGGGAGGAGAGATCGGATCGCAGGGGGAGGAGAGATCGGATCGCGGGGGGAGGAGAGATCAGATCGCGGGGGGAGGAGAGATCGGATCGCGGGGGGAGGAGAGATCGGATCGCGGGGGGAGGAGAGATCGGATCGCGGGGGGAGGAGAGATCGGATCGCGGGGATTTGGCAAATCGCGGGGGGGAGGAGAGATCAGATCGCGGGGGGAGGAGAGATCGGATTGCGGGGGCAGGAGAGATCGGATCGCGGGGGGGGGGGGGTAGAGATCGGATCACGGGGGCAGGAGAGATCGGATCGCGGGGGGGAGGAGAGATCAGATCGCAGGGGGGAGAAGTGATCGGATTGCGGTTATTCAGCAGATCGCGGGAGGAGAGATCAGATGGCGGGGGGGAGGAGAGATCGGATCGTGGGTATTCAGCAGATCGCGGGGGCAGGAGAGATCGGATCACGGGGGCAGGAGAGATCGGATCACGGGGGCAGGAGAGATCGGATCGCGGTGGGGAGGAGAGATCGGATCGTGGGTATTCGGCAGATCGCGGGGGGGGAGAGATCGGATCGCAGGGACAGAGATTGCGGGGAGGGAAAGATCGCGGCAGGTTTGCTTGAGGGGCCGTGGGAAGCACTCCTGCTCGACCTGGCCCACAAGCAGTGCTGGAAATTCACCTACCCGCTGGATCCGACAGTTCTCACCTCCCTTTAGCTGTGGGGTTTCCCGAAATCCATGTTGGAGGCGTTAAATCCAAATGGCTGCCAAAATCTGAGGCATGGAGCCTCGTTAACATATTGTAATTACCGACCCGCCTCTCGAGAGCAAGTTACTCGCCTGACCCCCCCAGTTAAACTGGAAGTAGGCGCGTTCACGGTGGGTTGGGGCCAGGTTTCCCATTTTTAACAATTTAACCCCCTTCCCGCCCCTCTCCCGCCCGTCCTGAAGGGGTTATAATTACCCACATTGTTACCGTATTGAGGTGCTTGCAGGACATCATGAGTTTTCAAAACAGGTGGAGCAACCATTGGAAAATGTTTCTAATTCTTTTACTCACACTACAATATAAATTAAAAAATTTGGACTGGCAGATGCAAATGTCAATGTAATTATATCAAATGACCAACAGTTACAATGGTATCACCGCCATTTTCAAGTCTCTAATATTGTCACGTGCTTAACCAGGACAACACAATTCTGTTTTAGTTTATTTGCTTTTAGACTCTTCTGTTTCAACACAAAATTATTTTTTACTTCTTTTCCTTCAGGAACTCATGGGTTATTCCTGAAATAATTTTAAAAAAGATTAAATTCGAGTTCTGGGAACTTCTTCCACTTCACATTTGTCAGTGCCTGAAATGCAATGTTGGACTTGATGATCTGTGAAGTTGATTCTTATTCTTCTCCTTTCTAGTTTTCATTTGCCTGATGTTGTGATGCCAACAGCAACTAGTCTCAGACAGGTGTGGGAGGTACTCTCTGGAAGAGAGAGATCTTTATACCTTTGTGACACTGCCAACAAAATGGTGCTCACATTACAATTACATGCCGCGATTTCACATATTCAGCAATTCTGATGTTCCGAGTTATGATCAGCATACATCGGGCATGGTGCTTGAGCAGCAGTAGCCTTGAGTTGGATTATTTTCCTGTAGATTTGCTGATGTTTTAATAACTTTCAATAATTTTAGTTAATGACTGTCCTGCAGTTTTGAAGTGGGAAGTATTGGCGATATGGGGAAAATGCACCCTGCCAGCTGAAAGTCTCCAGCAGAAAATGAAAAGCGTCACAACACCCGTAAGGTAAATGAAAGGGGCAAGGAAATCAGATCGGTTGGCACAGAGACTAAGCAAGCCGAGCTGTAAAAGAACAGATTTGGAATAAAAAGGCCAAAGAATTAGAAGGGAAAAAAAGAACAGAGAGAAAGCAACATAGCGGAGAGAAGGAATGGAGCTCAATTAAGATTAAGTCACAAATTGCTGCACAGTGTTGGACAGAAATGACGAACACAGAGACAGTGAAAAATAGAAGTGAAGAGAAATACAGAGCAAAGCTTTGGCACAGTTAAATATACCGCATGAATTTGGGACAAAAATTTATTTTGTATCTGCAAAGGATTAAAAGAAGTCAACCTTGGTTTGGAATTACCCTGGTGTTCAAAGCAATAGGAGGGTGTTCGGCATGTCAGCAGCACAGAAGGATAAAATCTCTAAAAGTAAAAGGGCTACTGTCCTGATTTTTCTTTCCTTGGGAATGGTGGAGTGATTTACAAGCGTGATTACTATGGGCTTCGTCAGTGAGCTTGTATCTTTAATTGGAATGGATTGTGAAGAGTCATCTGCCTGTTGGGAGTACTGCAGTCCATTGTTAATTCTGGAGTGGGAAAAACAAACAGAAAATCTTTTGTTTGCAAACATGTGTACAAATGTTCCACAATCCTAGCCGGGAAACTAGATTCTACATGCACTTAGCGGCTGCAAGTCAACAGTATGACTGCTCAAAGCAATATATATTAATCAAAGAAATATATTCCAGCCAGATTATTTTAGGTTAACTATTCAAGTGAACAGTTTTTTCACCCCGTATCATTCAGTATTCCCCATCTGAAAGTGCAGACATGCAACTTGCTCCCTTTGCCAATGCTGCTCTTGAGGTGCAAGAGAATGGCCTGTGGTGGTTCTCAAGTTGAGAGTCTGCTGTGTGCCACCCCATTACAGAACAGGTGAGCTTTGAAATTCACCACAGGACTGAAGAACCTGTGTCCACAGTACAGTGCGCTGGGATACTAACAATCTCTGTCCCTGCACATTCTGCACCCCTAGCCAGATAATTCCTTTAAGTATCTTGTAGAGAGGATGCCAGCTTTTCACGGCATGCATCATGACATGAGAGATGATGCAAGGTCATTGAACATTAAATTAAAACAAATAAACGTTTAAAAGTTCAAGCAAAAACTAAAACTAAAATTCCAAAAATGTATTGGAAAAGTTTAATGTGAGGTAACTACACATGATATAATGCAGAATTCACCGGAGGCCAACATGGCTACATTTGAGCAGAGTTTTCAGAACACACTGGCCTGGAGTTTCCTCCACATTTGCGCCCAGAAAGACGTGTAATTTGGTCGCAAACCAATTACGTGGCTTAAAAGAGCGCCGAATTTCAAACGTAAGTGAGTTATACTCATAATTACGCCCAGGTTTCCTCGATCTTTTATGTGTGTCCATCAAAACCTCCGACTGAATGAATCACTGCCCACAAAGCTGGCCACACCCCCAATTGTCAAATGCAAGTAGCCTCCAATTGCGCTTGTTTGGGGTGTCTCTTAACATTGTGGCCAGATTTTCAGGCGCAGCAGGTAAGAAAGTCATTCTTCTGGTGTTTTAAAAAAATTATCCTCACTGAGATCTGCTTTGCAATTTGTGTTTGTTTTAGTGCATTTTTATGGCATCAGTCAGTATAAGTCACATTAAAAATTGAAAAGGTTCTCCGATTGCAGGCTCCTAAACATGGTAGGTAAATAAGTTGAAACTTAAGTTTTCATACTTAAAGGAGAAATATATGGTGTGGGTTCGCCGCATTACTTGGGCTCTGATTGTTTATGCTGATTTGCGCTGATTTAGGGAGTTTAAAGTTTGGGCATATTCTAATGAGATTGGGAGGATACTCGGATGTAACTTGACATCGGCAAAATGGGCACAACATTGTGCACATTTTCAGTCTAACTTCTGGGTTGCATCCAAGGAAGAAACTTCAGGCCACTATTCCAGGATCAGAGCCTAGTTAAAAACTCTTCAGTCTGACCACCTTGTCACAACAGGCGAATTGCATCTGTGATCCAATTTACCTGAAGTCTCTTTTCCTTATGGGTTGGTTGCTGGCTCCCCCCTTCCCCAACCCAAGAATCAAGCTGAATAAATTTGATATAGAACATCTGACTTAGAAATGAAGTGACAAACAATTAATGAGACATACATTTGTTATGCAGTTGACTAATAATCCCCATCAACACCTACCCCCTTGTGTCTATTATTTTCTGGGGTTAAGATAACTTGAAAAAGTCCCAAAATCCATGTACATGTCCTGTATTAGAAAGAAAGAACTTGCATTTATCTAGCACCTATCATGACCTCAGGACACCCAAAAGTGCTTTACAGCTAATGAAGTACTATTAAATACATTTTTCTCAATATTATTCAGTGGAAACAAAGTTTGATCAGCAATGTGATATGTGAAGTGTTCCATTTTTAATGGGATTGTGCCTGCAATTAATTCCACAGAGAGTCAGGGTGGGTGTCATTTAAATGATGTCTATTATCATTGTCAGGGACAAAAGGCAGAAGTACTGCATCTCATTTTCATTAGAATGACATTCCAAGTGTCAGCTGTGGCTCAATTGGTAGCACTCTTGCCTCTGAGTCAGAAGGTTTTTTGTTCAAGTTCCACTCCAGGGACTTGTTTTCAAGATCTGTGCTGACACTCCAATGCAATACTGAGGCAGTGCTGTAATGTTTTTTGCATGAGATGCTAAACCGAGGCCCTGTCTGCTCTGTCAGGCGGATGTAAAAGATCCCAAGGCACTATTTCGAAGAAGAACAGGGGAGTTCTCTCCAGTGTCCTGGCCAATATTTATCTCTCAACCAACATCACCAAAACAGATTATCTGGTCATTATCACATTGCTGTTTGTGGGACTTTGCTGTGCCCTACAGTACAACTGTGGCTACACTTCAAAAGTACTTCATTGGCTGTAAAGTGCCTTGGGACGTCCTGAGGTCATGAAAGACGCTATATAAATGCAAGTCTTTCATTTTACACATAAGTAGTGCAATGACATTTGTGCAATACAACAGTGTGTTTCATTGCAAGTTACATCACTGCCTTGTGTGTTTGGTAAGCAAAGAAAAAGAATTGCCAGAACTCTCTTGAAGATGATGGTATCCTTTTAACAAAGTTACATAATTATAGGCAAAGTGAAATACAAGACTAATTACCTTGTAAAATCAGCTAATTAATAAAAATGAAAGTACAGTATTTATTGATAAAAGCTACTGTGATCTTTAAAGGGTTACTGCTTACATAACAAAAGTGATGGGTGAACTTGTTTTTGTTGGGGGTAAGAAGCAGAACAAGAGCCAAGCGCCATGTGTCATACAGTTGAGACAACAATATACTCCAATGTTACTTATGCCATCAAATTGTATACTTGTAAATAAACAAAAAATGTTTGATAAACACTTTTTCAGGAAGGTAGAGTCCCTTTAAGATTTTAATCATTGCCATTGATTTATTTATAGAAAAGGAAGTGGTTATTTAAACCCCTGAGAGTTTTAGTTACATTTGTGAACAAAACAAATTAACAATGATGGGGGGCAGATGGATGGCACGGCACATTGGCTTTGACTCAGAGTGTTTGCATGCGGCTTTGTACCCACGAGTCCCGATCTCAGCTAATCTGGATAATGTGACAGCACTGACTCCCGGGATGGGAAGGGTCAAATCAGAGGTTGAGTGCACCTGCGGTTACTGTTGCGCGTCTCCTTCCGCCACCACCCCCAGGTTGCACAGAGGCTCTGGCAGAGGTGTGGGAAACAAGGCTACCTTTCTGTCTCTCAGCTGAAGAACAACACAGAATGGAGGGAGATCCTAAACTTAATGGGAGAAAAAAATCTTCAATGAAACAAAACTATGTGTATAAAAGTTTGTTTTGTGTTCAAAGTTTAGCGTGACAGCGCTAGACTGTTCTACGCTGCAGTTTGTAACAGTTTTCTTAATTGTGTATTTTCCCTAAGAATCTTGCTGGCCACTTTGTTGCAGTGTCGTGGGCTCCATGCACTCAATGGAATTGCTCTGGTCACTGTGTATCATGGCATCATAAATAAATTCAAAAAGAATGTGTTTATGATGCCACGGTACATAGCAATCAGAGCAATTCTTTCCCTAAAAAAGTTAACAGATTGGGGGCCAAGGACTGAGATCAACAAAGAAGAGAAATAATAGAAGAGAAAATAAAAAGAAAGAGCAGAGAGAGCAAAGAAACACAGACACCACAAGAAGAAAAATAGAATCAGAAGCAAAGAGCAGTAGTAAGGAGATGAAAATAGACCGAGATGAGAAGCAATGTGAGAATAAGTTACCCTTACAGGACTAGATTTTCCACCCACCCCTGCTGAATTTTTGGTGGGCCTGGTGCAGGACTGGGTGGAAACTGTCTTGGAGATATGGCCCGCCATGTCACATTGTTCCCCCTCATTTCCTGGTGAGTAGACCCAGAGGCGTAAAATACGCCTGCGCATATATGAGTGGGCATGTGTAAATTCAATTTAATTGGGGGAAGTATGGCCTCTGCTATGTATGTTGCCCAACACTTACCTTGATTCAACACAGGATGCAAGGTTATCAGTTAGACCTTGGTGTTCAGCAATCAAAGGTCAGTGGAGGGGCCTCGGAACAATAATTGTCAAGAGGCCTGTGCTAGTGTTGTCATAGTGTGAGTGTGCAGCACAAAAAAATTTCAATACAAATTATTTTTTCCAGGCACCTCAGTGACTGCTTTTTATCTCCTGTTACAGCAAGTCTTGACCCCTAGTCCGGTATGACTCCCTGGTGGAGACTAAGGAGTCTGCCTCCTGTATTCAAATTACACCGGAGCTAGAAACTCGGCAGTGGTCAAACAGGCGTCTCTGTGGCAGGCCACAGTGTATACAGTGAGGTTCCTTGGGCCTCCACTGAAATACCTCTTTAGTATCTATTGTTATGTGAGGGAAAAAACATCGTAAGCTTTATCTGGTAGCTCCAATGACTTGATCGAGACAAATTTAATTGGCCTGGCATTCAGTTGGTTGAAAAATCAACCTTTGGAGCGAGATTTCATTGAAACTGAGATCAATTTTTGAACTAGTGGGCCCCAGCTTCAAAATAGACAGTAAAAGTTGAAAGTACAGAATATTGTTCAAAAATAATATAAAAATTAAAGTTAGAATAGTGGAAATAAAATAGAAGCTAGTAAAAAGAAAATGGGGAGAGGGAAGCCGAGATAGCAGAAACTGCATTTTAATTTAGCAATTTTTAAAAGTATATATTTTAGTAATGTAACAATATTACAGTAATAAAACTCCCTGACATCTGACTAGGATTATTACTGTAACACTGGGGTTTTTTTTAATGTCACCTAAAATGTCATTTTTAAAAAATCCACCCGAGCAGCATAGATTTCACTGGAGCTGTTAGCAGTCTAAGAGTACAAAATATCAATGCATTGGGCCAGAATTTACTGCAGCCAGTGAACTAACGGCACCTGCCATTAGTTAGACTTGCCCTTGCCCGTTTAATTTCCATGAGTTTTGCATGGCAATTGCTGGAAGTGCGAGATGGAAACGGCGAGGCCCCCTCTACAGGGCATCCGGCACCTATGTGAACAGGGCGAGAGTCTGTGTATCTCCTTAACCAATCAGATTGAAGCATTGTTAATGAACAGCGTCTGAACCAGGAAGTGCAAGTTAGAATAGTAAATTCAATGTCAAATCAGGTACAGAAAGTGAAATGAAGAGATGGAAAGAAAGATTAAATTAAGAGAGAGAAAAAAAAAGAGACAGAAAGAAAAGGTAAAGAAAAATTTAATTTAATTTCCAACAACAATTAAAATCTGAAGGAATGAGACACCACACTTGTAAAAGTTAACTTTCAGTGCCAGACGGGTTGTTTGGCTGTAATTAGACTTTTCTCGCCGCTAAAAAGGGTACTTAGACTGAAAAGGACAAGCCCTAACTTTCTGTGGTGAATTTAGTTTGTATCTACCATGCAAGTACAGGAACTTCATACCGTTCAATGCATTTGAATGGTTAGTCAGACAGCGAGACGCCGTTTTTGGGAAGCTAACGGCGGAACGGCGCATCTCAGACAGCAACTTCCGGATTTTCACGTTTAACCTCACATCGCCCTCACCTGAAGTTGCTATGCGATTTGTGCATAAATTACAGTGAGCGCCATTAGCCTCACCATTATTTTGGCAGTAAATTCTGGCCCAATATCTTACAATCCATTTAAATTAGAAAACTACTTTCTGAAGTGGTTCCCCATTGGCAGCTCCTAGGTCTGTTGCTGTCTTAATAGCTGCTGATTCACTTTAATACAATAAGTGTCTGTGTGGATCTTCCCCAAAAGCTGCACAAGTTCCCTTAACAGCCAAAAAGAAGCTAAGTTGTTTTGCTGTCCATTTGGCAATAGGCATGGACACTTCAGTCAAATAACTCACTGACAGCCATGTCTTTGAATGCCTCTATTCTAACAGCTCCATTTACTTTAAAGGCTGAGGTTGCGCTGCCATGAGAGGCACAGCTGAAAAAGCACCAGCTTCACTGTGTGTACCGTTTCTGATGACGGCTGCACTGTTCTGTTTATACCGCGAGTTTGCTGGCACCTTAGATCTACCATTGGCAGAAACCTGTAAATACAAATGGACGATTGGATCAAAAAAAATCTCCCATATGCACACCAATGAGACACAGCAGCCCTGATTTTAACCTCGAGCGGGATTTGGGTGAGAAGCAGGCCAAGAGCCAAAACCCCTCTGACCTTGGCAGCGTGAGGTCTGGGTGATTTGCTGACACAACGGGAAACCTGCCTACTTTTGGAGCACAATTTCCTGCGAGCCTGACAGGCTAACAAAGCAGGAATACACCTCTTCAAGGGAGCTTGCATTCCCCTCTGGCTGATTTTGCAGTTTCATTGCTGAAAAAGGAAATTGCTCAGAAGTGAGTCACAGGCAGGCTCCCAGGTTCTCTGAAGCCTCCTTGAAGGTCCTGGTGGAAGAGGTGAGAGTAAGGAGGGAAGTTCTCTTTCCAGCCAGTGAAAGAAGGATCCCGAAGCTTAATGTGCACTAGGCATGGAGAGATTGCGGAGATTATCAGCTCCAGGAGCATTAACCCTAGGACCCGGTTGTAGTGCAGGAAGCGATTCAATGGCTTCACAAGAGTAGCAAGGGTAAGTACAGTTCTTCATTTCTCCATCTCTTTCAAAGGAATGAAGCAAAAATAACACCTATGCTAAGCAGTGAGTGTGCAAATCAGGGTAAGTAAGGGAAAAAATTCAGAAAGTAGCAAAGTGGCAGCACACAGCCCCTTTAAATACTACTTCCAGATATGCCAGTCAGTTTGCTGATGCCAATCCTGCAAGGTTTCACTCAGCGGGTTTGCTACTGGGCAGGACATCTGACCCACTCAGTTAAAATTGCAATGGGGTCTTAATAACGCTCATAGAACTGAATAATGTCATATAATCTGTAAAGATTTGAATAGTGATTTCAGCAACTGGGAAATGCTTTAAACATTCTGCTTACACACACCTGGAATTGTTCCTCACTGCTTCTGACAGGGTCAGACCACTGGCAGATTTTGATTCCCCCCACCTAGCCTCTATCCACAATGTGGACTTCTTGAGAGAAGGTATGGCATTCCTTATATGCTGTTATCATGGAGAAGGAGATGGAGCAATACAGGAGGGAGGAAAGTAGATTCAGGCAGTACAAGAGGCATCATTACACATCTCCTCACTGAAATCATCTCTTCCTTGGAACACAGTCTATCTTTGACACCACTGGCTTACCACTTTCAAATAAAGGGGCATTCTCTCAATCCATTACCCATCCTACAACATGACCACACATCAGCCGTCTTTACCCCTACATGAGCATACCAATAATCATTGTTTGATTGAATAAGTCAGCACAATCTAAGTGTGCCCTTTCCTGTATGATTTTAATCTCCATCAATAACAAAGTGCCATGTCAATGCACATTCTACTTAATTACAGTGAATTCCAAAGTGGACACAATTAACCTACTCTTTCTTAACTGTGCCTCCCTTATGCACCTAAACGTGCCTTTGTTTCTATCTGTTCTCATGCTTCTTCTAGGTAGCACCTGAGGTTAGTATCACAGGAGGTGGTTAGCTCCTCATGGTCGACAAAAGGGTCATTGGACTGAGACTCTTAAAAGTGTCAATGAAAACCTGGGAACAGGTCATCTGCTTGACCTCTTGACTTGGATGGTGCACGGGATGCAGGAACCAAAAAAGGGGGGAAGAAACCTTAGAAAGAAGAAGTCTTACCTTCATCAAAAATGAATCTGCCACAACCACAGGGAAATGTCAACAATGAAACAATCACATCATTTTACAGATATGAGCTTCTCCAAAGGCAGCCATTAGATTTTTCAATTTTTTGGACATTAAAACCATAATTTTAAAAAATGATTTGTAGTGGAAACCAACTATATCATTGCACCCCTTCAGTTCAGAATCATGTCAAAGTAACCATAGCAACAATGGTCCTTGCAGCATTGCTGGGAATCTATGACAAAAAGCACATTGTATTAGTTTAGGAAGTTAGAGTGTTAAAGAGAATATGTCATGAACTGTATCCATTCAAACAAAATATGTTATTGCCACCACACTAACATGGAGTAATACCCTGCAAATGGAAGCTTAGGGTGTTTGCTTTGCTGGAGTTAGTAAAGCTTTAGTCCACATCATAAAAATAACTAATTAGTTATTGTGTTTTCTCGACCTAGACCACATGGCAGATCGTCTCATCTCACCTTTACTGTGAATCATTGTTCCGCAAATATATTAATCTCTCATTGTTTCCAAACATCCTACAACAGGGACACTTGTAAAAAAATTGCAATAATGCTAATGATTTATTCTTACAACAATATGTCTGTGGGTGGAGGAGAGAGGTGCAATGAAATTATGGCCAGTTGGCATGATGTTTCCCTATGGTGTATGAGGTGCGAGTTGGCTATGATAGATTGGGGAACTTTACTAAAAGGGATGACAGTGGATGGGCAATGGCTAATATTTAAAGAACGTGTGCAGGAATTACAATTATTCATTCCTGTCTGGCGCAAATATAAAACAGGAAAGGTGGCTCAACCGTGGCTTACAAAAGAAATTAAGGATAGTATTAGATCCAAAGAGGAGGCATATAAAATTGCCAGAAAAAGCGGCAAGCCTGAGGATTGGGAGCAGTTCAGAATTCAGCAAAGGAGGACAAAGAGATTGATTAAGAGGGGAAAAATAGAGTGTGAGAGTAAACTAGCAGGGAACATAAAAACTGACTGTAAAAGTTTCTATAAATATGTCAAGAGAAAAAGATTAGTGAAGACAAATGTAGGTCCCTTACAGTCAGAAATGGGGAAATTATAATGGGGAACAAAGAAATGGCAGAACAATTAAACACATACTTTAGTTCTGTCTTCACAAAGGAGGACACAAATAACCTGCCAGAAATGTTAAGGAACCAAGGGTCTAGTGAGAGGGAGGAACTGAAGGAAACCAGTATTAGTAAAAAAATAGCGCTAGGGAAATTAATGGGGCTAAAGGCTGACAAATGCCTAGGGCCTGATAATCTACATCCCAGAGTACGAAAGGAAGTGGCCCTGGAAATAGTGGATGCATTGGTGATAATCTTCCAAAATTCTATAGACTCTGGAACAGTTCCTACAGATTGGAGGGTGGTAAATGTAACCCCACTACTTAAAAAAGGAGGGAGAAAAAAAACAGGGAATTACAGACCAGTTAGCCTAACATCAGCAGTGGGGAAAATGCTAGAGTCCATCATAAAAGATGTGATAACAGAACACTTGGGGGGCATTAACGGGATTGGACAAAGTCAGCTTGGGTTTATGAAAGGGAAATCATGCTTAACAAATCTACTGGAGTTTTTTGAGGATGTAACTAGTAGAATAGATAGGGAAGAACCAGTGGATGTGGTGTATTTGGATTTTCAGAAGGCTTTTGATAAGGTCCCACACAAGAGGTTAGTGTGCAAAATTAAAGCACATGGGATTGGGGGGAATATACTGGCATGGATTGAGAATTGGTTGACAGACAGGAAAGAGAGTAGGAATAAACGGGTCTTTTTCTGGGTGGCAGGCAGTGACTAGTGGGGTACTGCAGGGATCAGTGCTTGGGCCCCAGCTATTCACAATATATATCAATGATTTGGATGATGGAACTAAATGTAACATTTCCAAGTTTGCAGACAACACAAAGCTTGGGTGGAATGTGAGCTGTGAGGAGGATGCAAAGAGGCTCCAATGTGATTTAGACAAGTTGGTTGAGAGGGCAAGAACATGGCAGATGCAGTATAACGTGGATAAATGTGAGGTTATCCACTTCGGTTGTAAAAACAAAAAGGAAGATTATTATCTGAATGGTGATAGATTGGGAAAAGGGGAGGTGCAACAAAGTGCAGCAAGCAGTTAGGAAGGCGAATGGTATGTTGGCCTTCATTGCAAGAGGATTTGAGTACAGGAGCAGGGATGTCTTACTGCAGTTATACAGGGCCTTGGTGAGACCACATCTGGAGTATTGTGTGTGCAGTTTTGGTCTCCTTATCTGAGGAAGGATGTCCTTGCCATGGAGGGAGTGCAACGAAGGTTTACCACACTGATTCCTGGGATGGCAGGACTGACGTATGAGGAGAGATTGGGTCGACTAGGCCTATATTCACTAGAGTTTAGAAGAATGAGAGGTGATCTCATCGAAACATATAAAATTCTAACAGGACTAGACAGACTAGATGCAGGGAGGATGTTCCCGATGGCTGGGGAGTCCAGAACCAGGGGTCACAGTCTCAGGATACGGGGTATGCCATTTAGAACCGAGATGAGGAGAAACCTCTTCACTCAGAGGGTGGTGAACCTGCGGAATTCTCTACCACAGAAGGCAGTGGAGGCCAAGTCATTAGATGTATTCAAGAAGGAGATAGATATATTTCTTAATGCTAAAGGGATCATGGGATATGGGGAAAAAGTGGGAACAGGGTACTGAGTTAGACGATCAGCCATGATCTTTTTGAATGGTGGAACAGGCCGGGAGTGCCAAATGGCCTACTCTTGCTCCTATTTTCTATGTTTCTATGTATTGTTTTTCAACAAAGTTCTAGTCTTCTCAGGTGACAACATTTGTATCTGGTCAACTCTTTTCCAATTCAATCCCAGTGTGTACAATTCCAATTAACCAGTTCCTAGTGGGATGAAAAATTGTAAACAATTTTACAACACCAAGTTATAGTCCAGCAATTGTGGCATAAAACTGCCAATAATTCAGTGCCAATGGGTGTAAAAATAATAATTTCACTCAGATAGGCTCCAAAAACGGCTGCTGTGAGAAATGGGGGAAAAAGTCACATTGGTGCAATAAGGAATGTTTAAGACATAAACCTATATTTTTCTGCTGATGTTAAGCTAGGTGCCTGGAATACAGTAAAAACTTCTTCAAGAACTGCTCCAGCTGCTTATCCCCACTGCTTCCGGAATTTTTTGTTGGAAGTGATATAAGGCATGTACTACATCCACTTATATATGGGTGAGCATATTATAATTACTTGCAAACAATGTATTTCCCATCATTTGCACATTATCAACATTATCTCTGCACCCTGCTACGTTGCTATGGGCAGCAGAGGGGGTGGGGGCTTAAAATTAAAGAACCAGAGAGGCTACTCAGGGTAATTAATTGCATAGGATACAATGCTTTATAAAAAGAATAATGACCTTCTTTGCACAGAGGCTACAGGCCATGCTATGCTGTGACAGACCTTTACTGCTTGACGTGGCCAGTCTCCAGCCACCCTTCAGACAGACTCCGGGAGAGAAGGGGGGTCAGGGTGCCGGCCTAAAAAGTGTAAATGACTTGGAAAATCAGATAAAGTGAGGGCCGCATTCTCGTGGCAAAAGCAGAATATCTTGGCATATTGTCACAGCAGAGTAAAGTTTTGTCCGCATAGATCCTGTGGTATTCTTATCCCAATGCTGATACAGAGTCCCAAAAGTTAAAAACTGTTCCATTAATCCATTAATATGCATTAAACAATAATCAAAAAAATAAGCTCCAATGGACCAAACCCCTTTCCTTTCACACCCATTATACAGAACTCCAATGAGTTAAGCCTTTTCCCATTTATTCCCATTGTATAGAATTCCAATAAACTAAGACATTAATTTTGGACCAGAACACCAGACACAGTGTTTGAATTCTTTCCACATATTAGCAGTCTTTAAAAATGATATTTATTCATTTTTAGTTATGTTTGGGATGGTAGAGAATAGATTATTTCCACTTTTGCATCCAGTGTCAGCATCAAGCACAGTCTGGTCAGATGCAGAGAAATGCTCCCTCTGCTCTGTCTCAAGAATGGGTCTTAATACCAAACAGTATTACATTTTCATTTCCCACATCAACCAACTTTGTAGCCTTTCTGAGATTGTTAATTCAGCAGTAACTTATGACAAATTGTGTGTAGTTTTGTAAAGCGCCCACTAAGAGCTGGGCTGAAATTCTCTAAATCCATTTCACTTTTGACCCTTGTACCTAGCAGAAGGAAGAAACTTTAATCCCAGCAGTCTGGGACCTTGATTCAAGCTCAAGTCTCAGAAGCCAAAGGGCAATAGCTCTAACCTACTGTGCGAACCAGTCCCCACGACTTGATGGAAAAAGTCAAGATCAGGTGCAGCTTACTCACGCCCCAGTAGCTGCTGTTGGGTACAGTCAGGCCTGCCATTATTCATTTCGATGGGCACATCAATACAACAAAGAATTAGAACAAATAATGAGTTCTCGCTGCATTGTCAGAGTAGTCGCAAAAATGTGGAAGTAATGTTCAGTTGTAGAGTTAGATGATCCAAACCAATTTTATGCCATTGTTTTCATACATGTTTGTGCACGATATTTTTCCCATGGAATGTGGGTATAATTTCACCTTATTTGAAGTTTTACATTTATATCTGGAAAAAGGTCTGTGCATGTAGGAGGAGGCTACCACACAGATTATTTTCTCTTCTTGACCCTTTTCTGCTGCATCATTTCTGTGCACATTTCTTTATACGTTGAACAAACCTTCCCTTTTTTTCCCGCACTCTTCTGATTTGCGGCGATATATTGTTCATCCGCCCCCCCCCCAAAAAAAACGTTCACACAGGAAATTCCTTCCCCACAATGTGGTAGAACGTCTCCAGGAGAAAAACTTCCTGTGTGAAGACACTTCTAACAGTTCTGCAACTGCAGTTACAGACTTCAAAGTAGCAGATGGCTGCTCTTATTTGAGCTAACATTGCCTTCCAAGTGGTCAAACAGTCAGAAGCTGACCATAATAGTGATCTGCAGAGTACAATAAAGAATCTTCAACAATATGTATGAACATTTTTGTTTTCATCAAGGTGAGGAAATGTTGGGGAATGGAAAATTCTTCTCCTTTTTGTCCCGGTGTTAACACTATTTCAAAAATACAATCGTTGCCATTAAGTGTTTAAATTTGCTAGCTCACATTTCTGTTCAGTAAGGCTACTACCTTATGATGGGTCTCTATTATTAGCAGAGCAGGATGCTGAAGGACCAGAATGAATTATTTTTATGTTTTAGTTTTATAGCTTCTGTTCACTTGTAACTATAGAAAATGGCACTCGACCTACAGTTTTCAAGCCAAAATTGGGGGAGAGGGGGAGGAAGGTTTGTGTCAGCAGTGTACAACAAGATTTGAAAATGCCCATTACTTTTTTTTATTTCTCAGAATGAGAGATGGGAAGATCTAGTAAATGACAGCTTGTTTTTTCAGTGTAACGAAAGAGGGGGATTTCTGGTACATTTTAAACTCTTGACTTTAATGGGCACAGTGTGGTTAGGGTCTTTTTTTGAACTGCAAACTGAAAGTGTGAGGAGTGGGTGGTCAAAGACAACCCCACGCACAGCACTATGATTTTCCAGTCTAAGAGTCCTCACTACTTTCTGGTGGTAAGTTCTGCCACTGTCTGATAACTTAATGGAACTCATACTGTTTGCCATGGCACAGGTGACATGTGTCATGTCACAAAGTCACATTTCATGGCACAATATAAAATAAGACCATTTATTATTTTTGTTTATTGGTGTCACTGGGTTTTGTTTCCTGCTAGTTTTTGTCATTTTTGGAAAGGCATCTGTGCACCCATTTGCCTGATGCCTTTTCCATTCCATGAATGTTACAAGGTGGGTACCCAACAGTGCACATAAGTCTGCAAGTGAAGATATACTGCCAACACACATCATTTAGTTCAAAAAGACAAAGGAAATTGTAATTGTGGATGCATTGGTTGTCATCTTTCAAAATTCTATAGATTCTAGAATGGTTCCTGCAGATTGGAGGGTAGCAAATGTAACCCCACTATTTAAGAAAGGAGGGAGAGAGAAAACAGGGAACTACAGACCTGTTAGCCTGACATCAGTAGTAGGGAAAATGCTAGAATCTATTATAAAGGATGTGATAACAGGACACTTAGAAAATAATAATAGGACTTGACAGAGTCAACATGAATTTATGAAAGGGAAATCATGTTTGACAAACCTTTTGGAGTTCTTTGAGGATGTAACTAGTAGAATAGATAAGGGGGAACCAGTGGATGTGGTGTATTTCGATTTTCAGAAGGCTTTCGATAAGGTCCCAAGCAGGAGGTTGGCGAACAAAGTTAGAGCACATGGAATTGGGGGTAACATACTGGAATGGATTGAGAATTGGTTAACAGACAGAAAACAGAGAGTAGGAATAAACGGGTCTTTTTCAGGTTAGCTGAGTGTGAATAGTGGGGTACCGCAGGGATCGGTGCTTGGGCCCCAGCTATTCACAATCTATATAAATGATTTGGATGGGGGGACCAAATATAGTATTTCCAAGTTTGCTGATGACACAAAACTAGGTGGGAATGTGAGTTGTAAAGAATGCAAAGAGGCTTCAAGGGGATATAGACAGGCTAAGTGAGTGGGCAAGAACATGGCAGATGGAATATAATGTGGAAAAATGTGAAGTTATCCACTTTGGTAGGAAAAACAGAAATGCAGAGTATTTTTTAAATGGTGAGAGATTGGGAAATGTTGATGTTCAAAGGGACCCGGGTGTCCTTGTATGAGTCACTGAGAGCTAACATGCAGGTGCAGCAAGCAATTAGGAAGGTAAATGGTATGTTGTCCTTTATTACAAGAGGATTTGAGTACAGGAGTAAAGGTATCTTACAGCAATTATATAGGGCCTTCATGAGACTACACCTGGAATATTGTGTACAATTTTGGTCTCCTTACCTAAGAAAGGACATACTTGCCATAGAGGGAGTGCAACAAAGGTTCACCAGACTGATTTCTGGGATGGCGGGATTGTCATATGAGGAGAGATTGGATAGACTAGGCCTGTATTCTCTAGAGTTTGGAAGAATGAGAGGTGATCTAATTGAAATGTACAAAATTCTTACAGGGCTCAACAGGATAGATGCAGGGAGGATGTTTCCCCTGGCTGGGGAGTCTAGAACCAGGGGTCACAGACTTAGAATAAGGGGTGGGCCATTTAGGACTGAGATGAAGAGAAATTTCTTCATTCAGAGGGTAGTGAATCTTTGGAACTCTCTGCCCCAGAGGGCTGTGGAGGCTCAGTCATTGAATACATTCAAAACAGAGATTGATAGATTTCTAGATGTTAATGGCATCAAGGGATATGGGGATAGTGCAGGAAAATGGCATTGAGGTAGAAGATCAGCCATGATCGTGTTGAATGATAGAGCAGACTAGAGGGGCCGGATGGCCTATTCCTGCTCCCAATTTCTTATGTTCTTAATTGCTCTGGTCGCTATGTGTAGCAAGATGGTAAACACATCCTTTCTGATTGCATTTATAATGTTGCAACACATAGCAACCAAAGCTCAAAGAAGAGTTTGAAAAGACATGGGCCTAGAAATTCGATGGTAGTGCATCCATTTCTCACATGCTACATGGGCACCTAAGCCTCCAACATGGCGAACTGGAAGTGCACCACCCGCCATATTGGTATAGACAAAAAAAAGGTGTCCGGACTCGCACTTGAAACAGGCGCTAAGCCCTTTACACATGCAAATAAGGGGCCTAACGCCTGTTTCAGGCACCTGTGCAAAATTGGGCTGCCCTGAATGCGACCGGCGCTGGGCCAGCCGTGCTCATGAAAAACAGGTCTACATGCGGCCTAACAAGCAGTCCTTAAAAGGACCTTTGCAGGCTGCCACCAAAAAGGCAAGTTTGTAAAATAGGCCTGCACAAACAAATTTGTAGGCCATGTTGTTTCTCAATGGCTAACAGTCCTTAAAGAGACGTTCTTGCCATTAGAAATTCCCTTTGAAAAACAACAGTAGCCAAAAACAAGTTAAATTTAGAATGTTTTAATTATGTTTTCTCTCTATAATTACTTATTTTGCTAATTATTTTTGGATTTTGGTGATTTTTTTTAACATCACTATTTGCTGATTTTTCAGACTTTATTGCTTTTTCTGATTTGTCTTTGCAACTTTTGTTTAAACATGAAATCTGGTGAATCATTTTGTGGTACTGGTTCAGAGGAGTAACTGAGCCCAACAATGTGACACAGCAGAATCAACGTTAATAATTATTAACCTGGGATGTTTTAGTATTCTTTGTTATTCAAAATGATGTGGGTTAATTCTGGCTCAGTTTGCTCACTAACACATGATGTGATAACATAAATCACATCATTTGTGTGCGATGTCATCATGGCAAAAATGCCAAATAAACTTCTCTCACCCCAGATAAATGGTTTGCCAAATACTTTTTCATGAAGACTCCTTAACAACTGACCAAAAGCACTCTACTCACCGTTCCATCTGGTATCCTTCATTGTCTCTATCTCTACTTTCTACCTTTCTGGCCTGTGTAGGCACACATACCAGCACCCCTTCAGTCCTTTGAACAAGGACCACATTTGCAATGGTCAGTTTTCACAGTAGCCCATCAGTCCTAGAGAACAAGATATGAGTCAGGGTACTACGAAGATTCCTTTTGAGTTAGTTGATCTTAGCTGGGGTGACAGTGGGACCATTACAATTGGAAAAATCAGCCATGGTTTCTGCTTCTAATCAGTATCCAGTGAGACTCTACAGAAAAGTGTGTGGTTGTCAGCTGAAGACAAAATCAGGCTTAGCTATGACATCCCTGCAGTATTGGCTGACAACCACTGTTAAGGCTTGCATACGAAAAATGGTCCTGAAGGGATGCTGGTGTCCATGGAACTATAACCCAGCATGAGTCACTGTCTATGAGACAGGAGGAGAAAAAAATTGGAAGAACACTATGCTCTCTGAGTGATTGACATGTTGCAGGACACAATGATGTCACTACAGCATTTTGCATTCGTCTTTATATCACATCTTGCAGGACCTAATTTTTGTTAGGTAAGTGTATCAAGGAATATGGAGCTAAGGTGGGTTGATGGAGTTAAGATACAGATCAGCCATGATCTAATTGAATGGCAGAGCAGACTCGAGGGGCTGAATGGCCTACTCCTATTCCTCTGTACTTATGTTCCTGTGACATTTTTACCATGACCCACAATGGACTTTTAAAGGGATATTGGCTTCAAAAAAATACATTAATAAAGTAACAATGAGGCAAATTGTGGTGAAATGTATTATCATATCACGTAATGCCATCATGACAAAATGAGGCATAGCTCTTTATGTTATCCTCTTTCTGAAATAATAAACAGGTTTGTGAGACACTTTTTTTCATTGAGACAGAGCTGTTTAAATGTGTGACATTGAAATTTTAGCCACAGGGCACTAAATTCTGAAATCCAACATTCCTGTTTAATCACAGTGATTAGTCTAATTGTATGTGCTTCTCTCTGTTGTGATGCTCTGTTTTTGTAGACCTGTGATTTTCTTGAATTCCTTAGGGCAGATACTTTTTGTCAGACTTATGCAAGATTATGGCTAGAGCAGTACCATAATATAACATTTGCCACTCTTTACAGTGAGAAAATGTCATTTTGCACATAGTCCTACCAGCTAGGTGTGCAAGTCTGTAATCAAACATTGAGTAGCAGGAGGAAAGACCAGCAGTGCTCAAAGTAGTGGTAATTTGGAAGATGAAGTTCTGAACTTTTCAGTTTAAATTAATCAGCACTAGTGTTCATTTGAGACACTTCTTTCCTGAGGTGCAGGATCCCTAGGACACCTGCTTGTGAAGTAGGGAAGCTGGACAATGGAAAAAACCAAGATCTCCATGCTGTTATCAAGCATGGGGGCAGGAGAGTTCCAAGATTATTGCTTGCAATTTTGCTTTGTAATGATAAACATGCTTTACAGGAGCATAATCAAACAAAATTTGACACCGAACCACATAAGGAGATATTAGGACAGGTGATCAAAAGCTTAGCCAAAGAGGTAGGATTTAAGGAGCGTCTTAAAGGAGGAGACAGAGCTAGAGAGGTTTAGAGAGGGAATTCCAGAGTTTAGGGCCAAGGCAGCTGAAGGCACAGCTGCCAATGGTGGAGCGATTAAAACCGGGGATGTGCAAGAGGCAAAAATTGGAAGAGCGCAGAGATCTGGGAGGGTTGAAGGGCTGAAGGAGGTTACAGAGATAGGGAGGGGTGAGGCCATTCAGAGATTTGAAAACAAGGATGAGAATTTTAAAATAGAGGCGGGACCGGGACCGGGAGCCAATGTAGGTCAACGAGCACAGGCACGAGGACACAGGTTCGAACTAGTAAAGGTAAATCTAGGACTGATGTAAAGAAATTCTCCTTCACATATAGAGTGATCAACATATGTAATAGACATTCAGAAAGTGAGGTGGAATCTTTTAAGAACAATTGGATGCTGAAATGGGGGACCTTGAATTTTTCTAGGTGGATGAATCAAGATGGGCTGAATTGCCTTCCTCATCCATAATTATCTTGTAATCTTGTAATAACAGAACAGTGTATTCAGATTAAGAAATGCCCATTCTCTGCTAACAGTATGAATGATGCAGCCTGCCGCTTTTAACCATCTTTATGGTTTTGGTGCAAGATAACGGTTTGGATGTAGAGTTGACTCAAGACTGGATATCCCATACCTAGAAAAGCTCAATGTCAACAGCTCTAGGTCAAGCCAAACTATGTTGATGCCAGAAACACAAGAGCTTCTGCAGCTGTATCTCAACAACCCAGCTTGGATTTTTCAGAAAATCTAGTCCTCTGTGTCAATGTATAAAAAAATCCAGATGGACTATTAGGAGTAAAACTTCACGTACACTCTTCTTAACTGTGGCACTCTCTCCCAAATAGTGTCACTGCCTGCAACTCTGACCCTCCTGTATATAAATTCAAACACAAGAGTTGACCATTACTTGCTGATTCAATGTTGCTGGAACATGTGTTAAGCTGTGGGAATCCATGTTTGCTGGAGCACGCATTAAACTATAGGAAATCTGTTGCCAATTGGTTTCCCAGTGCAATGTCTCCAAGTTGTTGTGCCCGCAGCAATTACAATTGCTAAAATTTGAACATGGAATTTAACACCTCAAGGTAACAGTGATTTATAGCAGAGTTTCCCCCCCCCCCACCCTCAAACCATCAGACTGGAGCAATTTAATTTTTCTGGAAATTGTACTCTCCCAACATTAGTTTAAAAATCCTTCTTTTACAGCAAAAGCTTAAATGAATTTTTCCATTTTCTCACTGATTTCTTGGCTGCTTCATTTGGCATCATGATATGTGTCACATTCCAGCTCCTTGAGCTGACAAGTCTTCACGGGCCTGTTAAAATGAAGGGAAAAATTAATTTTGAACGTGTAAAAGATCTATTTTGTGATAATTTATCGACTCATCTAAACACACATCAGTGAGCACTGGCCTGCGGGTGTCATAGTTACGCAGTTAGTGACACTCAGTTCATTTTGCAGTCAGTATGGTTTCCTAACATGTATCCTCTCAGTGTGCCAGAGTTGGAAAAATCCCACTCACAAACTGACTGGGGTCGGGACACATATCCAGGGTCAATGAGCTGGAAAGCAATTCAGCTCCCTGTCTGCACCAAAGGTGTATTTTATTCCTTTTATAAGATTTATTTCCTTTGGTTGAAGTTCAAGTAACATTATTTGGTGAATAAAAAGGTTAATTTAGGTGAGCTTAAAGAAAAGTGCTACTAAACAAGTGATAAGTAAGTCTTGATGTTTTCCCCATCGCTGACTGCATTATAATCTCAACAAGGATTTAGACAAAGACTATAACAATGAGTTTCTCAGATGGCTCAACGGATAAAGGTATGGCTTGGTTTGGTTGTACTCAGCAATCCCAGTCTGTCCTCAGTTTACTAATCACAGCAAAAGTGGGAGCGCTATATGTCCTTGGAGGTGGAAAAAAATCAATTGGGGTTCCTGCTCCTGATCACTGCTCAGTAAATGCTGATACCCTCAGTTTAAAGAGCAAAAAGTTTACCAAAAATATAAACGAAAAAAATGAATTTGATGACTTTGTCTCATTTTGATCTGAATTCTATCTACTAACATACTGAAATGCTCATTTTAATAATCCAGCTACCGGCCTGCAAAAAAAAATGTCAATCCCTGCATTAAAATCATCTGCTCCTTTTATTTTTGTTTTCCCTTGACAGAGTATCACCGCCGCCCCACCATAGTGTAAATGTGAAAGCTGACAACAACATTGGGACATGACATAATAATTCAACGGGCGACAATGGAGTCGGACATCGCCCAGTGAATTACACTGTGGTGTGCTTTTGCAACATTTCTTTTCGCTTGTCACCTGCGATTCTCTTGACTCGAGAGCAGCACACTGACCCGGAACGGCCAAAGGCTCGGCCGCTGAGTCAAACTATGCGGCTGTGGAGAGCAGCCAATCAGAACCTCTCTTTATCCCTACCTGGAATCTAACAGTAAATAACTTCACTGGCGACAGTAAATAATATATTTTTTTAAAAACACAAGCGCAATAAATCCTCTGTTATGTCAAAATATAATTTACTCTTGAGACTGATTACAAAAGAAAGTACACGGTGTACCTGTCCTTAGCACAGATCACATGGTTGTAGCAGCACAGGGAATATTATTCACCGCCTCCGAGTTTCAGTCTGTGTGACCCTTTCATTTGGTTATTTATGCGCGATAATCATGTCCCCTTCGCAATTAATGGAATTTTCGTTGCACAATAAATAGGGTTAGACAAGTATCTTCCCATCAATTACAAATAACCTGGTATGTCACCTAAAGAGGAAGGCTTACCATTCGACACCATACAATGAGTGGGCCAAATAATCAAGGTCTCATTTAAAGAGATTTCAATATCAGGAATGCTTTTAAATAGTATGATCGTTGGAAACCCCTACAAAAAGTGAGTCTCACCATTTGGACACCATCTTGGTCACCATTGGAAACTCTTTTAAGGAGGGGGAGTCTCAATATCAAGGACCCTTTTAAATTTCTTTTCCCTTTCTCTCTTAGAGGCATTGTTGCTGGGGTATGGTTCAACAGGTGCTGGCAGTACTTCAGTCCTCTGCCTCACCTACGTGGTAATTCTTTCTATATTAGCCTAGGAGAGAGTGGCCCTGAAAACCTGTGGACCGTTGATCCTAGCATGAGTGCCGGGTTCCGCTCGGTGGTGACCTCCTGGACTGACCCCACTAAAGTTGCGGAGAGGTCATCTAATTTAAATAACGGGGGTGGGTTCCATTGCCACCAGGGACAAATCTTGAGTGCTCTCCTGCCAAAAAAGATCAGGCATTGTAGTCTAGGGTGTCGGGGTGCCAAGGCTAACCTAGAAATATCATTTACGTCCCCACAGGCCCCTATTATAAAGGGGCCAAATATGCTTCCATAATTTTAACTACCTTAGTGCTTCAAGCCACAGCCCAGGCCTGAACGCATGGATGGGCCCATTTCCACCAATCAAGAGGCAACTATTTTATAAATCATTGATTGGGCCTCAGCTGGAGTATTGTGTGCAATTCTGGGCACCACACTTTAGGAAGGATGTCAAGGCCTTGGCGAGGGTGCAGAGGAGATTTACCAGAATGGTACCAGAGGTGAAGGACTTCAGTTATGTGGAGAGACTGGAGAAGCTGGGCTTGTTTTCCTTAGAGCAGAGAAGGTTAAGGGGAGATTTAATAAAGTTGTTCAAAATTATGGAGGATTTTTATGGAGTAAATAAGGAGAATCTGTTTCCACTGGCAGGAGGGTCGGTAACCAGAGGACATAGATTTAAGATAATTGGCAAAAGATCCAGAGGGGAGATGAGGAGACATTTTTTACACAGTTAGTTGTTATGATCTGGAAAGCAATGGCTGAAAGGGTGGTGGAAGCAAATTCAATAGTAACTTTCAAAAGGGAATTGGATATATACTAGAAAAGGAAACGAATTGCAGGGCAATGGCAAAAGAGCAGTGGAGTGGGGATAATGGAGTGTGACTCATTGGATAGCTCTTTCAAACAGCCGGCATGGGCATGATGGGACGAATGGCCTCCTTGTGTGCTGTATGATTCTAAGAAGTATGCCTGTTTTCATTCAGTGTACTGGCCCACTCTTGTCCTGCCAGACTGGGGATGAGGAATCTTCCAGCCAAACTCCCCTTTACACCACTGCCCTTGTTTGGGGCAGGCAGAGGGTCTATCCCTAAGAAGGCTCTGAGGAAACTCCAGGGGGAGGGAGGGAGGCCAGGACACCGCATGCCTGGGTCTCGGCCTAATGTGCGGCCACTCTGGCTCGAGACTTGCAGTGGGAGTGCACCAGAAGAACCTCAGAGTTTCGGCCCTGTGTCTCTGTGAGCTTTGAGGTGGGGGGTGGAGGTGGGGGGGTGGAGTTTAAGAGGAAGGGTATCTGTAAACTCAGGGGCATTTGGAGGGAATTGGTGCCTCTGTGAACTGGGGGAGTTGGGAAGTTAGAGTGCCTCTGTAAATTAGGAAGAAGGAACTGCAGGGAGAATGCCCCTGTGAAAGAGGAAAGAAGTGCCTTTTTGACAAGGAGAATGAATGCTGGGGTAACTTTTGGGGGAAGCGATGGTCTGCATGGAGAAAACCAAATGTTGCTTATTTTTCTTATGGTACTTGTCAGGCCCCACTTGTGTCCACCTGGCGACTGGTGTGGTCATCTTTCTCAGTGTACTGGCCTCCAGTAATATGTTGGGTTCCTACTGAGTCAGGGAAGTGTTAACTTGCAGCATAGGTAGTACCCACCCCAGCTCTGTGCCCTTGGCGTGATAGGCCAATCTATCAACTGCAAGATGAAAAGCATTCAAAGTGAACCAGAGTGAAGCATTTTTAATGTAAAAGTTTTAAATTTTCTCAGGGAGCATGTCCTAGACCCTGATAAAAATACACCTCTGGGGCCACCTCCCGAGTGCCCTCCTGCCAAGAAAGGCCAGAACATGTAGCCTAGAATGCTGGGGAAGGATTGTATACAATTCTGAATTTACTGTGAATGTCCCTGTGTAGCCTTAAGGACATTAAGGTCAATTCTAGAATCCCTTGCTCAACCCTAGGTGAGATTAGTTAAATCAGGAAAGAACAGGGATTAAACCCAGAGCCTTCCTAATCTATAGACCAGTATCATATCATACTATGGTTCCGAATTTCCTTGAGGGTTGCACTGGACTCTCACCATGACTGCAGTGGGAGTCCAGTGGAGCCCACCACAGAACGCCAGGGACCCAGTTATCCCAGGTCCCCGCCAATTCTGGTATTTCCCAGTTGGTCGTGTGAGGGACAAAATCTCTGCACACCCATTGCAAGGCCGATCACGCCAAGGGCGCAGAACTGGGGTGGGTACTACCTATGCTGCGAGTTAACAGTTCCCCGACTCAGTGGGAACCCAACATATTACTGGAGGCCAGTACACTGAGATAGATGAACACACCAGTCTCCAGGTGGACACAAGTGGGGCCCACCCAGAATGGAAATGGCCTAGACACCTATATGTCAAAAAATTGGGCCTTCAGAGTTGTTGATGGGTTAAATGGTAAAACTTGTAACCTTTGTAGCAATTTGTAAATTATTTACCCATTACGTTAAGTTTGTTGTTAAACCTGAGGGCCACTGTAGTGGCCCAATGTTCAAGTCCTCTTCTCCGGCGAGCTGCCAGGGGACATCCGCAGCTCACCGGCTCGATGATAATGAGGCCTAAGGCTCTATCCATTTAGGCTTTGGGATTCGTTCTCTGCGCCCCACAATTGAATTTCTAAGCCTATTTTTCTCCCCATGTCATCTCTTACATTTGAATGGCCACATCCCTTTAATTTTGTCAGCAGCCCTTTAAGGGCTAATGGTGTGTACTATTTCCCACTCCTGCCCTCCCAGTTCCTTTGGTGAGCTTCCAACTCCCAACCATAGGAAATTCTGGGACAGTGACTCTGCTGGAAACTGGGAAGCACTGACAGTGAGATAGAGACAGAGAGAGACAGAGACAAAGAGAGAAAGAGTAAGAGAGAAAGAGAGAGATGGATAGAGACAGAGACTGAGATTAAGAAAGAGGCAGATAGTCACAGAGAGAGATGGAGACAGAGGGAGAATGCCATAGAGAGAAAAAGATATATACGTAGAGAAAGAGAGACAGGTAGAAAGAGGGAGGAACAGACAGAAAAGCAGAGACAGAGCAAAAAGAGTGAAATAAGCATTTCTCTTCTGCCTTTTTTCTTCCTTCTAGTGCCCTTTCAGAGACATGAGCGATTTGAACAGGTTCGAGTTCAGCTTTGTATTGATATGAGAATAAAGATTAGCCGAGTGACAATATTCAACAGGGAGGAAGGATAAAATATAATTTACTGGGATTGTTAGGCATGCATCTACAGATTAACGGGAGCATTGGGGGACAGCAATTCAGGTACTTTTTGTGACTTGTTTCAGTTGCTGTGTTACACAATCAAGTGTTAATATCATCGACTGTTTTTACATCATGATACTCAATGTACTAAAGTGATATTGACTCCTGAGTAAAGTTGTTGCCATAGCTTTTCTCTTTGCTATATTTACAAACATGAGGCACAATGGCGTGATTCACATCATAATGTGAGAGAAACATTATCATGGTACATTGACAGCAATGACGTTTGGCTTTTCTAGGCTCTTTCCTCCTTCCAAGTGAGTGACAATCTGCCCATCCACATCTGGCGATGGAGGAAGGTCACAAACCATGTCCACTGTAACACAGAAAGACTCAGATAAAGGGGTGGAAATTCATCTCGGCCCGTTCGCGCGCTTTGAAGATGATGAATGTCCGGCCGCTTGCCTCACTAGCAGCAACCTGGAGGTAAGTCCCGTGACGGGGGTTGGAATGGGCTATGGGGGAGTACAGATCACACTGACTGTGGAGTCGGGGGAGCACTCCTCCTTCTCTTGGATCCATGGAAAAAATGTTATTTTAAAAAAACGAACCTTTTGTTGACGGCTACAGCGGCCGCTGAAGAATCCTGAGTGGGCCAGGCCCAACGCCTGTCCTGCTCATCACTGCCCAATTTTTCTGAGGGGACCTAAAACAGATGTTAAGCCCTCATTTGCATACTTAAGGGACCTAACACTTGTTTTAGGCAGCCACGAGGGACACCTGAAAAATGTCCCAAAATTGGGCCTCATTTTGCTGGCAAAAGAACCAGAGGCAACATGAGGAAAAAAATTTTCATGCAGCGAATTGTTATCATCTGGAATGCACTGTCTGAAAGGTTGGTGGAAGCCGGATTCAATAACAACTTTCAAAACGGAATTGGATAAAAACTTGAAGTCGAAAAATTTGCAGGGCTATGGGGAAAGAGCAGGGGAGTGGGACTAATTGGATAGCTCTTCCAAAGAGCTGGCACAGGCACGATGGCCTGAATGGCCTTTTCCTGTGCTGTATCATTCTATGATTCCATGATTCCAAAACAGGCGCAACGAGGTCCAATTTCCACTCCAAAATGTTTTAACTTGTGACCTGTGGATGTGGTCACTCAACGCGTTGCCTGGTACATCTGCTGCGTACATGTTTGTGGTGTAGTTAATGTCAGCTTTTTGTAATGTGTACATATCTTTATTTATTTCAGTATTGGCGCATACTTGCTTGATGAGCCGTACAGCGGTTTTTGGGCTGTGCACTGAGGCTATTTGTGACATTTGTTTTTTCACTGTTTGTTGAATTTACTGTGTGTGTTGAAGCCTTCTGTGCCTTTATGTCCTGGTATCTGTATGATGTGGTTTGGTGCAATGCTTGCCACCTGCAAGGGTTTTTATAAGAAATGTTTTCTCACAAAGTGGTTGGTGAGACCTGCACCTGCTCTACATCTGCACTGGCGAGCACTGTTTTTTTTCTTATTTGCTCTATTTTCTTGACACCCAGTGGTTAGGCCTCCGTGTCATTATTGTCCACGTTGTAATACGGTTGTGTTTGTGTCAATTCAAAGGAAAAGGTGTGAGGTATCTGCTTTTATGCTATCTCTTTTTTTCTCATTTTTTTGCATAAGTTGTGAGCCATTATGGAGAAAGACAGGAAGTTTTGTTCTTTGTTTTCATTTATGTGGGCCTTAGGTTGATTGCATGTGTCTCTCTGACGTTTTATCTGTTTGTTGCCTTCATTTTGACATTAGGCAGAACACTGGATACATATTTTCTGTGCTTCGTTCATCTTTCCTCAAATATTTTACCATCTCACTATAAATCTCTTAGTTCTGGATAGCCTCTCCTTATGAAGTAAGGCATGTGTGTGTGCGTGAGTCAATTTGTTAATCATATAGCAGGGTGAGTGACTGCCCAGTTTTTCTTTCCACAAAGCTGTCCATGAGTGTTTTCCTTCATGTGTTGCCACGCCAATTTGCACTGGTTCTTTCAATTAGTACTTATTGAGAGTTTCCATTGGTTATTTTTAGTTTTTTAAGAAACATCTCTACATACCTTGGTACAATTGAATAAGTTATGTATTCTGTTCCATTTTATTTTTCTTCTGTATATTATGGATAGATTGAATTTTTGTATAATTGTGTGTAACTCTGGTGGTGCAGTGTGTGCCTTTCCCATATATTGTGTATTGCGTTCTTCAAAGTGGTGACATTACGCTGCCTCTATTTACCTATTCATTTTTTGATGGGGATGTGCTTTTGATTTCTGACGAAGACTTTTTGAGTCATTTTGAGCTACAGACCATGTGCCTACAGACCTTTGTAACCATCTCATGCTGCACCATTTTTACTTCAGCAGTCACCAAAGAGGAGGTCAGCTACTGGATTGCACCATCATATGCCTACAGACCCATACTGACACCCTGGGTTTCCTTTCCCTTCATTTTTGCCTGTCAACCCCTTCAGTCTGGGCAAAGACTGCTAATGGGTTCAGATTTCTTTTGATCCTTATGAAAGGCTCGCAGTAATGTTGTCTGCCCACTCTACTATTTCCCTTTAATTGTCCCCATCCCCATAAATTTCAGCTGTGCCCCTAGCTCTCTGCTGACCTGGGCCATGAGAAAATAGTACACCATGGTCATCGCCAGCCAGGAGCAACAATGCCTCATCCGTATGTAGCTAGTTCACACTCCCGACTATATATTCCCTCTGGCTTTGACTGCAATGTGTCCACTATACTTCAACTGCAGTGAGAGCCTTGAATCTACAGAATACAGATGTCAATTCAGTGAGCTGGATTTAAATGGACACATAATTGATGAGAAAAAAGTTTGCCAATCACTTTTATCATGAAGACATTACTCCTTTAAAACCTCATCTTGTATTATGTTTTTTTCTCTTGCTATTTTCTTTTTCTGCTTCCATTTGTCTTGTACCCATGTGATGCGCTGTTCAGTCCTGTTCAACACACACTGAATTTACCAAAAAATGTTCTCCTTGGATTAGAAATCTTGCATAAATAAGAATGAATGGGAATAGTATCTTAGAATTCTTTCATTGGGCAAGAATTGCACTTGGATCAGGTCTGCATTAATACAGATTCCACCAGTGTAAATGCAGTTGTCGGATAAATCAGTTGCCAAGACTTTGTGAAAGTGTATGATTTTAGTTCATTTTTTCTGTCTGGGTGTTGCATCCACTGAATGTTTAATGACCAAGGGTTCAAAACATAAAATGCAGCAAACTTAAAAGAAAATTCGTGAGCAGCATTTTGGCCCAGAAAATTGTGGATATTTGGGAATAAGCAGTCTGCACTAAATTACCTTTCCACACACCTTGACAAGGAACTCACAAGAGTTAGAAAACATCTAGGCACCAGCATTGGACAACGTGGCCTGAATTTTGCAATATGGATGTCATTTAGACCTGAATGGTTAGGGTTTTAGGCAAACTCAAATGGAAGTGGGCTGTTTGCAAACAATTTTCCAAGGTCAGCTGATTAATATAACTCCAGGTGCAAGTTGGATGGATGTGGGGAGCGTACTAATGGTGGGAGTGGAAAATTGTGTATAAGTGAAATTTAAGGGGATTGTGACAATTAAAGGGAAATAGCAGAATGGGCAGACAACATTACTGCGAGCCTTTCAAAAGGAGCAAAAGAAATCTGAACCCATCAGCGGTCTTTGCCCAGACTGAAGGGGTTGACAGGCAAAAATGAAGGGAAAGGAACCCAGTGCGCAGGCATGGGTCTGTAGGCAGATGATAGTGCAATCCAGTACCTGACCTCCTAGAATCATAGAATGGTTACATCACAGAAGGAGGGCATTCGGCCCATCGAGCCCGTGCTGCCTCTTTGTAAGAGCAATCCAGTTAGTCCCACTCCCCTGCTCTTTCTCCGTAACCCTGCAAATTTTTTCCCTTCAAGTATTTATCCAATTCCTTTTTGAAAGCCACGATTGAATCTGCTTCCACTGCCCTTTCAGGCAGCACATTCCAGATCATAATTACTCGCCGCGTAAAAAAGTTTTTCCTCACGTCGCCTTTGGTTCTTTTGTCAATCTCCTTAAATCCGTGTCCTCTGGTTCTTGACCCTTCCTCCAACGGGAACAGTTTCTCTTTATTTACTTTATCAAAACCCTGATTTTGAACACTTCTAGCAATCTCCTCTCAACTTTCTCTGCTCTAAGGAGAACAACCTCAGGTTCTCCAGTCTATCCACGTAACTGAAGCCTCTCATCCCTGAAACCATTCTAGTAAATCTTTTTTGCACCCTCTCTAAGGTCTTCACATCCTTCCTGAAGTGCAGTGCCCAGAATTAGACACAATACTCCAGTTATGGCCGAATCAGTGTTTCATAAAGGTTCAACATAACTTTCTTGCTTTTGTACTCTATGCCTCTATTTTAAAACCCAGGATCCTGTACGCTTTTTTAAGCGCTTTCTCAGCCTGTCCTGCCACCTGCAAAGATTTGTGCACATATACCCCCAGGTCTCTCTGTTCCTGCACCTTTAGAATTGTACCACTTTGTTTATATTGCTTCTCCTCGTACTTCCTGCTGAAATGTATCACATCGCAGTTCTCTGCGTTAAGTTTCATCTGCCACGTGTCCGCCCATTCCACCAGCCTGTCTATATCTTCTTGAAGTCTATCACTATCCTCCTCACTGTTTACTACACTTCCAAGTTTTGTGTCATCTGCAAATTTTGAAATTGTGCCCTGTACATCCAAGTCCAAGTCATTAATATATATCAAAAAAAGCAGTGGTCCTAGTAACGTACGCTGTGAAGACTGCTGAAGTAGAAGTGGTGCTGCAAGAGATAGTTACGAGGAAGGTGGCCCTGTTTGCTACTCCATTGCAGTCAGATTTGCAGCGTGCCTGCAAGAAGGTGGAGACAGGTTGGGGATCACAGCCAATCGATATTGTCATTGGCTGTGTCTGCCCCATGTTGCAAGGTAGCTTCAGATGTCCTAGCAGCAGATGGCACAGCTGTGCACCGAGCTCTCTGCTGACCTGGACCACAAGAAGACAGTTCACCATGGTCATCGCCAGCCAGAAGCAACCATGCCTCATCCATATGTAGCGAGTTCACACACCCTACTATGTTTCTCCCCATGGTTTTGACTGCAATGTGTCCTCTATACTTCAACTGTCTTGAGTACTCTTGAGTCAATAAGTACTTGAAGAGAAAAAATCTGCAGGGCTACAGGGAAAGGGCAGGGGAGTGGGACTAACAGGATTGCTGTTACAGAGGGCCAGCATGGGCTCGACGGCCGAATGGCCTCCTTCTGCGCTGTAACCATTCTATGATTCTATGATTCTAACTGCTGTGATAGCCTTGAATCTACAGAATTCAGACTGCTTCAGAATCTATAACTAATCAAGAATGGGCAGAACAGAGGACCCGTTGATCTACAGAACCCAGAATGGGTGATACAATGTGAACAATACAGCATGTGTTGGAAGGTCCTAGAATTTAGAATAAAAAGTGATTTTGCCCAATAGAGTTCTACATAATATAAGTGATTGGGACGGGAATAGATCTACTGAAATTCTGCACAATTGTGCTAAATAGAAAGTGATTTCGTCTATCGAAGTTCTATACAATGTGAGTGAAAAGGAATGGAATTCGATGCTTGGATCAGGTATGCATTTTTCTGAAGCTATGATCAAAGTAACAAATCGGAGCATGTTTATTGGTAATGAGTTAACCAAACAGACTTTTCACCGGCACTTTAAAACCTAATTTTTAGCACATACTCTGGCTTTTAAGTTACTATTTTAAAAATTGCACAGCACAACCATTATGTTTGCAAGTGACAAAGATAAGAGTTTAGAGACACAAATGGGATTTCTGTGATTGGTTTTCAAGAGAGGCTTTACGGAAGCTCTTTTCACCTAAATTAGAACCCCATGTAGCACTTAACTTTTTTTAAATTTCACTGGCGTATCAGGATCAATATCCAGTACAGAAAGGATGCCACAATGACATCCGGAAATGACGAATGTCACATGGATCATCTGAACATCTCTTCTCCACCTGGTAGGTATCTAGCAGGCTGCTTTCTGATCCTAAGGTTTCTTCTCTCAGGTTCAAAACATATTAAACAACTTTTGGAGAAATACCTGAGAGCAAAACGACTGACCCCACTTCAGAATATTGGTCTCTGTTATAAAAAACTTCTTATGGCTTGGTTTCTAGGATCACCAGTGTTTTTTGATGCTGATTGTGTTGATATGGAAGAATTGGGAATATTCAGTCTTTGTACTAATGAAGAGCAGATATAAAAACAAGACTCCTCAAATGCTTCAAAAATAGCTGCCATCAATAACCCCCTTTACTTTCCCAAATGCAGCAATGCATTGAAGTAGGCTCTGTAAACATCCCCATCCTCAATGATGATGTGGAGATGCCGGTGATGGACTGGGGTTGACAATTGTAAACAATTTTACAACACCAAGTTATAGTCCAGCAATTTTATTTTAAATTCACAAGCTTTCGGAGATTTTCTCCTTCCTCAGGCAAATGTTTCAAGATCTTGAAACATTTGCCTGAGGAAGGAGAAAATCTCCGAAAGCTTGTGAATTTAAAATAAAATTGCTGGACTATAACTTGGTGTTGTAAAATTGTTTACAATCCTCAATGATGGCGGAGTCCAGCACATGAGTGCAAAAGACAAGGCTGAAGCGTATGCAACCATCTTCAGCCAGAAGTGCCGAGTGGAAGATCCATCTCAGCCTCCTCCCGATATCCCCACCATCACAGAAGCCAGTCTTCAGCCAATTCGATTCACTCCACGTGATATCAAGAAACAGCTGAGTGCAGTGGATACAGCAAAGGCTATGGGCCCCAACAACATCCCTGCTGTAGTGCTGAAGCCTTGTGCTCCAGAACTAGCTGCGCCTCTAGCCAAGCTGTTCCAGTACAGCTACAACACTGGCATCTACCCGACAATGCGGAAAATTGCCCAGGTATGTCCCATCCACAAAAAGCAGGACAAATCCAATCCGGCCAATTACTGCCCCATCAGTCTACTCTCAATCATCAGCAAAGTGATGGAAGGTGTCGTCGACAGTGCTATCAAGCGGCACTTACTCACCAATAACCTGCTCACCGATGCTCAGTTTGGGTTCCGCCAGGACCACTCGGCTCCAGACCTCATTACAGCCTTGGTCCAAACATGGACAAAAGAGCTGAATTCCAGAGGTGAGGTGAGAGTGACTGCCCTTGACATCAAGGCAGCATTTGACTGAGTGTGGCACCAAGGAGCCCTAGTAAAATTGAAGTCAATGGGAATCAGGGGAAAAACTCTCCAGTGGCTGGAATCATACCTAGCACAAAGGAAGATGGTAGTGGTTGTTGGAGGCCAATCATCTCAGCCCCAGGACATTGCTGCAGGAGTTCCTCAGGGCAGTGTCCTCGGCCCAACCATCTTCAGCTGCTTCATCAATGACCTTCCCTCCATCATAAGGTCAGAAATGGGGATGTTCGCTGATGATTGCACAGTGTTCAGTTCCATTCGCAACCCCTCAGATAATGAAGCAGTCCGAGCCCAAGTGCAGCATGTCCTGGACAACATCCAGGCTTGGGCTGATAAGTGGCAAGTAACATTTGTGCCAGACAAGTGCCAGGCAATGACCATCTCCAACAAGAGAGAGTCTAACCACCTTCCCTTGACATTCAACAGCATTACCATCGCCGAATCCCCCACCATCAACATCCTGAGGGTCACCATTGACCAAAAACTTAACTGGACCAGCCATATAAATACAGTGGCTACGAGAGCAGGTCAGAGGCTGGGTATTCTGCTGCGAGTGACTCACCTCCTGGCTCCCCAAAGCCTTTCCACCATCTACAAGGCACAAGTCAGGAGTGTGATGGAATACTCTCCACTTGCCTGGATCAGTGCAGCTCCAACAACATTCAAGAAGCTCAACACCATGCTTGATTGGCACCCCATCCACCACCCTAAGCATTCATTCCCATCACCTCCGGTGCACAGTGGCTGCAGTGTGTACCATCCACAGGATGCACTGCAGCAACTCGCCAAGGCTTCTTCGACAGCACCTCCCAAACCCGCGACCTCTACCACCTAGAAGGACAAGAGCAGCAGGCACATGGGAACAACACCACCTGCAGGTTACCCTCCAAGTCACACACCATCCCGACTTCGTCGCTGGATCAAAATCCTGGAACTCCCTTCCTAACTTCACTGTGGGAGAACCTTCACCACACGGACTGCAGCGATTCAAGAAGGTGGCTCACCACCATCTTCTCAAGGGCAATTAGGGATGGACAATAAATGCTGGCCTTGCCAGCGACGCCCACATCCCATGAATGAATTAAAAAAAATTTGGGAAGCCATGTCATGCTGCAGCTGCTCTTCAGTAGGCAAGGTGATGAAACTGCTATCCACACTGACCAATGCATCAGTCGCCTGTTTGATATGCGTGGCCAGCACATTAGCTGATACATCAGTGCTAGGCTGGAATGACCCGGAGGCAGAAAGGTTGAGAGTGTTGGGGATCTTGCTTGTCACTGGCCAGTGCTGTGTCTATGTTGCAGGTTGGCCACAAATATCCTTGTAGCAGACGGCAAAACTTTGAAACTGACTCCATGCTGCACCAGATCCTGGAGAAGTGGTTGTCCCCAATCACCAATCTCTGCAGATATGGTTGGTGGCATAATGGCGAGATACTTGCTGATCTCCCTGGCATGTCTTCTTTCATTTTGTACCACTTAAACATTGAAATATTGCATTTGGGGCATAGCCAACCCAACCCCTATCATTAACTTTATTTTTGCTTGCTGCTCACCATGGAGGTCTGCTGCTTGCACCTAGATGTCTTAAAACTCCCTAAGCTCCTGTTAAAGTTGGTATCGGAAGAACTCAATTTCACTTGCCCTCTTTTTTCATCTGTTCCTGTTCTGCTGAAGCCCTGAAAATGTTTCAGTTAATCCATTTTCCAGTGACTTAACTGCAATACCAGACTATTTTGGGGCACTTACTGTCCCCCCCAAAAAATTATTCCAAAAATACATGTATTATTAATAAAATGTCATAAATATTGAAAAATATGTAATAAAAAAGATAGTACAGAAAGGTATTGAAACATTGAAACCAGAAAAGCTATGCAAAGCTTATTCCCATTTAAGAGCTCCATCACAGATGGCATGTCCACAAAGATTCAAAATGGGCTTTGAAAGTAAAAATTCAATCCAGGTACAAAACTAGGAAATTGCACAGGGTATTTATTTTAATATTTTTGCTGGTAGCACTTTTGCGTATATTGGAATATTGGGATTGGAGGATAATTTACCAGTTATATGGTGTGCCTAAATTTAGGTCCATTTAAATTAATGGATGAAAAATTGGGTGGGCATTGCAATGGGTGTGCAATCTTTTGCATCCAATATTCCAATATGCAAAGACTGACATGAATAGCAATATGATATTAAATTATTGATTGTGTCTAGCTTCACAAATGTAGTATTTCATCTACGTTGAAAGAAAATCTTATTTTACAAATTAAAAGGATACATTGTCAACACGGTACCTGTTGCAACTTGGACTTGATATGGTGGCAAACACAGCAGCAAAGTTCCCAAGCAGGTAATTCCTTGTCCAAACTGTAAACTGAGCATGCCACAAATCTCTTTATTCATGTGTCAATGATCCCTTCAAGGAGAGTGTGGGGCCAATAATGCAATCTGTACTCATATTAGCTGACCTTGCATCATAATGTAGATTCAGCTCATTTAAATATTGTTCTGGCATTCCTGCTTGTAGGTACAATATGCTGGAAGTTGTCACTGGTGCCGGGGCCAGAATGTCAGGTGCTAGCTCCAATGAAGGATGTTTTATTTATTTTGGGCTGCAAATGTGATGGGAACTTAAGCCCCTTGAGCCTGTTCCGCCATTCAATTAGATCATGACTGATCGGTATCGCAACTCCATTTATGCGCTTTTGCTCTAAATACCTTGACGCCCTTACCTAGTAAAAATCTATTGATCTTAGTCTTGGAAATCTCAATTGACCCAGCATCCACAGCTTTTTGGAAGAGAGAGTTCTCGATTTCCATTACTCTTTGTTTGAAAAGTGCTTCCTGATTTCACTCCTAAGTAGCCCAGCTCTAATTTTAAGATTGTGCCCTCTTGTTCTGGCCCTTGTAGATAGTTGGCTGTTGAAGGCCAAAAAGGGGGTCAAAAAAGAAAGGGTTGCCCTGTAGTGAGTTGTTATGATCTGGAATGTACTGCCTAAAAAGATGGTGGAAGCAGATTCAATAGCGACCTTCAGAAGGGGAATTGGATAAATACTTGAAGGGGAAAAATGTGCTGGGTTATGGGGAAAGGGCAGGGGTGTGGGACTAATTGGATAGCTTTTCCAAAGAGCTGGCGCAGGCATGATGGGTCGAATGGCCTCCTTCCAAGATTCTACAAGAAGGAAAGGGGTACTGTGCATTAAAATTTTAATTTTCTGATGCAGTCCATCCCATCAGCACTCTTTGTGAATGGATGCTTTGTATCCGGAGCATTACTTTGGAGCTCCAATAGCATTGTAGAGAGCCTCCTACATTTGCATAACATTTACGGTCTTAATGAGCCTTCTACACAATTTATGTACAGGCTCTGAGCTTTGGCAACACTTTGGGTCCATATTGCGGGTGCGTGGGCGGGGGGAGGGGGGGTGGTGGAACAGAACCCATCATATGTGTGATAGGCCTCAGGCCTCCGTGCTCAATAACACATTATCGACCCCAGTGTCTTTGAGATGAGTAGTTCCTCGTGTATCATGTGTTCTGTACATGAGGAATTGTGGGAGATGATTTACATCCCACGAATTGGCTGACCTGATAACTCACAGGCCAGTTGCCAGTGAGTTATGATCATCACCACAAACAGGAAACAAATCGCATCCCACAACTCTTCAACTCTCATTCTCTTTACACCACAGTTTAGTCAGAAATATCAACCAACAGATAGGAAAGTTTACAGTTTACATGCAAGCGGAATGCAGCCTTTAAAGGATTACAATAAACCTTTGCAGATGTTGACTGCGGCAACACTGTCCAAATGCATCAAGAGGCAGGAAGGTATAATGTGAAGATCACTTGAAAGGCTGTTGCCATTTTATAAAAGGGCACTAGTCATGTGCAGGATTTTCTCTCTAAACCTACAGATGGCTTGAATATTTATGTACTGTAAAAGCCTGAATATTCATATGAATTTTAATTTTGCTCATTATGGAATTGAAAAACAATGTAATTACCATCTTACTGCTGGCCTGGATCCTCTGACTAAATTCCACTATTTGGACCCTGAGATCTAATGAAAAGCTCATCAGGTTTTGTTATTAATGAATTTGTTCGAACGTTGTACTTTCTCTTTCTAAATTGCAGCTTCTTAAGTTGTGGTTCTTAATTGCTCTGTGTGTCCAGGCTGTTGTATGAAAACTAAAAGGGGGGATTTTAACTCCCCCTGTCCCTCGGTGGAAACCGAGCGGAACGGTAGTTAAAATTGAGTGGCTCTGATTAACCGAACCGAGGAGATTTTAATGCCGGGCGGTTGAGGCGTTCACCTGAGCCAAGCAGATGCCTCGTTAATATATGCTAATCAGGGTCCTGTGACTCAGAAAGGACCCCGAGGCAATTTGGACGGCCTACTGGCCAGAGCGACTACTGATTGCACTCTTACCAGTGAAATCTACCAGACATCCAGTGGAGCCCCGAAAAGGTAAATAAAAAAGTCTTTCCTTGTGGGGCCAGGAAGAGCAGGAGTAATCCACCAGGCACAATAGGGATAAAATCTGGGCCTTTGCTGCCCCGGGCTTCCTCGCTTCCCACCAGTGGAAACCTGTTGAACTCCTCCCCACCTTGCGATTTACTTGAGTGCCGGTATATATATATATATTAAAGGTAGCCATTTATGTTGGTTTTTGTTTCTGACCTGGAGCTAGAAATACACAAACACCTTTCAATATACAAACTTCAATCACCAAATAGCAATTAAACTCTGATTGACCTCAGGCTGTGTTTATTTATAGCTATTAGGCCTTGAGGGAACAGACATATTTAAACATAAAATAGAACATTGTGCATTACCTGTAACATCCTATAATTATAAAACAATGTATCATCTAATTTGTGAACATTATGCAACCCCACTTCCTTCGCCCCACCATTGCTGGCTGTGCCATCAGCCGTCTATGCCCTAAGCTCTGGAATTCCCTCCCCAAACCTCTCTAACTCTCTATCCTCCTTTAAGACGCTTCTTAAAACCTACCTCTTTGTCCAAACATTTGGTCACCTGTCCTAATATCTCCTTTGGCTCGGTTTCAATTTTTGCCTGATTACACTCTTGTGACGTGCCTTAGGCGTTTTACTATGTTAAAATCATTATATAGATGCAAGATGTTGTTGTCATTGTTGTTGGTGTTGTATGCTGTGCTCCCATTTACTGATCTACTTGAAAATTGCATCAGGCAGGTCTTGGCCATCCAAGGGGTGGTCGAGGTGCCGATGCCACCCCCTCCCCCATGATTTTCCACTGTTGGCTGCTTGTTTTTGAAGTGAGAATTAGGCGGGCGGCAGTTGAAATTCTCCCCCATCATATCCACACAGCACGAATCAGGCAAAATTACTACATACTCCCAATGCTACTGAGAAGAATTAGCAGTGCCTGCTGTCAACTTAGTGAAGGTTCAAATCCATTTCCTTTGGTTGAAGAAAATGGGGTCTGTTTGGGGTCAAATTGACTCCAAGATGAGATGCCTGCCAAGAGTAAATTGAAATCAAGTCAAGTCAATCCTCTGTGCCAGACACTTAAGCCATGCAGCACTGCTGGACACTGTTGATGATTTGATCAGCTGTCCTGACTTACTTATGGGACCTGGAGGAGCTGGGATTCTTCTCAATAAACTGGACTGATTGCTGTAAGGGTCCTACATTAAATGAGTTCAACCCAATTTCTGGTGAGCTTTGGTGTACAGCATAAAACTTCTCATTAATCTGGTATTAAACTGATGATGCCACTCAGAGAGGCCGAAAGGGAAGTTGGAAAAATTCACACTGGTGCAATGGAGGGTGCTCTTCTGAGATTAGAGTTTTAAGGCACAATGTTGGGGCAGAGTAGAGAGAGTTTGCCCTGCAGCTGGCTGTGCTATATCTCACTTGGGAGAGCATTATACCGACACAGAGAGATTAAAAATTGTGGAAAAAAATGTTCCATTCCACAGCACTAACATTTTTCATTTTGATGAGCTCATAAATTCATCCCAAAATATAATAATGAGTAGAGTATATAACAGGAAGTGATTCCACCTCCAGTTCAGGTGGGGTTCATAAACCACTTGAGTTTTGATCTGGTGATTTATCACCACATCTGAACCTCTTGGTCAATTGACTGACTTGTGAATCACTGTTGGCACCAGAAATGGCACAAAATGCCTTGCTGCCACCCCTCAGATCAAGCAGTGCGTTCATTTTTGTGAAGGTATAAATCCCTCTATTTTCCACTTAATCCCTCTGGTCTCACACTGCCTGTGGCCAAGTTCCCAAGCCTCTGCCAGTGCCACTGTTTCAACCAATATGAGGTACACAACTGAGACTCTGGGCAACCCCCCATTTCATCTGAATTACGATTTTCAGCCCCCCTCCCCCAACCTGATGGGGAGGCAGGATTAACTTTACTTGACGCCATTCCAAAATTACAACCTAGTGGAATGGAGAATTTAAAGCTGCCCCCACCACTACCTTGTGCACTGTGTTGGTGCTCCAATGTGTTCTACCACTGGGCTTCCTATCCTGCCATAATATTTCTAGTTACATTTGGCACTTAGTGCAACTCACCAAGCACGGCTCCAATTCAGAATATCTTTGAAGCAGAAAGTAATCACACAGTACCGCTTCAATGGATCCTGAACTTCTTTGTAGTGCAAATTCAAAGAAAGAAAAAATAACATTATAAATGGTTATGCAAGAAAGAAAAGTGCCATAATTTGTAAACTATTCACTAACTCTATTCAAAATGAGGAACAAGTTAGGCACGCAGTAGCCCACACTGTTATTCTATTTTTGAAGTTCAGTATATTATCCAAAATTATATTTCAAACACAATATGAGCTTTAGATATTTTGTAACGGACATCAAACGCTGAACTCACACATTTTATACACAAATGGTATTGATCTCTCCGCATTGACCCCTTCTTGTTTCCCCATGATGGCTCAGTGGGTCATTGCACATCTGGTGTGCCGTACAAACCAAAAATGTCCGAGTTTCAATCCATAGCACCAGCACAGGTGTGATGGGATGAATGGCCTCTTTCTGTTTTTATTTCTGTAATTCTTAGTGGCTTCCTCTCTTGCATCTTCTCCCTTTCTGTTTGGAACTTTTAGCGCAGTCTCGGCGACAGACTTCTCCCTGAATGCCATCAACCATCTGTAGCAAAAGGCCTTCCATTTCTTCCCCCCTCCAACCACGCCATTCCCTAAAGTGAAACACTCTGCTTTTGCAAGGCTCCATTGTGTGTCCATGGTTGAAAAAGGATAAAACATGCTCTAAATGTAGTCGGCAGCTTCGGAGCACCAGGCTACGTTGTGACTCGAGCCAGCTACCTTGAACTTTTCCACTCGTGCATAAATGTGTGTGTTGGTAACGTTATCCGGTTATAAAACATCAGCAAAGTCTGAGTCAAATCATGTGCTACAAAAGATTCTTTCCAAACATTATGGAGAAAAGTTGTGTTGTGATGTCACGCCAGCAAGCTGCAGCTATTGCTTTGAATTTGCCTTCTCCTGGGGTAAAACATTGGCTGTGATTTTATCCGGTGGCACATAAAACTTTGGGGCAAATTTCCCTCAAGTTGCTCCAGCCCCGCTGCCTATTTCGCTGGCAGTGCGTCGGAAACCCTGTGCATGTGCGTAAATGGGATTTTAGCTGCATTTCCAGTGAAGTGAGGATGGCGGAGCCAGGTGAGCTCTGAGGAAATTCACCTTGATCTCCGATTCCATCTAATTCATACAATTTTCCTACAATGTTTGTAAAATCTTTCCACTCCTCAACCTTCGGTTTTTGCAATGGACTGAGAAAAGATCTTAGAAGAAATGTGACTTTATTTTTTTCAGTTTTACATATACTTGATTTAGAAATCACTTTTGTTAAGCTTTATGAAGCCGAGGAATATTAGTGCTGGGATTTAGAACACTTTTTTCATGCCAGGGATGCAATGCCAGAATCAAGTGCTCTCAAATCACATTCAGGTGACAAATAAAACTCCTTCTTCTCTGTCCAAAAACTGTGTCACAACCTCAACCTCAGAATTATATTGTCTACTACACGAGCTATCAATAAGGCCTGTCTGAGTGAAATTGAAAATGTAACACCAAATGCAGGCAGTCTGATGCTGCTGACCTATATTTATTAACATACATGCTCAGTTGAAAGGGAATTATGAGGGCTAATTCCCTGATTAGTGCTCCCGGTGTGGAGTGTCATTTGCAGGGAGCATTAGTCAGGAGATCATGGGCTCGCATTGCACAATCCTCTGTTTATTAATTTAAATGGACAAAAAAATCAGGCGCTGTATGATTTTTCGATTCGTGCTCCCTACAAATACTTCTCTTCACTGGGAGCACCCAATCAGGGAATCAGGCCCGTTATCTATAAGTACAGTAACTCCTCCTAGCCAGTGCTTCAGCTAGTGACACTTGTATCAATAATGGTGTAGGTTTGTATCTAGAGGCAAGTACAGGAAGTTCCTCAACTGTTCCCTCTGACCTGGAGGTGTTTGTATGAATGACAACAGCCAGTTGAGAATGGCTAAACATTAAATATCACATTTTAAGCTCTGAAATCTTTTCTTGGTTACCCACTGATCTTAACAACATTATAACACCCAGTTTTCATTTTTGAATATGTGTTCATTGAGGTCAGCTCAATGCATGAGCACTAAGAAATCAAATATTTATTAAATTTCATGTCTGGTATCAGCTGTAGCACAGTTTAGTTACAAAGAACTCCATTTATATAGGACCTTTCACCACCTCAGGACACCCCAAAGTGCTTCACAGCCAATGATGTACCTTTTGAAGTGTATTGTAATGTGGGGAGACCCATCTGCTAATTTGTGCACAGCAAAGTCCCACAAACAGCAATCAGAAAAATGACCACTTCATCTGTTTCAGTGATATTGGTTGAGGGATAAATGTTAGGCAGGACACTAGGAGAACTCCCCAGCTCTTCTTCAAATAGTGCTTTGAGGCAGAGCTTTTAACTTTAACAGTGGTGTAAAATGGCGATATTAGAGCGGCCACCGGTTATACACACCACCGATCCGACATCGCCATTTTAAGCCTGTGCCAAAGCTGAAAGTTCCGGCGATGGAATGTTTTTACCTCCACCTGGGGGTGCAGGCCAGGCCTCAGTTTAATGTCTCATTCAAAAGATGGCACCTCCAACTGTGCTGCAGTCCCTTAGTGCTACACTGAAATGTCAGCCTGGATTACATGGTGCATGTTTCTGGAGTGGGGCTCAAGCTCATGGGGGGTAGTTTTAAGCCCCCAGGGGAGGGTTAAAAAATGTTAAAATGGGAAACCCGACCCCAACCCACCTGTAACCCGCCCACTTCCGGTTTTAGCAGAGGCACCTCGGGGGGTGGGTGACCAATCCGCTCTCAGGAGGCGGTGTCAGTAAACTATTTTAAGGAGGTTGTGTGCCTCCATTTTAACTAATGTTTTATTTTCAACTTCTGCAGGCCGAGTTTCCTGGACGTTGGGAAACCCAGCAGATGAAAGGAGGCGAGGGAGGGCCAGATCCATGAGGTAAGCGCCTTTATTGCACTGCTTGTTGGCCAAGAGGAATAGGAGTGCTTTCCCTCGGCCTACCAAGATTACCTTTTAAACACCTTGGGATCGGCCACCCCCCCAAACCCCCACCGATGTTCGATTTAATAAACTGCTTGCAATAGAAGGACGAGGAATGAGATTACAATCAACTTCTCAGGCTGCTTCTGCATGAAACGAGTGGATTTCTTTCCATAACCCATAATGAGAACAAAATAATGCATATGGGGGAGACATTCAATATATTACGTGGTCCTTCCCTTAGAAAACGCAAGGTCTTAGGGATTGGATAGTAGAACGGCCCCAAGGATGGTTGGTATGAAGAACAAAATGCCGCACAGGTAACTGTAGAAGGAAAAGTTACCTGTGTGGCATTTTCAACATAAAATTTGAATTCCTAGTTGAACATCAGAAGAACATCAGAGCTCAAAGTCCAGCCATCTGAAGGAGCATTTAAAGTCCAGATTTAAATGTCCAGATCTATGTTTCCCCATTGCCTGGGATCTAGGAGAGAAAGTACTGAGACTGTTCAGTGTAACTTCTTTCTGGTCAAATTGTGATAGCCAAATACAGGTCTAATACTAACCCATCATTTAAAATTGGCATTAGCTCCACAGTCCCCCTCACCATGAGTTTCTCATTTTGTCTATGAAGTCTGAGGAAGTTCTTGGCAGAGGGAGGTGGCTAAAACATGAAGGCAATTCATCCCAGTTGTCCTCGTGCAACTGTTAGTAGCTGGTTTCCAAGCAGTACTGGTAGAGACCCGGAGAAAGTTTGCTGGCTGCCTCATCGTCTAAAGAATAATGATGCATGATAAGGGGAGAACAAAAAAAAGCTGGGCAAATTAATAATGGGGCAAGAACTTAAAAATAGGCATTACCTGCCAGAATACACTGCCCTATATACTTATTCATTTCCTCCAAATGGCTAAGATTTGTGTTTTGTACAGTAAAACCTATTTGTTATCCTGTTTATATTCCAACCCATCATGATTTAATTCAAAAATGCCAAACCACTACTGTGAAAAGCTTAGTCCGATTTCCCCCCCTGGCGATGTCCGATTCCCCCTTGTGATGTACGATACCGCCCCCCCCGCGATGTCCGATATCCCCCCCCCCGCGCGATGTCCGATTCCCCCCTGTGATGTCCGATATGCCCCCCCCCCCCCGCGATGTCCGATTCCCCTCTGTGCGGTCTGATTCTCCTCCCCCCGCTACCCCGCGATGTTGGACTTACCTGCCATCCGCTCCCCAGCTGGTTTCCAGCCCAACAGCCAGCCAGCCTGTGAATCTGGCTGGTTGATGGGCAGGAAACGTGTCAAGATAATATAAAACAGGTCCTCCTCATCTTAGTCTTGAATGGCCGACCCCTTATCCTGTGACTTTGCCCCCTAGTTCTAGACTCTCTAGCCAGGGGAAACAATCTCTCAGCATCTACCCTGTCAAGCCCCCTAATAATCTTATATGTTTCAATGAGATCACCTCTCTTCTTCTAAACTCCAGAGAGAATAGGCCCATTCTACTCAACTTCTCCTCATAGGACAACCCTCTCATCTCAGGAATTAATCTATTGAACATTCGTTGTTCCGCATCCAAGGCAAGTATATCCTTCCTTAGACAAGGAGACCAAATCTGTACACAGTACTCCAGGTGAGGTCGCACTAAAGCCCTGTACAACTGTAGTAAGACTTCCTTACTCTTGTACTCCAACCCCCTTCCAATAAAGGCCAACACACCATTTGCTTTCTTAATTGCCTGCTGTACCTGCATACTAACCTTTTGTGTTTCTTGTATGAGGACACCCAAGTCTCTCTGAACACCAACATTTAATAGTTTCTAACCATTTAAAAAGATTCTGTTTTTCTATTCTTCCAACCAAAGTGAATAACCTCACATTTCCCCACATTATACTCCATCTGCCACCTTCTCGCCCACTCACTTAATCTGTCTATGTCCCTTTGCAGACTCTTTGCATCCTTCCTCACAGCTTACTTTCCCACCTAGCATTGTATCGTCAGCAAACTTGGATGCATTACACTTGGTCCCTTCATCTAAGTCATTAATATAGATTGTAAATAGCTGAGGCCCAAGCACCGATCCTTGCGGCACCCCACTAGTTACAGCCTGCCAACCTGAGAATGACCCATTTATCTCTACTCTCTGTTTTCCGTCCTTTAACCAATCCTCTATCCATGCTAATATATAACACCCAACCCCATGAGCCCTTACCTTGTGTAACAACCTTTTATGCGGCACCTTATTAAATGCCTTTTGAAAATCCAAATGTACGACATCCACTGGTTCCCCTTTATCTACCCTGCTAGTTACATCTTCAAAAAAACCAATAAATTTGTCAAACATGATTTCCCTTTCAACCATGTTGACTCTGCCTAAGCATATTGTGATTTTCTAAGTGCCCCGTTACTACTTCCTTAATAATGGATTCCAGCATGTTCCTGACGACTGATGTCAGGCTAACTGGCCTATAGTTCCCTGTTTTCTCTCTCCCTCCCTTCTTGAATAGTGGGGTAACATTTGCTACCTTCCAGTCCACTGGGACTGTTCCAGAAGCTAGAGAATTTTGGAAAATCATAACCAATGCATCTGCTATTTCTGCAGCCACCTTTTATAGAACGCTAGGATGTAGGCCATCAGGTCCAGGGGATTTGTCGGATTTTAGTCCCATTAGTTTGTTCAGTACTTTTTCTCTAACGATATTAATTGTTTTAAGTTCCTCTCTCTTATTTACCCCTTGGTTCCCCACTATTTTTGGTAGGCTTTTTGTGTCTTCTGCTGTGAAGACAGATACAAAATATTTGTTTAACACATTTTTATGGAAACAATGCACAGTTCTTCTCTTTCCAAGCAACTTTTAAAAAACAAAATTGTCAAAACTATTCACGGTGATGGTACCCTTTTAACATATGGATTTTCTGAAAGGGGGGTGAAAAAGTACCCTAAAAATGCAATAGCCCACCGAGAATGCAACACACCACTACTTTCTGCAAATAATGTTGCAAATCAAAGTAAATGGCTTGTTGGCTGAGTATAGCTGACTTGATTGAATCAAAAATATCTAAATTTCTATCTTTTAAACACTGCAAATCTTTGGCTTAGTGAAGGAAATTCCTGCCTCTGAGTCAGATGGTGCATGGGTCGAACTCTGCTCCAGACAGTTCTAGTGATTAGAGGCTGGAGCTTCGCTTCTGAATTCTGGGTTGACATCCAGTGGGATACTCACATCCGATAGGTGCGGGTGTGGGTGTAGGTTCCCCTCTCCCCTCCTTCATCATATGAGTTCTGGGAGCCCATAAAACTCTTCCCGCCATATGGGATTAACCACCCTGTTGGCTGGTATAAAGATGATTATGGTCATGTACAGCCAAGGAGTGTTCACGTTGTGGTCTGTCGGAGTGTTAATCAGCCTACGAATTCTTCCACTACTTCACACTATTCTTTAAGATACATATTTGGTAACAGGGTGTATACAAGCTTTATTCAATGGGCATTATCAAATATATTTTCCGTTATCTGAACATTACTTTTCTTCCCATCATCTTCTCCTACACCATCATCCTTTTCAGCAGAATTGGCAAGCATTCTGCTCCCAGGCCTCTTCCTGATGCTGGGACTGATTCTGGAGCTATGAGAAGATTCTGGATGTGACTTTCTCCCTTTCTTTCCATTTTCCAATTGATACGTTCAATCAAGGCCTTATCTGCCTGTTCATGTGGATGTAAAAGATCATGGGCATGATTTTAACTTGGAAAAACGGGTGGGGAGGGGCAGTAAAAATGTTAAAAATCTAAAACCAGCCTCCAATCCGCCCATTTCCGGTTTTAATGGAAGCGGGATGAGGGGGGGCAACCAACTCACTCTTAGGAGGCGTGTTGGTCATTAAAAGCTTTCAAGGAGGCTGTGGTCCTCCATCTTAACAGATGTTTTGTTTTTAACTCCTGGGGGCCAGGATTCCCAGGACTTCTACTTCACACCACGTGAGAGGAGGTGAGAAGGCCCAAAACAACAGGTAAGTGCCTTTATAGCACAGCTTATGGACCAGGAGGAGCAGTGGTGCTTCCCTCAGGCCCAACAAGCTTACCTGCAGTGACCCCTCCCCACGATCTCCAACCCCTCCTCACGATCCCCAACCCCCTCCCTCACAATCTCCGACCCCCCCCCCATGATCTGTGGCCCCCCTACGATCTCCGACCCCCCCCACAATCTCCGACCCCCCCACGTTCTCCGACCTCCCCTGTGATCTCCGATCTCCGTGATGACCCCCGACCCCATCCCTCTGATGACTGAGCCACCCGACGCCCCCTGATGACTGAGCCCCCGAAGACCCTCAATGTCTGAGCACCCCGATGACCGAGTCCCCCGATGACTGAGACCTCTGATGACTGAGCCCCCCCGATGACTGAGCCCACCAATGACCCCAATGACTGAGCCCCCCAATGACCTCTGACAACTGTGCCCCCTGATGACTGAGCCCCCTGATTACCCCCCACCCATCTAAGCCTTACCTGCTCGCATCCTCTGCCTTCATCTTCTCCTGTCCGACTGAGAGCCAGCCTGTCGATCAGGCTGGCCTGTCGGGTGGGAGATCAGCAAAAAAAAAGACGTCCTTACGTCAAAATTGTAAGGTCGTCCAGAAAACCAGTACTTCCGGGTTTCCCGTCAGGAATTCCCCCCTCCTCGCCCCCTTCCTGGCTCCCTGATAAAATCATGCCGCATGTGTCATCCTTTGAAAGAAGAGTAGAGAGTTCTCCCAGTGTCCTGGCGAACATTCATCCTTCAACCAACAACAAGTTAACTGGCCATTCATCTCATTGCTGTTTATCGGACAGCGGTGTACAAACTGACTGCCCAGTTTGCCTACAAAACAACAGTGACGACACTTCCAAAAATAATTAATTGGCTGTGAAACACTTTGGGGTGTCCTGAGGCCATGAAAAGCATATATCACCATAGTATCATAGTAGGTACAACACAGGAGAAGGCCATTCGGCTCATCGTGCCTGTGCCGGCTCTTTGAAAGAGCTATCCAATTAGTCCCATTCCCCTGCTCTTTCCCCAATGACCTGTAAATTTTTCCCCTTCAAGTATTTATCCAATTCTCTTTTGACAGTTACTATTGAATCTGCTTCCACCACCCTTTCAGACAGTGCATTCCAGATCATTACAACTCGCTGCGAAAAAAAATGTTACCTCATGTCGCCTCTGGCTCTTTTGTCGGTCACCTTAAATCTGTGTCCTCTGGTTACCTACCTTTCTGCCACTGGAAACAATTTCTCCTTATTTACTCTATCAAAACCATTCATGATCTTGAACACCTCTATCAAATCTCTCCTTAACCTTCTCTGTTCTAAGGAGAACAACCCCAATTTCTCCAGTCTCTCCACATAACTGAAGTCCCTCATCCTTGGTACCATTCTCGTAAATCTCTTCTGCAACCTCTCTAAGGCCTTGACATCCTTCCTAAAGTGTGGTGCCCAGAATTGAACACAATACTCCAGCTGAGGCCTAACCAGTGTTTTATAAAGGTTTAGCATAACATAAATTTAATTTCTTTTGTTACTTTTCAGAATGCTTGACCTTTATTGTGCACCTTCCCCCACAGTGATACAGCTGAGATCGCAAATCACCACGTGCAGAAGTGCAGAAGTATAGACGTGAACTTATTTTCCATCTCCCGTGCATTATCAATGTCACTTCAACACCCTGTGCTAGTGTGCCATGCCAATAAATATGGACATAGTGTACTTGAAAAGTACCTTAGATCTTACAGGACACAACATCGCTAGACTTCATTGGTGACTGTGGTGTTGTCATAGAATCATAGAAAGGTTACAGCACGGAAGGAGGCCATATGGTCCATCGAATCCGTACCGGCTCTATGCAAGAGCAATCCAGCTCGTCCCACTCCACCTCCCTTTCCCCGTATCCCTGCAAATTTTTTCCTTTCAAGTACTTATCCAGTTCTCTTTTGAAAGCTACGATTGAATCTGCCTCCACCAACCCCTCTGGCAGTGCATTCCAGATCCCAACCACTCGCTGTGTAAAAAAAATTTTCCTCATGTCACCTTTGATTCTTTTGCCAATCACCTTAAATCCAAGTCCTCTGGTTCTTGACCCTTCCACCAATAGAAACCGTTTCTCTCCATCTACTCTGTCTAGACCCTTCATGATTTTAAATACCTCTATCAAATCTCCTCTCAATCTTCTCTGTTCCAAGGAGAACAAACCCAGCTTCTCCAGTCTATCCATGTAACTAAAGTCCCTCATCCCTGGAATCATTCTAGTAAATCTTTTCTGCACCCTCTTTAAGGCCTTCACATCTTTCCTGAAGTGCGGTGCCCAGGAATAGACACAATACTCCAGATGTGGTCGAACCAGTGTTTTATAAAGGTTCATCATGACTAACTTGCTTTTGTACCCTTTGCCTCTATTTATAAAGCCCAGGATTCCCTCTGCTTTCTTAACTGTTTTCTCAACCTGCCCTACCACCTTCAACAATTTGTGCACATATACCCCCAGATCTCTCTGTTCCTGTACCCCTTTTTAGAATTGTGCCCTCTAATTCATTGTGCCTCTCCTCGTTCTTCCTACCAAAATGCATCACTTCGCATTTTTCTGCGTTAAATTTCATCTGCCACGTGTTTGCCCATTTCACCAGCCTCTCTATATCCTCTTGAAGTCCAACACTATCCTCACTGTTCACTACACTTCCAAGTTTTGTGTCAACTGCAAATTTGGAAATTGTACCCTGTACACCCAAGTCCAAATCATTAATATATATCAAGAAAAGCAGTGGTCCTAGTACTGACCCCTGGGGAACACCACTGTACACCTCCCTCCAGTCTGAAAAACAACCGTTCACCACTGCCCTCTGCTTCCTGTTACTTAGCCAATTTTGTATCCATGTTGCTACTGCTCCCTTTATTCTATGGGCTTCAATTTTGATGACAAGCCTATTATGCGGCACTTTATCAAACGCCTTTTGAAAGTCCATATACACCACATCAACCGTATTGCCCTCATCTACCCTCTCTGTTCCCTCATCAAAAAACGGTATCAAGTTAGTTAAACATGATTCGCCTTTCCGTGCTGGCTTTCCGTGATTAATCTACACTTGACCAAGTGACTGCTAATTCTGTCCCGGATTATTGTTTCTGAAAGTTTCCCCACAACTGAGGTTAAACTGACTAGCCTGTAGTTACTGGGTTTATCCTTACACCTTTTTTTGAACAAGGGTATAACAATTGCAATTCTCCAATCCTCTGGCACCACCCCTGTATTTAAGGATGTTTGGAAGATTATGGCCAGTACCTCTGCAATTTCCATCTTTACTTCCCTCAGCAACCTAGGATGCATCCCATCCGGACTGGGTGACTTATCTACTTTAAGTACAGCTAGCCTTTCTAGTACCTCCTCTTTATCAATTTTTAGCCCATCCAGTATCTCAACTACATCTTCCTTTACTGAGACTCTAGCAGCATCTTCTTCCTTGGTAAAGACAGATGCAAAGTACTCATTTAGTAGCTCGGCCATGCCCTCAGCCTCCATGAGTAGATCTCCTTTTTAGTCCGTAATTGGCCCCCACCCTTCCTCTTACTACCTGTTGTCTGTTTACATGCCTATAGAAGACCTTTGAATTCCCTTTTATGTTGGCCTCCAGTCTATTCTAATATTCTCTCTTTGTCCCTCTTGTTTCCTTTTTCACTTCCCCTCTGAATTTTCTATATTTAGCCTGGTTCTCACTTGTGTTATCAACCTGGCATCTGTCATACGCCCCTTTTTTCTGCTTCATCTTACACTCTAATTCTTTTGTCATCCAGGGAGTTCTGGCTTTAGTTGCCCTACCTTTCTCCCTCATGGGAATGTACCTGAACCATCTCCTCCTTAAAGGCCGCACATTGTTCAATTATACTTTTGCCTTCCAATCTTTGATTCCAATTTACCCGGACCGGATCGATTCTCATCCCACTGAATTTGGCCCTCCTCCAATTGAGTATTTTTACTTTAGAGTGGTCCATGTCCTTTTCCATAGCTATTCTAAACCTTATGATACTATGATCACTGTCCCCTAAATGCTCCCCAATGAAACTTCCTCCACTTAGCCCATCTCATTCCCCAGAACCAAGTCCAGCAATTCCTCCTTCCTCGTTGGGCCAAAAACGTACTGGTCAAGAAAGTTCTCCTGAATACACTTCAACAATTGCTCCCCCTCTTTGCCCCTTATATTATTACTATCCCAGTCCATATTAGGTAGTTGAAGTTCCCCGTTATCACAACTCTATGGCCTTTGCACCTCTTTGTAATTTCCCTGCAAATTTGCTCCTCAACCTCCTTCCCACTAGTTGGTGGCCTGTAGAATACACCCAGTAGTGTAATGGCACCTCTATTGGGATGGTTGAGAAGTCAAGCCATGTAACTTGTGAGATATGATCTACATAGCGCTTTAAATTTAGATAGCAATCTAATGCCCATACATGAATAGAAGAAAGTCTTACTAAAATTATATCTCAAAGGTATTAACTGATGGATTGAACAATGCATTCCACCATATAAAAGCAGAATATACAATGGATCAGTGTGAAAGACCTATTTATATTCACTGGTGCGGATCACCTACACAAATCCCTTGTGACTGTGTCACTCATGAGTTCAGAGGCAACCCTCCCCAGGCAATATAAGTAGGTATTTCAACAGGCCCACTCCATCACTTCTATAAATTCTCAGGATGTCAGTGACTGTTTCCGTATCTGACAAAGTGACAATCATCTGCATTAGAAATGACATTAAAAATGTTCTCCAACTACAGTTACCAAGTGGCCAGAATGTTTGAATTCCACTGAATAAATTAGAATGTTGAAAATCATTGATACTTTAGGGGGTTTCTTTCTTTCATGACAAATCTTTCTACAACACCTCCATGCCAGTAGTATTCATAACTTTATGGGGCTGTCATGTTTGTGGAATGAAACACATAATGCAGAAGGCATGTTTTATTGTGCATATATAGGGAAACCTCATTAGTACAAATGCATGGAGAGCAGCAAGGTTGTTCTTATTAGGGTTCTATTTTTAAAAAAATGTTTTATTTTCTCTCCTTGAGCTATGCACCACTTTGCTGTTGATAGGTTGGGCAGACAACCTGTTCCCAAAACCCTGGCGATATTACTCCATAACTGGCTGCTTGGAGGTGAGTGGATGGTTGTCTGGACTAGTTCGTAATGCAATATTATTTCCTCTTTGTGGAGGAAGCTCATCACCACCGTTACACTTCTTTGCCGACACCTGCCACATCAACACCACTCACACCTTGCCATTGTTTTCTGCCTCACCTCCATTCTGTGGTTTCCCTCGGCTCAATGGATCTTCTTCATGGTCTCTTTGAAACGTGGGGTAGAGGGCAAGGAAATGACAGAGATGAAAACCCACATACCAAAGCCACTGGGTCAGCTGCAGGGGTCTCTTTCCTGTTGAAGGCAAAAGGCTTCATGAATCGATTGTGAGAATAAATGCTTTAGCACACTGAGAAGCCATAGGCATAACGGACGCTTACTGCATGCATACTGGGCACTGTTATAACCCTCATCCCCCACAAGCTGTCCTGCTTATAACACATGTCTCATATGAAATAACTGAAATGAGTTTCATTTAGTTCTAAGACCTTTTAATAACAGTTTGTGGTGTAAAGAACCCTTTCTGCCAAAAATAAAACGGTGAAACAGAAAATCAGAAAGGATTTAAAAAGCCTGCGAATGAACACATAAATGTACACAGTAAATATTTTACTCTGATTATTGGAGCTTGGCCTTGTTTGAATTCCTAACTAGCAATTGTTCTGAGATCAGATATCTGAAAATGCTAAAGTTGGTGACTTACAGTTTGGCAGAGTAAAGATTGGATCCTGGTGCATGTTGAGAACAAAATACACACACAGACATAATATAACTTGATGGGAAAGCATCAGCAGGACAGCAGGAAATTATGATTGAAAATAATTAGTGATTTTATCTGTTTTGTTCCCAATTGATTAAGGTGAGTAGAGATGGATGGCTTGGATTTTTATAATTTGTAATGTTACCTGATAAGATTTTATCGTTGTCTTCCTATTATAGCAATGATGATGAGACTAAAATGAGACTTTTAAAACTGGTGCAGTAAGGTAACCACTGACTCATAGTTTTATTTGGGCTTGAACAAACTGTTTAGAAGAGCAGTAATCTATGTTCATCTTTGAGTAACTACATGAAAATCTGGGCTTCTCAGGGAATTGTCTTTGAAAGTCCAACTAATCTAGGCTATTTCTGAAGCCAAGTCTGGATATCTAATCCTGATCATGCTCATCGCATTGAGCTCCCTTGGGCACTGGAGAAAACTGGCCTGTACTCACCTCAGCAATAGTGGGGGCTGAATGAAGATACCTTATCCTCCCCCAGATGAATCAGCCTGCAATATCACCTTGGACAACACATGTATATTCCAGTGCTGGGTTACAATGGATTGCTTGGATAAATGCTGGATAAATCAGGAAAGTGAGCACCTGGTAATTGGGGAGGGATTGGGCAGCTTCTCAATAGACTACCAAGGGAAATAGATGCCTATCAAACTACCTAGGTTTGGGCCACTAACCAATGTCTGCCAGGAAAATAGCTCTAACTACTAACGGCATCCATTTCCACTCTTGCCATGAGAGAAAATATATATAGAGATAATTCAAAGGCGCACAGATGTGCAAGAGTCCCTCTTTAACCCTTAGACCACCAGTGGTTTCAAGAAATTTCAAACTCTCCCCCTCCCAATTTTTTCACTCAGTTTTCTCCCCCACTCTCCCCTTGAAGTGGTGATTTATTCCCAAGTATGACTTTTTCCTCCAGTATTTTCCTCAAGTCACCACTCTTCATGCTTAGGCCCCATCAGTGAGTATTAGCCGATTATGAAGAGTGCAGTGCTATCCTCAGCCAATGTCCATACGAGCTCACTTTTCAGCACGGATCACTGGATCGTGATCAGGAGTAGGAACCTTGGTTGATTTTTCCACTCTTTAACCTGGGGACACCAAGGCCGATCGTGGTGTTCTAATTTATCGCCCCCCCTTCCCGGCAGAATTGGCACAGTATAGCTTTACGGTTCATCTTACACAGGCAGGTAAGTTTCATATTCATACTTAATATAACATTCTTCAAAATGCTGGCACAAAATGTTTCTGTGAACCTTACCCAAAATATTTCTTTAGAACTGTTGAATATTGGAAAGAGAACAAAAGGATGAAAGAAGCAGGAGAAATATAAAAGGAAAATTCAAATTAAAAGGAAAAGAAAAAAAGATACATACAGATAATTGCAATTAAATTTAAACAAAAATAGTAAGTATGGAAAAAGAACAAGTGAAGAATTAGGTCATTGAAAAAAAAGTTTTCAATCTTTGTGTGAATTCTCTACCCTCATGTCGACATTCTGTTCTGTTTTGACCCCTTTATTTATGTAGTTGACTCGATAAGTTTCTGAAATGAACTGAATAATTTTAAACTCGAGGAGGAGAGAGTGGTTTTCACCTGCACTGTGACATAAATCCCATGGCATCAATTGTAAATGCGTGGAAAAAGTTCAAACGTCACGCTTGTGAAGGCTAACACAATGTAAATGGTTTTGCATGTTCAAAAAAATGTAGCTTACCCCATGCCTCTTAGATGCAGGTTTCTGATTTCTAAAATTGGTGTGAGAGATGTTCAGGTGCCATGCTTTTGGGATCTCTGATATCTAGTGTCCATGTGAGAAGTGTACATGTTTCTGATGGGAAGATCTCTGATGTCTAGTGTCCATGTGAGAGGTGTACATGTTTCTGATGGGAAGATCTCTGATGTCTAGTGTCCATGTGAGAAGTGTACATGTTTCTGATGGGAAGATCTCTGATGTCTAGTGTCCATGTGAGAAGTGTATATGTTTCTGATGGGAAGATCTCTGATGTCTAGTGTCCATGTGAGAAGTGTACATGTTTCTGATGGGAAGATCTCTGATGTCTAGTGTCCATGTGAGAGGTGTACATGTTTCTGATGGGAAGATCTCTGATGTCTAGTGTCCATGTGAGAAGTGTACATGTTTCTGATGGGAAGATCTCTGATGTCTAGTGTCCATGTGAGAAGTGTATATGTTTCTGATGGGAAGATCTCTGATGTCTAGTGTCCATGTGAGAAGTGTACATGTTTCTGATGGGAAGATCTCTGATGTCTAGTGTCCATGTGAGAAGTGTACATGTTTCTGATGGGAAGATCTCTGATGTCTAGTGTCCATGTGAGAACAGCACATCCTGTTTTTTGAGGGGAAGATCTCTGATTTCTAATAACTATGTGAGAACTTGTGAGGGAAAGTTCTGTGATTAATTATGTGCGTTTCTAAATCTATACAAGAGAGCTGTGTGCACCATTTTGTGAGCTCTGAGTCATTCCAGGGAGAGCCCTTACAACATCACCAAAACAGATTAACTGATCATTTACCTCATTTGCTGTTAGTGGCACATTGCTGTATTTGCCTATATAACAGCAATGACTGCACTTCAAAAATAATAAATTGGCTGTGAAGCATTTTGGGATATTCTGAGGACATGAAAGATGATACCTAAATGCTTCTTTCTTTCCTTCCTCCCATCTTTCTTTCCCCCTCCCTATGAGGACATACTTGAACTCTACTTGGCATCTCCTACAATAGTTTGGCTGAGACCATGAACTCAGCAGCTGGGTGAGGTAAAGGGAAGAGAAACTGAACCTGCACCCCCTTGTTCTTTTTGTGATACCACAAAGAATCTAGGTAATGCCTCCAAACCAACAGTATTTGTCTCTCTAAATCAGAGTGGGGGGAGAGAGCGTGCCGGGTACTACTCCACCATTATGAAAAACAAAAATTATTTTTTTTAAGTTTTTCAAGAAGAAAAACTGTTTCACTACCATGAGAAAGTTTGCTTTTGTCTACAGTTTCATGGTGTAAACAGTATGGCAGACAGGTGTTATCATTGACTGGATGGATGGCTTGACTGTTATAATACACTTCATCATTTGTCTGCTGTGCAGTCAGTCACTGGTTGTGAACACATGGTCACACACCTGGTTGACATTTTACTCTGACCTTCAAAGAGTTAGGTTACAATCAATGTCTTTCTGAATGTTGTTACTGTATGTTACAGTAGACTGAACTTGTATTGATTTAAAATTATTATTTGTCTTCGTAAAGCACTGTCTGAAGAAACCGATTAAATGTCTAACAGGAGAATAACTCCATATAGCAGTAGGTAAAATGTAAACATTTATATTATAAATATTGGATGTTTGTGCTCACTGTCCACTGCTTCACTATGTGACTGGTCACAGCCAAGCTGCTGTAGAGAGGGGCAGAGGGGGTATCTGGAAGCTCTTCATGAGAAGAAGGGAGGAAAAACTAAAAGATAAACAATCACTTGCTGCAATTGTACAGGGCTTTGGTGAGACCTCACCTGGAGTACTGTGTACAGTTTTGGTCTCCTTATCTAAGGAAGGATATATTTGCCTTAGAGGCGGTGCAACGAAGGTTCACTAGATTAAATCCTGGGATGAGAGGGTTGTCCTATGAGGAGAGATTGAGTAGAATGGGCCTATACTCCCTGGAATTGAGAAGAATGAGAGGTGACCTCATTGAAACATACAAGATTCTGAGGGGGCTTGGCAGGGTAGATGCTGAGAGGTTGTTTCCCCTGGCTGGAGAGTCTAGAACAAGGCGGCATAGTCTCAGGATAAGGGTCGGCCATTTAAGACTGAGATGAGGAGGAATTTCTTCACTCAGAGGATTATGAATCTTTGGAATTCTCTACCCCAGAGGGCTATAGATGCTGAATCGTTTAATATGTTCAAGACTGAGATAGATAGATTTTTGGACTCTCGGGGGAATCAAGGGATATGGGGATCCAGCGGGAAAGTGGAGTTGAGGTCGAAGATCAGCCATGATCTTATTGAATGGCGGAGCAGGCTCGAGGGGCTGAATGGCCTACTCCTGCTCCTATTTCTTATGTTCTCCTTATGTTCGCTCTGCTCCTCATGTACACCTCCTGGTGCCTGACTACAGAGTAGCACAGGGAGAAGCATGGGAGGTCGTCACTTGCCTTCTTGGCTGCAGTTGATGCACGACCTGGGTAAAGAAAATAACCTTAATAAAAAGAGGAAGGTATATACCTTCACAAATATAAACACCTCCTGGGAATCAGCGGCAGATTATTTCTCAAATAAATAACCTGACTTTAATTGAAATAAAAATCGGGAGAGATGTAAAAAGGGCTGCCAATTACCTTCAATGTTTTACATTATCACGCAAAGTCAAAATCTATCCCATTGTATGTTTCTTGGACGCCTGATTGATTAAGAAAGTACTTGCATTTATGTAGCGCCTTTCATGGACTCAGAACTTCCCAAAGTGCTTCACAGCCAATGAGCTATTTTTGTAGGTTTGGTTAAGGAGTTCACCAGATGTCAGGAAGACACTCTAGGATCCACAAACAAAATGTGTCCCCTTATTCTGGGTTTCATGGATCCTGGACTGAAAAAGTCAAACAGGTGAATAAAATCTCCCATGTCACTAGGGATGCTGAAAATCTAAGCAGTGGTTACATTGGTGGGAGCGTACAGATTGAATTTTGAAAAAAATAAAATAAAATAGCACAAGCCACATAACGCGTTAGCGATATTCCTGCAAATGAGCTGTTTCAGACACAACCAGGAATCCTTTCCTTCTAGTAATTTGATGCTTTCCTATCTGCATTCTGTTTGTATGATGTGTTATTTGCCCCATTGGTCATTATTCCTGTAGGTTTAATGGCGTGTGCTAGCAGTCTATTCAAGCGTGTAGGGCATTACTGCTGGGCCTGATGCTGACCTCGCTTGGTGTCCACATGTGCGAACCTCCAGCAGGGGCAATGGATAGTGATCAGTATTGGGAATCCGGCCTAATTGTCTCTTTTTTCTAATCAAGGTACACTGACTTCAATTGTAACATCTCCTTCTAAGGTCAGACCAGGCAACCTGGAAAAAAATAATTTTTGAAAGCAACCTCAGCATTGTGATTTCAGGAGGTCCTAAAGGGACAAGTATACCGAGATGTTCTTGAATGAATAGATCATGGCATTGGGTGAAGAGGAAGCTGATGGAAAGGGCGTGACATTATAGAACATTAGGGGCGCTAAATTGGGCCGTGTGGAGCCCATTGTTTCAGCGCTACGTGGCCGCTCGAACATCCAAGGTGGCGTCTTGGCTGCGCATGCACATTCCCAGCGTGACATGCGCCGGATGCCAACTTGGTTTTGGAGTTAGCGCATGCGCAAATACCGAATGCCGGAAGCATGTAAACTAAGGAGAAAATGGATACAATCAGTGTGCATCGCTAATTTAAAGTGATAGACACCATTTTGGCAATTAATGCTCAACTCAACGCACAGTCTTAACCATGACCATCTGAACATGTCTTAGAGTGCCTGGATGACCCCCACCAGCGCTATTTAAAGGGATCATGCAGGATTTACGGGTTAGTGGCTGGATTATTGCTTCTGGCTGCTGATACATTTGTACCTATTTTTGGAGGTCTCCTATACTTGAATACTAGGACTAGGGGACATAGCCTAACATTTAGAGCCAGGACACGCAGAAGCGAAGTTAGGAAACGCTTCTACACACAAAGAGTGGGAGAAGTTTGGAACGCTCGTCTGCAAACAGCAGTTGATGCCAACTCAACTGTGAATTCTAAATCTGAGATTGATAGATTTCTGTGAACCAAGGGTATTATGGGATATGGGGCTAAGACGGGTATATGGAGTTAGGTCACAGGTCCACCATGATCTCATTGAATGGCGGAACAGGCTCGAGGGGCTAAATGCCACTGCCACTTGCTGCCTCTTGTTATGTGTCACCTTCTTCTGCAAGAAAGCAGGACGAGTGTCTGGGTGATGTGTCTGTCATGTTGAATAGCTGCCAGTGTGTGTGGCCTGTGAGTTGTGCGTGGGCGGTTTGCAACAATGGTAATGTGTAAGGGTGAGAGGAAGCATCTGATTGGAAGAATTGAGTACTGATGGAAAGAGTTTGTTGGTATGTGGGTGATGGGGGGTGTAGTGCATGGAGCAGTGGATGCGGCTAGTGGTGCAATTGGTAGGAGATGCCACTTGACAGTTGACCTCGCTGACCTTGACCACTCGTGTCAAAGCATTGAACTTCTTCCTGCACTGCATCCATGTTCGTGGTGCTGTGCGCCTGGCATTGACTTCGTCCCCCGCTAACTCCCACTGCCTTGTGGCCATATATTGGGAGGGCCTCTTCCCCCCTCCCCCCCCAGCGGATATAGGATGTCCCTACTTCTGTCCTGCTAATGCACCAAGGCCTCTAATGCATCAGCAGAGAACCTTGGTGCACAGACCCTTGCAGGCCTGGTACCAACTCAGATCAGCTGATTGGTGAGGTCTGGCATGCGGATTGGAGGATGTGGGATTTAGTAGTGCACAACGTTTATTCAATGTTTTAACATAATTCATCCGTATGTAAACATAGGGACGGGACTTGCTTTTGTGTTTTACATGTGCGATGTCTGATCTCCGTTCAGACTCCGTGCAGACGGCAGACGGCAGACTGTTATTTCTAGCAAATAACAAGTACCGGCTACCTGTAAGAGATTTGAAGAGACATCCTCCCTTTAAGAGATTGGAGCTCCCCCTGCTGGTGGAAAGTGCGAATTGCATTGAATTGACGTGCAAGGGCTGGATTTCTCCGTAGATTAACGATGAGTACTGAGACTGGACGAAGTTCTCGTCCTGCCTGCACAGGGGCCACTGGGCGCGGGTTAATAGCGGATCACGCTAACCGCGCCCAATAATAGGCCCTATTGATTTTTTTTGCCCCCTAGGAGTGCTGACATGATTTATTATTTGAATGGATATAGAACAGAGAAGGGCTTTCTGAGTATGTGACCCTCATGTAATTGCACTTGTAACTGAAGACTGGTACGTCTTGAATTTGAAGAATGACAACATATGGGAGATTCATTTATGTCTGTAATTGTTTGTTTTTATGCTTTGGTTAATGGACATGTGACTTCAATAACCACACTCCAATCATCATGTATTATTCCATTTAGCACTTGGATTTGATATTGACACAATTGTCATGCTGATAACATCATCAGTCTTGCAACATGTTTGTTTTAAAAGTGGCAGTTTGCTGGACACACGATGCATGGAGCACAAATGATTGAAACAAACTGAACTTGTGTTATGTAAACAGTAACTGCGTTCATAATGATATTGACTGTTTATAGCAGCGCTGTGAGGGTCACCATAGTATTCAAATTAATCTTATGATTAAAATATACAAAAGTTCATTGTTCAAAATAGACTGGTTATTAATTTTCAACCATTTGGGCACACTGACCGATGGGTAAATGCCAAGAACATCACCTGGAATGAATGGTGTACAACAACATCATGTAAAAATCATAAACACTTTGAAATAATAACTAGGCATGCATTACATGCTTTAACAGAAATACCATGAAATGACTAGTTATATCAATATTAGATTAGACATCCCATTTTGATCTTTGAAAACAGGCATAGACAGGGCATAATGGAACGGGGAATTCAGCAGAGATCAGTCCTCTCTGATCTCTGCCTATAAATCGCACAGTTCATATTTTTGGTTGAGACTGGGATGAGTATCAGAAGCTCTTGTCCAAACAGGAGGGAGCTCTATTAATGCACACGAATTGGGGCAGGGACTTCTTGCACACAATTTCCCAATGTGCAGTGTACAGGATGTCAAGTGAAAGGCACATCCAGGAAACCAGGCATCTATGAGTGAGGTAAAGGGCACAGACAGGGCATAACTGTGTAACATTTTGGGAATGACCTGTCAGGGATTTTATTTTAATTCATGGTATACTATTGCTAAAATGGTTGGATTGAGTTTACAAAGGCTTAACTCCCAGAGATCTGCAAACCAGTTAGAATGTTGATTAGAATGATATAAAATCTACAACACAGAAACGGGCCATTCGACCCAACTGATCTATGCTGGTGTTTATATTCCACACCAGCCTCCTCCCACTCTAATTATCTAAACTCCCCCTGCCCCCATACCTCCTCATTCCGTTCTGTCTCATGCATGCATGAAGTCTCCCTTAAATACATCAATGTCTGCTTCAACCACTCCATATGGTAGCAAGTTCCACATTCTCACCACACTCTGTGTAAAGAAATTCCTCCTAAATTCTTTTTTTGATCTGTTAGTGACTATCTTATATTTATGCCCCCTTGTTCTGGACTCACTCACAAGTGGAAATAGTTTCTCCACATCCACCCTATCGAAACCTTTCATAATTTTAAAGACCTCTATCAGGTCTCCCCTTAGTCTTCTCTTTTCCAGCCTACTCAGTCTTTCCTGATTGTTGCATAGTCTCACTTCTGGTAACAACCTGTAAATCTTTTTTGCATTTTCTCCAGTGTTTCAATATCCTTTTTTTGTAGTTTAAAGACCAGAACTGCACATAATACTCCAAGCTGTGGCCTAGCCAAGGTTCTATAAAAAATATTACATTATCTTCCTGCTTATGTACTATATTCCTCTAGAAATGAATCCCTGTACTTTGTTTGCACTCTTTCTGGCTTTATCAACTTGCATTGCTATTTTTAGCGATTTATGTATCTGTGTTCTTAGACCCCTTTGTTTCTCTATCCCATTTAGTTTCTTGCCTTCCCAGGAATAAGTGGCCTCATTAATCCTTCTACCCAAATGAACCATCTCACACTTTGCTATACTGAGTTTAATTTGCCATTTATCTGCCCACTCTGCAAACCTTCCACATTTTACCCCAAATTTGGTATCAGTCATATACATCCTGGCAAATTTATTTTGATGTGGCCACTGGCTGCCCAAGATGGGAGCCATTGTCCAAAGACAATATAAAAGCATCTTTTTTTCTCCAAAAGGCTTGTGCTCTGGGAATATTGTAGTGGTGTTTACTTTGAAGAGTTATGATGTGAGGGGGCTCAATTAACACAGCCGTTGGATGGTGAATCACCGCTGGGTTGATGATTGTATCGCTACTGGTAATAGTTCAGACCTATAATAGTCAACCTCCTTCAAACCACGATATCATCAGCACTTGCTGTTTAAGCTGAATAAAATAAACTGACTGAATAAAAAGATGTTAAATGTTAATTATGATGCATAGTAACTTTTAAAAAAAAATATTTGATGGTGTGACTCCCCTTTCCAAATAAAATCTATAAAATCCATTAACTTAAGGGCACATTCAACCAATACCAGACCTAAGAAGATAGGCTGTTAATCTATATCTTCAAGTCCTGCTTTCCATCCCATTTACAGCTCCTCTTCAGTAAGTTTCTAGGAAGCATATTAGAATAGTTGGGAGGAATTACAGCCAAGATGAGGACATGTTTGGATACAAAAGCATATCCTACTACTGTGCAGCACAAATCATTTGCATATCAATATCTAGTATCACCAAACCATGAATCCCTCCTCCCTACAATTAAACATTTTTCTATTTTTATCCCATTTCTTCAGCACCCTCTTTCAAGAAAAAGAGCCGGCTTTCATATATTAAAGGGAGCACCATCTTCACAAAATATTGTTCATTTTCATTTGTTTAAAAGTACACAACCTGATGATGTAAATCACTCCCCGTTACCTGTGTGTGATAACAAAATGAGGCACAGCTCTAATGCTTCTCCTCTCTCCCCACACAAAAAAAAAATTTGCCAAAAACTTTTGGATAGAGACGGTGCCTTATAAAAGAGCAATTTTAATGCTTAATATGAAAATGAAGACATGTCTGAATGTGTGTGTAGGGTGAGGGAAGGCGCTTGAAGCTATGCACCTTTATACTTGGTGCCACATGTGCACTTATATTGCATATTGAAAGATGCAGTTGTAGTCTCTGCTTGTTCAATCTAAGAACACCTTGAACACTGAGTTTCATCTGTTTATCTCCTTTGACCTGAAATCCTCCAGCTTCCTAATCCCACTTACTGTATGCGGTTTACATTCCACATTCCTGAGTTGTCGAGGTCATTGCTGTAATTATACTGCACTTAGAAACTGTATTACCTATGCTCATTGTTTCCTTAGCTACCTTGGAATTGTTTTTCTTATTCTGTCTTGTTAAATTTCTTTACAGATTCACAAAACTATGGGTATGCATGGGGAAGCTTTAAAAGGTACATTTCACGATTCTTGGTGAGAGTTTTGTTTTAGAATGGGTGCTGCTGCTCTCTCAGGCAGTTTGCGTTCCCTCGTGCTATTAGTGGAATTTTCATCTGCATAGTACATGGAAGAGATTCCATCCCATTGTCACACAATCATGTAAAATAACAAGGAGTAAAAGTTTTTTTTCAGCTATCCAAACTCCTACAGTGGCATGGCTCTTTTGGGTTGCTTCTCTCCCACTTCCCACCAAACAAAAACAGGTATGCCAAAGAATTTCTGATACAGTCTGTACCCTTTATTATTCACAACTGAAAGATTTTCTTCGACACTAAAGCAATCAATTGTGTGAGGGACAGAACAAATAATCCGCACACAAGTGTGTAATACCTAATAGAAAGAAAGGATTTGCATTTATTAAATCTGTCGGAAATGGGCCGACAAGCTTCACATAGAGTGAATGACATTGTGCGGTTAATGTTGTTACATGGGTAAAGGAATACTCCAGCAAAGGCTTGCAAGAATCATATTTATGGGCCAATCCCCAACTTTTCATGTTCTTTCTTTGAAAATTGAAGTTTAAATTGACCTATTGTTGCAATTAGATTTATTTTTCCCAACAGAAATAGTTTTTTTTTCTGTGCATCAGAATGTGTGCTTTCATTACAGTCTGTCTGGATTCATTTTTGGAGAGCTGGAACACTGAGTAGTGACACAATGTTATTGAGGTTCTGGAATCCAAGTCCCTGCACTTTTCAACTTTGGCACTAAGCTGGGGTAGCAAATTTAAATCAAATCTTTAAAAAAAAATTATACTTCCAAACAATGTTCTAGTTACGACATTGGAAATCTTGGAGTCACATGAATATGCATGGTCTGCGAGGTCACCCACACATTTCCAATGCAACTGGGGCACCCCTTGAGCAGGGGGTAAGGAACATTACTGCAACATCCACGGCCCACAGGGCTCAGTTCCGGGTCCATATTTCAAGAAGTTTCCTTTTCTTCTTTCTTCTGCTGATTTCAGCTCTGTAATTTATTGCATTGTAAAACTGGCCTATAGCTTTTAAAACTCTTCCTTCACCTCCACACTGCCCTAGCAACGCTGGACTCAATGGACTTACATGCATTCTCTGGCATCCAGCCTTGTTAAGGATGTAACTGAGGGAAATACATCACATAAAGCATTTCCCTCATGTACGGTGGATTATGTCTGCCAGACTTTTCAATAGGTCCAGAAAGGGATGTAACCCTGACAAGTCATGTAATCTCATGCGGACATTGCACCATGAAGCCGCCTCTCCAGCCCCCAGAATTTTGGGCCATTATTTTAATTTGGGACCTAACTCAATACGTAAGTTGGGAACAGGCGTAACAAGTGAAAGAAGACTCTAAATGTCACACAAAGTTCCCAAAACACTACTGTTTTAGGAAGAAAATTGAATTGTGCCAATGAACATGTTTGGATGTAATCCTAGGGGGAGCAGTGATGGGCCACCTCCCGTCAGGGCAGGGTAAAAAGGACCCGACAGGTAAGTCATTAAATTTAATTTTAGATTTCCTTGTGGGCCAGGAGGAGCAGGAGCATCATGCCAGTGGAATGTAGGAGGCAACACTATGCTGCTCAGGAACAAGTTCCAGGGATGCAGCCAGCAACAGCTCTCTGGTAGGTGCTAGTTGCCAATAGAGGAGGACCACCTCACTCCCTCAATGGAAAGGAAAATCATGTGGGGTGGTTGCCCATTTTACAGCAATGGTATCTTAACATTTGATGTGATAGTCACTTTCATAGGAACTGAGAAAGCAGTGTGAGCAGATAACCATGGCAGCATGTCCTCGTACAGTAGGTAGAAGAGCTGCCCCATTCCTCTTTGGGGATGAGCACTCTGCTGATACATATCTCCTCAGTAAGGCCCTCGTAGGACCTGTATTGCCGTTATATTTTATAGGGCGCAGGGTAATATCTGGTGGGATGCATCCTCCTCCTCCATGATAATGACATATAAGAGTATGTCCTTACAGAATGCCATCCATGTTCCTGAGGAGCCCTCACTGTGAGTTTGTGAATAAGGGTGAAAATCCCAGCTACTGAAACTCTCCACACTCTTCAGGTTCACTTCCAGCTGTCTCAGCTGACCCTGGCAACAGCTGCATTTTATAATTCTCATTCTAATTTCCACTGTGTGCTTTGTGAGTGTAATAGCAGAAAACTGCAGTGCCGCTGGTCTTCATTATAATTTATTTAAGTTAGGTCATTCCGAACTCAGTGGGCAGATAACGGGAAGGGTTCAAAAAGCGTGAGGAATTTCAGGGACAATCTTATTTGAGGTGGAAAACTGATATAAATGGGTTCCGTCCCATTTGCAGCCAAAAACAGTTACACGTCCTGATTATACACTGAAATGACACCGAAAACAGTATGGGAATTCGCCCCTGGAGTTCCTTTCCCTTCATTTTTGCCTGCCACTTCTTAGTCTCCTGTCCTATCAGCCTTGGCAAAACCTGAAAATAGGTTGAGATATCTTTGGAGGCTTTCCAAACACGACCAGAAATGTTATCCTCTAATGGCCCCATTCCTTTAAATTTGACTTACACACAGTTTTCCTCTCCCACCACTAGTCTGCTCCCTAGATCCATCTGAGCCAGAACCTGTTACTGTGAATAGTTATGCAAATAAGCTTACACCAAAGAACTGAATGTCATTAATACTTGAACTTGTAAGTGGGATTTGCACCAATTCTTAACCATTTAGAACGGATTTACACCAAAATTAGATGAAGATCAGATCCATTGGGGGTGAAACTTAACTTCGGCAGGGGTACAAAACAGTGGTGACAAATTAGCCACCCATTATACACCCTGCCCGACTCTCCTTTCCATTGTGTTTGCTACTGCCCATTTTGCACTCCCGCTGAAATTGAATTTCATCCCTATTATTTTTGGCAAAGTTTGGAAGTGGCTTGGGTGAAGTGGCATGAATGGGGGCTATGCTACTTAATGCGGTTACTTAATCCCACCCCCACAGCATTTTCCATCGGAAGTGATGTCGGATTTATGGACTGTGTCCATTCTGGATTTGAACTCAGTTCCCATCTTGAGAGGTGACTTTTGACCCATGTGTCTGTACTGCATTTGATTGCAGTTGCAAATTCTGAATTCTCTAGTACTTTTCTTGGGTTTAATAGAACTGTCCATCAGAATGAATTGTGGGTACTTCTGTCTTTCAGACTTACATAGACTGGGATTTGGGTTGAAGTTGTCCAAAATTTAATTCATTCAATTAAGACCCTTGTCAAGTCATCAGAATAATGAGACTGCATATGCTGAATTTGGATCCAGCTTCCAGAGGTAAAGCAGAGTGTTCTTACACTCTGTGCTACCCAGTCCAACAGAGACAGAAAGTAAGAACTTGAATTTATATAGCGTCTTTCACATCTTCACGACTTCCCTTTACAGCCAATTAATTACTTTTGAAGTGCAGTTATGAAGGCAAAAGCGGCAGCCAATTAGTCCTCAGCAACATCCCAGAAACAGCAATGAGATAAACGGCCAGATCATCTCTTTCACTGATGTTGGTTGAGGGGTAAATGTTAGCCAGGACACCAGGAAAACTTTCCTGCTCATCTTCAAATAGTGCCATGATATCTTTTACGTCCACAGGAGCAGATAGACAGGGCCTCAGTTTAAACATCTCATCCAAAAGACATCACTTCCAACAATGCAGCAATCCCTAGATCATAGGCTTAACTTCTGGAGTTGGGCTTGAACCCAGTAACTTCTAACTCAAAGGCAAAAGTACTACCACTAAACCAACCTAACACTTTCATCCACTCTCTGTCCATACTGGATTTGAACTCAGTTCCCATCTTGAGAGGAGATTTGACCCTTGTGTCTGTGCTGTATTTGATTGCCGTTACAAAGTTAAGAGGTCAGCATTCTAACCTCACAGAAAGAATTTTATCCCAATTGTCTATATTGCTCCCAAATTTAAATTTATTTAAGAACTCATCAATAAACTTTCATCCATCATTTTCTATGTAGCAAAAGAGACACACATAAAACACAATTTGGAAGCATTTAGATACATTGGGAAACAGAGAATGAGAGAAACCAGATGGCTGTCTAGTACAATTCCATATATACAGGTTAAAGATTATGCAAACAGCTACATTTCAAAGAGATGTAATGAGCTTTTTAAACAATTCTATAAAGGAAATGTTTTTTAATTAGTCAAAGGGAAAATTCCATTGTAGAATATAAAATACTTAGCTGAGGCAATTGAAAGCAGAAATCTGACCATCAGGGCCCCTTTTAAAAAAATCAACCAGTTAAAAAGAATTGGGATTAACATTAACACCCCTTTACTCATTGCCTAAATCTGCTGAGCCACCAATAGTGTTTGGTCTTAAAACTGCATAGTCTTCATCAAGAAGTGCTTGTCAAATATTTTGTGTTTGCTTGCCAGCACCATGTGTGTAAATGGGTATGATAATTTATAATCCCACCATAGCAACTTGTGAAATACAATTCAATTAGCCTGATAATTTATAATGTGGAGATGCCGGTGATGGACTGGGGTTAACAATTGTAAACAATTTTACAACACCAAGTTATAGTCCAACGATTTTATTTTTAATCCCACAAGCTTTCGGGGGCTTTCCCCTTCCTCAGGCGGTGACCTTTCCACACCGCCTGAGGAAGGGGAAAGCCCCCGAAAGCTTGTGGGATTAAAAATAAAATCGTTGGACTATAACTTGGTGTTGTAAAATTGTTTACAATTGATAATTTATAAGCAGGCACCAAAAAAATGTTAAAGCTTCTAGATTGTCATAAAAACCCCAACTGGTTTACTAACACCATTCAGGGAAAGGAGCCTGCCACTCCATGAATATCCCCATTCACAAGTATTGTGGAGCTTAGTACCTGAGTGCAAGCGACAGGGTTGACATGTATTCAACCAAAAGTGCCAAGTTGATTATCTTACTTGGCCTCTCCCTGAGGTCACCACCATCCTAGACAACAGTATCCAGCCAATTTGGTTCACTCCATATAATATTAAGAAGCAGCAATGGTTATGGACCCTGATAACATCCCAGCTGTGGTGCTGAAGACCTGTGCACTAGAGCTAAACCCCTACTCTTTCCAAGCTGTTCCAGTACAGCTATGACACTGGCATCTACCTGACAATGTGCAAGGTGTTTCCTAGCCACAAAATAACAGAATAAATCTAATCAGACCAATTACCATCCTATTAGCTTCTTCTCAATCATCAGTAAAGCGATGGAAGGAATTATCAGTAGTGCTAACGAGCAACATCCATTCACCAATAATCCAGTCACTGACACTTAGTTCAGATTCTGCCAGAACCTTTCAGCTCCAGACCTCATCACATCCTTGATCCTGACATGGATGCCATAGGGGAGGTGCGAGTGGCTGTCTTCAACATCAAGGCAATATCCAATCAAGTATGGCACCAAAGAGGCTCCAGCAAAACTGAGGTCAATGGGGGCAAAGGGAAAATCCTCCAGTAGCTGGAACTATACTGACATAAAGGAAGATAGTTGTGGTTATCAGTGGTCAGTCATCACAGCCCCAGGACATCACTGCAGGAATTCCTCAAGGAAGCATCTTCAGCTACTTCATCATAAGGCCAGGTGTGGGGTTGTTTGCTGATGATTCAACAATATTCAGCTCGTTTCACAACTTATTCGATAATGAATCAGCCCAAGCCAGCCTACAGCAGGACCTGGATAATATCCAGGCTTGGAGTAACAATTGGTAGGTAACATTCACACCACACAAGTGCAAAGTAATGAACATCTCATACAAGAGAAAGCTATTTCTCATTCAACGGTACCACCGTTGCCAAATCCCCCACCATCAACGTCTTGGGAGTCATCATTGACTAAGAGCTTAATTAATTCACCTCCTGACCCCTCAAAGCATACCTATTATCTCCAAGGCTCAAGTTAGGAGTATAATGGAATATTCACCACTTGCCTGGTTATATGCAGCTGCAACAATATTCACGCAGCTCAACACCATCCAGGACAGAGCAGTTCATTTGATCAGCACTCCTGCCGCTGGACTCAATATCCATGCCCTGCACCACTGATGCACTGTGGCTGCAGTATGCACAATCTATAGGATGCACTGCCACTCGCAAAGGTTACTTCAACAGCACTTCCCTTCTTTGCAACTGCTACCACCAAGACAAACAACAGCAGCAATGTCCTGGGAACACCATCATCTCCAAGTTCCCCTCCAAGTCACACACCTGACTTGTACATATATCACTGTTCTTTCATTGTTACTGGGTAAATATCCTAAAATTCCCTACTTAACCCCATTGTGGGAGCACCACCACTACAAAGATGGCAGTGCTTCAAGAAGAAGGCCCACCACGACCTCCTCAGGGTAACTAGAGATGGGTAAAGAGTGCAATAAATGTGGCCTTGCCAATTAAGTAATGAAAAAATATAGCTCCATTGCTTGCACATAGCATCATCAACCAAAATGGCAGACTATAGTTTTGGCTCTTCTCTCTCGCTGGGATTGAAGACAGTGGCCCTGAAATTCCATGGGGTTCTCCTGATCTCCTGCCATAACTTCAGCGTGAGATCGGCAGAAACCTCAGGGAAATGGTGTACGTGTTCATTTTCTTGCTGTTTATGCCATTTCCCACGGGGTTTCCTCATCTCCCACCAGAGAACCTCCGTGGAATTTCCAGGTGATTGTCCTTATAATAACTTACTGTTAAGTCTTCTGAGTATTAGACTGACATAAAATCTTTACATAGGTTTTGCACAGTAGGACAGGGTCCACTCCGCCACAGTTTTACATTATTTACAAGCTTGTCCCTTTTTTTCAATTTGAAACCGCTTAAACACCTTGAGATTTGAGTTAATAGTTCATTATTAATAAAGACTGACAGCAAATCACATTTTGCTACATTGGATTGCGAGCCAAATGTCAGCAAATGAGATTTACTAGCATGTAGAACCTGTCTGTCAGACACTGTGGTTAGATTGCAATTAAGATATTCTCCAAGATGTTATTGGCTTCAATCCCAGGGGACAATGTTCAAACTCATTGTGCATTTTACTCTCCATCACTGAGAAACTAACATCCTATGTTACTCTCAAAGTAAACCCATGCTACTCAGAAGTTAACACTCTAGTGCATCTTGGTACCTGGTTCCAAATTGGTTTTGGCAAACACTTGGAAAAAATTGATATGACTTAGTTGGAAAACAGTGTGGTATTGAGGCAGAAAAAAAGTTAAAATAGGGGGAAAATAATTTTTTACAGTATGTTTTATTATGATCTATTCCATATCCAGCTGGAAAGACAGGTGGGTAACTGGTTCCCAGACCTCTATCAATGTCTTTCTGTAGCCAGCATCTGGGAGGTTTATGAAGTGGTCATGGGTGGCTCTCCCTCCAGTTTTAACTCTTTCTTGTTCTTTCCTCCATTCACCACTTCCTCAACAGTACAGTGGCTGTGGGCACCAACCCATCCACCACCACTCCATAGCACAAGACGTTACAGACCCCACTGCACTGTGGCACCTTTCTGCCTTTAACAAGAAAAAGAAAAGACCCTGTGAGTATGATGAACTATTTCAGGTTTAATGACATTATTTCTTTCTCGTATATAAGGATGATTTCCTGTTAATTTGTGCTGATGATACACATTTGAAAGTAGAATTATAGACAACTGCAGAACCACAGACATGCTTAACTCACGGTATTTTTGGACTAAATTGAAAACACATAATCTTGTTGTATTTTTAATATTTGTTTTGCATCTCGCCCTTGCTTGGCTCAGCTTGTGCCATGCACCATTTCCTGGCAGAAATGGCAGGCAGGAAACCTTCTCTGGCTCTACGCCAATGTTACTCTAGAATCATAGAATCATAGAAAATTTACAGCACAGAAGGAGGCCATTCAGCCCATCATGTCCGCGCCGGCTGAGAAACGAGCCAACCAGCCTAATCCCACTTTCCCGCATTTGGTCCGTAGTCCTGCAGGTCATGGCTCTTCAGGTGCACATCGAGGTATTTTTAAAATGAGTTGAGGGTTTCTGCCTCTACCACCCTCTCAGGCAGTGAGTTCCGGACCCCACCGTCCTCTGAGTGAAAACACTTCTCATTTCCGCTCTAATCCTTCTACCAATCACTTTAAATCTATGCCCCCCTGGTTATTGACCCCTCCGCTAAGGGAAATAGGTCCTTCCTATCCACTCTATCTAGGCCCCTCATAATTTGTACACCTCAATCAAATCACCCCTCAGCCTCCTCTGTTCCAAGGAAAACAAGCCCAGCCTATCCAATCAGTCCTCATAGCTAAAATTCTCCAGTCCTGGCAACATCCTCGTAAATCTCCTCTGCACCCTCTCTAGTGCAATTACATCCTTCCTGTAATGTAGTGACCAGAACTGTGCGCAGTACTCAAGCTGTGGCCTAATTAGTTTTATATAGTTCCAGCATAACATCCCTGCTTTTATATTCTATGCCTCGGCTAATAAAGGAAAGCATTCCATATGCCTTCTTAACCACCTTATCCACGTGTCCTGCTACCTTCAGGGATCTGTGGACATGCACTCCAAGGTCCCTCACTTCCTCTACACCTCTCAGTATCCTCCCATCTATTGTGTATTCCCTTGCCTTGATGCTCTCCCCAAATGCATTACCTCACACTTTTCTGGATTGAACTCCATTTGACACTTTTCTGCCCATCTGACCAGTCCATTGATATCTTCCTGCAGTCTATTGCTTTCCTCCTCACTATCAACCACACGGCCTACCTTTGTGTCACCCGCAAATTTCTTAATCATGTCCCCTATGTTTAAGTCCAAATCGTTAATGTATACCACAAAAAGCAAAGGACCTAGTACCGAGCCCTGCGGCCCCCATTGGAAACAGCCTTCCAGTCGCAAAAACACCCGTCGACCATTACCCTTTGCTTCCTGCCACTGAGCCAATTTTGGATCCAATTTGCCACATTCCCTTGGATCCCATGAGCTTGTACTTTTTTGACCAGTCTGCCATGCAGGACCTTGTCAAAAGCCTTGCTAAAATCGATGTAGACTACATCAATTGTGCTACCCTCATTGATCCTCCTTGTCACCTCTTCGAAAAATTCAATCAAGTTAGTCAATCACAACTTCCCCTTAACAAATCCCTGCTGATTGTCCTTGATTAGTCCGTGCCTTTCTAAGTGACAGTTTATCCTGTCCCTCAGAATTGATTCCAATAATTTGCCCACCATCGAGGTTAGGCTGACTGGCCTGTAATTACTCGATCTATCCTTCGCTCCCTTTTTAAACAAAAGTACAATGTTAGCAGTCCCCCAATCCTCCAGCACTATGCCTATATCCAGTGAAGTTTGGAAAATGATTGTTAAAGCCTCCGCTATTTCCTCCCTGGCTTCTTTTAACAGCCTGGGATACATTTCATCTGGCCCTGGTGATTTATCCACTTTCAAAGATGCTAATCCCCTTAATACTTCTTCTCAGGCTATGTTTATCCCATCCAATATTTCACACTCCTCCTCCTCCTTAACTTCAATCCCTGCATCTTCCCTCTCCTTTTTGAAGACAGATACAAAGTATTCATTAAGAACCACACCCACATCTTCCGCCTCCACACATAGTTTACCTTTTTGGTCTCTAATAGGCCCTACTCTTTCCTTAGTTATCCTTTTGCTCTTAATATATTTATAAAACATCTTTGGGTTTTCTTTGATTTTACCTGCTAATATTTTTTCATGCCCTCTCTTTGTTTTCCTAATTTCCTTTTTAACTTCACCCCTGCACTTTGTATACTCCTCAAAGCTTTCCGTAGCATTGAGTTCCCGGTGTCTATCATAGGCTTTCTTTTTCTGCTTTATCTCACACTGAATGCTTCTTGACATCCAGGAGGCTCTAGATTTGGCAGCCCCTCCCTTTTTCTTTATGGGAACGTGTTTAACCTGAACCCCTTGAATCACCCCTTTGAATGTCTCCCACTGCTCTGACACTGATTTACCTTCAAATAGCTGTTTCCAGTTTACTTCTGCTAAATCACTTCTCAGTTTAGTAAAATTGGCCTTTCCCCAATTGAAAACTTTAACTCCTGTTCTGTCTTTGTCCTTTTCCATAACTATGCTAAAACTAACTGTATTATGATCACTATCACCAAAATGCTCTCCTACTGCTACTTCTTCCACCTGCCCCTCTTCATTTCCTAGAACTAAATCCAGAACTGCCCCCCCTCTCGTTGGGCTTGCTATATACTGGCTAAAAAAATTCTCCTGTATGCCATTTAAGAATTCTGCGCCCTCTATACTATTCACACTGTTTGTATTAGGATAGTTGAAATCCCCTACTATTACTGCCCTATTGTTTTTGCACTTCTCAGAAATTTGCCCACATATTTGCTCCTCTATCTCCCTCTGACCGTTTTGGGGTCTATAGTACACTCCCGGTAGTGTGACTGCCCCTTTTTTGTTCTTTAGCTCAACCCTTAAGGCCTAATTTGATGCTCCTTCTAAAATATCATCCCCCATCACAACTGTAATTGTTTCCTCAACCAAAATTGCCACCCCCCCCCTCCTTTTTTATGCCCCTCTTTATTGCGTCTGAAAACCCTGTAACCAGGGAAGTTGAGCTGCTAGTCCTGCCCCTCTTTAAGCCATGTTTCTGTAATAGTTAAGATATCATCCTGTCCCGTGTCTATCTGTGCCCTCAACTCATCCGCCTTATTTCCTATGCTCCTTGCATTGAGGTAAATACATTTAAGGTCTGCCAAACTCCTCTGTTATTTATTTTCTAACCTTTGTTCCCTCTGCCTTCCAGACTCACTCACTAATTTTCAGCCTTCCATTTCCAGTTCTGACTTTATCCCATCTGAATCCACACTCAGGTTCCTATCGCCCTGCCAAGCTAGTTAAACCCTCCCCGACAGCACTAGCAACCCTCCCCGCAAGGATATTGGTCTCAGCCCTGTTGAAATGCAACCCGTCCCGCTTGTACAGGTCCCACCTCCCCCAGAACCAGTCCCAATGCCCCAGGAATCTAAAGCCCTCCCCCTTGCACCACCTTTGCAGCCACGCATTCATCTGCTCTATCCTCCTATTACTCTGTAACCAGCAATCTCAAAGGTCCAGGAAAGAGACCTGCTTTCAGATTTCTTTCTCCAACTATGTAAAGAAAGTGCCTCATTTATGCTCCGCCCCCGCCCCCGCCCCCGCCGATGGCTTGGATTGAAATCAGGAACATAACACATGAATGTGAGACCGGATCTTAACCCCTTTATGGTGCATGACAGGTGAACACCATCAAACAGCACCTGAAACAATAATAGAAAATGCTGGACACACTCAGCACGTCAGTCAGCATCTGGGGAGGGAGAAAGATGGGTTAGTGTTTTTGGGCATTGTCCTTCTGAGGAACACTGTCCAAAACATTAACCTATCATTTAAATATCAATTGGCAGTTCAGTCGCGCAACTCCCATGTAACAAAAGAAGAGCAGACAATTTCAATGAGTCTGATCTTCAGATACTCCTGAAGTGTAGATTGTGCATCATTTATGTAGATCTGAGCCCAATGACAGCAAATCCACAGCAAATAGGAGCTCAAATATAAATTTTGCACATTTAAGCATAATACTGTACAAATAATGGAAGCCTGTAGAATAACGGGATAGATCACTACACTGCAGTATCTGGTCGTTCTATTTTATTATTTTATTGGAAACCTACACACCAGTTGCAAAATTGTAAGTGTCTGAAGAACCATAATTGTAAGATTAGCCGATCTGCTTACTTCAGAAAGCAGTGAAGTACTGTAGTAATGAAAAATAGGGATGAAACATATTCTCCATTCACATGCGTAAATGGGGCTTCTGCTGAACTTCTGTCAATGTTACGACGGTGGAATGGGAGAATGCCTGAGGAAATTCCTGGCAATAGTAAATCACTATTTATCAATTCAATGAATGCAATGCTGAGGTGGTTAGCCAGAAACACACAGACAGCAGTCCCTGTGAAAACCAATTCAATTGTTTTTAGTTTCAAATGAAAGAATTTGAAAAGCTGAATAAACATAAAGGACAACAGACTTCAATGGAAAGGAAAATCGGACAGAGTGTAAAGTGGGCTGCCAATTCGCTTTCGCCCATTTTGCACCAGTGCCCAAGACCAATTTCACCTCCAGTGAATTTTGCTGGGAGGAAGTTTCATGTGTATTGGCAGTACTTCAGTACCTCACCCCATTAACAATTATTTCTTTCTAAATTCCTGGCCAGTGAGTATTGCACGGTTATCTAACTGTGGTGACTTTCACAGATAAGCCTGATCATGTCCTCAACACTTTCCACACTGCCGGGTTTGCTGCATAGGAATCAGGAGCAGGAACCCGGATTGATTTTTTATTCCCCAACATGGGGATTAATATTGTACCACCACCAGCAAAATCAACAAACTCAACACAGACCAAAGATTGAATCATTGTCTGTGTGGCTCAGTGCTACACCATATGCTGCATTTACTGAGGGAGGTTCAATTGTAATGTATCTCACAAGGGGAGCTACCGTGACATCAGAGTGTTTATTTAAGCATTGTAATGCTGCCGTGGGCAGTGGAATATCAGTTAACATCACACTGGTGGTGAGAAATAAAAATCCCACGTCTATAATGACAAAGTGACGTCATAAAGTAGTTTTGACTTATTTTCTTTCCTTAAAATCTGCAAACATTACTAATTTAAATTGATTTATTTCCACTGAAGCTTTATTACACTGCAAATAGAATACTTCAGGGCCATGGAATACATTAGTGCACAAACCCATGGAAATACGGAGCTGAGGGCTGCATGCTTGATGGCCTGTTCTGCTCAACTTTCAATCTCTGCCATGCCAATGAGAAGAGGTGCTTGTAGAGGGCCAGTCACCTCCCCACAGTGAGAGAGATAAAATGGAAGGGAGAGAGAGTCATCGCCAAGCCACTGTCATACATCTCCAAATTAACTGCCTAAAGAGCAACATTAGCGCAGGTCTAAAAGAGGGTTGTCTGCCTGCTCTCTTGGCTGCAGAGAGTATATGGCAGAGTGAGATATGTAAGAGGAGTATAAAGGCCAAATAGAGGGCTTTCCTTCTCATATACAGCATACTTCAGTGCCACCACTCATGGGTTCTGTGGTCAAGCTCACTGATGGTGCTATATTTATCAGATGCCAGGGTAGACTATGAGATATCCTCTGGATATTTCACTAACAAGAAACCACCATTAACAGATGGATGTAGGCAGAATGGTGTAAAATGTTATATCCCCATCTGATGAAGTGGTTGGAGAGTGATGAGGTGGGCAGTTCTAAATGCCACAAAACATGATTCTAAAGAATGTTGGGAATGGGAAGGACATTTGCACTTGGTGAGGAAAAGATTCATGCATAAAAAATTGCTTTGGTTTTCAAGATCCATTCGGTTCCAATTGACCACCTTTACCAGAGATGATGTTCTCATTCGTTTTGAATGTCTAAAAGTGTTTGATCATTGATTAGAAAACTGAGCTGGCAGTAATCAACAAAGGATGATATCAAAGCTAGTGTAATTCAAAAATATTGACAGCACACAAAAGACAGATGCAAGGTTTGGTACCTCTAAAAAAAGGAATTTTTTATTTTTTGTTTTTGTTTTTGATAGTGGTATATGTAAAACTGCCTATGATGCCTTCCTTAGAAATCTTTCCAACATCTACCACATGTATAAAGCGAACAATGTCAGATCAAACACCCAGCTAATTGTATTTGATCTTTCTGACCTGTTCACAAAGTGTAAATTTTGTAACAGCCCAGGCACTCCGATAACAATCTCACATTCTCTTCAACAGAAGGCAGTGTTACAAAGATTTTAAACTTCATCTGCGTTAGAGAAAAAAAAGTGAGAAACCTACAACCACAATTTACCTTTCAAGTCGACCAAGATCTGAAGTTACTCATACCTTCCAGTACCTTTCAGAGTTTAAACAGGAAGCCAGGTTTTTCCTACAATGTCAACAAGTCCCGTAAGAGTTGAGTTTCAAAAAAAGCACAAAAAGTTAAGTTTCTGTTTTTCAATTTCTGTGTACAATCTACTCCACATGTATGTATATAGTTGTGACTCATTTTGTGTCTATGGGAATAACAGTTGGCACTTGCCATCTTCTTCCCCTCCATTGACGTCTATGGATTCCTATATAACACCCCTGGAACTTCCTGCTGGTTGGGGGAGGGAAGGGAATTTGAGGGATCTACTCTCCAGCTTCCAGGTGGCTGAGAAACAAAGCGATCTTGTCAGCTTGCAAGTAATGGGATATTTCTTATCTCTTTGCCTCTCATTCTTCAACGCTCGTCTCTCTGTGTTCACTCATTTGCTGCCGATCCTTTGTGTTATGTTGCAGTTCTTTCCTGCCTTCTCATTTATCCAAAGATGGGCTTTACTTATTTCTTAGTTTTAAAGATTAATTTTGTCTGGTTAAAGTTGTAGTCACAGGCTTCCACAATGGCTTGGCAGGCGAATGCATTATACGGTGTGATACTGAGCAGTATAGATTAGGAACACTCCGGATTTAATCTCCGCCAGGACACTGGTGGAAGTACTAAAACTGGCTTTGGTGTCCTTGGGGAGAAACATCCAAGGGTTCCATTCCTGGTTGCTATCCAACGACATCTCCTGCAAAAAGTAGGTACTGACAGCACTGGGGTTGGCTATGATTTCTCCCACAGACACTCACTGTTGAAGAATGGATAATTAGGTGAGATAGTAGAATACTGCTACTGCCAACATAAATGACCACATTCAGGAGAGAAAGGGAAGAACAAAATGACCAGAAAACTCGCAGATTAATACATCTCTGCCCAACAATCCATGTAACTCTATTCTGAGTACTTTCCAGATTTCTCAGATACTGAATTAATTTTGGGGATGAGGGTTTAAGTACATTTGACAATAATAATTTTTGTCAACAGGGAGGAAGAAGAGCCAGAAAAGAGCCTCACATCATTTTTGTTATGACAGCATCATTTGTAAGAGGCACAATAATGTTTTTCCATTGAATAGCATGTTTTGATGTGAATTGCATCATCATTTAAAGTGTTTGGCAAAGGAAAGAGGCTTTGCCAACACACTTGTGTAAAAATGTCCTCTCTTTAACAAGAGACAATGAATAAACCTTCAATAAAAAAATAAACCTGGAAATTCCTGTGGTCCAGCTCTGCCTCATTAAGTGCAGCAGATTAGAGTCCCTCCTGCCCTTGCCCAAGACCAGAGATCCTGCCCTAAACTCAAGGGGGGGGGGGGGGGTAATTTGCATAGCTGAGGCAGTCCACCAGTGTCTGCAAGGGCACATCAGCGGCAGCCACCTCAGCCTGAGCTGCTCCACTCCTCTAAGGAAGAGTGCAGTCCTCCGAAGGCCCTAACGGGGCAAAGAAATTTTCTTTTGAACTCTTCAGCTCCCACTGGAGCCATTCCAACTAGGGAATTGATTACCTTACTGTAGTGAAGGTTTGGAGCCTTTAGAAGGCCTCAAAGGGACTCACACCAGGTCTCAACCGATGCCACTCAACTGAGTGTAAATGGAAGAAATCCCCAAGGAAGCCTGGATACTCTGCCCAGCATGCTCCCTTGACATGGTGGGGGGGGGGGGGTGGTGGTGGGAGATCCGCTGACAACCTTCCTGACCAGAATTTAAAGGTCCAAACTAAATGGGACTGAATCCCAGCAGAGTCAGCCATATTCCATGCCCCTCGCCCCTAGCATAAATGCAGCGTATGCCCTCTACAGCCCCAGGAATTTTAGGACCATACTGTTCCTGAGGACCACACTTTTTTATATGATCAATTCCACCTTTGTTTAAAAGTACTCTGTGGAAAATTGTTCATTGCAGTGAATTGGACACTGGCCTTTCACCTCTGGAAACTGGATTAAAATCCAGCCCAGATTGTTGGGATGAAAGTCTACTCTGTCTGCCGGTTGTAAAGGTCCTACATGAGATAAGGTTGCGCAGTCTTAATTCAGTTCCTAGTGAGCATGGGCCTAAGCACAAAGCTGTTCTTAATTTGGCACTAATTGGCAATCTCATTCAGAAAGGCCACAGGATGTGGCTAGTTAAAAAAAAGTCACACTGGTGCAATAGAGGATGTTCTTCTGAGGTTGAGGCTGAGACATGCTGTTGAGATAGAACGGAGGGTACTCTATCTGCATCTGGTTGTGCTGTACCTGAGTTGGGAGTACTTGATGCTGGCACTGGGTACCTGAAGTGGGACAAGCTCTATTCCCCATTACCCGCATCCCTCATCTTGATGAGCACCAAAAAAGAAAAAATAATCTGTAAATGCGTCATTTTCAATAACAACAAAGAGAAAGTGAAGGTGTAGAACTGTATTACTAAGAACAGTAGAAAGATCTGGGTTTGTGCTAGTTTGGAAAGTGTTGCAGATGACTGCAGCCCAAATGCTAAGTGAAACATCAACTATCATGTATTGTATGCAAATATGAAAAAGATCGCCATTGAAAAGAAGAAAGTACATTCCCAGAAGAGCTCTCTCTAACTTTCCGTGTGTGTTGTGCTATATATAAACGTCTCGCTCTATGCATATTTATATCTCTTTTTTCTCCTTGCTTTCTCTTCAGGGCTTCCAGCTGTCACAAGATTTCTGTGTACATGAAAACCCCGCTTAAAATTTGTTCTGTAAAGGGACTGATTGGTCTGGATTAATCCTCTCATGGTCCTGAATGGTGTTGTTTTTTCAGCATAAACTAATTGCCAATAATTGCCAAACATTAATATGGATAGTTCTATGTATTCCTTGACAAAATAACACAACATTTGAAATATTTCGGTACTTTTTAAATCTTTGACAGCACAAAGGTAGCTGCTTAAAGCTGCACAGTAGCATTTTGGCAAAAGAGCGAAATTGAATTGGGAGCCCTCTTAGTCTGTTTATCTCGTTTTTGTATTGTTCTTATGCCAGTCCTGATGCAGTTGCATCCCCCCTTTTAAGTAATAAATGTTCTTTATTTGTTAACTCTCATCATCAAATTTCTTGTCAATGCAGAAAGACACCTGCTGGATTGACATCAGAATGGTCCATCCCGAAGCTGCTTAAAAACACTTCAAATCGGATTAAATTCATTTTTTAAAAATCAATTTTGTACACCGCTAAAATGTTAAAAATAATCTCATTACAACTCATTACTCCCAGAAAACATGAATGATGTAAACTGAAGAATCCATTATTCAGATAATTTCAAACAATTGTATTTTTTTAGGCTGAGAATCAGATTTTACAGCAAGTGAGCTGAAGTGGAACATGGTTTCGGGTGGGGTAGGGAGTGTATATATTGTGATGCACAAGCTATCACAATTGTGTGGGTCAGGCTGAATGTAACAAGGGGGTCTTTTCCTGTCCGTCATTGTTCATATGTTTGTATGTTAATAAGTCTATCGTCCGAAGTCTTCTGCCTTTCTGTCTTTGAAGCATATCTTCAGAGAGGGTGGGGGTGAAGGTCTGAACCTCTGCTCGCCACAGAGATGCACCCTTGACTCCAAACAATATTCCAGTCTCAGGACCATTTAAATATTTTGTAAAACTTTTGAACTTACCTTAAGTTTTGTGCACTTCATTGCTCTGAGAGCAACTGCACAGGCCAAACATGCTGTTAGGAAATATAGTTTCCACACATATGTATGAGAAATTCAAAGAATTAGACTTAGTGGGGTTATGGGTGAAAAACTACAAGAACCAGCCTTAGTGCAATAATATTGTTTAAAAAGACACAACATGCTATCTGTGGCAAAAACTGTGAAACAGTGGATGGGCCTATATGTCTGAATTTGTCATTAAGCAACTATATTCCAGAACAATGGATGGGCCCCTAGTATTAATAAGGGAACCATCCATGAGTGGCTTAAATTTGCTGCAGTAAGAAGGGGGGCTAGGGGTTAATTCGGTGTATAAGAAGCCAACCCCGAAAAGACTTAGTTGGAGAGAAGAAAGGAAGATGAAGTTAGAAGTTGTAGAAGACATTAGAAAGAAGAAAGAAGTTAGACAAACAGGACCAAAAATTATGATCTCTACCCAGAGGACAACGGGTTAATATGATTCCTTGTTTTCTGATAATTACCGTTTAAATACTTGCATGTAATGATCCTTGCTTATGTTCAAATAAAAGATCATCACTATAACCAACTGGTGTCAGGTCAAAATACATAAATCTTACATGCTGAAAAATATTCGGGACCCCCATCCGCCACCATTGGAATGCTGGAAGTCTGGAGCTAACTGGCATCCCTTACACCGAGTGTTCAGAGGACAGAAATCATGGAATTTCCCTGATTTGCATTTAGTTTCCGTACACGCACCACCCATATTTGGGCATACTGTTCGCCACCGGCCTGGGATGCTGCCAGTGGAAGGCTGCAGTATATGGCATGGAGATAGAAGAACAAGTCCCCAAGTCAATCACTGTATTTTCCTGCCTCGGATCAATTTAAAAATTGGCAGGGGGGGTAGGTGGGATATCCTGGCCATTATGTTTAAAATTTTCAGTGCGGGCATTCACTTTGGAGTATTAATGTTGCCCCTATGTACCTGCCTGCTTTAAACATTGCATGCATATTTCATCAATCAAGTTATTCCATTTTCATTACTGTAATAAGGGTAAACGTGAACTCAATGTTCATTGATCCAAACAATAGGACACATTTTCAGCTTTAGCAACCCAGTTGCATGAGCTCTGCACCAGGAGCACTAAAGATAAAAAAAATGCCCTAATGTGTTAAAGTGCCAAAATATTCTATTGCAAACTATTGAAGTAAAACATTTTACATCTCATATTCACTGAAAGTAACACATAATCAAAGTGTATCATGGGCCAGCAGATAAAGCATTATGAAATCATTTACATCTCTCCTGTTTGACTTTGTAAATTAATTATAATGATAAAGATAAGCCTAGAAATGATTGTGCTGAAATTAGCAGACAAATGCTTAACACTTTTATATGCCATTTCTCTGTCTGCTAGTCTAGCTCAAGCATAAACCAATTTATTTTAAATAGGGTTAATGTCTCTGCTAAAACAGTGGCAAGAGAATTTCACACATAGTTATCGGTCATTCCCTAGTATCACAACAATAATTTCTAGCTTGCTAACCTTCTGGTTAATATAATGAATGTAGGTCATAAAATCAAGAGAGCCTGTTCTCAGAAAATCAAGACAGCACTAAGTGCCAGCACTTGCCCTCTGTTCTTCTGACTCTGGCCTCTTTTGCATCCGCCTTTCCACTGCTTCGCCATCAGTTGCAGAGCCTTTCGTTGTTTTGGCCCCATCGATGGAATGTTCTCTCTAAACCTCTGCACCTTGCTATCTCTCTACCTCCTTCAAAAGACTTTTCAAAACCTAGCTCTTTGACCATCTCTTCAGACGCCTCCCCTAACTCTGCTCCCATGACTGCTTGGTGCCTGTTTTTGATTCTATTAAGTGTTTTGGGACATTTTATTATATTAAAGGCATTGTATAAATGCAAGTTGCTATTGTGATTGAATTTTACTTCAACTTCTAAATTAACACTATTAATTTATTTTATTTTCCATGAATACTTTAACAACATACTTAGGGAAAGTTCAGATGCAGCTTGAAAAAGATCACTATAACACCTAATAGTAATATTTAACGTCACAATCCGAAAACCTGAGAAATCTCATCATGTAGATTGTGTGTTCCTTATCATTTTTGGATTCAATGAATTTTTCTCATAATTCAGGTGCCCAATCCCATTTATCACTTAATTACCCTTCTTTGTACTCCTTCTAGGGCCAAGATGTCCCCCTCTGGTTTAATGCCTAGGATTGTACACAATACTCAAGTTGGCAGAAGACAAGCCTTGTATAAGCTAATTATCACTTCCTCGGATGTAGCTATATATTCTAAGACTCTATTGCCTATAATATGCTGTGCTGTCAGATCGCAAAACTTACAATTGAGTCATGGTTGAGTCAAAATTTATCCAAATGAATATTGAGAAGACTCAAGCCATTGTTTTTTGACCCCGTCATAAACTCTGCTTCCTTGTCACTGATTGCTTCAATCTCCCTGGCCACATGTTCAAATTTACTTCCACCTCCATAACACCAGCTGCCTTCATCCCTACCACACTCTCACTGCTGTAGAAACCCTTATCCATGCTTTAGTGACCTCGAGACTTGTTCCTTCTATCCTCCTCCCTTCATACACTCCAAATCATTCGAAACTCAGCTGTCTGTATACTGACCTGCACAATGTCCCATTTGCCCATTACTCCTATTCTCAATGATCTATCACTGCCCTCATGCATTAAATTTAAACTTTTCGTCCTCATCTTCAAATCCCTCAACCAACCCTACCTATGCTACCTCCACCTGCCTCCTACACCCTTCAGCCTCTGACTCTGGCCTTCTATGCAACCCTCACATCCCAATTGCCTCACCATTGGTGGCAGTGCCTTCAGCAGCCTCAGTCCTACTCTCTGGAACTTCCTCCCTAAACCTCTTTCCCTATCTACTTCTCCGCTGCCTTTAAATGTCTTTTTAAAAACCATTTTTGACCAAGATTTCGGTCACCTTTACTAACTCTTCCACAGTCGCTAGGCATCCATTCTTTTTAGTTTTCCCTTTGTAATGCACCTCGTGGTGTTCTTCTGTTTAAGACACTAGATAAAGTAAGTTGTTGCTACCTTTTTTACCACTGCTATACACGTTTCTGATGATTTACAGGTGTTTTATACTGAAACCCTCAGATTCCTCACCTGTTATCAATGAATGTAAAATCAATAGAGAGTTCCCATTGATTTTGCATTCCTACATTTGTTTCCCTTGCCTAGCTTTGCATTTCTCTGCAGTTTTGCACTTATTTACATTAAGCAACATCTCCCACTTTTTGGCCTAATCCCCCAGCCTATCCAAATCCCACTACAACTGGTCTGCTTGTTCTCTATTTACAACCTTTCCCAATTTGGTATCATCAACAAACTTGGAAAGCTTTGTTATAGTCCCTACCTTCAAATCATTAATATACTTTGAAAGTCCTAGAACTGATCCCTGCAGTACCCTGATAGCCAATTCTTTCATCATAGATGCTGCTCCCTTAACAACTAATCTTTGCATCATGTGACTCAACCAGTTGGTTATCCACTTCAAAAGCTTCCTTCCTATTCCATCCCTTTATACTTTGTAAAGTAATTTCCTATGTGGTACTTTATCAAAGGCTTTGCTAAAGCCTTGGTAAATCAAACCTATTGAGTTCCCCTTATCAAATAACTCAGTTGTATCCTCAAACAACCCTAGTAGATTTGTCAAGCAACGTTTTTTTTATCATTCTGTATTTCTCCCGAAGTTTCACTCTTCCCACTTTCAGAATTTAAAAAAATTATTTCCCAACTACTAATGGCAGTTCACAGGTCGATAGTTCCCTGAGTTACTCTTCTGTCCCTTTGTATAAATTGCAACATTTGCCTCTCTTCTGTCCCTTGGTAAAATTGCAATATTTAGTATTTCCTTTAGATATTCCTTCCTAGATATTCATCAAAATTTGACTGATTCCACTTGCCAGTTCTTTTAATACTTGATTTTGAAGTTCGTCTGGGATAGGTACCTCACTTTATTTTAGTCTCTTGACTTCTGACTCAGCTCCGTGGAGGAGCTGCCAGGTTTTCAGTTCCCCCTCCCCCATTGATAACTGCCTGTGAGTGTATTTCAGGGCTCATAGCTCAACAGTCAGATCCAAATGAGGCCCAACCATCAAAATGGCTCAGGCCTCTCACCGAGGACATCAGGCAGATGGTGCGATCGCTCTGCCCAACATCTGCCAATAATAAAAATTGGCTCCGGTAGCTTCTGTTCTGAAAGAGTTTCTCCATACATTCCAAATAATTACTTTTGTTTCTTTAGACAATTTCTTTTATAAATGTGACAAAGAAATTTGAGTGTGACACTTGAAATGTAACAGACTGGAAATGTAGGTTAAACATGCCATTTTTATTACATTACAAGAAAATCAACTTTTTTCGGTGGGATTGGAGGTTATCAGTACTAACCAATCAGACTAGTTGGAATGTGGAACTGGAGGATGTCAGAACAAATCAGATCAATTGAAGAGCAGGATAGATATAGATGTACATATAGATATACATATAGCCTGGAAAATTCCTTAGACCTGCTCCCGTTCCATTGGCGTTACTTTGCTAGAAGTGCAGCGGAAACCTGTGGAATTTCCCAGTCATAGATATAAATATAGATGTAGACCTAGATATAGATTTAGACATGTATATAAGCAGGCATAGACATCATAGACATAGACATCATAGACATAGTCATCATAGACATAGTCATAGACATATGTAGACATAGTTGTAGACTTAGACAGACATTCCTGATATCAGAATAGAGGCAGCCAAAACGATGGGCCTAGAATCAAAGATCATTGTGGCTTCTCTGAGTCAGCTTGCTAATTATGGCCAAATTTGGGGGGTATTTGTGCTCTGGGCCAACTAGAAACTCGTTGAGACTTTTATTACCATCAGAGAGAGAAGACTTTCATCCAATCATGTCTGAGCTGGATTCAAGAGAGGTGACAGAACCATGGCAAACCAACCGCATCACTTGGTCCCCGTGTATTTATTTTTAATTAAGCTTTATTGGTTTTTAAAACACATTCAATAGTAAGTCAATTTATGAAAGGAACAAGACAAAGTATCTTGGAAGAGTTACTGTTTGCACACACTTAGGTCGGAGAGTATTTTAATATGGTTGTGACACTTCTATTTACTTGCTTTATTTATTTACCTTAGTTTTTATTGCAAGTTTTTATTAAAGCCAAGGCAAAGATAATAAATTTGTACTGCCCAGCAGACACAATTACCTGCAACACTTAAACTCACACAGTTCTCATTAACAGTGAGAAGATGTTTACCCCACCTATACTGCGACAAGGTCGTCCTTCCACTTCCAGCTATAAATGTGTAGACCAGACAGACATTTGACAATTCTGAACAAGAAACACCCCAGTTGTACCAGCAACTGGAAACATATCAAGTCCAAATACCATCAAAAAGCTTAAACTGTCTGTCCACCAGGTGAGCTACACCCCAATCCTACCTCTGCTTCTCAGCTTATAGTTTCCTGCCAAAATGCAATCCCAAACCTGTCCACATGTAGCACTACCAAACTGTCCACTGCTATCTATATTCCAAAACAGAAACAAAACATTTTGGAAATACACAGCATACAGCCAGCATCTGTAGAGCAAAAAGACAAGTTAACATTTTGAGTAGAAATCTTGTCAATCAATATTCCTGTTTGTATTCTGAGCACCATATGATTTTATATATACTATGATTCATCCAGATATGTAAACATTGAAGACAACAATTGAATTCTAAAAAAGATAATGGATTTGTGATGTTGGATATGACCAGTGCTATGGCTGGCATAATCATGTCATTGCTCTCTTCTCGGTGTAAACATGGTAAGACGTTTTGCGAGACCTATTGCCAACTCAAGCACCTCTTTAATATCCAGCCTACATTATTTTTCAAGTAAAAGTTTCACCCAGCAAAGGGACTTCCCAAGTGTCAGAGAAGATAGGCCTGTGCTTCAGTGATAACGGTGCAAAAACCACTCTTTTCCCACAGCACAGCTGCCACTGAAAAAGACTCAAAGCTAGAAATCTCTTTTCTGTAGCACAGGAGAACCCCTCTGACTGGTCATGACTCAGCCAGGTGCAGCAAGGTTAACCAAAACATGAACAATTATATGGAACCAACACCATTGGCTTCTGGGAAATGGAGTTTTAAACTGGCTCATAGGCCAGGTTTCTGATTTAAATACGTGGTCTCATTGATGTCCAAAGGATACCAAAATATTTTCTGTGCTTATCTACATAATGTAAACAGAAAAAAAATTCTGCATAAGATGTGTCTCATGCATAAACTATTTTAATTTGAGTTTGGAACATACTCTGAACCATGAGAAATAGTGACCAAGGTCTCACTATTAAAACCGAGCCGGGAAGGGTGCAGGGTGGGGGGTCAAATTTAGGACGGGAAACCTATTAGTAAGGGTTTCCTGGACGTCCTTACGATTTTGACGTAGGAAATCTTTTTTTTGTTGGTTTCCCGTCCGAGTGACTGGCTTGACTGACAGGCTGGTCTTAGTCGGACGGGAGACCAGCCAGGGAGAGGACGCGTTCAGGTAAGTCTGCAGGTAAATCTTTGTTCATATGGATGTGGGGGGGGGGGGGGGGCACGAGGCGGCATGGGTGGGCACAGGGGAATGGGTGGGCACAGGTTGGTGTGGGTGGGCATAGGTTGGCACGGGCTCGTGAGTCATGGGGGGCGGGATCAGGGGTCAGTCACGGGGGAGGGGGTGTCGGGATCGGGGGTCATCACAGAGGTCCGCGATCGTTGAGGGGGAGGATCAGGGGTCGGAGAGCGGAGGATCAGAGTGGGGGTCGAAGGATCGGGGTCGGGGGTTTGGGGGGTAGGATCGGGGGGGGGGGGCTTCGCTGCAGGTAGGCCTGTTGGGCCTGGGGGAAGAACTCCTGCTCCTCCGGGTCCACAAGCTGTGCCTTTCTAGGCACCTATCTGTTAGTCTCGGGCCTTCTTACCTCCTTTCACGAGGCATAAAACAAAAGGCCCAGGAATCCCGGCCCCCCCGAGGTTGAAATTGGGAAGTCCAGAAAAATGGAGGCCCGAAGTCTCCTTGAAAGGTTTTAGGGCCCGACCCGCCTCCTTGGAGCTGGTTTGTTGCCCAGCCCTCTTCCCGCCCTGGTGGAAACCGGAAATGGTCAGGTTGGAGGTGGGTTGGGGGTTGGTCTGAAACTATGGCAATTTTCAATGCCTCCCCCGCCCCCAACCCACCCGTTTTTCACTTTGAAAATTGAGCCCCAAGTCTTTGTAGAGAACATATGGGCAAAAATCCAGGCAGATTTCTAGCTTTGAGTCTTTTTCAGTGGCAGCTATGTTGTGGGAAAAGAGTGCCATTTGCACCCTCTGATAAGCTGGCAACCTCCATGACGGACTTACCACAATTAGTAGGGTCAGTGGGAGGGCACCTCATTTGCATAGGGCTGTCAGGAGCTCACACCACTATGGACAAATCTCGAGTGTCCACCTGCCCCATGTTGCTGGAAACTTTGGCACCCACCAGCTATATAAGGAGGTACCCAGGTTCCCGTGCCCCCGAGATCCAATATCTCTAGCCTCCTTGGCTCCCTGTGTAAGGTAGCCAATACTCAAACCTTTTCTTTAAATGAGTCCTCATTGGCCTCATTATTTCTGCCCAAGTCACTCATTGGAAAATCGGGCATGCTAGAAATTAGCGATGCAAGGCTGCGTTCTTGATTTTCTGACCTGCACCTACTGTGCTTCTCAAAATTTACCCTCCTGTGCATTCACAAAGAGCCTCTGTTATCATCCTCTTTCCCATAGCTAGTTGGAACAAGTGCAATTGCGATAACTGGATGATAATGGCGAGAAGAGAATTACTGCCTTATTTTGTAAAACCGCATTAGAAAGCATGAAAGCAGGAAAAGGCCAATCAGCCCATTAAGACCATTCCTTGCACGGGTCATTTAAAATTTGCTCTCTGCAGAACTCTTCCAAACCCATTTAATCTCCTAAGGAAAAAAACTACAAACTTTCTCCCGGTCCCTGAAGGTAAACAAAACAAAGCTCCAATATCACTATTGAATTTACATTCTCATTATGCACCAGACAACTGTTGGCATGACAATCCAATGATCGCAGCAGCTCAGTAACTATAATAATCCATGTCACATTCAATCATTTCTATCTGTACTTATCCTTCTAACTCTCAATTCTGTTCCTAATCAGATATTTATCAAGCTTATTTTAAAGGTGTTAATCAATGCTACATTAATTGCTTTAGCTGGGAGTCTGTTCCACATATGCATATGACTGTGGAGAAAATCCTTTTAAGTCTTGCTTTAGGCCATGTAATTTTCCCTCTTCGTCTGCAATCTTCATTGAAGTTATAGATAAAAGACACGTGTTAAAGTAAGCAGTCTCCTTAATCATTTTTAGTTATGATAATCTCCAAGAGCTTATCAGAAAGTCATGAAAGTTGCTGATAAGTGTATAGATTTTAAAAAGAGATTCTCTTATGTAATTACTTGGAATTATAGCACTATTGTAACTCAAAGCAACTGAGCTCAAAGAAACAGTACTTGAGAAACAGTTGGAGACATTTCGTGTTACATGAGAGGAGGCAAGTGTCCTTGGAATGCATATTGCATTAGGTGGTCTCCTCACAACTAGAGAAGAATAGCGAGGCAAAGGAAGGGCAGTGTTTGACCACCTGCTATACACTTGAGGAAATCCGACTTCTATTAGTTGAGGATTCAGGTAGAGACAGTACAGGAAACTCCTGGGGCTCTGAAATTGTTGGCTAGTTGGATACAGTACTGGATACCTATGATGCAGAAAAGGATATTGACACTTTGGAGCAAGTGTCTATCCAGGGGAAAGAAATGAAAGTGCTGAGAAAAGGCAAATAAGAACTATGGGGATTCTAGCATTAAAAGGATGGTTAGTCTTTTCTGCAGTTATAACCAGAAGTCCCAAATTGTCTGTTGCCTCCAGGGGGAATGGATATGGGGCACAAAGGAGTGGGTGGAGAAGATGCTGGAAAGGGAGGGTCTAACAGTGGTGTAGAAAGCAGAGTTTCAGATTTCAGATTTCAAGGGTATTTTGATTTGTTCTGGGACAGGAGAAGTTCTACAGACAGGATGGGCTTCATCAAAAATGAACCAGTACCAATGTCCTCATATAGAAGGCAAATAAAGCAGTGGAGGAGGATTTAAACTAATGAGCCAGGAGGGGAAAACCTTACAGATATATGGTGGATGCATTAGGAATAAGTGTAGTGTAGGGGCGACGCAGTCAAAAATAGTATGGTCAAGTGGAAGGAGTACATAGAGACATACCATAGGTCAGATAGAATCATAGAATGATGCAGCACAGAAGGAGGCCATTCGGTCCATCGTGCCTGTGCCTAGGAACGAGGGTAATGAAAAGGACAGTGAAGGAAAGAACAAAAAAAAATTGAAAGAGGGTACTGAGGAGTGTTTACATAACCCGGATTCAGAAACCCACGGGAGATGTTCTGCTTCTATGTCCCTAGCATGCAGTCGGCAAACATATTGAGAAAATGCGCTGGGGCAACCTGTGATTTTCCATCCATTACAATCAATAGGCTGGGTGTGAGGGTATACAATTTCCTGATATGCAAAAAAAGTCTCCTTACATGTAGAAAAGATAAATTTTAGAAAAGATAGGCAAAATGGAAAAGGAGGGGGGGGGGGGTGGCGGTTAGCCCTGATAATAAAGGATGAGATAAAGGCAGTAGTGAGAAAGGATCTTAGCTTGGAAAATCAGGATGTAGAATCAGTATGGGTGGAGCTAAGAAATAACAAGGGGCAGAAAACACTGGTGGGAGGCGTTTATAGGCCCCCTAACAGTAGTTAATGTGTTGGACAGGGTTTGAATCAGGAAATTAGAGGAGCATGTAACAAGGGTACTGCAATAATCATGGGGGACTTTAATCTTCATATAGACTGGGCAAACCAAATTGGCAAAAGTAGTTTGGAGGACGAGTTCATGGAATGCATTCGAGACAGTTTTTAAGAACAATATGTCGAGGAACCAACTAGGGAACAGGCTATTTTAGATCTAGCATTGTGTAATGAAACAGGGTTAATTAGAATCTTAGTGTTAAGGATCCTCTGGGGAAGAGTGATCATAATATCATAGAATTTCATATTGAGTTTGAGGGTGATGTAGTTAAGTCCGAAACTAGGGTCTTAAATTTAAACAAAGCCAATTACGTAGGTACGAGGGGCGAGTTGGCTAAGGTTGATTGGGAAATTAGATTAAAAGATATGACAGTGGATAAGCAAAGGCAAACATTTAAAGAAATAATTCATAATTCTCAACAAATATACATTCCCATGAGGAATAAAAACACCACGGAAAAATGATCCAGCCGTGACTAACTAGAGAAGTTAAGGATAGTTTTAGATTAAAAGAGGCTTACAATGTTGCCAAATAGAGTAGTAAACCTGAGGATTGGGATAGTTTTAGAAATCAGCAAAGGATGGAATCATAGAATAGAATCATATTCTATGACCAAGAAATTGATAACGAGGGAGAAAATTGAATATGAGAATAAACTAGCAAGAAATATAAAAACAGATTGTAAAAGCTTCTACAAGGACATAAAAAGGAAGAGATTAGCAAAAGTAAACTTGGGTCCCTTAGAGGCAGAGACAGGAGAAATTATAATGGGGAATAAGAAAATGGCAGAGACATTAAACAAATATTTTGTATCTGTCTTCATTGTAGAAGGCACAAAAAACATACCGGAAATAGTGGGGAACCAAAGGTCCAATGAGAGTGAGGAACTTAAAGTAATTAAAATTAGTAAAGAAAAAGTACTGGAGAAATTAAACCTTTATAAAACACTGGTTAGGCCCCAGCTGGAGTATTGCGTTCAATTCTGGGCACCACACTTTAGGAAGGGTGTAGAAGAGATTTACTAGAATGGTACCAGGGATGAGGGACTTCAGTTATGTGGAGAGACTGGAGAAGCTGGGGTTTTTCTCCTTAGAACAGAGAAGGTTAAGGGGAGATTTGATAGAGGTGTTTAAAATCATGAATGGTTTTTATAGAGTAAATAAGGAGAAACTGGTTCCAGTGGCAGAAGGGTCGGTAACCAGAGGACACAGATTTAAGGTGACCGACAAAACAGCCAGGGGTGACATGAGGAAACATTTTTTTACACAGCGAGTTGTAATGATCTGGAATGTACTGCCTGAAAGGGTGGTGGAAGCAGATTCAGCAGTAACTTTCAAAAGGGAATTGGATAAATACTTGAAGGGAAAAAAAGGGCTACGGGGAAAGAGCAGGGGAACGGGAGTAATTTGATAGCTCTTTCAAAGAGCCGGCAAAGGCACGATGGGCCAAATGGCCTCCCCAGTGCTGTAACATACTATGATACTATGCTAGGTTCAGGATTATCACACAAAGAAAGGAGGAAGTAGGAACCCATTTTTCACAGAAGCTTTTTAGAATATGATTTGCTTTGCCACAGGTGATTATTGAGATTTTAGGGTTAATTTTCCAAGTTAATCCTCCTGTGACAAAGCCTTGCTCAATTGGAAGGCTAATTGGATAATCAGGGTAGGAGGTCAGAGCAACATATTCATAGCCCTCCCAAATTCCCAGTTATTAATTATAATGACCAGGAAATCAGGAGGGTGACGAATTGGGTGCGCTGACCTCTGCACCTAATTGTCTGATCTGCCCTCTTGTCAAGCCGGGCTCCACACCAGGAGCACTGACTCATAAAATTTACTCTCTACATCATTTAAAAAGGAATTGGATAAATATTTGAAAATGATGACTCTAAATGGATATGTGGATATGTGAAGTGATACATTTTGGTAGGAAAAACAAGGAGAGGCAATATAAACTAAAGGGCACAATCTAAAAGGGGTGCACGAACAGAGAGATCTGGGGGTATATGTGCACAAATCGCTGAAGGTGGCAGGGCAGGTTGAGAAAGCAGTTAAGAAAGCATACGGGATCCTGGGCTTTATAAATAGAGGCATGGAGTACAAAAGCAAGGAGATTATGATGAACATTTATAAAACACTGGTTCGGTAACAACTGGAGTATTGTGTCCAATTCTGGGCACCGCACTTTAGGAAGGATGTGAGGGCCTTAGAGAGGGTGCAGAAGAAATTAACTAGAATGATTCCAGGGATGAGTTCTTCAGTTACGCAGATAGACTGGAGAAGCTGGGGTTCTTCTCATTGGAGCAGAGAAGGTTGAGAGGAGATTTGATAGAGGTGTTCAAAATCATGAAGGGTCTAGACAGAGTAGATAGAGAGAAACTCTTCCCATTGGCGAAAGAGTCAAGAACCAGAGGACATAGATTTAAGGTGATTGGCAAAAAATAACAAAGGCGACATGAGGAAAAACTTTTTTACACAGCGAGTGGTTAGGATCTGGAATGCACTGCCTGAGGGGATGGTGGAGGCAGATTCAATCGTGGCTTTCAAAAGGGAACTGGATAAGTACTTGAAGGGAAAAAATTTGCAGGGCTACGGGGAAAGGGTGGGGGAGTGGGACTAGCTGGTTTACTCTCACAGAGAGCCGGCACGGATTTGATGGGCCAAATAGCTTCCTTCTGTGCTGTAACCATTCTATGATTCTATGGAAGTTGAAGAGCTTGCATCATCACAGGCCTGTGTACTGCTATGTAAGGTCAAGAACAACATAAAATACAGATCCAGCAGTGAATCTGTCGAACACAGCCAGCCAGAGATCTATAGAATAAAAGAAGTGGCCCTTACAGAGGTGGAAGAGGCGGCCTTGGGCATCAGCCGAACGTTGGAGCGCCTGGCCGTCGGGGATGCCGAGACTGGCACCCTGCAAACATCTGGTGACAGAACTTTAACATCCCTCACATACATGAATTGATGTTATCAATGATTGACCTGTTGCACACCTCAGGATGCTCATCGCAACATTACTTCTGCGATGGTTCTTAATATTGTTGCATGTTTTCTTCTAGGCCCTTTAAAGAGTGAGGATGTGGATGAGGGTGATTCCTCAGAGGAGCTCCCTGCCTCTGAGGGTGCACCATCACATTATAGCGAGCCATGTAACAGCGCAGATACTCACACCTCGGTGGGTCCTATTAGAGAATTAGTTGGGTTGTCACCTGGTGAGTCATCACACGCAAGTGAGCAAAAGCAGATATAGGTGGCAGAGGCAGCTGTGGAGAGTCCACATTGGTGGGCGCATTCCTCTCCAAGCTCTGCTCAGCTGGAGCCAAATGCTGAACCCTGAGGGCCATCCTTGAAAAGGAGAATGGTAGAGGTACAGATGTACCTTTGCGAGGAACTGGAAGACTTGTCACACTTAGTCTCCAGGTTAATGCAGAGGATGGAGGAGTCCACCTCCAGCATTAATGGACTGGTGGCGCAGGTAAGTGCAGGAATGTCTACGATGTAGGGAAAGGCAGCCTCCATTGCGTTTCATGCACAGGTCACTAATGAGTCCATTCATGCCCTGGCAATGGCTGGGCGGACTCAAGGGATATGGGGATCGGGTGGGAAAGTGTAGTTGAGGTCTAAAATCAGTCATGATCTTATTGAATGGCAGAGTAGGCTCGAGGGGCCGTATGGCCTACTCCTGCTCCTATTTCTTATGTTCTTATGACTCAGGGTACCCAATACTCTGCCGCCTTAAACAGGCAGACAGAAACATTAGCACTGGCCTCACAAGGCATCACACATGTCCTCCAAACTGTTGTCCAGCAGGGTGGCAGGAGTAATGTGGCCCTGGCCCAGGAGCGTGATGATGGCCAAAGGGGACATAGAAGTGGGGATGCCACTCAAAGCACTCCCATGTTGCACCTGGTGCCCCCCAACCCCTCAACCGGTACCTGCAATGCTGCCTCCTCTCCAGATGGCCGAGTCTGCCCCTGCACAGGTGCAGGTGGAGCAGTCATTGACGGGGTCCTCACGGGCTCCATAACCCAGAGTTCATAGGCCGAAAGCATCTAAGCAGTCAGGGCATGAATCTGAGCAACCTGACACTCCCTCTGCTGCAGCCTCAGGGGCTGCAGCCTCAGGGGCTGCACCAAGTAGAAGTAGTAGGGAGAGGAAGTCTAAGGTTTTGTAATCATCAAGGGTATGCATAAGAATGTCTGACAGAATGTCATGTTTTTCATTTATATTTGGTTTTTGGTTAAATGCACATCAAATATGATTCTCGCCACCACTGCCACGTCTTGCCCATTTTTGAGTTCCTCTTGTGAAAGTGTCCTTACATGTGCTTCATCATGAACTGCGAGACTTGATGCCATTGATTGGGCACGTTTACAATAGGTGTATATGTGGTTGAAGGACTTTTTAAAATTTGTTCATGGGATGTGGGCGTCGCTGGCAAAGCCAGCATTTATTGCCCTTCCCTATTTGCCCTTGAGAAGGTGGTGGTGAGCCCCCTTCTTGAACCGCTGCAGTCCGTGTGATGAAGGTTCTCCCACAGTGCTGTTAGGAAGGGAGTTCCAGGATTTTGACCCAGCGACAATGAAGGAACGGTGATATATTTCCAAGTCCGGATGGTGTGTGACTTGGAGGGGAACCTCCCATGTACCTGCTGACCTTGTCCTGCTAGGCAGTAGAGGTCACGGGTTTGGGAGGTGCTGTCGAAGAAGCCTTGGTGAGTTGCTGCAGTGCATCCTGTGGATGGTACAAACTGCAGACACGGTGTGCCAGTGGTGAAGGGAATGAATGTTTAGGGTGGTGGATGGGGTGCCAATCAAGCGGGCTGCTTTGTCCTGGATGGTGTTGAGCTTCTTGAGTGTTGTTGGAGCTGCACTCATCCAGGCAAGTGGGGGGTATTCCATCACACTCCTGACTTGTGCCCTGTCGATGGTGGAAAGGCTTTGGGGAGTCAGGAGGTGAGTCACTCGCCACAGTATTTATGTGGCTGGTCCAGTTAAGTTTCTGGTCAATGGTGACCCCCAGGATGTTGATGGTGAGGGATTCGGCAATGTTAATGCCGTTGAATGTCAAGGGGAGGTGGTTAGACTCTCTCTTGTTGGAAATGGTCATTGCCTGGCACTTATCTGGCGTGAATGTTACTTGCCACTTATCAGCCCAAGCCTGGATGGTGTCCAGGTCTTGCTGCATGCGGGCACGGACTTCTTCATTATCTGAGGGGTTTGCGAATGGAACTGAACACTGTGCAATCATCAGCAAACATCCCCATTTCTGACCTTATGATGGAGGGAAGGTCATTGATGAAGCAGCTGAGGATGGTTGGGCCTAGGACACTGCCCTGAGGAACTCCTGCAGCAATGTCCTGGGGCTGAGATGATAGGCCTCCAACCAGCACTGCCATCTTCCTTTGTGCTAGGTATGACTCCAGCCACTGGACAGTTTTCCCCGATTCCTATTGACTTCAATTTTACTAGGGCTCCTTGGTACCACACTCAGTCAAACGCTGCCTTGATATCAAGGGCAGTCACTCACCTCTGGAACTCAGCTCTTTTGTCCATGTTTGGGCCAAGGCTGTAATGAGGTCTGGAGACGAGTGGTCCTGGCAGAACCCAAACTGAGCATCAGTGAGTAAGTGCCGCTGGACAGCACTGTCGACGGCACCTTCTATCACTTTGCTGATGATTGAGAGTAGACTGATGGGGTGGTAATTGGCCAGATTGGATTTGTCCTGCTTTTTGTGGACAGGACATACCTGGGCAATTTTCCACATTGTCCACTGTTTTGTGCAACCTGGGGGGTGCTGATGGTGGTGATGGTGGTCGTCGTCATTCCAGGATGTCTGAGTACTTGACTATCTTCACTTTGTAGACCTCCCTATGAGAATCTATCAAGTATGAGTGACTCTCTGGCATCACGAACAGCCAGGTGAGCCGCTGCACTGCTGATGGTTTGTCCATCGTCCTCCTCCTTCTCCTCCTCATTCTTCAATATTGTTGGCAGATGCGGCTGCTTCATGAACATACGAGACCTCATCCACCAGTAACCCTCTCTGTTGAGCAATGTTGTGCAGGACGCAACACAAGATTATTATTCTACACACCTTCGCTGGTGAGTACTGAGGGCTCCCCCAGATTGATCCAGGCACCTGAAGTGCATCTTGAGCATTCCTACAGTTTGTTCAATGACAGAACTGGTGGTGATGTGACTATCCCTTGTCTCCAAGGAGCTAGCTCTTAAGTCTGTTTTGTGCGTCGAAGAGGGCCGGAATGTTGGATTCACGTAAAATGAAGGAATCGTGACAGCTGCCAGAGAATTTGGCACAAACCTGCAGAAACCTCTTCCGGTGGTCGCAAACCAGCTGCGCATTGATGGAATGATATCCTTTTCGGTTGATGAACAGTTCTGGCTCATGTGCAAGTCCTCGGATTGCTACGTGTGTGCAGCCAGTGTGTGAAAACCCACTGTCGTCTTAGTCTGGCTGATGTCATCGATGGGGAAGTTGACATAGTCTGATGCCCTGGCAAACAAGCCATCCGTAACCTATCAAATACACTTAATGTGCAGACGACTGAGGGATCCTGGTGATGGCACCGGTGGTCCCTGGAAGGATCTGGAGGCAAAGAAATTGAGGGCAGTGGTGACTTTAACTGCGACGGGCAATGCGTGGCCACCAGGCCCATCCGGGAGCAGCTATGCACGAAGCAGCCTGCAGATATCTGCGACCACTTGTCAACTCAATCTGAGCTTTCGCAGGCACTGCTCTTCGGAGAGGCCAGAAAGCTCAGCCTCTGCCTGTAGACCCTCTATGCTCTTCTGCAGGTCCCTGTGGCGCAGCTCTGTTTTGTGGAGCTGCAACTCCCAGAACAGCACGCCGTGCCTACCACGGATGGTGATGTGCCTCCTCCTCAGATGCGCTGCTGAATAAATCCATTGTGCCCCCCCCATCAGTTTGAGGGGATCCAAAATGTAAGTAAATATGGCTGAACACAAGAATTCTGATTGTGAACAAAGAAATCTCAGTCTAAACACAAAGAACTCCCAGCCAAAGGTTTGTCCGAGAGAACTGATTGCCCTGTTGCAAAAATTCACCTTTTTCTCACGTGTCAATCACTGGTTTAAATGGCTGCCGGCTGCAACTCGCCTCTGTTTCCATTGCATTTTTCCGAGGCCACAGGAGACACGTTCAGCTACAGTTAAAATCGTTTGTCTGCCTCAATACACTAAAATTTAATTCCCTTAACTACTTCAAATACCTTAATTGTCCCTTTAAATCTCATCCCTCCGGCTTTAAGTGCCGGCGGGACTTCCGGGTTTCAGAAGTGCGCGCGCACCCAGATGCGTCTGGGTCAAACGCGGAAGCCGGTGCGTTGGAGCCGGGATTTGTTCCCGCTCCCAACTTTTAAAATTTTCACTGCCCCCCCCCGCCCCCAACCCACCCGTTCTTCGGGGTTAAAATTTATCCCCAACTGTCCATTTCTAGCTCCTGGTTGTATGCTGTCTCTAAACCATCTACATTCCTGCTGTACATAACCAAAGGGCTGACTTGTACTTTTCTTTTAACTAAGCTACCATATAATTAGGTACATCAAATTAAACAGATCAGTAATGACATGCAGACACATATGAGAAAGAATTTTAAAATAACCTGTTATTATTGAACAGCAGTTTAAGCGGAGAGGGAAAAAACCCAGAAATTCCCAATATTCTATATTCACAACATTCTGTCTTTCACTGCTGTGTAGAATACAGTGTTTAAAAGTACAGTGTACTGTTATATATTCTACTTCTGTACCTATGTACTTTTTGCTAGCTTTTGTGCGCTGTAGAAGTTGTGAAATGTTTGCCTTCCAGGCCCAGTTTCTGGAGGGTTTCATCTACAACAACTGCAAGCTGGTCGATGCACTCAAGGCTGAAGTGGTCAGTCTTAGTGAGCGACTAATAAAATATTAGGGAGGGAGAAGCTTTTATAGATGAGGTATTAGAGATCATCACTCTGGGGGTCGGAGTAGGAGATGAGACCCTGGTACCTAGAGGGTGGGTCACTGTTAGTAAAGGGGTTAGAAGTCGGGTAGTGGGGCAGGAGAGGCCATCCCTGGTGCTCTCCCAACAGTTTCTCTCCTCTGGAAAGAGATGATGTGGAGAATCAGAAGGTGGCTGCAATAGGTGAGGATGTGCCATGCACTGTGGCAATCCAGCCGCTTGTCAGGGAAAGAGGAAAAAAGAGAAAGAGTAGCAGATAAGTTTGTGGTGTTACAGGATTTGATTATTCGTTTTACAGAGAGAATTCTGTGCAAACTGGACCCAGAAAAACAAATGGTATGTTGCCTCTCGGGTTGATGATTTGACGTCCCGGGTTGACAGAATGCTAGAGGGAGCAGGTGAGGAACCAATTGTTGTTGTCCATGGTGGAACAGATAACATATGTAGATGTAGACCAAAGGTCCTTTATGCTAAATTTAGGGCATTAGGAAGGAAGCTTAAAGGAAGGGTCTCAAGTGTAGTATTTTCTGAAATACTACCCGTACCACATGCTGATGAAGAGAGACAGGGTAAATAGGCAGACCAACGTGTGGCTAAAGCTTTGCTATAGGGAATCAGGGTTTCAGCTCTTCAAACAGTGGGATACCTTTTAGAATAGGGGAAGCCAATACAAAATGGATGGGCTTCACCGAAACAAAAGGAGAGTAGAGGCGTTGATAGGCAGGATAGATAGAATGGCGGGGGAGTGTTTAAACTAAAGAAAACTAACTTCCATTTATACAGCACCTTTCATGACCTCAGGACATCCCAAAGTGCTTTGCAAACAATTAAGTACTTCTGAAGTGTTGTCACTGTTGTAATGTAGGAAACACAGCAGCCAATTAGCCCACAGCAAGGTCCCACAAACAACAATGAGATAATGACTAGATAATCTGTTTTAGTGCTGTTGGTTGAGGGATAAATGTGTGCCAGGATGCCTTGGAGAACTCCCCTGTTCTTCTTCAAATAGTAAACAATTTTACAACACCAAGTTATAGTCCAGCAATTTTATTTTAAATTCACAAGCTTTCCTCCTTCCTCAGGTAAATGTTCAGGATCTCCTTGAAGCCTACGCATTGGGAATCTTTTAAATCCCTCTGAGAGGGCAGACGGGGTCTTGGTTTAACATCTCATTTGAAAGACAGCGCAGCACTCCCTCAGAACTGCACTGAAGTGTCAGCCTAGATTATGTGTTCAAGTCACTGGAGTGGGACTTGAACCCACAACCTTCTGACTCAGAGGTAAGCGTGTTGCCACTGAGCCAAGGCTGACACTTGCTGTAGGGATGGTTGTGGTGGGTGTAAGAAAGAACCCATTCTGATTGGAGCAAACCTTAAAGTGTGGCAGTGAAAACATAAATCAAAGTTTAATAAGTCTAATTCCAATGGTGGAAGAAAAACAAAGTAAAAATGTTAATAAAGTAAATGGCAAAGGTAAATGCATTGGAGCTGAGCTTACATTAATGCAAGATGTCTGACATTAATGTAAGCTCAGCTCCAATGCAGGGGATGACAGATTGGACATCATTATCATCACAGAGACATGGTGGAATGATTCCAATCAATAAGATAGATATCTGGAAGGATTCTAAAACAGTCCCCATGGATTGGAAGGTAGCAAATGTAACCTTGCTATTCAAGAAAGGAGGGAGAGAGAAAACAGGCAACTATAGGCCAGTTAACCTGACATCAGTAGTAGGAAAAATGCTAGAATCTATTATTAGGGACATGGTAACATGGTAACAGGGCACTTAGAAACTCATAATATGATTAGGCAGAGTCAACACGGTTTTATGAAAGGGAAATTGTGTTTGACAAATCTATTAGAATTTTTTGAGGGTGCAACTAGCAGAGTAGATAAGGGGGATCCAGTGGATGTAGTACGTTTGGATTTTCAAAAGGCATTCAATAAGGTGCCACACAAGAGGTTGTTACAGAAGATTAGGGCTCATGGGATTGGGGATAATATATTAGCATGGATTGAGGATTGGTTGACAAGCAGAAAGCAGAGTAGGAATAAATGGGTCATTTTCCGGTTGGCAGGTTGTAACTAATGGGTTGCCGCAAGGATCGGTGCTTGGGCCTCAGCTACTTACAATCTATATTAACAACCTAGATGAAGGGACCGAGTGTAATGTATCCAAGTTTGCTGATGATATAAAGCTAGTGGGAAAGTAGCTGTGAGGAGGACGCAAAGAGTCTGCAAAAGGATATAGACAGGTTAAGTGAGTGGGCAAGAAAGTAGCAGATGGAGTTTAATGTGGGGAAATGTGAAATTATCCATTTTGGTAGGAAGAATGGAAATGCAGAATTTTTTGTTAAAAGGTGACAGATTATTAAATGTTGGTATTCAGAGGGATTTGGGTGTCCTTGTACACGAATCTCAGAGAGTTAACATGCAGGTACAGCAAGCAATTAGGAAAGCAAATGGTATGTTGGCCTTTATTGCAAGGGGGTTGGAGTATAAGTATGAGGAAGTCTTGCTGCAATTATATAGGGCTTTGGTGAGACCACCACCTGGGGTACGATTTTAAAAGGGAAAAATGGGTGGGTTGGGGGAGGGGGGTATTCAAAATCGCAACCATTTCGGACCCGCCCCCAACCCGCCCACTTACAGTTTTCACCAGAGTGGGAAGAGGGGCGGGCGACCAACCCGCTCCCAGGAGGCAGGTTGGTGATTAAAACCTTTCAAGGAGGCTGCGGGCCTCCATTTTTCCAGAGTTTCCAATTTCAACCCCTGGGGGCCGGGATTCCAGGGCCTTCTCCTTTACACCATGTGAAAGTAGGTGAGAAGGCCCAAAACTAACAGGTAAGTGCCTATCTGGCACAGGTTGTGAGACCAGAGGAGCAGCAGTGCTTTCCCCGGGCCCAACAAGCCTACCTGCAGCGACCCAACGATCGCGGACCCCCCCACCCCCGATTTCTGCCCCCCCCTCAACGATCATGGACCCCCCCCAAATGATCACGGACCCCCGCGATGACCTGATTTCCCCCCACAAAGATCACGGGCCTCCGCGATGGCCCCAGATTCCCGCACCCTACGATCACGGATCCCTGCGATAACCCCCGATCCCAACACCCCCCCAGTGACTGACCCCTGATCCCTCCCCCCATGACTGACTCCGTCCCCGTGACCCCCATGCCCACCAGTGCCCTGTGCCAACCCATGTCCCTGCGGCTGCCCATGCCTGTGCCCACCCATGCCCCAGTACCAACCCATGAACCTCAATTCCCCTCCCAAATCCATACAAACAAAGACTTACCTGAAGAGGTCCTCTCCCTGTCCGACTGAGACCAGCCTGTCAATCAGGCCGGTCAGTCGGAGGGCAAACTGACAAAAAAAATAAAAGACGTCCTTATATCAAAATCGTAAGGACGTCGGGGAAACCCGTACTTCCGGGAGTCCCGTCTGCAATTTGTCCCCACCTCCTTCCCGGTTCGGGGTCAAAATCATGCCCCTGGAATACTCCTTACCTGAGGATGGATATACTTGCCTTAGAGGGGATGCAATGAAGGTTCACTAGATTCATTCCTGGGATGCAAGGATTGTCCTATGAGGAGAAATTGAGTAGAATGGGCCTATATTCTCTGGAGTTTAGAAGAATGAGAGGTGATCTCATTGAAATGTATTAAATTGTTAGAGGGCTTGAAATGTAGATGGTGAGAGGAAGTTTCCCCTGGCTAGAGAGTCTTGAACTAGGGGTCATAGTCTCAGGATAAGCCATTTAGGACTGAGATGAGGAAGAATGTCTTCACTCAGAAGGTTGTGAAACTTTGGAATTCTCTATCCCAGCGGGCTGTAGATGTTTAGTCTTTGAGTATATTCAAAACTGAGATCAATGGATTTTTGGACACTAAGGGATCAAGGGATATGGGGATTGGGTGGGAAAGTGGAGTTGAGGTAAAAGATCAGCCATGATCTTATTGAATGGCGGAGCAGGCTCGAGGGGCCATACGGCCTACCCCTGCTCCTATGATCTTATGACCATATCGGGAGTAAAGGAAGTGGTGTGGCAGTATTTATAAACTCCAGTATTGAGGCACAAATGTGAGAGGATATATAAAATGAAAGGGCAGACACAGAATCACTTTGGGTAGAATTAATAGATAGTAACAGAGATAAACTATTAGTGGGAGTATGCTGTACACCCCCGGGCCAGGGTGAAAACCTTGATGTGGGACTGTGGGATGAGATAAGGAAGGACCAACTGCATAGGAGTTGGAAATTTTAACTTACCAGAAATTAACTGGGACAATAACGTAACTATTGGTAAGACAGGGAGGGGATTTCTAAAGTTAATGGAAGGCTGTATTATGACTCAGTTTGTAAAAGAGCGAACAAGGGGAGAAAACATGGATTTGATTATGAGTAATAGGGACAATCCAACACAAAGGTGGGTGAGGCTTTAAGTACTAGTGATCATTTAACATTACAAGAATTGGTGAGGTTATTAAAACCCAAACAAAAGTGCCAAATTTTAAGAGGACCAACTTTGTGAGCTTGAAAGTGGGCCTGGCAAGTTTGAATATGGCTAGTGGAGTGGACAAAAGAAAAACTTACATTTATACAATGCTTTTCGTGACCTCAAACTGTTTCACAGCCAATTAATTACTTTTGAAGCATAGTCACTGTTGTAATGTAGGGAAACGCGACAGCCAATTTATGCACAGCAAGGTCCCATAAACAGCAATGAGATAAATGACCGATCAACATTTTTTTTGGCGGTGTTGGTTGAGGGATATATGTTAGCCAAAAGGGGCAGAAAAAATTCTTTGCTCTTCTTCGAATAGTGTCAGGGGTCTTATATATCCACCTGAGAGGGTAGACTGAATCACGGTGTAACATCTCATCCAAAAGATGGCACCTCCGACAGTATAGCACTCCTTCAGTACTTCAAGGAGGTTATTCCGAATGCAATGGACCAATGTGTACCCGTGCAAAGCAAAGGTACTAAGCTTAAAGGAACTCCTGCTTGGTTAACGACACTACCAAGCAGCTCATAAAGAAGTAGCACAAATAGTCCAGAAATCACTGAATACTGGAGAGGTGCCTAGAGACTGAAGAAAGGCAGATGTTACTCCTATTTTTAAAAAGGTGCCAAAAGTGACCCAGGAAACTATAGACCAGTGAGTTTGACGTCCATTGTGGGTAAAGTTATGGAAACCCTTATGAAGGATAAGACCATGGACCATCTGGTTAGAAATTAAATGATAAAAGATAGCCAATATGGGTTCATAAAGTGGAGATGCCGGTGATGGACTGGGGTTGACAATTGTAAACAATTTTACAACACCAAGTTATAGTCCAGCAATTTTATTTTAAATTCACAAGCTTTCGGAGATTTTCTCCTTCCTCAGGCAAATGTTTCAAGATCTCCTTGAAGCCTACGCATTTATACATATTGAACAATAATACATGGTGTTTACAGACTGCCCCTGCAACTGCCCGTTGCCAAGGCAATCACCGTGTTCAGACAGAGAGGTGTTACCTGCAGAACCTCCGAATACACATTCAACAAAAAAACAAACAGGGAAAAAAAAACAGAGAAAAAAAAAACACAGAGAGAGGCAGAAACATCCGGAAGGCAGAGAGAGCCAGCAAATGACCCATTATATTAAAAACAGATAACATTTGTTCGCTGGTGGGGTAACGTGTAGCGTGACATGAACCCAAGATCCCGGTTGAGGCCGTCCTCATGGGTGCGGAACTTGGCTATCAATTTCTGCTCGACGATTTTGCGTTGTCGTGTGTCTCGAAGGCCGCCTTGGAGTACGCTTACCCGAAGGTCGGTGGATGAATGTCCATGACTGCTGAAGTGTTCCCCGACTGGGAGGGAACCCTCCTGTTTGGCGATTGTTGCGCGGTGTCCGTTCATCCGTTGTCGCAGCGTCTGCATGGTCTCGCCAATGTACCATGCTCTGGGGCATCCTTTCCTGCAACGTATGAGGTAGACAACGTTGGCTGAGTCACAGGAGTATGAACCATGCACCTGGTGGGTGGTGTCATCTCGTGTGATGGTGGTATCTGTGTCGATGATCTGGCATGTCTTGCAGAGGTTACCGTGGCAGGGTTGTGTGGCGTCGTGGACGCTGTTCTCTTGAAAGCTAGGTAGTTTGCTGCGAACGATGGTCTGTTTGAGGTTGGGTGGCTGTTTAAAGGCGAGTAGTGGAGGTGTGGGGATGGCCATAGCGAGGTGTTTGTCCTCATTGATGACATGTTGAAGGCTGCGGAGAACATGGCGTAGTTTCTCCGCTCCGGGGAAGTACTGGACGACAAAGGGTACTCTGTTGGTTGCGTCCCGTGTTAGTCTCCTGAGGAGGTCTATGCGATTTTTTGCTGTGGCCCGTCGGAACTGTCGATCGATGAGTCGAGCGTCATATCCCGTTCTTACTAGGGCGTCTTTCAGCGTCTGTAGGTGTCCATCGCGTTCCTCCTCGTCTGAGCAGACCCTGTGTATTCGCAGGGCCTGTCCATAGGGGATGGCCTCTTTGACGTGGTTAGGGTGGAAGCTGGAAAAGTGGAGCATCGTGAGGTTGTCCGTGGGCTTGCGGTAGAGTGAGGTGCTGAGGTGCCCGTCTTTGATGGAGATTCGTGTGTCCAAGAAAGAAACTGATTCTGAGGAGTAGTCCATGGTGAGCTTGATGGTGGGATGGAACTTGTTGATGTTATCGTGTAGTCTCTTTAGTGATTCCTTGCCGTGGGTCCATAGAAAGAAAATGTTGTCGATGTATCTGGTGTATAGTGTTGGTTGGAGGTCTTGTGCAGTGAAGAAGTCCTGCTCGAACTTGTGCATGAAAATGTTGGCGTATTGGGGTGCGAATTTGGTCCCCATGGCTGTTCCGTGTGTTTGGGTAAAGAACTGGTTATCGAAGGTGAAGACATTGTGATCCAGGATGAAGCGGATGAGTTGTAGGATGGCTTCCGGAGATTGGCTGTTGTTGGTGTTGAGTATTGATGCTGTCGCAGCGATGCCGTCATCGTGGGGGATACTGGTGTATAGTGCCGAGACGTCCATCGTGGTGAGAAGTGTTCCTGGTTCAACTGGTCCGTGGGTACTGAGTTTTTGTAGGAAGTCTGTAGTGTCACGACAGAAGCTGGGGGTTCCCTGTACGATGGGTTTCAGGATGCCCTCGATGTATCCAGAGAGGTTCTCACACAGGGTTCCGTTGCCTGATACGATGGGACGTCCGGGTGTGTTGGCTTTGTGTATCTTTGGGAGGCAGTAGAAGTCTCCCACGCGGGGATTACGTGGGATGAGAATGCGTAGGATGCTTTGAAGGTCTGGATCGAAGGTCTTGATCAGTTTGTTGAGCTGGTGGGTGTGTTCTTTGGTCGGATCTGCGGGTAACCGTCTGTAGTGTTCCTGGTTGTCCAGTTGTCGGTATGCTTCTTTGCAATAGATAGTGTTGATTCATTAAAATGCAAATTAGATAGATTTCTTCCAGAAAATAATATTTTGGGATACAGTATATGAGTAATTTGAGACATGACCTATGGTAAGTGTAGCACGGTTGGGAAGAACAGGTGACTTTGGACCTCTGGTTCCCTTAGATTTCCACCACTGGGGTTTTCCTTGCCTCGTGTCTGAGTCTGTTGTAGACTAATTGATAGAGATTGATTGTCATGATTAGTCAACAACTCCATGATTGTTGTATCATTGTGACTACCAGGTGGTAAATGGCAAACTAGATGGACCTTAGTCTTTTTTCATCTAGCAGTTCCTATGTTTTCTTCTATTGATTACTGTCTATTGCACTATATATTATTATTTAAAATTAAACATAGCTTCTTGATGCCTCATAAATGTATCCAGTACGTAATGGAGCCATACAGACCAGGAAGTTCCCTGGTTTGATCCCCAGTCAGTGCTAAGGTAACTGATGTCAGCCAGGGCAGGGATAAGAGATGGGAAAATCAGCTCAAGTTCTTGCTTCAGTTCGTTATCCAGTGACCCATACTGGAATGCATGTATATGGCTTTCAGGCAGTTTTGGGCTCAGCTGCAATTCGCTCTGTAGTTTAATAGCCTGCTGATATTCACCGGCAAGCTCCACACATGAATGACGGTCACTCAAACAAGGTACGGAAGGGCGTAATGAGCAGGGCTGCTTGGATTTGTTAAATGCCTATGATTGGAGCTCTGCCTCCACTTGACATAAGCAGACATTGCAACTGTGGCTGCCCATTCATATCAGTTTAAAAAAAACTGATACTGCACCACAGTATAACTGGGGCATTGGGTTGACAGCAAATAAAAGAACTGAAAAGTGATACAGTAAAATATATGTCCAGGATTTTTTGGAAGTTTAGCATCCCTCACCTACTAGATACTCATTCTTCTAGGGGGTCTAGGACATTATACACCAGCTGTTATTTATTACTGCCAGCCTGACACTTCGTCAGCCATTTCGCATGAGGGAGGCAGGAAGGGGGGAGGAGTATTGGTACATATTATCTAAAATAACCAGCAATCAGGGGCTGAATTACAGATAAGTATTGGGGGAAGGGCAAGGAATCTATTTTGGTTCGAGGCCTGCAGGTGACAGAGGGGTTCAAAGACCGGGTCAGGACCATAAATACATACTGTACTTCTTCCCCTGAACATGTGTTATTCTGTATATAACCCATCATTTAGTCCAATTAATCCAATTACTATTTATGCCAACTACCAATTTACTCTAATTGAAAGCAAGATCTGTTTTACTGGCTACAGCTGAAACCAACAAGATTAACCTACGGAAGCACAAATGGGTTCTCTTGTGTAAGGGGAGGGCTTGACAATAAATAGGTATAACAACACAATAAGGATTTGCACAGAAACAAAACATTATTTACCAGTCTCATAACACAAATCTCAATGATCATGTAAAGTTGAAATATCTTAATACACTAAGAAACTCTGAGGGACCGCCAGTTATGAGACTGGTATGTGGGTCACTCTTAATCCAACGGTGCGATCATATAGCTGGGAAGAAGGCGAGAGGGGGCTGGAGATATCTGTTGGTGCCTTCAAGCTTTGGAAGTGCACTTATTCCAAACTTCCCTGGTGTGACATAGGTATGTACTCATTGTTGGTGTGCAAATGCAAATAAAAAGTCCCTTTCTCTACCAGAATATAGCATTTGTCAAAAATTGCCTCTTAAACAAACATGAGTCAGAACCAACTGGAACTATGTCTCTTAAGGAACAGTGGGCTGAAATTCCTGTTGTTGCTAATTTTAGCAAAAAGGTATATATGAGTAAAAAATAGTACAACAGCAGTCTACTTATTTTCTAAAATTAGAAAAGACAAGAACTTCAGCCCCATTGTGACCTTTACAAAACCTCTTTAGAAACTACCTACAGTATCATGCTTAGACAACTCATGCACACATGTTCTCTGAATTCTCACAAAGCAAGGTGAAAAAGCTTTTGAGGAAGACTACAGACAAACCCAAAAAACAGTCAGTCTGGATTTGATGCACCTACGTGGGTTGGCAGCTGAGGAATTACTCGGCACATTGTCATTGTGGCTTTTAATGACATCACCCAATGGTTGTAACATCTATTTTTGCATTTAAAAAGAACAAACAGTACAGAACACTCAAAGCCTTCCTCCCCTTCCTCCCTCATGGAAATACAATTTTTGTTTCCACAAGCTGAATCTGACTATAACTCACTCATAACCTTAATGTTTAAATCTATATCCCTCATATAGCTTTGAAAGTTCTGGATTTTAAAAAAAATGTTAACTTAGTATGGGTACCTGTGAAAATAAATACATTACTTGTGCTTTTCTCAAGCAACCCCTCCAAAGTGCCTGGTTTGGAAGCCATATTAGAAGTCACCATGATAAATGTCAATTTTTTTTAGGCAAAACTTTTAGGTTCCAGGATTAAGTGGTACCAGCTAATATTTTAAAAACACAGCCTAAAAGTTCATTACTTTGCCCTCACATGTTACATTTTTTTCTAATTCAGGGTGAAACTTCCTCTTTTTAAAGTATTTCCACTCCTTCCTCTTTCTTAGGTCTCTCTGCTTCATTTCACCTTGGTCAACAGGGTTGGGTGGGTGACCTATTCCCAGGCCTCTCCTAAGTACCGATCTTAAATCAACTGCTAGCACGTTCAGTTAAGTAGCTAGGATGTGACTTTCCCTCTGATTGTCCTCCTCATTGGGAGGCGCCCGACACTGTCCCATGGTGACACAGCAGAAGTAAAAAATTCAGTGCGTGGGAGCATCGCTAGTATTTTTAAGCAATATTTGAATAAAGTATTAATGGCATACTGAGTCTTGAGTGAAAAGTTTTATCTAACCCCATGACTGTCTATTTGGAGCTGTAACAGTTTATGTCCCTTCACATGCAACTCCTGCCCTAGGGATTTCCAATATGTCATCGAAGCATCAGTGACAACTGGGAGTACCGACATACACGGTTATTGAGAGTGAAGGAACCTGTGTTCTTAAAAAGAACAAGTTTTAAGAGAGTGGTGTAAATAGAACACTCCCTGAATAACCATAATACTATTTTTAAATCGACGCCAGCATTTACAGTGACTGTCTTTCACAAGTAAGATATAGAAATCTTTCTAAAACTATTTTTTAAACATTAACATCACTACTGAGTCATACAGTTAAATGTTTTAACGAATACTGTAACCAAGTTTAAAAAAAACCTTCTATTTGGAGCTGTAACAGCCCACATTCTTTGACCAAAATCGTAGGGGATTTTCAATATGGATGCAAAACAACTCTAAATATAGGCAGATGTCATCTCTGGTGAGCATGGGAGTGTTAAAGCAATAGGAAGAAAAAGAAAGGGAAAGATACAGAGTGAGAGATAAAGACAAAAATAGGAAAAAGCTGACAGAAAATGTGTGTCAGATAGAAAATAGGCCCCCAGAGACAAATTACTGTGCATTGGCTCCAATCCAACTTGTTCTCAATTGTATTTAAGCGGTCTAAATATAAATTCTAATATCTAAGGAAGGATATACTTGCCTTAGAGGCGGTGCAACAAAGGTTCACTAGATTAATTCTTGGGATGAGAGGGTTGTCCTATGAGGAGAGGTTGAGTAGAATGGGCCTATACTCTCTGGAGTTTAGAAGAATGAGAGGTGATCTCATTGAAACATATAAGATTCTGAGGAGGCTTGACAGGGTAGATGCTGAGAGGTTGTTTCCCCTGGCTGGAGAGTCTAGAACTAGGGGGCATAGTCACAGGATAAGGGGTCGGCCCTATAAGACTTATATGAAGAGGAATTTCTTCACTTAGAGGGTTGTGAATCTTTGGAATTCTCTACCCCACAGGGCAGTGGATGCTGAGTCGTTGAGTATATTTAAGCCTGAGATAGATAGATTTTTGGACTCTAAAGGAATCAAGGGATTTGGGGATCGGACAGGAAAATGGAGTTGAGGTCGAAGATCAGCGATGATCTGATTGAATGGCGGAGCAGTCTCGAGGGGCCATATGGCCTACTCCTGCTCCTCTATCTTATGTTCTTCTGCTCTTAAATTCATAAATTTATAAAGAACTCAAGTCAGTGGAGAGCACTGAGATCCCAGGTGTGTCTGAAATTTAGGTACGTGGAGACAGAAAGAGGGAGGAGTAAAAAACAAGAGAAGGGAACAGGAAGTGAGAAAGAAAGAAGCTAGAAATGCATGAGAGGGGAAGAGAATGAGTGACACAGATGGAGTTGAAGAGAAAGGGAATGAAACGGACAGAGCAAGTGATCAGCTAGACAGAGAGAAAATAAGGAAAGAGTGAGACTGAAATAGATATAGAGACAACTACAGAGATCATGTCAAAAGGGGAAAGAACAAGCAGCAAGAGAGAGACAGGAGAAGGAAAGACAAATAGCAGAAAGATGAGACAAAAAAGAAATAAGAATGAAACAGAAACCAAGAATGAAAGAGCAGAGTAAAAGGAAAGGGAAATAAAAGAATGGTAGTGAGGCAGTTCAATTTCTCCATATTTTTCCGATGTTGGCACTTGCGCATTGCACAGAAAAAAATAAGGAATAAACATCTCAAATATTGGAAAGTAAATGAGTCTGGTTAGATCACAGTTATTTTTCTGTCATTTCATGGTGATTCTCCTATATATTTTGCTACATGCACTGGAAAGATCAAACCATTGTAATTATGACCAGTAACACCTCCGATTCCTTATTAACAGTTCTATTAGCATTTGGGTGAGGTACAACCAGGCAGCTGGTGCCAGTAAAACTGTAGCTACTACTGGTCGGTATCTTTTTTTAAAATTCGTTCATGGGATGTGGGCGTCGCTGGCGAGGCTGGCATTTATTGCCCATCCCTAATTGCCCTTGAGAAGGTGGTGGTGAGCCGCCTTCTTGAACCGCTGCAGTCCGTGTGGTGACGGTTCTCCGACAGTGCTGTTAGGAAGGGAGTTCCAGGATTTTGACCCAGCAACAATGAAGGAATGGCGATATATTTCCAAGTCGGGATGGTGTGTGACTTGGAGGGGAACGTGCAGGTGGTGTTGTTCCCATGCACCTGCTGCCCTTGTCCTTCTAGATGATAGAGGTCGGGTTTGGGAGGTGCTGTCAAAGAAGCCTTGGCGAGTTGCTGCAGTGCATCCTGTGGATGGTACACACTGCAACCACAGTGCGCCGGTGGTGAAAGGAGTGAATGTTTAGTGTGGTGGATGGGGTGCCAATCAAGCGGGCTGCTTTATCTTGGATGGTGTCGAGCTTCTTGAGTGTTGTTGGAGCTGCACTCTTCCAAGCAAGTGGACAGTATTCCATCACACTCCTGACTTGTGCCTTGTAGATGGCGGAAAGGCTTTGGGGAGTCAGGAGGTGAGTCACTCGCCACAGAATACCCGGCCTCTGACCTGCTCTCGTAGCCACAGTATTTATATGGCTGGTCCAGTTAAGTTTCTGGTCAATGGTGACCCCCAGGATGTTGATGGTGGGGGATTCGACGATGGTAATGCCGTTGAATGTCCAGGGGAGGTGGTTAGACTCTCTCCTGTTGGAGATGGTCATTGCCTGGCACTTATCTGGCGCGAATGTTACTTGCCACTTATCAGCCCAAGCCTGGATGTTGTCCAGGTCTTGCTGCATGCAGGCTCGGACTGCTTCATTATTTGAGGGGTTGCGAATGGAACTGAACACTGTGCAATCATCAGCGAACATCCCCATTTCTGACCTTATGATGGAGGGAAGGTCATTGATGAAGCAGCTGAAGATGGTTGGGCCTAGGACACTGCCCTGAGGAACTCCTGCAGCAATGCCCAGGGGCTGAGATGATTGGCCTCCAACAACCACTACCATCTTCCTTTGTGCTAGGTATGACTCCAGCCACTGGAGAGCTTTCCCCGATTCCCATTGACTTCAATTTTACTAGGGCTCCTTGGTGCCACACTCGGTCAAATGCTGCCTTGATGTCAAGGGCAGTCACTCTCACCTCACCTCTGGAATTCAGCTCTTTTGTCATGTTTGGACCAAGGCTGTAATGAGGTCTGGAGCTGAGTGGTCCTGGTGGAACCCAAACTGAGCATCGGTGAGCAGGTTATTGGTGAGTAAGTGCCGCTTGATAGCACTGTCGACGACACCTTCCATCACTTTGCTGATGATTGAGAGTAGACTGATAGGGCGGTAATTGGCCGGATTGGATTTGTCGTGCTGTTTGTGGACAGGACATACCTGGGCAATTTTCCACATTGTCGGGTAGATGCCAGTGTTGTAGCTGTACTGGAACAGCTTGGCTAGAGGGGCAGCTAGTTCTGCAGCACAAGTCTTCAGCACTACAGCTGGGATGTTTTCGGGCCCATAGCCTTTGCTGTATCCAGTGCACTCAGCTGTTTCTTGATATCACGTGGAGTGAATCGAATTGGCTGAAGACTGGCTTCTGTGATGGTGGGGATTTTGGCAGGAGGCCGAGATGTATCATCCACTCGGCACTTCTGGCTGAAGATGGTTGCAAATGCTTCAGCCTTGTCTTTTGCACTCACGTGCTGGACTCCGCCATCATTGAGGATGGGGATGTTTGCAGAGCCTCCTCCTCCCATTAGTTGTTTAATTATCTACCACCATTCACGACTGCAGAGCTTTGATCTGATCCGTTGGTTGTGGAATCGCTTAGCTCTGTCTGTGGCATGTTGCTTCCGCTGTTTAGCATGCATGTAGTCCTGAGTTGTCGCTTCACCAGGTTGGCACCTCATTTTTACGTACGCCTGGTGCTGCTCCTGGCATGCCCTTCTACACTCCTCGTTGAACCAGGGTTGATCCCCTGGCTTGTTGATAATGGTAGAGTGAGAATATGCCGGGTCATGAGGTTACAGATTGTGCTGGAATACAATTCTGCTGCTGATGGCCCACAGCGCCTCATGGATGCCCAGTTTTGAGCTGCTCGATCTGAATCTATCCCATTTAGCACGGTGGTAGTGCCACACAACACATTGGATGGTGTCCTCGGTGCGAAGACGGGACTTCGTCTCCACGAGGACTGTGCGGTGGTCACTCCTACCAATACTGTCGTGAGGTCAAGTAAGTTTTTCCCTCGTGTTGGTTCACTCACCACCTGTCGCAGGCCCAGTCTGGCAGCTATGTCCTTCAGGACTCGGCCAGCAATGGTGCTACCGAGCCACTCTTGGTGATGGACATTGAAGTCCCCCACCAGAGTACATTTTGTGCCCTTGCTACCCTCAGTGCTTCCTCCAAGTGGTGCTCAACATGGAGGAGGACTGATTCATCAGCTGAGGGAGGATGGTAGGTGGTAATCAGCAGGAGGTTTCCTTGCCCATGTTTGACCTGATGCCATGAGATTTCATGGGGTCCAGAGTCAATGTTGAGGACTCCCAGGGCCTCTCCCTCCTGACTGTATATCATTATACCGCCACCTCTGGTGGGTCTGTCCTGCTGGTGGGACAGGACATACCCAGGGATGGTGATGGAAGAGTCTGGGACATTGGCTGAAAGGTATGATTCTGTGAGTATGGCTATGTCAGGCTGTTGCTTGACTAGTCTGTGGGACAGCTCTCCCAATTTTGGCACAAGTCCCCAGATGTTAGTGAGGAGGACTTTGCAGGGTCGACTGGGCTTGGTTTGCCCTTGTTGTGTCCCGTGCCTAGTGGTCTGTCCGGTTTTATTCTTGTTATGACTTTTCGTAGTGAGATTTTACAACTGAGTGGCTTGCTAGGCCATTTCAGAGGGCAATTAAGAATCAACCACATTGCTGTGGGTCTGGAGTCACATTTAGGCCAGACCGGGTAAGGACATTAGTGAACCAGATAGGTTTTTACAACAATCCGGTAGTTTCATGGCTACCATTACCGATACTGGTATTTTAATTCCAGATTTTTATTTAATTAATTGAATTTAAATTTGCCAGATGCCATGGCGGGATTTGAACTCATGACTCTGGATTTTTAGTCCAGGCCTCTGGATTACTAGTCGAGTAACATAACCACTATGCTACCGTACCCGTACTGTAGCTTCAAGGGAAATGGGGAGAAAAGTGGAAGATAAAGAAAGTGATGCACAGTTGTATCACAATGGATACAGATTGTACCAGAATGGATTTATAATGGCTAATAAAATAAATTAATAAAATGATCAAGTAACAAAATAGTAAAAGAATGTTTTAACTGGACTATTATGGTGTTTAGTAAGATTGAAAGTTCATATTTATTGTAATTGTTGTTAATTCATTGTGTGAATATTAATATGGCATCATATAGCTGATCACTTGCTCCCCAGATGTCGGTACCAGGACCACTGCTTTTTTTGATATACATATATTTTGGATATATATTAACGACTTGGACTTGGGTGTTTAGGGCACAATTTTAAAATTTGCAGATGACACAAAACTTGGGAGTGTAGTAAACAGTGAGGAGGATAGTAATAGACTTCAAGAGGATATAGTCAGGCTGGTGGAATGGGCGGACACGTGGCAGATGAAATTTAACGCAGACAAGTGCGAAGTGATACATTTTGGCAGGAAAAATGAGGAGAGGCAATATAAACTAAATGGTACAATTCTAAAGGGGGTGCAGGAACAGGTATATGTGCACAAATCTTTGAAGGTGGCAGGACAGGTTGAGAAAGTGGTTAAAAAAGCATATGGGATCCTGGGCTTTATAAATAGACGGAGTCGTACAACACCAGGTTATAGTCCGACAGCTTTATTTGAAATCACAAGCTTTCGGAGCTTTGCTCCTTCGTCAGGTGACGAAGGAGCAAAGCTCCGAAAGCTTGTGATTTCAAATAAAGCTGTCGGACTATAACCTGGTGTTGTACGACTCCGTACATTTGTCCACCCCAGTCCATCACCGGCATCTCTGCATCATTTATAAATAGAGGCATAGAGTACAATAGCAAGGAAGTTATGTTGAACCTTTATAAAACTGGTTCGGCCACAACTGGAGTATTGTGTCCAATTCTGGGCATTGCACTTTAGGAAGGGTGTGAAGGCCTTCAAGAGGGTGCAGAAAAGATTTATTAGAATCGTTCCAGGGATGGAGGACTTCAGTTACGTGGAAAGACTGGAGAAGCTATGGTTGTTCTCCTTAGAGCAGAGAAGCTTGACAGGAGATTTGATCGAAGTGTTCAAAATCAAGAAGGGTTTGGATAAAGTAAATAAAGAGAAACTGTTCCCATTAGTGGAAGGGTCGAGAACCAGAGGACACAGATTTAAGGAGATAGGCAAAAGAACCAAAGGCGACAGGATCTGGAATGCGCTGCCTGAAAGGAGGTGGAAGCAGATTCAATCGTGGCTTTCAAAAAGGAACTGGATAAATACTTGAAGGGAAAAAATTTGCAGGGCTACGGGGAAAGACCGGGGCAGTGGGACTACCTGGAATGCTCTCACAAAGATGGGCTGAATGGCCTCCTTCTGTGCTGTAACCATTCTATGATTCTATTATTCTAACAGTATATTAAAACATAATTTTAAATTTCACTCATAGAACATTAAGGAAAGCATATTTTCCAAAGAAATAATGGTTTTATTATGGATTGATTAATTTGGCAGAATAAAATATAAAACAGTTATTTACATACAATATTTAAGTTTGAAAAGTCTATTGCATTCACACTCTGTACTTTTGCCCCTCCCCCAATACTTACATATAAATAAAAATCTTAAAAATTGAACAGGAAATAGGCGTAGTGAAGACCCTGGGCCGCTTCTGCGAGCTGTAACATCATGAATCCTAAAATACCACCTTCAGAATAGATGAACAGTAGGTTAGCACACAATCCTTTCACCTCTATGACCTCGGCAGAATCCAGCCCATACAGATGGGACGGATTTCTGTCCACTGTGGAATGTGCTTGAACACAGCAAAACAAATTCATCATAATTCAGCACAAACTGACCATCTCACTCAGACAAGTAATAAAACCATGGTTGGTGTGAGAGATGGAAATATTAGAATGGTGCAACAGGGAACACTCTTGAGGTTGGAGATAAGGTATGTTGTTGAAGCAGAGCGAGAATTCAGCACCTAATACACGCTTTACTTTACCTGGAAGCACTTTGTTGTGAAAATGGGGACAAAATGTGAAAACATGTTCCATTCACCAGGACTCAACTTTCATTGCTCAACTTTCAAACTGTCTGTCTAATATTAAGTCTTGGATGTGTCAAAATTTCTCCAAGCAAAGTTATTCTTTTTTGGCTTCTATTAGCACCTATGTGCCTCTTGATTTTAATTCCATCCACCTCCCTAAATGCCATCGCAGGCTCAGTGCAAACCTGGGCATGCTGCTCCATCACCAAGACTGCCTTCTTCCACCTTTGCAAACTTGTCTGCCTCTACCCCTCCGTCGCCACTGCCACAGATACGCTAATCTGCACCTTTACTATCCTCAGACTTGACTTCTCTAATGCTCTACCAGCCAACTGTCCTCCACTTCTGCAAACTGCAACATATGCAGAATGCTGCTGCCTCTATTCTTACCTACTCAAAGCCCCACACTTCCATTCCGTCAATCTTTACTAGGCATCATTGATTGCTTGTACCCTATGAATCAATTTAAGGTCCATTATTCTCACCTGCAAATGCCTCCATGGCATTTCCCCACCCTACTTCAACGACTTCCTTCAAACCCATATCCCCGCTCACACTTTTCACTCCTGATACTGGTCTGTTCCACTTTCTCCATCGTCTTCACTCCAACATTTGTGGCTGTTCCTTCAGCCTCCATGCCCCTGCCCTCTGGAACTACCTCCCAACATTCTTTCAGTTTATGCCATTCCTCCCTCTTAACAAAAGCCTATTAAATACTTTTCTGTTGAACCGCTCTTTCAGCCCTGCCCCTTAACATTCTACCTATTCCTTTCCCTCGTACTGTGTCCACTTCATTCTCTGACTGTAAAGTGCTCTGGGATTTTTTTCAAAATGCTATATAAATACAAGTTGTTGTTGATGAGCACCAAAAATATAAATTTATAAATGCAATGTTACTTCTTAGTTCTGCTCTTTGGGGTAACATCAGGAATTAGCAATGGCTGGTGAGAAAAATCATATCCTTAGGTTTTACTCAAACACATGCTGATTAAACAATAACAAGTAAAATGAGTCGTTGATATCAAGGGGCGTACCATGCCAGCTATAGTTTTAGTACAAGACAAAGCCAAGCACTAAACCAATCACTGCCATAATAAAAAGCATGCCTTCATATTTACTATTACAATCGGAGCTGGTTCTAAAAAGAAATTCTTGCAGATTTCTCTGCATCTAATGCATTTCACATCATGAATATTTTAACAGTGCAGTGCAGCAATGCTCTTAGTATGTGTGTTCACGTATGGTAGGGGCTATCATCTATTCTGAGTATTGATAATTTGATGTTCTGTGTATGCCTGTTAAATTTGATAAGGTGCCACATAGAAGGTTGTTACGCAAGATAAAGGCTCATGGGGTTGGGGGTAATATATTAACATGGATAGAGGATTGGTTAACGGACAGAAAACAGAGAGTAGGGATAAACGGGTCATTCTCAGGTTGGCAGGCTGTAACTAGCGGAGTGCCGCAAGGATCAGTGCTTGGGCCTCAGCTATTTATAATCTATATTAATGACTTAGATGAAGGGACCAAGTGTAACGTATCCAAGTTTGCTGATGATACAAAGCTAGGTTGGAAAGTAAGCTATGAGGAGGACATAAAGGGGCTGATTTTTGGGTGATGGAGCAGGTGCATTGGGGGCTCCGAAAATCGCTAAAATGCCGAGCGGGTTCTGAGCCCGGCTCCAACCCGCTGACTTCTGGGTTCCCCAGTGACGCGTCCAGACCTGCATGCGCCTCCTGAATGCGGGAATCCCACCGGCAAGTAAAGCTGGCGGGGTGATAATTTACATACTTGAACTACTTGATTGAGTAACATTTTGACAGGGGTGAGAATTTAAAGCATCCTCAGTGTGTTTCTCGTGCTGTAGGAAACACTCCCTATCGCAACAGACGTGTTTCAGCCAGCAGCCAGTGGGAAATGCAAATGCTTATTTGACAGGTGGAGAGAAAACGTCATTTATTGTAGCAGGACACTCTGTCACTTCAGACAAAGTTTTGGCTGCAAACCTTTGTGTTTTCACTCAAAATTCTTACTTTCCACCCAAAACTCTGCTGTGTAAACGTATTTAACTACTTTGCGGATCCCTCAAACTCACACGGTCTGGATGGGGGGGGGGGGGGGGGCGCCATGGCTGCATTCATCACTTCATCCGCCTTGCCAGGCATGCATCCATCTCCGCCACATGGAGCTCCACAACACAGTGCTGCGCCACAGGCACCTGCACAAGAGCAGAGGGCAACAACAGAGAGAGCGATGTCGCAAGAGGCACTACCCTTGCAACAGGGTCTACAGACTGGGGCTCAGCTACCTGGACCTCTCTGAGGAACAGTGCATACGGAGCCTCAGATTCAGTCGCCAGGTAGTCACAGACATCTGCAGCCTCCTTCATACCGAGCTGCTCCCGGCTGGGCCGAGCAGCATCTCCTTACCTGTCACTGTCAAAGTCACCACTGCCCTCAACTTCTTCGCCTCCAGATCATTCCAGGGTGCCACTGGGGACATCGCCGGGGTCTCTCAGTCGTCTGCACACAAGTGCATAAGGTAGGTCACCGATGGCTTGTTTCGCAGGGCCTTGCACTACGTCAACTTCCCCATGGACGATCTCAGCCAGATGGAGAGGGCAGTGGGATTCCATGCTGTGGCTGGCTTCCCACGTGTGCAGGGTGTAATCGATTGCACCCATATAGCAATACGAGCACCTCCACAGAGCCAGGACTGTTCATCAACAGGAAGGGCTATCACTCCATCAACACTCAGCTCGTTTGTAACCACCGCAAGAGATTCCTTCACGTGTGCGCCAGATACCCTGGCAGCTGCCAGGATTCCTTCATCATCCGGGAATCCAACATCCTGCCCCTCTTCCACGCACCGAACACCCGTAAGGGCTGGCTCCTCGGGGACAAGGGATACCCGCTGCACACGTGGCTCATGACACCTCTGAGGAACCCCATCACCGACCAACAGCCTCAATACAACGACAGCCACATCACTACCAGATCTACAATTAAGTATGCTATAGGGCTGCTCATGATGCACTTCAGGTACCTTGATCGTTCTGGGGGAGCGCTTCAATACGCACCAGACAGAGTGGGACACATTATAGTGTGTTGCCCTGCACAACAGAGAGGGGTGCCGCTTGAGGAGACCCCATCCACATCTGCCACCCACATTGAGGAGGAAGAGGCGGAGGAAGAGGAGGAGGGGGTGGAGGAGGAGCAGGAGCAACCCATGGGCAGAACAGCGGCTCACCTGGCTGCTCGTGAGACAGGGAGTTACTGATATGTGAATGGTTCTCCGAACTTCAGACAGTGTGAAGAGTCCAGTTCTCACCACCTGGACAGAGCAGCGGCCACACCAGCCCCCCCCCAACCCCGCACAAAACAGTCCTGCAACTACACATACAGCCACTGTAGAGTGACCCAATGGGTGGCATCAAGTGTCGGCGTTCATGGTGAACCTCATGAAAGGGCCTTATTACAGAAGCCAGTCAAGCATGGCCAAGACTTGGCAGTAGTGATGGCAATAATAATATTTAATGTGAGTTTAACAAAAAGCAAACATAAATAAAAAACATGACGAACTGTCAAACACCCTTGTGCACCCCCTTCGTACTTACAAAACTTTCGCCTTTCGCTTCCGGCTACTTCTACAAGGTGCATCCCCTGTGGCTGCAGCAAAGGTAGTGGCAGGTTGCTCTTGTTCATACCCTGACCGATTAGGTGCTTTGGGCCTATGCCTTCTGGGTTTTGGTGCCCGTGAGGGCCCCTCCAAAGACTGCTCCACCTGCACCTGTGCAGGGGAAGACTCAGCAACCTGGAGAGGAGGCAGCATTGCGGGTACTGGTTGAGAAGGGGGCAACGGGTGAGACGTGGGGGCGCTTTGAGTGGTGTCCCCACTTCCATGTCCCCTGGGCCAGGCCCACACCAGTCCTACCGCTCTGCTGGACAAGTTTGGAGGACATGTGTGATGCCTTGTAAGGCCAGTGCTTGTGTATCTGCCCGCCTGTTTAAGGTGGCAGAATGTTGCTCACCCTGAGTCCGAATGGCCGTTGTCAGGGCCTGAATGGACTCATTTGTGAACTGTGCTTGAAGCTCCATGGAGGCTAGCCTTCCCTCCATCGCAGACATTCCCGCACTTACCTGCGACACTATCTCAGAGATTCCCTCCCGTATTTGTGCCACCATTCCAATCATGCAGGAGTTGGACTCCTCCATCCTCTGCGTGATTGTGGAGAGTGGCACCTGTTCCAGCACCTTGCAAATGTGCTGCGTCCAGCTGAGCAAAGCCTGGAGAAGAGTGCTCGCACTGACGCAGACTCTCCACAGTTGTCTCTGCCACCAGTGTCTGCTCGTGCTCACGTGTGTGGTAACTCACCATGTGCGACCCCAACTAACTGCGGACTGGGACCCACCGAGGTGTGTGTATCTGCGCTGGTGGATGGCTTGCTGAGACATGACGGTGCACCCTCAGAGGCTGGCAGGTCCTCTAGGAGTTGCCCTCTGCCGTCACAGCGGTCACTGAAGGCCCTGTAAGAGGACAGAAGGCAATATTAAGCATGATCACAGATGTGTCATCACAGATGTGTCATGTTGCGATGAGCATACTGAGGTGCTGAAGGTGGCGAGGCATGTTAACATCAATTCATATTGTGTGTGCTGAATGTTAAAGTTCTGTCACCAGACGTTTGTTGGGTGCCAGTCTCGGCGTCCCTGACGGACAGGCGCTTGAGGGTCCGGCTCAGCTCCAGCGCCTCCTGCTCCGTGTCTATGAGGACAACTATCTGTTGCGGCTTCCCTCCGGTCCTCGCCCTCTCCCATGCATTCTGGGCTCTCTTCTCCTATAAGGAGAGAAAGTACAGATGTATGAGTGAGTGATGGTGATGTGGCAACTGATGAATGCATTGGTTTGGTTGCGGCTGACCGTGAAAGAGATGCATCAGAGGGTGAGTATAAGACAGAGCCATGACATTGTATGAGGATTGGGTTGAGTGGTAGTGATGGAGTGAGTAATGGGGAGGTGAGGAAGTGCAGATAAGTTGAGGATGAGCTTTCGGTGGGTGTGAGGTGATAGAGTAGAGTTGGCAGTGAAGAATAAGTTGGGGGGTGGGGGTGGTGATGTGGACGACGGTATGTAGGAGAATCAGTAAGTGTACTTGCTTTAGCTGATCTAGTTAGGTCATTGAAGCGCTTCCTGCACTGGATCCAGGTGCAGGAGATGGTGCTGCTGCTGATGACCTCCTCTGCCACCTCGAGCCAGGCCTTCTTGGTGGCAGAGGCAGGCCACTTCCTCTTGTCTGCCGGGTAGAAGACATCCCTCTTCCTCCTCACTCCATCCAGTAGCACCTGGAGTGAGGCATCACTAAATCTAGGAGCAGCCTTTCCCCTGAGCTGCTCCATTGTGCTGTGTGTGTTTGCCCCAGGAGCAGCCATTGGCGGACTGCCCATTTAAGTAGAGCACCTCTAGCGGACAGCCTGTAATGCGGGTGCGCAGTCCGCCTGCTGCGCAGCTTTCGGACGGCAAACCCAGAAGCCACGTTAAGTGGCTCCAATTGACCCACGATCGCGTGGGGAATGGACAGATTTCATTGGGCTGGTTACCCACATGCCCAATCACCCCCCTGCTGCCACCCTGCTAATATCAGGGCCAAAGTGTCTGCAAAGGGATATAGACAGGTTAGGTGAGTGAGCAAGAAGATGGCAGATGGAGTATAATGTGGGGAATTGTGAGGTTATAGGAACATAGGAAAATAGAAACAAGAGTAGGCCATTCAGCCCCTTGTGCCTGCTCCGCCATTTGATAAGATCATGGCTGATCTGTGATCTAACTCCATATACCTGCCTTTGGCCCATATCCCTTAATACCTTTGGTTGCCAAAAAGCTATCTATCTCAGATTTAAATTTAGCAATTGAGCTAGTATCAATTGCCGTTTGCGGAAGAGAGTTCCAAACTTCTACCACCCTTTGTGTGCAGAAATGTTTTCTAATCTCGCTCCTGAAAGGTCTGGCTCTAATTTTTAGACTGTGCCCCCTACTCCTAAAATCCCCAACCAGTGGAAATGGTTTCTCTCTATCCACCCTATCTGTTCCCCTTAATATCTTATAAACTTCGATCAGATCACCCCTTAACCTTCGAAACTCCAGAGAATACAACCCCAATTTGTGTAATCTCTCCTCGTAACTTAACCCTTGAAGTCCGGGTATCATTCTAGTAAACCTACGCTGCACTCCCTCCAAGGCCAATATGTCCTTCCAAAGGTGCAGTGCCCAGAACTGCTCACAGTACTCCAGGTGCGGAGCAACCAGGGTTTTGTATAGCTGCAGCATAACTTCTGCCCCCTTGTACTCCAGTCCTCTAGATATAAAGGCCAGCATTCCATTAGCCTTATTGATTATTTTCTGCACCTGTTCATGACACTTCAATGATCTACGTACCTGAACCCCTAAGTCCCTTTGGACATGCACTGTTTTTAACTTTTTACCATTTAGAGAGTACCCTGTTCTATCCTTTTTTGATCCAAAGTGGATGACCTCACATTTGTTTACATTGAATTCCATTTGCCACAGTTTTGCCCATTCACCTAATCTATCAATATCACTTTGTAATTTTATGTTTTCATCTCCACTGCTTACAATGCCACCAATCTTTGTGTCATCGGCAAACTTAGACATGAGACTTTCTATGCCTTCATCTAAGTCATTAATAAATATTGTGAATAATTGAGGCTCCAAGACAGATCCCTGCGGGATTCCGCTAGTCACATCCTGCCAATGTGAGTACCTACCCATTATCCCTACTCTCCGTCGCCTTTCGCTCAGCCAACTTCCTAACCAAGTCCGTACTTTTCCCTCGATTCCATGGGCTTCTATCTTAGCTAACAGTCTCTTATGCAGGACCTTATCAAATGCCTTCTGGAAGTCCATATAAATAACATCCATTGACATTCCCCTGTCTGCTACTTTAGTCACCTTTTCAAAAAATTCAATCAGGTTTGTCAGGCACGACCTACCTTTCACAAATCCATGCTGGCTCTCTCTGATTAACTGAAAATTCTCGAGGTGTTCAGTCACCCTATCCTTAATTATAGACTCCAGCATTTTCCCCACAACAGATGTTAGGCTAACTGATCTATGATTCCCCGGTTTCCCTCTCTCTCCTTTCTTAAAAAGCGAGTGACGTGCAATTTTCCAATCTAGAGGGACAGTTCCTGAATCTGGAGAACTTTGAAAGATTATAGTTAGGGCATCTGCAATCTGCTCACCTACTTCCTTTAAAACCCTGGGATGGAAACCATCTGGTCCTGGGGATTTGTCACTCTTTAGTGCTATTATTTTCTTCATTACTGTTGCTTTACTTATGTTAATTTTATCGAGTCCCTGTCCCCGATTCAATATTAGTTTTCTTGGGATTTCCGGCATGCTAGCCTCTTTTTCTACTGTAAATACTGGCGCAAAGAAATCGTTCAACATTTTCGCCATTTCCCCATTGTCAATGACAATATCCCCACTTTCAGTTTTTAAGGGGCCAACACTGCTCCTGACCACCCTCTTTTTCCTAATGTAACTATAAAAGTTCTTCGTATTGGTTTTGATATCCCTTGCAAGTTTCTTTTCATACTCTCTTTTTGTAGCTCTTACTATCTGTTTTGTGACTCTTTGTTGATCTTTGTATCTTTCCCATTCGCCAGGATCTGTGCCATTTTTTGCCTTTTTGTATGCCCTTTCCTTATGTCTTATACCGTCCCTTACCTCTTTAATTGTCCATGGCTGTTTTTTTTGGCAAGTAGAGTTCTTGTCCCTCAGGGGTATAAACCGATTCTGTATCACGTTAAATGTTTCTTTAAACATTTCCCACTGATCATCAGTCGTTTTACCCAATTTACTGTGGACAGTCTCTGTCTCATCCCATTGACGTCGGCCTTACCCAAGTCTAGAATCTTAGCAGCTGATTCACTTTTTTCCCTTTCAAACACTACATTGAACTCAATCATGTTATGATCGCTATTGGATAGATGTTCACGCACAGTTAAGCTGTTAACTAAATCAAGTTATTCACTTTGTTAGGAAGAATAGAAAAATAGAACATTTCTTAAATGGTGAGAAACTATTAAATGTTGGTGTTCAGAGAGATCTGGGTGTCCTCGTACAAGAAACACAAAAAGGTAGCATGCAGATACAGCAAGCAATTAGGAAGGCAAATGGCATGTTGGCCTTTATTGCAAGGTATACAAGGTGTACAAGAGTAAGGAAGACTTATTAAAATTGTACAGGGCTTTGGTGAGATCTCACCTGGAGTATTGTGTACAGTTTTGGTCTTCTTATCTAAGGAAGGATATACTTGCCTTAGAGGCAGTACAACGAAGGTTCACTAGATTGCTTCCTGGGATGAGAGGATTGTCCTATGAGGAGAGATTGAGTAGAATGGGCCTATACTCTCTGGAGTTTAGAAGAATGAGAGGTGATCTCATTGAAACATACAAGATTCTGAGGGGGCTTGAAAGGGTAGCTGCTGAGAGGTTGTTTCCCCTGGCTGGAGAGTCTAGAACTAGGGGGCATAGTCTCAGGATAAAGGGTCAGCCATTTAAGATTGAGATGATAAGGTATTTCTTCACTCAGAGGGTTGTGAATCTTTGGAATTCTCTACCCCAGAGGGCTGTGGATGCTGAGTCGTTGAATATGTTCAAGGCTGAGATAGATAGATTTTTGGACTCTAGGGGAATCAGGGATATGGGGATTGGGCAGAAGAGTGGAGTTGAGTTAGAAGATCAGCCATGATCTAATTGAACGGCGGAGCAGGCTCGAGGGCCCGTATGGCCTACTCCTGCTCCTCTATCTTATGTTCTTCTGTTCGTAAAATCATAAATTTATAAAGAACTCAAGTCAGTGGAGAGCGCTGGGCATCATTTTCAACCTCACCGCCTGGGCATTAAGGTGGTGAAGCAGACTGTCTGCCTGTTATAAATTCATCCATTTGTCATCTCATTGATATGTGATGACAATTGGATGAGTTCTGTAACGGGCAGGTGGTCTGCTCCACCACATTACCACCCAGGCAGTGAAGTTGAAACTTGCCCCCATATCTCCTTCAGTTGTCACTTCCTCCTACAGGCTTTTATAGCCCAAGCTTGGCCTCGCCTCATCATTATCTCTTGATTCACCTTGTCTTCAGTTTTACTTTTTCAATTGTTTTAATTACTGATTCACCAGGCCAGATATCTATGAATAAATTATAAACTGCATTGGTCCCAGTGATACCTAGTGGACTTTTTCACCAAAAACCCTTGCTCAGTAATGGTCCAGTGCATTCAATCCTGTTCCAGGGAGGGTGTGAAATAAGGATACACAATGTAGCATAGCAAAGTGCTGTTGTGAAACAGAATTTTACACCACTATTTTCTCATCTTTCTGGCCTACTTGCCCATCAGGTAGTTCATTGGTTCAGACAGTGATAAAGAGGGACTGGAGACATGTACAGTACAATCATAGTGAGTGGCAAGGCTGAAACAAGAGAAAAACTGGCTGCAAGTATTTTTTTCCTTCGGAGAAGGAAGTGTAAACACAGAACACTCTATATTCTCTCAAACTAGACCAGAGGAACGCTGAGCATCCAAGAGAGCTGCAAACAGCACCCCCTCCTGGCAAAAGGCTATATTAACATGAGCCACAAAAATCACTGAGCCATTATGGCGCCCTCAAGTCTTGTTTGTTTATTGCATATTTTCTAAGTGCACATGAAAGGAAGTCAGATAATTTTGGCAATATTTCAGCTGACACTTTACCACATCCCTAAAGTTGTATGCAAACTCTGATGGGACTTACTCGAGTGCTATACTTTATTGAATATCATTATCAAAAAGTTGTTGACAGTTTCAGTCTGTCTCCTGAGGGGGAATGAAAGTTTTAGAACTCAAGAAATTGTGCTTCATTAAGTAATTAAATGAAATGAACCAACTTTCATCCCTAGTATCTATTTGCTGCTCCAGACTGATCATAGTGTTTTGCACATAAAAGATGTTTTAACCTACAAAGCATATATAAACACGAAATATGGGTTATAATTACCACACAACTAATTTAAATGGTTATATTTTTTCTTTGAAGAGTCAAGTGGAAGACATATACTTATTGAAAAAGATTATATGTTAAAATTAGGTATCAAATACAGCTCCTTTTATGCTTCCTGTGTTTGATGTCTGAAGTTATCCAAACTCTTTTCTGCTCAAATGTGCTCTTTGTTTCATGGTTTTGTCCATCCATTAAGGCTGGGATTTCCAAAAGGTAAAATGAAATTTAGAGAAATAAATTTGTGTGGTTAATTAATAATGTATTAGTTAAATATTAAAGGGGACCCAATCTCATGATAGAAGTGTTTGATTAACCTTTTTCTGGTTTGCAAGATGCTACATGATGATATACATTACATCAAATCACACTGTCACATCAGTTGGAAATAACATCACCATGACAAAAATGACATATGGTTCTGATTCACCAGGCCAGTTATCTATGAATAAATTATAAACTGCATTGGTCCCAGTGATACCTAGTGGACTTTTTCACCAAAAACCCTTGCTCAGTAACGGTCCAGTGCATTCAATCCTGTTTTAGAGAGGGTGTGAAGTAAGGATACGGAAGCAATAATTTATGCTTGACCAGAGAAATGGCTTGTTATTGAAATTTTCTTCACAGAATTAGTGATGCACATGGTTAGATGCACTACTGGGTGTGGTACTGAGCAATACTATAACCGGTCAGTGCTGACAACTGAATCTCAGCTGGACCAGTCACGAAGCACGACAGTTGGCCTTTGGGTCCCTTGGCCATAGAGGAAAAAAATTAAAATTCAGTGACCCGTGCTGGATAGGTCACATGTGTGGACATCTGGTTAGGTTGGGATCAGGCTCAACTGTGATCTATTCCATAATTGAATTACAAGCTGATATTCACTATCCGGGTATACATAAGGGTAATGGTTACTTGTATAATGGCATTTGGAGGGCTGCTGGGACCCATGAAATAGGAACCCGCAGAGCAGGTTTCTACTTTTTTTGCATGTCTGGTTGTTTCCGTTGGTCGCAAATGTATATATTTCAAATCTTAAATGTGCAGGGATTAAAACTGAACCACAGATGGCTCAAGAATGTTATTTAAAATTGAATTTCAGAACAAAAAATAACAAACTAAGAATTTTAATTTTAATATTTAAGTTCTAAATTAATTCCAGTTTTAGTATCAGTTGATGTTAAAACAACCATTTAAAGCAATCAATACAAACAACATAGTATCATAGTATGGTACAGTGCAGAAGGAGGCCATTTGGCCCATCGTGCCTGTGCCAGCTCTTTGAAAGAGCTATCCAACTAATCCCACTACCCTGCTCTTTCCCCATAGCCCTGTACATTTTTTCCCTTGTTGTTTTTGAAATTAGTTAAGCTCATTCTTTCCTCTTCTGGGCAGGCTGACTTATATTAGATGCTTGATGGTGTTTACAGTCCAAATTACAGTTTTACACAGCAGAATCTCACTGGAGAAAATTCATTATAAATCTCTCATGATAATGAACTTCTTCCCTGATTCGGCAGTAGCTCTACTGCAGTCAACAAAGAACCTCGGCCTCAATAAGACAGATTCAAATGACAGTCCTTCACAAGTTGTAATAATGAGATTGACTTCACTGTGACACTTATCATACTTTCTGCATGTCATTAGCTTTCACAAAAATAATTCAAAGGCAAAATTAAGATATATATTTATTTTTAAAGTAAAAATAGTTAGCTCTGATGCAGCAAACAAATAAAACAATTATCCATAAAAATGTTATGAGAAGTACAACAATCTTCCTGCCTATAAAACCTTTTTTTTGCTGTTGTCACACCTTTGTGTCAACTTTGCAATTATAAATTCCCATGTCCAAATTTATCATGGAAAAGCCATCTGTAAATTGGATCCTAAGCACAGTGAGCATATCTCTCATGAATGCTCATACTACTGATGTAGAGGTCTTAGGCTCCAATCTGCAAGAGGCTCTATTGTCCATCTTCAACATGCTAGGGGATCAGATTGAAAGTCTTTGAGGCAGAGATTTAAAGATCTCAACGTTGCCACACTCTGATCCTAAGCAGATCAGTGGTCTTGCTGAGGCAGTGGCCCCAATTTTAACTGCTCCCACCTGGCAGAAACTGGGCGGGGTGGGGGGGGGTGGGGGGGGAGTTAAAATAATGCAAGTCACTTACCCCCTCTGGTCCCGCAGCCTTCCTGCTGTGTTCCGATATTAGCCTGCTCTTTTGAGCAGGCAAGCTGGACACCCGCAGGAAGGAAGCAGGGTCCTACTTTAAATAAGAAGATGGGTCCAATTATGTCATCAGCACCCGATCTGCAATTTCAACCTGAGGCCTGAGTGGGGGAGCAGTGTCGACTACTGCAGCGGTTCAAGAAGGTGGCCCATCATCACCTTCTCAGGGCAACCATTAATGGGCAATAAATGCCAGCCTTGCCAGTGACGCCCACATCCCAATAATGAATAAAAGAAAAATTCCTCAGGTTGAGTCCTGGTTGTGCAAACAACAATTTTCTCACTTCATCCTGAATTTACTTTTTGCTAGATTGAACCTATCCTCCTCTCTCTTGTCATGATTTAATTTGAAGTAGTGTTGCAGATTTCCCTTTCCCGTCCTATAAAGGTCACCTCCATCGGAAGCAAAAGTTTGGAAAATGAAATTAAACTTATCCTAAAATGTTTCAGGGAACACTGACAAGATGTTTGGATGCAGCCAAACAGATGTGCACCCTGCAGAATAAGCCTACCAGAAATGAGACTGCGCTGAGTATAGAATCCGAGGACATGTTTGGCAGAACAAAGGATTTTATTCTGTTCACTTGTTCAAAGTTGATTTGGTTGTAAGTATCCCAATGGGACATGATGCTAAGAGTCAGGTGTGAGGCAGTGCTACACATGAGAGATGGAGTTACCCCCAGTACAATTTCACGAGGCGTAAATGCTAATCTTGGGTTCCATGCAGAATGGCTCCTATGGTTTTCACAGTGATGGGTTTGGTTCTTCTGCTGACTCATTTGGTAAATGTGTGGCTGAATTGGCTCATTTGCACCAGACCAGCTGTGGCGGGGCCACATTTAGTCTCAGTACCCTGGATTAGGGAGGGAAAACTTTGCCAGAGATGCAACTCCTGATCACTATCCAGTGAGTCCTGCTGAAAAGTCTGTATACATTACTTGGATGCCATGTGATGACATGACTGGACTAAGCTGTGATACCACTCGTGGTATAATACCCTGTTGACATTCACCATCTGGGTTCACATTTGAAGAGTGGCCATTTAGTTGAAGTACTTGATGGCTGGCAGTGTTTTGGAAACCTCCACCACAAGTCAGCACCTTCTAGAGAGGAGAGGAGGGGACAGCAAATAAAGCAATCGGTTTATTCATGTCACTCTTCAGCCTGGCTCTTTTTGAGGCTTTTAGTTGTGATATAATAGTCCCCTAGGTACATTAGAAACAAGATAGGCCATTCAGACGCCCAAGCCTGCTCTGTCATTCAATTAGGTAATGGTTGATCTGCAACGCAACTCCATTTTCCCACCTTTGCTCCATATCTCTTGATACCATTACCTAACAAAAATCTATCAGTCTTGACAGCTCCAAATGTCCCAGCATCCACAGCCTTTTGGGGGAAGAGAGTTCCAAATTTCTACTACCCTTTGTGTGAAAGTGTGCTTCCTGATTTCACCACTGAATGGCCTAGCTCTAATTTTAAGGTTATGTCCCCTTGTACTTGATTCCCCCATCAGAGGAAATAGTTTCTCTGTATCTACCCTATTAGATCCTTTTAACATTTTAAACATCTCGATCAGATCACATCTCAATCTCCTCCCTTCAATTGCAGCTTTCATTCTGTGTTGAAGGGGACTTGGAGGTTGCACTGCCTGAGGAGGTGTTTTGCACTGCAGTCCCCGTGGTGATTTGTTGTTGGATTATTACTGAGGGCCCATCTTTATGCTACAAGCTGTCTCTCCATTTCACACCTGCTTTGATTACACCCTCCAGATGCTCTGGTCAAGTGCACAGAAAAAAAATGCAAAGCTGGAGGTCGCTTCTAACGAATGGAGCAGAAAAACTTGGTGGGTCCTGATTCTATACTTTAAGCAGGCAGCTGGGTGTGTAGTCCTGCAATGTCGGCATAAGTACAATCATTTCTGCTTAAAAGCTGCGTGTTTCATGGAGTTGACATGTCTAATCACTGGAACCTTTTTTTTTGAGAACTTTGTTAAAGAAAAAGATACTACAGAGAGTAAGGAAGATCCTGAATTCCTAGAGCACCTTTCACATCTTCAGGGTGCTACATAGCACTTCACAGACAGGGAATTATTTCTTGAAGTGTAGTCTGTTTCAGGCAAACACAGCAGCTTATTTTCACACAGCAAGGACCCACAAACTACAAATGAAATGAATGACCATTCATGTAGTTTATGGCAATGTTGGATTAGGAAGGAATGTTGGCCGAATCCTAGAATAACTCCCTGCTCTTTTTCGGATCATGGCATGAGATCTTTTACTTCCACCTGCATTGCAGCTGAGACCTCTTTTTAACATCTCATCTAAAAGGCGGCACCTCCAAAAATGTAGCACTCCTTCAGTACTGCAGTGTCTGTCTAGATTATGTGGTACAAATTCTGGAGTGGGATTTGAACCCTCAGCCTTCCGAGGCAGAGTTTAAAGTTATACCAACTGAGCCAAAGTGACACTAGCAAGACTCTTCTTCATTTAATTATGGAGTAAAACCCAGATTGCTTTGATTTTTGGGAATCCACGGGCATAGCACATGTATGAAAATGTCAGCATGACACACTAGCATTGTACATAGTGTCCTACTCTCCCATTATATAAAGGCCCCTGATCCATGAGTGTTACCTTCTTTCCCACACAAGCGGGGTTATTGTCATTTGATATGTCAAGTGGCATTGACCTATGCAATATACTTCATGCACCAAAAACATGGCTAAGTGGCTCCACAATTTGGATAGTGGGACATATTTTCTGATTGGAGTGCAGTTCAGGTGTGAACTCTTGATGTACTCATCCTACATTCCAGTATGGACTATCAGCACAAGCTGGGTGACGATACATGAGGCAGATACTGGGGAAAGGAGGTGGAAGAAATGAGACAGATTAGCAAAAGAGTTAAATTGCAGTGCAATAAGATCCGAGAACTTTGATTGGGCAGGTCATTACTGTTGCTCAATGCCAGACAGCGGATTGGCCAATTGTTCTTTTTTGGTTTAACCCGGTCAGATGTCACTCACCTTAATATTATTTAAATGTAGAACAGGAAGAGTTTCAGTTGAGTATGTTGTGAGGTTGTAGAAATTTCTGTTTAGGTTGGAATTGAGATTCAGGGTGAAGGTTCTGGAAGAGATAATCTGGCTGATAGTGAGGACTGTTAATAAAGCATAGTATCTGGTGAGAAGTAATGAGAAGATACCTGTGGCTATTGGTATTACATCAAAATGGTGGACCTCACTGGTCATGTTGATTCTGCAACAGTTGTACATCATTAGTATTGAAATTGATGCAGTTTTCTATCTCAGATAGTGTACTTATTCCTAACATGACTCATTATACTTAGTACATTGGTAGTAAGTACAATTTCCAGTTACAGATGCTGTGAGCCTCAGGTTCTATAGTGAAATGTCCTGCGAGAATTCAAATCATGAGCTTGCTTTGTTGGTAAGCTAAGGGGAAGGGGTTTTCCTCAGGTCTCTGTTAGTGACATTGTAAGCTAGCACTGCTGTGGTTGTTGACCTCTGCCTGTTATGTTATTAGTTTGATGTGTTGAATAGATGAATGCTTGAGTGAAAGGTTGCATTTAATTGTTTTGACTGGTTTAACTAAGATGCATTAGAAAGTGTAAGTAAATCTTAATGTTCAAATGAATTGGGTGGATTCAGCTTGGCCAAGTTGGCCAAGCCCTGAATCAGGGTATGATCCCTGTGCAGTGCACACTGTATGCATCTAATGAGGCTGGTGGCAGGACCGTGACAAACTCGTCTGCTGGCCTCATTGGTTTCATACTGGTCAGCTGTGGGTGCCAGAGGCAGCTCCTTGGTCACTGAAGAGGAGTGAATTTGGCTGGCTCAGACTCTTGTTCCTCCTGGCTCCACAATAAGCTAAGTACAAAAGCTTTTTTTTGGTGACAGCTTCAAGGGATCCTTCTTGACAGGCCTTTAATGCTCATTTTTAAATTGGTGATCTGAGTGCATTGTAGAATGGGCAGGAAAATAAGAATTTTGATGGCTAATCAATTCTGCTTATTTGCATTGATGGAGACTATGCAACAAAAGTCTCTCTCATTCTATGCAAGACAATACATTATGGGCATTTAATCAGATCAGGAAAATTTAAGGATGAACAGGCATGAATCTAGTGAGTTTCTGAACTTGTGATTTTTCCAGCATCCCACCCTCCTTCCTCAGTTTTTCACTGGTGCAAGCACTTTCACTTCCAGGAATTTCTAGGCTATAATGTTAATGTCTTTTGATGGTGTCTATTTAAAAGGCATTGAGACACTATTTGGTTCTTACAATTTAAAAAAAAAGTAAAACCTGTTTTCCCCCCTCCTAAAATGGATCTTGATCGTGAAAGCTACTTTTTAAAAAAACAAACAAAAGGTCATGGTGGTGAGGTCCCTTCCCTGATAGCAACATTTTTCATATTAAAAAAAGGCATTATTTATTTGATCCTTTTTAATACTGTTCCTAATGGTAAGACCCTTTTTCTGAGGGACCCTATTGGGGAAAATTCTTTCATAGGGAGACTAAAGCTGTGATCCCTACTTACATTTAGGTTTAGCTTCCCTAAGGCTACAATGAGGACAATGACCAATCACAAATGAGACACTTATATCCCTCAGTAGTCTTGTTGAAGGGAGAAATGCACCATAATTAGAGTCCACAGTCCTGAATAATTCAGTAACAGCAGTATTTAAGAAAGCAGGGAACCTAATTTACACCATATGATTTAGCAAAATATTCTTGAAGAAACCTGCATTCAACAAGATCAAAAATAATACATCTGCATCAAAAAAGACAAGGACCATTACTGTGTGCACAGGAAATCTTACATTATTCAGCATCTTGCAAAAAAGACAATTCTAACATTGTTCCATTAAAAATTAATGGACAAGGATTAAATGTTCCAACAATGTTAAGTTAATTCCAAGCAACAAAACACATCTCAAAATAAACATTTGTAATGTCACCTATATAAAGGCTGGGGCAAATCTACCTCACCTGAAGTATTACCTAAAAAAAAATGTCCAAGATCCTTTTGTTTTTTAAAAAAAATAAATAAAAAATCACTATCCACATCTGCAACAAGTTCATAAGTGATTGATCAGTGCTGCCACATGATTCCACTATTTTTGAAAGCTGTATTCAGGCAAGATGGACTTAATGTTGGTACCAAATATAAATATGATCTGCATATTACATACGTTTTAGAATACACTGCTTCTTGAGCCATGGTACTGAGCCACTTAGCTAGTGGGAGGGAAAAGGATTTTCAAAGTGAAAAAAGACGACAGCAACTGGCTCTGTAGCTAATGGTCATTTCTTTCTTTCAGTGAAATGCAAAACGGTAAATACAATGGAGAATATGCTTCACCCTACAGCCCAGTGATTTACATTTACATGAACCTATGCCTGTCCTTGAATAACCACTGAATGATGAAGCCAATCATGTTCACAAAGGCATAAAAACTGTACAACTCCCGTTGAGTTTGCACTGCATGCTCCACGTGTTCATTGTAAATTGTAGACAGTCTTGAAGAATAAAATACATAAAATGGAACAGAAACTTGCATGACTCACAGATTAGTGCCCAGCATAATCTTATGATACAATCTTGATTGACTTAAGTAGAGATGTCAGATCCAAGACAGGAAATAGGAAACTTTCTAGTGTTGTATAGCCATTTTCTGCACAGGAACAATAAATATACTATCATGGAATGAGTTTGGATGCTTTTTGGAGTTTATCATAGCTGTTTTGTTAATTGAAGGCAGCAGCAAAGCAACACCATTGGTGATACGTTTGAGCTATGGATATTGCAGACATCTTACAAATAACAGACAAGCTAGAGATTAGCATCTTATGCAAAATAAACTGTCAACATAGTACTGACTGTGTCTGAGTTATAATGGCCATAACATCTAGGGAATGTAGGAGATATCCAATATTTTGAGATTCATTGCCTTTTTTTTTACTATTGCAGAATTGAAGACTGTGACCCGTTCCAACAAGCCATTTATCGACTGACGGGAATGATTTTAAAAGGATGTGGAGACAAAGTGAGACCAAACTTGCCGATCATGTTTGGTGCATCACAATCTTCAGGAAGTTTGAAGCAGAATGACTGCAGGAGGGTGCTGAAGATAAGGAACAGTTCCATCTTTGCCATCTGTTCTCCCATACAGATTCGCTTTCCTAATCAAAAAGACACAGAACCGATCAATACAAAATGCATTGGAATTGTATCATAGCACAGCATCACTCCCCATCACACTTATATTAAAATATAGCTCCACTCCCATCTCTACTGAAATGCATTGGATTCCTTTCATAACACAGCACTACTCCCCATCTACTGTATAACCAGGTGAAGAAAACAAAATAATCTGTCAAACTAACCACTTTTTATGCCCAAAACCTCAAAGCCCACTTTTCTCTATCCAAGGTGACATTGTAGTGCAGCATTGCTAACTTTTTGTCAAGGGCCACAACCTCAACCAATGTGTTATTCGAGGGCCATTCTCTCAAACACTACAATGTGTTGTACAACAGAATGGGGAGATGGGTCTAATTCCCCACAATGAGCTTCTGATTTTACTCATGTGTCACACCGGTCAGTTGGCAACTGAAGTGCAGGCACTAGTGGCATGGAATCTGTGTCTCGGCTCCACTAAAATACAATGGACTTGGATCGTAACACAGCACTTCTACTGTCTCTAGTCAAATGCATTCCCCACAGGAAATGAGACTATAGGATCATTAGGGCCAGAAATCGCTCCCTTAATAACGGAGGAGCTCAACAGCGCTCAGTTTTTAGTGGTGAATTGAAGGAGCAAGTTCCTGTGTTTGTACATGCGCAGTAAAACACAGAAATCGTGAACTTGCTCCTAGTGATTTGCAGGCAAGATGACAGCTTCAAATTAAAAGGCCATCACATGTTGCAATCAGAGAAATCATTGAAAAAGCACCAACTTGCTTATCTGCCCAGCTGGAAAGTAACTAATCACGCCACCAAACGGGTATGCTTAAAAATATCCGGTCTAAACTAACTTTTAACAGTAAGTCTTAATGATTGCCAAACAACTAAAAATTAACTTTTTTAAAAATGTGGAGTCTCATATTATGCCTTATTTTAATAGTTCTTGGTCATTAAATTTTTTTAAAGTCAAAATTATTTATTTTTTTACTTTTCCCTTCTGTCTCTAATTTAATTCAATTATTTCTTTGGCTTTTTATTAAAAAAAAATGTAAAATGTTTATTTACAGTGACAGGCAGAATACTAACTTTAAATGAATGAAGCCTGCTTGAGCAATGCAGCCTGAATCTGTGGGCGAGACTTCTCTTACTGACAGATTTTGTGGGTGTGTCTTCTCCTCTCAGACTTTTCCAGCCGCACGGCAACTCATGCTGTGCGGAGGCTGGGTTGATTGCACACATTTTGTTTAAAGTTTAAATTCAAGCAATTTGCGCTACAGAGCCCGCAGTAAGTATTTTCGTTAATTCACAGGAGCTGCGGTGAGCGTTGCCTCGCCGCTCTGCTCGATTTCTGGCCCCATTAGTTTTTTTCTCCCTATAATATTCAGTTACTGTACGGAAAGCTGGCATAGTTCTATACCTTAACATTTCCTTGCCGCCTTTTGCTGGACAGCAAGAAAGGGAGAGAGAAAAGCACCCAAGACCAACTCAATGAACATCCCCCATCAGTAAGGTGGTGAAGGCATATGGAGTAGCAAGTCTACTGAGGGCTGTGCAGATGAAAAGGATATACACTGCAAGTGGTCCCCAGACTGTATTATGAGTACAACCGCTGTAGTAGAACCTTGTGATGTAACTGGAGGGGAATCTCTAGACAAAATGTCTGCTCACAGGCTGCCTCTGGTCAGCAGTTTTAAAATACAGGAACAAGGAAGGACTGACAAACACTGGCAAGTATATAATATTTCCCTTTTATACCATATAGAATGGCAAGGCAATTGAAACAAGTACAGCTTCTCAATTATATAATTGATCGTGAATACAGTTTGGTACTGACTTAATGAATTGGCACTACTTTATAAAGCCTGGTTTCACATTTTCCTTGATGACTAAATGAAACCCACTGTCATTATAAAGACACACACAGCTGTTCATTTGCTGAAACTGAAAGCAGAAAGGAGTACAGACATGGTAGAATGTTCCACTGGATTGAGGCGTCCCCATTGTTCCTCTGTACTGGACTGCTTTATGCTGCAGTCTATGAAAGGAGTCTTGAATTCACATCTTAAAGTGATACTACTGCCAAGTATGGATGACTGTCTTCATGCCTGTTGCTAAAGCTGAGACTATGTACAATGAAAATACCATTCAATTCCTGCAGAACCAAATCATTAATATTTATTCCCAAATCACCAACTCCTTCAAAATGCAGTTTTTGAAGCAATTGTTGGCTAAGAGACAGAAAGGATAGAGTAGTGGTGAATGGTTGTTTAACAGACTAGAGGGAAGTATACAGTGGTGTCCCCCAGGAGTCGTTATTGGGACCACTGCTCTTTTTGATATACATCAATGACTGGAGTTGGGTATAGGGGGCATAATTTCAAAGTTTGTATATTACACAGCTTGGAAATGTAGTAAACTGTGAGGAGGATAGCAGCAAACTTCAGGAGGACATAGACAGAGTGGGGAAATGGCAGACAGATGGCAGATGAAATTTAATGTAGACAAGTGTGAAGAGATGCATTTTGGAAGGAAAAATGCAAGGGGAGAGGCAATATAAACTGGTACAATTTTAAAGGGGGTGCAGGAACAGAGATCTGGGGGGGGGGGTCACATACACAAATCTTTGAAGGTGGCAGGACAAACTGATAAAACTGCATTTTTTTTAAAAAAAGCTATGGGATCCTTGGCTTTACAAGCAGAGGTATGGAGTACAAAACCAAGGAAGTTATGGTAAACCTTTAAATCACTGGTTAGGCCTCATTGATTATTGTGTCCAATTCTGGGCATCACATTTTAGCAAGGATGTCAAGGCCTTGGAGAGTATGCAGAGGAGATTTACCAGAAAGGTACCAGGGATGAGGGATTTCAGTTATGTGGAAAGACTAGAGAAGCTGGGATTGTTCTCCTTGGAGCATAGAAGGTTGAGGGTTTGATAGAGGAGTTCAAAATTATGAGGCGTTTTGATATAGTAGATGGGGAGAAACTGTTTCCACTGGCAGGAGGATCAGTAACCAAAGGACACAGATTTAAGATGATTGCCAAAAAAATCCGGGGGGAAATTAGGAGAAATATTTTTACGCAGTGAGTTATGATCTGGAATGCAGTGCCTAGAGAAATTTGCAGGGCTATGGGGAAAGAGCAGGGGAGTGGGGCTAATTGGATAGCTCTTTCAAAGAGCCTGCACAGACACAATGGGCCAAATGACCCCCTTCTGTGCTATATGATTCTATAGTGATGAGTCCCCTAATTAGAGTGACATATGGTGAATTTACAATGAATAATCAGAGATATTTCATTCAATTAACAATAACGTGCATTTAACATAGAAAAACGTCCCGAGGCATTTCACAAAAGTGTAATCAAAAAATTGACCCCAAGCCAAAGAAGGAGACATTGGGAAGGATGAATAAAAGCTTACAATCATAGAATGGTTGCAGCACAGAAGAAGGCCATTCGGCCCATCGAGCCTGTGTTGGCTCTTTGTAAGATCAATCCAGTTAGTCCCACTCCCCTGCTCTTTCCCCGTAGCTCTTTCCCTTCAAGTATTTATCCAATTCCTTTTTGAAAGCCACAATTGAATCTGCTTCCACCACCCTTATAGGCAGCACATTTCAGATCATAATTACTCGCTGCGTAAAAAAGTTTTTCTTCATGCCGCCTTTGGTTCTTTTACCAATCACCTTAAATCTGTGTCGTCTGGTACACGACCCTTCCGCTAATGGGAAGAGTTTCTCTCTATCTACTCTGTCTAGACCCCTCATGATTTTGAACTCTTCTATCAAATCTCCTCTTAACCTTCTCTGCTCTAAGGAGAACAATCCCAGCTTCTCCAGTCTATCTACCTAACTGAAGTCCCTCAATCCTGAAACCATTCTAGTAAATCTTTTCTGCACCGTCTCCAAGGCCTTCACATTTTCTAAAGTGCAGTACCCAGAATTGGACATAATACTCCAGTTGTGGCCGAACCAGTGTTTTATAAAGGTTCAACATAACTTCCTTACTTTTGTACTCTGTGCCTCTATTTATAAAGCCCAGGATCCCGTATGCTTCTTTAACTACTTTCTCATCCTCTCCTGCCACCTTCAAAGATTTGTGCACATTTACCCCCCGATCTCTCTGTTCCTCCATCGCCCTTTAGAAATGTACCATTTAGTTTATATTGCCTCTCCTCATTCCTCCTGCCAAAATGTATCACTTTGCACTTCTCTGCATTAAATTTCATGTGTCATGTGTCCGCCCATTCCACCAGCCTGTCTATGTCTTCTTGAAGTCTATTACTATCCTCCTCACTATTTACTACACTTCCAAGTTTTGCATCATCTGCAAATTTTTAAATTGTGCCCTGTACACCCAAGTCCAAGTCATTAATATCTCAAAAAAAGCAGTGGTCCTAGAATCGACCCCTGGGGAACACCATTGCATACCTTCCTCCAGTCCAAAAAACAACCGTTCACTATTACAGTCTGTTTCCTGGCACTTAGCCAATTTCGTATCCCTAGAATGATAGAAAATTTAAGGCACTGAAGGAGGCCATTTGGCCCATCATGTCCACCAGCTTAATCCCACTTTCCAGCAATTGGTCCGTAGCCTTGTAGGACACTGCACTTTAGGTGCACATCCAGGTCCTTTTAAAATGAGTTGAGGGTTTCTACCTCTACCACCCTTTCAGGCAGTGAGTTCTAGACCGCTACCACCCTCTGCGTGAAAACATTTTTTCCTCAGCTCCCCTCTAATCCTTCTACCAATCACTTTAAATCTATGTCCCCTGGTTATTGACCTCTCTGCTAAGGGCAATAGGTCCTTCCTATCCACTCTATCTAGGCCCCTCATAATTTGGTACACCTTAATTAAATCACCCCTCAGCCTCCTCTGTTCCAAAGAGAACAACCCCAGCCTATCCAATCTTTCCTCATAGCTAAAATTCTCCAGTCCTGGCAACATCCTCGTAAACCTCCTCTGTACCCTCTCTAGTGCAATTATATCCTTCCTGTAATGTGGTGACCAGAACTGTACACAGTACTAAAGCTGTGGCTTAACCAGTGTTTTATACATTTCCAGCATAATCTCCCTGCTCTTTTATTCTATGCCTTGGCTAATAAAGGAAAGTATTCCATATGCCTTCTTAACCACCTTATCTACCTGTCCTGCTACCTTCAGGAATCTGTGGACATGCACTCCAAGGTCCCTCACTTCCTCTACACCTTTCAGTATCCTCCCATTTATTGTGTATTCCCTTGCCTTGTTTGCCCTCCCCAAATGCATTACCTCACACTTCTCCGGATTAAATTCCCATTTGCCACTTTTCTGCCCACCTGACCACTCCATTGATATCTTCCTGCAGTCTACAGCTTTCCTACTCACTATCAACCACACGGTCAATTTTTGTATCATCTGCCAACTTCTTAATCATGCCCCCTATATTTAAGTCCAAATAATTAATGTATATCACAAAAAGCAAGGGACCCAGTACTTTCCCACAGAAAACAGCCTTCCAGTTATTAAAAAACCCGTCGACCATTACCCTTTGCTTCCTGCCACTGAGCCAATTTTGGATCCAACTTGCCACTCTCCCTTGGATCCCATGAGCTTTTACTTTTTTGACCAGTCTGCCATGTGGGACCTTGTCAAAAGCCTTGCTAAAATCCAAGTAGACTACATCAAATGCTCTAGTCTCATCGACCCTCCTTGATACCGCCTCAAAAAATTCAATCAAGTTAGTCAGATACGACCTTCCCTTAACAAATCCATGCTGACTGTCCTTGATTACTCCGTGCCTTTCTAAGTGACGGTTTATCCTGTCCCTCAGAACTGATTCCAATAATTTGCCCACCACCGAGGTTAGACTGACTGGCCTGTAATTACTCGGTCTGTCCCTCGGTCCCTTTTAGCAATGGTACAACGTTAGCAGTCCTCCAATCCTCCGGTGCCACGCCTGTATCCAGTGAGGATTGGAAAATGATGGTCAGAGCCTCCGCTATTTCCTCCCTGGCTTCTCTTAACAGTCTGGGATACATTTCATCTGGCCCTGGTGATTTATCTACTTTCAAAGATGCTAATCCCTTAATACTTCCTCTCTCACTAAGTTTATCCCATCCAATATTACTCACTCTTCCTCCTTAACTACAATGTCTGCATCGTCCCTCTCTTTTGTGAAGACGGACGCAAAGTATTCATTAAGAACCATACCAACATCTTCCACCTCCACATATAGGTTACCTTTTTGGTCTCTAATGGGCCCTACTCTTTCCTTAGTTATCCTCTTGCTCTTAATGTATTTATAAAACATCTTTGAGTTTTCCTTGATTTTACTTGTCAATATTTTTTCATGCCCTCTCTTTGCTTTCCTAATTTCCTTTTTAATTTCACCCCTGCACTTTTTATATTCCTCTAGGCTTTCTGTAGTATTGAGTTCTCGGTGTTTGACATAAACTTTCCTTTTCTGCCTTATCTTACCCTGTATGCTCCTTGACATCCAAGGGGCTCGAGATTTGGCAGCCCCACCCTTTTTCTTTGTGGGAACATGTTTATTCTGCACCCCTTGAATCTTCCCCTTGAATGCTCCCACTGCTCTGACATTGACTTTAAGTAGCTGTTTCCAGTCCACTTTTGCTAAATCACTTTTTAGTTCAGTAAAATTGGCCTTTCCCCAATTGAGAACTTTAACTTCTGTTCCATCTTTGTCCTTTTCCATAACTATGCTAAGACTAACTGAATTATGATCACTACTACAAAAATGCTCTCCCATTGATACTCCTTCCACCTGCCCAGCCTCATTTCCTAAAACTAAATCCAGAACTGCCCCCTCTCTTGTTGGCTTGTTATGTACTGGCTAAAAAAGTTCTCCTGAATTTAGTTTAAGAACTTTGTGTCCTCTATACCCTTCACACTGTTTGTGTCCCAGTTAATATTAGGGTGAAATCCCCTATTACCGCCCTACTGTGTTGCACTTCTCGGAAATTTGCCTACATAGTTGCTCTTCTATTTCCCTCTGACTGTTTGGGTGTCTATAGTACACTCCCAGTAGTGTGACTGTCCCTTTTTTGTTCCTTAGCTCAACCCATATGGCCTCATTTGAAGATCCTTCTAACATATCATCCCTCCTCACAGCTGTAATTATTTTATGAACCAAAATTGCCATCCCCCCTCCCTTTTTTATCCCCTTCTCTATCTCGTCTGAAAACCCTTTAACCAGGAATGTTGAGCTGCCAATCCTGCCTCTCTTTAAGCCTTGTTTCTGTAATAGCCATGCTGCCACTGACCTGTTTATTGCATGGGCTTCAATTTTGCTGACAAACCTATTCTGTGGCACTTTATCAAACGCCTTATGAAAGTCCATACATGCATCAACTGCACTGCCCTCATCAATCCTCTCTGTTACCTCATCAAAAAACTCAATCAAGTTAGTTAAACACGATTTGCCTTTAACAAATCCATGCTGGCTTCCCTTTATTAATCCACACTTGTCCAAGTGGCTATTAATTTTGTCCCAGATTATCGTTTCTGAAAGCATCCCCACCACCGAAGTTAAACTGACTGGACTGTAATTGACGGGTTTATCCTTACACCCTTTTTTGAACAAGGGTGTGACATTTGCAATTCTCCAGTCCTCTGGCACCACCCCCATATCTAAGGAGAATTGGAAAATTATGGACGGCACCTCTGCAATTTCCACCCTTACTTCCCTCAGCAACCTGGGATGCATCCCATCCGGACCGGATGACTTATCTACTTTAAGTACAGATAGCCTTTCTAGTACCTCCTCTTTATCAATTTTTAGCCCATCCAGTATCTCAACTACCTCCTCTTTTACTGTGACTTTGGCAGCATCTTCTTCCTTGGTAAAGACAGATGCAAAGTATTAATTAGTACCTCAGCCATGCCCTCTGCCTCCATGAGTAGATCTCTTTTTTTGGACCCTAATCGGCCCCAGCCTTCCTCTTACTACCCACTTCCCGTTTTTATGCCTGTAGAAGACTTTTGGATTCCTTTTTATGTTGGCCACCAGTCAATTCTCATACTCTTTCTTTGTCTCCCTTATTTCCTTTTTCATTTCTCCTTTTGTACGTTCTATATTCAGCCTGGTTCTCACTTGTATTATCAACCTGACATCTGTCATATGCCCCCTTTTTCTGCTTTATCTTACTCTCTGACTCTTTCGTCATCCAGGGAGCTCTAGCTTTGGTTGCCCTATCTTTCCTCCTCATGGGAATGTACCTGAACCGTCTCCTCCTTAAAAGCCACCCATTGTTCGATTAAAGTTTTGCCTGCCAATCTTTGATTCCAATTTACCCGGGCCAGATCCGTTCTCAACCCACTGAAATTGGCCCTCCTCCAATTAAGTATTTTTACTCTAGATTACTCCTTGTCCTTTTCCATAACTAATCTAAACCTTATGATACTATGATCACTGTTCCCTAAATGTTCCCCCACTGACATTTGCTCCAGTTGACCCATTTCATTCCCCAGAACTAGATCCAGCAACGCCTCCTTCATCGTTGGGCCGGAAACATATTGATCAAGAAAGTTCTCCTGAACACTTCAGAAATTCCTCCCCCTCTTTGCTTTTTACACTATCACTATCTCAGTTCCATTAGGATAATTGAAGTCCTCCATTATCACTGCTCTAAAGTTATTGCACCTCTCTGTAATTTTCCTGCAAATGTGCTCTGTATTCTTCCCACTAGTTGGTGGCCTATAGAATACACCCAGTAGTGTAATGGCGCCTCTATTGTTTCTTAACTCTAACCAAATAGATTCTGTCCTTGACCCCTCAAGGACATCCTCTCTCTTCAGCACTGCAATATTCTCCTTAATCAGTACTGCCACCCCCCTCCTTTTTTTCCTGAACACCTTGTATCCAGGAATATTTAGTACCCAATCATGCCCTTTTTTAAGCCAGTTTTCCGTTATCCCCACTATATCATATTCCCATGTGGCTATTTGCACCTGCAGCTCACCAATCTTATTTAGCACACTTTGTGCGCTTGCACACATGCACTCTAAACCTATCTTAGACCTTCTCGTAATCTCTCTTAGTTTGATCCTACCTAATACTGTACTATTTCTTACTCTAGTGCTATCTGTCTCTCCCAAATCTTTGTGCACCTTGTTTCTCCTTTCTAATGCTACATCCTGGTGCCCACCCCCCCACTGCAAAATTAGTTTAAATCCTCCCCCACAGCAGTAGTGAACTTCCCCACGAGGACATTGGTCCCAGCTCTGTTAAGGTGCAACCCAGTCCGTCTTGAACAGGTCGCTCCTGCCCTAGAACTGGTCCCAACACCCCAAGAATCTGAAGCCCTCCCTCTTGCACCATGTCTCTAGCCACACATTATCTTCCTATTTCTGTACTCACTAACGCGTGGCACTGGGAGTAATCCAGAGATTACTACCTTTGAGGTCCTGCTTTTTAACTTCTTCCCCAACTCCTGAAACTCTGACCACAGGACCTCATCCCTTTTCTTTCCTATGTCGTTGGTACCCACACGGACCACGACTTCTGGCTGTTCCCCTTCTCCCCGCAGAATGTTCTGCACCCTCTCCATGATGTCCTTTACCCTGGCACCAGGGAGGCAACACACCATGCAGAACTCATGTTGGCGGTCACATAAACGCCTGTCTGTCCCTCTGACTATCGAATCCCCTGACTACTACACTTCTACACTTCACTGTGCCCCCCTGTGCAGTCCTTTGGACTGCACTCCTTCAAGGTGTCGTCACCCTCACTGGTATTCTGAATACCGATTTGAGAATGCCACACACCCAGAAGATTCCTACACTGTCCGCCTCTTCCTACCCTTTCAGATGGCCCCCCACTTGCTATCCTGAACTCTCTGTGGCTGCAGGGTGAACCCTCCTGGAACGTACGATCCAGGAAACCGTCAGTCTCCCTTATGCTCTGCAGTGACTCCAGCTGCCCCTCAAGCTCAGAAACCCTCAGCTTGATCTCGAGCAACTGGAGGCATTTCCTGCACATGTGGCCCTCCAGGATACGTGAAGCCTCCTGAAGTTCCCACATGACGCAGGAATTGCAGGCAATGGGTCTCAGCTGCCCATCCATTATATTTAGAAACTTTTTTTTTCTAAACTCCCTTTATTCTATTATTAATTTACTTACTGTTTACTTACCCCTTTTACCCTACCCTTTTATTCAGGGTCTCCCAGAGTGCCTCCTCTCTGTTTACTGAGACATCACTGCAATGTCACTCTCTCTGTTCTTAGTGAATGGGGCTCCTCCCCTGGTGCTCAGCGCTGCTTCTCTCAACTCCACTCCACTCCTGCTTTTGTACTGATACCTGGGGCTCCTCCCCTGGTGCTCAACGCCTCTTCTCTTGACTAAATTATCTATTTATTTACAGGTAATTACTTTTTAGTCTGTTTTGTTTTTTTATCGCTTTTTTAAATTTAGCACTCCCCCCCCCCCCCCCCCCCCGCCCCCACTAATTCCCACTCTCATCAAATTCTCAAGTTCCCACTTGGTTCACGATCCACTCTCTTTGCGATGCCCACTTTGTGCTTCAGCAGATACTTTATACACCTTTTGAGAACAGCAGTTACAACTGCTCAATCAGCTTCCAGTAATTACCCTCTATTCAGGCAATCACCTACAGCTGATTGACTGTTAACTGTAAACTGTCACTGACTTGCAGTTTCTGTTAACCGTTACTAATTTGCAGTTTCTTTTAAAATTTTAAAGTTCTAAGTTAAATTTTAAACTAAATTTTAATTTCAATTCACCCACTACTTTACCAGAGTCCCACTCTCACCAAATTCTCAAGTTCCCACTCGGTTCTATTTGCGATGCCCGCTCTGTGCTTCAGTCCTCTCTTGGTCAAAGAGGTGGGTTTTAAGGAGGAGAGGGAAGTCAAGAGGTGGAGAGAGAATACTAAAGCATGGTAGCTGAGGGCACAAGTTGCAACATGGGGGCCTGCAGTATTAAGTCTGGATATCTTAAATGTATCGACAGAGGTGTCAGTCTACTTGCAACTCATGCAAATTCCAAGCACTGAGCATTGGAGTAGCATTCACAGATGGCTACAAACAAGTTGCCACCTGGCTCCTTAGCTGATTAATGGCAGTGAGCTCAAATTAAAAAAATTAGGAAAACAAAATTTAAAAAGGGAACATTACACAAAAAAATGAACTTTACCTATTCCAAAAGGCATAAATGCTTCATTTTTCACAATATTTCCATCTGCATCCAAGAAACGAGAAGGATTAAATTCATCAGGTTGCTCCCACATGCTTGGATCTCTGTGCACTGACCACAGATTTGCAACCACTATACTTCCCTTGGGTATAGTGTAATCTTTAAAGCCTGGAAAAAAAGTCAAATACAAATTAACATCAAACATGAAAGAGAGTGATTAGTAGCAGAACTTGAATTCAATCTGATTTTACTTTTTTAGTCCCATCTTCCCTGACCCTGTCAGTTTAATACTTCATATACTTATAAATTAAAATTGTTTTATTTCTGGTTTCAGTACATTCTTTGCATTTTCTTCAATGTATTTGAGAGCTTTTAGATTTTATTCGTTTTCCCACCCTCATTTTTTCCTCTGCTTCCCTCTTCAGTTGTTCCTGTGATATTGGTTATGAGATGGCCCAATGCATTCTGGAGTGTTTTTTTTTTATTCGTTCATGGGATGTGGGCGTTGCTGGCGAGGCCGGCATTTATTGCCCATCCCTAATTGCCCTTGAGAAGGTGGTGGTGAGCTGCCTTCTTGAACCGCAACAGTCCGTGTGGTGAAGGTTCACCCACAGTGCTGTTAGGAAGGGAGTTCCAGGATTTTGACCCAGCGACGATGAAGGAACGGCGATATATTTCCAAGTCGGGATGGTGTGTGACTTGGAGGTAAACGTGCAGGTGGTGTTGTTCCCACGTGCCTGCTGCTCTTGTCCTTCTAGGTGGTAGAGGTCGCGGGTTTGGGAGGTGCTGTCGAAGAAGCCTTGGCGAGTTGCTGCAGTGCATCCTGTGGATGGTACACATTGCAGCCACTGTGCACCAGTGGTGAAGAGAGTGAATGTTTAGGCTGGTGGATGGGGTCCCAATCAAGTGGGCTGCTTTGTCCTGGATGGTGTTGAGCTTCTTGAATGTTGTTGGAACTGCATTCATCCAGGCAAGTGGAGAGTATTCCATCACACTCCTGACTTGTGCCTTGTCGATGGTGGAAAGGCTTTGGGGAGTCAGGAGGTGAGTCACTCGCCGCAGAATACCCAGCCTCTGACCTGCTCTCGTAGCCACAGTATTTATATGGCTGGTCCAGTTAAGTTTTTGATCAATGGTGACCCCCAGCATGTTGATGGTGGGGGATTCGGCGATGCTAATGCCGTTGAATGTCAAGGGGAGGTGGTTAGACTCTCTCCTGTTGGAGATGGTCATTGCCTGGCACTTGTCTGGCGCGAATGTTATTTGCCACTCATCAGCCCAAGCCTGGATGTTGTCCAGGTCTTGCTGCACGTGGGCTCGGACTGCTTCATTATTTGAGGGGTTGCGAATGGAACTGAACACTGTGCAATCATCAGCGAGCATCCCCATTTCTGACCTTATGATGGAGGGAAGGTCATTGATGAAGCAGCTGAAGATGGTTGGGCCTAGGACACTGCCCTGAGGAACTCCTGCAGCAATGTCCTGGGGCTGAGATGATTGGCCTCCAACAACCACTACCATCTTCCTTTGTGCTAGGTATGACTCCAGCCACTGGAGAGTTTTTCCCCTGATTCCCATTGACTTCAATTTTACTAGGGCTCCTTGGTGCCACACTCGGTCAAATACTGCCTTGATGTCAAGGGCAGTCACTCTCACCTCACCTCTGGAATTCAGCTCTTTTGTCCATGTTCCAAGCAGTTCAATGCTAATGCTTGCTGAGAATAAAGGTACTGGCCCTAGATTGGTTCCCATACTGTTTAAAACATGGCCCTCATTAATGACACCATTAATGAGCGATGCTAATGAGCAACAAAGTCACATCAGTCTTTTGAGTCTGATACTAGTTACATACTAGCAGATACTAGTATTGCAGAAAAAGTTTAATTGTTGTTTGGTCAGGGATGTGTAGAGACTAGAATCTGATTGTCAGTTTCTGTTTGAGATGTAGTCAGCATTTTAAGACTGGAACAAAATGTGATATATTGACATATGGTTTTTAATATATGACTAATTGATCTCCTGTGACATTGTTCTTCAGAAGTTGGAGGAAACTGTTTATATGAGAGCAAGTCATGTAGCATTATGATAAATGAGCGGATACATTGCTTGGGAAAGAGGGGCTGGGTTTATAAGGATTCAAGAGGGGATGTGGGAGCAGTCAAGAGGACTCAAAGTGAGCAGTTGTGGGTAACAGTGTATAGTTTCGGGACGGTGATGAGTAGTCAAGGAGGAAAGAAGTTAGGATTTGGGAGAAGTGAGTAGTGAAGAGGCAGGAGAGCACAGTAAGTAATAGAGGAAGTAGAGAATATTGTGGGGTTTGGTATAGTGAGCACGTTGGGTGGGATGTGGGATGGTGAATTTGGGTGCATAGCTAGGGCAAATTTGTTGGGTAGTGAGTAACTGGGAAGGGAGTAATTAGTACTTGAAGGAAGGTTCTGATGAAGGGTCATCAACCTGAAGCGTTAACACTGTTTCTTTCTCCACAGATGCTGCCTCACTTGCTGAGTATTTCCAGCATTTTCTGTTTTTATTTCAGATTCCCAGCATCCGTAGTATTTTGCTTTTGACTTGAAGGAAGGTAATGAGTATTGGGGTAGTAAGTAATTGAGGGATGGGTAGTTAGTATTGGGGCAGTGGGTAGTTGAGAGTTGAGTGAGCAGTGTGAAGGATGGGTAGTGGGCACCTGCAGAGCAGTTGGCAGTTAGAAATAGTTAGGAGTTGGGCAATGGGTGTTGGGCAGTAAAAAGTACTGTAGAATACAAGAAGCATATCATTTTTGCAAACACACTGCATGTGATACATAAGTTGGTACACTACTGGGTGTATTCTGTAGGCCACCAACTAGTGGGAAGGATTTAGAGGAGCAAATTTGCAAGGAAATTACAGAGAGGTGCAAAAGCCATAGAGTAGTGATAACGGGGGACTTCAACTATCCTAATATAGACTGGGATAGTAATAATATAAGGGGCACAGAGGGGGAGGAATTTTTGAAGTGTGTTCAGGAGAACTTTCTTGATCAGTAAGTTTCCGGCCCAACGAGGATTTGCTGGATCTGGATCTGGGGAATGAGGCAGGCCAAGTGGAGCAAGTGTCAGTGGGGGAAAATTTAGGGAACAGCGATAGTGTCATAATGTTTAGAATAGCTATGGAAAAGGACAAGGACCACTCTAAAGTAAAAATACTCAATTGGAGGACAGCCAATTTCAGTGGGATGCGAACAGATCTGGCCCAGGTAAATTGGAATCAAAGATTGGCAGGCAAAACTGTAATTGAACAATGGGCGCCCTTTAAGGAGGAGATGGTTCGGGTACAGTCTAGGTACATTCCCATGAGGGAGAAAGGTAGGGCAACTAAAGCCAGAACTCCCTGGATGACAAAAGAGATAGAGGGTATGATGAAGCAGAAAAAAGGGGCGTATGACAGATATCAGGTTGATAACACAAGTGAGAACCAGTCTGAATATAGAAAGTTCAGAGGGGAAGTGAAAAAGGAAATAAGAGGGCAAAGAGAATATGAGAATAGACTGGCGGCCAATATAAAAGGGAATCCAAAAGTCTTCCAAAGGCATGTAAACAGTAAACGGGTAGTAAGAGGAGGGGTGGGACTGATTACGGACCAAAAAGGAGATCTACTCATGGAGGCAGAGGGCATGGCTGAGGTACTAAATGAGTACTTTGCAACTGTCTTTACCAAGGAAGAAGATGCCAGAGTCCCAGTAAAGGAAAATGTAGTTGAGATACTGGATGGGCTAAAAATTGATAAAGAGGAGGTACTAGAAAGGCTAGCTGTACTTAAAGTAGATAAGTCATCCGGTCCGGATGGGATGCACCCTAGGTTGCTGAGGGAAGTGAGAGTGGAAATTGCAGGGATACTGGCCATAATCTTCCAAACATCCTTAGATACGGGGGTGGTGTCAGAGGACTGGAGAACTGCAAATGTTACACCATTGTTCAAAAAACGGTGTAAGGATAAACCCAGCAACTACAGTCCAGTCAGTTTAACCTCGGTGGTGGGGAAACTTTTAGAAACGATAATCCAGGACAGAATTAGCAGTCACTTGGACAAGTGTGGATTGATTAGGGAAAACCAGTACGGATTTGTTAAAGGCAAATTGTGTTTAACTAACTTGATAGAGTTTTTTCGAAGAGGTAACAGAGAGGGCTGACGAGGGCAATGTAGTTGATGTGGTGTATATGGACTTTCAAAAGGCGTTTGATAAAGTAACATTGATAGGCTTGTCATCAAGATTGAAGCCCATGGAATAAAATGGGCAGTAGCAGCATGGATACAGAATTGGCTATGTAAGAGGAAACAGAAAGCAGTGATGAACGACTGTTTTTCGGACTGGACGGAGGTGTACAGTGGTGTTCCCCAGGGGTCGGTGCTAGGACCACTGCTTTTCTTGATATATATTAATGACTTGGACTTGGGTGTACAGGGCACAATTTCCAAATTTGCAGATGACACAAAACTTGGAAGTGTAGTGAACAGTGAGGAGGATAGTGATAGGCTTCAAGAGGTTATAAACAGGCTGGTGGCATGGGTGGACACATGGCAGATGGAATTTAATGCAGAAAAATGTGAAGTGATACATTTCGGTAGGAAGAATGAGGAGAGGCAATATAAACTAAAGGGCACAATTCTAAAAGGGATACAGGAACAGAGAGATCTGAGGGTATTTGTATACAAATCGTTGAAGGTGGTGGGGCAGGTTGAGAAAGTGGTTAAAAAAGCATACGGGATCCTGAGCTTTATAAATAGATGTGGAGATGCCGGTGACGGACTGGGGTGGACTAATGTAAGGAATCTTACAACACCAGGTTATAGTCCAACAGTTTTATTTGAAAATCACAAGCTTTCGGAGCTTTCCTCCTTCGTCACACCTGACGAAGGAGGAAAGCTCCGAAAGCTTGTGATTTTCAAATAAAACTGTTGGGACTATAACCTGGTGGTGTAAGATTCCTTACATTTATAAATAGAGGCATAGAGTACAAAGCAAGGAAGTCATGGTGAACCTTTACAAAAACACTGGTTTGGCCACATCTGGAGTATTGTGTCCAGTTCTGGGCAATGCACTTTAGGAAAGAGGTAAAGGCCTTAGAGAGGGTGCAGAAGAGATTTACTGGAATGATTCCAGGGATGAGAGACTTTAGTTATGTAGATAGACTGGAAAAGCTGGGTTTGTTCTCCTTGGAAGAGAGAAGTTGAGAGATGATTTGATAGAGGTATTCAAAATCATGAAGGGTCTAGACAGAGTAGATAGAGAGAAACTGTTCCCTTTGGCGGAAGGGTCAAGAACCAGAGGTCATAGATATAAGGTGATTGGCAAAAGAACCAAAGGTGACATGCGGAAAAACTTTTTCACACAGTTAGTGGTTAGGATCTGGAATGCACTGCCAGAGAGGTTGGTGGAGGCAGATTCGATCATGGCTTTCAAAAGGGAATTGGATAAGTACTTGAAAGGAAAAAAGTTGCAGGGCTATGGGGATATGGCAGGGAAGTGGGACTAGCTGCATTGCTTTTGCATAGAGCCGGCACGGACTCAATAGACCGAATGGCCTCCTTCCGGCTGTAACCTTTCTATGATTCTATGAGATGGAACTAATTGGAATGTTCACATTATCTATCAAGAAAACATAGGCAATGGTAATTAAAACCTTTGTGTTTACCTGGCAAGATTCCAAAATATATTCATTTGTTCTTTGGAAAAACAAAGCTTAAGACAAAGAAATATCACGAGTTCTCTCTGTCTGTCCCCCTGAGCTAAATAAATAACTAAATATTTACCAGAAAAATTCATTCTGCAGCTAGCTTTCAAGAAATTTAGAAAGAAACTCAAAAATTCTTTCCCACACTGAGGAAATATACCCGTTCAGGCATCGAGCAAAATGCCGGTTATCCCACTGATGCATGATGGGAAATTCTTCACACGCTCAGATTGCCATCTTCCTGAAGCTGACAGAGTGATAGTCTGGGGCAAAATATCAACTTCATGCCAAAGCTTTTGAGAGAGGCTAAGGCCCTGTGGTAAATACATTAATGAAGCTGTAAAAAGGCTCAAACTACAATTTTATAGGTAAGTTTAATTCTGAAATATGCATTTTTACGTCTTTATTATGTTACACACTTTATTTTGGACATTAGAAATTTCAATCACTGAGAAAAATTGGCCACTGTAAGGAGTTTGAAAATATTTCAATCAACCTAATTGATTGATTCAGACTTGGTAGATATGTGTAGGCCTCATAGTTACAGGTAGATCTGGTTAGAGTTATGGGGCATGATTTTGACCGGGTTCTGTGATTGTTGGGGGGGGGGGGGTCCCCCGATCATTGGGGGGTGGGGGGGTCGGAGGTCGGTGTGGGTGTCTGTGATCGTTTGGGGGGTGTGGGGTCTGCGATGGTTTAGGAGGAGCAGAGATCGTGGGGGGGGGGGGGGCTATGTCTGCGATCATCGGGGGGTCACTGCAGGTAGGCTTGTTGTGCCTGGGGGAAGCATTCCTGCTCCTCCGGGCCCATAAGCTGTGCCAGAAAGACACTTACCTGCAGTTTCGGGCCTTCTCACCTCCTCTCACGTGGCGTGAAGGCGAAGGCCTGGGAATCTTATTTCAGCCAATCAAAAAGTGATCCCAAAGCATAGTCCAGGAAGCGAGATGCGAGAGCACTGCACACAGGAACCACGATCTAGCGTATCTTTTTTAATATATTGTGGACTAGATGATGAGGCATCCTGCCATTTTCTGACCTCCCTCCAGAACCTTTTCCATAATTTTCAAAAAATTCTTAATGGCCGGGCCTCATTTCCATAAATTTTCATTGCCCAGATCCACTACCTGGCCAGCGAGCGGAAGCGGCAATTTGGCAACAGGGGGCCGCAACCAAGGAACCGTGGGAATGGTCCCAGCAGTCACATAAGTGGTGAGGGGGCACTGGATGCGATCAGGGCGGGAGGGATCGAGGTTTCCTTGTGGGGCCCGGAGTAGCACTCCTGCTCCTCCTGGCCCACAAAGAAATCTAAAATAAAATTTTAAAACCTATCTTGCTGGGCCCTCTTCTGGCCCACGATCCACCTCCCAGCAGGTCTAGCCTGCTGGAGAAGCCGTCGCTGCTCCCCCACTCAGGGCTCCAACTAAAATTACAGATCAGGTCCCGATTATATCATCAGACCCAATCTGCATATATAAAGAACCCTGGTGCCTTCCTGTGGGTGTCCCGCTCGTCTGCTCAAAAGAGCAAGTTAATATTGGGACACGGCGGGAAGGCAGTGGGATCAGAGGGGGTAAGTCGCTGCCCTCATTTTAACTGCCTCCCCTTGCCCAGTTTCTGCCAGGTATTAAAATCGGGGCCAGAGAGTGAGAAAGAGAAACGGAGACAGTCTTGTAATCATCATTTTGTTTGTGCCTTGTCAGTTTCAGTCAGATTAACAATGTAAAAGTGTGGCACACAGAGCATTATTTAGTTAACTCTGTCCCTATTCCAGCATAAAACCTGGCGGATCTTTCATTTATACTTTTAGCAGCATGCATTTGAACCTTCTTATGTAATAATTGTTAATTCAGCAGCACCCTTACCAACTGTTTCTGATGCCATATGTGGTATGGCAAGTGGAACCACCGTGGTCATCCGCTGTATTTCCATTAATGTTGCTTCTGTGAAGGGCATATGAAGTTTGTCTTTGAGGGAAGGAGGCCTGGACTCACCAACAACAGCACTGATCTCTCTGTGAACCCTTTCTACAAAAAAGAGGAAATAAGGGTATGTTCACAGAACATTCCATCCTACCTTGCATTAGAATATTTGGCTAGAGATAGTTTGGGAGCAGATATTTTGTGTATGATGTCATAAAATTCTGTTCCAGTTAGATTATGAATGGGAGCGATGATTGAGAGCAGCATTATAATTCATGACAGAACTGCTGGAGTAGAACTTCATGATGATAAAAAGAAGTTCTACATAGCATGTCTGTTTTTAACAGCTAGAAGGACTCTAACAAACAATTCCAGAGCTTAAAATAGGACAACCGAGGGTGATTGTTATCGTCTTTGGGCATAATATTTGGGATTATATGGAAATCCAGACAATTATATTTGCTCTTTAAAGAATTAAGTCTCTAAACAATGCACATCAGTAAAATAAATGCAACACCGCTGGGCAAATGGCTTGACCAATCATTGCAGTTCAGTTGTCATGACACAACAGTCAATGCTGTCCCATTCTATGAGTCTCCAAATCCTGTCAGCTCTCCTATCTGGTCCCATTCGTCAGCTTGCTTCTCAGATTCCTCTCACCAAGTTCAACAAAATATTTTTTTAAAAATAGGTCCTGCAAATTTTGTACATTTTTTTTGGAATGGAGAAATTAACTTTGTTACATTCTTGGACTGGATTTAAAGTTCAGGTGATATTCATAAATTGTTCAAACTTTCCTTTAGTGGTTAGGACAAATCTAAATTAGCTCCTAATAATTTCTGTCCTCTCTCCCCTCCTATTTCTTAAAATATATTCAGTTTTCTCCTGTTCTGTAAGGTTCCCTATCATTCCATCATCAAAGGATGGTGGTGATTTGGACTCCATTAATGCCACTTTTCAGAAAGCCAATAGCAGAGCTCAAGCAGTCAGTATCTGGCTCACTCTTTCACTGTTCCTCTCTTTCAATGGGAAACACCAAATGTCCATTTTAAGATCTTTGCTCTAGAGTTTGAAAACAATTTGTAGGGAAAATAGCAAGCATATCATGTAACTCATGGCACAGAGGATTGTCAATGCACTGTACCACCTTTGGGTACTTACAATTGTATATTTCAAAGAGCATCATCACCCTTGAAAAATAGTTGGGCAAGTTTTCATATGTGTGTTGAAAAGCATCATTGTGTTACTTGCACATAACAAATATAATGCACCACTCTTTCCACCCATGCCAATATTTACAAATCCTACCCTGATGATTCCCTTTATTATGCATGTCTAATTAATTTTGTACCTTGAACTTCTGGATATGTAGCCATGAAGAGAATAGCCCACAACACAGTGTTGGATGTTGTGTCTGTCCCTGCAACAAAGAGATCCCCAATTATATAAAATAAATAATCTTCACTGAAGCTCGTATTTTGGTTTCTTTGTATTTCACGGTCTACTTCCTTCAGATAAAAATCAATGAAATCACGTGGGTTTTCAGGGTCCATAGTCTTTCGGTGCTGAGCAATGATGTTTTTCAGGAATGAGGTTACATCTCTTACTATTTGGATAACCTCCTTGAAAGGTCCAAAGGGTAAATACTGAAGTAAAGGGAATACATTGATGAGCATTGCAGGGCTGTTTGATGCTAATTTCATCCCTCGGACAATCAGACTCAGCATGGTTCTAAATTCCTCATCATCGTAGTCAAAACGTTTTCCAAAGCACATTGAGCAAATGATGTTAGACACAGCATTATTAATGATATGAAAAGGAGAGAAGGCTGTCCCCACTGCTTTAGAAAACTCTGACTTCACAAACTGCAGTTCCTCTATGATTTTAGGCTCTAGATCAAGTTTCCCAAAACCAAAGTGTCTCAAAGTCGAGAGGGAAAATCTTCTTTGTTGCTTCCAGACCAAACCATATGGTGCAAAGACTATTCCTGAAAATAATCACATATGAGCACTTATTTATTACTTTAAAGAGCACTTGCATTCTTCTAAATGATTACATAATTCTAAACAGTTACATAAGCATAAATGTTCTGAAGCCAGATGCCTGTGCACTGATTAGTATCTCTCAGTTGCACTTCATCATGTTCTGTTTTAAAACTGCTGTTTAAAGGGAACTTGGGAACAGACATTTTGTGAAAAAAGCTTTTCTTTAATGACACTATGAATGAGAACAGTAGGTTGGTCCCAGCAATCCACAATCATGTAATCACTGGAGTGGGACTGCATGTTACAGAAGGGGTGTCCTACCCAAAATGGTAAAACTGAGCTGTAAAATACAGCTTTAAAGGTATAAAACACAGGAACAAGGGCCAACTGAGGCCATTAAGTATACATGTATCTCCCCTTTATAACACTTGATTACGTGACTTTTCAGTTGAATGGACTTCCTCTTTAATGCATACAGAATGCTGACCAATAGGCCTCAAGAAAATATTCACTAATGATTTAGGAAGAGGCAATTCACAAGCTGGAAGGGCAAGCAAGTTACAAGTTTCCTGATATCATGAATCATGAAGTGCTTTCCAGTATCTCATCATGCAACAGTTAACAATTCCATTATACTGTGTTTTTTGGTACTATAACATTTGTAGCTCCAGACCCATTAAAATTCCGGTAATGTTCATGATACCGTGTGACTGGAGATCATGGGACATCATCAGTATTACTTCCAGCTTACACAATAGCAACAAACAACTCAGTCAACCTCAGATTCCAAAGTAGAGTAAAACTACAAATAACTGTTCATACCTCAGAATACAAGTGTTTTATAACTGCAAATCCACTGCATCTTATGGCACTGTAGTATAACTATGAATAAGTACCACCAAGACTGCCCGTCTCTGCCCTTGCCTCAGCTCATCTGCTGCTGAAACCCTCATCCATGCCTTTGTTACCTCTAGACTTGACTATTCCAATGCTCTCCTGGCCAGCCTCCCATCTTGCACTCTCCGTAAACTTGAGCTCATCCAAAGCTCTGTTGCCCGGATCCTAACTCGCACCAAGTCCTGTTCTCCCATCACCCCTGTGCTCGCTGACCTATATTGGTTCCCGGTCTGGCAACAGCGCAATTTTAAAATTCTCATCCTTGTTTTCAAATCCCTCCATGGCCTCGTCCCTCCATCAGCCCTATATCTGATATCTCCACACTTCTCCAATTCTGGCCTCTTGCGCATCCCTGATTTTAATCACTCACCATTGGCGGCCATGCCTTCAGCTGCCCATGCCCTAAGCTCTGGAATTCCCTCCCTAAACCTCTCTGCTTCCCCACCTCTCTCTCCTCCTTTAAGACACTCCTTAAAAACCTACCTCTGTGACCAAGCTTTTGGTCACCTGTCCTAATATCTCATGTGGCTTGGTGTCACATTTTGTTCGATAATCGCTGCTGTGAAGCGCCTTGGGACATTTTACTATGTTAAAGGCGTTATTGTTGTTGTTAATCCATTTTCTCTTCTCCTTTCTTGGGTCTGCCCTTGCTACCAACCAGTACTGGACGAGAAGATGGGCAGGCAAGCTGCTCTCAGGCCTCCTTCAGTGCAGCCTTGAACTTTGCTGGCAGGTGCATAACAGCAGCTCAGGGTGATTATTTACGATTCACCCTCCTTGTCTAAAAGGAAGCATATGGTCTCTGCTCGTCATCTCTGTGATGAAGAACTTTCCATATGGAGGAATGATGGGCTCAAAATTGCGAGGCGTCAGAGGAATCCCTTCAAAATATGTTGCAGAATACAACTGATCACGGGATCCTGGATAGGGTGAACTGCAGACAACTAGACTGTTGTCTAGTGTGACTGACCTCACACTAGACAACATGTGAGTTCAGACATTAAGTTACTCACAACATGTTGAGGGGCAGGAACTGGAGGTGTTCCAACAGATGAAATTATCTCAAGAATGGCATCAATATTTATTAAAGGTAGCCCATGCATCAGAAAGGGTGGATTGCTGCAAAAACTTTTATTATCCGATTATCTTTTAAAAGAGTTTTTATAGATATAACCTGTCCCGTGCATGTTGGGAATAATTTGGGAAAATAGTGAGGATGAAATTGGTCCTCGTCGCACCCATTTTTAGGGGCATCAAATATGTGTTTGTTGCGGGGGGCCAGGGGGAGGTAGGGTGCCAATTTAAGGCCACAATTTCTCGTGTTCAATCTGCCCCCCTTGAACTGCACTGGCTGCCAAATTCAAAGCCAGCAACTTCAAGTATCCAGGGCGTCTGCCAGAAACTTGCATTTAGGCACCTTGAATATGCAAATTAGGGTCCCACTGCCTGTTTTAGGACCCTGCTCGAAATATGTCATCAGCTGGAAAGAGCACGTGCCACTCGGATTTTCCAGGTCTACAGCGGACCATAATAGGGACTGCTAGAGGCTGCCCACAAAAACGTCAGTAACTTCTTTATACTTTTGTCTCTGTGGAGCCAGAGAGAGCAATAGCCCTCCTCCTGACTCCACAAAAATACAGCAGGTCTATATTGAGAAATAAAGGACTGGTCACTGGGAGAATTCCCTGCTCTTCTTCAAATAGTTCCGTGGGACCTTTATAAGTGCACCTGTGCAGGCAGACATGACCTCAGTTTAACATCTTGACCAAAAGATGGCACCTCCGATAATATAGCACTCCTTCAGTACTGCGCAGAAGTGTCACCTAAATTATATAATCAAGTCCCATGACATGCTATCCCATGCCTAACCGCACAGATTTTGATTTGTAGGAGACTCAGTCTGCTTATGGAAAAAGACTTTCTGCTATGAGTGCAAAATAGGAGAAAGCCCAAACTATAACAATATGACTTAACACTCCGTTGTGGGGCATGTTGGTGCACCAAGCTGTGCCATCGTAGCATGAAACAAAACAATTCTATACGAGCACAATGTAACACCCTTTATTTCCAACATGCTTTCTCACCATCCCCATACCTTCACCCTCTCCCAATTACTTATTTGATCAAAGCCACAATGCTGTGTGAGGAGGCAGACTTTCCACCTTTTTTTTCTAACCACAGGGGGAGAGCCAACCTCTGTCAGACACCGCACTCAGCAACCTGGCTGAGCAGTGACACGGCTCGTGACTCGTGTGTCTACTAGATGGAGCAATAGTTCTTGCTATGACTGGAATCTGCCCCCACAGTACTGTGAAACAAAGTGCTTTCAAATCATTATTACACCAAGTCATTACAGAATTAGTTTCACAAGAAATTGATTCTAATCTGTCCTGTAAATTACCCTGTGATTTTACACAGCTCTAGTCTTTTACAATTTTGATTTTTTCAGGAACCAGTCAATACTTTTTGAGGCAGGAGGTGGGTGAGGGCAACTTATTTTCCCTTTGGGTTTTTGTGGGGAGGCCACTGGAGTTTTTATTTTCTTTTTTACGTTTTGGGTTTTTTGGTTGGGCTTTTGCTGTTTTTTTTCCTTGGGGACCTCTTCTTGTGTTGTCTCTCTACCTCCCAGTTTTTTCTGTCTTTTTAAGTTAACAGTGCTCACTGTTCTCGTGTTTCGTGGCTTCAATTATGCTATTTAATTGAAGCGTAAAGTATTTTCTGCTGCAACCCTTAATAATCTTTTCAGAACTGGCAGACTGACAGTGTTTCTGGCATTTTCTGTTTTCATTTCAGACCTCCTGCATACATAGGAACAGAGGTGCAAATATGCCACTAGAAGTAACCCTTAGAATCACAGACTCATAGAAAGGTTACAGCAGGAAGTAGACCATTCGTCCCATCGAGTCTGTACCGGCTCAATGCAAGAGCAATCCAGCTAGTCCCACTGCCCCGCCCAATCCCCGTAGCCCTGCAAGTTTTTTCCTTTCAAGTACTTATCCAGTTCCCTTTTGAAAGCCACGATTGACTCTGCCTCCACCAACCCCCCTGGCAGTGCATTCCAGATCCTAACCACTCGCTGCCTAAAAAGTTTTTCCTCATGTCACCCTTGGTTCTTTTGTCAATCATCTTAAATCTATGTCCTTTGGTTCTTGACCCTTCCGCCAATGGGAACAGTTTCTCTCTATCTTCTCTGTCTAGACCCTTCATGATTTTAAATACCTCTATCAAATCTCCTCTCAACCTTCTCTCTTCTAAGAAGAACAAACCTAGCTTCTCCAGTCTATCAACGTAACTAAAGTCCCTCATCCCTGGAATCATTCTAGTAAATCTTTTCTGCACCCTCTCTAAGGTCTTCACATTCTTCCTAAAGTGCAGTGCCCACAATTCTCCAGTTGTGATCGAACCAGTGTTTTATAAAGATTCATCATGACTTCCTTGCTTTTGTACTCTATGCCTCTATTTATAAAGCCCAATATCCTGTATGCTTTTTTAACCGCTTTCTCAATCTGCCCTGCCACTTTCAACAATTTGTGCACATATACCCCCAGATCTCTCTGTTCCTGTATCCCTTTTAGAGTTGTGGCCTCTAGTTTATATTGCTTCTCCTCTTCTTCCTACCAAAATGTATCACTTCGTATTTTTCTGCATTAAATTTCATCAACCACGTGTCCGCCCACTCCAGCAGCCTGTCTCTATTCTCTTGAAGTCGATCACTATCCTCCTCAAAGTTCACTACACTTCCAAGTTTTGTGTCATCTGCAAATTTGGAAATTGTGCCCTGTACGCCCAAGTCAGTCATTAATATATATCAAGAAAAGCAGTGGTCCTAGTACCGACCCCTGGGGAACAGCTCTCTCCAGTCCAAAAAACAACCGGTCACCACTACTCTCTGCTTTCCTCTTACTTAGCCAATTTTGTATCCATGCTGCTACTGCCCCCTTTATTCCATGTGCTTCAATCTTGATGACAAGCCTATTATGCAGCACTTTATCAAACGCCTTTTGAAAGTCCATGTACACATCAACCGCATTGCCCTCATCTACCATCTCTATTACCTCATCAAAAAACTCTGAAGTTAATTAAACACAATTTACCTTTAACAAATCCGTGCTGGCTTTCTCTAATCAATCCACACTTGTCCAAATGACTGCTAATTCTGTATCATTTCTAAAAGTTTCCCCACCACCGAGGTTAAACTGACTGGCTTGTAGTTGCTAGGTTTATCCTTACACCCTTTTTTGAACAAGGGTGTAACATTTGCAATTCTCCAGTCCTCTGGCACCACCCCATATCTAAAGATGTTTGGAAGATTATGGCCAGTACCGCAGCAATTTCCACCCTCACTTCCCTCAGCAACCTAGGATGCATCCCATCCGGACCGGGTGACTTATCTACTTTTAAGTACAGCTAGCCTTTCCAGTACCTCCTCTTTATCAATTGTTAGCCCATCCAGTAGCTCAACTATATCTTCCTTTCCTAAGACTCTGGCAGCATCTTCTTCCTTGGTAAAGAGTATTCGTTTAGTACCTCGGCTATGCCCTCTACCTCCATGAGTTGATCTCCTTTTTGGTTCCTGATCAGCCCCACCCCTCCTCTTACTACCCGTTTACTGTTATATGCCTATAGAGACTTTTGTTTGCTGCCTGTCTATTCTCATACTCTCTCTTTGCCCCTCTTATTTCCTTTTTCACTTCCCCTCTGAACTTTCTATATTCAGCCTGGTTTCAGCCTTTCCCAGTTAGGAAACTTTCTTCAGTCTTCAAATTTCAGTCTTTCCCAGTTAGGAAATGCTTGGCTTTCCACTTAGTACCTCCCCACGTTGGCAAAGCTGAGAGGAAAAGCTCAGCTTGCAGGGAAAATCAAGTAATGCAACATTTATAACATTCCCCCTCAGTTTCCTTTGTTATCATTTTTAGTCTCTTTTTGTTTCTCTTGTTTCACTGTTTCTTTCCTTTCTTCCCTCAACTACTCCCCAAAGAGCCAATGGCCAAATAGCATACTGCATAAAAAGTGCACAAACATCTTGGCAAACTGTTTTAGAAGTCAGGTGGCGATGTAGATGTTCAGAATTTGGAAAACATTAATCCCTTGTCTGTATTTGGAATGTGAAATGATATACAAGGTTCTTTATGACTATTTTTATTAAAATTACATAACTGCAAATGACACAATGGAGTGAAATTCTTCTATTAAAGAAAAATAAGAATTTTTCTCTAATTACAAAGCCAATAACAAAATCAAGGGAACATGCAGCTATAAAAATGTGGGCTTTTTGAGAATGCAATTTTGTTAACAAGTCATTAATTGCAGAGAAAAATGGACTATCTTTTTGCTTTTTTTGTTGAGAAATTGCACCTCTTCCTATCATGTCCATTTAAATCACATATATATTTTGTAATAATGCATGGCATTTCATCTGCACGCAATGCCAAACATTCAACATATTAGGGGCAGCTTCCCCACACCATATACACACCTTGATGTGGCACTCTACTTTGTCTGCATGCTTATGTCTGTTATAGGGCTTCCGTATGGACTCAGTTCTACCATTTGTGCACATACTGGTCCAAAACATGTATGCAGATAATGAATAGGTGGGTGTGGATTACAAAACTGACATCCAGTCAATTTAGGATTTGGATATCCTGAGGCACAAACGTAATTTAAGTCATCTGAACCAAAGACTGAATTACTCCCTATATTTAACCATTTTGCACTCGCTCATCCAATGGTGCTCTCTCAATTTTTAGCCAGTTGGTACTCTCATCCACTGACACTCTCTTGATAATAAACCTGTTAGTATTCTGTCATCCACTGGCACTCTATTTAACCGGTTGGTAGTCTGTCATCCACTGGCACTCTCTCTATTTAACCAGTTGGTATTCTGTCATCCATTGGCACTCTCTCTATTTAACTGGTTGGTATTCTGTCATCCACTGGCACTCTATTCAACCGGTTGGTATTCTGTCAGCCACTGGCACTCTATTCAACCGGTTGGTAGTCTGTCATCCACTGGCACTCTCTCTATTTAACTGGTTGGTATTCTATCATCCACTGGCACTCTCTCTATTTAACTGGTTGGTATTCTGTCATCCACTGGCACTCTATTCAACCGGTTGGTATTCTGTCAGCCACTGGCACTCTATTCAACCGGTTGGTAGTCTGTCATCCACTGGCACTCTCTCTATTTAACTGGTTGGTATTCTATCATCCACTGGCACTCTCTCTATTTAACTGGTTGGTATTCTATCATCCACTGGCACTCTCTCTATTTAACCGATTAGAAAACACTTCTACACACAAAGGGTAGTACAAGTTTGGAACTTTCTTCCGCAAAAGGCAATTGATGCTAGCTCAATTGCTAATTTTAAATTTGATAGAGACAGCTTTTTGCCAACCAAAGGTATTAAGGGATATGGACCAAAGGCAGGTATATGGAGTTAGATCACAGATCAGCCATAATTTTATCAAATGGTGGAGCAGGCTCGAGAGGCTGAATGGCCTACTCCTGTTCCTATGTTAGTATTCTGTCATCCGCTGGCACTCTCTATTTAACTGGTTGGTATTCTGTCATCCACTAGCACTCTCTCTATCTAACTGGTTGGTATTCTGTCATCCATTGGCACTCTCTCTATTTAACTGGTTGGTATTCTGTCATCCATTAGTACTCTCTCTATTTAACTGGTTGGTATTCTGTCATCCATTGGCACTCTCTCTATTTAACTGGTTGGTATTCTGTCATCCACTAGCACTCTCTCTATTTAACCGGTTGGTATTCTGTCATCCACTGGCACTCTATTTAACCGGTTGGTATTCTGTCATCCACTGGCACTCTATTTAAACGGTTGGTATTCTGTCATCCACTGGCACTCTCTCTATTTAACCGGTTGGTATTCTGTCATCCACTGGCACTCTCTCTATTTAACCGGTTGGTATTCTGTCATCCACTGGCACTCAATCGAGTTGTACTCTCTCTAACCTTTGCGCTGAGTTATGATGGTGATCAAAGGAATGGTAGGTCGGTCGGAGAACACCTCGGCATTGCGCTGCAGGGCATCTCTAACCATCTCGAAGCCATTCAGCACGACCAGGAGCCGGCTGCCCAGGTACATGCTGGAAACGTTGCCGTAAGCCTTGCCCATGGCGGTGAGCAGCAGATGCGGAGGGAGCTGGGCCCCTGAGCTCGACTTAAAGGCCATGGTCGACAGCGAACCGATGAGAGGCCAGCACGGCGGGCCGGCGGGGAGCCTGCCCCCGCTCCGACCCTTTCGGTTCATGAGGTAGAGGGTCAGGAAGAAAACAGTCACCGCCAGCAGGACCGCCGCCAAGTAGTGACCGACCATTGCCATTCCCGCCGCCTCCTCCTCCATGTTGTTGTTGTCGTCGTCGAGTCCCCACCCGCCACGTCACGGCGCGTGACGTCAGCAGCGCGCGGAGGTGGAGGAGCGATGTCTGTTGTCAATCAAACCCATGAGGGGCGTTGCCCCGCAGAGAGTCATCGAACAAAACAAAAACCCAAACAAACGAAAGGTGTTGCACAGCTAACAAGGAACTAAACTGTAAAAACAAAGGAAACTTTGCAAATTAAAATAATAACAGTATCACCCGTGTCCAGCGCGCACTCCAGTCCCTGCGGCCTCAGGCGGACACCGCGTGCTCCTTCCCCAGGGCCACCCGGGTGCGGAGTAGACCGCGGGAGTGAGGCGGGCGGTCCCGAGCGACCGCTCCCCGCCGGCCGCGGCAAACAGAGGCTTTATTTTTTTTATTTCATGAATCATAATAAGTGTAAACAGACTGGTAAATTCTGTGCTGTAAAATTGTTTTGAGTCCGTGCACTCAATCCCTTAAATTGAAAGAATGCATTTCATGAGTGGAACATGACATTGCCCCCCCCCCCCATCCCCACCATCAAACTCCATCTTTTTTATTATTCGTTCACGGGATGTGGGCGTCGATTGCCGTGCCGGCATTTATTGCCCATCCCTAATTGCCCTTGAGAAGGTGGTGGTGAGCCGCCACCTTGAACCACTGCAGTCCGTGTGGTGACGGTTCTCCCACAGTGCTGTTAGGAAGGGAGTTCCAGGATTTTGACCCAGCGACGATGAAGGAACGGCGATATATTTCCAAGTCGGGATGTTGTGTGACTTGGAGGGGAATGTGCAGGTGGTGTTGTTCCCATGTACCTGCTGCTCTTGTCCTTCTAGGTGGTAGAGGTCGCGGGTTTGGGAGGTGCTGTGGAAGAAGCCTTGGTGAGTTGCTGCAGTGCATCCTGTGGATGTTGCACACTGCAGACACTGCGCCGGTGGTGAAGGGTGTGAATGTTTTTGGTGGTGGATGGGGTGCCAATCAAGTGGGCTGCTTTGTCCTGGATGGTGTTGAGCTTCTTGAGTGTTGTTGGAGCTGCATTCATCCAAGCAAGTGGAGAGTATTCCATCACACTCCTGACTTGTGCCTTGTAGATGGTGGAAAGGCTTTGGGGAGTCAGGAGTTGAGTCATTCGCCGCAGAATACCCAGCCTCTGACCTGCTCTTGTAGCCACAGTATTTATATGGCTGGTCCAGTTAAGTTTCTGGTCACCCCCAGGATGTTGATGGTGGGGGATTCGGTGATGGTAATGCCATTGAATGTCAATGGGAGGTGGTTAGACTCTTGTTGGAGATGGTCATTGCCTGGCACTTGTCTGGCGCGAATGTTACTTGCCACTTATCAGCCCAAGCCTGGATGTTGTCCAAGTCTTGCTTCATGCGGGCACGGACTGCTTCATTATCTGAGGGGTTGGGAATGGAACTAAACACTGTGCAATCATCAGCGAACATCCCTATTTCTGACCTTATGATGGAGGGAAGGTCATTGATGAAGCAGCTGAAGATGGTTGGGCCTAGGACACTGCCCGGAGGAACTCCTGCAGCAATATCCTGGGGCTGAGATGATTGGCCTCCAACAACCACTACCATCTTCCTTTGTGCTTGGTATGACTCCAGCCACTGGAGAGTTTTCCCCCTGATTCCCATTGACTTCAATTTTATTAGGGCTCCTTGGTGCCACACTCGGTCAAATGCTGCCTTGATGTCAAGGGTAGTCACTCTCACCTCACCTCTGGAATTCAGCTCTTTTGTCCATATTTGGACCAAGGCTGTAATGAGGTCTGGAGCCGAGTGGCCCTGGTGGAACCCAAACTGAGCATCGGTGAGCAGGTTCTTGGTGAGTAAGTGCCGCTTGATAGCACCGTCAACAACACCTTCCATCACTTTGCTGATTATTGAGAGTAGACTGATGGGGCGGTAATTGGCCAGATTGGATTTGTCCTGCTTCTTATTGACAGGACAAAGCTGGGCAATTTTCCACATTGTCGGGTAGATGCCAATGTTGTAGCTGTAGTGGAACAGCTTGGCTCGAGGCGCAGCTAGTTCTGGAGCACAAGTCTTCAGCACTACAGCCAGGATGTTGTCGGGGCCCATAGCCTTTGCTGTATCCAGTGCACTCAGCTGTTTCTTGATATCACGTGGAGTGAATCGAATTGGCTGAAGACTGGCTTCTGTTGATGGTGGGGATATCGGGAGGATGCCAAGATGGATCATCCACTCGGCACTTCTGGCTGAAGATGGTTGCAAACGCTTCAGCCTTGTCTTTTGCACTCACATGCTGGACTCCGCCATCATTCAGGATGGGGATGTTTACAGAGCCACCCCCTCCCATTAGTTGTTTAATTGTCCACCACCATTCACGACTGGATGTGGCAGGACTCCAGAGCTTTGATCTGATCCGTTGGTTGTGGAATCGCTCAGCCTTGTCTATAGCGTCTTGCTTCCGTTGTTTAGCATGCATATAGTCCTGTGTGGTAGCTTCACCAGGTTGGCACCTCATTTTTAGGTACGCCTGGTGCTGCTCCTGGCATGCTCTTCTACACTCATCTTTGAACCAGGGTTAATCCCCTGACTTGTTGGTAATGGTGGAGTGAGGAATATGCCAGTCCATGAGGTTATAGATTGTGCTTGGATACAAATCTGCTGCTGCTGATGGCCCACAGTGCCTCATGGGTGCCCAGTTTTGAGCTGCTAGATCTGTTCTGAATCTATCCCATTTGGCACGGGTGATAGTGCCACACAACACGTTGGATGGTGTCCTCAGTGCGAAGACGGGACTTCGTCTCCATGAGGACTGTGCGGTGGTCACTCCTACCAATACTGTCATGGACAGATGCATTTGCAACAGATAGATTGGCGAGGACGAGGTCAAGTAAGTTTTTCCCTCGTGTTGGTTCGCTCACCACCTGCCGCGGGCCCAGTCTGGCAGCTATGTCCTTCAGGACTCGGCCAGCAGTGGTGCTATCGAGCCACTCTTGGCGATGGACATTGAAGTCCCCCACCCAGAGTACATTCTGTGCCCTTGCTACCCTCAGTGCTTCCTTCAAGTGGTGCTCAACATGGAGGAGGACTGATTCATTAGCTGAGGGAGGGCAGTAGGTGGTAAGCAGCAGGAGGTTTCCTTGCCCATGTTTGATCTGATGCCATGAGATTTCATGGGGTCCAGAGTCAATGTTGAGGGCTCCCAGGGCCACCCCCTCCTGACTGTATATCACTGTACTGCTGCCGGTGGGACAGGACATACCCAGGGATGGTGATGGAAGAGTCTGGGATGTTGGCTGAAAAGTATGATTTTGTGAGTATGGCTATGTCAGGCTGTTGCTTGACTAGTCTGTGGGACAGCTCTCCCAATTTTGGTACAAGTCCCCAGATGTTAGTGAGGAGGACTTTGCAGGGTTGACTGGACTTGGTTTGCCTTTGTCGTGTCCGGTGCCTAGTGGTCAGATGCCAGGTAGTCCGTCCGGTTTTATTCTTAATATGACTTTTTTTTAGCGAGATTGTACAACTGAGTGGCTTGCTAGGGCATTTCAGAATCAACCACATTGCTGTGGGTCTGGAGTCACATATAAGCCAGACTGGGTAAGGACAGCAGGTTTCCTTCTCTGAAGGACATTAGTGAACCAGGTGGGTTTTTACGACAATCCGGTAGTTTCATGGCCACCATTACTGATACTAGTATTTTAATTCCAGATTTTATTTAATTAATTGAATTTAAATTCCCCAGCTACCATGGCGGGATTTGAACTTATGCTTCCAAGATTATTAGTCTAGGCCTCTGGATTACTAGTCCAGTAACATGTCCAGTAACATAACCACTATGCTACCGTACCCTTCTACTCAAGAGATGATATTTGTGAACTCTTACCAAAAGGTTCTGCGCCTGAAATGTCTTTTATGTTTTAGTTTCAGAATATGACGGGCCTGTTTTGTGTGTCCAACATTTTCAGCTTTTATTTTCGATTTCCAGAATTTACCCTTTTTACTTTTTGTCTCTATAGTTTCTGAATAGCCGTTAATACCATGTTGAGCAGTCTTCAATAGCAAGTGGAAGCATTTATTTTGTTGTGGTAGGAAAGCTGGTGTATATTTGCCATTCAGCAGCTCTGTCCAATAACTTGATTTACATGTGCAATCCTGATCATCACACTTTCGGAGAGACTCCATGCATTAGAAAGGGTACACCAAGAATGATCTCAAATGTAAAGTGAATGAACTATGAGGAAAGATTAGAGAGGCAAAAACTCTACAGTCTAGTGAGGTATATAAAGTATGAAATGGCCGTGATACGTGAACCCAGAATATTACTTTAAGGTTTGTCAGGCTAGTAGAACAAGAGAACAGAAATTTAAATTAGTGAAAAGTAAACTTAAAACAGAACTCAGAAAAAAAATATTCAAAATGATAAATATTTGGAATTATCTACTAGTGGAATTAAAGACATTAGATGGGTTCAAGATACAATTAAATACTAAGCAAAGTGAATTGAGATACTAGAGGAATACGCTCGATGGACTGAATAACATTTTCCCATCCTTGATTGTTTCTTATGTTCTTAAAGTTTCTCACTGTTCCCTAAAGGCAAATCAAACAAAACTTTAGAATATCTATCGAACCTTATATTCTCTATTCATGCCTGACCAGTTGTTTTCCTTGCTATGATGGCCTGGATTTTCCTTGTTGAAGCTTCCAGTTTTCTAGTGTTATAGAGGCAGTCTGGCAAGTAAGATGGAATGGATATACTTGCCTTGGAGGCAGTGCAACGGCGGTTCATTGGATTGATTCCTGGGATGAGAGGGTTGTCCTATGAGGAAAGACTGAGTAGAATGGGCCTAAACTCTCTGAAGTTTAAAAGAATGACAGGTGATCTCATTGAAACATATAAGATTCTAAGAGGCTTGACAGGGTAGATGCTGAGAGGATGTTTCCCCTGGCTGGAGTGTCTAGAACTAGGGACAGTTCCAAACCTTCTCAGGATAAGGAGTCAGATATTTAGGACTGAGATGAGGAGGAATTTCTTCACTCAAAGGGCCGTAAATATTTGGAATTCTCTACCCCAGAGGCCTGTGAATGCTCATTCGTTGAGTATATTCAAGACTGAGATCGATAGATTTTTGGACTCTAAGGGAATCAAGGGGATCAGGCAGGAAAGTGGAGTTGAGGTCGAAGATCATCCACAATCTTATTGAATGCCGGTTCAGGCTCGAGTGGCCGAATGGCCTACTCCAGCTCTTATTTCTTACGTTCTTATGGAGAGGCCTTCCACTGAAACAACTCCCCCAAAAATGGTCAGCACGATTTCCCTCCCTTGACCCCAGTGTAACCTGATCTGCCTGTCTCAACAAATGCAGATGAAGGTGGGAGAACATTTCTTAGTTGTTCACAGGATTTCCCTGATTTACCACCCATGACTTAACTCTGGAAACCAAAGCTGGCAGTGTTGGGTCAATGTCTTAGAGGTGGGAGAGAATCGGGAAGGTCATGGGTCATACTGGGTAGTGATCCTGCAACAGTACTTTTGCTAGAAATAATTTACAGTACTTAAAAGCTGCAGGATTTCTGTATTGAAAAGTATTTGCTGAATTTTGCTGGCAATTTAAAGAGAGTTTTGTTTAAGAAAACGATGGATTTCCTTGGGATTCCATTGTTCTTGTCCTTTGAAGAGGATGATTACAAGGACATGGAGGAGGAAAGGATGGAAGCCAGGAAAGTGTACATCAGGCACACAGGCAATACCCAGCCCATATCCACTCCATAGGGTCTACAAATCACGAAGGTCCTCTCTGGTTTCTTTTATAGGCAGTAACTGAGGAGGTTGTGTTTTTCCCCCAGATACAGTAACTGAGACATGACAGCTGTTCGAACCTGATATGCAGCCTCTTTCCACTAGGGGCACAGCCTTATCAATGGCTGTAAAGGCAACAACAGCAGTAGATTTTTATGCAACCAGATGTTTCTGAGCAGCCTCTGGTGACATTAATCACTTCAGTCAATCAGCAATGCATTGGTGTGTTACACAGGTGACAGGTGCCCATGGACGTAGCAAAGCGGAAAGAGAGAGAGCAATCAATTTCTTTCGAGTGGCTGGATTTCACCAAGTGCAGTGTGCCATTGATCTTACCCATGTGGCAATAAAGGCCCCATCTGAAAGAGCCATCAATTTCAAGAACAGAAAGGAATTTCATTCACTGAAGAATGTGCAGATAGTGAGTGATGCATATCAATATATGCTATCCAGGAAACAGCCATGATTCTTTTGTTTTCAGACAATCCAGGATATTTGCAATGCTCAGCCAGAGCAGTGTGTCAGGATGGTTGATAGAAGACCAGGGGTACCCACTCCACCATGGCTGATGACTCCTTTCCATTATCTCAGGATGGAGGCTGAAAGCGTCAATGATTTAGATACTTTTGTTTCACTCAGGTGTATCCAAACATTCCATTGTGATTCTTTCAGGTGTAGTCAATGCAGCAATTTCTACACTTCACACTTTTTACTGAAACACTGCAGGAAAAATGATATGTGACAAAGGAATGGAATGGTAGGAGAGGTATGTGTGTCTATGAGTGCAGGTGTTGTTGAAGATATTTTGTACTTAATAACTGTCTCATTCATCTCTTTTATATTATGTGATCGTGAATGGTGTGGAGGCCAGTCATGCTTCCAGCATCTGCATGGACACTCATACCTTAACTAATCTTGGCCAACCAGGTGGGTTACTAAAAAGTTAATGGCACTGAATGGCCATTTGTGGGATGGTTCTGATGGTTCTGCCTGCTAGAACTACCTCCCTCAAAATTGCCTGAGCATCCCTTTCCTGGGGCTTCCTTTTCTGGGTGCAAAAGAGCATTTCTCTCTTGCCTTAATCTCAGTTAACATGACCTCTACCACAGCTTTCGAAAATCTCAGGGTTTTGGCCATTATAATCTCCTTAAGTTGCTCCCCCTTCAGCTATTGGAATTGTTACTTGAGCTGTCTTTCTCCCTTCTAATGCTTCTGGCCTCTTAAGCTGCAGTTACCGTTGAACTGCTGCAGCTAGACCCAATTTCCCTTTATTCCAGCAGTGGAGAACCAGTCAGGTGTGGGATTTCCGGTCTACAGCGACCCTAAATTACTCCACCTCCAATCCAAAGAAAATGCTATCAGGTGCTGGCGGGATCACATGGACAGATGAGACCATTAAAGTGTCACAGATCAAAAAGAAGAAAGTAGATGTTGGAACTGTCAACATTTTTCTTTGTTCAGCTGTTCCAGTAAAGCTACAACACTGGCATCTACCCGACAAAGTGGAAAATTGCCCAGGTATGACCTGTCCACAAAAAGCAGGACAAATCCAATCCAGCTAATTACCACCCTATCAGTCTATTCTCAATCATCAGTAAAGTGATAGAAGGTGTCGTCGACGGTGCTATCAAGCGGCACTTACTCACCAATAACCTGCTCACCGATGCTCAGTTTTGGTTCTGCTAGGACCACGCGGCTCCAGACCTCATTACAGCCTTGGTCCAAACATGGACAAAAGAGCTGAATTCCAGAGGTGAAGTGAGAGTGACTGCCCTTGACATGAAGGCAGCATTTGACCAAGTGTGGCATCAAGGAACCCTAGTAAAATTGAAGTCAATGGGAATCAGGGGGAAAACTCTCCAGTGGCTGGAGTCATACCTAGCACAAAGGAAGATGGTAGTGGTTGTTGGAGGCCAATCATCTCAGCTCCAGGACATTGCTGCAGGCGTTCCTCACGGCAGTGTCCTAGGCCCAACTATCTTCAGCTGCTTCATCAATGACCTTCCTTCCATCGTAAGGTCAGAAGTGGGGATGTTTGCTGATGATTGCACAGTGTTCAGTTCCATTCACAACCCCTCAGATAATGAAGTAGTCCATGCCCGCATGCAGCAAGACCTGGCCAACATCCAAGCTTGGGCTGATAAGTGGCAAGTAACATTCGCGCCAGACAAGTGGCAGGCAATGACCATCTCCAACAAGAGAGAGTCTAACCACCTCCCCTTGACATTCAACGGCATTACCATTGCTGAATCCCCCATCATCAACATCCTGGGGGTCACCATTGACCAGAAACTTAACTGGATCAGCCACATAAATACCACGGCTACAAGAGCAGGTCAGAGGCTGGGTATTCTGCAGCGAGTGATTCACTTCCTGACTCCCCAAAGCCTTTCCACCATCTACAAGGCACAAGACGGGAGGGTGATGAAATACTCTCCACTTGCCTGGATGAGTGCAGATCCAACAACATTCGAGAAGCTCGACACCATCCAGGACAAAGCGGCTCGCTTGTTTGAGACCCCATCCACCACCTTAAACCTACATTCATTCCACCACCGGCGCACCGTTGCTGCAGTTTGTACCATCTACAAGATGCACTGCAGCAACTCACCAAGACTTCTTCGACAGCACTTCTCAAACCCACAACCTCTACCACCTAGGAGGGCAAGGGCAGCAGGCGCATGGGAACAACACCACCTGCACGTTCCCCTCCAAGTCACACACCATCCTGACTTGGAAATATATCGCCGTTCCTTCATCGTCGTTGAGTCAAAATCCTGGAACTCCCTACCTAATAGCACTGTGGGGAACCTTTACCACATGGACTGCAGCAGTTCAAGAAGGCAGTTCACCATCACCTTCTCAAGGGCAATTAGGGATGGGCAATAAATGCTGGCCTTGCCAGTGAATCCCACATCCCATGAATGAATAAAAAAAAATCTAAAGTGTAAGTGAATCTCCTTAGACTATATGCAATACATTATGAAGATGGCCATTGTCTGGCCGAATATTACCTGCCACTTGTGAGCCCAAGGCTGGAGCTTGTCCAGATCCTGCTATAGGCTGCCGTGAGCTGTTCCATTATCGGAAGAATTGTGAATGGAGCTGGATGCTATAGAATCGTCAAAAAAGCAACCCTATTCCTGATCTTACAGAGGGAAGGTCATTGAGGAATCAGCTGAAGATGTTTGGGCCAAGTTACTGCTTCTGATTCTGGATGGAAAACATATGTATTTGAGATCAGGTGAGAACAGAAATTGGCTTTCCAGTAATGCCCTCAATGGTTCAAATAGCCTTCCAACATTCTCTGTCTGGGCTCGCATGCAAAGGATGAGGTGATTTGGATGAAGAATTGGCCGCCACTGATGGCAGAAACAAACCCCAGCACGAGCCGCTCCTTTTAGAAATGAGACAAGAGGTGAAAAATAGAAAAACAAACAATCTGCTTCCAATCAGCCACATGATATTCACTCTTTTAAATGTTTACAATAAGTTATTAGGGGTACAAAAAGTGACTAAACTTTCAGTGAGCTTTAAAAAAACACATATAATTAAGGAATATGTTTAGTGTTTTCAGATTGATACAATCCAATTTGTGATGGCAGATCCACCAGAATGCTACCAGGGCTCCAAGGATTAGATTATGAGGAGAAATTACGTAAACTAGGCATGTATACCCTGGAATATAGAAGGTTAAGGGGTGATTTGATTGAGGTCTTTAGGATTTTGAAAGGAATTGATAGGGTTGATAGGGAGAAACTTTTTTCACTGGTTGGGGAGTCTAGGACAAGAGGATATAACCTTAAAATCAGAGCCAGGCCATTCAGGATAAAAGTTAGGTAACACTTCTTCACACAAATGGTGACAGAAGTGTGGAACACTCTCCCACAAAATGCAGTAGATGCTAACTCATTAATAATTTTATATCTGAGGTTGATAGATTTTTGCAAGTCAAGGGTATTAGGGATATGGAGCCAAGACAGGTGGATGGAGTTAGGATACAAATCAGCCATGATCTCATTGAATGGCAGAATGGGCTCAAGAGGCTGAATGGCCTACTCCTGTTTCTATGTTCCTATTTCTTTGCCAGGCATTCTGTATAATGAAAGTGAACTGGAAAAGGCCAATTTACAATTGAATTCTGTTCTCATGGTTGTTCCGAAGTCAACTGTAACACTGTCAGCCCAAGATTCCAAGTGACTGGTGCAGTAAACATTTTTTTTTATTCGTTCATGGGATGTGGGCGTCGCTGGCGAGGCCGGCATTTATTGCCCATCCCTAATTGCCCTTGAGAAGGTGGTGGTGAGCCGCCTTCTTGAACCGCTGCAGCCCGTGTGGTGAAGGTTCTCCCACAGTGCTGTTAGGAAGGGAGTTCCAGGATTTTGACCCAGCGACGATGAAGGAACGGCGATATATTTCCAAGTCGGGATGGTGTGTGACTTGGAGGGGAATGTGCAGGTGGTGTTGTTCCCATGTACCTGCTGCTCTTGTTCTTCTAGGTGGTAGAGGTTGCGGGTTTAGGAGGTGCTGTCGAAGAAGCCTTGGCGAGTTGCAGCAGTCAGGAGGTGAGTCACTCGCTGCAGAATGGATGGTACACACTGCAGCCACTGTGCGCCGGTGGTGAAGGGAGTGAATGTTTACGGTGGTGGATGGGGTGCCAATCAAGCGGGCTGCTTTGTCCTGGATGGTGTCGAGCTTCTTGAGTGTTGTTGGAGCTGCACTCATCCAGGCAAGTGGAGAGTATTCCATCACACTCCTGACTTGTGCCTTGTGAAAAGGCTTTGGGGAGTCAGGAGGTGAGTCACTCTCTGCAGAATACCCAGCCTCTGACCTGCTCTTGTAGCCACAGTATTTATGTGGCTGGTCCAGTTAATTTTCTGGTCAATGGTGACCCCCAGGATGTTGATGGTGGGGGATTCGGCGATGGTAATGCCGTTGAATGTCAAGGGGAGGTGGGGAGGTGGTTAGACTCTCTCTTGTTGGAGATGGTCATTGCCTGGCACTTGTCTGGCGCGAATATACACATATGGTTTCCACTGTTTGTTTTTTGACAAAGACGTGAGAGATGACAGTTTAATATCTTTTATATGTATGAATTAATTAATAAATAATCAGGTTTTGGAATACTAAACAGTTGTTCTTCTGTTAATCTTGTCCTTGTTTCAACCAAATGATTCCGTTTTCAAGCCCTTTGATCTTCAGTCTTGGCAATGAATTGGGACTTTGGAAGAACGTCTGAAAATAGGCATGAAATTTTAAATATATATCATTTACTTCCTTGGCATGTGTTTATTGCAGATTTTGGCTTTAGATTTCCATTCATAGTAGAGCATATCAGAGAGAGGAGGAAATTGTTGGGCATAGTCCAGTACTGATCCAGCCTAGTCCGTGATGCCATAGGCCTCACAGCATGTACTCTTGTCTGGGCAGGAGAAAGGCCACATGTATGATTGTGGGACTACATCCTTCACGTTTCCTTCACAAAAACAGAAGATTTGAAACCACCACATCTGGGAAAGATGATTATGTAGGGAAACTGTCCTGAGAACCTGAATACAAAAAAATACATTAAAAAGTCATTTATTCTGAAAATGAGGAATTCCAATCACACCTTTGAAATTATTCATAACCTGATTGGCTACTGACTGTTCAAAATACAAATGAGCCTGCTTAACATTCCAGTTAGGAGTAGCAAAGTGTAAGAATATTGGAAATAGGGAAAAATTGACATCTTTTTCTTAATGCTACTAACCATCATGCTCTGCAGACTGTGCTGCATATTTTGCTGAGTGTGCAGCTTATTTTGCTAAATTGTAAACTGTTAACCTTTGACTAGTGACTGACCCTTGTTACCCTCATTGTGGGGCAAAGCAGCTATGTGGTAAAAGAGGAACAATGACCCAAAGAGCAGAACAATAATCCAAAGATAACGATAAGATCAGGACCATGACGAGATAGCTAGACGAGTGCAGTCAAACAAACTGGCCACCTTGAAAAACTACCTTGCAAAGGGTCTTGTGGTTAGATGAGAGTAATGTTAAAACAAGCTGACCATCTTGAATTCTTTGAAAAACCATTTTGTTAATCTATAAGGGTCTTATGAATATTGTTCCATACAATGTTTGAGGTTCTTGCCAGGGGTTACATAAAAAACCAGCATCGTTTGAGCTCAGGATAGAAGAAACAGTGAAGATCGCCCAGCTGTCAGAAGAACACATGACGATCAGAAGACTACTTCACTGTGGGAAAACTTAAAACGGCCACGTCACCAACTTAATTATGAACTCTGCCCAGAGATCGAAATGGGGTAATATTGTTTTGATCTTTGTTGCCTAATATTTGATACTTTTATATGTTTAATTTAACTATTAATAAATGAGACATTGATTATCATTTGGTATCAGGTCCGAATCTGTTACACAATGGCGACTGCGGCAGGACGTGACTAATCAATGTTTCGTGTTGCCATAAAATCAAGCATCTAAAATAATTTTAATTTTGATCACAAAAGACACGAAGTGTTCAAATTCCAGAAGTGAGGTTTTGTTTTAGTATAAGTTATCATGGCAAGTGTCCACGAAATGTTAGAAAAGAAACTGAAAAAGAAACTAAAGGGGTCCGAGGAACCTTTAGAATTAATCTCCAAAATGTGGGAGAAGGATGAGGCTTATGAGATGGCCGTAGAATGGGTTAAGGGTCAAGTTCGAAATAAAAAGATGAAGGTTAGAGTTGTTCAAAGGACCCATATGTGGGTGGCCAACTTGTGTGCACTTAAGAGTGAGGAACATGTTAAACAATTAAAAGAGGAAAATAGGAAACAGTTAGAGGAAACTAAGAGACAGTCAGATGAAAAAGACAGGGAAATTAATAAACAGTCAGATGAAAAAGACAGGGAAATTAAGAGACAGTCAGGCGAAAACGAGAGGTTGAAAGAACTGATGTCATGACTATGCTAGAGAGTTTGCAGCTGGTGGCTAAAACTACAACAGCACAGGGACTACAGAGTCAGAAAATATTACAAGAGAAAGATAAACTTATAGAGAAAAATGGGAGACTAGAGTCAGAACTCGCCGACTGTAGAGGGGCTTTAAGGGAGATTATGTGTCGACCCATAAATTCGGTAGATCACACATGGTGTAAGTTAATGATTCAGGAGTTACGGGGCAAATTGGGCTGACAAGGGGCTGTGGTGGCTGCTCTAATGCGAGGAGTCATGGAGGAACAGAAGGCATAACGAAAGTGAATCATTACGCCATAGACTGCCGGAGTAATGTAGCGGCCCCCTGGCAGAGAAACAATGAGGGAAATCGGACCATGACTCTCCAAAAACCGGGAGCGTTGGAACAAAAATTATATAATTGAATAACCTTCCTGACTACCCAACAACAGAAACAGATACAATGATTCCAAGAACAGTTGAGAATTAAGAGAGATAGTATATGTACAATGACCCAAGTGGGTGGTGATGGAAACGAGGTAGACGGGGAAGGGTTGGCAGAGGAGGCTGTGAACTATCGTTCCAAGACAACACAATGACACAAGGAGCCAATGATGAGAATAAAGTAGATTTTGACGGCTTGGATGAGGACTGCGAAATGGAAGTCGTAGAAGTCAAAGAATCATTTAAGCAAACCCAAAGCGTGTTAGAGTAAAAGAACAGAAGGGAGAGAGGCAGTCGTAGAAGTTCTAGAAAGTGAACCGAGAAAGAGACTAGAACTCCCGTCTGGTTCCCCAGTACCCTCTTTTCATTCACTATACCCCATCCTTCCAGCAAAGGAGGAGAAGGAGAACATTTTTAAACAGGAGAGCCAATACAAACCTGATAAGTGGTCTTACCCACATGAGATTTTAAATTGGTACAAAATTGAATTAAGTAGGAAACATTGGAGATTGAAAATAGAGTCCAGAGATAATGGATAAATGATTTAAAACAGGAGAAAAAGTGAAAAGGGAAGATTCTGTCTCTCCTACTGTTACAAGCTATTGGATTTTTCTTTAGTTTTAGTGTACTGTCTCTTTAAGTGTGTTGCACTCTGCAACATGCAAACTGCAGCTGGCTCCATTTCCTCTTTTTTCACAAAACTGAAGCCGCATTCACCCTTTGTAGTAAAAACAGAAAATGCTGGAGAAGCTCAGTAAGGGAGGCAGCATCTGTGGAGAAAGAAACAGAGTTAATGTTTCAAGTCGAAGAACTGACAAAAGGACTTCGACTTGAAATGTTAACTCTGTTTCTTTCTCCACAGATGCTGCCTCCCTTGCTGAGCTTCTGCAGCATTTTCTGCTTTTATTTCAGATTTCCAGCATCCCCAATATTTTGCTTATGATTCAGCCTTTGTGGCCCCGGTCGTTTAATATAAGCATTTCAATCATTGTGTTTTCTAAGCATAGTACCACTGTTAATTGTACAAGAAGAGGTCAAAAGAATTTGGTGAATTATTATACAATTATGGGACTATGTCCTATTTTATGTCTGTGAGATTTGAGATCCAAATCGATTGTTTTCTTTACAATTCGGTAAAGTTTCTTTAAATTTTGTTGAAATCTGCCTGATTATGGAGCTGCTGTGATGAAGCTGGTTCCACCTTCTTTTCAGTCAGTACTGCAAAGAAGTTTTAAAATCAAGTTGCCTTACACAAAGTTAGTTCCACATTTGGGATGACTTTGACCCTATGGGTCTACAGCCATCCAATGGGGGATGTTAATTGGTAGCAAAGTACAGAGCATCCAAGAAGGCAGACAGCTGAGACATCAAGTCAAGATTGTGTAGGGTGTTCTACTCCAAGTCTCCAAAGAAACTGAAGCGGAAGAAATAATTATTTGTGCTTTCTCCACAGATGAAACAAAATGGATAATGTGATATTAATTACATTTATTATTGGGGAATATAATACGACAGTGACTTAAAAACTGTAAAATGTATCATAAGTGAATAACGTTCAATTTACAGTACTGTGGTAAATGCCCACAAGAGACATGCAGAAAAAACGGGACGAGAGGTAGAGAGTGATAGATAACATAAGGAGGGTAGAATCTAGATCAGAGGAGGGCATCTTCAGGACAAGACGATTACAGTTGGATGCTTTGGGATGGGTAGGTACAATAACGGGGTATTCAGAACAGGAAAGTCAATTTGGAATCGGGTAGATGTTGATACAATAAAGAAGCCCCCACGACAAGGTTCCCTCTAATTTTTTTCAGCCATGTGCGGAATGAATTTGGGTTTGTGCACCAATATAAAGGCTGTGTGCACCACCGTAAAAAGAAATCACAACTTTAAATAAAACATCATTTTAGAAAACATTATTCAGGGTAAATAACAAACAGAACAAATGTACAATACAATGGATAACTGTAACAATGTAATGTTATATTGGCTGATATTTATATAATTTATGAAATGTGTTTCTTAAGTTGCACTAGGATTGAGCAGACCAGTCTTGTTATATTTTATTAAAAATTATCTGATGGGAACGATTCCAATCAACTTTTTTGTTGAATCAGCTTAATGACTCTGATTCAAACAGAAATAAATTGTGTGCAATCAGAATATTTAAATTGAGTCAAAAATGCAAAACAGCTGCCAAATCAGTCAGTGCGAATTTGAGGATAGGGAACAGTTTAATTAAAGCTCTCCTCCCCCTCCTACCCCCTCCTCCCTCCTCTCCTCTCTCCATTGAATCCTCAGCAGGGTTTAACAAATTATTACATTCCAATTGTACATCTTGCAGCTCTCATTAGTTTTGGCTGGCACTATGTATGGGCCCCTCATCTCTGATTGAGCGGAGGTGCCTGGTCTCTGATTGGGCGGAGGAGCCTGGTTTCTGATTGGGCGGAGGCGCCTGGTCTCTGATTGGACGGAGGCGCCTGGTCTCTGATTGGACGGAGGTGCTTGGTCCCTGATTGGGCAGAGGTGCCTGGTCTCTGATTGGGCGGATAGGTCCGGACTGTGATTGGCCACTGACAAACGCATCGGTTTTGATTTTTACTTCCTGGCCTGGTTTCCATGCAGCTAATCAGCTGCTTACTGACTGCATTTCCTGGCAAAGCGGTAAACAATGCAGCGACTGGGGCCGAAGCCGCGGGATAGTAATCGAATCTTACAGCACAGGAGGAGGCCATTTGACCCACCGTGCCTGTGCCGGCTCTTTGAACGAGCTATCCAATTAGTCCCATTTCTCTGCTCTTTCCACACAGCCCTGCAATTTTTTCCCCTTCAAGTATTTATCCAATTCCCTTTTGAAAGCTATTTTTGAATCTGCCTCCACCACCCTTTCAGGCAGTGCATTCCAGATCATAACAACGTGCTGCGTAAAGTGTTTTTCCCTCATGTTGCCTCTGTTTCTTTTGCCAATCACCTTAATTCTGTGTCCTCTAGTTACCGACCCTTCTGTCACTGGAAACAGCTTCTCCTTATAAAAAGAGGGTTGTAGGGCTCGAGGAGGTTACAGCCATAGACAGGGTTTGGAGGGATTTGACGAGAGGATGAGAATTTTAAAGGCAGAAGCCACCAAAATAGACAGCCATTTCCTCCAGTACAGAATGTGACTCAAGACTAACAGGAAGGATGTCACTTTAACTACTAAAGGCGCAGAAAAGGTGAGACATTGTCCCTCTAAATATCACAAATCGATGCATAATGAGGAGGAAATCAATCTCTAAACCTTTAACGAACAGCACATGGAAAGGGGGAAATGAATGACCTTTAAACACCTGTGGGGTGATTTTAAACCCCAAGAACGGGTGGGTTGGGGGTGGGTGGGAGTTGAAGCCACTTGTTTTTTTTGGGTCGCTACCGCAAAATTTTTGGACTTGGTAATCCCAGTGGGAAGCCTGTACTTTTCCGCGCCGACGTTAAACCCAGAAATAAAGCCAGGTTCCAGTCGCGACCCAAAAAACAACTGCTTTCAACTCCCACCCGCCCCCAACCCACCCGTTCTTGGGGTTTAAAATCAACCCCCCCCACCCCCGGTCCACTTGGCATAAAGTGTCTGAAACTCATAATAGGAACTCCAGGAAAACAAAATACTGACAAATGTTAAACTGTTTTCTTGACAAAAGAAATCTCAATTTAGCTTTTAAAAGATAAATTGTTTAACGGGGGTTCACACGAACTCACCTGACTCAACGACTCAGGTTCCACCCCTCAAGCACTGTGATTAGTGCAGAACACGCTGCTCCCTTGGCCCTCCGGCCCTAGCTCGCTTCCTGTTGGTTCCTGGGGCATTCAATCACCACTCGCCAACATTACGCTGCCGGGTGAAGTTGAGAGGCTCAGGAAGAAAAAAAATGAGGCCTTGAATCCACCGCCTCCCAGGGCCGAAGCAGCGGGATCGGACACTCGGACCTCTGGACACTCGGACGCTCCCCAGCATCAGAGGCAGAGCAGCCTGCCTGGGGCTGGAGCACTGGTCAGTGTGGGAGAGGGGCCTGGGGACTGGTCAGAGTGAGAGAGTGGCCGAGAGCACTGGTTTGGTGCGCGGACGGAATGTTTAAGTGCATGGCCCACAGCAGACTGCTGCGCAGCCATGAACACGCGCAGCTTACAGGGAACAGTGCTGCACGTCATTGTGAAAAATTATGGGCCAAAGTGGTCGATGCAGCAATCCTAAACGCAATCGATGAGCTAGCACAGTAAGAACGATATACCATCTGTAACATGCACAACATTGCCAAGTTTTTCATTCAGACGTAAGATAAAATAAATGAGGTGATATACAAGGGAAATGAGCGAGCAAAGGGAATAGGTGGGGCAACCATTTGCATGGCATACAGAGGATAGTACTTTTGTTTATTGATCAAACACTGATATTTTTGGGGCGAGGTGAAGTCCCGGATATGTTAAGGGACCATGACCTTGTCCGCTGGTATTCTAAAGGAAATGGTGAAACAAATGTGAGGGTTGAAGTTCCGCAATCTGGGGTACGCTACTATTCACCCAATGGGCCAAGTTAGGGATAAGAATAAACCTTGATTTTTACTCTATCCTTACCGATCAAGGATGTTACGACCCAAGTATTTACCGAATTGGCAGAACCACATTCTGTGGGATATTTAGAGGGGGAAGTGTACAAGCAAAGGGTAAATTTGCCTAAGTTAACTGTGTATGACAGGAAAACTTCACCATAGAAGGTGCCTAATTTGGATTATTGTGTCAAGCAGGAGAACCGATACCTAGGCCAATGTGAATGTTTCCCAGCACGGATGCCTGAGTGCAGACGGTGTAGAAGTGATCTAAAATTGAGACTGATATAATTAAAACTTTAAAATGGGAGGCGCTGGAAAAGATGCGTGAACAAACTTGTGATGACGCAAACATAAGAAGTTTGTCATAATTTGGAGTTAGAGATTATTCCTGCTCTGTTAAATTTTTCCTCCTGTATCTTTTGTCTTCTGATTTATGTAATTGAATGTATGTAGATTTTTATCACGCTGAGAGAAATGGTACACAGTTTTACTAAGCACAATTGGGAAGAGATTTAGATGAACTCACATAGAGACAATGGGAACATGATAAAACAATGCACAAGCAAATAGAGGGATTACTTAAAGGAATGAATAAGCAGATGGGGGATGTTATTATCAGAACAAGGAAAGTCCCTGGTTTTAATCAAAGGACTGGTAGAGAGACAGTTTAGGGACATTGGCAATTATTCAGAATAATAAAGACTGTAAAGAACAACTGATCTTAATGACAATTATGTCTGGAGGGTTTTTACGATGTTCAGATTCAAAAGGGGGTTAAATGCTATAGAAAACAATTAGATCCCAAATTTTATATTGGACAAACAAATGAAAATCTGGAAATCAGAAGGAAATATTGATTGGTGTAAGGTGCAAAGACTTGGATTGGTGTATTATGCTAAGAAGCTTTGCAAGCAGACTAATTCCTGTGGTAATGGCAATACTGCTGCTATCTGCTGATGTAAAACTGATGAAAGCATTTAAAGTGGAATTGATGGTCTTGTTGGTGGATGATGTACATAAGGAATTTGTAAATTATCTGAAGATCGAAGATATCAGTAAAGGGGAAAAGAAGGGTTCTGGATTGCATTACAGCAGGCAATTAGGAAGGCAAATGGCATGTTGGCCTTTATTGCAAGGGGGTTGGAGTATAAGAGTAAGGAGGTCTTGCTACAGGGACCTCACCTGGAGTACTGCATACAGTTTTGGTCTCCTAATCTAAAGAAGGATATACTTGCCTTAGAAGCAGTGCAACGAAGGTTCACTAAATTAATTCCTGGGATGAGAGGATTCTCCTATGAAGAGAGGTTGAGTTGAATGGGCCTATACACTTTGGAGTTTAGAAGAATGAGAGGTGATCTCATTAAAACATATAAAATTATGAGGGGGCTTGACAGGGTAGATGTTGAGAGATTGCTTCCCCTGGCTAGAGAGTCTAGAACTAGGGGGCATAGTCACAGGATAAGGGGTCAGCCATTCAAGACTGAAATAAGGAGGAATTTCTTCATGCAGAGGGTTGTGATTCTTTGGAATTCTCTACCCCAGAGGGCTGTGGATGCTGAGTCATTGAATATATTCAAAGCTGAGATTGATAGATTTTTGGACGATAGGGGAATCAAACGATATGGGGATCGGGCGGGAAAGTGGAGTTGAGGTCGATGATCAGCCATCATCTGACTGAATGGCGGAGCAGGCTCGAGGGACCGTATGGCCTACTCCTGCTCCTATTTCTTATGTTCTTATGTTTTTAAACACTTCATGCTGTTTCAGGAAAAGTGGATCCTGGTTGTGCAGATGTGATGTTTTACATCGTGCACTGCCAGCTTGTGGTTTCACTCTGGATGAAGAATCCCCTAATTGTACTATTGAATTTGAAAAGGACAAACGTCATTTTTTCAGATTGAGGAAGGTATTGCATTACAACTAACAAGAAGCACTACACACAAGGCGACACCATCGGCATGATTTTAGCTGGGTCAGGAACCCAACCCGTTTTTAGATATTCACATGGGGAACCCGGAAGCCAAGTGAGTGCATCACAATCTACGATCACAACTCAATTGAAGGTAAGTATTTGTGCTTCTGGGTTTCCCACGCATCCTGTCAATCTGGCTGCCTGTTAGGAGGAAAAGGAGCTGCGAATCGGAGAGCGGGGAGGGAGATAGAGATTGTGGGCCCTGTAAGGAATCGGAAGGGTGGGGTGGGAGGACATGTACGACATAGGATGGGCCTTGGATAAGATCGGGGGGTCCAGCATCGGAAGATTGGGAGGTCCAGCATTGTTGGGGGGAGTCCAGCATCGGGAGGTTCCAGCATCAGCAGGGTGGGGGGTGTCCAGCATCGGGGCAGGGGGAGTCAGCCGATCGTGGGGTCATGTCATCCTATGTGAGCTTATTAAGCTTGGATGAAGCACTCCTGCTCCTCTGGGCCCACAGGCAGTGCAATAAAGGCACTCACCTCGTAGATACGGCCCTTCCCACCTGCTTTCACCATATGTGAATCAGAAGCGATGGAAAACCTGAACAGGTAAGGTTAAATTTGTTTTACATTTCTAATACACAAAAAATTAAGTGCCTCAACTATTTCATTGAGGTACATTGTCCCTTTAAGTATCAGACCGCCAGCTTTAAGTGGGGGTTGGACTTCCAGGTGTCTGTTGCGCGCGCATCCAAACGCGCCTGGGTCAAACCCGGAAGTGGGTGCATTGGAGCTGGGATATGGTCGTGCTCCAAAAATCCACTATTTTTACTGCCCACCTACCTCCAATCCACCCGTTCTTGGGGGTTAAAATTACCCCTCCTATGTCCGGTTTGGTGGTTAACGTTTTGCTTTACACCAACCAGAATTACTAAATTGCGTCTAAGATATTGTTACAAAAATGAAAGTAACCATCACCCTCCAGACAGAAAGCTTACGAGTGGTTGTAAATTTTGGCCACAAAGGCATTATGTGTACTTAAATATGCTGTCAGGAACTTTAGATGGAGGCAGGGCCACTTGGAACTGACAGCCCTATTGAAGGACAGTTGAGAGATCGAAACCCTTAGGGTTTTCTCACTCTCAAGGTGGGGTAGTTTCTAACCCAGAATACGAATGGTCACTGCTCACTAACGGACAGGCGGGTTTCTATTCCATCTCAAATGGAAGGATGGTGTGGGCTGGAATGAAAATAGAACAGACATCGAGTGTGGCCGAGGAGGACTATGTAATCCCATCCCAACTAATGATGGTGCGACTTCTACTATCGATACAACCCTCTGATCAATGGGGTGTGCACCAAGTGGGTGGAGAAACGGTATACGCATCCTCTTACGGTATGCCATATATCGTGCTTCCTGAACCCAACAGGATGGCTGAGCTAGTGTGACGGCTTTATTTTCCTTACATTCATGAATGACGTGAGGGACGATATAATTGCACTAGAATCAGAAAATCCGTCAGAAGTTAAAAAGAATTCTACAAAGAGTCAAGTACAACAAAAATATCACGCGGTTGAATCTAGTTGTGACAGGGCTTTGTTTTCAGATGGACTAAGTAATGGACTGGTGGTTCAGGCTACTCATCAAGTTGTGGACACAAGTATGAGAAATGAGGCGGTCCCAGTTTTTGTCGATTTAAGTAACACTTCCGTAAGATGCTTTATGTAACATGCATTATGTTAACTGGGCTTATGCCATATTGACGCAGATATTAGATGGGTTCCACAAGCAGAAAGTAGGGAGACAAAGGAAGGAAGAACGAGATAGGGAATTGTGCACACCCGACAACCTAGATCTATCACTGAATGGGTGGCTGGGGGATCTTCCGTAGAAGCAGTATTTAACAGATTGGATATAGAAAATCTGAAGGAATCACCTTGACTAAATTCTATCAGCCCCTGCCCTATTTGAACTTTGTGTTCAATGGGGTGATGCCTGGGATAGTGGAACTAATTACACTCAGGACTACCAGGCATGTAGATATGCGTTCATTGATGAATCACCCCTCTGTGACATGCGGATAACGCCCCACTGGCAGGGTACCCGTATTGCTTACCAAGGAAGTGGGAAATACTGTTATACGACCGCCAAGATGACCTTCATACATGGACTCAGGGAGTGACCACTAACACAGTCAATGCAATGTAAAACCCCCTCCCATGAGTTCAAACCATCGGGTCACCCCGGTAACTGTAGTTGATCATGATGTCACCAGACTGAAGATCAGTGGGGATTTGATGGAGGAAACATTACAGACTGTAATACGATTCGGGCTCACCATTCACCCTTTATCATTCAGTCTTAAAAGCGTCTTGGATAGAAGTGTTACCTCTGAGAAACATCTGGTCAAAATGCAGCAGGATAACAAGGACATAGAGAAAGGTATACAAATCCTTGGGGCTAAGTCATGGTGGGAGAATATCTATAATGCTGATGAATCCTCATGGGCACGTTTAGCGTTGTATGCTTTCCTGATAATACAAGTCCTGGTTTACCATATCCCTAATAGTGTCTACCTGCTGGGTCCGCAGGTGGGTCTCCAAGTTAAAACAGAATGCACGCCCCAAACCATTCCTTATTGAACCAGGTTGATTAAATAAGTGAGGGGTCGAAGACTTAGCCTTCTCTCCTTCAAGGTGGGGAATCTATAAGAATATTGGAAATAGGGAAAGATTGACATCTTTTTCTTTACGCTACTAACCATCATGCTCTGCAGGCTATGTTGTGTATTTTGCTGAGTGTGCAGCTTATTTTGCTGAATTGTAAACTGTTAACCTTTGACTAGTGACTGACCCTCGTTACTCTCATTATGAGGCAAGGCAGCTATGTGATAAAAGAGGAACAATGACCCAAAAAGCGGAACAATAATCCAAAGATAGCGATAAGAACAGGACCATGACAAGATGAGTGGGTCAAACAAACTGGCCACCTTGAAAAACAACCTTGCAAAGGGTCTTGTGTTTAGATGAGTAACGTTAAAACAAGCTGACCATCTTGAATTCTTTGAAAAACAACTTTGTTAATCTATAAGGGTCTTATGAATATTGTTCCATATATGGTGTGAGGTTCCTGCCTGGGGGGGACATTAAAAACCCAATATCTTTTGAGCTCAGGGCAGAAGAATCAGTGAAGATCACCAGCTGTTGAAAGGACATTTAGCTGTCTGAAGATGACACCGATGTCAGAAGAACACCCGACAGTCAGAAAACTCCCTCACTGTGGGAAAACTTGAAATGACCACGTCGACAACTTAATTACGAACTCTGCCCAGAGATCAAACAGGGAAATATTGTTTTGATCTTTGTTGCCTAATATTTGACACTTTTACATGTTTGATTTAACTATTTGTATAAATGAGTCATTGATTACCATTTGGGACCCGATTTTAGCAGGCCTGCGGGTTCCCAGCAGGTGGTCCCTCGGGAGCGTGGAAAACATGGACGGCTAAATGAGTGCGCCCCCCGCGCGATCGCGGGATAATTGATCCCATTAAGCCGTGGTTACGGGTTCTCCGCTCCCCAGCTGTGCGCCGGCGGGTTGCGCATGCGCATTAACGTTATCGCAATGGAGGAGCTCCACTTAAAGGGGCAGTCCCCCAAAGCCCCTCCTGCTTCAAGCAAGAGGCATCACAGCATGGCGCACCCCAGGGGCAAGGCTGTGCCACGGTTCTCCGACTTTGCGCTGCAGCTGCTTTTGGAGGGTGTGAGGAGGAGGAGGGACACGCTGTTCCCGACGGACGGACGCAAGTGCCCTGGCTCCGTCACCAGGAAGGCATGGGCAGAGGTGGCGGCGGAGGTCAGCAGCAGGACATGGGAGCAGTGCCGAAAGCGATTCAATGACCTCACTAGGTCCGGCAAAGTGAGTAAACTAACGCACCCTCCCACAACCTGTCTTCAACATCACGCCAAACAGATCACAACCCCTTCTGCACAGCCACCACAGTTCTCCCGCAGCAATCCTCACAGCCACTCACTCGCCATCCTCGCCGTGCCCGCAAGTACCCACCGTCCCTGTCCCCACTCGAACACTACCACACACCCCAATCCCCATGCAATGGGATGGGCATGTGGCACACGCATCCTCCCATCCATCTGCCCCACGCTCAACCCACCCACACCGATGCTTGAGGCGTCTCACTATGCAATCTGCACTCACTCACGCATCTGTGTTTTGCCTTGACAGGAGAAGAGATGCAAGAACGACCGAGAAAGGGCCCGCACCGGAGGGGGCCCGCCGCACGTGCTGGAACTCACGGATGCAGAGGTGGAGGCGCTCGACATCAGCGGAACGCAACATTGCCTCTCCGTGGCGGATGGCGAGTCTGGCGCTGCAGAAACGGCCGGTAAGGGAAAGCTGACACTCAACACTCATGATCGCGAATGACCGTATCATCACCTGGCATCTGGCGCACCGCAACGTTTGTGCACATGCCTCATAGTGCCCTCTGTTCTCTTGCAGGGCCGTCTGCGAGTGCCGTGTGTGAGGAGGGCGATTCCTCAGAGGACATGCCGGTCTCTGAGGGTGCATCGTCACATATGAGCCAACCATCCACCAGCGCAGATACACACACACCTCGGTGGGTCCCCCTCGCCAACTAGTTGGGGTTGCACATGGTGATTCACCGCGCACGTGTGAGCATGAGCAGACCCTGGTGGCAGGGGCAGCCGCGGAGGGTCCGCGTTGGTGGGTGCACTCATCTCCAGGCTCTGCTCAGCCGGACCCAGATGCTGAACCCAGGGGGCCACCAGTCAAAAGGAGAGTCGTCGAGGGGCACCAGCACATTGCCGAGGTACTGGGAGAGGTGCCACGCGCACTCTCCACAATCGCGCAGGTGATGGAGGAGTCCATCTCCTGCATGCAGGCATTGGTGGCGCAGGTACAGGAGGGTATCGGCGACATAGTGTCACGGGTAGGTGCGGGAACGTCTGCGGTGGAGGACAGGCTAGCCTCCCTCGAGCGTCACGCACAGCTGAACATCGAGTCCACGCAGTCCCTGACAACGGCTGTACGGATTCAGGGTGAGCAACATTCCGCCGCCATAAACAGGCTGACGGATACACTAGGGGTGGCCTTGCAAGGCCTCACACATGCCATCCAATCTGTCGTCCAGCAGGGTGGAAGGGATGATGTGGGCCGAGGCCACGAGAGGGATGATGGTGAACGGGGACATGGAGGCGGGGACACTACTCAAGGTGCCCCCACGTCCCACCCGTTGCCCCCCTCTCAACCAGTACCTGCAATGGTGCCTCCTCTCCAGGTGGCCGAGTCTGCCCCTGCACAGGTGCAGGAGGAGCAGTCTGTGGAGGTGCCCTCACGGGCAAAAAAACCCAGGGGCCGTTGGCCCAAAGCATCTACCCGGTCAGGGCAAGAACAGGAGCAACCTGCCACTACCTCTGCTGGAGCCACAGGGGTAGCACCACGTAGGGGTTCCCGTAAACGAAAGCCAAGGGCGTTTTAAGCACAAAGGGAATGCACCAGGGAGTCTGTTCATTTATACACTTTTTGTTTATAGTCGTTCACTAAGTACATATTAAACCACTCCTGCCACCTCTCGTCCATTCTTCTGCGGCTTGTGCAATAGGTGCGTTCCGTGCGGACCATCGTGACGACGAACACCTGGTCCCGCCCATTGGGCACACTACAGTGGGTGCAGGAGTACTGGCGAGACTCTTCTGTGGAGGGGGCTGGTATGGCCCCTCGTATGTGCAGGTGATGAGATGTGAACGCCTCAGACTGTCTGACTCTAGGAGAACCGTTGACGTATGAGTGCCTCCCTGGCCTGGCGAGCATCCCGGTGAGCCAGTGTTCGGCGCATGGGTCGTACATCATCCTCTCGCGCGGCCTCCTCCTCCTCCTCCCCCTCCTCCTCCACCTCCTCCTCCTCCTCCACCTCCTCCTCCTCATCGTCGTCCTCGGTGTGGGTGGCGGGTGTGGATGGGGCCTCCTCCAGCGGCACCCCTCTCTGTTGGGCCATGTTGTGCAGGGCACAGCAGACAACTATGATTCGTCCCACTCTGAATGGTGTGTATTGGAGCGCTCCCCCAGAACGATCGAGGCACCTGAAGCGCATCTTGAGCAGCCCTATGGTCTGCTCAATTGTAGACCTGGTAGCAATGTGGCTGTCATTGTATCGATGCTGCGGCTCGGTGATGGGGTTCCTCAGAGGTGTCATGAGCCACGTGTGCAGGGGATACCCCTTGTCGCCGAGGAGCCAGCCGTTGCCGGTGTTGGGTGCATGGAAGAGGGGCGGAACGGTGGACTCCCTGAGGACGAAGGTACCATGGCAGCTGCCGGGATATCTGGCGCACACGTGTAGGAATCTCTGGCGGTGGTCACAGATGAGCTGGGCATTCATGGAGTGATACCCCTTCCTGTTGATGAACAGCCCTGGCTCATGCGGAGGTGCCCGTATTGCGATGTGGGTGCAGTCGATTACACCCTGCATCCGTGGGAAGCCGGCCATGGCATGGAATCCAACCGCCCTCTCCATCTGGCGGCGCTCGTCCATGGCGAAGTTGATGTAGTGCGAGGCCCTGTGGAACAAACCATCGGTGACCTGCCTTATGCACTTGTGTGCAGAGGACTGGCAGACCCCGGTGATGTCCCCGGTGGCACCCTGGAAGGATCCGGATGCGAAGAAGTTGAGGGCAGTGGTGACTTTGATGGCGACGGGTAGGAAGATGCTGCTTGGTCCATCCGGGAGCAGCTCGTCATTAAGGAGGCTGCAGATGTCGGCGACTACCTGGCGATTGACTCTGAGCCTCCGTATGCACTGCTCCTCGGAGAGGTCCATGAAGCTGAGCCTCGGTCTGTAGACCCTGTGCGGAGGGTAGTGCCTCCTGCGACGCAGCTCTCTCTGCGGATGCCCTCCATCCTGCTGTGCAGGTGGGTGTGCCGCAGCAACGTGTTGGGGGCTCCACGTCGATGAGGCGGACGGCGTGGACTGCGAAGCTGCTGGGGCTGGTGATGCTGTTCGTCCTCCGAGGATGTCGAAGCGGCCCCCATCTGGCAGGTGTTGGTCTGAGGGGTTGTGCACGGTCGGTAGGTGTTTCCTCGCACTGGGGCTGCGGTTCCACGTCGGGGTTTCCTCTGGCTTGGAGGGGGGTTGTGGAGGGCAGGCGTTGCCCTATGTGACGGAGTGGTCTCCTGCGATGGTGAGGGGTCTCCCCCCCCCCTGTGGAGTGCACCTTGGCAGCTGCCACAGGCTGCTGGCTGCAACACGTCCGTTTGGAGTGAAACTGTTTCCCCCAGTATGTGAAGCAGTCTGAGTTGAAGGTAAAATCCCACACTTCCTAATAAGACAGCTGAATCAGGTCATTTAATGACCTGAACAAGCAAAGTAAATACACTCAAGTGGCATCCCGCTGGCTTTAATTGCCTGCGGGATTCCCACCAGCGTGGGCTGCGCACGCACCCCCGAACGTCAGCGCGGAACCTGGAAGTGGCTGGGATCGCGGCGCGATCCGGTCACGCACCTGGAGATCGGGATTTTCGACGCCCCCCCGCCGAGAACGCACCCGAAACCCGATGCTAAAATCGGGCCCTTGGTGTCATGTTCGAATCTGTTACAAAAGACCTGATCAAACCAGTTAATTTACTGTACTGATATCAATTTGACACTGCAGACAAGATTTCTTCATGTAACAACTCTGCAACACATTATAAAGCACAGCAACTGTACATATCCTCGTGCATCTGACCTTTGGTTCTGCACCTAAAAACAATGCTGGAAAACAGAAATCCTTCACACATTGTTTGATATTTTCACAGGACATGTTTCCATTTTTTTCAGTTGTTTAAAATACGCCACAAATTTGAAAAAAAAATCAAAACATGCAACATGTCAGCACATTGGAGACAATGGAATTACATTTCTGCCCAGTTTAAACCATGACGGTAAACTTGCAGGACGATGCACGCAAATTGATATCTGGATATAGCTGAACCAATTTATACAGTTGCACTTTGATGAGTCTTGGGAGAGTTGTCAAGCTTTTCTTTATGAATGCAATTGATCTCAAAACAATCACTTGACAGCCCATGCTGTGATTGACTATGAATGATCTGTCAAGCTTGGATAAAAGTACAAAGACAGTATGAATAGACTAACAGGCTTAGTAATGAGTTACACTGGTAATACTTTTGAGTTCTTGACCTTGCAATATACTGGATTATTAAAACAGTATCAAGGTTACGGCACTGTGATTCACTGACACAATGATCCAAAACAACACTTCTTCTCCCCTATCAAACAAACAAAAATTTGTCAAACATTTTTCATGATGATCATGAAAAAAATAAAGCATGTATTATTTTATTTATTGGATCACAATATATGCAAGATTAAAATAAGAACAGAAAATGCTGGAGAAGCTCAGCAAGTCAAGCAGCATCTCTACAGATTTGCCTGACTTGCTGAGCTTCTCCAGAATTTTCTGTTTTTATTTCAGATTTCCAGCATCCACAGTATTTTGCTTTTGATATGCAAGATTAAATTTGGTTACTATTGATGATTTTCTAAGCTCCAGAAAGTATACATTACAGTTTGGGTTGCAAAAGGGTCACTTCATAAGAAGCATTTCATGCCGCCTATCTGCTTAGTGTTGCTCTATTCAATTTGATCAGCTAGATAGCTCAGAAAGGTATAGACAGACAGGGCGAGAGATGTCTTTAAATCCTACCGAAAGTGGCAGTTGTATTTGTGTGGGCTAGCAAAATTTGAAAACCCGTGAATGGCTCACCATCTAATATAGTTATGAAAGATACACTTATAATGTCCTTTGGTTCTGTGTATCTTCAAAGGAGCTTGAATGGTATATCTGGGAGAATGTCAGCCTCAATCAGCAGTCAGTCTGAGGTTGTATAGGGTACAAAGTTAATCAAAGGCTCTGTGGTAGCATTTCACCACTTAGAAATGAGTGACTGTATTTTAAGAATCAATTTTGTGTTGAAGGTTATCACAGGAGAAGCAACTTTGTTGTTTTGACATTTGCAGAAGATTAGTAAATTTTATAGATTGTAATTACTGAAAATATATACTCTTTCATTTACCTGTTTAATATTAAATCAGTCTGACTGTTGGTTTATAGCCTGAGCCACAGTCTAATGAGTATAAATTCATCCAAAGTCGAGGCGATCACGATTATAGGGATGCAAGATCCACTTACAAGAGTGGCCAGTCATATGGAACACAAGGAGAACATTTAGCATAAAAACACATTGGGGTAAATTTTAGTCTTCACCACTTGGGCGGTAATCTGACAGAGAGGATCGACCACCCATTATTTTCATTCCATTGAAAATTATGTGGAAGTAACTAAGAAAGAGGACTGGGCAAAGCCAACTGTGATTAACTGGTACTTAGTTTACTTGATAATTGGCCAGTGAATGGTACCACTAGAAGAGTCGGGTTGTGATAAAATATGCCACAATAATATCTAGTGTACAGTGCTCATGTGCAATTAGGATGCAAATTACACCAGTTGTGCAGAGCAGCCAGCAGATCCAATGGAGTATCCAGTAAGCTTTTGGCGAATCTAAACACAAAAGGGAGTTGGGGGGGGGGAAAGGAAATACATAAGATGTTAAGACACAGAATACTGCAACAATGTTACTGCAGTTGCTTATAAGCATGTAAGAAAGCAGCGAACAAAACCATTCAATCTATCGAGCCCATAAAGTGGAGTTGATGTTGAAGATCAGCCATGATCTTATTAGATGGCAGAGCAGGCTCGAGGGGCTGTATGGCCTACTCCTGCTCTTATTTCTTATGTTCATTCCTTTCACAGATCATATACAGATCTGTACAAATCATGGATTCTGCACAATCCATTTAATTTCTAGATTCGATTCTGTACAGTTTCTGCCTGCTCCCCAAAAGTTTTGTCAAGTAAAACACAAGAAAACTTACAGTATCTAATCCTACCTAATACATAGTGAACTGTTATCTTCAATGGAATACCATTACTAGTCCCAGCTTGAAACCAGCATGTTCTGCACAATATTTGATTTTCTTTATCTGAATAACCATATCCTTATCGTTTTTTTTAATCTTTATAATCCCCAATCTCCTTCCTAATTTGATATTCATCCACCTCTTTTTAAAAAGGTGTTAATCAACACAACATTAACTGATTTAGCTAGGAGCCTATTCCATCATAACCACAAGTCTATGGAAAAAAAATCCTTCTTATCTCAAATCTTGCTTCAGGCTTGTTAATTTTATATTCAGTTGTGTACTTACAGTACAAGTAAAAAAACCTGATCAGAAACAATAACTATTTCTGAGCATTTAAAAAACTTGATTCTTCTCAGTTTCCTTTTTGTAATGAAAGCAAACTCAGTTCTATGAGGTTCACTTCATAAATGATGACCTCTGTGATGGAATACTTTCCACTTGCCTGGATGAGTGCAGCTCCAACAACCTTCAAGAAGCTCAACACCATCCAGGACAAAGCAGCCTGCTTGATTGGCACTCCATCCACCACCCAAAACATTCACTCCCTTCACCACTGGCGCACCGTGGCTGCAGTGTGTACCAACCACAGGATGCACTGCAGCAACTCGTCAAGGCTTCTTCGACAGCATCTCCTAAACCCGCAACATCTACCACCTAGAAGGACGAGGGCAGCAGGCACATGGGAACAACACCACCTGCACATTCCCCTCCAAGTCACACAGCATCCCGACTTGTTAATATATCGCTGTTCCTTCATCGTCGTTGGGTCAAAATCCTGGAACTCCCTACCTAACAGCATTGTAGGAGAACCTTCTCCACACGGACTCAAGAAGGCAGCTCACCACCACCTTCTCAAGGGCAATTAGGGATGGGCAATAAATGCTGGCCTTGTCAGCGACGCCCACATCCCATAAACGAATTAAGAAAAAAGACTTGAAAGAAGGATTTGCATTTATATAGCACCTTTCACAGCCTCAGGACGTCCCACAGCGCTTTACAGCCAATGAAGTATTTTTGATGTGTAGTCAGGAGAATCTGATCTCTTTGTCGCTCTTCCCTGAAGCCTCTTGTTTTGAAGGTTGGGTGCCCAATACTACACATGGGGCTCAATTTTCGCACCCGCAATCGGGTGCGTTCGTGGCGGGGGGGGCTACGAGAATCCGGGATTCCCGGGGCGGGTCTGGAGCCCGGCTCCAACCCGCCCACTTCTGGGTTCCCCAGTGACGCGCTGACATGCGGGCGCAGCCCCCGCATGTGGGACTCCCGCCGGCAATTAAAACCGGCGGGGTGCCACTTAAAGTACTTAAACAGGTACTTCAGGTCGTTTACAGACCTGATTGACCTGATATTTTAGGAGGGATGGGATTTTGAAATGAACTGAGAGTGTTTCCCATACTGGGGGAAACACTCCCAGTTCAAATGGACGTGTTGCAGCCACCAGCCTGTGGCAGCTGCAAAGGTCCATTTGACAGGTCGGGGTGGGGAGACCCTCACTCATTGCAGGAAGTCACTCTGTCACTTTGGACAAAGTTTGGCCTCCACCACCCTCCTCCTAACAATCAAATGCACAAACTTGCACACTTACCCTGGTGTCCAGACACATGTACATCTTCCGGATGGGGGCCGCCGTGCTGCAGTCATGACCTCCTCAGAGGATGAACAGCCTCGCTGGCTACGCCGTCCACCTCTGACACGTGGAGCTCCACAACACAGTGCTGTGACACATCCACCTGCACAGCAGGAGGGAGGGCAACCGCAGAGAGAGATGCGTCGCAGAGGGCACTACCCTCGCACAGGGTCCACAGACTGAGGCTCAGCTTCCTGGACCTCTCTGAGCAGCAGTGCACATGGAGGCTCAGAGTCACTCGACATGTAGTCGTGGACATCTGCAGCCTCCTTCATGCCGAGCTGCTCCCGGCTGGCCCAAGCACCATCTTCTTACCTGTCGCTGTCAAAGTCACCACTGCCCTCAACAACTTCTCCTCCGCATCCTTCCAGGGTGCCACCGGGGACATCGCCGACGTCTCTCAGTCGTCTGCACAAAAGAGCCCTGCAAATACACCTACACCCACTCTGCAGTGACACAATGGGTGGCATGAGTTGTGGGTCTTCATAGTGATCCTCAGGAAAGGGCATTATTGCACAAACCAGACAAGATTCACAAAGAAGTGGCAGTAGTGGTGACAATATAATATGTTATGTGAGTTGATCAGAAATTAAATATAGGTAAACACCATGACAAACCCTCAAACACCCTTCATGCTCACGACACGTTTGCCTTACGCTTCCTACTGCACATATGTGATGCATGCCCTGTGGCTGCAGCACAGGTAGTGGCAGGTTGAGTGAGGCTGATTGTGAAAGAGATGCATGAGAGGGTGAGTATGAGATAGAGCCATGAGATTGTATGAGGATTGGGTTGAGTGGTAGTGGTGGGATGAGTACTGGCAAGGTGAGTAAGTGCAGGTAAGATGAGGAGGAGCTTTGATTGGGTGTGAGGGGTGATGTGATAGAATTGTGTTGGCAGTGCAGAAGGAGATGTGGGGTGGGGACAGTGATGTGGCAGACGGAGTATAGGGGAATGAGTAAGTGTACTCACTTCGGCTGACCTACCTAGGTCATTGAAGCGCCTCCTGCACTGTGTGCAGGTGTGTGGTATGTTGGTGGTGCTGGTGACCTCCTCTGCCACCTCGAGCCAGGCCTTCTTGGTGGCAGAGGCAGGCCGCTTCCTCCCGCCCGCCGGGGAGAAGATCTCTGTCCTCCCCCTCCTCCTCACCCCATCCAATGTTACCTGGAGTGAGGTATCATTAAACCTGGGAGCAGCCTTCCCCCTGGGCTGCTCTGTGATGTAATTTTTCCTATTTTCTGCAGCATCAGTCAGTGGAGGACTGCCCCTTTAAATAGAGCTCCTCCAGCTGACAGACCTTGCTGCGCATGCGCAGTCCACCCGCCGCGCAGCTCAGCAGTGGGGAACCCGGAAGAACAGGTAAGTGGCTGCAATTAGCCTGCGATTCCGTGCGGAGCACCCCGATTTCACCGGGCGCGTGCCCAGTCGACCCCCCACTGAGAATCCACTGCCCTGCTAATATCGAGCCCATAGTGTTCCAAATATGGCCTCATGAATGAATGATCTACATTTGGAGTGTTTTACAAGTAATAACAATGTCTTATAATGTGTACAGGAATGTTATAACCAGTCACAAAATGTAGCTAAGAACATGATACTCCAGTAATACATGTATATTATTACATAATACTGCCAGATCACTGATAGCTTTGCTTATGGTGAGTTGCAGGCTGCACGTTTATGATGACAGATACTATGAAACCCATAACATTATTATTGTATAATACATGTTGAATCCGAGGTAAGTACAAAGCGCTTGTGTTCACTTTTCCCCAGGCTCTAGCTCATCCCCTTATGGTCTCCTCCTTTGTTATGCCCTGGTGCTGTCTTGCCTCCCTTGGCTCTGCTTCTTAGTTTATGTTTCCCACCTGCCTTGGTCCAACATGGGCACTGGTGGTTTCAGCCTCAAGCACCATTCTGTTCTCCGGTACGTCTCGCCCCTCCCCGTCCTCCTCACCCTTTAAACCAGTGCTGCTTCTCAGCTACCAGCACCTTCTCGGTACTGGGTACTGGGTACAGGGCTGCTCCCTGCTCGCCTATTGTTCTCTTTGATGTTGATGCTGCCTCTCCCTGCCACTGCTCGCTTTCAGTTTTGGGCATGTTCTGGGCCATTGTATTGACAATTTTGGTGTTGCATCTGTTAAAATCGGACATCTCCTAATGGAATATAACTTTTCAGTGGTTCGGCCAACCTCACTTCCTTCTATGTCTGCACCTGGAAAAAACTCTCCCCCAAGTCACTTACAATAACATTTTCAAATGCCCAACTGTATAGCCTTTGGCCCTCTATTTGCCAATAATGCTTCAGCAGCTATCAATCTGCTCAATCATTCCCTCACCTCCATCTTTGATGCCCTTGTCCCCGGTAAAACTCTTACTCTCTCTCACCCTAGTCGTTCGCCCTGATATGGCTCCCCCTCCATCTACGCTCCCTCCAGCTCAAGGTTTGCAGACTTGAACACATTTGGTGCACAACTGGCTTAGCCATTCATTGCCAGATCTGGCTGGGTCACATTAAGCACTGTCGGGTTTGCGCTCCTCTGCCAAAACTGCTCACTACTCCAGGATCACCCCGGAAAGCAAAGATAACCAACGGTTTCTTTTCTCCACTCACACCATCTCCTTAGACGTCTATCTCGTGTGCCCTCCACCCTCACCTACCAAAAATAAGTGCGATGAGCTTATGGACTTCTTTGTAACAGAGACTGAGATCATCCCTTCAGCTGGTCTTATCCCCTTGCCCACCAAGCCAAACCTCCAACGAGGTACACCACCCCCCCCTGTCCTATTCCTGAACCCACATCTTTAGCTTCTTTCTTATCATCCCTCATGCCCTCTCCAAGTTCATCCTGTCCATGAGGTCCACTTCCTGCTTCTTGACCTCTTGTCCACTAAACTACTGACCACCCAAATTCCCTTGCTAGCTGACATTATAAATGGTTCTCTCTCCTCATGTACTTTCTATCTCCCTTTCAAATCCGCCATCATCACCCCCATCCTCAAAAAAACACCCTTGACCCTTCTGTCCTTGCAAACCAAAGCCTCACCTCCAACCTCCCAGTCCTCTCTAAAGTCCTTGAACATGTTGTCACCTTCCAAATTCATGCCCATCTTTCCAGCAACTCCATGTTTTAATCTCCCCAATCTGGTTTCTGCCTCAGTACTGAACCTGCCTTAATCAAAGTCACAAATATCATTCTCTGTGACTGTGACCACAGTGCACTATCTCTCCTCACCCTCTTCAGCCACTCTGCAGCCTTTCAAACAGTCGATCACACCATCCCCCTCCAATATTTTCACACATGGATTGTGACCATTACTCAGTTATGTATCTGCAAGTGAGTTAAAATTAGTCTCTGTAGGATTTCACAGTCCACATTCCTTCTCTCTCTTATAAGGTATTTTATAATACATATAATCTCTTTTATAATATAGTTTAGCATATATTCTGCTGTATTTTTATATATAAAGACTTAATGTAATAAATTAAATCAAAGTAACATACTTTTATAGCTCCACACTAGCAAAATTTTATTTCTTTAAGAATATTTTGGTTTTAAAAATATCCTCATCCGCAAATACTGAGGGGAGAAAAAAAAGAGTTTTTAAATGGAAAGTGTATTCCACTGAATTGATATAATTTTAAATATTGTGAACACTCACTGGTATCTCTCAGTCCTCCATTTTTCCCACGTTTCATGCTGTATAACTGTTGGTCACAAGCAGTCTGAGAGTACACATTCTATGTTAGACTCCCTTTCTCAATGATATTATGATGTTTGGTCTCCATCAATGACATGAATGTGTGAGCTCCCCTTTATCCCACTCATATTGCAAAGGTACTTCTTCACAAAATGTCTGTACAATATATAAAAACTTAACACTTTCTTTTTGCTGGCAGGGTACCATGTGATGACCAGATAGGGATTTATTTGTTAGATGTTATGGGGAACATCATAGTTTTAAAATTCCGAAAGAAAGGCTGATGTGGGTTATTTACATTGGACTGTGAGCAAAGAATTAAAATTTAATGGTCAAAAAATAGTGCACTGAGCAGAATGAACTCAAATTTCCAATATGTGCTCCCAGTGAGCAAGATTACCTGCCTAGAGCGCAAAACTGGAAAATTACCCTTCATGAGTATATAATTAACAAGCCACAAGCAAAATTATAGACTACTAGATTTCTTCCCCCAACAGATTGGTGGATATGTGAACTTAATAACCAGCTAAAGAAATAAATGTGATGTCAACCAACACTTTTAAAACAGATCTGGATCAATATCTGACTCGGAATGGGGTTAAGGTTTACAAGGATAAGTGCAAATAGGTTAATGAATGTAGTGTAGAACATGATGGTTCCTGAGATGTTGGGTCCTTGGAAATGTATGTCAAGGAAGGCAACTGATCTAGAGGTACAATGCAAGATGTAAGTCCAGAGAGATACTATGGAGTTTTGCGTCATTTACTTTTGGAGGAAAGGACAAACTTTGCTGAATTTTTTTCTAAGGAGTCTGAAGAGTTCATAATAGAGCAGATTGTACCTGGTCAAAGGAAGGAACAAGTTCAATGGTCTTTCATGTTCCTAGCTTTCTTATGTTGAAATTTAGGAAGAGCACTTTTATGGTCAAGCCCACTTAGTTGGCTAGCTGGATTTTTTATACAAAAGGGAAAGTGAAGGATGATTTTATGCCTACAGCCTTACCTATACAAAATTACTAGGTAATAAGGATTTGTATTTTAATGAAATGTCATCCTGAGATTGTCTGTTCAATATCTGTTTCTAAAGCCAGGTCAGGTGGCACGACGTCACAGTGTGGTAGGATGATGGGTAACGTTCATAATTGTACACACTCTGAGTTACTGGTCTCAGCTGTGCTTTTGTGGGGAGGTAATGGATGGAAGGCTAGAAGCTATGGATTGTCCTACAAGGAAGAAGGGAGAATACTGTAAGAGAGTTGTCCATTACTGCTCCTACTTCCTGGAAGCCGATGTGTGATACATAGAGGCCCACAAAATGTTGAAGAGGAAAATACCTTAAAACAAAAAGTATAGTTTTACCCTCAATAAAAACAACAAATAAGAAAAAAATCAGATGATTTCTCTGACCTAAGTTATTTAATGAATGAGAAATAGCTGCGCTAGATTGGCAGACTTTGGCAGATTGAAAATTTAATGACATGTTCTGTTTGAAGTAAATTATCAAACCATTGCAAAGTTCGCTCTCGTACTCACACTCTTTAATAAACAAATAGGTGATGATCAGTATGACAGTATGCCCACTGTACATGTAGGCACCACATATTTTAGTTGACACTTCGCCCACCAGCGGATATCAGCAGAGTAGTCACCAAGTAGCTGGAGGGCATAAAGGTACAATTATCAAAGTCACAAAGCAAGACTTATAGGCATTGAGGATAAATAAAAAAGCATAACAAAATATTTGTACCCAATACCAAAGACAACATGGACCAAAAGAGCTCTGGGTCAATTTCCAAGTTCTGCCTGTACTAGAGCGCCATCAGGTGGCAATGATTTGGTAATGGCTAATTTTAAAATGGGCTTACACTTGCTAAAATTGAGCATAGCCATTTCCTACCTTTCCAAGTCATTCACGTGCCCATGGGGAACCCTATGCTTATATTTTCAAACTAAGAGCAACAAATTAGGAGCATAATGCCCAGTAGCCCCAGCAGAATGTCTGAAAAGGAAGCAAATAAAAACCAATTTGCACAAAATCACTTTCTTGTCACACTAGGGAGTGCATCTTTAAGGGAAGTCTGCATTCCTTTTATTCTTTCTGAAATGTTGGACACCTATTTTCAATGGGTGTTACTTGCATTGAGCATACTTAAGGCGCAAAACAAGTGCTGACCTTAACAGCTCATTTTGTATATCATATTAAAATCAAACTCTCATATTAAAATCTCGTCAGTTTTAGGTGAGAATGCTGAGTGCAGACTTTGTACCCAATTGGAAGTGGTCAGTGGCACTAAATAGGTGGGAAACCAGCATTGCCCATCTTCACCTATCCTTCCAGCCCCCAATGCTGACTTTATGTAGTAATCAGCCACGATTACTGCTCCTAAGTAATATTAAGTGACCCGTGCAAGAAATTCACATGTATCAACGTCAGTGGAGGACAGGATGAAGCTCAACTGTATTATCCTGTTACAGTCAAAGAGGATGTCAACATTCGCTATTAAGACACACACATGAAGAATGCCAAATGTGTAAAGTACCGGATGGTGACTTGTATCTGTGGAACCACATTCCCCAGCAAGGTAATAGCTCATCAGGAGAGGTGTTGAGGAGTGAAAATTGGCAAAAGACAAAAAAAAGTCTGATTTGATTATATTCACAGGCTATCAAGCTGTATTTTCATGGTGTAAGAGATCATATTGTTACTTCTTTAAATAGAGGATCATTTGTATCGTGGGCAGCAGAAAATTGCCCGTATATCGTCGTTTCCGATTTTATCAAATGCTTCTGGATAGGTGGGTAAGCCGCTTGCCCAAAGCCAGTACGGTCCTAATTCACATATGCTAATTGGGGTCTGAGGACATCAGGGGGCCCCAAGAGCAATTTTAACTTGACCTGAGTGAGGAAGCCATCATGGCTTTCTCACCAGATGAAGGCCAGTGTGGAGAGTATCAGGAAGCTGAAGAGGCTCTCCAGGAAAGGAAAGGAAAGTTTATTGAGGGTAAAACTATACTTATTGAGGGTAAAACTATACTTTTTGTTTTAAGGTATTTTCCTCTTCAACATTTTGTGGGCCTCTATGTATCACACATCGGCTTCCAGGAAGTAGGAGCAGTAATGGACAACTCTCTTACAGTATTCTCCCTTCTTCCTTGTAGGACAATCCATAGCTTCTAGCCTTCCATCCATTGCCTCCCCACAAAAGCACAGCTGAGACCAGTAACTCAGAGTGTGTACAATTATGAACGTTACCCATCATCCTACCACACTGTGACGTCGTGCCACCTGACCTGGCTTTAGAAACAGATATTGAACAGACAATCTCAGGATGACATTTCATTAAAATACAAATCCTTATTACCTAGTAATTTTGTATAGGTAAGGCTGTAGGCATAAAATCATCCTTCACTTTCCCTTTTGTATAAAAAATCCAGCTAGCCAACTAAGTGGGCTTGACCATAAAAGTGCTCTTCCTAAATTTCAACATAAGAAAGCTAGGAACATGAAAGACCATTGAACTTGTTCCTTCCTTTGACCAGGTACAATCTGCTCTATTATGAACTCTTCAGACTCCTTAGAAAAAAATTCAGCAAAGTTTGTCCTTTCCTCCAAAAGTAAATGACGCAAAACTCCATAGTATCTCTCTGGACTTACATCTTGCATTGTACCTCTAGATCAGTTGCCTTCCTTGACATACATTTCCAAGTTTTTTACTTTCCTTTGCGGGGCCTGGAGGAGTAATGCTCCTCAGGGTCCCACAAGGAAAGTTGAGGCATCCTCTCTCCTGGTTTCCATCTGAACTGACTAAATAACCCAAGGGAAAAATTGTATTCTACTAACCCATTTCACTCAGTGTTCATTAACTGATTAATACAACAAGGTTTGTCTCTTACCTTTGGAGCACACTGGATCTGTGTACTGGTACTGGAAGTACAGTTATGTAAATGGTGATGCACCTGTACAAATAGAGTATAACCACAAGAACCAAATACCTCCGGCCAATAATTGACCTGGATTCAGGGAGAAATGAATGGTTAAAATTCCCTGTGAAACAAATATATATTGAGATTCAGAGCTGCCAGAGCTACAAAGCTGCATTGTCATCAGAAATTTCTACACTAACAAACATGAATAGGCACAAGATCACAGAAAATCCTTACAATGCCTCTAAACATCTCCTTCCATATATTTTTTTCATTGCTCTTCAAGATCTTGCTGTACCACAAACGACTCCTCATTTGATTGGACAGGCAATCTCTTTCCAATGCTCACCTGTGTCACTTTTGATTTGACCATATTGGCACATGATAGATTGCCAGGATGACTCACATTCTGATTTCCATGCTTTCCATGGAGTGAGAAACAGCCAATATACCTGTACACTGGGGATCAGTAATTAATTTTTTGCAATTTCTGCAAGTATTTCAAGTTGCTAGTGCTTATTTGTTTTCATTTTACATACTTTGTGGAATGTGCTGGATGGTATTGGGTGAATTACAAGACAGTAATCCAATGAGTATATCATAAACTGAAAGAGTGAATCTTGATTGCTTTTTATTCGGTATCACTGCCCTGTGATTCACTGTAAGGTGGCTTGTGTCATTAAAATATTAAGTAGGACAGCAAATTTCTGATAGTGTTAATAAATAGTGTTGATGGTGCTAATTACTTTGACACATGAGTGTTTTCAGTAGAGAGACGCAGCTTGACATAGGGTCTTGCAAGATGTGAGGTTATCTTTAATAGTGAATTGGATAGTTACGACCCTCAATCTATTATGTACTGTGCAACAAGAGTCACTATAAATAACTAAAGTTGGTATGCGAAGAATAAAATTTTTCAAAGAACTAGTGGCTATCCTGTGGTGTTGCTTTTGACAAAAAGGCCAACGGAATGTTGGCTTTTATTGCTCGGGGGATAGAATATAAAAACAGGGAGATATTGCTGCAGTTATATAAGGTATTGGTGAGACTGCACCTGGAATACTGCATACAGTTTTGGTGTCCATACTTAAGAAAAGACATACTTGCTTTCGAGGCAGTACAAAGAAGGTTTACTCGGCTAATCCCGGGGATGAGGGGGTGGACATATGAGGAGAGGTTGAGTAGATTGGGACTCTACTCATTGGAGTTCAGAAGAATGAGAGGCGATCTTATTGAAACATATAAGATTGTGAAGGGGCTTGATCGGGTGGATGCGGTAAGGATGTTCCCAAGGATGGGTGAAACTAGAACTAGGGGGCATAATCTTAGAATAAGGGGCTGCTCTTTCAAAACTGAGATAAGGAGAAACTTCTTCACTCAGAGGGTAGTAGGTCTGTGGAATTTGCTGCCCCAGGAAGCTGTGGAAGCTACATCATTAAATAAATTTAAAACGGAAATAGACAGTTTCCTAGAATTAAAGGGAATTAGGGGTTACGGGGAGTGGGCAGGAAATTGGACATGAAGCTGAGTTCGGATCGGTCAAGGCCATGTGGGTGGCGGAGCGGGCCCAGGGGCTGAGTGGCCGGGTCCTGCTCCTACTTCTTGTGTTCTTTAGATTTGAGGTTAGGATCAGATCAGCCATGATCTTATTGAATGGCGGAGCAGGCTCGAGGGGCCGATTGGCCTACTCCTGCTCCTATTTCTTATGTTCTTATGTTCTAAGTCAGGTGTTATGTTGTTTTATAAGGACAGTAGTGTTATACCATGTCATGCACCATGTATTATTCTGTTGTTAAAGTGCAGCTGTATTTAAGATCCAAAAAATTGTTAACAGTTTTATTTTCTCCCCTCTTCTGGATGACTCAGCCGAGGTATAGTTCCATGGGCACGCACAGCCTTTCAATACCTCTGCTAAGTAACCATTTTTTATTTGTGAGCCTACACAGCAAGTCTCAGCAGATAATTCAATCAAGGTGGATATTACTTTTGAGCCAGATTCTGTCTTGAGTTGATATTCACACTTGAGAACAATCATGAGCAGAAACCCTGGTTGATTTCCTTTATCATAGCATGAAACTAATTAATGTCCCAGCTGAAATCAGTTGACACCACAGACCAGGAAGCTGGGATCTTGTCCCTGTGGCTCAGTACTGAACCACTTGGTTGATTTATCTCTGGGCAATTGGAGAACCCCTTATTTATTTATATGGCCGCCATCTATGAAATCCTACATCAATCTCTGAACCTCCAAAACCTACTGAAGTATAAAATCTTTCTTCTTCATTTATTATTATTCACAAACCATAGGGTTCTAACCCAAAAGGAGGGGACCACTTAACCTAGATCTCAACCCTCTAGCAAGGATGGATCGGCCAATATCTGTTTCCCTAATTCTTTTTAGTCCCATAAATTTAGATAAATGTTTAGTAAATATTGTGAGGATTACTGCAAGTGGCAGATTTTCACTTGTCTAAAGTCACCCTCCTATAAGCTGATGCAGGAAATGGTTGTAGTGCAGGTCAAATGCCTTTTGACATGTCCCTGCTGGATGGTAACAATATGGGATATTCTCAACAAACTGCTCATCCATTTAGGGATTGAATTGCCCAGTCCTCATCTGCCACATGATGGAAAAGTTGCTTTGATTTATGAATGGGTATAGCTTTATCCCAAAAATGTGACATCAAACAGTGCACAGAATTCACACCTGTGGCCTATTTCAGAGACATGTGGAGGCTAAGAGAGTTCTGGAGCATTACCTCCCAAGAAAGATGAAACAATGACTACTTTAGGTAGAAATTTGGGACAGAATGTTAAGGACAGTTCAATTTTCATGCTGCATATCAATGCATTTTTACTAGAAGGTGGTTCCTAACACTCTACTTTCTTCTATTCCTGAGGATAATAAACCTGAGCCTCTAATCACAGAGAAGAGTGTGAGAGGGGCCTGGACTGACTAATGTTCTGATTTCCCCTCCCTTACTATAGTCAAGTGCCTAGCATCCATTCAGTATGTACAGGAGGACAAGGGTTCAGTTGGCATTAAAAACCATGACAGGAAAGCTTAAGCAGTTTCCAAACATCATCAGAACCCTGGAATAAAATAATAGCCTTGAAATCAATCCGATATGTTGCTTTTTATAATAAGTGTATATATAGCCCTGAAATTGCAGCATGAGATATCTCTGCTATTTTATTGGAGGTATGCCATTCATTTTAAATGGGTTAACACCTTCTCTAAAATAGTGGAGAGAGGAATTTCAGACTAGTGTGCTAAGCATTTGAACATTAATATCTCAGAACATAATTTCAGGGCCATAGTGTGTGTTTTGTTGGGGCCAATTTTATTTTGTTTGGATCTGATGGATTAATTTTAAACATTTCTCTTAACATTTTGTTGGAGTCAAGTACTTCCATCACAAAATTATAAAATCATCCTTGGTGTACAGCAGATTTTCAGATCAAAAAAGCCATGCATTGCGGTTTATGAATGAGTAATGGCGAAAGTCAGAAACCCACACAACAGACTTTATTCATTCATTCCAAAAAAAAATGGAGAGCGATTTTCACCGGCTCATCGCCCTATTTTTCAGTATGAACAGGCTGGTAGGCAGATGAAATTCTTTTTAAAACACCTAGCACTCCTTTGCCTGCTGAGGCTTGTTCGACTCGATTTTCAAGCAGGCCTCGAAATAGGTGGCCATCACTCCATCTCCACCACCCCCCCACCCCCCCCCACAAACAGGTGGAAGCCTTATTAACATATTTAAATCAGAGCCCCGCGCTTTATTTGGGACCCCGACACATTTTTCGTCTTCCACTGTGCAGATAGTGGCCGAAGCAGTGGTCCTTAAAGAGACTGCTGCAGGCTGCTCCAAAAATGTGCCTAAACATCTTTCTCCACGTTTTTTTGTGGAGCCAGGAGGAGCCGCTGGATATCCTGCTTGCCCTTCCCAATCAGTGAGCTGCCTGCCAGCACTCATTCCGAGCTGGCAGCTTGCTGATATTATTCTAATAACGCCTGTCCATCACCTGCCTAATGGATGCTGGAAACAAAAATTGGCTTCATGGAGTTTGGCTCCTGTGATTGATGCAACCACTAAAACCTGGACCTGATGAACCAAACAATTTTAGTCAGGATCCAGCACTCATCAAAGGGGCAACATTGTGGCAGGGACTTGGCCAACCTTTCTTTGTTTACATACACACAGTGAAGCAACATAAATTGTGTCAAAATGCATCATCATGCCACTTATGTGATGTTCATAGTCTAAAAATTAGAGTCAGACCTTTCATGAGTGAGATTTGAAAACATTTCTACACACAAAGGGTGGTCGAAGTTTGGAACTCTCTTCTGCAAATGGCAATTGATACTAGCTCAATTGCTAAATTTAAATCTGAGATAGATAGCTTTTTGGCAACCAAAGGTATTAAGGGATATGGGCCAAAGGCAGGTATATGAAGTTAGATCACAGATCAGCCATGATCTTATCAAATGGCGGAGCAGGCACGAGGGGCTGAATGGCCTACTCCTGTTCCTATGTTCCTATGTCCTTAAAAGGAAACTGGTAAATTGATCCTTTATCCTTCCAAATAAAGAAAAAGTTAGGTTGAACATTTCTGTCATGAAAGCAATATCTCCTCAATTCGTGTGTTGAAAAGAGTTTAACTACAATGAACTCATCATAAAAAGGTCAAAGTCGTATTTACTTGTATCTGAGTGTCAACCACTGGATAGCCCAGAATCCCAGAAGTGCTAGACTGTTGATCTCTGAAATGCAAAAGGTCTAGCTGGTTCGATCAATATACAGAAAGAATTTATCTGGTAAAGGCAGATTTATCTCCTTGGAGGGAACTTGCTCATTCACAATTGTTAGCATCAGCGTTGTTAGGAGCAAAACAACAATGAAACATGCAAAAACAACACCTGTCTTCCACCATTCGGATGGGAACTTGCTGCTCTTATCTGATAACACGATGCGAATACTTTCCTGGTGGCTGAGGTCCGTTCTTCGTGAGTGATATCTGGATTTGTCTGAACTAGAGAACCAACTGTTTTTGCATTCATCCAATTTCATGATTTTAATGCACTCAGAAATACCTTAAAAAATTATAAAGTATATTTTAATAATAGTATTTTTTTTAATGAAATAGTTTAGTAGGTCATCATAAAGCATTTACCGTTTAAATTTAAATTTTTAAATGAATGTTGCAGGAAAGGCTGACAGAGCATGTGTTTCTAAAGTTTAATTCAATTACTGTTTGTTTCTTTTGGAAATCTGTACATTATACTTGACACTTTTTTTTCACTGCTCTCCTGAAGGTGCAGACTCTTGCTGCAGATCAGCTAATTCAGCAAAGATTGTGTCTGTTCTAGTCTGTGTGGCTGAACTACTTACTAGATAAACTCACTGAGTGATTGTGGGAGTAGCCAGCTTTTTCTGAAAACAAACTTTTGTACTCATCAAAATAAAAGATGTTAGCACTAGGAAATGGAACATTTTTCCATTTCAAGTACAATGGGGGAAAAGTTGGATAGGACCTATAATTGGGCGGGGGTAGCACGATCCGCTATTACCCTGCGCCCAATGGACCCTGCGGAGGCAGGATGAGGCAGGATGAGGCATGTTCCGAATCAGCGTTGATATGAGGATCCAATGCAATTTGTACTTTCCACCAGCAGGGGGCCCCAATCTCTTAAAGGCAGGCTGTCTCTTAAAAATTTCTTGAAGGTAGCTATTACCTGTTATTTGCTGAAAATAACAGTCTGCTGTTTGCACGAAGTCTGAACAGAGATCAGACATTGCACATGCAAAACACAGATGCAGCTCCCATCCCAATGTTTACAAACTGATGAGTTATGTTCAAACATTGAATAAAGGATGTGCACTACTAAATCCCACATCCACAAATCTGCATGCCAGACCTCACCAATCTGCCGATCTGAGTTGGTACCAGGCTTGCGAGAGTGCATGCACCAAGGTTCTCTGCTGATGCACTAGAGGCCTTGGTGCAAGAGGTGGACAGAAGGAGGGACATCCTATATCTGCAGGGGGGAGGGGGGGGGCAAAAGGCCCTCCAGACATATACCCAAAAGGCAGTGGGAGGCAGCGGGGGACTAAATCAATGCCAGGCGCACAGCATCATTAACATGGATGCAGTGCAGGAAGAAGTTCAATGCTTTGACATGAATGGTCAAGGTGAGTGAGGTCAACTGTCAAGTGGCGTCTCCTACCAATTGCACCTCTAGCCGCATCCACTGCACCACGCACCACACACCCGTCACCCACAAACCAACAAACTCTTTCCATCAGTACTCAATTCTTCCAATCAGATGCTTCCTCTCACCCTTAGACATTACCACTGTTGCAAGCTGCCCACCCACAACTCACAGGCTACACACACTGGCAGCTGTTCCACCATGACAGACACAGCACCCAGACACACGTCCCGCTTTCTTGCAGGAGAAGGTGGCGCATATCAGCTGGCAACAAGTGGCAGTGACATTTAGCCCCTCGAGCCTGTTCCACCATTCAATGAGATCATATTGGACCTGCGACCGAACTCCATATACCCGCCTTAGCCCCATATCCCTTAATACCCTTGGTTCACAGAAATCTATCAATCTCAGATTTAGAATTCACAATTGACTTAACATCAACTGCCGTTTGCAGAAGAGCTTTCCAAATTTCTCCCACGCTTTGCGTGTAGAAGCATTTCCTAACATCACTCCTGCACGTCCTGGCTCTAAATATTAGGATATGTACCCTAGTCCTAATATTCAAGTATAGGCGACCTCCAAAAACAGTTACAAATGTCTCGGCTGCCAGAAGCAATAATCCAGTCACCAATCTGCATGGTCCCTTTAAATAGCGCTGGTGGGGGTCCTCCAGGCATTTTCAGACATGTTCAGGTGGCCTTGGTTAAGACTGTGCGTTGATTTGAGCGTTAAGTCCCAAAATGGTATCTATCACTTTAAATCAGCGTTGCACACTGATTGTATCCATTTTCTCCTTACTTTACATGCTTCCGGTGTTCGGTATTTGCACATGCGTTAACTCCTATCTCAAGATGGCGTCCGGTGCACGTCACGCTGGAAACGTGCATGCACAGGCAAGACGCCATCTTGGATGTTGGCGAGGCTGTGCAGCACCGAAAGAACGGGTGCTACACGGCCCAATTTAGCACCCACAGTGTCAACATCAAATATTCCTGCGTCAGGCCATAGTTCAGTTAGTTACAGAGACCAGCCTCCTCTTTTAAACCCCAACCTCAGAAGAGCGCACCCCTGCTTACTGCATATGGTGTCACTTTTTTATTTCTAGTTTTAAAATTTTCACCAGATGAATATTTAATGGCTTTGCATTTGATCTTTTATATTATATCGGTGTGACCTATAATCAGGGCTATAATTTGATGTCACAGTGCTGAAAATCCTTAAAATACTCATTGAAAACATTATAATAACATTGTTTCTTCATTTCTATCACCCATCTCTGTCTAAATATTGCATTATTTTTCCTCTGCTGGATCCGTTGGCCTGAACTTATTACCCTGAAAAGACCCCTTTGTTGGGTACCATCTGCAGGATCCAGCTGAGATCGCGGGGGGCATATGTTGCTTGGGCAGGGATGACCACCCCCTGAAGGGGTAACCCAAGGCCACAACCCACTATCCTACAACAGAGACTTCACTTCAAAAATACTTAATTGGTTACAAAGTGCTTTGCGACGTCCTGAGGTAGTGAAAGGCGCAACAGAAATACAAGTTGAGGAAGTAAAAATTAAGCAAATTAAATATCTTCACTGGGACATAACTTTGCATCGCATGGAACAAATGGAATTGGTTGAAAAACATGTAACATCACAAATTCAAAGATTAAAGCGGGTGTAAAAGTTGATCAATTACCTAAGTCACCCCTTTCCTTCTTGGCCAGGCTGAGATCTATCCATGAGACATTGTCCTTTAGCTAGGTTGTCAAGGTATGTGGATTACAATCAATGAGACACCATCTCCCATTGTTTCAGATTGTGATGTAGTCTGCCTGGTCTGTTACTCTTAAAACATGATCATACAATTATTAATCAGATGGAATTTAATATATTTTAATCAGTAACACCATCGGCTACTGTGAGTTTTATTGAGGACATCATTGGATAATCAGTTCCTACTTATTCCTGGTTGGTGAAGAGAGACTGGCAAAACTGCTGCAATAGCGAGATAAAAGTTTGAGGTGAAATGCCTCAGAATCTGCTTTTAATGGTGCAATGTTTGTATTCATGAAAACCAAATCTGAAGATTTGATCCCAGTTTCGTGACCTGTCATGTCAACCTCCATAAACCACCAAGGAAGGTTAATGGTCTCCTTCCCATTATATTGTCAAGGAAAACAGAATCCTCCTCAACACTTCCACAGATCTGATCTCTTTGTCAATTAGGACTTTTCTCAAGAGAGATTGCAAGATTAAAACATAATTTGTTTAACGTTGGATTTAATCGGACTAATTTTCCTACCCCAATGTAAATACAGACAGCTTCAGGTCATTTCAGGTGGAGCACACTATGGGTGCACTCTGCCTGCATTTACAGCTTCATGTCATTTACATAGGACAGATGCTTCCCTGCTGTGGGCCCATCCTCTGACAAGATCTAACATCTGGAAATTGGGTAGGAAATTCAGCTATCATTGCTGGCCTGAGAGGCCTATAACAGCAGTAGTGGCTGCCAGTCTGGCTCCTCTCTAAAAAGTAGCCGCCAGCCCCAATCCTCTTTTTCCTACACCTGAAAAAGAAATTACTTACCTTCTGCATGGCTCCAAAAGGTGGGGCCCAGGCTCACTCAGCTTTTCCAAGCTCAAGGCGTAAAATACAATTTTTCTGGGTGCTCCTCCAAATGGACATCCGATTGGTGTTCTGACAGAAAAGTGAGGTGACAGGACCCTTTACACCCACCCGGCCTTTTTTGCATGGAAAGAACCTGTTTTTGCTTGATGTGGGCATAACCATTCCATTTATACCCATCCTCCATATCCCCACAAAATCCCTGGACAGCACAATGAGGGCAGAGGCCCAGTGTAATGCGCCTTCACCACTTTTTCCTCTGGGTTGCACCTCAGTTTGCGCCCAGGTTCTAAACATTCTCCAGGTGCACAGCAGAGCAAGTTTCATCTTTAAACTTTAGCCTATTAACGGCTTCCCCTATAAGGCTTTCCCCATTTATGTGGCAGGTGCCAGTCTGATTTTCTGGCATTTCTTCAGATCAGGCACTTCTGTTGTACTTCTACAGTTGTAGCTTGCCTGTCCCAATTATTAAAATGACCCTTTCCCCAGGAGTTGGGACGAAGTCAACATCCTGAGCAGTCGGCAGCTGGAAGTCCACCCTGCCCCCCTCTCCCGCCCTCCACACTTCCGGTGGCAGAATAGGGACCCAGGAATTTCAGGCCTCTTGCTTTTTAACTTATTTAATTTCCTCTTGCTTGGTCTCATGGGCGCATTATGTCCTCCAACTAAAAAGGGGGTTGGGCATCACACTCTGAGACCTCTGCAATTCAGTCGAACTATACCCTGAGGTCTTTCGCACCATTTTTCCTTCCATCCTTTGCCTCACCCTAAAGACCTGCCCCCATTGATTTGTTCAGAAAATCACTGTGTAACCATAGTTACACAGTCTAATAAATAACCATAGTCTAATAAATGCCAATGTGGTGTGTTAGAGATCCAATATACAGAGCCACATTCTGATTGCTGTTTTGGGGTTTATAATTTTTTCCCATATCAATACTATTAGTTATTTATAATTATAGAGATGATGAACAGGGGTATTAAGGCAGTGAGTATCAGCTCCTCGAACTCCAAGGCTCAAGTGCAGGAAGAAGTTTATTGACCAAATCAGAGTAGATAAGGTAAGCTACCTGCACTCCATTACCCTTTCTTTCAGTAACTTTATATGTGTGGCTCGCCTTCATTCATTACCCTCCTTAAGCAGACCTCATCTGAAATATCATTGCGGGAGCAGTGTGGTCTGTGGACTCTGGCGGGCGGTTACCTCCTAGTCTGCTCAATTGGCGTAGCTTTACCATGCTTGCCTATGTCAATTCCTCTTCCCCCTGCTCCTGTTCTGCCTCCATTGTAAGAACATATATAGGAATGCCCATTGTAAATTTACAATGACAGAAGGATGGGAAGAAAAGATTTCTTTGTCTGAAACTGCTGAAAGGCTTTCTTAACAGCATAGCTGTGAAAAGATTTTTCTCATCCTGTCAGTCAAAACTGATGTTTCAGATAAAGTTTGTGGACATTCAAAGACTGTGAACTCAATTACTTCCTGGTTTGTCACCCATGCAGGTAAACTATCCTTTTTTCTTCAAGCTTCAAGTTTAACTTAAGTCAGGTGAAACTCTGATGTAAATGGCAGAATTTCTGGGACAATACTTTTGCCCTGTATCATGTCATTTGGATACATGGGGGTGTGCACATCTTACCAGCAGCTACTTCTACTGAAATTTAGCATGTATTTTAGATCAAGTGCAACTCAAGCTTTTCTGACTCATACGCCAAATTCCGATCCCCTACACCAGAACTACACCACTTTTCCCCACAAAAGTATTGGAATTTTGTGACCTGGGGCCCAATTTTAGCAGGCGTGCGGGTTCCCGGCGGGTGGTCCATTGGGAGCGTGGAAAACGCGGACGGCTAAATGTGTGCGCCCCCCGCGCGATCGCGGGATAATTGATGCCATTAAGCCGTGGTTACGGGTTCTCCGCTCCCCAGCTGCGCGCCGGCGGCCTGCGCATGCGCATTGACGTTAGCGCGATGGTGGAGCTCTATTTAAAGGGGCAGTCCACCAAAGCCCCTCCAGCTTCAAGCAAGAGGCATCACACCATGGGGCACCCCAGGGGTAAGGCTGCGCCACGGTTTTCGGACATCGCGCTCCAGCTGCTTTTGGAAGGTGTGAGGAGGAGGAGGGACACGCTGTTCCCAACTGACGGACGGAAGTGCCCTGGCTCCACCACCAGGAAGGCATGGGCAGAGGTGGTGGCAGAGGTCAGCAGCAGGGCCAACACCACCAGGACATGGGTGCAGTGTCGAAAGCGATTCAATGACCTCACTAGGTCCGGCAAAGTGAGTACACTAACACACCCTCCCACAACCCGTCTCCAACATCACGCCAAACACCTCACAACCCCTTCTGCACAGCCACCACAGCTCTCCCGCAGCAATCCTCACATCCACTCACTCACCATCCTCGCCGTGCCCGCAAGTACCCACCGTCCCTGTCCCCACTCGAACACTACCACACACCCCAATCCCCATGCAATGGGATGGGCATGTGGCACACGCATCCTCCCATCCATCTGCCCCATGCTCAACCCACCCACACCGATGCTTGAGGCGTCTCACAATGCAATCTGCACTCACTCACGCATCTGTGTTTTGCCTTGACAGGAGAAGAGATGCAAGAACGCCAGAGAAAGGGACCGCACCGGAGGGGGCCCACCACACCTGCTGGTACTGACGGAGGCAGAGGTGGAGGCGCTGGACATCAGCCGCACGCAACATTGCCTCTCCGTGGCGGATGGCGAGTCTGGGGCTGCAGAAACAGCCGGTAAGGGAAAGCTGACACTCAGCACTCATGATCGCGAATGACCTTAGCATCACCTGGCATCTGCCGCACCGCAACGTTTGTGCACATGCCTGATATTGCCCTCTGTTCTCTTGCAGGGCCGTCTGCGAGTGCCGTGTGTGAGGAGGGCGATTCCTCAGAGGACATGCCGGTTTCTGAGGGTGCATCGTCACATATGAGCCAACCATCCACCAGCGCAGAGACACACACCTCGGTGGGTCCCCCTCGCCAACTAGTTGGGGTTGCACATGGTGATTCACCGCGCACGTGTGAGCATGAGCAGACCCTGGTGGCAGGGGCAGCCGCGGAGGGTCCGCGTCGGTGGGAGCACTCTTCTCCAGGCTCTGCTCAGCCGGACCCAGATGCTGAACCCAGGGGGCCACCAGTCAAAAGGAGAGTCGTCGAGGGGCACCAGCACATTGCCGAGGTACTGGGAGAGGTGCCACGCGCATTGTCCACAATCGCGCAGGTGATGGAGGAGTCCAACTCCTGCATGTGGGCATTGGTGGCGCAGGTACAGGAGGGTATCGGCGACATAGTGTCGCGGGTAGGTGCGGAAACGTCTGCGGTGGAGGACAGGCTAGCCTCCCTCGAGCGTCACGCACAGCTGAACATCGAGTCCATGCAGTCCCTGACAACGGCTGTACGGATTCAGGGTGAGCAACATTCCGCCGCCATAAACAGGCTGACGGATACACTAGGGGTGGCCTTGCAAGGCCTCACACATGCCATCCAAACTGTCGTCCAGCAGGGTGGAAGGGGTGATGTGGGCCGAGGCCATGAGAGGGATGATGGTGAACGGGGACATGGAAGCGGGGACGCTACTCAAGGTGCCCCCACGTCTCACCCGTTGCCCCCCTCTCAACCAGTACCCGCAATGGTGCCTCCTCTCCAGGTGGCTGAGTCTGCCCCTGAACAGGTGCAGGAGGAGCAGTCTGTGGAGGTGCCCTCACGGGCACCGAAACCCAGGGGGCATCGGCCCAAAGCATCTGCCCGGTCAGGGCAAGAACAGGAGCAACCTGCCACTACCTCTGCTGGAGCCACAGGGGTAGCACCACGTAGGGGTTCCCGTAAACGTAAGCCAAGGGCGTTATAAGCACAAAGGGAATGCACCAGGGTGTCTGTCAATTTGTAATGTTTTTGTTTATAGTCGTTCACTAAGTACATATTAAACACAATCGTTCTCACCACTCCTGCCACCTCTCGTCCATTCTTCTGCGGCTTGTGCAATAGGTGCGTTCCGTGTGGACCATCGTGACGACGAACACCTGGTCCCGCCCATTGGGCACACTACAGTGGGTGCAGGAGTATTGGCGAGACTCTTCTGTGGAGGGGGCTGGTATGGCCCCTCGTCTGTGCACGTGATGAGATGTGAACGCCTCAGACTGTCTGATTCTAGGAGAACCGTTGACATATGAGTGCCTCCCTGGCCTGGCGAGCATCCCGGTGAGCCAGTGTTCGGCCCATGGGTCGTTCCTCATCCTCGCGCACGTCCTCCTCCTCCCCCTCCTCCTCCTCCTCCTCCACCTCCTCCTCCTCATCGTCGTCCTCAATGTGGGTGGCGGGTGTGGATGAGGCCTCCTCCAGCGGCACCCCTCTCTGTTGGGCCATGTTGTGCAGGGCACAGGAGACAACTATAATTCGTCCCACCCTGAATGGCGTGTATTGGAGCGCTCCCCCAGAACGATCATGGCACCTGAAGCGCATCTTGAGCGGCCCTATGGCCTGCTCAATTGTAGACCTGGTAGCAATGTGGCTGTCATTGTATCGACGCTGCGGCTCGGTGATGGGGTTCCTCAGAGGTGTCATGAGCCACGTGTGCAGGGGATACCCCTTGTCGCCGAGGAGCCAGCCGTTGCCGGTGTAGGGTGCGTGGAAGAGGGGCGGGATGGTGGACTCCCTGAGGACGAAGGCATCGTGGCAGCTGCCAGGGTATCTGGCGCACACGTGTAGGAATCTCTGGCGGTGGTCACAGATGAGCTGGGCGTTCAAGGAGTGATACCCCTTCCTGTTGATGAACAGCCCTGGCTCATGTGGAGGTGCCCGTATTGCGATGTGGGTACAGTCGATTACACCCCGCACCCGTGGGAAGCCAGCCATGGCATGGAAACCAACCGCCCTCTCCATCTGGCTGCGCTCGTCCATGGCGAAGTTGATGTAGTGCGAGGCCCTGTGGAACAAACCATCGGTGACCTGCCTTATGCACTTGTGTGCAGAGGACTGAGACACCCCGGTGATGTCCCCAGTGGCACCCTGGAAGGATCCGGAGGCGAAGAAGTTGAGGGCAGTGGTGACTTTGACGGCGACGGGTAAGAAGATGCTGCTTGGTCCATCCGGGAGCAGCTCGTCATTAAGGAGGCTGCAGATGTCGGCGACTACCTGGCGAGTGACTCTGAGCCTCCGTATGCACTGCTCCTCGGAGAGGTCCATGAAGCTGAGCCTCGGTCTGTAGACCCTGTGCGGAGGGTAGTGCCTCCTGCGACGCATCTCTCTCTGCGGTTGCCCTCCCTCCTGCTGTGCAGGTGGATGTACCACAGCACCGTGTTGGGGGGATACACGTCTCTGAGGCGGACAGCGTGGACTGCGAGACTGCTGGGGCTGGTGATGCTGTTCGTCCTCCGAGGATGTCGAGGCGGCCCCCATCTGGCAGGTGTAGGTCTGAGGGGTTGTGCACGGTAGGTAGGTGTTTCCTCGCACTGGGGCTGCGGTTCCACGTCGGTGTATCTTCTGGCTTGGAGAGGGGTGGTGGAGGGCAGGCGTTGCCCTATGTGATGGAGTGGCCTCCTGCGTTGGTCTCCCCCCCCGCCCTGTGGAGTGCACCTTGGCAGCTGCCACACGTCCGTTTGGAGTGAGACTTTTTCCCCCAGTATGTGAAACAGTCTCAGTTGAAGGTAAAATCCCACACTTCCTAATAAGACAGCTGAATCAGGTCATTTAATGACCTGAACAAGCAAAGTCAATACACTCAAGTGGCATTCCGCTGGCTTTAATTGCCTGCGGGATTCCCACCAGCGGGGGCTGCGCACGCACCCCCGCACGTCAGTGCGGAACACGGAAGTGGGCGGGATCGAGGCGCGATCCGGTCCCGCACCTGGATTTCGGGATTTTTGGGGCCCCCCCGCCGAGAACGCACCCGATAGTGGGTGCTAAAATCGGGCCCCTGGTGTCCAGGTTCATACATGCAAGATTGGCCATTTGGATGAAGTACTGGATGGCTGCTGCTATCCTGGAACTGTATCCAATCGGTCCCTGCCTTAAGGAAAAATGTAAGGAATCTTACAACACCAGGTTATAGTCCTGGTGTTGTAAGACTCACTCACCTGACGAAGGAGATAATCTCCGAAAGCTTGTGATTTTAAAATAAAATTGTTGGACTATAACCTGGTGTTGTAAGATTCCTTACATTTGTCCACCCCAGTCCATCACCGGCATCTCCACATCATGGCCTTAAGGAAAGGAAAGGAGAAAATGGGACAATAAAAAATGAAACAGAAGAGACACGTGTCCTATCAGAAAAAGGATGAGCGAATTTTACAATATAAAAACTGTAAATTCATTTCTACCCTCTGCAAACCCCTAAGTCTTATACTCTAAGCTGGTATGGTTTGCATTAATTTGATCTTTATAATGGAATTAACCAAATTTCACATTTTAGGATCGTCCGCAATACAATTCAAATGCCATTGGAAGTGGTCCAAAAAAACGAATGCCGTAGTGTTGGAGAGAAGCGCCTGCTGTCGTTGTCTGTGACAGAACCTGGATTAGCAGCAGTCACCAAGGGGGGAGGCACCACACACTTCAGAGGGGCGGGGAGAAACAGGACAGTTATTCCCCAACCCTATTTAAAAAGTGAAATGGAAACATCATGATATGGCAGATCATTTTATAAACTGAACTGAACTGAACCGTGCTGCAGTTAAATATAAGGGACCAGTTCGGTTGACCAACTAGCATCTGTGTTTTCAATTATTCTATTTTAAATCGTTTTGATTTAGAGTAAGCAAAATATAAAATATTGAAATATTGGAAAATGGTGCAGGAGAAGAATTGTTGTAAATACCTGCTGTTTTGTTTGCTGCTCAGCTGGGGCTGGGTGTCCGAGGGAAATACTTTAAATAGAAATTCCATCAAAAAGGCAGAAAATGAAAGGATTCCACCGGTGCAAGTCAACACCTCTAGAGAGAGTCAGGAGGGAGCCAACAGCAACAACGCTGCTGACATCCAGGTACTTCACACTGTGGAGATTTGTCTTTAAATATCATTTGGATATTTTGTTCCTAACATCATATTGACGAGTCGATGTTTCTTTATTTAACATAAACCTGGTCTGATTTGGGTAGTGCACTACTAAAATACCAGATTAACTTGTATCAAAAAACATGCATCTTTGTATACATAGCTTTCAAAATGCATAGCTCGAAGTGAGACGTGTTTCGATTTTTATTTGTTCTTCTATTAGAATGACAATTTATTGTTTTCCTTGATGGAACTGTTTGTAATTCACTTTGAAATCTAAAGTGCTATTAAAAAGTGTGTAATAACACCGTATGGGGTTTGAGTCTGCAAGAACTATCGCTAAGTTACTTTTATCTTATTTTATATGCTATAGAAAATTCTAGGTTACTTATTATTGCAACTATTTTGTTGTTGCTTTAAGGAGATTTCGATTGATAAGTGTCGATTATCGGAAGGGAGAGCGTTATCATTCCCGTGTTGTGAAATAATGAAATATTTATTTGCATTGAATAGTTTGTCTTTTCCTAAACAGAAAAAGATTTGATCTCTTTTTCGTAAAAATGGTGCCTGCACAAAAATCATTTAAATTCAAGTTTAAACTTTTATTCGGGTAGAATATTCATATAAATATTTTTAGATATACGCTGGATACAGAGTATAATATTGGTTGTTTTATTACCTAACAAATTGAATTCTTTTATTCTGAAGTTATATTTAAAGAGAAAAAGTAAAGCAGTTACAAAAATATGAATAACATTAACGTCAGTTTATTTAAAGGTTTTTTTTGGCATATTTTTGTCTGAACAACAAGTGCCCATGGTCTCGTTGGTAGCACTGGATTGAACGAGTTACTGAGCCTGGCACTATAGCAGAGATCATTAACAAACACCATTCAGCTGAGCCGTCCCTGGGTTTATGATTGTATCTTCACTATAGATAATTCAGCTTTGTAACACTTAGCTTCAGTTACTTTTTCGAGCAGCCGGCCCCAATATGTCATCAGTACTTACTGTTTAAAGAAAAAAATATTCAAAAATGTAGTAGAACAGAACTAAAGAACATAATGTTAATTATAATTCTTTATAACTGATAATTTTAAATGATTTCGCGATAGTGAGACTCCCTCTTTAAAGGTGAAGATACATGGGAGATACATTCAATGCAATTTTTCACCCCATAGAGTAATCATTAAAGAACTCTCTCAGAGCAGGATCTTCACTCAGGACCAAGAAAGATCCCAGAGGTGTCTGCAGTGTACAGTTTCAGTCCACGGCAGTCTGGGTGGTAATTAACTTTTATATCACTGACACCTTTGGATCAACATCAAGGTCTGAGAAGGATGCCAATCCATGCTATTGCTGCAGAGACAGTCACTGAAGTCAGCTTGTGCACAATTAGGAACAGGACTAGGCCATTCAGCTCCTTGAGCCTGTTCCGCCATTCAATTAAACATGGCTGATCTGTACCTCAACTCCATTTACTCGCCTTTGCCAATAATCTCACATGCCTCCTGGAAGCCCATAAACACTCCACTGTTCACTATGTGACTCCTCCAAAAATGTAAATAGATTAGTCAGACATGATCGACCCATCACAAATCCACACTGACTCTCTTTGATCAGCTCGTACTTGTCCAAGTGCTTATTCACTCTGTCACTGATGATAGATTCCAGTAACTTCCATGCAATTAAAATGAGAGGTCTTTAGTTACCTGATTTCTCCCTCCTTCCTTTCTTAAATAATGGAGTGACATTTGCAATTTTCCAAATCAAAGGCACAATTCCTGAATCTAGAGAGCTTTGGAAAATTCCTGAATCTAGAGAGCTTTGGAAAATTCCTGAATCCAGAGAGCTTTGGAAAATTATGACTAATACATCTGTAATATCCTCAACTATTTCATTTAATACTCTGGGGTGGAAACTGTCAGGTCCTGGAGATTTATCTATCTTCAGTTCAATTATTTTCTCCATTACCATTTTTTTTTACTTATATTCAATTCACTAAATTCCTCCCCTTGACTTATTTTAGGTTTCCTTGCACCGCTGGCATTTTGTCTTCTTCCTCCACTGTGAAAATGGATACAGAGTACTCATTTAATAAGTCTGTCAATTCCTTAATGTCAATTATAGTCTTCCCTGAATTTGTCTTTAATGGGCCCAAATGTATATTGCCTCCTCATTTACAAATAATCTGCTTCACTGGATGATATCTTGAGCAGAAAGAAGAGTGTAGCTAGGGTTCAGCTCCTAATCCACGGTCTGTTAAAACAGGGCTATAAATGTAAATGTGGAAGTAAAATTGAGGATACATATTTAAGATTTCAAACTTTAGAATGTCATAGTTTTAGCATTCCTCATTACAAAAAATAGATGGAATTTGGCTCAAGATTTTAGACTGGTATTGTGTTGTAAATGGAGAAGGAAAGGAAAAATGGATAATTCACTCCCATAAAAAAAATGGTCAAGAACTAGTTTCGTTCTTTAGTTAGAGACAGAAATTCCATCCTATTACAAGGCTAACTGAATGCTACATCCAAATCACAATTCATAAGTTTGAGAAGCCAATGATTCCTGGCAATGCTAGAGCAGCTGGGAGCAACCAGAATTCTGTAACATCCCTTAATTCCATTGTCCAGAATAGCTATCAAAATCAAATGAATTCTCAATCTTTTCTGAATGGTTTTTACTTTGAGTAATGAAGAGTCAGGCAGAGAATGAATGCAGAAAGAATCTCACAAAAAAGTTGGACATTTGAAACTTTGTTTTCTAAGTTTAGGATTTAAAGGATTAATGTTACAAAGACATTTTGAAATAATCGAGCAGTTATCTGGACTTCTTTGTTTTACCCCCTAGAGCAATAAAAAAAAAGATAACCACAGTTCTTTATTTTGCTTGTAATACAAGTACAAGCAATTTGTAAGATGACATTTGCTGTAAAGTAAGAAGGAGATACCTGTGTGAAAATCATTTCAGACAATATAGGCTTTGAAAATAAGCGCTTCAGAGGGATGGAATAATCCTGAAAGCTGGGAAGGATGAAAAAACCTAATAATCTTTATCTTTGGGGCATTGCCTTCAGAAGTGTTATAGTACCCTGAGAATGAGATATTGCGATGGAGAGAGAGGTAACCCTCATTTCATTCCCATTTAGGTGTGCGCGGCTGATGAGGATTGTGGGTCCAAGACATACTGCTCCATATCTCGTCAGAGAAGACTAATATGTCTTTCATGCAAAAAACAAAAGAAACGTTGCCACAGAGAGAGGATGTGCTGTCCTGGAAATCATTGCATTAACCGTAAGAATTAAATACAAGGAGAAAGGGGAGATTTCCTGTGTGTGTTAATTATATTGAGACTATAAATACATTGTTTATATATGTTTTTATGATTTCACTACATATAGTGCTCAGAGGAAACTTCAAGATCTTTGGGTATCAAGTCATATTGCAAAATGTAGAAACATTTGAGAGTGGAGGGGTAGGGGCAAAAGGGATTTTTGATTTATCATGTATTTCTTTAACTAACATACAAAATTGACTAGCAGGAAAAGACCAGCTGGTCCACCCAGCCTGCCCGAACCAGTCCTAACTCTCTCTGTCATTATTATAAGCTAGAATGAATCACTATTTAATCAAATAAGAGCGAAGTTATATTTCATTACAGACTTGGATGCATTATTTCATTACAGCACAAAGAGTAACATTACTATTACATAATATATATATCATTTATCATTTCCCATTAATCCACTACAGATGACATTCTTGTAATCTTGCAGTTGTTACATCACAGCTTTGATCCTTCAGCAAGGTCATCATTATACAGTACCTGAAAGGAGCATTCTATCCATTGATGTTTGCCTTGATACCCACTGTGGAAAAAAATCTTCCACGGGGTAACAACAGGTCAGACTCAATTTTATAATCAAAAATAAAACTGCTGCAAATATCATATCACTGGGTGTGAGTGACTAAAGTGAAAATGTTCTGATTGAGGGATTTAGACAACTTTATAAACTGAGAAAATGAAGATCATGTGGTTTATTGTTATCTGAATCTCTGAATGGAAATGCTTATAAAAAGTAATCTCATTCATCTATTACTCTCTATATGACTCTATCTTCCATTCCTTTCATGTAACAAGGGTTGTAATTATATGTTACTGATAGTTTCACCCAATGTGCCTACTATTACATCAGTGAGGGAACATAGAAGTGCTATTGCAGAATTGTAAAACTCCCAATAAACACTTGAGTTTATATAATTCTTGCTGCCAGCCTCCACATACCCATTCGCGCCTCTCCCAGCAAAACCATTTTTCTCACTGCCGTTTTTACTATTGTTAAAGATAGAATTATTCCCATTGAGAAGGGAACAGTTCTTCCTCTGATGGTAAAATCATTTGTCCACTACTACTGCAACTATTCTTCTCACTGCTGTTAAAACCATTCTTCCCATTTCTGGTTTCCAAATTTCACAACTATAACTGAGAGGACAGACCTGTTCACATGCATCCATCAAATGCTGATCAGAATTGGCCACTATGGGGTGTGCAGGTACAGGTGTAGATTGACACTTTCTCCAATGTTTTGCTCTCTTTATGAGGGAGATGCCCAGCCTTCTTTTGGCACTTCACATGGGGAATCGATTCTACACCCCATCATTCCATAGCACCATGTGCTTAGACTCCAGTATATTGTGCCGTCATATCACCTGTAAGTATAATTTTCACTTTGAACCGATTGATTAATTTATTTATTCAGCTTTTCTTTAAAGGAAATAAAGAATGAGGTCCAGGCAGAAGCAAATGAATCAGGGCAACCTGACTTAATTCCTTCGAACCAATCTGTTGGTGCGGAGATCTGGTGCTCATTTGCACTTCCTTACCAGTGATAGATCAAGTGATTGACAGCCACTCCTTGTCTTCCATCAGCAAAGAGAAATATTAAGACAGCCTCTAATAAGACATGAACATTTTTCACTTTGGTTACATCATGTTTCAACGTGCAGCTCATTCTTAAAGAGGCACCATCGTTATGTCTGGGAAAGTAGAAAAGTCAAACAGCAATTCATCATTATCAACACAATAATATCATGCACAAATAACATGGTGATGTTTCTGGGACACACCATATTACATCTAAATCATTGGCAAGGTGTCTTTCAGTATATTCCAGTATCAGAATTCCATACTGTCAACGCATTAATGTTGAAGTTAGGAAAAAGGGCTTGGCAGACAAAAGGATTAATTTTTATGTTGTAATATATTTCTTTGGTGTGTTAAATCCTGGAGGGATTTCCCTAAGCTGCAAAGCTGTAAAAGATATTTTATGCCTTTTTCAGGGCAAATAAATGACTGATATAAGGAGGCAGCTTTACTATGATTATTTAACATTTATATAATAAGGGAGCCTGTCACCAGGAGTATGTCCACCTCTTAATTATCATTTGATTAGCACTCTTAACATCTATTCTGATTTAAAGTATATCCTCGCAGGGAGTGGAGAAAACCAATGTACTTTTTTATGGTGAAACTCCCACTCTTTTATAGCATTTTCTTTGCTCAAACTTGCTCCCAGGTCTCCACCAAAATCACTTTGAAACAATTATTAGGGGATTTCCCAAGAGTATCTTAGGGTCATTCATACATTACTTAACAAGTTAATGCTAGCACATCTCATGTGGCATTACTCATGGCAATTGGAGGATACGTTGTTTTAGGACAGGAGCTTTACACTATATAAAATACAAAGCATTATTTTGCTGCTAAGGTGGAGCTGTCTCTAGAAGTCTAAATGTCTGACTTTTTGAACTAAACAAAGAGTAATAGGCCTAGAAATTGGTTAGTGCCAGCCTGTTGGAGCAAACTGGGCACGGAGAACAATCACTGCTCTGGAATATGTTGGCCGATATTGGGCCTGAGGCCTCAGTTACATGAGGCCGGTGAGATACACATGCGTGCTGGGCCATTGTTTCTTAGTAAAGTGTCAGCAGCTTGTAAGTTCTTGGCTGTGCCCCAAAATTAAAAAAAAGGAAATGACGGGCCATCTTTTTTTTATATATCGTGTCAGCCTTGGTTCAGTGGTAGCATTCTTGCCTCTGAGTCAGAAAGTCATGGGGTCAAGCCCCAGACTTGAGCACATAATCTAGGCTGACACTTCAGTGCAGTACTGATAAATCAGAGTTTCAGATTTTTGAATGAGGCATTAAATCAAGCCATCTCAGGTGGATGTAAAAGATCCCATTTCATTAATTGAAGAAGAGAAGGGGAGTTTTCCCAGTGTCCTTACAAACATTTATCCTTCAACCAACACCACCAAAAACAGATTAACTGGTCATTTATGTCATTGCTGTTTGTGGGACCTTGCTGTGTGCAAGTTGGCTATGTTTGCCTACATTGCAACAGTGATTACCCTTCAAAAGCATTTTATTGGCTGTGAAATACCTTGGGATATCCCTACTAGGGCAGATCAGAGCCTGGGTATTCTGCGGCAAATTGCTCACCTCCTGAATCATAGGACAAAATGAGATCATTAGGCCCATCATGCCTGTGCCGGCTCTTTGAAAGAGCTAGCCACTTAGTCCCACTCCCCTGCCCTTTCCCGATAGCCCTGCAAATTTTTCCCTTACCCGCCATATCAAACACCAGGTATACAGCCAAATGAACAGAGATGAAATATCTCTACTAGGCTTAACTTTACATTACGATCAAACAATAAAAAGAAGTCCAGTTTTAGCTCTGGCTGTGTACTGAAGCCACTCACACAATGACAGTTGCAAGTTAATCCGAACAACTAAGATTTGAACAACCTATCAATGGCCTGTATTTACTCCCCCCTACTCCAGGTAGCTTGTACAAGATGTATCAATGTTTTAACTCTTAAATACTACAATACCTATCTCCAGTTGTCACTTTAACACTAATCCCATTTCATAAAGCAAGGTTTTATAAGTTTGATAGAAATTGGACCTTTCCCCAAAAGGGTAAAGTAAATCTGTATGCCATATTAAACATGTAAAACCATCACTAGAGAGTTATCACTTCAAAAGTACATAGATAAAATTAAGAAAACAGCCTTTCTCCCTTGATTCAACAGCCTTTCTCCCTTGATTCCAATGAGAAGATGAATTTTTGGCTGCTGCTTTTTGAGAGTGACAAGGGAACTCGGCCAGACCCAACTTGTCAGTAGTAAACTGCTAGGCTCGCCATCTCTCCTCACCGACTAAAAATAATTTTGCCCTGGTGCTAATTGTGAAGACCCACATAAGCACAGGTAATAGGGTCTTCTGCTCATTCCAGACAATGCTCCAAGCATGGTTATGTACATGATAATTACTGGAAACAATGATACAAGTCAGCAACTGCAATAGCACTTCACCTTCTGTCAGTCCATCTGACTCCCTTCAGAACTCTCTAGGTTTTGCTTCATTAACCCAACTTCCCCCTTCTTGGGTTGAGAGGACCAACAGCGCCCATGCCACACCCCCCACCTCTCCCCCGGCCCCGAACTACCACAGCCCAATCCCGCAGGATCCTTACCAATGTTTATGTCTAACTTTATCTACATACAATTGGAAACATGCTTTTACATAAAAATCAGAGTTATTTGATATATGTGTTGCAGGTATTTGTACTGTGGAACTTCAAGTAAGCAAAATGATCAAAACCATTCCACAGCCACAAGCGTATGAAGTTGACAGCCATTCGACCCTGTCCGTGGGGAGTAAGAACATCTCCGGTCTGCACATAGTAACCTCAGCCACTAAAGGTAACTGACCAGCTGATCTTTGCAAACAATGATTGTCATGATATGTTATTTAGAAGTGTTGGTATTCACTGTATCAGCCAGCAAAACAAATTCTGATATTATCCCCGGCCTAATTCCGTCATACACATGCAGGAGCCAATCATCTGCTGCTGCATGGCATTATACTCCCACTGGTATAACAAAATGAAAAGGAAAACTGAAGATCAAGATGGAAGAAAGTAAATCTTTCTGTATAACAACCTCTAGAAATTTATTCTAAGGCAGTGACTCCTCTCAGATTGAAGTAATGTTGATGAATCAGACAAGCTTCACTCTTACGGTTTACAGTGTCATCTTAAACTCTCAATGAATGGTCTGTCAATGTTAATTTAACCCCAAAATGTGTTACTGCTTTTTTATGCAATATAAACTGACCTGATTGGGGTTTGGAACACAACCCAATATCCAAGGGTTTTGTTCCCCTATTCTGATATTTCCCTTTAAATATCTGCATCCCTTTAAACTTCACCTACATTCCAGTTTCCCACTCTCATTGTTAATGTGGCCCCTAAACACATCCAAATCTGCACCAGTAACTATTCATAATTATGATAATGAGATGACCACAGAAAATGCATGCAAACAGCAGAATTTACTTTGATCAGCTTTGAACCTATTTCTTACCATTTGGGAGTAAACTGGGCACATATTGGATAATCTACCCTTATGATATCCTGGTGGTCAACTGACATTTATAAATTATTCCAAATTTGTTTTCATGGTTGCTGACATCATCTGCACATGTCTCCTTTAAGATTACTGGCTTGTATCATTCCTGGAAATGGAAATTACTCTATATTATTGCTCCTGAGTATCCATTATTCTGTATGTAGTCATACCCAGGTATCCATTCCAATATATATATATATAAACACTGTTGTATAGCCATTATTCTCCCAGCAGTCACTTTCGCTATGTAGTCAGTACTGAAATATTGGGGTCAATTTTAGGATGCATTCGTGGCTGGGGGGTTCCTAAATTTGGGGGAATCCCGGAGCGGGTCCGGAGCCCGGCTCCAACCCGCCCACTTCCGGGTTCCCCAATGAAGTGAATCGGTGTGCACGCAGCCCCCGCATGCGGGACTCCCACCGGCAATTAAAGCCGGTGGGATGACAGTTTAGATAGTTAGGGAGGCACTTGAGGTCATTGACAGACCTCATTGGGAAGAGATTTTAGCAGGGATGTGATTTTGGACTCTCCTCAGCGTGTTTCCCATGCTGTGGGAAACACTCCCTCTTGTTGCAGACGTGTTTCAGTCAGCAGCCATTGGGAGATGCAGAGGATTCCTTGACAGTTGGGGGTAAACCCTCATTCATTGCAGCAGGGCACTCTGTCACCTCAGACAAAGTTTTGCCTGCCACACCGTTGTCTCCACACTTCAAATTATTAAATCATAACCTAAACTCTGCTGTCCAAACACATTTACCTACTTTGTGGACCCCCTCACACTCATACTGTCAGGATGTGGGGAGAGTCCATTGCTGCATTTATCACTTCATTGGAGGACGAGCAACATCACCAGCCTAGGTATGCCGTCCACCTCCGCCACGTGGAGCTACACAACACAGTGCTGCGCAACAGGCAACTGCACAAAGTAGTCGTGTAACTACACATACACCCACTGGTGAGTGACGCAATGGGTGGCATAAAGGGTGTTCATGGAGAACCTCATAAAAGGGCATTATTGCACAAGCCAGTCAAGAATGGCCAAGACGTGACAGTAGTGGTGACAATATAATATGTAATGTGAGTTGATCAGAAATCAAATATAAGTAAAAACCATGACAAACCCTCAAACACCCTTGTGCATCCCCTTCATGCTCACGACACGTTTGCCTTACGCTTTCTACTACACATAGGTGATGCATGGCCTGTGGCTGCAGCACAGGTAGTGGTAGGTTGGGTGAGGCTGACCATGAAAGAGATGCACGAGAGGGTGAGTATGAGACAGAGCCATAAGATTGTATGAGTATTGGGTTGAGTGGTAGTGGTGGGATGAGTACTGGCGAGGTGAGTAAGTGCAGGTAAGATGAGGATGAGCTTTGAGTGGGTGTGAGGAGTGATGTGATAGAGTAGTGTTGGCAGTGCAGAAGGAGATATGGGGTGGGGGCGGTGATGTGGCAGACGGAGTGTAGGGGAATGAATAAGTGTACTCACTTCGGCTGACCTACTTAGGTCACTGAAGCGCCTCCTGCACTGTATGCAGGTGCGTGATATGTTGGTGGTGCTGGTGACCTCCTCTGCCACCTCGAGCCAGGTCTTCGTGGCGACAGAAACAAGCCATTTCCTCCCGTCCGCCGGGGAGAAGATCTTTGTCCTCCCCCTCCTCCTCACCCCATCCAGTAGGACCTGGAATGAGGCATCATTCCCCCTCGGCTGCTCCATGCTGTAATTTTGGCTCCTTTCTGCAGCATCAGTCAGTGAAGGACTGCCCCTTTAAATAGGGCTCCTCCAGCTGACAGCCTATGATGCGGCTACGCAGTCCGCCCGCTGCGCAGCTTTCCAGCTTGAAACCCAGAAGCCAAGGTAAGTGGCTTCAATTTACTTACGATCGCGTGGGGAACCCACCGATTTCACTGCCCAGCTTACCCAAGCGCCCAGTCGGCCCCCCCGCTGGCAACCCACCTCCCTCCTAATATTGAGCCCATTGTTTGTTTCCTCTATATTCACTGCCATGTATCAATTATTCTCTATGGCCTCATGAAAAGGGCTTAACATTTTTTTTTATTCGTTCATGGGATGTGGGCGTCGCTGGCAAGGCCAGTATTTATTGCCCATCTCTAATTGCCATTGAGAAGGTGGTGGTGAGCTGCCTTCATAAACCGCTGCAGTCCGTGTGGTGAACGTTCTCCCACAGTGCTGTTAGGTAGGGAGTTCCAGGATTATGACCCAGTGACGATGAAGGAACGGCGATATATTTCCAAGTCGGGATGGCGTGTGACTTGGAGGGGAACATGCAGGTGGTGTTGTTCCCATGTGCCTGCTGCCCTTGTCCTTCTAGGTGGTAGGGGTCGTGGGTTTGGGAGGTGCTGTCGAAGAAGCCTTGGCGAGTTGCTGCAGTGCATCCTGTGGATGGTACACACTGCAGCCACAGTGCGCCGGTGGTGAAGGGAGTGAATGTTAAGGGTGATGGATGGGGTGCCAATCAAGCGGGCTGCTTTGTCCTGGATGGTGTCAAGCTTCTTGAGTGTTGTTGGAGCTGCACTCATCCAGGCAAGTGGAGAGTATTCCTTCACACTCCTGACTTGTGCATTGTAGATGGTCGAAAGGCTTTGGGGAGTCAGGAGGTGAGTCACTCGCCACAGAATACCCAGCCTCTGACTTACTCTTATAGCCACAGTATTTATGTGGCTGGTCCAGTTAAGTTTCTGGGCAATGGTGACCCCCCCCAGGATGTTGATGGTGGGGGATTCGGCGATGGTAATTCTGTTGAATGTCAAGGGGCGGTGGTTAGATTCTCTCTTGTTGGAGATGGTCATTGCCTGGCACTTGTCTGGCGCGAATGTTACTTGCCACTTATCAGCCCAAGCCTGGATGTTGTCCAGGTCGTGCTGCATGCGGGCACCGACTGCTTCGTTATCTGAGGGGTTCATTTGCAATTCCTTTGCTCACTATTTTAATGATGTGGAGATGCCGGTGATGGACTCGGGTTGACAATTGTAAACAATTTTACAACACCAAGTTATAGTCCAGCAACTTTATTTTAAATTCACAAGCTTTCGGAGGCTTCCTCCTTCCTCAGGTGAACGAAATGAAATCCTCGAAATGAAATCGCATTTATAATTCACAGAACAATGCTTGGTGATTACAGACAGTTTTTTCAACTGCCCGTTGCCAAGGCAATCAGTGTGCAGACAGACAGGTGTTACCTGCAAGGTCTCAGAATATACAAATCACCAAAAAAAAACAACAAACAAAAAAAAACAGAGATTGACAGTTCCGACGGACCACAGCAAAAAACGCATAGACCTCCTCAGGAGACTAACACGGGACGCAACCAACAGAGTACCCTTTGTCGTCCAGTACTTCCCCGGAGCGGAGAAACTACGCCATGTTCTCCGCAGCCTTCAACATGTCATCAATGACGACGAACACCTCGCTATGGCCATCCCCACACCTCCACTACTCGCCTTTAAACAGCCACCCAACCTCAAACAGACCATCGTTCGCAGCAAATTACCTAGCTTTCAAGAGAACAGCGTCCACGACACCACACAACCCTGCCACGGTAACCTCTGCAAGACATGCCAGATCATCGACACAGATACCACCATCACACGAGAGGACACCACCCACCAGGTGCATGGTTCATACTCCTGTGACTCGGCCAACGTTGTCTACCTCATACGTTGCAGGAAAGGATGCCCCAGAGCATGGTACATTGGCGAGACCATGCAGACGCTGCGACAACGGATGAACGGACACCGCGCAACAATTGCCAGACAGGAGGGTTCCCTCCCAGTCGGGGAACACTTCAGCAGTCATGGACATTCATCCACCGACCTTCGGGTAAGCGTACTCCAAGGCGGCCTTCGAGACACACGACAACGCAAAATCGTCGAGCAGAAATTGATAGCCAAGTTCCGCACCCATGAGGACGGCCTCAACCGGGATCTTGGGTTCATGTCACGCTACACGTTACCCCACCAGTGAACAAATGTTATCTGTTTTTAATATAACGGGTCAGTTGCTGTCTTTTCTATGTTTCTACCTCTCTATCTCTGTTTTTTTTTGTTTGTTGTTTTTTTTTGGTGATTTGTGTATTCTGAGACCTTGCAGGTAACACCTGTCTGTCTGCACACTGATTGCCTTGGCAACGGGCAGTTGAAAAAACTGTCTGTAATCACCAAGCATTGTTCTGTGAATTATAAATGCGATTTCATTTCGAGGATTTCATTTCGTTCACCTGAGGAAGGAGGAAGCCTCCGAAAGCTTGTGAATTTAAAATAAAATTGCTGGACTATAACTTGGTGTTGTAAAATTGTTCACTATTTTAATGGGGGTGTTAGGGTTAACATCTCAAGTGAAATAGTGGGCAAAGGAATGGCAGATGAACTCATATAAGCATTCTTACATTACTATTCACAATGTAATTTCAAAGTCTATGTATTCATTCTTAGGTATCCATTATTCTTTGTGTAATATTTGATGAGATCACAGTATTAGGAAATGTAGCTACTGTATCATCCAAAGCTGGGTGAAGATGCTACAGACATTGAATAGTGGAGGAAATAAACCAGGTGAAGGAAACAGGTAAGGTAAATGGAAAAGGATAGTTCAGTGGCTACCTAACACAATTAGCCCACACAAACAGGATGATAATAATGTCTTTCTCTTGAGGAGATTGCAAAATGGCAAGAAATGTGTTTGTGTCCACAATTCCCCACAAGCTGTGTTTCAGTGAGACATACACCAGGTCCTTTCCCAGAGAGAGAGGGAAAAACCAAAGGGAAAGTCACCTTCCTGGACCGCTCTGTGCACTGTCTGGAGTCAGCTGCAGAGTAATAATGGCAGTGGATCTTAAGCCTGTGCTCTTAGATCGGTAAAGTTGAGGAGATAGCTGTGTGGGGTAAAAAAAAGATTACAAAAAATGTAGTTCCTCTCTCATGGTTAACGCTCCCAAATAAAGTATATTAATGGAACAGAAATTGTTTGCAAAATTACGGTGAGCTCAGCAGCGATTCACCAGTGATATGACAACTTCAAATGAAAGGTATATCGCCCGCTGCAGTCATGGAAATCATTGAACAAGCGCCAACTTGCTTATCTGCCCAGCTGGAAAGTAACTAACTATGCCACAAAATAGATACGCTTAAAAATACCAGGTCTAAACTAAATTTTAACAGTAAGTCTTGTTGACTGCCAAACAACTAAAAATTAACTTTTAAAAATGTGGCGTCTCATTACTCCTTATTTCAATAGTTTTTGGTCTTTTTCTTACTTTTCCCTTCTGTCCCTTTTATCTAATTCAATTATTCCTTATCCCCTCTTTTTTTCTCCACTGTCTATAACTGTTTTTACAATGATTTTAATGAATTTAAAACTTCCTGGTTTTCACGTTCAAAGCCTGCAGAGACAGTTAACGCAGCTTGTCAAAAATGCTGCGATCTGACTGGTCGAGGGGAGAGCGTGATCCTCTCGCTTCTCCCAGGGTCCTAGCTATGCTTGAACTGACGCTGGGCTCTTCTCCGCTTCCTATTTGAGGAAGTGCCTGAAGTAAAGACTGCGATAAGTCAGTAGGTTAGTATAAATCTATTGAGCGGTGAGCACTGTTGGTTCGCTGCTCCGAGCAATTTCTACCCCAATATTACGTAGTGAACCCATGAGGATAGATGATGTGAGAGGTGACACTGCAACATTGATGGGGTCATGGTCCTCTTCCAATATTGGGCTTAAGCAGCGTTGGCAGGAGAACCTGAGACTCAAAGCTTCACTTTCCTCACTCTGTTTTGAAGCAGGGCTTGAAGGAGATTCCTGTCTCCGTTCGTCAGACTGCGCTAAAGGTTTCTGCTGCAGCCGACACCTCTGGTCCAAAATATGCAAACCACTGCTCCAAAAGGACGAAGTGTGCACGAAACAGAGGAGAAAGGGCGCTCGTGGTACAGAGATCTACGAGCGATGCGACTGTGAAAAGGCACTTATTTGTCGGACTCTAAGACACCCTGGAGCAACCAAAAAAACACGACTCAGTACCTGTCAGAAAGACTAGTCTCTGTTGATAGTATTGTACCTTGTCAAGACTGTGTTGCATGAGTCAGATCGTGTTAAATTAACATAACCGTACTTACAGACAAATAGCAAGTAGTTGAGTTGCTGTTTTCAAATCCAAGATAAATCTGTAAAATGTGCTCTTGATCTGTTGGTAGCTGTATGTGTGCTGCAGGGAACTTATTCACTGAATAAATATTTTTATTATATGGGCTGCCTTGTTTTTTTCATTCCTTGGTCATGTGGTAACTCCTTACAGTGATGACAGTAACAAAATCATTATAAACAGCCGGCTGGATCTTGCTGGAAAAATAACCACGTGTTAACCATGCACACCGTTATTAATGCGCAAATCGGCCAGCAAGTTCAGGAGATGAAGAGATACGCCATGAGTTGTGAATCTTCAGAACTTGCTGGTCGATTTATGCTGTTCCGCCGTTAGCCTCGCACAAACGGCATCTCGCCCTTACCCTTCCTGTCATTTGTAAGAACTTCCTGGATTTGTACATTAATTGCCCATTAGACTCGCTGCTCATAGTTAGGGCTCATAATTAATAGTGTAAGCACCCTTTTAACAATGTGATAATTGTTAATGCAATGCCAATCAATGCCTCCGGCCCAGAAAGGGAACAATTTAAACTGTTGTGTCTCATTCCTGCATGTAGTAAATTGTTGTTAGAGATTTTAAAAATGTCAAATTTTAAATTTAAATTTTTTTTTTTCCTATCTGTCTTTTTTTTCTCTCTTTCTTAATCCAATCTTTATTTCCCTCTCTATTTCTCTTTCTGTACCAGATTTGACTGAAATTCACCCACTCAAATTCTCCCTCCTTCTCTGTTGTCCCTCTGTTTCTTTCTCAATCCTTAAATCTCATTGGTTAAGGATGGTTGGTCCCATCATTCACCAAGGTCCCAGATGCCCCATTGCCCTCACCACATCATTATCAGCCCTCATTTCCAGTAAGTTGGGGCGTAAGTAATATTCGAGCTGAAGGGTGCAGGAAAAAGTCTAACTAACGACGCATGCCGCGAGATGCCCCCCACCAGCAAGATTTGGCCCAATATTTTAGCTGATTTTCCCGGGCCACGGAGAAAAATCTCATTACATAGTTTCCTTTTGATCTGTTGAAAAACTTTTATGAATACTATAAACTGAATAGGTTATGACCAGATAAAATTCTACACTGGTCAGTTCATTTTCACCCCACTTTTTGACTTCATCACTTACGAGTTTTCCAGTTTTCCTTATGGAGGTAAGAAAAGATTAACATTTCAAGTGTGATCTTGATTGCTCCAGACCTGACTGAGAGAAATTAAATCAATGTGTTCAGTAGGGTTTGGGCTGCATGTTTATAAGAGCAGATTTTTCATGCACGCTCCAGTCCTTCACTGACCTTTACGTTTGACTATTTAAATAATAGGCATTACTGATGAAGGACAAAACACTTGCAATGGGAAGGATGGTTTTATTTTTTGACAGTGGTCAGTCCATAGCACCCTATTTAGAGCAATCGCCCACCCATTGCATTATTTGCAACAAATGAAAATTTTTTGTGATATCTTAAACTTTTTTATCCTAATTTTGAATAAAAGCTGGTAGAAGTTTTCATTTTCAAAAGCTGATCAATAGTGACTAGTGTTGCCAATTGTGGTTGGAAGTACTCCTGAGGTCTGATCACATGATGCTTGATCACATGACATCTGATCACAACACTTGCCTGCAGTTTGCAAATGTTATTGCATTTTCCTTATAAAGGTTGGGTCCCCTGTAATTGAGTATCTTTGCTCATGGTTTTGCACTTTCAGCTGTTGTGCGAGAAGTTCCAAGAACCAAGAGACCATCTGCAAGCAGGCGAAGAAAGTATAGAGAGAGAGGGAACATCAGCCATGGTTCTGGCTCTTGATCATTATCCAATGCCCCCTGCTGGAAACTGTCAGCGGATTTTGGGCGAGGACAGGATCAGGGTCAGCTGTTACATCTTACAAGGTGAATAGCCTGGTTAGGCTCATACATGGATAATGAGCACCCCAATAAGATGCAAAGGGTGGGGAGGGGGAGGCAGGTGGGGAGGGATAGAAAAGAAACACTGAGCAGTAGGAGAGGGGAAAGGAGGAGAAAATGATTGGGGTAGTGGATGAGGGAGGAGAAACTGAGAGAGGGGAAGACACAAGGGGAAGAGGAGACACCAATAGGGGAGGGTAAAGTCCTAATCGTAAAGGATGTGGGGTTTTCTTGCCGGAGAGACTGGTGACATGAATCTGAGAGAACGTCTAGTGTATACCCAAATTTGCAACACTGGGCTACTCTGGACTTCTGATTGAGCCTTTGCCATAACATTCCTGTCTGGATTTAAACACCTTCCCATGTACCATCAAATACTAACCACACTCTTAAAAAAAATAGGAACTTTACATTTGTATCTCAGCTTTGCTAATTAATAAACATTGTCTGTTTCATAGCTCGTTCATTTGTTCACTGAATAAATATTATCCTTCCAGACCATACATTGGTCCCGAGTTTCATTACTAGCATCCATCTAGTTCGGGAAGGATACACCTTTCTCTCTGACAGACTGAGGCCACTGGTCTAAAACAACTTGTTCAAAGGCAATGGAAAAGGGATCATGTGTTGCACCTTTTTTTCATTTTTCATTCTTCTCAAGAATGCAAACAAAATATATGACAATGCAAGGAAGAAAGCTTTTGATCTGCAATAAATTAACTGTATCTCAAGGCAACATATATTAAACATCAAAGCTCCTTCAGTGTCTAAAGGGTGTCATCCCTTTGGGCCTTTACTTTGCCTTATTTTACTCAAACTATCTCAATTTCCTCGGCTGCCAATGCATCTGTCAGTTCTCTTCTGGCTTGTTGAGAAATACTTCTCATTTTCACTTCCTTTTGACAAGTTATTTGTATATAAGGATGTATGTGATAGCCAGCAGGAAACAGGATTTCTATTGCATGTGTGAGGCTGAGACCATAACCTTTTATGATCAATTTCATAAGCGAACAATTAATTATACATTGAACACAAGCAATGTCAATTTTTTTGAAGCAATCTTTTGAAATTAATTAATATTTGTGCTTTTATAAAATTACCATTAACAGGACTGCTATAAAGATGAAGGGATATTTAGCAATTCCAATTTGGTTGAACAAAAGAAAACTGTTAGATCAGGCCCAGAAACAGGACTGGATGATAGAATGAGCTGAATGGGCTAAACAGGCAATTTTGTTCTTAAATTATTCTGTTCTTATGGAGGCAGCAATTTAAAACTTACATTTTATGGCTGTAAAGAGAATGACCCCTTTAAAAGCAGATCTGTTTGCAGTCTTACTTTCTCCATGCTTCAAGCATAAAGTACCAGTAACCAAGTAACAGTGCCAGTATCACCTATTGTAACTGGTACATTGAAGTTCATACAACAGCAAAAATTACCAATTTATTTTACTAGAAATGGATTTTTAGAGCCAATGGATAGCACAAATAAAATCTTGTCCTAAATTAGTTTAACCTTTTTCGTCCTGAAAGGTATTTTCAGCTTTCATAATACACATTTTTCATTTCAAATTACACTAGTAAAAGTTATTTTCTACAACTACCAAGAAACAGAATTAATAGATGTTCAGATCTTTTCATGATTGATGATGTTCTTGCGGCAAACTGAGCATGCAGTTACACTGTCACTTGCAAAAGATCACAAGGTAATTACAGATGAGGAGGCCCATTCGACACATCTTAATTCATTCACCCAGACAAATGCTGACATTGACTCATTGTAGCATCCAATTGTTTCTTAAGTGATTCCAAGGTTTTTGCATCCATGACTATATCTGGAAATCTAATCCACATGTTGATCACTATTTGTGTGAAGAAGAATTTCCTGATATCCGTCTTAAAATGACCTTTTACTAGTTTGTATTTGTGTCTGCTTATTTTATTCCTGCAGTTTAATTTAACATAATATTCCAGGTTACCTTTTTCTATATCCTGAACAATCTATAAGATCATCTCTCAGATGCCTCCTTTATAGGCTGAAAATGCCAAATTTCTCCATTTTTTCCTCATGATTCAAATCTCTGATATTAGGGATCACCCTTGTGACTCTTCTCTGCACTGTCTCCAGTGCTTGAATGTCTCTCTTGTTTCTTGATTACCAGAACTGGACACAGTATTCAAGATGCACTTTGACCAGGTCACTATGAACTTTGATCATTCCATTATTTTGGTTATGTAATTCAACATCCTATTGGCTTTGTTGATTGCTGCTCTGCATTGGTTGAATATGTTTAGTGTCAAGTCTACTAAGACTCCTAGGCCTCATTCAGCTTCATCTTTAGCTATTTCAACACCATTCACGAAGTATGCATGTCATGTATTTTTCCTTCCTATGTGCAACACTACATGTGTCTGCATTAAATTTCATCTGCCATTATTGTGCACACTTATATATCTTGTCCAAATCATTTTATAATTTCTGAGCATCCTCCTCTAATTTCACTGCCCCTCCTAATTTGGTATAATCTGCAAATTTGACCACTTGGCATTGAGTTTCTGAATCTAGGTCATTTATGTAAATTAGAAACAGCAATGGTCCAAACGCCGAGCCCTGGGGCACCCCACTTAATACTTCCTCTCAATGTGACATAACTCCTCCAACGAATATTTATTGTTTCCTTTCCTTCAGCCAGTTTCTTATCCATTCCCCAGGGTTTATCCTGAACCCTCAAAGCTTTGAATTTAACAATAGTCTTTCATGTGGGACTTTATCAAAAGCCTTTTGGAAGTCTTGATACAACACATCATAGGGCTTTCCACAGTTCACTTGGAATGTTGTTTCCTCAAGGAGGTCAAGGAGATTGTTCAGGCAAGAGTGTCCCCCTCCGAATCCATGCTGTTTGCTAGATTGTTATTGTACAACAACAACAACAACTACTACTACTACTACTACTACTACTACTACTGCTACTAATACTTGCATTTATATAATGCCTTTCATGTAGTAAAATGTCCCAAGGCGCTTCACAGGAGCATTTTCAAACAAAATATGACACCAAGCTACATAAGGAGATATTAGGACAGGTGACCAAAAGCTTGGTCAAAAAGGAGCATCTAAAAGGAAGAAAGCGAGGCGGAGAGGTTTAGAGAGGGAATTCCAGAGCCTAGTGCCTAGGGAGCTGAAGGCACATCCACTAATGGTGAGCGATTAAAATCTGGGATGCGCAAGAAGCAAAAATTGGAGGAGCGCAGAGATCTTGGAGGGTTGTAGGGCTGGAGGAGGTTACAGAAATAGGGAGGGGTGAGGCCATGGAGGGATTTGAAAACAAGGATGAGAATTTTAAAATCGAAGCGTTCCTGGACCAGGATCCAATGTAGGTCAACGAGCATTGAGAGGGAGAACTGAGGTAGCTGTGCAGATAGTTCAATCTTTGAGACAAAAGAGTCCATGAGCTCCTTGCACTTGGTGTTAGAAATGAAGTTGGAGGGGGCAGGGAAAGTAAGTTGGAGGAGGCATTTTGTCATCAGGAGTCTGGAATTGTCCTTACCCTCCTGGATGAATTACCCTCTGGATGATCCTACAGCAACAGGGGGATTTGGCTATAGAGAGGGAGGCACAATATTACTTTAATGGCCAAGCTACATCTGGGAGTGACAACAATGTCAGTCCTGGGCTAGGTAGACTTGACTCTGTGGTTCTCAGACTTGAGAGTGTGAAGGTGGGAATTATACTGGGGGAACGGCAGGGTGGGAGACTGTGTGACTTAGTGAGGACTAGGGCATTGAAGGCAGAACCAAGGGGGCTGCTGAACAAGTCAACAGCAGTATCAATGCCATGTAGAGATGGCTGGAGGATCAAAAGAAAGTTAGGAGTTGAAGAATATGTTGGAGAGGGAGCTGGGGAGATTTTTTCCGGATCAGAGAGAGAGAACTGTAGACTTGGAGGTGGGCAGGAAGATGTGGAGATGAGGAAGTCATCATTGATCAAAATCTTGGATTTCATAAGACCGTGTGTGATGGTAAGGTGAAGGGAGGGGTCATTGTGGATGGGGGAGTTGATGTGAGATTGAGTGAGAACAGGAGAGCCGACAGCTTGGAGAAAGGGAAGAATGGGAATTAATGTAGGTTGCAATCACCGAGGATGAGAAGTTGTTTGGCGTAGAAGCTAAGAGAGGAGAGAAGAAAGGTGATCTTGGCAAAAAAAAAACACCGGGGAGTTTAGGAGGGCAGTAGGTGACAAATAGGGGTAAATTTAACCTAACTCAGCAGGCAGGACACCCACAGGATTAGGTGGAATGCCAGTTTTACACCCCACCCAATATTACTCTCCACTGACACCAATATAGAGTAAAACTGGATGGAGTGTAAAACCAGCCTGATCTTGTCAGTTTCCAGATGGGTGGGTTAGGTTAAAATTATCACCTTCTCTATTGCCTTTGCGGTCACAAATCTGCTATTCGCATTACAAGTAAAAATGATCTAGGTACTGAAAACACAACTCACTAGGTCCTTTACAAATCCCATAAAAAGGGGCAGATATGTTACCCAGCATTTAAAGAATTGAATATTTGTAACTTGATAAAGTTCAACAAGCCAAGACCTAATGCATTGACTATTGCTCTCAGAATCGCACTAATCTTGTATATGACGTAATTGATGAGCTGTTTCAGGTGAAAGGATGATTAAATGGATGTCTTGACCTGCAGCTTGAAAAATCTACTTGAGTTACAACCCATCTTGCCCCTTGTGTGACACAAGGAGGAGAAAATATAAACATGATCCAAATGCAAATCCTTTGGCCATTCTTTGCTATGATAGCTATCACTATGAGTATCAATTAAGCTGTCATCAATACACCTTTCACCTGTGACATACACTAAGCTTTTCCCTGCCTCTGGGACTGGAAGTTGAGAATAAGCATTTCTTTTGTAGTGTGTGCAACATCAGTGAATGAAAGCATGGTGTGCTTGAAGCAGAGATTTCATTTGTGGAAGTTTATTAAGAGCCTGCAGAACTGAAGAAAAACAATAGAGCCTGCAGGGTTCTGCAAATATAATTAATAGGCTATCATTTAAAAATTACATCTTTCTTGCTTTGGTGACTGTGTGTACTGTCTGTACTGTGACATGCACTATGTGAGACTAGATGACACACAGTAACATACAGCACTGGAGTTTGTACAGTGTGGAGAGATTGAGTGGAATGAGCCCATATTCTCTAGAATTTAGAAGAATGAGAGGTGATCTCATTAAAACGTATAAAAGTTTTGAGGGCTGTTTCACTTGGCTGGAGAGTCTAGAACTAGAGGTCATAGTCTCAAGTTAAGGGGTTAGGCCATTTAGGACCAAGATGAGGAGAAATGTCTTCACTCAGAGGGTTGTGAATCTTTGGAGTTCTCTACCCCAAAGGGCTGTGGATATTCAGTACATTCAAGACTGAGATTGATGGTTATTTGGACACTAAGGGAATCAAGGGATTATGGGGATAGGGTGGGAAAGTGGAGTTGAGGTGGAAGATCAACCATGATCTGATTGAATGGCAGAGCAGGCTTGAGGGGCTGTAAGGCTTAGTCCTGCTCCAATTTCTTATGTTCTTATGACACACAGTGATATACAGCACGTGAGACTATACAGTGATGCACAATATGAGATTGTCCAATGACGCACAGCACGGGAGACTGTATGGTGACATGCAATGACACACATTGGCATACAGTGTGGAGTACTGTACTATAAAATGTTATAACATTTACCATGAAAGAACTACAGTGACAGACATCGTGTGAGGAGATTGCCACTCTATAGCACAGGAGTAACACAGATGGTTTCTAATGATCCCTTTAGCCTAGGCTAAATTTAGAAAAACAAAAAAAATTCATATATTTATCTAAGTTAAACAATGACACTGTGGCCTACAAATTGGATCACACCTGAATTTGGGCGCAATCCGGATGCAGTGGCCGCTGCACGTTCATAATGGGGCTGGTGGCAGGACCACAGGAAATTGGTCCACTAGTGCCATTGGTATATTACCGGTGAGGTGCAAGTGCCAGTCGCGGCCCCAGAGACAGCTTGCCAGTTGCAGGGGGAGTGAGAACAGTTGGCTGGGCGCTGGCTGACTGAAGCCTCTTGTCCTTTGTCGCTTCATTAAAATTAAAATTGTAAGCTCCTGTGATGGGTCAGTTGGTAATAGCAGCGTGTAACTGAGCCAACACTACAGTCTACATTCATGCATGAAGAATGCCCTCTTGGGCTGCCTATGTTCAGTCCCCTGCCAATAGTCAATGGGAGTAATTTTGACTTTGTACGATAGTATAAAATGGGTGTAAGCGAATTGGCAGCCCGTTTTACATATCACCCTCTTTTTATTACCATTGACTTCAATGAAAATAACAATCGTGAGAGATGTAAAATGGGCTGCCAATTCAATTTGACCCGATTTACGCCATCACATAATGTCAAAATTACCCCCCTTTGCCTCAAAAGGGGAGAAGATTGATAAAAAAAATTATGTGAACACGTGCTGTGGTACAAACATTATTTCCCTGTGAGAATGAAATGAAAATGTGTTGTTAATGCTTCTAAAAAGCCTTTAAGAACCAAGGAAATGGTTGACATAAGGTTTTTGTCCTTGTGCAATGTCCTCCCAGATTTTCGTGAGTGAAATATGCTGACTGCACATTACCGCTGTTCATGGTCATTGCACTGAGATCCAGATCAACCTTGCAGGGACGACTTGCTCTCTTAATCGCATTGTTTATACAAAGCTTGCAGGCCTGGTCTCTGCATAATGGAACGGGTATAAGATTTAATAGCTTACTGAATTGCAGTGTCAGTTCAAAGATTAAATATTTCATCTACTGGACTGGGAATTAATGAATTTAACTTCACTGTACTAATTCATTCACCTTTTCACTCACCAACACAAACCTATTTTAATTTCTGAACAAATTGTCCTTCCAATTGCTATCTTTATTCATTCTGGCAATTGCTGTTTGCATGATACAATTTCAGTCAGTGTGCTACATCTTGTGAATACATTGGGGTGGAAATTCCTTAAGCCCCATTTTCGGGCCTGAAATAGGCACCTCACATGGAGTGCACACCCCTGTTAATTGTATCTATATGATTTATATCAATTAGTGTTAATTGTATTCAGGTGGTGGATATCAATTGGGGACTCTCTTGTAACCATTTATAGGAGGGTGTGTAATGTTGAGCTGTGAGAATAAAGGCTTGGAAGCAACTGAAGACCATGCTTGAGTATTCTCTCCTTCACCACCAGGCTATTCAATTTGTAACATGGTAACAGAGGATGGTTGCCTAAGATTGGAAACTGTTTTTTTTGGACATAAAAGAAAAAATTGAAAACGTCGTGGCCATTGTGGAAAATGGAAGAAAGCAAGTTTAAATTGTCGAGGTATGATTTTCCTCCAACGTTCTTGGAGTTTGAACCGTATGACCAGTGGAAGAATGTGGTTGATATGTGGACAGGGGTTACTACTCTACCAAAGAGAAAACAAAACATGGCCTTGGCATTGTTGCTTCCTGAACTAAATAAAAGGTTTTTTCTGAGATGGATGCAGATCTTTTGGCTAATGATGAAGGTTTTATCTTTCTAATAGAATTTCGGGATCAAATCTACAAGAAAGATGACCTGTCAAGTGCCAATGAGGCCTGGTCAGCATTTAATAGATTTTGGAAAATGGATGGTCATTCAATGGAAGAGTATATCATGGACTTGAACAAATTGTACAAAAGGTTGACAAAGTTCAAATTGAGACTCCTTGGATCAGTACTAGCGTTTAAATTACTGGATTGTGCTAAGGTGTCTCATGTGGACAGGCAGGTGGTCCTAACTGGCATCCAGTTTTTGGAAAAGGAGACTCTGTTGGAGACTCTGGCTGCTGCCTTAAAAAAAAATTCTGGGGCAACAGTCATTCCCTTCAGCCTTCATAGGACAAATGGGGCTTTCTGCTGTGACACAAAGAATAGAAGATTCAATGGTTACCAGGTTTCGAAGTGTTTCAGATACTAAACGCAAGCGCCAGACCAGGTTTCCAAATTTTCAAGAGACTGAACGCAATATGTCAATATGTCGGAAGGATTAAAGACAGCCAGATTGGTGATGAAAGCAGGTACAGCAAATCTAGTTATATCAACAGAAGACAAAATTGGGACAGTAATAATGGGCAAATGAATCCCAGGAATGCCCAAGGAAAAATCACGAGATGCTTTAGATGTGACTCTAAATATCATTATGTGGTGAATTGCCCAGAGCGAAGATGCAGGGTCTTTGAAATGATGCATGAAGAAAGTAGTTCTGAAGAAGAGGATGAAGATAATGATGAATCTGAACAGGTTATACTGGTCACAAGGAGTTTTAATCCTGTGAATATATTATTTGCGGATTCCTTTAATTGTGCAGTGTTAGTGCATGTACATCAACTGTGTGCGGGGTGGATTGGTTAAAATGTTATCTTGATTCACTAAGTAGTGAGGATTAACGCAAGGTTAAGGAATATAAAAGTTCTACATGTTTTAGGTTTGGAGATGACAACATCTTGAGGTCACTCAATCGAGTGGTTATTCCATTTAAGATAGCTGGAGTATGCCAATTTATAAGTACGGATGTAGTCTCTAGTGAGATACCTATGCTTTTGGATAAATCTCCGTGAAAAAGGCAAAAATGAAACTTGACATAGAACACGATGAGGCAATCATTTTTGGGAAATCGGTTGATCTGCAGTTTACCCAGTCAGGGCATTATTGTATCCCCTTAATAAAACCTGATGTTTCTCATCAGCATGTTAGGCAAGTATTAATGGCATCAGGCAATAAGGATAAGAGAGAAAAAAAACAAATTGTCTTAAAGTTACATAGACAATTTGCCCACCCTACTTGTCAACGTTTAAAGATCCTGCTAAAAGCTGCAGGTGTAGTTGATGAGGAGTATATGAGGCTAATAGAAGAGGTTAGTGAGAACAGCGAAATCTGTGAGAAGTATAGACGGACGCCCCTCCATGTCCCAATGTAAGTGTTCCATTGGCACTTGACTTTAATGAGGTAGTTGCCATGGATCTAAAGGTATGGGACAATGGCAGAAATGTTTTCATCTTACATTTTATTGACCTGGCTATACAATTTAGTATTTCTACACTAATATATAGTAAGGAGAAGAAGGTTATTCTCGATAAAATTATGGAAAAATGGATAAGGACTGGACTCTGAACACCAGCAAAGTTTTTGACTGATAATGGAGGTGAATTCGCTAACGCAGAGTTCAGAGATATGTGTGAGAATATGAATATAATTTTCATGGATACAGCAGCTGAGAGCCCTTTTAGCAATGGTCTTTGTGAAAGGAACCATGCTGTGATTGGTAGCATGGTGCATATAATTTTGGCTGATCAAACAGAGTGTAAATTGTCAACTGCCCTAGCACGGGCAGTTCATGCAAAGAATTCTCTTCAGATGGTTGGAGGATGTAATCTGTACCAACTAGTCTATGGGCACAATCCCAAATTACCTTCTGTTCTTTGTGATAATCCCCCTGCCCTAGAAGGTACTACAATTAGTTGCCACTTTTTGTGAGCATTTAAACGCTATGCATGCAGGGAGATGGGCTTTTATCAAGGCTGAGGTGTCAGAGAAAATTCAAAAAACACTGAGGCATCGTATTAGACCATCTGAGACAGAGTTCAATTCAGGAGATTTGGTATACTATAAAAGAGAGGGTCATAGGGAATGGAAAGACCCTGGTAAGGTAATAGGTCGTGATGGTAAGACGGTACTCGTCCAACATGGTAATCAAACTGTTAAGGTTCATTCGTCTTGATTAATTGGAATTAATTATAAAATCTCAGACTCTGAGCAGTTGATAGAAGTAAATGAGGCACCTTGTGCCTCAGATGTTCATGATTTTTTTGATGAGGCTCCTGAGGAACAGATTGAGGTAGATCAAAGGCTGGACAGTGGTAATGTCAGTGATCAAGAAACACATGACAGAGCTATCACATCCACAGAACAATCACCCAAAGTGGGTACACGGGTAACATATGTTCCAGAAGGGACTAATGTATGGAGGGATGCAACAATTTTGGGATGTGCAGGCAAAGCTGGTAGTTTTAAATATTGGTTGAATATTCAGGATGACAGCCATGAAGTGAGGTCCATGGACTGGCAGAATGGGGTAAAAGAGTGGAGAGTATGAAAGCAGAGTACAAGTAATGATAGGGAGTCCAGAAGTGAATCTCACATCAGAAAATGATCACAAACTAGAGATGAAAGAGGGAGATCTTGCAGTAGTAGTCTCTACAGACATAGAAGTGGAAGTAGGAGACGTAACTTGACTAGGTCAGACAATGAAACAAAGACCACAGAACAGTCACATAACAGAGCTAGAAGCAGAAATCCTCATGGTTGTGAGGTTTCACTGACTGTCAATAAATTTGAGGATAAATGGGTAAGAGAGACAAAACAAAGGGAGTTAGATAGTTGGAAAGAATTTGAAGTTTATTCTGAGGTAACAAATAAGAGTCAACCAGCTTTGTCACATAAATGGGTTTGTACTGAAAAAGTCCTTGCAGATGGGGCTATTAAGGCTAAAGTGAGCTTGGTAGCTAGGGGTTTTGAAGAGAAACTGGGTGATACAGATGTTCGAGTGGATTCTCCCACTGCTGGAAAGGTAATCTTAAAAATCTTTTTGGCTCCTTTGGCAACATATTCATGGGAGTGTGAGTCAATTAACATAAAAGCCGCATTTCTGCAGGGCTATACGTTTCAGAGAGAAGTGTTTCTGAAACTGCTTAAAGAGACAGCAGATGGGGAAGGAAAACTAAGGAAACTAAACAAATGCTTCTATGGGCTGAATGATGCTTCCAGCATATGGTATTTCTTGGTGAGATCTGTTTTGCTGAAAATAGGTTGTGTTCAACTAAAAGCAGATCCCGCAATGTTTTTTGGTACCATAATGGAAAACTTACAGGCATTTTCATGATGCATGTTGATGATTTCTTATGGGGTGGTACTGCGGAATTTGAGAAATTCATCATTAATAAGATTAGAGTAGAATTTAAAATTGGGAGTCGGGTCTGTGGGGCTTTTAAATATATTGGTTTAGATATTAAGCAGAGTGGGTCTGGTATAACTTTAAATCAACATCCTATTTTAGAAAGTGTTACTCCTATCCCAGTTAATCGTATTAGGTCATCACAGAAAGGAGATGTGATATCCAAAGAAGAGACAGAGCAATTACAAAATTGGTTCGGCCACTGGTTCACCACAACTGGAGTATTATGTCCAATTCTGGGCACTGCCCTTTAGGAAGGATGTGAAGGCCTTAGAGAGCGTGCAGAAAAGATTTACTAGAATGATTCCAGGGATGAGGGACTTCAGTTACATGGACAGACTGGAGATGCTGGGGTTGTTCTCCTTAGAGCAGAGAAGGTTGAGAGGAGATTTGATAGAGGTATTCAAAATCATAAAGGGTCTAGACAGAGTAGATAGAGAGAAACTGTCCCCTTTGGCGGAAGGGTCAAGAACCAGAGGTCATAGATTTAAGGTGATGGCAAAAGAACCAAAAGCGACATGAGGAAAAACTTTTTTACACAGTGAGTGGTTATGATCTGGAATGCACTGCTCCAGGGGGTGGTGGAGGCAGATTCAATCGTGGCTTTCATAAGGGAACTGGATAATTAATTGAAGGGAAAAAAATTGCAGGGCTACGGGGATAGGGCGGGGGAATGAGACTAGTTGGATTGCACTTGCAGAAAGCCGGCACAGACTTGACAGGCTGTAACCATTCTATGATTCTGTGATTCTACGAAGCTTGATTGGCCAATTGAACTGGTTGTGAACTCAGACTAGAGCAGATGCTAGTTTTGATGTGTTAGAGTTAAGTACTTCAATGAATCACCCCATAGTAGAGAATGTTTTAAGGGCAAATAAAACATTACGAAAATTAAACGTAGATAAATGTGTGCTTAAGTTCCCATCTTTAGGTGGCCCAAAGAAAATTAAGCTAGTTATCTTTAGTGATGCTTCACATGCTAATCTTCCCGATGGGTATTCTAGTGCAGCTGGTTTCATAGGGCTCAATTTTCGGACGTCCGAGCCGGCGGGTTCGTGGCGGGGGGGCTCCGAAAATCGGGGATTCCTGGGGCGGATCCGGAGCCTGGCTCCAACCCGCCCACTTCAGTCAGTGGAGGACTGCTCCTTTAAATAGGGCTCCTCCAGCTGACAGCCTATGATGTGGGTGCGCAGTCCGCCCGCTGCGCAGCTTTCCAGCGGGAAACCCGGAAGCCAAGGTAAGTGCCTTCAATTAGGCTGCGATCGCGTGAGGAGCACCCCGAATTCACTGGGTGCGTAACCCACGCGCCCAGTCGACCCCCCCCCCCCCCCCCGCTGCCAACCCGTCTCCCTCCTAATATTGAGCCCATAGTGCTTCTTATGGGTAAGAATGAGAAATGTTGTCCTTTAGCTAGGGAAGCTAAGAAAATAAAAAGGTTTGTTAAAAGTACTCTGGCTGCTGAAACACTGGCTCTTGTCGATACAGTGGATACGTGATTCTATTTGGGAAATATCTTGCGTGACATCCTGTACAATGGGAGCACTAAAGATAGTATACCCATTGAATGTTATGTAAACAATTGTTCCTTGTGGGATAATGTACATTCTCTGAAAAACGTGAGTGAGAAAAGATTACGGATTGATCTTGCTGGCTTGAAACAAATGCTGGAGAGAAAGGAAATCTCTAAAATTAAATGGGTGGATTCAAACCATCAACTGTAAGATTGTTTTACTAAAAGAAATACATGTACAAAGAAATTATTAGGGATCTTGGAGAAGGGTCGCCTCACAATGTAATACTTTGAGTGGTATAAGTTGTACAGAGTATGGAAGTTTTTAATTTTTGGAATTTTGTTTGTATTGCATATGTAAAGTTTATTTTTTTAATTTTATCTAAAGAGAGAGAAGGGAATCTGTTAATTGTATTTATATCAATGATTTATCTCAATTAGTGTTAATTGTATTCAGGTGGTGAGTATCAATTGGGGCCTCTCTTGTATCCATTTATAGGAGGGTGTGTAATGTTGAGCTGTGAGAATAAAGGCTTGGAAGCAACTGATGATCGGGCTCTAATGTTCTATCCTTCACCACCTGGCTATTCAATTTGTAACTACCCCAAACGGGAGGCCTGAGGCCGACCCACACTTGACCTTCAATGTGCCAATTTTACACCTGTAACTCAAGTGCAAGGAGGTCCAGTTTCTATCCCAGTGAGTGTAATTCTTTCCAGTGGTGAAAAGGATAAATGGATAAAAGGATTTGGTATGGTACTGAGTCACGCTGACCAGAAAGGCCCCTGTTTCAATCACTCATCTATATAGAATTAACTAGATCAACAGTGAGATTGGTACAAAAGGACTCAACTTACTTGGAAGGGAAAAATCTGCAAGCATTCCCATTTCTGAACCCAGTGGCTCCCCTTCCTCCCCACTGGAATTTGAACATGTGCAGATGGCAGCAAAAAACAGGACTAGTTTTGGATGTGTTGCTCGTACAAACAGCCTGATTGACACTCACTATCTACGGTCATACTTGAAGTATGACAATTTGAGCAATGTACCAGAGAGTTGCATTATCCATAGAACCATATCCCAGCATTAGTTACCATATTCCAGAGAGCTGAGGATAAAGTAAAGGCCCCTACTTGTCAGAAGATTCACTAATGAAAATAATCCAATTCAAAGTCTCTTTATTGATAAAAGAATTTCATTACGATTTATTTTAATTTCCTTTTCTCTTTTATTATATTTCCTGTTACGCCTGAAGGTATACATCTGGATATACTAAACTCAGTGGATCAACGATAGACAGTTTCCTTAACTGTTTCAGGTAGATAGCCCAACGTCTAGTCATTAAAAATAAATTTCATTTGACAGTTTTCTGTGCTGTTACAAAAAATACAGCAGGAAGATGGTAGGCAGCAAGATAGGTTTTCGACAAGACTAAAATGGCTTCTTTTTTTTTAGAAACTCAGGTAAAGGCTCAAAGCCTTTAGTGCGGGTACCACGAAGGTTGGAATGCTACAGTTCTGTGCTATACAGTAAGATATAGGAATTAGCCACCAAATATAGATAAACCCCAATATGAACAGGCAACACCACTGGTGTGGTGTGTTACAGCTCAGATACATTATTCATTTTAATCATGCTGCTGTGGTTCCCTTAGTGGCTGAATTTGGAATGGAAAATGATGGAGTCCTGTAATCAGATGTGGATGCTGCCTGATATAGTTAGAGCTGTTAACATCCTGTATTACTGAGACGTGGTTGCAGGGTGACCAAGGTTGGGAACTAAATATTCCAGGGTACTTGACTTTTAGAAAAGATAGGCAAAATGGAAAAGGGTGCAGTGGAGGGGGGGGCGGGGTAGCCATGATAATAAAGGATGGGATAAAGACAATAAGGAGAAAGGATCTTAGCTCAGAAAATCAGGACGTAGAATCAGTATGGGTGGAGCTAAGAAGTAACATGGGGCAGAAAACACTGGTGGGAGTAGTTTACAGGCCCCCTAACAGCAGTTATAGTGTTGGACAGAGTATAAATCAGGAAATTAGAGGAGCAGATAACAAGGATAATTCAATAATCATGGGGGAGTTTAATCTTCATATAGACTCGGCAAACCAAATTAGCAAAAGTAGTTTGAAGGATGAATTCATGGAGTGCATCCGAGACAGTTTTCTAGAAAAATATGTTGAGGAACCAACTAGGGAACAGGCTAGTTTAGATCTAGTATTGTGTAATGAGACAGGATTAATTAGTAATCTTATAATAAAGAATAAGAGTGATCATAATGTGATAGAATTTCATATTGAGTTTGAGAGTGATGTAGTTAAGTCTGAAACTAGGGTCTTAAATTTAATTAAGGCCAATTATGTAGGTATAAGGGGCGAGTTGGCTAAGGTAGATTGTGAAATGAGATTAAAAGATATGATGGTAGATAAGCAAAAGCAAACATTTAAAGAAATAATTCATAATTCCCAATGAATGTACATACCTTTGAGGAATAAAAACTCCACAGGAAAAGTGATCCAGCTGTGACTAACTAGATAGTTTTAGATTAAAAGAAGAGGCTTACAATGTTGCCAAGAAAAGTAGTAAGCTTGAGGATTGGGAGGGTTTTATAAACCAGCAAAGGATAACCAAGAAATTGAAGGATAAAATTGAATATGAGAGTAAACTAGCAAAAACTATAAAAACAGATTGTAAAAGCTTCTACAAACATGTGAAAATTAGCAAAAGTAAACGTGGGTCTCTTGGAGGCAGAGACAGGAGAAATTATAATGGGGAATAAGGAAACGGCAGAGACGTTAAACACATATTTTATATCTGTCTTCACAGAAGAAGACACAAAAACATTCCAGAAATAGTGGGGAACCAAGGGGCTAATGAAAGTGAGGAACTTAAAAGTAATTAAGATTAGTAAAGAAATAGGTTTAGAAAAATTAATAGGACTAAAAGCCACAAATCCCCTGGACCTGATGGCCTACATCCTAGGGTTTTAAAAGAGGAGGCTGCAGAGATAGTGGTTGCATTGGATTTGATCTTCCAGAATTCTCTAGATTCTAGAATGGTCCCCGTGGATTGGAAGGTAGCAAATATAACCCCTCTATTTGAGGAAGGAGGGAGAGTGAAACTATAGGCTAGTTTACCTGATATCAGTAGTAGGGAAAATGAAAGAATCTATCATTAAGGACCTAGTAACAGGGCACTTAGAAAATCATAATATGTTTAGGCAGAGTCAACATGGTTTAATGAAGGGGAAATCATGTTTGACAAATCTAATGGAGTTTTTTGAGGGTGTAAATAGCAGGGGAGATAAGGGGAAACCAGTGGGTGTGGTATATTTGGATTTTCAAAAGGCATTTGATAAGGTGCAACATAGCAGGTTGTTACACAAAATTAGGGTGGGATTGGGGGTAATATATTAGCATGGATTGAGGATTGGTTAACGGACAGAAAACAGAGAGTAGGAATAAATGGGTCATTATCGGGCTGGCAGGTTGTAACTAGTGGAGAGCTGCAGGAATCGGTGCTTGGGCCTCAGCTATTTACAATCTGTATTAACGACCTAGATTAAGGGACCGAGTGTGATGTGTCCAAGTTTGCTGATGATACAAAGCTAGGTGGGAAGGTAAGCTCTGAGGAGGACATAGAGTCTGCAAAGGGATATCAACAGGTTAAGTGAGTGGGCAAGAAGGTAGCAGATGGAGTATAATGTGGGGAAATGTGAGATTATTCACTTTGTTAGGAAAAGTAGAAAAACAGAATAATGTGCACTTAAATGGGACTCATTTAAGCACATGGAAATGAATTGATTTTTAACAACAATATATGTCAAGATAGGTTACTTTATATCTTGTAATTCCTCTGGTCCTGTTCCGCTACCGTAAGTATGGAGGAGCGGGAATCCCACCTGCCCACTTCTTGCACCATTAGCCCCATCCCACTTTCCATGCTCGGGTCATTTACAATGGCTATCCACACCATTTCTGGCACCACTGGGGTGCTCACCTCTGGTACAGAGGGGATAGAAACTCACTGTAGCAATTTGACACAATGTACATAGGCTGGCTGTGCTGGGCAGAAATAAACATTTTTTTAAAATTGGAAAATCTTTACAAATGAACAATAGGCAAAGACCCAGAACGCCTGGTATGCCTGACCCCAATTTACACCTCTGCTCACCCATATAACGGTGTTTTTATGCCAATTTAGGCAAGGAAACTCATGGCCCCATGGCATCCGTCACACCTTCCAATTGTTCTTAAAATGATTCCAGTTTTCGCTACCACTGCTCTACCTAGAAGTATATTCAATATGTTTTGTTTGAAGAAGAACTTCCTGGCATCAGTCCTAAATTAACCTTTCATTAGTTTGAATCTGGACCCCCTTGTCTGACTCACTTAGATTGAAGTCATTTTCTGAGTGAAACTTTCTAAACTACTTACGACTTCCAGTTGTCTCCTTTCAAATCTGAAAAGTTTCTCAAATTTTTCTTCATACCTCAGTCCTCTGATGCTGGGAATTAGCCTTTATAGCTTTTCGCTGAACTGATTGTCTCCATTGTATCTCGGTGACCAGAGATGGACATGGTATTCAAAGTGTTGTTTGACCATTATACAGTCTGACTTCCTCTGCCTTATACTTTATTGTTTTAGCTATATAGCTCAGGTTCTGTTTGCTTCATTAATTACTGCTCTGTATTGGTTGGACATCTGTCCACCAAGTCTACTAAGATCTCTTTCAACATCATCCTTAGCTTTTTCAATGCCATTCATCGAGTAGTTATGTTGCCCATTCTTTCTTCCTCTGCGCAGTACTTCACATTTGTCTGTACACAATTTCGTGTGTCACTGTTCTGTCTATTTACATATTTTGTACAACTTATTTTGTAGTTCTCGAGCTGCCTTATCAGAATCAACTGCCTTGCATTAAATATTTGAATCCAAGTCGTTGATGTTAATTAGAAATAGTAGGCTTCCCAATACCTATCCCTGGAATCCCCATTCAGTACTTTTCCCAACTTAACCCCTCTTATTAGTACCTGCTGTTTTCTACCCTTCAGCTAATTTCATAACTCTTCCCAAGATTTGCCCTGAATCCCCACTTCTTTCAGTTTAACTACTAGCCTTTCGTGCAGAACTCTGTCAAATGCTTTTTTTGAAGTCCAGATACATCACATTATAGGGCTCTCTACAGTTACTTTGGATATGATTTCTTCAAAAATGTCAAGGAGGGTTGGCCAGACAGGATCTTCTTCTGACTTCATGTTGGCTGTTACTAATTAGTTATAATTCTTAAGTTCACACCTGATAATTGGTTCCATTATTTTACCTAGTATTGAAGTAAGACAGTTGCCTGCATTTGCTTTGTCATCCTTTTTTTGAAAATGGGCACTGCTTTGGTCTGCTTCCAATCCAGCCAGTGTTCATTGACTCCCTCATAATGACTATCAACGCCTCACAAATTCTTCCCTTCTCTCTCAGTACTTTGGGATAAATACCAAGGCCCCGATATTAGCATGGAGGCGGGACGGCAGCGGGGGGGTGATTGGGCGCATGGGTAACCCGCCCAATAAAAAATGTCCGTTTCGCACGCGATCGCAAATCAATTGGAGCCACTTAACGTGGCTTCCGGGTATGCCGTCCGAAAGCTGCGCAGCGGGCGGACTGCGCACTTGCATTATAGGTTGTCAGCTGGAGGAGCTGTATTTAAAGGGGCAGTCCTCCAATGGCTGCTCCTGGAACAAACACCCACACACCACAATGGAGCAGCACGGGGAAAAGGCTGCTCCAATATTCAGTGATGCCTCACTCCAGGTGCTATTGGATGGGGTGAGGAGGAGAAGGGATGTGTTCTACCCGGTGGACGGGAGGAAATGGCCTGCCACTGCCACCAGGAAGGTTTGGCTCGAGGTGGCGGAGGAGGTCACCAGCAGCAGCATCATCTCCCGCACCTGGGCCCAGTGCAGGAAGCACTTCAATGACCTAACTAGGTCAGCCAAAGTGAGTACACTTACTGATTCTCCTTCATTCCATCTTCCACATCACTGCCCCCACCCCCCAACTCATTCTGCACTGCCAACACTCCTCTATCACATCACTCCTCACACCCACTTAAGGCTCATCCTCAACTTACCTGCACTTCCTCACCTCCCCATTACTCACCCCACCACCACCACTCAACCCAATCTGCATACAATGTCATGGTTCTGTCTCATACTCACCCTCTGATGCATCTCTTTCACGGTCAGCCACACCCAAACCAATGCATTCATCGGTTGGCCACATCACCATCACTCACTCACACATCTGTACTTTCTCCCTTTATAGGAGAAGAGAACCCAGAATACTCGGGAGACGGCGAGGACCGGAGGGGGGCCTCAACAAATCGTTGTCCTCACAGACGTGGAGCAGGAGGCGCTGGAACCCAGCTGAACCCTTGAGTGCCTGTCCGTCAGGAACGCCAAGATTGGCATCTGGCAAACGTCTGGTGACATAACTTTAACATTCAGCACACACAATATGAATTGATGTTAACATGCCTTGCTATCTTCAGCACCTCAGTATGCTCATTGCAACATGACACATCTGTGATCATGCTTAATATTGCCTTCTGTTCTCTTACAGGGCCTTCAGTGACCGCTGTGACGGCAGAGGGTGATTCCTCAGTGGACCTGCCAGCCTCTGTGGGTGCACCGTCACATCTGAGCAAGCCATCCACCAGCGCAGATACTCACACCTCGGTGGGTCCTAGTCCTCAGTTAGTTGGGTTGGCACCTGTAGAGTTACCACACAGGTGAGCACGAGCACACTCTGGTGGCAGGGGCAGCTGCAGAGAGTCCACGTCGGTGGGAGCACTCCTCTCCAGGCTCTGCTCAGCTGGAAGCTGGGGCCCTCCTTTAAAAGGAGAATGATCGCGGGACAGCAGCACATTTTGCAAGGTGTTGGAACAGGTGCCACATGCACTCTCCACAATAGCGCAGAGGATGGCGGAGTCCAACTCCTGCATGAGTAGAATGATGGCACAGGTACGGGAGGGAATCTCTGAGATAGTGTCACAGGGATGTGAGGCCAATGCTGAGATAGTGTCACAGGGACGTGAGCAACTCCCTGAGATACTGTCACGGGTAAGTGCGGGAATGTCTGCGATGGAGAGAAGGCTAGCCTCAATTGAGCTTCAAGCATGGCTCACAAGTAAATCCATTCAGGCCCTGACAACGGCCGTTCAGACTCACAGTGAACAACATTCTGCCGCCTTAAACAGGCAGGCAGATACACTAGCACTGGCCTAACAAGGCTTCTCACATGTCCTCCAAACTGTTGTCCAGCAGAGTGGTAGGAGTGATGTGGGCTTGGCCCAGGGAAGGGATGATGGCGAAAGGGGACATGGAAGTGGGGACACCACTCAAAGCGCTCCCACGTCTCGCCCATTGCCCCCCTGTCAACCAGTACCCGCAATGCTGCCTCCTCTCCAGGTGGCCGAGTCTGCCCCTGCACAGGTGCAGGTGGAGCAGTCTTTGGTGGGGCCCTCACCGGCACCAAAACCCAGAGGGCGTAGGCCCAAAGCATCTAATCGGTCAGGGCATGAACAAGTGCAACCTGCCACTACCTCTGCTGCAGCTGCAGGGGATGCAACACTACTGCCACGTCTTGGCCATTCTTGACTGGCTTCTGTAATAGGGCCCTTTCATGAGGTTCACCATGAATGGTGACACTTGATGCCACCCATTGGCTCACTCTACAGTAGGTGTATGTGTAATTGCAGGCCTGTTTTATGTGTGGGGGGAGGGGTGCTGGTGTGGGCGCTGCGCTATCCGGGTGGTGTGAGGACAGGACTCTTCACACTGTCTGATGTTAGGAGAACCGTGCACATATCAGTGACTCCCGGGCCTCACGAGCAGCCAGGTGAGCTGCTGTTCTGCCCATGGGTTGCTCCTGCTCCTTCTCCTGCTCCTCCGCCTCCGCCTCCTCCTCCTCCATGTTGGTGGCAGATGTGGATGGGGCCTCCTTAAGCGGTTTTGTTGCCCTCTGTGCTCTTGTGCAGGTGCCTGTGGCGCAGCACTGTGTTGTGGCGCTCCACGTGGCGGAGGTGAACGCCGTGCCTGGCGAGACGGGTGATGTTGCTCATCCTCAGATGTAGTGATGAATGTAGCCATGGCACACCATCCCCCCCCCCTCCATCCTGATGGTGTGAGATTGAGGGGGTCCGCAAAGTAGTTAAATATGTTTGAGCAGCAGGATTTTGAGTGGAAAGTAAGAATTTTCAGTGCAAACACAAAGATCTTGCAGCCAAAACTTTGAAATAACAGAGTGCCCTGCTGCAATAAGTGACCTTTTCTCCCCATCTGTCAAATAAGCATCTGAATCTCCCACTGGCTGCTGGCTGAAACACATCTGTTGCAACAGGGAGTCTTTCTCACAGTGCGGGAAACACCTTGAGGATGCTTCAAAATCGCACCCTTGCCAAAATGTGGAGAAAATTAAATATTTCAAGTACTTAAACCAGCTCAACAACTATGTAAATGATCATCCCGCCGGCTTTAATTGCCGGTGAGACTTCTGCATTCGGGAGGCACGCACCCAGATGCGTCAATGGGGAACCCAGAAGTATGTGGGTTGTAGCCGGGCTCCAAACCCGAACGGGATTTCACTGATTTTCGGAGCCCCCCCCCGCCCCCAATGCACCTGCTACTTTACTGGAAAAATCGAGCTCCAAGTATCCCTGTTGAGTATGTTCAACATTTATTACTGACTTTACAGGGTCTGATGATGAATTTTAGATATTTCTGTGAAAACTTTAATTGATTGGATGTAGGGTGGAAAATTAACATTGACATCAAGAGAACTGGGGCGTGATTTTAGCATGGAGCTGGGAATTGAGTGGGTGGGTAGATGTTCATGTGGGAAACCCGGAAGCGAATTGAGTGTGTCGCAATCTGCGATCGCAACTCAATTGAAGGTATTTGTGCTTCCGGGTTTCCCACACGCCAGGCAGCCAGATTGACAGGAGGGAAAGGAGCTGCGAATCGGAGAGAGGGGAGGGAGGGAAAGAGAGACTGTGGGCCATAAATGATTTTTAAATGATTGAAAAAAAACCCATATAAGTTAAAATAGAGTATATCATTTATAAATAACAAGACTAAAGTTTAAACAGCAAAATTAAAGAAAAAACATGAGAAAAAAGAAAAGATTGGGGAAGTCAATGTGCAATTTTTTTAAAAGTATTTTAGTAGTTTATAGTTATATTACAGTAATAACATTATTGCTAATATCTCAGCAGCTTTAACACTAATATTAAAGCTTGTTTCATTGTCGCTTTGTGTGAGCTGAAATCTGAAAAAAATGGTGAGCTCAAGAGCCTGAAGTTCCAGAGATTTTGGCAGTCACAGTCTAATACCTGTTGGGGCTACTTGAGTGAATCGAACTTTATTGGAAATACTACAAATATCAAAAACTGGTGATTGGGTTTAAAGGTAATTCAGGGATAAATTATAAATTGTGGAATCATTTTTGAGAAGGAAAAAGTACAAGTAAGAAAAGGATGCTGAGATTGGAGGAATGTTCTACTGTAAGAGAGACATAGTGGGAGAGAGTGATGGGAGAGGTAGAAAAACTGCAGAGAGGAGACAAGCAAAAATGAGCAAAGGGAGAACTCAGAAGGGGCAGTTAATTGTGTGAAATTGAAGTAAGTAGCAGTAAGGAGGAGAAGCAGCAAAGGAGCAAAGAGAAGAACGGCAAAGGAATAGACACTGGAAGAAATCAGAGGGGTGGGGGGAGGTGGGAGAAGTGAATGACATCGGGTGGGCCTTGGAGATGATCGGGGGGGGGGTCCAGCATCGGTGGGGGTGGGTCCATCATCAGGAGGGGGTCCAGCATCAGGGGGGGTCCAGCATTGGAGGAGGGGTTCACCATCAGGGGTGGTGGGGGGTGTGGTTGGCCGATCACTGGGGTCCTGTCAGCCAGGTGTGCTTGTTGGGCCTGGATGAAGCAGTCCTGCTCCTCCTGGTCCACAAGCAGTGCATTAAAGGCACTCACCTCATGGATCCGGCCCTTCCCGCCTAGTTTCATTTGATGTGAATCAGATGCGATAGGAAACCCGAACAGGTAAGTAAAATTAATTTTACATTTCTAATGCACAAAAAACTTAAATGCCTCAACTATCGCAATGAGGTACATTGACCTTTTAAGTATCGGCCCGCTGGCTTTAAGTGGGGACGGGACTTCCGGGTTTCTGTTAAACCTGGAAGTGGGCGCATTGGAGCTGGGATGCGGTCCTGCTCCAAAAACTAACTATTTTTACTGCCCACCCACCCACAACCCACCCATTTTTGGGGGTTAAAATGACCCCCCTGGTGTCTGAGTGAGATTATACCTAGCTGACCTTTCTAAGGTTACACAATAACTTCAAAATTGGTGACATGAAGACAGAAGTGATCAGATGATACTTAAAGTCAGGCTGCTTAGGAGTGACTTTCTTTTGATACAGCTATTAATAGGATAGAAGGTGATACAGGACAAGAAAAGTCCATTTGGCTCTTCAAACCTGCTCCTTCCACAGACCAGGTATCAGCAATTTGATCTCCTAAGGGAAAGTTCTGCATACATACTTGCTGATCCTAAAAGGTAATCAAACCAAACTCTAAAATATTTATCTATTGCCCACATCCCACTTATTCAGCCTTGGCTGACTGCCCTCCACAGACAACACCCATTCACCCCATTCCAGATAGGAATCATCATATCCCATTGGGGAATATTTGATCATCTCAGTGCTTATTCCTATAATCTTAAATCCCAAACCCAACCAAATATTTATCCATATCCTTTCTGAAGATGATAATCAACACAGCACCAATTGCTTTTTCTGGCAGTATGTTCCACATATCCACTACTCGAAGTAAAGAAAATTCTTATAATAAAGATCTCATGGCATAATTCAAAGAAGGGGAAGAAGTTCTTCCAACGTCCTGGCTAATATTCCTTCCACAACCACCACCACTAAAAAAACCTCCAGATTGACTGATAATTCTTTGCTGTTTGTGTACAATGCTGACAGAAGAGCTGCTGTGTTTGCCTGTATAATAAGTCACAGCACTCCAAAAGAAAGTCAAGGAGGTAGATCTTGACTTTGTGCAATAGGGTAAAACAGGTGATAGCGAGTTAGCAGCCATTTTACATCTCTTCCGATTTTTATTTCCATTCAAGTCAATGGACATTCCCGCAAGACATCCTGCCCACTAGTCTGGCCCAGCATTGACCCCATTCAAAATTCCAGGAATGGAATCATTTACATAAAGGGGATGGGCACCTGCACCATTAATAGTGCATTCCATTCCATGGTGCAAATAGCAATTCTGGAGCAGCACTTTGCTGTCATTGGGAAATGAAGAATCTTTTTAAAAATCACGAATTTGGTAATAACTATATTTAGCAGATCTAAGCCACTATCAGATAAACAAGAAAGACCTGACAACAAAGCCAATCGAATGTTGAACTATAGAACCAAAACAGTGGAATACAAGTCAGAGAAGGCATGATCAAACTGTATAGTGCTTTGGCTGGACCATACAACAACATGTATTTATATAGAAAGAAAGAAGACTTGCATTTATACCTCTGGACATCCCAAAGCGCTTTACAACCAATGAAGTAATTTTGAAGTGTAGTCACTGTTGTATTGTAGGAAACACGACAACCAATTTGTGCACATCAAGGTCCCACAATATGATAATGACCAGATAATGTTTTTTTACTGATGTTGCTGATTTTAGTGATATAGCACCTTTAAGGTAGAAAAAAGTCTCAAGTCATTTCACAAAGGCGTAATCAACAAGTGGAGTAAAGACAAAGAAGGAGATATTTGGAGGGGTAACCAAAAGCTTGGTCAAGGAGGTGGGTTTTAAGAGGGCTTGAGGCTTTCCGTGACTGGTAGGCACCACAGGGACTGGAATGCATAGTTGATGAGGATAATGGGATTTTGGTTTAATTTGGTTGTGATGGGTGTGCCAAAAAAAATTGGTAGCACTTTAGTAGATTTTTGAAGTTCCAGTGTCTTTTTCACGGTTTTACTCAAAGATTCCAGAGAGCAAGCAAATTAACATTTCAGGTAGGGACCTTTCTTCAAAACTGGAATGGATTCGTGGGCAGAGTAGTGGATGGAAAAACACTGGAATCGTTTTTTGTTAAAAAAAAACCAATAATATAAAGCAATGGAAAGACTATGGGGTCTTTGGATGAATCGGTCAATTGAGATGGACCTTCCTCATCCACAAATATCTTGTGATCCTAGCTTCCTCTGTGTTCTGACTTTGCAACATTACATCATCCTGCCGCTTCGCCTGTTTAAACTGCGCAGGCGCAGGGGCCGCTGGCACTCACTGTCTGCACTTGCGCTCTTCGACGACTGCTTCAGTTGTCCCGCGCATGTGCCGTAGCTCCTGTGCTGCTGCTCCAGCCAGTCTGCGCATGTGCCGTAGCTCTCTCCGCCGGTGTGCTGCTGAGTCTCGGTCGGTTGGAGATTGCCGTCTGCTGGATCCGCCAGTCGGTGTGTTTTTTTTAGCGGTACGTATGGGCCGTGGAACAGCGTCATGAGTAGCCTATACACTGGCGAAAGGCCAAAATATACATCTAAATATTCAGGGATAGCGGGGAAGCCCGTGCTGCTCTGGGGGTTGCTGAGTAGGTTTTATTTTTTTTAAAGGCCGGGGCCATGAGTAGGTAGAAGGCATCGTGTCTGTCCGTTTTTCCCAGGGTTACCATAGCCTTTCCCTCTGCTTAAATCCATTGAAGGGGGGAGCTGATTAAAGGTGTCACTGTATATTTTTGGAGTAGGGTTTATATGTTCAGCACCGTGGGGTTTATCCTACGGCGGCTAGACTGTGACCTTTAAGTGCATGGAAGGTTGGGTCGCTGACAGCTATTGCATATCCCTTGGCCAAAGGCTTTGTAACATTGTAAGTGTTTTTAAGGATTACCTTATTTGTAAGTACACGTCCTTCTTGCTGCATCCATAAAATCTGCCCTTGAGTTAAACGATTTACAATTTCTTTTACTTTTATTACAAGTTCTACTGTAAATATACTAAATCCTGTTCATTTTCGTGGTGTGTTGAGCCTTGCAACTTATTTTGCAACATGTTAAAGAAAAGTCATTCCAACTTGGAATGGACAAGTAGCTACCCAGGTGTAGTAGGGTTAGGATGACATTTGCAAATATCCATGTCTGAATCTCAGATTGAAACTCTGAGACTAATATATTATACAAACTGTAAAAATACTGTTCATAAAGAGCACACCTTGTAAGTCTATTCTCACCTGCAAAGTCTTTTAAATTTAATGTGAGTGATGAGTCCTGAGACTGCTCATTACAGATAGTGAACTTTCCTTTGATGGTATATTTATATCAGCAATTTGCAATAAAGGTCTCCAATTGCTCACACCTAAACATTATAGTTAGAACTTATTCCTGGTGTGATAAGTATGAGGATTGCTGCTGAGAGCCTAGTATTCTTAATGGCACTGGAAAGGACCTTCATGGTTTTGTGTCATGGAGGTGGGCTGAGGTCCCAATTGTCTGCTTTTAACTGGCAGTTTTGAATATTAACAAAAGGAGGGAACTAGCAAGCACCAATACCTGTGCACATGTCCTTTTTAATGTTTAAGCTTGTTTAATAAATCAGTAGAATATATTTTCTTTTTCATTTAGAAAGTGCAGCCTTCACTACAATTATTTGCAGTGGTGGGATATTCTCCATGTTATTTTTTTCTAAAAGCTGAGGTAAGGATCAATGTTTAAGTTGGGAAGAGATATTAGGTCTTGAATCAGCAAACCATTATAAAATCTTTATTCATGAGTACACTCAAATATTGTTAGAGAGTTTTCTGCACTTGTATCCTCCCTGGAGTCTGCTCCCTTGTAGTGTGGTTGAGATTTTGCAGTGCTAGTTGAAAATTTTAGATTTTTGTGTGGAGGTACTCCCATGTTTCAGGCTACCCTCTCAAGACTGACTTTCATGCGAGCAGAGGGAGTTAAGTAATAATATCGCTGTAAGCTGGCATAATGGGCCACATCTAAATCAGTAGATAATACTTGTGGTCATCAGGTGTATTTCATGTTGCGACTAACCAAGTTGCAACATTAGTTTTTTTTCATTCTCAGGTGTGGGTGTCACTGGCTAGGCTGGCATTTATTGCCCATTCCTAGTTGTCCTGATGGTGGGCTGCCTTTTTGAACGCCACATGCAGCTTGATTCAACTGAGTGACTTGCTAGGCCACTTCGAAGGCAGTTAAGAGTCATTCACATTGGTGTGGGACTGGAGACGTGTATATAAGCCAGATAAGATAAGAACAGTAGGTTTCCTTCCCTAAAGGACAGTACTGAGCCAATTAGGTTTTTACAACAAAACAACAGCATCATGGTCACTTTTACTGATACCAGCTTTTTATTTCCAGATTTTTTAAAAACTGAAATCAAACTCTCAAACTGTTATGGTGGTATTTGAACTTGTGTTCTCTGGATTATTAGTCCAGTGCCTTGGATTACTAGTCCAGTAACATAACCACTAGACTACCATACCCAGATGTGTTACTGCAATAGTAATTTCAGAATTTAAAACAAAACCTGAATATAATGCGCATGCAACTCAGCAGTTTTTCTTAGAAAAGTACTTCTGTGCTTCTTGATTTTCTCTGTTTAGGTTTGTTTTTCTTTCTACCACATGCCAACCACAGGCCGATGTCAATATAACTCAATAACCTGCCGCAAGGTGGTGCATAAAATTGCCATGGGATCTTTTACATTCACCTGAGAGGGCAGTAGGGGCCTCAGTTTAATGTCCCATCCCAAAGACAGCATCTTCAACGGTGCAACATTCCTTCAGTGCTGCACTGAAGCGTCAGCCTAGATGATGTGCTCAAGTCCCTGGAGTGGGATTTGAACCCACAATCTTCTGACTCAGAGGCATAAGAGCTACCACTGAGCCAAGGCTGACATAAGAACATAAGAAATAGGAGCAGGAGTAGGCCAATCGGCCCCTCGAGCCTGCTCCGCCATTCAATAAGATCATGGCTGATCTGATCCTAACCTCAAATCTAAATTCATGTCCAATTTCCTGCCCGCTCCCCGTAACCTCTAATTCCCTTTACTTCTAGGAAACTGTCTATTTCCGTTTTAAATTTATTTAATGATATAGCTTCCACAGCTTCCTGGGGCAGCAAATTCCACAGACCTACTACCCTCTGAGTGAAGAAGTTTCTCCTCATCTCAGTTTTGAAAGAGCAGCCCCTTATTCTAAGATTATGCCCCCTAGTTCTAGTTTCACCCATCCTTGGGAACATCCTTACGAACATCCTTACCGCATCCACCCGATCAAGCCCCTTCACAATCTTATATGTTTCAATAAGATCGCCTCTCATTCTTCTGAACTCCAATGAGTAGAGTCCCAATCTACTCAACCTCTCCTCATACGTCCGCCCCCTCATCCCCGGACATATAAGCTATAGAGTAATACAAAGTACAATGGAGTTATTCTGCAGTTATAAGAGAATTAAGAGCCTGATATATACTCTGATGGAACTTCAGACCATCATATTTACTGTCAGATTAATTTGTTTGAAGTTATGTGATTGGCTATATATGAAATCTGGTGTTGCTAGGATATGCAGTGCTTGTATTTTCACAATTGCTGTTCAAATTTAAGAGTACGGATAGGATGACTTGAGCTAATAAAGTAGATGAGAAAATCATACTCCACCCACAAACCCTAACTAAACAGGTGACAGTTTCAGGCACTTGAGAAGAATTCTCGGCAGGCATCGTAAAAAGAAAGTGATTGCCACAAGATGTTAGATACAGTGTAATAACGGGCACAAGATTAAAAGAACTGATCAAACTGATGCAAGAAAGAAAAATAATCAGTAAAATTCCACTCCCTTTTTATGTTAGTGAAAGTTAAACTGTCTCTTCAGACCTAGTGTGACCTTCACAGAAAGTATCTGATTGCAGGTGGAAACAAATCTGGAAGGATTAAGAAAGAGAGAATCCAGTGCTAGACCAGGTCCCTTACAGTCTTTCAAACTAATGCAGCAGGTAGGAGACATGAGATTGTATAAGGGTATAAAGGATTGTATGAAGGGAAAATGCCCGAGGATGAATCAATGCTGGCTGTTTTAATACACCTAATGGCCACTTATAGAGTGGGAGAGTACAAAGTAAAAGATCACCAACCTGTCATCCTGGCCAGAAATAGTAAAGTGAGAATTTGGGGATAGATGAATGGTAAATGGCTTGTTGCACAATCCACTAATCCAAATCTCCTGACAGACGCAAATCAATTTCACAACCCAAAAAAGATTAAAGCCAGTTTGCTATTTGGATTTCATTTGCCGTCATTCGTGCTTCCAGGGTATTGATTGAACGTCTATGTGAGAACAAAATTCAGGATTCTTGATTTTCCATCAATTTCCAGTATCTACTTGGGAGGTTCCCTCTACTATGCCAGTTCATGGAGGTCACACTTCATCATAGTTGGACAAATCTAGTTGATAATGCCAGTTTGTCACTGAGCCAATCTGGGCCTGCAGCAGTATCAGATGCTGATTACTAGGCTAGTTTATTTTACAGAATGCTTGTAGCATTTTGGTCAAATATTTCAACCTAAAAAAAACCTTTTCTTACATGAGATTGTTTCCCCTGAAGAGCACAGAGGTTCATCAGTCCAGCATGGAAAGCTCACAGCTTTTGTTAATGGTGCTTCCATGCAGTTCTGTTGTGTTTATCCTACAATCTACAGGCTCTTAATAACAGTTTGTATTTCTATAATCGACTTTTAGAGATGTCTCGAAGTGCTTTACAGAGTAGATAGCAAGCTGAAGGGGAAGCGAGGTTAGGGGACATGAATAATTGGATGAACAGAGTGGTTTGTAGGAGGATTTTGATGGTAAGGACAAAAGTGACAATGTGGAAATGTTAGAGGAGAGAGTTCTGGATGATGGGGACACTGGCTAAAGGAATGGTTACTGATGATGAAACAAAGGGGGTGGGGGACGAGGAGTCAGTTGGTGCCAGATGCGTGGCGAGTCTGTGTAGGGATGTACAGTTGGAGGAGATAGCTGAGGTTGAATGGGGCAAAGCTGTGGATGAAATTGAAGGCAAGAATGAAGATCTTGATCAATTAAATGGGGCACAAAGAGCCAGAGGAGGTAAGAACACAGATGATGGGAGTGTGGACTTTGGTGTTGGTAAGAATGCGCTGTATCATTTTGGATGAGTTATGGTTTGTGGAGTCAGGGAGACTGGGAAAAGAATGTTGGAGAAATTGAGCCTTGAGCTAATAAAGGTGTGGATAGCACAGTAGTGGGGGGAGGAGGCAGAGGCAGGTGATGTTATGGAGGCAAAAGAAACTGGTCTTGATGGATCAAATGTGGGGAAGAAAGATGAGTTCTGGGTCCAGCAGTACACCAAGGTTCAGCACTTCTGGACTTTAATTCAATGGTACTTCATTGACTGAATCACTTTGTTTGTCCTGAAGTTGTGAAAGGCGCTATATAAAGTTCTTCATTAATGAAGCCATAGACCCCATATGTAGAATAATGGATAGCAGAGGATCATTAAAATGTTGTAATTGAGAAGTTCAGGTGGATTTCTAAACCATGAGAGTCACACTTCACTCAAATACAGCTGCTTTTAATACTGTTTAAGTTTGAATTCCAAGATCCAGCTCCCAGCATTGGCCATAGCCCAGTGGCACTCAAAACTAGTTTTAGCTCATTCTACGAGTCTGTCACTGGCTGATAGCATCAATGCTGGGAGCTGGCTACAGGAATACAAATTAAAAGGATGGTATAAAAGTAGCTATGAATGTCAACTAAAAATTAGAGATTACAGCCTTGACATTTCTTTATGCTCACCTGCAGCATACATTCCTGAAGTTCATTAGTCTTGCTGTTTGGTCTTTGGCCCATCACTAAAAGTTGCAAATGTGCTTTGTATCTGGAACTGTGTTTTAAAAAGCAGATTTTTGTGGATTAAAAATTCTTATTATGTTTCATTTCCTGTTTGGAAATAGACAATATATACTGCCTTAATTGGAATTTTGTTCTAATTTGCTGAAGAATATTATCTTTCTAAATACTGTAATTTCTAAAAGTGCTACGGATAGTCTGATTTCTGCAGTGTTTGCGTAGCTCTGAATGCTGTTGGTCTGAATTCCAGGTTCAACTGATTTTGGCACATAGAACTTGGCCTCTAGGAAAAACCTATTTTTGCTTGGTGGGGCTGTCTTACTGCTTTGCTGAAGCTGACAACTGGCAGTTGAACTAAGGAATTGTATTTACGATTTCTGTGGAAATGTATGCAGGGGCAGAATAATGGAATACTATGAAAGAAACATCTTTAGCAACGTGATATTAATGAGCTATGGTAGATTTGGTGATTTGGATGATTTAATTACGTGGTGATTCACACGTTTGCGATGTATTTCTTCTGACGTTGTTGTAATCTGAGATTTAAAGCTGCAATCTAACTGTTGATGGTTCAGTGACCGTGCATTGGACCAGTGGTGCAAGATTATTACTTATCCTGCTATGCTGCCGCTTCTGTTTAATAGTAATGGTTATACTCCAGAAACCAGAGCTTACATTTGGAAAGACCTCTTTGTCCACTGCTGTGATAGAAATGGGAGGTGTGGAACTTCCTAGGTGGCTCTGAGTAAATGTGCTCAGTAGTGGTACTGGGCTCTCCAAATCAGGGCTCAAGCCCTCAGTATGTGCTGAGTTAGCTGATTTCAACTAAGATGGCAGCAAAGGGTGCTGTAGTTCACCTCAGCGGGCTAAATAAACAATCAGCTAAGCAATGACTCCCTGCTGAAAATGCAGATATGTTGATGTCAGGTAAGGACAAGTTTGGGCTCAGCTGTGATGCAACCTCCCCCTTTTGCAGTTAACACATGAATGCTCACTGAAGTAGATTGCCAAAGGGCTGCTGGCAACTGTACTCCACTATGAATAAATGGCTTCAGGAGCAGAAGGGAAAATGTGGAGTTTTTTTTTGTTTTAAAAAAAGACCTATGGTTTAAAAATGCTGTTATAGTAATCTGCAGACTCATCAGATCAGCAACAAGATAGAAGTGTGTATGGATGTCAGTTGAAGACAAGGTAAGCTTTGGGTGTAATGCCGTCACAGTCGAATAGTGTGTCAGTACTTGCTATCCAGGCTCAATCAAGAAAAATGGCCACTTGGATGAGGTACTAGAGGGCTGCTACTGCCTGTGGGCCCATACCCCAATGTGAGTTGCCACTGCTTTCAGGAAGGGAGCAAAGGGAGAGAATAATGCAGATCTGTTTGATATTCCTCTATTTTGAAATTTTGCCAGCATAATTTTGTTAATGCTCTGTACGATATGCCTGAAGTAGCTTGTATCTGTCTTGGGACTGGTACCTAGAAAATAATTGCCTGTTTAGTTAAGTTTGCCAAAACCTGACCCAACTACAAAAGTAAGGATGTCAAATGTATAAAACAAACATACGAGAAGAAGGGTGAGAAATTAACATCATCCCATCAAGCCTTCCTTGCCCCCCAATCCAGTTAACAGTGCAACCTCACACACTGTTTACGCACCACCACTTCCCAGAATGCTATCTCCTGAAAGAAGCAAAAAACAGTTTTAATAAAAACTTGCAGCTAATTCAGAAAAAAACTTCCGATAATTCTTTTCCAATACAGTGAGGCAATCAAGCAAGCTCTAGGAGACTGCGGTTGTCCATAATTCATTGCAATCACAACTGACTAGCAACTTTTCCTCAATGATGAAGGTGTCGGCGACAGTGCTATCAAGCGGCACTTACTCACCAATAACCTGCTAGCCTTGTCAGTGACGCCCACATCCCACGAACAAATAAAAAAATAATTGGAACTGTCCTCTTCTTTCAGAAACTTGCCCCCATTTAGGGGACTGTAGTGACTCTATACTCAGTATATCTCTCAGCAGTTTACAGAGTCATCAACCTTTGGAGTAAAGAAGTGCTACCTGCTATTAAACCTAAATTTTCCATCTAATTTTATAGGTATCACCTCTAGTCCTACCAACCCTATCCATTTTCAAATAACCTGTCAATAAGATTGTGTCCAATCCCTCATTATTTTAGAAAATTCACTCACATCCCCTCTAAGTAGGGTTACCAACTCTGGTTGAAGGTATTCCTGAATGTCTGACCACGAAGATATCTGCAAATATTATTGCGTTTACCATATAAAGATTGGATCAATTGTAGTTTAGTATCTTTGCTCGTAGTTTCACGCCAGCAGATGTTGTGCGAGAAGTTCCTAGACCAGGAGACCACCCACGAGCAGGCGAAGAAGGGAAACCGAGTGTGGGGAAGAGGGGGACCTGATAACGGGGGAGGGATTCGCAGGGGGGAAACCAGAGGTGGTAGGAACTTTGATTCCACCAGTAACTAATAGTTATTCACTGAAATTGCACTGATAATAGTAATACTAGTAACACTCAGATTCCCTTCACAACCAATAGCAATACAATAACTCACTGATCTATATGTAACTGGTAGTAATGGGTGTTATGCCCCAATATCCTACTTGTAACTAGTAGTAATCCTATATTCTTTGTTCTGATATTCACCCTGTGATTACAGCCAGAATCCCCCAGCACTGCATGCAGTGCAGTCAGGCTTCTCAGTCAATGCTACTTTGAACAGGCCCTATCTCCTTAGACTCTGGTTTGTACTCAACTTCTGTGTGACGATGACAACTCTGAACCGGAAGCCTCAATCAGAGCCCATCTGTACTTGGATTTCACATGTCAAAACCGGCTGGCACGGACCGACCTGAACCAAACCGAGAGATTGCACAAAGGACAACAGGCTTGGTGTTTGGGGCACTTTTCACAGGGCACATCATTCTAAACTTAGCTCAGCACCAACATTTCTAAACCACTCCCTGGGCTCGGATTCAATAAAGGAGAGTTTTCATAGAATAATAGAAATTACAGCACAAGAGGAAGCTATTCAGTCCCCTTGTAACCCCATTCCCGCACCCCCCCCCACCACCAAATCCTTGTATATGCTTCCTTTTCAAATATTTATCCCATTTGAATGATAATCTAGTCTCTGCCTCAGTAGCCACTTGTGGTGAAGCATCCCATGGTCTAATAGCTCTCAGTTCAAAAACCTTCCTTCTCCTTTTCGTCCAGTGAAAATCCTCAGTTTCTGTCTCCTTATGCCCATTTGCCCATCAGTGGTAATAATCTTTCACTATTTACCCACAGTAAAGTTCCCAGATTTCGCTCAACCCTTTACTGGCTTCTCCTCTCCTGGTCTCGCTCCCACTCACCACATTGCTGCTCCTCCCAGCTCTGCAGAAAATGCTGGGCCATGCGCCCACCCTATTCCCCAGTCTCTCTTTCCTAATTCCCCCCCCATCCATCCTCAGTCACTCTCTCCTACCTGCCCAAACCCCAATCTCCTGACCCCATTCCCCAGTTTCCCTCTCTCCCCAGAGACCCCATTCACCAGTCTCCCTCTCTTCCCCAAGACGTATTCCCCGATCCCCTGCCCCCTAGCCCCTGTGCACCTCTCCATCTCTCTATTTCCAGCCCAGACTCCTGGCAACTAACTGGTTCCGTTTCCGGTTACCCCAAGATGGTGTCGGCTCTCTGTGGCAGCGGGGTTATGACGTCACCGAGCCAGAGGCTTCTCTGCGGTGGCAGACAGAGACGTCACAGAGTGGGGAGAGCCGTTATTGCGGCAGGAAATTTAATGTGCAAAGTTCTCTCGGGCTGCTAACAGCAGTGCCTAGGAGATTCATACTCCATTCCTGGAAACTCCCAGGCAATCTGGGATGGTTGGCAACCCTACCTCTTAGCCTTTTGCTTCTCCAATGTAAGTAATCCTAACTTTTGAAGTCTGTCCTCTTAACCAAGAACTCCCAAGATTTCGTATTATCTTGGTTGCCGTACTCTGCAACCTCTCCAGAGCTGCGATTTCCTTCATTTGTGAGAACCAAAACTGGACACGCTGCTCATACATTAGTTGATTGTTGCTTGCTTCCCAAATGAATAGTCTGTATAAAGTAGTTTATAACTTATCTAAACCTTGATGATTATATTATAGACTTGAAATCAATATGGAGAGCTTTTTTTAAAAAAAACTGCAATGAGGTATTTAGTTTTGTGCCCCTTTCCAATGATGGTCAAAGCAGTTGATTTACCAGTGTGTTCTGGATTGGTGATATTGTTTAGTATTCACATGGATGGAGGTAATATGCAGTGATTCTGTAACAATTATTTACAAAAAAACTTGCAGTTTACAAAGGATTAATATATATTAACTCATATAATGCACTAGCTGATGACCATAAAGATATGCTAAAATTGCACTTTTATCAGTTGCAAATCAAAGTTCATTATGTTCTTGGTAATGTTGACTAGGATCCTGGGGTTACCATCTGCTGTCAATGGTTAATGTTATGGTATTTTTACCACCAGGATTAGGTAGAAGGGGCTGTGGTTTAATGTTTAAGATAGTGCCTTGATCATAATCAATGGCAAATCTCAAATGACAGTTGTCAGTAGATTAAAAATAGAAAGTTGAGTATTGTGATTAGAACTGACATAAAGCCATATGATTGTTAGACACAGTGGTCACTGAGATGAGCATCATTTCTGTGTGTTCCTTTTCCAGCTAAAATGGTAGTTCCACCAACTTACGCAGATCTTGGAAAAGCAGCCAGAGATGTTTTCACCAAAGGCTATGGTAAGGAATTCAATATTTAAAAGTATGGTTTAGTTTCTGTCTGTAGCAGCTACTTGTTTGTAAAGATTGTGTGGATCATTACTTCTTTGAAAGCAGGTTGTTGTCCAGTGCACTTTGACTTGTACCATTGCTAAGTTTTCGGTGGCATAATGCGACACAGTGTAATTGGTTTGGCATCACTGCTGAGACTTTTTTTTGTAGGGGAGAGGAGTGGTCAGAGGGTCACATTTGTTGTGCAAAACATCTTTGCACTGAAATTCAGTTGCCTGAATCAACTGAGCTAAAAGACATCTTTACAAGTTTTGATGCAGCTGTATTCTAGCTGATAGTAAAGCTTTTCTGTGATGAGCCATTGTTTAAAGATAATGTGGTTATATTATGCCTAATATAATGTGGCTGACCAATTAAAATAATTGTAAACAATTTTACAACACCAAGTTATAGTCCAGCAATTTTATTTTAAATTCACAAGCTTTCGGAGGCTTCCTCCTTCGTCAGGTGAACGATGTGAACAATTAAAATAAGTTTAATTAAATCTGTCTTTAATCTTTTGATAGGATTTGGTTTAATAAAGCTTGACTTGAAAACTAAGTCACAAAATGGACTGGTAAGTACCATAGTAAGAAAAGCAACCAATAACCTAATTTCATTTCATTTCATTCTGTCAAATCTGCTTGCTTCGTAACGTCATACTGGTAACCATTAATCTTTCAGATCTGTGCCTAATATAGCAGTAGAATATTGTATCCTTTTAAGAATTGTGCATTGCGGTTTTGATTTGCATGATATAATACATCTGGTTGTTAGACGTACTGGCCACAGAGTAAAAGGAAAATGTTCTACAGAGTAATGGCTGATTCACCTACCTGCTTTAATACATATTTGCTCTATTGTAACTAAAGGTCAATTGTAAAGGGGTAGAAGTTATGCTACAGTTATATAAAGTTCTGGTTAGACCACATCTGGAATACTGCGTTCAGTTCTGGGCATCACAACTCAGGAAGGATATATTGGCCTTACAGAGGGAGTGCAGCGCAGATTCACCAGAATGATACCTGGGCTATAAGGGTTAAATTATGAAAATAGGTTGTGTGGACTAGGCTTATATTCTCTTGAGTATAGAAGACTAAGGAGTGATCTAATTGAGGTGTTCAAGATGATTAAAGGATTTGATAGGGTAGATAGAGAGAAACTATTTCCTCTGGTGGGGGAGTCCAGAACAAGGGGGCATAACCTTAAAATTAGAGCTAGGCTGTTCAGGAGTGATGTCAGGAAGCACTACTTCACACAAAGGTAGTGGAAATCTGGAACAGACTCTCAAAAAGCTGTGGAGGCTAGGTCAATTGAAAATTTCAAAACTGAGATTGATAGATTTTTGTTATATGAGGCTATTAAGGGATATGGAGCAAAGGCGGGTAGGTGGAATTGCGGTACAGATCAGCCATGATCTAATTGAATGGTGGAATAGGCTCGAGGGGCTGAAAATGCCTACTCCTGTTCCTGTTTTCCAATGCAAAGGGTAATTGTGCCAATTTTCTTTAAAGATTTTGGAAATTGGATATTTTGCAATTTTAAATAGAGGTGTTTGAGTGTCTGCAGTTATCAGAAGTGAACAACAGACTTAGCAAGCCATCATTGCCATTCTTATCCAAACTGGAATGATTACAAGATACTGTAGGAAATAGTGTAGCTATAACTTTTTTTTAATTAAACAAAAACTACAATAGTTAACATTTTTGTTAAAAATTAAGATGCAAGCCTGATAAATAAGATCAAACAAATACTTTTGGAAACGGTTAGATCAATAAAGTAAGAAAATATAGTGTCTTGTAATAGCTAAATACAAGAACTGCACAATATTGGTAAGCTCATGCTGAGACTGGTTTTGTGCTGGGAACCCATGTGTTATGTGTGCACTTGAGAAGTATTCAAAAGGATTTTGAGCCTCCCTTGAGTTTATCCCCTGAGTAGTTGAGCCATACAGATCAAGAAGGTTTTGAGTTTGATCTTCAATCTGTGCTGAGAATTTGGAGAAAGTCTCAAAAGTCTCAAAATGCTTTTCTTATAACTACTTGTTATCTAAAGTGTATGAATAAAAGCTGGAGTTGTGGCAAGGGTGCTACAATTAGCTTTGGTACTACTGGTTAGGGAGGGAAAAGCCAGCTAGGGTTCCTGCTCCTCACTTCTGTTCAAAAACCCATGTTAGGAATGCTTCTAGGAATGAAGATAGAATCAAGCTTATCTGTAATGCCGCCTGTAGTTGAATAGGCTGCTGTCGCTCACGCATGAAAAATGAGTAGTTGATCAGAGGATTCTCAATACCTGGCACCCACAAAGCTGTACCTTATCAAGGAATTAATGCCTTTAGGACATTCGGGGTTTTTATTTGTGCTCCCTATTTCCAAATGTTTTGTTTTCCTTTTCTTCCTTCCCTAAAATGGTTTTCTTTTCAGCAAGAGATTAGACCGTCTAAATATAAGAAAGAAAGACTTGCACTTATATAGCGCCTTACACAACCCCAAAGCACTTTTCAGCCAATTAAGCACTGTAAGTCACTGTTGTAATGTAGGAAATGCGGCAGCCAATTTATGCACAACAAGGTGCCACAAACAGCATTGTGATAATGACCAAATCATTTTTTGTTAGTGATAGTGGTTGAGGGATAAATATTGGCCAGAACACCGGGGAGAACTCCCCTGCTCTTCTTTGAAATAGTGCCATGGGATCTTTTATGTCCACCTGAGGGGGCAGATGGATCCTCGGTTTAATGTCACATCCAAAGGATGGCACCTCCAATAATGCAGCACCCCCTCGTTACTGCACTGCAGTGTCGGTCTACATCTCCATTTCTATTGGCAAGCCTGAACGCTAGTTGATTACAGAAGGCCCATATTTAGGGCTAAATATGATGGCAGCAAAACGGACTGCTGTGTTCTTCTCTCCCATGAGATGGAAGAATTATTTCTCCTTTGAAAGCACTTATCCTCTAATTTTACCTCCATTATTTTTGTCTGGTTGCCCCATGACCAGGAGAAGATGGGTAGGCAGCCAACTTGCATCCAGGGCTCCACCAGTACCTCTGAACTCGCTGCTAGAATAATCCACTTGTTAATTGGATAAATAATTCATTCTATAATCTGAAATTGTTATAATCACCCATGTTGATGAGTTATTCTACCTATGTCAATACAGTTTATAATAACATCACATTGACTTAATGGGTTCAAATTCAGAACCCCTGTGTTCTTCATTTGGGTATCTAAATGTACACTACCAGGATTAATGATATGTCTATACCTGTTAGCACAAAAATAAACTATAGTCACTACCTATTAATCTTATCCAACCAATCCTGTGTAGTGATGTAGGATTATAGTTGATCTTTAATCAGAAAATATATTTGTTTTAAGGTATTAAGAACATAAGAAAGGAGTAGGCCATATGGCCCCTTGAGCCTGCTCCCCCATTCAATAAGATCATGGCTGATCTTCGACCTCAACTTCACTTTCCTGCTGATCCCCATATCCCACGATTTCCCAAGAGTCCAAAAATCTATCGATCTCAGCCTTGAATGTACTCAACGACTGAGCATCCATAGCCCTCTGGGGTAGAGAATTCCAAAGATTCACAACCCCTTGCGTGAAGAAATTACTCCTCATCTGAAATGGCCGACCCTTTATCCTGAGATTATGCCCCCTATTTCCCAGCTAGGGGAAACAACCTCATCATCTACCCTATCAAGCACTCTCAGAATCTTATATGTTTCAATGAGATCACCTCTCATTCTTCTAAACTCCGGAGAGTATTGGCCCATTCAACTCAATCTCTCCTCATAGGACAGCTCTCATATCCCAGGAATCAATCTAGTAAACCATTGTATTGAGACACTGTGATGCCAATTCTGTAAATGGAACTCTTTGCTGCCTTCTGAGTAACTGTTTCCTGTTGTAGGAATTCACAAGTGCTGGGTCTGCCAATGTGGATACTGGCAAAGTCACTGGCAGTCTGGAAACAAAATTCAAGTGGGTGGACTATGGACTGACATTCACAGAAAAATGGAATACCGATAATACTTTGGGAACTGAAGTTACCGTTGAAGATCAGGTAACTGAGTAAAAATGGCACAGATTAAGCTTATTTTGTCTTTTTAAGCAAAAAATGCAAAACACTTTTTTTTCTGTTTAGCTTCTGAAAGGTTTGAAGATTGGGTTTGACTCTTCGTTTTCACCTAATACTGGGTGAGTAAAAAGCCCCAAAACATTGACACATTATTTTTTCTAAACTTCTATTAATAGATTTATTTATTTCTTTCAACATAATATAATTTTCATGAATCTGGTGCATTCAGTACTATTTTTAAAACAATTGTCTTCCTGCTTTTCCTACACCACCCACTGTCCCTGGTTGAGAAGATGGGTAGATAATATCATCCCAGGCTCTGCCAATGATGCTGTATAACCAGCAAATCAGAGGCACATGAATAACCTGAGATGACTCTTCAGTTTTTCTCTCTTGAGAGGAAGCACCTGGCTTCAGCGGTGCACCTTTCCACAACAGCATGGCTAAAATCTGGTCCATAAGTCACACATCCTGTCATTTTGTAGTACAATATAATGAGTTTTGAATGCCCTGCTGAGTATTTTTTATATTTAAACTTATTGGCTTAATGGAAACACAAAACATATTTAGCCATTTTATTAAAAAAAACTGATTAGAAAAAAATTGCAGGAATTTTTTTTATTTAAAAAAAAAACTGGAAAAATAATCAAGTAAGCTGTATTTTAGAATGTAATTAGAATAGAATAAGTTTTTATTGTTTTTTGCTATTTCATTCTTTTCCCAATACAGAAAGAAAAGTGGAAAAATCAAGACTGGTTACAAGAGGGAACACATCAACTTGGGATTTGATGTTGACTTTGACATTGCTGGCCCTGCTCTACATGGAGCCTTTGTGTTTGGTTGTGATGGATGGCTAGCAGGATATCAAATGACCTTTGAGACTTCAAAATCTAGGGTTTCCCAGAGTAACTTTGCTGTTGGTTACAAGGCAGATGATTTCCAGCTCCATACAAATGTGTAGGTATACACCCAGTACATTTCTAAAGATTGGAGATAAATGTTGAAACCTTGTTATAATGAATTGTCTTGGAAAAAAAATGCATCTTGTATGATAAGTTTCCAAAGTCACATCACAGTTCTACTAATTTTTGCAGCTCTTGACACCTTAAAATGCTTAAAATACAATGTTGACCTGACACATTGGGAAGCAATTTTGTTGCCCGCCTCTGCACCTACGTCACCACGAAAAGGGGAGGAGAACTACAAATGTCTCTCTCAACTTACAGCTTTTTTGTGTGCAGAAGAGTAGTTGGGTATAGAAAGAAAAGAAATATCCTGCATTTATATAGCGCCTTTTACAACCCCAGGACGTCCCAAAGTGCTTTACAGCCAATGAAGTACTTTTGAAGTGTAGTCACTGTTGTACTGTAGGAAACGCGGCAGCCAATTTGTGCACAGCAAGGTCCCACAAACAGCAATGAGATAATGACCAGATAATCTGTTTTAGTGATACTGGTTGAGGGATAAATGTTGACCAGGACACCAGGTGGAACTTCCCTGTCTTCTTCAAAATTGTGCCAGGGATCTTGTACTTTCACCTGAGAGGGTAGATGGGGCCTCAATTTAACGTCTCATCTGAAAGAGGTGAGACTCCCTCAGTACTATGCTGGAGTGTCTGCCTAGATTTTGTGCTCAAGTCTCTGTAGTGGGACTTGAAGCCACAACCTTCTGACACAGGTGAGAGAGCTACCACTGAGCCACAGCTGACACCTTGGTGATAGGCTGAATAGAAGCGTGAACTTTTAATGAGGAAAAACTGAGAGTTTGTAAAGAAAATGGATTTTGCTCTGAAGTAAAACCATGATCCTTAAAGAGGGAATCTTGTTTTCAGTATTTCTTTCAAAAAAAAATTACAAAAGATTTTATCAACCTTTATTTTTGTCATTCTATTTCTGTAAAGTTTTGAGAATTTGTTTAAAGAGTGAGTGTCCTTCTGGAAATTCTTTTATTTCGTATTTGGGCAGACAAAAGAGCCATGTTCTGTTTTCATTACAATGATGTGAGTTTTGTCTTTAAACATAAGAGGTATACCCGACCACTGTTTGAAGAGAATGCCCCTTTCAATAGCACATGTTGATGCGATAAAGGGAACACTGATTTTGGAGGTGCATAGTGTATTGACCAGTCGGAGCTGAATTTATATTCATAGCTTAAAAACTGTTGATGAAGGATAATGACCAAGACTGCTGATTTGTGATTTTCATGGGAGGAAAAAAGACAGACTCACAGAACACAATCCCTGAAATATTGGTTTAAAAACTCCAGAATTCAATTTAATAAACATAGAATTTGACTTGGTCAATGACAGTGAAGCAGAATTGTGCCATTTTACAACAGTGGCTACATTTCAAAAAGTACTTTATTGAACTTTAAAATGCTTTGTGACATCCTGAGGTTGTGCAAGGCGCCATATAAATGCAAGTTCTTTTTCTTCACTATGGATGTTTGCTTGCTTCTAGTCACTCTCTAAATCAGTTGCCAACAATAAATCTGTTATCACTCCTGTTAAAACAAACACTTAAGACCTCTCCTGATGGTCAGATTGGTAAGTTTACTGTCTTGTGTGGAATCTTGATCATACTGACCAAGAAAGTATCACGTGATCCTTGATCTGTGCTGAATTAGCTCTGTCCATTTGCATGTACATTTTGACTGCCACTCCAGACCCGAGGCCATTATTTCTATTTTTCTCTTGGGCCTTCCCTTCTGTCTCTTCTTTCTGTCACCCAGTCATGCTACCTTTCATTTCTCCCCTCTTGGATACTTTGCCCCATCTAATTTTTACCCCAGCCCATCGCTATTCCTCTACCTTCCTACTCTCCTGGTCCAGGCTTGAATCCCCTTTATGTAAGCATAAAGGGGATTCGATACAAAACCTGTAACATTTTGTATCGAAGCCTTTAAAATTCCCGGTGTCGTTCATTTGGTGTTTTTTTTATGTTCTATCTAGTAAGCCCTGTGAGTTGAACTAAAGTGCTATTGTATCACATGATTTGAACTGATTTTATTTTGTTTCGTCTGAGCGGATTGCTTTGCCCTTTAGACTATATAAAGTATTTTTACAAAGTTAGAAATCTTGACTCAGCTTGATTAATTAAAGGTCAAAATAGGTTAAAACTGAGTTTAATATAATGAATATAGCCAGTGTGAATTATGATGGACTAAGGGAGATAGTGAGTGAGATAAGCCATAAGGCAAAACTGTGACCAGTAGCTAATTACACAGTTGGGTTGTTCTACAAATGTGAGCTAGACTGAGCAATGGGGGCGATTGCTCTAGGAAGTTTTCAGCCCTTGAAGTCTAGTTCGTGTATCCTAGTGAACTAATCAGACTAGATTATTAAATATTTTGGGCTTCTGTGAGGCATCCATAATAAGTTGTTAAGAAACTGCGTATTTGACAATGCAATTATTTTTCTGCTTCACTTAATCTATGCTTATGAGGCTATTGTATTTATGCTTTTCTCTAGAGTGAGGACTGTACTTTGCCTTAGGGCAACTATTTGCTAATATACTGTGTTATATGGTAGCAACTGGTCAGAATTGTGTACAGAAATATCGTATGTATATGTTTTTCCACACAAAAATCACTTGGGCTGCATTGCCATTGCTGTTGCGCAGGATATTTACATCAGTCCAATATAAGGACCTAATGCGCATCTGGATATTTTAGCTATTAATCAACAGTTACCTCATACATCAAGTGGGTTATTTATTCTAATATCTCCCAGTACACAAAATGACTTTGGTAGCCCTATGTTTAAACTCTTGGTAGTTGCTTTCAGTTGGATACAGATTAACTCAAAGTAAATACGATCTTTGTGATGTTGTATAGTTAGAAAAATGGGTTGGAAAACAAAAACTCTGAGGATGGTACTTAGTGGAGGTGAGATGCTTCACACAGAGAGAGAAAGAGGGTGAGTGGGCCCTCGGGCTCTTCCATATCTTCTAGGGCCTGGGTTACAGAGTGACATTAGTAGAGGCCAGTAAATAATTGCCTTGGTTGTATATTAACACACAGTGCTGAGCGACCTAAAGTGGGATATATTAACAATCGGAGAAGAAAATTTGAGTTTGCCTAGGTTATTAATCCTTTCATGCTTTTGTATTTTTATGAAAATGGTGAAATTAGTGAATTTCTCCTGAATGATGAGCATGTTCCTCATTACAGGAATGATGGCACAGAATTTGGAGGCTCCATTTATCAAAAAATCAGTGAAAATCTTGAAACTGCCATCAATCTAGCATGGACAGCTGGGAATAGCAATACCCGATTTGGTATTGCAGCAAAATACAAGATTGATGATGATGCAACATGCTCGGTGAGTATATACTGAATAATTTTATTTCTTTTTCTCAGAATACATATTTATATAATATGTGGGGGGGGGGAAACACAATTCCAATGTATTTACATTCCAAAGCATACAATAGCACGCTGATAAAATAATGCAAAGCTGACAGTTACTGTAATTTATGGAGAACTATTTTATAAGGAGTTTGTTCTTGTCATTGTTTAACAGATTAAAGTGAACAATTCGAGTCTGATTGGACTTGGATACTCTCAAATACTGAAACCAGGTGAGCCATATTTGGTCTTAAATGAATGTACTCTTGTTCAAAAATAACTTTGCAAGTATTTCAAAACAATATTGATGATGAAAAATAGGACTTTCCAGTTTTTGTTTTTTGCTGGAAAATGCTTAACATTGTGGGTTTATTTTTACATTTTACATTTTTTGATGTTTTTTTTTCCTCCTCCCTTCTTCTCCTGAAGACTGTTACAAATGTAGGGCATTCCACAGGCCCTGGCATCCCTTTGGTAACCCCCATTGTTGATGTGCGAGTCTGCACCTTAAGTGTTCATCCTTGGAGGCCTTACCCAAACCTGTGCTGAGTTGGCATTCATTGACACTTTATATTAATAACCACTCACATGAAATTTTGATGGCCAGTGACACTGATGCCACTTTGTGTCCTCATTGCCACCCAGCTGAGATAACAATGCAAACTTGGGATGGATCTGAGGGCTCAGTACCACATCAAGCAGTGCAGTTACATCCACTTAGCCATTGGGGAGGCTGGTTTGTATTTTTGCATTTTTACAAAGTCATAGCCCTCGGGGTCTAGTAGATAAAGACACCACTTGGGTTAGATCCAAGTCACCCAAACCAGAAGATCCCAGGTTTGATTGTCAGTCGAGCTCAGCTGGGGTTCTATAATTGACTTCATTGGCCCTGGTCTAAGGAAGGGAAAACATCAGTTAGCACTCCTGCTTCTAGTTGATATCCAATGAGCTCTGTTGTGTGAACACTGCCGAATAAGCTGCTGATACTTCCTAACTTGGTGAGGTAGTGGTGGGCTACTGGTACCTGTGAATTGTACACTAGCAAGAATCAGTACCTCCAGAAGAGGGAAAAAATGGGAGGAGTGTGGTGAGAATATTATGTTGATTAATGAATGTTTAGTTCAGAATAGGATTGAAAGTTATTGAGGATAAGTATACATTGAGATGATTAAATGCTCTGGAATACCATAATTTTAGTTTTTTAGGCCATTGAACCTTCACTAATCAGAGTTGTAATAATGTGGATTGTAATGTTAGTTTTTTGGATCACCTTCAGTGTTCAGGGAGAAATTTCAGAGTTTTTTTTGCTCATAAATTTGGGAATAATCTTGTTGCAAATTGTACATAGCCTGTTGAAAGGAGTGGGATCAATTGGCTAGGTAGCCTTTTCTCATTCAATTTATTCTAGTGTTCTTGTGTGTAACTCCTACTTTTGGCTCCTTTACTCAATCCGCGATTAAAATAATCATAGGGTACGTCTGTGGACATTTCCACTGATCAATGCTCATCCTTCTTAGTCTGCTGATAGGTATATTTGAACGATGTGAAAAGGGACACTAGTCAATTCTAATTTTAGGTGACTGATGAAATGTCTCTTCGAGCCTGAGTGTGATTGTCCATTAGTTGAGACAGATTTCACCTGAAATCTCCTTGACATTTTAACAGGTCTCCACTGTGATCAATTTCTTTAAAGGGCAAATTTCCATTTAATAATAGGTAGGAGCTAAGCTTTGAGGGCATAACAAAGAGAAGGGGTAAATAAAATTTCCCCTCCCCAAGAAACTTACTCTTTTCAAGAATACAGAGTTCTGGTCAGACCAAATACAACATTGCAAATAGGTACTTTTACTCCATACATAGTATTCCCTTTGTCCAATCCATGTTTGTGCCATGCAAGCAGCAAACATGTTTTACTTTGGGGGTGGGTGGAGGATACACTCTATATACATTATATACATTGTATACATGAATGTAGGACCTGAGATGTTACTTACAAAATGTTTTAAGGATATAGCAATAATACTGGAGTTTACCTATGATTAAATTACAGAAGCAAGACTAATTGTATCAACCCAATTCTTGTTATCCCTGGGATTTGTACTGGTCATTTTGTGACTGCCTATTTGGATAAAAACTCACTCTCCACGTTGTGTGTTTTTTTGACGAGAGATATATGCAATTAGTAATATGTGACTTTCATCATTTTCCTCCTTAGGTATTAAGTTAACCCTGTCAGCGCTGCTGGATGGCAAGAATATTAATGCTGGTGGCCATAAACTCGGCCTTGGATTCGAATTTGAAGCATAATCCCGGAAATGGGGAAACCTTGCAATCAGTAAATCCCAAATCTTTTCCAGTGTAGCAACCCGAAGAATCTGGTGTTCCATTTTTTTTGTTGAGCCACGTGTCCAAAATTGTTGTTGTAAAATCGAATTGTGTTCTCTGGATATTATCCTTTGAAGAACAGAATGCATTTTCAAAACATGTCATTATGACTATTTATTGTATCCCTTTAGACACTTGGAATTCACCTGTACATGTCTTTATTTTCCCCTGGTGAGGACTGGTTGTATGTGGCGTAAAAACAAATTACACACTTTATTACTGTTGATTGAAATTGTGGTCCCTAACCCCTGCACCTTCTGAAAAGGTTAATGCGACACAGCCATATGGAGGGATTTGTATATTTCCAGCTGGTATTTGTGATGGTTGGGCTTAATAGAAAGTAAAAAAAAAACCACTCAAGAAATTTAGTGTACCGTCTTTTTGAAATTTTCCCTGTTGTGCAGTTCTTAGCTCGAAATAAATATTGTCTTCCATGTTCTGGGCCTGAAGTTAAGGGAAGTTACGCAGTCTAGCCAATCAAAGGACCTCTGTCAAGGTTGTTGAGCAATAGAGAGGCCGAGACTGAGGAAATTCCCAGTGTATGAATTCCTGGCCCTGCCCTTTATGATGTCAGAGGCCATGTTTGGGGTGGACGGAAGTTCCATCCTTCCAGAGCTCGTATAAATTTGATGCAAGAGGAGTTTTGCATGGAAACTCAGCTGTTTTCAACTTGCATCACAGGAGTGTTGTTGAGGTAGTGGAATTTTGGTCCCTGCACATCTTTCCAAAAAACACAGGTTGGTGTAATCTGGGCTTATCCTTATCTGAAGTTATGTGTTCCTTTATTTGTAGTTGAAATATTTATAATATTTGTAATGTGTGCAAAGAAATTTTTGAACAGACATGAAAATGTGGAAAGAAGTAATGAATTCACATGCATGTGTGTCTGCATTACATTTTATTAGAAGCAGTTCTTTTAAAACTAGGTACTTAAAAAAAAAAAAAGTCTTAATTTTGGTGCCCAACTCATTGATGCAACATATATGCAGATCGCTCCAAAATATTCCATTTCCCCTACAAGGTGCACAATTTTACAATTTACAAATGTTTCTTATGTGATATCTCCATCTGCTAAAATATTGATTATCTCTGAATTCAAAACTCTGGGACTGGAAGAAGGTATTACATACTCCAAAATAGTTTTCACACAGTGGCTGACCTAAACTGTTTATAAACATTTAATTTATTACACAAATTAAAACTGTCACAAATGGTTCCAAAGGAATGGGCAAGTTAAGTTCCAAAATTGCTTTGATATAATTTTGTTCTGCAGTTTTCGCAAACTTAATTTCAATATGCAGCACAATTTGTAAAAATATCTGACAGAATTCTAATGATAAAACGGTTTAAAATGGCATGCAGTCTTTGTATGGAAACCATTTGAGTTACTGCATCATTCCCATTGTAATGTGAAATGTAGAGAGCATGAATAACTCTGGTTCTTTGCCTAAAGCCTTATCCTTTTCATTTTCTACTGATATTATTGTAGTAATTTTTCAGGCTTGAATTCAGTGGTGGCGTGCAGCCAAAAAGTTATATTAAAATTCAGCTAAGTTAAATCTATGTATAGCAGGCACTTGGAAGTGCTTTAGCACAAATAATGTGGTATTGACCATCCTTTCTCCCCAGTAAGTAGAGACAATTCCTCTTAAGGTACCTGTTAGATTAAATATTTCAATTAATATGCATATTTAGCTTATTGAAAGATAATTCCCTCTTCCATGAGCGTATTAGTGACTATAACCGTATGTTTTCACATACTTCTATGCATGATCTCCTTCCCACTCTACAATTGTTAGGAATTTCAAAGAACATAAAAAAGCAAAATAATGCAGATACAGGAAATCTGAAATAAAATAGAAAATGCTGCAAACACTCAACAGGTCAGGTAGCATCTGTAAAGAGAGGGAGGTAGGGTTAACATTTCAGGTATATGATCCTTCGTCAGAAACGGTTCAGATGCTTCCTGACCTGCTAAATGTTTCCAGCATTTTGTGCTTTTATTCCAAATAATGTAAAGTTATCCTAAAGCTGTTTAAAATAATGTGGGTATAAGTATAGAATTTCATGAATAAGAATGATAATGTTACTTTTGAACATTTTTGGCTAGATTTCAGGGGATTATAAAGTGGACATATATTCCTTTCAACAAATAGGCCTTCCAACTTTAAGGTTTAACCTGATGAAACCCAATAATTGCCCTAAAAGATGAATTGCAAAACTTTTCCTGACTTTAAAAACCCTAAAATACAAATTGTTCAACCTAAAATGAAATTGAGAGATTCCTGCCTCTTGCCATAAATGAGTAGGGTGATTCATGTTACATGGTATGCCCTCCCCTTTGCAAAAATACAAATTTCAGCTCATTTTCAGTTCATTGCTCACAGTTTTATTCAGCAGACTGTTTGCTTTTTCACTTGTGATTTCCCAATGCAACCCAAAGTTTTCTCAAACGTATTTTGTTTTATTTTTGCTCCTAAAAAGCACATCGTTGCTTGTGACTTATTTCACATTTTTAAACCAAAATTTCAGGAAAAAAATAAAACCATGAAATTCAGACAATCTGCAATGCAACCTAAGAGAGCCTGGCAACAATGGTGTTTTGTTATTTTTCTGTTTCTGTCTTCACAGGTCTCTAAGTGAAGTCATGTGACATTGTGCTGTATAGTTGCACCTCAGTGCCACGGGTCTAAACCTGACTTGATCCACAAGTGGATGAGGTTCTCAATTTACATTTACCTAGTTCTGACCTGTTTTGCCTTATTCACATCAATTTTCCACAGAAAAACACTGAGTGGTGACTTGTATTTTACAGTACTGTGTTATAACCTACACTGATGTGTATGCTTTCTATAGGAGTTCTGCAGAGTTTGACTGCTGTATCTTTGGAAGATGCTACACATGTATTGGTTGCTGACCCCTCAAATATCTGCTTGTGTGGTCATACAACTTAATCAAATTTATAGAAGCATGAGCCGTACACCATACGATGTAGCTGAATTATCAGCTGTTACCCAGTATGTATTTCATCCCAGTCTCGTTCAGGACCTGTAGTATTTGAGGAAAGGTTTCAATTCTAATGCAAAAATAGAATTAAAGGTTGTTAATGGGAGTGTTAGCTATGTTACAATTTCTGATGCATAAACAACTGCTAACATATTGAAAATATAATAAATCCTCTTTTGTGTGCAATTGAATTGCTTCCTGAACCCCCTCCCCCAACCAAAACTTTTTTCTCTTCCTCCTGAACCCGTTGATTTGCTTGTCCTCTTGTGAGTTTGTGAGAGCCTAGACAGTGAGCTTCAGCAGGCTATTTGACCATAATCTGATGCATTTGCTCACAAGGGATCTTGGGTAATAATTGGGGGTAAAAATTCTGACTTTTTTTCTTCTTGCTTGCCATGGGACATTGATCCCAAATAGTTGCATAAAAGATTTACTAGAATGGTTCCAGGGATGAGGGACTTCAGTTATGTGGATAGACTGGAGAAGCTGGGGTTGTTCTCCTTAGAGCAGAGAAGGTTGAGAGGAGATTTGATAGAGGTGTTCAAAATCATGAAGGATTTAGATAAAGTAAATAAAGAGAAACTGTTCCCATTGGCGGAAGGGTCGAGAATCAGAGGACACAGATTTAAAATGATTGGCAAAAGAACCAAAGGCGACATGAGGAATAACTTTTTTATGCAGTAAGTGGTTATGATCTGAAATGCGCTACCTAATAGGGTGGTGCAAGCAGATTCAATCGTGGCTTTCAAAAAGGAACTGGATAAATACTTGAAGGGAAAAAATTTGCAGGGCTGTGGGGGAATGGGGCTAACTGGATTGCTCTTGCAAAAAGCCGGCACGGGTTCGATGGGCCAAATGGCCTCCTGTGCTGTAACCATTCTATGATTCTAGTTGCACCACTACTGCTACCCAGGCTACAATCAGCTGGTCTGTATGGCCCAGGTTCGCGACCAGGAGCTGCATTTTTTCAAACTCTCAAAGCCATTAATTATTTTTAAAGGACGAGTCCTTCCTTTTGTTCTTGTCATTTTTAGAATTGTTTATTTCACTGAAACAAAAGCAAAATATTGCGGATGCTGGAAATCTGAAATAAAAACAGAAAATGCTGGAAACACTCCATCTGTGGAGAAAGAAACAGAGTTAACGTTTCAGGTCATTGACTCATCAGAACTGTTTGACCTGGAAGGAGTGTTTGGGGCCCTGGGCAGTGAAAGGGCAGTTGTTGCACCTTCTGAACTTGCTTGGAAAGGTGCTGTGGGGAAGGAGAGCTGGTCTTGAAGTTGACAAGAGTGAACCAGTGGAGGGAACGGTCCTTTCAGAATACTGAAAGGGGAGGGGACGATGTATTTGGTGGTGACATCGTGCTGGAGGTGGTGGAAATGGTGGAGAATGATCAACTGAACGTGGATGCTGGTGTGGTGGAAGGTGAGGACAAGGGGGACCCTATCGTGGTTCTGGGAGGGAGGAGAAGCGGTGAGCACAGATGTGTGGAAAATGGGATGGATATGGTCGAAGGGGCCTGTACAGTGGAGGGGAATCCTTGATTGAGGAAATAGGCAGACGTCAGAAGCACTGGTGTGGAAGGTGGTGAATTTGGAACACATGCAACAGAGAAACTGGGAGAATGGAATAGAATCCTAACAGGAAATGGGGTTGGAGGAAGTGTGATTAAGGTAGCTGTGGGAGTTTGTGGGCTTGTAGATATTGGTGGACTGCCTATCCCCAGAAATGGAGATAGAGAAGTCGAGGAAGGGAAGAGTTGGAGATGGACCATGTGAAGGCAAGTGGGGCGGGTGGAAATTGGAAGCAAAGCTGATGAACTTTTCTAGTTTGGGGTGAGAGCAGGAAGCAGCACCAATGCCGTCAATGTACTGGAAAAAGAGGTGAGAAGGTAGGGGACCTGAGTAGAACTGGAACAAAGAATGTTCCATGTAACTCACGAAAAGGTAGGCATATCTAGGACCCATACAGGTTCCCATAGCGACACCTATTTGGAGGAAGTGAGTGGAGTTAATTTATTTCACTACTTGTCTTCAAATCACTCCATGGCCTCACTCCTCCCTATCTCTGTGGCCTCCAGCCTTACAGCCCTCCAAGATCTCTGTGCTCCTCCAATTTTGGCCTCTTGCTTGTCGATTTTCATCGTTCGACCATTGGCGGCTGTGCCTTCAGTTGCCGAGGCCCTAAACTCTGGAATTCCTTCTCTAAAGCCCTCCGCCTCTCTGCTTCTCCCCTCCTTTAAGATGCTGCTTAAAATCTACCTCTTTGACCAAGCTTTTGGTCACCTGTCCTACTATCTCATGGGGCTCGTGTCAAATTTTGATAACGCTCCTGTGAAGCACCGTGGGACATTTTACTGCATTAAAGGCTCTATATAAATGCAAGTTGTTGCAGTCACTTGATTGTCCCAGTTGGGTTGGTATCTTCCAAAGCTGTTTTACTTTCTGGGTTTGGAAACAACTTGTGACAGAAAAGATGAGACTTGAGAGATATTTTGTAGTGTTGAAATCATATTGTTGCCTTACATGCAAATGTACCACAGTGACAAATGTGGTACAGCTTTTCTCAATATGTACAAAAAGATTTGCTGAAAAATTTCTCATGAAGGAGACATCTCCAATATTTCAGAAACACAGGTCCAGAACAAAATAGAAACTGATCCAAAACATCAATGCAGTAGGGGGAAAAAGGGATTGTGAATATTTGGCGATCTTGAGACCACAAGCCTCAAATCACCAAGAAATAGGGGTCTGGAACTAGCAACTACAATGAGTTCAAGAAAACTGAGTTTTTGAATTTTTTTATTTTGGTGAAAGGACACTTGAGTGAAGGAGTTTTTTTAAAAAAAATGAGTAGCACAGTTTTCTTTTGCAATTTTTTGCTCCCCTCTAAAAGTGTTCATTCCTTGTTAAGATACAGTCCCATGCTCTCATGTAGCCGTTATGTATGTGAGAGCCAACATAGTCACTGTCAGTGGGCTGTTTGAATGTGAGAGGCATCCCATGCATGTCCTTCCAGCAGGGGGCACTGGATAGCGATCAGCAGTGGAAACTTTTAACTTTTTTAGAACTGCAGCGCACTTACCACTGCTGCAGCTGGATAAGCCAATTTAGGGTAGACCATGGATCACACCTGGGGTCTTCCTGGTTGGCGTAGCTCACTTGATTACTCACTGAGTCATTGAGGGACCCTGATATGGAAAGTTAGCATATTCTCTCACTGCTGGGATTGAGTTTAGATCCATTTCAGATTGATGGAATGAAAGTTATGGCACTTTGCTAGCTGTAAGGATGCTATATGAAATGAGTTGGGGCAGTCTCTACCTGCTTCTACTGGGCACAAAATTGCCATAATTTGGCATTCTTGACAACCTCTCACTTTGAAACAGATGGTCCAATTATTCTGTTGGATGTGGGTGGGGGCATGTCCTGGAGGTAAAAGTACTGGGAGCCTTCCTCAAAATATTTGGCTAACCTTTTGGGGGGGGGGGGGTGGAGAAAAGCCATCCATCAATTTAATCGCACCCATGGGATATGTGATGCAGTTTATATCATTCTCTACGGAGTTTGATAACATTTTTGTTTATAAGTACTTTTTCATTGAAATGTGTGTGGATGTGGCATCAGTCAAATGCATTATTGCAATTCTTTACAAAGGACATTTAAGACACCTAGTGGTAATGAAACACAGCTACAGTTTTTAGCTTGATATGACCAAAATGCTGAAATCAAAACATAGCAGTTTGAAATTCCCTCTCCAAAATGGTGACTCGCTGTACCATACCTGAAGTTTTAAATTTGTTAGCTATATTGTCTTTCTAAAAATGATTCACTTGTAACTTTTTCACAATTGTACTTTTTATTTTTTCTCCACAATTACTGAGATACTACATTTTTTATAGTAAATGTATATTATTTTATATATGTCTTTTTGAAATATTTTACAAATCATTACAGAAGGTGACTATCCAATACAAAGGTGGAGATTGTTTATTTGACTATCTTGGTCATTTACCTCACATTGACTTGCTTACTTGCAGTTACGCAGACTATCCTCTTTAATGATTGGCAAGAGATGTTAAACATACATTACTTTTTTTAAAAAATGGATTCTGCAGATTAAATATATAAACTATCCTTTAGGGTGAAAGGTTGCATTGCTGCTTTTTTTCAAAAGAAAAAACATCCCGTTAACTAATTCAAAACTTCAAGGATGGGAGGGGAGAGAAGGAAGATTGTCACCATCTTGAGGTAATTTCAAATCTCTTGGTTCTGATGACCTTAGTATTTTGATCTTATATTAGGATTGCCCTTGAGACACCAGGAATTAAAGACTAATCTCCAGGATACTTTTGCCAGTAACCCAGGAGAAAGATCATAGGGACATTAAAAAAGTTGTGTTTTAAAAAAAAATTTCTTTGAACACTTTTGTTTACTGGTTATAAAAATATTGGACATGGGAAAAAATGCTGTTTGGATCATTCTTGACTCAGTCAATTGGGTAATGAAGAGTATTCACTTTCCGATTGGCATTAAGAAGGCTGTGCACCATAAGGATAGACATGTCGGGCGACCAATGGCAAGAGTGTGGGGGCGGGACAGTTGGAGGCAGGAGGTCAAGTGATGGAACCTCCAGGAATATGTCCGACCAGAGCTGACACCCTATATTATATGCTTAAGCAATTGTGACAGTTCAGTGATGCAATAGTGTTCTGGGGACATGAGGAACTTTTTGGAAACAATGTTTGTGATGAGTGAACCCAAGCACTAGCTGCAAAGTGGACATATACCATACATATTAATACATGTTAGAAAAAGGTTGTAGAATTGAGGTATGTGGTGGACTATGAAGATGATGCACACAGTGATGCCATGACATCTCAAAACTAAGGGAAAAATGTCATTGGATTTTGTAGCCATGGCTATGACTGTAGCACGTATTCTATTTATGTCTGTTCATTGATGACAATTTAGTTACGAGAATTTTATTAATGCAGTATTCTATGCAGCCCATAGATGACAGAGAAACAGTTATTGTCCTTTAATCATGTTCTGTATCCTCAGGTGGGGAATGAATCTGTAAAACAATTGTTTGTAGTAGTATTATCTCACCACAAACAACTTTTACAGAATTACTCACACCTGAGGAACTCCCACCTTGAAGGGGAGAAGGCTAAGTCTTTGATCCCTCACTTATTTAATTAATCTAGTCTAATAGGGGAATGTTTGTGCCGCGCATCCTGTTTTAACTTAGAGACCCACCTGCAGACCCAGCAGGTAGACACTATTAGGGATAGGGTAACTAGAACTTGTATTATCAGGAAAGCATACAACGCTAAACGTGCCCATGGAGATTTATCAGCATTATAGATATTCTCCCACCGTGACTTAGCCCCAAGGGTTTGTATGACTTTCTTCATTTCCTTGTTATCCTTCTGCATTTTGACCAGTTGTTTCTGAGAGGTAACACTTCTATCTAAGATGCTTTTAAGACTGAATGATAAAGGCTGAATGGTGTGCCCGAATCGAATTACAGCCTGTAATGTTTCCTCCATCAAGTCACCACGGATCTTCAATCTGGTGACGTCATGATCAACTACAGTTACCGGGGTGACCCGATGGTTCGAACTCATGGAAGGGGGTTGCATGTCCCATGGGCCATGTTCGTGGACACACCCTACCCCTGTACAAAAAGCGTTTTGGTGGTCGTGTAACAGTATTTCCCACTTTCTTGGTAGAGTACTCGTATTGCTTATCACTGGGACGCCACCCGCATGTCTCAGAGAGGTGATTCATCAGCAAACATATATCCATATGCCTGATAGTCCAGCAAAGGAGTGGCCAAAAGGATCAATAGGTGGCCCGGTGTCTGGATAAGATACCCCATCATGGCCTGAAATGGGGAAATACCCGTACTGGAATAGAGGGTTGCTCTGATGGCCATGAGACTCATGGGGAGACGTTTTAACCCATTTAGAGGGGTGGTCTGAACAAAACTTCCACAATAGGGTTTTTAAGGCTTTATTCCCACTTTCCAACATCCCTGACATAAGATCATAAGACCATAAGAAATAGGAGCAGGAGTAGGCCATACGGCCCCCTCGAGCCTGCTCCGCAATTTTATAAGATCATAGCTGATCTTCAACCTCATCTCCACTTTCCTGCCCAATCCCCATATCCCTTGGTTCCCTTAGAGACCACCCTCTGAATGAAGAAATTCCTCCTCATCTCAGTCCTAAATTGCCCACCCCTTATGCTGAGATTTTCTCCCCTAGTTCTAGACTCTCCACGATTGGGGTTGGTGTGAGATGTATAATCTGCGGGTAATACCCATAGCCATTTGTAATTCCTGAAAAATCTTTCCTGTAAAATGCGAGCCCTGATCACTATCCACCTGGAGGGGCAATCTCCACCTGCAGGCTACCTCACACAAAAATAACCATGTACCGTGATTGTTGTGTTACTTTGGCATGAGAAGGTTTCCATCCATTTGGTGAACTTGTCGATGCAGTATCGATATCTCGATGGAGCCTCTGGTAGGGGTCCGATAAAGTCCATCTGTTAATGAATCCAGGGTCCTTCCGGCGGAGGGGCTGATTTTAGGAGTGCCCAGTTGGTGTGGGTGGTCTCATTGTTTTGTGAACATAAGAAATAGGAGCAGGAGTAGGTCATATGGCCCCTCGAGCCTGCTCCGCCATTCAATAAGATCATGGCTGATTTTCGACCTCAATTCCACTTTCCCGCCCGATCCCCATACCCTTGATTCCCCTAGGGTCCAAAAATCTATCTATCTCAGCCTTGAATATACTCAATGGCTAAGCATCCACAGCCCTCTGGGGAGAGAATTCCAAAGATTCACATCCCTCTGAGTGAGAGCGAGGTGACGGAACTGACCTGAGACGGCGGAGGGGTTCCCACATCGGTGCTGACCTGGCAGTCCATTTTGCCTCTTGGTCGGCTCGAGAATTTTCTTGAGTGTTGATCCCCCTTTTTACTATGGCCGTTGACTTTCCCAGTGTGACATCATGCCTTTCTATTCTTTAGGGAGTTGTGGGACAAATCACCACTCGGAGTCTAAGAGGACAGTCACAAGAGATTCTTTATTACAAGCATGCAGAGGAGAGCTCCTTAGCATAGGAGTCTCTCCAATTAAACGATTACATCCAGTTTTATAGACCATTGGGGCGGAAGCAACGTTCAACAATTTACAAAGACAGGATATATCCATATATGGTTATTCTGTCAGTCACCCAACTGTTAGGTCCGCCCCCCCCCCGATCGCTTACTAATCACGCCTATGCTTCGTCCATAGCCGTTACAGATTCAGACACGCAGGCTCGAGCAGTTGTTTCCTGTTATCTCAACTGTCCCGGCCTCAAGGTCCTTACTTCTGTTTTGCCTGTGGTTGCTATCCCTCTTATCCGGCCCCAATTGCTACTATATTTGTGCCTTGTTCCTTGTTTAGCAGTTTCTACTGTTAAAAATGCTGACACTACGATTCAGTCTAGCTTTGGCCAAGCTTCCCGTCATGCCTTGCAGTTACATTTGGTATACATTTAAAGATTATACAATATCAAGCCATTCTATTTCTACTATATTCAAAACTATCCTGCCCTAACAGTCCCTCCTGTTGGCCGCATGGTCAGACCTTGTCTGGTCCAGGCAGGCCAAACCCAAAGCATCCAATTCTCTACCTGTTAGGTTGTCCAGGGATCCGACTGGACTCCAGCGGGTGTCAAATTGATAAATTACATAGCTCTCTTACAGCCTCGCTGGGGACCTATTGACTTAGGTTCAGCTTGGAACAAATATATCAGATTCATATGTTGTAGCCTATACTGACAATTAGAACAAGTACTTAGGCGATGGCCGCCGCCATTCTGCCTATCTCCCACCAACTATACTGCATCCGGCCCGCCATATACCAGTCGCTAGCAGAATCCTCTAGTGCCTTGGCCGTTCCTTTACCCAATTCTACCTGCACCCTTCTCCTAATAATGGCCTGCCGACTTCGATCGATGTATTCCATTGTGGTATCCAGGCCTTCTCTACCGCTGTCCGGGCAACGTTCACTGGTGCATCGTCTTCGCTCAGTTTGTTATTCCACCATGGACTAAAGGCCAGGCCGGTGAGAGTTCTGCCTGCCAGGTGGAAGTCTCCTATAGTAAAGGAGTCTGAGACATGGAGACAAAATGTATGATTAGTCGCACATAGTAATCCTCCGTAGAGGTAGTCCTTCCTGTCGGTCAAAAAACACCACTGCATCAGGGATGTCTGGATTGCCCTGAAGGCATCTTTTAAAGGCCTGACTGTAACTACCATTGCAGAGTCATCGTTTACAGGTTTCATGGTATTGCAGGTGCACACTATGTAATGCTGGGATTGGGTGCAATACTCACCGGTGGTCATAAGGATGGTGTTATCAGTGTCTGGTATACACCTGGGTCCCCACCTGGTACACTGATGTGGCTTTGATCACTCCCAGAGATTCAAATTTGGACCCCCCCCCCCCCCCGCCCCCGATATGTCCCATTGTTATGTTCTAGTGGTATCATCACTTAATTATTTTTTTTCCAAAGGAATAATCCCTTTACCCAAAACAAATCCAGAAAACAAAACAGGACAGAGAGACTGCCTAGCCTATCTCTCTCCCTCTCTGGAGCTTGCAGCCTGTCTGAAATAAACCCTATCTCTCCCATACACAGATGTACGTAGGACTGCTGACTGGAATTTCCAACTCCAAGTCCTTCTCTTTGTGCTTTCAAGATGTAACCACAATAAGAAAAATGTTTTGTGTTTTTGATTTCATTTATTCCCCAAATTATCAAAATTGATGCCCTGTACTAGATAGCAAGATCCTGCCTGCCTGATCCCGAGAGGACAACCCGTTCTCTGACTGGGGCATACTTGTTGGGGCAACGAGCATGAGTCCCTGGGTTTCCCTAACACGACCTGTCCTACCTGACTACCTGGCTTGTTCCCTTTAGACTGCTATGTCCCCTGTTCACACTCAGATCCCTTCTGATCCAACAATCCTTTCAGCTCCTTTTTAGGTTTCTTTATCCATTCTCCTTTCCCTCCCTTCGGGAGCTGTACATATTGTCCTGGATATAGACATGTGTCGTTATTGATATGCACGATGGGCGCCTCCCAGGCTACGGCTGTTGATTGTAGAGCAATCATCACCGTTATTATCCACCAGGTTGCCATTGTGCTGAGGACGTATCTGAAACAAAGTAGTTAAGATATCTGCTGCTAGCCCTCCTGTGGGCAGAAATAGAATGTGAAACATATGGTTTCACTTGCGACCAATGTTTCCATGACTTTCTCCTGGCATTCTTAAACACATACAGGTATTGCTTGTCATCAGAACCATATGGGGGCAAAGCCAGCCTTCGCTGGGAGCCCTTTAACCATTACATGGTCTCCAGGTTGAGGGAGAACTGTGGGGTCTTGATTCTGCTCCTGCCTATCCGCAGCGTCTTGCTGTTGTTTCGCCTGTCCCCTCAATCCCTGCAGTTGCTTACACAATTCTACTACATAACGCGCAATCCTGTCCTGTAGCGGTCCTGTCTCGTTGTCTCCTACCATGGGTAAGAGTCTACCCATGTCTTCCCCGTGTCTGCTATGGCCTCCACAATTGCCCTAACAAGGGCAACCCACAAAAGAACTAAGAATCTTGGCTTGAGTCAGAGTTTTTCGCTCATTTGTTTTAAAATCATTTTCCAATGTAAGGGAAGTGATAAAGTATTCACAACATAGGCGCTATCCGACCAAATGTTAACTATCATGTGACATTGATGTTATGGCTGTAAGGTGGGACGCCAGTTCAGTGCATTGGGCCGAATGAGGGATGTAGTGGAAATGAGTGAACTGATCACTGTCACATACAGTGAAGCCTGTCATAGGACTTCCATCTACATGAAAAGAGGACCCACCCATGTATATGTTTTCTGCACCATTGAGTGGTTCCCTTGAGACAGGGTGCTTTTCGAAGTTCAATAGTGGGAGGGGGCACTGGTGTGTTTCATCTGTGTATATCAACATGTTGGGCAGTAACGTAGTTCCTTTTGATCTAATGTTGAGGTGCCGTTCCATCAATAATAGGATCCATCAATTCAGTCATGCTGAGGATACCAAGGTATTGCTTGGTTTCAACAGTAAGTTCAGAGAAGTATGAGCGCAGTGTAAAGTTAATGGTTGTGGGCTGGTTATATACGTGAAGTATTTTACCGCCCAGAAGATAGCTAGAAGGTGAGGTTCACAAGCTTTGTAAGTCTTCTCCATTCTGGTCAGAATTCAAGAAGCAAGGCAATTGGCATGAGTTTGTCATGTACATCTTTGCAAAGGACACCGGCCAGACTCTCCTTAGTGGCTGTAGTTTCCAGGTGAAATGGTTTCATTGGATCGGGTGAAATGAGGCAAGTAGCTTCCATCACTGCCATTTTGAGGTGTTACACAGATTCCATGTGTTCCTCTGTCCATCCGTCCTTCAAAGTGTCCTTTGGACCCTTCAACAGGTTATACAAAGGTTTAGCTAGTTCTGCAAAATGGGGTATAAAGGCCTGTTGATATTCCATCAATCCCAAAAAGGATCATACTGCCGTCCTGAATATAGGCAAAGGCAGGAGTTGAATAATGTCAATTTTGTGTTGGTCAGGGCTCCGTTTGTCAGCCGAGGTAGTGACCCCCAAGAAGGTCACCTGAGTCTTGAGGAACAGCACTTTTTTGACGTTTAATTTAAGCCCCACAGCCTGTAGCAAGTTGAACAATTCATCTAGCAATTCCTTGTGCTCTTTTCCGTTTCTGTTGCTAGGAGCAGGTGACCTGGTGGGGGAGTTATGGAACCCCTGTGGCAAACACTTCCAAGTATATTGCTGATCATTGTGGGTGAAAGCAAATTTATATTGACCTTCACTCTGGGTGGGAATACTCCAGAACCTGTTAGCAATATCCAGGGTGAGAACCACTTGGCCTTCTTAGGTATCTGCGATATCTGCTGACCACTGGAGCAGCCACAAGGGTCACGGAGTTTAGTTTCTTGTAATCGATTGTCAATCTCCAGCTGCCATCTGGCTTCTGCATTGGCCAGATAGGTGAATTCATACTGAAGGTTCCTGCTCTAATCACTCCTCGTTGCAACAACGAATCAAAAGTCTCTTGCAGTGCCTCGTGACTCTCTTTAGGAAGAGGATACGTTTATGTGGGGAGGTCTGTTGATCTTCTCCTCCCCGTCTAGTCAGCCACAATCATGTTTGTGTGTCGCGAAGGCACCTGAGTACTGCTCCAACATCGCTCGGATTTTAACATTGTCATGCCCCAAGGCCGAATAGGCGAGAAGTTTTTTAATGGGAAACACAGATGGTCATCAAGTACTATTCAAACTCCCTCCCCGGGGTTTGTGAACCACAATAAATTATTACAATAATCTACTACCTCCCTTAGTCCAATAGAAAGTTGGATCCTAGGATGCCCCTACCGTCTGGCAGGCACATGGCAATTACTGTCCCAAGGGTTCCTTTCCAATTTACGCATATAATAGTTACCTTTTTTTATCTCGGGAGCCATTTGTGTGAACCCCTCGAACCCAATTAGTGGAACCCTGTTTGTCGCGGGTAGCAATCGGGGAATGGGGTATATATGATCGTTACTGTGAACCCCGTGTCATCAATTGGCCTCCAACAACAGGGTTGACTGGTTACAACGATCACGCTACCGGCTCTCCGGAGGCCGGGACCTGTCATAAGCTATCTCTCTCCTCGCGTGTGGGTGTGGAGGGGGTAACTGCTGACACGGTCTTTGTCAGGCCGGTCAATTGTTGGCTAGTCAGGAGGGTTACTAACTTATCTAAATTTTGTTCCACTCCTCCTGGTTTTTGAAGAGTCATGGTTGTTAATTTGTCTAATTTTTGTTCCATTCGTCCTGGATTTTGGGGAGTCCTGGTCCGATTTCCCCCATTGTTTCTCTGCCAAGGGGTACTACATTACTCCAGCAGTCTATGGCGTAATGACCCATTTTTGACATTGGAAGTACCTGTTGTTACGCTTATTGTTTACCATATTCCTCCCACTATTACCTCAACCTATCGGTCCCTCTATGGCCGATATCATTTTTTTCTGTGGAGCTTTGGGCATATGGTCTCTTAGGGTTCTCCGGGCTTGAATTGCCACCTCTAAGAGATTCATCCACTGGGTCATTTTATTGACACTTACGCCAAGGGCGGTCTTCACCAATGGGTGTAACTGAGACAGGAATATCTGTTTAAACACCTCGGAGTCTCTAGTTGATTCCCCTACCCCTTTGGGTTGAGTTAGCTCAAACAGGTCCCATTACTCTATTTCCAAAGGCTTGTCGGTGTTCCTATGGTCCCTGAGTGGTTTGTCCGCATTGACTAATGACATTAATTTGATCCATACCCAATATGTGCATAATATCGAGCTTAACCTCCTGCAAGGGGGAGGCAGGGACATGGATGTTAGGGTTAAGGAAGACCTTAATTGTTTGTTGGCAGGCAGTCCATCTTACCCATATTTGGCCTATTGTGGACAATTCCTGGTGTGCCATATTAAAAGAGCTAATTCAGTGAGACCCTTTATCGGATTATCCCCCTTCTTAATGGATCCTAGTTCCCATGACATGGAAATTGATTTCTCCTCCTGAACTGTACTCGTCATGTTACCCTGCCCAGTACGCCTGGTGGTAGCGGTAATCACATTCACAGGTACAGGTGGCCCTCCGTAGTCAGAACTGTCATAGTCCCAACTATGGTGATCTTCATTCCCCAATACTCCTGCCAGACCATTCCAATCTACCTTACTTTCACCGTCTGGGTTCCAATTTGTACCTTTTATTTCTCCCTTACCTCCTCGCATCTCAGCAGCCACCACAGCCCCTGTCAGCCCAATTTGCCCCATAACTCCTGAATCATTAACTTACACCATGCGTGATTTACCGAATTCATGGGTCCACACATAATCTCCCTTAAAGCCTGTCTACAGTCGTCGAGTTTCAATCTAGTCTCCCATTTCTCTCTGTAAGTCTATATTTGTAATATTTTCTGACTCTGCAGTCCCTGTACTGTTGCAGTCTTAGCCACCACTGCAAGGTCTCCAGCATAGTCAAGACATCAGTCAGGCGTTCTTTCAACCTTTCGTTTTAATCTGACTGTCTCTTAGTTTCCCCTAGCTGATTCCAGTTTTTCTCTTTTAATTGTTTAATACGTTCCTCACTCTTAAGTGTGCACAAGTTTGCTGCCCACATATAGGTCCTTTTACCAACTCTCTTTCATTTTTTTAATTTCGAACTTGATCCTCGACCCATTCTATGGCCGTCTTCTTTCTGCGCTATTTTGAAGATTAATTCTGCAGCTTCCTTGTTCCCTTTAGTTCCTTTTTCAGTTTCCTCTCCAACATTTCTGAGCACTTATACTAAACAAAACCTCACTTCCATAATTTGAACAATTCATGTCTTTTGTGATATGTCGATATTTAAACATATTTTCCTTTAGGTGTTTGATGTTATGTCAACATTGATTAGTCACCTCCTGCCTGACTCCCCAATTTGTAACAGATTTGGACGTGACACCAAATGATAATCAATGTCTCATTTATTAATAGTCAAATCAAACATGTAAAGGTATCAAATATTATACAACAAAGATCAAAACAATATTAGCCCATTTGATCTTTGGGCAGAGTTCATAATTAAGTAGGCGAGGTGGTCGTTTCAAGTTTTCCCACATCGAGGTAGTTTTCTGATGGTCAAGTGTTCTTCTGACAGCTGTGTCAACTTCAAACAGCTAGGTGTACTTCTGACAGTTGGATGATCTTCATTGATTCCTCTGCCCTGAGCTCAAAAGACGTTGGGTTTTTATGTTCCCCCAGCAGGAAACTCACACCATATGGAACAATATTCAAAAGATCCTTATAGATTAATAAAGTTGTTTTAACATTACTCATCTAAGCACAAGATCCTTTGCAAGGTCGTTTTTCAAGGTGACCACACTCATCTATCTAACTCGTCATGGTCCTGGTCTTAGTGCTATCTTTGGATTATCGTTCTGCTTCTTGGGTCATTGTTCCACTTCTACCACATAGCTGCCTTGCCTCACAATGAGGATAACAAGGGTCAGTTACTAGTCAAAGGTTAACAGTTTACAATTCAGCAAAATAAGTTGCACACACAGCAAAATACGCAGCACAGCCTGCAAAGCATGATGGTTAGTAGTTTTTAAAAAAATGTCAGTTTTTCTCCATTTCCAATATTCTTACATTCCTCTTGGTAGGAATTGAACTCAGCACCATTACCACTAGGGCACTGTACCCTGATATTTTGACCAAGCATTTGGTCACCTATCCATATATGTGGCTTGGTGTCAAATTTTGTTTGAAAATTCTCCTGTGAAGCGCCTTGGGATGTTTTACTATGTTAAAGGTGCTATATAAATGCAAATTATTGTACATTTAACTAACTTATTTTATACAAGCTAAAGCAAATGAACCAGGTTATTGCTCTGTTTTAACTAAGTCTTTCAATTCGAGGAGCTTTAAACAGTGTTCTGACTTACAGTTAATTTTATGTTTTCCTCGTAGAGACATAATCTACAGCGTTTTGAGCATAAATCAATGATAATACCTTCTAAAGGTTCATTGGGAGGGAGAGTAAATTGGCAAATATTGAAATAGCAGATAGTTCTATTGGGTTAAAAGGTATGGGTTTATAGCGAAGGTCAAAAAGGATAATACTTAGAAACTCATCTGCAACTTCTTCACCAAATAGCTCAGCAACAGTACTTAGTGTTACATAGAAACAAGAATAGGCCATTCAGCTCCTTGAACTTGTTCCGTATTCAATCGGATCATGGCTGATCTGTATCTCAAATCCATTTATCCACTTTTGATCCATATCACTTGACACCCTTACCTAACAAAAATCTATCAATCTCAGTCTTAAAACTTTCAATTGACCCAGCCTTTTAAGGGAGAGAGTTCCATATTTCCACTATCCTTTGTGTGAAATCATACTTCCTGATTTCACTTCTGAACAGCCTAGGTCTAATTTTAAGATTGTGCCTCCTTGTCCTGGATTCTGGATTCCCCCACCAGAGGAAATAGTTTCTCTGTACTAACCCTATCAAATCCTTTAGTCATTAGATCACCCCTCAACTGTCTAAATTGAAAGGAATTCAAGCCAAGTTTATGCAACCTGTCCTCAGAATTTAATCCTTTAAGCCTCGGTATCATTTTGATGAATCTACGCTGAACCCCCTCCAAGGCCAATATATCCTTCCTGTGGTACAGTGCCCAGAACTGAAAACTGAACACAGTACACCAGATGGGATCTGTCCAAGGCTCTGTACAATTGAAGCATAACTTCCTCCCCTTTGTATTCCAGCTCCTTCGAGATAAAGGCAACATTCCATTAGCCTGTTCGACTACTTTTTGTTCCTACCCACTAGCTTTTAGTGATTTATGTACATTAGACAACCAAATGCTCCTCCACAGTTCCTAGACTCTCACCATTAAGAAAATATTCTGGTTTGTCTTTCTTGGATCTAAAGTAGATGATTTCACACTTTCCCACATTGAACTCCATTTGCCACAGTTTTGCCCACTCAATTAATCTGTCTCTGTGCCTTTGTAACTTTCTGCTTCCATCTGAACAACTTACTGTGCCTCTTAACAGTCTCATCTGCAAACTTACGAAATTGTTCCATGTATAAACATTTAAATGCAGGACTTCTTTTCAGAACTTCCTCTCCCAGCTTAAATAACAAGAGTTCTCCCAGGATTTTCCTCCTTTAAGTTAACAATTTCTTTGTTGCTTTTATTTTGTGTTCTTTCTTGGATATCATAGTTACAGATACATAAAATGGAGCCACCTCATCCAGTCAGAATACGTTACAAACTAAACCAAAAATGACAATATTTCAAATACTAAGTTTTGCTTGTCGCACTATACATAGATGACTTGGTTTTTTTTTTATTCGTTCATGGGATGTGGGCGTCGCTGACGAGGCCAGCATTTATTGCCCATCCCTAATTGCCCTCGAGAAGGTGGTGGTGAGCCGCCTTCTTGAACCGCTGCAGTCCGTGTGGTGACGGTTCTCCCACAGTGCTGTTAGGAAGGGAGTTCCAGGATTTTGACCCAGCGACGATGAAGGAACGGCGATATATTTCCAAGTCGGGATGGTGTGTGACTTGGAGGGGAACGTGCAGGTGGTGTTGTTCCCATGCGCCTGCTGCTCTTGTCCTTCTAGGTGGTAGAGGTCGCGGGTTTGGGAGGTGCTGTCGAAGAAGCCTTGGCGAGTTGCTGCAGTGCATCCTGTGGATGGTGCACACTGCAGCCACAGTGCGCCGGTGGTGAAGGGAGTGAATGTTTAGGGTGGTGGATGGGGTGCCAATCAAGCGGGCTGCTTTATCTTGGATGGTGTTGAGCTTCTTGAGTGTTGTTGGAGCTGCACTCATCCAGGCAAGTGGAGAGTATTCCATCACACTCCTGACTTGTGCATTGTAGATGGTCGAAAGGCTTTGGGGAGTCAGGAGGTGAGTCACTCGCCGCAGAATACCCAGCCTCTGACCTACTCTCGTAGCCACAGTATTTATATGGCTGGTCCAGTTAAGTTTCTGGTCAATGGTGACCCCCAGGATGTTGATGGTGGGGGATTCGGCGATGGTAATGCCGTTGAATGTCAAGGGGAGGTGTTTAGACTCTCTCTTGTTGGAGATGGTCATTGCCTGGCACTTATCTGGCGCGAATGTTACTTGCCACTTATGAGCCCAAGCCTGGATGTTGTCCAGGTCTTGCTGCATGCGGGCTCGGACTGCTTCATTATCTGAGGGGTTGCGAATGGAACTGAACACTGTGCAGTCATCAGTGAACAACCCCATTTCTGACCTTATGATGGAGGGAAGGTCATTGATGAAGCAGCTGAAGATGGTTGGGCCTAGGACACTGCCCTGAGGAACTCCTGCAGCAATGCCCTGGGGCTGAGATGATTGGCCTCCAACAACCACTACCATCTTCCTTTGTGCTAGGTATGACTCCAGCCACTGGAGAGTTTTCCCCCTGATTCTCATGGACTTCAATTTTATTAGGCCTCCTTGGTGCCACACTCGGTCAAATGCTGCCTTGATGTCAAGGGCAGTCACTCTCACCTCACCTCTGAAATTCAGCTCTTTTGTCCATGTTTGGACCAAGGCTGTAATGAGGTCTGGAGCTGAGTGGTCGTGGTGGAACCCAAACTGAGCATCGGTGAGCAGGTTATTGGTGAGTAAGTGCCGCTTGATAGCACTGTCGACAACACCTTCCATCACTTTGCTGATGATCGAGAGTAGACTGATGGGGCGGTAATTGGCCGGATTGGATTTGTCCTGCTTTTTGTGGACAGGACATACCTGGGCAATTTTCCACATTGTCGGGTAGATGCCAGTGTTGTAGCTGTACTGAAACAGCTTGGCTAGAGGCGCAGCTAGTTCTGGAGCACAAGTCTTCAGCACTACAGCTGGGATGTTGTCGGGGCCCATAGCCTTTGCTGTATCCAGTGCACTCAGCCATTTCTTGATATCACGTGGAGTGAATCGAATTGGCCGAAGACTGGCTTCCGTGATGGTGGGGATATCGGGAGGAGGCTGAGATGGATCATCCACTCGGCACTTCTGGCTGAAGATGGTTGCAAACGCTTCAGCCTTGTCTTTTGCACTCACGTGCTGGACTCCGCCATCATTGAGAATGGGGATGTTTGCAGAGCCTCCTCCTCCCGTTAGTTGTTTAATTGTCCACCACCATTCACGACTGGATGTGGCAGGACTGCAGAGCTTTGATCTGATCCGTTGGTTGTGGAATCACTTAGCTCTGTCTATAGCATGTTGCTTCCGCTGTTTAGCATGCATGTAGTCCTGAGTTGTAGCTTCACCAGGTTGGTACCTCATTTTTAGGTACGCCTGGTGTGCCTAATGCTGCCAGTAGGTGCTCAAATGGAAAAAAAAGTTATATGTTTTTGTACGATGAACACAAAAACTGATCTCTGACAATAGCCCTGCGCCAAAAAATAATTTGTCACATTTTTAAATGAGGAGCTGATGGTGAGAAACCCTCTTTTATTTGTATGTGCAATTCATGGAACAACAGTGGTTATTTTCTACTGACTTTTACATGATATTATAGAAAGAACTTGCATTTATATAACACCTTTCACGACCTTGGGATGTCCCAAAGCACTTTCCAGCCAATGAAGTACTTTTGAAGTGTAGTCACTGTTGTAATGTAGGAAACGCAGCAGCCAATTTGCTCACAGCAAGGTCCCACAAACAGCAATAAGATAATGAGCAGATAATCTGTTTTAGAGATATTGGTTGTGGGATAAATATTGGCCAGGACATCGGGGAGAACTCCCCTGCTTTTCTTCAAATAGCGCCATGGCATCTTGTATGTCCATCTGACAGGACAGGCAGGGCCTTGGAAGGACAACACCTCTGATAGTTTAGTATTCCCTCAGTTCTGCACTGAAATGTCAGCCTTGATTATGTGCTTAAGTCTCTGAGGTGGAGCTTGAACCCACAACCTTCTTACTCAGAGGTGAAAGTGCTGCCACTGAGTCACAGATGACACCTATCTGATGTACCTACACAAGCAGATGATTTTGCATATCCATATCATAAAATTGCTGCAATTTAAAAGGTTGATCGGCCTCAGTAAATTTTGACAAAAACATGAATTCACTTTCATTGCTGACTTGCAACACAAAATTTCAAGTAGTATGGGGTCAGACCATTCTTAAAATTATTACTCAATTCTAATGTGCAGTTGTCAGTGTTGACTGAACACTGACATTTCAAATTTTTAAATGAGAAGTTTTTGAATGATTATAAATTATAATAACGGAAACCCACTTGTCATGTAAAGTTCTCAACTCTGTCCCAACAATTTGATATGTATTTCTTACATATTGTTATCTGAACAACAGATGGGACCCAAGGACATTTTAGCAATTACACTCCAAGGTCTCTCCTATTGTTTTTGTTATTCTTTGATGGAATATTCTAGAGGGTCTGGAAATAAAAGCAACTAGTTGTTACCACACTGAATTGAGTGTTTGTTGAGACATATCACAAATTATCTTTATGCAAACTGCAAGCACCAGTTTGACATTTCAATTTCCTCCAACATCCATCCTTACAGCTTATCTGAGTAGTGTTGCCAACTCTGGTTGAATGTATTCCTGGAGGTTTCATCACATGACCTCCTACCTTCACCACGCTCCCGTTAGTCGCTCAACACGTCCATCCTCATCGCACACTACTTTCCCATGTCAATTGGAAAGCGAAAGATTCTTCATTACCCAATTAACTAATAAACTAACTTTTTATAACTAATAAACAAAAGTGTTCAAAGAAAATGAAAAAAAACACAATTTTTTTTCATGCCACTATGATTTTTCTCCAGGGTTGCTTGCAGCAGTGTCCTGGAGATTAATCTTCAATTCCTGGAGGGAAGGCGACCGGACATCTGAGTGATAAATGACAATGTTGGACAGTTTTGTACTGTGGATTCACATCTACGAGGATAATGAAACGACTAAGCCATAATTTTTTTTATTTGGGAACCTCAGCTGGTCTCTCAATAATTTGGGCTTCATTGCACTCAGCTCCAAAACGTTAACCCATTGCGTGATCATCCAGTTCCATGTCAAGGGCCTTTTGTTTGATGGCAGGTAAGCTCATATTATCACCTCTCGCGCCCCTAAGTGCTTTTTATCTGAAATAGAAAATCCATGCAAACTCAAACTTATGGTGCATTTCTGACCATGCATGTTTTCTAAAAGTTAGCTTTAACCTTTTTTGGTTTTGGTACGCAAAATTATCTCAGTTGCACGAGATGGCCAGTTTCAGTGCTGTACATTTTATATAAATGCTTCCATGGGACAATTTAAAGAAAAAAAAGTGTCAACAAACGCAGACAAAGAAATAACAGCTGGGAGCCGGAACCAGAACACTGGATCCGGGGATTGCAGCGGACCGCAGATCGGGATGGGAGAGGAGGGTGACGTCACTGGCGAGGATGCACGCATTGTGGAAGATGGAGGCGCGAGCTGGGCTCGGGGTCTCGGCGCTCGCGCTCATCGTTGCCGCCGCCGCTGTTGTCGTCGTCGATTGTCAGACGGGGAACGGTGAGGGAGGCTCGGCTCGGCCCGGCCCGGGCGCAGCCCAATTTAACGTCTGGGGGCGGGTGTGAATCCCGGTGGTGGTGAGGGTGAGGGTGAGGGGAGAGTGTGGCATGTGGTGGCGTGGGTTGGTTTTGAAGTCGGGTCAGATTCATTTTAAGGGCTGAATGGGGGAGAGAGATGGGATGGATGATTTGGGAGGGGATTTATTTCTACAGCCTGAAATCCTTGACTTGAAATGTTGAATCTTTTAAAAGGAAGATTAATTCGTTTTTTTTTCTCCCCCAAGCCTGATTAATATGGCGAGGGGTTGTGTAAAAGTTAAAACATTAATCTATTTTATTTAGTGTGTTGACTTGATTTGGTATTTCAAACATTCTCTTCAACAAAATATGGGGTTAAAGCAGGTTTTTTTTAATTGGATTTTGGATATAAACATGTTGTTTATTCCCTGTTATGGGCACATTTACAGTGATTGTGTCACAATCAATCTGTCAGAGTGGATAATGCACCAACTGCACAGAAAGAAATGACACCAGCAGCAAAAAATGGACTGAAAACTGTGAACTCCGCAATACTGAACAAGTTCAAAGTCTACAAATTAAGACCTTTTTGTCAGTTTGTGCTGCAGGATATACACTGAATGAATATATGTGTTAAAACACAAACAAGATTTAAGAGTGAGATTAATAGCACTTGTTGAGAAATGTCCTATGTAGCTATAGATATTATATTTGCAATATGGTCTTAGTAGGGTAATCTTGTAATTGTGATGACATGCTAATTGTTGATACTTCTTTGAAAAAGAATTGTGCACCCAATTAAGAAAAGTTATCTTGTTTTCAACAAGGGAACTAAGCTGAAAGATCCCATTGTTGGGCAAAGCTTTTGTAGGAAAGTCAGTTCTTTAAGAATGAGTTCTATATTATGTGTGAGTAAGCTGTAGTAACAAGGCTAATTTAGAAATATTATTTCTAGGTTAAAATACTTTTTAAATGCCTTGGTTCAGAAACTTTGTGACTTGTAATTGAATTAATTGCTGAGCTTTCCAGGGAGTTTTTGTATTACTTTTGAGTCATAAGACTCTCCACAAAGGAACCTCATCCAATTTAAAACTGAAGTTAGTTTCTGTGATAATTGTACTAGAAATAGCAAAGTTAAAACAAAATTCAATAAAAAGCACAGACTACTTGACGGCTGACTGAGGTCAGTTTTGCTTTTACACTGGAGGCTTTGTGCTGTTATAAGTATAGTATGTTCTTCAGTGTAAGCTTTTCTGGTTGAAGTGTAGAAGCATGGCACTGAAGCAAAAACTAATTTCTGCAGAGTGGTTTGGTGCTGGTTTTTACAAGTAGTGTAAGCTGCCACATCAGCATTGACAACTGGCTTGAGATATAATGCATATTTATGTTCAAGTTGTTTTGCAGATACTGTAGAATTGAATAGCTTTTATTTTTTGCTTTTCTTTGATTCTTACAGCTGCTGTTTACTTTGAAACCCAATTCTGTGTACTGTAGAGTACACAGAGGTCACTTTAAAGTTACTGGTGCTGGTGACCAGAACAGATTTTACCAAAACACTTGAGTGCCTGTATAAATGGGGATCCAGGGGAAAAGAGAGAGAGTAAGTCTGCTGGAAAATGAATATTTGGCATTTAAATTAAATATAATGTTTTATGGGTAATGTGTACCTTCTCAAATTGACTAGTGTGTATTTTATTTTTAAGGTATCTATCAGGTTCCAAGTGGAGCTTTGTGCAGATGTGTTAATAGATTGGCTTCTTAGGATGGTGTGCAGCAGTGAGATTCTTACTCCAATTTGTCTTTTTTTTTAAATGTGGGTAAATTGGCAAAGCCAAATTTATTTCCCATCCCTATTTGCCCTGAGAAGGTGACAGAAGGCGGCTTACCACCACTTTCTCAAGGGCAGTTAGGGATGAGCAATAAATGCTGGCCTCGCCAGCGATGCCCACATCCCATGAACGAATATAAAAAAAAAAAGCAGGTCAGTGCCTTGAATCTCTGCAACCCTTGTGATGGTATCTCTATGATAGTTTTAAGTAGGGAATTTCAGGATGATGAAGGAATAGCGATTATATGTCTAACAACAACTTGCATTTATATAGTGCCTTTTAATGCAGTAAAACATCCCAAGGCGCTTCATTGGAGCATAATCAGACAAAAATTGACACCGAGCCAAAAAAGGGGACTTTAGTATGGATGACCAAAAGTTTGGTCAAAGAGGTATGTTTTAAGGAGAGAGAGGTGGAGAGGTTTAGGGAGGGAATTTCAGAGCTTGGGCTCAGACGGCTGAAGGCATGGCTGCCAATGGTGGGGCAAACGAATTGGTGGATGCACAAGAGGCCAGAGTTGGTGGACCGCATGGTTCTAGGAGCGTTGTAGGGCTAGAGGAGGTTAGAGATAGGGAATTATTACGGACGTGGAAGTAAGCGGTCTTGGTGATGGAGAGGACAAGGCGTCGGAAGCTCAGGTTAGGGTCAAATAGGACACTAAGGTTCCGTACAGTCTGGTTCAGCCTGAGACAGTTGCCAGGGATGGGGATGGAGTCATTGGCTAGGGAACGGAGTTTGTGGCAGAACTGAAGACAATGGTTGCAGTCTTTGCTGTGTTTAATTGGAGGAAATTTAGGCTGTTCCAGGACCGGATGTCGAACAAGCAGTCTGACGACACAGGCAGTGGAGGGGTCGAGAGAGGTGGTGGTGAGGTAGAGCTGGGTTTCATCAGCATACGTGTGGAACCTGGCATTGTGTTTTAGGATGATATGTACGAGGGCAGCATGTAGATGAGAAATGGGAGGGGGCTACGGGTAGATCCTTGGTGTTTCCAAAGGTAACTGCACGGGTGCAGGAAGAGAAGCCGTTGTAGGAGATTCTTTGGCTATGATTGGATAGATAAGAGTGGAAGTAGGTGAGGGCAGTCCCATCCAGCTGGACAATGGAGGAGAGGCGTTGGAGGAGGATAGTGGTCAAACGTGTCAAAGGCTGCAGACAGGTCCGGAGGGATGGTACACCACTGTCATAATCACATAGGATGTCATTTGTGAGCTTGATTAGGGCCAATTCAATAGTGTGGAAGGGGAGGAAACCTGATTGGAGAGGTTCAGACGTGGAGCTGTGGGAAAGATGGGCACAGAGGTGACAACACGTTCAAGGACTTTGGAGAGGAAAGGGAGTTTGGAGTTGGGGCGTTAGTTTGCAAGGACAGAGGGGTCAAGTGTGTGGAGTTTTTGGGGTGATGAAGGCAGATTGGAAAGGGTGGGTGACAGTACCTGAGTAGAGGGAACCATTTACAATATCAGCTAGCATGGGAGCCAGGAGGGGAAGTTGGGTGGTCAGCAGTCAGAATGGTGTGTCTGCTCTACAGCATTGAGAATGCAGGGATTATTTTGTCGATCAACTTAAATCTTTCTTGTTTGCTGAGTATCTGTTGTACATACCATAATGGGAGGGGGAGCAAATCTTTCTTTAAACCATCAATAAAACTCAGCATATCAAATGCTGTGCTGTATAGGAATCCTATGATGCACGTCTCTTGAGCAAATCTATAACTTAAGTAGTTGGGCGGGATGTTTTTATTGTGAATTATATGGTGATGAAATCAAGTTTAGTCCTTCTTTCCCAAAGCCATTAATCTCCCTGTGGTAAAGTTTTAGAATGTTCTTACCAGGTGTATCAGAGCAGATATTGGGTGTCACAATGAAACAGTTAGTCAACTGGGCTTCCAATATTTGAAATTTGGGGGCCTGTTACCATTTTTTTTTAAAAACCCTTCATCCAGTTGTCCTAGGTACAAGTTTATACCTTGTCCTAGGTAGAAGTTTGTACCCTTTAATGATCTATAGTAGAAATCTTTGAAGTGCCCCATAAAGATTTGTTTCCCATCATTTGGCACTTTACAGTTTATTTAAAGTACACATTCAATAGTGGGCAATAGATTGCTGAAATATTAATGCTGTGATTATCAGTTTAATAAAGGCCCTGGAACGTATGCTTTGATTCTATCTATTGGTGGAACTGGCATCGTTTGAACAACATCTGTTTGTAGTACTGATCATGTAATCTATGAAAATACTAAATGACAAAATGTGTATGGGGGAGGTTTATAATCAAGCCATTTACGTGCCTTATTTGTTTTTGATTAAGTAATAAATACCATGCTGCAGAATGTAGAATTATTTTTATAACTGAGTTAACCACAGGTGTAATGTTATTATACTTTAAAATCCTGTTGCATTGCAAATATTTGTGTACTATTGTTGTAGTTAGAAAGAAAACATGAATTGATATTGTACATTATTTTATGTCTCATTTGGTTGTGTGATGTCTTGCAACCCAGAGAAGGTTATGGGGAGATTTAATAGTGGTGGTCAAAATTGAGGGGTTTTGATAGAGTAAATAAGGAGAAACTGTTTGTACTGGCGGATGGGTCGGTAACCAGAGGACAAAGATTTATGATAATTGGCAAAAGACCCAGGGGGAAGGTGAGATTTTTTTTTTATGTAGCGAGTTATAATCTAGAATGCACTACCTGAAAAAGTGCTGGAAGCAGATTCAATCCTAACTTGCAAAAGGGAGTTGGATATATACTTGAAAAGGAAAAAAAAATCAGGCTATTGGGAGAAAAAGCGGTGGAGTCGAATTAATTGGATAACTGTTACAAAGAACCAGCACAGGCACGATGGGCTGAATGGCTGCCTTCTGTGCTGTAAAATTGTATGATTTATTGTATTGTGTTGGAAAAAAAAGAATGCCAACAATGGCAAAGCGTTGCAGTTTAAACAGGAGCCATTTGATTGTAAGGTTACATAGTCCTGTTTGGAGTTGATTTTGTCTAAAAAGTTAAAATTATTAAAGTGGAAAGCATGTATGCAGTGAATCCAATCTTTGAAGCATCCAAAAAGTACATGGACAGATTTCTGGTTCAAGTAAGAGAAAGAATGAACTTGCATTTATATAGTGCCTTATCATGTTTCTTATGGAAGCTCAAAACATTTCACAGCAATTGAATTACTTTGAAGTTACATTTAGCAAACGCAGTAGCCTATTTGTGTATAATTATGCCTACGGACAGCAAATAATTTTTTTGCACGCATTAGTTGAGGGATGAATGTGGCCAGAACAGTGGGAGAGTTCCCCTGCCCTTCTTTGATAGTGCCATGGGATCTTTTTTGTCCGCCTAAACAGCTTTACATGTCATCCGAAAGATAGCACCTCCAACAATGAAGCCCACCCCCCTCAGTGGTGCATTAAAGTGTTGGACTGGATTATGTGCTCAAGTCCTTCTAACTTGGAGGCAAGCAAGTGTTATAAAAAGAGTCAAGCTATTAAGAGTATGATACAGGTGGAGATTAAAATGACCGTTTGAAGTCCTGAATATGGATCTTTAATGAAACAAACTACATAGGTTTCTGTCTCATTTTTCTGGCTTATGAAAAGATTTTTTTTTAAGGTTACCAATTTGTATTGTAAATTAAGCACCAGAGATTAAGAACCATTTACAGAAAACTATGGTGGTCTTTCACAGCCTCCTCCCAGCTATATCCTCTGTTATTGGAGATGGTAAATCTCTGTTTAAACAAATATGTTAAATTAACCAGAAGTAACTTGTTTATAATTTTGGATCTTAACCACAGCTCCCATTTTCTCTCTTCACATCAGATGCTGATAATGTAGGATAGGTGTAGCAGTACTTCTAGTGATGGGGAAGGTTGTGGGTTGGTGCTTCGGATGGGGATCCCCTATCAGTACATAGGTCGGCGGAGTGGTCTACACTGCTGGTGTTTTAACTGCCTTTCCTTTCAACACACATCCAGGCCTCTGGAGCCTCCTCTGCCTTGCCAGTTTTTTTTAATGCTTCACTCCGACTGCTGTTTTGCTTTAACCATTCACACATCCTCAGGGCCTTGTATATATCTTTAATTTCTCTTATCGCGCCTCCTTTTGCCTTGCCTTATCATTTAATCATCTCTTGTTCGCCACCATATCACTTTACAGATCCTTTTTTCCCCATTCCCCCTTTCCCATGCCCTGTTATTCAAAGCAGGTAAGTCCTGTGTTGGACCAAAAAACGATAGATCCGAGTATTTGTTAAATGGTAAAAAGCTAGTAACAGTGGAAATCCAAAGAGATTTCGGGGTCCAAGTACACAATCACTAAAATGTAATAGTCAGTTGCAAAAAAATAATCAAAAAGGCTAATGGAATATTGGCCGTTATAATTAGAGGGCTAGAATATTACGGGGAGGCAGTTTTGCTACAGCTATACAAAGTCCTGGTTAGACCACATCTGGAGTACTGTGTACAGTTCTGGGCATCACACCGTAGAAAGGGTATATTGGTCTTGGAAGGAGTGCAGCGCAGATTCACCAGAATGTTACCAGGGCTCCAAAGGTTAGATTATAAGGAGTGATTACATAAACTAGGCTTGTATTCCCTGGAATATAGAAAGTTAAGGGGTGATTTGATTGAGGTTTTTAGGATTTTTGAAGGAATTGATAGGGTAGGTAGAGAGGTACTGGGGACATAACCTTAAAATCAGAGCTAGGCCATTCAGGAGAGAGGTAAGGAAACACTTCTTCACGCTAAAGGCAGTAGAAGTATAGAACTGTCTCTCACAAAAAGCAGTAGATGCTAGCTCAATTAACAATTTTAAATCTAAGATCGATAGATTTTTGGTAGCCAAATGTATTCCAAGGAATATGGAGCCGAGGCGGGTGGATGGAGTTCGGATGCAGATTAGCCATGATCTCTCTGAATGGTGGAACAGGCTCAAGGCGCTGAATGGCCTACTTCTGTTCTTATGTTCCTCCTTACAAGCTGTTCATCTGTAACATTTGGTTTTGACGAAAGGTCATACACCTGAAACTCATAGATCTGAAATGTAACCTAGCATTTTCCTTTTTTCCACAGATGTTGCCTGACCTGCTGAGTGTTTCCAGCAATTTCTGTTTTTATTTTGTATTAAGTTCTTACAGGGCTATATGGCTATTTTTAAATATTCCCTTAAGCTAATGGATTTAAAAAAAAATTTAAATGTTACTTTAGATTTGGAGTATCTATTTAATCCAAGTAGTACTGCTTCACTCAAATCTGTTTTCAGAGAAAACAAACAGAAGTATTGGTGGAGTGACATGCAACCTCAAAAGAAAATGATTATTAGATGACTGGAATGATCTTTACATCAGACAATAGAAAGAAGCATTAAAGAAATAGAGAAACAAAGGACTTATGAATAGCTAAGGTAGTGAAGTGATCAGAAGATGGGAGATGTTAAAATAGTAACCAGCAACTCAGATCTACAATTATAAAACACAATCCCAGCAAAACATGCTGATATTCACTAGCACCAAAAGGTGAAGGAAAGTAGGCCAGCACCAAGGGTACAGATCCTTGCTCATATTTTGGAGGTGAGGGTCGGAAAAGTAGGTTTAGGTAGCTTTAAATCAAAAGCAAAATACTGCAGGTGCTGGAAATCTGAAATAAAACAGAATGCTGGAAATACTCAGCAAGCCAGGCAGTATCTGTGGAAAAAGAAACAATTAACATTGATGACCTATCGTCAAAATTGGAAGAAGTTAAAGATTTAACAATTTTTAAGCAAGTACAGAGCCAGGCAAGCGGGTGGAGGGGAGGAAAGAGCAAAAGGGAAGGTCTGTGATAGGGTGGAGGGCAGGAGTGAGTGATCAAATGACAAAAGGAAAGGAGGGTGGTACTGGGACAAGTAAAGAAACAAAAGATGGGCCTAGAGGAGTTGTAAAGTGCAACAGCAGAACCGTTACCAGCACCCACTGTCCGAAAAAATGGGAGCAGTGGTTATGATATGAATTTATTGAAATCATTGAGTCCGGATGGTTGTAAATTGTCTGATTGAAAGATGAGGTGCTGTTCCTTGAGCTTACGTTGGGCTTCATTGGATCAGTGTAGGAGGTCGAGGATAGAAAGGTCAGAGTGGGGCGGAGAATTAAAATGGCCAGCAACCAGAAGGTCGGTCACGTTTGCGGACTGAACGGAGGTGTTCAGCAAAGCAATCACCCTATCTGCTTTTGGCCTCCCCAAAGTAGTGGCGACAGCATCATGAGCAGCGAATACAGTATACTAAATTTGAAAGAAGTACAAGTAAGTCACTGTTTCACCTGGAAGGAGTGTTTGGGGCCCTGGTGTAACTCTGGTGTACTTTTCTGTAGTTAAATGGTAGTCTGTCACCGAATATGTTCAACTGTTAGTGCTATTGACTCAGGCTTGAATATCATGTTGTCTGGTTCAAGCCACACTGTGTTACATAAACGGGGATATTTCCACAAAAAGCATGAAGTAAATAGTTGTCTAAAGCCTAAAGGCAGTGCATGAATGAGTTTATTCAGCTCTAGCAGTAATATATTGTGCTTTGTGTGAACAGCTGAATAGCTGTGTAATGCCAATTTTCTACTGCACTGGGGAATAATCCTGTACAGTGCTAAAAGGTGCCAGCAAACTTTATTTGCCAGTGTCTGAACATTTGGTGTACTGTGAAAGCTGAGGTATGCAAGGAAAAAAACCTTGACCTTGATATGCTCAGTCCTGAATTGAGCATTATGGAAATTGAGTTGCTGAAGTAGTGTACGTTGTGTTTATTTAAATCTAACAACTTGCTTTACATCAGTTTCAAAGAAAACCAAATGCTCTAATCACAGCACAGTGGACTAGACGGATTTCATTGCTGGTCTGTCCCTTTTTTCCTTTTGTTGACTATCTTGGGTAAAAAGGAATGCTTTGCATCAGAAATGTCCAGGGAGCACCTTGTTGATTTGCAGTCTTGTTTTTGTAAGTTGTAAGAACTATTTATAAAGTAGGCATTGATATAGTAATGAGCTGTGTCAAGGATCAGTACATTAGAGTTGATAGTTATGATCACTTTGGAGACACTGACAGTGAGTTTCTGCTGTCAGCTTTCTCCCCAGAAAACCAATAATAAAAGCTAATAATTGGAAGGTAAGAAACTAAGTGGGGTAGAGGAGCAAAGATATCTGGGAATCGTTCAAAACAGTAATGTAAGTTGATAAGACCATAAAGAATGTAAACAAAGTACTGGGGTTAATAAATGGCCTCCTTATTCCTCCTACCAAAATGAACCACCTCATACTTTGCCATATTGAATTTAATTTGCCATTTATCTGCCCACTCTAAGCCTATTTATGACGTCCTGTTTTTTGGTGCAGTCTTCCAATCATTGGCTCCTGATCTACCAACACCTCAAATGTAATAGTCTCATCTTCATGTTTAAATCCGTTTATGGCCTTCCCTCTTCCAATATCAAACCTTCTCCAGCCCTACGTCCTCCCGCCCCGAATATTCCTCTGACTGTGATCTCTTGGGCACACTGCCTCCCTTCACTTCATCATTGGCAGCTGCGCCTTCACCTGTGTAGGCCCTACCCTCTGGAATTCCCTCCCTAAACCCTATCAGCTCTCTATCTTCCTCTTCTCCTTAAGGTGCATGTTTTTGTCCAAGCTGTTGGTCACTGTTCCTAATATCTCCTCCTTTGGCTCAGCGGCCATTGTTTAATTATGCATCTGTGAAGCGCGTTGGGGTGTTTTTCTACTTCAAAGGTGCTATATAAATTCAAGTTTCTTGTCTTCTCTGGTGTCAAAGGCCAAAGTGAGCAGTCTCAAGCAAAGTTAGTGGGCTTGAGTCCTCAATGCAGATTTGCAAAGAGGCCCTTGGAATAACTGGTGTGGGAAACAATAATTCACACCAGTGTGGATATGAAGAGACCCTTCTGAGGAGGTTGGGACGGAGTGCAAGAACCTTTAGTCTGTACGTCACTAGTGCTGGGTCCCTCAAAAGTAGAAAAGTATTTTATACCTTTCTACTTAATGCTCCTACCCTGATGAAGACAAATTTGTTAATTGAAGTGGTGGGAGTGTATGCAAGAATGTAACATACTTTGTGAAATTGGATGATTGTAAACTTCTTGTACTCTTATGATGCAATTAATTTTTGTGTTAAATCGGGTATTGTAAAATGGAATGTTTTACAAGAGGTTGCAGAATTCTACAAGAGTAGAATTCAAGTAGTTTATCAACCATCTTAAGCCCAAGATACATTGGTTACTTTACACATTCCACCTTGTTTCTAGATACATGCGCATAGGTGAATCTACGGGAAGAGGTGTGTGTATTACATCCTGAGTCATTTTTCGCTACCTGGGTGTTAAGATACATAGTGATGCATAGCAAGCTCATGAAATTACATCATGTGATTTCAACTGAAATGGAATTGTTTTATTTCACAAAGTGCTAAAAGGAATAGTGTATCCTTTATGTATTAAAACTGCTAAATGCACTCAGTTTCTTTCACAGCATTTGTTAGGCTAGATAGTATGCATTTGAAATGTTGAAAGATATGCAGAACAGCTTTGTGATCACTGCTTTGGAGACTTTATCTAATTTAACTTTTGCTGCATTTTGTAACCTTTTAACAGTGTCCAGTAACGGCTTGGGAACAGAAAATTTAACAGAACCTATTCAACGGACAGCCAATGTTCCCATCACTGTGATATCCCAGGCAATTGATTCAGATATTACAAAGGCATTAAAGATTAAGATTACAAAACCAAACATTAATGCTACAACTACAGCCACCACCACTACATCTGCAACCACTCCGACTCCTGCTCCAATAACAGTGGGAACTGTAACCAAGAGTACTGTACTTTCTATAGAAATAATACAGAACGATGCTGCTAGCCAAAATTCTGACCAAATGACCCCATCCTTAAAAGATGCATCAACAGTGAAAGATAACATCGCTGGAGATGGACAAGATAAAGAAATAATGGTGATGGCCACAGATATTGAAGAGGATGAAGCCATAACTCCTGATGTAGATCCAGGAAAGATGGATGAAATGACAGATAACCAGCTGCTGCTTGTTGAACAAGGTAATTCTCCATCCTATTATGAACCAGATGAAGACAAAGGGGCAGAGGAGTATTTTGATCCAAACCAAATGGATGACAATGACCTGGAAAGTGATGATGTTGAGGAACCTCCAGAACTCCCAGACAAACCAATATACATCTCTGCACCTGAAGAAGATGATAGTCACTTCTTTTTCTATCTGGTTGCTGCTGCTTTTCTGGTTGCCATTGTGTACATTACATATCACAACAAAAGAAAGGTGAGTTTGTGCTGAAACTATATTAGACAAAATTATTTATCAATTGCTTTAACTCGAAAGGTTCACACCCGAAATGTTAACTTTTTTTGTTTTCTCCACGGAGACTGTCTGTTTCCAGTATTTTTTATTTTTGTTACAGATGTAGCACAGTTGGATACAGAGTAACGCTCCCTCTATTCTGCACGAACAATGCGCTTCAGTCCCAATGTCAGAAAAACACTCAAAACTGCATCAGTTTATAATTTTTTCATTTCCCACACCAGCCATCTGGCTTTCTGAATGTGATTAGCAATTAGTGCTAGTTTTGTGCTGTGGACCCCTGTCCTCTAGGGATTGGATGAGAGTAGCCAAACTTTTTTTTACACATGACTCGTAGCCAGAGATTTCATTCGTCATTCTGGATTAGATTTCAACCCAGGCCTCTGATAAAAAGCCAGCGTCTAACCCACCGCACTACTTAGTCCCTCCTTTCTGCTGCTGCCACGCCTGACACATTCATATTTCTTTCAGATCTGTATTATCTGCATTGCCAGTTAGTTACTAAGCCAAAAATGTAACCTAGTCCATGATAATCTGGTGAATTATTATGTATTGGGTTGATTTCTAATTTTAGATTTTTGGTTGCATAATTTTAAAGAGAACTAATTAATTTCTTCTGAGTGGTGAAGATGGTTTCAGAGACATTCAGTACATTGTTGAACCACTCGCTAATGCACTTCTACAATAACCCCACAACTCCTGTTGCTGTAAAAGAAAACTTTTTATGCTATAGAAATTCCTCTGTAGTAAACTGATGCATTTTTAAATAAAAACAACACATGCAGTTGTTTTGAAGTCACAGACTGTGACCTTCCTGGAGGCTAGTGGTCCCAAAACCACTTTGCTGGTCTTCATCGGGCAGTCATGAAGTAGCTCATCCATTCATCCCACTGGTAGTTTATAAAACATGACTGCTTTTGGCAAGCTGCTTTGGATTTATATTACTGAAAGCAGCCTTTGGGGGCATGGGCAGACTGCATCTGTCAGCAAGACTGTCATTTTCTTTATGCTGGCTTGCTTCTTATTCCAGAACTGCTATCGGTGGTAACTTGGCAATATAATATGCTTTTGGATAATAAAACCTCTGTTTATAATATTCTTAACTGAAATCAAATTTAAATAACTAAGTATTTTATGATGATTAAATGGAATACTCACTGATAAGTTGGAGAAAGTAGAGTTCATTTCACTAGTGAGTGGGGCCTGTGATGCTTGTAAGTTTTTTTTTTGAGCATCATTTATGGTTAAACTTCACTTTGACATTTTGGTGAATATTCTCTATGCAAAGGTTTATAATCTTGAGTTCAAGAACAAAGTACTTAATTTTGTCCTGTGAATTCATAGACATTGATTCCTACAGATCTCTTTTTGACCTGTTCCTCCAAATTTTCTCCCTTGAAGGTGATGACTTATTCTAGGGTGCAGTTCCGCAGGCATGGATTAGACTCCCCTACCTTATCTAAATGGTTCTTCATGTGAACCCAGACAGTTGGGTATTCTACCAAGGGAATATCGTAGCTGAACTCGATCTTGTCCTCATTCAACAACTACATGTGCATTTTCCACTTGAACCTGAACCTTTGTGGAAGATCTGTGAAAAGCCAGATAATAGCTGTTTTTCCCTTTTGTGATGTATATTCTTAAACTTAAGCTAAAACTGCCTTTTTTTCTGTTGTCTCTAAAATATGGAAAATATGTATTTGAGATCAAGCATAATTATTCCATTTTGTAAAACTACTTCTGCTTGCCCCTTTCAACCCAACGTAATAAAAAGGCTGCTGTAAATTAATACTTATACTTTCAGTATTACCTCCTTCCTTACTGTAATGAAATTGAGGACTACTTGCCAACCTTGGATAATTATGTTTATTCCTTTCCCTTTTAGATTTACATTCTCTTAGTTCAAAGCAGACGATGGAAGGATAGTTTGTGTTCAAGGACAATTGAATACCAACGGTTGGACCAAAACATACATGATGCCATGCCATCGCTTAAGATTACGAAGGACTATATTTTCTAAATGCAATACTCTCAACTTTATTAAAAAAAAAAGACAGTCAATGCAGTTGCATTCGTTTGTTTGTTTTTTTAAAAAATAACTTTTGCTGATGGAAAAAAAATGCAAACTTAAACAAAAAAAAATGCCTGTTCCCCTGTGTCTAGCATAAAAAATCTTCACATCTTAAAAGAAAGGTCAAATACAAAAATAACATTGGTAATCTTCATGAACACACCTTCTTAAAAAAAATGGCGTCTAAAATGGTTCTCTATATCATTGTGCCTGTTGTTATTACATCAGAAATTGCTTTGGATAGTGGCTGCAGAGATCAGAGTAGTCAGGAAAAACAATCTACCTAAGATTGCTGGCAAATGAATCATATTTGAACAATATTTTAAATGAAATGTTTTTTTTTCAAAATGCAAGTTGAGTTTAATAACTTTTCTTAAACTATAGTGTCTGAAAAACTGGATAGCTGACTGTCAACAACTAGCTTAACAGAAGTTTATACACGACTTATATTCACATCCAATTCGGTTTCCTAAATAAAAAGCAATGGGCAGATACATAACTTTTTAGTAATGGGCTACTGATTGTTTAGTAAACAATCATTTTTTTAAAAAAAGTTCCAACCAAAATCGGTACGTAGTCATGAAAAGTGATGACAAAAATTATTTTTTTGGGTGTCATATCACTATTTGTCTTAATACCCTTCGCTATTAAAATATTGCCTGTAGTGTTAAATGGTACTTCAGCCAAAACCGGGGTAAAATATATAAACTACCTGTAGCCTTAGCAAATATGCCTATTTCCCCCCCTCCCCCACATCATTCCAAAGTACATATCTACTGAAATGTGAAAAACATTTTATTAGCTTTTTATAATGTATTATTAGTGGCATAGTATTTTATTTTGCAATATTCAGTATGCTCTCCTAAAATGTGTACTTTATTTTTAGTTTACAAAGTTTTTTTCTTGTATAGACACGAACTTCTAATGTATGAGAGATATGAAAGTTAACGGTCAGTACATTACCTGTTCGGTTCTGGAATCAGCTACTATTACCTGAGTGACAATGCAAATTTTCTTTTTGCAAAAAAAAATGATTCAGTTAACTAAACTTGTATTTAAGAAATTGTCAAATTCTTGATGTAAGATCATCAAGGCAGTAAAATTGATTGGTTTAAAATGATTCCATTAGGTGAATCAGCATGACAGATGAAAGTTGCTGAAATGCTTAGTCTGATTTGATCAGTGTTTACATGTACATTTGATCTTTGGTGTTTGTGGGAAGCATTGCAAAAGAAGCACAATGAATCATAAACAGTTGAAATATGGTAGAATTTTTGTTCATAACTTCTGTATGTTTTAATAAAGTTTCTGAATGAATGCTGTGATTTTTGGTACTTTAGTACTTTGAGTTGCTTCTTTAATAACTACAGTGTCCCATCTCGAATTGAGATCCTCGATCTGGGGGCCAGGGATTACAGATTGAATGAATTTGTGGATGGGAAAGTACAACATATGCTCACTGGTCATTTGTTAGACAGGCCAGTGAGATTAATTTTAGATTGCTTTAGCAAAGATCCAGCACAAACACAATAAGTCAAATGCTGCTGCTTGTACTGTAAGCTTCTATGGTTTTGGGTTTCTCCATGATGTACCATTGGGCCTTTCCCTTTTGCTGCTCCCATGAACAGTTGGCAGAGCAGTTATAATCATTTAATGGTTTTGATTTTTCTCTTACTGTTTCTTTAATATCCACTGCATGGGAGATATTCTGTGCTGGAGACAGTCCACACGGAAAAGGAATAAGTTTTGAGAAAAAACTCGAGAGACTTTGGCTTTTAAACCTTTTAATAGGAGGCTAATGGGAAGTGATCTTTCAGGCACACACAACATAGTAAACGGTATGGAAAGGTAAATCTAGAAAATTGCTTCAAAATAACTTGAGAGCAGGATAAGGGGCCACAAGTTCAAAGGCAAATTTAGGCCTGATGTCAGGAAATTCTTCACAAATGGAATGGACTCCTGGATAGAGCAGGAAAGCAAAACATGGGAGGATGTTTCTAGATGGAGGACTAAGATGGATGGACTGTGTGGCCTTCCTCATTCACAATTATCTAATGATTTTATGTGTATTACTCCACTGCTCTTTAAATATGCTCCAGTAAGTCTAACTGACCTTGTCACAAAACACAAGACATAACAAAAAAATTAAAATATTGTCAATATATATAGGATCACTAATGGGTAATGCTTGGGATTTATTCACCTCATACCACTGGTTTATTTCCTGAATACCATTGGCCCAACTATGCATCTTTTATAAATGCATCTTTAGGCTTTGACATTTTTTCCATCCCTCCTCTCAATTTGCTGCTCACCATCCAGCCCAGGGAAGTAGCCTGGATACCCGAACATTTATAGGGGTCAATATTAGGATCACTGCTCTTTTTGATATATATTAATGACCTGGACTTGGGTATAATTTTGAAGTTTGCAGGTGACACAAAACTTGAGTGTAGTAAACAATGTGGAGGATAGTAACTGACTCCAGGAGGACACAGACTGGTGAAATGGGCAGACACAGGGCAGATGGAATTTATTGCAGAGAAGTGTGAAGTCATATATTTTGGTAGGAAGAACAAGAAGATGCATTATAAACTAAATGGTACAATTTTAAAGGGAGTGCAGGAATGGAGAGATCTGGGGGTGTATGTACACAAATCTTTGAAGGTAGCTGGACAAGTTGAGAAGGCTGTTTTTTTAAAAAAAAGCATATGGGATCCTGGGCTTTATTAATAGAGGCATAGAGTACAAAAGCAAGGAAGTTATGCTAAACCTTTATAAAACATTGATTAGGCCTCAGCTGGAGTATGTTTTCCAATCTAGGCACCACACTTTAGGAACGTGCTGGAGAGGGTGCAGAAGAGATTTATTAGAATGGTACCAGGGATGAGGGACTTCAGTTATGTGGCAAGACTGGAGAAGCTGGGTGGTTCTCTTTAGAGCAGAGATGGCTAAGGGGAGGTTTGATAGAGATGTTCAAAATCATGAACGGTTTTGAGTAAATAAGGAGAAACTGTTTCCAGTGGCAGAAGGGCCGGTGACCAGAGGACACCGATTTAAGGTGATTGGCAAAAGAAGTGAGATGAGGAAACATTTTTTTATGCAGCGAGTTATCATCTGGAATGCACTGCCTGAAAGGCCGATGGAAACAGATTCAATAATAACTTACAAAAGGGAATTGGATAAATACTTGAAGGGAAAAAATGTACAGGGCTACGGGGAAAGAGCAGAAGAGTGGGACTAATTGGATAGAGCCGGTACAGGCATGATGGACTGAATGATGACCTCCTGTGCTGTACCATGATACGATATAAAGTAATTTAAAAAAAATTAGTCCCCCTTTGTAAGGGGGCTGAAGAGGCTAATTTTTTTTCTGTTGGGGGAAAGAGAACTGAGCATCCACCCCAACCCAGACAGTAGCAGGTGCTCCTTCAGTTTCTAGCCTTTGTGCTGGTGGGGCCTGCACTGCACGTGTAGTGGTGCAGACACATGCTGGGCCTATGCAAATTCGGTGTCCTTCATCTGAGCCCGCATACTCTGGTGGGGTTAGTGCTGGAGGGCACTGGTGCACATGATTGTGACATGCCCACGATTGTTTCCCAATACAAATTTGGGCCCTTTTGTCATAGTCGAATTTACTTTAACACCAATTCTATTAAACAGTTTAATTTTGAGGCTTTCTATCAACCTGGCTATAATTACACCCCTTCCCCAAACAAAGAACCTAATTATTTATAACATTCACCTATACCCTAGAATCCAAAATCTTGGCCGGCGGATTCAGGAAAATATTTTTTGATAGTTAATGGCGAGCAAATTCAAGTTGGTTACAGTAAGTTAACTTTTCATTTTTATGGGTTTACAAAAAGTCATGGATTCTTATAGCTGTAGTCTTGCTACAGTCTTGGTAAATGATAAAAAGGCATTTGATTTTTTTTTAACCCTAGCTGAGACCACCAGTAATCACTCACCCCCTCGCCATGATTGATGTGATTGCTGTATCTGTTGGTTCACTTCCTTTCCCTCTCATTTGCTTTTTCAATCTTACTAAAATGCCCAATCATCTTTCAGTCCTCAGTTCCAATGCAGGATGCACAATTTAAACATAATCTGTATTTTTCTCTACAAAGATACTGAACTGTCATATTTCTAGCATTTTCTGATTTTATTTAAAAAGTATATATCTTGCTGACTGAAAAATACAAGTCCAACAGATATAGTATTAGTACTGTTTAGCTGGCACTTTATTAAAGTTAAGATGTAAGTAACATTCCCTCCCACCCTTCCCTTGCCCCAAACTTCACTCGCAGTTATTTACATTATAAAGCATATTTTGCCCTACCTCCCAAAGTAGATTTGTACTTATTCCTGAAACTAACGTTGATGTAGCAATGCTGCTCATCCCTCACAGTTGTTAAAAATTTTCTGCCTGCTTGTCACAGTACTTCGGATATTATAGTGCCAAAGAAGCAAGGTGAAAACTACAATTCCCATGATACATCCGTTCACATACACAAAGAATTTCTTTGTAGGAGTTAGCACTCTGGTTCTTTTCTACCTGGTCATTTGATATGGCTTTTCATGGAGCACTCTGGTATTATGGTTGCACAGGAACAGGGTGAATATTATAACTCCCATGGTGTATATGCCTCTGCCTCACACAATTTCTTCACAGCAGCTGGAGATCAGCAGCATCCAGGCACAGGTGAAATTTCCAACTCGAGCCCTAGGCTCTAGACAAAGGGCAGGCCTATTTGGGGAAAGTTTGATGCAAGCATTTCTAACATTAAATAACCCAATCTTACGGGTAAGTATAGTGATTTTTTTCATATTTGTGCAATTTTTTAATGTCTTATGTTATTTCTAATATTATTACTGATGAGTGAAAGAAAATGGCAGCTGAAAACAATGTAAAAAGTTAATTGAGGATTTTTTTCAGTTTTGTGGTGGCTTTAAAACAAATGAAGGATTTGATTGGTTGGCCTTTTGCTGGTTACTCATTCGTCGCAGGTACTTTTTGATTCATTCACATTTAGTCACTAGATATATGTTTTATGCTTTAATTTTTTGCCCCATGGACCTGTGAAGCTTTGAGATGTGACACCCTGTAGCATAGCACTTTAAGGTACGATGCCTTTGAAAGGTGGGAGGCGATGGATGCAAGCCTTTAATTAAATAGATTCATTGTGATAAATGAGGAAAAAATAGCATCAATTGTGGGCCAGTCTCATATTTATGTGTAGTGTCATGAAGAAATAAACTGGTTATATGATGTGATTCTGAAATTTGGAGAAGGTTCCTCATGATTGTAAACATTACAGAAGTTATTAACATTAATCCCCACGGCCCATGGCTGTATATTAGCTGTTTCAGTTGCTTCTGTACTCATAATAGAGTCTGGGGTCCATTTGTAGTTTATTTCCTCTTCACTTGTGGTCATTGGCAAAGTTGATGGTCGTTGTATCTCTGTGGGGTAGAAATTCATCTGTATCCTTTTCGGCCGCTGAAGATTCCTGAGCCACTCATTGCTGTGCAATTTTAGCAAAGCAGGTGTTAGGTCCTTTACGTGTGTAAATGAGGGGCCTACCGCCTGTTTTAGGCAGCTGCCAGGGATGCCTGTAAAATGGCCTGACCCAATTTTGTGTCGTCCGCATCGAGGTCTAATTTCCATCCCTACGTCTCTTTTTGTGGCCCCTGCAACTGTGGGCCGTTAACTAAGCAGAGATTTGGTGCTGCCCTCTTTTTTTTGCTTTCCAGCAAAAGAATGCAAGGAAATACTATCCCTCCTATATTAGTTTAATTGAAAGTTTGACTTGAGTTCTTAAACACAAGGATTTTGCACTAGCACAACAGCTGGGCTGGGAATTGTTTGAATACAAAGGGCTTATATCATACCAATTTGCAACAGGAGCTCCCTCATGACTGGTGCACTACATAATGAAAGCTGTACATAAAAATACACTGGTAATTGTTGTGGAACAACGCTACTTAAATATAATTTGAATCTCTTATGTAAAAATATTCTTGCTTACTAATATATTCTAACTTGTGCCAAAAATGTTTCAGATTTTTAGAAGAATTTTGCTAAGGAAATGATCTGCTTCTTACAATTTCCTCCTCCAAATGTACCAACTCAAATATTTAAAGGTTGTTATGGGTGGCTAGTGGGTGGTCCTCACATTCATGTTTAGTAGAAACAATATTGTCTTAACTTATGGAAATGTTTTTGTTAAAAATTTTACCATGTTCATGGATTTTTCTGTGTAGCTCCTCAACCCATTGCGCATTCTCTGTGTTCATATTTTAAAGAAGTATGGTTGACTAAATTGCCTCAATAATTCTAAATGTGTAAAAAATGATCCAGAAGTTGTTCTTGGTAATCATGCAGAATTGCATGATCCGCGGGTTAATGGTGACCTCACTTGCCATAATCTTCTTACTGGATTTAATGCAGACTCGTGCTGTGCTACTACATCCGTTTTGCAACGGTGGATAGTTAACTCGGATTAAAGCAACTAATGTTTTCAATTACACTGAAATAGAAATGGGACTGAAGTTGAAATAGCTGCATTGATGTCAAGGACATAGCTCTTCGAGTGCACTGGAGCTACGGTATGACTGAATGTGCACAATAGTACTGAGAAGACCCACATAGAGGCTCTATTGTAAGGCTACTGTTTCTGTAGCAAATGGTGAGCCTTACTTCTATGTCCAGCTTAGAAGAACTCAAGAGAATGAACTGTACATGCAGGTTGAAGCTGGAGAAGACAATTATCGGAAAAAACAATTGAGCAACGTACAATTCCAGAGTCTCTTGAAATCTGAGCTCCTGCTTGAACAACCCTCACACTGGAATCGAGCCATAGACCCAGTTCTTTGTTGTAGCCAGCTAATGCCTTGTATTATCTTATCATTGCATGTTCAATTGTATGCAGTTAAATGAATACTAATCTGTATTTCCACAATTAGGATGCAATACATTCATTATCTAAAAAGCCTAGGTTCCCATGTTCAAGAGCCTGTTACAGGATCAACACAACTAATCAAATGCTAAAAGAAAATGGTAAAATACTAGTGAGCTCCATTGCTATTGAGAAGGTAAGGTACTGGATAGCTCTACTGCTGCGCTAGAGCTATGGTATGACTGAATGCCCACAATAGTACTGAGAAGACCCCACACAGGGCCTATAGGTTCTATTCTCTGTATCGAACGGGGAGCCCCACACCCCTAATCCCTAAACCAACCCATCACTACTCCACTGACTGTCTATTCTGCTGTCACCATCCCAGGCTTGAATCCTCAGTGGATAAACCCACAGCTACCATCGGTGCCTCTCTTAGCATTCACTGAAGGGCCCATTGAAGCACCCATTGCTACCTTCTTACAAGCAGCAACTCCAGCTGTCCCATACTCCTCTCTTGTCGACCTTCACACCCAGTAGCTTACTGGGGGCTAGTCTCAACCTACCCACCACTACCTCCTTGGACTCTGCCAGGGGATCAACAATCACCACGCCTCTCCGCATTTCCCTTCAATATGTTGCAAACAAGGCCCTTTTCACCCACAACGTTATTGTGACTGATTCCATTGTCATCCTGGCTTGAACAGAAACTTGGCTGACTGGTGGCACTACCTTGCCCTTTACTAAAGCCTCATCACCTGACTATACTTTATACCATGTGCCTAGCCCAAATCAATGCAGCGGTGGTGTAGTCTTTAATACCAAAGCACACCTTGGTCTCTTACCCCTACTCATCCGGTACCTTCTCCTCCTTCGAGCACCACCTTGTTCCACCCCTCTCACCTCACCATTAAAATCCTCATTGTCTACTGTGTTCCCAAGTCCCACCCTGAGATTCTCACCAAAATATCCTCCCTCATTTCCTCCCTCAGCTTCTGCACTGAGCAACTCCTCATTCTCGGTGATTTCAATTTCCGTTTCAACCCACCTTGCCCTTTTTCCTCTGAGTTCATTGCCCCCCTGTTTTCCCTTAACTTCTCCATCCATCTGCTGCTGAAATCCTCATCCATGCCTTTTTCACCTCCAGATTCAACTATTCCAAAGCTCTCTTGACCGGGTTCTCATTCTCCACCCTCCATGAACTATTGCTCATCCAAAACTCTGCCCGTATCCTATCCTGTACCATGTCCCGCTTACCCATCATCCCTGTGCTCGCTGACTTACTTTGGTTTCTGGTCCCCCAGTGGCTTAAATTTAAAATTCTCATCCTTGTGAGAGGACCTTGCCCCTCCCTATCTCTAATCTCCACCAGCCCTACAACCCACTGAGAACTGTGCATTCCTCTGATTCTGACCACCTTAAAAAAATCTTTCCCAGGCCAGGTTTGGCTTGTGCACTTATGTTTTCAGCTTGCACCTTAACTCAATGATCCAATATCTGGAATTGTCCTTAATGCATTTTATTGGAATGCTTCCAATGTTGCTATACCTTTGTAAGCACAGTGACCAAAGCTAAATATGATCCACCATATGTGGTCTCAACAATGCTCTGCAGGGTGTCAGAATCACTTTCTTTGACTTATACTCTCTAGATTTACTTACACACTTAATGTTCCATTTGCCTTAACTTGTAATTATACAATGAGCTGCTGGGTGGCTTTGTGTCCTTTCTGTGAGCATCAGAGCCCTTCTTGGAATATTTCTAGAGGCTTGTGTTTTCTCTTAAAGTGGGCTTTTGTCTAAGTTTTAGCATTATCTGCAGTTTTTTCTAGTTTTATTTTGTAATAAGAATTTCATCTTCCTACCTGTTCCTAGCCATGCAAAATTGAAAATTAAATCTTGTTTGTCCTTGCTCTTTTGGTGACTTTCCCATTCCCTCATATTTCCCTTCTCCTTGTGCCTACAGTAAAACTCTCTCCTATTTGCTAGGCTGAAATTGTTGCTACAGCAAATGTGGTTTTATATGCATGTAAAGTTAATGAATGTAAACTAAATAAACTTTCAAGTGGGTGCACTTCTTTGTTTGTCGCTGGGCCGGGGTGCATTCTTTAATCATGGTCACTAACACGGTGCTATGTTGTAGACACAAGTAATGACCTGCTCATGTACCAGATGAAAAAATGTTACTGACTATGGGAAGTTTCCAGACAGGGCGTGGTTGTGGATCCTCTGAAATAGTCTGACTTCCACTTTGTGATCCTTATTAAAATGAGGCCACCACTTGAAGACCTCAATCATAATCAAAACACTCTGCTCTATTCAAAATGTCCCGTCCCACATTTTATTAACTGATCCATTTCTAAAAAGTCTTTCACCAGGAAATTTTGATTTAATGCTACTCTATTACCTAATTGTATAAACGGTAGCACAGTTGTTCTCTTCTGTCCTATTTTCATAAGATATGAAATATGAGCCCGAGACCTCTATTCATTGACATAATTATTGTTCAGAGCAGTTAATGTTGTACTTATGTAATGCTAGGCCAACTTTCAGCTGTGTGTAGTTAGAAACTAAAGCCTACTCATACTCTTTGTGCTTTAGTTCTTGGACTTGATTTTAATGATATGTGATTTGTGTACTTCAGCTATGATCTGAGCTCTGTCGGATTGACGGAAGTCCGCAACTACCACGCTGCACCACCATACTTTTTTTTCCCCTCCTGCTCATTTTTATTTTTTTTAAGTTTCACTCTTTTTTGTTGCTTTTCTCCTGGTGCTTGGTTTTTTTTAGTCCTGCTCCTGGTATTTATATTCTTTTTAGTGTGGTTCATTTTCCATTTTCAATGGGAGTCATTTTTAAGCGGGGGCGGAAAACTGGCGGTAGCAGATCAGCCGCTCGTTATATACCTTGCTCAATTTTCTTTTCTTTTCTATTGAAGTCAATGGAAAAGGAAACCGGGCAGGATGTAGAATGGGCGGCCAATCTGCTATCAGCTAACTCCTTATTTCCTGCTTGGAGCTCAACCCACTAACCTCTTCTGTGCTCAGCACTCACCGGCACCAAATTTTCTGGATCCCTCTCCCTTACCTTCTGAAACTTTTAGCACTTATCCATCACTCAACTGTAATCTTCTGGGAGATGCACAAAAAATTATCACAGTGGCAATTCGAGGTAACTAAGTTTTTACAAGCTGGTCATTTATGCCCACGTCAGGATCTTTGGAGTTATAAGCATTTATAGTGGGAGAAATATTGGAATCTGTCAGAAAGGTAGCTATTCAAAAGCATTCATTGAGTGTAAAGCAGTAACCAGAGATGTCCTGATCATTGGGTATTCCTGTGACCCAGGTGAGTGCAGGCTAGGTGCTACAGACATGTGTCTCTCACAGTCACAAGTTTACTTTTGATACCCAATATCTAGATGTACGCTAGCATGACCTGAGGGTGTACAATGAGACCTTCTTGTTATAGGAACTGTGTATCATGATCCACGCATGTACACTTCTCTAATCTTCTGAATGGCAGACTGATTAACACCTTAGTGAGATGAGGCCAAATGCAAATCGTTAAGATGTTTTATTCCAGATGTAATGATCTGGAATACACTGCCTGAAAGGGTGGTGGAAGCAGATTCAATGGTAACTTTCAAAAGGGAATTGGATAAATACTTGAAGCGAAAACATTTACAGGGCTACGGGGAAAGAGCAGGGGAATGGGACTAATTAGATAGCTCTTTCGAAGAGCCGGCACAGGCACGATGGGCCGAATGGCCTCCTCCTGTGCTGTACATACTATGATACTGTGGGGGCTAAATTGGGCCGCCTGGCGCCCGTAGCATAGGTGCTACGTGGACTCCGATGTGCACGCACACTTCCGGCGTGACGTACGCAGGATGCCATATTGGTAAAGGCATTTGCACACGTGCACTTATCGAATGTCAGTAACATGTAAAGTAGGGAGATTATGCAGTAGATCAGTGTGCAACGCTGATTTAAAGGGACAAATGCGATTTTGGAACTCCATGCTCCAGCCAACGCGCTGCCTTAATCTCGCACAGCTGAACAGGTCTTAAACGGCATGAAATGAATCTGTGTTGCAATATAGTGAAGCATGGCAATAATGGGAACTCTGGAATTTTTAATGAGCAACGACTTGGCTGCTCAAAGTTTGCGGGACTCTTATATTTTCACTGGTAAGTAGTGGGTGAGTATTACAGAAACTGTTTTTATCGAACTGAAATTTAACCAAGTTTTCTAACTTTAAAAGAACTCAGTGCAGTTAACTGTCAATCAGCTGTAAGTGGGTATTTAACTAGATGTTAATTATTGTGGCTGGAAGTTATCTGACTAGTTGTAACTAGTGTGCTTCTGAAGAGTACATACTAGATGGATATCTGCAAAAGCACAGAGCTTGGTGAGAGTTGGGTGAATCTGCTAAATGGACAGAGTGATGACGGGAATTTGGTGAGAGTGGGAATTCGCTGCAGAGAGGGAGGAAGATGCTAAGCATTACATACCAAGGGGGCACACTAAATAAGTAAATATATAAATAATCAGAATAATTAATTAGATCTAAGGGGATGAAATTAAAATTAACTAAATAGAGGATACCAACATTAAAGGGATCTAAATTGTACTAAGTAAAAATCAGGTACACATAAATAATTAATAAACGGGAGTAAGAGGATACTAAACTAAAAACATATATATATAAAATATACGAGACATATCTATATATATATAACGTAAGTAGATAGACTTTAAAGCAAAATGATGGGACAGCTGAGTCCCATTGCCTGCAATTCCTTTGCTCTGTGGGAACTCCAAGATGCTTCATGGCCTGGTTATTAACTCGGAGCCAGGAAGAGAGCGCGGTTGGCAGGGGGCGGAGGGGGGGGGAGGAGGATTTTTGGACGGGAAACCTGAAAGTAAGGGTTTCCCACACGTCGGGACGATTTTGATGGTATGGCGTCTTTAAAATTTTTTCAACAGGTTTCGCACCCAACAGCCAGACAGATTGACAGGCTTACTGCCTGTCAGGTGGGAAAGCAGCCAGGGGGAGATGGGATCTTCGGGATTTGGATGGGAGGAGGTCAGGGAAAGATCGGGGTTTGGATGGGGTGAGATCTGGGGTGTTTGGGGTTTGGATGGGAGGACATCGGGGAGAGATCGGGGTCTGGATGGGGTGAGATCAGGTTGTTCAGCGTTTGGATGGGATGAGATCGGGGTCTTCGGGGTTTGGATGGGAGGAACCAGTGTTCTGGCAAACCGAATAACTAGGGCGGTAGAGAAGGCTTTAAACTAAATAGAGGTGGGAGGGCTCAGGTGGGGAGAAGCTTAGATTGATAAAGAGAAAAGACAAGGAAGTAGTACAGGAAATTGATGGGGGTAATGATAAACAGAGTGTGTCAGGAAGGGACAGAGCATACAAACATAAGAGTGCACGAGCAAATGGGGCCGGGGTAGGAAAGAATGGTAAAAAGACAAAATTAAAGGCTCTTTATCTGAATGCGCACAGCATTCGTAATAAGATAGAAGAATTGACGGCACAAATAGAAACAAATGGGTTTGATCTCGTGGCTATTACAGAGACGTGGTTGCAAGGTGACCAAGGTTGGGAGCTAAATATTCAGTGTTATTTAACATTTCGGAAGGATAGGAAAAAAGGTAAAGGTGGTGGGGTAGCTCTGTTAATAAAGGATGAAATAGTGAGAAATGATCTTGGCTCAGAAGATCAAGATGTCGAATCAATTTGGGAGGAGGTAAGAAATAGCAAGGGAAAGAAATCACTGGTGGGAGTAGTATATAGGCCCCCTAACAGTAGCTACACTGTAGGGCAAAATCTAAATCAGGAAATAAGGGGGGATTGTAAAAATGGTAATGCAATAATCAAACTTTCACATAGATTGGACAAATCAAATTGGCAAAAATGGCTCTGAGGAGGAGTTCATAGAGTGTTTTCGGGACAGTTTCTTAGACTAATATGTTGGGGAACCAACCAGGGAACAGACCATTTTGGATCTGGTAATGGGTAACGAAACAGGATTAATTAATGATCTCAAAGTAAAGGAGCCCTTGGGAAGCAGTGATCATAACATGATAGAATTTCACATCCAGTTTGAGAGCGAGGATCTTGGGTTTGAAACTACTGTATTAAACTTAAATAAGGGCAATTATAAAGGAATGAGGGCGGAATTGGCTAAAGTGGACTGGGTAAACAGATTAGATGGTATGATGGTGGATAAGCAGTGGCAAACATTTAAAAAGATATTTTATGACTCGCAACAAAAATATATCCCTGTGAGGAGGAAAGACTCCACAAAAATGGTGAACCAACCATGGCTAACTAAGGAAGTCAAGGATGATATCAGGTTAAAAGAAAAAGTATACAACATGGCAAAGATTACTGCTAAGCCCGAAGAATGTGAAAACTTTAAAAACCTGTAAAGGACGGCTAAAAGAATAATAAAGAGGGAGAAAATAAATTATGAGAGTAAACTAGGAAGAAACATAAAAACTGACATTAAAAGCTTCGACAAGCATATAAAAAGGAAGAGGGTAACTAAAGTAAACATTGGCCCCTTAGAGGATGAAACTGGGGAAATAATAATGGAAAACAAGGAAATGGCAGAGGAATTGAACAGATATTTTGTATCTATCATCACTGTAGAATAACATACCAATAATAGTAGAAAATCAAGGGGCAAAGGGGAGGGAGGAACTAAAAACAATCACTATTACTAGAGAAAAAGTACGAGGTAAACTAATGGGTCTAAAGCTGACAAGTCCCCTGGACCTGTTGGCTTGCATCTGAGGGTCTTAAAGGAAGAGGCTACAGAGATAGTGGATGTAATCTTCCAGAATTCACTAGATTCTGGAAATGTCCCCTTGGATTGGAAAACCGCAAACGTAACACCCCAATTCAAGAAGGGAGTGAGACAGAAAGCAGGTAACTATAGACCAGTTAGCCTAACATTTGTCATTGGGAAAATGCTAGAATCCATTATTAAGGAAGTAGTAGCAGGACATTTGGGGACTCATAATACAATCAAGGAGAGTCAACATGGTTTTATGAAGGGGAAATTTATTAGAGTTCTTTGAGGAAGTAACAGGCAGGGTGGATAAAGGGAAACCAATGGATGCAGTATATTTGGATTTCCAAAAGGCATTCGATAAGGTGCCACATAAAAGATTACTGCACAAGATAAGAGCTCATGGTGTTGGGGGTAATATATTGGCATGGATAGAGGATTGGCTAACTAACAGAAAACGAAGAGTCGGGATAAAAGGGTCATTTTCAAAATGGCAATCTCTAACTAGTGGGGTGCCGCAGGGATCAGTGCTGGGGCCTCAACTATTTACAATATTTATCAATGACTTGGATGAAGGAACAGAGTGTCTTGTGGCCAAATTTGCTGATGATATAAAGATAGGTGGAAAAGCAAGATGCGAAGAGGACGCAGTGTCTGCAAAGGGATATTGACAGGTTACGCGAATGGGCAAAAATTTGGCAAATGGAATATAATGTGGGAAAATGTGAAGTCATCCACTTTGGGCGGAAAAATAAAAAAGCAAAATATTATTTGAATGGAGAAATACTACAAAATGCTGTGGTACAGAGGGATCTGGGTGTCCTCGTACATGAAACACAAAAAGTCAACACAAAGGTACAGCAGGTAATCCGGAAAGCAAACAGAATATTGGCCTTTATTTCTAGGGGGATGGAGTATAAAAGCAGGGAAGTCATGCTACAATTGTACAGGGTGCTGGTGAGACCACACCTGGAGTACTGCGGACAGTTCTGGTGCCCTTATTTAAGGAAGGACATACTTGCATTGGAGGCAGTTCAGAGAAGGTTCACTAGATTGATTCTGGATATGGAAGGGTTGTCTTATGAGGAAAGATTGAACAGGTTGGGTCTATACTCATTGGAATTTAGAAGAATGAGAGGAGATCTTATTGAAACACACAAGATTCTGAGGGGACTCGATAGGGTAGATGCTGAAAGGATGTTACCCCTCATAGGGGAATCTAAAACTAGGGGGCATAGTCTCAGAATAAGGGGTTGAGGAGGAATTTCTTCTCCCAGAGGGTTGTGAATCTTTGGAATTCTTTACCCCAAAAAGCTGTGGAGGCTGAGTCATTGAATACATTCAAGGCTGAGTTAGACAAATTTTTGATCAGCAAGGGAGTCAAAGGATATTGGGAAAGTGGAGTTGAGGTAAAAATCAGATCAGCCATGATCTCATTAAATGGCGGAGCAGGCTTGAGAGGCCGAATGGCCTACTCCTTCTGTCTCTTATGGTCTTATGGACATCAGGGAGAGATCGGGGTCTGGATGGGGTGAGATCGGGGTCTTCGGGGTTTGGATGGGGGAGGTCGGAGAGATTGGGGTTTGGATGGGGGGAGGTCGGGGTGAGTTTGGAGTTTGGATGGGGGGAGGTCGGGGAGAGTTCAGGGTTTGGATGGGGGGGCCGTTCGTGGGGAAGGGTAGTGGAAGTCAGACATCATGGTGAGGGTTGGGTCGCATTGGAAATTGTGGGTGGGGGGGTGGGTGGGTCATCTGATCGCAGGGTGTTAAAAAGGTAAGCTTGGTGAGCTTCTGGGAAGCATTTCTGTGCCATAAAGGCACTCGTATCATGGATCTGGCCCTTTTAGCCTCCTTTTACCTGCCGGGATTCCCACAGCCCGAGAAACCTGTGCTGGAGGGGTTAAATTCAAAGATCTTTTAAATTCAATTTAAAATCATCTTTTTAACATGTGATAAGGAGATTAATTGCTCCGATATGTACCTGCCTGCCTGCACTAATTATCGACCTATTTCCATCGAGTTGGTTACTTGCACACAGCTAACCGCTAGTGAGTATAGGAGCAGTAGGATAAAACAGGTTAATGAGTAACTGGAGCAATGGTGCAAGAAGCAAGGCTTCAGATTCCTGGGGTACTGGGACCAGTTCTGGGGCAGGAGGGCTGGGACACATGTCCTCGCAGGTAGGTTAACTAATGCTGTGGGGGAGAATTTAAACTAATTTGGCAGGAGGATGGGCACCAGGATGAAGCATTAGAGTTGAGATACTAGGTGCATCGAGGATTGGGAGAGACAAACAGCATTAGAATAAAGAGTAGTTCAGAAATAGGAGGGATCAGGCAAGGGGCAAATGTGAGGCAGACTAAGATGGGTTTAGAGTGCATGTGTGTAAATGCACGGAATGTGGTACGTAAGGTGGGTGAGCTACAGGCACATGTAGCTGCATGGGATTATGATATAATGGCAATAACGGAGACTTGGCCGGTGTAAAGGGCAAAGAAGGGGAGGCATTCCTGAAGTGTATACAAGAGAGCTTTCTTGATCGAAATGTTTCCGGCCCAACAAGGAAGGAAACAGTGCTGGATCTAGTTCTGGGGCATGAAGAAGGACAAGTGGAGCATGTTTCAGTGGGAGAGCATTTGGGAAACAGTGATCTCAATATCATTAGGTTTCGAGTAGTTAACAAATAGACAAGGAACAATCAAATGTGAAAATACTTAACTGGAGGTGGGCTAATTTCAGTGAGTTGAAAAGGGATCTGTCCCAGGTGGATTGGAATCAAAGATTGGCAGGTAAAACAATAAATGAGTAATGGAGGCCTCCAAAGAAGAGATAGTTTGGGTACAGACTAGACACATTCCAATGAGGGGGAAAGGAAGGGCATCAAAAACTTGAGCTCCCTGGGTGACTAAAGATATAGAGGTTAAAATGAAACAGAAAAAGGAGGCTTATGACAAATGTAAGGTTCATAATACAGTAAAGAACCAGGCTGAATACAAAAAGTAGAGGGGAGGACTGAAAAAGGAAATAAGAGGATCAAAGAGAGTGTATGAGAATAGATTAGCAGGTAACAAAAGGGAACCCAAAAATCTTTTATGAACATATAAATAGTAAAAGGGTAGTCAAAGGAAAGGTGGAGCCGATTAGGGACCAAAAAGGAGATCTTTTTGTGGAGCCAGAGGGCATGGCTGAGGTACAAAATGAGTACATTGCATCTATCTTCACTAAAGAATAGGATGCTACCAACGTCACTGTAAAGGGGGAGGTAGTAGAGAAATTGGATAGGATAAAAATAGATAAAGAGGAGTTGTTTAAAAGGTTGGCAGCACTCAAACTAGAAAAGTTACCGGTCCAGATGAGCTGCATCCCAGGTTACTGAGGGAAGTAAAGGTGGAAATTGTGGAGGCTCTGGCCACAATCTTCCAGTCCTCCATAGATATGGGAGTGGTGCCCAGAGGACTGGAGGATTGAAAATGTTACACACCGGTTCAAAAAAGTGGAGAGGGATAAACCCGGCAACTACAGGCCAGTTTTAGAGACATTAATCTGGGACAGAATTAATTGGCACTCGGAAAAATATGGTTTAATACATGAAAGCCAGCATGGATTTGTTAAAGGCAAATCGTGTTTGACTAACTTGAATGAGATCTTTGATGAAGTAACGGAAAGGGTGATCAGGGTAGTGTGGTTGATGTGTATATGGACTTTCAAAAGGCATTTAATAACGTACCACGTAAGAGACTTGTTAGCAAAATTGAAGCCCATGGGATTAAAGGGGCTGCATGGATACGAAATTGGCTAAGGGACAGAAAGCAGAGAGTAGTGGTGAATGGTTGTTTTTCAGACTGGAGGCAATTGTGCAGTGGAGTCCCCCAGGGGTCGGAGTTGGAACCACTGGTCTTTTTGATAAATATTAATGACCTGGACTTGGGTTTACAAACATAATTTCAATGTTTGCAGATGACACGAAACTTGGAAATGTAGTAAAGAATGAGGAGGATAGTAACATACTTCAGGAGGACATAGACAGAGTGGTGAAATGGGCAGACACATGGCAGATGAAATTTAATGCAGACAGTTGTGAAGAAATGCATTTGGAAGGAAAAATGAGGAGAGGCAATATAAACAAAATGGTAAAATTTTAAAGGGGGTGCAGGAACAGAGAGACCTGGGGTTGCACGTACACAAATCTTTGAAGGTTGCAGGACAAGCTGAGAAAGCTGTTAAAAAGGCATATGGGATCCTGGGCTTAATTAATAGAGGCATATAGTACAAAAACAAGGAAGTTATGCTAAACCTTTATAAAACACTTGTTAGGCCCCAGCTGGAGTATTGTGTCCAATTCTGAGCACCACACTTTAGGTAGAATATCAAAGCCTGAGAGAGGGTGCAGAGGAAATTTACTATAATAGTACCAGGAATGAAAGACTTCAGTTATGTGGAGAGACTAGAGAATCTTGGGTTGTTCTCCTTAGAACAGAGAAAGTTAAGGGGAGAGTTGATAGAGGTGTTCAAAATCATGAAGGGTTTTGATAGAGTAAATAAGGAGAAACTGTTTCCAGTGGCAGAAGGGTCGGTAACCAAAGGACACCAATTTAAGGTAATGGGCAAAAGAGCCAGAGGTGATATGAGGACATTTTTTTTAACGCAGCGAGTTGTTATGATCTGGAATGCATTGCTTGAAAGGGTGGTGGAAGCAGATTCAATTATAACTTTCAAGAGGGAGTTGGATAAATACTTGAAGTGGAAAATTTGCAGGGCTATGGGGAAAGAGCATGGGAGTGGGACTAATTGGATAGTTTTTTTAAAGAGCTGGCACAGACATGATGGGCTGAATGGCCTCCTGTGCTGTATCATTCTATGATTCTATGCCACACTGACTCTTTCAGCAGGCTAAAAAATATCCTCTTTTCTTGGACAGTCTTTTCTGCTGAAACCTGAACTGCTATTTAAGCTAAGGTTGGCTTTCTCCTTAAAGGACACTTGCCTGCCACCTGCCCTTGATGGAATTGACCTTGAATATGTGTTTCACTCTTCTGATATTCCCCTTGTTTACAGGAAGTTGAGGGGCTCGACCATGATCTTCTCCTCTGTCCAAGGGTTGGCCAGTAAAGCTGCCAGGTAAACCAACTAATGACCTCCTGGATGTGGACTTCTTCAAAACTAGCCCCTGGAAAGCCTAAAAGGATGGAACATTCCAATCCTGAAGGTGTAAATGCTTGCTGGGAAGTTTTTAACAATACCCCCGTTTTCTGAAATCATGTGGACAGTCGCTTTGTCTGACTTCTTGTCTGCCCTGATAATTTAATGCCTTGAAAGCAAACTTTAATTTAAAAGCAAATGTTAATCTAAATTGTACAATGATGTGGAGATGCCGGTGATGGACTGGGGTTGACAATTGTAAACAATTTTACAACACCAAGTTGTAGTCCAACAATTTTATTTTAAAATCCACAAGCTTTCAGAGGCTTCCTCCTTCCTCAGGTGAATGTGGAACTGAAATCCTCGAACCTATCGCATTTATAAATCACAGAACAATGCCTGGTTTTAATATAACGGGTCAATTGCTGTCTTTTCCTTCCAGATGTTTCTATGTTTCTACCTCTCTCGCTCTGTTTTTTTAATTGGCATCTCCACATCATCTGTTTTTTTAGTTCTGGCCGTTTGTATATTCAGTGGGCCTGTAGGTAACACCTATCTGTCTGAACACTTTGGTTGCCTTGGCAACGGGCAGTTGAAAAGACTCTCTGTAATCACCAGGCATTGTTCTGTGATTTATAAATGCGATAGGTTCGAGGATTTCATTTCCACATTCACCTGAGGAAGGAGGAAGCCTCCGAAAGCTTGTGGATTTTAAAATAAAATTGTTGGACTATAACTTGGTGTTGTAAAATTGTTTATAAATTGTACAAAGCCGCTGCCCCTGTGGTAAAAAGGTTGGAAATCCCGAAATGATCAGCAAGCATTAGATCCGTACTGCACGCACATGAATACCTGAGATTGGGTTACCAGAGATGCCTCCCAAAATTGAGGTGAACTCCAGGGCATAGCTCAGGCCAGGTCATTGTGTGTATCCCTATGACTCAGGTAGGAATTGCCTCCATCACCTAGCTAATGGGAGGGCAGCAAAAGTGGACAGTGTTCGTGGTGAATTGTTAAGAAGTTATGATGCTTGGGAATAGGATTCTGTTTGAGGTGTGAGTGACATGGTTTTTCTTGTTTTCGTTTAGTTTTAAAAAGCAGTTTAATGAAGATTACACTGTCATTAAAAGTTATTTGATTATCAAATAGTGGCTATCCTCCTTGCAGACAATGGTGGGGGTGAGGTCAAGTTGACTATGAGATGTCATGCTTAGCGATGAAAGATTGGCACCAAGTCAACCTTCCACGCTAGACTCGGTAATCCAATAACCAGCAGTCAAGTCTACAGCACTTCATGCATTGTTGTTTGATTGGCCAGCTAACTAGGTTCATTGAGGGACCTGGAGGGGTGTTACAAATTTCAGATTTGCCTTAGATATTCTCTCGAGTACGGTGCTGCTGATTAGTCCCTTAAGCAGACCATGTGCCCAATATGTAATTAGAATTATAAATAATTCTTCACTCAATCGTACTTCGCTCCTTGAAAAAATAAGTAAACACATGCCCTGTCCCTTTGTGTGAGTTGATTTACTTGTTTTTGGCATTACCTTTCTTTACAGATAACTTCTAACTGCAAACATTGGCGTAACTCAGAGGACCTTGTGATTGGAAATGGATATTGTGATCGCGGTTTTAACTGTGGGCGAGTTTTAGGCGGGTGGGTAACGAGGTGAGGCAAGGACTATTTTAACTTCTGTCCTCATTTAAATTCTGCTGGCTGGTGGGTATCGGCAGAAAATCACACGGCCTGGAGGTTGCCTGCTGACACAAGGTGGTGGGATCGACTATGTTGTCTCAGGCTTGGGAGATTTGTGGCGCAGGGAGATGAAATGGAGCTAAAAAAAAAATGAACGTGTAACATACTCTCAAAAAGTAAATGAAAAATAAGTAAGCATTTCAATTTTGTGATTGTTCACTAGATGGCAGTCTGACAACAGCAAATTTTAAGCAGTTTTCAACAATGAATTTACATTTCTTACTTATTTAAACTGACTAATTTACAAAAAGAGTCCTTTTTATTGAATAAATTACAGAGAAAAAAGATTGCAAGTTTTTTCAGGTCATGGCACGGTTCTTGTGGAGGGTGTCACATAATTCTGTACACTTGAGTGACATTACTCATCGGCAGGGCTCAGTGTTTAATTTCGGCAGGAGATTTGAGTGCTTCTCTTCGAACAATGTCATTGCATCTTTTTATGTCCATATGAACAGGCAGATGGTACCTTGGTTTAACTCCTCCTTTGAAAGACAGCATTTCCAACAATGCAGCATTCTCTCAGTACTACACTGAAGTGTTAGTCTATGCTCAAATCCTGAAGTGGGGCTTAACTCCAAAACCTTCAGTCTCAGAGGTGAGAGTGCTATCAAATGAACCAAGCTGACACTTGCCATTGGTTTTGGTTGGCACCTGGTCCCTCTGGGTGCTTAGATGGACAGAAAGGTGCTGTTACAGTATTCGCTTTCTCCCAACATTTTAGGGTCAATTTTAATCCTGCATGTTCGGCAGAAACCAGAGGGTGGGCAGTTAATTCACCTGTTGACTTCCTCCATCGATCCTGCAGGCTACGATTTTAACCTGTCCTTCTGAGCAGGTGAGAGATACACCTGCCAGAAACAGATGGGGTCCTGCTTTAAATTTGTAGATCGTGCTCCAGTGGCATCATTGGGGCCCAACTGCTGCTTTAACTGTGGGCCTGAGTGGAGAAACGATTGTGGTTTTCCCGCCAGGTCCACCTAGTAGGAAGAGGAGTTGGGGCCAGAAGAGGCCCAAAAAGATAAGTCTTTTTACTTTGTTTTTTACTTTCCTTCTGGGGTGCGGAGGAGTGCTCCTTAAGGTCCCATATGGAAAGTTTAAGCCTCCCCTTCTCGGGGCCCCCCTCCCCGAGTCGAAGACAGCAGTGAGGTCAAGGAAGACGAGGGGGCATAATACACAATGATCTGTCACAGAGAATGTTATTCGTGACTTTGGTTAGGGGTGTTTCAGTGTTGTGGGAGGGACAGAAACCTGCTTGGATGAGCCCTTCAGAAAATGCTGAGAGAGGCAGAGGGGGTGGCCACAGGCTTATTCAAGGGGAATTCAAGCCTGGGACAGTGGCAGTGTAATAAATTGGATAGCCAGGTGGTGAAGGACTGAATACTTGAGCCTAGTTTTCAGTTGTTTCCAAGCCTTTATTCTCAGATCCCCACTACACACCCAGCACCCCTTAGATAAGCTCCCTCCTATAAATGGATACAAGAGAGTCCCTAATTGATACCCACCACCTGAGTATAATTAACACTAATTGATATAAATCACATGGACACAATTAACAGCAGGAGAGTAGGAAGATCGGGGAGCAGTGAGGGGTTAGGGTATACATTTGGAAACAAAGGACCTGATGGGGAGAAATGAAAGGTGGCTTGGCCAGATGACAGGAAGGAGAGGAGGAGAAGAGGAGAGGGAAATAAAATGTTACTCCTCTTCAAAGGGTTAAGTTAAACGTTCAAAGGGTTAAGAGTATAAGAAATCTCATCGAGGTCAGCCCCAGATTCAGACAGATTTATGTATGACACCTGTTCTTTCTTGCTTCTGTGAGTTTTGTGGCATAATACGCCTTGGCTGGTGAAGGAATTCATCTGGTTAAACCTGCTAATGAATGAGATACCCCCAATCTGAAATAATTACACAGCCCACTCTTCACCATTTGCAGCTTCTTAGAGATTGAATAATAACAGGTTTATTACACTATCATTTTTCAAAAGGAAGAATTTAAAATCTGCACATCACAGACAGACCTAAACGCACACGATAGTTTATTTTACAATAAATCAAAGGCTATTCTCTGGTTTAGGACACTTCTGTCTATCAAAAGACAATGAGATTTAGTATTGTAAATTGATAACCAGCAAATCTGAGAGAAATTCTTAAAAGTCCACATAAAGTAGGTGTGTGAAGTTATTCATACTAGGTTAATGCATGTTTGATTTTTTTTGAAGAAAATAAATTAAATCTCATGCTTGAACTGGGAATGCTTTATCACTTCATTTATTTTCTTCAGTGGGTGCGCACACTTCTATAGTTAATCACTGACAAAGCTCAGCTCCACGTAATGAATTATCTTGATCCAGTGGGGTGGCTTGTATCAAGTTATCCTTTCAGTTCTAGGATCTGGGTCCAAGTTCAGCTTGGGCTGATGGCAGGAAAGAATTAAAGGAGCATTCCTGCACCTCCCAGCGAATAAAAGAGGCACGGACAGAGTGGACCTGAGCGGTGAATAAAGGAGGAGCGGACCTGAGTGGTGAATAAAAGATGAGTGGGGAGAACAGACCTGAGTGGTGAATAAAAGAGGAGCACAGAGAGCGGACCTGAGTGGTGAATAAAAGAGGAGCACAGAGAGCGGACCTGAGTGGTGAATAAAAGAGGAGCGGGGAGAGCGGACCTGAGTGGTGAATAAAAGAGGAGCACAGAGAGCGGACCTGAGTGGTGAATAAAAGAGGAGCATGGAGAGCGGACCTGAGTGGTGAATAAAAGAGGAGCACAGAGAGCGGACCTGAGTGGTGAATAAAAGAGGAATGGGGAGAGCGGACCTGAGTGGTGAATAAAAGAGGAGCATGGAGAGCGGACCTGAGTGGTGAATAAAAGAGGAGCATGGAGAGCGGACCTGAGTGGTGAATAAAAGAGGAGCACAGAGAGCGGACCTGAGTGGTGAATAAAAGAGGAGCATGGAGAGCGGACCTGAGTGGTGAATAAAAGAGGAGCACAGAGAGCGGACCTGAGTGGTGAATAAAAGAGGAGCATGGAGAGCGGACCTGAGTGGTGAATAAAAGAGGAGCACGGAGAGCGGACCTGAGTGGTGAATAAAAGAGGAGCGGGGAGAGCGGACCCGGGCGGGGAGAGCGGACCCGGGCGGGGAGAGCGGACCCGGGCGGGGAGAGCTTAGTCTGTTACTGTTAGTTAAAAAGCCTTAAAGCTAAACAAGCAATTAAAAAGAGCAGGAAACTAGAGCAGTTAAATAAACCCAGGGAAAAATCTCAAAAGGTGACGTGATAGTCAGCACGGAGGGGAGAGCGGGGGAACCCGAGGAAATTAAACTAAGTCTTTAATTTACTATACACACTCTGGGATAGAAATTGGGCTGCTTCGCACCCGTTGTTTCGATGCTACGCGGTCTCCTGGAGTGCCATGGTGGCGTCCTGGATGTGCACACACATTTCTAGCGTGACGTGCGCTGGACGCCATCTTTGTATCGGTATTAGCATATGCGCAGAGAACGAACGCCGGCAGCATGTAAAGTGGGGAGAAAATGGATACAATCAGTGTGCAACACTGATTTAAAGTGACAAGTTCCAAAATGGTGTCTAACACTCAACTCAACACACAGTCTTAACCATGCACGCCTGAACGTGTCTTAGAGTGCTTGGAGGAACCCCACCAGCGCTATTTAAAGTGACCATGTAGGTATTGTAGGTTAGTTGCTGGATTATTGCTTCTGGCGGAATAGAAGTGTTTTTTTGAAGCTCTCCATATTTACTGAGTTGCTAGAGTACAATTTGAGAGTGGGTTTGGCAGGTACTGCCTTACGGTTTGGAAAGTTACAACCGTGGTTGAACAAGATTCCTGGCAAATATGGGTGGTCTGCTAGGGCGCCCGCTGGGCATTGAACACGACCGGGAGGATGCAGAGAGGTCATGCACAGCAGGTCAAGCTGTGAGGAGAGGGAGGAGGAGGAGGCACAGGGAACTGAGCAGGAGGCAATATCCAATGAGGGCCTTCAGGATCCCAATTCTCTTACCTCAACATGAGCGATTGGAGGATTGCATCTGACGGCTGAGGTTCACCAAGGAGGTCGTGATGGAGATCTGTCACCTGCTGCAGCCACAACTACAGCCTCAGAGCAGGGCAAGGACAGCATTGCCTGTGGCTGTCAAGGTAACTGTGGCGCTGAACTTCTACAGCTCAGAAGCATTTCAGGCTTCTGCTGGTGACATGTGCAACATCTTGCAGTTTGCAGTGCACTGCTGCATAAGGGAGGTCACAGACGCACTGTACGAGATGTGGAACAGGTTCATTGTGTTCCCCATTGATAGCGACAAGCAGAACGAGCGAGCACGAGGGTTTGCTCGCATTGCCGGCTTCCCCACGATGCAGGGTGCCATTGGCTGCATGCACATTGCCTGGCGTGCTCCGCATATCAACTCGGCAGGAAGGGCTTCCACTCCCTGAACGTGCAGCTGCTGTACGACTACATGCATCGAATCATGGAGGTCAATGCCTGCTACCCTGGGAGCAGTCACGATGCCTTTGTTATGCAGCAGTCCAACGTGCCAGCTATCTTTCAGCCGTCTCGGCAAGTCAAAGGCTGGCTACTGGGCGACAAGGGTTATCCCCTCATGCGGTGGCTCATGACTCCGGTCAGGAACCCACGCACACGTGCACAGCAGGCCTACAACGAGAGCCATGCTGCCACACGCAATGTTGTGGAGCCCACCATAGGCCTCCTGAAGCAACGCTTCCACTGCCTGGACCATTCTGGAGGAGCCTTACAGTACTCCACTGAGTGGGTAGGAAGATTCGTGGTGGTATGCTGCACAACCTCGCCATTATAAGGAAACAGTTTTTTGATGAGAGCAAAACTGAGAGGATATCTTTATCAGGAAAGGCTGAACAGTCTGTGGCTCTTTTCTCTAGAAAAGACAAGGCTGAGGGTTGACTTGATAGAAGCCTTTAAGATAATGATAGGGTTTGATAGACTAGATGTAGAGAAAATGTTTCCACTTGTGGGGGAGTCCAAATCTAGAGGTCATAAATATAAAATAGTCGCTAATAAATCCATTAGGGAATTCAGGACAAACTTCTTTAGGCAAAGAGTGGTTGAGGCAAAAAAGGAGTAGTTGAGGCAAATAGCATAGATACATTTAAGGGGAAGCTAGATAAGTACATGAGGGATAAAGGAATAGATGGGTATCCTGATAGGGTTAGATGAAGTGGGGAGGGAGGAGGCTTGTACGGAACATAAACGCTGGCATAGACCAGTTGGGCCGAATGGCCTGTTTCTATGCTGTACTTTCGATGTAACTCAATGTAACACTTAGAGATAGGTTTTTTTTAAACTTGTAGACAGGCAGTGTAGACCATATTTTCTTGAATGGTGGCTCTTAGTCACCCTAGAAGGTGGTGCTGGGCCGCCTACTTAAACCGCTGCAGTCCATGTGGTGAAGGTGCTCCCACTATGTTTATAGGTAGCGAGTTCCAGGACTTTGACCCAGCGACAATGAAGGAATGGCAAGATATGTCCAAGTGAGGTTGGTGTGTGAGTTGGGAGGGGAACTTGTAGGTGATGGTGTTCCCATTGCACCTGTTGCCCACGATCTTCTAGGTGGTGGCGGTCGTGGGTTTTGGAGGTGCTGCCGAAGAAGCCTATGTGAGCTGCTGCAATGCATCCTGTAGATAGTACACACTGCAGCCATGGTGAAGGGAATGGATGTTTAGGCTATTAAAATCCACTTTGAGAAAGTAATCAAGGATTATTCAATGTAAAACAGACAGGGCAGATTATTTGCAGAAAATTAAAATTTGAAGAGTAATTAGCAAAGCTTCACAATAATAAAATTATGGGGCTGAAGGTTGGGAAATCAAAGAAACATAGTTGTATAACAAACAAACTTAAATCAGTAAAATAGTGTCTTGTTTGTGCAATCGAGTCTGGAGAATAAAATGCTTTGAGCTACTCCACCCAAAGTATTTCATTTTTATGTTAACATGAAGTTAATTGCCTTGAAGAGATTATTACAAAGCACTTTGGCTGCAGTTTTGTTTTACGTTCACGTCATGGCCCAGAGGAAGGCTGAAGTTATTAGAATCATAGAATCATAGAAAGTTACAGCACAGAAGGAGGCCATTCGGCCCATCGTGTCTGTGCCGGCCGAAAAAGAGCTATCCAGCTTAATCCCACTGTCCAGCACTTGGTCCGTAGCCCTGTAGGTTACGGCACTTCAAGTGCACATCCAAGTACTTTTTAAATGAGTTGAGGTACACCACATCCGCTGGTTCTCCCCTATCTATTCTACTAGTTACATCCTTAAAAAACTCCAGTAGATTTTTTAAGCATGATTTCCCTTTCATAAACCCATGCTGACTTTGTCCAATCCTGTTAATGCCTTTCAAGTGTTCTGCTATCACATCTTTTATAATAGACTCTAGCATTTTCCCAACTACTGATGTTAGGCTAGCTGGTCTGTAATTCCCTGTTTTTTCTCTCCCTCCTTTTTTAAATACTGGGGTTACATTTGCCACCCTCCAATCTGAAGGAACTGTTCCAGAGTCTATAGAATTTTGGAAGATGATCACCAATGCATCCACTATTTCCAGGGCGACTTCCTTTAGTACTTTGGGATGTAGATTATCAGGCCCTGGGAATTTGTCAGCCTTTAGCCCCATTAATTTCCGTAGCACTATTTTTTTTACTAATATTGGTTTCCTTCAGTTCCTCCCTCTCACTAGACCCTTGGTTCCCTAACATTTTGGGAGGTTATTTGTGTCCTCCTTTGTGAACTCCTTCCTGCACTGCATCCATGTTCGTGGTGCTATGTGCCTGGCATTGACTTTGTCCCCGACTGTCTCCCACTGCCTCTTGAGCATATGTCTGAAGGGCCTCTCCCCCCGCTCCCTGCAGATACAGGATACCCCTCCTTCTGTCCACCTCTTGCGCCAAGGCCTCTAGTGCATCATCAGAGAAACTTGGTGCATGCTGTCTCGCAGGCCCGATACAAACTCAGATCGGCAGATTGGTGAGGTCTGGCGTGCAGATTGGAGGATGTGGGATTTAGTAGTGCGCAAACTTTATTCAATGTTTTAACATAACTCAACAGTTTGTAAACATAGGGACGGGATCTGCATCTGCGTTTTACGTATGTGATGTATGATCTCCGTTCAGACTCCGTGTGGACCTGTATCTTATATTTTGCAAATATTAGAGTCCTGCAAGTATTGAGCAGCACAGTTGTTGCTCATTAAAAATTCCAGCGTTCCCATCATCACCATGCTGCACTATATTGCAGCACAGATTCACTTACCAATTGACTTCCACTACTTGCTGCAGCCACAATACACCTTTTTAAAAGGTGCAGGCTGCCTTTAAGTGGTGCTAGCCACTCACGATATCTGGGCCTCCTGCTGGTGAGCAGCCTCTCAACAGCACAGGTAGTGCTGGCTGCACGCAGCAATCATAGAAATCACCAGACAGCACGAATGTTACAAGCTGCTTACATCTCAACAACTGGGCGCGCGTTAATCGCGCACCGCAACCCCCATGCCCGATTTCGGGGGTTATCCAATATAACCCCCACTGTGCCTTAACTAGGTCAAGCTTTAAATCAAACCACATTTTTTTTAAAACACTAAAAGTTAGCAGTTGCAGAGAATAGAGCTTCTTTTCAAATAAATAATTCCAACTCCTACAGCAGTGGGATGGAGAACTGCTAGACTCCTGCTAAAGTCCAACACTGGAGTCAAACCCAGCATCACCCCTTCCCTTCCCTCCCAGAACCATGATAGGGTCCCCCTTGTCCTCACCTTCCACGCCACCAGCCGCCACCCTCTGCCATTTCTGCCACCTCCAGAGTGATCACACCACCAAACACATCTTCCCCTCCCCTCCCCTTTCAGCATTCTGAAGGGACTGCACCCTCTGCGACACGCTGGTCCACTCTTCCATCACCCCCAACACCTGCTCTCCTCCCCACGGCACCTTCCTGTGCGAGTGCAGGAGATGCAACACCTGCCCTTTCACTTCCTCCCTTCCCACCGTCCAGGGCCCCAAACACTTCTTCCAGGTGAAACAGCGGTTTACTTGTACTTCTTTCAGTTTAATATCCACTGCACACAATTCCGGTCTCCTCTACATTGGGGAGAACAAACACAGACTGGGTAATCACTTTGCTGAACACCTCCGCTCTGTCCACAAGCATGACCCTGATCTGTCGGTCGCTTGCCATTTTAATTCCCCTTCCCACTCCTACTCTGACCTCTCTGTCCCCGGCCTCTTACACTGTTCCTCGAATTTACGTTGAGTTTCATAGGAACAGCACCTCATCTTTCGTTTAGGCACTTTACAACTTCCGGGCTCAACATTGATTTCAATAACTTCAGATCATAACCACTACTTCCATTTTCTCGATCAGCTGGTGCTGGTAATGGTTCTGCTACTCCTGATCAATCTTTTGTATCTTTTCTGTCCCATTACCACCTTCCTTTTCTTGCACCATCATCCCTTTTGTCATTTAATCACTCGTGCCTTCTACCCTTTCAGAGATCTTCCCTTCTGTTCTTTTCTCCCCACCCCTCCTTTCCCAGGCTCTGTACTTGCTCAAAAACTCTTTTAGCTTCTTCCAGTTCTGACGAAGGATCTTTGATCTTTGATCTGAAACTCTGTTTCATTCTCCACAGATGCTGCCTGACTTGCTGAGCTTATCCGGCATTTTCTGTTTTTATTTTATATTGGAGAAGCACTACCTAATTCAGTACCATGTCATCTTCCAATCTATTTATTCTATGGAGACATCTATTGCTCTAGAATTACTCTATTTTTACTTTGCAATCTTCTCCCTTTCTCTCCTTTCTTGAAGCGCTGATTCATATTACTCCAAGGACACTGGCTGCACTGCCCAAATGGCCATTTTTTATTTGTGAGCCTAGCCAGTCAGTAAGTGTTGCTAGCTGTTCAAATGTGAGGCAACACAATTGAACCCAGTCTTGTTCATGCCTTATACCCACATGCTCCCTTTCCAGTATCAGACAGATTTCCCCTCCTCTAGCCCAGGGGTGCTGAAATCAGCTAACGTAGCATCGACCAGGTATTGAATCTCTGTCCTTCCTCGTCTGTATCAAGGAGCACATTTTCTCGCTAAGTTATCAGAGGAGCTAATGGAAGTGCTCACTTTAATCCCCCAAAATGCTATTTTGTATGTTGTTAGCTGATAGCTGCACAAGCACCTGCTCAGATTTTTAGGAAGGGGACTTCTACTAGGGATAGTATTCAGCAGCGAGGACATCGTTGACCCTTTATCATTTAAAGGAAACTTGCGAGACTTACTGCTTTGCAACATTTAAAACATTGTTTTGTAGCTCTTGATAATTAGCAGATTTGAAACTGTAAAAATATAAAAGGAAATTTAAAGTTGTATTTCAGGAATATTCACATTGCTTTTATATGAGCTTACCTTGCCAGTGTGCTTCCTCTTGGACACCAAAGTAATGCCAAAATGCAGCAGCAAATCGGCAAATGCATGTCATAGTGCTGGTAATAAGATCATTAAGAAGAGATGAGCTTGTATTAATTACAGTGCGCTCTAGTATAAAAGCAGGTGGTATGATGCATTACCAAGAAACATGTTACTTTAAAAAGAAAGTCACATTTTAATGATCGAAAAGAACTGACTGTCTCATTAGCACTTTTCAGTCATTAGAAAGTCAGAGGCAGTCAGTAGCACTGCATATGTGTATTTGAATATGTATGTGCGATATTCCTAACTTCAATGTGATGTGAACAGGCAGTGAAAATGTAGTCCTCCTCTGCACTGCTGTGGAAATCGAGCTGATCCTACACTTCCTGGTGTAATTACAAAGTAGTATAAGATTCTGCTTCCTGGTGAAGCTTAAGAGACAGTTCATTACCAGAGTTTAATTTTCCTACTATTTGCATTCATTGGGGATAATTTTCAACTTCTCTGCCAGGGCAGTAACCCGGTGGAGTGGATCACTGGAATTAAGGTCGAGCGGGTTCTACAACGGGCAGCCAATCCACACTGCCAGGTTACTGCCCTGGCAGAGAAGTTGAAAATTATCCCCATTGTCACTACAAAACACTCTAGCGCTCTCCTGTCATCAGGTGGAGTCTAGGTACAGCGCCCTCTACATGGTCCACACAATCTCAACCCTCAGAAGGCAACCCTTGCAAGTTTCCTTTTCCCACCTTCTTTTTGCTTCCCCATTGTCTGATGATTTTAGGTTAATTTCTGTACTGTGAACTCATGTCCACTAGGAACAGGTTGAAATTGCCAAAACTCATTTTACTGGCAGCAGTTGTAAAGAGACTATTTATCTTACCTAACTTGGATTTGTACCCAAGTAAAAGAACAGGATGCCAAATTACTGTGTCAGCCAGTCCATTTTCTGGTGGGCTCATAAGGCTACTTATGGGGCATTGTACTGCTGGAAACTCACTACTAACAGCTCAACTCTTTTAATTTCTGGCAGAAGTTTGAGAGTCCAATAACTCTACAAACTTCAAAAAAAAACATTTTTGTAGATCTTCATGATTAGCAGAGTTTAACCCTTAAGGTAAAAAGAATTTTATTGAAAGTTGCATTATTCCTGCAGTTTTATTCTTAAATTTTGCACAGAACTGTACCCAGTTTGGTCACTGAGAAACAAGTGAGACATTTAAGTCCAGGTGGCAGTGCAGAGAAGATCCATAATACTGTTCACAGAAAGGTCTGAGTTCTGAGGAAATATTGAAGAAACTTCAGCTTGGAAAGGAGGCATCTGAGAGATGATCTTGTAAAAGTAGACAAGATAGTTAAGGGAATGGAAAAAGTAAATTTATAATACTTTTACTTTTAAATTGTGAGAGTAGGGCAAAGGGAGACAGATTCAAACTAATAAAAGATTAATTGAATTCTGATATCAGAAAGTTTTTTACACACAAAGAGTGATCTACAGATGGAAAGGACTTCTTGATAGACTAGTGAAGGCAACAATCCTGTAATCATTTAAGAAACAATTAGATGACACAACAAGGAGAATGTAGGGTCTTTCTGGATGGATGAGCTTAGATGAATTGAATGGCCTTCCTCATCTGTAATTATCTTGTGAAGAAGAGTACATCTGAAGATGGATGAGGAGCAATGCAACATAAAGAGGAGGAATTACTCATGTTAGTATTAGTGGGTGATATCCTGGAAGGGAACAGGGTACCAGGAATCATCTCATCCAGAGTTACTTCACTTGAAGAATTTTCATTATCAAACAGAGGACAAACAAACCTTTTTGACCTGATGACCAACATTATGTGATTCTTAACGTTGCTTGTTATCTATAGTTTATAATATGTTTATGTTGATTTTCATGAAATAATCAAATGGTTTCACTGTTATAGCAGCATTAACACAATGTCTAAATAACCAGTATAAAAGAAAAGATATTTTATGCATATTTAATATATAGAACCATAGAAAAGATACAGCACAGAAGGGGGCCATTCGGCCCATCGTGTCCGCGCCGGCTCGAAGAACAACCAGGTGCCCATTCTAATCCCACCTTCCAGCACCTGGTCCGTAGCCCTGCAGCTTACAGCACTTTAGGTGCAGGTCCAGGTGCTTTTTAAAAGAGTTGAGGGTCCTTGCCTCTACCACCAATTCGGGCAGCGAATTCTATACACCCACCACCCTCTGGGTAAAAAAGTTTTTCCTCGTGTCCCCTCTAATCCTTCTGCCAATCAGCTTAAATCTATGTCCTCTAGTTCTTGAACTCTCCACTAGGGGAAACAAGTACTTCCTGTCTACTCTATCTGGGCTCCTCGTAATTTTGTACACCTCAATCAAGTCACCCCTCAGCCTCCTCTGCTCCAAGGAAAACAATCCCAGCCTATCCAATCTCTCCTCGTAGCTGCAATTTTCAAGCCCTGGCAACATTCTTATAAATCTTCTCTGCACTCTCTCCAGAGCAATTACGTCCTTCCTGTAATATGGTGACCAGAACTGTGCACAATACTCCAGCTGTGGCCTTACCAGCATTTTATACAGTTCCATCATTACATCCCTGCTTTTGTATTCTATACCTCGTCTAATAACGGAGAGCATTCCGTATGCCCTTTTCACGACCTTATCTACCTGTACTGCCACCTTCAGGGACTGTGCACATGCACTCCAAGGTCTCTCACTTCCTCTACCCCTCTCAATATATTCCCGTTTACTGCGTATTCCCTTTTACTGTTTGCCCTCCCTATGTGCATTACCTCACACTTCTCCGGGTTGAACTCCATTTGCTACTTTTCCGCCCACTCCACCAACCCATTGATACCTTCTTGTAGTCTACAGCTATCCTCTTCACTATCGACAACACGGCCAATTTTTGTGTCGTCTGCAAATTTGCCAATCATGCCCCCTACATTCAAGTCCAAATCATTAATATATACCACAAACAGCAAGGGACCCAACACTGAGCCCTGTGGCACACCACTGGAAACAGGTTTCCATTCGCAAAGACATCCATAGAACCATAGAACCATAGAACAGATAGAGCACGGAAGGGGGCCATTCGGCCCATCGTGTCCGTGATGGTCATCCATCGACTTTTACCCTTTGTTTCCTGTTACTGAGCCAATTTTGGATCCAATTCGCCACATTTCCTTGTATCCCATGGGCTTTTATCTTTCTGACCAGTCTGCCATGTGGGACTTTGTCAAATGCCTTACTAAAATCCATGTAGACAACATCCACTGCATTACCCTCGTCAATCCTCCTTGTCACTTCCTCAAAAAATTTAATCAGATTTGTAAGGCATGACCTTCCCTGAACAAATCCATGCTGACTATCCCTGATTAAACCATGCCTTTCCAAGTGACAGTTTATCCTATCTCTCAGTATTGATTCTAATAGTTTGCTTATCACCGAAGTATGACTGACCGGCCTATAATTGTTCGGCCTTTCCCTCGTACCCTTTTTAAACAATGGTATTACGTTTGCAGTCTTCCAGTCCTCCGGTACCTCCCCTGTATCTAGTGAGGATTGGAAAATGATCCTCAGAGCAACTGCTATTTCCTCCCTGGCTTCCTTCAATAGCCTAGGAAACAATCCATCCGACCCTGGTGACTTATCAACTTTCAAGGATTCCAGTTCCTCTAGTACTTCCTCTCTCGTTATGTTTACCTCATCCAATATTTCACACCTCTCCTCTTTAACTACTACGTCTGGATCATCCCTTTCCTTTGTGAATACGGAGACAAAATATTCATTTAAAACCCTACCCACATCCACTGCTTCGACACACAACTTACCCTTATCATCCCTGATAGGTCCCACCTTTTCCTTAGCTATCCTCTTGCTCTTAATGTACTGATAAAACATCTTTTGGGTTTTCTTTAATCTTACTAGCTAATATTTTTTCATGCCCCCTCTTTGCTTTCCTTTTTTCCTTTTTTACGTCATCCCTATACTTCTCTAGGCTTTCTGCAGTATTTAGTTTTCTGTGACAGTCATGAGCTTTCTTTTTCTGCTTTATGTTGCCCCGTATACTTCTAGACAACCAGGGGGCTCTAAATTTGGCAGTGCCACCCTTTTTCTTTGAGGGGACTTGTCTGCATTGTGCCTGTAGAATTTAACATTTTAGTGCCTCCCACTGGGTTGCCACTGATTTCTCCTCAAGTAGTTTTTTTTTAATTCGTTCTCGGGATGTGGGCGTCGCTGGCGAGGCCAGCATTTATTGCCCATCCCTAATTGCCCTCGAGAAGGTGGTGGTGAGCCGCCTTCTTGAACCACTGCAGTCCGTGTGGTGACGGTTCTCCCACAGTGCTGTTAGGAAGGGAGTTCCAGGATTTTGACCCAGCGACAATGAAGGAACGGCGATATATTTCCAAGTCGGGATGCTGTGTGACTTGGAGGGGAACGTGCAGGTGGTGTTGTTCCCATGTGTCTGCTGCTCTTGTCCTTCTAGGTGGTAGAGGTCACGGGTTTGGGAGGTGCTGTCGAAGAAGCCTTGGCGAGTTGCTGCAGTGCATCCTGTGGATGGTACACACTGCAGCTACAGTGCGCCAGTGGTGAAGGGAGTGAATGTTTAGTGTGGTGGATGGGGTGCCAATCAAGCGGGCTGCTTTATCTTGGATGGTGTCGAGCTTCTTGAGTGTTGTTGGAGCTGCACTCATCCAAGCAAGTGGAGAGTATTCCATCACACTCCTGACTTGTGCCTTGTAGATGGTGGAAAGGCTTTGGGGAGTCAGGAGGTGAGTCACTCACCGCAGAATACCCAGCCTCTGACCTGCTCTCGTAGCCACAGTATTTATATGGCTGGTCCAGTTAAGTTTCTGGTCAATGGTGACCCCCAGGATGTTGATGGTGGGGGATTCGGTGATGGTAATGCCGTTGAATGTCAGGGGGAGGTGGTTAGACTCTCTCTTATTGGAGATGGTCATTGCCTGGCACTTATCTGGCGCGAATGTTACTTGCCACTTATGAGCCCAAGCCTGGATGTTGTCCAGGTCTTGCTGCATGTGGGCTCGGACTGCTTCATTATTTGAGGGGTTGCGAATGGAACTGAACACTGTGCAATCATCAGCGAACATCCCCATTTCTGACCTTATGATGGAGGGAAGGTCATTGATGAAGCAGCTGAAGATGGTTGGGCCTAGGACACTGCCCTGAGGAACTCCTGCAGCAATGTCCTGGGGCTGAGATGATTGGCCTCCAACAACCACTACCATCTTCCTTTGTGCTAGGTATGACTCCAGCCACTGGAGAGTTTTCCCCCTGATTCCCATTGACTTCAATTTTACTAGGGCTCCTTGGTGCCACACTCGGTCAAATGCTGCCTTGATGTCAAGGGCAGTCACTCTCACTTCACCTCTGGAATTCAGCTCTTTTGTCCATGTTTGGACCAACGCTGTAATGAGGTCTGGAGCCGAGTGGTCCTGGCGGAACCCAAACTGAGCATCGGTGAGCAGGTTATTGGTGAGTAAGTACCGCTTGATAGCATTGTCGATGACCACTTCTGCCAAATCACCTCTTGGATCTGTAAAATTTGCCTTCCCCCAATTTAAAACGTTTACTCCTGATTTAACTCTGTCCTTTTCCATAATAATGCTAAATCTAACTGAATTGTGGTCACTATCCCCAAAATGGTCACCCACTGTCACTTCACCCACTTGCCCATCTTCATTTCCCAGGATTAAATCTAGAATTGCATACCCTCTTGTTGGGCTCGTCACGTCCTTGCTAAAAAAGTTCTTCTGGACACCGATCAAGAATTTTGCGCCCTCTGTGCCCCTCACACTGTTTGAATCCCAGTTGATGTTAGGGTAGTTGAAGTCCCCTACTATAATTGCCCTCTTATTTTTGCACTCAGAAATTTGCCTACATATTTGTTCTTTATATATGCTTTGTCAATTTTGTTTCTCAGACCTCAGTAATGATTGGCAAAAAAATGAACTGCAATTTAAAAAATTTATAAGTGTGTACATAGTCATGCCTAATACTTGCAATGCAGTCTGTTACCTTTCATAACCCCAACATTTCTCGCCAATCATTGAAATATTTACACATGCAACAAACATCACTGTAAAACAATAACTCTCTTTCAGCTTCTCTCAGAAGACCTTACTGCAATCTGGTCGATGTGTTTTGCGTGGAATTTTGTATGAAACACCAATTTATGGAACAGCAAACTCTCCAGAATGTTCTGACTGGGAGGAGGAAGAATGTGTCAAGAGGAAGCATTTCTCCACTGGGAAGGATGAAAATATTGGATTGTGCATCATTTCAGGATGCTCTTGCACACTTATTGGTCATAGAGTTCCATTGCCAGAGGCTTGGGATTAGGTCAGTTGCCCATTCATTTTGCTAGGGCATGAACAGGGAATAGGGTGAAAGAGCTAAATACACATAGAAGAGATTCTGTTTTAATTTTCAAATTCAGTTTTGTACTGAACTTTTTTCATTTACAATACTAGTTTCTCATGAACTCAGTGATGTGAATAAAGCCAAAAATAGTCTTGGGATTTTTGTGGAAATTAAATTACAACTTTTAAATAATTTATAGAGCAAACATTATTTTAACATATGTACAGTTATTTTCTTTCTAATTAGCTTGTCCCCAGCTACTTATTACCAGTATTTCTTTGGAAATTGTTATTGTACAATTGAATTGCCAAACAATTAGTTGCTTCAAGACCAATAACTGCTACGGGGTAGTTTACCCAAATCCTTAATGGGGCAACAGGGATACACATTGGGGCCAAATAGTATTGAGAAATTATATTTCATGGTTTCATAGTTTCATAGTGGGTACAGCACAAAAGGCGGCAATTCGGCCCATCTTGCCTGTGCCGGCTCTTTGAAAGAGCTATCCGATTAGTCCCATTCCCTGCTCTTTCCCCATAGCCCTGTAAATTTTTCCCTTTAAATATTTCTGTAGATCCCGTTTGAAAGTTACTATTTAATCTGCTTCCACCCCCATTTCAGGCAGTGCATTCCAGATCATTACAACTCGCTGCGTAAAAAAATGCTTCCTCGTGTTGCCTCTGGCTCTTTTGCCGATCACCTTAAATCTGTGCCCTCTGGTTACCTACCTTTCTGCCACTGGAAACAGTTTCTCCTTATTTACTCTATCAAAACCATTCATGATCTTGAACAACTCAATCAAATCTCCCCTTAACCTTCTCTGTTCTAAGGAGAACAACCCCAGTTTCTCCAGTCTCTCCACATAACTGAAGTCCCTCATCCCTGGTACCATTCTAATAAATATCTTCTGCACCTTCTCTAAGGTCTTGAAATCCTTCCTAAGTGTGGTGCCAAGAATTGAACACAATACTCCAACTGAAGCCTAACCAGTGTTTTATAAAGGTTTTGCATAACTTCCTTGCTTTTGTACTCTATGCCTCTATTAATAAAGCTCAGGATCCGGCATGTCTTTTTAACAGCCATCTCAACTTGTCCTTCCTCCTTTAAAGATTTGTGTATGTGCACCCCCAGGTCTCTCTGTTCCTGCCCCCCCCCCTCTTTAAAATTGTACCATTTAGTTTATATTGCCTCTCCTCAGTCTACCTACCAAAATGCATCACTTCACACTTCTCTGCATTAAATTTTTTATCTGCCGTGTGTCTGCCCATTTCACCAGCCTGTCTATGTCCTCCTGAAGTCTGTTAGTATCCTTCAAACTGTTTAATACATTTCTGAGTTTCGTGTCATCTACAAACTTTGAAATTATGCCCTGTATACCCAAATCCAGGTCATTAATATATATCAAAAAGAGCAGTGATCCTAATACTGACCCCTGGGGGACACCACTGCACACTTCCCTCCAGTCTGAAAAACAACCGTTCACCACTACTCTGTTTCCTGTCCCTTAGCCAATTTTGTAGCTACACTGCCACTGTCCCTTTAATCCCATGGGCTTTAATTTTGCTAACAGGTCTATTATGTGGTACTTTATCAAATGCCTTTTGAAAGTCCATATACACAACATTAACTGCACTACCCACATCAACACTCTCCGTTACTTCATCAAGGAACTCAGTCAAGTTAGTCAAACACGATTTTCTTTTAACAAATCCATGCTGACTTTCATTTATTAGCCCATACTTTTCCAAGTGCCAATTTATTTTGTCCTGGATTATTGTCTCTCAAAGTTTCCCCACCACTGACTGGCCTGTAATTGCCAAGTGTATCTTCCTCCCTTTTTTTGAACAGGGGTGTAACATTTGCAATCCTCCAGTCCTCTAGCATCGCCCCATATCTAAGGAGGATTGGAAGATTGTGGTCAAAGCTTCTGCAATTTCCACCCTTACTTCCCTCAGTAACCTAGGATGCACCCCATCTGGACTGGGTGATTTTTGATGAGTACGGCCAATCTTTTAAGTGCCTCCTCTTTATCTATTTTTATCCTGTCCAATATCGCTACAATGGCAGCATCCTCTTCTCTAGTGAAGATGGATGTGAAGTATTCATTTAGTGCCTCAGCCCTCTGCCTCCACAAGAAGATCTTTTTTGTCCCTAATTGGTCCCACCCTTCCTTTGACTACCCTTTTACTATTTATATGTTTATAAAAGACTTTTGGGTTCCCTTTTATGTTAACCACTAATCTATTCTCATATTCTCTCTCTTTGCCCCTCTTATTCCCTTTTTTTGATGTCCTCTGTACTTTCCATATTCAGCCTGATTCGCTATTGTATTATGAATCTTACATTTGTCATAAGCTTCCTTTTTCTATTTCATTTTAATCTCTATATCTTTAGTCATCCAGAGAGCTCTAGCTTTGGATGTCCTTCCTTTCCCCTATGTGGGAATGTGTCTACTCTGTACCCGAACCATCTCCTCCTTGAAGTCTTCCCATTGTTCAATTACTGTTTTGCCAACTAATTTTTGATTCCAATCCACCAGAGCAGGATCCCTTTTTAACTCACCGAAATTAGCCCTCCTCCAGTTAAGTATTTTTATGCTTGATTGTTACTTGTCCTATTCCATAACTATTCTAAACCTAATGATATTATGATCACTGTTGCTCAAATGCTCCCCCACTGAAACATGCACCATCTGCCCCACTTCATTCCCCAGAACTAGATCCAGCACTGCTTCCTTCCTGGTTGGCAGTAAACACATTGCTCCAGAAAGTTCTCTTGAACACATTTCAGGAATTCGTCCCCCTCTTTGTCTTTTACACTGTTATTGTTCCAGTCTACATTGAGATAATTGAAGTGCCCCCTTATCACTACTCTATAGTTCTTGCATCTTTCTGTAATTTGTCTGCCAATTTTCTCCTTTATCTACTTCCCACTATTTGGTGGCCTGTAATATACACCCAATAGCTTAATAGCTCCTCTATTGTTCTTTGATTCTAACCAAATTGATTCTGTCTCTGACCCCTCAACTACATCATCTCTTTCCAGTACTTTAATAGTTTCTTTGAACAATACTGCCACCATCTCCCCCCGCCCCCCCACAATTCTTTCTTTCCTTCCCCATCTTTCCTGGATACTTTGTAGCCAGGAATACTAAGACCCAATCCTCCCCTTCTTTGAGTCAGGTCTCTGTTATTGCCACTATATCATAGTCCCATGTGGCAACTTGAGCCTGCAGCTCACCAACCTTATTTACCACGCTACGTGCATTCACGCACATGTACTCTGATCTCATCTTAGACTGCCTCACATTTACCTCCTGTCAGATCCCTCCTATTTCTGAACTATTCTTTACTCTAGAGCTACTTGGCCCTCCCAGTCCTCTGTGCACCTTGTTTCTCCTCTCTAATGTTTCATCCTGGTGTCCATCCCCCTGCCAAATGCATTTTACCCCTCCCCAAACGCACTAATTAACCTCTCCGCGAGGACATTGGTCCCAGCTCTGTTGAGGTGCAACCCATCCATCTTGAACAGATCCCTTCCACCCCAGAACTCGTCCTGATGCCCCAGGAATCCCTCCTGCACCATTGCTCCAGCCACGCATTAACCTGTCTATTCCTGCTATTCCTATACTCACTAGCACGTGGCACAGGGAGTAATCCAGAGATTACTATCTTTGAGGTCCTGCTTTTTAACTTCTTCCCCAGCTCCTGAAACTCTGACTGTAGAAACTTGACCTTTTTCCTTCTTATGTCATTGGTTCCCACATGGACCATGACTTCTGGCTGTTCCCCTTCCCCCCTCAAAATGTTCTGCACCCTCTCAGTGATGTTCTGAAGCCTGCTTTTAATATGCTTAAGATTTTTTTTCAGAAGGTCTGTTGAATGCAAAGTGTCTTGAATGAATTTGATGTTTGCTGTGCTTAATAATCAAATCCAATCCTAGTGATTGGATATCCATTACAGTGGACTGTTGTGGCTTATTCAGAATTCAACAGCATGACTGTTTGGGTTGATACTGCCAAAACTTGTTCATAGTCAGTATTGCAGGGACTTTCAGACCATCTTTCTGGGATAGATTTAAACCCACGTCCAAAAGTGTGCTAACTTACTGCACCAGCCAGTACCAGAAAACAATTTTATTTGTTTGGAAAATGGATGTTCACATCAACAGATCATGAGCTGTGCGAATAAAAGTATAATATGCTCAGTTCATTTATGTAACATGAATAAATTGATGTGACTGAACTATGATTTAAAATTAACAAGCCCCAAATTAATTACAAATTAGGAAAACATTTTGCCCACAGATTATGGATATAGGGAAAAGACAAAGTTTATGTTGTGTTAACTGCTTCAAAAAAAGAACTCTATTGGTAAAGAATTATGTATGAAACTGAAGCATATGGGCTAGGAAGCTCCCAGGTTCTGTGCTGAATTATCTGATCTCATCCAGGCAACAATAATGGTGTTACAATTGGCCTCAGTTCCCTGGGCTAGGAAAAATCAATCAGGGTTCCTGCTACTTACATCTATCTAGTGACTCCCATTGGAATATGACATTGCATGAGGACAGGATCAAGTTTAATGCCCCCATGTTGAATATCCTGATGGTATTCACTGTTGCACATGAAGATTAGGCACTTCAGCAGAGTGCCAAAAGGTGGCTGGTACCCATGCAACTGCTCCCATCAAGGACCATTGCCTTCTGGAAGGAACGGAGAAAATGAGAGGAACAAAAAAAGGGCTGGAAAATATCTGGTTAGGAATGTGATTGAAGGTTATAGAGCTAAGTATAAAGAGATATAATTAAATTCTCCTTGGAACCCAGTAGTACCTGTGCGGCAGCCACTATAGATATTGCTTTTTATGAAAGGAAACCAGGGTTAAACAGTGTCTATAGATAATGTTATGTTTTATTTTTCATTGAATGTACACAACACTGTGCTGAACTGTCAATGACCTAGTTTACTGTATTTTTAGAAAACATGGAATGGATCTAACGCAAAATGTGGAATGGATTTGCATAACTACTGTACAAAGAATGTATCTGACCCCTGATAATTTGATTCTCTGCATATGGTATCTCACTATAAGTTTAGTGATGAGTAATGCAGGTGGTCTTATGTTAATATTACATCCATGTTATCTGTAGAACACAAAATGGCAGGGGTCATTTGGTGGAACTTCACCAATAACTAAATCTTGTATCTTTAACCCAGCTTTAAGACCAAGGCTCAGTGGAAACATGATTCCCATCACTAGTTAATGTGCATATTGGAGAGAAAACAGCAGAGCCTTGATATGAGCCTCAAGGAATTTCAAATGAACTTAAATCATGGTCACACTAAGCCTGCTGTCCCAGCTGAATGTGGGTATAAAAAGCAACATCAGATTGATTGGGAGGAGACTTGAATCATGGCACAGAGAATGCATTAATAGGACATTATACAACACAGAAACATCAGTCTCAGTTCCTCAAGTACACAGGGCCTTAACGAGAAGATAGCTATCTCCTCAGGGAGGGGGCTATAATTTTTAGTATCATAAATTTCTGTGATCTCTGCTTTATAGGTTCATTAGCTGGGTAAAAAAAAAGAAAAATAGCCTGAAGGAGACACTCAATACGTTGAAAGCTGTTTCTCATTTTAAGATAACTGCTATTTTGTAAGCCTTTGATATAGTGTTAACATCTGTGCACTTAAAGTAGTCATTTAAGGGTTTCTGATTAATTTCCAATGACCTTGCTGAAAAGTGTGTGGAATTTGTTGAGTGAGATACAATGCTAGTGATCTTATGGCAGTGGCATCTGTAGATTTCAAAATAGCCGAGCACATTGTGTTCAGCTTTGCTCATTTGATGAACTTCAACACAAAAAGTTACCAATTAAGCTTAAAACTGGGAATTCAGGGTAAAACTGGGGTATTGATGAGAAATTGGCTGAAGGGTAGAAAACAATGGGTACTGGTTAAAGAAGTAATGTTAGGGTGTGGGTGGATGGTGGGGCGGGGGGGATTCTATTCAGCGTGGTGCCCCAGAGCTCAGTATTGGGACTACTTCTGTTTCTAATTCACATCAACGATATGGATTCTAAAACTCAATGCAAATTTGCAGATAATACCAAACTCGGAGGGGCAGTGGAATCAAAAGAAGAATCTCAGAAATTACAGAATGAGCTAAACAAATATCTGAGTGGGGCTGAGCAATGGCAGTTGAAATTTAACACAAATAGGTGTAATAAATTTCCTCCAATTAAATATTGGAAAGACTTAAATATTGACAATTGCCATTGTCTTCGGTCCCCGTCACAAACCCTGTTCCCTAGCAACCGACTCCATCCTTCGCCCCGGCCACTGTCTGAGGCTGAGTCAACTTGGTCGCAATCTTGGCATCCTATTGGACCCCGAGCTGAGCATCCGACCCCATATCCTTTCCATCATCAAGACCGCCTACTTCCACCTCCATAACATCACCCGACTCCGCTCCTGCCTCAACTTATCTAATGCTGAAACCCTCATCCATGCCTTTGTTACCTCTAGACTCGACTATTCCAATACTCTCCTGGATGGCCTCTCACTTTTCACCCTCTGTAAATCATCCAAAACTCTGCTGCCCATATCCTAACTCGCACCAAGTCCCATTCACCCATGACCCCCGTGTTCGCTGACCTACATTGGCTCCCGGTCCAGCAACGCCTTGATTTTAAAATTCTCATCCATGTTTACAAATTCCTCCATGGCCTCACCCCTCCCTATCTCTGTAATCTCCTCCAGCCCTACAACCCTCCGCGATCTCTGCGCTCCTCCAATTCTTGCTTGCGGCACAGCCCCGATTCTCATTGCTCCACCGTTGGGGCTGTGTCTTCAGCTGCCTAGGCCCTAAGCTCTGGATTCCCTCCCTAAACCTCTCCACCTCTCCTCCTTTAAGACACTCCTTAAAACCTACCTCTTCGACCAAGCTTTTGGTCACCTGTCCTAAAATCTCCTTATGTGGTTCAGTGTCAACTTTTGTTTGATAACACTCCTTTGAAGTGCCTTGGAATGTTTCACTACATTAAAGGCTCTGCATAAATGTAAATTGTTGTGGTTGTAGGAAGAAAATTGGTCAATAAATGTCCATGAATGGTGTTAAAAAGATGAGGTTGAATGAGACCCAAGAGTCTAAGTTTTTTTTTATTCGTTCATGGGATGTGGGCATCGCTGGCACGGCCAGCATTTATTGCCCATCCCTAATTGCCCTTGAGAAGGTGGTGGTGAGTCGCCTTCTTGAACCGCTGCAGTCCGTGTGGTGAAGGTTCTCCCACAGTGCTGTTAGGTAGGGAGTTCCAGGATTTTGACCCAGCGACGATGAGTAGACTGAATGCTCAACATGTCCAACTAATGCAGAACAACAATCAACAAAGCCAATAGAATGTTGAACTACATAACCAAAATAGTAGAATTCATGATAAAGCTGTACTGTGCTCTGGTCAGACCGCACCTTGAGTACTGTGATCTGTTCTGGTCACTGAGAAACAAGGGAGACATTTGAGCACTGGAGGCGGTGCAGAGAAGAGCCACGAGGCTGATCCTTATTTCCAAGGATCTGAGTTATGAGGGAAGACTGGGGAGAACTGGATGTTGTAGCCTGGAAAGGTGGTGTCTGAGAGATGATTCTACAGAGCCATTTTAAATTTAACAGTGGGAGTAGGACAAGGGGACACGGGTTCAAAGTAATAAAAAGTCACTTTAGGACTAATATCAGGAGGTTATTCTTCACCACAGAGAATGTCCAACACTTGGAATGAAAGCTTGGCAGAGTGGTGGAGGGGAAAAACCTGAAAATATTTAAGAAAAAACTAGATACAGCAACGGAGGGAGTGTAGGGTTGTTCTCAAAAGTTGGGCCAAATGGCTTTCTTCATCTGGAAGCACCTTGTGATTTTGTGAATAATCAATTTATCACCTTCGAGGTAAAATGGAGGTCAGGTGAGGACAGGTTTCCGTTTGGATGTAGCGCCCTCCATGCTGAATAACCTGCTGATATTTAAGGGCAGATTTTCCTCATTGCACTTGGGCACAGCATATTAAGGAAAATTGGGCTGGAAGCTCATCCAATTTTCAGTCCATTTAAACTAGTGGATAGAAAATTGGGCAGGCTCTGTAATGAGCATGCACCCCACCCAATTTTCCTCTATGTGCTGCCTCAGGGAATCTTTATGCATAATCACAATAAGTGGATAATCTGCCTTATGCTGTCAAGACTTAGAGATGAAGACTGGAAACTTGAATGAGGACTAGAAGGCTGTTAGCATCCATGGAACCATACCCCAGGATAAATCTGTACCTTCAGGATAGGAGGAGAAAGAAATGAAAAAATAGCAATATCTGTGCGTTAAATAATATCTCTCAGTTGGACCTTATTACTATGGTTCTTGTTAAAAAGCTTTACACCCCCAACTGTTGGAACAACCATTTAATTGGTCATGGTGTGTGTGTGTCAGTCCTGAGGATAGTGGCATTGCCGTCACATATTTTATGGTGAGTCGTGATGTTCATCATGCCGCCTGGAGAAATTCCTTGAACCTGCTGTCCACCTAAATCAGGAATCACCGTACTTTTCAATTGTTAATGAGCGACTAGTGACTACCTATCTGGGGGTAGGATGTAAGCAGGGTCTCTTTGGGATCAAGTTGGCTCCAATAACACTCCAAGGGGCACTGAGACCATTTACAGCACTGTTACTGTTGCCCAGCTGCGATTAGCTAATTTAGCACAGATCTGAATTAGTCAATCTTCTGTGGAGATTTAGTTATTTACTATCTGAGTCAGGCAAATTTGCAATACTTCAGGACACTGTTGATGATTGACCAGCCAGCCTGGATCATTGATGACACCATGAGGGGCAAATATGTAATGGGGTGGGAGGGATTCAATTCTTCCCAGTCAGCTCCAGGTAACACTACAAGCTAATGCCCTAATGGGAATATAGTCAAAGCCAGGAAGCTTGCCAATGTTCTGTGTTGGTAAGCTGCATAGTTTTAGATGGTTAAGCTCCATCCTTAGCCTTTGTGTTTATCTAGTGATGCTAAACCTTAGTTGTTACCAACCTGTGCCTAAGTTCTTTGGGCTTAGGTAAGTGAATGTGTCCCTACAGGGAGAGAATAAGCACTCTATTATCAGATAAATAGAGAATCTACTTATGTCGATTTCTCAGTAGATTGGTGTAGAGACTCTTAAGCATGGTGATGGGTTTCCAAGCATCAGGTACCCAACTGACCAAAAACAAACCTGTCAGCAAAGATTGCCTGCTTTAGATCAAGTCAAAAGCAGTTAGTACCATTACATCTCTCTGGATACTACATGTGAGTTTAAATTTTCATCTACAGTCCCTATGTTTTAGCACCTTTTGCTCATTTATCACTGTACTTAGTCCAGAGTAATTTTAAAGTTGCACATTAAAAATATATAAGACTCATAATAAAAATACAATGTAAGTTATTGTTGGTAAGTTATCATCCAGATGCTTAATGTTCTCATATCAAATTCCTTTCTCTGCTATTTTAACAAGGACATTAACCTGTTTATTTTAAATGAGCTAGCACCTCCATTGAAATAATGCAGAGGGGAATTTGATACGAATGCATTAAGTATTCATACAATAACATTACTGGCTGTAATCTCTACCTTTTATTTGACTTAATTTTCTCTCCCATTTCACTCTTCCTCGAAGGGAACAAAGGGTTGATTAACCTAATATTTTATTCATTCTGAATAATTATTAATGCCTGTGGACTATTGTTACAGTATTCTTCGAACACTGCAAACTAGAGTGCAGATTCTTCCGTAAACACTTTTTAATGAATTTTTTTGAAATTGAAAAATGATTTTTTTTCTGGTGAACACTGATTAAGCAGATCAGACACCTTCTATTTATAGAGATGTTCTCTTGACACTTCCTTGTTAACAGCATCTGTCTTCTTTACTATTAATAGCTATAGTCCAATGAAAGTTTTTAATAACCTTTGATATTATGATAGCAGACAATTCCCTTTATAAGGTTATTTAAGGCCTGAATGGCATTTCAGCATCTGTTGGTAGAAGGGAGACCTCCGTTGCAAAACATCTTAAATCTGGGCACCTGTCACATTACTGCACTTGTCTCTTTTACGTCTCCAATATTTACTTTTTTATTGCATTTTACATCAGGTTAACAAAGTTGATTCTGTTCATTTCTGGGACCTCAGAAATACTTGGAAAAGCTGTGCACAAAAAGACAAGCCATTGATTTCTCTAGCATTTCTGAGGGACAACGATGTCTGGGACACATTCCATAGACAAGAAGAGCAATGTGTGAAGTTTTACCTCTGGTATTTGGTACAGACTTTTTGGATGTAGAATATTGGAGTGTAATTGCAGCAGCTCATATTTGTGGCATAATCATGGAGATCTAACTTAAGCCTCAGTGACTATTGCAGTGCTCATAATTTTGTCAAAATTTGACAGCCTGGTCACAGCTGAAGGTTGACTCCAGCATGGAACAGGCAATCCTTATCAAATCCACTGGCTTGTATGATTTTGCACTGTGCTAAGTGCAGGAGAAAAAGAGGGGTATTCTCTGAAGCTGACAAGTAGGGCTATAATGCTTTGTCAAAACGCAGATATAAGCTTTATAGAATACAGAAGCTTCCCGTGATGACAGGCAAGGTTGAATTGTCTTTTGGATTAGTACTCTTCTACCAGCATTTTCAGCATCTTCACCACTTGCTAAAGCATAGATCAGCAATGATTATCAAGCCAAAGAACAGTTTGAACTTTGCAGAATACTATTAAGTGGTTAATATCAAGATAAATATTTCTTAACAGAATTATTGACTTGGTGTTCTCAATGCTGATGATAGCACATAATTTGTCTGTTCATTGTCAATATCTGCCTATATCTTATTTGGCAACAACTTGTCTTTCAGAGGGCTAGTTGACCACTTTGTAGAGGGTGATGCCAGCCACAAACAGAACAACGCCAGTTATGGTGACATCCAATTGACCTTTTATAAAGATGAGAAAAAGGTTGCAACCAAACATACTTCCCTGTGGGATTCCTGCATAGTTGTGGTAAGAAGATGAACACTTACTTATGGTAACTCATTGTTTATATCCTCTGAGGATGTTGAATGTGCAGTTCAACAGCTCGTTAGGTACGAATTACAGAATTACATAGAATCTACAGCATAGGAACAGGCCATTCAGCCTAACTTGTCTACGCTGGTGTTTACATTCCACGTGAACCTCCTCCCACTAATTACCTCTTCCTACCCTGCCCCATACCCCTCAATTCCCTTCTGCTTTGGGTTGCTTCTCATAATTGATGTCACTGAAGTGGCCTAGGATGGCAAGAGACCCTACTCAAGAATCTCAATGTTGGTGATAAAATTAATGTTTTAAACAAAAAATCAAAGATGTGAGTACTATCTTCTCTATAAAAAGCTGGAGCATTTTTAACAAAAGTGCTCCCCCTTGACTTTCCTTTCAATATTAGATATATTATTCCAGTGCTGCTGATTTTCCTTTCAGCTGCGGTTTGTTATGATGTACTTTGTCATTGTTAATTGATCCTACAGTGTGAGCATGTTTTGATTCAGTACAGCCCCCATATTGCTATTCAGAGTTGGCCATCTCTTGATGAATGTAAGTACCCCAAATGGCAGCAATGAGCTGTACATAATCCAGAAAGGTGATATTTTTTCAGCATTAAGTAACTAAAAAATAATGAATGTTTACAGTACACAAGAAAAGTACACTGGAAAATGTTTAAAGTTACACAGGAACATAACCAGGAAAGTTTAGTAAAAGATTTGTTAGGCACAAGAGTTCAGTGATTCTGAAGGCAAAGAAAGTGCTCCAACAAGGGCCATGTTGTTGGAGATCACTTTATAGTTTGCTAGGAAATTATACAACTCCATATTTCTGATAATTTATGAAAGAGGTCATGTGTTGATAACCTCCTCCCCACCTCTCCCCAATCCTTGCAACCTAATAATATTGACTCTGCTGACACCAAAAATGCTTTCTAGTAACAGGTTGTTGGAACAAATCCATTGACAAAAAAAAAAGTCCCACCTTCTCAGGATTCAAAAAAAAATTCTGTCCTGTGACCTTTGAATGAGGCAATGTGCAACAGTGCTCATGTACACCGAAAGGGTTTGGTGAAACTGCTGCCATATCTGCATTAAAAGGACCCAAACATGCTGTTAGAGAGAGCAATATGTTCATTTGTTTATCTTTACTGGTCCTTGATGTTAAAATTGGATAGCCACACAGTGAAGGATAGAATACTAGAGCCCGGTCTTTAGTTGTTTCCAAGCCTTTATTCACAGAGATTCTCCTTATACACACACCACACCCTAGATAAGATCTCCTTTAAAAAGGATACAAGAGAGTCCCCAATTGATACCCAGCCCCTGAATACAATTAACACTCATTGATATAAATCATACAATTAACACTTGATTGCTATCCAGTGACTCCTGCTAGAAGTACAAGTGTGTGGATTTCATGTGGAGATGCTGCTGTGGTGTTTCCCATAGTCGACACTCACTATCTTAGGCTCATACATGGAAAATAATTACTTGGATGAAGTACTAGAGGGCTAATAGCAGCTGTGGAGCTATACTCCCAAGATTTGAATTTTTGAATTTGCTGTCACTCTCTATCCTCTTCTACTCTTTCTCTTCCCGCCCCCCCCCTCCTCCATGCAGTCTGTTCCACACATTCATCACTCTCTTGTGTGAAGCAGTTCAATCTAAACTGTTTGTTCACCTTCCCTGCTCTCAGCTCCAATGCGTGCCCCTCCCCGTTACAGAGTTCTTCGTTATCAGCCTGGCTTATCTGTACCCTTAGATATTTGAAAACTTTAACAAGGTCTCCCTCCCTCGCAACTACACTGGGGTGTCCACCTAGATCATGTGTTGAAGTTGCGGAGTGGGGATCGAGCCCACAATCTTCAGGCTCAGAGGCGAGAGTGCGACCAACTGAGCCAAGTTGACGCTATGCCTTGGGATCTAGACAGAGTGGATAGAGAGAGGCTGTTCCCATTGGCAGAAAGGTCGAAAACCAGAGGACACAGATTTAAGGTAATTGGCAAAAGAACCAAAGGCGACATGAGGAAAATCTTTTTTATGCAGTGAGTGGTTATGATCTGGAATGCACTGCCTGAGGGGATGGTGGAGGCGGATTCAATCGTGGCTTTCGAAAGGGAATTGGCTAATTACTTGAAGGAAAAGAATTTGCAGGGCTACGGGAATGCGGGGCGGGGGGGGGGGTGCGGGGGGATGGGACTAGCTGGATTGCTCTTGCAGAGAGCCGGCACGGGCTCCATGGGCCAAATGGCCTGCTTCTGTGCTGTAACCATTCTATGATTCTATGATTAGTCAGTGGCAATTGGGGAGGGGGGGGCTGGTGCAGAGATAGTAGGAAGGGGAATGGGAAACCTGGATTATGGCTGGGAAAGAAAGCTCTGGGTGGTGGGATACCGTGGGTATGATTTTGACCCCGAACCAGGAAGGGGGCGGGAGAGGGTGTCAAATTGCGGACGGGAAATCTGGAAGTACGGGTTTCCTGGACGTCCTTATGATTTTGACGTAAGGACATCTTTTTATTTTATTTTGTCGGTTTGCCGTCCCGACTGACACCGGCCTGATTGACAGGCCGGTCTCAGTCGGACGGGAGAGCAGCCAGGGAGAGGACGTGTTCAGGTACGTCTTAAGGTAAGTCTTTGATTGTATGGATGTGGGAGGAGGCATGGGTAGGCATGGGGGGAGGGATTGGGGGGTCAGTCACGGCGGGGTGCCTCGGGATCGGGGGTCATTGCGGATGTCCGCGATGGTTGGGGGGGCATCAGAGATCGGGAATGGGTGTCCGCGATCGTTGGAGGAGGCATCAGAGATCGGGTAGGGGTCTGCAATCGTTGGGGCCGCGCATTGGAGATGGGGGGGTTGGCCTACGATCGTTGGAGGGGGGCGTCGGTGATCGGGCGGGGGGGGGGGGGTGGTGTGCGATCGGGGTGGTGGGGTGGGGTGTCGTTGCAGGTAGGCTTGTTGGGCCTTGGGGAAGCATTCCCGCTCCTCTGGACCCACAAACAAGTGCCAGAAAGGCACTTACCTGTTAGTTTCTGGCCTTCTCACCTCCTCTCACATGGCGTGAAAGAGAAGGCCCGGGAATCCCGGTCCCCCGGGATTGATATTGGAAACTCTGCAAAAATGGAAGCGTGCCGCCCCCTCAAAAGGTTTTTTAATCACCAACCCGCCTCCTGGGGTTGGTCGCCCCCCTCCCCGTCCCACCCCGGTGAAAACCGGAAGTGGGCAGGTTGGGGCGGGTCGGAAATGGTTGCGATTTTGAATGCCCCCCCCCCCCCCCCCCCCAAACCACCCGTTTTTCAATGTTAAAATCGTGCCCCTTGTATAATTTGGCTTATTACTATTGTAGGTGTTTTGGTGGAAGAGGTAGTTACTGATGGAACTTATGATCTTATGGCTACTGGTCGTGCTCCTGTTTGCTATTAATAAGGATAAAGGATGAGCCACAGTCTTTGTCTTTACATAGCTGCTAATACAGACACAGATACACAGACCGATGCATGACCATCACCCATTGAGGACCATTGCCTTAGTTTAATTTACTTGGATATCTTTTTCCAAGATGAAAGTTGTTGCTCTTATGAACATATAATGCCTGTTCACACTGATAACAGGCTTAGCAATGAAAACAAGCCGCCTTGTAATCAGCCTCTGGATGAACTGTTGCTGGACAAAGATGCTAATTTGCGTATTTTACAGCTTGACTAGGAAACCTTGTCAGATGCAGGAAACGGGTGGTAACTTTGTACCAACCACAATTTGGCATCAGTGGGGATTAGTTTTGGAGGTGGAGAGGGGGTTATTACTTAGTAGCCTTAACAGTGATTGTGTTTCAGTGCCACAGACTGCTTCCTCTATTTTCTGCTGATTATCTTCTTTCTCTTCCTTGTTTCAATGAAAAAGCGACAGTTAGGATCTTAAGGTGTGTATGTCTGTCTCTGAGCCAAGCTTCCATGTGAATACCAGTGTTTTTTTTGGTATCTTATTTTGTACTGTACCTAGTGCCATATTCAGGCTTCTGATCTCAAATCCACATTGGCTGGATTTAGCAGAACTACCCCTCAGTATCTTAACGTACTTTTTAGTACGTGAACTGACAGTGGTCACTGCATGGTTCTTATGGTGTTGAGTGGTGGGCAGTGAGGAGAGAAGTGCCTTGGGTAATGGGGATGGTGAAGAGAGTTTACACATCCAAATAGGTTGAAATCAGGACTAGAAAGAAGTCTATTCCTGAAGTGGTTCAGATTTATGTTGATACTGCTTCCAAAACCATAAAGCAGTGGGTGTACAGTTCTGTGTCGAGAGTCCCACTGCTTTAATGCCGGGACAGGAAAATCTTTACTTTGGTGTCTGGTTTACCTCTTAGAAATTTCCAGGCAATCCACTCAAAAACCAAATTATCTATTCCAAATCCAAACAACTTCCATCTATGCTGCTGCCCTCCACAGACAGCTACACACCCACTGCAGCAGCATTGGAACCATTGGGCGGAATTTTAACTCCCAAGAGCTTTGGGGGCGGGTGGGAGATAAAACTTTTAAATTTCTCAAACCCGACCCCAATCTGCTTTCAACTCGCCCACTCTCGGTTTTAATGGAGGCGGGTCGGGGGACAGGCGACCAACACGCTCTCAGTAAGTGTGTCAGTCAGTGAAATCTTTTCAGGAGGCGGCATGTCTCCATTTTACCTAAATTTTTCTGTTTAACCCATGGAGGCTGGGCTTCCCGGGCCGCGGGAATCCTGGCACATAAAAGGAGGTGAGAAGGACTGGATCCATGAGAAGAGTGCACTTAAATCACTGGTTGTGGGCCCAGCCCCCAAGCGAACCTCTTTACACATCCTGCAATCGGACCCCGCGATGTCTGACTCTCCCCAAGCCCCCCACCTCACGATCTCCGATCTTTCGCTCCCCCCGCCGCGATCTCCGACCGTTCGCTCCCCCCGCCGCGATCTCCGACCGTTCGCTCCCCCCGCCGCGATCTCCGACCGTTCGCTCCCCCCGCCGCGATCTCCGACCGTTCGCTCCCCCCGCCGCGATCTCCGACCGTTCGCTCCCCCCGCCGCGATCTCCGACCGTTCGCTCCCCCCGCCGCGATCTCCGACCGTTCGCTCCCCCCGCCGCGATCTCCGACCGTTCGCTCCCCCCGCCGCGATCTCCGACCGTTCGCTCCCCCCGCCGCGATCTCCGACCGCTCGCTCCCCCCGCCGCGACCTCCGACCGCTCGCTCCCCCCCCCCCCGCGACCTCCTTCCGCTCGCTGCCCCCCGCCGCTCTCCCTCCGTGATCTCCGACTGCTCGCTCCCCCCGCCCCGCAATCCCCTTTAGTCTTGCTGGAGGCTTGTTAACTTTGTACTTACATCTTTTAGTGCTGCACTCACAGTCCAAGTTAAATAGCTTTCTTACTCTACATTGTATCTGTACCTCTCAGCATTTTAAGACCTATTTCGCTGTTTTATTTCACTGAACATAAGCTAAACTCCAGAATTTTGTTTGTATTTTTTCTGGAAAAGCCAGAATGAAATATAATATGAAATAAAAGAATTTGGCTTCTGTAAAATGCACCTTCCTCTTCACAAGGAACGTGTACATTCATAACTTTATAGTCATGAGACAGACACTGCTGCTAATTAATCAAGTTGCCTATTTAGATGAAAAAGTTGTAAAAAATAAATTTCCTTTTAGTGCATGTCAGCACTCAGTTTTTACAACTCTTCTGTGAGTGTTTATATGGTCAACAATCAGTTTTTGCACATCTTTATTATATTAAATATTACCGTTAACTATTATTCTTCCCATCACAGAACTCTAGAGGGCAGCTTCTGCTTACAAAATCAAATTCAACTGATCTATATGGTAATTTCCCAGGTGTATGTTTAAAATGACTTGCTGCTTTAAGTATTTTGCATTTATAACTGGAACATGTATCTATGTGAGGTATGCAGAGGTATTTAGCATTCAGTGCTCATGTTTTAATGGCACAACATAAATTGAATGGTTCTATCTTCAGCCATTTTTGTAACTTCACACCAGGGAGTGTACGTGTTATTACCAAGCAGGTATAAGAAAAGGGGAAAAGCAAGAAAACATGGAGCTTCCAAATGGGATTTTAATGATGTTGGTTTCACCTTTTTATATTAGTTCCAACTTTTGGGATGTTTAGATAAATGGTTCATTTATTTATTCCTGAATGAAGCACACAAGTTTCCTTCATCAAAAGTGACTTTTTTGGGGAGTGGTGGTGTATTAGGTTTAAACACACTCCTTTCACTTCTGGACCTTAGATTTCAATCCTGACTGATACGATGAAAGTGCTCCTCTCCTCTTCTCTGTTGGCTATAAGAATGCTAAGAAAAACCAGAAGAGGGATGTGTCAACCTTGTTCCTAATGGATGTAATTCCACAATACAGTTTGCTATAATTCAGCATTAATTGACACTAAATTAGAAAACTAAGTCAAAGAAACTATCTGGATGGCAGGTGTAGGATATGGAAATGTACAGTTGTGCATTAGGATGACCTCCTGAGATTGGATTTAAGGCATATTAGTGATACAAAATTCAGGTAAATTTACTCTGCACGAAATCTGTCCTGTACTTGATCTGGAAGTATTTGATGCTGTCATCGTATGCAAAAAGTGGAAAAGAGTTCTATCCCCAGCAATGACATCCATCAATGTAATGAATGAAACCATTCATGAATAATTTAAGATAAAGAACAAAAATCAGCCAGTAAACATAAGACAAATAAACTGCTTTTGGCATTGAATGGAGTCTTGCTTAGAACTTGAAATGGTTATAAATAAATGAATGAAAAAAGTTGCTTGTTAAAGATGGAGTGCATGGAGCCAAGTGACTGCTTAACACTGTCCAAGCAAGACCGGTGAGGTCTGCATCCCAATACAACTGAGGCATATGCAACATGCTGGCGCTCCACCATGCATTTGCTCACCCTTCATCATTCCCCACCTCTCTGCTCTTTCATCATCACTGCCTTGTGCTTCTTCATCCAGATCGTTAACTAAACATCATGAGGTCTTGAATGTTGTGTATATCTATGCTGATCACTATCTATGCTGCTGAGCTCTGCAGACAACTTGATTCTCCTTGTTTTGTGAGGACATCAGAAAGGCCATTATGAGTACATAAGCACACTTGTCCATTGGATATTTTATAGTGTTTACATGAACTATTAAACATTTGTACACAATCAGCCAACAACAATTTGCACTTATATAGCACCTTAACAATAATAAAATGCCCTAAAATGCTTCAGAGAGGCAAAAATAACCAGATGCAAATCGGAGGAGAAGCATTAACGATTGTGACTGAAGGCATGATCAAAGAAGTAGTTTTGAGGAAGCTATGGAAGGAGGGCATAGAAAGGTGGGAGTGTGGGGGTTGGTTAGGGAGAAGACTTCAGGGTGGCGAAATGTGGAGCAGAGGGAGATGGGTTGTAAAGGATGCTGGAGTTGAAAGAGAGGAGGTCATGTGCCCGAACATAGTGCTGAAGTAGGTTACAGAGGTAGGAGACCATGGAGGGACATGCAGATGAAGACAAGGGATTTGATATCAATGTATTGGGGATAGGGAGTCAATGAAGGTTGGAAAGTACAGGAGTGATAGAGGAGCTGGACTGAGTGTGGAATAGGATGCAGGCAACAGATTTGTGGACAAATTTATGAAGAACAGAACTCAGGAGGCCACCAAGGCAAGTGTTTGAGTAATTACCATAAAATTGCATCGAACCATTTACACCCATTTTGTGCCCCTTAGGCTTACACCTGCTAATGCTGTCCAGCGATGACCCCACTGTAAACAGCTCATTTCAATATCCATTGGTGGTCGAGGAGTGCAAATCCTGTGTGAAATGGGAGTAGTGCACTAGGAAGTTTGGAACTTAGATTGCAGCCTTCAAAAATCCAACAATGGATGAACATTGCAGCAGCAGGCTGGATTAGTAGTAGGTAAGCAGTAAAGTGCTTGGCACAGTAAATTGTCTGTCAGGTGTCTGTAGTGGTGATGCGCATGTGATTTTGTGATGCTTTGAAAGCATGTCTTCAAGTGGATGACCTGGCAGAGACATCCAAAGAAGGGAGGAGGGCACTCCCAGGAAGCAGAAAAGAAGAGCACACAACTTTAATGAGACTGACCTACAGATACTCCTGGATGAGATGCAACAAAGGAGAGAAAGATTGTTATGTGCCCATGGGAGGAAACTGTAGAAAAATATCTTGTATGCTATGTGGAGTGAGGCAGTTGTGACACTGAGTGCCACCTCTCTGATTGATGAACTACAGACCAGTACCAGAAAAAGTTCAATGGCCTGATGAGAGCAGTCAAGGTGTCACACTAGCTGCTCTCCCTTTGCTTCCTTGGGTACCATGGGCACCAACACGTGGTCACCCTCTAAAGTTGATTGCTGCATAAGTAACATTTCCCACTGTACTTAAGGGGGTCACTAACTCATCTCAGGCTCTTACAGTACGTGTCACCATATCCCATGATAGCAATTATTTGCATGCAGATCTTTAGAACCCCTCTCTTCATTTTTACAGGGTGATGGCAGCAGATCGATTACACCAGCTGTCTGATACTAGCTGGGAGACATTCCTCAATTGATAGCTTCTACTTAATTCACTCAATCATATTGCAGGATAAACTTGTGCACAATGCCTGTGAGAGGTAGGGGACTGGAGGGGACATTTTGGACATCAGATACCACCTTTCCCACAAGGAGCAGACCATGGTGATGTTGGGGGTTTGGGGGATAGACTGCTCTAGCCGTGGGACAGTGCAGGTAGCAGGTTATTGGGAGCATATTTACAGAGTTGCTATGACATCCCTGTGAAGCAGCACACAACCACAAACTTCCAAACCCTTCTTTTTCTCTTTAATCCCAAGGGGGTTATGCTCACCCATTTTTAGTTTATGCCCTCCTTTTCTGCAGATTAAAGGGAGGGGGTGAGGAATTAGACACTACCAGTGAAGATATGGCACTAGATGATTCAGAGAGGACGAGGGAGGCAGAGGAGTTGGTGAGATGTGTCATCTTCCCAGCAGAAGCCAAGGAGAGGTCTGCCTATGTCTTTGGAGCCGTGGGATCCAGATCTCATGGATGCTTACCTGAAAATAAGGATGTTCGAGGAAGATCACACCTAGGTTCAGGCTCTGAGGTCAACAGCTCCCACCTAAGAAGCGGCCCAGGAGCAGTCAGTGCCTCCCCCTCCACAAAAGCACAGACTGCAGCACTGGTGGCCAAAAAGAACAGATTAGATAGCATCCCTTGTACCAGATTTTCATGGCATGAAACAGCTCTTGCTCTCCTTCTGTATCTTAGCTGTATTGGACACTGAGTTTGCCTGGTCTGCTACATATTGCTGCATTCTTTGGCCCTGAAATTCCTAGGGTTCTGTTCTGCATGATGAAATGCATTGAACAGTTGCATTTATGACATTAATTCTTTCCCCCCTTCTCCTGAAGGCAGTGGCTAATGCTGGCCCCATGATTCCATGGATGTTGGCAGCCCCCTGATATCTTGCTGAAATAGGCCTAATTCATGTGTAAGACAGTGAATGTTGGCAGGTTGTTTGACCATGTGGGGTATCACATTACATTGTGTGACACACGTTCCTTTTCACAATGTCCCTTTAAACTAGCAAGCGATGAAGTTGATTCTATAATATTGCAAATATAAGAATTTACAGCTCTTCTATTGTGTTCGAATCAATGTATAAGCAGAACAGAAAGAAATGTACTTAACATTATGTCGGTTTATTTTATTCTGTTGTTTCCACTTTTAGGAGTAGTACAGCTGAACATTTTCATTAAATGTTGCTTTGCACATCAAATTTATGCTCTTAATGTATGAAGTCATACCCTGTTTATAATTTCACTAATTCACAGTTCAAGCTTCATCTCAGAGGTGCAGTAATTACAGATCCCTCTGTCTGATTAATCAAAAGTGAAAACTGATTCATGTGTATTTAAAACTCAGTTTCATACCATTATGTGGTTAATTTATGTTTCTGCACATGTTGTGTAATTTGAAAGCATGTGAATGATATAATCAACACTTTATAACTTTTAAGCAAGAAATTGCAGCTAACCCAACCATTGAATTCTGCACCTGTTTATTTAAATATTTGTTCAAGAAATATGGTCAGTTCAGAACAAGAAAGATGTTTCAACATAACCAGTAAAGGATCCTGCTTTTTCAACTTTGTTTATAGTAAAAAAAAGTTAGTTCATTAAACACGATGGGGGAAAAAAAAAATTGGATAGGGGCCGTTTTTGGGCATAGGTAGCGTGATGCGTTATTACCCCGCGCCCAATGGCCCCTGCGCAGGCAGGACGCAAGTTTGGACCCATCGGAGCACTTACCTGCAATCAGCATTCCATTCTGGGCCTTGCACGTGGAGTCAATGCAATTCGCACTTTCCACCACCAGGGGAACTCAATTCTTAAAGGGAGGATGTTTCTTAGAAATCTCTTAAAGGTAGCTGGTACCAATTATTTGCTGAAAATAACAGTCTACTGTCAGCACGGAGTCTGAACAGAGATTAGATATTGCACATGTAAAACACAGATACAGGTTTGTTTACACACCGATGAGTTATGTTAAAACATTGAATAAAGGTTGCGCACTACTAAATCCCACATCTTCCAATCTGCACGCTAGACCTCACCAATCTGCCGATCTGAGTTGGTACCAGGCCTGTGAGAGTACATGCCCCAAGGTTCTCTGCTGATGCACTAGAGACCTTGGTGCAAGATGTGGACAGAAGGAGGGACATCCTATATCCGCAGTGGGGGAGGGGGGCCAGTGGCCCTCCAGACATATATCCAAAAGGCCGCCCACCCACAACTCACAAGCCACACACACTGGCAGCTATTCAACCATGGCAGGCACATCACCCAGACACACATCCTGCTTTCTTGCAGGAGAAGGTGGCACATATCAGGAGACAGCAAATGGCATTTAATCCCTTGAGCCTGTTCCGCCATTCAGTGAGATCATGGTGGACCTGTGACCTAACTCCAAATACCCGCCTTAGCCCCATATCCCTTAATACCCTTGGTTCACAGAAATCTATCAATCTCAGATTTAACATTCACAAGTGAGCTAGCATCAACTGCCGTCTCCAGAAGAGCGTTTCAAACGCCTCCTACCCTTTGCGTGTAAAAGCATTTCCTAACTTCACTCCCGCACGTCCTGGCTCTAAATGTTAGGGAATGTCCCCTAGTCCTAGTATTGAAGTCTAGGAGACCTCCAAAAACAATTACAAATGTCTTGGCTGCCAGATGCAATAATCCAGCCAGTAACCTGTAAATCCTGCATGGTCCCTTTATATAGTGCTGGTGGGGGGGTCCTCCAGGCACTCTAAGACACATTTAGATGGTCGGGGTTAAGACTGTGCGTTGAGTTGAGGATTAAGTGACAAAATGGTATCTATCACTTTAAATCAGCATTGCATACTGATTGAAGCCATTTTCTCCCTACTTTACATGATTCCAGCATTTGTTATCTGCGCCTGCACTAACTCCTATACCAAGATGCGTCCGGCGCACATCACTCTGGAAACGTGCGTGCGCATCCAAGACACCATCTTGGATGTTGGAGAGGCCGTGCCAAAACAACAGGTAATGCATTTGAGGAAGGCAAACAAGGCAAGGGAGTACACAATAAATGGGAGGATTCTGAAAAGTGTAGATGGAAGTGAGGGACCTTGGAGTGCATGTCCACAGATCCCTGAAGGTAGCAGGACAGGTAGATAAGGTGGTTAAGAAGGCATGGGGAATACTTTCCTTTATTAGCCGAGGCATAGAATATTTTTTTATTTGTTCATGGGATGTGGGCGTCACTGGCAAGGCCAGCATTTATTGCCCTTCCCTAATTGCCCTTGAGAAGGTGGTGGTGAGCCGCCTTCTTGAACCGCCGCAGTCCGTGTGGTGAAGGTTCTCCCACAGTGCTATTAGGTAAGGAGTTCCAGGATATAAGAGCAGGGAGGTTATGCTGGAACTCTATAAAACACTGGTTAGGCCACAGCTTGAGTACGTGTACAGTTCTGGTCACCACATTACAGGAAGGATGTAATTGAACTAGAGAGGGTACAGAGGAGATTTACAAGGATGTTGCCAGGACTGGAGAATTTTAGCTATGAGGAAAGATTGGATAGGCTGGGGTTGTTCTTTTTGGAACAGAGGAGGCTAAGGGATGATTTAATTGAGGTGTACAAAATTATGAGGGGCCTAGATTGAGTGGATAGGAAAGACCTATTTCCCTTAGCAGAGAGGTCAATAACCAGGGGGCATAGGTTTAAAGTGATTGGTAGAAGAATTAGAGGGGAGTGGTGGAAAAATTTTTTCACCCAAGAGTGGTAGGGGTCTGGAACTCACTGCCTGAAAGGGTGGTAGAGGCAGAAACCCTCCACTCATTTAAAAAGTACCTGGATGTGCACCTGAAGTGCCGTGACCAACAAGGCTACGGACCAAGTGCTTGAAAGTGGGATTAGACTGGGTAGCTCATTTTCGTCTGGCGCAGACATGATGGGCCGAATGGCCTCCTCCTGAGCCATAAATTTTCTATGATTTTCTATGATTCTACCCTACAAGTGTAGGAGAGTCCTGTTAAGCCTGTTCAGAAATACTTTGAGTGAGACTCTGATAAAAGCATTTGATTCTGCAGCATGTCCTCATAAAGCAGGTACTCCCATCCTGCTTTATTAACCTCAAGGTTTTCCTGAGACACTTAATGTAAAGAATGGATTCCAATTTTGTTTTGAGGACAGTTATTCTGCTGGAGAAATTACATTTACTGTTCCAAGGAGATTGTAAGTACTAAGCCCAGTGCTGAAGGAATTTACTGACGGATTGAATTGTTCAGAGCAGTTTTCCGATAGGCAGGCTTATTGGAGGCACAAGGTTGGCACACATAATTGAAGCAGTTAAAATAATTATTCATTAAAAAATAACCAAAACACCTTCAATAATGTTTTATTTGTAAATTTTCATGCATAAAATTATAGCATATAATAATAACACAAAATAACACAAATCAATAGATTATTTGGGCCAACAAACCTGTTCCTTCCATTTCTCATGTACAAACTACCCTATCATTGACTATATTTATTCTCCTAAGGGTAGGTTCCCAATGGGTACTTCCTATTCCCCAAAGAAAACCAAGTGAAAATCCAGAGTATCTCATCATCCCCATATACCCACAACTTAATTTTGGCTTTATATCCTCCACAGAGAATACCTTCTCCCCCTCCCTCTGACTCTAGCAGGATAGGAACTCTCATGCTGCATATAGTGTTTGATCATCTTAGACTATACTTAGCCATACAATTTCAAATCTTGTTCCTAACTAATTGATCCAGATCTTTTTTAAAAATGATAATCAACACAGATTTGCCGGGAGTCTCTTCCACATATGTTCTACTTTGTGGGAAAGAAAAGATTCTATTCTCTTGGCTCTCTGTGACTTTTCCATTTATCATCACCATCTGCTTCCTATTGCTCACCTGACGAAGGAGGAAAGCTCCGAAAGCTTGTGATTTTCAAATAAAACAGTTGGACTATAACCTGGTGTTGTAAGATTCCTTACATTCCTATTGCCAAGGCAGTTTTCAGTCCAGTTTACCAATTTGCAATTAATTCCATAAGCCTTAACCTTCTATAAAAGTTTGAAATGTGCCATCTGAAAATCCTCACTTTCCCATTTCAGGTACCTGGTGCCAACATCAAGATTTCCCAAGTTAGAGTAAAGATTCTTCTACTCTGACCAACAATTTATCGTACTCAAAACCTAAGAAGAGTTTTCCCTATTGCACCAGTATGAAATTTTTAGATTCACACACCAGCAATCCTTGTGACTTCACTGAATTAGATGGTCTGTTTTAGTTCCATTTAATTTTGTGGACCAAGGAATGCTTAAATGGACAGCGTAGAGGGAACTTTATCCTGCATCTACCCTATCGTATACTTAAATTTGCGAGTCCTTGATGCTAACTATTTAGGTGCCAAAAGTGTGAAAGTGTTTCATTCCTCAGTGCTAACATCCTTTTGCTTGATGAGAACAAAACTTCAAGCTCTCCTGCTCTCCTCTCAAAAGACAAGTGCAGAGCACAAAAAATGTAGAATGAGATGCTTTCCTTTAAAACATTGATCTATCACAGCCTGGTTGTAAACTCTTGACACAATATTCACACACCACACTTAGCAGCTTGACCCACAAGAATGTAAAGGTATAACAGAGCACAGGGCTAGCTGCTGTGGTACACCATTTGTATATTACTCATGAACATGATTGACATAAAGAATGTGTAACTTTATCATTGTCCTTATGCTGTTAGTTTCATGAGCAGTGAAATATTATATATGGTAGTCAGCAACTATTTACTCTGTCAGAAAATGAATATTTAGTACTCAATACAGTCCAGTCCATTAATCTGAATAACTGATCATTAATATTTCTCTTTCATGGATTGTAATGGAAAATCCCAAAACATTTTCTAATTTTCTATCCGCACGTATTATATTAATTCCTGCTTGCTGAGTAACTTTAGCTGTTAATTGCTGTTAATTATTGAATATATTTTCCCTATCCTTAGATTATACATCACATCACTGGTGAAATAATAATGACACTGTGATTGAATATCACAATGTTGTAAACCCTCTGGAATACACAATTACAGTTGAACCAGCTGTTCCAGCTGTTCTGTCTCTGTCTTGCAGTTGTTCATCTGATGTTAGACCTTTCATTATTTTTCATATTGAATAGCACAATTATTATATCTGATAACAATATATTTTTACATTAAAGATATTAACCTTATAATATAATGTCAATAATAACTTACAAAATATGCGTATATCAGGGATTTATGACACTTGGTTTTGGCTTCAAGCCAAAAGTGTTCCTGCTGCAGTAAAGCCCCTAATACACACATGTCTTGTTATCTTACTGCCCATTTTGCAGCTGTACTCTATTGAACCTATAACAATGATTAATTTTACACTCAACCCAATGCATATCAAATTAAAAAGAATACAAAACTGTTAATAAGTCAGAAATATTTTATTTATGCTGAATATATACAGAAATTACTAAAAATGGATTTAATTAAAAACTAGAAGTGAATTTCATGGAATGGAAGGGAATATTTTAATATTTGAAAGAAGAATTTTAAGTGTATAAATTTAATCACAATCATTTTGAATTTATTTTCAAAAGGGGAACTGATACCAAAACTCTTTTTAGTAGTTTAATCAAATGGCAAGAACATCACAACGTAAGAAATATGAGCAGGAGTAGGCCATATGGACCCTCGAGCCTGCTCCAACATTCAATAAGATCATTCATGGCTGTTCTTCGACCTCAACTCCATTTTCCCGCCTGATCCCCATACCCCTTGATTCCCTTAGAATCCAAAAATCTATCGATCTCAGCCTTGAATATACTCAATGACTGAGCGTCCACAGCCCTCTGGGCTAGAGAATTCCAAAGATTCACAACGCTCTAAGTGAAGAAGTTCCTCTTTACCTCAGTCCTAAATGGCCGACCCCTTATCCTGAGACTATGCCCTCTAGTTCTAGACTCTCCATCCAGGGGAAACAGCCTCTCAGCATCTACCCTGTCAAGCGCTCTCAGAATCCTCTAATGAGAATGAGAGGTGATCTCATTCTCATTAGAAGAATGAGATCATCGCTCATTTTTCTAAACTCCAGAGAGTATAGGCCCATTCTACTCAATCTCTCCTCATAGGACAACCCTCTCATCCCAGGACTTAATCTAGTGAACCTTCGTTGCACCCCCTCTAAGGCAAGTATATCCTTCCTTAGATAAGAAGAACAAAACTGTACACAGTACTCCAGGTGTTGTCTCACCAAAGCCCTGTACAATTGCAGCAAGACTTCCTTGCTCTTGTACTCCAACCCCCTTGCAATAAAGGCCAATATACCATTTGCCTTCCTAATTGCTTGCTGTACCTGCATGTTAACTTTCTGTGTTTCGTGTACAAGGACACCCAAATTCCTCTGAACACCAACATTTAATAGTTTCTCACCATTTAAAAAATATTCTGTTTTTCTATTCTTCCTACCAAAGTGAATAACCTCACATTTCCCCACATTATACTCCATCTGCCACCTTCTTGCCCACTCATCTAACCTGTTTATATCCCTTTGTAGACTCTTTGTGCCCTCCTCACAGCTTACTTTCCTACCTAGCTTTGTATCATCAGCAAACTTGGATACATTACACTCAGTCCCTTCATCTAAGTCATTAATATAGATTGTAAATAGCTGAGACCCCAGCACTGATCCTTATGGCACCCCACTGGTAACTGCCTGCCAACCTGAAAATGACCAGTTTATTCCTACTCTCTGTTTTCTGTCCGTTAACCAATCATCTATCCATGCTAATATATTACCCCCAACCCCATAAGCCCTTATCTTATGTAACAACCTATCGTGTGGCACCTTATCGAATGTCTTTTGAAAATCTAAATATATTAGACCCACTGGTTCCCCTTTATCTACCCTACTAATTACATCCTCAAAAAACTCTAATAGATTTGTCAAATATGATCTCCCTTTCATAAAACCATGTTGATTCTACCTAATCATAATATGATTTTCTAAGTGCCCTGTTACCACATCCTTAATAATGGATTCCAGCATTTTCCCAATGACTGATGTCAGGCTAACTGGCCTGTAGTTCCCTGTTTTCTCTCTCCCTCCTTTCTTGAATAGCAGCGTTACATTTGCTACCTTCCAATCCGATGGGACCGTTCTAGAATCTAGGGAATTTTGGAAGATCACAACCAATGCATCAACTATCTCTGCAGCTACCTCTTGTAGAACCCTAGGATGTAGGCCATCAGGTTCAGGGGATTTGTCGGCTTTTAATCCAATTAATTTCTCCAGTGCTTTTTCTTTGCTAATATTAATTATTTTATGTTCCTCACTCTCATTAGCCTCTTGGTTCTCCACTATTTCTGGTATGTTTTTGTGTCTTCTACTGTGAAGACAGATATAAAATATTTGTTTAATACCTCTGTCATTTCCTTATTCCCCATTATAATTTCTCCAGCCTCAGCCTCTAAGTGACCCACGTTTACTTTCTCTACTCTCTTCCTTTTTACATACTTGGAGAAGCTCTTACAATCTGTTTTTATATTACTTGCTAGTTTACTCTCATATTCTATTTTCTCCCTCTTTATCAAATTTTTGGACATCCTTTGCTGGTTTCTAAAACTCTCCCAATCCTTAGGCTTACTACTCTTCTTGGCAACATTATAAGCCTCTTCTTTTAATCTAATACTATCCTTAACTTATTTATTTAGCCATGGATGGAGCACTTTTCCTGTGGCGTTTTTATTTCTCAATAGAATGTATATTCGTTGAAATTTATGAAATATTTCTTTAAATATTTGCCATTGCTTATCTACCGTATTATCTTTTAATCTAATTTCCCACTCTACCTTAGCCAACTCACCCCTCATACCTATGTAATTGGCTTTGTTTAAGTTTAAGACTCTAGTTTTGGACTTAAGTATGTCACTCTCGAACTCAATGTGAAATTCTTTCATGTTATGATCACTCTTCCCCAGAGGATCCCTTACTATGAGATTACTAATTAACCCTGTCTCATTACACAAGATATAAAATAGCCTGTCCCCTGATTCGTTCCATTATGTATTTTCTAGGAAACTGTCTTGAATGCATTCCATGAACTCTTCCTCCAAAGTACTTTTGCCAATTTGGTTTGACCAGTCCATACGAAGATTAAAGTCCCCCACAATTATTGCATTACCTTTGTTACAAGCTCCTCTTATTTCTTGATTACTACTCTGTCCAACAGTATGACTACTGTAAGGGGGCCTATAAACTACTCCCACCAGTGTTTTCTGTCCCTTGTTATTTATCATCTCCACCCATACTGATTCTACTTCCTGATCTTCCGAGCCAAGATCCTTTCTCACTACTGTCTATATGTCATCCTTTATTATCAGGGCTACCTCCCCCCCCACCCCCAACCCTTTCCATTTTGTGTGACTTTTCGAAAAGTCAAGTACCCTTGGTCACCTTGCAACCACGTCTCAGTAATGGCTACTAGGTCAAACCCATTTATCCCTATTTGTGCCATTAATTCATCTATCTTGTTACAAATGCTTCGTGCATTCAGATAAAGCACCTTTAATTTTAACTTTTTACTATTTTTCCTTGATTTGACCTTATTTGCTGATGCACTTTTACTGTTAAACTCTCTGTCCCTTCCTGTCACACTCTGTTTGTCTTTACCCAAATCACTACACTTCTCTATGGCCTTGACTTTTCTCTTTAGAATTATAAATTTCCCCTCACCTGAACCCTCCCCCCCCACCTTTTTAGTTTATAGCCCTATCTTCAGCCCTTGTTATTCAATTCCCCAGGACACTGGTCCCAACCCGGTTAAGTGGAGCCCGTCCCAATGGATCAGCTTCCTCTTTCCCCGGTACTGGTGCCAGTACACCATTCTTTGAGCTACGCATTTAACTCTCTGACCTGTTTGACCTCTAGGCCAATTTGCGGTGGCTCAGGTAGTAATCCAGAGATTATTACCTTTGAGGTTCTGCTTTTTAATTTGGACCCTAGCTCCTCAAACTCCCTCAGCAGAACCTCATTCCTAGTTCTACCTATGTTGTTGGTTCCTACTTGGACCACAACTACTGGATTCTCCCCCTCATATTCCAAGTTCTTCTCCAGACGCAAGGAGATATGCTTAACCTTGGCACCAGGCAGGCAACACAACCTTTGGGACTCAAGGTCATGGCTGCAGAGAACAGTATCTATTCCCTTGACTATCCCCTAACACTACCACATTCCGTTTTACTCCCCCACTTGAATGGCCTCCTGTACCACGTGCCGTGGTCAGTTTGCCCATCCTCCCTGCAGTCTTTGTTTTCATCCATACAGATAGCAAGTACCTCGTACCTGTTGGACAAGGTCAAAGGCTGAGGCTCCTCCATCACTGCATCCTGGGTCCCCATACCTGCTTGACTCACAGTCACATCCTCCTGTCCCTGACCACTAACCAAATCTAAACTACTACCTAACCTAAGGGGTGTGATTGCCTCCTGGATCAAAGTGTCCAGATAACTCTCCCCCTCCCTGATGCATCGCAATGTTTGCAGCTCGGTCTCCAGCTCAACAACTCTGAGCCGAAGTTCCCCGAGCTGCAGACACTTACAACAGATGTGGTTGCTCAGGATCTCGCTGGTCTCCACAAATTCCCACATGCAGCAGTTACGACACACCACCTGCACTGCCATCTCTATCTAACCTTGTTTTATATATTTATTTAGTTAAAGTTTTTGTTGTCTTGATTTTTTAGTTGTATTAACTAATTAGTTTATCTAGTTTAAGTTATTGATTTAATAAAGTAATAGTTATAGTTTCCCAGCTCTTAGTTTAAACCACTGCCCTAGCTTAGAGAGCAAAAAAAAGTAATACTCACCAACCAATCACCTACCTGCTGTCCTGAGACATCATTCCTTGATTATTTTTGCTCTGTCTCTCCGCCACTCATTTATATCCGGATCTCCGGGTCTCCGGGCTTTATAACCGGGTCTCCGGGCTTTATATCCGGGTCTCCGGAATTTATATCCGGGTCTCCGGGTCTCCGGGCTTTATATCCGGGTCTCCGGAATTTATATCTGGGTCTCCGGGCTGCCACTCATTTATAGACAGGTTTCCAGGCTGCTGCTCATTTATATCTGGGTCTTCGGGCCACCGTTCATTTATATATGGGTCCCTGGGCTGCCATTCATTTTTATCCGGGTCTCTGGGCCACCGTGTTTTATATCTGGGTTTCCAGGCTGCCACTCCTTTATACCCGGGCCTCTGCTGCTGTCGCGCTTTATATTCCCACCGCTCTCGCTGTGCTCCCGCCGCTTTTAATCTCAGGCATCCGCTACCACTGCACGTTATGTCCCCGCTGTTCTAGCTGTGCACTCGCTGCTTTTAATTAGAACAACACGTGATGTACTTGGCATAAAGATTGTAAAAAACACTTCATAAAACGTTATAAAAGTTACATAGGTGACTATATCATCAAAAGGAGAAGACCACATTTAATCAGAACTAATCGAACAGCCCCTGTCTGTCTTTAGGGACCATCTTTTGTTTTGTTCTGTGGAAATTGCCTTAAATGAGTTTTTGGTAATATTCAACTGGAATAGACTGAATGAAGACTCCACAGTAGGTGGCAGTCTGTCAATAGGTTTCCATTTCAAATGCTCGAAGTTAGCTTCAAAGCAATGAACACACAGCCGTCTGAAAGCAGAGTATATATCTGTTACATTTGGGAGAGATTTCTGAGGATTAGAAAGTAGCTAACTTAAATCCATTATCTAAAAAAGGGTCAGGAAACGATGGCCTCAAAATTCCACGGTGCTATTTATGCCAGTTATGTGCCCCTGAGCTGGGACTTGTGCCCATCAATCCTCTGCACCGCTGACCCCACCATAATTTGTGGGGTCCGCTCATTTAAATATTTATTGGCGGTTCAACCACATAAATCTCATGTAAGACAGAAGAAGTGTGCTGGAGGGCTCAGATAATAGAATGCAGCCTTTGAAAAACCAAGAATGGCAAAAGTTTTCAGCAGCAGCTGTATCTGCTGTTTCATCCCTTCCCCTCGCCCACCAAGCCAAAATTCCCCAACCCTAGCCCTGAATCCATGTCTTTCTCTGGATTATTTCCCATATCCCCTCATGCCCTCTCTGAACTAATCTCCTCCACAAAAGCCACTCCTTTCATCCTTGACCCCATTCCCACTAAATTGCTGACCACTCAAATTCTCTTCCTGGCCCCCATGCTATCTTACATTATAAATGACTCCCGCACCTCAAAACTATGATCATCACCCTCCTCTTCAAAATATCCACCCTTGACCTCTTCTTTTAAATGTGTCCCCAACTTCCTTTTCCTCACCATAATCCTTGACTATGATGTTGCCTCCCAAATTTTGTGCCCAAGTCTCCCACAACTCCCTGTTTGAATCTCTCTGATAAGTTTTCCATCCCTGCTACAGCACCAAAACGGCACTAGCCAAAATCATGATGCACAATTTCTATGACTGTGACCATGATGGATTATTCTCCCTTGTCCTTTTTAACTCTCTATAGCCTTTGACACAGTCGATCGCACCATTCTATTGCAATGCCTTCCCTCCATGTCCAGCTCAGTGGGACTGGACTCGATTGGTCCGACTTTTACCAATCTGAACATCTCCAGCAATGGTTTCTCTTCTTGCCCCTGCACTGTTCCTCCAGAGTCCCCTAAGGATCTATCCTTGGCTCCCTTCTCTTCCTGAACTACCTGCTGCCCCCTGGCGACATCATCCGCAGACATGGGTTCAGCTTCCACATGTATGCTGATGACACCCAGCACTACCTCTCCACCACCTGTCTCAATCTACTTGTAATACTGTGTACAATTCTGGTTACCATACTACAATAGGGACATCTCAGTTTTGAAAGGATAACTTAATTGGTGAAGGCAATTAAATGTATGCTTGAGGTTAGGCACTTATAGCAGGAGGAGGGGTAATGGGAATTGGAATATATATGCTTGAAAACAGGAGCCTAAGGGGAAATCTTCTTGAATTATTCAAGTCCTAAGGAACATCCGTAAACTGAACCGTAAAATATATTTGATATATAAAGGGGAATTCTTCTCCATGATCCCGCCCTAAATCAGGTGTGATTGCGGTGGAGAATGTCATAAAATTTGTATGGTGAGATCAACCACTGCCTCATTACCCTAACTGGAATTTCCCTCTGGGACTGCCGCTGGCCAATCCTCCCCACCTGCTGTATGTAAATGGCGGTAGAGGGGCAGCAGTGGGCAAGGGGCCGGAAGCTCGAGTCCCTAGAGGATTTTCCTTCCATCCACCCTAGTTACCATGACTTCTTGGGGCCACCATTGGTTAGGTGGCATCCCCACTGTAGCACTGCTGGAGTTTTCACCTTCACACTGGTAGGTTCCTGCCTGATGGTGGGAATGCTGCGGGGAGCAAACTGTGCACATGGAATGAACCCCAACTCAGGAAAATGGGTCGGGGCGGGGTAGGGGTGGATATGGAGGGCAGGTGGAAATCCCTGAAGATTCTGCATTTACTGGCCACTGGCTGCCATCTTATCCTGCACCAACATTGGGCATCAACATCTACGTGAATACATTTGGAAACTTCATCATGCTGGTATTGGCTATCTTTCTGCCTGTGTGCTTCTATCAAAGTACTTACTGAAATGTGCTCATTTCTGCCAGTTCCAAATGCAACTTAAGACTGGACTTTCTTTCCAATTGAACCATTTCATTTTGTGTATTCAGTGCATGCACAACATAAAAAACAAAGTACAATTATTTTTATTAACACATCAATAGTGGTCCACACAGTACCAATAAATAACATTATGCAATGAAATAGTTAGCTACAAAGCCTTGAGGGAGTGTAAAATTTTTTGTTTAATTGATTTTTATTGTAATTAAAAATAAGACTATAAAACAGATTTTGAAACATGTGCTCGCGGAACTGAATAGTGACTGGTTTAATGTGAAGTCAGCTTTCTAATTCATCACTTTGGGACTTTTAGTTTTATAAGTTTTAAACCATTGCAGATTTTCAGAGGTATAATGACAACTCATTATAGTTCTAACATGCTGTGACATTGGCTGGTAGGATGGTTCTCATGTGTAGCTCAATGCACAGTGAGTTTCTGATCTCAGGTGACCTGCTGCAGGGAGGCACAAAGTAGACAGTAGTGGTCTCCCTATGAGAGGCTGAGAAAATTAAACCTGCCCTTGGGCTACTGCTGTGTACCTCTTAGTGGCCTCTCAAAAAGCAGTATCAGCAGATAGCTGGTAGACGGTTGCTTGCCTGCTTGTCAGCCTCAGGGCATCTATGATATTAGTTCAGAATCCCAGAGGTCTACTTGCTGGTTAAAATTAATTCAATTGAAAATGGAGGACTGGCTAAATTAAACCTTGAACTTAATTCATTCCTAAATTGCTGTTTACTTACAGTCGTTTGGTTCTAAAATCATTATTTACATGTCTTATTAAGGGTAATTTATAGTGACAATGGGCGATAAATTGGGCTGTGTAGTGCCCGTTGTTTCAGCACTACACGGCCTCTCTGACATGGCGGGTATATGGAATTAGGTCACAGCTCCGCCATGATCTCATTGAATGGCGGAACAGGCTCGATGGGCTAAATACCACTGCCACTTGCTGCCTCTTGATATGTACCACCTTCTCCTGCAAGAAAGCGGGACGTGTGTCTGGGTGATGTGCTTGTCCTGGTTGAATAGCTGCCAATGTGTGTTGCCTATGAGTTGTGGGTGGGCGACTTGAAACAGTGGTAATTTGTAAGGGTGAGGGGAAGCATCTGGTTGGAAGAATTGAGTACTGATGGAAAGAGTTTGTTGGTATGTGGTGGATGGGGGGTGTAGTGCGTGGAGCAATTGGTATGAGACACCACTTGACAGTTGACTTCACTCACCTTGACCACTCATGTCAAAGTATTGACCTTCTTCCTGCACTGCATCCATGTTCATGATGCTGTGCGCCTGGCATTGACTTCGTCCCCCGCTGCCTCCCACTGCCTTTTGGATATATGTCTGGAGGGCCGCTTGCCCCCCCCCTCCCCCGCTGCGGATATAGGATGTCCCTCCTTCTGTCCACCTCTTGCACCAAGATCTCTAGTGCATCAGCAGAGAACCTTGCACTCTCGCAAGCCTGGTACCAATTCAGATCGGCAGATTGGTGAGGTCTGGCATGCAGATTGGAGGATGTGGGATTTAGTAGTGCATGACTTTGATTCAATGTTTTAACACAGCTCATCAGTGTGTAAACATAGGGATGGGACCTGCATCTGTGTTTTACGTGTGCGATGTCTGATCTCTGTTCAGACAGTAGAATGTTATTTTCAGCAAATAACAGGTACCAGCTACCCTTAAGAGATTTCTAAGGGTACGGTAGCATAGTGGTTATGTTACTGGACTAGTAATCCAGAGACCTGGACTAATAATCCGGAGTCATGAGTTCAAATCCCACCATGGCAGCTGGGGAATTTAAATTCAATTAATTAAATTCAATTAATTAAATAAAATCTGGAATTAAAATACTAGCATCAGTAATGGTGGCCATGAAACTACAGGATTGTCGTAAAAACCCATCTGGTTCACTGATGTCCTTTAGGGAAGGAAACCTGCCGTCCTTACCTGGTCTGGCCGATATGTGACTCCAGACCCACAGCAATGTGGTTGATTCTTAATTGCCCTCTGAAATGGTCTAGCAAGCCACTCAGTTGTAAAATTTCACTAAAAAAAGTCACAATAAGAATAAAACCGGACGGACCACCCGGCATTGGATCATCTAGGCACCGGACACGACAAAGGCAAAGCAAGCCCAGTCGACCCTGCAAAGTCCTCCTCACTAACATGTCGGGACTTGTGCCAAAATTGGGAGAGCTGTCCCCACAGACCAGTCAAGCAACAGCCTGACATAGCCATACTCACAGAATCATACCTTTCAGCCAACGTCCTGGACTCTTCCTTCACCATCCCTGGGTATGTCCTGTCCCACCGGCAGGACAGTCCCACCAGAGGTGGCGGTACAGTGATATACAGTCAGGAGGGAGTGGCCCTGGGAGTCCTCAACATTGATTCTGGACCCCATGAAATCTCATGGCATCAGGTCAAACATGGGCAAGGAAACCTCCTGCTGATTACCACCTACCGCCTTCCCTCAGCTGATGAATCAGTCCTTCTCCATGTTGAACAGCACTTGGAGGAAGCACTGAGGGTAGCAAGGGCATGGAATGTACTCTGGGTGGGGGACTTCAATGTCCATCACCAAGAGTGGCTCGGTAGCACCACAACTGACCGAGCTGGCCGAGTCCTGAAGGACATAGCTGCTAGACTGGGCCTGCGGCAGGTGGTGAGCGAACCAACACGAGGGAAAAACTTACTTGACCTCGTCCTCACCAATCTACCTGTAGCAAATGCATTTTTCCATGACAGTATTGGTAGGAGTGACCACCGTGCAGTCCACATGGAGATGAAGTTTCGTCTTTGCACTGAGGACACCATCCAACGTGTTGAGTGGCACTACCACCGTGCTAAATGGGATAGATTCAGAACAGATCTAGCAGCTCAAAACTGGGCATCCATGAGGCACTGTGGGCCATCAGCAGCAGCAGAATTGTATTCCAGCACAATCTGTAACCTCATGGCCTGGCATATTCCTCACTCTACCATTACCAACAAGCCAGGGGATCAACCCTGGTTCAATGAGAAGTGTAGAAGAGCATGCCAGGAGCAGCACCAGGCGTACCTAAAAATGAGGTGCCAACCTGGTGAAGCTACAACTCAGGACTACATGCATGCTAAACAGTGGAAGCAACATGCTACAGACAGAGCCAAGCGATACCACAACCAACAGATCAGATCAAAGCTCTGCAGTCCTGCCACATCCAGTCGTGAATGGTGGTGGATAATTAAACAACTAATGGGAGGAGGCTCTGTAAACATCCTCATCCTCAATGATGGCGGAGTCCAGCATGTGAGTGCAAAAGACAAGTCTGAAGCGTTTGCCATCTTCAGCCAGAAGTGCCGAGTGGATGATCCATCTCGGCCTCCTCCCGATATCCCCACCATCACAGAAGCCAGTCTTCAGCCAATTCGATTCATTCCACGTGATATCAAGAAACGGCTGAGTGCACTGGATACAGCAAAGGCTATGGGCCCCGACAACATCCCGTCTGTAGTGCTGACGACTTGTGCTCCAGAACTAGCTGCCCCTCTAGCCAAGCTGTTTCAGTACAGCTACAACACTGGCATCTACCCGACAATGTGGAAAATTGCCCAGGTATGTCCTGTCCACAAAAAGCAGGACAAATCCAATCCGGCCAATTACCGCCCCATCAGTCTACTCTCAATCATCAGCAAAGTGATGGAAGGTGTCGTCGACAGTGCTATCAAGCGGCACTTACTCACCAACAATCTGCTCACCGATGCTCAGTTTGGGTTCCGCAATGAACCACTTGGCTCCAGACCTCATTACAGCCTTGGTCCAAACATGGACAAAAGGGCTGAATTCCAGAGGTGAGGTGTGAGTGACTGCCCTTGACATCAAGGCAGCGTTTGACCGAGTGTGGCACCAAGGAGCCCTAGTAAAATTGAAATCAATGGGAATCAGGGGGAAAACTCTCCAGTGGCTGGAATCATACCTAGCACAAAGGAAGATGGTAGTGGTTGTTGGAGGCCAATCATCTCAGCCCCAGGACATTGCTGCACGAGTTCCTCAAGGCAGTGTCCTATGCCTAACCATCTTCAGCTGCTTCATCAATGACCTTCCCTCCATCATAAGGTCAGAAATGGGGATGTTCACTGATGATTGCACAGTGTTCAGTTCCATTTGCAACTCCTCAGATAATGAAGCAGTCCGAGCCCGCATGCAGCAAGACCTGGACAACATCCAGGCTTGGGCTCATAAGTGGCAAGTAACATTCGCGCCAGACAAGTGTCAGGCAATGACCATCTCCAACAAGAGAGAGTCAAACCACCTCCCCTTGACATTCAATGACATTACCATCGCCGAATCCCCCACCATCAACATCCCGGGGGTCACCATTGACCAGAAACTTAACTGGACCAGCCATATAAATACTGATGCTACAGGAGCAGGTCAGAGGCTGGGTATTCTGTGACGAGTGACTCACCTCCTGACTCCCCAAAGCCTTTCCACCATCTACAAGGCACAAGTCAGGAGTGTGATGGAATACTCTCCACTTGCTTGCATGAGTGCAGCTCCAACAACACTCAAGAAGCTCGACACCATCCAGGACAAAGCAGCCCGCTTGATTGGCACCCCATCCACCACCCTAAACATTCACTCCCTTCACCACCGGCACACAGTGGCTGCAGTGTGTACCATCCACAGGATGCACTGCAGCAACTTGCCAAGGCTTTTTCGACAGCACCTCCAAAACCCGCGACCTCTACCACCTAGAAGGACAAGAGCAGCAGGTACATGGGAACAACACCACCTGCACATTCCCCACCAAGTCACACACCATCCCGACTTGGAAATATATCGCCATTCCTTCATTGTCGCTGGGTCAAAATCCTGGAATTCCCTTCCTAACAGCACTGTGGGAGAACCTTCACCACACGGACTGCAGCGGTTCAAGAAGGCGGCTCACCACCACCTTCTCAAGGGCAATTAGGGATGGGCAATAAATGCCGGCCTCGCAAGCGACGCCCACATCCCATGAACGAATAAAAAAAAAGAAACATCCTCCCTTTAAGAGATTGAGCTCCCTCTGGTGGTGAAAATTACAAATTGCATTGATTCCACATGCAAGGCATGGAATGGAACACTGATTGCAGGTAAATCGTCCTTGGATAGGCCAAAATTTGCATCCTGCCTGCGTATGGGTCATTGGGCACGGGGTAATAGCACATCGCTCTACCTACGCCCAAAAACGGCCCCTATTGAATTTTTCCCCCAATTAGTTTGCTAAATTTTGCTTTTTGTTGGTCTTTTTCTCGTTTATATAAGATGATTTATTCATGTTATATTTTGTTCACACAGAAATAACGACAAATTTCACTGCATTGTCACTGTATAAAGGTAAATAGATGCAGAGCTAGCTTTGTGTACAAACATTAATGAATAGACTGCACTATTTATAAATGTAAAGCTAGCGCTGTGACAGATCTAAACAGTCTGCTGGGATCCAATGTGTTTAATTTATTGGCGCCAGTTTTCAGGAAATTCTAGGCCTCTATATTTGAGATTTAATTAACACATTAATGTGGATGTTGAAGACAAAAGCGATCTCCGATAAATTGGACACGTTGGACCCCAGCAGACAATTTAGATCTGTCACAGTGTTAACTTTACATTTATAAAGAGTGCAATCTATTCATTTATGTTTATGCACAAAGCTAGTTCTGCCTTTATTTACCTTTATACATTGACAATGCAATGAAATTTGTTATTATCTCTGTGTGAACAAAATGTAACATGAATAAATCATCTTATATAAACTAGAAAAAGACTAACAAAAAGCAAACTCATTGTCACTGCAAAAATGAGAATTAGAGGACCCTTGTTCCTCTCCCAGATCCATCCCATGACTCAGGTTCTATTGCACAAGGCATGGAGGACGAGCACCATCATGAAGATGCACCGTCACTCGCTCCATTCATCCCAAGCACCAGCACAGAAATCAGCACCCTGGCTGGGACAGATAGTGAGTTGGAGAGGTCTGCACAGGGTGAATCACTCAGCACTTGTAAGCAGAAGCTGGTGATAGTGGAAAGGACAGAGCAGGAGCTGACTGGCCAGAGGGCAAGCTTGAGTCCTAGCTTTGCTGGAGAAGATGGTGACGCAGGCCTCAGTGGCCAATTGTTTAACTGAAAGATGTTTCATGTGCACCAGCAAGTGGTCGAGCCAATGGACATCCTGCTTAAGAGCTGCCACATCATGTCTGAATGTATGGAGTACGCTTCCAGCTTGTGTGGCATTCTCGTGCAAAGCATTAGCACTTTGCAGCCATGGATGTTACAGCTGTGCCCTCTGTCCAGGAGATATGCCACCAGCACTAGCAACTTTGATCAAAACTTAAACTGGTGCCAATCGGGCTCTGGGCTCCACCATATTTTCTGCTTTGAAAGGCTGGGAGAATACATATATAGTGCATCGGCTGAATCTGGAACAGCAAAAGCACAAGGACATTTGAATCCCTTTCTTATCAGCTGCACATTCACAGTAGCATATGTCTCAAGTATTTGATTCAGATAAGAACAAAAGAATGTAAGAAAGCATGACTAAAAATGATCTGTTCAGCCCATTAAAACCATCTCTTACAACAGCTGATGTTCAATCAGCTTTATCACAAAGCCCATGGGATTAAAGGGACAGTGGCTGTGTGGATACATAATTGGCTAAGGGACAGAAAGCAGAGAGTAGTGGTGAAGAGTTGTTTTTCAGACTGGAGTGAAATGTGCAGTGGAGTCCCCCAGGAGTCGGTGTTGTGACCACTGCTCTTTTTGATATATATTAATGACTTGAACTTGGGTATACAGGGTATAAATTCAAAGTTTGCAGATGATATGGAACTTGGAAATGTAGTAAACAGTGAGGAGGATAGTAACAGATTTCAGGAGGACATAGATAGACTGGTGAAATGGGCAGATACATGGCAGATGAAATTTAACGCAGAGAAGTGTGGTAGGAAGAATGAGGAGAGGCAATAATGGTATAATTTTAAAGGGGTGCAGGAATAGAGAGACCTGGGAGTGTACATACACAAGTCTTTGAAGGTGGCAGAACAAGTTGAGAAGGCTATTAAAAAGGCATATGGGATCCTTGGCTTTATAAATAGAGGCATAGAGTACAAAAGCAAGGAAATTATGCAAAACCTTTATAAAACACTGTTAGGTCCCAGCTGGAGTATTGTGGCCAATTCTGGGCACCACACTTTAGGAAGGATGTTAAGGCCTTGGAGAGGGTGCAGAGGAGATTTACTAGAATGGTAGCAGGGATGAGGGACTTCAGTTACTTGGAGAAACTGGGGTTGTTCTCCTTAGAGCAGAAGGTTAAAGGGAGATTTGATAGAGGTGTTCAGAATCATGAAGGGTTTTGAGAGAGTAAATAAGGAGAAACTGTTTCCAGCAGCAGAAGGGTCGGAAAGCAGAAGACAGATTTAAGGTAATTGACAAAAGAACCAGAGGCGACATGAAATTTTTAAAAAAATACAGCGAGTTGTAATGATCTGGAACGCACTGCCTGAAAGGATGGTGGAAGCAGATTCAATAGTAAGTTTTAAAAAGGAATTGGATAAATACTTGAAGTGGAAAAATTTGTAGGGCTATGGGGAAAGAGCAGGGGTGTGGGACTAATTGGATAGCTCTTTCAAAGAGCCGGCACAGGCACGATGGGCCAAATGGCCTCCTTCTGTGCTGTATCATTTTATGATTCTAACCATGCCAAGCTCATTTAATTTCGTGTGAAAAAGTCTGCAGGACAATGTCTGCAGATTTTCACCCTACGGTAAGTCAAACAAAACTTCAGAATATCTATCTATGTTTACATATTACATTATACAAAGAAGACCAATTGATCTCCTTAATATGACATTTTCATTATTCCAGCCCTTCTATTCAGTACAACATCCTAAGTGTTAGGGGCAGGGAACAAATAGCACATTCACAGCAGCATATGTCTCAAGTATTTGATTCACATAAGAACAAAAAAATGTAAGAAACCATGACTAAAAATGATCCATTCAACCCACTAAAACCATCCTTTCCACAGCCGAGGTTCAATCAGCTTTATCATGAAGCCCCTTGACATTGTCCTGCAGACTTTTTCTCACAAAATTAAATGAGCTTGGCAGAGTTAGAATCATAAAATGCTACAGCACAGAAGGAGGCCATTCAGCCCATGATTAAAGGGGCAGTGGCTGCGCGGATGCGAAATTGGCTAAGGGACAGAAAGCAGAGACTAGTGGTGAATGGTTGTTTTTCAGACTGGAGGGAAGTGCGCAGTGTGAAATGGTATCTCCCAGGAGTCAGTGTTGGGACGACTGTTCTTTTTGAAGGCGCACCTGCTCGTATTTTGCTAGCTGATGCACTGCTGTTACTCTAGAGAGGAGGGCAAGCAGGTGTGAGTGGGATGCTGAGGTGTCCTCCAGAACTGCCATCCAGTTGGATTGGATTGTGAGCAGAACTTAAATTGGAATTTGGCTGTTTAGGAAATTGGCTGAATGGCAGGAGACAGAGAATAGGGATAATGGGCAGGTACTCAAATTGGCAGGATATGACTAGTGGTGTCCCACAGGGATCTGTGTTGGAGCCTCAACTACTCACTGTATTTATAAACGACTTAGATGACGGGATAGAGAGCCACGTATCCAAGATTGCCGATGACTCAAAGATAGGCAGCATTGTAAGCAGTGTAGATGGAAGCATAAAATTACAGAGAGATATTATAGATTAAGTGAATGGGCAAAACTGTGGCAAATGGATTTCAATGTAGGCAAGGGAGAGATCACCACTTTGGACCTAAAAAGGATAGAGCAGAGTACTTTCTAAATGGTGAAAAGCTCGAAACAGTGGAAGTCCAAAGAGACCTAGGGGTCCATGTACATAGATCATTAAAATGTCATGGACAGGTACAGAAAATAATCAGAAAGGCTAATGGAATGCTGGCCTTTATATCTAGCGGACTAGAATACAAGGGGATAGAAGTTATACTACAGCTATACAAAGCCCTGGTTAGACTACACTTGGAGTACTGTGATCAGTTCTGGGCACTGCACCTTAGGAAGGATATATTGGCCTTGGAGTGCAGCATAGATTTACTAGAATGATCCCTGGACTCCAAGAGTTAAATTACGAGGAGAGGTTACACAAACTAGGGTTGTATTCCCTGAAATTTAGAAGATTAAAGGGTGATTTGATCAAAGTTTTCAAGAAATTAAGAGGAACTGATAGGTTATCATAGAATCATAGAAATTTACGGCCTCCCCTCAGCCTCCTCTGTTCCAAAGAAAGCAACACCGGCCTGTCCAATCTTTCTTCATAGCTAAAATTCTCCAGTCATGGCAACATCCTTGTAAAGTGCATTACATCCTTCCTGTAATGTGGTGACCACAGCTGTGCGCAGTACTCAAGCTATGGCCTAACTAGTGTTTTATACAGTTCCAGCATAACCTCCCTGCGCTTGTATTCTATACCTCAGCTAATAAAGGAAAGTATCCCGTATGCCTTCTTAACCACCTTATCTACCTGTCCTGCTACCTTCAGGGATCTGTGGACATGCACTCCAAGGTCCCTCTGTTCCTCTACACGTCTCAATATCCTACCATTTATTGTGTATTCCCTTGCCTTGTTTGCCCTCCCCAAATACATTACCTCACACTTCTCCAGATTGAATTCCATTTGCCACTTTTCTGCCCACCTGACCAGTCATTCCATTGACATCTTTCTGCAGACTACGGCTTTCTTCCTCACTATCAACCACACGGCCAATTTTTGTGTCATTTGCAAACTTCTTAATCATGCCCCCTACATTTAAGTCTCAGGAAGATAGAGAGAAACTATTTCCGCTGGTTGGGGAGTCTAGGACTAGGGGATATAGCCTAAAAATTAGAGCCAGAACTTTCAGGAGTGAAGTTAGGAAACACTTCTACACGCAAAGGGTGGTAGAAGTTTGTAACTCTCTTCCCCAAACAGCAGTTGATGCTATCTCAATTGTTAATTTTAAATTCTTTGATTGATAGATTTTTGTTAGTCAAAAGGTATTTAGGGATATGGGGTTAGGTCACAGATCAGCCATGATCTCATTGAATGGCGGAACAGGCTCGAGGGGCTAAATGGTCTACTCCTGTTCCTATGTTCCTAAATGTGTGTAGTGGTTGTACCTTATAATTACAATCCCTCCAGCACTTCTATAGCAGAGAGGGATGGAATTTGCCCAATTTGCTCCTCCCACTTTCTTGCAATGGCAATTTCTTTTTAAGAATAGTTTTAAAATTATAAGTAACAAAAGGCTGCACTTTCAAGCATATTTTTTAAATCCATAAACTATGCACAAGAAGTAAGGAATTGGATATTACAGTAGTTTAGCACATTGTCCTTTCATCGCTGACATCTTTGTTTGATGTGACTGGTGGGATGAAAACCTTCTCTCTTTGCTGCCTGTAATGAGCTGAAAGCTTCTTAACTCAATTCCTAATAGGAATAGAAATACCCCAAATTAAACACAAATTGGCATTGAATTGGTAAACTCCTCTCAAATATGCCGTGAATAAGGAAATGTAAATGTCACATCACTGCAGTAGGGATGTTCTTCTGAATTTGCTTTTGAGGCATAATATTGGTAGCAGAATATGGAAGCCTTACTCTGCTTCTAGTCCATGATATATCAAGGAATAGTCAATGCTGACACTTGCTGCCAAAAATAGAAAGTGTGCCATTTCACAGCAGTTGGTCTGATGAGCACAAAAAAAAATCTTTCTGCAAAAAGCAGTGAAATTTGCAATATTTTCTGATGCTTGGCATCTCTATAGTTTGTATGTAGATAACTGAGTAACTCAATAACCATTCATAAAGATTCATTATGCCACCTTTTAATAAAATATTGCGCAAGTTCTGCCTGAAATGCCTTTCAGTTCAGTGGGCGTAATTTTATTATGTCTTAAATCAGCAGTGCGACTAAGCAGTATAGAAAGCTTGCATTGTCCGATTGTTGTGCTTATTACTACTTAGCCTGTCACAACTAAACCCTGACCCTTCTAGCATACATTCGATCCCATACTCTAAAACTTTAAGATTGGTGTAAAGCAGACCCTGATTCTGAACTCAATATCCACTCCCTCCACCACCAGAGCACTGTGGCTGCAATATCTATGGTCCACAGAATGTACTGCAGCAACTCACCAAGGTTGTTTTGACAGCATCTCCCTCCCTGCAACCTCTACCACCAAGAAGGATAAGAGCAGCAATGTCACGGGAACACTGTTACCTCCAAGTCACACGCTCTCCTGACTTTGGCCGACAACGCGTTCCTTCGTCATTGCTGGGTCAAGCTCCTGGAATTTCTTAACTAACACCATTGCACCACAAGGACTGCAGAAGCTCAAGAAAGCAGCCCACCACCTGCTCAGGGCTACAAGGAATGGGCAATAAATGTGGCCTTGCCAGTGTTTCCCACATCCAGAAAACAAATAAAAAAGTGTGAGATTCCTTGCAAGCGGCAGTCTCTCTCTATTTCGGTTTGATACCATATGGAGTAAGTCTCCAGTGCACTGTCAAAATAGGTATCACAAGTGACCAGGGAGGGTCCCTTGGACTTCCTCGATTCTTTTTAAATCTACCTGCAATTAAGTGTTTAGGCAGTTATGACTGCATTTCTAAAATTTAACAGCTGGGAGAGACACACATAAGCATACACAGAACTCTATCTCGAGCAGTAAGATTGAAGGAAATATAAATGGTGTACTGCCTTCCTTAGGTATACCTGAACTGCAGCCAGAAATGCCAAGTGGATGATCCTTCACAGCCTCCTCCTGAGATTCCCATCATCACAGATGTCAGTCTTCAGCCAATTTGATTCACTCCACATGACATCAAGAAACAACTGAGTGCACTGGAACAAAGTCTATGGGCCCCGATAACATCCCTGCTGTAGTGCTGAAGGCTTGTGATGCAGAACTAGCTGCACCCCTAGCCAAACTGTTCCAGTACAGGTACAACACTGGCATCTACCTGATAATGTGGAAAATTGTCCAGATGTGTCCTGTCCACAAAAGCAGGACAAATCCAATCTGGCCAATTACCGCCCCATCAGCCCTACACCCAATAATCGGCAAAGTGATGGAAAAGTTGTCAATAGTGCTATCAAACAGCACTTACTTACTAATAACCTGTGCACCGATGCTCAGTTCGGGGTCCCCCAGGACCATTTGACTCCAGAACTCAATAAAGCCTTGGTCAAAACATGGACACAAGAGCTAAATTCCAGAGAAGAGTGACTGCCCTTGACATCAAGGCAGCATTTGGCCGAGTGTGGCACCAAGGAGCCCTAGTAAAACTGAAGTCAATGGGGACCAGAGGGAAAACTCCAGTGGATGGAGTCATACCTGGCACAATGGAAGATGGTTGTGCTTGTTGGAGGCTTATCATCTCAGCCCCTAGACATCAATGCAGAAGTTCCTCAGGGTAGCATCTCAGGCCTAACTATCTGCAGCTGCTTTAACAATGAACTTCCCTCCATCGTAAAGTGAGGAGTAGGGCCGTTCACTGATGATTGCACCTGCATCTCCCTGCCTAACAGGGGAGTACCTCACCAACTGCAGCAGTTCAAGCAAAAAGCCCACCACCACCTTCTCAGGGCAACTAGGGATGGGCAATAAATGCTAGCCTTGCTAGTGATGTCCACATCCTGAGAACTGAATCTAAAAAATTGCACCTAACATTTACTGATGGGAAGGATTGCTTCTGAACTGTGCACCTGGTGGCAGCTGCTAGGCAGACACGCAAAGATTTGAAAAGAAAGCACTGATTGCCAATGACTGGAGAGATACAAGACATCAAATCTAATTATTAGAACAAGCGAAAGTTGTACGTAAATTGAAAAGTTATGTAGAATGAAACTAATTCAAATTGCTATCTTTATCAAAGCTGCCTGTAGAATTAGGGACAGCAACCACACTTGTAATTATGTGCATTTGTTTCCATATGCAAAATTCACCCGTCTGAGCAGTTTGTTTTGTATGAAAAGCCATAAGTAGGTAGACTGCTTTTCTTCTTTTGGAGTATTCCATTTTCCCTATTCTTCTAGAATGATTACAATTCCTATGGATGTGGAGATGCCGGTGATGGACTGGGGTTGACAATTGTAAACAATTTTACAACACCAAGTTATAGTCCAACAATTTTATTTTAAAATCCACAAGCTTTCGGAGGCTTCCTCCTTCCTCAGGTGAATGTGGAAATGAAATCCTCGAACCTATCGCATTTATAAATCACAGAACAATGCCTGGTGATTACAGAAGTCTTTTCAACTGCCCATTGCCAAGGCAACCAAAGTGTTCAGACAGATAGATGTTACCTACAAGGCCAAGGACGTCTCGGCACTCTACACCAGTATCCCCCACGATGACGGCATCGCTGCGACAGCATCAATACTCAACACCAACAACAGCCAATCTCCAGACGCCATCCTACAACTCATCCGCTTCATCCTGGATCACAATGTCTTCACCTTCGATAACCAGTTCTTTACCCAAACACACGGAACAGCCATGGGGATCAAATTCGCACCCCAATACGCCAACATTTTCATGCACAAGTTCGAGCAGGACTTCTTCACTGCACAGGACCTCCAACCAATGCTATACACCAGATACATCGATGACATTTTCTTTCTATGGACCCACGGCGAAGAATCACTAAAGAGACTACACGATAACATTAACAAGTTCCATCCCACCATCAAGCTCACCATGGACTACTCCTCAGAATCAGTTTCTTTCTTGGACACACGAATCTCCATCAAAGACGAGCACCTCAGCACGTTGTCTACCTCATACGTTGCAGGAAAGGATGCCCCAGAGCATGGTACATTGGCAAGACCATGCAAACGCTGCGACAACGGATGAACGGACACCGCGCAACAATTGCCAGACAGGAGGGTTCCCTCCCAGTCGGGGAACACTTCAGCAGTCAAGGACATTCAGCCACCGACCTTCAGGTAAGCGTACTCCAAGGCGGCCTTCGAGACACTCGACAATGCAAAATCATGGAGCAGAAATTGATAGCCAAGTTCCGCACCCATGAGGACGGCCTCAACCGGGATCTTGGGTTCATGTCACGCTACACGTTACCCCATCAGCGAACAAATGTTATCTGTTTTTAATATAACGGGTCAATTGCTGTCGATATGTTTCTGCCTCTCTCGCTCTGTTTTTTTAATTGGCATCTCCACATCATCTGTTTTTTTAGTTCTGGCCATTTGTATATTCGGTGGCCTTGTAGGTAACACCTATCTGTCTGAACACTTTGGTTGCCTTGGCAATGGGCAGTTGAAAAGACTTCTGTAATCACCAGGCATTGTTCTGTGATTTATAAATGCGATAGGTTCGAGGATTTCATTTCCACATTCACCTGAGGAAGGAGGAAGCCTCCGAAAGCTTGTGGATTTTAAAATAAAATTGTTGGACTATAACTTGGTGTTGTAAAATTGTTTACAATTCCTATGGACAGAGACCAGTATTTCCCCTTAGGAGGCCTCCCTCCAGAATACTTTGGATGGGGGAGACTTCCACCTTGGGAATGCCTGTTTAACCTCTAAAAAATGGTTGCTGAGGGACTGATTTTTTCACATTTAACTTTATTTGAGAATTTCATTATTGGTGTCCTTTTGTTTAGCCTTTTCCAAAATTTGGATGAAGATTAAATGGCATGCTGAGGTACCACATTACTCGATGCACCTTGCAACTGTTGAGAAAGGGATATCGTGTTAGTGTCATCAGAGTAGTCCTAATGCTACAGCCATGGTATAATTTAAATTAGATCATGGCTTTGTACTCATTGTGAATATTGACTTTATAATTTTATTATGCCCTTGGCACATCTCTGTGTAATGATTCTGTCAATTCCTGGTGCTACTGATCAGCATTTGTAATATGTAAATTGTTTTTATTCTGTATTTTTCCTGCTCTATTTCCTTCAGAACACAACCCTTGTTGTGAGGGCAGACAGTAGAGACCTGTTTCCAGACCTCTGCCAGTGCTGTTCTACAATTAGCTACTGAAAGGACAAATCTGTTTAAATGGTGCTTTGAAAAGAAATTGCCTCTATAATTCAAGGTTTAGGAATCACACTGGTATTAAGAATGAATATCATTCTGGGGGATCATGTCTTCCCTACTCTCATCTGCTCATTTGTACCGTATACTCTCTTGAGACAAACTGTACTAAGGAAAATGCAGCCCAGATGTCAGCTACAACAACTTGCTTTATATAGCACCCTTAATGTGGAAAAACATCCCAAGACACCACAGAGGTGTAAAGAAGAAAATGGACGTAGAGCCAAAGAAGGAGATATTAGGAGGGGTGACCAAGAACTTCGGTCAGAGATGGAATTAAAGGAGGGGAGGGAGATGGAGAGGCAGAGGGGTTTGGGAGGGAATTTCAGAGGGTGGGACCTAGGCAACTGAAGGCACTGCTACCAATGGTGAGGTGAAGGGAGGAGGGGAATACGCGAGAGACTGGAGTCAGTGGAACGAAGTTTGAAGGGGATTGTTAGAGTGCTGGAGGAGGTTAAAAAAGATAGGAAGAAACAGAGTAGAAAATTTCATGCAGGCCTTCTGGCTCATTGTAGCTTAAATTTAGGCCAGCTAAATATTTTTAACATGTCTTTTGTCACTTTTTGCTGGTCTCCTGTGTAATCATTCTCCATCTAAAACTAAAGTGCAATGATTATTGTAGTTTATTTTACTCTTCTAGGGATTCGAGCTATCTGCTGTGTATGTGCGCGTTTGTGCATCATCCCATCTGTCCATGGAAGAAAAACAGATTTTGAGGGAAAGAAGAAACAGGTGGTTCCTCAGATTTGTCATTTTGGATTTGTGCAAATTGCTTTCAGATATCTTCAGTAATCCTTTATTTGCCAAAAAGAGGGACTAAGTGGGGAAGCAATTCTCTGGTCGCTCTGTGTAGCAGCACTTTGAATGCATTCAAAAAGAACATTATAATTTCTCTACACATAGCAATCAGAACAGCTCTTCAGTTAAGAAATATAATGAACTTTTTCATTATATTTCTGTTATTGTTCTTTTACTGTTGATTTTTCTTTTACTTTAAACAGTCAATGTTGATAATGTAGTTTGGAGAATTGCTTAATGGGTTACTGAGTCCCATTACACACGATGAGTCACTAAAAATGATAAGATCACCAAAGTTCTCTGGGTTATTGGCTCAATGTGATGAGACTTAATTTAGCTCTGTCCGTTTGACTCAGTAAATCCTCCTAACCAGAGCTGAAGTATCAACGTCTTTATGTTAGTGACACAGGATGGCAATGTGTGTGTTAGACTCAGTGAGATGAGGGTGTGTGTGTGTGTGTGTGTATTAGAATCAATGCATTGGGCAGTGCTGTGTGTGTTACATACAGTGGTTTGACACTTGCCACTTCGATTCTCCAACCCACTCTCACACTGAACTCTTTGTCTTGGCCTCCTACACTGTGTTGCAGTGAAGCGCAATTGCAAGCCTGAGGAACAGCAGCTTATTTTTCTAATAAGCCCTGTACAGCCTTCCGGCCTTAACATTGAGTTTAACGACTTCAGACCTTAACCACAGTTCCCAGACAGCAGGTGCTGGTAATGTAGAATGGGTGCACCAGTGCTTCCAGGAATGGCAGAGGTGTGAACTGGTGCTTGGGACGGGGATTCGTTACTGGTACACGGTCAGTGGGGTGGTCTGCACCTCTGGTTTTTACCTTTCTTTTTCTTCTAATCACACTTAACCACAGACCATTCCCTTTCCCCCCCCCCCCATTTCCCTGCCTCTGTTCCTCCTTATAAGCTGTTCATCTGCAACATCTTTCGGTTCTGACGAAAGGTCATCGACCTGAGACGTTAACCTCGCCTTCCCCTCTCAACAGATGCTGCCTGACTTGCTGAATGTTTCCAGCATTTCCTGTTTTTATTTCGCATTTTCGGCAGCTGCAGTATTTTGCTTTTTGTTCAAATTAAAGGGAGCAGACTGTACACAGTCTAAATAAGACTACAACTACAACTACAACAACAATTTACCATTTGAGATTGAAGTTACTTATAAATGTACCATTATGGCATGTGGTGTACAGTTCACCGAATCAATTAACCTGACAATCCTATCCACAAGTACCTCATTGATGCTTTCTTCGCTTACCTCTTGCCTGTTCCTCCGGAATGGTGTGAAAGGTTAAATCTGCATCATAGATTTCCTAAATGTAGTGAAATGATACTTACTTAGATGATATATCTTATTTGGATCTCTGTGGATTTATATTTAATAGAAAGTGTCATCTGACTATTCATCATTTGAAAGAGAACCTCCCAAGAGTACCAAACCATAGAACATTCCCATATTGCATATAAGTGTGCCGGTATATTATCCCCATACAAAACATGCCCATCTACACATATACTGTACATGCACAACAGATTGACTTAAAGGCAGCTAGACTCAAGTCCAAGAAACACTTGCCATTTATCAGCCGCAAATTAAATATTATGTTATTAGAAATGTGCATGTAGAACAACATGCTCTATTGTAAATGCATAGAAATGAAATACTGTTTAATAAAATACAGCCAGAGTCTTACATTTGTCCCTATACATCTGTTAATTACCTAGGCTGCAAAAGAGAGTGGAAATGTTCAGACCACAGGCACTTAACAATACTGTCTGATATCCTCATTCAAGCAAACTACTGTCACTGCTCATTTCAAAGTAAAAAAGGATCTCGTTAATTTCAAGAACCTCAAAATGAAATTGGTAACTCAATGTATAATTCTGCAAAAGAATGTCATCTGTTATTAGTGAAACACCAGACAGCACTCATAAAATAGCATTAACTTTATATAATGAAGTTTGTCATAAGTGCTCACTGTTCAGGAAAGGCTTTTTTTTTGCAGGCAGTGAGAGAAAATGAAAAAGGATTGTGTTCAAAGGGAGACACAGTGAATGAAAGAGAGATTGAGTGAGCGATAAAAAGCGAGATTGAATGAGGCAGTGTGAAGAGTGACTGAGGCACAGATAAGAGAGATTGAATAAGAATGTGACCACACAAAGGGAGAAAGAGTGAAAGGAAGAAATTTGTAACATGAAGGTCATAATTCAGATCAGGATAATTATGTCGGGAGGTACAGTAAACATTGTTACTTCAGTGCATCATTTTTAATATTCTGCATCGTGCTTTTTTAATATTCTGGAATGGAAGCGATTCCTGAAGACAGTAGGGTTGTGCAAAGGAGCCCGCAGAGCGACATGGATACCTTAGACTCGGGAGAGCCCTGCAATGTATGGAAACTCCACAGCTCTATCCTGGTGCTTCTGGTTGTCCATGGGGAAAGTGATGAAAGATTTTAGTCTAGCAAACGTGGCTTCAGTTACCTGCTTGATGTAGGCATGAACCGCAGGCTGATTGCTATCGATATCCCCAGAGAAGGCGGAGGCAAAGAAGTTGAGGGCTGCAGTGACCTTGACGCAATAGGCAATGCAGTGCCAGCTGTGACAGTTGGAAAATATTGGAACGGGCAGACAACCAGCAGTAAGTTCGGCACTTCAATTCCACTTACAACATTGGTCCTGTTCCTGTCTCGTTTTTAGGACAACCAAGGTGGCAGGCAACTCAACTAGGCCTCTTAAAGATAGGTTAATGATGCACAGTTGTTATGAAGAATGTTTTTTGTATTTACTATTACATTTTGCTGCATATGCTCCATGCACTAGAGCTATCTTTGCTGCCTCTGTTTCATATCAGTGCCTACCACAAAGTGGTAGCAGTTGTTTCAGGACACCCTACAGGCAACATCTGGCACAGGGACAGCTGTTCCCACAGAAGAAAAGGTTAACCTTTCATGCTACTATATCCTTCCAATCAATCAAAAGAGACATCCGCTACATTAGGAATTCTGCAGTATGGTGTGTAGATTTGGTATAATGAAAGAGCACATGCAAAAGAGCAATGGTTGCATACAATGTTTCAAATGGTACCTCCACGAGAGTACTGTAGTTCCAAATTTAGATTTATGCCATGGTTGATGGGATGCGGAAGAAATCTGAGCAAAATTGAGGAGCACAGTTACTTTCATCTTCCTCTTGATACCACCAAACTTCTTCTCATTTGAAGTTGGGTGCAAGGGATCTAGGTGACTGCATTGATTCAGTGGGTGACCTCTTTCCATGCAGTTTTCACCTGTGCTTTTACTTGAGGGTGGCCTTCAGCCCCAAATAGGGCGACCATCCTTTGGCGCACCTCCTGCAGCAGGAACTCCAACCTTTCAGCAAAGTAGCACTGCAGCTCACACATCTTCGCTGTACCGTTGTGAACAATTATTGAAGTTTACAGTCACCCATCACAAATTGTCCTTTAAGGGCTGACAATCTTCTCTGTGCGCTGGTGACGTAAGCAAAAAGCTGGGTGCAGAGGCTTGGCAAACATTTTGCATTAATTTACATTAGCCCAATTTTTTCCAATGGTCCTGTGCTGGGAACGCAGGAGGTCTGAGCTGCTATGTGAAGCAAGCCTCAATATGACAATCATTTGAGGGTTGTTGGGCATTTCCTTACTGACCCAGGAATTCTGATGCATTGTGCCTTTGACCCGTGGCCAGCACTGTGCACCTTTAAAAGCTGGAGCGAAACAGACTCGTGCGATCACCCAGCCACTTGAAGGACTTGTAAAGCTAACTTTTTGCTATAATTTAGGAGAGCTCATTTTTGGGTCTTTTTTCACTTTCTTTACACTGCAGTTTTGTCTATTATTGTTATTGTTTGTTTAGACTGGATATTTATTTTTTGCCTTTTTTGTCTTGATTTTAAGCTTTATTGAAGATAGTTTGCCTAAAATAGGCAACAGCACTCTGCAGTTTGCATGGGCATTTCTATTGGGGTTCCCCTTGCTCTCATAGAGATAGCCTTGCGCAGAGGCAGTTGCACTACCTGCGTATCCCTCTCCACTGGAAACCACAGAAAGGTGGGCTACTATGTGCAGAATCAATTCTTCCAGGCATGTCAAGGGTTTGAGATCTGGTCTGCTCCCTCCACTTTGCAAATGATGTCTTCTGTGGTGAGCTCCCGTTGCCTGTAAACATAACGCGATTAATGAAATGCTGACTGTTTCCTGATACATACCATAGCTATGCATTTGACCATTGTGCATCCCAACACAAAATTGCAGCAAGCAAATGAGTACTGGGGCAATCTTTAACGACCCAAAATGTTACTTTGTGAAAGAAATCGATCTAATTTGCATTTGAATGAATCAATACTAACTGCTTCCACTGTCTCCCTGCAGAGCCTGTTTCATAGATTGACCACTCGCTCATTGAAATCTTGACCCTGATATTCACAGGGAGGTGGGGAGAGAGCGAGGGGGAGGTGTAGCAGCTGGGAAATCCGGAAGTACAGGTTTCCTGGAGGTTCTGTCGAATTTAACGGCAGGATCTGATTTAAATTTTTGGACTCCATTTCCTGGCCGCTGCCAGCCAGATTGAGAGGCTGGCTGGCGGGAAAGCCTGTGGTACTAGGCCGCAGCCGGGGAGCGGAAAGGAGGGAGGGAGGGAGAGATCGTGGGTCGGGGGTCATTACCTGGGGGGGTGGGGGGTGGTGTGGAATGATCGGGGAGGGGCCCGGAGACATTGGGGGGGGCCCCAGAGGCACCGGTCAGGGGCCGGAGAGATTGCAGGTGTCCGATCGCGGGGGTCGGATCGCGGGGAGGTTAACAGGTTTGCTTGGTGGGCCTGGGGAAACGCTCTTGCTCCTCCTGGCCTACAAGCAGTGCTGGCGAGGCACTTACCTGTTGGATCCAGCTGTTCTCGCCTCCCTTCAGCTGCCGGGTTTCCCAAAGCCTAGGAAACCTGGCCCGCAGGCGTTCAATCTGAAACACAGGTAAAATTTGAGGCACGCAGCCTCGTTAAAATATTTAAATTAGGGACCCGCCTCTGGAGAGCAGGTTAGTCACCCACCCTCCAATCCACCTCCGTTAAAACCGGAAGTGGGCAGGTTGGGTCGGTTTTCCCATTTTTAAAATTTTAACCACCCCCCCCCCCCCCTGCCCCCACCTCCCTGCCTGCCCCGGGAGGTTAAAATTACCCCCATTGCTTCCGCAGATTACTTTTGAATGTACCCTCTGTCAAGCGTAGTCCGTGTCCTCTGGTGCTACTGTTTTGGACAAAGTGAAATAGCTCGTCATGGTCTACATTATCTAGTCCCTTTAGAATCCTAAAAACAGGAATCAGAATCACCTCAATCAGAATCCAATCCTTCCATCCCCTCAATCCTTCTGGTTGCTCTCTTCTGTATCCTTTCAATTAGAGAATCTTATCAGTAAATTGAGCACGGCCCACGTACAGAGCTGCTGGCGCTAGTGTGCCTGCACCACAGGCCAGCACAATCCCATTTCTGCCATTATTGGAAAGTTAGAACTTCAGTTCAAGAGAGTCAAAAACACCAGAGCAATAATGGTAAGATTAAAGATTTCAATTGTTATAAAGAGGTTTGCACTTCACAAACAGTCAGACAACTCTAATCCTCAAGAATGATTTATTTAACCCCAGTAATATCAATTGATGTGTACTAGTCATTGCACCAGTATAAAGCACTAATGTTCCTTGAAACAGATGGAAAAAGAAAACCAATTAACCTTTTTTGCTCCCCAGCTTTGCCTTTCTGACTTTTAAGTAATCTGGACATTTGGGACAAATGAACAAGTAGATGTCAAGAGAGTTAATGCCAGAAAGTGATGAATAGGGGCTTGTTAAAAGTTTTTTTTTCCCTCTTTATTTGTAGCCCACACATACAACCTCGCTTCATGTAAGCTGCCGACAGTTCCTCAGTGTATGGATGTCACCAACGACCTGTGAATATTTGGTACGGAAGTGTAAAGATGCAGGGGCAAGGCAGATAGGTACTGTGTGTTGTGTTTATTTTGGAGCTGAAAAAGTAGGCGGCAGCACTTTGTCACTACTTACTGGAAACAAATATATCATCCCAGTTTAAAAAGATTACTATTGCTAATTATTTTACTGCAGCATGGTGTCAAATAGCTTTCGATGCAGAAGTGAGGTATGATTTTATATACCATCAGAAATTGTTACTATTGGTCTGTGCATTTTGCTTCAATACTTAATGCTGATGTCAGGTAGTACAGCCATTAATTATTAAAAGGTGCACTGTCTTCATGGAAAATTATAAAATAACTTTTTTTTAGTTCGGAAGTGAAAAAAGCCAGAAAACAATTCACCATTTTGATGCAATGACATCAAGTGCAAGTGATAACTTGGCATGTTTTGATGCGATTTACATTGTTGAAATTGTGTATTCAAAAATGAAACAAACTGAACTTTAAAGACTTTTTCATAAAAATGATGCCCCTTTAAAAGAAAGGAATTTATTAACCGGCCATTTGTTGCTTTCAGCTTGGTATTTTCTACTCCATTTCACTGTGCTAACCCCTGGCATGAATCGTGGTCTTAATATAACCCAGCCTGCTCAAAAATAACTAGTGAACACTCACCGGTGATCCGTGAGGATAGCTGAGGCTGCATGCACATGTGGGAGGCAGATGATGCCAGGGACAGAAGCCAAGGCTTCACACAATTACTTTTTATATCATCTACAATCAATGCTGACCTTGTCACTGTATTTAGAAGTATGCACTTGAATATATTTCACACTAATGATTTGAATAATGTTTAGATCTAAAGCCTCTTAAACTAAGTGACCTTGGGAAAAGATTGTTCTCACCAGAATGAAACATAGCAACCGTGCAGTGTATTCAAACACACATACGCATATTCACAAACCCACACACATGCCAGCACACACATACGTCCACCTCCCTATGACATTCAACGGCATTACCATCGCCGAATCCCCCACCATCAACATCCTGGGGGTCACCATTGACCAGAAACTTAACTGGACCAGCCATATAAATACTGTGGCTACAAGAGCAGGTCAGAGGCTGGGTATTCTGCAGCGAGTGACTCACCCCCTGACTCCCCAAAGCCTTTCCACCATCTACAAGGCACAAGTCAGGAGTGTGATGGAATACTCTGCACTTGCCTGGATGAGTGCAGCTCCAACAACACTCAAGAAGCTCGACACCATCCAGGTCAAAGCAGCCCGCTTGATTGGCACCCCATCCACCACCCTAAACATTCACTCTCTTCACCATTGGCGCACTGTGGCTGCAGTGTGTACCATCCACAGGATGCACTGCAGTAACTCGCCAAGGCTTCTTTGACAGCACTTCCCAAACCTGCGACCTCTACCACCTAGAAGGACAAGAGCAGCAGGCACATGGGAACAACAGCACCTGCACATTCCCCTCCAAGTCACACACCATCCCGACTTGGAAATATATCGCCGTTCCTTCATCGTCGCTGGGTCAAAATCCTGGAAGTCCCTTCCTAACAGCATTGTGGGAGAACCTTCACCAGACGGACTGCAGCAGTTCAAGAAGGCGGCTCACCACCACCTTCTCAAGGGCAATTAGGGATGGGCAATAAATGCTGGCCTCGCCAGCGACGCCCACATCTCATGAACGAATAAAAAAATACATAAACTTGGCACAGAAATACATGCAATTAATTTTTACTTCATTTGGAAGTAGGAGGAGGGAGCATGTTGTTCCTTCAACTAAAAGGGGGGCAGATTTCCAACTCATGCTCATTTATAGAGTTTGCAATTCGATTTGGAGTGTATTTCTCCAATGAAACTTTTCAAGTTTACACATAGATGAATATGTTATTATTTAATCAGAAAGGTTTGTCTCTGTGCCTAACATATACCATCACATGTCTACCTTTTCTCCACCTTCCCCACCCCCCCAGTTGGTGTTTGTTGTGCTTCATCACCTATTCTAGTGCATAGTCTCAATGCAATTCCAATGCCAGTGGACTGCGAGTGTGATGTCAGCCGTGTATCCAGGAGAGGTTCCTGGAATCGAGATGGTATTCTACCTGTGATCGTAGATCCGATGGGTCAGCTTCGGGCTGTGACACTTTCACCAATGTGGAGATGGCCTGGTTATGCATACTTTCTGGCTCCTCTTCAGTCATAAGGGATGGCAATGGAGTGCTGTGGAAGTGCTGACATTGTGGTAGACAGTAGCAGCAGCACCCATTGGCACTTCTGCCCAGCAAGTCACTGTGTGCACTGATCTGTGGCTAAGCAAACCCTATGGCAGCAATGACATTGTGAAAACTACCAATGTCATGGCTCATTCAGGCAAACTCATCTGCTACTCATCCCAATTAGAAGATCAGATTGCAGCCCAAGGCATGTGTAGCAGCTGTTTGTGTTGTCATCAAGGTCTTTGATACAAGGAGCTGTGCTGCAGATGACCCCTGATTTTCCCTCAATTCCAAGTCTGACTACATGCTTACCATGCCATCCCTCAGCACTCCATACTTGCAAGTTGAGGGCTCCGTCACAATTGCTGCCATTTGTCAGAAGATTCTATTCTAAACTGGATAGCCCAGTGGTGAAGGATCAAATACTAGAGCTTGGTATCCAGTTGCTGGCAAGCCTTTATTCACAGAGCTCCACATTACCCACACCACAGATAAGCTCTCTTATATCAGTCTACTCTCAATTATAGGCAAAGTGATGGAAGGTGTCGTCGACAGTGCTATCAAGCGGCACTTACTCACCAATAACCTGCTCACCGATGCTCAGTTTGGGTTCTGCCAGGACCACTCGGCTCCAGACCTCATTATAGCCTTGGTCCAAACATGGACAAAAGAGCTGAATTCCAGAGGTGAGGTGAGAGTGACTGCCCTTGACATCAAGGCAGCATTTGACCGAGTGTGGCACCAAGGAGCCCTAGTAAAATTGAAGTAAATGGGAATCAGGGGGAAAACTCTCCAGTGGCTGGAGTCATACCTAGCACAAAGGAAGATGGTAGTGGTTGTTGGAGGCCAATCATCTCAGCCCCAGGACATAGCTGCAGGAGTTCCTCAGGGCAGTGTCCTAGGCCCAACCATCTTCAGCTGCTTCAATAACCTTCCCTCCATCATAAGGTCAGAAATGGGGATGTTCGCTGATGATTGCACAGTGTTCAGTTCCATTCGCAACCCCTCAAATAATGAAGCAGTCCGAGCCCGCATGCAGCAAGACCTGGACAACATCCAGGCTTGGGCTGATAAGTGGCAAGTAACATTCGCGCCAGACAAGTGCCAGGCAATGACCATCTCCAACAAGAGCAGGTCAGAGGCTGGGTATTCTGCAGCGAGTGACTCACCCCCTGACTCCCCAAAGCCTTTCCACCATCTACAAGGCACAAGTCAGGAGTGTGATGGAATACTCTGCACTTGCCTGGATGAGTGCAGCTCCAACAACACTCAAGAAGCTCGACACCATCCAGGTCAAAGCAGCCCGCTTGATTGGCGCCCCATCCACCACCCTAAACATTCACTCTCTTCACCATTGGCGCACTGTGGCTGCAGTGTGTACCATCCACAGGATGCACTGCAGTAACTCGCCAAGGCTTCTTTGACAGCACTTCCCAAACCTGCGACCTCTACCACCTAGAAGGACAAGAGCAGCAGGCACATGGGAACAACAGCACCTGCACATTCCCCTCCAAGTCACACACCATCCCGACTTGGAAATATATCGCCGTTCCTTCATTGTCACTGGGTCAAAATCCTGGAACTCCCTTACTAACAGCACTGTGGGAGAACCTTCACCACACGGACTGCAGCAGTTCAAGAAGGCGGCTCACCACCACCTTCTCAAGGGCAATTAGGGATGGGCAATAAATGCTGGCCTTGCCAGCGACGCCCACATCCCATGAACAAATAAAAAAATATATGGATACAAGCGAGCCACAATTTTTTTTTGTTCTACTCAGCTCAGGAATGTGGAATGGAAGTGAAGCGAGCCCCAATTGATACACACCACCTGAATATAATTAACACTAATTGATATAAATCACAAGGGTACAATTAACACTTCTCGTCAGATTCCCCAAAGATCCCAACAACCTGACATTTAGCAGCTCAGAAAGCAACCTTCTCTTGATAGATGGGTCACAGAGATGTGGATCCCTGACCTACAGGTGAGGGGATTCCTCTTCCTCCACCTGCTCCTGTCCGTAGAGGGTAATGCATCACTCTCTATTCTGCTTTTAAACTGACTGTATGAATCATCCAGGGCATATGGTTTTGAAGGGTGCTGGGTTTGCTGCTGGTCAGTGGCTCTCTGGAGGTCCTGGCTTCTAAATCCTGAAACATTCCTGAAAAGTACAGTTGGTAAAAGGAACTGATATCATGGTGGGCCTAAGCTGCCCTAGGATGACAGCAACATTTTGTCAATTTGTGTGACATTGCTTCTGTGACGATGTTGGATAGTTTGTATGGGAAGGCTCCTTATGAAAGAAACCCTGCAATGAAACTCAGGGCCCGATTTTACCAGGGGTGAGGGTTCCCGGCGGATGGGCAAGCGGGCGCGTTGGTAACACGCCCGGTGAAATTAGTGGGTTTCCCGCGCGATCGTAGCAGGCAAACCACTAATTGGATTCACTTACCTGCTCCTCCGGGTTCCCCGCTGCTGATCTGCCCGTCGGGCGGGCTGCGCACGCGCAGTAAGATCTGTCAGCTGGAGGCGCTCTATTTAAAGGGGCAGTCCTCCACTGACAGATGCTGCAACCAATAGTAAAGATGACTGCATGGAGCAGCCCAGGGGGAAGGCTGCTCCCAGTTTAATGATGCCTCACCCCAGGTATCATTAGATGGGGTGAGGAGGAGGGGGAGTACAGAGATCTTCCACCCGGCGGGCTGGAGGAAGCGGCCCGCCTCCGCCACCAGGAAGGGCTGGCTCGAGGTGGCAGAGGGGGTCACCTGCGCCACCAACATATCGCCCACCTGCACACAGTGCAGGAGGCGGTCCAATGACCTCAGTAGGTCAGCCAAAGTGAGTACACGTAGTCTTTCCCCTACACTCCGTCTGCCACATCACTGCCCCCACCCCACATCTCCTTCGGCACTGCCAACACTACTCTGTCACATCACCCCTCATACCCACTCAAATCCCATCCTCATCTTACCTGCACCTACTCACCTCGCCAGTACTCACCCCGCCACTACCACGCAACCCAATCCTCATACAATCTCATGGCTCTCTTTCATACTCACCCTCTCGTGCATCTCTCTCACGGCCAGCCTCACTCAACCTGCCACCACCTGTGCTGCAGCCACAGGGCATGCATCACATATGTGCAGTAGGCAGCGTAAGGCAAACGTGTCGTGAGCATGAAGGGGATGCACAAGGGTATTTTGAGGGTTTGTCATGGTTGTTACTTCTATTGAATTTCAGAACAACTCACATCACACATTATATTGGCACCACTACTGCCATGTCTTCGCGAATCCTGTCCGGTTCGTGCAATAATGCCTGCTCCTGGGTATCACTATGAGGACCCACCACTGATGCCACCCATTGTGTCACTGCAGAGTGGGTGTAGGTGTATTTGCAGGGCTCTTCTGCGCAGACGACTGAGAGACATCGGCGATGTCCCCGGTTGCACCCTGGAAGGCTGTGGAGGAGAAGTTCGGGAGGGCAGTGGTGACTTTGACAGCGACAGGTAGGAAGATGGTGCACGGGCCAGCCAGGAGCAGCTTGGCATGAAAGAGGCTGCAGATGTCCACGGCTACATGTCGAGTGACTCTGAGCCTCCGTGTGCATTGCTGCTCAGAGAGGTCCAGGAGGCTGAGCCTCGGTCTGTGGAACCTGTGGCGAGGGTAGTGCCCTCTGCGACGCATCTCTCTCTGCGGTCGCCCTCCCTCCTGCTGTACAGGTGGATGTGTCACAGCACTGTGTTGTGGAGCTCCACGTGTCAGAAGTGGATGGCTTGGATGGCGTGGATGGCGAGGCTGGTGATGCTGTTCGCCTTCCGAGGAGGTCATGACTGCAGCTACGGCGGCCCCCATCTGCAAGATGTACATCTGAGGGGGTCCGCAAGGTAGGTACATGCCTCCGGACCCCGGGGTAAGTGTGCAGGTTGGTGATTTTGACCGTCAGGAGGAGGGTGGTGGAGGCCAAACTTTGTCCCAAGTGACAGAGTGGCCTCCTGCAATGGCTGAGGGTCTCCCCCACCCCCCCACCACCTGTCAAATGGACCTTTGCAGCTGCCACAGGCTGACAGCTGCAACACGTCCATTCGAGCTGGGAATGTTTCCCCCAGTGTGGGAAACAGTCCCATGTTGATCCAAAATCACACACAGTCCCTTAATCAGGTCAGTTAATGACCTGAAATAGCTAAATAAATACTCTCAAGTGGCATCCCGCTGGCTTTAATTGCCTGCGGGATTCCCACCAGCGGGGGCTGCGCGCACACGCCGGCGCGTCAGCAGGGAACCCGGAAGTGGGTGGGATCGAGGCGGGACCCGTTCGGGATCCTGGATTTTCCGATTTTCGAGGCCCCCCCGCCAAGAACGCACCCGATAGCGGGTGCTAAAATCGGGCCCTCAGTCTCCTGATTCCCCATGTCTGGTCACCTCATGGCTATTGCAGCCCTGAATGTCCAGGCCTGCTTCTCTGAAGTGAGGTATCCGACTGAGGCTTCATCACCACCACTAGCCATCATTTCTTCCGTTATGTGCAGCTTTCTACTATAGAATATAAAGCATAGATAAACAAGGTGATTAAAGCAAGTATTTCCACTTAGCAGCCCCAATGTGTAAGGGACTCTGAAGAGAGAGATGTGCAGCATGTGGATATTGTGCCTTGCATGCTCGTCAGTGTGTACTAAATTAAAGCCCTGGAATTTCAGCAAAAAATAACTGCTGCTAAAGTCACACAAGGAATCTTTGCAGCCACAAAATCACAGGCCTCTTTAATTGAACTGCACCCTTTAAGGCCTGACTGCGACCTCCATTTTCTCCACATTGTGGGCATTCACCCATTAACAGGCCATCTCATGCACATGCTCACTCCATGTGGACTAGTGTTGATTGGAAATGAGGGTGCAAAGATCAAGATGCAAGTAGAGCATACTTCCAGTGCGCTTCGCTTGCTATACACTGGAGGCATGCCTCAAGATATGAAAATCATCTTTCTTTTTAAAAGGAAATAATGGTCTAAGTCATGTATGCTATAATTTCCTGGGACTTTTGCACTGTCAAACAGGCCTGCAATGAAGATGCGCCATTACAATGGTGTACGTCTCCAGGAAATTCTGGGTCTTTGAGGCTGTGATTAAAGCATGTATTTGAGTCGACAAGAGGGAGCTTTCCTCTACTCTTAATTCCTGCTGTACCTGAGCTGGAATTACTTGATGGGACAGTGTAGAGGAAGATTTATTCTGCATCTAACGTGCTTTACATGTCTTTGAACACTTAATGCTTATAGTGTCAGTGTACATGTAAATACATTCCATTCGTTAGCTTTAAGATTATTTACTTCGATAAACACAAAACAAATCACCAAAAAATATCAATTTAACAATTCAGGCAGATCTTGAATCTTAAGTTGATCGAAGTAGGGTAGATTGGTATTGGTGAATTAACCTCAAGTTGGTCCAATTCTGGTCAGTTTTGGTGCAGAATTCTATAAGGCATTCTGTCCAGGTTTATATTTATGACAAAAAAAAATTTAGAAAGCATTTTTTAAAACTAAGCATATTAGTCTTGAGGAAACCTAATTAAAAGTCACTGGTGATAGTCTTGGGCATTGTACATTAGGAAGGATGTATTGGCCCTGGATGGGGTACAGCGCAGATTCTCCAGAATTATAGCAAGGCTTAAAGGGTTCAATTATGAGGACAGGTTGGGTAAACTTGGCCTGTATTCCCTTGGGTTTAGAAAGTTGAGGGATGATCTAATCAAGGTATTTAAAATGAAAAAAAGAGATTCGAGAGGGTAGATATAGATAAACTATTTCCTCTGGTGGGGGAATCCAGAACAAGATGGCACAATCTTAAAATTAGAGCTAGATCATTTCGGGGTGAAATAAGGTAGTGGAAATCTGGAACTTTCTTCCCCCAAAATGCTGTGAATTCTGGGTCAATTGAAATTTTCAAGACTGAGATTATTGTTAGGTAAGGGTCTCAAGGGACAGGGAGCAAAGAAGGGTAAATGGAGTTGAGGTATAGATCAGCCATGATCTAATTGAATGTTGGAACAGGCTCGAGGGGCTGAATGGCCTACTTCTGTTCCTATGTTTCTATGATTTGTTTTTTCAAGCCAGCACACAGTTTCTCATCAATGAGATGTTTGGCATTTTCCCCCATTATGTCATAGTCCATGTACATGTCTCCCCAGACCAGACTGTTAATACACTGTTAAAAGATTGCAAACTAGTCAATACTCCATGTGCCATGGAGTCCCAAATACACAGCACTCTGGTGCACAGCAGTGCTGCCTATTGGTTGCGTGCTGTTCCCATAAGCATTACATTACAGAAAATCATATACCTGCCAGAAAGATTTATGGTTACCTATAAGCCAGCCTCAAGTAAGATAATTTTTCAATGTCCAATTTCCAGCAGCACTGCATAAACTGGAATCATAATTTACAGTTTGGTTGAATAAAAATATTTATTTTTTAAAAGTGGAAAGTAAGGGATTTAGACCATTGTATCCATAGTCTTTCCTGTTAATTGGCAAATGAATCTGCTTTATAGTAAGTTACTTGTAGCAGAAGCTGCTTTAACTGTGTGTATGTGCTTCAGTGCTAGTTGGCCACATGCTGTGGAGAAAAGTGCTTTGTGTAGAGTTTGCTACTAGGATTATTGCACTGGAATTTATAATTAAAGCTTTCTCTATGGAGTAATTGCAGAGTAGAAGTATATGTACTGAATAGGGCATCGCTTTAACTATTGTCCTTTCACTGGACTCAAATTCAATGAGTTCTGCCTGTTCAACATGTCTGTATGTGCTACAGACTCCATTTATTATGATTTGAATTTACAGATCTCCTTTGTGAAAACTGATGTACAGAATTCATTCACTCTATCCATCACATTCTGATCATTTGCAATAGTTTTACCCAGTTTATCCTTTAAATGTGTCTTGAAAGAGATATTGTGGAGTAGGGAGGAGTTAACGTACAAGAGAAATAGCATGTAACTGGACAGAATAGGTTCTGTATATAAAGGTTTTGAATGGTATTTAGTAAAAGTTTTACTTTTTGTTTGCTTATGAATACATTGACCAATTTATATTGAGTTTCTGAATCCAAGTCATTAATGTAATTTAGAAGCAACAACTTGAATTTATCTATAGCCTTTAACATAGAAAAAAAATCCCAAGGTGCTTTATTGAGGCATAATCAAAAAAAGAATGATATTAGTATGGGTGACCAAAAGCTTGGTCAAAGAGGTGGGTTTTAAGGAGAATTTTAAAGAAGGAGAGGGAGGTGAGACTGGTGGAAGAATCTAGGAAGGGAATTCCAGAGCATGGGGCCTAGGTGGTTGAAGGTCTGGCTGTCCCAATGGCGAAGGAATAGGCCAGGGTCAGAGCAACAGAGAGTTTGGAGGGATTATAAGGTTTGAGAAAGTTACAGAAGTAGGGAGAGGCAAGGCTATGAAGGAACAGGGGCTAATGAGAGTGTGGAACTTAAAGTAATTAATACCAGTAGAGAAAAAGTACAGGAGAAAAGCCAAGGGATCTAAAAGAGGTGGCTGCAGAGATAATAGATGCATTGGTCTTTGGTCACAGCTTACTTTCCCACCTAACTTTGTATCGTCAGCAAACTTGGATACTTCACACTCGGTCCCTTCATCTAAGTCATTAATATAGAATGTAAATAGCTGAGGCCCAAGCACCGATCCTTGCGGCACCCCACCGCCAACTTGAAAATGACCCATCTATTCCTACTCTCTGCTTTCTGTCCGTTAACCAATCCTCTATCTATGCTAATATATTACCCCCAACCCCATGAGCCCTTATCTTGTGTAACAACCTTTTATGTGGCACTTTATTGAGTGCCTTTTGAAAATCTAAGTATACTACATCCACTGGTTCCCCTTTATCTACCCTGCTAATTACATCCTAAAAAACTCTAATGAATTTGTCAAACACAATTTCCCTTGCATAAAACCATGTTGAATCTGCCTAATCATATTATAATTTTCTAAGTGCCCTGTTACCACTTCTTTAATAATGGATTCCAACATTTTCCCGATGACTGATGTCAGACTAACTGGTCTGTAGTTCCCTGTTTTCTCTCTCCCTCCTTTCTTGAATAGCGGGGTTACATTTGCTACCTTCCAATCCGATAGGACCGTTCTAGAATCTAGGGAATTTTGGAAGATCACAACCAATGCATCCACTATCTCTGCAGCCATCTCTTTTAGAACCTTAGGATGTAGGCCATCAGGTCCAGGGGATTTCTTGGCTTTTAGTCCCATTAGTTTCTCCAGTACTTTTTCTCTACTGATATTAACTACTTTAAGTTCCTCACTCTCGTTTGTCTTTTGGTTCCTCACTATTTCTGGTGTGCTTTTTGTGTCTTCTACTGTGAAGACAGATACAAAATACATGTTTAACGCCTCTGCCATTTCCTTATTCCCCATTATAATTTCTCCTGTCTCAGCCTCTAAGTGACCAATGTTTACTTTTGCTACTCTCTTCCTTTTTAATTACTTGTAGAAGCTCTTACAATCCGTTTTTATATTTCTTGCTAGTTTACTTTCATATTCTATTTTCTCCCTTTTTATCAATTTTGATGGTTTCTAAAACTTTCCCAATCCTTAGGCTTACTACTCTTCTTGGCAACATTATAAGCCTCTTCTTTTAATGTAATACCATCCTTAACTTCTTTAGTTAGCCATGGATGGATTACTTTTCCTGTGGAATTTTTATTTCTCAATGGAATGTATATTTGTTGAGAATGTTGAAATATTTCTTTAAATGTTTGCCGTTGCTTATCTACCGTCATACCCTTTAATCTAATTTCCCAGTCTACCTTTGCCAACTCGCCCCTCATACCTACGTAATTGGCTTTATTTAAGATTACAACTCTAGTTTCTGACTTAAGTACATCACTCTCAAACTGATTTTGAGATTCAATACAGATTTAAGGTAATTGGCAAAAGAACCAGGGGAAGAATGAGGAGAAACATTTTTACGCAGTGAGTTGTTATGATCTAGTATGCACCACCTGAAAGGGTGGTGGAAGCATATTCAGTAGTAACTTTCAGAAAGGAATTGGATATATACTTGAAAAGGAAACATTTGCGGGGCTATGAGGAAAGAGCGGGGTGGGGGAATGGAGCCAGCACAGGCACGATGGGCTGAATGGCGCCTTCTGTGCTGTAAGATTCTATGATTCTATAAAGTCAAGTTCTATTTAGTTTCTTCTTATAAATGAATTTGTTTAAAAACCGAGACAGTCATGCAGTAGTGAAAAATTGAAAGCAAAGAGGACTTTCAACAGGGTGCACCAGCAAGACTGTAAAATTTAATTCAAAGCTGATATTTTTTACTGCAGTTGTCAAAAAGTACAGTAAGAATTTTAAAATATTCTAATTTATATATGTTTGTATCTGGGCTTGATATAAATGGAATTCTGACTATCTATCACTGTGCAAACTTGAACTATGCTTATTTGCATAACTCCTTCCTATGTGTAGGATACTTTCCACAGATTAGAATTACAGCCTCATTTAAGGAGTGCTAAAACCTACAAAGGAAGGAACTTAATACAAGTGACAGCTCTAGTATATTTGAAAATAAGGACTAATCTCACTTTCATATATATGAATAAACCCTAACAGTCTTTAACATTAGAACATTTCAGATAACAAAGAATATCATTCTCACTGCCATCTGACATTTGCTTAAATCCCACAGAGAAGATTCAATAAATGTAGCTTTTTGGCATGAGTTCTGTTGAATTTGATACAATAAGGCTTATTTGCATATAGAAAGAATCTGCTGTGCAGGCGTTTTGTTTAAGGGCTTAATTTTGGGGGGAAATGATTGAGGCACATGCTTCCTGTTGGTGCCATCCATGTATCAGTTAAATGGTTGAATTATTGACCAAGCACAGCATTGCCCTCAATAAAATAAAATGTCATAGTAGGTTTTAGGTGATAAGATATTTCCAACTAAGCGACGGAAAGCAATGTGCTTATAATGAAAAACTTATAGAAATCACCACCACCAAGACAAATCAAATTACTGCAAATACAAACAGTCCCAGAGTTAATAATGTGAGTGTTTTCAGTGTAGCTGTGTCATCAATTCGAAACTTATTTTTAATAATAACAAAGGGACACAGTGCAGGCAAAGTGTGATGTGACAGAATACGAAAGATAAAAACTTTTGCTTATGAATACTGAAATGGTTGAATGCATTCCTTTTGTTTGTAGGCGAAGTCATTTATCTGCAAGGGTAGATTTACTGAGTCCTTGCACGTGGTATCTGGCATCAAAATATTCTGGGCTCACTGTCTGTGACTTTCTGATAGGCGCTCATGGTTCTAGGTCTTTAGAACAGTCACAGTATTTTGGGCATTAAATGGGTTAGGTATCTTCCTTTCATTGCTTAACCCATTATTCACTCACTTGCTCATTCATTTCCTCACACACTTTACCGCATTTCAATGTAACACACTACACTCCCTTGTAATGTGCAGTTACATTTCAAGGGGTTTCTTACCACAAGTATTGTAAAATATGTTCTTCTGCTCCTTCAGGTACCTAAGAGGTAGCTGAGACATTTGTACAGCTATAACTTTGCACTTCACAACACCTTGCATCAGCCACTCCTACAGTGGCAAGCACCATCACAAATATATTTGCTTAGGGAAGGGGATTTACTGTAACTTGTAAGAGGAACAATTCATGAAGCACTGACCATGAGTGTGGAGTAGAAAGTGCAGTGGAATTTCAGGAATTCAGCCTACTTGTGGGAAGATTTTGAGGCCTCTTTCAGCTGCTTAGTCTAGGGATTTGGATCTCACAGGCCTTCCAATAACCATTCAATAGTAACTCAACATTAGCCCTTCATAGAGTCATTTGGGAAAGTGCCATTCAAACTGTACAGTTTGTGGACGTCCATGGAGGAATCTAGAACCCACATCTGTGCAGTACTGCATAGCCACCGCACTGAGCTCTAGACTACCAAGGAGACTGAGATCACTCCAAGGCTATATCCAGTGAAAGATACCTTGGCTGAAGTTCTAAGTTCAGACTTAGCTTCTTTTTGAATTCTTTGATTGGTACTATGGAGACCTTGAGCTCCAATCTACAGTCGTCTGTTTTCTCCGGATTCTCCATGTTGGGGAATTAGATTAAGACAGTAATAATGAAACATCTCAACGTCCTCATTGCTGCCCAGTTGTCTGCTCTCAAAGATCTCTGGCCATGCTAAGGGAATGCCCAGCAGCAAGGAAATAACAAGGGTTGGTGCAGATGTTGGAAATGTCACTTGGGGCAATGCCACATCCCAAGCTCCTTGCCACTCCACACAAATGACTACAATTAAGTTGCCACTCATACAGGCCCAGTCAACCACTTCATCACTACCCATGCTGGCTTCAGTAAGGGCCATCTTTGGAACCAGCAGAAGGAGGAACAAAGTGCCCCCTCCCACTGGGGAAACAGTTAGAAGGATCACAAGGTTAGGAAATAGAAACCACATACCGTACACTTTGACAAAGAAAAAGTAATGGGACAAATCACTTTGAACAGAGAAACATCATACAGTGAAAGAGTTAATGAGAGTTGCTTTAATTGCTACTAGAATGTGTCCTGACTGCTCCTTTAGCAGGAGGCCGATTCCAATGTTGGGGAAAATTGAAGTTACATTCCTGGGTGCTGATGTACAGTTGGGCCCAATGGTGGGAGTGCATAATTTGGCATGGAGATTGGGCACATGTGGGGAGAACTGTTATGTATTGTTCAGAAAAAATTATTAATAAATGGACTGGGAGATCATATCCTGTCTGATTATTGCAGCAATCTGAGCCGCATCCTTCAGCAGGCAATTTCTCTCCCTCATAATCAGCCTTGACTTCTTTTTCCTACTGCCTTTGTTCTCGTGACTGCAGGCAACAGTAGTCTTACGGGTCTGGACTGGGCTATACAGTAGAACTCCCCCAGATTGGTCCAAGCAACAGAATCACTGAAGGTGTGTTCCACTATGACCTCGGCGTAATTGATTGGCTGCATAGTACCGCTCCTGAGCTCTTGTTCCTCCAGCAATGCATTGTGCCACGAGCCACTGCTGGAGTGCATATCCTTGGTCTTTTTGACCCGATAATTAAGTCAGGCACCATTGATTGCTGGAAGATGAACGAATGATGGGATCTGCCAGGGTAACGTGCATTCATAGGTACAATTCTGTTCTCATGGTCGCAGACCACCTGTACATTGATGCAATGATAGCCCTTTCTATTCATGAACGCCACTGCATTCACCATGAGAGCAGTCATTTATGTCCTGCACTTGTGGGAACCCTACCACGCAGTCGAAGTGCACAGCTCTTTCTTGCTGATGGCTGCTTTCCACAGAAATTGAGATTAACATCCCCACCCGTTATACATCTCTCCCAATTTTCATTTTCATTGAATTCAATGCCTGCTGTTGTATTAACAGCCTCTAAGAGTTAAAGCGAGAAACTGGGAATGGTCCCAGAGCAATGGTCCACTGAGAGCTTAATGTCCCAACAAGTTGCATGGCTCTGCCACAAGTATCTTTCCAACGTAAAAGATCCCCTGCCACTATTTTGAAGAAGAGCAGGGGTGTTCTCCCCGGTATCCTGGCCAAATATTTATCCCTCAACCAGCGTCACTAAAACAGATTATCTGGTCATTACCACATGGCTGTTTGTAGGATCTTGCTGTGCACAAATTGGCTGCCGCGTTTCCTATATTACAACAGTGACGACACTTCAAAAATACTTAATTGGTTGTAAAGCGCTTTTGGACGTCCTGAGGTCGTGAAAGGCGCTATATAAATGCAAGTCTTTCTTTCGTTCATGTATATATACCCATATCCTGGCAAATGTTCTCATAGAACACCATGGGGATAAATTTCACCTTTGGCGGGGACTGAAAACAATCGGGAGTGGATCAGCTGCCCATTGTACACGCCCTGATTTTCCTTTCCAAGGCCGATCCATTTTTGCCCCGCTGAATTTGAATTTTACCCCCAGTGATTCCCAATATAGAACATTACTTTAAGCCTTTATATCAGTGAACATTTACTTATTGAATATAACACTTCTGCTCTGGTCTCCTTTTAAAAATACTTTGATCTCAACTCTTACGAGGCACTAACAGAACACTCCTTGTGCTTGCAGTAATTACAAATCAGAAATCAATTAATCAGCAAGAGGCAAAAATCTATTTTAGTGCTGCCGATAAGTTATTATAGATGTTAATTGGCATCATTTCTTCAGTAAAAGTATTTGCTGGATACTGACAAATTACATTGGATGTGTGTGAGGCTGGCAAGAAACAGTGGTGATTGACTTGGGTTAAGAAACAGTGCCAATCTGCTTATTCTAATGAGATCTGGTGGCATTATGACATCAGGGCATTGATTTAGTTATATAAATAACCATGGTTTGCTTCATTATGTTTCACTGATTAAACATACTTCTCTCGTTTGCTCTTTCTATTGATTTCTTAGCAGAAAATGCATCAATTACCTGCAATCATATTATGAATAAAGTATGTCAAATGTGCTGAAATATGCATTATGAATTTAATTCATATTTGAGAACATTCGATATTAACATCCCCCATGGCTTGAGTGTGTGAAAGTATTATCCAGAAACTCTAGAAAGTAATTATCTCAAACAATGCCAACAGTTCCGTGCATTAATACAAATTCAAATTCCCTGCTAAACTTTGCATTTCATTACACTTGCAGCAACTTTATAGAATTTAACAGTGCATTCAGTCTCTGAAGTTTATGCACCTAAAATCATGATTAATGGTTTCAGTTTTCTTAAATAAAATAGGATATTATGAAAATAAGAATGATTTATTTTAGCTGGTTTTAATAAGCAAAGCTATTATTCTTGGCATTACACTGAATTAAAGAATGACTATGGATAGCCTCAGAGGTTTAAATACTCATCAAACTTTTCATCAAATATATTAGCTTAGAAATTGTTGTTGGCGTACTATTTGGGGGTTACTAAAGCTTTTTTGCGAGAATTTGTACTTGTCCATTCACCGCGGATATTGTTGTTTTAGCTGCATGTGTAGCTATGTGATCTTCTGCCCGCCCAGTGGGCTGTCCAGTGGAGCATCGGCAATGATTAATAGGCAGAGGGGCAGTTGAATGGCTTCAGCAGGAATTTAAATATCTGCATTTGTGCAGGGGGAGAACAGACCCAGAGGTTTTCTCCATAATTTTGCTGTAAAATGGAGGCTGGCGGAATGAAAAAGGCACCCTCAATGACCCAAGAGCTGGAGGTACTGATTAATGAAATGGAGGAAAGGAGGGCTGCCCTGTATGGGACAGAAGAGTACTTTATGGTTGCCGACTCTGGTTGAAATGATATTTCTGGCAGCCTATGTCTGCTCATTTTCCTCTGCTAAATCAAGTGCCATGGGGCACTGAATGCAATCCATATTGTAGTGAAATTTGAGTCTGAAAAACTGTATGAAACTGCAGCAATTCCCTTCTGCGATAATCTTGGTATTAACACTCACAACAAGGTTAACACATGGTACAGGTTTTGTAGCATACCATGAACTCAACAGTCCAATAGCAAGTTTTTGATAAGTAAACAGGTGGGAATCGAGTGAAACAACTGACTCCTCAAATTGATATCTAGTAATGCTGAATTGCTATTAGCTTTAATGCTTCATCCTGACAGCAATTTCTACGCTACAGCTTCCTGAAAATTTGATTATAGAATAACGAAACCTGTTAGTGTATCTAATTTAACTTGATTACTTTTGAAACACATTCATCTGAATCGCATTGAAGTTCCTCTATCTTTTTAAAAATAATGCAATGTGTGCACAGTTCAATTATTCTGTATAATTTGTAACCTGTTTATATTTTTAATTAGTTTTGCATTTAAATATGAATATACATAAATGTCAGACAGGAAATGACAAGCTGGTCCATCTAGCCCATTTCATATAGTTGTGGTGTCTTATGCATCGCATCAAGAGACTCCTTACCCTAAAAATGTCATGGGAGAGGTGAAAAACCAGATCAAAAACCCAAGACCAATTAGGGAAAAAAAATCATCGCCGATCCCTCTAGGTGAACGAAACTAGTCCAGGAGACCGCATTGACCATGACTTATATTATTTGGTACCTACCTCTTGTATGATGCCATCTTCACCCCTGCCAGGAATCAGTCCAGCTCTCTCTTGAAGTTATGCTGTGAATGAGCATTCACCGCACAAGCTGGTAACTTTAGATTGTTATTGGGCCAGAATTTCCTGGCAAAATAACGTCAAGTTTAATACACATGCCGTTATTAGTGTGTAAATAACCCAGCAATTTGAGGTGAGGAAGAGATACGACGTGAGTTGCGAATCGCTGGAAATTGCTGGACGATTTGCGCCACTCCACCTTTAACCTCGCAAAAATGGCAGCTCGCTGTCAATCTCCCTGTGAGTTTCAAGAAATTGTTGGATTTGCGGCGTAAATATGAATTAAACTTGCCACAAAAAGTTAGGTCTGGTATTTAATGATGTACGAGCCCTTTTAATGATGAGATTTATGTTCCTGCAATGCCACTCAACCACTCTGGCCCAGAAAGGGAACAATTAAAACAGTGGATTCTCATTCCTGCAGCTACTAAATTGTTCCGAGAGGTTTTTTAAATTTAAAAATGTTTTTCTTAATTTTCCTTTCTGTCTCTTTTCTCTCTCTCTTAATCCAATTTTTCTTTCCTTCTCTTTATTTCGCTTTCGATATCTAATTTGATTCTAATTCACCCTATTTCTATCTCCGTCGTTCCTCTGTTTCTTTCTCTATCCTTAAATTTCATTGGTTAAGACGATAGACTGTTGATCCCATCAATCACCAAGGTCCCAGATGCCCCGTTGATCTTGCCCCACTGTTATCAGCTCGCACTTCCAGCAATTTGCAGCGCAAAATTTTTTCAAGCTGAAGGGTGAGGAAAAAAATCAACCCAAGGGGCATGCCATGAGATACCCCACTCCAGCAAATTCTGGGCCAATTATCTATGATACCAAGAACTTTTTCTTTCACCACAGGCTTCTGTTCTGTTCCTTGTGAGGTGTAATTATGCTTATCATTGATCGTACCCACATACTTAACATTGCACTTCTTTCATTAAATACTATTTGTCAAACGCGGGCCTATTCCCCCAACACATCAAGATCTGCTTCCAGTTGATTAGTCCTAACATCGGCACAAATCTTCGTATCATCTGCAAGCTTGTGGATTATTCCCCCATTACCTTCACCTAGGTCATTAATAAAGATTGTAAACAATTTTACAACACCAAGTTATAGTCCAACAATTTTATTTGAAAATCACAAGCTTTCGGAGGCTTCCTCCTTCCTCAGGTGAATGTCAAGAAATCCTCGAACCTTTTGCATTTATAAATCACAGAACAATACCTGGTGATTACAGATAGTCTTCTCAACTGCCCGTCTTTTTTTTTTTGGTTGTTTGTATATTCGGTGGCCCTGTAGGTAACACCTCTCTGTCTGAACACTTTGATTGCCTTGGCAACGGGCAGTTGAAAAGACTATCTGTAATCACCAGGTATTGTTCTGTGATTTATAAATGCAAAAGGTTCGAGGATTTCTTGACATTCACCTGAGGAAGGAGGAAGCCTCCAAAAGCTTGTGATTTTCAAATAAAATTGTTGGACTATAACTTGGTGTTGTAAAATTGTTTACAATTGTCAACCCCAGTCCATCACCGGCATCTCCACATCATTAATAAAGATAGTAAAGAGCAAAGGTCCTAACACCGATCCCACTGGTATCCGGTCTCCAAGCAGATTCACAGGCATTGATAACAACTTTCTGCCTATGAGCAAGCAGCCACTTCTTGATCCGCTGTAGCAGCTTCCCATTAATTCCACAAGATTCTATCTTGTGGAGTAACGTATTGTGAGGTACCTTATCAAATGCTTTCTGAAAATCCAGGTGGACAATGTCTACCAGGTGCTCCTCATCCACTAACCTGGTAACTTCCTCAAGAAATTCAATCTAATTTAAATTTTGAAATGGGGTCCCATGGAGTGTAGTTGGAAGAGGTTACAGAAGGCACAGATCTTCACTACTGAGCTCCCTGGAGACCAATTTTTGAAACAAGGCCAAGAAAAGAGGATAAAGTTTTTGTGTCACTAACAGTTGTTATGAGACACAATTACATAAGTTCTGCAGAAACAATCCCGATGGATATTGTTCTACAGCATGAATAGTCCCACATTTGACACCTATTTCAACCAACTGAAACACATTTAACATTCAAGAACCAGAGTGAGTTTTCAATTTCTAACCTGTTTAGATGTTCCAAGGTTACATCAAGTTACAATAACACACGGATTGCATTTGTAGCCATGTGTATGGTGTTCATTGATCAAAAACACAATATATTGTGGGTACATCAATTCAGATCAACAACTCACATCTACATGATATGTATACATTTAGCTTAAACGACTCCTGTGGATACAAGCATCAATAAAAAAATGACTTTGCAATATATTCCATTAGTTGTGGCAAGCTTTTACTGATACTAAAGTACACAATAATAGGATAAATAGCAATTGCTTAGCATTATTGATAGCAAGTAGTTTGTAAGCTGAAATAGAGGAGCTACGAGCAACATATTTTGTAGAACACAAGCAGAGATTCTGCATTGTGTTTTCATCAGAATGGAGAGAGGTGAGAACCATTAATGAATTACAGCTATATCCAGATATATGAGGCACATTGAAGAATATTACTGAGGTCATTTAGATGGCCAGCCATTGAAAATAAGGCAGCTGTACTTGATTTGACAAAGCACTTTCAATTTCAAATTTCAAGGTAGAAAGCGAGCTGATCAGAGCAGTGAGGCAATGATCTGACCAACTATAGTTTTAATTAAGATGTCTGTTCAATTGCATAGACAATCTTTTGGTTAATTTCTTCATCGTCTTTGAAAGCAACAGGATCAGTGACTAGTTAAATAGATCTTGAGGTGATATTGTAGGTAGACTTTCAATTGTATCAATGGATGGAAAATTGGGGGCAGTGAGCCCATTATTTTCCAATTCATGCTTGCAGTGTGTATGGACTTGGAAAATCTACCATTAATTGCTATTTTTGCATATGGAGACAATATTGATTTGCTATACTCAGTTCTAACTTTGCTTTGTTTGGGGGTCAGAGACTGGCAGGGTAAAGTAATAAAATATGAATATAAAGTATGCACCAGGAAAAGTCCATTTGATCAATCAAGCTTGTTCCTTCCAAAGGACAAAGACTTTTCCCAATTGTATTTCATTTCCTTACAGAGGTGACTAACCATAAGTAACATTTATAAGAAGAGAAATTTCTCCCTGAAGTGAAAGTTTTTTGAACAAAGACTCCAGAATATCTAACTAACGTCACAATCTATATTATGTTAGACAGACTGTTTTTATTCCCAAAGTTGCAAAAGGTCATGAACCATAAAGTTTCATATTTATTTGATCATTCATATTTATGCTTATTTCTATAAGAAAATATTTATCTAGATTCTTAGTAGTGCTCATCATTATCATTACAAATAACATCCCATCCTGACAGTCATGGAAATGCCATTTGCAATATACCATGTGCAAGTCCAGTGGTTGATGTTGCACACATTGGAAAATCTGTCACCATTGATATCCCTCTGCTCGATGTATATTTAACAAGGTAACCAGTATAGATATAAAGGAAGAGTTTATCAACCTTTCAGACCTCTTTGAAAACCTAGTAGTTTTCTTATTTCTATCTTCTTGTTAGTTTAGTCTTTAACATTGAAAATTCCCTCAATAATTTCCTTTGCCCCTAGACCAAGAATGGAGTGAATGAAAGAGGGGGAGGTGGAAGAAAGCAAATGTGGGTATTTAATAACTGTGTCAGAAAAATGTTAAAGCCTTTTCTCAGCAACTGTCTTCAGCTTCGACTTATTCCACATGGATTCCAACTTAAATTCCACCCTTCACGTTTCGGATCCACCCATGATCACAGAAAACTACGAGGTACTTTACAGCCTTCTGGCCTTAACATTGAGTTTAACAACTTTAGACCTTAACCACAACTCCCTTTTTCTTTTGACAGCTGATAGTGGAGGATGGCCGTACCAGAGCCACTGGGAGTAGAGGAGGTGTGGGCTGTGCTTAGGGTGGGGATCCTCTATCGGTACATGGCTGGAGGGGTAGTCGGTACCCCTGGGGTTTACCTGCCTTTATTCTGCCACATTCCCAGGCTACAGAAGGCTTCTCCTCTTTGTCAGATTTCCCATGCTTCCCTCCCCATCTGTATTATACTGTAACCTCCTCTGGACCCATCTTTTGTTTAGACACTTGTCCCATTTCCACCTCATTTTGCCTTGCACCACCATCACTTGTGTCATTTAATCCCATTTGCCCTCTACTCTATCACAGACCATTCCCTTTTATTCTTTTCCTGCTTCCTTTTCCCTGGCTCGTACTTCAAAGCTGTTCATCTCGAGCATCTTCCAGATCTGATGAAAGGTCATCAACCTGAAACGTCAACTCTGTTTCTCTCTCCACAGAGGCTGCCTGACCTGCTGAGTGTTTGCAGCATTTTATGTTTTTATTTCTGATTTCCAGCACCCAAATCTATTTTGCTTTTGTTTGTGTTGAAGCTTTATGGATTACTGGAGCTGTGAAAGTGTTTTTGGAGCATTTGTTTTGTTGCAATTTTTATAGAAAGTACTAGACTTGGCTTTGGTCACCTGTGGGACTGAGACCCTCAGATATTTTATCCCCGCCTACAGTAAGAGGTACTGAGGAACAAGTATGGGATTCACATTGGGCATTCATTTGTTTGCCATTTGAAGGGATTCGCAAAATTTCACATGTTCCCCCCACCCCGAAGATTTATTGGAGTTATTAAAGAAACCCTGGTGTGACTGTTTTAAAAAATCCAAGGTCTCTCAAAATGGCTGCAGTCAGACACATGGCCAAGGACCGGCAGATTTGAAATTGCATTCTCAACAACTCGGCAGGTTTTCGTGTCTAGACAGATTTCTTTAAACAATGCAGCTGCTTTCTAGCCCTGAGGCAAGCTATCAACATGGCCGGTCAACACATCAAAATTCGAGCAGGAAGTGATCGCAGGACAAAAGGTGAACCATCAAGGTACATTCGGAACAATGGTAAAGCAGTTAGCAAACAGATCGATACAGGAACCGGCCATTAATGTAAATGGGCCAGAGTTGGGGTCCTTTGTCTTACGTTTCGTGCTTAAATCAAACAATGAAGCAAGCTGATAAGGTATGAAAAAACCTGTTACCAAGAGGGTATAACTGAAGCTGCCCAGTATATTTCTGAGTAGGAGTAGTAGTAGTAGGAAGTAGCTGCTCTCTTCGCCTCTTGGCCCTGTCCTGTCTGTCTGCTAGCAACTAAGAAGGAAGCCATCCAGTAAACCTCGCAACCACATGTCGACGGCAGCAGCAGGCACAGGGGCCAGGCCTTTTCATCTGTTTTCACCGGTGAGCATTAATTTTCTGGCTGCCACAAGACAACCCAGCATAAGTGTAAGGTTGGGGGTTAAGGGATATTGCTAAACTTGTGATTTTAGAATTTCCCCTCGATGTGTCTGTTTCTTTCAACCCGATAAGTGTAAGACTGTATTACATCCATAGCGATTTCTTTATCTTCTGTATTATACTGTTTACCTTGTAGTTTTAGTTTTCTTATTAATAAACATTGGTTTTCCTTGTACCAATCCACTGGTCTGTTTGTCTGTCTTTGTTACCACTCGATAAGTCCTCAGCTCAGAATCAGGAAGGGGTAAGCGATTCGCAACCGCACTGCGGGCAGGGCAGCTCAGGAAAAACATAACTGGCTGACCTATTATAAGCCCGAGAAACAGTAAAAAAATGAAACCCCTTACAGAAATGGCGAGTCAGGCAGGAGCTGAGGCGAAAGTGTGTAACAAGACAGACAGTGGTGCGGAGGAGGAATCCGCAATGGAGATAAGGTTGTCTGCCTATGTGTGCGGCAAGGTAAATATCGCGAAAAAGCGGGTGGGCGATATGTTAAAGGCCAAGCGTCCCATAGATGCAGCCGTCCAGTGGACAGCAAGTAAACAGTATAAGAAAGGTATTGAGAAGGCGGTCTGGCTCTTGTGTTTTAAAAAGCAGGTCTTTGTACTGGACCGTGCTGTAGCAGTACAAGCAGCCAAGATTAAACAGTTGACCCTAGAGCTGCAGGAAAAGACAGCAGCCGAAGAGCAAGGGTTAGCAGCGCTCCAGGCAATTAGCCAAGAAAGGGCGCAGATGGCAAGGGACCACCAGGCAAAGGTAGAGCGCCTGGAATACCAGATCGCTGAGCTCAAAAGTAGCGCTAGAGGTAGAATGGAACACCTGGAATACCAGGTCAGAGAGGCGAGAGGCAGTGAGGCTAGGTTAATGGATAAGATCCACAGCCTCACGCAAGAATTAAAAGAGCAGGAGGAGAAAGTAGGCGAGGTAAAGGCAGCATATAAGCTGGCCTGCGCCCAGGGGTTTGAGGACGCAGATCATCGCCCCTGCAGGCAAGAAATAGAACGTTTGGGCATGGCCTTAGCGAGGGCGAAGGGCATGGTATGCCTCCTTAGCCCGAAGGCGGGCCAGTCGGATTTTACCGGCAACCCAAGCAGGGAAGTCCCACAGGCAGCTCCCAGAACGACACTGGTTAGGGAACCAGAGGCTTCACGGCCACCACCCATAGCCCCAAGTTTTCAGGAGGTCTGGCAGCAAGGGGGGGGTGGAGGATGAAGCATTAGGGGAGACCCAGCAAGCCCTGGTAGATAGACCAGGACCGGGACCAGTGTACCCCCTCCGACAACGGAGGTACGGCCCGCCCGCCGATGGCGAGGACCTAGGGGCCATCCAGAACCAGTTTGTAGTGCCGCATGGCACCCCACAGATCAGGGCCATGGTTAGCCATATCCCTAAGCTTACAGTGAGGGGAGACCCCTCTCTACACTTCCGTGAGATAGAGCAGGCAGCGTGCGTTAATGACTGCGATGAAGCAGAACAAGCAAAAATGCTGCTGTTTTCTCTGGGGGGTGACCTCCTCCAAACCTTATCAGATGAGTGCAAAAGGGGGCAGAAAGATTACGAGGAGTTAAGGGATGAGATATTGGAGGCCATGGGACTAAATGATGGGAGTCCGTTCGCCCGGGTGGGAAAAACGGTACAGCTCCCTGGGGAGTCTCCACAGGCTTTCGCAGACAGGCTGTGGCCAGTCTACCGGAGCGCATGCCCGGGAATGCCAGGGCGGGCATTCCTGAACAGAGATCAATTAGCCCACTGGCTCCACTGTCTCATGACAAACTGCCTGCCCCAAATTCGAACACGAGCTGCGGCTTGGTTTGACCCCCGTAGCCCCCAGACCACCGAGGAAACGGTGATCCGCCAGCTCACGATAGCATTTAAAAATATATGGGGTATCGAGACGCCCCAACCCAAGGGGAAAGTCCACGAGGTTAAACCAGGGGCCCAGCATAAAAGGGAATGGCACCAGGAAGGGAATCGTCCCGCCCAGGCTAAGTTAAACTGCTTTGGGTGCGGGAAGGATGGCCACTTGCGCAAAGATTGTAAAAACCCCTGGAAGGATACTAAGGGAAAGAATCCCACCGCCCTAGCCCAAAAGGCAGCGACGGGGGAGGCAGAGACAGGAACTGCCCCCGCTGCCATGGAGTCATTTTTTGAGGCCATGCGATCTTTTATGGCCAGCCAGGGAAGAATAGCAGCCACTACCGGTGTGGTAGCTCCCTCAGCCCCCTCTGACGATGCCCCGCTATGACTAGAGAAGAAGGCGCAGATCGGCCAGCAGGAAGTTAAATTCCTGGGCCTGACCGTCCGCGCAGGGGAACGAGCCATAGACAAGGCTAGGAGGGAAGCGGTCCAAGAGCTACCGGTCCCCAGTACTGTGGAGGCGAAAAAGCAGGCAGCTGGGATCCGACCCGAGGTTAGAAATCCCCAGCTCCCAGCAGGTCACAGCTCACAGGCAGCACCTGCAGGGGCAGTCAGGGGAGGAGTCACCCAGACCCCTGTCCAAACCACTCCCCCTCTCTTGGACTCAGGTGGGGAGGAGGAGGAGCTCGAGGCAGGTAGTCCCGCCCCCGACCTAGGTTTTGAACCTGGAGAGGAAGACTCTTAGCAACAGGCAGAAAACAGCAGGGGGTTGCCTGTCCCCAGCTCAGACTTGGGAAGGGAGGAGCCACAGGGGAAAAGTCCCCAGCCAGCGAGGACTGTGATCCACAGCAAGGGTCCGCTCGCCAGGGTAGCCCCACCAACAGCACTTCCTAGGAGGTCCCCTCGGACACCCCAGCCTAGGAAGGCATGGTCGCCGGCTCCCCAGTTTAAAAGGGCTACCTCCCGTGCTAAAGTTAAGTCGAAAGACAAAGGTCCTCAGCCAGCAGTCGCGGGCTGTGAGGGACCGGAAGTAAAGCTCAGTACAGCCAAGCCGCAGGAAGCAGCCTGCAGCAGTCCTGACAGAATTTGAGCTGGCCGCTCGGAGACGGGCGGCGGATGTATATAACTTTAGCAGTTAAGTTTGTAGTTTTAAGTTAAGATATATAGGTTTATTATAAGGTGTGGAACCGTAATGTAATTTTAAGATGGAACCGTTCCAGTATTGTCTACGTGAGCCGAGGTCCAGGGACCCGCTCACACTTCACCCGAGCCAGGCAGCCTATATGGGGCCCGGCCAGATGTTTTTATCTCTTACAGGGAATGTTCGGAGGCGTGATCCTGCTCGCCCTGTCTGGGCTGAGCCTCGCGAGAAGGGGCGACACAGAGGACCACCACATCTTCGGATGAGCCCTCTTAAAGGAGATGTTAAATTTTATCAGTTTGATTTTTCAGACGGTGACAGAACCAGACTAAACACCCACGAGCTTTTGGACGGGATTGGGAGACAAAGAAGGGGTGTTTTTAACGATGTCTTAACTGGTTTTAACACGGGGTCTCCTGTCATCAACAGCTGAGATGACATCGAGCTGCAGACCCAGATTAATGGTTTAAAAACTCAATTAAAGAAAATATTAATCGATGCGAATAAGGTGGTGGGTTCGGAACTGCACGAAGATCAGGCCATGACTCTCCACTTAAAGGAGATCATAGCGGAGCTGGAAAAGTATGCCAAGACGGTGAATGCGCTCATTAGGGAGGGTCGGAATGCGTCAGACCAGGCGGCGCAGAATGAAGTGTGCGTGCTGTATGGGGCATGGTTGCTGGGCGAGGCCCGCAGCAATCTGGAGGATTTAAAGCAAGGTTTAGTCCCCTCCTGGATCAGCAACAAACACCTCGCAGCCCTCCACCCTTTTGAGAATACATTAAGTCCGTGCCAGCTCCGCCTAGCTTCTGAGGCCTACCCAGTCCCAGTGGACTGTGGGCGTTCCAACCACACCATCATAGGGATAGTTGTAAGGATGCCAGTCATGGGCGGGACGGCCCGACCCGCGCCGGTGTACAGGGTGGAGAACATTGGTGTCATTCAGGGGGGTGCACATGTTCGTTTCACAGCGGTCCCGCCCTACGTCATAAAGTGGGAGCATGGTATGACGGGTACTGACCTCTCGGGGTGCCAGAGCCGGGGATCACACATAATCCTGTGTCCCCAGCACTTGAACGCCTATTCAAAACCGCAGTGCGGGTTCAGAGCTGCTGACGCGAAGCCTATAAACTGCACCATGGAAGCCATGGCACAAGGCCATGTTCCCCCACAGGTGGCGTAAATAGGAGGTGGGACATATTGCATCACCACAGCAGCGTCTCACTACCAGCATGGTCAGCACAGCTGGTGTGCGGTGAGTGACAGCAGTTTCTGCTTTATACCCCAGGCAGAAGTTCAAGTGGCACAGACACGAATTGTCCCCATCCCTGAACCATCCACTGTTCACCTCACTGTGAAAGAGAATTTCACCAACCTCCAAAAGTATGTAGCCCACTTTGGCTATCAGATCCCCCCTCTCCCAGAACACCTCGTTAAATTATTAAACAGTAGGGGTGTCCCAAAAACATTTTTACACGCTGGAACAGAAGACTGTCCAGATAGGGGCCGATATTCTGAGTATTACGACCCCACCCTGGTGGGACATCTTTGAGAATATAGAGGTCCCCTCCTGGATTCGTCTGGCATCACACGTGCTAGTAATCTGTCAGCTCGGGATCGTCCTCTACCTGGTTTGCGTCCAGTGTAGGAATAGGGGTCTCGAGGTAGTAGTTACAAAAAGGGTATGGAAGGACCAGTATGCTCGGGTAGACGAAACACCCGTGTGAGTTCGGGGACGCATCCCTTGCGAGTGATGGCAGCCTGTTTCATTATTTTAATAAAGATGGTCCCTTCCGTTTATTGTTTTCAATAAAGTAAGTTTACGTTTTGATGTTATTTTGAATAAAGATTGTTCATTGTTGTGTTGTATAGTATGCGAAATACTGTTTCATCCCAAGTGGTGCAGGGGTATTTGGACCCCTCCGTGCTGGGATTGTTGTAATTCAACCTTGTTTTCTATCCGAATGCCTGCCATACACTGGGGTTCTCTCCAAGTAAGGGAATGTATGTGTCGAGGGATTAGGGATAGGTAAATAAAGGGGAAGGTTGTTTGCGACAGTCAGAAATCTTTGCTCACCTTGCATGGACACTTCAAGCAAGTTTAAGTATCCACAGGGGGGAGTGAAGGGATTCGCAAAATTTCACATGTTCCCCCCACCCCGAAGATTTATTGGAGTTATTAAAGAAACCCTGGTGTGACTGTTTTAAAAAATCCAAGGTCTCTCAAAATGGCTGCAGTCAGACACATGGCCAAGGACCGGCAGATTTGAAATTGCATTCTCAACAACTCGGCAGGTTTTCGTGTCTAGACAGATTTCTTTAAACAATGCAGCTGCTTTCTAGCCCTGAGGCAAGCTATCAACATGGCCGGTCAACACATCAAAATTCGAGCAGGAAGTGATCGCAGGACAAAAGGTGAACCATCAAGGTACATTCGGAACAATGGTAAAGCAGTTAGCAAACAGATCGATACAGGAACCGGCCATTAATGTAAATGGGCCAGAGTTGGGGTCCTTTGTCTTACGTTTCGTGCTTAAATCAAACAATGAAGCAAGCTGATAAGGTATGAAAAAACCTGTTACCAAGAGGGTATAACTGAAGCTGCCCAGTATATTTCTGAGTAGGAGTAGTAGTAGTAGGAAGTAGCTGCTCTCTTCGCCTCTTGGCCCTGTCCTGTCTGTCTGCTAGCAACTAAGAAGGAAGCCATCCAGTAAACCTCGCAACCACATGTCGACGGCAGCAGCAGGCACAGGGGCCAGGCCTTTTCATCTGTTTTCACCGGTGAGCATTAATTTTCTGGCTGCCACAAGACAACCCAGCATAAGTGTAAGGTTGGGGGTTAAGGGATATTGCTAAACTTGTGATTTTAGAATTTTCCCTCGATGTGTCTGTTTCTTTCAACCCGATAAGTGTAAGACTGTATTACATCCATAGCGATTTCTTTATCTTCTGTATTATACTGTTTACCTTGTAGTTTTAGTTTTCTTATTAATAAACATTGGTTTTCCTTGTACCAATCCACTGGTCTGTTTGTCTGTCTTTGTTACCACTCGATAAGTCCTCAGCTCAGAATCAGGAAGGGGTAAGCGATTCGCAACCGCACTGCGGGCAGGGCAGCTCAGGAAAAACATAACTGGCTGACCTATTATAAGCCCGAGAAACAGTAAAAAAAAGAAACCCCTAACAGATTATAATGGAAAAGGAAGAGGAGTAGTGAGAGAGAATGAAGGAAGGAGGATGAGGCAGCAGATCAGGAAGATGTGGTCTTCGAGGTATTATTTCCCATCCCCAACAAATTAAAGGCCACACAGGTCCTATGCAGACTTTAGTGAGGAGCTCTATTTTAGAAGAATGAGCTTTACCAAAGACACATTAGAGGAGCTGTGCCAGTTACAACATGAAGACCTGTAGCCATGGACTTCTGCCTGGACAGGTTTGGCTGTGGCTTTGAAGGTCACAACTCACAGCCATACTCACAGAATCATACCTTTCAGCCAACGTCCCTGACTCTTCCATCACCATCCCTGGGTATGTCCTGTCCCACTAGCAGGACAGACCCACCAGAGGTGGTGGTACAGCGATATATAGTCAGGAGGGAGTGGCCCTGGGAGTCCTCAACATTGACTCCAGACCCCATGAAATTTCATGGCATCAGGTCAAACATGGGCAACGAAACCTCCTGTGATTACCACCTACCGCCCTCCCTCAGCTGATGAATCAGTCCTCCTCCATGTTGAGCACCACTTGGAGGAAGCACTGAGGGTAGCAAGGGCATGGAATGTACTCTGGGTGGGGAACTTCAATGTCCATCACTAAGAGTGGCTCGGTAGCACCATGACTGACCGAGCTAGCCGAGTACTGAAGGACATAGCTGCCAGACTGGGCCTGCGACAGGTGGTGAGCGAACCAACGCGAGGGAAAAACCTACTTGACCTCGTCCTCACTAATCTACATTTCGCAGATGCATCTGTCCATGACAGTATTGGCAGGAGTGACCAACGCACAGTCCTCGTGGAGACAAAGTCCCGCCTTCCCACCGAGGACACCATCCAACGTGTGGTGTGGCACTACCACCGTGCTAAATGGGATAGATTCAGAACAGATCTAGCAGCTCAAAACTGGGCATCCATGAAGTGCTGTGGGCCATCAGCAGCAGCAGAATTGCATTCCAGCACAATCTGTAACCTCATGGCCTGGCATATTCCTCACTCTACAATTACCAACAAGCCAGGGGATTAACCCTGGTTCAATGAGGAGTGTAGAAGAGCATGCCAGGAGCAGCACCAGGCGTACCTAAAAATGAGGTGCCAACCTGGTGAAGCTACAACACAGGATTACATGCATGCTAAACAGCGGAAGCAACATGCCATAGACAGAGCCAAGCGATTCCACAACCAACAGATCAGATCAAAGCTCTGCAGTCCTGCCACATCCAGTCATGAATGGTGGTGGACAATTAAACAACTAACAGGAAGAGGAGGCTCTGTAAACATCCCCATCCCCACTGATGGCAGAATCCAACACGTGAGTGTAAAAGTCAAGGCTGAAGCATTTGCAACCATCTTCAGCCAGAAGTGCCGAGTAGATGATCCATCTCGGCCTCCTCCCGATATCCCCACCGTCACAGAAGACAGTGTTCAGCCAATTCGATTCACTCCATGTGATATCAAGAAACGGCTGAGTGCACTGGATACAACAAAGGCTATGGGCCCCGACAACATCCCAGCTGTACTGCTGAAGACTTGTGCTCCAGAACTAGCCGCACCTCTAGCCAAACTGTTCCAGTACAGCTACAACACTGGCATCTACCCGACAATATGGAAAATTGCCCAGGTATGTCCTGTTCACAAAAAGCAGGACAAATCCAATCCGGCCAATTACCGCCCCATCAGTCTACTCTCAATCATCAGCAAAGTGATGGAAGGTGTCGTCGACAGTGCTATCAAGCGGCACTTACTCACCAATAACCTGCTCACCGATGCTCAGTTTGGGTCCACCAGGACCACTCGGCTCCAGACCTCATTACAGCCTTGGTCCAAACATGGACAAAAGAGCTGAATTCCAGAGGTGAAATGAGAGTAACTGCCCTTGACATCAAGGCAGCATTTGACTGAGTGTAGCACCAAGGAGCCCTAGTAAAATTGAAATCAATGGGAATCAGGGGGAAAACTCCCCAGTGGCTGGAGTCATACCTAGCACAAAGGAAGGTGGTAGTGGTTGTTGGAGGCCAATCATCTCAGCCCAGGACATTGCTGCAGGAGTTCCTCAGGGCAGTGTCCTAGGCCCAACCATCTTCAGCTGCTTCATCAATGACCTTCCCTCCATCATGAGGTCAGAAATAGGGATGTTCGCTGATGATTGCACAGTGTTCAGTTCCATTCGCAACCCCTCAAATAATGAAGCAGTCCATGCTCGCTTGCAGCAAGACCTGGACAACATCCAGGCTTGGGCTGATAAGTGGCAAGTAACATTCGTGCCAGACAAGTGCCAGGCAATGACCATCTCCAACAAGAGAGAGTCTAATCACCTCCCCTTGACATTCAATGGCATTACCATTGCTGAATCCCCCACCGTCAACATCCTGGGGTCACCATTGACCAGAAACTTAACTGGACCAGCCACATACATACTGTGGCTACAAGAGCAGGTCAGAGGCTGGGTATTCTGTGGCGAGTGACTCACCTCCTGACTCCCCAAAGCCTTTCCACCATCTACAAAGCACAAGTCAGGAGTGTGATGGAATACTCTCCACTTGCCTGGATGAGTGCAGCTCCAACAACACTCAAGTAGCTCGACACTATCCAGGACAAAGCAGCCCGCTTGATTGGCACCCCATCCACCACCTTAAACATTCACTCCCTCCACCACTGGTGCACTGTGGCTGCAGTGTGTACCATCCACAGGATGCACTGCAGCAACTTGCCAAGGCTTCTTCGACCCACGACCTCTACCACCTAGAAGGACAAGGGTAGCAGGCACATGGGAACAACACCACCTGCACGTTCCCCTCCAAGTCACACATCATCCTGATTTGGAAATATATCGCCGTTCCTTCATCGTCGCTGGGTCAAAATCCTGGAACTCCCTACCTAACACCATTGTGGGAGAACCTTCACCACACGGACTGCAGCAGTTCAAGAAGGCAGCTCACCACCACCTTCTCAAGGGCAATTAGGGATGGGCAATAAATGCTGGCCTTGCCAGCGACGCCCACATCACAAGAACGAATTTTAAAAAAATCTAGTCTCAACTTTTATGCTAGCAGATCATTTCAGGCAGCCACGGGCATGCACCTTATCTGTGCAATACTAGCCAGGGTGCCATCTGGGCATGTACTCGTTTGGTAACTGATATACTTTTCCAGAGAGCTGAGGAGTTCATCCAGTTTGGCATCTCAGTAAGGCAGTGATGTGATAGAGCTGTAAGAATATTGGGGATAGAAATAAAATTGACACCTCTTGCTTGCCAGTATTCACCATGAGGCATTGCGGGCCATGCTTGTCTGTTTTTGCTTAAGTGGAAAATCACTGGCTTCAAACTATTACTGAACAGTGTCACCCACACCACAAAATAAGCTGTCTGGCTGACTCAGGAAGATAGCGGAACAATGATTTCAAGATAGCTGCAGAAAGTGGAACAGTGGCAAGGCAGTTAAGAGAGTTAAAGATAAACCATTGCATGATCATTTTGACCTTACTAGTTAACCACCTAGAGGTTTGTGAATAACAAGTCCTTGTCAATAACAACTCCATATACAGTCTGAAGGAACTGTTTAGATGATTATAACAATCCAAAGCCTCCTGAGTTCAGGGTAGAGAGAAACCAGCGTAACCACCACATTCCTGAAGAAGTTGAGACCATCACGCCACGATAGTAGTTACCCACTCTACCCGGGATTAAACAGGGTAATACTGTTCTGATCTTTGTATCGCTATTGCTTATAACGTTGTGTGTGTGTGTTTATATGCTTGGATTGAATGTCAATAAAATCATTGATTGCCATATTGGTGTCACCTCCGAAGTTGAGCCAGCCAGGAGGTGACTAATCAATGATCTGAGTTGAAAGAAGCCAACCACCTTGGAAGAATAAGGGCCTAAACCTATTCTGTTAAGATAAGAAAACCGAGGAGTCAGTTGTGGGGTTCTGGCGTGATCGTTGCAATCGACCAGTTGTCCCTGTCATCATTGATGGAGGCTAGCGACAGCTACTGTTAATAGATACTCGATCCATGGGAATCTTACACCCCTCACCAAGTTTGAAGGGTCCACACAGGTGGCACCTGAAATTAGGAGTGTTACAATAAAATGTCCAGGCTGGGAGGGGACGTTCAGGACACCTAATTGAGTTCATTGGAGAGCTTGAGCACAGAGGTTGGGAAAGAAAGAGAGTGAAGCGTCAACAGAGTGAAGATATTCAACTGGGAATTTGGTGAGTGTGGGAATTAGGTGCAGAGGGAGAAGGAGGTGCTAAGTGATTTAAATGAAAGCACTATAGACTAAGACTGAGAGGAACATTAGGGGAGCCGCACGAGGAATCAAAACAAGGCAAGGAGGAGCGCCGAGGGTAAGTCAGTCAGTATTTAGTTCATTGGTTAGTGTTTTAAGTGGTTAGTGTTTTAGTGTCAGATAAACAGTAAAGTGCCTTAAAGCTAAACAAAGTTTAAATAACTGTTAACTAACATGGCAGGACAGCTTGGGCCCATCGCATGCACATCCTGTGCCATGTGGGAACTCCAGAACACTTTGTGTGTCCTGGAGAACCACGTGTGCAGGAAGTGCTCCCAGCTGCTCGAGCTCGAGGTCAGAGTTTCTGAGCTTGAGGGATGGCTGGTGTCTCTACACTGCATACAGGAAGCCGAGAGTTTCATGGATAGCACGTTTCAGAGATGGTCGCCCTGCAGTACGGAGAGTTCAGGTGGAGAGGGTGTGGGTGACCACCAGACAGACTAGGAGGAACTAGCAGGCAGTGCAGGAATCCCCTGGGAGTGTGGCACTCACAAACCGGTATTGAGGGTGTTGACACCTCGGGGGAGCGCAGTCAGAAGCAAATCCACGGCACCATGGGAGACTCAGCTGCACAGGGGGGCAAAAGAAATGTAGTTGTTATAAGGGATTCGATAGTCAGGGGAATAGACAGGCATTTCTGCAACTGCCGATGTGAGTCACGCACAGTGTGTTGCCTCCCTTGTGCCAGGGTAAAGGACATCACTGAGAGGGTGCAGAACATTTTGAGGGGGGAAGGGGAACAGCCAGAAGTCGTGGTCCATGTGGGAACCAATGATATAGAAAGGAATAGGGTCGAGGTCCTGCAATCAGAGTTTCAGAAGCTAGGGAGGAAGTTAAAAAGCAGAACCTCAAAGGTAGTAATCTCTGGATTACTCCCAGTGCCACATGTTAGTGAGTATAGGAGTAGGAAGATACGGCAGGTTAATGCGTGACTAGAGACATGGTGCAGGAGGGAGGGCTTCAGATTCCTGGGGCATCGGGACCAGTTCTGGGGCAGGATGGGTCTGTTCAAGATGGACGGGTTGCACCTCAACAGAGCTGGAACCAATGTCCTCGTGGGGAGGTTAAGTAGTGCTGTGGGGGTGGGTTTAAACTAATTTGGTAGGGGGGTGGGCACCAGGATGAAACATTAGAGAGGAGAAACAAGGTGCACAGAGGACTGGGAGGGACAAGTAGCACTAGAGTAAAGAATAGTTCGGAAATAGGAGGAATCAGATGGAGCAAATGCGAGGCAGTATAAGATGAGATCGGAGTGCATGTAATTGCATGTAACGTGGTAAATAAGGTTGGTGAGCTGCAGGCTCAATTCACCACATGGGACTATGATATAGTGGCAATAACAGAGACCTGACTCAAAGAATGGGAGGATTGGGTCTTAGTATTCCTGGCTACAAGGTATTCAAGAAAGATAGGGAAGGAAAGAAAGGAGGTGGGGGGGGGAGGGGTTGGCAGTATTGATCAAAGAAACTATTTTAGCACTGGAAATGGCTGATGTAATTGAGGGGTGAAAGACAGAATCAATTTGGTTTGAATTAAGGAACAATAGAGTAGCTATTACACCACTGGGTGTATATTATAGGCCACCAAATAGTGGGAAGGAGATAGAGGAGAACATTTGCAGGCAAATTACAGAAAGATGAAAGAACTATTGAGTAGTGATACTGGGGGACTTCAATTATCCCAATATAGACTGGGACAGTAACAGTATAAAGGGCAAAGAGGGGGAGGAATTCATGAAATGTGTTCAAGAGAACTTTCTGGAGCAGTGTGTTTCCAGCCCAACCAGGAAGGAAACAGTGCTGAATCTAGTTCTGGCGAATGAAGTGGGGCAGGTGGAGCACATTTCATTGGGGGAGCATTTGGGGAGCGGCGAACATAATATCATTAGGTTTAGAATAGTTATGGAACAATCAAATGTGAAAATGCTTGACTGGAGGAGGGCAAATTTCAGTGAGTTAAAAAGGGATCTTGCCCAGGTGGATTGGAATCAAAAATTGGTAGGCAAAACAGTAATTGAACAATAAGAGGCCTTCAAGGAGGAGTTGGTTCAGGTATAGAGTTGACACATCCCAATGAGGGGAAAAGAAGGGCATCCTAAGCTAGAGCTCTCTGGATGACTAAAGATATAGAGATTAAAATGAAACAAAAAAAAGGAGGCTTATGACAAATGTAAGGTTCATAATACAATAGAGAACCAGGCTGAATACAGAAAGTACAGAGGAGATCGAGAAAAGGGAATAAGAGGGGTAAAGAGGGAATGTAAGAATAGAATAGCAGCTAACATAAAAGGGAACCCAAAAGTCTTTTATAAACATATAAACAGTAAAAAGGTAGTCAAAGGAAGCGTGGGACCGATTAGTGACAAAAAAGATCTTCTTGTGGAGGCAGAGGGCATGGCTGAGGCACTAAATGAATACTTTGCATCTGTCTTAGAATCACAGAAAGGTTACAGCACAGAAGGAGGCCAATGCACCCATTGAGTACATTCCAGCTCTATGCAAGAGCAACCCAGCTAGTCCCACTCCCCTGCCCTATCCCCATAGCCCTGCAAATCTTTTCCTTTCAAGGACTTATCCTTTTCCCTTTTGAAAGCCACAATTGAGTCTTCACTAGAGAAGAGGATGCCGTCATTGTAGCAATTAAGGAGGAGGTAGTAGCAATATTGGACAGCATAAAAATAGATAAAGAGGAGGTACTTAAAAGATTGGCAGTACTCAAAGTAAAAAAGTCACCCGGTCCAGATGGAATGCATCCTAGGTTGCTGAGGGAAGCAAGAATGGAAATTGTGGAAGCTCTGGCCACAATCTTCCAATCCTCCGTGGATATGGGGATGGTGCTGGAGGATTGCAAATGTTACACCCCTGTTCACAAAAGGGGAGAGGGATAAACCCGGCAATTGCAGGTCAGTCAGCCTAACGTTAGTGGTGGGGAAACTTTTAGAGACAATAATCCGGGACAAAATTAATTGGCACTAGGAAAAGTATGGGCTAATAAATGAAACTCAGCATGGATTTGTTAAAGGAAAATCGTGTTTGACTAAATTGATTGAGTTCTTTGATGAAGTAACAGAGAGGGTTGATGAGGGTACTGCAGTTGATGTTGTGTATATGGACTTTCAAAAGGCAGGTGATAAAGTACCACATAATAGATTTGTTTGCAAAATTAAAGCCCATGGAATTGAAGGGACAGTGGCAGCGTGGATATAAAATTGGCTAGGGGACAGAAAGCAGAGAGTAGTGGTGAACGGTTGTTTTCCAGATTGGAGGGAGGTATACAGTGGAGTTCCCCAGGGGTCAATATTAGGACTGCTGTTCTTTTTGATACATATTACTGACCTGGACTTGGGTATAGAGGGTATAATTTCAAAGTTTGCAGATGACATGAAACTCGGAAATGTAGTAACCAATGCGGAGGATAGTAACAGACTTCGGGAGGACATGGACAGACTGGTGAAATGGGCAAACACATGACAGATGAAATTTAATGTAGAGAAGTGTGAAGTGATGCATTTTGGTAGGAAGAATGAGAACAGGCAATATAAACTAAATGGTACAATTTTAAACGGGATGCCGGAACAGAGAGACCTGGGGTGCACAAAAACAAATCTTTGAAAGTGGCAGAATAAGTTGAGATGGCTGTTACAAAAGCACATGGGATCCTGGGCTTTATTAATAGAGGCATAGAGTACAAAAGCAAGGAAGTTATGCTAAACCTTTATAAAACATTGGTTAGACCTCAGCTGGAGTATTGTGTTCAATTCTGGGCACCGCACTTTAGGAAGGATGTCAAGGCCTTAATATAGGGTGCAAAAGAGATTTACTCGAATGGTACCAAGGATGAGGGACTTCAGTTAGAAGAGACTGGAGAAGCTGGGGTTGTTCTCCTTAGAACAGAGAAGGTTAAGGGGTAATTTGATAGAGGTGTTCAAAATCATGAAGGATTTTGATAGAGTAAACAAGGAGAAACTGTTTCCAGTGGCAGAGGGGTCAGTAACCAGAGGACACAGATTTAAGGTGATCGTCAAAAGAGCCAGAGGCGGCATGAAGAAACATGTTTCTACGCAGCGAGTTGTAATGATCTGGAACGCACTGCCTGGAAGCAAATGCAATAGTAAATTTCAAAAGGGAATTGGATAAATACTTGAAGGGAAAAAATTTACAAGGCTACGGGGAAAGAGCAGGGGAATAGGACTAATTGGATAGTTCTTTTAAAGAGCTGGCAGAGGCATGATGGGGCCGAATGGCCTCCTCCTATGCTGTATCTACTACGATATGATACAACGATTGCCATGTGCTTGCCAGATGGTAGGGGTATCCTGGGATCTGACTTTCTATCTGCACTAGAGGTCATGGTGGATTATTGCAACAATTCATCATGGTCTGCACGTTCAGGTGAGGGAGCCCGGGTAGTTTCCGATGACCATGCTGTTTTCGCCGTTAAAAAGCCATTTTTATACACTGCCCGTGTCCATGAGGCTGCTGAGATTTGGGTAATGTTGGAATGGAACATGGATACCTTTGCAAAACATAAGCATGCTTGTGATCGTCTAGAAGGGGAGGAGGAGATTAACAGACCTCCACACCTAAAACAGAAACAGTATCCAATCCCAAGAGGGAGAGAGAGCCATGGTGCTCTGCAAGAAATCATTGATGTGCTGCTGCAGCACGAGGTTATCAGGACAGGGACTTTCGTTACCAATTCACCAGTCGGCTGGTACGAAAGCCTGATGGCAGTTGGAGACTGACAATTAACTATAAGAAGCGAAATTCAGTGACCCCTGTCTCCTCCCCAGTGGTCAGAGAAACCCCAACTCTGCTGTCACAAATACCCAAGGCAGTTAAGTGATTCTCCACCTTGGACATTGCTATTGGGTTCTGGAGTGTTCCCCAAGGAAGGGAGGATCAAAACAAATTTGCTTTCGCTCACAGCGATCAACCTGGACGTGCTTGCCGCAAAGGTTCCATAATTCCCCCACCATCTTCCACAAACGAATGGCCGCTGCCATTAAGACTTTTTCCAAGCCTGAGTGCCTTTTGCAATGCATGGACGATTTGCTTCTAGCCATGGAAACGGAAAAGGAACATTAGGAACTGTTGAATGAGCTATTACGCTTATTGGGTATTGCTGGACTAAAACTCAACTCTAAAAAAGCTCAGCTCCCCAAGACTCAAGTGAACTTCCTGGAGGTCACGATATCGGCTGACGGGCGGAGTCCCGACCAGCACAAAGCCGATATCATCCAGCGCCTACCCTTGCCCGTATCTAGGATGGCTCTCCGATCCTTCCTGGGACTTGTGGGATACCAAAGGGCTTTCATATCGCATTTTGCAGAACTGGCTAAAACCCTGTATGACATGTTAAAAGATACATAGGACACCGTGAAGGAAGGATGGACTGAGGAACACACTGAAGCTGTGACACAACTAAAAATGGTAGTGATGGAAGCCACCTGCCTTATTTCATCCGACCCCAAGAAACCATTCTACCTTGAAGCCGCTGCTACTGAGGAAAGCTTGGACAGCGTCCTCTGTCAGAGTGTACGTGACAAGCTCCTACCAATCACTTACGCTTCTCTGATCCTCACCAGAGTAGAAAAGACATACAATACCTGTGAACGCCATCTTCTGGCCACCTTTTGGGCAGTTCGGCATTTTACCTACCTCACTGGCCTACAATCATTGATCCTGCGCTCTGCCCACACCCGTGAACCTGCTATTGAAGCTGGGTGACACACTGGTGACCTCTGCTCGACTGCACTGCTGGACTCTGTTACTGATGGAATGACACCTCGACTTTACCCCCCCAAAAAAACACATTAAATCCTCAGCTGCTACTATATGCGGGGGAGGCACATCAGTGTCCTCTTCCACTGCTGGACTTTGAGACACACCCAGTCTTAAGGGAACCGCTTACCAGCGTAGAGGATGTCTACTTTTATGGCTCCTCTTTTTTTGTTGACGGGAAGCCCATGACAGCTTTCGCCGTATGTGAGAGCGATCACCCGATTTCGCTGTATTCCTCATTCTGCTCAATATGCAGGATTGGCTTCACTCCTCAGAGCTGTTGAGTCAACATCGCACAAGGCAGTTACTATCTGGTCGGACAGCGCCTATGTTGTGAATGCCACTTTGTCACTTCCCGTATACTACAAAAACGATTTCAAGACAACCGAAGGAAAAGCACTGACTCATGCCAGGATACTCATTGCCTTGAGGGACGCCTTAAAGGCCAGGCAGACTGAATGTCTTGTTGGTAAGGTCAAAACCGGCACCAAGAAAGATGATCGACATACACAGGGGAACTCCTGAGCGGACAGAGAGGCAAAGGAGGCCGCCAGATCGGAAGCAATGTGGGAACTCCCTTCCATTCCCCCTGTCAGCACCATTACCCCATTCCCGACTGAAATAGATTTGACCACTTTACAAGATTCCTATGACCTCCTACTTAACGGTAAAGCATTGGCATTCGCAGGGACAACCTCTACCCCAACCCACAGGATGGGCTGGCCACACAGAAATCATGGGAGTGGGGATTGGGGGAACAGGCTCTTTAAATATTCCAACCCAGTAACGAGGCCATACCCTTAATGTGTGTCCCGTCCCAGCTGGTGGAAGAATTCATCCACCTCTTCCATGCACACACCTGGGGGACACTACTCTGCCGAGGTATGGTGGCCCATCATTAAACCCGACCTCCTGCAGCAAAAGTCAAGGTGTCGGGCATGTTTACAACACAACCCGAACACTCACACAAGCCATGCGTTCCTGAAATCTGCCCCACCACCGGAGGCACCCTGGACACATTTGCTAATAGATTTTATCGGACCTTTACCCGAGGCTCCCTCGGGCCATCACTATTACTGGGTAATTATTGACCAAGTGAATGGAGGCTTTCCCATACAAAAGTAACCCAGCAATTACTGCGGTGCAGACATTATTGAATGAGATGATCTGCCGGTGGGGATTGTCTGTTCAGGTGGATAGCGACCTTGGGTTCATTAAAATTTTTACTGAATTACAAAAGGCCATGGATATAATCCAGAAACGACATATTTCCCACCATCCACAGTCATCAGGTATAGTTGAAAGAGGGAACCGAACCCTGAAAACCATGCTAAAACAGTTTTGTGCAGATCACCCCACTCAATGGGCTAATGCACTCCCTATGTGTCTCATGGCCACCAGAGCGATGCCTTATTTAAGAAAATGCACTTCTGTGTATCAAGCCATCACTGGGTGTCGGATGTGAACGCCTGGACACCTACTAATCCTAACAGCCGCATCCCTGTTGCAAGGGTCTGTGGGTGAAGTGTGGGTGGCCAGGAAGGCTGATCACGTATGCAGCACTAACATGTACGTGGCTCAACAGTTGGGTAAGTCCAGAAACCAGATATAAAAGTATTTTGATAAGAAAGTGCGACCGTTTCGAATAGGACATAGGGGATAATGTAATGGTGTTGGATTATGGTAAACAGGTTCATGTTTTTGCCCCAAAATGGAAAGGGTCCCTCCTAATTGTGGACAAGGCTAGCCCTGCTGTTTACTTAGTCCAGTATCCAGAAAAAAAATGTGCTAAATACACCAGGTGGCATCACATTAACCAGCTAAAAATGATAGAAACTAATTAAGTAAGAAAAAACAAACTGATACGTAATCCAGATACTGTGCTTGTGACTTGTCTAGGTTTAACCAAAACCAGCGACCATGTGGGCAAAATCATGACCAGCGATAATAGTCTATGTGATTCTCAGATCATATTGATCACCGGGGCATCCTCTTCCATGGGCCATCGAGCCAGATCCGTCCACATGGGCTGAATACGTCATTTCCGCCCAAGGCTCGAACAGTGGTACAGTGACTGTCATGGGCGGCACCTCACTGGTCATGGAATGCCGAGCCATTCCCAACTCTCAGTGCAAATGGCCCCCACCCATCACTGGACAACCGGGCTACTCTCCTTTCGGGGAATGGAAGGAATCTGTGGGCTGGGACAAAAACACTGCAGACAGAGGCAGTCGTCATCGAGGATTACGTCATCCCACCCAAACAGCAGGTTAATTGAATTTTGCTGCCAGTACTGTACTCAGATCACTGGAGTGTTAACCGGGAAGATGGAGAGAAGGACTCCGCCTCCTCTTAGGGCATCCCGTACATTGTGCTCCCTGAGGCAACTGGGAAGGTCACAAACAGACTGCAGGGAAAAGATGGGAGGAAGAACGGGATGGTGATCGAATCGTGCAGACCCGATGGCATTGATCTGTCACCGACTGGTTAGCAGGGGGAGCCGCAGCGGGATCCATAGTCAATAGATTGGGCATAGACAATCAATATTATCACCAGGGGAGGCTAGTGGGACAACCGAAGAAGTTGTTGACCAAAATGAATAAAGGCACCAAGGCTGTGATTGATGAGAGCTCGGAGGGCCTTTTTCACTTAGTGAAATAGCTCAAGGCGTTCACGCAGCCCAGGATAAGACAAACAAGATTATACATAACCAGGACGTTATTGCTTCCAATATTTTAAAGCAGTGGTCTGCAGCATGTATTGAGCCGACTGGCAGGAGAGGATAGCGGAAGGTTTGAGGGACATAGTTGCAGGAAGATTACCTAGCTGGATAACAATGAACAATTACTTAAATGGCTGCCCAGCAAAACTAACCTCTGCCTTCTACGATGTTTTATGAAGGTACATGTAGCCGAGGTACCATATGAACAAAACGGGCCCTTGAGGTCTTTGGGCTATTAGTCGAGCTTCCCAGGCTAGGCAACTAAGCCGGCCTACCTCTATTAGCCGTTCAATTGATTGGACATTTGGAGGGGACTACTCTAACTGGGCTTTTAACAACCGCAGTCTCATTTGGTCTTAGGTGAACAATGGGAGGCAGTGAACCTTCAACTCTGTGTTCAACAGGGTGATGCTTGGGCTTGTGAAACTATTTACACTCAGGACCACTAGTCATGCGGATATACTTTTGCTGACGAATCACCCCTATGTGTCATGCGGGTTACCTTTCACTGACAAGGTACCAACATTGCCTACCGTGTTCACGGGGACTATTGTTACACCATTACTGAGGTGGCCTTCCTACATGGAGGCAAGGAGTGCCCACAAACACAACCCATGGGATGTGTAACCCCTTCCCATGATTTTGAACTAGGCTTCTATCAAGTTTCCCCAGTAACTGTAGTTAAACACTACACCACTAAGCTACAGATCTGTGGGGATTTATAAGCCATGGTTCGATTGGGGCATCCTATTCCTCCATTGTCATTTAGCCTTAAGAACATTTTAGATAGAAGCACCACCTCCCAGAAACACCTGGTTAAAATGCAACAGGATAATAAGGCAGTAGTGAAAGGAATAGAGATCCTTGGGGTCAAATCCTGGTGGGAAAGCGTGTACAACGCAGGGGAATCCCAATGGATGCGCCTGGCGTCATACGCTTTTCTGATTGTACAAGTCTTTGTAACTATATCGTTGATAAATTCCACCTCCTGGGTCCACCAGTAGGTCACTATATTATGGCAGAGTATGTGTTGTACAGAGTCTCTCTGTATGACCAGGTTAATAAAATAATGAGGGATCAAAGATACGGTCTTCTCTCCCTCTAGTTGGGGAGTCTGTAAGAATATTGGGGATAGAAATAAAATTGACACCTTTTGCTTGCCAATATTCACCATGAGGCATTGCGGGCCATGCTTGCCTGTTTTTGCTTAAGTGGAAAATCACTGGCTTCAAACTATTACTATCACTGAACTCTGTCATCCACACTGCAAAATAAGCTGTCTGGCTGACTCAGGAAGATAGCGGAACAATGATTCCAAGATAGCTGCAGAAAGTGGAACAGTGGCAAGGCAGTTCAGAGAGTTAAAGATAAACCATTGTACGATCATTTCGACCTTACTAGTTAACCACCTAGAGGTTTGTGAATAACAAGTCCTTGTGAATAACAACTCCATATACAGTCTGAAGGAACTGTTTAGATGATTATAACAATCCAAAGTCCCCTGAGATCAGAGTAGAGAGAAACCAGCGTAACCACCACCACCGTTGCTGAAGAAATTGAGACCATCACGCCACGATAGTAGTTACCCACTCTACCCGGGATTAAATGGAATAATACTGTTCTGATCTTTGGATCGCTATTGCTTATAACATTGTGTGTTTATATGCTTGGATTGAATTTCAGTAAAATCATTTATTGCCATATTGGTATCACCTCCGAATCTGTTACAGAACCATCCAGTTTTATGAGGTTGCTGAGTTTCCCAAAATGCATCCATATTGCTTTATGGGCTCCTACAGTTAATCTCTCAATTTCCTTAACAGAAAGAGCAACCTCTCACTCAAATTTCAAATTGTGTATGACAACATGCAAAGAATCCTCCAGGTTAATGCAAGATTTGCAGAAAGTTGCCAGAATGCAGTCGTCCTTAGGAATTCTGCTCCCCCTGAGCTCTTCGAGGAAGATAATCATGTGAACGGATGGCTTGTGGGTGACGAGGCATACCACTCGCTGCCATGGATAATGACCACTGTAAGAGTTGCAAGAACAGCAGCTGAGGAGAGCTATAAGGAGGCACATGTCTCTGCCACAGTAGTTATTGAGAAACCATCGGAGTCTTAAAGGGGCACGTTCACTGTCTTGATAGGTCAGGAGGGGCTGTGCAATATGCTCCAGATTATATACCCCACATAGTTGTAGCGTGCTGTGCCCTGCACAACTTTACATCTACATTCAAAAAGGCCTGGACATGGACATTCCTGGGGAGGTGGCATTAGCTCCTTTGGAGAAAGAACAACATGGAGGAGAATATCAGGAGGACTGTAACTCCGAGGACTCCTCAGCGACTGCTGCAAAGGACATTAGAATACAACTTATCGATGAAATTTTTAAATCTGTTTAACACAGTACCGTTGTCACAACTCCCATAACTCCTTCTCCCCGCCTTCAAATAAATGACAAATCCTTCAATCCTGCACCCATCCTCTGATTATCACATCACAACAAACTTCTTTGAACCTACATGAACGTACAATCCTTAATCATTTGATTGAATAGCCTGAGCATGAAATAGGTGGGCTTTCTTCTTTATTACAATAAACTCACTAGTGAACATAAGCCATCTTACCATCTTCTCATACTGTGCTTCCCTTCCTCCTATTTTAGTGCTTCTCCAACATGCAATCTGAAAACCAATGCTGTGCTCGAGTGCAACAAAAGGCTCATGGGACTTAGGTGGCCTTCCTCTCATCGCAACTTGCTCCCGAGAGAGAGCTGCTGCTGGCTGCACCTCAACCGTCTGCCTGGACACCCTGCTGTCACCTCCTGCGTGCCACTTGTGTGGTGCCCTGCGAGAAGCCTGGAAGGTGCTGCTATCCTGAAAAATGGAAGCCTCATGCATTCTGACTCCAGTTATTCCACTGGGCCCTGGGCCCAGTGTCGACTCTGATCATCTGGATGACTGGTCTAACAGCAGCTATCAGATCCTGAAAGCCTTCTGAGACAACGGCCTGCATGCTGGCCCCCAGGGTCGGAAACTGGTATGAATGATGCTATCTAACCTCTCCCCTACTGCCCCAATGCAAAGGTTTGTACTTTTGTAGAGGAGGAGGCACCAACTGGTCCCTGATCACTTCTGAGTTGGGGGGTAGGGGGGCAGTGGGTCTATTGCCGATTCCAGTGCAGTTGCCACACACTCTATTGATGCCTGATGTTTCCGCAAATCGGGGCTATAGATTCCAGAGACACAACTTTCAGCAGCTCCTTGGAGAATGATCTCAGAGCCTGGTGTAATGTTCCTCGAATATCCTTATTTTCAGGCAGGAACACATGAAATCTGGTTCCCACAACTCCAAAGGTAGAAAATCCTCACCCATTGCCCACTACTCCTACTTGCTTGTACACTGTGAATCACTTGGTGCCACATCCTCATTAAAATGATGTAATTCTAATTAAATCTAATTCCTCTGGGTGACAGTATCTGAGCTGGTGTATAGTAACAAAAAAGCAAGTGAACAGTTTGGGGGGAATAGGAGGGATTATGGCAGACAATTATGGGGCCAAGTCTTGCTGCAGGGCCTCGTGGATGGCCTTGTCCTCCTCATCCATCATCATCGATGAAGGAAGAAATGTCTCTCCTCATCATCATCTCCTTCCTCCGCTGCCTCCCATTGCTGTGAGGAAAGTAGGGTAAAAGCTGAGAATGGGTGATCATTACCCCCTTGGGATTAGGGAGACTGGGAAAGGCGTGAAATCTTGTGGCTGCCTAGCATGTCACAGCAATATTCTGGATATGCTGCCACTAACCTGCAGCCTGCACTGATCTCCCCATCTCTTACGGCTAGAATAAGCTGCCTTCCCAGCGACTTCATAGTCTGTTCCTTGTAAGGGGTGATCTCCTTAATGCCTGGATGCCCCTTTCAGCCCCTGCTTCACATGGGCATTGTGTGCAAGTTTATCCTGTAACAAGAATGAGTCATTAGGTTTTGGCTGGTATTTTAGGATGTTTCTTAGGTGGCATTAGACAGCTGAAGTTATAGATCTGCAGGTATCACCCTGTTAAAGTGGATGAAGGGGTTTTAAGGTTCTACTGTTAGGGGAGATGGCAACATCTATTGTAAAGTCCCGAGTTAGTGTCCCTCCTTAACCAGTGTGCAGGGTTACATGCGCAGGTTTTAAATTTAGATGGTGAGCAGTGTGTTGATCCCAAAGCTGAAAAGGGAGAATGACCAGTGTATTACTTTGCCTACCCTCATCAGGTTATTGAACTTCTTCCAGCACTAGACTGCAAACCTGGGTGTTAGAGAGGTGGAACTTAGGCCACTGCCACCTCTTTCCACATGGCACAGAAAACTATTTTGAGGGTTTTCTCAGGTGCACCCAGCAATCTGTCAGCATCTTATCCAGTAGGTTTGTTGGTTGCAGTCTGTGAAATTTTGAGTCCTTCTAGGCTTCATTTCAACATTCTGCTCTCTTTTTTGGGTGTCTCTGCCAGGTCTGCCACTTGAAGATGTGCTTTATATGTGACACAAAATTAAACATGAGCCCTCTATGACATATACCTAGTTACCTCGGTCTGGCAAACAGTTTACAAACAGAATTAGTTCCGTAGGGTCTAGGTCAGCACAGAGCCAGATACTGATTTGTACCTTCTACAAGGAAAGCTGCAGCTAGCATGAAGCATAGGTCTGGCATTTATCAGCTATGCCTCAACTTCACCTCCTCTGCCTTTTTCCAGGTCTGCTGAAATGCTGTCCTATGAGGAGGATGCCCTTAGTGCTAAATGAGGTCATAACAACATCTCCATTTTGCCAGCCATCAAACAGTGTTGAGCTGCTGTATCAGTTAGCCACAGACTTATTGTGCTAGCCATTTTTGTTACCCATCACAACAGTCTTTACAAAGGCTGAAATATGCAACCGCTTGTCTTTAAGTGGCTGCAACCCTTTAAGCAAATGAAGCTGAACCTTCAAAATCAGGTGGGGTCAGGATACTAATAATGGACTATTAATTAATGCCTGATCGGAGGCCTGATTAGAAAATCTACTCTGATGAGTCTTAGTTCAGCAGTTATATGGCTACCCTGGCACCATTTGAATCAATGCACTATTCATTGGTGTCCCATGAGAGTCTCAGGAATTAAATATCACTATTTACTGGAGAATCTAGAGCACTAATGGGATAACACATTTTTTGTTTCAGACAATACTGGAGCAGAAATGGACTGGTACTGCATGAGAAACTAATCTGAATTATGTGCATAATCAGTGACAATACTCAATCAAAACAGCTGTCACCAATAAGTGAAAGTAATGAAAGGGCCTGCTCTGGACATTATTCATGTGATGTAGCTTGTAACCTGAGAAAGTGAGATACAAGTTTTTTTTTGTGTTTTTAGGCCCCCCTTTTATAAGAAGGGATGGGGTGGGTTTAGGGTGTGTTTATGTAGAGAAAAACCCAAAGAAAACGAAAACCAGTGTCAAATCAAAATTTTATTGTTGTGGTCCAGGATACACTCCAGCCCCTGCGGTGCCCACCAGTCGCAAAAAGCCTCAAGCGTACCGGCAGACACCGCGAGAGATACAAGTCTTTTTTTTTTCTTTTTTGGCTTGCAATTGGCCCACCAATGTTACAAGGCCCCAGCACACTGCTCACAGGCCTCTCTTCGTGGAAGACGTGCAAATACTGGTCGATGTTCAGGAGCCCGTGGCCCTCGGACTCTGCCTCAGGCTGATTGGCACAGTTTTTTTTTCTTTTCCAAAATTACCAAATTAGGCCCCCCTTTTATAAGAAGGGGGGGTGTGGGGTGTGCTTAAAAAACTAAAAACCAAACAAACCAAAACCAAGTTTTCAAATTAAAATTTTATTATCCTCGCTCAGGATGCATTCCAGCCCCTGCGGTGCCCACCGGTCGCAGAAAGCCTCAAGCGTACCGGCAGACACTGCGAGAGATACAAGTCTTCATTCCCACATGGGGTCTTAACATTGCTTATAAATGTGAGGTTCACTTTCTCCATGATCGAGTTTGCCATGAGTGGCGACAGATTTTGGTTTACAATGCACTCTGCACCATGGAATATGGGAGTACCCTCCACAGAGATATAGAAAAAATTAATTGAGCTAATACATATTTCTAAGGTGGTGCGGTATTGGATGTTTTTTTTTTACAGCAATGTGGGCAAAGTATTTTTTGCACTGTTCATTCATATACTGTGAAGCGCGAAAGATAGAGCTCCATGCATGTGTACTCAAATTCAGGTACGGAGTGCTTTTTACTGCCATGTACCTTTTTTATTGACTGGCAAGAGCTAAAGGAATAGCCAGTGTTATAATTTGAGAAATTTCCCCATTCTCTCTACCAGCTTCCATAGGTAAGCCCATGCTTCATTTGAGCTGCAACTCAATATTATGCACTAACTATCTGGATTAACATTGTTGGAAGGAAAACAATGAACCCTTTCTACAGCAACAATAATAAGGCCTACATATTGTGTTCTCCAGATCTCTTCAAATTGATGGAAAACACCACAGTTTCAAACCACATAGTTCAGCAGACAATATTAATTTGTATTTACAAAAAAAATGAATTACAGAAGGGCAATAGATCAGCAGATAAACTTAAACACTGTACTTGTCTTAACTTTACAACATCTGTTCCAAAATAACAAAAGTTGCTAAATCGTAGTAGTTCTCTTCAATAACTTTTAACTATGAATCCAGGATGAAAAGCTTTATATGAGAATTGTACTTCAAAGAATCCCTCATTAAATCCCCAATCCATTAGTGACACAGCGGAATAGAAACATTGACCACCAGTCTGGTTATATCCCTTTCGTTTCTTTTGATGTCTGAGCTGGTAAAAAGGTATCATTCACAATTAATCAAAACTGTCAGTCAAAGATAGATTTCAAAGATGGCCTCTCATGTATAGGGCTGTCAATCCAAACCAGCATCAAAGACATCTGTGCATGACACCAGCTGAATTGAATATAGACCCATTCCTCATTTAGGTTTCACATAGCCAATTAATGCCTTGAAAAGGCACACCAGATTAGCCAAGGAGATAGTTCTGCTGACATGTTGAACAAAGCATCTAGCCTACATCTTGCAGACAACAAGGTGAGAGCTTCTGTCTAACACACTTCAACTCTTTAATTACAGTTAATTGTGAAGAAACTATCAATCTTTCAAATGTTACACTATTTGAATGGTCATAGATCAAGGTTACTGGAGTCCTAACCGAGGCAACATGATAGGGTACTGATGTATTGGCCCAGCTTCCCTGGCTTCTCCACTGCCAGCATTAATTCCTGCTGCTGCTTTTGGTGGCTCATCTTTGTTGTGGACCTCCTGTATATCAAACCTAGCCTCCCTGCCCTCACCAATGCCTGCTGTCACATCTGCTGCATCACCTCCACCATGAGCCTTCTATATATGGACTTGCCTTTCCTCCCCCTCCACAGTTTTACTGAACCCAATTTCTCCATCCACAGTGGTATCAGATCACATGATACCGTCGCTTCCAGCAACCCTATCCTAGTGCTGCCAAATTTCAGAACCCCTATCCCTGTTCTGCCAAACCCAAGGAACAACCCCCAGAACTACCAAAGCCCAGGATTGTTCTCAGTGTTACTAAAGTCCAGGAAAACTTTTTGGATGTGTAGCTAAACCCCATCACCTCTCCAAAGTATTGCTAAATATCTGGCACCTACCTCTGACTGGTGCATCTTGCATGCCATTTTGTTGTGGCTTCTCACTTTTAAAAATGTAAAGGTTAAAAATACATAGATTTTTTAAAAAAAAAGTCAAGTAAAAGCCACTCATTTGAAATTCTCACCGAATGACTGACAGAGTTGTGAAATTTGATCCCCAAAACATTGGTAGAAATTCCAGAATACCATGTGATATAAATCGAGTTTGACTTATTCAGTCCTATAAATCAGTGGCCCTGATTTTCCCCTCCCTAATCCAGGAATCTAAGGTCAATGTCAGCACTGTTAACAACCCTTGTCTGAATTTAGCTAAGTCAGCATAGATCAGATTGAACCTGGAGCATTTCTAGTCTGCATAGCTCAGCTGTTCCCTACCTTAACATGCTGAATCACTGGAGAATTCAAGGTCTATCTTTGATGGCTTTTAACATTCCATGTCTTGTGAAGGAAACAAGTTCCTTGCATACCTCTAGTGAAATCCTAGCCCACTTCTGCAAGCCCTCTATAAATGGTCCCTTATTTCTTGCATGCTGTGAATAGCAAGGAGATTCAGTAATCAAAGAGTTAAAACTATTTTCGATTACATTCCAGAAGCCTGCTGTTCCCCATTTTTTTTAGTGATAGACATATGAACTCAGATAACCTCTATGAAGACATATAACTCACCAGTCAGTATGAGGCTTCCCATGGGCCTAATTTAAGGTAACATACACTTCCTGGAGGTTCACCCAGGCTAATGTAGGCAAGAAAGTGAAACCTTTTTTTAAAAAAAAAAGAGAGTCATTTTTCCTTTTGTTGAATGCACAGTTTGGTCTTAGTACAGGCTTGAGCAGAACTTTGGCATGGTATGAAAGCATAAAACAGTGTATACCAGGGACAAGGTATAGTAGACCGTGCTTATGAGGACTGATGGAGTGACCCAGCAAAAGTTTTGAGGCCTGAAATTTAAATATGATTTCTGCACCATTTGAAGCTTGTTTGGGGAGGGTGATTAAGTAGAAATTGTGTAATCACTTGTGCATGAAGCCCTTAAATGATTGCAGCTCAGATTTATAGAGCTCTAAGAGAGACAAGGGATAGATTTTTGAGGCATTGAACACTGGGAAGGTATAAATAGATTGTGAAACATGATTAGAACAAAGTAGATGCAGGCAATTGTAGATGTATTAGTTTTACTTCAATACTGTGTAAAATTATGTCATCATTTATTTGGAGTAAACTTGAGGATTATTTGACATTTTTTTGACCATTTTTCCACAGAAAGGAGTTGGAAAAAGTGTAATTTTTAATTCTGGGGCTTTTAAAAACAATGTTTATTCTCATGAGTTTAAAAAAGGAAGCAATTAGAAGAAAAGTGGTAATATGCTAATCAGAAGTTGCTTCTCCCAGAGACTAAACCATAAGCAATTTGATAGTTTGTTTGGATATTTGGAAAGATACCTCCCACGATTGTGTTGGAAAACTTTTTGATCTCTGTTGGCTTATGAGCAGGAGAGTAGAAAAGGGACTGGATATTTGAAACAGTGAGACTTTTAAATATCACGGAATCTTACAACACCAGGTTATAGTCCAACAGTTTTATTTGAAAATCACAAGCTTTCGGAGGCTTTCTCATTCGTTAGGTGAGTGTGGGATTCCATGAAGGTTACCGCATATATAGTCAGAGAACAATGCTTGGTGATTACAGATAATCTTTCCAACTGCCCGTTGTCCAGGCAATCAAAGTGTTCAGACAGAGAGACATTACATACAGGACTACTGAATATACAACGGTCAGAACCCAAAGACAGACAGACAGAGAGAGAGAGAGAGAGAGAGAGAGAAATATCCGAAAGAGAGAGAATGACCAGTTGTATTAAAAACAGATAACTCTTTTCTCGCTGGTGGGGTTACATGTAGCGTGACATGAACCCAAGATCCCGATTGGGGCCGTCCTCATGGGTGCGGAACTTGGCTATCAATTTCTGCTCGACGATCTTGCGTTGTCGTGTGTCTCGAAGGCCGCCTTGGAGACGCTCGACGATCTTGCGTTGTCATGTGTCTCGAAGGCCGCCTTGGAGAACGCTTACCCGAAGATCGGTGGCTGAATGTCCTTGACTGCTGAAGTGTTCCCCGACTGAGAGGGAACCTTCCTGTCTGGCGATTGTTGCGCGGTGTCCGTTCATCCGTTGTCGCAGTGTCTGCATGGTCTCGCCAATGTACCATGCTCCGGGGCATCCTTTCCTGCAACATATGAGGTAGACAACATTGGCCGAGTCACGGGAGTATGAACCATGTACCTGGTGGGTGGTGTCCTCTCGTGTGATGGTGGTATCTTTGTCGATGATCTGGCATGTCTTGCAGAGGTTGCCGTGGCAGGGTTGTGTGGTGTCGTGGACGCTGTTCTCCTGAAAGCTGGGTAATTTGCTGCGAACGATGGTCTGTTTGAAGTTGGGTGGCTGTTTAAAGGCGAGTAGTGGAGGCGTGGGGATGGCCTTAGCAAGACGTTCGTCGTCGTCATCGATGACATGTTGAAGGCTGCGGAGAACATGGCGTAGTTTCTCCGCTCCGGGGAAGTACTGGACGACGAAGGATACTCTGTTGGTTGCGTCCCGTGTTAATCTTCTGAGGAGGTCCATGCGATTTTTCGCTGTGGCCCGTCGACACTGTCGATCGACGAGTCGAGCGTCATATCCCGTTCTTACGAGGGCGTCTGTCGGTGTCCATCGCGTTCCTCCTCGTCTGAGCAGATCCTGTGTATTCGCAGGATCTGCTCAGACAAGGAGGAACGCGATGGACACCTACAGACGCTGAAAGACGCCCTCGTAATAATGGGATATGACGCTCGACTCGTCGATCGACAGTTCCGACGGGCCACAGCGAAAAATCGCATGGACCTCCTCAGAAGACTAACACGGGACGCAATCAACAGAGTATCCTTCGTCGTCCAGTACTTCCCCGGAGCGGAGAAACTACGCCATGTTCTCCGCAGCCTTCAACATGTCATCGATGACGACGAACGCCTTGCTAAGGCCACCCCCACGCCTCCAATACTCGCCTTTAAACAGCCACCCAACCTCAAACAGACCATCGTTCGTAGCAAATTACCAAGTTTTCAGGAGAACAGCGTCCACGACACCACACAACCCTGCCACGGCAACCTCTGCAAGACATGCCAGATCATCGACAAAGATACCACCATCACACGAGAGGACACCACCCACCAGGTACATGGTTCATACTCCCGTGACTCGGCTAATGTTGTCTACCTCATACGTTGCAGGAAAGGATGCCCCGGAGCATGGTACATTGGCGAGACCATGCAGACACTGCGACAACGGAAGAACGGACACCGCGCAACAATCGCCAGACAGGAAGGTTCCCTCCCAGTCGGGGAACACTTCAGCAGTCAAGGACATTCAGCCACCGATCTTCGGGTAAGCGTTCTCCAAGGCGGCCTTCGAGACACACGACAACGCATGATCGTCGAGCAGAAATTGATAGCCAAGTTCCGCACCCATGGGGACGGCCTCAACCGGGATCTTGGGTTCATGTCACGCTACATGTAACCCCACCAGCGAACAAAAGCTATCTGTTTTTAAAACAACTGGTCATTCTCTCTTTTTCTCTCCCTTTCAGATGTGTCTCTGTCTCTGTCGCTGTCTGTCTCTGTCTTTGGGTTCTGACCGTTGTATATTCATTAGTCCTGTATGTAATGTCTCTCTGTCTGAACACTTTGATTGCCTGGACAACGGGCAGTTGGAAAGATTATCTGTAATCACCAGACATTGTTCTCTGACTATATATGCGGTAACCTTCATGGAATCCCACACTCACCTGACGAAGGAGAAAGCCTCCGAAAGCTTGTGATTTTCAAATAAAACTGTTGGACTATAACCTGGTGTTGTAAGATTCCTTACATTTGTCCACCCCAGTCCATCACTGGCATCTCCACATCATTTAAATATCACAACATAGATTCCATGGAAAGCAGTGGGGCTTTTTGAAACAAGATGCTGCACAGACAGGCAGGCAGCCAAAGGGTGCAAAAGACATGGAACTACAGAGAGAGTGGTTCTGTCCTGGACTGTAGGACAGGATGCCGAAGAATTATTTTGTTTAAATTAAGTAAAATGACCCACTTAAGTGAAGTTGGCAAAAAATAATCTTTATATTTGTATTGTTATGCGACTGTAAGTTGTACTAATTGAACTAAGCAGATCTGATTATATTTACTGTTTTGAACATTTCATTTTACTCTGGGATAAAGCAGTATATGATTCAAACCAAGCTTTGCCTCATTTAGTGTTAACTCAGTCCACCTTTGGAGAGATTGAAGACATATGCAAAAGACACCAGTATCCAGTCCAGATTGCAAGATGATAGTACAGCCCCGGGTTATGCTATTGTACAGGTGGATATAGGGCAGTGAGAGTCAACTGCTATCAAAGTAAAAATGCAGACTACTTACAGGAGTGGTTGAACCCTCGAAGGTATCTACAGCAGACCTTAATTTGTTATAACAATAAGTTAGTAAACAGTAGTCAACACGTACTCCGAAGAGAAAGACCCTGTCTGACTAATGTAAGATGAAACCTTTTACATGATATTTTTTCTAGTATATTAAATTTATGTTTAATGTAGGTGTTTTTAATATAAAACATATAAACCACTCATTTTTGGGTTAGACATCCTAATACATAAAATCAGCTTATGCTTATAGAAATTAAATTGAGCATTAACACACAAACAGCTAAAAAGACAGAAATGGTCAAATTAAACTATCCATTGGCAGAGGGATATAGCTAACAAAGGATGTTTCTTAAATTTGTTGTTAGAGCAGGTTGTTCCAAGGATGAGAAGCGAGGCTTTGAGAGGTGTTGAACATTGATAGAGGAGGCCTATGCATTCCATAGTCTAGAACAAGTGAGATAAAAGACGGGTAGCTATGGACAACCCACCAGGTTTATTATAAGACAATGGGGGTTTAAATTGGATAACTCCCAAAAATGGGTGCTGGGATCGCGGTGTGTGATTAACCCATGCCCGTTGGTTGCGATGCAGGCAGCACGTAACATTCGTGCTGTCTGATGATTTGAATCATAGATGCGTGTAGCCAGCACTACCTGCGCTGTTGATTGGCTGCACGCAGGGGGCCCCGATATCGGGAGTGGCTAGCTCTACTTAAAGGCAGCCTGCACCTCCTTAAAGGGGAGGTGTACTGTGGTTGCAGGAAGTGCTGGAAGATATTGAAGAATGGCTGCGCCTGGGAGAGAGTGTGCACCAAGGTTCTCGGATGGTGCACTAGAGGCCTTGGTGGAAGAGGTGGACAGATGGAGGGCCATCCTATTTCCACAGAGGGGTGCAGGAAGCCCTGCAGACGTATGTTGGCGGGGCTGCGGCGAATGAGGTAAGTGGCAGGAGCTTGGCACCACGCACATGGACGCAGTGCAGGAAGATGTTCAATGATGTGACACGAGTGATCAAGGTGAGTGAGTGAGTTCAACTGTCACGAGGCATATCCTACCAACTGCACCACTAGCCTCATCCGCTGTTCCACGGACTACACCCCCCCCCCCCCCCCCGTCAACTATCTACCAACAAACTCTTTCGATCAGTACGCATTCCTATGAATCAGATGCTGCATCTCACATTACCACTCTTGCAAGCCGCACACCCATATCTCACAGGTCATATACATTGGCAGCTATTCAACCATGACAGCCACATTACCCAAACATCTTGCAGGACACTCACTGACACACTTCCCTCTTTCTTGAAGGAGGAAGTGGTGCACAGCACTAGGCAGCAGGAAAGACCTGGGAGAGGACAGGCATGCCTACACGTCCTCACCCCCCTGGAGGAGACAGTGCTGTCTATCATTGGATGGGACGATGCTGAGGCCGTGACCACTGGCAGTGCTGGAGGTATTTTTGATGAAAGTCTCTGCATACCTAATCCTCCTTCTTGTTTCCCACTTCTCCCTCAGCCCACGATCTTTTCTGACTCATGTGCTGCAAATGGTGTGAGCATGCACGTCTTACTTTCTCCTCTCCACGCACCACAACTCAACCCGTGTTCCTGTCATTTCGGATAGCCAAGAACTGGCACAGTCAGAGGAGGCAGAGGAAGATGACAGTGATGATGCAGACACACCATTACTCGACCTTACGCTCACAGCCACCAGCTCAGATACTGGCACCGCATGTACTTTAGAGGCTGGGATAGAGGAGGGATCTGCATGTGGTGAGACACTGGGCACAAGTGCGCAGGAGCTGGTGTGGGGGGGGAAGGGATACCACAGGTGCTAGCTTGCCGGAGGGCAAGGTCACACACTAATTCTGCTGCAGAGGAGTCAGATGATGACTTCGATGGGCCAGGCTACAGAAGAAGGCTGATGGGTGTACACAGCCTTGGTGCTTGGTGCACTGGAAAGCCTGCCAGGAAGCCTGCGCACAGTGTCAAGGGGCATGGAGGAGTCCAGCACCAACTTGGCACAGGGCTTTGTGCACAGCTTGGAGCCCATCCTTTCCCACATGGAACAGGTGGTCACCTCCATCAGCACACCTGTGGAACCCACCATGATGCAGCATCTGATGACCGATGTCACAGCTTCCACTGCAGCACAAACATCTGCCATCCAAGGTCTGTGTGCTGCATTTGGAGCTCAGACTGCTATGTTACAGGCTCAGACTGCAGCTAACGTGGCTCTGGGTTCCACTGTGGAATGGGTCTTCCAGGGCGTCACAGCAGTCCAGCAATCTGTTCTCCAGCAGATCACTAGGATTGCTGAGGTGCTGCCCCGGGAGAATGGTAGTGGCGCCATGGAAGATGAACCTGTTCTGGAAGGCAGTATTTCTACTCCCACTCCGCCAGTGCCCTTGCTGTTGCCTGTCAGCCAGCCAGCCCAGACTGCTGCTGCTGCCCAGGCCAAGATGGTGCAGTCTGAAGCCAGGCCCTCCCAGCCCAGAGCTGCTCCAGGTCATCATCCATGGCCGTCTGCACTCTCCTCAATTGAAGGTCAGTCTCCTTCCACCACCCATACTCCAACCACTGGGGATGCACCTCGCAGGAGCACTAGGAAAGGTAAAGGCACACGAACGACAGGCACTAAGTGAATGCACAAGAGTGAAGAGTATCAGGTTGTTTGAATCATTTCATGTGTAAATCTATAAATGTAGTTATGAATTTGTATTTGGTGTTGGTTTTCATTTCTGTGATGCGCTAAGGGAGGAAGCAGTGTGTAATCATAAGGAGGACGATTTGATGGTCATGTGGGAGAGGAAAGGTAAGGAGTGTGGGACTGTTGGTGAATGGGGAGGTGTCGTTGAGGTTACTGGTATCGCTCATTAATCATCTGATCTGGCAGCCAGAGCCTGTCTAAATTGTTGCCTCCCTGCCTCTTCCTCCTCCTCCTCCTCCTCCACTTCCATCTCCATCTTTTCCTCTTCCTCCCTCTTCTGCGTGGCCTCTCTGCATGGTCCCAGTCATGTTCAATTCCCAGAGGAAGCCCTAGCAGACCACCCATGTCTGGAAGCAGATTTAGTTAACACGCTATTTTAAATGCCACTAACAGTACTGCAAGACCAGCCAGACCACTTGCTATAGAATATTGCAACTTTTTCCAAGTATAGTAAACTTCCAAAAAACATACAATTGCACCAGCAGTCAGAATAACTAATCCAGCAACCAACCTCTAACTCCTGCTTGATCCCTTTTAAATAGTGCTGGTGGGGGGTCCTTCATGCCATTTAAATTCTGTTCAGCTGTGTGAGGTTAGGACAGTGTGTTGGCTGGAGCGGGGAATTCCAAAATGCCGCTGGCTGCTTCAAATCAGCGTTGCACACTGATTTACAGGAAATACAAAGTTGTTGGGTTTCACTCTCACTGCTCCTGGACAACATTTATCCCTTAACCAACATTACTAAAACAGATCATCTGGTAATTTATGTAATTGCTGTTTATGGGATCTTGCTGTGCACAAATTGGCTGCTGTGTTTCCCTACATTACAACAGTGATTACACTTCAAAAATATTTCATTGGTTGTGAAGGTTGGGACGTCCTGAGGTCATGAAAGACATTATCTAAATGCAAGTTCGTTCGTTCTTATTGTCTTTCTCTCCCATGTCTCCTCATGCCCTCCCTCTCTGAGTTCATCTTGTCCATATCCTGCTCTCTTGGCTCCATTCTCACTGAAATGCTTCCTTTCCTTATACCAGCTGACATTGTAAGTGATTCCCTCTACTCAGGTACTGTCGCCCTCCCTTTCAAAACTGTGGTCATTGCCCTCCCCAAATATATAAACCCTTTATTCTTGTGTCCTTGCAAACTACCGCCCCATCACCAAGCATAATTTCCTGTCCAAAGTCCTTGAACGTGTTGTCACCTCCAACTTTCCGACAATTCTATGTTTGAATCTCTCCAAATCAGGTTTCTGTCCCTGCCACGGCACTGAAACATGCTTAACTAACGTCATAAATTACATTCTCTATGACTGTAACAGTGGTACACTATCCCCCTTTGACCTTCTCAACCTCCTTGCAGCCTTTGAGATGGTCAACTACACCATTCGTCTCCAACGCTTCTCCTCTGTTATCCAGTTTAGTGGGACTGCCCTCGGTTGGTTCCTTTCTTACCTATCCGTTTATAGATAGACCATCTCCAGCAATGGCTTCCCTTCCTACTCCGCACCATTGCCTCTGGAGACCCTACAGATCTATCTTTAGCCTCCCATCTCTTCCTTATCTACATACTGATCCTTGGCGACATCATCCCCAGACATGGGATCAGCTTCCACACGTACACTAATGACACCCAGTTCTACCTCTCCAGCACCTGTCTTGACCCCTCCATTGCCTCTGTGTTGTCAGACTGCTTATGCAATATCCAGTTTTGGATGAGCCATAATTTCCTTCAGGTAAACATTGGTAAGACAGATGCCATTGTCTTGCTACTGATTCCATCCCTCTCCCCGGCCACTGTCTCAAGCTGAACAAGACTGACTACAACCTTAGTATCCTATTCGACCCAGGGTTGAACTTCTGACCCCATATCCTCTCCATCACAAAGACTACCTACTTCCACTTCTGTAACATCACCTGCTTCTGCTGCTACCTAAGCTCATCTGCTACTGAAATCTTCTTCCATGCCTTTGTCACCTACAGACTCAACCAATCCAATGTTCTAATGACCTCACATCATCTACCCTCTGTAAACTTCAGCTCCTCCAAAGCTCTGCTGTCCATATCCTATCGCACACCAAGTCAAGTTCACCCATCACCCCTGTCCTTGCTGACCTACATTGTCCCTTACTCCCCCAACACTTACAATTTAAAGTTTTCATCCTCGTGTTTAAACACCTTCATGGCCTGACCACTCCCTATTTCTATAACCTTCCTCCAACCCTACAAAACCTCCCCCACCAAACTCTCCATTCCGCCAAATCGGGTCTCTTGCGCATCCCTCCCATTGCCTCTCCTTCAGTTGTCCCACACTCTGGAATTCCCTCCCTAAACCCCTCTGCCTCTTCACCTGTCTTTCCTCCTTTTAAGACCTTCTTAAAAGCTATCTCTTTCAGCAAGCTTTTGGTCACCCTTCCTAATATTTCCTTCTTTGGCTCGGCATCCATTTATATCTGATCACGTCTCTGTGAAACACCTTGGCCGTTTTTCTACATGAAAGGCGCTTATATAACTCTGAGTTGTTGTCAAGAGAGAGTGGACAGGATATAAAAGGCAGCAGATTTCCATATAGTGATAAAAAGAAAATAAAACTGCAACTACTGGAAACAAAACCAGAAAACATCAATAATTTAAACACTTATTTTTAGTGCTGTGAATGATTTTGTCAGATCCACCTATACTCCCCCATTACTAGTCTTTTACATGCTAATACATAGGCTTGATTAGCTCATTAGCCCGTGGGACTTTTCTGGTCTATATCTCCCAACACCACATCACACTGTACAATTACCCACTAAGCCATCAGGGGATTTCATACAGAAATTCTTGTTGAAGTAGCAGGTTACGACGTCTTGGTTACTAGATACATCCAGGTGTCTTCAGACTCCCGTTATGACAAGAGATGAGAATGCTCCTGATCAAATACTTTCTAGATGCCAAAAAAATTTCCAGTTATTATGTTTCATTACGGCTTAAAGACTCAATAATTATTTCTGTTAGAAAAAAGCTCTACATAACTTTCCTTCACACAATAGTAAAACAGAGCTCAAAAGTTTTCAGAGTGCTGTAGCAGAATGTTCAGGCTGCAATAAGAGTGCAGAAAACATCATGATAATGCATTCTTCACAAAGTTGAAGACAAATTCATGAAATTTGGTCACACTGAATGGTCCACTGGGACTGGAATGTAAGTCCCATGTCAATGTATTTTAGCACATTTTCCTCCGCTGTCTTCCGGGGAAAAGTAAGTTTGCAGCCGAGTTATCATGAATAATTCCATGTAGAAATCCGTCATTAGCTCATAAAATAACCCCGCATGAACTAAGGTTGTTATAAAATGACATATGTACAGATGGGACTAAGACAAGGACTGCAGTTGTATTGCACTGAGACCAGTAGATGTAAAGCTGGTCACACCCAAGTTATACTGCATATTGTCAGTTGTACTCTGCCCGTCATGAAGAGAGCTCTGCCCATGTTTGCACGGCCAGTAAAATTTTTAATGTTTTGAAAGTGCAGGTGGGAGCATCTGGTTCCTCAAAAGAAAAATGACAATGCAGTAAGTTTATAAAAGTGCTCAGGAAATATAACAGCTAGCCGAAGGATTTTTTAAATCTGGTTTCACACTACACTGGAGTTGTATGCCACAAGGTGTCAAGTCCAAGTGGTGTAACATCGCCTCCTGGAGGGGTTTCACACCACTTGTGTGTTCCAGAGTCAGATGGAGACCTACCTCTGGACTCAGCTGTAACTGCAATGCACCAATGTGAAAGTAACAGTATAACCAGACCCTAAATTTGTTGGAATTAGTGGGGTTTACCTACATTCAAATAATAACTGAATATCTTAATATTCTTTATTCTGTGTCATTATAAGTGACATTTGATTTGTGATTCTTTCACAAAATATAAACCTTCTATATTTCAATTTTATTGTTGGATTTTTGTGTTTGTATTGAATACTTGTGCTGAACAATGGAATACTTTCCTATTTGAAGCAGCAAAAACTTGCATTCCTGCAAACATGTAGATGTGAGTTAAAACTGACGTAATGTGCAGAGAAAGCACCAGCAAATGATTCATCTATATTAAATGCTCGTCTGAGCATTAGTATTCCTTTGGAAAAGGCTAGCAAAAAGTGAGAAAAATGTCTGATATTTGCCTGTTGAGGTCTGTTAAAGATCACTAATGATAACTCCTCTTAGCTGCTTAGAAAAATCAAGAAGTGTATATTTTACTCCAGGTCAGAATTGAAATAATGAACATGACAAAAGGGAAGATTTCAAAGTCTCACCCAGCAGAGAGGAATTTTCTATCTGAGAGCATGGTTGTAGTGGCCATTGGCAGGTTATTGCAATACAGCAGGAGAAGAAGGCAGGCTGGGAGCACAGACAGCATTGGCGATGTACACCTTGCAGTAGGTACTATGCCAGAAAGCAGCTACCTTGGCTTCATAGAGGAGCATTGCATGGAATTTGACTGATGTGTCACCTGTTCTGCTGAGACCCGTAAGGAGAAACAATTATTTGACATGCACTAGGCTGTTAATACCCTCACTTATTGTGCCACAGAATCTACCTAGGCACCCACAGATCATTTATGTGGCACCTTTTTAAATATGCAGAAATGTCCCAAGCATTTCACAAAGGACAATTAGAAAGCTTTTGTGGGGGAGTTGAAAGGTGGTTGAAGACTTAGTCGAAGAGATGCGTTTTGAAAGGAAGGGAGATAAGTAGAGAAACAGGAGTTAAAGGAGGGAGTCTCAGCGTAGGGCCTAGATGGCTTTGTTATTCAACAGTGCTGAAGATAAACAAGGGTTAGGTGCACAGAGACCAGAGACAGAGGACCAATGACCATGGGAGGGGAGGTAAAGCTGGAGGAGGTCGCATGGAGGGACTTGAAGATGACGATTTTAAATTTGATTCCTTTAGGGGACAGGGAGCCAATGTAGGTCAACGAGCACTAGCATAATGAGCAAGTGGGACTAAATACAAGTTAGGGTGTTGGTGATTGAGTCTTGGACAAATTAAAGTTTACAGAGGGTAGAGATTGGGAGGCCACAAGGAGGGCATTGAAACATTCAAATCTAGAGGTGATAAAAGTGCTAATGAGGATTTAGGTGACTTTTTTGAACAACTAACATCTTATTTTCTGTACAACGAAAGAATGACACTGCAAGATTTATCAGAAGTGGATTAAAGTTATTTGTCTCTGAAAGCTAGTCTACATGTGTTTGACATATTTACCGTCATACATGTCATTGTGTCTTATGAACTCTCATGTAGGTTGCAAATTGCCCACTCCTAGCTGAGGCAGTATCACTGGTGAGTTGTAGGAAACAAAGAAGGCCCCCAATTTGTATCCATGACTAACTCTCATCAGCCTGCATCAACATGAGGGTCTCCATGCACGTAATAAAATTAATATTCTTAAAGAAACATTTGACATGTCAATTCAGCCTCTTTTGCATGATTTACATATACTATTGGCAAGGAAGGACAATGCCATAGGCAATGACATGCATAAAGTCATTTGGTAACTGAATGAGTTGCTCCATCAGATGTGAGATCTTTGTTGTCCGCCAGGCATTTCTCATAATAAGTTTGCTGATCATTACTTATTGTTTATGCCGCACACTTAAACGAATAAATAGGAGAATGGATTATTAATAATGAAGTTGAGGTGATACCTTTTTGCTTTACGATTTGCAGTGTAGGGACTGAAGGATAATAACATTGGAGAATATGATAGACTCTCTCTTAATGTAATGAAGTTAATGTAAAGTCTGGGAAACAAAGGGGAATTGCGGCCAGAGCAGAATGCTAGATGTCACACAGCAGTGATAAGAACGGGTGTATAAGGGAGAGGGCCTGCACCCAGGTGAGGGGTTGCAGGGAACCTCCATAGAGAAAGAGACGTTGGTCGGCCGAGCTCTCAGACTTTGATAAGTATATTATTTTTCTTATAAAATGGGATAGCACTTTGAATAAAAAGAACACCCTCTAGACTTACCTTCCTCTCAAAGTTCTTATTAATGGTTTTGTTTTAAATGAAAAATTCATACTCTATGAAGTGCAGATGTGAATTTTGTTTCTAGCAAAAGACAGTTTGATGTATTGACTCTCACATATCACATTAATGGGCAACTTCTACCTTTTTTGTACAATATTTCCAAGAATTGGTCCTGAGGTTACAGAATTTAAATTCCTATCACCCACCACCATCTTATTGATATAAGATCCTGAGGGGACTTGAAGGAGTAGATGCTGAGAGGATGTCTCCCCTTGTGGGAGAGACTAGAACTAGGGGCAACAGTTTAAAAATAAGGGGTCTCCCATTTAAGACGGAGATGAGGAGAATTTTTTTTCTCTGAGGGTCGTGAGTCTGTGGAACTCCCTTCCCCAGAGAACGGTGGAGGCAGGGTCATTGAATATTTTTAAGGCTGAGTTAGAAAGATTCCTGATTAACAAGGGAGTCAGAAGTTATAGTAGGTAGACAGGAAAGTAGAGTTGAAGTCGCAATCAGATATGATCTTATCAAATGGCAGAGCAGGCTCGAGGGGCCGAATGGCCTACTCCTGCTCTTAATTCCTAAGTTCATATGTTCGTATCTTTGAAAACGTATTCACTTTAAGAAAACAAACACATTGGTGGGAATTTTAACTGCCAGGCAGGAAAGCGGCCTAGTGAGAGGCCAACCTGTCTGGGAGTGACAGCTGATTTGAACAGCCAGGTCTCATTAACATGTCGTTGGCCGACTTCCCAATCAAAACGGCCGGGAAGTAGGCAGCAAGGGATGGAAAGTCAGGCAGCCCAATGCCTCCCCCTGGGCCCAAGGTACGTGTGAGGGTGGGGGTTCTGAGATGGTCAGTGGTTCAGTAAGGGGAGGGGAATCCAGGCAGATAAGGTCTACACTTCGCACATGTGGACCGATGGAACACTCCTGCCGCACAAATGAAAGTTTTAAGCTTACCTTACAGGGCCTCATCGTTGCTCTGACCAGATTGTTGCTTTCGGGGTGGTTACTGCAGGCGCCCCGCACTTCCTTCTGGGTTAACGCGACGTCGAGGTCCTAATGACTTAATAGGACCCCTATTTGCATGAATGTATGAGGCTCCTCCCTGACTTAGGCAGGCGCCTTGTGTACCTAATGTGCCTGAAAAATCAAGGTAGGTAAACATCCCAGCCGAGCAGGAACGGAGTGGATATTTTATCCACTCCATTTTAACTACCTCCCCATTGGGTTCCGCTGGACGGGTGAGTTAAAATTTCCCCCATAGTGTATACATCTGCTGATTGAAACTGCATTAACAACAAGTCTTATAGATTGGATAGGTTTTCTCACTGCTGGCCATAATTAAAAATTTCTAATAATTCAGATCACTAGTTTGTTCATAATACTTTGCCTTGTAACTGCCCCTCCCTGATGATATATGTATTGAGTTGCCATGCACATGTAGGGTGCCTGGTGATGCAGAATAAGGAAGGCCATTCGGCCGCACCACTAAGTAACGATCGGTGAATTAGTCATCACCCCATACCAGTTTATGAAAACAGGACTACTGTATACAGTTGGAACCCTATTGACCCCAAAGAGTACGTTCCCTACTTTAACATGTTAATTCAGCCTCTTTTGCATGATTTACATACACTATTGGCAAGGAAGGACAATGCCATAGGCAATGACATGCATAAAGTCGATTAGTAACTGAATGAGTTGCTCCATGAGGAAAATTATACTCTCCTGATTGAGGGGACATGGCTAGAATTTAGATATAAGATCTTTGTTGTCCGCCTGGCAGTTCTCATTATAAGTTTGCTGATCGTTACTTATTGCTTATGCCGCATATTTAAACTAATAAACAGGAGAATGGATTATTAGTTACGAAGTTGAGGTGATACATTTTTTTACGATTTGCAGGGCATCAAGGTAGGGACTGAAGGATAATAACATTGGAGAATATGATAGACTCTCTCTTCATGTAATGAAGTTAATGTAAAGTCTTGGAAACAAAGGGGAATTGCAGCCAGAGCAGAATGCTAGATGTCACACAGCAGTGATAAGAACAGGTATATAAGGGGGCTGCAGGGAACCTCCATAGAGAAAGAGATGTTGGTTGGCCGTGCTCCCAAGATAAGTTAACCACTTTATCCTGTAAGTAAGGTTTCCTTATAATGGCATGTTTCCATACTCTTAGAATCAATGATTCGGTATGGTTGGACTTGGAATTCCATCACTAAATTCGTGTCTAATTTGTGAGGCCTGAATCCAAAATGTTTACAGAATCCAAAATTATCCAACATTCCTCCATCTAGAATAACCCTACAGTCCCCCAAAGCTGCATATAATTGTTTCTTAAATGATTCCTGGATTTTTCCATTGACTGCCCTGCCAGGAGTTCATTCTAAATGTTGATCACCCTGCTTGAACAAAATCTTCCTGATATCAGTCCTAATGTTATCTTTTACTAGTTTGAACCTTTGTCTCCTTGTCCTACTCACACTGTTTATTTTAAATTAGTATTCCAGATTAACCTTTTTCTTACCAACATCACTAAAACAGAGTATCTGATCATGTATCTCATTGCTGTTTGTAGGACCTTGCTGTGCGTAAAATGGCTGTCCCGTTTCCTTACATTAAAACAGTGACTACACATACAAAGTATTTAATTGGCTGGAAAGTGCTCTGGGAAATCCCGAGGTCGTGAAAAATGCTATATAAATGCAAGTCCTTTCCTATACTAAGACTCCTAGGTCCCTTTCAACTTCATCCGTAACTATTTCAACACCTTTCATGAAATATGAATGTTGCTCATTTTTCATTCCTATGTACAATACTTGTCTGCCATTGTTCAGCCCACTCACATATTTTGCTTAACTCTCCAACATTTCCTGGTTTCCAATGCTAGCCATTGTAGCAGGCCAGACAACTTCTCACGGGGAGGTAGAGAAAAGTGGGTGAGGAGGAGAGGACTACATTCATTTGCCTCCTAATGCTTGGCTTCAGAACACAATTGGGGGATGCTTGGGAGTGGGTTGCTGATCCAATTGCCCCCTCGGTTGTGGTGGAGACCCAGCTATTGGCAGAAAGGGAGAAAATAACTGCAAAAGAAAGAGAACCTGTAACTCTTGAAAAGTAAAAATAAATGCAGCTTGAATTTCCTACAGTGCTGCCTGGGCTGTGTTATTTTATTCCAACCTCCACCCCCATTAGATAACATAATTTAATTGCCTGCAAAAATTCTGGTATTTTTAGAGGATAAGCCATGAAAGTATATAATTGTAATAAATTGTGAGTAAATCAATAACACATTTATAGTCTGTTGGTATATTCCCAGTGGCCTTGCAAGGCAATATTGTCCTATATATCACTTTTGGCGTCCTATTTGACCATGAGATGAGCTTCCGACCACATATCTGCTCCATCATCAAGACTGTCTACTTCTACCTCCGTAACTTCACCTGTCTCTGCCCCTGCTTTAGCTCATCTGCTGCTAAAACCCTCATCCATGTCTTTGTTACTTCTAGACTTAACTATTCCAAAGTTTTCCTGGCTGGCCTCCCATCTTCCACCTTCCATAAACTTGAGCTCATTCAAAACTCTATTGCTCGTATCCTAACTCGCACCAAGTCCCTTTCACCCATCACCCCTGCGCTCACTGACCTACATTGGTTCTTAGTCCAGGAACGCCTCGATTTTAAAATTCTCATTCTTTTCATATTCCTCCATCTCTTCACCTCTCCCTATCTCTGTAACCTCCTTCAGGCTACAACCCTCTGAGATCTCGGCACTCCTCCAATTCTTGCCTCTTGCACATCCCCGATTTTCATCACTCCACCATTGGCGGCCGTGCCTTCAGCTGCCTAGGCCCTAAGCTCTGGAATTCCCTCCCTAAACCTCTCCGCCTCTCTACCTCTCTCTCCTCCTTTTAAGAATTGTAAACAATTTTACAACACCAAGTTATAGTCCAACAATTTTATTTTAAAATTCACAAGCTTTCGGAGGCTTGCTCCTTCCTCAGGTGAATGTCAAGAAATCCTTGAACCTCTCGCATTTATAAATCACAGAACAATACCTGGTGATTACAGATAGTCTTTTCAATCCTCCTTTAAGACGCACCTTAAAACCTACCTCTTTGACCTAATATCTCCTTATGTGGCTTGGTGTCAAATTTTGTTTGATAACACTCCTGTGAAGGACCTTGGGATGTTTTACTACGTTAAAGGCACTATATGAATGCAAGTTGTTGTTGTTGTTGTTGTTGTGAAGCCTACTTTTATTTGGTTCCACTTAATATTCCATCAGGTTTTCCTTTGTATTCACAGTATCACAGTACCATCTTTTATCTTCAAATACTTAAATCTTTTCCTTTACTGCTAATAAATTATTGAAGGTTTAATTTTTTTTCTCTTACTATACTCTGTATATTTTGTAGACATTGGTAATTAATACAATCTTCTCCTTAAATTAATCAAAGAGGATTAATTTTTTTTCATTCATTCATTCATGGGATGTGGGCGTCGCTGGCAAAGCCAGCATTTATTGCCTAATTCTAATTATTTCTCAATAAAGTTGTTGTAGTTTTGGTGTCACAATGACTGATTTTTAATTTGGAATGTCATTTTGATGACACAGAGTGCCCTGCCAAACATCATCTATGTTGAGAGCTGCAGATGTGGCCTCAAGTGGAATAAAGCAGTCCCACAGCATTTATAGTAGATATTAAAATAATGAAGTGATTATAAAGTAAGGATCCAATCTCAGGGTTTAGTTTTATAACATTTTGGGACTTTCACCTGTATGGTCTGTAAGGGATTTTATCTCACTTTATGTTTTGATATTGCTACACGTTAGATTCAGCTTACAAGCGGTTAGCTCCCAGGCTAACAAAATAACCTATAACCCAGTACAAGTTTGCAATGTTAGTCAGAGGCCAGAAGGATAGATGATGTGGGAAATAGAAAAGTTCTACTGGAGGATTCTTCTTTCTGAGACCTGTGAGGTAATTTTAGCCCACAAGAACATTGGGTTGGGGGCGGCTGGGAGGTTAAAGTAGTAGCTTTTTGGAGCGGGACCCCATCCCGGTGCCAACACGCCCATTTCTGAGTTTAACCCAGGCGCGTTAGGATGCTCGTGCATCCTAACAGAAACCCGGAAGTCCCGTCCCCCCTAAAAGCCAGCGGGCTTATATTTAAAGGGCCAATTCAGGCAGTTGAAACACTTTAGGTCTTAACTTTTTGTGGATTCTGCAACAGAAATGGACGGAAACTACTCCTGAACGTGTCTCCTATGGCTTCCGAAACGTGCCATTGAAACGGAGGCGAGTTGCAGTTGAAGCTCATTTGGACCTTTTAAACCAGTGATTGATACATCTCCGTAAAAGATGAAGTATTGCAGTTGGGCACTCAGTTCTCTCAGACAAACGTTTGACTGGGAGTTCTTTGCGTTTAGACTGAGACTTCTTTGTTGAGACTGAGAATTCTTGTGTTCAGACAAGTTTGCCTACAATTTGGAACCCCTCAAACTGACTAGATCGGGGGGTGGGGGGGGAACGCATTGAATCTATTCCACGGTACATCTGAGGAGGAGGAGGAGGAAAATAAAGATGGGGAACCATCGCCAGAGCAGCCGCGTGCATTGATGCCAGGGATTCCCTCATCTCTAACACGTTCTCATAATGAGATGCGCAAATTGAAGACTTTGAAAGTCTCAGGCCACCTGGAACAACCACCACCACCAACCCACCACCCCACCGCACTTTGCATAAAACAGTCCTTCAACCATTCATACACCCATTGCATGCGCGCCCAATGGGTGGCATAATGTCTTGACATTCATGATGAAGCACATGAAAGGGCAAATTGACAAAAGGGACTCAATAATGGCCAAGGCATGGCAGTGATAATGATTAAATTTAATGTGTCATCACAAAAAATATATAAATTAACAACATGACAGCTAGTCCAGCACCCTTGTGCATATCTTTGGTGAATTACAATTGCTTAGCCTTTCTCTTTCTACTGCTTCTACATGGTGCATCCCCTGAGGCTTCATCAGAGGTAGAGGCAGGTTGCTCAGATCCTTGCCCTGACTGCTGAGATGCTCTCGGCCTATAACCTCTGGGTTTTGGAGCCAAAGACTGCTCCACCTGCACCTGTGCAGGGGCAGAATCGGCCATTGGGAGAAGAGACAGCATTGTGGGTACTGGTTGAGGAGGGGACAATGGGTGAGACGTGGGATTGCTTTGAATGGAGTCCATGTTCCCTTTCACCATGATCCCTCTCCAAGCCCTCAGCGCAGCATCACTCCCACCACTTTGCTGGCCAGCAGTTGGTGAGAAGATATGCCGCGTTGCAAGGTCATGGCTAGAGTATCTGTCTCCCTGTTTAAGGCGGGAGACATGTTAGCATCCAGAGTCTGCACGGCCGGTGTCATGGCCTGCATAGACTCATTTGAGAGCCGTGCTTGAAGCTCAATGGAGGCTACCATTCTCTCTGTCGCAGACATTCTTGCACTTACCTGCGCCAACAATCCACTAGCGATGGAGTTGGACTCCTCCATCCTCACTGCTATTGTGGAGAGTGTGCATGGCACCTTTTCCATTACCTTGCAAAGTTGCTGCTGCACCTCTATCATTCTCCTTCTCAATGATGGAGAGGAGTGTGCCCCCCCCCAACGCGGACTCTCCACAGCTGCCTCTGCCACCAGCGTCTGCTCATGCTCACTTGTACATGGTGAATCACCAGGTGACAATCCAATTAACTATCTAACAGGACCAACTGAAGTACGAGTTTCAATGCTGGTGCATGGCTGTATGTCCTTTGATGATGCACCATCAGAAGGAATCAGCTCCTCTGAGGAATCGCTTTGTTCCATTTCTGCTGATTCCTCGTGAAGTCATGAAGGCTTTGGAAGACAACAGAAAGCGATATTAATGATTCATTGCAAAAGTGACAATCTTTCCAATGACCATACTCATCATGTGTGAAAGATGTTAAAGTTCTATCACCAGCCATCTGTGGATTTCCAGTCTCTCCATCTCCGATGGATGGCATGCGGCGGTCCAACTTATTTCCATGGCTTCCTCCTCCACATCTGTCACCTCCACTATGTGGTGGGCCACCTCGAGTTCTGCTCCTCTCCCTTGCGTTTTGCGCTCTCCTCCTACAAGGGGAGAAAGAACAAACCTGTGAGTGACTGAAGGTGATGTATTCACCCTGTGAATGCATTGCTTTGGGTGAGGCTGACCATGAAAGAGATGCATCATAAGTACATAAGAAATAGGAGCAGGAGTAGGCCATACCGCCCCTCAAGCCTGCTTTGCCATTCAGTAAGATCATGGCTGATCTTTGACCTCAACTGACTTTCCCACCTGATCCCCATTTCCCTTGATTCCTCTAGAATCCAAAAATCTATCCATCTCAGCCTTGAACATGTTCAATGACTCAGCATCCACGGACCTCTGGGGTAGAGAATTCCAAAGATTCACAACCCTCTGAGTGAAGAAATTCCTCCTCATCTCGGTCTTAAATGACCGACCCCTTATCCTGTGACTATGCCCCCTAGTTCTAGACTCTCCAGCCAGGAGAAACAACCTCTCAGTATCTACCCTGTCAAGCCCTCTCAGAATCTTATATGTTTCAATGAGATCACCTCTCGTTCTTTTAAACTCCAGAGTATAAGCCCATTCTACTCAATCTGTCCTCTTAGGACAACCCTCTCATCCCAGGTTATTTCCTGCCATCCATTGGAAACATTACCTCCCTCCTGGCTCTCATTGCAGCCAGCAGTATATCCAGGGAGGCATCATTAAATCTAGGGCCAGCCTTTGCTTTCTTTTACTCCATTTCTCCTTCAAAATCCTTTTTTGGACTGGCCCTTTAAACTGTGGGCTTTAAATCGCATCATTCGGGTGCGCAGTAGGCCTGCTGCGCAGCTTGGAGATGCGAAACCCGGAAGCAAAAATAATTGACTGCAATCGAGATATGATTGCAGATTTAAATGTGCTGACTTTGCCTTTGGGTTCCCCACGTGCAAATCCACCCACCCGCTGACTTCCTGTAGCCATGCTAAAATCATGGCCCTGTTCTTTCTTATTTCAGAATTGGTGCACCCATTGTACTTTGCCATCATCTTTTGTTTTAATTTCAAACCTGATCCCGAGCTTTTCTGTTATCAACTTCTCCCATCTTGTCTTTTCCTTTGACCTCGCATTGCCTTAGACATTCACATGTCCTTTGTTTATTATCCATTTGGTTTTTCCCCTTTGTTGATTCTATTAATATGCTTGTTTATCTATTCTGAAGAAGAAATGTCAGCTGTCTGTTGCTCAACAGACCTGATGTGCACTTTCAGCTTTTTCTGTTTTTGTTTTTATAAAAGTAGGGGGTTTGGCAAAAAGTGAGGATGACTGCAAAAGACTTTAGGAGGACATGGACATTTTAGAGCATGTGTGGAAAGGTAGCAGATGCAATTTAAAGCAGAGTAGTGTAAGATAATGCAAAACAAGGAATGGAAGTATTTACTAAACTAAATGGAAAGATGCTGAAGGTTGTGGAGAAATAAAGAGACCTTAGGTGCAAATAGTTCCTTGAAAGTGCGAGTGCAGGTAGATATAGTGATTAAAAAAGGCTAATAGCATTTTAGATTTTATTCATATGGGCAGAGAGTACAACAGAAAATAAATAATGGAAAATTTGTATATGACAATGGTTAGGCCATTCTTAGAGTGCTGTGTGCAGTTTTGGTGCCCTATTATAGAAAGGACATTAAATCCCTAGTGTGTGTACAGCGTAGATTCACCACTGTCATACCAGGGATGAGAAACTATAGTTATAAAGGGGAGACTTGAGATACTCGGACTATTTACATTGGAGCAGAGAAAGCTAAGAGAAAATTTAATAAGGGCTTTTAAAATTATGAAGGGTTTTGAGAGGGTGAATAAGGAAAGATTATTTCCTCTGGTTGGGGAATCAATGATGAAGGACTTACAGTTTAAAATTGTCACTTAAGAGAGTGAGGAGACATGTTTGAAGAAATTTTTTTTTGCAAAGAATTTTTACAGCATGGAATGCTTTGCCACAGGGAATAATTGAGGCAGAGATCATTGCATCTTTTAGGGGAGAATAAATAAGCATTTGAAGCAGAGGAAGATATGGGGCGATGGGGAGAAAGCAGGGCAATGGAATTAGTTTTGCATTGCTCTAGCAAACAGCTGGCTCAGATGTGATGGGTCAATTGGCCACCTTCTGAGCTATAAACACCAATGGTTTTCTATGATTGTGTTCTTACGATTGCTATGTGTCTTGATAATCAAAACATTAGTGTTAGCAGTCAAGTAATACAAAAGGATGTTGAAGAAATGCGGCACAAAAACTCCTAAATGCAAATCATTTACTTTTACACATATCAAACAAATTCAGTTTCAGGTCAAGCATTTGATGTATTCCAAACATTTTAGATTATATATTTAGATGTACTTTAAATGTATGTAAATTAGAATTTTTTTTGATCAGCTTTCCATAGCACCCACTTAGAGTTCCCATAGAGTTTTGAAGACTGAAATATTTAGAGATCAATTTTGCCAACACTGCCAAAATATTATAAAACAAATTTCCCTGAGATACTGAAAATGATTGAGAGGTGTTAGTGGATGGCCAAAAATCCTGATCTTTTTTACTTGTTCATGGGATGTGGGCGTCGCTGGCGAGGCCAGCATTTATTACCCATCCCTAATTGCCCGAGAGAAGGTGGTGGTGGTGAGCCGCCTTCTTAAACCACTGCAGTCCGTGTGGTGAAGGTTCTCCCACAGTGCTGTTAGGAAGGGAGTTCCAGGATTTTGACCCAGCGACGATGAAGGAACGGGGATATATTTCCAAGTTGGGATGGTGTGTGACTTGGAGGGGAACGTGCAGGTGGTGTTGTTCCCATGAACCTGCTGCTCTTGTCCTTCTAGGTGGTAGAGGTCGCGGGCTTGGGAAGTGCTGTCGAAGAAGCCTTGGTGAGTTGTTGCAGTGCATCCTGTGGATGGTACACACTGCAGCCACAGTGCGCTGGTGGTGAAGGGAGTGAATGTTTAGGGTGATGGATGGGGTGCCAATCAAGCGGGATGCTTTGTCCTGGATGGTGTCGAGCTTCTTGAGTGTTGATAGAGTTGCATTCATCCAGGCAAGTGGTGAGTATTCCATCACACTCCTGACTTGTGCCTTGTAGATGGTGGAAAGGCTTTGGGGAGTCAGGAGGTGAGTCACTCACCGCAGAATCCCCAGCCTCTGACCTGCTCTTGTAGCCACAGTATTTATGTGGCTGATCCAGTTAAGTTTCTGGTCAATGGTGACCCCCAGGATGTTGATGGTGGGAGATTTGGTGATGGTAATGCCGTTGAATGTCAAGGGAAGGTGGTTAGACTCTCTCTTGTAGGAGATGGTCATTGCCTGGCATTTGTCTGGCGCGAATGTTACTTGCCACTTATCAGCTCAAGCCTGGATGTTGTCCAGGTCTTGCTGCACGTGGGCACGGACTGCTTCATTATCTGAGGGGTTGCAAATGCAACTGAACACTGTGCAATCATCAGCGAACATCCCCATTTCTGACGTCATGATGGAGGGAAGGTCATTGATGAAGCAGCTGAAGATGGTTGGGCCTAGGACACTGCCCTGAGGAACTCCTGCAGCAATGTCCTGGGGCTGAGATGATTGGCCTCCAACAACCACTACCATCTTCCTTTGTGCTAGGTATGACTCCAGCCACTGGAGATTTTCCCCCCTGATTCCCATTGACTTCAATTTTACTAGGGCTCCTTGGTGCCACACTCGGTTAAATGCTCCCTTGATGTCAAGGGCAGTCACTCTCACCTCACGTCTGGAATTCAGTTCTTTTGTCCATGTTTGGACCAAGGCTGTAATGAGGTCTGGAGCCGAGTGGTCCTGGCAGAACCCAAACTGAGCATCGGTGAGCAAGTTATTGGTGAGTAAGTGCCACTTGATAGCACTGTCAACAACACCTTCCATCACTTTGCTGATGATTAAGAGTAGGCTGATGGGGCGGTAATTGGCTGGATTGGATTTGTCGTGCTTTTTGTGGACAGGACATACCTGGGCAATTTTCCACATTGTTGGGTAGATGCCAATGTTGTAGCTGTACTGGAACAGTTTGGCTAGAGGCGTGGCTAGTTCTGGAGCACAAGTCTTCTATCTGCTTCATAGGCAGAATTAATTTGATTAATACTTAATCACATTTGGTGCACCTTTTTAAAGCTATGTATTGAATTGGTAGGTTTTTTTTGTAACCTCCAATTTTTCTTGAGCAGAACACTAAGGGGATGATTTTAAGAGGCAAATGTGGGTGTGTTCGGGGCGGGGGGGCTCCGAAAATCGCTCAAATCCCGTTTGGGTTCGGAAGCCGGCTCCAACTCGCTGGCTTCCAAGTTTCCCAGGGTCCCACCTGTGTGCGCTTCGGTGACCCGAAACCAGAAGTCCCACCGGCAATTAAAGCCGGCGGGATTACAGTTAAAGAGCCAAATGTACCTCATTGAGGTACTTAAGGCACTCTACCTGTGACAGATGAAGGGATTAGAAAGATTTTTAACTTAACTGGGTGGCTTGCCCACCGCTTCTGATTCACGCCTGCTGAAACCAGGCATGAAGGGCCGGTTTATGCAAAAAGAAACTAAAATAAATTAAATAAAAAACCATGTAATGAAGTGAAAACACTAAATGCACCTACCTTTGAAACCTACTCCGATGTCTCCCGCTCCGATGTCCCCCTCTTCACCCTCCCGATCTTCCGCCCTTAGTCTTCCTGTCCAGCGCTGGATCTTCCATTCTCCATCCACCCTGGTCTTCCAGTCCAGCGCCGGATGACGTCTGTCTCTCTCTCTCTCTCTCTCTTTCTCGCCCCCCCTCACGTTGCAGCTCCTGATGGCAGCCAGCCTGTCAATCAGGCTAGCTGCCGGGCGCAAAACCCAGAGAGGACGTTAACCACCATCAATCAACGTGCGATCACGTTGGAAATGGTAAGTTTGGTTCATGCGGGTTTGCCACGCGCCCAATCGCACCCCCCTGCTGCCAGTCCACCTCCTCGCTAATATCGGGGCCTCTGCTGCTGTCTGATGGCAACAAAAGGAAAGTGGGAGATAATCTGAAGCTGCCAGCTTCTCATTTCAGCACAGCTTCCAATTTTACGTTTTTTTTTAAAAAAAGGTGATTGAAATATTTAAGAATATGTTGAGAAATTTGCTTTGGTTTGTTAAAGTTAATTAAGGGCTTGTTAATTACTTGCTGATAGAAACTGGTGTTATTTTCTGCTGGTAATTAAAAACAACCAGGGCAGACTAAGCTCATCTGCTGAGCTAGAATTATTTAAATTAAGGAGCAGTTAAACAATGTGGCAGAGTATCTGCTCAATATGCATTTTGCTGCATTGCTGGTTCAGCACAAGCAGAAGAGGACTACCCAGGAGAGCAAGCTCACTGCCCACCAGGGACCTCCCAGCAACTACCAACTGCACTTTTGAAAAGTTTACTGTGCTTGGGTCACTTCTCTCGTTGGCATAAATGGGTGAGCAGTAAACTACTTAAAAGCTTCCCATGTTCTGCTCAGTCTCTTTACCCCCTTTTCCCTTGCATTCCTCAGCTATGTAATTCATTCTTCTGTCTTGAAAATTGAGAATCTGGACATCTTTAGTCAATTATGAGCTATATTTTCCACTTTTGGGTTATTTTTACTTTAACAGCAATTCTTCTGTCTTGAAAATTGAGAATCTCAAGGTTTGCAGATACAAACCAATACCAAAAAGTAACATTCATTTAAATTTAATCTTTGTCATAAGCTGCACAAGCAGGTGATGATCATTTTTAAACTTGAAATGTAATTGAATGTAGTTAATCTATGTTTCTGATTTCAGAACTCAAAAGTTTGAATTTACACATAAGGAACAAATACTTTGTGGAAAGTACTTTGATTATGTTGCCTACAGATCTAAAAATCCATAAATGAACATGTCAGTGCACCAGATTGTACAAGTTTGCTGCTCTGCTTAATTTTCTACAATGTCCTGGTCTCCAGACCTCCCAGGACTATACTTGACTAATTAAGTGGCTGTTAAATCACTCAACAGGTGCGAAATGAGCATCATTGCAGGTGAGCATATATTGGCCAGATTGCTGGCAGCTGGGCTAATAAAATTCTATTGCACAAACTCACTCAGCAGAAACTGAAAGTAACTAACATGTCTGTTTGTTGCTGTTAAAGTAAAAATAACCCAAAAGTGGAAAATATAGCTCTGAATTGACTAAAGATGTCCAGACCAAAGGTTAGGAGGACTAATCATAGAATGATACAGCACAAAAGGAGGCCATTTGGCTCATTATGCTTGTGCTGGCTCTTTGAAAGAGCTATTCAATTAGTCCCACTCACCTGCTCTTTCCCCATTGTCCTGCAAATTTTTCCACTCCAAGTATATATACAATTCCCTTTTTTGAAAGTTACTATTGAATCTGCTTCCACCACCTTTTCAGGCAATGCATTCCAGATCATCATAACTTGCTGCATATTTTTTTTCTTCATATCGCCTCTGGTTCTTTTGCCAATTAACTTTAAATTTGTGTCCTCTGATTATGGACCCTTCTGCCACTGGAAACAGTTTCTCCTTATTTACTCCATCAAAACCATTCATAACTTTGAAAATCTCCATCAAATCTCCCCTTTACCTTCTCTGCTCTAAGGAGAACAATCCTAGCTTCACTAGTCTCTCCACGTAACTGAAATCTTTCATCCCTGGTACTATTCTGATAAATCTCCCCTGCACCCTCTCTAAGGCCTTCACGTCCTTCCTAAAGTATGGTGCGCAGAATTGGATACAAAACTTCAGCTGGGCCTAACCTGTGTTTTATAGAAGTTTATCATAACTTCCTTGCTTTTGTACTCTATGGTCTATTTATAAAACCAAGGATCCTGTATGCCTTTTTAACAGCCTTCTCAACTTATCCTGCCACCTTCAAAGATTTGTGTACATACACCCCCAGGTCTCTCTGTTCCTGCCCCCCCCACTTTAAAATTGTACCATTTAGTTTATATTACCTCTCATTCTTCCTACCAAAATGTATCACTTCACACTTCTCTATGTTAAATTTCATCTGCCATGTGTCTGCCCATTTTACCAGTCTGCCTATGTCCTCCTGAAATCCGCTACTATCCTCCTCACTGTTTACTACTTTTCTGAGTTTCATGTCATTTGCAAACTTTGAAATTATACCTTGTATACACAAGCCCAGATCGTTATATATATATATATATCAAAAAAGCAGTCGTCCCAACCCCAACCCCAACCCCTGGCAGACTCCACTGCACATTTCACTCCAGTCTGAAAAACAACCATTCACCATTACTCTCTGCTTTCTGTCTCTTAGCCAATTTCGTATCCACACAGCCACTGTCCCTTTAATCCCATGGGCTTCAATTTTGCTAACAAGTCTATTACGTGGTATGTTATCAAAAGCCTTTTGAAAGAACATTACACAACAACAACCCTCTCCATTACTTCATCAAAGAACTCAATCAAGTTAGTCAAACACGATTTGCCTTTAACAAATCCGTGCTGATTTTCATTTATTAGCCCATATTTTTCCAAGTGCCGATTTATTTTGTCTCAGATTATTGTCTCAAAGTTTCCCCACCACCGCCGCCGCCGCCACCACCGCCGCCACCGCCGCCGCCACCGCCGCCGCCGCCGCCGCCACCACCACCACCACCACCACCGCCGCCACCACCACCACCACCGTTAGGCTGACTGACCTGTAATTGCCGGATGTATCCCTCTCTCCTTGTTTGATCAGGGGTGTAACATTTGCAATCCTCCAGTCCTCCGACACCACTCGCATATCTAAAGAGGATTGGAAGATTGTGGCCAGTGCCTCCATAATTTCCACCCTTACTTCTCTTAGTGACCTAGGATGCATTCCATCTCAACCGGGTAACTTTTCTCCTTTGAGCGCTGCCAACCTTTAAGTACCTCCCCTTTATCTATGTTTATCCTATCCCATTTATCTACTACCTCCTCCTTTACTGTGACATTGGCAGCACCCTCTTTATTGAAGACAGATGTAAAGTATTAATTTAGTACCTCAGCCATACTCTCTGCCTCCACAGGAAGATCTCCTTTTGGTCCCAAATCAGCCCCACCCTTCCTTTGACTACCCATTTACTATTTCCATGTTTATAAAAGACTTTGGGGTTCCCTTTTATGTTAGCCACTGATCTATTTTCATACTCTCCCTTTGTCCCTCTTACTTCCTTTTTCAATTCCCCCCTGTACTTTTTGTATTCAGCTTGGTTCTCCATTGAACTATGAACCCAACATTTATCATAAGTCTCCTTTTTCTGTTTCATTTTAATCTCTTAATTTAAATTCTGCCAACAAATAATTCAAATGCAGATTGTACCAATATCCTATTGCTAGCCCTGACTGATCCTGACAGCGAGAGGCTACTGAAGAACAGATTGTACACAATATATTTACGATTACGGGTGGCTCTGAACAGCAGTTGTAAAATATAAACCACAGTGACTAGGAACAACTGAGAAGCACCAGGTCTGTGCCGGGCATCTTGCTTTATATCTAGAATTATATGACAATTCTAGTATATACACCTTCCCTTTAACCTGTGGTATCAGTTCAGATTTTTATTTTCATAGGTTGTAATCTAAGAATTTTACAGAGCATGGAATGAGATATTGCAGTTTGTGATGGACTATCATTTTATGAAGAAAACTTCAGTGTTGAAGTCAAAAGCTCTAATGTGCCAACGTTTTTTAAGTTGATCTGATGCTCCCAAGATGTGTGGAGCATCCTAACTGATGTTAAGTCATTGTTGCCTTTGATGGTTTGAACAGATATGCTCCCCATTTTGTCTCTCGAAAGTCCATTGAACCAATTGATTTGTGACATCTTGCACAGAATTTCATGGATTTGTGAATAGAAAACACTTTTTTGTGAGACTTCCACAACTTGAGGTTTACTCCTTCAACTCAAACATAAAACGGACTAATTTGAGATGGTTCTAGTGCTTCATTGTACTTGTATATTACTGTGCCTTACCCGGACACTGACAGTCTGTGCTGTACAGCAAGGTACTGGGGGAGGGCCATTCACTCACTGTCTCATTCACACCCCTAACAGCTGATTCGTAAGTGATGAAAGCAATGTGATGTAATGCCTTGTACCTCTCTCTTTTATTAGATAAGCACCATTTCAATCTGTGTAAAAATAGGATGCATCGATAGGATAGATAATGAAAGACTCAAAGAAAACATTTCATCAGGACACTCTTAAATATCAAAGATTTTCAAATTAGGAATTAACTTTATGTCCCATTATCTGTGTATTTTTGTCATAAAGAGAAAGAAAGAACTTGCATTTAAAGAGCGCATTTCACAGCCTCAGAATGTTCCAAAGTGACTTCCAACCAATTAAGTACTTTTGCAAAGCAGTCACTGTTGTAATATAGGGAAACATGGCAGATAAGTTGTGAACAGCAAGGTTCCACAAACAGCAATATGACAATGACCAGATAATCTGTTTTAGTGATGTTGGTTGAGGGATAAATATTGGCCAGGATACCAGCAGAACTACCCTGCTCTTCTTCGAATAATGTCATGGGATCTTTTACGTCCACCTGAGCGGGCAGATAGGGCCTTGATTTAACATTTCATCTAAAGGACAATATTGGTTCCACAGTTGCCCAGAAACATTTTAGTATCTTCCTGAAGTGGTATTCTTCATGTGTGAGTCTTGGTAGTGTGTGTCACAAGATTATTCAAGCTGTTGTAGGCATCGTGGCTGAACCCAATCCTATTCTCACCCAATATGCAGCCACATGTGCTCTGGTGCAAGCATCACTGTATAGTGGCTGAATTTTCCCTTCTCAGTGAAGGACATTGAGGTTAACCTTAGCATCTGCTCCATCTGAGATAAGATAACTCAGCGCAGATCAGGATCAAATTTGGGATCTTACTTGTCTGTATGGTTCAGTTCCACACTAAAAACAAAAACTAGTGGAAATAAGCAGTAGCTTGTCAGTATCTGAATAAGGAAAACTGACTTTTCCCTTTATTGGAATGATAAAAACACAGAAGGAAAGGGAGAACAAGTGAAGGATGTAAGCAAATTATGCTAACTACCAATACAAAGAAGCAGCTGATAGGTTCAAAGCCTACGGCAAGAGGTAAAAGGAATTTGACAATACACAAAAGCTCATTTCGACAGACTATGAAAAGATACACTGTTCCAGTTTGGGGTCTCTCCTGACACTCTTTATTCATGCTCATGGCAAAAGAAAACTTCCATAAATCGATCAGTGCCTCCCATCATCTGAAACCTGCATGGAGTGAAAGGATTAATGCGCTACAGGATTACCAATGACCCTGTCATTGAATATTTCCATGAAGGTGGCTCACTACATACTCCTGACGTCTGCAGGCAGTAAACACTAGGCTGTCAGACAGTATGGGAAGGTAAGGCTATGAATTAAATTTATTATGAGAAATTGAATTACACAGATGTAAAATGCATAGAGCAAGAGACTGACCATACAAAAACTTGGAAAGCAATAAAGATGGAAATCAGTCCATAAGAGTTTAAAAATATCTCCTTCAGACCATAATTCTCAAACTGTCCAATAAGCCACAAGACTTCCTAATGTGATGTGTGTACAATGACTTGCATGTCACCAAAGGCCATGCATTGTCTTGGATGCAACTGAAAGTGTTCTGAAGAAATAGCCAACAGTTTGCAGAATATATCCCAGTCCAAAAAGCCTCCAACACAGAGATGTTAATCAAGCCAGATTGAAGGCACAATGGAGCATTTTGAAAATAGCACCATTGAGTGAACCAGGCACTATATACCCAATTAATGTCTTGACAAGGATAATTAGATTAGCCCTGGGAACAGTTGCCCTGTGTGTCCTGATTAATTTGTAAATCAAAGCACTTGGCTTGTGTTCTTTAAAGAGAGATTGTTTTGATGTTTCAGCCATAGAAATAGGAGCCCTGAAATTCCTAGTTTTTAGGAAGCATATTGCGGCACAGTGGGAGAGGAGAGACTGTAATTTGGGGTGGAGCCCATTACTGCTGTTTTTCTGCCCCGGGATGGCAGCAATAAGAAATTATGATGGAGAAGGCATGTCTTCTGCCTGCCTCTAAATTACAATATCATTTTTGGAGGTGGGATTGGTAGAATGCTGGTCTTCCCCAGAAATCCCATCAGTTCCACCTATTTTATTGCAGATGCTCAGTATGTCTGCATGAATTGGGTGTCCCTACCGTACAAAGGCTGTACATGAACACCACAATGTCGTATCCAAACTGCAATCGATCCGAGAGAGATTGATTGCTGTTAGGATACCTGAAAAATATCATGAAACTGCAATCGTTTAAAAATGGCATCTGTGGATGCAACGGTCAGATTGGCCAATGGTTCGCTGATAGCTCAGCAAGATACCACTCCAGAATTCTACTGACTCCTTGGGTCAAGCACCCCAATAGTCCCATTAACGTTGTGGCTGCCCTCCCCTAATATTCAGAAGACCGCACCCCCAGGATTTGGGATAGCATTAGGGCAAGGGTAGATATAAGTCCCACCTCGCCGCTCCAGTGGTGGGGTGGGACTTCTGGAATTTTGATTCCAGGAAGTATATCTGCAAGCTTGTATTCTTTTGATGCCCAACTTCATTCCTTCAGTTTTATTCAGTGCATGCAGCTGATGAATAGGGGCAAGCAAATATGGGTCTGATGGGTTTTTCTCATCCTGGATACATAAACTGTTCAGTCCAGAACTCATAAACTTAAAGCTAGGTTGCCATATTTTTAAGACTTGGGTTTTGACTCTTGTTTCTATATAGTAACTAGTCCATTTGGAGGCTGTTCAGCTCTCATAAATGACACACTCATGTAACGCAGCCTCAAATACTTGTAAAAATTTCCTCTGGAATCAGCATTTAAATGATGAGTGTGCTGAGGCCTACCTTCCCAATTCTAAAACTCTTGTATGCTCAAGGAAAGGCATGATCCCCAAACTTGACAGCAGGGAATTAGCCGTTTGCTGTTTGCAACTGTTTTTCTGCAATTCTGCACTCCTTTGGTGCACACCTGCAACAACAGACTTCTTACAGCTATTATTTGCTTCCCACTGCTGCAAGCACAATGCTCAGCATAAGCATTTCACTTGAATAAGGAAGAGAAATTCCTGCAGTGAGAGGAAAGGCAGATTCACATCCACCTGCAGGCTGCCCAGGTGGTCCAATCCAGACTGTCTGGAAGAGATCCGCTGTCACTGTCTATAGTTCAACAGTGAGACTGTCACCAAGTACTGAGTGGTGAAGCTTGATCTACAGACTACATGCAGCACGGAGACAACCCTCCCTGTTGAGGTCAAAATCATCACCGCATTGAATCTTTATGGCACTAACTCATTTCAAGCCACCAACTGGTGACCGTTTACCAGATAAGTCATACGTCCATGCACTGGTGCATCAGGCAGCACACTGAAGTCTTGATTTCCATGGGTGACATGTGTCACTTTCCTCATGCAAAGGAGGGAACAATTAGAGAAGGCACAGGCGTCTATTAGGTGGCTAGGTTTCCAAAATTGCAGGGCCTCACTGAAGCCATCTATGTAGCTATCAGGATACCTTAATAGCAACTCCATGGCATATATGAATTGCAAAGAATACTATTCCATCAATATCCAGGTGGCCTTGGATTAATGCAGGTGATTCCAAGATGCCCTGGTAGTAGCCATGATTCTTTCATCTTGAGACAATGGGGGTGATTTTAATCCCCAAGAACGGGTGGGTCGGCGGGGGTGGGGGGCTGGTGGTGGGAGTTGAAAATAGTTGGTTTTTTTGGGTCGCAACTGCAACATTTTCGGACATGGAATTCCCAGCAGGAAGCCTGGACTTTTACGCGCCCACATTAAACCCAGAAATAAAGTCGGGTTGCGGTCGCGATCCAGAAAACAACTATTTTCAACTCCCACCTGTCCCCAACCCACCCGTTCTTGGGGGTTAAAATCACCCCCAATGTGCGGTGCCACAACAATTTGAAGGAGCAGATAGAATGGATGGATGGCCAATGGGCAACCAGGGGTATCTGCTCAGTCTGCTTACTGCTCTGTCTATTAACACCAATCATAAACCCCCTCACCGAGGTAGAGGGAAATAGAACAAGGCGCTTGCCTCCACCCACGTTCTGGTGGAACATATGATTGGAATATTAAAATAACGCTTTTGTTGTCTGGACAGATGAGGTGGGGTCTAGCTTTATAACCCTGAGGAACTATCCAAGATCATCTGCATCTGCTGAGTTCTTCACAGCTTTACTATTAATAGAGGAGAACCCATGCAGCCAAAAGGGCGAGAAGACAAGCTTGCAGTCTTGGTTGAAGAAAAGGAGGAAGAGGGAGAAGTGGTTGAGGTTGTGCATAACCAGGCAAACTGGTGCACAATGGATTGATTGTCAGGATCTTCAGTTAAAAGCAGCCTTGAACTTCTCCATAAATAGTCCTTCTGTAGTACACTTGCCCCAAACCAACCTACTATACAACCAGTATGGATACACTCACAAGGGCCTGGAGTGCGAGCTATTTTTTGGCCTGATCAGGGAGTTGGCTCTTCGAAGCCAACTTTAACTCTTAACTTACCAAGATATCTCACGATTTTTTAAGTGTATGACTTTTTTTTAACCACCTTTCGTGTGATGCTAAAATGTGATTACTTCAAATTTACTCTTCTAATTAGAATTAGGAGAAGATTTTCTTTGTGTAGTATAAGAACATAAGAAATAGGAGCAGGAGTAGGCCCATATAGCCCCTCAAGCCTGCTCCGCCATTCTATAAGATCATGGCTGATCTTCTACCTCAACTTCACTTTCCCACCCTATCCCCTTGATTCCTTTAGAGTCCCAAAATCTATCGATCTCAGTCTTGAATATATTCAACGACTGAGCATCCACAGCCCTCGGGGATAGAGAATTCCAAAGATTCACAACCCTCTGAGTAAAGAAATATTTCCTCATCTCGGTGCTAAATGGCCCACCCCTTATCTTGAGACTATGACACCTAGTTCTAGACTCTCCAGCCAGGGGAAAAAGCATGTAAGAAAATCATAAACCTAGTTATAAAGAATAGGGTTTATAATTTTGTTACATACGTCGTGAATAGGAAATGACTCCTCTGCCATTTTGGATACTAATGTATATTTATACTTCATTATCCAGCTTGAATCTTTGTTTCAGAGGATTAAAGACCAAGGCTGTAGCCTGAAATATCCTCAAGTTAATCACCCTTCAATGGTGTGCTGAAGAAGACAAAAACACCCTTGGTAATCAACTAAGTACCAGCTGTAAAGAACTCTGTGTGTGGGCCTCTTTTCTGCCTGGCATTGCCTTGCTACCAATTAATAAAAAACTTTCCAATGTTCTATCCTTCAACTGTCTTTTAAACACTTTCCAGTGACGTGATTCCATGTTTGCATTGAATACATCAACTTTTTTCAATTATTTTTGGCTCTGAGTTGCAAATACAGACTGCAAAGTGATAACAGTGTCTTAAACAAGTAAGGAACTGGACCTATTTTTAGAAAGATGTGGGGAGACAGCTCATCAGTACAGAGCTGGAGTTATATTGGGGAGAACAAAGGCAGCAACAAAGAAAAATTATCTTTTAATTAAAATTATTTAAGTATGAATATGTAATTTAATACTATTAAATATTTTCTCAGGTTCTGTAAAAGTGATAGTTTCTTAAAATTACTGAAGTGATTTTTAACAGTTTCTGATAGAGCAAACTTGGTGTAAAACGTAGACACATCAAAATGAATCAATGAGTTGGAGCTATGGTCACATTTATGGAAATAGAAAATTATTTTGTGCTAAATTTTTGATTTTCAATGGAATTTTAAATCTGACATTACAAAAAAAGTTACGTGCAGATTTATTTTACTGGAACGGTGATTTTTTTTTTACTTGAGGTATATTCTAGATAGACATAAACAATAAAGGCCTGATTTTAACTCTGCCTGCCTGGCGGGAACGGGGAGGGCATGTGGTTAAAATAGCCTGCCTCGGCCCCCACACGCTGCACTTACTATCAAGTTAAAATTGGGGCTTAAGTGATTGCATTGTGTTCCAATTTTTGTGGTAAATTGGAGCTTTACCTGAGGGGATAGTGACTTGTGTAAACTCTCTGTTTTTAATTAGCTGAAATATGGATGTTTTGAAATGAAAAATACTTCTTGATGTATTTTATTGAAAGTGGTTCTTAGTAAGTAAAGATTAATGGATGGTTGCAAATTCCAAGGAAACAATCCAAGCAAGGGGTACAGATATTGTCAAAAACCGTGAGATCAAGCAATATTGATCATTATTTAGTCGATCTCCTGTGGCGTTGTGCATGGGGAAGGGCATTTTTGAGGTGAAGCAGGGTTAGAAATAATTCAACAAAGGTGGAAGGAGCTGGGAGGAGGGAGAGAGAGTGAAGGGCAAGAATATAATGGGGGAGGGCAGGGATAGGTAGGTGAGGGGGTAAGGAGCACAGGAAAGGGGAGGGCTGGAAGAAGCAAAGGAGATAGGGAGGGGAGGGGAGAGGAGAGATGAATTGGGGAAGGGGACGCAGAGGGGAGGTGGGTTAAGTGAGGGAGGAAATATCAGGAGGGGAGTAAAAGGGGAGAGAGGAGGTGGAGAATAGAGAGGAGAGGGTGCATAGGAAGGGGTGGGGAGATGAGGGAAAAATGGGGAGGGGGAGAGAGTAGAGGATGAGAAAGTTGAGAGAAGGAGGAGGAGGAGAGAAATGTGGAGGGGAATGGGGTGGGAGGGAGAGTCGAGGGGAGGGGAAAGGAGAAGGGGGTAGGTGGAGAGAAGGAAGAGAGATGAAGTGGAAGGGAAGAAGGACTAAAAGTAGGGGAAGGTAAAGGGAGTGGAGGTTCTTGTGTTGGTGTATGAATTGTTGTGTTTGTGTTGGTGTTAGAGGTGTGGATTGTGTGTTTGTGGGGGAGTGAACAGAGGGAATGCTCTTGTGCAGTTTGAATGGATTTTTGGCTTTAAACAAAACTTCCTCTCTGTCTTCCTCATATGATGAATCAACTGTTAATCACATTTTCTCTTGCTGCAAAAGCAGGGTTTTTCCCAATGGAAATACTGTATCCTGATGGGCAAAATTCCAACAGCTGGTTTGTCTGACATCACAGGTTTTAGACTTTTTTCGAGTTGAAAGAAGCACCTTGTGACCTAGAACAAAGAACATAATTTTACGTGGCATTTATTATGAGGCATTTGAATTTATGTTGCACTAGGACCCACAGTAATATGAAGTTAATTAGATTAAAATAAAATTTACCACCTTGAATATATTATAAATGAGTCTGGGCTAACAGTGATTGCAACGTAAACATTTTCTGAGTTAGATTTATTATTAAAATGGAAAAAGCTATTCTGGTGTTTTTTGAGATATATAATTTAGATTTGCAGGAAAGAAAGTGATTCTCTGGTCCATTTATTTCTGTGGGAAATTACTGATTGATTTGATAGGACAGTGATTATTAGATTAAAATAAATCTATGGTGAAATGTAGATTCACATCAAGGAGGAGAGAGAAAGAGAGAGATGTAGTAATTTTTTCTTGAGGTAAAAGATAGAGGTAATATACATATAAAGGGCAGGGACGCTCCAAGGTAATTTATGAGGTAACCAGATTTTATTTTAGAAATAAACAGACTTTAATGGGGGACAAAAATAAATTACTTCTTAAAAATTGTAGTGAATTGTATAAGTCATATCCTATTGCAATTTTAATGCAAACTATATCTCGTCCTCCATCAGTTCTCTTGACACTACTGGGTAGTTTTTTATTGTTGGAGCTTAATGCGTCCAGAGTGCATGTTGGGAATTCGGGTTTGGCCCCACAATTTTCCATCTGATCATTTTAATCTGAGGGGGGTGGGGGGGCGATGTCTGAATTCCGAAATGGGCTCCCGGCATGTAAAGCACTACATATGGAAGCGCTGAAGACAAAAATGTACTCCTATTTGTTACTCTTGAAAAGGCAGAGAGAAAAAAATGGAGAAAATAAATCTCCCCTCGTAGTGAAACCGATATGAGAGAGCAGGGCAAACGGTCTCAGTGATGGAAAAGGCAGTATTAGTTGTCGCAGCAATTCAAACATACACTGGAGCTGTGAGCCTGTTCTCCCTTTCCCATATTCGTCCTGTATGTGGCATCTATGTGTCATATGTCAGCTTTTACAGGGCGCATGCAGTAGCATCCTATACTAGCTTTGAGGAAATCTCAGTTTACCAGATTATGGCCATGCCACAAAGAACAGCACAAAGGGTTTATTGGTGCAGAGATGCAGGTGGTAGGTAAGTCTATATAGCGGCATGTGGGAATGTGAGAAAGGGGTAGAGAGAAAAATCATTCTAGCTGGGTGATTATTACAGACTATCGAAAGCACTCTGGTGGAGGAAAGATGTGAAAATGAGACAGCGTGAGGCTAATGTCTAACATATATGGGGCCGGAAATTGCTCACATCGGCGTGGCAACGTCCGCAGCAGCTCCTACGAATAAAAGGTACGCTGACCTGAGGTGTACACTTGCATAAATTTGAAGATTTCAAAAGAATCTCGACTTCAGCTCATACTCTGAACAGCATGGGTTGATGCGCATGGGAAATGTCTGTGAGACTGGAAGCCCCGCCCACAAGCAGGCAAGTAGAAATCATTCATTTAAAGTGAACTTCTCTGTTAGTGTAAATAAAACTTTAACATATCTTGTAAAAATCCAAGCAAATGATTTAATTTAATGAAACTTACAGAAGTTAAAAGTAAAAAAAAGTTTTTAGATTTTTAATTTTTTTTAATGATCAAAAAATATTAAGAGTAATTTAACATTCCACATTTTTAAAATTTAATTTTTTGTTGTTTCGCAGTCGTTAACAGTCACCGTGCTTTTAAAAAGTAGCGTAGGGCTGGTATTTTCCAGCGTACCTTTTGGTGGCGTAAGTATCTTTGTTCCAACTGGGCAGATGGGTAAGTTTACGAATGTTTCATGATTTCTATGATTTTAGAGTAGGTGGCCCTTTAATTCAGAACTGTCAAACCGCCGGCGAACCAATGGGAGCAAGTTCGCGATTTCCAGGTTTTAGTGCGCATGTGCGCGTTCGCGAACTTACTCCATCAATTCGTCTGCGGTCGGAGAGGATGCCATTATGGAATGATGTCCCGAGATGGGTAATTTCTGGGCCATGGTGTTGAGAGCTGAACTCTTATGAAAGTACAAAAGTTGAGGCTGTTTTCTTTTGTAACACACTGTCCAATGACTGTATAAACTAAAATATAGAATATAAACTAAATGGTACAATTCTAAAGGGGGTGCAGGAACAGAGAGATTAGTGGGTATATGTGCACAAATCTTTGAAGGTGGCAGGGCAGGTTGAGAAAGCGGTTAAGAAAGCATACGGGATCCTGGGCTTCATAAAAAGAGACATGGAGTACAAAAGCAAGGAAGTTATGCTGAACCTTTATAAAACACTGGTTTGGCAACAACTGGAGTATTGTGTCCAATTCTGGGCACCGCACTTTAGGAAGGATGTGAAGGCCTTGGAGAGGGTGCAGAAAAATTTACTAGAATGGTTCCGGGGATGATGGACTTCAGTTACATGGAGAAGCTGGGGTTGTTCTCCTTAGAGCAGAGAAGGTTGAGAGGAGATTGCTAGAAGTGTTCAAAATCATGACTGGTTTAGATAAAGTAAATAGAGAGAAACTGTTCCCATTGGCGGAAGGGTCGAGAACCAGAGGACACAGATTTAAAGTGATTGGTTCTTTTGCCAAAGGCGAAGTGAGAAAAAACTTTTTTATGCAGCGAGTAGTTATGATCTGGAATGCGCTGCCTGAGAGGTGGAAGCAGATTCAATCATGACTTTCAAAAAGGAATTGGATAAATATTTGAAGGGAAAAAATTTGCAAGGCTACGGGGAAAGAGCAGGGGAATGGGACTATCTGGATTGCTCTTACAAAGAGGCGGCACCGGATCGATGGGCCGAATGGACTCCTTTTGTGCTGTAACGGTTCTATGAGAATGTTGGGTATCTGTTGAAAGGACAAAGCAAACAACACTAAGGTAATGAGAAGGAGTGACCTGCATACAGTAGCCAAGTGTGCTATGGTGAGAAGATTATGATGGACAGAGTATATGTGCCATCTGGCTGAAGATCAGTATCCTTTAATTGCGATGGAATATATCCCAGCTGGGAAAAGGCCACACAGAAGGCCTAAGCTGGGATGGTGGGATTGTGTATAGGATGATCTGAATGGGAGAGTGACAATGGGTAGACAGCTGTGGGAGCTGGCAGTAGGGAGAGCACGATGATGAGATCTTGTGGCATCTGTGCCCAGTCTGATTATGATGGCTGACTGACTGACCTGATTAAGGTGCTTAAACTAATTGAGGGAAAACACAGGGAGCAGGTTTGGGAGAGATTACTGACAGATAGTAATTCAGCTGCTGATATTGGGAATGTGACAAGAATTCCATGCAGCCACCTTTTGCAGATATCGAGGATGAAAAATGCCAATGTGGCTAATCAAGGAGCAGAATATACAATGAGTCTTTAGCTAAAACTGCATCGGTATACATACAGAAAGCATATGCAACTGGACATGGAAAAATGCAACCACAGGGTCATTGATGGATGCAAGGGTTTCAGAGGGAGGGGGAATTATCAAAGATAAACAGTATGTAATTTTACAAGCACTGTGAATAACGCCAAAGTTAATCCAAATGGAAAGATATCTCGGCAGAAAAATCTGAGTCAAATTGAAAAGCCAGCAAGAAATTTTGTAACACAAATCACATCTTTCCCTAACAGCCAATCAACAGTTTTAAAAGATTTTTTTTGACACTTTATTGGGAATATAATTTTTTAGACTAATATGTATTCTGAGCATCTCGATCAAAGTGCTGCAGGGATTCAAGGACATGACAGCCTGGAACGGTTTCCCCACTTTATACTTGTACCAACATTTTGAGCACATTAACAGTTGGAGGAAAAAATATAAATGAGCTGAATTTTGCTGTGAGCGGCGAACAATTGGCGCCCGCTGCTCGCAAGACTTGCACTTGCCCATAGACTTTCTATGAGCTTTTACACGGCAAGTTCCTGTAAATTAAAGATTCATTCAGCACGGCCCCCCCTCTACAGGGCATCTGGGACCTGTGTGAACAGGGCAAGCAGCTGTGTATCTCCTTATCCAATCAGATTTAAGCATGTTAATAAGCTGTACAGAGACTGAACCAGGAAGTGTCAGTTAGAATAGTGAATTCAGGGTCAAATCAGGTACAGTGAGTGAAATAAAGAGAGCGTAAAAATGATTGAATTAAGAGACAGAGATAAAAGAGACAGAAAGAAAAAGTATAAAAATAAACATTTATTTAAATTTTTTTAAATGTCCAACAACAATTAAAATCTGAAGGAATGAAACTCCTCACTCGTTAAAGTTAATTTTCAGTGCCAGAGAGGTTGTTTGGCAGTAATTAAGACTTACCACACTATTAAAATGGTACTTACATCAGAATGGACAAGCCCTAACATTTTCAGGCGAGATTAGCTCATGTCGACGTGTCACATACAGGAACTTCACGCTGCTCCATTCATTTGAATGGGGACCCAGCCGGTGAGATTATGTTTGCGTGGAGTTTATGGAGGAGCAGTGTATCTTGTTCATCAACTTCCGGATTTCTGCATTTAACTGCGCACTTGCGGTCGTCGGAAGTTACTGTCCAATTTGCACAGAAATAACGGTGAGTGCTGTTAGCCCCGCTGTTATTTTCATAGCAAAATCCAGCCCAATGTGTTTTTGGAGTTCAGTGATCCCAAGTTATGTTGATTGTCTTGTCTGTGCACCCTGCCATTTTTTAACCTTTCTTCCCATCACTTCTCAGTGTGTTTTTCTCTACATGAAGCTGAGTGAATTCACATTCAGGGCTGATCTTCCTTTCCTGGCACAGTCTAGGAGCAATTAGTGTGGAGAACACTTCTGGTGTACTCCATCAGGACCAGGAACTGAGGCCCAAACTTGCTCTCATGCCTAATTTATATAAAGGAGGCTCAACATGGGTGCATTATTGGGCACAGCAACGAAGACAGGAGGAATTCTGGGCATAAAGGTGCAGACACCGTTAAAGCACAAAAAGGGAGCCAGAAGGATTTTTTTTTGCAGGTGATGGGGCTGTTTCAGACACCTTCTGATGAAGAATAATACGTTTTTAAATTAATGTACATTGCTGGAAGCTGTGATTTTCATATCGGTAGTCTTTACATTTATGTAAAGGTTTTGTTCCCTTTGAGTGCGTAATGTTGTGGCATGGCTGGGATAGCACAGTAACCTAAATAGCAGTCCAGGTGCTGCCTTGGAAGGAGCTGGTAAGAGGGTGCTACTGTGGTATCAAGCAGTAAGCGGAAGAAGAGGGATATCAAGTGTGGGTATAAAGAATGATGCTGCAGGAATATTTCAGATGGCGTGGAACAGTTGTATGGTCAAGGAAGGAGGGAGTCCTACTCTGATAGAGAAATGGGTGGCTCAGGAGATGGCCAGGAAAATGACTTAAGCAATTGTCAAGGAGGCTTGTGGCTGTTTACCCCTTGTCTGCCTCCAAATAAGTCCTATTGCAAAAGGGCAGGTGGCACAGTGTTGAACACAGCCTCCAAGTGTAAAATACTCTCAACTTTCTGCAACAAGTACAAAATCAGCAAAACTATGTTTTATTCAAAAAGCCAAAAATAAAGAACTTTCTTAACAATACCAGTCTGCCCCTTAAGATAGATAGTGCCTAACTGGCAGCTGTGGAGTCAGTAGTGTCAGTTTGCCCCAGAACTTAGTGGTATAAACTGGGCGACATGGACATGTTGGGCCGAAGGGCCTGTTTCCATGTTGTAAACTTCTATGATTCTATAACTGCACCTGGTGATATTGGAGAAAGTTTGGGTGTAGAGGTATCTGACATTCATTTGAATGAAATTTACACCCTCTTCGGGTGCAGTCACTGGCAAAGCCATAGAAGAAGTTTGGGTGCAGTGCCATTCAAGAGCAGAATGGGAGCAAAGGATTTGCACCCATTTTTCTTTGCTTTGCATCCACGTTTTCAGTGCAAGCAGGGTAGAGGAAAATTGATCCAATTTGGGGAAACTAGGGAAACAAATTGCTGAGATACATTTTGTTAAAGAATAAAGGAATATAAACTTAGTATGTCCTAGGCAATTAATTAGCACTTGTCATTTGAGTGTTGCACACAACTCACTACACCATTTTAGATTCTATACATGTGAGGTTGTCATTTTAGAAATGGCTAGAATCAGATGGACAATAATGGGAACCTCACAGTCCAGAGATTGAGATTTTCCCATTTTCCTTGAAGTTTGGTTTGGTTAGATGTTGGAAATATTTGCAATTTAGAAATGACAGAGTTTAATGAATCACTGCTACTAATTCAGAGTGCCCTTATTGTGCTGTTGTAGTATTTGTATTCCAACTACATTGTGGGCATTACCAGTTTAGTGCCAAGTTATGGACAGTTGTGTACAGTGGATTCATACCCACTAACAATTGGGTCAAGGATCTCCCAAATACATTTTCATGTAGATGTTTCACACTTTTACCATTCCCTGTGCATTTTGTCTCCTTTCCCTTCCAGCCCTGCAGGTGGCGACTATGACTGAGGCTGTGGACACTGGCAATTCTCTGGGTACTCGCCTAACTGTCTGTTCTTCATGTGTGAGCTTGAGCAGTGAGTGCTGGTGGGCTTGCATCATGGGGACATCATTGCTGAACCTATGCTTATTCTTATCCAAAGTCCATACACGCACACACTTCCATTGAATACTGGTCAGAAGAGGAATCCTTGGGAAATCCTGCTCCCACCTCCCCCTCCCCACCCAGTCAATTGTAATGCCACAGAGACCAGTTCGCATAGCACCTATCACAGATCAAACCTGGGATTTTGGCCTTCTGTGGCACAGCATGTTATTATGGTGCAATTATCAACTAACCATCAACAGAGTCTAAATATTTATTATCCTTCTCAGCTTTGCATTCTTTTTCTCTTGACCAATAGTCATTTTTTATGGCAGCCTAACCATTGTTAGCTATATATTACATGCAAATGTGATCTGCCAATAAAGTTTCAAATTAAGCTTGAATATAAATATTTATTGCACTTCAGAGCTGTATTAAAAGAGACCTAAATTTTAAGTTGCTACAGTAATCTCTAACTAAGTACCTATCCTATCTGTCAGGGAGAGCTGCTATAGCTCTCAAATATGCAGGTAGAAATATTTCTCTGAATATTCATTTCTCGGCTGCTAATCTAATTTCAGTTTTATTGGAGCCCTAATCAGTAATTTTTCTGTCATTTTTTGTGGGAATGACAGATGCATATAGTTAACATTGTAATGACCTTCCTTGAGTTTACTGCAACAAAAAAGGGTTTAATAAGGAAATAATCCATCATTTGTGACAAGTTTATTTAGATTGGTGGGTTAGCTGGTCTCACCGGCCTACACAGTCACTTCCGCACTTTGTTATTAAGTGTCATTGGCGCCTGGGTTTCTAATGAGGAATTTAGTTAAGATCTGATTCTCAAAATATAATTGTAAAAATGCTGAGATCCTTGCCTGATTCTACTTGAGCTGCAATTAAAAAATCTGTTCAAATTAATCTGACCATTTTTAGTAAAATATAACCATTGTCTCGAGCAGATTTCTGAAGTTAACATGAAAATTTAATGGGAATATTGCAAAATATTTCTATGAACACTTTGGTGCTGATGAGATCACAGGACCAATTTTCCTTGAGGCCCCCGTTGGACACCTCATAGATGCAGCACACTGGAAGTGCTTCTGCCTGTGAGGGGAGAGGTACTACAATTTGTCTGACTGGGCAATTCTTTGAAGCCTTCAGAAGGCCCTTAGGCTTGAAAAGCGTTCTGGGGGGTTGGGGAGGGGAAACGCCTCAAAACCCTAATATTTACCTATTCTTTTATCTTGGGCTGCCTCTGGGACCTGTGCAGACCCTTCAATCCACAGAGGGTCCAGGTGCAAGCCCAACCATCAGGTTTCTTTGAGTGCTTGTCCACCTGGGCACCCAGTGGGCAGACAAAGAGGGCAGTCTGGGATCGTCACTCCCCTGATCCTTGCATTCTGCCTGATCAACGCCACAAACGGCTGGATATAACACATGAACAAGACCGCAGAGAGAGGACAGATTAAAAAAAAATTAAATTTTAAAATATACTTTTTCATAAAATTTAAGGATACACACAGTCCAATGTAAAATCACAATTCCAAAGTAATACAATTCAAAACAATACAATACAGATCATACACAGTACGATCTCAATATTACAATTCAAACACTGTACCTATCTTCTAATACATGGTGAACTATGAACTATACAAAGTGGGATGGCCTTACATGGTGGCCTTTCCCCATAGAGCCTTTGCGTAGGCCACACCTCGCTTCAGTGCATCCCGCAGCACGTACTCCTGGACCTTGGAGTGTGCCAGTTGGCAACACTCGGTCGTGGACAGCTCCTTCAGCTGGAAGACCAGCAGGTTTTGGGCAGACCAAAGGGCCTCCTTCAACAAGTTGTTGGTCTTCCAGCGGCAGTTGATAACTGTCTCGGCGTGCGCCTGGGGAACAGCACGTAGAGCACAGAGTCCTGTGTTACTGAGCTGTTGGGGATGAATCAGAACAGATACCAATGAATCTCTCTCCACATCTACTGCGCGAAGGAACAGTCCACCAGGAGATAGACAACAATCTCGTCCCCGCTGCAGCCTCGAGGGCAGCTCGCGGTGACGCTGAGATGCTGTGCATGCAGGAAAGACCGCACTAGAAGCCCCTTCTCACCACCGTCCAAGCTACATCCTGGTGCCTGTTGGTCAGTTCCGGCGACGAGATGTTCTGCCAAATGGCTTCGGCCGAATGGTGGGGAAACAGTCCGATCGGATCCACCCTCTCCTTTCCCTGCAGGACCTCCAGAATGTTCTGTGCTGACCACTGTCTGACGGTCTTGTGAGCAAAAGGGTTCCTCTTCAGGAACTTCTCCACCTGGGACAGGTGGTGGGGTACTGTTCAGCTGGACGGGACGTCCTGCGTCTGCTCTGCCAGTGTGGCCAGACCCAACCTTCTCAGTGCGGTGGATAGGTAGAAACTCAGCATGTAGTGACATTTGGTGTTTGTGTACTGGGGCTTTACGCAAATCCTGAGTTAGCCACACACAAAGGTGGCCATCAGGATCAGGGTGGCATTGGGGACGCCCTTCCCCCTTTTGTCTGGGGGCTTGTACATGTGTCCCTGTGAACATGGTCCATTTTGGGTCTCCAGACAAAGTGGAAGATGGTTCAGGTGACTGTGGCAGCGGAGCGGCAGAGAATGGGCCAGACCTGGGCCACATAAAGCAACACTACGAGCACCTCACACCTTATCACCAGGTTCCTGCCCACCATGGAGATGGAGCGCTCCATCCACAAACGAAACTTCCATTCGGCCCTGGCGACCGTTCCTCCGAGTTCTTGGTGCAGGCCTGGGGCCCCTCGAACCAGATCCCCAGCACCTTCAGGTAGTTGGACCCGATGGTGACTGAGACAAAGGATGGGGTCTCCCACCTGCCAACGAACATGACCTCGCTCTTACTGCGGTTCACTCTGGCCCCCAAGGCCAGCTCGAACTGGTCGCAGATGCCCACCAGTCTGTGGACCGACTGCTGATCGGAGCAAAAGACGGTGATGCCGTCCATGTACAGGGAGGCCTCCACTGCCTGCGATCGTCACCCCCCTCGATACCTGCGTCTTTCCTGATGGACGCGGCAAATGGCTTGATACAACACACGAACAAGATCGTAAAGAGAGGACAGCCCTGCCTGACTCGAGGTCTGATCGGAAAGCTCTCCGACTCCTACCCATTGATTAGGAGTGTGCTATCGATGTCCGCATAGAGCAGTCGGATCCAATCGCAGATTCCCTCCCCAAACCCTATTTTGGAGAGCACGTCTATCATGTACGTGTGGGATATTCCATCGAAGGCCTTCTCCTGGTCCAAGCTGATGAGGCAGGTGTTCACCCTCCTGTCCTACAAGTAGGCAACCGTGTCCCTGAGTAACGCAAGGCTATCAGAGATCTTCCTGCTGGGTACAGTACAGGTCCGATCAGGGCGGATCACCACTCCAGAGCAGACTTCAGCCTGTTGGCGATGACCTTAGGCAGAATCTTGTAGTCAACATTTAGCAAGGAAATGGGTGGCCAATTTCTGATTTCTTCCCTCTCCCCTTCCGCTTGTAGATAAAGTTGAGGATGCCTTTCCTCATGGACTCTGACACGCTGCCTGCCAGAAGCATACCCCTGTACACTTTCAGCAGGTCCAGGCCTATCCAGTCCCATAAAGCCAAGTACAACTCATCCATCACTTCCGGAGTTCTACTCTTCTGGAAGGACCAGACGGCCTTTGTCAACTCACCTAAAGTCCGTGGCCGATACATGCTCTCCCGCTCACTGTCCTCTAAGACCTCTATTTTTTAAAAATGTCCAACAATTAAAATCTGAAGGAATGAGACTCCACACTTTTAAAAGTTAATTTTCAGTACCAGAGAGGTTGTTCGGTAGTAATTAAGACTTACCGCACCGTTAAAAGTGGGCTTAGACTTAAACTGACTCGACGTACCATTTTTTTGCTGAGATTACTTCGTATCCATCACATCAGTGTAGGAACTTCACGTTGATCCATTCATTTGAACGGAGAGCCAGCCGGTGAGTTGTGCGGTCGCCAGTAGTTGCTCTACCATTTGCACAGAAATAACGGTGAGTGCTGTTATCCTCACCGTTATTTTCAGAGGAAAATCTGGCCCATTTTGTTCCCAGCATACATTCAACTCTCATGGGGGAACTAATCTGCGCCACAGGAACAGCCAGACTTTATACCATCAAAGCTTGGATTAAATCCAAGATGTTTGGGGCAGGGAGAGAGTTTGACATCCAGTCTGTTCAGGGTGCTTTAATCATTAAAGCAATCCATTAATCACTCGAACTCCCCAGTATTGTAGCAGCACACAGATCATCAAGTTCACTTATCTTTTATAGATTATATTTATTGGTGTCCATCTGTTGTTGAAAGGCTTTGCCTCACAGGGACTCCTGTCAGAGAAGCTACATCGTGTCGAATGCTGAATTTAAAATGAGGCTGATAATAGACATTTGCCATCGTATCATATTAGTAGATAGATTATTGAACCCATTGACTGAGGGAGCAGAGACTAATGCACAGTTAAAGTCTGCATTGCTAGAAAAAACTCAATTGGTACATTTCAGAATTTATGTCAAAATCCATCTACTAATGGACAGGATGAATGGCCCAGCATATCTTATGCATGAGAAAGGGAGCAGGAGCTGATTAACACACTCAGCTGTGCCTTGTAGATTAATCAGCTCACTGACCCTCTTTCCAACATAAGAGATGCTAGAACATTCATTAAGCAGCATAAAAATATGTCTTTATGAACTGCTTCCTGCTACATATAATGATGAATTCCAATACAGCAATCGTCCCTAGGTTATGTGTAGTGTTAAGGTCCTGCCTTTGTAACTAACTCTATTGTGGTTCTTGTTCCAAGATGGAAAAGCTTAATTCACAGCATCATCTTGTGTAGGGCAGAACCCTTTTTAATCCTCTGCCACTGACCTCTCTGGAAATTCCATGGAAATGGTTAAGTCTGTTTATTCATAATCCCTGCTTCACACTCTGAGACATTACAACTCTGGCAAACAACTTGGTCTTTAGAGATGTCGGGGGACATTTTGAGGCCTTCCGCATTGTGGAAATGGGGTGGTAGCGGCCTGAAAATCACAGGGAAGACCTCACTGGCCCACTCACGCCGAAGATGTTGCTGTCACCATTTCGGTTCTGGGAATAGGCAGCCCGTGCGGCTGCCTGAAGCAAGCACACAGCTAATTTAGGTATTTAAATCGGGGTACCATGATGGCAACAGGACCCAGGGGCCATTTTAGGCCTCAACTGGGTGGAGCATGCGTCATGCCTGCTCCGCCCAGTATTATCCGGTGGTCCAGCCAAAGAGAAACCCAAAGGCAAGTACTTATTTGTTTTATGAGGCCTGGAGGAGCAGAAGTGCTCCTCTGGGTTCCTCAAAAATAACCTGGGCAACTGCAACTCCAGGTCCCTTCTCCCCCCCCCCCCCCCCCCCCCCGGAAAATAAACTGCCCCAACCAACCTTTCTCTGGGCTATTGAGGCCGGTCAGGAGCATCCAATATTGCGGTGGCAGCAGGGCCGACAGCTGCTCTGGCCTCCAGTTGGCAGTATTGGGCAACCAGCCACCTGCCCGAAAATCGCTCCCAAGGAAAATTTACCTCATTATTATTGGTTTAGTGTTTGCTTCCATCACAACTTAAATCGTTAAGGGGTTTTAAATTGGTCAAGTTAATCCAATGAGTAGCTGAGCTGTACAGACCAGGAGGGGCCCAGGTTTGCGCTGAGTTAGTTGATCTCAATCAGTGTGGCAGTAGGGACATTGCAATTCAGTGTCCTTGGGTTAAGGAAGGAAAAATAAACGAGGTTTCCAACTCCTGATCACTATTTAGCAACTCTGCTGGACGTGCATGTGAAGACAGGACTAGACTTGATCATGTGATGCCTCACTAGTTGAATTGCCTGCTGTTAAGGCTCATACATGAACAATGGCTATATGGGCAAGGCACTGAAGGGCACTCAACAGCTGGGAACTACACTCCAGTGAGAAGTAAACAACTAAAGGAGAGAAAGGGGAACAAGAAATCATAACATTTTGAAAATGCTTTGACATTGAAAACAAGACTTAAGTTTGAGGCAGAGTAGTGGCACATTTTATGGAGCATAACACAAGGTGTCACAGAGTTATTGGGATAGAATTTTGTCTGGGCCTGTTTTCAGACAATATTCATGCCCCTGGATTCGGCCGCTTGCCTAATCCGGGGGCATGAATATTGGGCATTCCTGACGCAATTTAATGGCAGCCGGCACCTCTTAAAGGAGAGGTGCATTTGGCTGCAGCCAACTGGAAGGCAACTTCTGAACGTGGCAGGCCAAAGAGAAGCTGCAAGTGTCACCCCCATTTCTCAGATGCAGCATTGGAGTTCTTGGTGGAGGAGGTTGGCAGGAGGAGAGACACCCTCTTCCCACAAGGTGGCAGGAAGATATCCCGACAAGCTGCTTGTCAGCAGTGAGCACAGTAGCTCTTGCTGCCCAGGCCGCCGACAAGACACAGCAGTCTGCAGTTAGGCCCAGAGCTGCTTGAGGTCGCCCACTACGGTCATCTCCAATGCCCTCAGTCGATGATCTACAGCCTTTCACCTCCCAGGCTCCTGTGACAGGGGAACCACCTCATCAGAGTACTAGAATAGGTAAACGAGCACAGAGGCCAGGCCTTAAGGGATTGCACTAGAGTGATTTCAGTTCAACGTTAAAAGAAGGAAAAGCTGTTAAATGCTGAATGTACAAACTATGAAGCAAAGAGTTTTTTTCAGCATTGATGGTTGGTCTTCTTATTCTTAGTCATGTAAAAGGAACACCCATGTGCTCAGTGCCGGAGAGAGAGGATATCCTGGAGGGGTCAAGGACAGAATCTATTTGGTTAGAGTTAAGAAACAATAGAGGTGCCATTACACTCCTGAGTGTATTCTATAGGCTACCAACCAGTGGGAAGGATATAGAGGAACAAATTTGCAGGGAAATTTTACGGAGAGGTGCAAGAACGATAAGAGTAGTGATAATGGGGAACTTCAATTATCCTAATATAGACTACAGTGTAAAGGGCAGAGAGGGGGAGGAATTTCTGAAGTGTGTTCAGGAGAACTTCCTTGATCAGTACATTTCCGGCCCAACGAGGAAGGAGGTATTGCTGGATCTGGTTCTGGGGAATGAGGTGGATCAAGTGGAGCAAGTGTCAATGGGGGAACATATAGGGAACAGTGATCATAATATCATAAGGTTTAGATTAGCTATGGAAAAGGACAAGGAGCAATCCAGAGTAAAAATACTTAATTGGAGGAGGGCCAATTTCAGTGGGTTGAGAATGGATTTGTCCCGGGTAAATTGGAATCAAAGATTGGCAGGAAAAATTGTAATCGAACTTTGGGCGGCCTTTAAAGGGGAGATGGTTCGGGTACAGTCTAGATACATTCCCAAGAGGGGGAAAGGTAGGGCAACCAAAGCCAGAGCTCCCTGGATGATGAAAGAGATAGAGAGTAAGATGAAACAGAGAAAGGGGGTGTATGACAGATGTCAGGTTGATAATACAAGTGAGAACCAAGCTGAATATAGAAAGTTCAGAGAAGAAGTGAAAAAGGAAATAAGAGGAGCAAAGAGAGAGTATGAGAATAGACTGGCAACTAACATAAAAGGGAATCCAAAAGTCTTCTATAGGCATATAAATAGTAAACAGGCAGTAAGAGGAGGGGTGGGGCCAATTAGGGACCAAAAAGGAGACCTACTCATGGAGGCAGAGGGCATGGCTGAGGTACTAAATGAATACTTTGCATCTGTATTTACCAAGGAAGAAGATACTGCCAAAGTCACAGTAAAGGAGGAGGTAGTTGAGATACTGGATGGGCTAAAAATTGATAGAGGTGGTACTAGAAAGGCTGGCTGTACTTAAAGTAGATAAGTCACCAGGTCTGGATGGGATGCATCCTAGGTTGCTGAGGGAATTAAGGGTGGAAATTGCGTGGATACTGGCCATAATCTTCCAATCACCCTTAGTTATGGGGGTGGTGCCAGAGGTCTGGAGAATTGCAAACAAAACACTAGTTCGGTCACAACTGGAGTATTGTGTCCAATTCAAGGCATCACACTTTATATTATTTTATTCGTTCATGGGATGTGGGCATCGCTGGCGAGGCCAGCATTTATTGCCCATCCCTAATTGCCCTTGAGAAGGTGGTGGTGAGCTGCCTTCTTGAACCACTGCAGTCCGTGTGGTGAAGGTTCTCCCACAGTGCTGTTAGGAAGGGAGTTCCAGGATTTTGACCCAGCGACGATGAAGGAACGTCGATATATTTCCAAGTCGGGATGGTGTGTGACTTGGAAGGGAACATGCAGGTGGTGTTGTTCCCATATGCCTGCTGCCCTTGTCCTTCTAGGTGGTAGAGGTTGCGGGTTTGGGAGGTGCTGTCAAAGAAGCCTTGGCGAGTTGCTGCAGTGCATCCTGTGGATGGTACACACTGCAGCCGGTGGTGAAGGGAGCGAATGTTTAGGGTGGTGGATGGGATGCCAATCAAGCGGGCTGCTTTGTCCTGGATGGTGTTGAGCTTCTTGAATGTTGTTGGAGCTACACTCATCCAGGCAAGTGGAGAGTATTCCATCACACTCCTGACTTGTGCCTTGTAGATGGTGGAAAGGCTTTGGGGAGTCAGGAGGTGAGTCACTCGCCACAGAATACCCAGCCTCTAACCTGCTCTTGTAGCCACAGTATTTATGTGGCTGGTCCAGTTAAGTTTCTGGTCAATGGTGACCCCCAGGATGTTGATGGTGGGGGATTCGGCAATGGTAATGCCGTTGAATGTCAAGGGGAGATGGTTAGACTCTCTCTTGTTGGAGATGGTCATTGCCTGGCACTTGTCTGGCACGAATGTTACCTGCCACTTATGCGCCCAAGCCTGGATGTTGTCCAGGTCTTGCTGCATGCGGGCACGGACTGCTTCATTATCTGAGGGGTTGCGAATGGAACTGAACACTGTGCAATCATCAGTGAACATCCCCATTTCTGACCTTATGTTGGAGGGAAGGTCATTGATGAAGCAGCTGAAGATGGTTGGGCCTAGGACACTGTCCTGAGGAACTCCTGCAGCATTGTCCTGGGGCTGAGATGATTGGCCTCCAACAACCACTACCATCTTCCTTTGTGCTAGGTACGACTCCAGCCACTGGAGATTTTTCCCCCTGATTCCCATTGACTTCAATTTTACTACGGCTCCTTGGTGCCACACCCGGTCAAATGCTACCTTGATGTCAAGGAAGGCCTTAGAGAGGGTGCAGAAAAGAATTACCAGAATGGTTCCAGGGATGAGGTAATTCAGTTATGTGGATAGACAGGGAAGCTGAGGTTGTTCTTCTTAGAGCAGAGACGGTTAAGAGGAGATTTGATAGAAGTGTTCAAAATCATGCCTAGACAGAGTAGATAGAGAGAAACTGTTCCCATTGGCAGAAGGGTCAAGAACCAGAGGACACAGATTTAAGGTGTTTGGCAAAAGAACCAAAGGCGACATGAGGAAAAACTTTTTTTACACAGCAAGTAGTTATGATCTGGAATGCGCTGCCTGAAAGGGTGGTGGAAGCAGATTCAATCCTAGCTTTCAAAAGGGAATTGGGTAAGTACTTGAAAAGAAAAAGTTTGCAGGGCTACAGGGATAGGGTGGGGAGTGGGACTAGCTGGATTGCTCTTGCAGGGACCCGAACCATTCTATGATTCTATAATGTAGTAGTATTGTAGGGCATTCAGAAGATGGGTAGAAGTTGGATGGTGGGTGGGATTGTTTGTGTGCTGGGGGGAGGGTTTGCTTAATAGAAGCTCATCCCCTTCATCTTCCTTATCCCCCTTCTTCATTGTCCTCCTTCCCTTTGTCTTCTTGTGGTAGCTGCATATTTGAGTAGCACGCAGCAAACCACTCGCAATCTGGAGACTCGCTCAGAGCTATATGCAGGACTCCACGAGATCAGTCCAGGCACTTGAGAACGCCTATGGTTTGCTCAATGAGAGCTCTTGTTCTTACCAGGCTCTCATTGTATTGGTGCTCCATGCCTGTGCCTGGGTTCCTGACAGGAATCATGAGCCATGTGTAGAAGGGATATCCCCTGTCTCCTAGGAGCCAGCCTGACACCCAGTGGCCTGGGTAGAAGACAGGGGATTGAGGACTGGTGCGATATAAATGCACCATGACTACTGCCAGGAAACTGCGCACAGACCTGCATTATTTTCTGGTCACAGACCAGCTGAACCCTCAGGAAGTGGAACCCCTTCCTGTTATAAAACCCGATTGGTTCTTAACAGGGAGAACCCAGGGCAGGGTATGTGCAATCAATGAGGTGTTGCACCTGGGGAAACCCAGAGATGAGGGAAAATCTGATTGCTCTCTCCTCCTGATCAGCCCGCATTGGGAAGGTGATGTATTGCTGTCTCCTTGTGAAGTGGGTATCCTGTGCCAGACTCAGCAAATAGAATAAATGAAAAAATATGACCGGTAAAGTTGTCAAATGTAGAAAAGTGTTTTGTCAGTGAATTTAAGGCAATGTTTCACTAATTAGTTTCCACTGATGTACATAAACCCGGTTATTTTCACGTATGCTTTATGACATCAGTATCTTTCAAAAAATGACTGCCTTGTATCTCTTTGCCAGATGTCTAATATCTATTTTATGTATAATTTGCATTCTGTTCACAAATGTTCAATGAAAAAATGAAAAAAGTTTGTTACAAATCCATAATTAGGATAGAGCGTATAATAGATTTGAAGAGTGTATAAATATAACAAACCTTTACTGGCTCCTTCTGTTAAATAGAAATTTAGGGCTTGATTTGTACTTGAACCTGGGAAGGGAGTTGAGGGGGGCGGGGGGCTAAGATTTGCACCTGGAAGTGACGTGAGCGGGTCGTCATCTGCGATTGCAAACAATTGAAGCAATATATTCCACTTCCGGGTTTTGCGCCCGGCAGCCAGCCTGATTGATAGACTGGTTGCCTGTTGGGTGGGAAAATGGCCGGGGAGAGATTAGTGTCCTTGGGGGATGGGGGGTGAATGTGGCGGGGTGGGGGGGGCGGTGGAGCTGAGAACTTGGTGATCGCGGTGGGTGGAGGGGAGAGGTGAGAAGTTGGCGATCATGGTGGGGGGGGGGGGTGGAAGTGAGAAGTCCGCGATCGGGGGGCGGGGGGGGGGGGGGGGGTATGGTGGGAACTCGGTGACCGGGGGAAGGAGGTGAGAACTCAGTGATTGTGGGGGGGTGGGATGGCTCGGACATCTGGGCATTCGGCCGATTGCGGGGGCCCGATGGTGGCAGGTAGGCTTGTTGGGCCTGGAGGAAACACTCCTGCTCCTCCTGGCCCACAAGCAGTGCAATAAATGCACTCACCTGATGAATCAGCCCTTCTCGCCTCCTTTTATCTGGCATGATTCACGAACCCTGGGAAAGCCGTCCTGGAGGTGTTAAATATAAAGTTAATTATCAATCAGTTAAAAGGACACTACTCAATGTCTCTTAAAGACTTTAAGTGCCATGCTAAATACACGCCTGCCGGCACTAATTGGGAACGCGACCTCGTTCAGTCCATTCCTTGCACTCATCCAAATGCGCCCACGTTAAACTCAGAAGTTGGAACCGGATTGTGGTCGCAATTTAAAAACCAGCAATTTTGACCTCCCACCCACCCCCCAACTCATCCATTCTTGGGGGTTAAAATTCCCTCCTTAATTTCCACAGCACCATTATTCAAACATTAAAACCTCAGTGGATTTAGTCACTGTCTCAACAAATTCTCATCACTTTTTTTGTAGCCAGCAGTTTTTCCAATTAACTTCCTACCTTTTCATGTAAGGCTGCTTGACACGGGCTATGGACGTTTTGGTGAAAGGAAATCAATATAAGATTATGAGTCACTTCTGAGGTGAAATGAAAACACTGGACCGCCACCCCTTGCACATGGATGATATAAAGTATGGCAAAGCAAAAAATAGCTACAGCCCTTAAAACTCCTCCACTGCCCCCTTCATTTATTTAATAATTAGGGGTTGAATTTCCTTGGTGCTTCTCCTGCTCAGTCATTGCAACTTCATCGGAAGTTCGGCAGAATCAGGATTTCCGCTGAAGTTACGGTGGTCGAGCGGAAAAAGCCCCTCGGAAATTCACCCCCTTGATGTGTTCAGCTTTTCACCCCAGCCCCAACAGCTCAGTGGATAAATATATTGTGGTGTGATATTGAGTCATACAAAACAGGAAACCCCAGGTTTAATCCTTGATCTGTGCTGGGTCAGCTGATTCCAGTTAAGGTAACAGTTGTGGAGATTGCAATTGGCCTCCGCATCCCCGGGTTACATGACTGTGACTTTAGCAATGCAGAGCTTCTAGATAGGCTTAAAGAGCTGATAACCAATAAATACCCCAGGATGGATAAATTATACTCAAGAGTGCTTTCAAACAGAAGGGAGTTAATGAAAATAGAGACATTCCAACAGAGAAGAAAACTAGCAGCTGTAGTTCCAATATTCAAGAAGGTGACAGAGCCATAACTAGCAACTGCAGAGTCATTAGCTTGACTTCAAATATTGTAAAACAAACCTGAAACAAAGTGTCCCATTGTAATGCTCTGTAGTATACACAACAGCAACAATAATTGTCATTATTCTTCTTTTACAGATTGCAGGAGTCTGATATCCTGCTTTAATTCTCCAAACATACTTTCTTAAAGGGGTGCTTACCAAATCATCTGGTGCCCAAGTGGATAAAGACCCTGCCCAGTGTCATACCAAGCTGTACAGACCACAAAGTCTTAGGTTCAATTCTTGGTCTGTAATCTCAATCAGGCAGCAGCTGGGGTACTATAACTGGTCTAGCACTCCTGGACTAGGGATGAGAAAACTCAGCCAGGATTCCGAGTCCTAATTGATATCCAGTGACTCCTGCTCCAAGGTGTGGATGTTGGCTGTGATGTTATCCATGGTTGCATTTCCTGCTGACACTGTTTAGGCATTCTTTGACCAATCCTTTGTTCACCCCTCCTATTATCTCGATGTCCATTTATTTCTGATACGCTCTATGAAGTGCCGTGGGATGTTTTTCTTTATTAAAGGCACTAAATAAATGCAAGTTGTTGTTGAAATGTCTCCTAATATTGGGGAAACAAAAGTTAGTATGTAGTTCTCGCAAGATCCATTATGTATTTAGTCCTATATCACCAGTACTAAACAACATCAGAAACCCTGTAAGAAGCTGACCAGCTCCATAGTAATGTTATACTGTAAGCAGCAGATACTTGTGAGTCAATTTGGACATCTTTGCAGTTCCCTTTTGTTAACCAGCATCTTCTGTACACTTTGTCCACAGCACTGGGTTTAAACAAGATCTGCTATTTAAAAAAATAATCAGTCATCTTGTCAGAATCCAGGAGCCAATCTGTTTGTCTAGAAAGGTGTATGTGGGGGAGGAGTGATGGACTCAGGGGATGAGTCCTCTCTTAAAACCAATCTGTGCAGCTTCCAGCAGCTGGTTCAGAGCAGCATTGGTGGAGGCCAGGAACCTGCCATCTCAAATGCCACTTAGGACAAAAAAAAGTGAGTCTTTGCCTGAAAACAAATCCTTTATCCCAGGGTTTGCTATCTTATATAATGCTCTATGACAGTCTTCCCCTCCCCTCATCCCTGCCCTGGATTGTCAGATTGCCTTGTAGGGGTGTTTCAGGCAAATTTTACGAATCAGCCTAATACATTCTTGTCAACTGATGTATGCGCCGTCCTCAGAATGTTTTACAATTGGATTTTCTTTATCCCCACCGGTGGCTTTGCAGATATCATCAGTAGTGGTAACACTTTCACTTTCCAAGTCTGCAGCTCTACCTAGGGATGCTCTGCATATAAGTTCTTATTTCCTGTCAAATCCATACATGCTTCAACTGAAAGCCCAGAAATAATAGATCTAAATAGAGTACAGCATCTCCCTTGCCCATATTGTAAGTGGTTTTCTCGGGCGTACCGAAAACACACCTCTTACAAGTTCTGGAACGATAGGGATTATAAGGACAGATTAGACTCAGACACACGTTTTCGGGCTCAACAGTATTGTGTTTAATAAGATTAACAATGACACTAGTAAACAGTGCAAACCGTACAACCCTGGCTTGTCCATTAAGCCCTACCGTGCTAAATTACCACAGCCTAATGAGAAATAAACTAACACAGGACCCCCCCCCCCCCCCCCCAGCACTAAAACCCTCTAAGATTTGGTTGGGACTTATAATCACCCCCTCACACAGCTACGTGGTCTTGTGGATGTGTAGGTGCAGGCAGAACGCTCACCCTGATTGCCCGCAGTTTCTCCCTGCACGTCCCGCTCCTGGTTCCATACCGCCGACGCAGTATCCAAGTTCCAGTTTGAGTCGAGGTCCGTTGATGAGGGATGAAGAGCAGCGCTCAGTTTCTGGCGGTGTTCTGTTGAATCGAACAACGCCCCACTCGGGAGACTCGCTGTAGATTGATGCCGAGGAGAAGAGAGGAGAGCAGAGACCAGAGCCCACCAGAGCCGAGCCGATACGATACTGTTCGATATTGACTCGAGTGATCTGTCTGGCCCCACCTGTGGCCTGGAGTGACACATAACCTTCGAAATCTTTATTAAAAATGCTATTTTGTTATCCCGCTCCCAGGCATTGCACCTGGGGAGACAATGGGTGCTGATTACTGGGTGTCTGTTGTTTCCTGAGTTGATGGCCCCCATTAGCATGTAATGGGTTTCGATCTCAAACCGATCTTGCTTAACTGGCTTCTCTCCTGGAACACAATGGTCCGGCCATCTGCTGCCTCCCACTAGTTTCGGTTGGGACTGAGTATCTCTGAGTTAGGGTGGGGGACGTACGGTTGCGGTGGGTGCTTCACTGCTCACGGCAGCGTCTAACTTGCCTTTGTCCTTCCCCATAGCCTTCCGTAGGGCGGCCACCAGAAGCTGGAACGACTCGTCGGTCGTCCCCTCTGCCTCTGTAACACGTGGCTTTTGTACTGGAGGACCCCCTTGTTGTCTCCCCCTTTTTGGGAACGGGCAGTCCCGCCTCCAGTGTCCTGTCTTCTCACTCCCGAAACAAGTCCTGGACTTGTCGATACTAACCCCTTCCTGTCGCCATTCCTTCCTATTACCCTCACTGGCTTTCGTTTCATGGACCCTCCCCTTTGGTTTGACCTCTTCCCTAGAACTGGCCTTAAAGGCTAGACTCAGCTTTCTGAGCCCGCCTGCCTCCGTATTTGCGAGGTCCTCGGGGTCAAACCACACTTCTGCCCTGACTCTAATCCTTGGCAAGCTGTTCGCCACAAGGACCCTGAACCAGTGATTCCTGGGGGCCCCTATCAACTGCGTGCAGTCGAACATTCTTCCAGTTGCCTTTATGTACACAAGCCATAGCCTGTCCACGAGTGCATCTGGTGCCTCGCTGGCCAGCTGCCTAGTCCATTCTACTTGTAAGAATGGGCTACTCTGGGAATGCCCCATGTCCCTCGGGATCTCACCTTTCAACTCCTCCGTGGTGCCTCCTCCTAGCTTTGTGGCTGCGGATAAGCTCTGATGCAATCTCCTGTCAAGGGAGAACAGCATCAGCCTGTTGATCTCGCCCTCGCTACATCCATTTACACCCCCCCCCCCACCATCTGTTCTACTTCCACAAAGTGAACTGAGGGGTCCCCGTCCTGTTTGAGCTTGGGCATCCCTGCTAGCATGGCTTGCAGCTGAGGGGTTGTGTACGGGACCACATAATCGCTCTGCAGCGGGCCCTGGTCACCGTTTGGTGCGGGTGGACCGAACTTCTGCTGCCACAGAGGACACATTGGTCTCGGTGGCGCTTCAGGTGCCGGTCGACTTCCCTGTCCTGAGCCCTATCATCAGGCTCCTGTTCCTCCTTGTCCCAGTCTACCCCGGTTTCCCCCGGTGACATTAAACAGGCCATACCTCTGGCTTCGGACGCGGCTTGGGTCAATTTTTGGATCCTTTCCTTACAGGGACCGTGAACTGCTTCCTCATAGCCTCTGCTCCTGGCTACTTTATAAGCTATCTTTATATCCCTTAGCTGACCCTTCAAGCTGTTAGATCTCGCCATTAGCCTCACATTTTCTTCCCGTAGGGCCTGCTTGCTTACCTTGGCCTCTGTAACCTGACACTGTAGGTATTCAACCATGTTACGGGAGGTCTCTTCTTGCGCACGTCTTTTCTGCCTTTCCTCATGCAGTTCCTTTAATTGTCTACTCCCGACTATCTCCCTCATGTCTGACCTATCCTCAGACTCTTTAAGCTCGTTCCCTAGCTTTTCAACCTGCTCCCTGAGCAGTTGAACTTGCTTCTGCAGACACAAGAGCCAAATTGCTTTCTCCTTTGACTTCCTGTGATCCCTGCTACCTGTCCACTCTGCAGCCCTGTCCTGGGGACTCTCAGAGCGCAGCATCCCTAGCACCCATAGCTGAGACACGTTAATCTTATTGAACACGTAGGAGGAAATCCTATCCTCCATTCCGGGTCTCTTGCCCTTAAAACTATCCATGATTTGACACAAAACCTGCCTCCTACCTGGCTCGCCAATATCTGTAAGTGATTTTCTCGGGTGTACCGAAAACACACCTCTTACTATAAGTTCTGGAACGATAGGGATTATAAGGACAGATCAGACTCGGACATACGTTTTCGGGCTCAACCGTATTGTGTTTAATAAGATTAACAATGACACTAGTAAACAGTACAACTCTGGCTTGTCCAATAAGCCCTACCGTGCTAAATTACCACGGCCTAATAAAAAATAAGCTAACACAGGACCGCCCCCCCCCCACCCAGCACTAAAACCCTCTAGGTTTGGTTGGGACTTACAATCACCCCCTCACACAGCTAAGTGGTCTTATGGATGTGTAGGCGCAGGCAATATGCTCACTCCGATTGCCCGTTGTCTTGCTTGCAGCTTCTTCCTGCACTTCTCACTCCTAGTCCCGGACCACCGACGCAGTATCCAAGTTCTAGTTTGAGTCGAGGTCCATTGATGAGGGATGAAGAGCAGCGCTCAGCTTCTGGCGGTGTTCTGTTGAATCGAACAACGCCCCACTCGGGAGACTCGCTGTAGATTGATGCCGAGGAGGAGAGGAGAGCGGAGAGCTGAGCCAATACGATACTGTTCGATGTATTGACTCGAGTGATCTGTCTGGCCCCACCTGTGGCCTGGAGTGACTCATAACCTTTGCTATTTTGTTATCCCGCTCCCAGGCCTTGCACCTGGAGAGACAATGGTTGCTGATTACTGGGTGTCTGTCATTTCCTGAGTTGATGGTCCCCATTAGCATGTAATGGGTTTCGATCTCGCTTAACAGGCTTCTTTCCTGGAAGACAATGGCCTGGCCTCTCCTGCCTTTCCACCAGTTTCGGTTGGGACTGAGTATCTCTGAGTTACCTCTCGGGGTATTGTTCCCAGTAATTATGTTAAACGGTGATAATGTCAACCGGCCTGGGTTCCCTTCCACCCAGCCTGTCAGTGTGAAAAATATATTTGCATATGAATGCACCTTAGTCAGGTCAGTCTGGCTCGAAACTCCTGCCAGTCAATCCTATTCCCAAGCCACTCCCACAAGCTTGCCAAACAGTACAGTTCTTTCTTGGGGGTATTGGATTTAAAATATGATTCATAAAAATGTCCAGAATGCTGGTGCTACAATATCCCTTTATTTTCAAGAGGCAGCTGCTTGGAAAACTATTTGTTTGTTTCCTTACAAACACAGGGTGCAAGAATATAATTTGCATCACCCCATTAGCAGTTCACTTGAAAATGATGTCACTATGATGGATATGACACGTGGGGCTCGAATTTAGCAGGCCTGCGGGTTCCCAGCGGGTGGTCCTCCGGGAGCGTCGAAAACGCGGACGGGTAATTGTGTGCGTCCCCCACGCGATCGCGGGATAATTGGACCCATTAAGGCCTGCTTCCGGGTTCTGCGCTCCCCAGCTGCGTGCCGGCCGGCTGCGCATGCGCAGTACCGTCGACGCGATGTAGGAGCTCCAGTTAAAGGGGCAGTCTCCCAAAGCCCCTCCTGCTGCAAGCAAGAGGTCTGGGAGAATGGCTCAACCAAGGGGAAAGGCTGCGCCCCGTTTTTCAGATCTGGCACTGCAGCTGATGCTGGAGGGCGTGAGGAGGAGGAGGGAAACACTCTTCCCTGAGGATGGGCGCAAGTTCCCTGCCGCCGCAACCAGGAAGGCATGGGCAGAGGTGGCGGCGGAGGTGAGCAGCAGGGGCAACACCCCAAGGACTTGGGAGCAGTGCCGCAAGCGCTTCAATGACCTGACTAGGTCTGGCAAGGTGAGTACACCAACGCACCCTCCCACATCCCGTCCCCACCATCACGCCAAGCAGATCACAACCCCCTCCTGCACAGCCACCACTGCGCTCCATCAGCAATCCTCACAGCCACTCATTCACCATCCTCACCGTGCACGCAAGTACCCACCGTCCCTGACCCCACCCGAACACTACCACACACCCCAATCCCCATGCAATGGGATGGGCACGTGGCCCACACTTCCTCCCATCCGTTCCGCGCCACGCTCAACCCAACCACACCGATGCTCGATGCGTCTCACGATGCAAGACGCACCCACTCACACATCTGTGTTTTGCCTTCACAGGAGAAGAGGAGCAAGAACAACCGCGAAAGGGCACGCACCGGAGGTGGGCCGCCGCAAGTGGTGGAGCTCACCGACGCAGAGGTGGAGGCGCTCGACCTCGCCCGCACGCGACATTGCCTGTCGGTGGCCGATGGCGAGTGTGTCGCTGCCGAAACGGCCGGTAAGGGAAAGCTGACACTCAACACCCATGATCGCGAGTTACCGTATCATCACCTGCCATCAGGCGCACTGTCAAGTTGGTCCACATGCCTCAAAGTGCCCTCTGTTCTCTTGCAGGTGCGTCTTTGGATCAAGCGAGCATGGAGGGCGATTCCTCAGAGGACATGGCGGTCTCTGAGGGTGCATCGTCACATCAGAGCCAACCATCCACCAGCGCAGAGACACGCACCTCGGTGGGTCCCCCTCGCCAACTAGTTGGGGTAGCACTTGGTGAGTCACTGCGCACGAGTGAGCATGAGCAGACCCTGGTGGCAGGGGCAGCCGCGGAGGGTCCGCGACGCAGGGAGCACTCATCTCCAGGCTCTGCTCAGCCGGACCCAGATGCTGAACCCAGGGGGCCACCAGAGAAAAGGAGAGTCGTCGAGGGCCACCAGCTAATTGCTGAGGTGCTGGCAGAGGTGCCGCGCGCATTGTCCACAATAGCGCAGGCGATGGAGGAGTCCACCTCCTGCATGTGGGCATTGGTGGCGCAGGCACAGGAGGGTACCGGCGACACAGTGTCGCGGGTAGGTGCGGGACTGTCTGCGGTGGAGGACAGGCTGGCCTCCCTCGAGCGTCACGCACAGCTCCACTTCGAGTCCTTGCAGGCCCTCACAACGTCTGTACGGATTCAGGGTGAGCAACATTCCGACGCCACCAACAGGCTGAGGGATACACTAGGGGTGGCCTTGCAAGGCCTCACACATGCCATCCAAACTGCCGTCCAGCAGGGTGGAAGGGGTGATGTGGGCCGAGGCCAAGAGAGGGATGATGGTGACCGGGGACATGGAAGCGGGGACGCCTCTCAAGGCGTCCCCACGTCCCACCCGTCGCCCACCTCTCAACCAGCACCCGCAATGGTGCCTCCTCTCCAGGTGGCCGAGTCTGCCCCTGCCCCGGTGCAGGAGGAGCAGTCTGTGGAGGTGCCCTCACGGGCACCGAAACCCAGGGGCCGTCCGCCAAAAGCATCTACCCGGTCAAGGCAAGAAGACGAGCAACCTGCCACTACCTCTGCTGGAGCCACAGGGGTAGCACCACGTAGGGGTTCCCGGAGAAGAATTCCAAAGGCCTTATAATCACAAAGGGAATACACCAGGGTGTTTATTATTTTGTACTTTGTTTCTTAAATGATGTCACATTCCACATATTAAATAGTCTATTCTCACCACTCCTGCCACCTCTCGTCCATTCTTCCGCGGCTTGTGCAGTAGTTGCGTTCCGTGGAGGCCATCATGACGGCGAACACCTGCTGCCACCCATTGGGCACACTGCTGTGGGTGCAGGATTACTGGCAGCACTCTTCAGTGGAGGGGGCTGGTATGGCCGCTCGCATGTGCAGGTGAGGAGATGCGAGCGCCTCGCAGTGTCTGACTCTAGGAGAACCGTTGACGTATGAGTGCGTCCCTGGCCCGGCGACCATCCCGGTGAGTCGCGGCTCGGCGCATGGGTCGTCCAACATCCTCGGGCGCGTCCTCCTCCTCCGCCTCCTCCGCCTCCGCCTCCTCCTCCTCCTCCTCCTCCTCCTCGCCCTCGCCTTCCTCAATGTGGGTGGCGGGTGTGGATGGGGCCTCCTCCAGCGGCACCCCTCTCTGTTGGGCCATGTTGTGCAGGGCACAGCAGACAACTATGATTCGTCCCACTCTGAATGGTGTGTATTGGAGCGCTCCCCCAGAACGATCAAGGCACCTGAAGCGCATCTTGAGAAGCCCTATGGTCTGCTCAATTGTAGACCTGGTAGCAGTGTGGCTGTCATTGTACCGACGCTCCGGCTCGGTGATGGGGTTCCTCAGAGGTGTCATGAGCCACGTGTGGAGGGGATACCCCTTGTCGCCGAGGAGCCAGCCGTTGCCGGCGTTGGGTGCCTGCAGGATGGGCGGGACGGCGGACTCCCTGAGGACGAAGGCATCGTGGCAGCTGCCGGGGTATCTGGCGCACACGTGTAGGAATCTCTGGCGGTGGTCACAGATGAGCTGGGCGTTCATGGAGTGATACCCCTTCCTGTTGATGAACAGCCCTGGCTCATGCGGAGGTGCCCGTATTGCGATGTGGGTGCAGTCGATTACACCCTGCACCCGTGGGAAGCCGGCCATGGCATGGAATCCAACCGCCCTCTCCATCTGGCTGCGCTCGTCCATGGCGAAGTTGATGTAGTGGGAGGCCCTGCGGAACAACCCATCGGTGACCTGCCTTATGCACTTGTGTGCAGAGGACTGACAGACCCCGGTGATGTCCCCGGTGGCACCCTGGAAGGAACCGGATGCGAAGAAGTTGAGGGCAGTGGTGACTTTGACGGCGACAGGTAAGAAGATGCTGCTTGGTCCATCAGGGAGCAGCTCGTCGTTAAGGAGGCTGCAGATGTCGGCGACTACCTGGCGATTGACTCTGAGCCTCCGTATGCACTGCTCCTCGGAGAGGTCCATGAAGCTGAGCCTCGCTCTGTACACCCTGTGCGGAGGGTAGTGCCTCCTGCGACGCATCTCTCTCTGCGGTTGCCCTCCCTCCTGCTGTGCAGGTGGGTGTGCCGCAGCACCGTGTTGGGGGGCCCCACCTCTCCGAGGCGGACGGCGTGGACTGCGAGGCTGCTGGGGCTGGTCATCCTGTTCGTCCTCCGACGATGTCAACGCACCACCCATCTGGCAGGTGTTGGTGTGAGGGGTTGTGCAGGGTAGGTGGGTGGGTCCTCGGACTGGGGCTGCGGTTTCGTGTCGGTCTGTCCTCTGGCTTGGCGGGGGTTGGTGGAGGGCAGGGGTTGCCCTATGTGACGCGGTGGCCTCCTGCGTGGGTGAGGGCGCTCCCCCGTGGAGCGCACCTTGGCACCTGGCACAGGCTGCTGGCTGCAACACGCCTGGTTTGAAGGGTCCTGTTTCCCCCAGTGTGGGAAACTGACTGCTTTGACCGTAAAATCCCACACTTCCTCTTTTGACAGCTGCTTCAGCTCATTAACTGACCACAACGAGCAAGGTAAGTACTCTCAAGTGGAACCCCGCTGGCTTTAATTGCCTGCGGGATTCCCACCAGCGGGGCTTGCGCGCGCAGCCCCGCACGTCAGCGCGGTACCCGGAAGTGGCCGGGATTTCGTCCGAATCCGGTCACGTGATCGGAGATCGGGATTTTCGGGGCCCCCCCGCTGGAAACCCGCAGGTAACCCGACCCTAAAATCGAGCCCGTGGTTCTTCTGGCTTTTCTCCCTCCATTAAAAAAAATGTTTGTCAAATTTTTTTCATAATGACAGCACCCCTGACAGACACTGTTTGGGGAAAGGATGCCCTTTCAATATATACTTTCATATGTGTACGACAGAGATAACTTCTGTTTAGCGAATCTGTTTCTACAAAATAACTGTCATGGTTTAATTGTAGAATATTTTGAACAGTTTTATTTATAAGATCATTTGATACATCCAAAAAGAATCTAATTTATCTTATTTAATTCCCTTGTCATCTGGCATCTCGTGACACATTACAAGAAGTGATGGGGGTAGAAATTGGACCTCATTGTGGCCGTTTTACACCCGTAAAATGGCTGCAAAGACTGAGCCCCAAGCACCCCTGAAAGATGTCCAACCTAATCTTGGGTCAGGACATTTTCCAGGTCAGGACATTTTCCACGTATCCGGGGCGGTTGCCTACAACAGGAGTTGGACCCCTTACGTTTGCTAATGAGGGGCCGAATGCCTGTTAATGATCCCTCGGGGAAATGGGGCTGCCCTGAGTGGACCAAGTGTCGGGCCTGCAATGTTCAGCATATCCAGACGTGGATCCGGCCTAGCAAGTGGCCGCCACAAAAGTGCATTATTTTTTATGTGCCATCTGGAGCTGGGAGGAGCAGGATTGCTCCTTCCATCCAGCTACACAGCACTCCCAAGGGCCACTGCCAGCCGACGATTGCCCCCTCCCGGCTTGCCTTCAGGCTGCTGCTGTTGAGGTAAGTGGCCTAACAATCGTCTTTATAAAATGGGCGAGCTGCTTGAGGCGGTGTGACAGGTACCCGCAGTTTGCTAAAATAATATTGCTGATTACCGACACCCAATATCAGGCCAGGCTTGGGCCTCCCGGTTGGGGCGCAGCACCCATTTCAGGCCCAGAAACAGGCCTAAAGGAATTTCCACCTCAATGCTGCAATTCTGGTAACAGCGTCAAAGAAAAAAAAATAAAGGAGCACTGTTTTTGTAAAACATGCCTAGTAAATCCAATCAAAACATTGTGACACAGTATTACAAAAATTAAAGGAGAAACTAAGTCTGTGGGTAAGGGTTGAAATAATTCCCCTCCCATCCCTCCATATCATTAAATAAATAAGTTGGGTTTTAGGCTTTGAACAAATCTTCTGTGACAGGCCGTACAAACTTTCATGCCAGACAGCCTGTGGAATGGCTGATGTCATCCAATCATTCTCTTTCGCATGCCTGCTCACTCCACAAAATAGGGTGCAAAATGTCAGTATTATTTTAGAAACTATTTGTTCTTGCTTATGTGGAGTGCAACGTACTGACTAAATCGGTTAATTTTACATGGGCTTTTCCTTCCCTTCTTCTAAAACGGTACCACAAAATGATGAAAAGCCATAATTTTCATATATGTCAAAGTACATTCATTTTCTCCCTCTTTCCCCTGAGCATTCATGCAACCTTTGATGGTCCCTAATAGGAAATGAAAAGGATCCTGTGTCTGATCCCTTTTCCGGAAGTAGTCTCTGTGAGCTCCACATTCCTAATGTGGTATGCTGCCTGCCTCATGTATAGTCTAATTAATTGGCAATGGGGAAAAATGGATTTTTAATCTTGAGTGAATCTCAGCTCCTAAAGCACTGAATCACATCATTTTACCATTTAAACCATTCTGAAGATATTCAAAGGCACTTGTAATGAGCTGGTGCATCAGAAAGGGTAAACTTTCACTCATCTCATGCAGCTAATTTATTACTCCAGTGATAGAGCTCCAGATGGGGTGATGTATTATTAAATGTAATCATTTGATTAAAGTACTACATTTGCACTTGTTGGCACACAGTTGAATTTCAATTCTATAAAATCTCTCCTATTAATGATCCCATTTTAGCATATTACAGCTCCCGCATTGCAACAAAGGGTGTTTGATTTTTTTTTTGCGATCTTATTTATTGTTTTTAATGTATTTTTCAAATAGAAAAGGTCACCAAAAATTCTTATTGTGGAACAATTTCTTTATGATCTGTGTGTAATTTTTAAAAATGTGCATTTTAATAATATTACACTGGCACTTGGAGGGCCAAAAACAGAAGGCCACGGAGGAAATAGACAACCTGCTGTACTAAAAATCCTGCTTTAATATAAAGTTAAGAATGATCTCTTCCAATATTATAAAGGACAATAAAATGATGCAGTATTTATGCAAGTGAACATAACCATTCAATGAGTAGGCAACTTGCTACATTGGGTTGTGAAGCTGTGCTTGACAAAGGTCAAGGGTGCTTCCTGTTCCTAGGGCAAATTGGTGAGATTATTTGTTTTCTTCTGAGTTGCTGTTGTTACAGAAATATCAACCCCTTAATTCATAGTGCATCTAAAACAATCTTGGTAAGCATGGGATTGTTCCCATAATGTTAAGAGAGGTGACCAGATCTTGTTTTTAAAACAAAAGTCTCAATTTCCTCAAATGACTTTGAACTTTCTGTGTGGGTATCATCAGCTGAGTCAGGTGTGAGCCTCAGGTGGTGAGTGAGCAGTAGGTGATATGGATATTTATGGGCAACTTTGTGAATTATTGAATTATAAATTATGTTTCATTAATTATGTGATAAACTTCATCTTTAGGGGAATGTAGTATTTTTTTTTATTCGTTCATGGGATGTGGGCGTTGCTGGCAAGGCCAGCATTTATTGCCCATTTCTAATTGCCCTTGAGAAGGTGGTGGTGAGCCGCCTTCTTGAACCGCTGCAGTCCGTGTGGTGAAGGTTCTCCCACAGTGCTGTTAGGAAGGGAGTTCCAGGATTTCGACCCAGCGACGATGAAGGAACGGCGATGTATTTCCAAGTCGGGATGGTGTGTGACTTGGAGGGGAATGTGCAGGTGGTGTTGTTCCCATGTGCCTGCTGCTCTTGTCCTTCTAGGTGGGAGAGGTTGCGGGTTTGGGAGGTGCTGTCGAAGAAGCCTTGGCGAGTTGCTGCAGTGCATCCTGTGGATGGTATACACTGCAGCCACTGTGCGCCAGTGGTGAAGGGAGTGAATGTTTAGGGTGGTGGATGGGGTGCCAATCAAGCGGGCTGCTTTGTCCTGGATGGTGTCGAGCTTCTTGAGTGTTGTTGGAGCTGCACTCATCCAGGCAATTGGAGAGTATTCGGTCACACTCCTGACTTGTGCCTTGTAGATGGTGAAAAGGCTTTGGGGAGTCAGTAGGTGAGTCACTCGCCACAGAATACCCAGCCTCTGACCTGCTCTTGTAGCCACGTATTTATATGGCTGGTCCAGTTAAGTTTCTGGTCAATGGTGACCCCCAGGATGTTGATGGTGGGGGATTCGGCGATGGTAATGCAGTTGAATGTCAAGGGGAGGTGGTTAGACTCTCTCTTGTCGGAGATGGTCATTGACTGGCACTTGTCTGGCGCGAATGTTACTTGCCACTTATCAGCCCAGGATGTTGTCCAGGTCTTGCTGCATGCGGGCACAGACTGCTTCATTATCTGAGGGGTTGCGAATGGAACTGAACACTGTGCAATCATCAGCAAACATCCCCATTTCTGACCTTATGTTGGAGGGAAGGTCATTGATGAAGCAGCTGAAGATGGTTGGGCCTAGGACACTGCCCTGAGGAACTCCTGCAGCAATGTCCTGGGGCTGAGATGATTGGCCTCCAACAACCACTTCCATCTTCCTTAGTGCTAGGTATGACTCCAGCCACTGGAGAGTTTTCCCCCTGATTCCCATTGACTTCAATTTTACTAGGGGCTCCTTGGTGCCACATTCGGTCAAATGCTGCCTTGATGTCAAGGGCAGTCACTCTCACCTCACCTCTGGAATTCAGCTCTTTTTTGGACCAAGGCTGCAATGAGGTCTGGAGCCGAGTGGTCCTGGCGGAACCCAAACTGAGCATTGGTGAGCAGGTTATTGGTGAGTAAGTGCTGCTTGATAGCACTGTCGATGACACCTTCCATCACTTTGCTGATGATCGAGAGTAGACTGATGGGGCGGTAATTGGCCGGATTGGATTTGTCCTGCTTTTTGTGGACAGGACACATCTAGGCAATTTTCCACATTGTCGGGTAGATGCCAGTGTTGTAGCTGTATTGGAACAGCTTGGCTAGAGGCGCAGCTAGTTCTGGAGCACAAGTCTTCAGCACTACAGCCGGGATGTTGTCGGGGCCCGTATCCAGTGCACTCAGCCGTTTCTTGATATCAGGTGGTGTGAATCGAATTGGCTGAAGACTGGCTTCTGTGATGGTGGGGATATCGGGAGGATGCCGAGATGGATCATCCAGTTGGCACTTCTGGCTGAAGATGGTTGCAAACTCTTGAGCCTTGTCTTTTGCACTCATGGGCTGGATTCCACCATCATTGAGGATGGGGATGTTTACAGAGCCTCCTCCTCCCATTAGTTGTTTAATTGTCCACCACCATTCACGACTGGATTGTGGTTGGTGAGGAACCGTCATGGCAGCTTTATTTGGAAGATTTTTTCCTGCAGTGTGTAAATATGTATTTTTTATGGGGAAGAAAGGTCTTGAGGAACATGACTGATGAATAACAAAAGTAAAAAATAACCAACTAGAAAGAACAAAAACACAGAGACTCAACCCAAGAGAAGGGAAAAATTGACTGAGAGAAATAGCGTTAAAGGTGCTATATAATTGCAAGTTCTTGTTGTTGGGATAGGAAGCTCCAAAAAAATTGTCTTGTATTCAAGAGTTGATTAAGGCCAAGTGATAAATGTGTGATTATTGCACATTCAATGATTTGAATGAAACTTAATTTCATTGTCAAACTATCTAATGGAATGTTTGATGTAATAATGCACACTAAACAGCTTAAGAGCTGGAAGAGAACTGCTTGGCATTTTGCTAGTGATTGACTTATTATTTGCTGGTGGTAACAGAAGCAAAATGGCGTGCAACATCCGACTAATACACAAGCTATATTTTAAAGAACATAAACTTCACCAACCCATTATTAGCGGGGTAGCAGGGCTGGGGGGGGGGGTGGGCGATTGGACGGGTGGCAAACCCGCATGAACCAAACTTACCATTTCCAACGTGATCGCACGTTGATTGATAGTGATTAACGTCCTCTCCGGGTTTCACTTAGGCAGCTAGCCTGATTGACAGACTGGCTACCATCAGGAGCTGCAACGCGAGGGGAGGGCAGGAAAGAGAGAAAGACAGATTTCATTTGGCGCTGGACTGGAAGACCGGGGGTGGGGGTGGGGGGGGGTGGCGAGGAGAAGATCGGGAGGGAGAGGGGAAGATCGGGAGGGGAAGATTGGGAGGGAGAGGGGAAGATTGAGAGGGTGAGATCAGGGGGACATTGGGAGGACATCGGGGGATGATCGGGAGGGTGAAGGGGGGGACATCGGAGCAGGAGATGTTGGACATCGGAGCATGTTTCAACGGTAGGTGCATTTAGTGTTTTCACTTCATTGTATGGTTTTTTCTTTAATTTATTTTGTTTTTTGTTCCCTGATGCGGCCCTTCACCAGGCGTGAATCAGAAGCAGTAGGCAAGCCGCCCGGGTAAGTTAAAAAATCTTTCTAATCCCTTCGTCTGTCATAGGTAAAGTGCCGTAAGTACCTCAATGAGGTACATTTGACTCTTTAACTATCATCCCGCCAGCTTTAATTGCGTACACACGGGTGGGTCCCTGGGAAACTCGGAAGCCAGCAGGTTGGAGCCGGCTTCTGAACCCGAATGGGATTTGCGCGATTTTCGGAGCTCCCCCGCCCCCAATGCACCCTCCTAAAATCACCTCCCATATGTCAGTTAAAGAATTAATAAAAAGCCATTTGTTTACAAAATGTCTAGGGGAGGGGCAAAAAGTGAGTGTCTTCCCCTTCCCCCAATAAAAGAATCTTAAAGTGGGACTAATGAAAATAGTTTCATGCCCTCAAAGGATGGCAGATGTGATCATAAAGATCTGTGAAGCAAGGGTAAGTATAGAGCTGTGTCTCCCCCTAAAATGTTTTCTGTAGCAGGAAGAAAAGTGACTCACTGGTTTCTACGATGTGGAGATGCCGGTGATGGACTGGGGTTGACAAATGTAAAGAATCTTACAACACCAGGTTATAGTCCAACAATTTTATTTGAAAATCACAAGCTTTCGGAGATTATCTCCTTCGTCAGGTGAGTGTGGGATTCCTTGAACATTTCGCATTTATAGTCAGAGAACAATACCTGGTGATTACAGATAATCTTTCCAACTGCCCGTTGTCAAGGCAATCAAAGTGTTCAGACAGAGAGGTGTCCAACTGCCCGTTGTCAAGGCAATCAAAGTGTTCAGACAGAGAGGTGTTACCTACAGGACCACCAACAGGCAGTTGGAAAGATTATCTATAATCACCAGGTATTGTTTTCTGACTATAAATGCGAAACGTTCAAGGAATCCCACACTCACCTGACGAAGGAGATAATCTCCGAAAGCTTGTGATTTTCAAATAAAATTGTTGGACTATAACCTGTTGTTGTAAGATTCTTCACTGGTTTCTGATTGCCTTATTTTAGTCAGGTTTTCCCTTAATAATTGGTTTAATTGTTGTTTTGTGGTATTGTGTTATGATTAAATGGGGAAAACGTACATTTGCAGCAAAATAGAATTCATGTTAAACAAATGGTGACATTACCACGTATGTGACAATTCCACCAAAAGTTTATTAACCCCAATTGCAGAAGCACACCCCGGACTCAGTGACATTTTCTTACTCTCTATTTTGTGCAAGGAATAATGAGAGGCTTTAGAGGTAGGCCAGGAATTGGGCAGGAGCCAGATGCTGCAGACGTGGGCAGGATCAGGTTGAGTGGAGGAGCTCTCTTCGCACCTTTGTGGTGAAGGCAGGGCTCTTGTCTGGAACTAACCAATGAACTCCAGGGTCCTGCAAGGTGAATTATGACCAGTTTGCCTGGCCCCATGCAGGACTGCTATAAATAGTTCCACTGTACTTGGCTGGATCCATAGATAAACAGGACGGAGCCTGACTGTCTTTAAGTCTCGTGCTGCTTATATCACTCACACTTCTGGATTTGTGGCATTCGATGAAAAGGCAAACTTGAACAGTAGGCAATGAAATTCTTTTGAGAGCTTTTTTTCTAATAGTAGAGAGCAGTGTAATGCATTGATTTGAAGTGGCATGTCCTTCAATAAATGTGTGAGGATTTCCAGAAATTTCTCTCAGCAGTAGGTCCTCCCACTGATTTACGAAGAATGCAGAGCTGTCAATCTGATCCCCTGCTGCATGCAATAACTGGTAATTTAATGTTGCTCTGAGCTGTGAGAGAACACTAACAAATAATGGCAGAATGGGCAACTGTTAGTGAGAAAAGTTCTTTCCGTAGAGAAAAAATTAACAGGAAGTGGAGAGAGAAGCTAATATTAACTATATCCTCTCAAATAAATGTGCCTGGTTCTATCACAATTGATTTATGGTAATATTTACTAAAAAATGTATTAACAATTTTTTTTTTACTTTTATGTGAAATGTCTATTGAATGTGAAAACCTGATATAACTAGAAAAGGGTGTGTCTTGTAATCAATGCTAATTTTAGTTTGTGGTTTGTACAGTTAGGCAGTATTTAAAACCTACCTGTAGGAAAGGTAATCAAGCTCTCTCGCGTCTCTGGTGGCCTTTCAAAGGTCAAGAGTGAATGAAAATGTCCTGAATTAACACCCAATTTGGCAATCCCATCTGTAAGAGGCTCAGGTTTTAGAGTATAGAGAATTGAGATATCTCACAGATAGTGGGAAAGGGCTCTTCTCAAGTTGGCACTGATGAAGTACTGTTTGGATGGTTTAGCGAAAGGTTGACACTAGCCTATATCAAACCCCATTCAAGATTGTATGATAATATGCGCCATTAGATAGTTTACTGAAGGCTAGTTACCAACTCATGTCAAACCCTATTCAAGAATGTTTGGCACTGACATTGAATATAAACTAAGAAAATATCCCTTTTCTAAAGTTTACATTCTCATGAGTGAGATTGTTCTGAGGAGGGTGCCTAGGAGAGCCAAAAAGGCAAACTTCCTCATATCCACCTTGTGCAGCAGGATGTCCGCTTTGCCTATCATCAAACAGGAGGTTGAAGGCTGGACTGCTCTGTGACTGGCCCATTGGCTCTGTTTTGCGTCTCTACATTGGGTTCCCTTTCACTTTATTTTTGCATGGCAAGTCCTTCCCCAGGCTGACAAATACTTAAAAATACTTTATAACAACTGAAACAATATTTGTCCTCATATATGGACATTAACCTTTAAGTGGCAACATTCCTTTCAAGACTGAAGTGTTTTCAAGCACCTTCAACCAAAAAATGGCAAGTGGATGATACTATTTGGCCTCTTCTGGAGGTTCCTACCATCATAGATTCCAGGTCCAGCCATTTGGTCACTCCACATAACATTAAGGAGGGGCTGTGTGCTGGACACAGCACAGGCCATAGGTCCTGATAACATCCTGCTTGTAATCCTGAAGAGCTAGGCACCCATAGCTGCCCCTTTCCCTAGTCAAGCTGTTCCAGTATGGCTATGACACTGGGTTATAGTCTATACATGAAAGATTGCTCAGGTATGTCTTATTCACAAAAAAGTGGATAAATTTAACCTGGCCAATTACTGCCTTCTCCCTGTCATCAGTAAGTGATGGAGGGTGTCATCAATAGTGCCGTTAATAAAGTGCTCAATAACACTCAGCTCAAGTTCCGCCATAATCACTTGGTTCCAGACCTTGCAGAACCTTGCTTCAGACATGGATGCAAGAGCTAAATGCCAGAGAAGAGGTGAGGGTAACTGTCCTTGACATCAAGGCAGCATTTGAGTAAGAGTAGCACCAAGGAGCCCTAGCAAAACTGAGGTAAATGTGGGTCAAAAGGAAAACCTTACAGTGGCTGCAGTTATACCAGACACAAAGGGAGATGGTTGTGATTATTGGAGGCCAATCATCACTGCTCCAGGATTCCGCTGCAGGAGTTCCTCAGGGAAGCATCCTCAGCCCACCCATTTTCAGCGACTTCACCAATGACCTTCCCTCCATCATAAGGTCAACTGTGGGGTTGTTTGCTGACTATTTCACAGTGTTCAGCTCCATTCATAACATCTCCAATAATGAAGCAGCCCATGCCAGCTTACAACAGGACCTGGATAACTTTGGCTGAGAAGTGACAGATAACATTCATGCCACTTAACTGCCAGGTGATGACCATCTCGAACTAGCGAAGGCTCATACATCTCTCCTGATCACTCGCCTGGTTGGGTGCAGCTGCAACAATACTCAAGAAGCTTGACACCATCCAGGACAGAGCAGTTCACTTGATTGGCACTTGTCACCACACTAAGTTTCCATCCCTCCAACACCTGGGTCCTGTGGCTGTAGTATGTTCTATCTACAGGATGCACTACAGTAATATTACTTCAACAGCACCTCCTTCCCTTTGTGACCTCTGCCACCGAGAAGGACAAGAGCACCAAGGAGCTGTAGTAAAATTGAAGTCAATGGGAATCAGGGGGAAAACTCTCCAGTGGCTGGAGTCATACCTAGCACAAAGGAAGATGGTGGTGGTTGTTGGATGCCAATCATCTCAGCCCCAGGACATTGCTGCAGGAGTTCCTCAGGGCAGTGTCCTAGGCCCAACCAATCTTCAGCTGCTTCATCAATGACCTTCCCTCTATCATAAGGTCAGAAATGGGGATGTTTGCTGATGATTGCACAGTGTTCAGTTCCATTCGCAACCCCTTGGATAATGAAGCAGTCCGTGCTCACATGCAGCAAGACCTGGAAACATCCAGGCTTGGGCTGATAAGTGGCAAGTAACATTCGTGCCAGACAAGTGCCAGGCAATGACCATCGCCAACAAGAGAGAGTCTAACCACCTCCCCTTGACATTCAATGGCATTACCATCGCCGACACCCCCACCATCAACATCCTGGGGGTCACCATTGACCAGAAACTTAACTGGACCAGCCACATAAATACTGTGGCTACAAGAGCAGGTCAGAGGCTGGGTATTCTGCGGCGAGTGACTCACCATCTACAAGGCACAAGTCAGGAGTGTGATGGAATACTCTCCACTTGCCTGGATCAGTGCAGCTCCAACAACATTCAAGAAGCTCGACACCATCCAGGACAAAGCAGCCTGCTTGATTGGCACCCCATCCACCACCCTAAACATTCACTCCCTTCACCACTGGCACACTGTGGCTGCAGTGTGTACCATCCACAGGATGCACTGCAGCATCTAGCTAAGGCTTATTTGACAGCACCTCCCAAACCCACGACCACTACCACCTAGAAGGACAAGGGGAGCAGGTACATGGGAACAACACCACCCTGCACATTTCCCTCCAAGTCACACACCATCCCGACTTGGAAATATATCGCTGTTCCTTTATCGTCGCTGGGTTAAAATCCCGGAACTCCCTTCCTAACAGCACTGTGGGAGAACCTTCACACACGGACTGCAGCGGTTCAAGAAGGCGGCTCACCACCACCTTCTCAAGGGCAATTCAGAATGGGCAATAAATGCTGGCCTTGCCAGCGACGCCCACATCCCATGTACGAATAAAAAAAAATGATTAACTGCCCTCTGGTAGCTTTATGGGTGGGAATGAAACTCCCACATCCTGAGAATGAAAAAAAATGCCCTACTTCCACTTTGAATTTCATCTGACCAAAAGGCCTAGGCTACAAAATTCTGAGTGAATTGGTCTCTTGTTCTCTCAGTACACAGTGCTTAAAGCTCAGTGCCTAATTTTGCAGTGTCAGTTCTGATAGCTTAATGGTTTACAGATTTGTGCAGAATGAGAAATGTCACTTGGTGTACAAGAGAAACTTTCCCGAAGTGAAGGATTAAGCACAGCTAGTTGGCATTGCTGTTCTCCTACCAAGCTCATCAGATCTGCTTAACTTTTAATGAGTGTACATTCACTCTTTTAGTGTTGCTTTCTCTGTGCATAATAGAGATAAATGTGACAAAATTTGATTTGGCCTTGGATTTCATTTTGCTAATCTTCAGTGACACTTTTCTCTTGAAATATTGTCGGGAAAGGATTTGTTAAAGATAAGCTCCAAAGTTGTTCCAAATCTGGATTGCTCTGCCATGAAGCCCATTTGTACCTATTGCAGATGATGGGCTCCAGTGCACTGCATTTGTATTCAAGCAATACAGACAGCCACTGTCTGTAATAACAGCCTGTAGCAGCCCAGAGATGCCTACAATACACTGTAGAATGTTATTAAAGGAATCTGAATAACTTTTGCTGTGCCTGATGTGTTTAGTTCCTAAGATTTGAGTTTATAGCCTCGAGGTTCCATTGGTCTACACCTGATTTTGTGACACGGCAGCAGAAAATGTGATGATGATCCATAACACGGGATCTCTGTCCACTTTAGTGCCTGCCCCATTTCCCACTACCATTTCCTGTGGATGACCCTGCCCATTTATGGTTGGGCATATGTAAATAAGTTGATAATGACGAAGTGACATCATACCGCACCTGGAGTACTGTGAGCAGTTCTGGGCACCGCACCTTCGGAAGGACATATTGGCCTTGGAGGGAGTGCAGTGTAGGTTTACTAGAATGATACCCAGACTTCAAGGGTTAAGTTACGAGGAGAGATTACACAAATTGGGGTTGTATTCTCTGGAGTTTCGAAGGTTAAGGGGTGATCTGGTCGAAGTTTATAAGATATTAAGGGGAACAGATAGGGTGGATAGAGAGAAACTATTTCCGCTGGTTGGGGATTTTAGGAGTAGGGGGCACAGTCTAAAAATTAGAGCCAGACCTTTCAGGAGCGAGATTAGAAAACATTTCTACACACAAAGCGTTGTAGAAGTTTGGAACTCTCTTCCGCAAACGGCAATTGATACTAGCTCAATTGCTAAATTTAAATCTGAGATAGATAGCTTTTTGGCAACCAAAGGTATTAAGGGATATGGGCCAAAGGCAGGTATATGGAGTTAGATCACAGATCAGCCATGATCTTATCAAATGGCGGAGCAGGCATGAGGGGCTGAATGGCCTACTCCTGTTCCTATGTTCCTATACTTCCCATTTTTCTATATTTCCACTCATTTGCATTCCTTCATATTCATGTCAACATAAAACAGACCTCCAGGATTGTTAGGTGTCACTGAGGATATGGAAGAGAATTTGAAAGGCCTGGATTCAAGGTTAGCAGGTGCAATTAATAATTTATTTCTCAAATAGTCATTTTGGGGGTTTTTTTGCTGATGCTTTGTCATCTGCCTTGTGCCATTTTTTAAGAGGTTGCCATTTCCTCTCTCATTTTAATGCCTTTGTCTTTGGGAATTTTCTTCCATGTTTCTTCAAAGAGAAAGAGGAGGAGCAACAGAGGAATTCTAGGCCAGTGAGGTAGCACTGCAACTACATGATACCTGTCTGCTGTACCCCACAACAGAGTATCCAGACAGAGGTGCTCCTCTTATCATTTGACCTTGTAACTGTGCCTGAGGTGGCTTCGCTCTTCCAATGGAACCAATCATTGAGTTAAATTACGTTCTGCATGTGATCCTACAGCTCACTTCACAATCACGGGCACTGCGCTGCCAGTGGTCATCAAGGGCATCGCTGCCCTTAATTTCTATTGTAAACAATTTTACAACACCAAGTTATAGTCCAGCAATTTTATTTTAAATTCACAAGCTTTCGGAGGCTACCTCCTTCGTCAGGTGAACGAAGGGGGAAGCCTCCGAAAGCTTGTGAATTTAAAATAAAATTGCTGGACTATAACTTGGTGTTGTAAAATTGTTTACAATTGTCAACCCCAGTCCATCACCGGCATCTCCACATCTTAATTTCTATGCCACAGGATCATTTCAGGCTGCCACTGGGAGCATCTATAGCATTTGCCAAACAGCTGTGTCCGGATGCATTAAGCAAGTTATAGAATCATTGTTCATTTGTGCAAAAAAATTTCATCTGCTTTCCCACGGACAAATGATGGCAACCTGATAGGCTAGTGCAATTTTACAGAATGACAGGATTCCCTGCGGTCCAAAGAATCAGAGACTTCACCCATTTAGCCATACGTACTCGCTTTATTAATGCTTATAACTAAGTTATCAGGAAAGGATTATACTCTCTCAATTTGAAGCTCATTTGCAACCAGCAGCACACCATCATACAAGTGAATGCTTGCTTGCTCCTCTCAGAGCTGCTACAAATCCTTCATTTTAATGCAGCACACCATGCCAGCACTCTTTTTCTCAGAAATACAAACCCTTGACTCCTGGGAGATTAAGGTTATCTTCTTCAGCCATGACTGATGACACCTGTGTGCTTTCCTAGGATACCAGCTGAGTATTGTGATAATGAAGTCAATTCATTCATTATTGGGCACACCATTGAGATGTTGAAAGTGCACATCAGGTGCCTGGATCGATCTGAGGAGTTACTACAATATAGTCTGGGTGGGGTTTCAAGGATCATGGTGCTGTGCAGCATGCTGCACAACTTTGCCACGTAAGGAGGTCTCCTCATGGGTGCACTGGAATACAAAGGCAAAAAATGGCACAGATCCTGGCGAATGGGAAAGATACAAAGATCAACAAAGGGTCACAAAACAGATAGTAAGGGCTACAAAAAGAGAGTATGAAAAGAAACTCACAAGGGATATCAAAACCCATACGAAGAACTTTTATAGTTATATTAGGAAAAAGAGGGTGGTCAGGAGCAGTGTTGGCCCCTTAAAAACTGAAAGTGGGGATATTGTCATTGACAATGGGGAAATGGCGGACATGTTGAACTATTACTTTGCGTCAGTATTTACAGTAGAAAAAGAGGATAGCATGCCGGAAATCCCAAGAAAATTTATATTGAATCGGGGACAGGGACTCGATAAAATTAACATAAGTAAAGCAACAGTAATGAAGAAAATAATAGCACTAAAGAGTGACAAATCCCCAGGACCAGATGGTTTCCATCCCAGGGTTTTAAAGGAAGTAGGTGAGCACATTGCGGATGCCCTAACTATAATCTTTCAAAGTTCTCTAGATTCAGGAACTGTCCCTCTAGATTGGAAAATTGCACATGTCACTCCGCTTTTTAAGAAAGGAGAGAGAGGGATACCGGGGAATTATAGACCAGTTAGCCTAACATCTGTTGTGGGGAAAATGCTGGAGTCTATAATTAAGGATAGGGTGACTGAACACCTCGAGAATTTTCAGTTAATCAGAGAGAGCCAGCATGGATTTGTGAAAGATAGGTCGTGCCTGACAAACCTGATTGAATTTTTTGAAGAGGTGACTAAAATAGTGGACAGGGGAATGTCAATGGATGTTATTTATATGGACTTCCAGAAGGCATTTGATAAGGTCCCACATAAGAGACTGTTAGCTAAGATAGAAGCCCATGGAATCGAGAGAAAAGTACGGACTTGGTTAGGAAGTTGGCTGAGCGAAAGGCGACAGAGAGTATTGATAATGGGAAGGTACTCATATTGGCAGGATGTGACTAGTGGAGTCCTGCAAGGATCTGTCTTGGGGGCCTCAATTATTCACAATATTTATTAACAACTTAGATGAAGGCATAGAAAGTCTCATATCTAAGTTTGCCGATGACACAAAGATTGGTGGCATTGTAAGCAGTGGAGATGAAAACATAAAATTACAAAGCGGTATTGATAGATTAGGTGAATGGGCAAAACTGTGGCATTGGAATTCAATGTAGACAAATGTGAGGTCATCCACTTTGGATCAAAAAAGGATAGAACAGGGTACTTTCTAAATGGTAAAAAGTTAAAAACAGTGGATGTCCAAAGGGACTTAGGGGTTCAGGTACATAGATCATTGAAGTGTCATGAACAGGTGCAGAAAATAATCAAGAAGGCTAATGGAATGTTGGCCTTTATATCTAGAGGACTAGAGTACAAGGGGGCAGAAGTTATGCTGCAGCTATACAAAACCCTGGTTAGACCGTACCTGGAGTACTGTGAGCAGTTCTGGGCACCGCACCTTCGGAAGGACATATTGGCCTTGGAGGGAGTGCAGCGTAGGTTTACTAGAATGATACCCGGACTTCAAGGGTTAAGTTACGAGGAGAGATTACACAAATTGGGGTTGTATTCTCTGGAGTTTAGAAGGTTAAGGGGTGATCTGATCGAAGTTTATAAGATATTAAGGGGAACAGATAGGGTGGATAGAGAGAAACTATTTCCGCTGGTTGGGGATTTTAGGAGTAGGGGGCACAGTCTAAAAATTAGAGCCAGACCTTTCAGGAGCGAGATTAGAAAACATTTCTGCACACAAAGGGTTGTAGAAGTTTGGAACTCTCTTCTGCAAACGGCAATTGATACTAGCTCAATTGCTAAATTTAAATCTGAGATAGATAGCTTTTTGGCAACCAAAGGTATTAAGGGATATGGGCCAAAGGCAGGTATATGGAGCTAGTTCACAGATCAGCCATGATCTTATCAAATGGCGGAGCAGGCACGAGGGGCTGAATGGCCTACTCCTGTTCCTATGTTCCTATGTCCCATGTACAACAGGGGAATCTGGAAGAGGAGTAGCAGCAGCTTGCAAAGGGTACAGAGTATACCCCATCACCAGCTACATTCATGCCATTGCTACAGGCGACCTTTTCTTGACCACCACATTTGGCCACTGCTTTAACAGTCCTGTCTATGTCTTCCCCCTTCCCACCACTAATAAAATTGGATATGTTCTAGAAGATAGCTTTCGGGAATTCTTGGAATTAGGACTGTGCCTGAGGAAAGAGAATGTGAGGCCAACCTATAAAATGGAGCAATGAGTTAATCCTGATAATCTTGATACCCATTGTAGGGAAAGTACTACAAAGGAGATTGTCACAGATGGTGTGTTTCTGAAATGGATTAAAAATTGACTGAAGCAGAGAAAGCAAAGGGTAGTTGTATATGGAGCTGGATCATGAAAGGAGGTAACTGGTGGGGTGCCCCAGGGATCAGTGCCGTGACTTTTTATCATGTACAAATACATGACTTTGAATTGGGGACAAAAACGTAACTCTTCAAGTTTGCAGATGATACCAAACTGGGAACAACAGGGAACAAGCTGATCAAATAAAAAAGACTTCTTTAGATTGATGAGCTGGGCTGGCAAACAGATATCATTTGATGTGGACAAATGCAATGTCATGAGATTGCAAAATGACAATATATGTGAAATGGCGGTATTCAGCATAGGAAAAGGATTTGGGGTACTGGTGGAGAGATGGCTGAAGACATCAGCACAGTGTATAGCAATAGTAATGAGAGCAAATAGGACCTTGGGCTGTACAACCAGAAATATAGCGAACAAATCTCAGAAAGTGAGTTTGAGTTTATACAGAGCATTGGTTGGGCCTCACTTTAAGTATCGAGTACAGTTCTGGTGACAGAAAAGGCATCGAGGTATTGACGCGGGTGCTGCAAAGGGCAACTAATCTGATTGGATTAGGCACCTGAGTATGAGGAGAGACTACAGAAATTGGGAATATTTACACTAGAGAAGGAGCAGGGTGCTCTGATTTAATTTTTTCAGCTCCTAAAAGGTATGGACAAGATAATCATCATTATATTTCATCTAGTCAGGAGAGAGCCTTAAACTAGCAGAGTGAAAAGATTTAACTTTTTTATGCAGTAGGTCCTGAATGTATGGAATAGATTGGGAAGGGAGGCAGTGGGGATTGATTGTCTCAGCAAATTCAAGATAAGTACCTGGAGAAAAACTTTGTTGAAGAGTATGACCAGAATCATGTGATATGATGTATCTGGGCTGGCCTGATGGACCGCAATGGCTTTTCCCAGCCTTGTATATTTGTATAATTCTAATATACCATTATCTACAGACTTTTTGGCCCCGATATTCACAGGGAGGCAGGGAGAGAATGGGGGTGCGTTTCTGTGGCCGGGAAACCAGGAAATACTGGGAAGGCGGAGGTCCCGCTGAATTTAACAGCAGGACCTCATTAGCATTTTTTTTACTTGTTTCCCACCCGGCAGCTGGCCAGATGGAAGGCTCACCGGCTGCTGGGCGGGAAAGCCTGCGGTAGAAGGCCGCAGCCCGGGGTTGTTGGAGGTGAGGGGGGCTCAGAGCATGGCAGCGAGGAGGGTGGGGAGAGAGATCATGGTGGGCGGGTGGTGGTCTGAAGATCGTGGGGAGGGAGAGATTGCGGCAGAAGATGTGCTTGAGGGGCCGGGGGGAAACACTCCTGCACCTCCTGGCCCACAAGCAGTGCTGGAAAAGCACTTACCTGCTGAATCCGGCAGCTCCATCTTCCCTTCAGCTGTCGGGTTTCCCGAGCCCTGGGAAACCCGGTCCACAGCCGTTAAATTCAAATGGCTCTCAAAATCTGAGGAACGCAGCCTCATTAACACATTATAATCACCGACCTGCCTCTAGAGAGTATGTTACTCGGACACCCCCAAACCCACTGCAGTTAAACCGGAAGTAGGCCCGTTTGTAGCGGGTTGAGGTCAGGTTTCACATTTTTACCAATTTTATCCCTCTCCACCTCCCCCCACCCCCCCGACACTGTCTGGCCTGTTGTGGGAGGTTAAGATTCCCTCCTTTGCGCACATGAACTGACATGCTCTCATTCGCACCATCTGATAAAAACAGCTTGCTAACCTTGCCAAGAACAATGTCTACCTACGCTACAATAATAATTATTGTAATAAAAACCCATACTGTGTGGGTGCTGAATGCTCTCTTCCACCATGCTTTCCCCTGTTCATGATCTATGAATTGTTGAACCTGGCCTTGTGCTTCTTGTAGGTGCTCCTGAGCGGGTGAAGTGAGCAGCTGCTACATTACAATAGGACCCTTTTGTGACTGAGGTGGTCAAGTGAGCTGCCTGCTTAAAACAATATTTAGAATGGCAGCATAGCTAAGATTGGAAATTCACCGAGTGGAGAACAGCAGGTCTGAAGCAATGCGCTATTACTCTGTGGTGCTGTGCATTGTTGTTCCAGCATGGAATAGCTTCACCTATTTCAGGGATGCTTTTGCAGTGAAAATTGTGTTAAGTGACTCATTTTTTTTGTTCCATTATCAGATTCAGGTAATGAGGCAGTTTGTTCTATTAAAATTAGTGGAGGTAGCTTGCCCACATGACTTGGTGGGTAAATGCATCTCATTTTATGGTACTGAGCCATACAAATGGAAAAGAGCACATGTTTAATCCTTAGTCTTTGCTTATTTAGTCAATCTCAGCAGATTGGTGGTAGGTGCTGCAACTGGTCTCTGCATCCCTGATCTAAGGATGCGCATACGTAATTGTTATCCAGTGACCCCCTCCTGGACGTTAAATGAGGACAAGATGAGGCACAGCTCTGATCTTCTCCATGATTGAATAGCCTATTTAAATTGTCTAGGCTCAACTAAGCCAATAACCGTAACCGGTGACCTCCGGTCAACAAAAGAATGGATTTGAAACCCTGGATATGGACCCACTCCCTATGATTTGGAAGGAGGTCTGCATCGGGAACCAAGGGTGGATGGGGGTTTTTAGCACCATCGCTCTTCTCCTAGTGGAGAGGGATTCCCAGAATTTCAGCCTGTAAGTCTTTACATGCACCTGCTCACACACTGCCATTGATTAATAGTAGATGCACGAGAGCCAAAACATATATGTCTTGCCATGGGTGAGATACCAGAAGACTGCTAGCATCTGTAGAACTGTATACACAAATGAGATTTTGCTTTCAGAGGAGAAAGGAAAAGAGAAAATTTAAACTTTGAAGGAATAACCGGTTACGGTTATTGGCTTAGTACAAAGAGGAGAAGAGTCAATTCTCTCTTAACTCTCAATTCACTTTATTCACGCCGTTAGATCATATACATCTAGCTTATACGTCTAGTTAGATATAGGCATGCAGTTTACATCAGGTTATACAGTTTTATACCCAAACTAAGATCTAAACGCACACCCACTAGGTTTCTCTGACACTCCCTGAGTGGTCACAGAATATAAAGGATAATACCCGAAAAGGAGAGCTGACGCAGGCCAGGCGTTCCATTCTCTCTCTCTTTCGATGTCATCTCTACGTCCTCGTAGGGTCTTCCACTTCCGCGATGGTTGGTCTCCGGAGTCTTCGCTCTGGCTCCACGCCCCAGATCCTTCATTCTTATTCTGAATCTTATCTCTTCAAGCTGTGCTGTCTCTCTCTTTCGTTGGTTTAGGCTTTCTCGGTTACCCTGTGTCTTCTCCTCATTGGCTCTGTCCCAAGGACTTAGGTAGCATTACCTCATTACTCCTTTTCTAAATAAGGACTTGTGTCTTATCACATCTCCTTTGTCTTTCACAAAACTTAGCTAATTCAAACCGGTTCCAGCCAGCTCAGGCCAGCGACTGAACTCAGGTTACTTCAGTTCAAAAGTTGTTCTTGCTTGTGTGTTTCAGCAGCTGACGTCTCAGGTTACTTTCTGCAGCCCCTAGCCAACATCTTTCAGTCTTCCTTAAAAATAGGTATTAAAAGTCCATATTGAAAAGTCTAAAATCCTTCCGTAAATAACGTCAAATTCCATTGCTGGCGTTCAGTCAAATTTTTATTTTTTAAAGTGTTGCAATTTATTTTTTGCCAGCCATAAGCTAAAATTTTCAGGTCTCTGTTTCTCTTGTTTATTTTACTGTACCTTCATCTGTCAACGTTCTCGTGCTGCTGTACCAAGCTAGGGTGGCAATGGTACCCCAAGCAGGCCTCTGGGCGCCTCTGTAGTCTGCCTTGGAGGAAGCAGGTAAGAGGGTGGTAAACATGATGACCGGCAATAGGTGGAATAAGGGAATTCATTGTGTATATGAGGAATGATGGTGCTGGAATAGTAGCAGGGTGCTTATTTGACTGTGAAGAATCTCGTTTGTTTCCATGGAGCAGTTGAATGGTCAGGAGGAGTGGGGGAGATTCCTACTCTGTGGTAGAGAAGTAGTTACAGTGTCTTAGGAGAGGCTCAAGTGAATGGTTTCAGTGGTTGACATGTGGGCTTCTGGTTGTTTCCACTTGTCTGCCTCCAAATAAGCCATATCGCAAAAGGAGGTGGGGTGGTGCAGTCTTGAACATGGCCTCCATCACTAAGTGTTAAATACTAACAGCATTCTGCAACAAGTCCTGAAGCAGAAAAAAATATTCTTTATTCAAAAAGTCAAAAATCACAAAATAACTTCACTATACCAGCCTGTCCCGACAGCGCCTAAACAGTAGCTCAGGAGTCAGTACTGCCAGGATCTTCTAGGAGCAGTTTTCCCCCAATCCGCACCCGGTAATCCTAGAGCAAATCTGAACTGCAAAATGCTCTGACATTCTCTTGCCTGCAATTTACATTGTCGTGTCCTCTTCAGGCACAATGAGGCGTAGACATCAGACACCAGAAAAGCCATGGAGGAAGTTCGAGTGCAGTGTTTCTCAGAAGAAGAATGCAAGCAAAAGGTCAGCGCCCATTTATCCTCTGCATTGCAACCATATTTTGGGCGTTATTTGGGAGCAGAGAAAAGTTTGCCCTCAAGGCAATTTCTTGAACAATTTTTCAGCTGGCATAATGACAAGGTTAAGTTGGAGACAACTGAAGCAAATTTTACTTTTACTCTGAACTCTGAGTAAACTGGGGACTCAGTAAACAGGGTACTCAGAAAATAATCATGCTAGGATACCAGTGAGCAAGGCATTTCCCATAGCGTTCTGATAACTCTGATTCTACAACTGATGGCTTACTTTCTATTTGAACTTCTGCATGCCAGGGAGAATTCTCAGCAATGAATAATTGTCTGAGAAAGAGTTCCACTGGCAGAAGAAGTGGTGTGTGAAGTTTCGCTGCTAGTATTCGTGTGGACATGATTTGTTGAAACGTGACTAGATTTTTTTTCACTGAGATAGCAGTTGCAATTTCATGGATATGACACTTGGTGAACTGCAGTCAGTGAGCTTCACTGCTGAGTGTTGCATTAGGCAGCCAAGCAAAGGCCTCCTGTCCCACACACTAGTGAACAGTGGGAGGGGGCAGATGAACGATTTTATGAAAATTGTTATTCAATCTCACGATGGAAGCTCTTGCATCTTGGAGGAGACTGACCTTTTAGTCAGCACAGGAGGCGGCCTCGTCAAGTCGTGAAAGCTTCCTTGTTAGTTTGACATCCAGCTGAGCTCTCGATCTAACACTGCGATCTTGTGCAGTGACATGGTTGTAATGCACTAACTTCAGTCAACCAAGAAAGGCATGTTGTTACTCTATTTCAAATAGTTATCAGAATTTGTATTGTGCATTTGCCCATCTCTGTTACGATTTCTTCGAAATGATTGCAACAGAAAATATTTTGTTTCCAATCACCATAACTCCAGTAAGTCAGACATAAAGCTGAGTCCATATTGCAGTTAATCAGTCTTTATTGCAGAGCCATTTTGTTATGGTGCAGCAGTCTATACTTGCTTTATTTATCTAAGACTAGTTGACCTCCTGGCATTACACACGAGTAGCCAAGACCAGGGGCAGGATTTTAACTGCCAAGTCCGGGTGGGTTCGGGGGTGGGGGGGAAACAAAATTGCATTTTTATGGAGCGGGAGGGAATCCCGGCTCCTACCCGCCGAAAAACACGTACAACCCAGATGCATCTGAGTGCGCACGATCAGGAAGCCAGCAGTCCTGCCAGCAATTAAATCCAGCGGGCCGATAATTAAAGGGGCAAATATACCTCATTGAGGTTCATAGGGTAGTTTATTTTTTGCATATTGGACACTTAAAAAGATTTTAACGTCACCTGGGTGGCTTTCCCACGGCTTCCAATTCACGCCTGGTGAATCAGGCGTGTTCAGTGAAAAATAGACTAAATAAATTAAATAAAATTACATTTCCCATTGTAAAAAGTAAATAAACATACCTTAAAACCGATGTCACCTGCACTTCCCCCACCCCCGATGTCCGACCTCCACCCTCCGAAGTCCGATTCTCCCCCCTCTCCGATCTTTGTCCCACCCTCCATCTCTCTCCCAACGGCCGATGAGGCCTCTCTCTCTCTCTCTTTCTCCCACCCTTTCTCAGATGGATAGCTCCTCTCTGCCGACAGGCAACCAGCCTGTCAATCAGGCTGGCTGCTGGGTGTGAAACCTGGAAGAGGCACTGATTGGCCTCATTAAGATCGCGATCGCAGATCATGACCCGCCTACTTCCCTTCTGGATTTCACACCCACAATTCCCCCCCCCCACCCCCACACCCCCCACACCCCCGCTCCCCTCCTGCCGGCATGATAAAATCCTGGCCCAAGTATTACCTTCAGGTCAATCAAATTTAGATGACAGGAGATAATTGAACCAAGGTGGAGGAAGGGGGAAAGAAGTGGTGAGGGAGTAACAAAGGAGTGGGGGTGGGTGGAGGGAGAAAAAGGAGAAAGGGAGAGAGTGAGAGGAACAGGAGGGGAGATTGGAGAAAGAGGCAGGGTTGGGGAGGGGTTGGCGGGGGATGTGGGAAAGAGAAAAGGGGTAGGCTGGAGTTGGGGGAGAGTAAAAAAATAATGTATCTCAGCGGGCAGGGGTTGGAAAAGTAACTCAGCGGGGGGTAGTGGGGTGAAGGAAAGTGACCTCTTTGGGGTGTAGAGGGAAACTAGCTCAGTTGGATGGAGTTGGAAAGGTCCCTCAGGGAAAAGGAGGTTGGTGAAATACCTCAGTGGGGTGTTGGGGAGAAACTACTTCAATGGGGGGGCAGGAGATGTTGGAAAAACTCCTCAGTGGAAGGTGGGGAAATGCCTCAGTTGGGGTTGGAAAATCATCTCAGCAGATTAGGATGGAATAATACCTCAGCAGGGGTGGTGGAAAAGTACTTCAGTGGGGAGGGAGTTAGAGAGGTACCTCAACTGTGGAGGGGGGGGTTGAAGTGTATCTCACTGGTTCCAATTTTATTAGTTTTACGAAGCCCTGTTCTTTAATGAAATAAATAGGGCCCAATTTTTCAAATGAAGAGGTTTGAATATTTCAAGTTTGAAAAGGCCCCAATTTTTTGAAAAACCAGAACGATGTCTACCTGTGCTGTTGAGATATCTTCATTTCTCAACAAGCACCAATTTCTCCAGATGTGTCCCACAGATAAAGTATGAATGGCATTACTAAATTTAGCAAAGCATAACATTGAATACCAGCATTAAAGCTTCACTTACAGGCACAACAGGTATTGTAGGTTAATGTGGACACTTTTATAATTGGATTATCCATAAAATGCGGCTGGCATGGAAGTTTTCAATTATAAATGTAATGTTGTCGTCCACCTATTATTTTTAATATATAATGATGTAGTTGGGAAAAAATAGATTCATTCTTCAGAAAATTTCCATTTTTGATCAATGCAGCTGTGCTGTTGTCCTCTGCGCTTCTCTCCAGGGTTCCTGTCAATCATAATCAGGGAAGATCTCAGCTGTGACAATGGAGAGGTCAGTGGAGTGAGTGGACAAATTGTATGTGAGTAAAATGGATTTCTGAAACACAGAACATAACTTAAAGGAATACCGTCTTCATGAAAAAGATGTTTGTCAAACCTTTTTTCATTTGCTATTAACATGGAATCCAGTGCATTTCAAAACACACCATTAGTTGCATGTAATATCATATTGGGGGTAAAATTCTATGTTTCTTCCTTAAATGGATGAAAGGTTTCCCTGATATTTTTTCCGTGAAGGCAATGGGTCTAACCGTTGATAGCGGCGAAATGGAGGAGCAAGTTCCAGCGTTCCCACGTGCGCAGTGAAATGCAGAAATCCGGAAATTGCTCCTACTGGTTCACTGGCGATATGACAGCTTTGAATTAAAGGTATATCGCCCGCTGCAATCAGGAACATCATTGAAAAAGTGCCAACTTGCCCAGCTGGAAAGCAACTAATCATGCCACAAAACAGGTACGCTTAAATATACCAGGTCTAAACTAAGTTTTAGCAGTAAGTCTTAATGACTGCCAAACAACTAAAAATTAACTTTTAAAAATGTGGAATCTCATTACTCCTTATTTTAATAGTTTTTGGTCATTAAAAAAACATTTCAAAATTTAAAAAAAAAATTTTTTTACTTTTCCCTTCTGTCTCTTTTATTTAATTCAATTATTTCTCACCCTCTCTTCTTTCACTGTCCATAAGAAAGATTTTAATGTTGTATCTTTCACTTCCTGATTTTGCCATTGGAAGCCTGCAGAGACAGTGAACGCAGCGTGTCAAAAATGCTGCAATCTGATTGGTCGAAGGGAGAGCGTGATCCTCTTGCTTCTCCCAGGGTCCGAGCTTCGCTTGAACTGATATTGGGCTCTTCTCCACTTCCTACTCGAGGAAATGCCCGAAGAAAAGTTAGTGGCTTAGTATAAATCCATGGAGCAGCTAGCGCTGTTGGTTCACCGGTCCGAGCAATTTCTGCCCATATTTTCCTTTAAAGGCTCATTATGGAGTGCTGGAGCAGGTTCTGTTCCTGGAACACTGCAACAGCCTGCTTTGAAACCTCTGATGCAGTGCTGCCACGTTGATAACTGTGGCAACTCTGTGTCAGCATACTCTACAGGATAAATTCAGCAATCCCATACTCCAAGCAGGGAGCCCCTGCGAAGAAAGTGCAGTCAGAGAATTGAGGCGACAATGCTGGGAGTCACATCTCCAACCTGCACTCCTGTCAACCATGACTTTTCCACATGTTCACTGGATTTACCCTTATATCTGTCAAGATAAAATATTTGGTATTGGACATACATGACAATGTGGCAATATTATTGCACGTCCAATTATATTATTGTAGGCGACTGTGTTCACAAACATGGTAATAACATTGTATCTTTAAAGTGGAGATTGTGGGAGACACAATCATGTTTAGAGGTGAAATCTTTTAACTTCTAAAAGAAGTGACTTCGCAGAATATAACATGTCAAATACGATTGCAGGGAAGGAATCTGCTTGTACCTTCTTTATTGAATAGATATAAAATACTTCACTGAATCAGTTTTCAATAGAAATAGTCTTCCTTAATCTGATAGTTTAGGACATACAATCCACTCCTGATAATTCAAAATTGCTTAATTTGAATTACCAGATAATTTAAGGCTTCTGTTTGATGCTGATGCAATTGCTTAATTTGAATTAATAAATTACTGGACAATTCAAATTTTTTGGGGGGCCATAAAACAACTTTGAATTATCAAGAGTAAACTGTGCTTCATAACACAAAATTTGCTTTCTATCAATTGTTGTGTTTAATATTATATTTTATCCACTTTTTCACTGTGTCCTTGTCACTGAGATTTTCTAACTTTTTGCACACACATGTACAAACATATACGCACATGCACACACACATACATGCACACTGCACCCGATTAGCAACATGGATTAAGATAAACTGTGAGTCATCCACAACCAGTGCCGGGTATAAACTCTCAGGATGTTCCTGAATCATAATTGACTTGAATTAGCATAATTAGATTTATTCATATTTATTTGAATTTTCGCTCCTCAAAATGATTTGAGACTTCAGGCGACCAATTTGCTGTGTGGTTACGTCTGTGTGTCTCTGTTCATGTGGTGTAACAGCACAGAAAAGGGGACAGAGACAGAAGCCATTGTCTTCGGTCCTTGCCACAAATTCCATTCCTTAGCCATCGATTACATTCCTCTCCCTGGCCATTGTCTGAGGCTGGACCAGACCGTTCGCAACCTTGGCATCCTATTTGACCTTGAGATGAGCTTCCAACCCCATATTGGCTCCATCACCAAGACCGCCGACTTCCACCTCTGTAACACCGCTGGTCTCTGCCCCTGCCTCAGCTCATCTGTTACTGAAACCCTCATCCATGCCTTTGTTACCTCTAGACTCGACTATTCCAATGCTCTACTGGCCGGTCTTCCATTTTTCATCCTCTATAAACTTGAACTCATCCAAAATTCTGCTGCCCATATCCTAACTCAAACCATGTCCTGTTCACCCATCACCCCTGTGCTTACTGACCTACATTGGCTCCTGGTCCAGTAACACCTCAATTTTAAAATTCTTATCCTTGTTTTCAAATCCCTCCATGGCTTCGCCCCTCTCTAACACCGTGACCTCCTCCAGCTCGACAACCCTCCGAGATCTCTGCACTCCTCCAATTCTTGCCTCTTGCGCATCCCCGATTTAAATCACTCCTCCATTGGTGGCCGTGCCTTCAGCTGCCTAGGCCTTAAGCTCTGGAATTCCCTCCCTAAACCTCTCCGCCTCTCTACCTCTCTCTCCTCCTTTAAGACGCTCCTTAAAACCTACCTCTTTAACCAAGCTTTTGGTCACCTGTCCTAATATCTCCTTGTGTAGCTCGGTGTCAAGTTTTGTTTGAAAATGCTCCTGTGAAGTGCCTTGGGATGTTTTACTATGTTAAAGGCGCTATATAAATGCAAGTTGTTGTTGTTGTAATGCCAGATTTCTGCCCCCCCCCCCCCCCACTTTGTGCATTTCTGGCAAGCATATAGGAAACTTACACTTACACTTGAAGCAGGTGGGATCTTCCAAATGATCTGATTAGGACAAGGAATTGACCCAGTAATGCCTGTACACTGGTATACGCTATTTCTAATTACCACCAATATAGCTAAATATTATTAGGCACAATTTTTAAGGCCATTTTTGGTCCGGATTTACTATTTTTTTTATGTTGGCACTGAAATTCTCATGAGTCTTTGTGCCAATTGTTTTCCTAGTTTTTGTTGCCCCCAGCACCATTACTGGCCTTAATGGGTTTCCCAATGCATTTGGAAGAGGAGTTAATTTTTATTTTTATAATTTACAAGCCTCTGTGCTGCAATGTTTCTCTGGTCCTTTCTCTTAATTCCAGTGTATGCATCATTCTGTGACTGAGTGTGTATATATTAGTGTGTGTGTGTGTGAGAGACTGGAAGGTCGATTGTAACCCTTCCTGGGTGAGCGGGCATCCCCTCTGATCCCGCTGCCTGCTCATGGACTGTAATTTTAACTTGCTTTTCCGAGCAGGAGAGAGGTACACCCACTGAAAGGCAGCCTTCTCTTAAAATTGTAGATCCGGCTCCGATGATGTCATCAGGGCCCCTCTGCAATTTTAACCCAAAGTCTGTGTGGGAGAAGCATGTTTGGCTTCACCGCCAAGGCAACGTGGTGGCAAGAGAAGCCAAGGCCAGAAGAGTCCCAGAAAGGTAGGTTAGTTTTATTTTTAGTTGCCTTTTGGCTAGGTGGAGCAGGAGTGCTCCTCTGGTTTTTCCAGTTGCTGTCTGCTGCCTTAAGTTGTTGGCAAATTTCTCTTTCAAGAAAGGGAGTGTGTTTGCAACAGCCTTCTGAGCTGTTTTGAGAATGTGCCTGTCGTGTGAGAATAGTGCAGATATTGTGTACAAGATGTGAGGTATGGGAAATTGAGGGTGGCATTAGTGCTGGGAGTAGGAGGAGAAAGTTAGAGTGAAGTGTGGAGCAGTGATTGTCGGAGAGTGAAGGGGAGCGGGGGGAGGGGGAGTGTTGTGAGTAGTGGTGTGAGGAGAGAGTAACTGAGGTGAAAGGTCAGATTGTTACCTTGACAAGTCTAGTGAGTCTTTTTTCAGCATGGCAGCCATGTCCTGAGATATTGACCACCTCAGCCACCCCTTCCCACTAGCGGTGGAGGTGTTGCTTGGAGGGCTTTCGGACCAACTGGGGGAACAGGATCTCCCGCCTCCTGGACCAGGGCTTCCAAAGTGGCATCGAAACACTGGGGGGGCCCGATCTACAGCTCTTGCAGCCATTTTGCTCTTTCGTAAGCATTCCCTACTGTCTGCAGCCAGAGTACACCTCGCCTATAAATGACGCCAGAGACGTCTGATTTCCTGGGACACACCGCCCCCCCCCTCAGAGCAGGCATGCAGCCAATAAGCTGCGTGGGTAATGCTGGCTGCACGCATGTGAGATTGCAGCAAGAATTACTTGTGGTTCATGCACCCACGTGTACAGGAGCATTCTGCGTGCACCCCGTCCCCTGCGCGCCCTATCCTCTGCATGCCCTGCTCTCTCTGCGCCTGTTTTCAGACGCAATCGAAATTCCAGACCTGTAACAGCTGATTCAGGATATAACATGTGCTCGTCACCCATGGATCCTGAATCTGACAGCTCATATGTTATTAGTATACATCATGGCCAACTCCACATCCCGGTGCTCGCAGGGACTGCACTGTGCGAATTGTGGGAGTGCAGTCCATGATTTCTGGCTCATTAAGATGAATGGAAGGAAAACCCCAGGCTGTTTGCCCACAATTATGCCTTATGCACTCCAAACAAAAACCAGGCCTGGCTGGGAGCATAGCAGCATACGGATGCCGTCACCTATATGAACCAGGCCTTCTATTTTCATTTTGTATTTATCAAGGCAAAGAATGGATAGAGTTAGATAATGAAACAGATTCCATGTTTTAAATCAGAGGGCGTAATTTTGCCTTGCCTGGCTCACCCTCCAGTGTCAAAATGAAGCACTCTCAGTTCAGACACTGCACAGGCCAGCTGCAGTTTAGAGCTCCCCCCACACTTCTCTACTAATTAACTTTAAACCTAGATTCAAAAGGGCTCTCTGCGACTGCATATATGTTGCTTAATTCATTATCCACGTTAGTCATCCTAACTGCACTTGAGTTAGATTGCTCAATTAGTGACAAATTATTGCTGGTTTCATGCTATGCACTCATATCCACTAGTCGCTGAACTGAAGCTGCTTAAACTAATCTCACCTAGGAATTTTTAATAGCTATCAGAGGGAGAGAAGAATCCCAGACTATCAGTTCAGGCTGGATTCAGACACTGATCCCAAAGGTGAAGTGGTAGTTTTCTCACCCTGGTGTCACAGTTAATTATATTTATAATCTAAGGATGGACAGATGTTGTATATTTGTGGTTTAATTTTATTTTGCTGTGGAGATGTGTAAAATGATTATAAGTAGTTAGGAGTATTGATATCTGACGAGGATCCTCATTTTGGTACAGTTAAATACAAATTATCTGCTCTGTTATGATTTCAAACTCCCTATGGTTTCTAAAAGTTTCAGCAGGCTGTTGCCAGGTAACATATAAGGGGCTTTAATAAGAATAATCCCCCAAAAATGTGATGAGTCTAACAATCTGATTAAGTTAGTGGAAAAAAGTGAACATGCTTTCACTGAAAACTACATGAAAGAACAATGATTGTGATCAGTGACCCAGCTTAATGAACCACATGGATGGCTGTGAGTACAATAAATATTTCTCTAATGACATGTTTATCCAACGCAACGATGTAAATGTTCAAGTACTTTAAATAAATAACACAATATACCCCTGCTGAGAGCAGGAATGATTTTCCAATTTAAAAAAAATTGCTCTCTAATATTATTCTTTGATTCTTAAATGAGTGCATGTGATAAAATTGGTTTTAACACTGTGCCTCTCTGGAGAAATAATTTACTCCTCAATGTAGTAACCTGTATATTTCAGCTTAACAGCATGAAGTTCTATTGGTATGTGACACATTAAGAGTTTCTGTAATATCCACTGACATTGTATTAGGGATTGAGTCTCAGATTGTTTGAGTGAGTGCTAAATCCAGTCAGGATTAGAACTAAATATTACAAGCCTTCTACAGTTCAGCGAGTTTGAGAATCATATTTTTGCCAACTTAAAACAATAAAGATTTCGTACTACTGCAGGAATATTTTTCTACCGTCACTCATTCTCCACGCAATCCCGGAACTGCCTAATATATGCCAGCCCAGAAAACTAGCAAAAAGGTGACTGGCAGCTTCAGTAAAGCTTTCCACTGTGAGCCGGCAGTTTGTGGTGTCGATGGTAGCCATGATGTGGAGATGCCGGTGATGGACTGGGGTTGACAATTGTAAACAATTTTACAACACCAAGTTATAGTCCAACAATTTTATTTGAAAATCACAAGCTTTCGGAGGCTTCCTCCTTCCTCAGGCGAATGTCATTGTTTACAATTGTCAACCCCAGTCCATCACCGGCATCTCCACATCAGTAAAGCTGACATTGCTCTGCCCACTCCCCCCCACAATCCCTCCCCCCAAATTGACAACTACAGAATGGCCTACAGCATGTGAAAATAACTTGGCACATAACCTGAACTGGGCTGGGGAAGAAGAGTGAAAGGTTAAATTGAGGAGAGAGGGAGAAGAGTACCAATATGAACTGGGTGAGTTAAAGGGGGCAAGAATGTCTCTGTGAATGAGTCGAATGAGTCGAAAGTTGGTCAGGGTATAATGTCTGCGTGGGTATTCCCAACATTTCTTTGATTGTATTGAACGAAGAAAACCACATAAAAACTTGAAAGTCTGAAAGATGAAATACGTACGTTGGAGGCACAAAATGGGTGCTGCATTTCTTGAGGTTCAGAGGCATGATGCTGTGTAATATTTTATGTCAGTGCCCATCTGATTCCCACCCTGAGTTAAAATTGTTCTTTAGATTCAGAAGTTCTAAGCAAACTGGTCAAACTCACAAGCAATAGAAAACTAGGAGGGGCAGTTGGATCTGACATTTTTATCATATCCCCTCTCAGTCTTCTCTTTTCAAGACAGAAAAGACTCATCATTCCCTTACGTTCTTGGATCAACCATGTAGCCCTCTCTGTACCCCTTCCAATAACTGAATATCCTTTTTGAAATAGAGAGACCAAAACTGCATACAACGTCCAAGATCTTGGGGGGGGTGGAGTTTTAACCCCCAAGAACGGGTGGGTTGGGGGTGGGTGGGAGGTGAAAATCACTTCTTTTGATCATGACCGCAACCCGGCTCCAACGCACCCATTCTTGGGGGTTAAAATCCCCCCCCCCTTGCTTCTGGGTTTAACGTGGGCGCATTTGGATCAGTGTGTGCAACGTACTAGCCGAGATTGCATCCCCAGTTAGTGCCGGCGGTGGGTGGTTAGCAGGGCAATTAACGTATAGTGGACGTCAAATAGCTGTTTGTAAATTGAATGTCACCCAAATTCAAATTTAACGTCCTGCACAGGTTCCCCAGAGCTTCTCAATCACACCAATGAAACAGAGGTGAGATTGAGCTGCAGTTCATGTGGGTATTTAAACTTTTAATTGCCCCATTGGAATAAAAGCTCATCTATTGCTGCTGGTGCCTCAGTTCCCTCTGGCAAACATTTGGCAGAGAGTTTTTGTGTTGAGACAGCTGTTGCAAAACTTTGGAGCCTTTCAAACTGACAAGATCAGGATGGTGGGGGAGCAATGGATGTTGTCGAGAGGGCATCGGAGGAGGAGGAAACTGACCATCCATGGCAGCCATGGCACACAAGAATGAGGTGCACAACAAAGACCTGGAGAAGAGCAGAAAGAAGAGCAGAGTTTATGAGTGTCAAAATAAAGACATTGAGATACTCAGGTCACCTGGCACAACCACCAACACAAACTTCCCCTCCAACCTTTGCACAAAACAGTCCTTCAACTATGCATATATCCATTGTACACCCGGCCATTGGGTACCATCATTTATTGCTATTCATCATGAAGCAAATTACAGGACGACTTAACACTTGGGATGTAATAATGTCCAAGACGTGGAAGTGGTGATAATCAATAAATTTTATGTGCCAATATAAAAGAAAGGAGACTTAATAACATAACATTTCTTCATATACTCTTGTACATACCCTTGGTGAACTACAATTGCTTATTGTCCAACAATTTTATTTTAAAATTCACAAGCTTTCGGAGGCTTCCTCCTTCCTCAGGTGAATGTCAAGAAATCCTCAAACCTCTCGCATTTATAAATCACAGAACAATACCTGGTGATTACAGAGAGTCTTTTCAACTGCCCGTTGCCAAGGCAACCAAAGTGTTCAGACAGATAGGTGTTACCTACAGGGCCACCGAATATACAAACGGCCAGAACAAAAAAACAGAGAGAGAGAGATAGAAACATAGAAACATCCGGAAGGAAAAGACAGCAATTGACCCGTTATATGTTATATTTATAACCCGTTATATGTTATATTTATTACATATAAAATATGTTATATATGTTATATATATAACATATAAAATGTAAAATATGTTATATTTATAACATTAACAAGTTCCATCCCACCATCAAGCTCACCATGGACTACTCCTCAGAATCAGTTTCTTTCTTGGACACACGAATCTCCATCAAAGACGGGCACCTCAGCACCTCACTCTACCGCAAGCCCACGGACAACCTCACGATGCTCCACTTTTCCAGCTTCCACCCTAACCACGTCAAAGAGGCCATCCCCTATGGACAGGCCCTGCGAATACACAGGGTCTGCTCAGACGAGGAGGAACGCGATGGACACCTACAGACGCTGAAAGACGCCCTAGTAAGAACGGGATATGACGCTCGACTCATCAATTGACAGTTCCGACGGGCCACAGCGAAAAATCGCATAGACCTCCTCAGAAGACTAACACGGGACGCAACCAACAGAGTACCCTTCGTCGTCCAGTACTTCCCCGGAGCGGAGAAACTACGCCATGTTCTCCGCAGCCTTCAACATGTCATCAATGACGACGATCACCTCGCTATGGCCATCCCCACACCTCCACTACTCGCCTTTAAACAGCCACCCAACCTCAAACAGACCATCGTTCGCAGCAAATTACCCAGCTTTCAGGAGAACAGCGTCCACGACACCACACAACCCTGCCACGGTAACCTCTACAAGACACGCCAGATCATCGACACAGATACCACCATCACACGAGAGGACACCACCCACCAGGTGCATGGTTCATACTCCTGTGACTTGGCCAACGTTGTCTACCTCATACGTTGCAGGAAAGGATGCCCCAAAGCATGGTACATTGGCGAGACCATGCAGACGCTGCGACAACGGATGAACGGACACCACGCAACAATCGCCAGAGAAGAGGGTTCCCTCCCAGTCGGGGAACACTTCAGCAGTCAAGGACATTCAGCCACCGACCTTCGGGTAAGCGTACTCCAAGGTGGCCTTCGAGACACACGACAACGCAAGATCGTCGAGCAGAAATTGATAGCCAAGTTCCGCACCCATGAGGACGGCCTCAACCGGGATCTTGGGTTCATGTCACGCTACACGTTACCCCACCAGCGAACAAAAGTTATCTGTTTTTAATATAACGGGTCAATTGCTGTCTTTTCCTTCCGGATGTTTCTATGTTTCTGCCTTTCTCTCTCTCTTTTTTTTTGTTCTGGCCGTTTGTATATTCGGTGGCCCTGTAGGTAACACCTATCTGTCTGAACACTTTGGTTGCCTTGGCAACGGGCAGTTGAAAAGACTATCTGTAATCACCAGGTATTGTTCTGTGATTTATAAATGCGAGAGGTTCGAGGATTTCTTGACATTCACCTGAGGAAGGAGGAAGCCTCCGAAAGCTTGTGAATTTTAAAATAAAATTGTTGGGCTATAACTTGGTGTTGTAAAATTGTTTACAATTGTCAACCCCAGTCCATCACCGGCATCTCCACATCATTACAATTGCTTAAACTTACGTTTCCTACCGCTTCTACATGGTATATCCCCTGTGGCTTCAGCAGAGGTAGAGGCAGACCATTCTGATTCCTGCCCTGATTGCTGAGATGCTTTTGGCTTATGACCTCTGGGTTTTGGAGCCCGTGACGGCCCCGCCATAGACTGCTCCACCTGCACCTGTGCAGGGGCAGACTTGGCCATCGAGAAAGGAGGCAGCATGTCGGGTACTTGTTGGGGGCGGTGGGGTGGGGGGCACAACGGGTGAGACATAGGAGCACTTTGAGTGGAGTTCCCACTTCCATGTCCCCTTTCACCATCATCCCTCTCCCAGGCCAGCGCCACACTACTGCACCACTCTGCTGGACAGCAGCTTGGTGCAGATCAGTGACGCGTTCTAAGGCCGTGGATAATGTATCTATCATCCTGGGCACCATACTTCCGTCACTCAACTCTCCTGCCACCTCCAGCCATGCCTTCTTGGTAGCAGAACCAGATTTCTTCCTCGCATTGCTGGGGGTAAATTAGCTTCCTCCTGGTTCTCACTGCACCCAGCAGTACTTCCAGTGAAGCATCTGTAAACCTGGGTGCTGCTCTTGGTCTCCTTGAATCCATTCCTGTACTTCCTCCTTTCTCCTCCAGATTCCATTTTTGCATTGGCCCTTTAAATAGTGGACTTCAGATCGCCTCCTGCGGGTGCACATCGCGTCCGCTGCGCAGCTCGGAGACGCAAAAATTAATTGTGTTCAATGTGTCACTTGGCTTAATTCAAAATCACATGGAAAAATATGCCTCGTTGGGTTTGGTTTTAACTTGTTTCCCCTCTTTTCTTTGTTTTAGGAGACTCTGGGTCACAACGGATAGTGTTAATTTAAAGTAATTTATTTTGTTGCGTTTTAAGAACATCAGAAACAGGAGCAGGAGTAGGCCATACGGCCTCTCGAGCCTACTCTGCCATTCAATAAGATCATGGCTGATCTTCGACCTCAACTCCACTTTCCTGCCCAATCCCCATATCCCTAAATAAATATCTATCTATCTCAGCCTTGATTCTACTCAACGACTCAGCATCCACAGCCCTTTGGGTTAGGGAATTCCAAAGATTCACAACCCTCTGAGTGAAGAAATTCCTCCTCATCTCAGTGTTAAATGGCCGACCCCTTTATCCTGAGACTATGCCCCCTAGTTCTGGATTCTCCAGCCAGAGAAACAACCTCCCAGCATTTACCCTGTCAAGCCCCCTCAGAATCTTATATGTTTCAATGAGATCACCTTCGTTCTTCTAAACTCCAGAGAGTATAGGCCTATTCTACTCAATCTCTCCTCATAGGACAACCCTCTCATCCCAGGAATCAATCTAATGAACCTTCGTTACACCACCTCTAAGGCGAGTATATCCTTCCTTAGATAAGGAGATCAAAACTGTACACAATACTCCAGGTGAGGTCTCACCAAAGCCCTGTACAATTGTAGTAAGACTTCCTTACTCTTGTAGTCCAACCCCTTTGCAATAAAGGCCAACATGCCATTTGCTTTCCTAATTGCTTGCTGTACCTCCATGCTAACTTTTTGTGTTTCTTGTACGAGGACACCCAAATCTCTCTGAACACCAACATTTAATAGTTTCTCACCATTTAAAAAAACATTCTGTTTTCCTATTCTTTCTACCAAAATGAATAACCTCACATTTCCCCACATTACACTCCATCTGCCACCTTCTTGTCGACTCACTTAACCTGTCTATATCCCTTTGTGTCCTCCTCACAGCTTACTTTCCTACCTAGCTTTGTGTCGTCAGCATACTTGGATACATTACACTCGGTCCCTTCATCTAATGTAGATTGTAAATAGCTGAGGCCCAAGCACTGATCCTTGCGGCACTCCACTTGTTACAGCCTGCCAAACTGAAAATGACCCGTTTATCCCTACTCTCTGTTTTCTGTCCGTTAACCAATCCTCTATCCATGCAAATATATTACCCCCAACCCCATGAGTCCTTATCTTGTGTAACAACCTTTTATGCGGCTCCTTATCGAATGCCTTTTGAAAATCCAAATATACTACATCCCCTTTATCTACCCTGCTCGTTACATCTTCAAAAAACTGTAATAAATTTGTCAAACACGATTTCCCTATTTTTGCATTTTTTTAACGCTTATTTTAATGACAGGTAAAATTGTATTACTAATCGTAGAACAATTTTCCATCTATAAGCAAACATTGTTTTGAAAAATTCCTCCGATGACCATGAGAGAGCATGAGAAAGTTGCAGTCGCAGATTCCAACGCACTCACTTCACTTCCAGGTTTCTCACGCGAAAATCTACCCACCCGCTGAGCTCTGGCTCCAAGTAAAAAAATCAACCCCCTGGCCTCAGTTTTAAACCTCTCTGGATTTATGTGTTATACCCCCTTGCTATGCAATCCAACATTCTGTTTGATTTTTAACAGCCTGGGAACAGTGTGCTGATGGTTTTAGTGAACTGTCCACACAAATTGTGTCAAAATAGCTGAAGAAAAAGTTGAAAGAGATCAGGAGATATTGGTAGACCCAGTGCTCCACAGACCTGCAGTGCAGCAATCAACAAAACAAATTGAATGCTGGATTGTATAACCAAAACAGTAGAATACAAATGGGAAGACATCATGCTGCATAGTGCTGTTGTGAAACCACAGCTTTATTATTCTTTCAACTCCTGGTCATTGAGACACAAGGGAGACATTTAAGCCTTGGAAGTGGTGCAGGGAAGAGCAATGGAACCGATTTGTAGCTTCAAAGGACTGAATTATGAGGAAAGACTGTAGAAACTTGGACCCCTCAGTCTTGAAAGGAAGCAATTGAAAGCTGGCCTTATAGAGGTATATAAGATAGCAAATGGCAATAGAAAAGTTAGATCTGGAACACTGATTCAAATTAAACTGTGACAGTAAGATAAAGGAGCATAGGTTCAAACTAGTAAAATACAAAATTAGGACTGATATTAGGAACTTATTCAATTAAGAGTGATCAATATGTGGAACTGATTTCTGGGTTGGATAGTGGAAGCAAATACTCTAGAATTAATTTAGAAACAATTGGGTGCTGTGTTGGGGATATTGTAGAATCTTTTGGGATGGATCGGCTAAGATGGGCCCTAATCATCTGCATCCATCTTATGAATTACATTGCTGTAACTGGCAAAAGTGACCAAGCTGATAGTGTCATACCATACTATAGTCATATTGTTCATCTTCACACCACATCAGCAGGGAGAAGATTTTTTTTGAAATTTTATCTCCACTGTTATTAATTTTGCATCCAGTATGATGTTAGATGCAATAAAGATTGAGGCTTGGTGTTAAAATAAGTTACCACAGTGTATAAAATGAATTATCTTCGTAAATGGTCAGTACAGATATATTTTGGTTAGTGTTGGCATATCTATTGATTGTAATATTGATCGACTAGTTCTCTCCTTCCCCAAGTCATGGGTAGAAATAAAGTTTTGGTTCATAAACAATTGGCTGGGCGAGGGGAGGAAAGAGTCCATCAATATTGGTGTCAAAATAATTTATTGTTAGTACAGAATGAAATGCAAGTACCGACGGCCCCTTTCCCTAACCTTTTCCGAAAATGAAAATCGGGAGAGATGTATAATGGGAGCCTGAATCGATATTGCCTGTTTTACAACTCTCGCACCAAATCAAAATTACCCCCCATCTGTCATGGTTATCATTATGATATTGCATGTAAACTGATTTAACTCCTTCTCTTGTGTGTTTAGAATCATAGAATTATAGAATGGTTACAGCACAGAAGGAGGCCATTCGACCCATCGAGCCCATGCCGGCTCTTTGTAAGAGCAATTCAGTTAGTCCCATTCCCCTGCTCTTTCCCCGTAGCCCTGCAAATTTTTTCCCTTCGAGTATTTATCCAATTCCTTTTTGAAAGCCACGATTTAGACAGAGCATTCCAGATCATAACTACTTGCTGCATTAAAAAAAGTTTTTCCTCATGTCGCCTTTGCTTCTTTTGCCAATCACCTTAAATCTGTGTCCTCTGGTTCTTAACCCTTCAGCCAATGGGAACAGTTTCTCTTTATTTACTTTATTTAAACCCATCATGATTTGGAATACTTCTATCAAGTCTCCTCTCAACCTTCTCTTCTCTAAGGAGAACAACCCAAGCTTCTCCAGCCTATCCATGTAACTGAAGTCCCTTATCCTTGGAACCATTCTAGTAAATCTTTGCTGCACCCTCTCTAAGGCCTTCACATCCTTCCTAAAGTGCAGTGCCCAGAATTGTGGCCGAACCAGTGTTTTATAAAGGTTTAACATAACTTCCTTGCTTTTGTATTCCGTGCCTCTATTTATAAAGCCCAGGATCCCGTATGCTTTTTTAACTGCTTTCTCAACCTATCCTGCCATCTTCAAAGATTTGTGCACATATATCCCCAGGTCTCTCTGTTCCTGCACCCCATTTAGAATTGTACCATTTAGTTTATATTGCCTCTCCTCGTTCTTCCTGCCAAAATGTATCACTTTGCACTTCTGTGTTAAATTTCATCTGCCATGTGTCCGCCAATCCACCAGCTTGTCTATGTCCTCTTGAACATAAGAACATAAGAACATAAGAAGAAATAGGAGCAGGAGTAGGCCCATCGGCCCCTCATGCCTGCTCCGCCATTCAATAAGATCATGGCTGATCTGATCCCAACCTCAAATCTAAATTCATGTCCAATTTCCTGCCCGCTCCCCGTAACCCCTAATTCCCTTTACTTCTAGGAAACTGTCTATTTCTGTTTTAAATGTATTTAATGATGTAGCTTCCACAGCTTCCTGGGGCAGCAAATTCCACAAACCTACTAGCCTCTGAGTGAAGAAGTTTCTCCTCATCTCAGTTTTGAAAGTTTATTCTAAGATTATGCCCCCTAGTTCTAGTTTCACCCATCCTTGGGAACATCTTTACCGCATCCACCCGATCAAGCCCCTTCACAATCTTATATGTTTCAAGTCTAATACTATCCTCCTCACTGTTTACTATACTTCCAAGGTTTGTGTTACCTGCAAATTTTGAAATTGTGCCCTGTACACCCAAGTCCAAGTCATTTGCCAAAGCTTTTTTCATTTCCTTAGAAACATGAGGTTTTTGGGCCACTTTAAAAGCGCTGAGTGATATTTGCATACTTTCTCTTTTTAGGTCATTATTCTTTCTGCATTGCCCACATGAAAAATGTTTGGGGAAAATAAAACCTTTAAATGCCAGTATTTATTATAATTCTCTTGAACACATAAGAAAGCCTAAGAGATATTCATCACAGGAATTTTATTAAAATCAGTCACTCCACAATTTATATAGCCTTGTTTGAATGTTTTCAAGTGTGCTAAATTCCTCGGAGTACAGAATGCATTCATCTTCAACAGCATTAATTAATCCAAGAAGACTGATTCAATATGTAAATCATAATTTCACCACCCAACAGAGATTACTGCTGTTATACATTCTTAGAAATACATCTGATATTTCATTTAGCAAAATACTTCCTGCATCCTTTATTGCACTGGCTGTGTCTCTAGTGTAGCTGATGTTGAATCTCACCAGTGGTCCTAGCAGCTGTAGGCTTTATTAAGTACTGGAAAGGTTATCTTCAATAGTTTACAGAAAAGAAAATGTATTATTTATGAAGCCTTCTATGTGGTACGTCTGGATGTTGCATTTGCAACGTGGATTTTGGAGGTTGCTTTTCAACCTTTCAACCTGTCGCACCTTGTCAGCATATCTGCTGAGACCCCTTGGGGATATTTGCAATTGGTTTACAGATCATATTTTTGTTTCCCAGTTTGATCTCCACATCTCATTATAAAGGTGGCTGTACGAAACCATGTGAACCAGTTGTAGATATGTTTAAAACCTGGTTTACTAAAAATTCACATTTGGGCTTCCTAAGTTAGGTGCACTTATCAAGGACAAACAATTAATTAATAACAAAGTTTAATTTATTAACAAGTTTGATTATTTAAGAAATATACAATGAAGTAAAAATATTAGCATACGGGTATACAGTTTTGATCAACTTTATTCGGACACAACTAAAACATCCATTAACTGAGGCCTCTGTCCAGCCATTTAGAATATAGAAATCGGAAAGCAAGGTAATAACTGCTGAATTTGCGCTTGTTTTTCCGCCAGTTTTTACCTTCTGACGTAGGCAAATGAGTTTTGTGGGAAATTTGCGCACAGGTTCTTATCTGCAAGATTGAAGCAGAGGCCGGTTTAAAGTTTGGCGTAAATTCCGCATAAGTGTGATCCAAGAAATTCTGGACCAGTATGTTTACTTTACACAGTCTCGATTGTTAGGAGGAATCATTACTGGTTCCTAATAATGTACTTCCCTGGCATTCCGATTAGACCTCTTGTTATTGAGGAACACTTTCAGTTTTTAAGGTTGTTTCTATCCTTTTTTGAAGCTGGTGATTCTGTCAGTCCTCTAGTAAGATTGTCCAAGGTACCATTCCTTATGTGTATGTCAAAACATTAAGGCCTTGACGTTTCTGGGGCTGGGTAGGGCTATTTTCTGGCACCCTGGCAGCAGATGAGAGGAGGGTGGGTGGAACCTAGAATAGCCAGGGCTCTGCCTCTTTTTATTTCTGTCAAAAATCATGGCATTTTCAGGGACGTGCCCATAAGACACCCCCCTACAAATGGTGTATGGGAGGGTAATACATTGTATGGCACATTTCACTTATTTACACCCTTAGCAACACAGGATGCCAGAGGATGTCAGTAAGTCCCTGCCATCCAGTGTTGCCAGGGATGTAAGAGGGATGGGGTAGGGGGAGGGGGGGTGGAAATCTCAAAATTCAATGGGTGGTTTCACAGAGTAATCAATTGCATTGCTGAATCTAGCACAAAAAGTACTATTTCATTATTTCTTTTCCCTGTTACAAAATCAGGTCCACCACAGATACCTTCTCGGGTTTAATGGCATCAGTTGCTCCTGTAAACATTCTGTGTATCTTATTTTTATTGGCGTTGACTCACACTGCCCTATATCTAATTGTATGGTAGCACAATCCAGCAGTGTGACAACAGAACTCTCTTGTGACCTGACCTGCAAATCATGTCTTTTGCATGTGTATTTCTTCAACCTCCTCTGAAAGAGGACTAAATTATCACTAGATGAGCCCATGTTTGTTTTGAATCATAAGCTGCTTTATTCCACAGTAAGGTGAAACATAAAGAGCAGTGAGTATTATCATGTTTGCTTAGTTCAATTGGTATAACTTATAATCATGTAATGATAGAAAATAAAAAGCCTGAGACGCTACTTTCCCTTTAGTTGGTTGTCTTACTTAACTTAAATAGTCCCTCTGCATCGTGTCCTACAGCCCAAGGCAGAACCGCACTCCCTGCAGTCTCCTGTCTTTCATAGCCTTTTGCTGCCTGCCTGTCTTGTGCAGCATTCTGTTTCCAAAAGCCTGACTGCCTTCCTTGGTATCAGAGTTGTTAAAAGTCTCTCACTCTGTGTCAAAAAAGCATGTTCCTTTCACAGACTGACAGAGATCAAAGGCTTTTCTAACACAATGGGGGTCATTTTGACTTTGGGTGATATTGTAAAACAGGCAATATCGATTTAGATATACATCTCTCCAGAAGTCAATGGAAATGAAAATCGGAAGTGATGTATTACAGGCAGTTGAATCAATATTGCCTGTTTTACACTATCGCCCAAAGTCAAAATTACCCCCAATGAGTGAGAGCTGTTTTTCCGAATACTCGGACAAACTATCACTTATAATAATCACTTATTGTTTAGTCTCTTGCAGAAGCAATTTCCAATTAGCCTATTAACTACATTTTGTCTAGGTACCTCTGAGTTTTTTTTTAATCTCATGAGAATGCACATTACTTTTCAAAGCCCAACATTAAAACTAGTTCCCTTTTTCCAACTCCTTTCCATGGAAAAATGGTCAAAAGGATCCAGAGAAATTATACCCTTTCTCCTAGAACCCCGTAGGCCCAGTAACATTGCAGCAAGATGCCCGCAATGACAATCCTTCCCACCCTCCCCATTAGACGGCTGCAGCAGTTGCAGTAGAAACAGCGTGGATGTCCACCCAAAATATTTAAATTGGCCTGACCCGATGATTTCGTACAGGGTCAGGGACATTGTCAATGGGCAAGCAGAAGTCCTGTACTGCCTCATAACCACCTCCCAAGAATGTCAGAATATAAGTGTTAGCAGGGCATTTGACTTTGATGGGGCATCAGAGCCCAGCCCAAATATAACCAGTCTACCCCGAGGTTTATGTAATTCAAAATGAGGCACATATTTTTAGAAAATACTGAAATTAAATATCTTAAAAGTTCAGAATAACTCAACAACACACAATGACACTAGTGGGTTCATCCTGTTGAGGACCAGGTGATATTTAGAAATGGAAGAGTAATTATGTTGACTGCTGTGATAGGAGTAATACTTCAAAGTCTTGGCTGCATTTTAGTATTTACCAGTAAACTATTATTCTTGTCATAAAAAAGTGTAAGCCAATTAACTCCTTTAAATGCTTATACATGGTCATTACATTTATCAGTAAATGATTGTTTTTCATATTTCTGGCTCTGTTTATTATCTATTACTGTCTTCTATTACTGGGATTTGGTAAACTTGTGATTCATTATGCAGTAGTGCAGTTTGTTCTGGATGCCAATGTATCTAATGTAGCTGTTAGTAATCCTCTTGTTATAACATTTAGTTGGTGAAAGATTGGATGGTCCTGTGCACAAAGAACAAATATCTTATCATCTCTGTGGTCTGTGTTTGATTCTGTCCACAAAGAAATGTAAAAGATCCTGTGGCACTATTCAAAGAAGAACAAGGCAAGATTCCTGGTGACCTGGTCAAAATGTATCCCTCATTCTGTTTTGATAGGATTGATTATATGGTAATTTATCCCATTGCTGTTTGTGGGACATTGCATGTGCGCAAATTGGCTGCTGTTTTTGCCTACATAACAACAGTGACTGCACTTCAAACGTAATTCATTGCCCGTGAAGCGCTTTGGGATGTCCTGAGGATATGAAAGATGCTATATAAATGCAAATTCTTTCTTCTTTCTATCAAAATCCTTCATAATTTTATAAATCCTGAAAGCTCTTCTTAGCGTCCTCTGCTCTAATGAAAATAACCCCCATATCTGGAGTCTCTCCGAATAACTGTAGTTTACCAACCGAAGTTGGTATCTGATCCATTTTAATTGGCAGCAGGAGCTATTTTACTGTGCTCCCTCCTCCCTTTTGAGAAGACTCCTTCCTAAACTGTGTAATGTGATGCATCTTGCATCACAGCTTCTTCCTTGACCTCTATCAAAAATGAAGGTGCAACGCCCTCTCTCCTCAAAATAAAAGCCAACAGGAACTTAACTATCACAGAGGCTACTGACTATACAATGACCAGCCAAAGTTAGATTATTTACTTCAGGACATTTGGTCTAACTGGGAAGATGTTTCTGTTTTCAGAAAAACTCCTCTTTCAATAATAGACAGTAATCATACGAAGACGTTGAGTCATCAAAATCTTATAATATTTCTTCATCTGAGTGAACATAAATAGAGCTACAGCTGGCAGCAGTGATTGCTGATGTCATCAGCAGGGGTCTTGGCCAGGAGAATCATTGACACAGATGATGCAAGAGAATTGGATTAACAGCATAAGAGATACGATCATTTACCCAGGGTGCTGGCTGGGAGAAATTATTGAGCTCAACAGCATGAAGGAGCTGGATTAACATCAGTAGGGATAATAGTCATTAACATAAGGAATGGTTCATATTGAACTTTCTTTCACTGCTGAGCACAGTAACTCCTCCGAGCCATTTCTTTCATCAGCAATCATTAATAGAACAATGTTAATTTAAAGATGACAAAAATTTTTTACGAAAGATGTTAATGATAATTCTTTGTAACTTAAAAAAGAACTGAAAGTGATACATTGAATGCAAAACAGTAAAGGCTTCATCCCAAATTGAACAATTAGAATCATAGAATCATAGAAGTTTACAACATGGAAACAGGCCCTTCGGCCCAACATGCCCATGTCGCCCAGTTTATACCACTAAGCTAGTCCCAATTGCCTGCACTTGGCCCATATCCCTCTATACCCATCTTACCCATGTAACTGTCCAACTGCTTTTTAAAAGACAAAATTGTACCCGCCTCTACTACTGCCTCTGGCAGCTCGTTCCAGACACTCACCACCCTTTGAGTGAAAAAATTGCCCCTCTGGACCCTTTTGTATCTCTCCCCTCTCACCTTAAATCTATGCCCCCTCGTTATAGACTCCCCTACCTTTGGGAAAAGATTTTGACTATCTACCTTATCTATGCCCCTCATTATTTTATAGACTTCTGTAAGATCACCCCTTAACCTCTTACTCTCCAGGGAAAAAAGTCTCAGTCTATCCAACCTCTCCCTATAAGTCAAACCATCAAGTCCCGGTAGCATCCAAGTAAATCTTTTCTGCACTCTTTCTAGTTTAATAATATCCTTTCTATAATAGGGTGACCAGAACTGTACACAGTATTCCAAGTGTGGCCTTACTAATGTCTTGTACAACTTCAATTGTAAACAATTTTACAACACCAAGTTATAGTCCAGCAATTTTATTTTAAACTCACAAGCTTTCGGAGGCTTCCTCCTTCCTCAGGTGAATGTTGTGGAACGCGCATCAAGGTAGATAAATCTCCGGGACCTGATGAAATGTATCCCAGGACGTTATGGGAGGTTAGGGAGGAAATTGCGGGTCCCCTAGCAGAGATATTTGAATCATCCACCGCGACAGGTGAGGTGCCTGAAGATTGGAGGGTAGCAAATGTTGTGCCTTTGTTTAAGAAGGGCGGCAGGGAAAAGCCTGGGAACTACAGACCAGTGAGCCTGACATCTGTAGTGGGTAAGTTGTTAGAGGGTATTCTGAGGGACAGGATCTACAGGCATTTGGAGAGGCAGGGACTAATTAGGAATAGTCAGCATGGTTTTGTGAGGGGAAAATCGTGTCTCATGAATTTGATTGAGTTTTTTGAAGGGGTAACCAAGAAGATAGATGAGGGCTGTGCAGTAGACGTGGTCTACATGGACTTCAGCAAAGCCTTTGACAAGGTAACGCATGGTAGGTTGTTACATAAGGTTAAATCTCATGGGATCCAAGGTGAGGTAGCCAATTGGATACAAAATTGGCTTGACGACAGAAGACAGAGGGTGGTTGTAGAGGGTTGTTTTTCAAACTGGATGCCTGTGTCCAGCGGTGTGCCTCAGGGATTGGTGCTGGGTCCGCTGTTATTTGTTATTTATATTAATGATTTGGATGAGAATTTAGGAGGCATGGTTAGTAAGTTTGCAGATGACACCAAGATTGGTGGCATTGTGGACAGTGAAGAAGGTTATCTAGGATTGCAACGGGATCTTGATCAATTGGGCCAGTGGGCCGATGAATGGCAGATGGAGTTTAATTTTGATAAATGTGAGGTGATGCATTTTGGTAGATCGAATCGGGCCAGGACCGACTCCGTTAATGGTAGGGCGTTGGGGAGAGTTATAGAACAAAGAGATCTAGGAGTACAGGTTCATAGCTCCTTGAAAGTGGAGTCACAGGTGGATAGGGTGGTGAAGAAGGCATTCGGCATGCTTGGTTTCATTGGTCAGAACATTGAATGCAGGAGTTGGGATGTCTTGTTGAAGTTGTACAGGGCATTGGTGAGGTCACACTTGGAATACTGTGTACAGTTCTGGTCACCCTATTATAGAAAGGATATTATTAAACTAGAAAGAGTGCAGAAAAGATTTACTAGGATGCTACCGGGACTTGATGGTTTGACTTATAGGGAGAGGTTAGACAGACTGGGACTTTTTTCCCTGGAGAGTAGGAGGTTAAGGGGTGATCTTATAGAAGTCTATAAAATAATGAAGGGCATAGATAAGGTAGATAGTCAAAATCTTTTCCCAAAGGTAGGGGAGTCTATAACGAGGGGGCATAGATTTAAGGTGAGAGGGGAGAGATACAAAAGGGTCCAGAGGGGCAATTTTTTCACTCAAAGGGTGGTGAGTGTCTGGAACGAGCTGCCAGAGGCAGTAGTAGAGGCGGGTACAATTTTGTCTTTTAAAAAGCATTTGGACAGTTACATGGGTAAGATGGGTATAGAGGGATATGGGCCAAGTGCAGGCAATTGGGACTAGCTTAGTGGTATAAACTGGGCGACATGGACATGTTGGGCCGAAGGGCCTGTTTCCATGTTGTAACTTCTATGATTCTATGATTCTATGATTCTATGAGTCCATCACCGGCATCTCCACATCATTGTACAACTTCAACAAGACATCCCAACTCCTGTATTTAATGTTCTGACCAATGAAACCAAGCATGCTGAATGCCTTCTTCACCACCCTATCCACCTGTGACTCCACTTTCAAGGAGCTATGAACCTGTACTCCTAGATCTCTTTGTTCTATAACTCTCCCCAACGCCCTACCATTAACGGAGTAGGTCCTGGCCCGATTCGATCTACCAAAATGCATCACCTCACATTTATCTAAATTAAACTCCATCTACCATTCATTGGCCCACTGGCCCAATTTATCCAGATCCCGTTGCAATCCTAGATAACCTTCTTCACTGTCCACAATGCCACCAATCTTGGTGTCATCTGCAAACTTACTAACCATGCCTCCTAAATTCTCATCCAAATCATTAATATAAATAACAAATAACAGCGGACCCAGCACCGATCCCTGAGGCACACCGCTGGTCACAGGCCTCCAGTTTGAAAAACAACCCTCTACAACCACCCTCTGTCTTCTGTCGTCAATCCAATTTTGTATCCAATTGGCTACCTCACCTTGGATCCCGTGAGATTTAACCTTATGTAACAACCTACCATGCAGTACCTTGTCAAAGGCTTTGCTAAAGTCCATGTAGACTACGTCTACTGCACAGCCCTCATCTATCTTCTTGGTTACCCCTTCAAAAAACTCAATCAAATTCGTGAGACATGATTTTCCCCTCACAAAACCATGCTGACTGTTCCTAATCAGTCCCTGCCTCTCCAAATGCCTGTAGATCCTGTCCCTCAGAATACCCTCTAACAACTTACCCACTACAGATGTCAGGCTCACCGGTCTGTAGTTCCCAGGCTTTTCCCTGCCCCCCTTCTTAAACAAAGGCACAACATTTGCTACCCTCCAATCTTCAGGCACCTCACCTGTAGCTGTTGACGATTCAAATATCTCTGCTAGGGGACCCGCAATTTCCTCCCTAACCTCCCATAACGTCCTGGGATACATTTCATCAGGTCCCGGAGATTTATCTACCTTGATGCGCGTTAAGACTTCCAGCACCTCCCTCTCTGTAATATGTACACTCCTCAAGACATCACTATTTATTTCCCCAAGTTCCCTAACATCCATGCCTTTCTCAACCGTAAATACCGATGTGAAATATTCATTTAGGATCTCACCCATCTCTTGTGGTTCCGCACATAGATGACCTTGTTGCTCCTTAAGAGGCCCTACTCTCTCCCTAGTTGCTCTTTTGCCCTTTATGTATTTGTAGAAGCTCTTTGGATTCTCCTTTGCCTTATCTGCCAAAGCAATCTCATGTCCCCTTTTTGCCCTCCTGATTTCTCTCTTAACTCTACTCCGGCAATCTCTATGCTCTTCAACGGATCCACTTGATCCCAGCTGCCTATGCATGTCATATGCCTCCTTCTTCTTTTTGACTAGGGCCTCAATCTCCCGAGTCATCCAAGGTTCCCTACTTCTACCAGCCTTGCCCTTCACTTTATAAGGAATGTGCTTACCCTGAACCCTGGTTAACACACTTTTGAAAGCCTCCCACTTACCAGACGTCCCTTTGCCTGCCAACAGACTCTCCCAATCAACTTCTGAAAGTTCCTGTCTAATACCATCAAAATTGGCCTTTCTCCAATTTATAATTTTAACTTTTGGGCCAGACCTATCATTCTCCATAGCTATCTTAAAACTAATGGAATTATGATCACTGGTCCCAAAGTGATCCCTCACTAACACTTCTGTCACCTGCCCTTCCTTATTTCCCAAGAGGAGGTCAAGTTTTGCCCCCTCTCTAGTCGGGCCTTCCACATACTGAATGAGAAATTCCTCCTGAATACACTCAACAAATTTCTCTCCATCCAAGCCCCTAATGCTATGGCTGTCCCAGTCAATGTTGGGAAAGTTAAAGTCCCCTACTATTACCACCCTATTCTTCAAATATTCCAATCAAAAACCATACAATTTTGAAGATGTTCCTGAGTTTACTAACTGCGAGCTATGGGGAATGTATTGAGAATTTATTTGGAATTTCAAAGAAAGTATATTACTGCAGTTTGATCAGGATCTCCAAGTCACATCCCCTACACACTTTTTCACATTAGTCGACATATTAATGGATAAAAACATTGAGTTAGCATAGATGTCAACACATTCATTCAACCACGTAGTTCAGATATAATTACTGCGTTCAGAGGTGTTTTTTCAAAAGTGAATTTTTGGTGCTCAACAAAGTGAGAGATATTAGTACTCACAAATCGAACACCTATTAACCATATACTCTACCACAGAAGGCTGTGGAGGCCAAGTCACTGAATATATTTAAGAAGGAGCTAGATAGATTTCTAGACACAAAAGGCATCAAGGGGTATGGGGAGAGAGCGGGAATCTGGTATTGAGATAGAGGATCAGCCATGATCATATTGAATGGCGGAGCAGGCTCAAAGGGCCGAATGGCCTACTCCTGCTCCTATTTTCTATGTTTCTATAATTCAGCATGAAGCATTCCCTGATCTGCTGTGGTTTAGATGTAGAGTCAAAGGAAGGTGAAATTTGACTCGGGCAGGAATGCAAAACAGGAGATATCGCATCTACTGCCTGTTATATGCCCCGTCTGAAAGTCAGTTCCATTGACTTCATTGGAAACTAAATATCAGGTGGGGCGTATAATTGGCGCCCATTTTGCATCCCCGCTCAAGATGAATTTCAGCCTCAAGTTCTCTATACTTTTCTCCAAGTCCATGGGATAGATTTTCAACTTGCTGCCCACTGTAAAAAACACTCGATTTTGATTTCCATCAGTGCCTGGTGGCAAGTTGAAAATCTATCCCCATGACTTAACCCAACCTCAGAAAAACACCCCTCCTGGTCCATGTTATATTTCTGTTTCGTGGATTCTCTGTGATATTGCTATTTTAGTGGCACATTAGGGGCAGTTTTATGCTATTTTGGCTCATAGGCATTGTGAACAGGAGTTAGATTAATGTAAGGAATCTTACAACACCAGGTTATAGTCCAACAGTTTTATTTGAAAATCACACGCTTTTGGAGGCTTTCTCCTTCATCAGGTGAGTGTGGGATTCCTTGAAAGTTACCGCATATATAGTCAGAGAACAATGCCTGGTGATTACAGATAATCTTTCCAACTGCCCGTTATCAAGGCAACCAAAGGAATTGAATAGTGTTCAGACAGAGAGAAATTAGATACAAGACTACTGAATATACAAACGGCCAGAACCAAAGACAGAGAGAGAGAGAGAGACATCCGAAAGGAAGAGAAAGAGAGAGAATGACCATTTGTATTAAAAACAGATAACTTTTTTTTCCGCTGGTGGGGTTACGTGTAGTGTGACATGAACCCAAGATCCCGGTTGAGGCCGTCCTCATGGGTGCGGAACTTGGCTATCAATTTCTGCTCGACGATTTTGCGTTGTCGTGTGTCTCGAAGGCTGCCTTGGAGAACGCTTACCCGAAGATTGGTGGCTGAATGTCCTTGACTGCTGAAGTGTTCCCCAACTGGGAGGGAACCCACCTGTCTGGCGATTGTTGCGTGGTGTCCACCCCATTTGTCCACCCCAGTCCATCACCGGCATCTCCACATCAGGAGTTAGATTAGCCAAGTTCATTCACTCAGGATTCTTACAGCCAGCAGGGAGAAGAGACCTTCATTTCATCAGTGCATTCTGGAATTAGAGCCAGACCCCAAAGGACAGTGTACTAAGTCCCGTACCCACAGGTCATCATAATGTGAGGCTACAGCATTCCGAATGTAGTGTACCATGTTATGAACAGCTCTTATTACAAAATTTACATTTATTACTAACTGGTACCAACTGTAGCTCCACTGTTGCCAGTAAAAGAGTCTTAGTAAAATGAACACCGAAACAAAAAATGCTGGAAACATTCATTAGTTCAGGCAGCATCTGACGATAGAACAGAAGTTGATGTTTCAGGTGTGCAATCCATCCTTACAAGTGGGCAATATTACAAATGAACAGCATTTAAAAAGGAACAGAAAAAGGGGAGTGGGAGGGGTGGGAGGGAACACACACAACGACCACACACAGGAAAATAAGTAAAATGACCAGTAAAGGGCTTAGGTGGAGAACAGAAGATGGTTAAATGTGTAAGTAGTTTTCTCGGGTGTACTGAAAACACACCTCTTACTATAAGTTCTGGAATGGTAGGGATTATAAAGACAGATCAGACTCAGACACATGTTTTCGGGCTCAACCGTATTGTGTTTAATAAGGTTAACAACGATACTAGTAAAGAGTACAAACCGTACAACCCTGGCGTGTCCATTAAGCCCTACCGTGCTAAATTACCACGGCCTAATAAGAGAACCCCCCCCCCCCCCCGTGAAATAAACTAACACAGGACCCCCCCCCCCAGCACTAAAACCCTCTCGGTTTGGTTGGGACTTACAATCACCCCCTCACACAGCTAAGCATTCTTGTAGATGTGTAGGCGCAGGCAATACGCTCACCCCAATTGCCCGTTGTCTTGCTTGCAGCTTCTTCCTGCACGTCTCGCTCCTGGTTCCGTACCACCGATGCAGTATCCAAGTTTCAGTTTGAATCGAGGTCCATTGATGAGGGATGAAGAGCAGTGCTCAGCTTCTGGCAGTGTTCCGTTGAATCGAGTCGAGCCCCACTCGGGAGACTCGCTGTAGATTGATGCTGAGGAGCAGAGAGAAAAAGAGCAGAGTGCAGAGTCCACCAGAGACGAGCCGATACGATACTGATCAGATCGATGTATTGACTCAGGTGATCTGTGTGGACCCCCCACCCGTGGCCTGGAGTGACTCATAACCTTTGAAATCTTTATTAAAAATGCTATTTTGTTATCCCGCTCCCAGGCCTTGCACCTGGAGAGACAATGGGTGCTGATTACTGGGTGTCTGTCGTTTCCTGAGTTGATGGCCCCCATTAGCATGTAATGGGTTTCGATCTCAAACTGATCTTGCTTAACTGGCTTCTCTCCTGGAAAAATGTAAGGAATCTTACAACACCAGGTTATAGTCACACTGACCTGATGAAGGAGAAAGCCTCCGAAAGCTTGTGATTTTCAAATAAAACTGTTGGACTATAACCTGGTGTTGTAAGATTCCTTACATTTGTACACCCCAGTCCATCACCGGCATCTCCACATCATCTCTCCTGGAAGACAATGGCCCGGCCATCTCCTGCCTTCCATCAGGAGACTGAGTGTCTCTGAGTTACCTTTCAGGGTATTGTTTCCAGTAATCATATTAAATGGTAATGACGTCAATCGGCCTGGGTTCCCTTCCACCCAGCCTGTCAGTGTGAAATGTCCGTTTGTATATGAATGCACCTTAGTCAGGTTGGCCTGGCTCGAAACTCCTGCCAGTCAATCCTGTTCTCTAAGCCACTCCCACAAGCTTGCCAAACAGTGCAGTTCTTTCTTGGGGGCATTGGATTTAAATTATGATTCACAAAAATGGCCAGAACGCTGGTGCTACAAATGGCAGAAATGATCGTGCATGAGAAAAAAGGAGACATAATGAGAGAAATCAAAGAAATAAAAGACATATACGAGATATAGAGAGAGTGTGTGAATAGCTAAAGAGGCATAGGTAATAGAATGAGAAGCATGAAAAACTGACAAAGCAGCGCAGGCTTCAGTAGTCCAGGAGTCTGGTGCAAGAAACAAGCAGGTTGACACCAAGAGTACAGATCACCCCAGCTGCAAGTTATTCCAATTGGGGGGGTCCCACCCCAAGTACCAATCTTCTCCCCTCCCATGGTCCTGGAACACCGGCACACCAATCCTCCATTGCCAGTGCCTACTACCAGAGAAAATGGGAGCTATAGTTAAGGTCTAAAGTTGTTAAAGTCAATATTAAGGCAAGAGGGCTGCAAAGTACCTAGTAGAAAGATGAGGTACTGTTCCTAGAGCCTGTGATAAGCTTTATTACAAAAGCGTATAAGGCCAAAGACAGAAAGGTCAGCGTAGGAGTGGGGCAGAGAATTGAATTGGCATGCAACAGGGAGCTTGGGATTGCACTTGTGGACTAAACATAGGCGTTCGTCAAAACTATCATCTAAACTGTGTTTGGATTCTCTGATGTAGAGGAGACCGTACCGTGAGCAGTGAATACAAGTATGCTCGGTTGGAGGAAGTATATGTAAATTGCTGTCTCTCCCACAAGGTGTGCTTGAGGCCTTGGACAGTGGCGTGAGAGGAGGTGAATAGGCAGGTGTTGCATCTCCTGTACTTGCATAAGAAGGTGCCACGGAAGGAGAGCAGGTGGTAGGGGTGATGGAAGAGTAAACCAATGTCATGGAGGAAGTAAAGTAAACCCTGATAAGAGGAACTGCTTTGTCATTCCTCACACATTTTTAATAATGGCATTGATCCTGTTTGCAATCTGTGTCTATAGAAAGTCCTGGAATCAAATCATTCATTTATGGCAGTTTTCCAGAAGATATTGAGAGTGCTGCAAATAGGGATATTACACAATTAATTGCAATGAAGGAACTCTTTGCTTTGTTTGGGTGATGCTAATATAATTGTTAAGTTAAATGATTTACAGGCAAATGAATGTTGGCATGAGGGAAGCTGTACATCCAAAACAGATGGAGAAATGCCAAGTCAAAATGAGGCAGTTTGTATAGCTTGAATGCCAGACTATTGATTGTGCAGACAATTAATTGGTTGGCAACATATCGAAGCAGCCTATAGCTCCCAAACAACTAAGGGCTTTACCAAAGACCCGAAATATTTGCGAAGAACTTAGGAAGCAATTCACTGGTGGAGACTTTAGAATTGTGCTCTGATTAACTTCATAATTGTATTATAAACTTTTATTAAAGAGGAAGTGTATTCTATTTAATCACCACATGATTCTAAATATCACAGAGGAAGATATTTGAACACCTGGGGCCATATTTTCCAGTCTTTGCTAATTTCAGCAAAAACGTAGATGTGTGTAAACAATAGTGCCATATGGGTAAAAAAATTAATCAGACTGTTTGGCTGTGTCTAGCATTGATGTGAAGATTTTCCTTTCTCCAAAAATGTATTAATGAGCATTAGTGACAAGTGAGTAAATTGTCTGTTTTTTGGCTTGTTTTTGACTTAGTTGAGGTCATTAATGAGGAACTTGTGCAGTTTCGCACAGCTATACAATCAAATGGGAAAATGCATATTTTACTCCAGAGACCTGGAACTTAATGAGATGGAAGGATAATATTCCTTGTCATGCTTGGCAGTGCAGTGGCAGGGAGAATAGTTTATTTTGCAGCCAATGTGTGCAACTTCAGTAAACACTCACTTGAGAGTGATAAACAGAAAAGTGTCGGGCTCCTGCCTGCTTCTGCTCTTGGGATTAAATTTGGTGGAAAGTTACTGGAATATTGCAGTGAATAAACGGGGAGCCACATTGATCGATTCCAAGGAACTGTGTGGGTAACTTTCCACAACTACTGTTTTTTTTATTGTTTCAAAGTATAAGGCATTGAAAATCAAATCTATTTTATATTTACAATAAATCACTGTGTTTATAGGCTTGTCACTGTGCAGTATATTTTAAAATAAATATTTTTATTATTTTTATTACTGATTTTTAATCCCAGATTTATGGATCAGATCCTCCACTCGACTGCTGCATAAAAGGCCTGTTGTTTTGCAAATGAAGACAGGGCAGCAGTTTAATATGAAAAAGGCATTTCAAGAAAATTTCAGCAGGAGGATGTTCAGGCTCTTCCATTGGGACAAAAGGTTCATTGGGACAATTGCGTGTGAGGCAGGTTCCCTACAGTTTATACCAACTTTATTTACAAGGGTTAAGGCTAGGGATAAACAAAAACCTCAGCACTTCATCCATTCCTTGCTGGCATATGAGAGAGGACTAAGGCCCGCAGAAATGACTAAAGTGAGCATGTACATTTAGGGCCTCATGGATAAATTGGACTGTTCTATTTTGCACCACTATTACATACATTATAGAATCATACGCACAGAAGGAGGCCATTTGGCCCATCGTCTCTGTGCCGTCTCTTTGAAAGAGCTATCCAATTAGTCCCATTCTCCTGCTCTTTCCGCATAGCCCTGCAAATTTCTCACTATTTATGTATTAACGAATGTTTCAACATTTAAATCAGCTAAGTGACTTGTTAGCTGCTTGAGAGTTTTAAAGCGCCATTATTACTGAAATGTCTTTATTCTTGTTCTTGCTGATTAACTCATATTTTCTAAGAAGAGTATATTTTAAAACCGTCACTGCATGTCACTTCAAAGGAAATTCATGTCACCAGCGAGAAGCTACAAATATGGGTATTCCCCGGATATCTCTGACCAACAGTTTGAAAACATTAAATATGGGAACAAGGGAGCACTGAGAGAGGGACAGTAAGAGTAATGGTATTTATAACATTTAGAATTTTCAGGCAATTCAAATGAACTTGCTGCCCTTTTAAAAGTTTGTTTAGCCACAGTGCTTTAGAATACTTTTAATTCTAGGATACCGATTGCAGACTGAGTGGAGAGAGCTTTGCTCTGCAATGAATCTATGTTTATGCGACCTGTAATTGATGTTAACACTGGGAGGAAGATTTCCTTGTTCACTATTTGTAATGGCATCATAAATATCTCCTTTTATAAATGCTTTATAATTTCACCACAAATAATGCAGAGAGGAAATCTTATGCCCAAATGAGAATGTGCTACAATTCTCAGTTCTACAATCCTATATTTAGTTGAGCGCAAAAAAATACTTTTTTTTTAAAAGAAAGCTTGTTCGGTATCTTTAAGGACAGTGGGGATCTCTTTTAACCTTTTACTAACATGATTGATGAGACAGTTTCTTCACCATATAGCTGTCATGGCAGAATTTTCCTATTTTATCCCCATATTGAAAGAAATAATGCTTAGTCATGACTATTAGAAAACTCTATCAGTGCTTTTCATTTCCTTTATTGACCACTCTAGTTTCATTGGATGGAAGATACCTTTTGAAGAAATGCATTTGGAGCCGAGCCTAAGAACTGATGTTAAATTCAACCTCATGCCTTGTCCTTTTGGTTCCTCCCCCCAGCTTTGTTTGTGAGTAAGTGCTTCTGCTTGTTAAACAAAGCTTGTCTGTACTCACTGAGCACACTGACGCCTCTGTTATTGTTATTCATTGAAGACAGTTTGGATTCTTGAGTGAGCAGCCTTTGAAAATTCAGAAGTCGAGTTATTGAAATGCTACCTGGTTGCAGTCGGCAGCTGATGAAAGGTGATGGAAACGCAAAATGACAGATAGCATTTTGTGTTAGATTGCACCTTCAACTGGCTGTTTCAAAGTTTCTGCGAGATTCTGAAGTAATATTGCTATAATCGAGAAGTGATGGAACAATAACAAGCAATTTTGGAGGGCCCTAAATACCATATTCAATTGGTAGGCAGCAGGAGAAATACTTTTATTTGTCTAACTGTATAATCTTTTTCTCAAACCAATTGCTACATTGTAGGTAGTAACCAGTCCTATGATTTTCCCACAGGTGAATATGTCAGAGGCAGAGCTCCATTATGCTTCAAATATTTTTGTTTCACAGTTTTTTGATTGATGTGAATTAGAAATGCAGGCCAATACCATTTATAGATTAGCTAGAAGTTATTTTTTTTTAAAGGGATCCTTTGCCTTGATATGTAATGCTCTAAGCTGTGCGGAGACAATCACATCCCCATGGTGGTTGGGAGGATGGGATTGGCAGCTGGGAGAGAAGACATTGAAGATGAATTTCCCTGCTGTTTCCAGGGCATTGTAGAGCATAAATAGTGTAGGAAATTTTCTTAACGAGGAGATTTGGGTGGAAGTCATTTTGGCTGATTGTGTGCCTTTAAAACGCTTCCTGTGATCTCCCTCACGTTTTTTGAGCCTTCCTGAGATCTGTCTACTGAGTCCCCACTGGCATCATTTGCATATGTCAGAGTGGAAGCAGTGGTCTAGCAGTTGAGAGTGCTCCTTCCGGCTCCACAGACTCAAGACCGTTGCCGGCCCCTTACCAATCGCTGCCCCACCCCCAGGGATCTATCCGAGGGCCGCGGCCTGAAATTCAAATCCAATGCACCGGCGACGCCCAGGGGATGCCCAGCAGGTATCTGCAGTTCACTGGTCTCATGTAAGTGAGGCCTGAGGCCCAATTTCTGGTGTGCCAAGGGCCGACCCGTTCCATGTAGGGATTGTTTCCTGCGCCCAGTTAGCGCCTAGGACTTGCTTCTCACAGGGTCAGACCGCCAGTAGATTTCACCCCCATCCCTTACTTACAGTCAGGGGTTCTCAGGAGCAGGTATGGCATTCCCTTTGGGCATGTTGTTGTATGCTATTATCCTGGAGGGGAAGCACCACAGGATGGAGCAAAAGAAATTCAGGCAGCATTTACTGCACAAGACATGTCATCACTGAAGTTTTCTCTTCTTTGGAACAAAGTCTACCTTTGATACCACAGCCTTACCTCCTTCTCCCTCACTTTTAAATAAAGAAAACATCAGTCTGCTTTTCCCCTATATGACTGTGCCAAAAATCATCACCTGACTGAAGAAATCAGCACCATCTAAGTGTGCCCTTTCCTGCATGACTCTTAACTTCCATCAATAACAAAGCGCCATGTCAGTGCACATTCCATTTTATTACAGTGAATTCCAAAGTGGACACAGTCAATCTACTCATTCCTGACATCGTGCTTCCTCTGGGTCCCAACATGCGCTTTTTTTTTACCTATTCTCGTTCTGCTTCTAGTTGTTGGCTCCTCATGGTTTACAAAAAGGTTCATGGGACTGAGATGGTCCTCATCTCATGGCAGTATGATCCTGGAGGGAGGCACTGCTCACCACATTTCTGGAACTTTGACCTGGGCAGCATGGTATTGCCTGTCACGTTCCTCTGGTGCGGTGCTCTGAGGGCAAAGTCCTGGCATCTACTGCTGACCTGAGAGACCCTATAACTCACGATCTATACCATGCTGGGCACTGATTTCTGTGCTGGATCTTTAAATGGTAAGAGCGAGTGACGGTGTATCATAGGGAGGGTTCTCCCCCTCAGCTGCAGGGCACGATCATCCTGTCCTAGAAAAAGGACAGATGGACAAGGGTAAGCAGTCGTAGGTTGTCATGCTGTGTGAATGTGTAGGGTAGAGAGTTAAGTAGAAGGAGAAAAGGATGGTAAAATGCCCAAACACCTGACTGTGCATGGCCTTGAGTCTTACCATCTCCAATGCTCGTTATCCTCCTTCTGCCAATGATGTCAATGGTGGTGTCCTCCATTTGCAACATAATGGAACCTGTTCCTGGTTGTGAGATCTCCCTCTGATTGTGTGCCAGCTTCTTCTACAAGAAGAGTGGGAGTGGGTTAGTGCGTGCCCTGTTGAAGGGTTCTGAAGATACGCAAGTAATGTTCATGCTGAGAGGAGGAAGTAGCAAGTGTGGGCGAGGGGAAAGTAGTTGTGAGGGCTGTAGCAAGTGTTGAGTGTATGAGTACAAGCAAAAGGATGTGTAGCGAAGTGTCTCATTTTAATTGGAAAAGAGGCATGGGAAGCAAGAGAGGGAAGAATTGATAGTGCTGAGGCTGAAGTAGGGTGTTCCAGGGCTGTGAAGGGGAGTCTTATCTTGGAAATCCTGGTGAGGTCATTAAATATTTTTTCTGCACTGCAACCATCCTAGGAACTATGCTGCTGGCTAATATGCTGAGGCACCCATTGTCCAAATGAAGGAAAGAGGGCCTCCTTCCTATTCCTCACTTGCTCCATGAGGATCTCTATTGCTGCATTGGAGAATTGGAGCACTCTGATGTTATGCTGCCTCAGTAACATGCTGTCCATTGACCACCTTTGAAAAGTGCATTTTCTCTTCAAGAACTGCAGGCTGCCTTTAAGTGGCGGCAAAACCTCAGGCTTTTCCACCCTCCCAATGGGCAAGCTGCCTATAAGCAATGGTTTGCCTGTTCTATTTGAATGAGGCCCAACCACCAAAATTTCCCGCCGACATCATCAAGGTGTCAGAGCAGATGCCCTGCCCATGGCCAGCTTGACCCGTGCTCCACATTGACTCATAAATGTTCCAAACAGGAAGATTTTACTTACAAGGGCATTTTCTGTCTCAGGCACTGTCCTCAGCAGCTCCACAATTACTAATACTGTTTACATATAAAGGCACAAGTAATTGTTCAGCCTGTACATCTATTCAATACCTAAACTAGCTGTTAGTTGCTTCAGCATAGAAATTCAATGAAACTACATTTTCATCGCAGCTAAGGCAATACTACATTGAACTGAAAATCTGTATTAATGTTTTACTCATAAGTGAATAAACTTGAAAAATTCCTGCTATTTACAGAACAAGAATTGACTATTTGATTTTCTGGCACTGAATTTAACTTCAATATTTATTGGTCTCCAATGCTTCACTCCTCTGGCTCTTTGTGGAATGTCAGAAAATATTTGAAAGATCTTTAAAAGCTAAATAATAAGAGCTAAATCATAACAAGGTGTACAGGAATTATATTTTGTTGGTAATATAACATTTATTTAATGTAATTTTAGCAACAGGACTCGGTATAGATTAAAGCCAATCAGTGTTACTTGTGTTTTTTCCTAGAATTATGGGCAAGATCTTTCTTTATTTCCCAATTTTCTCCTGACAGCAGGGGCTCAGAATGGTCGGAGTGTCCGTCTGGTATCAGACCCAAATAGCCATTCTTCACATATGAACCTTGGCAATGAGTGTTTGCAGACTTATTCAACATTAGGGGTATCAAAGCTGAGATCTGATCCTCTCATTGCCTCTCATCTGTCCACATGTACTTTCCAGTAAGAATCCCTGGATAGTGATCAGAAGCAGCAACCTTGGGAGGTTATATTTTTTCCCTCGCCCTAGTCTGCAGCCACTTGGGTCAATCGTGGTATCCTCACTGCTGCTTCAACTGAGGTCAGTACAGGCCAGATATCTTCTTGGCCTAAATGGCTGGTTATCAGACTATGTAGGGCCAGATTTTGCTTTAAAATTAACTGTGAGGCAAACAGTGCTCACCGTTATTCATGTGAAAATCGGCTGGCTCCCCGTTCAAATGAATGGAACCGAATGAAGTTCCTGTACTGATGTCATAGATACAGACGAACCTCGACTGAAAAAGTTAGGGCTCGTCCATTCTGATGCAAGTACCCCTTTAATGGCATGGTAAGTCTTAATGACTGCCAAACAACCTCTCTGGCATTGAAAATTAACTTTAACAAATATGTAGTCTTATTCCTTCAGATTTTAATTGTTATATACGAACATACGAATTAAGAGCAGGAGTAGGCCATTCGGCCCCTCGAGCCTGCTACATAAGAACATAAGAACATAAGAACATAAGAAATTGGAGCAGGAGTAGGCCAATCGGCCCCTCGAGCCTGCTCCGCCATTCAATAAGATCATGGCTGATCTGATCCCAACCACAAATCTAAAGAACACAAGAAGTCGGAGCAGGACCCGGCCACATAGCCCCTGGGCCCTCTCCGCCACCCACAGGGCATTGACCGATCCGAACTCAGCTTCATGTCCAATTTCCTGCCCGCTTCCCATAACCCCTAATTCCCTTTACTTCTAGGAAACTGTCTATTTCTGTTTTAAATTTATCTAATGATGTAGCTTCCACAGCTTCCTGGGGCAGCAAATTCCACAGACCTACCACCCTCTGAGTGAAGAAGTTTCTCCTCATCTCAGTTTTGAAAGAGCAGCCCCTTATTCTAAGATTATGCCCCCTAGTCTAGTTTCACCCATCTTTGGGAACATCCTTACTGCATCCACCCGATCAAGACCCTTCACAATCTTATATGTTTCAATAAGATCGCCTCTCATTCTTCTGAACTCCAATGAGTAGAGTCCCAATCTACTCAACCTCTCCTCATATGTCCGCCCCCTCATCCCCGGGATTAACCGAGTGAACCTTCTTTGTACTGCCTCGAGAGCAAGTATGTCTTTTCTTAAGTATGGAGACCAAAACTGTATGCAGTATTCCAGGTGCGGTCTCACCAATACCTTATATAACTGCAGCAATACCTCCTTGTTTTTATATTCTATCCCCCTAGCAATAAAAGCCAACATTCCGTTGGCTTTCTTGATCACCTGCTGCACCTGCATACCAACTTTTTGATTTTCTTGCACTCGGACCCCCAGATCCCTTTGTACTGCAGTACTTTCCAGTTTCTCGCCATTAAGATAATAACTTGCTCTCTGATTTTTCCTGCCAAAGTGCATAACCTCACATTTTCCAATATTATATTGCATCTGCCAAATCTCCGCCCACTCACCCAGCCTGTCTATATCCCCTTGCAGGTTTTTTATGTCCTCCTCACTCTCTACTTTCCCTCCCATCTTTGTATCATCTGCAAATTTTGATATGTTGCACTCGGTCCCCTCCTCCAAATCGTTAATATAGATTGTAAAGAGTTGGGGACCCAGCACCGACCCCTGTGGAACACCACTGGTTACTGGTTGCCAGTCCGAAAATGAACCATTTATCCCAACTCTCTGCTTCCTGTTTGATAACCAATCCTCCACCCATGCCAGAATATTACCCCCAATCCCGTGATTTTTTATCTTAAGTAATAATCTTTTATGTGGCACCTTGTCGAATGCCTTCTGGAAGTCTAAATACACTTTATTCCCCTTTATCCACCCTATACGTTATATCCTCGAAGAACTCAAGCAAATTTGTCAGACATGACTTCCCCATGCTCTGCCATTTGATAAGATCATGGCTGATCTGATTGCAACTTCAACCTTATTCTCCTATCTACCTATTATAACCTTTGACTCCCTTGTTAATCAGGAATGTATCCAACTCAGCCTTAAAAATATTCAATGACCCTGCCTCCACCGCTCTCTGGGGAAGGGAGTTCCACAGACTCACGACCCTCTGAGAGTAAAAATTTCTCCTCATCTCCATCTTAAATGGGAGACCCCTTATTTTTAAACTGTGGCCCCTAGTTTGAGTCTCTCCCACAAGGGGAAACATCCTCTTAGCAATTGTTGTTGGACATTTAAAAAAAATTAATACTTTTTTTCACTTATTCTTTCTGTCTCTTTTATCTCTGTCTCTTAATTCAATCTTTCTTACCCTCTCTTTATTTCACTTTCTGTACCTGATTTGACCTTGAATTCATTATTCTAACTTACACTTCCTGGTTCAGTCTCTGCGTGGCTTATTAACATGCTTCAATCTGATTGGTTAAGGAGATACACAGCTGGTTGCCCTGTTCACACAGGTCCTCGATGCCCTGTAGAGGGGGCCGTGCTGAATGGATCTCTAATTTACAGGAAGTTGCTGTGCAAAACCTCACAGACGTGCACTTGCCCATAGAATTTCTAACAAATGGTTGGCACCGTTCGTTCGCCACTTACAGCAAAATCTGACCCGTGATGTGTTCATTCACTGAGTTATGGAAGGAGGTAAACCTGTAGAAGAAATATTTTGTAGTTGTATTTCCTCTAGCAACAGCTAGTAACTTATTGCATGACATGCAAATTAGATAAAAGACTGATTGTTTGCAAGGTTTGTAACAACGTAAATGTATATTGTCTGCAAAAAGAAAATCCAACTATAGTCTCAGCTAGATGAACTGCTGAATGGTCTCCATTTCTTTCCCCCCGCCCCCTGCTCCCCAACCCTCACCCCATGAGAAGAAAGTATTTATAATAGATAATCTGTTTAGAATTGTGCATGCCATCTCCCACTAAGCACACACAAGGCTCTTTTTTTGTTGCACATTCTCTCGTAATTTTTTTTCCCTTTCTTCTCTTCTGTCTTGAAGGCACTGACTCCCACATAGGTACTGTTCAATAGACTTAGGCTATCTTGCTCAAGTGTCCATGCTTCATGTATGAGCCTAATGGTGAATGTTGATAGGCAGTTCAACTATGGAAGGCACCACAGCCGAGCCCAATCATGTCCTCACCCAGCATCTACACCTGCTCAGTTTCCAGCATGAATTGTTGGATACCAATAAGGAATGGGAATTCCAAATTTTCTTCTCTCTGGGTTACAGATGCTCAGAGCAATTGTAGCATTGCTGACTGCTACTCAGCTGAGATCAGCTAACTCAGCACAGGCCAGGAATCAAACCTGGGACCTCGTTTACTGTATTGATTACTGTTACACCCACTGATAGTTTTGCTTATCAGGGGGAGCTCGGAGACGAGATTTTATTACTAACAGGAGGTAGTTTGAAGCTCCACCCAAGCTATTTGGCCAACTGGAATGATATATTTAAATATTTTAATTCAGTATCGATAAGGGTCAGCTCTGTCAGGTGTCTTTTATATTAAATACAACGCACAGATTACAGTGTGTTAAAAGGCAGCAACATATTGAAGAGTCGATGCAATGTCACAAACTGTGGCAGCTTCCATCACTAGTGCTCTTAGTCACTAGCAGAGCAGACTGGTGATGATGATCCTCCCTCCAAATATCCTTCCCTACCTTTTGGGGAGAAGAGCCCGACCCGTCACTGCTTCCCCCACATCAGGAACTTGTTGAGAGTAGGGGTTCACAGAGTGCAAATCTGTGGCCCCTCACTCTGTGATACAGTGCATTGATACCCCAATAGGGAGTGGGAACCCTGGCTGACCTTTCCTCTCCCTGGAATTCAAGCGCTCAGGCCAATTGTAGCATTCTGCTGCACAGCTGAGATCAGCGAACTCAGCATAGATCAGCAATAAAACCTGACACCTTCTGTACTGCATGGATACTCCACTGCATTGGGATTGCGTCCTGCTCAGATTAATGCTTTATTGAACATTATTGAAATTGGGGTGGGCAATTCAAACTCTGAAATTACATTACTGTACTTGTATATACTTTACCTTGAATTTCATTAAATATTTATCACTTAATATTACGGTATTGATTTCTTAATGGTCTAAGAAACGAATGTGGGATTGTCAAGGACATGTGCACTTAAAAGATTGTGATCATTATTTTTGTGTCTGCTTCATTTTGTAAACCATTAACCATTTCACTGGCAGTTTATTTAGGTTTGAAATATTTCTGCCATCTTAAATGTGTGTAAATAATAACACTTTATGAATGGAACTGAAGTAATTCAGATGGACTAACAACGTAGTATGTTATTTTACTTGTGAGTTTTGTCATGGTTTGGCAGGACTCCAATCCCCCCACCCCCACCCCCACCCCCCCGCCCTCACCACTGGATTATCTGGTGAATTCCAGCCAACTTTGCACATCTCCACATGGCTGGTTTAGAGTGATATTGCCAGAGGTCTCTTGATTGGGTTGGAAAAGGTTTGAGGGACCTGAAAAGGAGAGAGTAATTTACAAATTATGGAGTGGGAGGGGTTGGGGGGAATAAATGCAATTCAATAAGGAATTTAGCAAAATGAAAAATTAAGAATTTTCAGCAAATTAAACTTTTACAGCAACTAGAACTTAACATGCAAGTACTTCTGTATTGTTACTGTCTGAGGATAAAAGGATGTCAGTGAGTAAAGGAATCAAGCTCATGTTCTTTCCCTCCCTCCTTCTCATCCTCTCTTTACTCTTCCTTTTTAGGGTCTGGCTGGTGCAGTGGGTCAGAACACTGCCTTTACACCTCTTGGATTTTAGATCAGTGTAGTTTTCAAACTTAATGTGGGACCCCCTGTAAGTATTGACATTCTTTCGCCAATCTCCTTTCCAACTTCTGAAAGGAAAATAGTTCCATCTTTGTACAGCAAAAAAAAATTGCTGGTAAGTCAACAAATAAAATATACAGAAATCTGAATAATGGCCTATAGAAATCCATTAATCTTGCGAAACCCCTAGCAACCAGCCACCCCAGTCTGAAATCTTTCAGTTTTGATCCAATCCAGCCCAGACTAATAAGATTATTGGTCTCCTCACTCTGCTATTCTTCAGATTGGCACAGTGTAGAGGAACTTTACCTTCCATCAACAACTGAGCTGGGAGTGTTTGATCATGACACATGATTCCAAGACGCATAGTTCTAAGAAATGAAGAGGGGCAGGTGGAAGAAGTAGCAGTGGGAGAGGATTTTGGTGATAGTGATTGTAATACAGTTAGTTTTAGCATAGTTATGGAAAAGGACAAAGACAGAACAGGAGATAAAGTTTTCAATTGGGGAAAGGCCAATTTTACTAAACTGAGAAGTGATTTAGCAGAAGTAAACTGGAAACAGCTATTTGAAAGTAAATCAGTGTCAGAGCAGTGGGAGACATTCAAAGGGGTGATTCAAGGCGTTCAGGGTAAACATGTTCCCATAAAGAAAAAGGGAGGGGCTGCCAAATCTAGAGCCCCCTGGATGTCAAGAAGCATTCGGGGTAAGATAAGGCAGAAAAAGAAAGCCTATGATAGACACCGGGAACTCAATACTACGGAAAGCTTAGAGGAGTATAGAAAGTGCAGGGGTGCAATTAAAAAGGAAATTAAGAAAGCAAAGAGAGGGCATGAAAAATTATTAGCAGGTAAAATCAAAGACAACCCAAAGATGTTTTATAAATACATTAAGAGCACGAGGATAACTAAGGAAAGAGTAGGGCTTATTAGAGACCAAAAAGGTAAACTAGGGGCTCGATTTTTGGACGTCCGAGCTGGCGGGTTCGTGGCGGGGGGGCTCAGAAAATCGGGGATTCCCGGGGCGGGTCTGGAGCCCAGCTCCAACCCGCCCACTTCCGGGTTCCCCAGTGACGCGCTTAGATGCGCGCGCAGCCCTCGCATGCGGGAATCCCACCGACAATTAAAGCTGGTGGGATCCCACTTAAGGCAATTAGTGTGATTGTTCATGTTGTTAGCAGACCTGATTTGTAGGATATTTTAGGAGGGGTGGGATTTTCATTTCAACTGAACATGTTTCCCCTACTGGGGGAAACACTCCCAGTTGAAATGGACGTGTTGCAGCTATCAGCCTGTGGCAGCTGCAAAGGTCCATTTGACATGCGGGAGGGTGGAGAGCCTCATTCATTGCAGGAGGCCACTCTGTCACTTTGGACAACATTTGGCCTCCACCACCGTCCTCCTAACAATAAAATTCACCAACTTGGAACCTCAACCCCAGTGTGCAGACACATTTACCTACCTTGCGGACCCCCTCAAACGTACATCTTCTGGATGGGGGCCGCCATATCTGCAGTCATGACCTCCTCGGAGGACGAACAGCATCACCAGCCTCACCGGCCACACGGTCCACCTCTGACACGTGGAGCTCCAAAACACAGTGCTGTGACACATCCACCTGCACAGCAGGAGGGAGGGCAACTGCAGAGAGAGATGCGTCGCAGAAGGCACTACCCTCACCACAGGGTCTACAGACCGAGGCTCAGCTTCCTGGACCTCTCTGAGGAGCAGTGCACACGGAGGCTCAGAATCACTCGACATATAGTCATGGACATCTGCAGCCTCCTTCATGCCGAGTTGCTCCCGGCTGGCCCGAGCACCATCTTCTTACCTGTCGCTGTCAAAGTCACCACTGCCCTCAACAACTTCTCCTACGCATCCTTCCAGGGTGTCACCGGGACATCGCCGACGTCTCTCAGTCGTCTGCACAAAAGAGCCCTGCAAATACACCTACACCCGCACACGATCGCAGCTTAATTGAAGCCACTTACCTTGGCTTCCGGGTTTCAGGCTGGAAAGCTGCGCAGCGTGCGGACTGCGCACCTGCATCATAGACTGTCAGCTGGAGGAGCCCTATTTAAAGGGGCAGTCCTCCACTGACTGATGCTGCAGAATGGAGCCAAAATTACAGCACGGAGCAGCCCAGGGGGAAGGCTGCTCCCAGGTCTAATGATGCCTCACTCCAGGTCCTACTGGATGGGGTGAGGAGGAGGGGGAGGACAGAGATCTTCTCTGTCTGAAGGTGCCTTCGTGGTTGCAGAGGCAGACCACTTCCTCCCGTCTGCCGGGGAGAAGATCTCTGTCCTCCCCCTCCTCCTCACCCACGCGCCCAGTCGACCCCCCCGCCCCGCTGCCAACCCACCTCCCTCCTAATATCGAGCCTTATGTGTGGAGGCGGAAGATGTGGGTATGGTTCTTAATGAACACTTTGCATCTATTTTCACAAAGGACAGGGATTGAAGTTAAGGAGGAGGAGTGTGAAATATTGGATGGGATAAACATAGTGAGCGCGGGAGTATTAAGAGGATTAGCATCTTTGAAAGTTGATAAATCACCAGGGCCGAATGAAATGTATCCCAGGCTGTTAAAAGAAGCCAGGGAGGAAATAACGGAGGCTTTAACAATCATTTTCCAAACTTCACTGGATATAGGCATTGTGCTGGAGGATTGGAGGACTGCTAACGTTGTACCGTTGTTTAAAAAGGGAGCGAAGGATAGACAAATAATTACAGGCCTGTCAGCCTAACCTGGTGTGCAAATTATTGGAATCAATTCTGAGGGACAGGATAAACCGTCACATAGGAAGGCGCGGAGTAATCAAGGACAGTCAGCACGGATTTGTTAAGGGAAGGTCGTGTCTGACTAACTTGATTGAATTTTTCGAAGAGGTGACAAGGAGGATCGATGAGGGTAGCATAATTGATGTAGTCTACATGGATTTTAGCAAGGCTTTTGACAAGGTCCCACATGGCAGAGTGGTCAAAAAAGTAAAGGCCCATGGGATCCAAGGGAATGTGGCAAATTGGATCCAAAATTGGCTCAGTGGCAGGAAGCAAAGGGTAATGGTCGACGGGTGTTTTTGCGACTGGAAGGCTGTTTCCAATGGGGGCCGCAGGGCTCGGTACTAGGTCCTTTGCTTTTTGTGGTATACATTAACGATTTGGACTTAAACGTGGGGGGCACGATTAAGAAATTTGCGGATGACACAAAGATAGGCCGTGTGGTTGATAGTGAGGAGGAAAGCAATAGACTGCAGGAAGATATCAATGGACTGGTCAGATGGGCAGAAAATTGTCAAATGGAGTTCAATCTGGAGAAGTGTGAGGAAATGCATTTGGAGAGGGCAAACAAGGCAAGGGAATACACAATAAATGGGAGGATACTGAGCGGTGTAGAGGAAGTGAGGGACCTTGATGTCCACAGATCCATGAAGGTAGCAGGACAGGTAGATAAGATGGATAAGAATGCATTTGGAATGCTTTCCTTTATTAGCTGAGGCATAGAATATAAAAGCAGGGATGTTATGCTGGAACTATATAAAATACTAGTTAGGCCATAGCTTGAGTACTGCGCACAGTTCTGGTCACCACATTGCCATGACTGGAGAATTTTAGCTACGGTGACAGATTGGATAGGCTGGGGTTGTTTTCCTTGGAACAGAGGACGCTGAGGGGTGATTTGATTGAGGTGTACAAAATTATGAGGGGCCTAGATAGAGTGGATAGGAAGGACCTATTTCCCTTAGCGGAGGGGTCAATAACCAGGTTGCATAGATTTAAAGTGATTGGTGGAAGGATTAGAGCAGAAATGAGGAAAAGCTTTTTCACCCAGAGTGTGGTGGGGGTCTGGAACTCAGTTAAAAAATACCTGGATGTGCACCTGAAGAGCCGTGACCTGCAGGGCTACGGACTAAATGCGGGAAAGTGGGAGATTAGGCTGGATGGCTCGTTTCTCAGCTGGCGCGGATACGATGGGCCGAATGGCCTCTTTTGGTGCCATAAATTTTCTACGATTCTATGACACTGAAGAGTAGATTTTATGTATTTGCATTCTTGTTGCAGACTTTTATGTGCTGGGAATTGAGGTGTGGAGGTCCATTAAAATGCATGGACAAGATGAGGAAAAACCTTTTTACATGGTTAGTGGTTAGGATCTGGAATGCACTGCCCGAGGGAGTGGTGGAGGCAGATTCAATCATGGCCTTTAAAAGGGAATGGGATAAGTACTTGAAAGGAAAAAAATTTGTAGGGCTACGGGGAAACGGTGGGGGAGCGGGACTAGCTGGATTGATCTTGCATAGAGCTGGCGCAGACTTAATGGGCCGAATGGCCTCCTTACATGCTGTAACCTTTCTATGATTCTAAGAAATCTTTTGGGGCCTGCTGACCTCTGCACCCCAATTTCTGATATGTATTCCTGGCTCCATGCCAGGAGCCCAAGTTTCTTAAACCCACTCCTAGGTACCAAAAGTGCATAAATGTTCCTCACCCCAGCATTGATATATCTTTCAAAATAAAACACTTGAATGTCATAACCAGAACAGTACCATATGGCAGAGTGAGGGATGGAATGTCAGTACACAATGTAGATCCATGCCTGAAATATTCAATTCTCACTAGAGGGTAAAGGTTAACATAGCCCTTTGAGGACTTAATGGCATTTCACCTAAATTAAAAATCTAACTAAATCGCAATCTTTAAATTTATTCTGCTTCAAAGTCTAATGCAAAGGGTTCAGATAACATCATATCAGCCCAGAGCAAAGCTCAGGCTGTTTATAATTCTTAAGCAGTTTAAATATTAAAGTTTCTTTCAACCTTAAGGTGATATTGCTGATCTGCTTTTGGGTGGTCACACTGTTCCTTTGCCCAGCTTGCTATTTTCCAATATGGATTTCTGTAAACCAGGCAGGGGGGAGTGGCGTGCTGGTGGTTGACATTTGCTGCACATTTTCCAATATTAGCAATAGAGCAAAGTTAAGGGGCACCTTGAAGCTGCCTTTACTGTATTTTTGGCAACTTCATTGTTTCTTAATTATCTCCTGTGGATGGCTGGACTCTTGCCCTCAGTGTGAGTGGACTCCAGTCATATTAGACAAAGGGAACAGCGGAAAGCATCTAGTACTGCTTTTGTCAATTACCAAAGCTTTGGTCATATTTCTGAGCTAAAAGATGCTGTGAGTATTCACAAAAAGAATTGATAACAACACTGGTGGGTGACCTTACGCTCCACAGATATTGGATAGATTGAAATTTTTCATCTTTATGATTCTTGTTTTGGGCTGAACTTCACATTTTGGTTTGAATCATTTCCGTTCCATAAGTAATCAGAGACCATTCTTGTAATTCACTGGTCAGTCCTTCTTTCCACAGAGAAACAATTGCTTCTCTATGTCTGTGGGGAAAAAAGCCCAGTTGGTCATTTATGATGTGAGCTATCTAGTTGAAATAATGAGGCATATTACGTCTGTACGTTATTGAAAGACACTTGTGATTATGTCTCATGGGCCTACTAGATGGCAGATGGATTTCTGAATTGGGTGGGGAACTGAAAATACTTCACTGTCACTGTGAGTCATTTTCCTTTAAGTTTATGGAGTTTAAAGTTTTGAAATTATCTGTATCTCCTGAAATGCTTTAAAATGCAAATTGTTTTTGTGTCTGAAAATTATTAATCAGAATTTTGAAAACATCAGACTCTCAAAAGAAAATCTGCAATTGACATTACAGAATCCCAAAGGATTTTAAAATAGGGCTTATTGGCTTTTATTCCTCTGCCAGGAAATCAGAAGCAGATAAATAACAAATAGAGCTCTGGAAGATATTTAATTGGTAGGAAATCCAACATTAACGAAATGGATTCACATAAGGCTGAGCATACATCAGCCAAAGGCTGTCCCAGCTGTTAGAGCTGAGAAGCTTCTATGTTTCACAAAAGCAAGGTATTATGAGGTGAGTGACAGATCACATAAATCATTGGCCTATGTTCTCAGATAACAACAAAATCAAAGCTGCACCATTTTTCGGGTATTCATATGGCTCTCTTGGATTTTAAAGGGCACAGTTCTAATAAGAAAGTGTCTGGCAAATCTTTTATTCGTTTACAACTTTATGCAATGATATCAATCATACTGTTATACTTAGCTGTGTCACTTGGATTTTATGTAATCATGAAGGAAGTGACACATTGTTCTTATGCACCTCTTCTCTCCCCAAACAAGAAAACATTTCCAAGTACTCTTATTTTGAGAACATAATGCTCCTAAGCAAATAAATCAGTAAACTTTGCATTTGTAACCAACTCTCTATTAGATCTATCTCTCTATCAACGAGACAAAATTGACCAAACTTGTCGAGGTGTCAGAATCCATACTCTTGAGAGCATTTTAAGTAGGCCACATAAGCTTCCTTCAGAATAAAAATGCTTTTGCCATGATTAATTACATTATTTGCTAAATTCCTAGTTGATATATTTGTTAATGACACTGTTCCTTGCTTCATAAATTAATTTCATAATGTTTTGCCTATTTGTGAAAATGAATCCCTTGTGATGTCCATTCGGTAGAAAATCATTGCTATTAATTTTGACTTAAGATTTTAAATAGTTTTATGCTTATGTAGATACACATCAAACTAAATTCATTAAAGCCAAACATAATTCTTGTATTGTTCTTCACTCTGAAATTTTTCTCTGGCCTCCAAAGTAACTTATCAAAACTCCGGGATATCAAACCAATATTGCAAGCTAAGTTATTCAACTCTGACTCAAGCTATATTATTCAATTCTGACTAGCCACAATCCACAGATGACATTTCTATAGTTTAAACATGACAGGAACTATTCATGAGGGTGGCTTCTGTGCGAAATTGGAAATAGGGATTGCTTGCCTTGTTCTGTTTTCCCTCTGTAGATAGGCACTGGCAAAGATGCTCATTGGTACTTCAATTCTGATGAAGAACCTCACCCATAATGTTAATCTGTCTTTTATCTTTCAGAAGCTACTTGAACTTTTACATTTTTCAGCATTTGTTTCAGATTTTCAACATTCAGTTTATTTTTGTCCCAGTTATTTTTTTCCCTCTCTCTATTTGCATTTCTGCATGTCATACACTATTCACAAAGGGTAGGCAACTGATCTTCTCCAAGGTCTCTCAATTTCACTCTCCAAGCAGCTCACAGGAGATATGCAAAAGCAGACCAAGGTTGGCTCTTCCTCTTTTTCTTTCTCCTCTGTGAGATGTGCCTGGTTTATGTTTGGTGCTTCCCCACAGCAACATTCTGTGATTCCCCACACCACCCATTCAGTGATGTGGGGAATCGCAGACATGAGTATGCCTTGTGCTATAGTACTTTTGTTCTCCAATTCACTGTTATACCATGCCAGCTCCTTTTAAATCAAGCAGAAATCTGAGAGTTTGGTGAGGTGAGCGTACAGTCAGACACAACATATTGATTACATATTGCTATATATTATGAAGTCTCTTATGTCACTATCCAATATTATTTGTGTCATAAAAATTATTAATTCTAAGATGGGCATCACTCCTTTCAAACATGATGAAAATATTTGTACTTGCTTCCTTTTCAAATGGGCAAACATTATTTTCAAATATTTGATCATTTTAATCACCTCTAATTTAGTAAGATTTGGTTATCAAATATTTGAAGGCTGTTAAAATCCCCTTATGAAGATATGAATCTTTGGAGCGCTCTTTTAGCAATACTTGGGAGAGTTAGAATTTTATATCCCAAATGCTGCCAATTAAAAATCCCCAACTGTGCATTTACAAAATTAAATAAACCTATTACATATCTTGGCAATGGAAAGAATGCCAAGGGCAAAGCTTAAATGCCTATAATCGTGAGAAAGAGTTGGCAGCTTGAGTGCATTGGATTCTTAATATTCTTATTGCACTGTGCAATTGAACACCCTCGACTGGAACAGACTGCCGAAGGATTGTTTGTAGTTGCAGATAAAGTTTAACATCTGTCTCCTGCTCTTCTTAAACTTCTGGCCTTCATTACCAGAAGCAATTAATTAACATATCTATTTACTCTTGAGAGACCTTTAAATTTGGAAAGAGAAATGCCAACGTTTTGATGGCTACTGAAAGCCCATCACTTATTTCTTTAATTGCCCTATGTGGATCTCTTCCCTTCCAGTCAAGACTATGATCACGCAGTGTGATTAAGAACAAAATAACATAAAGTATGGAATTAAAAAAATCCACTTGACCTATCAAACCTGTTCCCTTCAAAGACCATGTAGAATTTGCCCAATCAAGGAATCTTTCCAATTCCCTCATTTCCTGAGCGAGGTGACAATCATAGGTAAAGCCTCTGGAAAGGGAAGGGCTCTGTGCAATTTCCCTTCAACCCTCAAAGATACTTAAATGAAACCCCAAGGTATTAATGTAATCAGGCAATCCACTCGAGTCAGCTACGACCAGTTGTTTTTGACAGATGATTCATACATATTCTGAGCAGCACAGGAACAATTGTGTTCTTTAAAGTGTCTGATTATCCTTTTCAACTCTTATCCTTTTCCATTTTTTTAATATGCATAATACTTGTCATATTCAGGCAGTTTGCATTATGTTCACATCGCTATCCTGCAGATGTGCACTGAGTGTATTGGCCGAGGCTGTTTGTGTTTAGTTTGGGATTGCATAAGAGAGGTTGATGCATGTCATTAGCTGTGGCTCCGTGAAGAAGTGGGGTGGCTGGGTTGATATGCTGGGCTGGATTGCCCTCCAACTATGGGGCTGAAGGGCTGGAGTTACTGCTTGTTCTGACTGTGCTGATTGGTAGCACTTTTATGGGAGATATTACATGTTATTAGGTATGATCCTGAATATGTCTTCAAGAAGGGAATCCTAAGCAGCCTGGTATTTCTCAGTTCCAGCTGGAGGCCGTACATGAATTCTTCAGGCCTACTTGAATGGGCTTCTACCCGACGTGTGCTTTATCCACATATTTGTCCTGAGTACAAAATGTACCCTTATAACCTTCCATTTCACCATAAGCAGATATTTAAAAGTTTTGAAAGAACTTGGTCAATAAACCATTAAGTGGTGTTGTTCAGAATTTGATGCATATATTCACAGCGGGGATGGGGGGCAAAATCTCCTTTCAGGTGAGTCTGTCATAGTCCACCCACTTTGCAATGCCTCCATGACACTGCCACCCACCAAGTTGCTGAAATTGATTTTGTACCATTTCTGCTGGACCTATTATAGTGCCACCTTTGATGTAAATTAATGATCATTTCTACTTCTTTATGCTACCCCTGAGTACCTGCACTTAGTGTTTACTGAATTGTGATGTAGAAAATGCTGTATTAGAAGTTGTTGAATGTTTATTCCATGGGTGAAGAAGACAGTGTAACATATGAGCAACAAAGTCACAAGTTGCACAGCTGTCCTTTGCTTAAAAGAATTCAATAAGTTACAATATTGTATTATTTATACAGTATATATGTTCCAGTTTGTTATTATTTTGTTAGAAATTACCTTTTTGCTTCAGAGCTTTGGTCCAGTATTGTGATCTTTTATTTTGCACATAGTAGAATGCCAATAAGTCATATCACAGTTGCCATAGTGACAGGTAGGATGCTTGCAGATGCTGAGATCCAATGTTTAGAATGCCTGATAAATTTCAGTAAGCTGTGTTGTGAGCTGTGATACCTATGCAACAGAAAGCTCTGCAGCGGTGATTGGCACAAGTTACCATGGCTACAGCTCAGCGCCAGCCCATGGCTGTTTGAAATTTGTTGTTGACTTGTGCGGAAGTATCTTTTAGTTGCATTATGTGGAACAAAATCCATATCCCATGCACATAACAATTATTCATTGCATCATTTTTGGCCACAAATGTTATATAAGAAAATCTTATTTAAAGGAGGATTGTTTTCATGAAAAAGTGTTTGGATATAGATATAATGGGCTTCATTTTAGCACCTGCTACCGGGTGCGTTCCAGGCGGGGGGGGCTCCGAAAATCGGGGAATCCCGGAGCGGGTTCGGAACCCGGCTCCAACCTGCCCACTTCCGGGTTCCCCACAGACGCGCCGACGTGCGTGCGCAGCCTCCGCATGTGGGACTCCCGCAGGCAATTAAAGCCAGCGGGATGCCACTTAAAAGTATTTACTTAGCTATTTCAGGTCATTAACTGACCTGATTAAGGGAATATGTCAGGAGGGGTGGGATTTTATAGACAACTGGGACTGTTTCCCATACTGGGGGAAACACTCCCAGTTGAAATGGACGTGTTGCAGCTGTCAGCCTGTGGCAGCTGCAAAGGTTCATTTGACAGGTGGGGGGGTGGGAGACCCTCACTCATTGCAGGAGGCCACTCTGTCACTTGGGACAAAGTTTGGCCTCCACCACCCTCGTCCTGACAAGAAAATTCACCAACTTGCACACTTACCCCGGGGTCCAGAGACATGTACCTACCTTGCGGACCCCCTCAGATGTACATCTTCCGGATGGGGGCCGCCGTAGCTGCAGTCATGACCTCCTCGGAGGGCGAACAGCATCACCAGCCTCACCAGCCTCGCCGGCCACGCCGTCCACCTCTGACACGTGGAGCTCCACAACAGAGTGCTGTGACACATCCACCTGCACAGCAGGAGGGAGGGCAACCGCAGAGAGAGATGCGTCGCAGAGGGCACTACCCTCGGCACAGGGTCCACAGACCGAGGCTCAGCTTCCTGGATCTCTCTGAGCAGCAGTGCATACGGAGGCTCAGAGTCAATCGACATGTAGTCGTGGACATCTGCTGCCTCCTTCATGCCCAGCTGCTCCTGGCTGGTCCGAGCACCATCTTCTTACCTGTCGCTGTCAAAGTCACCACTGCCCTCAACAACTTCTCCGCATCCTTCCAGGATGCTACCAGGGACATCGCCGACGTCTCTCAGTCATCTGCACAAAAGAGCCCTGCAAATATACCTACACCCACTCTGCAGTGACACAATGGGTGATATCAGTTGTGGGTCTTCATTGTGATCCTCAGGAAAGGGCATTATTGCACAAACCAGACAAGATTTGCAAAGACGTGACAGTAGTGGTGCCAATATAATATGTAATGTGAGTTGGTCAGAAATTCAATATAAGTAAAAACTATGACAAACCCTCAAACACCCTTGTGCATCCCCTTCATGCTCACGACACGTTTGCCTTACGCTTCCTACTGCACATATGTGATGCATGCCCTGTGGCTGCAGCACAGGTAGTGGCAGGTTGAGTGAGGCTGATTGTGAAAGAGATGCACGAGAGGTTGAGTATGAGATAGAGCCATGAGATTGTATGAGGATTGGGTTGAGTGGTAGTGGCGGGATGAGTACTGGCGAGGTGAGTAAGTGCAGGTAAGATGAGGATGAGCTTTGAGTGGGTATGAGGGGTGATGTGACAGAGTAGTGTTGGCAGTGCAGAAGGAGATGTGGGGTGGGGGCGGTGATGTGGCAGACGGAGTGTAGGGGAATGAGTAAGTGTACTCACTTTGGCTGACCTACTTAGGTCATTGGAGCGCCTCCTGCACTGTATGCAGGTGGGCGATATGTTGGTGGTGCAGGTGACCTCCTCTGCCACGTCGAGCCAGGCCTTCTTGGTGGCAGAGGCAGGCCGCTTCCTCCCGCCCGCTGGGGGGATGATCTCTGTCCTCCCCCTCCTCCTCACCCCATCTAATGATACCTGGAGTGAGGCATCATTAAACTGGGAGCAGCCTTCCCCCTGGGCTGCTCCATGCTGTAATTTTTGCTATTTGTTGCAGCATCTGTCAGTGGAGGACTGCCCCTTTAAATAGAGCTCCTCCAGCTGACAGACCTGACTGTGCATGCGCAGCCCGCCTGATGCGCAGATCAGCAGTGGGGAACCCGGAAGAACAGGTAAGTGGATCCAATTGGGCTGCAATCGCGCGGGGGGCAAACTGATTTCACCGGGCGCGTTACCCACGCGCCCAATAGGCCCCCGCCACGAACCCGCAGCCCTGGTAATATCGAGTCCAATAATATCCCCTAATAATAATTGTCCAATACAAGTTGTTATAATAGAAGTGGAGTATATAACTTAACCCCTTATAACATAACCCTTATGACTACATTTACGGAGATATCTGACTCCTATTTGGACCCATGTATATGTTTGTAAAAAAGAATGAACATCACAGACTAATTCTGGATTTATAACTTTGTTTTTGAAGTGGGCTCTTAAAATCTTTATTCAGTCTATTAGTTTTAGAATTGAATTAGTGAGGACTTGATGTTGACTTGAAAGTTGGACCATCTGTTGTATATCAGTAACAAAATGAGCAGAGGGTGATTTGACAATCACCAATAGAAGCCCTGATTTTAATTCAGGAGTGTGAGTGTGGTGACCGTGGACCGGGTCGGGCGGGAAGTGTCCATGATGGTACCAGCGTGAGACCTGGGCCATTTTAACTCCCAGGCCTCATTACCGTGTGGCAGCACGGATTTCTACCTGAATCCAGCAGGAATGACAAGATGGCAGACAGGTGAGAGTGGGATTTTGCACAGCAGGAGGCCGCCATTGGAAACCCAAGAGAACAGACCCTGGCACAAGGTGAGTGGAAGGGGTGGAGGGGGGGTGGGGTCTGGAGGCAATCAGGGTAGGGGGAGAGGGTCTTGGGCACAGGAGGCCCAAGGTTTTCTTGAAGGGTCCAAATGGTCACACCTGCTCCTCCTAGCCCACAAGAAAACCTTAAAAATTGATAAATTTTAACTTAGCTGTGCCTCTTCTGGACCCGATCGTACCTGCCACCAGGATTCACTGATTAGTCCGGCATTGTGCGCGACCTGCGTGATCCTCAGTAAAAATCATGTCGGAGTCTGAATGATGTATTGGGACCGACTTTTTAATGTTAATGAGCCCCCTGCCTGCCTGTGACAGCCGTACAGACGCTGCCGAAAACCCAGCAGTTAAAATGACTGCAGGAGGGCTGCGTCCTCCTGCAGTCATTTTATTGGCCCTATAATTGGCCCTATAATTTCTTGGACTTCTTGAAGACTCTATGGGGGAGAAATTGGTTAGCGCCTGACTACGGGCGCCCGAAGAAGTTGACCGGAGGACTGCCCGAAATTGGTCCTTGGGGCTCATTACCATGAAACCGGCCAGCTGCTTGTGCCAATCGGGCAGCCCGATGCAGCTCACCAATCGGGCCCGGAGCAAGATTAGCCTGCTCAGATGCCGGCAGTGGCCCTAAGGTAGGTCTTGCGGGGCCTTAAGAAATATAATGAGAGGTGTCCTCTTAGTCATTGATTCAGTTCTGCTAAAAGAGTGTACAATTGCTTATCTCATTCCTAAGACATTCCTTTGTCCAACAGGTTAATACCTCCATCTAACTAACACAAAAAGCAATGTCTGCAAATGTGTTATAGATTTGTTCATTAATATTGCACGTAGTAATTTCTAGGCTAAAATTATTTCAAATTTTCCCTTAAATAATGGTGTCAAGTAAAGCAGTGAGCAATGATCTGACTAAATAATTACATCGCAAAACTGCTGGTTACTTACAAGGCTCCTTTGTTTATTGCTTGTGTACGAAGTCGCAATTGCTCATGTATTACATAGGAATTATTGCCCTGCAGCTGAAGGATCTCTAGGGCAATACTATTGCTATGAAATTATCAGTTTCCATTGTCTCTTCCAGGCTACACAATTTTGTCTATAGTTGTTCAACATTTCTTACAGATAAGTACCCCACAAGCCCCTTTGTGTATTATAATGTATGCTACTGAATGTAACATCATACTCTGCTGAAATAAAAACAGAAAATGTTGGAGAAGCTCAGCAAGTCAGGCAGCATCAGTTAAGAAAGAAACAGAGTTAACGTTTCAGGTTGAAGACCTTTCATCAGAACTGGAAGATGTTAAAAGAGTTAAAGATTTTGAGCAAGTCAGAACAGATATGACGGAGCAAGTTCAGAGCCAGGGAAAGGGGGGAGGCGAGGGAGGGGAGGGGAGGGGAGGAAAGAACAAAAGGAAAGGTCTGTGATAGAGTAGAAGGTACGAGTGATTAAATGACAAAAGGGATGATGGTGCAAGGCAAGGAAGGTGGTAATGGGACAACTTAAGAAACAAAAGATTAATCAGGATCTGTTCTGACGATACCACCTTCCGCACCAGTGTTTCCAATATGTCTTCCTTTCTCCTCAACCGAAGATTCCCCTCCACTGTAGTTGACAGGGCCCTTGACCATGTCCGTCCTATTTCCCGCACTTCCGCCCTCACCCCTTCCCTCCCCTCCCAGAACCATGATAGGGTCCCCCTTGTCCTCACCTTCCAGCCTCCACATTCAATGTATCATCCTCCGCCATTTCCGTCACCTCCAGCGCGATCCCACCACCAAACACATCTTCCCCTCCTTTCCCTTTCAGCATTCTGAAGGGATCGCTCCCTCGGCTACACCCTAGTCCACTCTTCCAACACCTGCTCTCCTCCCCACGGGAAGAAGCATAGGAGATGCAACACCTGTCCTTTCACCGCCTCCCTTCCCACCGTCCAGGGCCCCAAACACTCCTTCCAGGTGAAACAGGGGTTTACTTGTACTTCTTTCAATTTCGTATACTGTATCCGCTGTACACAATGCGGTCTCCTCTACACTGGGGAGACCAAATGCAGACTGGGTGATCGCTTTGCTGAACACCTCCGCTCTGTCCGCAAGCGTGACCCTGACCTGCCAGTCGCTTGCCATTTTAATTCCCCTTCCCACTCCTACTCCGACCTCTCTGCCCTCGGCCTCTTACACTGTTCCAATGAAGCTCAACGTAAGCTCGAAGAACAGCACCTCATCTTTTGTTTAGGCACTTTACAACCTTCTGGACTCAGCATTGATTTCAATAACTTCAGATCATAAGCACTGCTCCCATTTTTTGGTCAGCTAGTGCTGGTAATGGATTTCCTGCTGCCTTTCACAGCTACTCCTGATCATTTTTTTGTTTCTTAACCTGTCCCACTACTACCTTCCTTGCCTCGCACCATCATCCCTTTTGTAATTTAATAAGTCGTGCCCTCCCTCCCCCATTTCCCTGGCTCTGTACTTCCTCAAAAACTTTAACTCTTTTAGTATCTTCCAGTTCTGATGAAACTTTAACTCTGTTTCTTTCTCCACAGATGCTGCCTCACTTGCTGAGCTTCTCCAGCATTTTCTGTTTTTATTTCAGATTTCCAGCATCTGCAGTATTTTGCTTTTGATCATACTCTGCTGGTTGTAATAAAGAAAGAACTTGCATTTATATAGTGCCACTCACAACCTCAGGATGTCCAAAAGCACTTTATAGCCATTGAAGTACTTTTGAAGTGTAGTCACTTGTAATGTAGGGAAACAAGGCAGCCAATTTGCACACAGCAAAGTCCCAAAAACAGCAATGAAATAAATGACCAGATCATCCATTTTAGATGTTGGTTGAGGAATAAATGTTGGCCAGGGTACTGGGGAGAATTACCCTGCTCTTCTTCAAATAATGCCATGTGCCATGGGATCTTTAACGTCCACTTGAGAAGGGCCTTGGTTTAACGCCTCATGCAAAAGACAGCATCTCCGACAGTGCAGTGCTCCCTCAGTACTACACTGCAGTATCAGCTTGGATTATGTGCTCATGTCTCTGGAGTGGTACATGAACCCACGACCTTCTGACTCAGAAGAAACAAGAGAGCTGTAACTGAGCCAAGGCTTTTGAACCACAAAATGAAGTCCAAATGGAGATAATGAGCATCATTTTACTCAGAGTACCAGCTTTTTATTCTTGTCAAACATTTGTACCAAATATTACCACTGTCTTCATTGAAAAAAAATCTTAGCCAATTATTTGTTTAGAATACATTCTGTGAAGAACCAGCCTATTTTAATTGAATGGGACTGAGCATGAGGATTACCAAATAACCAATCAATTGACCATGTAAACAAATAAGTTAAAGTGAGATCCTTTCATAGGAAACATGACCGTAGCACAGTGGCTCTTTCACTTGATTTGGAATTCCATTGTGAGCTCAACAGTTTCTTGGTATTGAAACAAAGGGATGATGAGTACCGACTGTTGCTTAGAATTGGGGTGAACAGAGCTAACCATTCCACACAGCAGGGAATTGAGAATCTGAGAAATCTCGCTTGAATAAAATAAAGTGAAAGAGGTTGTTCGTTGATATGCTGGAGATTTGCTCAATTATTTTTGAGGTTGGGCAGAAGTTTCAGAGTTTTATTTTCTGGGAAGTTTTACCTGTGGAGATTCACCTGCCTCAGGAGAGAATGGATGGCAGTGCAAATTATACGTAGATAATTGGAAGGAGTGCCTTTAAAGAGCCACAAGGTCTTTGCTTGTTCCAAATTTTCATATGTTCTTAATGCATGTATCCAACATTATGGAAACATAATTTGAGAATGGACCAAGCTATGGGTTGGCAATACAGGAATTTGTTTGTCCAGATCTCTAAAAGGTACATGCGGCATATTTTTCTGTGCAAGTTGAGTAGGTATCAGGACTAGAATATCTTCCACTCAGCAAAGAGCTCCATTGAATGGCTCATTACCTATACCTAAGGTATATTTTATGTGTTTTTCATTTGCTCATTTTGCCTCACTAAAGTTCAAGCAACAACTATTTTTTTTAAAAGTCCTAATCACAAAACAATAAATAATTTGGAAATAGATATTTTTGGAGAAGAAAGGGGAGAGCTGGGTGCTGTGTTCAGGTGAGCACAATTTGGCACTGAGTCCAAATCAATCCAGATTAAAGTATGAATCCTATATCAAATGAGTTTGAAGCAATTCCAACCTAGTTTCCAGTGGGTCTGAGTCTACAGCGTCAGCCATGGCTCAGTGGGTAGCACTCTTGCTTCTGAGTCAGAAGGCTGTAGATTCAGGTGTCACTCCAGAGACTTTGAGCACATAATCTAGGTTGACATTTCAGTCCAGTACTGAGGGAGTGCTGCACTGTCGGAGATGCTGTCTTTTGGATGGGACGTTAAACCAAGGCCCTGTCTGCCCTATCAGGTAAATGTAAAAGATCCCATGTCACTATTCGAAGAAGAGCCAGGGAGTTCTTCCCAGTGTCCTGGCCAAAATTTATCCTTCAACCAACATCAAAATCAGATGATCTGGTCATCATCCTACAGTTTGTGGGATCTTGCTGTGCGCAAATTGGCTGCCACGTTTTCCTACATTACAACTGTGACAACACTTCAAAAGTACTTCATTCGCAGTAAAGTGCTTTAGGACATCCTGAGGTCATGAAAGGCATTATTTAAATGCACGTTCTTTCTTTCTTGTCCATGGTCGATACAAATTGGCACTACATTGATAGTTAGTAAGTCCATAAAGGTGGCTAGTATGGGAAATGAAGATGGTATACCAGTGCAGCAGGGAGTGCTCCTCTGAGGCCGAAATTAAGGCAAGTTTTAGGGGAAGAGTTGAAGTTTTAATTTGCATCTAACACATGTGACACCTGACCTGGAAATTCTTGATGCTGACATCAGCTGCCAAATTCAGAAAGGTGTTCCATTCCCCAGGGGGTCTGGGCTTCCTTCATCTTAAAAACACAAAAACCCACCAAAGACAAACAAAAAAAAAAGCCAGCAATGAATGCGTTTCCTATGCAAATGGGTTGTATGGTTGCTTTAAAACTGCCACTTGTTTAGGTTGGATTCCGGAGACTGGTGTTATGAATTAGCTGCACATTTTTACACTGCTAATCTAGCTCCCTTAACCCAGTGGCAGAATTGTACATCCAATTGGTCTCCCAGAATCCAACCTAAACAAGTGGCAGTATAAAAGCAGTTTCTTTACACGGTATGCAATGCTCCTACATTTGTTCCTATTATCCTGCAGCTGTAACTACTTCAGTTATGTTCTAGACTTGCCAAAAACCACTCTGCATCCACATCCATAATCTTTAATTATTCCTTTAAGGCACCATTTCACTGTTTACTGAACACAGCTGTTAGTTAGATTTGTCCACAGGGAGTACTGTTGCACAAAAAAATATTTTAACATTTTTCCATCACAATAAGAGTTGCTGAGTTGCCACAACATTTATACAGCTTGCATCACAAATTTATGCAATACAGCATTCTAAAAATAGAATGTTTTGTTTAAATAGTGAATCTTAAATTGTGTTGACAAGTATCACAATCTGAAACAAGCTCAAAGATTAGCTATACTATAACTTAGCCTCATTGTATGCACCCATCGATCAAAAGTAATGCAATAGCCAAGATGATTTAAAAAGTGGTCATTAGTGCTTCATAAAGTTGTATGGAAATGTTTGGATGTAATGCAATGATGTGTTTGTGGTAGAAAAGTGTCACTAGGTTGTGTAAATATTACATTGCTCGTAGCATGATGTCATTATACATGGCTTTTCCAGGTTGTCTCTCCCTAAAATGGTGGCAATCCCATTCAAGGGGTATTGTCACTACACTGGGGGATTTTGGGAAAGCCTAAGTTCCTGGAACAAACTGCTCTGAAAACTACTGAAACTGAGTACAAGGGGGCAGAAGTTATGCTGCAGCTATACAAAACCCTGGTTAGACCGTACCTGGATTACTGTGAGCAGTTCTGGGCACCGCACCTTCGGAAGGACATATTGGCCTTGGAGGGAGTGCAGCGTAGGTTTACTAGAATGATACCCGGACTTCAAGGGCTAAGTTACGAGGAGGGATTACACAAATTGGGGTTGTATTCTCTAGAGTTTCGAAGGTTAAGGGGTGATCTGATCAAAGTTTATAAGATATTAAGGGGAACAGATAGGGTGGATAGAGAGAAACTATTTCTGCTGGTTGGGGATTTTAGGAGTAGGGGGCACAGTCTAAAAATTAGAGCCAGACCTTTCAGGAGTGAGATTAGAAAACATTTCTACACACAAAGGGTGGTAGAAGTTTGGAACTCTCTTCCGCAAACGGCAATTGATACTAACTCAATTGCTAAATTTAAATGTGAGATAGGTAGCTTTTTGGCAACCAAAGGTATTAAGGGATATGGGCCAAAGGCAGGTATGTGGAGTTAGATCACAGATCAGCCGTGATCTTATCAAATGGCGGAGCAGGCATGAGGGGCTGAATGGCCTACTCCTGTTCCTATGTTCATATGTTCCTATGGCATGTTGGAGGTAGTTCACATAAGTCACCAATTTATCAATATCATTATGCCAGCTACTTCAAAATGGCTGCCAAGAGTCTCGTAGAATGTCCTGATTGTAGTATTGATTGTTCCTCCATGGTGCACTGACTGCCCCCTAAGCTACTACAAAGACTGAGATGATTCTGGTAGCTCCCAAATATTGGTGGGAGATAGGTGGAGAAGGGAGAGCAGTGAGGTAAGAAAGAACAAGAAGAATCATGGATGGGGTACTTTTGGTTTTGTGTGATGGTGATAGTGAAGCGACAGTCCGTTTTAATTCTCTCCCGATTTTTATTTAGAATCGTGGAATCATAGAATGGTTACAGCACAGAAAGAGGCCATTCAGCCCATCGAGCCCATGCCGGCTCTTTGTGAAAGCAATCCAGTTAGTTCCATTCCCCCGCTCTTTCCCAGTGGCCCTGCAAATGTTTTCCCTTCAAGTATTTATCCAATTCCTTTTTGAAAGCCACAACTGCCTCCACCAGTCTTTCAGGCAGCACATTCCAGATCATAACTACTTGTCGCATAAAAAAGTTTTTCCTCATGTCACCTTTGGTTCTTTTGACAATCACCTTAAATCTGTGTCCTCTGGTTCTCGACCCTTCCACCAATGGGGACAGTTTCTCTTTATTTACTTTATCTAAACCCTTCATGATTTCATAATAGGCCTCCTGTACTTTCATGCTTCCATGTCATTGACACTTTACTGCGGCCTTGCTTATTCTAACATTCAGTTTCACGTTCTTATGCCTTTAAGTTTGCCCTGCTCCAACCGCTGTTACTAGGGGGCATATGTCCTATTTGCACCAATGTTCATTTATGTCTTGAAACCAATGCATTTTGATCTGCGTGACTGTTCAACAGACAAGCACTACGTAAGCACAGCTGGACTTCAGAAGGACTGCGGCCTTATCTTTCACAAAATTTTCTTGGGGAATCTTGTGATACGGGGGATACTAACTGAAGAACGGAGTTTTATTTTCATGATAGTTGGCTCTTTTCTATAAGCAGTTGAGTGCATGAGCGGCGGGCTGCGCTACAAAGTTTGTGAATGAAGGCTGAAAGGTGACTTCACGACCTCAGGCCATTCCAAAGCGCTTTACAGCTAGTGAAGTACTTTCTGAAGTATGGTCACTGTTGTAATACAGGGAAGTGCGGCAGCCAATTTTCGCACAGCAAGGTTCCACAAACAGCAATGAAATGAATGACCAGATAATCCATTTTAGTGAGGGAGAACACCCCTGCTCCTCCTTTTCTTTTAAAAATGCCACAGGATCTTTTACGCCCCCCTGAGAGGACAGACGGGGCCTTGATTTGTGGGTTCCAAACATCTCCGACAGTGCAGCAGTCCCTTAGTACTGCACTGAAGTGTCAGCCTGGATTATGTCACTTCAGTGCAAGCCGGTTTATCTTGATAATTGTGTTTAATATTGCTCTGTATAATCAGGTATAATACCATGCGTTTGAAAGTTGGCCAGATTTTATGACATATGAAGGACAATATTTATACTCCAGGGTAGCTCCTGGAGTATAAATATTGAGGCATAAAACATATGGCAGTCCATGCCCTGTTCCTACCCTCTGTTTGTTGACTCACCCTCTTGTACAGTTGTTTCTCTCTTACCATCCTGCTCTGCGGCTTCTCTATCTGAACATTTTTCCTCTCAAATATCTGCTTGGATGCTACTTAAATATGTGCAATGAGTCAAAATTTTTAGTTCAATTTGGCATCCATTTGCATTACAAATCTGGTGTAACTCTCTAAGGATATGGCTTGGAGGTACATTAAAGGAAAGATCCTTCTTCACCAAGATCAGGCAAGAACAAGAATATATATACTTCAGGTGTGATATATGTATTTTGTTATATAGTGCACAGCATTTCACTGTATGATGGATGGGAATGCATACTTTGAATTATTAAATTCGCAGCTCTTGGCTTTAGACCCCCAGTGTTCAATTTACAACAAAAGAAGACAAAATTTAGAAAACCTCATAACCAAGGAAAGTTTACATCAATTGTGCGAATTCTGTAAACTGGACCAGTTGCAGATAAAAAAAAAAGTTATTGAAGATCCTGATGACTCGGCACATTTGTGCTCTTAACTTGCTGTGCTACAGAACAGGAGGACATGTGCTTGTTTTGTCATTCCCTCTGCTGATCATCTTCATGCTGTCTAGGGGTCAGATTGAATAGAGGACAGGGATTTCCTCTCAAAGGAAAAAAGAGAAAGGGGAGGAAAACTCTCAGCCAGTCTGTTATGCATTTCCTGGCAGCACTGCAAAAGTATAAGAACAGGTCTATTGTCTGGTATCTCAGCCTAGGGAAGGAGACAGAGAGAAAGGGCTGAGAGGAACATAAATGGGGTAAAATGAGCAATTGATAAGCTAGAAAGACAGCCCATGAACTCCTGTGGAAGTGACATGAAGCAACACAGGTTCAACACTCCATTTTACTGTGATTCTGGTCTCAGCTGCATTGCCATAACAAGATCTAAATTTTTCTCTCCGTGAAGTAGCTCCTGTAGAGCCTCTGCTCTAACGGCATGGCCAAAGTTGGTATCTCCCCATGTGATAAATTGAACTTTCAAACCGGTATCCTGCACCTCACTACAGAGCTAAATTCCAATGCATTATGCTACCATGATGAGGAGATGCCGGTGATGGACTGGGGTGGACAAATGTAGGGAGTCGTACAACACCAGGTTATAGTCCAACAGCTTTATTTGAAATCACAAGCTTTTGGAGCTTTGCTCCTTCGTCACTTCACCTGATGAAGGAGCAAAGCTCCGAAAGCTTGTGATTTCAAATAAAGCTATTGGACTATAACCTGGTGTTGTGCGACTCCTTACATTTATGCTACCATGTTTACATTATTATTACTATTATTAGTTATGTATTAATATTTTTAGTCAAAAACAATTTCAGTATTCATCTATGGATGTAATTGGAATTACACATTAGGTGTGCATTTAAAGTTATTTCATTCATATATTTTGTTAGTTTATTCACATATTGTGATATGATTTGCAGATCTTTCTGAAACTGTTTTTTACATTCCGGTTTATCTTCAGATCATCTAAATCTTTTGTCTTTTACTAAAGATTTTCAGCCCCTGAGATAAGGCAGGCATTGGGTGTCACTGAATGATAGATTTGATCCTTTAGATACTCAGCTGCCAATGTCAGGTGTGCCATCTTAGAGAAGTGCCACATGGAGGTCAGGCTTTTTCCACAAAGGAGAGGAGAGAAAGCCACCTCATTACACCATATAGAAGAAGATTTCTTTCTTTTTTCCTCTCACCAGAGTTGGTTATTATTCAGGCACGCTGGCTGATACTTGCTAACTCAGCACAAAGTGAGGATTTAATCTGGGACCTTCTGGGTCTTTATGAATCAGCTACTCATTGGAAAAACTCATTGATCTATCAGGGGAGATACAGAGGATGATTTCGGAGAGGCTTTGGGAAATGCATCGAAGGAGATTCGCACCTGCACTCTCAACAATGAATAATGCTTGCAGCAAGAGGAAGGGGAGAACATATCTTAAAGAGGAATCTTATTCTTTTTAAAAAAAAAACGACCAGCACTATGAAGACTAGAATGAATTGACATCAAAAATATTAAGCCTTCCCTCTTCATCCGGTATATATTACATTGCATAAATTCCTGTTATCAGTCTGAGATTTTTTTTTATATTCGTTCATGGGATGTGGGCATTGCTGGCGAGGTCAATATTTATTGCCCATCCCTAATTGCCCTTGAGAAGGTGGTGGTGAGCCGCCTTCTTGAACCGCTGCAGTCCGTATAGTGAAGGTTCTCCCACAGTGCTGTTAGGAAGGGAGTTCCAGGATTTTGACCCTGGGCAATAATGTAATGTGAAGGGAGCAATGATGGGGAGGGGTTTGCTATAGACCACCAGGTGAAAACAAAAGAGTCAGGTTACTCTATGAAGAGATAAGGAAAATATGTGCAAACAGAAACTTCATACTCACCAACCTAATATAAATTAAGAGCCCCTAAAAATCTATGTCACAGGGGGAGGGTGTCTTGGTGTAAGTGCCGAGTTGCACTCACTGGAAACCTCCATCGCTAACCCAGCAGACTTTCCAGGGTCGGGAGAGATTTCCTTGTTACCCTGGCGATACTGGGTGCCTGTACCACCGTGGACATCAGTTTGCCAAAGAGGCCAAAAAGTCTGGCTGAAGAGTGCTCAGCCAGGAGTGTAGGGACACCCCAGAAACAACTTCATGGTGCCCTCAGCAGTCCCCGTTGTACATTTTAAAAATTCTTGAACCATTTCTTCAGGGGTCCAGGCCTCAGTCCCAGCCTGGACCCCCAGGTGGTTCCTGCATTTGGCAGGTAGATCTGCCTGGTCTCACTAGACGTAGCTCTGCTGATGCTACACAAGATCCTTATGACAGCCGGAAAAGTGGGAACTCTTGATGTAGCAACTATCCACCCCTGGCCTGACTGCCTCCCCCTTGCTCTGACGACCTTGTCTGGGGCAGTTATAGGCTCTGTTCTCAGAAGGCCATCCCAGAAACTGTTGCACAAGGCTTAGACCTGTGTATCCAGGTCCCAGCTCTTGTGGTGGACCCTGCTGAGGTTTTAGCAGGAGTACAATGGAAAGGCCATGCATTGTCAGGGTCAGATTGCCCAAGTGGTGTAGATCCTGAGCAAATGAATGTAATTCATGACTGCTTTCTGATCCAATGCATTAGGGATACCATGAGAGGTTACATGCATCTTGACCTGGTAATGGTAAGTCACTGAGATAGCATATGAGGAATGGAAGTAGTAGCACCCTTGGCTGACAACAGCCATAACATGACTAAATTTGACATGATCTGGGATAAACCAACACTGCAAACGAATACTCAGTTTTAAAAGGACCAGCTTTAAAACACTGGGGGTAGAGCTTAAACTGCTGGGGTGCAGCACTCAAAAAACTTCAGTTGAAGATAGATGGATTACCTTTAAGGACATATTATGATAATTACATATCAAGGACCAGTAAGTGCAAATTTTAAAAAGTGACACTAAGTGAATTAATAAGGCACCACAAAGTGAAATAAGGAAGAAAAATAAACCGCACAAAGCATATAAAGAGAAAGGTGACGGAAACCACGCTGAAGAATACAGACAGCTTAAAAAAAACACTCAAAGGGGTAAAGATACAACCAGAAATGAGCATAGCTGAAGAAGCCACATGGAACATTAAGAAATTCAGCCAGTATTAGAACAGCAAGAAGGCTATCAAACAAGAATTGCAATCGCTTGAGGATGCAAACCGAGTTGAAGCCAAATATGAAATTAGATATGAAACTTTATTTACTGTATGAATATGGAACTCTATTTGCCACAGAAATAACTATCACCCATCAAATGAGACTCTACAACTAAACTTAATGGGGATAAATTTCCTTGCTGTTTTCAATGCATTAGCAGCATGTAAATGGCACAGGAATTTTTTTTAACCAAGAGATTTAAGTGAAAGTTGTTTCTGCCTTTAGTCACTGTTGTAAGAAACGCCGCAGCCAGTTTGCGCACAGCAAACTCCTACTAACAGCAATAAGATGAATGACCAGAAGCTCAGTTTTAGTGGCATTGGTTGAGGGATAAATATTGGTCAGGAAACTAGGAGCTCCTTGAATAGTGGCAATGAGTCCACCTAAGAGGGCAGTCAAGGCCTTGGTTTAACATTTCATCCAAAAGACAGCACCTCCGATAATGCAGCAGTCTCGCGGTGCTGTATGGAAGTGTCATCCTAGTTTATGTGCTCAAGTCTCTGAAGTGGAGCTCGCACCCAGAACCTTCTGACTCAGAGGTGTGAGTGCTATCACTGAGCCAAGGCTGACACCCTGCCTATTGTACTCTGGGTAAATTAGACTAAGATTTATGAGGTGCAGCAGCTGCCATAATCACCTGAAGTGTGGGGTTTCTGACACAAGAGTTGAGATTTTGAATACAGATTTCTGCAACTGGGAAACACTTTTCAAAGTGGCAGATTTTCACCCACAAGCCACAGCCAGGCTTCTCAGGAGCATATAGTGTATTCCCGATGGACATACTCTTGTACACTATTATCACGGAGTGGGATGAGCACCACAGGATGGAACAAAGAAGACTCAGGCAGCAATTGCTGCAAAAGGCAATACAGCACATGTCATCAATAAAGTCTCCTGGCAGGGAAACCCTGTTGGTTGCATCTCCAGAGCTTGTTCTTGGACAACCTTGTCTCGCCTCCGAAGTTCCACTGACATGGTGCTCTGCGGGGTAAGGCCAGACGTCTGGCATGTCCTGTTGTCCTGAACATAAGAACAGGAGAAATAGGAGCAAGAGTATGCCATATGGCCCCTCGAGCCTGTTCCGCCATTCAATAAGATCGTGGCTGATCTTTGACCTCAACTCCACTTTCCCGCCAGATCCCCATATCCCTTGATTGCATTAAGAGTCCAAAAATCTGTTGAATATACTCAACTGCAGAGCATCCACAGTCCTCTGGGTTAGAGAATTCCAAAGATTCGCAACCCTCTGAGTGAAGAAATTTCTCCTCATCTCAGTCCTAAATGGATGATCCCTTATCCTGAGACTATGCTCCATAGTTCTAGGCTGTCCAGCCAGGGGAAACAGCATCACAGCATCTACCGTGTCAAGTCCTTTCAGAATCTTATGTGTTTCAATGAGATCACTTCTCATTCTTTTAAACTCCAGAGAGTATAGGCCCATTCCACTCAAACTCTCCTCATAGGACAACCCTCTCATCCCAGGAATCAATCTAGTGAACCTTCGTTGCACCATCTCTAAGGCAAGTATATCCTTCCTTAGGTAAGGAGACCAAAACTGTACACTGTACTCCAGGTATGGCCTCACCAAAGTACTGTACAGTTGCAGCAAGACTTCCTTACTCTTGTACTCTAAACCCCTTGCAATAAAGGCCAACATGCCATTTGCTTTCCTAGTTGCTTGCCGTACCTGCACGTCAACTTTCTGAGTTTCTTGTACTAGGACACGCAAATCCCTCTGAATACCAACATTTAATAGTTTCTCACCATTCAAAAAATATTTTGTTTTTCTATTCTTCCTACCAAAGTGAATAACCTCACATTTCGCCACATTACACTCCATCTGCCACCTTCTCGCCCACTCACTTAACCTGTCTATAACCCTTTGCAGACTCTTTGGGCATGATCATGCCCACGGGAGGAGAGTTGGGGGAAGGATTTGCGCATGCGAAACCTGGAATGGAATTAGGCGGGTTGCGATCAGGCCAATCAATACCTCTTCCGGGTTTCACGCCCGGCAGCCAGCCTGATTGACAGGCTGGCGACCTATCGGCAGTGAGGAGCTACACATCTGAGAGGGGTGAGTGGATGGAGGAAGAAAGAGAAAGAGGCCTCATTGGCCATTGGCAGAGGCATGGGGGAGAGCCAAAGATTGGAGGGGGAAGACATCGGATATTGGTGGGGGAGGCATCGGACATCAGAGAGACATTGGACATTGGGGTTGGGGGGGTGCAGGTGACATCGGTTTTAAGGTATGTTTATTTATTTTATACAATGGGAAATGTAATTTTATTTAATTTATTTGGTCTATGTTTCATTGATCTGGTCCTCCCCGCCTGGTTTTACCAGGCGAATCGGAAGCCGTGGGAAAGTCGCCCAGTTACGATTAAAATCTTTTTAAGTGACCCATATACAAAAATATAAACTACCTTAAGTATCTCAATGAGGTATATTTGCCCCTTTAATTATTGGCCCGCCAGATTTAATTGCCGGCTGCTTTTGGGGTGGGAGTTGCAGGGAAAACATGGCTCTCAGTGGGTCCCTATCTATCCCCTCCTCCAATCACCTGTGTTCACTCCGCCCCCTCACTCTCAATGCTGTACCATGGGCCCGATATTAGCACCCGCTATCGGGTGCGTTCCTGGTGGGGGGGCTCCGAAAATCGGGGAATCCCGGAGCGGGTCGGGAGCCCGGCTCCAACCAGCCCACTTCCGGGTTCCCCACAGACGCGCTAACATGCGCGCGCAGCCCCCGCATGTGGGACTCCCGCAGGCAATTAAAGCCAGCGGGGTGCCACTTGATAGTATTTATTCTGCTATTTCAGGTCATTAACAGACCTGATTAAGGGAATATTTCAGGAGGGGTGGGATTTTAGAAACAACTGGGACTGTTTCCCGTACTGGGGGAAACACTCCCAGTTGAAATGGACGTGTTGCTGCCATCAGCCTGTGGCAGCTGCAAAGGTCCATTTGACAGGTGGTGGGGGGGGGGACTCTCACCCATTGCAGGAGGCCACTCTGTCACTTTGGACAAAGTTTGGCCTCCACCACCCTCCTCCTGACAATAAAATTCACAAACTTGCACACTTACCCCGGGGTCCAGACACATGTACCTATCTTGCGGACCCCCTCAGATGTACATCTTCCGGATGGGGGCCGCCGTAGCTGCAGTCATGACCTCCTCGGAGGGCGAACAGCATCACCAACCTCGCCGGCCACGCCGTCCACCTCTGACACGTGGAGCTCCACAACACAGTACTGTGACACATCCACCTGCACAGCAGAAGGGAGGGCAACTGCAGAGAGAGATGCATTGCAGAGGGCACTACCCTCGCCACAGGGTCTACAGACCGAGGCTCAGCTTCCTGGACCTCTCTGAGCAGCAGTGCACACGGAGGCTCAGAGTAACTCGACATGTAGTCGTGAACATCTGCAGCCTCCTTCATGCCGAGCTGCTCCTGGCTGGCCCGAGCACCATCTTCTTACCTGTCGCTGTCAAAGTCACCACTGCCCTCAACAATTTCTCCTCCGCATCCTTCCAGGGTGCCACCGGGGACATCGCCGACATCTCTCAGTTGTCTGCACAAAAGAGCCCTGCAAATAGACCTACACCCACTCTGCAGTGACACAATGGGTGGCATCAGGTGTGGGTCTTCATTGTGATCCTCAGGAAAGGGCATTATTGCACAAACTAGACAAGATTCGCAAAGACGTGGCAGTAGTGGTGCCAATATAATATGTGATGTGAGTTGGTCAGAAATTCAATATAAGTAAAAACCATGACAAACCCTCAAACACCCTTGTGCATCCCCTTCATGCTCACAACACGTTTGCCTTATGCTGCCTACTGCACATATGTGATGCATGCCCTGTGTCTGCAGCACAGGTAGTGGCAGGTTGGGTGAGGTTGACCGTGAAAGAGATGCATGAGAGGGTGAGTATGAGATAGAGCCATGAGATTGTATGAGGATTGGGTTGAGTGGTAGTGGCGGGATGAGTACTGACGAGGTGAGTAAGTGCAGGTAAGATGAGGATGAGCTTTGAGTGGGTGTGAGGAGTGATGTGACAGAGTAATGTTGGCAGTGCAGAAGGAGATGTGGGGTGGGGGCGGTGATGTGGCAGACGGAGTATAGGGGAATGAGTAAGTGTACTCACTTTAGCTGACCGACTTAGGTCATTGCCGCGCCTCCTGCACTGTATGCAGGTGCGTGATATGTTGGTGGTGCAGGTGACCTCCTCTGCCACCTCGAGCCAGGCCTTGGTGGCAGAGGCAGGCTGCTTCCTCCCGCCCGCCGGAGGGAAGATCTCTGTCCTCCCCCTCCTCCTCCTCACCCCATCCAATGATACCTGGAGTGAGGCATCATTAAACCTGGGAGCAGCCTTCCCCCTGGGCTGCTCCATGCTGTTATTTTTTCTTTTTGTTGCAGCATCAGTCAGTGGAGGACTGCCCCTTTAAATAGAGCTCCTCCAGCTGACAGACCTTACTGCGCATGCACAGTCCGCCCGACGCACAGCTCAGCAGTGGGGAACCCGGAAGAAGAGGTAAGTGGATCCAATTAGGCTGCGATCGCGTGCGGGGCAGACTGATTTCACCGGCGCAAACCCGCAGCCCTGCTAATATCGAGCCCCATGTCTCTAAATATAATTTGGGCTCAGACCTGTCCAATCTGACATGAATACATGTTTGTGTATATTATATATATATATATATATATGTAGAAATCAATTTAAGCTTTATTTATGACATACTTCAAGTATACCAACAAAGTAGCAATATTGGTCATAGCAGTTAGAGGATAATGAGCAAGATTCCACTATGGTACAACCTTGCCTAAAAAGGCCACAGTGGTAATTTTCTCTGCCCTGGGAACTACGCGAACTGAGGTTTCTTCTGCGCAGGATTCACCGTAGCCCACCTCCTAGGTGAAGACCCATTACTTTTATACCCTTTCTTATCGCTGTTATGTGACTGTCACATGTCTCACTAGCTGTATTCCCCATTGTCTCCCAGGCGTTATATTAACTCTATTACATTTGTCTGAGCAGATGACACTCTTTTGCTGAAGTGACACTCTGGTGTTTTTGCCCCAATAAATGCTAGCTACCTTATCACTCAGCACATTCTTATTCGGGTTTGGGAGTATGTTCCCATAACTCAATGTGCTCAGTAACCTTATAATATAGAAATGAATCATTGGCAGGACGACACTAGCAAACTTCACCATATCAGCTGCAGGAATCCTGCATTGTCCTGATTAACCCTTTCCATTCTAATCCATTACATTTCACCCAGAGTTATTACCCAACACATCACTATTGCTACCTTTTCTCTTTTGGACTGCCCATTCAACTTCTGTATTTTCTCTCCCCCCTTCCTTCACTGTCACTCACCTCACCCTTAATTCTCCATCCACTCCCAATCACTTTCCCAAGGGCAGGTGGCAAGAGGCCAGAAGCCCTCTCACCCCCAACAAGTTCCCCTTTTCTCCTTTCAGTCTACTCTCCCTTCCCATGTGTTACCCTCAGAGGCTTTATTTGCTTGGCTCTTGGTTTTTTAAAAAAAGTCAAATTAGAACGAGGAAAGACACTGCCTGCTTTTCTCTCTGTTTGCATTTTCCTCAGTCTCTCTCACAATCTACCCTCTCTTTCACCCTCAACCACTCCTCTCTTAACTCACTCTCTCAAATAACCTTCACACTCAGCCCTCTCAACCCTCATTTGCCTTATCTCTTAACATTCTCTCTAAGTACCCCTCTCTCTCAACCCACCCACCCCCACTCTTAACCTGCTTGCGTTAACCTGCTTCCCCTTCTACCTTTCTGTCTTCTATCCTCTGTCTTGCAACATTGCTCTCCCCTATCACTTGTGGTCATTGTTTATTCTTAACCTTCTGCACAAATTCAGCTGTGCTAACACATACATCAGCTTGAAGAAGTCAGATTCATGGTAGCACCTCTTCTATTCGCTGTATATGCAGAGCAAGGGTCTATATGGATTTTCACAACTTTTGCTGCATTAAAGAGCAACACGTTCTCTATTTGTGCATCTGTCCCTGCGTGTGAATGGATTACACACAATTTAGCGTCTGCTGCAGAATTTTCTTTATTGCACATTTTTCTACTGAATTTGCATTTGTGCACATTTAAATACCATTGTTTCTTCTCCATGCCTCAATCAAATTTCAGTGCATTACCCCAAGAGCATCTGCTCAGTGAAGGGCAATATGTGTTGTACACTATTAGAAACTTCACTTATACTAGTCAAAAATAGACTGAAAAACATTTCAATGAGTTCTGATGATAAGCCACTTTATTTTACAGACAGAAAGTGAACATAGTGAATAACAATTATAAACAAATGCCACTTATTTTACTCAATTGTCATACTTCAAAAAATGAGAAAAAATAATAAACTACATTTCCTGTCCCTGTCATGGGCTGATTTACTAGTTTTTAGCTGTACCTTTCTTTCTAGGCAACTTCTAACAGCAAAAATGGACCTCCTCCATTTCAATTTTCAGCTCCAGGCTCAGACCTGTACCTCATTCTCCTTTATGTAATTTTGATTGACTGCCCAAATGTCTCTTTTTTTCCTGCTCTCTGGGGTAAATCTTGACTTTGTGCAATAGTGTGAAACAGGTGATAGTGAATCGGCAGTCCCTCTCACTTTCCCTCATTCAGTGATTCGCCAGTAGACCTGTCAAAAAATCATCTATCTTTCCTTCCTCCTTGGATCTTTGGGGAAACTATCTTCTTCTGTTCCCAAAATGAATAGGGACCATTGTGCCTTAATTAATCTACAATCAGTCAATTGATTCTCATTGTCTCAGTTTGAAGTAGAGCTGAAAAATTCCATAAACTGGCTCATGTATCTTTTAATACATATCTTCATAGCTTGGCCCATTAACAAATAAACCATTTGCCTCACTGTCTGCAGCCCGTGGCTTTTTAAACCCACGTGAATTTACTTTATTTTAAAACACGACTTAAACATAACATATTCCCATATCCTTTCCATGAAGAAAAATGATGAAAAATCCTAAAACATGGCATCTATATTTATAATGGAAACTCTCTATGTAAAATTGTCACCCGAAAGTTCAGCCTTCCCTCCAATGTTGGTGCCACAGTGCCTCCACTTGTAGGAGGGTGTAATTACAGTGTGGCAAGTTTACATAGACAGTTTCCATTATAAATGTGGATATAGGAATTTATAATGGTAAATGGTGATGAGAAATACTCACAGACTTAAAATTTTTAATATATTATAGATAGGTGATGGGCATTATCAAATCCATTGGACCTGATTGTAACCTATCAACTTCTGCGGGCTGAAGCACAGAGCGCATCGCAAAGAGAGTGGATCGTGAGCCAAGTGGGAACTAGATAATTTGGTGAGAGTGGGAATTAGGCGTAGAGGGGGAAGGAGGTGCTAATTTTTTTTTAAAAAGCGAAAAGAAAACAAAAACAGACTAAAAAGTAATTATCTATAAATAAATAAATAATTTAGTTGAGAGAAGTGGCACTGAGCACCAGGGGAGGAGCCCCATTCACTAAGAACAGAGAGATTGACATCGCAGTGACGTCTCAGTAAACAGAGAGGAGGAGCTCTGAGAGACCCGGAATAAAAGGCTAGGGTAATTGGGGTAAGTAAACAGTAAGTAAATTATTAATAATTGAGTGAGAACAAGGCTGAATATAGAAAGTTCAGAGGAGGAGTGAAAAAGGAAATAAGAGTGGCAAAGAGAGAGTAAGAGAATTGACTGGCAGCTAACATAAAAGGGAATGCAAAAGTCTTCTATAGGCATATAAATAGTAAACGGGTAGTAAGAGGAGGGGCAGGGCTGATTAGGGACCAAAAAGGAGATCTAAACATGGAGGCAGAGGGCATGGCTGAGGTATTAAATGAGTACTTTGCATCTGTCTTTATCAAGGAAGAAGATGCTGCCAAAGTCACGGTAAAGGAGGAGGTAGTTGAGATACTGGATGGGCTAAAAATTGATAAAGAGGAGGTACTAGAAAGGCTAGCTGTACTTAAAGTAGGTAAGTCACGAGGTCTGGATGGGATGCATCGTTGGTTGCTGAAGGAAGTAATGGTGGAAATTGCAGAGGTGTTGGCCATAATCTTCCAATCCTCCTTAGATATGGGGGTGGTGCCAGAGGACTGGAGAATTGAAAATGTTAAATCCTTGTTCAAAAAAGGGTGTAAGGATAAACCCGGCAACTACAGGCCAGTTAGTTTAACCTCGGAGGTGGGGAAGCTTTTAGGAATGATAATCCGGGACAAAATCAATAGTCACTTGGACAAATGTGGATTAATAAAGGAAAGCCAGCATGGATTTGTTAAAGGCAAATCGTGTTAACTAACTTGATTGAGTTTATTGATGAGGTAACAGAGAGGGTTGAGGAGGGCAATGCGGTTGATGTTGTGTATATGGACTTTCAAAAGGCGTTTGATAAAGTGCCACATAATAGGTTTGTCAGCAAAATTGAAGCCCATGGAATAAAAGGGGCATTGGCCATATGGATACGAAATTGGCTAAGTGACAGGAGACAGAGAGTAGTTATGAACAGTTGTTTTTCGGACTGGTGGAAAGTACACAATGGTGTTCCCCGGGGATTGGTACTAGGACCATTGCTTTTTTGGATATATATTAATGATTTGGACTTGGGTGTACAGGGCACAATTTCAAAATTTGCACTTGACACAAAACTTGGAAACAGTGAGGAGGATCGTAATAGACTTGAACAGGATATAGACAGGCTGGTAGAATGGGTGGACACGTGGCAGATGAAATTTAACGCAGAGAAGTGTGAAGTGATACATTTTGGCAGGAAGAATGAGGAGAGGCAATATAAACTAAATGGTACAATTCTAGAGGGGGTGCAGGAACAGAGAGACCCGGGGTTATACGTACACAAATCTTTGAAGGTGGCAGGGCAGGTGGAGAAAGCAGTTAAAAAAACATATGGGATCTTGAGCTCCATAAATAGAGGCATAAAGTACAAAAGCAAGGAAGTTATGTTGACTCTTTATAAAACACTGGTTCGGCCACAACTGGAGTATTGTGTCCAATTCTGGGCACCACACTTTAGGAAGGATGTGAAGGCCTTAGAAAGAGTGCAGAAAAAAATTACTAGAATGGTTTCAAGGATGAGGGACTTCAGTTACATGGATAGACTGGAGAAGCTTGGGTTGTTCTCCTTAGAGCAAAGAAAGTTAAGAGGAGATTTGAAAGAAGTGTTCAAAATCACGAAGGGATTAGATAAAGTAAATAAAGAAAAACTGTTCCCATTGGCAGAAGGGTCGGGAACCAGAGGACAGAGGTTTAAGGTGAGTGGCAAAAGATTTTTGGACACTAAGGGAATCAAGGGATATGTGGATAGGGCGGGAAAGTGAAGTTGAGGTAGAAGATCAGCCATGATCAGCTCAATGCACACCCGAGGCTGAGAAATGAATAAACAGAGTGCCAACCCACCAAAGGCACTATGAGGAAAAACTTTTTTACGCAGTGAACAGTTATGTGCTGCCTGAAAGGGTGGTGGAGGCAGATTCAATTGTGACTTTCCAAAAGGAATTAGATAAATACTTGAAGGGAAAAAATTTGCAGTGTTACAGGGAAAGAGCAGGGGAATGGGACTAACTGGATTGCTCGATGGACCGAATGGCCTCCTGTGCTGTAACCATTCTATAATTCTATGATTCTGTGAACTCAAGAGGTAACTGTGCGGATGCACAGTCGCCATGCACTTCTGTTCAAATTTACCCCTCTTGATCTAAAGAAATACCTATATTCTACCCACAGTGTCAATCTTGCTCACAGAAATTTTGAATTGTTCAAGGGTGAGATGCTGAATGCAGTTTCATGTGCCATGGCATTCTATCATGTGCCTATGTTTCACCAATTTCTTCCCCGTTCTTTTTTCACCAATTATCTCTCCTCCCCTCCTCCTTTGCTGAAAGTACAACTTGTTGCTAGGCTGCAGTTCCACAGATGCCAGGAACCCTCCCCTACCTTGCCTAAGTGGCCATTCTGCATGCGTGAGCCAGGACAGTGACCACAGGCAAACTATTGACCATGGATGATATCGCAGATTGATCTTGAACTCATCCAACTTTCAAACATCTACACTTCCAGCAAGAAGTCAGAAGCTCTGTGCAATTTTCTGCATCCTAAGGCAGAGGTATTGAGAACTAATTGGAACCTTTGCTGCTGAGATTAGCTAACTGTCCAAATATATAACCTGGATCCTTCCTGCATAGCTACTCACCGTCTTAACCAGTTTGGCCGTCGGGGCAGCCGCAACTTTTTTTTTAATCCATTCTAAATTAGCTCTTTTCTACAGTTAAGTACTTTGTAATCATTCTGCTTATTTCTCATATGAAGGAATCTGATAGTCGTGAATTTTCAGTATCTTGCCTGGAGGAAGAATAATATCTATTTTCATTAATACATACATTCACATACATATTCAATGTTCTGCAGTACTGCACATTTTTTTTAACTGCAATTCAAATTCTTGAAGGAAGGATGCTGGTTTTAAAGTACTTTTGGTACCACCGTGCTACTAACATTCATTTTTTCCTTTACAGACCTTCAGACTGTAATCTTTCCTGCATGTCAGGTAGAATACTTAAACATTGGAATAAATAACCCTGGCAGAATTATATCAATCGTACTACTGCTATGCCAGTAGCAATTCATTGTAATGCCATTTCAAATTGTAATTATATGATCTGGGTAGATTTCCAGCTTAACTATGTGCCATTTAATCATGCAAGGTCAGAGAAATATGGTTTCAAGGAAAAGAGGGAAAATCAGTCCTAGGTCATTCTTGTGTGTGTTTTTTTTAAATATTGGGTTGAAAAACAGAAGGCATCAGCAGGGATAAGAGTTCTTTTATGGATTCTAGATTTTTAATGTAATTTTAGCAGCAGTGCTGAGCCAAAATCCTTCCAACGGCAATAATTTCATAAACTCTTGTTATTAAAAGATTTTAGAGAGACTGACTATAAGATCATAAGACCATAAGAAATAAGAGCAGGAGGAGGCCATTCGGCCCCTCGAGCCTGCTCCGCCATTTAATGAGATCGTGGCTGATCTGATTTTTACCTCAACTCCACTTTCCCGCCCTCTCTCCATATCCTTTGACTCCCTTGCTGATCAAAAATTTGTCTAACTCAGCCTTGAATGTATTCAATGACTCAGCCTCCACAGCTTTTTGGGGTAAAGAATTCCAAAGAGTCACGACCTTCTCGGAGAAGAAATTCCTCCTCATTTCCATCTTAAACAGGCGACCCCTTATTCTGAGACTATGCCCCCTAGTTTTAGATTCCCCCATGAGGGGTAACATCCTCTCAGCATCTACCCTATCAAGTCCCCTCAAAATCTTGTATGTTTAAATAAGATCTCCTCTCATTCTTCTAAACTCCAATGAGTATAGACCCAACCTGTTCAATCTTTCCTCATCAGACAACCCTTCCATACCCGGAATCAACCTCGTGAACCTTCTCTAAACTGCCTCCAATGCAAGAATGTCCTTCTTTAAATAAGGGCACCAGAACTGTACGCAGTACTCCAGCTGTAGTCTCACCAGCACCCTGTACAGTTGTAGCATGGCTTCCCTGCTTTTATACTCCATCCCCCTAGAAATAAAGGCCAATATTCCGTTTGCCTTCCGGATTACCTGCTGCACCTGTATGTTGACTTTTTGTGTTTCATGTACAAGGACACCCAGATCCCTTTGTACTGCAGCATTTTGTAGTATTTCTCCATTCAAATAATATTTTGCTTTTTTATTTTTCCTCCCAAAGTGGATGACTTCACATTTTCCCACATTATATTCCATCTGCTAAATTTCTGCCCATTCGCTTAACCTGTCAATATCCCTTTGCAGACACTTTGTGTCCTCCTCGCAACTTGCTTTTCCACCTATCTTTTATAATCAGCAAATTTGGCTGCAAGACACTCTGTTCCTTCATCAAAGTCATTGATATATATTGTAAATAGTTGAGGCCCCAGCACTGATCCCTGCGGCACCCCACTAGTTACAGATTGCCATTTTGAAAATGATCTTTTTATCCCCACTCTTTGTCTTCTGTTAGTTAGCCAATCTTCTATCCATGCCAATATATTACCTCCAACACCATGAGCTCTTATCTTGTGTAGTAATCTTTTATGTGGCATGTTATTGAATGCCCTTTGGAAATCCAAATATACTGCATCCATTGGTTCCCCTTTATCCACCCTGCCTGGTACTTCCTCAAAGAACTCTAATAAATTTGTCAGACATGATTTCCCCTTCATAAAACCATGTTGACTCTCCTTGATTGTATTATGAGTCTCCAAATGTCCTGCTACTACTTCCTTAATAATGGATTCTAGCATTTTCCCAATGACAGATGTTAGGCTAACTGGTCTATAGTTACCTGCTTTCTGTCTCACTCCCTTCTTGAATGGGGTGTTACGTTTGCGGTTTTCCTATCTGCTGGGACCTTTCCAGAATCTAGTGAATTCTGGAAGATTACAACCAATGCATCCACTATCTCTGTAGCCACTTCCTTTAGGACCCTTGGATGCAAGCCACCAGGTCCCGGGGACTGGTCAGCCTTTAGACCCATTAGTTTACCTAGACTGGGTGGAGCAGTGGGTTGGCACTCTGTTTATTCATTTCTCAGCCTCGGGTGTGTATTGAGCTGATCATGGCTGATCTTCTACCTCAACTTCACTTTCCCGCCCTATCCACATATCCCTTGATTCCCTTAGTGTCCAAAAATCTATTGATCTCAGTCTTGAATATACTCAACGACTGAGCATCCACAGCCCTCTGAGGTAGAGAATTAAAAGAGTACAACCCTTTGAGTGAAAACATTTTTCCTCATCTCGGTCCTAAATGGACAACCTCTTATCTTGAGACTATGACCCCGAGTTCTAGACTATCCATCCAGGGGAAACATTCTTTCAGCATCGACCCTGTCAACCTGTCTAAGAATTTTATATGTTTCAATAAGACCACCTCTCATTCTTCTAAACTCCAGAGAATATAGGCCCATTTTACTCAATCTCTCCTCATAGGACAACTCCCAGGAATCAATCTAGTGAACCTTTGTTGTACCATCTCTAAGGCAAGCATATCCTTCCTTAAGTAAGGAGACCAAAACTGTACACAGTACTCCAGGTGTGGTCTCACCAGGGCCCTATATAATTGCAGCAAGACCTCCTTAATCTTAGCCTTTATTGCAAGGGTTTGGAGTATAACATATCATTTGCCTTCCTAATTGCTTGCTGTACCTGCATGTTAACTTTCTGTGATTTGTGTACTAGAACACCCAAATCCCTCTGAATACCAACATTTCTTAGTCTCTCACCTTTTAAAAAATATTCTGCTATTTTATTCTTCCTACCAAAGTGGATAATTTCACATTTCCCCACATTATACTCCACCTGCCATCTTCTTGCCCACTCACTTCACCTGTCTATATCCCTTTGCAGGCTCTTTGCATCCTCCTCACTGCTTACTTTCCCAACTAGCTTTGTATCGTCAGCAAATTTGGATACACTACACTTGATCCCCTCATCTAAGTCATTGATATAGATTGTAAACAGCTGAGACCCAAGCACTGATCCTTGTGGCACCCCACTAGTTAGAACCTGCCAACCCGAAAATGATCCGTTTATTCCTACTCTTTGTTTTCTGTCCGTTAACCAATCCTCAATCCGTACTAATATATTACCCCCTATCCCATGTGTGACAACCTCTTGTGTAGCACCTTATCGAATGCCATTTGAAAATCCAAATATATTACATCCACTGGTTCCCCCTTATCTACCTTACTAGTTACACCCTCAAAAAAACTCTAATAGATTTGTCAAGCATGATTTTCCTTTCATAAAACCGTGTTGACTCTGCCTAATCATATTATGATTTTCTAAGTGTCCTGTTACTAGGTCCTTATTAATAGATTCTAGCATTTTCCCAATGACTGATGTCAGGCTAACTGGCCTATTGTTCCCTGTTTTCTCTCTCCCTCCTTTCTTGAATAGTGGTGTTGCATTTGCTACCTTCCAATCCATGGGGACTGTTCTAGAATCTAGGGAATTCTGGAAGATCAAAACCAATGCATCCACTATCTTGCAGCAACCTCTTTTAAAACTATAGTATGTAGGCCATCAGGTCCAGGGGATTTTTTGGCTTTTAGTCCCATTAAATTCTCCAGCACTTTTTCTTTACTAATCTTAATTACTTTAAGCTCCTCACTCTCATTAGACCCTTGGTTCCCTACCATTTCCGGTATATTTTCGTGTCCTTTACTGTGAAGACAGATACAAAATGTTTGTTTAACATCTCTGCCATCTCCTTTTTCCCCATTATAATTTCTCCCATTGCTGCCTCTAAGGGACCCATGTTTACTTTTGCTAATCTTTTCCTTTTTGCATACTTGTAGAAGCTCTTACAATCTGCTTTTATATTTCTTGCTGGCTTACTCTCATATTTATTTTTCTCCCACTATCAATTTCTTGGTCATCCTTTGCGGGTTTCTGAAACCCTCCAAATCCTCAGGCTTACTACTATTTTTTGGCGACATTTTAAGCCTCTTTTAATCTAACACTATCCTTAACTTCTCTAGTTAGCCACGGTTGGATCACTTTTCCCATGGAGTTTTTATTTCTCAATGGAATGTATATTCATTGAAAGTTATGAATTATTTCTTTAAATGTTCGCCATTGCTTATCTATCATCATATCTTTTAATCCAATTTCCCAATCTACCTTAGCCAACTCATCCCTCATACCTACGCAATTGGCTTTGTTTAAATTTAAGATCCTAGTTTCGGACTTAACTACATCACTCTCAAACTCAGTATGAAATTCTGTCATATTATGATCACTCCTCCCCAGAGGATCCTTTACTATAAGATTACTAATTAACCCTGTCTCATTAAACAATACTAGATCTAAAATAGCCTGTTCCTAGTTGTTTCCTCAACATATTGTTCTAGAAAACCGTCTTGAATGCATTCCATGAACTCGTCCTCCAAACTACTTTTGCCAATTAGGTTTGCCCAGTTTATATGAAGATTGAAGTCTCCTACGATTATTGCATTACCTTCATTACATGCTCCTCTAATTTCCTGATTTATACTCTGTCCAACACTATAACTACTGTTAGGGGGTCTAGACATTACTCCCGCCAGTGTTTTCTGCCCCTTGTTATTTCTTAGCTCCACCCATACTGATTCTACACCCTGATTTTCTGAGCTAAGATCCTTTCTCACTGCTGCCTTTATCTCATCCTTTATTATCAGGGCTACCCCCCCCCCCCCACTTTTCCATTTTGTCTGTCTTTTCTAAAAGTCAAGTACCCTGGAATATTTAGTTCCCAACCTTGGTCATTCATAATTCTGTATCCCATTGGGTTGTGGATGCTCAGTTGTTGAGTATATGAGATCGATGGATATTTGGACACTAAGGGAACCAAGGGATATGGGGATAGGGCAGGAAAGTGGAGTTGGGGTAGAAGATCAGTCATGATCTTATTGAATGGCGGAGCAGGCTTGAGGGACTGTTTGGCCTACCCCTGTTCGTATTTCTTATGTTCTTATGGTCTTAAGTCACCCTGCGAACAAGTCTCAGTATTGGCTACTGGATCAAACCCATTTATCTCTATTTGTGCCATTAATTCATTTATCTTGTTATGAATGCTTCGTGCATTCTGATATAACGCCATTAATTTTAACTTTTTATCATTTTTCCCTGGTGTGACCTTAGTCACTAATGCCCTATTACTTGTTTTCTTGCTTGTTTTCACCCAAATCGCTACTCTGCTCTACAGCCTTTGCTGACGATACAAAGCTAGGTGGGAAAGTAAGCTCTGAGGAGGACACAAAGAGTGTGCAAAGGGATAGAGACAGGTTAAGTGAGTGGGCAAGAGGTGGCAGATGGAGTATAATGTGGGGAAATGTGATGTTGTTCACTTTGGTAGGAAGAATAGAAGAACATAATTTTTTTAAATGGTGAGAATCTATTAAATGTTGGTGTTCAGAGATACTTGGGTGTCCTTGTACAAGAAACACAGAAAGTTAGCATGCAGGTACTGCAAGCATTTAGGAAAGCAAATGGCATGTTGGCCTTTATTGTAAGGGGGTTGGAGTACAAGAGTAAGGAAGTCTTACTACAGATGTACAGGGCTTTGGTGAGACCTCACCCAGAGTACTGTTTACAGTTTTGGTCTCCTTATCTAAGGAAGCACATATTTGCCTTAGATGGGGTGCAATGAAGGTTCACTAGATTGATCCCTGGGATGAGAGGGTTGACCTATGAGGAGAAATTGAGTAGAATGGGCCTATATTCTCTGGAGTTTAGAAGAATGAGAGTTGATCTCATTGAAACATCTAAGATTATGAGGGAACTTGACAGGGTAGATGCTGAGAGTCTATTTCCCCTGGCTGGAGAATCTAGAACTAGAGGAGCATAGTTGCAGGATAAAGGGTCAGCTATTTAAGGCTGAGATGAGGAGGAATTTCTTCATTCAGAGAATTCTCTACCCCGGAGGGCTGTGGATGCTGAGTCGTTGAATATATTCAAGGCTGAGATAGATAGATTTTTGGATCTAGGGGAATCAAGGGATATGGGGATAGGGCAGGAAAGTGGAGTTGAGGTCGAAGATCAGCCATGATCTGATTAAGCAGGCTCGAGGTTGCCGTGTGGTCTATTCCTGCTCCTGTTTCTTATGTTCTTATGTTTTTGACTTTTCTCTTTCGACTTATAAATTTACCCTTACCTGTACCTCCTCTCATCGTATTAGTTTAAAGCCTTTTATACCCCCTGGTTATTCGATTCGCCAGGACCCTTGTCCCAGCCTGGTTTAAGTGGAGCCCGTCCCAGTGGAACAGCTCCCTCTTTCCCCAGTACAGGTGCCACTGCCCTATGAATTGAAATCCCTGCTTCCCACACCACTCTTTCAGCCACGTATTTAACCATCTAATCTGTTTGTCCCTATGCCAATTTGCATGTCGCTAGGTAGTAATCCAAAGATTATTACCTTTGAGGTTCTGCTTATTAATTTGGACCCTAGCTCCTGAAACTCCCTCAGCAGAACTTCATTCCTAGTTCTATCTATATCGTTGGTTCCTACGTGGACCACGACAACTGGATCCCCCCCTCCTGCTTTAAGTTCTTCTTCAGCTGCGAGGAGATGTCCTTAACCCTGATTCTGAGCAGGCAACACAGCTTTTGGGATTCCCGGTCGTAGCTGCAGAGAACAGTATCTATCCCCCTGACTATACTATCCCCTAACACTACCACATTCCTTTTTGCTCCCCTCACTTGAATGGCCTCCTGTACCACGGTGCTGTGGTCAATTTGCCTATCCCCCCCGCAGTCTTTATTCTCATCCCCACAGGTGGAAATACCTTGTATCTGTTGGACAAGGGCAAAGGCTGAGGCTCCTCCACCACTGCATCTGGGGTCCCCAGACCTGCCTAACTCGCAGTCACAGCCTCGTGTCCCTGACCACTAATCAAATCTAAACTACTACCTCACCTAAGACTCCTGGGTCAAAGTGTCCAGATAACTCTCCCCCTCCCTGATGCATCGCAATGTCTGCACCTCAGACTCCAGCTCAACAACTCTGAGCCAAAGTTCCTTGAGTTGCAGACACTTACTGCAGATGTGGTTGTCTGGGATCACACTGCTCTCCACAAACTCCCACATGCTGCAGTTACAGCACATCACCTGCACAGCCATCTCTATCAAACCTTATTTTGTTTATTTACTTAATTAAAGTTTTTATGTAATTAATTCATTTGATTTATTTTTACTTTTTAAAACGAATTAATTTATCTAGTTTGTTATTAATTTAATAAAGTATTAGTAATTTATAGGTTCCTAGTTTAAACTACTCCCCTAGCTTAGAGAGCAAAACCATGTATTACTCACCAACCAGTCACCAACCAGTTGTCCTCCGATGTCACTCTTTCAAACTTTTGCCTGTGTTTGAGTTGGTCTCAGCTTTATGTCCTCGCTCTGCTCTCAGTCACTGGTCCTGCTCCTTTTATCCCCGCTCTGCTCTCAGTCACTGGTCCCACTCCTTCTGCTCTCAAGCCTCCGCTCCCACTCCATTTATCCTCAATAACCACAATAACCACGAAAAACACTAACCAATGAACTAAATATTTACTGACTTACTCTCGGCACTCCTCCTTGTCTTGTGACGTCACTTTTTGACTGTTCCTTGATTTTTGATTCCTCACGTGGCTCCTTTTAGTCTTAGTCTATAGTTCTTTGTTTTAAATCACTTAGCACCTCCTTCCCCCTCTGCACCCAATTCCCACACTCACCAAATTCTCAATTGAAAGTCCTCACTCTGTTAGTGCTTCACTCCATTAGAGGTTCACTCTCTGTCTTTCCCAACCTCTGTGCTCAAGCTCTGTGCCATACTGCTCTGATGGTGTAAAGGATGTCTGGGAACGGCCTAACACAAAGGTAATTTTAACATGAAAAGTCAAAGAAAGGACCGTAAATGGCATGTAGGGGCTGTTACTTGAACCATTTCCTTTCTGGGTAATATGATGATACTTGTCCACAGGTCAGCAACAGCGACTTCTGTTCCGAGTTTTCTGAATTGTGATCCAGTATAGTCCAATGTGAGATGAAAGCATTTACTGTTGTGGTCCAGCCAAATCAGGTGATGAATGGCTAAACCATTTGCGTGCCAGATATGTTCAAGTCTACGCCCCTTGGACTTTAGGGGGTAAAGGAGATCACACCAGAGGGAACCACCAGGATGGGAAAGAGTAAAGGTATTGCCAAAGGCTAGGCAGCTGAGAGTTTGAAAGTGCAGGTGTTTGACTTGGGGAAATGTTTTTTGCAGGGATAGGGGGATGTTGGTGGTGAGGGATTCAAGGAAGTGGTTGAAGATGGCCTTGTCAGTGATAGAGACTATGGGAGTTGAGAGGCCACAGGAGGCAGCAAGGTCGAGGGAGTGGCCATGAATATGGGTAGGAGAGGTTATATAGAGTCAGAGGTTTAGGGAAAACAAGAGGGCAATGAATTCAGAGGAGAGAGAGCAAGGGGAGCTGAGATGGAGATTGAAGTTATTGAGGATGATTCTTCGCTCAGTGTAGAGGAGGGAGGAAAGAAGGGACTATATCTTGTGGAAAAACTAGAGGTGGGACTCGGGGGCGGCGGTAGACAATAAGGATTTTAAAGGAGATGTGAGAGGAGTGGAACAAGGTGAGATGCTCGAAGGAGGAGAAGGTGCCAGAATTGTAGGAAGAGAGACCAAGGTGTGACTTGGTAATAAGGGTCACAATACCTCTATGGTAGCTTGGGCAGGGCAGGTAGTGGAGTTTATAGCCAAGCGTGGGGGCTTTGGTAAGGAGCAAGGTGTCGCCATCCATGAGCTAAGTTTCAGTCAAAGGCCATGATGTCAATATAATCATCTTTAATAAGGTCGTGGATGGCAAGGGCTTTGTTCATCCGTGAAGTGACAAGCTTGAGGGAAATGTATAAGGGGGTAAATGAATGGGGTGAGTGGGTTGGGAAGGAGGTTAGCACCCAACAGGTGGACTGGGTGGGAGGGTCAGCGAGAGAGGAGGATAGGGAAGTTGGTGTTGCTGCTTGTAAGGAGGGGCTCTTCAGAAAGTGCCAAGACGGGCAGAGAGGATAGCTGTGGGCTTATCCAAGGGGGATTCAAGCCTGGGCCGCTGCAGGACAGTAGGAAGGCAGAGGAATATTGATGAATTGGTATCGGGATTAGGATGAGAGGATGATAGAAGAGAAGACATGAGGGAATGGCCTGGGAGGAGCCAAGAGAAAAAAAAAGCAAAATAGAAATAATAGGCTCAGGTCTTGAGCAGTAGTCAAAATGCTCACACGAATGGACATGAAGGGAATTCGGGTTACGTAGGCATAGTAGAGATTGGAGAGATATGTACTGGTCATAAACAGAGGACTTTCCCCCTTACTCCAGGTGCTATGTATTGGATGGATCAAAAATTGTTACATGCAGTACATTAATGTCACAATAAAAGTTACAATATCTGATTCACCAACTGTCAGCCCACAGATGCAAAACTTTACTGAATCAGCAACCTCATCAATACTAAAGCACTCCACAAAGTAAGGCTTACAAATTCCACAGAAGATGTTTTATTTTTAATGAGTCTTCTTCTGTGACTCTAGTCAATGAAGGCACCGATTCCTGGTCTGCCCTGATTCCCTGATGGTTTATTGGATAAAGACACCCATCCCTGGTCTGTGATGAGTCCCTGATGCTTTAGTGGGTAAAGACATTGATCTGTGGTCTATCCTAATTCTCCGATGGTTAGTGGGTAAAGGCACCTATACCTGGTCTGTCCTGATTCCCTGACGCTTCAACCCTGAATCAGTCTCCACTAAGTAAGGTACCATCATTTTACCCAGAATGGCTCATGTTCATATTTTATTCTCAAGCACTGCCATCCCACACTCTACAAGCATGAATATGCAAATAATTCAATCCCACTTATTTTGGATATTTATGACAGGGACTTCTTTAACATTGGTTTACTCACTTCCATGTTCCAGTAGTTTTATTGTGTTGGTTAACTTTTAAGTTGAAGCAAAAATATTCATGGTGTTTGGTATGTTTGATATATGATTTTTTAATATATTTGAAGCTGCTTCTTCTGATAGCTGTTGAATATCTCAATGCCTGTGAAGTCCATCGGCATATTTTTAATGTGTCACTGGGGGTCATTCAGACAAACACTTTTTAAAAGAACTTCTTATTGTACATGCTGTGCGGCTTCTCCCTCTGTTGGCTTTATTTCTGCAATAATTTATTAACGTATCATTAGCTAGGGACATACGCTTTCATCTTTGCAGTGATACTGTTAAGTTAATGAGCTCTGTGATGTCAATTTATTTCAGCAATAGATTTCAATAAAGGGTTTATAATGTCACTCTTGTGTGCTACTTAGTACAGATCTCAGCCGCAGGTCGAGCAAATTGCTGCTGTTCAGCATAGAGACTCTAAGTAAGACTCTAAAATGCAGTAAATTCATTGCTGCATGACATCAGCAGCTGCCTTACATTGAGTTTAAAGTATCAAACTGAGAACATTTCACATAAAAATATAAATATCATTAACTTTATTTATTCAATGCAGTGAGCTCCATGTGTGCAACCCAAAGTTATAGATTTTAAAATTTCTATCGACTTCTATCACGAGACCATTACAAGTCAAATGAACGGATCGCCACAATGGCTCCATGTGTAAATGTGATGTGGTTCAGAGACCGGAAGGCTTCAGCTGTCATACCTTCTCTTTTCAGGCCCTCTGCTGAGTTAGCTGTACTCAACCAGGGCGGCATCAAGGGTGTTGAAATTGCCCTCAGCATTCCTGGACCAGGCAGGGTGAAAAATCTGCTAAGATTCCCTCTTGTGGTCACTATTGAGGGTAGCTATGGATGGTTATTCAGGGATGAATGGGACCAAATGCTTTCCCTCTACCCTTTCCCATCCCTCCCTTCACCATTTTCCACAAAGTGTGTCCTTGTTTACATGAAATATTCTAAATATGGCTTCGAAGTTAAATAGACTGTTTCAACTTGTTATCAGATGCTTTTGAGATACATCCTTTGCTTGATACTTTGAATGGGTGGATGATCAATAATCATACCCAAATCCCTTGTGCCGCACAACAGTAAATTCTTTTCTTCAGTAAGTGAGTGACAAATCCTGTAGGATATTTGTTGGTTTTTTGGCAATGCCTCAGTTATTTACAAATCACTTGGATATTATTAGTCAAATTTGGGAACTGTATATCCATGGAACAAAAAGAGAAGATTTTGTTCTTAATTTATTTTTCAGTTTTCTTCCCTCTTCTTCCTGGAGGTGGTGAAGTTTACTGGGGTACAGTCCCATTAGTGATAGCAACCTTCACACCTAGGTAGCCATTCTTCATGTGTGACATCGGATAGTAAGTGTTGCCAGGCTATTCAAGTGACCCTGTCCCCTGCATCCACATACATGTCCACATTCCCCATCTGGAGTCACTGACTAGCAATCAGGAACTGGATTTCCTTCCCTTGCCCCCAGCCTATGGACATTGAAACCAATTGCATTGCCATTCCTGCTGCTTCTATCTGAACTCAACAGAGACTAGAAATGAACCCTAGGGCCTTTCTGTTCTGCATAGCTCAGTAACAAATCATACAGTACGTGTATCCACTGAACCATCAATGAACCCCTTTTTGATTTTACTTTAAGACAACACTACAAATTCTATTAAGAGTCTTTGTGGAAATAAAAGGGATGACAGTTGGTTTGGATGACATTGTATGTACCAGACACCTAATCCACCGCAGATTATTTTTATCCATCAACTAAAGAAGAGGAACAACTTAAATTACGTCCACTGAATTCAAACCTCAGCAGGATCATAGATCTACGCATTAAAACATACAAATGAAGTGAGTTAAGCAAACAAAATCTAAATTATGAGATATCATAATTCATACTGCATCTAACTGAGGAGTTCAAACAATGATTATGAATTCCGTTCTCAAAAGTTTGACATTTGAACTCTTCATTTAGATTCCAGATTGTATCTCTCAGATATCCACTAGTCTATGTGTAAATCACCTGAACACCTTGATTAGATTCCATCCTGTAATTCAAAGTTGGATATTCATTATTCTATGTATAAGTCATCTGATCTCTAGCCTATAAATCTCTCTCAGGTATCCCTTATTCTGTGTATAAACTGCTTGACTAGATTGGAGTCTCTAATTCACTCTTGGGTATTCATTATTCTGCATAAAAACCCCTTGAATAAATTCCAACTTCTGTCTTAGTTCCAGGTATCCATTATTTTATACATAATCTTCTTGATTAGATTGTAGCCTTTAACTCACTCTCAATGATACACGATTTTGTATATAAAACCCTTGATTAGATTCCAGCCTCTGACCCACTCATGGATATCTGTTATTCCAGATCAGAATATGTACTGGAAATAAAAATCCCAGCAACACAAGGGAAATAGTAACCTTCTCAGCTTCTATCCTGTTGCGTGGCTTTGTTGCACAATTACCAAACAGTAAACTAAATGATACTGTTGATGGTAGTGCCACGGTCAGCTGACCTGAATGGCAACATATGGCAATAGTGGCAGGCATAACAATAGCGGCATTTGATAGCTATAACTGTGGAGAAACAATCCAATTTGTAACATAGAAGGTTGTATATACACTTGAAAAAATAAAGTTAGCTTTCTGGATTAAGTGTTACTCTATTATGGGTTGTGATCACTTTTTAAATTGTTCGGTCTTCATTCTTTGGTTTATGACGCCATCCGAACTTTCTCAGTTGTGTTTTGATTTTGCAGCATGCTTCTAACATCAACTTATATCCTGTTTATAATAAAGGAAAATAAAGCCAGGGCATATTAATGTTTAGAATTTGTTTTGCGTGATAAAAGTCCAAAACCATTGGATGAGATGAGTTGTACTTTTAGCATCTCAGTTCTGACTGAAATATTTGAAATACACCCTGGACTCATAAATGAAAACCAATGGGAATCAGTCATGTCTGTGTACTGTGTAAATGTGTGCTGACAGTAAAACTCCTTCCTGATTTCTGTTCTATAGATTTTGTTTAGAGGCTGCGAGGCAAGTTATTATTAAACATCCAATCCGATTCATATACATCACAGCTTAAGGCAGGGTTGACAGCTTCTCGACACAATACAACTGTATTTTGGTTGCAAGGATGCTTTGTATTCCCCACTTTCCCTAACGGATGATGTTCTTTTGTTTAAAGTGACATATTGCTTATGGTTGCATGTGGAATGAGTATTATTCTGTTCAGTATATGGAGATCATCACCTGTCATCTCATTCTCATTGTCATCACATTTCCGGATGTTATGAAATTGTGACCAACAGTAGTGGTGTAGTACAGTAAATTGCTGGTGAATTAAGAGAGGACAGCTGAGAAATAAATGAAAATTCCTTTTTATCTCTTGAACTCTGTATTGGTGTCAGCAATGGCTCAGTGGGTAGCATTCTTCGCCTCTGGTGTCAGAAAGGTTGTGGGTTCAAGTCCCACTCCAGTGACTAAAGCACAAAAATTCAGGCTGACACTCTAGTGCCGACTTTCGGATGAAACTTTAAACTGGGTAGAAGTAGAAGATCCCATGGCACTATTTTGAAGAACAATAGGTGAGTTCTCCCCGGTGTTCTGGCCAATATTTATCCCTCAACCAACTTCACTTAAAACAGATTATCTGGTCATTATCACATTGTTGTTTGTGGGACCTTGCTGTGAGCAAATTGGCTGCCGTGTTTCCTACATTACAACAGTGACTACACTTCGAAAAGTACTTAATTGGCTGGAAAGCGCTTTGGGACGTCCTGATGTCATGAAAGGTGCCATATAAATGCAAGTCTTTCTTTCTATTGCGCATTTTCCATAGGTGATTGCAACAGTGGAGTATTTTGCATTTCCTTCCTCTCAGCTACACTTGTGCGACTGATTACAAAGTGATTAGAGTTTTTAAATATGATTCTCTTTCTATGAACGGCACAATATTCATATCATTTGTAGTTAAGTGCAGGGAAAGTGAACAGTATTTATACTGCATGGTTCACATGCTAAATATTAAAATTGATTTAAAATAATCAATGTGTATTAATTGAGTCCGTCATGGATATTACTAAGTTTGAAGAAGAGCAATAGTAATGAAAATAGGTTGATAGTAAAACAAGTTACATTCACTCTGTTTCAAAGAGTGTTTAAGGCACAGCTCTGCACTCATGATTCCCCAGGCAATGAAGGTCAAGGACGTTGCTCATCAATACAAAACACAAGCTATAAAGGGAAAAAATTGGAAGTGAAGTTCGTGAAAGAGCCTTCTGTTATATAAATAAAGTCAAATAAGCTATTCTGTCAAATTAAGGCTTTTATGTGGACTAATTCCCTAGTTCACTTAGCAGTGTTCCAATGTGTATATCAGAATGAATGGTAATTGGATAAGGGAGATCTTTAGAGAATGATCACTATACATTGTGAAGACACTGCTAAGAAGGCAGAAAATAGAGCAGGTCCGTAGTATATTTCAGAATCATTGCTTATTTGCAGACTCGGGAACAAAAGTCATGGAGCCTTTGCTTGTGCATTATGAACAAAATGTAGTTGTGTTTTTTTCAGATTTTGGGTAAAGAGCTAATGGAAATAGGGACTCCTGAAGCTGAAGGATGATATAAAACCCTTTGGACTTACAAACTGCAGGTTATGTTTGAGAGCATAAAATTAACTCATGACAAAATGACAAAAAATTCTCCAAACTGAGAACTCTCATTTGGATTTTCTGTTCCTTCAAAGGAATTCCTGTATGCTGTTTATCTTTCTATTCTCTCTTACCCCTTAAGATTTCTGCACTGCCAGTGAATTTACTTGGCGGTTGAACTCCTTTTTAATGACAAACATACCCTGTGGCAGTGCCTCCCTCTTTAAAGAAGGTAAAAGATATCAATCTTGAGCCCTTTGCAATGCAAGCTAAAAACTGGGCTTTGGAGGCTGCTTTAAGTCAAGTTTTTCAAAGTTGCTCCCACCTGCAAAATAGATAATAGAGGCAAGGAAACATAAAAAATATAAGTAAATTGTTTTAAACTTAAAAATTAGAAGGTTAAAATGGAACCGAGTATATTAGCTAGAAAAAAGGAAGAGTAAAAAGTAACCAAAAACATGGGAGAAAAGACAAATATGAAGAAAAAAAAGACAGGCCAACTGGAACTAAAATGTTAAGTTTTGTTTTAAGTAGTAACTATTCTTGATGTTTGCATAGCTTTTTACTCTAGTATTAGTGTTATTCTCAACATGATAGTGTGTGACCTGCAAACTTACAAAATTCATCTGCCCAGAAAGATATGAATTTCCCTGGACCCACTGGCAGTCTAAGGGTTAAGCTCCATCTTCCCTTTAGAGAAAAAACTTTTACTTGGGAATTTCTCTATATGACAGTAATAATTTATAGCTAGAAGTCTGAAGCTGTGCTTCTGGTTGGTCTTCACAATTTTTTGTTACGTTATTGTCAATTACCTGATGGGAGGCTGTTTGTCCTGAAGTCGTTTAAGGTCATATGCTGTTAGATAACTTTATCAAAAAAGTAAATATGAAGTCACTTCAGTGCAGTATGAGGGATTGCTGCACTTTTGGAGATTCCATCTTTCACATGTGAAGTTAAATCAAGGCCCCATCTACCCTCTCAGGTGGGGGTAAAAGATCCAATGGAATTATTTGAAGAAGAACAGGGGTGTTCTCCCATTGTCCTGGCTAACATTTATTCTTTTAACCAACACCACTAAAACAGATTATTTGGTGATTCATCTCATTGCTGTTTGTGGGACTTTGATTTGTGCAAATTGGCTGCTCTGTTTCCCTACATTACAACAGTGAATACTCTTCAAAAGTACTTCATTGGCTGTGAAGCGCTTTGGGACATCCTAAGGATATGAGAGGCAAGTTTTTCTTTCTTTCTTCACCTCCAATGCAAGTATCAAATATTGTGGCTAAATCACCAAGGCCGGATGAAATGTATCCCAAGCTGTTAAAAGAAGCCTGGGAGGAAATAGCGGAGGCTTTAACAATCATTTTCCAAACTTCAATGGATACAGGAGTAGTGCTGGAGGATTGGAGGACTGCTAACGTTGTACTGTTGTTTAAAAAGGGAGCGAAGGATAGGCCGAGTAATTACAGGCCAGTCAGCCTAACCTCGGTGGTGGGCAAATTATTGGAATCAATTCTGAGGGACAGGATAAACTGTCAGCACGGATTTGTTAAGGGAAGGTTATGTCTGACTAACTTGATTGAATTTTTCGAGGAGGTGACAAGGAGGATCGATGCGGGTAGCGTAATTGATGTAGTCTACATGGAATTTAGCGAGGCATTTGACAAGGTCCCACGTGGCAGACTGGTCAAAAAAGCAAAGACATATGGGATCCAAGGGAATGTGGCAAATTGGATCCAAAATTGGCTCAGTGGCAGGAAGTAAGGGGTAACAGTCGACGGGTGTTTTTGCGACTGGAAGGCTGTTTCCAGTGAGGTGCCGCAGGGCTCGGTACTAGATCCTTTGCTTTTTGTACTGTACATTAACGATTTGGACTTAAATTTAGGGGGCATGCTTAAGAAATTTGCGGATGACACTAGGATAGGCCATGTGGTTGATAGTGAGGAGGAAAGCAATAGACTGCAGGAAGATATCAATGAACTGGTCAGGTGGGCAGAAAAGTGTCAAATGGGGTTCAATCTGGAGAAGTGTGATGTAATGCATTTGGAGACAGCAAACAAGGCAAGGGTATACACAATAAATGGGAGGATACTGAGAGGTGTAGAGGAAGTGAGGGACCTTGGAATGCATGACCACAGATCCCTGAAGGTAGCAGGACAGGTAGATAAGGTGGTTAAGAAGGCATATGGAATACTTTCCTTTATTAGCTGAGGCATAGAATATAAAAGAAGGGATGTTATGCTGGAACTGTATAAAACACTAGTTAGGCCACAGCTTGAGTACTGCGCACAGTTCTGGTCACCACATTACAGGAAGGATGTAATTGCACTAGAGAGGGTGCAGAGGAGATTTACGAGGATGTTGCTTGGACTGGAGAATTTTAGCTATGATGACAGATTGGTTAGGCTGGGGTTGTTTTCCTTGGAATAGAGGAGGCTGAGGGGTGATTTAATTGAGGAGTACAAAATTATGAGGGGCCGAGATAAAGTGGATAGGAAGGGCCTATTTCCCTTAGCGGAGGGGTCACTAACCAGGTGGCATAGATTTAAAGTGATTGGTAGAAGGATTAGGCAGAAATAAGGAGGGTTGTAGGGCTGAAGGATGTTACAGAGAGAGGGAGGGGCGAGGCCATGGAGGGATTTGAAAACAAGGATGAGAATTTTAAAATCGAGGCGTTCCTGGACCGGGAGCCAATATAGGTCAGTGAGCACAGGGGTGATGGGAGAACGGGACTTGGTGTGAGTTAGATTATGGGCAGCAGAGTTTTGAATAAACTCAAGTTTACGGAGGGTGGAAGATGGGAGGCCAGCCTGGAGGTAACAAATGCATGGATGAGGGTTTCAGCAGCAGATGAGCTGAGGCAGGGGCGGAGATGGCCATCGTTACGGAGGTGGAAGTAGGCGATCTTGGTGATGGAGTGGACATGTGGTCGGAAGCTCATCTCAGGGTCAAATAGGATGCCAAAGTTGCAAATGGTCTGGTTCAGCCTCAGACAGTAGCCAGGGAGAGGGATGGAGTCAGTGGCTAGGGAACGGAGTTTGCAGTGGGGACCAAAGACAATGTCTTCGGTCTTCCCAATATTTTGTTGGAGGAAATTTTTGCTCATCCAGTCGGACAAACAGTGTGACAAATGAGAGACAGTGGAGGGGTTGAGGGAGGTGGTTGTGAGGTAAAGCTAGGTGTCGTCAGCATACATGTGGAATCTGACGTGTTTTCAGATGATGTCGCCGAGGGGCAGCATGTAGATGAGAAATAGGAGGGGGCCAAGGATAGATCCTTGAGAGGCTCCAGAGGTAATGGCGCGGGAGCGGGAAGAGAAACCATTGCAGATGATTCTCTAGTTATGACTGGATAGGTAAGAATGGAACCAGATGAGCGCAGTACCACCCAGCTAGATGACGGAGGAGTGGCATTGGAGGAGGATGGTGTGGTCAACCATGTCAAAGGCTGCAGACTGGCCGAATAGGATGAGGAGGGATAGTTTACCATCGTCACAGTCACATAGGATGTCATTTGTGACTTTGATAAGGGCTGTTTCAGTACTGTGGCAGGGGTGGTAACCTAATTGGAGGGATTCAAACATGGAGTTGCGAGAAAGATGGGCATGGATTTGGGAGGCAACAAAACGTTCAAGGACTTTAGAGAGGAAAGGGAGGTTGGAGATGGGGCAGTAGCTAGCAAGGACAGAGGGGTCAAAGATGGGTTTTTTGAGGAGGGGTTTGATGATGGTAGATTTGAAGGGGAAGGGGACAGTACCTGAGGAGAGGGAACCGTTAACAATATCGGCTAACATGGGGGCCAGGAAGGAAAGTTGGGTGGTCAGCAGTTTAGTGGGAATAGGGACAAGGGAGCAGGAGCTGGGCCTCATGATCAAGATGAGCTCGGAGAGGACATCAGGAGCAATAGAAGAGAAACTAGAAAAAGATGCGAGTTTAGGGCGGAACTGTAGGGGAAGATTGGCTTGGTGGGCTAGAGGAAGGGAGGGAACTGGCAGGCACAGCTGAATGGATGGTCTCAGTCTTAGTGACAAAGAATTCCATTGTTCTAACAAATTACTGAGGGTAGACTTACCTACAACTTTTTGATAAATAACAATGCACCCTTAATATCTAGGTCCTGAGGCAAGGTTTAATGCTTCATTTGTTTCTTTATTTAAAAAAAAACTTAAAGGGGCAGTATCTTCAATGAAGAAGTGTTTGGCAAACTATTTGGGGGCACAGGAAGAGCTAGAAATGCTCTTCTAGGATTTATTAAACATTTCCTCATTTATCTTTAAAGCAATAGCATAATTCATGCTAAAGTACGTTGTTAGTGGATGATCCATCTCGGCCTCCGCCCGATATCCGCACTATCACAGAAGCCAGTCTTCAGCCAATTCGATTCACTCCACGTGATATCAAGAAACGGCTGAGTGCACTGGATACAACAAAGGCTGTGGGCCCCGACAACATCCTGGCTGTAGTGCTGAAGACTTGTGCTCCAGAACTAGCTGTGCCACTAGCCACCTCCTGACTTCCCAAAGCCTTTCCACCATCTACAAGGCACAAGTCAGGAGTGTGATGGAATACTCTCCACTTGCCTGGATGAGTGCAGCTCCAACAACACTCTCAAAGCTCGACACCATCCAGGACAAAGCAGCCCGCTTGATTGGCACCCCATCCACCACCAAAAACATTCATTCCATTCACCACCGGCGCACTGTGACTGCAGTGTGTACCATCCACAGGATGCACTGCAGCAACTCGACAAGGCTCTTTCGACAGCACCTCCCAAACCCGCGACCTCTACCACCTAGAAGGACAAGGGCAGCAGGCACATGCACGTTACCCTCCAAGTCACACACCATCCTGGCTTGGAAATATATTGCCATTCCTTTATCGTCGCTGGGTCAAAATCCTGGAATTCCCTCCTAACAGCGCTGTGGGAGAACTTTCACCACATGGACTGCAGCAGTTCAAGAAGGCAGCTCATCACCACCTTCTCAATGGCAATTAGGGATGGGCAATAAATGTTGGCCTCGCCAGTGACGCCCACATCCCGTGAACGAATAAAAAAAATACAGAGAAGAGCCTCATTTTTGTCATGATGATCTCACATATAAGAGACACAAAGTGAGTCGATGCAACTTATTTCATTGTGTTACGTGGTTGTAAACAAATGGAAAAAAAAGCTTTGCCCAGCAATTTTTCATTGAGATGCTGCTCCTTTAAGCTCTTTTAATATTTCTCTTGTTAAATTATCTGCTTCATTTTTGTTCTTTTCTCTTTTACTGTATTTTTGGTTTTGTTTCTGTACTGTGCTCTTTTTATCATCTATCTGAGTTGCATTCTTTTGTAATCTCCCCCCCCCCCCCGCCCCCCCACCTCAGGTACCTGATCATAATGGAAATAGAGTATTGGATTTTTCTCTCCTGGACAGATATAAGAGGGAAGGTTTTGGTGTCCAACCTTGGAATGAAAGACTTTAGGAACCAGATCCGAGAGATGGTTGGCAACAAGAGGATTATTCAGAAAAAATATTTCATCCATCTGTCCCCTCTGAAGAAAAAAATTGATTTGAGACAGAAAGGATACTTGCAGCCATTCGGGGCAAAGCTGGAGGATACACATAGAAATAACAGGGAGTATTATTGATTTAGACTTTAGCTATGCAGTAATAGATTAAAAATAGAATAAACCACAAATCTGTCGATAAGCTGCTTAAAAGGGATTTAGAGAGCGATCCAATGGAAGATATCAAGTGCAGAATTATTTGAACGTGTGAATAAAAGCCAAGCGAAAATGCATTCTGTAGCAATCCTACCAGAATAATGAACTTTATTTAGGCTTCCTACAGCTGAATAATGTTAAGAGGATAGTAGTCATGAGCGAAATGACATGAAATGATATACAAATTCTTCAAAAAATACTTTGTGTTGAGACCATGGAAAAGTGATGAGGTCACACTTCTAGAGTGAATAGTGTTGGATCATGGAAGCAATACATTTCAGCTCTAGCCAGCTCGAACTAAATAGCTGTAAACTCACAATTGAATGTTTACTATATCTAAGGTCAATTCAGAATAGAATGTGCATTTCAGTGAAAGGTTCTTAGGCTGTTTAAAGAAAATACCTACCATAGTTTGCATAGTGGGAATATTGAGTGTAACTTTGGACCTCCTGCCTTCAAAAAGGTCTTTAATGCATTAGAGAGAATTCAAAAAAGAATGACAAAGATGATCCCAGGACATAAAATAATAGAACTTTTAGTCGGCGAAGTTCATGAGGAATAGATAGAATATCTAATCATAAATAAAAATTAACTTCCCACTACAGACATGCGTTAAAAAAACCCGATGAACCAACTAGCCGTACTTCATTTCATGATATCTTAGACTTTACCGAAAGAGGCTCAACAAAGCATGCACCTCTGATTCACCGGCAGATAAGTGTATTGTGGAATCCTATGTCAAGTTTTGTATTTTGTGCAAGAAGTGTTTAAAAAGAGAACATTCCCAAGCATGGAAATACATAGAATCATAGAATGGTTACAGCACGGAAGGAGGCCATTCGGCCCGTTGTGGCCGAACCAGTGTTTAATAAAGGTTCATCATAACTTTCTTGCTTTTGTACTCTATGTCTCTATTTATAAAGCCCAGGATCCCGTATGTTTTTTTAACAGTTTTGTGCCCATGTACCCCCAGATCTCTCTGTTCCTGCACCTCTTTTAGAATTGTACCCTTTAGTATATATATCATCTCCTCGTTCTTCCTACCAAAATGTATCACTTCGCACTTTTCCGCGTTAAATTTCATAACATTCGTGCTGCTTGGCGATTTACCTGATTGCTGCGTGCAGCCAGCACTATCTGTGCTCGTTGAGTGTCTGCAGGAAGTGGAGGAAGTCAATTGGGAAGTGAATCTGCACTGCAATATAGTGAAGCATGGTATTGATGAGACCTCTGGAATTTTTAATGAGCAACAACTGGGCTGCTCAATGTTTGTGGGACTCTGATATTTGCAAAAGATAAGATACAGGTCCGCACGGAGTCTGAACAGAGATCATACATCACACACGTAAAACACAGATGCAGGTCCTGTCCCCATGTTTACAAACTGTTGAGTCATTTTAAAACATTGAATAAAGATTATGCATCTGCCAATCGGCGAACCAGACCCCACCAATCTGCCGATCTGAGTTTATACTGGGCCTGCACCAAGGTTCTCTGTTGATGCACTAGAGGCCTTGGTGCAAGAGGTGGACAGAAGGAAGGACATCCTGTATCCGCAGTAGAGGCAAGAGGCCCTCCAGACATACGCTCCCGAGGCAGTTGGGGACAAAGTCAATGCCAGGAATGTTGCACCACGAACATGGATGCAGTGCAGGAAGAAGTTCAATGTTTTGACATGAGCGGTCAAGGTGAGTGAGGTCAACTGTCAAGTGGTATCTCCTACCAACTGCACCACTAGCCGCATCCATTGCTCCATGCATTACATCCCCCATCATCCACCTACCAACAAACTCTTTCAATCATTACTCAACTCTTCCAATCAGATGCTTCCTCTTACCCTCACACATTATCATTGTTGCAAGCTGCACACCCATAACTCACAGGTCACACACACTGGCAGCTTTTCGATCATGACAGCCACATCGCCCAAACATCCTGCAGGACACTCACTGACACACGTCCCACTTCCTTGCAGGAGAAGGTGGCACTTAACAGGAGGCAGCAAGTGGCAGTGGCTCCATGGAACATGAACCTGCTGACCTCTCTTAGGATGACAGCATTCCTGTCCCACCCCTGCCACTCCGCCAGTGCCCTTGCTGTTGCCTGTCAGCTCGCCAGCCCACTCCCTGTAGCGTATTGAAACTTTAATATAGGAACATAGGAAGATAGGAACAGGAGTAGGAGTAGGCCATTTAGCTCCTCGAGCCTGTTCTGCCATTCAATGAGATCATGGTTGATCTCTGACCTAACTCCATGTACCCGTTTTAGCCCCATATCCCTTAATACCTTTGGTTAACAAAAATCTATTAATCTCAGGTTTAAAATTAACATCAACTGCCATTTGCGGAAGAGCTTTCCAAACTGCTACCACCCTTTGCGTGTAGAAGCGTTTCCTAACTTCACTCCTGCAAGTCCTGGCGCTAGTTTTTAGGCTACGTGCCCTCGTCCTAGTATTCAAGTATAGGAGACCTCCAAAAACAGGTACAAATGCATCAGCAGCCGGAAACAATAACCCAGCAACTAACCTGTAATTCCTGCATGATCCCTTTAAATAATGCTGGTGTGGGGTCCTCCGTGCTCTTGAAGACCTATTCAGCTGTGCAAGGTTAAGACAATGCATTGGCTGGTGCGTGCAGTTACAAAATCGCATCTGTCTCTTTAAATCAGCATTGCACAATGATCTACCACATTATCTCCCTACTTTACATGCTGCCGCCGTTCGTTATCTGCGCGTGCGCGAATGCCTTTACCAATATGGCGTCCAGCGCACGTAACGCTAGAAGTGTGCGTGCGCATTCCAGATGCTATTTTCTGTCCTTAGGAGTCCACGTAGCGCCTACACAACGGCCGCTATGTGGCCCAGTTTAGACCCCAGCTACATTGACGTGGGGCTGGAGTCATATGTCGGCCAGATCGGGTAAGGACGGCATATTAGTGAACCAGTTGGGTTTTTAATGACAATTTGATAGCTTCATAGTCACTTTTACTGACACCAGTTTTTATTTCTGATTTTTTTAATGGAATTCAAATTCTCAAATTGCCATTATGTGTTAATTATCATTGGTAAAATAATGCACTTTGATTCACCTTTTGTAAAACAATGCAAAGTTCATATTTTAATGCCTTTAAATTGATCGATAACTCATGAAAGTGCAACACCAGCCACTAGGCAGTGGTATGAAGTGGAACTGAAACAGTACTGGAACCTAGCAAAAGATTCTTGTTCTGTAATCACTAAGAGTTGGTAGAAGACTGGGCCCTAATGAACAATGGAAATCACTGTGGAATTTAGCAACTGCTGCAGAATTTCCACCTTGCCATTTTTAATTTTATTTACTTTGCCCAAATGATTTTATCCAATAAAATCATTTTAGAACTAATGCCTTGTGTATCAACCAGTATCTGGTGCTCTGATTCTGAATGGTGCCAGCTAAAGCCCGTTCTTCTAATACTCATTAATATGCAGCTTCTTAATCTTCCTGCATTTCACACCTGGTACAATTCACCTGCAGTTGAAGTGTGCAAATCGTGAATTGTATGGGATTCTGTGACCCCATTGATCTCAGATTTTTAAACAATTGATTTTGCATTCACTCTTGTGAGTCTAGTTCAACAACAACAACAAACAACAACAACATCTTGCATTTATATAGCGTCTTTAACTTAGTAAAATGTCCCAAGGCGCTTCACAGGAGTGATTTTCAAACAAAATTTGACACCAAACCACATAAGAGATATTAGGACAGGTGACCAAAAGCTTGGTCAAAGAGATAGGTTTTAAGGAGCATCTCAAAGGAAAGGTAGAGAGGCGTAGAGGTTTAGGGAGGGAATTCCAGAGCTTAGGGCCTAGGCAGCTGAAGGCATGGCCGCCAATGGTGGAGCGATTAAAGTTGGGAATGTGTAAGGAGCAAAAACTGGAGGAGCGCTGAGATCTTGGAGGGTTGTCGGGCTGGAGGAGGTTACAGAGATAGGGAGGGGTGAGGCCATGGAGGGATTTGAAAACAAGGATGAGAATTTTAAAATCGAAGAGTTCCTGGATCAGGAGCCTGTGTAGGTCAGCGAGCACAGGGGTAATGGGTGAATGGGACTTGCGAGTTAGGATACGAGCAGCAGAGTTTATGAAGGGTGGAAGATGGGAGGCCAGCCAGGAGAGCATTGGAATAGTTAAGTCTAGAGGAAACAAAGGCATGGTTGAGGGTTTCAGCAGCAGATGAGCTGAGGCAGGGGTGGAGACGGGCGATGTTATGGGGGTGGATGTAGGCGGTCTTGGTTCAGCAGGTGAATGTGTAAAGTCTGAATTGCATGAGACGTATTGAACTGCAAATCAATCAGAATTGGAAAATTGTTTTTGTCCTACATTATTCAATTCAGGTTTTCATTTAATGGTATTCGTTATCTGTTACTGAATACTTAGCTAGGTGAAAAGTCAAGTGAGTCCTCTGGCACTGCCCCCATATCTAAGGAGGATTGGAAGATTGTGGCCCGAGCCTGCACAATTTCTACCTTTACTTCCTTCAGTAACCTAGGATGCATCCAATCTGGAACGGGTGACTTTTCTACTTTGAGTACTGCCAATCTTTTAAGTACCTCCTCTTTATTTTTATCCTATCGAATATCACTACTACCTTTATTGCTACTTTGGCAGCATCCTCTCCTCTAGGGAAGACCGATGTGAAGTATTCATCGAGTACCTCAGCCATGCCCTCTGCCTCTAAAAGAAGATCTTTTTTATCCCCAGTCGGCCCTACCCATCCTTTGACTACCCATTTACTATTTATATGTTTATAAAAGACTTTTGGGTTCCCTTTTATGTTATCCGCTAACCTATTCTCATACCCTCTCTTTACCCCTCTTATTCCCTTTTTTAGATCTCCTATGTACTTTCTGTATTCAGCCTGGTTCTCTATTGTATTATGAACCTTACATTTGTCATAAGCCTCCTTTTTCCGTTTCATTTTAATCTCTATATCTTTAGTCATCCAGAGAGCTCTAGCTTTGGATGCCCTTCCTTTCCCCCTTGTGGGAATGTGTCTAATCTGTACCCGAACCATCTCCTCCTTGAAGTCTTCCCATTGTTCAATTACTGTTTTGCCAACTAATTTTTGATTCCAATCCACCAGGGCAGGATCCCTTTTTAACTCACCGAAATTAGCCCTCCTCCAGTTAAGTATTTTTACGCTTGATTGTTCCTTGTCCTATTCCATAGCTATTCTAAACCTAATGATATTATGATCACTGTTCCCCAAATGCTCCCCCACTGAAACATGCTCCACTTGCCCCTCTTCATTACTCAGAATTAGATCCAGCACTGCTTCCTTCCTTGTTGGGCTGGAAACACAATGATCAAGAAAGTTCTCTTGTATACATTTTAGGAATTCCTCCCCCTCTTTGACTTTTACACTGTTACTATCCCAGCCTATATTGGGATAATTGAAAGCCCTCATTATCACGACTCGATAGTTCTTGCATCTTTCTGTAGTTTTCCTCCAAATATGCTGCTATATCTCCTACCCACTATTTGATGACATATAGAATACACCCAGTAGCGTAATAGCTCCCCTATTGTTCCTTAATTCTAACCAAATAGATTCTGTCTCTGACCTCTCAACTACATCATCCCTCTCCATGCTATTATAGTTTCTCTGATCAATACTGCCAACGCCCCCCCCCCCCCTCCACTCCTTTGTTTCCTTACACTTCTTTCCTGAATACCTTGTAGCCAGGAATATTAAGTACCCAGTCTTCCCCTTCTTTGAACCAGGTCTCTTTTATTGCCACTATATCATAGTCCCATATGTCGACTTGTACCTGCAGCTCAGCAACCTTATTTACCACACTACGTGCATTTACGCACATGCACTCACTCCAAACTCATCTTAGACTGCCTCTCATTTGCCCCCAGTTTGATCCCTCCTATTTCTGAACTATTCTTTACTCTAGTGCTACTTGTCTCTCCCAGTCCATTATGCACCAGGCGCGTCCACCTTCACCCCCACCCCCCCACCCCACCCTGCTGCCAACCCGCCACCACTTCAGAATTGACAGGCTGGCTGCCGGCAGGAGCTGCAACACGAGGGTGGGGGGAGAGAAAGAGAGAGAGCGAGACGTCATCTGGCGCTGGAACGGAATATCGGCGCGGGTGGAGAGTGGAAGATCGGGGGGGGGGGGGGGAGAGGGGAAGATTTGGGGGGAGAGGGGAAGATTTGGGGGGGAGAGGGGAAGATCTGGGGGGGAGAGGGGAAGATCGGGGGGGGGAGAGGGGAAGATTTGGGGGGAGAGGGGAAGATCGGGGGGGAGTAGGGAAGATTGGGGGGGAGAGGGGAAGATCGGGGGGGAGTGGGGAAGATTAGGGGGACATCGGGGGGGTGTGAAGAGGGGAACATCGGAGTGGTGAAGAGAGAAGATCGTAGAGGGCGACATCAGAGCAGTTTGGAAAGGTAGGTTGATTGTGTGCTTTAACTTCGCGCAGTGGTTTTTTATTTAATTTATTTCGTTTCTTTTTGCCTGACCCGGCCCTTCATGCCTGGTTTCACCAGATGTGAATCAGAAGCCGTGGGAAAGCCACCCAGGTAAGTTTAAAAAATGGTTCCAACTACCTAATATGTCACAAGTAAAGTGCCTTAGGCACCTCAATGAGATACATTTGGCTCTTTAACTATCATAGCCAGCGGGACTTCCGGATTCAGGTCGCCCATGCGCAAACAGGTGGGTCCGTGGAGAACTCAGAAGTCGGTGGGTTGGATTTTCGGAGTCCCCCCTCCCCCAATGCACCTGCAATTTCCTGGGAAAATCGAGCCCCTTGTTTCTCCTCTCTAACGTTTCATCCTGGTGCCAGTCCTCGTGCGAAATTAGTTTAAACCCTCCCCCACAGCAGTAGTTAACCTCCCCTTGAGAACATTGGTCCCAGTCCTGTTGAGGTGCAACCCGTCCAGCTTGTGTAGGTCCTTCCTGCCGCAGAACTTGTCCCAATGCCCCAGGAATCAGAAGCCCTCCCTCTTGCACCACTGCTCTAACCACGCATTAACCTGTCTTATCCTACCATTCTGTACTCATTCGCACGTGGCACTGGGAGTAATCCAGAGATTACTACCTTTTGAGATCCTGCTTTTTAACTTCCTCCCTAACTCCTGAAACTCTGACTGCAGGACCTCAACCCTTTTTCTTCCTATGACATTGGTTCCCACATGGACCACGACGTCTGGCTGTTCCCCTTCTCCCCTCAAAATGTTCTGCACCCTCTCAGTGATGTCCTTTACTCTTGCACCAAAGAGGCAACACACCATGCGGGATACAAGTCTGCGGTTGCAGAAACATCTGTCTATCCTCTTGACTGTCGAATCCCCTATAAATACTGCATTTCTCGTGCCCCTCCATGCAGCCGAGTCTCCCATGGTGCCGTGGATTTGCTCCTGACTGCGCTCCCCCGAGGTGTCAACACCCTCAATACCGGTTTGTGAGTGCCACACTCCCAGGGGATTCCTGCACTGCTTGCCTGTTCCTCCTAATCTGCCTGGTGGTCACCCACACCCTTTCCTTCTGAACTCCCTGTAGCTGCGGGGTGACCACCTCCTGAAACGTGCTACCCACGAAACTCTCAGCTTCCTGTATGTACTGTAGTGATGCCAGCCACCCTTCAACCTCAGAAACCCTGAGCTCGAGTTCGAGCAGTTGGCAACACTTCCTGCAGGTGTGGTTTTCCAGGACATACAAAGTATTCCGGAGTTCCCACATGGCACAGGATGTGCATGCGATGGGCCCCAGGTGTCCTGCCATATTAGCTAACAGTTATTTAAAACTGTTTGTTTAGCTTTAAGGCTATTTAACTGTTTAGCTAATACTAATACACCAGAAGTCTAACCACTACTAAAAACACTAACCAATAAACAAAATACTTATCTGTAACTTACCCCTCTCCTATGTCTGTGGTGATGTCATTTTATGCTTTTTCTGTCTGTTTCAGAATTGCTGCTCATGTCACTTTATGGTCTCTCCCAGGTCCTGCTCTCACTCTGCTTTATGGTCTCTCCCAGGTCCTGTTCTCACTCTGCTTTATGGTCTCTCTCAGGTCCTGCTCTCACTCTGCTTTATGGTCTCTCCCAGGTCCTGCTCTCACTCTGCTTTATGGTCTCTCCCAGGTCCTGCTCTCACTCTGCTTTATGGTCTCTCCCAGGTCCTGCTCTCACTCTGCTTTATGGTCTCACCCAGGTCCTGCTCTCACTCTGCTTTATGGTCTCTCCCAGGTCCCATTCTCACTCTGCTTTATGGTCTCTCCCAGGTCCCACTCTCACTCTGCTTTATGGTCTCACCCAGGTCCTGCTCTCACTCTGCTTTATGGTCTCTCTCAGGTCCTGCTCTCACTCTGCTTTATGGTCTCTACCAGGTCCCACTCTCACTCTGCTTTATGGTCTCTCCCAGGTCCCACTCTCACTCTGCTTTATGGTCTCTCCCAGGTCCCACTCTCACTCTGCTTTATGGTCTCTCCCAGGTCCCACTCTCACTCTGCTTTATTGCCTCCCCCAGGTCCTGCTCTCACTCTGCTTTATGGTCTCTCCCAGGTCCTGCTCTCACTCTGCTTTATGGTCTCTCCCAGGTCCCATTCTCATTCTGCTTTATGGTCTCTCTCAGGTCCTGCTCTCACTCTGCTTTATGGTCTCTCCCAGGTCCCGTTCTCACTCTGCTTTATGGTCTCTCCCATGTCCCGTTCTCACTCTGCTTTATGGTCTCTCCCAGGTCCCACTCTCACTCTGCTTTATTGCCTCCCCTAGGTCCTGCTCTCACTCTGCTTTATGGTCTCTCTCAGGTCCTGCTCTCACTCTGCTTTATGGTCTCTCCCAGGTCCTGCTCTCACTCTGCTTTATGGTCTCTCCCAGGTCCTGCTCTCACTCTGCTTTATGGTCTCTCCCAGGTCCTGCTCTCACTCTGCTTTATGGTCTCTCTCAGGTCCTGCTCTCACTCTGCTTTATGGTCTCACCCAGGTCCTGCTCTCACTCTGCTTTATGGTCTCTCTCAAGTCCCACTCTCACTCTGCTTTATGGTCTCTCCCAGGTCCCACTCTCACTCTGCTTTATGGTCTCACCCAGGTCCTGCTCTCACTCTGCTTTATGGTCTCTCTCAGATCCTGCTCTCACTCTGCTTTATGGTCTCTCTCAGGTCCTGTTCTCACTCTGCTTTATTGCCTCCCCCAGGTCCTGCTCTCACTCTGCTTTATGGCCTCCCCCAGGTCCCGTTCTCACTCTGCTTTATGGTCTCTCTCGGGTCCTGCTCTCACTCTGCTTTATGGTCAGAACAGAAAGAAAAGAAAACTAAAATCTCATCAGTCAGAAAGTGGAGTGGCCCAAGTTGTCTTCTGAGAATGTGAGGCTATTTACCTGCAAAACAGTTTATCCACTAGATGGAGTGTTAACCAGCCTTGTACAGGATTTGGAATCAGATTTTGTATGTTGCATCTGTTATAAAACTAACTGGGATATTCCAGATATTCTGAGAGACTTAATAGGAATTGGAGCTCTTAAGGCATTGTAGGAGGAACATGAGGCAAGTGAACCATTGCTCTACCTTCTTTGTGTTGAAAATTTTAATGACCAATGCAATTTTGACCCCATTGAAATACTGTTTGGAAAGATAAACATCCACTGTTTTGAAATGAAGCTGGAGCAGCTGTATACAAGAAGTCTGAGAGACATGGCCAGATCAGTCAGAGACTAAGTTCACGAGAATGACACAGAGCAGTATTTAATAGGAATAATTGGTAGATTACTCCTTGGCTTTCCATCAGAGTATTTATAACAAAAGTCTGACTCTTGATAAGATTAATGTTTTGCACTTGACAGAGACTATACTATGACAGTGTACAGTGTTAGATTTGCAGCTTAAAGTTGTATTTAAAGCTGTTAACTTGTCAGCTATACAATTTTGCTAGTTAATAACTTTTGTTTGAGTATATTATGTACTTTCTATTGCTAATATTAAAGGGGTGTTAATTGTGTTAGCATTAGTATTAATAAAACGTTAGTACGTTATTCCATGGTTTGGCTTCCTCTTTGACGATTTAGCAAGAAGGGTTTAGTTCATTCAATCAGTAATGTACTTAGTGTCCTAAAACAGAGTTGGTTTGTAAATTAGTTGGTATAACCTGAACTGGTTGATGTAAAATGGTTTAGGTGAGCCAGTTATTTGATAATCCCTAGGCGTGGATGGTAAAACTTTCAATAATTCTTTAACGAGGAACTAAGGTACAGAAGTTAAAGAGTTGTCTGGTGCCTTTAATTTAAGTTCTTTCTCTTTCATCAAAACTTACAAAACAAGATGTAGTGATCAAGCATGAGGATATCTACAAAGGAGAGGGGAAGTAAGAAGGCACTCTGCACAATCAAGTTGATCCAAGGCCCCACCTAGACAATTGCCAGTCAGGAAACTACCCATAACTGTAAAAGAACTTATCAAGAGGTACAATGATGAGAATTTTGATGTGAACATTCTTGAAATGGTCAGCGACCTGATTGATTGGGTGTCTTCTATGGTGATGGAGATGAAACGGTTTGCCTGTACATTAATTCAAAGCTAGTTAAGTCCTCAAATGTAATTACTACATATTTCTCCTCACTATGGATGAAATCCTGCCTTTACAGGAAAAGTTACACTATTTAGTGTTGTGGATGCAAAGAAGGTGTTTTACCATGTTATATTAGATGAAGAAACAACAATGTTTTCAATATAATTTGGAACATACAGATCGCTGTGAAGGTCTTTTTGAATCTCTCCAACTCCTGAGGAATTTCAGAGAAGGTTTTGTGAGGCACTTTGAAAATTTGAAGGGAATTGTTGTCATGCTGGAGTCGCTGTTAGATTGGTCTATGATACAGATAAACAGGATCGTGATTGGAAACTAGAAGCCTTTGAACAAAAATGTGTAAAATTAAAGAAGGATAAAATAAAATTCAAGGAGCAGATCCTGCTAAAGTTGAAGGATTGCTTAAGGTGCCTCGTTCCACTGATAAACAAGACATCCAAAGAATTGTTGAAATGAGTAATATTGCATCAGTTCGATGCAATGTGGTCAGAGATAACAACTTCTGTTTGTGACCTGATGAAGAAAGAACTTGACTTACCTGGGACTGTCACATCACGAAGATCATCTCTAAAACGATCAATTTCAATAAGAACATAATTGATGTGATACATCTAAAAGAGCATTGGGAGCATGCTTCGTGCAAGGAGGTAAGCCTGTGACTTATGCCTAAAGATCCCTAACTGGAATGGGAATAATTTATGCTCAAATAGAAAAAGAGTTTTTAACCATTGATTTTGGTTTGGAGGAATTTGAACAATAGGTCTTTGGGAAGAAAATTACTGTGGAAAGTGATCACCAATTGTTTAAAGCCACTTTGAAAATGTACCACATCTAATTCAACTAAACAGTTCCACAGAATTATGTCATTAAAAATATGTATTTGATGTAGTTATTGGTATTTGTTTCTGATTCTTTGAGTTATGAATACATGTCCAGAAAGGTTGACAATGAGGAAGCAATGTCAATTGACATACATTTAGAAAGAGAAAAAGAGATTAAAAAAAACATCAATACGATGCATTATTTATCCCTATCTGAAAATAGAATGAAAAGATTCAATAGGAATACTGAAGTTGTTTAAAATGACAATAAGTAAGGGATACCCTGACACAAGAGAAATGATGCTACCCCAGATTGCTGTGTATTTCAGTAATAAAGATGAACTGTGCATACAGGATGGATTGATATTCAAGGGAGATTGAATAGTTATCTCACTGCATATGATAGAAAAGATGAAGCAAAGTTCACTCAAGCCACATTGAAATTCAAAGTTGTGTTCTGAGAGTCAGACGAGCGATTAATTGGCCTCTGATGAACAAAGACATTGAGACATAAGTATATAGGTATGATATATTCAGGCAATTTCAAGCTAGACAGGAAAAGAAACTCTCATTAGCCATCAAATACCAGAAAGACACTGAGAAAAAACACTATATGACCTATTTTATGACCTATTACCTTTAAGATAATTGGCAAAAAAACAGAGGGGAGATGAGGAAAAAATTTTATATGCAGCGAATTGTAATGATCTGGAATGCACTGCCTGAAAGGGTGCTGGAAGCAGATACGATAGTAACTTTCAAAAGGGAATTCGGTATACAGTTGAAAAGGAAAAGGTTGCAGGGCTATGGGGAAGGAATGGGGTAGTGGGACTAATTGGAAAGCAATTTCAAAGAAATGGCATGTGCACGATGGGCTGAATAGCCTCCTTCTGTGCTGTAAGATTCTATGAGACAGATGGAAAAGATTTTGTTCTGACTAGTACTTTGATTCCATTGAAATTGGCAGACTAATAAAAAAAGGGAAAGATGTCATCAACAAATCGAGAGCTCATTTTGGATGTCAAGAATTCTATATCATATATGATGTGGAGCACTATCGAACTCAAAGTAATTCCAAGAGTTTGCACAACAATGAGTTCATTCATATCACCAGCTCACTAAGGTACCCAGGGTTAGATGGCAAGGCAGGGAATGTTGTTAAAATTGCAAAAGCACTCCTAGAGAAACGCACAACTGTGACACTGACTCTTGCCTCACCTTTCTCAACTGATACAATATATTAATTAACATATTGGACAGCTCACCAACTGAAGAACTGTTTGACAGACAAATCAAGACATTCCTTCCTACAGTAAGCCAACTTTTGAAACCAAAGATGGTAAGTGATGTAAGAGAGGAAATATATTTTGGAACTTCCTCAGGACATGGTAAGGAGCAATATAAATGCAAATACCTGCTTACTTTATACTTGAGAAAAGTGAACCAGGCTCAATTCTCCATTAACAGTACTAAGATCTAGTTAAGCTGAGAGAAAAGTTCCCATAATTCAAACAGGGAAAGGAAAATGGATGCTAGCAAAAGTAGATTTTCTACGACATAAGAACTGAAAATGAAAAGATCTTTAGGAGGAACTGGAATATTACATCCTGTAATACAAGTGGATCTACTCTACCCTGGCAGTCCACAGTCAAGAAACCACAGCCACACAACAGAGCACAGGAAGAGTAAAGCAGTGATCTAGAAGTAAAACCAGCAGAGCAACAGGAAGCCCAGATGGGAAAGGCTCCCATTGTTACATTATTACTGTAAAGAACAAGTCCACTAACCTAAGGATAATGATTAGTAAAGTAATATAAAAGTCATATAACAATGATTTTATATACAAATTACTTTGTGATTATTTGATCTGTTCATACTGGAACTGTTGGACTGTTGAGACTTTATAGTTTGTTGTTGATGAAAAGTTACCATGTAAGTATTTATTTTCTTTTGTGGAGGGAGCTATATAATTTCATAGCTAGATAGAATGTACAGCACAGAAACAGGACATTCCAATTGGTCTATATCAGTGTTTATGCTCCTCACGAGCCTCCTCCCTCTCTGCGTCATCTCACCCTATCTGCATATCCTTCCATTCCTTTCTCCCTCATGTACTTATCTAGCTTCCCCTTAAGGGCATCCATGCTATATTCGCCTCAACTACTCCATGTAGTAGCGAGTTCCACATTCTAAGTCCGAACAAATTTGAATTAAAACCTTACATCAACAGTGAAGTACTGTTTTCTTTGACCTGGACGTGGTTTATATAATCAATAAAATTGAATGCAAAGGACAAGCTGGTTGAATATTTAATGAAGTATAAAGAGTCAACATGGAATTAAAAAAGGGAAGTCATGCCAGACCAATTTTGTAGAATTTTAAAAATAAAGTAACTAAGGATCTACACAGAGGCAACAATGTAAATGCAATTTATTTGGATTATAGAGAATCTTTTGATAAGGTGTCTTAGGTAAAACTGGTTGAGAAAATTTAGCAGGCATGATATTGGGATGGATCGACTCATGGCTGGGTGATAGGAAACAGGTGTAGATTTTCAATATGCTGCCTCGGCATAAAACTGCTGTTGTGGATCAGCTGCCCATTATAGAAACCACCTGATTTCCATTTCCATTGATTTCAATGGCAATGAAAATTGGGCAGTTCCTATAATAGGTAGCTGATTCGCAACATCAGTTTTGCGCCTGGGTGTCAAGTTGAAAATCTACCCCAGAGAGTCTGTGTAAATGGCAAATATTCTGGTTGAAGGGATTTGACGATTGGGCTCCTGCAGGGCCTGGTGTTAGAACCAGTACTCTTCAGTGTTTAAATAAATGAGCTAGAAAGAGGGTATCAAAAACTTCATATCAAAGTTTGCAAATGATACCAACTTGGCAGAGCTAATTAATGCTGTGGAAGATCGGGACAGGTACAGGTGGACTGGACAGTTTGGGGAGGTGACCTGGCAATTGGCAGGGGCAGTTAAATGTAGATAAGTGTAAAGTCATACACTTAAGGACATGAAATAAGCAGAGGAATTATGGGATTAATGGCAAAGTACTTACAAAAATCGATTGGAAAAGGAATCTGGGAATCATAGTTGATAAATCTCTCAAGGCATGAAGCTAATGTTTTGTGTTGCTTAGGAATAAAGAATAAAATCCAGATTTTGTAAATCAGAGCCAAGATCCATATCTTTCACACTGCCTGTCAGAAATTTTTTCTGTGCATGCATGCACTCTCAGCTGCAATAATCCCCATATGCATGTACAGTAAGTAGTTTACCTACATAAAAGTATCCTATATTATAGATTCTGTGCTGCTTTGCATTGTAGGAAATGAGACTCTCCATTGCTGTGAGATTACAAAATCGCATAGACCTCCTCAGGAGACTAACACGGGACGCAACCAACAGAGTACCCTTTGTCGTCCAGTACTTCCCCGGAGCAGAGAAACTACGCCATGTTCTCCGCAGCCTTCAACATGTCATCAATGACGACGATCACCTCGCTATGGCCATCCCCACACCTCCACTACTCGCCTTTAAACAGCCACCCAACCTCAAACAGACCATCGATCGCAGCAAATTACCTAGCTTTCAGGAGAACAGCGTCCACGCCACCACACAACCCTGCCACGGTAACCTCTGCAAGACATGCCAGATCATCGACACAGATACCACCATCACACGAGAGGACACCACCCACCAGGTGCATGGTTCATACTCCTGTGACTCGGCCAACGTTGTCTACCTCATACGTTGCAGGAAAGGATGCCCCAAAGCATGGTACGTTGGCGAGACCATGCAGATGCTGCGACAACGGATGAACGGACACCGCGCAACAATCGCCAGACAGGAGGGTTCCCTCCCAGTCGGGGAACACTTCAGCAGTCAAGGACATTCAGCCACCGACCTTCGGGTAAGCGTACTCCAAGGCGGCCTTCGAGACACACGACAACGCAAAATCGTCGAGCAGAAATTGATAGCCAAGTTCCGCACCCATGAGGACGGCCTCAACCGGGATCTTGGGTTCATGTCACGCTACACGTTACCCCACCAGCGAACAAATGTTATCTGTTTTTAATATAACGGGTCATTTGCTGTCTTTTCTATGTTTGTGCCTCTCTATCTCTGTGTTTTTGTTTTAGTGGTTTGTATATTCGGCGACCTTGTAGGTAACACCTCTCTGTCTGCACACTGATTGCCTTGGCAACGGGCATTTGAAAAGACTGTTTGTAATCACCAAGTATTGTTCTGTGATTTATAAATGCGAAAGGTTTGAGGATTTCATTTTCACAACATTCACCTGAGGAAGGAGGAAGCCTCCGAAAGCTTGTGAATTTCAAATAAAATTGCTGGACTATAACTTGGTGTTGTAAAATTGTTTACAATATTCAAGGCAGTCTATACAATCTCTTTCATGCGAGACTCCCACTGAACTTAGAGTTGGTAGGCTATACTTCACCACAGTTAGAAATTGCTTTGATCCCTACTGAGTAAAAGGTAAGTAAAACTCACTGCTTGAACATCTGAAGGAACATTCAAAAGCATATAAAGATAAAGCCAAAAAGTTAAAAATTAATAACTAACTCCTGTGTGGTTTCCACCTTTTGCTGAGCCCACACAGAGGCGGAGCTTGGAATGAGTGATGGTGCTATGGGGCTGATATGTCCTTATTTTTCTTTCTTTCTATCTATCGATATTTTACCCATCATGTACTACAATATCATGGCAAAAATCACCAACACAACATAATCATTGGGGTACCGATAACCATGAAATTAGTTTATTTATTTAAATATGTTTGATTTCGGTCAGTGAAATATATATTGAGAAAAATGAGTGATGTGCCCAGGATCTTTGTTGATGAACTGTGGTTGTGGTATTATATTATTTAACTTATATGGTATCCTTTTTACAGCTGTTTAGTGCTTGTTAACAACCAGATGTTACAAACGTTCTTCAAATTGCCCAAATATATTCGCTTATTAATTCTAGCTGCAAATCTCATAAGATTCAAGTAGAATTGATTAGCTTCAGTCATTGATTGGAAGGTTCTGAAGTGCAATTTGAATGGCCAGTGCTCTTGTTATTCATTAAAGCAGAAAGCAGTTGCCAGTGCTGATTGGAATGTCAATGTTCCCCTCTCCACATGCACAGAATGACCTGTCAGATCATGTACACAGCATTTGTATGGACCCATGCAGAAATCTGACTATGCAGCATATGGTCCCAAAAACCAGACCAGGTACCAAAACCAATTTTTTGTTGCCCAGTTCACATTTAAAAGAATACTTACAGCCCATTGAGTACTTGGACTATCGAAGCCAAAAATCAGGTTGGTGACAACCTTCTAATAAGAACATGGACTAGCCCAGCTTTAGGAGCTACTTATCTAGTGTAATTTTTGATTCCTGGTGTACTGATCGCTTGCTAATTTTCCTCTGGTCTCTCTGGGCCTATTGCACAAAACCACCCACAATGTGGCACAAATTGGCTTTAATTTGACCAAATCTAATTCAGAGATCACAGTGATGGCGTAAGGAACAGAAGTGTCATACTGATGTGGTACCTAACACTCTTGAGGCTCAAGTTTAAAGCACATCCTTGGTCAGAGTAGATGGAGTTTTATTCTGAATCTAACCCTAGCTACATCTGACTCCAGAGTACTTGATGTTGCTACTGGGTGCCACAAAGTGTGATTATAATTAGAAGTAGGCAGCTTGATCAAAGGACTTGACCTCCAAACTTCTTCAATCAAGTGATCTATCCTCAATCAGAGCCTCCTGCTTATTGCTTAAACATAAAAGCTTGAATTACAATGTTCCAAGGTCAGAAGTTTAGAACATGATTAACGGTGTATTAAGACAAGTAGTAAGTTGATAACAGCCCAGTAACAGCAGTGAAACAAAGCAACTCCGCTTTCTAGTGGAGATGCTGATTTAATTACTGAATCCATTTAGTGTGCCAATGAGACACACTTTTGGATTGCTCTAGCAAACAGCCGGTACAAACACATTGGGTTGAATGGCCTCCTTTTGTGCTGTAAACTTTTGTGGTTCTATAGATGGTTCATGAAAAATATGTTTGGCAATTTCTGAATAGAAAAACATTTGCTAATCTTTTGTTTGCAAAATGTCTGAACATGAAGAATATCCCCTTTAAATACATTAAAATTTTCATCACCGGCTTGATGTACCACTACCTTTTACACCTCTTCTCCAAGAATCTCATCATTTATAATTCAGCCCGCCCTCCCCCCACCCCTGGCCCACACTAGTTTCTTCCTTGCTGAGAACTCCTATCCGTCCTCACTCAGCCATTGCTCTGAACAACTTCTGATTCTAGGGGTCATGAATCTGCACGCGATCTCACCCTGCCCCATCTCCCCTGAATTCTCATCCCTCTTTCCTCCCTCAGCCTCAACCTCTGCATTAACTTTCCTATTCACATTAAGAAAAGACTGGACCACCTGCAAGGTCACAATCTCTGACAGGTAATTTGATCTCTTTCTCCATACACGTCTCCCCTGCAGCCCTCAACTATATAACGTTTTCTTCATCTGGAAAAAAAAATTACCCTTAAATTGCTTAGCTGCCTCTCCAACTCCCATTCTCAATCACACTGACATTGGCACCTTTGTCATCTGCTCAATAATTGCTTTGCGTCCACTTTCAATGTTTCGTCCCCACCACTGCTGCCTGGATAAAAAGAATCCTCTGGTATCTGAAGCCCTTAGAGACTAGAATAAATGTAATGTATGGCAGGTCTGGCTGCCTACCATCAGATCGAGCATGGTCACCCAGCGTAGGACTCCCTTTCCAGGATGCCGCTGCTACAACTCACCATGATTACTTTGATAGCACCTCCCTCCCCTGTGACATCTACCACTGAGAAGGACAAAAGCAGAAATATGTGGGAACACTATCACCTCCAAGTTTCTCTTCTAGTGACACACCATCCTGACTTGGATATATATTGCCATTCCTTCATTGATGCTGGAATTCCCTACTTACCTAACACCACTGTGGGAGCATCATCACCACAAGGACTGCAGAGATTCAAGAAGAATGCTTGCCACCACCTTATCAGGGCACCTAGGGCGGGCAATAAATGCAGCCTTGCCAGAGTCGCCTATGACCAAGAAACAAATTTTAAAAAGAATTTCTCTGGTTGCTCGCTCAACTTAATCCCAGTGGAACACAATTGTTCTGTTCAGCTCTGAGCTTAACTTTCTACCCCACATTTGGTTTACCAAGACTGTCCAGAATATTATCTGCTTTTGCCCCCATCTTACCTCCTCTGGTGCTAAAATCCTTATCCATGTCATCATCATCTTGAGGATTGACTACTCAATGTTCTCCTCACCAGTCTCCCCACCTCCACTCTTCACAAACTTCAGATAACTAGAAGTCCATGGCCTGAGTCCTCTCTCATCCAAAGCCCCACATACCCATCACTCCATCCTCGCCTGGCTCCACTAGCTCCCTATGTCCTAGTGTATCAACTTCAAGATCCTCACCCTCTTATGGAATTCTTCCTTGGTTTCAAGTATCCTGTTTGGGTAATCTTCTCCAGCCTTATATTCTAGCCCTCATCACCTGTTCCTCTGACTCTGGAATGTTGTTTGTTGCCCAACCTTCTCCGTTCTGCCATGAGCTGTCAATCATTGAGTTGTTGTGCCCCGATCTTTGGAACATTCTTCAACATGACTTTGCCTTGGCACCTGTCTCTGCTTTTGAAAGCATCCTAAAAGCCTAATTCTTTGACCATGCCTATACTCCTTACTGCTTGCTCTTGTTCACCTTTATTTTACATGACAAGTATGATATAAATGCAAGTGGTTGCATATCAGAAGCAATAGAGAGTGTATATATATTTCTCTAGTAGGGCAATGAGGATTCACATATATGAATTACATAAGCAAGCTCAACATTTGCAACATCACAAGATTAACTAAGACATTCACGACAACCAAACTAACATAAGTTTGAAAATGGCATCTTGTGGGTTTCTTGATGGAGAGATGTGTGCACAGTCGAAAGGCATTTAGTAATCATTAATTATATAAATATACTTTGCAACACATCCCAACAAATGTCATTAGTGTCCCAATTAAAATCAAAATGATATTGAAGAGGCTACTCTGGATGAAAAAAATTATCCCCTCTCTCACTGATACTTGAGACATTTGTCAGTCTATTCAAGTAACACTTGTCTTGGAATTAATTTCTTCAAATATTAGTGTATGAACTATTAACATTTATTTAAATGGGTAAACACCTGTTATGTTGGTAGACAAAATAATTTGATATTAAGTGGTCAAAGAGCCTAATTTCAAGGCAATAATCTCTAATATATAAAGCCGTGTCAACGGCTTTGGGGAATGCTGGCCAAAGAAATAGAGATGGTGCCATATAGGAGATGGTTGATGTATTTCCAGAACAAGAAAGTAACCATCAAGGCTTTGAAGTGTAAATGTTTATTTGTTTCATGCTCATTGCTTTATGACCTCTCCATTTTTATAGCTTTGAAGGATTGGTTTTCTGGTTGGCACTTTGATTCTTGTAGTTCAGGTGCAGTTACTAACAAATTGCATGGGAACAATTTATGGAGAGTTCATCAATACAAAATGTGTTTATTTACTGAATTGTATCATGAATGACTGTCACAAAGGCATTACTCATTACTGCCATTCAACCATTAGCATTGCTGGCAGTCTTATAATAACTACTCAATATTGATTGATTTTGTTGCAAGATGGCTTTGAAGGCCTTTTATTTTGTCTGTGTTGATCATCAGCATGTGATTTAAATTCTCACTTTTTGTGGTCTGTTGGTCGTTGAGCAGCTCCAATATCCTTCTGCCAAATTAAGGTAGGTGCTCTTTGGCATACTATTCAGAGTGATGAACATAAGAAATCTTAGAACAAGAAAGTGCAATCTTGTTGCATTTGCTCAGCTGTCTCCAGTGTTGTTCAAGACATAATAGCAATCATTGAGGAGATGCTTGTTCAAATGTAACATTATGATTGTGGTGAATGTGTTGATTGAGAAGTCGCTGCAGTCCATGTTTTTCCTTTCTGAAATGTTAACTCATCTATTCATTCTGCAGATGCTGACTATTTCCAGCATTTTCTTTCTTTTGTTTCATGTTTTCATCTTTTTCTGTCATTGTTTATGTTGTTGGTCCATCTGATAGTGCTGCTATGATACAGAAGACATTTGGTTGTGATCCAGAGTTGATTTGATTTGCTTTGTAACTACAGCTTTTGCTTGCTCTTATGCCAGTTCTTTCATTTCATCTACTTTGACTAGGGGAAACATGCAGGATGAACTGGCAAATCTGTGTGTTGGTTGTGGTGCAGACAGAATGATATTTTGAATTGTTGCAGGGAATAGCAGAATAGAAAGGCACTGGAGCAACATCATAAGAATTATTGGCACTTAAACCAGACCTACATATTTATGCCAGAAATACAAGAGCTGCTGTAATAGCACTTTGATGTTCTGTGTTAGTACAAAAAAGCCTTCATGGAATATTAGCAACAGAACTTCAATCCCAAACTACACCAGCCCCTGGAATTCTGAATCCTGTGCACAGAAATTAAAACGTAGGCCTTGAATTTCCTCCGTATTAGCAGCCAGAGATATGCATAAGTGGGATGCAAACCAATTATGTGGCTTAAGAGAATCGCAAAATTTTGGGCATAAATGAATTATGATCGTAACTACAATAAGCCCAAATCTCCTCAATCATTTACGTCATTCTATGAAACCCTCCGCCTGAATGTATCGCTGTCCATAAAACTGGCCACGCCCCAAGTTACACAGACTCATATACGAGTTTCCTGCAATTGCACTTGTTCAGAGGCTCTCTTTAAATTACAACCAAATTTTTAGGCGCAGTAAGAAACAGTGCTTTTAAAATAATGGTGAGTATAACAGCACTCACCGTTATTAATGGCGAAATTGAAGAGCAAGTTTCAGTGACCACACATGCGCAGTCAAACGCGGAAATCCAGAACTTGCTCTTCCTGATTCGCCAGTGATCTGAAAGCTTCGCATTAAAGGGATATCACCAACTGCAATCAATGAAACCAGCGTGAACTTGTTTCTTGCCCAGCTGGAAATGAACTAACTTCGCCACAAACAGGTAAGCTGAGTTTATATAAAGTCTAAACTAAGTTTTAACACCGTGGTAGCATTAATGATTGTCAAACAACTTCTCTAGTACTAAAAATTAACGTTTAAAAATGTGACTCTCATTATTCCTGATTTTAAATTAATTTTTTTAAAAAAATTTTCTTTGTCTCTTTTATTTTTTTTCATTCATTCATGGGATGTGGGCGTCGCTGGCAAGGCCAGCATTTATTGCCCATCCCTAATTGCCATTGAGAAGGTGGTGGTGAGCCGCCTTGAACCACTGCAGTCTGTGTGGTGACGGTTCTCCCACAGTGCTATTAGGTAGGGAGTTCCAGGATTTTGACCCAGTGACGATGAAGGAACGGTAATATATTTCGAAGTCGGGATGGTGACTTGGAGAGGAACGTGCAGGTGGTGATGTTCCTATGTGCCTGCTGCTCTTGTCCTTCCAGGTGGTAGAGGTCGCGGGTTTGGGAGGTGCTGTTGAAGAAGCCTTGGCAAATTGCTGCAGTGCATCCTGTGGATGGTACATACTGCAGCCACGGTGCGCCGATGGTGATAGCAGTGAAAGTTCAGGGTGGTGGATGGGGTGCCAATCAAGCGGGCTGCTTTGTCCTGGATGGTATCGAGCTTCTTGAGTGTTGTTGGAGCTGCACTCATCCAGGCAATTGGAGAGTATTCCATTGCACTCCTGACTTGTGTCTTGTAGATGGTGGAAAGACTTTGGGGAGTCAGGAGGTGAGTCACTCGCCGCAGAACACCCAGCCTCTGACCTGCTCTCGTAGCCACAGTATTTATGTGGCTGGTCCAATTAAGTTTCTGGTCAATGGTGACCCCCAGGATGTTGATGTTGTGGGATTCGGCGATGGTAATGCCGTTAATTGTCAAGGGGAGGTGGTTAGACTCTCTCTTGTTGGAGATGGTCATTGCCTGGCACTTGTCTGCTGCAAATGTTACTTGCCACTTATGAGCCCAAGCCTGGATGTTGTCCAGGTCTTGCTGCATGCGGGCACGGACTGCTTCATTATCTGAGGGGTTGCGAATGGAACTGAACGCTGTGCAATCATCAGTGAACATCCCCATTTCTGACCTTATGATGGAGGGAAGGTCCTTGATGAAGCAGCTGAAGATGGTTGGGCCTAGGACACTGCCCTGAGCAACTCCTGCAGCAAATTCCTGGGGCTGAGATGATTGGTCCCCTAAAATCGCTACCATCTTCCTTTGTGCTAGGTATGACTCCAGCCACTAGAGAGTTTTCCCCCTGATTCCCATTGATTTTAATTTTACTAGGGCCCCTTGGTGCCACTCTCGGTCAAATGCTGCCTTGATGTCAAGGGCAGTTACTCTCACCTCACCACTGGAATTCAGCTCATTTGTCCATGTTTGGACCAAGGCTGTAATGAGGTCTGGAGCCGAATGGTCCTGACGGAACCCAAACTGAGCATCAGTGAGCGAATTATTGGTGAGTAAGTGCCACTTGATAGCACTGTCGATGACACCTTCCATCACTTTGCTGATGATTGAGAGCAGACTGATGGGGCGGTAATTGTCTGGATTGTATTTCTCCTGCTTTTTGTGGACAGGACATACCTGGGCAATTTTCCACATTGTTGGGTAGAGACCAGTGTTGTAGCTGTGCTGGAACAGTTTGGCTAGAGGCGCAGCTAGTTCTGGAGCACTAGCTGACTTTATCTCAATCTTTTAATCTTATGCTCTCTATTTAGTTTTCTTTATCTAATGTTATAGTACTTTTACTATTGTTCTCTGGCACTTTCTGGTTTTTAGTTTGTGCAGTTTGTGAATGAACTGCACTTCCTGGTTCTCACAGCGTGGCTTGCTTCAAGCTGATTGGCAGACGGGACAGAGAGTTCCTTTCCTCCACTCAACGCTTATAGAAGCTCAGGAGTGACGGCTTGCTTTTTGCAGGTTTCAATTAAAGCAAGTTGATGGCCAGAAGAGCGTGAAAAGTTTGTTGGTAAGTTACTTACTGACCAGCGATGGGCGACGGTCGTTCGCCGCTCAGTGCAATTTCCGACCATTGTCACTCTTCTGGGGTTTTATTGCAATCTTTTGAGCATTAAATAAAAGTTATCCTCACTGAAAACTGCACTGTATTTTCTGTTTCTTTTCATGTATTTTTATGGCATAAGTCACATTAAAAATGTAAAAGCCTCATCGATGTTCTTAAACACGTGTGCCTGATGTGCATAAATGATGGTTGAATGAGTTGAATCTTCAATTTTCGTACTTAAAGAAGAAATGTATGATGTGAGTTCGGCACTTTCCTTGCGACAATATAAGTTCATTTTGGATGAAGTACAGTCCTGCCATCCAGTCTCTGTGGTTTGCAGCTCCCAGGGACATCTATATGGATAAAAGCATAAAAAAAAGGTGATTGTAATTTTTAAAAAAATAGTTCTTGTATTAACATCTAATGTGTCAGGGATCTCCATGATATCTCAGTGGGTAAATGCCCCACATGGTGTGGTATTAAGCTGTACAGGCCAAAGTGGTTTCAAGTTTGAGCCCTGATTTCTTCTGATTTATCTAATGTCAACCAGGATACTGGTGGAGACCAATGAAACTGGTTTCTGTCCCCTGGGCTAGAGAAAGGCAAAAATAGCCAGCGTTCTCATTCAGTATCCTTAGACTCAGTACTCAATTGAGTATTGAGATGAAAATTACCAGCTTGGCTCAGTTGCTACCATTGTTGCCTCTGGGTTAGAAGATCGAGGGTTTAATCTTCTTTCCAGGATTTGAGCACATAATCTAGGCTGTCATTCTAGTGCTGCACTGAGGGCGTGCTGCATTGTTGGAGGTACCGTATTTCAGATGAGATGTTAAACCAAGGTTCCCATCTGCCTGTTAAACATCCCAAGGCACTATTCGCAGAACAACTGGGATTTCTCCTAGTGTCTTGGGCAAGATTCCTCCCCCAATCAAAACCAAAAGAAACATTTGTAGTTTGTGGGGCCTTGATGGGTGCAAATTTGACAATACATCAAAAATAATTAATTGGATGTGAACCACTTTGAGGCATCTGAGGGCATGATTAGGTGCTATATAAATGCAAGTTATTTTTTTCTGAAACTTGGGACAATGGAAAGGCACATTTGATTTTTATAAAGGATTAATATAATTGCTTGTGACTACAGCATACAACTTGACAATCTGTAAGAGCTTCAACATTGGTGTAAATGCCAATTGCTCTGGAGGACAATTGGTGACTGGGAGAAAATACAAGAAAATAATCACTTAGTTGATGACATTTTACTTGAGCTTAACTTTCACAATTTATGGCATTGTCTGAAACTCTCACTGTGATTACTTCATGTAATCACTCCTAAACCCATTATTTGTATATGTGTAGCAGGGTTCTTTTTAATGATAAATCTATCCTAATGCCATGTAGAAGATTAATTTTTGGAAGCAGTTGTCATATCAGACCTCAGCTGGGATGCTTCATCCATTTGATCAATAATGACATCCATAATGGTAGGGCGTTGGGGAGAGTTAGAGAACAAAGAGATCTAGGAGTACAGGTTCATTGCTCCTTGAAAGTGGAGTCACAGGTGGATAGGGTGGTGAAGAAGGCATTCAGCATGCTTGGTTTCATTGGTCAGAACATTGAATACAGGAGTTGGGATGTCTTGTTGAAGTTGTACAAGACATTAGTAAGGCCACACTTGGAATACTGTGTACAGTTCTGGTCACCCTATTATAGAAAGGATATTATTAAACTAGAAAGAGTGCAGAAAAGATTTACTAGGATGCTAACGGGACTTGATGGTTTGACTTATAGGGAGAGGTTGGATAGACTGAGACTTTTTTTCCTGGAGAGTAGGAGGTTTAGGGGTGATCTTATAGAAGTCTATAAAATAATGAGGGGCATAGATAAGGTAGATAGTCAAAATCTTTTCCCAAAGGTAGGGGAGTCTATAACGAGGGGGCATAGATTTAAGGTGAGAGGGGAGAGATACAAAAGGGTCCAGAGGGGCAATTTTTTCACTCAAAGGGTGGTGAGTGCCTGGAACGAGCTGCCAGAGGCAGTAGTAGAGGCGGGTACAATTTTGTCTTTTAAAAAGCATTTAGACAGTTACATGGGTAAGATGGGTATAGAGGGATATGGGCCAAGTGCAGGCAATTGGGACTAGCTTAGTGGTATAAACTGGGCGACATGGACATGTTGGGCCGAAGGGCCTGTTTCCATTTTGTAAACTTCTATGATTCTATAAATCTTTAACATAATGACTGCAGGATTATTGAGATATAATCTGTTGTGATTTATTGGGAAATAATACTGCTTTGTATAATATATAGTAATAAAATTGCTGTGGAAATCATGTTATTTATTTGTTTACTAAATCTAGAGTACTTGTTGGTACAATTCAGTTGTTCAGAGAGTTTCTAAACTCTCAGTCAAAAGTGACTAGCCTTTGCTACTCTCTCTGGGGTTGTGTTTATCTTTTTCTATAAATTCTGGGCAAATAAACCTTGTTCTTTAAAACTCTACGTTTTAAATCAATAATCTATGCTAACAGGGACTGGGTGGCACAGTGGGTTACTCCACTGCTCTTTTGTCTCTACAACTTGGATGTGATGGAAGCAATGCTCCATTCTGCTTCATATCATAAAACATCGGGTTATATATTTTTCCTATGAAATCTTAGATAGATCAATATTTCTCAAATTTAAAATTGGCTTCAGCCAGCGATGCTTCAAGAAGCTCACTCTATCTGTAGCCTGGGAAGCATAGTCAGGTTGTCTGGACTGAAGCCCTAATAGCCTTTGAATTCTAGCTAATCAAATTATTGATCTTTTGAAGATCAAATGGATAGCTTTTTGGATTTCCAAACAGATGGGGAAATGGCTTTCATTGCTGACAGGTGTCAAAGAATGCAAGTTTACAGACATTTTATTACCTCTAATGGCTGAGCCATCAAACCAAGCTTCATTCTATAGAGAAGAATGATTGTGTATTGCTTAAATCATTAGCAGTATCTAAGTAAAAGCAGATGATGGGTGTCAGTAGCTCATGAATGTAAAATGTGAGTATCTCCCACAGTTGTGTATTTGAACTAGTTTCTATTCTGTTTGGCATATCATAGAAGCACAGAAATTAAAGAACAGAGGAAAATCATTTTGGCCAATGCCTCGTGCTACTATTAGCTCTACACTGGAGCCATCTATTCCGGTCCCATTTTTCCATTCTTTCCTTAATATTTTTCTCCATGTGTTTACCTAGCTGCCTCCTAAACATTGTGACTAAATTGGCTTATAAATGACATTTGATAATGGATTCCCTATTCTAATTCTAATCTCCTTTTTTCTGCTATTGATTCTAAACTTATGCCCTGTTGTTACTGATTCACCGATCAGTGGAAATTATCTTTCATATCCTTTCATAATTTTGAATGCTTCTGTTAGATCTCTCCTTACTGTTCTCTGTTACATTTCTTAAGTTTAGTTTTGGTTATGTCTAAGGTCAGTGGTTGGCAGAAGGCAAGGACATCACCTCACCTACACATGAACATCGTACCAGGAATTCTTGCGATTTATTGGACTTTGTACGAATTATGCTTTGATAATTTATCTTTAAACTTTTGTGAACTGACTCAATCATTGAAGTTTTATAAATATTTGTACTGTCAATACCATGCTGTATTTATTTTTGCTTCTGTGTAATCCTAATTCTGAATCTTATAAATAAAATTGACTTGTAGTTTTAACCTAAATGACATGGCTGACAGCATGTTGTTTTTTTCCCTCTAAGAGAAGTCAGGATTGTATTATACGTAATCCCTACAAGCTTCATTGTGAAATATTGCAATAAAAAGGGATAATTGTTAATCTTAAAGCATGCTTACATCACAGAAAGGGTTGTAAGTTTTAGTACATAGGGGATACGGGTCTGCTTATGGAAACTGCAGTACTCTGTGAACATAAACAAAAAGAATGGTGGGAGAGCCAGAATCGTAAAACTGGGCTCGAATCTAACTGAGACTGGAGAGAAGTCTTCTCTCTCCACCAGCTGTGAAGGTGCAAAGTGACATCAATTTGTGGCTGTTTCAACCTATTTCCTTCTGGGCATGAGTCCCTCGCACAAAACTAGCAATAACTTGCAAGTTGGTGCAAAATTGGCCATTTCATTAAGACAGGCTAAAAGGATCCCTGGTAGGGGATTCAGAAGTGTCATACTGTTGCAGCAGGGTACTTTTCTGAAGTTCAGGGAAGACATGTGTTGAGCCAGAGTAGAGGGAGTTTTACTATACATGTGAGTAATGCTATACCTGATATGCAAATCTTTACTGCTGACATTGGGGGCTCGATTTTCGCGTCGGGTTACCTGCGGGTTTCCAGCGGGGGGGCCCCGAAAATCCCGATATCCGGTCATGTGACCGGATCGCGCCGAAATCCCGGCCACTTCCGGGTACCGCGCTGACGTGCGGGGCTGCGCGCGCAAGCCCCGCTGGTGGGAATCCCGCAGGCAATTAAAGCCAGCGGGGTTCCACTTGAGTGTACTTACCTTGCTTGTTGAGGTCAGTTAATGAGCTGAAGCAGCTGTCAAAAGAGGAAGTGTGGGATTTTAGGTTCAAGGCAGTGAGTTTCACACACTGGGGGAAACAGTCTCTCTCCAACCAGGCGTGTTGCAGCCAGCAGCCTGTGGCAGGTGCCAAGGTGCACTCCACGGGGGAGAGCCCTCACCCACGCAGGAGGCCACCGCGTCACATAGGGCAACCCCTGCCCTCCACCACCCTCCGCCAAGACAGAGGACAGACCGACACGAAACTGCAGCCCCAGTCCGAGGAACCACCCACCTACCCTGCACAACCCCTCAGACCAACACCTGCCAGTTGGGTGGTGCGTGGACACCCTCGGAGGACGAACAGCATGACCAGCCCCAGCAGCCTTGCAGTCCACGCCGTCCGCCGCAGAGACGTGGAGCCCCCCAACACGGTGTTGTTGCACGCCCACCTGCACAGCAGGAGGGAGGGCTACCGCAGGGAGAGACGCATCGCAGAGGGCACTACCCTCGCCACAGGGTCCACAGACCGAGGCGCAGCTCCCCGGACCTCTCCGAGCAGCAGTGCACAGGGAGGTGCAGATTCGCTCGACATGTAGTCGTGGAGATCTGCAGGCTCTTTCATGCCGAGCTGCTCCTGGCTGGCCCCAGCACCAACTGCTTACCTGTCGCTGTCAAAGTCACCACTGCCCTCCACAACTTCTCCTCCGCATCCTTCCAGGGTGCAGCCGGCTACACCGCCGATGTCTCTCAGTCGTCTGCGCGGAAGAGACCTGCACCTACTCTGCAGTAACACGATGGGTGGCATCAGTGGTGGGTCCTCATAGTGATACCCAGGAGCGGGCATTATTGGACACAACGGACAGGATTCGCGGAGACATGGCAGTGGTGGTGTCAATATAATGTGTGCTGTTTGTTGCTCTGAAATTCAATATAGGTAACACCCATGGCAAACCCTCAGACACCCTTCTGCACCCCCTTCATGCTCACGACACGTTTGCCTAAAGCTGCCTACTGCACATATGTGATGCATGCCCTGTGGCTGCAGCACAGGTGGTGGCAGGTTGAGTGAGGCTGGCCGTGAGGGAGATACACAAGAGGGTGAGTATGGGATGGAGCAATGAGATTGTATGAGGATTGGGTTGCGTGTTAGTGGCAGGATGAGTACTGGCGAGGTGAGTAGGTGGAGGTAAGATGAGGATGGGGTTTGAGTGGGTATGAAGGGTGATGTGACAGAGTAGTGTTGGCGGTGCCGAAGGAGATGTGGGGTGGGGGCAGTGTTGTGGCAGACGGAGTGTAGGGGAAAGACTTCGTGTTCTCACTGTGGCTGACCTACTGCGGTCATTGCAGCGCCTCCTGCACTGTATGCAGGTGGGCGATATGTTGGTGGCGCAGGTGACCCCCTCTGCCACCTCGAGCCAGGCCTTCTTGGTGGCAGAGGCAGGCCGCTTCCTCCCGCCCGCCGGGGGGAAGATCTGTGTCCTCCCCCTCCTCCTCACCCCATCTGATGATACCTGGGGTGAGGCATCATTAAACTGGGAGCAGCCTTCCCCCTGGGCTGCTCCATGCTGCAATTTGTTCCATTGGTTGCAGCATCTGTCAGTGGAGGACTGCCCCTTTAACTAGAGAGCCTCCAGCTGACAGATCGTACTGCACATGCGCAGCTCGCCCGACGCGCAGACCAGCAGCGTGGACCCCGGAGGAGCAGGTAATTGATTCCTATTAGTGGGTTGCCTGCTACGATCGCGCGGGCAACCCACTAATTTCGCCGAGCGTGTTGACCACGCTCCCGGAGGACCACCCGCTGGGAACCCGCAGGCCTGCTAAATTCGAGCCCTGGGTGTCCCAATGACATGCTCCCTTCCTCAGCACTGATAAGCCTCACCTTGATGAGAACAAATTTGTCTTTTTTCTTGCTTCATAGAGTGTTATATATTCCTCAATGAATCTCTTTATCAGGTATGAGAGCAATCATTGTTCAAGGACAATAGCATTTCTAGAATCCAATAAAAAAGAAATGTTTATTTTGTTTTACAATATAATTGAAGTAAGGCACAAAATGTGAATGGTTTAGCATCTAACATGTATTCCACAAAATAATTTCTCATTGCCTGTTAGTTGATGTTAGCACACATCTGCTTGCTACCATAGTTACAGAAGTGGCATTGAGTGTCAATGAAAGTCCACGGGCTTCAGTTGCATGTATAATGACAGACCTGTGATCACTCTGGTAAACATCAAACCAAAAATCAATTGCCTTCACAGAGTAATGTCCCTGGGTAATAGAACAAGTGACCTAAACTTTCCACATCCCCATTCAATTTTTCTATGGATCAGGGCAGGTGGAGGCAGAAAGCAACTCTGGGATGTGCCCCGGTGCACCTGTACCTCTCCATGGTTTTCTGGCATTGGCAAAAACTGCATTCACCATGTTTCATAGTATTTGCACTCTTCAAATGCTAGATGCACGGGCCGCCTTGCAGTTCGGGGAATGGTGATGCGTAACACCGCTGGAAATGCAGCAGCGATAAGCGATTGAATAGCTAAAGTGGGAAAAGTCAGTACAAAAAGTAGAACACCAAACTGGATTAGAACAAATTTTAGAATGGTAAGGAATGAGCTAACTGAGGTGAGGTGGAAGCAGAAATTGGCACACAGGACTGTACAGCAACAGTGGGGATGTTTTTAAAAAATACATTGCAAAAGTACAGAATAAGTATATTCCATTAAAAAAGGAAACTACTAGTAATTTTAGAATACAATCGATAAATAGAGAGGTTAGGAACCAAATACAATTGCATAGGACCTACGATGTCTATAGGAATAATAATAATAAAAAAACTAAAGGCAAATATTAGAAAATAAGAAAAGAGGTTAAGAGCAGGATAAGGAAAGCTAAGAGGGATTGTGAGGGAAAAAAGCTTTCAAAAAACATCAAAAGGAATCAAAGTATTTTACAAGTATATCAGCAAAAAGAGAATTGTTAAAAGTGAGGTGGGACCTCTGAGAGGAGAGGACTATCAATTTGTAGATAATTATCAAAAAATGGCGGAGGTTTTTAATAAGTGCTTTGCATCGGTTTTTGCTAAAGGGATGGATATTGGAGAGGAGGTGAATCCTGAAGTGGTTGCGAACTAGATGACCAATATTTTGATGGATGAAAGAAAAATTTTAGATAAGGTAGTTAGGCTAAAGGAAGGCAAAGCACCAGGGTCCAAAGCAATATATTCTTGGAACTTAAAGGAAATGAGGGACATTAATGCACATCTCTAATATTTAGTGGTTATGAAAGTTTAATATATTCATTAAAATATCTTGTTTTAAATCTGGTACTTGATAGACATTTCTGTAGAAGTGCTAATGTTTCTGTACAAAATCATGTTGTAAAAAAGATTAAAAGAACAATAAATTGCCCATTAAATTTATTTTTACATAAAACATACAATTTATAGAACAGATAAGCTACTATGCAGTAACACTATTAAAATATGATTATTACAAAACTTGTTTCAGACAATATTAAATCTGCAGATTATCATAGTGCTAAATATTTACACTTCCTGGTGATTCTAGTATTAATCAAGATGTGGGATACCACTGTTGGGAATGGAATGTTTTCCCACTTTTTTTATCCAGTGTCAGTGTCAAATGTTCTCAGGTCAATTATAACATATGTTCAATGCAGAGTAAACCTTCCCTCACACCGCCCCAACAATGGGCTTTAATACTAACCTCCGAAGAGCACCTCCTACTGGATCAGTCTGGTATTTTCATTTTCCACACTAGCCATCCTGTGGTATCTTCAGGTGAGTTGATTGTTTTAATGCTGAATTATAGGAAGCTTTGTGCTGTGGTACTCTTGTCAACTTGGAGCTGGATTGAGCCTGCTCAAGTTAATTTTGTTAGGATCGTCATAACCAGCGAATAAGAGGAAACTGTCAATCCCTTATATGGAAACATAGATAATAGGAGCAAGAGTAGGCCATTCAGCCCTTCGGTCCTGCTCCGCCATTCAAAATGATCATGGCTGATCGTCTAACTCAGTACCCTGTTCCCACTTTTTCCCCATATCCCTTGATCCCTTTAGTATTAAGAAATATATCTATCTCCTTCTTGAATACATCTAATGACTTGGCCTACAAGATTACAATCAGAGCAGCAACACCAGCATTGCTAGCATTTCAACCAGATGTCCATTTTTATGTAAGTGACTTATGAACTGATACAGCTGCACCTCAACATAGTTTGTATAGACTTTTGTGAATTGATACACAATCAATGGCAAAGCTTCACAAACTGTTCCTCCTGTCTGTGGAACTCCGCCTCAAATTGTTAATGGCTTCAACTCTGTTCATTGTAATGTAGAAGTTCAAATGCAGGATTAATTGTCACTTGCTGAAACAGGGATGATGGTGTGTCTTTTAACCAATGAACAATCAACTGACAGATAGCTCTGCATTAAATGGAAGAATTATGAGGCTACCAGAGAGTCCCACAGACAGGAGAAATGATGGGCGAAGCTCTGCTGCTGGTTTTCAATACAGATTTTTTTTTTATTCGTTCACGGGATGTGGGCGTCGCTGGCAAGGCCGGCATTTATTGCCCATCCCTAATTGCCCTCGAGAAGGTGGTGGTGAGCCGCCTTCTTGAACCGCTGCAGTCCGTGTGGTGACGGTTCTCCCACAATGCTGTTAGGAAGGGAGTTCCAGGATTTTGACCCAGCGACAATGAAGGAACGGCGATATATTTCCAAGTCGGGATGGTGTGTGACTTGGAGGGGAACGTGCAGGTGGTGTTGTTCCCATGCGCCTGCTGCCCTTGTCCTTCTAGGTGGTAGAGGTCGCGGGTTTGGGAGGTGCTGTCGAAGAAGCCTTGGCGAGTTGCTGCAGTGCATCCTGTGGATGGTGCACACTGCAGCCACAGTGCGCCGGTGGTGAAGGGAGTGAATGTTTAGGGTGGTGGATGGGGTGCCAATCAAGCGGGCTGCTTTATCTTGGATGGTGTCGAGCTTCTTGAGTGTTGTTGGAGCTGCACTCATCCAGGCAAGTGGAGAGTATTCCATCACACTCCTGACTTGTGCCTTGTAGATGGTGGAAAGGCTTTGGGGAGTCAGGAGATGAGTCACTTGCCGCAGAATACCCAGCCTCTGACCTGCTCTCGTAGCCACAGTATTTATATGGCTGGTCCAGTTAAGTTTCTGGTCAATGGTGACCCCCAGGATGTTGATGGTGGGGGATTCGGCGATGGTAATTCCGTTGAATGTCAAGGGGAGGTGGTTAGACTCTCTCTTGTTGGAGATGGTCATTGCCTGGCACTCTACCTGGCGCGAATGTTACTTGCCACTTATGAGCCCAAGCCTGGATGTTGTCCAGGTCTTGCTGCATGCAGGCTCGGACTGCTTCATTATCTGAGGGGTTGCGAATGGAACTGAACACTGTGCAGTCATCAGCGAACATCCCCATTTCTGACCTTATGATGGAGGGAAGGTCATTGATGAAGCAGCTGAAGATGGTTGGGCCAAGGACACTGCCCTGAGGAACTCCTGCAGCAATGCCCTGGGGCTGAGATGACTGGCCTCCAACAACCACTACCATCTTCCTTTGTGCCAGGTATGACTCCAGCCACTGGAACCAAGGTCTCTTCCTGCTCTCGAGGAATGGTGTAGACCGAAAGGGGCTAGAAGGAGAAGGATTCTTTGTATCTGCATTTGTTATTAATCTGCATAATAAATCATCAGGCCAGCAGTCAAATATTACATTCATTTTTCAGACATAGTGACAAGTCACATCATCAATTTAGCAATAACAAATAATAATGTCTCTAGAGGATATGGTCCACACTTTAAGGTACTATTTCTTTTGGCTATTTATACCCCCTCCCAGGCAGATTACTCTGGAATTACACTTTGGGCCTTTCCTGGTGTGGATCACATTTCACTACTGAATATCAGGTTATACACCTGCAGTGCAATCACAGAGATGAGAGGGATGTGAACATGTCAGTATTAAGGGTTATGATTTGGGACAGAAGGCCCAGTGACTTCAAAGAGGCAAATATTTAAATACATTAAACACCTAAGATTTAGGGTGGATTACAATTAGCAAAGCACATTGCCCACTTTCACTCTGTGCTTTGCCTCAAATTGTTATGGATCTACACAAGATTTTTTTTTTAAATGAACACTATATAATTTTAAGAATGTTGCCTCTAAATTTTTTAACATCTATTATTGTGATATATTTATCTAGTGTTTGATGTGAGGCACTTATATTGTTTACTGCTATGCATCTGAGAATTAATATTGATTGCAAGTACAGCAGTTGTTATAAATTTGCATTGCTTAAAGGTTTTGCAACAGGAAGTTAGAAATTGGTACTTGTTGAAATAATGCTACTACTTTTAATAATAAGGCATTCTCTTTTTTTTCTTTGATGCAACTGAAAGCCTGTTAGAGTGGACAATGTACAGTCAATCATGAATGTGAAGGGATATTTTCAACTGCATGACCCATGGCTAATGCAAAATATGAGCTTGTAGTCTGGCATTTCTAGATTCCATGTTGGCCTTTGGTAAGGTCCCATACTGTGGCATACTATGGATTTCCAGTTATTTGATTATGGATGCCCTTGACATTGATCATAGCATTTGGTAAGGTGTTTCTCAAGAGCCCTCCACTGGGCTCTGTGTTAGGAATATTCATGTCATCCAGCTAGTTTGGCCAGATTGATGGTTTTTATCAGCTTGATGTTGATAGTACTCTTGCCTGTGAGTCAGAGGTTAGTGGGTTCAAACCCCACTCCAGGACTTGGACATGTAATCTAGACTGACATTTCAGTGCTGTACGGGGGGTGGGTGGGTGGTAGGTGCTGCATTGTTGGTGATGCTGCTCTTCAGATGAGATGGTAAACTTTGGCCCTGTCTGGTTGTTCCAATGGTTCAGATGGATCAAAAGATCCCATGGTGTAAATCAAAAAAAGTGCAGAAAGTTCTTCTGGTGTCCTGAACAATATTCCTTTCTCAATTAAAATTACCACCGAAACAGAGAAACTGACATGCCTATTGTTGGATCTTGTTATGCATAAAATGGATGCCGCATTTGTCTGCATAACAACGGCGACTGTGCTTCAAAATAACTGATTGTATGTGAAGTGTTCTGGGATGTTTCTGAGCAATATTGAGTTAGATTGAGCGATCGCAACTCAATTGAAGGCGCTCAATTTTATTTCTGGGTTTCATGTCTCCAAGCTGCGCAACAGGTGTACTGCGCACCCACATGACGTGATGTGAACTCCACTATTTAAAGGGCCAATGCAAAAATGGATTTTGAAGGAGAAAGGAGGAAACATCGAGATGGAAGGGCATACAGCAAAGGCAGCCACCCAGGTTCACCGAGTCATCCCTTGAGGTTCTACTCGCTGGTGTACGAAGCAGGAAGGAGGTGCAGTATCCAGCTGATAGGAGGAAGAAACCTACTTCTGCCACCAAGAAGGCATGGCAGAAGAGGTGAGCAGCAGAAGCATGGTGCCCAGGTCTTGGGTTCAGTGTAGGAAGCGATTTAATTACCTAACCAGGTCAGGAAAATTGAGTACATTTGCTGATTCACCCACATCCTGAGTTGTTCAACACCCCCTTCCCCTGTCACTCTGTGTTATCATACCTACTTCCCCTGTCACTCTGTGTTATCATACCTACTCCATCACATAACTCCTCACACCCACTTAAATTTCAGCAGCAACCATCCTTTACTTTCAATGCATTTGGACTGACGCACCATGGAGATATCACCGCTGACGCCCTGGAAGAATCCAGAGGTGAAGAAATTGAGGGCAGTGGTGACCTTTACAGTGACGAGCAATGCTTGGCCAGCAGGTCCAGCCGGGAGCAGCTCTTACTGAAGGAGGCTGCAGATATCTGCGATCACTAGCCGACTCAACCTGAGCCTGCATAGGCACTGCTCCTCATAGAGGTCCAGGAAGTTCAGCCTCTGCCCTTAGACCGTCTCACGTGGGTAATGCCTCTCTGCTCTTCTCCAGGTCCTTGTTGCGCACCTCTGTCTTGTGCAACTGCAGATCCCAGAACTGCACGACACGCCTGCCATGGATGGTGATGTTCCTCCTCCTCAGATGTACTGTGGAATACATCCATTGCGTCCCCCATCCTGATCTTGTCAATTTTAGTAAATTTGTCTGAACACAAGAATTCTCAGTCTTGACAAAGAAATCTCAGTCTAAACACAGAGAAATCCCAGCCAAACATTTGCCTGAGAGAACTGAGTGCCCAACTGCAATACCTCATCTTTTATGGACTGGTTTAAAAGGCCAAATGAGCTTTGGCTGCAACTCGCCTCTGTTTCAGTGGTATGTTTCAGAAGACAGTGGAGACCCGTTCAGGAGAAGTTAAATCCGTTTCTGTTTCAGAATACAAAAAAAGTTAAGTACCTCAAGTGTTTAAAGTACCTGAACTGCCCCTTTACCTATCGGCCCACCGGCTTTAAGTGGGGACAGGACATTCCGGCTCCAAAGCGCCTGGGTTAACCCGGAAGTGGGCACGTGGAACCAGGATGCGGACCCACTCTGAAAAGCTACTATTTTTACTGCCCACCTGTTCGTGGGGGTTAAAGTTACCCCCAGGATCTCTGTTTCTAAAAACCATGTCTGGATTACCTAATAACTGCTGTGCTCTCCAACTGATCACAAAGCAGCTCTCCAATAATGCTTTCCAACAACTTACCTGCAACTGAAGTCAACCTAGGTCAACCTGATTTACTTTCCACATGGTCATCTCTCTAATCCCTGTGAATGACCCCAGGCCTGAACAAGCTGCTAAATATATGAGCCAATGGTTCACATAATAGAACCCCCATTTCATTTAGCAGTGAATGCCATCAGGTCTAGCAGACGAGTTCTCCTTAAGTGCTTTCATCCTAGCCAGGACTATTTCTGCCTTGACTCCAAGGATTCAATTTTGGAAGCATCTCTATCTGTCACCACTTGCAACTTAGTATCATCTTCAGCAGTGAACATAGATGCCATATCTTGATTCTCCAACCTAAGCTGCTCTGCAGTATCTCTCAAAGGCCCTATGTGGTCCTCGATCACTCTCTGATTCCTGCCATAACTGAAAAAGACCTGACTGTCACCACCAAACCAATCTACAATCCTCTTTTCCACTGCTATTTTATCCTTTTTTATTCTTCCTTTTCAAAGACTTATCTCATTTTCTTTTAAATTACATTTTAGTGTCTGGGGATGAAATTCTGGGAGTCCCACTGCAGGCAAAAGTGGGATGAAGCAGGACTTCCATCCGACAGCAGCCAATTTAGCTTAATACAGGACCAGTATATACCCCTAAGGGTAAGAGCACTACTTACAAATAAAATAGCCATGATCAACAAAAGAGGTGAGAGATAACATAAAACTAAAGGAAAGACCATAGGGGACCAGGAGAGATATAAAGAACAGCAAAGGAAGACAAAAAAGATAGCAAGAGTTGCAAAAAGAGAATATGAAAAGAAACTTGCAAGGGATATCAAGATTAACACAAAAAGTTTTTACAATTCTATTAGAAGAAAAAGGGTAATATGGGACCTTTAAAAACAGGTGTGGGTAATATTGCAAATCATAGAATCATAGAAAGGTTACAGGATGGAAGGAGGCCATTGGGCCCATTGAATCCACGCCGGCTCTATACAAGAGCAATCCAGCTAGTCCCACTCCCCTGCCCTTTCCCCATAGCCCTGAAAATTTTTCCTTTCAAGTACTTATCCAGTTCCCTTTTGAAGGCCATGATTGAATCAGCCTCCACCACCCCCTCGAGCAGTGCATTCTAGATCCTAACCACTCGTTGTGTAAAAATGAATATAAAGAAATGGCAGACTTGTTGAATAATTACTTTGTGTCAGTCTTCATAGAGGAAGAAGATAATATACCTTACATTCCAAGGAATCTATTAATGAATCAATGACTGGAACTCACTAAAGTTAACGTAAGCAAGAAAACTGTATTGGAAAAAATAATGGCACTAAAGACTGACAAATCCCCAGGACCTGATGGTTTTCACCCCATGGTTTTAAAGGAAGTAAGTGAGGAAATTGCAGATGCTTTAGCCATTGTCTTCCAAAGCTCTCTCAATTCAGGAATTGTCCCTTTTGATTGGAAAATTGCAAATGTAACTCCATTATTTAAGAAAGGTCAGAGAGAGAAAGCAGGAAATTATAGACCTGTTAGGCTAACATCTGTTGTGGGGAAGTTATTGAAATCTATAATTAAGGATAGAGTGCCTGAGCACTTAGAGAAATTTGAGTTGATTAGAGAGAGCTAACATGGATTTATAAAGGATAGGGCATGTCTAAAGAACCTAATTGAATTTTTTGTGGAAGTAACTAAAGTAGTAGACAGAGGAATGTCTAAGGATGCAGTTTATATGGACTTCTAGAAGGCATTCAATAAGGTTCCACATAAGAGGCTGTTAGCTAAAATTAAAGCTCGTGCAATTGAAGGCAAATTATTGACCTGGTTAGGAGATTGGATTGGCGGTAGAAGACAAAGAGTAGGGATAATGGATATATACTCAAATTGAAAGGAAGTGACTATTGGTATCCCACCAGGATCTGTGCTGGGACCTCAACTACTCACTATATTTGTTAATGACTTAAATAACACAATAGAGAGCCATATATCCAAGTTTGCCGATAACACAAAGATAGGTGGCATAGTAAGTAGTGCAGACAGGAGCATATAATTACAAGGAGACATTGATAGATTAAGTGTGTGGGCAAAACTGTGTAGATGGATTAAAATGCAGTTAAGTGTGAGGTCATCCATTTTGGACCAAAAATGGATAGATCTGAGTATTTTTTAAATGGTGAAAAGCCAGGAACAGTGGAGGTGCAAAGAGATTTAGGAGTCCATGTACACAGATCACTAAAATGTAGTAGCCAGGTTCAAAAAATAATCAAGAAGGCTAATGGAATGTTAGCCTTTATAGCTGGAGGGCTAGAATATAAAGGAAGGGAAGTTTTGCTACAGCTATACAAAGCCCTGGTTAGAACATATCTGGAGTATTGTGTACAGTTCTGGGCACCACACCTTAAAAAGAGCCTTGCAAGGAGTGCAGTGCAGATTCACCAGAATGTTACCAGGGCTCCAAGGGCTAGATTATGAGGAGAGATTACATAAACTACGGTTGTATTCCCTGGAATATAGAAGGGTAAGAGGTGATTTGATTGAGGTTTTTAGGATTTTGAAAGGAATTGATAGGTTAGATGTAGAGAAACTTTTTCCGCTGGTGGGGGGAGTCTAGGACAAGGGGACATAACCTTAAAATCAAAGCCAGGCCATTCAGGAGAGAAGCTGGGAAATACTTGTGCATGCAAAGGGTGGTAGAAGTGTGGAACTCTCTCCCACAAAAAGCAATAGATGCTAACTCAATTAATACACATAGCTTTTTGTATTTGGAGAATACACATAGCTTTGTATTTGAAGAATACACATAGCTTTGTATTTGGAGAAAGATATTTTTAAACTTATGTTTCTAGTGAATCCCTGGGCATTGAAATATTTTCCATTTTTGTCACCAAGTCTTCAGGTATAACATTATTTCAATACAGAACAAAAGCTCCTTCTACTGCATTCTTTAACTCAAAGGACAATATGTCAGAAATGTTCATTCGACACAGCACTAACATGTATTTTTCCATTTCCCACATCATCTGTCCTTGAAATTTCAGAGTGATGTTACCAATTTGTGCCAAATTATGGCAGTTTTGTGCTCCAAATGCTTGTGGATTTGCCCACATCCATTTCAGATAGGACCTCTACAGCTGGATGAATGTGGAAAATTTAATCTCATCCATCTGGGCCGAATTGAACCAAGGTCCCAGAAGTGAAAGGGCAATTTGCTAACCTACTATGCCCCTCTGTCCTCTTGATCTATATATATGATAAATAGAGATCACAGAATGGGAATCACCACATTTATTCAATTAGTGTTGAGGTTGAATGAGCTGTTCTCTTAAAGCTGTTCATCAAAATTGGAATAAAGTGTGTAGTCCACTATTCTTTTTTTCTGCTTTCTGTTTATAACTATGGGCTCGATTTTCGCACCCCCGAGTGGGTGCGTTCGTGGCGGGGGGGGTTCAAAAATTGGGGATTCCCGGGGCGGGTGCAGAGCCCAGCTCCAATCCGCCCACTTCCGGGTTCCCCAGTGACGCGCTTACATGCGTGCACAGCCCCCGCATGTGGGACTCCCGCTGGCAATTAAAGACAGCAGGATGCCACTTAAACTAATTAAGTAGGTACTTCAGGTCGTTTGCAGACCTGATTTTAGGAGGGGTGGGATTTTGAAATAAACTGAGACTATTTCCCGTACTGGGGGAAGCACTCCCAATTGAAACGGACGTGTTGCAGCCACCAGCCTGTGGGAGCTGCAAAGGTCCATTTGACAGGTGGTGGGGGGGAGGGGGGAGACCCTCACTCATTGCAGGAGGCCACTCTGTCACTTTGGACAAAGTTTGGCCTCCACCACCCTCCTCCTAACACTAAAATTCACCAACTTGGAACCTCAACCCCGGTGTACGGACACATTTACCTACCTTGCGGACCCCCTCAAACGTACATCTTCCGGATGGGGGCCGCCGTTGCTGCAGTCATGACCTCCTCGGAGGACAAACAGCATCACCAGCCTCGCCGACCACGCCGTCCATCTCTGACACGTGGAGCTCCACAACACAGTGCTGTGACACCTCCACCTGCACAGCAGGAGGGAGGGCAACCGCAGAGAGAGATGCGTCGCAGAGGGCACTACCCTCGCCACAGGGTCTACAGACTGTGGCTCAGCTTCCTGGACCTCTCTGAGGAGCAGTGCATATGGAGGCTCAGAGTCAGTCGCCAGGTAGTCGCGGATATCTGCAGCCTCCTTAATGACGAGCTGCTCCCGGATGGACCGAGCAGCATCTTCTTACCTGTCGCTGTCAAAGTCACCACTGCCCTCAACTTCTTCGCCTCAGGATCCTTCCAGGGTGTCACCGGGGACATCACTGGGGTCTCTCAGTCGTCGTCACCGACGGCTTGTTCTGCAGGGCCTCGCACTATATCAACTTCCCCATGGATGACCTCAGCCAGATGGAGAGGGCAGTGGGATTCCACGCTGTGGCTGGCTTCCCACGGGTGCAGGGTGTAATCGATTGCACCCACATAGCTATACGAGTATCTCCACACGAGCCAGGACTGTTCGTCAACAGGAAGGGCTATCACTCCATGAACACTCAGCTCATCTGTGACCACTGCAAGAGATTCCTTCACGTGTGCGCCAGATACCCTGGCAGCTGCCACGATTCCTTCATCCTCAGGGAGTCCACCGTGCTGCCCCTCTTCCACTCACCCAACACCCGCAAGGGCTGGCTCCTCGGGGACAAGGGATATCCCCTGCACACGTGGCTTATGACACCTCTAAGGAACCCCACCACCGAGCCACAGTGTCGATATAACGACAGCCACGTCGCTACCAGGTCTATAATTGAGCAGGGCTGCTCAAGATGCGCTTCAGGCGCCATGATCGTTCTGGGGGAGCGCTTCAATACGTGCCACACAGAGTGGGACAAATTATAGTCGTCTGTTTTGCCCTGCACAACATGGCACAACAGAGAGGGGCACCGCTGGAGGAGGCCCCATCCACATCTGCCACCCATATTGAGGAGGACGAGAAGGAGGAGGCCGAGGAGGAGGAGGACGAGGAGGAGAAACAACCCATGGACAGAACAGCGGCTCACCTGGCTGCTTGTGAGGCCAGGGAGTCCCTGATATGTGAACGGTTCTCCTAACATCAGACTGTGTGAAGAGTCCAGTCCTCATCACCTGGACAGAGGAGCGGCCACACCAGCCCCCTCCCCTGCCCCCTGCACAAAACGGTGGTGCAACTACACCCACACCCACTGTAGAATGACCCAATAGGTGGCATCAAGTGTGCGTGTTCATGGTGAACCTCATGAAAGGGACCTATTCCACAAGCCAGTCAAGAATGGGCAAGACGTGGCAGTAGTCGTGATAATAATAAGATTTATTGTGAATGTGGAAGAAAACAAATATAAATAAAAAACATGACAAATTGTCAAACACCCTTGTGCATTCCCTTTGTGCTCACAAAATCTTCGCCTTGTGTTTACGGGAACCCCTACGTGGCGCTACCCCTGTGGCTTCAGCAGAGGTAGTGGCAGGTTGCTCTTGTCCATGCCCTGACCAATGAGATGCTTTGCGCGGATGCCCTCTGGGTTTCGGTGCCCGTGAGGGCCCCTCCAAAGACTGCTCCACCTGCATCAGTGCAGGAGCAGACTCGGCCAACTGGAGAGGGGGCAGCTTTGCGGGTACTGGTTGAGAGGGGGGCAACGGGTGAGACGTGGGAGCACTTTGAGTGGTGTCCCCACTTCCATGTCCCCTTTCACCATCATCCCTCTCCTGGCCCAGGCCCACATCACTCCTTCCACCCTGCTGGACGACAGTTTGGAGGACTTGTGTGAAGCCTTGGCAGGCCAGTTGTAAAGTATCTGTCAGCCTGTTTAAGGTGGCAGAATGTTGCTCACCCTGAATCCGAACGGCCGTTGTCAGGGCCTGAATGGACTCATTGTTGAGCCGTACTTGACGCTTGATGGAGGCTAGCCTTTCCTCCATCGCAGACATTCCTGCACCTACCCGCGACACTATCTCAGAGATGCCTTCACGTCCCTGCGACACTATCTTGGAGATACCCTCCTGTACCTGTGCCATCATTCCACTCATGCAGGAGTTGGACTCCTCCATCCTTTGCGAGATTGTGGAGAGCGTGCGTGGCAACTGTTCCAGTACCTCGGCAATGTGCTGCTGCCCTCGATGATTCTCCTTTTCACGGCTGGCCCCCAGGGTTCAGCATCTGGGTCCAGCTGAGCAGAGCCTGGAGAAGAGTGCTCCCACCGACGCGGACTCTCCACGGCTGCCCCTGCCACCAGGGTCTGCTCATGCTCACATGTGCGTGGTGACTCACCATGGGCAAGCCCAACTAAGTGAGAAAGGGGACCATCGAGGTGTGTGTATCTGCGCTGGTGGATGGATGGCTGAGATGTGACGATGGACCCTCAGAGGCCGGCAGGTCCTCTGAGGAATCGCCCTCCACGGTCACGGCTGTCGCAGGTGGGCCTGCAAGAGAACAGAAAGCAATATTAGGCATCTGGACAGATGTTGAGGTGCTGCAGATGCCAAGTGATGCTAAGATCATTTGCTATCATGGATGCTGAGTGTTAGCTTTCTGTCACCAGCCGCTTGTGCAATCCCAGTCTCAGCAGCCACCACGGACAGGCACTCAAGCATGCGGCTTATCTCCAGTGCCTGCTGCTCCGCATCTGTTAATGCCACCTGGTGTGGCAGGCCCCCTTCGGTCCTTGCTCTCTCCCGGGCATTCTGGCATCTAAGAACATAAGAACATAAGAAATAGGAGCAGGAGTAGGCCAATCGGCCCCTCGAGCCTGCTCCGTCATTCAATAAGATCATGGCTGATCTGATCCTAACCTCAAATCTAAAGAACACAAGAAGTAGGAGCAGGACCCGGCCACATAGCCCCTGGGCCCTCTCCGCCACCCACAGGGCCTTGAACGATTCGAACTCAGCTTCATGTCCAATTTCCTGCCCGCTCCCTGTAACCCCTAATTCCCTTTACTTCTAGGAAACTGTCTATTTCTGTTTTAAATTTATTTAATGATGTAGCTTCCACAGCTTCCTGGGGCAGCAAATTCCACAGACCTACCACCCTCTGAGTGAAGAAATTTCTCCTCATCTCAGTTTTGAAAGAGCAGCCCCTTATTCTAAGATTATGCCCCCTAGTTCTAGTTTCACCCATCCTTGGGAACATCCTTACCGCATCCACCCGATCAAGCCCCTTCACAATCTTATATGTTTCAATAAGATCGCCTCTCATTCTTCTGAACTCCAATGAGTAGAGTCCCAATCTACTCAACCTCTCCTCATATGTCCACCCCCTCATCCCAGGGATTAGCCGAGTGAACCTTCTTTGGACTGCCTCGAGAGCAAGTATGTCTTTTCTTAAGTATGGACACCAAAACTGTATGCAATATTCCAGGTGCGGTCTCGCCAATACCTTATATAACTGCAGCAATACCTCCCTGTTTTTATATTCTATCCCCCTAGCAATAAAAGCCAACATTCCGTTGGCCTTCTTGATCACCTGCTGCACCTGCATACTAACTTTTTGATTTTCTTGCACTAGGACCCCCAGATCCCATTGTACTGCAGTACTTTCCAGTTTCTCGCCATTAAGATAATAACTTGCTCTCTGATTTTTCCTGCCAAAGTGCATAATCTCACATTTTCCAATATTGTATTGCATCTGCCAAATCTCCGCCCACTCACCCAGCCTGTCTATACCCCCCTGTCGGTTTTTTATGTCCTCCTCACTCTCTACTTTCCCTCCCACCTTTGTATCATCTGCAAACTTTGATATGTTGCACTTGGTCCCCTCCTCCAAATCGTTAATATAGATTGTAAAGAGTTGGGGACCCAACACCGACCCCTGCAGAACACCACTGGCTACTGGTTGCCAGTCCGAGAATGAACCATTTATCCCAACTCTCTACTTCCTGTTAGATAACCAATCCTCCACCCATGCCAGAATATTACCCCCAATCCAGTGATTCTTTATCTTGAGCAATAATCTTTTATGTGGCACCTTGTCGAATACCTTCTGGAAGTCTAAATACACTACGTCCACTGGTTCCCCTTTATCCACCCTGTACGTTATGTCCTCAAAGAACTCAAGCAAATTTGTCAGATATGACTTCCCCCTCATAAAGCCATGCTGACTTTGTCCTATTAAATTATGTTTATCTAAATGTTCCGTTACTGTCTCCTTAATAATAGACTCCAAAATTTTACCCACCACAGATGTTAGGCCAAGTGGTCTATAATTTCCAGCCTTCTGCCTACTACCCTTTTTAAATAAGGGTGTTACATTAGCAGTTTTCCAATCTGCCGGGACCTTTGCTGAGTCTGGAGAATTTTGGAAAATTGTTACCAAAGCATCCACAATCCCAACTGCCACTTCCCTCAAGACCCTAGGATGTAAGCCATCAGGTCCAGGGGATTTATCCGCCTTGAGTCCCATTAATTTACTGAGTACCAATTCCTTAGTGATTTTAATCGTATTTAGCTCCTCCCCCCCGAGAGCCCCCTGTTTGTCCAGTGTTAGGATATTCTTAGTGTCCTCTACCGTAAAGACTGAAACAAAATATTTGTTCCGCATTTTTGCCATCTCCATGTTTCCCACCATTAATTTCCCAGTCTCATCCTCTAAGGGACTTACGTTTGCCTTAGCCACTCTTTTTGTTTATATAACTGTAGAAACTCTTGCTATCTGTTTTTATATTTTTTGCTAATTTATTTTCATAATCTATCTTCCCTTTCTTAATCAATCCTTTAGTTACTTTTTGCTGTCTTTTGAAGACTTCCCAATCTTCTATCCTCCCACTAAGTTTGGCTACCTTATATGTCCTTGTTTTTAGTCGGATACTATCCTTAATTTCTTTACTTAGCCATGGATGGCTGTCATTTCTTTTACACCCTTTTTTCCTCAGTGGAATATATGTTTTTTAACAGTTGTAAAATAACTCCTTAAATGAACACCACTGCTCATGTACCATCTTACCCTTTAATCTATTTTCCCAGTCCACTTTAATCAATTCCGCTCTCATACCATCATAGTCTCCTTTATTCAAGCTCAGTACGCTTGTTTGAGAACCAACCTTCTCACCCTCTAATTGGATATGGAATGTAACCATGTTATGGTCACTCATTCCAAGGGGATCCTAAACTAGGACATTATTAATTAATCCTGGCTCATTACACAGGACCAGGTCCAAGGTTGCTTGCCCCCTTGTAGGATCAGTTACATACTGCTCAAGAAATCCATCCCTAATACACTCAATAAACTCTTCCTCAAGGCTGCCCTGCCCAATTTGATTTGTCCAGTTAATATGATAGTTAAAATTCCCCATAATTATAGCTGTTCCCTTATTACATGCCCCGACTATTTCCTGATTAATACTTCTTCCAGCAGAGTTGCAACTATTAGGAGGCCTATATATTATGCCCACTAGTGTTTTTTTCCCCATCTCTACCCAAACTGTTTCATTATCCTGATCCTTTGTCCCAATATCATTTCTCTGTATTACAGTGATTCCTTCCTTTATTAACATAGCCACCCCACCTCCCCTTCCTTCCTGCCTGTCTTTCCTGATTGTTATATACCCTGGCATATTTAATTCCCAGTCGTTGTCACCCTGCAGCCATGTTTCTGTAATGGCCACAAGATCATACCCATACGTAGTTATTTGTGCCGTTAACTCGTCCATTTTGTTACGAATACTACGTGCATTCAGATAAAGAACTTTCAAATATGTTCCTACTTTTTCCTTTTTTAACACTTTACCTTTTACTCCATACCTTCTGTCCCTTCCTGACACGCTTTCCTCTGTCTCCCTGCTCAGGTTCCCACCCCCCTGCCACTTTATTTTAAACCCTCCCCAACAGCACTAGCAAACACTCCCCCAGGATAGCGGTCCTGGCCCTGCCCAGGTGCAGACCGTTCGGTTTGTACTGGTCCCACCTCCCCCAGAACCGGTTCCAATGCCCCAGGAATTTGAATCCCTCCTCCTTGAACCACTCCTCTAGCCACGTATTCATTTGAAATATCCTCCTATTTCTACTCTGACTAGCACGTGGCACTGGTAGAAATCCTGAGATTACTACCATTGAGGTCCTATTTTTAAATTTACCTTCTAACTCCTTATATTCTGCTTTTAGGACCTCATCCCCTTTTTTACCCATATCGTTGGTGCCTATGTGCACCACGACAGCTGGCTGTTCACCCTCCCCCTCCAAAATGTTCTGTAGCCGCTCCGAGACGTCCTTGACCCTTGCACCAGGGAGGCAATACACCATCCTGGAGTCTCGGTTGCGGCTGCAGAAACGCCTATCTATTCCCCTTACGATTGAGTCCCCTATCACTATAGCTCTTCCACTCTTTTTCCTCCCAGCCTGTGCAGCAGAGCCACCCATGGTGCCAGGAAGTTGGCTGCTGCTGCCTTCCCCTGATAAGTCATCCCCCCAACAGTATCCAAAGTGGTATATCTGTTTGAGAGGGGGATGGCCACAGGGGACCCCTGCACTACTTGCCTGCACCTCTTACTCTGCCTGGTGGTCACCCATTCACTTCCTGCCTGTACACCCTTTACCTGCGGTGTGACCAACTCGCTAAACGTGCTATCCACGTGGTTCACAGCATCGCGAATGCACCAGTATGTATCCATCCGCAGCTCTAGTGCCGCAATGCGGTCTGTCAGTAGCTGCAGCTGGATACGCTTCCCGCGCACATGGTCGTCAGGGACACAGAAAGTGTCCCTGATTTCCCACATAGAGCAGGAGGAGCATGCCACGGGGCCGAGCTGTCCTGCCATGACTTACCCTTTAATTGATTTAAATTAAATTTAAATTAAATGGATTCCACCAATCACACTGGAATTAAGTGATAGACTCAAGGGCCCCTGCTTAACAGTCGTCCCCGCTACACAAAGAGACCGTAGTAACCACAAAATATATTAGATTAACTTTTACCAAGCAAAAAACAAATTAAGCCTCAAATACAGTTATTTTGGATATATTACTCTCGTTAAGTCGTTTAAGCTTTAATTTTAATAAGATACCAGTAGTTTTACGCTTCTAGTTTTTAATTCAATTTTACCCAATTCCCTAACTCAGAGAAAAAAACTAATACTCACCAGCCAATCACCTACCTGTTGTCCTGTGACGTCACTCCTTATTTTTTTCACCGATTGCCTCTCTGCCGCTCCGAGTGCGGATAGGCCCTCGAGCCTGGGCCTTCAGTAGTCTCTTCTCCTATCAAGGCAAAACACAGAGGCGTGATTGAGTGATGGTTGCATGGTGACCTGCTGCATGCATTGGTGTGGGTGGGGCTGAGTCTGAGGGAGATGCATGGGAGGGTGCGTGTGCCACATAGCCATGAGATTGTATGAGCATTGGGTTGCGTGGTGGTGTTTGAATGGGAACTGGGGCAGTGACTACGTGGAGGCACGGTGAGGATGATAGTTGAGTGGATGTGAGGAGTGATGCAAGAGCATTGTGGTGGCAGTGCAGAAGGGGTTGTGTGGTGGTGGAGGTGATGTGGAAGATGGAGTGTGGGAGAATGCGTAAGTATACTCACTTTGGCTGACCTGGTTAGATCATTAAATTTATTCCTGCACTGCACCCAGCTTCGGGACACATTGCCACTGCTGGTGACCTCCTTGGCCACCTCCAGCCAGGCCTTCTTGGTGGTGGAGGGAGGGGACTTCCTCCCATCTGATGGGAAAAAGATTTCCCTCCTCCTCCTCACCCCATCGAGCAGCACCTGGAGTGAGGACTCCGAAAACCTTGGAGCAGCCTTTCCTCTGACTTGCTCCATGGTCCAAAATTGGTTGTTTGCTCCAGGAGGAGCATTGGTGAACTGCCCCTTTAAATAGGGCTCTTCCTGCTGACAGCCTGTGATGCGGTTGCGCAGTGCGCCCGCTGCGCAGGTCTAGGACGGGAAACCAAGAAGCAAAGGTAAGTACCTTCAATCAAGCTGTGATTGCGTGTGGAGCACCCCGATTTCACTGGGCGCGTTACTCACGCGCCCAGTCGACTCCTCGCTGCCAACCCGCCGCCCTCCTAATATCGGGCCCGATGTGTCAGGATAATCAAATAATAATTGTATTTTCAATTTTCTTTCCTCCTTTCCTAAAAGCATTGACTTATGGTTGAACACTGGTTGTGGCATCTTGATGGTACCTGTGTCTGTTGTAATCAAAGTGTCAGCAAGCTAGCTAACCATTTGGGGATTGAAGTTGAGCCCAGTTCTCTACCCTTTGCTCAGTTGGTAGCACTCTCGCCTGAGTCAGAAGGTTATAAGTTCAAGTCCCACTCCAGAGACTTGAGCACATAATCTAGGTTGACACTTCAGTGGAGTACTGAGGGAGTGCTGCACTGTCACAGATGCCATCTTTCTGATGAGACATTAAAGTGAGGCCCCATCTGCCCTCTCAAGTGGACGTGAAAGCTCCCATGGCACTGTTTGAAAAAGAGCAGACGAGTTCTCCCCAGTATCCAGGCCAATATTTATCCCTTTACCAACATAACTAAAACAGATTACCGAGTCAATATCACATTGCTGTTCATGGGACCTTGCTGTACGCAAATTGTCTGCTGCGTTTCCTGCATTTCAAAAGTACTTCGTTAGCTGTAAAATACTTTGGGATGTCCTGAGGTCATGAAAGATGCTGTATAAATACAAGTCTTTCTTTTGTCCACTGTTTACGCATTCACATTCTGACTCGTCAATGGATAATAATTAGTGGAAATGCTGTCTGATTTTTTTTTCCATTTCTTTAGCCCAGGACTGTTGAGACTAACTATTAGGATCATAATTGGCTAAGATCAACTAACTCAGATCAACTAACAGAGCAGGGATTGAACCTGGGTTCTTTCTGGTCTGTCTGATTCAATACCACATGGGTAATGCATTTACCCACTGGAGGAGTATAAGTTCTTTGTTTATGGTTCGGCCTTTAATCAAAAAGGCTGGGAGTAAGTCTTGGCCCAAGCATAAGGTTTTATTAAGAATGACAATACAAGATAAGTAGCAAAAAATGTTGAAATACAATAGTACAGTTATAAGTTATAGCACACTAAGTAAGACGCTGCAATACAACCTGGCAAAGCTGTACATTGACAAAGTGCCCGAGGTGATCAAATTCGACCCTGCAATAAGATATTGAGCTGTACAGTCACTCCGAGACTATTCTAACAAATACGTTTTATGTTCTTAGTTATATACCAACAATCCAGTGGCTGGAGTCATACCTAGCACAAAGGAAGATGGTAGTGGTTGTTGGAGGCCAATCATCTCAGCCCCAGAGCATTGCTGCAGGAGTTCCTCAGGGCAGTGTCCTAGGCCCAATCATCTTCAGCTGCTTCATCAATGACCTTCTCTCCATCCTAAGGTCAGAAATGGGGATGTTCGCTGATGATTGCACAGTGTTCAGTTCCATTCGCAACCCCTCAAATAATGAAGCAGTCCGAGCCCGCATGCTGAAAGACCTGGACAACATCCAGGCTTGGGCTCATAAGTGGCAAGTAACATTCGCGCCAGATAAGTGCCAGGCAATGACCATCTCCAACAAGAGAGAATCTAACCACCTCCCCTTGACATTCAATGTTATTACCATCGCCAAATCCCCCACCATCAACATCCTGGGGGTCACCATTGACCAGAAACTTAACTGGACCAGCCATATAAATACTGTGGCTACGAGAGCAGATCAGAGGCTGGATATTCTGCGGCGAGTGACTCACCTCCTGACTCCCCAAAGCCTTTCCACCATCTACAAGGCACAAGTCAGGAGTGTGATGGAATACTCTCCACTTGCTTGGATGAGTGCAGCTCCAACAACACTCAAGAAGCTCGACTCCATCCAGGACAAAGCAGCCCGCTTGATTGGCACCCCATCCACCACCCTAAACATTCACTCCCTTCACCATCGACGCACAGTGGCTGTAGTGTGTACCATCCATAGGATGCACTGCAGCAACTCGCCAAGGCTTCTTCGACAGCACCTCCCAAACCCATGACCTCTACCACCTAGAAGGACAAGAGCAGCAGGCACATGGGAACAACACCCACCTGCACATTCCCCTCCAAGTCACACACCATCCCGACTTGGAAATATATCGCCGTTGCTTCATCGTCGCTGGGTCAAAATCCTGGAACTCCCTTCCTAACAGCACTGTGGAAGAACCGTCACCACACAGACTGCAGTGGTTCAAGAAGGCGGCTCACCACCACCTTCTCAAGGGGAATTAGGGATGGGCAATAAATGCCGGCCTCGCCAGCGATGCCCACATCTCATGAACGAATAAAAAAAAATCACACATCAATCTGCTGTACCCCAAGCCTGCCCTGTGTCTGAATGCCAACCAACCTCTCTGCAAGCCAAACATCATCTGCTGACTTCAGCACATTCCACAACTAGATAGTAATGCTTCCCATGCCATCATGCTTATAAACATTAGATAATAATAGAGACATGGGGGTAATGTTAACCCCCACGAACGGGTGGGTTAGGGGCGGGTGGGCAGTAAAAATGGTAGATTTTTGGAGCGGGACTGCATCCCAGTTCCAGTGCGCTCACTTCCGGGTTTAACCCAGGCACAATAGGATGCACGCGCGCAACGGAAACCCAGAAGTCCTGTCCCCACTTAAAGCAGGTCAGGCAGGCAGGCCAATACTTAAAGGGGCAATGTACCTCATTGTGATAGTTGAGGCACTTTATTTTTTGTGTATTACAAATGTAAAACAAATTTAACCTTACCTGTTCGGGTTTCCCATCACTTCTGATTCATGTCAGTTGAAAGCAGGCGAGAAGGGCCGGATCCATGAAATGAGTGCCTTTATTGCACTGCTTGTGGGCCCAGGGAGCAGGAGTGTTTCATCCAGGCCAAACAAGCTCACCTGGCATGAGGGCCCCTGTGATCAGCTGACCCCTCTCAATGATGCTGGCCACTCTCCTCCCCCCTCCTCCCGATGCTGCCCCCCCCCTGATACTGAACCCCTCCCCCCCGATCTTCTCCAAGGCCCACCCAATGTTGTCCACATCCCCCCACCCCTCCGATTTCTTCCACGGCCCATGAACTCTCTCTCTCTCTCCCTCTCTCCCCACTCTCTGATTCACGGTTCCTTTCCCTTCCGACAGGCAGCCAGCCTGTCAATCTGGCTGTCTGGTGCATGGGAAACCAGGAAACTCAAATACTTACCTTCAATTGAGTTGCGATTGCAGATTGCAACACATTCAATTGGCTTCTGGGTTCTCCACGCCAATATCTACGGACATGCAGGGTTCCTGGCTCCGAGCTAAAATCATGCCCATGGTGTCTCATGACGCCCTATTACAACAAGATTTAAGCAATCTTTAGCTGAAGGTTGACAATGACATGGACACGGTTTTATTGATGCTCTTAACAATCTTTAACAGAAACATGCTTTTCTCTTGAATAACAAAGTAAACTTTTATTTAGTATAATGTAAAAATTCAGATTTCTTTTCTGGGAATCATGTCTCTGCACCTCCCTACACAGTTGGGCAGCAACTTTTGGCAGAATTTGTACAACTTTAAATTTGCTAATCATACACCTCTGCATGGGTCATAGGTGGGGGGGAGGGAATAAAAATTGAACAGAAATACACAAGGCGCCAAGGTAAGTTTCAATATCAAATACAGAAATACAGAGTATTGTAGTTCATGATACTGTAAGAAAGTTGAGATTGATAGAGGTGTTCAAAATCATGAACGGTTTCGATAGAGTAAATAAGGAGAAACTATTTCCAGTGGCAGAAAGGTTGGTAACTAGAGGACACAGATTTAAGGTGGTTGGCAAAAGAGCCAGAGATGACATGAGGAAGCATTTTTTTTACACAGTGAGTTGTAATGATCTGGAATGCACTGCCTGAAAGGGTGGTGGAAGCCGATTCAATAATAACTTTCAAAAGGGAATTGGATAAATACTTGATGGGCAAAAATTTACAGGGCTATGGGAAAGTGCAGGGGAATGGGACTCATTAGATAGCTCTTTCAAAGAGCAGGCACAGGCACGATGGGTTAAATGGCCTCCTCCTCCTGTGCTGTATCCTACTATGATACCAAGAAAAAAATATCTGAAATTTGGGTTGAGAGTGAGTCTGTGAAATCAGTAAAACTTCAGCATACCTGCCTTTGGATGTTTAGACAGTTTATGAATTAATTAGTCGAATACATCTTGCATTTAAATTAATGGCGGAAGATGGGAATTAACCTGATCTCTATCATGCTCTGATCGTTGAGCTTCAATTAGTCAAGGGCTGTTCGGGAGAGCGCCTATCCCAGGTATTGGTAGGGTATATGCAAAAAAGAGTAACCACAAAGACTGCAGTCATTGGTTGGAAGGGACTCGTGGGTGTGTCAGAGCTGTGTAGCTTGTTGCCATAAAGATTAGCAGTAGAGGTGGGATCTGCTGGTGCCGGCGATGCAAAGCGTGGTGCTGATGCTGGAGGTAATACCGATCCTGAGCTCAAAGCAGGTCGTTCTCTGCGTACAGTTCCGTGCAATCGCGGAACACTTCTTGGGCTACAAACGAGGAATCGTTGACATTTTCTTTTCATCAGCTGTGACTGCTTTTTTCGGATTTCTCCAGTGACTGGGCAGGTAAAACTCAGTGAATGCAATTGTCATCGCTGCATCTGGCTTTTTCTGCATTATGTCTTAACGTGTTACTGTTACGATGTAGGGACAAACGATCACAATAGAATTACCTTGTTTTACCCACTAGAGAACCTTGTTTGACTTTATTGGATGCGAGTCTTAAGTGGAGCGCTTGGAATGGATAATATTTCAAAAGTCTAACCCTAACAGTTTTCATTCTAAACAGAATAGTGGAATCGTTTCTCTGAGAATTAAAACTATAAAGACAAGCTTGGACGCTGCCACTCCAGGACGTTCTCCATAGAATCATAGAATGATCCTGCACAGAAGGAGACCATTCGGCCCGTCGTGACAGCTCCTTGAAAGAGCTATCCAATTAGTCCCATTCCCCATTTCCCCATAGAAAGAGTTTATTAAAGAGGAGCCTCTTGATTCTAAGTCAGGTTATTTCAGGGGTGTTATACGGCTGTAAACAGTTTTTGAAAATTACACATTTAAAAAACACAATGACTTCTATCGTATTTATTTGGAAAAGCACATCAAATCTGGCCGTGATCATAAGTGATATAATGCGCGGCAGGAATGCCACTGCAACCGATTTCCTTCTGCAACTCGTATGCCCTCAGAGTTAGTTCTGCTTCTGTCTTTAGATGCTTTAACTTAGGCTTCTTTTTGAAAATACACGTTATTTAAATCATCACGCTTGCTTTTATCCAGCTAGTTTCAGCAACATGCCATTGATAGATTTAAACTATCTCGCACATTGTGACAGACCGACAGTGTCTATTTATAAAGACTTGTGTAGCAAAGATCTGCCATGCGGCACACTTAATAAAATGCAGATACATTAAGATTAATGCATGTGTGCACATCCAAAGCAGATGTAGGAAATCATTGACCTAAAAGCAACGTCCTTAAGAGAGGAATCAGAAGAACCTCAGGAAAACCCTGTCAATCTTTAAAATCGAACTTGAGTCGAGATTTTTGGCAGAGGAGATACATGTATCTCCCAGCTAGCTAGCGGAAAACAGCAATGTTTAGCATTCTTCATCCGATTATCAATTGGCCCCAGGAAAGGCAGTAACTTTTCCCACTATTATGTCTCTAATGCTTCTGATTAATAATGGATGCGATAGTAAATACCAGTGCCACATTTTAATAACTCTTAAGGCGAGCTGCTGACGTGTGTATGAATGAATGAATAGCTGTTCTTTTGCGTTTGGTACAACTTTTATGTTCACTTTTTGTCTAGTCCCACCAACTAGCTTATACAAAGAATTACATAGAATCTACAGCACAGAAACAGGCCATTCGGCCCAACTGGTCTATGCTGGAGTTCATGCTCCACATAAACCTCCTTCCACCCTTCATCTACCCCTATCAGCATACCCTTCTATTCCTTTCTCCTTCATGTGTTTATCTAGCTTCCCCTTAAATGTATCTCTGCTATTCGCCTCAATTACTCCTTGTGGTAGTGCGTTCCACATTCTTGCGCTCTTTGGGTAAAGAAGTTTAATGGATTAAAAGGTAGTCTTTTGCAAGATTAACGTTTTATTCCCAGTGTTTTGATTTATCAGCTCTAGTTAATATTGGTCGCAGTTTAAGCAATTTTGATCGTTAGTGAAGCAGTTTTCATAGATTTGCGCAGAAACTGGCGTAATACTGATTTACACCTGCAGTTTGTGGCATGCTGTGCCGGTAATGGACTGAAGAGTATTGACTGAGCAAGTTGAAGAGGTGAATCAAAATAAAAACGAGGGATGGTGTTCCACTATTTACAGGATTCGTCTGTAGATAAAATTTCAGCCACAATAGCGAAGTAATAACTAGTACTCTTGTTTTTTTAATATGTGGCTATGCTAAATAAAATTAGTCATGAACGCAATCATTTTAATTTTAAGGAAGCCGGGAATCTTGACCTTCAAACTAAGTGACTGTTATTAACAGGTTTGATGAGGGTGTAAGTAAGTGTTAGACGTGTAGGCGAATTTGATCTTTAATATTTTATACAATCAGTTAAATAGGCTCTGCCGGGTTCATTCTTAGTTTTACACGGTAGAATCTGTGCATAAACACACTTGTAGAACATAATTTAGGGTTTTGTACAAACCGGATTAAATCTGAATGAGTATTTGAATTGGTGAGCTGTCTATTGAAATGACATTCAGGATTGCATTGGTGTAACAGGCAAACAGCTATTTTTTTGGGGGTGGTCAAGGTAATAAATTAAAGTATTGCCTTAGTGGTGTTAACCGGTTGAGTAGTTGGTTAAGGGTGGGTGTCAGTTCGGAGGACTGGTGTGGGAATGCTGGAGCCCAAATGAGCTGTCTTCGGATACCAGTGCTGAAATGTAATCGGTCCCCACTTCAGTTAGATCAGTTCCTGCTTCAGCAGCTCCACGGTTCTTAGTCAGATATCACACAAACACATATTACCATTAATTATTGAAATAAGACTTTTACATTAAATTGTCACCGCACGTCAAGAGGACGATTTTGAACGGCCATGGAGAGTTGTGAGTGTGAGTATTTGTGTGTATATGAATATAGATGTATCTCTCAATGCGAATTTGTGTGGTTGGAACAGTGTATGTGTGCAGGGATTGTCGAGGGGCCGAAGCAGACAGAACATCAGACCTTTGGCTACTATTCTGGATTGGACACAAATCACCATTACGTCCCTCAGTCTCCGAAGCAATACCATTTTATCCTACTTTGAAAATCGTTACCATTTTCCAACTTTCCTAGAACACAGTCGATCAATCCAAGTGAGTGCATCTTAGCTTTTTTTTGAATATATCAATACAATTTCAATGCTATTGGACATAATTTTCTATAATGGACGGACAGCACTGGATCCCATTGTCCCAACACATTGCCTCTATACTAAAGTACAAACTGAGTTTGACGTACAGGTTTTGATTTTTGAAATGCCAAATGGTTTACTTCTTATCCTCCCCTTCCTCCTCCTTCTCCTCCCCCCTCTTCTCCTCCCCTCTTCTTCCTTCTCCTCCTCCCTCTCCTCTCTCCTCCCTCCTCCTGGTTTCCCGGCTGCTGTATGAACTGAGCTGCCGGCGCTGTGGCGTTCAGTGGCGCCGTTTCGCAGAGACAGACTCGGGAGCTTTCTAGTAATCAGGTAGCGATGATCTGCTAATGTTTTGCTTATTTTTAATTCGTTTTTTAATAAATCGGAATCAATTTAATGCTGCTTTTATTGATGATTTAAAATGCAATACTTGCATATAATGTTACAATTGCTTACAGTGTGATAAACAAGATATTGGAAACCTGTTTTTGAAGTGCTAAAATAATCGTAGTTTAGATTACAACCTCCGACGTTATAGTTGAGGGCTGCACGTTTCTTCTTTTATTTAAATGCTAACTCCAGATAGACTGCCAGTGTACCACAACCTGTTTGTTGCAAAGACATATCTTTACACCGCTGTTCCAGAATAAGCCCGTACTTAAATCAGACCATTCGCTTAGTTTCTCAACCATAATCAATGGGTAAACCGTTTATGTACAGGATGATTTTGATGTTACAACATAAAGATAATAACCAGCAGGCTGATTTGCGGATTCTCGTGTGTCTGAGGTATTCAATACTATGTGTTTAATAAGTCTGCAGTGGGATGCTCTTGTGAACGCAAATTTGAACGAAAAGCCAGGTTTCAGTGAGATGTTGGGAGAAACATTCTTCACCTAGTAGCTTTAAGGTATGTGTCCGTGTTGAGGGGGCACTTAAAGGGGTACTGTCTTCATGAAGAAATATTTTGCAATTTGTTTTTTGATTACAAACACACAATGATGGCATAATTCCGGTTGAAACCCATCAATGTGTCATTGTGGCAAAATAGCACATTACCTTCCTAGGTTTTCTCCCTCCACACCTCTTCCCCATCCAAAAAAAAAATTGCCAAATACTTTTACATGAAGCTCCTCTAACAGCTATATCCCAGTCACCTGCATGTCTCACATGCACGCCTCAATAGGGGTCAGTTATCGGGAGCAAGAAACCTAGCTATTTTTTTGCTACTTCTTAGCCCAAGTATGCTGAGGCCAATTATAATGTTCCCACTGCTGTCCTGACTGAGCATTGTTCGGAAGAGAGAATCGTCACCACTGAAGTTTAATTGGCAAAGGTTTTTCTTTTGTTATATGACTCACATTACAAAATGTTATTGAATACCTAAAAACAAAATTGTATTCCTTTGCAGTATCATTGTGTAACGTTTACCTTGCCTATTGCAATCTTCATCTTCTGCAAAATTGCAAGGAGGCCTCTCTTTAAGCAATCATTTAGCTGCATTGCACATCAGGGATGCTTACCTGAAATTAGTTTATACTGCACACCAGGCAATGATTTAACTTAATCATGACACATCATCCATTTTACATTCAAAAGATGTGACTAATCCTATTTGTAATTCTGACTTTTTGACTAGAGAGGTAAGTCCAAAGGAGTCACTTAGGTGCCCAGTTTTTCACATAAACCCACTTACCTTTTAATCTAGAGAAATGTCTCAAGGTACTTCAGAGAAAGAAAGGAATAGATGCCGAGCCTTAGAGGGTGAATTACGAGAGGTGATGGAAAGCTTGGCTGAGGAGATGGGTTCTCAAAAGGCTTTTAAAGGCAGAGGGAGAGATGGAGGGGTTAGGCCAGAGTTAGAAGAATGAAGGGCATGAGATTGGATGTAAGGTTAGAGGGGGTGGGTGAGTTGATGGAAGGATTTGGATAAGAATGAAGATTTTAAAAAAATATTTATACTATATGTATAGTTTTATATGTGACCCTAATGCAGTTTACAAAGATTTCAGTTGAATGGAGAGAAGATTGCAATTCCTGTTGCACTGTAGTGATATTGACTTGAAAATCTTTTAGAACAGAATAACAATGCACTCTTCTCACAGAATATATAGAAGATATTTGTCATGGCCACCATATATCATGAAAAGAAATCTAGTCAGAACTTTGGGCTCTTTGTCTTAATACTACAATTAGATTATAGGTTTGCATTAGCATAAATTGGGTGTAATGCAAATTATCAATGGTTGCTCTATTAGGACTTAAGTTTTATTTAGAAATGTGTTAGTAGCTACACAGGAGACTGCTGAAGTTTCAGTCTGCACTAAATCCACACCCATCCAACCTGTCATTGTCACGCTCCAGTGGCTCCTTATGCCGCAATGAATCAACTTTAAAATGCTCCACAACCCTGCTGTACCCTATCTGAATGATTTACTCCAGCCATACATCTCTGTCTGCAACCTGTGCTTCTCTGGCCCAGGTCTACTGCTCATCCCCTGCTCCATCTGCTGTATTATCAGAGGTTGATATTTCAACCCCTACCCATTGGAATTCTCCCCACACTACTTCTCCTTGCTTACATCCCTGCTTAAAAGGACCCCATAAACACAGCCTCCCCCCAATTCCTTCTGTTTCTGCTCAATGATCATCTTTTCACCAGTAAAATACATGGATATGCTATTTCTATATCTCAGAAATGCTATATAAATCCAAGTTATTTTGCCCACAGGTCAATCAAATTCATTGCAGTCACCTTAAATGCGCTGTGCATATATGGGGCCCCCAGTAGTGGGGGCGGGGAGTTGCGCAAGGGACCCCGAATGATCTTGGTGCCCAGGGTTGGCACTTGGGGTGGTGACCCTCTGTCACAACACTGTGCTGGCATGGCAGTCTGCAGCCTTGGTGTTGGCCTGCTTCTTTCTTTCTCAGATTACTGGATTCTGTTCCACTTTGCCAGCTGCTCCTGATTTTATTTCAAACCTACCTTAGTCCCTCCACAGCATCAGCTATTCACATGTTTTCTGTGTCTCAAGTGTCTTTAATTTTTTTATTTGCTTGCTCTTATCTGTTTTCCTTTTTAGCACTTTACAAGTCATTCTATTTACTTTCATGTGTGTGTATTTTTCCCATTCCTTTCCTTTTGTTCTGTTCCTTTTTTAAATGTACTTCATTGTAATTTTTTTCCAGTTCTGATACAGGGTTGTACCTGGAACATTAACTTGTCTGTCAGCAGGGTGCTCCCTGTTGGGTCGGGAGGGCCAGCTCAGTACCTAGATACAGGCCTGTTTTTCCAGATCCATCAATGAGCCAGGTGCTAGTCATCAACAGTGCCCTGGAGTACAGCAGGCTTGCCTGGCTCAGTTTTATGCTGAAAACAAAGATGCATTTTTGCTTTCCTGCAAGAAATGATCAATATGAGTAGTGACATCTCATATTTACATATTTTCATGACCTCAGCAGGACTTCTACCAGCACATTGGTAATCCATTTAGTGAGTCTGAAGAATGTAATTCACAAGGAGGAGGGGTGTTTGTCTAAAAATAAATACCTGGAATTTCCGGGGTTGGGGGGGGGCACCATTCTCCCGAGCTCCAGCAGTAACCTCGAAGACCAGCAGAAACTCTGGAGAAAAGGTGTAAACAATGGTTTGTCATTTGGGTTGCTGCTGATCTTCCATCAAAATTATAGCAGGAGATTGGGAGAATCATAGAATCTTGCTGCTACAGAAGGAGGCCATTCAGCCTGTTGTGCCTGTGCTGGCTCTTTGAAAGAACTGTCCAATTAATCCCAACTTTTTCCCCATAACTCTGCAAATTAGTCCTCTTCAAGTACGTGTCCAATTGCCTTTTGAAAGTTCCTATCGAATCTGCTTCTACCACCCTTTCAGTTAGTGGGTTCCAGATCTTAACACTTTAAAAAAAAAATCTCCTCATTTCCCCTCTAGTTATTTTGCCAATTATTTTAAACCTATGACTTCTGGTTACCGACCCCCTTGCCAGAGGAAACAGAGCAAGTAAGGAGAAACTATCAAAACTCCTTATAGTTTTAAATACCTCTATTAAATCTCCCCTTAACCGTCTCTGCTCCACGGAGAATAATCCCAGCTTCTCCAATCTCTCCACATAACTGAAGTCCCTCATCCCTGGTATCATCCTGGTAAACCTCCTCTGTACCCTCTCCTAGGCCTTGACATCCTTCCTAAAGTGTGGTGCCCAGAATGGACCACAATATTCTAGCTGAGGCCTAACCGGTGATTTGTAAAGGTATGGCATGACTTCTTTGTTTTTGTATTCAATGCCCCTATTTACAAAGCCACGTATCCCATATGCTTTCTTAACTGCCATATCAACTTGCCCTTGCCACCTTCAAAGATTTGTGAATATGCAACCCGAGGTCCCTCTGCTCTTACACCACCCTCAAAATAGCACCATTTAGATTATACTGCCTCCATGTTGTTCCTCCCAAAATGCATCACTTCACACTTATCCGCATTAAATTACATCTGCCATCTGCCCATTTCACCATCCTATCTAAGTCCTCCTGAAGTCTGCTACTATCCTCCTCACTATTTACTACATTGCCAAGTTTGGTATTATCCGCAAACTTCAAAATTGTACTCCCTATACCCAAGTCCAGGTCATTTATATATAACAAGAGAAGCAATGGTCCTAATACTGATCCCTGGGGGGACCCCACTGCATACTTCTCTCCAGTCAGAAAAACTTCCGTTCACCACTACTCTCTGCCTCCTATCCCTTAGCCAATTATGTACCCAAGTTACCACCATAATCCCACGTGCTTCTATTTTCCAAATAAGTCTGTAATGTGGTACTTTATCAAATGCCTTTTGAAAGTCCACATATACAACATCTACTGGACTACCTTCAACCCCCTGTTGCTTCCTGCAGAAATTCTCCTCATGAATGAATTGCATCTAATTGCACCACTGAACTATGATGAGTATTTGGCTCTATACTAAATCTCAGAACAAAAACATTGTAAAATACTTTTCAAAACTGATATTCAGGTGCTGTTAATTCTATATATAATCTCAGTTTGGCTGAATGGTACTGCTCTCACCTCTGAGTCAGAAGGTCATGGGTTCAAGTCCCATTACACAAATGTGAGTACATAATCTAGTGCAGTACTGAGGTAGTGCTGCAAGTTTGGAGGTGCCATCTTTCAGAGGAGAGGTTTGCCTGATCGGGTGAATGTAAAAGATCCTGTGGCATTTTTTTCAAGGAAGAGGGGCAGGGGTTTCTCACGATGCCCTTGCCAACATTCATCCCTCAACCGATGTCATGAAAATAGATTAATTGGGCATTGATCTCATTGCAGTTTATGGGACCTTGCTGTACACAAATCGGCTGTTGTGTTTGCTTCAAAAGTAATTCATTGACTGTGAAGTGCATTGGGATGTGCTACATAAGTCTTTTCTTTTATATGGCAGCAAAACCCTATTAGTAATAAATAAATCTATTGATATTTCTCCTCCATGGGATTTTCAAGATGACAGCACTTGTATAGCGCCTTTCATAACCTCAGGAAGTTCCAAAGTGCTGTAAAGCCAATGCAGTACTTTTGAAGTGTCGTCGCTGTTGTAATGTAGGAGAATGTATATACTAGCAGTCTAGAGTGACTGTTCAGTTTATCCCCACAATATAATGGCATAGGCTATTCAAATCGCACTCAGTAGCTCGAGGGTGACATAGTTGAAATCCAGGACTCACTGGGGTAAGTTTTAACTTTTATCACCAGGCAAAAAACTGTGGTAGCTGATCGGCTGTGTGTTACACACCCCGCCCAATTTTTCCTTTCCAATCTGATACCAGCTGTTTTCCGCCACTGCCCTAAAATCAGCCCTATTTCTTTGCCAAGATACAGTGCATTGGTATCCCATAATGCTTTGCCATATTGCCATTTTAACTTACAAATGACTAGATTACAAAAATTTGGTGTTCTTTCTGAATAGGATAGATTTTGCATTCCATATTTCCCTGGCAAATATTCACTATTAATGCATTGCAAATTATTCCGATAGAAATTAGAATTGAGTGAAGTAAGGTACCTTATTGCAAGATAAGAACTGAATGTTATTGTCAAAACAAGGGTGTCATGAAAAATCTTCATTTTGTTGTCCATTCCTGTTACTGTACCAAAATATTCTGAGCTTCCTGTTAAAATACTATTTATATGCTTAGGATTTATACCTATGGAACATCCAGCATCAGATGTCTGGGCTCATAAAACTGTCATTAGCTACTCATGTATGATTAATATGACATTGTACAGTTTAAACAACAATTATGCCTAAATGCATAACGTCAAGGATAACCAGCTATTAAGAGAGATAAGATAATCAAGGCAAATTTTATTTAAAAAAGCACATTCTGGAAAGAGTAACAATATGTAACGATTGTTATCTTGTTTCTGACAGACTTGATCCAATGAAGTCCAGTGTGTTGTCGTCATTTCTTTCCTTGCTTGGCATATGCTTGTTGATGGCAGAAGGATGGTTGGAAAAGAAAACGGCCAGGAAGCTTTATTTACATGGAGTCACGCTCCGCCAAGAGGTAACAACACTGTTTTACGTAGCTGGCCATTATAGACTGATTGGTATATAATCTAGATTTGCCATAAATGAGCTATCTCAATAAGAATTACCAGCACAAAAAGGCTATTTGCAATTCAAAGCACAGAATGGGACTCTGTAATGTTTGTAACTTTATGTTATTTTTAGAGGCTGTTTTGCAGGATCATAAGTAGTTAGCAGAATTGTTGCTTTTGGTTCAGGGTGATGACAGGGTGAATTACTTTATTTTTCATTTTCTTTCCATGTCTTATTATTGACATTCAAACTCTGGAAGTGGTGCAGAGAAGAGCCACAAGTCTTCTCCCTTTGGGAGAACGGTTTCTAGCGGGAAAACTTCAAGTTAATTTCTCACCTGCCAGTGGCAGCCGGAAGTCTTCCCTGATTGTGACCACCGAGTCTCATTTAAATGCTGCTGGTCCACTTCCCACCCGGACACAAAGCAGCTGCTGGCTGCCAGGTAAGTGTAGGAGAGAGATTTTTGGGAGGGTCTTGGACTCCTGCTCTTCCTGGCCCCACAAAGGAAAGTTTCTGACTTACCATTTGGGCCTCTTCGTCCTTCCAGACACAGCTGCTGACCTGCATTAACCTGATGGGAAAGCTATGGCGGTTGCCCCACTCAGCTTGGGTTAAAATGCAATTGGGGTCCCATTGATCTTATAATATTTTATTACGGCTCTTATTTTTACAATGGGACTGACCATTTATTGGCAGTTACATGAACAAGTGATCTTGGAATATGGTGGCATGTGCTTGCTGACAGAGAAATGTCACAAATCAACAAAAAGGTGGCCTAGTTCATTGTAAAATCAAAGCTGTTGAAGTCTCTCAGGATGAATACATATGGGTTCAATGTACTGCATAGTACAGGAAGCATCACAACAAAGAAAATCTCATCTAAAGACTGAATGTGACCACACTCTTATAAGGGTGGGTAAGTGGTCTCTGGATTAAACTCGCATGTAAATAAGCAATTTTTGCTAACCCTATTCAATTAACCAGGCTGTGTTTACATGATGAATAATCATATTGGTGCTTTGAAGCCTTATGAAATTTAGTGGGAGGTACATTGAGGCAAAATCCATAATGCCTGCAGATTTTAAAAGTAACAGGTCTTATTTGCACTTAAATGACCAGTTTAAATGCTGTACTCTAGTTTTTTTGAGGCCATTAAGGACAAGGATGTGATAATGGATTGGGTTCTAAACTTTGGTAAATTACCTTGAATGCACTGGGGGAACATTCATCAATTCATTCAAAATTGATATTTGTTTATAAAATCCAGGTTGTGTAAAGAAGTTAAAAGGATCATTCCTCTACAGTAAGATATATTGACATTTTTGGAGACTCCACTCCTGTGTAGAGTTTATCTGACTGGGTTGGGGGTGGGAGGGTGAATCAGAGATCGGGTGTGGAGGTCAGCAAACCCAATTTGAAAGCTTGTGATTTTCCAGTCATTTATTCTACTGACCTTCTCACATGATTCTCCAATCCATGTCCCAGTCAGGTAAGACTTCACTCCCGGAGTGCAGTCTCTGAAAATATACTCTTAGATTAATGTATTGTGACAGATGCAGCCAGGTGGATGATTGAGACACGAAAGGTGTGTGAACTAGAAGCACAAAACTGTAGAAGATAGTCCAATAACCAGTATGCCCAGTATATCAAACTTCTTTATTCACTTCAGCTATTTCAACTGAGAGTTTATACAGCTTTAAAATCCTTTTTAAGAATCCTTAGTTTCAGTAGCTGTCACATGTTCAAAAATGCATGTTAGTCAAAAATGATATCTGTCTAATGGGCAATAGTCATTCAGATTAGAAAGCATATCAGTATAATAAAAGTAAAGGTTACTGGAATATTTATGATTACCATCATGTTTAATTAATAGATATCCTATTGTTTTTTCCAAAACAACAACTTGTACTTATATGATGCCTTTATCATTACAAACCTTTCCAAGGCACTTCACAAAGTGGGTGTTGGACTCATGCTGGAGTAGGGGAAAAGCCAGAAGTGCAATGGTAGGTTTATGGAGACTATCAAAGGTGAGGAGAGATGTACCAAGATGGAATGGTTTATGTAGAGAATTCCAGAGTTCGGTGGTGAGATGGTTGAACTCTCAGCTACTGATGATAGAGTAGAAGGAATTGTTCTTGTCCATTGGGATGATCCAGGAGCAGTAGTTGGGTTTGACTGCAGAAAGAGGTGATGTTTGATGTGGTCAATCTAAATCTAGCAGTACAACTGGGCCAGGTGTTTGTGATTTTAACCTGTGGCTTTGGATTTGAGAATGCAAAGCTGGGTGTTGTACTGGAAGAACAGTGGAAGTGGGGATGTGGTCATTGAAACCAGAAGCTAGGGAATTGCTGAGTAGGCTGAAGGAGGCACCAATATGATGGTGAGTTGAGAGCATGAGGAGATACAGTTGTGAGTTTAAAAATATCTAGAGACAGAACACCATTGCTGCAGTTTTTTTTCTACTTATTCCTTGGGGTAGATTTTTAATTTGCCACCTGAGTTTAAAACTGATTTCAATAGAAATTAAAGTTGGGCAGATTCTATAATGGGCGGCCAATCTGCCATGCCAGTTTTCTGCCCAGCTGGCAAGTTGAAATTCTACCCCCTTGAATTCAGTATGAGACTCCTGAAAATTGTTCATGAGTCCAATTGAACTTGGCTTTTCAGAGTCCTGTGTCTAACAACTAATTTCAGGTGTTCAATAATGGCAAAACCTTATTGGCTTCACGCATTGTGACAAACTGTTGGTCACTGTTGTATCTCTCAAATGTAATGGATTTTGTGAATTGAGTTTTTGAAGAAAAAGTACAAAACTAATCTTTGCTTTTTAACTGCTTATTAAACTGTTCTATTGCCAAATGCCAGCACTCACTTAAGTTTGAATATTCACACAGAAGTTCTCATAAGTGAGGCATTTCATCCCATCTAGCTCACCTTTCCATAGAAATCTATGCTTTCCCCCATCACAGCATCTAGTTGCTGCATGAATTACTCCAGAGCTTTTGCCTCCATTCCCCAACTGGAAGATGATTCAGGTATTGGCCACTTTTTATATCAAGCAGTCCTTCCTGATGTCAGTCTTGAACTTATCTTTTACTCATTAATACTTGTGTGTCAGTTTGAATCAACAGTGCAATCTCAGCTGAGACAGAAAGTTGTAGGTTCAAGTCCCACTCCATGAATTAAGCATATAATCTAGACTAACACAGTACTAAGAGTGCTGCATTGTCAGAGGTGCTGTTTTTCAGAATTGATGTTAATTTGCAGCGTCATCTGCCTTTTCAGGTGGATGTAAAAGATACATGGCATTATTTGAAGAGAAGGGGAGATCTGCCAATATCCTGGCCATCATCCATCCCTCAAACAACGTCAACAAAAACAGATTAACTGATCATTTATCTAATGTTATTATTTGTGGAGCTTAGCAAATTGGCTGGTGTGTTTGTCTACATAAGTGAGTTCACTCAAAAGTACTTAATTTGCTGTAAAATACTTTGGGATGCTCTGAGGGCATGAAAGGTGCTATATAAATGCAAATCTTTCTTATATTCCCTTGTCCTGCAACCATGAAATAATGCTCAGTGTTAATGTTTCTTTTTCCATTCAGTATCTTGTATGCCTCCATATAGTTCCCTCTCATTCACCTCTATTCACCTATTCAAATCTGAACAGCCATGTATTTTTTAACAATTTCCCATAATTCAGTCCTCTGACACAAGGGAGTAAATTTTAATCCCAAGAATGGGTGGGTTGGGGGCGGGTGGGAAGGTAAAAATTGTAAAGAAGTAAAAGCCGACTCCAACACGCCCACGTCCAGTTTCAACGGAGGCGAGTCGAGGGGCAAGTGACAAATCCACTCCCAGGAGGCGGGTCAGTCAGTCAAATCTTTTAAGGAGACTGCAGCCTCCATTTTAACAGCATTTTTATTTTTAACTCCTTGGGGCCGGGCCCCAATCCCCAGCCCCGAACTCCAACATACCTGCTGGCAGCTCTTGCGTCTGACTGACAGTCAGCCAGGAAACCTACTGAAAAGAATTGCAAGTCCAGCATTTATTGCCCATCATTAATTTCCCTTGAGAAGGTGGTGGTGAGCCGCCTTCTTGAACTGTTGCAGTCAGTGTGGTGAAGGTTCTCCCACAGTGCTGTTAGGTAGGGAATTCCAGGATTTTGACCCAGCGACAATGAAGGAACGATGATATATTTCCAAGTCAAAATCGTAAGGACGTCCAGGAAACCCATATTTCTGGGTTTCCCATCCGCAAATCCTGGAAATACCCCCCTCCAGCTTTCTTCCCAGCTCGGCATTAAATTTACCCCAAAGGATCAACCTCATTACCCTTCTCTGCATTGCTTCTTGGATCTCACTATTTCTCTTGTTCCTCAGTGACAGTGAATGTGGCATTCAAGGTGTAGCCTGACCAGATCTCTATTAGGCTTCATCATGATAGCTTCAGATTTGCACTATACTGATTTGGCAATAAAGGTTAATATTCTGTTTGCTTTGTTTCCTGCTCTGCTGCAACTGGATAGGGTCAATATTGAATTCACTCTGACTCTTGGATCTCTTTCAGTCTTTCCCCTAACTAATTGATGCCATTCACTTCTTGGTGTCTAAGACCTTGCATTTATCTATAATCAATGTCATCCTCTATAGTTCTAACCTCTTAGAAATTTAGTCTAGGTCCTCTGTAATTTCCTGGCTACTTCATCAAGCTGTATAGTCCCCCATAGTTTGGTACCAACTGCAAATGTGACAATTTTATGTTGTGTTTCTCAATCATTTTACATAGTTCGAAAGCAAATTATTTTGATCTGTTGCTAAGAAAATGATTTTCCAACAGCTCTTTAACTTTTGAATCTGTAGTATAATGTCACCTATTGCATATAAACTGACATGAGTTGGATAATACAAGGTGTTGCCTTGCACGTGTCAAAACTGTGTAGGACTAAAAAGCGTGGAGGCAATTTTAACTTTCAGCGGGGGAGGACAACTGGCAGTTGTGGATTGGTTTCTCATTGTACACCTTGCCCAAATTTAGCTTTTGCATTGACTTCAATGGAAAGGAAAATCGGGGAGGTCTTAATGAGCAATTGATATGTGACCACTCTTTCTCCACCTCTGCTGAAAATAAAAATTGGCCCCCACAAGTCTAAAATTAAAATGCTTTAAGTGAGACTAGGGAGAAAAAGATTTTCCTACAGAATATCATAGTATGATACAGCACAGAAGGAGGCCACTTGTCTCGTCTTGCCTGTGCCAGGGCATATACGGAACAGACTTCCAGCAAAAGCAGTTGTTGATGTGTCAATTAATTCTTTCAAAAGAAAACTAGATAATTATCTGGTAAGGAATGGGATTAAAGGTTTCAAGGATAAGTTTGGGCAGCGGTGATAAATGCTCCATGAAATATGATAATTTCTGTGCTGGGGCTATCGAGATATCTGGCAAAAAAACTGGTCAGGCTTGAATTATGCAGCTTTCATTGGAAAGAGAGATTGTGGAGTTTTGCTTGGCTATCTTTGAGCATCAGGGAAAAATTATGCAAAACCTTCTGAAGATTAAATTTGTCATGCAGCGTTCATGATGGGGAAGATTGCATTTGGTGTGTGGAATATGCCCAACAGTCTCCTTCTAGTTGCATGCTTTCTTACATTCTTATTTTGATTAAATTATTGTCAGTAATTATATTATGAGGTTGCCGTTTGATTACTTGATTTACTACACCTAACAAATACTATTGTGAGAATAATGTTTTATGGAAAAGTTGATGGCAATTTGTTGTTTGTTTGTGCAGAAATACCTGAATTATGTAATAATGCATATGTGTTAAAGGAAGATATAGGACTCTGACAAAGAAGCAGGGCAGTGAGATTAGTTTTTGATTATCTAACAGAGTTGGCACCAACACAGGTTAAAATGCCTTCTCCAAATGCTGTAGGATTCTATGGCTCTGTGGTATAATCATCCAATGCTGTTAGGCACTGTGACAATTAGGCAATTTATGAAGCATTTCTATAAACTATAAGAATGAGAAGTCAGAAAATAGGGCATTCTAACAATGCAAATGTGAAAATATAATAGTGACAGCTAAAACATTTTTCTATTATTTGAAAAAGGATTTACCTATGTTAGACACAATTATTGCTGACAACAATAGCTCTCAACAGTAGCAACACACAGACTATCGATCAGCATCACAACGGTGTCAAAAACATCTGCCTGGTTTACTTGTCAGAAATAGTTTTGTATGTGGCACCTGAGTTTGCCCTGTACCCTTGTGTTTCAATTCAAGTTGTGCTTGTGTGACAGTAGTTATTGTATGTACGATTTAATGATGTGTTTTTTTTATTCGCTCATGGGATGTGGGTGTCGCTGGCAAGGCCAGCATTTATTGCCTATCCCTAATTGCTCTTGAGAAGGTGGTGATGAGCCGCCTTCTTGAACTGTTGCAATCCGTGTGGTGGAGGTTCTCCCACAGTGCTGTTAGGTAGGGAATTCCAGGATTTTGACCCAGCGACAATGAAGGAACGATGATATATTTCCAAGTCAGGATGATGTGTGACTTGGAGGGGAACGTGCAGGTGGTGTTGTTCCCATGTGTCTGCTGCCCTTGTCCTTCTAGGTGGTAGAGGTCGTGGATTGTCATAACATCTAGGCTTGCAAACTGGTTACTAGCAAGTATAAAACCATTTAAAAAAAAAAATTAGGCCATGTTATTAGCTGGACCTCTTGAGGCTTGCACATATATTTATAAAAGTTATGGTAATGCCTTTTTCGTGTCCTTATTACCTTTTTGAACTTGTTTTGAGTATCTGAGACATGTTTAGATGAGTAATTTGTTTTTTAAAAAAATGGCACCTGACATTGGGGGTGATTTCAACCCCCAAGAACAGGTGGGTTGGGGGCGGGTGGGAGTTGAAAATAGTTGTTTTTGGATTGCGACCGCAACCCAGCTTCACTTCTAAGTTTAACTTGGGCGGTAAAAGTCCAGGCTTCCCACTGGGAATGCAAAGTCCGAAAATTTTGCGGTTGCGACCCAAAAAAACAACTATTTTCAACTCCACCCACCCCCAACCCACCTGTTCTTGGGAGTTAAAATCACCCCCATTAACTTTTAGGTGTATAATCCATTGAAATCCAATGAGCTTGAGACTTTGTTTATTGCTCCCTGTTCACGCTTAAAATCTCTGAAAATATGAGGGGCCTAATGAAGTTAGCTTACTACAATTCAATGAGCTGCAATATATTAGACATAACCTTTCCAAATGGCACTTCAAATTAGATAAGCTGTCCAATTGATGCATATAAAGTGACCCAACATTAACTCCTAGGATCAATGTGCAACGGGGAGTTGAAATTTGAAATTGTCCTCTAACCTTGAACATAAGGTTTTGTTTGGATTGTAGTTCTGCTACAACATTCCCCAGATGAAGCTTGATTAAGAAAAGCTGACTATAGTTGATGCCAAGAAATTGTTGTGATGGGCACATGATTTTATGAAATGAGACCCATAGGAATAATGGAAGGCAATACATAGAAACAGCTTGTCTGCTCCATTTATCTGTGGTGGTGATCAGTCCAGTGGAACAAGATAACAGACTGATCTGGGAAGTGTAAGACGGCTTGAGCAACATTATTTCTTCCTATACTACACATTGTGAATTGCTCTTGTGGTAAATGCTTATTTTAAATAAAATTGCAATATACAGTAGACCTTGTTCAAATCCTGTTAATTATAGCATGCATTGGCCATGACTCACTAATCAAAGTATGTCATTCTGTTATATTACAAACTTGGTGCCAAATCGATACTGGTATCAGCATAACTTTGTAGTAAAAGACAATTGAATCATAGATCAGTGCTGCTGGATAATGTTGATCAGACCATGGATTCAATTCACGTTAGAGGGAATTTTAACCCCTTCCCACTTGGCAGAAATGGAGCTGTAGGTGGGAGGGTGGTTAAGATGGCAGGGTGGTTTGCGCCATGTTCCCGACATTTTCCCGCCCCCAACCATTTAACTAGCCTGAAACCAGGCGTGGGAAGGTGGTTTGCCCCAGAGGAGCGGGGGCCTAATTAAATGACAAAGTTGAACCCGATGACGTTATTGGAACATGTGCCATTTGAACCATGGGCCTGACTAAAGCCAGCACAGCAGGTAAGTTTAATTTTTAATGGTTCTGTGCGGGCTAGGAGGAACAGGAGTGCCTCTCTTGGCCCCATGGATGCCTTGGGCCACTTGTGGCCAGGGCTCGCCCCCACCCCCAACCCCCCTCCCCCCACCCCCAACTCCCCTCCCCTTCCCGGAACCCCCCCCCCCACCCCGATCATGGACTTTGTCACCCCTCTCCCCCAAATTCCTTGTTGGGGCCTTTTTCAGTGGGTCCTCGGCAGAGGCCTCATCCCCTTCCCCCATCAATTTTGACTTCCGCCCGCCAGCAGTGACGTCGCTCCTTCTGGCTTTGGGTGGGAGTCAGTATTGGGAAATGCTAATGCTGGCCGGTTCGCCACCCACTTCAGCCCCTGCACCCCCTATTCCTGCCCCGAGTTAAAATCCGGGCTGTTGTGTCTGCTCCAGTATAACATAAATATAAATGGAAATCCGTGTCACCCTCTACCCTTGAACATAAGATTTTTGCTATTGGCACCATCCCCAAGAGACTGACATGCAGGGAAATTGGCCTGTCTACTTAAAACTTGACTCTGACTGACCTTCTGTCCTGGTAAGTCATTCATTGTATGAGGTTAGCTGAAGTATGTTATACATAGTTTCTTCTGAAACTTTTAGAGCAACACTCTACCTATGCAGGGATAGTATATCCCTCTACACATGCAGTAACACTGAATTTTGGAGAGCAAAGCTTCAGTCCTACAAGGAGTGATTTAATGGATCTCGCTTGTGCTAGTGACCTGAGCTACCTGTAGCGTAACAGCACCATAATGTTTGGCATGGGTCTTAATGTACAGTAGCATTTTGTAATATACCATGACCTCTGATTTAGTGCAGGTTGTTTATGGCTCCCTCAGTAGTAGGGAAGCTACATAAAACATGCCTCTAGTTATAACAAACTGCTTCTGTCATTATCAAAGAAGGCAATTTGTGATTTCTGGATTATTTGGGGAGTTGTAAGCCATATGCTGTGTTATGTCAGCATGTTTTATCATCACTGAAAGGATGTCAGACAGAATACCATATGTACTACAAGAAATGAATGACACAGCTGCCCATAATGGCTTAATGGCAAAATGCACTGCTTGGTATCGTACTAAGACACAAACTAGGAAAATCCCAGATTCAATCCCCATTTGTGCTGGGTATGCTGATCTGAGCTGTACAGTGGAAAGGGTCTTAAAATTGGCCTCAGCACTCCAAGGCTAGGGAGCAGAAAAATCATTCAAGGTTCACACTCGTGATATAGAGGTGTTAGTCGTGGCTCAGTGGTCGCACTCTCGCCCCTGAGTCAAAAGGTTGTGGGTTCAAGTCCTACTCCAGAGACTTGAGCACAAAAATCCAGGCTGATACTCAGTGCAGTACTGAGGGAGGTGCCGTCTTTTGGATGAGACATTAAACTGAGGCCATGACTGACCCTCAGGTGGACATTAAAAGGTCCCATGGTGCTATTTCGAAGAAGAGCCGTGGAGTTCTCCCCGGTGTCTTGGCCAATATTTATCCCTCAACCAAACATCATTTAAAAACAAATTATGTCAATCACACATTGCTGTTTGTGGAACCTTGCAAATTGGCTGCTGAGTTTCTTACATATACAAAAAAGTACTTAATTAGTTGTAAAGCACTTTGGGATGTTCTGAGGTTATGAAAGGTGCTTATATAAATGTAAGTCTTTTTTATTTATCCAGTGACACCTGCTGGTGTGGATGTTTGGTGAAGATAGCATCTGACTTGGGTGTGATACTCTCTGTAATTGAAATTCACTATCTAGACTCGTTCATAAATAATGGCCACTTGGTTGAGGTACTGGGGGGCTGCAGGTATCCAGTGAATCATACCCACACATCAGTCATGACCTTCAGGGGAGAAAACCGTGAGGCATGGGGAAGGAAAGACTAGTGTCTTTTGACATATACGATGCTTTTTACATTTCATCAATAGAGGGCAAGAGCATTACATTTCTCATCTGACGAAGGGTCATCGACCTGAAATGTTAACTCTGTTGCTTTCTCCACAGACGCTGCCTGATTTGTTGAGTATTTCCAGCATTTTCTGTTTTTATTTCACATTTCCCGTACTGAAATCAGAATCTGAATATAACACCAGAAGCTTCAGAATAAATTCAAAGACCATTACCAAGCTTAAAAATGTCCTTTTCCCCTTCACTTAATAGTCCATCTTTATCAAATAAAAATGCTGTGAAAAATGTAACTTCATTCCTCTGTACATGAACATCCTTCTTATTCAGACATATGCCAGGGGTGCAGTAGTCTGCACTGGCAGTTGATTGATGCATAGGACTGACTTACAGGCAGTTACATAATCGAGGCCTTCAGTTGTTATAAATGGTGTGAATAAAGCTTAAGCAGTTCTTTAAATGGCTTTTGAACCCCAAGATTAACCGTCTTGTAATTTCCCTTTTACTCAGTGTTTTTATAATTAAAATATTGACTTCCTGTCTGTAATGTTCAAATGCTTTACTAGCTTACACGAGCAGCTAAAATCCCCAGCTAGGATTAGTTAGGAAGGACAGTGGGTGCAAATTTTAAACCTTTGTGATGCAAGCAAGTACAAGTTTACACTTGGTAGGATTTATTAATAATGCTTATTAATAATTGCATTCAAGTGTTCAATTTTAGAATAGTGTATTGCTCAGTTAGAGGGGGAATGTTCAGAATGAGGAGCAAGTGTTTGGAGTTAAGTAAAGGAGAGTGTCGCAACAGAGCTGGGTACATTTTAGGTTACTTAGGAGGGGAAAGCCAAGGACAAGACCTTCCCATGTGGAGGCGCTAGCCTTTATCCTTTGAGCAACTAATAGACAAGTTCCACTTCACCCAGCAGAGTCTGTTCAAATATCTTCAAATCATGCATTTCCTTTAGGACCCAGTGACACGTTGGGCCGGATTTTGCTGTGAGCAGCGAACAAACGGCGCTAGCTGTTCGTTAGACTTGCACTTGCCCGTAGACTTTCCATGAGGTTTTGCGCGGCAAGTTGCTGTTAGCAGGAGATCCAAATTGTGTGGCCCCTCGACAGGGCATCTGGGACCTGTGAACAGGGCAAGCAACTGTCTCCTTAGCCAATCAGGTTGAAGAATCGTTAATGAGTCGTGTCTGAACCAGGAAGTATAAGTTAGAATAGTGAATTCAATGTCAAATCAGGTACAGAAAGCGAACTAGAGAGGGAAAGATAAAAGACAGAAAAAAAGGTAAAAGAAATTATTTAAATTTAAAACAAATCTCCAACAATTAAAATCTGAAGGAATGAGACGCCACACTTGTAAAAATTAATTTTCAGTGCCAGAGGGGTTGTTTGGCAGTCATTAAGACTTATCATGTAGTAAAAAGGGTGCTTAGACTGGCATGAACAAGCCCTAAATTTTTGTGGCAAGTTTAGTCTGTATCTATGATATCAGTACAGGAAGTTCACGCCATTCAACATATTTGAATGGGGATGCAGACAGCGAGTTGCCGTTTTTTTTGCGCAGCTTACAGAGGAGTAGGGCATCTCGGACAGCGATTTCAGATTTCCACGTTTAACTGCGCATGTGCGGTTGCCGGAAGTTACTGTCCGATTTGCGCAGAAATAACGGTGAGCGCTGTTAACCTCACCGTTACTTTCACAGCAAAATCTGAGCCATTGAGAGCTGGCTGCTGTAGAGCTACACCTCAATCCCGAAGACACCCATGAACATATCGATGATTTGTACAATGTGCTCATCTCCATCAACAAAGAAACTCCAAGCACAGAAAGCCAAATGGGAGCCTGGGAGTGAGACCTTGTCACCATATAACAGAGGAAGAATGGAGGAAATTACACCTGCCAACTGTTAATCAAAGTCCAGAACCAGGAGTATGCAATTGCTATGCACAGGACTCCTCTTGACCTCCCATATCGATGTATTATCCTACAAATGTCATGTAAAATAAAAAGTACAGCTAGAGCAAAAAGAAATGTCAATTTAAATAATGCATAATTTTCAATTTAAAAAAAGCACTGAGCAGTAGTGTTGTATAAACTAATCCATCTATTTTCTGCCTTATTTTAACTGTTCATTGTTTTTGATATTCTTGAAGTTAGTATTGGTTTGAAGGTTTATGGATGAGATTAATTATAGCCTGAATTTTTCCTAAATCAAGGCTATATCATGGCTTGCAGTGACACATGATACATATCTTTATGCATGAGGCTGAACAGTTGGCTCACAAGCTGAAAACTGGCAAGTCAGTAATCATCTGCCTCTTGGGTGGAGACATACACCATATCTCACTGTTGTGTTCCTGTTATTTTTGCACATAGCATGTACCATTTTATACTGAAAAATGAAACCAAGTTCACATTTTAATATATAAACAATTTTTTTTCACCATGTATGATTTTACATTGGTTTAAAAAGAAAATCCAACAACATATTAAACAAATATGCATTTGGAGTATTACTTGTGTATTCTATTTTTTACTTCTAAAATCAATAAGTATCTTTTGTAATTTATCCTGTAATTCAGAGGAAAGTACCAGTGGAACTACAGCTTTTTTGCCTCTAGTTTCTCCTTCTCAGGTTATCCTGAAAGTGATGATTCATACCTGGCTGTGGTTCTACAGGCACTGACAGCTCTAAAGTACCTCTTGCCCAAATTGCCATTCTGCAATATTATGAGCCTAGACAGAATGGTGGTAATTTTAACCTAACTTGCTGGGCGGGAAACCCACAGGATCAGATGGAACACCAGTTTTACACCCCCCCCCACCTCACCCAACCAAATATTACTTTTCATTGACTTCAATAGAGAGTAAAATCCACGCTTCATAGAAGCACTTTCAAGCAAAATTTGACACCAAGCCACGTGAGGAGATATTAGGACAAGTGACCAAAAGCTTGGTCAAAGGTAGGTTTTAAGGAGCACCTTAAAGGAGGAGAGAGAGAGAGGCAGAGAGGTTTAGGGAGGGAATTCCAAAGCTTAGGGTGAAGACAGCTGAAGTCACGGCTGCCAACGGTGGAGTGATTTAAAATCAGGGAAGTGCAAGTGGCCAGAATTGGAGGAGCACAGAGATCTGAGGGTTGTCGGGCTGGCAAAGGTTATAGAGATAGGGAGGGGCGAGGCCACGGACGGATTTGAAAACCAGGATGAGAATTTTAAAATCGAGGCATTGCTGGGCCGGGAGCTAGGGCAGCAGAGGTTTTGGTTTAGCTCAAGTTTACGAAGGGTGCAAGGAGGGAGGCTGGCCAGGAAAGCATTGGAATAGTCGAGTCTAGAGGTAACAAAGGCGTGGATGAGGATTTCGGCTGCAGATGAGCATAGGCGGAGATGGGCGATGTTACGGAGGTGGAAGTAGATGGTCTTGGTAATGGAGATGATCTGGGGTTGGAAGCTCAGCTCGGGGTCATATAGGACGCTGAAGTTGCCAATGGCCAGGCAGAGGGATGGAGTCGATGGCTGGCGAATGGAGTTTGTGGCGGGGACCGAAGACGATGGCTTCGGTCTTCCCAATATTTAATTAGAGGAAATTTCTGCTATGTCGAACAAGCAGCGTGACAAATCTGAGGCAGTAGAGGGGTCAAGAGAGGTGGTGGTGAAGTAGAGCTGGGTGTCGTCTGCATACGTGTGGCATTCAAATTGCTGCCTTTATGTCAGAAGGTTATTGATCGTGGAGAGTCATCACGGCCAACCTTGATCATCTCTGGTCCAGACATCCACACCTGTACTTTTCAGCAGGGTTTGTCAATAATGATTAGAGGCAGTAAGTTTGATTATTTTTACCTCGTTTCAGCCCAAGAATGCCTCTACCACAGTCTTGGCTGGGATCCACTAAATCAGCATGGAACAGAGATCAAACTAGGGACCTCTCTGGTCTGACTGACTTTGTGCCACACCTCACACTGTAATAACCTACTGAGCTACAAGTATTGGAGACCAGAACTAATATTTTAATATTCATTGTATTTCCCGATTGCATTTTACTACAGTATGTTGATAATTCTGTGTGTTCTGAATATAAACATAGATTAGTTCAAGTTTATGTTGAGTATATTCTGGAAATCTATGTGATGTCTGGACACATATATATTTTATGTTTTTTAAGCAAGCAAGAGTCTGGTATAATTTGTAACAAAGTGGCTGAGGGAGATCATAGTCTGTTTTTGATTTGTGCTGATGTGTAATTAATGTGTGCACATAATAATAGGAGTGAAACTTGGGGCTGGATTCTCCCCTGCTATCCAGCCCAAAATTGGATGTGATAGCAGTGGAAAATGGGACCTAATCAGACAGTGAGGCTTACCGGCATATGCAACCCAAGGGATTACCATAAGTTACAGGAGGAGGGAAAGGTTCTAGTAGTGGCCTCCTCTCTCTTCATATGGGCCCAATACACTTAACCTTTTTTTAGGTCTTGGTTTCAGCCGAGCCTTTAAAAAAAATACTGCACCTTTCCTCCTCAGGGCTCCTTCATCCCCTTTAAATTGTGGGCCACCTCTTTGGGTGCTGCAGTAGTAGGCCTGCTGCAGTATTACCAGATATTTGTGGCCTTGCACCAGCAGGCTCCCTCTTGGTATTGGGGATCCTTCACGGCAAATTACTTCAACCCAGAAATAATGTTTGAATGTGCTGCTGCTCCACTACCCTACCAGCAAAAGGAGAATCTAGCCTATGTCTTAAATTGGGATTTATCTGTTGAAAGATTGTGGGACTGAGACTGGTGATAAGGATCAGCCATATAAGGAAGAGGAATGCACAATGAGTATTACTTGGAGAAAATGATTCATTCATGGTCAATTATCGAATGTCTAATTTCACAGATCATTTGGAAAGAGAGGAGCAACCCACCATTGGTGAGGGAGAGGGTGGAATATGCAAAAAGATGAGAATAGCAAGGCTGGAGGTCTTGGGGTTGAGACAGTTTTCAAAAACTGAATTAAAGAGGTTTGAAGTGTCAACCATCTAAGGAGACAGTCAGCAACAGTAAGAAAGAAGATAGTGATGTGAAGAAAATTATTGCGTCAGTGACAAAAGAATGCACCATCAAAGCAGGAAAAAGTCAGCAAATATAAGATTAATTTTTTTGGGGTGGCAGTGGGAGGAGACGATCTATTGACCAGAATGTGGTCAATCGTAAGGTCAGAAATGGGGATGTTCGCTGATGATTGCACAGTGTTTAGTTCCATTCGCAACCCCTCAGATAATGAAGCAGTCCGAGCCCGCATGCAGCAAGACCTGGACAACATCCAGGCTTGGGCTCATAAGTGGCAAGTAACATTCGTGCCAGAAAAGTGCCAGGCAATGACCATCTCCAACAAGAGAGAGTCTAACCACCTCCCCTTGACATTCAACAGCATTACCATCGCCAAATCCCCCACCATCAACATCCTGGGGATCACCATTGACCAGAAACTTAATTGGACCAGCCATATAAATACTGTAGCTACAAGAGCAGGCCAGAGGCTGGGTATTCTGCGGCGAGTGACTCACCTCCTGACGCCCCCAAGCCTTTCCACCATCCACAAGGCACAAGTCAGGAGTGTGATGGAATATTCTCCACTTGCCTGGATGAGTGCAGCTCCAACAACACTCTCGAAGCTCGACACCATCCAGGACAAAGCAGCCCGCTTGATTGGCATCCCATCCACCACCCTAAACATTCACTCCCTTCACCACCAGCACACAGTGGCTGCAGTGTGTACCATCCACAGGATGCACTGCAGCAACTCGCCAAGGCTTCTTCGACAGCACCTCCCAAACCCGTGACCTCTACCACCTAGAAGGACAAGAGCAGCAGGCACATGGGAACAACACCACCAGCACGTTTTCCTCCAAGTCACACACCATCCCGACTTGGAAATATATCGCCGTTCCTTCATCGTCGCGGGGTCAAAATCCTGGAACTCCCTTCCTAACAGCACTGTGGGAGAACCTTCACCACACGGACTGCAGCGGTTCAAGAAGGCGGCTCACCACCACCTTCTCGAGGGCAATTAGGGATGGGCAATAAATGCCGGCCTCGCCAGCGACGCCCATATCCCATGAACGAATAAAAAAAAAGTTCAAGGAGGCTACGTCAAACACTTGTGTAAAAGTAGACATACTATGAATTTTATGTATTTGTTTTGTTTCCCAATTAATTTTCAAGATTCCTGTTTCCAAGTTCCTCCACTAAGCTGCTTTCATCATCACAGCTCTTAAATAGTTCAGCTATTATATTGGGATTGATCTACTTTGAGTTCACTGGCTTCGTAATGTTGGTGTGTATGTGACCTGGTTATTAAGAAATCCATCATTAAACATGTTTACGTTATTTTGCTAGGCAGGAAAAATTCATTATCGAGCAGCTTTTGTGAACTCTCTTGATAGCTTAGTAGGTAAATGCATAATTTGTTGTATGCCATATAGGGGGTCTAAATTAGGCCGCGTACTGCCCGTTGAGTAGGCACTTTGCGGAGTTCCTAAGGACCCAAAATGGCATCCGCAATGTGCGCGCACACTTCCGGCCCGACGTGCACAGGACACCATATTGGTAAAAGTGTTTGTACATGCGCACTTAACGAATGGCGGCAGCATGTAACGTAAGGAGATTATGCAGTAGATCAGTGTGCAATGCTGACTTAAAGGGATGGATGCGATTTTGGAACTCCACACTCCAGCTAACGCATTGTCTTAACCTCACACTAATGAACAGGTCTTAAACGGCATGGAGGACAACCCCCCTGCCCCCGCCACCAGCGTTATTTAAGGGATCATGCAGGCTAGTTGCTGGATTAGTTATTCTGGCTGCTGAGGCATTTGTACCTGTTTTTGGAGGTCTCCTATTTTTGAATACTAGGACGAGGGGACACAGCCTAAAAATTAGAGCCAGGAGTAAAGTTAGGAAATGCTTCTACACAGAGTGGTAGAAGTTTGGAACGTTCTTCCACAAACGGCAGTTGATGCTAGCTCAATTGTTAATTTTAAACCTGAGAGTGACAGATTTTTGTTAACCAAAGGTAGTAAGGGATATGGGGTTAAGGCGGTTTATGGAGTTAGGTGACAGATCAGCCATGATCTCATTGAATGGTGAAACAGGCTCGGGGCTAAATGGCCTACTCCTGTTCCTATGTTCCTATAATAAAGTTTCAATACTCAAGAAGGGAGTGGGCTGGCTAGCTGACAGGCAACAGCAAGGACACTGGCGGAGTGGCAGGGGTGGGACAGGAATACTGTCATCCTGAGAGAGGACAGCAGGTTCATGTTCCATGGAGCCACTGCCACTTGCTGCCTCCTGTTATGCGCCACCTTCTCCTGCAAGAAAGCGGACGTGTGCCGGTGAGTGTCCTGCAAGATGTTTGGGTGATGTGGCTGTCATGGTTGAAAAGCTGCTAGTCTGCGTGACCTGTGAGTTGTGGGTGTGATAATGTGTAAGGGTGAGATGAAGCATCTGATTGGAAGTGTTGAGTACTAATTGAAAGATTTTGTTGGTATGTGGGTGATGGGGGCTGTAGTGCTGAGCAACCTTTATTCAATGTATTGAAGGAACTCCAATTTGTAAACATAAGGACGGGACCTGCATCTGTGTTTTACGCATGCGAATTCTGATCTCCATTCAGACCTCATATCTAATATTTTGAAAATTTAAGAGTCTCGCCAACTTTGAGCAGCCAAGTTGTTGCTTATTAAAAATTCCAGAGTTCCCATCATCACCGTACTTTACTATAATGCAGCACAGATTCACTTCACCATTGACTTCCGCCACTTCCTGCAGTCACAGTGCACCTTCCCTTTAAGAGGTGCAGGTGGACGTTAAGAGGTGCTAGCCACTCGTGATATCTGGGCCCCCTGTTGGTGAGCAGCCATTCAACAGCGCAGGTAGGCCTGACTGAATGCTGTAATCATAGAAATCACCAAGCTACACGAATGTTATGTGCTGCCTGTATCTCAACGACTGCGATCCCTGCGCCTGTTTTCAGGGGTTGACCAATTTAACCCCCATAGACTTTAAAGTTCCCATGTTCAATTCTGGCCTGTCCTGAGTTAACTGATCTGAACTGGTGCATTAGTGGATGTGCTTGGAAGGGCAAAAATCAGCCAGGATTCCCATTCCTTATTGCTTTTAAATGACCCTTGCTTATGTAGCCCTTGAACAAGGACATGATTGGGGTCAGTTATGATGCCTCCGTGTTAAATGGGCCACAGTACTCACTGTCTAGGTTTAAATATGAAGAATGGGCATTCAGTAACGTTTCCAGAGGCCGCTGGTGCCTGTTCAGAGGGGTAAAGGAGAAAATTTCTAAAAACGTACAAAAATTTTGAGCATTTACTTCTGCTAACAAGTAAGCAGGATTTCAGCTTTTAATTAGAAAAAATGACCACAAGGATCCTATCCCTAAAATGTTACCATTTTAACCATTAGCAGATTCACCAAGTCAAAGAAGCTCAACATTCCACGAAAGAGTGTTCTGCAGCCTACTTTATTATCTTCTAAAGCTTTTACAAGTAAAAGTAGAGTTCACAAGAAAGGGTGTTAATACGTCTGTGACTACATTGCACTAATGAAATAATGATCATGCCAATGGTGGGTAGGTTAATTGTGATTATAGGTGTCAATAATCATGAGCTATTCTGTTACAGTATGTGTTGATTTTTGAAGTTTGTGATTCTAATCCAACTTGTCTTTTGTGTTGGTATACTGTGGCTCGGCAGTCATATCATTACAACAACAAATTGCTTTTATATGGTGCATTTAACACAGAAAAAGGCACTTCACAGAGGCATAATCAAAAAAATTTGTCAAAGAGGTGAATTTAAGGAGACTCTTAAAGGAAGAGAGGGAGGTGACTAGGTGGACAGATGTGGGGAGGGAAGTCCGAAGCACATGGCCTAGGTAGCTGAAGGCACTGCCACCGACGGTGGGGTGAAGGGAGGAAGGGGATGCCTAAGAAGCCAGAGTTAGAGGACTGAGAATTAGGGGGCGATGGGTTGTAGGGCTGGAGAATGTTCCAGAGACAGGGAAGGGTGGGGCCAAAAATGGATTTAAAACCAAGGATAAGAATTTTAAATTTGAGCTGTTGGGGGACTGAAGCCAATGTAGGTCAACAAGGATAGGGGACTTGGTATGGTACAGCATATGGGCAGCAGAGTTTTAGATGAGCTGAGGTTTAGAGGTGGGAGGATGAGAGACCGGCTAGAGGAGCATTGGAATAATCAAGTCTGGAGGTAATAAAGGAAAGGATGAGGGTTTCAGCAGCAGATGGGTTTAGGTAGGGGCAGCAGCGGGCAATTTTATTGATCTTTGTAATGGAGAAGACATGGGATTGGAAGCTCAGCTCATGGTTGAATAGGGCGCAGAGATTTTGGCCGAGAGGGTGGAATTGGTGGCAATGGTATAAAGTTTGTCGCCGGGGTCGGTGGGGGGGGGGCGCTGGGGGTCTCGAAGAAAATGGTTTCAGCCTTGCCAATGTTTAGCTGAAGAAGGTTGCAGTTCATGCAAGCTTGGATGATGTACAAGTAGTCTGATAAAACAAAGGCAGTGATGGGGTCGAGAGAGGTGGTGGAGAGGTAGAGCTGGGTGTTGTCAGCGTATATGTGGAAGATGACCCTATGTTTGCAGGTAATGTCAGCAAGCGGCAGCATATGGATGAGGAAGGGGCCAAGGATACACCCTTGAAGGTCTTCCATACATTTACTCTTAACATGCTGAGAGTTAACAATGATCAAATATAACTTTGTTCAAGTTTATTTTAAATAAGGTTCTCTGTATTTTTCAAAATATTTACTTACCATCTGCAACTGTAAATGTGAGCAGCCTCCTCCAGGGCCTTTTTGTACCAGGTGGTGAATAAGAGCACCCCAGGGTGACTCTACCACTGAATTCCTCTCTGCATCTCCCTATGACAGCTGAAATCAGGAACTCAATATGTGGAAGCCTTAACCCAATCACTCCTAGTTGGAACCCAAGATTATGGGAATTTAGTGAATCTCTTCCTGGCTGATGAATGCTAGAGAGGTTGATGCTGTTTCCAAATCTAACCATTCTGGACAGCTGTCCTGAATGCCACGAAGACAGTAACCAATACCGTGATTTCCTCAGACCCAGTCCAGGTCTGCTGGGGTTACTTCAGAGGGGCCCCTTATAATTTGTAGGCTAGCACAAATTTCACCATTAGCACTGATCAGGTGTGTTCTCTTGCTGTATGAATTATGTAACTGTTGTATATGGGAAGGATATATTGGCCCTAGAGGGGGTGCAGCTCAGATTCACCAGAAAGATACCAGGGCTTAGAGGGTCAAATTATGAGGACAGGATGCATAAACTTGACTTGTATTCCCTTGAGTATAGAAGATTGAGGGGTGATCTAATCGATGTGTTTAAAATATTAAAAGGATTTGATAGGGTAGTTACGGAGAAATTATTTCCTCTGGTGGGGGAATTAAGAATAAGGGGACACAATCTCAATCTTAAAATTAGAGCTCAGCCACTCAGGAGTGAAATCAGGAAGCACTTTATTCACACAAACAGTAGTAGAAATTTGGAACTCTGTCCCTCCAAAAGGTTGTGAATGCTGGGACAATTGGAGCTTTTAAGACTGAGATCAATAGATTTTTGTAGGGTAAGGTATCAAGAGAAATGAAGCAAAGGTGGACAAATGGAGTTGAGGTGCTGATCAACCATGATTTAATTGAATGGCGGAGCAAGTTCGAGGGGCTGAATGGCCTACCCCCATTCCAATGTTCCTATCTGACAGTTGGGAAAGTATCAAGCTGTCTGGATCTCTCTCCTGGAGTTCTTTATACAACATAAACACTTTCATCAGCTCCAGAACACATCCCTGTGGTGAGGACAAGGGAGAAGCTGGGAATATACCATTTATTCCAAGCACCGCAAAAAATAGTGCTCTAATCTAAGGACACCCTTTCATAAAGTATGATTGCCTCTGTGCATCGCTGACTGGCTACCCCATTCTCATGTAATAATCTTGATTCTGCAGTGTGTAACACCACTGTACCAATATGTAAATATTGTGCTAATAGGTAAATTTTAACCCCCAAGAACAGGTGGGTTGGGGGCGGGTGGGCAGTGAACATCCTCCGATTTCAGAGCAGGACCACATCCCGGCTCCAATGCGCTGACTACTGGGTTTGACCCTGACGTGTCTGGGTGCGCACGCAATTCTGAAACTTAGATGTCCTGCCGGCACTTAAAGCCGGCGGCGCAATATATAAAGGGCCAGTTGATATACTTAAAGGTGGTAAATTTTTGTGGTTTGACCTACACAAGCCATTTTAACTGCTTATGAACGTTTCTCCTGTGGCCTCTAAAAGAAGCCATGGGAACAGAGGCAAGTTGCAGTAGACCCTCATTTGGACCTTTGAAGAAAAGGTGAGTTTTTGCAGCAGGGCAATCAGTTCTCCCAGACAAACCTTTGGTTGGGAGTTCTTTGTCTTTAGACTGAGATTTCTTGGTTCTCACTCAATCTTGTGTTCGTACATATTTGCCTACATTTTGGACCCCCTCAAACTGATAATGTCAGCATTGGTGGGGGGGGTGCAATGGATTTATTCAGCAGCACATCTGAGGAGGAGGCACATCACCATCCACGGCAGGCACGGCATGCAGTTCTGAGAGTTGGAAGTCCACTAAGACAGAGGTGCACCACATGGACTGCAGAAGAGCAGAGAAGGGACCAACGGAGGGGCCGAAGTCACAGGAGGCACTACCCACAGGAGAGGGTCGACAGGCAGAATCTGAGCTTCCTGGACCTCTCCGAGGAGCAGTGCCTACGAAGGCTCATTTGAGTCAGCAGGTGAATGCAGACATCAGCAGGTTCCTTCATGTAGAGTTACTCCTGGCTGGGCCTGATGGCCACACATTGCCCATTGTTGCTAAAGTCACCACTGCCTTCAATTTCTTCACCTCCGTCCAGGGTGCCACCGGTGACATCACCAGAATCTCTCAGTCGTCTACAAATAAGTGTATACGACTGGTCATGGATGGCTTGTTTGCCAGGACATCCAATACATCAACTTCCTCTGCAACGGCATCAGCCAGACTGAGGGCAGTGGGTTTCAACTCTCTGGCAGGCTTCCCACAGGTACAGGGCGCAATTGACTGTACACACGTAGCAATCCGAGCACCGCCACATGAGCCAGGATTGCTCATCACCCGAAAGGGATATCACTCCATCAGTGAGCAGCTGGTTTGCGACCACCGGAAGTGGTTTCTGCACGTGTGTGCCAAATTCCGTGGCAGCTGCCATGATTCCTTCATTTTGCGCGAATCCAACATCCCGGCCCTCTTCCACACACAAGACAGACTTAAGGGCTAGCTCCTTGGAGACAAGGGATAGCCCCTGCAAACATGGCTCATGACACCTCTGAGAAACCCCACCAACAAGGCACAGCAGCGGTATAATGACAGTCACATCACCACCAGGTCTGCCATTGAACAAGCCATAGGAATGCTCAAGATGCTTCAGGTGCCTGGATCGATCTGGGGGATCCTTTCACTACTCACTGGCAAGGGTGTGTAGAATAATAGTTGTGTGTTGCGTCCTGCGCAACATCGTTCAACAGAGAGGATTACAGTTGAATGAGCTCCTTTGTGCTCATGAAGCATCTGCACTTGTCAGCAACATTGAAGAAGACTAGGACGAGGGCGAACCCATTGGTGGAACCGCAGCACACCTGGCTGCTGGTGATGCCAGGGAGTCACTCATATCTGATAGATTCTCATGAGATCTGCAAAGTGAAGCTAGTCAAATACCCAGACCACCTGGAACGAGCATCACCAGCACCTTCCCCAACCCCCCCCTGCCCCCGCTTGCACAAAACAGTCCTACAATCTCACGTACACCCATTGTAAACGCGCCCAATGGGTGGCATCAAATCTTGCCGTTCATGATAGGCACGGGCGCTTTCACAAAAGGGACTCAAGACTGGACAAGATGTGGCAGTGGTGGTGACAAGTATGACATTTAATATGTGAATGTCACAAACAAAAATGAAAAACATGACATTTCATCAGACACCCTTGAGCATACCCTTGGTGATCACAAAACCTTCCACTTCCTCTTCCTACTACTTCTACGGGGTGCAGCCCCCATGGCTTCAGCAGAGGTATTGGCAGGTTGCTCAGGTCCCTGCCCTGACTGAGATGCTCTCGGCCTAGGCCTTCTGGGTTTTGGAGCCTGTGAGGGCCCCGCCAAAGACTGTTCCACCTGTGCAGGGGCAGACTCAGCCATCTGGAGAGAAGGCAGCATTGCAGGTACCGGTTGAGGAGGGGGGTTGCAATGGGTGAGATGTGAGAGCGCTTTGAGTGGAGTCCCCACTTCCATGTCCCCTTAAGCCATCATCCCTCTCCTGGGCCAGGGCCACATCACTCCCACCACTCTTGCTGGACAACAGCTGGAAGGGCATCTGTGATGCTTTGTAAGGCCACTGCTAAATATGTGTCTGCCTGTTTAAGGTGGCAGAATATTGGGCACCTTGAGTCCACCCAGCCATTGCCAGGGCCTGAATGGACTCATTTGTGAGCCGTGCATGAAGCTCAATGGAGGCCGCCGATCTCTCCATCGCCAACATTCCCACACTTACCTGCGCTACCATTCCACTAATGCTGGAGGTGGACTCCTCCATCCTCTCCGCTATTGTGGAGAGTGTGCATGACACGTCTTCCAGTACCTCGCAAATGTGCATCTATATCTCTATCATTCTGCTTCTAAAGGATCGCCCCCCCGGGATTCAACATCTGCATCCAACTGAGCAGAGCTTGGAGAGGAGCGTGCCCACCAATGTGGGCTCTCCACAGTTGCCCCTGCCACCAGTGTCTGCCCGTGCTCACTTGTGAGTGGTAAATCACCAGGTGACAACCCAACTAACTGTGTAATAGGAGCCACCGAGGTATGAGTATCTGCGTTGGTGCATGGCTCTCTATGATGTGATGATGCGCCCTCAGAGGCATGGAGCTCCTCTGAGGAATAGCCCTTGTCCAGGTCGTGTGGTTCTTCAGCACTCCTTGAAGGCCTTGGAAGAATTCATACAGCAATAATCAGAATCATTGCAGAATTAATGTTGTGATGAGCATCCTGAGGTGTGCATCAGGTCAATCATTGATAACATCAATTCATGTTGTATGTGAGGGATGCTAAAGTTCTGCCACCAGACGTTTGCAGGGTGCCAGTCTCGGCATCTCCCACAGCCAGGCATTCAAGCATTTGGCTGAGCACCAAGGTCGCCTCCTCCGCCTCTGTCATGGTCATTATTTGTGGTGGCCCCCCTCCCTTGCGTTTTGCGCTCTCTTCTACAAGGAGAAAGTACAGACGTGTTAGTGAGTGAGAGTGACGGGGTCACCCGATGGATGCATTGCTCTGGGTCAGGCTGACAATGAAAGAGATGCATCAGAGGGCGAGTATCAGACAAATTCATGACATTGCATCAGGACTGGGGTGAATGGAAGTGCTGGGTACACAAATGGGGAGGTGAGGAAGTACACAGAAAGTGAAGGTAAGTTGATACTGAGCCTTAAGTGGGTGTGAGGAGTGATGTGATGGTGTAGGCTTGGCAGGGCAGAGTGTGAGGAGGGGTAATGTGCACCACAGAATGTAGATGAACCAGTACTCTTTTTTTCCTGACCTGGTTAGGTCATTGAAGCACTTTCTGCATTGCACCCACGTCCTTGACACAGTGGTCCTGCTGCTCAGCTCCTCTACCACCTCGAGCTAGGCCTTGGTGGCAGAGGCAGGGTGCTTCCTCCTGTCAGCCGGGTACAACGTATCCCTCCTGCTCCAAGTAGCAACTCCAGCTAGTAGCAACTTGGCTAGTAGCAACTCCAGCAAAGAGTCAGTGAACTGGGATGCTGGCCTCGTCCTTTGCTGCTCCATATCTTCAGATTTCTCCTTTCTCCCTCAAAATCCACGGTTGCAATAGCCCTTTAAATAATTCAGCTCCCAGCATGTCATTCGGATGCGCAGTATGCCCGCTGCACAGCTTGGAGATGCGAAACCCGGAAGTCACATTAAGGGCCTTCAATTGAGTAGCGATCGCTTGAGAAAACACATGGAAATGATTTCTCACGCACGTGTTGAGCCCTTCGCTGAGTTCTCGCCGGTATGTTAAAATTTACCCCTATGTATCAACTAATGCTCCTATGAATATTGTGAAAGCAAAGTGCACGCTAACTCCACCAATGTGTAAACTATTAAAATTTAACAATTTAGAAATTTCACATTAGAAAGAAAAAATAGAGATACAAAGGGAAGATGTAGTCTGTAGGGGATCAGCTATTACTGTCCAGTGAAAACCAGACAAGACAGTGAAGTATTAAAATTTCAACAATTGGATTTACATTGTGCCTTGAAAGTAGTCTGTATTAATTTTCACAAAGACCTAATCACTAATGACTTGCTGATTTGATTAATTTACATGAGGGTTGTAAAGGTGTTTCTATTTAATGCCTTTTATCTGTTCATTTTCACGTTACAGGCTAGTCAGTAACATACAAATTAGATGTTATCAGCTGCAATTATCATTGTACAGGGTTGAGACTTACTGTCAGGCTAAGATTACTCAATGACTTATTACAATGCTGCAGGCATGGTAACAAAGAGAAGTATGACAATAGCTGCAGATACCTGTAATAGGAAAAACATTAGCCTAAGCATCTTTTGCCTTCATTATCTGCTTAGGCTATTAGAACATTCTTCCCTAGAGAGAAAATACATTGAATACAATATACTGCTGTAATTTGTTATACATTTGTCAGGAGCATGCACTTAAACAATGAGTTGCAATTAAAATAAATGGGTTAACGCGTGTTAAAATAGCACAGAGAGGAATTCATGTGAACATGTGAATGGCTGCGCTAAACAGTACAGACGGAATTTAACTCCACGAATGGCTAGAAAGAATTACCACTAATCTTAATGGCTTTTATTTGTTGTGTCCACTTTTGTTTTTGCTTTAACAGTAAATGTTGGAGGAACCAGATTGAAGAAAGTAGAGTCTGATTGTTGTGGAGCTTAATTATCATTAACAGATATAGTAACTTGGAAATTAATGTTGACAGTGTCAGTGTATTGAGCAATTCCATCCCTCTCCCTGGCCACTGTCTGAGGTTGAACCAGACCGTTCGCAACCTTGGCGTCCTATTTGAGCTGAGATGAGCTTCCGACCACATATCCGCTCCATCACCAAGACCGCCTACTTCTACCTCCGTAACATCGTCTGTTTCCACCCCTGCCTCGGCTCATCTGCTGCTGAAACCCTCATGCCGTTGTTTCGGTGCTACACAGCCGCCCCAACATCCAAGATGGCGTCTTGGATGCACACGCACGTTTCCAGTGTGACGTGTGGCAGACGCCATCTTGGTATAGGAGTTAGCGTATGCTCAGATAACGAATGCTGGAATCATGTAAAGTATGGAGAAAATGGCTTCAATCAGTGTGCAATACTGATTTAAAGTGATAGACACAATTTTGGGACTTAATGCTCAACTCAATGCTCAGTCTTAACCCCGACCACTGAACGTGTCTTAGAGGATCCCGCCCCCCCCCCCCCCCCGCCACTGGCGCTATTTAAAGGGACCATGCAGGATTTACAGGTTAGTGGCTGGATTATTGCTTCTGGCTGCCGAGACATTTGTACCTATTTTTGGAGGTCTTCTAGACTTCAATACTAGGACGCAGGGACATAGCCTAACATTTAGAGCCAGTACATGCAGGAGTGAAGTTACGAAACACTTCTACACATAAAGGGTGGGAGACGTTTGGAAAGCTCTTCTGCAGACGACAGTTGATGCTAGCTCACTTGTGAAAGTTAAATCTGAGATTGATAGATTTCTGTGTTAAGGGATATAGGGCTAAGACAGGTATATGGAGTTGGTCACAGGTCCACCGTGATCTCATTGAATGGTGGAACAGGCTCGAGGGGCTAAATGCCACTGCCACTTGCTGGCTCTTGATATGTGTCACCTTCTCCTGCAAGAAAGCAGGACATGTATCTGGAAGATATGCCTGTTATGGTTGAATACCTGTGTACACCCAGTATGTGTGGCCTGTGAGTTGTGGGTGGGCGGCTTGAAACAGTGGTATTGTGTAAGGGTGAGAAGAAGCATTTGGTTGGAAGAGTTGAGTACTGATGGAACAGAGGAACATAGGAACAGGAGTAGGCCATTCAGCCCCTCATGCCTGCTCCACCATTTGATAAGATCATGGCTGATCTGTGATCTAACTCCATATATCTGGCTTTGGCCCATATCCCTTAATACCTTTGGTTGCCAAAAAGCTATCGATCTCACATTTAAATTTAGCAATTGAGCTAGTATCAATTGCCGTTTGCGGAAGAGAGTTCCAAACTTCTACCACCCTTTGTGTGTAGAAATGTTTTCTAATCTCACTCCTGAAAGGTCTGGCTCTAATTTTTAGACTGTGCCCCCTACTTCTAGAATTCCCAACCAGCAGAAATAGTTTCTCTCTATCCACCCTATCCGTTCCCATAATATCTGATAAACTTCGATCAGATCACCCCTTAACCTTCTAAACTCTAGAGAATACAACCCCAATTTGTGTAATCTCGCCTCGTAAGTTAACCCTTGCAGTCCGGGTATCATTCTAGTAAACCTACGCTGCACTCCCTCCAAGGCCAATATGTCCTTCCGAAGGTACGATGCCCAGAACTGCTCACAGTACTCCAGGTGCAGTCTAAGCAGGGTTTTGTATAGCTGCAGCAAAGATGGAAAGAGTTTGTTGGTATGTGGGTGATGGGGGGAGTAGTGCGTGGTGCAGTTGGTAGGAGAAGCCACTTGACAGTTGACCTCACTCACTTTGACCACTCATGTCAAAGCATTGAACTTCTTCCTGCACTGCATCCATGTTCATGATGCCGTGCGCCTGGCATTGCATTCATCCCCCGCTGCCCCCCACTACCTTTTGGATATATGTCTGGCAAGCCTCTTGCCCACCCCCCCCCTCCCCACCTCGGATATAGGATGTCCCTCCTTCTGACCACCTCTTGCACCCAAGGTCTCTAGTGTATCAGTAGAGAACCTTGGTGCATGCACTCTCGCAGGCCTGGTACCAACTCAGATCGGCAGATTGGTGAGGTCTGGCATGCAGATTGGAGGATGTGGGATTTAGTAGTGTGCAACCTTTATTCAATGTTTTAACATAACTTATTATTGTGTAAACATAGGAATGGGATCTGCATCTGTGTTTTACGTGTGCGATGTCTGATCTCCGTTCAGACTCCGTGCAGACAGCAGACTGTTATTTTCAGCAAATAACAGGTACCAGCTACCTTTATGAGATTTTTAAGAAACATCCTCAATTATTCACAATATTTATTAATGACTTAGATGAAGGCATAGAAAATCTCATATCTAAGTTTGCCGATGACACAAAGATTGGTGGCATTGTAAGCAGTGTAGATGAAAACATAAAATTACAAAGCGATATTGATAGATTAGGTGAATGGGCAAAACTGTGGCAAATGGAATTCAGTGTAGACAAATGTGAGGTCATCCACTTTGGATCAAAAAAGGATAGAACAGGGTACTTTCTAAATGGTAAAAAGTTTAAAAACAGTGGATGTCCAAAGGGACTTCGGGGTTCGGGTACATAGATCATTGAAGTGTCATGAACAGGTGCAGAAAATAATCAAGAAGGCTAATGGAATGCTGGTCTTTATATCTAGAGGACTAGAGTACAAGGGGGCAGAAGTTATGCTGCAGCTATACAAAAACCTGGTTAAACTGCACCTGGGCACCACACCTTCGGAAGGACATATTGGCCTTGGAGGGAGTGCAGCGTAGGTTTACTAGAATGATACCCGGACTTCAAGGGTTAAGTTACGAGGAGCGATTACACAAATTGGGGTTGTATTCTCTGGAGTTTCGAAGGTTAAGGGGTGATCTGATCGAAGTTTATAAGATATTAAGGGGAACAGATAGGGTGGATAGAGAGAAACTATTTCCGCTGGTTGGGGATTTTAGGAGTAGGGGGCACAGTCTAAAAATTAGAGCCAAACCTTTCAGGAGCGAGATTAGAAAACATTTCTACACACAAAGGGTGGTAGAAGTTTGGAACTCTCTTCCGCAAACAGCAATTGATACCAGCTCAATTGCTAAATTTAAATCTGTGATAGATAGCTTTTTGGCAACCAAAGGTATTAAGGGATATGGGCCAAAGGCAGGTATATGGAGTTAGATCACAGATCAGCCATGATCTTATCAAATGGCGGAGCAGGCACGAGGGGCTGAATGGCCTACTCATGTTCCTATGTTTATGTCCTCCCTTTAAGAGACTGAGCTCCCCTGGTGGTGGAAAGTGCGAATTGCATTGATTCCACATGCAAGGCCTGGAATGGAACGCTGATTGCAGGTGAGTCCTCGGGTGGACCGAAACTTGCGTCCTGCCTGCACAGGGGTCATTGGGCACAGGGTAATAACACATCACGCTACCTGCACCCAAAAAGGGCTCCTATCCAATTTTTCCCTGCAAATTCTTTGATTAAGAAGATCAAGATCATCTTGGGAGAGAGGGATCGGTGTTGACTTTTGGACCCATCAGCAAAGAGGCGGCCGCGATTTTGAGGCCCTGGCCTCATTTACATCGGACCAGCAATGTATGGGGTTCCAAACGGCGTTCCGATGCAGCTTGCCAGATTAAAGCTGGCTTCACTAGTATATATAAGTATTTTTAAAAGTTCTCTTTGCTGCGACTGTAATGTTTTATTCATCCATAGGCTATGAATTAGCCATTTTAAAACAATAAACCAAGGCTTTTCAGCCACAGGGGCCATTCTTCTACAGGCGTGGTTGTCCCTTGAAAAAAAAACTACAGGGGAGCCTCAAGGTGGCATTTACACACCTTGTAACAGCTTCCTCTTAAACATGGCTACTTTTATATTGGCATGATTTAATTTGAATTTTGGGAGACCAGCACCCATGAATCTGTGTCTGTCATTTATGCGGCTAAATCCATTCTCTTTATCCTGCTGGATGTCTGAAAAACCCATGAAAAATTGGAGGCGATTTTCGATTAACGATCTCTGCCTGAAAATTGCATCAGGTGGACCTTGGGTGGCCCAGAAGAATTTTGAATTTCCAAACATTTTTGGATCTTTATGCCGATTTTACGATGTAATCAGTGCAATAATCAAAATGTGGATAGAACCTTTGCATCTTTTTTTCTCAACTATTTAGATTTACCAATACAATATTATTTGATTAGCAATGCTCAGATCCCATTTTTATTAAATTGGAATCATTACAAGTGTAGATTACCCAAAAATATTGATTTTTCATGTGACTCAGATGAATAACTGTATAAACTAACACTAAATTAGTCACGTCACACAAGTCATAATGATGTGGATGGTGTGGCAAATGGAAATGACACAGCAGTGTGGCAGATAATGTTCTTTTGAGAACTGAAGGAACATTGCTCTGCATATGACCTGCAATGTACCTGATATCTCAGTTCTATATTCAGGCATTGGGTAACAAAAGTAAAAGAGTTCCATTCATCTACACTGATATCTCACATGTTGATAAGTAAAGCAAAAAATAAAAATGGAAGAAGAAATCTGACTGCAAATTTTCCCATATTGTATATAGATCCAAGCAGTTCAATTTGCTCAAAACAGCAGTTTTTTTTTGTTCGTTCATGGGATGTGGGCGTCGCTGGCGAGGCCAGCATTTATTGCCCATCCCTAATTGTCCTTGAGAAGGTGGTGGTGAGCTGCCTTCTTGATCTGCTGCAGTCTGTGTGGTGAAGGTTCTCCCACAGTGCTGTTAGGTAGAGTTCCAGGATTTTGACTCAGCAACGATGAAGGAACGGCGATATATTTCCAAGTCGGGATGGTGTGTGACTTGGAGGGGAACGTGCAGGTGGTGTTGTTCCCATGTGCCTGCTGCCCTTGTCCTTCTAGGTGGTAGAGGTGGCGGGTTTGGGAGGTGCTGTCGAAGAAGCCTTGGCAAGTTGCTGCAGTGCATCCTGTGGATGGTACACACTGCAGCCACAGTGCGCCGGTGGTGAAGGGAGTGAATGTTTAGGGTGGTGGATGGGGTGCCAATCAAGTGGGCTGCTTTGTCCTGGATGGTGTCGAGCTTCTTGAGTGTTGTTGGAACTGCACTCATCCAGGCAAGTGGAGAGTATTCCATCACACTCCTGACTTGTGCCTTGTAGATGGTGGAAAGCCTGCCCGACACACATTTGCTTGTCAATACAATTTATGGATATACTTACAATGGTTGTTGTAAAATGGTTCAAAATCATTACTGACCTATACAGCCCACTTATTTGGAATCATTAGTCCAGTGACTGGCTGAGTACAAAAGGAAGAAAAGATGCACGTTAACTGTACAGATCACGTTCTACTGACAGTATTCTGAGTATTTTTAGATGTTTACTTGACAGATGTGTCATTATAAATGTCGCCACCCATGAATGCACTAATGTTGATCCATTGCTTGTAAAACAGGGCCACTGATCATTAGACTGATTTGGACTTGATGCTTCACTACCACCAAATCTTTTTGCCAAGTCTCAATCACTAGAATGGAAGCATCTGGAAGGATGATCGCATGTTCACTCGGACATAAGAACAAAAGAAATAGGAGTAGGAGTAGGCCATTTGGCTCCTTGAGCCTGCTCCGCCATTCAGTAAGATTATGGCTGATCTTCTACCTCAACTCCACTTACCCGCCATATTCCCATATCCCTTGATTCCCTTAGTGTCCTTCATCATCCCCATGATCCACCGCAGCTTTTTTCAAAGCATCTCTTGCTGCTTGGGTTGCTTTCCTCCATCGATCTCCATCTTGAATTTACTCAACAACTGAGCATCCACAGCCCTCTGGGGTAGAGAATTCTGAAGATTCACAACCCTCTGAGTGAAGAAATTTTTCCTCATCTCGATCCTAAATGGCCCAACAACTTGATCAACTTGGAATGATCCAACAACTCGATCATCTGGTATATCGATGATTCTTATTCTGCAGACTGCCTGATGAATATCACACACAACAGAAGTACTTGGCATCATCTTGTTTGAGTCCACTATAACCAAATCAGCTATGTGGCTTTGATCAATTGCACTGTGTCCCACCTGGACACATCTGTCAGAAAGCTACTTTCATTTTAAGACACTCTTTCTGACCCGAATTCTTTTCCCCCTCCAATTTTTCTCACCTTACCTTTCCTCTCCTGAATGTAGCGACACATACTGGGGCGCAGTTCTACAGAAGAGCAGCCCTCTGGTCCTTCAAACAAAGGTCCATTGTTCAAATGTAAACCAACAGAAGTATTCCAGGCTTTTGACTCTGGATGGGGAAGACAAACGGCAGTCATGATAATAGAGTCTGAACCTGTCCTCATCCAGCATTACATTTCCAGTATGGGTCACTGAATAGTGATCTATAGCAAGAACCATGACTTACTTCTCTATCATCTCCCTAGCCCAGGGACATGGAGGCCAGTTGTACGGCTTCCACTACCTACCTGGCTGAGATTGTCCAACTCGCACCAGAAATTAAATCTCAAATTTCTGGTCTGCATGATTCAGATTTTTATTATTTTAATTGCGAACTATTTTGTGATTGGCATCTGAGATTAATGAAAATTTATGGGGTAATTCTGCAACTGCATCTCCCCATTTACAGTGTGAGCCACTCACTGATGTATCCATGAATAAATTAATGATTTCTCCTCTCAAGAGTACTTTTTATGAGGACAGGTAGTGTGATGGGAACAGGGGTACAAGTAATGGGCGGGTGTAAGTTCTGCTGCACGATGCTTATAGCAGTGAATGGTACCAGAGGAAACCCTGGTTCAGTGTTTACAAGCAAAGATTGGATTGTCTCTGAAATTTTTGCCAGTTATCCTTAATGCATTTTTGGATATGAATCCTCAGACCAGTGCTAAATGTTGATGAATTATCTGTTGGTGCTTTTTATCTTTTACTCATGCGTCCCATAAAGCCTTTGAAGAGATCGACACAGGTCCAGAAACGTGCTATTGTTGCTCTGACTTGGAGCTAGGTCTGTACCCCCACCTCGAACATTGTTATTGGTTTAACAGCCCTTTCCCAACTTGGTGCAACAGGGAATTCCTCTAGTTCATTTACCTTGAGTAAGTTCAGTACTTGGGGGTAGATCTTGACTTTGTGCAAAAGTGTAAAACAGGTGATAGCGAGTCGGCAGCCCATTTTTCATCTCATCCGATTTTTATTTCCATTGAAGTCACCCAACTTGCACAAAGTCAAAACCTACCCCTTGGTGTGAAAAATAAGTCAACAGCCCACGCTAACTCATCCACAAAGTCTCAATTATACCCTTCCATCAGTTAACCAACAAATTCCAGCACACCCAGCGTGATCCATACCGCTATCTAATAATTCATTCAGAACCCAGTAATGCTTCAGTGCGAGCTGGTCCCTGGAACTCTTCCTCCACTCTCCAAAATGTTGCAACTGACTCATCATTCTGTGCACAATGTTGATCTCTAGGACAGACAACATGGAAAATCTGAAAAGGTCCTGGGAACAAAACATAGCCATCACTTGATGGAGGAATGACATGGCACCAAAACCTGCAGCAAAATACGTGAGGTCTAATTCAACATCATGCACCCTATACAATCTCCACAAACTTAATCCCTCTACGCCAGATGGCTGCTGGAGGCATTGTCCTGGAAATTGCTCATAAAATAACGAAGAGCCGAACAGCGCTCACCGTTATTTCAGGGAAAATAGAAGAGCGAGTTCCGGGGAGCGCACATGCGCCGTCAAATGCAGAAATCCAGAAATTGCTCTACCTAATTCCCTGCTTCCCTGAAAGCTTTGCAGTAAAGAGATTTTGCCGGCTGGAATAAATGGACCAGTGTGAACTTGTTCTGCTGCCCAGCTGGAAACTAATTTCTCCAGAAAAGTGGTATGCCAAGTTACATCAGGTCTAAACTAACTTTCAAAGGCATAGTAAGTATTAATGACTGCCAAACAGTCTCACTGACACTGAAAATTAACTTATAAAATGTGGAGTCTCATTCCTTCCGATATTAATTGTTGGACATTTAAAAAAAAAGTTTTAAAATTTAAAATTTTTTAAAATTTTGAATTCACTGTTGTAAGTTTCATTTCCTGGTTCTGACTGGCTTGTCAAAGATGCTTCAAGCTGATTGGTTGAGGGGACAGCATGATCCTTTCCCCGCTCTCACAGCTCAGAGAAGCCTGGGAAAGAATGCTGCACTTCTTGCAGGTCTCCACTGAAGCAAGTTGGCACCCAGAAGCCCGCGAATAGTTTGGTTTGTGGGTGAGTTTGTAACTGACGAGCGGCGGGCAAGGTTCGTTTGTCGCTCAGCGCAATTTCCGGGCCAATGTGTCAGAAAGACCTCTTCCTACTTGTAATAGTTGACTATCCACAGGGGTTCTCTTGATCATCTGCTGTAACTTTGATTGAAGATTGGCAGAAACCCTGGAGAAAGGACATAAATGGTGCATACACCATTTCTCCATAGTTTCTGCAGATCTTCCGCAGTTGACGGGTCTTTTAATTCCAGAGAAGCCTGCAGAGTGCCTCTTGAGCCCTACTGACTTGATAATGAGAGCACCCCTCCTTGCTGCTGGCTGAGGAAATACAAAAAAATCTGAGGCCCATTCTTGGAGGACACCTCAGTGCAATCCCCCTCATAAACAACCCTCCAGAAGAGAATGCAGACCAGCAATACAATCTACCTATTGACAGGCAAAGAGAGTGACACCAATGAATATGATAACTAGGAGGCAGGATCTCCCTGTCCCTCTCTGATCCAACTGAACCCCAGAGACCAAGAACAAATTGTTTCAAACCGTAAACCTTACTAGATAACTGTAATGCATTAATGAACTTCTCCTGCAAGCACCATGTGGTCAAAATATACAATGGATCCATAATAAATGCTAGTCAGTCTCCTGTGCATGACATACAGGGAGTCAAGGCCAAGTGAAGTGGGGTTATTGAGCAATAATTGGACCTGGCATGCAAATGTCATTCAGTCCCTATTTTAAAGTCATACATTCTGTCCTTATTTTATGTAATAATTTGATTTGATGATATTTATAGTTAAATAGCAAAACATATGGCAATTTGGGAAGTAGAGAAGTAGAGCTGATTGGAGTTGTGGGAGATACAAAACTGAGGTACTATAGCCCCACCAATGACAGGGTTGAATTACAAGGTGACAAGTTGACATTGGCAGTTTCCATTATAAATGTGGACATAGGAATTTTTAATAGAAAAAGTTGACACAAAGTGTGACAGGAACATGACAACAGGAAGTAAGATAATGTCATACATGGGCCCAAAAAACTGATCTTAATTTAGCAATAAGTTGGTAATTTCACCCAAAGCCACCAGAATGGCTGATGTGAGAAGTGAAAAGTCACATTATGGAATAGGAGGCGTTCCTCTGAAGTTGGGGTAAAGGTACCTTATTGGGGCAAAGTATCAAGGGACTTTAACTGTGCATCTAATCCATGCTATTCCTGACATGAAAGTGCTTGATGTGGACATGGAATACTAAAATTAGAAAGTATATGGTTTCCCAATGCTAACATCTCTCACCTTGAAACCGCAAAAATTAAAAGAAATGTACAAATGAATTGGGGAATAGTGGAATATGTAGTTTAAGACTGTTGCTTTGTTTATAAAGTTCTAGACACTCCAGCCCTAAAACCCTCCGAGATCTCTGCGCTCCTTCAATTCTGGCCTCTTGCGCATCTCCGATTTTAATCGCCCCACCATTGGCGGCCATGCCTTCAGCTGCCTATGTCCTAAGCTCAAGAATTCCCTCTCTACCTCTCTCTCCTCCTTTAAGACGGTCCTTAAAACCTACCTCTTTGACTAAGCTTTTGATCACCTATCCTAATATCTCCTTATGTGGCTTGGTGTCAAATTTTTTTTGTTAATACTCCTGTGAAGCACCTTGGGACATTTTACTATGTTAAAGGCACTATATAAATGCAAGTTGATGATGATGTTGTTGTTGATGTTTCTTGGTTGAGTAACAAGATCATGTAAGCAAGCCCATTTTTTGCATAGATACATATTTTTCTACCTTAAGAAAAAAACAGACCTCCTCCTACAACAACAGATGCTCTTAAAAGCTATTTTAACATTACATTATCTTTATTTATTTTTGTGGTGTGTCTTTATGCTACTCAGAAATATACCCATCATAATTTTACTGATAGCTGGGTTGAACATAGCTCTGAGCCCTGCTTATAAATTACTTGTTCATCTGCCCTGGGGAAAGATATTAAATGAATTAAATCATGTAGCTGTTGCTCTGTTTTCCTTCTCATGTGATGCATTGAATCTTGTGTTCTACTAAATTATGGCAAACATTGGGATAATTTAAATTTGTTTCAAATTGATAGTTTAACGCACTTTTTATTAAATGTACATATGCAAAGTTACCTTTGGACATATAAAAGAAAGCAGCGGTGTCCAGATTGTAATAACAGACTCTAAAATCACTGTCTTAAAACAGATGTTTTACACCTGGTCCCGAGCAGATCTGGTAACCCAGAGGAGCTAAATGCTGCAATCCAGTAATTTGATAAAGGGCTTCTTTCCTTGACAGAGTACTGACTAAAGCAGTTAATATTTTGTGGTTAATGAGGTTGAACGAATCATCTACCAATAATAGTAATGGTTACAATACTTGCTGTACAGCATCCATCATTAGTAAAATGGTGAAACTATTGCGTGCAGTAATAAGTGAATACTGGCAGGCAGCAAATGTGGCAGTGTTCTTAGCTTCTAATTAGCAGAGCCTGGTGTATTCGTTAAAAGCTGCTATCATATCTACACTGCACACACAGCTCAAAAGAGGACCTTGTCCCTCTTGTAGATAGATTACGTACCTTGCAGGATCTTCGTCTTCATATAACAAATGGTATGCAGCCTCTACACCCTGTAGGAATACAGAATAATTTGGTAGATTCTGGGGAAGTGAGGTACCCCAGTACTTCCACCTTTGCACCAGTTTGTTTTGACCTCAAGCTACATTGAAATTAAACAACCACTTAACATGAACCCTCCTCCTTGCGTGCCCTGTGATGACAGATGGGTGCGAATATATAGCATCCTACACTCATTATAGGACATAAGTTTTCAATTCGGTTCACTGGACTCTAAGAGCTCCACAAGGGGATCCAGGGGGTGCAGGAGGTCATCAAATCGGCCTACATCCTTGCTCCATAAGAAATGAATAACTGTTGACACTGCCGGGATCGCTGTGTGTGAGACATTTTATGGAACCAATTTTTCAACTTGCAGCATTATTTCTGCCATCATGGGTTGGGGGGGTGGTGGTGGGGGGTGAAGGGATTGCCAAATGGTATAATGTCCTATTTTGTTGGCTCCCCATTGGACTTGCATAGCAGGCTATTTTCCACCTAGCCTTTTAGGCTGGAGTAAAGTGATTTCACACAAAATGTTCAAACGTTGTTTCCATAATTATTCAAGTTGTATGCATGGATCGTGTTATGCATTTAGCTTGCTGATAGTGGGTATTAAAGGTCAGCCATGTTCTGCCTAGGACAGAGGGGGTGATCAGGAGGGAAGGGGGTGATTGGGAAGAGCCTGAGCGGGGCCCGGCAACTCTTTTTGGCACTGCAGTGAACTCGGGAAGAGCACTGCTGCACCTCTCGGCTCCACATTCAGGTAAGTTCTTTTCTTTTTTTAAACTTATCATTTTGGTGGAGGCCTCAAGTGGTCCCATTACAGTCTACTGGTTAGGTCGCCTGGGGACCACGTTTTCATGAACGCAGCCAGCCTGGCTTCGCCATATTGGTGCATGGGCATCTATTTTGCACCTGCAAAACTGGCATGGTGCCATAGAATTTCTAGGCTTCGTTCAGGGCACTCCAAATTTTCAAAGGGGACCTCAAACAGTCATGAAGTCCCCTCTTTGCATATGCAAAGGGACTAACATTTGTTACAGGCGCAGACCCTGGACTCCTCCTTTTCTGCCTTTACCAATATGGTGGGCTGCGCACTTCTGGCGCCCCGGCTGCTATATTGTATGCTTCAGTTCATCGTGAATTTTGCTTGTCTCCTTCATCCTGTTTACCATCATTGTTGTTCTTTTCCCTTCTTGGTTTGACTGTATTTGCCAATGAGTTCTGACACCTGAAAAATGGGCGCAGCGCCATCGAATTTCTAGGCGACCATGTGTGACAGTTGTAAGGATGAGCAACGAATCCAACACACAGATTCTGCATATACGAATGCCTGACCTTTGCAGTATTGGCTGAGGGAGGCAAGAAGTGTTCTTCAGATCTTCAGATACAGGGGCAAACACAAGACAGTCTCGTGCAACCCTCCAGTTAAACAGTAACAAAAACACAAAATGTTGGAAATGCACAGCAGCTCAGTCAACATCTGTAAAGCAATTAGAAATGTTAATGTTTCGGGTATAATCCTTCATCAGAATTCATTGGCAAATATAGTCACAATCAAGAAGGGAAAAGAATGACAATGATGATAAACAGGATGAAGGAGACGAACAAAACTCATGATGAACAGAAGTTCTTGAAGGATGGCAGTCTGGGAAGAGAAAGGATAATAAACTAAACTGTACAAATAAAGAGAAAAAATATGCAAATGCTAGAAATCTGAAACAAAGACAGGGGCCCCGATATTAGCAGAGGTGGGATGGCAGCAGTGGGGTGGGTGGGGGGCGATTGGGCATGTGGGTAACCCGCCCAATAAAATCTGTCTGTTCCCCTGCACAATCGCGGATCAATTGGAGCCACTTAACGTGGCTTCCGGGTTTGCCGTCCGAAAGCTGCGCAGCGGGCAGACTGCGCACCCGCATCACAGGCTGTCCGCTAGAGGAGCTCTATTTAAAGGGGCAGTCCTCCAATGGCTGCTCCTGGATCAAAAACCCACACAGCAAAATGGAGCAGCCCAGGGGAAAGGCTGCTCCTAGATTTAGTGATGCCTCACTCCAGGTGCTACTGGATGGGGTGAGGAGGAGGAGGGATGTTTTCTACCCGGCGGACGGGAGGAAGTGTCCTGCCTCAGCCACCAAGAAGGCCTGGCTCGAGGTGGCAGAGGAGGTCACCAGCAGCTGCATCATCTCCCACACCTGGGTCTAGTGCAGGAAGCACTTCAATGACTTAACTAGGTCAGACAAAGTGAGTACACTTACTCATTCTCCTACATTCCGTCTTCCACATCAACGCCCCCACCCCCAACTCATTCTGTACTGCCAACACTACTCTATCACATCACTCCTCACACTCCTCACTGAAAGTGCGTCCTCAACTTACCTGCACTTCCTCACCTCCCCAGTACTCACCCTACCATTACCACTCAACCCAATCCTCATACAACAGCATGGTTCTGTCTGATGCATCTCTTTCAAAGTCAGCCGCATCCAAACCAATGCCTTCATCAGTTGGCCATGTCACCATCCCTCACTCACGCATCTGTACTTTCTCCCTTTATAGGAGAAGAGAGCCCAAAATGCACGGGAAAGGGTGAGGACCGGAGGGGGGCCGCAACAGGTAGTTGTCCTCATAGACGCGGAGCAGGAGGCACTGGAGCTGAGCCGCACCCTTGAGTGCCTGTCCATCAGGGACGCTGAGACTGGCACCCAACAAACGTCTGGTGACAGAAATTTAACATTCAGCACATACAGTATGAAATGATGTTAACATGCCTTGCCATCTTCAGCACCTCAGTATGCTCATTGCAACAGACACATCTGTGATCATGCTTAATATTACCTTCTGTTCTCTTACAGGGCCTTTAGCGACTGCTGTGATGGTGGAGGGCGATTCCTCAGAGGACCTGCCGGCCTCTGAGGGTGCACCGTCACATCTGAGTGAGCCATCCACCAGCGCAGATATACACACTTCAGTGGGTCCCAATCCGCAGTTAGTTGGGGTCACACATGGTGAGTTACCACACACGTGTGAGCACGAGCAGACACTAGTGGCAGGGGCAGCTGTGGAGAGCCTGCGTCAGTGGGAGCACTCCTCTCCAGGCTCTGCTCAGCTGGACACAGATGCTGAACCCTGGGGGCCATCCTTTAAAAGGAGAATGATCGAGGGGCAGCAGCACATTTGCGAGGTGCTGGAACAGATGCCACTCTCCACAATTGCGCAGAGGATGGAGGAGTCCAACTCCTGCATGAGTGGAATGGTGGCACAGGTACGAGAGAGAATCTCTGAGATACTGTCACAGGGACATGAGGGCATTGATGAGATAGTGTCGCAGGTAAGTGCGGGAATGTCTGCGATGGAGGGAAGGCTAGCCTCCATGGAGCTTCAAGCACGACTCACAAATGAGTCCATTCAGGCCCTGACAATGGCCGTTCGGATTCAGGGTGAACAGCATTCTGCCGTCTTAAACAGGCAGGCAGATATACTAGCACTGACCTTACAAGGCTTCACACATGCCCTCCAAACTGTTGTCCAGGAGAGTGGTAGGAGTGGTGTGGGCCTGGCCCAGGGGAGGGATGATGGCGAAAGGGGATATGGAAGAGAGGACGCCATTCAAAGCACCCCCCACGTCTCACCTGTTGCCCTCGTTTCAACCAGTACCCACAATGCTGCCTCCTCTCCAGGTGGCCTCTGTTGCAGCGGATGCACCACGTAGAAGTAGTCTGAAGCAAAAAGCGAAGGTTTTGTAAGGGCGAAGGGGATGCCCAAGGTGTTTGACGGTTGGTCTTTTTTAAAATTTATGTTTGCCTTTTGTTAAACTCACATTAAATATTATTATTGTGACCACTACTGCCACGTCTTGACCATGCTTGACTGACTTCTGTAATAAGGCCCATTCATGAGGTTCACCAGGAACGTCGACACTTGATGCCACCCACTGGGACACTCTACAGTGGGAGTATGTGTAGTTGCAGCGGTGGGTGTCTGTTGTGGCCACTGCTCTATCCAGGTGGTGAGTCTGGACTCTTCACACTGTCTGATATTAGGAGAACCATTCACATATCAGTGACTCCCTGGCGTCTCGAGTAGCCAGGTGAGCCGCTTTTCTGCCCGTGGGTTGCTCCTGCTCCTCCTCCTCAATGAGGGTGGCAGATGTGGATGGGGCCTCCTCAAGTGGCACCCCTCTCTGTTGTCATGTTGTGCAGGGCACAACACATGACTATAATGCGTCCCACTCTGTCTGGTGCATATTGAAGCGCTCCCCCAGAACGATCAAGGCACCTGAAGTGCATCTTGAGCAGCCCTATAGCATGCTCAATTGTGGACCTGGTAGCGGTGTGGCTATCATTATATTGACGCTGTTGCTCTGGGGTTCCTCAGAGATGTCATGAGCCACGTGCACAGGGGCTATCCCTTGTCCCCGAGGAGCCAGCCCTTATGGGTGTGCGGTGCGTGGAAGAGGGGCGGGATGTTGGATTCCTGGAGGATGAAGGAATCGTGGCAGCTGCCAGGGTATCTGGCGCACACATGAAGGAATCTCTTGCGGTGGTCACAAACGAGCTGAGTATTGATGGAGTGATAGCCCTTCCTGTTGATGAACAGTCCTGGCTCATGTGGAGGTGCTCGTATTGCTATATGGGTGCAATCGATTACACCCTGCATCCATGGAAAGCAAGCCACAGCTTGGAATCCCACTGCCCTCTCTGGCTGAGGTCGTCCACGAAGATGTTGACGTAGTGCGAGGCCCTGCGAAACAAGCCGTCGGTGACCTGCCTTATGTACTTGTGTGCAGACAACTGAGAGACCCTGGCGATGTCCCCGGTGGCACCCTGGAATGATCCAGAGGTGAAGAAGTTGAGGGCAGTGGTGACTTTGACAGTGACAGGTAAGGAGATGCTGCTCGGCCCAGCCGGGAGCAGCTCGGTATGAAGAAGGCTGCAGATGCCTGTGACTACCTGGTGACTGACTCTAAGCGTCCATATGCACTGCTTCTCAGAGAGGTCCAGGAAGCTGAGCTGTAGCCGTCTGTAGACCCTGTTGCGATGTCGCTCTCTCTGTTGTTGCCCTCTGTGCTCTTGTGCAGGTGCCTGTGGCGCAGCACTGTGTTGTGGAGCTCCAGATGGCGGAGGTGGACGCCATGCCTGGCGAGGCTGGTGATGTTGCACGTCCTTGGATGAAGTGGTAAATGCAGCCATGACGCCCCCATCCTGACAGTATGAGTTTGAGCGGGTCTGCAAAGTAGTTAAATATGTTTGCACAGCAGAGCTTTGGGTGGAAAGTAAGAATTTTGAGTGAAATCACAAAGGTCTTGCAGTCAAAACTTTGTCTGAAGTGACAGAGTGCCCTGCTGCAATAAATGACGTTTTCTCCCCACCTGTCAAATAAGCATTTGCATTTCCCACTGGCTGCTGGCTGAAACACGTCTGTTGCGACAGGGAGTGTTTCCTACAGCACGGGAAACACGCTGAGGATCCTTCAAAATCGCACCCCTGTCAAAACGTCTAGTCAATCAAGTAGTTCAAGTACCTCAACTATTGGAGAAACTTTGTAAATTATCATCCCGCTGGCTTTAATTGTTGGTGGGATTCCCGCATTCGGGAGGCATGTGCGCACCCGGACGCATCGCTGGGGAACCCGGAAGTCAGCAGGTTGGAGCCGGGCTCCGAGCCCGCTCGGCATTTTAACGATTTTCAGAGCCCCCCGTCTCCAACGCACCCACTCTGTCACCCGAAAATCTGCCCCAGGAAATGCACAGCCAGTCAGTTCAGCATCTGTAAAAACACCAGTTAACATTTCAGGTATAACCCTTCATCGGGGGACATTTTTAAAATTAAAATATATTTAATATTTTAATTTTAAAAATGTTCACATTTTCCTCTACCGAGATATCTCTAAGCAATAAATCCCACTTTATTTATTTTAATTCATTCCTCATTTTGTTGAAGTTTACTTTTTTTGAAATCATCCTTTCTGGTACTGATTGCCAGATTATCTCAAATTTAATCATATCGTGGTCACTCATCCCAGATGTCTGTTTTATATCTAAAAAATTTGGAAGAACTAAATTTGCTAGTTCTCCCTAGTGGTGTCCATGATACATTAGCCATAATTTTCCAATCCCAGGAAAATCTGTGCTGGGAATGATTAGCTGCCTGGAGCAATCTAGCCCACAGCAGGCATAGCTGAAATCTTTGATCTTTACAAATGCTGACTTATCTGCTGTGTTTTCCAGCATTTTATGTTTTTGTTTTAAATTACTTTTTTTTTCTTTTTTATATACAGTCAAAGTGTAGCATTGTGTGGACAGGTACTGGGGAAAGTTGAACTGCTGGCTCTTACAGTTGGGAATGGCAGTGATGCTGGATGAGTTGGAGAGGGTGAAACAATGTACTTTTTCACAATTAGATAACAAAATCATTTGGAATTTGGACCATTTTAGTTTTGGTGACATTTGTGCTTTTATTGTGCTCTCATTTGTGCAGCATTACTTTCTGCATCCCACTTTGAGGCTCAGAATCATCTTAAAGTGTAATTTTTAAAAAATGATATCAGTAATATGAATGAAATTTTGAAAACCTGTTTTATGAATAAAAGTTACTTGTTTGTAGTTGGCTTGAAATATTTCAGTGGAGATGTAGCAGTTTCTGTGATGATAAGTCCATTTGTTTTGTGGCTGCATGGATTAGGTTGCGATTGTCTGCCTCTGTGATATTTGTGGCATTTATTTGAAAGCAGACGTATTTATCTGCTGGTTAACTAGCTGCATATGATAGTTTCTCTGAACTAAGCTCTGGATTTCGAATCAGCACTGGCATAAACCAAACATGTCCAATGGCACATGAATATTGCAGAACCACATCTAAAAGGGCACCAGTGGTGTGGAAATGATCCCATTTCAATTCACAGCAGAAAAATGACTGTGGATACATAAGCTTATGCATAAGATCAGAAGAAAAGTCAGTGATTAATAAAAATAGTAGAGCCCATTGATGCCTATCCTTTTGCTACTCTAACTCACCCTATATATCTTTTTTAATGCACTTAATATCTCACCTGACAAATTATTCCAAACATTAATCATCCTTTTGAGTAAAGACATTTTCCTAGTATCTATTTGCTTTAAATTTATTTTTCTTTTATTTATGTCCTGGTCTGACTTACGTTCTGGACTCCCCTTATCAATGCCATTTAGTACTTTGTATTATGAGCTCCACTCTGAACTCTTTTCTGTCTAGACAGAAGAGTTTAAGCTTCTTTAATCTTTCTTCATAGTTCATCCCCTTTACATCTGGGATCATTCTTGTTGCATTTCTCTGCACCCTCTTCAATGCATGTATGTCCTTTTGAAGTGTGATGAACAAAACTCTGCACAATAGTTCAAGTGTGCTATGTCCAGCATATTATAAAGCCTCAGCATAACTTTGTTAGACCTGTGCTTTATTGTTCTGGCTATGTATCCTAACATTCAATTTGTTATTTTAATTATCTCTATTACTTCCACGTCCTTTACTAAGTCTCTCTGTGCTAATTCTGTTCTGTTCATTGTATGTCTATTTTGCTCATTTTTCCTCTACATAATACTTTACATTTGTAAGTATTAAACTTCATTTGGCATTTGTCTGTCCAAATGCATAACTGAATCTAAATTCTTCTGCAAACCAGTAACTTTGTACCTATGTGAGGCCACTCAGCACTCCCACATCCCCATCTGACACTGCACCTATCACACATACAATCTGTTTCTTGTTTTATAACCATTTTCAAGTGCCTGGACATTGGCATCTATGACAGGGAAGAAACTTGGGAGGAGGCAAAGAGCTCATGGACTACTTCACCTCTAAGATTACGATCATCCACATAGCTGCCTCTGCCACTTCCTTTCCCACCTTCCAGTTCCCTACCATCCACAGTTCTAATCCCCGCTCACTTGAATTTCTCTCCCATCTCTCATGCCCTCTCCATATTCAGCTCATCCAAGAGATCCACCTCTTGCACCCTTGACCACCCCTTTCACTCAACTCCTGACCATTCACCATATTCTCCTGACCCCATGCTAGCTGACATTATTAATGGCTCCCTTTCTCCAGGCACCATCTTGCTCCCTTTCAAAACCATCATCACCCCTTTCCTCAAGAAACCCACACTTGAACCATCCAACTACCACTCCATCTCTAATGTACATTTCTTATCTAATGTACCTTCTTCTCTAAGGTCCTCAAATATGTCGTTACTTGCAGTTCTGTGCACATCTCTCTCTAAAAGCCCTGTTCAAATTGCTCCAGTCCACATTCCACCCTTCTCATAGCACAGCGATATAGCCAACATCATGAATTGCTGTGATCATGGTGCTTATTCCTCCTTATCTTCCTCAACCTCTCCACAGTGTTTGAAACGGTGAACCATACTATCCTCCTCCATCATCTCTCATCTGTTGTCCAGCTGTGTGAGACTGCCCTTGCATGGTTCCATTTATTCCTATCTGAACTTAGCAAGCATATCTCCATCAAGTCATGGATGAGACACAACATCCTTTAATTGAACATTGGGAAGACTGAAGACATCATTTCTGGACTTCGTCATAAACTCTGCTCCATTGCCATTGACTCCAAATCCCTCTCAAGCCACATGTTGAGACCAAACCAGGATCTATGAAATCTTGGCATCTTTACAAACCAATGTTAACTCCCTGACCCTAAAGAGTTCAATTTAAAATCCTTACCCTCATCTCCAAATCATGGTCTCACCCCACCCTGTTTCTGCAACCTCCTCCAACTTTCCACCTTAAGACCTCTTAACTCTGGCCTTTTTGCATCCCCTCCTTCTTCACCCTACCATTGGTAGCAGAGCCTTCAGCCACCTCAGTCATATGTCTTAGAGAGTGTTTTCACTTATCCAATTATTTAGGTAAATTCGTAGAGTGCTCTGGGCGATCAAACAAAGAACACTCTTCAGTTCATTTCAGCGACTGGTTTTATCACATGATCTCACGTGATGCTTCTTGTCTTTTCATGGTGGCAGAATAACACCAGACCAGACTTTGATTTAGGCTTTAACTGCCAAACAAATTTATTAAATAGTAAAAGAATAGACAAATGATAGTAGTAACAAAACATATTTTTATAGTAGTTATTAAGCTTAGCTAGCTCTTCAAGTAGTAGAAAATAATAAATAGTTTGTGACTGCTGCACTCAATGATGATATAAGTATTATTCTTGTGTAGCAGTTGTGACAAAAATGGAGTATTTTTATCTAAGATTTACCAAGGTGTTGGTTTCTTTAATTCTGTCATGGTACATAAGGAATTAAAAACTAGCTTCGCTCACAGAAATGATATCCCAGCTTAACTTGATTAAAATGTTGCGATAAATTGTCAATTGGTTGCCTGGCACCTGTTCCCCTTTGTCTGGGGAAGAGGCGCCAGACAAAAATAAAATGGAAAAAGCACTCAACATGGAGGCAAGAAACAGTCTGTGGGCAAGTGACAGTGGCACAGCATCTGACCCCTTGTTTAATAGTTGGCAAAGTGGACGTGCCACTTATGAGGAAAGTGTTCTGTTTGACACTTTAAGGTACCCTCCCAAGAGTACAGCAGTGCACCCTATCTGTCAGGCGATGATGACCAATCTCAATGGTCTATACAATATATGCCATGTACTATGCCCTGTACTTTTGGGAATCCTGGCACCTGGCAAACATTCTGTACCCTGTCAAGCTGATGCCTCCTTTCTATAGGGTAAGTAATGGACATGTTGCCTCTTGCAAACATCTCGATGCATCTGTGGATAGCCAACTGACTGATTCAACATTTACTAAATTTTTGGAGTGTGAATGAACCATAAAAAAATTCTTGGTACAGTTTAGGTCATAGTCAAAGAGCACAAATACATTCTGAAGAAGGAGATCTCCTTCAGCAAAAGCTGAAGTCTGTTTTGTATCATGAGACATTCTTTGAACTCTATCTCATCTCATACAAATTCAGTTCAAAGAATAGAGTGATGGACAATCCAAAAGAGCAGAGGGAAGCTGTAGGTTTATCTGAGGCCCTCTTAGATAAGCCTACAGCTTCCCACTGTGCCTCTCTTGGCATCCTCCGAAGGGCCCATCAAGGCACTTGTCGCTGCCTCCTTACGAGCCGCAACCCCAACTGCCCCATCCTACTCTTACCAACCTACCTGCTGGGGGCTAATCTTGCCAATATCCTTCCCGTCCCACTCACCCCTCCCAGTGCTGACCCTGTGGACTTTGCCAGTGGGTCAACTATCACCGCCCCTCTCCACATCTCCTTCCAGAATGTCTGTTCACTTGTGAACAAGGCCCTTACCATCCTTGAGCTTATTGTGGATGATTGCATCGACATCATGGCCTTGACAGAAACCTGGTTGACTGGTGATGATACCTTCCTCCTTAATGAAGCCTCCCCGCTTGGCTATATCTTCCACCACTTGCCCCGCCCAGACCGCTGCAGTAGTGGTGTGGACCTCATCACCAAATCACACTTTGGTCTGTCCCCCTACTCCTCTGGCACCTTCTCCTTTGAGCATCTCACCAAGTTCCACCCCTCTCTCTCCTCTCCTTTAAAATCCTTGTTGTCTACTGCTCACCCTAGTACCATGCTTAGTTTCTTACCAAGATGCCTTCACTGTTTTCCTCCTGCAGCCTCTACACCAAGCGACTTCTCATCCTCGGTGATTTCAACTTCCATCTCTTTTCATCATGCTCTCTCTCCTCTGCATTCACTGCCATCCTATCCTCCCTTAATCTCTCCCTCCTATATTCACGGCCATCCCCTCGACTTTGCCATCTCACATGGCCTCTCTACTCCCATTGTGTCAATCACAGATAGGGCCATCTCTGATCACTTCCTTGTATCCCTCCACCCACAACCCCCTTTCCCGCTCCCAATCCCACTTCCTTCTGTATTCACCCCTGGAAAAAACTCGCCGCAAATCACTTTCAATGGCAGTTTCAAAATCCCAACTGTCTAGCCTTTGGCTCTCCATTCACCACGACATTTCTGCAGCTACCGATCTGCTCAATCACACCAACACCTCCACCTTTTGAAGCCCTTGACCCCATTAAAACCATTACTCTCTCTCACCTTGGTACAGCTCTCATCTCCACTCCCTTAAGCCCAAGGGACGCAGACTTGAATATTTATGGTGGGCAATGGGTTTATCCATTCATCGCCAGATCTGGCTGGACCATATAAAGCACTATCGGGGATTTGCTTTCCTCTGCCAAAACTGCTCACTATTCCAGGATCATCCTGGAATGCAAGGATAACCTTCGACTTCTCTTCTCCACTACAGACCATCTTCTTAAACCTCTCTCCCCTGCCTCCTCCACCCTCACCTCCAACAAGTGTGAGGAGCTCATGGATTACTTTATCATTAAGATTGAGACCATCCGTATGGCTACCTCTGCTGCTTCCCCCCCCTTCTCCTAGCCCACCGAGTCAAACTTCCCCTACGGCTCCCTCTGCCCTAGCCCTGAACTTGCATCTTTTTCTAGTTTCTCTCCTATTGCCCCTCATGCCCTCTCCGAGCTCATCTTGACCATGCGATCCACCTTCTGCTCCCTCGACCCTATTCCCACCAAACTGCTGACCATCCAACTTTCCTTTCTGACCCCCACGTTAGCTGATATTATTAATGGCTCCCTCCCCTCAGGTAGTGTCCCCCTCCCCCTCAAATCTGCTGTCATCACCCCCTCCTCCTCAAAAAGCCCACCCTTGATCCCTCTGTACTTGCAAGCTACTGCCCCATCTCCAACCTCCCTTTCCTCTCAAGTCCTTGAATGTGTTGCTGCCTCCCAAATCCATGCCTATCTTTCCCACAGCATGTTTGAATCCCTTCAATCAGGTTTCCGGCCCTGCCGCAGCACTGAAACGGCCCTTTATCAAAGTTACAAATGATACCTATGTGATTGTGACGATAGTAAACTATCCCTCCTCATCCATCTCCACCTGCAGCCTTTGACACAGTTGACCACACCATCCTCCTCCAATGCCTCTTCTCCGCCGTCTAGCTGGGTGGGACTCATTCCATTTTTATCTATCTAATCGTAGCCAGAGAATCACCTGCAATGGCTTCTCTTCCCACTGCCGCTCCATTACCTCTGGAGTCCCCCAAGGTTCTAACTTTGGTCCCCTCCTATTTCTCATACAAAGGCTTCCCCTCGGCGACATCATCCAAAAACACATCAGGTTCTGCCTGTATCATAGTAGGTACAGCACAGGAGGAGGCCATTCGGCCCAATGTGCCTGTGCCAGCACTTTGAAAGAGCTATCCAATTAGTCCCATTACCCTGCTCTTTCCCCATTACCCTGTAAATTTTTTCCCTTCAAGTATTTATCTAATTCCCTTTTGAAAGTTACTATTGAATCTGCTTCCACCACCCTTTCAGGCAGTGGATTCCAGATCATCACAACTCGCTGCGTTAAAAAAAAATGTTTCCTCATGTCCCCTTTTTTTTTTGCGGATCACTTTAAATCTGCGTCCTCTGGTTACCGACCCTTATGCCATTGGAAACAATTTCTCCTTATTTACCCTAATACTCGTGATCTTGAACACCTCTATCAAGTCTCCCCTTAACATTCTCTGTTCCAAGGAGAACAATCCCAGCTTCTCCAGTCTCTCCACATAACTGAAGTCCCTCCATCCCTGGCACCATTCTAGTAAATCTCTTCTGCACTGTCTCGAAGGCCTTTACATCCTTCCTAAAATGTGGTGCCGAGAATTGAACACAATACTCCAGCTGAGGCCTAACCAGTGTTTTATAAAGGTTTAGCATAACTTCCTTGCTTTTGTACTCTATGCCTCTATTAATACAGTCCAGGATCCCATATGTTTTTTTTAACAGCTTTCTCAACTTGTCCAGCTACCTTCAAAGATTTGTGTATGTGAACCCCCAGGTTTCTCTGTTCCTGCACCACCTTTAAAATTGTACCATTTAGTTTATATTGCCTCTCTTCATTCTTCCTACCAAAATGCATCACTCCACACTTCTCTGCCACTGTATACTTCCCTCCAGTCTGAGAAACAACCGTTCATCACTACCCTCTGCTTCCTGTCCCTTGGCCAATTTTGTGTCCCCGCTGCCACTGTTCCTTTAATCCCATGGGCTTTAATTTTGTTAACAAGTCTATTATGTGGTACTTTATCAAATGCCTATTGAAAGTCCACATACACAACATCAACGGTACTACCCTCATCAGTGCCGACTTTCATTTATTAGCCCATACCTTTCCAAGTGCCAATTAATTTTATCCTGGATTATTGTCTCTAAAAGCTTCCCTACCACCGACATTAGGCTGACTGGCCTGTAATTGCCGAGTTTATCCCTCTCTTTTTTGAACAGGGGTGTAACATTTGCAATCCTCCAGCACTGTCCCCATATCTAAGGAGGATTGGAAGATTATGGCCAGAGCCTCTGCTCTATCCACCGTTACTTCCCCCAGTAATCTAGGATGCATTCCATCTGGACCGGGTGACTTTTCTATTTTGAGTACTGCCAATCTTTTCAGTACCTCCTCTTTATCTGTTTATACCCTTTCCAATATTGCTACAACCTCCTCTTTTACTGCTGCAATGGCAGCATCCTCTTCTCTAGTGAAGACGGATGCGAAGTATTCATTTAGTACCTCAGTTATGCCGTCTGCGTCCACAAGAAGATCTCTTTTTTGTTCGTACTCGGGAGTACCCTTTTACAATTTATATCTTTATAAAAGACTTTTGTGTTCCCTTTTATGTTAGTGACTAATCTATTTTCATACTCTCTCTTTGCCCCTCCTTCCCTTTTTTTGATCTCCTCTGTACTTTCTGTATTCAGCCTGGTTCTTTACTGTATTATGAACCTTACATTCATCATAAGCCTCCTTTTTCTGTTTCATTTTAATCTCTATATCTTTAGTCATCCAGGGAGCTCTGGCTTTGGATGCCCTTCCTTTCCCCCTCATAGGAATGTGTCTACTCTATACCCGAAGCAACTCCTCCTTGAAGGCCTCCCATTGTTCAATTACTGTTTTGCCTGCCAATTTTTGATTCCAATCCACCTGGACAAGATCCCTTTTTAACTCACTGAAATTTGCCCTCCTCCAGTTAAGTATTTTCACATTTGATTGTTGCTTGTCCTTTTCCATAACTATTCTAAACCTAATGATATTATGATCACTGTTCCCTCACTGAAACATACCCCACCTGCCCCACTTCATTCCCAGAACTAGATTCAGCACTGTTTCCTTCCTGGTTGGGCTGGAAACACACTGCTCCAGAAAGTTCTCTTGAACACATTTCATGAATTCCTCCCCCTCTTTGCCCTTTACACTGTTACTGTCCCAATCTATATTGGGATAATTGAAGTCCCCCAGTATCACTATATAGTTCTTGCATCTTTCTGTAATTTGCCTGCAAATTTTCTCCTCTACCTCCTTCCCACTATTTGGCCTATAGTATACACTCAGTAGTGTAATAACTCCTCTGTTCCTTAATTCTAACCAAATAGATTCTGTCTTTGACCCCTCAACTACATCATCCCTTTCCAGTGCTATAATAGTTTCTTTGATCAATATTGCCATCCTCTCCTTTCTTTCCTTCCCTATCTTTCCTGAATACCTTGTAGTCAGGAATATTAAGTACCTAATCCTCCCCTTCTTTGAGCTAGGGCTCTGTTATTGCCACCATATCATGCCCATGTGGCAACTTGAGCCTCAGCTCACCAATCTCATTTACCACGCTACATGCGTTTACGCACATACACTTTAAACTCATCTTAGATTGCTTTGCATTTGCCCTGTCTGATCCCTCTTATTTCTGAACTATTCTTTACTCTAGTGATACTTGTCCCTCCTAGTCCTCTGTGCACCTTGTTTCTCCTCTCTAATCCTGATGCCAACCCCGTGCCAAATTAGTTTAAACCCTCCCCGCAGCACTAGTTAACCTTCCCGCGAGGACATTGGTCCTGCACCCTCTGTTGAGATGCAACCTGTCCATCTTGAACAGATCCATCCTGCCCCAGAACTGGTCCCAATGCCCCAGGAATCTGAAGCCCTCCCTCCTGCACCTTTGCTCCAGCCAAGCATTAAACTTTCTTATCCTGCTATTCCTATACTCACTAGCACATGGCTCTGGGAGTAATCCAGAGATTACTATCATTTGTGGCCCTGCTTTTTAACTTCCTCCTTAGCTCCTGAATCTATGACTTCAGGTACTCAACCCTAGTCCTTCCTATGTCATTGGTTCCCACATGGACCACACTTCTGGCTGTTCCCCTTCTCCCCTCAAAATATTCTGCACCCTCTGTGATGGGAGGCCAGCCAGGAGAGCATTGGAAAAGTTTAGAGGTCACTAAGGCATGGATGAGGGTTTCAGCAACAGATGAGCTGAGGCAGGGGCAGAGACAGGTGACGTTACGGAGGTGGAAGTAGGCGGTCTTCGTGGTGGAGCGGTTATGCTGACGACACCCAGCTCTACCTCACCATCACCTCCCTCAACCCCTCCACTGTCTGATTTGTCACACTGCTTGTCTGACATCTAGTACTGGATGAGCAAAAATTTCCTCCAACTAAATATTGGGAAGACCGAAGCCATTGTCCTTGGTCCACGCCACGTACTCCGTTCCCTAGCCACCAACTCCATCCCTCTCCCTGGCCACTGTCTGAGGCTGAACCAGACCGTTCACAACCTTGGCATCCTGTTTGACCCTGAGATGAGCTTCCAACCTCATCTCCGCTCCATCGCCAAGACTGCCTAATTCCACCTCCGTAACATTGCCCACCTCTGCCCCTGCCTCAGCTCATCTGCTGAAACCCTCATCCATGCTGTTGTTACCTCTAGACTTGACTATTGCAATGCTCTCCTGGCCGGCCTCCCATCTTTCACCCACCATAAACTTGAGCTCATCCAAAACTCTGCTGCACTTTCCTATCGCACCAAGTCCCGTTCACCCATCACCCCTGTGCTCGCTGACCTACATTGGCTCCCAATCCGGGAACGCCTCAATTTTAAAATTCTCATCTTTGTTTTCTAATCTCTCCATTGCCTCACCCCTCCCTATCTCTGTAACATCCTCCAACCCTCTGAGATCTCTGCGCTCCTTCAATTCTTGCCTCTTGCGCAACCCTGATTTTAATCGCTCCACCATTGGCGGCCGTGCCTTCAGCTGCCTAGGCCTTAAGCTCCTGCATTCCCCCCTAAACCTCTCTGCCTCTCTATCTCTCCTCCTTTAAAATGCTCCTTAAAACCTACCCCTTTGGCCAAGCTTTTGGCCACCTGTCCTAATATCTCCATATGTTGCTTGGTGTCAAATTTTGTTTGATCTCTCCTGTGAAGCGCCTTGTGACGTTTTACTACGTTAAAGGCACTATCTAGATGCAAGTTATTGTTGATATTGGGGCAAAATACTGCACTACCTGAAAGCAAATTCACCTAGCATTGATTTATTTTGGAGTAAGGTTTATGAAAGGCAGAATCACCAGGCTATTCTCTTCCTGAGGGATTTTGGTTGTGTAGCAAGTACAAATCCTTGTAAGCAAAACCTGTGATGTACCTGATCTGCTATCATTTATTCCTGGTGGATCGCTCCCTGAATTTTGTCAATTATAGAGCTAAATTTTCATGCAGGGTAATTGGGCCCCCTGTATCCCAAGGTACCAGATGTGAAGATTGGAATGCTATTAACTAATGTGGAGAGGTTGATGTCCAAGATGATTGTGCTGATTATAATAGGATCATAAACCTGATTATAATAGGATCAGCAGTTAAAAATCTGATCAGAGGAAGGGAATTCTAGTGGGTGATTTTAACCCCCAAGAATGGGTGGGTAGGGGCCGGGTGGGAGTTGAAAACAGTTGTTTTTTTGGGTTGCAACTGCAACATTTTCAGACTTTTCATTCCCAGTGGGAAGCCTGTACTTTTACACGTCTACGTTAAACCTGGAAATAAAGCCAGGTTGTGGTCGCAACCCAAAAAACAACTATTTTCAACTCCCGCCCGCCCCCAACCCACCCGTTCTTGGGGGTTAAAATCACCCCCCTAGTATCTGTCAAAGTATGAAGATTGAAAATCTCAGCAGACCTGAACTTTTTGAGTTGGCAGCTTAATAACCTTTTTCATAGAATGGTTACAGCACAGAAGGAGGCCATTCAGCCCATCGAGCCCATGCCGTGCTGATAAACTAAACCCAAATTCCTACTCCGTTCCCAATGTCCAAAAAGACTTACTATCAAGATTTTTACCAACAGTCAAGTCATTTCAAAGATTTAAGATTAACACCGGCACCATTTAAAAAAATATATTGTCAATTTCGGTTGATCTTCACATTTTTTTTCTTTAACTATTAAGTGCTGGTGACCTCACCGGGCAGCTATAGGCTGAAATGAATTATTTAGGCTGTCAGTGTCAGCAAGCTGAAATGACCTCAATGGAGATACAGCTAATAACATAAGGGTGGTTCAGCATCCTCTTTGTTAATTTACCTCTCTCCTATTGTCAGGCTTTTCCAAGCCAGTAACCACCACCCTACCCACATAACATCACCAGCAGTCACTATTCAAACACAAACATTCAACACAATAAAAAAAATACTGCAATTAATCATTATTCTTTAAATTGTTTAGTCATAAGAGGCCTCTGCTCCTTCCTTCTCCTCATTGATCACTGTGTTCTTATCCCCTGTGTTTGCTTGTTAGTGTTTCTGTTTTCTCAGTTTTATTTAGGTTGCATAATTTAAATTTGTTTCTCAAACAAAATGCAGGATCCGATAATTCCTTAACTGGTCTAAACTGATTCAGTACTAAAAATCCACACTGGACTCTATACAATTGTGACTAAAACTAATATCCTTTCATCTACCCCAGTAATGTTTATCTGCATATAAATTGCCTGGGTGATTGCAGATTACACAGCAAGCATATATGATTTGCAGGCTCACTGTTAAAAAGGGATGAAAACTGTAATTTTCTACTGCAGACTTTTTGCCAAATTAGAACAAAAGAGAAGTCATTTGGAGGAAATGTTTAAAGCTGCTTGAATTTAAATCTAGGATCCTTGAAGTAGGAATACATTCAGTATCTTACGTCCTAGAAAGAATACTGCATCCAAAGTGTTTGAGGGTAATGATTTACCCCAGATGTCTTTTAACATCCGTTATAAATACAAAATGTAGTATTTACTGTTTGTTTTATTGTGCACTAAATGTTTATTTTTCTTTCATTAACCAGCTGCCCATGATGGTATCCAGGGTTCTTTGTGATATCCCATTGGATTGCCAGCTGTTCACTGGATACTTGGATGTTTTGGCAGTGATTTAATGCTGATAACGCCACAATGATTAGTTGTAAAGCACAAATTCTAAAGTTTTTATATTCTACTATTTTGAGAGAAATTGCCTTCTGATTGTCTTTAATTACAGAGTTAATGAAAGTTTGTTTATGTTTAGATCTATGTAAACACAGTGCAGTTTTGGTGTTTAGTTGTCTCATAGCATTGCTATACTGCACTGAATGACGTACTATGGATCAGACAGTTCAGTGCAATATAATCATGGTTATATTAGCTGCTTCCATTGCTGTTGCGTGAGGGAAGATAGAAGTTGTGCACATGTACTGAAATTTGTGCTCAGAATATTAATTCTTGGCTTCACACTGCCGGTAAGATTTTTAACGATATAAAGAGTTGATAGACTAAGTTTTTAAAGATTAGAAATCGAAAAAGTGGTCATTTAAAATATAATGGTTAAGCACCAGGCTGTACATCATCAGCTCGTATATTACATACCTCTTTCAGATGGACTTGATAATGACAACACACGGTGCATTTGTGCAAAGTTTACAGGGGCTAATAATGTGTCAGCAAGTGACTGATGCACTAAAGCATATCAGGCACCCACTTCTCATGTTATCTGATGTGCAGGTTGTGGCACCTAAATGCCCCAGTGTGGCTGGCCAGCACCAAACATAAAAACTGTGCACAAGGTTCACTAGAACCCCAAGAAAAAATTAAATTTGGGTCTCCTTAATATGACTAAAGCACCTGAGCTCCAGCCACACAGCAGCAAATTGGAACGGATGCTGAAAACAAGGCCCTAATAAAAACATTTTAAAAATTTTGCTGGCTGGTGACCCCATGGCACTCCTGCCGCTGTGCACCCTGCCCGATGTGCCACCATGCCTCTCATAGAACACTGCTGGCGCCACAAACTCCATACCGTTGGCACCAATTCCATCCTCCTCCCCAACACCATCTGTTCACAACCTTGGTATGGGGAAAGAGTGGGAATATGGTATTGAGATAGAGGATCAGCCATAATCATATTGAATGGAGGAGCAGGCTCGAAGGGCCGAATGGCCTACTGCTGCTCCTATTTTCTATGTTTCTATGAACTAAAGGTGACATGGGGAAACATTTTTTTACACAGCGAGTGGTTAGGATCTGGTATGCACTGCCTGGGGAGGGGGGTGATGGTGGAGGCAGATTCAATTGTGACGTTCAAAAGGAAACTGGATAAGTACTTGAAAGGAAAAAGACAGGCAGGGCTACGGGGATAGAGCGGGGGAGTGGGACTAGCTGGATTGCTCTTTCATAGAGCTGGCACGGACTCGATGGGCTGAATGGCCTCCTTTCGTGCTGTAACCTTTTTATGATGCTTCTATGATTCTACCTTTCCATTTTAGTATACTGGCATCTCACTCTCAATTAAGTACACACAGAAGTTCAGCAGTTGTAGTTAAAAGCAACAATTTTTATTTGCTACAGAAGTAGTTGCAATGCAGTTGATGTGGTGTATATGGATTTTCAAAAAGCTTCAGATAAAGTGCCACATGGTAGGCTTGCTATTAAGATTGCGGCCCATGGAATAAAGGAGACAATAGCAGCATGGATACGGAATTAGCTAAATGACAGGAAACAGAGAGTAGTGGTGAGTGGTTGTTTTTCGGACTGGAGGGAGGTGTGCAGTGGTGTTCCCCAGGGGGCGGTGCTGGGACCACTGCTTTTCTTGATATGTATTAATGACTTGGACTTGGGAGTACAGGGTGCAATTTCAAAATTTGCGGATGACACAAAACTTGGAAGGCTAGCGAACAGTGAGGAGGATAGCAATAGACTTCAAGAGGAGATAAACACTCTGGTGACATGGGCAGACACATGGGGCTCGATTTTAGGAGCGTGTTTCCGGCGGGTTCCCAGCGGGGTGGCCCCGAAAATCCCGATCTCCGGTCACGTGACCGGATCGCGACGAAATCCCGGCCACTTCCGGGTACAGCGCTGACGTGCGGGGCTGCGCGCGCAAGCCCCGCTGGTGGGAATCCCGCAGGCAATTAAAGCCAGCGGGGTTCCACTTGAGAGTACTTACCTTGCTCGTTGTGGTCAGTTAATGAGCTGAAGCAGCTGTCAAAAGAGGAAGTGTGGGATTTTAGGTTCAAGGCAGTGAGTTTCCCACACTGGGGGAAACAGTCTCCCTCCAACCAGGCGTGTTGCAGCCAGCAGCCTGTGGCAGGTGCCAAGGTGCGCTCCACGGGGGAGAGCCCTCACCCACGCAGGAGGCCACCGCGTCACATAGGGCAACCCCTGCCCTCCACCACCCCCCGCCAAGCCAGAGGACAGACCGACACGAAACCGCAGCCCCAGTCCGAGGAACCACCCACCTACCCTGCACAACCCCTCAGACCAACACCTGCCAGTTGGGTGGTGTGTGGAGACCCTCGGAGGACGAAGAGCATGACCAGCACCAGCAGCCTCGCAGTCCACGCCGTCCGCCGCAGAGACGTGGATCCCCCCAACACGGTGTTGTTGCACGCCCACCTGCACAGCAGGAGGGAGGGCTACTGCAGAGAGAGACGCGTCGCAGAGGGCACTACCCTCGCCACAGGGTCCACAGACCGAGGCGCAGCTCCCCGGACCTCTCCGAGCAGCAGTGCACAGGGAGGCGCAGATTCGCTCGACATGTAGTCGTGGAGATCTGCAGCCTCTTTCATGCCGAGCTGCTCCTGGCTGGCCCCAGCACCAACTGCTTACCTGTCACTGGCAAAGTCACCACTGCCCTCCACACCTTCTCCTCCGCATCCTTCCAGGGTGCAGCCGGCTACACCGCCGATGTCTCTCAGTCGTCTGCGCGGACGAGCCCTGCAAATACACCTGCACCTACTCTTCAGTAACACGATGGGTGGCATCAGTGGTGGGTCCTCATAGTGATACCCAGGAGCGGGCATTATTGGACACAACGGACAGGATTCGCGGAGACATGGCAGTGGTGGTGTCAATATAATGTGTGCTGTTTGTTGCTCTGAAATTCAATATGGGTAACACCCATGACAAACCCTCAGACACCCTTGTGCACCCCCTTCATGCTGACGAGACGTTTGCCTTACGCTGCCTACTGCACATATGTGATGCATGCCCTGTGGCTGCAGCACAGGTGGTGGCAGGTTGAGTGAGGCTGGCCGTGAGGGAGATGCACGAGAGGGTGAGTATGGGATGGAGCAATGAGATTGTATGAGGAGTGGGTTGCGTGTTAGTGGCAGGGTGAGTACTGGCGAGGTGAGTAGGTGGAGGTAAGATGAGGATGGGGTGTGAGTGGGTATGAAGGGTGATGTGACAGAATAGTGTTGGCGGTGCCGAAGGAGATGTGGGGTGGGGGCAGTGTTGTGGCAGACGGAGTGTAGGGGAAAGACTTCGTGTTCTCACTGCGGCTGACCTACTGCGGTCATTGCAGCGCCTCCTGCACTGTATGCAGATGGGCGATATGTTGGTGGCGCAGGTGACCCCCTCTGCCACCTCGAGCCAGGCCTTCTTGGTGGCAGAGGCAGACCGCTTCCTCCCGCCCGCCGTGGGGAAGATCTGTGTCCTCCCCCTCCTCCTCACCCCATCTGATGATACCTGGGGTGAGGCATCATTAAACTGGGAGCAGCCTTCCCCCTGGGCTGCTCCATGCTGCAATTTGTCCCATTGGTTGCAGCATCTGTCAGTGGAGGACTGCCCCTTTAACTAGAGAGCCTCCAGCTGACAGATCGTACTGCGCATGCGCAGCCCGACCGACGCGCAGGCCAGCGCCGTGGACCCCGGAGGAGCAGGTAATTGATTCCTATTAGTGGGTTGCCTGCTACGATCGCGTGGGCAACCCACTAATTTCGCCGAGCGTGTTGACCACGCTCCCGGAGGACCACCCGCTGGGAACCCGCAGGCCTGCTAAATTCGGGCCCATGAAGTTTAATGCAGAAAAATGTGAGGGGATGCATTTCGGTAGGAAAAATGAGGAGAGCAATATAAACTAGAGGGCACAATTCTAAAAGGGGGGGAGGAGTAGAGGGATCTGGGGGTGTATGTGCATAAATCGTTGAAGGTGGCAGGGCAGGTTGAGAAAGTGGCTTAAACAAGCATACAGGGTCCTGGGCTTTATAAATAGAGGCATAGAGTACAAAAGCAAGGAAGTCATGATGAATCTTTATAAAACACTCGTTCAGCCACAACTGGAGTATTGTGTCAGTTCTGGGCACCGCACTTTAAGAAGGATGTGAAAGTCTTAGAGAGGGTACAGAGGAGATTTACTGGAATGATTCCAGGGATGAGGGACTTCAGTTACATGGATAGACTGGAGAGGCTGGGATTGTTCTCCTTGGAACAGAGAAGGTTGAGAGGAGATTTGATAGTGATGTTCAAAATCATGAAGGGTCAAGACAGAGTGGATAGAGAGAATCTATTCCCTTTGGCCGAAGGGTCAAGAACCAGAGGGCATAGATTGAAGGTGATTGGCAAAAGAACCAAAGGTGATATGAGGAAAAACTTTTTTACACAACGAGTGGTTAGGATCTAGAATGCACTGCTCGAGGGAGTGGTGGAGGCAGATTCAATCATGGCCTTCAAAAGGTAATTGGATAAGTACTTGAAATGAAAAAATGTGCAGGGCGACAGGGATAGGGCGGGGCAGTGGGACTAGTTGGATTGCTCATGCATAGAGCTGGCGCAGACTCGATGGGCCGAATGGCCTCCTTTCGTGCTGTAACCTTCTATAATTCTAAGTGGTTTCGTAGAAGCCAGGCCAACACTAGTAATAGACTGTTATTTGGGTTAGGAGTTGGATTTTTTAGTGTGGAGCAAAAAACATGAAATATAAGAAAATATTGGGGTCGATTTTAGCACCTGCGATCAGGTGCGTTCCTGGCAGAGATTCCCGGGGCGGGTCGGGAGCCCGGCTCCAACCCGCCCACTTCCGGGTTTCCCACAGACGCGCTGACATGCGTGCGCAGCCTCCGCATGTGGGACTCCCGCCGGCAATTAAAGCTGGTGGGGTGCCACGTAAGCTATTTATTTTGGTATTTCAGGTCGTTTACAGACCTGATTAATGAGATATTTTAGGAGGGTTGGGATTTTACATACAACTGGGACTGTTTCCCGTACTGGGGGAAACACCCCCAGTTCAAATGGACGTGTTGCAGGCATCAGCCTGTGGCAGCTGCAAAGGTCCATTTGACAGGTGGGGTGGGGAGACCGTCACTCATTGCAGGAGGCCACTCTGTCACTTTGGACAAAGTTTGGCCTCCACCACCCTCCTCCTAACAAGAAAATTCACCAACTTGCACACTTACCCCGGTGTCCAGACACATGTACCTACCTTGCGGACCCCCTCAGATGTACATCTTCCGGATGGGGGCCGCCGTAGCTGCAGTCATGACCTCCTCGGAGGGCGAACAGCATCACCAGCCTCGCCGTCCACCTCTGACACGTGGAGCTCTACAACACAGTACTGTGACACATCCACCTGCATAGCAGGAGGGAGGGCTACCGCAGAGAGAGATGCGTCGCAGAGGGCACTACCCTCGCCACAGGGTCCACAGACTGATGCTCAGCTTCCTGGACCTCTCTGAGCAGTAGTGCACACGGAGGCTCAGAGTCACTCGACATGTAGTCGTGGACTTCTGCAGCCTCCTTCATGCCGAGCTGCTCCTGGCTGGCCCGAGCACCATCTTCTTACCTGTCGCTGTCAAAGTCACCACTGCCCTCAACAACTTCTCCTCCGCATCCTTCCAGGGTGCCACCGGGGACATCGCCGACGTTTCTCAGGCGTCTGCACAAAAGAGCCCTGCAAATACACCTACACCCACTCTGCAGTGACACAATGGGTGGCGTCAGGTGTGGGTCCTCATAGTGATCCTCAGGAAAGGGCATTATTGCACAAACCAGACAAGATTCGCAAAGACATGGGAGTAGTGGTGCCAATATAATATGTAATGTGAGTTGGTCAGAAATTCAAGAAAAGTAAAAAGCATGACAAACCCTCAAACACCCTTGTGCATCCCCTTCATGCTCACGACACGTTTGCCTTACGCTGCCGACTGCACATATGTGATGCATGCCCTGTGGCTGCAGCAAAGTTAGTGGCAGGTTGAGTGAGGCTGACCGTGAAAGAGATGCATGAGAGGGTGAGTATGAGATAGAGCCATGAGATTGTATGAGGATTGGGTTGAGTGGTAGTGGCGGGGTGAGTACTGGCGAGGTGAGTAAGTGCAGGTAAGATGAGGATGAGGTTTTAGTGGGTGTGAGGGGTGATGTGACAGAGTAGTGTTGGCAGTGCAGAAGGAGATGTGGGGTGGGGGCGGTGATGTGGCAGACGGAATGTAGGGGAATGAGTAAGTGTACTCACTTTGGCTGACCTACTTAGGTCATTGCAGCGCCTCCTGCACTGTATGCAGGTGCACGATATGTTGGTGGTGCAGGTGACCTCCTCTGCCACCTCGAGCCAGGCCTTCTTGGTGGCAGAGGCAGGTCGCTTCCTCCCGCCCGCCGGAGGGAAGATCTCTGTCCTCCCCCTCCTCCTCACCCCATCCAATGATACCTGGAGTGAGGCATCATTAAACCTGGGAGCAGCCTTCCCCCTGGGCTGTTCCATGCTGTACTTTTTCCTATTTCTTGCAGCATCAGTCAATGGAGGACTGCCTCTTTAAATAGAGCTCCTCCAGCTGACAGACCTTACTGCGCATGCGCAGTCTGCCCGCCGTGCAGCTTAATAGCAGGGAACCCGGAACAAGAGGTAAGTGGATCCAATCAGCCTGCGATTGCGTTCGGGGCAGACTGATTTCACCGGGCGTGTTACCCACGTGCCCAATCGCCCCCCCGCTGCGAACCCACCACACTGGTAATATCGGGCCCACTAAATTAGTTTTCATCCTTCCTTCACCAAACATCTTCACATCAAATTCAGTGTTACCCCAGAGGTCAGAGATGAGGAAAAATTTCTTCACTGAGGGTTGTGAATCTTTGGAATTCTCTACCCTAGAGGGCTGTGGATGCCGAGTTGTTGAGTATATTTAAGACTGAGATTGGTAGAATTTTGGAAACTAAGGGAATCGGGATATGGCGGGAAAGTGGAGTTGAGGTAGAAGATCAGTCATGATCTTATTGAATGGTGGAGCAGGCTAGAGATGCCGTATGGCCTACTCCTACTCTTATTTCTTGTGGTGTTGTCCTGTTTATAACATGTCTAAATTCAGAACTTTTTAATGCAGAGCTCCCATTTTTTCACTCGTTCAAGTTAACCTTTTTTATGTTGTCTCTCAGATACACACATACACGAGTTTCTACTACTGTAACCCAAAGAACACATTACAAAATAAACAATAATGACAAAATTTCAAGTACAATGCTTCATAACTTCAATTTAGTGATTTAGGAACAACAATAAGACATCCCAGTATTTCTACTTAATGCAATTCAATTACTATGTTTCTATGTTGATTATCTATGGACTGATCAGGAATTTTTAAAAATCCACCCTTTGTACCATATATAATCTATCCTTTGTCTTGAGTTTCTGCCTTATCCTGAAAATGCAGCAGGTTAGCTGTAATTACTTATATGCCTAATCTGATCTTCAACTGATGCACTCCTTCAATTTCTGCAGTGCCCTAAAATCAACTCCAACCAGATGTTTTAACAAGGATTGTAGAAAATCTATTAAATCTCAACTTTCCTCATATTATTGAAATCTAGCTACTCTCATCAATCTCCAAATGTTTAATTTCTAGATGTAAAAGGATTGACAGTTTATTTATTTTCTGACTGCTATACTCATCAGAAGAGCTGAGATGCAAAATTCTGGTCTCTTATCTCTTCCCCCTCCCATCCCCACTTGAAAAAGATGGTTTGCTTATGCTAAAATAATTCTATACTAGTCAATCCTTGTACTATAATAGAATCTTAATCTATGAGTACATATTGAAAAGCCATTGTTTTTTGTCAATGGGAGGATCTAGGGTCTTTGTTTATTTTTGATTTCTCTAAATTCTTTGGCTTGTCTGTCGACCTTTTTTAAGACAGCGGGTAATGTTGCACCTTTCTACCATTACAGCTGTAATACTTCGCTCAGTTTCATTTTTCATTTGATCTGTATATAAATTATAGAAATGTACCATGGCCACACATTGTAAGACAGACCATTCAGAAGCTAACCAAGAATCAAATTCTAATGACTCGAACCCATTCCCGTTTGCTTCTATTATGTAAAATTCGAATAGCTGAACTCCTTTCCCATTCACTTCGTTTGCATAGAACCCCTGATCTAAGTGTAACATCAGGTTTTAAATGCTTAGTGCAACCCTGTCAATCCACAGGTAAATTTCATTAAACAGCAGATTGTAGATGTGAAATCAATTGTGCCTGTGCTAATTGTTTTCTGCTGGTTTTGTTTAAATCAATGAGTATTTTATGACAGTCTTGATGTCAGCAGAATATTCCTTGGCAATTTAGTTGTGTATTTTCAGGATCTCAGTGCAGTGAGCCATTCTGAACCTCAGCAAAACTGAGAATGGTGACAAGGGGATGACTGTAGATATAATCGATTCAATTGCTGTCGGTTCTTTTAAATTGCTGTGAAAGTTGAGCTTCTTTCCTACCCAAAATGATGGAATTCTTCTTTAAACTGGGAGGCTTGGAACTGGGTGGCACAATGTGTTAGAAACTGGCATTTTACCTCTGGTACCTGAGTTTAAATCCAGCCCAGACTGATGGGATGAAAATCTCCCCTATCTGTTTGCTCTAAGAGTAGTCTTAATCAAGTTCCTAGTGGGCATGGATCTGCACCACAAAACTGCTCCTAATTTGGCACAGGTTGACACTGTCACTCAGGTAGGCCTAAAGGCAGTTGGTGTAGGAAATGGAAAAAATGCCACAGTTCTGGCATCTGAAGTTGGGACAAAAAAAGGAGGCTTTGATCTGCACAATACTGAACCTGAGAATGCTTAATGCTGAAACTGGATGCCTAAGATGGAAAGTAACCCATTCCCCAACACTGACATCTCTTACCTTGATGAGCAAAGTAAAACGGAGGCCTCTCAAACCTGTGACCTCTACCACCTAGAAGGACAGCAGACACATGGGAACACCACCACCTGCACGTTCCCCTCCAAGTCACACACATCCTGACTTGGAAATATCGCCGCTCCTTCATCGTCGCTGGGTCAAAATCCTGGAACTCCCTACCTAACAGCACTGGACCACACGGACTGTGGCTCACCGCCACCTTCTCAAGGGCAATTAGGCATGGACAATAAATGCTGGCCTTGCCAGCGACGCCCACATCCCATGAATGAATAAAAAGAAAGGCCATTAAAGATAGAGAATAACAGACAGGAGGAGGCAGTGTGTGTATGCCTTTTAGAGCAATTCTCTCAGCTTAGCGTTTGCATTTTATTACCACTATCATTTAAGTTCTATTGTTGCTAGTCATCTCTTCCATTAGCATTGGCAATTTCTCCCTCACAGCTTCAAATTGAATGACAGGAGGGAGTTGAGAGATGGTTGTTGGAAAATTAAAATGTGTTCGTCTCCTCACGTGGGCAAAGAGTTTTTAGATTGAAAAACACACTCAGTTACTGGTTTATAATACTTCTGCATGTATAATATTTATTCATAGTTGGTATATATGAACAAAAGATTGTGATCCAGAATGCTGAAGGCTATTTCCATTGCAGTACTGAGGTTAATCAATTTTGTACAATTGATAAAAACATTTTTAATCTAGACAAGTAAGTAATTATATTATAAGGCCTGCTGTTCACAACCATCTGGAAGATAGGCCTAAAGTTCTACAAAATGGAGTGAGTTTCGACTGCACTCAGCCCTGGAGGCATGCAACTGGGTATTTGGTCCCATTCTGCCAATACTCCCTATCAGGTCAGGCTAACATATACTGAAGCAAGGCCAAGCGGGCATATTTCCATTAACTTAGTCAAAAGACTATGCCGACAGCAAGAGTCTAACAACAGTCCAAGTGAAAATCAGCATGTGCATTGAGACTTTGATTGCCATATCTCTTACCAAACTGGGAACTTTCAGTCTTCCATGTTGGCAGGGGTGGGGTTGGGGAAGGAACAAATTAAACAGTTGATTCTAGTCCCCTGCCATATTTCTCAACTTTTTTTCTGTGTACAGACTGTAATTTGATTTGTGAGTGAAATATTACATTATTATACATAGCAAAATGCCTCCAGTTTGCTTTGAAAAACCATAAACACAATATGTAATGGAATTTGAGACTTAGCCACATAAGGTTCAACTCACCAAGTTCCTAGTTCCACATGGACTATACAACCATCCACTCAACCTCATTCAGTGACACTCCTTAAGCTGGTAGAATTAAAATGAGCTGTGTGTGAAAGCACTTTGAAATATTTTGACATAATAAGGTGCGATACAAGTATGCTTCTTTGTTATTTTTGTATTTTTTCAATAAAGTAACTTTAAAAGAGATCTCACCATCAAGACTACTTTTAAAAATCAAACAGTTAAGAATAATGTTAGTTAATGTCCTTCTGTGCATTTCAGTAACTTTTAAATTTTAATCTGGCTTCCTGGCCGTTTAAGATTTAAATGTGCCGCCATAGCAATGCAGCAGCAGCATTCCTTTTGTCCAGTGTTGCTGTTGTGCAAATGTAGGAAAATACATGAGGTGACACATTTCCATAATTTCATAACATTATAATGCATCCGACCACGTATGAGTGGGAAATCTGAGAAGTGGCAGAGGAGAGTGGGAAGCTTGTAAAGTGGTTCCTGAAGATATTCTGCTCACATACGGCAATGAGTCACAGTAACTCATGGGAAAAAGCTAGACCAACATTTGGGTTTATTTAATACAGGATGCTTTTGAAGGCAATAAAGAGACACAAGAACCAATTTAAAATGAACAGCTTCTCCATTCATTAAAATCAAAAGAAGCAAAAAAAAAATGGAACGATCAAATAGTATAATGCTTGTGGCAGACTTGAAATAAAGAGGACCCATTTATTCTCATTGTTTTTGATAACTGTATAACTGACAATTGAAGTAATTGTCATGACTTACATGACGTGTGTTTATAAAGCTACTGAAACAGTTTATTCACTCACTGGCCACCAAGATAAAGCAGTCCTTGGAATTGCAAGAATACCCATCTAGCGTGGATATATGAAGCATCAGCACCCTGTGTCGTGAGGTTGTGGGATGCAAATTTCAAAGAACTTATTTTTATATATATATTATATAGATGTTTGATTCCGTGTTTTTACGTCTGGGACAGAATGTTATTCCCTTTTTCCAGCTGCTGAACAGTGTGAGTGGTTGTGAGACGCTAATGCCAATTGTCAGCATTTGACCACAACCTCTCATTTCAGGTTGAATTTACACCATGGGCTTTATTTATTGAGGCCCCGCATTATTGACGGAACCTCACAAACTGCCATCGAGCGTCAGAATATCAAGTGTAGAATCTCGAGTGCTGGAAATGTTCCATGCTCCTTTTGCCAGCCGCCTGAAATGAAGGCGGGCATCATTTCAATATTGAAATACCACTCCTGCGGCCATTTCTGACCTGGATTCCTTAAAGGGACCATTGCAGGCTGCTTATAAAAAGGCGCCAAAACTTTGAGAAATGTTGTTTCTTGGAGTCAGAAGGAGCAGTAATGGTTGGCTCCGCAAAATAACTGTGCCCCCCACCCCACCCCTTCCCGATCACTTCCCCCATAACCCGTACTTACCCATGGTCCTTGATGCCAGATGAAATTGGTTAGATCCCAAGTGAAATCAGAAAGCATTTTTTCACAGAAAGGGTATTGGAAATCTGGAACACTCTTTACCCCAAAAGGCTGTAAATGCTGGGTCAATTGAAATTTTCAAGAATAAGATTGATAGATATTTGTTAGGTAAAGGTATTGAGGGATTATGGATCAAAGGCAGGTAAATGGATTTGAGCTACAGATTAGCCATGATCTGATTGAATGGTCGGAGCAGCTCAGGGGGCTGAATGGCCTCCTCCTATTCCTAATTCTTTGACCATTGATATATATACTCCTACCCCAATTCCATACGCAACAGCCTCTTTGCAAAAGCATAACTGCTGACTCACTGTAGGCAATATCATAAGAGATCTATTAGAGATGTATAAAGATTAAAATGCTTGCACTTTTTTGGTTTGTCACAATTATGACACCAATCCATTGAAATCAATGGGGAATGCTATAATCTGTTAGGATACCAATAATACACTGTAACCTCTGTCAGCTTGTTATGACACACGCAATTAAAAGACATATATACCAACTGTGAACAAGGCAATGGAGATTTTCCAATGCTAAGCACCTTTAAAATTTTTGACGCAGGGTCCTACCATGATTTCTGCTGGGATTGTGTCCAATAGACACTGTTTACCTACTCCTGCCTAAAGCAGCTGTTGAAGAGATTAAAAGCATGTGAGGCCCCGAAGTGCATGTGGCCAGAAAAACTTTGTTGAGCTGTGTTATGGGGTGACCTCAGCACATGATAGGAAGTTTAAATCCCGTACTGATATTTGTCAGCAAACGCTGACAAGGGACTGGAATGAAAACACTTCAAGCTGCGGATTGGCAAGTATTTAATAGTGCACTCCTGGTAATATCCTTGCTCCAAGCTGCTGCCCATTATTTTATTGCCACTTTATTCAGTTACTTTTTTTGGCGCATTCTGAAGGAATTCTAAAGGCACTTTTTCATCAACAAATGCTGAAGTGCAGACAGTACTTCTTAACTGCTGATTGCGCTAAATGCAAACAGTTGGCATCTACGCATAATTCAAGTGCCAGGCTTGAGTAGGCCCATGAGTCTGCTCATAAGTAGAGCCCCAGACTTGAGTAGGTTGAGGCTTCTCGCATATCAGGCTTTCATAACTTGTGTCGCAGACTCGTGGAGGCATAGGATTCTTGGAGCTACACTGCCAGTTTATCCTAGTTTAGCAAAAAGAATTTGGTGGGCCTGAGTGGTGTGTATGAGCCCTGTTGAAATTGGGAGATGATGTTCTGTTGAAATTGTTGGGGAAGTGCCATTTTAGGTGTGGACCTTGGCTCAGTGGTTGCACACTTGCCTCTGAATCAGAAGGTTGTGTGTTCAAGCCCTTCCCCAGAGACTTAAGCACATAATCTGACACTCTAGTACGGTACTAAGGGAGTGCTGCACCATCAGAGGTGTCATCTTTCGGATGGGATGTAAAACCGAGACTTCATCTGCCCTTTCAGGTGGACATAATAGATCCTATGGCACTATTCGCGGAAGAATAGAGGAGTTCTGCTGCTGTCCTGGCCAATAATTATCCCTCAACCAACAATATTAAAAATAGATTACCTGGTCATTTATCTGATTGTTTTATGGGACTTTGCAATGTGTATATTGGCTGCCACATTTCCCTTCATTACAACAGTAACTATACTTCAAAAGTACTTCTCAAAGTGCTTTTACAGCCAATAATGTCCTGAGGCTGTTAAAGATACTATATAAAAGAAAGTTCTTTCCTCTTTCCTTTATTTCTGTAATCTCATTGGTGATAGGATGACAAATAAGCAGAGGATCAATAATGTAACCTGATTGATTATCCCACCTACTTTTATCACCAATTAGAAAGGTTTGAGATTTATTAACCAATGAGAAAGCTTAAAAAAACAAGCGGTACAGACATTACATATTTTATATATAGGTTTCTATTTTTTTAAAACAGAATAATGGTTTAAACAGATGGCATAATCAAAGAAAACAGGGGGTTAGAGCAGTTATTGAAGGAGATAAATTTACATCAGTTGAAATACGGTCCAGCTGGCTTCGAGGGTCTTGCTATTTCAACCATGCAATCTTAATACAGGCCTGTTCCATTTGAAAAATTTAGCGTCTTATCCTTGTCTGTTGAATAATTTTGAGTTTAACAATGCCTAATGTTAAAACAAAAACAACTTTCTAAAGATCACTAGAAATGGACAATTTAATTTGGGGGAATGGAGCAAAGTGTCACAGTTCCTCCTTAAACTCTTCTGATGGCTGTAATAGAACTACAGGATATGATCAACTAAAAATTTATTGTAATAGATTGGCAATAATAAGGCTTCAGTATACCTAAATGATTGGAAATATGTAACATTTTGATTACTCTAACTTTTTCTTTTTCTCTTTGCAGCAGAGTGAATCTTCAGATTTGGTGAAGAGAAAAGGTAAGTGAATACCATTTTGATTCTAAATGCATAGTATACTAATTTCAATGGGGTCCTACAATTGACGTTCGAACCCTGATTCGCATATGCAAGGTGTCTAACGGCTGTTTCAGGTGGATGCACTGCACACCTATCACTCATCTGCTTCCAATTTGTCAGACGGCGCAATTCTTGTGCCCTAAAATTTGTTCCCCTCTCATTCATTTCGCATCCATAAAATGGGCAGATAGATGTTTAGTTCCTCCCCCCCTGCCCACCCACCCAGAGAATCATATAGCACAGAAGGAAGGCCATTCGGCCCATTGTCTCCGTGCCAGCTCATTGAAAGAGCTATCCAATTATTACCACACCGCTGCTCTTTCCCCATAGCCCTGCAAACTTCTCCATTTCAAGTATCCATCTAATTCCCTTTTGAAAGTTACTATTGAATTTGCCTTCCCTGCCTTTTCAGGTAGTGCATTCCAGATTATAGCAACTTGCTCCATAAAAAAATTTCTCCTTGTTTTGTCGAAAACTTAATTACCTATTATACACAATGCATTAACTCCAAACACTTATTTTCAGACAAGTAAGAATTTTAATTAAAAGAAACTTGAGCTCAAGTGGAAGGGTGTCTAATACAATGGTTAAAACCACCTCTTCACTGTACATAGGAAGCAGTTAACTTTTATACAGTTAATTCAGTAATGTCTGTCTATCATAGAATATGGGCGTACATGTACATTCTTATTGGTTCAAGTGGTTAGTCAATCAAAAATAGGGAACCCACCCTCTGGTTCCTCATGACTGTCTCGTGGTTCTTAAACAGAATCTGGGAAAACACGTTTCCTTAGCAACACTGTTTCTTATCAGTGGTTCTGTACCTAGTCTCAAGGCTATATGGTCATTAATTTCTGTTAGTTAGACAGTTATCTCATAAGCAGACAATAGCTTTTCTGTGTGTCTTTGGTGAGAACTTAAAACATAAGCTTTCTATTATATTCAGCTGGTCAGCTAACATGGTCAACTTATCCATCATGCTTTGCTTCTTTTTTTTTGGTTTTAGGGTATTAGGAAATTAATATGTTCAGCTTTATGGTTTAGATGTATTAGAAAGTTAATTTGGTCAGGCATTTCTTTATGGTTTTCCACATTCCCCCCTTTTGTCCTATATATATATATATATATATATATATAGATATAAAAGGACAATATTCTAATAGAGCATTATTCCACCCAGACGTTCAAACTCCTCCTGCACCTCATCCTGTGTCACCCCTACTTGCACCATCAAATTTGTGGGTGCTATATGTGTACCCATATTGGACATCATCTATAACAACAAATATGACTAGTCCCTGAACTGGAGAAGTCCCAATAGAACCCAGCCATTCTGTTGCCCAGCCCCAAAGAGTGAATGAAGGGGGCTGCTTGAATTTCTCAACTTCTCTTTGAATGTGCTCCATTAGTTCTTGGTGTATTTGTAAGGATTAGAAACGGAGGTTTACGCGTCTGATCGTAATTAGGTTGGTACCACCCCCGAAATTTGGTTTCACATTTTGTTGTGATTGTATACTCCTTCCATTGTTTTCTCACAAACATTGCCTTACTTACCCTCGCATTTATCCAGCTATTATCTCGCATTCTGTTCCCGTTAATTTCAATTTGATTTATTACCCACTCCGCTATTTCTTGGGAATTTAGGGGGACTGGTCTGAGTGGAATGCCTCCCTTGGATTGAATTGGGATATGTGAGCACACCCAGCAACTAGAGATACCCTGATGCTTTGCATACATATATGACATGTATAAAAAATATTGACATGCAGTTCCCTTGAAACACGATTGAGTCTACTTGCAGCAGGGGTTGTAGCAGGTTTTATGCCAGTTCCCACCCACATGATCAGGCATGCCGAGCCAATTATTCTCATATGATTTAAAAGTTTAGGACATGTCATGCTGCAACAGTCTCTTATAACAGTTTAATTAATCAGTCAGTTTTTTTTTCTGGTACGCCACCGCCGGGGTCCTTGTATGGGGATTTATGGGTTAATTAATCAACTACTACGCCTGACCTTTGAACTCGAGATTGGGACCCACCCCTTTTTCTTCCCTTAATCCAAATTTTTATCCCTATAATATCCTCTTAGATGCTGTACCTCATCTTAACCAGGTTCCCTTCGTGTTGGCCACCAGTCCGGGTGGAAGAGAGGCAGAGCATCTGATAATCCTATCAAACTATGATTGTCTTCCCTTTTACATGCACCTTACCCCAGCGGGTGCTACTCCCGGTACCATTAAGGTGTGTTCTTAGTTGAAATCACAGAGACAATGGGGACATTCTCACCCAGGCTCTGTTTTACTATCTTTGCCAAACCCTTTACCCTCTACTTACATTTATTACGTGCCATGAAAACCAAGAATCATATTGCAACAAACTGCACTACGACTAATACATGTGAAATTAATTTAATCTGAGGATGGATCTGTATATTCAGTCCAAATTCCAGAGGTCATCCCACCAAGTGGTGACTTTAATTTGGTCAGTGTCATGCTTAATGTTTTTATTGTCCTGTTGTAGGTTATAATAAATCTTCTGGGAGAGGTGTATCTCCATTCGCAATGCTTTCAAGTATTCAGGCAACAGGGGTGTCAGATACCCAAATGTGTCCTGATATTCTTTTAAGTCCTTTTTTTTTGACATCCTCAGAAACTTGTAAGGTGGTGAGGTTATGCCGGTGTATCTCTACCAGTTCCTCGGGTCCAATCCGAACCGGGACTTCAGGAATGGAGCAGAACTCTGGACTTAAAATATCACAAGTTAGATTGGCATATTTAAATGTTTTCAAATTAGTTGTAACACAGTATTCGCCCTCTCCGGCATATGCCACTTGAGTGGGTTTTAGATCCACCCCTGGGGCCTCCATGGTACAGTTAATATCCTGATTGGTACCGGTATTATTAAACCCACACTGTGCTTCTGGGCTGTGTCCAACACCATGTGGACATACAGTGACAGCATGTCTAGTAACACATCCCTTTAATTTTGTTCCAGCCAAATTCCCTTTCATTTTTTTTCAGCATATGGTAACATATTGTGATGGGATATGTGCATTCCGTCCTTCACTACCCCAATATTCCGTACTTGTTACACCTCTCATCCCTGGGTTTCGGGTGCCATCACTAGTATTACTGGTACCAACCCTAGGAGCCCTCCTCCGTCAGGTTTACACTCCACTTGAGTGGGGTACACCCGCACCATTGCCCTGAATTGGCAAGGGGTGATGTTCTTGTTTGCTAACAGCCGCTTGGAGGTACCACCTCCATCATGCCCACAGGTCAGGTTCACCCTCAGTTTGTTGATTCGTTATTCATAAGGGTACTTCCCCTGCCTGTATCTGGGCTAGGTTCTCTCGTGTCTGTTCCACAATCCAGTTACCATATGTACAGCAGATGTTATTAGCAGCCGCCTGCTAAGATACGTTATATTCCTCTTTTATTAATTTATTAATGGTTTGGGCATGTGTTTCTAGCACTGTAGCTATCCTTTGCAAATGTATGGTCAGCATTTGATCCTCAGACAATTCCAAACCAATGTTACTGTCCGATACAATATTTACAGTCAGCTCCAATATCCCAAAATTTGTTTATTTTACGTAATTTCTTCTTGAACCGCTTTTCATTTCCCAAAATATCCCACTACATTGTGCCCGAGTCCCTTCTATCATTTCACAATTATCCCAACTTGAGAGCAGTATTTTTGGACTGACAGGACTTGTCAATGTAAAATGTTCTTCCCTCTCGAAAAGAATTGTTCCTTGATACACAGCATTCAATAGGAACCATTTAGACTGGACTTCTTTTATTTTAAAAATATAATTTGATTATCCCCTTAAATTACAAGTAAATTTTTCTTTCTCGAGTGCTTGAATAGCAACTCATATAAATTTTTCTTTTCAATTCCAATTTCAGAAACAAATTATGTCCAGGCTTTGTGGTTTTTATAGTAGAGATGAAGTGCTCGTAATTACTTTTGGATGTAACTCCCATATCTTCCCACCTCGAGCACTCTGTCTCGGAAGACAATAAATGAGTTAAAACAAAACAAATCAAAATGTTTTCAAAAGAAGAGAATCAGGTTGATAACACCACGTTGTGACATTTGGTATCTGCCGATGTCTGCAGCTAAAGTCTTAAATTTTTAACACCACTGGATTGTTTCCTGCACCAAATTTCTCCAGCAAAGGTTGCACCGTAACTTTGTAAAGCCATTTTATGTCAAAGAACTACTCTTGGTAATCCTGCACCATCAACACTCACGTGGTCCCAAAAAACCAGAGTCACCTGTTTTAAAAGAAACACAGAAAATCCATTGCGGCTCTTCTTGAGAGCCCAAGGGGTTAATTTGTCAAATCATCATTTATTATTTATTTTGTCCGAAGGAATAATCCCTTTACCTGAAACAAATCCAGAAAACAAAACAGGAGAGAGAAATTGCCTAGTCCCCCTCTCTCTCTGGAGCTCGCAACCTGTCTGAAATAAGCCCTGTCTTTCCCACATACAGATGTACGTAGGACTGCAGACTGGAATTTCCAACTCCAAGTCCTAATCTCTGTGTTTTCAAGATGTCCAAATCAATGGTGTTAACAACTGAGGCACCCGTATTAAAGGCAGTTGCTATATCACTTATCACAGATCTTTACGTCTCCATATTTGTCTATCTCTTTTACGATGTCCACCTCCATTCCGTGTCGCGCTTTGTTTTAACACTTGAGTTAAGAGGTGTTGATATAATTGTTGAGTTTTCTTAGCATTCTCAATGCGAGTTATATAATTTTGTCAGGGAAGGTCTCCCCTCTTTGGTCAGATCTTGTATTGGAGCTACTATTCGTGAATAGTTTCAAATAAAATTGAATAGCCCCAGAACTTGTCGAACTTCCTTACCATACTGTGGCGGGGTAAAACTGATAGGCGTTTAGTACCCTGTGTCAGTACATAGTTCAAGTAATGGACTTCCAATTGTCCAACCTATGCTTTCTCTTCATACGATTTGTTTTACATTCCTTTCTTATCAATTTTTTCACTGTAGCATTGTCTGTGTGGAAACTTATATCTCAGTCAATTGTAGCCTTTGGCATTTCCGAGTAATTGGGTCAATTTTAATAATATAACCCATACCAATTGTTATCTCATGTTCACCTGTGTTCTGGGCAAGTCTCAGACAGTTCTCAACCGACTGAGTCATTTCTATCTGTTTGAACTGCTCTTGGCATGACAGTCTGGCTTCTTGGGATGGAAGGGATTAATATTAACTGGCTCTCGTGGTAGCAGTAATTTGATACTTCGCCCTCTGAGATTAAGTTTCCACATTCCACCTTCAAAATTTCTCTTCACACAGGTTTGACTGATTTTTTTTCCTCACATTTATGGATTGCTTTACACTATATATTTTGCACACTATTTTTGAGATTTATTTTAATCATAGTGTTTTCTCCAATGTTTCTTATTAACCAACTTGTTTGCTTGCAGCTTCTTTATTTTCTTTTCAGACTCTGCTTTAGCTTTGCAAACCACCTTTTCCCTAATCTTATCTTTCAGACGACAATTAAAATCCAATATGATCATTATCGCCGTCTCTTTTTTTTGTTATAAACCTTAAGGGGTAGAGGAAGAATCAATCACAATAGCACAAAATGCTTCTAAGATCAAATTAATTTATAACCAGAGATCATCCTGCAACTGTAACTTGTAATTCTTTAAATCTGCACTTTATCTTTTCTTTTACAATTAAACCTCATTTTGTCTTGGTGAATTGAAAACAGATGTCGGTGTCCTTGGAAGGGGTTAACTTTTTTTTTCAGTAATAAAATGACGGAGCCAGATATCAGATTCATGCAGCGTTCTCAGCATACGTCAACGTAATTTTCACATAAATTCTTTTTATAAAAAAATTCATACCGGGAAACAACATCTCCCATCGTACACTTCAGCCCACAGCCAGTCCAGCACCTCCAGACTGCTGCGACCAACTCCTGTCCAGGCTCCCCTCAACCTTCACACCGCCTCGCAAATTCTACAATTTGCTGTTCAATTCACTCCTTTTTTTTCACATACTTTTAGTGGGTATGATTATAACCAACTCTCCGAGCTGTTCCAGCTTTCCGACTTTTCCTATCACGGTGATACCAGATAGCTTTTTTTTATATCTGTCCCGTTATTTTTTTTAACCTTTTTTTAACCACAGCCAATCACAAGATAAAAATTCAAAATGCCAATTCTTTTTTTTTGTGAAGATCCCATGTCTGGAACTCAACATGCTCACATTTTATAAGAACCAGAATTTAATAGGTCACTTACCCTCACTAACTCCAATTTTAATTCAGCAATATCAGAATTAAACACAAGACAAAACAGATACATCACACAAAAGAAGAAAACACGTAAGACGCAGTAAGAAGGGGGCGTGGCCCACAACACCGACAGCAAACACTCACAATAAGGACAGGCTTTTTAAAGAGACAGTACACCGAAAACAAAATAACCTTTCTTTTTCGGGTCTCTGTCTTTCAAACATTTTTCTAATCACTTAACTCTATCCATATTAAATGTACCGTCTTCGGGAAAGGGATATTTCTTAATTTTGGTCCATTTTGACCAAACTATCAACTCGTCAGTTGTTTCTTTCGCAAAGTTTCTGTACATGTAAGCAGCAGATGTTCCCTTTGGAGGGATTTTGCTAGCGTTGGCACCCATGGCTTATAGTTTATACAATCCTCCACACTGTAATTACACAACAATCAAGACCTATCTTAACTATCACAATTCTATATTTGATAATTCAGCAAGACGTCATGTGTTCTCCACACCCACTCCAGGGTCCTGGCCCCAATAACCAGCTCAGGCTAGGTGCGTGAGAGAAACGACCGCACTTAGTTGAATCAGCTGACTTACGCAAGATTTTTTTTAAAAAAGTGCTTCTCCCCTTGAGCAGGGGGAACACTATTTCCTATCAGTGCTTCTCCTTTTGAGAAGGGGGAACACTATTAGTGTTTCTATCTAAACACTTAATTTAGGTAAACCAGAATTTCACATTTTTCCCAATCCGCAACATCCACACCAGTCTGCGTTTGTCGCCACTACAGACTTGTAATTTCACACTTTTCCAAATTACGCAACATCTAGTCTGCGCTTGTCCAAATTACAACTTCACACTTAAAATTTTTTAAACAAGTCTGTAACCTGGTTACCTTTTTTTCTCTTTTCCTGGCGCCTCTCTTTTTTTTAGTATCACCGGTATCACAGATCTACTCCATTATTGCTCTCTCTCAGCCCATTACTACAACACCGCAGCTGACAATATCGAGTAATCTTTCGCGCGTCTCTCTTTTTTTTTCTTTCCCCTTTTTTTTTCCTTGTCTATACGAAACACATTTCCTATGATCGCCTTCCAATTCCTAAAGGCAAACAGAAGAATTAGTCACGTCAGTTAATGCATATACTTATCAATCGCAGTGTGTCTGGGTTCGTACAGACAACTTGGGCTCGATTTTAGGGTCGGGTTTCCGGCGGGTTACCAGCGGGGTGGCCCCGAAAATCCCGATCTCCGGTCACGTGACCGGATCGCGACGAAATCCCGGCCACTTCCGGGTACCGCGCTGACGTGCGGGGCTGCGCGCGCAAGCCCCGCTGGTGGGAATCCCGCAGGCAATTAAAGCCAGCGGGGTTCCACTTGAGAGTACTTAACTTGCTCGTTGTGGTCAGTTAATGAGCTGAAGCAGCTGTCAAAAGAGGAAGTGTGGGATTTTAGGTTCAAGGCAGTGAGTTTCCCACACTGGGGGAAACAGACTCCCTCCAACCAGGCGTGTTGCAGCCAGCAGCCTGTGGCAGGTGCCAAGGTGCGCTCCACGGGGGAAATCCCTCACCCACGCAGGAGGCCACCGCGTCACATAGGGCAACCCCTGCCCTCCACCACCCCCCGCCAAGCCAGAGCACAGACCGACACGAAACCGCAGCCCCAGTCCGAGGAACCACACACCTACCCTGCACAACCCCTCAGACCAACACCTGCCAGTTGGGTGGTGTGTGCACACCCTCGGAGGACGAAGAGCATGACCAGCACCAGCAGCCTCGCAGTCCACGCCGTCCGCCGCAGAGACGTGGATCCCCCCAACACGGTGTTGTTGCACGCCCACCTGCACAGCAGGAGGGAGGGCTACCGCAGAGAGAGACGCGTCGCAGAGGGCACTACCCTCGCCACAGGGTCCACAGACCGAGGCGCAGCTCCCCGGACCTCTCCGAGCAGCAGTGCACAGGGAGGCGCAGATTCGCTCGACATGTAGTCGTGGAGATCTGCAGCCTCTTTCATGCCGAGCTGCTCCTGGCTGGCCCCAGCACCAACTGCTTACCTGTCGCTGGCAAAGTCACCACTGCCCTCCACACCTTCTCCTCCGCATCCTTCCAGGGTGCAGCCGGCTACACCGCCGATGTCTCTCAGTCGTCTGCGCGGACGAGCCCTGCAAATACACCTGCACCTACTCTGCAGTAACACGATGGGTGGCATCAGTGGTGGGTCCTCATAGTGATACCCAGGAGCGGGCATTATTGGACACAACGGACAGGATTCGCGGAGACATGGCAGTGGTGGTGTCAATATAATGTGTGCTGTTTGTTGCTCTGAAATTCAATATGGGTAACACCCATGACAAACCCTCAGACACCCTTGTGCACCCCCTTCATGCTGACGAGACGTTTGCCTTACGCTGCCTACTGCACATATGTGATGCATGCCCTGTGGCTGCAGCACAGGTGGTGGCAGGTTGAGTGAGGCTGGCCGTGAGGGAGATGCACGAGAGGGTGAGTATGGGACGGAGCCATGAGATTGTATGAGGATTGGGTTGCGTGTTAGTGGCAGGATGAGTACTGGCGAAGTGAGTAGGTGGAGGTAAGATGAGGACGGGGTGTGAGTGGGTATGAAGGGTGATGTGATAGAATAGTGTGGGCGGTGCCGAAGGAGATTTGGGGTGGGGGCAGTGTTGTGGCAGACGGAGTGTAGGGGAAAGACTTTGTGTTCTCACTGTGGCGGACCTACTGCGGTCATTGCAGCGCCTCCTGCACTGTATGCAGGTGGGCCATATGTTGGTGGCGCAGGTGACCCCCTCTGCCACTTCGAGCCAGGCCTTCCTGGTGGCAGAGGCAGGCAGCTTCCTCCCGCCCGCCTGGGGGAAGATCTGTGTCCTCCCCCTCCTCCTCACCCCATCTGATGATACCTGGGGTGAGGCATCATTAAACTGGGAGCAGCCTTCCCCCTGGGCTGCTCCATGCTGCAATTTGTTCCATTGGTTGCAGCATCTGTCAGTGGAGGACTGCCCCTTTAACTAGAGAGCCTCCAGCTGACAGATCGTACTGCGCATGCGCAGCCCGACCGACGCGCAGGCCAGCGCCGTGGACCCCGGAGGAGCAGGTAATTGATTCCTATTAGTGGGTTGCCTGCTACGATCGCGTGGGCAACCCACTAATTTCGCCGTTCGCGTTTTCGACGCTCCCGGAGGACCACCCGCTGGGAACCCGCAGGCCTGCTAAATTCGAGCCCACTGTGTCCGTACTTACCGGGGATCACAAGCGATCTCGGTGGCACCTCCAAGAAACTGTTGAAAACTTAATTACCTATTATACACAATGCATTAACTCCAAACACTTATTTTCAGACAAGTAAGAATTTAATTAAAAGAAACTTGAGCTCAAGTGGAAGGGTGTCTAATACAATGGTTAGAACCACCTCTTCACTGTACATAGGAAGCAGTTAACTTTTCTACAGTTAATTCAGTAATGTCTGTCTATCATAGAATATGGGCGTACATGTACATTCTTATTGGTTCAAGTGGTTAGTCAATCAAAAATAGGGAACCCACCCTCTGGTTCCTCATGACTGTCTCGTGGTTCTTAAACAGAGTCTGGGAAAACACGTTTCCTTAGCAACACTGTTTCTTATCAGTGGTTCTGTACCTAGTCTCAAGGCTATATGGTCATTAATTTCTGTTAGTTAGACAGTTATCTCATAAGCAGACAATAGCTCTTCTGTGTGTCTTTGGTGAGAACTTAAAACATAAGCTTTCTATTATATTCAGCTGGTCAGCTAACATGGTCAACTTATCCATCATGCTTTGCTTTTTTTTTGGTTTTAGGGTATTAGGAAATTAATATGTTCAGCTTTTTGGTTTAGATGTATTAGAAAGTTAATTTGGTCAGGCATTTCTTTATGGTTTTCCACATTTTCCCCCTCTGGACATTTTGCTAATTATCTTAAATCTATGTCCTCTGGTTACCGACCCTCCTGCCAGTGGAAATAGTTTATCTCCATCTACTCTATCAAAACCCCTCATAATTTTGAACACCTCTCCCCTTAACCTTCTCTGCTCTAAGGAGAACAACCCCAACTTCTTTAATCTCTTCACATAACTGAAGTCCCTCATCCCTGGTACCATTCTGCTAAATCTCCTCTGCACCCTCTTCAAGGCCTTGACATCCTTCCTAAAATATGGTGCCCAGAATTAGACACAATACTCCAGCTGAGGCCTAACCAGTGTTTTATCAAGGTTTACCATGACTTCCTTGCTTTTGTACTCTATGGTCTATTTAAAAAGCCAAGGATCCCTTTTGCTTTTTTAACAGCCTTCTAAACTTGTCCTAACACCTTCAAAGATTTGTGTCAGTATGGTTGTTTTTAACCTGTCCTCATAGCTCAGTCAATTGACATTGGATGCCTGATTTTGATGCCGCTTGCCTGACGGGAACAGAATTTAAAGCAGGCAATGCTTTGCCTTGCTTCGAATGGGCGATCGGGTGAGAAGCCTGTCAATCATATTGAAATGATACACGAGAGTTAAAATTGACCGGCTTTGCGTTGATGACGTCCTGAGGGCTTCCCGCTCGTCCCACGCCCTGTCTGTCCGATATTCATCCCGAAGTAAAATCGGTGCTTAGGGATCAACCTTGAAGTCCCTTTTTGAACTATTTCCGGGCTTCAATGTTTCTCCTGTGCCCTGGTGACCAGAACTGAATGCAGTATTCAAGAGCATTGCATATTACATCAGTGTGACATTTCCATTTGCTCCAGTCACATGTGAGACTTCTGAGTGAGACAGGCAACTTAGCTCTAATTTGTGTCAAATATGAATAGTTTTATGCAGTGGATTTGTGTACCTAGGAACTGGGTTGACACTATGCTGAATTTGGTTTGCTTACAGCCATTAAAACCATCAGAGACTTTCATGCTTTCAATCTAGGTTAGGTTTGAATCTAAGTCCCAGAGGTGAAAGGTGTAATGACATTCTACACCTACCAAATGTTATTTAGAAATCCTCCATTTTTACACAGGTAGTCATTCAGTCCTAATAGGATATTGGAAACTGTTTTACTTGGCAACAAAATTCCTTTCAGTGTATGAATCTCATTTTTAATGGTTGTATTTGAAGAACTAGACTCAGTGCAGATATAAGGGTATCACAAGGTATAACTCCCAGATTCTGAAGGATTAAATATTAATTTCTCAGCCTGTAATTGTTAATTGAGCATGAAAATAGAACCTCTGATTTCTCTGCACACATCTTAATTAGATAATTGCTGAAAACATAAATTACATTCTGTGTTTGTCCATTGGTTTTCTCTTAATCTCTGTCCATCAATCTATCTATTCACTGGTCTGTTTCTCATCTGCTCTTTTCGATCTCAATCTCCAGCTCCATCTCTTATTCCTTTTACATCTACTACAACAACAACTTGTATTTATATAGTGCCTTTAATATAAGAAAATGTCCCAAGGTGCTTTACAGAACCGTAAGGAAAAATGGAAACCAGTTTTGGGAGGTTGTTTCCAGAGCATGGGCCTAGATGCTGAAGGCATGGCCGCCAATGGTGGGGTGAAGGGAGGGGGCATGTGTACAAAAGACTAGAGCCAAAGAATAGATAGTGAGGGTTGGGGGGGGGGATGGGTGGAAAGGTTGTACGGCTGGGAGGAAGTGTTACTGAGATGGGAGTGAGGATATTTAAACACACACGTGTGAACTTTAACTTTGGATGTTGGACCAGGAGCCAATGTAGATCAGTTAGGTCAAGGGTGGCTATGTGGTTTTTCACAGGGATGTCAGAGCGAGAGTGCAGGTGCTCAGTTTGGAACCTGATCTCACCAGCTCCCACAGTAGGAGCTCCGTGCTTCCCCACGAGCTCCATGCTCTTTACCAAGAAGAGGGTGAGGGGATTACAGGTGGGGAAGCTCCCTCCAGTGGCTTGTCTTTGTTGCGCATTGTGCGACAATTTCTCCTGCAAAGAGATAAGTATGAGGAGGAGGCTGTGGAAAGTGGCATAGGAGAGGTGAAGTCATAAATGTAGGGGTATGAGGATGTTGGGAAGAAGGGGGTTCCAGAATTGTACAAGGCATTTGTTTTGTGCTGGGTGGGGTGGGGTGGTGGGGTGGGGTGGGGGTTGGTGGATGCTGTACAGCCATATTGCAGGATAGGGAGTTGTAGGCACCCTTAACCAGAGAGCATTGTGAAGGGTTAGTTGTGAAAATGTTGCTTTAAGAGGGTAAAGAGCATGCTTTTGCCCAGAGTGGGTAAGGATAAAAAAGGGAGAAGTGTGCAATGTGTTGCCCTTCTGAGGATGTGATACCTCTTATGGCATTGTTCTGCAGTCCTAATGCCAGTGCCACCTCCCTCCAGGTGGCACATGTGATAATTCTGGGTGAATTGATGGCACCCACACTCAGCAGTGTCCATCCTTCCTTCAGTGCCCCCCAGGAGGGCTTGGAGGTCCGAGAGAGTGAAGTTATGTATTCCTCACCTCTGGCTTGGTGCCATACCCTGCTGCCCTCTAGGCACAGGTAGCATTTGAATTTTAATAATTATTTCCCAGTGTGATAAAAATATTGGCAAGACATGCAGTGAAGTAATTTGAGAGAGAAATGAAAGAGCCAAGCAGTGTTTCAGCTTTACCTTTTTGTCCCCCAATGTTCTACTGAATAGTGCAGGCTGAGCAATGCATTTAAAAGGCCCTACAGAAGTTTCCTGCTGCTTCAGCTGCTTGTATCAGTTTCACACCAATGTTTGCACAAATTGTTTGCAAATAAGCATATCCAGGAAACTTCAGTGTATCTCCTTCTAGATTCCAATAGTGGATCTAACAATTTTATTTAAAGGTGCAACAGCAGTGCAAATTATATTGTGGAAATTCCAGGCCTGTGTCTTCCTGATGTCTTTTACAGTTCTCCTCGCTGTTTGCCAAATCCTGTACTTTTGTCATCAGCAGATTTTGAGATTGTGCTCCCTATGCCCTAATCCAAATTGTGTGTATGTGTACACCACTTCCAACTTTTCTCCAATCTGAGTAACATACATTAACCTTAACCGTTTGTTTCCTCTGTTAACCTAACTTTCTATTTATGCTATTACATGTCCTCTTATACTATTTGCCTTAATTTTTGTAACAAGCCTTCGCGCCTGAAAATTGATAAACAGTACATCTACTGCATTTCCTTGATCTACAAAATCTGTCACTTCTTCAAAAAAACCTCTTGAATTTGTCAAACATGACTCGTCCACCTGATGAGTCCCCATGTAGACCACATATCTGCCTCTTGGTCAGCTGGTACATCAGGTCTCATCAGGTGTACCTGTGCTGACCATACGTCAGTGCTTTAAAAAGGTCTGGGTTGTGGGAACTCTATTATCAGGAGCCTTTGCACCCCCCCCCCCCTCACCCACTTTAATGGCCCTATTTAGAGTGGAAAGAGGTTCTGCGCACCCCCCCTCCCCCCACAAGATCCTCTAGAAGCTGGAATGCATGGTCAGGACCCAGCCCTTCTGGTGGACTCCTGCGGTTATAAAGGGAGTATACTGGAATGGGCATGGATTTTTGGCCCCAATAACACCCCATTAGACTTAATTTCTGATTTGATTATGACTATGTCTCTCTTGATCTCATTACAAACGCACCGAGGATCGACAGTATTAAGGGTGATCTTTAAACACGTAAACTTTTCCTCTTCTTTGGCTCTTATCCACATACCTAATGTACCCCAAATCCAAAAATGGATAAGAACAGTCAATAAATCTGTTAAGTTTTCTGAGGATGATTGTCTACATATAGAGGAAGGGAAAGTACCTGGATGTGTCATGTGACTTTAATAATACAAATGATATGAATGACATTTTCATCACACAAATTAAACCCTGGCAGCATTTAGAAAATGTTTGCTAAACCGCTTTATAGGAGCAAAAAATCCCCTTTTGAAAGCAAATTCTAAGCCTTTCAGTGTTAAACTATGTAGTTGCCAGTAATTGTTTATGTCCTCATGTACTGTCCATTGGATATTGTATGTGTATGAGTTTCACAGCAACATTTTTGACCTAGTTTGTGTTTTCTGATTTTTTTTTACATCATCTTCTCAACAACGCTGTCTCTAATTTCTGTGGAGGTCCTTCCAATCTCCTGCCGTAGTTTTGGCAAGTGTATAACTGAAGATTTAAAAAGAGAAGACTATCAGCCATATTCATAGCCGCTGAAGGTCACACGGCCACCTAACCGATTCTTGTTAATTGCACACATTCACTAAGAAAAGATTTGTCTTCACGACTAAATCATTATCGGGAATTTCCTTGGGGCGTCTCCCTTCGTCGCCGCTGTAACTTGCCGGAAGTGCAGCGGAAACCCCATTTAGACGTGTAAACCAGTTTCCGCTGCACTCTCGGTGAAGTTATGGCGGCGGAGTGGGAGAAGCCTGCAGGAAATTCCCAGCCCATGTGTTTTCTTGTATTTATCTGAGGGCTTGTTATTGCAATTTCTCTTAAAGTGAGACAATGGAAGCAGTTCAGAAGGGTCAGATATCATTCTTTCAGAGCTCCCCAGTCACTTAGCAACTGAATGACAAATGGCATTTAACATAGAAGAATGGTAGGGAATGAATTTCAGTCCTAAAATAGCGTACATAATTACACAGTCAAGGGTATATCATTAAACAAAGTGCAGTAGGAAAAAATATTTATCATTTGTCTCAATGTTCAACATCACTTCACCATAAATCATCAATTATCAAGGTAAATTGAATGTTAGGGTACACAAATTAATCTGGAGAGTGTATATTCAGGAGGGTAAGGCATTAGTGAGATCACACTTAAAGGGCTCGATTTTGGCGTCGGGTTTCCGGCGGGTTTCCAGCGGGGGGGCCCTGAAAATCCCGATATCCGGTCATGTGACCGGATCGCGATGAAATCCCGGCCACTTCCGGGTACCGCGCTGACGTGCGGGGCTGCGCGCGCAAGCCCCGCTGGTGGGAATCCCGCAGGCAATTAAAGCCAGCGGGGTTCCACTTGAGTGTACTTACCTTGCTTGTTGAGGTCAGTTAATGAGCTGAATCAGCTGTCAAAAGAGGAAGTGTGGGATTTTAGGTTCAAGGCAGTGAGTTTCACACACTGGGTGAAACAGTCTCTCTCCAACCAGGCGTGTTGCAGCCAGCAGCCTGTGGCAGGTGCCAAGGTGCACTCCACGGGGGAGAGCCCTCACCCACGCAGGAGGCCACCGCGTCACATAGGGCAACCCCTGCCCCCCACCACCCCCCGCCAAGCCAGAGGACAGACCGACACGAAACCGCAGCCCCAGTCCGAGGAACCACCCACCTACCCTGCACAACCCCTCAGACCAACACCTGCCAGATGGGTGGTGTGTGGACACCCTCGGAGGACGAACAAAATGACCAGCCCCAGCAGCCTCGCAGTCCACGCCATCCGCCGCAGAGACGTGGAGCCCCCAAACACGGTGTTGTTGCACACCCACCTGCACAGCAGGAGGGAGGGCTACCGCAGAGAGAGACGCGTCGGGATTTTCGGGGCCACCCCGCTGGAAACCCGCCGGAAACCCGACGCCAAAATCAAGCCCCATAATTAGGAAAAGCCATGTATGCATTAAAACACTTTAATCTAAGAAAGCATTGAATGAGAAAAGAACATTGCACCCATCAAGCTCATACTTCCAAAGTCGAGGAATGATGAGCTCTATTATTAACTCTACTCAGTCCATTTAATCTCATAATTAAACAGATTGAGAAGAGTTTCTGCAAAATTTCTTCTTGGTCCCCACAGGTGAAGGTCCAGAATATTCATCTAACATTACATCCTATATCATTCATCCATGGCTGTTTGACATTTGCTCAGGCCCAGCAGGTCAGTATTCAAAGAAGAGCAATGAATGCAAACTTGTTTAAAGGCATGCTGAAAGAGATTTAGCAAACCTTTGCCTGTGCTTTTGCCAAATACACAGTGCGGCAATGAAATTCACAGTGAAACTCGCCGTTTTATGTTTGCTTTTGAAATCCTTGCAATTAAATTGATGAACAGCTCTTTCCACTGCCCAACAACATTGATAGCTTGACTCAGATTCACATTACAATATGGTCATATCTACAGACTACTACAATTTACAGCCAGTTTAAACTATGGATAGATTTCCCCCCCGCACCTTTTTGTTACAATACTCATTCCTAAATAGTAGTTTAAATAGATGTGCAGTGGGTGCACAAAAAAGCATTAGAGCTGGGCAAGCAGGCAGAGAAATGGGAGCACACAGACAGTGCAGTGAACAAAGTATGGGATGAGCAATGGGCAGGCAGGAGAGCAGAGGCAGTGACACGCAGGCAATAAAAAGGAAGGTAGAGCCATCAAACACAGCACATACCAAGGATTGAAGCTAGTTTTGAATGGTTGTTATTCACTGGATAAACTTGCTGAAGAATTGAGGGATCAATAGGAAATATGTAGCCAGAGGTGCACTGCAGTGCTCACATATGAGAACCTGAAGGGGATGAAACTTGTATTGGTAAGTAAATAGATTGGCTGTAATGCTTGCCATGACACGTGACATTGATTGTGCGCTGATGTGTAGGCTGTTACACTACAGCTGAAAAAATTTCTACTCCAACATCAGGTAATATCTTTTGTGGTCATCCTGGAGGGGGAGTATTTGAATCAGACGGCTATTGACACCTGCTGAATTTAAGCATTAAATTCCATAATAAGTATAATAAGGACATAAAGCATGTAATTTGTGCTTCCTTTACAAACCAAATTACTATGTTAGCGAGGGAATTCAACTGTGACAGATTATATATTTAATATGAGTAATCTAATCACAGACTTTTCCATTACTTCTTGTCTGGACTCACATCTTCTTGGCTAATGTGTTTGCATTCTGCATATGCAAGCACCAGGAGATAATAAATGTGGATCATCATTGTGAAAAATATCTCCATTATAAAATGTATTCAGAGTCTGACTCAGTGCGGTATCTGTGGTGCACCACTGCAAACACAACTACTTTCACTGCGTTACTCCAAACACTTGCATTCCCAGGGAATGTGGGCAGGCTATTTAAACATGGGCACAGACATAACCGACAGACCTTGTTCTGTGCTCACTCCTGACATTTATATGTGTGCATTTCCAACAAGGTTACTAGAGAGCAATCAGCAGCAGGAACTTGGGTGTCTTTCCCCTTCCTAAACCAGGGACGCTGAGACCAATTGTAGCATCCCTGCTGCTGCCTCGGTCGAGACCAGGTAACAACAACATGAACATGGAATTTTCTGGTCTGAATCGCTTAGTTTTTCCCTTTTCCTAATTTAGGGTGCTGCACCCTTACGGTTGTCCCAATTGAGATCATATAACTCCACACCAAACAGGAATCAAACCAAGGAACTTTATGGCTCAGATTTTGCTAATTGGTAAATAGAATGGAGATCATTATGCTGGATTTCTGCCCACTTGTGCACCAGTCCCATTTACTGCTGTCAATTGCAGCAACCACGAAAAACAGCCACCCATCTTTTGGGTGGTTCCATACATGTGAGGTGTAAATTACATCATGATCCATATGTCCCAGTTTCCATCATTACTCTACTTTGCACAGTTTCCTCTTCTCGTCCATATGTATAAAACCAGCGTCCAGGGGTTCTAGGCACTTTGGAGAAGCTGGACAAACATTTAAGGAGCCTCGCAGCCCCATTCTCATGGCAGCAGTGTATGGATCATCTCTGACCTGTTTTTTGAAATGTTTAAGTTTTTTCTGTAGCTGAGTATTTTGTTATCTGCCTTTGTGCCATTTGTTGTGGGGCTGCCCTTTCCCATCAGTATCCTTCCCCCACAGGGTGCAATAGGTTTCTCATTGGGAATTCCTGTGTATTTTTAAATTACAGAAAAGAGGAGGAGGCACAATGGAGGGGTGCCGGAGTGGCCAGGCAGCAATGATGACGTATGGCACCTGTTATGCTTTTGGGTTTTTTCTACCCTTCTTTACTCTAGATCTTTCAACTCCCATATATCTTAGATTACTGTCCTAAGTAAGCCCTAACCCCTTTGAAAGTATCTTCACTGGTCTTACTATCTCGGTAAACATTCGGTAACATGCTGGAACAACAAATAGAAAATCCTGGCCAATTATTTTTACACTACTGGAAGTATTATGCCTCCACAAGATCTCTCCAGTCCTTCATAAGTGAATTAACATCACAGCAGATCTGGTTCTGGTTTTAAATCATTAAGCAAACTTATTAAATAAACAAACAAGTAAATATGTAACCACAATATAACATACTTTTTGTAGAAAATCATCTCAAATCATCTCCGATCTTCTCAAAGATCACCAATGTAAAATGCCAACCTGTATTTTTATAAACAACTGTTACATACAGAACTCCTCTCACTTTTGTTTCGCTATGAACTTTGTAAGCTAGCTAAAATCTAACAATTTCTCTTTGATTCATCTACACTGCAAGCACTGTTGCCAATTCATAGGAACATAGGAACAGGAGTAGGCCATTCAGCCCCTCGTGCCTGCTCCGCCATTTGATAAGATTATGGCTGATCTGTGATCTAACTCCATATACCCGCCTTTGGCCCATATCCCTTAATACCTTTGGTTGCCAAAATGCTATCTATCTCAGATTTAAATTTAGCAATTGAGCTAGTATCAATTGCCATTTGCGGAAGAGAGTTCCAAACTTCTACCACCCTTTGTGTGTAGAAATGTTTTCTAATCTCGCTCCTGAAAGGTCTGGCTCTAATTTTTAGACTGTGCCCCCTACTCCTAAAATCCCCAACCAGCGGAAATAGTTTCTCTCTATCCACCCTATCTGTTCCCCTTAATACCTTATAAACTTCGATCAGATCACCCCTTAACCTTCGAAACGCTAGAGAATACAACCCCAATTTGTGTAATAAATTCACTCTTTATGCAGCTCTCGACCTGTTAATACTCGTTATAAATTCATAACTGCAGGCCACATTGAGAAAATAACAGGCCATCATATTTATAACTGTGCCAATCACGAAGTTTGTATATATTTGAAAACTTTGTGTTAGCATTCTTCTCAAGCTTGTTACCAGGGAGACTCTAACAAACTTTGCAACATATGCAACAAAATCGGTTTGAGGCTGCAGGTGGCTATTTAAAATCTCATGTATTTTGCCTGATTTAAAGAGACAGTTACCGAAACAAAATGGAACTACTTTGAATTTGTCATAGCACCAACCCAACAGAATATAAAGGCAGGGGTGTCCACAACTGCATTTATCCAGGGAGGACTGCTTGTCGAGGTTTCACTTTACAAAGGAAGCTATTTTTGAGTTATGACACAACAACAACTTGCATTTATATAGCGCCTTTAAGGTAGTGAAATGTCCAAAGTCGCTTCACGAGTATTATCAAACAAATTTGACACTGCACCACATAAGGTCATATTAGGACAGGTGAGCAAAAGCTTCATCAAAAAGGTAGGTTTTAAGGAGTGTCTTAAAGGTGGAGAGAGAGCTGGAGAGGTTTAGGAAGGGAATTCCAGAGCTTAGGGTGCAACCTGACCAACACCCCACCTCCACCAAAGGCTTTGTGTTGCCCATGGCTTTGAAGGTCACAAGCACCTCAAATTTTGTACAGGCTGCAACTGCAACTAACATTACCCAGTCAGCTCTTCATAGACATATTAAACAAGCAAGGAATGCATTGTTAACTCGGGCAAGCAATTTCATGTCATTTTCCCATTGACAACAGATGGCAGTGTGAGCGGATACTGCAGTTTAAGAGTATGGCAGGATTCCCAAAGGTCTAGTGAGTCATAGATTGCACCAACATGGCACTACGTGCTCCCTTGCTTAATGCCATGGCCGACATCAACAGGAAAGGATTCCAGTCTTTCAATGTGCAGCTTGTTTGTGACCATTTGTGAATAATGCAAGTCAATGCTCGGTTCCCTGGCAGCTGTCACAGTGCCTTCACTTTAAGGCAGCCTATTGTGCCAGCACTCTTTAACCCAGAAAGGCAAGTTTCAGGGTGGCTCCTATCCTCTACGGCAATAACTGATGCCATCAGTGCAGTATCCCAGGACATAAGCTGTATATTGGCATGCGTTGCATTAATTCACCAGAGTAATCATTGGGTGCACCATTGGCATATTGAAGAGACAGGTGCTTCAGGTGCATGGATCGATTTGGGGGCACCTGCAATACAATCTGGCGAGGATCCCAAAAATCATAGAACTATGTTGCATACAGTTCCTGATTTCTACAAGATTGTTGTCATCTGTCAACAATCTTATCCAGTTACATGTTTTAATGTTATGGGCAGAGACAATGAATTGTACTGTGCTTGTCTTTGGTTATTAACTTTTAAAAAAATGTACTTTATTTAGATCAAGGTATTTGAGGCCTATAAATCTGTGGTACAATCAATGTGAATCTCTGTGAAGCACCAGAATGCTAGGAATCTCCTTTCTTTCATCCATTTGAACTGTCAGTTCTGCAAATTGGATTTTGTTTCTGTCAGCAAATCATTATGCATTCTTGAAACAGCTGGAGAAAATGACTGAAGTACAACATTGTGTTAAACAGTATGACATTCAGTGTTTGTATTCACTGCACCAATGTGCAATGCTGTGGAGTGGTGGAACATGTGTTCCTGCCCATGATTCCCTCACATGTTGCTATTCTTCATTAACTTATTGTGATGTGGCTGCAAACAGAGGTTAGGTGATTTGCCTCAGGGAGGATTATCCCCAACCTGGCTAGTAAAGGCCTGGGAGTGAATCACTGGCTGTCCTCACACCTGTGTATGGTGAATGACTTTGGGCTAGGAGAACTAGGAAAAAAAACGAATGGTTCATAGCCTGACAAAGGAAAAAAAAATGAATGTTTATCCAATACTTTGTTTGCCCTACAGAAATCTTTATGCTGGGCAGTCTATAAACTCTGACTTCCAGTATTTCATCTTATTTCCCTTCAGTCCACATTAAGGATTGGTCCTCTGCTTAGATATTGTTCTTTTGGGGGCATTTGTTTTCTTGTCAGTTAAGAACTAATTGTTTTAAAAGATAATTTATTTAAAGACTTTTGGTTTATAACATATGTGATGTGGAAACATTAATGTCATAAAACATCATATAAATGTTCCCATAAGTGAGACTGCCCCTCACTCACTGTCCATCTTATGTAAGCTGCCATTACAAGAGTTCGTCCCAGCTACTTTCTCTGAATGTACAAACTCCTGATAGCTTTCTCTATTCTCTTAGCCTACTGTCACCTCCTCTGTAGTTTCTCTCTATTCCTGTTCCAGTTTCTCTCTGTAGCTTTACTCTAGACCACAGGGATCCTCTGGTTTGTTTCCAGTTGTTTTATTTTTTCTCCGATATTAGTCTTTCAAGCATTAATTCTCATGAACAGATATTGGTGACTGGGCACTGAGACGCAGACCGTAATTCAATCGAATGGTGATGTCCTGGACAGTCAGGATGAAGCTCCAGTGTTTTATGAATGTCCAATGATTCAGTACTTGAATCATTGCCACCAGATCAATGCTAGAGACATTTATTGTTCTTTGTTATTGCTTTTTTGTGCTTTGCTTTTAGTTTTACTGTTATCTGGAATAAAGGTGGTGTGATGAACGTGATGGGGTAATAAAGGTGATGGTGATGGAATGTGAGAGTACATGACATAATTTGATTGGTGCTGTACTAATATCAGGATTTGTTTTCTCAACAGCAGATTACTGAGATGTGTAATATGCTACACAATGTAAAATATTATATAATTCACATTTTACACAGTATATGGTGTACACAAAATATATTATACACATAATATACCATCTGATATGTATTATGTATCGGCAAATGCAGGAGCTAATTTGCACACAAGTTCTCACAAACAACAAATTGAATAAGTGACCAGTTTATCTTTTTTGATGGTCTTGAGGGATGAATTTGGCCAGGACACTTTCCTGCTCTTTGATAAAAGGCAATAGGATCTTTTATGTTTATATGAACAAGCAGGGAGAGCCTTGATTTAACACCGAATCTGGAAGGTGGCACCTCTAACAATACAGTACTCCCTCAATACTGCACTGAAGTGCCACCTTAGATCATGTGCTCAAGTACACAGTGGGGCCTGAACCGACAAATTCAGACTCTGAGGCAAGAGTACTACCACTGAGCCAAGCTGGCACTTGAACTACGAAATAAGTGATGGACAATGCCCAAAAGTAGCCCTGTCTTTTCTCTTTTTAGATGCTGACTGGCTTGCAGTGTATTTCACAGTATTTGTTTCAGATTTCCAGCATTTTCTTTATCCTTTTTATTATTTGTCCTGAGAGGTTTTGCAAAGTTACTTTCTGCTGTCAAAGGTGATTGAGTGAACTCTAGAATATCAATAAACTTTATAATCTATAAAGGTGGTAGTATGAGCCTACTGGAACAAGAATAGCTTATTTCATCCCTGATTAGCATATTGCTTTCATATGTCCTTAGTGTACACCCCCAAGTAGTATTAAATTATTATTGATCTCTCAGAAGTTGTCGCCATAGTAAAACCAGTCATTGCCCATAAAAATAGCCCTTGTTTCACTCCTATTGTTGCTTTCACTCATGTCATCTTTTTACAAATCAGAACTGCCATGCTGTGGCAACAGTGTAAACAGGGTGACCTCCGATCTTCCCCTGTAGTGAAGACCCTTGCCTCAGACTAGTAATTAGTGTAAAGGGAGAATTTAGCAATGCTTTTACATTGAGTGTATTGACTGAAGTATATTAGATGAATCTATTGGGGGAAATTGGGGTCTCATCCTTCCACTGATTTTTTTTTAAGTTTGTAACAAAAGTACAAGGGAAACTTGTTTTGAGGTGATCTATTTTCCTCTCTAGGGGGTAAGATTTTGACTTTGTGTGCTAGTCTAAAATAGGTGATAGCGAATCAACAGCCTGTATTACATCTTTCCTGATTTTTATTTCCATTCGCTTTTACCCATGTTATACTATCACACAAAGTCAAAATGACCCCCTAGAGAGTCATGAATTGGCCTCCACTGAATTAGTTTGGAGCTCCAGTCACTGCTGCCATAGCCATGCTTTTTTTTGTTATACTGAGGGATCTAACAGTTTCCATGGGCCCGAATTTAGCAGGCCTGCGGGTTCCCAGCGGGTGGTCCTCCGGGAGCGTGGTCAACACGCTCGGCGAAATTAGTGGGTTGCCCACACGATCGTAGCAGGCAACCCACTAATAGGAATCAATTACCTGCTCCTCCGGGGTCCACGGCGCTGGCCTGCGCGTCGGTCGGGCTGCACATGCGCAGTACGATCTGTCAGCTGGAGGCTCTCTAGTTAAAGGGGCAGTCCTCCACTGACAGATGCTGCAACCAATGGGACAAATTGCAGTATGGAGCAGCCCAGGGGGAAGGCTGCTCCCAGTTTAATGATGCCTCACCCCAGGTATCATCAGATGGGGTGAGGAGGAGGGGGAGGACACAGATCTTCCCCCCCGGCGGGCGGGAGGAAGCGGCCTGCCTCTGCCACCTAGAAGGCCTGGCTCGAGGTGGCAGAGGGGGTCACCTGCGCCACCAACATATCGCCCATTTGCATACAGTGCAGGAGGCGCTGCAATGACCGCAGTAGGTCAGCCGCAGTGAGAACACGTAGTCTTTTCTCTACACTCCGTCTGCCACAACACTGCCCCCACCCCACATCTCCTTCGGCACCGCCAACACTATTCTGTCACATCACCTTTCATACCCACTCACACCCCATCCTCATCTTACCTCCACCTACTCACCTCGCCAGTACTCACCCCGCCACTAACACGCAACCCACTCCTCAGACAATCTCATTGCTCCATCCCATACTCACCCTCTCGTGCATCTCCCTCATGGCCAGCCTCACTCAACCTGCCACCACCTGTGCTGCAGCCACAGGGCATGCATCACATATGTGCAGTAGGCAGCGTAAGGCAAACGTCTCGTCAGCATGAAGGGGGTGCACAAGGGTGTCTGAGGGTTTGTCATGGGTGTTACCCATATTGAATTTCAGAGCAACAAACAGCACACATTATATTGACACCACCACTGCCATGTCTCCGCGAATCCTGTCCGTTGTGTCCAATAATGCCCGCTCCTGGGTATCACTATGAGGACCCACCACTGATGCCACCCATCGTGTTACTGCAGAGTAGGTGCAGGTGTATTTGCAGGGCTCGTCCGCGCAGACGACTGAGAGACATCGGCGGTGTAGCCGGCTGCACCCTGGAAGGATGCGGAGGAGAAGGTGTGGAGGGCAGTGGTGACTTTGCCAGCGACAGGTAAGCAGATGGTGCTGGGGCCAGCCAGGAGCAGCTCGGCATGAAAGAGGCTGCAGATCTCCACGACTACATGTCGAGTGAATCTGCGCCTCCCTGTGCACTGCTGCTCGGAGAGGTCCGGGGAGCTGCGCCTCGGTCTGTGGACCCTGTGGCGAGGGTAGTGCCCTCTGCGATGCGTCTCTCTCTGCGGTAGCCCTCCCTCCTGCTGTGCAGGTGGGTGTGCAACAACACCGTGTTGGGGGGATCCACGTCCCTGCGGCGGACGGCGTGGACTGCGAGGCTGCTGGTGCTGGTCATGCTCTTCGTCCTCCGAGGGTGTGCACACACCACCCATCTGGCAGGTGTTGGTCTGAGGGGTTGTGCAGGGTAGGTGTGTGGTTCCTCGGACTGGGGCTGCGGTTTCGTGTCGGTCTGTGCTCTGGCTTGGCGGGGGGTGGTGGAGGGCAGGGGTTGCCCTATGTGACGCGGTGGCCTCCTGCGTGGGTGAGGGCTCTCCCCCGTGGAGCGCACCTTGGCACCTGCCACAGGCTGCTGGCTGCAACACGCCTGGTTGGAGGGAGACTGTTTCCCCCAGTGTGGGAAACTCACTGCCTTGAACCTAAAATCCCACACTTCCTCTTTTGACAGCTGCTTCAGCTCATTAACTGACCACAACGAGCAAGGTAAGTACTCTCAAGTGGAACCCCGCTGGCTTTAATTGCCTGCGGGATTCCCACCAGCGGGGCTTGCGCGCGCAGCCCCGCACGTCAGCGCGGTACCCGGAAGTGGCCGGGATTTCGTCGCGATCCGGTCACGTGACCGGAGATCGGGATTTTCGGGGCCACCCCGCTGGGAACCCGCCGGAAACACGCTCCTAAAATCGAGCCCCATGTATTTAATCCTTTTATTAGCCAGCTCTGATGTGATGTCAGTATAAAGCTGTCAAGTGAAAGTCCATTCGGGTTAGCAATGTAAAGAAAGCATTGCTGACCTGTGTTACTGAGTTTTCTCCTGCTGCCTATCTGCTATGTCCTGCAGTATAAACCAGGCAGACTAGTATGTGCAGCATTTTAAATTAGCAGCAAATGCCTGTAGCCTGTACATTTTCATGTGGCTCTGTAGTCTATTAATTTTTGTCTGGCTTTGTAACTGTAACCTATAGATTCTGGGCTGACATGTGCCATGATACTTCTGGGTAATGCTAAAGAGGGCTCATTATGGTTATTTTCCAATTTAGTGCCCTAGGCAAGGAGCCTCATCTGCCAAGTGCACATATTGGAAATTTGTGCTGAGTGCATGTCCAAATTGTCAATATGTGCTCCCAGCAGGCAAGGCTCTCCTCTGAGAGTGCAGTCAGAAAGTGACCCTATTTTCTAAACTTATTAGCAACTTTTCATATTTTTATAAGGCCTCGGAAATTGAGACCTGTTATAATTCAAAGGATATTCATTTAGGTGCAGTGGGATGTCTTTCTACAGTAAGAAGATGGATAACCATCCGTCTGCTATAATCTCCATGATACAGTGTTCCATTTGTCCTCATTTCAACATGTGCTGTATGCAAGGAGATGCACTTCCCACTCTCCAATCCCAAGACTTCAACAGTGAACAGGAGGTGTGCGGAAAATGCTAGCAATGACTCTTGTACCCATTCTCTTTGCCTGTGTTGGAATGTTTATCCTCTGCTTTGAGCTACAACAATCAAGCTGAGATGGGTAACTAAGACGATGTGTGAATCCACATCCCACCACGCTGTGGCACCTTGTGTTGGTGCTAAAAACTGAATTGGTAAAAATAAAAATGTATTTCTCAAATTGATTTGAAGTTTAACTAATATTTGTCTCAAAGTGAATAAACATTCACCTAGTCTGGAATGACAAGAGACGTCACCACCGGTAATAAGAAAATCTCTTGATTTCCTGGAAACTTATCCCATGGGATATTTATCATTTGGTACAGAGTGTAGTAGGATGGGCGGTCTGAAACGTCAGTAGGAAAGCCTTTTATGGATTACTGAATGTAATTGGTTTATTCCAGCTAGGCAATCATTTTTAAAAGGGAATTCCAACTTCTCTGATGGTTTAATGATTCAAATGTGGTCTGGTCCTGAACCATACAGACCTAGAAAGTCTCAGGTTCAATCCCTGATCTGTTAGTTGATCTAAGCTGGGTCAATGGTGTCTGTTTCCCCAGGCAGGGAAGAGTGGGGGAGAAAAAATCAGCCATGGTTCCTGCTCCTGATTGTTTTCCAGTGACCCCTATTGGGCGAGGGCATGTGTGTAGGTTTTCAATAAGGACGGAATCGAGCTTAGCTGTAATACTCTTACAGTTGAATAACCTGCTGGTGCTCAATGTCTGGGCATATAAATGAAGAATCGTCCCTGGGGTAAAGCAAAGACTGCTGGTGACTCTTGAACCATGCCCTATCACGAGTCACTGCCTTCAGGAGAGGAAGGGAGAACATTGAGAAGTGCACTCCTTTATGGGAGGTCTAACCTCACAGCTCACATCCTTCTCAGACATGATCTGACTCCTTTCTCTTTACATGTTTCAGATGAAGCATTCACTCTTTTCCAACCATCTCACCTCTCCTTTAAAATCTTTGTTTTCTACCATCCCCCAAGCCCTACGAGCGTCTCCCCAACATATCCTCCCTTCTTCCCTTAGCCTCTGCACTGAGTGACTCCTCATCATAAGTGATTTCCATCTTCATCTCAGCTACCCTTGCCCTCTCTCCTCCTGAATTCAATGCCTTCCTGTACTCTCCACACCTCTCATCCCCGAAAATTCTTCAAACTATATTCACAGCCAGTCTGTATATTGTGCCATCTTAAATGGCTTGTCCACTCCCATGGTCTCAACGTGGCTTCCTCCAACCACTTCCTTATATCCCTCACCTCCTATATCCCACATCCCCCTAACCTCCTTTAATGAGCCTTCCTTAGGCACCTGCCCCTGGAAAAACCCTCTTAGGCTGCTTACAACAGCACGCTCAAACTCGTAATTCCTAGCCTTTGGCCCTCCATTTGTGATAATATCTCTGCAGCAGGTACGGTAGCATAGTGGTTACGTTACCGGACTAATAATCCAGAGGCCTGGATGAATAATCCGGAGATATAAGTTCAAATCCCACCACAGTAGCTGGGGAATTTAAATTCAGTTAATTAAATAAAATCTAGAATAAAAAAATAGTAACAATGACCATGAAACTACCCGATTGTCATAAAAACCCATCTGGTTCACTAATGCCCTTTTGGGAAGGAAACCTACCCTCCTTACCAGGTCTGGCTTATATGTGACTCCAGACCCACAGCAATGTGGTTGATTCTGAACTGCCCTCTGAAATGGCCTAACAAGCCAGTCAGTTGTACAATCTCGCTACAAAAAGTCATAAGAAGAATAAAACCGGACGGATGACTAGGCACCGGACACCGCAAACCAAGCCCAGTCGACCCTGCAAAGTCCTACTCGCTAACATCTGGGGACTTGTGCCAAAATTGGGAGAGCTGTCCCACAGACTAGTCAATAACAGCCTGACATAGCCATGCTCACAGAATCATACCTTTCAGCCAACGTCCCAGAGTCCTCCATCACCATCCCTGGGTGTGTCATGTCGCACCGGCAGGACAGACCCACTGGAGGGGGCAGCACAGTAGTATATAGTCAGGAGGGAGTGGCCTTGGGAGTCCTCAACATTGACTCTGGACCCCATGAAATCTCATGGCATCAGGTCAAACGTGGGTAAGGAAACCTCCTGCTGATGAATCAGTACTCCTGCATGTTGAGGAAGCACTGAGGGTAGCAAGGGCACAGAATGTACTCTGGGTGGGAGACTTAAACATCCATCACCACGAGTGGCTCGGTAGCACCACTGCTGACCGAGTCCTGAAGCACATAGCTGCCAGATTGGACCTGCAGCAGGTGATGAGAGAACCAACACAAGGGAAAAATCTACCTGACCTCGTCCTCACCCATCTACCTGTTGCAGATGCATCTGTCCATGACAGTATTGATAGGAGTGACCACCGCACAGTCCTTGTGGAGACGAAGTCCTGTCTTCACATTGAGGACACCATCCAACGTGTTGTGTGGCACTACCACTGTGCTAAATGGGATAGATTCAGAACAGATCTAGCTGCTCAAAACGGGGCATCCATGAGGCACTGTAGGGCAGCAGCAGAGTTGTATTCCACCACAATCTGTAACCTCATGACCTGGCATATCCCTCACTCTAACATTATCAGCAAGCCAGGGGATCAACACTGGTTCAATGAGGAGTGTACAGGAGCAGCACCAGGCCGTACCTAAAAATGAGGTGGCAATCTGTTGAAGCTACAACACATGACTACATGCATGCTAAACAGCAGAAGCAGTGTGCTATGGACAGAGCTAAGCAATCCCACAACCAACGGATCAGATCAAGGCTCTGCAGTCCTGCCACATCCAGTCGTGAATATGGGGTGGACAATTAAACAACTAACAGGAGGAGGAGGCTCCGTGAACATCCCCATCGTCAATGATGGCAGAGCCCAGCACGTGAGTGCAAAAGACAAGGCTGAAGCATTGGCAACCATTTTCAGCCAGAAGTGCTGAGTAGATGGTCCATCTCGGCCTCCTCCCGATATCCCCACCATCACAGAAGCCAGTCTTCAGCCAGTTTGATTCACTCCACGTGATATCAAGAAACGGCTGAGTGCATTGGATACAGCAAAGATTATGGGCCCCGACAACATCCCAGCTGTAGTGTTGAAGACTTGTGCTCCAGGACTAGCCACGCCTATTAGACAAGCTGTTCCAGTACAGCTACAACTACCCAACAAAGTGGAAAATTGCCCAGGTATGTCCTGTCCACAAAAAGCAGGACAAATCCAATCCAGCCGATTATTGCCCCATCAGCCTACTCTCAATCATCAGCAAAGTGATGGAAGGTGTCGTTGACAGTGCTATTAAGCAACACTTACTCACCAATAACCTGCTCACCGATGCTCAGTTCGGGTCCTGCCAGGACCACTCGGCTCCAGACCTGGACAAAAGAGCTGAATTCCAGAGGTGAGGTGCGAGTGACTGCCCTTGACTTCAAGGCAGCATTTGACCGAGTGTGGCATCAAGGAGCCCTAGTAAAATTGAAGTCAATGGGAATCTGGGAAAACTCTCCTGTGGCTGGCGTCAAAACTAGAACAAAGGAATATAGTAGTGGTTGTTGGAGGCCAATCATCTCAGCCCCAGGACATTGCTGCAGGAGTTCCTCAGGGCAGTGTCCTAGGCCCAACCATCTTCAGCTGCTTCAATAAATGACCTTCCCTCCATCATGAGGTCAGAAATGGGGATGTTCGCTGATGATTGCACAGTGTTCAGTTCCATTTGCAACCCCTCAGATAATGAAGCAGTCTGTGCCCACCTGCAGCAAGACCTGGACAACATCCAGGCTTGGGCTGTTAAGTGGCAAATAACATTTGCGCCAGACAAGTGCCAGGCAATGACCATCTCCAACAAGAGAGAGTCTAACCACCTCCCCTTGACATTCAACTGCGTTACCATCACCAAACCCCCCACCATCAACATCCTGGGGGTCACCATTGACCAGAAACTTAACTGGACCAGCCACATAAATACTGTGGCTACAAGAGCAGGTCAGAGGCTGGATATTCTACGGTGAGAGACTCACCTCCTGACTCCTCAAAGCCTTTCCACCATCTACAAGGCACAAGTGAGGAGTGTGATGGAGTACTCTCCACTTGCCTGGATGAGTGCAGCTCCAACAACACTCAAGAAGCTCAACACCATCCAAGACAAAAAAGCCCACTTGATTGGTACCCCATCTACCACCCTAAACATTCACTCCCTCCACCACTGGTGCATTGTGGCTGCAGTGTGTACCATCCACAGGATGCACTGCAGCAACTCTCCAAGGCTTCTTCGACAGCATCTCCCAAACCCATGACCTCTACCACCTAGAAGAACAAGGGCAGCAGGCACATGGGAACAACAGCACCTGCACGTTTCCCCCCAAGTAACACGCCATCCTGACTTGGAAATATATATTCCTTCATCGTCACTGGGTCAAAATCCTGAAACTCCCTACCTGACAGCACTCTGGGAGAACCTTCACTACACGGACTGTAGCAGTTCAAGAATTTGGCTCACCACCACCATCTCAAGGGCAATTAGGGATGGGCAATAAATGCTGGCCTTGCCAGCGATGCCCACATCCCATGAATGAATAAAAAGAAAAGCTGTTGATTTGCTCAACCACTGCCTCACCTCCACCTTTGATGCCCTTGTCCCCAATGAAACTTACACGAAATGGCCCTAACTAATGTCAGAAATGACATTCTCTGTAACTGTGACTATGATGCTTGTCTCTCCTTATCCTCTTTGACCTTTTTGCTGCCTTTGACACGGGCGATTTCACTATCCTCCTCCAATGGCTGTGCTCTATTGTCCAGCTTGGTGGAACTGCTCTTGCTTGCTTCTACCCTTGCCTATCTGATCAAAGCCAAACCGTCTCTAGCAATGGCACCACTTCCTGCTTCACACCATTACCTTCATAGTCCCCTGAGTATTCATGCTTGCTTGACCTCAAGGTATATAGCCACAGATGATCAATCCTCAATATATCACTCTTTGCAGTGCCTTTATAATGTTTTGACAATCTGCAAGCATTGATCTTTTCATGGCAGGGCCTGTGAGATCATTATCTGAGTTCTCAACTACCAGGGTCTGACATCTACTAAGGGCCTGCTCAGGTACGTCATGCTCCCCCTCCAATACCTCATCCTCTGGCTTCACCGTGAGTTATGAATCACCCTATGTCAATTCCTCCTCTAGATTATCTTGTGTTACTCCAAGCTACCCAAACTGGGCTGATGACTGCAAGTGATGAGGTTGACAATGGAGTGGTCCAATTTCTACAGGCAGTGCCAGATGTTGAAGGTTCTGGCATTGGTACCTTCTTTCTCTCTGCAGAATTCTTCTTGCTTCCAGCTTCTGTGGAGATAAGAATGAGAAATGTAATCAATTTCCTGCTATCCACTTTTTCCTTCCTGTTTGGCTCATGTAAGGTTTTGCTCAGAGTATGCGCCCGAAAAAAGAGAAACCATTTCTGATTTTTGACCATTGGCACTTTGTCACACAAACCATCTGTGGGTGCAAGTACTCCCATGTCTCTAACCCCTACAGCACTAGCTGAGTGAATTCCCAGGATTTGCATTGCCTCCTCCTTCTGCTGCCCCTTTTCTTGCAGCCCATTCCTCTTGACAATTGTGCACAATCTTTTCCTGCATGAATGCTTGCTATTAATCAGTCACAGACTGTTTATTTTGATAGCTAATTGACAATTCTCATCACTTCTCTTACAGAATTGCCACAGAGATAGTGAAAAACAGGCATGAATGCATTGCAGAATGCTGTATCCATTAAATCGAAGTCTTCCATGTTGTGCCGTTACTACAGTTCATTTAGTGCACAGGGTGATGCTTATATTTGTGAATGCACTTTTAAGGTAGATATTGGTGTAGTATCTGAAATGTCCCAGATATGTAGTAATGGCAGCTTGCAGCCAAAACATTTACCTTAGTTGATCTTGTGGGGTATTAAATCTTGTTCTTCATGGGAGAGGGATGCTGGGGATTAGGAAGTTGCCTCTCACTCACTATTTGTGTCACTTTTTTTCCTTTGTGCTAGCTGCTGTATCTACAATCTCATGCCACCCACTCTCACTATTACATTCTCCTATGAATAATTTCAATGAGTAGAGGATTTATCTTACTTTCTGAGAAGTTTGCTGCTCCTTCCTGTTGGAGCCATGTCTTCACCTTCCAATTGCTGGTTCTGCTTTAAGAGTAGTCTAGCTTTAAATACTGCAGTTGCATCCTCAGAAGTACTTCCTCAGAAGTACTTCCTCCGACTCCCCGACATATTTTCCAGGCCTCCCATGCACCATGTACCAATTGCTCCTGGGACTCGTGCCTTTGTCCCGCCAAGTAAAATTCTAATGAGCTGATCCCACGATTTCTGGCATCATTCCGCCATTGGGTGGGCAGAAGTCCCGCCTCACTCCACTTCTGGCAGTGGATCATGGGACTCGGAATTTCTGAGCCTTAATTTTTAACCTTTTCAAACTCTCTCATCTGTCACATTCACCTCTAAGCAAAAATGCACACTCAATCAATAAATAATGCTTCATACTCTTCAATTACCAGCTTCTGTGACTGATCCTGAACAGAACTGCACTTTTTAACAACAGTCTAGTGCACTTAAGCACCAGTGGGTAGACATCCCGAGTTTCTGATCTCAGCCGCACTGCAGTGATGCATTAAATAGAAGCTGGGGAGGAGAAAATAAATCAAATGAAGAGTCTCCATTTGCCTGCTCTTGTGTGTCTTCTGGCAGCTGGCCAATTGCTTGATTAGTTTGAGCCTTCCCAGCACTTCCCCTTGAATGCAGAAGATCCATGGCCCAAAGGGAACCTGTGAGGGCAGCAAGTGGGGAGGTGTGCGAGTGATGAGGGCGGAGGTTGCACATCATCATAGCAGTGTGCATACCTCAAAAAAAAATCTGTATTTCATCACAAAAATTATTTTATCTTTCTTTTTCACTTTTATTTCAAAAATATTTGACTGCTGTGCATATTTTGATTTCAAGATTATATGATGCCTAGTGGATGAACTTGATACCTGTCCCCTGATAACCACAGTTTGAGATTGCAGTGATATACATCTTTCACTGGCAAGAAATGTTTTTTATTCTTTACCAACATAATAAAAATTTTAAAATCCATTAGAGGCAAAATGATTAATTCTTCACCCATGCCTTAGTTTCCAATGGAAGAATTATTGCTGTAAAATTATTGCTTTGGGATTATGAAAATATCACCTAAGGTTTTGACAATATAATTATGGAAATTCATATCTAGGGCAATTGCTCAACTATGACTGGATAAAAAGATGTTTAATTTTCCACTAATTTGAAACTCCAGTGTATAGTAATGCTGCCAGCTTAGAAGAGGTAACACTTGCAGTGGTGATTATGATATAACCCAAGCAAGAAGAATTTTAACATTTCCAAAGGGGGAAAACAAACAGTAGAGGTTCTGGGTGCAATTTTAGGGGATTGATTATTTTGGTCTGCAGGGACAACGACTCTGCTGAGAGCTGAAGAATTTTCTTGACAATTTTGTTCTTCGGACCAGAAGGGACTGGGGGCACCTCAGGCGGAATAACTGTGGGCCACTTTGCTGAAGCCTCCCTGCAGGCACATTACCATCTGCCCCATCCCAAATTCCTGGAATTTGGGATGGGGCAGATGGGGGGTTTCTGCTTTGCTGCACTTGCATCCAAGAATTTCAGGGGCCTACTCTGTAATAACATAATTACAATAAAATGTATCAAATTAAAATAAATGTTAAGAAATGTAATTAAACTAAATTATGAATTGATCAAATCAGTTAATCTGTTAGAAGTTTACATGTATCTAGAAAGGATGCAAGCTGACAAGTAAAGCTATTTGACTTTATTTGATCAAGTTTAGTGAAAAGAAAAAGTGGTCAATTAGCTACATTGACAATCTGACTGTTCCACTGTACTTGATAAATAATCCTTTGAAGTAAAATTATATGCTGTCATGTGCTCCATAAAACCTATCAGGACATTTACTTATTTTACTTTTAAAAAGTTGCAGTCTGTTTCAACATCTCATCTACATTTAAAACCATTGAGTGTAATTATAGTAAAGTGTCTTCTGTGTAATGACCCACATTTTTGTCTTCACAATAATTAAAACTGTCAGGACCATCACAACCTAGGAACAGGAGTAGGCCATTCAGCCCCTCGAGCCTGCTCCGCTATTCAATTAGATCATGACTGATCTGTACCTCAACTCCATTTACCTGCCTTTGACCCACATCCCTTGACACCCTTTCCTAACAAAAATCTATCAATTGCAGTCTTGAAAATTTCAATTGACCCAGCATCCACAGCCTTTATGGGGAGAGTTCCAGATTTCCACTACCCTTTGTGTGAAAAGATGATTCCTGATTTCACTCCTAAATGGCTCGGCTCTGACATTAGGATTATGTCGCCTTGTTCTGGATTCTCCCACCAGAGGAAATAGCTCCTCTGTATCTATAGAATATGTTTATCATTTTAAAGACCTTAATTAGATCCCTCCTCAACCGTCTAAACTCAAGGAAATACAAACCAAGTTTATGTAACCTGTCTGCATAATTTAACCCTTTAAGCCCTGGTAACATCCTGGTATCCTGGTGCATCTGTGCCCTTCCAAGACTAATTTATCCTTCCTGAGGTGCACTAGCTTTTAGTGATCTATGCACATGAACACCCAAATCCCTTTGCTCCTTCACCGCTCTTAGTCTTTCACCTCTCAAGAGAATGACAGCTTATGGCAGTGATTATGTGTTGTGATAAATTATTACCACAAAAACGAACTTGCATTTATATAGCGCCTTTCACGACCTCAGGGCATCCCAAAGCGCTTTACAGCCAATTAAATACTTTTGAAGTGTAGTCACTGTTGTAATATAGGAAATGTGGCAGCCAATTTGAGCACAGCAAGGTCCCACAAACAGCAATGTGATAATGACCAGATAATCTGTTTTAGTGATGTTGATTGAGGGCTAAATATTGGCCAGAACACTGAGAAGAACTCCCCTCTTCTTCTTCAAAGCAGTGCACGGGATCTTTTCCGTCCACCCAAGAGGGCAGCTGGGGCGTCAGTTTAATGTTTCATCCGAAAGACAGCACCTCTGGCAGTGCAGCATTCCTTCAGTACTGCACTGGAGTGTCAGCCTAGATTTTGTGCTCAAGTCTCTGGAGTGAGACTTTAACCAAAGGCGAGAGTGCTACCACTGAGCCATGGCCTTGAATACTAACCAAAACATCAATGTTTGAAACTTGCAATCGGTTAAACTACCTTTTGTTGTTTTTATCAAATTATATTGAACACAGCTTTCAAGGATTTTGTGTGTGTTGTCACTGAGAATTTTAGAGGCAGAAGTGGATAATCTGGGGTCCAGAGGCTCTTTGTCCTGCATTGTGTTAAAATATATTTGAGCTTGTAAGCCACTTAAAACCAAAGCAGTTGTGCTGACATGAAGCAGACACAACATAAATTACAGATAAGTGTCACTTGTTTCTGCTAAAAGCCCTTTGTGCTGGAGAATGGCAGCATTGATTGTGAATGTGATGCTATCTCGATCCTGTTTTTGTCTTCAAGATTAGTCATGACAAGTGAACAATTACCATTATAGTGGTACCATAATTATTTAAGCATTTTTCTTCTGCATTTTGTGTAAATTAGTCATAGACCAGTCCAACTTAGTAAAAAAAACCTCTGGCTTTGAATGACAGGGCATGTTGCGCTTTTGTTAGACTAATACAGTACTGCATCAAGTTCTTTGTTTTAGTATTAAATTGGCAATCTCACCCTGAGAGCTCACAAGGACAACTGATGTGAAAAGTGAACAAGTCACAACAGGTGATCGGTTGACGCTGGGGCTGTGGTGCCAAGTTGGTTCAGAGTAGAAAGAGCTTCATTCTGCATTTATTCTGTATTACACCTCACCTGGGACTGCTTGACATTACTCAAAGTAGGAATGTGTTCCATTCCCCAGTAGTGATATCTGTCACATTGATGAGCACAAAAAAAATCACCAAAAATATAAATGTATACTTCAGGGCTGTTTTTCTTAAGCTTCTGATTTTGAATCTGGGTTTTATTGATCAGATCACATGTATAATTATCCACTTATTTTGGTAAGTGGAGGCTGCTGTATGTATACTTTGTCTTTGGAAAGGCAAAGTACACATGCAATGTGTGAGGACAGTTCAAATAAAACGCGGGAGAAGGGGCTGAGCGGAGCATAGAGCGAGGGAGAAGCGGCCGAGTGGAGCGTAGAGCGAGGGAGAAGCGGCCGAGCGGAGCGTAGAGCGAGGGAGAAGCGGTTGAGCGGAACGTAGAGCGAGGGAGAAGCGGTTGAGCGGAGCGTAGAGCGAGGGAGAAGCGGTTGAGCGGAGCGTAGAGCGAGGGAGAAACGGTTGAGCGGAGCGTAGAGCGAGGGAGAAGCGGTTGAGCGGAGCGTAGAGCGAGGGAGAAGCGGTTGAGCGGAGCGTAGAGCGAGGGAGAAGCGGCCGAGCGGAGCGTAGAGCGAGGGAGAAGCAGCCGAGCGGAGCGTAGAGCGAGGGAGAAGCGGCCGAGCGGAGCGTAGAGCGAGGGAGAAGCGGTTGAGCGGAGCGTAGAGCGAGGGAGAAGCGGTTGAGCGGAGCGTAGAGCGAGGGAGAAGCGGTTGAGCGGAGCGTAGAGCGAGGGAGAAGCGGTTGAGCGGAGCGTAGAGCGAGGGAGAAGCGGTTGAGCGGAGCGTAGAGCGAGGGAGAAGCAGCCGAGCGGAGCGTAGAGCGAGGGAGAAGCGGTTGAGCGGAGCGTAGAGCGAGGGAGAAGCGGTTGAGCGGAGCGTAGAGCGAGGGAGAAGCGGTTGAGCGGAGCGTAGAGCGAGGGAGAAACGGCCGAGTGGAGCGTAGAGCGAGGAAGAAGTGGCCGAGTGGAGCGTAGAGCGAGGGAGAAACGGCCGAGTGGAGCGTAGAGCGAGGGAGAAACGGCCGAGTGGAGCATAGAGCGAGGAAGAAGCGGCCGAGTGGAGCGTAGAGCGAGGGAGAAGCGGTTGAGCGGAGCGTAGAGCGAGGGAGAAGCGGTTGAGCGGAGCGTAGAGCGAGGGAGAAGCGGTTGAGCGGAGCGTAGAGCGAGGGAGAAGCGGCCGAGCGGAGCGTAGAGCGAGGGAGAAGCGGCCGAGCGGAGCGTAGAGCGAGGGAGAAACGGCCGAGTGGAGCGTAGAGCGAGGGAGAAGCGGTTGAGCGGAGCGTAGAGCGAGGGAGAAGCGGTTGAGCGGAGCGTAGAGCGAGGGAGAAGCGGTTGAGCGGAGCGTAGAGCGAGGGAGAAGCGGCCGAGCGGAGCGTAGAGCGAGGGAGAAGCGGTTGAGCGGAGCGTAGAGCGAGGGAGAAGCGGCCGAGCGGAGCGTAGAGCGAGGGAGAAACGGCCGAGTCGAGCGTAGAGCCCGGCAGAAGCGGTTGAGCGGAGCGTAGAGCGAGGGAGAAGCGGCCGAGCAGATCGTAGAGCGAGGGAGAAGCGGTTGAGCGGAGCGTAGAGCGAGGGAGAAGCGGTTGAGCGGAGCGTAGAGCGAGGGAGAAGCGGCCGAGCGGAGCGTAGAACGAGGGAGAAGCGACCGAGCGGAACGTAGAACGAGGGAGAAGCGGCCGAGCGGAACGTAGAGCGAGGGAGAAACGGCGAGTCGAGCGTAGAGCCCGGGAGAAGCGGTTGAGCGGAGCGTAGAGCGAGGGAGAAGCGGCCGAGCGGAGCGTAGAGCGAGGGAGAAGCAGTTGAGCGGAGCGTAGAGCGATGGAGAAGCGGTTGAGCGGAGCGTAGAGCGAGGGAGAAGCGGTTGAGCGGAGCGTAGAGCGAGGGAGAAGCGGCCGAGTGGAGCGTAGAGCGAGGGAGAAGCGGCCGAGCGGAGCGTAGAGCGAGGGAGAAACGGTTGAGCGGAGCGTAGAGCGAGGGAGAAGCGGTTGAGCGGAGCGTAGAGCGAGGGAGAAGGGGCCAAGTGGAGCGTAGAACGAGGGAGAAGCGGCCGAGCGGAACGTAGCGCGAGGGAGAAACGGCCGAGTCGAGCGTAGAGCCCGGGAGAAGCGGTTGAGCGGAGCGTAGAGCGAGGGAGAAGCGGCCGTGTGGAGCGTAGAACGAGGGAGAAGCGGCCGAGTGGAGCGTAGAGCGAGGGAGAAGCGGTTGAGCGGAGCGTAGAGCGAGGGAGAAGCGGCCGAGTGGAGCGTAGAGCGAGGGAGAAGCGGTTGAGCGGAGCGTAGAGCGAGGGAGAAGCGGTTGAGCGGAGCGTAGAGCGAGGGAGAAGCGGTTGAGCGGAGCGTAGAGCGAGGGAGAAGCGGCCGAGCGGAGCGTAGAGCGAGGGAGAAGCGGTTGAGCGGAGCGTAGAGCGAGGGAGAAGCGGTTGAGCGGAGCGTAGAGCGAGGGAGAAACGGCCGAGTGGAGCATAGAGCGAGGGAGAAACGGCCGAGTGGAGCATAGAGCGAGGAAGAAGCGGCCGAGCGGAGCGTAGAGCGAGGGAGAAGCGGCCGAGCGGAGCGTAGAACGAGGGAGAAGCGGCCGAGTGGAGCGTAGAGCGAGGGAGTAGCGGTTGAGCGGAGCGTAGAGCGAGGGAGAAACGGTTGAGCGGAGCGTAGAGCGAGGGAGAAGCGGCCGAGCGGAACGTAGAGCGAGGGAGAAGCGGTTGAGCGGAGCGTAGAGCGAGGGAGAAGCGGCCGAGCTGATCGTAGAGCCCGGGAGAAGCGGTTGAGCGGAGCGTAGAGCGAGGGAGAAGCGGTTGAGCGGAGCGTAGAGCGAGGGAGAAGCGGTTGAGCGGAGCGTAGAGCGAGGGAGAAGCGGCCGAGCGGAGCGTAGAGCGAGGGAGAAGCGGCCGAGCAGATCGTAGAGCGAGGGAGAAGCGGTTGAGCGGAGCGTAGAGCGAGGGAGAAGCGGTTGAGCAGATCGTAGAGCCTGGGAGAAGCGGTTGAGCGGAGCGTAGAGCGAGGGAGAAGCGGTTGAGCGGAGCGTAGAGCGAGGGAGAAGCGGCCGAGCGGAGCGTAGAGCGAGGGAGAAGCGTTTGAGCGGAGCGTAGAGCGAGGGAGAAACGGCCGAGTCGAGCGTAGAGCCCGGGAGAAGCGGTTGAGCGGAGCGTAGAGCGAGGGAGAAGCGGCCGTGTGGAGCGTAGAACGAGGGAGAAGCGGCCGAGTGGAGCGTAGAGCGAGGGAGAAGCGGTTGAGCGGAGCGTAGAGCGAGGGAGAAGCGGCCGAGTGGAGCGTAGAGCGAGGGAGAAGCGGTTGAGCGGAGCGTAGAGCGAGGGAGAAGCGGTTGAGCGGAGCGTAGAGCGAGGGAGAAGCGGTTGAGCGGAGCGTAGAGCGAGGGAGAAGCGGTTGAGCGGAGCGTAGAGCGAGGGAGAAGCGGCCGAGCGGAGCGTAGAGCGAGGGAGAAGCGGTTGAGCGGAGCGTAGAGCGAGGGAGAAGCGGCCGAGCGGAGCGTAGAGCGAGGGAGAAGCGGTTGAGCGGAGCGTAGAGCGAGGGAGAAGCGGTTGAGCGGAGCGTAGAGCGAGGGAGAAACGGCCGAGTGGAGCATAGAGCGAGGGAGAAACGGCCGAGTGGAGCATAGAGCGAGGAAGAAGCGGCCGAGCGGAGCGTAGAGCGAGGGAGAAGCGGCCGAGCGGAGCGTAGAACGAGGGAGAAGCGGCCGAGTGGAGCGTAGAGCGAGGGAGTAGCGGTTGAGCGGAGCGTAGAGCGAGGGAGAAACGGTTGAGCGGAGCGTAGAGCGAGGGAGAAGCGGCCGAGCGGAACGTAGAGCGAGGGAGAAGCGGTTGAGCGGAGCGTAGAGCGAGGGAGAAGCGGTTGAGCGGAGCGTAGAGCGAGGGAGAAACGGCCGAGCTGATCGTAGAGCCCGGGAGAAGCGGTTGAGCGGAGCGTAGAGCGAGGGAGAAGCGGTTGAGCGGAGCGTAGAGCGAGGGAGAAGCGGTTGAGCGGAGCGTAGAGCGAGGGAGAAGCGGCCGAGCGGAGCGTAGAGCGAGGGAGAAGCGGCCGAGCAGATCGTAGAGCGAGGGAGAAGCGGTTGAGCGGAGCGTAGAGCGAGGGAGAAGCGGTTGAGCAGATCGTAGAGCCTGGGAGAAGCGGTTGAGCGGAGCGTAGAGCGAGGGAGAAGCGGTTGAGCGGAGCGTAGAGCGAGGGAGAAGCGGCCGAGCGGAGCGTAGAGCGAGGGAGAAGCGTTTGAGCGGAGCGTAGAGCCCGGGAGAAGCGGCCGAGCGAGGGAGTAGCGGTTGAGCGGAGCGTAGAGCGAGGGAGAAACGGTTGAGCGGAGCGTAGAGCGAGGGAGAAGCGGCCGAGCGGAACGTAGATCGAGGGAGAAGCGGCCGAGTGGAGCGTAGAGCCCGGGAGAAGCGGTTGAGCGGAGCGTAGATCGAGGGAGAAGCGGTTGAGCGGAGCGTAGAGCGAGGGAGAAGCGGCCGAGTGGAGCGTAGAACGAGGGAGAAGCGGTTGAGCGGAGCGTAGATCGAGGGAGAAGCGGTTGAGCGGAGCGTAGAGCGAGGGAGAAGCAGCCGAGTGGAGCATAGAGCGAGGGAGAAGCGGTTGAGCGGAGCGTAGAGCGAGGGAGAAGCGGTTGAGCGGAGCGTAGAGCGAGGGAGAAGCGGCCGAGTGGAGCGTAGAACGAGGGAGAAGCGGCCGAGCGGAACGTAGAGCGAGGGAGAAACGGCGAGTCGAGCGTAGAGCCCGGGAGAAGCGGTTGAGCGGAGCGTAGAGCGAGGGAGAAGCGGCCGAGCGGAGCGTAGAGCGAGGGAGAAGCGGTTGAGCGGAGCGTAGAGCGAGGGAGAAACGGTTGAGCGGAGCGTAGAGCGAGGGAGAAGCGGCCGAGCGGAACGTAGATCGAGGGAGAAGCGGCCGAGTGGAGCGTAGAGCCCGGGAGAAGCGGTTGAGCGGAGCGTAGATCGAGGGAGAAGCGGTTGAGCGGAGCGTAGAGCGAGGGAGAAGCAGCCGAGTGGAGCGTAGAGCGAGGGAGAAGCGGTTGAGCGGAGCGTAGAGCGAGGGAGAAGCGGCCGAGTGGAGCGTAGAACGAGGGAGAAGCGGCCGAGCGGAACGTAGAGCGAGGGAGAAACGGCGAGTCGAGCGTAGAGCCCGGGAGAAGCGGTTGAGCGGAGCGTAGAGCGAGGGAGAAGCGGCCGAGTGGAGCGTAGAACGAGGGAGAAGCGGCCGAGTGGAGCGTAGAGCGAGGGAGAAGCGGTTGAGCGGAGCGTAGAGCGAGGGAGAAGCGGCCGAGTGGAGCGTAGAGCGAGGGAGAAGCGGCCGAGCGAGGGAGAAGCGGCCGAGCGGAGCGTAGAGCGAGGGAGAAGCGGCCGAGCGGAGCGTAGAGCGAGGGAGAAGCGGTTGAGCGGAGCGTAGAGCGAGGGAGAAGCGGTTGAGCGGAGCCTAGAGCGAGGGAGAAGCGGTTGAGGGTAGCGTAGAGTGAGGGAGAAACGGTTGAGCGGAGCGTAGAGCGAGGGAGAAGCGGCCGAGCGGAGCGTAGAGCGAGGGAGAAGCGGCCGAGCGGAGCGTAGAGCGAGGGAGAAACGGCCGAGTCGAGCGTAGAGCCCGGCAGAAGCGGTTGAGCGGAGCGTGGAGCCCGGGAGAAGCGGCCGAGCGAGGGAGAAGCGGTTGAGCGGAGCGTAGAGCCCGGGAGAAGCGGCCGAGCGAGGGAGAAGCGGTTGAGCGGAGCGTAGAGCGAGGGAGAAGCGGCCGAGCGGAGCGTAGAGCGAGGGAGAAGCGGCCGAGCGGATCGTAGAGCGAGGGAGAAGCGGTTGAGCGGAGCGTAGAGCGAGGGAGAAGCGGTTGAGCGGAGCGTAGAGCGAGGGAGAAGCGGTTGAGCGGAGCGTAGAGCGAGGGAGAAGCGGTTGAGCGGAGCGTAGAGCGAGGGAGAAGCGGCCGAGTGGAGCGTAGAGCGAGGGAGAAGCGTTTGAGCGGAGCGTAGAGCCCGGGAGAAGCGGCCGAGCGAGGGAGTAGCGGTTGAGCGGAGCGTAGAGCGAGGGAGAAACGGTTGAGCGGAGCGTAGAGTGAGGGAGAAGCGGCCGAGCTGATCGTAGAGCCCGGGAGAAGCGGTTGAGCGGAGCGTAGAGCGAGGGAGAAGCGGCCGAGCGGAACGTAGAGCGAGGGAGAAGCGGCCGAGCGGAGCGTAGAGCGAGGGAGAAGCGGCCGAGCGGAGCGTAGAGCCCGGGAGAAGCGGTTGAGCGGAGCGTAGAGCGAGGGAGAAGCGGTTGAGCGGAGCGTAGATCGAGGGAGAAGCAGCCGACTGGAGCGTAGAGCTCGGGAGAAGCGGTTGAGCGGAGCGTAGATCGAGGGAGAAGCAGCCGACTGGAGCGTAGAGCCCGGGAGAAGCGGCCGAGCGAGGGAGTAGCGGTAGAGCGGAGCGTAGAGCGAGGGAGAAACGGTTGAGCGGAGCGTAGAGCGAGGGAGAAGCGGCCGAGCGGAACGTAGAGCGAGGGAGAAGCGGCCGAGCGGAGCGTAGAGCGAGGGAGAAGCGGCCGAGCGGAGCGTAGAGCGAGGGAGAAGCGGCCGAGCGGAGCGTAGAGCGAGGGAGAAGCGGCCGAGCGGAGCGTAGAGCCCGGGAGAAGCGGTTGAGCGGAGCGTAGAGCGAGGGAGAAGCGGTTGAGCGGAGCGTAGATCGAGGGAGAAGCAGCCGACTGGAGCGTAGAGCTCGGGAGAAGCGGTTGAGCGGAGCGTAGAGCGAGGGAGAAGCGGTTGAGCGGAGCGTAGAGCGAGGGAGAAGCGGTTGAGCGGAGCGTAGAGCGAGGGAGAAGCGGTTGAGCGGAGCGTAGAGCGAGGGAGAAGCGGCCGAGTGGAGCGTAGAGCGAGGGAGAAACGGCCGAGTGGAGCGTAGAGCGAGGGAGAAGCGGCCGAGTGGAGCGTAGAGCGAGGGAGAAACGGCCGAGTGGAGCGTAGAGCGAGGGAGAAGCGGCCGAGTGGAGCGTAGAGCGAGGGAGAAGCGGTTGAGTGGAGCGTAGAGCGAGGGAGAAGCGGTTGAGTGGAGCGTAGAGCGAGGGAGAAGCGGTTGAGTGGAGCGTAGAGCGAGGGAGAAGCGGCCGAGTGGAGCGTAGAGCGAGGGAGAAGCGGTTGAGTGGAGCGTAGAGCGAGGGAGAAGCGGTTGAGTGGAGCGTAGAGCGAGGGAGAAGCGGTTGAGTGGAGCGTAGAGCGAGGGAGAAGCGGTTGAGTGGAGCGTAGAGCGAGGGAGAAGCGGCCGAGTGGAGCGTAGAGCGAGGGAGAAACGGCCGAGTGGAGCGTAGAGCGAGGGAGAAGCGGCCGAGTGGAGCGTAGAGCGAGGGAGAAGCGGCCGAGTGGAGCGTAGAGCGAGGGAGAAGCGGCCGAGTGGAGCGTAGAGTGAGGGAGAAGCGGCCGAGTGGAGCGTAGAGCGAGGGAGAAGCGGCCGAGTGGAGCGTAGAGTGAGGGAGAAGCGGCCGAGTGGAGCGTAGAGCGAGGGAGAAGCGGCCGAGTGGAGCGTAGAGCGAGGGAGAAGCGGCCGAGTGGAGCGTAGAGCGAGGGAGAAGCGGCCGAGTGGAGCACTGTAAAACAAACGCAGGGAAAAATCTGAAACAGTGACATCAGAGTGGCGAAACCCGAGGAATTACAGCTATGTGTTTGATTTATTTATCTGATAAATTAAGTGTTTAATTTACTATATAATTTAGTTAAGTGTTTAATTTATTATATGCTTAAACCAAGTGTTTAATTAATTAACCAGATCTAAGGGGATAAAAGCAAAATTAACTAAACAGAGGATACTAATATTAAAAGGTTATGAATGTCATTAAATTAAAATCTGGTATGTATAATTAATAGGAGTTAAGGAAATAATAAAATAAAGACGTTAATATACAAAGAAACAAGGCTAATTAGCTACAAAATAATCTGAAATCAAGCTAAATCCATCTACTAAATATAATCTAGATCTCCAGTAACTATTATGTCTAGAACTAAATCAATACTAATGAATAAAAAAAACTAGAAATGTGGCAGGACTGTAATATGTGGGAGTTTGTGGACAGCAAGACTGTCCTGGATTGCCGCATCTGCAGTAAATGCCTCTGGCTTGAGACACGCTGGCTCAGAGTCTTTGAGCTGGATTGCGAGTTAGAGACACTCCGGCACATATGGGAGGACGAGGAATTTTTAGATAGTTTTCACCAGAGTACAGTCAAATCTCAGAGGAAAGCATGGGTACAGGAAGGGGAGAGTTTGTCGGTTGGTCAGCAGAATAAGGGAAACCAACGGGATATAGAGAAGGAGATCACGTCGATACTGGTCCTGTCCAACAGGTACATTGTATTTGCTATCTGTGAGGATAAGGATACAGGCTGCGGGGTGGACAGCCAGAATGATAACCATGGCATGTGGAGCAGAAGGCAGTCCAAGGTGGTGGGGGGGTGGTGGGGAGGGGAAAGCGGAATAGAAAGGTTGTAGTCATAGGGCATTTGATAATTAGGGGGATAGATAGCGTCCATTGCAGTCGTGACTGAGAGTCCAGAAAGGTGTGTTGCCTACCTGGTGCAAAGGTGAAGGATATCTCGGAGCAACTGGAGAGGAACGTGGAAAGGAAGGGGGAAGATCCAGTTGTCATCATCCATAGTAGTTACACAGAGTTAAATTCGAATCCGGGCACTGGGGTCACGGTGTGCGATTAACCCGCGCCTGGGTGTTCCGATGCAGGCAGTACGTGAGATACCTGATTCATTAACGAGCAGCCAGGCCTAGCTGCTGCGTTCAGTGTCATCTCACTAGCAGGGGGGCCCAGATATCACGTGAGTGACTCGCACATCTTAAAGGCAGCCTGCATCTCTTATTTGCAAAAAAAGATACAGGTCCGCACAGAGTCTGAAAAGAGATCAGACATCGCACACGTAAAACACAGTTGCAGGTCCCGAGCCTATGTTTACAAACTGTTGAGTTATGTTAAGACATTGAATAAAGGTTGCACACTACTAAATCCTACATCCTCCAATCTGCACGCCAGACCTCACCAATCTGCCGATCTGAGTTTGTACCAAGCCTGCAAGAGAGCGTGCACCAAGTTTCTCTGATGAAACACTGGAGGCCTTAGTGCAAGCGGTGGACAGAAGGAGGGGCATTCTATATCCCTAGGGAGGCAAGAGGCCCTCAGGAGGCCCTCAAGAGGCAGAAGGGGACGAAGTCAATACTAGGCGCATAGCACCACGAACATGGATGCAGTGCAGGAAGAAGTTCAAAGCTTTGACACGAGTGGTCAAGGTGAGTGAGTTCAACTGTCAAGTGGCATCTCCAACCAACTGCACCACTAGCCGCATCCACTGCTCCATGCACTATACCCCCCCATCATCCACATACCAACAAACTCTTTCAATCTGTACTCAACTCTTCCAATCAGATGTTTCCTCTCACCCTCACACAGGAGAGCTTTTTGAGCCAGCATGTAGAAAGTCCTACAAGAGAGGGGGCGGTACTGGACCTAATTCTAGGGAATGTGGCCGGCCAAGTGGAAGAAGTGCTAGTAGGTGAGCACTTTGGTGACAGTGACCATAATTCGGTGAGATTTAAGGTGGTCATGGAAAAGGATAGGGAGGGGCCGAAAATAAAGGTTCTAAATTGGGGGAAGGCCGATTTTAATAGGATAAGGCAGGATCTGGCCAAAATGGACTGGGATCAGCTGCTTGTAGGAAAATCCGCATCGGAGCAATGGGAGTCTTTCAGAAGGGAGATTGAGACCATACAATGGCAACATGTTCCCGTAAAGGTCAAGGGTGGTTCCAAGAACTCCAGGGAACCTTGGATGTCAGGGGATATACGAGAATGGATTAGGAAAAAAAGGAGGGCTTTTGGCAGATACAAAAGGCTAAAGACGGAGGAAGCCCTAGAGGAGTACAAAAAGTGCAGGGGGATACTTAAAAAAGAAATTAGGAGATCAAGGAGGGTCCATGAAATAACACTGGCGAGCAAAATAAAGGAAAATCCTAAGATGTTTTATAAGTATATTAAGGGTAAGAGGATGACAAGGGAAAAAATAGGGCCCATTAGGGACAAAAATGGCAATCTGTGTGTGGAGCCGGCAGATGTAGGAGGGGTTCTAAATGAATTTTTTGCATCTGTTTTCACTATGGAGAAGGACGACGTAGACATAGAAATACGGCAGGGGGACTGTGATATACTCAAACATATTAACATCGAGCGGGAGGAGGTATTGGCGGTTTTAGCAGGCCTAAAAATGGATAAATCCCCAGGCCCGGACGAAATGTATCCCAGGCTACTGTGTGAGGCAAAGGAGGAGATAGCGGGGGCTTTAACACATATATTCAGAACCTCTCTGGCCACAGGGGATGTGCCAGAGGACTGGAGAACCGCTAATGTAGTACCATTATTCAAGAAGGGGAGTAGGGAAAAACCGGGGAACTACAGGCCAGTGAGCCTAACATCAGTGGTAGGAAAATTATTGGAAAAAATTCTGAAGGACAAAATTAGTCTCCACTTGGAGAAGCAAGGATTAATCAGGGATAGTCAACATGGCTTTGTCAAGGGAAGATCATGTCTGACTAATTTGATTGAATTTTTTGAGGGGGTGACTAGGCGTGTGGATGAGGGTAACGCAGTGGATGTGGTATACATGGATTTCAGTAAGGCCTTCGATAAAGTCCCCCACAGGAGACTGGTCAAGAAGGTACGAGCCCATGGAATCCAGGGTGCCTTGGCACTTTGGATACAAAACTGGCTTAGTGGCAGAAGGCAGAGGGTGATGGTCGAAGGTTGTTTTTGTGACTGGAAGCCTGTGGCCAGTGGGGTACCACAGGGATCGGTGCTGGGTCCCTTGCTGTTTGTGGTCTACATTAATGACTTGGATATGAATGTAAAAGGTATGATCAGTAAGTTCGCTGATGATACAAAAATTGGTAGGGTGGTAAATAGCGAGGAGGATAGCCTCAGTCTGCAGGACGATATAGATGGGTTGGTCAGATGGGCGGAACAGTGGCAAATGGAATTTAACCCGGAAAAGTGCGAGGTGATGCACTTTGGAGGGACTAACAAGGCAAGGGAATACACAATGAATGGGAGGACCCTAGGCAAGACAGAGGGTCAGAGGGATCTTGGTGTGCAAGTTCACAGATCCCTGAAGGCGGCGGAACAGGTAGATAAGGTGGTAAAGAAGGCATATGGGATACTTGCCTTTATTAGCCGAGGCATAGAATATAAGAGCAAGGAGGTTATGATGGAGCTGTATAAAACACTGGTTAGGCCACAGCTGGAGTACTGTGTGCAGTTCTGGTCGCCACACTACAGGAAGGATGTGATCGCTTTGGAGAGGGTGCAGAGGAGATTCACCAGGATGTTACCAGGGCTGGAGCGCTTCAGCTATGAAGAGAGACTGGGAAGATTGGGTTTATTTTCCTTGGAGCAGAGGAGGCTGAGGGGGGACATGATTGAGGTGTACAAAATTATGAGGGGCACAGATAGGATGGATACTAAGGAGCTTTTTCCCTTCGTTGAGGGTTCTATAACAAGGGGACATAGATTCAAGCTAAAAGGCGGGAGGTTTAGAGGGGATTTGAGAAAGAACTTTTTCACCCAGAGGGTGTTGGAGTCTGGAAGTCACTGCCTGAAAGGGTTGTGGAGGCAGGAACCCTCACAACATTCAAGAAGCATTTGGATGAGCACTTGAAATGCCATAGCATACAAGGCTACGGACCAAATGCTGGAATATGGGATTAGAGTAGACAGGGCTTGATGGCCGGCGCGGACACGATGGGCCGAAGGGCCTCTATCCGTGCTGTATAACTCTATGACTCTATTACCACTGTTGCAGGCCACACACCCACAACTCACAGGTCACATACACTGGCAGCTATTCAACCATGACGGGCACATCATCAAACATCCTGCCGGACACTCACTGGCACACGCCTACTTTCTTGCAGGAGAAGGTGGCGCATAGCAAGAGGCAGCAAGTGGCTGTGGCATTTAACCCCTTGAGCCTGTTCCACCATTCAATGCGATCATGGCTGCTCTGTGACCTAACTCCATATCCCTTAATACCTTTGGTTAACAAAAATCTATCAATCTCAGATTTAAAATAAAAAATTGAGCTAGCATCAACTGCCATTTGCAGAAGAGAGTTCCAAACTTCTACCACCCATTGTGTGTAGAAGCGTTTCCTAATTCGCTCCTGCAAGTCCTGACACTAAATTTTAGGCTATATTCCCTGGTCCTAGTATTCAAGTATAGGAGACCTCCAAAAACAGGTACAAATGCATCAGCAGCCAGAAACAATAATCCAGCAACTAACCTGTAAATCCTGCATGATCCCTTTAAATAGCGCGAGTGGGAGGGGGTCCTCCAGACTGTCTATGACATGTTCAGATGTTCGTTGGCTGGACTGTTGAGTGCCAAAATGGTATCTAACCCTTTAAATCAGCGTTGCATACAGATCTAACTCATATTCTCCTTTGCATGTTACCGGCGTTCGTTATCTGCGCGTGCACAAACGCCTTTACCAAGATGGCGTCTGGCGCAAGTCATGCTCGAAGCGTGTGTGTGCATTCCGGATGCCATTTTGGGACATTAGAAAGCCGCTTGGCGCCTAAAAAAATGGGTGCTACACGGCCGAATTTACAGCCCACAGTATCATAGTAGGTACAGCACAGGAGGAAGAAATTTGGGACCAAGTTGGGACCAATGACATAGGGAAAAAAAAGGAGGAGGTCCTGCTAAAGGCATATCAGATGTTAGGAACTAAATTAAAAAAACAGGACCTCTGGGTAGTAATCTCGAGATTACTACCAGAGCCACGTGCTAATTGGCATGGGGATAAACAGATCAGGAAGGTGAATTCATGGCTGAAAGATTAGAGTGGGAAGGACCGCTTCCATTCCATGGGGCACTAGCGCCAGTACTGGGACAGGAAGGAGCTGTACCGTTGGGCGGGCTCCACCTGTACTGGGCTGGGACCAGTGTCCTAGCAGAAAGGATAAATAGGGCTGTCGATAGGACTTTAAACTAATAAGACAGGGGGAAGGATCTGGTGAAGATAACATAAGTCTGAAGAAAAAATAAATAGGAAATGAGAATAAAGGTCAGACCAAGGTAAGGAATAAGGGTAACATAAACAGTCAGGGAACAAATACATTTATAGGACATGAGTACAAAATGACCATGAAAAATAAAGTGAGGGGAACAACTACTAAAAACAAATTAAATTGTCTGTACAGCAATGTGCACAGCATCTGAAACAAAATGAGGGAACTGGAGGCAATAATATGTAGCAAGAAGCCAGATGTTGTAGGGATAACTGAAACATGGCTACATAAAGAACAGGATTGGTAGTTAAATATTGCAGGATATATGTATTTAGAAAGTATAAGAAGGAAAATGGCATATGGAGTAGCTGTATTAATTAGAGTCAACATAATGGCAATAGAAAAAAGGGACATAAGTAATATTAAGATAGAAACAGAATCCATATGGATTGATACAAAGGATAAGAAGGGATCGATCGTGTTAATAGGTATATTCTACAGACCACCTAATAGTGGATGGGAAGTGGAGGATGAAATATGTAGACAAATCTATGAAATGAGTAAAAAACATCAAATAATAATCATGGAAGATTTTAACTATCCCCGAATAAACTGGCCAGAAGAGGTAGGGAAAGGAGAAAAGGGATTGGAGTTTTTACAGTGTGTACATGATTCCTTTCTTACCCAGTATGTGAGAAGCCCAACAAGAAAGGAAGCACTGCTGGATCTAATAATGGGAAATGAACCGGAGCAGATAAGAGAAGTAAGCGTAGGGGAACATCTAGGCAATATCGATCATAACATAATAAGGTTTAAAATAATGATTGAGAAAGACATAAGTAAGACAAAGACCAAAGTAATAGTTTGGAAAAAAGCTAATTTTGAGGGGATAAGAATGGAATTGGGAAGGTAAACTAGAAAAAAAATTGACAGACAAAGAAATAGAACAGCAATGGGAAATATTTAAAATGGTGATCAATAGAGTTCAGGAGAAATATATTCCTCTAAAAAGTAAGAACAAACTAGCCAATAATGAAACACTATGGGTGAATAAAGAGATGAGTAAAATTGAAACTAAAGCAAAAGGCATATACTAAGTACATAGACAATATGGAGAGGATGACCAAACGGAATACGAAGAAGTTAGGAAAGAAGTAAAAAAAAACAATTAGAAAAACAAAGAGGAACTACGAAAATAAATTGTCAAGGAATATAAAAATAAATAGTGAAGTATTCTACAGGCGCATAAATAACATAAGAAAAATCAGAATAAGGATAGGGCCACTAAGGGATGCACAAGATAAACTCACAGGTGATGACAGCGAAATGGCAGAAATATTGAATAGGTACTTTGCCTCCGTTTACCAGGGAGACTAATAAGTTGGGCATGACATTAGAAGAAGAGATCAAAAAAGATATAAAAACATTTAAGATAGAAAGGGGGGAGATAATTGATAAACTAATCAAAGTTAGAGAGGTTTAAACCCCTGGTTCAGGCGGATTGTACCTACAAATATTAAAAGTTAGGGAGGAGATAGCAGAGGCGCTATTACATATATATAAAAATTCATTAGAAAAGGGATTAGTGCCAGAGGATTGGCAGACAGTTAACGTTATGCCTATATTTAAAAAGGGAGGCAAAACAAGTCCAGGGAACTATAGACCAATTGGCGTAACGTCGGTGGTAGGGAAAATAATGGAATCTTTACTCAAAGATGTGATAGAAAAGCATCTAGAAAACAAAAATATAATAAAGAATAGTCAACACGGATTTCAGAAGGGAAAGTTATGCTTGACCAACCTTATTGAATTCTATGAAGAAGTAACAGAAAGAGTAGACAAGGCCTCCAATAAGTTTCAGCATTGTAGACTCATGACGAAGGAGTGGAGTCAGGGGACAGGTAGCAGAATGGATAGCGATCTGGCGACAGAACAGAAAACAGACAGTGGGGGTTAAGGGTAGCTTCTCAGACTGGCAAAAGGTGGGAAGTGGTGTTGCACAGGGATTTTTTTTTATTCGTTCATGGGATGTGGGCGCGCTGGCAAGGCCAGCATTTATTGCCCATCTCTAATTGCCCTTGAGAAGGTGGTGGTGCAGTCCGTGTGGTGAAGATTCTCCCACAGTGCTGTTAGGACGGGAGTTCCAGGATTTTGACCCAGCGACGATGAAGCAACGGCGATATATTTCCAAGTCGGGATGGTGTGTGACTTGGAGGGGAACGTGCAGGTGGTGTTGTTTCCATGTGCCTGCTGCCCTTGTCCTTCTCGGTGGTAGAGGTCGCGGGTTTGGGAGGTGCTGTCGAAGAAGCCTTGGCGAGTTGCTGCAGTGCATCCTGTGGATGGTACACACTGCAGCCGCAATGCGCCGGTGGTGAAGGGAGTGAATGTTTAGGGTGGTGGATGGGGTGCCAATCAAGCGGTCTGCTTCATCCTGGATGGTGTCAAGCTTCTTGAGTGTTGTTGGAGCTGCATTCATCCAGGCAAATGGAGAGTATTCCATCACACTCCTGACTTGTGCCTTGTAGATGGTGGAAAGGCTTTGGGGAGTCAGGAAGTGAGTCACTCGACGCAGAATACCCAGCCTCTGACCTGCTCTTGTAGCCACAGTATTTATATGACTGGTCCAGTTAAGTTTCTGGTCAATGGTGACCCCCAGGATGTTGATGGTGGGGGATTCGGCAACGGTAATGCTGTTGAATGTCAAGGGGAGGTGGTTAGACTCTCTCTGGTTGGAGATGGTCATTGCCTAGCACTTGTCTGGTGCGAATGTTACTTGCCACTTATCAGCCCAAGCCTGGATGTTGTCCAGGTCTTGATGCATGCGGGCACAGACTGCTTCATTATCTGAGGGGTTGTGAGTGGAACTGAACACTGTGCAATCATCAGCGAACATCCCCATTTCTGACTTTATGATGGAGGGAAGGTCACTGATGAAGCAGCTGAAGATGGTTGGGCCTAGGACACTGCCCTGAGGAACTCCTGCAGCAATGTCCTGGGGCTGAGATGATTGGCCTCCAACAACCACTAACATCATCCTTTGTGCTAGGTAGACTCCAGCCACTGGAGAGTTTTCCCCCTGATTCCCATTGACTTCAATTTTACTAGGGCTCCTTGGTGCCACACTTGATCAAATGCTGCCTTGATGTCAAGGGCAGTCATTCTCACCTCACCTCTGGAATTCAGCTCTTTTATCCATGTTTGGACCAAGGCTGTAATGAGGTCTGGAGCCGAGTGGTCCTGGCGGAACCCAAACTGAGCATCGGTGAGCAGGTTATTGGTGAGTAAGTGCCGCTTGATAGCACTGTTGACAACACCTTCCATCACTTTGCTGATGATTGGGAGTAGACTGATGGGGCAGTAATTGGCCGGATTGGATTTGTCCTGCTTTTTGTGGACAGGACGTACCTGGGCAATTTTCCACATTGTCGGGTAGATGCCAATGTTGTAGCTGTACTGGAACCGCTTGCTAGATGCATTTGTGAGGATGCAAAGATGATTCAGAAGGATGATACCAGAACTGAGAGGATATATTTATCAGGAAAGGCTGAACAGACTGGGGGTCTTTTCTCTAGAAAAGAGAAGGCTGAGGGGTGACCTGATAGAGGTCTTTAAGATAATGAAATGGTTTGATAGGCTAGATGTGGAGAAAATGTTACCACTTGTGGGGGAGTCCAAAACTAGAGGTCATAAATATAAAATAGTCGCTAATAAATCCAAAAGGGAATTCAGGAGTTCCCAAAGAGTGGTAAGAATGCGCTACCACAAGGTGTAGTTGAGGCAAATATCATAGGTTCATTTAAGGGGAAGCTAGATAAGCACATGAAGGAGAAGGAATAGAAGGATATGCTGATAGGTTTAGGTGAAGTATGGAAGGAGGAGGCTCGTGTGGAGCATTAATGCCGGCATAGACCAGTTGGGCCGAATGGCCTGTTTCTGTGCTGTAGTTTCAATGTAACTCGATGTAAATGAGTTGAATGCTACATGGCAAATAACATCGGCATAAACTTCCTCATTGACCGTATCCTCTGAAGCACGATGGAACTGTGCTGAACGTCCCCTGATTTTAGCATTCCTAATGTTAGTCTAGCAACGGCAGACCTGTTTATCCAATATAATGATGGATATCTATCAAACCCCAATATTCTGGCTCGAGTGTTCCAAGTTTTTTTATTTCAAAGCTTGACATCAGACACAAATGCACTCCTGTTTGATTATATTTATTTCCTTGATTACATCAGATTGTAGCACAAATATTTTCTTGGAATTTCCCATGTCTCATCCAATACGAATCTTCAACTTAAATATTGTGTACGGGATCAGTCTCAAATTGTTGACTTTGCTGCGTTCTGTGTTGGTGCCTTCCTGTAAGCAGGTTCCATCTGCACTGTTGCACCTCATGTCGGAAAATAAATACCATAATTTTTCATACGTAGCACACACTCTTCCACCGCTCAAATTTTTTTGCAAATAACATGCACTTGCGTATAATGCATTTTGTTATTTGTTCTAGGGATCTAGACAACAATGACAAGGCAGTATTTATTGCCATACTCAGTTGCCATGAGGGCATTCTGAGTCAACCATTTAGTATGGGACTCGAATCACATGTAGCCCAGAGCAGGTCGGGGTGACAGGTCCCTCGCTGAAGAACACGATTTGATTTTTATGACTATCCAGCAGTTTACATGGTCATTTTTTTCTGATACCAGCCCACAAATAATCAGCTTCATTGAATTCAAGTTCACAACTTGCTATGGTAGGATATGAACTCACAACTACTAAGCTACCATACCTGAGTCTTCTGAGTTGTATTCCATTTTTTGATGTAAAATGTTGCATGTTAGACACACAACTTTGGTGTTTTGTATACTGACCGTTAACTTGGAGGTTTCTTAAAGGGAAAGGGTAATCAACTGAATTTGCACATAATTTTAAATGTTATAAAGGAAGAAATCTGTAAATTTACTGGGGTCTCTCAGTTTTGCCTTATTCCTGTGCTTTATAACTATTGGTTAGAGGAAATCTAGCAGGAGCCTTTATGAGCAGATGTTTCTTTTTAATGACATCATGGGCTGACGACTACTCCACGGTCCCACCTGAAATCGGTTGGGATGGCTGCAGAGAATGAAGGCAGAGAGGCCTACTGTCACTTCACCACCCAACATGTATTTCCCTCCCCCACCCCCCTCCCACTACTTCTCCAATAACCACATGTAAATGGCAGTGAGGGGAGGGGCCCAAATCCTGGCTAGATCTCTCTCCCATCCACCCATGTTACTGCCACTTCATAGGGTTGGAATGGGGAAGATGGCAATAGGACCCAGGAAGAAGTGGCTCTGAGGTGCCCCCATTGAAGGAGAGGGCCTTTTTATTTATTCTTGGGATGTGAGTGTCACTGGCAAGGCCGGCATTTATTGCTTATTCCTCGTTGCCTTTTAAGAAGGTGGTGGTGGGCCTACTTCTTGAATGGCTGCAGTTCTTTGTAGCGGGTAGATACAATTGATTGGCTTGCTAGGCCACTTCAGAGGGCAGTTAAGAGTCAATTATGTTGGTGTGGGATTGGAGTCACATATAGTCCAGACCAGGTGAACCAGTTAGGTTTTTATGACAATCCGACAGCTTCATGGTCACTTTTACTGGTACCAATGTTTTATTTCAGATTTTTTAAAGAAAGAACTTGCGTTTTAAACTGAATTCAAATTCTTAAAATGCCATGGTGGGATTTAAACTCACATTCTCTGGATTGTTAGTCCAGTAACATAAACACTATGCTACCATACCCTTGTAGTGGCCTCCTCGCCTCGATATATCCTGAAGCACCCGGGTGAATACCAGATGGGTTCTATAATAGGCAGGTGATCCGCTCCACTAGATTACCACCCAGGCAGTGAAAACATAAATCTACCCCATTGTGTCAGCTCTCTCCTCTGGAAAATGCTGCTCAATTAACAGATTCAGTGGTCTCATCAACAGGCAGCTCGTAATATGCTGAGAGTATATCAGCATTCACTCTGGTCCTAGATTGCTGATCGCAGGGCTCAAATGCATTAAAAAAATACACATCTTAGCCTGAACATGATGGATTTCCAGCAAACTGCCAATAACTGGGAAAGGTTGAAATGTAGCATCCTAGAATTATTCTTAATCAGCTTTGTTGAGGAAAGTTGCTTTGCAGTGAAAATGTTTGGTCCTCTCCCAGAGCCAGATTACGAAACCTTGGGGCCCTGGGCACCAAGAGCATTCTCGGCCTTTCTGCACTCCCTGCATAACCACCACCCCCCTCCCCCCCTCCACCAAATATGTGTAACCAGATATTTTTAAAAATCGAGTCTTAGAGACACTATCTTGTATAATTAGAATTGGTAATTTGCTGCTCTACATTATCCCCCGCCATAGAGTTTAATCTGAATATCTACATTCTCAGTTTAACCTGTTACCAACCAGCACACTTACATTAACATAACATATTTCACTTAAAGTGAGATAACAGAAAATTGCATCCTACAAAACACCAACGAAGTTACGGCCGCTTTTACTTCACAACAGAAGTTACTTACCTGGAGAACAACAAGGAAGGAAGGTGAATGAGGAAGAAAAGGAATAAATCTAGATTTCTGTCGCACCATTGCAGTTTTCATGAGACTGGGAGCGAACCACAGGCGTGATGTGCAAATTCTACTTCCAGATTTTCTCCCGAGTCTTTCACTTGCAGCAGTGCCCAGGATATCACGGGACTCCATATTTGGCTGGGGAATCCCTGGGCACAGGTCTCCGTAGACTCATGGGTTAAACTGCCCCTGCTCTCTTCTACCACATGTTGTTTTCCTTCAAGCTTTTACACAATTGTCATTTGTTTTTGATGGGGCAACCAGAAATTTCACTTGACTGTTGGGGCTTGTGCATTCATTCATTCCTTCCTTAAGTCCATGAGACACCTTACTGAAAAGACAGCTCTTTACTGTTGAGCTAGTTATTCTCCTCCAGCCCCCTCACTGTGACCCTCTGCTGTATCTGGTCCTTGGAATTTTAACTTCTTTAATGGTCTGCACAGATGTGGAACAAATCCCCTTTGAGACAAGTCAAATAAACTCATCACATTAAGCTATGTTATGTACGCAGAACAAGAAAACGCCATCAGGCTCATTTCTTACTGGTCTCATCCCTGTGTCCCCAGCCTTCCTTCCCTCTCCTGCCTCCTGGGAGAAGCATAAAAACAGAAACTCATAGACAATTCAGGAAACCTCTGTCAAGAATTCTTCTCTGACCCTTCAAAGGCAATCAGGCAAGCCCAGGCAAATCAATCTGTTGGTTAAATCTTACATTCCTTCTGCCATGATCTCATAGCTTTCAAAGAATGCATCTAATGCCTTCTTGAAGGACTGCAAGGAATCAGTCCTCACTACCACCTCCAGAATGATGTTCCATAGGTTGGTCACCCTCTAAGGAAAATAAAACTTTCACACATCTCATTCCCTTCTAAAATTTTGAGGGCCAATTTTACAAAATCGTAGTTGGGGATGGGAACCTTGCCCACCACGAGTGCACACTGAGGAATGGCAGACCTACACTGCATGAATAAAATTCATGGATAGAAAACTGTGGGGCGTGTGCTTGTCATTTCTCAAAATGCACTTGTAGTGGGTGAGACTCCCTACCAGGTGTGTGCATTCATAAAATCGGTGCTTTAATCTCAGCCTTGGCACTGTGGGGAGGTGGAGAGTAGAAGCAAGCCACTTCCCCATTGTTACAAATGATAAACTGGAGCAAGAGTCCAATTCCATCCCCCCACCCCAAGTTGTTCTTTTGTAATTCCAAGTGGTTGAACACAGAGAAGCATTTGTAGAGGTTTGGGATTGGTTGCCTGGCCACCTTGATGGTGGGGACTAGTGCATAATGCGGAGAGTCTTGAAAGAGGTGAAGAGGAAAGGAAAAAAAAGAGGGAACTACATTTATACCTGTAATATATTAAAAATCTTACATCTGCATATACTTTCTGTCTTCATAACCTTACTTCCTGTTATCTTTTTGGTCTTAACTCCCGTGTGCAACACCATGGAGACCAACTAATAATATTAAAAATTATATGTTGGGTCCCAGATAGCTTTCTTGGTAAATGCGCTACACGGTATGAAATTGAGCCTTGAAGACCATGAAGATTCTAATTTTAATCTCCAGTCTGTGCTGAGATAGCTAAGCTCAGCTGGAACGGTGGTTATGGCACTACAATTGGTTTCAGTGCTCAAGGACTCAGAAAGGGAAAAATCAGCCAGAATTCTGCCATTCACTGATCTTCACTACAGAATGTATGTGTTGAGGACAGGATCAAGCTCAAATGTGATCCCCCTTGCTATGGTCTGATACCCTGCAACACTTATCCACTTAGATGGGTTACTGGGAGTCACCCATGGAACCATGCTTCAGAATCAGTAACCGTAGGAGACAAATTATAAGAACATAAGAACATAAGAAATAGGAGCAGGAGTAGGCCAATCGGCCCCTCGAGCCTGCTCCGCCATTCAATAAGATCATGGCTGATCTGATCCTAACCTCAAATCTAAATTCATGTCCAATTTCCTGCCCGCTCCCCGTAACCCCTAATTCCCTTTACTTCTAGAAAACTGTCGATTTCTGTTTTAAATTTATTTAATGATGTAGCTTCCACAGCTTCCTGGGGCAGCAAATTCCACAGACCTACTACCCTCTGAGTGAAGAAGTTTCTCCTCATCTCAGTTTTGAAAGAGCAGCCCCTTATTCTAAGATTATGCCCCCTAGTTCTAGTTATGAAAAATAAATTACTTGTAATACAGGCAACTCACTCCTGCGTAGACAACACATGAGTGAGTGATGCCAAATTTGGATTTTAAATACCAGTAGATTGTAGAAGGACAAGATTGTTCCAATTTTGAGATTCTAGAAAAGAATAAGTTAAACTGAGAACCAAGATGATGAATCCTGTTTTAAATACAGTGACAATTCAGGGAGGAGGAAGTGTGTGTTACCTTATTTGAAGTTTAGGGGGAACAAGGCAGGAAAGTTGAGAGGAGCAAAGACAATGCTGTTAAGATAGAGTGATACAAAAAAGCTTGTGATGGGAGAGAGTGTGGTCGGAGGCTAGGATTGTTCTTCAGATAGGAATTTTTTCTTGGGTCCTGTCTAGGAGTGTAATATGTGTTAGAAGAGCCTCCCTGATTTGATTGCAGCATTAAAGTTTTGGATGTAACTTGGTTTTGTCAAGAGTTTAAGAACTGATGAGTGGAAAAGAAGTGTTTGACACAAAAGAGGAAACTGATCTTATTGTTCCAGCTTAGGCAATGGAGCAAATAAGATCAAAGGAGTTTGTCACTGATTCACTCTGTTACTCATCTCTTCTTGACGTGTATCCTTCTGAGCAGAAGACTCTCAGTCCTTCACATTGATCCATCTAACAAAGTGAAAGAATCATACATACATTCAACATTCATCAGCTGATGTGATGCACATACATTATTCATCGAAAGATATGTAGTAATGGACTTTGTGTAGAGCAATCAGGATCACTCCTGCACAAGTGTGCACAATACTAAATAAAATACAAACACAGTTCAAAATTATAAAATCAGTTGGCCAACATTTTTACAGGGAGGTCTCAAGTCTCTACAAACCTTAGTCACTTGAACAGTGAATGTTTAGAAGTTATACCCAAGAGAGAAGAAAATGCCCTTAACAAGGCACTGCATAGAGTTGGAAGGTCTTGTGAAACACTGTCCAGTGTAATCTTACTAACAGCACTGAAGGTTCAGTGTTTCTCTAACTGAATTGGACATCTTTGTTCTTTCTTATGAATTGGAATTTATTTTCCTCACACTTCCTGTATTTCACATTTGCGTGACTGCCCCCCCCCCAACCTTTACAAATCCAAGTGAAGAACTGACCAGAATTTGGCAGTAAATTGCTAATCTAACTGATAATGAAGCCATAACGATTGCTAATATGGCTAATGAAATGTCACGCTGATCAATGTTGTTCTTCTGACCACCAATTAAGACCCCTTGGGCTGGATTTTCCTGCTTGAGGTGGAATAAGAACTGGGCAGGATGTCTGCCTGCCCTTTCACCCCGGCTGAAATGCCAATCCATCTTTTTGGGTTGGGGGTCATTGGCCTTGCAGGGCAGGCTCCCAGTGAGATTCTCGCCACCAAGAAAGAGCTGCTGGAACACCACTGCAGCACCCAAAGAGACTGCAAGGGTCCCTAAAGGGGCAAAAGAGACACCCAAAAAAGGAGGTAGCTGCAATTTTTCTAGGCCTTGTTCAAGACTGAGGCCTACAAAGGTAGCTACATGGGGCTAAACTGGTGAATGAGGAAGCCACCATTAGGCCCTCGCCCTCAATTAGCTGTCAATGGGACCTTGGGCTCGATATGAGGAGGGAGACGGGTTGGCAGCGGGGGGTTGACTGGGCGTGTGGGCTTCACGCTGGAAAGCTGCGCAGGGTGCAGACTGCACACCCGCATCATAGGCTGTCAGCTGGAGGAGCCCTATTTAAAGGGGCAGTCCTCCATTGACTGAGGCTGCAGAAAATAGGCAAAATTACAGCATGGAGCAGCCCAGGGGGAAGGCTGCTCCCAGGTTTAATGATGCCTCACTCCAGCTCTTACTGGATGGGGTGAGGAGGAGGAGGAGGGAGATCTTCCACCCGGCAGACGGGAGGAAGTGGCCTGCCTCTGCCACCACGAAGGCCTGGCTCGAGGTGGCAGAGGAGGTCACCAGCACCACCAACATATCACGCACCTGCATACAGTGCAGAAGGCGCTTCAATGACCTAACCAGGTCAGCTGAAGTGAGCACTCTTACTCATTCCCCTACACTCTGTCTGCCACATCACCGCCCCCACCCCACATCTCCTTCTGCACTGCCAACACTACTCTATCACATCACTCCTCACACCCACTGAACCCTCATCCTCATCTTACCAGCACTTCCTCACCTCCCCAGTACTCATCCCACCACTACCACTCAACCCAATCCTCATACAATCTCATGGCTCTGTCTCATACTCACCCTCTCATGCATCTCTTTCACGGTCAGCCTCACCCAACCTGCCACTACCTGTGCTGCAGCCACAGGACATGCATCACCTCTGTGTAGTAGGAAGCATAAGGCAAACGTGTCGTGAGCATGAAGGGGATGCACAAGGGTGTTTGAGGGTTTGTCATGGTTTTTACTTATATTTGATTTCTGATCATCTCACATTACATATTATATTGTCACCACTACTGTCACGTCTTGGCCATTCTTGACTGGCTTGTGCAATAAGGCCCTTTCATGAGGTTCTCCATGAACACCCTTGATGCCACCCATTGGGTCACCCTACAGTGGGTGTATGTTTGTTGCACGACTACTTTGTGCAGGTGCCTGTTGTGTAGCTCCACGTGGTGGAGGTAGACGGCGTGCCTGGCGAGGCTGTTGCTCATCCTCCAATGGAGTGATGAATGCAGCTATGGACCCCCCCTACCCCGCCCCCAATCCTGATGGTGTGAGTGTGAGGGGGTCCGCAAAGTAGGTAAATATGTTTGGACAGCAGAATTTAGGGTATGATGTAATAATTTTGAGCGTGGAGACAACGGTGTGGGAGTCAAAACTTTGTCTGAGGTGACAGAGTGCCCTGCTGCAATGAATGAGGTATTCCCCCGAACTGTCAAGGAATCCTCTGCATCTCCCAATGGCTGCTGACTGAAACATGCCTGCAACAACAGGGAGTGTTTCCCACAGCATGGGAAACATGCTGAGGAGAGTCCAAAATCACATCCCTGCTAAAATCTCTTACCAATGAGGTCTGTCAACGACCTTAAGTACCTCCCTAACTATTTAAACTGTCATCCCGCCGGCTTTAATTGCCGGTGGGAGTCCCGCATGCGGGGGCTGCGCGCGCACCAATTCGCATCATTGGGGAACCCTGAAGTGGGCGGGTTGGAGCCGGGCTCTGGACCCGCTCCGGGATTCCCCAATTTTAGGAACCCCCCGCCACGAGCGCACCCACTTGGCCGTTCTAAAATTGACCCCCTTGTTTCTGTTATTCCGGGCCTATTGCCACCTTCCACTAGGCGGTCTTGGGGAGCAGCGGTGAGAAGGGCAAACAAATCTATTCTTCTTTAAGTATCTGTATTCATATGAACAACCCGATCAGCTTCGGGGAACCTCAGGCAGAGTAGCTGTGGGCTGCTGTTATTTACAAGGGTGGATTAGGGTAGATGCCACTGAAGCATCTTGCGAGCGCCAGCAGCCCATATCAACCATGCAATTTTGGATATGGTCAAAGTCTTTGGCTAGGAGGGATGGAGATTCTAAACATGCGGTGAAGAGGCTCCAGTGTAATTCTCAGGCCTCTTATTTTTTCCAAAGGTGAACATGGCAATGCAGAACATTCCCCTAACAAAGCATGTCTTAGGCCGGTAATTTCCTTGGAGCCGCTCCTGCTCAACCATCGTAACTTTGCTGGAAATGTAGCAGAACCCCATTAACCTGGTGAACTTACAATTGCAGAATGGGAGCAGCTCTGTGGAAATTCCTGGCCCTGGTCTACTGAACCCCCACTCCTGGAGATTTGTTGATGTTCTGTGGGAAGGGTAGAGGGATTAACAATATCAGTAATGTTGGTTTTGTGATTTTTGATTGATTCATTCTTTACCCAGAGAGTGGTTAGAATGTGGAACTCGCTATCACAAGGAATAGTTGAGGTGACCGGCATAGATGCATTTAAGGGGAAGCTAGATAAACACATGAGGGAGAAAAGAACAGAAGGATATGTTGATGGGGTTAGATGAAGAAGGGTGGGAGGAAGCTCGTGTGGAACATAAACAACAGCATGGACTCGTTGGGACAAATGGCCTGCTTCTGTGCTGTACATTCTATGTATTTCCCGCTGTGCAGCACCACACATATTGCCTTCTGTTCTGAACATTTGCAAGACTTCTGTCCCTGATTAATACTCCTCCAATGAACTGACTGAACTAATTAAAACTGGCACAAGAGCTACTGTTGTTGTCAATGCATTCAGTTTGTTTAAGTGTGTAATTAAGTGTATAATAATGGTGGGTCTTTGTGTGGATTGCAGTTTTTTACACAATGCAGTAGGTTAATGGGCTAACTGTCATTTTTGAAAATGCTAATCTGTAAATAGCTCATGGAAATAGGTTAGTTCAGCTTCTCATTATTAGAGACAGTCATTGGAAATGATGCGCAGTACTTCTGAGATTGGCTGCATATAGTGACACCACTATTCCTGGCCAGAATAGAGATGATTGGGTAATTTGCCCATCAATCACGTCTGGAGACCGCACTGCTGTAAGTGACTGGAATTGATTTAAGCAGATAACTTGAATTATGTAACTATCCTTCACTCACTGCATTTTGCTGGAGAAATCACCCTGCTATTATTGGGAGACAGTGCTGTAATTTCGGTCGTAAGTTCTGTTTGCTGTAGTTCATAGAAACTCTTTTTAAATAAACTCTGTAGACTGTTTGCTGTAGTGCATTGTTTAAATAGACTCTGTTTGCTGAGTAAATAGACTTTGTTTGCAGTAAAATAGACTGTTTGCTGTGAGTCCTGCCATAAGTCCAGCCCTGCCACCAAATCATTGGCTGACAGTTGTGTCAATAGACGCTCCGCAGAACGAAGACCAGTTTTTCATGGGTCTACTTTTTGCTTCCAAGGTGACACCAAATTGGGGAGTATAGTTAATACTGAGGAAGACTGTGACAAAATACAAGAGGACATTAATAAACTTGCAGAATGGATGTGTAATTGGCAAATGAATTTCAATATAGATAAGTGTGAAGTGGTGCATTTTGGGAAGAATAAGGTGGCCACATGCTCTTTGGAAAATAAGAGTCCAAATGGGGTAGAGGAGCAAAGGGATCTAGGGGCACAGATACACAAATCATTAAAAGAAGTGATGCAGGATAATAAGGCCATGAAAAAAGCAAACTGGGGTTCATTTCTGGAGGAATAGAATTGAAAAGCAGAAAAGTTATGTTAAACTTGTATAGAATCTTGGTTAGACCATATTTAGAATACTGTGCACAGTTCTGGGCTTCATATTATAACAAGGATATAGATGTAAGGAATCTTACAACACCAGGTTATAGTCCAACAATTTTATTTTAAAATCACAAGCTTTTGGAGATTAATGGGGGACAAGGTTGATTGTGATTTTAAAATAAAATTGTTGGACTATAACCTGGTGTTGTAAGATTGCTTACATTTGTCCACCCCAGTCCATCACTGGCATCTCCACATCAAGGATATAGAGTAACTGAAGAAGTTGCAAAAAAGATTTACTAGGATGATACCAGATCTAAGAGGTTATACCTATCAGGAAAGATTGAATAGGCTGGGGGTCTTTTCTCTAGAAAAGAGAAGGCTGAGGGGTGAACGGATAGAGGCCTTTTAAGATTATGAAAGGGTCTGATAGGGTAGACGTAGAGAAGATGTTTCCACTTGTGGGAGAGACCAAAACTAGGGGCTATAAATATAAGATAGTCACTAATAAATCCAATAGGGAATTCAGAAGAAACTTCTTTACCCAGAGAGTAGTTAGAATGTGGAACTTGGAGTAGTTGAGATGAATAGCATAGATGTATTTAAGGGGAAGCTAGATGAACACAAGAGGGAGAAAGGTTAGAAGGTTATGCTGATAGGGTTTGGTGAAAAGGGGTGGGAGGAAGCTTGTGTGGAGCATAAATACTGACATAGACCAGTTGGGCCAAATGACCTGTTTCTGTGCTGTACATTCTATGTAAAGATAAGGATTTAATAATGTATAATACTTGGAGCCAGTTCACAGACTCCACTCTCCTAGATTCCAACCTAAACAAGTGTCCCTATAAGGTTGCTTTTATATTGTGCTTAGTATCTTCATTATTGTGAAGTAGCAGCAGTGCAAAGATGCAGTGCTGATAGAAACAACCCATGTAAAAACGCACAAAACAAATTGTTACTACTCATGCTAGCTTCATTCAGATATGCCAGACCTAGTTCATCTTCCTGATGCATTACGACCAGTTTCTCTCAATAAGAGGTTAATTGCTGTTAACAATCACCTTGTTGTGATTCCAGATGTTCTCACAGTTCTTGCATCTGCCACAGCCACTGAAAATAATGCAATAGTTAATCATCATCACCCAGGTTCCCTCAAATTACCGCAAGTCCAGTATTATTTACCTATACCTGTCTTTCTTTTTGTGACATATTTTTCAGACTCTGTCCCTCTTTGCAGCCTCCCACAGCTGAACATACAAAAATGCCATGGAATATGTTTTATTTTCTTAATCATTAACTATAAAGCCTACAAAGCTAAATAAGGCCAAGATGGTGTTTGATGGATGGCTTTGATGTTAAGCTAGAGTGTCAATTTGACTGCCCAGTCAGAAGTCTTAAGAAGATGCACCATAACACTTAAAGCATACCCATTTACTCACCACAGATCCCTGAGGCAATACATAATATATTACAGATACTGTCAATCCCTGCAGCGTCTCACCAATAAATCCAGATATGTATTTTATTTTTCGTCTCTCCCCCCATAAACCAATCATTTTTCCAAAATGTCGTCAGCAGTCTTTTGCAGTTGTTATTTTAACTCTGGATAAATTCCACCTAATCTTAAGTACAAAATTTCAGTTACACTAACCGTTTCCTATTCACTCTCTTTTGTGCAAAATTCTTGAGCCAAGTACAGCATTTATATTGCGCTTAGTGGGGTGGCAATGCAAAGAAAGGGGATAAAATGTCCAAAAAGCAGCTCTGCTAATTCACTGCAAAAGCTCTGGCAGTACAGTTTTTAGAGTACTTTCAGTGGCTGTGCATCGGCGAGAATGTGCCTTTTAAACGTCTCTTGCTAAAGGTGCAATGCATTGGAATTTCCAAGGAAGCAAGGACATGCCCCCAACACTTTCCCAAATGAATGCTGAAACAAGGTTTGCTCCAAGGAGCAGCACAAGCCTCCTGTGCCCCAGTGTGTACAAATTGGAAACCCAGGGCTGAAATAAAATGGGCACAAGGAAATGGAATTTCAGCCGTAATATTGTTTAGATCATCAGGAACCACTTCTAGAAATGAAACCTGAACAGTAGTTGGCAGAATTTTCTGATCTGTTACATTTTCCTCCTCTAGCCACAATTTCAAATAGCTTCTGGTTCGATGACTCATTTTCTGTAATTACAAGATGGATCTTTCCGGATCATCTTAAACGTTTTCCTGTATGAGTCAGGCGTTAATTTGTAAACAGTAAGAATGGCACATTTTATATTTTTGTGGTACGTTCTGTCCATTGGATCCACATGCAAAATGCAGATGGTGCTAAGTGATGGCATCAGCCTTTCAGACCAACTTTTTTTTTTCCACTTTGCTAGTCATTCAAAAACCCTTTTGAAATTATTTATGTCGTCCCCTTCTTTAAAATTTGGTATCAAACTAGATTTAGTGAAATTATTTCCTATAAAATAATGGGCTTGATGAATTGTACCGGACTTGCTGTTGATATGCCATCCTCTGCCAGTTCAAGAGTGCATCTGTGCTGTCTCTTCTTTTTCTTCACCTCATGTATGTTATTGCTGTTTTTCTACCTCCTCTACCTCGAATCCGCTACATTTCTTCTTCTCCTCTAATCTTGGCACTTCTAGCTGTTATGTTCTTTTGCCTTTTCCTCAGTAGTTAAAAAGGCTCACCCTACTTCTTTATTCATGTCTTTCTTAGACCTTGTGAACATTTACGTACATACCTAGAAATACATACATAGAAGTTACAACACAGAAACAGGCTATTCGGCCCAACCAGGCCCTGTTGGCATTTACCCTCCATGTCAAATAGTCCTAATCACATTTACTTTCTTTGTTGCTATCTCCATTTATTCCCTTTTCCTTCATTTACCAATCCAATCTAACATAAGAAAGGCCTGCTTTAGAAGTGTAGTCACTGTTGTAATGTGGCAGTCAACTTGCGCACAGCAAGGTCCCACATGCAACAATGAGATAAATTACCAGATAATCTGTTTTAGTGATGTTGGTTGAGGGATAAATATTGGCCAGGACACCAGCAGAACTCCCCTGCTCTTCTTCGAATAGTGCCATGGGATCTTTTACGTCCATCTGAGATGGCAGTCAAGTCCTCGGTTTAACATCTCATCTGGAAAGACGGCACCTCTGACAGTGCAGCATTCCTTCAACTTTAATTGCTTTAACTGCCTAGCAAATTTTATTAAACAAATAAAAGATTATGTAAATTGTCACAGTATAACTTTTTTACTGTTTTTCAGCTTAATTACCTCATTGAGTTAGTAAAAAATACAGGACAGTCATGACAGCAGTGCTGAAGTATGAAGTGCATTATAGTGTTAAATAAAGAATTCAGGAGAAACTTCTTTACCCAGAGAGTGGTTAGAATATGGAACTTGCTACCACATGGAGTAATTGAGGCCAATAACATAGATGCATTTAAGGTGACGTTGGATAAGTACATGAGGAAGAAAGGAATAGAAGGATATGCTGGTAGGATTAGATGAAAGCGGGAGGAGGCTCGTTGGAGCATAAACACTGGTATAGATAAACTCACGGGTAATGACAGTGAAATGGCAGAAATATTGAATAGTTGCTTTACCTCAGTATTTACCAGGGAGACTAACGAGGTGGGCATGACATTAGAAGAAGAGATCAAAAAAGATATAAAAACATTTAAGACAAAAGGGGGGAGATAATTGATAAACTCATCAAGCTTAGAGAGGATAAAACTCTTGGTTCGGACGGACTGCATCTATAAATATTAAAAGTTAGGGAGGAGATAGAGGCACTATAACATATATAAAAAAATTCATTCGAAAAGGGAATAGTGCCAGAGGACTGGCGGACAGCTAATGTTATTCCTATAATTAAACTGGTCCAGGGATCTATAGACCAGTTAGCTTAACGTTGGTGGTAGGAAAGATAATGGAATCTTTTACTCAAAGATGTAATAGAAAAGCATTTATAAAAGGAAAATATAATAGAGTAGTCAACATGGATTTCAGAAGGGAAAGTCATGCTTGACCAACCTTATTGAATTTTTTAAAGAAGTAACAAAAAGAGTAGACAAGGTTAATGCAGCAGATGTAATAAATTTGGATTTTCAAAAGGGCTTCGATAAGGTACTGCACTGTAGACTCATGGCTACGGTCAGAGAATTGTGGAGTCAGGGGACAGGTAGCAGAATGGATAGCAAGCTGACTAAAAAACAGAGAGTAGGGGTTAAGCGTAGCTACTCTGTCTGGCAAAAGGTGGGAAATAGTATTCCACGGGGTCAGTGCTGGGTTACCTTAACGATTTGGACTCAGGAATCGGAAGTACAATTTCAAAATTTGCGGAAGACAGTAATAAACTTGCAGAATGGGCATGTAATTAGCAAATGATTTTCAATATAGATAAATGTGAGGTGCTGCATTTTGGTAAGAATAATAAGGAGGTCACATACTACTTGGATAATAAGGGAGTGATTTTAGGAGGCAAATGTGGGTGCGTTGGGGGCGGAGGGGGCTCCGAAAATTGTGCAAATCCCATTTGGGTTCGGAAGTCGGCTCCAACCCGCCGGCTTCCGAGTATCCCAGGGACCCACCTGTGTGCACGGGGGCAACCCGAAAACGGAAGTCCCACCGGCAATTAAAGCCGGCAGGATGACAGTTAAAGCGCCATATGTACCTCATTGAGGTACTTAAGGCACTTTACCTGTGACAGATGAAGGGATTAGAAAGATTTTTAACTTACTTGGGTGGCTTGCCCACCGCTTCTGATTCATGCCTGCTGAAGCCAGGCATGAAGGGCCGGATCAGGCAAAAAGAAACAAAATAAATTAAATTAAAAAACATGTAATGAAGTGATGATACTAAATGCACCTACCTTTGAAACCTGCTCCGATGTCTGATGTCTCCCACTCTGATGTCCCCCTCTCTTATAGATAGCTTTTTGCCAACCAAAGGTATTAAGGGATACGGGCCAAAGGCAGGTATATGGAGTTAGATCACAGATCAGCCATGACCTTATCAAATGGCGGAGCGGGCTCGAGGGGCTGAATGGCCTACTCCTGTTCCTATGTTCCTATGTTCACTCTCCCGATGTCCCCCCGATCTTCGCTCCCCCCCCCCCCCCCCCCGATCTTCCCCCTCCACCCTGATCTTCCCCTCTCCCCGCTCCGGTCTTCCAGTCCAGCGCCGGATGACGTCTGGCTCTCTCTCTTTCCCACCCACCCCCCCACCTCGCGTTGCAGCTCCTGATGGCAGCCAACCTGTCAATCAGGCTAGCTGCCGGGCGCAAAACCCGGAGAGGATGTTAACCACTATCAATCAACATGCGATCACGTTGGAAACGGTAAGTTTGGTTCATGCAGGTTTGCCATGCGCCCAATCGCCCCCCTCCCCCCCCCGCCGCACTGCCATCCCACCTCCTCGCTAATATCGGGACCTAAGAGTCCATATGGGATAGAGGAGCAAAGGGATCCGGGGTACGGATACACAAATCACTAAAAGTAGCAACACAGGTTAATAAGGCCATAAAAAAGGCAAACCAAGGACTGGGGTTCATTTCTAGAGAGATAGAATTGAAAAGCAGAGAAGTTATGTTGAACCTATGTAGAACCTTGGTTAGACCACACTTGGAGTATCATGCACAGTCCTGGTCTCCATATTATAAAAAGAATATAGAGGCACTGGAAAAGGAGCAAAAAAGATTGACAAGGATGATATCAGAACTGAGAGGATATACTTATCAGGAAAGGCTTAACAGGCGAGGGCACTTTTCTCTAGGAAAGAGAAGGCTGAGAGGTGACCTGATAGAGGTCTTTAGAATAACCAAAGGGTTTGATAGGGTAGATGGTGAAAAAATGTTTCCACTTGTGGGGCAGTCCAAAACTAGAGGTCATATATATAAGGTAGTCACTAATAAATCCAGTAAGGAATTCAGGAGAAACTTCTTTACCCAAAGAGTGGTAAGAATGTGGATCACGCTACCACAAGGAGTAGTTGAGGCTAGTAGCATAGATGCATTTAAGGGGAAGATAGATAGCAGATGAGGATGAAAAGAATTGAAAGGTATGCTGATAGAGTTAGATGAAGTAGGGTGGGAGAAGGCTCGTGTGGAGCATAAACGCCAGCATAGACCAGTTAAGCCAAATGGCCTGTTTCTGTGCTGTAGATTCTGTGTAATTCTATGTAAATGGAATGTCCTTTTTTCACTGTTCTTTGAGCTATCTGACTTGACTATATCTCTGTGAAGGCTCTGTAAATTGAAACAAACAGGCTGAGAAATATATTTTCCAAAATATGACTGGACCAAACAGGCTTAACTAACTGTTAAACTCCAAAAGAATGGCCAATCAAATGTATATTCAAATCAATTCCATAGGAAAACTCAACTCAATAGGAATCAAAGACTGGATTCTTACCTTATGCAGGAGAAAATGGTTATGGTATGTGGGAGGCCAGTCAGCATAACCCCAGGGCATCACTGCAGGAGTTCCTCAGGAAAGCATTCTCGACCCAACCATCTTCAACTGCCTCATCACTGACCTTCCATCACAGGGGCAAGAGTGGGGCTGTTTGTTGAAGATTCCACAGTGTTCAGCTCCATTCACAACTCCTTTGATAATGAAGCAGCCCATGCCAGCCTATAGCAGGACACAGATGACATTCAGACTTGAGCTGACAAGTGGTAGCTAACATTCATGCCACATTAGTGGCAGATAATTGCTATCTTGAACAAGAGAAAGCCCCGCCATTTCCCCTTGACCTTCAATGGTAACCCTACCACCAATTCCCTTTCTATCCACATCCTTGGGGTCAACATTGACCAGAAGCTGAATTGGACCAGCCATATCAACACCATGGCTACAAGAGCATGGCGGAAGCTGGATACTCTGTGACAAGTGGCTCAACTCCTAACCCCTCAAAGCCTCTCCACCATCTACAAAGCTCAAGTCAGGAGTGTGATGGAATACACCACTCGCCTGGGTGGGTGCAGCCGCAGCAACTCTCAAGCAGTTCAATACTACCCAAGACACAGAAGTGCACTTGATCAGTGCCCCTGCCACAAGACCCAATATCCATCCCCTCAACCACCGGAAAACTGTGGATGCAGTATGTACTATCTACAGAATGCATTGCAGCAACTCACTGAGGTTACTTTGATAGCACCTCCCTCCCTTGCAACCTCACCGCCAAGAATTACAAGAACAGCAATATTGTGAGAACACCGTCACGTCCAAGTCACACACCACCCTGACTTGGATATATATCGCTCTTCCTTCATTATTGTTGGGTCAGAATCCTGAAGTTCTGTACCTAACACCATTGTAAGAAAGAAAGCAAGAAAGACCTGCATTTATATAGCACCTTTCACAACCTCAGGATGTCCCAAAGCACATCACAGCCAATAAAGCACTTTTATTTTGAAGTGTAGTCACTGTTGTGATGTAGGAAATTCAGTAGCCAAGTTGCACACTGCAAGGTCCCACAAACAGCAATGTGATAATGACCAGATAATGAAATACCATCATCGCAAGGACTGCAGTGGTTAAATGAGAAGACACATCACTAACTTTTCAGTGCAACTAGAGATGGGGAATAAAAGCTGCCTTGCCAGTGTCCTTCACATTCCAAGAACAATTAGAACAAAAATTCGTATTTGAATTGAATTGCTAGGGGCCTCTCAGGTGCATGGCTCAAGCAAAATGACTGTACTTTGAGAAGTATTTGATCAAATTAACTTAGGGCACGTTTATTTTGTGAGTGAAGCTTGTTTATGTGCCCTTACATAGCATGACAGAATTAAAGAAGTCAATACCATACTACACCTTAGAAAAAAATGCTTCATTTTTGTCACACCCACTTAATTAAAAATTGATTTCAAATTGGCTGTCAGACTGGTTTTTCAACCAGCCAGAAATCAGATTATTAAACTTTGACCTGACTATACCATTTTCCCACCTCCCCCTTCCATCTGCAAGTCACACTGTGCACTTTCCAATAGCCCAACAGATAAAGAGCTAGAAGCAGGTAACCTGCTGGCTCATTACAAAATGCGTTTTTGGATCATGGGTTTGAAAGTTTCCCATTTGTTTGTGGGAATAGAAAGAGCTGCATAGTAATAGATGTTATTTTGTTTAAAGGATCACTGGCTACATGAAAATAATTTGGCAAACATTTGTTTACTTGATTAAAGATACAGCAAAAGTGAACAAAGGTTTGCTAAATTATTTTTGCACTGAAAAACATCATCCTGTCACTTGCACATGACATGATAATAATGAATATGGCTCTTCCAGTTCTTCTCATCCCAAAACAAAGTATTTTGCAACATATGCACTGCCTGTTAAAGTTATAAGCAACATTTTCAAACTCAGAATATCAAAATGACACTAAATTTGATGGTACAGTCAATATTGAGGAAGACAGCGACAAAATACAAGACAATGTTAACAACTTGCAGAATGGGTGTGTAATTGGCAAATTAATTTCAGTATAGATAAGTGTGAGGTGGTGCATTTTGGTAGGAGGAATAAGGAGGTCATCTTCTTGAAAAATAGGAGTCTAAATGGGGTAGAGGAGCAAAGGGATCTAGGGGTGTGGATTCATTAAAAGTCATAACACAGATTAACAAGGTCATAAAAAATGCAAACAAAGCACTGGGGTTCATTTCTAGAGGAATAGAATTGAAAAGTAGAAAAGATATGTTAAACTTATATAGAACCTTGGTCAGACCACACTTGGAGTACTGTGCACAGTTCTGGACTCCATATTACAAAAATGATATAGAGGCACTGGAGAAGGTACAAAAAAGATTTACAATAATGTTACCAGAACTGAGAGGTTATAAATATCAGGAAAGACTGAATAAGCTGGAGCTCTTTTCTCTTTAAAAGAAAAGGCTGAGAGGTAGATGTAGGGAGATGATCCCACTTGTGGGTATGTCCAAAACTAGGGGCCATAAATATAAGATAGTCACTAATAAATCCAATAAGAAGTTCAGGAGAAACTTCTTTACCTAGAGAATGATTAGAATGTGGAACTTGTTACCGCAAGGAGAAGTTGAGGCAACTAGTATAGATGCATTTAAGGGGAAGAACATTAGGATTGGAGCAGGAGTAGGCCATATGGCCCCTCGAGCCTGCTCCGCCATTCAATTGGATCATGGCTGATCTTCAACCTCTACTCCGCTTTCCTGGAGTTAGATAAGTACATGAGGGAGAAAGGATTAGAAGGATATGTGGATAGGGTGAGATGAAGTAAGGGGGGAGGAGGCTCGTGAGGAGCACAAACACCGACTTGGACCCATTGGGCCGAAAGGTCTGTTCCTGTGCTGTAAATACTATGTAATACTATTTCAACTTTAAGCGATACAAAGGATGTGAGAAAATACACCTAACTCCAACACAGGCGGGTAGATCTTGACTTTGTGCAACAGTGTAAAATGGGAGCTGATGAATCAGCAGCCCATTTTACAGCTCTCCCAATTTTTATCTCCATTTGGACATAAAAATTGGAAGAGATGTAAACCAGGCTGCCGACTTGCTTTCATCCGTTTTACACTATCGCACAAAGTCAAAATGACCCCCAAGGAGTGAGACAAGAAACGTGAGGGATTGGGTTACCCCAGTCCCACAGAAAAGCATTATTTTGATCCTCAGATCTGCCTAGTGGTGTGGTGCAAAGTTAATAGCTGCACATTGCGATAAATCTTTCAATCCCCCAGGATGCTCTTTTTGAACAGGTTCAAGGACACTTTGACGTATCCTAGCATCTGTACTTAACCTTTCAACTCCATTAGGACTCCAATTTACATTGAAGCAGTTGCAAAACATTATTTACGCTGTAAATGCAAATGAGCAGCATTGCACTTGAACTCCTAACTGTAAATGGTGACATTATTTGCACCATTAGATTGGTTCATCAGTGGAGCAATTTGTTACGGGTCTGAGCCTCTTACAAGACAGTTCTTTTCTGATTTAAATTGAGAAGGATTTCAGTCAGAACAGTCCAGAGGCTCTGCTTGGCATTTGTTGAATTCAAATGAAGATTTATGAATGAAAATTAAAATAAATGTGGTTTCAAAACTAAAATACTGTCAGCCGTTAGATGAAAATAGCTGTGTGCTGTTATAACATGTGATTAGACCTGCTTAACCCAGCCTGTTTAGATGTTGGAAGTTGAATCTGTGTGATTGTGACTTGTGGTAAACAAACCAGCAACAAGGTGAACATGTGGCTGAAAGACTGGTGTGGGAAGGAGGGGTTCCATTTCATGGGACTCTGGCACCAGTCCTGGGACAGGAAGGAGCTGGTATTATTTATATTACAACAACACCTCATATAGTACCTTCAACATAAAGAGCATTGCAGGGTGCTTCAGGGAGGCCTGAGGAAAATGGTCACTGAGCCAGGAAGGGAGATGTTTAGAGGAGTAACAAAGCCTTGGTGAAGAGATGGGTTTTGAGAATATTTTTAAAGGCTAACAGGGAGGTAGGGAGGTCAGTAAGTCCATGGAGAAAATTCTGGAAGGTAAGAAAAAAGAAAAAAAACGTACATTTTTTTATAGCGACTTTCATATCCTCAGGATGCCCTAGAGTGCTTCACAGCCAATTAAATACTTTCAAAATATAGTCACTGTTGTAATACAGGGAAACACAGCAGCCAATTTACAGACAGCAAGATCCCACAAACAGAAATGAGATAAATGACCAGATAATCTGTTTTTGGTGGTGTTGGTTGAGAGATAACTGTCGGCCAGGATATCGGGGGAACTGCTCTACTCTGCTCTTTGCTAAGTGCCAAGGGATATTTTATGTCCACCTGAGAGGCCAGATGGGGCCTTGGTTTACCATCTCATCTGAAAGATAGCACCTGCAAGAGTGCAGCTTTCCTTCAACTTTAACTGCTTTAACTGCCAAGCAAGAGGTATGATTCCAGCACTGGATGCTTTTCCCTATGGCCTCCATTGACCTCAGTTTTGCTTGGAATCCTTGATGCTATACACAGTCAAATGGTGCTTTGCTGTCAAGGGCAGCTCCTGTCAACTCTCCTCCAGCATTCAGCTCTTGTGTCCAAGTCTGGATCAAAGCTGTGATGAGGTTTGGAGCTGAATGGTTTAGGCAGAACCCGATTTGAGCATCAGTGAGCAGTTTATTGATGAGTAGGTGATTTTTGATGGCACTATTGATGACTTCTTCCATCACTGTACTAATGATTGGGAGGAGGCTAATGGGGCAGTAATTGGCCAGGTTAAATTTGTCCTGATTTTTGTAAATAGGATAAATCTGGGCAATCTTCCACATTTGTTAGGTGGATGCCAGTGTCATAGCTGCACTGGAATAGTTTGACTGAAAGTGGCAGGCCACTAGTACATAGAACTGCAGCATAGCTTTCACTGTGTCCTGTGCAATCCGCCACTGATTCTGTGCAACTGATTTTAATAAAAGGATATTGATGCTGACCATGTATCTTTAGGTTGAGAAATCTAGAATGAAATAGGTTCATTCTCCCTTCCAATCTCAGCTAAACTGTTGCAGGAAGGCATCTGGTACTTCGACCAACATGCCCGGGGGTTGCAGGGGGTAGAAAGTGAAGAGAACAAAATTATAGGAAAAGTTATCATCTGCTCTCTCTGTGGGAGCAAGTTGCTATCTCAGCTCTGGAGGCATGTGGTCTGACAAAACGATATAATAGGCAAAAAAGGACAAAATAATATAAAGGAATTTCATACACTTGTTAAAAAATAGTTGACTAAGCAGCGTTATGAATATTGTACTAACTTCTTATCCAGTGGGTTTATTCGGTTGAAAACAGATAAGGGAAGCTCAATTATCTTTGCTGTTTTTCAGATTAATAAATAACAGACAGTACAATATCCAAAGCCAGCTTACTGGAAGCTGATGTTGATGGTAGAGGTTCAGCTGGCATAGGTCATGATATTCATTGCTACTGAGTCTCTATAAACTTCCTGATTGTCTCAGTGATAGGCTGTACCTATCTCTATTTATCTCTATTTATTAGTGCTGCCGTTCTACAAACTGTGTGCAGCTGGTTTTCCCTAAAGGCCAATGGATATTTTTTATGACTGATTTATCTGCCTCACAATACATTGTATCAGGGTTTTTCATCATTTATAATCGTATAAAACCATTTCTTCAGTAATAGCTTCCATTTGTTCCTGACTTTCCAAACACCTCTCTTTGTCTGATATTGAGAACTATCTGTAATGAGTATTGCAAATCTATATTGTGTATCATATGATTCATGAGGGTAGACTTTTGTCTTTACTACCTGGGTGTTAAGCACTGCCTGGGCAGGAAGGAAAATCTGCCAGAGAGGATCATCCGCCCCTTACAGAACCCATTGGATTTTCCTTTCTGTGCTCCAACCAGGCAACACTTAATGCTCAGGCGGTAAAGACGAAAATCTAGCTTGTGGTCTATTGTGTTTTATAGTGTGTAGTCTGTTACATTATATAGAAGCTCCTGGTGACTATCTGCATTATTAGAAATCATTTCTTCATAAACATATTATAGCACTGTCACAGTTGTTAATAAATGTAAGGAAGGTTATAGTCCGACAATTTTATTTTAAAATCACAAGCTTTCGGAGATTATCTCCTTCGTCAGGTGAGTGAGTGAGTGAAAGATTCTCAAATCGCATATCTTATATTAGGCTGGGACACGCTCACACCAATCAAAGGTGTCGTTGGTGTTCAGACAGGTTAGCCACGGAAAACAGTTCTGAATACACAATGGGTCAGGTTACAAAGCCAGAGAGAGAAAGAGACCCGAAAGGTAGAGAGAGAGAGAGAGAGAATGTCCAGTTGTATTAAAAACAGATAACTTTTTTTTTCTTTTTTTTTACCCCTGCTTACGTGTAGCGTGACATGAACCCAAGATCCCGGTTGAGGCCGTCCTCATGGGTGCGGAACTTGGCTATCAATTTCTGCTCGACGATTTTGCGTTGTCGTGTGTCTCGAAGGCCGCCTTGGAGAACGCTTACCCGAAGATCGGTGGCTGAATGTCCTTGACTGCTAAAGTGTTCCCCGACTGGGAGGGAACCCTCCTGTCTGGCGATTGTTGCGTGGTGTCCGTTCATCCGTTGTCGCAGCGTCTGCATGGTCTCGCCAATGTACCATGCTCCGGGGCATCCTTTCCTGCAACGTATGAGGTAGACAACATTGGCCGAGTCACAGTAGTATGAACCATGTACCTGGTGGGTGGTCTCTTCTCGTGTGATGGTGGTATCTGTGTCGATGATCTGGCATGTCTTGCAGAGGTTGCCGTGGCAGGGTTGTGTGGTGTCGTGGACGCTGTTCTCCTGAAAGCTGGGTAATTTGCTGCGAACGATGGTCTGTTTGAGGTTGGGTGGCTGTTTGAAGGCGAGTAGTGGAGGCGTGGGGATGGCCTTAGCGAGGTGTTCGCAGTCAGGAGATGCGTCAACACCAGATTCATCAGCTGCACTCACAAGACAGTCCAGAATGTCACCCGAGCACAATACAACGCCATCGACGCTCTCAAGACCAACCGCAACATCGTCATCAAACCAGCGGACAAAGGAGGAGCCATCGTCATACAGAACAGAACGAACTATTGCAAAGAAGCATACCGACAACTGGACAACCAGGAACACTACAGACGGTTACCCGCAGATCCGACCAAAGAACACACCCACCAGCTCAACAAACTGATCAAGACCTTCGACCCAGACCTTCAAAGCATCCTACGTGCTCTCATCCCACGTACTCCCCGCGTGGGAGACTTCTACTGCCTCCCAAAGATACACAAAGCCAACACACCCGGATGTCCTATCGTATCAGGCAACGGAACCCTGTGTGAGAACCTCTCTGGATACGTCGAGGGCATCCTGAAACCCATCGTACAGGGAACCCCCAGCTTCTGTCGCGACACTACAGACTTCCTACAAAAACTCAGCACCCACGGACCAGTTGAACCAGGAACACTTCTCACCACGATGGATGTCTCGGCACTCTACACCAGTATCCCCCACGATGATGGCATCGCTGCAACAGCCTCAGTACTCAACACCAACAACAGCCAATCCCCAGACGCCATCCTACAACTCATCCACTTCATCCTGGATCACAATGTCTTCACCTTCAACAACCAGTTCTTTAACCAAACACACGGAACAGCCATGGGGACCAAATTCGCACCCCAATACGCCAACATTTTCATGCACAAGTTCGAGCAGGACTTCTTCACTGCACAGGACCTCCAACCAACGCTATACACCAGATACATAGACGACATTTTCTTCCTATGGACCCACGGCGAAGAATCACTGAAGAGACTACACGATAACATCAACAAGTTCCATCCCACCATCAAACTCACCATGGACTACTCCTCAGAATCGGTTTCTTTCTTGGACACACAAATCTCCATCAAAGACGGGCACCTCAGTACCTCACTCTACCGCAAGCCCACGGGCAACCTCACGATGCTCCACTTTTCCAGCTTCCACCCTAACTACGTCAAAGAGGCCATCCCCTATGGACAGGCCCTACAAATACACAGGATCTGCTCAGATGAGGAGGAATGCGATGGACACCTACAGACGCTGAAAGACGCCCTCGTAAGAACGGGATATGACGCTCGACTTGTCGATTGACAGTTCCGACGGGCCACAGTGAAGAATCACATAGACCCCCTCAGAAGACAAACACAGGACACAACCAACAGAGTACCCTTCGTCGTCCAGTACTTCCCCGGAACGGAGAAACTACGCCATGTTCTCCGCAGCCTTCAACATGTAATCGACACAGATACCACCATCACACGAGAGGACACCACCCACCAGGTACATGGTTCATACTCCTGTGACTCGGCCAATGTTGTCTACCTCATACGTTGCAGGAAAGGATGCCCCGGAGCATGGTACATTGGTGAGACCATGCAGACACTGCGACAACGGATGAACGGACACCACGCAACAATCGCCAGACAGGAGGGTTCCCTCCCAGTCGGGGAACACTTTAGCAGTCAAGGACATTCAGCCACCGATCTTCGGGTAAGCGTTCTCCAAGGCGGCCTTCGAGACACACGACAACGCAAAATCGTCGAGTAGAAATTGATAGCCAAGTTCCGCACCCATGAGGACGGCCTCAACCGGGATCTTGGGTTCATGTCACGCTACACGTAAGCAGGGGTAAAAAAAAAGAAAAAAAAAGTTATCTGTTTTTAATACAACTGGACATTCTCTCTCTCTCTCTCTCTACCTTTCGGGTCTCTTTCTCTCTCTGGCTTTGTAACCTGACCCATTGTGTATTCAGAACTGTTTTCCGTGGCTAACCTGTCTGAACACCAACGACACCTTTGATTGGTGTGAGCGTGTCCCAGCCTAATATAAGATATGCGATTTGAGAATCTTTCACTCACTCACTCACCTGACGAAGGAGATAATCTCCGAAAGCTTGTGATATTAAAATAAAATTGTCGGACTATAACCTGGTGTTGTAAGATTCCTTACATTTGTCCACCCCAGTCCATCACCAGCATCTCCACATCACAGTTGTTAATAGTTCTTTAACTTTGGGCTGTTTCCTACCATGATCTCTGGAGTCAGCCACAGCAGCAAGGCTCTGAGATCAGAAGGTCATGCGTTTATCTGCCTAACTGTCATCCTCTTTTCCATTTTGCCTACTGGCTCTGCAATTTAAATATTAATGAAGAGGGAGGAATGATATAACAGGCAGTGCATGATCTCCTGACTTGTTGGCGGCCCATTACAACTAGATATTGATCAGCAATGGGAACCCATGCCAATTTTCCCCTCCCTAGCCTATGGATGTGGAAGGTAAATGCAGAGTCCCTGCCACCACACTGTCTGAGATTAGCTGCATCAATACAGATCAGAGGTCAAACCTAGGACCTTCCATGTCTCAGTACCACACCATGGGGTGCATTTACTTACTCTCTTCAGTAAGAAACAAAAATATTTCATCCAGCCTGACCTTTGTCTGTAGTTGTGATGTTTGTTCTTCACTTTAAGGCCAAAGTTGCATATGGAGAAACAGAAAGGTGAGGAAAGACCATCAGGCCATCCCTATCCATTAGACAGTGTAACCTCATGCACACACCTTCCGCCACCTCTAGTAACACCTCGAGGAAGGGAAAAAAGAGAAAACAAAGAAAGGAAATAGAAGAAAGAAAGAACTTCTTCAAGGTTGGCATTCCTGGAAGAGAAGTGGCAGTGAATTAAACCAAAAAACAAGAAATAAAATACTGCAGATACTGGAAATCTGAAACAAAAACAAAAATTGCTGGAAACTCTCAGCATGGCAGGCAGCATCTGTGGAGAAAGGACAAAAGTTAACGTTTTGGGTATAGAACATGTCAAAACTTTGTTTTTCTAAAAGTTAGCTGGGTGTATATTGTATCTGGTTAAAGTTTATGCAGGACGTTACTGTCAAATATCACAGTATGTGAGCCATCTCCTGTCATTTGCATCTTCGTTCTGACTCTTGACTATCAATTCAGTAGCCAAAAACGAATCTGGGGACATATATGACAAGTTTCCCTAGTTTTTCAGTTCAGTTTGATTAGGGAACATTATCTTGGTTCAAGAAAAACTATTTTAAAGTAACGGTGAGAATTAAGGCCTGCATTGCTACTTTTTAAAATCTTCTAATCTATTCTTCCTTCTGTATAATTTAACTTTTTAATAAATATGAATCAGTAACGTTTAACATGAGATTTCAGGTCAGTATGGTATTTTCCGCTGGTTTGGAGAGATCTCAAGTATACAATGTGTAGACTACGTTATTTCTGACGCATATGCCAACAGTAAAAGGGCTCACTGTTCGCTCTGCAGCATCACTATCCCAGATGTTTAGTACATAAGGTCAAGTTTTGGTTCTTAAGAACAGGCTTACCTACTGATGCTGACTTTTGTGGAGAACACGAATAAAAGGGTATTGGGAAGTAACCCAAATTATAATAGAAGCATTGCCTCATGACCCATTGCTAGCTATCTATCTTTTCCATGTTGTATTTCTTTCCCAGATGCAAACCATCATGTATATTCCAGTGTCATCTCTTCTTTCTGCCATATGACCCTATTATTAAAAGGGCATTGCAAACATGCAATGGAATCAACATTACATCACTTGCTAAGGGGACAGATTGCATAGATTAGGCTTGTATTCCTTTGAATAAAGAAGATTAAGTGGTGATCTAATTGAGGTGTTTAAGATGTTTAAAGGATTTGATAGGGTGGATAGAGAGAAACTATTACCTCTGGTGGGAGAGTCCAGAACAAGGGGGCATAACCTTAAAATTAGAGCTAGGCCATTCAGCGGTGATGTTAGAAAGCACTTCTTCATATAAAGGATAGTGGAAATTTGGAACTCTCTCCCCCAAAAAGCTGTTGAGTCTAGGTCTATTGAAAATTGCAAAACTGAGATTGTTAGATTTTTGTTAGGCAAGGGTATCAACCAAGTCTGGTTAATGGAGTTAAGATACAGATCAGCCATGATCTAATTGAATGGCGAAACAGGCTAAAGGGGCTGAATGGCCTACTCCTGTTCCTATGTTATCGTGGGAAAGGTGATGCATAGCTTGTCTCTTTTACCAATCCAAAAAAAACCTGTTAAGCAAACAATTTTATGAAGAGAGTGCCCCTTTAAGAGCACTTTCATCACAATGCTGTAAAGTACTGCTTCTTCCTCTCAAATGATTTACTCACAGACTGTTCATCAAGAATATAACAACAGCCTCAGCACAATAAGGTAACGGCCAGGTATTGAGGTACAGCAGCTATTATGTGAAGTGAATTGTAATTGGGAACAGTTCTAGTCTCCATATTATAAAAAGGATATAGTGGCAGTGGAGAAGGTGAAAAAAAATTTTACTAGGATGATACCAGAACTGAGAGGTTATACCTATTAAGGAAGATTGAGCAGGCTGGGGCTCTTTTCCCCAGAGAAGAGAAGAGAAGACTGAGGGGTGACCTGATAGAGATCTTTAAGATTATGAAAGGGTTTGATAGGGTAAATGTAGAGAAAATGTTTCCACTTGCGGTGGAGACCAGAACTAGGGGCCATAAATATAAGATAGTCACTAATAAATTGAATATGGAATTCAGGAGAAACTTCTTCACCCAGAGAATGGTTAGAATGTGGAACTCGCAACCAGAAGGAGTAGTTGAGGTGACTAGCAGAGATGCATTTAAGGGGAAGCTAGATAAACACATGAGAGTAAAAGGAATAGAAGGATATGTTGATAGGGTTAAATGAAGTCGGGAGGGAGGAGGCTTGTATGGAGCATAAACACCGGCATGGACCAGAGGGGCCAAATGGCCTGTTTCTGTGTTGTACATTCTATGTAATAAGCTGTGTCACAGTCGTGGGATTCAGATGAACCCCTAAACTGCTGCTTCCTCTTACATGCTTTACTCACAGACCGACTACACACAAAACAGTGACCTTAGTGCACCGACACATGAGCCAGATGTTGAGGTACAGCAGCTATTATATTAATTGAATTATGATTGGGGGCAGTGTTGCAGGCTGCAACAGAATCGTGGGATTCAGGTGAACTTTTAAAATTTTCTCACTCTTGTAGTTTGCAGGACCATTGAATGTGTTAGAGCCCCAGAACAAACTCCAGCGCATGTTTGATTACTGACAGCATATTCGGGACACTGGGGGATGCTTATTCTATATTTTTTTAAACAAGTTCCAGAATTGCTATTGATGGCAAACCAATTTGATTAATGCTTTTTTTCTGGTTTCTCCCAGTCCCCCTTCACTATTAATAGTTACAGGACTAACAAAATGTGCAGTTCAGTCCATTCCCTTTTGGTCAATTACTTGTTTCCAACAACATTTTGTTTCTTAGGATTACACAATCAAACATATAATAATAATTTTAATTTGTACAATTTCTTTCTGCTTTTCTTTCCTACCCAACATTCTTCCTTTTTGTCAGCTGCCACCTTGTACCTTATCCAACTCACCGCTCTTCATGTGTAAGCCTAGATAAGCTATTCGCCTGTGGTGAGCAGCACAGCTGAGCCTACTTCTAGAAAGGTTCTCTGAAAGGTGATTAGGAATAAAGACTCTGACTGATTGGGGAGGGGAGAAAAAACAATCTAGGGATACCGAGGTCAATTATAGTGCCCCAATCCACCCGAGCTGAGATCAGCTGACACCATATAGACCAGGAGATCAAACTCTGAGCCCTTCTGGCCTTTATATCTTAGTATCACATGAGGTGCTACATTAATCTACTGAGCTATCAGGGGAAAAGGTGTAGTTATTATAAATGCTAAGAACTGTTATCTTTGAGTCAGGACCACATATTGATTAGGTGCAGATAGAAAGTCAGTTTGCAATTTTTTGCTTTAAAATTCCTTTAATTATTCATTCTACCTGAACAATGGAATGAGAAATGATATGCACCCAATAAATTCCACTTCTTCCTCAGAGCATGTACAATCTACCCTATCATGGACTCCAGTTGTATGTTATCTGCTGAGAGAAAATTCTGTATGAATGTATCCTGACCCCTGGAAGTAGCCAAATGAAAGTCCAGAAAGTTTGTCCATTCAGCATTACCACTATTCATCCCTAGCTGACTGTCCATAATCGAAGAGAGAATCCTCTTTGATGTCTTTTGGTGCAGTCCCCAGGGTACAGGCAGGATTTTTTTTGCCAGTAGAAATTGAATAATTCCCTGTCGCAACAAAAATTATAAAACACTGACTTCATAATTGATGCATCTTCTCATCTGCTCAGTGGCTAAATGCACTACATGGTGTAATAAAAGAAAAACTTGTATTTATATTGCACCTTATCGTGTCACTCAGGAATGTCTCATATTGCACACAAGATCCCAAAGATAGCCATAAACTGAATGACCAGCTAATCTGCTTTTAGTGGTATTGATCGAGCAAAGAATGTTTTGGGCTATTCTACAATTTCACTTGGTTATTCCCAGCAAGGTCAGTGGGAGAACTCTGCTTTTTTTTCAATGGTACATTAGAATCCGTAACATCCAGCTAAACTACCAGAATTTGTTTTTAAATTCATTCTTGGGATATGGGCTTTGCTAGCAAGGCCAGCATTTATTACCCATCCCTAGTTGCCCTTGAGAAGGTGGTGGTGAGCCTTTTTCTTGAACCGCAGTTGAATAGGCAGTTGGTGCCTTTGTTTAATGTCTCATCTGAAGGAGAACATCTCTGACAAAGAAACAATCACTCAGTGCTGCACTGGAATATCAAGCTACATTATATAGCTCAAGTTTTGAGAGGGGCTCAAACCAACAACCTTCTAACTCAGTGGCGAGAGAGACATCCTGAGCCATGTGGATACTGAACTATTCAGGCCAGAAAGGCTGCAGGGTTGGTCTCAGGTCTGCTGAATTAGCTAATGTTAGCCAAAAGTTACAGTGGGGTGTTACAATTGGCCTCAATGCCCAGGGCTAGGGCTAGGAAGAATCAGCCAAGCTTTGCTTCTGATCACTGTCACTGTTGGAAAGTATACACGTATAGACGTTGAGTAAAGATGAGATTGGGCTGGGCTACGATGACCCTTATAGTCAAGAAGTTTGCTGATGCTATGCAGGCTCAGACAATGACCACACAGATGAACTATGAGAAGGCTAGCCATGAATGTGCAAGTGTACCTCGTCATGAATATGAGACCCTGTCTTCAGAACAGGAAAGGTGAGGGGAGAAAAGTCACAGGGCAAATTGAGGAGAGATGGAGGAGGATTCATTTTGCAGGGCTTCTCCCATTCATCCACTGTAACTTCAGCAGAAGAGGTGCAGGAACCTCAGGGGTTACTGTGTTTTGTTTGCTGAAGTTACGGAGCCAAGAGGGAGAATGCCTGCGGAATTTTATCCCCGGGTGTTGAAAGTTAAAAAAAAATTTAAAATACAGGCAAAGAAACTAAACTTGTGTGTAGTGTTTTAAAAAAGATGAACATTACATCTTTGAATGATTAGTTTACAAAAAAAGTAAAATGTGCACTCACGCATATGCACATGCAATCCTCTATTATTTATAAAGGTAAGTCAGCTGTTTATGAAGCACTGTTGACAGCCTTTCAGCTCACTAGAGTGATTACAGGCCATTTCCTTCTGCATGGATTGTAGCCCAGCTGTTGCTGAAAAAGTAATGGAGCTAATGGCGCAGTCCTCAGTGAATTGCCTGCTGTTTCTGTACCTTTATTTAAACCATGGTTTCAGAGTTGTGCCTGGTTTCATTTCCAGCTGGAGAATCAGGCATTGTCCGGTCATGCACTCAGTATAACCCCTCATCCCACTGAATTATAAATGAAACAATAGTACTGCTGCTCTTTGACTGTCACCGTGAGTTTACCAAACTCAACAATTAAAATCTTATGCAGCCTTTGTACTCTACTCATTTAGATTGTATTCTGGGACACCGGCATTTGTGAGCTGACTCCCAGTGTTTACACTATTAATTCCAGCTTCCTTATTTTAGTGGCAAGAGAGCTTTACTCTGCATCTAACTTGTGCTAAATCTGATCTGAGCATTTGATGCTGACAATGAGTGCCAAAAATGGAAAGGTGTTCCATTATCAAATGATGAGAACTGTTACTTTAATGACCATAAAAAGCAGTAAAAACAAATGTAAAAATTATATTTAAATTCTGATTTTGTTTTTCTTCTAATAAAACATCTATCAAAGAAGGGGAGGGTGGATCATGAACAAAATAACTTTACGAAAGTTAATAAAAATTCTAATAACAGCTTGGTAAAGATATAAACCTCCAAGTATAAACCACCAGACATGTACAGAACTAATACATATAGAAAGGGCATCGACGACTCTTTGTCAGAACTCTTCTGTACATGCATCACACAATGTCTGTGACAGCGCGTTTCCCAGTCTAGCTGTTGTATTTCTTGAGGAATGAGCACAAAGAGGCCAAACTGTTTCTTCTCAATGAGGGATGGTAAGTATGCAGACAAATCAAAGTCCTGACATGTCTGGTGCCTTTACTGCCTCTGCTGCAAGAGGTGGATAGACAGCCTGCTTCTTGACCTTTGCCAATGCCCTCTTTGACCAGCAGCTGGAAAGCACCTGATAGTGACTTTGCAATGACATCTATAGTTGATTTTCCTTCCTCCCACCTTGCAGCAACATGTTGTGGCCTTTGCCTTGCACAGTTCAGATGTGGTACTATACTGTAGTGAGGCAAGATACAGTGTCACCATGCTGCAGCAAGAAGAAAACAAACTTTAAAACAAAGCAAACAGGAAAAAGAAGAATGCATTTTATAAGTTGAAAGAAGTATATTTTGACTCGGATGTTTCCAGTAGTAGACCAGCAACTCAGAGGACGAGAGTTCAAAAACCCACCATGGCAAGTTGAATTCAATAAGTCTGGTAATTTGTGGCCAGCACCAGAAAAAATGATCATGTAAGCTGCTGGACATTTGTAAAAATCCAGCTGGTTCACTAACGTCCTTCAGGAAAGGAAACTTGTCTGGTCTGCTCTACATGTAACTATAGTCCCAAACTATATGGTTGATTTTTTAATGCCCTCTGAGATGGGCTAGCGATCCACTCAATATGGATTATGAATATAAATATGACTTTGTCAGCATTGCCCCCAACCTATGAACAAATAAGAAAGAGACAATTAAAGTGGCACTATGCTCTCCGAAATAGGTTTGGATTTTTTTTTGGGGGGAAAGGATTGCCAGAATAGTCATATATCATCTTATCACAATAATGTGTTTTAGCTTAGTTCATTTGGTATCACTCTCATCTTGAGGGATTTTAGCTCCTTAGCAGGAGGTTCTCCATTGCAATCCTGAGGGAGTGCTATGTCTTTGAAGGTCCCATCCTTTCAGCTGAGATGTTAAATCTAGACGCAGTCTACCTGTCTCAGTAGTTCAGGTGGAACCTGTTGAAATCATTGCAATAGTTGAAAGATCAATGTACTCCTGCTGTATTGGCCAACATTCCTTCTCCAACTAATACCATCATCTGGTTCATACCTTCTTTCAGGTGGAACATTCCAATCCATTGTAATGCCCTTTGGCTTATCTCTCTCTCTCTCAATTGGAATTACTCTCAACAAAGCTGCTGCACGATGAGATAAAAAATGGGTAGCTGGACCATGGATCATGCATTGGATTAATGCACTGTCTTTCTGCCTCCTCATCTTAGCTGGGAGTCTAGTTGGGAATGAATGGAATAAAGTTTTGTCTCTTTACAATGGCATTAAAGGTGAATTCAGGGCAGTTTCAATCCATTTCCTAGTGGGTGCACATGGAAAAACTCCTCCTAATTCAGCAGTAATTGGCAATCTCACTCAGAATTGCCATGAGAACAGTAGAAGAAATGAAATGACACAGTAATGCAGTTGAGAGAGCTCCCTTGACATTGGGGTAAGGCACATTATTGAGGTAGTGTTGAAAAAGCTTTGCCCTACTACTGGTGATACTGTACATGACTTGGGAAACCTGGTGCTAAGACTGGATGAAAAGAGTGGAAAAGTGTTCCATTTCCCAGCATGACATCCCTCACCTGGATAAACTCAAGAAAGTCCCAAAAGGAGAGAAAAAACAAAATATGGAATTCTTGTGAGTTGTTTTGAATCCTTATGGTTTGGCAGTAAAATACTTGTCTAATTCTTGGTGCCAGATCAGGTATCTGATACCTAGCGGTCTGATGGTGAAGTGCATATCCTATCCCTAGTGGTCTCACAGCCAAGGTGTATATAATCCGCAGCAGTGGCACAAACATCTGCACCCTAGGTGTAGCACGCATTCTGTGGATGTGGCAGGACGAGCTTACATTCCCTGGGGCTCTGGGGCGAAGCACCTGGCTAATTACGGTCCCTAATAGTGGATTGCTATATTGATTATTAGACTTTTGTTAACCAAAGTTTTTAAGGAATATGGAGCTAAGGTGGGTATATGGAGTTAGGTCACAGATCAGCCATAATCTCATTGGATGGCGGAACTGGCTCGAGGGGCTAAATGGCCCACTCCTGTTCTGTGATCCTAAGTTCCTATTTGATGCCTGGCAGTCTTAGTGGAGCACACATCCAATTCCTGGTGGCATGAGATAGGTCTGATTCAAATTTTCATCTGAACTCAAATTTGTTTATGTGCCCACCCCATTTCAAATTGACCCACAACTAACTATTGGGTTTGCTGAAATATGCTGTAAACCCTTGACAGGGCTGAGGAATTGTATATTTTCATTTTAATTAAGATAACTGATTAAATATATTTTTCATGTCTGCTAAATTTTTTTTCACAAGGTGCTTTTGAAACTCATAAATAGTAAAAGCAGTTAATACATAGTCTCAGTTGATTACACTTTCCATTAATGCATTTTCCAATCCTTGTGGGTCTAGGAATTCATTCAGTTTTAACAATATGAAGGAATATGTTGATGCTGGGTCTGTTTAATTAGTCAGTTACATCTGAATTTAATGTTCATTACAGAGAATGCGCTGTGACCTAATGATCCTGTACTCGGGTGTACGTTGTACGAGAAAGGTCTTTTTACACTGAGGATTTGTCTCGGCTTTTAGGCCAGCCCTGGCTGCCAGTTGTGGCTGACAATTTGGCAGATGCAGATATTGTTAATAACCTTGAGAATGAAATCACAGCAAAAAACCATCTCTGGGAATGTAAAATACCTCAACCCTTATGTAGACAAAGATAACAATTATTAAAGTGAATGAAACTTCACTGTTATTCCTCCCAGGACTTGTACCTTTTACATTGCCTGCTGCCACACTGACCTTGAGATTCATTGTTGAGGAAATAAAATTTGGGGGTCAATTTTAATCCTACACGCCCAGAGGTAAACGAGTGGGTCGGCAGTTAAAACCGAGTCGGCTAGTTACCTGCTTGGAACTCGTCCATTTGATCTTAACCCGCAGGGTTCTGCAGGCAGCTGAGTGTTCACCTAAAATAGGTGGGGCCTCATGAATTTATGCAAATAGGAGTCCTATTATGTCAAAAGAATTCCAATTGATTCTTAACTTGGGCTTGAGTGGGGAAGCCACCGTGATTTTCCCGCCAGGTAAAAGGTCAAAAGCTGTTGGAACACATAAAGAGGCCCAATAGGTAAGATGGACACTTTCCTTTGAGGGGCTTGGAGGAGCAGCAGTGCTCTTTCAGGCCCCAGAAGGAATGTCGTGGCCTCCCCTTCCCACCCGCAAGACCCTCCTGAAGTACCCTCTCTGCACTTGCCTGGAAGCTAATGGATGGGGCCATCTAATCTTCGGATGTGGTTTCTTGCTGGTAAATGGCTCTGAGTTAAAATACCCTTCTTGGTTTTAAAAGCATCCTAACCTTAATAAAACAGCCTGTAATTTACTGATATCAAAGTTATTCTTTTCAGTGCAAGTCTTCTCTGATTAACAGTTTATCACCATTAATCTAGTTCTAGTATAAGATTGTTAATTAGCTATTTTACATAGAATTACGTAGAATTACAGCACAGAAACAGGCCATTTGGCCCAACTGGTCTATGCCGGTGTTTATTCTCCACACAAGCCTCCTCCCACTCTACTTCATCTAACAATATCAGCATGTCCTTCTATTCCTTACCTCATCGTATTTATCTAATTCCAACATATAGATTAATACTTGAGCTAGGACAATGAAGAGCTGGCAGTGGTTATGAGCCAGTAGTTGAAATAACTTGTTCTGAGGAAACTTCCCTACAACAAACATATGACCAAAGCACATGTGGGATGTATTCCAGCCAGAACAAGTGATGATCATTTCACTGCATCTAACGTGTGCTGACACTAGAGGGACGTTATCAACCCTGATTGCCGACGTGGTGGGGAGGTGACTAAAATGGTAGTCGGCACTTCTCTCTTCATTCCCACCGCGCTCCCGCTGCTGTCATTTTAATTGCCTGATTTTCAGCAGCACCACCATTGTTCAAAATTCCTTAAAGCGGCAAACAACACAAAGTCAAAAAAAAAATTTCCTCGGTCCAATGTAGTGGATAATTTACTGCTGTGGAATTGCCACCCTGTTGTGCCTGAATAGATTGGCTGCAATGGATGCAAATTTCATCAGAACTAAAGTGTGCTGTTTGTGTTTAATTTTCCGTGTTCAGCTGCATAATGATTTTTTTTTATTATTCGTTCATGGGATGTGGGCGTCGCTGGCAAGGCCAGCATTTATTGCCCATTCTTAGTTGCCCTTGAGAAGGTGATGGTGAGCCGCCTTCTTGAACCGCTGCAGTCTGTGTGGTGAAGGTTCTCCCACAGTGCTGTTAGGTAGGGTGTTCCAGATTTTGACCCAGTGACGATGAAGGAACAGCGATATATTTCCAATTTGGGAATGTTGTGTGACTTGGAGGGAAACGTGCAGGTGGTGTTGTTCCCATATGCCTGCTGCCTTTGTCCTTCTAAGTGGTAGAGGTCGCGGGTTTGGGAGGTGCTGTCGAAGAAGCCTTGGCGAGTTGCTGGAGTGCATCCTGTGGATGGTACACACTGCAGCCATGGTGCGCCGGTGGTGAAGGGAGTGAATGTTTAGGGTGGTGGATGGGGGTGCCAATCAAGCGGGCTGCTTTGTCCTATGGAAGGTGTTGAGCTTCTTGAGTGTTGTTGGAACTGCACTCATCCAGGCAAGCGGAGAGTATTCCATCACACTCCTGACTTGTGCCTTGTAGATGGTGGAAAGGCTTTGGGGAGTCAGGAGGTGAGTCACTCACCGCAGAACACCCAGCCTCTGACCTGCTCTTGTAGCCACAGTATTTATGTGGCTGGTCCAGTTAAGTTTCTGGTCAATGGTGACCCCCAGGATGTTGATGGTGGGGGATTCGGCGATGGTAATGCCGTTGAATGTCAAGGGAAGGTGGTTAGACTCTCTCTTGTTGGAGATGGTCATTACCTTACACTTGTCTGGCGCGAATGTTACTTGCCACTTATCAGCCCAAGCCTGGATGTTGTCCAGGTCTTGCTGCATGCGGGCACAGACTGCTTCATTATCTGAGAGGTTGTGAATGGAACTGAACACTGTGCAATCATCAGTGAACATCCCCATTTCTGACCTTATGATGGAGGGAAGGTCATTGATGAAGCAGCTGAAGATGGTTGAGCCTAGGACACTACCCTGAGGAAATCCTGCAGCAATGTCCTGGGGCTGAGATGATTGGCCTCCAACAACCACTACCATCTTCCTTTGTGCTAGGTATGACTCCAGCTACTGGAGAGTTTTCCCCCTGATTCCCATTGACTTTAATTTTACTAGGGCTCCTTGGTGCCACACTCGGTCAAATGCTGCCTTGATGTCAAGTGCAGTCACTCTCACCTCACCTCTGGAATTCAGCTCTTTTGTCCATGTTTGGACCAAGGCTGTAATGAGGTCTGGAGCCGAGTGGTCCTGGCGGAACCCAAACTGAGCATCGGTGAGCAGGTTATTGGTGAGTAAGTGCCGCTTGATAGCACTGTCAACGACACCTTCCATCACTTTGCTGATGATTGAGAGGAGACTGATGGGGCGGTAACTGGCCAGATTGGATTTGTCCTGCTTTTTGTGGACAGGACATATCTGGGCAATTTTCCACATTGTTGGGTAGATGCCAGTGTTGTAGCTGTACTGGAACAGTTTGGCTAGAGGCAGGGCTAGTTCTGGAGCACAAATCTTCAGCACTCCAGCCGGGTTGTTGTCGGGGCCCATAGCCTTTGTTGTATCCAGTGTATTCAGCCGTTTCTTGATATCATGTGGAGCGAATCAATTTGGCTGAAGACTTGCTTCTGTGATGATGGGGACATCGGGAGGAGGCCGAGATGGAGCATCTGCTCGGCACTTCTGGCTGAAGATGGTTGCAAACGCTTCAGCCTTGTCTTTTGCACTCACGTGCTGGACTCTGCCATCATTGAGGATGGGGATGTTTACAGAGCCTCCTCCTCCCGTTAGTTGTTTAATTGTCCACCACCATTCACGACTGGATGTGGCAGGACAATATCCAGTTGCACAACATACCATGCTACCGAATGAGGAACTGGATTTAGATGCAACCACCTTATAAAGGTGTCTGCGTGGACAGTTAAAGAAGTTTCTGGAGGAGCCCCAACACCCCTGCCTGGCCTACCATTCTTCCGTTGGTCTTTCTTGCTTCTTAAGCAGGCGGGTGTATAGATGTGTGTCTTGTGGCACAGGCACCTGCCATTGCCATGCTGACAAACAGATCTCCTGTTGATCTCAAACTTTGCAGGGTTAGCGGTGGAGGTCTCAGGCAGGTACATCTTGGCACAGGATGCCCCCCATTCACAGATTTTCAGCCCTCATGCTGCAAAATCTAATTTTGTGCTGATTTTTGATGCAGCCCTGTGGCTGGTAGCTGAGTGCATGTGGGAACCTCGGCAGTGATTGTTGGCAGGCTATTAAACCATATGATCCATCACAGCTGAGCCCAAACTGGTTCTCACTGGATGTCTCAACTTCCAGTAGGGATTACTAGACACCAATCAGAAGCAGGAACTTTCGTCAATTTTCCTTTCCCTAACATGGGGCACTGAGGCCAATTGTAGGAATACCTAATGCCACTCTGGCTGAGATCAGCTAACTCAGCACAGACCTCGGATCAACCTTCCTGGTCTATATGGTTCAGCTACTCCCTTGTCTTAACCAGATGAGCTACTGGGGAACCCAAAGGATGGTTCTTGCTGATTTCCGTAATAACAGCAGTGCCCTAGTGCCAAAATGTAAATGTTGCCTTCAGATAGACAGGTTGTCATTTAGGATACACAAGGGTAAATTCACCAAGGCTGCACTGTGAATGCTGAGCCTCAGTAGACAGGACACAGGTTGGGGACAGAGCTACAATACTAATGAGGCTCGGTACTGTGAATGTAATGTTTATGAATCTATCCTAGTCTATGGAGGACGTGGGCTTGGTGAACTGGGATTTTTTTATTGCCTACTTTATGTTTTTATGTTTTGTGCATTTGGCTTGAACCCAGCAAGAATTGGATTGAGACTGCCTAAAATAATTTTACTTGGGACCCTTAAAATTAGCAAAGTGGAAACATTGCTTCTACCAGTTGGGTTAGTTTTAAGCACCTGTATCAGACTTAAGGGTTGGTGTGCTATCCCTCTTGCTATTGGCTTACTTTTCGTAAATATGCTTGAAATGCTTTCTTTACAATAAACTGCAATATTTCTGTGACTGCAGATGTCAAGCTAACAGAACTCGAATTCTTAGATTCCAACATCTGACTATCTGAGAAATAGAAGTTGTTATTTTCTACTCTTCTAACCCTACCTTTTATAATTAATGAAATGTTAAAAAAAATCAACCACAACTCCCCTCCTTTTGTTTCCTCAAATACTGAACTGAAGGATACATTCCATCTGGTCCTGATTTCTTATTAATATTTTAGCACTCCATATTTAATACCCATTTTATTATTGTTCTTTATTCTCCATGAAGTCAGATATATTTTCTATGCCTCTGACCACCATATCTTTTCTATAATGAAAACTACTGTAAGTCAAAATAAAAATATTCTGGCTCTTTTAACCTCAGTTATGTTTAAGAGGTCCCACATTTTCTTTCAAACTTCATCTACTACAAAAATACCCTAAAATTATTTTATTGGTCCCATTATCCTTTGCATTTTTTATCTCAAATTATTTAAATTTAGTTTCCCAATATCCCTCATTCCTTATTTTGGTATATCTTTTAGAGAATTGTTTTTTTTTGTGACATTTGAATTTAACTCCCTCGTTAAACCAATTTTGATAATTTACCATCTACTTCTACTTGGTATATTTAATTTACATTCTCACCAGTACATGCATAAAGCATTTCATTTTTTTTGGTGCTTTTCCCCCAGCATTGATTTCCAAATTGACTTTTTCATTTCAACCCTCATGGCTTTAAAAGTCAGTTTTCTTATAATCTAGTAGAACTATTTGAAAAAGAGAAAACGGTTTTAAATTCCTTCTGGACACCCAAAGGCAACTGAATGAGATATCAATCCAACATTACAGTGTATACGGTTCAATCTACCATCTTGCCAGAGGTTTCTAATAAATAGTCCTTCAATCCTATAGTCAGAGACTGTTGAGGAACCTTTTGTCATCTTTCTTTAAAAAGACTCAATGCTTTGTTGCACTTTCTTAGACAGGGCAGTATTAAGCATCGGTCTGTTTTTCCAGGTAAGCCAGAAGTTATTACCTTACACGAGAAAGCACGGAACAAGAAAAGGTCTTTCAGCCTTCAGTTTTCCCTTTTGTGGATTCTACCCTATTTATTTAATCTCTAGTGGGAAAATTCAGCATAAGTACTTCATATTCTCCAAAGATAATTGAGCAAATTTCCAGAATATCGATTTATCCTCCCTTATATTTCCACTAACTAACCCTTCCCTGCTGCCCTCAACATTCAACTACTCTAGTCCATTCCCCCACCCCCGGACAGGGACCATTATGTTCCATTGAGTATTTGATCATTTCAGTTCATACTTATTTCCATAACCTGCAAGCTCATTCTTAACCAGATATTAGTTCAGCTCGTTTTAAGAGAGACGCATCATTAACTGATTTTGATGGGAATCTTTTCTATTTATTCATTACTCTGTGGTGTGTAATTCTTCTAACTAGCCTCATTTCAGGCTTGTTAATTTTAAGGCTATATTTTCTAGTTCTGTGCTCAATGCCTGTTTATATTTGCATCATCTGTACCTCTCAGTATTTTAAATATGCGAATCATGTCTCCCCCTCCAATTTTATGTTCTGTAATGAAAACAAATTGAGTTTTGTGAATCTGCCCTTGTAATTTGAGAGCTCTTAGCCCTGGTATTATCCTTGTCACTTGTTTCTTAACCCATTTCCAGTACATCAATGTCCTTTTGAAGATAGAATGCTCAATATAATATTCCAAATGGAGCTTCACTGGTGAATAACTTGAAATGACTTGGTGCCCAATGCCTCAAGATGTATCCTTATGTTTGATTAGCTTTGCTGATCATAGTTTCACATTCTATTCATAGGTTGTCCAATTTGGACATTTTTCTTTCTCTGCTATCTAGTGGGAAAATCCACAATTCATTGGATAGTTGAGCATATGATTAGATTTAAGTTGTCTTATATTCATAAAAAGATCCATAAGGGGATTGAGTACGGTCCCTTCACATATTGGTTTAATGCCTAGACAGGATGAAAGTTCACTCTCTCTCTCGGCGGTAAGAGTCCTAATTAAAATGAATTTAGAATGGTCACAACCTACTTACTTATGGGTATGGATTCACAGCACTAAATTTCCCCTAGTTCGGTAATGGATTAATGATCTTGCTCTGAGGTCACAACGGTGGCTGTTGTAGAAAATAGAAATGTCACATAGATGCAATAATGTGGAGATGCCGGTGATGGACTGCGGTTGACAATTGTAAACAATTTTACAACACCAAGTTATAGTCCAGCAATTTTATTTTAAATTCACAAGCTTTCGGAGGCTTCCTCCTTCCTCAGATGAACGTTGTTGGAACGTTCACCTGAGGAAGGAGGAAGCCTCCGAAAGCTTGTGAATTTAAAATAAAATTGCTGGACTATAACTTGGTGTTGTAAAATTGTTTACAATAGATGCAATAGGCCTGCTTCTGGGGGTTTTGGGTTGTATGCATTGGTGGGGCAGAACAGAGAGAGCTTTATACAGTGCCTTTCACGACCTCAGGATGTCCCAAAGCGCTTTACAGCCAATGAAATACTTTTGAAGTGTAGTCATTGTTATAATGTAGGAAACGTGGCAGCCAATTTGGGCACAGCAAAGTCTCACAAACAGCAATGAGGTAATGACCAGGTAATCTATTTTAGTAATGTTGGTTGAGGGATAAACATTGGCCAGGCTACTAGGGAGAACTTCTCTGCCCGTCTTTGAAATAGTGCCACAGGATCTTTTACATCCACCTGAGAGGGTAGACAGAGCCTCGGTTTAACGTCTCTTCCAAAAGACGGCATTTCTGACAGTCCAGCACTACCTCAGTACTGCACTGGAGTGTCAGCCTAGATTATGTGCTCAACCTCTGGAGTAGGGCTTGAACCCACAACCTTCTGACTCAGAGGTGAGAGTGCTACCAATGAGCCATGGCTGGCATTAATGCTTAATCTGACCTAGAAGTGTTTAATCAAGACAATTAATTTTGAAAATGCTGAAGTTTAAAGTCCAACACCTTGAGGCAAACAAAATCTCACATACAAATATAAAAAAATTGCATTTTAATTTATAGTGAACAAGTACCAAGCAATGTCTCCATCAGGCACTTGTAAAATTCTATGTTAGTGTTTGAAGCCCTCTACACAGAGATTTAACTTTATATTTTCTTTTCTTTCTATAGGGTACAATGGCCATGATGGTCTATACGGAGCTTGTGAAAAGAACTACTGTGGCCGTGGACAACAGTGTATCATCAGTGAAGAGACTGAGCTGCCGGAGTGTGTGTGTGTACAACAGTGCAAGCCCAATTATATACCAGTTTGTGGCTCCGATGGGGAGTTTTATGAGAATCACTGTGAGCTGCATCGTGCTGCCTGCCGACAGAGAAAGAGAATCCACATTGTAGACAATAAAGAATGTTTCTTCCAAGGTAAGCCACCGTGTAGCAGCAAGCATGAAGTCCATACGTGTGTGTTCAAAGGGCTGTTTTAGGGAGGTTGGTAGCTTTTTTGGATTTTTTTGGTTTGATATTTTCTGGGGTTCAGCATCACTGACCACAGTCATAAACGGATCTAACTGAGGGTATAATTTCAAAGTTTGCAGATGACACGAACCTCAGAAATGTAGTAAACAATCTGGAGGATACTAACAGATTTCAGGAGGACGTAGACTGGTGAAATGGGCAGGTACATGGCAGATGAAATTTAATCAGAGAAGTGTGAAGTGATACATTTTGGTAGGAAGAATGAGGAGAGGCAATACAAACTAAATGGTACAATTTTAAAGGGGCTGCAGGAACAGAGAGACCTGGGGGGTGCACAAAAACAAATCTTTGAAGGTGGCAAGACAAGTTGAGAAGGCTGTTAAAAAGACATACAGGATCCTGCGCTTTTTTAATAGAGGCATGGAGTACAAAAGCAAGGAAGTTATACTAAACCTTTATAAAACACTGGTCAGGCCTTAGCAGGAGTATTGTGTTCAATTCTGGGCACCACACTTTAGGAAGGATGCCAGGCCTTAGAGAGGGTGCAGAAGAAATTTACTAGAATGGTGCCAGGGATGAGGGACTTCAGTTATGTGGAGAGATTGGAGAAGCTGGGGTTGTTCTCCTTAGAACAGAGAAGGTTAAGGGAAATTTGATCGAGGTGTTCAAAATCATGAAGGATTTTGATAGAGTAAATGAGGAGAAATTGTTCCCAGTGGCAGAAGTGTCGGTAACCAGAGGACACAGATTTAAGGTGATCGGCAAAAGAGCCAGAGACGACATGAGGAAACATTTTTTACGCAGCGAGTTGTAATGGCCTGGAACGCACTGCCTGAAAGGGTGGTGGAAGCAGATTCAGTAGTAACTTTCGAAAGGGAATTGGATAAATACTTGAAGGGAAAAATTTACATGGCTATGGGGAAAGAGCAAGGGAATGGGACTAACTGGATAGCTCTTTCAAAGATCTGGCACAGGCACGATGGGCCGGATGGCCTCTTCCTGTGCTGTAGCTACTATGATACTATGAAGCTATGAATATGCCCTAGGAACCAGAATAAGAGCCCATAAAGCCACATGTGATTATAAGTAATCCAGTGGCATTTGTGCAGTGATATTTTCTCAAATTATATTATTCCTTTGCTTATTATAAAAATCATTCAATAGCTATGCCAAGGGCCTTCCAGCAATGATAACGATGCTTGAAGTAGATAGTCATCATGAGTTGATAAAGGTTGATATTGCGCATGCAAGAGTTCATCATGTTTTGATAAAGTAGTACACAGTATCAGTGATAAAAATCAGAATCATTTATTTGATCAGTGTTTGTCTGACTGAAAGCTATATGTTCACATTTGATTGATGGTATCCTCATGACGTGCTTTAACACAGTGTGTCGACCAATGATTCCTTTCAGTGTGTTAATGCCATTTCAGCCCCTGGCACAGTAATTTTTGAAAGCACAACAAACACCAGAAAAACGTAGCAGTGGCTTAAATGGCAGAAGAAACTATAGTTAAATAGTGCTGTACCGAGAAATTGGCAGTGGGCCTACATCACAATTTCATTGCTGAGCCCTCTTCTCATGAAGTTACTGTTCTCTGTCCAGCAGCCCAAACTCAGTAGAATGCACATAAAAAAGCCCCAAAAAATGAAAATTCTGTAAATGTGAAACAACACACAAAATGCTGGAAACACACAGCAGGTCAATCAGCAAAGGTACCAGCAAATGGCATGTTTTTGTCCCATTGGATATGATGTTTATCACAGTTCATTCATCCAATTAATGCTGAAAGACACAGTTGTGAGTGTCTCATGATGTTGGGTCTGTTGGATGGATAAATACTGTGTCAAACGTGACACAACATCTTTTCTAATTATCTGGGGCATAATGTATTATCAGAGATCGTGTAGTGGAAGATGAAAGATTTCCGTCATGTTCAGTTGATGCAGTTACCCATTAGTCTGTTGCATGGTAGTGGCTCACAGATACTGGTGCGGGCATAGTAGAGTATATTTACCAGTCCTGATGCTAAAGCAACAGGAATGAACTTTCTCCCAAGCCAAGACCCAGGGATTTTCTTCTGTTAGTCCTAATTAATTATTCATGTCAAACTCTTGATCAATATTACTTAGAATTCACCAAAGAAGGAGGGAGGCATAAAGGGATATAGCCACTTTTAGGTAAATGGTCGCAAATGTGGTAAAAATTGTTGCAAGTGTTGTCAACGATTTAAAATATTGGGGCTGCTGGTGTGAAACCTCATCAGCCATGGACATGGGTCAAAGATTCAGCACTATAGCCCTACCTCCGACCCACCCTCGTGTCTAGCAAAACTCTGCACAGGCAACAGAGATTTGTGAACTTACCGCTTATATTTCAGGCTTTACAAAGACCATATAGATCAAAACCATGTTGGTAAAACATATTTAGGCAGGAAATGGAATCCGTGTGCAAGTAATGGAGCAGCACAGCACCCACAAGACCGGTTTGAAAGCTGTCAGAGTGGAGGTGCTGCTGTATGTCTTGGATGCGAGGAGGATTCCTCTGAACGGCACTCCAGGACAACCTCCCCAGAGGGCAGCAGTGCAGCATACCTGGCAGAGGCTGGCAGGCATATCAATACTGTATACAGTAAGCACAGGACCTGGGCACAGAAACAAAAGAAGATAGCTATGCTTTCGGAAGCTGCCAAAGTAAAGCAAATCCAATATTATCATTTACCAAGCATGTGTATCACAAAATGTTGCCTATAAACTTGTTCCACATTTACAGCTGGCCCATAGAAAGCAGCTTCACAGCTCTTTCACTGTTTATCAGGACACACATTCAAGGTAAAACTTACAACTGACACCATTGTCACATACATCTACATGGTGTAAACCATGGTAATACATGGATGATTTTCGTCTCACTACTGCCTCATTTTTCAATGTGAACTAGGTGGTAGCAAGATGATTTTTAAAAAAAAACTCATCACTGGCTTCTTAACCAAGACCCACCCGATGTGATTTTCAAACAGGACTTGAAACAAGTGGGAGCCTCATTAAAATATTTATATCAGAGTCCTAAGATGCTTTTATGTCCCCGATGCAATTTTGGTCTTCCATTGGGTGAAGTGCACACTGTGCACTTGGATCTAAGTGTTGAGCAACCAAACCAACATGCTTTAAAGGGACAAACTAAAGGCCACTCTAAAAATGTTTAAAACCAGCCTTTCCAATGATTTTCGTGAGGCCAGATGGAGCATCAATGAAAATTACTTTTGGCTTTATGGCAAATACAATATTAATTTTAGGTTCCACAGAAACATGATCTAGTGGGGGAAAAAAAAATACTTTTCATAAAAATACCAATAAAAATTAATAACAGCAGGTACTAAAAAGTACTACAGGACTGGAAAGTAAGTACAAACTTAAAAACCCCTGCCTATTGCTTATGAAACTTCCTTTAGGACCACTCCATGTGCAAAGGAAACATCCAACCCAATCCCATCCTAAGCAGATGGAAAATTGTGCTAAACTGCATTCAAGTGCATTATATTTAAATAAAGTTATGGCTCATTACGGCTAGACCACTTGAGGCTAGTCTGAAAGGCCTGCTAGAAAATTGTCCCTATTATTAATGTGGTGCAGATCCAGCTATAAAGATCTGAACCACATTTTCTGGTCCCCTAGAGTTTGTTATACTCCTGTGTCACAAACCTTAGCAACTGGAAAGTTTACCCTATTATCTCAATTTAAATTAGCACATACCCATACATGAGACTAGGGGGGTGATTTTAAACCCCAAGGACGGGTGGGTTGGGGACGGGTGGGAGTTGAAAATAGTTGGTTTTTTGGGTTGCAACCGCAAAATTTTCGGACTTTGCATCCCAGTGGGAAGCCAGTACTTTTACGCACCGACGTTAAACCCAGAAATAACGCTGGGTTGTGGTTGCCACCCAAAAAGCAACTATTTTCAACTCCTACCCGCCCCCAACCCACCCGTTCTTGGGGTTTAAAATCATCCCCTAAGAGTTACATAGAATTACACAGAATGTACAGCACAGAAACTGGTCCATGTTCTATGTAAAATTGTACCTGACTATTATCCAACAGATCTATAGATCCTCAAATCGTACTATAAATACTGGCTCTTGAATTTTATTTGTTCTGAGCTGAGCCTCCCCTTTCTTAATGAGACCATGAAATGACGCACATTGTAGCATTGTGCTTACGTAAGTCAACTTTGCCTCTATAACACACATACATATTTTATAACACACTAAATTAAACAAGAAACCCATCTTAGTAGTTCTGTAGGCACTCTAGATTTTCTTGCTCTCCGAATTAGAAAAGTTAACGGTTATTAAAGTTAACTTGACATCTTATGGATCACAGGTAGAGCAATTACTGTGTAATGCAACTTTTCGACAGAACAAAGTGGGTATAAATGAATCCTTGTAACATGGAATCGACGTGCCCGTCTTTTTTCTTGGGGCCAATTAAAGGTGAATGTCAGGACAGGGAACCTAAAATACTGAAAGCCCTTGGAAGGGCATCAGGAGGCATCTCAACCCATTAGGCTGAAGGTCAAGGAGGGATAGTGCACCACAGTCAAAGAGGATGTCATTTGAGACTTTAATTTGGACTGCTTCAGTGCTGTGACAGTGACGGGGGTGGGGGAACCTGATTGGAGAGATTCAAACAGGGAGTTGCAGGAAAATGGACATGGATTTGTGAGGCAACAACACATTGAAGGATTTTGGAGAGGAAAAGAAGGTTGGAGATGTGAGTAGTGAGTATTTTTAGCAGAGGAGGACAAGGCTTGATGTGATCAAATCCGATCTGACAATGGATGGCTAAACCAGTTGTCTGCCAGATAAACTCAAGTCTGTGTTCCTTGGACCTGAAGGAACAAAGTTAGGAGCCATACCGGGGGCGGGGGGGGGGGGGAATCGACCAGGGTGGGAGAGAATATGGGTTTTACTGGGCACATCAGCATCAAAGGTGGAGGTGAGGGAATGGTTGAGCAGATCGACAACTGCAGAAGTATCATGGTGAATGAAAATCGCAACCGAGAAGGCAAACTGGTAATTGGTCGAAGGCCTCGCCTGTAGCCGTTGTGGATTGGCTGTTAGGAAGTGCATAACAGCAGTTCAGGAATGACTCCCTTCGATATTACTACTGTTTATTTTTCCTTGTTAGTTTATCATGCTATCTAAACTCCTAGATGTGTTACTGACTTGTGTGATATAATTTCTCCCTCTTCTTGTCTCCTTTCTTCCCTCCCCCACTCGCTGATACCATAGATCACTGAGACAATCATTCTCCTTATTTATTCATATCCAGATTTTGGAGCATCATATATTTGCAAGTATGCAATGCCTGTGCTGTTTGACTCACAGGAGTGCTTGCTGGTCTTCACTCCTCTGCTATCCAAGTACCTGCCTAGCTAAGACCCGCTTGAGACTATCACAACTGACATATTGTAATGCAAAGACCTGTTGAGATCAAAATTTTTGTCTTGGGTTGTGAAGAGTCATTCGAAGCGCAAATATTGTGTCAAATCTGGTTTTGTCCACCCGCTAGCATGATGAAGCGACTAAATCCTAACAGACATATGCAAAAGAGAGGAATATCTGAGCTTAAGCGTGCTTCCATCATAGTAAGAATGTATTTTTGTGGGAATGTAGGAACGCCTATTCTTGTTGGGTTTGTAGATGCCTCGAGTAGCACCAGCTGATTATTTGTTGAGATTTGTAGCTGGGCACTGTCATGTAATGGTGCTCTGGGGAAGGTAGCGAGGATTTTGACAATCAAAGTAGAATACCTCAGGGAAGGAAGGAACCTGGAACATGGTGGAGCAGCGTCTGTAATAAAGTATTGAAAGATACTATAGTCTGATCTCATTCAGATCAACCATTTGTTTTCTGCCACTTATGCTTGTGGTCACAGCTAATGGAGTGCAAAATCTTCTCTGCATCAGAGAGCTGCTGATGATCAAATTAAGAATCTTCACACAGCTTTTAAGAAATCTGCGCAGCACTGAGTAATTCCTGAATGGATTTTGTTTTTCTTATTTCAATTTTATTGCTGATTCAGAAAGAGGGGAACGGATTCTTTCAAGGACTTATCATGTACCTTCACTGCTAAATGAAAATTGCTCGCCAAGACTTAGATCACACTGAGAAACTTGACCACAAAATTACATGTAATCCATCAGCTTTGGACTGACAAAGTGCCCTGTGTGTCAACTACAGCAAGACAATTTGTTGATGATCTAACTCGTGCTGTGACATTAGCATAGTCTGCCATATAACAGGGTAGAAATCGTCGGAGCAGCGAACCAATACTGCTCGCCGCTCCTTAGATTTATTCTAACCCACAAACTTACCACCACTTGGCCACTCCTCGAAGCGGAGAAGAGCCCAGTGTCAGTTCAGGTGAAGCTAGGACCCTGGGAGAAGCGAGAGGATCGATCTCTCCCCTCGAACAATCAGATCACAGCATTTTTGATACACTGCGTTCACTGTCTCTGCAGGCTTGGAATGTGAAAACAAGGAAATGAAAGATACAACATTTTAAATCAATGTAAAAACAGTTATAGACAGTGAAAAAAAGAAAAGTAAGAAATAGTCGAATTAAAGAAACAGAAGGGAAAGGTTTTTAAAAAATTAATTGTTTAATTTTTAAAATTTTTAACAACCAAAAACTGTTAAAATAAGGAGTAATGAGACTCTACATTTTAAAAGTTAATTTTTAGTTGTTTGGCAGTCATTAAGACTTAGTTTAGACCTGTATTTTTAAGCGTACCTGTTTGGTGGTGTAATTTGTTACTTTCCAGCTGAGCAGATGAACAAGTTTGCTCTTTTTCAATGATTTCTCTGATTGCAGCTTGCGATGTTCCTTTAATTCAAAGTTGTCATATTGTCGGTGAACCACTAGGAGCAAGTTCCAGATTTCCGCGTTTCACTGCGCATGTGCAAACACCGAAACTTGCTCCTCCATTTCACCACTAACAACGGAGAGCGCTGTTGACCTCTCTATTATTTCAGGAGCCATTTCTGCCCTAACATGTTTAACATGAAAGTGGCACATTCTAGGTGACTGCATACCAGCCAGTTACATGGCATTCAATCCCTTTTAATAAATTTAAGCTCCTTAACTTTAAAGCAGCAAATACTGCAGCTGGTCATCTGATGGGATTGCTTTGTGAAAGTTAAATGCTTTGTGAAACCTTGGCCTGCATTTTTCTCTCAAAAAATGACACCCAATTGGACATTTTAGCAGCAGTAAATTAAGGGAAATGGGGCAACAAGATGTTTTGCCCCATCCTCAACCTAAAAACAGACTGTTCGTATTTTGCTCCTGGGAACCCCTCACTTTGAACCCAGCCTGTCACATGTGAATGGCTGCGGATTAGAGGTGGTTTAATGGACCCCACTAATTTCTTCTGCTTCTGCCTCTATACAGCCCCCAGGAAACAATACCACCACCGGCGCACTGTGGTTGCAGTGTGTACCATCTACAAGTTGCACTGCAGCAACTCCCAAGACTTCTTTGACAGCATCTCCCAAACCCACGACCTCTACCACCTAGAAGGACAAGGGCAGCAGGCATATGGGAACAATACCACTTGCACGTTCCCCTCCAAGTCACACATCATCCTGACTTGGAAATATGTCGCTGTTCCTTCATCGTCACTGGGTCAGAATCGCGGAACTCCCTACCTGACTGCACTGTGGGAGAACCTTCACCACACGGACTGCAGCGGTTCAAGAAGGCGGCTCACCACCACCTTCTCAAGGACAATTAGGGATGGGCAATAAATGCTGGCCTTGCCAGTGACGCCCACATCCCATGAATGAATAAAAAAAAATGTGGTATTGTGACTGGCAGTATAGTGTCTCAGAGGTGGTACATGGAAATCATATAAGTAACAGCATGGAAACAGGCCATTCGACCCAACTAGTCCATGTCGATGTTTACTCTCCACACAAGCAAATAATCTTAATCACATTTACTTGCTCTGTTCCTTTATACCTTTACCCCCTTTTCCTTTATCCAACCATCCAGTCTTCTCTTGAATGTTGATATAGTTTCTGCCTCAATCACTAACCCTGGAAGTGAATTCCATAGCATCATAACTCTCCATGTAAAGACGTTTCTCTTGCTCGCTGTTCTAAATATCATATTGCCCTGTAATCTACATTGGGTGGAGGCCATAGTTTCTGGAATATTTTCTTATCTGTAGGTCTGTCAGAGACTGAGAAGTGATTTTTTTTTAAGAGTTGTTTTACTTCCTAGGGAACTTAATAGTACACCTGAAATTTAAAGTGAGTACAATAAAATAACAAGAATTTTTCAGAGAAATAACAGATTTACCTATGGGAATCCTTTTATTTCTGTTATGCAGAAGGCAAGAGAGCAAGCAGCCAACATTTTAGACGAACAGGATTCCCCCTGGTACATGATGCTATTGATTGTACTCATATGGTATGCAAGACCCTGTATGGTTATAAACCAGAAGAGGTTCCATTCTATTAATTGGCTGCATATTATCTGCACATCACTTAATTTTGCACATTAGGAAGCTGCCATGACTTGTTTATATTTTGTCAATCAATCATCCCTGCATTGATGAACCAAAACACTGCCTCAGGTTGGTTGACTGGAGACCAGTGATACTACCTGCAGTCCTGGCTCATTAAACTTCTTAAGCCATCCACACTCAGCAGGAGACAATAGGTATAATGAAGCACTTGAAACAACTTGAATTGTTATTGAGTAGACAGTCAGAATACTAAAGTCTCATTTCAGGTGCTTTGACAGATGTGGTGGAGCCCTGCAGTACAGCCCCTCAAGGGTATCACGAATAACTGAGGCCTGCTGCACCACTATACCATTTAAAAAGGCTTAGTTCTTCTAGGAGCAGCATGCAAGAGTGCTACAAAGGAAATACTTTTAAAAGAGTGGACTTTTGCATTTGACTTTGAAGATGTAATTGAGCAATGATAGAAGACCTTACAATAAAGGTGAATGTCTGGAGATTGTAACAGCTCACTATACTATAGACGATCCCTGCCATTACCAGCCTATTCTTGGCAGTTTGCCTCTTATTTCCCGATCTCCCGCTGCCTCTCCTGTGTGTCTCTTGAGGAGTTGAAGCACTTGCTCCTCGTATACACCTGAAGGTCTGATAGTTGCCTTTCTGACCCCTGTGGCAGTTCTTTGCTGCTGATTATCAGAAAACGTTTTCTTTGCAAGGAGAATACAGATTGAGAAAGGCACCTGATTGGCACAACATTTAACTTCATCCAGGTTCCTGCAGCATTTCAGTGAGAATGATTTCAGGTGCAGGCTAACAGCTTCTCTTTTGAGTATGGCACTACCACACTTTGTCAGGGATATTGGAGTGGTGGGCAAGGACTGAGTGTGTTTAATGTGTGTGTGTGTGTGTGTGTGTGTGTGTGTGTGTGTGCGCGGAGGGGGAGGCATGAGGTGCCCTGAGAATATTAACTGGCACATTCATTTTTGTCGTTTACACTGGTAGGTGTGGAGGTGAGTCATGCTTCGAGCATTCTTTCAGGATGTGCATAGGTACTTGTGCCTTCATTTCCTTGGCCAGCCTTGCGAGATCGTTAAACTGTTACCAGCACTGTGTGGCCATGCGTGGGGTGATAGAGGTGGCACTCACTGGCTGAGCTGCCTACATAACCATTTGCAAATTTTAAAAGAAATAATGACAAAACCAATATTTGTTAAAAAGTAAAATCACTGCAATGGTCTGAGCCTGGCACCAGTAACAACATTGTGCCATGTTTTGAAAGAAGGCTGTTCTGGGTCTTTTCAGACTCGAGGTTTTTTGAAAAGCCCCAATAAGTCAATAAGAGCCCATAATCATCTTCGAATTGTATCCTTCAGAGATAAGAAGATAACTTCTTAGCTTTTATTTTGAGAGTCAGCCACTGTAAATATTTTCTGGATCAATCATAGTAAGGATGCATGTCCCTCTGGCCTCGGCCATTTGGTGCTGCATTGTGCTTGGTAAAGAACCTGGGGGAGTAAATAGAGCAGTCAGCTGCATGAGCATATAAAATTAGCCTTGCATAAATGGGTAATTGGAATATTTTTGGATTGGCTAACGTTGAGGAGACAATATAATACTTAACTTTTTTATAGCATCTATCTATCTAGTGGGCTCAAGGTTAGATGAAATATGATAGGTATAAAAATGTAGCTTTATTGAGAATATATATATATCAAAAAAATGAATGTCTTTCATATTGTTTTTGTATGAAGTGGTTGGTCCATGGGACATGAGATAAACAAAGATCAAATCAGGTTGGTTTCACTTGCTTTTCTGATGAAGATTTTCAACAAGTATTACCTTGTAAAGAAATGAATAAAGCTATTTAAACCATCACAATATCAATACATTTATTAGACTTTGTGTTTTTAATCGACTTCGAGATCTCTAAAAGCTTTAATATTGATGAAGTTTAGTACTGTTCAGTTTTGCACTTCTATTGTGACATTGCAGCACTTTACAAACACAGGTATGTGATATCCTGGATATAGGAACAGGCTGAGGTAACTTGAGGAGAGGAAGAGAGAGTTTGTGATTAGTGGCAATGGTCATTTGAAGCTTTTTGATATAATGTGGAAAACACAATTAGAAAAATATGTATAAGTTGTTAGCCTGTAAAAATCAGGCAATACCTCGACAGGTGACAATGGATCGGGCAGATGTCAGTGGTTGAGATAGTACAGAGCAAGTTCCCCAGTGTGAACAGTAGTGAAAGAGAGTGAAACGGAGCTAAAGTAATATTTGTGGCTAAATGTGCAGAAAAAAATCCCTTTACAGCATTGGACACAATTGTAGCCACAGCAATTTTAACCAGATCACAACAAGGTTGCAGAAAGTTATTTAAAAGATAACAGTTTGCCTATATTTGGTATGTAAAGAGGGAAAGAAAAAGAACGAGTCAGAGACAAACAGAGGATAAAGAAGAGAAATGTATGAGAGCCATGCAGGGAGAGTGAGTCGAAGATAAACAGAAGGATGGGGAGCAGGAGTCAGAAAGAATTAGGGTGGGAGATGAGCAGAAAGTAATAATGGAAAGAGGGATACAATTTTTTTTAAAAGAAAGTCTTTTGTCCATAAGCAATGCCATAGGAGATCCTTGTGTATTCTAAGAGCAGAGGGAGCGCTAGGAGTGAAAAGTATGATGGAATGTACATTTTGCTTTCATGCTGAGCATTTTTTGTCCATTGTCAGTATTAAGCACTCCCAGGTCAGGTTAGATACAGGATGAATGCAACCTGTAATGGTCTTTGTGAATAAGAAGGCCAGTTTAGTGGCATTCTGTGAGCAGTTAAGTGTTGTGTTCCTATACTCATCAGGAATTAGGTTGAAAGCTGGCAAACTCATTTCCAAATGGAATTTAAGCTGCAGAAAGAAGAAACTTTCACTCCAGGAGTACAAGCTGCTTTTGAACTAAAGCTCTGGGGTGAAAAGACATTGTGCTCGTAGCATTATCTAGGACTTTCTATTGGCACTTTTGATGTATTACAAGAGGAAGAATTGCTTTTAAATCTGCAATTCTGGATGATTTTTTGAAAGGAATCATTAATTTTTTGAGGAGGGAAAGGCTGGAAAAACATTGATCGCATCAGTATGCTGATCAGAAAAGCATAAAAGCTTTCTAAATAACTTCATGGACAAATAATGCTCTTTAAAGCTGCAGGGCTTTATAATATTAAATTATTATTTGTTTCTCCATATATAGTTTGAAAAGTTTTCTCTGTGGTGGTTAATTTAGTGAAATCGCAGCATTAACAGGTGAAGCTTGAAATTGGCCCACCACTATAAAATTTTCATAATGGATGATATCAATACACATTTTTGGGTGGGGTGGAGAGGTGTAAGGGGAAGTATCTCCTATTTTCTCTCAAAACCTTTTGTTCATCTTTCCATGCCAATCACAATGTGTGAACAGCACAGATAACCTGCTCTGAAGCTTCTGCTAATGCTGTTCTGGATCCGGATGCTGGTTGCCCGGGGGATATTTCTCCCTTCCCCCACACCCCCCTTCAACCCTTCCGTACAGCAATGTGGTGGAGACGTGGGAGCGTTTTCAAAATAGGTCAGCATTATTGTCTTTTCCGTAAAGCGGGGGGTGGTGGCTTTATATAGATGCATCACCCAGACCAAATAATGACCAGGAAAACACACAGAATATATATATTTAAAATAATAATATAGCAGCAAATGAAAATTACACAGTTGTGTAATAACTCGAGGGGCTGAGGGAAATGGAACTGTCACTGTTGTCCCTTATTGGATTTTTTTGTAAATATTTTGTCACGGAGGGAAATATCATTTGTATCTCGTTTCATGTTTAGAAATCCTGTCCTCTACCACAAACTGAATGCATCACGAGCACAATTACATTTAATGGAAAGAGGGAGGTAAACTGGTAGTATATTATAAATGGAGTGACTCAGAGTGTCATTAATAAATGATTCTCAATTTCATGTATTATTTCACACAGTAGAGGTGACCACAAGGTTTTCATAAACTTTTTAAAATTTTACTGTTGTGCTCCCTGCACTATGGGAGGGGTGAGATTGTGATGGGCCCTCTTTTGCCCATAGATAATTCTTCTTGCATTGATGTTGAAATAAATTTTAGATGTGACATGTCTGACTTCCCAAAGGTCTGTGGTTCGTTGGGTTTCAACACTATTCAAAGCTGGTCCAGACGGACAGAATGAAATTATCCCCTTTCTGTCAGCTATGTGCAATTTCAATCTAGTACGTTGCAGGCAACTCCCCACAGCACAAAAGTGGTTTTAATTGGGCACTATTTGGCAGGATACCAGCATTATTTCCCTACTTTTAATTTTTATTTTAACTTGAGGATCATTATGATGTGAGAGATAGGAGTAGACATTGGACCTCGCTGCACCCGTTTTTTGGGTGTAAAATGGGTGCAACGAGGCTCCAATTCGGGGACCAACTTCCTGCACCCCAACGATGCCTGAAAGACATGACATTACACCCAAAATTGGTTCAGGCCATTTTTCAGGCATCCCTGGGCAGCTGCTTAAACAGGAGCTATTTACATATGTAAATAATCTACCTAAAGCCTGTTTTAGCATCCTTCGGGGAATTGGTGTCCTGAGGAGTGGAGCAGGGAGCAGGCACCAGGCCTACTCTGCTCAGCCACACCTTGTGTGGACGCAGCCTAGGAACTGGCCTCCGCCAAAAAGGTGAGTTTTAATTTTTAAAAAAATCTTAAATTCAGGAGCTCCAACTGGCTCCACAGCACTCCTGTCTGTCGTGATCAGCCCCCTCTTCCGCTGTCCTCTCATTCGCCTCCCCCCCCCAATACTCGGCACTCACCTGAGGGCTGCTGCTGGTGAAGCAGGTAGTCCGAAATTCATTCCTGCACAAGGGTGAGCTGCCAGTGGAGGCACGACAGGTGCCTGCAGCCTGCCCAGGCTTTTAGATGAAGCATGAGGCCCAATTTCGGGCATGCCTCGGGCCTTCCGGCTTGGGCGTGCGTTGTGGCCACATCGCCGATGGGAAAATAGGAAGGTAGGTGTTAGCTGCAGGTTCTTGATGAGATTCTGCTTCTGTTCCTGCTCATCCTACTATGCCCCACATTACCTGTCAGCAAAAGCAAATAGGAAAGTATCTAGCAACAGGAAGAAAACACCAAAAATGACTGAGAAATAAACTTTTAACTGCACCTGTTTAGGCCCAATCTAGGCCCTTTAAATTCTCTTCTGCCTTCTGCTTGGTGCCAAGCGACCCTGGTTTTATATTAGCATGAACAAGAATGAATGCAAATGAGGTGAAAATGATGGAAAATGGGACATGGTGACTGATGCTGGAAAAGAAAGCAGATAATGAGACAGGAACTAAAGTGGTCAGAGATCTGGTATACATGGCCCTTCCTCCTCCCTCTGGAACAATCTATACACTTGTAAATTTACATCCCCCACCCCAGTCCTTGTCCCTAAACCAAGTTTCTGCAATTCCTAATATATCAGTTTTCTTTCTTAGCATAGACTTCTAGATTCTTACTTTGTTCCTCAAGCTTCCGACATTTGTATATCAACATTTGAGGCAATCACTTTCTCCAATATTTATTCTAATCAGTTTATCACCTTTCCTAGGGTCAATCACTAGTCAAAGGTTAACAGCTTACAATTCAGCAAAATAAGCAGCACACTCAGCACATACGCAGCACAACCCGCAGAGCATGATGGTTAGTAGTATTAAGAAAGAGATGTCAAATTTTCCCTATTTCCAATATTGTTACACACCGTAAATTGCCACTTCCTCTGCCTTACTAATTAAAAATCTTCCTCACAGCTCTATTTACCCTCTCTGCTAGGACATTAGTTCCAGTTCATTCCAGTGAAGGCTTATGATGTCATATTTCACTCATATGTTCCACCATCGGGGGGTGGGTGTCCCCCATTGGTGGTGATGGTGGGGGGGGGAAGTCCTCCATCAGAGGGGGTCCAGCATCGGGGTTGGCGGGGGGAGATCCACCATCGATGGGGGAGGGTCGGCTAATCGCAGGGATCCTATTGTCCAGGTGAGCTTGTTGGGCCTCGATAAAACACTCCTGCTCCTTCGGCCCACAAGCAGTGCAATAAAGGCACTCACCTCATGGATCCGGCCCTTCCCTCCTGCTTTCACCTGACATGAATCAGAAGTGATGGGAAACCCAAACAGGTAAAGTTAACTTTGTTTTACATTTGTAATAAACAAAAAATTAAGTGCCTCAACTATCGCAATGAGGTGCATTGCCCTTTTTAATATCGGCCTGAGGATCCCTACGTGGTCAGTTTTCAGTAAAATATCAAGATGCCTACGTGGCAAAGAAGCAGAATGCAAAATGGTTAGAAAGGGTTAATTAGTTAGTAACTGAGATTGATACAAGTGGCCTGGCCCTCCTGCTGGGCCATATGTTTGCGTAGTCAGCAGGGTTGCATGGTCTTAGCAATGTAGAGTCTTTGATGTGATTCAAGGACTGGTCTGAATGTCTCCATGTTTATGGCAGATCAATATAGGTAACGAGCTTAGCCAAAGTTGAAAGACATTCCAGGTTGGGAGATAAGGAACAGAAGGAACAGGGAAGAACATTCCAAGTTGGAAAGTGAGGAAGTTATCCCCTTTGATGTCTAACAGCAGCATGATCAGCACATGGACGATTTATGATTGGTCGGAAATAATGTAAACTCACATGGCAACCTATGCCCGGCTTATGATTGGTGTTGACCCTCGTTAAGTATGTTCCAACCCTATTCATCTGTATAAAAAACGTGTGGATTTCTGTATGTCTTTGTTCTTGCTCTGCCAGCATAGAGGGACTCTATCAGGAGTCCAAATCCATGCTGCAGACTAAGAACCCTGCTATTAAAGATGTGTTGAACTTTAAAATGTATTCGACTTCAGTTATTACTGAACCAGACTGAGGGGAAAGAATCCGGATCGTCAGGCCCGCCGGCTTTAAGTGGGGACAGGGTTTCCAGGTTTCTGTTGTGCGTGTGCATCCTAACACGCATGGGTTAAATCTAGAAATCAGCATGTAGGAGCCAGGATGCAGTCCCGTTCCAAAAATCTACTATTTTTACTGTCCACCCACCCCCAACCCACCATTCTTGGGGATTAAAATTACCCCCATAATGTCCACTGTGAGAAATTGTAGGTCAATTCAATAGAATATAACACAGTGACTGTGGAATGAATGTGGCTACAGAGCTTTTCACACAATGGTATTGCCAATTTCATGTATATGTGTATCGCGTGGCATACTGTGCTTTCTCTGTATTAAACATGCTAGAATTTGGAAAAGGTTTTCTTCGCTGAAGTGTTACAGCGAGGGTGGAATTTACTAAGCAAAATAATACTTGTTTTTATATGGTATCTTTCACATTGTAATGCCCCAGCATAGTTTCTACAATTACGTTTTTTGTAAGTGTCGTCACTGTTGTTTGTGTCGGCAAACTGACAGCATAAAGTTCTGAAAGAGATATGGAGGTCGTTCAGAATTCTCTAGCCCACTTCCGAACCACTCAGTGTAGAAGAAACTGCACACTCTTTGCGGCTGTACTTCACAGGAAATGGAGGTCAATAACTTGGCTACACTGGAGGGAATTAATTTGCCTTCACCTTCTGAAAAATGGCCAGAGGAATTTTAAAATGCAGAAGTTGCTAATTTTGACTCCAATCAAACATAGATGCCAATTTTCTGACAGAAGTTCGAAGGTCATATCCACTCCCTCTGACTGACTGGCTTTCACCACCCCCATCCCCAACCCTTCTTTCAAAAGACCTTCTACATTTTAAGGATCAAGATTTTTTTCTTAAAGAGACTGTAAAATATTATTTTCCCAATTCACTTGAACTGCCACATTGCTGTTTCTAGTTCTCAATATTTTAATCCTGGTTAAGGTTGTAATAATTCTGCAAAGGCTTAGTTGGTAAATGGATTGTATGATGTAGTATAAAGTCACACAGATCAGGAAGATCCCAGGTTCAATCTCTGATCTACATTACTGGCTGTAATCTCTACCAGAGCAATGTTGGTTGGATCATACTTGGCAGTGGTCTTACTATCTTACATATATGAGCGAAGGGGAGATTTTTTTAAGAAAAAAGGTTCTAATATTTAATCCTGTAAATCTCACTTATGATCTTAGTCTCTTACTTCAATGAAATATTTTCCTCATTATGACTGGCCCAGAAAAAATTGCTTGTGATCTTGAGGGTATAATTTACTGGTCTTAGAATAGCAGCAAAATGTTGCACACCCTATAGCACATGACTAACGCTCACTAAAAAGAAGCATGCTAAGTGAGAATATGAGTGCACTTAAGCAAGCATGGAATTTTAAAAAATCTGCTTGCATGCAGCATGCATGTGCATGAGTATAGAAATTATCATGAGCGTTCATATCAAATTCCTCTCCTCACTATTTTAACGGATACATAAGTCCATTTAAATTCAACCAATCAGGGTAGATTTTCCGTTAAGGACTCTAATTGGGCATTCGTCAGGTAATGTGTCGTTAGCATCTGCGTGACTGCTAATGTGCTTGATTTTTTTCAGGGTCAGATTAATTTACATAGTGTGGGTAAACTCCAGGCCATTATTGGGCATGCAATTGGGAGCTCACTGGAGAGGGTGCTGGAGATCACATGTAAATTACAAGGACCGATGAGTAAATGTAAGGGGATTGCCCATTTAAAGGTACTTGGTCACATATGTTGATAAAATTGATATTAGCCTTCACAAATGTACATTATAATGTAGGTTTCAACCTTTGCAAAGGCTTTTTGGGCAACAAAAATGCTTAGCAAAACCCAGTGCCTGGTACAATAATTGATGCAGGAAACTAATAAGAGTGACATAATACTCCAACCGCTTGTTGAGGGGTGGCAGAGTGAAGATAGTGCAGATTGAGGTGATAGGGAGGATTGTCTATTGCCAATCCATGGCATCCTATCCATAGGACAATATTGCAGTGTGCCTGGAACAATGCAAAGGAATACTGCTGATTAGTGAAATTAGCAGTGGAAACCCTGCAGAGCATGTTAGCTGCTGGTGTCCTTGTAGCATTTCTGATACAGAACTTCAGACAATGGAACATGTATCAGAAATTTGGTGATGGAGGTCAGGCACTCTACAGCCCACATGGTTTTCTGTTTCAGATGGCACAGCTCTGCATCTGGCTGTCAGCTGGCTTGGAGTTCTGCACGGTAATGGTACTGGCAAGTGGGCATAGCCTGAGCTGTCTGGCATCCCTTCATTGCTAATGGAAATATCTAGCCACTTCTTCAAAATTAGAATAAAACTACCAATACATCCTTCAGCTACAGTTTAAAAACTCCCTGCAATGCATCATTTGTTATAATGCCTACAAAATGCAGCTATCTTGACACAAAACAAACTGTGCAAAATATGGGGTAAATTTGACAATTTAGTGCTTCTGGTGCAAAGCTTCGCACAACTGGAGTGCGTATCAAGAATTTGTATGTGGAAGTCAACATGCTGTGTCAGTAACGCTAAATTGTAAAATTTACTGCATATCTGCAACTGTAGGGACTGTTAGAAAATCAATCCTGGGATTTGTTGTTAGAAAGATGAAGTACAGTCTACTGCCTCAAAGGAATTCCAAAAATATGAATTTGCTTATTTTTGATCATAAAAGACTTGTGTTTAAATACGGGGGTATATGTTATATAAGTAGACATTACAATGTCCTTCACTGAGCTGTAAAATGATTGTTGCAGATGGCTTGTTTCCACTATTCAGAATCTTAAAAAGAAAATCCATTAGTGGATAGTGAGATCCATTTAAAGTTTATGACTTCATGAATAGATAAAATTAGACTCCATTACGGTACTGAGAATCATTGTGATTTTAAAACAACATTACTTTGAGCCATAAAGTATCTTGAGTTGCCTGTTAATAAAGAGGGTAGGGTGACAAACAAATCATTCATCCAGAGTAACAGCTTGAAATTTCTAAAAATCTGAGATGTACAAAGAGAAATTCTGCTTAACTCCATAAAAGTGAATGGTGAGGTAGATTTTTTTTAATCACTTATGGTCCACAAGGGCACATAGTCCAGGTGTAAGCATCTGGAAATATGGATGCAGATGACATACGCCAAATCTCTGCCCATTTTGTGCCTCACATTATCCAATGGGAATTATTGCTGCTGGTAGGAGCTCCATTCTAAGGCTAGGAAATGTTATGAAATGCAGACCCAATGATGTCATTAAGGCATTCATGCAATTTCCCTGCATTTGCACAGGAAGAGAACTGATTCAGCAAATCATCCACACAAAATGGACAGCAGACCTACTAGGGGCTATGTTGAATGTGGTTGTGGATGTGGATTTTAAGGGGCACTGTTGTTTAAGACTGTTTTGGAGCCTTTATTTTTCTTACCATTTAGTTAGTCAGAAGGCTTTGTTCTTTGCACTCTAGCACTGCCATATTTTTGATACATCCACAAAATTGGGACATTGGATTTTTCAATGGGAAACTAGCTCTACTTATACTGTCCAAGAATGAGGAAAATGAGGAGGAGCAGATCAGGCTGCACCAGAGGAGCACCACGTCCACCTATCATTATCCTTTCACCTGCATTTACAGACTGAGGAGCAGCTACCTGGATTTGCCAAAGGAGTTTTGTCTATATAGTTACATCGAGTCTACAGCACAGAAACAGCCCATTCAGCTCATCTGGTCTATGCTGGTATTTATGTTCCACACGAGCCTCCTCTCACCCTACTTCATCTAACCTTATCAGTGTAGCCTTCTGTTCCTTTCTCCTTCATGTGCTTATCTAGCTTCCCCTTAAATGCATCTATGCTATTTGCCTCAACTGTGCTAGTGCGTTCCACATTCTTACCACTCTTTGGGTAAAGAAGTTTCTCCTGAATTCCCAATTGGATTTATTAGTGAGTATCTTATATTTATTGCCCCTAGTTCTAGTCTCCCCCACAAGTGGAAACATTTTCTCTACCTCCACCCTATCTAACGCTTTCATTTTCTTAAAGACCTCTATCGGGTCACTTCTCAGCCTTCTCTTTCCTAGAGAAAAGAGCCCCAGCCTGTTTAGTCTTTCCTGATAAGTATATCGTCTCAGTTCTGGAATCATCCTTGTGAATCTTTTTTGCACCTTCTCCAACATCTCTATATCCTTTTTATAATATGGAGACCAGAACTGTGCACGGTACTCCAAGTGTAGTCTAGCTGAGATTCTATACAGGTTTAACATAACTTCTCTGCTTTTTAATTCTATCCCTCTAGAAATGAACCCCAGTGCTTGATTTGCCTTTTTTATGGCCTTATTTACCTGTGTCGCTACTTTTAGTTATTTGTGGGTTGTCCCTTTGCTCCTCTACCCCATTTGGACTCTTATTATCCAAGCAATGTGTGGCCTCCATATTCTTCCCACCAAAATGCACCATCTCACACTTATCTATATTGAAATTCATTTGCCAATTACCCACCCATTCTGCAAGTTTATTAATGTCTTCTCACATTTTGACTCATTCTTATTTTGTATTAGCTACACCTCTTCAATTCTGTGTTCTCCGCAAATTTTGAAATTGTACTTCTGGTTCCCGAGTCCAAATGGTTAATATAAATTGTGAGCAACAGTGGTCCCAGTACTGATCCCTGTGGAATACCACTTCCCACCTTTTGCCATTCTGAGTAGCTACCCTTAACCCCTACTCTCTGTTTTCTGTTTTGTAGCCAGCTTGATATCCATTTTGCTCCCTGTCCCCTGTTTCCACATGCTCTGACCTTAGTCATGAGCCTGCAATGCGGTATGTTATTGAAGGCCTTTAGAATATCCAAATATACTACATCTACTGTATAAAAACAACAACAACAACAATAATAATAATAACAACAACAACAACTCACGTTTATATAGCAATGTAGTAAAATGTCCCAAGGCGCTTCACAGGAGCAATTATCAAACAAAATTTGACACCGAACCACATAAGAAGATATTAGGACAGGTGACGGGTCAAGAGGTAAATTTTAAGGAGTGTCTTAAAGGAGGAAAAAGAGATAGAGAGGTGGAAAGATTTAGGGAGGGAATTCCAGAGCTTAGGGCCTAGGCAGCTGAAGGCGTGGCTGCTAATAGTGGAGCGATTAAAATCGGCGATGCGCAAGAGGCAAGAATTGGAGGAGCGCAGAGATCTCGGAAGGTTGTAGGGCTGGAGGAGGTTACAGAGATAGGGAGGGGCAAGGCCATGGAGGGATTTGAACCCAAGGATGAGAATTTTAAGTTCGAGGCATTCCTGGACCGGGAGCCAATGTAGGTCAGCGAGCACAGGAGTGATGGATGAACGGGATTTTGTGCGAATTAGGATACGAGCAGCAGAGTTTTGGATGAGCTCAAATTTACAGAGGGTGGAAGATAGGAGGCTGGCCAGGAGAGCATTGAAATAGTCAAGTCTAGACGTAACAAACGTACACTTGTCTACCCTTTCTGTTACATCTTCAGTGAATTTACTAAGGCTGGTCAAGCATGACTTTCCCTTTTGAAATCCGTGCTGACTATTCTTTATTATATTTTCATTCTCTAGATGTTTTTCTATTATCTCTCCTTTCACCGACATTGAGCTGACTGGTCTATAGATCCCTGGACTTGTACTATCTCCCATTTTAAATTAACATTAGGATTAACATTAGCTGTCTGCCAGTCCTCTGACACTATTCCCTTTTCTAATGAATATATATATATATATATATATATATATATAGTGCCTCTGCTATCTCTTCCCTAACTTCTTTTAAATGTGCAGATGGAATCCATCCAGATCTGGGGTTTTATCCTCTCTAAGTTTGATTAGTTTATCAATTATCTCCTTCCTTTCTATCTTAAATGTCTTTATCTTTTGTGATAGCTTTTTCTAATGTCATACCCACTTTGTTAGTCTCCCTAGTAAATACTGAGGCAATGTAACTATTCAATATTTCTGCCATTTCACTGTCATTACCTGTGAGTTTATCTTGTGCATCCCTTAGTTACCCTATCCCTATCCTGGTTTTTCTTTTGTTATTTATGTGTCTGTAGAATACTTCACTATTTCTTTTTATATTCCTTGATAATTTAATTTTGTAGTTCCTCTTTGATTCCCCAATTATTTTTGAAATCCTTCCTAACGTCATCATCCTCTCCTTTATTGTCTATGTACTGAGTGTATGTTTTTTTATATTCAATTTTACCCTTACCTCTTCATTCATTCATGGTGTTTCATTATTGGTCACTTTGTTCTTTTTTTTAAAGAGGAATATATTTCTCCTGAACTCTATTGATCACCATTTTAAATATTTTCCACTGCTGTTCTATTTCTTTGTCTGTCAACATTTTTTCCAGTTTAACTTCCCTAGTTCCATTCTCATCCCCTCAAAATTTGATTTTTTTCCAATCTATTACTTATACTTTTCTCAATCATTACTTTGAAACCTTATTATGTTATGATCACTATTGCCTAGATGTTCCCCTGTGCTTACTTCTCTTATTTGCTCTGGTTCATTTTCCACTATTAGATCCAGCAGTGAGTCCTCTCTTGTTGAGCTTCTCACATACTGGGTAAGAAAGGAGTCATGTACACACTGTAAAAACTCCATTCCCCTTTCCCTACCTTTTCTTGCCAGTTTATTTGGGGGTAGTTGAAATCTCCCATGATTATTATTCAATGTTTTTTAATCATTTCATAGATTTGTCTGCCTATTTCTTCCTCCACTTCCCTTCAACTATTAGGTGGCCTGTAGAATATACCTATTAACTGATCAACCCCTTCTTATCCTTTGTCTCAATCCATATGGATTCTGTTTCTATCTTAATATTACTTATGTCCCTTTTTTCTATTGCCATTAGGTTGACTCTAATTAGTACAGTTACTCCACCCACCCCCTCCTTCTTCTTTCCCTAACTTTTCTAAATACGTTATATCCTGCAATATTTAACTACCAGTTCTTTATGTAGCCATGTTTCAGTTATCCCTACTACATCTGGATCATCGCTACTAATTATTGCCTCCAGTTTCCCCATTTTGTTTTGGATTCTGTGCACATTGCTCTAGAGGCAATTTAATTTGTTTTTAATAATTGTTCCCCTCGCTTTATTTTTAACAGCCATTTTGTACTCATGTTCTATAACTGTATTTGTTCCCTGCCTGTTTATCTTACCCTTATTCCTTACCTCGGTCTCACCTTTACTCTCATCTCTTATTTCTTTTTTCTTCATACTTATTTTATCTTCCCCAGATTGCTGCACCCATCTTATTAGTTTAAAGTCGTAATGACAGCCCTATTTATCCTTTGTGCTAGGACACTGGTCCCACTCTGGTTCAGGTGGACCCATCCCAGCTGTACAGCTCCTTCCTGTCCCAGTACTGGTGTCAGTGTCCCATGAAATGGAACCTCTCCTTCCCACACCAGTCTTTCAGTCATGCATTCAACTTCCTGATCTGCCTATATCGGATCAGATTCAACAGGGAGGCAGTAATAGAATCATACCGTACACTGCAAGCTGACCTGCAGCCAAACTTCTCCACTTCTGCCACTGCCAGTGGCTGTGAAAATTACTTCAGCTTTCAACTTCTATTCTTCTGGCTCACTGTCACAGGACACCTAATATAAGCCAATCTGCTTTACATAGAGGTACAAAGTGGATGGTTTATGCCTTGTTTTCCGAAACACGCAACTTTGTAAGTTTCCTGAGGGACAACCAGCATGTAAGGACACTGCACAATTGTAGGATCCATTATACTGCCATTACTTCACCTTCAAACAAAAGTGGCAGGTTGTATCCTAGGAGACCTAGACTACCCTCAGCACCCCTGAGTTATGACTCATTTATGGCAGGTGCAGACACCACTAAAGCTCAAGCACAAGTACGGTGAAGTGCATAGATCTACCTGAGACAGTGCTTCAAATGCCTTGGCAGGTCATGGGGCATCCTGTTAAACAGCCTGGCTAAAGCATTCTAGATTGTTGTATTCTGCTGCATGTGTTCAGAGGAGGAAACCAATCAATCTCGGCAAGGGAGAAATGAAGACGAGCAAGAGAAGCCTGTAAATTCTGCCTCTCGTTGAGGAGATCTTTCCTAAGTCCACCATCTACCTTTTGCATGAACAGTTGGCAAGCCCTCAACAAATACATCTTTATGTACAGTGTCTTTACTTCCTACTAAACTACCAAACATTCTCTCACCGGTCCATAATTTGGTTACGTAGTTACAGAACAAAGCCACTTTCATGAGAAAATTAATTCTGGTATTTCTGTGTTTTCTGTAAGGATAACTGCAATCACCCTTTTATCTTTTCAAATCTAGCCCAGACCCCTGGGTAAAAATTTGTTTCCACAAACAATGACTAAGAAGTCTCAGCACCATTCCTAATAAGTGGATGCCATAGCATAAAACTGCTTCAGATTTGACATTAACTCATTCCCAAACAGAATAGCTAGTGTGAGAAGTAGAAATGTCATACTAGTGTAATAGAGAGCATTTTGCAGAGGTTTTGATTAAGGCATATCGCTAAGATAGAATAGAAAGGCCCTTACTTACTGTCCATTGTACTTGTTCTAGGGGTGCTTGATGCTGAGACCAGTGCCAAAAGTAGAAAAATGTTCCATTGCCAAGCACTAAAACCCCTGGTCTTGATTAGCACAAAAGTCATAAAGAAAAACAAGAAATTGATTGCGATGTGATAGCTCCAGTAATGGAGCATTTGATCCCTGGTCAGAATACCCAGCTGTAAATCCCAGCCTCTGTGTGCAAGTTTCATCATTATTCTGCAGTGATACTAGAGATAAAAGGTGATGGAAAGGAAGAAAGGAGCAGCTTCTCTGAACTTGTGCCAACCACTTAGATGACTGCATCTATCACAAAATATGGAATTTGTCTAAGTGACATGAGCTGGGTCAGCATGAAAAGTAGGTGAATGAGGGTTCACATTTTTGTTTCGTTTGTTGATGTTTTTCCCACCTCCTTCCCCCCGCTTCCAAAAGTGTTGACTTCTTGCTACAATCTGTTTCCACGGATTCTAGGCACACTGACGTACCTTGCCCAAGCAACCATTTTTCACATGTGAGCCTAGACAGTAAGTCCAGCTATTTGATTGTGGGGCATTGCAGGCAAACCCAATCCTGTCCTCACCTGACATCCACTTGAAACAAAGGTTGTTGGACAGCAGTCCGCATTGAAAACCATCCTTTTTCATCCCTCTCTTCCCAGGGCTACTGAGGCCAAATGGAGTGTTCAGCTGCTTTGCTGGATGAGACCAGCTAACTCAGTACAGAATGGAGATCAAACTTGAGTTCATCCCGATCTGTATGGCTCAGCTACTTCCCCTTTTAACCAGTTGACTCAATGGGGATGTTCTCTGATGCTTATCCTGATGAACTGGTTGACGTGTTGTCAGATTTGTTGGATTGAAAAATATTCTGAAACATGATCAGGGATGAGCAAATGGCCTTGTCATTGTCAAATTAAAGTTTGTTTTCAGTGACCTGGACTCTGTTAAATATGGATATCCTTCATTAAGTTCTTGAGAACTTGCAAAAACCGAGGCTCGAATGTGTAACCATAGAAGTAGGAAATATATTCCTTATGATATACTGGAAGCACTTAGCTGTTTTAACTATTTAACATCTAGCAAAGGCTAACTTCCCTAATTAGATTCCAGTGACTAAATTCATAATCACCTGTGCTCCACGTGGATATCCCATTGAAAATATTCCACATAATAAATTATAATTTTTTTAAGTTCCATTTATGCATGAACTAATTAAAAAGCGTTGTTTACAAACTGATACACGGTGATGTCACTATGCATTATGTATAATGCAGGGGGTAAGGTTAGATGTGTATTCTGGAGTTTTTCTTGCTTTGTCTTTGAGTGTAGGGAAACGCATTACAGATGCTTTCACTAACAGATTAAATGGGTTAGGTAGGGACCTGAGCAGAGTGAGTTTATACAAGTTCCATGGAAAGAATAGGCTTGTGCATTCAAAGCGTTCTTATGCTATTCTCTTATTTGCTTACTCTGTACACATTGAGAATGTGTTGACAAAGAATCCTATTCCATTTTCTGTCCAGTTAATGATTCTGCAGTGAACACATTTATTGACAGTAAATTAAAAAAGTAAGATGTCAGCCTTGGCTCAGTAGTAGAATTCTCGCCTCTGAGTCAGAAGGTCGTGGGTACAAACACCACACCAGAGACTTGAGCATGTAATTCAGTACTGACGGAGTGCTGCACTGTCGGATGAGCCGTTAACTGAGGCTCTATTTGCCCTCTCAGATGGATGCAAAACATTGGAACATAGGAATTGCTCGACAAAAAAAGACCAAGGTCCAGCTAGTTCGCCTTCTACCATCGGGGTAGTTGCATGATACAATGATAATGGACTTGTTCACTAAACATGATAATCAATCTCTATCAATTAGTCTAAAATAGACCCAGAAGTGAGGAAAACCTCAGTGGTGGAGAACTTTAGGAACCAGTGGTCCAAACTCATCTGTTCCTTCCAAGCGTGCTACACTTACCACATGTCATGTCTCAAATTGCTCATACACTGTATCCCAAAATGTTATTTTCTGAAAGAAATCTATCTAATTTGCATTTGAATAAATCAATACTAACTGCTTCCACTATGCCCCAAGAGAGCCTGTTCCATAGATTTACCACTCGCTCACTGAAATATTGTTTCTGCAGGTTAGTTTTGAACTTACCCCTGTTCGAGCACAGGTCTTGTCCTCTGGTTCTACTGATCTGGACAAAATGAAATAGCTTATCATGGTCTAAATTATTCCGTCAAAAGATCCCAGGATTCTATTCGAAGAAGACCAGGGAGCTTTCCTGGTGTCCTGGCCAATAGTTATCCCTTAAGAAACATCACTAGAACAGATTATGTAGTCATGTATCTCACAGCTGTTTGTGGTATCTTGCTGTGTGAAAATTAGCTGCCTCATTTCCCTACATTGCATAGGAACATTAGGAACAGGAGTAGGCCATTCAGCCCCTTGAGCCTGCTCCGCCATTCAATTAGATCATGGCTGATCTGCACCTCAACTCCATTTACCTGCTTTTGCTCCATATCCGTTGATACTCTTACCCATCTAACAAAAATCTATCCATCTCAGTCTTTAAAGCTCCAATTATCCCAGCATCCACAGCCTTTTGGGGGAAACAGTTCCAAATTTCTATAGTGACTGCACTTCAATTGGCTGTAAAATGCTTTGGGACATCCTGAGGTCATGAACGGTGCTATAGAAATGCAAGTCCATTCCATTCCTTTCCTTTCAACATTTCATTTACTCTTCCCGAGTGCTATGCAGATATTACTGAGATGCCATCTAACTGCCCTGTATTGGTTTTGTGATTGGTTGTGTAAGAAACAACAAATATTGCAACTTGAAAAGGACAGGAATTATCAGTGTGGAATGGACATCCCTTAGCCAAAGAAATTACATTGTGACTTTGATTTAAGCATTCAGATGTTACAGAGAAGAACAGCTGTAGCAAAGCAACTGGAAACGCATTATTGAGAAGACACACCTTTGTCAAATACTCTATAAAGATATTGTCCTTTTCTTCATTACCGATAGCAAGCTGATTCTGTCCCAGTGCTGTTTTAGTATAGTTCAGGTTCAATATCAGTAAATCAATAAACATGGAAAGCATTTCATCATCTGTAATGAAAAATTTCTTTAACCAGTGAAACTCTGAGGTTACAATTTTCATTTGGAGCATTACGCCTTTGGTGTATTCAATTTTCTTTTAAAGCTTAACAACACACTTGTATCATTACTGATGTGTAAATGGTAGAATGGTAAATAGGAATTTAGGATATTGTGCTTTGTTCTTCATTGAGCATCTAAAGGTCAGTTACAGCACCTATTTGCATAGCCCATATTACTCAAATAATCCAATAACAACACTTGCATTTATTTAGGGCCTTCAACGTAGAAAAATGCCCCAAGGTGCTTCACAGAGGCATATTCAGAGAAAAAAATTGGATATGGAAACAAATAAGGAGATATTAGTCTGGGTGCCCAAAAGCTTGGTAAAACAGGTGCGTAAAAACATTTCTCCGCTTCTCCCCTCTGTTTCTTTTGCCAATTATCTTAAATCTGTGTCCTCTGATTGCCAGTGGAAACAATTTCTCCTTATTTATTCTTCAGCTCTGAGTGGTTCAACCTGAGACAGTGGCTGGAGAGAGGATAGAATTGGTGGCTAAGGAACAGAGTTTGTGGCAGAGGCAGAAGACGATGGCCCTATTGTTCACAGTAGTAACAATTCATGGGGAAGACCTGCCTGTCTGCCTTCTGGGGCCTTGCGTTTCAAGACTATAATCCCTCCTGGTGCAATTAAATTGAAGAGACATACTTGGCAAGGTGCTTTGAATTACAATATTCCCTGTTGAAATTCCACATGATACTCTAAACCTTTTGCTTAAAACCCGAGTTATCTTGGCCACCTGAGAGTTCCTTGACTTGTTTTTATAAAATGGCAATCTTACAGATGGTCTGAACAAGCTGCTGTGTACACAGCAGAGAATAAAGGATGGCAAGGAGTGTTACTAGGCTGTAACAAGGTAGAAGGTTCAGACTGAATTATACATTATGGAGCAAAGCTCAAGCAGTTAACACAGACATCCAAGTATGTGACAACCTGCTATCACACTCTGACACTTTTCTTGTAATATAGGTACAATTCATAGAATCATAGAATGGTTACTGCACAGAAGGAGGCCATTCGGCCTGTCGAGTCCGTGCCGGCTCTCTGCAAGAGCAATCCAGCTAGTCCCCACTCCCTCGCCCTTTCCCCATAGCCCTGCAAATTTTTTCCCTTCAAGTATTTATCCAATTCCCCTTTGAAAGCCACGATTGAATCTGCCTCCACCATCCCCTCAGGCGGTGCATTCCAGATCATAACCACTCGCTGCATAAAAATGTTTCTCCTCATGTCGCCTTTGGCTCTTTTGCCAATCACCTTAAATCTGTGTCCTCTGGTTCTTGACCCTTCTGCCAATGAGAACAGTTTCTCTCTATCTACTCTGTCTAGACCCCTTATGATTTTGAACACCTCTATCAAATATCCTCTCAAACTTCTCTGCTCTAAGGAGAACAACCCCAGCTTCTCCAGTCTATCCATGTAACTGAAGTCCTTCATCCCTGGAATCATTCTAGTAAATCTTTTCTGCACCATCTCTAAGGCCTTCACATCCTTCCTAAAGTGTGGTGCCCAGAATTGTACACAATACTCCAGTTGTGACCGAACCAGTGTTTTATAAAGGTTCATCATAACTTCCTTGCTTTTGTACTCTATGCCCCTATTTATAAATTGTAAACAATTTTACAACACCAAGTTATAGTCCAACAATTTTATTTTTAATCCCACAAGCTTTCGGAGGCTTCCCCCTTCCTCAGGTGGTGTGGAAAATGGAAGGAGGCCATTTCGGAGGCTTCCCCCCGAGGAAGGGGGAAGCCTCCGAAAGCTTGTGGGATTAAAAATAAAATTGTTGGACTATAACTTGGTGTTGTAAAATTGTTTACAATTGTCAACCCCAGTCCATCACCGGCATCTCCACATCTATTTATAAAGCCCAGGATCAAAGTATGCTTTTCTCAACCTGCCCTGCTATCTTCAACGATTTGTGCACATATACCCCCAGGTCTATCTGTTCCTGCACCCCTTTAGAATTGTACCTTTTAGTTTATATTCCATCTCCTCATTCTTCCTACCAAAATGTATCACTTCGCACTTCTCTGTGTTAAGTTTCATCTGCCATGTGTCCGCCCATTCCACCAGCCTGCCTATGTCCTCTTGAAGTCTATCACTATCCTCCTCACTGTTCACTACACTTCCAAGTTTTGTGTAATCTGCAAATTTTTAAATTGTGCCCTGTACACCCAAGTCCAAGTCATTAATACATGTCAAGAAAAGCAGTGGTCCTAGTACCGACCCCTGGGGAACACCACTGTACACTTCCCTCCAGTCTGAAAAACAACTGTTCACAGATTGTTTAAGTTTGTTTCCATTGGGTTTTTACAATATCACCTATAATGGCTAGAAAGGTTTTTTCATGTTGCTCCGTGCTATGTAACAGGAAGGGAGGTGCCTTACAGCATTATGATGCGAGAGCAGCAATACAATGGGGTCAGCATGTATTGCAGGTCAAATATATTGCTAAAGATCAAGCAATGCGCAAACCACAATGTTAAAACAATGCTGATTGGGTGAAATCCACTTCCACATAGGTGCTGCTTGGTGATTGCTTCTATCACCAAATGAACCAATAACCACTTCTAAAATTAACAAATCACCAAAAAACACGCACAGAGTCACAACCCATCCGTCTTTAACAGACTTAAACAGTCATAATCCTTTCTCTAGCAAACATGCATAAGAATGTATTCTAGAAAGATATTTGTGTGATAATGCACTGCAGCAGGAATTGGTAAGGTGTGGGTGTGCGTGCGTACAATTCATCTTACAGCAAGTTTTTGATCTTGGCTAGATTTCAAACAGAGGCAGAGTTCTTCAACAAAGGGGGAGAGAGAGTGAGAGTTGAAGAGGGAAAACAAACCAGCCTGTCAGAGTTGGCCATTTACACAGCAGCATTGACAAAAGCCTGGCAAAAGCTCACCTGCCTTTCTTTAAACAAAATGATTGCAACAGGAGTCTGCAGGTCATAATTAGTGACATTTGTCATAAAGGTAAAATAAAAGAGACACTCCTTTAAAAATACACTTTATCACAGTATGCAAAATTGAACATATAATTAAATTTCAATTTTTTGTTCCTCGCATTAGGTGCCGATGAATCATGTTAGTCCCGTATAATATACAAGCTCTGTCATCATGCTTACCTCCTGCTATCTAAATTGTTAATAAAGGGGCCATTCTGCAGTAATTAAGGCAAAGCATATACTTGTTGTAAAATATATTGGTTATTGTTATTTGCGGATGCAGATGAGATTATAATCAGTGGCATGGATGAGTTGATTCATGTATATTCTACTTCTGTGAATGCAGTTTCTGTGCAGGCTTTGTACACCTATTGGGGGTAATTTTAACTTTCTCGCTGGGCAAAAAACAAGTGATAGTGAATCCGCAGCCTGTTTTACACCGCACCATTGACTTTAATCAGGTTGCCGATTCGCTATCACTTGTTCCTCGCCCACCAGTAAAAGTTAAAATGACCCCCATTATGTTTTTCTCATGTGCGGTTTTTACTGATGAGTAACTGGATGTATAAATTATTCCTCATCAATTTTTACCTACAAATGGATAGATGTACTTGACTTCCCAAGATCTCTGTTTCTGGGAGTCTTGAAATTTAGTTCTGATTGCTTTGTTAAAATGTACATGAAAGTAATATGTGGAGCCAAAAGGAAATTGCACAAGTGATAGTTATAGTTAGGTGATGGGCAGCAAGTAGGTTCCCAGCTCCCTCACTAAAATTCTCTGTTTGTCCAGTCTCTTCTATTTCTTGCCATTTTTAATTGATCTCTCCTCACCCTCCTATTCTCCTCTATCTCACTACCTCTTTGCATCCCAACTGCAACCCTTTTCTGTTCCGTCTAAGAGGCCTACAGTTCTAGCCTGTTCTAATTTAAAGCTAGTGGTCCCAAAACTTATTGGGGGTTAAATTGGTTAACCCCTGAAAACAGGCACGGGGATCATGGTGGGCGATTAACCCGCCACCCAGTCACTGAGATGCAGGTAGCATGTAACATTAGTGCTGCCTGCTGTTTTACATGATTGCTGCGTGCAGCCAGCCCTTCCTGCACTGTTGAGTGGCTGATCACCAGCAGGGGACTCCCATATCGCGAGTGGCTAGCACCCATAAAGGCAGCCCGCACCTCTTAAAGGGGAGGTGCATTGTAACTACAGGAAGTGGTGGAAGTCAATGGTGAAGTGAATCTGTGCTACAGTATAGTGAAGCGTATAGTGATGATGGGAACTCTGGAATTTTCATTGAACAACAACTTGGCTGCTCAAAATTTGCAGGACTGTTGTATTTTCAAAATATAAGATACGGGTCTGAACGGAGATCCCGAGGCAGTAATAGGAGCATAGCACCATGAACATGTCTGCAGTGCAGGAAGAAGTGCAATTATTTGACACAAGTGGTCAAGGTGCATGAGCTCAGCTGTCAAGTGGCATCTCCTACCAACTGCAACACTAGCCACATCCACTGCGCCTAAGGAGTCCGCGTAGCACCTACACAATGGGCGCTACATGGCCCAATTTAGTCCCCACTGGGTTTGCAACCCTATGCCTACTGTTAGAGTGCAGTGTTGTTTCATATAAAGTATCTGAAACTATCCTAACAAATCTAACTTCATATAATTTGTGTTATTTTTAAATAACATAAAAGTTGAAAAATACTTTAAAAATCATATCACCAGTAAAGGAATCTGGAGAATGTAAGGCTTCGATATTTACCATCCCCCCCGCCCCCAGCCCACCACGACGGGTGGGAGGGGGTTGGGGGGATTATAGATTTAAAGACAGGGAACGCCTTTTTTACAGCAATAGATATCGGACAGCTGAGTGTCCCACCGTGGAGAGACAGGCCATTTCATTAACATATTTGAATCGGGCTCCCACACTGTAATTGGGAGCCCGATTTAAAATTCACTGCTGCTGCGCAGGTTTTCCAGGGGTCAAGAAACCTGGCAGTGAAAGGGGGGGCGGGAGCTGCCGGCTTCACAAGCTAAGTGCCTTTCTCAGCATTCCTTGCAGACCAGGAGGAGCAGGAGTGCTCCCCCGACCCCTCAAGGAACCCTGCGGCCTCCCCCCTGCTGATCGTGGCCTCTCTCTTCCCCCCTGCTACGTTTGCCAACCTCCCCAACCAGCCCCAATGGCCACTCTCTCTTCCTTGCTGCGATCGGCGACCTTCCCCACCAGTCCCCAGCCACGAACATCGATCTTCCCCACCCCACCGCGCCCTGATCGCCGATCTCCTCCCCCCCCCCCAGCCCCAATCGCCGGCCTTCCCTCCCTCCAGATTGCTGGGGACCGTCCCCTATGCCGCTGGTTTTCCCTCCTGGCCACCGGCCAGACTGTCAATTTGGCCGGGGGCTGGGCAGGAAATGGAACAAAAAGATGATAATGAGGTGCTGCCAAGCTCGGCAGGATCTCCGCGTCCCGGGTTCTTCGGCCGTTTTAAACCTCCCCCATACCCTCCTCACCTCCCCAAAAATATTGAGGTCTAAGTCTTTTTTTATATAGTTCATATGTCACCTGAGGACTTTGATGCGTTACTAGCCCAAATGTTTGTTATTCTGTTTGTAATACTGTTGAAAATCTCTTGCTGTTTCTATGGACAGCATTCTTGCTGTAACAATAGAAATACCTGAAAAAAGCAGTTTAAAAAGGTAAAAAATTGTTTTACCAGATAGTTGCAGATTGTCACTGTATAAATTAGTGTGACTCAATTATAGTAAATAACATGGATTTTTTAGATCAGGGTTGCAGTGTGCCTTAGGTTATTAGAAGCCTCGCTGGTGCATGACAAATTGTATGTTCTACACTTCTAAAACGGGAATTGTAGAAGGGTTTGCAACACAGTGGCGTATTAATGCAGAGGTCTGTCCAGAGAAGGGGCTAAGTGCCAAGTGCTATTGGATACTTTCTCCTCACAGGGAGGAAGGACAGACTAGGGGAGAGTCACTCTCACAGTTCTCAGCACAATATTTCAGATTGGCACTTGTCTACCATTTGGATGGTGCATGGTGTACGAGACCCAATTGGGAAAAGGGAAGAAAAAAAATAAAAATGAAGAGTTACACATAAACACACCTGAAGCCTGAAACTTCAAGACAACCATTTTATTTTCTGGCTAGAAACATATTTCATATGTGTTACCAAGATAACATCATTGTTATCTCATCCCCTTAGTTATAGTGCATACAACATAGTCTACTTACATAGAATGAAAGAACTTTTCACATTCTCAGGCATGTCACAGCCAATGAATTACATTTAAAATGAAGGCACCATTGCTTTGTTTTTCGAACGGAACCTTCTATGGTCCTATGGCTGGGAACTGCTTACTTGGAACAGGGAAAGAAGCAAAACAGCCATTTTTAATGGAGCAGGCAGTTGGCATCTAACAGAAAAATTCTTAGTAGCAGCCAATTTGCACACAGCAAGGCCCCACAAACAGCAAATGAAATAAATGATCAATTATTCTGTTGTTGACGGTGCTAAATGAGGGAGAATGTTGGCCAGCAAATCAGAAGAACTCCCTGTTTTTCTTCAAATAGTGAATTTGGATCTTTTGCATCCAACTAAACTGGCAGATGGGAGCCTCAGATAAAAACATTTCATGTACCTTTGGTAATGCAGCACTCTGCCAGTAGTTCACTGAAGTGTCAGCCTCAATGTACTCAAGTGGGGTTTGAATCCATGACTTTCTGACTCACAGCTTGAGAATGGTACCACTGAGTCACAATGAAACATATTGCTAAAGTCAGTCTTTTCATTGCCTTAAGTATTGGTGAAGTTCATCAAAGGGGAAAGATGTTCTGTTGAACAACTGTTTATTTCTAAGTGTTATTAAAGGAGACACTTGCATCCTTAGCTTTGCCTGCCAGTTTACCACTGTTCCTGTAATATTTGCTTTCAAACAACAACAAAGACAGACAGCAGAAAGAATAGACAACTGAAGCTGCTAAATTTTCAAAACGATGCCTCTGCAGAGATTAAGCAAAGCTGTGGGAAAAAAATGGAGGAGCCAAAGACAACTTGCAAAATATAATGGGCCCGATATTAGCAGGGCTGCGGGTTCTCGACGGGGGGGGGCTATCGGGAGCGTGGATAACGCGCCCGGTGAAATTAGTGAGTTTCCCGCGCGATTGTAGCATCCAATCCACTAATTGGATGCACTTACCTGCTCCTCCGGGTTCCCCACTGCTGATCTACGCGTCGGGCGGGCTGCGCATGCGCAGTAAGATCTGTCAGCTGGAGGTGCTCTATTTAAAGGGGCAGTCCTCCACTGACAGATGCTGCAACAAATAGCAAAAATTACAGCAATGGAGCTGCCCAGTGGGAAGGCTGCTCCCAGTTTAATGATGCCTCACTCCAGGTATCAATACATGGGGTGAGGAGGAGGGGGAGGACAGAGATCTTCCTCCCGGCGTGCGGGAGGAGGCGGCCTGCCTCTGCCACCAGGAAGGCCTGGCTCGAGGTGGCAGAGGAGGTCACCAGCGCAACCAACATATCGCCCACCTGCATACAGTGCAGGAGGCGCTCCAATGACCTCAGTAGGTCAGCCAAAGTGAGTACACGTACTCTTTCCCCTACACTCCGTCTGCCACATCACTGCCCCCACCCCACATCTCCTTCAGCACTGCCAACACAACTCTGTCACATCACCCCTCATACCCACTCAAACCTCATCCTCATCTTACCTGCACCTACTCACCTCGCCAGTACTCATCCCGCCACTACCACTCAACCCAATCCTCATACAATCTCATGGCTCTCTCTCATACTCACCCTCTCGTGCATCTATTTTACGGCCAGCCTCACTCAACCTGCCACTACCTGTGCTGCAGCCACAGGGCATGCATCACATATGTGTAGTAGGCAGCGTAAGGCAAACGTGTCGTGAGCATGAAGGGGATGCACAAGGGTGTTTGAGGGTTTGTCATGGGTGTTACTTATATTGAATTTCTGACCAACTCACATTACATATTATATTGGCACCACTACTGCCATGTCTTCGCGAATCCTGTCTGGTTTGTGCAATAATGCCCGCTCCTGAGGATCACTATGAGGACCCACAACTGATGCCACCCATTGTGTCACTGCAGTGTGGGTGTAGGTGTATTTGCAGGGCTCTTCTGCGCAGACGACTGGGAGACATCAGCAATGTGCCCGGTTGCACCCTGGAAGGATGCGGAGGAGAAGTTGTTGAGGGCAGTGGTGACTTTGACAGCGACAGGTAAGAAGATGGTGCTCGGGCCAGCCAGGAGCAGCTCGGCATGAAAGAGGCTGCAGATGTTCACGACTGCATGTCGAGTGACTCTGAGCCTCCGTGTGCACTGCTGCTCAGAGAGGTCCAGGAGGCTGAGCCTCGGTCTGTGGACCCTGTGCCGAGGGTAGTGCCCTCTGCAACACAACTCTCTCTGCGGTTGCCCTCCGTCCTGCTGTGCAGGTGGATGTGTCACAGCAATCTGTTGTGGAGCTCCACGTGTCATAGGTGGACGGCGTGGTTGGCGAGGCTGGTGAGGCTGGTCATGCTGTTCGCCCTCCGAGGAGGTCATGACTGCAGCTACGGCGGCCCCCATCCGCAAGATATACACCTGAGGGGGTCCGCAAGGTAGGTACATGTCTCCGGACCCCGGGGTAAGTGTGCAGGTGGGTGACTTTGACAGTCAGGAGGAGGGTGGTGGAGGCCAAACTTTGTCCCAAGTGACAGAGTGGCCTCCTGCAATGGGTGAGGGTCTCCCCCCACCCCCCAACCTGTCAAATGGACCTTTGCAGCTGCCACAGGCTGACAGCTGCAACACGTCCATTTGACCTGGGAGCGTTTCCCCCAGTGTGGGAAACAGTCCCACTTTGTTCTAAAATCCCACATAATCCCTTAATCAGGTCAGCTAATGACCTGAAATACCTAAATAAATACTGTCAAGTGGCATTCCGCTGGCTTTAATTGCCTGCGGGATTCCCACCAGCGGGGGCTGCGCGCGCACGCCGGTGCGTCAGCGGGGAACCTGGAAGTGCGCGGGTTCGGGGCGGGCTCCGGTACCGCGCTGGGATTCTCCGATTTTCGGAACCCCCCCTGCCAGGAACGCACCCAGTAGCGGGTGCTAAAATAGAGCCCAATAAAACAACCTGAAGAGACTACAGACAACGATAAAATTGACCATTGTAGACTGCTGGCAACATCAGAAAGAATAGCAACCTGCAAGAAAGGGTCCAATCACTCCTGATTATGTTGGATCTGAAGTATAATCATGATTGCTTAAGAGCTGCTGCAGCTTAATAATTTTATTTTCAGCAACAGTTTTACTGACGTATACCTCCTATAATATATATTCTGTTGCAATATTGATGAGCAATACATCACTGAGAATAATATCAAATATCCCATATTGAAAAGTGATGCACATTTTTTATAGTGGTAGCCACAGGCATACCCAGAATCTGACTCAAATTTCCCTATAGACTGTCAGGCTATTTCAAAATGAATAGGGAATATTTTAGGTGGGGAGGTGGAATAGATGCTGCATGTCCATCTTTTGCAACAAAGAGACTATAAGATATTTATGTAAGAATGCCCAAATTTTGAAAGGATCTGTCTCAATTGGGTGCCTAAAGACCATGGGCTATAAATTGGGCTGCGTAGCAACCATTTTGTAGGCATTACACGGCCTCCTAAGGATCCAAAATGGTGTCCGGAATGTGCGCGCATCATCCATTCAGGCAGTACATTCCAGATCATTACAACCTGCTGCATAAAAAAATGTTTCCTCATGTCGCCTCTGGCTCTTTTGCCGATCACCTTAAATCTGTGTCCTCTGGTTACCGACCCCTCTGCCACTGGAAACAGTTTCTCCTTATTTACTCTATCAAAACCATTCATGATCTTGAACACCTCTATCAAACCTCCCCTTAACCTTCTCTGTTCCAAGGAGAACAACCTCAGCTTCTCCAGTCTCTCCACATAACTGAAGTTCCTCATCCCTGGTACCATTCTAGTAAATCTCTTCTGCACCCTCTCTAAGGCCTTGACATCCTTCCTAAAGTGTGGTGCCCAGAATTGAACACAATACTCCAGCTGAGGCCTAACCAGTGTTTTATAAAGTTTTGCATCACTTCCTTGCTTTTGTACTCTATGCCTCTATTAATATAGCCTAGGATTCCATATGCTTTTTAACAGCCTTCTCAACTTGCCCTTCCACCTTCAGAGGTTTGTGTATGTGCACCCCAGGTCTCTCTGTTACTGCACTCCCTTCAAAATTGTACTATTTAGTTTATATTGCCTGTCCTCATTCTTCCTATCAAAATGTATCACTTTATACTTCTCTGCATTAAATTTCATCTGCCATGTGTCTGCACATTTCACCAGTCTGTCTATGTCCTCCTGAAATCTGTAACTATCCTCCACATTGTTTACTATATTTCTGAGTTTCGTGTCATCTGTAAACTTTGAAATTATACCCTCTATACCCAAGTCCAAATCATTAATGTATATCAAAAAGAGCAGTGGTCCTAATACTGACCCCTGGGGAACACCATTGTATACTTCCCTCCAGTCTAAGAAACAACTGTTCACCACTAATCTCTGCTTTCTGTCCCTTAGCCAATTTTGTATCCACGCTGCCACTGTCCCTTTAATCCCATGGGCTTTAATTTTGCTAACAAGTCTGTTATGTGCTACTTTTCAATCAGCTTATATGACATTGTTATACATATAAAATAATATTTCTTCTGTTGAAGCACATCAATAAATATTTGATTTATACAGTAGTTCTGAGTCTGTGGTCCAGCAGAGTTCGATATATATCTTTCTAATGCTCAGGTGTGTAGCTCATCAGAAGAGAAATGCTAGCTCGATTTACACACCATCATTGACTGTTAAACTGATCACGGAGAGAATTTGCTGTTAGGTTTAACACAACAAAATGTCATGCCCTCGGACAGTTTTTTTTTGCATTACCCAGTTTCCCATCCTGCCTGTACAATATAGGGCAGAATATTGCTTTTCTTTATTTTCACGAGGAAAATATCACACAAAATATGTTTCAGAACTTATACGAAATGTGAAAATATCAGCATATATCAACTTGTTTCTTTAAAAGTTCAAACATATTAACAGAAAAGAAAGAAGATAACTTGCATTTATATTGCCTTTCACAACCTCAGGACGTCCCAAAGCACCTCAGAGCCAATAAAGTATCTTTGAAGTTTAGTTACTGTTGTAATGCAGGGAAACACAGCAGCCAATTTGTGGCTAGCGTGCTCTCACAAACAGCAATGAGATAAATGATCAGATAATCTGTTTTCTAGTGATATTGGCTGAGGGATTAATATTGGCCAGGGCCCTGCCCCTCTTCAGATAGTCCTATGGGATCTTTTATGCCTACTTGAAAGGGCAGATAAGGCCTTGATTTAATGTCTCTTCTGAAAGGCAGCAACTTTGACAGTGCAGCACTCCCTCAGTCCTGCATTGGAGTGTCAGCCTAGATTAGGTGCTGAAGTCTCTGGCGTGGGACTTGAACGCATAATCTTCCATCTCAGAGGACAGAGTGTTACCACTGAGCCAAGGCTTACACCTTGGTATAAATATAAATTAATATTAATTCTGTTGATACACATCATTAACTATTTGATGCATATGGAAGACAAAGATGTTTTTATTTAAGAAGATATGCAATGAAAAGCAGTAGAACAAGAATAATCTACCCTCACAGCTCTTGAGGAATGAAATTAAGTGGGATATAAATCGTATCACAAGTATATTCATTACCTATTCAGCTTATGCCACGTGTTAGTTAAGTCATTAAATTAGTAAAAGCACATTCCGGATTGTTTTAGTCATGTCACTGTGAACCTTGTCTACTTTCTCACAGAGAGAGTTCTTAATTCCATCACCATCTTCATGAAAAAATATTAAATGTGAGTAATATGTGGTGCAATCTTAAATATTACCAACTGAGTAGACAGCAGTGTCACCTTAGCTGACTCTCCCCAGAACAGTGATTAGGTGCTAGTTTCCATGCATTTATTAAATAGAATTGCCCCTGAAAACCCATGTAACCTATGTTATCAGAGCAGCTCCCTGGTACAAGAAGAGATCCTAAGTTGCAGCTCTCTGTGGGATGGAATTTCATTGACAAGAACAGTAAAATGTTATAGATTGTAGGGAATCCTTTGTACTGAAAATTCAACCTTCCCTCCTTTGTTGTACTCATCCAATGAAATAAACTAGAAGCTAAATGGATCCCAGAGGTTTATGTCTCAGAGGTTGATTATCATTAATTGGGTACGTAGTTACCTCATTTATAGAATAAAGGATATTACAAGGACCTCTATGAGCTCTCCTTTGTATAATCTGTAATTTTCCTGGAATCAGACATTTTATAAAAGATTTTGCTTAAGTTGCAAGACTAATTCTGTGAGACACATTCTGCTTTTTTTCTGCCCAGCTCTTGTTTCTTTTCATCTTTCTTCAACAATTATTTGGCTGTCGTGTTCTGCAGGTATTAAAAAAATGTGGATGTGAAAAATTGATGAGGAATGCAAAATAAATCTTTGACGTTTGTCCAAAGAAAACCTTTCTTACAGCTTTAAATTACCTTTACGGACAGTGTTTACTTTGTATCAATGGGCTACGGGTGCTGTTTGGTGTTTCTACTGAGCCATCGCTGGTACATTTTCATTAACAAAAAGTTAAAAAGGAAGAATTTCATTTTTTATTGCATTCCTCATTTCTGATGTGTGTTAAGCTAGAATTTTTTTTCTGAGTTTAAATGAATTTCTCCCTTGATCCTTTGCTGATTTGATTTTGTTTCACTTGACCTTCCCATGCATTCATTTGCTACTTCTTGCTGCACCCATACCAGTATCAAAATGAAGAGAGATTTGATTTAAACTTGATTATTTCATAGAATTATATAGAATATACAGCACAGAAACAGGCCATTCTGCCCAACGTATCCATGCCGGTGTTTATGATCCACACAAGCCTCCTCCCTCCCCATTTCATCTAAACCCATCAACATACCCTTCTATACCTTTCTCCCTCATGTGTTTATCTAGCTTCCCCTTAAATGCATCTTTGTTAGTCGCCTCTACTACTCCTTGTGGTAGTGAATTCCACATTCTAACCACTCTCTGGGTAAAGAAGTTTCTCCTGAATTCCCTATTGGATTTATTAATAACTATGTTATATTTATGACCCCTGGTTCTGGTCTCCCCCACAAGTGGAAACATCTTCTCCACGTCTACCCTATCAAATCCTTTCATAACCTTAAATCTCTCTATCAGGTCAGCCCTCAGTCTTCTCTTTTCTAGAGAAAAGAGGCCTAGCCTGTTCAATCTTTCCTGATAGGTATAACCTCTCGGTTCTAGTATCACCCTAGGAAATCTTTTTTGCACCTTCTCCAGGGCCTCTATATCCTTTTTATAATATGGAGACCTGAATTGTTCATTGTACTCCAAATGTGGTCTAACCAAGGTTCGATACTAATTTAACATAACTTTCCTGCTTTTCACTTCTATCCCTGTAGAAGCCCCCCCAGTGCTTTGTTTGCTTTTTTAATGGCCTTATTAACCTGTGTCATTACTTCTAGTAATTTGTGTATCTGTGGCCCCAGATCCCTCTGCTGCTGTACCCAATTCACACTTTTATTTTCTAAGGAGTATGTGGCTTCCTTATTCTTCCTACCAAAATGTACCACCTTACACATCTATATTGAAATTCATTTTCCAACTACACAGCCATTCTGCAAGATTATTAATGTCTTCCTGTATTTTGTCGCAGTTCTGCTGAGTATTAACCATATCCCCAGTTTGGTATCGTCAACAAATTTAGAAATTGTGCTTCCGATTCCCGAGTCCAAATCGTTTATATAAATGGTGAACAACACTGGTCCCAGCACTGATCATTGTGGAACACCACTTCCCACCTTTTGCCATTCTGAGTAACTACCTTTAACCCCTACTCTCTGTTTTCTGTTTTGTAGTCCGCTTGTTATCCATTCTGCTACTTGTCCCTGACTCCACATGCTCTGACCTTAGTCATGAGTCTACCATGCGGAACCTTATCAAAGGCCTTTTGAAAATCCAAATATATTACACCTATGGCATTACCCTTGTCTACTCTTTGGGCTCGATTTTACCGTCGGGTTTCCTGTGGGTTTCCAGCGGGGGGGCCCCGGAAATCCCGATATCCAGTCACGTGACCGGATTGCGCCACGATCCCGACCACTTCCGGGTTCCCCGATGACGTGCGGGGCTGCGTGCGCGGCCCCCGCTGGTGGGAATCGCGCAGGCAATTAAAGCCAGCGGGGTTCCACTTGAGTGTACTTACCTTGCTTGTTGAGGTCATTAAATGAGCTGAATCAGCTGTCAAAAGAGGAAGTGTGGGATTTTACCTCCAACGCAGAGTGTTTCACACACTTGGGGAAACAGTCTCCCTCCAACCAGGCATGTTGCAGCCAGCAGCCTGTGGCAGCTGCCAAGGTGCACTCCACGGGGGGAAAGCCCTCACCCACGCAGGAGGCCAACGCGTCACATAGGGCAATCCCTGCCCCCCACCACCCCCCGCCAAGCCAGAGGACAGACCGACGCGAAACCGCAGCCCCAGTCCGAGGAACCACCCACCTACCCTGCACAACCCCTCAGACCAACACCTGCCAGATGGGTGGTGCGTGGACACCCTCGGAGGACGAACAGCATGACCAGCCCCAGCAGCCTTGCAGTCCACGCCGTCCGCCGCAGAGACGTGGAGCCCCCCAACACGGTGCTGTTGCATGCCCACCTGCACAGCAGGAGGGAGGGCAACCGCAGAGAGAGATGCGTCGCAGAGGGCACTACCCTCGCCACAGGGTCCACAGACCGAGGCGCAGCTCCCCGGACCTCTCCGAGTAGCAGTGCACACGGAGGCGCAGATTCACTCGACATGTAGTCGTGGAGATCTGCAGGCTCTTTCATGCCGAGCTTCTCCTGGGTGGCCCCAGCACCATCTGCTTACCTGTCGCTGCCAAAGTCACCACTACCCTCCACAACTTCTCCTCCGCATCCTTCCAGGGTGCAGCCGGGTACACCGCCGATGTCTCTCAGTCGTCTGCGCGGAAGAGCCCTGCAAATACACCTGCACCTACTCTGCAGTAACACAATGGGTGGCATCAGTGGTGGGTCCTCATAGCGATACCCAGGAGCGGGCATTATTGGAAACAACAGACAGGATTCGCGGAGACATGGCAGTGGTGGTGTCAATATAATGTGTGATGTTTGTTGCTCTGAAATTCAATATAGGTAAAACCCATGGCAAACCCTCAAACACCCTTGTGCATCCCCTTCATGCTCACGACACATTTGCCTTACGCTGCCTACTGCACATATGTGATGCATGCCCTGTGGCTGCAGCACAGGTGGTGGCAGGTTGAGTGAGGCTGGCCGTGAGGGAGATGCACGAGAGGGTGAGTATGAGATAGAGCCATGAGATTGTATGAGGATTGGGTTGCGTGTTAGTGGCGGGGTGAGTACTCGCGAGGTGAGTAGGTGCAGGTAAGATGAGGATGGGGTTTGAGTGGGTATGAGGGGTGATGTGACAGAGTAGTGTTGGCGGTGCCGAAGGAGATGTGGGGCGGGGGCAGTGTTGTGGCAGACGGAGTGTAGAGAAAAGACTACGTGTTCTCACTGTGGCTGACCTACTGCGGTCATTGGAGCGCCTCCGGCACTGTATGCAGGTGGGCCATATGTTGGTGGCGCAGGTGACCCCCTCTGCCACCTCGAGCCAGGCCTTCTTGGTGCCAGAGGCAGGCAGCTTCCTCCCGCACGCCGGGTGGAAGATCTCTGTCCTCCCCCTCCTCCTCACCCCATCTGATGATACCTGGGGTGAGGCATCATTAAACTGGGAGCAGCCTTCCCCCTGGGCTGCTCCATGATGTAATTTGTTCCATTGGTTGCAGCATCTGTCAGTGGAGGACTGCCCCTTTAACTAGAGAGCCTCCAGCTGACAGATCGTACTGCGCATGCGCAGCCCGCCCGACGCGCAGATCAGCAGCGCGGACCCCGGAGGAGCAGGTAAGTGGCTCCAATTAGTGGATTGCCTGCTACGATCGCGCGGGCAACCCACTAATTTCACTGGGCGCGGAGGCCACGCACCCGAAACCCAACCCGCCGGAAACCCGCAGGCCTGCTAAAATCAGGCCCTTTATGTTACTTCTTTAAAGAATTCAATAAGGTTGTTCAAGAATGACCCTTTATTGTATAAAAAGTGGTGAGTGGTGGTTTACACAAAACAAACAACTCATAATGCAGCCATCATATTCTCTAATGTGCTGCACTTGTGATATGTTATTTTGTATAAACCTCTGTGCCCCCATCTTTGTAGGTAAATCTTCTCGCCCTCTCTCTCTCTCTTTTGGCTTTTTCTCACATATCTCTCTTTCTTTCGGTCTCTATCACACTGTTTCTTTCTTTTGTGTTATGTGTATGATGGAGAGAGAACATAATACATAAAATATTTCATATCACCTACACTTTCTCCAACATTACTGATTATGTATCATACTTCATTGCTAACCTAATTATCGCACAAGATCTTGCACAGTTATAAAAATGACAGAATAGCGAGAAGATTCAGGAAATGAAATAACTATTAAAATGTTCACGACTGAGGTAATATGCTTTTACTATTCAGGACTGTAATTAATGCCTCTCAACATTTTCAAAGGAGTTACATTTCCGATCATCAGCAGTGAGTTACTGTGCATTTACATAACACTGTCATAAATAACTCATATCTACAGGGACAAAATAAAGTAGGATGCAAAAGCACCAAGTTAATTTAAGTAAGGTAATCAACAGAGCACAATCTGCAAACAAACATCACTTGTCAATCTGGTACTAAGTTTTCCCTGTACATCCAATTAAAAATAATGTGATCATTTATCTTAGTATTCAGGGTGTTCCTCTTGTCTTATTGTTGTAAAATATATTCTTAAAGACTCTCAATCAATTTTGCTTGCATTTTCAGCTGATGAAGAGAAATAAAAAGGATGACTCCTTACTGGTTTAGCATGCATGTTCCGTACAAGGCCTACGTAATTTATCTTATTGAGGGATTGGTCTCGCCTCACAAACTAGTGGCCCATGCATCCCTCTTTCAAAATATAAACACACCATTGTATTCTGTTACCTTTTAGCAGGTAGCAGACTGAACAGGGATATAATTTATATCCTTTAAATTGAAAGCCCGACGGACAATTTGTTCTGTGATATGAATAGAATTTTAAAATTATGACCCTTTATTAAGTTTCCTGCTGTGAAGCAGACGGAACTCCACCTATGCTTGCTGTTCCTGTTGCGACCTAGATTTAAGGAGCAACCAAAATGTAGCTGAGCTTGAAGTAGTTCATTCCACGCAGGCAAATATTTGTGGCCTTTGGATGAAGTCCATGCTTGGGTTCACTCTTGTTCTGTTGTGTTATGATGCATTAAAACAGTATCTAACTGTGTGCTAAACTAATTCATGCCAAGCCAGCCTTAGAAAACATTTTTCACATTTTCTTTGATCGACATATTTGTTTAATTGCACCATTCCCACTATAGTGATGAAGCAAAATACACAAAAAAAAGACTACAAGAGGGAGAATTTCAACTCACACCATTTTCCAGCGAGAAATGGGTGACGCAATCCAAACACGTGCCCAAAGACGTCGACCTCAGGTCCGATTGAAATTGGACTTCCGCCCTCACTTGCTTTAAACTAGTGAGCTACAGTCGCCAATCAGGCACCCTGATGCTGCTCACCAATCAGGGCCTGACCAATTCTGGCTGGCTCCAATGCCAAGCTAGCCGGCAGGTAGGTCCTGGGAGGAAGGAAAGGCGTTGGAGGGGGCGGGCCTAGGCCAGCAACGGCCCGCAGTGTTTTTGAACAGCCAGGAGGAACACACCACAGTCGTGGAACTACTAAGAAGTTTTCTTGCCTTTTTTGAGCGACCTTTAGCGGTCTTTTAATCAAATGATAAATACCGTGTCTCTAAATATAATTTAAGTTCAGGCGTGTTGAATCAGACACAATGACACATCTATATTTTAAAAATTCAATGTAATCTTTATTTATGACCAACTTCAAGTACCAGCAAAGTAGCAATGTGGCTATAGCAGTAAGAGGACACTGCGCTACAGTCCCATTATGGGACAACCTTACTAAGAGGACATAATGATTATCTCTCTCCTGGGAACTATGCCAAATGAGGTTTTCTTTCTTCTTTTGAGGATTCATTGTAGCTCCCGGCCTTAGCATATACCCTTCCCCTTTATACCCTTTATCATGATTGGTATGTGAGAGCTATGCTGCAATTCCCTTTTGTTTCTCAGCTTTCACATGAACTTTATTACACACGTCTGAGCAGATGGCGCCACTTTCTATTGATGTCTTCTTACCCATGCTGCCACATTCCCTTTAAACCATATTCCTTAATTATATTAATAAGCCTTCAATGTGGCATCTTATCAAATGTCTTTTAAAAATCCATGTACACAACATACACTGTTTTTCCTTTATTAATACATTTCATTATTTCCTCAAAGAAGTCTATATTAAATTTGTCAAACACAGCTTGCCTTTTAAAAACCCATGCTGGCTGTCCTTAATTAACCCCTATCTTTGAGTATTAATTTGATCCTGTATTATATTTGGCTGATTAGTCCATAGTTACCTGGTTTATCATTTTCTCCCTTTTTGAACAGAGGCGTTACATTGGCAACCCTCCAATCCTCTGGCTCTACTTCCATAATCAAACATGTTTGAAAGATAAACACAGAAAGTGCTGGAGAAACTCAGCAAGTGAGGCAGCATCTGTGGAGAAAGAAACAGTGTTAACATTTCAGGTCGAAGACCTTTCATCAGAACTGGAACGTTTGCTCTGTTTCTTTCTCCATTGATGCTGCCTGACTTGATGAGCATCTCCAGCATTTTCTGTTTTTATTTCAGATTTCCAGCATCCATTTTGATTTAATGTTTGAAAGATTGTGATCTGAGCCTCTGCTATTTCCTCCCTAACTTCCCTGAGCATTCTAGGATTCATGCAATCAAGTCCCAGTTTTTCCATTTTCATTTCTACTTTTTAGTACTACATTTTTTCCATAGTTAGCCTAATAATTGCTGCAGCTCCTTCTGTACCCTTTCATTCCCACTACCACATTCTTCTGTGAAAACTAAGGCAAAGTACTCTTTGCTATTCAAAATATCTTTGCTATTTGTTCATCCTCCATAAGATTTCCCTTTTCATCTCTAATCAACCCTATCCTTTCTTTAACTATCCTTTTGCTTTTTATGTGTTTATAAAATCCTTTACTATTTCCCTTTATGTTATCTGCCTGTCTTTCTTCTTATCCTCTCCTAGCCTTTCTAATCTTTTTTGCTTCCGCTCTGTATTTTCTATGCTCTGATTTTCTTTTGTGTTATTACGCCTGGATTTGTCATATGCAACTTTTGAAGTCTCACTTTAATTTGAATTTCTCTATATTTAAGGAACTCCAGCTTTTACTGCATCTCGTTTACTTGTGTTAATATGCCTAGTTTGTACTCTAGATACCTACTTTTTTGAACATTTCCCATCATTTGTCCACTGCCAATTTTTCCTTTTAATTTAACTTGGAAGTTAAAGTTTGAAATACCTTTTGGCCGTTTTGGAATGCTGTGTTTGTCACAGTCCTAGCAGATTTTTATACAATTTAATAATATTACTTTTCTAATGCTTAAGAATGTATGTAATCTGCATAGGCCAATACAGGTCAACATCAGACAATGTGGTGAAAGTTAGAGAATGTTGTATGTGAAATGTTCACTCTCCTAGCAAAGCATGGTTTGCAAAAAAACTTCAAAAGAAGTGGGGGATGCATTTAAGGGGAAGCTAGATGAGTAGATGAGGGAGAAAGGAATAGAAGGTTATGCTGATGGGGTTAGATGAAGTAGGGTGGGTGGAGGCTCATGTGGAGCATATACAACAGCATAGACCAGTTGGGACGAATGGCCTGTTTGTGTGCTATACATTCTACGGCATTCCATGAAAGAGTCTTTACCTTGTGTATAGTCTTCTGGGGATGAAAGAGGGCATAACAAATAGTACATTTTTTATTCTTTAATGGTATAAAGATGACTGAATAGAACACTGACCAAATGCAGGAAGCCCAGCACACGGCCCTGGAGTAGGCCTAATATATATGAGGCCAATTGTTGAGATAATTCCTCTATAACCTGTTAAATTGTGTAAAGAAAATTAAATAAACTGGTACCTGCCTTCTGCTCCATCTGAATTCAGGAGAAAAGGTTATGCTGAATGAGAGCACTTGGGGCCTTTGCAGGATCAGGAAAGACAAATTTCACAGATTGTGCATGGAATTTATATAATAACCCAAAGGCAGACAAGGGTTAGTATCTCACAAATCATTATTTTAAATGAAGATTAAACATTACTTGCAATTCGCCAGTCAGGTTCTGATAAATAAAAGTGCAAAATTGAATGTGTTTTGCACAAAATGCTGATGAAGGCCTCTGAAGATTTATATTCATGTTCGTTTACACCAAAACTAATTATAATTACATTTTATTGCTCCCAGATATGTACATAATAAATGTGTTACTTGTAATTTTTTTGAACTCTCCTGTCAAAAAGCAGCAGTCTCCAACTAAATTGTATGGTTTAATTTGTGCACACTGTGTAGTTACAGGCCCGGTTTCACTTCCTCTGAATTTGTCTATGGAGATGCATATATTTTCTAAAAACATCAAAATGTTGAACAAATGATGGTTCTACACAATAGCAAAAGTGTGCACATTGTTAGGAATCTTACAACACCAGGTTATAGTCCAACAGTTTTATTTGAAAATCACAAGCTTTCGGAGATTATCTCTTTCGTCAGGTGAGTGAGTGAAAGGTTCTCAAATCGCGATTTGAGAACCTTTCACTCACTCACCTGACGAAAGAGATAATCTCCGAAAGCTTGTGATTTTCAAATAAAACTGTTGGACTATAACCTGGTGTTGTAAGATTCCTTACATTTGTCCACCCCAGTCCATCACCGGCATCTCCACATCATGTGCACATTGTTGGCATGGATCCACATTTAACAAATTTTGCAGGGTCTTTTTGATTATATGCAACCTGCATATGCAGTGAAAAACATACAGCTTTAATTGGAAAATAAAAGTGATGCTCAGTGCTCTAGGATTAGGGAGGAAAAATCAGGTAACGTGCCTGCTCTTTTTTTTTCACTAACCAGCAACCCCTGCTGGAAGCAATTCTGTGTAGATGTTGTTTGGTGAAAGGATCAGGATTGTCTGTGATGCCCCCCACATTCAAAATAAGCTGCTGAGACTGTCTGCTCTCACAAACGAAGAATAGCCACTTGGTGAGACCGCACCTGGAATACTGCATACAGTTTTGGTCTCCATACTTAAGAAAGTACATACTTGCTCTCGAGGCAGTACAAAGAAGGTTCACTCGGTTAATCCCGGGGATGAGGGGGCGGACATATGAGGAGAGGTTGAGTAGATTGGGACTCTACTCATTGGAGTTCAGAAGAATGAGAGGCGATCTTATTGAAACATATAAGATTGTGAAGGGGCTTGATCGGGTGGATGCGGTAAGGATGTTCCCAAGGATGGGTGAAACTAGAACAAGGGGGCATAATCTTAGAATAAGGGGCTGCTCTTTCAAAACTGAGATGAGAAGAAACTTCTTCACTCAGAGGGTAGTAGGTTTGTGGAATTTGCTGCCCCAGGAAGCTGTGGAAGCTACATCATTAAATACATTTAAAACAGAAATAGACAGTTTCCTAGAAGTAAAGGGAATTAGGGGTTATGGGGAGCGGGCAGGAAATTGGACATGAATTTAGATTTGAGGTTAGGATCAGATCAGCCATGATCTTATTGAATGGCGGAGCAGGCTCGATGGGCCGATTGGCCTACTCCTGCTCCTATTTCTTATGTTCTTATGTTCTTATGGATGAGGTATCAGGAAGTACCCAGTAATGCAGCAAGGAATCAGCACCGTCATGAGAAGTGGATAGGAAGGCAGAAAATTGGCAGAACAAGAGGAAGGGGAAACACAGCCCTTCTGGCTCTTAGCCCTCACCAAACAAAATAAGGTTTACCACTTTTTTTATGTGTGACAACAGTGCTCCTTTAAATAATCTGAATAGTCATTTTTATTCTGAATGTTCAGGAATTGTCAATTTTTTTTAAAAAGCACTTACCCGGAATTCAGTTTTCCATGATCAGGAATGTCTCCAAAAGAACCTACTTAAAAATAGTTGATAAATTTAAAAAATGGTTTGTAACAGATATCCAGTATAAGGCTTTTTGGCACCTAATACACAGGAAGGCCTCGACTTTCCTCTGGTCACACTCCACTACTTTAACAGTGGCAGGGTGGGACTTCTGTGCACGCTATTACCAATGCAAAAGGGGTGCCCACCTCACGTGGGTGGGCAGGAAACTTGCTGTGACACTTTGCCGCAGTGTTCGTTGGTCACTGTGCTGGCTGAAGGTTTCTAAAAATATTCAAAATGCTGCCAGGTTTTAAATTTGTCAGTTTCCGAACTGCAATTGATCATTGTAGGGAAACCAACCATTTAAAATTTAAAACCCCACCTGTGACCCTTCGTAATACTGGACACCAGGAACACACAGGTACTCCTTGTGCCAAGTGTTGCTTGAGTGTAAATGCCAGGAAATACTTTCCTTATTTGCATGCTATCTTAATACGTAGGTAGGCACGTAATGTGCCTGCTCTCTCTTCAAACGTAAATTTTGATGGACTGGAAAAGGAGCAGGGATCTGGCTAAACTGGGTCCTGCCCCAAACAACCCAGGTTACATTGGATTTTTGATATAACCCGAGGGGAAATTCAGTCACTAATGTCTATTCCAGAATTAGATCATGAGATTCATGAACACATTGGCAAACCCACAAAACATTCTCTAAATGTAAATAGGGTTGAATATAATTTTTTTTCTCATTTTTATTGACAATGTTTCATTCAGTTGACTATTTGCTGCAGGGAGGTATAGCTATTGTTGCAAATAGGTAAAGCTGAATGTGTTTTTATCCCCCAAAACTGTTACAAACAATTATGGGACTGTATTTTGGGAGCCTGTCTAAAGCATACTGTTGTAACATTGCCCATAAGGACATAACCTTATTGAGGAGCTTGGCTATATAGAATGCATCAATCTTTCTCACTGTTTATCTTGTTTGGAGAACAAAAGAAGGTGGTGAATACTCTATTATAATTTGAGCTTTCTCCCAACACTATTTTTGTGCTCATGGCAAAAAGCAATTTGCATAAGCAGACCAAGCCGCTTAAGAACTGAGGCTTGTACACTTACGTGTGCTGTGAATGGAATAATGTGTTACTGGACTAACACCCCTTAACTACTGTATATTGCACCAGACCATGTAGGATGTGCATCACATTCTTTTGTGTACTCTGAAATACAACACTTCCAAACCTTTACATTAAGGCTAAAACGAATAGTCAAATTTATTTGCAAGTCAGAAAATGCACAGCAGCAGTTAGATGCAGGAAGTTATTATTGGTACAAATACTTAGAAATTAATAAAGCTAGAATCAATTCACAAATAATTAAAATATTATTATTTACAAAGTTCATTATGTGATGAGATTTTCAGAGGAACCAATGTAATGCTTTCACAATGCAATGGTTGTATGTGAGTAATGCAAAATTTCTGGCCACTGCACAAAGCCTGGTTGTCTATTAGACTGAACCAGAGATAAAAAAGAAATCTCCAGTATTTATCCCAGTCTAAATGTCTCCAAGTAAAGAGCTGTCAATCAGTCAAATTGAAAGACACAATGGAGTTTCACTCTCTATTAATTTCACTGCATGTCTTTGCAATATTTTTGACTGACTGCTAACTCCCTCACCACCAGGACTGGCGCAAAAAGTTTCACATCCTCAATCAAGAAAGCAAAGTAACATATTGCACACCTCACCCTATTCTTCTTTGCCACCCTGGGCACCAGCACACTCTTCATCCTCTTGAAGCAACTTCCATAACTAATCATTCACAATGCTTTCTGGTTAAGGGGAGCTCCAACTCAGCCTCTTGCACAAAGACTGCTATACAGCTCCCCTCGCAGAAATTACTTAAATGCACAACCCTAAAACCTTTTTCTCCAATTTAAATACCTTGTACCTCCAAATCTCTTATTTCACCTCTCCCATGCCAATAGGCACACACTGCTCGCCTTACATTTATTCACTCTACTGTCTTACAAGACAAATTATTGCACAATGCTTGCCAAGGGCAGGCCACCGGAGGGGATTGCCCCAGTCTTAAGTATCTCACCCACTTTGAGGGCAAGGTCATGGAGCTTGAGGGGAGGCACTCAGCTGTCATTGGGAGAGATGACAAGATTAGCAGATGCATCAAAAATAGTCTTCATACAAGTTTCCTCACTAGAAAAAGTCCCTATGCCGTTCCAGTGTGCTAATTTGCTGGAAACAGTAAGAAAATTCATCCCCAAAGTCTCTTGAGATTTTCCAATTCCCTGTGTCTCTAAGGGGCCTGGTATTTGATTGACTGAACAACAAACCGATCACACACTGTGACCATCACAAAAAAGAGTTCACAAAAATAACAGATGGGGGATGTGATTCAGCCCAACTGGATCATCCTTCCATGGAAGCCAACAATCACCCCCAAATCCCAGAGGTTCTCTGAACTGTTAATCTTTATGGAGAAGAAAGCTGCACATTTGTTTCTCAATTGCAAACTCGGTTATTAAATACTTCCAAGAGCATGAAGCATAGATTTTCTTCTGTACTGTTAATGTAAAACCCATTCTGATCTGCATCTACTGTTGAACTGAATGACCTGAGCAGAGATTAACAATTAGAGAGAGCCTGTTCTGATAGGCTCTGAAAGGTGTCACATTGCATCTCCGATATGAGGTTTAGGAGCTATTTTCTATAACATGTAATTTACTTGAAACTTTGAGGTTCTATTATCTTTAAGGTTAGATAATTCAGCATTCACTGGTCAAACAAAAGTAAAGGATAGTTTACTGAATGAATTAAAAGCAAGGTTAGAGCAGATGTGTCGTCACAAATATAGCCCTCTCCAATCTTTATGCTTTTGTATTACCCTTCCCCCATTAACATAGTATAACATTGAGCATGTTAAGGCTCATATATGAAAAATGGTATTTGAATGAGTTTTTGGGGTCCCGCTGCTGCCTATGAAAACATCCCACAGCATGAATCACTGCCTTCAGGAGAGGAGAGGCAGGAAATATCACAGAGCAAACTGAGGTGAAGATAAAGATGGTACATATTTTACATAATGGATTCATGAGTGAAAGCCTGTCAGAGCAGCTACTCTCTCTGATGAAACTTTTATTAGAATTCGACCAGCAGGAACATTTTTTGAAAAAATGTTTATTTATGAGTGTTCTAATTAAATGCATGTTTTAATATTTCAATTTTTCATTGGCAGCATTATATTTGCAAATAATCCAATAGGTTTAAAAATAGATTTAACTATTTTTTTCAGTCTGATGGTTACCATGGTGGAATTAAAGGAGCGCCTTTGTCAAAAAATGTCAGGCAAATGTTTATCATTTGCTGGCAAACATTTTTTATTTGCATACAAAAATGATGACGTGAACCACATCAGAACATGTCCTCACATCCTTTGTGCGTAACATTATAATAGAAATGGTACAGGGTTTTTTTTCTCCCCAAACAAAAACAGCTATACCAAGCACTTATTTTTGATGCGACCCCTTTAATACCGTAGAAATATCATCTTAACATTCAGATTGCATTTCAGAAGAGCTGTTGGTTGTGGAATGATATATGAAGTGTGAAGAGGAACTATTGGTACTTCATAGATGGGAGTTAAAACAGTTACAGCATGGTGTTTGTTATACAACTACTGCTGGTTTGATACTAAGTATTGCATTGATGCTCATCCAGCACTTATGTTATGATATCTAAGAGGAGGCAGCACTGTATTACCCAAACCTACAAGTTTACTATATATACCTTTACTGTAAACAGGTGCCTCAAAATTTCAACTGTGCTGATGTTGCGATGACATTCTTGACACAATCCAAAGTGAATACCTACATTAACAAAATCTTTCAGGTTACCATATGTAATGAACTTTTGAATCCTCTTGGACCTATTTCTACTAGTCCCAGTATTACATCTTAATAATTGGCCTCTTTCTACAATATTGATGCACCATGTTAAGTAACCTATAAAAGAATGCTCTCTTAATCGACATGAAGGGAAGTGTCTGAATAGTAAATATGGTGATATACCATGCACAATAACAGAGAAAAGGTTTCCAGACACTCTTTTAAAGATAGTTCATGTCTAACAATTCTCAGTTTTTCATTTACTTGTGCAGAAAAATGTTGTCAGTTTGCAATCACAGCTTTTCTTACCACTGTTCTGTGTCATTGTGAGTTTAAAAATTCTGATTTACTTTGTTTCAGAGGGTCATGGACTCTCCGTTGGAGACAGATATCAAAGGGCACTAGTTCAAATACAATTCTACCTGTGTGACCCAACAGTTATTGACTTTTGACGTGCTTTCGCAAAAGACGAGTCTCATTTAGAAATTTAGCACAAAGGAGACTAAAAGTATGACAAAATGGATTCTGAAAGAGACCGTTGATTACAAACCTAACCTTTTACTTTTGTTATGCAAAATTTCTAATAGTATCCACAAGGAATAAAACCTGCCTTTGTTGCAATTTGTAGAAGTAAGTGTTCTACAAGCTAGAGAACGCACAGATGAGTTTACACTGAACCTGATTCTATAAAGTACAAATCTATTATGTACCAAGATTTCAAAAATAGTTCATTATGAAACTGTATTGCTACCTGTTTGTGCTGTGACTATGTGGGTAACTTTGCTACTATCATGATTATTTAAATAAACTTCAAATGATCACTTCAGACAGTTTGCAAAAGAAGTCAACAGTCCCCATCACCATTGGTCATTCTTCTAATGGGCTGCGTCACTGTGAAATTTCCTTCCTTCTGGCCACCTTATATAGGTCAAAGATATGCTTAATAAATATGAGTGCTAACAAGCACTTAGCACTTACTTCACTTGAACAGACATTTGTATTCTGGACTGGCATAGCCTGCTGTAATCAATGGGGCGAATAATGAGATTTCAATACCTGCAGTGCTATTACTAGTGTGCACTGTTGCCCTGCATTATGAAACGCTGAGATCTGTTCAAGGTCCAGTGTGCAGGTTGTGCAATAATGTGGCCCTGAAGCACCCGAGACACTGACAGGTCTTCACACTGGCTCTTAAGTGGCCATATAAAACAGGCTCTGCGTAGGAACTCCTCTCCCATATATCTAGATGGCTAGAATATAAAGGAGAAGAAGTTTTTCTACAGCTATACAAAGCCCTGGTTAGACCACACCTGGAGTACTCTGTACAGTTCTGGGCACCATACCATAGAAAGAATATATTGGCCATGGAAGGAGTGCAGCGCAGATTCACATGAATGTTACCGGGGCTCCGAGGGTTAAATTATGAGGAGAGATTACATAAACTAGGCTTGTATTCCCTGGAATATTGAAGGTTAAGGTGTGATTTGAATAAGGTTTTTAGGATTTTGAAAGAAATTGATAGAGTAGATAGAGAGAAACTTTTTCCGCTGGTGGGAGAGTCTAGGACAGGAGGACATAACCTTAAAATCAGAGCCAGACCATTCAGGAGAGAAGTTAGGAAACACTTATTCACACAAAGGGCGGTAGAAGTGTGGATCTCTCTCCCACAGAAAGCAGTAGACGCTAGCTCAATTAATAATTTTAAATCTGAGATCGATAGATTTTTGCTAGTTAAGGGTATTAAGGGATATGGAGCCAAGGCGGGTAAATGGAGTTAGAATACAGATCATCCATGATCTCATTGAATGGTGGAACAGACATGAGGGGCTGAATGGCCTTGTCCTGTTCCTATGTTCCTATGTTGGATCCCTTGTTTTAAATAGGACTGTTTTTCTTCCCACTTGCTGTGAGTAGCTGCTGTGTTTCTTTCCATTGATTTTTTTTCCTCCCCCTGTCTACCTGTTAACTTGTTTAGCTGCTTTGTGGTTTAGCTGTCCTGGTGGAAACAAAGGTACTGTCAGCTTCTTAAAGCTGCCTGTTTCCTCCCGGAAGTTCTCAATATGAGCTGCCTATATGGGAATCCCTCTGGATATCCCTTTATAGTTTCAGGTTGTGGAGAAGGAGGATGAGGATCCAAAGACATCTGTGTTAAGTTTTAGGATGTTTACTCAATATTTTTCTCAGGCTCAGCATCTCAGCCCACTGCCGAAAGGAGCCCTCACTTCCTGTGACCTAGAATGTGTTTTCATCTGCCTAATATCTAGGTAATTTGTAGTGAGCGAAGGAATCAAATTGAAAACCCTAATATTATATTTCAGCTTACTGATTACATCACATGTCCTTGCATAATCATCCTCGATTTCAGAAGGTGGTGAAATAGGCTAATAAGATTCATTACACAGTAAGTGGGTAAGTGAACAGAGCAATGATGCATTAGTTGGAGGTTTACCGAATACTTAACCTTTTTTTGGTGGTTTGCTGCTGGTTCTAATGAGTCAATGGTTGCAGGTTAGGTGGCACCTTCTGCCAGCAAGTAGAAAAGGAACATATGTTAGAATATGAGAAAGCGAGTGTGTCACCCAATTGCCCAGGAGCAGCGGCACCTTCTGCGAATGTGTGAACATGTAGCTCAGGTGGGCAGTATGCTTGGTGTTTGTTGCTAACCATATTTAATGGGCTACAGGGCAAAGCAGAATATTCTGCCTGTACAATTCAAAAGTAGCTGAACAGTTGGCAGATTGCTGTGAATTTTCCCTCTCCAATACTTATAGAATCATAGAAGTTACAACATGGAAACAGGCCCTTCGGCCCAACATGTCCATGTCGCCCAGTTTATACCACTAAGCTAGTCCCAATTTCCTGCACTTGGCCCATATCCCTCTATACCCATCTTACCCATGTAACTGTCCAAATGCTTTTTAAAAGACAAAATTGTACCCGCCTCTACTACTGCCTCTGGCAGCTCGTTCCAGACACTCACCACCCTTTGAGTGAAAGAATTGCCCCTCTGGACCCTTTTGTATCTCTCCCCTCTCACCTTAAATCTATGCCCCCTCGTTATAGACTCCCCTACCTTTGGGAAAAGATTTTGACTATCTACCTTATCTATGCCCCTCATTATTTTATAGACTTCTATAAGATCACCCCTTAACCTCCTACTCTCCAGGGAAAAAAGTCCCAGTCTGTCTAACCTCTCCCTATAGCTTGCAGTGAAATGCTATTAAGATACTTTGTACTTTGTAAGACAACATTGTAAAATGAAGCACAATGTAAGCAGTACTTAGCTTGGCAAACTTCTTGAGACCAACAAGTTTATTCTTCATCTACTTCCAGGTTTGGTGCACAGGTGAGACAACATTGACTCAACCATATTCATCTAGGCTGCCCCTTGGTACTCCTGGCTGAAGGATGTCTCTGCATTCTAAAGAGATACATCCTTCTCTGTAAAACTCTGCAGCAGTACCTCAAAAACTGCATCTTTGAATAGTTTTGTTCTGCTTCTGCAGCTTGCTTCTACCATCTTGAACATTTGGAGGCATTTCCCCTTTAAAGGTGACAAACAGCCCTTTAAGACCTGCTGGCACTGTAAATTACATTCCCTAACTCTTGTGTGCTCCCAAGGCTTTTATTATAATGTGCTGACCTCACATTTTAGTACAAGGCCTGCCTTCTACACTGCAGGCACTCATAACACCCAAAGAGAACCAGTCCTGATGTATCTGTGCTCGAATCTCATTATCTGACCCTTAACTTCATTACTCATCCTAGATTCCATTTTCTCCTCAGTTATTTTTTTCCAGCACCGCCTTACTAGGCTTTACCTACACTATTTTTCAATCTCTCCCTTGCACATTCTGTAGACAAGAATGCAAGTAGCTGTCTTGCCCCCAATACACTTCTGAACTGACCACTATGAGGCACTACCAGGCATATGGCAGCATCCCAAACGTGAGCCTCTTTATTTTTCTTCCCTTCCCTCCTTTGTGAGGAGTAACCTGGCCTCTGCAGCATGTTTCCTCAGCACAATGCCATAGAAGATTGGGTCCTTTACAACCATGGCACTGTGATTTGGTTCTTTAATATGTTACACCACATCACAAGAGTGAAAATGCTATTAATCTCACCTTTGCCAAGTAACAAACATTTCCCACTCACTGTTTCAAGTTGATGTTTAATTCATCTTGAATTCAATGAAGAGCACTTATAACACATATTTCATGGTCACTGCTTGATTAAACTTATCCATATTTGGATTATCTTGCATTTCTGGCCAGTGTTTATGCTTTTTTTCTTACTGTACAGATTTGGAGAAAACATATCAATCTTTTTCTGTGAAACATAGATCACAGTATTGACCTGTTTCTTGAGTCAAAGATTGATTTGTTAATATTGTCTCTTGCTTTTCCATTAAACAGTCTGGACCCTCTCTCTCTCTCTGTATAGTAGCACAGAAAATTAGGTTGTGCAAAGAAGTTAGGGAACTAATCAAGACTCCACCAAATCTAATAAACTAGATTCCATCAGGTCTTCAAATTCCATTCATAAGCCTCTGAACCTCACATCTCAGAGGAGTAAGAGATGAGAATAAATGTGTGGACCTCAAGAATAGAATAGAAGAGCATGGAACATGCTGGACTCAAGTTACACCTTCAGATCATCCCATGCACTTGTGAAATCCTTTGTTTGCTGTCCAGGAATCACTGGGAAGTCATCGACATCTAATAAACCAAGAACTCTTCAAATAAATGCTATCAGGTAGAATCTTTCAGGATAGACAGTCAAGTAATCTACCGTATGTGAAAATTCCATCAAAAAGATTCTTGATCCGCACAATACTCTGATGATTAAGGAGATCAAGACCTTTCCCAGCATGCTTCAATAATTGTCCCTTTCTTTTCAGCATTGGGTTCATTGTCAATGTCAGGAAATTTATAATACAGCTAGCCTCTTTGAGTTGAAGGGATTTTTAGTGAGTTTAGTTGACATAACTTTAAGCATCCCTTCAGAGAAACTCAACATCAAGATGAGTTGTCAAACATTTCTGACATTTCCATCACCAGATCAGTCAGAGGTCACCAGAATATTAGACTTTTCAAGAGAGACATGGAAATCTCCACAGAAACTTGAACTCAGGTATTTTTTTTTCCACTGAAAGGGTTTTCGTAGCATCCAACCTTGAAAGTTCAACAGTCAAATCTCTTCAATGTCCCCTTAATCATTGGCTTCGATGTTTACATAGGAGGGGGGCAGGGAGGGTGTGGAGGAGTCCGATACTGGGTGACGAACCCGGCAAGGCCAGGGAAGTGGAGGCTCTGCCAATCTTAATGGCAAGGCCTCATTTGAATAAGTAATTGCAGAGTCCCGCCCAACACCTGGCCAGATTGACTCTCGAGTGGGAATCTGGTGGTGGGAAGCCGCAGCCGGGGACCTGTGAGACCGGTCCCTGGCAGTCAGTGGGTGGAGGAGATTCCCTGGCTTTGTGGTGGGAGGGACTGGCTGGGGTTTCCTCGATTGAAGATTGGGGGAATCAGTGCTGGTGATGGGGAATGCCGTGCAGAGGATTCCCTGAAGATTGGGGAATGCCGGGGCTGGGGAGGCCCAAGGACTCCTTCAGGGACCTGGGGGGGGTGGTGGGGGGAGCACTCCTGCTTCTCCTGGCCTACAAGGAGTTCAAAGGCAGCAAAGTTTTAAAACGTACCTGAGCCTCTTCTGGCCAGTCAGCATCTCCCGCTTTGTTGCTGCTGCCGGGCAGCAGACAGCGCAGGACTTCATTTGCGTGGACCTTCATGTGGCCACGTCGAGGCGCTGATGACAACATTGAATCTTAAGTAGGCTCCTGCCTAGTTTTAGCGGGAGCCTCGTCCAGTGCCTGAATTGCTGCCGTTAATATTACACCGGACTCATTCCTGCCTGTCAGGGGGCTGGGGGCTAAAATTGAGACCATTGTATTTTATGATAAATACAGGCCATGTTTTGTGCTAGACACATCAATTCCAATTGCTTTAATGTAATGCTTTCATGTTTTGTAACAGGAGCAGCACTTTGGACAAATGAAAATCTGAGAGCAGGGATTTGGGGTTGAATTTGCAGGGGGGTTCTCCAGATCATCTGCTGTAACTTTGGCAGAAGATCTACAGAAACCCCGGAGAAAAGGGTTTACACTGTTTCTCAGGGGTTTACGCCGATCTTCTGCCAAAGTTATGGCAAACGATCGGGAGAACCCCCTTGGAAATTCAACCCCTTGAACAAATGGGAGGAAAAGGGAGAAACCAGGAATGCTGCTTTGGGATGGGGGAGGAAGGAGAGCATGAATTGGGGTGGGGGGAGGGGAAGCAGAATGCCAGCTTGAGCTAAGAGGGCTGAACTAGGAGAAAGGGGAAGAGTACCAGTTAAACTAGGAGAGAGGGGTAGATGAGTGCCATGTTGAATGCAGGAGGAAGAGGGAGAAGTGTGCCTGAATGAACTGTAAGATTGGATGTGGGAAAAGTGCCAACTTGAACTGCGAGACGGATAAGAACGGCAAGTTGAATTGTAGGTTCCCTTTCATGGTCTTGTGTTTGCCTAGCCATCACACTGACCTGTGATTGCTCACTTTTAAAATTTAATACTATCCACTCACCCTGAAAAATCCCCTCACTACCATCTGCTCTTATAATTTCCTGTATGTTGCTCTCTAAGCTTTTTCTTTAAGACGTTTATTATTTACCTCCTTAGTAATGTTTCTCCTTTGTCAACATTCCACAACAAAGACATTTAAAAATCTCCATATTAATTTTACTTCTGTCAGATATTGCACTTTCAGTCTTGTTTCTCCTGTTTGCCATCTTCTGGTTTTACTTAATTATCTTTGGTGTTTTCTTTTTGATTTGACTGCTTACTCTTTTAATTCTAACTTCCTCACGGTCTTTTAAAAAAAAATATTGGCCTGCCTCAGTTGTTATTTTTTACATGTGATTTCTTACAGCTTTAGCCCCTCTTCCCTATTAACATTTATTTTTCAGCTGATCCCCATTAAGATTTATTACTGCCTGCACTGCTGTTTTTTTTAAATCCTTACTCACCTTTGCTTACCTGAGCCCTGTACCTGCACACCGTTCCCGAAGCTCTCTCATGGTGAGGTAATTCACTGTGTTGGCAATGCTGTGCAAATTTCCTGTTGATATTGATATCTCCCATGGGCGACCTTTTCAGGACCTGTGCACTTGGACACTTGGATGCCATTGGATTTGTTTTGTAGCTGTGGGAACCCTTCAGAGAGCAGCATTTTTCCTCAGTTAATGCTGCACTTTTCTCGTCTCAAGGGCCCAGACTCTGCCATTGTGTCCCAGGCCCAGCCTCTGCTCCTTCTACATAAAGAGAGAGATACAACAATGAGAAAAGTATGTGAGAGACATACAAAGAGAGGGAGAGCACAAATACGGAGACCACAGAATGTAAGATAATGAAAAAGAAACACAAACAGTTCCAGGAAGAGATTTTTTTTAAATCTATGTGCAGTGCCATAAAAGAGCAACTCATATAATAGCATTGTGTTATCGGAGATAATGCTTCTGTGTGCATCTAGCATTCTAGTATCTATGAAGAACTTCTTTAATAGTTTGCAGGAATATTTCCTCCCAACTTTTATGGAAATTACTCTGAAGCAACACATTCAGTTAAAAAAACACCTAGAACATTTGAACAAGTCAGGCATTTTAAACAGGATGTAATTTTTGACATATACAGTTTTCAAATATATCCTAACTAGGTCAATAAAACTGATACTTTAACTTTTTAAAATTAGAATAGCCTCAGGAACACTATTATAGGAAGAAATTGTATTTCCCAAATGGTTTTGATGGAGAAAATAACACTCCTTATTTTTTTTTATTAAATGGCCTGATACTGGTCTTGTTAAAGTGACATGCTTCTCATTTTCCACTTCCACTCTTCAGAGATTATAAATCAGTTAATCGAAATGGCAGTGTGGTCTGGAGCATTTTTTTTTCTTTTTTCAAAATAAGATGACTTTGATTTATGATTAACCCACATTCCTCTCAAAATGAAGGAATGGAACCACTATGGGATTAATAGGAGGAGTCATCATAGATGCATTATCCAGAGTCTTCTATTTATTAGTTTTCACTGATGATGAAAGTTTGAGAAGTATAAAGTGCAGGAAAATAGACCAGTTTGTTAACTGAGGGCAGCTCACAGCCAAACCGTTGGGATCTTTTATGCACATCACCATTCTGGGCAATAATTGTACTCCTGTTCTTAATAAAGGGAATTTATTCCACTGAATTCTCACAAAATTCTCATATGTTATAGATATCTGTGCATTTTCCAGTGCCTTTTAATCACTCCGTGAAATTTTATTTGATGCTTTAAAACTGCTTGTTTGAAGGCAACCTGGGAATAAAGATTTCCCGTAAATGCCCAGTTCAGCTCGATTAACATCATGAATGAAATGCTCTCTGGCAGAGCCTTGTGCAAAAGAAAGAACAATTGGCATTTATATAGTACCTTTCATGACCACAGGACATCCTAATGTGCTTTACAGCCAATTAAGTACTTTTGAGGTGTAGTCACTGTTGTAATGTAGGAAACATGGTAGCCTTTTGCACACAGCAAGAACCCACAAACAGCAATGAGATAATGACCAGATAATCTCTTTTAGGGGTGTTGGTTGAGGGATGAATATTGGCTAGGACACTGGGATGAATCCCCCCTGCTCTTCTTCAAATTGTGCCATGGGATCTTTTATATCTGCCTGAAAGGGTAGACGGAGCCTAGGTTTAACATCTCATCTGAAAGAGGGCACCTCTGACAGTGCAGCACTCCCTCACTGCTGTACTGGAGTGTCACCTTGATTTTGTGGTCTAATCTCTGGAGTGGGACTTGAACTGACACCCTATCTGACTCAGAGGCAAGAGTGCTACCAACTGAGCCACTGCTAACACATCTATTGTAGTAGATTCTACATCCAAGGATGGTGTGTGGGAAGATCCATCTGTGTAGTCCATCCTCTCTGCTGTTTAAATTTTGAGGTTCATTTTGTGGATGGTCTGTATACAGGGTAACTGCAGGCCATTTTATTCTTTCAGGTTCATTTCTATACAATGGATCTCCTTTTACATAAATGTTCTTCCTTATATGTGGTGGGCTGATACTTAGGCTTTATTTTTTTAAACATTTCTCCTTTGGTATCTTTTGCACAGCCATTTTTATAACAACATGAAGAAGAGCCTTGACACTACATTGTAGAATTGAGGGGGCAAGATAGCTTGAGGCAGTCACGCCTGTGGCAGCTAAGGTTTTGGCCACTGATGACTTTGTTTTCTCTACTGTTATGGTTCATGGTTACAGAAAAGTGAAATCAAAGTTGCATCTGCTACCACCATTTGTAACCTCAGCTTCCATTACAGTGGCAAACAGGAGGCAAATCAGACATTGATCAATCTCCCATTTATTGCAATAAATGAGAAATTACAGACCTTGTAAAAGCTCATGACACTGTAGGGCAACAGAAGAGTTCAGACCCTTCTGTGTGACAGATTCTGTTTCAAAAAACACTATGGGAGTAATTTTAACCCCCAAGAATGGGTGGGTTGAGGGTTGGTGGGACAGCCTTTTGAAGCAGGACCGCATCCCGGCTCCAACTCGCCCACTTCGGGATTTGACTCAGGCAGGTTTGGATGCGTGCGCACAACAGATACCAGGAAGTCCCACCCCCACTTAAAGCCGGCAGGCTGATACTTAAAAGGGCAATATACCTCATTGAAATAGTTGAGATACTTAATTCTTTGTGTATTGTAAAACTTAAATGAATTTAACCTTACCTGTTCGGATTTCCCATCGTTTCCGATTCACATCTGGTGAAAGCAGGTGAGAAGGGCCGGATCCACGAGGTGAGTGCCTTTATTGCACTGCTTGTGGGCCCAGAGGAGCAGGAGTGCTACTTCCAAGCCCAACTAGCTCACTTGGAGCGACATGACCGCGCGTTTGGCCTCCCGACCCCCGATGCTGGACCTCCTGATCCCCAATGCTGGCTGGAGCCCCTGCCCCGGTCCTGACACTGGATCCACCCCCAGTCCCGATGATGGCTGGACCCCTTGCCCCAATCCTGGCTGGATCCTCCCAATCCCGATGCTGGCTGACACCCCCCCACTCCCTGACGTTGTCCACCTCCCCCCCTCCCCCTCCGATTTTTTCCACTGCCCACGATCTCTCATTGCCACCCCCCTCCCTGATTCGTGGTTCCTTTCCCTTCCCACAGGCAGCCAGCCTGTCAATCTGGCCGTCTGGCACGTGCGAAACCCGAAAGCTCAAATACTTACCTTCAATTGAGTTGCGATCGCAGATTGCGACACACTCAATTGGCTTCTAGATTCCCCACACGAATATCTACGGATGCGCTGGGTTGCCGGCTCCGAGCTAAAATCATACCCTGTCATGTTTCAGGATTCTTTGGCCATTGTTCTATGAAAAGGATATAGATGTGAGTTTGTTTAAAATGTATTTTGATTTAAAGCTTAATTTAAAGAGGTTCATTTTTCAGGACAGCCCCATGTTCGGTTGTGAATCCAAAGTCAGACATAGGTGGTTAATATGCTAATCAGAAGTTCTTTTTCCCCAGAGACCAAACAACAAACAGTTTGGTGTCTTGACTCCATAAGAAATAAACAATTGGCAGCCACTGGGGGTCAAATTGGCCTTGGGCGATAGTACAAAATGGAATTGAAGTCAATACAAGTCAATGTGAATATAAGTTGTACCAATTAAACCAAGCATCTGTGATCGTATCCATTGTTCTGTTTCATCTTCCTGTGGAATAATGCAGCTTACAATTCTAACCAAACTTTGCCTCATCTAGTGTTAACTCAATTTAACTTTGGAGAGATGGAAGGAGTACATCTGTGTAGGAGGATCACAAGGGACTTTCATTGTTATACTTTTAGGTCCTGCTACTGTATTAAGTGGTTTAGGCCAGTGGAAGTCAACTTCCATAAACGTAAGGTACTTAGGCCACTTACAGGAGTGACCCGAAGGTATCTACAACAGGCCCAAATTCATAACACTTATTTCCAAACATTTTAACCATGCTTGGATTTAACTCCTCCCCGTGAATGCCAGAACTGATCATCTACTGTATGCTTCACATGGACAAACACAAACCCACTGGACAGAAGCACTTTTCACTGAGTCAGTTATTTAGAACTAAAAATTCATTGCAAACCTAATTTTGGCAACTAACAAATGTTATAATAAAGGCATTATTTGGAACCCTAATACTTGACCCTCTTTTTTTACCAATAAAATTCAGTGGTTCTATAATAGTTGCTTCTAGAAACAATCTACTAAACCTAGCAGTATCATAATTCTTTGCTTGCTTGTATTATAAAGAGAAATCTGTTTCATGCCCTAATCAGCTTCACATAATTTATATGTAGGGTATCCCATTTAACTCCATGTTCTATAAAGAAATACTTGTGGGTTCTAATGAAAAACTTTTTAAAGTCTTTACTGTCTAATTAGTCAAATCTCGACAGGCAAATGAAACCAAATTAATATGATTGATTGAATATGTTATACTTCTGACTATGATGATGTAATATCTAAGTTTTGTAATTATAAGAGACATATGTTATTTGAAAAAGTGGAAGCATTTATACTTATAGCATTCTGCTATATTTTTCATTTTTACATAATTCTTGCCCTGGTGTTCCATCTTTCATAAAGGTCCTATTATAAAGCAAGTTGGGTCTCAAAGCAATCCACTTAGTCTAGTGGCCAAAATATTGCACGTCTTTTTAAAATCTGACATCAGGCTGAATTTCTATTCAAAATGTGGGTGGGGGAGCAAGGGTGGGTGGGGGAGCAAATTCATGGGTGGGGGAGCAAGGAACTGTAATGCAGTGCATTGGAGTTGGATTGCACTGCACCACAGAGTGATGAAACTTGAGTTCATACCATTCATTATCTCCAAACTGAGTTACCATCTCAGCCATGAAGCCATGAGGAGACACCTATTGGAGTCCAAGCATCTCCCTACAAACAGGGAGAGAAAGCCCCAAGCATTATCTCAGAGAATCATTAACATAAACCTGGGAGCAGGGCGTGCGCCCTCTTGGATAGAAGTAATGCTTACCATTGACAACCTTTGTTAGTTGCCAAAAACAGGTCTTTAATGAATTAGGGAGAAAAAGAAACACAGAGACTTGGGCCTCAATTTTCACGGGGCGGCTGGAAGATTGCCGATCTTAATGGCCAGGCCTCATTAAATTAAATAAAGCAGATGTACTACCTGGCTGGCGGGTGGAAGTGGGCATCTGACAGCAGGAGGCCGCAGCAGGCGACCCATGTGAACGGTCCTTGGCAGGCAGGACAGTCACTGGGGGGGGTTAGGGGGAAGGGGGGGCGTTGAGGGGAAGCGTGTGGAAAAAATCGGGAGGATAGGGGAAGGGGAAGGCTGTCGGCAGGGATCGAAGTGGGGGGGAAGGATCTGGTGATGATCGGGAGGGGGAGCCCTGCGCAGGGGAGGCCCAAGGCTTCCTTATGAGGCTGGGCGGAGCACTCCTGCCCCTCCTGGCCCACAAGGAAACCTAAAATAAAGCTTATAAACTTACCTTCTGGGCCTCTTCTGGCTCCCGACAGGTTTGCTTGATGGGGAAGCCGATACTCCTCCCCAGCTCAGGCCTCAGGTTGAAATTGCAGATTGGGTCCTGATGACATAATTAGACCTGATCTGCATATTCAACACAGGACCCTACTTCCTTCCTGCTGGTGTCCTACTCACTTGCTCAAAAGAGCAGATTGAAATCGGGACACAGCGGGATCAGAGGGGGTAAGTGACTTGCATTATTTTAACTGCCCGGTTTCCACCAGGCAGGGGAAGTTGAAATCAGGGCCTTATTCTCAGCAAAAATACACAGAAGGATTTTGTAACTAAAAAGAGAAAACTGCAAATACTGCAATTACACAGCAGGCCACAAAGAAAGGACAAAATAATATTTTGGGTGTACATCCTTTATCAGAATGAAAAACTAGCATTTTTCATCGAGTTACACCTCTTTTCTGGAGAAAAGAGCCCCAGCCTGTTCAGCCTTTCCTGAAAGGAATATCCTCTCAGTTCTGGTATCATCCTTGTGAATCTTTTTTGCACCCTCTTCAATGCCTCTTTATAGTATGGAGACCAGAACTGTGCACAGTACTCCAAGCGTGGTCTAACCAAGGTTCTATACAAGTTTAACATAACTTCTTTACTTTTCAATTCTATCCCTCTAGAAATGAACCCAAGTGCTTGATTTGCCTTTTTTATGGCCTTATTAACCTACGTCGCTACTTTTAGTGATTTGTGTATCTGTACCCTTAGATCCCTTTGCTCCTCTATCCCAGTCAGACTCTTATTATTCAAGCAATATGTGACCTCCTTATTCTTCCTACCAAAATGCAACACCTCACACTTATCAATATTGAAATTCATTTGCCAATTACACACCTATTCTGCAAGTTTATTAATTGCATTATGACGCATTTCTCCTTTTTAATTACACCCACCAATTTAGTATTATCTGCAAATTTTGTAATTGTACTTCCGGTTCCCAAATCCAAATCATTAATGTAAATTGTGAACAGTGGTCCCAGCACTGATCCCTGTGGAACACAACTTCCTAGCTTTTGCCAGTCTGAGTAGCTACTCTTAACCCCCTACTCTCAATTTTCTGTTTTGTAGCCTACTTGCTATCCGTTCTGCTACATGCCCCCTGACTCCACATGCTCTGACCTTAGTCATTAGGCTACAATGCAGTACCTTATCGAAGGCCTTTTGAAAATCCAAATACATTACATCCACTACATTACCCTTGTCTACTCTTTCTGTTACTTCTACAATGAATTCAATAGGGTTGGTCAAGCATGACTTTCCCTTCTGAAATCCGTGTTGACTATTCTTTATTTTATTTTTGTTTTCTAGATGTTTTTCTATTACATCTTTGAGTAAAGATTTTTTAAATATATTCATTCATGGGATGTGGACATCGCTGGCAAAGCCAGCATTTATTGGCCATCCCTAATTGCCCTTGAGAAGGTGGTGGTGAGCCGCCTTCTTGAACCGCTGCGGTCCATATGGTGAAGGTTCTCCCACAGTGCTGTTAGGAAGGGAGTTCCAGGATTTTGACCCAGCGATGATGAAGGAATGGCGATATATTTCCAAGTCTGGATGGTGTGTGACTTGGAGGGGAACGTGCAGGTGGTGGTGTTCACGTGCGCCTGCTGCCCTTGTCCTTCTGAGTGGTAGATGTCGAGGGGTTTGGGAGGTGCTGTCGAAGAAGCCTTGGCTCCTTCCATTATCTTCCCTACCACCGATGTTAAGCTAACTGGTCTATAGTTTCCTGGACTTGTTCTATCTCCCTTTTTAAATATAGGAATAACATTAGCTGTCTGCATGTCCTCTGGCGCTATTCCCTTTTCCAATTAACTTTTATATATATGTAATAGTGCCTCTGCTATCTCCTCCCTAACTTCTTTTAATATTCGCGAATGCAATCCATCTGGACCAGGGGTCTTATCCTCTATCCGTTTGATTAGTTTATCAATTATCTCCCTCCTTTCTATCTTAAATGTTTTATATCTTTTTTGATCTCTTCTAATGTCAAGCCTACCTTGTTAGCCTCCCTGGCAAATACTGAGGCAAAGTACCTATTCAATATTTCTGCCATTTTACTGTCATTACCTGTGAGTTTATCTTGCGCATCCCTTAGTGGCCCTATCCCTATCCTAGTTTTTTCTGTAGAATACTTTATTATTTCCTTTTATATTCCTTGATAATTGAATTTTGTAGTTCCTTTTCACTTTCCTAATTGTTTTTTTGTCTTCTTTCCTAACCTCTACGTATTCCCTTTTATCATCCTTTCCTTTATTGTCTATATATTTAGAATATGCTTTTTTCTTTAGTTTCAATTTTACCCTTATGTCTTTGTTCATCCATGGTGTTTCATTGTTGGCTAGTTTGTTCTTGCTTTTTAGAGGAATATAATTTTAGAGGAATATAATTCTCCTGAATATAATTCTCCTGAATATAATTCTTGCTTTTTAGAGGAATATAATTTTAGAGGAATATAATTCTCCTGAACTCTGGTAAGTTTGGAAAAGATGGAGAGTAAAGAGGGTGCGGGGAGAAGTTTCATAGAGAGGGAATTAACTATTCTGTTCAGGACCTGATTTAAAATAATTTCACATGCTGGAATTTCAGAGGGAGGATTATATTTTAACTTAAAAAAAAATTAGGACAAAATATTATTTTAATAAGGTAGTAGTGCGTACAATCCAACAACCAGCGTCCTGCTGTAAGATTGTGGCTCCAGATTTCTTGGGACTTTATTCAGATCTGTTGCTTATCTACCTCCTGGTCTGTTCTCACCCATTACTAGTCAGGAGAGCCACCTTTAATCATTCTCTTGTTAGCCTGTTAAGCATTGGATAGGCGAAGCAGATGTCCAAGAAGTAAGCTTTTTCTGATTATATGCAGAAAAACCCAGCTCATTTTCTATTGTAATTTAATTGGCACACTTGTAGGATTAGACAAGATCCTTGAGGGCAAATTGTTAATCCTTTATATTTTTAAAAAGCCTTAAGCAACCGTGTGTTTTAACCAGTGCAGACAATGGAGAATTATAAACAAGGGCTGCATAGGAAAAAAAGGATGTATCAACACACCAATGTACAGAATTGCCAGATTGTACATTCATGCCTATAATTCCTCAAATGGTGAGTTCACGATCTCAGGTGAGATGGTAAGGTTTAGGTGGCACTAAGCTCGTGTGAAGCATAAACACTGGCGCAGACCAGTTGGGCCGAATAGCCTGTTTCTATGCTGTAAATTCTATGTAATTCTGTGCAAGTAGAAATTATTCAAATGATTCTTCATAGGGGAAGGATCAGGTGGGAATCCAAACCTTGCATCTCCAGCAGTTGATTGCAAACATGAGAAAAACTTACCTGCTCCAACCCCCCACCTCCCCCCCCCCCCCCACCAAAAACAAAAGTTGATTTCTAGGCTCCCTCTAAGGCTCAGTAAATAAATGTATAATGGGGGAAAAATTCGATAAGGGTCCATTTTGGGCAGTGGTAGCACCCGACGGACCCTGCGCAGGCAGGACGCAAGTTTGGACCCATAAGAGCACTTACCTGCAATCAGCCTTTCTTTCCAGGCAATACACATGGAATCAGTGCAATTCGCACTTTCCACCATCAGAGGGAGCTCAATCTCTTAAAGGGAGGATGGTTCTTAGAAATCTCTTAAAGGTAGCTGGTCCCTGTTATTTGCTGAAAATAACAGTCTACTGTCTGCACGGACTCTGAACGGAGATCAGACATCGCACATGTAAAACACAGATGCAGGTCCCATCCCTATGTTTACACAATAATAAGTTATGTTAAAACATTGAATAAAAGTTGAGCAAAACTAAATCCCACATCCTCCAATCTGCACGCCAGACCTCACCAATCTGCCGATCTGAGTTGGTACCAGGCCTGCGAGAGTGCATGCACCAAGGTTCTCTGCTGATGCACTAGAGACCTTGGGTGCAAGAGGTGGTCAAAAGGAGGGACATCCTATATCCGCGGGGTGGGGGGGGTGCAAGAGGCCCTCCAAACATATACTCAAAAGACAGTGGGAGGCAGCGGGGGACGAAGTCAATGCCAGACGCACAGCATCATGAACATGGATGCAGTGCAGGAAGAAGTTCAATGCTTTGACATGAGTGGTCAACGTGAGTGAGGTCAACTGTCAAGTGGCGTCTCCTACGCACTACACCCCCCATCACCCACATACCAATAAAATCTTTCTATCAGTACTCAACTCGTCCAATCAGATGCTTCCTCTCATCCTTACACATTACCACTGTTTCAAGCCGCCCACCCACAACTCACAGGCCACACACACTGGCAGCTATTCAACCATGACAGGCACATCACCCAGACTCGCGTCCCGCTTTCTTGCAGGAGAAGGTGGCGCATATCAAGAGGCAGCAAGTGGCAGTGGCATTTAGCCCCTCGAGCCTGTTCCGTCATTCAATGAGATCATGGCGGACCTGTGACCTAATTCCATATACCCGTCTTAGCCCCATATCCCTTAATACCCTTGGTTCACAGAAATCTGTCAATCTCAGATTTAACATTCACAATTGAGCTAGCATCGACTGCTGTCTGCAGAACAGCGTTCTAAACGTCTCCCACCCTTTGCATGTAGAAGCATTTCTTAACTTCACTCCTGCACGTCCTGGCTTTAAATGTTAGACTATGTCCCCGTGTCCTAGTATTGAAGTGTGGAAGACCTTCAAAAACATTTACAAATGTCTCGGCAGCCAGAAGCAATAATCCAGCCACTAACCTGTAAATCCTCCAGGCACTCTAAGACATGTTCAGATGGTTGGGGTTAAGACTGTGTATTGAGTTGAGTATTAGACACCATTTTGGGACTTATCACTTTAAATCAGCGTTGTACACTGATTGATGCCATTTTCTCCCTACTGTACATGATTCCAGTGTTCGTTATCTGCGCCTGCGCTAACTCCTTTACCAAGATGGCGTCTAGCGCACGTCATGCAGGAAATGTGCGTGCGTATCCAAGATGCCATCTTGGATGTCGGAGAGGCCGTGTAGCACCGAAACAACGGGCCCTTACGGCCCAATTTAGCGCCCAATGTGTTTTGGTATTGATCCTTATAGAGCAGGAAGATTCCAAGTTCAGTTCCTGATCGATGCTGAACTATCAGATCTCAACCAAGGCAGTGGGGAGGGTGCTACATTTGACCCTTGTGGCTCATGCTAGGGAGGAGAAATTCAACTACAGTTCCAATTTTGAATTACCATTTGTGACTCTTTTTGGAAAATGTGTCATTGTGGATATGAAACGAGAACAAGATGAGGTTCAGTTATGACACCACCCTCCTTTAAAATATTGTGGCAGCCTTCAACGTCTGGGCTCATAGTTGAAGAGTAGCTTCTTCACAGAGACATCAGAGGGCTGCTGGTACTCGCGGAGATGTACCCAAGCAATACAGGAGAGGAGGAAATAAAAGGATTTTAGAAATTGGGCTTAGCTGCGCCTGTTTTACAGGCGTAAAACAGGCACGACAAGGCCTAATTTCAGGGACCAACATCCTCCGCCCCCAAGGACACCTGAAAAACGTCCAACCAATTGGGTTGGCCACCTAAAACAGACGTTAAGGTCCTTGCATGTGCTAATGAGGAGGCTGACATCTTTTTTAAAACCCCTCTGGGAAATTGGGCTGGCCTTTGTGGCGTCAGGTCTGCTCCGCCTAGGTTTTCTAGACGTGGATGTGGCCTAGTCAGCGGCCACCACCGAAAAGGTAAATGTAATTATTTTATTTAAATTGATGTGAAGCTAGGAGGAGCCAGCCCCCCTCCAGCTGCTTTCCCTTTCAAAGGTCTGAGGGCCACTGCCAGCAAGGCAGGAGGCCTGAAAGAGACTTGAGCATCATTTAAAAGGAAATGGGATAAATCTTTGAAAAGATGGAATATAAAGAATCTGGGGGGATGGGGTTACTGGAGAGAGTGCCAGCAGCTAGATGGCCTCCTCCTGAACTGTAATTTCTATCATTCTGTGAAAACTCCCCTTTATTGAGGCCGAGCCCAGGGAGTGTTTTAGAAATGTTGGTGCTGAGCTGACTTCAGGACGATATGCCCTTTGAGAAGTGTCCCAAACACCGAGCCCGCTGCCCTTAGTTTGATCTCATGATTTGGTTCAGACGCCTAAGTGGGCAGAACATCGCATGATCAAACCTCCAGGAATGCCTCCAACCAGAGTTGCCAACCCTAGACAGGTTCGAGTGGCTCGCCGTGATTATTTAGATGAGGCGCAAGGATCAATTTTTTGCGATCCTCAGGCCTCCGTCTTCGGGATTGTTCCCTGCGGCCATTTGGCGCTTGAAAACTGGCCCAGAAAACAAATTTCTAGGTCACTGATTTCCATCAGTGGATTTGAATTGACTGGATGTATTGCTTTGATTTAATTTGAAATTGCTGAAACATTGATCTTTGACCTATGTCTTTAACTTCCTTGTTAATTTCGTCTTGTTGAATGGTTCATTTTTCCCTTCATTAGTCACTCCCTCATGAGACACCTTCTCTCCTAAATAGGGATCCTGACCACATGTTAACAGCTGTCATTCCATGACTCCAGCACTCATGTGAAAATACTCACGCTCAGGTCAATGTAGCACTCCGGACAGCTTACTATAGCAAACAAATAAATAACTTGGTGCAAAGCATGTCCTTATATTCTTTAAATCTGTGAACTAAATAAGAAATTTTAATAGATATAGAATTTAACCTGTATTTTACTATTGTCCTCTGAATGTAAGTTATTTTGATTTCTGGAGGAAACCCTTTGGTTTCAGTTTATCATGTGTCCGTGAAGCTTTTTACATGGTGCTGTCAGATTATATTGATTTTTTTTTGAGAGCATTTACCCTCACATTTTATCACGCTATTTTCTCCCCCCTGGTATCTCAAGTCATGCACCAGCCACAACTAAAATATTAGGCTGCCAATTTACTCTGAAATTTTGCTAACATCACTTATAGCTAGTCACAAGAAGTCACCTGAGAGGAACCCAGTGGTGCTAAGATTCTTTTATTTTTGATGCTTTCTCGTAGCAGTGTGGCTGATATTGGGAACAGAGCCGAGTTGGGGATTATACCTACATTCTGACATGTTGTAGTACGACATGATGGCAGTTCAATGCACCACACCACCACCTTAGCCTGTTCATTGACATATTTTAAGATTCAACAGGGTCGATTTGAACTTACTGAAATTGGCGTTAACGGGGCATTGATGGCCTTAAAATGAGGCCGGTAGACTTACCGCCTCGTTATCGGCCACAATCGGCCTGCTGCCACTTATACAATGGCCCACCGCTAGGGAGTCGAAGCCTCTGCCTCTTTCAGGTGGTAAACACTTTTTCATATGCAAATTGGAGTTCTATGATGTACATAGGATTGTCATTTTAGGACAGAACTGGTCGCCCTGACTTTCCAACCAGTTTCACTGACAATGGAGCCAAAGGGGCCATGAAAAGATAAGCTTTAAATTCTTTTTGTGGGGCCATGAGGAGCAGGGGTGCTTCTCCAGGCTCCACAGAAACAATCTGGGCACCATCCTGGGCTTTCCTCCCCCCAAATCAACTTGTTGACAACTGAGCGGCCTCTCTTTTTCAATCTTGTACTATTGTATTTAATATATTTATTGTTTTGCAAAAAAAAAGAAAAGTTGGGGAATCATTTATGCTTGGATCAGGAGTTCTATACAGTGGGGATTAAAAGAAAGAGTTTGATTCATTGGTGTTGTACAGAACGGGAATTCTATACAATGGGAATGAATGGGACAGGGTATGGTCCGTTGGAATTCTGTGCTGAATATTACAGAATATAAGAAAATATTGAGCAATAAAGGCCTGCCCTTTTGACAGGTCTGGTCCCATTTGCCCTATCGTGTCCTCTATCTAACTTATTTTATGCCTGCTTTAGAGTCAACTTCCTGGCTGCCCCAAGGAATCTTGGGCCTCCCCTCCCTCTACTCCAACTGCAATGCTCTCCTGACCCCTCTCCCAACCACTCACTTTTGTCTCCCGGCAGCGGCCTCCTGCCGCCCAAAATCCCGTTCCTGTTCACCAACCAGCTTCCCATCAAGTTCAGGTGGGAGACTGATGGGACCCATGCAGATGAAATTTTAACTCTTGGGCCACATGCTATGGAGGGCCAGATGGTTTGCCGTCCGCTTCAGCCCTCACCCACAGGACTCCCACCAAGGAGTTAAAGTCGGGACTTTAAATCAGGCAAAATTCCAGGCTATCAGTCTAGCCTGCATTAGTGAATCCTACCCATTTAAGTTCCTTTTTCTCAGCATTACAGCGAATTTGATCATCAGTTTGGCTTTATCCTGATGACCTTCAATCCCTTCCCATTTATCCCTTCCTTTTTTAAAGGAATTGTACAGGATACTGGAGTCACATGTAGACCAAGTAAGGACAGCAGGTTTCCTTCCCGAAAGAGCATTGGTGAACCAGTTGGGTTTTTTATCACAATCCAGTAGCTTCATGGTCATTTTCCAGATTTTTTAAAAATTAAATTCAAATTCTCAAACTGGCATGGTGGGGTTTTAACACACGGGGTAAATTTTAACCCCCAAGAACGGTTGGGTTGGGAGCGAGTAGGGAGTAAAAACCCTCTGTTTTCAGTGCGGGACCGCATTCCGGCTCCAACAAGTCTACTGCTGGGTTTAACCCAGGCAGGTTTATCTGCGTGTGGGGAGCAGCCACCAGGAAGTCCCACCCCCACTTAAAGCTGACGGGTCGATACTTAAAAGAGCAATGTACCTCATTGAAATACTTTAGGTACTTAATATTTTGTTTATTGGAATAATAAAACAACTTTAACCTTACCTGTTCAGGTTTCCCATTGCTTCCCTTTTATGTCAGGTGAAAGCAGGCAGAAAGGGCTGGATTCATGAGGTGAGTGCCTTTATTGAGCTGCTTGTGGGCCCAGAGGAGCAGGAGTGCTTCATCCAGTCCCAACAAGCTCACCTGAACAGGAACCCCACGATCAGCTGCTCCCCCCCACCCCCCAGATGGTGGACACCCTCCAAAAGTGGACCCCCACCTAACTCCAACTCTTCAGCCGATCTCCAGTGATCTCCGATCTGTTCCTCAGCCCTCCGGATCTGTTCCTCGACACTTCCAATCTTCTCCTTGGCCTATGATCCCTCCCTCTGATCCATGCAGCAGACCTTCCTGCCCGGCAGCCAGCCAGTCTGTCAATCAGGTTGGTTGCTGGGCATGAAACCCAGAAGTGCAATTGATGGGCCTCATCGCGACCTGCCCACTTACCTTCCGGGTTTCACACCTGGAAATCTTCCACCCCGCTCCCTTCCCGGCTCATTGTTAAAACTTCCTCCACGCTCTCTGGATTACTAGGCCAGTAACATAACTACTACACTGCCATACTGTACTTTCTGCAACAGTCATTCATTAGTTATATAAGTTGCTTCATGACTGGAATAATCATTGGATTTATCAAGTTCATAAGCTGTTCATGCAATAATCAATAATCAACTTTTAAAAATTAAAAAGAAATACTTGTAAAGTCTGAAGTTCAGCTAGGTGGTCTTTTTTTTTGTTGCTCAGTATGAAATATTATAGAGTAGCACCCAGAATACTTTGGGATAGTCATCATCACAGAATTTCAATATGGATATAAATACAAAATATTGCATGTTGGAACAAATTGGGTGATATATGTGCCCCATGAAACTACATAGCGAAATGAGTAGAGTATAAACCAAAGAATACCATAGTAAAACTGTATAGTGCTCTGGTCAGATCACACCATGAGTATTGTAGTCAGTTTTGTTACTGATGCATAAAACATACATATTTAAACCTGGAGGCAACGCAGAGAATTGATCCTCAGCATCACAGGACCAAGTTATGAGGAAAGACTAGAAAGGAGGACACTAAGAGAGGACCTCATGTAAATATACGAGATGGGTTCAAACTGGTGAGAGACAAATTGAGAACTGATGTTAAGAAGTTCTTTATACAAAGAATGATCAACACTTGGAATGGACTTCCAGGTAGGGTAAAAGAAGAAAAAAACTTTGGAACCATTTAAGAAACAGCTGGATGCTGTGATGGGGCGACTGTAAGATATTTCTGGATGAATGAGCTAGGATGTGATCGGTACAGTTATCGCCACGTGGGAATATGATGCTGTGGCGGTAATGGAGACCTGGCTCAAAAAAGGGCAGAATTGGGCACTAAATATTCCTGGATACAGGTTGTTCAGGAAAGATAGGGAAGGGAAGAAAGGAGGTGGGCCTGGCGGTATTGAATAAGGAGAAACTTGCAGTGCTGGAGAGAGAGGATGTCCCGGGGGGTCAAGGACAGAATCTATTTGGTTAGAGTTAAGAAACAATAGAGGTGCCATTACACTACTGGGTGTATTCTATAGGCCACCAACTAGTGGGAAGGAGAAAGAGGAGCAAATTTGCAGGGAAATTACAGAGAGGTGCAAAAGCCATAGAGTTGTGATAACAGGGGACTTCAACTACCCTAATATAGACTGGGATAGTACTAATATAAGGGGCAAAGAGGGGGAGCAATTTTTGAAGTGTGTTCAGAACTTTCTTGACCAGTACGTTTTGGGCCCAATGAGGAAGGAGGCATTGCTGGACTTGGTTCTGGGGAATGAGGAGGGCCAAGTGGAGCAAGTGTCAGTGGGGGAACATTTAGGGAACAGCGATCATAGTATCATAAGGTTTAGAATAGCTATGGAAAAGGACATGGACCACTCTAAAGTAAAAATACTCAATTGGAGGAGGGCCAATTTCAATGGGATGAGAACAGATCTAGCCCGGGTAAATTAGAATCAAAGATTGGAAGGCAAAACTGTAATTGAACAATGGGTGGCCTTTAAGGAGGAGATGGTTCAGGTACAGTCTAGGTACATTCCCGCGAGGGAGAAAGGTAGGGCAACTAAAGCCAGAGCTCCCTGGATGGCAAAAGAGATAGAGGGTAAGATGAAGCAGAAAAATATGGCGTATGACAGATGTCAGGTTGATAACACAAGTAAGAACCAGGTTGAATATAGAAAGTGCAGAGGGGAAGTGAAACAGGAAATAAGAGGGGAAAAGAGAGAGTATGAGAATAGATTGGCGGCAAACATAAAAGGGAATCTAAAAGTTTTCTATAAGCATGTAAACAGTAAATGGATAGTAAGAGGAGGAGTGAGACAGATAAGGGACCAAAAAGGAGATCTACTCATGGAGGTAGAGGGAATGGCCGAGCTACTAAATGAGTACTTTGCATCTGTCTTTACCAAGGAAGAAGATGCTGCCAGTTTCAGTAAAGGAAGAGGTAGTTGGGATACTGGTTAGGCTAAAAATTGATAAAGAAAAGGTTCTAGAAAGGCTAGCTGTATTTAAAGTAGATACGTCACCCGGTCCGGATGGGATGCATCCTAGGTTGCTGAGGGAAGTGAGGGTGGAAATTGCGGAGCTACTGGCCATAATCTTCCAAACATCCTTAGATACGAGGGCGGTGCCAGTGGACTGGAGAATTGCAAATGTTACACCCTTGTTCAAAAAAGGGTGTAAGGATAAACCCAGCAATTACAGGCCAGTCAGTTTAACCTCGGTGGTGAGGAAACTTTTTAGAAACGATAATCCGGGACAGAATTAGCAGTCATTTGGACAAGTGTGGATTGATTAGGGAAAGCCAGCACAGATTTGTTAAAGGCAAATCATGTTTAGCTAACTTGATAGGGTTCTTTGATGAGGCAACAGAGAGGGTAGATGAGGGCAATGTGGCTGATGTGGTGACAGGAAACAGAGAGTAGTGGTGAACGGTTGTTTTTCGGACTGGAGGGAGGTGTACTGTGGTGTTCCCCAGGGATCGGTACTAGGAACACTGCTTTTCTTGACAGTTCTGGGCACCGCACTTTAGGAAAGATGTGAAGGCCTTAGAGAGGGTGCAGAAAAGATTTACTAGAATGATTCCAAGAATGAGGGATTTTAGTCACATGGATAGACTGGAGAGGCTGGGGTTGTTCTCCTTGGGACAGAGAAGGTTGAGAGGAGATTTGATAGAGGTATTTAAAACCATGAAGGGTGTAGACAGAATAGATAGACAGAAACTGTTCCCATTGGCGGAAGGGTCAAGAACCAGAGGACATAGATTTAAGGTGATTGGCAAAAGAACCAAAGGTGACGTGCGGAAAAACTTTTTTACGTAGCGATTGGTTATGATCTGGAATGCACTGCCAGAGGGGGTGGTGGAGGCAGATTCAATTGTGGCTTTCAAAAGGGAACTGGATTAGTACTTGAAAGGAAAAATTTTGCAGGGCTACGAGGATAGGGCGGAGGAGTGGGACTAGCTGGATTGCTGTTGTATAGAGCTGGCATGGACTCGATGGGCTGAATGGCCTCCTTCCATGCTGTAACCTTTCTATAATTCTATGATTCTAGTGCAGTCATTCATTAAGCTTTAGGGGAAAGAGATGAATCCACATGAGCCAACAAAAAAGCACAAGATAGCCTTTGTGTAATATGCCAATGGAGATTACTTTCCAGTCTGCATAGGCAGCTCATCTTCACAGGCATAGCAAGTTTCTGGTTCAGTATTTTCAATATTTTAGCTGAAAAAAGTTACTCACCTTGAATGCTCGTGAAACCAGTAAACAGCAGCAGCCCTCGGCAGTTAGTGAAATTGATTTCTTCCGACAAGGGAGTCTAATTTAAACTGTATGAGAATCATCAAATGATATCCTAGGTGCTGCATTTTGACAACGTGTCAGATCTGTTTTAGTAAACTATTCATTCAGTGTATCCCTTGATGCAGAAACATGATATGATATGTTTTTATTCATTGTAAGCCCAGAAGCTTTTAAATCCAATGATCTGCTGTATTTATTTACATTGCATTGCAATAAATGCTTAACTTTACTTACAGTATTATCTAGTTAAGTCTCACTGTTACAAATTTGTCCGGATGGATAGAAGTAATCCACATTCAGTAGGTTGACTTATTGAGGTTTAGAGACCGTGATGGAACCTCACCTCGCCTGGAGTAACCAGAATGTGTTATAATCAGACTCTGCTATTGAGCGAATTTCATCTGCTCAGTAGAGGGTCATACCTTTGAAGGTTTAGGTTTGAATCACATTCTTCCTGTGACAGTGGCCAATTGAATAAATGTCCAGTTTTCCCACACAGCATGATGAGGTAGTTCATAATGAATTCATTATTAATCTCTGAAAGGAGCCTTATTCTATAAATGCAGCCTAATTGAAGAAACCACCAGCTTTTTTTTTAACATCGTATTTCTCCAGCACTAGAATCTGCTTTTTGTTAGCAAGTTTATGAATCTTGATCTTTGTATTTTTCCTGGTCATCATTTAACCCCCAGCCAACACCACTAAAATGGATTATCTGGTCATTTATCTCACTGTTGTTTGTGGGACTTTGCTGCGTGTAAATTGGTATCGCATTTGCTGACAGAACAAAACTGACTACATTATGGCTACACAGCTCCCTTAACGCATAACAACTGCCTTGCACAACCACCCCTTTCTCCACTTTAGCACCCTCATGCCCCCGCATCTATTACTTCACCTCCCCCATGCCACTTGGCACACATTCCTCAAATGCCTGCCTTAACCTCATTTATTTTTTGCAGGCGTAATTGAAGCACAATGCCCACCTTTAAATGCCGCGTCCCTACCTTTAAATCTAACACCACTTTTGAGGACAAGGCCATGCAGCTCATGGGCATTCACTTGGCTATTGCTGTGTGAGATGGTGAAGTTGGCCGCATCTTAGCAGTGTCAAGTTAGTAACCTACACTGTCCCCTGGCATCTCTGTGAAGCACTACACAGCCACAACTTTCCACCTCCTTTCTCTGTCTCCTCAATCATGAGAGGATAATGGTCATTCATTCTTACTTTCTACTATGCTTTCTTGTAGATCCACCTCAGCAATGGGGTACACAGGTGTTGTATAATGATGGTGAGGAGGAGGAGCTGGGGAGGTTTTTCTCCTTTGTCACTTATGGAAATGATGATGAGGAGGAGGGTGAGGACCAGCCCACCCATCATTTCCAGCTGCTTCATCATACCTGTTTTCCTCTGTCTCAACCCCCTCCAACTTACCACCTGTAGCACTTGTTACCTCTCTTTTAGGCATTGACTCAGATACTTTTACGCAGGGGAATGAGAAAGTGGTGGTAAGCAATTGCCACCCTGGTGATTCACCAAGAACAAGGGATCCAGAGGAGTGGGAAGTGGAGGAGAATGTGCCCACTTCCCAGTGGCGGCGGAATAGAAGGCTGCCTATGGCTTCGGAATTGTGGGACCTCGATTTCATGGGTACTCGCCTGAAAAGAAGGATGTTTGATGAACATCATACCTTCACGCAGACTCTAAGGATAACCTACCATGATGTGTGGCAATTGACAGTTGTCACTGTTGAGTCTATAGCTCTCCTTTGCAACAACATCTCATAAGCTTTATCTTCCTTGCAGGTGCCAATGCAGCAAGTGGCAGTTACATTGAACTCTGCAGCAGATGCCTATATAAGAGGCAGCTAGGAACCTGTCAGGGTGTCCACCTCAATGAAAGCACAAGAGGAGCTGAGGGAAGGAATGAAGGGAGATGTCAGAGAAACTAGAGAAAGATACAGCTTTGGGTCTAGGGCAGAGGGAGCTTGGGAGGTGTTTTGGCTTGGTGAAAAGAAGCCAGAGTTATCTTTGCTCTCCAGGATGATCCTGGAGTAGTGAGTGGTTCTGGCAGAGGAGAGTGAGGCCCGATAGCACTTGATGTGGTCCAGCCAGAACTGGTGTTGGGTGGCTGAACCAGTTATGCACCAGATGTCCTCAAGTCTGCATCACTTCAGGAAGCAAAGATGTGGGCCATACCAGGAGGGTTGACTGCATGGGAGAGAGTAAAGATTTTGCTGGGAGCAAGAACATCAAAGGTGTGCGTGAGGGAGTGGTTATGCAGATTTATGACTGTACAAGTATTGTGGCAAATGGAGGGCCAAAGGCTAGGCAGTTAGGATTTAGAAAGTGCTGTTGTGAGTGACTTGGGAGAGAGTTTTTTCCAGAGATGGTCACAGAATGAAGTGGGGTAAGAAGGCTGTTGGGAGATGTGGATGGTGAGGGATACAAGGAAGTTGTCAGAGATGGCGTTGGCTGTGATACAGATCATGGGAGTAGCGAGGTCATGGGATAGAAGGAGGTCAAGAGGATGGGCATGAATATGAGTTTATATGGAAGGAGAGGTTTAGGCAGGACAGGCTGTCAGTGAATTCAGAAAAGAGAGGGCAAGTGGAGCTGAGATCGAGATTGAAATCCCTGAGGATGAGGAGTCACTCAATGCAGAGGCTAAGGAAAGGAGGGAGGATATCTTGGAAAGACAGGATGGAGCTAGGGAGCAGTAGACAACAAGGGTTTTAAAGGAGAGGTGTGAAGGGTTGAACAAATGCTCGAAAGAGGAGAAGGTGACAGCAGTACAGGCATAGAGACCAAAGTGTAATTCGTGATAAAGGCCACAGCTACACTGCAGCAGTTTTGGGGGGGCAAGCACGCAGTGGAAAGTATACCTAGTTTTTCATTAAAAGATTATTGTCTTGTTTTAAGTGTACAGTCATCGAGTAGTCTAGATTGTTGTCTAGATGTGCTTGTGTCAACTGGTCACCAACCTCATTGTCAGTTATGCTTATGAATGTTGATATTTTCAAAACTTGACTGAAAAGCTTGACGTCAGAACAAATACTAATGCAAAAAAAAATGGTCTTTGGGTCTTAAGGGGAGTTTATCTCTGAATACACTACGCTTAAAAAAATAATAACGTTTGCAGAGAGCAGCACTATGTCCACTATGATTTCCCTACATGGCATATGCCTTATTTCAGCTGGGATTGAGAGAAAGATCTGCCGTTCCCTTAACAGATGCAAAAGCTTGGCAACAGCTCACTTTATCTATTTCTGTAATCAGGAAATATGTATATTGGAGTGGGTGAATTGAAGTATAACAGCTGTGATAGTTATCCAGCTCTCAAAATTTTGCAGCATTTTCCACAGGAAATTACATAGGTGTGGAGGATTCCACAAAATAGCAGACTTTACAATGTTAACTAATATTCTAGGAAAATAACTAATAGGAACCTCGTAGGGGCATATTTTTGTTTTTAGTGTTTTATGGCTCCAAATTTTATACAGCCTTCTGAAAGAGGGTCTGGACGACTCCTGTCTTTTGGGTCAAGATTGGTTTGGCCTTTTCTGTACCTGCCATTCTGCACAATCAGTTGATGTGATATCAAAGATCTTATGGGACTATTTAAAATTTTGCAAAATTTCTGCAAGATCAATCACTGTTTAAACATTTTTTGTGTCTCTTGCTAATGGTATGGCACTGACCTCAATCCAATAATAAACACCATACCTAAGGTGCATCTTATTTTACAGTTATCATTTGGTTAAAGCTGTAAAAATAGCCATGAATATGCAAAAGCAATATTCTTACCATATTTACAAATATTACAAGCCGTGGCACACAGGACAAGACTCAGAACCTAATCTTCTGAAATGTAGTCTCAGCACACAATGGGGTAGAAATCACACAGAGCAGCGAACCAACAGTCTTCGCCGCTCCATAGATTTATACTAACCCACAAACTTACCGCGGTCTTTTTGGCCATTCCTCGAAGCGGAGAAGAGCCCAGCGTCAGTTCAGGTGAAGCTAGGACCCTGAGAGAAGTGGGAGGATTGATCTCTCCCCTCGACCGATCAGATCGCAGCATTTTTGACAAGCTGCGTTCACTGTCTCTGCAGGCTTGGAATGTGAAAACCAGGAAGTGAAAGATGCAACATTTTAAATCAATGTAAAAACAGTTATAGACAGTGAAAAAAGAAAAGGTAAGAAATAATTGAATTAAATAAAAGAGACAGAAGGGAAAAGTAAAAAAAATAATATTTAATTTTAAAAAATTTTTTAATGACAAATTATTATAATAAGGTGTTATGAGACTGCACATTTTTAAAGTTAATTTTTAGTTGTTTGGCAATCATTAAGACTTACTGTTAAAACTTAGTTTAGACCGGGTATTTTTAAGCGTACCTGTTTTGAGGCGTAATTGGTTACTTTCCAGCTGGGCAGATGAACAAGTTTGCTCTTTTTCAATGACTTCTCTGATTGCAGCTTGCGATCTCCCTTTAATTCAAAGTTGTCATATTGTCGGTGAACCACTAGGAGCAAGTTCGCGATTTCCGCGTTTCACTGCACATGTGCAAACACCAGAACTTGCTCCTCCATTTCACCACTAACAATGGAGAGCGCTGTTGAGCGATTTCTGCCCCATTGTGTTAAACTTGCTTGCCTCAGAGGATATGCTTCTGTTGCAGATGGGTCTTGGAGTGTAAAAGTTCAAGTGCACCAAGCAAACTGTGGTTAAAACAATCAAGCAGGTTGCAACTCAGATGGTCTTGTTAGTTCATTGGGGAGGAATGTCTCTGATGCTAACTCAATGTCCCTGTTACTGTTGGCACTGATTTTGCAGATAAGTCTTTGATTGCAGACCAGCAGAATGAGTGTGGATAGGTATCAGGGCCCTGATATTAACTCTGAGTTGGGAAGAGAGCAATGGGTGGGGGTTTGCAAACAGGAAAATCGGAAGAAAGGGTTTCCTGCAGATCCTACTGAAATTAACAGTAGGATTTGCTTTAAAATTTTTCAAAAGGTTTCCCACCCAATAGCCAGCTTGATTGACAGGGTGGTCTTTGAGAGTTAGATGAGGGGGTGTCAGGGAGAGATCGGGATCTTTGGGGGTTGAATGGATGGGTTGGGGAGAGATCGAGATCTTTGGGGGTTGGATGGGTGGGTCGGGGAGAGATCGGGATCTTTGGGGGTTGGATGGGGGTGTTGGGGAGAGAGCGGGATCTTTGGGGGTTGGATGGGGGGTTGGGAAGAGATTGGGATCTTTGGGAGTTGGATGAGGGGGTTGGGGAGAGATTAGGATCTTTGGGGGTTGGATGGGGGGTTTGGGAGAGATCGGGATCTTTGGGGGTTAGATGGGGGGGTCAGGGAGAGATCGGGATCTTTGGGAGTTGGATGAGGGGGTTGGGGAGAGATTAGGATCTTTGGGAGTTGGATGGGGGGGTTTGGGAGAGATTGGAATCTTTGGGGGTTAGATGGGTGGGTCGGGGAGAGATCGGGATCTTTGGGAGTTGGATGGGTGGGTCGGGGAGAGATCGGGATCTTTGGGAGTTGGATGGGGAGGTTGGGGACAGATTGGGATCTTCGGGGTTGTATGGGGGGCCGTTCAAGGGGTGGGGTTGGGGAAAGTAGGAGATCGTTAGGGGTTTGAGCAGTCGGACATCATTGGGGGTGGTGAGCAGTTGGATATCGGAGGTGGGGTCTAAGACATCGGCGGGGGTGGGGGGGAATGGCTGATCGTGGGGGTCCGATCGTGGCAGGTAAGCTTGTTGGGCCTGGAGGAAACACACTTGCTCCTCCTGTCCCACAAGCAGTGCAGTGCACTTACCTCATGATCTGGTCCTTCTCTCCTCATTTTCACTGGCGAGATTCACAAGCCCCGGGAAACCCATTCTGGAGGTTTTAAATTTAAAGGTCGATGAAAATCAATTTAACAAGACCTACTTAACGTCTCATAAGGATGTTAATTGCTGCGATAACTACCCGCCCGCCTGAACTAATTAGGGACCTGATTGCGACGAGCAGGTTACTTGCACACATCCAAATGCGCCTCCATTAAACCCGGAAGTGGGCGCCGGACTGCGGTCGTGCTTGAAAAATCAATTATTTTAACTACCCATCTGCCCTCAACCCACCCGTTTTTGGGGGTTAATATTCCCCCCAGGACACCAATGGAATAACATGATACTGTTCAGAAAACACTATAGACATTTTCTGGCCAAGACATTTATCTTCCATCAGCCGCCTTTGGATGTTGAGACTTGGAGTTCTTAATATCCAAAGGCTGTAAATAGCCAATAAAAAATGGGGTAGAAATTCACCATGGCCCGTTTTTAGTCCCAGACTCAGTGCTGTGCAGGCAGAGGCCTGAGGCCTGATCAAAATTGGGCCTAAGGCCTCATCTAAATATTCCGGGTGAGTTGTCGGGGCCTGTCAAGCCTCCACAGGCAGCTCGCCCCTCAGGAGGATTGAAATTGGGATCACTTGCCTCACCGGCAGCGGCCTCAGTTAAGCCCTGGGAGGGTGGCGGGGGGAAGGACAGGAGGACTGCAGGAGGGGGACAGATCGCGGCCAGCAGCAGAGGTCAGGAGTGCTGTGGAGCTGGCAGATGGTCGCAGCTAGCTTTTTCTCTGTGCTGTAAAATTTTATGATGCCTCTTCCAATTTTCTCCTCCCTACCCATGGGGAGGCTCCTGTCATTTGCTCTGTGGGGATGTGGCATAAGGGGTCTCCACCTAAATCTACAATCCCATTAAAGGAAAATCCTGCTTGCTGTTTGGCCCATCAGACTGTGTTTTTCTCTATCTTACCTAATCCCCATCCCCTTTAATATTTCTCTATTTCAAGCAAATATCTGTTGAACCATAGGCAAAAGGCAATTCAACCCAACAAGTCTAAGTTATTTTCTCCACATCTCCCACATCCATCTCACCTGGACGTGACCACTCCAGGTGACCTGACGACTGGTTGCAGAGCAGTATAGGTAGTGGACCTGGCGGCAGGCCATCCATCGGACTGCTTTTATAGTGAGTGGGAGCACTAGTGAAGAAGGGGAAGAAAAATCAGAGGATGTGTCACCTCCCTCCCTAAGTGAGTAACAACTCTCAAGTACGTCCTACCTGCTAAGTTCAGAGCAGCATTGGTGAGGGGCATGGAAGCAGGCTACTTCCTCATTTTGTCAACAGGGGGATAGCACATGGGTATGGGTGAGCTGTGATTGAGGGAGATAACTTTAAAAGATGGTTATAACTTCACAAAAAAATGTACAGTAAACCCTCATCGCCTTCTTGTTGCAGTTGTCTTGAGTTTTTTTTTGCAATGTTTTCCTTTCTTCTCCTGAAAGCCATGACTCATGTTGAGGTATAGTTCCATAGGGCCAGCCACCCTCCAGTTGCCCATCTTCACATCTGAGTCTAGAAAGTGAGTGTTGACAGGCTGTTTGATTGTGAGTGACATTAGAGCAGAGCCCATTCCTGACACACTTGTGCGCGCGCACACACACACGCTCACTCCAACAGGTGTCACTGGATAGTGATCAGAAGCAAGAACCCTTGATTTTTTTTCTTCCTTATCCCACAGACGCTGCGACCAATTCTCAGTTGTGGCTTAGGGGTAGCACACTCGCCTTTGAGTCAAAAGCTTGTGGGTTCAAGTCCCACTCCAGAGATTTGAGCACAAAATCTAGGCTGCCAGTGCGCTACTGAGGCATTGCTGCACTGTCGGAGGTGCCATCCTTTGGATGAGATGTTAAACCGTCTGCCCTCTCAGGTGAAAATAAAAGATCCCATGGCACTATTTCATAGAAACATAGAAAATAGGAGCAAGATTAGGCCATTTGGCCCTTTGAGCTTGCTCCGCCATTCAATATGATCATGGCTGATCCTCTATCTCAATACTATATTCCCGCTCTCTCCCCATACCCCTTGATGCCTTCTGTATCTAGAAATCTATCCATCTCCTTCTTAAATATAGTCAGTGACTTGGCCTCCACAGCCTTCTGAGGTAGAGAATTCCACAGGTTCACCCTCCTCTGAGTGAAGAAGAGCTGGAGTGTTCTCTCCGGTGTCCTGGCCAATATTTATCCCTAAACCAACATTACTAAACAAAAACAGATTAACTAGTCATTATCTTATTGCTTTTGTGGGAGCTTGTTGTACGCAAATTGGCTGCCGTATTTTCTACGTTACAACAGTGATTATACCTCAAAAGTACGTCATTGGCTGTAAAGCGCATTGAGACGTCCTGAGGTCATGAATGATGCTATATAAATGCAAGTCTTTTTCTTTCTTTCTTAATGCCATTACTGCTCTGCTGACTGAGATCAGCTAACTCAGTAGATGCCAGGAATTGAACCTGGGACTTTCCTGATGGATGTATGGATCAGTACAGCAGTGCATTGCATTTATCCACAACCATTGAGGGAAGCCCTAAGACTGAGTTTTCTGAATTAGCAATTTCACAATGATAATCCAATAAACAAATGGAAAAAATACATTCTAAAATCAGTGTGATATTATTTTCATACATATTTCTTAGTCCACGGAGCACTAACATTGATTAATTCTTAACAATATTAGATTTACTGCCTGGGATTGGATGATACTGCAGTTGTCAATTGTCCATGAAAATGTGAGCAATAGTTGCCTCTCTTAGGATCTTGAGCAATTTGGTTGCAGTAATTGGTCTGAGATGCTGTATTGTAAATGTCAAACACCAGTTTGAATGTTGAAGGCAACTGGACCGTACCAGAGATAGAAAGCAGACAGGCCGTCAACAAATAGATTTATTTACCTGTTTGTCTATTGGAACGGAAAGAAAATAATTATTTTTATAGAATTTTTCTGCGATTAGTTCCGCCCAAAGGAAGAATAACAATGTGTAAAAGGGTCATCTAATTATGAAAAATGTGCAATAAACACAGGAGATTTATGTATTCATTAATGGTAAATCAAAGAACAGAGTTTAAAGGAGCATTAGAAAAAAGCTGCAGTCCCTGTGATGATAACACTCCCATAATAATGTTACGTAGGGAAAACCAAGATATTGGTGAGGTGAGAGTGACTGCCCTTGACATCAAGGCAGCATTTGACCGACTATGGCACCAAGGAACCCTAGTAAAATTGAAGTCAATGGGAATCAGAGGGAAAACTCTTCAGTGGCTGGAGTCATACCTAGCTCAAAGGAAGATGGTAGTGGTTGTTGGAGGCCAATCATCTCTGCCCCAGGACATTGCTGCAGGAGTTCCTTGGGGCAGTGTCCTAGGCCCAACCACCGTTAGCTGCTTCATCAATGACCTTCCCTCCATCATAAGGTCAGAAATGGGATGTTCACTGATGATTGCACAATGTTCAGTTCCATTCGCAACCCCTCAGATAATGAAGCAGTCCGTGCCCGCAGGCAGCAGGACCTGGACAACATCCAGGCTTGGGCTGATAAGTGGCAAGTAACATTCGCGCCAGACAAGTGCCAGGCAATGACCATCTTCAACAAGAGAGAGTCTAACCAACTCCCCTTGACATTCAACGGCATTACCATCGCCAAATCCCCCACCATCAACATCCTGGGGGTCACCATTGACCAGAAAGTTAACTAGATCAGCCACATAAATACTGCGGCTACAGAGGCTGGGTATTCTGCGGCAAGTGTCTCACCTCCTGACTGCCCAAAGTCTTTCCACCATCTACAAGGCACAAGTCAGGAGTGTGATGGAATACTCTCCACTTGCCTGGATGAGTACAGCTCCAAAAGCACTCAAGAAGCTCGACACCATCCAGGACAAAGCAGCCCGCTTGATTGGTACCCCATCCACCACCCTAAGCATTTACTCCCTTCACCATCGGCGCACCATGGCTGCAGTGTGTACCATCCATAGGATGCACTGCAGCAACTCGCCAAGGCTTCTTCGACAGCACCTCCCAAACCTGCGACCTCTACCACCTAGAAGGACAAGGGCAGCAGGCACATGGGAACAACACCACCTGCACGTTCCCCTCCAAGTCACACACCATCCCGACTTGGAAACATATCGCCGTTCCTTCATCGTCGCTGGGTCAAAATCCTAGAACTCCCTTCGTAACATCACTGTGGGAGAACCTTCACCAGATGGACTGCAGCAGTTCAAGAAGGCAGCTCACCACCACCTTCTCAAGGGCAATTAGGGATGGGCAATAAATGCTGGCCTTGCCAGCGATGCCCACATCCCATGAATGAATAAAAAAAAATTCACCCCACCAATGATGAAGGAAGGTCATGAAAGTGTGACTTAGAGGGGAGTATTGCTGCTCTTGTCCTTCTTGGTGTTGAGGTTTCAGGGGAGGCAGATGCTGTGAAAGTCACCTTGGTGAGTTGCAGCAGTGCACCCTGTAGAGGGTAAATACCATCATTGTAAATGCCACAATGTGCCAGTGTTGGAGGGGGTGGATATTGACAGAGGTGCCAATGAAGCAAACTGCAGTGTCCTGGATGTCCATACATTGTCTAAAGATGGCTCAGTGGAGCAAGTTTCTGAAGTCTGTCTCCTAACTCCGTCGCAATCTTGCATATAGAAAATTTAAATTCATCGACAGACCATGAGCAATGCTACAAGCAATTTACTAGTTGTATAAATACATTTCCAGGCAGGTCCCATTGCGATAGGACATTTAAGCACCTCAAGGACCCAACTGATTATAACACTGAAGATTTTGTTCATTGTATGTTATGTGTTATGTGTTTTGGCTACTCATTGTCTAAATGTGGAAGCACACTGGGATCTGTGTGGCATACACCGTTTATTTGGAGTCAACCTAATTCCATTTTGTTGAACTCTGATTCATGCTGTGATCTGATGGTGACAATTAAGAAAGCCACCATAATTGTTGACATTCCATGTGAATTAACAAATGGGCAAAGCTGTATTCTTCAGCAATGTCAATTCACTCATTACAAATCAGAGATTTAAAATTCGTTGACCTTCCATACAATAAACTGAGAATTAATTTTTGGCCTGTATGTCATAGCCCCAGGTTCAGAAGTCATAAACCGTGAAAGTGTGACTTATTTACTGTTTCTGGATAGTTGTGATCTGTCTTCCTGAAAAAGTATTTAGCAAATGTATTCAAGGTGTAAGATTTTTCACCTGGTACTGCTGTTATTACACTGTACCTACAATTACAACACTTTTTGTGTAACAGTGAAATGGCGGCAGAGTGGGGAATTTAGTGCTGCTCACGTACACTCAAACGCATACATGGAGTTTTTTTAACTGGTTACAATTGCACTGAGATTTGTTACTGATTAAGGTGTGGTGACACAATTCTCATCTCTTTTAATTCGTAAAAATAGAATGGCAGTAAAGATAGCCACTTTAGTGTCAGTTCTTACTTCTACTAAATTAATTAAAGCAGTATTTATGTTACTACCAGTGTGAAACCAGACTGATATGAGCCTGGCTATTAGAGGTTGTCTCTGATTTGCTCATACCATTTTGTATTAACAGTGTCAGACTGTACTTTTGGCTCAATGGTCAAAGTTGCAGTATAATGACAGCAAAAGAGGGCATTGAAGATTACACATTCCGTAGCCACATTGCCCTTTTGAAAAGATCAACATGCAGAGGGTCTGGATAATTGGATCATTCCACCTATTATGTTTCAGTTACTGACCTTCTCCAGTTTTGGCTGAGTAAACATCAGCTCTCCACCTCCGTTGTTGAGTCACAATCTTATTCAACAGCGGTTGGCTAGATAAAGCAGAATGTGACGATGACAGATCGGGGAAAAAAAGAACAGCATGTGCCAATAATCAACATTTCTAGTATTTAAATGATTACTCTGTTGCCTCATCTAAAAGCACTCAGCATTCTACATCTGTTCTTTTGAATGACTGCATGGTATCTCTCGTGGTGCCATTATCACATTTATCTTTTTTAAGCAAAGTGCTGATCACCTCCTAAAGACCAATCTTCCTTCATTTAGAATCAATAAGACCATATATAACAAAACTTTTGTAAACCATCATAAGCATTTAAAATGTGTGTACTAAATGTTTTCTCTTTTCCAGCTGCTTAATTAATTTTTCTTTTCTCTTACATTTCATCTCTGGACCATGCTGTAGTTCTCTTTAATTCTTTGGCCCCGATATTTACGGAGAGGTGGGGAGGGTGTAGGGGAGGGCAGAAATGGCCAGGGACGCGGAACTTAAAGTCCGTTTGGGGATGGTCCCTGGCAATCGGGGGGGGGGGGGGGGGGGGAGGGGAAGGCTGGAGATGGAGGCTTGGGGGGGGGAGGGGAGAAGAGTCCATTGTAGGAGAGGGAAAGGTCAGAGATCGGGGCTTGGGGGGAGAGATCTGCCGCGATTGCGACATAGAGGGAACGAGAGGCCGCGATCGGGAGTGGGAAGGCCGAAGGCTTCCTTGAGAGGTTAGGGAAGTACATAAGGAATGATGGAGAAGGCACTTACCTCCTTGAGCCACCTCCCTTTCACTGCCTGGCTCCCCAAACCCTGGGAAACTTGCGCGACAACTGTCAAATTTAAATCAATGGCACTGTGGGAGCCTGATTTAAATATGTTAATGAAGTGTCCTGCCTCTCCACAGCGGACGCTCGCACGCCACGCTACCCACAGCCATAAAAATGATGGCAGGCGCGTACCAGGTGGCTTAGGATCGCCTTCCACGTTTTTTCATTTTAACTCCATTGTTTGGGGGGGGGGGGTGTTAATATCGAGGCCTTTGAGTTTCCTTGGATCTACAGTCTAAAGTCTAGAGCAGACCCTCCCTAAAAGGCTGTCATAGGGAGCTGGTTGAACATAAGAACATAAGAAATAGGAGCAGGAGTAGGCCAATCGGCCCCTCGAGCCTGCTCCGCCATTCAATAAGATCATGGCTGATCTGATCCTAATCTCAAATCTAAATTCATGTCCAATTTCCTGCCCGCTCCCCGTAACCCCTAATTCCCTTTACTTCTAGAAAACTGTCTATTTCTGTTTTAAATTTATTTAATGATGTAGCTTCCACAGCTTCCTGGGGCAGCAAATTCCACAGACCTATTACCCTCTGAGTGAAGAAGTTTCTCCTCATCTCAGTTTTGAAAGAGCAGCCCCTTATTCTAAGATTATGCCCCCTAGTTCTAGTTTCACCCTAAGGTTGTTATCAATGGGCTTTCCCTCTTAGAAAAGACTAGTCCTTTATTATTGGTATTAGCAATCATATTAGCAGTGTCATTAATAGTGGTCCTCTTCATTATGGAGTGAGGATATCTGTTGGCACAGTAGCTTATTAAGTGTTGATGGTTGAATATATGTACATTTACTTCTATTGGAGTATAGTGACGACGTAGCTATGGAATTGTACAAGGGCAGTGAGGGCTCATCACAATCATCAACAATAAGTTTAGAGCCATCCCCTTGATTTTTCCACTTTTTGATCAATTCAAATCTTCTTTTCGGATCTAACCAAGGTTGATTTTGTTTAGGGCCCTCAGTATTTAAATGTTCAGTTGGCAAAGACATTATGGTAGCTTAGTCATATAGACCAGAAGGTCCCAGATTTCATTCCTGATCTATGCAGAGTTAGTTGATGCCAGCTAAGTTCACAGTAGTGATGCTACAATTGACCCCAGTTCCCCTAAGCTAAGGAGGAGAAAATCAGCCAGAGTTGTCACTTCTGTTTGGTTTTCAGTGATCTCTGCTGGGAGTGCGTGTGTGGATGCATGGTGAAAACAGAATCAGACTCAGCTGATAACCACCGTGAATACATAGCCAAGGGACTTAAAAAATGATGCCATGTGGTGTTTGGCATAGTGAGAGAGGGAGGGATGCTGGCATGGAGCAGATGCTGTGCCACTGTAGAATGTTACAGCACAGAAATTAGTCATGTGTGTTGCTGGTATTTTTTCTCCACATGAACAACTTAATCTAATCCCACTCATATAAAGAGTGGTCTAAGGCAAGGTGCTGGAGGCCCACTCAACCTTTTCAGCTGTAGCCCAAATCAACACGTTTAGAAGAGGAGCAGTGGAGAAAAGGGGGAGAGGACTGACAAAGTAGTTTTAATAAATAAATATTTAGTGACAGATAAACATGAAAGTATGACAAAGGGTTATCATTACGAAGAGACTTGAGAGGGTAGGGTTTTTTTAGTTAGAGCTGAGAAGATAAAGTGGTGACCCAATAGAGATCTTAAAATTTATGAAAGGTTAGAATAAGATAATAATGAGAGGGCACATTTTTTAGATAATTACAAAAAATAGTTAAAGGGGAGGTAAGCAAAAGTTTATTGATAGAGAAGATGTTGGGCTGTGACTTCAAGGGCATGGTGGATCTCCCATATGTTGCCGTAGTGACTATTCTTTATGTATGAGTCTAGAGTTGATGGGCTACTCCACCATTGGAGTTAAACGGTTGTTGAAACAGAGTTCCTAAATTCTTATAAATGTGAATCACATATTTGCTTGAAAAATAGCAATATTAAATATTATGGAGAGAGAGTAGGAGAGTGGGATTAGATTAAGTTGTTCGTGCAGAGAAAAATACCAGCAACCCACATGAATACCCTCCCAATTGCTGTGCTCTGACGCCCCACCACCAACCCCCGATCTTTGCCTCCTTGCCGATTGCCGTGCTCCAACCCCCCGCCACCAATCCCCCGATCTTTGCCGATTGCCAGGGAATGTCCTCTTTCAATCTGTCCGGCTGCTGGGTGGGAAACAGAATAAAAAATGATAATGAGGTCCTGCCATTAAATTCGGTTGGACCTCCATATTCCCTGGATTTCTGAGTTTTCCCGGCTGCAAATACGTTCTCCCGCTCCCACCCTGGCTCCCCATAAATATCAGGGCTGTTGTATCTCATCCAAGACTTCATGTTAGACAGGCACTCTGACGGCATAGCAGTAGTTGTGGAGTCAAAAGAACTGGTGGATAGGTTGAGGTGGGTATCATCATCACACAAATGGAAGATGGCCTGCAGACGATGTCATTATAGATGAGGAACAGGAAGGTTTTGTAAAACAATAAAAGTTCTGAGAATCACATCTTCATGAAAATTTTGTTACTTTAAAATAGAGATAGAAATTTGCATTTGTCTATTGGCTGCTGACTGCCAAAATATAATTCCACCAACTAAGTTAATGTCTGGTATCACAGCACAAATCTGTCCATAATTCAATAGAAATTGGCACTACTGTTTACCCCTCTTAATTTGAAGTCACTTAACTCAAATTACTGATAGTTCAAATATGTTAGCATTAAATTCCTACTTTGCTATCTTTGTTGCTCAATTCAAATTCTACATAGTTCCATTTTTTTAGCGCAAAAATAATTTTGAATTATCAGGAATAGACTGTATTGTCTGTTTCATTCAAAGAGCTGATAAGCGGCTGGTGGAGGAAATCAGACTGTCATATTGGTGCAATAAAGGATGCTCTTTTCAGGGTACAGTCAAGATACAATGGGGAAATGTAACTACATTCTTTTTGAATATGTTTATGGTGTCACCACATAATGTGACCAGAAGAATTCTTCCCCTATTATTGAGATAGAGTAGATAAAGCTTTGGTCTGCGGTAAAATTGTGTTTTACCTGAGCAGGTGTACTCAATGATAACACCAGAAGTCAAGCATGAAAAAATTCCCTGCTGCTGACAACTTTCATCTTGATGAGGAAAAACTTAATTCCCATAAAAGTAGAGCCATATGTGTAGCCTATTTACAAAGGAATAAAATAGCATTTTAATTTCTAATATTGATTGTTTCTGCTATATTTTCAGTTGACAGCTACTATTACAGCAGCCTGTTCTAAGAAATCTCTTCTTATCATTATTCTGACATACAGTTCAGTTGATAATCTTATCTAACCCACGCAGAGCTGTGGACAGAATTGATGAAGAGACAACTCCCGACCTTGCTGAGCATCATGTAGATCTTTCTCTGTAATTACTTCAGACGCAATAAAGAAAATGTAATTGTGCCTTTAGGACACCATTCATTACAAGATGTGTGTTTTGTACTGAATTTTTGTTTGAACTTTACTTTAATGTATAACTTTTAAATGACAACATATCAGGCAGAATGAATTGTTTTCATCTTTGCGCTTCAATGCTGAAGAAAACAAGATGAAGACTGACTACATGAGCGTGGGAACAGTGCTTCCCTTCTTACTCATAGCACTTGATGGGGATGGTTTGTCCTTGTGCTATTAGAATTAATGGTTGAAAAGTAAGTGTAAAAATGTTAGAGTTTGTTGTTGGCTGCTGAAGCACATTGTCACCGAATGAAGTGCTTGTAAGACACTACAGCAGATTTGTGTTTGGGGATGTGTGGAGTGTCTAGGTCAATCATGGCGATGTCATTCTGTTACTTAAGGGCCCAGAATTTGCTGGGAAAATAACGGTGAGTTTAATGTGCACAGTGTTATTACTGCATAAGTAAACCAACAATTTGGCATGAGTTGTGAATCGCCACAAATTGTTGGACGATTTGAGTAGCTCCGCCATTAGCCTCACAAAAACAGGAGCTCGCCGTCAATCTCCCCATGAGTTTCAAAAAATTGCTGCATTTGCGCTGTTAAAACAAATTAATCTTGCTGCAAAAAGTTAATGCTGGTACTTAAGGACGTAAGGACTTTTTTAATGGCAAGATTTATGTTTCTGCAAAATCACTCAACTCCTCCAGCCCAGAAAGGGAAAAATTGAAACTGTGGCGTCACATTCCAGCAGGTAATAAATTGTTAGAGGATTTTTAAATTTTAAATTTTAAATTTTTAAAAAGTTTTCTTACTTTTCCTTTCTGAGGGCGTTAAATTGGGCCGTGTAACGCCCGTTGTTTTGGCGCTACATGACCTCTCCAACATCCAAGATGGCGTCTTGGATGCGCACGCACGTTTCCAGCGTGACGTGCACCAGACGCCATCTTGGTATAGGAGTTAGCACAGGCACAGATAATGCATGCTGGAATCATGCCTAACATTTAGAGCCAGGACGTGCCGGAGTGAAGTTAGAAAATGCTTCTACAAGCAAAGGGTGAGAGACGATTGGAACGCTCTTCTTCTTAATACAATCTTTCTTTCCCTCTCTTTATTTCTCTTTCTGTATCTAATTTGACTCTAATTCACCCAATTTCCTTCTCCGTCATTCCTGTTTCTTTCTCAATTCTTAAATCTCATTGGTTAAGGAGGTAGACTATTGGTCCCATCATTCACCAAGGTCCCAGATGCTCGTTGCTCTCACCACACTGTTATCCGCTCGCTCTTCCAGCAATTTGCAATGCAAAAAGCCCGAGCTGAAGGGTGAGGAAAAAAAACTAACAAACTGGGCACGCTACGAGATGCCCCACTCCAGCAAATTCTGGGCCAATATTATGTCTGTTCAGACTTGTAACAGTGTTACAGGGAATTTTTGCAGAAGGAGGGTGATGCAACACCACATAGAAATATCATAACGACATTTTTGGGATGTGATGGCATCTTTTGATGCAGATTATAAAATTGTGTTTTACAAAAAAATCTTTGTCTGCAACTTCCCATAATCAAATGTAAGAAGAAATTTATACAAAAAAAGCTCTTTATGACAAAGATTCACACTTCTGCAGACATAGCATTTTCCACCACATGCATCAGCAGCCCATAGCATGGAATTATTTAAAAGTTGACCTCAGCCTTCTCAAAAATCTTCCCAACACTGCCACAGTCTCCCTTTAAACCAATCATCACTTCTGTAATCTTTTAATTGAAGGTTGATTTTAGACCTCATCTGTGATATATTTTCTACAGCACAGCAAATGCATTGCTTTACATCAAACTCAGAGACAGAGCAAATTGCCCCTTCAGTGTTAACTGTGGGTTTACAATGGGAGAGAATTTAATGTACGTGATGTTGGCAAGGTCTAGTCATAATTTCTCATTTTTATGTTGGCAGTTTCTATTTTATGGCTCAAAGTGGTAGAGCTGTATTGCTGGTCCCTTCCAAAACCACAGGAAGCAATAGCTTACCAACTCCAGCTTCCAAACTGTAGTAAATAGCATTTATTTTAATTAGTCCCAAGAGCAGAGTTACTTTATAAAATGGAAAAAAGGAATGCTTTTCATTTGTTGCAGTGAACAGTCGAGCAGATTTTACAATGTCAATGTATGAAGGGTCCCTTCACATATCTTCTGCAGTAATATGGCACGCTATCCCACTACTGCAACAAGTCCTGTCAGTAAAGCGTCTGCTCATAGTAGAAGTTGTTAAAAATTATTAGTATTTCAGCAGAATGAAAGCAAAGGCTAATTTGAAGAAAAAAATCTGCATTAAGTTTTCTATTTTCCAGCTATAAAACAGAAACTGCCAAAACGAGGATGGGAAACTAGAGCTAGATCTTACTAAAGTCACAAACATTAGACTTCTACTTGGTTGAAATGCAGGCTTTGTATTCAAGGGACAATTTGCTGTCTGCGGAGTTTGATATAAAGCAGGGTACTTGCTGTGTTTCAGGAAATGTCTCACAGATTAGATGTAAAGTACATCTTCAATGAAAACATTGCCAAATAAATGATTGATTTAAAGAGGCATAGCATTGTTTCACAGAGAGTGAATGGATGGCCCATTGATCACGACGATGTCACATGCACATGGCACAATGATACTGTTCCATGTGGATTATATCATGGATCATAGAATGAATCAGAGAATGGTTACATCACAGAAGGAGGCCATTTGGCATGTCGAGCCTGTGCCAGCTCTCTGCAAGAGCTTTCCAGCTAGTCCCACTCCCCTGTACTTTCCCCGTAGCCCTGCAAATTTTGTTCCTTCAAGTCGTTCTCCAATTCCCTTTTGAAAGCATGATTGAATCTGCCTCCACTACCCTTTCAGGCAGTGCATCCCAGATCGTAACCACTCGCTGCGTAAAAAAGGTTTCCTCATGTCGCCCTTGGTTCTCTTGCCAGTCACCTTAAATCTGTGTCCTCTCGACACTTCTACCAATGGAAAAAGTTTCTCTCTACCTACTCTGTCTAGACCTCATGATTTTGAACCCCTCTATCAAATCTCCTCTCAACCTTCTCTGCTCTAAAGAAAACAACCCCAGCTTCTCCACTCTATCCACTTAACTGAAGTCCCTCATCCCTGGAACCATTCTAGTAAATTTTTTCTGCACCCTCTCTTAAGGCCTTCACATCCTTCCTAAAATGCGGTGCCCAGAATTGGACACAATACTCCAGTTGTGTCCGAACCAGTGTTTTATAAAGTTTCGTCATAACCTCCTTGCTTTTGTACTTTATGCCTCTAATTGTAAAGGCCAGGATCCCATATGCTTTTTTGACTGCTTTCTCGACCTGCCCTGCCACCTTCAGCGATTTGTGCACATATACCGCTAGACCTCTCTGTTCCTGCACCCCCTTTAGAATTGTACCCTTTAGTTTATATTGCCTCTCCTCGTTCTTCCTGCCAAAATGCATCACTTTGTACTTCTCTGTGATAAATTTCATCTCCCACGTGTCCACCCATTCCACCAGCTTATCTATGTCCTCTTGAAGTTTATTACTATCCTCCTTACTGTTCACTACACTTCCAAGTTTTGTGTCATCTACAAATTTTGAAATTGAAACCCAAGTCCAAGTCATTAATATATATCAAGAAAAGCAGTGGTCCAATAACAACCCCTGGAGAACACCACTGTATACCTTCCTCCTGTCCAAAAAACAACTGTTCACCACTACTCTCTGTTTCCTGTTACTTAGCCAATTTCATATCCATGCTGCCACTGCTCCTTTTATTCCATGGGCTTCAATGATGCTGACAAGGCTATTATGTGGCACTTTATCAAACGCCTTTTGGAAGTCCATATACACCACATCAACTGCATTGCCCTCATCAACCCTCTCTGTTGCCTCATCCAAAAACTCTATCAGGTTAGTTAAACATGATTTGCCTTTAACAAATCCATGCTGGCTTTCCTTAATTAACCCCCACTCGTCTAAGTGATTGTTAATTTTGTCCCGGATTACCATTTCTAAAAGTTTCCCCACCACCGAGGTTAAACTGACTGGCCTGTAGTTGCTGGGTTTATCCTTACACCCTTTATTGAACAAGGGTGCAACATTTGCAATTCTCCGGTCCTCTGACACCACCCCTGTATCTAAGGATGTTTGGAAGATTATGGCCAGTACCGCTGTAATTTCCGCCCTTACTTCCTTCAGCAACCTAGGATGCATCCCATTTGGACCTTTTGACTTATTTACTTTAAGTACAGCTAGCCTTTCTAGTAACTCCTCTTTATCCATTATTTAGTCCATCCAGTATCTCAACTACCTCCTCTTTTACTGTGACTTTGGCAGCATCTTCTTCCTTAGTAAAGACAGATGGCAAGTAGTCATTTAGTACCTCAGCTATGCCTTCTGCCTCCATGCGTAGATCTCCTTTTTGGTCCCTAATCACCCCCACTCCTCCTCTTATTACCCGTTTTCTATTTATATGCCTATAGGAGACTTTTGAATTCCCTTTTATGTTAGTTGCCAGTCTATTCTCATACTCTGTCTTTGCCCCTCTTATTTTCTTTCTCCTCTGAACTTTCTATGTTCAGCCTGGTTCTCACTTGTGTTATCAACCTGACATCTGTCATACGCCCCCTTTTTCTGTTTCATCTTACTCTCTATCTCTTTTGTCATCCAGGGAGCTCTGCCTTTAGTTGCCCTACCTTTCCCCCTCGTGGGAATGTACCTAAACTGTACCCGAACCATCTCCTCTTTAAAGGCCGCCCATTGTTCGATTACAGTTTTGCCTGCCAATCTTTGATTCCAATTTACCCGGGCCAGATCTGTTCTCAACCCATTGAAATTGGCCCTCCTCCAATTAAGTATTTTTACTCTAGATTGCTCCTTGTCCTGTTCCATAGCTAATCTAAACCTTATGATACTATGATCACTGTTCCCTAAATGTTCCACTACCGACACTTCCTCCTATTGACCCACCTCATTCACCAGAACCAGATCCAGCAATGCCTCCTTCCTCGTTGGGCTGGAAACGGACTGATCAAAAAAGTTCTCCTGAACACACTTCAGAATTTCTTCCTCCTCTCTGCCTTTTACACTTTTACTATCCCAGTCTATATTAGGATAATTGACGTCCCTCATTATCACTACTCTATAGCTTTTGCACCTCTCTAATTTCCCTGCAAATTTGCTCCTCGATATCCTTCCCACTAGTTGGTGGCCTATAGAATACATCCAGTAGTGTAATGGCACCTATATTGTTTCTTAACTCTAACCAAATAGATTCTGTCCTTGATCCCTCCAGGACATCCTCTCTCTCCAGCACTGCAATATTTCCCTTAATCAACATTGCCACCGCCCCCCCCCCCCTACCAACCCCCCCCCCCCCTCCCACCACCCCCTTTCTTTCCTTCGCTTCCCTATCTTTCCTGAATACTTTGTATCCAGGAATATTTAGTACCCGGTCCTGGCCTTTTTTGAGCCCTTTTGTTATTGTTACAATTCTAAAAGGGATACAGGAAAAGAGAGATCTGGGGGTATATGTACACAAATCGTTGAAAGTGGCAGGGCAGATTGAGAAAGCGGTTAAAAAAGCATACAGGATATTGGGCTTTATAAATAGAGGCACAGAGTACAAAAGCAAGGAAATCATGATGAAACTTTATAAAACACTGGTTCGGCCACAACAGGAGTATTGTGTCCAGTTTTGGGTACCGCACTTCAGGAAATATGTGAAGGCCTTAGAGAGAGCGCAGAAGAGATTTACTAGAATGATTCCAGGAATGAGGGACTTTAGTTACGTGGATAGACTGGAGAAGCTAGGGTTGTTCTCCTTGGAACAGAAAAGGTTGAGAGGAGATTTGATAGAGGTATTCAAAATCATGAAGGGTCGAGACAGAGTAGATAGAGAAAAACTGTTCTCATTGGCGGTTGGGTCAAGAATCAGAGGACATAGATTAAAGGTGATTGGCAAAAGAACCAAAGGTGAGATGAGGATAGGGCAGGGGAGTGGGATTAGCTGGATTGCTCTTGCATAGAGCCAGCACGGACTTGATGGGCTGAATGGCCTCCTTCTGTGCTATAACCTTTCTATGATTCTATCGCCATGACATCATATTCCCATGTGGCTATTTGGGCCTGCAGGTCACCAACCTTATTTACTATGCTTTGTGCGTTTACACACATGCACTGTAAACCTATCTTAGACTTTCTTGTATTCTCTCTTAGTCTGATCCCACCTGATAGCATACTATTTCTTACTCTAGTGCTATCTGTCTCTCCCAATCCTTTGTGCACCTTTTTTTTCTCTTTCCAATGCTAAATCCTGGTGCCCATCCTTCTGCCAAATCAGTTTAATTAGTCATGTGTTAGAAAAAGCACAAAAAAGTTTGCAAACTATTTTTCAGGGTTGATGGGCCTTTTAAAGGCAATGTTGGGGAATTTTTTCAGTTGGCTGATGGCATGTAACAGCCGGCTTTAAAAAAATCCTAGCTGTCAGTTTGGTTGGTTGGCTGGTAAGTTTTCACTGTGACAGTTCCTATATCTGCCACAGTTTAAACTTTTACAAAGACTTTGGTTTTTAAGTTTGCTTTTTAATTCATTGTAAAAAAAATTGATCAAGACAATTTTGAGTGATCTAAAGATATCACCATATTACTGATCATACTTCTATACACTCCTCTGTCTACTAGATCATATAAATCTTGCAAGCACTTTATGAGCAATGAATATAAAATACTACCCTTAAGCTTCAGCTTTAGTTATCCTAATACGGTTTTAGGCCCCTCTGTAACCTAAGGGGCAATAGTTTACTACTGTAGCCCTTACATTAGAATTTCAGAATTTATCATTAAATTGAGTTTCTGAAATAAAATCACATTTGTTTGATTTTGAAGATTGGATGATGCATTGGGTTAAGATCTGTTCTTTCACCCAGAAACCTAGATTTGATCCAGAGTTGATGGATGAAAATAAAAACGCTCTCTCTGATGGCTGTGAAGATTCGACATCAAATGAGTTTCAGCAGAACATACACAGTTCTCACTGAGTATGGGTCCAAAGCAGAATAATTTCATACATTGGCACCGACTGTGCAGGGAGCAGATTTAAAATTGACCACACTTCTCCCAAATGTTGCCCACTCTCACCCACACCTATTGGTGTATATATCATTGAAAGTGGGTTCCCAAAATTTTTTTAAACATTTACATTAAAAACACAGCATTCTGGTTCATTTTTAAAATAATTTACATAAGAACATAAGAAATAGGAGCAGGAATAGACGTGCTCAGTCGTTCAGTCAGATCGTGGCTGATCTTCGACCTCAACTCCACTTTCTTGCCTGATCCCCATAACCTTTGATTCCCTTTGAGTCCATAAATCTATCTCAGCCTTGAATACACTCAACAACTGAGCATCCACAGCACTCTGGTGTAGAAAATTTCAAAGATTCACAAACCTCTGAATAAAGAAATTCCTCCTCATCTCAATCCTAAATTGCTGATCCCTTATCCTGAGACTATGCCCCCTAGTTCTAGACTCCCCAGCCAGGGGAAACAGGCTCTCAGCATCCACCCTGTCAAGCTTTCTCAGAATCTTATATTTGAATGAGATCACTTCTCATTCTTCTAAACTCCAGAGAATATAGGCCCATTATACTCAATCTCTCCTCACAGGACAACCCTCTCATCCCAGGAATCAATCCAGTGAACCTTTGTTGCACCACCTCTAAGACAAGTATATCCTTCCTTAAGTAAGGAGACCAAAACTGTACACAGTACACCAAGTGTGATCTCACCAAAGCCCTGTACAATTGCAGCAAGACTTCCTTACGCTTGTACTCCAAACCCCTTGCAGTAAAAGCCAACATACCATTTGCCTTCCTAATTGCTTGCTGTACCTGCATGTTCACTTTCTGTGTTTCGTGTACAAGGACACCCAAATCCCTCTGAACGCCAACATTTCTTAGTCTCTCACCTTTTATAAAATATCCTGTTTTTCTATTCTTCCTACCAAAGTGAATAACCTTACATTTCCCCACATTATACTCCATCTGCCACCTTCTTGCCCACTCACTTAACCTGTCTATATCCCTTTGCAGACTCTTTGTGTCCTCCTCACAGCTTACTTTCCCACCTAGCTTTGTATCATCAGCAAACTTGGATACATTACACTCGGTCCCTTCATCTAAGTCATTAAAATAGATTGTAAATAGCTGAGGGCCAAGCACTGATCCTTGTGGCATCTCACTAGTTCAGCCTGCCAACCTGAAAATATTCCTACTCTCTGTTTTCTGTCTGTTAACCAATCCTCTAGCCATACTAATATATTACCCCAACCCCATGAACCCTTATCTTGTGTAACAACGTCTTATGTGGTACCTTATCAAATGCTTTTTGAAAATCCAAATATACTACATCCACTGGTTCCCCTTTATCTACCCTGATAGTTACATCTTCAAAAATCTCCAGTAGATTTGTCAAACATGATTTCCATTTCATAAAACCATGTTGACTCTGCCTAATCATATTATGATTTTCTAAGTGCCCCGTTGCTACATCCTTAATAATGGATTCCAGCATTTTCCCGACTACTGATGTCAGGCGAACTGGTCTGTAGTTCCCTGTTTTCTCTCACCCTCCTTTCTTGAATAGCAGTATTACATTTCCTACCTTCCAATTCACTGGGAACATCCTAGAATCTAGGGAATTTCACAAGATCACAACCAATGCATCCACTATCTCTGCAGCCACCTCTTTTAAAACCCTAAGATTTAGGTCATCAGGTTCAGGGAATTTGTCGGCTTTAAGTCCCATTAATTTCTTTCGTACTTTTTCTTTACCAATGTTAATTACTTTCAGTTCCTCGCTCTCATTAGCCCCTTGGTTCCCCATTATTTCTGATATATTTTTTGTGTCCTCGACTGTGAAGACAGATACAAAATATTTGTTTAACATCTCTGCCATTTCCTTATTCCCCATTATAATTTCTCCTGTCTCAGCCTCGAAGTGACCCATGTTTACTTTCACTACTCTCTTTCTTTTTACATACTTGAAGAAGCTGTTAAAGTCTGTTTTTATATTTCTTTCTAGCTTACTCTCATATTCTATTTTCTCCCTCTTTATCAATTTTTTGGTCATCCTTTGCTGGTTTCTAAAACTTTCCCAATTCTCAGGTTTACTACTCTTCTTGGCAACATTCTAAGCCTCTTCTTTTAATCTAATACTATCCTTAACTTCTTTAGTTAGCCATGGATGGATCACTTTCCCCATGGAGTTTTTATTCCTCAATGGATTGTATATTCGTTGAGAATTATGAAATATTTCTTCAAATGTTTGCCATTGCTTATCTGCCATCATATCTTTTAATCTAATTTCCCAATCAACCTTAGCCAACTCGCCCCTCATACCAATGTAATTGGCTTTGTTTAAGTTTAAGGCCCTAGTTTCGGACTTAAGTACTTACTTGCCCTCGTCCTCACCAGCCTACCTGTCGCAAATGCATCTGTCCATGACAGCATTGGTAGGAGTGACCACCGCACAGTCCTCGTGGAGACGAAGTCCCGTCTTCGCACTGAGGACACCATCCAACGTGTTGTGTGGCACTACCACCGTGCTAAATGGGATAGATTCAGAATAGATCTAGCAGCTCAAAACTGGGCATCCATGAGGTGCTGTGGGCCATCAGCAGCAGCAGAATTGTATTCCAGCACAATCTGTAACCTCATGGCCCGGCATATTCCTCACTCTACCATTATCAACAAGCCAGGGGATCAACCCTGGTTCAATGAGGAGTGTAGAAGAGCATGCCAGGAGCAGCACCAGGCGTACCTAAAAATGAGGTGTCAACCTGGTGAAGCTACAACTCAGGACTACATGCATGCTAAACAGCGGAAGCAACATGCTATAGATAGAGCTAAGCGATTCCACAACCAACAGATCAGATCAAAGCTCTGCAGTCCTGCCACATCCAGTCGTGAATGGTGGTGGACAATTAAGCAACTAATGGGAGGAGGAGGTTCTGCAAACATCCCCATCCACAATGATGGCGGAGTCCAGCACGTGAGTGCAAAAGACAAGGCTGAAGCGTTTGCAACCATCTTCAGCCAGAAATGCCGAGTAGATGATCCATCTCGGCCTCCTCCCGATATCCCCACCATCACAGAAGCCAGTCTTCAGCCAATTCGATTCACTCCATGTGATATCAAGAAACGGCTGAGTGCGCTGGATACAGCAAAGGCTATGGGCCCTGACAACATCCCAGCTGTAGTGCTGAAGACTTGTGCTCCAGAACTAGCTGCGCCTCTAGCCAAGCTGTTCCAGTACAGCTACAAAACTGGCATCTACCCGACAATGTGGAAAATTGCCCAGGTATGTCCTGTCCACAAAAAGCAGGACAAATCCAATCCGGCCAATTACCGCCCCAGCAGTCTACTCTCAATCATCAGCAAAGTGATGGAAGGTGTCGTCGACAGTGCTATCAAGCGGCACTTACTCACCAATAACCTGCTCACCGATGCTCAGTTTGGGTTCCGCCAGGACCACTCGGCTCCAGACCTCATTACAGCCTTGGTCCAAACATGGACAAAAGAGCTGAATTCCAGAGGTGAGGTGAGAGTGACTGCCCTTGACATCAAGGCAGCATTTGACCGAATGTGGCACCAAGGAGCCCGAGTAAAATTGAAGTCAATGTGAATCAGGGGGAAAACTCTCCAGTGGCTGGAGTCATACCTAGCACAAAGGAAGCTGGTAGTGTTTGTTGGAGGCCAATCATCTCAGCCCCAGGGCATTGCTGCAGGAGTTCCTCAGGGCAGTGTCCCAGGCCCAACCATCTTCAGCTGCTTCATCAATGACCTTCCCTCCATCATTAGGTCAGAAATGGGGATGTTCACTGATGATTGCACAGTGTTCAGTTCCATTCGCAACCCCTCAGATAATGAAGCAAGCCGAGCCCGCATGCAGCAAGACCTGGACAACATCCAGGCTTGGGCTCATAAGTGGCAAGTAACATTCGTGCCAGACAAGTGCCAGGCAATGACCATCTCCTACAAGAAAGGGTCTAACCACCTCCTCTTGACATTCAACGGCATTACCATCACCGAATCCCCCACCATCAACATCCTGGGGATCACCATTGACCAGAAACTTAACTGGACCAGCCACATAAATACTGTGGCTACAAGAGCAGGTCAGAGGCTGGGTATTCTGCGGCGAGTGACCCACCTCCTGACTCCCCAAAGCCTTTCCACCATTTACAAGGCAGAAGTCAGGAGTGTGATGGAATACTCTCCACTTGCCTGGACGAGTGCAGCTCCAACAACACTCGAGAAGCTCGACACCATCTAGGACAAAGCAGCCTGCTTGATTGGCACCCCATCCACCACCCTAAACATTCACTCCCTTCACCACCGGCACACTGTGGCTGCAGTGTGTACCATCCACAGGATGCACTGCAGCAACTCGCCAAGGCTTCTTCGACAGCACCTCCCAAACCCGCGACCTCTACCACCTAGAAGGACAAGAGCAGCAAGCACATGGGAACAACACCATCTGCACGTTCCCCTCCAAGTCACACACCATCCCGACTTGGAAACATATCGCCATTCCTTTATCGTCGCTGGGTCAAAATCCTGGAACTCCCTTCCTAACAGCACTGTGGGAGAACATTTACCACACGGACTGCAGCGGTTCAAGAAGGCGGCTCACCACCACCTTCTCAAGGGCAATTAGGGATGGGCAATAAATGCCGACCTTGCCAGCGACGCCCACATCCCATGAACGAATAAAAAAAAACTCTCGAACTCATTGTGAAATTCTATCATCTTATGATCACTCTTCCCCAGAGGATCCCTTACTATGAGATTACTAAATAACCCTGTCTCATTACACAAGACAATATCTAGAATAACCTTATCCCTGGTTGGTTCCATGCGTATTGTTTTACAAAACTGTCTTGAATGCATTCCATGAACTTGTCCTCTAAATTACTTTTGCCAATTTGATTTGCCCAGCCCAGCCCAGATTAAAGTCCCCATGATTATTACATTACCTTTGTTACAAGCTCTTCTTATTTCTTGATTAATACTCTGTCCAACAGTATAATTACTGTTAGGGGGCCTATAAATTACTCCCACCAGTGTTTTCTGCCACTTGTTATTTCTTATCTCCACCCATACTGATTCTGTTTCCTCATCTTCTGAGCCAGGATCCTTTTTCTCTATTGTCTTTATGTCATCCTTTATTATCTGGGCTACCCCCACTCATTTTCCATTTTGTCTGTCTTTTTGAAAGTCAACTACCCTGGAATATTTAGTTCCCAACCTTGGCTACCCTGCAATCACGTCTCAGTAATAGCTGCTAGATCAATCCCGTTTATCTCTATTTGTGCCATTAATTCATCTATCTTGTTATGGATGCTTTAGATAAAGCACCTTTAATTTTAACTTTTTACTGTTTTTCCCTGATTTGAAAACCCTGACTGATGCATTATTACCATTGAACTCCCTGTCCCTTCCTGTCACACTCTGTTTGTCTTTACCCATATTGCTACACTGCTCTATGGTCTTGACTTTTCTCTTTAGATTTATAAATTTACCCTTACCTGAAACCTCCCCACCCCCCCTTTTTCCTTTTTTAGTTTAAAGCTCTATCTACTGCCCTAGTTATTCGATTTGCCAGGACACTGGTCCCAGCCCGGTTTAAGTGGAGCCCATCCCAACGGAACAGGTCCCTCTTTCCCCAGTACTGATGCCAGTGCCCCATGAATCAAAACCCCTGTCTCCCACACCATTCTTTGAGCCACGCACTTAACTCTCTGATCTGTTTGTCACGATGCCAATTTGGGCGTGACTCAGGTAGTAATCCAGAGATTATTACCTTTGAGGATCTGCTTATTAATTTGGACCCTAGCTCCTCAAACTACCTCAGCAGAACCTCATTCCTAGTTCTACCTGTGTCGTTGGTTCCTACATGGACTACGACAACTGGATCCTCCCCCTCATGCTCCAAGTTCTTCTCCAGCCGCAAGGGGAAATCCTTAACCCTGGCACCGGGCAGACAACACAGCCTTCAGGCCTCCTGGTCACGACTGCAGAGAACAGTATCTATCCCCCTGACTATATTATCCCCTACTACTACCACATTCCTTTTTACTCTCCCTACTTCAATGGCCTCCTGTACCACGGTGCCGTGGTAAAATTGCCAACCTCCCCACTTTGCAATTGATAGATTTTTCATCTGAAATATTACAGTAGAAATAAGTGACAACTGAGTTTACTCATATTCAACCAAGTTATCCCTACACCAAAATGACCTCAATAGTTGCCCCCTCTTTCATAGATGCTTTTCTTTCTCTAAACATTAACAGGAGATCCCTCCCTCAAACCTCCTCCCCAGTTCATGCTGGTATCTTTCATCGCTGCCCCTCCCTCAGCTCAGTTCTTCCCGGCACACTGCCCCCCCACCCCTCCACATTCAGTGTAGCTCCTGCTTCTACCTCCTATGGCTCCAGGGATGAAATGCTGCTGTGAGTGGGAATTGTGATAGTTTTGTGAGATCAGGATTTCATGGTCAGAAAATAGTGGTCAGCACATGCCTGAATTACCAATATGCTTTATAGGTGAGCATGACTCCCTGGCAGCAACATGGACTCATGAAATTACCCTAAAGGTGAGATAAGGCATTCTTACCTGCAGGCAGTGTTTGTACAATTCCATGCAGCGCTATATCCTCCTTCCCACTGTGTTAAAGTTGTCATTTTTTCTATTTTTGAGAAAACCCTCTGCTTTTAGAAGTAGTAGTCTTCAAGGAGTGATGGAACCATTCCTATAAGTGTTATAATACTGAAACCATCGTACAATCTCTTTAATCATCATAATATTCTACAACAAAGCACAGCTTTCAGTTTTAAAATGTTTCATTTCTGACTTGGATGTACATCGCTATTCTTTCATCATTGCTGGATCAATATCCTGGAATTCCCTGTTGAAAACTATTGTCGGAGCACCATCACCTCGAGGACACCTTTTCAGAACAGTTAGGGATGGACAGTAAATGTGGCGCCGCCAGCATCGCCCACACCCTGAAAACAAATAAAGAACCGAATGTTATTTTTGTGCCAGGTGTTAGTCTACTTTGACACACTGTTCTGTGTCATTGCATGAAAATATCATTCTGTTTAGCAGGTAGGGTTTAGGTGGTTGTTTTAAATTTTCACACGATTTAATTCTGTTTCTGGAAGGTTTCTTTCTTTTTGTGCTGGAATTATTCCTCCATGGCACAAATGTAACTGCTTCTTAAAACTCAGAATTTGAAGGATCTGTTTATATCCCCAGTCTTAACCTTTGGCGAATCTGAGCGATTAAGGGAGTTGACTGTAAAGGATTTTAGAAAAGCTATGACACTGTCAGCTGTGGTTCAGCGGGTAGCACTCTCGCCTCTGAGTTAGAAAGTTATGGGTTCTAAGTCCCACTCCAGGGACTGATCCAGGCTGATACTCCAGAACAGTACTGAGGGAGTGCTGCACTGTCGGAGGTGCCGTCTTTCAGATCAGATGTTAATCCGTCTGCCCTCTCAGGTGGACGTGAAAGACCCCATGGCACTATTTCAAAGTAAGGAATCTTACAACACCAGGTTATAGTCCAACAGTTTTATTTGAAAATCACAAGCTTTTGGAGGCTTTCTCCTTTGTCAGGTGAAGAGGGAAGCCCTGAGGTCATGAAAAGTACTATATAAATGCAAGCCTTTCTTTTGCTTAAAAATTCAAGATATTGGCAGTTTTACACAGGTCCAGTGGGGTAAAAGCTAATGAACTTTCTAAAAATAAGTAATTGACCATTGTAGAACATTTTAGAATCTAAATACAGTGCCATGACATTTTGGAATACAGGCACGATTTCTTCCCTTCATCACCTGACGAAGAAGAAAGCCTCCGAAAGCTTGTGATTTTCAAATAAAACTGTTGGACTATAACCTGGTGTTGTAAGATTCCTTACATTTGTCAACCCCAGTCCATCACCGGCATCTCCACATCATATTTCAAAGTAGAGCAGGGAAGTTCTCCCTTGTATCTTGGCCAATATTTATCCCTCCACCAACACCACTAAAACAAATTATCTGGTCAATATCACATTCCTATTTGTGGGAACTTGCTGTGCACATAATTGGCTGCCGTGCTTTCTACTTTACAACAGTGACTACACTTCAAAAAGTATTTCATTGGCTGTAAAGCGCTTTGGGAAGCCCTGAGGTCATGAAAAGTGCTATATAAATGCAAGTCTTTCTTTTGCTTAAAAATTCAAGATATTGGCAGTTTTACACTGGTCCTGTGGGGTAAAAGCTAATGAACTTTCTAAAAATAAGTAATTGACCATTGTAGAATATTTTAGAATCTAAATACAGTGCCATGACATTTTGGAATACAGGCACGATTTCTTCCCTTCCTTATTTCATTAAATTGCTGAGCACAGTCATGCTACTATCAGGAGGTGCCAAACAGAGGCCAGGTGCCTTTCAACAGGGAATGAGGGAAAATTGGTACCAGAATCCTTTGAGAATGGAAGCTTGCACCATGGGAAGGGACCAATTTAAGTTTTAAAAAAGAGCAAGGCCGTATGATATAAATAGAATATATATTATCATGAAATTGAGTGGGGTAGTGGATCAGAGACTGATTGAAATTACATCTTGTCCAGTCCTTGTTTCCTGTCAATACTTTTAAACAATATGTGACTTGAACTACTTTCAGAACAAAGCTCCCTTGATGGTTCAGCCATTTAAGATGTAATGCATTTGTCTGTAAGTTTTCAAACTTTACCACTTTACCCATTGAAACCATGACCCCAAAATTGCACAGCCTGTGATCCTGGTGGTTATACCAGGATCACACCTACTAGTGCCCTCTGACACTGACCCCCACCAGAGTTTGCAGTGCACCTCATTTGCATGGGGCAGGCGAGAGCAATTGCCACATTGGGCATATCTTTGCAATATCTTACTCCATGCACCAGAAAACTTGGATGGCTGCCCACTCTTGGGGGAAGGGCTTCCGAGACCTCGAAAACTTTGCCCTGAAAAAGGGGGCCAATTCAGGAAAAATGTTTTAAATTTCCTCTTCAGGGCTGGAACCCAAATGCATCCATGTGGAGACTGACACACTTCATCTCCCTTTGTGTACTGACCACCACTGCTACACCAGGTCCCTCCCTATTCAAGGCCAGCAGCGAGAAGGCCAAGCTTGGGGAATCCCTACCCCCAACCCATCATTTGCCTTTCATCGCATCAGGCTGGGCTGGATCTGAGCTAGATCAATGTCCAACCAATGTCCACCCAGTCCTCCAACAAAACAAGCTTTCACCTCAAAACAGTATTTCCTTTTTGTCCATCTCCCAAACATGCAGTTAATGAACAAAGAAAAGTAATTATCAAGATTGCAATGACATTCACATTTTTTCTTTATTTTATTTCTCCACTGAGTATTAAAGCTGACGTTTCAGATAGCATCCCATTTCTTTCACCAGCACTTCTAAGCTTGCAAAGGTCATTGCTTGCACTCGCTGCATGAATAGTTATAAAGAAAAAAACCTCGCGGTAATTGTCAGCTACAATTTATAGAAGAAACTGGATTTTTCCACTTGAATTTGAGAGCTCTCAGTGAAGAAGATAATTGAAGAGTTCAGATTAATGATCTGTCATAACAACTTAGTTTAAATCATTACTGACCTTTATGGTAGAATGCAGATTTGATGGATGTAGTTCATTATAGAGTTTTGACTTGAAAATAAGATAGTCTTGCATACTATGCCAAAAAAATCACATTTATGTTCTTTTAAATTTATCAATAATTTATCCGCCTAAGGATGCAGAAATACTAAGCAGAATGTATTGTGATGATGTTGCTGACAGGAATAACCAGTGACGATGACCCTCACATCTATGAGTGAAGTCCTTTGAAACACAATTATATGTCACCAATCAGATGCCCATCTTAGGCCTGATGCAATTAATGGCTTGTGTCAATAGACATCATTGTACAGAATATAGGAGGGGGAGGCACACAATACCAAATATGGCATCCATGAACTTGATGTGAAATCAGTGGAAAATGACAAAACAGAATTGGTGTCATTTCAATTTATTTTTATGTGAACTCGCCCCAAAATAACAACACAGCATGTTTTTAAAAAAAAATTGAAGATAATCTGAGTGCAAGAGCGAGGATCCAGTGCAGCTATTAAGTTGCAAAGTAAATGTAATGCTAAATTTGTTTTATCTGCTACATTGAGAAAGGTGACTTCAATTTTCAAAGCTCATTACTTGCTTTCAACATTGTAGAGTAAGGACTCACACAATTAGAAGAAAATGATGACATATTTTGTACCCAACAATATAAAACACATGTTGTTTCTAAGTACCATTTTAAAAAGCTTTAAAGAGCTTGTATTGACAAATGGATTTAATTTTTCATTATTTCTTTCATAACTTCTCAAAGAATATGCTCGGTATACGGTCAGGGTAAATCTTGAATTGTTATGTTATGAAATTGTAGTTTATCAATATGTAGGTCAAAGGTCAAGCAGTTCATCTGTGTTTTTGGTCATTTGCTAGAATGAGGGGCCTGGGGATCCCAGGTTTCAATCTCGGTTGAGGTCTAATATGTCAGACCTAGAAGACTTATTCTTCCTCCGTGGCAGAGTCACCACCGGACATGTGCCGGGACTGCAATTCCGCCCACCAGCGTGACCCAGCCCCTTCCCCCAACCGATTTTCCCTGAGACCCTTCATCAAATATTTAGAGTAGACTCTCAGCACTATCTGGGGAAAGGGAGGGAGAAAATTCAGTGCTGCTGCAGCTTTAAAGTGGCTGCAGTAGCTCAAAGGAGTAGGTCGGCCATTTTTTGCCCACAACAATCTCTATCATTTCAGTGTCTCAAGCTCATGGTTCTTCAGTGCACCAACCCCCCCAAATTTATATAGACTCTTCAACAGAGGTATTTTTGTCAGATAACCAGCAAAGGAGTACCCAGCTTTTGACAGTGAGGGAAGTAGGCCCATAAAGGGTGCAGTGCAGGCCCAGTAGAAGGAGGTGACTTTGGCAGTGATCGTCACCTCCAGCATTATTCAATGCTGCAAAAACTTCACAGACCTCACCAGGAGGCAGTCAGAATTTGAACCAAAGCGATATCAGAACCATTTTTCACAATTTCATCCACCTTGCCCTTCATGTTTGAACACCACGTACTACTTAACTGAAATATTCACAAGGGACCACAAAACCCGTCACAGGCCCTTCCTTTGCCTAATGTGGAGGCAAGCAGTGAAAGACTCAAATGAGATACGTGTACTCCTTTGCTGCACCTGTTCTCACCCTACGAATGAATGCTTTCTCACACTTGGATTGTATTCTATATGATGGCAAGCAGAGTGCCTTCACAATGTCCACTTCCTTCTTAAAGGAGAAACAGCCAAAGAGAACAAAGTCTTTCCTCAGTGCCCTGTTGCTCCTGCTGGAATGTATCAGCCAGATACCTCAAACCATCCTACATTTGAGCAATGAGGAGACGTAGGAGTTTTGCATTGAAGAGAAGACAATTGTTGTCACCAAGGGAAGGCAAAGTGCTAAAGGTCACCAGTAGAAAGGCACACAGATTTGTTTTCCTTGAAGGAATATTTTTTTTAATCAGGATGGTATATGAGCAGCATGTTTTGGGCAAGTTGGTGGTGTACCTGCAAGAAGGAATAGCAGATTGTCTTAATGGGATCCTTGGTAGTTGTGGAGGAGAGCTACATGCCTGTAAATGAATGGATTGATGTAATTTTCAAAGGTGAATCATGGCAGGACTAATTTTGCAGTAGCATGGGTCTTATTTAAGTGAAGGCATCCCTTCCTTATGAGCTACATCCACACATCTGTGGCAGTTGTTAATGGATTCTCCTGAGTGATCATTTTGTGAAGCATGACTTCAGAATCCTTGTGGTCTGCTTGACCATAATGCAGGTGGATGCATGAGCCATTGTATCAGTGCTGAGCAGCCGTAGTATGGAAGTAAACTGGAGCCACGAGCCACTACTGCAGAGGATAATTCTGATGTTGATCAGCCATCCAGCCTCCTTTCACCAGTAAAAAAATTAGAAGTATGGACTGGTGTAAAATGAAAAAATCATGGCAACTGCTTGGATAGAGTGCATTGATATGTGATTAGCTGATTGGCACCACACACCAGTTGGATATTGAGTGAATCTTACTTTTTCCTGTTCACAAAGATTAAAGTATTCTCAAATGGAGCAGGAATGATGGAGGTAAAAATCAGAACTATGCAGCACCAGCAATAATGTTGCTGCTTTCAGCAAGATGGAGAGAGAGAAAGCAGCAAAATATCAAATAAAGATTACTCTACAGCAAAATTTCCTCAAGCTCACAATGCTAAGAAATGGCCTTTAACTGTCCTTTCCTGCTTTATGCCACCTCGGAACCAGCAAGGCCTCTTTTATGCAGGTGTTATGTTTTTAAAGGCGAGCCACTGGCTTTAGGAGAGGGAAATCCAGTAGGGCTCTGCACTATTTCATTTTAATATGATTAGGATGTGACAGACAGGATGGTGGCAAGCACCGTGGAACAGTGTAACATTGCAGGGGAAGGAAATTTGAGGCTTGCAGATTTTTCAGGCAAGGATTCAGCAGCAGGCCTTTCCACCCCATTTCCTCAACTGTGTACCACAAATCAGATAGTAATAGAGAGGAAAAATTAGGCTAGACTGTTCCTCGAAGATAATCTATGGCAGTTTTTGGTAAGGCCATTAGACGGATCAGATCAAGATGAGGGAATGGTGCTCTAACTCAATGAGTGGGGGGGGGGGGGGGGGGGAACTGTAATGAAATTTCATTTTAAGCTGAAAAATTTGCGTCTTGTCAGACAGTATGGAGTAGATGTTGAAAGCAGGTGCAAGGAAATCTAAATCCATGAGTTCTTGCCCTTCAAGCTAAAGGAGGACATTGTTGAATGGGGAAAGTTGACAGAAAGGGATGTGAAAGGGGACACATGGCCAATTTTATCATGTTGTGTCCTGCCATTTATATCCATTTCTCTCAATCTAATTTAACCGTGTTATGTTCCAGTTTTCATCCTGTATCATCGAATGCTGGCAAGAACGTTCATAAGTGAAGTATTTCAATATATTTTTGAAGTAAAGTTTTGGTCTCTTTTAATAGACAACAGCAGCTGTAAACCAAAAGGAAATACTGGTTTAATCAGGTAGCTACAAGCCAGCAAATACCCCGAACCTTGTCACTGGCATGCTTCAGCGGAGTTTGTCCTCCGTTGCTCCTACATGTAACTTGATTGAAAACAGTTCGGTTGGTTGTTTGAGTCCCCTGCTTCCTGGCATAAAACTCAATCCATCAAATTTGACATAATTTTGTGACTGTGTTTGGAGTCTAAAGTAAAGAAAAAGTGATAAGCCTCAAAACCGATTGAACATCAGAATTTTTTAATGTGGAACAGACTCCCATCAAAAGCAATGAATGCTGTGTTGATTAATTCAATGAGTATCTGGTGAAGAATAGAAGAGGTTACGAGGATATTATAGATATAGTTAATCAAATAGTCTGTGGAGCATTATCTAGTATTCCTGTTAGGACAATAGCAATATCATTTGTGGTCAGGGCTGACTAAAGATAAAAATAACTTTCATGATCCCAGGATGTCCCAAAACGCCTCACGGCCTATTCACTGTTGTATCGTAGGGAAACGCAGCAGCCAGTTTACACACATTAAAAAGAGTTGCATTTATATTGCGCCTTCCATGACCTCAGGACGTCCCAAAGCACTTTACAGCCAACAAAATACTTTTGAATTGTGGTCACCGTCATAATGTAGGAAATGCCGTAGCCAATTTGCGCACAGCAAGGTCCCACAACAGAAATGTGATAATGACCGGATAATCTGTTTTAGTGGTGTTGGCTGAGAGATAAGTATTGGCTAGGACATTGGGGAGAACTCCCCTCCTCGTCTTTGAAATAGTGCCACGGGATCTTTTACATCCACCTGAGAGGACAGACGGGGCCTTGATTTAACGTCTGATCCAAAAGATGGCACCTCTGACAGTGCAGCACTGCACTGAAGTGTCAGCTAGGATTATGTGCTCAAGTCTCTGGAGTGGGACTTGACCCCACAACCTTCTGACTCAGAGGCAAGAGTGCTACCCACTGAGCCATGGCTGACACCTGACAGTCCATTGTGAAGGTCCCACAAACAGCAAGAAGGTGACCGACCAGGTAATCTATTGGTTGAGCGATATATATTGGCCAAGACACTAGGAGAACTACCCTGCTCTTCTTTGCATTGTGCCATGGGATCTGTTATATCCACCTGAGAGGGCAGGTGGGGCCTTGGGACTTTGGGTAATGTAGATTACAATGTTAGATTAATGTTCAAAAGTTCTTTGTTAATTACGTTCATTGGTCAAACAAAAATTTCAGTGAGTTCTCTTCTTGAAAATTTTATCTGTGATCATTTATTTATCTTGAAAGACAATGATGGAGGAAATTGTACCTGGCTTGTTTCAAGGAGTTGGGGCTGAATGGCTTTTTTTCTCACTTTGTGCTCTCTTAAGTTCTTATATACTTGTCAGTGTTGAAAATACCTTTCTAAGACTCCTCTACAATTATTCCTCACTGACCTGGTGCACAGCAGGGAGCTTCAAGAATGCTCTCACCAAATTGTCCCTTAACCTTTTTTAAAAAAGTATTCATTAATAATCTACTTGAAAATTTCATTTTTTTAATGAAATGTTGAGTACTGAATGCATTGTAGTAAGAGTAACTCTGGCGATGTATACATTCTGGTTGAGAGAGTGTGTTTCACTTCAAAAAATCGGTGCTTGTGATTGTTCCAGTTGCATATTTAAACTTTTAGGAGGTTGGGTTTTGCTGTTGCGATGACAAAAAGTAGGAATTTCTGTTTACAGTTTTATATAGTTTCAAGTAGCAAGGGTTTAAAAAGGTTACTTCTCTTTTCAATGGGAATGATTCTTTTTGATCAGGAATCAGTTAAGATAAAGGTGCTTTGGTGATATGATAACATGTTCAAAATGTTTACTGAATGCAGCTTTGATGGATGGTTATGTAATTTATAGTTGCTGTCATGTGTGAAAACAGTGTAGGGAAAATGCAAAGCAAATACGACTGTTGCAGGCCATTATCCCATTGCTTACCAAGGTGTGAAGCTCGCTAACATTTTGTTTGCTTGATTGCTTCAAAAGAAATGGTTTTACATCAAAAACTGGGAATTGGATATCCCAATTCTGGCTGCTTGTTTTCAGATCTGAATAGATCACTCGCTGGGGTGAAAATGGCATGGGTTCTTCAACATGTGAGCGAGCCACTCTGCTAGATTACTGCCCAGGCGGCAAAGTTAAAGATTAGCCCTGAGTGGTTTCCTCATTGAAATTCAGTTCATGTAAGAAAAGTTGAATTTTGATGCACAGTCTCTAATTATCTCATTTAATTATTACCCGTTATGTTGACATGTAGAAAGTGTAAATATTCTAATTACTAACAGCTGTCAGTTAAAGAGAAAGATACATATGTGTTTCCCCAAAAGTGTTTCCTCACTTAAATTGTTTTTTCAAATAAAAAACAAATGAGTTGAATTTTGAAAGTTGTAATTACCACCTGTGTTTTGCTGATAGTAATTATATTTTCTTATAGTTGTGAAAGAGAGAGAGGGAGAGAGGCAGGTAAAAGTTATATTGAGTGTATTTTTAATGAGAGAAGTTGTGTTTTTTTTAAGCAAAGAGGCTGATTGGATTTCCCTCCCCTATCTCCCCCACAATCAGGCAGCATAGCACCAGAAAAGGGGGCAAAATCGAGCAGTAGAGACTACCATTGTATTCCTATCCCAATACGAACGACAGACTACAAAACACCAAATTCAATGTTTTTCGAGATCCTTTAGAAAGTCACAAACCAGTGCTGTTGGATATGAATCTCCCCCAAAGCCAATCTCTCACTGCTGACATACATTCTTGAGGGGAATTTTAACCTCTAAGAGCGGGTGGGTTGGGGGAAGTTAAAATAATTGATTTTTCGAGTGTAACTGCAACCCGGCTCCAACATATCCACTTCCGGGTTTAACGAAGGCACGTTTGGATGCGTGGGAAGCATTTACCTCATTATGAGACATAAAGCGGATGTTTTTATATTGAATTTAAGAGACCTTCAAATTTAACGCTGCCAGCATGGGTTTCCCAAGGCTCGTGAATCTTGCCAGTGAAATGGAGGCGAAATTGAGCCGCAGTTCATCGGGGTTTCATTTAAAGTTTTGATTGCCCGATGCTCAGTTATAACAGCTGGTGTCTCAGTTCCCTCTGGCAAACGTTTGGCAGAGAGTTCTTGTGTTCATACAGCTTTTTCAGAACTTTGGAGGCTTTCAAACTGACAAAATCAGGATGGGTGGGGGGGGGGTGCATTGGATGTATTCGAGAGGACATTGGAAAAGGAAGACAGTGACCATCCACGGCAGTGACATTGTGCTGTGGTGGGATCTGGAGAAGAGCAGAGAGAAGAACAGAGAAGAGAAACAGCAGAAAGGGGAGCAGACTGGAGAACAGCAGAGAGGAGAGCAACAGAGGGGCCAAGGTCGCAGGAGGCACTACCCACATGAAAAGGCCTACAGACAGAGGCTCAGCTTCCGTGACCTATCTGAAGAGCACTGCCTAGGCAGGCTCAGATTGAACTGACAGGTGGTCGCAGACATTTGCAACCTCCTTTAAGATAAGCTGCTCCCTGCTGGACCTGGTGGCCACGCATTGCCCGTTGCTGTTAAAGTTATAACTACCCTCAATTTCTTTCCAGTGCACCACTGGAGACATCTCCAGGTCTCTCAGTCGACTGCACATAAATGTATAAGGCAGATAATGGATGGGTTATTTGCCAGGGCATCCAACTATGTGAACTTCCCCCTCAACGACAAGAGCCAGAATGAGCGGGCAGTCTGTTTCGCCTCTCTGGCTGGCTTCCCACAGGTGCAGGGTGCCATCGATTGCACACATGTAGCAATCCGAGGACCACCACATAAACCAGGAGTTATTATCAACCGCAAGGGATTTCACTCCATTAATGCACAGCTGGTGTGCAACTACAAGAAAAAGTTCATGCAGATATGCGCCAGATTCCCTGGCAACTCTCTTGATTCCTTTATATTGCGGCAGTCCAACGTTCCAGACCTCTTCCTACCAAGAGACAGACTTAGGGGCTGGCTCGTTGGAGACAAGGGTTAGCCCCTTCAACCTTGGCTCATGACACCTGTGAGGAACCCCACCAATGAGGTGCAAGAATGCTACAACCAGAGCCACATGAACACCAGGTGTGTCATTGAGCAACCCATTGGCATGTTGAAGATCCGCGTCAGGTGCCTAGATAGGTCTGGAGGCGCCTTTGCGTACTTGTCAGCGAGGGTGTCCAGAATCACAGTGGTGTTCTGTGTTCTGCACAACATTGTGCAGCAGAGAGGATTAGAAGTGGAGGACGATGAAGGCGCTCATCAGTCATATTCTGTTGACAAAAACATTGAAGAAGAGGAGGAGGAGGATGATGAGCAATTTGAAGATGGGGCACCCGTCGCCAGATCAGCCTTGTACATTGTTGTCTGGGATGCCAAGGATGCCCTCATGTCTCAAAGGTTCACTTAGAGTGGGAAAAAGAAACATTGAAATGCTCCGGCATGCTCCCACTACCACCACCAAACCCCCTCCACCGCCCCCGTCCTTTGCAAAAACAGTCCTTCGACAACTTAGACACCCATTGCACATCCACCCAATGGATACCATCATGTATTGGCATTCATCATTAAGCTAATGAAAGGGTGAGTTAACACGTTTGACGCAATAATGGGCAAGATGTGTAACATAAGAAATAGGAGCAGGAGTAGGTCATGTGGCCACTCAAGCCTGCTCCGCCATTCAATAAGATCATGGCTGATGATCTGATGATCTACCTCAACTCCACTTTCCTGCTCTATCCCCATATCCCTTGATTCCCTTAGTGTCCAAAAAATCTATCTATCTCAGTTTTGAATATACTCAATGAATGAACAGCCACAGCCCTCTGAGGTAGAGAATTCCAAAGATTCACAACCTTCTGAGTGAAGAAATTACTCCTCATCTCCGTCTTAAATGGCCGGTCCCTTATCCTGAGACTATGACCCTTAGTTCTAGACTCTCCAGCCAGGGGAAACAGCCTCTCAGTATCTATCCTTTCAAGCTCTCTAAGAATTTTATAAGGAAGTGGTGATAATCGATAAATTTTATGTGCTGATACAAAAAAGGAAACTTCACAACGTAACATTTCTTCAAACACCCTTGTGCATAACCTTGATGAATTACAATTGCTTTAACCTATGCTTCCTACCAGTTCTACATGGTGCATTCCCTATGGTTTCAGCAGAGGTGGAAGCAGGCTGTTCAGATCCTTGCCCTGACTGCTGAGATGCTTTTGGGTATAACCTCTGGGTTTTGGAGCCCGTGAGGGCCCCACCAAAGACTGCTCCACCTGCACATGTACAGGAGCAGACTCAGCCATCGGGTTGAGTGGAGTTCCCACTTCCATGTTTCCTTTTGCCATCATCCCTCTCCTGGGACAGCGCCACATCACTCCCACTACTCTGCTGGAGAGCAGCTTGGTGCAGATCAGTGACACGTTGTAAGGCCATGGATAAGGTATCTGTCATCCTGTTTAAGGCAGCAGACACCTCCTGTACGGCCGTGGTCATGGCCTGCATAGACTCACCGTGCTTGAAGCTCCACAGAGGCAGCCACTCTCTCTCCATGACAGACATTCTCGCAATTAACTGGGTCAACGTTCCACTACTGTTGGAGTTGGACTCCTCCATCCTCTCCGCTATTGTGAAGCATGTGCGTGGCACATTTTCCAGTAACTTGCAAAGGTGCAGCTGTACCTCAATCGTTCGCCTTCTCAATGATGGCCTCCGGGGTTCAGCATCTGTGTCCAGCTGAGCAGAGCTTGGAGAAGAGTGTGCCGTCCGACACGGGCTCTCCACAGCTGCCCCTGCCATCAGTGTCTGCTCATGCTTACTTGTGAATTGTGAATCACCAGGTGACAACCCAACCAACAGTCTAATAGGACCCACCGAAGTGCGAGTATTTGTGCTGGTACATGGCTGGATGTCCTGTGATGGTGCGTCCTCAGAAGAAATGAGGTCCTCTGAGGAATTGGTGTCATGAATCTCCACAGATACTACTTGTATGCGTGAAGGCCCCGGAGCACAAAAGAAAGCGATATGAATTAGTCCTGGCAAAGTAACAATCTTACCAATCACCATATTCAGTCTTCTCATAGTTCAGTCATTGATAAAATAAAGTCAGTATGTGTGTGAAAGATGTTTAAACTCTGTCATCAGGTATCTGCATATTCCCAGTCTCTCTATCTCCTATCAACAGGGATGCAGATGTGCCACTTATTCATGGCGTCCTCTGCATCAGTGAGTTGCACAATTTGTGACGGGCCACCTCCAGTCCTTTTCCTCTCTCTTCTCTCTTCTACAAGGGGCGAAAGAACAGACCTGTGAGTGACTGAAGGTCACGTATTCACCTGGTGGATGTAGTGCATTGGGTGAGGGTGTTCATCAGACAGATGCATCACATTGCATAAGGATTGGTGTGAGTGGCAGTGGTGGATGGAAACATGGGGAGGTGAGGAAGTGCATAGAAATTCTTTACCCCTGAGGGCTGTGGATGCTGAGTCGTTGAGAATATTCAAGGCTGAGATCGATAGATTTTTGGACTCTAGGGGAATCAAGGGATATGGGGATAGGGCAGGAAAGTGGAGTTGAGGTCAAAGATCAGCCATGATCTTATTGAATGGCGGAGCAGGCTCAAGGGGCCCCAGATTCCCCCTCCATGTTAATGCCAGATAAAGAGATAAAGGACTTCCTCATGCTGACATACTCCAGCAGTCCCATTGCAGTACTGTCCAACTCCAGCACCTACAGGATTGACCCAAATTGCAGTTAGCCCCCTATTCCCCCTCCTTAGCACTGCTAATTATGAGATATTTACTTCCAAACATCTTGTTTTGTATTCTCAGCTTTATAAATTAAAATTCTTAGGTAAAGGGATATATATTTAATGACCACTTGGGCAAGATACTGGATGTGGTCTGGCCCCCATCAGACTGTATCCCAGCATGAGTCAATGCCTTCAGGAGAGGAAAGGGGAGTGGAAAGTAACAGATGCTATCACTGTAGTTATCGGGGCCCTCGACCGTGTCCGCCCCATTTCCCACACTTCTGCCCTCACCCCTTCCTGTCCCTCCCAGAACCACATAAGGTGCCCCTTGACTTCACCTTCCACCTCACTAGCCTCCACATTCAACGTATCATCCTCTGCGATTTCCGCCACCTCCAGCGTGATGCCACCACCAAAAACATCTTCCCCCTCCCCCTCCCCTTTCAGCATTCCGAAGGGACCGTTCCCTCCGCGACACCCTAGTCCACTCTTCCCTCACCCCCAACACGGGCTCTCCTCCCCACGGCACCTTCCCGTGCGAGCGCAGGAGATGCAACACCTACCCCTTCACCTCCTCCCTTCCCACCGTCCAAACACTATTTCCAGGTGAAACAGTGATTTACTTGTACTTCTTTCAATTTAGTATACTGTATTTGCTGCTTATGATGCGGTCTCCTCTACACTGGGGAGACCAAACGTAGACTGGCTGATCACTTTGCTGAACACCTCCGCTCAGTCCACAAACGTGACCCTGACCTTCCGGTCGCTTGTCATTTTAATTCTTCGTCCCACTCCCACTCTGACCTCTCTGTCCTCGGCTTCTTACACTGTTCCAATGAAGTTCAACAGAAGCTCAAGGATCAGCACCTCATCTTTTGATGAGGCACTTTACAGCCTTCTGGACTCAACAGTGATTTCAATAACTTCAGATCATAACCACTGCTCCCATTTTTTCAGACAGCAAGTGCTGGTAATGGTTCTGATGTTGCCATTTACAGCTGCTCCAGACCCATCTTTTGTCTTTTTACTTGTCCCATTACCACCATCCAGAAACTAGGGCCTTAAACTTAAACAAAGCCAATTACATAGGTATGAGGGGCAAGCTGGTTAAGGTAGATTGGAAAATTAGATTAAAGGGTATGATGGTAGATAAGCAATGGCAATCATTTAAAGAAATATTTCAACATTCTCAACAAAAATACATTCCATTGAGAAATAAAAACTCTATGGGAAAAGTGAACCATCTGTCGTTAACTAAAGAAGTTAAGGATAGTATTAGATTAAAAGAAAATTAGTAAGCCTAAGAATTAGGAGAGTTTTAGAAACCAGCAAAGGATGACCAAAAATTGATAAAACGGGGGGAAATAGAATATGAAAGTAAACTAGCAAGAAATATAAAAACAAATTGTAAGAGCTTCTACAACTATGTAAAAAGGAAGAGAGTAACAAAAGTAAATGTTGGTCCCTTGGAGGCTGAGGCAGGAGAAATGATAATGGGGAATCAGGAAATGGGCTCGATTTTCAAATGAAACTCCGATTGCGTTGGGGGCAGGGGGGCAATGAAAATCGGTAAAGTCCGGAGCAGGTAAGGAACCCGGCTCCAACCTGCCGATTTCCCCGTCTCACACAGACGCATCTGTGTGCGCGCAGGGTTCTGGAATCCGGATGTCCGGCCAGCAATTAAAGCCGGCAGGACGATATTTAAAGAAGCAAATGTACCTCATTAGGTAGTTAAGGTACTTTACTTCTGACATAGTAAGTAGTTAAAATGATTTTCAACTTACCTGGGCGGCTTTCCCATGGCTTCCGATTCACGCCTGGTAAAACCAGGCAAAAATAAACAAAATAAATTAAATAAAATAACATTTCACAAGGTTAAAAAAATAAATAAACCTACCTTTCGAACGATCTCACCTGCACCTACTAATCCAATGTCCGATGTCTCACCCCACCCCGATGTCCCTTCTCCGATGTCTCATCCCCCCGTTGTCTCTTCTCCGATGTCTCACCCCCCGATGTCTCTTCTCCGATGTCTCACCCCCCGATGTCTCTTCTCCGATGTCTCACCCCCCGTTGTCTCTTCTCCGATGTCTCACCCCCCGAAGTCTCTTCTCCGATGTCTCAACCCCGATGTCTCTTCTCCGATGTCTCACCCCCCGATGTCTCTTCTCCGATGTCTCACCCCCCGTTGTCTCTTCTCCGATGTCTCACCCCCCGAAGTCTCTTCTCCGATGTCTCAACCCCGATGTCTCTTCTCCGATGTCTCACCCCCCGATGTCTCTTCTCCGATGTCTCACCCCCCGATGTCTCTTCTCCGATGTCTCACCCCCCGATGTCTCTTCTCCGATGTCTCACCCCCCGATGTCTCTTCTCCGATGTCTCACCCCCCGTTGTCTCTTCTCCGATGTCTCACCCCCCGATGTCTCTTCTCCGATGTCTCACCCCCCGTTGTCTCTTCTCCGATGTCTCACCCCCCGATGTCTCTTCTCCGATGTCTCACCCCCCGTTGTCTCTTCTCCGATGTCTCACCCCCCGTTGTCTCTTCTCCGATGTCTCACCCCCTGATGTCTCTTCTCCGATGTCTCACCCCCCGATGTCTCTTCTCCGATGTCTCACCCCCCGATGTCTCTTCTCCGATGTCTCACCCCCCGATGTCCCTTCTCCGATGTCTCACCCCCCGATGTCTCTTCTCCGATGTCTCACCCCCCGATGTCTCTTCTCCGATGTCTCACCCCCCCGTTGTCTCTTCTCCGATGTCTCACCCCCCGATGTCTCTTCTCCGATGTCTCACCCCCCGATGTCTCTTCTCCGATGTCTCACCCCCCCGTTGTCTCTTCTCCGATGTCTCAACCCCCGATATCTCTTCTCCGATCTCTCACCCCCCCGTTGTCTCTTCTCCGATGTCTCACCCCCCGATGTCTCTTCTCCGATGTCTCACCCCCCGATGTCTCTTCTCCGATGTCTCACCCCCCCGTTGTCTCTTCTCCGATGTCTCACCCCCCGATGTCTCTCCTCCGATGTCTCACCCCCTGATGTCTCCTCCGATGTCTCACCCCCTGATGTCTCTTCTCCGATGTCTCACCCCCCGTTGTCTCTTCTCCGATGTCTCACCCCCTGATGTCTCCTCCGATGTCTCACCCCTCTGATGTCTCCTCTGATGTCTCACCCCCTGATGTCTCTTCTCCGATGTCTCACCCCCCGAAGTCTCTTCTCCGATGTCTCACCCCCTGATGTCTCTTCTCCGATGTCTCACCCCCTGATGTCTCTTCTCCGATGTCTCACCCCCCGAAGTCTCTTCTCCGATGTCTCACCCCCTGATGTCTCTTCTCCGATGTCTCACCCCCTGATGTCTCTTCTCCGATGTCTCACCCCCCGAAGTCTCTTCTCCGATGTCAAACCCCCTGATGTCTCTTCTCCGATGTCTCACCCCCCGTTGTCTCTTCTCCGATGTCTCACCCCCCGTTGTCTCTCCTCCGATGTCTCACCCCCTGATGTCTCTTCTCCGATGTCTCACCCCCCGAAGTCTCTTCTCCGATGTCTCACCCCCTGATGTCTCTTCTCCGATGTCTCACCCCCCGTTGTCTCTTCTCCGATGACTCACCCCCCGTTGTCTCTTCTCCGATGTCTCACCCCCCGATGTCTCTTCTCCGATGTCTCACCCCCCGATGTCTCTTCTCCGATGTCTCACCCCCCGAAGTCTCTTCTCCGATGTCTCACCCCCTGATGTCTCTTCTCCGATGTCTCACCCCCCGTTGTCTCTTCTCCGATGACTCACCCCCCGTTGTCTCTTCTCCGATGTCTCACCCCCCGATGTCTCTTCTCCGATGTCTCACCCCCCGATGTCTCTTCTCCGATGTGTCACCCCCCGATGTCTCTTCTCCGATGTCTCACCCCCCGATGTCTCTTCTCCGATGTCTCACCCCCCGATGTCTCTTCTCCGATGTCTCACCCCCTGATGTCTCTTCTCCGATGTCTCACCCCCCGATGTCTCTTCTCCGATGTCTCACCCCCCAAAGTCTCTTCTCCGATGTCTCACCCCTCTGAAGTCTCTTCTCCGATGTCTCACCACCTGATGTCTCTTCTCCGATGTCTCACTCCCCGATGTCTCTTCTCCGATGTCTCACCCCCCGATGTCTCTTCTGCGATGTCTCACCCCCTGATGTCTCCTCCGATGTCTCACCCCCTGATGTCTCCTCCGATGTCTCACCCCTCTGATGTCTCCTCCGATGTCTCACCCCCTGATGTCTCTTCTCCGATGTTTCACCCCCCGAAGTCTCTTCTCCGATGTCTCACTCCCTGATGTCTCTTCTCCGATGTCTCAGCCCCCGTTGTCTCTTCTCCGATGTCTCACCCCCTGATGTCTCCTCCGATGTCTCACCCCCCGATGTCTCTTCTCCGATGTCTCACCCCCCGATGTCTCTTCTCCGATGTCTCACCCCCCGAAGTCTCTTCTCCGATGTCTCACCCCCCGATGTCTCTTCTCCGATGTCTCACCCCCCGAAGTCTCTTCTCCGATGTCTCACCCCCCGAAGTCTCTTCTCCGATGTCTCACCCCCCGAAGTCTCTTCTCCGATGTCTCACCCCCCGATGTCTCTTCTCCGATGTCTCACCCCCCGAAGTCTCTTCTCCGATGTCTCACCCCCTGATGTCTCCTCCGATGTCTCACCCCCTGAAGACTCTTCTCCGATGTCTCACCCCCCTGATGTCTCTTCTCCGCTGTCTCACCCACCAATGTCACTTCCCCGATGTCTCACCCCCCGATGTCTCTTCTCCGATGTCTCTTCTCCGATGTCTCACCCCCCGATGTCTCTTCTCCGATGTCACTCCCCCCGAAGTCTCTTCTCCGATGTCTCACCCCCCGATGTCTCTTCTCCGATGTCTCACCCCCCGATGTCTCTTCTCCGATGTCTCACCCCCCGATGTCTCTTCTCCGATGTCTCACCCCCCGATGTCTCTTCTCCGATGTCTCACCCCCTGATGTCTCTTCTCCGATGTCTCACCCCCCGAAGTCTCTTCTCCGATGTCTCACCCCCTGATGTCTCTTCTCCGATGTCTCACCCCCTGATGTCTCTTCTCCGATGTCTCACCCCCCGAAGTCTCTTCTCCGATGTCTCACCCCCTGATGTCTCCTCCGATGTCTCACCCCCTGAAGAGTCTCCTCCGATGTCTCACCCCTCTGATGTCTCCTCCGATGTCTCACCCCCTGATGTCTCTTCTCCGATGTCTCACCCCCCGAAGTCTCTTCTCCGATGTCTCACCCCCCGAAGTCTCTTCTCCGATGTCTCACCCCCTGATGTCTCTTCTCCGATGTCTCACCCCCTGATGTCTCCTCCGGTGTCTCACCCCTCTGATGTCTCCTCCGATGTCTCACCCCCTGATGTCTCTTCTCTGATGTCTCACCCCCTGATGTCTCTTCTCCGATGTCTCACCCCCTGATGTCTCCTCCGATGTCTCACCCCCGATGTCTCTTCTCCGATGTCTCACCCCCCGATGTCTCTTCTCCGATGTCTCACCCCCCGATGTCTCTTCTCCGATGTCTCACCCCCCGATGTCTCTTCTCCGATGTCTCACCCCCCGATGTCTCTTCTCCGATGTCTCACCCCCCGATGTCTCTTCTCCGATGTCTCACCCCCCGATGTCTCTTCTCCGATGTCTCACCCCCCGAAGTCTCTTCTCCGATGTCTCACCCTCTGATGTCTCTTCTCCGATGTCTCACCCCCCGAAGTCTCTTCTCCGATGTCTCACCCCCTGATGTCTCTTCTCCGATGTCTCACCCCCTGATGTCTCCTCCGATGTCTCACCCTTCTGATGTCTCCTCCGATGTCTCACACCCTGATGTCTCTTCTCTGATGTCTCACCCCTCGTTGTCTCTTCTCCGATGTCTCACCCCCTGATGTCTGCTCCGATGTCTCACCCCCTGATGTCTCTTCTCCGATGTCTCACCCCCCGTTGTCTCTTCTCCGATGTCTCACCCCCTGATGTCTCCTCCGATGTCTCACCCCCTGAAGACTCTTCTCCGATGTCTCACCCCCTGATGTCTCTTCTCTGATGTCTCACCCCTCGTTGTCTCTTCTCCGATGTCTCACCCCCTGATGTCTCCTCCGATGTCTCACCCCCTGAAGACTCTTCTCCGATGTCTCACCCCCCTGATGTCTCCTCCGATGTCTCACCCCCCGATGTCTCTTCTCCGATGTCTCACCCCCTGATGTCTCCTCCGATGTCTCACCCCCCGATGTCTCTTCTCCGATGTCTCACCCCCCGATGTCTCTTCCCCGATGTCTCACCCCCCGATGTCTCTTCTCCGATGTCTCACCCCCCGAAGTCTCTTCTCCGATGTCTCACCGCCTGATGTCTCTTCTCCGATGTCTCACCCCCCGTTGTCTCTTCTCCGATGTCTCACCCCCTGATGTCTCCTCCGATGTCTCACCCCCCGATGTCTCTTCTCCGATGTCTCACCCCCCGATGTCTCTTCTCCGATGTCTCACCCCCCGATGTCCCTCCCATCTTTGTTGTCCCTCCCATCTTTGTTGTCCCTCCCATCTTTGTTGTCCCCCCCCATCTTTGTCCCCCCCATCTTTGTCCCCCCCCTCCGATCTTTGTCCCCCCCTCCGATCTTTGTCCCCCCCTCCGATCTTTGTCCCCCCCTCCGATCTTTGTCCCCCCCTCCGATCTTTGCTCCCCCCCCAATCTTTGTCCCTCCCGCTCCGATCTTTGTGCCCCCCCACCCTCTGCTCCAGCACTAAATGACGTCTCTCTCTCTCTCTCTCTCTTTCTCCCCCCCACCCCCGCCCTCAGCATTGCAGCTCCTGTCGGCAGTCGGCCTGTCAATCAGGCTGGCTGCCTGGCCCAAAACCCAGAAACAAGATTAATGAGCATCAATTATCTCGCGATCGCGTGGGGACGGGTAAGATTTTATTATCAGGGTTTACCACGCGCCCATCAAACGACCCCCCGCCCCCCTCTCCCCCCGCTGCCATCCCAAACCAATTTGAAAATCGAGCCCTTTGTATCTGTCTTCACAGATACTTCACCAAAAGCATACCAGAAATAGTGGAGAACCAGGGGGCTAATGAGAGAGAGGAACTTAAAGTAATTAAGATTAGTAAAGAAAAAGTACTTGAGAGATTAGTGGGACTCAAAGCCGATAAATCCTCTGGGCCTGGTGGCCTACGTCCGAGGGTTCTAAAAGAGCTGGCTGCAGAGATAGTGGATGCATTGGTTGTGATCTTCCAGAATTCCCTAGATTCTAGAACGGTCCCAGCGGATTGGAAGGTAGGAAATGTAACCCCGCTATCTAAGTAAGGAGGGAGAGAGAAAAAAGGGAACTACAGGCCGGTTAGCCTAACATCAATCGTCGGGAAAATGCTGGAATCCATTATTAAGGCAGAGGTAACAGGGCACTTAGAAAATCGTAATATGATTAGGCAGAGTCAACATAGTTTTATGAAAGGGAAATCGTGCTTGACAAATCCATTAGAGTTTTTTGAGGATGCAACTAGCAGAGTAGATAAAGGGGAACCAGTGGATGTAGTATATTTGGATTTTTAAAAAGCAGTCGATAAGGTGCCACATAAAAGGTTGTTACACAAGATAAGGGTTCATGGGGTTGAGAGTAATATATTAGCATGGATAGAGGATTGGTTAATGGACAGAAAACAGAAAGTAAGGATAAACTGGTCATTCTCAGTTTGGCAGGCTGTAACTAGTGGGGTGCCGCAAGGATCAGTGCTTGGGCCTCAGCAATTTACAATCTATATTAATGGTTTAGATGAAGGGAACGAGTGTAATGTATCCAAGTTTGCTGACGATACAAAGCAAGGTAGGAAAGTAAGCTGTGAGGAGGACACAAAGAGGACGCAAAAGGATATAGACAGGTTAAGTGAGTGGACAAGAAGGTGGCAGATGGAGTATAATATGGGAAATGTGAGGTTATTCACTTTGGTAGGAAGAATAGAAAAAGAAAATATTTTTTAAATGGTGAGAAACTATTAAAATGTTGGTGTTCAGGAGGATTTGGGTGTCCTTGTACAAGAAACACAAAAAGTTAGCATGCAGGTACAGCAAGCAATTGGGAAAGCAAATGGCATGTTGGCCTTTATTGCAAGGGGTTTGGAGTACAAGAGTAAGGAAGTCTTACTACAATTGTACAGGGCTTTAGAGCGACCTCACCTGGAGTACTGCATACAGTTTTGGTCTCCTTGTCTAAGGAAGGATATTTTTGCCTTAGAGATAGTGCAGTGAAGGTTCACTAGATTAATTCCTGGAATAAGAGGGTTGCCTTATGAGGAGATGTTGTGTAAAATGGGCCTATACTCTCTGGAGTTTAGAAGAATGAGAGTTGATCTCATTGAAATATATAAGATCATGAGAGGGCTTGACAGGGTACATGCTAAGAGGTTGTTTCCCCTGGCTGGAGAATCTAGAACTAGAGGGCATAGTCGCAGGATAAGGGGTCGACCATTTAAGACTGAGATGAGGAGGAATTTCTTCACTCAGAGGGTTGTGAATCTTTGGAATTCTCTACCCCAGGGGGTTGTGGATGCTGAGTCGTTGAATATATTCAAGGCTGAGAAAGATAGATTTTTTGGACTCTAGGGAAATCAAGGGATTATGGGGATTGGGCAGGAAAATGGAGTTGAGGTCGAAGATCAGCCATGATCTGATTGAATGGTGGAGCAGGTTCGAGGGGCCATATGGCCTACTCCTGCTCCTATTTCTTATGTTCATATGCCACATGAAAGTTTCATAATAGTACAACACCTGTGGATATTGGATGACGTAATGCATTAGACACTGACCTTTCACCTTGAATCCTGGCTCTAAATCCAGCCCAGACTGGTGGGATAAAAGTCTCTTCTATCTTCTGGCTGTAAGGGTCCGATGTGAAATGAGTTTGTGCAATCTCAATCCAATTCCTCGTGGCCATATGGCCACAGCAGATAACTGTCTTAATTGGTACTAAATTGATAGTCTCCCTCCAAAAAGCCACAGGATGGCTAGTGCAAGAAATGGAAAATGCCACAATGGTGCAGTCGAAGGTTTACTCTGCATTTAACTGCTTCACTTGATAGGTGCTTAATATTGACACTGGGTGCCAAAATTGAAAATGATCATAAGAACATAAGAAATAGGAGCAGGAGTAGGCCATCCGGCCCCGAGTAGAAGATCAGCCATTCAACAAGATCATGGCTGATCTTCTACCTCAACGCCATTTTCCTGCACTATCCCCATATCCCTTGATGCCTTTAATATCTAGAAATCTATCGATCTCTGTTTTGAATGTACTCAATGACTGAGCCTCCACAGCCCTCTGGGGCTGAGAATTCCAAAGATTTACCACCCTCTGAGTGAAGAATTTTCTCCTCATCTCAGTCCTAAATGGCCTACCTCTAATTCTGAAACTGTGACCCCTGGTTCTAGACTCCCCAGCCAGGGGAAACATCCTCCCTGCATCTACCCTGTCGAGCCCTGTAAGAATTTTGTATGTTTCAATGAGATCACCTTTCATTCTTCTAAACTCTGGAGAATATAGTCTACTCAATCTCTCCTCATATGACAATCCCACCATCCCAGAAATCAGTCTGGTGAACCTTCATTGCACTCCCTCCACGGCAAGTATATCCTCTCTTAGGTAAGGAGACCAAAATTGTACACGATACTCCAGGTGCGGTCTCACCAAGGCCCTATATAATTGCAGTAAGACATCTTTACTCCTGTACTCAAATCCTCTTGTAATAAAGGCCAACATACCATTTACCTTCTGAATTGCTTGTTGCACCTGCATGTTAGCTCTCAGTGACTCGTACAAGGACACCCAGGTCCCTTTGAACATCAACATTTCCCAATCTCTCACCATTTAAAAAATACTCTGCATTTCTGTTTTTTTCTACCAAAATGGATAACTTCACATTTTTCCACATTATATTCCATCTGCCATTTTCTTGCCCACTCAATTAGCCTGTCTATATCCCCTTGAAGCCTCTGCGCATCCTCCTCACAATTCACATTCCCACCTAGTTTTGTGTCATCGGCAAACTTGGAAATATTACATTCGATCCCCTCATCCAAATCATTGATATAGATTGTGAATAGCTGGGGCCCAAGCACCGGTCCCTGCGGTACCCCACCAGTCACAGTCTGCCAACCTGAAAAAGACCCGTTTATTCCTACTCTCTGTTTTCTGTCTGTTAACCAATTCTCAATCCATGCCAGTATATTACCCTCAATTCCATGTGCTCTAACATTGTTCACCAACCTCCTGTGTGGGACCTTATCGAAAGCCTTCTGAAAATCCAAATGCACCACATCCACCAGTTCCCCCTTATCAATTCTACTAGTTACATCCTCAAAGAACTCCAATAGGTTTGTCAAACATGATTTCCCTTTCATAAATCCATGTTGATTCTGCCAAACCCTATTATTATTTTCTAAGTGTTCTGTTATCACATCGTTTATAATAGTTTCTAACATTTTCCCTACTACTGATGTCAGGCTAACAAGTCTGTAGTTCCCTGTTTTCTCTCTCCCTCCTTTCTTAAATAGTGGGGTTACATTTGCTACCCTCCAATCTGCAGGAACCATTCTAGAATCTATAGAATTTTGGAAGATGATAACCAATGCATCCACTATCTCTATAGCCACCTCTTTCAAAACCCTGGGATGTAGATCATCAGGTCATTGGGATTTATTGACTTTCAGTCCCATTAATTTCTCTAGTACTTGTTATTTTACTAATACGAATTTCTTTCAGTTCCTCATTCTCGCCAGACCTTTGGTTCTCTAGTATTTCTGGGAGGTTTTTTGTGTCTTCTTCTCTGAAGACAGACACAAAGGGCTCGATATTAGGAGGGAGGCGTTTGGCAGCGGGGGGTCGACTGGGCGTGTGGGTAATGCGCCCAGTGAATTCGGGGTGCTCCGCACGCGATCACAGCCTAATTAAAGGCACTTACCTTGGCTTCTGGGTTTCGCGCTGGAAAGCTGCGCAGCGGGCGGACTGCGCACCCGCATCATAGGCTGTCAGCTGGAGGAGCCCTATTTAAAGGGGCAGTCCTCCACTGACTGATGCTGCAGAAAATAGGAAAAATTACAGCATGGAGCAGCCCAGGGGGAAGGCTGCTCCCAGGTTTAATGATGCCTCACTCCAGGTCTTACTGGATGGGGTGAGGAGGAGGGGGGAGGACAGAGATCTTCCGCCCGGCGGACGGGAGGAAGCGGCCTGCCTCTGCCACCACGAAGGCCTGGCTCGAGGTGGCAGAGGAGGTCACCAGCACCACCAACATATCACGCACCTGCATACAGTGCAGGAGGCCCTTCAATGACCTAAGTAGGTCAGCCGAAGTGAGTACACTTACTCATTCCCCTACACTCCATCTGCCACATCACTGCCCCCAACCCACATCTCCTTCTGCACTGCCAACACTACTCTATCACATCACTCCTCACACCCACTCAAAGCTCATCCTCATCTTACCTGCACTTACTCACCTCGCCAGTACTCATCCCGCCACTACCACTCAACCCAATCCTCATACAATCTCATGGCTCTATCTCATACTCACCCTCTCATGCATCTCTTTCACCGTCAGCCTCACTCAACCTGCCACAGGGCATGCATCACATATGTGTAGTAGGAAGCGTAAGGCAAACGTGTCGTGAGCATGAAAGGGATGCACAAGGGTGTTTGAGGGTTTGTCATGGCTTTTACTTATATTTGATTTCTGATCAACTCACATTGCATATTATATTGTCACCACTGCTGCCACGTCTTTGCAAATCTTGTATGGTTTGAGGATCACCATGAAGACCCACAACCGATGCCACCCATTGTGTCACTGCAGAATGGGTGTGGGTGTATTTGCAGGGCTCTTTTGTGTAGATGAGTGAGAGACGCCGGCGATGTCCCGGGTGGCATACTGGAAGCATGCGGAGGAGAAGTTGTTGAGGGCAGTGGTGACTTTGACAGCCACAGGTAAGAAGATGGTGCTCGGGCCAGCCGGGAGCAGCTCGGCATGAAGGAGGCTGCAGATGTCCACGACTACATGTCGAGTGATTCTGAGACTCCATGTGCACTGCTGCTCAGAGAGGTCCAGGAAGCTGAGCCTCGGTCTGTAGACCCTGTGGCGAGGGTAGTGCCCTCTGCAACACATCTCTCTCTGCGGTTGCCCTCCCTCCTGCTGTGCAGGTGGATGTGTCACAGCACTGTGTTGTGGAGCTCCACGTGTCTGAGGTGGATGGCATGGCCGGCGAGGCTGGTGATGCTGTTCGTCCTCCGAGGAGGTCATGACTGCAGCTACGGCGGCCCCCATCCGGAAGATGTACATTTGAGGGGGTCTGCAAGGTAGGTACATGTGTCTGGATACTGGGGTTGAGGTTGCAGGTTTGTGAATTTTATTGTTAGGAGAAGGGTGGTGGAGGCCAAACTTTGTCCAAAGTGACAGAGTAGCCTCCTGCAATGAGTGAGGGTCTCCCCCCCCCCCCCCACCTGTCAAATGGACTTTTGCAGCTGCCACAGGCTGGTGGCTGCAACACGTCCATTTCAACTGGGAGTGTTTCCCCCAGTACGGGAAACAGTCTCAGTTTAGTTGAAAATCCCACCCCTCCTAAAATATCTTACAAATCAGGTCTGCTAACGACCTAAACTATCACATTAATTGCCTTAAGTGGGATCCCGCCAGCTTTAACTGCCGGCGGGGGTCCCGCATGCGGGGGCTGCTTGCGTGTCTAAGCGCATCACTGGGGAACCCGAAGTGGGTGGGTTGGAGCCGGGTTCCGGACCCGCTCAGGGAATCCCCGATTTTCGGAGCCCCCCTGCTACGAAACCACCCGCTCGGACGTCCAAAAATCGAACCCAAAGTATTTGTTTAATTTCTCTGCCATTTCCTTATTCCCCATTATAAATTCTCCTGTCTCTGTCTGTAAGGGACCCACATTTGCCTTCGCCAGACTTTTCCTTTTTACATACCTATAGAAGCTTTTACAGTCCGCTTTTTATGTTTCTCGCTAGTTTACTCTCATATTCTATTTTCCCTTCCTTTATCAATTTCTTGGTCCTCCTTTGCTGAATTCTAAAATGTTCCCAATTCTCAGGCTTACTGCTTTTTCTGACAACTTTATATGCCTCTTCCTTTAATTTAATACTATTTTTAATTTCTCTTGTTAACCACGAATGGACCACTTTTCCTGTTGGGTTTTTGTGCCTTAAAGAATTCTATATTTGTTGCACATTATGCATTAATTCTTTAAATGCTAGCCATTGCCTGTTTACTGTCATACCTTTTAATGTAGTTCCCAAATCAACCACAGCCAACTTGCGCCTCATACTTTCATAGTTTCCTTTGTTTAGATTTAAGACCCTAATTTCAGATTGAACTACATCACTTTCAAACTTAATGAAGAGTTCTATCATATTATGGTCACTCTTCCATAAGGAAGATCCATTCCCTAGCACTCGCATCCCTCATCGTGGTCACAAAACGTGAGTTGGTAAAGGAACCATTAATTTTGCCCTGCCAGAATATATCTCTCAAATGGTTCCCATGCCTTTAGTTAACAAGGCATGGTTACAAGTTGCTGGTACACCATTCCGTGAACATTCTGAGGCCAAAACTTGACGCCAGGTGGAACCCATTGTAGGTGTGATCCGTACCTGGCATGTCTTAGTTAGATTTTGTGTCCATGTCATGTCCTGTGTCTATGGGGCTGTTGGAAGACTTGTTTGCATTAATAGTAAAACTTGTTTCTATTTTTCTAATACCATGGCCAGAGTATTCCAATAAAGGCTTCATGAACATTTCAGGGAAAGAGGAAAGAGTCACAAATTATTTTCATCCAGTGCAAGCAACAAAAATTATGTCATTGTGATATAAATTCTATTCTCACATAAGCACTATTAGAGAAGCCATATTGATTGGTTTCCTATAGCAACAGTGCATTTTAGGTTGTTATCTCACTTCCAGTGCCAACAGTGATTGTTGAAAAAAATTGTTTTTTGAAAGATACTTAACAGAACAGCAACACCACGTTCTGATAATGAAGGGATAATAAATAATTTTAGGGGTCCTGGGACTAGCAGTGTATAATAATACAACACCCTCCACTAACTGGAGATTAAACAAATAAATTGAAAATCTATTTCTATGTGTTACTTGTTCAACAACAGCGCTGATAGCACATAATAATCATAGATTTTATACTGTACAAATGTGTGACAGTTAGCATGCTAATTTATGTAGATTAATACTTCAGGTTGTTGTGTTTTTCAAAACCAAAGCCATTCTCTTTAAGTTTGATTTCCTTGTGTGGGTTTCCAAGGGATTTCTTCAGTTTCTTAGCTCTTAGTGGGATTAAAAAGAAAGGAAGAATCATTTTCTTTAAATTGAAAGGTTGTCTCTGACATTTTAATGTGCTGGGTATTGTTTACAGATATAAGTAGTAATTACCATTTTAAGAGTATTTTTATCTTTGAAGAGTTAATCTAAAAACACTATGAAAATTAGAGTGATCCATTAGTTTATTTTTTAATTGAACTGTTTAAGTCATACGGTTGTGCATTCAGAGATTGCTTAGCAATGTGATACTAATGCTGAAACATTAAGCTTAAAATCATTGTTAGCCTCCCTTTGCAGGTCATCCAGTAGCCAAGAGGTTTTTTATTTATTTATTCATGGGATGTAGGCGTCCTTAGCAAGGCCAGCATTTATTGCCCATCCCTAATTGCCCTTGAGAAGGTGGTGGTGAGCCGCCTTCTTGAACCGCTGCAGTCCATGTGGTGAAGGTTCTCCCACTGTGCTGTTAGGTAGCGAGTTCCAGGATTTTGACCCAGCGATGATGAAGGAACGGTGATATATTTCCAAGTCAGGATGGTGTGTGACTTGGAGGGGAATGTGCAGGTGGTGTTGTTCCCATGCGCCTGCTGCCCTTGTCCTTCTGGGTGGTAGAGGTTGTGGGTTTGGGAGGTGCTGTCAAAGAAGCCTTGATTAAACCAACGCCAATGCCACCACCAGAACATGTATGGGAGTGACTTTATACTCTCAATATTTTTTTCTTTTGCCTTCACCACGACAGCTAAGATCAGTAAATGCAGCAAGGTGGCAATTATGTGCATAGACCTGTAATCAACCATCACAACACAAAGCATTTTACACTATCCCACAGCACCCAAATCTGAGTGTCTTTTCTGGATGATGTATAACAGAAGAGGGAAGAGTTTTTTTTCCATCAGTCTGGACAAAATTGGAATCCAGGTCCCAGATCTAAAAGGGCAGCATTCCTAATCTGCAGCATGACCCGACCCCCATCAAAATAATAAACAATTTTGAATATCTTGTCTTTTGTGTAGGTGAGCGGTGTAAATTGGCAGAGTACAGCAGACTGAAGAGCATGTTGCTGGACCTACAGAGTCAGAGGTATTTCCAACAAGAAAATATTACGATAGAGACAACAACACTGAAGAGGCTTTTGGTGGAAAACATGTTCAAGTACTTTGACATCAGTGGTGACGGCCTTGTAGACGACAGTGAACTGGCGCAGGTTGGTGTCATGTTCTGTGATCTTCCATGTAAAGATTAGTTTTTTAGTTATTTATTTTACTTTACTTGCCTTTAGTGAGTTGGAAGACTGTAATTTGACAATGCATCTTTGCCAACTTATTGAGAGTTCGATAGAAAGCGAAAATCTGGAAATGGCTTTTTGTATTATTTGCTCTTGGAATATGAGTGACACCAACATTTATTGCCCATCCCTAGTTACCCTGAGGGCATTAAGAGTCAACTACTTAGTATGGGATTGGAGTTTTATGTAGACTAGACCAGGGAGGGGTGGCAGGTTCCCTTCCCTGAAGGACATTAGTGAACCAGTTGGGTTCTTACAATAATCCAGATAGCCCACAAATTACCAACTATTTTGAAGTCTGTTTCACAACTTGCCATGGTGGGGTTTGAACTCTACATCTGGGGGTTGCTATAACCACTGGACTATCATAGCCATCTAGGAATAAAATTTTCTGAAAAAGTCTGTTCACTAATATTAACAAAAAAGTAGCTGTGAGTATAAAGTGGGCAATATTGCTTTATAGTCACATCTACTTTTTGCTAAAATTAGCAAACAGAAGAAAATATACCTTTAATTTTTAATGGGATCGCTGAACCTTTCCCACTATCCTCTCTCCTATGTCCATATTAATTGGATCTCCTAACTCATTCTGAAGCTCTTCCTTGGACCTGCTAGGGTAGATTTTCATCTTCTCTGCTTAATTGTTTACTGTGGAGTGAAAATTAGGTGGGTTCACAAACGGGCAGGCAATCCAATCCAGCAGATTATCGCCTAAGCAGTGAAGACGAAAATCTACCCGGTTGTCTCTTACCCCTCCTGTACTGCTAGGCTATTTAACTGTGGAAGGAATCACCACCAAGCCCAATCCTATCTTCATCAAATGCACCCCCCCCACACACACACAGTTTCCTGCTGTGGATACTATAAACTGATTAGGACCTGGAACTCTGACCCATCTTTGTCCCCCTTCCTCAGCTCAACAGTACGAGACCCGTTTTAACACCCCATTGCCACTCTAGCAAAGATCTATGAGTTTATGACAGACCAGATACCAAACTTTGGACTTTTCTCAAAAACAAATTCTGGGTGACAATGGATCTATAAGAGCTCAATGGAAATAAAAAATGGGAGAGATGTAAAACGCGCGGCCAATTCACTTTCACCCGTTTAACACTATCGCACAAAGTCAAAATGATCCCCATAGAGTTTTACACTACAGAAATCCAGCTGTTGCTACAGGTCTTAGAGGTCTGCAGCAACGATGATGGTCACCAGACTTGCAGCTTTCTAGCAGCTGTCCAAAAGCAGCTATTAGAAGGCTCCAACCTAGAGAATCTACTTGCTGACATTTTAAAAAAAGGTGACACCTTTTTTGGCTTTGCTGATCTGTGTAAAGCCTAACAACCACTGTTTCTGAGCACCCCTCAAAACAGGCACAAAGCTGGCGATCCATCAGAAAAATGAAATCCGAGGCCCCTGCCACTTCATTTACATGGATACCCCATGCTTGCTCCTACTTCAGGTGCAAGGATCCCATCTTTCTTCGTGGGATGTCTAGAAAATCACTAAGCAACATAATGTCATGAATCTCTGCCCTTTTTTCTTTGCTTTGTACGTGAGAACTGAGTGTTCACCAGGCACAAAGCAAAGAAAGATCTGCCCCCATTACCCCCCCACCCCCGACCAATGTCCTAACAACCATATGCACAAAATTGTCTCTTAACATCATTAAATTTGCAACCAGAGGAAAAATATTTTCACAATTTACCTTATCAAAATCCCTCATTATTTTGAACACATCTAAGAGATCTCTATTCTAATAAAGGCTGAAGTTTCTCTAGTCTTTCGTTATAACAATAGCCTCTCATCCCTGATATAATCTTAGTAAATCTCTTCTATGTCCTCTCCATGCCTTTGATACGCTTCTTAAACTACAGCCTAACCAATGATTTACGTGGGTGTAGCTTTATCTCTTTTGCTTCTATTTATATATAAAAATATAGGATTCCTAGTTTTTTTTTACCACTTTGTCAGTTTATCTCCCATTTTTAACAATTTGTATATCTTAACTCCCTCATTCTCTCTGCTCTTCTACTCCTAGTGTATACCTCATGTTATTCTTCCTCCCAGACCGTATCACCTCACGTTTTTCCGATATCTATTTGCCCAATCTATCTTCCTAGAGGTCTCATATAGCCCAAATTATCATTAAACACACTCCCTATTTTTGTGTTGTATATAAAACAACAACTTATATTTATATAGCACCCTAATATTAAAAAAATCCCTCCGAAGCACCTTGGGACAAGAGAAAAAAATAAAATATATAAATGGTCCCAACACTGACCTCGGGGACTCCATTGTTTCCATCCCACCAATTCAAAAAAACATCATTAAATATTTTTCTGTTTTCTGTCCGTTAGCCAATTTCTTATCCATGCTGTCACATTTTATCAACAAGCATCATATGTGGCACCTTATCAAATGCCATTTAAAAATCCATGTACATCGGATCTACAATATTTTATTTCCTCAAAGCATTCTATTAAATATGTCAAACTTGACAGCCTTTTAGAAATCCGTGCTGGCTGTTCTTAATTAATTCATTCAATATGAATCAAAAATACTGCCAATCAGATTGAGTTATTGAATGACATAAATTATTTCTGACTCGCATTTATTGTGATGCATTCATACAACCTGCTCTCTTCCTCTCAGTTTTGACTTGTTGCAACTAGCCTTCTGGATGAATTATGCCAACAAGAGTTGTTATGATCTGGAATGCACTGCCTGAAAGGGTAGTGAAAGCAGATTCAATAGTAACTTTCAAAAGGAAATTGGATATATGCTTGAAAAGAAAAAAATTGCAGGGCTATAGGGAAACAGCAGGGGGATGGGACTAATTGGATAGCTCTTTCAAAGAGCCGGCACAGGTACGATGAGCCGAATGGCCTCCTGCTGTGCTGTATCATTCTATGAATTTCTTCAGCATCTCTGGGCTAGGCAAGGGAAAAATCAGCCAGGGTTCCTGTTCATAGATATAGAGATGAGAATCTCAGACACAGAGAGAACAGAGATAAACCTCAGTGTGCTCTGAATAAAATTAGTTTGCACTGTATTGTCCTGGACTTTTCCACTTCTTCTGTACTGTGTACATATGTACGTGTGAGAAAGAGGGTGTGAAAAATAGACAGAATGTGCATTTGTGATGGTGAGAAAGATAAGACTGTGTGGGAGGGAAAGAGTGATATGATGGAAAGTACTGCAATCTGGAGCAATTAGTGTCAGTTATTATTTTATTTATTTTGCCATTAAAAATAACCACAGTGGTTTTAGCTTATTGAAGCCCAAGTTAATTATTGCCATCATGGGTGTTTTTGGAATCTATCTAAAGCAAACACTGTGCACAGGGCTACCCAGTGGTGTTGTATATTGATGTATAAAGTACCGCACCATGGATGTAGCTTTCTATTTACACCATGATTCATTGTATAATGAATTCCCAATCTCATCCAGGAAAAAGAGCAAAAGCATTCTGCTCAGAAACCAGGAGAGATTCACTATTTAGAGCTACTCTCATGCACCTCCTAGCAGTCAGTTACAGAAGAGCAAAGGCAGAAGCCTAAGACCAGCTCACTTGCCCCTTTTCAGCCCAGGAGTGCTGCGCAACATGGCCTTGAAGAGGATGATGGAGAAATTTACACTCTTAATCAGACCAAATTCTGATAACGTTTCAGGATCAAACCCTCAGACTTATCTAAACTGGCTGTAAAAGTTCAATATTTGTATTTTTTTAAAGCTTACTCAAGTCATGTTTCATTTTGCCAGGTAATGACACAAGATGCCCTTGATAACGATCTATTTGACTGCAATCTATTTGATCTTCTTCAGTACGATGACTACAATAATGACAGGGTGTTGGCACTGGAGGAACTCTACACAGCATTCCGTAAGTCCTGTCTAAGGACAGTATATTTGGGGTCCTGTGTTAAGGGCATGTAATGGAGCTAGCAAGTGATTTATCACAATCCAGGTACGGCACAAGCTTCATAATTTTCAATCACAAACTTACTTGTCCAGATTTCAAATTAGCACCCCATCTTGTTGGGATAGTACTTCTTTGGTTAGCTTAGATTTTCTTCAATTTAAAAAGCTTAAGTAGAAAACTGTCAAGAGTCAGTCTATGCTGTATTGTGATTTGGATACAACTATATAATTACAAAGTTGATTATTTTTGTAATCAAGGCAGTGTTACAGTGGTGGGATGCAAGTTTGACCTCTTCTTTCCCCCTTCCCCCACCACATACTGTCAAATTGCTTTGAGGACTCCGTGAGTACAGGCCACAGGGATGGCAGAACAAAAGAAGGTTCATTGTTTGGCATCTTTTTGTGTGTCACCTGTCAGCCACTTTCAGGAGCAGATCTCTTGCCAGCCTTTTGACTGCGGGTGACTACTGAGAGAAAAATGGGGGAAAAAATTAGAGAATATTCCGATCATTTTATATTTTAAAAAAAGGACTGAAGACATCAGATTGACAACTTGCTAAAATACTTTGTTACACTCAAACTTCATTCCCTGCATCCCCACATTTAATACTAAATGTTCCCAGTTGGCACCCCATGCCTGCCTGGATGCTGATCCACAGAAATTCCAGTAGAGCCACATGCTGATGTTCTATGTTGTTGATGTCAACAGAGTATTTCCCAGCAGAAAGGGGAAATCTGAAAAGGTGAGACTCCCACAGGAAGTGCAATGAATTTTAAAACTAGGAATATGTGGGGGGGGGGGCAGGTGAAAATATCCCCGTCCCAACACTTTTCTGTTTTAAAAGGCACCTGCTCCTGCCCCTTAGACCCACTTTTGCCCTGGAGAATAGGCAGAGACTTCCTCTCAGGCTTCTAAAATCGGCAGCTTTTTTAAAAAAAAATTATTCTGCTGCAGTGAGAAAATATGTCACTTCCTCCTGATTGCCTGGGGAGTTCAGAAACTCTATTCCTTTGGAGATTCCCTTGCATGTACCCAATTTCTAGCTCTCCATAACAAAGTGCCAATCACCAACATTCAAACACCACACCGAATTTTAGAAAAGCAATGACATTTCTCTTGAAGGTTTGAAGCTTTTTAGTAGGTCCCACTAAAGAAGGGCACTTTTCCCTTTTATGCCTTTCTTCTCTTGCTGGGCTTTGAGAGGCCGTAATATTTCTGTAGGTAAGACAGCAGAGGGCATGGCTTGCTCCAGGCAAACACTAAGGTTGTTTATGGCCAGAATTCAGAAGCACAGAACAACAACCTAATGTGTTGGAATTATGTTGGCCAGCCATTTTGAGAACTGCATTTAATTTCTGGAAAATGAATCTCTTTTAAATGTGAATGTTAAACTTTAATATATTGTTCAATGTAGAAAAGAAACACACATCTAAAAGTAATCTAAAAATCAGTAGTGTAGTGTTATACGTAAGAACTGACAGAAACCAACAAATTACACAGTTATGGGTTGAAATTATGCTATGCAATATCAATAACAAATGCAATTGTGTACAATTCCTTTATCTGCTACTTTAATGAAGCATCATCCTAGTTATTTTAGCAGCCGGGAAACCCAGAAATGCAGGTAATGCAGAGGTCCAGCAGAATTTAACGGCAGAACCTCATTTGAATTTTTTGTCTTAATTTCCCGGATTTAAAGGCTGGCTGGCTGTCGGGCGAGAAGGGGAGCCAGGGAGCGGAGAGGAAGGAGGGAGAGATTGTGTGTGGTGGAGGGGGGTGGGGAGAGGGGAGCGAGGGATTGCCAGTCAGGCTTTAGATCGAGGGGGGGCTTCAGGTTGCGAGTTGGGCTTCAGATTGGGGGGCGGGGGCTCCAGATCGCGGGGAGGGAGGCAGATCGCGGGGAGGGAGGCAGATCGCAGGGAGGGAGGCAGATCACGGGAAGGGAAGCAGGTTAATTTGAGGGGCTGGGGAGAAGTACTCCTACTTCTCCCGGCCCACATGCAATGCTGGAAAGGCGCTTACCTGCTGGATCTGGCAGTTCTTGCCTCCCTTCAGCTGCCTGGTTTCCTGAGCCCTGGGAAATCCGGCCCGCAGACGTTAAATGTAAAACTCTGGTAAAATTTGAGGCCCGCACCCTAATTAAAATATTTAAATTACTGACCCACCTTTCGAGAGCAGGTTAGTCGCCCACCCCCCAACCCGTCTCCGTTAAAACCAGAAGTTGGAGGTGGATTGGGTTCGGGTTTCAGATTTTTGACATTTTAACCCCCCCCCCACCCCTTCCCTGCCCATCATGGGGGTTAAAACTCCCCCCTTTTTCGCAGCTGTTTGACTGATTTTCACTTGATGACTACACGGGGGTAGTTTACCTGCACCATCATGTTGTCAACATTAATCAAAGCTATGCCACTGCATTATTTGTCTAATGCCATCTAAAACCCTGTCTGTAATATCAGGATCTCAGGCATGATGCCCCTTAAACCTGTTTGTGGGTATCCATGTCATGGGCACTGATGCCCATATATAAGCTTTACGGGTATTGATGGCCTTTTATCCTGATACTCAAAAGATGATCTGAAACTTTGATGCCCTTTAAAGCTCGTCAATGGATGTTAGAACCATGGACAGTGCTCCTTGTGTTTCATGGAGTTTCATTGCTGATTCTGTTTCTCTGCTTCTTTTCTCGGTTTGTCTCCTTATTCCTGTAACCCATTGTCTGTTACTCTCATCTGCTCATTTTCTACCATTCTTCCCATTTTAAAAATGATTTAGGAACATAGGAACAGGAGTAGGCCATCCAGCCCCTCCAGCCTGCTCCACCGTTCAATTAGATCACGGCTGATTTAAAGTATTAATCCCCAAATTCTACAGATTCCTTTTAATGCTAGAGATATAGGAGGTAGCTTTGCAGAAAATGCACCGGGAATAGGAAGTTACAAAGGTAAGTCAAACAGTTGGCATCTAATACTGGGGCTGTTTGATTGCAGTAGCTATGTGACTGACAAAGTATCACAGAAAACAATGTAATCTGGAACGGTCTCTGTTATTCTGTGTGTATAGCTCTCCATGTCTATGTCTCTCCTTTTTCTGCACCCTTACTTTCCATACAGTTTCTTTCTCAGGACTGGCTTTCTCTGCTCCTCCCTCTGCCTCCTCTTTCTCCAGACCCTTTCCGCTGTGTGATGTTGAGGTGCTGATATTAAATTGGTCAAATTTCTAGGGAATGTTGAACACCTAGAATTAAATGATACTATTCAAGAGCCTATCAGTGGCATCACAAATCACAAGGACATAGTTTCAAGCATTTTATGATCATCACCTAAACCCTGAGGTTCATTGACTACCTTTAATTCATTGGGAGATATATCTTGTGATTCATAATATATGAAAGAGAGTGATTTCCCCTTTGGCATACAGATTTTTCAAGTTTGATTCTGAATTCAAGAGGAGGACTGTTTGATGTAGGACATAAAAATATTTTTATGACATAATATCTGAAATATGTATTGGATCTTGCAGGCATGAGCTGAGGTCAGGAATCTTACAACACCAGGTTATAGTCCAACAGTTTGATTTGAAAATCACAAGCTTTCGGAGGCTTTCTCCTTCGTCAACTCACCTGACGAAGGAGAAAGCCTCCGAAAGCTTGTGATTTACAAATAAAACTGTTGGACTATAACCTGGTATTGTAAGATTCCTTACATTTGTCCACTCCAGAGCATCACCGGCATCTCCACATCATGAGCTGAGGTAACCATAGGTTTTCTCTATCCATTCTCCTAGTAATAGATTATAGAAATATCCTCCATGGTTCTAGATTTTGACACTAAATATGGATCAGGTATAGGGATTGCATGGCACAGCATATTGCAGGAGCACCTGCTGTGCCTTAGAATGTTTGGACATGGGCTTCGGATCACAATTCCCCTTTATGCTGAAGTCTCAATTTCAGTTATGGTGCTGTAAAAAGAAACTCAGATTTCTGACAGGTTGCAGGGAAGACTGTCACACTGTCTATATCCAAGTGACCACTTTCAGAGTGCCAATGGTGGAGGTCTGGAAACAGATCCTTCACCTGACCTCTTGGCTCCAAATGGTGAGAGGAGATCGAGAAAAAAAGGAGAGAGTAACTATTGCTTTGGGGTGGTGGAGTGGGGTGGGGGGGGAGAGAACCTTTAATCAGTTTCTCTGGTAAACAGATTTAATATTTACAGAACAGTTTGTTTTTTTCAGTAATTTGTTAGTTTTGTTGGTCAATTCAACTGTAAAATTAAAATGTCCAACATGAATAATGTGCAAATAAAAACTGAAATATAAACATATGTTCCAAGCCCCAAATTACCGTACAAATAACACACTGTAATAGGGACTGAGTGGAGTTTTCACACTGCATAGTTTTTGCTAGAATGAGATGTTACTGAATGAGTTGTCCTTCTTATTGCATTTTATTATGTATTTTAATATTGAAACATTGTATGCTTCATATAATCCATTAAAATTTTGCAGGACAGTAGCTAAAGATTTGAAAGTCCGTTCCACGTGATAGACATTTAACAGTATAAAAAAAAATCATGAGGGGCAGGGTAGTGCTCTATATACATACACTCTTATCGCTGTGAAGTGAGATTGGATCCAGCCCAGGTTGATGGGATGAAAGTCTTCTCTCTCTCATGGCTGTGAGTCCTGATTTTCAACCCAATTGTTAATGGGTGTGGGTCCCCAGCACAAAAGAATCCATCATTTAGTGCAAATTGGTGCTTATATTCTCAGTGGTGAGTGATATTCTCACTGAAAGAGGCCTCGAGGATCAAAGGATCTTCACAGTGACCAATGAAAAGGCCTCTCTGTTGCCATTGGTGGCATTCTTCTGAGGTTCGGCGTACAGTTTGGGAAGAAATTAGAGGGACCTTTACTCTACTGTTGACTGTGCATTCCCTGACCTGGGACTAGTTGATGGTCTCATTGGTTAATAACATAGGGAAACATGTTACATTCTCCAACAGTAACATCTTTCACCTTGTGGAGATGCCGGTGATGGACTGGGGTTGACAATTTGCCTGAGGAAGGAGGAAGTCTCCGAAAGCTTGTGAATTTAAAATAAAATTGCTGGACTATAACTTGGTGTTGTAAAATTGTTTACAATCTTTCACCTTGATGAACACAAAATTCTTCTAAAGATATTTTTAGAAAGTTTATGCTGCAGCAGATACACTGTCCTTTTAAATCCTCAACAAACTCAATCGTTGCCAATCTATAATCACTTTAATTATTTTCTATCACTCTTAAAGATGATGAAATAAGACTCGGTGAGTGGGAGACGGTCATCGTAGCAGCACTGATAGTTGCAGCTGTATTCAGTAGGACAGGCTAATTAATCAGAAAGGAAACAAAGTACAAATAAATCAGCATTCTGAGAGCCCCATTGTGAATCGCAGTGACAGGCTGAGAATGGTACATATCCAGATTAAAAGTTTTAAATGTGCCAGAAGGTCACCTGAATTCAGCATGGCAGAACTCTTCTAATGTTTCTGGATGTGCTGGTGGGCATGAAAAAAAGATTAGAGCGGTAGCTGTAGAAGCCTGTTATCACAGGGAGATTGCTGCCTTCCTGCAGAGGCAAATAACAGGTTTGGTGAGAGATGGTCAATTAAAGCTGTGAAAGTAAACTATCATTTTAAGTACAGTCTGTATTGCAAACAGCCCTAAACATACTCTCCAACCAGTCCCTCACCGTGGACTTTCTACCCTGCAGTTTATACATTATATACCTTTTCAGTTTTGCCCACTTGAAAATGCAAACCTGCTGTCACTGCTGTCTATAATGATCCAAGTTCATGTAGCACTATACAGGGGTGACGATGGAATGCAGAAGAGTGTATGCATGGTAATCTCATCAAAGCAGCATTCCGACCCAGCCATTTCCTATTATTGTGCTAACATGTTCTTCTGGGCACTGTCTTGAACCAAACGTACAACTCCTCGACAATTTTTATATTGGTCCACAAATTGCTCCGAGTGGTGAACGAATGCCGCTCGCTGCTCCATGTATTGATACTCACGCACGAACTTGGCTTTTGTGTGACACATTCCTTGAATGGTGAACCGAAAACAGTCTAGCGTTAACTCCCGGGACCTACAGCCTGTGTGAGAAGTGAAAGGATCGATCTCTCCCCTCAACCAATCAGATTGCAGCATCCTTGACAAGCCGCGAAGAGTCAAAACCATGAAGTGAAATCAATTGTAAAAAGTTAAAGAGAGGGTGAGAAATATCAAATTAAAAGACAGAGATAAAAGAGACAGAAAGACAAAGTAAAAACATTTAAATTTTTTTTTTTTAAATGTCCAACAACTATTAAAATCACAATGAATGAGACTCCACATTTTCAAAATTTAATTTTCTGTGCCAGCGAGGTTGTTTGGCAGTCATTAATACTTACCACACTATTAAAATTTAGTTTAGACCTGAAAAAAACTCGGCGTACCTGTTTTGTGGCGAGATTAGTTTGTTTTCAGCTGGGCAGGAGAGCAAGTTGGCACTGGTCCATTGATTCTATTGATTGCAGCCAGCGACATCCCTTTAAGGCAAAGCTTTAAGATCACCGGCGAACCAGGAAGAGCAAGTTCTGGATTTCCGTGTTTGACTGTGCATGTGCGGTCGCTGGAACTTGCTCTTTGATTTCGCCGCTAATAACGGTGAGCATTGCTAGGCTCACCGTTATTTTAAAAGCAAATTCTGGCCCAATTTGTTCATCATGATCCAGATGTACATTGAGTCGAATGTAAGTAGAAATTTTTCTGGTCGGCACACTGGATCAAATACTACAAAATCAGATGGGTCAGAGTAGACACCTGTGGGGCAACTCGTCCAGTTTTCCTTCCATTTATCTAAAAGGAAGAAAATCCGGGCAGGTTCCTTTACAGATCAATACTCTGACCTACCTAGTTTTCCAATCTTTGCTGTGCCCAGGTCATCCAGTTTACTTGGGTATAGACTCAGGAAAGTCTCCCCTACAATGTTTTTACATAGTTTAATTGGAACGTGCTTAACCATGTTTTTGAGGCTACATCAGGAATTTCTGCCTGTAATAGAAATTACACTTGGAGATACATACATTGTGGCAAAAGTGTTTGGCAAACTGTTTTATTATTTTAGGAGGCAGAAGAAGCAGATAAGAAATTATGCCATCTCTGTTACTGTGATATAATATGCAAGTGATGTTATAGTGTTTTAATAAGCTTTATGTGATTGTGTTATGTTTGTAAGCAAGGAAAAAAGATTTGCCATACACCTTCAGGAAAACAGTGCCTCTTTAAATCTGTATGCTCGGCTTGTTGTTTTTTTTTGTTTGCAGACAACATGTTGATGATTTCTTTAAGCAATTATATATCCTGTGGAGCAGTCAGTGTGTAAATGTAATACTTAAAGTGTATTTCTGGAGTGTTAAAATGGCTCCGTCGAGCTAATGAGATGTTTTAATTAGACCAGACACCTGCGGTTTAAGATAAGGCCCGTGCCTCCGCTTTTCATTGCACACAGGCTGCATCATCCTACACCTATATCAACACATCACATTAGTCTTCGAGATAATCTTAATCTTTGGATTGTATTCTTCTTCAGACTCTTATCTAATTACTTTTTGACCTTTGGTTCAGCTCATTCACTGCACAATTGTAACACAGAACTTATAATCAGGGAACATGGTCATGGTTCCGTGGATGTAGAATTGAAGCACAATCACCTTTTGATATATTTCTGTTTAAATTCTGAATACGTTTTATGAATAAGTTTCAGAATCCCATGCTCAAATTAGAATTACAAATGGATTATATACATATGTATCAGGAGTCAATGCTAGATTTAGATGTGATCATTTGTAAAATTTATTTTGCTCTGTACACGAGAATGATTTTATTATCAATATTGTCTTGCTTATCCACATGGTGCAACAAGCTAATTCACAATACCTCAGAACTCTTTTGCTTGATGCTTTTATTCTTGTGTATTTTAATTTCAAAATTACAAGAAAAAAACTATTAATTGAAGCTAGATGGTAAATTAGTTAATTACATTATTGCTTTATTTGAATTATTGGAAACTGAATGCTGGAACTTGCAGAGAAAACCTATTAAAAGGTAATGCTCCATTTGGTTAAAATATATCTGATGATGCTAATACAGCCTTGCAATTGATTATTTGTTCTTCCATTTAATGGAAGGCATTCTAATAAAAAACAGAATTACAATAGTAATGGTTTTCTAGTAAAAATTCTAATGATGTTACTGTACATCATGTTAATGTAATTAACTAAGCTTCCATTAGCAGCACCTTTCCTGTGAACCAACTGTGTTTCCTATATTCAAAAAATAAATATAAATTAAAAACCTTCTGTCTGCACACACTTTCCATCTGCACTACTTGACTTCCTGTTGTCATGTTTTTTGTCACCTCTCCCTTCCTCCTCCCATTGCCTCCTTTGCCATCTTTTCCAGCTCCACTCTAGCTGAGCTTCCTGAACTGGAGCACTTAATCTTGACTCTCCTTGTGCAATAGGGGAGATCCCAGTGCAGCATAAGTTGTACACACCTAATGAGGCCGGAGGCAGGATCCTGACAAATTGGTTCCCTGGCCTCATTAGGATAGTATCAGCGAGCTGTGGGCGCCATTCTCAGCCTCAGAGTCAGCTCACTGGTCACGAAGGGCAGCAAGATCGGCCGGTTTGGACCCCGGCCAAGGGCCTCAGGAGAGTCCGAGGTGGGGAAGCAATCGGAAGCGGGGGCGAGCAGTAGCCAGCAGGGCCCGTGGTTTTAATATGGAGCTGGGAAGAGGACTCAATGCTTTTCCTGGCTCCATAACAAGGTAAGTAAAAAAGCTTTTAACTTACTTTTCAGGTGGCAGCTTCCAGCGGTTCCTTTAAGGACTGCTGGTTTGTCTGCTCAGTGCCTTAAGAAACTCACCACAGCATTCATGATGCATGCTGCAGTCATTCACAGTCCAATTTGGCAAAGGGGCCTAAACGGACGTTAGGCCCCCGATTTGTATATGCATTGGGCCAAAGCCAGTTTCAGATGTATGCCATGGACGCCTACTGAGCAGTCCTAACCAATATGGCGAACGATGCACTCCCACCGTGGAATAAACGTATGCACGCCACCCGCCATATTGGATCCTCAGGTGCCCATTTTACACCTGTAAAACAAGTGCAGTGCCATTGAATTTCTAGGCCAATATATCTAAAATAGGTTTAATGGGCTTTCTCATGTTAACAAATAGAAACAGTACTTAGTGCTGAAGCAGATATGTGTTTGACAGTGATCCCTGGGGTGCCTTATTGTGACCACAGCACACCCACACTGAAATTACCTGAAGGTTCCTGGATCTAGAATAGAACTCTTAAATAGGGAGGGGATGTGGATGGAAACTATCAAAAGGTCAGTTTGACTGACATGATATGCACATGCATCAGTGTTTTATTTCTTAATTAACTTATTTGCACATTGCTGTTCTCTTTGAAGGGACATCTTTGCTGTTTTAAGTGAGAGAAAGCCTGGAGGGTGTCAGAATGATATTGTGAGCAAATGATGCACCAATATTTTTCTAATTTTATTTGGTCATTTTGATGTAAATGAGGTCACCACATCAAGCAATTTTCAGCAGAAGCAAAAGCTTTCCTAAAAACAATCAATGGGAGGAAATGCTTCTTTAGTAATGATCAAGGAAAGTGTAAGAAATTATAAGAATCTAGTGCAGCCAGAAGTTGCTAAAATTTTCAGTGGATAAAGAAGTTGGCAATGTGACAGCTTTTAACTGGGTTAGGTTTTAAGAGTCTGTACAGAATGGAAACAAAGTTAGGCTGAAAACAAAGAGAAGTGTGGGGTGGTGGGGGCGGGGGGGTTAAAGATACTGTAATAAGTGGATAGAATTTAAGAATAACCTAGAAAGCAGATTAGTTGTGCACAAAGACCATGCAAAATGGAACTGGTAATATTCACAGTGCATGGAAAAATTTAAATTACAGTGGGATCATTTACAGTAATAAATGGAAATCTAATTTGCCGTGTGAACAGTAGCCTGAAGAACTGATTTAAAAAGCAAGGTTAATGAAAACTTAATATAATTTTGTTTGTTGCAAACAGCTTTTTATTTCCACTATCACTGTTGTGTGTAAAAGAAACCACTCTATAAATAGAATTAGAAAAATGCATAAAGTGAGGGGAGGGGGAGATTTTAAAAAGAGCAAATTTGACATCCTGTGCAGGACACATGGAGACATTAGAGGTGGGGGAGAGGTCAATATTTGAGATGGGGGAGGGGAAATAATTTAAATCTAAAGTATCCCAGAAATACTGGAGAAACCATAGAAAATGTCACATTTTGCTCAGAACAGATCCACTCTGATATATACTGGTGAGTTTCTGGTCAGTGCCTTTGATTGAGTGAGTGTCAGATCCTTGGTTCTGGGTATTGGAAAAATTTGCTGGGTGAGCAGATCAAAAAGAACTGTAACAATGTCATTGCATTATCTATATCAATATTTCATAGTTTACTGTTTTCATACGAGTACTGGCATTATTAATGTTTGATTTTTGTACCCATTGACTATGAATAAAGGAAAATCTAGCCTTGTCATTGACTCCATTACCTTACCTAACATATTATTCCAAAGTTTTATCATCTTTTGAGTAAATAATTTTTTTCCAACATCTGTTTGAAATTTCCTTTTACCAATTTAAATTTGCATCTTGTGGTCCTACTGGACAAGCTTAACTTGAAGTAGTACTTTGGGTTCAACTTACCTATAACAACAATTTGCATTGATTTAGTGCTTTTAAAGTAGAAAATTGATCCAAGTCACTTCATAGCGGCATGATCAAAATGGACACAGTAGTAGAGATTGAGTGGTGGGGGGACGACCAAAAGCTGAGTCAAAGAGGTGAGTTTTTAAGGGGCCTTAAAGAAAAGAGAATGGTTCCAGGGATGAGGGACTTCAGTTACGTGGATAGACTGGAGAAGCTGGGGTTGTTCTCCTTGGAGCAGAGAAGGTTAAGAGAAGATTTGATAGAGGTGTTCAAAATCATGAAGGATTTAGATAAAGTAAATAAAGATAAACTGTTCCCATTGGAGGAAGGGTCGAGAACCAGAGGGGACAGATTTAAGGTGATTAGCAAAAGAACCAAAGGCAACATGAGGAAAAACTTTTTTACACAGTGAGTAGTTATGATCAGGAATGTGCTGCCTGAAAGAATGGTGGAAGCAGATTCAATCGTGGCTTTCAAAATAGAATTGGATTAATACTTGAAGGGAAAAAATGTCCAGGGCTACTGGGAAAGAGCGGGGGAATGGAACTAACTGGATTGCTCTTGCAAAGAGCCGGCACGGGCTCGATGGGCCGAATGACCTCCTTCTGTGCTGTAACTATTCTATGATTCTATGATAAGAAGAGGGAGGTGGAGGGGTTTAGTGAGGGAATGCCAGAGAATGTGATCTAGATGACTGATGGCATAGCTGCCAATGGTAGGGCAAAGGGAGAGGGGATATACCATTTAATGCTTTATCTGGATGAACCGTCCCTTTAACCTCCTTCTCTCTAGATTGTAGAAGTCAAGCTTTTCTAATTTTTACTCATAGCTCATTCCTGTTGCACTTGGGCTCATTTCTGTTATCTTTCTCTACACCCTCCCCATTACATCTATGTCCTCCTTAAAGTGTGGCAACCAAAATTGGACACAGTACTCTTAGTGCAGCCTGACAGTACATTGTAAAACCTCAGTAGAACTTTTGTAGAATTATATTGCACAGTTGTGGCTATGTATTTCAACATTATATTTGCAATTTTTAATTGCTTTTCCACATTGAAAGTGATGAATCTACTGGGACTCCCATTTCCCTTTCAAAGGCTCCCTCTATTACCTTCATATTATCAGTAGGATGCAGTTTTATCTGCCCAGGAGGAGGAAATTGCAGGACTTGGAGCTCATTTCTTTGGGTCCAGCATAGTGTAGGCAAAGTCCTGGGAGTAGAATGGGAGTGGGAATAATAAATTCCACGCTTGTCTGGATTTGGGGTTGGGAAGCCAGGTGCTGGACGGGTTGGAGCTGGGAGGAAGGCCGGTTAGGGCTGAGATCAGGAGGCAGCGGTTGGGGTTGTTGCTAGAGGGCAAATAGCTTAGGCTGAGGCTAGATGTCAGCAAGATCGCTGCTAAAACAAATAAATAAAGTTGGAAGTTTCTTCATTGAAAACCGACTCCTGCATATCAGGACCGTTATTAGTTATATGAAGAAGGAAATGCTGGAGCTCACTACGTAACAACATTGTAGGAGAACCTTCACCACATGGACTGCAGTGGTTCAAGAAGGTGGCTCACCACCTCCTTCTCAAAGGCAATTAGGGATAGGCAATAAATGCTAGCCTTGCCAGCGACGCCCACATCCTATGACTCAATATTTAAAAAAATCCTTTGCATGTACTTTGGAGCCCAAGCTTATTGGCTCCTGGGACCCGTAGTCTTCAGAGACATTCCTGCACATGCGTATTTTGTTTACATCATGCTTGTCCTATCTGACATTTGAATATGGGAAGTCAGCTGTCAGAAAAGTGTGTGGGAGGAGAGGTTGGGGTGGGGGGAGGCCATACCCAAATTCCAGAATCTTCAGAGTGCCAATTGGGTATGTTGTGCTGTTTGAGGAGAGGGAGGGGAGAGTTATTGAAGCATGATTACCAATAAGTATGTGAATTTGTTTCTGAACTGTTGAATTTTTTACATTTTGATTGTGTTAGAAATGTTATTTTTAAGGGTATAGTGGGGATGATGAGGAATTACATCGAGTTACTGCGAAACTACAGCACAGAAACAGGCCATTTGGGCCAACCAGTCTATGCCGGCGTTTATGCTCCGCACGAGCCTCCTCCCCCCTTACAGGATACCCTTCTAGTCCTTTCTCCCTAATGTATTTATCTAGCTTCCCCTTAACTGCATCTATGCTATTTGCCTCAACTACTCCGTGTGGTAGGGCGTTCCACCTTCTTACCACTCTTTGGGTAAAGAAGGTTCTCCAGAATTCCCTATTGGATTCATTAGCGACTATTTTATATTTATGACCTCTAGTTTTGGACTCCTCCACAAGTGGAACTATTTTCTTTACGTCTACCCTATCAAATCCTATCATTATCCTAAAGACCTCTATCAGGTCACCCCTCAGCCTTTTCTTTTCTAGAAAAAAGACTCCTAGCCTGTTCAGCCTTTCCTGATAAGGCTACCCTCTCAGTTCTAGTATCATTTTTGCACGCTCTCCAATGCCTCTATATCCTTTCTATAAGATGGAGACCAGAACTGTGCACAGTACTCTAAGGGGAAAAAAAATACGATAAGTGTCCGTTTTGGGCGGTGGTAGCGCGATGCAAGTTTGGCCCCAACGGAGCACTTACCTACAATCAGCCTTCCTTTCCAGGCCTTGCACATGGAATCAATGCAATTTGCATTTTCCACCATCAGAAGGCGCTAAATCTCTTAAAGGGAGGATGTTTCTTAGAAATCTCTTAAAGGTAGCTGGTACCTGTTATTTGCTGAAAATAACAGTCCACTGTCTGCACGAGTCTGAACGGAGATCAGACATTGCACACATAAAACACAGATGCAGGTCCCATCCCTATATTTACACATTGAATAAAAATTGCGCACTACTAAATCCCACATCCTCCAATCTGCATGCCAGTCCTCAGCAATCTGCCGATCTGAGTTGGTACCAGGCCTGCGAGAGTGCATGCACCAAGGTTCTCTGCTGATGCACTAGAGACCTTGGGTGCAAGAGGTGGACAGAAGGAGGGACATCCTATATCCTCAGGGGGGAACAAGAGGCCCTCCAGCCATATACTCAAAAGACGGTTGGGAGGCAGCGAGGGACGAAGTCAATGCCAGGTGCACAGCATCATGAACATGGATGCAGTGCAGGAAGAAGTTCAATGCTTTGACATGAGTGGCTAAGGTGAGTGAGGTCAACTGTCAAGTGGCGTCTCATACCAACTGCACCATGCGCTACACCCCCCATCCCCCACATACCAATAAAAATTTTCCATCAGTACTCAACTCGTCCAATCAGATGCTTCCTCTCATCCTTACACATTACCACTGTTTCAAGCTGCCCACCCACAACTCACAGGCCACACACACTGGCAGCTTTCAACCATGACAGACACATCACCCAGACACATGTCCCGCTTTCTTCCAGGAGAACGTGGCGCATATCAAGAGGCAGCAAGTGGCCGTGACATTTATCCCCTCGAGCCTGTTCCGCCATTCAATGAGATCATGACGGACCTGTAACCTAACTCCACATACCTGTCTTAGCCCCATATCAATTAATACCCTTGGTTCACAGAAATCTATCAAACTCAGATTTAACATTCACAAGTGAGCTAGCATCAACTGCCGTCTGCAGAAAAGCATTCCAAACATCTCCCACCCTTTGCGTGTAGAAGCATTTCCTAACTTCACTCCTGCACATCCAAGCTCTAAATGTTAGGCTATGTCCCCGCTTCCTAGTATTGAAGTCTAAAAGACCTCCAAAAACAGTTACAAATGTCTCGGCAGCCGGAAGCAATGATCCAGCCACTAACCTGCAAATCCTGCATTGTTCCTTTTAAAAGTGCTGGTGGGGGGTCCTCCAGGGACTCTAAGACACATTCAGATGGTTGGGGTTATGACTGTGCATTGAGTTGAGTGTTAAGTCCCAAAATGGTGTCTGTCACTTTAAATCAGTGTTGCACACTGATTGAAGCTATTTTCCCCCTACTTTACATGATCCCAGGAGCCTGCACAAACTCCTGTACCAAGATGGCGTCTGGCGCACGTCACGCAGAAAACGTGCGTGTTCATCCAAGATGCGATCTTGGATGTTGGAGAGGCCGTGTAGTGCGAAACAACGGGCACTACACGGCCCAATTTAGCACCCTAAGTGTGGTCTAACCAAGGTTCTATACAAGTTTAACATAACTTCCTTACTTTTTAATTCTATCTCTCTAGAAATGAACCTTAGTGCTTGATTATTTTATAGACTTACTAACCTGCATCGCTACTTTTAGTGATTTTGCATATCCATACCCCTAGATCCCTTTGCTCCTCTATCACGTTTAGACTCTTATTATCCAAGCAATATGTGGCCTCCTTATCCTTCCTACCAATATTCACCACCTCACATTTATCTATATTGAAATTCATTTGCCAATTACACACCCATTCTGCAAGTTTATTAATGTCCTCTTGCATTTTGACATATTCTTCCTTTGTATCAACTATACCCCCCAATTTGGTGTCATCCGCAAATTTTAAAATTGTACTTCTGATTCCCGAATCTAAATCGTTAATGTAAATTGTGAACAACAATGGTCCCAGCACCGATCCCTGTGGAACACCACTTCCCACCTTTTGCCAGTCTGAGTAGCTACCCTTAACCCCTTCTCCCTTTTCTGTTTTGTAGCCAACTTGCTATCCATTCTGCAGGGAATTGTCATAGCCCTGTATGCTACAGAGTGAATGTGATTGGTCACAAAAGAAGTCAATCTGAAATGACATGACAGAAATATTTATGCCATTGGATTGCTCCCTGGTTCTGGGATTTTGTTGTTTGAAGAAATAATGGTCGCTGCTCCTGCTCTCTGATTCTCAGGTCAAATAGGTCAAATAAATTCTACAATATTACAGCAGTACATTCACAGGCACTAAATTTTCAAGGATTATCCTATAGATTGATTTAGTAAGCTGTTGTTGGAAAGGAACTGTGATTGAATAGTTGTCTTCGTTCTGCGCTCTCCCTGTCAATTATACTACCTGGTATTATAATTGTATGCATCCATTTCATGTTTTGTGATAAATCCACTCCATGTTTACAGATGGGGGTAGTAAGCCAAGTGATACAGAAAGCGTTCAGAGACACGGGGCTCGATTTTGGGATCGTGTTTCTGGCGGGTTCCCAGCGGGGTGGCCCCGAAAATCCCGATATCCGGTCACGTGACCGGATCGCGACGAAATCCCGGCCACTTCCGGGTACCGCGCTGACGTGCGGGGCTGCGCGCGCAAGCCCCGCTGATGGGAATCCCGCAGGCAATTAAAGCCAGCGGGGTTCCACTTGAGTGTACTTACCTTGCTCGTTGTGGTCAGTTAATGAGCTGAAGCAGCTGTCAAAAGAGGAAGTGTGGGATTTTAGGTTCAAGGCAGTGAGTTTCCCACACTGGGGGAAACAGTCCCTCCTCAACCAGGCGTGTTGCAGCCAGCAGCCTGTGGCAGGTGCCAAGGTGCGCTCCACGGGGGAGAGCCCTCACCCACGCAGGAGGCCACCGCGTCACATAGGGCAACCCCTGCCCTCTACCACCCCCCACCAAGCCAGAGGACAGACCGACACGAAACCGCAGCCCCAGTCCGAGGAACCACCCACCTACCCTGCACAACCCCTCAGACCAACACCTGCCAGATGGGTGGTGTGTGGACACCCTCGGAGGACGAAGAGCATGACCAGCCCCAGCAGCCTCGCAGTCCACGCCGTCCACCGCAGAGACGTGGATCCCCCCAACACGGTGTTGTAGCACGCCCACCTGCACAGCAGGAGGGAGGGCTACCGCAGAGAGAGACGCATCGCAGAGGGCACTACCCTCGCCACAGGGTCCACAGACCGAGGCGCAGCTCCCCGGACCTCTCCGAGCAGCAGTGCACAGGGAGGCGCAGATTCACTCGACATGTAGTCGTGGAGATCTGCAGCCTCTTTCATGCCGAGCTGCTCCTGGCTGGCCCCAGCACCAACTGCTTACCTGTCGCTGTCAAAGTCACCACTGCCCTCCACACCTTCTCCTCCGCATCCTTCCAGGGTGCAGCCGGCTACACCGCCAATGTCTCTCAGTCGTCTGCGCGGACGAGCCCTGCAAATACACCTGCACCTACTCTGCAGTAACACGATGGGTGGCATCAGTGGTGGGTCCTCATAGTGATACCCAGGAGCGGCCATTATTGGACACAACGGACAGGATTCGCGGAGACATGGCAGTGGTGGTGTCAATATAATGTGTGCTGTTTGTTGCTCTGAAATTCAATATAGGTAACACCCATGACAAACCCTCAGACACCCTTGTGCACCCCCTTCATGCTGACGAGACGTTTGCCTTACGCTGCCTACTGCACATATGTGATGCATGCCCTGTGGCTGCAGCACAGGTGGTGGCAGGTTGAGTGAGGCTGGCCGTGAGGGAGATGCACGGGAGGGTGAGTATGGGATGGAGCAATGAGATTGTATGAGGATTGGGTCGCGTGTTAGTGGCAGGATGAGTACTGGCGAGGTGAGTAGGTGGAGGTAAGATGAGGATGGGGTTTGAGTGGGTATGAAGGGTGATGTGACAGAATAGTGTTGGCGGTGCCGAAGGCGATGTGGGGTGGGGGCAGTGTTGTGGCAGACGGAGTGTAGGGGAAAGACTTCATGTTCTCACTGCGGCTGACCTACTGTGGTCATTGCAGCGCCTCCTGCACTGTATGCAGGTGGGCCATATGTTGGTGGCGCAGGTGACCCCCTCTGCCACCTCGAGCCAGGCCTTCTTGGTGGCAGAGGCAGGCCGCTTCCTCCCGCCCGCCGGGGGGAAGATCTGTGTCCTCCCCCTCCTCCTCACCCCATCTGATGATACCTGGGGTGAGGCATCATTGAACTGGGAGCAGCCTTCCCCCTGGGCTGTTCCATGCTGCAATTTGTTCCATTGGTTGCAGCATCTGTCAGTGGAGGACTGCCCCTTTAACCAGAGAGCCTCCAGCTGACAGATCGTACTGCGCATGCGCAGCCCGACCGACGCGCAGGCCAGCGCCGTGGACCCCGGAGGAGCAGGTAATTGATTCCTATTAGTGGGTTGCCTGCTACGATCGCGTGGGCAACCCACTAATTTCGCCGTCCGCGTTTTCGACGCTCCCGGAGGACCACCCGCTGGGAACCCGCAGGCCTGCTAAATTCGGGCCCACTGTGTGAGGAAGGATCACAGGGCTGAGGAAGATTATGCGCTTACCATCTCTCTGAGCTGAATTTAAACTGAATTTATATACTGCTCTGGATGAACCCTGAAATTAAGGAACTGTCATGAATAAAGTAAAAATATTCACTACGTGTAAGCAAATTAGAAGACAGTCATACTATCAAGGAGTTCAACTTTAATATACGCTATGAGATCAAAATGTGAGCAGTTTATGTTTGTCACCTCAATCCCAGGATAGGATTACTACCTTAAGTCTTCTTACCAGTTTCTCTTATCATTTTTGATATGAAGTAGCTGGTGGATTTTCATTAAAAAATCATTTTTCTTACAGTACCTATGTTCCATTTTTTCACTCTGATCTTTGAAAAGTAAAGTAATGCCATACATCACAGGGAAAATAACATTACCAGTTTTAAAGCATACAGGAGTTGAAATGTATTGGATCATTTGACAGGAGATTGGGTATTACCAGTTTTTTTTGACAGTTGACACCAATTTTTGCTGCTGTGTTGCTTAAACTTAGATGCTCCTGTGTCATAGAAAGGTCACTATTTTCCTCTTTCATTGTTCAATTGCGACGATTCTTCCCTGGAGATTCCTATCTCAGTTAGATCATACTCCAAAGTTTTCTTCTAGGGCATTGCTGCTCTTCACTATTGCTTTTTCCTGTATGGTTGAAAAGTCATTATCTGAGGTGTGCATTATCACACAAAGGATAATGTAAATTTGTAGCATGTTAGAAGGTAATTAACTGACTAACTGAACATTTAAAATGAGATCCAGACTTAGGACACACTCCAGAGGGTGGCGTTCTGTATAGTGTGTAGAAATATTCTGACTTGTTATTGTATATTCTTCATCTTTTTGCTAGTATGAGTGGCATGATAGACAGTCATATACAGGATGCCCCCATCATCAAACCATGTGACTTCCACAGAAGTGGTATTCTACCATCTGATTTGATGAGCCATGTCATTGGGATTTATTTAATTGACTGATACAGGAAAATATCAGACCTTTAATATTCATATTAAAAATCTTAAGTATGCGCAGACATCCCATCCCAAAAACTTAACTTCCTGTTGTCACAATTTTTGAGTAACATTTTATGGCAACAGTTCTGTTAGCATTTCAAGTCAACATTTACATTGGGAATTCCGCATCAATGGGCTGTCACGATTCAGGCCTCCATCTAGATCTGGAATGCATGAAAGGGCGGTGGAAGCAGATTCAGTAGTAACTTTCAAAAGGGAATTGGATAAATACTTGAAAAGGAAAAAAAAATGCAGTCTATGGGGAAAGAGCAGGAGAGTGGACTTTTTGAACTTTTTGTGATGTATTTGTAATTTGATATCTACATTTATATGTTTCAACTTTTCCCCTTTCAATTATATCTGGAACTGTGATCTTCACCTGGTCCAGCTCCTCAGACCCAGTGGGGAATGCCATGGCAGGCTTTTGTTCAACATTGATGTTAACACACTTGGCAAAATAATGATATTGTACATTTAAATTGAGCAGTGAGGAAAGTCAGATACCTGAAATTTACATGGGGTTTCTCTGGCAGAAGATCAGCCAAACCCCAGAGAAATGGCATGAATGGCTAAAAACATTTATTCCCAGTTAGTGCTGCAACATCAACAAATGTGCTCACCTGTGTATCAAACTGGTGACTGATGCGTCTGTCAGTAGGGCTAGCACTTTCATCTCCTTCTTTCCCACTGATGACATGCTGCCCAATGTCACCGCACTGCTACATTTCCCATAGTACATTACTGGCTGCCATATGCCCGCCCTGGGTGCCAGTGTGACCATGAGCACGATTTTAACATTGAAAAACAGGTGGGTTGGGGGCACGGGGGGCATTCAAAATCGGAACCATTTCAGACCCACACCCAACCCGCCTCCAACCCGCCCATTTCTGGTTTTCACCAGGGCGGGTGAAGGGCGGGCGATCAACCCACTACCAAGAGGCAGGTTGGTCACTAAAACCTTTCAAGCAGGTTGCGGGCCAACATTTTTGCCAATTTTGTAATTTCAACCCCTGGGGGCTAGGATTCCCGGGCCTTCTCCTTCATGCCTCATGAGAGGAGGTGAGAAGGCCTGAAACTGCAGGTAAGTGCCTATGTGGCACAGCTTGTGGGCCCAAAGTGGCAGGAGTGCTTCCCCCAGGCCCAACAAGCCCACCTGCAATGACCCCCACAACGATCGCAGACCCCACCCCCGATATCCAACCCCCCCCCAATCAATCACGGACCCCCACGATGACCCCTGATCCCAACACCCCCCCCCCCCCCATGACTGACTCCCCCCAAACCCCCATGCCCCCTGGTGCCCATCAGTGCCACATGCCCCCTGTGCCCACCCATGCCCCACCCCCATCCATACAATTAAAGACTTACCTGAGGACTTACCTGAACATATCCTCTCCCTGGCTGCGCTCCCGTCCGACTGAGACAGCCTGTCAATCTGGCCGGTCAGTCGGATGGCAAACCGACAAAAAAAATAAAAGACGTCCTTACGTCAAAATCGTAAGGATGTCCGGGAACCCGTACTTCCGAGTTTCCCGTTTGCAATTTGACCTCCTCTTTCCTGGCTCGTGGTCAAAATTATGCCCTATGTGTTTGTTACAATGGTTTGATATCTGAAGCCTTTGGAAGTGGTGAATTGTGGCAAGATTTTCAACATATAAGTTATAGCTTGAATGTGTGCCCTGTTGAAGTATGGACAGTTATGAGAAGCAACGAAAAAGTTGTAAGATTGTGTGAGGGATTGGCATGGGTGAGCAATAATATATTGTGAACAGGCATGGTGGAATACATTGTGGGACAGACATGGAAATTTGTGGCATACAATCTTGAACTATCTACTTAGTATATTGTACTTTTTAAAAATTCATTCTTGGGATGTGGGTGTCACTGGCAGGCTGGCATTTATTACCCAGCCCTAGTTGCCTGAGTAGTGTTCTTTTGATACAACTGAGTGGCTTGTTAGGCCACTTCAGAGAGCTGTTGAGAGTCAACCATTTTGGTGTGGGACTGGAGTCTTATATCAGCCAGACTGTACAGCTTTAGAATGATGTGGAGATGCTGGTGATGGACTGGGGTTGAGGAAGGAGGAAGCCTCCGAAAGCTTGTGAATTTAAAATAAAATTGCTGGACTATAACTTGGTGTTGTAAAATTGTTTACAGCTTTAGAATGGCTGACAAATATTTTGCCTCACCCCCCAATACAGCCACTTACCTTTACAGTGTCCCTTAAGGGCCTTTGAGTAACTCTGGATATCTTGCCCGGTCAATCAATGCAGTCCATACACCTGGGCTGTTGTGCACAGGAATGCACTCTAATTATTTTAATGACGCGACCTTGCATGCTCAGGTGGGGTCAATGGGCTAGAGGAAGCATTAAATGCAAGAAACAGTAGTCCTGGTGCCACTGTGATGGGACTACAGAATCAAACCCATATGCTCGAATTACCACAAATTCCAGATCACTTAAACATCAGATCCATCAGTAAAATCAAAAAAAAAATTCAGGTTGAATGGAATAATGCTCATTTGTGCCTGAGGCTGATCAAATCAGTTAATTGTAGGTTGGCCCAGATTCATGCTCATAACTACAGGTTTATAAATTCTGTATTATGTGCAGGTCTTTGTGAGCTTTTGGACCCTGATGTTCTGAATAATTTTGTAATAAGAATGATGAATGTAATGGCCTGCCTATCACTCGATTTATACAAAGCAGCATCAATCAATATTTACGTATTATGATGCTGTAATCTCCTCTGTCTTATTATCAGGGTAAATCAAGAAGACTCAAAGGGGGTGAAAATGGTTTATGCCAGCATTGCGAAATGGGCTGATAGCGAATCGGCAGCTCGTTTTACACCTCGTCTGATTGTCTTTTCCATTTACTGTAATGTAACGTTAGACGCTGATCCATTATACTCAACTATTCACATAACTTTACATTCACAGGACCTTTGGAATCTTGAGAGCACATGTCATTTTTAACATATACTGATTGTTACTTCATGACAAACTTAACCATAGAATGATAGTATCATACATTTAGTCCTTCAGTAACGGTGTAAAATCAAATATTACTTTCAGCTGTCAGACAAAACACATAAAATTCCTGCAGCCTAACTACCCATTATCTGTATCATTATAATATCATACCATATTAAATATTTCTTTTTTAAATCATAATTTAAATAAAAACCAAGCAAAAAAAATCTACAAATAGCCTTCTAAACAGTCATACCATTTTAAAAATAGTGTCTGCTGTACTATAACATTTCCTGGAAGCCAACAAGCAACATTCTGTGCAGCACTTTTGGAAAAGGCTCCTCTTGGCTCTTCTTGAACTGAAAGCTCCTTCAGAAAGCAGCAATATCCTCTTTAAATTGATTCCCATTTCATATCTGTGCCACAGCTAGCTTCTGGAAGATGCAAATGCTTGAGAGGAATGCATCTTTTCACTCATCATTCAAAAAGTTCCCATTTTATGCTGAACTTGTAATATTACAAAAATAATTTGCTTCATACTTCCCATTCATTTAGATATCTACCCACCTTCCCTGGACAGCAGACTGAATTGTCCACAAATTACTGTTGTTGATATTAGTGTAGGAATCTTAACACATTTGTATGACATTCCTTTGTCTGTAATTTTAAATGGTGGACAATGGGATTCAATACAAACATGTTAGTTTCCTGCTAATAGCACCTGCAGTCATTTAAAGCTTAATTTACTTAAATATAAATATTACTGCTGTCTCTATTTGGGGAAAATGGGTGGAAATAATCTTATTTTGGAGTTCAGATGAGAATTAAACTGCTTCAGTCTCACTATTGTGGTTTATAATGTCATCTGAACCTCTTGGTGAGGCTTTTTTGTTGTAACTACTCCCACCCATCTCTGTTATTAGGATAATAAACACCCTTTATTAACATTATGCAGTACTGAGCTGTTGATAGTTCTGTTATACAATGACACCACAATTGTTAATCCTGCTGGAAGAGAACCTGAAGCCATGGTCCCAAGCCTTCGTAGCACTTTCAGCCCCAGTAAAAATAACAACATTCAACTTTTTTGCCACTTGAAGGTTTCAGGAGGCCGCTGGTGATATTGCCCATATCAGCCAATTGATGATGTGTAAGCACACCATCAGATCACTGATGCATTGTTTGCCAGAGCAAGATTTTCATTTGATGTCAAGGAGCTGTAAGCCCATGCCCTTGGTTTTCACTATCTTGCTGATTTGCCATGGATGCAGGGTGTAGCTGATGCGAGCTCCACTAGATAGAAATGCCACTTACAAACTTACATGAATCATAGGGGTTCTACTCAATCAATGTGCAGATGGTATGTGATTGCCAGTGCAAAATATTGTAGATGAATGTCCGGTTACCTGGCAGCTCGCACAATGGTTTTATCCTTCACCAATCCAGCATTTCACCATTGTTCGAGGAAGGCAAATGATCCAAGGGATGGTTGCAAGAGTAACTTAGCTACCCACAGTTTACTATGGCTCATAACTTCCTTGCATTCACCATCTACTGTTGCGGAGCAGAGTGTGGAAGAGTCCACATCCACAACTTGTTGCTATTGTGCAGCAATTGTTAGGCACATTACCCAATGACTAAACAGTATAGCATGATCTGAAAAGAGCTGTCTTATGAAAGCAGGGCCCTGAAGATCTGGGTCCACTACCTGTGCAGCTGATGGAAGAGGCGGTCTCATCCTCTGAAATGGACCTTCTCTTCTTCCTTTTCCTGCTCTTCCTAGGTAAGATACATGTTGCAGGTTCCATAGATGGTCTGGCCTCAAACTGATCTTCCATCCCTGTGAAGAAGAAGAACTAATGTAAAGGCAAATGAATAGTTAGGTAAACAAGTACTCAGCGGGTTTATTCATCACACTCATCTGCACAAGAAGGTCCTGAAAGTTAATATTTTCATGATGTGGAGATGCCGGTGATGGACTGGGGTTGACAATTGTAAACAATTTTACAACACCAAGTTTTAGTCCAGCAATTTTATTTTAAATTCACAAGCTTTCGGAGGCTTCCTCCTTCGTCAGGTGAACGATGTGAAAATTTTCACATCGTTCACCTGACGAAGGAGGAAGCCTCCGAAAGCTTGTGAATTTAAAATAAAATTGCTGGACTATAACTTGGTGTTGTAAAATTGTTTACAATTAATATTTTCAGACCAGGCTTGGGAAGGAGGGAAGGGAACAGAACAACAAATCCTCAGCTGGGACATCTGCATCTACTTTACCATCTCCTGACACCTCTCAAGTTTGTTTGTTGGAGCTATATTGCCCTTTCCTCAAATGGGCTGACTTCCTGAACTGTAGCAGGTCCTCCAACAGCTGTGGCCTGCCCTCTGTAACAAGATCATTTGTGGTCAGGTGTATTGTAATTCTATGCAAATAATAGATACATGTCATCCAATGTTTTTTCTGTCATTTGTGTGTTTCTGGCATCTATCGTTGCTATGGTAATGGATGGGGACATTGAAACTTTAAAGGGCCACATAGTCTAAATGATTTATCACAGAACCATCAATTGCATATGCAAAGTGTCTTTTAAAAAAAATTGAAGAAAGAATTCTCAGTTTCCGCCCAGCCCCGAGACCACCAGCCATGCTACACTGCAAAGAGCAAGCCAGGCCTGCAACAGCCATTCTCAACTATCAGGTGATTCCCCATTAGAGGCCAGGGAGCCCGCCTAAAATATACAAAATACTCTGACCTCCGGAATTCGGACAGAATTCTTGTTCTGACCTCCAGCTCCTAAATGTTAGCAGGAAAGCCACAAAAAATGAAGGAATAAAAAAATAGCTGAGATACATTTAATATAATATTACTATGTCCCTTCCACCATCATCTAATAGCCCTGGATGCCCATTTCACATGAGCACCATACATGTCTGGTGCCCTCCACGGCAAAATGGCATGCAGGATCGAAATGCCTATAATTTATTATTCAAATGAAGCGCCAACTGTTTCAGATTGGTGCTTGCCCTACTGCTAGTCCCACCCACCAGAAAGTGCACTTAGGTGCAAAATGAGTGAATTTCTGGTTGGCTGGACTTCCACCCATTATCCACTCCCAGGTGCCCGTTCTATGCTGCTAGAATGAGCAGTCGGGAGTGAGAAATTTAAACCCTAATATGGGAAATAGAACAATTACAAAGGTGCTGAAGGTTTGCTGTTCATAGATTATGTTTGAGACACATTGTTCAGAGTAGGGTAAAGGAAGCTGGCTCATGCTGTACCTTACCAGAGTCTGAATGGCCCACTCCCGTTATAAAATTCCTTTTGTGTTCTTATGTTCTAGGAAATTCCTAATCTGTACAGCTCAGCAACTCATTGGCTAAAGCACCTGAGCTAATAGCATTTTTCATCCATCATGGTACTTGATGTAACAGGATAATATTGCTGTAACTGGCTTAATTGTCCTTTGCATTAGGATAAATCATAGAACCCAATACAAAGAATAAACAGGGCTGACTTGCACTCTCATTATAGCATAAACCCAAGAGTGCCGATTTTAGTCTCCATTCTTGCCCAATAAATGGGTACGTGCTACAACAATGGGCAGGAATCAGTCCTGCCCATTTTGTATCTCATGGAATTTCCAGTGGGGTTAGTGTCTGGTAGCAGAAGCTCCCACCAGTAATAGCTCGGGGATTAATAATGGTATTTAACAAGAAGTAGGTGACATAATTTGGATGTTGATGCCATTTTCTGACCTTTATACCAGATTTGACCTTTGCCCATATTAGAAAAAAGAACTTGCATTTATATAATACCTTTTACTTGTTTTTCAGTCAATGAATTACTTTTGTAGTGCAATCACAGTGGTTTTGGAAGAAAACGCAGCAGCCAATATATACTCGGCCAGCTCTCATGAACAGCAATGAGATAAATGACCGTTTAATCTGATTTTGGTGGGGTTGGTTGAGGGATACCAGGACTGCTCTCCTGTTCATCTTCAAAGAGTGCCATGGGAACTTTTAGGTCCAGCTGAATAAACAGATGGGATCTCAGTTTAACACTTTGGCACCTCAACACCACAGCATTCCCTCAGTACTGCACTGAGTATGTTTAAGTCCTGTCCTTCTGACTCAGAGCCAAGAGTGCTACTGCTGAGCCAAGGTTGATAGCAAGTTATATGTTCACGAGGCAAGTCTGTGCCTTTGAATACGAAGATATTTAAAGGGATTGCCTGCAATTTAAAAGTACATTTTGAATTAAGCTGTTTGCAATTTTTAGGAGGAATTTTGGTGCACCCATATTTGAAAGCTACCTACAATGGGTGCCCCTATAGGAATCCTTTTTTATTTGGCTCATCTGCACAAAAAAATAGGAAGAAGAACGGGGTGCACACACACAAATCTTTAAAGGTGGCAGGGCAAGTTGAGAAAGCTGTTAAAAAAGCATATGGGATCCTTGGCTTTATTAATAGAGGCATAGGACTCTATTTTAGTACCCGCGATCGGGTGCGTTCCTGGCGGGGGGGGCTACGAAAATCGGGGATTCCCGGGGCGGGTCAGGAGCCCGGCTCCATCCCGCCCCATTTCCGGGTTCCCCTCTGACGCGCTGACATGCGCACGCAGCCCCCGCATGTGGGACTCCTGCAGATAATTAAAGCTGGTGGGGTGCCACTTAAGGTATTTATCTAGGTATTTCAGGTCGTTTACAGACCTGATTAATGTGATATTTTAGGAGGGTTGGATTTTGCAAACAACTGGGACTGTTTCCCGTACTGGGGGAAACACTCCCAGTTCAAATGGACGTGTTGCAGCCATCAGCCTGTGGTAGCTGCAAAGGTCCATTTGACAGGTGGTGGGGGGGGACCCTCACTCATTGCAGGAGGCCACTCTGGACAAAGTTTGGCCTCCACCACCCTCCTCCTAACAACCAAATTCACCAACTTGCACACTTACCCCGGTGTCCAGACACATGTACCTACCTTGCGGACCCCCTCAGATGTACATCTTCCAGATGGGGGCCGCCATAGCTGCAGTCATGACCTCCTCGGAGGGCAAACAGCATCACCAGCCTCGCCGGCCACGCCGTCCACCTCTGACACGTGGAGCTCCACAACACAGTGCTATGACACATCCACCTGCACAGCAGGAGGGAGGGCAACCGCAGAGAGAGATGCGTCGCAGAGGGCACTACCCTCGCCACAGGGTCCACAGACCGAGGCTCAGCTTCCTGGACCTCTCTGAGCAGCCGTGCACACGGAGGCTCAGAGTCACTCGACATGTAGGCGTGGACATCTGCAGCCTCCTTCATGCCGAGCTGCTCCCGGCTGGCCCGAGCACCATCTTCTTATCTGTCGCTGTCAAAGTCACCACTGCCCTCAACAACTTCTCCTCCGCATCCTTCCAGGGTGCCACCGGGGACATCGCCGACGTCTCTCAGTTGTCTGCACAAAAGAGCCCTGCAAATACACCTACACCCACTCTGCAGTGACACAATGGGTGGTATCAGTTGTGGGTCTTCATTGTGATCCTCAGGAAAGGGCATTATTGCACAAACCAGACAAGATTCGCAAAGACGTGACAGTAGTGGTGCCAATATAATATGTAATGTGAGTTGGTCAGAAACTAAATATAAGTAAAAACCATGACAAACCCTCAAACACCCTTGTGCATCCCCTTCATGCTCACGACACGTTTGCCTTACGCTGCCTACTGCACATATGTGATGCATGCCCTGTGGCAGGTTGAGTGAGGCTGACCGTGAAAGAGATGCACGAGAGGGTGAGTATGAGATAGAGCCATGAGATTGTATGAGGATTGGGTTGAGTGGTAGTGGTGGGATGAGTACTGGCGAGGTGAGTAAGTGCAGGTAAGATGAGGATGAGGTTTAAGTGGGTGTGAGGAGTGATGTGACAGAGTAGTGTTGGCAGTGCAGAAGGAGATGTGGGGTGGGGGCGGTGATGTGGCAGACAGAATGTAGGGGAATGAGTAAGTGTACTCACTTTGGCTGACCTACTTAGGTCATTGCAGCGCCTCCTGCACTGTATGCAGGTGGGCGATATGTTGGTGGTGCAGGTGACCTCCTCTGCCACCTCAAGCCAGGCCTTCTTGGTGGCAGAGGCAGGCCGCTTCCTCCCGCCCGCCAGGGGGACGATCTCTGTCCTCCCCCTCCTCCTCATCCCATCCAATAAGAGCTGGAGTGAGGCATCATTAAACCTGGGAGCAGCCTTCCCCCTGGGCGGCTCCATGCTGTAATTTTTCCTATTTCTTGCAGCATCAGTCAGTGGAGGACTGCCCCTTTAAATAGAGCTCCTCCAGCTGACAGACCTTACTGCGCATGCGCAGTCCCCCCGCCGCGCATCTCAGCAGCGGGGACCCCGGAACAAGAGGTAAGTGGATCCAATCAGCCTGCGATTGCGCGCGGGGCAGACTGATTTCACCGGGCGTGTTACCCACGCGCCCAATCGCCCCCCGCCGCGAACCCGCCGCCATGGTAATATCGGGCCCATAGAGTACAAAAGCAAGGAAGTTATGCTAAACCTTTGGAAAACACTGGTTAGGCCTCAGCTGGAGTATTGTGTTCAGTTCTGGGCACCACACTTTAAGAAGGATTTCAAGGCCTTCGAGAGGGTGCAAAAGAGATTTACTAGAATGGTACCAGGGATGAGGGACCTCAGTTATGTGGAGAGACTGGAGAAGCTGGGGTTCTTCTTCTTAGAGGAGATTTGATAGAGGTGTTCAAAATCATGAACGGTTTTAATAGAGTAAATAAGGAGAAACTGTTTCCAGTGGCAGAGGGGTCGGTAACCAAAAGACACAGATTTAAGATTTTTGGCAAAAGAACCAGAGGCAACATGAGGAAACATATTTTTATGCAGCGAGTTGTAATGATCTGGAATGCACTGACTGAAAGGGTGGTGGAAGCAGATTCAATAGTAACTTTCAAAAGGGAACTGGATATATACTTGAAAAGAAAAAAATTACGGGGCTATGGGGAAAGAGAAGGGGAACGGGACTAATTGGATAGCTCTTTCAAAGAGCCGGCACAGGCATGATGAGCCAAATAGCCCCCTCCTGTGCTGAACCATACTATGATACTATGATAAGAACACAGGGATACTGGTGAAGGAACAGTACCTACCCACGAGACTTATCGGAGGCACCCTTGAGAAACCTGAACAGACCCAGAAACTGATTTAAAGTGGTTCAGTTTTTAATTCTTCTGCTACAAAGTGGAGGAAGTGCACATTCCAGCTGCATTGCTCATTGTTTCTAGTTCCAGGAATTCGGCCACAGAGCAGCAGAGTGCAAGAACAGAACAAAATGTATCCAGTGTGGAGGGGGCTCATACAGCATCCCAATGCTCTTGGCCAAAGCATTGATGCCACCTGCCGCAACAGTGGAGGACCCCATTCAGCATGTACACAAAAGTGCCCTCACTTTGAGGAAGTCAACACATCAAGGGGGCAAATCTTGCCAGCCTGAAACCTGAAAAGCAGACTTATGCCAAAGTGGCTGCACCAAAGAAGCTGAATGCAGCGCCTTGTGAAAGTACAGAGCCCAGCACTGTGAACAACAAAGGTGATGAAGAGGCAGGATACAAATTAGAATCCTCAAAACCAGTCTCTTCCAATCCAAACTATAACTGCTCATTTTCCTTCAGAGTGCTATCAGGCAGGACACAACACAAAGGGCATGCTGACACTTGCTAAGCAATGCCTTAAGTCACAAGTGAGCCCCGAGAGAGTTCACTAATGGCTACAACTAATCAGCTTCATCAAAACAAAGTCCCAACAGTGTCTCATGTGAAGGGATTAAACTGTGAACATTAGAGGCATCCAGAACAACAAAGGAGAGCTATTGAGGAATCTGCAGAAACAAAATGTCCTCATTGACTGAGTAAGTATGTCCTATCTCTCCAGCAAAGACCGATTCAGCATATAGCATTGTTAGATCAGACAGGAAAGTCGGTGGAGCAGCCCTCCTCGTACATTGCAGCTTGGAGTAGTGAGAGTGATGTATCTGGCACTATCTTCAACTAATGCAGAAGACAATGTACCAAAGAACAATGCACTTGCCTAGTCCAGCCAATTACAGCTGCAGAGCTTCAGTTTAAGCTAAGGATCATGTGAGAGATGGCCCCAAAAGAGGGATCGCCAAATGTTTGCTTAGCAAGGCAGCCAACAATAGGATGGTCATGGCAGCTGAGCTCTTCAAGTTATTGTGCTGGGCTACTTCCCGAGTTACTGAAAATCAGCTGTGGTCACAACGGTGCACAAAACAGACAAAGACTCTGAAAACCCCAGCAGTTACTGGTGTATCAGCCTGTTGAGCTGCATGGGAAAGCTCCTGGACAAAGTCATCACGTACTGCTTCCAAAATCACCTTGAGGGCATTGGCTTCTTCAACCCGGGCCAAGTAGGGTTCAGGAGAGGAAGACACACCAGTGACAACTTTCTGTGACTGTCAGAACACATTTTGCAAGCATTTAACAAGAAGAGTGCATACTACCTGCGCTCCTGGTCATGGAAAAGGATTTTTAACAAGGTTCGGCATAATGGGCTGTAATACGCCATCCCCCAGCTCGACACCCCCAGTCAGCTGATTCGATCGTTATCAAATTTACTGGCAAGAGTACACAATTGGTGGGGACCGCAATCTTCCCCAGGTATTGGATAGCACTGAAATCCACACATTGATCAGAATTGACTGGTACAAATTTAAGAATATAAAGAGGATGTGAAAAGGATTATAAACCCTGGCAGTAGAACCCATCATTCCATTCATATTTAATTCATTGTATTATCATAAGGTTTTGCTGGGGTCTCCTACCTTGGCATAACTAGTAAGGTTAGTAGACATTTTGCAGCACCACAAGGCAGTGCTGATTTTATTTACATAGATTGCTACCTTCTGCCAGGCATTCTGACCCATTCATCATGACCTCCCTCCTCTGTAGTAATTGTTCTAATAATATTTCTAGAGCGCCATCAGAAAACTGGGAACCCTGCTGCACTCACGACTGACGGTCAACCTGACTACACTTAGTTTTCTTCAGTTTTTCCCACACCTGCAACAATACACCTTTGAACTTCTGCAGCAGCGCTGATGGGAGATCTACCAGTCAGGGGTGTGATTCTCACCTGCTGCATGACCACAATATAATAATGAGACTGAACCATTAGGTGGGTTCAGAACATATTGACACAAATGGTTGCTAGTCTCCCTGCTGTAAGATTGTACCTTTCTTGCCCCGTAGAATAGTGGGCAAGTGAAATTACTATAATGTCTGTATGTGTATCTCTTTTTACATATGATCTTGTATATAATTTTGTGTGACTAAATACTGTGGTGCTGGATGTATAAACCGCGCGGGACTAATATCAGAGCGGGGAGCTCTTAGATCACATTAACTGGCAAGGAAGACAGCCTCAGCATTCCACCTTCTGGCTTGTTTACCTGAACAAATTAAGAGATGAAACAAACAACATTCCTGACCTAGTTAAAACTGGACCCTTATCAGATATTGGATAGCTGTAAACAATGGAGCCTTACAAGGCTGGTCCATGCCACCTGGCCTGGGATCTGAAGGAGTCAAGGGAAGCCTGGAGAATTATGGACTCCCAGCCTTGACACAAAAGCAAGACTAGATAAGATGAGTCCTGAGCTACTGTGTAAGGTGATGATTGGCTAAGACCAGAGGTGGGACACAAGCTGCTTCTGCAGACCCCTCTGCCAGTAATTGACATGGTAAAAAAGGTGCTTTATTGAAATTCACTAAAGGACCAACACACGCATTGTTGGGGCAGTGGTTTACAACACAGAGCAAGAGATCATATCACCCTTTCCACACTGGGTAGAGTTGTGTCTGTCTCAGGAGCTTTGAAGAAAGTGCTTTCCACCCCACCTGTTGATTGGTTATCTCTCACGTCTTCTGCCCCGCCTGGGATGACCTCTTGGACTCCTCATCCTCAGTCCTGCTCCGCCTGGAGCCACTTCTACTGATCCGGATTGTTTGTTGAAATGTCGAATAGCTGTTTGGCTGGTCTCCAAAGTTACCAGTCGTTACTCCTGCCAAGTCTCTACAATAATACCAGTGCAGGGTGCTCCTTTTATGCTACTTTTGGGGGTGGAGCCAGGGTCATCTATTGACATGGGCCCCTGCCCTATTGAGGTTTCCCAAAAGGGTGAGGTGCCCAATGGTGCTTCGAGTTCTTTAAGGAAAAAGGGTCAACCTACCCTGTTATCTTCCACTTTTCAGGGGTCTGCAGAAGCAGCTTGTGTCCCACCTCTGGTCTTAGCCAATCATCACCTTACACAGTAGCTTAGGACTGTTTTGCCTCATCTTATCTAGTCTTGCTTTTGTGTCAAGGCTGGGAGTCCATAGTTCTCCAGGCTTCCCTTGACTCCTTCAGATCCCAGGCCAGGTGGCATGGACCAGCCTTGTAAGGCTCCATTGTTTACAGCTATCCAATATCTGATAAGGGTCCAGTTTTAACTAGGTCAGGAATGTTGTTTGTTTCATCTCTTAATTTGTTCACCTAAACAAGCCAGAAGGTGGAATGCTGAGGCTGCCTTCCTTGCCAGTTAATGTGATCTAAGAGCTCCCAACTCTGATATTAGTCCCACACGGTTTATACATCCAGCACCACAGTATTTAGTCACACAAAATTATGTACAAGATCATATGTAAAAAGAGATACACATATAGACATTATAGTAATTTCACTTGCCCGCTGTACCACAGGGCAAGAAAGGTACAATCTTACACTGCACCTGCCTCCTAACAGTTCCATCCAAGAGACTAAAATTGGACTCCGGATCCCTAACTTTTCTCGGGGACAGTGGGGAATGAAAATACCACATTGCGAGAGTTCAATCAAACCTGGTTTGTTTTCAGGAGTGTTTTGGGTGTGCCTTAAAAGCAGGAACAACCTGCCCCCAAAATGTAAGTTCCATGGCTGTTCTATGAGCCACAGAAACATGGGAATCTACGTAACAAATACATCAGCTTGTAGATAGACGATAGCAGCAGATAAATGTAGCTTTTTGAAAAATAACCACAAGCTAAATACAAAGCATCACTGAAATGATAGCTCTTAGCTTTCTGACAGTAAGTACTAAAAAGAATGGAATAAGTGTAATGGCCTGGAAATTGCTTTCTAAATTTAATATTGTAGAAATGTGAAGATCTCTATGGTTAGAGGCAGTAGGTGAGGACTGGGTATCAATTGCTCCAATTTACTTTAACAGCCTCTATTATCACTTAGAAACAGGAGCAGACCATTCAGCACATTGAGCCCACTACACCATTTTGTTATCCATGGCAGCTCTTTAGAGACAATTTTACAAAGACCTCCTAGTCACAGGCTGAGAGTGCAGACTACAAAATTGAGTGTGCTAAGCCTCATTAAAGCTTCAAATTTTATGTGAATAAGGCCCTGACTGGCTCTTGAAGCTTTGTCCCCACTTTCTTGCCAGTAGTGCTGCCTGCCGATTTGAAATGGGCACTGCAGTGTGTGCATGATCTGGATTGTAAGCTTCTTAAAGATAAGTATCACTTCTTAAGTTTTGGTTGGTAAATTATTATTTTTTTTACTTATTACTAGTGGCTTTCCTGTTGCATCACTGACTAAGTTGAGGAAACTGAGCTATTTTCCAAAAATGTATCAGGAAAAGCATTGACTATGTGAGTGAATGAGATTTTCTGAAATGTTTCTATTAAACTAAACATACAAATTTCATTTACATTTTCATTTTAAAAAATGCGAACCATAATGGGCGGAAAAATTAATTCATTGGCTTTCATAAATCCCCTGACTGATAATTAAAAACTTGCATTTTCACATTCATTACCTCTTCATAAAGAGTCATAAGAGCTCTGGAACCTGAAATGAGAAGTGAAAGCTTTTCTGCTCCAGTAATTTTAAATAGAAATCCTATTCAGTCATCTTTTAAAATTGAAACAGGCACATCGTAAAGTTGAGTTCATGGCTGTAATATCAGCAGAGACAGCTACATCAAGTGAAGTAGGAGAGAGTGGGAGCCCAGACATTGACTGAAGTAGCCATTCAAAGTCATGTCAGCAAGTCAGAAGTGTGATGAATGGGGGAAGAGATATGAACATACAAACATCTGATAATGCCAAGCAGGAAAAGACCAGCTGGTCTATCGAGCCTGTCCCACACCATCATGTTGCAACTGAGAATCATGATTTCCAAAGCCTCCACCCATCCACAAGCAGTCACATAATAAAAGAAAAAGAGAAAAAGCCCTAGGCCAATTCAGAGAAAAAATTCTGGGATATTCCTGATTCTTTGGAGACCACAGTGACCATGAGACATATCACCCAATACCCCACCTGCCTTTTGTACACTGTGATATCGGTTACAGTTAGGAACTTGTGCAGTTCCCCTTTTGAATGCTTGCAATGGATCCGCACTCACTGTATCAGCCGGCAACTTGGTCCAAAGATCGATGACCCTCTGTAAAACGAGAAACTTCCTGACATTTAACCTAGTACCATGCAAGCATCAATACAGTTACACACATCCTGGAGGTTGCAGCTAGTAAGCTTGAGGAAATAGCTCTAGACAGGGCAGAGTGCACAAGTAAGAAGGAATAGGCTGTGGTGGTGGAGGAGGAGAAAGAACCTGCTGGCCAGAGTAGAAGGAGCCATTATGATTTTATTTGGGAACAACCCTGGAGTTGACCCTGGCTTGACAAGTTGATATTGTTTATTGTGCACACAGCAATGTTGTTTGACCATTTATTGTCCACTATGGCACAATTCTAAGCGACAGCTCACTGAACTTCTTGGAACTCGATAAAGTCAATGTTGGTTCATTTGATGCTGATGCCTGTTGTCAGATCTTCTTGTTTCAATGGAGGTAATTTTAACCCCTGAGAACAGGTGGGTTGGGGGCGGGTGGGAGTTGAAAATAGTTGTTTTTTGGATCGCGACCGCAACACGGCTTCACTTCCAGGTTTAACGTGGGCCGGAAAAGTACAGGCTTCCCACTGGAAATGTGAAGTCAGAAAATTTTGCGGCTGCAACCCAAAGAAATAACTACTTTCACCTCCCACCCGCCTCCAACCCACCCGTTCTTGGGGGTTAAATTCACTCCCAATGTGTTTATTGTATTCTGCATCAGTGGAAACTCACAAGCATGAGCAATCACCAAGGTCCATGATCTTTGCAAGCAGCAAAGAGAGCAGTTTCATGGATGATGCAAAAAGCACACTAAAACTGACTGTCTCTGCCACTGCCTCAGTTGCAGCTTTGAGCTCAAGGTCAATCAATATCCAACAGTCAAAAATTAATTTTTGCCAAGAAGTTTCCTGGTAGTTTTTTGTTTTTGCCTGTCATTGAAATAGCCTCAAATAATTTGATGAATCTTTTATGTGAAGCAAACTGCACAATGAAATTCTTTTTCTGCTGCAGTCATTATATTCATTATAAAAGCACCTGAAATTATCTTTCTGAGGAGTTGGACTTCAATCAGAATAAACTCATTTTGAACCAAAAATGGCATTTGGATCAGAACATCAAGAGACTTTTGACCCTTCAATCCAATCTAGGATCTTCCACCAGACTTTTCTGCCTTTTCAGTTCCCTTGGCATAGATTGATCAAACTTTTTTTTGTAAGGACAATGGGGGGCATTTTCAACTGCCGCCCGGCCGTTTCTTGCCTGTAAAATGGGTGACCAACAGAGGAAAATCAGGGGGGGCCAACCACGCCCGCCCCTTGAATGCCCAAGGCCCATATGATGCAATTTACAAGCAGGCCTGTAAATAGGCAAACGGCACAGTTTGGATGGGAGGCTGTTTAAATATGCAAATTGGAGTCCTACACCATTGTAGAACCCCAATTGCAAGTGGGCAGAGCCTGTGCTGCACCCACTGCACCCATTTGTACCAGGTGGTTAATGGTTTAACCAGCGATCCTTAAAGCGACTGCTGGTGGCCACTCCACAAAAAGGCCCCAAACCTTTTTTTTCTTTCATTTTTGTGGGGCCAGGAAAAGCAGGAGTGCTCCTTCTAACCACACAAATACTGATGCCCTCTGCCAGCCCATGTTCAGCCCATGTTCACCACCCCCCCTCCTCCTCCCACCAGGTTCCCTCAACCTGGCCCGATCTACTGACTGGCTTAGCACAGGAGCTGGCCGATTTCCCACACTCCCACTGCAGCAGAGTGCCCATTGGACACCTAAAGCTCATTGGCTGCATTCAGATGAGGTGTGGTAATGGTTCGGGTCTCCCGACACTAGCTGTTCCGTTAATTTCATGCCCAGATTGGGCGAAATTTGAAAATCAGCCGCCCCCAGTGGCCCTTTAAACTTACTAAAACAAACAACTTTTAAGTTGGTAGTGTATACATAAACCATTTGTCATGTTCACTGCCTTCTGAAAGTGGTGATGGTTTTTCTAATTTTATGTCAGATTTGATGAGCAATAAACCAAAGGGTATGAGTTGATTGGAGAATAAGGATACAGGTGGCTATCTGAAAAAAGGAATCTTTGGAGCAGGGGATGGAATTCTCTCTCAGAGACATTTCAAGGGATGAACTCAGACCTGCCCTTGACAATCAAACCTCTACAATATTCCATTGTTAATCGAATGCCCTCACGCAGTTTATGAGAGCCAATATGTGGTCAGCATGTCGTGCATTCTGAGGCCTCAGCAGGCTTGATTATGAAATAGGCCTACAGCAGGCTGGCAGCAACTAAAGATTTGGGGAAATAAAAATGTTGTCTATCTTAGTTTGGAAGAAACATAGTGAATTTAAGTGATGGAAAGAATAAGGCAGCAAGTGCCTCATTCGGTTACTAGAATGGATGATAATTATTTTCTTTCAAACTGCCTTTTTAGCCGACCCTATTCATCAAGAGGACAAACATATTTTGACAAAGTTCAGTCTTTCATATATGTTATGATTAATTACCAGTAATAAAATTTAATTTGAATTTATTAGCAATTTAAGGCATTTGTCACCTGATGCCTCACTTCTGTCTTAGCTGTTTATCATCACAGATATTTATTTTGCCCTTTTATTGTCTAATCCTTCTTTCCAAAGTGCTTTCTTCCAGACACCTCCCCTCCACCCCTCCCCCCACTCCCCCCTGCTCGTTTCCTTGCAGAGACAAATGACCGGCTCCCAGATCTCCACTGATAGCCATTGCTGTAATCTTTTTGATTTTTACAACTTCTCTCTTCTGAAGCCAGGCCTTCCACTCGCTGCCACTCTGCAGGAGAACAGTTGAACCTATGTATCAGCAAGGGTCAGCACTCCACCCAGTTCACAGCACCACCTGGTTTTAGCTGGATTTGTTAACCTTCTTTGTATAACATGGGAATAAAAATTGCTGGTTTTCTTTCTTTGAAAGTTTTGCATTAGCAGAGTATAAAGAAGGCTGACTCATGCGCCTTCTCCCTACCTCATGTCAAGCCATCGATTCTTCAAAAAGTGCAATTAAATCATTCACGCTGACTGAGTTCATGCTAAATTGTTCAAACCTGCCAATATCGTGCAAAGTAATAGATAAGATTAGCATTCATTCTTCACATTTGTTGTGGCTTATGTCTTTAGTGTTCAACAAATAATGATCGGTTTAGACGAGAATTCCAGTATAATAATTCAATTCCTGTCACTAGAGATGGAAAAACATTTATATCATATCCAGTGGTATATACCACTACAGAATTAGATGGCATGCTTTCCTGATGGCTCGGTGAGTAACTGCACACCATGATATTAAGCTATAGAGACCAGAAAGGTTCCTGTCCAAGGAGCACAAAATTGAGCATGCCTGACGCACAACTGGCTTAGCTATCCATCATCAAATTTACCAGGCCTCACTCAAGCTCTTTGCTTTGCTCTCCTCTGCCAAAATGGCCCACTACTCTAGGATCACATGACGGGCAAAATAACCCCCAGTTTCTTTTTCTACTACCAAACAGCTCCTTAAATCTCTCTCCCCTGCTCGCTCACCACTAACAACAAGTGCAACAAGCTTAAGGATATCTTCATCTCCAAGATAAACCATTCTGTTGCTTTCACCATCTTCCTCTTGTCCACTGAGCCAACCTCCAAATGTCCCACCCCCACCCTAGCCCTCTCTCTCTCTAGTTTCTTCCCCATCTACCTACTACCCTCTCCAAGCTCATCGCATCCATGGGATCTACTTTTTGTCCCCTTGACTCCATTGCCACTAAATACGTGATCACCAACTTCCTATCTTGGCCCCCATTTTAGCAGATATTATAAATGGTTCTCTCTCCTTGGGCTCTGTCCACTTAGTTTTCAAAACCATCGTCATTACATTCCCTGCTCAAAAAAATCAACCCTAGGTCTCTCCATCATCCCTGACTACTATCCCATCTCCAACCTCCCTTTCCTCTCCAAAGTCCTTAAATGTGTTGTTGCCTCCCAGATCCAAGCCCACCTCTGTCTCAACTCCATTTTTGAATACCTCTGATCGGGTTTCCACCCCTGCCACAGCACTGAAACAGCCATAACCAAAGTCACGAACAATGTTCTCTGTGACCATGGTGCATCATTCTTCCTCGTCCTCCTGTACATCTCTGTTGTATTCGACACAATCAATCACCCCTCCTCCAGTGCCTCTTCTAGTTGTTCAGCTCCTTATGACTTCTCTTGCCTGATTTTACATATCCGAACATAGCCAGAGGATCTCCAGCAATGGCTTCTCTTCCTAACCCGCACTTCCACCTCCAAAGCCTCTCAAGGATCTTTCTCTTCCTCATCAACGTACTGCCCCTTGGCAACGTGATTACAGACATGGAGATATCAAATGCCCTGGCCTGGGGATAGTTCCTCTTCTTAGCTCTGTTAACTGACCCTTCACCTGGAAAGACGAGGCAGGTTCAAACGCATCTGTGATCCTAGATAGGCAGTGCTGGGAAACATTGGCCTAGAAATTTGATCGCGCTGCTGGTGGGCAGAACGCACGCACTCATTCCACACCACCTGACATATTGGTATAGAAACAGTGTTGGCGGATTACTGCCTACGCATCCTCCATAGGCATCCTGGGCGCACACCGGGAGTATTAGAAAAGCTCATTACAATATTTAAAAAAGGGTCCTAAGCTTGTGGTAGGACACTTTTGTGAAATTGGCCTGCCCCAGCGCCTAGCTCGCTCAGTAGCTCATGGCGCTAACAAGCAGGAAGGACCCTACAGCATGCTATTCAAAGGGTTCATGCACTCCATACAGGTTAGTTGGTGGTTTTTTCTTCTCGGCTGCAAGTTCGCTTCTTGGTGTTTTTTTTGCCTTTTTTTCTGCTTTCAACAATGGGTTTGCGACTTCTGCTAACAATCTTTTGCTGTGCTGGACTGCTTTTGTCTGATTTCAAAACAGATTTATTGCAGTCATGGGGGATGGTCTAGTAGGTCTGCCTTTGGGTCCAGAGGACAAGGGTGAACAGCCAAGAAGACAAGAGCAGCTGGGAGATGAGAGATTTTGACGCGTGCACTATACAGGAGACTATTCTGAGAGGATATCCTTATCAGGAAAAGCTGAACAGGCTGAACTCTTTTCTCTAGAAAACAGAAGGCTGAGGGGTGACCTGATAGAGCCCTTTAAGATAATGATAATGTTTGATAGGCTAGACGTGGAGAAAATGTTTCCACTTGTGGGGGAATCCAAAACTAGAGGTCATAATTATAAAATAGTCACTAATAAATCCAATAGGGAATTCAGGAGAAACTTCTTTACCCAAAAAGTGGTAAGAATGTGGACGCACTAGCACAAGAAGTAGTTGAGGCAAATATCATAGATGCATTTAAGGGGAAGCTAGATAAGCACATGAGAATGACAGGAATAGAAGGGTATCCTGATAGGGTTAGATGAAGTGGGGAGGGAGGAGGCTCATGTGGAGCATAAGTGCCAGCATAGACCAGCTGGGCCGTTTCTGTGCTGTAGTTTCGATGTAATTCGATACAATTGTTTGAGTAAACTGTTCCTGTCTCACATTGACTTCTCTCAGGGTTTCATGAATATAAGAATTTAACACTTTTGAGATGCCAGTTAATTATCATTTTGATCTACTCGCAACAGATACGGAGGCAGAACATACCTCCATAGGTAGGAAAGCTAATGTAATTCAAACAATAATTGTTATTAGTAGAGATCGGGCATCTACTTCCTTTCTGAGAAGCATGTCCTTATCTTTAGTTTGAAAGAAATGCACAGGAACTCAACGGACAATTTTTTTCTGTTTCACCCTTTCATGATCTGTTTCAGAACTGCTGTGTTATTTGAACTAACTCATTGCTTCTGCTATAAATAACTATCTGTGAATTTTTAAAATTGGTTTAGTTTGCAAAAGTGTCTGACATGACCATTATTAAATGTCTTCTGATGTGTCAGGAGTGTCACGAAACAATAAATAGAGATAATTGTTCACCCAGGATCCTCGGATTGCTACATGTGCCATGCCTTGCTTCATTTCAAAGGAAGTGGGAGCTTACTTATAGGGACTGGCTTTTGTAATGGGCACAAGAACAAGTATTTAGAGAAGTCCAAATCCAAGCAATGAGTTTATATTTAAACTGCATATTTCATTATTCAACATGATTTAAAATCTGTTGAAGTAATATGTTCTCCACCCTGATGTGCAAATACTAGATATTTACAAGATGGAAGATAGCCTGACACAGATGGAGAGGAATAAAGGACAAGCAAGGTTTGTCCAGCTGTCTTGATAGCTGAGTGCTTGAATCCGCTGCTTGATATGATGCTGAGCCGTAGGAAGCAGTGCTAGATTTTGCAGCACCTGTCACAAGAAGCTTCCAGGAATGTGGTGAGTTAGTTGGCCTCAGCTCAGGCAACAATGGGAATGCTAGATTGGCCATCAGTGTTAATGGGCTGGGAAGGGAGAAAATCAGCCAGGCCTCCACTCCTGATCGTTATCTGCTGCCAGAAAAGGGCATATGTGAGATTGGATGAGGACAAGATTGGGTTTAGCTGGAAAATTCCCCCATACTCAATGTCATGACTAGGGATTATTGGCTATTTGACCTAACAGGGAGTTTTGGTTTAAGCTATAATATGTTCCTGATTTCTAAATGGAGAAAAGCTCGAAACAGTGACGATCCGTAGAAACTTAGGGGTCCATGTACATAGATCATTAAAATGTCATGGACAAGTACAGAAAATAATCAAAAAGGCTAATGGAATGCTGTCCTTTATATTTAGAGGACTAGAATACAAGGGGTAGAAGTTATGCTACAGCTATACAAAGCCCTGGTTAGACCACACCTGGAGGACTGTGTTCAGTTCTGGGCACCGCACCATAGGAAGGATATATTGACCTTGGAGGGAGTGCAGCGTAGATTTACTAGAATGATACCTGGACTCTAAGGGTTAAATTATGAGGAGAAATTACACAAACTAGGGTTGCATTCCCTGGAATTTAAAAGATTAAGGGGTGATTTGATCTAAGATTTCATGATTTTAAGGGGAACTGATAGGATAGATCGAGAGAAACTATTTCCGCTGGTTGAGGAGTATAGGATTAGGGGACATAGCCTAAAACTTAGAGGCAGGACTTTCAGGAGTGGAGTTAAGAAACATTCCTACATGCAAAGGGTGTTGGAAATTTGGAACTCTCTTCCACAAACGGCAGTTGATGCTAGCTCAATTGTTAATTTTAAATCTGAGACTGATAAGATTTTTGTTAACCAAAGATATTAAGGAATATGGGGCTAAAGCGGATATATGGAGTTAGGTCACAGATCAGCCATGATCTCATTGAATGGTGGAACAGGCTCGAGGGGCTAAATGGCCCACTCCTGTTCCTATGTCTCTATATTCCTATTATATGAACTCAGGTGCAGGATTTTTAAGAATTAGTTCTGAAAGCCCTGACATCTTTCTGTCATTTGACAGAGAGGCAGTCTTGCACTATCAAGACAAGGAGAATTGGTGTGTTAATAAGCTCACCCAGGAGTTAATGAGCCAGCCATTGAAACTGTTACATAGAACGATTTGGGATGATAGGTAATTTATCTTGTTTCAGACACTTCCAATAGGCATTCATATGATATGGTGGGTGCAACTGTATTCCTCAATATACAGCATGGGATTGTCTAGTAGGAATCAACTCTTGGGAAGCCAGTGGTTACTTACTTGGCACCTCTAATGGCCAATCCCTGGGCTGGGGAGAAGTCAGAGGTCAAACTCCCAACCTCCTTGCCAGAGAGGCCTCAAAAGAACAAATATCCACATGTTCAACGTCAGTTGGTAAGGCCTACTGAGTGGTAGGTAAGGCCTAACCTTAAGAAAAGAGCCGAGTTGACCCAGACCAAGCTTTGATCTGGTTCAGTGATCGGGCTAATCAAAAAAAATGTTATTTAAACAGCTAACCAGGACAGTGTGGCATATTTTTACTTTGTTCTTTATTGCAAAGAGGGACTGAAGCTAAGTTGAAGTAAGGTGAGATTTGTTATCCTGTTATTCTGTATGCTTACTTACTGACTGTAAAATTAAACAGCTTAATGATTTATATCGGACCTCATCTCACTCAAGTGCTAATCAGTCTACCTCTTGGAAGATTGGAAAAACTCATGTGAGGGCACATGTGAGGATCCTGATATCAGTTCATCTAACAAGGGGGGAGGTGGGGGTCTAATTGTTAACCTTCCTCCTTCCCAGAGTCACGCTATTGTACGTCTAGATATTAGATCATGAAAGTAAGCTCCTGATCGCAAGGGATGCAGGTCCACTTATGAGATAAACTGATGATGCTATTCTGAGAGAATAAGTAGGATAGGCCCAAAATTTGTCACAGTCAAATAGTCTGCCAACATTTACTTTTTGAGCATTAAAAAATGGCAACTTACTTGAGGTACCAGAGGTCTTGTTGAACCATACAAGAGCATAAATTGCCTCCTTCAGGAGAGGACCGCTAAGGAGAGAAACATTTTATACACTGTCAACAAATCCATTCATCTACACGTCAACACTGTTGATCATTAGATGAATATTTTGGTGACTGAATGTGTTGAAAAGGAAAATTTGCATTTAGATAGCAGCATATTGTGTCTCAGAAACACCTCCAAATTGCTTCACATAATGAATTGTTTTGAAGTGTAGTGACTGTTGTTATGAAGGCTGAATTGGCGACTATTTAAGCCCCTCATTGTGATGGAATTCTGTGTAATATTCTTTCAACACAGCTGGATGCCTCTGTCATGATTTTATAAATAGTTTATTGTATATTTCTGAAGTGTAGTGCCAACCTCTAAAGATAAATATCAGTAGTGGAACTACACTTCCATTATCTCAATTTTCCACAAGAATTTCTACAGTTAATGGAGCCAGACCATGGACCACCTTCTGGTGACTCCAACTGCTGGATCTGCCACAGACTCAAGAAAGCTATCCGAGAGCTACGATCCCGGAAATATAAAGGTGAGCACTGCTAGCAGTATGCACTCATGCACATGTTTAAACGGGTAGGGTCTGTATTGATTTTAAAGTCAGCAACTTTGCTGAAATCAGTGTTGTGATGACAGCTGACAGCTTGCTGAAGTGAACCTATATTGCCTTTAACACTTAACCTCTGTACCTGGGGGACTGTGGTTGACATCAAGTGAATGTTTTTGGGCAGCTCTTCCAGGTCAGTGACCGATCTGGTGACTGGATTTGTGCATGAGTAGAGGAGCTGTGAACTGGTAGGTTAGCTGTTGCAGCACCAGCTCAACCAACCTGCAGGAATAATGAAGGTAAGTGCTGCTAGAGAGGACTGAGGTAAGCAGATGATGAGAGGCAGAGCAATCAACAATGTACATTAATTTGAGGCCTCTTCATTATCCGCTAGTTTCTATTATCTACTGGGGCTGCCTGCTTTATGCTGGATAATTGATGTTCTACTTTAGAACAGTTCTTGTTTCGAGGATCAGGCCTTACATTTCATTGTTACTTCTCAGAAAGTTGACTCCAGTTTAGTTTTTCTGTTGCTTGCCTATTTTTTAATATTTTCAATTCTCAATGCTAAGTTTATGTATTTTTAAAAAAAGTTTCCCTTTTCTTGAAAAAGAAGCAGGACTGCTCCTTGGCTTCTGCTAATGCTACTTTATAAATCAGCTTCTGGGAGACAGATGAAAGGATTCCAGAGTGACTGACTCCTTCTTTCCTGTAAGGAAGTCTCTGCTCACCCCTGTTTCCCTTCTTCTCACCAGCGAGAAATTATAGGCACAGATACTCATCACTTTCTCTGATTTTTAACAAAGGACGTGTCACAGCTGTGTAGTGTGAATCATGGCACGAGTACAGAAAATAACACACAAATCCCGATATTCTATCTATATTTTTTGTCCCACTTTTATGTCAATATTTAACTTTGAAGTTCCCTATGCAATCAATTATAATTCAATTTCCAGATTTTAATTTCAACTCAGCAGATGAGTTGGGGAAGGAGGCTGATGGGTGGAAGTATGATGAGTGGTTGAGCCTATTCCAATCTCCCCCAACAAGGCTGTTGGAGTCTGCTCTAATACTGCCAAATCCCAGCAATCACCAATGCTACGAGACTCTATTTCACCCCTCTCCCTCATCCCCGCCATGCTTCAAAATCCTTTCCTCAGTTCTGTTGGGCCTCAGGATCCTCATGTCAAGATTTCACCCTCCCCTCTCCCAAATCCGAGACACCTCTCAATACTCACAAACAAAATAACTACATTCCCAGAACTGGCCTGATGTTGCCGGACCCTGCGATATCCTTCCCCAAAGCCCCTCGATCCCACGATCCCTCTTCCAATAATCCCAGTCCCATTGTTTCCAGAGCTTTCCTCTCCAGTGTTCCCAGAACCCTGGATCCCCCTCCCCATTGTTCCCAGACTCTGCTCCTCCCCTGAAAATACTGCTGGACCCTGAGAGAATATCCCAGTAGTATCAAAGCCATTCCCCAATGCCCTTAAATCAGCATCCCTGGTAATACAATTGACATAATATCCCATTGCTTAAAAAAAATTATGACTCAATGAGCAATGCCATAGGAGATCTAGTATACGAAATGAGTCATTCGGGAGTCATTTTGTTGATCAGTTTGTGTTGGTGAAAGAGTTCATTTTAACTCTTAAAAGTAAAAATAAAGTCTTTTATTATTCATTCTCGAGATGTTGCCATCGCTGGCAAGACTGGCATTTATTGCCCATCCCCAGTTGCTCTGAGAAGGTGGTGGTGGGCCACCTTCTTGAACTGCTGAGTAGTGATTTGATATGATTGAGTAACTTGTTAGGTCACTTTAGAGGGCAGTAAAGAGTCAACCACATTGGTGTGGGACTGGAGTCACATATAAATCACATCAGGACAGCAGGTTTTCTCCCTAAAAGACGTTATTGAACCAGTTGGGTTTTTACAAAAATCTGACTGCTTCATGGGCAACTTTAGTGATACCAACTTTTTTATTTCCAGATTTTTAAAACTGAATTCAAATTCTCAAAGGACCATGTTGGGATTATTAGTCCAGGCCTCTAGATTGCTAGTCCAGTAACATAACCCCTATACTACTGTATCGCTCTGGAAAAGAAGCCTACCTCCACCTCAGGAAGAAGGACTTAACTTAAGGGAACACATTGAAGCAGATTGATTTCCATATCTTTTAGTCTTAGGTTGTGACCAAATTCTGAGCAGAGATTAACCTCTTTGGGGTAGAGTTCCAGAGGAGCAAGACCTCTGTCCGTCCTCTGAATCCGCCCTAACACCGAATCATTTTCCAGGGTAGAGGCTCATTATCAATGCATGGTGGGCTCCTGGCAGGATTCCTGGCATCATGAGGAAGCCCACCATTGAATCTGAAAAAAATACCAACTTTGCTGCAGCGGGACTGCTGCTGCTGAACCACTAGACAGATTTAAAGAGGCTGAAGTGTCCCAAAGGTGGAAGAAGCTGCAGTCTTGCAGGCTGCATCAAATAGATCATGGCCTCCAGTGGATAGAACAGTCGCTGGATGTGGAATGGAGGGAAAAAAGGCCACTGCAAGGTTGTCTCACTCCATGGGGCACCTTAGGGCCCTTACTGCCGCTTCCCAGGGCTCTGATGTTTGCCTGCAATTCTACAAACAGAGAGTTCCTGAATGTGGCTCTGCCAGAACACCCTCACAGGGAACAATGAAAAATTGGTGAAAGAGTAACCCTGAGCCAGTCTTAAATAAATGTTATTGGAAGTTCCCTTGTGACATGTATGATGCACTTGAGATACCTAGGTGATATAAATACCCGTGCTCACTATCTTTAAAAAAAATACATTTTCTCATTTTATCTTATTCTTGGTGTTTCAGTTCCATATCTCAGCAAGAGAACTGGCAGAGTGCTGCACTTATGGACTGACATTTAGATCTTCACAAGACAAGTCCTGTTTGATGCCTCCTTTGTTTTTTTAAAATTCCTTCTTTCCCTGTGAAGAAGTTTCTAGTCTCTGCTCCGCAACTTCTAAAGATAGTACAGCTGTGATCAAGAGCTCAAGTGCATATCCTACCAGTATTAGGCACAACATAGAGCTTGAGCACAGAGGTTGGAAAAGACAGAGATTGAACTTCTAATGGAGTGAAGCGCTAACAGAGTGAGGATATTCAACTGGGAATTTGGTGAGTGTGGGAATTAGGTGCAGAGGGAGAAGGAGGTGCTAAGTGATTTAAATGAAAGCACTATAGACTAAGACTGAGAGGTACATTAGGGGAGCCGCACGAGGAATCAAAACAAGGCAAGGAGGAGCGCCGAGGGTAAGTCAGTAAGTATTTAGTTCATTGGTTAGTGTTTTTAGTGGTTAGTATTTTAGTGTCAGATAAACAGTAAAGTGCCTTAAAGCTAAACAAAGTTTAAATAACTGTTAACTAATATGGCAGGACAGCTGGGACCGTCGCATGCACATCCTGTGCCATGTGAGAACTCCAGAATACTTTGTGTGCCCTGGAGAACCACATGTGCAGGAAGTGACTCCAACTGTGCGAGCTCGAGCTCAGAGTTTCAGAGCTTGAGGGGCGGCTGGTGTCTCTACACTGCATACAGGAAGCTGAGAGTTTCATGGATAGCACATCTCAGGAGGTGGTCACCTCGCAGCTACAGAGAGTTCAGGCGGAGAGGGAGTGGGTGACCACCAGACAGACTAGGAGGAACAGGCAGGCAGTGCAGGAATCCCCTGGGAGTGTGGCACTCACAAACCGATGTTCAGTATTGAATACCAGTGAGGGTGTTGACAACTTGGGGGAGCGCAGTCAGGAGCAAATCCATTGCACTGCAGGCGACTCGGCTGCACGGGGGTGGGGGCAAAAGAAATGTAGTTGTTATAGGGGATTCGATAGTCAGGGGGATAGACAGGCTTTTCTGCAACTGCCGACGTGAATCCCGCACAGTGTGTTGCCTCCCCTGGTGCCAGGGTAAAGGACATCACTGAGAGGGTGCAGAACATTTTGAGGGGGGAAGGGGAACAGCCAGAAGTCGTGGTCCATGTGGGAACCAATGATATAGAAAGGAATAGGGTCGAGGTCCTGCAGTCAGAGTTTCAGAAGCTAGGGAGGAAGTTAAAAAGCAGAACCTCAAAAGTTATAATCCCTGGATTACTCCCAGGGCCACGTGCTAGTGAGTATAAGAATAGTAGGATCAAACAGGTTAATGTGTAGCTGGAGCAATGGTGCAGGAGGGAGGACTTCAGATTCCTGGGGCTTTGGTGCCAGTTCTGGGGCAGGAGGGATCTGTTCAAGATGGATGGGTTGAACCTCAACAGAGCTGCAACCAATGTCCTCGCAGAGAGGTTAAGTAGTGCTGTGGGGGAGGGTTTAAACTAATTTGGCAGGGGGATGGCACCAGGATGAAACATTAGAGAGGAGAAACTAAGTGCAGAGAGGACTGAGAGGGACTCTGAGCCCTAGAGTAAAGAATAGTTCAGAAATAGGAGGGATCAGACAGGGGGCAAATACGAGGCAGTCTATGAGATTGGAGTGCATGTGTGTAAATGCACATAGCGTGATAAATAAGGTTGGTGAGCTGCAGGCTTAAGTCGTCACATGGGACTATGATATAGTTGCAGGAACAGAGACCTGTCTCAAAGAAGGGGAGGATTGGGTACTTAAATTCCTGGCTACAAGGTATTCAGGAAAGATAGGGAAGGAAAGAAAGGAAGGGGGTCTCAGTATTGATCAAAGAAACTATTATAGCACTGGAAAAGGATGTATTTGGTTAGAAATAAGGAACAATAGAGTAGCTATTACACTACTGGGTGTATACTATAGGCCACGAAATAGTGGGAAGGAGATAGAGGAGAACATTTGCAGGCAAATTGGAGAAAGATGCAAGAACTATAGAGTAGTGATAATGGGGCACTTCAATTATTGCAATGTATACTGGGACAGTCACAGTGTAAAGGGCAAAAAGGGAGAGAAATTCCTGTAATGTGTTCAAGAGAACTTTCTTGAACAGTGTGTTTCCAGCCCAACCAGGAAGGAAACAGTATTAGATCTAGTTCTGGAGAATGAAGTGGGGCAGGTGGAGCATGTTTCAGTGGGAGAGCATTTGGGGCAATGTGACCATAATATTATTAGGTTTAGAATAGTTATTGAAAAGGACAAGGAGCAATCAAATGCGAAAATGCTTGACTGGAGGAGGGCAAATTTCAGTGAGTTAAAAAGGGATCTTGGTGGATTGGAATCACAAATTGGTGGGCAAAACAGTAATTGAACAATGGGAGGCCTCCAAGGAGGAGTTGGTTTGGGTACAGAGTAGACACATTCCTATGAGGGGGAAAGGAAGGGCATCCAAAGCTAGAGCTCCCTGGATGACTAAAGATATAGAGATTAAAATGAAACAGAGAAAGGAAGCTTATGACGAATACAAGGTTCATAATACAGTATTGAATCAAGCTGAATACAAAAAGTACAAAGATCGAAAAAAGGGATTAAGTGGGGCAAAGAGAGAGTATGAGAATTGATTAGTGGATAACATAAATTGAACCCAAAAGTCTTTTACAAACATATAAATAGTAAAAGGGTAGTGAAAGGAAGGGTGGGACCAATTGGGGACAAAAAAGATCATCTTGTGGGGGCAGAGGTCATGGCTGAGGTACTAAATGAATACTTCGCATCTGTCTTCACTAGAGAAGAGGATGCTGCCATTGTAGCGGTAAAGGAGGAGGTTGTAGTGATATTGAACAGGATAAAAATAGATAAAGAGGAGGTACTTAAAAGATTGGTAGTACTCAAAGTAGAAAAGTCACCTGGTCCAGATGGGATGCATCCTAGATTGCTGAAGGAAGTAAGGGTGGAAATTGCGGAGACTCTGGCCACAATCTTCCAATGCTCCTTGGATATGGGGATGGTGCCGGATGGCTGGAAGATGTTATACCCCTGCTCAAAAAAGGGGAGAGGGATAAACACGGCAATTAGAGGCCAGTCAGCCTAATGTCAGTGGTGGGGAAACTTTTAGTGACAGTAATCTGGGACAAAATTAATTGGCACTTGGAAAAGTATGGGCTAATAAATGAACATCAGCATGGATTTGGTAAAGGAAAATCATGTTTGACGAACTTGATTGAGTTCTTTGATGAAGTAATGGAAAGGGTTGATGAGGGTAGTGCGGTTGATGTTGTGTATATGGACTATCAAAAGGCATTTGATAAAGTACCACATAATAGACTTGTTAGCAAAGTTAAAGCTCATGAGATTAAAGGGACAATGGCAGTACAAAATTGGATACAAAATTGGCTAGGGGATAGTAAGCAGAGGGTAGTGGTGAACGGTTGTTTTTCAGACTGGAGGGAAGTATACAGTGGTGTTCCCCAGGGTTCAGTATTAGGACCATTGCTCTTTTTGATATATAGTAATAACCTGGACTTGTGTATAGAGGGTATAATTTCAAAGTTTATGCAGATGACACGAAACTTGGAAATGTAGTAAACAATGTGGAGGATAGTAACAGACTTCAGGAGGACATAGACAGAGTGGTGAAATGGGCAGACACATAGCAGATGAAATTTAACACAGAGAAGTGTGAAGTGATGCATTTTGGTAAGAAGAATGAGGAGAGGAAATATAAACTAAATTGCACAATTTTAAAGGGGGTGCAGGAACAGAGTGACCTGGGGATGCATGTACACAAATCTTTGAAGGTGGCAGGACAAGTTGAGAAGGCTGTTAAAAAAAAAGCATATGGGATCCTGGGCTTTATTAATAGAGGCATAGGGTATGAAAGCATAGAAGTTATGCAAAACCTTTATAAAACACTGGTTAGGCCTCAGCTGGAGTATTGTGTTCAATTCTGGGCACCTCACTTTAGGAAGGTTGTAAAGGCTTTAGAGAGGGTGCAGAAAAGATTTACTAGAAGGGTACCAGGGATGAGAGAATTCAGTTATGTGGAGAGACTGGAGAAGCTGGGGTTGTTCTTCTTAAAACGGAGAAGGGGAGATTTGATAAAGATGTTCAAGATCATGAATAGTTTTGACAGAGTAAACAAGGAGAAACTGTTTCCAGTAGCAGATAGGTCAGTAACCAGAAGACACAGATCTAAGGTGATCGGCAAAAGAGCCAGAGGTGACATGAGGAAACATTATTTTACGCAACAATTTGTAATGATCTGGAATGTACTGCCTGAAAGGGTAGTGGAAACAGATTCAATAGTAACTTTCAAAAGGGGATTGGATAAATACTTGAAGGGAAAAAATTCTTAGGACTATGGGGAAAGAGCAGGGGAATGGAACTAATTGGATAACTCTTTCAAAGAGCCGGCACAGGCACGATGGGCCGAATGGCCTCCTGCTGTGCTGTACCTACGATGATACTATCATACTATGAACATCTTGTTGTTCCAATTCAGAGTGCCACAGCATCATCCAAAATTGGTAGCAGTGTAAATAACAAAGTCTGAGAGACTGCTCACTGGTACCTGAAAATTGCATTGTAGTCCTTTGTCCTATTACCTAGTAAGTGGGTCAACTCCAACCTCAGAAAAACACTTCCTCCATTGAACATCAGCCATGCTTGAGGCCTAAGTGAATTTGAGAAATTTAGTGGCAAATAATTTGAACACTTTTTTCTGTGGAACCTTATCAACTGGAAACTGGATTGAAACTGTGCCCAAAATCATTTCACAGTTGGCAAACAGAGGAGACTTTCATGCTATAAATCTAAACTGGATTCATCTGCAGATCGTAGAGGTGAAAGTACAATGTTCTGCACCACCCAGTGTGATTGATATATTGTCTATGTTTGGCATGTAATTGATGTCATTTGTAATATGATGGCAGTTTGGCTTGGACCATTGACAGGAGTTAACACCACTGACATTCAGTAACAGTTAACACAAAGTAAGCATTACTGAACACCTGGAGCCATGTAATATTGGAATCGTATTCTCTAACTCAAGTACTGTGAATAATGGCTATGTATTTCACTTCCAACACTGACTGTTTTAAAGGATACTAAATTAATGAATAAGTATTTTAAAATCTTGTTTTATTTGTTTATACATATCCGACACGATTAGATCAATCCGGTCTAGACACTTCACTACATCATTTGTGCATTACTTCATTGTCAGAAGAAAAATGCACACCTGATTCTCCCAAACAATGAAAGGTCTGGCATGTGCTTTGCAAGATCACAAGATAATTACAATTTTTTTTTTATTCGTTCATGGGATGTGGGCGTCGCTGGCGAGGCCAGCATTTATTGCCCATCCCTAATTGCCCTTGAGAACGTGGTGGTGAGCCACCTTCTTGAACCGTTGCAGTCCGTGTGTTGACGGTTCTCCCACAATGCTGTTAGGAAGGGAGCTCCAGGATTTTGACCCAGCGACGATGAAGGAATGGCGATATATTTCCAAGTCGGGATGGTGTGTGACTTGGAGGGGAACGTGCAGGTGGTGTTGTTCCCATGTGTCTGCTGCTCTTGTCCTTCTAGGTGGTAGAGGTTGCGGGTTTGGGAGGTGCTGTCGAAGAAGCCTTGGCGAGTTGCTGCAGTGCATCCTGTAGATGGTACACACTGCAGCCACAGTGCGGTGGTGGTGAAGGGAGTGAATGTTAAGGGTGGTGGATGGGGTGCCAATCAAGCGGGCTGCTTTATCTTGGATGGTGTTGAGCTTCTTGAGTGTTGTTGGAGCTGCACTCATCCAAGCAAGTGGAGAGTATTCCATCACACTCCTGACTTGTGCCTTGTAGATGGTGGAAAGGCTTTGGGGAGTCAGGAGGTGAGTTGCTCGCCATAGAATACCCAGCCTCTGACCTGCTCTCGTAGCCACAGTATTTATATGGCTGGTCCAGTTAAGTTTCTGGTCAGTGGTGACCCCCAGGATGTTGATGGTGGGGGATTCGGCGATAGTAATGCCGTTGAATGTGAAGGGGAGGTGGTTAGACTCTCTCTTGTTGGAGATGGTCATTGCCTGGCACTTATCTGGCGCGAATGTTACTTGCCACTTATGAGCCCAAGCCTGGATGTTGTCCAGGTCTTGCTGCGTGCGGGCTCGGACTGCTTCGTTATCTGAGGGGTTGCGAATGGAACTGAACACTGTGCAATCATCAGTGAACATCCCCATTTCTGACCTTATGATGGAGGGAAGGTCATTGATGAAGCAGCTGAAGATGGTTGGGCCTAGGACACTGCCTTGAAGAAGGTCTTTCGGCCCATCTTATTTCATCCATCTAGAGAGATTCTAATGTCCCCCTATTGTAGCATCCAGTTGTTTCTTAGATGATTACAAGATCACAAATAAATGATTGCAAAAAAATTTTTTTTAAAAATCAAAATGAAGGCAGTAGCTGCTTAGGAACATCAAAGATCATAGCCTGTAACAGAGTTACATTACCTTGAATACATTACCCATTTTTGAGTGACTGTGCATACAGAAACATCAGACATGCAGCTAATAATCTGATTTTACATGGTTCACCTAAATTTCATAGACCATAATCTAGCTATCACAAAATATCTTGAATTGCAGAGTTGCAGGCGATAAGATGACCGACCAGTAGGTTGTGCGTTAGTTACACCTTTTTGTAAATGAGGTCAGTGAGGACTTGCCTCCTAGCTTTTTTTCTAACTGCAGTAACTTACATGGAATTACATAGAATGTACTGCACAGAAACAGGCCATTCGTTCCAAAGGTCCATGCTGGTGTTTATGCTCCTCACAAGCTTCCTTCCACCCTTCATCTAACCTCATCAGCATATCCTTCTATTCCTTCCTCCCTCATTGTGTTTATCTAGCTTCCCCTTAAATGCTAGCCGCCTCAACTACTTCTTTTGATAGCGAGTTCCACATTCGAACCACTCTCTGGGTAAAGAAATTTCTCCTGAATTCCTTACTGGATTTATTAATGACTATCTTATATTTATGGCTCCTAGTTCTGGTCTCCCCCACAAGTGGAAACATCTACTCTACGTCTAACTTATCAAACCCTTTCATAATCTTAAAGACCTCTATCAGGTAACCCCTCAGACTTTTCTAGAGAAAAGAGCCCCAGCCTGCCTTTCCTAATAGGTATAACCTCTCAGTTCTGGTATCATCCTAGTAAATCTTTTTTGCACCTTCTCCAGTGCCTCTATATCCTTTTTATAATATGGAGACCAGAACTGTTCACACTATTCCATGTGTGGTCTAACCAAGGTTCTATACAAATTTAACATAACTTCTCTGCTTTTCAATTCTAACCCTCTAGAAATGAACCCCAGTGCTTTGTTTTCTTTTTTTATGGCCTTATTAACCTAAGAACCTGCGTCGCTACTTTAGTGATTTGTGTATCTGTACCCCCAGATCACTTTGCTCCTCTATCCCATTTAGACTCTTATTTTCCAAGGAGTATGTGGCCTCCTTATTCTTTCTACCAAAATGTACTACCTCACACTTATCTATAATGAAGTTCATTTGCCAATTCCACGCCCATTCTGCAAATTTATTAATGTCTTCCTGTATTTTGTCACAGTCCTCCTCAGTATTTACTGTATCCCCCAATTTGGTGTCGTCCGCAAATTTTGAAATTGTACTTCCGATTCCTGAGCCCAAATGATTTACGTAAATGGTGAATAACAGTGGTCCCAATACCAATCATTGTGGAACACCACTTCCCACCTTTTAACTACCTTTAACCCCTACTCTCTGTTTTCTGTTTTATAACCAGCTTGATAACTATTCTGCTACTTGTCCCCTGATGCCACGTGCTCTGACCTTAGTCATGAGTCTACTGTGTGTTACCTTATCGAAGGTCTTTTGAAAATTTAAATATATTACATCTCCTGCATTACCCTTGTCTACCCTTTCTGTTACTTCTTCAAAAAATTCAATAAGGTTGGTCAAGCATAACTTTCCCTTTCAAAATCCGTGCTGACTATTCTTTCTTATATTTTCAGTTTCTAGATGCTTTTCTATCACATCTTTGAGTAAAGATTCCATTATCTTTTCTACCACCAACATTAAGCTAATTGGTCTATAGTTCCCTGGACTTGTTCTATTTCCGTTTTTAAATATAGGAATCACATTAGCTGTCCACCAGTCCTTTGACACTATACCCTTTTCTACTGAATTTTTACATATATATGTAATAGTGCCTCTGCTATCTCTTCCTTAACTTCTTTTAATATGGTTGAATGCAATCCATCCGGACCAGGAGTTTTATCCTCTCTAAGTTTGATTCGTTTAGCAATTATCTCCCCCCTTTCTAACTTTATATTATTTTGATCTCTTCTTCAAAGTAATTATTTAATATTTCTGTCCTTTTGCTATCATTACCGGTGAGTTTATCATATGTATCCCTTAGTGGCCCTATCCCTATCCTGATTTTTCTTTTGTTATTTGTGTGTCTGTAGGATAGTTCAATGGTATTTCATACCTGTTTAGGCTCTGTGTAATTCATCATATAAAGGATATTCCAAAGCAGATACTTAGAATTTACAGCCAATTTTTCCAGGTGTTTTCCCCTCCAGCTTTTTAAATTCCCCATACATAACAATCCTCAACTGAGTGACTCGCCAAGCGACCTTAATCTGTTTCTATGTTATCAAACATTAAGACATGTGGAAGAGTGGGTCAAGATGAAGTGCCTCCTGATATATCTTTAAACCTCCCCCCTTATAGGGAAGTGCTTTGTCTTTACTCATCACATTTCCCTGGACAATAACCTGGAGCTAGAGTGAACCCATGTCCTAACACTCCATAAAGTTGGTACACCAGTGTACGATACCACCCAATTGATCACAACTCACTTGAGAGCCAAATCGTTCCGTGACATAATGCATATATGAGATTCTGGCTGACTGGCCATGATGTATCAACCTTCAGCAATTTAGCATATAATCTTAGCTGATGTTATTGTGTTCAGTGACAAAAATATCTGTGATAAACTCTTGTAATTTTGTGGAAGTCAAAAAATTTACTTGCATCTCAGTTCAGTGTTTTCAGGTAAGCTACAGTTTCAAGCTTTGTGGACATGCTGAGAATAGAGAATGAATCTTTCAATAAGCAAAATCAGAGCCTCGTGATGAACAGTAAAATTTATCTCCCATGAAGGTCTTCCAACAGATTTAAAAAAGGGAATTGACACTAAGATCCTAATTAATTCATGTTGTCTGCTTAAGATGAATGGCCTACTTGTATAATGGTCAAAAGAATGACCTTTAGTGTAATTGCTAAATCCTCAAATTAAATCACCACAGGGGATTTGTTAATAACTCGTATCAACTAAACAGCAGAATTGTTGGGAAGTATGGGTAATCACGCAGCATAGATGTGATACATACAGTTGTGTTCTGCTCTTTACTGTTCCCAGCTGAGGAATAGAATTCACTTTGAGTGTCATTTCCTCTTTTCCACTTCATGTTTTTGTTTGCTCAACAGAGGAATTTGCATTTGGAGCTTTCAATTTTTTTTAGGCTGACATTTTCCTTTCCTGGCTTCCCAGTTTTTCTTTCCTGTGACATGCACAACCACAGCCGAGAGGATGGCTGAGATAACCTGCCCTGAGGCCACCTATGTTGTACTGAAGCCAATTGTCAGAAGATACACTAGACTGGCCTTAGGACATTTACCTCCATGATTCTTTCTTCCTTCCACGAGGGGGAAATATCCATGATATTTTCCCATGGCAACATGGCTAAGATCAGCAATTTAGCAATATGAGTACAAAGCTCTTTCAAAACTAGCCTTATATACTGTCCCTTACCATCAAATAGATGTAAGTAAACCAGATCTCAGAAGCACACAAACAGAGGATTATCAGTTCTAAGTCTGATAATCTAGAAATTAGGTCTAGAAAGAAGTATTTCATCTCCTCAACATTTTTAAGTCATTGACTTCGATATTAACGCTCCCCACGCCCCCCCTCCCCACGCCCCCCCCCCCCCCCCCAAATGAAGGGCAGGCGGTGATTTAAAAATGAGAAAATGGGGAACGTGACCCCAACCGCTGCATACACGCCCATTACCGTTTTTACGGGGGGTGGGTTTCGAGGTGTGCAAGTGTCCCGCCCTCAAGAGGATATTAACATATTTAAATCAGGCTCCCACAGTGCAATTGGAAGCCTGGTTTAAATTTAACAGTTGCCGCGCGGGTTTCCCAGGCCTCTGAAAACCCAACATGAAAGGGAGGTGGGAGCTGGTTTCGTCATTCATCGCCAGATCTGGCTGGACCACATAAAGCAGTATCGGGGTTCTGCTCTCCTCTGTCAAAACTGCTCACTATTCCAGGAGCATCCTGGAATGCAAAGATAACCCCTGGCTCTCTTCTCCACTACAAACCGTCTTCTTAAACCCCTCTCCCCTGCCTCCTCCACCCTCATCTACAACAACAAGTGCAAGGAGCTCATGGACTACTTTGTCACTAAGATTGAGCCCATCCGTTCAGCTGCCTCTGCTGCTTTCCTCTCTTCCCCTAGCCCAACAAGCCAAACTTCCCCTGCGGTTCCCCCCTGCCCTAGCCCTAAACCTGCATCTTTCTCTAGTTTCTCTTCTATCTCCCCTCATGCCTTCTCTGAGCTCATGTTGACCATAAGACCCACCTCCTACTCCCTTGACCCTATTCCCACCAAACTGCTGATCACCCAACTTCCCTACCTGGCCCCCATGTTAGCTGATATTATTAACGATTCCCTCTCCTCAGGTACTGTCCCCCTCCCCTTTAAATCAGTGGTCATCACCCCCTTCCTCAAAAAAAACACTCTTGATCCCTCTGTCCTTGCAAACTGCTGCCCCATCTCCAACCTCCCTTTCCTCTCCAAAGTCCTTGAATGTGTGGTCGCCTCTTAAATCTGTGCCCACCTTTCCAGCAACTCCGGTTGAATCCCTCCAATCAGGTTTCCGCCCATCACAGTACTGAAACAGCTCTTATCAAAGTCACAAATGACATCCTATATGACTGAGACCGTGGTAAACTATCCCTCCTCATCCTTCTCGACCTGTCTGCAGTTTTTAACATGGTTGACCACACCATCCTCCTCCATCATCCAGCTGGGTGGGACTGCGCTCGTCTGGTTCCATTCTTATCTACCCAGTCATAGCCAGAGAATCATCTGCAATGGCTTCTCTTCCCGCTCCTGCACCGTTACCTCTGGAGTCTCCCAAGGATCTATCCTTGGCCCCCTTCTATTTCTCATCTACATGCTGCCCCTCGGCAACATCATCTGAAAACACGACGTCAGGTTCCACATGTACGCTGACGACACCCAGCTCTACCTCACCACTTTCTCACTCGACCCCTTCACTGTCTTTGATTTGTCACACTGCTTGTCCGATATCCAGCACTGGATGAGCAAAAATTTCCTCCAACAAACTATTGGGAAGACCGAAGCCATTGTCTTCGGTCCCCGCCACAAACTCCCTTCCTAGCCACCGACTCCATCCCTCTCCCTGGCCACTGTCTGAGGCTGAACCAGACCGTTCTCAACCTTGGTGTCCTATTTGACCCTGAGTTGAGCTTCCAACCACATATCCGCTCCATCACCAAGACCGCCTATTTCCACCTCCGTAACATCGGCTGTCTCCGCCCCTGCCTCAGCTCATCTGCTGTTGAAATCCCCATCCATGCCTTTGTTACATCTAGACTTGACTATTCCAATGTTCTCCTGGTCTGCCTCACATCTTCCACCTTCCATAAACTTGAGCTCATCCAAACTCTGCTGTCTGTATCCCAACTCGCACCAAGTCCCATTCACCCATTCACCCATTACCCTGTGCTTGCTGACCTACATTGGCTCCCGGTCTGGGAACACCTCGATTTTAAAATTTTCACCCTTGTTTTCAAATCCCTCCATGACCTCGCCCCTCCCTATCTCTGTATCCTATTCCAGCCCTACAACCGCCCGGCATCTCTACATTCCTCCGATTCTTGCCTCTTACGCATCTCTAATTTTAATCGCTCCACCATTGGTGACTGTGCCTTCATCCTGCCTAAGCCCAAAGCACTGAAATACCCACCCTAAAATCTCTCTGCCTCTCTACCTCTCTCTCCTTCTTTAAGACGCTCCTTAAAACCTACCTCTTTGGCCAAGTTTTTGGTCACCTGTCCTAATTTCTCCTCATGTGGCCCTGTATCAAATTTTGTTTGATAATAGCTCCTGTGAAGCACCTTGTGACGTTTTACTACATTAAAGGCACTATATAATTGCAAGTTGTTGTTGCCGGCTCAAGAAGGTAAGTGCCTTTTACAGCACTCCTTTTGGGCCAGGAGGAGCAGGTGTGCTCCCCTCGGTCATTCAAGGAAGCCTTCGGCCTCCCCTCTGCGGATCGCAGTCTCTCTCCCCCTTCTGCTGATCGCAACCTCCCTCTCCCCTCAACCCCTCCCCCACCCAAGCACCAATGTCCGCTCCATGCCGCATTTGCAGGCCAACCCCCCTAAACCCCGATCTCCGCCCTTCCACCTCCCATAATGGCCTCTCTCTCTCCCCCCCCAAGCCCCGATCTCTGACCTTTCCCACTCCCAATTGCGGGGGACCGTCCCCAAGGGTGCCCGGCTGCAGCCTTCTGCCTCTGGTTTTCACAATCAGCAGCCAGCCAGCCTGTTCAATTTGGCCAGCTGCCGGGCGGGAAAGGGAAGAAAAAAATTCGAACGAGGCCCTGCCGTTAAATACGGCAGGACTTCTGGGTCCCCGGCCTTGCTGGATTTTCCACATGCTACCATGCTCCCCTACACGCTCCCTGCCTCCCCGTAAATATCGGGGCCATTGTTTCTGCAAATCTCCAGAGGTCCAAAGCACAGCATGGTAACTATGCTGTTACTTGCAGCTATTCCTATCAAGTTTTGTGTGTAGCTGAACATTGTAGAAAAGATCACTGAACTAAAGATGGAGGACCCAATCTTCTGGGTCCCTGCTCTGCTACCAGAAATGCGGCAGGATAGAACCTCCAGCTGCTGACTGTTACAAACGCTGACCCCATCCCAAATCCTGAGCTACCGGAAAATTGGTGCATTACCCTGCCACGCCAATGGAGGAAACTTGAGGCCTTTTTCCGGCGAAGAATTAAGTCCTACTAACTTTTATTTCTTACTCACGGGCTTGTCCTGTTTGAATTTCTGACCATGGAGATTTTGAAAGGGCTGTTCTTATTGTTGCCTCATTGGCGGATAAATCCTAAATCAGTACACCAAGGTCTGTTAGTGTCAGCAGTTGGAGATATATGTAAATTAACATTGCCCTCTAAATATTAAATGCGGCCCCTGAGGATGCATGTTATGTTTCTATGTGGCTCATGACTTAACTCCCTGCCTTCTCATCGCTGACACCTGGGTTTTATCCAGCCTTAGGTTGATAGATGAAGGTCTCCTCCTCTTCCTCTATCCGCTTCTTGTAAGAGTTCTGCATGAAATGAATTCAAGATAGCCTCAACCTGTCTTGCATGGGCATAGGCTCAATGCACAAAACTGCACAAATATTGAGGGAACTTGGCATGTGGGGAAATCCAAGGGTAAACCTGCATCCTGCCATTCCATATACCAGAACACTACAACAGATTTTCAGTGAAATTCAAGATAATCCAATACCTGTTTTGTACAAAAACATTCAAGTATCTAAAGCATTCACTTCCTACTGTGCATATATGTCTTACATTAAATCATGATTGCTATAAATATTTTACCAGTTGGTTGGAATAAGTTAACAAGGGACATGATCATCAAAATGTACAAGTCATTATATTCCTACAGCATTGATTATCTTTTATTGTGGTAAAAACTGTAAAATATATTTATGGCAAGCTTTTATTATCTTTTTACTGATCTGCTTTGAGTAAGCCTACGCAAGTGGTAACAGTGTGTGAAATTAATAACTTGCACATAATTGGCAAAGGCATTATCATTAAGGTTTTATATTGACTATTAAGCCTCCGTGAGATTCATGGTGTTGATGAAGTATGAATGCTTGCTAAATGGATGCAGGAATGTAACTGCACAATGCAGAGAAAATTAGATTGGAGTTAACAGGAATAAAGGTCAGCGAGGCCATGGGAACAATGAATCTAATCTCGCTTCCTCGGAACACCTTTTGCTCAGAAAAAAGATGCTGTTTTCTTTTCCTCATCTCTTCCTCTGTCATCCTGTTCTAAAGGTGGTGACTTATGTTGAAGTGAACGAAAGGAAGAACTTGCATTTAAGTAGTGTCTTTCTCACAGGACGTCCCAAAGTCTTTCACAGTGAACAAATTACTTTTGAAGTATAGTCACTGTTTTTACATAGCAAATGTAGCCACCAAATGATGTACAATAAGGTCCCACAAGCACCGAATGAAATAAACAGTTAATCTGTATTGGTGCTTTTGGTTGAGGGATAAATATCGGTCAGGACACAGGGAAAACTTACCTGCTCTTCTTTGAATAGTGATATAAAATCTTTTACATCCAACAGAACTGGCAGGTGGGCCTCAGTTCAACATCTGATCTGAAGGACAGCACCTGTGATGATGCAACCTATTGCACTGAAATGTCAGCCTAAATTATGAGCTCAAGCCTTAGAGTGGGGCTTGAACCCATGATCTTCTGTCTCAGGTGAGAGTGTTACCACTGAGCCAAACTAATACTTCGGTACAGGTTCATGATGCTGGCAATCCTCTGGTATTTCATCCAAGTGGCCATTCCTCAGGTGTCAGTGAATATCAATGGGATATTCCACTCTCTGGAGCATCACAGCTGAGCCCAACCGTATCCTCATTTAGCATCCACAAACACACATCGGCAGAGGTTTGTGGCTAACAATCAAGAGCAGGAACCCAGGCTTTTACCTAACACAAGGGTTACACGAACCAATTGTAGTCCCCCACCTCCACCCAACACCCAATGGAGAGCTATTCCAACTATTGGCTGATACTACAGACCAAGATCAAACTTGGGTTCTTCCTGGTGTAGTACAAATCTACATAGTACAATTATCCATTCAGTCATCGGGGAGCACAGACATCGTTTTCAACAAATGTTATGGTCTGGCACTTAATTGCATGTGACTTACTGCTTGCAACAATTGAGCTTGGAACCAATAGAACATACATGCCAATCTAGAAAATGTGCAAAAGCTAATGAACGGCATAATAAATCTGACAGAGCCCCAGAAAAACTGACAACTCAAAAGACAACCAACAGAACTGGCAGGTGGGCCTCAGTTCAACATCTGATCTGAAGGACAGCACCTGTGATGATGCAACCTATTGCACTGAAATGTCAGCCTAAATTATGAGCTCAAGCCTTAGAGTGGGGCTTGAACCCATGATCTTCTGTCTCAGGTGAGAGTCAAGAACAGCGCTCAATATAGGCCTATAAACAAAGCTACTGATTTATGATGACTGAATAAGTATAAAATTCTGTTTTTATTACAATTCGATTCCAAGATTTTTAACCAGTGTTTTGGGGATCACATTTTGCTATTTGGTTTCGGTTTTATTGTGGTAACTGAAGCCAAAAGGCCGTGCCTATGACATAAAAACAATTAGTTGCGTTGAGAATGCAGTGAGGCTTAGCCTGATAAGCTGCTGGTATACTGAATATATCCATCAGTTGTAGCACAGGAAAGAACTAAAATGTGCAAAAGAAGGTTTTTTTGTTTTGGTAGATTGAGAAATTGCTGGAAGTGGTACTGATCACTGAAGATTTAAGATTTACTTCCTGATGGGTCTGGGGGCAAGCTGTCTCGGGAAATTTTGATTTTATTTTACACTCTTTTGGTGCATTTTGGAGTCTATCGTAATTCTGCCTTTGAAGAAAGAAATAATTTATTCTGGAAACATTACAGATATTTTAAATATTACTATAAAGTGGTTGTTACAAGTTACAATTGACGATTTTTGTACCATCAGAAGGTAATATACAACGGCCCGGAAATTGCTCATGAAATAATGGCAAGGCTAACGGGGCTCTCCGTTATTTCAGGGCAAATGAAGAGCAAGTTCCAGAGAGCAAACATGCGCAGTCAAACATGGAAATCCAAAAATTGCACTGCCATTTGCTCTGCTCTTTTGACAGCTTCGCATTTAAATAGATCTCGTCGGCTGAACGAATGGACCAGTGCAAACTTGTTGCACTGCCCAGCTGAAAACAAACTAATCTCTCCATAAAAAAGGTACACTGGGTTTTTTTAGCTCTAAACTAACATTTACCGGCATGGTAAGTATTAATGACTGCCAAACAACCTCTCTGGCACTGAAAATTAACTTTTAAAAATGTGGAGTCTCATTCCTTCTGATATTAATTGTTGTTGGAGACATTTAAAAAAAAGATTTTTAAATTTATTTTTTTTTCTTCTTGTTTCTATCTCTTTTATCTCTTTCTTTTAATCTTACCCTCTTTTTATTTCGCTTTCTCTAACTAATTTTATAGAGAATTTACTAATTTACCTGACACTTCGTGGTTCTTAGTCTGCGTGGCTTGTGAAGAGGCTTTCACTTCCTGGTTCTGACTGCGCGGCTTGTCAATAATACATCTAGCTGATTGGTTGAGGGGAGCAAGAGATCCTTTCCCCACTTTCACGGCTCAGAGAAACCCAGGAAAGAACATTGCACTTCTTGCAGGTCTCCATTGAAGCAAGTTGGCATTCAGAAATTTGTGGGTGAGTTACCTACGAGTGGCGGGTAACGTTTATTTGCCACACAGCGCAATTTCTGGGCCAATGAGTATGATTGTTGAACAATACAATAATGTAAATAAGAGGTCTTGAAACTTGCACATGGGCTGGAGGAAGCCTTTCCGTTGCATGTGTAGGAGTTTTGAACCATAAAGTAGAAGTGATTAAACACTTCTTATATTTCACAAGCTTAACCTGCTTTAGAAGTCAGTTGTCATTGAAGAAAAACGAGGGAGGCCAAAGTGCCCTTCATTCTTTCCAAGCATGGTCCTGAAGGACTATGTCCAGGCTGAAGTTGCCAACCACCAGGACCCCAGGTACTGGTATGAATCAAGAACTTGGACAAATGGTTCCTTAATCTTCCAATCAACATTTTTAAGATTCATTTCTGAGCCATGCAAAGTCCATTACGATAGTTCAGGACAACTACCACCATATTTGTCTGTTTAATCCACTATTCAAGATAGAAAGTAGAGCACACCAGATCCCCAACAACACAAATCATCTATGAAAGAAAGTGCCGCAATTCTTTCAGAAGTGACCAGAACACATGGTCCAGGGCTGTCACTTACGATGCCGCCCATATTTTATTGAGGAAGACATTGAGTAGATGGGTGACCGTGGATATTCTTTCCTCACTCCTCTTTCACAGAAGTTGGTCCAGTAAGCCTCTGATCTACCCTAATACAAATCTTGAAGCTGAGGTACTCATCTAACAACAACAACCACCACCATTCAAATAGCAACTTTAACGTGAAGAACATCCCAAGGTGCTTCACAGAAGTTTAAGGAAAACTGTCATCAAGCCAGTAAGGGAAAGGTGAGGAGGGGTGATCAAAGGCTTGGTCAAAGAGATGAGCTTTCAGAAGATTTTTAAAGGAGAAGAAGGAGACAGGGAAGTGGAGAGCCAAAGGGCAAGGAAGTGAATTTCGGAGCTGAAGGCACAACCGCCGATGGTGGTCCTAAAGAAGGGGTATCTGGAGTCAAAAGAATGGAGTGTTTGGGTGGGGAGTGGGTGGTTGGGACTATAGATTGCAGAGATAGAGCAAAACCCAAGATTCAGCCATATGCTCTCATAGATGCCAGCTTTATCAAGAGTGTGGCATGAAGCACATTACTGAAAGACTTACTAAGGTTGATGAAAGCAATGTAAGTGGTTTCCCTGAGCCTCAAGATGCTCTGCAATCTCATATGAAGCCACAAATCTGGTCTACACATTCTGCATGAGAGTAAAGGGCAGCCTGTACCTTTTTGACTACTCCAAAAAAATCTAATGTGCGTACCACAACAGCATGAGGAATCACTGATATCAGCAATTCTCCAGCTCACTTGGAGTCTCTTTCTTTTATATAGAGACACAATTGTGCTGTGGATACTAAGATCATGGGGTGGAAGTGGGGGGTCAGCAGATCGTGGGATAGAGGCTCGGAATTGCGGGTTTGGTGGGGGGGGAGGGGGGGGCCACGATCGGTCGAGGTCGACCGATCGTGGCAGTGAGGAGAGGCCGCGATTGACAGAAGGTTTGCTTGAGGGGCCGGGGGGAACACGTACCTGCTTAATTCGGCTCCTCCCATCTCCATTTAGCTGCCGGAGTTCCCGAGCCCTGAGAAATCCAGCTGGCCAGCATTAAATATATAAAATAATCAATCTGTGGAAATTTTACTTGAAACGGTAGATTTTCGCAGGGGCCACTGAAGAATCCTGAACAGGGCAAGCCTGATGCCTGCCCCGCTCATCTGTAATAAATTGGTAGAGGGGTCCTTCAACAGGCGTTAGGCCCCTAATTAACATATGCAAGGGAAGTGATGAGTTTAGCAGTGGGTCCAAAGCCTGCACAGATTAGGCGCTGAGCATCTCACTGCTAAATTGGTATGCTTTGCGCCCATTTTATGCCCGATAAATGGGAGCAATGCATACCAATTTCTACCCCAAAATTTTTTAATAGATTAACTAAGAATAAAAGTACTGCGAACATTGTGAAATAAATATAACAAGAGTAAGGCTGACGGTATCGTACCAGGTAATATCCCTGCTCCAAATCACTACACACCATCCTCCCTCTGCTTTGTTGCTCATCAGTGCACTCAATAATTTAGAACTTCAGTATATTCTTTTTAAAAAAACTTTCAGGGTATTCTATGGTGGAATACGAAAGAGAACCTTCCTCAACAAAGGCCGATCTGTGGACAGCTACTGAAAAACGCCGATTGATCAAGCAGGGCTGCCCTTTGTTCCATGTGTTTAGCGTTCCCACAGCCTGAAAAATAGTCCATTGTAATTAGCCTTTTTACATGTGTCACAGAATTCCACAAAGAGTAAATGTCGGTGAAACAGAATATTTTTACAGCTCACCTTGGGGAAAATGAATAATATTTTAAATGTTTTTCGGTCTATGGTGATACAGTGACACCACAATTAATGTAGGATCTATGTTGGTACTGTGATTTGTCACAGGTGAACTTCTGATACCCATACCATCAAGTGGAAATGATCTGGGGAACTGCACAGTTTTAAACTTAAAACAAGCACATCAGCAAGATGATGCTCAGACTGAACGCATCTTAGTTTATATTATATAGGTGTATATAGTGGAGTGAATTTTAATCTTCATCACTCCGGGCATAGAGCTTAAAGGATGAAAAATTGTAGTGGTACTGCCCTAATCCTGGTATATGCCCCAATGCAAAAAGTTCTGCACTGATAGTTCCAAAAACAAAAATTTACCACACTGTCCGAAGCCTCTGCACTTCTCTGATTCTTTTTTGCAGCAGCCCTTAAAACATGAAAGAAATGTATTTGCATGAGAACAGATTTCCAGAACTCAAAGACTTAAAGTGCTTGTTGTGTACGAAGTTCCCTTCTCATTCAGCAGAGTATTCACCGGGTAACTGTATTGAATTCCTGTTCATTGCAAAGGTAAGAATACTCACTGACTAATGGTATGGAATTCCTGTTTATTGAACAGTGTAATGATTATCAAGTGTTTCTGATAGAAAAGGCAATGACTTCTTTCCTGAAATATACATGGCGGCAGATTTACCTAGACATGTAATATACTGCTGACATCATTACAACAGCACAAACCTGAAATGACAGGAGTCCAGACCTTAGTCATTTGAGAAATGGAGTTGCTTCACAGTTTGTACTTGTAGAGCTGAAGATTTCTGCTGACTAATTCAGTAATAACCTTGTGAACCATGAAATACTAAACAGCAGCTTTTAAAACTATATTTTAACCCCTGTTTCACTCTTGAAAATGTTATGGGGGAATTTTCGATTTCTGCCCAAAATGGGTGCAAAGTCAGCTTTGCGGCCACGCCACCCGCCCAAAGCCAGCATCGGGAGGACTCAACCACTTTCAGATTTAAATGTAAGTGGCTAACTATGGCCTCCAAACTGGTGCTCCGCTGCATATGGTGAGGTCGGGCCGCAGAGGGGAGTCGATCCCCGAAGCCGAGCCGGCAGTGCACCTCCTGGTCCCATGAAAATTCCCACCAAAAAATTTCTGGGCTCTTTTTCAAATCTTAGTTAGGCCGCTCACCACCTGGTACAATAGGCGGAGCGTGCACGAAGCATGCTTTGTCCATTCTTACCTGAAAATTGCAGAAGGGGGTCATACTTCCACTGTTAATTGTATCCATATGATTTATATCAATTAGTGTTAATTGTATTCAGGTGGAGCGTATCAATAGGGGACTCTCGTATCCATTTATATGAGAGCTTATCTAAGGGGTGCACCGTGGGTAATGTGGATCTCTGTGAATAAAGGCTTGGAAGCAACTGAAGACCAGGCTGTAGTATTCTATCCTTCACCACCTGGCTATCCAATTTATTACATCCACCTCTGCAACATCACCCATCTCTGCTCCTGCCTGAGCTCACCCGCTGCTGAAACCCTCATCATGCCTTTGTTACCTCTGGACTTGACTATTCCAATGCTCTCCTGGCTGGACTCCCATCTTCCACCCTCCATAAACTTGAGCTCATCCAAAACTCTGCTGTCCGTATCCTAATTCGTGCCAAGTCCCGTTTACCCATCACCCCTGTGCTCGCTGACCTACATTGGCTCCTGGTCCGGGAATACCTCGATTTTAAAATTCTCATCCTTGTTTTCAAATCCCTTCATGGCCTCCCCCTCTCTGTAACCTCCTCCAACCCTACAACCCTCTGAGATCTCTGCGCTCCTCCAATTCTTGCCTCTTGCGTATCCCCAATTTTAATCAGTTTGCCATTGGCAGCCGTGCCTTCAGCTGCTTAGGCCCTAAGCTCTGGAATTCCCACCCTAAATCTTTCTGCCTCTCCACCTCTCTCTCCTCCTTTAAGAAGCTCTTTAAAACCCTACTTCTTTGACCAAGCTCCTGTCCTAATATCCCCTTATGTGGCTCGGTGTCAAATTTTGTTTGCCCATCGCTCCTGTGAAGTACCTGGGGACGTTAAAGGCGCTATATCAATGCAAGTAGTTGTTGTTGTTGTACAACAGACATAGGATCCCGATTTGCATGTGTAAGCAGCCTCCTACCCAAAACAGGTGGGTGTTTTGCTCGTCCATATACAGGCCTGCCTGAAAATTGCTTCTGGTGGGCCTTGGGCATCCATGGGGCAGTTGAGGTGCCCCACAATTTTTAACTTCTGCTTCATAATTATCAGGCGAGGAATGGGCGGTTGAAAATCACCCTGTTATCTCCCAAGTCAATATGAAAACAAACCAATTACACAGACAGCAATCCGCCACCTCCAGCGCGATCCCAAACACATCTTTCCCTCCCCTCCCCTTTCAGCATTCCGAAGGGACCCTCCCTCCGCGACACCCTAGTCCACTTTTCCATCACCCCCAACACTCACTCTCCTCCCCATGGCACCTTCCCGTGTGAGCATAGGAGATGCAACATCTGCCCTTTCACCTCCTCTCTTCCCACCATCCAGGGCCCCAAACACTACTTCCAGGTGAAACAGCAGTTTACTTGTACTTCTTTCAATTTAGTATACTGTATTCACCGCTCACAATGTGGCCTCCTCTATATCGGGGAGACCAAATGCAGAGTGGGTGATCACTTTGCTGAACACCTCCGCTCTGTCCGCAAGCTTGATCCTAACCTGCCGGTCGCTTGCCATTTTAATTCCCTTTCCCACTCCTTCTCTGACCTCTCTGTCCTCGGCCTCTTACATTGTTCCAATGAAGCTCAACGTAAGCTCAAGGAACAGCACCTCATCTTTCGTTTAGGCACTTTACAACCTTTCAAACTCAACAATGATTTCAATAACTTCAGATTATGACCACCACTCCCATTTTTTCAATCAGCTAGTGCTGGTAATGGTTCTGCTGCTGCCATTTACAGCTACTCCTGTTCAATCTTTTGTTTCTTAACCTGACCCATTATCACCTTCCTTGCCTTACACCATTATCCCTTTTGTCATTTAATCACTCGTGCACTCTACCCTATCAGAGACCTTCCCTTTTTTGTTCTTTCCTCCGCTCCTTTCCCCGTACCCCCTCCCCCCCCACCCTTTCCCCTGGCTCTGTAGTTGCTCAAAAACTTTAACTCTTTTAACATCATCCAGTTCTGATGAAAGGTCAGAATGCCTCCATTATAAAATCTTCACTTGCAGCTGTAACCAAGCAACAATTTTTAAACAATTCAGGGACTTGACAATGAGAATGTGGAGAGAGATTGTCTGCTAAACAAAAGGACATAATTATAAGAGATAATTTTACAAATTTGCACTCTTGGCTCAGAGTTTTGCCATCCAGGATGCATATCAAGAATTCAGATGCACACTCTACAGAGCTTTCTGTCTAAAATTATAACATTACCCCGTAAAGAGCCACAAGCTAATCTTAAGGAATAACTTATACATACTTATTGATCACTGACACCAGGTTTGAAGAGGATTAATTTTTTCATTTCCAAAATCGAGGCTATCCACGAAGCTGCCTCTGATCTATCATATCTCTATGTTTCCCCTGATCTTTTCCAGACCCATGTCACTCCAACCCCCAGATTGCAATGCTCTGCAGTTTCTTCCCTACTTCTCCTCTATCACTCATCAGTCACTTCCATGAGATGTACTACTAACTCCTTTGACCCCCCTCAAGACCCAGTTCCTGACCCTTGAACTTTTTCTCTTCAGCCCAATATTTGCTGATACCATCAACCTCTCCTTTTCCTCAAGCATTGCTCTCACTCTGTAATCGCTTCCCTCATTAAAAAAGTTCATCATTGACTCATCTATATTGTCCAACAATTAGTCCCCCTCTATCATCCCCTTCCGCTCTAAGTTCTTCAAACACATCATTGCCAACCAACTCCACGTCCTTCTATCCTGCCACTTGCTGTTCAAATTTCTTCGGTCTGTTTCCAATTAACCCATGCACAGTCTCCAATGATACCTTAGATACCTGACATGACTTCAACCTCTCCCTTATCAACCTCTCAGTACTTTTGGAATGATTGATTATTCCATCTTTCTCCACTGCCTCTTCTCTGCAGTTCACCTCCATGGTGGCAACCTGTGATTACATAAGAACATAAGAACATAAGAAATAGGAGCAGGAGTAGGCCAATCGGCCCATCGAACCTGCTCCGCCATTCAATAAGATCATGGCTGATCTGATCCCAACCACAAATCTAAAGAACACAAGAAGTAGGAGCAGGACCCGGCCACTCAGCCCCTGGGCCCTCTCCGCCACCCACAGGGCATTGACTGATCTGAGTTCAGCTTCATGTCCAATTTCCTGCCCGCTCCCCATAACCCCTAATTCCCTTTCCTTCTAAGAAACTGTCTATTTCTGTTTTAAATTTATCTAATGATGTAGCTTCCACAGCTTCCAGGGGCAGCAAATTCCACAGACCTACCACCCTCTGAGTGAAGAAGTTTCTCCTCATCTCAGTTTTGAAGGAGCAGCCCCTTATTCTAAGATTATGCCCCCTAGTTCTAGTTTCACCCATCTTTGGGAACATCCTTACTGCATCCACCCGATCAAGCCCCTTCACAATCTTATATGTTTCAATAAGATCGCCTCTCATTCTTCTGAACTCCAATGAGTAGAGTCCCAATCTACTCAACCTCTCCTCATATGTCCACCCCCTCATCCCCGGGATTAACCGAGTGAACCTTCTTTGTACTGCCTCGAGAGCAAGTATGTTTTTTCTTAAGTGTGGACACCAAAACTGTATGCAGTATTCCAGGTGCGGTCTCACCAATACCTTATATAACTGCAGCAATACCTCCCTGTTTTTATATTCTATCCCCCTAGCAATAAAAGCCAACATTCCGTTGGCTTTCTTGATCACCTGCTGCACCTGCATGACTGTTCCATTCCTATCTGTCCCAGCATCGCCTGTACATCGCCAGTTACTTTTCATTCTACCCCTGCACCTCTGGTCATCTCTGTTATGCAGTGAGACTGCATCATTTGTCCCCTCCTTTTCCTTACCAGCATGGTGCACCTCAGCGACATCATCCATAAAAATGGGTACAGTTTCCTATGCAGGCCAATGGGCAGCAACTCCACAATTTTTTGTCCATTAAGCTCTGTGACTGGGGTGATGAAGAAAAAATATACCCCAAGAGAAAAGTGAAGTATCTAATATGTTGATATGTCACACAGCAGAAATGATCAAAAATCTTCAGTGCCCAGTACACTGCAGTTAACATGAACTGCGGCAAATCAGAACAAGTGAAACCAACATTCATTGGTCTGGTTTACTCTGAATCTGGTTGTAATTCATCTCCAACACAGTTTGAACTCCAAATTTTGCAACTGTGTTTTGACCTGATGACATCATCACACATATCCGCACGATGATGAAATTATCCATGAATGTACATAGTAACAGTTTCCATACTGTGAGTTCAATCACTCCCTTCTCTCATGCACACGGACATTATATGGGGCACAAGTTACCAAAATTAGTTTTTGCAGGTCAAGAAAATTAATTGTGAAGAAATGAGTACAACCCCAGTTTACACAGCGCAAGCAATGTAACTGAGGTGAACGATAAAATCACAAGAGCTCACAGGGATAATTTTGTTTAAAACACCAGTCTGGGACCCCCAGTATAAAACCAATTTGTCTCTCCATTTGAATAACCATTTATACTTTTACCACTCTGCATATTAAATTGCGTATTACACAAAGTTACAAATATCATTCCCATCAAAATATGACAAAAGAAAGATGTCAGAAACAGCATGACAACAGGATCAAAGATAGTCATGACGGTGAAAAAAGATAATCAGCAATTTCACAAGAAATTTTCCTTCTGTCTGTGTAAAGCTTTGATTACCTTTCACAGGCAGATTCAACATTCATTATATTTTCATATGAGATTGAAGACCTGCTGTTACAACAGGAGATGTGGTTGTCTGAGTGATTAATAGATAATGAATTTAAGAGCTTGCTTATGATATAGTTCACCATTTCATCTTTTGTTTCAAATAGTGTACCTGATTAAAGGAGCTCCTCAGTTGGATGGGGACAGTATGAAATGAGACATAGGCTGTGGTGTGATTATGGCCCCTTCATGATATTGCAGGAAGCAAATTATTCTATTCCTGTCTTAAAACTCCACCCCACCACCCCCATTTGTGCTAGCAGTAAGACACTGTTGGTGTGCAGTGTCAGGGCTAATGGTTTACCTGAGACACCTATAATGTATTTGAATGGACTATTTTTGAGGTAAGAAGCATCTTTTTAAGTCAATTTCTCTTCTTTCAGTTGGGTCTCCCTATACCACATATCATCCTTGTTATCCCTGTGAGGGACCTGCGTTGATTTTCCTTCACACTTAAACTGGCCGCTTAGTGAGTAGGTTATCATGGGTGTGAACTTGCACCCAACTCTCTTGGTGCTATTTGCCAGTACTCCAATACAGTGTTCCATTCAGAAAATGACAGGCCTCACTTTCAACATTGGCGGGGTGGTAAATTGGCGGTATCTGATTTCCTCGAAATTTCACAAGACGGGCGACCGATCTCATACCACCAGTTTTCCACCCCCGCTGAAGTTGAAAGTTACCCCCGCTGACTTGGAAAGAAAATTTGGGTTGGGTCTATAACAGGAGGCCAATCTAATACCGCCAATTTCATGTTGAAAATTACCGCCAACATTTCTAATTTTACTCTAGTGTCTAAGGCCATTTCTTTCTTGATGCACTTATATGGAAGCATTGCTAAAATTACATTTAGGTATGGACATAAATACTTGCAGTATGAAACTGTGTTGCTAAATAGAGTGGCATTTTTCCCAACATACAACACAAAGCTGTATTTTGCAATCATTACAGATGCACGTCAAGAAGAATTTAGCACTTGCTTGTATATTAACCATTTAATATCAATTACATTAGATGTACAACTGTTCACATCCTCAGTGTCCTATTCGATCAGAAGCTGAGTTTTTGACCTAATTTCCTCTCCATCACAAAGTTTACCCATTTTCACCTCCATAATATTGCCCACCTCCACCTCTGCATTATTTCAACTGCTGCTGGAACCCTCATACATGCCTTTGTCACCTCCAGCCTCAATTATTTCAGTGCTTTCCTTGTGGCCTGTCATCCACCCTCCCTAAACTCCAGCTCATCCAAAACTTTACTGCTTGTATCTTGTTCCACACCAAATATCATGTACCCACCATTCCCATCCTTGCTGATGAACACTGGCTCCCAGTCCTCCAATGTATGAAAGTTAAAATTCTTGTCCTTGTAATCCCTCCATGGCCTCACCTCTGTCTACGTACTTCTGTAAAGTCTTCCAGCCATACGTCCCCCACCAGAACTCTCCGTTTCTCTGACTCCTGTCATTTATTCATCCACCCTCCCTTTGCCCCACCATTGGCGGCTGTGCCTTCAGCTATCTGTCTCTCTCTCCAGAAACCCTCCACCTCTCTATCTCCCTCTCCTTTAAGAGCTTCCTTTGTCTTCGGTACCCACCACAAACTCTGTTCCCCAACCGCTGACTCCCACCTTGCACCCTCTGTAATCTTGAGCTCATCCAAAACTCTGCTGCCTGTATCCTAACTCACACTAAGTCCCATTCACCCAGCACCCCTGTGCTCACTGACCTACATTGGCTCTCGGTCCAGCAACACCTCAATTTTAAAATTTTCATCCTTGTTTTCAAATCCCTCCATGGCCTCACCCCTCCCTATCTCTGTAAAATCCTCCACCCCTAAAACCCTCCACGATCTCTGCGCACCTCCAGTTCTGACCTCTTGCACACCCTCGATTTTAATCGTTCCACCATTGGCGGCCGTGCCTTCAGTTGCCTAGGCCCTAAGTTGTGGAATTCCGTTCCTCCCTCTCTGCCTCTGTACCTCTCTCACCTCCTTTAAGATGCTCCTTAAAACCTACCTCTTTGGTCAAGCTTTTGGTCACCTGTCCTAATATCTCCTTATGTAGCTCGATGTCAAATTTTGTTTGATGACGCTCCTGTGAAGCGCCTTGGGACGTTTTATTACGTTACAGGTGCTATATAAATGCAAGTTGTTGTTGTTAAAACACACGTCTGACCAGTCTTTTGGTCACTTTGCTAACCTTTTCTTCCAGATCGCCACTTTGTTTTCCTCATGCCTCTATGAAGGGTTTTGAGAAGTTTTTCTATGGTAAACGTACCATATGAATGCAAGTTGTTGTGGCTGTCAAAGACAATTCAGTTTGCTCAGAAAAGCATGCGTATATCTTAAATTACTCACTTCAAGAATTCCCTTATCCACTGTTACAAATTGATCCTAGAACTGTGGGGATAACACATGCTTTAAAGTTAAGAAACTTATAACACCCAACACAGTAACTGTCTGAAAACAGTAGCACACACTGTCAGAGACAACAGTGAGACTGTCTAATGCACGTCATATTCATGGTGCTGGTGCAAGTGAGGCATGTTAAATAACATCACCTCACTTGTACTGGCAGGGTTGTACTGGCTGGCACTCGGTAGCGCTGCATTTTCCTCTGAAACTCAGTGTAGCACTGTGTATGTATGCATAGGCATGTATGCATGACATGTGATGCTTCAGTTGGCTGTACATACCATAATCTACTTCCCAGTATTTGTCTACTGTATATATAGAAAAGCGTATCTGTCTGACTACCGATGGTTCTTTGTGCGTAAAGGGAGTATATCTTAACTGCGGGTGATTCTTTGTTTGTAGAGGGAAGTATGCAGCTAATTCCCGGTGGTCCCCTATGTGCTTGTAATAAATGTAAGGAATCTTACAACACCAGGTTATAGTCCAACAGTTTTATTTGAAAATCACAAGCTTTCAGAGGCTTTCTCCTTCGTCAGGTGAGTCACCTGACGAAGGAGAAAGCCTCCGAAAGCTTGTGATTTTCAAATAAAACTGTTGGACTATAACCTGGTGTTGTAAGATTCCTTACATTTGTCCACCCCAGTCCATCACCAGCATCTCCACATCATATGTGCTTGTAGTATGACCTCAACACCCAATGATTTCCTTCTTGTCAAACAATGGTTGTTCAATTGAAATTTTAGATTCAGCTAATTCAATTTTGAAATTTTGACCTGAATCTGAATCCAAATCAGATTGCAAAGACTAAACTGATGCAAAGACTCTTCCCTATTTAGCAACTGAACTGTTGTATATAAACACCCTTCCCTTGCTCACAGCCTTGTGACTCCACTTCTATCACTGTGCAATGCAGAAAGTAGACCATTCATTCTGTGACAGTAATGGCAGTGTAGCACTTGCCTGTCAGGTTCTAAGAAGTCAGGTAGGTACAGAAAGAATTTAAGCACATGTTCTCTGTCAGTTACAGCTGTGTAGTATTAGCCTGTCAAATTGTCCTGTCACCATAATTTGATTTCAATCCAAGGAAAATGTAGACATCTAAAATTGTAACCTTTTTACTCCCTGTTCAGCCTAACAGAGACACAGCTTGTGAGGGATGAATTTATTCAGCATAAAATCTGGCTGCTCATTGATGCGATATTGTCGCATGTTACATTTTTCTTTTCATCTGCTTTAAATCTCTGTTCCATTCAGTGACAGCAGCAGCAGCGTGGATCTGTCAAATGTTGCCTGTCTACCTGTCTGCGAGCACTAACTTGTCACCTGTGCTTTGCTTCCAGTGACAGCATCAAGTACTCCCTGATTCAGGTGTAATGCAGCCCAGTGCAGCACTAGTGATCTGCCTGCGTTCAGTCTTGGAAGGATTATTCTCTACATAGCAGCATAGTGAGATTAACATATCCCCAAAATGACTGTCAAATTATACATACCATTTGTCTGAAATTTAAGGAGAATTTTGTGTTTAAACAATAAAGCTCATTTTGTTGTATTAAAATAATGAAGGGATTGATAAGTCGCGGCCTTATAACATGATTGGCGCTGCAACTTAAATTTAATAGTGAGTGAGGGGAAGATCCCTCCTGCCCCCCCGATCACCGACCTCCCACCAGCCCCACCGATCACCGCCCTTCCTCCAGCCTCCCCGCAATCACTGACCTCCCCCCAGCACCCCCCGATCACCAAACTCCTCCCCGACCCCCCTGATCACCGACCTCCCCTCATTCCCTGCTGATCGCCGACCTCCCCCCAGTCTCCCCAATCACCGACCTCCCCCCAGACCCCCGATCACTGACCTCCCCCCGACCCCCAATCACTGACCTCCCCTCTAATCCCCCCTGATCGCCGACCTCCCCCCAGTCCCCCCGGATCACCAACCTCCCTCCAGCTCCCCCCCCCCCCAATCGCCATCCTCCCTCAAGTCCCCCCTCCTCAGGTCACCGACCTCCCCCCAGCCCCCCCCCCCGATCACCGACTTACCGCCAAACCCCTCCCCGATCGCCAACCTCCCTCCAGTCCCCCCAATCGCCAACCTGCCCCCAGCCATCCCAATCGCCAACCTCTCCCCAATCCCCCCTGATTGCTGAACTCCCCCCAGCTCCCCCCACACCGATTGCGGACCTCCCCCATGCCCTCCCAATCGCCGACCTCTCTCCAGTCCCCTCGAATGCCAACCTCCCCCCAGCTCCCCGCCCGATTGCCAACCTCCCGCCAGCCCTCCCAATCACCACCCGAAGCTGATGCCAGCGACCATCCCCAAGGGTCCCCAGCTGCGGCTTCCTGCCGCCAGTGTTCCCTCCCGCCCACAGGCCAAGCTGTCCATTTGGCTGGTGGCTGGGCAGAAGGCAGCCCTACAATATATTAATTGCAGGGCCTCCATGTCCCCGGCCTTGCCGGGTTCTTCGGACAATTTTGGCCTTCCCCCAAGCACGCTTCCCAGCTCCCCGTTAATATCGGGGCCATTGTCTCTGTGACAGGAATGAGAGTTGTAAATGCAGAGTCTTTCGCTTATACATTTATTAGAGGAAATGATACTCAGAGACAGCTCAGGCGATGATGTGAAGGCTGTGGGAAACCTTACGTTACAGTTGCTGAGCTTAGTAACAAGGTGGCCAACCCTCAATTTCCCTCCCTTCGTGTTACATTGGCCGGTAATTATACCCTTAGCTACAGACCATTACATCAAATATTTTCTGTGACCTTTACCCTTGGTTTACATTAACTTCCAATAGCTCAGCATTCAAGACTCACTGCTTCTATGGTACCAATGGGTGAGCGATCAATGGCCGTCACTCATCTAATGAGCTTCATACACAGCATAAACTGCCTGCCTAACTACATCTAAAGGAAAGGTAAAAGCAACTCCTTGTATGGTTCTAAGACAGATATATTTATCTAGCAGAAGATCAGGACTACACAAAGAATAGGCAACTATCTTTTATGACTCCAGCTTGTACCAGCCACGAAGGGTAGCTGGGCTGATTTGAACATGTTCCAAATACTGCCTGCTTCAGCAGTTTTCTGCAGACACTGTCTTTTGATCAGAAAAATGAGTCCTCGGTGCAAGATGGAACCTAATCTCACTTAGTATCGCTTCTCTAACATATTCCATATGTTGATCGTTCTTTGTGTAACAATGAAATTCCTGATATCAATCCTAAAACCTTTTATTAGTTTGAACTCTGAGTCCTCCTCACACAGTTTAAAATAGTAATCGAGGTTTACCTTTTCCATTCCCTTAGTTATCTCTCAGATGCCTTCTTTACTGCCTGAAATGCCCAAGGGATGAATTTTCACTATTATCGCTGGGCACTAAAACAGGTGGCAGCGGATCATCCACCCGATTTACACAATGCCTGATTTTCATTGACTTCAATGGAAATAAAAATCGGGCGGGTATAAAACAGCTGACCGATCGGCTACCACCTGTTTACTTCCCGACGGTAAAAGTGAACATTCAACACCAAGATTCTCCAGTCTTTCCTCATATCTTACATCTTTGACACTAGGGATCAACCTTATGGCTTTGTTCTCTGTTCTGTCTCCAGCACTTGAATGTCTCCCTTGCACCTGGATGCAGAACTTAACTAGAAGGATGTGTTGTAACCCCATGAGTCAATCAGTACTCCCGTAACCTCAATAACTGGGATTCCTTTTGAAACAAAACTTGCTAGATGTAATCTAGGGTGTCCTGCTCATTCATCTAGAAGTTTGATTTGGCAGCTTGTTGATTGAAAAAATATTCCAAGTTTGAAACGTGATGAATTCCTCTGGGTTCTTTTATAAACAATGAACAAGATCATCATTGTCTGAGTGGTCAACCATGCATTAGAAATTCTTATCTGAAAAATGGCACCTCTGACAGTGCAGCATTCCCTCAGTACTGCACTGAAGCACCAGGCTAGATTAAGTACTCAAGTTGCTGGAATGGGACTTGAAGGCACAACCATCTGTCTTAGTGGCAAGAGTGCTACCATTGAACAAGGCTGACAGCCAAGGCTGACACCCAAGAGTTCAGCCATAGCTAGTATGTGGATACCTTAAAAGATGGGAACAAAATTTGGAAGTAGCATCTGTGCCCTGAAGGAAAAAAAATGCATATCTGGAATTGAATTATAGTGTTGTAACAATAATCCAAGAGGCTCAGCTAAACTGGGGAAAACAAAGCTTGAACAGTTTATATCATTCTCTAAATGCTGAGATTGTTCCCCTGGCCAGCCTCCCATTCTTCATCCACTGTAAACTTAAGCTCGGGCAAAATTTTGCTGCCCGTATTCTATCCCACACCAAATCCTGCTCACCCATTGGCTCCCAGATCTCCAAGACCTCAAATTTAAAATTCTATCCTCGTGTTTAAATCCCTTTATGGCCTCACCCTTCCCTATCTCTGTAATCTCCTCTAGTCCTACAACCCTCCCCTCCAAACTCTGTTACTCTGAGTCTGGCCTATTGTGCATCCCCCACTTTGCCCCATCATTGGTGGCTGTGTCTTCAGTCATCGAGGCTACACACTCTGGAATATGAAACCAAAACTCCTCAACCTCATCACCTCGCTTTCCTCCTTTAAGACCCTCTATAAACCAATTTCTTTGACCAAGCTCATCCCTTCTAATATCTCCTTTCGTTTGGCACCTATTTTTCCCTGACTATACCTCTGTAACACATTGGGACATTTTTCGATGCTAAAGATGCAATATAAATGTAAGTTGTTGCTATTGTTGTCTCTTCACCACATTGAAGTTTACAGTACAGAAGGAGGCCATCGTGTTTGTGCCACCTCTCACCTAAAACAGACCAATAAACTAATTCCACTTCCCTGATCTCTCCCATAGCCTTCTATCTTCCTCTGTTTTAGATATTCGGAGAACCATAGATGACGCGAGCAATAACAATTAATTCCAATCATCAGTGATCTGTTTGTCCTCCATTTTATTATGAGCTCTGCACACATCAGCAAGTGGTGCATGTCCTCCATTTTATTTTTATGTATCATTTAATATCTTTTTCATCTCATAGATAATTGTAGTATTAAAAAAAATCCTCCCACATTCCCTGCCTTTGAGCTGCTGCTAGAAAGTTGAGAGGATTATAAATAATAATGGATTGTTGCTGAAACCAATGAGTTATATAAACCCATTGCCTCATGACAAAATCAAATCAAAACTGTGAATTTAACAGTGCTTTAGGAAACCACTATGAATTTATCTATTCATTTAATTTTCAGTCTGTTACTTTTATATTTTCTCCCATCCTTGTTTCAGAAAGTGTCACATCATTCTCCAGGTTTCTTTCAGTGCCATTTTGGAACCAGACACTTGATATACAGTACAGGCCAAACCAGGATGACTGTTGATTTTCTTTTACTCTCCATAGCTATAGGCAAAAATCTGACCTTTACATGGATTCTTTCTCCCCCTACATTCCAGCACTCCAGTTAGGATGCAAGGAATCTGAAACACCAACTCTCTGAGCTACTGTGCCACCTGGCCAATGTCTGTAGTAAGAATCCAGGAGTTCATAATCACCACAAAATTATTTTCTTCTAAAGTACAGTTATGACCAGGCTGTTTTTTTGTGGTAAAATGTGTTTTAATCTGAGAATTTCAAATTTAAGATCCAGTATGAAATTTAGATTATACGGTGATCTCTGTAGCACGATCGGTGGATTTGATTGTTAATTAAAAGGGTTGTAGTTCAAACCCACCCAGGAACCTGCTGATGCATGTACTGCATTAAACTGTATGTGAGTGAATCTTCTGCAATTACTAATGGCAAACAAAGTGGGTAAATAAGGTAATGGAGTAGGTTTAAATCCATAATCCTTCTGGTGGCCTGAATAACTGATGTCCTCGGGAGATTAAATGAGTCAGTAGAGCAGAAGCAGCACCATTGATTTGAAGGAGATTGAAGTTTCTACAGTGAAAATCAATTTCAGACATGCACAGTTTGAGTACTTGCACTTTTGATCTGTGCTGTATGTAGTAAAAAATAAATTATGAGGCCGCTGTAGTGTTTTGTCATTGGAATATATGGAGTTATCTTGCCTTAAAACTGTATCGCAGATAGGATACGGAGGCAATTGGACTTTACTGAGGACTGTACCTAGGTAAAGGGAGAAGGATTATCTGAACTCTCCTAAGGACTGTATTTGTTGGGGAAGGTTTTGCTTTACCTAAGGAATGGGTGTGTACATGCATTGGTAGTGTCCTAAGGATTGTCTTTATCTAGCTCTATCCTATGATAATAGATGACCGGCGGAGCTTGATGGTTTGGAGAAATAGCACAAAAAATAGTTTGGAACTTCAGAAGTAGGTTTTTCAGTCTATTCAGGTGGCAATAGTGATGAAATGTATGTTTAAAATATTACACAGTTTATAAAGCAGTTACTTTGAGAAGGAAGTCTTGAAAAAAACCTCTTAACAGCCTCAGGAGAGATGAGACATGCGATGGAGTTATAAAGGCTGATTTTCCTTGCCCTTGTATCCAGGAACTGAATGATATGTAAGTGCTAGGGTCAGGAAAAAGGAGCAGATCACTAGGTCTGCGCCTCTTTAATCCTGTCTCAAGATTCTCAGGGCTTTTTAGTAGGGACAAAACCATACAAATGAGGAGGGAGAGGAAGATTCGAATTTCCTGCCTCTGTTTTTGGATGCTACACTCACTTATTTTGTTTTCACCCCCCTCACAAGTTAACCCTTCAATCATGACCTCCTGACTGCCTATTTCCATTGGCAGCAAAAAGATCCTCATCTCTGAATCCAGAGAGGCCTGCAGTGGCTCCTGATTTTCCTATCTCTACCTCCAGTGCTTGGCTCTGCCAGGGCTGCCCCCAGGCCATTTAAATTGCCAGGGCAGGACATCCAGGTGCTCCCGGTGCTGGACAGGTACATTATATTTTGGGTGCACTGCTCCTGTTTGGCACCTGGGAGGAGGGGCCCAGGAAAATCAGTCCTCTAAGATCCAAATAGTTTAGACAGACTTTGCTTCTCATTCAGGTTAAGTTATTAAAGTTATGTCATAAATACAACATATTGGAGACACAACACTGACAACTGAAAGCTTGAAGGCTATTGTTTCCATAACTTGATGTGCCTCATAAAAAAAACTAGTTTAGGGAAACTAGAGAAGAATATTGTAACGAGATTTTGAGTGTCAGCCATAATGCTGTCAGCCCATTACTTTCATACTAAGAGTCAAAGATGATCATTAACCTCCACATGAGTTGGAAAGCCTTTCGAATTTTCTGCTATGCTTCTCTGTTATAATAATGAGAATAATGACGTGTGAATGTACTTAATGCAGTTTTCAAAGAGTAGATTTGCCTTTCATATTTTGAGAAAATTTAGTATGTACGGTAATAGCCCAAAATATGCAATGAATACAGCTAAAACTGTAGTCTTGAAAAGTATATTCATTTTCCCTTATAATTAAATTTTTTCAGAAGAAATGTATTTTGTCTAAATGATAAAATTTCATACAGTGGCAGTATATTTATGTACGGTCGACTTTACTAAATCAGCAATAATTCATACTTCCACCCACACAAAACTAGATCCTATTTGTTAACCACTTTGAAGAACCTGAGGGCAGATTAGATCATCAAAAACTGTTGACAGGGTCTTCAGAAAAAGATGCATACCACCAAATAAAAGGAGGTAGAATAACTTGCCACCAATTTAATGATACACTCTAAACTACATATTGTACGTTAAAACAAAAACAGAAAATGTTAGAATTACACAGCAGATCCAACAGTATACAAGACAAAGAAAATCTTGCATTTATATAGCCCCTTATCACATTCTCTTTAATGTCTCAAAGGTTTGAAGCAGATTCATTGGGGGTAATTTTAACTTAAAATAAAACAACAAGTATTCATTAAAGTGTCATGTCAGTGTAGTTGGGGGGGTGGGTGTCGGGGGCGGGGGGTTACTCAGTGATGGGACCAAGGCTGTTTCTAATTTGCATAAAAGACCTGGATTCAAAAACTCAATGCAAAATGGTCAAATTTGCAGATGATACCAAAATTAGGAGAGTTAGTGGATATGGAGGGGGCAGATCAGAAATTACAAAATGAGTTGGATAGAATATGTGGGCAGAAAAATAGGAAATGAAACTTAATATAGACAAATGTAAAGTACTGCACATACAAAGAAAAAACAAATGTAGTCTACAAATGGTGTTGGAACAGCTGAGGATGAAGCCTAAAGAGACCTAAGGCCTGGAACTTCCTGGATCACACATGCAGAAATTATACCAGTTTCTGAGCTGATCTTGCCAAGAGGTACTTACGCCCACATTTCCTGCAGGGCTTATTTGCCCACACTGGAATGTAAGATTGACGACGTAAAATAAGCGCAAATTCGGCAGTTGTTATCTTACATTCTAATTTCTATATTCTAAATGGCTAGACAGAGGTTTCAATCAATGATTGTTTTAATCATGTCCTAATAAAGTTGATCATATACCTGTCTGCTAACATTTTTATTTCATTGTATATTTCTTTAAATAATCAATCTTGCTAATAAATTAAACGTTGTTCTTTACTATATTTGTGCAACAATTTCAGAAAGCCCAAATGTGATTTTTTTTGAAAAAACAGATTTGAATGGTAGCTACAACTGGATTATATGGTTTCATACAATTATCTTTGTACTTGTATTGCAGATTTGGACCAGTACATATTTATTTTGAAATACATTTGCAAAATCTCTCCTACCCAGTGCAATAATTTCTATTTCAGCAAACCATATAGTAACAAAGAAGTAAGTGATTTGAAGAACTCTGCAGTTGTGCTTTAGTTATTTATAAAACATAAATGGTAGACTGATACTTCATGACCACAGTTCTTTAGAAATTACACATATGCACTGAAACAGTTCTGTGGAGAATGCTCTGGATCTCACAATGTACGTATTCAGATTAAATGTTCATTTAAATAAATTGATGCTGCACTGAAAATGTATTTGAATCTATAGTGTAGACACTCTATTTAACAGTTAAAATTATTTTATATAGAAGGAAATAAAAATGGCATTCTTGAACAAGGCTGCATCCGTAGTTATAAAAGTGTCTCTTCACTAAAAAAAAGCTTTTAGTTTTGGATCTGAGAAATGCAGTTACTCCTCCAGTTACACTAATATCACGTGACTTCGGGTCCTGCTGCACCTACATTTTAGGAGGTAAATCTACACTAGCATTACTTGCGTAAATGCAGGAAACTCATGCAAGTGGGTCCTTTGTAAGGGGGCGCAGCTATGTAAATGAACGACAGAAGGTTTCGACAGACATATCTCGGAGGACGTAATTGATCGAAGAAATTTGTGTGTAACTGTGTTTGAGCATAAAATCAACCTATGTCAGTTACACCTGAATTTCCTCAAGAAAAACACTGCAACTCTGCTCTTATGCACTAGTTATGCCAAAAAGTTCCAGGAAATTCCAGGCCTTAGAGTCTTGGTAGATTCAATACTCAACATGTCCAACCAATACAAAGCAGCAATGAACAAAGCCAATAGAATGTTTAACTACAATAGAATACAAGCCAGAGGAAATCATGATCAAACTGTACAGTCCACTGTTCAGACCACACCTTGAATACTTTATCCAATTCTGGTCACCAAGACACAAAGAGACATTCAAACAGTGGAGGCAGTACTGAAAAGAGCCACAAGACAGACAACCTAGATTAAAGGTCTAAGTTATGAAAACTTGGGCTTTTCAGTTTGGCAGGAGGCATCCAAAGGATGATGTTATAGAGAATATCACTTTAGGAATGTTACTTAGGTTAAATAGCGAAAGTAAGCTAAGGAGACATGGATTCAAAGTAGTAAAAGGTAAATTTAGGACCATGTACAAAGAGTGATCAACACATGGAAAAAAGCACTTCCAGGAAGAGTAGTGGAAGCAAAAACTGAATTTTCTAAGAAACAATTGAGGGAACTTTGGGATTTTTCTAGGTGGATAAACTAAGAAACAGAATGGCCTTCCTTATCTTTAACCATATTATGATCTTGGTGACAGCATCTTTAATTATGTAACATTTTGTTAGTACTACAATAAAATATCAACTTAGCTTATGAGCTCAAACTTCTGACGCCAGTAACCTTTACACTCAGGTACGAGTACTACCATTTGAACCAACCAAATTGTTCTGATGAAGATTGTCCATCAGAAATGCTTCCAGGTGCTTCCAGGCCAGCTGTGTATTTCCAGTGGATTGGTTTATTTCAAATTTTGACTGTTTATAGTCTTGTCTTGTATTATTTTCTTTGGAATAGTCCATTTAATAGTGTTTACCTTCAAGTGTTTTCCTTTCAATTTTATAGATATTTTCTCCCCAAATATTTATTGTTCATGAGAAATTTTTAATTCACAAAGGTTGAATTGCTACAATTGCTTATTTGTCAAATGGCCTCAGTTATCAACCACCATTTATGAAAAAAAATGTCTTCTTTCACAGTAGTCTGACGTGATCAGGTGTTTTATAGGCTGCAGAAAGAACGGGCTCGATTTTAGGAGCGTGTTTCCGGCGGGTTCCCAGCGGGGTGGCCCCGAAAATCCCGATCTCCGGTCACGTGACCGGATCGCGACAAAATCCCGGCCACTTCCGGGTACCGCGCTGACGTGCGGGGCTGTGCGCGCAAGCCCCGCTGGTGGGAATCCCGCAGGCAATTAAAGCCAGTGGGGTTCCACTTGAGAGTACTTACCTTGCTCGTTGTGGTCAGTTAATGAGCTGAAGCAGCTGTCAAAAGAGGAAGTGTGGGATTTTAGGTTCAAGGCAGTGAGTTTCCCACACTGGGGGAAACAGTCTCCCTCCAACCAGGCGTGTTGCAGCCAGCAGCCTGTGGCAGGTGCCAAGGTGCGCTCCACGGGGGAGAGCCCTCACACACGCAGGAGGCCACCGCGTCACATAGGGAAACCCCTGCCCTCCACCACCCCCCGCCAAGCCAGAGGACAGACCGACACGAAACCGCAGCCCCAGTCCGAGGAACCACACACCTACCCTGCACAACCCCTCAGACCAACACCTGCCAGTTGGGTGGTGTGTGGAGACCCTCGGAGGACGAAGAGCATGACCAGCACCAGCAGCCTCGCAGTCCACGCGGTCCGCCGCAGAGACGTGGAGCCCCCCAACACGGTGTTGTTGCACGCCCACCTGCACAGCAGGAGGGAGGGCTACCGCAGAGAGAGACGCGTCGCAGAGGGCACTACCCTCGCCACAGGGTCCACAGACCGAGGCGCAGCTCCCCGGACCTCTCCGAGCAGCAGTGCACAAGGAGGCGCAGATTCGCTCGACATGTAGTCGTGGAGATCTGCAGCCTCTTTCATGCCGAGCTGCTCCTGGCTGGCCCCAGCACCAACTGCTTACCTGTCGCTGGCAAAGTCACCACTGCCCTCCACACCTTCTCCTCCGCATCCTTCCAGGGTGCAGCCGGCTACACCGCCGATGTCTCTCAGTCGTCTGCGCGGACGAGCCCTGCAAATACACCTGCACCTACTCTGCAGTAACACGATAGGTGGCATCAGTGGTGGGTCCTCATAGTGATACCCAGGAGCGGGCATTATTGGACACAACGGACAGGATTCGCGGAGACATGGCAGTGGTGGTGTCAATATAATGTGTGCTGTTTGTTGCTCTGAAATTCAATATGGGTAACACCCATGACAAACCCTCAGACACCCTTGTGCACCCCCTTCATGCTGACGAGACGTTTGCCTTACGCTGCCTACTGCACATATGTGATGCATGCCCTGTGGCTGCAGCACAGGTGGTGGCAGGTTGAGTGAGGCTGGCCGTGAGGGAGATGCACGAGAGGGTGAGTATGGGATGGAGCAATGAGATTGTATGAGGAGTGGGTTGCGTGTTAGTGGCAGGGTGAGTACTGGCGAGGTGAGTAGGTGGAGGTAAGATGAGGATGGGGTGTGAGTGGGTATGAAGGGTGATGTGACAGAATAGTGTTGGCGGTGCCGAAGGAGATGTGGGGTGGGGGCAGTGTTGTGGCAGACGGAGTGTAGGGGAAAGACTTTGTGTTCTCACTGCGGCTGACCTACTGCGGTCATTGCAGCGCCTCCTGCACTGTATGCAGGTGGGCGACATGTTGGTGGCGCAGGTGACCCCCTCTGCCACCTCGAGCCAGGCCTTCTTGGTGGCAGAGGCAGGCCGCTTCCCCCCGCCCGCCGGGGGGAAGATCTGTGTCCTCCCCCTCCTCCTCACCCCATCTGATGATACCTGGGGTGAGGCATCATTAAACTGGGAGCAGCCCAACATGTTTGAATGGCCTCTTCTTGTTCCATGCTTTCATATATGTTATGATGTGGAGATGCCGGTGATGGACTGGGGTGGACAAATGTAAGGAATCTTACAACACCAGGTTATAGTCCAACAAATTTATTTTAAAATCACAAGCTTTCGGAGATTATCTCCTTCGTCAGATGAATGAATGAAAAGGTTCTCAAATCGCATATCTTATACTATGTTGGGACAGCATCACACCAATCAAAAGGTGTCGTTGTTATTCAAACAGGCCAGTCACGGAGAACAGCACGTCCCAGTACACTCGATATACATTGTGTCTATTACACAGGCAGGCAGAAAGAAACTCAAAATGGCAGAGAGAGAGAGAGAGAGAATTTTAAAAAACATATAAATTTTTTCCCCCTTTTTGCTGGTGGGGTTACGTGTAGCGTGACATGAACCCAAGATCCCGGTTGAGGCCGTCCTCATGGGTGCGGAACTTGGCTATCAACTTCTGCTCGACGATTTTGCGTTGTCGTGTGTCTCGAAGGCCGCCTTGGAGAACGCTTACCCGAAGATCGGTGGCTGAATGTCCTTGACTGCTAAAGTGTTCCCCGACTGGGAGGGAACCCTCCTGTTTGGCGATTGTTGCGCGGTGTCCGTTCATCCGTTGTCGCAGCGTCTGCATGGTCTCACCAATGTACCATGCTCCGGGGCATCCTTTCCTGCAACGTATGAGGTAAACAACGTTGGCCGAGTCACAGGAGTATGAACCATGTACCTGGCGGGTGGTGTCCTCTTGTGTGACATTCATTCATCTGACGAAGGAGATAATCTCTGAAAGCTTGTGATTTTAAAATAAATTTGTTGGACTATAACCTGGTGTTGTAAGATTCCTTACATTCATATATGTTGTTATTTAAAAATGGGTGTTCAGTACGCCCACCTATGTACTGGAGCTGCACCCATGTCGTGTACTATCAGCTCTCATTCTAAATGTCACAAGGTTAAGCAAGAGGCAGAATTAATAATGAAAAGGCGGGTACAGGTATCTACCACTTGAGACAAAGGCGATGTTAATGTGATTTAAGGTGAAGTGAGAATATCACAAACTGTCATTCAAAGGTTCAGAAGCATTGCAGTCACACTCACCATCCACAGTCAAGTAGCTTCATTCCAACACCATCATCAAACCCTCCCCCCACACCGGCCCCCGAAAAAGAAAACATTAATGGTGGTAATGCGATTTTTCACTCTACCACCTCTACAAGCCAAGTGCTAGTACTCAAAAATCCTGCAGATTATCTACACCATATCAACTGCTTATGTGTGTTAGTGTCATAGAGTCATAGAGTTATACAGCACGGATAGAGGCCCTTCGGCCCATCGTGTCCGCGCCGGCCATCAAGCCCTGTCTACTCTAATCCCATATTCCAGCATTTGGTCCGTAGCCTTGTATGCTATGGCATTCTGGGCTGCAGTCCATTGTAATAGTCTTGTGTTCCTTCTCACTAGTATTGCCTGTGTATAAGAAAATAGTGTAAAATATGGAGTTTATGTGGGCTTGTTTAAAACTGGAGGACAATGGTAGGGGAATGGGAGGGAGAATCCAGTGCCAAAAACCACTAAACATCATCCTAATGCCTCAAATGCGGATCATGGAATAGTTGCAAAATTGTTGTGCAGACCTCACATTATTCCATGTTAGAAAATTTCACTATGAAAGAGAGTTCATATCAAAATTTGGCTATTTACCCACAAGAAAGACATATGGCAACAAATTTAATGTAATGTAAAGTAAATATCAGCACTAAACTATGTGTCTTAATTAATATTTCACTGACACGTCTTTGAAGTTTTGCCAATTTTGAGACCAGATAAATTTCACAAGCTCTGTTGCCCTTGGTTAGACTTTTTAAAGTATGGTTTAGAGAGAAAAAAAATCTAAAGAAGTGAGTTAAACTCTTATACAGCCTGGATATTGCCAATTCATTCATTCCTGTGGGCGTCTCTGTTGTCTATCTCTTTCTCTTTTTGTCCTTTTTCCATTTTGCTCAGTCTTGCTTGACCCCTTCACAATATGAAAGTTATTTAATTTGAGACAATGATATACAGACACAAACAACTTAATTGTGACATCTTTTGAACACACTAAAGTTAGTGAAAATAATAATCAGCTTTTGAGGGAGTGGGTGGCTCAGTGCGTCAGCACACTGACCGTTCGTTGGGATATGGATATGAATCCCACCCACATTGGTGGAATAATGATCTCTCTGCTGTTGTAAGGGTTCAATGCAAAATGAGTTTAGGAAAAATAAAATTAGTTTCTAATGGGTATGGGCCTATAGCATTAAATTGTACTTGATGTGATATTAGATTGGCTACAAAGATAAGTGAGTTAACCGAAGGCAGTTAGAGTGCCATTGATACGTTTTTGGAGGATGAGACCCTAATGTAGAGGAGAGCAAATGTTTAAAAAGTATGGGAGGAGGAAGGCATAATCATTACAGGAATAACTAGAAGCAGATGATCAAATACTGCAGTGGACATAATGGGGGTGATTTTAGGAGGCAATTGCAGGTACGTCGAGGGCAGGGGGGCTCCAAAAATCGCAGAAATCCCATTCGGGTTCTGAAGCCGGCTCCAACCCGCCATCTTCCGAGTTTCCCAGGGACCCACCTGTGTGCGTGCGGGCAACCCGAAAACAGAAGTCCCTCCAGCAATTAAAGCTGGTGGGATGACAGTTAAAGAGCCAAATAAGGCACTATGACAGATTAAATAATTGGAAAGATTTTTAACTTACCTGGGCGGCTTGCCCACCGCTTCTGATTCACGCCTGGTGAAACCAGGTGTTTCTTGTTCCCTGATCCAGCACTTCATGCCTGGTGAAACCAGGGCTGGATCAGGGAACAAGAAACAAAATAAATCAAATAAAAAAACATGGAACGAAGTGAAAACACTAAATGAACCTACCTTTGAAACCTGCTCCGATGTCCGATGTCTCCCACTCCGCGTCCCCCTCTTCACCCTCCGATGTCCCTGTCTTCACCCCCCCTGATCAACCCCCGATCTTCCCCTCTCCCCCGCCCCAGATCTTCCCCTCTCCCCCCGATCTTCCCCTCTTCCCCCCACCCCCCTCAGCCTTCCAGTCTAGCGCAGATCTTCCATTCTCACTACCCCCTCCCCCCTCCCTGGTCTTTCGTTCCAACGCCGGATGACGTCTCGCTCTCTCTCTCGCCCTCCCCCTCCTCCCTCGCGTTGCAGCTCCTGACGGCAGCCAGCCTGTCAATCAGGCTAGTTTCCGGACGCGAAACCCAGAGAAGATGTGAATCACCATCAATCAACGTGCAATCGCATCGAAAATGGTAAGTTTTGTTCATGCGGGTTTGCCACGGGTACCTTCACCCCCCCCTGCTGCCAACACACCATCATTGTAAAATCAAGCCCAATTACTCCAGTGTTGCTAGGACATATCTGTGGAAAACATCTGGCCACATAAAGGTGATGTGAGGATATTCTGAATTCTTTATGAATGACTTTGGAGGTCAGGGAGAAAGTTTGCAGCATTTTAGCTTAGGAGTTAAATAAGTGGGGTAGGATCCATGATGGGGTAGCTTATCCAAAGTCTGTGAAAAGCACAAGCATTATGTGCTAAATGGCCATTTTTGATTCCATGCTTTCTTATGACATACATTTGAGCAGCTACAAACCAATTCAACATTATCCTGTTAAATTTATCAATAATTATACCCTGAAAGAGTGCATTCAGCAATAGATAAATAATTAAAGAAAGGAAGAAATTGCATTTATATTGCACCTATCATGAACATAGGATATCCAAAAGTGCTTTATAGCTGATACAATACTTTTGGAGTGTAGTCACTATTGTAATGTAGGGAAACGCGGCAGCCAATTTGTGCACAGCAAGGTCTCACAAACAGCAGAGATAAATGACCAGATAATCTGTTTTAATGAAGTTTGTTGTGGGATAAATATTAGCCAAGACACTGGGAGATCTCCCTTGCTCTTCAAATAATGCCATGCACTCTTTTATATCCACTTGAGAGAGCAGGCGGGGCCTTGGTTTAACGTCTCAACGGAAAGATGGGAACCTCCAACAATGCAGCACTGCACTGAATTGTCAGCCTAGATTATGTGCTCAAGCCTCTGGATGCCATCAACAACATTCTCCAATATAAATGACCCAACCTCTGCAGTTCCAGCAGCATTACAAACCCAGAGTTTCATGATGAGCAATCTGTCACCAGTTTAAGCACCTTCTGCACTGGCCTATTAAGCGAGCAGGCCTGATGCTGTGCACCTGCATGCTTGCACCATAACACCATGTTATTGAGGCGATTTTAACCTTACCCTCCTGGCGGAAATTGAGTGGACAGGCAGTTAAATCAGCCTGGTGACTTAGCTACCGGCATCCTGCACCGATCTATTTCTATTTTAACCTGATATCATCAGGCCCTGACTGCAATTTTAACTGTGGCCTGAGCAGAGATGCCTTTGTGGCCAGCTGCTGGTTCCCACCCGTTTCAGGCAGGCAGCTGACCAGCGACATGCAGATGAGGCCCCAAGGCCCGGGTAGCGGGGTGGGATGGAGGTTTGGTGTTCAACTCAATCCCCACACTGCCGATTCCCATTCTCAGTTACAATTGCAGCCTATGATAGAAGCATACTGATGCACAGAGGTCACAGGTCCTATGCTTTATACGGCACCGCAAAAAGGCAAAGGAAGCAGAACTGATAGATGCAGCAATTGAAATTTCAATAGAGTAGCTCAAAGTATTTGTCAACTAACATCTACCCCGGGACAAAATGAATCTTGGGACATAGTGGCAACATCGTGACATCACTCTCCTCTCCCCACCCCCACCCCCTCTCATTTACAGCTGTGAAAAATTGTAGACATGCACAGAAATTGAGCTCACACTAAAAAATGACAACCTGCAATAGGTGTTGATTTGGACCATTTCAGGAACAAAGGTTTGATAGGAAATAATGGCTTACAGAGGTCATGGGCCCCCCTTTAAGCGATGATGTCCTGGGACCCCAACTCAAAAATAATCTGCTTACTGCTGTGAATTTTATTAAATTTGTTGTACCATCTGAAGGCAATGCTTCAGAATTTCATTCCTTTTGAAAGAAGTGTAATCGATTATCTGGATACAATTTGCCCTCCCTAAGTTAAAAAGCACTAGACTTGATGAAGAATGCTGCATTGGCTGCCTCTGATGACCTCTTCTTGGAACTGTAATAATTCTTCTGGGGTAGACTGCCACATTATCTGAGCAATGTCTGTACTTGTTATACCCCCACTACCAAGCTCTCCCAGATTTTGTGTGTTTTTGTGTCAGTTTCTCTTGGGGGATGAATCTCAGAGAAATGTAAAAATGTCGTACTTATTTTTCTTTAAAGTGCTGATTTCACATTTTATGAGAAATGTGTAGCTGATAAGTTAGAATCCCCACTGAACTCAGATCAGACTGCTTTCTTTAAAAGTAGATATTTGGGAAATCAACAGACATGGATGTGCAAACACTACATATTTCTGCTTTAATTGGTGATTAAAGCACATTGGGATGTTTTACTATGGTAACGGCGCTATATAAATACAAGTTGTTGTTGTTTGTAAACTAAGCATTGCATTGCACACCTGCCCTCCTTCCTTTGCAATTTGGGTTCAGGACCACAGTCTATGCTTGAAACATTTGACAGTCAATGCCATCTTTGGGCATAAATAAAAAGTCTTCTGGGGTAGACTACCAGGCTGCAATATACCCTCTGTTCACTTGGCACAGATCAAGTCCTTTAGGAGATAGACTTTTTTTAATTAACATTACACTGACTTGATAAAGAATACTACATTGGCAGCTTTCGTCTGACAAAAGGTCTTCGACCTGAAACGTTAGCTCTGTTTCTTTCTCCACAGATGCTGCCTGACTTGCTGAGCTTCTCCAGCATTTTCTGTTTTTATTTCAGATTTCCAGCATCCTCAGTATTTTGCTTTTGAGAGATATATTTGGGCATGGTCCAGGGATTGAGAAAATACCAGAGAGAATTTCTCTCAGGTTACCAAAAAAATGTCTTCTGAGACATTTTATCTACTTTAAACATAGCAGAAGTCAACAAAGGGAACCATAATAGGATCAACCCAGTAATTAATAGACATGGCAGCCTACAGTCTAAGACTAATCTAATAGCAATTTAGGAACACATATAATGATAAGAATGTAGTGGACGGTGAAAAACTACATTCACTGCAAGGTACAAAATAAATAAGGTGTAGTTACATGATTAAAAACCAATGATTTCTGCAAACAGTAAGGACAGGTTATGTCTGTCATTTATACAAAAGCTTTACTGAATCATTGCCAATCTAAGCGATTTGAAAAAAAAGAACTGCAGAGAGGGAGAAGTGAATAGCAGAACAGATTTCAGAATGGGTTGTGCAGGCAGCATGTTTGAATTTTAACTCAGTGATAGAGTTGATTAAGAAATTTTATAGTTTAATAACAGATCTGAACAAGGGGAAACTGGCCTCCTGTTTGTGAAATTACTTTTAATTTATATTATAGGGTGATTTCACCAATAGAAATAAGCGTACCATCAGATCTTCTGCCTTCCACCTGCTGCTTCTTCTGAAGAATCGGTATGATAGAAGCACTAAGGGGAGAGGCATTTGGCAGCCATGTTTATTTGTTTCAGGTTCTGTCACAAATAAATGCACAAAAAAAGATTCCTTAAAGATTCCTCTAAGTTTACAGCAGCAAACAGGAGCTAAATCACCCGTTCCCATGATTTGTCTTCCATTTATCTACATACACAAAATATTAGACACTCCTGGCAGGTGGAGGTTGCAGTGCAGTTAAACAGATTCCATTCCATGTTTTCCAATCCTGGTTTTAGTATATTCCATTTCATTGTTTACAACAGAACACAGACTCCGCCAGGTCATTGACACAGGGAAGGAACACAGACAATGGGAGCATATAACTGAGGCGGATGGTGAAATGAATATCATGTACAACATATCTGAACTGTTCTAAACTGAAGCCTGTCATATGTCCTTGACTGACTTTTTTTTAATCATTCATGGGATGTGGGCGTCGCTGGCAAGGCCAGCATTTATTGCCCATCCCTAATTGCCCTTGAGAAGGCGGTGGTAAGCTGCCTTCTTGGATCGCTGCAGTCTGTTTGGTGAAGGTTCTCCCACAGTGCTGTTAGGTAGGGAGTTCCAGGATTTTGTCCCAGCGACGATGAAGGAACAGTGATATGTTTCCAGGTCAGGATGGTGTGTGACTTGGATGGGAACGTGCAGGTGGTGGTGTTCCCATGTGCCTGTTGCCCTTGACTTTCTAGGTGGTAGAGGTCACGGGTTTGGGAGGTGCTGTCAAGGAAGCCTTGGCAAGTTGCTGCAGTGCATCCTGTAGTCTAGAGGGAGAACAAATAAGTTAGGAGTTGCACCCAGGTTCCTGCATCTCCCCACACACTGTTATCTGTGTTTTCATACTGCAGGTTTATTTTTCATACTTCTGTTGATTTATGTTTTATTTTTACTTGTAGTCTATCAGGACATAATCTCATTCAGATTGTGTTGTAGTTTTCAGTTACGATTACATTTGAACTGTAACTGTGCTAAACTGCCTGGCTGTTTCAGAGGAAATATTGCAAACTAATTATTTTAGAAATTTTTTGTTCCTCTGAAAGACAAATTACTACTTGTAATTCAATGGTAATGCATCAACCAAATGACTCTTATAACCCAGTAGATGACCTGTCGTTACATAGGCATCCTGCAGCACTTCTCACCAGGACTGAAGCCACACTTGAATGAAAAGGCCATTTGCATAATATCCATTTAAATATCTATTCTAAAAATTAGATAAATCAAGATTATCCTTCTATGCCTCCTGTTTAAATGAGTTATGTTTTATTTATGTATTACTTACAAATATTTCAACTCCGGGCTGAAAGTCTCCTCTCTATGCTGGCTGTGAGGGTCCTAAGTGAAATTAATTTGAGCATTCTCAACTCAGTTCCTAGTTCTGACCCACATCAGAAAACTGTCCATAATCCAACATGAGTAAGTATTAAATTGGCAGTCATAATCAGAGAGGCCAAAACAGTTGCTGATATGGGAAAAGGAAAAGTCACATTGGTGCCTTGCGGGGGTGGTGTGGTGGTTGCTCCTCAGAGGTTGGAATAGAATAGAGGTGTTATACATCCAACCATTGCTATACCTAATCTGCCAATGTTTAATGCTTTCTAAACAAATCACGAGTTGTCTCAGTGATGCTGTGCTCTGGTGCAAAGCCTCACTCAATGGGAGTGTGGATTGCAGAATCATCTATACAATATTAAGGGACCTAAATGTGACCTGTGCTCCTTAGGAGTGAGGCTCCATGCTGGGAACACAGTATCATTGAATTTGCCCTTATATAATGTGCTGGCAACGATAGCCTGAGCTTGTTTCAGTAAATATGCCATGAAACAGTAATTATTTGGTCAAATACTATGGATTACCTGGATTTGTCTGCAAAATATTGGGGCTCATTTTTCTTTGATGTTTTTTCAGGACTTAAAATTCAAAAAAGTATTGAGCGAATTTTATGCTTGTTAGTACTATGGAACAGGCAGCCAGTATTAGCATGAACTACATTCAGGTCAGGTTAGATGGATAGTAAAGCTCTCTCTATACTGTTCCAATAATGTGCCTCAATAACCTCAGATGGTTCTGTAATGCACCATTGTGGCGTTTCATTTTCCACACCAGCCATCTTTACAGCCCATCTGAGTGTGACTGTCAATTTGGGTCAAATTGCAGACAGTTTGTGTTGTGAATATATATCACAGCTTCTGATGTAACACTCAATGTTCAGGGCGTCCTCTTAAATGGCAAAGCCACATCAACAGTCCTTCTACAGCATGCTTTTCATTGGGCTCCCAAAATGATTTATAAAAATGGTTGATATTATAACAAAAGCACTTTTTTAAAAAAAACAAAGCTGTTTTTTTGAAATGGAGTAATTTTTTTGAAAACGTATATGACCTTTCTAAAAACTATTGCTCTTACTCCAAATTATTTTGAAAGTGCTGTATAATACTACTGTGGTAAAAGTCATTGTCCTTTTAATTCAATCTCAGTCCCCATTTTAGGAGATCACTGCCCTTTTGTATCATTATCCAATCTTAGAGTACCATGCTGGTTTGTGCACTGTACTACTTTGCATAGACTTGTTAATGGAATCTCATCCCTGGTTTTAGGAGCAGTGGCAGAGCTAGGTTTGGCTGACAGGAGGGGGTTGTTGAACCCAAGATTTGGCCAACTTGGCAAGAAGGGGACCGAGCTGGGAACAGGGGAATGCTGACATACCTAGTCCAAAGGCCCGAGCCATGAACCACACTGATTTGCAGGCTGAACCTGGAGGCCGAAGACTGGTGACATACGTTCCAGGAAGCAGAATGAAAGTGGTCTTCCAAAGCCGCATTGGCTGACCTCAAAATGATTGGGGGGAGGGGGCATGACTCAGGCAACCTCCCCCAACTAACTCCACCACTCTTCAGGAGTGTGAGTCAATGTAACTTCAACCCTGACTTGTGGAGAGTATCATGACATACTGCAGTGTTGGATTATACTGCCCTATCATTGCAGCTTTAGTCCCTTAATGTGCTGTGCTGCCCTAGTTTGCTGATTTGCATTGTCTTTTCCACACAATCTCAGCTCTGTTCTCACTATAGAATTGTGTTGGATTGCAATGTATTGTCAATATAATTTCAACTCTAATCCCAAAGGAGAGTACATTATGGTACTCCAGTGCTGGATTACACTGTCATATTGATGTAACCTCAACCTTAATCTCATGAAGAGTTCCGCACCCTAACATCAGGCTTGGTCTTGGAGAGTTTTTCCTTTAATGCAGTGCTAGATTACACTGCCCTGTCAAAGGAATTCAACCCTGCTATCAAGAGTATATTGTGCCATACCACAACACTCGATTACACAGTCCTGTTAATTAAAATTTAGCCCTGATCTGGAGCCGATTATACTGAATACGTTCGTCCAATTCTGGCCTCTTGTGCATCCCCAACTTTCTTTGCTCCACCATTAGCAGCCATGCTTTCAGCTGTCTAGGCCCCAAGCTCTGGAATTCCTTCCCTAAACCTCTCCATCTTCAGTCTCTTGATGTCATACTTAAGCAGCGTCCATGTTTCAAATCCACACAAAAGTATCAGAAGGACGCAGGTCCGATAGATCTGAACTTTCAGAGGGATTTTCACCTGTGACTCCAGACCGTGTGCAGGTCTTTCATTGCTGAAGCAGTTCAGCCGATTCTCCTCAGTATGACTGGCTCGTTACGCCCATCTGATGACGATTGGCTACCTAGGGAGATAACGTCGTCGCTTGCCCCACGTTTTGTCTACGGATTTGAACGTCTTGTATCGTGACGTTTGTGCTGGCACTCTGGACTTTTGTCTTTGCCCAAGAAACCTTTGCACAAAGGTGGCTGCCTCGTGCAGAAAGCTCTCCAATGCGTCTCTTGAGATCACCCGCACCCAGACTGAAATGAGCGACATCATCCGCATAGCTCAGATCCGAAAAAGAGGTCTGATCGACAATAATGCCGATATTTGCAGAGAGGCAGTCGAGGATCTAGTCCATTGCATGACAAAACAGAGTTGGAGCCAGGACACATCCAGCCTTGCTCCAGACCAGTGTAGAACTTCTCAGACATGTGGTTCCCCAGTTGGACCTGTACTCCTGGATCATTATGTATATTTTGAATTAGCCTCAGGAGAATGTCAGGGCTTTGTAGAGCGTTCCATAGGGCATTTCTGTCAACAGAATCAAAAGCTGCCTTGAGCTCTATGTATCCAGAGGGTGGATATTAATGAAACAGAATTTTATGAGGAAAATTCTGCATAAAACACTTAATCCTGTGGTTTCTCTATCCAGCATTTTTAAAGCATAATGAAACATTATAAATGAGATATCTAAGTAACACACACCTTTGACTAATATCTCCATTTCTGAAATTCAGGATTAAGTTGAGTAGTTGGCATAGGTTTAGGGGCAACAATTGAAAATCTAAACTAATAGATCATGGATATCCAGTGAACGTAATTTATTTGGATTTTTATAAGACATTTGATAAAGTTCTGCGGGTGAAACTTTTAAAGTTGAGTAAGGCTTATGAATTAATGGTAATTTAGCCAGCTAGACTTGGAACTGACTCACTAATAGGAAGCAGAAGGTAACTATAAATAGAAAAAGTTGGTAACTCATAGAGATCTACAGCAGTCTGTTCTGGATTTCCTACTGTTTATGCTATTCATAAGCTATTTGGAGGAGAACAATTCTTGCAATATTTTCAAGTTTGTTGATGATACCAAGCAATGTGACCCGTTGACAAATATAAGGATGATAAATAGGATTTAGAAAGACCTGGACCAAATAAACAAAAGAGGTGAAAATTTGAAGGTGAATTGTGATGTGGATAAATTTATATTTGAACAGGAAACATGAAATATGTACACGATGAACAGCTGTAAATTTAAAAAGCTGGACCAGTAGATAATTGGGGTTTAATTATTGTGATTAATTGAACATTTCCTATTAATGTCAAGATTTTGATTAATGTAAGGAATCTTACAACACCAGGTTATAGTCCAACAAATTTATTTTAAAATCACAAGCTTTCGGAGATTATCCCCTTCGTCAGGTGAATGAGTGAAAGGTTCTCAAATCGCATATCTTATATTAGGCTGGGACACCATCACACCAATCAAAAGGTGTCGTTGGTGTTCAGACAGATTAGCCACGGAGAACAGTACGTCCCAGTACACTGAATATACATTGTGTCAAATTACACAGACAGAGAGAAAGAGACCCAAATGGCAGAGAGAGAGAGAATATTAAAAACAGATAACATTTTTTTCCCTTGCTGGTGGGGTTACGTGTAGCGTGACATGAACCCAAGATCCTGGTTGAGGCCGTCCTCATGGGTGCGCAACTTGGCTATCAATTTCTGCTCGACGATTTTGCGTTGTCATGTGTCTCGAAGGCCACCTTGGAGAACGCTTACCCGAAGATCGGTGGCTGAATGTCCTTGACTGCTGAAGTGTTCCCCGACTGGGAGGGAGCCCTCCTGTCTGGCGATTGTTGCGCGGTGTCCGTTCATCCGTTGTCGCAGTGTCTGCATGGTCTCGCCAATGTACCATGCTCCGGGGCATCCTTTCCTGCAACATATAAGGTAGACAACGTTGGCTGAGTCACAGGAGTATGAACCATGTACCTGGTGGGTGGTGTCCTCTTGTGTGATGGTGGTATCCGTGTCGATGATCTGACATGTCTTGCAGAGGTTGCCGTGGCAGGGTTGTGTGGTGCCGTGGACGCTGTTCTCATGAAAGCTGGGTAATTTGCTGCGAACGATGGTCTGTTTGAGGTTGGGTGGCTGTTTGAAGGCGAGTAGTGGAGGCGTGGGGATGGCCTTAGCGAGGAGTGTGTCGTCATCGATGACATGTTGAAGGCTGCGGAGAACATGGCATAGTTTCTCCGCTCCGGGGAAGTACTGGACGACGAAGGGTACTCTGTTGGTTGCGTCCCGTATTTGTCTTCTGAGGAGGTCTATGCGATTCTTCGCTGTGGCCCGTCGGAACTGTCGATCGACAGTGTCGATCGGAACTGGAGACAAACGCCATCCTACAACTCATCCGCTTCATCCTGGATCACAATGCCTTCACCTTCGATAACCAGTTCTTTACCCAAACACACGGAACAGCCATGGGGACCAAATTCGCACCCCAATACGCCAACATTTTCATGCACAAGTGCGAGCACGACTTCTTCACTGCACAGGACCTCCAACCAACGCTATACACCAGATACATCGACGACATTTTCTTCCTATGGACCCACGGCGAAGAATCACTGAAGAGACTACACGATAACATCAACAAGTTCCATCCCACCATCAAACTCACCATGGACTACTCCTCAGAATCAGTTTCTTTCTTGGACACACAAATCTCCATCAAAGACGGGCACCTCAGCACCTCACTCTACCGCAAGCCCACGGGCAACCTCACGATGCTCCACTTTTCCAGCTTCCACCCCAACCACGTCAAAGAGGCCATCCCCTATGGACAGGCCCTACGAATACACAGGATCTGCTCAGACGAGGAGAACGCAATGGACACCTACAGACGCTGAAAGACGCCCTCGTAAGAACGGGATATGACGCTCGACTTGTCGATCGACAGTTCCGACGGGCCACAGCGAAGAATCGCATAGACCTCCTCAGAAGACAAACACGGGACGCAACCTTCATCGTCCAGTACTTCCCCGGAGCAGAGTAACTACGCCATGTTCTCCGCAGCCTTCAACATGTCATCGATGACGACACACACCTCGCTAAGGCCATCCCCACGCCTCCACTACTCGCCTTCAAACAGCCACCCAACCTCAAACAGACCATCGTTCGCAGCAAATTACCCAGCTTTCAGGAGAACAGCGTCCACGACACCACACAACCCTGCCACGGCAACCTCTGCAAGACATGCCAGATCATCGACACGGATACCACCATCACACGAGAGGACACCACCCACCAGGTACATGGTTCATACTCCTGTGACTCGGTCAACGTTGTCTACCTCATACGTTGCAGGAAAGGATGCCCTGGAGCATGGTACATTGGCGAGACCATGCAGACACTGTGACAACGGATGAATGGACACCGCGCAACAATCGCCAGACAGGAGGGCTCCCTCCCAGTCGGGGAACACTTCAGCAGTCAAGGACATTCAGCCACCGATCTTCGGGTAAGCGTTCTCCAAGGTGGCCTTCGAGACACACGACAACGCAAAATCGTCGAGCAGAAATTGATAGCCAAGTTGCGCACCCATGAGGACGGCCTCAACCGGGATCTTGGGTTCATGTCACGCTACACGTAACCCCACCAGCAAGGGAAAAAAATGTTATCTGTTTTTAATATTCTCTCTCTCTCTGCCATTTGGGTCTCTTTCTCTCTGTCTGTGTAATTTGACACAATGTATATTCAGTGTACTGGGACGTACTGTTCTCCGTGGCTAATCTGTCTGAACACCAACGACACCTTTTGATTGGTGTGATGGTGTCCCAGCCTAATATAAGATATGCGATTTGAGAACCTTTCACTCATTCGCCTGACGAAGGGGATAATCTCCGAAAGCTTGTAATTTTAAAATAAATTTGTTGGACTATAACCTGGTGTTGTAAGATTCCTTACATTTGTCCACCCCAGTCCATCACCGGCATCTCCACATCAAAGGTTTTGATTAACAAAGCTGGTGAAAGTAATAGAGTGTATCTTGAAAGCATTTGACAGTGGGGCTGATAATGTAATGGGGATGCACTCAATGCACTGCAATGCATTGGGATCTGGCTCCTTGCATTGTTGGACATGGAGGCCTCTGGCCTACTCCACACCCAATGTGCCCCAGTTTGGCCAGCCAGTGATTGGAGCACTGGGAGCCTCCAATGCTCATTAAGGTCCACATTTTTTTAATTGGGGATGTTTGCGGATTTTATCCCGTTACAGTCTTGTAACAAATGGGTTGTTAATCCTTCAACAATAACTTCCGCTTGATTCTGGCTTGAGTAGTTATAAAATAGCAAGCTTTAATTGACTGACTCACAACAGTAATACAACTGTCTTGAGATTACATTAAAAGACAAGCAATCAATACAACCCAATTACAGATGTAACACAATTGTCTTCAGATTACACTAAATGACAAATAATCAATACAACCTGATCTCTCCACGAATTCGTGATGATCAGACCTGACCTTCACGGACTGCCTGTGGCAATGGACTTCCGACGATCACCTCTCGAGAGTTCTAACTTTTGGGGGGAAGCACGCCCTTTCTTTATACTATTCAGCTGCGTTGTTCTGCACATATACACCTCTGTCCTTATCTCCTGTTTGTAAACATCCCACTGTGCTGACTCTAGTAAAAACCACCACGGATCTCTGCTGCATAAACAGTTTGTTCCACCTTGGCCTTGTTTAATGTCTTATTGTTTCCGTAGCCTTTCACTATTATCAGGTTTTAGTATGTTTATATTATGTTAGTACGACCTGTCTCTGACTCCTACTTATTTTCCACTATTCTAATGCTTCAGCATTCTTTCAACGACCTCTTGGGTTTTTCTAAGTTATCTTTCTCACAGAAATGTGGAACTTTGCCCTCCTTTGTTCCCACACCCTCTAGCTAAGATGCATAGCACTATGCGAGCCAGTATTTTCTATGCTTGTTTCAAATCATATTCTTACAGGGGCATACCCATAATGTAACTAGAGCGCCCTAGCCGTGCTCCAGTCAATAAGCATCCATTTGGAATAGGTGTTTAGGGGAGCCCCAGAGGTGGGCGCAGGAATTTCGCAGGTGGGCAACTCTTTCCCTAATATAGGGTCGTCCTTCATTGTTTGGTCTACAGTGGCCTATACAGCAAGTAGACATAAGTCCCCATTGCCTCTAGTAAAAAAATGTTTTGGCAGCCAGCAGAGCTTCACTGGCTATCCTTTTGAAGGATGGCACCCAACCCCAACGCAGAGAGGCACCAGGGGTATGCAAGTGATAAAAGTGGTAAGGTGTTAGTTTTGGCTCAGTGGTAGCACTCTGAGTCAGAAGGTTGTGGGTTCAAGTCTCACTCCAGAGACTTAAGCACATAATCTAGGCTGACACCTCAGTGCAATACTGAGGGAGTGCTGCATGGTCGGAAATGCTGTGTTTTGGGAAGACATTGAACCGAGGCCCTGTCTGCCCTCTCAGGTGGACGTAAAGATCCCCTGGTACTATTCGAAGAAGAGTAGGGGAGTTCTTCTCAGTGTCCTGGCTAATATATATCCCACAACCAACAACACTAAAAACAGATTATTTGGTCCTTTGCTGTTTGTGGGACCTTGGTGTGCACAAATGTCCTACAATACAATAGTGACTACACTTCAAAAAGTACTTCATTGTCCATAAAGTGCTTTGGGTGTTCTGAGGTCTTGAAAGGTGCTATATAAATGCAAGTTCTTTCTTTAAAAAGAAGCACCTGTTGTAAATATATATATGCACACTGAAACCACTTTGATGTCCAGTGTTTCAATGTATGTCTGTTCTCTGCTTGTTTTTTGCGTTTGAGAAGATGTTTGGAGTTCAGGTTGTAATGGAAGAGAGTTCCTTCTATGCCTCCTTATTGAACCATTGCCTCATCTGAAACATAAGAATATAAGAAATAGGAGCAGGAGTAGGCCATCAGGCCCCTCGAGCCTGCACCGCCATTCAATCAGATCATGGCTGATCTTCGACCTCAACTCCACTTTCCCGTCCTATCCCCATATCCCTTGATTCCCCTGGAGTCCAAAAATCTATCAATCTCAGCCTTGAATATATTCAATGACTCAGCATCCACAGCCCTCTGAAGTAGAGAATTCTAAAGATTCACAACCCTCTGCATGAAGAAATTCCTCCTCGTCTCGATCTTGAATGCCGCACCCCGTATCCTGCAATTAAACCCCCTCATTCTAGACTCTCTAACCAGGGGAAACAATCTCTCAGCATCTGCCCTGTAAAGCCCCCTCAGAATCTTATATGTTTCAATGAGATTGTGTTCAAGGGAGCAGTGTGGTCTGTAGATTCTGGTGGAAGGGTACCTCCTAACTGGTCAGCTCCTTTGGTGGAGCCTTATCCTGTGTGCCTCTCTCATTTCCTCTTCCTTCTGCTCCTATTCTGCTTCTATTATATGAACATGTCATTATATGGATTCCTGTCTGAGTCTTGTAATGCTACTGCCCTTGCCGAATACAATGACTCTAGGGGAATCAAGGGATATGGGGATCGGGCAGGAAAGTGGAGTTAGGTTGAAGATCAGCCATGATCTTATTGAATGATAATGCCAAGGTATGTGTAGCCTTATGGCAGGGAAGAGTTTGATGATACAGTACAACAATAACATGAGAACACATGTAGGAATGTCCATATTAAACGCCATGGTAAGGGCTCTGTGACAAAGGGTGGGAAGTAAAAGGTTTCCCTGTCCAGAACTGCTGATTGGCAGCTTGCAAAATCCTTACTTAGCAGCACAACTGAGAACAGATTTTTGTAATCACTTCAGTCAAAGTTAATGGGCATGATATTAGCATGGAGCCGGGAACTGAGTGTGTGGGTAGGTTATCGCGTGGGAAACTAGGATGCCAAGTGAGCGCACTGGAATCTGCGATTACAACTCAATTTATGGTAATTGATTTCACTTCCAAGCTTCCCGCCGACAGCCAGCCAGATTAACAAGGGAGGGAAAGCAGCCAGGAATCAGAAAGGAAGGAGGGAGAGGTTGTGGGCCGTGGAAGACATCATTGAGAGGGGTAGGGCTGATCTGATGCTGGAGGCAGCCACTGGTGGGGGAAGGGGAGTTCTCGACCATTGTGGGGGGTTCTCGATGATGGGAGTTCTCGACCCGGGGTGGAGGGGGTCTCCATCATAGGGGGTTCTGGACCGTGGGTGGGAGGACTCGACCATGGAGGGGTCTCGATGATGGGAGGGTCTCGACCATGGTTGGGGGTGGGGGAGGGTCTCAAACATCGGTGGTGGAGGGGGGTCAGCATGAATGCTGGTTTAATATTCTAACCAACAATTTCTAAGATCAGGGTGGTTGGGTATGAATGAGAGTTTGTGATCTGACACCATAATTTCTGCTCAGTGTTGGGGAGGAGAAGGCTTGTTGTCCTATCCTGGAATTTCTGCTATGTGTTTATGGTCCTGTGCTGTGGGCATGCTTTGGGCTTCTGGTCATTTTTTAAGAGGTTTTCTCAGATATATACTCATTGTTTTGGTTTCCCATCTTTGATCAATGGGTGGGGGCCACGTTTATTATTATACCAGGGGATGTAGAAAGTGATGCAATGGTGGTGCTACAGGGGAGAGATTTCTTTTCATTGGTTGCAGTTTTTGCTAGTTGATCTCCCATGGCACTGCACATGGGAAGTCAAAACCAATGAAACTTTTCAGATCAACCAAGGGAGATCATTGAAGCAAGACAGGGAGGGGAAGGTTGAGAGAAAGGGAGAGGGTGAGAACAGTGAAGGCAGACTGAGTGAGGGGGAGAGGAAGGGTAGGGAAGGGAGAAACAGCGAGGGGGATGAATGGGGAGGGGACAGAAGACAGATAGAGTGTGAAGACAGGGGGTGAGGGGGAGAGGAGGATTGTAAGGGAGAGGAGAGAGGGAAAATGAAAGAGATGGGGAGGAACAGAAGGGAGCAGGCGAAGGGGAGAGGGAGAGAAGAAGGCAAAGTGGAGAATGAGAGAAGCAGTTTCATGATCAGTGCAATATAAGTAACATTCATTTATTGAACTTCCTAACAATACTAGCATAAGCATTAAAAGACAAAAACCATAACGGATGTCTCTGGCAGTTATATTTCACTGCATATAGGAAATGTGGTGGATTCAGTTCAAAGGGCCAGTCAACCACTGCTAAGGGAAGACTCAGCTGAAGAAAAAGAAGGACCTCTAGGAACTCTGGTGTGGAAAATAGATTTTTTAGAGCAAATATGACAGAGAAGAAGCAAATTAGAGAATGGGATGAAGTATTTACTTGAAGTGGTGTTGGGTATTTTTACCCCATGCCAATGATCGACCTGACTCCAATATGATACAATGGTGCTTTATTAAGTTTTCACACAAGGGACGGCACGCGTGGGTGCCTAGACAGTAGTTTACAGTACAGATAAGAAACCATATCACCCATTCCATGCTGGGTAGAGTTGTGTCCACCACAGAAGTCTTGATGGAAGCTCTTCCACCCCTCCTGGGCTCTCCTCTGCCTTCTCTTTCACCCTGCCTGGGGTCTCCTCTGCCTTGTCTTTCACCCTGCCTGGGGTCTCCTCTGCCTTCTCGTCCACCCTGCCTAGGGTCTCCTCTGCTCCTTCTCTTCCACCCCGCCTGGGGTCTCCTCTGCTCCTTCTCTTCCACCCCACCTGGGGTCTCCTCTGCTCCTTCTCTTCCACCCCGCCTGGGGTCTCCTCTGCTCCTTCTCTTCCATCCCCACCTGAGGTCTCCTCTGCTCCTTCTCTTCCACCCCGCCTGGGATCTCCTCTGCTCCTTCTCTTCCACCCCACATGGGCTCTCCTCTGCTCCTTCTCTTCCACCCCGCCTGGGCTCTCCTCTGCTCCTTCTCTTCCACCCCACCTGGGCTCTCCTCTGTTCCTTCTCTTCCACCCCACCTGGGGTCTCCTCTGCTCCTTCTCTTCCACCCCGCCTGGGGTCTCCTCTGCTCCTTCTCTTCCACCCCACCTGGGGTCTCCTCTGCTCCTCCTCTTCCACCCCGCCTGAGGTCTCCTCTGCTCCTTCTCTTCCACCCCCACCTGAGGTCTCCTCTGCTCCTTCTCTTCCACCCCACCTGAGGTCTCCTCTGCTCCTTCTCTTCCACCCCACCTGGGGTCTCCTCTGCTCCTTCTCTTCCACCCCACCTGGGGTCTCCTCTGCCTTCTCTTCCACCCCGCCTGGGGTCTCCTCTGCCTTCTCTTCCACCCTACCTGGGGTCTCCTCTGCTCCTTCTCTTCCACCCCACTTGGGGTCTCCTCTGTTCCTTCTCTTCCACCCCTCCTGGGGTCTCCTCTTCTCCTTCTCTTGCACCCAGCCTGGGGTCTCCTCTGCCTTCTCTTCCACCCCACCTGGGGTCTCCTCTGCCTTCTCTTCCGCCCAGCCTGGGGTCTCCTCTGCTCCTTCTCTTCCACCCCACCTGAGGTCTCCTCTGCTCCTTCTCTTCCACCCCACCTGGGGTCTCCTCTGCTCCTTCTCTTCCACCCCCACCTGAGGTCTCCTCTGCTCCTTCTCTTCCACCCCACCTGAGGCCTCCTCTGCTCCTTCTCTTCCACCCCACCTGGGGTCTCCTCTGCTCCTTCTCTTCCACCCCACCTGAGGTCTCCTCTGCTCCTTCTCTTCCACCCCGCCTGGGGTCTCCTCTGCTCCTACTCTTCCACCCTGCCTGGGGTCTCCTCTGCTCCTTCTCTTCTACCCCGTCTGGGGTCTCCTCTGTGAGTTGTTGGCTTTGGCCTCCCTCCTACCCTGCCTGGGGTCTCTTCAATTGGTCCCGATCTTCTTGATGTCTATATGTGGTTGTCTGGCCTGCATCAGGGTCAGTTCTTACTCCTGTTCAAGTCTCTACAACCTAACCCTAGAAAGGGGTCCTTCTTTTATGGCACTTTTGGGGGGTGGACCCAGGGTCAGATACTGACATGGAACTTTAGCCTATTGGGGTCTCCCAAAAGGGCGAGGAGCCCAATGGTGCTTCAAGTTCTTTGTTACACCAAAAGAAAGAGTTAGCCCCCTTGTTATCTTCCACCTTTCGGGGACGCTCAGGGCAATATACGCTCCACCTCTGAGCTTAGCCAATCGGGGGCTTACAGGCTACAGAAGACTGTCTTTTCTCATCTTATCTGGTCCTGTTTCCTTACTCAAGGCCAGAGTCAGCAACTTTAAGGCTGACTCTTTCACATTCCAGGTCTGGACCCAGGCACTATCATCTAAGGCTCCATTGTTTATAGTGGACCGTTATCTCGTGTGGAGTCTAGTCCTAATTGTGATTGGTTCCCAAATATGCTGATTGGATTAACTATGTTAGTGAAGCTGCTGAGCCTGCTGTTTTCACTAATTATCTTTAAAGTTGCTGTTTTTACTAATTACCTTTCAAGTAGAACACCATTTACTCCAACTTACTATTATTCTAATGCTCATGGGTTAAAGACAATCATACAAAGATACATCATAATTTTGTACATACATTGTTGAGGGACACACATAGTGAATCAATTACATGTGCGTAGTATGGATTACAAAGAATTGGTGAGAAGGCTCTAAGCATGGTCTTACAGTGGGGTGGGAAAAAACACAATCCAAATAGCTGTGGGAGTCCGAGCTTGAAATAAATATCTATGGAAAGCCTATTGCCAAAGGTGGAGAGAGTGAAAGCCAGCAAAAGAAGGGAAGAGGTGGACCACACAAATGGACGAGAATTGGAAACACATTTGGAGTTCTCTAATTTTTATTAGCAAAACAGCCAATTTCTTATAACATGTTATGATTCTTTCAAGTAACTTGACTGCAGAATATTCCAACATTTCAGATGCTGTCATCATTCTTAAAAATATAAGCTTGTGCACACACTCAACATTGATTCAGGATGTTAATAATTGATTATTTTCAGTTTATTTAATTTAATTCAGTGATGGCTGGAAGAGTGAATAGAGACCTAACACAAACAACTCTCAGCCAACGTTTGCCTGAGAGAACTGAGAGACTAACTACAATCCCTGAGCTTTTCTTGAGATGTGTCAATCACAGGTATAACGAGACAAAACAACATCTGCATGAATCTCGCCTCCGTTTCACTGGTGAGTTTGAGAAGCTGTGAGAAACCCGTGCGGGTGAGGTTAAATTCGTTTCGACTTCAGAATCCACAACAAATTACCTACCTTAAGTATCTGAAGTAGGTAAATTGCCCTGTTAATGATCTGCCTGCCGGCATTGAAAGGGGACATGACTTACGGGTTTCGGATGGGCGCGCCTGGGATAAACCTGGAAGTGGGCGCGTTGGAACCGGGTTGTGGTCCTGCTGATGAAATCAACAATTTTTACTACCCGCCTGCTCCCAGTCCACCTATATTTAGGGGGTTAAAATTACCCCCAATGTTTCAGACAAAGTTTGTGGACACTCAAAGCCTGAGAACTCAACCACTTCCTGGTTGAACACTCATTCAGGTAACTGGTCAGCTGCATTGATCGCACTATTTATACTATTCAATATGTTACATATTTTGATGAAGTCCTCTCTTAACCTTCTCTCTGTGAGCTTCTCTAATTGTTCCTCCTAACTTATCTCCTTTACATCTGGGATCACTCTTGATGTTCTCCAAGTGAGGGCTGGCCTATATATTATACATGATGTGGAGATGCCGGTGATGGACTGGGGTTGACAAATGTAAGGAATCTTACAACACCAGGTTATAGTCCAACAGTTTTATTTGAAAATCACAAGCTTTCAGAGGCTTTCTCCTTCGTCAGGTGAAGTGTGGCATTCCTTGAAGGTTACCGCATTTATAGTCAGAGAACAATGCCTGGTGATTACAGATAATCTTTCCAACTGCCCGTTGTCAAGGCAATCAAAGTGTTCAGACAGAGAGACATTACATACAGGACCACCGAATATACAAACGGCCAGAACAAAAGACAGAGAGAGAGAGAAACATCCGAAAGAAAGAGAAAGAGAGAGAATGACCCGTTGTATTAAAAACAGATAACTTTTTTCGCTGGTGGGGTTACGTGTAGCGTGACATGAACCCAAGATCCCGGTTGAGGCCGTCCTCATGGGTGTGGAACTTGGCTATTAATTTCTGCTCGACGATTTTGCGTTGTCGTGTGTCTCGAAGGCCGCCTTGGAGAACGCTTACCCGAAAATCGGTGGCTGAATGTCTTTGACTGCTGAAGTGTTCCCCGACTGGGAGGGAACCCTCCTGTCTGGCGATTGTTGCGCGGTGTCCGTTCATCCGTTGTCACAGTGTCTGCATGGTCTCGCCAATGTACCATGCTCCGGGGCATCCTTTCCTGCAACGTATGAGGTTGACAACGTTGGCCGAGTCACAGAAGTATGAACCATGTACCTGGTGGGTGGTGTCCTCTCGTGTGATGGTGGTATCCGTGTCGATGATCTGGCATGTCTTGCAGAGGTTGCCGTGGCAGGGTTGTGTGGTGTTGTGGACGCTGTTCTCCTGAAAGCTGGGTAATTTGCTGCGAACGATGGTCTGTTTGAGGTTGGGTGGCTGTTTGAAGGCGAGTAGTGGAGGCGTGGGGATGGCCTTAGCGAGGTATTCGTCGTCATCAATGACATGTTGAAGGCTGCGGAGAACATGGCGTAGTTTCTCCGCTCCGGGGAAGTACTGGACGACGAAGGGTACTCTGTTGATTGCGTCCTGTGTTAGTCTTCTGAGGAGGTCTATGCGATTTTTCGCTGTGGCCCGTCGGAACTGTCGATCGACGAGTCGAGCGTCATATCCCGTTCTTACGAGGGCGTCTTTCAGCGTCTGTAGGTGTCCATCGCGTTCCTCCTCGTCTGAGCAGATCCTGTGCATTCGCAGGGCATGTCCATAGGGGATGGCCTCTTTGACGTGGTTGGGGTGGAAGCTGGAAAAGTGGAGCATCGTGAGGTTGTCCGTGGGCTTGCGGTAGAGCGAGGTGCTGAGGTGCCCGTCTTTGATGGAGATTCGTGAGTCCAAGAAAGAAACTGATTCTGAGGAGTAGTCCATGGTGAGCTTGATGGTGGGATGGAACTTGTTGATGTTATCGTGTAGTCTCTTCAGTGATTCTTCGCCGTGGGTCCATCGGAAGAAAATGTCGCCGATGTATCTGGTGTATAGTGTTGGTTGGAGCTCCTGTGCAGTGAAGAAGTCCTGCTCGAACTTAGGCATGAAAATGTTGGCGTATTAAGGCGCCTTTGAGACACATGACAACGCAAAATCGTCAAGCAGAAATTGATAGCCAAGTTCCGCACCCATGAGGACGGCCTCAACCGGGATCTTGGGTTCATGTCACGCTACACGTAACCCCACCAGCGAAAAAAAGTTATCTGTTTTTCATACAACGGGTCATTCTCTCTCTTTCTCTTCCTTTCAGATGTTTCTCTCTCTCTCTCTCTCTCTCTCTGTTTTGTTCTGGCCGTTTGTATATTCGGTGGTCCTGTATGTAATGTCTCTCTGTCTGAACACTTTGATTGCCTTGACAACGGGCAGTTGGAAAGATTATCTGTAATCACCAGGCATTGTTCTCTGACCATAAATGCGGTAACCTTCAAATAATCCCACACTTCACCTGACGAATGAGAAAGCCTCCAAAAGCTTGTGATTTTCAAATAAAACTGTTGGACTATAACCTGGTGTTGTAAGATTCCTTACATTATATATTGTACAGCCTCAGAGTAACTGTCTGTACAAACATTGTTCTAGTTATGTATCCCAAAATTCTGTTTGCTTTTTTAATTGCTTCTTCACATAATATTGACATAGAAAGTTTTGAGTTAACTGTTCCCAGAGGTGGAAATAGGTAAACATTCCATAGTTTTTCTTGATTATATTTTGAGAAATCAGGAATTATGTAGGAACTTTATTCAGCAAGTTAAATAGATGGGGTCGAGTGCACATGGTCTGAATGACTTTTCTTCATTCTCCGGACTCCCGCATTTCTCATGATTATGGGGCAAATTAGTATAATACATTTCCCCTATAAATAGAAGTTGATTGAAGTTTACCACGAAGATCACAAATACTGTATACAAAAAGCATTGCAAGGTTATTATTGGTCATCAAGTGGTTAAGGGTTATTTTAACAAGAAAATAAACCCCAGCTCATGGGAAAGATGGTGGATGTTAACTTACATTACACTCACTTTGTGATTTTTATCCCTGGCATGGTAAATCAATGTGCTTTTCTCCACCACAGGCCTGTTTCTGGATGATCCAAGCACTGACCTCAATTATATAGAGTCCTCATTCTAATATTAAACATTGCCTGTAGCAGGCTGCAGGTCGCAGCAACCAAATGATTTTCATGTTAAAACAGCATGACAAGCAGTAACTGCTCAGATTAACGTTGAATTCAGATGTGGTTGCTGTGTAGGGTGCAGAAAAATAAATAACCAATAATCTCTTGAAAATAGCAATCTGTGTGCGAGTGAGTATGGGGGAATAACAGGAAAATCTGCAATAAGACAGTCTTGCTTTACAGGCAGGCCTGTTCGATCAGCACCTCTTTAATTAAAGTACTCACTGCCTCCGTATCTTATTATTGCAAACTACAGGAGCTAAAAGAAGTATTTTTCTTCATTGTCTGCTATTATTTTTTTTCTGGTATGCTTTATTAATAGAGAGACTAGCTCGTATAATAACCACAAACAATAACTAAAGAAAACTATCAGAACCTGTTGAGGGGAGATAGAGGAAGTACGATGGGCTGGAAATTGGGCTGTGTAGCACCCATTTTTCAGGCGCTACACAGCCTCCTCCGGTCCCAAAATGGGGTCCGGAATGCGCGCGCATGCTTCTAGTGTTTCCATGCGCCAGACGCCATCTTGGTAAAGACATTTGCACACGGGCAGATAACGAACGCTGGGATCATATAAAGTAAGGAGAATATACGTTAGATTAGTGTGCAACTGATAGATACCATTTTGGCACCCAACACATTGTCTTAACCACGAACAGCTGATCATGTCTTAGATGGCCTGGAAGACTCCCCACCAGTGTTATTTAAAGGGATCATACAGGTGTTGCAGGATTATTGCTTCTGGCTGCTGGTAGAATTGTATGTGTTAATTGAAGCTTCCTATACTTGGAGAGAGTTGCTATAGTAGATAGAGAGTGGTTTGGCAGGTCCTGCAATACAGTTGGTGTCATTTACAACAGTGTGCTGCACAAGATTTCTGGCAACTATGGGTGGCCTGCTAGGGCTCCCGCTGGGCATAGAATACGACTGGGAGCATGCAGAGAGGCCACGCAGAGCAGGTCAAGCTGCGAGGAGAGGGAGGAGAAGGAGGAGGCGCAGGACACTGAGCAGGAGGCCAAAATACATGAGGGCCTTCAGGGAACAATACTCTTAACTCAACATGAGTGAAGATCAGTGCAGCCGACAGCTGCGGTTCACCAAAGAGGTTGTAGCGGGAGATATGTCAACTGCTGTAGCCGCAACTGCAGCCTCAGAGCAGGGCAAGGACAGCATTGCCTCTGGCTGTCAAGGTAACCGTGGCTCTGAGCTTTTACAGCTCTGGATTCTTTCAGGCCTCTGCTGGCGATATGTGCAACATCTCGCAGTTTGCAGAGCGCTGCTGCATAATGGAGGCTGCGGAGGCTCTGTACGAGCTGCGCAACAGGTTCATCATGTTCCTTCTTGACAGAGAAAAGCAGAATAAGTGAGCTTGAGAGTTTGCTCGCATTTCAGGCTTCCCCACGGTGCAGGGTGTCATTGACTGCATGCATATTTTCATGCGTGCTCCACATCTCAACTCGACCAACGTTATGAACAGAAAGGGGTTCCACTCCCTCAACATGCAGCTGGTGTGTGACCACACGCAGCGTATCATGCAGGTCAATGCCCACTACCCTGGCAGCAGTCATGGCGCCTTCATTGTGCGGCAGTCCAACGTCCCAACTATCTTTGCACCGGCTCGGCAAGTCAAAGGCTGGCTACAGGGTGACAAGGGCTATCCCCTCATGAGGTGGCTCATGAGTCCGGTCAGGCACGCACGCACACACACATGCAGAGCAGGCATACAACGAGAGCCATGTTGTCGAGCACACCTTAGGCCTCCTAAAGCAATACTTCCACTGCCTGGATTGTTCTGGTGGAGTCCTGCAGTACTCTGCTGAATGGGTGTCAAGATACGTCGTTGTACTCTGCATGCTGCACAACCTCGTCCTTATGAGGGAACAGCCTTTGCCACAGCCTATCTGGCAAGACCCTGAGCCAGAGGCAGAGGAAGAAGAGGCTGAGGAGGAAGAGGTTGAGGAGGAGGAGGGAGAGGCTGAGGAGGAGGAGGAGATGGAGGAGGAAGACGCAAGGAGGCAAAAAGGGCACGGGCCCTGCCTGCCAGGGCTCTATGTGCTCACCTTATTTGTGAGCGATATCAGTAACCTCAACGACACCTCCCAGGTCACCAACAGTCCTACGCTCCCTACCTTCCTCTCCCACATGACCATTAAATTGCCCTCCATATGATTACACATTGCTTCCTCCCGCAGCTCATTGCAGAAATAAAAACCAACATCAACCGCAACTTCAAATACAAATTTATAATGTTACACATTAACTCAAGTATAAAACATTATACTATTCACCCTCAGTGCCTGTTGTTCATGTGCCTTTACCTATCCTAGTGCTCCTACGAGTTGCATCCCCAGTGGCTGGAGCATGGGTGGTGGAAGGCTGCTGGCCTTCAATTGAGGAGCATGCAGATGGCCTTGGAGAACAACCTCAAGCAGCTCTGGGCAGGGAGGGCCTGCCTTCAGACTGCACCATCTCGGCATGGGCTGCAGCAGTCTGGCCTGGCTGACTGACAGGCAACAGCAAGGGCACTGGCGGAGTGGCAGGAGTGGGAGCAGGAATGCTATCATCCGGAGAGAGGACAGCAGTGCCATGGCGCCACTGCCACTCTCCCGGGGTGGCACCTCAGCAACCCTGGTGAGCATCTGGAGAACGGATTGCTGGAGTGCTGTGACGCCCTGAAAGCCCCTTTCCACAGTAGTCCCTAGAGCCACGATAGCAACAGTCTGAGCTTCAACTGCAGCATACAGACCTTTGATGACATTAGTTTGTGCTGCAATGGCAGCTGCAATATAGGTCATCAGACGCTGCATCATGGTGGGTTCCTCAGGTGTGCTGGTGGAGCTGACTACCCATTCCATGTGGGTGAGGATGGGCTCCAAGCTCTGCGCAAAGCCCTGTGCCAAGTTCGAGGTGGACTCCTCCATGCCCCTTGACATTGTGCGCAGGCTTTCTGGCAGGCTTTCCAGTGCACCAAGCATTTGGTGGTGTACGCCCACCAGCTGTCTTCTGTGGCCAGGCCCATCGAAGTCACCACCATCTTCTCAAGGGCAATTAGGAATGGGCAATAAATGCTGGCCTTACCAGCGACGCCCAAATCCCAAGAACAAATTTTTAAAAAGTCATCATCTGATTCCTCGGCAGCAGAACCATTGTGCGACCTCGCCCTCCGGCGAGCTGGCACCTATGGTATCCATTCCCCCCACCTCGGCTCCTGTGCACTTGTGCCCGGTGTCTCACCATGTGCAGGTCCCTCCTCTAACCTAGCGTCTAAAGGATGCGCAGCGTCAGTATCTGAGCTGGTGGACCCAAGTGTCAGATCAAGTGACAGTGTGGCTTCAATGTCAGTGTCCTCCTCCTTTTCCACCTCGGACGGTGCCGGCTCCAGTTCTTGCTATCTGCAGTGACAAAGGGAGAAGGGTTGAGTTGTGGAGTGGGGAGAGGAGAAAGTAAGATGTGCGTGCTGACACCATCTGCAGCACGTGCGTCAGATAAGGTTGTAGGATGAGAGAGATGTGGAAAACAAGAAGGAGGATTAGTTATGCAGAGGCCCCCTTCATCAGGTCCTCCAGCACCCGCCAGTGGCCACGGCCACAGTGACAGCCCACCCAATGATTCGCAACATGATCTCCTCCAGGGGGGTGAGGACTTGTAGGCGTGCCCGTCCACCCTCAGGTCTTTCGGGCTGCCGGCTGTTATGCACCACCTTCTCCTGCAAGACATTTAGTGATGTGCCTGTCAGGGTAGAATAGCTGCTAGCGCATATGACCTGTGAGTGGTGGGTGTGTGGCTTGCAAGTGTGTCTTTTCTATTTGACGGTGAGATGCAGCATCCAAAGTGCAGCGTTGCGTATGGATGGGCAGCGTTTGGTGGGTGGGTGAGGGGGGTGTCGTGTGTGGAGCAGTGTTGTGGTTGGTAGGATGTGCCACTTGACACTTGCATTCACTCACCTTGATCACTCGTGTCAAATCATTGAACTTTTTCTGGCACTGCATCCATGTGCATGGTGCTATGCTCCTGGCATTCACCTCCATGGCCACTCCCTCCTGCTGCCTCCACAACTGGTGTCTGAAGGGTCTCCTGCCAACCTGCGGGTATAAGATGGCTCTCCGTTCCTGCACTCCCTCCATTAGGGCCTCCAGTGCATTGTTGGAGAACCTCAGGGCATGCTCTCTTGCCGCTCCAGCCATTCTGCCTGTCATCCTGCACTGCTTCTGTTGACAGTGCACCTCCCCTTTAAGAGGTGCAGATTGCCTTTAATTAGTGCTGGCCATGCCCCATATCGGGACTCCTGCTGGTGTGTGCAGCCACTCATCGGTGCGGGTAGCACTGGCTGCACGTACAAATCATGGAAACGAGGATGCAGCACGAATCTCACATGCTGTCTGCATCGGAAACTTCGGGCATGGGTTAATCACGCACCGTGACCCCAATACCTGGATTTGGGGCGTCAACAAATTTAATCCCCGTAGTGTTCATCTAGAAAGCACTGAAAGGATGCTCCAGCCTGTACTGGAATTTCAATGACTGGCACTTGCAAGTGAATGCAGAAACATCTGCCAAATTCCTCCACACCCCGTTGTATGATTCATTCCCTCTTCTAATTAAAAACAACTATTTTCAAAAGTGTTATATATATGCATCACATCTATCGGGGGTACAGCCAATAAATCCGTCTCTTCCTCAGCACCTTCCTGAAAATGACTATGGGATACCACGGCAGTTGCTTAGAATTGGTCCTCCCTTCTCCGATTGAAAGTAACCTGATTAGAACAGTCGGTAGAAAGGAGATATTCATCCTGTCAGTCTGAGCCGGATCCAAACCCAGATCCCAGAGGTGAAAGTGTTATAACCCACTCCAGCACCCAGTTGTTCACACTATCAAATATTTCTTATTCTGTACAGTAGATATATAAAATAAATTCCAATTACTTACTGCAAATGCACCACATAGTACAGTACTTAGCACTGGAAATTAGAAAAATCCTAGATTTCAGGCGGGTGGGGCGAGTGTGAAACGCAACCGCTGGCCTAAGTTTGAGGCCCGGGTGTATTAATTCCCAGGTCTCATCTAAATGCTACCAGTCAGCTGCTCACCCAAAATGGGTGCAAAGTGGCAGCTAGCCAGTGGGCGGGAGAGGAAGTTCAGGCGACCAGAGTATGCCGGCCAGCTCTAAGGAAGTCTCGCTGGCAAGCAGGTAAGTCGCAGGGAGGGGGTTTTGGGAGGGTCTTTCAGGGCAGGGATGGCCGCGACTTTCCTTGTGGGGCCTGGAGGAGCACTCCTACCCATACCTTGGAGACCAGCAAGCATGACCCTCTTTAGCCTGGTGGAAAATCCGCGGTGGCTACCGAACTCAAGCCCCATTTAAAATGCAATTGGGGTCCTTTTTACATAATAGGAGCCCAATTTGCATAAATTTATGAGACCCTGGCAGGCACCTCATCCACCTGTAGAATCTTACTGGTTAAAATCAGCAACGTCAGGCAAGGATCGAGTTACAAGCGGGAAAGCAACCCCTTTGTTTTTAACTGCGTGTCCATCTTGGTTCTGCCAGGTAGATAGGGTTAAAATTGACTCCCTGGTATATGTTGACTTACCTAATCTCGGCGGGGAAGCAGTGGACAATTTGTCCCAGTGTTCCTGGAAAGGAAAAAAAAACAAAATTCCTACTTCTGATTTCTATCCAGTGATCCTTTCTGCATGTACGCTGATATCAGGTGTTAATATGAATGTTTTGCCTGAGATGCTGCCCATGGTGAATTGCCTGCTGAATCCTGTTGCCCAGACTCAGATATAATCAATGACAAGTGGGAGTGATAATTAAGAGCAACCAGCACCAGTAGAATTGTACCTCAGCAGGTGGGAGGAAAAGAACTAAGAAACTTAGCTGATGAACAAATTCAAAAGGTAATCAAACCCAGCAATAAGCTCCGAGATTTTTCTTTTCACATTCTAACTGCGAGGACATGAACTTGTATTTAATTGCCTGATAAAGTAACATGCTGAGAGTACAATTGAAGAGCAATATGCTTAATAGGAGGAATTAATAGAAAAGAAAGCAGTATGAATATACACAACCATACATGTGAAAATCTAATTATTAATAACTTTGTAAGATTTCCATTTCTAGCTCACTGAAAGTAAAGTCATAGGAGCCATGGAAGGAATGGGAGATAAGGAAGCAGCAGCAGATATGTGGACTGCAAGCTGATTTCGTGGTTCCTTGCATTATACTTCTGTCTCCCAACACACGAGATTTCCAATAATCACAAATAAAATCCCCACGCCTTCGTTCCAAACAGAGCCATGAAGAACCTGGACATTGGTCGACCTTCTGCTATATTGTAACATGCAATGACAGATAACAATCATAACTTTAAGACAAAACATATTGAGGCTATGCTTAAGACAATAAAAGGAATTCAGGCAGATGTTTAGGAAGTGCAGGAAGTGATTTCCTCCCCGATGAATTCCCTGGAATTCTGGGATTACCACTTTTTGACCAACAAACAATGCATGGTACAATGAAGTATTTCCCCCATCACTTTTATCTCTGCACTTTCCATAAATCAAAAGTAGTTTGAAGGCAAACATTTGTAGTCATGTCTCTTTTCTGTTTCATCTTAAAACAAAAGCATGCCTCCAAAATGATGAGGTATTTGAGTAAAGTCTCATGACCGATATGCCCACAAGACTTGACCAAGGTTGATATTTGAAAAAAAAGACTGATTGGGGCAAACCTCTTGTAATTCACATACTTTCTTTCATCGCCTACAGTTGGAACCATAAAATACTATATTTTGGCTCATTCACTTGCCCAAGGTTGCAAACAGTCTGGTTCATCGTGAGATAGTGACTGGGAGGCAGATGGAATTAGTGGCAAGGGTACAGAGTTTGTGTCAGGGCCAAAGGTGATGAACATACGAACATACATACGAATTAAGAGCAGGAGTGGGCCATTCGGTCCCTCGAGCCTAATCTGCCATTTGATAAGCTGATGGCTGATCTAATTGTGACGTCAACCCTACTTTCTTGTCTACCTACTATAACCTTTGACTCCCTCGTTAATCTGGAATCTATCGAACTCAGCCTTAAAAATATTCAATGACCCTGCTTCCACTGCTCTCTGGGGAAGAGAGTTCCATAGACTCATGACCCTCTGAAAGAAAAAAATTCTCCTCATCTCTGTCTTAAATGGGAGACCCCTTGGGCGCTAAATTGGATTGTGTAGCGCCCGTTGTTTCAGCGCTACACGGCCTCTCCGACATCCAAGATGGCGTCTTGGATGCGCATGCATGTTTCCAGCGTGACGTGCGCCATCTTGGTATAGGAGTTAGCGCAGGCGCAGATAACGGACGCTGGAATCATGTAAAGTAGGGAGAAAATGGCTTCAATCAGTGTTAAACGCTGATTTAAAGAGATACACACATTTTGGGACTTAACGCTCAACTCAACGCACAGTCTTAACCCCAACCATCTGAACATGTCTTAGAGTGCCTGGAGGACCACCCCCACCGGTGCAATTTAAAGGGACCATGCAGGATTTACAGATTAGTGGCTGGATTATTGCTTCTGGCTGCCGAGACATTTGTAACTGTTTTTGGAGGTCTCCTATACTTGAATACTAGGACTAGGAGGCATAGCCTAGCATTTGGAGCCAAGACGTGCAGGAGTGAAGTGAGGAAATGCTTCTACACGCAAAGGGTGGGAGAAGTTTAGAACTCTCTTCCACAAACGGCAGTTGATGCTCGCTCACTGGTGAATTCTAAATCTGAGATTGATAGATTTCTGTGAACCAAAGGTATTAAGGGATAAGAACATAAGAACATAAGAAATAGGAGCAAGAGGAGGCCAATCGGCCCCTCGAGCCTGCTCCGCCATTCAATAAGATCATGGCTGATCTGATCCTAACCTCAAATCTAAATTCATGTCCAATTTCCTGCCCGCTCCCCTTAACCCCTAAAAACCCTTTACTTCTAGGAAACTGTCGATTTCTGTTTTAAAATTATTTAATGATCTAGCGTCCACAGCTTCCTGGGGCAGCAAATTCCACAGACCTACTACCCTCTGAGTGAAGAAGTTTCTCCTCATCTCAGTTTTGAAAGAGCAGCCCCTTATTCTAAGATTATGCCCCCTCGTTCTAGTTTCACCCATCCTTGGGAACATCCTTACCGCATCCACCCGATCAAGCCCCTTCACAATCTTATATGTTTCAATAAGATCGCCTCTCATTCTTCTGAACTCCAATGAGTAGAGTCCCATTCTACTCAACCTCTCCTCATATGTCCGTCCCCTCATCCCCGGGATTAACCGAGTGAACCTTCTTTGTACTGCCTCGAGAGCAAGTATGTCTTTTCTTAAGTATGGAGACCAAAACAGTCTGCAGTATTCCAGGTGCGGCCTCACCAATACCTTATATAACTGCAGCAATACCTCCCTGTTTTTATATTCTATCCCCCCAGCAATAAAAGCCAAACATTCCATTGGCCTTCTTGATCACCTGCTGCACCTGCATACTAACTTTTTGATTTTCTTGCACTCGGACCCCCAGATCCCTTTGTACTGCAGTACTTTCCAGTTTCACGCCATTAAGATAATAACTTGCTCTCTGATTTTTCCTGCCAAAGTGCATAACCTCACATTTTCCAATATTGTATTGCATCTGCCAAATCTCCGCCCAATCACCCAGCCTGTCTATATCCCCTTGTAGGTTTTTTATGTCCCCCTCACTCTCTACTTTCCCTCCCACCTTTGTATCATCTGCAAACTTTGATATGTTACACTCGGTCCCCTCCTCCAAATCGTTAATATAGATTGTAAAGAGTTGGGGACCCAGCACCGACCCCTGCGGAACACCACTGGCTACTGGTTGCCAGTCCGAGAATGAACCATTTATCCCAACTCTCTGCTTCCTGTTAGATAACCAATCCTCCACCCATGCCAGAATATTACCCCCAATCCAGTGATTCTTTATCTTGAGCAATAATCTTTTATGTGGCACCTTGTCGAATGCCTTCTGGAAGTCTAAGTACACTACGTCCACTGGTTCCCCTTTATCCACCCTATACGTTATGTCCTCAAAGAACTCAAGCAAATTTGTCAGACATGACTTCCCCTTCGTAAAGCCATGCTGACTTTGTCCTATTAAATTATGTTTATCGAAATGTTCCACTACTGTCTCCTTAATAATAGACTCCAAAATTTTACCCACCACAGATGTTAGGCGAACTGGTCTATAATTTCCAGCCTTCTGCCTACTACCCTTTTTAAATAAGGGTGTTACATTAGCAGTTTTCCAATCTGCCGGGACCTTTGCCGAGTCCAGAGAATTTTGGAAAATTATTACCAAAGCATCCACAATCCCAACTGTCACTTCCCTCAAGACCCTAGGATGTAAGTCATCAGGTCCAGGGGATTTATCCGCCTTGAGTCCCATTAATTTACTGAGTACCAATTCCTTCGTGATTTTAATTGTATTTAGCTCCTCCCCCCCTAGAGCCCCCTGTTTGTCCAGTGTTGGGATATTCTTAGTGTCCTCTACCGTAAAGACTGAAACAAAATATTTGTTCAGCATTTTTGCCATCTCCATGTTTCCCACCATTAATTTCCCGGTCTCATCCTTTAAGGGACCTACGTTTGCCTTAGCCACCCTTTTTCTTTTTATATAACTGTAGAAACTCTTGCTATCTGTTTTTATATTTTTTGCTAATTTATTTTCATAATCTATCTTCCCTTAATCAATCCTTTAGTTACTTTTTGCTGTCTTTTGAAGACTTCCCAACCTTGTATCCTCCCACTAAGTTTGGCTACCTTATATGTCCTTGTTTTTCATTGGATACTATCCTTAATTTCTTTACTTAGCCATGGATGGCTGTCATTTCTTTTACACCCTTTTTTCCTCAGTGGAATATATATTTTTTGAAAGTTGTAAAATAACTCCTTGAATGAACACCACTGCTCATGTACCGTCTTACCCTTTAATCTATTTTCCCAGTCCACTTTAATCAATTCCGCTCTCATACCATCATAGTCTCCTTTATTCAAGCTCAGCACGCTTGTTTGAGAACCAACCTTCTCACCCTCTAATTGGATATGGAATGTAACCATGTTATGGTCACTCATTCCAAGAGGCTCCTTAACTAGGACATTATTAATTAATCCTGGCTCATTACACAGGACCAGGTCCAAGGTTGCTTGCCCCCTTGTAGGATCAGTTACATACTGCTCAAGAAATCCATCCCTAATACACTCAATAAACTCTTCCTCAAGACTGCCCTGCCCTATTTGATTTGTCCAGTTAATATGATAGTTAAAATCCCCCATAATTATAGCTGTTCCCTTATTACATGCCCCGACTATTTCCTGATTAATACTTCTTCCAGCAGAGTTGCAACTATTAGGAGGCCTATATACTACGCCCACTAATGTTTTTTTCCCCTTATTATTCCTTATCTCTACCCAAACTGTTTCATTATCCTGATCCTTTGTCCCAATATCATTTCTCTGTATTACAGTGATTCCTTCCTTTATTAACATAGCCACCCCACCTCCCCTTCCTTCCTGCCTGTCCTTCCTTATTGTTAAATACCCTGGCATATTTAATTCCCAGTCGTTGTCACCCTGCAGCCATGTTTCTGTAATGGCCACAAGATCATACCCATACGTAGTTATTTGTGCCGTTAACTCGTCCATTTTGTTACGAATGCTACGTGCATTCAGATAAAGAACTTTCAAATATGTTTTGTGACACTTAGTTCCTGCTTTTTCCTTTTTTAACACTTTACCTTTTACTCCATACCTTCTGTCCCTTCCTGACACGCTTTTCTCTGTCTCCCTGCTCAGGTTCCCAACCCCCTGCCACAGCTTTGATGCTGGGTTAATCGCCTTACGCCTTCTAGTTTTTATTTTATCTGTCGTGCCTAAAGTACACTTTCTTTCTGCTGCTCTACGCTTTTCCCTTTCACTTGTTCTTGAACAACTGTTTGTACTATTTGTATGAGGCTAAGGCGGATATATGGAATTAGGCCACAGGCCCACCATGATCTCATTGAATGGCGGAACGGGCTCGAGGGGCTGAATGCCACTGCCACTTGCTGCCTACTGATATGCACTACCTTCTCTTGCAAGAAAGGGTGACGTGTGTCTGGGCAATGTGCCTGTCAAGTATGAATAGCTGCCAGTGTGTGTGGCCTTTGAGTTGTGGGTCGGTGGCTTGCAACAGTGGTAATGTGTGAGGGTGAGAGGAAACATCTGATTGAAAGAGTTGAGTACAGATGGAAAGAGTTTGTTGGTGGGTTTAGTGCGTGGAGGAGTGGATGCGGCTAGTGGTGCAGTTGGTAGGAGATGCCACTTGACAGTTAACCTCACTCACCTTGATCACTCATGTCAAAGCATTGAACTTCTTCCTGTACTGCATCCATGTTCATGATGCTGTGCGCCTGGCATTGACTTCATCCCCTACTGCCTCCCGGTGCCTTTTGGGTGTATGTCTGGAGGGCCTCTTGTTCCCTCCTCCACCCTCTCCCCCTGCGGATATAGGATGTCCCTCCTTCTGTCCACCTCTTGCACCAAGGCTTCTGGTGCATCAGCAGAGAACTTTTGTGCACGGACTCTCAGATCGGTAGGCTGGTGAGGTCTGGCATGCAGATTGTAGGATGTGGGATTTAGTGGTGTGCAGCCTTTATTCAATGTTTTAACATAAGGATCAGACCTGCATCTGTGCTTTATGTATATGATGTCTGATCTCCGTTCAGACTCCGTGCAGACAGCAGGTTGTTATATTCAGCAAATAACAGGGACCAGCCACCTTTAAGAGATTTCTAACAGAAAGCCTACTTTTAAGAGATTGGAGCTCCCCCTGCTGGTGGAAAGTGCAAATTGCATGGAACCCCGTTCAACACTGATTTCCAACACAGATTGCAGGGAAGTCCTCAGGCCTGACGAAAATCTCGTCCTGCCTGCGCAGGGACCATTGGGCGCGGGGTAATAGCAGATCGTGTTACTCCGGCCCAAAAATAGGCCCAATCCAATTTTTCCTCCCCCATTTTTAAACTGTGGCCCCTAGTTCTAGTCTCTCCCACAAGGGGAAACATCCCCTCAGCATCTACCTCTTGTGGTCCCCTCAGGATCTTATATGTTTGAGTACGATCACCTCTCATTCTTCTAAACTCCAGTGTATACAGGCCCAACTTGTCCAACCTTTCCTCATAAGATAAACCCCTCATCCCAGGAATCAGTCAAGTGAACCTTCTCTGAACCGCCTCCAAAGCAATTATGTCCTTTCTTAAATAAGGAGACCAAAACTGCACACAGTATTCTAAATGTGGTCTCACCAATGCCCTGTGCAACTGTAGCAAAACAGCTCTACTTTTATATTCCATTCCCCTTGCAATAAATGACAACATTCCATTTGTCTTCCTAATCACATGCTCTACCTGCATACTAACTTTTTGTGATTCATGTTCGAGGACACCCAGATCCTTCTGTACCTCAGAGTTCTGCAAACTCTCTCTATTTAAATAATACACTGCTTTTCTATTCCTCCTGCCAAAGTGGACAAGTTCACATTTTCCCACATTATACTCCATCTGCCAAATTTTTGCCCACTCACTTAATCTATCTCTATCCCTTTGCAGACTCCTTATGTCCTCAATGATGGCTTCAATTTTTCCATTGTTTAGCTGGAGGAAGTTAAGTCTCATCTAAGACTGGATGTTAGACAAGCAGTTTTACAGCACAAAAGCAGTGGAGTGGTCAAGAGGGTAGTGGAGAAGTAAAGCTGGGTGCTTTCAGCATACATGTGGAAGCACCCCATCTCTGTCGATGATGTTGCCAAGGGGGAACATGCACATGCAATGGAGGGGGCCAACTTACTCTGAAGTTGACAGTTTGGGTGGGAAGATAAGTCATTGCTTGAGATGCTTTGGCTGCGACACCAAAGAAAAGAGTGGAACCAAGTGAGGGCAGCCCCAACAAGCTGGATAACAGAATGGAGGTGTTGGAGGAGACTGATGTGTTGGACCATGTCGAAGGCTGCGGAGAGGTCAAAGTGGGATAATAAACCATGATTATAGTCACAGACAATATTGTTTATGACTCTGGTTAGGATCACTTTTGGCTCTGTTGGAGGGACAGAAAGCTGACTGGCAAGATTCAAACAGGGAATTGCAAGGTAGATGGTCATGGTTCTGGGAGGCAGCAGCACATTTAAGGACTTTGAAGGGGAAAAGAAAGTTGGAGACGGTGCGGTGGTTAGCGAGGGCATGGTTGTCGAGGGTAAGTTTTTGATTAGGAGGCTGACAACAGAGGTCTTGAAAGGGATGGAGACAGTGTCTAATGATTAGGTATCATTTATTCTATCAGCTAGCATGGGGCCCAAGAAAGGAAGTTGTGTGGTCAGGGATTCAGTGGAAATGGGGTCGAAGGAGAAGGATGTAGGTCTCATGGATGAGATGAGTTTGGAAAGGGCATCTGGGGCGGGTGGGAGATGGGAGAGAAACTCGAGAGAAACTAGTTCCGGGCTAGGATAGGTGGACATTTGGGTCAGTGGGCAAGGAGAAGTGGGGGAGGCAGCAGAGACAGTGAACGAATGGTCTTTATCTTGGTGATGAAAAAATCCATGACCTCCTCAAATTCATTGTTCGAAGCAAGTTATGGAAGCAATGTTCTCTCAAGCTAGCAAATTCATCAGTTTTCCATTGGACAGTCAACAGCAATGTGACAGGGCACTGTCATTTTGTGAAGTGGCAGGATTTCACAAAGTCCAAGGAGTCCAAAAACCATGCACAGCAGACATCCAAATTTCTGATATGCACTCTAATCTCTAGTATGTGTTCCTAATGGGTGAGGCTTCCTACCAAGAGGACAAACTCAGAAAATTTCCCCTATCAAGATTAAAGGCCTAACCATTTACATTTCAACATGATGATGCATGCCTAAATCCACTTCGACCTCAGTATCCAATATGAAGTATAAGTTCATGCAATCCTTCTTTATTGCCATCTCCATTGAAAGGATAGGTACCAGTTCATCCTGTGGCAATATGTATTGACAGGCGATCCAACTACATTGTGAATTGTTTTGTTGTCCCTATGGGTTCCTACATGATGAGTTCTGATTTCAACTGGATCTCCTGTGGGCCGTACTAACCTTGGAACAAGTTCTCTGTCCATCCTCTCGTCATGCCTTGGGAAAATCGAAAAATTGCAAAATAATTAAGAATGTAGGACTTTTTTTTAAAAATCCAGAACACTGAACAATACAGATATTTAGTTTTATATGTTTTAAATTATCATCAAAATAACGATGATTTAATTTCTGGATTCGCAAGAGTTTTCAAACCAGACCACTTTCCTCTAGATCCATAATTGCCAATGTTGCTCAGTCCTGTTTGATACCTTCACTGCAATGCTTCATGGATTGAAACATATTGTCACATAGACAATTACCATTTTCAAAATTTGAATTAGGATGATGTATAATTCAGCTTCATTAAATAATTCAATTTAAACATCTCTGTCATATCATTGAACACTTAGTCTCTGGTGATATTGACCTGAATACTAATCCTCCTGTTTAAATTTGCCTTTTTTCCTTTGTACTAATAAACATCATTTCTTATTAGTCTCCTGTAAGGTATAAGTTCTTTGAATAAAGAATATTTGAAATGCCAGCTAAGTTGATCCAAGCTGAGCCTCAGGCTGATTGCAGTCATTTTATACAAGATGCTGCATGTTCACTTCAATGAAAAAGCATGTCATCTTCATCTAGCTGTTGTAATCTGATGGTGGGCTATAGATCTAAATAAATGCTGCTGAATTCCATGCAATTAAACCATATTAAGACAATACTTCATTTTAATGAGCAGCAATATTTAGCTTTGAAATACTTGTGATTTCTGAGCTCATCATCAGCATATAGAACAGCCTTGAAGTAAAACCTTTTTAAGATTCAGCACCAGTGCAATAAAGGAAAGATTCCAGAGGAGTGGATGATGTAATGAGTTAGCACATTGTCCTTTCACCTCTGAGGCCTGTAATCACGTCCACCATAAATTGATGGGATGCAAATCTTTGCTTTCTACTTAGCCCTCATGAACTGAGATGGGCCAGCTGCAATTAAATGTGGGTCCATAGAACAAAATTGCCCAGCATTTGACATTAATATGCATTATTATGTTGGTTAGTTTCAATTAGAAAGGCAATAAGGATGGCTGTTACAATAGGGTTGCTCTTCAAAGCATATTTTGGAGCAAACTAGAGGGAGTTTCTCTCTGCGTCCAGCTATATTTAACCAGGTTAATGTTTGTTTCTGACACTAGAGGAAATAAAAATAGAAGAGATCTGTGCTCTGGTAGTCATTATCCTGTAACTTGAGCACAAAGATTCACCAAAACATATGTTTAGAAACACTCTTTCTACAACTTGCCCTTTGATACCTCTAATATGTACCAATGGCTCTGACTGCACTAAACAATATCTATATTTTTACAACCATCGGTCTCACATTTTTACAGGAAGTACACATAAGAAAGAAATGAATATAGCCCGAACACCACGTAGGTGTGATTATTCACTGAAAAATATATTTCAGTAAAGAATCAGCAATTTACAGTTATTACGGATTCACAAGAAAAAAATGTAATTGTTACAACACTGAGGTTCAGTCTGACATAATTAGGGCTGATTTTCCTCTGGAGTTAGCAGGTTGGGGGCGGAGTATCAGTTGGGCAGCCTTTCTATCGGAAATGTGAAAAGAGCCATGCTGTATCTACTGTTCTGATATAGTCAAAGGCAGAGACCATGGCAAAAGAGAGAGTCTTAGAAGATTTCATAGATGGTCTAACTAGTGCTCGTTCATCAGACAACCTTCCTGTTAGAATTCGGACAACCGCAGATCAAGATTTGCCTGATGAATGTCAAAAGGAGATTGACACCTTTAATGCTTACATTAAATATGTTCATCCAAATCACTGCATATACATATCATTTATGGGGAATATGGACAGAGTTCCACCTAATTATGCTGTTAATGCATGGATATGAAATTGGCTAAGGGACTGCAAGCAGAGAGTAGCTGTGAATGGTTGTTTTTCAGACTAGAGGGAAGTGTGCAGTGGTGTCCCCCAGGGAACATAGGAGCACAGGAACAGGAGTAGGCCATTTAGCCCCTTGAGCCTGTTCCGACATTCATTGAAATCATGGCTGATCTGTGACCTAACTCCATATAACTGCTTTAGCCCCATATCTCTTAAAACCTTTGGTTAACAAAATTCTTATCAATCTCAGATTTAAAATTAACAATTGAGCGAGCATCAACTGCCGTTTGCGGAAGAGCGTTCCAAACTTCTACCACCCTTTGCGTGTAGAAGTGTTTCCTAACTTCACTCCTGAAAGCCCTGGCTCTAAATTTTAGACTATGCCCTCAGTCCTAGACTCCCCAACCAGCAGAAATAGTTTCTCTCTAGCTACCCCATCAGTTCCCCTTAAAATCTTGAAAACTTGGATTAAATCATCCCCTAATCTAATAAATTCCAGGGAATACAACCCTAGTCAGTGTAATCTGGCCTTGAAATTTAACCCTTGGAGTCCAGGTATCATTCTAATAAGTCTATGCTGCACTCCCTCCAAGGCCAATATATCCTTCCTAAGGTGCGATGCCCAGAACTGAACACAATACTCCAGGTGTGGTCTAACCAGAGCTTTTTTGCTGCAGCATAACTTCTACCCCGTTGTAGTCTAGTCCTCTAGATATAAAGGTCAGCATTCCATTAGCCTTTTTGATTATTTTCTGTACCTGTCCATGACATTTTAATGATCTATGTACGTGGACCCCTAAGTCTCTTTGGACCTCCACTTTTTTGAGCTTTTCACCTTTTAGAAAGTACCCTGATCTACCCTTTTATGGATGATCTCACACTTGCCTACATTAAAATCCATTTACCAAAGTTTTGCCCATTCACTTAATCTATTAATAGCTATCTGTAATTTTATGCTTCTAGCTACACTGCTACAATGCTACCTATCTTTGCGTCATCGGCAAACTTGGATATGTGACTCTCTATCCAGTCATCTAAGTCATTAATAAATACAGTGAATAGTTGAGGCCCCAACACAGATCCCTGTGGGTCACCACTGGTCACATCCTGCCAATTTGAGTACCTGCCTATTATCCCTACTCTCTGTCTCCTGCTGCTCAGCCAATTTCCTAACCTGGTCAATAATTTGCCCTCAATTTGATGAGCTTCAACTTTAGTTAACAGTCTGTTATGAGGGACTTTAATGAATGCCTTCTAGAAGTCCATAGACATTGCCCTGTCCATTACTTGAGTTATCTCTTCAAAAAATTCAATCATGTTTGTCAGGCATGGCCTACCTTTAACAAATCTATACTGGCGCTCTCTGATCAGCTGAAAATTTTCAAGGTGTTCAGTCACTCTATCCTTAATTATAAACTCTAGTAGTTTCCCAACAACAGGTGTTAGGCTAACTGATCTATAATTCCTTGGTTTCCCTCTCTCACCTTTCTTAAATAGCGGAGTGAGATGTGCAATTTTCCAATCTAAAGGAACAGTTCCTGAATCGAGAGAACTTTGAAAGATTATAGCTAGGGCATCTGCAATGTTCTCAACTACTTCCTTTAAAACCCTGGAATGGAAACCATCTGGTCCTGGGGATTTGTCACTCTTTAGTGCCATTATTTTCTTCATTACTGTTAATTTGTTTACATTAATTATGGTGAGTTCCCATACCTGATTCAAAATTAGTTTCCTTGGCATGTCCAATCCTCTTCCTCTATTGTAAATACGGATGCAAAGTAATTATTTAACATGTTTGCCACTTCCTTATTTTCATATACAACATCACCATTATCAGTCTTTAAGGGGCCCACATTGCTCTTGACCATCCTCTTTTTTCTAATATAATTTATTTTTAAAATTCTTTTGATTTTGATATCCCTTGCAAGTTTCTTTTCCTACTCCCTTTTTGTAACTCTTATTATCTGTTTTCTCAACCTTTGCTGTTCTTAGTATCTCTCCCTGTCGCCAGGATCTGTGCTATTTTTGCATTTTTGAATGCTTTTCCTTTTCATTTTATGTTGTCCCTTACCTCTTTTGACATCCATGGCTGTTTTTTTGGCAAATAGAGCTCTTTCCCCTTAGGGGTATAAACTGGTTCTGTATCACATTAAATTATTTCTGAGCACCTCCCACTGATCTTCTGCCATTTTACCCATTAACAGATTTGCCCAGTTTACTGTGGATAGTCTGTGCCTCATCCCATTGAAGTCGGCTTTACCTAAATTTACAATCTTAGTACCTGATACGGGTTTCTCCCTTTCAAACACGACGTTGAACTCAATCATATTATGATCGCTATTAGATAAATGTTCACGCACTGTTAGGCTGTTAACTAAATCTGGCTTATTGCAAATCTAATGTGGCCTGCCCTCTTGTTAGTTCTAGGACATATTGTTGCAGAAAGCTGCCCTGAACACACACAAGAAATTCACTACTTTTCTGACATGAGCTCGTCTGCTTATCCCAATCTATATGAAACTCCCCCATTAAAACCACACTGCCTTTGCTACATGCTTGTCTAATCTCTGCATTTATACATTCTGCCACTTCACAGCTGCAATCAGAGGGTCTATACACAACTCCCACTACAGTCTTAAATCCTTTCCTATTTCTTAATTCTGCCCATAAAGTCTCCTCTGCCTGCTTATCTCTTGTTATATCCTCTCTTATCATTGAAGTAATTTCATCTTTAATCACTAAGGCTACTCCTCCCCCTCTACCAGTTTCCCTATCCTTCCTATAGAGCTTATAACCTGGTATATTCAGTTCCCAGTCCTGACCGTCTTGCAGCCATGTCTCAGTAATGGCTATCATGTCGTACCCTCCAAGTTGAATTTGCACCTACAATTCATTCAATTTGTTCCTTATACTCTGTGCATTTGTATAAAGGACACTTGTTTGGGCCATGCACCCTGGCCTGTCCTCCTGCTCCAATGTTGTTTTTCTCACACATTTCTTATTTCTCTGTCCTGATTTAATTACTTTACATCTTTAGTTTTCCCTTTACCTGTAGTGCCTAAAGCATAATTTTGACTATTGCTCTAATCGCTTCCTTTTTGTTTGTTTTAAAATTCTTATTTATACTACCTTTTCCACCTGAGCCCTCCCCCTGCCCCCCCCCCCCCCCCCGCTCCCCCCCCCCACCATTTACTCTGTGGCAGAGGTCAGTAAGCCACCTCCACTTTGATCACCATGAAGCCAAAAATCGGCTGCTGTCAGGGAGGCATCTCCGAGGCAGGTAGAGGTTCTATCTGTGGGGTCAGTATTGGGACCACTGCTCTTTTTGATATATATTAATGACCTGGACTTGGGTATACCGGGCATATTTTCAAAGTTTGCAGATGACACGAAATTCGACAATGTAGTAAACAGTGAGGAGGATAGTAACAGATTTCAGGAGGACATAGACAGATTGATGAAATGGGCAGACACATGGCAGAAGAAATTTAATACAGGGATGCGTGAAGTGATTCATTTTGTAGGAAGAATGAAGAGAGGCAATATAAACTAAATGCTACAATTTTAAAGGGGGAACAAAGAGACCTGGAGGTGTACGTACACAAATCTTTGAAGGTGGCAAGACTAGTTGAGAAGGTTGTTAAAAAGGCAAACAGGATCCTTGGCTTTATAAATAGAAGCATAGGATAGAAAAGCAAGGAAATTATGCTAAATCTTTGCAAAATACTGGATAGGCCTCAGCTGTAGTATTATATCCAATTCTGAGAACCACACTTTAGGGAGGATGTCAAGGCCTTAGGGTGGGTACAGAGGAGATTTACTGGAATGGTACGAGGGATGAAAGACTTCAGTTGCGTGGAGAAACTAGAGAAACTGGGGTTGTTCTCCTTAGAACAGAGAAGGTTAAGGGGAGATTTGACAGAGGTGTTCAAAATCATGAAGAGTTTGGTAGAGTAAATAAGGAGGAACTGTTTCCAGTGGGTCAGTAACCAGAGGACAGAGATTTAAGGTAATAGGCAAAAGAACCAGAGTTGACATGAGGAAACATTTTTTTATGCAGCGAGTTGTAATGATCTGGAATGCACTGCCTGAAAGGGTGGTGGAAGCAGATTCAATTATAACTTTCAAAAGGGAATGGTATATATCAGCATTGATATAAAGCTGAGGCAAATGATGATTTTCAAGCATAAAACCATACCCAGAGAAAAGCTCCCTTCAACCGTATTTCTAGTTTCCAACATAAATGGTTGGTGAAAGAGGAACTTATGCAAATGTTGATTGACATCTAACTGCTGGCTGACATAACCTGTCACATTTTTAATACAAATACCTTTTTGTTCAATGATTCTATGGCTGGGCATTATAAAACCACATCTGAAATGTCTGTAAATAAATGTGATTATTATTCCTGGTGGTCTCACCAACAAACTTCAGTCCTTAGATATTTTTGGTTAACTGCTCCTTCAAATGCATTCCAAGGCAGTATTGAAAGTTGACATATTCATTTGCTTCCATGAGCTGCATGAGAAGGACAAGCTGCAGGACAGTGTGCTAGTGGATCATGAATGCATGAACAGCAGTTAAACTATACGCAGTGTAATTCCTAAAGCAGGACTCTTATCTGCTGAAGGAACCACATCTGAAGCTGGTACAGATGAAGATGAAATCGATGACCATAAATAGAACAGTGGTCTCAATGAATAGCAAATCATGGAATGTTTTCTTAGTGACAGCAACAGCAACTCTTCTGATGTAGATGATAAAGAAACTCACTCATATATCTTTACTGTTCAACTGAGCTTGGTAATATTTTGTATTACAAGTCCCAATATTAAAAGTTGTTCCATGTTCGTCAAGTTTTTTTTACACTTGACCAACAAACATTCACAGTTAAATAAACCACATCTAATCATTTTCTACTGGTTCACTTTTATGTTTGTTGCTGCAATCAGACTTGCAAATAGAGTAATTTGTAAAGAAACAATTGCAAGTATAAAGGTCACATAGGTATTGACTGCACCAGATAGTTTGAAATACAAAAACGTAATACAAGTCACAGCTTATAGTCACAAAAACATGTATTAGCAAATGACTTATTGGTACTGACATTGAGTAGCTTTAGTGGCTTTTTATTATATGTCCTGATTTGTTTTGTGGCAGAGAATGGTTAGCTTGCTAATTTATTAAACAATTCTGAAAAATAAATTAAGTTAGGATTTGTCAATAGAAAATGGGTAACTATGAGTTTATTTAGCTTTCCAGTTGCATTCCAGTGCATGGACCTTAACGCAAGACCAAGAAAGGTGCAGATTCCTAGTTAACTCTGCCAGAATACGTGACATGGCACCTCTATGCTAGCTGCTTTTTTACAGACAAAATGGCATGTATTATGAGAGAGGAGACATTAAGGGTAAACTTCATCGTCTGGGTGGTAACCTGGCAGAGCAAATCGCTCGCACTATATATTGATTTCAAGGGAACAAAGATCAAGCAGGTTCTACAACAGGCGGGCAGTCTGCTCCGCCAGGTTACTGCCCAGGTGGTGAAGTTGAAAATCAATCCCTCCAATCTTTGTGAAGATACATTTTTTATGAATTTTTCCCCTGTATTTCTGTCAGAATGCTTTAAAATACAAGGCCGATTACCTACCCCCATGCTTCCGGCAAAAAGTGGCGTTAGCAGGGAGCACACAGCCCGTGATCCTTCCCCTATTAAGATTAATGGATGGGTGGGCTGTGTGCCTATATTTCCTGCAATGAGCCCCTTGCAAACACCATTTCCTGCTGGGATCACAGGAGTGCAGAATCGGCCCTTAAATGTGCTTCCTACCAAGATTATTGTTCATCTTTAACACAGCACATCTCTAACACCTCTCCTATTGCTGTGCCAAAATGTCCATAAGTCAGTCATTTAATCTCAAGGTTCAGGATACTTTAATAACAGCCATTGGAACTTCAAGAATAAATCACAATCTTGAATCACTGTCTGTAGTTTTATATTATAAATAACTTCATTTTTTTATGTAGGGTTTACTCACTTTTGGGACTATTATTGAGCTGTTGGAGAGGTTCTGTCAACAATGTCCTTGTCATTGATGAGTGATGACACTGATACCACAGGATTAATAATTATTGTATCACTGCTATGAGTTTGCAGTTGGGAAATTGTACAGCCAATATATATTATATCTAAGGAATGGGAATTGGTATCAGTGATTAATCAACCTCATTGTGGTTCTTAATCTTTCTTTCCCGCTCGGTAATCTTTTTTACTTGATTCCCAAATTCATGATCTGTTACATCCACCGGAGGAAATGCTGCTTAAAAGAAAATACAATCACATTGTTTGTACCCCAAGTGAGTAGTTTATAAATTTAAATTTATTAGCAAAAAGATTGATTTCATACTAATATATATATTAACCACTGACATTTTAAAGGTGCGATGTCTTCATAAAAAATGTACCATTTTTTGGGAATGGGAAATGCTACTATGCAAACAATAGTTTATGTTGTCATGTCATATGTTTCAAAACAGATGAAAAAGAGTTTGCTAAACACTTTTAATGATAATGTCCCTTTAAGTAATCAACTCTACGTGTACATAGAAGTAGCCTCCGCTACTTAGTGCTGGAGCATTTTTACCCTAATGGGGATTGACATTGTGTAGGATGGCTGAAGAAAAATCTGAACAAGTCTTTTTTTCCACACTTTACTTGTGAGGAGGGTCACAGTGACATTTGCATAGGTTCTGGGAGCAGGTGATCCAGCCTCTTGGCAATGGGTAAAACATGAAGCCAGGAAACCAAATAAAAAATGAGATATCTCCTGTCAGCAAAGAAAATTGGAAAAATGTGCATTTGCATGTATCTGAAATACTGACAATTTCCTGTGTCAAATTTCTGGACTAAAATAATTCGCTACAGAGCTTGATCCTATGCTGATTTTTCTTTCAGGAACTATCTGACCAATTGGATTATGTTTAAATTAATTTGTCAAGAACTAATGTGTCTTGGGGGGGGGGGGAGAAAATCAATATAATTTTTTTTGTGAGATAGAGTCAATTCTAATGGAAGCAATAGATTAGGCAGCTCTGACAAATTCAAATACTGATAAATCTAACGTATCCCTCACACTCGAGTATAAGCCACATCTCTCAATTTACATTGCTGCCTCTCAGAAAAACTCACATGTTCATGAGAGGGCCCATGAGAGTGTGGCTTATACACCAGACTTTAAAGACAGTTTTTCTCTCAATATCACTGAAATATTCCAAATTAGATTTTTTTTGAATCTGTAAATTACACTGTGCACCATTCTGTGCTTGGAAATGTGGGGGTAGAAATTCACCTTGGGCTATAGAGTAGATCGGGCGGCATCACATCTGCCGCCAGTTATGTGCCCCGCCCGACATTCATTTCCTGAGTCTGTGGGACTGAATATTGGGCGTGTTACGGGCAACTGATGCGATACTGCTCGTTTTGCACTATGGCCCAAGATGGATTTCTACCCTGTAATTTTGTATTATAACTGTGGGGTTGACTGCATAATTGCAGCAACCACTGTGCTTAGTGTGTTATAATATGGGTGGGTAGCACTTAGGGCCTGTGCACCAAGGTTCTTTAGCACCCCCCTCCCCGACCCCCCAAAACCAATGCAAATTTAGGATGCTTCCTATTTTGCTGCTGGGGCACCTGAGCAGTGGTCCAATCATTCAGCACTCATTTAGGGTGAAGAGGAGCCCCTATTTAAAAAATTACATTTTGATCCCTTGTCTTGCCTTGGCCATGCAATCACTTAATCCAACTTAGCTGTAAGGCTTCAAGAGACCAACTGCAACCCACGCTGTTTGTGAGTTTGGCCCCGATATTAGCGGGGAGGCAGGATGGCAGCCGGGGGGGGGGGGGGGCAATTGGGCGGGTGGCAAACCCGCATGAACCAAACTTACCGTTTCCGACGAGATCGCACGTTGATTGATAGTGATTAACGTCCTCTCCGGGTTTCACGCCTGGCAGCTAGCCTGATTGACAGACTGGCTGCCATCAGGAGCTGCAACGTGAGGGGGGGGGGGGGGGTGAGAAAGAGAGAGAATCAGACGTCATCTGGCGCTGGAACAGAAGACCAGGGGTGGGGGGAGAATAGAAGATCTGATGCTGGACTGGAAGGCCGGGGTGGAGGTGGGAGAGGGGAAGATCAGGGAGGAGAGGGGAAGATCAGGAGGGTGAGATCAGGGGGACATCAGGAGGACATCAAGGGAAGATCGGGAGGGTGAAGAGGGGGACGTCGGGAGAGTGAAGGGGGGAACATCAGGAGAGTGAAGAGGGGGACACGGGGGGGACATCGGGAGGGTGAAAGGGGGAGCATCGGAGTGGGAGACATCGGACATCAGAGCAGGTTTCAAAGGTAGGCTCATTTAGTGTTTTCACTTCATTGTACGGTTTTTTATTTAATTTCTTGTTCCCTGATCCGGCCCTTCAAGTGGTGGGAAAGCCGGCCAGGGTAATTTAAAAAATCTTTCTAATCCCTTAATCTGTCACTGGTAAAGTGCCTTAAGTACCTTAATGAGGTACATTTGGCTCTTTAACTGTCATCCTGCCGGCGTTAATTGCCGGCGGGACTTCCGTTTTCGGGTCGCCCGTGCGCTCACAGGTGGGTCCCTGGGAAACTCGATGTCAGCGGGTTGGAGCTGGCTTCCAAACCCGAACGGGATTTGCACGATTTTCGGAGCCCCCCCCCCGCCCCCAACGCACCTGCATTTGTCTCCTAAAATCACCCCCTGTCTCTCTGCTGGAAATGAAGAATTACAGAATTACCCCAATAATGTTCGTAACTGACAGGCCAAAGAGTGTCTGGGTTGCCTTACTTCATGTTACAGTAACAAATTGAGCTTTATGCACACCACAGTGCAGTCACTTCATAGAATATCATATATCCTTACACTTCACAAAGTTGTACATTGTTCTGTACACTCAAGTATTTGAGTTTCAAGCCTGGACTAACCCAATTTTGTATCTGCGGGACTCAAGTACATAATCTGTCCCTCTTGATCAATGTCACAGTGCCAGGTTTAGTTGTCACACTCTTCCTCAAATGTGGACATGTTTGGCAGAGCTGTCCAGGCGAGCTTGACTGTGGGTCTCTCTCACTGCTGCTGTTGACTACTTCCAGAGCGCTTACCATCCTCCCTTGTCTAATCTCAAGGCCTTTTCCCTCCCTCAGCTGCTTTCAGGACTCTCTTCCTCTCTGGGATGCCTTCAGGGCTCTTTCCCTTTCTGGACTTCTCTCAGGCTCTCTCCCTCTAGAGTCTAGTCTCAGCACCCTCTCCTTCTCTGGATTTTTCTTAGGCCTTCCTACCTCTCCAGGCTGCTCTCACACAGCACTGTATTTCTCTGTGCTCAGGCATTCCTGCACTTAGAAATTTCTGCCATAGTCTTTTCGAAAAGACAGACAAAATGGAAAAGGAGGGGGTAGCCCTGATAATAAAGGATGACATAAAGAAAGTAGTGAGAAAGGATTTTGGCTGGGAATATGAGGAAGTAGAATCAGTATGGGTGGAGTTAAGAAATAATAAGGGGCAGAAAACACTGGTGGGAGTAGTTTATAGGCCCCCTAACAGTAGTCATACTGTTGGACAGAGTATTAATCAAGAAATAAGAGGAGCTTATAACAAAGGTAATGCAATAATCGTGGGGACTTTAATCTTCATATAGACTGGGCAAATCAAATTGGCAAAAGTAGTTTGGAGGTCAAGTTCCTGGAATGCATTTGAGACAGTTTCCTAGAACAGTATGTCTTGGAACCAACCAGAGAACAGGTTAGTTTAGATCTTGTCCTGTGTAAATGCGATAGGGTTAATTAGTAATCTCATAGTCAGGGATCCTCTGCGGAAGAATGATCATAATATGATAGAATTTCACATTGAGTTCGAGAGTGATGTACTTAAGTCCAAAACTAGAATTTTAAACTTAAACAAAGCCAATTACATAGGTATGTGGGGAGAGTTGGCTAAGGTTAATTGGGAAATTAGATTAAAAGATATGATGGTAGATAAGCAATGGCGAACATTTAAAGAAATATTTCATGATTCTCAATGAATATACATTCCATTGAGGAATAAAAACTCCACGGGAAAAGTGATCTATCCGTCGCTAACTAAAAAATTTAAAGGTACTATTAGATTAAAAGAAGAGGCTTATGATGTTGCCAAGAAGAGTAGTAAGCCTGAGGATTGGGAGAGTTTTAGAAACCAACAAAGGATGACCAAAAAATTGATAAAGAGGGAGAAAATAGAATATGAGAGTAAACAAGCAAGAAATATAAAAACAAATTGTAAGAGCTCCTACAAGTATGTAAAAAGGAAGAAAGTAGCAAAAGTAAACATGGGTCTCTTAGAGGCTGAGACAGGAGACATTATAATGGAGAATAAGGAAATGGCAGAGATGTTAAATAAATATTTTGTATCTGTCTTCAAAGTAGAAGACACAAAAAACATACCAGAAATAATGGGGAACTAAGGGTCTAATGAGAGTGAGGAACTTAAAGTAATTAATATTAGTAAAGAAAAATTAACTGGCTCCTATTTCTTATGTTCTTATGTCTTCCTGGCTTTGTCCTGGTGCCTCTCTCCCTTTGACCCTTCCTGCTTACATTGTTGGCCACAGCCTACTGCTCACCACAGGTTCTAGCCATCTCTTAGTCTTAGTTCAAGACTTTTTCTGCCCTGCTCCCCTCACCATGACTCTAAGTAGCTTTACCATGCCAGCTTGTACTTCATCTCTTAAACTCAGCCCTCTCTCCCAAATTCCTACTTTCCTGCACTTAGTTTTGTTCCCCACACTTCTTCCTGTGCTCCCATTATTCATCACATTCTGAGCACTTCCTTGGCATCCTTCCTTGAAGCTGCTCCTTTTTATATTTTTTCCTGTAATCCCTGTATTTTTGCATTGCCCTCCCCTGAGCCTTCCCATGCTCTGCTTTTTCTTAGACTAGTCACACAGAGCTCCACTGGCACCATCCTGTGTTTTGCTGGTTTTTATGAGATGACTTTTCCCACAGTCCTCAGATGCACATTGGTTGGCTCCATCCCCACCAGTTGATGTTGTGAACCGTTTTTTTAAAAAAAGCCACAGTACGCCAAATGTGATATCAGCAAATATCTCAAACTTTTGTTGGCTAGGGAGGAAGATCTAAGGGTATTAGTGTATGATGGAACTCAGTAAGGGTCTAATCCTTGCTCTATAATCCTACTGAAAATCATTTCTACAATTTGACCACTCTGGGTATTTGTGTTCTCTAGCTGTCCTTATTAGGTCTTCTAAACAGTATTGTCATGTCAATGTATAAATCCATTCCATGTGTTATGATAGACATGCTCCATATTTTGTAACAGAGGCAATTTTTGTTGATTGACATAAGAAGAATTTGGATTGAGCTAAGAAAAGTGACTGCAGGAGACATTGTAATCAACAGCATACTGCTTTGTGAACTGTGTCCTTTATTTACAGAAAGCACCACCTCAGTTAGAGTATTACTGTTGGATCAAAATCGGTCTTTCATCTATCCATGCCAGACATCTTCAATCAATGATTGAATTTTTATACTGGCCAAATTAAGAAAACTCTCTTGGAGATCACAGGATTGCAGGGACTCATTTTACATTTTTGTTTACAGTAACGATTAAGAAAAGATCAAATGCAAAGGCACCAGGAACAGAACAAAAATGCTACATCTGGAGTAAATATATAAACGAGGGTATATGTATATTTGGAAAAATTAGTTCAGCTGAAGCTATAAAAGTATTTTAAAAAACGGAATAAAAAAAGGCCATTTGATCCTTCAAGCCGACTCAATCCATCAATCTATCCTGGGCTGTATCTACCCCACCTCTTTAAATTCCTGAGGTAAAGTTTTACATACTTACTGATCCTATGGGTAATCAAGCTCATCTCCAGAATATTTGTGCATCTCCACTTTTCAAACCTGACCCGCTGTCTTCACAGATGATGTTCCACATCATCCCCAGCCCCAATCTTGACCTCAAGCTGTACTCATCCCCATAAACTCCAGTTCCATTCCTTATCAAAATTAATGGCTTTTCTGAAGGAATTAATCACAGCATGGATTGCTTTTGCTATGATAGTACAATTTCAGGAATGGAAAGTTTGCCAGTTAAGCAATTACTGGTATATTATTCACTGTCTCGTGCTCACTGAGCTTGCAGCTGTCTACGAGTGTCTCATAAAGTGAAATGAGGACTGAGGAGAGGTGGTAGCTCAACATTTTTTGTTTGTTTAAATAACTACCTCTCAGTCTACCATCCCTTTATCACTGGAAAATTAGCAACAGATTGTTGGCCTGGCTGATCGCTGATTAAAAAGTTCCAATGTGCCTTTTTATACTCTGTGGATTAGGTAGATATGTAGATCTTTTGATGGCTTTTTTATTAACTAGTTTGAGGTTGTTAAAAATGTTTGATTCGCTGAGATTTCAATGTTATTCGTTCCAGAGGTTATTCAGCTGAGTCTCCCTGAAGATAAGAAGGTCAGTATAACCACAGTAACTGTGGGACTGAGCGCCGTATTGTCATGTGCTATTCAGGGCACCCTGAGACCATCAATCATCTGGATGCACAATGGAATTATATTAAATTTCTTGGATCTAGAAGATATCAATGTAAGTGACCCATCAGACTTGCCATGTGGTGGAATTTGTTTGCCTTTTTTTACATAATGGGAGTATTTTAAACTTTTGGCAATAGTGTAAAATGGAGAATATCGGATCGGCCGCCCGCTATACATCCCGCCCGATTTTCATTTCCATTCAAATCAATGAAATGAAAATCGGGAGAGATATATAACGGGCGGCCAATTCCAATATAATCTGTTTTACACTATCGCCACACGTTACGATTATCCCCAATGGGTTTCTATACACAGTAACCAGTTTAAGTTAACCTGTGACTAACACTTTTTCTGTGACTTATTATCCAATGATCCTCAATCATGATTATGGACTTGCTCTGGTTTACTTATTTCCTGTCTCTTCTGGATTGATTTTCCTGGGCACCGACAAATGAAAACACACCAAAAAATGTTTGGGGAGAATCACATTTTTCTGTTATTTTGCTAACTATGAATAAATGCATTGGTTCCACATGGTTGAGATTGGATTGCCTCATTAATGCCCAAGTGTCATTTTTGTGGAGGAATCCATAGCTTTCTGCCACTCACCATCTAAGTTCACACATGAAGTACACCCACTTGTGGAAAGTACTGAAGGGCAACCAGCACCCACAGCCAGCAAGGAGTCAACATGTTCAAGAGAAGAGGGGTGAAAATTGGCAGAAAAGAAGGGAGAAAAAAGAACGTTCTGTCTCGTGCTGAGATACAGTACCAGAGGCATCAACACATTAACACATTCTCTGATGATAAACGCATGTCATTTTTATGTGCACATGATTTGCAGACCCTCCATTGTGCCCTCCGTTGATACCATATGCTGGTGGCTGATTTAAATTGACATCATCTTCACCAGCAAATCCTCACAATGGTCTCCAAGATTTTTCAGTGTTGCCAATGCATCCATCTTGAAAGAATTGTCCATTCCCAGAGCCTTCCAGAGTCCTATTGGGACTAAGTCCATAGCATAAAAGTGCTTATAATTTGGCATTGTTGACCCTAAACTGACAATCTCATTCAGACATGCCACAAGCATGACTGATGTGCGAAATGGATACATCATACTTGTGCAGTAGGGGTACTCTTCTGAGGTTGGAGTAGACGAAGCTTTACTCTGCATCTGACCTGTGATATACCTGACCTGGGATCATTTGATGTTGACACTGGCTACCCAAAACAGAAAACTATTCCAGGATTGTCATACCTCAAAATTATTTGCCTAAACAAAAGGCTTCCTACATTCATTTAAAGAAAATTAGTTTTATTTAATTGTTGATCAATCTTTTCATACCCTTTTGTTAAATTTTTTAATCAAAATATAATTTCAAAAACGCAGAGCATTTATTATCTATGTATGAAGTGTCCTTAAATTCAAAAAGGAATAATGGGCACAACTTTCTGGGTGAAAAGGAAAATTGGACGAGGTGTATAACAGGTGGCTGATTCGCTACCCCCTGTTTTATACCCCCGACAAAGTTGAAAGTTTCACCTAATGTTCAATTCTCTAATATTATCATTCTTCTCTTCATTAGTACAAATTTGCCTTGAATGTACTTTCTTCATTCACTGTATATCAAAGCAACCAATTATTTTAAAATGACTGCAATACTTTAAGGAATGTTAATTTACTTGCCCTGGAGCTATACTAGGGTTTTAGGACTATATCTCATTTTTTTTTGTTTCTACATGTACTTATAAAGGTACAATAATAGGATCAGATACATGTAATTAAGTCCCAGTTGTTCTACCCTCACTTTCCCTAAGCAGGTACTGTGGTGCAGTGCAGGATGACTATTTTTGCAACCATTATAAACTTGCATGGTGAGTTTGCATCAGCACCTGGACTGATGGAATTATTCTTTCCCAAACTACCTCAGTGCTTTAAAGGTTAAAGGAGATGTATGCCATGATTAAAATTACCTCAACGCTAACATCCCTTATCTTTGTGAGCATAAACCTCACCAAAAAGAGATAAAACAGTGATGCATTAAACTTCAAGAAATATATCATTGATTCATCAATGTAAGTCAAAGTATTCACACTTTCGATATTCCCAGGGTAGATAATTTGCTAATATATGGACACACATTGATTTTGCCAAGTTCCATATTTAGATGTTAAACAGGTTTACACACTGACAGGAAAGTCTGTCACAGTAGCAATGAGCCTGCATTTACTGAAGTTTTATGCAGACTGTGAGGTAGAAGTTGGATCAATTTTATGGGCATAAAACGGACACAACGAGGTCCAATTTCAGGGACCAACATCCTGTGTCCCAAGGACGTCTGAAAAACGTCTGATCCAAAAAAGGCCATTTTTCAGGTGTCCTTAGTGGCTGCCTAAAACTGGCATTAGGTCCCTTACATATTTAAATGCCTGTTTTAGGTCCCCTCACAAAAATTGGCTAGTGATGAACGAGGCCCTGTTCAGCATTCTTCAGTGGCCAATGGGCCTAAGCAACAGCCGTCAATTATAGGTAAGTTTTTTTAATGCAACATTTTACAAAAACCCTCCTGTGGAGCCAGAAGGAGTAGAAGTAAACTCCCAACTCCACAATCCTTGTAATAGTCCTCCCACCACCCCCCCCTCCCCCCAACCAGTTGCCCACTCCAAACCCCCATCTGGGACTTAGCTACAGGCCGCTGCTGTCCAGGCGAGTGGCCTGACATTCATCCTCTTCAAATGTGCAAGCTCTCTGTGGAGGCACGAATGGCACCGGCAGCTCGTGCAATGAGGTCTGCATGTTAATGAGGTCTGAGCCCCAATTTCGGGCCCAGGCGAACTTCTACCCCTATTTCTTACAATTTTGTTACGCATCTTCAGAAGATGCTCCTGTGAAATTTAAAACGTCATGTGGATAGATCAACAAGTGAGGACTAATGTACTGAATGTTAACCACTGCAACTAGTAAAACAATTTTCAATGTTTCAGGGCATTCTACTGATCAACAATGCTGTAATCTCTGAAGAGCATATTTCATTTTTGTGCTTAATTCTTCCCTGGTGTGCCTGCTCTTCATTATAAGACTGTGAATTTCTCTGCTCCTTTTCCAGGACTTTGGTGATGACGGCTCCCTTTACATTACTAAAGTTACAACGATCCACATGGGGAATTACACCTGCCATGCTTTTGGCTATGGTGAGATCCTCCAGACCCACATCCTGCAGGTGAATGGTTAGTAAATGTCATAACTGACAGTCACAGACAGTCTCCAAATACTGTATAACATGTAATCTGATTATTTTCCAAGCACAAACCAGGTTTTATTAATCTCTGGATTAGCCGTTATAGAACTTGACATTTCTGGTGTTTATGCTTCTTATATCACTTGCATTGAACAAGTATGTTGTAAAGGCCAAGAGAATTGGACAGGACAGACTCTGTTTATTTGTAATTAACAGGTGAGAATGATCTGAGACAATCATTAACGACAACCAGCCTTCAGCCTTCAGATCCAACCCAGGGACACTTGACAATGACATTAAATATTCCACATCCGTTTTTACCATCTCAATCACAACAGAAAACTGATTTGACAGTTAAGGATTGTGGGTTAAATTTGTACAGAATACATGTCAGAAGAAAGCCTGATGGCTTTAATGGAACAGCATTGCTCAAATCCCAATCTCAACTAGAACTTTCACTAGTCTTCTCTGGAGAGGAGTTTCCCAGGTGCTTTCCCCAAATTGCTACATAAGACGTAGCAGCATGAGAATATATAGGACTGGAAAAGACCACTGTGGTCCATTTGGCCAGTCCCAGTTCTTCTACAATCTAAATGCTTCTCAAATCAGTGCTGTTGGTCACTCATGATTAAGAACATAATGGGGATTAAATTCAATAACCCCAAATCCGGGCGCGGGCATCGCAGTCCGAGATTAACACGCGCCCGGTGCACGTGAGATTCGTGCTGCCTGGTCATTACCATGATTTGTACATGCAGCCAGCTGTTGAGAGGCTGTGCGCACAAGTAGGAGGCCCAAAATGGGGCGTGGCCAGCACTAGTTAACGGCAGCCTGCACCTCTCAAAGGGGAGGTGCACAGTCAATGAGAGCAGTGCAGGATGGCAGGAAGGATTGCTGGGCTGGCAAGAGAGTGCATCCCACAGTTCTCGGATGACGCACCGGAGGCCCTGGTGGAGGGACTGGACAAAAGGAGGGCCATCCTGTACCCGCAGGGTGGTAAGAGACCATCCAGACACCAGCTGTGCAGACAGTGGGAGGCAGTGGCCCAGGAGGTGAATGCCAGTAGCACTGCACCTTGCAACTGGGCGCAGAGCCGAAAAAAGTTCAATGATTTGACACGAGTGGTCAAGGTGAGTGAATGCAAGTGTGAAGTGACACATCCAACCAACTGCACCACTGCTCCATGCATGACACCTCCCCCTCATCCACCCACCAACAAATGCTGCCCATTCGTACACAACGCTGCACTTGGCATACTGCATCTCACCCTCACATAGTACCAATAATAAAAACAGAAAATGCTGGAGAAGCTCAGGAAGTCAGGCAGCATCTGTGGAGAAAGAAACAGAGTTAACGCTTCAGGTCGATGACCTTTCGTCAGAACAGTTCTCACGTGAGATCTTCGACCTGAAATGTTAACTCTGTTTCTTTCTCCACAGATGCTGCCTGACTTGCTGAGCTTCTCCAGCATTTCCTGATTTTATTTCAGATTTCCAGTATCCGCAGTATTTTGCTTTTGCTCACATAGTACCACACTTGCAGGCCACCACTCACAGGTCACATACACTGGCAGTTATTTGACCACGACAGGTATATCACACAGACACCTTGTAGATATTAACTGATACACTTCCCTCTGTCTTACAGGAGAAGGTGACGCATAACAGCCGGCAAACCAAAAGGCCTGAGAGAGAACAGGCACATCTACACGCCCTCACCCATCTGGAGGAGACAGTGTTGCGCACCATTGGGTGGGCCATCACTGCGGACGTGGCCACTGGCAGCACTGGAGATCCCGACAAAAGGGGTCTCTGCATAACTAATCCTCCTTCTCATTTCTCAAGTCTCCCTCATCCCACAATCTTTTCTGATTCACGTGCTGCAGATAGTGTCAGCACGCACGTCTTACTTGCTCCTCTCCCTGCACCACAAATCAACCTGTTTCCCTTTGTCATTGCAAGAACTGGAGCCGGCACCGTCCAAGGTGGAGGAGGAGGGCACTGACAATAAAGTCACACCGTCACTCGATCTGACACTCGCAACCACCAGCTCAGATACTGACACTGCGCATCCTTTAGAGGCTAGGTTAGAGGAGAGATCTGAACGTGGTGAGACACCGGGCACAAGTGCATAGGAACTGGGGCGGGGGGAACGGATACCACAGATGCCAGCTAACTGGAGGGCGAGGTCGCACAATGGTTCTGCTGCCGAGGGATCAGCTGATGACTTCAATGGGCCAGGCTACAGAAGGCAACTGATGGGTGTACACCACCAAATGCTTGGTGCATTGGAAAGCCTGCCTTAAAGCCTGCGCACAATGTCAAGGGGCATGGAGGAGTCCACCTCAAACTTGGAACAGGGCTCTGCGCAGAGCTTGAAGCCCATCCTCACCCACATGGAACGGGTGATCAGCTCCATCAGCACACCTGAGGAACGCACCATGATGCAGCGTCTGATGACCGATGTTGCAGCTGCCATTGCAGCAGGAAACAATATCATCAAAGGTCTGTAAGCTTCAGGTGAAGCTCATACTGCTGTTATGGGAGCACAGACTGCTGCTATTGTGGCTCTGGGGACCATTGTGGAACGGGGCTTCCAAGGTGTCACAGCACTCCAGCAAACCATTCTACAGCTAATCCACCAGGATTGCTGAGGTGCCAGTGCCCATGCTGTTGCCTATCAGCCAGCCTGGCCAGGCTGCTGCAACGCATGCTGAGATGGTGTAGTCTGAAGCTGGGCCTTCCCAGACCAGAGCTGCTCGAGGTCTTCCTCCAAGGCCATCTGCACACTTCTCCATTGAAGGTCAAAAGCCTTCCACGACCCATGCTCCAGCCACTGGGTATGCACCTCATAGAAGCATTAGGATAGGTAAAGGCTCACAAACGACAGGCACTGAGGGAATGCACGAGAGTGAATAGTCTCCTTTTGTTTGCATCATTCCATGTGTTCATTTATAAATGTGACTTTGAATTTGCATTTGGTGGTGGTTTTTATTTCTGCGATGAGCTGAGGGAGGCAGCAATATGTAATCAAATGGAGGCCGATTTGATGGTCATGTGGGAGAGGACGGGTGGGGAGTGCAGGACTGTTGGTGACTTGGGAGATGTCGTTCACGTTATTGATATCGCTCACAGAGCAGGTGAGCACGCAGAGCCCTGGCAGACAGGGCCCAGTGTTCTCTGTTCCCCCTTGCGTCTTCCTCCACTTCACCTTCCGTCTCCTCCCCCTCATCCTCAGCCTCTTCCTCCTTCTCTTCTTCCTCCTCCTCCTGTTCCTCTGGCTCAGGGTCATGCCAGATAATCAGTGGCAAGGGCTGTTCCCTCATAATGGCGAGGTTGTGTTGCATGCAACATACCACGACGAATCTTGACACCCGCTCAGCTGAGTACTGCAGGACTCCAACAGAACGGTTCAGGCAGCGGAAGCATTACTTTAGGATGCCTATGGTATGCTCAATGACGCTGCGTGTGGCAGCATGACTGATGTTGTAGGCCCGCTCTGCACGGGTGCATGCATTCCTGACCGGTGTTCTGAGCCACCTCATGAGGGATAGCCCTTGTCACCCAGTAGCCAGCCCTTCACTTGCTGAGCCGGTTCAAAGATAGCTGGCACGTTGGACTGCCGCATAGTGAAGGCGTCATGACTGCTCCTAAGGTAGCGGGCATTAATGTCCATGATGCGCTGTTTGTGGTCGCACACCTGCTGCACTTTCAGGGAGTGGAACCCCTTTCGGTTCATGAAGATGGCCTAGTTGACATGTGGAGCACGCATGGCAATATGCGTGCAGTCAGTGGTACCCCCATGCCCTCGTGCTCGCTCATTTTGCTTCTCTCTATCAAGAGGGAACGTGATGAACCTGTTGTGCATCTTGTACAGTACCTCCATGTCCTCCCTTATGCAGCAGAGCACTGCACACTGTGAGATGTTGTACAAATCGCCAGCCGAGGCCTGAAATGATCCAGAGCTGTAGAAGTTCAGCGCCACAGTTACCTTCACCAGCCACAGGAAATGCTGTCCTTGCCCTGCTCTGAGGCTGTAGTTGTGGCTGCAGCAGGTGACAGATCTCTGTCATAACCTCTTTGGTGAACCTCAGCTGTCAGATGCACTAATCCTCACTCATCTGGAGGTAAGAGTATTGTTCCCTGAAGGCCCTCATGGGATATGGCCTCCTACTCAGTGCCCTGCACCACCTCCTCCTCCCTCTCCTCACAGCTTGACCTGCTCTGCGTGGCCTCTCTGCATGCTCCCGGTTGTGTTCTATGCCCAGCGGGAGCCTTGGCAGGACACCCATGGTTGCCAGGAATCTTGTTCAAACACTGTTGTAAATTACACCACTTGTAAGGCAATACCTGCCAAACCACTCTCAAATATACTATATAGCGACTCTCTGCAAGTATAGGAAGCTTCAACAAACGTCCTATTCTGAGACAATGCATTGAGTGGAACGTTAGTGCAAAAATAGTTTCTATCGCTTTAAATCAGCATTGCACACTGATCTAACGCACATTCTCCCTACTTTACATGCTGCTGGCGTTCGTTTTCTGTGCTTGCGCGAAACCCTTTACCAAGATGGCGTCCGGTGCACGTAACGCTAGAAGCATGCATGCGCATTCCCGACATCATCTTGGAACTTCGGGAGGCCATGTAGCGCTGAAACAATGGGCACTACAAGGCCCAATTTCTAGCCCACTATGTTGGGTCTATTGCATGGAATGTAAATGAACATTTAATCAGCTAACATCTGGGTTCTAAGTACTACTAATGCCCCAACAATGTACAATTTAATTTTCACCCAGAGCAAAGCTTCTTTATCTTGACTAATTTCCAGATTAATAATCTTGCTTGGTTCCGACAGAAAGCCTGTCTCCTTTCCTCCATTTTGAAACATTTTGAAGAGAAAGCCAGCTCCATTTTGACACGTAGGGGATAATTTTAACCTACCCCACACTGATGGGATTGGATCGGCCGCCTGTTTTAAACCCTGCCCAATTTTACTTTCCATTGAAGTCAACAGAAAGTAACATAATTCGAGGTGTAAAATGGGCATAGATCTAATCCCATCAGTTTCTTGCTGGGCGGGTTAGATTATAATTACCCCCTAGTTTTTTTTTAAATTTCCCTATTTGTTACACCAGAATCCAAAGTTAAAAGGACAATGTTCTAATCAATTCTGTCACTCAGTGCCTTACTTTTGCGTTTCTGGTGAATATCACACAACAGCATTAAAGATGACAATTCACTATAGCATAGCAGAACCACATATTTATATGGAAATTTTATTGAAGAATATATTGGAATTAGTCCAAAATGTATAACTTTTTCTTTCAAATTTATTGGTTGGCATAGTAATCAGAAAAGGCAATAAAGAACTTTGCAGCATAGATTAACGAAGAATTAAGTTCAGGTAATTTTTATTGGACACCATCAACTTGTTGTTCAGTCTGACTCCATGTATAATATGTGAGGCAGTTCTTCAGTTCCCATACTATTTCTAATTTAATTGTCTTTATAATTAGTATCTGTAATGTCTCACATGCATAGCATAATGTCTTCTGTAAAAAATATTGCATTATCTTTATGTAATGATGTGAGATCTGTCATCATCTGTTGCTTTTATTCTGATCTAGGATATTCACTGAAGAATTCTCTTATTTCTGTGTTTTTAGTCCCTCCAGTGATCAGAGTCTACCCAGAGAGCCAGGCACAAGAGCCTGGTGTGACTGCCAGCTTGAAGTGCCATGCTGATGGAATCCCCAACCCCAAAATTACCTGGCTGAAGAATGGTCTAGACATTACTTCAACATTACCTAACCAACTTGTGCTGCTAGGTAGCATATAATTCCATTGACAGTTTCTGTTTTTGTACATAGTAATGATATTTGCTTTTATATAGCACTTTATCACATCAAAGCTTCACAAAGCATTTCACACGGTGAATTTCTTTTGAAGTTCAGGGACTGATATATAGGTAAATGCAGCAGCCATTCTGCCTTTCTGCACCAGCAAGGTACCACAAGCCGTAGTTAGATTCATGAGCACTAAATCTATTTTGCCATGAATTAATATTTAGATCAACTGGACTGAGAGCATTCAGTCTGCTGAAATGTGATTACTACCTACTATCCACAAATCTGTGCATATAATCAGCCCGACACAAAGGAAACCAGCTTCAGCAGTTGGTTTCATAGTAAGAAGAATTCAGAGGCATGAAATGCATATTAATAGCCATATTTGTGACGCATTGAACCCTTTTGCATTAATACACCCAGCATTCTAACATCAGGACACATGCAGCATCACCTTTAGAAATTTAAAAACAAAGTTTTGACAATGGAAGTGCCCTGTTATGAGTCGTCCATATAGATGGGCCATTGCCATTATCTAAAAGGACATGTGCCCACTGAACCACCAACTAATTGGATGCATGTACATTGAACCATCGTGTAAAAGGACATGGGCCCACTAAACAACCACTTAAAAGGACAAATACCTACTGGAGCATCGTCTACAAGGCCACATGCATAATGAACTGTCACCTAAAAAAAAACCTAAATTACAACTAAAAGGCAACTAACTTTGCAAACCATCTCAGTGCCAAATTAAAGCATAAAGCAGGCAAGCTGTTGCATGGGCAACAACATAATATTGTCAGTGCTTAGAGGGATCAACAGGTCTAAATCCAATCTGGTTTGAACTGAACCAAATAGAGTATTCTGATTTTTTAAAATTCAATTTGGTCCAGTTTGAATTAGTTCTTCAGACTGGATGTTTGTTCGTATTATAAACGGGCCACACTTCCTTGGATATAAGAAGAGCAATATTTCGACACATTAGGAAGGTATTCTTATATATCCAAGTATCCTATAGTAATGTTAGTTTTGTAATATTTGTAATGTTTCATATATTTTGCTTCTCAATTAAAGCTGCAGTATCCTGTGAATGCCATGTTTAAAAAATCAAACACGTGTAGCTTGGGTGTTACGGTAACTTAGCACTATGTGGGAATGGATTCAAATCCAGCCCAGACTTGGAGATGAAGAATTCCTATAGGCTATAAGGGGCCTTTGTGAAGTGAATCTGAAGCAGTCTCAGCCTAGTTCCTAAAGGATAGGCTTCACAGCACTAAATTCTCAGTCTCACTCATTGTGGTAACAAAGCTGGCTAGTGTGGATAATGGAAATGTCATACTGGTACAGTGGGGTGCTTTTCTAAGTCTGGGCTTAAGGGAAAAATAAGGGCACCTTAACCCCCCCTCCCCGTACCTAACCCCTACTACATTGGGATGGCTAGATACTGATGATGGGTGGCAAAAGTGGGGAAATATTTTGTTTCCCAGCAGTGAAAACGTCACATTGTTAAGCACAAAATGTCTTCAAAAATATTAAGGGAAAGGGGAATATAAACACCTGGCTGTTAGAGTGAAGAAGAGTATTGGAGCACAAACTGAACCTTTGATCTCTTCTTCACCATGCAATTGGGAGTAGGGTGGTAGGGAGAGATGCTGAATGGAAATGGTTCCTCCCCTAGAGGGTTCATGGAGAGCAAGGACGCTGGCTCACTGATGTCCCCTTTTTTACAGTCAGCTCAAGAACAACTCTGACATATGTTTAACACCATCTACAAGATGACATCGTGCTTATACAGAGCAACGAGAACATCTGAATCTAAGCTGATCTGCATTGGTTCAAATTCTGAGTTCTTCCAAATCATCTCCCTTGATTGCAATGCATTTTCTGAGAATAGTTTGTGATATGTGCGAATATTAAAGCAGCAGGAATTAGGCAACAAAGTCTTGGTTAAATTAAATAGGATAGCAGAGTAAAATTCAGTGATGCTACATCTTTAAAGATTAGTGTGTGTATTTTCTGATATTCATCTGAGTTCAGGGTAGTATAAACTGTATTCTCTACAAAAATATTGAATTGAGGTTTGTCTGATGTAACAGTGCATCAGTGCTTCATCATTCAGTGCACAAAACAGCAAGTTCACAAAAGTTCCCCAGTTTCAATCAGGGGAGGCCAAAAAACAGATCCCAGAGGCACCCCAAATCACCCATCATGCACCTCCCAGTGGTTAGCTTAAGAGCAAAACATAACCAAGACATCCACCCTTTCACAGTATAGACAAAGGTGTATGGTGTGGAGAGTATTAAAGGAGCAAAATGAAAAAGAAAACATATTTCTAAAGTAGAAATGGTTACTGATCAACAGCACATCAAAGGGAATTGCACTAGAACCCACTGAGGTGTATTTTGGTTAATAAATACGGAATTTGTGTATTCCTGATTTTTAAGGGCAAGTCTTAACATTATGAGCTCCTTGTAAAAATCAAACCACTATAAAGAATGATGACAAGCTTGAACATATTTGATTTTTCTCTTTGTATTGATTTAAAACTATATATTATTGGCCAGAAAATCCTAATGGCAATTGAGGGAACTGTCTTAGTGGATTAATGAGTTCTGACAATGTAAGGAGCTGAATTAATATTAATTGACATCATCATTAACCCAGCATGTTTCAGCATCAGCTAAGCGTGCCAACTCAGTTCCTTTGTATCACTGGTGTCAGCAACTCCTCTAAATATATCTGCCAATAATATCATCAACACATGCACTTCAAACAAAAAGAAAGGGCAGAAATGAAAAAAAAATGGATGTCAAAGGTGATTCCAATTCTTTTTAACTCATTGATTTTTAAAAGATGATCTGAGTGTGAGACTCCCACTTTTAAAGGCAATATCTCAAATTTAAAATTCTCATCCTTGTGTTCAAATCTCTCCATGGCCTGGCCCCTCCCTATCTCTGTAACCTCCTCCAGCCCTACAACCCACTGAGATCTCTGCGCTTCTCCAATTCTTACCTCTTGCACATCCCCAATTTTAATCGCTCCACCATTGACGGCTGTGCCTTCAGCTGCCTAGGGCCTAAGGTCTTGAATTCCCTCCCTAAACCTCTCTGCCTCTCTACCTCTCTCCTCATTTAAGACAGTCCTTAAAACCTAACTCTTTGACAAAGCTTTTGGTCACCTGTCCTAATATCTCCTTATGTGGCTTGGTGTCAAATTTTGTTTGATAATCACTCCCGTGAAGCGCATTGGGACATTTTACTATGTTAAAGGTGCTATATAAATGCAAGTTGTTGTTATGTCTAAATTTCTGAATGGTGACTATCAATGCAGAATTACTTTGTTTTGTGCATTTTTGTTTGTTTGTTTGTGTTCCACGTTTCTACAGCAAATGGAGGTGAAATTCACATTAACAGTGTGCGTTACGAAGACACAGGGGCATATACTTGCATTGCGAAAAATGATGCAGGAGTTGACGAAGATATCTCATCTCTTTTTGTCGAGGATTCAGCTCGAAAGACTCGTATGTCTAAAATGCATTAAACCACTTGTTATTATTGAACTTTCTCCGAAGCTTATTTGGTGCAAGAAAGAGATTGAAATAACACCTATTCTTGATCATATCGAAAGTTACCATGAGGGGACTAAGTGTCACAGTGAGTTAGAACACTATCCTTTCTAGCAGCCTAGATTGACCAGATGAAAGTCTTCTGTCTCTGCCAACTATCTGAAATGAGTTTAGGGCAGTTCCTCAGAGCATGAGTCTACAGCACTAATTGGTATAAAATTAAAGTTGTCAGTCCTAATCGGAGAGAACTTAAGATGACTTATATAGGAATAGCACAGTGGTGTAGGCAGGATTTGTTTTCAGAGGTGTTTGGATATGAGCTTGCCAGAACAAACAAAATTACTTTAAAGGTCTATTTTTCAAATATGAATTTCACAATAAAGTTTAAATAGAAACATTATTACTTCCATTAATCTAACAAAGAATATGAAAAGAAAAGACAGCTTTGTCAGACTAAAGTTCTGTAGCACGAAGTCCTGGTTTCCAACTCCATAACCTCTCCATACAGAGACCACCTACTTCCTCCTCCATAACTCACCTCCCTCCGCCTGCCTCAGCCATCCAGGGTCAGCCTCATTTTAACAACAAAAATAACACATGCATTTATATAGCACCTTTAATGTAGAAAAATGTCCCAGGTTTTACAGAGGTGTAACAAAAAGGGATAACGAGCCAAAGGAGGGGATATTAGGAAGGGTGAGCAAGAGCTTGGTCAAAGAGGTGGGTTTTAAGCAGGGTCGTAAAGAAGGACAGGAAGCTGAAAAGACAGAGTGGTTTAGGGAGGGAAATCCAGAGCGTGGGGCCCAGAAAGCTGAAGGCACAGCCGCCACTGGTGGGGTGAAGAGAGGTGCGGACAAGAGGCTAGAGTCGGAGGACGGAGGGGAAATTATCGACTTCTGCCTGAAGCGTTAGTTGTGCACTCAGCCAGCTCCTATGCTGCATGTTGTTATTAAAATGAGGCTGACCCTGAACGACCCAGCTGGGTCAACACCCATCAAATTGGGCAGGTGGCTATCTTGCTGCGTCCACCTCCTGCCAGGTTTGCAGAAAAATCCAAAAACAGGAGCTGACATTGTTCAAATCAAATGAAGAGAAAATTCTACCTCATAATTAAAGCAAAGTGCAGTTATGTTTTTATGTATTGTGTAATCTCTCTGTATATTGCTTTGTGTTCTTGCTGCCTGTTATGCCTGAAGGCTTTTCATTTAATTTTAGCTGCAGTAGAATTTAAATTAAGAGTGTTTTATGAGACATGTTATTATATGCCTTACAGCTTCCAAGTGGTCAAACGGAGGTAGTCATTCTTTGTCACTCCCTTAATTTTGTCTGAACTAAAAATTTTCCATTGCAGTATTTTTAGGCAGTTGCTGGAACGATGTAATTGATTGTGTGTCAGTTTTACTTAATCAATAGCCCTTAATAGTGGTTGGAGAGTGTAGCAGGTTCTTGATGAACTATGACAAAAAAATTCTCACTTTTAAACGTCTTGATAAGTGACAAATAAGTTGATTCATTCAGCAGATCAGCTAAAAAAGTCCATATCTGGTAATGCTGCAAATGACTTTTAAGGGCCCACTGTCACCTCCACCTCCGATAGAGAAGTCACACATCATTTTCATAAAGATTTTCATGACAGTTATTGCATATGCAAGGAGCACAATAACACTTTCATGATACAGTGATCCATCTCAATTATATTTATGCAATGTACCGTGTGCTTTGTAAACAATGAAAAAATTCCTTCTGGAAGTACGGCCTTAAAAACAATCATCAGGATCACCTTCATTAAAAAAAAACAAAGTATGTCTTTAAAGGAGAAGAATACCTGGGGACGAGGGTATTTTCAATCTAAAGGTTTCCTCCATATTAAAAAGAAACCTTTAAAAAATTCAGCATTTTTCTACCCAGAGATGAGAAATCCCCCATTTTCCTCATGGGGACACTGCCTACTAAGGATCACCACGGCAGCTGAAATCCTTCCTGTACTAAACTTATTGGGGTTGAGTTTCTGCTTGTTTCCGATAGTTGTATCAACACAATCCGGAATCGGCTGAACCAGTGCAAAAGATCATGGAATTTTAAACGTAAGTCAGTTACGCCCAAAACCACTTACGTTCATATATTCTGCAATCTTTTATGCTGGTTTAAGATTCAATCCACCGGATCAGGCCCCGCCCACAAAACCGACCACGCTCCCAGGTCGTCATTGCAAGATTCCACCAATTGCGCTGGTTCAGGAAGGCTATTCAAATTGAGCTAATTTTCTTAGGCGCATAGGCATTAGTAGGCACGCTTTAAAAGTTTTTTCATAACAAAAATATTTAATTTACTAAGAAACTGACCAGTGTACACAAATGAACATAAGAACGTAAGAAATAGGAGCAGGAGTAGGACATACGGCCCCTCGAGCCTGCTCCGCCATTCAATAAGGTCATGGCTGATCTTCTACCTCAACTCCACTTTCCTTCCAATCCCCATATCCCTCGATTCCCTCAGTATCCAAAAATCTATCGATCTCAATCTTGAATATACTCAACTGAGCATCCACAGCCCTCCGGGGTAGAGAATTCCAAAGATTCACAACCCTCTGAGTGAAGAAATTTCTCCTCACCTCTGTCCTAAATGGCTGACCTCCTAATTTGAGACTATGACCCCTAGTTCTAGACTATCCAACCGGAGAAACAGCCTCTCAGCATCTACCCTGTCAAGCCCTCTAAGAATTTCACACATTTCAATGAAATCACCTCGCATTCTTCTAAACTCCAGAGAAGTTTACTCAATCCCTCCTCATAGGTCAACCTTCTCATCCCAGGAATCAATCCAGTGAACCTCCATTGCACCACCTCTAATGCAAGTATATCTTTCCTTAGGTAAGGGGGCCAAAACTGTACACAGTACTCCAGGTGTGGTCTCACCAAAGCCCTATATAATTTTAGCAAGCCCTCCTTATTCTTATACTCCAACCCCCTTGCAATAAAGGCTAACATACCAATTGTCGTTTTAATTGCTTGTTGTACCTGCATGTTAACTTTCTGTGATTCGTGTGCAAGGACACCCAAATCCCTCTGACTACCAATATTTCTTAGTCTCTCACCTTTTAAAAAATATTCTGCTTTTCTATTCTTCCTACCAAAGTGGATAACTTCACATTTCCCCACAATATACTCCATCTGCCACCTTCTCGCCCACTCCTTTAACCTGTCTCTATCCCTTTGTAGCCTCTTTGTGTCCTCATCACAGCTTACTTTCCCACCTAGCTTTGTATCATCAGCAAACTTGGATACATTACATTTGCTCTCCTCATCTAAGTCATTGATATATTATAAACAGCTTAGGCCCAATCACTGATCCTTGCGGTACCCCACTAGTTACAACCTGCCAACCCGAAAATGACCCGTTTATTCCTACTCTCTGTTTTCTGCTATTAACCATTCCTCAATCCATGTTAATATATTACTCCCAATCACATGAGCCCTAATCTTGTGTAACAACCTCTTGTGTGGCACCTTATCGAATGCCTTTTGAAAATCCAAATATACTATGTCCACTGGTTCCCCCTTATCGACTCTGTTAGTTACACTCTCAAAAAAACTCTAATAGATTTGTCAAACACGATTTCCCTTTCATAAAACCGTGTTGGCTCTGCCTAATCAGATTATGATTTTCTAAGTAGTAAATGGTTCAGTATTTTTTTAAGTCCTTTTCAGTGATTTTACATTAAGTTAGTCACAGGTGGAGGACTGGACACACTTATTAAAAATGCATATTTTTTTGTGATAGACCCATTTTCAGCTGTATTAATAAAACTGGACCAGCTTACCACTCTTAAATACATCAATGAATATTTTTTAAGGGAATTAAATAAAAATAAACAATTACACCCTATGTTTGTGATTATGCAAATGATTTTTATCAGAAACTTAGACTGTAACCTAACCAGCGCAATTTCAAGCGCATTTCGGGCACAATTTCCCAATTGCGCTCAAAGCGGAAACTCTACCCTATTGGTTACATCAGAGCATTTGGATTTGTACAAGGAACTTAGAGGATGCCAATCTCCACACAACATAATGACAGCCAGCCAAAGATGGACCTGCTGTGTATGTTACCTGATTGGGATTCTTCGCTAGGAAGACTTGATGTGGTAGCTCTCCAGTAAATGACTTTCTAGCTAGGATAAAAAGAGCTACTTCCCTGCAGGCTAGGGACATTCTAAACAATGCTTTTGTTTCAGTGTTCAACTGTGCGTACTTTATATTTCCTGTTCTTTTCAATCATCAGTGGAATTTTTTTGATAACATTTTTTTGTTGAAATAGGCAACATTAGGTATTGTGTAGCACAGTTACAGTGAGCAGAGAGAGACTTTCATTCCGTCAGTCTGGGCTGAATTTCAACCTAGGTTCCAGAGTGACAGGACAGTGTGCATCACCCAGTTCCCATCTCTTTTTGATTTTTGTGAATATTTTCTTGCTTGCTCCATATCCTTAAAAGGGCACCGTCTTCATGAAAAAGTGTTTTGCAAGCTTTAAGAAAGAAGGACCAGAGAGAATTGTGTATCATTTTCATCATGATATCATCAAGTATAAGTGACAAAATAATATGTTTTGATGTGATACACGTCACCGTGGCTTATACGTACAAACAAGAAAAGATTTTCATAAAGATGATGCCCTTTTTAAAAAAATTATTTTTGTTCCTCTGTGTCTCCCAAGAAAATTACTACTGTGTGATGCCACACTGTAGGAATGGGAAGTTCTTTTCTATGGTATTTCCCCACAGTCTGATAACTCTGCAATCATTAAACTCTGATATAGATTGACATTGGTTCCAATAGTCTAAAGCCAGGCCTCAAACTCCAGGGCACTATATTCATCAATAATTGGCCGAACATTTCATTCCAATAAAATCAAAAGAATATGGCCAATAAAAATCAATTAACTGTAGCTTTATGACAACTTCACATTAATACAATGAACAATTGAGAATGGTTTAAAAGGCTTTAATATCACTGAAGTTTTGGATAATTTCATAAGCTTAAATAGTTGAAACCCTGAAATGAGATTACAACCTTTAAATCACCTTCTTTGCCCCTTATTTTTCATAACATATACTAGAAAGTTCATGGGTAGTTTCTAGAAAACTCATGGGTAGTTTCTGGTCTGCATTGTTTCCACGGCAATGACTGACTTATGATTCAGCAGTAATCTAAACTTCAGTTTGTTAATCATCAGCCGTTTAAGAAGGAACGAAAGTTTAGGGAGAATACTTTTGTTCAAAAAACCTTGACTGATAGAAATACATATGGTACAGTATATGGCAACAAGCATTTGTCAAACTTGTCGCCTCAGAGAGACCTGCCATTTGGGTTCTCCTGCTTTCCTTATTTTACTGGTACAACCCTGTGCTTACCAGAGCAATTCCATTCACACTTCTGCTGTGGCCTGAGAGTAGATCTGGAGTCACGTGACCCCAGGAAACTCACTACTAGCTAAGTATGCAGCATTACCCAACTGGCAATATGCAGCACCCTCCTTTCATAATATTTATAATTAAAGGACAAATGCACCTCCCCTTTAAATAACTTTGTTAACCAATGGTTTAAACACATTGATTTCAAATGAAATAATAAAAAAAATTAAAATTCACAATAATGATCTGATATCTTAGAATCATAGAATGATAAAGCACAGAAGGAGACCATTCGGCTCATCGTGCCTTTGCAGGCTCTTTGAAAGAGCGATCCAATTAGTCCCACTCCCCTGCTCTTTCTCCATAGCCCTGCAAATTTTTCCACTTCAAGCATTTATCCAATTCCCTTTTGAAAGTTCTTATTGAATCTGCTTCCACTACCTTTTCAGGCAGTGCATTCCAGATCATAGCAACTCACTGCGGTAAAAACATTTTTCCTCATGTCACCTCTGGTTCTTTTGCCAATCACCTTAAATCTGTGTCCTCTCGTTACCGACCCTTCTGCCACTGGAAACAGTTTCTCCTTATTTACTCTATCAAAACCGTTAATTATTTTGAACACCTCTGTCAAATCTCCCCTTAACCTTTTCTGCTCTAGGGAGAACAATGCCAGCTTCTCCAGTGTTTCCACATAACTGAAGTCCTGCATCCTTAGTACCATTCTAATAAATCTCCTCTGCACCCTCTCTAAGGCCTTGACATTCTTCCTAAAGTGTGGTGCCCAGAATTGGACAAAATACTCCAGCTGGGGTCTAACCAGGGTTTTATAAAGATTTAACATAACTTCCTTGCTTTTGTACTCTCTGCCTTTATTTATAAAGTCAAGGATCCCATATGCCTTTTTAACAGCCTTCTCAACTTGTCCGGCCACCATCAAAGACTTGTGTATGTACACCCTCAGGTGTCTCTTTTCCTGCATTTAGAAGAGGTCCTCACAGTGCAATCTGGTGGCTGAGGCATTGAACAGTAGGCTCTTTGAAATCTAATTTTCACATTGAAGTTAATGAATCCATTTGCGTTGGCCAACTATCATCTAGAACCATTCGACTTCACTGCCTGAAGACATCTTACATGCTTCAGAATTTTAGTGCAGAGTTTATTGCAGTCTGTGCAAGATGCTTTTTCATTTTTTCCTCTGAGGCCATGTGAAAATGAATATTAGAATGACTTATTTCTATTAAAATTATTTATATGGAAGCATGTTTTCAAAGAGATTTATAAGCTCACACAAGATATTGGAGCATCTCATGTGATTAGAGAGTAGTGAGACATAATTTTATGCATATGATTACCCACACAGTTGGGTTACCCACCTTAGCCATGCTGCTGTGGAGAGGCCATGCACTTCCCTATTGGGTGTGAAGAAGGGAAAATAAGAGGGCAGGTTACCCAGGCTATTTTTGTACAACTCCTATTGACCAGTTACATAACAATATTGACAGAGGCCGAAGAGCAGGTTCCCCACCTTCTTGCCTGTAGTTAATGCATAGCCCAGGAAGATCAAGGAATGGGAAGAAAATAAAAGGACGTTACCTGCAAATTAAAAGAAAATAACTGACAGATTCACTATAAAATATTGTGCGGAAGTACTATAGGGCATCAGGGTATTTTATAAATCATAATGGCATAAAATCAAAATGTTGTACATCATTTGATTTAAAAACAGGCATCAAATACAATCTTGTGCACTGAATTTTACAGTAGCAGCTGGTTTCTAAATACAACTTCTATTGGCCAATCACAGGGGATACCATGACATTTAAAGGTAGATTACAGAGTGTAAATTGCTTTAAATGTAATTTTCAAAGATGATGGTGTATGTACTAGCGCAACACTGCAGGGCAGAGGATGAAAGTTCGATTCCCTCACTTCAATGAGTTCCGATCTAAACCACATCATCAGGATGAGGCAAAATTGGAGGGAGAATTGCCCTCTCTGTGACCATTCTTGGTGTCTCTTGGCAGCCAGTTCAGAGCAACGTTAGCATAGCTGAATTTCCCTTCCCATCTGCTTCCTCCAATCCACGGATGATAAGAAGGGGAATTAAGTAACTTGAGTAAGGGTTTAAAAGCAATCTTAAATGTATTTAAGGTTAAAATTTATCTTATTTTTTAATGAATATATATATAAATATAAACAGCTCTTTGCATGTGTGAATGAACTGAAATTTTTGACATTTTTTTCCCTTTTTTTTAAAAAATTCATTTTCTGGCTTTCTCCAATCTCTGATGCTGCAGTTGCAAACATACTGTGGCGAGAGGAAGGTACTGCAGTGCATTGTTGTGTTGTAGTGATCATGTGCTTGTCCACTGTTTGTAGCACAATTTATTACTTCTAATAACAGGTCCTTCTCCGTGCTGTGCCTCTAAGTCTAGTATTCTCACTACCTCTGAGACAGGCTGTATCTTTCAAGAGCACCATCTGAAATATTACTTGCTCAATTCCGAGTAGATACAAAGAAAATCCAGATTATCTTTGGGTCCACTAACAACTGAACACCTTGCAAGTGAATATTTCTGTTACATGGACAACAACTTAAAATCGGCGATCCGTTCTCTATCTACACAGAATGGGTTCATTCATTACAAATGGATACCGTCTGCAGTATATAAAAAGATTACCAGATACCAGATTGATTCCTGGGATGGCAGGACTGTCGTACAAGGAGAGATTGGGTCGACTAGGCCTCACTAGAGTTTCACTCGAGTTTAGAAGAATGAGAGGGGATCTCATTGAAATGTATAAAATTCTGACAGGGCTAGATAGACTGGATGCAGGGAGGATGTTTCCCCTGGCTGGGGGGGTCCAGAACGAGAGGTCACAGTCTCAGGATACGGGGTAGGACATTTAGGACTGAGATGAGGAGAAATTTCTTCACTCAGAGGGTGGTGAACCTGTGGAATTCTCTGCCACAGAAGGCTCTGGAGGCCAAGTCACTGAATATATTTAAGAAGGAGCTAGATAGATTTCTAGACACGGAAGGCATCAAGGGGTATGGGGAGAGATCGGGAATATGGTATTGAGATAGAGGATCAGCCATGATCATATTGAATGGTGGAGCAGGCGCGAAGGGCCAAATGGCCTACTGCTGCTCCTATTTTCTATGTTTCTATTATAGTAGTCTTTTTATGGGGGAGGAGCCACATGTATTTTTTTCATAATGTCATATGCAAGTGACACAGTAATCAGTTTCAGCCCTATTAATGACATCACATTGTGCGTTTGTGAACAAACAAAAGATTTGCCAAATTCTTCAGTGACAATTTCCATTTAATTGAATACCATTTGTGCTTAGGTTGCCATGTTTACAGCCCAGATAGTGCTGTGGTCACCTACTGAATGGCATTTGTCTCCAAACATACAAAATCAGAGCAAATGGAAACAAATATCCAGCTTCCAAGTATGGTCTCTGATCTGTACTATTAACTGATCTCAGCCAGAGCAGCAATGGGACTTGTGCAATTGGCTCAATGGCCCAAGCTAGTCAAGGAAAAAAAATCAAGCAGGGCTTCTAATCCAACTTATTAACCAGTGCCCTCTTTTGGAAAGCGTTTGCAAGTAGGGGTCAGGTTAAACTGTAATGCCGTTCCCATGGCAAACAGCATTCTGTCTTAGCTCATACAAAAAAATGGACTCTTAAGTGAGATAACAGAGGTCTACCAGCATCCATGGAATTGTATACCAGCATGGATTACCACCTTCAGGAAAGGAGGAGAGAAAAGAGGAGGATACAATTAATATTCATCAGAAACACAGTACATCTTGGACAATCATGTTACTATTAAGACCAGGGAGAAACTAATCCAGAATATTATTAATATTGTACTGTAAAATGCAAAGAACCAAATGAATAATGGAAATGAGCATTAATCAGCCACATGAATATGGAAATAGGCATTAATTGGCTGTAGTAATGTTTAAAGTCCATATGTTGTCGCTGAGAGTGATGGCCAGACACCAAAATTATGGTAACAGCTTGGAATGAGTGTCCCTCTATGAAGTGGATTATATCTGTGAAATCAAAGTTGAGAGCTGAATCAAAAATTTTCCATGGTCTTTATGATAATGATTTAATACTTTTATCTTCCATTTTGAATTTATTCTTGCTCTCAAATGGTTCCTACACCATTCCCCTCCTGAGAGTTTGGGTGAGTGACCTACTGCCGAGCCTTGGCTAACACTGCATTTGAGCTAGCCACTAAGAGCTGCACAAGAAAAGTCCCCAGTGTCTGCCTTCCAACTGTTCTTCCTCTCCCTGTGGAGAAAATGGTCTCTGCTTGACAATTCTCTTGACAATGTGACTTAAGTCTGGGGAATTGCCATGTGGTGAATCCTGGGCACAAATCCATTTCCTAGCACTCTGTCCCATTACCCACAATTAAGTGAAATGTTGATATCAAACCTCTAAGACCCTGGCCTTGAAAACAATGTGCCTCTGACCTGTGATAATTTAACATTTATCTTACACTGAGGCAGGACAGTAGTGGGACATCGGTAATTCCTAGTCTCATCTGGCAAGAGAATAATGGGTTTCCCAAGAGGTGGGTGGGAATGTTAGAAGGAAAGTCACACACAGACCCATCTGTGCACCTTCTAGTGCCTGATTTTACAATGACTAAGGTAAAGGCCTGGAAACAGACTGTTTTCCATTTTTGACTACCAACGGTACGTTCCACAGAGAGAACAGGGAAATGCAGAAGCCAGCTGAATAAAGAAGGGCTCTAACCCTTACAAAATAAGAAAAATCAATTTTTGACTTGCTGTTAAAATTGAAAGAAAGGGAGTGATAACAAAATCTATGTTTCATAAGAAGACTTTAATTTTAAGTGAAGAATCTTCATGTATTTCTTAATTTTTCACCCTTCTCCGTTCTCTCCTTATGGTGGCAAATCAATGTTGAGTATAATTTAATGGGCAGAGGTGCCCTTCCAGTACCTTGGCCAAACAGTCATCCTACATGTATAAACCTGAATAGCAGCAGAAGGCTAGTTTACCATGGCAGGAATCACAGTCAGACCTTACCTTGCCCTCAGATGATATCCACACATACCAGTTTACAGCAGGATAGGTAACCTTGGGCTATTTTTTTCATCAGGGACCAATGACAGAATGGCCAACTGTTACTCCCTGACTGCCATCATGGATGAGATCAGCTAACCACTTACCTCCTAAATCAGGGGGCAGTTGTACTCATAAACTCTTATCTAATTATTTCTATCCTGTTGCATTTTAAGTTCCTCAAAGAGTTTGGTTTTATTGGATTTCCAAATTTTCTGTTGATTGGGACAATGACTAGTGATCTTGCTTTAATGTCTGGGTGCATGATATGCTGGCTGAAGATTTATTTGGCAAAATCAAAGAATCTGTCAAACAAATCGAGATAAAATTTGTAGATTAAAAAAAATGCTTCTGTCACTTACATCTTAACAAGTCATTGCAGAAACTAACCTCTGAAATAAATCAACATTTATTGTGGCAGACATGAATTCTTGGGTTTTCTGGCTTCATGTACACTAAAGTTGTGGGTAAATTGTAGGATTTTTGATAGCCTAAGATTTCTTTTCAGCAAATGTTGATAAACCATTTAAAAATATGAGCTACATGAATTTTCATATTTATCAATTGGCAACTGACGAAATACTATCACTGTATATTATGCAGTCTATATATGTATATATAAATACAATCTGAATATGTTATACAATAACACAGCCTGAATATATTGTATAACAGTCAATATATATATATATAACACAATCCATATATATTACATGATATCAGTATACATTGCTCAATAATAGTTCATAAACATTACATAAATCAGTAAATAGTTAAATATTAAAATATATATTACATGTTATATATTGCAATATATATTACATTTAACAAAGTATATTTTATATAATAGTTAATATATACAGTATTATAAAAGTCAGTATATGTTATATACATTTCATCTAATAACAGTCCATATATATTGTACAATAAAGTCCTTAAATGCTGCATATAATAAAGTATGCTTTATATATAAGCTATATGTTTAAGACTGATTAAACTTAATAATTACCCATCTTTCCTTCCTCCCCCCCACCATGAAAGATGAATTCCAAAATTATGGCTAAGCTGGATAAAACCTGGAGAAGTCAGTATTAGAATAATGCTTCCTGTCTGCAAAGCATGCAGCTACTTGTTCTGTTAATGCAGGGATAGCTTCATCTTCTCTCCTAACTGATGAGCCGCAATCATGTAGAGGGCACCTTTGGTCAACTGTGTCGTATACAGGCAGCTGAACAATTTTGCACTGGGGAGGAGGGGCCGAGGCTGCAGCTATAATGATGCATATCAACTCCTGTTAGCAATTACTCCATGAAGCTATTTACTTCAAGCGTTATATTTTTTGACTCAAGTTTCAAGAACTGAAGTTCAGAAGAATGAGAGGTGATCTCATTGAAAAGTATAAAATTCTTAGAGCACTTGACAGGGTAGATGCTGAGAGGCCGTTTCCCCTGGCTAGAGAGTCTAGAACTAGGGGTCATAGTCTCAAGATAAAGGGTGGGCCATTTAGGACCAAGATGAGGAAAAATTACTTCACTCAGAGGGTTGTGAATCTTTGGAATTCCCCTCCCCAGAGGGCTGTAGATGCTCAATCGTTGAGTATATGCAAGCCTGAGATCAATGGATATTTGGACACTAAGTGAATCAAGGGATAGGGGGATAGGGTGGGAAAGTGGATTTGAGATAGAAGATCAGCCATGACCTTGTTGAATGGTGGAGCAGGCTCGATGGGCCGTATGGCCTACTCTTGCTCCTTTTCCTTATGTTCTTATGTTGTTAATTTGCTTACAGCTGATTTCATGCTCTTATTTGACTAAATTCGAAAAAAAATAAAACCCCAAATCTGCAGGCCTAACTATATAATAAATAATCCTGTAAATAAAGGGCTACTTTTTACAATTTAGGTCTCCCAATGGAGAGCTGTGCGTGACAGAAGGGCATAGCAGGAATTTGGGATCGAGAGGTCCTTGTAGATTTGTAAATATTATACACTTAGATTTTTAAAACTGTAAAAGGGTTAAATTTTGTCTGTCAATAATACAAAACAAAATGCTCCTAGAGCCTGTCATTGAGGTATTGTGGGCGTGTTAATGTTATACTTTGAGAATGCACTGATGGAAAATGACCCTATTGCATTTTTTTCACAAATTCACTGAATGCAGTTGTTTTAATGCCTTTCTGATGCCAAGCAAGACTTGTCATAGAAAGTTGTTAAACTGACAAAACACATCTGCGTGATTTTCTTTTTCTTCGGAGGCTGCATTTCCAGTGCCTTCAACATTGCTTTTCCTTTTTTTTCACGATTTTTAAAATTGTTTCAGAACTTTAAAAATAATATATTTTTTAAATCGCAATATTTTTTTTTACAAAGTGTGTGCAAATGAAGCATTTTTGTGTTTTGTCTTCAAGGACTAAGTGTTGGAAATATGTTCTATGTATTCTCTGATGATGGAATCACAATAATTCAGCCCACAGGATGTGAGATTCAAAGACAGATCAAAGCCAGTGACAGGATCATTGCAAGCTTTGTAAGTTTTAAATATTTCTACACTTTTTTTCCTTTTAACACCTTAATGTTGGATCTTTGCATTTCCCTGTTGGGAGACAAATGTAAGTTTAAACAATGAGAGTTAAGTTTGAATATTTCATTAACGCCATCTGAAGTTCAAGGTGTGTTAATGCTTCAAAGCATAGTCCTAAATACTTGGGGGTGAATTTCCGCAGGGGTCTTCTGCCAAAGTTAAGGTAGGCAAGTGGGAGAACCCCATGGAAACTCTCCCCCTTGTTCTTAATACATCAAACAAAATGACTTAAGCAATTCTAAAGTTAAATAAAATCTAACTGATATGTTTCTGCACATCATAGCCCAAAATATACTCATGCATGTACTAGGTGACTCAGACTGAAATGTTTCAGAGTAAAATGTTGTTGATGCAATGGTTTAGAATACTATTCCTTAAATTGCTGAGACCTGGCTCTATCCCAGACTGATGGGATGTAACTTTTTCTCTGCCTGCTGCAAATGTTCTAACTTAAATGAGATTAGGTCCAAAGTAAAAATTACCCCAACCTGGACTTGCATGTTCCTAAATGTCAGCTTGGTTGACACAGTGAGCTGAATGGGGTCAGTAGCCTTTTGACTATTGTATCATGCTTGGCTAGCATCTGATGATTTATCAGTTCTCTCCTTTATTCCAATATAGAACAAGTATGTTTAGTTTCAATGGTCTTGTATGTTTATCAGGTTTCTGTCTCTTACTACAGTATGCCATCCATATGATCAGATTCTATTGATACTATAGTCTGCAGTATTTACAAATAAACACAGATCTGAATTAAAAACCTGGGCTGATCAAGGCCTAATGACCATGGCTGTACATCTCAAACATTATCCTTCTTTACAGGAAGAGATTTGTCCCTGCGGCGAAGGGGAAACCATTCCACATTGTGTCTGGGCCTCTGCTGTCAACATCAGAGATAAGTACATCTATGTCTCCCAACCCACGCAGAGCCGAGTTCTTATCATTGACATTCCATCTCAGAAAGTCTTACAGGTAACTTTAATTAATGTATTAGATAATAGTTTTTTTTTAAAGTGGGTATAGGGGTTAAACATGCCTTAAACCTCTGGAGCATGAGTTTGAATCCAATTCAGACTGAAAGTATGAAAATCTCTCCTCTGAATGTTGTAATAATCCAATGTCAAATTGGTTTGGGAAGCCTTACTCATAGTAGATGGCCCACACCACAACATTGCTCTTTAACTGGCAATAATTGGCAATCTGACTCAGAGAGACCATAAGGGTGTTGTGGGAAATAAAAATGTCACATTAGTGTGGGAGGGAACACACTCTTTTAAGGTTGGGACTGAGTAGAGGGACTGAATACTTTCTATATAACTTGTACTATAAGGAGTGTTTGGTGCTAAAACTGCTGCAAAAAGTGCAAACAGTTCCAAATCTATTGGCATCTAAACCTCTATGGGTGAAAAAATAGGTACAATTTATAAAGGCAGAAAATTAATTGTTGAGGGCCATGATAGCAGAATGCCCTATTAGAGCAAAGCACTTCCATTGTTTCTGCAACTTGAGGCATGAAGTTGTGGCAATTTTATATTGCAAACGATAACAAAAATGACTTGAATTCAGAAAATTTCAGAATATATCTTTATTTTAAGATAATCTTTAATTCATGTAAAGATTTTGAAAAGTTTGGTACAAACCATTATAGTGAAACTTTGGTTTATTTTGTCTTAGCTCTTTACAGAACTTTTTATGTTGTGGTGTTTACATGACTGAAATGCAGTTACAGACCACCTCAAAATGGATATCATGCTGTCCAAATATTTACATGGCGAATAATCCCTTACTAACATTTTAATAGCCTCTCACTGTAATTCCTTCACAGGATGTGCCGACAGATCCTGTGCCAGTGAAATTGCAATATGATAAGTCACATGACCAAGTTTGGATCCTTAGCTGGGGAGATGTGAAGAAAAGCAATCCTACTCTGCAGGTATGTGAGAATTAATATATTTTCCTTGACTGAAGAATAGAAAAAATGGAGGCCACCTATTTGAAATTAATAATTTCCAAAGTAAGCAAGTACTATTTAAAGGTAGGAAAGTCTTTAATGCTTCCTAATCAATATACACAAATGCATCTCCAGGGCCTTGTTCACGGGCAAAATTAAAAATTGCATTCCTTTGTGTCATTTTATGTCGGCTCGTTTACTAGTCTCTTAATTATTTCTTCAACCCCACCATCCCTTCACTTTTACTGATTCACTGGGGTTAACTTCAACCTAACCTATCCTGAGGGAAACTGGTGGGATTGGATCTGACGCCCGTTTTACATTCTGCTCGATTTTACTTTCTATCTGCCAATCTTCAGCTCCCAAACTCTCTCTACATCTCCAGGCGTACAACTTCCAAACTCTTTAGATGCCTTGACCTTACAATTCCCAATCCCAGGCTTCCAAATCTATTCCATCTGTGCCCCAAGCCTCCAGCTCCTGACACTCCCTCCTTCCCTCCCTCTCTCTCTCTTTCCTCACCCTCTATGGCCTGCAGATTACAACCAATCTCTCTTACCCCACCCCCCGCCTTCACCTCTATCCTGACAAATGCCTATCGACAGGCTGCCAGATGGCTGACTGCTGGTGGTTTGCCTATAACTGGCAGTTAGCTGTTGGTGATTCACTGCGGACTGCCTGTTCATAAATGGTTGCGGATTGGCTGGTGATGGCAAGCTGAGAGCTGGTAGCTTTTTAAAAATTTTTTATTCATTCACGGGATGTGGGCGTCGCTGGCAAGGCCGGCATTTATTGCCCATCCCTAATTGCCCTCGAGAAGGTGGTGGTGAGCCGCCTTCTTGAACCGCTGCAGTCCATGTGGTGACGGTTCTCCCACAGTGCTGTTAGGAAGGGAGTTCCAGGATTTTGACCCAGCGACAATGAAGGAACGGCGATATATTTCCAAGTCGGGATGGTGTGTGACTTGGAGGGGAACGTGCAGGTGGTGTTGTTCCCATGCGCCTGCTGCCCTTGTCCTTCTAGGTGGTAGAGGTCGCGGGTTTGGGAGGTGCTGTCGAAGAAGCCTTGGCGAGTTGCTGCAGTGCATCCTGTGGATGGTGCACACTGCAGCCACAGTGCGCCGGTGGTGAAGGGAGTGAATGTTTAGGGTGGTGGATGGGGTGCCAATCAAGCGGGCTGCTTTATCTTGGATGGTGTCGAGCTTCTTGAGTGTTGTTGGAGCTGCACTCATCCAGGCAAGTGGAGAGTATTCCATCACACTCCTGACTTGTGCCTTGTAGATGGTGGAAAGGCTTTGGGGAGTCAGGAGGTGAGTCACTCGCCGCAGAATACCCAGCCTCTGACCTGCTCTCGTAGCCACAGTATTTATATGGCTGGTCCAGTTAAGTTTCTGGTCAATGGTGACCCCCAGGATGTTGATGGTGGGGGATTCGGCGATGGTAATGCCGTTGAATGTCAAGGGGAGGTGGTTAGACTCTCTCTTATTGGAGATGGTCATTGCCTGGCACTTATCTGGCGCGAATGTTACTTGCCACTTATGAGCCCAAGCCTGGATGTTGTCCAGGTCTTGCTGCATGCAGGCTCGGACTGCTTCATTATCTGAGGGGTTGCGAATGGAACTGAACACTGTGCAGTCATCAGCGAACATCCCCATTTCTGACCTTATGATGGAGGGAAGGTCATTGATGAAGCAGCTGAAGATGGTTGGGCCTAGGACACTGCCCTGAGGAACTCCTGCAGCAATGCCCTGGGGCTGAGATGATTGGCCTCCAACAACCACTACCATCTTCCTTTGTGCTAGGTATGACTCCAGCCACTGGAGAGTTTTCCCCCTGATTCCCATTGACTTCAATTTTACTAGGGCTCCTTGGTGCCACACTCGGTCAAATGCTGCCTTGATGTCAAGGGCAGTCACTCTCACCTCACCTCTGGAATTCAGCTCTTTTGTCCATGTTTGGACCAAGGCTGTAATGAGGTCTGGAGCCGAGTGGTCCTGGCGGAACCCAAACTGAGCATCGGTGAGCAGGTTATTGGTGAGTAAGTGCCGCTTGATAGCACTGTCGACGACACCTTCCATCACTTTGCTGATGATTGAGAGTAGACTGATGGGGCGGTAATTGGCCGGATTGGATTTGTCCTGCTTTTTGTGGACAGGACATACCTGGGCAATTTTCCACATTGTCGGGTGGATGCCAGTGTTGTAGCTGTACTGGAACAGCTTGGCTAGAGGCGCAGCTAGTTCTGAAGCACAAGTCTTCAGCACTACAGCTGGGATGTTGTCGGGGCCCATAGCCTTTGCTGTATCCAGTGCACTCAGCCGTTTCTTGATATCACGTGGAGTGAATCGAATTGGCCGAAGACTGGCTTCCGTGATGGTGGGGATATCGGGAGGAGGCTGAGATGGATTATCCACTCGGCACTTCTGGCTGAAGATGGTTGCAAACGCTTCAGCCTTGTCTTTTGCACTCACGTGCTGGACTCCGCCATCATTGAGAATGGGGAGTCCAGCACGTGAGAAGGTGGTGGTGAGCCGCCTTCTTGAACCGCTGGTTACCTAGAATTACATAGAATGTAATGTTCATGCTCCACACGAGCCTCCTCCCTACTTCATCTAACCCTATCACATATCATTCTATTCCTTTCTCCCTCATGTGTTTATCTTGCTTCCCCTTAAATGCACCTATGCTAGTTGCCTCAACTATTCCCTGTGGTAGCAGGTTCCACATTCTAACCACTCTCTGGGTAAAAAAGTTTCTCCTGAATTCCCAATTGGATTTATTAGTGAATATCTTATATTTATGGCCCCTAGTTCTGGTCTCCCCCGCAAGTGAAAACATCTTCTCTATGTCTATCTTGTCAAACCCTTTCATAATCTTAAAGACCTCCATCAGGTCACCCCTCAGTCTTCGCTTTTCTAGAGAAAAGAGCCCCAGCCTGCTCAATCTTTCCTGAAAGGTATTACCTCTCAGTTCTGGTATCATGCAGTGTGTGCCATCTGCAAGATACACTGCAGCAACTCACCAAGGCTTCTTCGACAGCACCTCCGAAACCCACAACCTCTACCACCTAGAAAGACAAGGGCAGCAGTTGCATGGGAGCACCACCACCTGCATGCTCCTCTCCAAGTCACACACCATCCTGACTTGGAAATATATCGCCGTTCCTTTATTGTCACTGGGTCAAAATCCTGGAACTCCCTACCTAATAGCTCTGTGGGAGAACCGTCACCAAACGGACTGCAGCGCTTCACGAAGGCAGATCACCACCACCTTCTCAAGGGCAGTTAGGGATGGGCAATAAATGCTGGCCTTGCTATCGACACCCACATCCCATGAATGAATTTTAAAAATCATCCTAGTAAATCTTTTTTGCACCTTCTCCAGTGCCTCTATATCCTTTTTATAATAAGGAGACCAGAACTGTTCACAGTACTCTAAGTGTGGTATAACCAAAGTTCTATACAAGTTTAACAACTTGTCTGCTTTTTAATTCTATCCCTCTAGAAAAGAACCCCAGTGGTTGGTTTGCTTTTTTTTATGGCCTTATTAACCTGTGTCGCTACTTTTAGTGATTTGTGTTTCTGTATCCCCAGATCACTCTGCTCCTCCATCCAATTTAGACTCTTGTTAACAAAGCAGTATGTGGCCCCCTTATCCTTCCTACCAAAATTCATCACCTCACACTTATCTATGTTGAAATTCATTTGCCAAATGCATGCCCATTCTGCAAGTTTATTAATGTCTTCCTGTATTTTGTCACAGTCCTCCTCGGTATTAACTATTTGGTGTCGTCCACAAATTTTGAAATTGTACTTCCAGTTCCTGAGTCCATATCATTTATGTAAATGGTGAACAACAGTGGTCCCAGCACTTATCCTTGTGGAACACCACTTCCCACCTTTTGCCAGTCTGAGTAACTACCTTTAACCCCTAGTCTCTGTTTTCTGTTTTGTAGCCAGCTTGCTATCCATTCTGCTACTTGTCCCCTGACTCCACATGCTCTGACCTTAGTCATGAGTCTACCTTATCGAAGGCCTTTTGAAATTCCAAATATATTACATCGACTATGTTACCCTTGTCTACCTTTTCTGTTACTTCTTCAAATAATTAAATAAGGATGGTCAAGCATGACCTTCCCTTTTTTAATCCTTGCTGACTATTTTCGGTTTCTTGATGTTTTTCTATTACATCTTTGAGTAAAGATTCCATTATCTTTCCTACCACTGATGTTAAGCTAATCGGTCTATAGTTCCCTGGACTTTTTCTATCTCCCTTTTTGAATATAAGAATCACTTTAGCTGTCCACCAGTCCTTTGGCACTATTCCCTTTTCTAATGAATTTTAATATATATGTAATAGTGCCTCTGCTATCTCTTCCCTAACTCTTATATATGCGTAGATGCTTCTGGTTCCTGCATTCTGGTAGTGGCTGGCTGGCTTCTGATGGCTGGTGGCTTGACTATGAGCTTGCCTGGCCTTTTTGTTCTGTATAGCTCAACAATACACTGGATGTCAGGGGAGTCTGTTTTGTGTGTTTTCATTGTGTAATATGTTTTTTCACATCATGAAGTAGTATACACTTCATAAAGCAAAATAAATTGTACTCCAAAAGACTGGAAAATGCACCAAATAAAGTGTCAAAAATCTAAAATTGCTACCAAACCATTGGTCAGGTCTGTAGCTGAAAGAGACTGGTAGGCCAAAGCATGGGCTAGGTGATAGCAGGGAGCTAATTTTGACTACCTATACAGCAGAGTATCCACCATGGACAAGCCACTCAGTAAAGTCTGGCAGACAGCCAGCAGAGATCCCGTCAGATATGTTAAAACTCCAGCTACTCCAGGCCCCACAAAGAAAGTTTGGGCCGCTGCCACCCCAAACGCCACCCCCCCCCCCACTCACCACCAATGAAACTCTCCCAACCCCTCCCACACTGCCAGCCTGGTAGCTTTTGGGCTGCCCGATCTCCATAGGCCCAAAACCGGTGAGCTGCCTCTGGACGACTATCTTGGGCAGGCAGCTGGCCTTCGAAATATTAATGAGGCCCAGCCATTAAAATGGACCAGGCCTCCCACTGCAGCTCCTAGGAGGGCAACCCACACGTCCTGCCAGCTTTCTATCCATGGAATTAAAATCCCCTCTATTGTTTCAACTATTTGATTGTCAGTCGGACATTTTATAAACTATGCACCTAAGTGAATGGTTGTTAGGATTGTAAGGTTGCCAACTCTGGTTGGAAGTATTCCTGGAGGTTTCATCACATGACCTCCTGCCTTCAACCGCCCCGCCCCCACACTCCCACCATTGGTTGCCCAACATATCCATCCTCATGGTGCACCGCCTTCCCGTGCCAATTGGGAAGCGAACAGACTCTTCATTACCCAATCGGATGATTCTTGTCTGTCAGTCAAACAGCCTTTTTTCCCATCTCCAATATTTTTATAACTAATAAACAGAAGTGTTCAAAGAAAATGTAAGAAAGACACACACTTTTTTTAATGCTACTATGATTTTTCTCCTGGAGTGCCCTGGAGATTAATCTTCAATTCCTGGAGACTCCAGGCTAATCCTGAAGGGTTGGCAACCCTATAGGATTGATCTGTGGACTTTCTTTCAAACCAAACTGAATGACTTCGGATCTGAATTGAAATCAATTCCGTTTTGAAATGGCATGCTGGTCAGATAAATGCAGATTCAAAATTTTAAAATAACAAACTAATGCATCAATCATAGGCTCAAATGGAGTTGTGAAATGCAACAATGGTTTGACCATCTCAACACATTGATTTCTCAACTTAATCAGTGAAGTTATTTTTTTTTTATTCGTTCATGGGATGTGGGCGTCGCTGGCGAGGCCGGCATTTATTGCCCATCCCTAATTCCCCTTGAGAAGGTGGTGGTGAGCCACCTTCTTGAACCGCTGCAGTCCGTGTGGTGATGGTTCTCCCACTGTGCTGTTAGGAAGGGAGTTCCAGGATTTTGACCCAGCGACGATGAAGGAACGACGATATATTTCCAAGTCGGGATGGTGTGTGACTTGGAGGGGAACGTGCAGGTGGTGTTGTTCCCATGCGCCTGCTGCCCTTGTCCTTCTAGGTGGTAGAGGTCGCGGGTTTGGGAGGTGCTGTCGAAGAAGCCTTGGCGAGTTGCTGCAGTGCATCCTGTGGATGGTGCACACTGCAGCCACAGTGCGCCGGTGGTGAAGGGAGTGAATGTTTAGGGTGGTGGATGGGGTGCCAATCAAGCGGGCTGCTTTATCTTGGATGGTGTCGAGCTTCTTGAGTGTTGTTGGAGCTGCACTCATCCAGGCAAGTGGAGAGTATTCCATCACACTCCTGACTTGTGCCTTGTAGATGGTGGAAAGGCTTTGGGGAGTCAGGAGGTGAGTCACTCGCCGCAGAATACCCAGCCTCTGACCTGCTCTCGTAGCCACAGTATTTATATGGCTGGTCCAGTTAAGTTTCTGGTCAATGGTGACCCCCAGGATGTTGATGGTGGGGGATTCGGCGATGGTAATGCCGTTGAATGTCAAGGGGAGGTGGTTAGACTCTCTCTTATTGGAGATGGTCATTGCCTGGCACTTATCTGGCGCGAATGTTACTTGCCACTTATGAGCCCAAGCCTGGATGTTGTCCAGGTCTTGCTGCATGCAGGCTCGGACTGCTTCATTATCTGAGGGGTTGCGAATGGAACTGAACACTGTGCAGTCATCAGCGAACATCCCCATTTCTGACCTTATGATGGAGGGAAGGTCATTGATGAAGCAGCTGAAGATGGTTGGGCCTAGGACACTGCCCTGAGGAACTCCTGCAGCAATGCCCTGGGGCTGAGATGATTGGCCTCCAACAACCACTACCATCTTCCTTTGTGCTAGGTATGACTCCAGCCACTGGAGAGTTTTCCCCCTGATTCCCATTGACTTCAATTTTACTAGGGCTCCTTGGTGCCACACTCGGTCAAATGCTGCCTTGATGTCAAGGGCAGTCACTCTCACCTCACCTCTGGAATTCAGCTCTTTTGTCCATGTTTGGACCAAGGCTGTAATGAGGTCTGGAGCCGAGTGGTCCTGGCGGAACCCAAACTGAGCATCGGTGAGCAGGTTATTGGTGAGTAAGTGCCGCTTGATAGCACTGTCGACGACACCTTCCATCACTTTGCTGATGATTGAGAGTAGACTGATGGGGCGGTAATTGGCCGGATTGGATTTGTCCTGCTTTTTGTGGACAGGACATACCTGGGCAATTTTCCACATTGTCGGGTGGATGCCAGTGTTGTAGCTGTACTGGAACAGCTTGGCTAGAGGCGCAGCTAGTTCTGAAGCACAAGTCTTCAGCACTACAGCTGGGATGTTGTCGGGGCCCATAGCCTTTGCTGTATCCAGTGCACTCAGCCGTTTCTTGATATCACGTGGAGTGAATCGAATTGGCCGAAGACTGGCTTCCGTGATGGTGGGGATATCGGGAGGAGGCTGAGATGGATTATCCACTCGGCACTTCTGGCTGAAGATGGTTGCAAACGCTTCAGCCTTGTCTTTTGCACTCACGTGCTGGACTCCGCCATCATTGAGAATGGGGAGTCCAGCACGTGAGAAGGTGGTGGTGAGCCGCCTTCTTGAACCGCTGGTTACCTAGAATTACATAGAATGTAATGTTCATGCTCCACACGAGCCTCCTCCCTACTTCATCTAACCCTATCACATATCATTCTATTCCTTTCTCCCTCATGTGTTTATCTTGCTTCCCCTTAAATGCACCTATGCTAGTTGCCTCAACTATTCCCTGTGGTAGCAGGTTCCACATTCTAACCACTCTCTGGGTAAAAAAGTTTCTCCTGAATTCCCAATTGGATTTATTAGTGAATATCTTATATTTATGGCCCCTAGTTCTGGTCTCCCCCGCAAGTGAAAACATCTTCTCTATGTCTATCTTGTCAAACCCTTTCATAATCTTAAAGACCTCCATCAGGTCACCCCTCAGTCTTCGCTTTTCTAGAGAAAAGAGCCCCAGCCTGCTCAATCTTTCCTGAAAGGTATTACCTCTCAGTTCTGGTATCATGCAGTGTGTGCCATCTGCAAGATACACTGCAGCAACTCACCAAGGCTTCTTCGACAGCACCTCCGAAACCCACAACCTCTACCACCTAGAAAGACAAGGGCAGCAGTTGCATGGGAGCACCACCACCTGCATGCTCCTCTCCAAGTCACACACCATCCTGACTTGGAAATATATCGCCGTTCCTTTATTGTCACTGGGTCAAAATCCTGGAACTCCCTACCTAATAGCTCTGTGGGAGAACCGTCACCAAACGGACTGCAGCGCTTCACGAAGGCAGATCACCACCACCTTCTCAAGGGCAGTTAGGGATGGGCAATAAATGCTGGCCTTGCTATCGACACCCACATCCCATGAATGAATTTTAAAAATCATCCTAGTAAATCTTTTTTGCACCTTCTCCAGTGCCTCTATATCCTTTTTATAATAAGGAGACCAGAACTGTTCACAGTACTCTAAGTGTGGTATAACCAAAGTTCTATACAAGTTTAACAACTTGTCTGCTTTTTAATTCTATCCCTCTAGAAAAGAACCCCAGTGGTTGGTTTGCTTTTTTTTATGGCCTTATTAACCTGTGTCGCTACTTTTAGTGATTTGTGTTTCTGTATCCCCAGATCACTCTGCTCCTCCATCCAATTTAGACTCTTGTTAACAAAGCAGTATGTGGCCCCCTTATCCTTCCTACCAAAATTCATCACCTCACACTTATCTATGTTGAAATTCATTTGCCAAATGCATGCCCATTCTGCAAGTTTATTAATGTCTTCCTGTATTTTGTCACAGTCCTCCTCGGTATTAACTATTTGGTGTCGTCCACAAATTTTGAAATTGTACTTCCAGTTCCTGAGTCCATATCATTTATGTAAATGGTGAACAACAGTGGTCCCAGCACTTATCCTTGTGGAACACCACTTCCCACCTTTTGCCAGTCTGAGTAACTACCTTTAACCCCTAGTCTCTGTTTTCTGTTTTGTAGCCAGCTTGCTATCCATTCTGCTACTTGTCCCCTGACTCCACATGCTCTGACCTTAGTCATGAGTCTACCTTATCGAAGGCCTTTTGAAATTCCAAATATATTACATCGACTATGTTACCCTTGTCTACCTTTTCTGTTACTTCTTCAAATAATTAAATAAGGATGGTCAAGCATGACCTTCCCTTTTTTAATCCTTGCTGACTATTTTCGGTTTCTTGATGTTTTTCTATTACATCTTTGAGTAAAGATTCCATTATCTTTCCTACCACTGATGTTAAGCTAATCGGTCTATAGTTCCCTGGACTTTTTCTATCTCCCTTTTTGAATATAAGAATCACTTTAGCTGTCCACCAGTCCTTTGGCACTATTCCCTTTTCTAATGAATTTTAATATATATGTAATAGTGCCTCTGCTATCTCTTCCCTAACTCTTATATATGCGTAGATGCTTCTGGTTCCTGCATTCTGGTAGTGGCTGGCTGGCTTCTGATGGCTGGTGGCTTGACTATGAGCTTGCCTGGCCTTTTTGTTCTGTATAGCTCAACAATACACTGGATGTCAGGGGAGTCTGTTTTGTGTGTTTTCATTGTGTAATATGTTTTTTCACATCATGAAGTAGTATACACTTCATAAAGCAAAATAAATTGTACTCCAAAAGACTGGAAAATGCACCAAATAAAGTGTCAAAAATCTAAAATTGCTACCAAACCATTGGTCAGGTCTGTAGCTGAAAGAGACTGGTAGGCCAAAGCATGGGCTAGGTGATAGCAGGGAGCTAATTTTGACTACCTATACAGCAGAGTATCCACCATGGACAAGCCACTCAGTAAAGTCTGGCAGACAGCCAGCAGAGATCCCGTCAGATATGTTAAAACTCCAGCTACTCCAGGCCCCACAAAGAAAGTTTGGGCCGCTGCCACCCCAAACGCCACCCCCCCCCCCCCACTCACCACCAATGAAACTCTCCCAACCCCTCCCACACTGCCAGCCTGGTAGCTTTTGGGCTGCCCGATCTCCATAGGCCCAAAACCGGTGAGCTGCCTCTGGACGACTATCTTGGGCAGGCAGCTGGCCTTCGAAATATTAATGAGGCCCAGCCATTAAAATGGACCAGGCCTCCCACTGCAGCTCCTAGGAGGGCAACCCACACGTCCTGCCAGCTTTCTATCCATGGAATTAAAATCCCCTCTATTGTTTCAACTATTTGATTGTCAGTCGGACATTTTATAAACTATGCACCTAAGTGAATGGTTGTTAGGATTGTAAGGTTGCCAACTCTGGTTGGAAGTATTCCTGGAGGTTTCATCACATGACCTCCTGCCTTCAACCGCCCCGCCCCCACACTCCCACCATTGGTTGCCCAACATATCCATCCTCATGGTGCACCGCCTTCCCGTGCCAATTGGGAAGCGAACAGACTCTTCATTACCCAATCGGATGATTCTTGTCTGTCAGTCAAACAGCCTTTTTTCCCATCTCCAATATTTTTATAACTAATAAACAGAAGTGTTCAAAGAAAATGTAAGAAAGACACACACTTTTTTTAATGCTACTATGATTTTTCTCCTGGAGTGCCCTGGAGATTAATCTTCAATTCCTGGAGACTCCAGGCTAATCCTGAAGGGTTGGCAACCCTATAGGATTGATCTGTGGACTTTCTTTCAAACCAAACTGAATGACTTCGGATCTGAATTGAAATCAATTCCGTTTTGAAATGGCATGCTGGTCAGATAAATGCAGATTCAAAATTTTAAAATAACAAACTAATGCATCAATCATAGGCTCAAATGGAGTTGTGAAATGCAACAATGGTTTGACCATCTCAACACATTGATTTCTCAACTTAATCAGTGAAGTTATTTTTTTTTTATTCGTTCATGGGATGTGGGCGTCGCTGGCGAGGCCGGCATTTATTGCCCATCCCTAATTCCCCTTGAGAAGGTGGTGGTGAGCCACCTTCTTGAACCGCTGCAGTCCGTGTGGTGATGGTTCTCCCACTGTGCTGTTAGGAAGGGAGTTCCAGGATTTTGACCCAGCGACGATGAAGGAACGACGATATATTTCCAAGTCGGGATGGTGTGTGACTTGGAGGGGAACATGCAGGTGGTGTTGTTCCCATGTGTCTACTGCTCTTGTCCTTCTAGGTGGTAGAGGTTGCGGGTTTGGGAGGTGCTGTCGAAGAAGCCTTGGCGAGTTGCTGCAGTGCATCCTGTGGATGGTACACACTGCAGCAACAGTGCGCCGGTGGTGAAGGGAGTGAATGTTTAGGGTGGTGGATGGGGTGCCAATCAAGCGGGCTGCTTTATCTTGAATGATGTCGAGCTTCTTGAGTGTTGTTGGAGCTGCACTCATCCAAGCAAGTGGAGAGTATTCCATCACACTCCTGACTTGTGCCTTGTAGATGGTGGAAAGGCTTTGGGGAGTCAGGAGGTGAGTCACTCGCTGCAGAATACCCAGCCTCTGACCTGCTCTCGTAGCCACAGTATTTATATGGCTGGTCCAGTAAAGTTTCTGGTCAATGGTGACCCCCAGGATGTTGATGGTGGGGGATTCGGCGATGGTAATACCGTTGAATGTGAAGGGGAGGTGGTTAGACTCTCTCTTGTTGGAGATGGTCATTGCCTGGCACTTATCTGGCGCGAATGTTACTTGCCACTTCAGAGCCCAAGCCTGGATGTTGTCCAGGTCTTGCTGCATGCGGGCTCGGACTGCTTCATTATCTGAGGGGTTGCGAATGGAACTGAACACTGTGCAATCATCCGCGAACATCCCCATTTCTGACCTTATGATGGAGGGAAGGTCATTGATGAAGCAGCTGAAGATGGTTGGGCCTAGGACACTGCCCTGAGGAACTCCTGCAGCAATGTCCTGGGGCTGAGATGATTGGCCTCCAACAACCACTACCATCTTCCTTTGTGCTAGGTATGACTCCAGCCACTGGAGAGTTTTCCCCCTGATTCCCATTGACTTCAATTTTACTAGGGCTCCTTGGTGCCACACTCGGTCAAATGCTGCCTTGATGTCAAGTGCAGTCACTCTCACCTCACCTCTGGAATTCAGCTCTTTTGTCCATGTTTGGACCAAGGCTGTAATGAGGTCTGGAGCCGAGTGGTCCTGGTGGAACCCAAACTGAGCATCGGTGAGCAGGTTATTGGTGAGTAAGTGCCGCTTGATAGCACTGTCGACGACACCTTCCATCACTTTGCTGATGATTGAGAGTAGACTGATAGGGCGGTAATTGGCCGGATTGGATTTGTCCTGCTTTTTGTGGACAGGACATACCTGGGCAATTTTCCACATTGTCGGGTAGATGCCAGTTTTGTAGCTGTACTGGAACAGCTTGGCTAGAGGGGCAGCTAGTTCTGGAGCACAAGTCTTCAGCACAACAGCTGGGATGTTGTCGGGCCCATAGCCTTTGCTGTATCCAGTGCACTCAGCCGTTTCTTGATATCACGTGGAGTGAATCGAATCGGCTGTGATGGTGGGGATATCGGGAGGAGGCCGAGATGGATCACCCACTCGGCACTTCTGGCTGAAGATGGTTGCAAACTCTTCAGCCTTGTCTTTTGCACTCACGTGCTGGACTCCACCATCGTTGAGGATGGGGATGTTTACAGAGCCTCTTCCTCCTGTTAGTTGTTTAATTGTCCACCACCATTCACGACTGGATGTGGCAGGACTGCAGAGCTTTGATCTGATGGTTGTGGAATCGCTTAGCTCTGTCTATAGCATGTTGTTTCCGCTGTTTAGCATGCATGTAGTCCTGAGTTGTAGCTTCACCAGGTTGGCACCTCATTTTTAGGTACGCCGGGTGCTGCTCCTGGCATGCTCTTCTACACTCCTCATTGAACCAGGGTTGATCCCCTGGCTTGTTGGTAATGGTAGAGTGAGGAATATGCCGGGCCATGAGGTTACAGATTGTGCTGGAATACAATTCTGCTGCTGCTGATGGCCCACAGTGCCTCATGGATGCCCAGTTTTGAGCTGCTAGATCTGTTCTGAATCTATCCCATTTAGCACGGTGGTAGTGCCACACAACACGTTGGATGGTGTCCTCAGTGCGAAGACGGGACTTCATCTCCACGAGGACTGTGCAGTGGTCACTCCTACCAATACTGTCATGGACAGAAGCATTTGCGACAGGTAGATTGGTGAGGATGAGGTCAAGTAAGTTTTTCCCACGTGTTGGTTCGCTCACCACCTGTCGCAGGCCCAGTCTGGCAGCTATGTCCTTCAGGACTCGGCCAGCTCGGTCAGTAATGGTGCTACCGAGCCACTCTTGGTGATGGACATTGAAGTCCCCCACCCAGAGTACATTTTGTGCCCTTGCTACCCTCAGTGCTTCCTCCAAGTGGTGCTCAACATGGAGATGAAAGGGTAGAAATTCTGATTTATTTCATGAGGATTAACTCCTGCTTAAAAATAGCACACACAGGAATGTCATCGGCCTTACCTCCATCATAAGGTCAGAAATGGGGATGTTTGCTGATGACTGCACAGTGTTCAGTTCCATTCGCAACCCCTCAAATAATGAAGCAGTCCGAGCCCGCATGCAGCAAGACCTGGACAACATCCAGGCTTGGGCTGATAAGTAGCAAGTAACATTCGCGCCAGATAAGTGCCCGGCAATGACCATCTCCAACAAGAGAGAGTCTAACCACCTCCCCTTGACATTCAATGGCATTACCATTGCCGAATCCCCCACCATCAACATCCTGGGGGTCACCATTGACCAGAAACTTAACTGGACCAGTCATATAAATACTGTGGCTACGAGAGCAGGTCAGAGGCTGGGTATTCTGCAGCGAGTGACTCACCTCCTGACTCCCCAAAGCCTTTCCACCATCTACAAGGCACAAGTCAGGAGTGTGATGGAATACTCTCCACTTGCTTGGATGAGTGCAGCTCCAACAACACTCAAGAAGCTCAACACCATCCAAGATAAAGCAGCCCGCTTGATTGGCACCCCATCCACCACCCTAAACATTCACTCCCTTCACCACCGGCGCACTGTGGCTGCACTGTGTACCATCCACAGGATGCACTGCAGCAACTCGCCAAGGCTTCTTCGACAGCACCTCCCAAACCCGCGACCTCTACCAACTAGAAGGACAAGAGCAGCAGGCACATGGGAACAACACCACCTGCACGTTCCCCTCCAAGTCACACACCATCCCGACTTGGAAATATATCGCCGTTCCTTCATTGTCGCTGGGTCAAAATCCTGGAACTCCCTTCCTAACAGCACAGTGGGAGAACCGTCACCACACGGACTGCAGCGGTTCAAGAAGGCGGCTCACCACCACCTTCTCGAGGGCAATTAGGGATGGGCAATAAATGCTGGCCTTGCCAGCGACGCCCACATCCCAGAAACGAATAAAAAAGAAGTGCGTCAAGCATTCGTATATTAACGTCAACAGTGGAAATTTCTATCCTCAGCTGAATAAATAAAACAGAACTGCTCAGCCAATGTAGAGCTAGGTGGTTGATAATAAGGGCAATCTCCCTCTATCTCACTCAGAGAGCTGCTATGGATGAGCACATTCGAGGTAATTTTCTGAATTTGTGCTACCAGAGGGAGCCTTGTCCATCAGTAATGCAAATGGGTAACTAAGGCATGTGCAGCATATAATTTTCTGTCCCGAAATTTCCACTATGCGTGAATGGTGGGTAAGGCTTCAGGCTGACAGCAAAGTCGAAAAATTATCCTTTTTGCATCCCTCTGGGAACCAGCTGTAACCTTTCTAGGTCATTAAGCTGTGTACTAGGGCCTAATGGTGCAGTTGTTCAGTGGCATAGGCCAAGTAACATTAGAAAGCAAAGGACTTATTTCCCATTCAGCAGCAAAAGGCTTTCCTGACTACAGGAATCAAAACAATTGAATTAAGTATTTAAATTCACTGACGTTACTTTTTATGCTTAAAATCACTCTTCCTACCCTTGGTGAAATTTCAAGTATATATTCCACCCAGACTGATAAATTTGGCTTCAGTGTATTTTTTAAAATAATAAAATCTTGCCTCTCTGAGGATAAGGCTCCAGCTATTTCTGTGGGATGGAGAATTTTTTTTAAAAAATAGAATTTTAAATCTCTGCAGTGGTGTTTAGGAAATACCAAGCTGGTGGCAGTTACTACTAACCTGTCCAGTTTACTTAAAACTGCTAGGAGCTTGAGGCCTTGAAGTTGCCAAGTGGAAAGAAGTGTGCTTGTGGTGGCCATTTACTACCTAATGCTAATGGGCTCATAAACAGTGCAAAACTGACCGTTTGGGTACTGCCTAAGTGTCCAGTGATTTGATGGAAATATACATGGAAACCTTTGACCCTGAGTAACTCTGCTTGCACTGAATGATGCTATATGTGTAGTTATAGCTCCACAATACGCAATTCAGTGAGTATAGGCCATACAAATCTAGGAGCTACCAGGTTCAATCCTAGGTCTGTACTGAATTAACTGGTCTAAACCATTGTGCTAGTGGGTGATGCTACAAATGATCTAAGTGTCTTGGGCTAGGAACGGAAAAAAAATCATCGAAGATTCTTGTTCCTGATCACTGTCCAGTGAGTCCTGCTTGTAAGTTCATGGCGTAGATCCTTGTCTTCATGACCTGGGCGGTAATCTGGAATCTGGTGTGGCGGATCACACCCCTTTTATAGAACCCATCTGATTTGCATTCCATTAAAAATCTACACCCATATGTGAGGACATCTAATGAGCACAGTATTGCCCTCAGCTGTGATGACCTTAACAACCAAATACTCCACTCACTGTGCAGGCTTAAAAGTGATGAATGGCCGCTTGGCTGAGATAGTTAAATTGTGCCAGTATCTGTGGAATCATAACACAGAAGAAAGTTGAAAATATATTTTAAAATAAATAAGTCAAGAAAAAATTACCTGAAGATTAGAAATTGAAGATTGGAGACATTGGCTGCATGGCTCTGCTGATTATTCTGATTCTTATTTTTGCAGGTCATCACCCAGGCAAGTGGAAACGGAGTCCATCACACTATCCACACACAACCAGTTGGCAAACAGTTTGATCGAGTGGATGACTTTTTCATTCCTCCAACTAACCTCATCATCAATCACATTAGGTATGATTGTAATCTTGTTTCAAAGAGAAATTTTTGTGATAGTGCAATAGCATGGTATATTGCTCATACAAGTTGTCTTGTATGAGCAATATACTATGCTGTTGCACTGCATTATACTGTAGTATATTCATCCAAATACTACAGCAGAAATTAGGAGTTTTCTATTGGAATAAAGATCCTGGAGTGATTGTACCATTTGTAACTATTAAGGACTATTCCTCCAAACAAATAATCTGTGTTTTTAAAGACAAACACAGCACTTTGACAACAGCAATAGTTCAAGAATATTAATGAGATGTTTGTGGATGATATTTGGGGAATTAAGAATGAGTCTAGGAAGTATGAATATGATTAATTAACTCCTGTACAGTATGCAGGCTTCACTTAGCCTTAAGTCCATGCACATCTGAATTGAGTCAACAACGATAGATCCAGTGATATCCCATACATCTATATCCATTTACCACAGTTCTACTAGCAATATGGCCTTGGGGTTGACTCATATATCCCCATTTGACATATAACAATGACCCTACTTCAGTCCCTGGGAGGAGGAAATAGGTAAAATGGTTACAGCATACTATGACAGGTTTTGATATCACCAGTACTACATGAAAGAGAGCAATACTTTTGTGATATGGGGGAGGACATTCGCATGATATACTCGACATGCTGTCTGATACAAACTATGATGAGGTTAACTTAATTAATCACTTCACTCCCAAACAAAGTGCAACATATGAATCAAACATATTTCAAAGGGATGAATAACACAAGAATTAGTCCGTAGTTGCCTTTTGCACATTCTTACATTGACAAGAAGCAATGTATTATTTCACAGATGCAGGTAGTAAAATTAAAATACAGATTATGGAAGGTAGTTTGTCTAACATTTGGCACTGCCGAGTCCCAGAGAAAGAACGAACCTTAGATTAGCTTTTAGAACTGGTCAGAGTGATTGATCTGGCCAAATGTCATAGAGCAGATGGAGAAACCAAGCAACAAATCCCTATCAATTGGATAAACATCAAGTTAAAATTGCATCATGCCAAGGTGAAACCATAGTCAAGGCAGGTTGGTTCCAATTGTGTGTTTTTGCTATGATAGAAACTACCCACACATCGGTGTTTGCCCAGCAAAGAGCAAAGAATGCTATGCCCATGGACAGGAGCGGCATTTGCCTTCCGGGGGCTGTCAAGGCCTTAGCGAAGGTGCAGAAGAGATTTAATAGAATGGTACCAGGGATGAGGGACTTCAATTATGTGGAGAGATTGGAGAAGCTGGGATTATTCTCCTTAGAACAGAGAAGGTTAGGGGGAGATTAGATAGAGGTGTTCGAAATCCTGAATGGTTTTGACAGAGTAAATAAGGAGAAACTGTTTCCAGTGGCAGAAGGGTCGGTAACAAAACACAGATTTAAGGTGATCGGCAAAAGAGCCAGAGATGACATGAGGAAACATTTTTTTAAGCAGCGAGTTGTAACGATCTGGAATGTACTGCCTGAAAGGGTGGTGGAAGCAGGTTCAATAGTAACTTTCAAAAGGATAAATACTTGAAGTGAAAAAATTTACAGGGCTATGGGGAAAGAGCAGGGGAATCGGACTAATTGGATAGCTCTACCAAAGTGCCGGCACAGGCACAATGAGCCGAATGGCCTCCTCCTGTGCTGTACCTACTATGATACTATGATACTAAATACTACCTAGATTCAACACCAAACTGAGTTTCTGACCCCATATCCTCTGTTCAAAGACAAAGATAGCCTAGTACAACCTCCGTGAAATTGCCTGCCTCCATCCCTATCTCAGCCCATTTGCTGCTGAAACCTACATCCATGCCTTTGTAGCCTCCAGACTCATCTATTCCTATGCTGTACTTGCTGGCCTCTCATCCTCTCCGCTCCATAAATCTCAGCTCATCCCAATCTCTGCTGCCCATATCCTATCCCACACCAAGTCCTGCGCACCCAACAACCCTGTCCTCGCTGACTTACATTGACTCCCAGTCCCCCAATGCCTCCAACTTAAAATTCTCATCTACGTGTTTAAATTTTTTTGCGGCTTTACCTAACTCTATCTCTGTAAGCTTCTCCAGCTTTACAACTCCCCCTCCCTCACCATTGAGCTCTCCGTTCCTCCGACTTGGTTTTTAGTGCATATGCCCCTCCTTCTGCCACACCACTGGTCACCATGCCTTCAGCCACCTAGGCCCATGCTCTAGAATTCCCTCCCTAAACCCCTCTGTTTCTCTACTACCTTCTCCTTTAAGACGCTCCTTAAAACCTATCTCTTTCACCAAGCATCTAGTCACCCATCCTAATATCTTCTTCTTTGATTCAGTGTCCAATTTTGTCTGATTAAGCCTCTGTGAAGCATCTTTGAACGATTTTCTACATTAAAGGCACCATATAAATTCAATTTGTTGCTGTACTAGGAGCCATCTTTATGCAACAAGATGATTTTCGTCCATCTAGACCTATCATTTATGCCTGTTGTTAACGCAATTCCACAGAGCAACAGCCAGAATGAATGGTGGTAATTATACGGGCTGTGTAAAGATTTCATCTAAACATCTACGGTCGACAATTTACTGTAATTACAGATCATAAGCTTTTCATCCCCATATTCCCCAAGCCACAATCTAAACCTTCTAGGATCCAACAATGGCTGCTAAAAATCCAGTCTTTTGACATGAGTTTTAACTACCGACCTGGATCTGATAATCCTGCTGACTAGATATCACGACTACCAGATTCAGTAGCTTCCACAAGTCAGAGAGAGCTGAAGAATTTGTTCATTTAGTTATGCAACATTCTGATCCCAAATGAATCATTCCAGCTGATATAAGACTAGACAGAAGAATCTTACAATGCAGGCAGTGATATAGTGTTTACACATAAGTTAATGGCACAAGTTGAAATAGTTTCCTGGCAGCTTTGGATGCTTCACCATGAGGCATCTATCACTGAGGATGATATTCTATGTGGCGAGCATATAGTCATTAATGACAGATGTATAGGTTTGACAGTTGTGTCTCAATCACGTTGACCATTAAAGGACAATGAAAACAAAAGTCCTCCTCAGAACCAAAGTGGGTTTCCCAGACATAGACAATAAGGTAGATGAAGCTAATAAAAGATGTCTCGGCTCTCAGATGTCAACAAATGAACCACTTGCCATTTCAGATCTACCTGATAATCTGTGCCAGAGATTTCATGTTTATTTTCGGGAGACTCTTTGCATTAGGAGACTATATTTATTTTGCCCAATTTACAGCAGTTGAAATAATCAAATCAATATCAGCTAGAGCTACTATTCCCCCCATTTACCTTATTTTCCATTCTTCTCTTCCCAATTTCCTCTTTTAAGGTTTTTTTTCTCCTCACCTCTTTCTTTGTCTCCTTACACTATCCCTGGATGAGAGGGCAGCTGGGCAAACTACTCTTAGGCTTCTCTCAGTGCCACTCTAAAGTTGGCCATGGTGACTGTACATGAAAGCACCCCCTCCTCCCTTTCTATTATTTTAAATGCCACTAATTTGACAAGTGATGAGTTTGTTCTCTCTCCATAAAATTTAAAAAAACTAAACCAAATGTGAATTGAATGAGTAGGGCCTCAATTTTAGAATGAAGGAGCAGGTGCGTTGGGGGCAGGGGGGCTCCGAAAATCAGGTAAATCCCGAGCTGGTTCGGCATCTCATTACCCGTCGCTGTCAAGGTCACCACTGCCCTCAACTTCTTTGCCTCTGAGTCATTCCAAGGTGCCACCGGGGACATCACCGGGGTCTCTCAGTTGTCTGCACACAAGTGCATAATACAGGTCACTGACGGCTTGTTTCACAGGGCCTCGCACTATATCAACTTCCCCATGGACGACCTCAGCCAGACGGAGAGGGCAGTGAGATTCCACTCTGTGGCTGGCTTCCCACGGGTGCAGGGTGCAATCGATTGCACCAATATCACAATACGGGTACCTCCACACGAGCCAGGACTGTTCATCAACAGAAAGGGGTATCACTCCATCAACACTCAGCTCGTTTGTAACCACCGAAAAAGATTCCTTCACGTGTGCACCAGATTCCCTGGCAGCTGCCACAACTCCTTCATCTGAGGGAATCCAACATCCCAGGGCACTTCCACGGACCAACACCATTAAGGGCTGGCTCCTCGGGGACAAAGGATACCCCCTGCACACGTGGCTCATGACCCCTCAGAGGAACCCCATCAGTGACCAACCGCGTTGCTACAATGACAGCCATTTCGCCATCAGGTCTACAATTGAACATGCAATAGGGCTCCTTAAGATGCGATTTTGTGCCTCGATCATTCTGGGGGTGCTCTGCAATATGCACCAGCGAGAGTGGGTCGCATTATAGTAGTGTGTTGTGTCCTGGACAACATGGCACAACAGAGAGGGGTACCGCTTGAGGAGGCCCCATCCACATCTGCCAGCCACTTTGAAGAGGAGCAGCAGGAGGAGGAGGAGGAGGTACGCATGGGCAGAGCAGCGGCTCACCTGGCTGCTCGTGAGGCCAGGGATGCACTGATATGGGAACGATTCTCGTAAGATCAGAAAGTGAGAAGAGTCCAGTCCTCATACCACCTCGAAGGACCAGATTCAACACCAGCCCCCCAGCCCCCCTCCACAAAACAGTCCTACAACTATACATACACCCACTGGGTGGCATCAAGTGTCGCCGTTCATGATGAGGCACGTGAACGGGCGCTATCACAAAAGCAGTCAAGAATGGGCAAGATGTGGCAGTGGTGGTGAGAATGATAACATTTAATGTGACTTTAACAAAAACCAAATCTAAGTGAAAAACATGACAGTCAGTCAGACACCCTTGTGCACACCCTTCATGATCACAAATCCTTAGCCTTTCTCTTCCTACCACTTCTACTTGGTGCATCCCCTGTGGCTGCAGCAGCTCACTTTCATGCCCTGACTGCTTAGATGCTTTGGGCCTATGCCCCCTGGGTTTTGGAGCCCGTGAGGGCCCCTCCAAAGACTGCTTCACCTGCACCTGTGCAGGGGCTGACTCGGCCATCTAGAGAGGGGGCAGCATTGCGGGTACTGGTTGAGAGGGTGGCAACGGGTGAGACATGGGAGTGCTTTGAATGGCGTCCCCACTTCCACGTCCCCTTTCGCTATCATCCCTCTCCTGGGCCAGGCCCACATCACTCCTACCACCCTGCTGCAGAGCAGCTTGGTGAACAAAAGTGCTGTGTTGTAAGGCCACAGATAAGGTATCTGTCATCCTGTTTAAGATGGCAGACATGTTGACATCCACAGTCTGCACCGCCATTATCATGGCCTACATAGACTCATTTGTGAGCCAGGCTTGAAGGGCAATGGAGGCAGCCGTTCTCTCCATCGCAGACATTCCCGCGACACTATCTCAGACAGTTGCTCACGTCCCTGTGATACTATTGCAGACAGTTGCTCACGTCCCTGTGACACTATCTCAGACAGTTGCTCACGTCCCTGTGACACTATCTCAGACAGTTGCTCACGTCCCTGTGACACTATCTCAGACAGTTGCTCACGTCCCTGTGACACTATCTCAGACATTCCCTCCCGTACCTGTGCCACCATTCCACTAATGCACGATTTGACCTCCTCCATCCTCTGCATTATTGTGGAGAGTGTGCGTGGCACCTGTTCCAGTACCTCACAAATGTGGTGCTGTCCCTCAATCATTCTCCTTTTAAAGGATGGCCCCCGGGGTTAGAATGGGCACCTGGTTGTTCTTCGAGCTGGCGCGGACACGATGGGCTGAATGGCCCCCTTCTGCGCTGTATCTTTTCTGTGGTTCTATGGTTTTATGGGTTCAGCATCTGCTTCCAGCTCAGCAGAGCCTGGAGAGGAGTGCGCTACCGATGCACTCTCCGCAGCTGTCCCTGCCACCAGTGTCTGCTCGTGCTCACTTGTGTGTGGCGACTCACCAGGTATCAACCCAACTGACTGACTACTAGGATCCACTGAGATGTGAGTATCTGCACTGGTGCAGATGTGATGGTGCACCCTCAGAGGCTGGCAGGTTCCTAGAAGGCAATATTAAGCATAATTACAGATGTGTCATGTTGCGATGAGCATACTGAGGTGCTCAACATGCCAATCATTGTTAACATCAATTCATGTTGTGTGTGATGAATGTTAAAGTTGTGTCACTAGACGTTTGAGGGGTGCCAGTCTCGGCTTCCCCAACGGACAGCCGCACTCGAGGGTGCGGCTGATCTCCAGGGCCTCCTGCTCAGAGTCTGTGAGGACCACTGTTTGTTGTGGCCCCCCCTCCAGTCCTCATACTCTCACGTGCATTTTGCACTCTCTTCTAGAAAGGGAGAAAGTACAGATGTGTGAGTGAGTGATGGTGAAGTGGCCAACCAGTGAATGCATTGGTTTGGGTGAGGCTGACCATGAAAGAGGTGCATCAGAGGGTGAGTATGAGGGGGAAGTGATGTGGAAGACAGAATGCAGGAGAATCAGTAAGTGTACTCACTTTTGCTGACCTAATGAGGTCACTGAAGCGCTTCCTGCACTGAACCCAGGTGCGGGAGATGTTGCTGCTGCTGGTGACCTCCTCTGCCACCTCGAACCAGGCCTTCTTGGTGACAGAGGCAGGCCACTTCCTTCCATTTCACGGGGTAAAATAGTTCCCTCCTCCTCGTGACCCCGGCCAGTAGCAGCTGAAGTGAGGCATCACTGGACCCTTGGAGTAGCCTTGCCTCTGTGCTGCTCTATTGTGATTTCTGGGTCTTTGCTCCAGCAAAAGCCTTTGGAGCAATGGCCCTGCAGCTGACAGCCTGTGATGCGGGTGCGCAGTCCTCCCGCTGCGCAGCTTTCAGATGGCAAACCCGGAAGCTTCGTTCAGTGGCACCAATTCACTTGCGATCCTGTGCAAAATGGACATATTTTATTAGTTGGGTTACCCACGTGCCCATTCACCTGCCCGCTGCCATCCTGCCTCCATTCTAAAATCAGGGCCTAGGTATCTGTTCCTTCAAAATGGGGTCTCAGTCTGAAACTTTCAACACATCAAACTGTAAACATGGGAATTAAGTTGTAAATGGCATTTTGACTACTTACATCCATTTGAGCCAAAAATAATAATTTCCATATTCTAGATCAAGTAAATCATTAGCGTGTTATATCTTTGAAGTACAGAAAATAGAATAGACCATTGTACCTTTGGCATTTCAAATTCTTCCATTTTTGTTTCTTTATATTTCTGAAATATGGTGCACAGTTTTGCACAAGCTACCTTAAAAAGGTTACAGATGCATTCGAAAGGGTTTGGAAAAGAATGACCAGGAATATTCCAGGCCTTAGGTGACTAAATTATGAAGAAAGGCTGAAACAATTAAACATTTTCATTGGAAAAAGACTGGAGGCAGACGAGATTGAAGTAAATAAAATATCTAGCTTGGACATTGAGCAAAGGACTTTAAAACACAAGTGCACAATTCATACACTTCAAGCTAGGTGATTTGAAAAATAAATTCCACATTACAGTGGACATGTGGAATAGACGCGGAGAAAAGGATGTTGGATCAATATTTGTTAAGAAATGGGATTAAAGGTTATAAGGATATTTCTAGAACTGCTTTATTTTTTCAGGAGGAACTTAGTGTTCCTTAAAGTAGGGGAAGGAAGGGACAGGATGGAATAATCATACGTGGTCTTTGGGTGGAGCAGGCATCATAAACCAGTTTCATTTTGAACTTTCTTATATTCTGATGCTGATCATTTCTTTTTTGAGGAGGAGTGAATTTTTGTGTTCATCAAGGAGAGGGACGTTAGTGCAGGAAATTGAACACTTTTCCATTTTTTGCATCCAGTGTCAACATTCAGTACTTCAGGTCAGATATAGCATAGGTTAGAGGCAGAATGAAGCAACCTTTATTTTTCCCTAACAATGTTCATTAACTGCAATCACATAAAAGCAGCCCCACGATACCTTAAGTACCCATTGCAAACAGGTGCTGAGTATCTGGACCACTGCATAGGGAGGACCCTATAATCCACTTCCCTAAAAAGTCTTGTGCATTATTGGTGTGCAGACTCAGAGCGCTTGATTGTTACAATTTGGGACAATGTTCACATTGGGCACAAAGTACTTAACATCACATTAGCAAACCCTGGTGTTTCTGTTAGATCTTTCTTTTTCATTACTATGTTTTGTTCTGTTTAGAAAGCTCTCACTGAAGCCTAACATCACAGGACTATTGTCTGCTGGCCACATAAAATGAGAAAGAACTTGTAATATAGCCAACTACCTAGAATTTTACAACCAGACATTTGTGTCTGTTACAGAAACAACATCTTAACCAAATGTATCACTCAACCTTCTACTACTTGATTTTTAATAGATTGGACTCCTTCCTTAATAGCAGCCCAACACCATGGAAATAAATGGAAAAACCCTTATATGCTTGATACTTGTCCTTATTAGAGTGCAGTTTTAAGCAAATAATCATTGTCTACAATGGGAATGAATGTCTGCAAGGGTTTTCTCGCTCATCCACCCTAACGTTGGTGAAGAGCCGTGGAAACCCCAGAAAAATGATGCTGTTTTCACGAGATTTTCCATGGCTCTTCCGCCAAAGTTACAGTGGACAAACAGATGAAACCAGTGGAAATTCAGCCCCATATGTTTATGTAAGATGGTCTTTTGTTTTTTATTTTCACTTCATTTTGTTTTTACTTAAATGATTAATTCTCCATGCGATCTGTGTTTTTATATATTTTTTTAGGTTCGGATTTATTCTTCACAGATCAGAAGCAGCACTTCACAAGATTGATCTGGAGACTGTGGCCTACATCAAAACAATCAGCCTGAAGAACTATAGCTGCATCCCACAGGCAATGGCCTACACTCATCTGGGTGGCTATTACTTTATCCATTGTCAGGCAAATAGCTCAACTGCGTCCCAGCCACAGATCATCGTAGACAGTGTCACTGATTCTGTAATCGGATATAATGATGAGGTGTCAGGTACTCCATACATCTCCCCTGATGGACACTACCTAGTCAGCACAGATTACAGGGGGTTACTGAGAGTCCAGTCTATTACCTATCGAGGTGAGATCAAGTCTGCATTTGACATTACTACAAACCTACACATTGTTGATGTGACCTTTCAGCCATCTTTCACAGAAGCCAACCAGTACTACATCTACGCCAGTTCTCGTGTTCAGACAGATCTGCTTTTTCTGGAGCTCTCCACAGGGAAGGTTAACATCATTAAGGGCCTAAAGGATCCCATAAAACAAAAGGACTGGCTGTGGAATAGCAACAACAGGGCCGTAATAGGCAGCGGCCTATTTGGACAGCATCTTGTTACCCCATCTAATGATTCCCTGTTCATCATAGGTGCAAGACAAAACAAATTGAACTGTGAGATATCCGACATAATACGAGGTAACACAATCGTATGGGTTGGGGAAGCATGAGAGGCTACAGAGTGGAGCTTACATTCATCCAATGACCTTTCACACTGCTTTTAAGACAACTGTACAGTTAACATCTGCATTTTTTTACACTGAAAAGCAATCTTAATGTACACAATAACTTTGCTGAACTTGCAGTGTTTTGAACATTATTAGCGTGAGCGTTAGGATGCAACTATTAGTTGAATAATAAATTAACCCTTTGCGTGTTAACCCTTTGCATTTTTTAAATCACTCATTGTCTAACCCATATCTGCAAAAAATATATATATTTTCTATAACTTTTCACTGTAGACTATCATAGATGTAGACTAAAAGACAAAAAGCACTACAGGATATTTCTTTTTCAGTCCTTTTGCAAGCTAGAAACAAAAACTGAGGCCACTATAATTTTTACTTTGATGTCAATCTCATTGTTCCATCTCTTTTAATTTGGGTGCAATAATGATACTACAGTACTCAAAGGGTCACAAAGCAAAAACAATAAAGGTACACGTTGATTGACATTATTCAGCTAATTGTTGTTTAAATACTTGACTCCTCCCCCACTAATTTTGTGACTCCTTTAATATGTTTTATCAACGTAGATGATACGATATTCTAAAATTGACAGATTTGCTTCTGTGAGCCATTGTGTATGGTGAGCCCCTTGTTGCAATGTACATTCCTGAAATGGCAGAGATAAAAGCTAGCGGGAGAGGTAAATTCACAGTGTTGTTAATGCATTAGTTAACCCTGAGGGTGTATGAGCATTGTTCAGTGTTTGGTGACATGGTGGAGAAAACACTTCCAGTAGGATTTCCACTGTTTTTTTTAAAGAAAAGTTGCAAGGATGATTGTGGCATCTGAAAGTACAATGTTCCAATTAGCAGAATGCTGCACCTGAACTGAATTGAATCTAACATCGGGAGAAGCTCCAACACACTGTAAAACATTAGCCAGTCAGCAAAATGCATCTCACCAGCGGTTTTGGAATGTTCCCTTGCTATTGATCAGGCAATTTTGCCTGATTAAGAGAAACTGAATATTTTTATCCTATCCAAAGAAGCCTCTCACTCCCCACCGCACCCCCCTTCCCCCACCAAGATATGAAAAATTTAAAAACATATCTTTAACTGTGCTCTAATAAGCAACAACACAATGCTGAAAGGCAGGGAAATGATTGTGAATATTTCAGCCAAAGGACAGTGATATTCCAGTCCTTTAATAACAGCCTATCACCGCTTCCCCGGTAGATTGTTCTGGAGAGTTCTTTAAAGCTTAAATACCTTCTTTGTTTCCTAGTCTTAAGATTCCTTTAATACTGTAATGTGATGCTGTGTCTTGGAACTATGAGTCTCCCCATTTTATTTTTTATTACGTTCTCAAAATGAACTGTTGCAATACATCTAATTTAGTAAGATGGAACCTGATGGCAAAATTTATGCAGAAACCCTGGCCATGAGTGAGTTTTTCAACTTTATGACAATATTATAGTAACGGTTAACTTCATAATTTAAAACACTGCACAATGCAACCTAATATTTTGTTTCCAGATGAATTTAGGATCTTTTTAATTTTTGTTCATTTAAAGATGATTACCACAGTTTCATAGAATGTGACCACAAAAGCCTTGACACGTATGACATATGGGGACTCAATGGACTCGATTTTAAAAGTGGGTTACAGGCGGGGGGCATTGAAAATTGCCGCCATTTCTGTCCCGCCCCCAACCCACCTCCAACCCGCCCATTTCCGGTTTTCATGGAGGCGGGACGAGGGGCGGGTGACCAACCAGCTCCCAGAAGGCTGGTCGGGCCTGAAAACCTTTCAAGGAGGCTTCAGGCGTCCATTTTTAACTAATTCCAGATTTCAACCCCGGGGGGGCCGGGATTCCCAGGCCTTCCGTTTTACTCCTCATGAAAGGAGGTGAGAAGGCCTGAGACTGCAGGTAAGTGCCTAGAAAGGCACAGCTTGTGGGACCGGAGGAGCAAGAGTGCTTCCCCCAGGCCCAACAAGCCTACCTACACCGAGCCCCCCCCCCCAACCCCGATCACAGACCCCCCCCCCACGAACGCGGACCCCGACCCCCCAATCATGGACCCTCCTCCCCGATCGCGGACCCCCGACCCCGATCATCCAACTCCGATCCTCCCCCTCCGACCCCGACTCCGATCCTCCGACCCTGACCCCGATCCTCCGACCCTGACCCCGATCCTCCGACCCCAATCCCCTGACACTCCCCCTCAACGATCGCGGACCCCTGCGATGACCCCCGATCCCACCGCCCCCGTTACTCACCCCTGATCCCATCCCCCATGACTCGCGGCCCCGTGCCCACCTATGCCCACACATGCCCACCTATTCCCCATGCCCGCCTATGCCCCTTGCCCACCTATGCCCCTTGCCCACCTATGCCCCTTGTCCACCTGTGCCCCTTGCCCACCCATGCCCCCCATCCCCCTCCCCCCCATACAAAGACTTACCTGTAGACTTACCTGCAGATGTCCTCTCCCTGGCTGGTCTCCCATCCGACTGAGACCAGCCTGTCACTCAGCCGGTCAGTCGGATGGGAAACTGACAAAAAAAAAGTCCTTTTGTCAAAATCGTAAGGACGTCTGGGAAACCCGTACTAATGGGTTTCCCGACCTCAAATTGTCCCTCCCGCCTCCATCCCGGCTTCATTTCAAAATTGTGACTAATGACATTTTTATGAATTACATCAGTACTTTGTGTGCTTACTTAACTAAAAAGAAAGTTTTACAAGCTCAGATGAAGGGGGCGATGATGCACTATAAAAATATTTGTCTCCTTGCCCTTTCCATTACAAGGCATCACCACTAATTGCAGTATTGAACGATTTAAGCGCTTTAACATAGTGCTAAGGATTAAGTGCAAGCTGAAGCGGAGTGTTTGTGAAACACACTAAAGATGGATGAGAGTTTCATGGAGACTGGCATTACAAATATTGATTAAGAAAGTGCAGTGAACAAGCATAATGATCCAAATATCCGCAAACAGTTTGGGAGCCATTAAAGTAAGAAAACTACACATGTGAAATACAACACAATAAAACCACATTGTCAGTTTAGTTGTAAGGCTGGGATTTGGGAATTTGAATTGGCACAAAGCAAGAAACAAACAGCAACAAGTACACAGTGAGCTTGTACTAGCCAGCAAAAACACAAGACGATAAATGGAGCTATCATTCTTTTTTATTTGTCTAATTTTTCACGGACAAATACATTGCTGAAAATATTCTCTATTCTCTCAATGATTCCTCTTTCCTTCCACCTCTGCCTCCACCCCACAAATCTCCCTGCCAAAGAGATGAGGCAGAAAAGCTCCCTATAAGAGAGCTCTGTCTATTCCTCTGTGAATATTGACTAGCCTCAAATCAGTACTTCCTTACCAAGATCAGAAATTTGCCATAGGGGGGTAATTGTGGCTTCAAACTTGAATAAAATGTTCAATGAAAAGGAAGACTGTCTCCATTTATGGTGGGGAAGGGGAAAGCACACAGAAGAACCATATGCCACTTTACATCATACAGAAGTGACTCAATTACAGATTTTAGTATGAAAACTATCAATCCACAGCATGTATACAGACATTGTCCCAAAAGTTTCCACATCGTTTTTTTCAAGGACAATCTTTAAAATGTGATGGTGGTAGGAAAGATAATGGAATCCTTACTCAAAGATATAATAGAAAAACATCTCAAAACTGAACATATAATAAAGATTCATACCACAGTATAAATAAAGCATGGGTTTCAAAAGGGAAGGTCATGCTTGACCAACTTTATTGAATTTTTTGAAGAAGTAGCAGAAAGAGTAGACAAGGATAATGCAGTAGGTGTAATATATTTGGATTTTCAAAAGGCCTTCGATAAGGTACCACATTGTGGACTCATGACTAAGGTCGGAGCATTGTGGAGTCAGGGGACAGGGAGCAGTATGGATAGCAAACTGGCTACAAAGCAGAGAGTAGGGATTAAAAGTAGTTACTCAGATTGGCAAAAGATGGGAAGCGGTGTTCCACAAGGATCGGTAGTGGAACCACTGTTGTTCATCATTTAGATAAATGATTTGGACTTGGGAATCGGAAGTACAATTTTAATATTTGCGGGTAACAGCAAATTGGGGGATATATTTAATACCGATGAAGACTGTGACAAAATACAAGAAGACATTAATAAACTTGCAGAATGGGCGTGTAATTGGCAAATTAATTTCAATATAGATAAGTAGGAGGTGGTGCATTTTGGTAGGAAGAATAAGGAGGCCACATACTCATTGGAAAATAACAGTCTAAATGGGGTAGAGGGCAAAGGGATCTTGGGGTACAGTTACACAAATCACTAAAAGTAGTGACACAGGTTAATTAAGCCAGAAAAAAAGCAAACAAAGCACTGGGGTTCATTTCTAGAGAGTTAGAATTGAAAAGCAGAGAACTCATGTTAAACTTGTATAGAACTTTGGTTAGACCACACTTGGAGTATTGGGCACAGTTCTGGTCTCCATATTATTAAAAGGATAAAGAGGCACTGGAGAAGGTGCAAAATAGATTTACAAGGATGATACCAGAACTGAGAGCTTATACCTATCAGGAAAGATTGAACAGGCTATGACTCTTTTCTCTAGAAAAGAGAAGGCTGAGGGGTAACCTGATAGAGGTCTTTAAGATTATGAAAGGGTTTGATAGGGTAAACGTAGAAAAGATGTTTCCACTTGTGGGGGAGGCCAAAACTAGGGCCATAAATATAAGATAGTCACTAATAAATCCAATAGGGAATTCAGGAGCAACTTCTTTATCCAGAGAATGTTTACAATGTAGAACTTGCTAACACAAGGAGTAGTTGAGGTGACTGGCATAGATGCATTTAAGGGGAAGCTAAATAAACACGTGAGGGAGAAAGGAATAGAAGGATATGATGATAGGGTTAGAGGAAGAAGGGTGGGAGGAGGCTCACGTGGAGCATAAACACCGGCATAGACCTGTTGGGCCGAATGGCCTGATTCTGTGCTGTACCTTTTATGTAATTACATGTAATTTTCCACTCTATCCAAGTTTGAAGAAATTGTTGGGTACAACATTTTGAGCAGATTCACTTGAAAGCATAAATTAATTACAGCAAATTAGCCCATAGTTCTATGGCTCTGCAGTCCCGTCCCCCTAATATTTTAAGACTTCCAAAGCGTTACCCGTAGGTACCAGTTGTTATATTGTCATGATCTATGCTCGTTAGCTAACTCAGCATAGGCCAGAGATCAAACTTGGAACTTTCCTGGCCCGTTTGGCTTAGTAACACACCACATGATGCATTTATCCATAAGCCAATAAGGGAGGAAAGGATAGCTGTACCTGTTTTTTTTTTTTTTTTATTCGTTCACGGGATGTGGGCGTCGCTGGCAAGGCCAGCATTTATTGCCCATCCCTAATTGCCCTCAAGAAGGTGGTGGTGAGCCGCCTTCTTGAACCGCTGCAGTCCGTGTGGTGAAGGTTCTCCCACAGTGCTGTTAGGAAGGGAGTTCCAGGATTTTGACCCAGCGACAATGAAGGAACGGCGATATATTTCCAAGTCGGGATGGTGTGTGACTTGGAGGGGAACGTGCAGGTGGTGTTGTTCCCATGCGCCTGCTGCCCTTGTCCTTCTAGGTGGTAGAGGTCGCGGGTTTGGGAGGTGCTGTCGAAGAAGCCTTGGCGAGTTGCTGCAGTGCATCCTGTGGATGGTGCACACTGCAGCCACAGTGCGCCGGTGGTGAAGGGAGTGAATGTTAGAAATTCCAAGAATAACGTTCCTTATTTTCAGCTGATTTCATGAAATTTCCTATCCACTATGTTTTTTCTCTTTAAATCAGATTCCTTCCTCCTAAAATAAGCCTTCTTCCTGTAATTCATCCTCATTGTAGTTATATCTGTATTTGTGTTTTTGTTTTTTCCTTTGTTCTTAATCTCAATTTGCCACATGCACTCACTATATATAACATCTCTGATGTGGGTACCTTGCATTAAACTGATATGGTTTGCAATATGACCAGTACCTAAATAAAGGAGCAATTTTTAAATGGGAGCTTTGTCTCCTCAAATGGATGCCATTGCCTTGTTTAACAGAAATGTATATTTGTACTCTTCTCATACTAATATTAATGGTAAACTATAATTTAAAATTTTCATGAGGATACAGGAAATGCTGTTTCCTTGACAATTCGCCTTGCCCAGGAGATTGTAAAACAGGAAGAAAATAGATGTAAAGATGTATCATTAATCCCATTCCTGAAAATGCTCTTTATATGCTTGCAAAGTAGATGGCAATTATCTACAGTCCTTAATGCACAAGTCAAGGCAGAGTGATGTCAAACTGTTGCCTCAAATGACTGAAGTTATTTTCTTCATGTCTTACCACATCATCATACAAACCCTCTTTCTGATGGGGAAGGGAGGAAAAGTTTGCTTCATTTTCACCAAGACAATGTCACATGGATGTAATGGAATGATGTATTTTGAGAAAGTTGCATCATTGTGTTCTGTGTTTGGCAAATCCTTTCTTTGTTTACAAACACTTTTTCATGAAGACAGTGACCTGTTAAATTGTCTATGATACGAACACCTATCACTGATGTTTACCTCCCATCCCCCCTAGTCTTTAATATTTTAGAGACTATGGAGGTGAAAGTGGTCTACGCCAGTGTGCGAAACAGACTCGTAGCAAATCAACAGCCCACTTTACACAGTGAACAATTTATTTTCCATTGAAAGCAATGACTGTAGACCAATTTCACCCCCTCTAGGTTCAAACAGATCAAAAGGGTACTTTCACCTTGGTGAAGTCTTGCTAGACTTTTTGGGTGTCATATTTGCCCATTCAGTCCCTGAAAGATATTTCCACCCTCATTTAAGTTGGAAAGTAAGTCATTAAAATTGAAAAAAAACCTCTTTATATTCATTGCTTTCATTTTATGAACCATTTCGTGTCAAAGTTATATCTCATAGCTATAGTATAAAAATAACTTGAAACCGCATGTGTGAATGGAGACAGTGTTAACAGATCTGCTTAATTAAATCGCAGTGAGACCAAACAGTGCAAACATATTGGATAAAGCAGCTTTGTACACACACCAGTGCAGTCCACTCAGCGTGATTCTTTAGAGCCTGGATCCTCTCATCATATTATCATTCTGCTTTGTTACTGAGTCTGATGGTCATTCTAGTTATTTACCAGTGTTAATGTATTTATCTATTTATTTATTGATTGATTGCAGATGTGTTAGTGAAAATTGCACAACCCAATAGCAATAATTAACTTTAAGTCACGCATAAGATGGATGCTGGGAATATAATCAAACCCTCCCAAACTCAAAAGGTTCAACCAATCTATTTGAAGGGTGGTTTCTTTGAAAATGACCGCAGTACCTCAGCACTGGATCTCCAATGTGCTACACCATGCAGTAATCATCTGATGTGCATAGTAATGTTTTGCATGACAGATGGGAGGCATTGAACAGAAGCTGTGCATTTCCTCGCAGAAGGGATAGAAATTGCTCTGGTGAGTTATCCCAGGTCACTTTTGTCCCCCTTTTACCAATCTAGGAACAGGTCACCTGTCCACTTTGCTGAATGATCTCCCCCTGCCTCTGTTGCTGCTATGAATGCCACTCCCAGTTTGACCATTGGAGGATGCTATAACAACAGATAGGTTCTTGCTTCAACTCTTCCAATCTTTCCCTTCAGTCTAGCAACTCGCATCCACTTATAACTGCATCTTTTGACCCACCCAATTGCAGGACCTCATTAACTCAGACTATGCCTTGGTACACAAGTTAGCAAAGACTGAGCTTCATATCCAGTTCTCCCACACCATGGTATAGTGAATCAAATCAATGCACAACAAGCCTGTCAAGATCTTTCATCTTTTGATGATTTAATTTGATTCAGTGAGTTATGAAAATTTCTGAGGAAATTATTGATTTTTTTTCACTGCTAACAAGGATAAATGAACATTCTTATGTATGAAAGGTAATATCAGATTGAAGTATTTTGATAAGCTGCTTAGACAAAACAGAAGATGATTAAATATCTAAGCTGCGTTTAATCAGTGCAAGTGCTCACTGACTGGCCATCGTGATAGTATATAGCTTTCCTTTCTACTGCAATTTAGAAGTTAAAAGTGCTTCATAATAAATTTATAAAAATTCACTCTTGGCCAACTTTTGACTGCCCCACTAAATATATTACCAGAGCAGAGGCAAGCACAGAAATGGACAATTTCTCCTCACAGGTAGGAAAAATAAGACATTTTCTTTTAAAATAATAGCAAAGTAGTTTGAAAGTACTTGCAATCTACAGCCCTTCCCATCATGTTCCCATTAGTATAGATGAGTCATTGAAAATCATCTCAGACCACACAATGTTGACATATAAAGGCTGATTCACTGACCGAGCAGTGGTGCTCACAGAGAGCACTGGTTGGGAAATGGAAGCCTCTCAGTGCCTGATTTGCAATCCATTAACGGACAGAAAATCAGGTACTGTGAGCCTATTTCCCAGCCAGCACTCTCTGTGAGCACTGCTCTTCGTCAGCAGTACTCCATCAAAGGACTTCCCATAATTATGTAGTTTTGTTTCCTTCCATTTTTTTTACATTGAATTCCCCCTCCTTTTTATTTGCTCTTTTGAAGACAATGAAACACAGAAGGAGTGTGTTCTACAGGAAGTGATTGGTCCTCCAGCTCCTCGCCACATGGATGAGGAGACGTGCATGAGTCGGGACAGTCAGTGTGGGTAGACTATTCACAACTGAGGCAACCCTATCCTCACCACACATCATACTTCATTTTCGGCTAGGCTGCCTACATTCATTACATTTTAGCAAAATGAAAATAAAAGAATGGCACATCGTTGGCAATAAACAAACCAACAGCAAAGTTCCACAAAACCTTGACCCAATCAAAACTTTAGGAGTCGATTTCCGTAGAGGTTCTTCCGCTTGTCCACCGTAACATCAGCGGAAGAGCCTCAGAGATCCCGGAAAAACAACATTTTTCTGGGGTTTTCACAGCCCTTCTGCCAAAGGTACAGCGAACGAGCGAGAAATCGTCTGCGGAAATTCACCACCTTAGCATCAGTTGATTTTATCAATTTAAGCAGAGTTGTCTAGTAATAGGGCTCAGGTAACTAAATGTTTACTTGAAAAATACTATTTATAATGGCCCACATTAATCAAAATATGTTTTGAAAATCTGACTGTGTAAGTCTTCACTGAGTTCTATATTTAGAGGATAAAAGCAGGAGCTTAGCTGTTTAATGGAAAATAAGACACTGTATAAGATTGAGCACATAACTCACGAGCCTGCAGAGAGAGTTTATTTTTTGGTAAACCGCTGAATCTTGACTATTTTGTCTGTACCAGAAATTGTATGAGTTTATGGTCAAGATTGAGACAGATGGTATCTTTGTACAATCCAAGCTCTCCATGTTGCAAAGTTCCTGTATGCTTTGTGTTAGGCTTATATGCTAGTTGATGAGTTCAGTATGGGATGGGTTGGTTGGTGTACACAGCCATGTGTACAGCACTGATAAATAATGGTCAAACTATAACAGTTACCACAGTTGCAGGTGTAGCACATATTCGATGTTTCTTTCTGATATAAAATGGCATGAAGAAACGGATAATGCACATGCATGCATCAGTGATCTGTTGTATCATTTCAGGATAATCCCCATCAAAAAAAAATGATGTTGAGTTCATACAGGTGGTTTAATCCCAAAGTGATTTGAACTGTTATGTGTAATATATAATAAATTAGATAAAATGTAAGGACTGAGGCTTCACCTTCTATTCAGTATTATGACAAAGCTAACGGCAAGGAGATTCTCTCCTCTGAGAAATATAGATGTGACAGCAGAACATTTGTATACTATTAAAGGATCTTCATTGTCCTGGTAATGCTACATATTCATGTGTCATTTCACTAAACTGTAATTGGAAGGGTGCAATGAAGCAAGCTCCCAAGTTGTCACATTCTGTCATGCCATTAAAATGTATCTTTCTAAAAGTTTATTTTTCAAACAAAATGAAAATGATGACACGGCATTGCAAGTAGTCTGTGTCATAACAGAGTATCTGCCACAGGTGCAGCCATTTCCCACAACCAATATGGCAACACTCAAGCTGAGTTTTCGGAACAGGCTGGTATAAGTTGCTGGTTCTGTTCAAAATCCCCCTTCACAAGCCGTTTTTAGGGGTAATATTCTGACTTGCACATAGTAGAAATACACCTGCATGCCGCACACGATTTTCCAAGCACAAATTTCCAACATGCACTGGCGACAGGTGAAACTCCCCACTTGCAGCGTGAAGTTGGAAAACTCCGCTTGTATGAGTTCAGTGGGTAAATGCACCAGATGACATGTTAGTCATCTGCAAGTTCTAAGATTCAATCATCAGCCTGTTTCGGGTTAGCTGATCTCAGCCAGGGTAATAGTAAGGGTGCTACAGTAAGCCCAAATTTCTGCAGACGAGAGAGAAGAAATATCAAAATTCCGATTCCTGATCACTGTTCAATAACTGGGGTTCAAAATATGTGGTCCTGAACATTTGGTGAAGACAGGATTGAGCTTGGGTATAACACCTCAAACATAATCAAATTACTGACACTCACTGTCCAAACTTATACATGAAGAATGCCACCTTGGGTAATGAAGGATTCCTGACGCCTGTGAATCCATACCTCAGCACACATACCCTCATGGTACCTTTCTAGGTAAGCTTGGAACAACCCTTTAACCCTGTAACCATGAATTTGACTTTCTCTGTAAGTGTTGATGGAAGGAAGTCTTTGTAAAAGTTAGCAACAAGTGAGAAGCATGGCTGACACATACCACAGCTACCTAAGCAGTTGCATGATTCTGAAAGTAAGGCTGCGGGGCCCATGGTGCACTGGAAATTTTACTGTACAATACAGCACACCCTCTCCACACCTCCTCAGTACAAAGTCATTCAACAGGTGACTGAATGATAAAAACTGGGTTTTTCCAAGCACTTCTATTGTGGACACTGAAGCCCAAGACTTTGCATTATTCATCTTTTTGTTTTCACCTGTATTTGTATTTTATATAAAAATTATTCTTTATATGCAAAGTCATTTTTATTCTAATTGTAAAAAAAGTATTTTTCCTTTTTTAACATGCAACGTTAGTTGTGTTTGGTAAAAAAACAAAGGATTATTGTTGTTTCTTGTTTCTAATTTATGTCAGGTGCTCAGTTTTCCTTGTCTATGTAATAAGTCCATATCCATCATTGGTGTATGTGAGGAACACATCTGATCTGAAGCAGTAAAATAAACACTGCATTTTTGAACAATGACCAGAGTATGTGGATCTTTAATTTTACCACTTGGAAATCAAAGTGATTAATGAAAACATAATCAATCTCATCAATTGGAGTGTTCAACCTCATTTGCATTACAGAACCAAATGACTGGATAGTGCAAAGGGTAAGAACATAGGTTCCAATTGTAATTCCCCCTCCCGGCAGAATTTTTTCTTATTCGTTCATGGGATGTGGGCATCGCTGGCGAGGCCAGCATTTATTGCCCATCCCTAATTGCCCTTGAGAAGGTGGTGGTGAGCCACCTTCTTGAACCGCTGCAGTCCGTGTGGTGAAGGTTCTCCCACAGTGCTGTTAGGAAGGGAGTTCCAGGATTTTGACCCAGCGACGATGAAAGAACGGCGATATATTTCCATGTCGGGATGGAGTGTGACTTGGAGGGGAACGTGCAGGTGGTGTGGTTCCCATGTGCCTGCTGCCCTTGTCCTTCTAGGTGGTAGAGGTCGCGGGTTTGGGAGGTGCTGTCGAGGAAGCCTTGGCGAGTTGCTGCAGTGCATCCTGTGGATGGTACACACTGCAGCCACTGTGCACTGGTGGTGAAGGGAGTGAATGTTTAGGGTGGTGGATGGGGTGCCAATCAAGCGGGCTGCTTTGTCCTGAATGGTGTCGAGCTTCTTGAGTGTTGTTGGAGCAGCACTCATCCAGGCAAGTGGAGAGTATTCCATCGCACTCCTGACTTGTGTCTTGTAGATGGTGGAAAGGCTTTGGGGAGTCAGGAGGTGAGTCACTCGCCGCAGAATACCCAGCCTCTGGCCTGCTCTTGTAGCCACAGTATTTATATGGCTGGCCCAGTTAAGTTTCTGGTCAATGGTGACCCCCAGGATGTTGATGGTGGGGGATTCGGTGATGGTAATGCCGTTGAATGTGAAGGGGAGGTGGTTGGACTCTTGTTGGAGATGGTCATTGCCTGGCACTTGTCTGGCACGAATGTTACTTTCCACTTATCAGCCCAAGCTTGGATGTTGTCCAGGTCTTGCTGCATGCGGGCACGGACAGCTTCATGACTCCAGCCACTGGAGAGTTTTCCCCCTAATTCCCATTGACTTCAATTTTACTCGGACTCCTTGGTGCCACACTCGGTCAAATGCTGCCTTGATATCAAGGGCAGTCACTCTCACCTCACCTCTGGAATTCAGCTCTTTTGTCCATGTTTGGACCCAGGCTGTAATGAGGACTGGAGCCGAATGGTCCTGGCGGAACCCAAACTGAGCATCGGTGAGCAGGTTATTGGTGAGTAAGTGCCGCTTGATAGCACTGTCGATGACACCTTCCATCACTTTGCTGATGATTGAGAGTAGACTGATGGGGTGGTAATTGGCCGGATTGGAATCCAATCTGACAGCCTGCAATTTTAAATTGCAGGTGGTGAGGACATTCACCCCAAACTGGCGTTGTCCTCTTAAAATATGCCAATATGTCAAAGCCTCAATTCAGGTGACATAAGTGATAATTCCAAGTAATTTGGAGGCACCCACACCTAGGTTTCTGTTCATCATGTCTTCAATGCCCTCCCAGAGGGGTTGGAGGTCTGAAAGAGTGAAGTTATGCATTCTTCACCTCTGGCTTGGTGCCATGCCCTACTGTGCTCTGGGTACAGATGGCACTTGAATATTCATAACTCTGACCAAGTGTAATAAAAATTTTGGTAAGACATGCAGTGAAGTAATTTGAGAGAGAAATGAAAGAGAAAAGTAGTGCTCCTGCCTTATTTTCTTCTCCCTTTGTGTTCTTCTGAATAGCGCAGGCTACACAGTGCATTTGAAAGGCTGCACGGAAGTTTCCTGCTGGTTCAGCATTTTGCAAGAGGCTTTAAACCAATGCTTGCATCAATGAATATGCAGATAAGCATACCCAGGAAATTCTGTGCATCTCTCTCTAGAGGCCAGTGGCAGATGTATTACTTTTTTTAAAGGTACAATGTCATATCAAGGAAATTCTGGGCCAATATTGCTTGCTACACCGATAACTAAACAATGTATAATTGATATGGTCTTCATACCTGACTGGGTGATAATCTTGTGTACAACATTTATGTTCCAAGAACTAATAAAGATATTATTATAAAACAAGCATATATAATTACAATAGGTTAAGTTTACAACAGTCAATGAGAAAAGATTATTGTTACATCAGTAAACACAGCTGCATTGCAGAAATAGATTCCATGTTATAGACTGGTAATCAATCCCCAAGCCATCATACAAAATGTTTTTCAAACAGAGTATATGTGGAAGCAGACCTATACTCTATAAGGTCCTTTCGGTTACTAGAAGATGATCGAACCCAATCACCTCACGTACGTCACCAGCACAAAGCACTCATTACTTTACAAGGGGATTAATCAATCCATGTTATCCAAATTTATGTATTGACCAAACCCAGCAGAGCTGAGAAAGCCTGATAAAGGAAATCAGATTTTATCCGATACAGACTTTTCTGCTGCTTTGACACTCCACAGAACACAACCCTACTGGGGCAGCACTGATGCATGGAGCCGCAGAGTAGTACAATATGGGTTTACACCTTCTAAACTCTGCTTTCTGAATTATTGGGGATAATTTTAACCTAATTTGTCGGGTGGGAAACCCGTGGGAGGGGGTGAAATGCCACTTTTACATCGTGCCCAATATTACTCTGCATTGACTTCAAAGGAGCGTAAATTTAGGTGGGGTGTAAAACTAGCATTGCACCCGATCTCGTCAGTTTAATGACAGGTGGGTTAGGTTAAAATTGGCTCCATTGTGACTTTAGGCTGGAAGATAACGGAGGACAGGCATTTTCCCATAGACAGGGAAGAGAACAAAGTACAGTCAATCCTATTCTGCTCAGCCATTGGTGAAGGCTTGACATTAGGTCATCGACCTGTCCTGTCTGCTTGGGTGGTGCATGATATGAAACACCAAAGTAGGAGAAAGGGAGAAAATAATTTAAAACCCAGAAAGAAGGAACCTTGCCGTCAAATTAAAAAAAGCAATCCTACCACATAGTTCTGAGATGGCTACCAGTATTCAAGTAGTGAAGCATGAAAAGTTTTAATCCATTAGTTCTGATGAAACACACTAATAAAAGACCCCACATGCTTCAGTCTGCACTGGCAAGTCAAAGTTCATGTTACTTCACCCTATTTCACTTTGGCTCTTAAGGTAAAATGTTGCCTTGCTTGTCATTTGAATTCCACTCTTTTAATATGTGAATTTTGTTAGCACTTAGTGAGGCCACTAATACAAGCAATAAACAAAAAAAGAAATGTTGCAAAATTTGCACGAAACAAGATCTAGAAGTTTCTAGGCTGGCACACAAAATTAAAAGACACCAACAGTAACAACACCTTGCATTTATATAGTGTCTTTAATGTAGGAAAATGTCACAAGGCGCTTCACAGAGCCATAATCAGACATTAATGAACGCTGAGCCAAAGAAAGAGCTAGTAGGAGGGATAGCTAAAAGCTTGTTCAAGAGGTAGGTTTTAAGAAGGATCTTAAAGGGGAAAATGTGGAGAGGCAGAGTGGTTTAGGGAAGGAATTCCAAAGCTTAGGGCCTAGACAGCCGAAGGCACGGCCACCAATGGTGAAGCAAAGGGAGTGGAGGATGCACAAGAGGCCATAGTTTGAGGAATACAGAGTTCGTGGAGGGTTGTAGGGCTGGAGAAGGTTACAATATAGTGTAAGATCAGCAAGGGTGACAGAGCATCCAAAGAACAGCTGTTGCAGCACCACAGCCCCAGGACTGCAATATCTGCCCCTATTACTGTGGAACAGCCTCTCTTTCTACAGGAATGGAAGTACCACTTAATACTCTTGAGGCCAGCATAGCTCATTCATGCACAATGAATGTCATTATTTATTGCTGGTAAAATTCCACTTAAATTAGTTGATCTTTGAAACTGGAGTCAAGATTTAACGGTGAAAGGAAGGTCATAGATTTTTATTGTTTTAAATTGTGATACCACTGCCCCTCAATTTTTTATTTTTTATTTTATAGCAGCTTTTTAATTGTCCCACCAGAGTGACTGATAATGAAAATGATTGGTTAAGTAGTGGTTCTGATGTGCAGTTCTCTCAATAGCAAAGTTAAGCATCTGGTAATGAAATGCAAAGGCTGATTCTGCCTTGACTTAAATGTTATTCACAGTTCTTACCAAACAACCCTAAGAAGTTCCTGGGTATAGATTAAAGCTCTGGTCGCAGTGTTTTTTAAATGTACAGTGTCTGTGTACATTCAGCAGGGTAAGGGTTTAAGCATTAATCACAGGATTTACTGTGTAACCATTTTATTCAGCAGGATTAGGATTTCTCATTATTACAGCTATACAGAGTTCCTGTTTATTCAGCAGGATAAGGGTTACTTATTGTGTAACTGTTTGGCGTTCTTTTCTACTCAATAGAGTAAAGGTTGCTCATTGTGCATCAGTCCAGAATTCCTGTTAATTCAACAACAACATGTATTTATATAGTGCCTTTAATGTAGAATAATGCCCTGAGGCACTTCAAAGAGGCAGAATCAGACAAAAATTAATGCTGAACCAAGGAAGGAGATATTAGGAGGAATGACCAAAAGATTGATCGAAGGAGGGAAGGGGTTTAGGGCGGAAATTGCAGTGTATGGGGTCTAGATGGCTGAATGCACAAGCAAAGCTCAGCAGTTCGTCACCCACTGCAGCACCAGAAGAGGAGCATAATTTAAAGGGGGTAGAAAAGCTATGTGGATTACGAGGAATTACATAGAATTCATAGATTTAATAGAATTACATAGACTGGCCTGGATTGTTTTGATTTAGCAACATCTTCATCCAGTGAGTAATTGGGGCCCTTTCCAGTCAAAAGGACATTAGCAGGCATTCCACTGCTGCCTAGGGTTTATCAATACCCCTCTCCTGGCAGTCCCTGGGGTCAGCTGTAGCAGTGGTGCTGAGTGCATCCCTGGGCCACACCTCCCCACTTTCATTTACATGTGGCAGGATGGTCTGGGTTCAGACGGTCTCCTTTCCTGCAGTAGGGGAGAGAGGGATATTGAGGACGCCATTGATATAGGGGCTAGGGATATAGCAGTAGGTCTCCCTCCCTCACTGCCACACCCCCCCCAACCCCTCCCGATCGTTCCAAATTCTGCATGATGCAAATTAAATCAAATCCAAGGAAAGTTCCCGTCAAAGCATGCCAGTGGAAGCCAGACCTTGAAAATCATGAAATTGTCCATTACTGTCACAATGTAACACGTATACAACACGTGTGAAACGCTTTGTTAGCAAGGCTGAGGCCAAACAATTTCATGGAAGCTATTTAATTAAGCAAAAGAACTGGAATGAAATGAAATGGTACAGACCACTTACTTCAAAAGCAGAAGGCCATTGTCCCATTGCTACATTTGTGGTGATGAAGTTTCTGCAGTCCTGTGACAATAAACTGAAAATAATTACATTTGTTGCCTTCCAGTAAGGAAATAAACTAATGCACTGCAATGGGAATTATTGATGTATTTTTTGATTATACAATGAGTAGTTTACAAAATTTAGGATTTAACTTCCTTTAGTGCATACAATATAGTTATGTATTGTGAAGATAAGAATAATGAATACTGCAACATTTATAAAGCACTCATTATACTCAATTGACATTGTCTAGTGGTAGCCCATGTTACATTTGATATGGCTTTGGATCCATGATCAACAATGTGGTGAGTTCCCAATCTCAGCTGAGCGATCACGAGAGGACTGAAGATGAAGTGCCTCCCCAAAGGTAGAGAGGGGTAAAATAATTGCGTGAATGAAACCAAGTCCATCACATGTGCTCCCTAATGGCTTCCTTATACTGTCACCAGGAAATAGGAAATGGCATGGCAGGTCCTCAATTCAAGACAAATTTTGTGTGACTTTGTCTGCACTTCTTATGGTTCAAAGAAGATTTACAATCTGTGAATCTATTACTATCTTGACATACGTCTGGCATCCAGCATAGTACCTTGGAAGCCAATCAATCTGGTAGTAATTGAGCACACACACAAACCATCCAATTTGCGTCTGATGAAGTTAGTAATATTGCAAGTGACCAGTTTCGCCATGACCTGATTTCTTGCATTATCCACCCAGTGAATGCCTAAAATGAATACAAGAACTTGAGGTCAATGCCATCCAAGCATTCCTCTTTGGCCAATGCTACTTTTCACATAGCCTCTGGGAAGCATCATTGCCCTCTATAACTCCACTCTTGTGCTGATACCTCTTCCATCACCATCCCTGGGTATGTCCTGTCCCACCGGCAGGACAGACCGACCAGAGGTGGTGTACAATGATATACAGTCAGGAAGGAGTGGCTCTGGCAGTCCTCAACATTGACTCTGGACCCCATGAAATCTCATGGCATCAGGTCAAACATGGGCAAGAAAACCTCCTGCTGATTACCACCTACTGCCCTCCCTCAGCTGATGAATCAGTCCTCCTCCATGTTGAACACCACTTGGAGGAAGCACTGAGGGTAGAAAGGGCACAGAATGCACTCTGGGTGGGGGACTTCAATGTCCATCACCAAGAGTGGCTTGGTAGCACCGCTACTGACCGAGATGGCCGAGTCCTGAAGGACATAGCTGCCAGACTGGGCCTGCGGCAGGTGGTGAGTGAACCAACAAGAGGGAAATACCTACTTGACCTCGTCCTCACCAATCTACCTGTCGCAAATGCATCTATCCATGACAGTATTGGTAGGAGTGACCACTACACAGTCCTCATGGAGACGAAGTCCCGTCTTCGCACTAAGGATACCATCCAACGTGTTGTGTGGCACTACCACCATGCTAAATGGGGTAGATTCAGAACAGATCTAGCAGCTCAAAACTGAGCATCCATGAGGTGCTGTGGGCCATCAGCAGCAGCAGAATTGTATTCCAGCACAATCTGTAACCTCATGGCCTGGCATATTCCTCACTCTACCATTACCAACAAACCAGGGGATCAACGCTGGTTCAATGAGGAGTGTAGAAGAGCATGCACCAGGTGTACCTAAAAATGAGGTGCCAACCTGATGAAGCTACAACTCACGACTACATGAATGCTAAACAGTGAAAGCAACATGCTATAGACAGAGCTAAGCGATTCCACAACCAACGGATCAGATCAAAGCTCTGCAGTCCTGCCACATCCAGTCGTGAATGGCGGTGGACAATTAAACAACTTACGGGAGGAGGAGGCTGTGTAAACATCCCCATCCTCAAAGATGGCGGAGTCCAGCACGTGAGTGCAAAAGACAAGGCTGAAGCGTTTGCAACCATCTTCAGCCAGAAGTGCCGAGTGGATGATCCATCTCGGCCTCCTCCCTATGTCCCCACCATCACAGAAGTCAGTCTTCAGCCAATTCGATTCACTCCAGTGATATTAAGAAATGGCTGAGTGCACTCGATACAGCAAAGGCTATGGGCCCCGACAACATCCCGGCTGTAGTGATGAAGACTTGTTCTCCAGAATTAGCTGCCCCTCTAGCCAAGCTGTTCCAGTACAGCTACAACACTGGCATCTACCCGACAATGTGGAAAATTGCCCAGGTATGTCTTGTCCACAAAAAGCAGGACAAATCTAATCCGGTCAATTACCTCCCCATCAGTCTACTCTCAATCATCAGCAAAGTGATGGAAGGTGTCGTCAACAGTGCTATCAAGCGGCACTTACAAATAACCTGCTCACCGATGCTCAGTTTGGGTTCCACCAGGACCACTCGGCTCCAGACCTCATTATAGCCTTGGTCCAAACATGAACAAAAGAGCTGAGTTCCAGAGGTGAGGTGAGAGTGACTGCCCTTGACATCAAGGCAGCATTTGACCGAGTGTGGCACCAAGGAGCCCTAGTAAAATTGAAGTCAATGGGAATCAGGGGGAAAACTCTCCAATGGCTGGAGTCATACCTAACACAAAGGAAGATGGTAGTGGTTGTTGGAGGCCAATCATCTCAGCCCCAGGGCATTGCTGCAGGAGTTCCTCAGGGCAGTGTCCTAGGCCCAACCATCTTCAGCTGCTTCATCAATGACCTTCCCTCCATCATAAGGTCAAAAATGGGGATGTTCGCTGATGATTGTAGTGTTCAGTTCCATTCGCAACCCCTCAAATAATGAAGCAGTCCGAGCCCGCATGCAGCAAGACCTGGACAACATCCAGGCTTGGGCTGATAAGTGGCAAGTAACATTCGCACCAGACAAGTACCAGGCAATGACCATCTCCAACAAGAGAGAGTCTACCCACCTCCCCTTCACATTCAACGGCATTACCATCGTCGAATCCCCCACCATCAACATCCTGGGGGTCACCATTGACCAGAAACTTAACTGGACCAGCCATATAAATACAGTGGCTACAAGAGCAGGTGAGAAGCTGGGTATTCTGCGGCGAGTGACTCACCCCCTGACTCCCCAAAGCCTTTCCACCATCTACAAGGCACAAGTCAGGAGTGTGATGAAATACTCTCCACTTGCCTGGATAAGTGCAGCTCCAACAACACTCAAGAAGCTCGACACCATCCAGGGCAAAGCAGCTCGCTTGATTGGCACCCCATCCACCAGACTAAACATTCACTCCCTTCACCATCGGCGCACTGTGGCTGCAGTGTGTACCATCCACAGGATGCACTGCAGCAACTCGCCAAGGCTTCTTCGACAGCACCTCCCAAACCCACGACCTCTACCACCTAGAAGGACAAGAGCAGCAGGCACATGGGAACAACACCACCTGCACGTTACCCTCCAAGTAACACACCATCCAGACTTGGAAATATATCGCCGTTCCTTCATCGTCGCTGGGTCAAAATCCTGGAACTCCCTTCCTAACAGCACTGTGGGAGAACCTTCACCACACAGACTGCAGCGGTTCAAGAAGGCGGCTCACCACCACCTTCTCAAGGGCAATTAGGGATGGGCAATAAATGCTGGCCTTGCCAGTGACGCCCACATCCCATGAACGAATAAAAAAAAAAGTGCCTGTTCAGCACACTCTTCTAAACTTTGGCGTGCTTGCTGCTGACTTCACTGATGTAGTTTTACAGCACTCATTCAATAATCCTGTCTGTTAATGCATCTGAGCTACATGTCATGGGGGTGATCACAAGGAGAATGAGGTCAGATGGGAGTGCGAGAGATGGAGGTTGCAGAGAGGATGAGGCCGGATGAGAGAGCAAATGACAGATATGAGACAAGCACAAGATAACCTCTATCATGTGGTTCCCCAGGGAAAGCGTGTGTTCCAGCACACAATGCATTGTAAACTTTTTAAACATCGTGGTCATGTTTTTGCTCTTGTGTTTGCAAACCGAGAGGATCAGCAATTAAATTAATTATGCATTCTGTTTACACTTTGCAATGAGAAGAACAATCTGATAATAAGGCCTGATCTTCCAGCATTTAATGTAACATGGCGTCCACTTCATCTAACTTTTGACAACCACCCATAGCACAAATATCACGAGCAACATCTAAATATTCCACATAAAGATGAACAAAAAAAAGCACAGGATAATTATGTTGTTCTGAAGTGGCTGGATGTAAAAATGTATCATGTTATTAGTTACTTTTGATGTTATAATAGATAACTCCATTTTCCTCAGCAATTGATGTCATAAAGGCTTCCTCATAATATTTACTTGACAGTTACAATTATAATGTAAAAATGCCAAGATTAAGTCTAAGGTTTTTTACTGTCACTGGAAGGGGAATTCTTCATTCTATCATCTGCATTAATCTGACACATCATTAAATATCATTGTACAGACAATCTATTAGAGAACAGATAGACCTGGGGGTATATATGCACAAATCATTGAAGATTTGCAGGGCAGGTTTAGAAAGCAGTTAAAAAAGCATTCAGGATTCTGGGCTTTATAAATAGATGCATAGGGTACAAAAGCAAGGAAGTTATGATAAACCTTTATAAAACACTGGTTCGGCCACAACTGGGATAGTGTGTCCCATTCTGGGCACCGCGCTTTAGAAAGGATGTTAAGGCCTTGGAGAGGATGCAGAAGAGATTTACTAGAATGGTTCCAGGGATGAAGAACTTCAGTTATCTGGATAGACTGGAGAAGTTGGGGTTGTTCTCCTTAGAACAGAAAAGTTTGAGAGGAGATTTGATAGAGGTATTCAAAATCATGAGGGGTCTACAATTGTAAACAATTTTACAACACCAAGTTATAGTCCAGCAATTTTATTTTAAATTCACAAATTTTTCGGAGGCTACCTCCTTCGTCAGGTGAACGATGTGAAAAAATAAATAATTTTTTCCCTTCAAGTATTTATTCAATTCCCTTTTGAAAGCCATGATTGAATCTGCCTCCACCACCCCCTCAGGCAGTGCATTCTAGATCATAACCACTCGCTGCATAAAAAAGTTTTTCCTCATGTCGCATTCTAGATCATAACCACTCGAATTTTTTTTTTTTCACATCGTTCACCTGACGAAGGAGGTAGCCTCCGAAAGCTTGTGAATTTAAAATAAAATTGCTGGACTATAACTTGGTGTTGTAAAATTGTTTACAATTGTCAACCCCAGTCCATCACCGGCATCTCCACATCATGAGGGGTCTAGACAGAGTAGATAGAGAGAAACTGTTCCTATTGGCAGAAGGGTCAAGAACCAGAGGACACATATTTAAGTTATTTGACAAAAGAACCAAAGGCGACATGAGGAAAAATGTTTTTATGCAGCGAGTGGTTATGATCTAGAATGCACTGCCTGAGGGGGTGGTGGAGGCAGATTCAATCATGGCTTTCAAAAGGGAATTGAATAAATACTTGAAGGGAAAAAATTTGTAGAGATACAGGGAAAGGACGGGGGAGTGAGACTAGCTAGATTGCTCTTGCAGAGAACTGGCACAGGCTCGACGGGCTGAATGGCCTTTTTCTGTGCAGTAACCATTCTATGATTCTATTTAGATGCATTGAGGGCAATTTCAACCAAACCTACCCAGCATGAATCCAACGGGTTCGGGTTGGCTGCCTGTTTTACCACCCAGTCCGATGTTACCCTCCATTGAAGTTAATGGAGAGCAAAATCAGACGGCTTGTAAAGCATGCATCCTACCCGAACCTGCCCATTTGCCACCCAGTGGGTTAAGTTAAAATGATACCCATTTTCTTTATGAAAAATATTTGGCAAAAATTTTCATTTGTTTAAGAACACATATAAGGTGATACAAATCATGTTGAAATCCATCCATTAGCACGGCAACATAATGAAAATGACATATGACTCTTCTGTATTTTTATCATTCTACAAACGTTGAAAAGTTGAAGAAACAATTTTTGAACACAGTGCCATTTTAAGGCTCATTTACAGACACATACTCTTGCACAAAGACAACCAAGGGCATTGTAGTGGAAGACATTCAGGCCTGCTTAGACAGGTAATAAAAACCATAGAAAACAATCCACAGTTACTTTGAGGATTAATTCACTACGTTTTTTTAAACAAGAAAACTTCAGCAAGATTTATTTTTGAAATCAGCTCATCAATACTTATTTCGTTCAAGCACTTTCAGACTCTCCAGTCTATTTTCAGTCATACTAGTTGACATAAATAACTGACATTACTTTTCCACTCTTTCGAGATCACACTTATTTTCGCTTGGTGTTTTGCTATACCAGGAACCCAGCTTCATATTTCACCTGTTAAACATATTGATTGTTATTTACACAGTTGAGATTGCAATGTATTTCTGTTAGGCTGGAGTCTCTTCAGGTTTAGACACATATTCAAAATCAAATTCACAAATCTTTTTTCACAGTCCCCAGTCATCTCACAAAGTTTCACAAGTTATTGATTCAATTTCTCAAGAAAAACAGCCTCAACCTTGACTGCAGTGATTAGTGATGAAAAATGTACTGTTAAGATTTTTAAACATTACATATTTCAAAGCAACCATAAAGGATGGATGAACGCGAAGGAGATGTTATATAGTAATTTTTCTGAATTCTAAGAAAAAACTTTTTAATCCAATATGTAATTTTAACAAAACTATTTGGAACACTGCCATGGTTACTTCTGTGTGTGTAAAACTGTGCGTAAAATTTATGAAGAGGTTGAGATTAGGTGGTATAGTCGGTTAAAATTCTCTATATTTCGAGAGCTTCGTTTTGAATCCAATTCAAACTGATGGGATAGAAATGTAGTATTGCCTGCCTTTTTAAGAAAACAAGAATGAAACCTTTGTAAACTCAGGAGGTAGGTGTGCCTGTGTAGTGACGGCTAGTTGTAGATTGTATTTATAAGTGCTGTACTGCAGGTGCTGGTAATAATTTTTAATATGCTGAGGAGTTCTTAATATGCATTCTAGATCGGTCTTTATCAAACCTGTTTACCGAAAGTAACATCAGTTTGTCTGAGTCTTTATACAAGAAGTGTTTCTCTACTAGCTGTAATGATCCTAAGTGAAATGACTTTGACAGTGTCAATGCAGTGAATGTGAGCCCAAACCACAAAATTGTCAGACTCCTGTGTGGATGTCAGAAGAATGGAAGGAAATTGAACCCACCCTGCCTGGCGGGAATAGGGTAGGGGGGGCTTTAAAATGGAGTGTACAGCCTTACCACTTCATTCCAATTGACCACCATTTTAACTGCTCGTCGCAGTTAGGTGGCTCAAGCATCCACTGGAAGCAGTGTTACAGCAATGGGACCCTGATTGCATTTTAAACTGAGCCTGAGCAGGGAAGCTGCTGTCCAACCAGGTGTCAGGAGGATGAAGACAGCCAAGGTAAGTAAAAATCCTTCCTTTGTAAGGCCCCATAAGGACAGTCCCAGCCTCCCATACCCCAGTCCCACCCTCTTCCCTCCTGTGAGACCCTCACAGAACCCTCTCCCCACGACATACCTGCTTGCCGGCGTGCCTTTGTTTAGATATATATATGAAAAGGAAAAATTTGTAGGGCTATGGGGAACAGCAGGGGAGTGGGACTAATTGGATAGCTCTTTCAAAAAGCTGGGACAGGCACGATGGGCTGAATGGCCTCCTCTGTGCTGTATGATTCTAAAAGGAACAGTTTAGATAAATTAGTTAAGCTAAGGGAAGATAATGTGCTAGGGCCTGATGGGATACATCCTAAGATCCTGACAGCATTGAGGAAGGAAATTGCAGAGGCCCTAGAAATTATATTTCAGGGCTCTATTGAGTGTCTGTGTGTGCCAGAAGACTGGAGATTGGCCAACGTAGTACTCATTTTTAAAAAGGGAGCCAGAACTAATCCAGATAATTAAAGGCATAGACATAGAAACATGTTTCTTAACATAGAAACATAGAAAATAGGAGCAGGAGGAGGCCATTCGGCCCTTCAAGCCTGCTCCACCATTCAATATGATCATGGCTGATCCTGTATCTCAATACCATATTCCCGCTCTCTCCCCATACCTCTTGATGCCTTTTGTGTCTAGAAATCTATCTAGCTCCTTCTTAAATATATTTAGTGACTTGGCCTCCACAGCCTTCTGTGGTAGAGAATTCCACAGGTTCACCACCCTCTGAGTGAAGAAATTTCTCCTCATCTCAGTCCTAAATGTCCTACCCTGTATCCTGAGACTGTGACCCCCTCGTTCTGGACCCCCCCCAGCCAGGGGAAACATCTTCCCTACATCCAATCTGTCTAGCCCTGTCAGAATTTTATATGTTTCAATGAGATCCCCTCTCATTCTTCTAAACTCGAGTGAATACAGGCCGAGTCGACCCAATCGCTCCTCATACGACAGTCCTGCCATCCCAGGAATCAGTCTGGTGAACCTTTGCTGCACGCCCTCTATGGCAAGTATATCCTTTCTTAGGTAAGGAGACCAAAACTACACACAATACTCCAGGTGTGGTCTCACCAAGGCCCTGTATAACTGCAGTAAGGCATCCTTGCTCCTGTACTCAAATCCTCTTGCAATGAAGGCCAACATACCATTTGCCTTCCTAACCGCTTGCTGCACCTGCATGTTTGCTTTCAGTGACTGATGTACAAGGACACCCAGGTCCCTTTGTACATCAACATTTCCCAATCTATCACCATTTAAATAATACTCTGCCTTTCTGTTTTTCCTTCCGAAGTGGATAACTTCACATTTATCCATGTTATACTGCATCTGCCATGTACTTGCCCACTCACTCAACTTGTCTAAATCGCCTTGAAGCCTCTTTGCATCCTCCTCACAACTCACGATCCCACCTAGTTTTGTGTCGTCAGCAAACTTGGAAATATCACATTTGGTTCTCTTATCCAAATCATTGATATATATTGTGAATAGCTGGGGCCCAAGTACTAATCCCTGCGGTACCCCACTAGTCACTGTCTGCCACCCCGAAAAAGATCCATTTATTCCTACTCTCTGTTCCCTGTCTGTTAACCAATTTTCAATCCATGCCAGTATATTACCCCCAATCCCATGTGCTTTAATTTTGCACACTAACCTCTTATGTGGGACTTTATCAAAGGCCTTCTGAAAATCCAAATAAACCACATCCTTTGGTTCTCCCTTATCTATTTTACCAGTTACATCCTCAAAAAACTCCAGTAGGTTTGTCAAACATGATTTCCCTTTCATAAATCCATGCTGACTTTGTCTAATCCCATTGATATTTTCTAAGTGTCCTGTTATCACATCCTTCATAATAGACTTTAACATTTTCCCTATTACTGATGTTAGGCTAATTGGCCTGAAATTCCCTGTTTTCTCTCTCCCTCCTTTTTTAAATAGTGGGGTTACATTTGCCACCCTCCATTCTGCAGGAACTGTTCCATAATCTATAGAATTTTGGAAGATGACAGCTAATGCATCCACTATTTCCACGGCTACCTCTTTTAGTACTCTGGGATGCAGATTATCAGGCCCTGGGGATTTATCGGCTTTCAGTCCCATTAATTTCTCCAGCACTATTTTTTTTACTAATTCTAATTTCCTTTAATTCCTCCTTCTCACTAGTCCCTTGGTTCCCTAGCATTTCTGGGAAGTTATTTGTGTCCTTTTCCGTGAAGACAGAACCAAAGTATTTGTTTAATTGCTCTGCCATTTCCTTGTTCCCCATTATAAATTCTCCCATTTCTGACAGTAAGGGACCTACATTTGTCTTCACTAATCTTTTACTATACTTGTAGAAGCTTTTACAGCCCACTTTTATGTTCCTTGCAAGTTTTCTCTCATATTCTATTTTTCACCTCTTAATCAATCTCTTGGTCCTTTTTTGCTGAATTCTAAACTGCTCCCAATCCTCAGGCTTGCTACTTTTCTGGCAACTTTATATGACTCCTCTTTGGATCTAATACTATCCTTAATTTCTTTTGTTAGCCATGGTTGGGCCGCTTTTCCTTTTGTGTTTTTGCACCAGAGAGGAATGTATAATTGTTGCAATTCATGCATTCGTTCCTTAAATGTTAACCATTGCCTATCCACCGTCATGCCTTTTAATGAAGCTTCCCTATCTATCCTGGCCAACTCACTCCTCATACCTTCATAGTTTACTTTGTTTAGATTTAGGACACTAGTTTTGAATTGGACTACTTCACTTTCCATCTTAGCAAAGAATTCTATCATGTTATGGTCACTCTTCCCTAAAGGACCCTGCACAACAAGATTATTAATTAACCCCTTCTCATTGCACAATATCCAATCTAGGATAGCCTGTTCCCTGGTTGGCTCCTCAACGTATTGGTCTAAAAAGCCATCTCATACACACTCCAGGAATTCATCTTCCAAAGTATCATTGCTAATTTGGTTTGGCCAGTCTATATGTAGATTAAAGTCACCCATGATTACTGTAGTACCCTTGTTACATGCATCTCTAATTTCCAGTTTGGTGCCATCCCCTACATTACCACTACTGTTTGGAGGCTTATAGACAACTCCCACCATTGTTTTCTACCCCTTGGTGCTTCTTAACTCCACCCAGACTGATTATACATCTTGATTTTCTGAGCCAATATCCTTTCTCACTATTGCTCTGATTTCATCCTTTACTAACAACGCCACCCCACCTCCTTTTCCTTTTTGCCTGTCCTTCCTAAATATCGAATACCTTTGGATATTCAGCTCCCAGCCTTGGTCACCCTGCAGCCATGTCTCCGTAATCGCAATTATATCATATCCGTTTACATCTATTTGCACTGTTAATTCGTCTACCTTATTACGAATATTTCATCTGTGTAGGGAAAATTTTAGAGTCTTTAATTAAGGATAAAATTACATGTATCTAGATAAAAAGAAAATAGTTAGAAGCAACCAGCGTGGATTTCAAAAGGAACGGTCATGCTTGATAAACCTCACAAAATTCTTTGCAAAGTTAACAGAGATGGAGGAAATGCAATGGATATAATATACATGGACTTTAGGAAAACTTTTGACTAGGTACTACATGGGAGATACTAGAGAAGATTAAGGGGTATGGAATTAGGAGGAGAATAGAAAACTGGATTAAAAATTGGTTAGAAGGGGAAAAACAGAAAGCAGGAACTAAGGGCAGCTTCTCAGAGTGATTGGAAGTGGATAGTGGTGTCCCTCAGGGTTCAGTTGTGGGCCACTTTTGTTCACTGTGCATATCAATGATTTGAATATTGACCAAGAAGGACAGTTTCTGAAATTTGCAGATGATACCAAAATAGAAAGTATAGTTAATTCTTTAGAAGACCAAAGGAAACTGCAAAGGCATATTGATAAGATCAGGGTATGGGCTAAAAAATGGTAGATGGAAATCAATGTCAGCAAATGTGAGGTGACGCATTTTGGTAAAAAAATAACAGCAGTAATTATACTTTGAATGGAAATAGACTCGGTGCTGTGGAAAAGCAGAGGGACTTGGGGGTCCAGGTGCACAGAACATTAAAGGCAGCATCTTGAGTTGATAAAGTTGTAAAAAAAAGTTAATATAATTCCAGGTTTTATCACAAGAGGTGTAGTATATAAAAGCCAAGAGCCAATATAAAACCTTAATAAGACCTCAGTTAGAGTACTGTGTGCAGTATTGGGCTTCATGGTGCTTGAACAGGGAGCCATAGATACAACATTAAATGCAAGAGATTTAGAGCAGAAGGCAGGTGAAACCGTTTCACACAGAGAGTTGTGAGGCTCTGGAATTCACTTCCAGGGTTAGTAGTTGAAGCAGCAACTATGTTAACATTAAGGATTAGATTGGATAGGTGGATGGAGGAAAAGAGGTTGAAGGGATATTGGAAAAGGGTGGGTGATTAGAACTATTTGCTCACGTGGAGAGTACTCTGCGAAGGTGGTAAAGTGGTGAGCATAGCCGACAAAGGTACGATGGGCCAAATGGCCTCCTTCTGTGCTGTACCATTCCAAGGTTCTATGAACGCCAACACGAACTGGTTGGGTCGAATGGTCTGTTTTCGTGTTGTGACTTTGATATATTTCTCTGTATTACATCAAAAAAAAACTTGATGTACAACTTGTTTCTTGAAACCAATACATAAACTAGACCTTTGAATGGTTTCTAAGGCCCAGCATAGTATGACAGAGTTGTTAGAGTATTGAGATGTTCTCTTTGGAAGGATCACATAAGTCTTAGTGGTACAGTTCACTGATCACCCTGAAGCCATGTTTCCACATTTAGCAGTCCTTGTGCTCCTGTTCTTGTGAATCACCAAGTCTCGGAGCACTATATGCTAACCTAATCATGCAAACTGAACACCACTCTGTTACTTCAAACACTGAAAACTGTTAATCTCGTTGCTAGAAAGAGAGAAATGAATTTAAGAATAAAATCATTGTTTGTTCCTTTGTTTTTCAGTATTCAATACTGGTGTTGCTGGAGAGCAGCAGGCTTCTATTGAGGATATAGTTGAAATGTGAATCCACAGGGTGGATATTTCAAACTGTTGAATTTATGGCTCCCCAATGGTTTAGTAGTCAAATGCATTCAGCTGTGCAGGCCAGGAAGGTCCCCAGTTCCTAATCTGTGATGAATTAACTGATCTCATTTAGGGCAGCAGTGCTACAACAATGCTGGGGTTGTTCTCCTCAGAGCAGGGAAGGTTAAGAGGAGATTTAATAGAGGTGTTCAAAATTATGAATGGTTTTGATAGAGTAAATAAGGAGAAAGTGTTTCCAGTGGCAGAAGGGTTGGTAACCAGAGGACACAGATTTAAGGTGACTGGCAAAAGAACCAAAGGCAACATGAGGAAAAACTATCTTTTAAGGTCAGCTTTGGTAATACCTGATGATAGTAAATTGCAGAGACTTACTGCTATGGTGTAAGTATTAGGAAGTATCTCATCCCAGCCTAACTCTGAAGTCTCCTCTACTCATACATCCCTGTACACAGCCTCCGCTACTCAGACCGCAGTCTACTTCTCATTCCCCACTCCACCATCGAAGGCCATTCTTTAAGCTACTATCTCCTGTCCTCTGGAATTCCCTTTCCACCTCCCTCCCCACTTTTAAAAGCCTCCTTAAAAATCTTTGGGGATGTAATTGGACTTGGGCAGGGACACAAAATGAGAGGTATTGCATCTGCTGCCAGTTTATACACAGCGCCCGATATTCAATTCCATTGAAGTCAATGAAACTGAATATCAGTCAAGATGTATAATAGGTGGCAGATGCAATATTGCATCCCCACCCAAGTCGAATTTCACCCCCAATTGTTTCCCCTCCCTACCTCCAATTTCCCTCTTCCCTTTTTCTCTCCTGCTCAACATAAACATTTCTGACACCTTGGGCCTGATTTTAATCTGACCCATCTGGCTGGAGCAGTTAAAATTCAAAAATTGACTGACTCTCCCGTTCCAGCCGGAGACCTGCCGACTGCCATTTTAGTTCTAGAGCTGACTCAGATGGAAAACTTATTGAAATAACGGGCATGATTTTGACCTGGAGCAAGGAACTCAGCGGGTGGGTAGATTTTCGCATAGAAAACCGGGAAGTGAAATGAGTACGTGGGAATCTGCGATCACCTCAACTGAAGGCAATTATTTTCGCTTCCAGGTTTCCCACGTGACAGCCAGCCAGATTGGCAGGATGTCAGGTGGGAAGGCCGGAGATCGGAGAGGAGGGAGGGAAAGAGAGAGAGATCATGCGCCGGGGGGGTGGAGGATATCGGGGGGGGGGGAACCATGGAGGATATCGGGGGACAGAGGGCATGGAGGACATTGGGGGAGGGGGGCATGGAGGACATCGGGGGGGGGGACTGTGGAGGATATCAGGGGAGGGGGGCATGGAGGACATCGGGGGGGGGGGCATGGAGGGCATGGGGGGGAGGGCCATGGAGGACATCGGGGGGGCATGGAGGGCATGGGGGGGAGGGCCATGGAGGACATCGGAGCAGGGACGAGGAGGACATTGGGGGGGGGGGCATGGAGGGCATCAGGGGTGGTGCCGTGGAGGACATCGGGGTGGGGGGGGGGTGCCGTAGAGGACATCAAGGGGGAGGTGCTGTGGGAGGGCCATGGAGGACATCAGGGGGAGGGGTGGAGGACAGATGTGGCTGCATCCCAACATCTTCCATAGGTCTGCCACTGAGTCCTATTTGTTCAAGCTTTGGTATCTTGCTTATCCTCAGCATTCCTTACAGGTCTGCTATGAGTAAATAGTTAAACTTCCTTTAATACGCAAGCCAAGGAACTTTCTGCATTTCAAATCAGATCAATCCTAAACAAGGCATGGTTTTCTTTGCCTCACTCTTCCTTTAACACCTAAGCACAGGATAAAAATTGTAAGCATTGGTTAATAATGAAAGAATGGTTCATTTCTAACTCGGAGCTATCCTCATCCATTCACTCATGTTCACATCTCTGTTAGAGTTAGTGCAGAGAAGTGCACCATTATTGTAGCCTGTGGGAAAATGTTTATGTGTGAACATGGACCGGAAAGATTTTTGGACAAAATTCTATTATCATTTCATTTGTAAGTATGAATTACAAATGTCCGTGTTCTTATAGCGTTCCTCAATTTCTACTCCTTGTTTTACCTTTGTGCATTAATGGTATATAAATAATGTGTGCTGGGCAATTTTTTTTTGTCTTATGCAGTGAGCAGACTCTGTAGGCCTGATAATGTGACAGCAGACACCTCTTATTATTGGGCACAGAGGCTCGAGGCATTTGATCTGTTTGAGGAGCTCAGCACATCCGATGCAGCCAGTCAGCATATAGTGCATGCAGTGTCTGCGGACCAACCGTGGAGAAGATTGTGGGCCAGGAGGTGATCGGGTCGGCAGAAGAGTCAGAGGTCGGGAGGAGTGGGGGGTTCGGCTGATGACGGGGATCCAATCGCAGCAGGTCAGCTTGTTGGGCCTGGAGGAATCACTCCTGCTCCTCCTGGTCCACAAGTTGGCCCCTTCTTGCCTCCTTTTCACTGATGAGGTTCAGAAGCCATGGGAAACTGATGCAGGAGAAGGTAAATTTGTTTCTGTTTAAAAATCAATTAAAAAATACCTACCTGAGATACCTCAATGACCTTAATTGAAGCGCTAAGTACCCTCCCGCTCATAATAATTGGGAACACGACATCCGGGTTTCGGCTGCACGTGCGCATTCAAACACACCTACGTTAAACCCGGAAGTGGGCATATTGGAGCCGAGTTGTGGTCGCGATCCAAAAGCTGTAATTTTCACTATCCACCCACCCATCCTTGGGGGTTAAAATTACCCCCAATATGTCAGCAATATCTCAAGGAGAATTTAATGTCATAAAGTTATGATCTTTTCTCTTACTTCACCGGAAGTGCGGTGGAAACCCCATTAATGCCTTTCTATATTTTAAAACTCACCTTTTCGGGTCTCTGCTTCTTCCCGCTGCGGATACGCCGCTCAGTACGCCAGTAAAATGCCATTGGGGTTCAAAGTACATCATAGAATCCAAATTAGTATATATTAATGCAGGTCCTGCCTGGATCAGGTGGGCACCTCAGCTGCAAGGATTAACATCAGGGTTAAACCTGCTGCGGACCAGGAATAGAATGACAAACAGAGGCAATCGATTTTAATTCCTGTTCCACCCGGTTGTCATCGGGAGGGGAAAATTAAAATTGCCCCTATTGATTCACAAATTTTGATCTTGATAACAACTAAAGAGGCCAACAGAAAAGCAAAATGGGGTAGCTTGACCTACAAACCTTATGTTGTGTGACAGTGATTCCAGTGTATTAAAAAGGTTTTCATATTTTGTGCCTTCAGTTATCCCATAGTAAAAACATAACATTGACTTACTGGAAATGCCATATCTTTGAGCCATCCCACATCCTCTGGGGTGTCCTACATTTGGGGTTATTTTTGTTCTGAATTGCTCTCTAGCACCTACTGAAGCTGAGTTTTTCTTGTTATGGAGTGTTTAAATTATGTTTTAAGGGAGATTGAGTAGCTTGGTGGCTTAGTACACTGCACTTTCATCCATCGGGCCCTGGACTCGATTCAGTCTGGACAGATGGGATGAAAGTCTCCTCTCTCTGATGGCTGTAAAAGACTAATGTGAAATTAATCTAGGGCAGGCTGAACCTAGTTCATGTTGGCGACAGGCCAGGCTGACAGTAGAAAACTGTTCATAATTCAGCACAAATTGATGTGACTATGTCAATTCTCCAAGTCTAGGATTTCAATTGGCTGAAAACCAGTCTTTGAAGCCAGTTTTAAGCCAATTAATACAATTTTCCAAGCTTGTTACCACTTTCAAATAGAAGATGGGAGCCAGAAAAAACCCCACAGAGAATAAATAAGTAAAATGTTTAAGACTTAATTTTTAATTATTTTGCAATTTGTAGGAAAAAGTAAAATTAAAGTTAAAGGGGTAATATGGGTCTTGAGCATTAGCACAAAACAGGCAATAGTGAATCAGAAGCACATTTTACACCCCACTCGATATTCTTTTCCAATGGGGGAAAAGAAAATCATTGCAGAAATGAAGCTGTTCCTGAGCTTTAAGCAACTTTATCGCTGTCATATCAGTGTTATTTCCGGTGTTAGCTGACACCGGAAATAACACCAGTTGACACAAAGAGACAGAAACCTCAGGGAGATTTGAATTTTCCTGGACCTACCAACTGACTGAGGAATCTCTCCAATGAAAGTAAATAACTATGCAATTTTCTTTTAACTGAAACAATTGTTAACATTTCCTACCACTGGAATAAACAATAGACTGTTGTGAGGATATCTCATTTCCGAAGCTTCCAATCTCACTTTGGAATTCTTGTACAGGATTTCACATATTTTCTTAATTAGCCCACATTTCACAGAAGTCTCTATATTTGTAAGCAGTAGTAGTTTGTGCAAAACTTTGACAAAAACCATCAAATGGATATGAGAGTGAAGAGTCCTGAAGGGCAGGAACATCCATTTATCCTAATCCTGTACAGCCTGAGTAGAAATCACAATTGCAGTAATTTTACAGACAGCTTCCACACTAGAGTGTAATGATGTCTTAAACCTTTCTTTAACACAAAGCTTAAATAATGAACATCAAGCACTTGATGGATGATTTCATTAAAAAGAGGTGTCTTTTGGGGCAGAAACAGCTGTTGGAGCCAAAACAGGTAGCATACCATAAAAAAAATAATAAGCAGCCTTGTTGTCCAGGGAGAATTTAATTGATTTATAATACTAGAGCAACACAACAGCTTCTGTTAATCATATGTATTTTAGTTGATGATAGGAAATGAATCACTCTGAAGACTAGGTAAATATAGGAACATAGGAACAGGAGTAGGCCATTTAGCCCCTCGAGTCTGTTCCGCCATTCAATGAGATCATGGCTGATCTGTGACCCAGCTCCATATACCCGCTTTAGTCCCATATCCATTAATACCTTTGGTTAACAAAAATCTATCAATCTCAGATTTAAAATTAACAATTGAGCTAGTATCAACTGCTGTTTGCAGAAGAGATTTCCAAACTTCTACCACCCTTTGCGCGTAGAAATGTTTCCTAACTTCACTTCTGAAAGTCCTGGCTCTAATTTTTAGGCTATGTCCCCTAGACCTAGACTACCCAACCAGCGGAAATATTTTCTCTCTATCTACCCTATCGGTTCCCCTTAATATCTTGAAAACTTAGATCAAATAGCCCTTAATCTTCTAAATTCCAGGGAATACAACCCTAGTTTCTGTAATCTTGCCTCAAAATTTAACCCTTGGAGTCCAGGTATCATTCTAGTAAATCTACGCTGCATGCCCTCCAAGGCCAATAAAGCCTTCCTAAGGTGTGGTGCCCAGAATTGAACATAGTACTCCAGGTGTGTTCTAACCAGGGCTTTGTATAGCTGTAGCATAACTTCTACTCCCTTGTATTCTAGTCCTCTAGATATAAAGGCCAGCATTCCATTAGCTATTCTGATTATTTTCTGTACCTGTCCATGACATTTTACTGATCTACATACATGGACCCTTAAATCTCTTTGGACCGCCACAGTTTAGAGCTTTTTACCATTAAGTATCCTGATCTATCCTTTTTAGGAACAAAGTGGATGACCTCATACTTGCCTACAAGGAAATCCATTTGCCACAGTTTTGCCCATTCACTTAATCTATTAATATTTCTCTCTCCAGTCACCAGGACTGGATGGATTGTTTCCTAGGCTATTGAAGGAAGCCAGGGAGGAAATAACGGATGCTCTGAGGATCATTGTCCAATCCTCACTAGATACAGGGGAGGTACCAAAGGACTGGAAGACTGCAAACGTAGTACCATTGTTTAAAAAGGGTACGAGGGAACGGCCGAACAATTATAGGCCAGTCAGTCTTACCTCGGTGGTGGGCAAACTATTAGAATCAATGCTGAGAGATAGGATAACCTATCACTTGGAAAGGCATGGTTTAATCAGGGATAGTCAGCATGGATTTGTTCAGGGAAGGTCATGCCCTACAAATCTGATTGAATTCTTTGAGGAAGTGACAAAGAGGATTGATGAGGGTAGTGTAGTGGATGTTGTCTACATGGACTTTAGTAAGGCATTTGACAAGGTCCCACATGGCAGACTGGTCAGAAAGGTAAAAGCCCCTGGGACGCAGGGAAATGTGGTGAATTGGATCCAAAATTGGCTCAGTAACAGGAAACAAAGGGTATAAGTCGATGGTTGTCTTTGCGAATGGAAATCCATTTCCAGTGGTGTGCCACAGGGCTCAGTGTTGGGTCCCTTGCTGTTTGTGGTACATATTAATGATTTGGACTTGACTTATCATGATTGGCAAATTTGTAGATGACACAAAAATTGGCCATGTAGTTGATAGTGAAGAGGATATCAATGGGTTGGTGGAGTGGGCGGAAATGTGGCAAATGGAGTTCAACCCAGAGAAGTGTGAGGTGATGCACTTAGGGAGGGCAAACAGTAAAAGGAAATACGCAGTAAACGGGAATATATTGAGAGGGATAGAGGAAGTGAGAGACCTTGGAGTGCATGTGCACAGGTCCCTGAAGGTAGGAGTATAGGTAGATAAGGTTGTGAAGAAGGCATACGGAATGTTCTCCGTTATTAGCCAAGGTATAGAATACAAAATCACAGATGTAATGATGGAACTGTATAAAACGCTGGTAAGACCACAGCTGGAGTATTGTGCGCAGCTCTGGTCACCATATTACAGGAAGGACGTGTTGCTCTGGACAGAGTGCAGAGAAGATTTACAAGAATGTTGCCAGAGCTTGAAAAGTGCAGCTACGAGGAGAGATTGGATAGGCTGGGGTCGTTTTCCTTGGAGCAGAGGAGGCTGAGGGGAGACTTGATTGAGGTGTACAAAGTTATGAGGGGCCCAGATAGGGTAGACAGGAAGTACCTGTTTCCCCTAGCGGAGAGTTCAAGAACTAGAGGACATAGATTTAAGCTGATTGGCAGAAGGATTAGAGGGGACAGGAGGTAAAACTTTTTTACCCAGAGGTTTGGTGGGTGTATTGAACTCGCTGCCTGAATTGGTGATAGATGCAAGGACCCTCAACTCTTTTAAAAAGCACCTGGACCTGCACCTAAAGAGCTGTAAGCTGCAGGGCTACGGATCAGGTGCTGGAAGGTGGGATTAGATTGGGCACCTGGTTGTTCTTCGAGCCGGCGTGGACACGATGGGCCGAATGGCCCCCTTCTGTGCTGTATTCTTTTCTATGGTTCTATGGTTTATGCTTCCATCTACACTGCTTACAATGCTGCTTATCTTTGTGTCATCGGCAAACTTGGATATGTGGCTCTATATCCCGTCATCTAAGTCGTTAATAAATATAGTGAATAGTTGAGGCTCCAACACAGCTCCCTGTGAGACACCACTAGTCACATCCTGCCAATTTGAGTACCTGCCCATTATCCCTATACTCTGTCTGCTGCTGCTCAGCCAATTTCCTAACCAGGTCAATAATTTGCCCTTAATTCCATGAGCTTCAACTTTAGCTAACTTATGAGGGACTTTATCAAATGCCTTCTGAAAGTCCATATAAACAACATCCATAGACATTCCAAAATAAAACAGAAAATGCTGGAAGTACTCAGCAAGTCAGGCAGCATCTGTGGAGAAAGAAACAGAGTTAACGTTCCAGGTCGATGACCCTTCGTCAGTATTTTGCTTTCCATACACATTCCTCTGTCCGCTTCTTTAGTCCCCTCTTCAAAAAATTCAATCAGGTTTGTCAGGCATGACCTACCCTCTACAAATCCATACTGGCTCTCTCTGATCAGCTGAAAGTTTTCAAGGTGTTCAGTCACTCTATCCTTAATTATAGACTCCAGCAATTTCCCGACAACAGATGTTAGGCTAACTGGTCTATAATTCCCTGGTTTTCCTCTCTTACTTTTCTTAAATAGCGGAGTGACATGTGCAATTTTCCAATCTAAAGGAACAGTTCCTGTATAGAGTGAACTTTGGAAGGTTATAGCTAGGGCTTCTGCAATGTTCTCAACCAGTTCCTTTAAAACCTTGGGATGGAAACCATCTGGTCTTGGGAATTAGACACTCTTTAGTACCTTTATTTTCTTCATTACTGTTAACATTCAATAAGATCATGGCTGATCTTCGACCTCAACTCCACTTACCTGCCTGATCCCCATATCCCTTGATTCCCTTAGAGTCCAAAAATTTATCGATCTCAGTCTTGAATATACTCAAAAAATGAGCATCCTCATCCCTCTGGGGTAGAGCATTCCAAAGATTCACAACCCTCAGAGTGAAAAAATTTCTCCTCATCTCAGTCTTAAATGTCCGACCCCTTATCCTGAGACTATGCCCCCTAGTTCTAGACTCTCCAGCCAGGCGATACAGCCTCTCAGCATCTACCCTGTCAAGCACCCTCAGAATCTTATATGTTTCAATGAGATCACCGCTCATTCTTCTAAACCCCAGAGAGCATAGGTCCATTCTACTCAATTGGTGAGGTGTCCCTCACCCTGGCACCAGGTAGGCAACATATAATGTGGGACTTTCAATCCTGCTTACGAAGGATGCTATCTCTCACCCTAATTATGGAATCCCCTACAGCCACCACATCACACTTCTCCTCCTCCCCGCTTTGTACAGCCTCCTGCTCCAGGGTGCCATGGTCAGCATTCTGGCTATCCTTCCGACAGTCTTTATCCTTATCCTCACAGGTAGGAAGTACATTGTACCTGTTGGCTAGGATCAGTATCTGTGGATCCTCGTTCTCTATCTCACCTGGGTTCCCCTTACTCTGTACACTATCGGTCACACCAACTCTGTTCTGATCTTGTACCTCTCTACGAGGTGTGACTGAGGTCTGGAGCAAACTGTCCTCCCTCTCCCTTATGTGTCGGAGTTCGAGGTGGAGATATTCACTGTAGATGTGTTCGCTCAGGACATTCTCAATGACCACAAACTCCCACATACTGCAGTCCAGACACACAACCTGCTCTGCCATATTTTAGTCTGTATTTATTTATAGATAATTAACTTTGTCTGTTTCAGGTTTCTTTTCGCATTTTTTTAAATTTAGCACCTCCTTCCCCCTCTACACCTAATTCCCACTCACACCAAATTCTCAAGTTCCCACTCGGTTTGAAATATCTTCAAATAATCGTATTTCCTCTACATAAGATCATTTATATAAGAAGTTACTTGAGGCAAAAGTTCATCTCAGAAAATAACAAATATCAGGGTGGGAGTCAAGGGTCAGTGAAACCATTTGAGGTATCATCATGAACTGTGAGAGCAAAGCAAGTCATAAACAAGTATCATACAAACACTTTGCAGGGTTTCATTCCCATCTGCATATAATTTCTTTTCCTTTTTAAAAAAAATAATCTTTTAAAATGTTTTTGAAGTTCTAAACTCATCAAAGTAAAGGAGATTAGTGCCGGGGAATGGAACACTTTATTCCAGTTCATGCTTCCAGCTTCAGCAACAATCACTCCCACATCCGATACAGCAGAGCCAACTACAAAGTAAAGCTCCTTCTGTTAAGCCCCCAAAATGGTTCCTGCATGGATTTAATTTGGCCAATCTCAACCCAGTTCCTACCTGGCATGGGCCTACATCACTATACTGCCCCTAATTTGGGAGTAGTTTACACTAAAATTGGAAATCTCCCTTGGAAAGACTAAAGAACAATTTGTGTAATTGTTAATCTTAATACGCTACTCCACACACAGTGCATATAAGGATCATAGGAGACATAGGCCAGGAATCTTCTCAGAGCTGCTGCTGCTTCACCACCGTAACTTTGCCAGAAGTACAGGGAAACCTCTTTTACGCGCGTGAATGGGATTTCCGCTATACCTCCAGCGTAATTATGGTAGCGGAGCAGGAGCAGTTCCAAGGAAATTGCCAGCCATGCTTTGTTATGAAAACCACTCTTTTTGTCATGAACACAAGGAAACCATGGGGAGAAAGCCCAAAGTGTAATAAGTACCTCATCGCCATAATAGTGTTCCTTTTAAGTGAAATGCTGTCTTAGAATCTAACATTAGAACGAGGTACATGTTGCTCCCTAACATGGACGTAAACCCTGTGTGTTCTTAATTAATGAGCATCTGTAGGTTGTTAGAATTCATAAAACATCTGTGAATTGGAACCATATTGGTATAAATAGAGCAAAAGGCTTTGCAATACCCTGGAGTGATGTAAGGATTTTACATAATAATTTCTTATGCATAATGCACTACACAGTGTAAATCTTAGTAAAAGCACAAAGATTTTTTAAGCTTAGTCCACATATATAGATTCAAAATACAAAATTCTCTCTGAAAATTATGCCTTGATTTCTAGGATTCTGGTTACTTTCATCTTCCCACGCAATTTTTCTCACCTATTTTTGATAAGTGTGACCTGGAGTAAAAGTCCAGAACTAAAGATGTAAACTTCAGATAAATGACTGTGCTTTTCATATTTGGAGGGTATAATGTGAATCATATTTAATTTTGTTCCTGTTGTATCTCAACAGACTCAAGACATCTTTTGGACCATAAAAATTAAGGATCCTGCATGAGGTGATGGGATATAATTCGACATACTTTCACATGAAACGTGCTTAGGGAATCATATGCCTGCCAAGGAGCTATCGGCATTTAATGACAGAACTGTGCAAAACACTAGAAAAATGTTCCAGAACAATTGACAACAGTGCTGAGAAAAAAATATTAAAAGTTAAAATATTTAAACTTTAGTAAGCTCTTTAGCAGATCAAAAAATTAAACCTCAACAATAATAGAGTGAGAAAGAGAGAGTTTAGTTTTCAAAAGTTAATGATAATCTCAGAAATGGTCCTGGCTCCTCTTCAGAGGGGTTCAGATGATGAATCACAAGCCAAGCTCAAGTAGTTTCTCAAAATCATCTTAATTGCATGAAGCATTCAATCCTTGAAACACCGCAGTCTGCATTATTCTATGCAGTATACACAGGTGGGGTTTGTGGTACGGGAGGTTGGTGAGTTATAGTGGTCAGTGATGGATGGCAGGCTTCTGTAATCAAAGCACTTGTCTTGAATTGAAACAGTATTATGGTTTATTTCACTGTATGTTTTAGAGATCTATGTACTATACCAAGATTGATACATCTTGCATATGTTATATAAGGATTAAGTATATCTTGGACCTGTTTTGTACATGATGTTTACATTATATAGATATTAGCACATTCTGTAAATATATGTAAGGAACATTAGACTTTATATATATATTATAATGACCCTATTTCTGACCTTCATTTTCCTGAATAACCAAAAGTGAATTTCGTCTGGCCTGCTTATTTACTTACAGTTTTCCTGCTCGAGAATAATCCATTTTATATACAAATTGTGATGAAATCCGTAGGATGCCATTTGTTTTTTTTGAAACTGAATGAAACAGCTAATATAAAATATCAGAAGTACATTAGAACAAATGGCTTAATATTACGTCTAGACAACTCAATGTACACTATTAACTTCAAGCATGTAGTACAGCATTAGAACAGCATTAGATTTTAGACAGAGAGTTCGATTGCGCATCTTCCCATACAGGATTTTCAGCTGTAAAAATATTTGAGTAGGAACACAATGCTGTTATGTGCTACATTATCAGGTTTGTAAATGTATCAACATTTTCAGCTGATGATTCTTATTGTCTATGAGAATAAGGAAAGACCATGGTGAAGCTCTGAATGGAAGCTGCAATGCCCTTAAGGACAGTAGAATCCTCCACAAAAGGAGCAATACATGGGTGGTAATTCTCACCTTCTCCACTTGGGGTGGTAAACCGGCAGAGCGGATCGCCCGTCCATTATAGAATGTACCAGATTTTCATTTTCATGGATTAGCAGAATCTCCAGAGAAACAGTATAAATGGCTGAAAACAGACATTTATGCTGTTTGTCTGGGGATTCCGCTAATCTCCCACCAAAGTTATGGCAGGGGATTGGGACAATCCCCACTGAAATTCAGGATTTTTATGGGTTACTCTGTTTAAATGTAAGGCTATTGAGTAGTTGGTTCTTTTTAAATTATTTCCCCACCGCTCGCATTTATTTTTATGGCAGTATATTTTCTTAAGTAGTGATAAAGGATTTTTATGGTATTATCTCCCCTGTTCTTTTCTAGAGTCACCCCATGACAACATCATTCTAGCCTAGAGATTGGACAAGTAATACAGTCCCAAGCTTTCACCAATGCTGAGCTGAAGCAATTCATAAGCACACATCAGGGTGACTCTTCTTCTGATTGCCCCTCACCACTTCTGTGATGATGCTTGTCTTAGCATCTTCTCACAATGCCACATCTGAAATAAGGATCTCTTTTGTGGACAAAGGATGAGTATAAAAGAAACTGAAAATAATTTTTAAAACATTAGAAAAACTAGGTAACATTAGAAATGGATAATTGCAGTGATAATGGGTTTCTTCTGTTGAGACAGGAGGCAGACAGCAATCAAGGACACAGCATGGTTTGTCAGGGCATGTTATGTATGAAGATAAGGAAATGACTGATGAGTTAAACAGATAATTTGCACTTCATAGTAGGTATAGCACATGAGGGGGCCATTCAGCACATCGTGCCTGTGCCGGCTCTTCGAAAGAGCTATCCAATTAGCCCCGTTCTTTCCCCTTAGCCCTGTAAATTTTTTCCCTTCAAGTATTTATCCAATTCCCTTTTGAAAATTATTATTGAATCTGCTTCCACCGTCCTTTCAGGCAGTGCATTCCAGATCATTACAGCTCGCAGCGTTAAAAAAATGTTTCCTATATCGTCTCTGGCTCTTTTGCCGATCACCTTAAATCTGTGTCCTCTGGTTACCGACCCTTCTGCCACTGGAAACAGTTTCTCCTTATTTACTTTATCAAAACCATTCATGATTTTGAACACCTCTATCAAATCTCCACTTAATCTTCTCTGTTCTAAGGAGAACAACCCCAGTTTCTCCAATCTCTCCACATAACTGAAGTTCCTCATCCCTGGCACCATTCTAGTAAATCTCTTCTGCACCCTCTCTAAGGCCTTGACATCCTTCCTAAAGTGTGGTGCCCAGAATTGAACACAATACTCCAGCTGAAGCCTAACCAGTGTTTTATAAAGGTTTAGCATAACTTCCTTGCTTTTGTACTCTATGCCTCCATTAATAAAGCCTAGGATCCCATATGCTTTTTTAACAGCCTTCTCAACTTGTCCTGCCACCTTCAAAGATTTGTGTATGTGCATCCCAGGTCTCTCTGTTCCTGCACCCCCTTTAAAATTGTACCTGTTGCAGCAGATTTACAGTTCTAAGGTTAGGGAGTTTTGCCTAATTTGCAGCAGTTAGAATTTGACTAAATTAAGAATGAAGAAGTTAGAGTCTATTTGCAGAAGTTAATGTTTGCTTGCAGAAGCTATTAGACATTGTTTACAAACCCTGCGGTGTAGTCTTGTCTGTCCTTCAAGCAATTACACTAAACACATAACAAGCTTCTTTGATCGGAACACAATGGGCGGAGTACGGTTGGTAGGCAATTCCCGAAAGGGGATGTATAATCTTTTAAAGATCACAATGTGAAGAGACTGAGCACGACAGCTGGAACAGGCTATGCAACCGCAAGGCAGTTGAGATAACAGGATATGTCTGATGTATATTCGTGCTTGCGGGGCGGGGGGGTGGTAGTACCATGCAATGCATGATGGGATAGACTGTGAGCTCAAGGGACCGCCCCTTGGAAGTGGAGACAGGAAACCGGGATGCATAAATGTTGTAACTTGTTCAGAATGAGTAGAGTTCTCCCCTTGGGAAACTAAGAGGGGTCTCTCCTTGCGTATGCTTGAATAAACGATCCATCAAGGCTTACCGATGTGCCTGAGTAGTCAATGATCGAAAATCACCACTACAGCACCATTTCATTTATATTGACTGTCCTCATTCTTCCTACCAAAATTTATCGCTTCACACTTCTCTGCATTAAATTTCATCTGCCATGTGTCTGCCCATTTCACCAGTCTGTCTGTGCCCTCCTGAAGTCTGTTACTATCCTCCACGCGGTTTATTACATTCCTGAGTTTCGAGTCATATGCAAACTTTGAAATTATACCCTCTATACCCAAGTCCAGGTCATTAATACATATCAAAAAGAGCAGTGGTCCTAATACAGACCCATGGGGAACACCACTGTATACTTGCCTCCCGTCTGAAAAACAACTGTTCACCACTACCCTCTGCTTTCTGTCCCTTAGCAAATTTTGTATCCATGCTGCCAATGCCCCTTTAATCTCATGGGCTTTAATTTTGCTAACAAGTCTATTATGTGGTACTCTATCAAATGCCTTTGAACGTCCATAGACACAACATCAACCGCACTTCCCTCATCAACCCTCTCCATTACTTCATCAAAGAACTCAATCAAGTTAATCAAATACGATTTTCCTTTAACAAATCCATGCTGAGGGTCATTTATTGGCCCATACTTTTCCAAATGGCAATTAATTTTGTCCCAGATTATTGTCTCTAACATTTTCCCACCACTGACATTAGGCTGACTGGCCTATAATTTCCGGGTTTATCCCGCTCCCTTTATTTGAACAGGAGTGTAACATTTGCAATCCTCCAGTCCTCTAGCATCACTCCCATATCTAAGGAGGATTGGAAGATTGTGGCCAGAGCCTCCGCAATTTCCACTCTTACTTGCCTCAGTAACCTAGGATGCATCCCATCTGGACCGATGACTTTTCTACTTTGAGTACTGCCAATCTTTTAAGTACCTCCTCTTCATCTATTTTTATCCTGTCCAATATCGCTACTACCTCCTCTTTTACTGCTACAATGGCAGCATCCTCTTCTCTAGCGAAGACCAATGCGAAGTATTCATTTAGTGCCTCAGCCATGCCTTCTGCCTCCACAAGAAGATCTCCATTTTTGTCCCTGATCAGTCCCACTCTTCCTTTGACTACCCTTTTGCTATTTGTATGTTTATAAAAGACTTTTGGGTTCCCTTTAATGTTAGCCACTAATCTGTTCTTATATTCTCTCTTTGCCCCTCTTACTCGCTTTTTTAGATCTTCTCTGTACTTTTTGTGTTCAGCCTGGTTCTCTACTGTATAAGCCTCCTTTTTCTGATTCATTTTAATCTGTATGGATAACCCTTGAAACCGGGCGTGGGGGTTGTTGAGATGCAGGCAACATGTAACATTCGTGCTGTCTGGTGATTTACCTGATTGCTGCAAGCAGCCAGCTGCTACCTATGCTGGTTGAGTGGTTGCTCACCAGCAGGGGGCCCAGATATCATGAGTGGCTAGTACCACTTAAAGGCAGCCTGCACCTCTTAAAGGGGAGGTACAATGTGGTTGCAGGAAGTGATGGCAGTCAATTGGGAAGTGAATCTGTGCAGCATGATGATGATGGGACCTCTGGAATTTTTAATCAGCAACAATTGGGCTGCTCAACGTTTGTGGGACTCTGATATTTGCGAAAGATAAGATACGGGTCCGCACAGAGTCTGAACGGAGATCATACATTGCACATAAAACGCAGATGCAGGTCCCGTCACTATGTTTACAAACTGTCAAGTTATTTTAAAACATTCAATAAAATTTGCGCACTACTAAATCCCACATCCTCCAATCTGCACGCCAGACCTCACCAATCTGCCGGCCTGCGGGAGACCGTGCACCAAGGTTCTTTGGTGATGCAATAGAGGCCTTGGTGCAAGAGGCGGACAGAAGGAGGGGTACCTTATATCCGCTGGGGGGACAAGTGGCCCTCCAGACATATGCTCCTGAGGCAGTGGGAGGCAGAAGGAGACAAAGTCAATGCCAGGCGTGTGGCACCACGAACATGGATGCAGTGCAGGAAGAAGTTCACTGCTTTGACACGAGTGGTCAAGGAGAGTGAGGTCAACTGTCAAGTGGCATCTCCTACCATCTGCACTACTAGCCACATCCACTGCTTCACGCACTACAAACCCCCATCACCCACATACCAACAAACTCTTTCAATCAGTACTCAACTCTTCCAGTCAGATGCTTCCTCTCACCCTCACACATTACCACCGTTGCAAGCTGCACACCCACAACTCACAAACCACACACACTGTCAGCTAGTCAACCATGACAGCCACACCACCCAAACATCTTGCAGGACACTCACTGACACACGTCCCGCTTTCTTGCAGGAGACGGTGGTGCATAACAGGAGGCAGCAAGTGGCAGTGGCTCCATGGAACATGAACCTGTTGTCCTCTCTCAGGATGACAGCATTCCTGTCCCATCCCTGCCATTCCACCAGTGCCCTTGCTGTTGCCTGTCAGCTAGCCAGCCCACTCCCTGTAAAGTATTGAAACTTTATTATAGGAACATAGGAAGTTAGGAAGAGAAGAAGGCCATTTAGCCTCTCGAGCCTGTTCCGCCATTCAGTGAGATCATGTCTGATCTCTGACCTAACTCCACATATCCACCTTAGCCCCATATCCCATAATACCTTTGGTTAACAAAAATCTATCAATCTCAGATTTAAAATCAACAATTGAGATAGCATCAACTGCCGTTTGCGGAACAGTGTTCCAAACTTCTACCACCTTTTGCATGTAAAAGCGTTTCCTAACTTCCCTTCTGCAAGTCCTGGCTTTAATTTTTAGGCTATGTCCCCTAGTCCTAGTATTCAAGTAAAGGAGACCTCCAAAAACAGGTACAAATGCATCAGCAGCCAAAAGCAACAATCCAGCAACTAACCTGTAACACCAGTATGATCCCTTTAAATAGCACTGATGAGGGGGGTCTTCCATGCTGTTTAAGACCTGTTCAGCTGTGCGAGGTTAAGACCGTGTTGGCTGGAGCGTTGAGTACCAAAATTGCATACCTTACAAGGTGCCGGCGTTCGTTATATCTGTGCGTGCGTGAACCCCTTACCAATATGGCGTCCGGCGCACATCACGCTAGAAGTGTGCGCACGCACTCCGGACACCATTTAGGAGTCTGTGTAGTGCCCATACAATGGGCGCTATGCGGCCCAATTTAGACTCCCAAATCTTTAGTCATCCAGGGAGCTCTAGCTTTGGATGCCCTTCCTTTCCCTCCGTAGGAATGTGTCTACTCTGTACCCAAACCAACTCCTCCTTGCAGGCCTCCCATGGTTCAACTACTGTTTTGCCCACCAATTTTTGATTCCAATCCACCAAAATCCCTTTTAACCCATTGAAATTTGCCCTGCTCCAGTTAAGTATTTTCACATTTGATTGTTCCTTATTCTTTTCCATAACTATTCTAAACCTAATGATATTATGATCACTGTGACCCAAATGCTCCCCCATTGAAACATGCTCCACCTGCCCCACTCCATTCCCCGGAATTAGATACAGCAATGCTTCCTTCCTGGTTGGGCTGGAAACACACTGTTGCAGAAAATTCTCTAGTACACATTTCAAGAATTCCTCTCTCTCTTTGCCCTTTACACTGTTACTGTCCCAGTCTATACTGGGATAATTGAAGTCGCCCATTATCAGTACTCGATAGTTCTTGCGACTTTCTGTAATTTGCCTGCAAATTTGCTCCTCTATCTCCTTCCCACTATTTGGTGGCCTATAGTATACACCCAGTAATGTAATAGCTCCTCTATTGTTCCTTAATTCGAACAAAATAGATTCTGTCTTTGACCCCCTCAACTACATCATCCCTTTCCAGTTTCTTTGATCGATACTGCCATCCCCTGCCCTTTCTGTCCTTCCCTATCTTTCCTGAATACCTTGTAGCCAGCAATATTAAGTACTTAATCATCCACTTCTTTGAGCCAGGTCTCGGTTATTGCCACTATATCATAGTCCCATTTGGCGGCTTGAGCATTTACGCAAATGCACTCCAAACTCATCTTAGACTGCCTCTCAGTGTTGCCCTTGTTCTCACTTATGAAAACAATGCAACAATTCCAGTAGAAATAACCATGGAAATGGTTTAGCTAAGATTATTGTGCTTAAGATTGACAGTGTGGCAGGACTAATGCTATTTATCTCAAGTATTTAGAAGAATGGGTGAGGGCATATGTGAGCCACCAGTTCATATGTTCAATTTCTCATTGATGTCCAGGTTAGTTCCAAGGATGGGAGAATGGTTCGTTGCCCTGTTATTTAAGAAAGGGAAGAATCGCATCCTGAAAATTTTAAGCCCGTGAGCTTGACTTTGATAATAGGAAAACTGGTGGAAAGTATCTTGCATGATGATCACTTGGAAAGTACGGTGTTATTAGGGGTACCCAACATGGATTTGGGAAGTTAAGTTCCTGCTTCATTAAATTGAATCAATTCTTTGAGGAAGTGTCCAGATTGCTGGATGAAGTTGATCGATGTTGTTTACCTTCACTCCCAAAAAATGTTTGATAACATTCTTCATAGATGGCTATTAGAAAAGGTTACGGGATTACTGGGCAGTTATCCCAATGGACTGACAGCTGATTGAAATCACATAAATGGAGGCTTATTATTAAGGGTAGTGGGTCTGCTTGGAGCCCAGTTATGAGGAGCTCCTCAGTGCTCTGTACCTGATCTATCACTGTTCATCATTTTCAGTAATGATCTGGAGGAATTTGCTGATGGGACAGAAATTGCACTGGGGTTTGTAATAGAGAACTGATAGGTTGTAGTCTGATTTGGATAAGTTGGTGAACGGGGCCATGCATGGCAGTTGTGGTCAAGTGCAGTTTCATGGGGCTATAAAACTCAAGGTATATCTGTACCATGCAAGTGTGTCCGTTAAATGAAATGCACCAGGAAAGAGACTTGGGGATAGTAGTTGATTGCATGTAAATGATGCACAGGCAGCGTGAGGTAGGTTATAAAGAAAGCAAATGAGGTTTTAGATTATATTGCTAAGATTATTAAATACAAAACAAAAAGTACCAATTTGGGCTATGCAAAGCATTGGTGCATCACATTTGAAATATTGTGTCCAATTTTGGTCCCTGGTAAAGGATATTAAAGCTCTGGAGAGGGTGTAGAGAAGGGCAAACAGGATGATCCTGTACTCTCAGTGATAAGGATTGTTGACCGGAGGTCACCGGTTATGGTTACTGGCTTAGTACAAAGAGAAGTGTCAATTCTCTCTTAACTCTCAATTCACTTTATTCACGCCGTTAGATCATAGCTTATACGTCTGGTTAGATATAGACATGCAGTTTGCACCAGGTTATACAGTTTTATACCCAAACTAGGATCTAAACACACACCCACTAGGTTTCTCTGACACTCCCTGAGTGGTCACAGAATATAAAGGATAATACCCGAAAATGAGAGCTGACGCTGGCCAGGCGTTCCATTTTCTCTCTCGCTCTCGACGTCGTCTCTACGTCCCTGACGTAGGTTCTTCCACTTCCATGATGGTTGGTCCCCGGAGTCTTCGCTCTCTCTTTTTCGAGGTTTCTCTGACACTCCGAGTGGTCACAGAATATACATCGTCTCTACGTCCCTGACGTAGGTTCTTCCACTTCCGCGATGGTTGGTCTCTGGAGTCTTCGCTCTGGCTCCACGCCCCAGATCTTTCATTCTTATTCCGAATCTTATCTCTTCAAGCTGTGTTGTCTCTCTCTTTCGTTGGTTTAAGCTTGCTCGCCTAGCCTGTGTCTTCTCCTCATGGGCTCTGTCCCAAAGACTTAGGTAGCATTACCTCATTACTCCTTTTCTAAATAAGGACTTGTGTCTTATCACATCTCCTTTGTCTTTCACAAAACTTAGCTCATTCAAACCGGTTCCAGCCAGCTCAGGCCAACGACTGAACTCAGGTTACTTCAGTTCAAAAGTTGCTCTTGCCTGTGTCAGCAGCTGGGCTCAGGTTACTTTCTGCAGCCCCTGGCCAACAGGATAGACTCCAAGAGTTATGGTTATTTACTTTGGAAAAGCCCACTCTTAGAAGGGATATGATTGAAGTTTTAAAAATGCTGAAGAGATTGGGTGAGTCCAGTTAGATGGGTTATTTGAGAATAGTAGGACTAGCAGTCATTCCTATAAAAGTGTTGGCAAAGATTTATGTTACATTCCAGGAAGTATTTCTTTTCACAATGAGTCATTGCCCTTCGGAAATAATTGTCTGTGATATGTAGTGAATATGGGATCACTACAGTCCTTTAAAGGGGAACTTGATCATTTTCTGAGAGAAGACAGCATTGCCAGTTATGGAAGTAAGTGGTTAGTTAGTCTGGATTGTGTTGTTTCATGGACAACCATGGTTCCCGGTTCTTTCTTGATTGTCCCAAAACATTGAAAAATTCCCTAGAATTTTTCCTTAATTGGCCACAGGATTTTTCTCTGCCTTTTTGCCTCTTCCAGTAGAGAGCATTACTATGGGCTGGATAGGTTGGTGAGTGAAGTTTCACTGTCCACTGGATAAATCGAGATTGATGGGTCTTGTCTTTTTCACATGTTTATAAGTGTCTAGGATGGCAAGAGAGTAAACCTAGGCTGTAATGTACAGTGCACTGCAAATATTGTAAGAAAATAAGAAAAATGTATCTGAAGTGCAAAATTTCAAAGTTCAAATTATCCTATTTTCATTACTGTGAGTGCTAATCTGCTAATTAGTCATCCACCTACTGGAGAATATTCATCATAAATAGCATACTGTAGGCTCTTTAGGTAGTCCTAAAGTGGACAATTTATTACCTCCTGATGCATAGCAAAATGCAATCTGGCACATGTCCAAGCAATGAAAAATGGCATTGAAAAGGAGTGATTTGTTGATTTGGGGAACTTTCAGTGATTTTTTTTAGGAGCAAACACAAAACCATGTTCTTTATTTATTGGGTGTTCTAAATGTTATCACCCATTTCTCATAAGTCGTTGATAATTTTAGAGCTCTTTTGTACTCACTACCAGAAGGGAATTGCAGCTGCATGCTCTGGAGGCTTAACAGGTTGGTGTGGAGTGGGAAGGTAGCAGCTGAATTCAGCATAAATTGTGCAAAGTAGGGCAGAATTCAGCATTAGGTGTGAGATGTTGGAAGATACTACAGTGTGGTCAAATTAGAATGAGCTACAGGAGACGGGGATCAAGCCATAGCTGTAAAAATATGAAGCTCTTCCAAATAAATTCGCTTTGATAGTGATTTATTTGATTTAAACCTTGTTCAGCTGTATGCGAAGTAGAGCCTGCTGAAACTTGCTATTTATGTATTTTTTTCCCAGTGTGATTCAGGCCCAGCATGTAGTCTCCTGAATTGATTGCTAACCTGTTCCTGTATCTTAATAATAAACTACTCTTGTTTTACTCAAACCATATCAAGAACTCAATCCAAACTTAGTAACAAAACGATGGATCAGACCTTTAGACCACGGAACCCTGGCTTCAGAAATTGGGGCTGTAATAATTGAATAAAATGTTCTTAACCCTTAGGATGCTTTCCATGAGTTAATTAACTTAGGTGGTGTCTGTTCTATCGGGCTGCTACCAAACCACCTTGTTAAGCAAGCTGAGCAACCAGCATCACAGAAAAAATAAATCAAAAGATTGGCATGAATACTTCAGTGACAATCAGTTCACTCTTTAAAGCCCTAAGACTTGATTGTATGAAATAAAAAATGATTTTAGAACCAGTTTTCAAGGCATTTTTGACAATACGGGTCCCACCTCCACAGTGGTACTGGATGTAAAGGTAAATACACAAATTATTAACACATAATAAAAAAGTTCCAGAAAAATTTAAATCTAGGCTATTATTTAGAAACAACTAAAACTTAAAATAGTAAAAATGGAAGTGAAAAAGAATATTGAGCTAGAGAGAAGTGATAAATTTTAAGATTAATATTAACATTGCAATAGCAAAGTTACTGTGGGTGTCTGAGTAACATTAACACTGTAAAATTAGGGTTTGTTTCAATCTTGTAATGCATGAGCTGAAATCTCAAACCTTTAGCCAGCTGCAGGAGCCTGGATTTTGCTGGAAATGCCTTTGGCCTAAGGGTTAATAGCCCAAGAAATTTCACTATCGTTCCTCTGTCCTTTCCAGAATCTCTTACAATATTCTACAGAATTCAGTACGAAACTGAAGTAAATAACTGATTACACCAAAAAAGCTGTTAATGCTCCCCACAACTATAGCAAACAACTCATGCAGTTTGTTATGATGTTGAGATTCCCATAAAATCAGAAAGCTTCAATTTTAGTTCAGAGGCTTTTGATTTCTATACAATGGAGTCCAATAATCACCAAGATTTGTATCACACATCTAAATTTCCATTAAACAGATGTACTGTAATTCTGTTTCATTTTGTTTAAGGCATGAAAGGACATTCAATCAACCATATAAGAAAACCCTAGTACCTGAAGTCACAGGGTGTTATTTTAAATTTCGCCGTCTGGATGGTAACCAGTCAGAGCAGATCGCCCGACCATTGTAGAACCTGCCCAACTTTATTTCCATTGGATCCAGGTGATCCACTCTGCCAGTTTACCACACAAGTGGTGAAGGTAAAAAATATCCCCAAAGTGTGAAAACTTAGCAAACTGGGGTTCAAGGGCAAGCCTTTGATTAACTGCAAGGCCTTCAGCTATTGTATTAATTTTAGACTCGAATAGGCTATAGGACATTGCATACAACTTGCTGAAAGATTTCAATGTACAAGAAATAGCATAATAATAACTGCTACAGTAAAACGATAATAAAGCCATTTGCACAATGATTCTTTTTTCTACATGATTACCTTTCTAAATACTTCTTTCATTGTAGTTCATAGATAAACATTTTCTACAACATTAGCTTTAGAAATGGCATAATAGCCTAGATAATGTAAAATACTTTCAAAGCAGAAAATTCTGTGTTTTTCTGGGTTTGTAAGGGAGGAGAGTATTATTTCAGCACTAACATCTGTCATGGTGTTCATCACAATGAATCCTAGGCTATACTGTTGCAAGCGCAGTTGCTAGGAAGTAGGAGTGGGGGAGGGGTACAATTCTGCACTGAAAGGATTTGGAAAGAAGTTTGTAAGAGATTTCTCCAGAGAGTGAAGTAAATATTATCGATTAGTTGCTAGAAAATAAATATCAGTTTCCTTACTCAACTTCAGATAGATAAATAAATAACACAGTTGCATAAATCTTTGTATATAATATGGTGAAGCAACTCTTCACCGTTTGTGTTCATCTTTTTTTTATAATGATTAAAAATTATACAAAACTTGAAAAAATTGAACTAATTTGTATCATTCTTCACACAAAGGGTAGTGGAAATCTGGAACTCTCTACCCCAAAAAGCTGTAGATGCCACATCAATTGAAAATTTCAAAACTGAGATTGATAGATTTTTGTTAGACATGGGTATTAGGGGTTACAGAACCAAGGCGGGTAGATGGAGTTAAGATACTGATCAGCCATGATTTAATGGATGGCGGAACACGTTCGAGGGACTATCCTACTTCTGTTCCTATTTTCCTTACCAAATATTACTGCAACAGTACTTAGTATTCCTCTTATAAAGGTTGGGTTTGCCTAGACATTCCCTCGGGTACTGGTGATGGTACTGGTCACTCCTGTAAGTGGTCCAAACGTCTTACGTGCAGGAGTGTTCCTGTTCTACACAATATCTAATTATGCAATCGCATAACCTGAGAAGGTAAAAATGGGACCCCTCATGATCTGAATTGAGTATCACGTCTTTCCCATACACGCTTTTCCAATCTTTCAGTAATTGGACTATAAAAGACTTGTGAGTCGAGCCCTGATGTGAATCATCAAGTTGCTTCATTTTACAGATAGCAAGTGAACATATAAAGTAACAGCTGTAAACAAACCTCACATTGTTTCAACTAACTAAGAAACATAATAAAAATATGCCACACTATCTCTATTAGCAGGCTCCCTTAACTTTTCCAGGTCAGCCTTCTGATTCTAACTGGCTCTGAACTGCAATAAGCAAGTTTCACATTACGAGGCCAGGCTCCCTTCACAGACCCAGCTGTCTAACTGATCATGAATCTCCTTTCCCTTTTCTCTTCCTGCATTCACATGAATTGGTAAGGTGGTGTCTCTGACTCCTTCCCCATTCAGAGATTTGCCAGTAGGCCTGCCAATCAAACCAACCACCAACTCTCACAAGAGTATATTCTCAGTAGATTAGAATCATTCCCACCATAGTAGGTTTGGATGTCTCATTAGGCCAATTAAGATAAGATAATAATTTGCCTAATGTCCCCGGTCATTGAGACAACCTCTACAATTAACATTTCAACCCTCCCCCCATCCCACCTCAGAGTCTGCAGCCTGTGGCTTCAGCCAGTCAATTAATACACAGTAAACATAATTTTTGCTTTCAAAGTTATCTCAGAAAATTTTAAAGCAGTCATTTTAAACAAATTCTGGTTACTTTTATTCCACCCCCCCTCCCAAATTCTTGCATTTGGTTTATATGTTCCCTCCCTCTTCCTTTCATTCATTGTTATTTTACAATAATGGCATTTGAGCCAAGCAGTTATATGAAATTTGTATGGATACAGGTGTAATGTTTGCAAATGTACAGGTTGTGATGTTGAAGTGCAATGCCTGAAGTATGACAACAGCAAGTGTGGTGTCTGAGGTGTGACAGACAAAATGCATGCTAGATACAACATATAGATACACATAGATATTAGTCAGTCTCTCATGGCATTACACAAAGGGAGTCAAAATCAAGTGTAATCCTCAGATAAAACAGAGATGGAAGGCAGGGGATAATTGGACCGGGCTCACTGACGAAATTCAGTAATCAGATTAAAGTCATACATTCTGTCCTTATTTTTATATATTATGCTAATTTTATATTATTATTATTACTTACGGCAAGTTGGGAACAAGAGAAGTAGAGCTGGTTTGTGCATTGGAGTTTCGATGTAATATAGGGTGAGGAAAAGGGAGACACAAAACAGCGGTGCTATAGCACCTCCGCTGGCCTGAGGGTGTCATTATAGTATGGCAAGCTTATGTTGGTAGTTTCCAATATAACTGTGGACATAGTAATTTATAATAGGAAAAATTGACAGGAAGTGCATGCAGACATATATATATATTCCCCATCCCACCTCCCCTCAAGGTGTTGCTCATGTTAATTTAGATAATACGTTGTTTTGTAAGAATAGATGTATTAGACCATGTAATCGCAATGCATTATTTTGCTGTTAAAATAGAGCTGTATTTCTTGTCCTAAGGCTCTGGTTACTGAACAACAGATCTAATTATTGTTAAGTAGACAGAGCCTCAAGTCAATCAAAGTTGAATTACTGTTTGCGTGGGAATAGTGCAATTTGTAAATTATAAATTTTAGTCTGCAGGTCAGTAGCACCCAATATTAAGTGGCTGGCTTTCTTTTGCTATTATAAGATTATTTTACATCTGTAAAAGAATGTAACATCTGCAATAGTGTAACAATCGGGACTACGCACACCCATGGCACAAGCACATTTATGCCTATAGTGTAGAGTACGGGCCTTACTGACTTTTGCAATCTAACACCCTAAATTGTCTAGGCTCCCTGCATATGGGAAACACATGAAAAGTGTTTGCTCACTCTTAAAGGGGAGACACATTTTTCTTCTCTGTCAGAGGCAATAATAGCTGTCAGAATGGCTGAAGGCAGACATGGATGGCTGTGTTGTGGGAAAAAATCACCACTCGGAGTCAGTCCAAAATCCACGCTAACAGCTGTTTTTAAGGCAGAGGGTTACCCTCCTTCAAATGCAGTATCCCAAGCTGCCTGGAAGGAGGTGGCAGAGCAGATTAACGACACCTCCCAAGTCCCTCAGACCTGAGAGTAAATGTGAAAGAAGTTTCAGTCAACTGTGGACTCTCCTTTGCACACTTGCTGAATTTTTCTCCAAGAAGGGTTTGATATTCAAGATCTAACACTCCCTTGCCCTCTCAGCGACACAGGATGAGGACATGTTTCTCTTTAAACAGCACTTGTATGCAATTGAAGATGCAGAGCAAGTTTTCAGCGGGGCACCCTCCCACCTTTTACTTAAGAATTTCAAGTTCTGCTCCAACTTAATACTGGCACCACAGAAAGCAAATTCTCTGCCCCAAAAAGCTTCCCCTTACCTCTCCTCACATGTGAATAGTGCTACCCCTTCCTCAAACTCACTAACTGCCTTCTTTAGGTTGCTTGTAGCTGGACTGGTGCTGAGTGCAAGCTGCTATGCCACTGGATCCTGGGCCTACATTTTGGGAAGAACCGACAAGAACCTAATTGCAATGCAACTCCAAGGAAGTGCCTTCAAATATGAGAACATAAGATGCTTTGTGGGTGATATAAAAGCTCATCAATTGTAGTCCCAAGGGAGGAGGAACATAGGGAGGATGATAAAGATGCGAAAAAAGGACAATACTTGCTGGATGATGGCATCACTCCTCCAAACTCAGCCTTGCCAGTGTTTTCCTCAGTTTCTCAGTATGCTCAGGGAGGAGTATTGTGGCCTGCACACTCAGGTTCTGGTGTGCACATGGTATCTGAGGTGTCTGGGTCTGCAGATAATGTCCCATTACAAAGAACTCCTCATCCAGATCATGCAGTGATATGGAAGTTAACATAACGAATCTCAACCTTGCTACGTATTATTTGTATTACAGCTATTTACCACTTTAAATGTAAATGTAGCACAGCAAGAGTGATTATTGTACTAAAAGATATCACCAGCGACCCCCAAAGTAATTTGCACATTGATCGTTGCAAATTCTTCCAGCAAAAAACCATAGCTCAAAATACAGCTGAAACAACAAACTAGCTTTAAGAGGCCTTACGGAGCAGGCCTTGCCTGCTCCAGCATAGATGCTCCCAATTTTTAAGGACAATACTATCGCTGTGGGAAGAGCTTCTCCCAAATTCATGAAATTCAGTGTGGGTCCTGCTTTGCTTCGTTTATATATTAATATGAAGTTCAAGCTTACAGGTTGCATGACCTTGGTAAGCTCCTCCAAGTCACACCTGGCAAAATCAGACTTTTCAGTGACCTTGCATACTTGATTTTACTCGGTCACCAACTGCATGAAGGGTCTTGCAGCGCTCTGGAATATGATACCTGGAGTGTGGTGACAAAAATTGTACTAGGTGTTTGAGAATTATATATATTATTAAAATTGGTATGTTCTGTCACCTTTCTATGCAAAAGTGCTACGTAACCGTTTGGCTGTGATACCTATGACAGTCGATGGCACTCTGTGACAGCTGTAGTTGCAGGCTGTAGCCACTGGGTGGCTTTGCAGAGCCACATTTTTTTGGATCCCAAACACAGAATCTGTCAGCCATCTTTGGTTTTCCTTACTCCCATGTGAGTACTCACATCTTTTTAAATTCATTAATTTAGTTGTATCTTTTAATTTTTAACTTTGTTTAATTTTGCCCCTTATATCATTATCCAGTTACTCCATTTGGCCAGGTTGGGAGCTTGCAGACCATATGAAATGAAGGCTGACTATAGAAGATCCAGCAGGGTTAGTAATGCACCGTTAATGCTTTTACAAAGCCTGCTGTACACTGATTCCACTGAAAAGCGTGCATATTGGAAAATCTACCTACCTCATTTCATATGGTCAGCAAGCTCCCAACCTGGATTGAGCATCTGTTGGAAGCTCACTAATGGGAGAGTTGGAATATCTGGTGCATTAACACTCATAAAAAGCTTTAGCCAGCACTGAAAGGTGAGTGGCCATTTGTATAGCTCAATAATTTTTATCTGCCTATCTAAAGGTTGTGTGAGACTCAATAATTTTTGCCTGCCTAAGGGTCAAAAACAAAATGGCAGCCAAAAGCCACTGAACGGCAAAACAAATGTAGAGACATAAGACAGAGTCTGGTCAAGTGATGGAATGGCACAGCACCATTTGATGTATGGCTGTAAATTACAATATAAATCTTTGGCGTGTAACATCTTATAAGGTGTTCACACGTCAAATCATTACACGTGCTAGTGAGTATAGGAACAGGAGAATAGACCAGATGAATGTATGGCTGCAGGGATGGTGTCGGAGGGAGGGATTTAGATTCCTGGGACATTGGGACCAGTTCTGGGGAAGGTGGGACCTGTAAAAGCGGGATGGGTTACACCCGAGCAGGATCAGGACCAATGTCCTCGCGGGGGTGTTTGCTAGTGCTGTTGGGGAAGGTTTAAACTAGAGTGGCAGGGGGAACCTGAGAGGGGAGTCAGAAGGGAGTAAAGTTGAGAACAGCAAGAGAGGGGAAGACCCAGGGGAAATTTACAATACAAATAGTACAAACAGTTGTTCAAGAACAAGTGAAAGGGAAAAGCGTAGAGCAGCAGAAAGAAAGTGTACTTTAGGCACTACAGATAAAGTGAAAACTAGAAGGCGTAAAGCAATTAACCCAGCATCAAAGCTGAAGGTCAGGCTAGGGTGTGTGGCCCAACTAAGAGTTCTATATACAAATGCACGGAGTATAAGGAATAAATTAAATGAACTACAGGTTCAAATTCAAATTGGAGGGTATGACATGATAGCTATCACTGAGACATGGCTGCAGGATGGTCAGGATTGGGAACTAAATATACCTGGTTAAAAGGTCTCAGGAGAGACAGGGAGAATGGAAGAGGGGGAGGAGTAGCCTTAGTGATTAGAGATGAAATTACTTCAATGATAAAGGAGGATATAAACGAGAGGTAAGCAGCCAACAGAGACCTTATCGGTTGAATTGAGAAATAGGAAAGGATCTAAGATTATAGTGGGAGTTGTGTATCGGACTCCTGGCAGCAGCTCTGAAGTGCTAGATTGTATAAATGAAGAGATTAGACAAGCGTGTAACAAAGGCATAGTGGTCTTAATGGGGGACTTTAACCTTCACATAGATTGGGAAAAGCAGACTAGCAACTGTCAGAAAGGTAGTGAATTTCTTGAGTGTGTCCGGGATAGTTTTCTACAGCAGTATGTCCTAAAGGCAACAAGGGGGCAAGCCATACTAGATTTACTAATGAGTAATGAACAAGATTTAGATAACGGCTTAACTGTATGCGAACATCTATCCAAAAGCGATCATAACACGATTGAGTTCAATGTAGTGTTTGAAAGGGAAAAAAGTGAATCAGCTGCTAAGATTCTAGACTTGGGTAAGGCCGACTTCAATGGGATGAGACAGAGACTGTCCACAGTAAACTGGGCAAATCTGTTAATGGGTAAAACGACTGATGATCAGTGGGAAATGTTTAAAGAAACATTTAATGTGATACAGAATCGGTTTATAGCCCTGAGGGGCAAGAACTCGACTTGCCAAAAGAAACAGCCATGGACAACTAAAGAGGTAAGGGACAGTATAAGACATAAGGAAAGGGCATACAAAAAGGCAAAAAATGGCACAGATCCTGGCGAATGGGATAGATACAAAGATCAACAAAGGGTCACAAAACAGATAGTAAGAGCTACAAAAAGAGAGCATGAAAAGAAACTTGCAAGGGATATCAAAACCAATACAAAGAACTTTTATAGTTATATTAGGAAAAAGAGGGCAGTCAGGAGCAGTGTTGGCCCCTTAAAAACTGAAAGTGGGGATATTGTCATTGATGATGGGGAAATAGCGGACATGTTGAACAATTACTTTGCATCAGTATTTACAGTAGAAAAACAGGATAGCATACCAGAAATCCCAAGAAAACTCATATTGAATCGGAGACAGGGGACTCAATAAAATTAACATAAGTAAAGCAACAGTAATGAAGAAAATAATCGCACTAAAGAGTGAAAAATCCCCAGGACCAGATGGTTTCCATCCCAGGGTTTTAAAGGAAGTAGGTGAGCACATTGCAGATGCCCTAACTATAATCTTTCAAGATTCAGGAACTGTCCCTCTAGATTGGAAAATTGCACATGTCACTCTGCTTTTTAAGAAAGGAGAGAGAGGGAAACCAGGGAATTATAGACCAGTTAGCCTAACATCTGTTGGGGGGAAAATGCTGGAGTCTATAATTAAGGATAGGGTGACTGAACACCTCGAGAATTTTCAGTTAATAAGAGAGAGCCAGCATGGATTTGTGAAAGGTAGGTCGTGCCTGACAAACCTGATTGAATTTTTTGAAGAGGTGACTAAAGTAGTGGACAGGGGAATGTCAATGGATGTTATTTATATGGACTTCCAGAAGGCATTTGATAAAGTCCTACATAAGAGACTGTTAGCTAAGATAGAAGCCCATGGAATCGAGGGAAAAGTACGGAATTGGTTAGGCAGTTGGCTGAGCGAAAGACGACAGAGAGTAGGTACTCACATTGGCAGGATGTGACTAGTGGAGTCCCGCAGGGATCTGTCTTGGGGCCTCAATTATTCACAATATTTATTAACGACTTAGATGAAGGCACAGAAAGTCTTATATCTAGGTTTGCCGATGACACCAAGATTGGTGGCATTGTAAGCAGTGTAGATGAAAACATAATATTACAAAGCGATATTGATAGATTAGGTGAATGGGCAAAACTGTGGCAAATGGAATTCAATATAGACAAATGTGAGGTCATCCACTTTGGATCAAAAAAGGATAGAACAGGGTACTTTCTAAATGGTAAAAAGTTAAAAACATTGGATGTCCAAAGGGACTTAGGGGGTTCAGGTACATAGATCATTGAAGTGTCATGAACAGGTGCAGAAAATAATCAAGAAGGCTAATGGAATGCTGGCCTTTATATCTAGAGGACTAGAGTAGAAGGGGGCAGAAGTTATGCTGCAGCTATACAAAACCCTGGTTAGACCGCACCTGGAGTACTGTGAGCAGTTCTGGGCACCGCACCTTCAGAAGGACATATTGGCCTTGGAGGGAGTGCAGCATAGGTTTACTAGAATGATACCCGGACTTCAAGGGTTAAGTTACGAGGAGAGATTACACAAATTGGGGTTGTATTCTCTGGAGTTTCGAAGGTTAAGGGGTGATCTGATCGAAGTTTATAAGATATTAAGGGGAACAGATAGGGTGGATAGAGAGAAACTATTTTCGCTGGTTGGGGATTCTAGGAGTAGGGGGCACAGTCTAAAAATTAGAGCCAGACCTTTCAGGAGTGAGATTAGAAAACACTTCTACACACAAAGGGAGGTAGAAGTTTGGAACTCTCTTCTGCAAAAGGCAATTGATACTAGCTCAATTGCTAAATTTAAATGTGAGATAGATAGCTTTTTGGCAACCAAAGATATTAAGGGATATGGGCCAAAGGCAGGTATATGGAGTTGGATCAAAAAAAACAGATCAGCCATGATCTTATCAAATGGCGGAGCAGGCACAAGGGGCTGAATGGCCTACTCCTGTTCCTATGTTCCTATGTTCCTATTATAACACAACCTAGCTGCTTGATGCATATTCAACCACTCAATGGGCTGCAGGTTAGGCACATCTCTGTCACTGTCAACTTCAACATGACGTCCCGGCTTGCACAACAAGATGGCACTTAATACAGGGATATAGATCTGAATTGGAGGAGTGCTTAGAAGTTATAAGCCTTTGGCTCCTTTTGCCACGGTTACCATAAATATCTTTCCCTATAAAAAGATCAAGGAAGTAAGGGAAAGTGAATCCAGTGGCTTCCCCTAATCTCAGGGCTAGTAAAAACAACTATTTTTCTGTTATGTCCCCCTTCTCACTCATTTACACATAGGCATGTAGACAACAACACAAACATTACACACAAAGATGCCAATTTTAACTTTTGGACGATCAACCAATGGAACGGTCCGGCAGGTCGCCCGTTTCTGTGACGAAGAAGTGGCTGCAGTTTTGAGGCATTTACATCAGGCCAGTGATCTGCGGGGCCCCAAACGGACATCCCGATCCAGCTCACCTGATTAAGGGGGGGTCGCAATCATGGTGGAAGGATGGACCTGGGGAGGCAGCAGCCCAGATTATTTTAACATCACTAAAAGAGATTATCTGGTGATTATCTCATTGCTGTATGTGGGACCTTGCTGTGTGTAAGTTGGCTGCTGCGTTCCCCATATTACAAACGTGATTACACTCCAAAAGTACAATTGACTGTTGAGTACTTTGGGATGTCCTGGGATGTCCTGAGGTCGTGAAAGGCGCTATATAAATGCAAGCTCTTTCTTTCTATTTGTTCCTTGTTGGGGTCATTCTGGGCCTGGAAAAGCAACTTGCTAGAACTGTTGGTGGGCTGGAACAAGACAGCATTTCACAGCACCCTGCTCCACCTCTCACCAATATCTGCAAGCACCAGAACAGCTACACACATCCAGGAGGATGCAGTTTGGTGAGCACCAGGTGAATCACAGGCACAGGTGAATAGGAGAAAGTGAAGGTGGCAGATGAAGAGCAGGAACATGCTTTTCAACTGGCCACGAAGATGGTATCAACAACCATCTATACTTTGATAAATGCAGCAGTGTGGTGAAATTGGACAACCATACAGTGCTCCTGTTGCTACTCAGAGGGAAATGACATGAAAGTGCTGGCCACCTTTGTTTGATACAGACGTGGACAATACATGGCTGATACTGCTCATGATCCCTATGCTAGCCTGAAAGGTGTTTTATATGTGATATTTTTCCCAATTTCAATGGAATAGATTTTGAGGCCTCCGGCCCAGAGGAAATGGGACAGTAGCACCCCGAAAACGGTGGGGAATGACGGTTACCACTGTTGTAACTGAAGAGGAGCCTGCAAGACATTTTGTCTTTATTTTTATGGGGTTGGCAAGAGCAAGAGTGCTTTTCCAGGCTGCACAAAACCAGCTTGGGCAGCTGCCCCCCACCACTCCCGAGATCGGCCCCATCACGAATCTACCTTCTACCGGCCCAGAGGCCAGCTGGGCCACCCAAATTGTGGCAGCCCAGAGGCCATCTGGGCCACCCCAGGATGATCGCTTTCTGCCCACAGCCCGTGAGCCGAATTTCCCTTGGGGTGAAAATCTACCTCAGTGTCTCAGAACACTCCTTTATGTGACCCCTTGCTCTCTATGACCCAAAGTGCGCCTTTACCAGTCCAACATTTAGCTGATTTGTAGTAAGCCCAGGAATTGGCTCACTGGTTACATCACTTACCCTCTGGTAATCTTCCTCAGCTTCTCTATATCATAGAATAAAAACTTCAGTAGACCATGGCTTATGTTGTAACTGCAAAACGGATTTATTAAACAATAAATGGATAAGTGAAAAGAAGCAAAGGTTGCAAACTGAACAGTCTTTCCCCTGACAGCTTCCTGCACAAGCTATCATTGCTGACGTTTTCTATCAAGTGACAGGTGACATAAACTATGCCCGTCCTATTATGGGCCGGCATATTCGAAAGATATATAAATGATGAGAATGCGTCATAGAACCTTTTCCTCAATATTTGTACTTGGAATGGCAATTCATTCCTGGCATCCAGGTTTGTTATAGGAGCAAGGAGGCCTTTTAATATTTAAGGGGCTGCCTCAGACTATGCAATTGATTGCATGGACATAGACAGTATTTTTGCCACATTGTTTTAAAAAATGTTCAGGGCCAGGCCCAGAGGCAACCAGCCATGCTACACTGTTTCCATTTTCCTTCACCCTAGGTGATTTCCTCTGTGCGTTAGGAATGTTTGATGTGGGCACTGAGTGTTCCTGGTTGAAAGGTGTGCCATTCCCCAGCACCTTCGTAAGCCCAGAAATCCATCAAAAAGAGGGGGAGAAAGATGAACTATCACACTAAGGTAAAAATACAATTAAAGAAAAAACAAATGTGATTGGTGTGATCCACCACAAAAAGGTTCAGTTGGACTTTGTATCATACTTCTTCACCAGAATTCAGTATTCACAATTACATTTTAAAAGATATTGAAGAAAATGTGTTTATATACAATTAATGTGGTGACAATTCTCACTCTATAACACTATGATCCCATAGACATGAAACAAACTAGACATAAAACAATTGCAACATTGTCATTCATGTCTTTCCTAGTCAGTCATTGTTTAAATATGGCATCACGCCCATGGGGGATCTTCTATCTCACCACTTTATATCTTTCACAGTAACTTCACGCAATAAATTATGCAGTTTCTTCAGCCCACATTAGGTAGGGTTTCAGTGGCTCATAAGATGAATGTCCTTGACATCCCCACAGGAAGTCATACTTTACGGATGCAATTCTGCATCAGAAATGAAAGCAAGGATGAGTTACAACTAAAGAAGCAACATTTTGTTTCATTTTTGTATTAACAGTCACAATGAGAAAGTCCAAAAGCTTCATTAACTCATTGCAAATTTCTATAGGGCTAAATGTAAGCTGTAAGTTTTATATACATAAAGCAGTAAACCCGGACAATATTCATTCAACCATAACATGCAATGTTTTACTTTTCACTGCACTTACAGTCAAGAAGCACTCCAAACATTTTTCTTTTTTCTGATCCAATAGGTTTTGTCACTGTAACAGTAAATATTCATATTACACATTACACGCAAAACTTTTAGTGCAGTGATATATAAAAAAAATGTTCCGACAGATTATTTCAGACCAACTCCAGAGGGAATTATTAACACAGTACTTGCTGGAGGCCAGGTAGTGCAATAGCGTGGCACGGGGTTTGTGCCTGAAATTTCTCAGCTGGCGTATTTCTGTTCTTGGCTGGTTCATTGAAGGTAGGTGGCATTGCAGAAGGCAAGTGTATCGTCCACAGGGGTAAAGCAAGTAGGGAAAATAGACTGGGGAGTCACTCCGCGGCCTTATAAATTTTGAGATTGGTTTACAGCAGCACTGGCATGAGCTTGTGAGAAGGACTCCTGCCTGGCCTCTGACCTGGGGCATTGTTACACAGTAAATAAAGTTTGAGGCATTGAAAAGAAGTTAAAGTAAAAATAATGAATTACACAAAATAGGGGGTTTAAGAAATCAGGGGGATTACAAATCATTTTAAATATATCAACGTAGCTCAATGAGTTTATCCAGTGAGTAGCTGAGCTGTCATGACTAAGAGAGTTGCAGGTTTGATCCTGGTCTCTGCTGAGTTAGCGAATCTTAGCCAGAAAGAAAGAAAGAACTTGCATTTATATAGCACCTTTCATAACTGCAGAACATCCCAAAGCAGCCAATAAATACTTTTGAAATGTAGTCATTATTATAATATAGGGAAACATAGCAATCAATTAGTACACAGCAGTGCCCCATAAACAGCAATAAGATAAGTGACCCAAACATGTTTTAGTAATGTTGGTTGAGTGATTAATGTTGGCCAGGGCACTGGGAGAACTCCCCTGCTCATTTTCAAATAGTGCCATGGGATCTTTTGCCTCCTCCTGAGACAGAGGGGTCAATTTTAGGATGGCCAAGCGGGTGCGTTGGGAGCGGGGGGGGCTCGAAAATCGGGGAATCCCGGAGCAGATCCGGAGCCCGGCTCCAACCCGCCCACTTCCGGATTCCCCAGTGACGCGTTCGGGTGCGCGCAGCTCCCGCATGCGGGACTCCCACCAGCAATTAAAGCCGGTGGGATAACAATTTAAATACTTACTTACCTAGTTGAGGTACTCGACAGACCTCATTGTCAGGAGATTTTGGCAGGAGTGCAATTTTCATGGATCCTCAGCATGTTTCCCGTGCTGTGGGAAATACTCCCTGTTGGAGCAGACGTTTTTCAGTCAGCAGCCAGTGGGAGATGAAAAGGATTTTTTGACAGTTGGGGGGGGAAACCTCATTTATTGCAGCAGGGCACACTTCAGACAAAGTTTTTCTGCAACACCTTTGTCTTTCCACTCAAAATTATTAATTTATACCCTAAACTCTGTTGTGCAAACACATTTACCTACTTTGCGGACCCCTTCAAACTCACACCGTCAGGATGGGGGGGCGCCATGGCTGCATTCATCACTTCATCCGAGGACGAGCAACATCACCAGCCTCGCCAGGCACGCCGTCCATCTCTGCCACATGGAGCTCCACAACACAGTGCTGCACCACAGGCAACTACACATACACCCACTGTAGGGTGACCCAATGGGTGGCATCAAGTGTGGGTATTCATGGAGAACCTCATGAAAGGGACTTATTGCACATGCCAGTCAAGAATGGCCAAGACGTGGCAGTAGTGGTGACAATATAATATTTAATGTGAGTTGAACAAAAATCAAAAAAAATAAAAAACATGACAAACCGTCAAACACCCTTGTGCTCACAAAACCTTTGCCTTATGCTTTCTACTACACATATGTGATGCATACCCTGTGGCTGCAGCGAGGTAGTGGCAGGTTGGGTGAGGGTGACCGTGAAAGAGATGCATCAGAGGGTGAGTATGAGAAAGAGCCATGAGATTGTATGAGGATTGGGTTGAGTGGTAGTGGTGGGATGAGTACTGGGGAGGTGAGTAAGTGCAGGTAAGTTGAGGATGAGGTTTGAGTGGGTGTGAGGAGTGATGTGACAGAGTAGTGTTGGCAGTGCAGAAGCAGTTGTGGGTGGGGGCGGTGATGTGGAAGACGGAGTGTAGGAGAATGAGTAAGTGTACTCACTTTGGCTGACCTAGTTAGGTCATTGAAGCGCTTCCTGCACTGTATCCAGGTGCGGGATATGTTGCTGGTGCTGCTGACCTCCTTTGCCACGTCGAGCCAGGCCTTCTTGGTGGCAGAGGGAGGCCACTTCCTCCCGTCCACCGGGTAGAAGATCTCCATCCTCCTCCTCACCCCATCCAATAACACCTGGAGTGAGGCATCATTAAACCTGGGAGCAGCCTTTCCCCTGGGCTGTTCCATGCTGTAATTTTGGCTGTTTGCTGCAGGAGCAGCATTGGAGGACTGCTCCTTTAAATAGGGCTCCTCCAGCTGACAGCTTGTGGTGCGGGTGCACAGTCCGCCCACTGCGCAGGTTTCCAACCCAGAAGCCAAGGTAAGTGGCTTCAATTTACTCATGATTGCGTGGAGAACCCACCGATTTTACTGGGCGGGTTACCCACGCGCCCAGTTGAGCGCCTGCTGCCAACCCGCCTCCCTGGTAATATCGGGGCCAGAGTCTCAGTTTAACATATCAACCAAAGGCCAGCACCTCCAATAGTCTCAGTACTATATTAAAGTGTCAGCCTTGATTATGTCATCAAGTCTCTGGAGTGGAGTGGGACTTGAGCCCACAACCTTCTGACTCAGAGTGCTACCACCCGAGCCAAGGCTGACACCTTTTAAAACAAATTCTTTTAAAGCCTTTCAAGCTTTTATAATTTAGTGAAGTGTACTGTCCTTTTAATAATTTTCTCTTTTCTAACACATTATTGTAACTGTGCTGTGCTTTGTTTTTAATTTGTTGATCATGTCCATCCTGACATTGCATGCAATTTACAAGAATGTCAATCTAAGACAATGGAGTTGGAAGGTAAGGAGCTCTCCATTTTTCACACGAGCGCAAAGAAAATAAAAAAAAATAAAAAGAAAGAACTTGCATTTATATAGCGCCTTTCACGACCTCAGGACATCTCAAAGCATTTTACAGCCAATGAAGTACAGTCACTGTTGTAATGTAGGAAACACAGCAGCCAATTTGAGATAATGACCAAATAATCTGTTTTGGTGATGTTGGTTGAGGGATATATATTGGCCAGGACACCAGGGAGAACTCCCCTGCTCTTCTTTGAATATTGCCATGGAATCCTTTACATTCACCTCAAAGGGCTGATGGGGCCTTGTTTTAATGTTTAATCCAAAAGACAGCACCTCCGATGGTGCAGCACTCCCTCAGCACTGCACTGAAGTGTCAGCCTAGATTATATGTAGATTCTCGACCGGGGCATAAACCCACAATCTTCTGACTCAGAGGCGTGAATGCTACCACTGAGCCAAGGTTGACACCATGAAGGGTTAAAGAGAACTTTCAGTTAACCCTTCCATAGGGTAAAAAGATAAAAAATGCATTTCATCATTTTATTTTCCATTTTTCCCCCCTTTTCTCCCAAAGGTAACAACTTCTGCTTCCATGGATAACTCTCTAATACCTTAAGCAGGTGACCTTTCTTCATGTGTGACCTTGGATTATGAGCATCAGTAGTCTAAGTAACTGCAGGGACATCACAGCCTAATCCTATTCAAGCACTCACATATTTTTACCCTCCCTATCCCAGGGATACTGAGGCCAAGTGTGCAGACTCCATTGCTGCCCTACCTGAGACAACTAACTTAGCACAGGACAGAGATCAAATTTAGGGCCTTCCAAATCTGTTGTCTCAGCAGCACACCACGTAGTGGGGTAGAAATTGGTCATCATTACACCCAGTTTCCGGGTGGAAAACAGGGACAAAAATGACCAATTCCCTCGTGCTATACCTTGCGCCCCAAGGACGCCTGAGAAACATCCAATGTCCGCGGCGGCTGCCTAAAACAGGCATGGACCCCTTGCCTAAACTAACGAGGGGCCTACCGCGTGTGTTAGGACCCCTCAAGGAAATTCGTCTGCCCTCAGTAGAGCAGGCGCCGGCCTGCTCTGCTCAGTTTTCACTGGTGTGGATGCGGCCGCCACCAAAAAGGTAAGTGAATTGTTTTCTTAAACTTTAATGTGGAGCCAGAAGGAGCAGTAGTGCTTCTCCCAGCTCGATAGCACTCCTGACGGCCGCGATCGAACCCACCCCCATGCCCTAATGTCTCCCCCTCCCTCTCCTGGAACTTACCTGAGGTCGCTGCCAGCAAGGCAAGTGGCCAAAAATTCAATCCTCCTGAGATGCAACAGGCCCCGGCAGCTCACTTGGAATACTAAGATAATGCCTAAAGTCCAATTTAGGGCCACCTTGGGCCTCTTAGTTTAGTTGACGGCTGCTAGTGCAATGCCGAATGTGGGCCCAAGCCTTTCTATCCCAGTGTAATCACCCAATGAGCAACTGGAGAGCTAATCAGTCATATATATAAAGTTAAAGGGCACACCTTCCGTCCCCACTCCTCCAAAGTTCATGTTGCACTTTTTTGAAACATACAAATTTTGGATTGTCCCCCACATTAAAAAAGCAAGAGGATACAGACTTATTTTTAGTCCAGCACTAATACATAACTTTTGTGCTGAATCTGTACTGTTTGTAAAAATGTTTATGAATCTTATTACTGTCAGGATGGCAATGGCACAGCAGACACTAATGGAAATGACAGGCAATATTTATCCTCCAATGGAATTGTATTTACCCCGCTGACTTTCTAAAGATGGGACATGTGAACATTTGTGTCCTTGATAGATCTGGTAACCAGAATTCCATTTCTGAGGCACTGATGTGTTACACAGAAGGTGTCCCTAAAGGCACCTCAAGATTGAAAACCTTGACCTTTGTTCCACTCTGGCAGAACTAGTCACAGAACATTGACTTGATGTATGACTACCACAGAACGATAGAAAGAGAAATGGGAAGATTTTAAGGTGAGACAAATAGTTGTTCAATACTATATACTAAAATCTACTGAATTTTTCCAATTTATTTAAAAGTCCATGAAATAATACCCAGATCTTTACAGCAGTGACTTTCTTATGTTGACATATCTGAATAAGTCACCTGCTAATTTAGATTGTTGTTACCGACCTGGACACGGCCATTTTAATCAAAGAAAGGAGAGTTAGTTTGATTTAGATTTAGTTGATGAGCACAAAGGGCAATAAGGGTAAACACGTCCAGCTTGTTTTCAAATGATACTAATTTGCAACATCAAACTCCCTGCCAGGATAGCAAAATAAATGTATAGGAAAGTCAAAATGTTGCCTAGTTCATGAATTATGATGAATTATTCCATGATTAAAAATACTGAGGGAAGAGATATATTGGGGGCAATTTTCAACTGCTAGCTGTCTGTTTCTCACCTGAAAACCAGGCAGCCAGCAATTGAAAATCGGGGAGGCAATTCAGCTGCCCCATTAACACCCAAAGCCCGCCTGATGCAATTTTCAGACAAGCCTGAAAATGGGTGAGCAACCGACCTGCCTGAAACAGGTGGGAGGCTGCTTAAATATGCAAATCGGGATCCCATGTCGGTTGTAGGACTCAGACTGCAATTTTCAGGTACAAATGCGCATGCTCTGCCCATTTGTACCAGGTGATAAGAGGCTAACTAGCAATCCTTAAAGGGACCGGAGCTCAGAAAACAACCCAGGAAACGTGAAGAATGTTCCTCCTGGACACCTAAAAATCTCTGGCCCGCTGGCGGCCCATTTTAGGCCCCCCTCCAGGATCGCCTCCCCACCTAGGCTCACCCTGCTGACTGGCCAATTTCCCACCCTGACAATCGAGAAGTGCCTTTCAAAATCATAGAAATTAAAGAATGTGATAGTCCATGAAAAGCATACTAGCATCCAGATTCATCATTAGTTTTTGCAATTCGATTTACCCTGTGATAACAAAAGTTGTAGTACTCCTAGTCCAATTAACACTACTCCAAGCTCTACCAATATTATTGACCATCTAGCTGTAGCTATGACTGCAGTGTTTCTTGTCAGTCTCAAGAAGATGCCTATGATCTTATTGGATCCAACAACGAGGAACCAATGCAGGCTGATGAGGAAGCAAACGGCAATGATTCACAAATGGACAACACAGAGCAACCAAAGGACACATAAGTAGGGAGAAGTCAACTTGTGTCCCAAGCATAGCAACCTTCCCCTAACTATTTTTTAGTTTTTGGACATAAAATATGTCATTTCAATCAAATCACTATCACTAATAAGAATCCAACTTTTGTATATAGAAAGAAACAAACTGAATTTTAGTTCACAAAGAAAAGTTTAGAATGTGAAAGTTATTTATTTTTCAAATATGTTAATCTAATTCCTAGTTTTTTTGTTTAGGTTGCCTGAGATGGCAACAAACGACCCTGCTGACTACACAAACATGAAGCTAACCCCAGGAGAGATCAACCTGGTGCTGACAATTCAAGACAGAGACTTGAATAAAAGAGAAGCTCTAAAGTGCTGACCTGGTAGCAGGAACTAGTTTCAAAAGACCCTTCCACTTGGAAATCAAGTACAAAGAAACTGGTTAGCCAACAATAAAATAAAGAATGTTCTTTTCTGCATACCTTGTATGTTGTTTGCCTTGCCAACTGAAGCTACAGTTTGATCATCACAAGCAATATGAATGCCACTCAAATATAGCTAAGGATATTGAAAGGCCCGAAGTATTGAGGTCACATGATAGATGTCAAATCACTAGAATCCAGTAGGTCAATTCTCAGAAAATTGTCATTTGCTTGGAACAACATCAGAACTCTTAAAATAAAATACCACAGGGAGGTTTTGTCTGTATTCATTAATTACTGTCGATATTTGAGCTCAGAAATGATGGCTTTCAGTAGAGATCAGAAATTAAACAGCAAGCTACCATGATTGTTTCAATCTTTTACAAAATACTGACCAGCACCTCAATTATATCTGAATAAAATTGATAAAGCAGATTTGAAGAAGTAGAATCTTGACTCAATTTTTTTGAACAATGGGGAATCAATTTGCGTTGATTGAATGTACGAGAACATTAGTGTTTTCTAAAATAGTCACCGATATAAAAAAAGAGTGGCAGTTCTTCAATGATCTTGGATTCCAGGCAAGACATCTATAAGAAAGCTTTGCTTGTTCATTACGTCAATACATCCGATCAACATGCTGTTAAGCCAGTGGAACGCTTAATTAAAACATAAACTTTGGGTGACACAAGTGGACAGAATCTAAAGGGAGAAGTCAAGAAAACAATGCTACGCGTGGAATAAACCTGAATAACATTGTTGGACAGAGCATGGATGGTGCAGGAAACATGAAGAAAAATACAAGGCCCTGAAATCTTTAATGTTGTCAGAATTCAAGACTGCTCTATCCGTCTGTTGTTCTCCACATCACTTTGCTTTATTTGTCAAGAAATGTATCAAAGTCTGTCTCCTCAAAGATCCTTTTGACATTCTAGAACAGTTGTATATATTTATATCTGGTCATGAACGGCATCATAAATTAATTGAAAGCTTAACCAACCCAATTGCAACCAGATGCCTAAAGCGAGTCCAAACAATGAAGTGGAGCAGCAAAGCGGATGCACTGACGATGATTCTACAGTGTTATGAGGAACTCATTACAACACTTTAAGTTCTTGCAGAAGAGGAAGGAATGAGCCCAGAAGCAGTTGAAGGCTAATGGCTTGAAAAAGAAGTCTCACAGAGACGGAAATAATCACAGAAATTATCATCTTGTTTCTCGTCTCATCGGTAATATCAAGAGCAGTCTTCTAAACCTTCGTAATAATGAGGCCTGGAAAGTCACAGAAACATAAATCCACAATTTTGTAAACGGACATGACATTGAAGTTCAAGCTTCAAGGAGAAGCAGAAAACAAAAGCGATTTGTCGATGATCTTGGTGTTGATAAACCAATCACAGATAAATTTCGGCAACTAGAAATTGAAGTGTATTTTTGATCAATCAAACTGTTTGTAATGTAACTGAGTAATCACTTCTCTGATCATTCACTGTCCATCTTCAGGAAATGGGTTTCTTAACCTCAAACAACCTGCTAACAAATAAAGAGACAGTAATGGAGTCTGATGTCTGCGAGCTGTGTGTCTATTATAACCTCAACTCTTCTCTGATTTCTCAGGAGCTATGCACCTTTAAAGAAGTGTATGCTGTAGCACGCAATAGTGTATATATTGACAATCTTACTATCAAAATGTCAAAAACGGACCATGAGCATGATGATGATTTAGAAGAAACAGAAATTGATGTTTCATTCTTAAGTTGGATTGATTTTAGGTTTATCAAACCACTCAGGCTTGTCAGGCAACTCTCAGGATTTCTGAACTTATTAGTTCCGTATTTGATCTTGTGTTTGTTTGCAATGGGTGTTGATCCAGAGCACACCATCAGCCGTATCATTACTATAAAGACAAGCTAAGGTCGACCATGTCGGATGCTTGGCTATCAAATCTTTTAGTTCTTTCCTGTGAAAGTGATCATAATAATATGTTATAGCACAGAAGGAGGATATTCGGCCCATTGTGCCTGTGCTGACTCTTTGAAAGAGCTAGCCAATTAGTCCCACTCCCCTGCTCTTTCCCCAAGGCCCTGTATTTTTTTTTCCTTGAAGTATTTATCCAATTCTCTTTTGAAAATTATTGAATCTGCTTCAACCACCCTTTCAAGCAGTACATTCCAGATCACAACAACTCTCTGCATAAAAAAGTTTCCTCATATCGCCTCCGGTTCTTCTGTAATAAAATATTAGGAGTCACTGTATTAATGTTTGTTTTAAGTGTGAGCTGAAAATATTTAGAAATATTGCTGGGCCAAGGACATTGGATCTTCACTGAACCTGTCAGTTGTATAAGTGCTAAAATGAAATCCAGGTTTTGTGTTAAAAGGTACCAGTGTGACCATTCAGGGTGTTCCTAATACCCGTCACAAGTCAAGTGACACTCCATGTTGGAGTACAAGCATGTTGGATCAAGCTTGTTGATTGAGCGAAGGTACATGTTTTCAGTGTTTCTGACGAGATTATAAACAACTCAATTGGATTTTTAAAAAATGAACAGGAAGTAGAAATTATGCAACGCAAAACTACTGCACATCGTAGCTGCGAAGTCGACAGATCTTACATATACAATTCCTAAGATGGTTAACAAAGTAGCCCTTCAGCGAAGGCGAGCTCTGTACAAAACACCACCACTCCCAAGGTGAAGGAGCCACCATTTTAATTCTACATTTTTTTTTAAAATGTGCTGCCATTTACTGGCACAGACTCACTGAATCTGAGCAGATATTTTAGAACCAATCACAGTTTTGCATTGACAAGCCCAATGAGAAAGAAATTGGCTGATTGACATGCATCTTCTTTTTAATCTACTTTTTTTGCTATTTTTAGTAATACATAAGATTAGCATTATGATCGTTTTAAGTATGGTTACATATATGTTAATTTAGTTCTATAGACACTGGTAGGCTGGGAGGGCAAAATTAGCTCAGAGGAGGGGGGAATTGTTCCAAGACCTACAGAGGGGAATGGGTGCCACTGGCATTGCTACTGCTACTTCCTCATCCCGCCCACAAACCATGGGTGGTTCAAATCAGGAGGCAGCCCTTTCCAGCGGTATTTAAAGGGATCCTCATGTACGCTCAGCTGAAATGCTACAGCAGTTTTGGAGACATTTTGTTGGTATTAAATAGGTATTAAAAACCTTCATATATCTTATGGGGTATCTGACAATGCACTTTTTTCTTTGTGGGGATCTTTCTGGCAATTCCACTCTGGTTAAAGTTCAATGAGGAGGAGCAACACAGGAGGAAGGAGTAAACAGAGCAGCAGCTACAGTGAGACTAAATAGAAGGACCCATGCTTGCAGGAAACCTTACCCTCCCAAAAGAGTGTGTAGGCTCAGGACAACATATCTGTACTTCTCTGAGGAGCAGTGCATAGGAGGCTACACTTCTCTCGGGAGGCTGTCACAGAGCTGTGTCACCTCCAATAACAAGACTTGCAACCTACTGCCACAGCTCACTCAGCATTGCCAGTCAAGTTCACTGCAGCCCTCAACTTCTTCTCCTCCAGCTCCTTCCAGGCTGCCACAGGGTATATCAGTAATATCAGTTAGTTCATGCTTCCATTAAGTAGGTGTCTGATGCCATGTTTGTTGGAGCAAACATTTCCTTCACTTTCTCCATGGACAACCAGAAGCAGCAGAATAGGGGATCTGGAATTCGCACAGGTTGCAGGCTTCCCCCAAGTTTAGGGCCTCATTGACTTCACACATCACCATGAGGTTTTCTTCAGATGACCTCATTGCCTTTGTGAATTGCAAGGAGTTCCATGCCATTAACGTGCAACTGATGTGTGATCACCAGCAGAGCATCACGCAGGCCTGTCCCCACTTTCCAGGCAGCTGGCATGACATTTATATCCTGCATTGATCTTCCACCTCACTCCCCCCTCACTGCAAGCAAGAGGTTGGCTCTTGGGTACCAGTGCTATCCCATGCACACTGAGCTCATGATTCCTCTCAGAAACCTACACTTGGCGGACAAACTGCACAGCAGTCAGATCTATGGCTTGACTTGTGCCCTCATTGAACAGACCATTGGAGTCCTCAAGCAATGGTTCCAATTCCTGGAGAGACCTTCCTGGAAAACAGCCCACAACAGTATGATAGTGGTTTGCTGCATTCTGCATAACTTTGCTCTGCAATGGGGACAACACATGGAGCCACCATTGGACAAGGACCTTCAGCACGATGAGGGAGATGACATTAAAAATGAGGAGGAAGCCACAGAGTTTCAACACCTGTCTACAGCCAGAGCTCTTTAGCATCAGTTCATTGAAGAGCACTTCAGCTGAACAATCCCTTCTCCTCTGCATTAACATTTATGTCCAACATCTCTCCCAGTCCTTCCACCCTCCAATAAACTGTATCTACCCAAAGACCAACATTGATACTCATGTTACCTGAGATTGCATAAGCACCAGCTATTACAGGTACACTCTGCAATCAAAGATTTCAAAAAACATTTATAATTTTACTGGCTTACGCAGATGACGACACAATAATTATCACTCAGATATGAGCCCATAGTGCCTGTCTTATGGACTCTTTTCGTGAAAATTGTAGAACATCTGTGATCCGATTGAAGCCCTTGTACAATCAGTCTCACAGCCTGTCCAAGGCAGTGGAAATGGGTGCAGTCCAGAGCCTGCATGGTGCCAGTATAAGCATCAAGAGAGGTGCTACCATTGGAGCCGCAGCCTGCACAGATAGTCTAGCTGCAGCTTCCATTGACCACATACTCCATGGTTGACAGCAAAACATCGATGCCATGCACCAGAACCCCACACAAGTTAGTAGTGGACTCCTCTACAATCTCCGACATGTTGCAGTAGCTCCCTGGCAGGCAGTCCAATACATTCAGAAGTTGCTTGTGTACAGAAAGCATTTTTCTTTTAATTGCTAAACCCCTAAATTCTGCATCTCTGTCCTCTTCAGCAGAGCCAGGATCCTAGCTTTCTCTCTAACGAGTCGTTTCCTGGGCTATCCTTTCCACCTGCTCCTGCTCACTTGTGCTCGGTGAATCACTCAGTGCAGACCCCTGTAACTCACTATCTGTAATACGTGGGGTGCCGATTTGTGTGCTGGTGCTTGGAAATGTAAGAGCGAGTAACAGTGCATCTTTGGGAGGGTTCTCCACCCCCCCCCCCACCCCAGTCATCAGAGCCCGAGTCATCATGAAGTGACCTAGCAAAGAGACATGGATTAGCACAAAATGGCAAGGGTAAGCAGCAGCAGATGAATGGCAGCACTTTGCAGCACCAGGTTGTCATGCTGAGTGTGTGCATATGAGAAAAAGAGATAGAGAGAGAGAGAAATCAAAACTTAGACACTTAAGTGGAAAGAGAACAGGAAGCGAAAATGCTCCAACACCCTGCTATAACTGACCGTAAGCCTCATCATCAGGGGAAAACAGGACCTTCTTTCCTGTTCCTTACTTGCTCCATAAGCACCTAGACAGTTGCAAAGGAGAATCAGAGGGTCCTGGATGATATCATGCTTCCTTTGCACTGATCACAGTTGAAATATGCATCTCCTCTTTAAGGCTGCAGGCTGCCTTTAAGTGTCAGCCGATCCACCAGCTTTCCCACCCTCCGAATTAGCGAGCTGCCTACAAGGAGTGTGATTAATGCTGGCAGCTCAACTATTCAAAGCAAATGAGACCTCCTGTCAATATCATTAGACGGGCACAGCTGATGCCCTACCCACCCCTCCCCAATATAACCCATTAACAAAAATGACCCCCTCACGTTTTCAAAGTACTCAACATAAATCAACGGATTGCTTTGCGTTGCCGAGAATTAACAAAGAGGGTAAATAAAAATATAACAGGAGAAGGGAAGGACAACAAAGGAGCCATATTTATAAAAAATTACTGCAGTCACAAAGAAGGACATCTTTACATAAGCACTTATAGTAAGGTGAAAAACCATTTTAGTCCAGGGACAGTGGGGAATGGAGTGTGAAAACAAAGGCCATGATCAGAACCCTAGAGATATCTTGCCCATCCCAATAAAGTTAATTACTTATGTATTTTAACAAGAGTAAGCACTCATCCCATCTACCCTTATCTCGCTCCTCCCACCATTGACCATATCTCAAAAATGTAAAATTGTTTCAGAATCTGGATGAAGAGTGAAGGCCAGACGTTCACATAAACAGTTCTATTTATTTGTTAAATTGATAATGTCAGCTTGTCAAATGGCATTATTTCTAGGATGGTCTGAAGTCAGATAGCCCCGGGAGCAGCAAATTAATTTCACCGGTCTTTGACTTTGAATTAAGATTATATATGCCAATTAACTTAACTTCACAGTTATTGGAAGTGGGATGGACAGGATAGACAAAACAAAAAGTTTAGGATCACGGTCTAGTTGTAGGTTTGATATAATTTAAATAAAAAGGCATTTATGGGGCTGACATTTCACATGTTTTGATTTACCAGTATGCTTAGTGTTGATGTAAATGAGATGACCTGCTTTGACAATTGCCCTTAAGTAGAGAAAGACAGAGACAAAAGACTGATTTTGTAAAATGGCATTGTGTATGTTTGGAGGAGTGAGGAGACTCTCTAACCTAGGTCAATCATATCACCATTAATAAAATTGCAGGCTAATTACTTACAAAATGGATGCCTTAAGCATCAATCAGGGATAACTTGTGGGAACAGAAAAAGATTGAATTTGTCTTTGAAACTACCCAAAAAACACATTAATAAAGCTTACTTATAATCCTGTACTAACTGCTCTTTTTTCATCTCCGCAAGCAATTTCCTGCTCCAAGTGGCCATTTTGCAAATGATTGACTATGGTTTCATGACTGATGGTCGCACTGAGATTGATCAAAGAAGAGTCTTTCTCCCTCCTCCAAATGCACCATAAAGTAACACCTCATTCACATGATCACCATGCTAAACACTGTGGGGGAAAAATTGGATAAGGGCTATTTTTGGGCGTAGGCAACGTGATGCGCTATTACCCCACGCCCAATGACCCCTGCATAGGCAGGGCACGAGTTTTGGCCGGCCTGAGTACTAACCTGCAATCAGTGTTCCATTCCAGGCCTTGCATGTGGAATCAATGCAATTTGTACTTTCCATCAGCAGGGGGAGATCAATCTCTTAAAGGGAGGATGTTTCTTAGAAATCTCTTAAAGGTAGCAGGCACCTGTTATTTGCTGAAAATAACAGTGTATTGTATGCACGGAGTCTGAATGGAGATCAGACATCGCACACGTAAAACACAGATGCCGGTCCCATCCCTATGTTTACACACTGATGAGTTATGTTAAAATTGAATAAAGGTTTCGCACCACTAAATCCCACACCCTCCAATCTGCACGCCAGACCTCACCAATCTGCCGATCTGAGTTGGTACCAGGCCTGCGAGAGTGCATTCACCAAGGTTCTCTGCTGATGCACTCGAGACTTTGGTGCAAGAGGTGGACGGAAGGAGGGACATCCTATATCCACAGAGGGGTGAGGGGGGCAAGAGGCCCTCCAGACATATATCCAAAAGGCAGTGGGAGGCAGTGGGGGACGAAGTCAATGTCAGACGCACAGCATCATGAACATGGATGCAGTGCAGGAAGAAATTCAATGCTCTGACATGAGTGGTCAAGATGAGTGAGGTCAACCATCAAGTGGCGTCTCATACCAACTGCACCACACACAGGTACATGGGAACAACACGACTGCACGTTCCCCTCCAAGTCACACACCATCCCGACTTGGAAATATATTGCCGTTCCTTCATCGTCGCTGGGTCAAAATCCTGGAACTCCCTACCTAACAGCACTGTAGGAGAACCGTCACCACACAGACCGCAGCGGTTCAAGAAGGAGGCTCACAACCACCTTCTCAAGGGCAATTAGGAATGGGCAATAAATGCTGGCCTTGCCAGCGACGCCCAGATCCCATGAACGAATAAAAAAAAACACTACACCTCCATACCCCACATACAAACAAACTCTTTCCATCAGTACTCAACTTTTCCAACCAGATGCTTCCTCTCACCCCTACACATTACTACTGTTTTAAGATGCTCACCCACAACTCACAGGTCACACACAATAGCAGCTATTCAACCATGACAGGCACATCACCCAGACACACGTCCCACTTTCTTGCAGGAGAACATAGGAACATAGGAACAGGAGTAGGCCATTCAGCCCCTCGTGCCTGCTCCGCCATTTGATAAGATCATGGCTGATCTGTGCTCTAACTCCATATACCCGCCTTTGGCCCATATCCCTTAATACCTTTGGTTGCCAAAAAGCTATCTATCTCACATTTAAATTTAGCAATTGAGCTAGTATCAATTGTCTTTTGCAGAAGAGAGTTCCAAACTTCTACCACCCTTTGTGTGTAGAAATGTTTTCTAATCTCGCTCCTGAAAGTTCTGGCTCTAATATTTAGACTGTGCCCCCTGCTCCTAGAATCCCCAACCAGCGGAAATAGTTTCTCTCTATCCACCCTATCTGTTCCCATTAATATCTTATAAACTTCGATCACATCACCCCTTAACCTTCGAAACTCCAGAGAATACAACCCCAATTTGTGTAATCTCTCCTCGTAACTTAACCCTTGAAGTCCGGGTATCATTCTAGTAAACCTACGCTGCAGTCCCTCCAAGGCCAATATGTCCTTCCGAAGGTGCGGTGCCCAGAACTGCTCACAGTACTCCAAGTGCGGTCTAACCAGGGTTTTGTATAGCTGCAGCATAACTTCTGCCCCCTTGTACTCTAGTCCTCTAGATATAAAGGCCAGCATTCCATTAGCCTTCTTGATTATTTTCTACACCTATTCATGACACTTCAATGATCTATGTACCTGAACCCCTAAGTCCCTTTGGACATACACTGTTATTAACTTTTTACGATTTAGAAAGTACCCTGTTCTATCCTTTTTTGATCCAAAGTGGATGACCTCACATTTGTCTATATTGAATTCCATTTGCCACAGTTTTGCCCATTCACCTAATCTATCAATATCGCTTTGTAATTTTATGTTTTCATCTACACTGCTTACAATGCCACCAATCTTTGTGTCATCGGCAAACTTAGATATGAGACTTTCTATGCCTTCATCTAAGTCGTTAATAAATATTGTGAATAATTGAGGCCCCAAGACAGATTCCTGCGGGACTCCACTAGTCACATCCTGCCAATGTGAGTACCTTCCCATTATCCCTACTCTTTGTCGCCTTTCGCTCAGCCAACTTCCTAACCAATTCCGTACTTTTCCCTCGATTCCATGGGCTTCTATCTTAGCTAATAGTCTCTTATGTGGGACCTTATCAAATGCCTTCTGGAAGTCCATATAAATAACATCCATTGACATTCCCCTGTCCACTACTTTAGTCACCTCTTCAAAAAATTCAATCAGGTTTGTCAGGCACGACCTACCTTTCACCAATCCACGCTGGCTCTCTCTGCTTAACTGAAAATTCTCGAGGTGTTCAGTCACCCTATCCTTAATTATAGACTCCAGCATTTTCCCCCCAACAGATGTTAGACTTACTGGTCTATAATCCCTCATTTCCCTCTCTCTCCTTTCTTAAAAGGTGACCCATACCAGGAAGCAGCAAGTGGCAATGGCACTTAGCCCCTCGAGCCTGATCCACTATTCAATGTGATCACGGTGGACCTGTGACCTAACTCCATATACCCGCCTTAGCCCCATATCCCTTAATACCCTTGGTTCACAGAAATCTATCAATCTCAGATTTAACATTCACAATTGAGCTAGCATCAACTGCCGTCTGCAGAAGAGCGTTCCAAACGTCTCCCATTCTTTGCTAGTAGAAGCATTTCCTAACTTCACTCCTGCACGTTTCTGCTCTAAGTGTTAGGCTGTGTCTCTGCATCCTGGTGTTCAAGTCGAGGAGACCTCCAAAAACAGTTACAAATGTCTTGGCAGCCAGAAGCAATAATCCAGCCACTAACCTGTAAATCCTGCATGGTCCCTTTAAATAGCGCTGGTAGCGGTCCTCCAGGCACTCTAAGACACGTTCGGATGGTCGAGGCTAAGACTGTGTGTTGAGTTGAGCGTTAAGTCCCAAGATATTATCGATCACTTTAAACCAGCACACTGATTGAAGCCATTTTCTCCCTACCTTACATGATTCCAACGTTTGTTATCTATGCCTGTGCTAACTCCTATACCAAGATGGCGTCCAGCGCACGTCACGCTGGAAACGTGCATGCGCATCCAAGTCGCCATCTTGGATGTCAGAGAGACCGTGTAGCACTGAAACAATGGGCACTACACGGCCCAATTTAGCACCCAGTGATTTTTTAAAACCTCTACTCACTGTTTCTTTAACAATTATTTTGAGCAGACCACTATTAAGGAATATGTAACTTCACTCAGTCATTCAGTGACAGTCAGTTAAGATATTTAAATAAAATGACTGGCATTTGCCTTTCTACATACAATATAATTACAAATCGCAAAGGCATTGGGTTATATTATGCCTGCTGGTGATTATCATAAAGCACCACCAAAAAGAATACAGAACCAACTATATCTGAGATTAACATTCTATTTGTGTTAAGGAGATAAGCATCGACAGCAGAAAAAGATATACATTCTGCATAAATGCTGACACGGTCCTTTGAATGCATTGGGTTTGAGAATTGTCACAGTCACACCAGCATAAAACAAACATCTGTTAGCTACACACAGGGGGTTTTATATACAAACAGAATTTGAAGCATTTATTTTAACAAGATTTTGACCTTCACATGTATTAAGTTATGCTTATCAGCCTGAACTATTTACCTCTGAACACTGGCTTATACAAACTTCAAGTGTACCTGGGAATCAATTGCAATACAAGTGTTTTCCATTAGTTTTTTTAACACCACAGCCCAACAAACCAAAACAATGTGCGCCACAGTTATTCGGTTGTCAGGTTGCCTGACTTCAAACTTGAATGAATACCAATCAAACCTTAAGTACTACTTTATGTAAAATTTAAGGCTGTCAATTAATTGCAGTTAACTTCTGTGATTAACACATTCACTTTTTTGGCAATTAATGTTTTTAACACTTTAATTATGGAAGTTATGAAAATAATACCAGGCTTCAAAAAAAAAGGAGCTTCAGTGTTCAATATTTTGTTCTCAAACATCACGTAACCTTCCACTGTGTTTTCAAATTAAAAATGTAAAATTATTTCAGTTTACAAGGCAATGAATTCCCTGCTTGCCAGCCATTCGATCCCTAGTCGTGGGAAGTGTAGGAACAAGTGATAAGAAAAAAAATAAAGGAGGCCGTCTGCCAGGGAGCATTAGGGCTCGCCACTTGATGTTCGGTGGCTGGAGGGTGTTATTCCAAGTTGGATGGTCAGACAGAAAGATGCCAGGTTGGATTGGCTGGGGAAGAGTAGGAAAAAGAGCCATCCTTAAAAAGGGAAGAGAATTAAAAATAAAAGTAGAAAATAGGGTAGTCAAGTGAATAAAAACAATGTGTGGCTGGCTGAGGGTCCCACTGACTCGAGCGAGAGCCTCATAGATAAATTCAAATGGGAGTCCTATCATTTAGATTGGATCCCGATGCTATTTTTTAACTGCCTACTGAGGGGGGCATATGCCATGAATATCTCCTGCTCAGTAAAACTTGACAGACACTCAGCGCAGGCTTTGTAAGGTAAGTGTAAAACTCATCTTTCTGGGGCCAGGAAGAGTAGCAGTGTTCTTCCGGGCCCCACAAAGTATGGACCACTGCCACCCTGGGCTTCCCCCTCACTCACTCCCACCCGTAAAACGCTCTTTAACCTACCCCACGACTTACCTGACTGCCAACCTGGCAGCCTCCAGGCCGCCCAGTCCTGCATCCTACCTCTGGACAGCCATTTCGGACATACAGCTGTTAAAGAGGCCTGGCCGTTAAAATGGACCGAGCCTTCTACCGTAACGCCTAGGCTGGCGACCTCTGTGGCACAACGACTTTCCAACCGGAAGTTAAAATTCCCCATTAAGTTTTATTTTAAAAGTATATTATCCTCCAATGATCCCCTACTTCTGCTCACCGCAAGCCACACACCTCTTCAAATTTAGAGTCAGTAACTTATGGAATCGACTGTCACTCAGTACAGTAAACAGTGCCTCAACTGAATTATTCTAAAGGGAATTGGATTGATCATCAATTTAGTGGGGACTAGACAGATTTGCAACTGCCTTAGGTTGAGCCATGTCGTACACATTCCCAACTTTACTGACTTTGAAAGCTCTGCAGAAGAAAACTAACTTCAACTCAACCCCAATTCAGATTTTTGTTTTTCATCCAGAGAGGGATGCCCAGCTATGACCAAGCTTTTAACTGTAGTAATAACATCCCTCATCACTTCAACAGCCCCCAGGAGGTCACATGTAAACAAATTTACTCCTTGCTATTTTTTTTTTATATTCGTTCATGGGATGTGGGCGTCGCTGGCAAGGCCAGCATTTATTGCCCATCCCGAATTGACCTTGAGAAGGTGGTGGTGAGCCGCCTTCTTGAACCGCTGCAGTCCGTGTGGTGAAGGTTCTCCCACAGTGCTGTTAGGAAGGGAGTTCTAGGATTTTGACCCAGCGACGATGAAGGAACGGCGATATATTTCCAAGTCGGGATGGTGTGTGACTTGGAGGAGAACGTGCAGGTGGTGTTGTTCCCATGTGCCTGCTGTTCTTGTCCTTCTAGGTGGTAGAGGTCGCGGGTTTGGGAGGTGCTGTCGAAGAAGCCTTGGCGAGTTGCTGCAGTGCATCCTGTGGATGGTACACACTGCAGCCACTGTGCGCCGGTGGTGAATAGAGTGAATGTTTAAGGTGGTGGATGGGGTGCCAATCAAGCGGGCTGCTTTGTCATGGATGGTGTCGAGCTTCTTGAGTGTTGTTGGAGCTGCACTCATCCAAGCAAGTGGAGAGTATTCCATCACACTCCTGACTTGTGCCTTGTAGATGGTGGAAAGGCTTTGGGGAGTCAGGAGGTGAGTCACTCGCCGCAGAATACCCAGCCTCTGACCTGCTCTTGTAGCCACAGTATTTATATGGCTGGTCCAGTTAAGTTTCTGGTCAATGGTGACCCCCAGGATGTTGATGGTGGGGGATTCGGCGATGGTAATGCCGTTGAATGTCAAGGGGAGGTGGTTAGACTCTCTCTTGTTGGAGATGGTCATTGCCTGGCACTTGTCTGGCGCGAATATTACTTGCCACTTATCTGCCCAAGCCTGGATGTTGTCCAGGTCTTGCTGCATGCGGGCACGGACTGCTTCATTATTTGAGGGGTTGCGAATGGAACTGAACACTGTGCAATCATCATATTACTAAGCAGAGCTTGCCAATTGTACAGGCTAATCACAAGCTTTGTTACCAGCTATTTATTCTCCCTTACAGCAACACCTTCCTCCACCACAAAGAAATTGTCACACATCAGCCTGTGCAGCTCTTCTACCCTTACAGCAACTTTTCCCTTTAACTAGGGGCCATAAATATAAGATAGTCACTAATAAATCCAATAAGGAATTCAGGGGAAACGTCTTTATCCAGAGAGTGGTGAGAATGTGGAACTTGCTACCACATTCCCACTACAAGGTTTAGAATAGCTATGGAAAAGGACACGGTCCACTCTAAAGTAAAAATACTCAATTGGAGGAGGACAAATTTCAATGGGATGAGAACAGATCTAGCCTGGGTAAATTAGAATCAAAGATTGACAGGCAAAACTGTAATTGAACAGTGGGCAGCCTTTAAGGAGAAGATGGTTCGGGGACAGTCTAGGCACGTTCCCACAAGCAGAAAGGTATAGCAACTAAAGCCAGAGCTCCTTGGATGACAAAGGAAATAGTGAATAAGATGATATGAAAAAAAGGGGCGTATGACAGATGCCAGGTTGATAACACAAGTGAGAACCAGGCAGAATATAGAAGGTTCAGAGGGGAAGTGAAAAAGGAAATAAAAGGGGCAAAGAGAGAGTATGAGAATAGACTGGTGGCCAATATAAAAGGGAATCCAAAAGTCTTCCATAGGCACGTAAACAGTAAACGGGTAGTAAGAGGAGGGGTGGGGCCAATTAGGGACCATAACGGAGATCTACTCATGGAGGCAGAGGGGATAGCTGAGGTACTAAATGAGTACTATGCATCTGTCTTTACCAAGGAAGAAAATGCTGCCAGAGTCTCAGTAAAGGAAGATATAGTTGAGATACTGGATGGGCTAAAAATTGATAAAGAAGAGGTACTTGAAAGGCTAGCTGTACTTAAAGTAGATAAGTCACCCGGTCAGGGTGGGATGCATCCTAGGTTGTTGAGGGAAGTAAGGGTGGAAATTGTGGAGGTACTGGCCATAATCTTCCAAATATCCGTAGATACGGGGGTGGTGCCAAAGGACTGGAGTATTGCAAATGTTACACCATGTTCAAAAAAGGGTGTAAGGATAAACCAAGCAATTATGGGCCAGTCAGTTTAACCTCAGTGTTGGGGAAACTTTTAGAAACGATAATCTGGGACAGAATTAACAGTCACTTGGACAAGTGTGGATTGATTAGGGAAAGCCAGCATGGATTTGTTAAAGGCAAATCGTGTTTAATTAAACTGATAGAATTTTTTGATGAGGTAACAGAGAGGGTAGATGAGGGCAATACAGTTTATGTGGTGTATATGGATTTTCAAAAGGCGTTTGATAAACTGCCATACAGTAGGCTTATCATCAAGATTGCGGCCCATGGAATAAAGGGGGCAGTAGCAACATGGATATAGGATTGGCTAAGGGACAGGAAACAGCGAGTAATGGTGAACAGTTGTTTTTCAGACTGGAGGGAGATGTACAGTGGTGTTCCCCAGGGGTCAGTGCTGGTACCACTGCTTTTCTTTATATATATATATTAATGATGTGGAGTTAATGTGGATATTAATGACTTGGACTTGAGTTGTACAGGGCACAATTTCAAAATTTGAAGATGACACAAAACTTGGAAGGGTAATAAAAAGTGAGGAGGATAGTGATAGACTCCAAGAGGATATAGACAGGCTGGTGGAATGGGCGGACAGGTAGCAGATGAAATTTAACTCAGAAAAATGCGAAGTGATACATTTCGGTAGGAAGAACGAGGAGAGGCAATATAAACTAGAGGGCAAAACTCTAAAAGGGGTACAGGAACAGAGAGATCTGAGGGTATATGTGCACAAATTGTTGAAGGTGGCAGGGCAGGTTGAGAAAGTGGTTAAAAAAGCATACGGGGTTCTGGGCTTCGTAAATAGAGGTATAGAGTACAAAAGTATGGAAGTCATGATGAACCTTTATAAAACACTGGTTCAGCCACAACTGGAGCATTGTGTCCAGTTCTGGGCACCACACTTCAGGAAAGAGGTGAAGGCCTTAAAAAGGATGGAGAAGAGATTTACTAGAATGATTCCAGGGATGAGGGACTTCAGTTACGAGGATCGAGTGGAGAAGCTGGGGTTGTTCTCCTTAGAACAGAGACAGTTGAGAGGAGATTTGATAGAGGTATTCAAAAGCATGAAGGGTCTAGACAGAGTAGATAGAGAGAAACTGTTCCCATTGGCGGAAGGGTCAAGGACCAGAGGACATAGATTTAAGGTGATTGGCAAAAGAACCAAAGGTGACATGAGGAAAACCTTTTTTTTCACAGCGAGTGGTTAGGATCTGGAATGCACTGCCAGAGGAGGTGGTGGAGGCAGATTCAATCATGGCCTTCAAAAGGGAATTGGATATGTACTTGAAAGAAAAAAATTTGCAGGGCTACGGGGAAAGGGCGGGGGAGTGGGACTACCTGGATTGTTCTTGCATAGAGCCGGTGCAGACTTGATGGGCTGAATGGCCTCCTTCTGTGCTGTAACCTTTCTATGATTCTATGATTCTACATGGAGTGGTTGAGGCGAATAACTTAGAAGCATTGAATAGGATGCTAGATAAGTACATTAAGGAGAAATGAATAAAAGGACATGCTGATAGAGCAAAATGGAGCAGATGGGAGCAGGCTGGTGTGGAGCATAAACACCGGCACAGACCAGTTGGGCCAAATGGCCTCTTTCTGTGTTGTAAATTCTATGTTGTAAATTCTATGTCATTCTATGTTAAGTACTGTACCAGACCCTGCTATGTCACATAAATTTTCATCATCACAGAACCAATGTATAGGACTCTCAGGCTCTTTCCACACCTCTCAAAAATGTTTTTGTGTTTCCATAAATATCATTTACTGCATTCTGTTAAACTGCCTCTGCTGGATAATTGTTAGTGCCTGTGGCAAGTGAAGGGAGCCTCTCAGGAGTATGAAGACTGACAACAATTGTCTCCTATTTTAGTTCATCCAACAATGATTTTAATTCTTTTTCTCTGCATTCAGCAGGGATTGTTGTGTCCCTCATCACTACAGAAAGCAAGCTCATGTACTGCCTATCTCCTTTGAATTGAATGATTGCATTGCCATTACTAAACTCTTTACTTTTCTCTTTACAGCTGTTTTCTTGCTACATCCTCCTTGATGCACTGTTTCTTTTCCTCTTGTACTACTGCTTACCTCTTTCATCTGTTCAATGCCTAGTGCCACCTGCTCTATCTATTGTTTTGAACTCGTCATTCACTGTCACCCTCACTTCACCTGTCTCCTTTATCCAGTTGAATACTTTGTTCTTTTTTCTCTTTTCTCCCCCCACATAAAAAGGGTCTCACAGGCAAAAGACTGTTTCTGCCCTTTATCTTTTTCCTTGTTTACTTCAAAACTACTTGTTTTATCATTTGCAGCCCCACGCTGATGTATTTCCTCACAGCACTATCATAGCCTCTGTCACTTGCTACTTCTATTAGTAATTCGGTATGAACTAAATGGAACGGATTTCTCAGTCACAAAAAAATATTGTCCAACAATTCCAAGAAATGAAAATAGATTGGACGTAGTGTTTAATTGCAACTCTGCTGGACTCAAAAGCAATTTAATTGAATGCAATGCACTCTCTGCTGTGTCACAAGGATACAGCCCACTGCTCCAAACTGTTGGATGCCCTGATTTGCTCCTTCACCCTTATCTTTGTTCATCATTGTTGGTGCAATGACAGTGACATAGCAGTTATGTTTCAGTGGTAGTCTTGCAGTCGTCAGGGGTTCATTGATGTCTTTTGGCAGTCAGTAACGTCATTGCAAATTGTAAATCCTACATCTGCAGTATGCAGAACCCCATCTGTCTAGCTGCACCAGAAGGAGATATAGCCTGTGCCATCTTCCACCCATTGCTCCTCTTCAGCCAGCCTCTCACTCAATACAACAATGCTGATGTCATCGTGAGCCAGGTCTCATGCTACCAGTGCAGTTCTTTGGTCTGGACTTTCTGTATTTTATCTTCCAAGAAGAGCTCTGATGTTCTATGAAGTTAATATCACACTCCTTTATTGCCTGATATATGTTAACAATGTAAAGGGAGGCCTACCAGTTATGGTTAGCTAGCCTGGCTGCTAAGATGCTGACAATCGTTAAAACATCTTTTCTAATCTTCACCCAAAAGGGAAAGTAGAGAGTGAGGAGGACATAAAAAACCTACAAGGGGATATAGACAGGCTGGGTGAGTGGGTGGAGATTTGGCAGATGCAATACAATATTGGAAAATGTGAGGTTATGCACTTTGGCAGGAAAAATCAGAGAGCAAGTTATTATCTTAATGGCGACAGACTGGAAAGTACTGCAGTACAAAGGGATCTGGGGGTCCAAGTGCAAGAAAATCAAAAGGTTAGTATGCAGGTGCAGCAGGTGATCAAGAAGGCCAACGGAATGTTGGCTTTTATTGCTAGGGGGATAGAATATAAAAACAGGGAGGTATTGCTGCAGTTATATAAGGTATTGGTGAGACCGCACCTGGAATACTGCATACAGTTTTGGTGTCCATACTTAAGAAAAGACATACTTGCTCTTGTGGCAGTACAAAGAAGGTTCACTCGGTTAATCCCGGGGATGAGGGGGCGGACATATGAAGAGAGGTTGAGTAGATTGGGACTCTACTCATTGGAGTTCAGAAGAATGAGAGGCGATCTTATTGAAACATATAAGATTGTGAAGGGGCTTGATCGGGTGGATGCGGTAAGGATGTTCCCAAGGATGGGTGAAACTAGAACTAGGGGGCATAATCTTAGAATAAGGGGCTGCTCTTTCAAAACTGAGATGAGGAGAAACTTCTTCACTCAGAGGGTAGTAGGTCTGTGGAATTTGCTGCCCCAGGAAGCTGTGGAAGCTACATCATTAAATAAATTTAAAACAGAGATAGACAGTTTTCTAGAAGTAAAGGGAATTAGGGGTTACGGGGAGCGGGCAGGAAATTGGACATGAATTTAGATTTGAGGTTAGGATCAGATCAGCCATGATCTTATTGAATGGCTGAGCAGGCTCGAGGGGCCGATTGGCCTACTCCTGCTCCTATTTCTTATGTTCTTATGTTCAATGTGGAGTAAGCAGCGCAAACCCTAACTAGGGCTGATCGGTAATCTGGGATGCTGTCAGATGATGCTGCAGCCCCAAACATCCACCCCAAATGACAGCATTATACACCGTGGTACTTAGGGTCCACACGTTTGCTATTCACGTACCTCTATCTAAGCAGCCCCTATGCAACGTAGTAAGATTATGCTTGGGTGGTGACCAGCCAATTCCAAGCATGACTGCTATTTGACTGGCCACTATCCTTTGACTTTCCCAACATGGTGACCCTATTGACTGCTGGCATAGCTTTTCAAATCATGAGACAAGCAAGCCTCTTCACCATACTTAGGATGCAGTAAAGAAACAGAATCAGTTAACAATTCAGGTCAACAATTACACAAGTTATTTATAGATTTTAGATTTCCCTTTAGATTCAAATTACCTGACCAATTAGATTTTTTATTCTTACCATTTGCTTGGGTAATTTCGATTTGTGTATCCAATTGCATGTCAACTAAGCATTCCCTGGCCACAAAGCAAAAGAAAATCAGCAATCACAATGTTTAGGCCAAGACTTGAAAGGTAGAAAAACTCTTCTGCAACCTATTACATATATTTTGCAAGACAATCACAAATACTGAAGCATTACAAATCATTTTTAAAAAGAACTAAAATTACAATGTTTTCTTTTTAAAACACACGGAAAATCCAAATTCCAATTTTTTACTACGTCTCTTTTCACAACTATAAATTTCAACTGCAACTCTCATTATCTCTGTATCTTTGTGACTAACTGGGTCAACTCTGAGGTTGAGGTTAAGGCACATTGCTAGGGCAGGGGGAGCTTTACTCTGCAGGAGGCTGTCCTTTATCTGACCTGGGAATGCTTGATGCTGACATTGGATGGGAGAAGTCTTCTATGACTCTGTGCTAATGTGTTTATTAATGAAGCCTGTTGTGTCAAGTGAATAAAACCTATTTTTTGAAATAGATTTAAGATGCCATGCAAGCCTGACTTAATTTATAAATTACATTAACAGCTATGATAACGAATTTTCTCATTATTTCTTATAGTAGTGTAAGTCAATCATTTTGTTTATATTTTTTGATTTCTGATTTCCAATTTTGCAAATAATTCCTGTTCATTCAGGAAAAAAAATGTCTATTATTTCTAAAAGAGCAGCCAAAACAGTGAGTGATTAATCTGTTCGTTGACCCTGAAGCATGTAACTCATTCCCAGACATCCATTATTCTATTTATGAATCATCTGAACTTCCTCAATTTAGTCACAGTCTGTATCTATTTTCTTGCTGTTCATTATTTGCCATAAAAATCATCTGATCCCTAATTTGGATCACTGCTTGTAACTCACTTTCAGACATCCACTACTCTCCATATAAACAGCTTGTAACTCTTTCTGTTACTCATTATGGGGGAAGATTTCCTTTGCATGCTATATGTGACAAATAAGGTCACGGGATAGATACAAAAGAGGAAGAGCATCTGCCCCATCTTAGACCATCCATCCAGAAAGACCCTACAGTACCCCTATTATGGCACCCAACTGATTCTTAAATGATTTCAGGCTTTTTGCCTCCAATACTCTACCTGTAAGTTCATAACAACATAAGAACATAAGAAATAGGAGCAGGAGTAGGCCAATCGGCCCCTCGAGCCTGCTCCGCCATTCAATAAGATCATGGCTGATCTGATCCTAACCCCAAATCTAAATTCATGTCCAATTTCCTGCCCGCTCCCCGTAACCCCTAATTCCCTTTACTTCTAGGAAACTGTCTATTTCTGTTTTAAATTTATTTAATGATGTAGCTTCCACAGCTTCCTGGGGCAGCAAATTCCACAGACCTACTACCCTCTGAGTGAAGAAGTTTCTCCTCATCTCAGTTTTGAAAGAGCAGCCCCTTATTCTAAGATTATGCCCCCTAGTTCTAGTTTCACCCATCCTTGGGAACATCCTTACCGCATCCACCCGATCAAGCCCCTTCACAATCTTATATGTTTCAATAAGATCGCCTCTCATTCTTCTGAACTCCAATGAGTAGAGTCCCAATCTACTCAACCTCTCCTCATATGTCCGCCCCCTCATCCCCGGGATTAACCGAGTGAACCTTCTTTGTACTGCCTGGAGAGCAAGTATGTCTTTTCTTAAGTATGGACACCAAAACTGTATGCAGTATTCCAGCTGCGGTCTCACCAATACCTTATATAACTGCAGCAATACCTCCCTGTTTTTATATTCTATCCCCCTTGCAATAAAAGCCAACATTCCGTTGGCCTTCTTGATCACCTGCTGCACCTGCATACTAACTTTTTGATTTTCTTGCACTAGGACCCCCAGATCCCATTGTACTGCAGTACTTTCCAGTTTCTCGCCATTAAGATAATAACTTGCTCTCTGATTTTTCCTGCCAAAGTGCATAACCTCACATTTTCCAATATTGTATTGCATCTGCCAAATCTCCACCCACTCACCCAGCCTGTCTATATCCCCCTGTAGGTTTTTTATGTCCTCTTCACTCTCCACTTTCCCTCCCATCTTTGTATCATCTGCAAACTTTGATATGTTACACTCGGTCCCCTCCTCCAAATCGTTAATATCGATTGTAAAGAGTTGGGGACCCAGCACCGACCCCTGCGGAACACCACTGGCTACTGGTTGCCAGTGCGAGAATGAACCATTTATCCCAACTCTCTGCTTCCTGTTAGATAACCAATCCTCCACCAATGCCAGAATATTACCCCCAATCCAGTGATTCTTTATCTTGAGCAATAATCTTTTATGTGGCACCTTGTCGAATGCCTTCTGGAAGTCTAAATACACTACATCCACTGGTTCCCCTTTACCCACCCTGTACATTATGTCCTCAAAGAACTCAAGCAAATTTGTCAGACATGACTTCCCCTTCATAAAGCCATGCTGGCTTTGTCCTATTAAATTGTGTTTATCCAAATGTTCTGCTACTGTCTCCTTAATAATAGACTCCAAAATTTTACCCACCACAGATGTTAGGCTAACTGGTCTATAATTTCCAGCCTTCTGCCTAATACCCTTTTTAAATAAGGGTGTTACATTAGCAGTTTTCCAATCTGCCGGGACCTTTGCTGAGTCCAGAGAATTTTGGAAAATTATTACCAAAGCATCCACAATCATTCAATGTGTTAATCACTTTTTGTGTGAAAAATAACTTCCTGACATCAGTCCTAAGTTTGCTTTTTATTAGCTTGTGTCCCTGTATCCTACTGTCATGGTTTAGTTTGACATACCATTCCAGGTCTACTTTTATATACTGTTTACTATCTTATATTCTTCTCTACGATCCTTTCAGATTCAGACAACTTCTTTCAAGGCTGAAAATCCCAACTTTTTCCAATCTTTCCTCATAATTGATTCCAGGGATCACTCTTCTGGATTTTCTCTGAACAGGCTCTAGGGCTTGAATATCTTCCTTGAATCTGGATGACTAGAACTACGTGCAGTGTTCAAGTAGTAGACTGATAAGAGCACTATATTTTTTATCATGGTTTTATGTGACTTGTCTGACCCGCATCCCATCTTCCACCCTTCATAAACTTCAGCTCATCCAAAACTGCTGCCCATATCCTAACCTGCACCAAGTCCCACTCACCTATCACCCAAGTACTCGCTGACCTATATTGCCTCCTGGTCCAGCAATGCCTCAAATATGAAATTCTCATTCTTAGTGTTTAAATCCCTCTATGGTCTCGACCCTTCATACCTCTGTAACCTCCTCCAGCCCTACAACCCTTTGAGAACTTTACATTCCTCCAACTCTGGCCCTATTACGCATCATCCGTTCCCTTCGCCCCACTATTGTCGGCCATGCCTTCAGTGATCTACGCCCTAAGTATGGAAATGCCTCCCTACACATCTCTGCCTCTCTACCTCTCTCTCCTCCTTTAAGACGTTCCTTAAAACCTACATCTTTGAAAAAGCTTTTAGTCATCCCTCCTAATATCTCCTTCTTTGGCTCGGTGTCAATTTTTGTCTGATTACACTCCTGTAAAGCGCCTTAGGATGTTTTCTTATGTTAAAGGTGCTATATAAATGCAAGTTGTTGTTGTATTTTGGTTATATAGTTCAGCATTCTATTTGCTTTGTTGATTGAGAATATTGAACATTGTGTTCACCAAAACCCTTCTTCGGGAATTTGGCAGCAGGAGGCTACAGCCAGAGACCCATGGGAATGGTTCCCGGCAGTCAGTTGAGGGGGGGAAGTGGGAGGTGGGTAGGGGCGTCTGGAGACGATCGGGGGAGGGAGGGTTCTAGCTGTGATTGGGGGGAAGGGGAGCCCTGGGCAAGGGAGGCCCAGGGCTTCCTTGTGAGGCCTGGAGGAGTGCTCCAACTGGCCCACAAGGAAACCTAAATTAAAATTTTAAAACTTACCTGTTGACCCTGTTCTGGCCCACAATCTGACTCTTGGCAAGTATGGCCTGAAGGGGAAGCAGTCATTGCTCCCCCGCTCAGGCCTTCAACTAAAATTCATCATTGGACATGATCTGCATATTTAAAAAAAAACCCCGCTGCCTTCCTGCAGGTGTCCCGCTCGCCTGTTCAAAACAGCAGGATAAGATTTGGACACGACATGAGGCAGCGGGGTCAGAGAGGGTAAGTGACGGGCCTCATTTTAACTGCCATCCGCCACCTGCCGAGTTAAAATTGGGCCCAATATTTTGTGAAAAGGCAGGAGCTCTCCCTTTAAAATAGGAAAGAATATTACAAACGAAATTAGGGATATACCTAAAGAAATGTTCTGATTTAACAAAGAACCAATATAATTATCACAATAGACAATGAGTGCCACAATAAACCTGTCTGCAATCTAATGGCAATAATTAACTAAATAGGGTGCGTTATATAGGTGTTATTACACCAGGGACCATTTAGGCATTCAGCTTCACCTTGTAAAACAATCCCTGCTGTACTAAATACCCATGATAAATGAACATCTCCTTGTTTATTACCTAAAAATAGCACTAAATATACAGAAAGGCAGACTACATTTAATACCAGGGAATTGAGGATACATAGGTTGCTCTGAAGAACAATTTGTCAATCAAGCTGCTATCTTCAATTCCTTAGTACAGGTAACGTCCATAATTACTATTAAAATTTTAGACCAGACAATCGAGAAATTTCTCAAAAGTAAACCAGACTCCATGCCAGACACCATGAAATATATTTTGCTCTGTATGTAAAATTAGATAAATTCATTTACTAAACCAAGGAGGTTTGTAATGATTGTTTTCTTCTTTAACTTCATACACAGAACAAAATTTAATGTTTTTTTCCACTTATTTTTGTGTTATGATGTGGGGCCATTAGTTATTTTACAGTATTTAACATTCTGGTATATATTTATTTTATTCATTCATGGGATGTGGGCATCGCTGGCAAGGCCGATATTTATTACCCATCCCTAATTGCCCTTGAGAAGGTGGTGGTGAGCCGCCTTCTTGAACCGCTGCAGTCCGTGTGGTGAAGGTTCTCCCACAGTGCTGTTAGGAAGGGAATTCCAGGATTTTGACCCAGCAACGATGAAGGAACTGCGATATATTTCCCAGTCGGGATGGTGCGTGACTTGGAGGGGAACGTGCAGGTGGTGTTGTTCCCATGTGCCTGCTGCCCTTGTCCTTCTAGGTGGTAGAGGTCGAGGGTTTGGGAGGTGCTGTCGAAAAAGCCTTGGCGAGTTGCTGCAGTGCATCCTGTGGATGGTACAAACTGGTACACATAATTACATATTATGTAATAACATGCTCTGTTACACAAATAAAATATTCTTGCATATGCGTTATGATCAAGTTCTATATAAGTTTTGCATCTACTGTATATCCATCACACTCATTTGTCTGTCAAACAAAACATCATGACTGTCTCTCCCGATCTCTGCACCTCTTCCTGTTAACAATCACAATTTGCATTTATATTGCACCTTTAACATAGAAAAATATCCCAAGATGTTCCATAGAGATGGGTTGAGAAACAGATAGATGGGGCTCAATTTTAAACTTAAATTGCAGGTGCGTTGGGGGCGGGGGGGCTGCGAAAATTGCAGAAATGCAGAGCAGGTTCGGAAGCCGCCTCCAACCCTCCATCTTCCGAGTTTCCCACAGACGCACCTGTGTGCACGCAGGCGTCCCGAATCTGAATCCAAGCCAGTGGGATGAGAGTTAAAGAACCATATTACTTGTGGCATATTAGGTAGTTAGAACGATTTTTAACTTACCTGGGCAGCTTTCCCATGGCTTCTGATTCATGCCTGGTAAAACCAGGCATGAAGGGCCGGATCAGGCAAAAATAAACTAAATAAATTTAATAACAAACCATTGCACAAAGTTAAAACACAAAATCAACCTACCTTTCCACCCTGCTCCGATGTCAATGTCTCCCTCTCCGATCTCCCTCTCTTCACCCCCCTGATGTCACCCCGATCTTCCCCTCTCCCCCCCCCCCCTGATCTTCCCCTCTCCCCCCCACCTCGATTTTCCCCTCTCCCCCCCGATCTTCCATTCCAGCGCTGGATGACGTCTCGCTCTCTCTCTTTCTCTCCTCCTGCACTCGCATTGCAGCTCCTGTCGGCAGCCAGCTTATCAATCAGGCTAGTTGCCGGGCGCGAAACACGGAAAGAACTTTAATCACGATCAATTACATTGCAATCGCGTCGAAAACGGTAAGTTTTTTTTTATTTGGGTTTGCCACGTGCACATTTACCCCCCCCACCCCGCCAACCCGCCATCATTTCAAAATTGAGCCTCAAGCTAGGGGGAGAGATTACAAGGGGTGAACAAAAGTTTGGGCAAAAATGTGGGTTTTAAGGACAGCCTTATATAGAATTACATCGAACATACAGCACAGAAACAGGCCATTTGGCTCAAGAGGTCCATGCTGGTGTTTATGCTCTAAATGATCCTCATCTCTACCTACTTCTAACCTTATCAGCATATCCTTCTATTCTTTTCTCCCTCATGTGTTTATCTAGCTTCTCCTTAAATGCATCTTTGCTAGTCACCTCAACTACTCCTTGTGGTAGCGAGTTCCACCTTCTAACCACTTTCTGGGTAAAGAAGTTTCTCCTGAATTCCTTATTGGATGTATGAGTGACTATCTTATATTTATGGCCCCTAGTTTGATCTCCCGCGCAAGTGGAGACATTTTCTCCACGTCTACCCTATCAAACCCTTTTATAATCTTAAAGACCTCTATCAGGTCACCCTTCAGTCTTTGCTTTTCTAGAGAAAAGAGCCATAGCCTGCTCAATCTTTCCTGATGGATATAACATCTCAGTTCTGATATCATCCTAGTAAATCTTTTTTGCACTTTCTCCAGTGCCTCTATATTATTTTTATAATATGGAGACCAGAACTGTTCACAGTACTCCAAGTGTGGTCGAACCAAGATTCTATACTAGTTTAATATAACTTTCCTGTTTTTCAATTCTATCCCTCTAGAAATTAACCTCAGTGCTTTGATGGCTTTTTTTATGGCCTTATTAACTTGTGTCACTACTTTCAGTGAGTTGTGTATCTGTATCCCCAGATCCCTCTGCTCCTCTACCTCATTTAGACTCTTATTATCCAAGCAGTATGTGGGCCCCCATATTCTTCCTACCTCACACTTATCTATATTGAAATTCATTTGCAAGTTTATTAATGTCTTCCGGTATTTTGTTGCAGTCATCCTCAGTATTAACTATAGTCCCCAATTTGGTGTCATCTGCAAATTTTGAAATTTTGCTTCCAATTCCCAAGTCCAAATCATTTATGTAAATGGTGAATAACAGTGGTCCTAGCAGTGATCCTTGTGGAATACCACTTCCCACATTTTGCCAGTCTGACTAACTAGCTTTAATCCCTAGTCTCTGTTTTCTGTTTTGTAGCCAGCTTGCGATCCATTCTGCTACTTGTCCCCTGACTCCACATGCTCTGACCTTAGTCATGAGTTTACTATATGGTACTGTAGCGAAGGTCTTTTGAAATTCCAAATATATTACATCTACTACATTACCCTTATCTACTCTTTCTGTTACTTATTCAAAGAATTCAATAAGGTTGATCAAGCATAGACCTTCCTTTTGACTATTCATTATTATATTTTCAGTTTCTAGATGTTTTTCAATTACATCTTTGAGTAAGGATTCCATTATCTTTCCTACCACCATACTAGATTGATTCCTGGGATGAGAGGGTTGTCCTATGACAAGAGATTGAGTAGAATGGGCCTATACTCTCTGGAGTTTTGAAGAATGAGAGGTGATCTCATTTAAACATATAAGTTTCTGAGGGGGCTTGACAGGGTAGATGCTGAGAGGTTGTTTCCCCTGGCTGGAAAGTCTAGAACTAGGGGGCATAGTCTCAGGATAAGGGGTCAGCCATTTAGGACTGAGATGAGGAGGAATTTCTTCACTCAGAGGATTGTGAATCTTTGGAATTCTCTACCCTAGAGGGCTATGGATGCTTAGTCGTTGAGTACATTCAAGGCTGAGATCAATAAATTTTTGGACTCTAAGGGGATCAAGGGATTTGGGGATCGGGCGGGAAAGTGGAGTTGAGGTAAAAGATCAGCCATGATCTTATTGAATGGCGGAGCAGGCTCAAGGGGCCATATGGCCTACTGCTGCTCCTATTTCTTATGTTCTTAAGCTAACTGATCTATAGTTCCCTGAACTGGCTCTATCTCCCTTTTTAAATATCGGAATCACATTAGACATAAAGGAAGAAAGGGAGGTGGGGAGGGAATTCCAGAGTGTGAGACCTAGGCAAGTGAAGACATAGGAACATAGGAACATAGGAACAGGAGTAGGCCATTCAGCCCCTCGTGCCTGCTCTGCCATTTGATAAGATCATGGCTGATCTGTGATCTAACTCCATAGCTGCCAATGGTCAGGCTGAGGGGGGTGCACAAGAGGCCAGAATCAGAGGAATGCTGATTTCAGGAGACATTGTAGGGCTGGAAGAGGTTACAAGAATAGGAGGAAGGGACAAACCCATGGAGGAATTTAAAGACAAGGATAAGAATTTTAAGTGTGAGACATTAGTGGATTAGTGAGGACAAAGGTGATGAGTGAGCAACGTTTGGTGGGGGATAGGATATGAGTTTTGTATGAGCTGCAGTTTGTGGAGGGCGGAGGATGGAAGACTGGCACGGAGAACTCTGGAGGTGTCAAGTCTGAAGGTAACAAACGTATGAATCAGGGGTTCTGCAGCACATAGGTAAGAGATGTTACGGAGGTGGAAGTAAACGGTTGTAGAGAGGAGAAGGAGATAAAAACTCAGCTTGGGATTGAACAGGACCCAAGGTTACAAACAGTCTGATTAAAGCTGAAATAGTTGGGGGGATGTTCATAGAGTCAATAGCAAGGGAACAGACTCTGTGGTGGAGGTCAAAAGGAATCGCTTCAGTTTTTCCAATATTTAGCAGGAGTAAGTTAAGGCTCATTCAAGACTGGGTAACATACACAGTCTGACAAACAGAGTTGATGGAGGGATCAAGGTGGTGGAAGGGAGTTTCTGGCTGTCATCAGCAGATCATGTCACCAACATATTGATGAGGAAGAAAAGGGTCCAAGGATGGAACCTTAGGAGATTCCAGAGGTGATGGTGCGCTGGTTGGTGCTGTAGATATTTAGCTGCTGTTAGAGATGTTCTGTCTACAAGTGGATAAGTGAGAAGAAAGACATTGAAGGAGGATGGTATGGTCAACTGGGCCAAAGGCTACAGTGAGGTCAAGAAGCTGTTGGCCAGGGGATGCAGAAACTACTGAATTTATTCCGAACTGCTGACACACAGGCAAAAGTAACTTTTGAACTGAAGTAACCTGAGTTCAGTCGCTGGCCTGAGCTGGCTGGAACCGGTTTGAATGAGCTAAGTTTTGTGAAAGACAAAGGAGATGTGATAAGACACAAGTCCTTATTTAGAAAAGGAGTAATGAGGTAATGCTACCTAAGTCCTTGGGACAGAGCCAATGAGGAGAAGACACGGACTAGGCGAGCAAGCCTAAACCAACAGGAAAGAGACAGCACAGCTTGAAGAGATAAGATTCAGAATAAGAATGAAGAATCTCGGGTGTGGAGCCAACGAAGACTCTGGAGACCAACCATCGCGGAAGTGGAAGAACCTACGTCACGGACATAGAGACGATGTCGAAAGAGAGAGAGAGAATGGAACGCCTGGCCAGTGTAAGCTCTCCTTTTCGGGTTTTAGCCTTTATATTCTGTGACCACTCAGGGAGTGTCAGAGAAACCTAGTGGTTGTGCTTTTAGATCCTAGTTTGGGTATAAAACTGTATAACCTGGTGCAAACTGCATGTCTATATCTAACCAGACGTATAAGCTATATGTATATGATCTAACGATGTGAATAAAACGAATTGAGAGTTAAGAGAGAATTGACTCTTCACCTCTTTGTACTAAGCCAATAACCGTAACCGGTGACCTCCGGTCAACAAAGCATTGGGGGTATAATCCATTACCAACACAGTCACACAGAATGCCTTTCATGATTTTGAGAAAAGGTCATTTTGGTGCTGTGGTAGGGGTAAAAACCGAATTGGAGGGATTCAAATAGGAATTGCAGGAGAGCAGGGTATTGACATGGGAGGTGACAACATGTTCAAGGACTTGGAGAGGAAAAGGGATTTGGAGATGGTACCCTGACATCGGGACCATGCAGGGGGAGATAAGCACTCTAGACACCCCGATCTTTTTGATAAGATAACCTGAAAACCTAAGAGTGGCTACAGTGGACATAAAAGATACAAATGTATGTTGCCATCATCTGAAACGGAGACCAGGATGAAGAACATGATTACAAAGGCCTATGGCCTGGTGAGCTAATGCAACCACTCTTTAAACAAACCAGTTGCTTTTACAGGACTGAATCCTACAGGACATATGATGTGTGCCATGGAAAATGTTCGGAAATACCATGAGGAAGAAGAGACTGGCCAGCAGAAAGTTAATATCCAAGAACACTAAGCTCATTCCTATGAGATGCTGCTAGTATGCGGAGATACATGAAGAAGATACATTGAAGAATGAGTCTCAGACAGGCTCAGTTACTTGACAACAGCACAACAGGAAAATGGTTAATGTGGTCCAGGCGAGTGAGAAATCCTTTTAAACAAGGCACTGACACATGGTCCATAGAGAAACCAACTAATTAATGAAACAGTCAGGATACACTGGTATCAATCAAAAGGACTGAAATTAAAGTAAAGAGGGACACAGTAATTTGGATTTCCAAAATTCAGGGTTAGGTTCCCATCAGTTAACAATAAAATTGGGAGAAACAATATTTAGAAGATATCCGCATGATGGATACAAAATTACAAGATTATGAGGGGCCCAGATAAAGTAGACAGGAAGTACCTGTTTCCCCTAGCAGAGGGTTCAAGAACTAGAGGACGTAGATTTAAGCTGATTGGCTGGAACAAAATTAAAGGGATGTGTTACTAGACATGCTGTCACTGTGTGTCCACATAGTGTTGGACACAGCCCAGAAGCACAGTGTGGGTTTAATAATACCGGTACCAATCGGGATATTAACTGTACCATGGAGGCCCTAGAGGCGGATCTAAAACCCACTTAAGTGGTATATGCCGGAGAGGGCGAATACTGTGTTACAACTAATTTGAAAACGTTTAAATATGCCAATCTAACTTGTGATATTTTAAGTCCAGAATTCTACTCCATTTCTGAAGTCCTGGTTCGGATTGGACCCGAGGAACTGGTAGAGATACACCGGCATAACCTCACCACCTTACAAGTTTCTGAGAATGTCAGAAAGGACTTAAAAGCATATCAGGACACATTTGGGTATCTGACACCCCTGTTGCCTAAATACTTGAAAGCATTGCGAATGGAGATACACCTCTCCCAGAAGGTTTATTATAACCTACAACAGGACAATAACAACATTAAGCATGACATTGACCAAATTAAAGTCACCACCTGGTGAAATTACCTCTGGAATTTGGGACTGAATATACAGATCCATCTTTGGATTAGATTAATTTCATATGTATTAGTCGTAGTGCAGTTTGTTGTAATGTGCTTCTTGATTTTCATTGCATGTAATAAATGTAAGTAGAGGATGAAGGGTTTGGCAAAGATAGTAAAACAGAGCCTGGGTGAGAATGTCCCCATTGTCTCTGTGGTTTCAACTAAGAACACATCTTAATGGTACTGGGAGTAGCACCCGCTGGGGTAAGGTGCATGTAAAAGGGAAGACAATTATAGTTTGATAGGATTATCAGATGCTCTGCCTCTCTTCCACCCGGACTGGTGGCCAACACGAAGGGAACCTGGTTAAGATGAGGTACAGCATCTAACGGGATATTGTAGGGAGAATTTGGATTAAGGGTTATAATGGGGAGGGCACCAATTCACAGGTGTAAAATGGTCTGAAAGGTACCATTCAGTCTAGTTAGGCTGGAAACAAAATATAAAGCACCATAGGATATTTGACTATGTTAGCCTTTTCAAACTAACATGAATAGGTTTAGCTGACCAAGGACATTCGCAGCTTACTTGAGAGATGTTTAGAAGGAGTCTGTTCCTGAGAACAGATAAGATACAAAGGCGTATTGATGAAACATGTCTGTGTTCTATTGGGACTTCTCTAGTTCAAGGGCTAGTCATATTCATTGTTATAATTCTTATAGTTTATTGCTTACTTAAATGTTGCTGCGCTGCAGAACCTGCAGAACCAGTGAGCACCGTAATAATTGGTTATCATAAAATGATAAAAGGGGGGAATGAGAATCCCTACGTGGTCAGTTTTTGGTAAAATATTAAAATGCCTACGTGGCAAAGAAGCAGAATGCAAAATGGTTAGAAAGGGTTAATTAGTTAGTAACTGAGATTGATACAAGTGGCCTGGCCCTCCTGCTGGGCCATATGTTTGCGTAGTCAGCAGGGTTGCATGGTCTTAGCAATGTAGGTCTTTGATGTGAGTCAAGGACTGGTCTGAATGTCTCCATGTTTATGGCAGATCAATATAGGTAACGAGCTTAGCCAAAGTTGAAAGACATTCCAGGTTGGGAGATAAGGAACAGAAGGGACAGGGAAGAACATTCCAAGTTGGAAGGTGAGGAAGTATACCCTTTGATGTCTAACAGCAACATGGTCAGCACATGGACGATTTATGATTGGCCGGAAATAATGTAACCTCACATGGCAACCTATGCCCGGCTTATGATTGGTGTTGACCCTCGTTAAGTATGTTCCAACCCTATTGATTTGTATAAAAACGTGTGGATTTCTGTATGTTTCTTGTTCTTGCTCTGCCAGCATAGAGGGACTCTATCAGGAGTCCAAATCAATGCTGCAGACTAAGAACCTTGCTATTAAAGATGTGTTGAATTTTAAAATGTATTCGACTTCAGTTTTTACTGAACCAGACTGAGGGGAAAGAATCCGGATCGTCATGATGATGGCAGATTTGAAGGGGAATTGAAAAATGCCAGAGAAAAAACTATTTGCAATGTCACTTAGCACAGGGGCAAGAAAGGAGAGCTAGGTGAACAAGAGCTTAATGGAAATGGGAGCAAGAAGTAAATCTTATGGACAAAATTAGCTTGGAGACGGTAGGGGGAGAAATTAGAGAGAGACATGGGAATCAGGGCTGGGGTAGGAAGAGGACTGAGGAGAGGGTTAACTAAGGGGGCATGGGAAAGGAAGGGAGACGGTGGAGGCGTCTAAATACATGGTCTCAATTTTAGTGTCAAAGATGTCCATGAGCTACTCACACTTTGGTGTTGGAGGTAAGGATGGAAAAGGCAGTGGAGAGGGTAGAAAGTATAGAAAAAGGGGCCTGGTTTATTTTTACCCTCCAGAATAATATTAATAGGAGGCTTTGGCAATGTAGATCAAGGCCCAGTAGAGTTTGATATGGAAATGAGTGCATCACTCCTGTGCTTCCTGTTTCAAGGCTCACCATAAGAAATTACATGGGAGGCTGTAAAATCTAACTACTTTTATTCAGCTGCACATAAACACATTTTAAAGAATTGGTTTTACAGAAACCCAAAATAGAAACGTAGATATAATTAGGGAGCAAATGTACATGATTCTATCTGTTTCCTTATTTTGAGCATTAGTTATGACTTGGGACTTAGAATCACTCCAATACAAAAAGCCCTACATCAGTAATTATGCATCGAAGGTCAGTTTTAGTGGGCCAGGGCAGAGAAGAATATGCAAAAAATGGAAAAGACCAACCAGGGTCACACACAGCTCACTGTAACTTACTGCTATGATATGTACAATCTCTGAGCAAACAGAAGAAAATGTGACAAGAAGCTTCATGGGAGGAGCAGGAAAAAAATGACTTGTGTGTGTAGAATTTCTAAATTGGAAGAAATGTGCTTCCTTCTCATAAACGCAACTTCAGATCTTGCTTAATGCCCAAAAAGGAATTACTTAGAGTAATTACACTGAACAGGCCTGTGGTAAAATTGTTTTCTTCTGGAAGTCAAGGAATGAAATAAATCACTGTTCTCAGCAGTTTAGTGGGTTGATATTCCAACACAATGCACCCTATATACAGAGTGGCATAGATGTGGATTCACTCCCATAATCCCATTCACGCCAAGTTTCCCAAGCAACTGGAGAGATAATGGTACCAGATTGCAAAGTGCCTTGGGACATTTCTTTATGCTAAGGGTGTTATATAAATGCAAGTTGCTATTGCTATTGTGATTGGGAACACTGAGTTGAGATTATCTGCTTTCCAACTGGGAAAGAAAAGGATACTCCACAGGCGAGGGATTTAGGTGCAGAGCAACATTCTCAGAGCCAACAAAAAAGGGTCAAATTTAATAACTTTTAAAAGGTCGAGAGAAAAGACTAGAATTAAGAAGTTGGGTACTGTGCATCAGCAAACCATGAAATCCCAGCTTTATCACGAGAGGGATTACATGATCAGTAAAGAATCACCTCTCTGCAAGTTCTTCCTCCGTAGTGGGCTCAGTTGGTAAGAAAATAGTGCTGCTTCTAGTAGGTAACACTCAGAGAAGGTCTCCTTCCATGAATGACTCAGCCCCATGGTGATGTGCTCATTACAGAGACTTGTTGGTTTCCGGACTTGAGGGAAATCTGGACATTTATTATAGAATGCACTAATCTTATTTTGACAACTTGTGTTACCCAAGTGTACGTTTCATGCTGTCTTTGAGTGACAGGCAACAGCTGCCCCAGGGCTCAAACCTGCAGCCATCTGGTATTGAGGCTGGTATGATTTCTGCTAGGAAGCCTGTTTATCTTTTAAACAAAGAAGGATTTTTTTTATTATTAACATTAAAGTAGATGTGCCTTTTGTAATAAATGAATCTGATAAATAAGCAGGTAAACAAGCCCGCAATGGATGCCAGCAAAAAGCCAACAATGCATTAATCTCCTACTATACATGATAGTTGGCCGTTGATTAGGTATCAACCAACCTGTAAATTTTTACAGCAGTTTCATTGCACATTTATCCAGAAGAAAAAAGTTCTTTAAATAATCAAGACACAGTTAGAAAATTGCTACGCCACATATGTCACCATGTAAATTAAGAAAATATGCATAGCGCGTAATTTTATATTTTCATTTATTTCTGAGGGAGAAATTGCTCAATTCATAAATAGTTTTATAGGAACATAGGAGCAGGAGTAGGCCATTCAGCCCTCGTGCCTGCTCCGCCATTTGATAAGATCTGTGATCTAACTCCATATACCCGCCTTTGACCCATATCCCTTAATACCTTTGGTTGCCAAAAAGCTATCTATCTCAGATTTAAATTTAGCAATTGAGCTAGTATCAATTGCCGTTTGCAGAAGAGAGTTCCAAACTTCTACCACCCTTTCTGTGGAGAAATATTTTCTAATCTCACCCCTGAAAGGTCTGGCTCTAATATTTAGACTGTGCCTCCTGCTCCTAGAATCCCAAACCAGCGGAAATAGTTTCTCTCTATCCACCCTACCTGTTCCCCTTAATATCTTATAAATATCGATCAGATCACCCCTTAACCTTCGAAACTCTAGAGAATACAACCCCAATTTGTGTAATCTCTCCTCGTAACTTAACCCCTGAAGTCTGGGTATCGTTCTAGTAAACCTACGCTGCACTCCCTCCAAGGCCAATATGTCCTTCCGAAGGTGCGGTGCCCAGAACTGCTCACAATACTCCAGGTGCGGTCTAACCAGGGTTTTGTACAGCTGCAGCATAACTTCTGCCCCCTTGTACTCCAGTCCTCTAGATATAAAGGCCAGCATTCCATTAGCTTTCTTGATTATTTTCTGCACCTGTTCATGACACCTCAATGATCTATGTACCTGTACCCCTAGGTCCCTTTGGACATCCACTGTTTTTAACTTTTTACCATTTAGAAAGTACCCTGTTCTATTATTTTTTGATCCAAAGTGGATGACCTCACATTTGTCTACATTGAATTCCATTTGCCACAGTTTTGCCCATTCACCTAATCTATCAATATCGCTTTGTAATATTATGTTTTCATCTACACTGCTTACAATGCCACCAATCTTTGTGTCATCGGCAAACTTAGATATGAGACTTTCTATGCCTTCATCTAAGTCATTAATAAATATTGTGAATAATTGAGGCCCCAAGACAGATCCCTGCGGGACTCCACTAGTCACAACTTGGCTCTTGCTGCTTTCCCCTGATAAGCCATCTCCCCCAACAGTATCCAAAGCGGTATATCTGTTTGAGAGGGAGATGGCCCCAGGGGATCCCTTCCCCAACCTGCCTAGTCCTTTTACTCTGTCTGGCGGTCACCCATTTCCTTTCTGCCTGCGTAATCTTTATCTGCGGTGTGACCACCTCACTGAACGTGCTATCCACGATAGTCACAGTTTTAAATCTTTTAAAATAGTGAGATGTCTGGTGATTATTATATTTTCATGGCAGTTTATTCTAGCAGATGTAAACACATTATCAAACAATCTTATGGGGTGTCCAGTCAGGAAGGTGTGTGTAATGTAATAACTGTGCCCGCTTCGAAATTATGTGATTTAAACCAGTGCAGATTGAATTATAATATATATTGGTCATCATTCCCTTTTTTCCCAATGTGAATTTTTCCATTTTCTGCATTAGCCTTCTCTATGATTTGAGTATGATTGCCAATTTAGAAAAGAAAGAAGGAAGCATTTCATTTGTACAGCATGATATCAAGTTTCCACAAAATGTTTCACAAATGGCTCTTCGCTGTACTGATTGCTGTTATATAAGCAAATGTGACAGCCACACAACAATACCCCACAAAGGGCAATGAGATCAATGACCATAATGTTTTCGTTAGTGTTGGTTGAAGGAAGACTGTTGATTAGGATACCAAGAGACCTGCATTGGCAGACAAAAAAACTCAATGGGGACCAGGCTGCGCCATTCCTACCCAAGTCCTGTTATTGTTGCAGTTGTAATTGATTTCCGCAGCTGCATACTATGGACAGCAATACCCATATGATCAAGAATCCCCACCCCACAGTGTTTAGTTAGTTAAATGACTTATACCAGAAGCAACAGGACTTGGGTGTGAGTTTCAAAGCAGCACTGATAAGGGAGGAAGAGGGGGGAAGCTCCTGCAGCCATAGAGCAGTGTAACGATTTGAGTAAAAATAAGCAGAGTATGACAGGAAGGGACAGAGCGTTTAACAGAAATAGTGTATCAACGAATAAGGTTAAAGCAGGGAATAATGGTAAAAAGTTAAAATTAAAGGTTCTTTATCTGAAAGCATGAAGCATTCATAACAAGCTAGACGAATTAATGGCACAAATAGACATAATAGCCATTACAGAGACTTGGTTGCAAGGTGATCAAGGTTGGGAACTAAATATTCCAGGGTACTTGACGTTTCGGAAAGACAGGTAGAATAGAAAAGGGGGGGGAGGTTGCCCTGATAATAAAGGATGACATAAGGACAGTGGTGAGAAAGGATCTTGGCTCGGAAGATCAGGAAGTAGAATCAGTATGGGTGGAGATAAAAAATAACAAGCGGCAGAAAACACCGATGGGAGTAGTTTATAGGACCCCTAAAAGTAGCTATACCATTGCACAGAGTATTAATCAAGAAATATGAGGAGCTTCTAACAAAGGTAATGCAATAATCATGGGGGACTTTAATCTTCATATAGATTGGGCAAACCAAATTGGCAAAGGTCATCTGGAGGATGAGTTCATAGAATGCATTCGAGACAGTTTCCTAGAACAATATGTCATGGAACCAACTAGGGAACAGGCTATTTTAGATCTTGTATTGTGTAATGAGAGAAGGTTAAGTAGTGATCTCATAGTAAAGGATCCTCTGGGGAAGAGTGATCATAATATGATAGAATTTCACATTGAGCTTGAGAGTGACATACTTAAGTTCAAAACTAGAGTCTTAAACTTAAATAGAGCCAATTATATAGGTATGAGGGGCGAGTTGGCTAAGGTAGATTGGGGAATTAGATTAAAAGGTATGATGGTAGATAAGCAATGGCAGACATTTAAAGAAATATTTCAAAATTCTCAACGAATATACATTCGAATGAGAAATAAAAACTCCACAGGAAAAGTGATCCATCCGTGGCTAACTAAAGAAGTTAAGGATAGTATTAGATTAAAAGAAGAGGGTAATAATGTTGCGAAGAATAGGAGTAAGCCTTAGGATTAGCAGAGTTTTAGAAACCAGCAAAGGATGACCAAAGAATTGACAAAAAGGGAGAAAATAGAATATGAGAGTAAACTAGCAAGAAATATAAAAACAGATTGTAAGAGCTTCTACAAGTATGTGAAAAGGAAGAGAGTAGCAAAAGTAAACATTGGTCCCTCAGAGGGTGAGGCAGGAGAAATTATAATGGGGAATAAGGAAATGGCAGAGACGTTAAACAAATATTTTGTATCTGTCTTCACAGTAGAAGATGCAAAAAGCATGCAGAAATAATAAGGAATCAAGGGGCTAATGAGAATGAGAAACTTAAAGCAATTAATATCAGTAGAGAACAAGTACTAAAGAATCAAATGGGACTAAAAGCCAACAAATCCCCTGGACCTGTTGGGCTTCATCCTGGGGTTCTATAAGAGGTGGCTGCAGAGATAGTGAATGCATTGGTTGTGATCTTCCAAAATTCCCTAGATTCTAGAACAGTCCCAGTGGACTGGAAGGTAGCAAATGTAACCAAGCTATTCAAGAAAGGAGGGAGAGAGAAAACAGGGAATTAAAGGTCAGTTAGCCTGACATCGGTCTTCAGGAAAATGTTGGAATCCATTATTAAGGAAGTGGTAACAGGGCACTTAGAAAATCATAATATAATTAGGCAGAGTCAACATGGTTTTATGAAAGGGAAATCGTGTTTAACAAATTTACTAGAGTTTTTTGAGGGATGTAGTATATTTGGATTTCCAAAAGGTATGTGATAAGGTGCCACAAGATAAGGACTCATGGGGTTGGGGGTAATATATTAGCATGGATAGAGAATTGGTTAACGGACAGAAAACAGAGAGTAGGGATAAACGGGTCATTTTCAGGTTGGCAGGCTGTAACTAGTGGGGTGCCGCAAGGATCAGTGCTTGGGCCTCAGCTATTTACAATCTATGTTAATGACTTAGATGAAGGGACCGAGAGTAATGTATCCAAGTTTGCTGACAATACAAGGTAGGTGGGAAAGTAAGCTGTGAGGAGGACACAAGTCTGCAAATGGATATAGACAGGTTAAGTGAGTGGGCAAGAAGGTGGCAGATGGAGTATAATGTGGGGAAATGTGAAGTTATTCACCTTGGTAGGAAGAATAGAAAAGCAGAATATTTTTTAATTGGTGAGAAACTATTAAATATTGGTGTTCAGAAAGATCTGGGTGTCCTCTTACAAGAAACACAGAAAGTTAGCATGCTGGTACAGCAAGCAATTAGGAAGGCAAGGGGGTTGACCTTTATTGCATGGGGGTTGGAGTACAAGAATAAGGAAGACTAGCTACAATTATACAGGGCTTTGGTGAGACCACACCTGGAGTACTGTGCACAGTTTTGGTCTCCTTATCTATGGAAGGGTATACTTGCCTTAGAGGGGGTCCAACAAAGGTTCACTAGATTGAATCCTGGGATGAGAGGATTGCTCTGTGACGAGAGATTGAATAAAATAGGCCTATATTCTCTGACGTTTAGAAGAATGAGAGGTGGTCTCATTGAAACATATAAGATTCTGAGAGTGCTTGACAGGGTAGATGCTGAGAGGTTGTTTCCCCTGGTTAGAGTGTCTAGAACAAGGGGGCATTATCTCATAATAATGGATCGGCCATTTAAGACTGAGATGAGGAGGAATTTCTTCACTCAGAGCGTTGTGAATCTTTGGAATTCTCTACCCCAGAGGACTGTGGATGCTGAGTAGTTGAGTGTATTCAAGGCTGAGATAGATAGAATTTTAGACTCATGGGGAATCAAGTGATATTGGGATTGGGCGGGGAAGTGGTGTTGAGGTCGAAGATCAGCCATGATATTATTGAATTGCGGAGCAGGCTTGAGGGGCCGTATGGCTTACTCCTGCTCCTATTTCTTATATTCTTAAGCTGGGAGCAGTGCTTTGCGAAGGGAAAGTGGGAAGAAGCGAGGAGCAGCATTTTGGGGTAAGAAGGGAAAAACCCAGGAATGGTGCTTTGGGTGGAGCCTAGAGCAGTGGTTTGGGTATGGGAAGAGAGGCAGGGAAGCCAGGAGCACTACCATGGGTTGGGGAGGAAGGACAGCACTAGCATTAACGAGGGGGGAGTGGGGGGAGAGGAGAGGAAAGAGCCAACTTGAACTGCAAGGGAGACACAGTACCTGCTTGAACTGAGGAATTGGTGGGGGGGAAAGAGTGCCAGTCTGAACTGAGGGGAGGGGAAGGAGAATGCTAGCTTGAATGGAGAGAGAAGAGGGACAATAGTGTCAGCATGGACTAGGTTTGTGATTGAAAGGGGAGAAGAGCACAAATTTGACCCATGGGAGGTAATATAGTGATGGCATGAACTGGGAGGGTTGGTGGGTGAGACAGTGGACCTGAAATTCCAAGGGGGTTCTCCTGGTCTCTTGCCATAACTCCAGCAGAACCCCCAAAAAAGCAGCGAAGACCACGCATAAACTTGTTACACCAGGTTGCTGCCTTTTGTTTAGTGGCTCTGCCAGAATTATGGCAAGAGACCATAAGAAGCCCCATGGAATTTAAGGCCAGTGCATCTGTGAACTGGGGTGGGGTGAATGGGGGCATTGCAGATAGGAGTAGTTCTCAGGGAAGTGATGGGCTGTTTGGTCTGTTGAAAACTCAAATGTCACTTTGACTTTCCTTTTTTTTGCTTAAGAAAACTATCAATTATGAAATGTAGAAGTGCTTAAAATTAATCAGAATGTACCACTTTTAATGTAAAAATTCAAGATTTGTGCCCCGGATAGAAATGGGCCACCATTTAGTGTGACAGGATTGGCACCTTTTAGAAAGAGTGTGTGGAATTTTACATTTTACGTTTGCTTCCTATAACCCTGATTGCAATTCTGAATAAGATTAGTGCAAGTCCTCTATTTATTATTAAGCACATTTTTATTTTTTTTTAAAAAGAAATTAATTAAAATTCTTTTCTCCCATAAGAAGGAAGTTTTAAAATAGGATGTAAAATAATTAATTTCCAAATGCCAAATAGCCAATAGCTTTCAATAAAATTGAGCAGGAACCAGGTAGTGCGGTCAGTTGGACTTGGGCCATTCACCTCTGGGACCTGGGCTCAAATCAGCCCAAACTGATAGTTGTAAGTGTTCTATGTGAAGTGAATTTGAACAGTGATGGCGGAGTCCAGCACATGAGTGCAAAAGACAAGGCTGAAGCGTTTGCAACCATCTTCAGCCAGAAGTGCCGAGTGGATGATCCATCTCAGCCTCCTCCCGATATCCCCACCATCACAGAAGCCAGTCTTCGGCCAATTCGATTCACTCCACGTGATATCAAGAAATGGCTGAGTGCACTGGATACAGCAAAGGCTATGGGCCCCGACAACATCCCAGCTGTAGTGCTGAAGACTTGTGCTCCAGAACTAGCTGCGCCTCTAGCCAAGCTGTTCCAGTACAGCTACAACACTGGCATCTACCCGACAATGTGGAAAATTGCCCAGGTATGTCCTGTCCACAAAAAGCAGGACAAATGCAATCCGGCAAATTACCGCCCCATCAGTCTACTCTCAATCATCAGCAAAGTGATGGAAGGTGTCATCGACAGTGCTATCAAGCGGCACTTACTCACCAATAACCTGCTCACCGATGCTCAGTTTGGGTTCCGCCAGGACCACTCGGCTCCAGACCTCATTACAGCCTTGGTCCAAACATGGACAAAAGAGCTGAATTCCAGAGGTGAGGTGAGAGTGACCGCCCTTGACATCAAGGCAGCATTTGACCGAGTGTGGCACCAAGGAGCCCTAGTAAAATTGAAGTCAATGGGAATCAGGGGGAAAACTCTCCAGTGGCTGGAGTCATACCTAGCACAAAGGAAGATGGTAGTGGTTGTTGGAGGCCAATCATCTCAGCCCCAGGACATTGCTGCAGGAGTTCCTCAGGGCAGTGTCCTAGGCCCAACCATCTTCAGCTGCTTCATCAATGGCCTTCCCTCCATCATAAGGTCAGAAATGGGGATGTTCGCTGATGACTGCACAGTGTTCAGTTCCATTCGCAACCCCTCAAATAATGAAGCAGTCCGAGCCCGCATGCAGCAAGACCTGGACAACATCCAGGCTTGGGCTCATAAGTGGCAAGTAACTTTCGCGCCAGATAAGTGCCAGGCAATGACCATCTCCAACAAGAGAGAGTCTAACCACCTCCCCCTGACATTCAACGGCATTACCATCACCGAATCCCCCACCATCAACATCCTGGGGGTCACCATTGACCAGAAACTTAACTGGACCAGCCATATAAATACTGTGGCTACGAGAGCAGGTCAGAGGCTGGGTATTCTGCGGCGAGTGACTCACCTCCTGACTCCCCAAAGCCTTTCCACCATCTACAAGGCACAAGTCAGGAGTGTGATGGAATACTCTCCACTTGATTGGATGAGTGCAGCTCCAACAACACTCAAGAAGCTCGACACCATCCAAGATAAAGCAGCCCGCTTGATTGGCACCCCATCCACCAGACTAAACATTCACTCCCTTCACCACCGGCGCACTGTGGCTGCAGTGGGTACCATCCACAGGATGCACTGCAGCAACTCGCCAAGGCTTCTTCGACAGCACCTCCCAAACCCGCGACCTCTACCACCTAGAAGGACAAGAGCAGCAGGCGCATGGGAACAACACCACCTGCACGTTCCCCTCCAAGTCACACACCATCCCGACTTGGAAATATATCGCCGTTCCTTCATTGTCGCTGGGTCAAAATCCTGGAACTCCTTTCCTAACAGCACTGTGGGAGAACCGTCACCACACGGACTGCAGCGGTTCAAGAAGGCGGCTCACCACCACCTTCTCGAGGGCAATTATGGATGGGCAATAAATGCTGGCCTCGCCAGCGACGCCCACATCCTGTGAACGAATAAAAAAAAGTATCACTACAGTTCCCAGTGGGTATAAGAAAAGCAAGTGCAGGAGGAAAAAGAGCAGCAGAAAAGGGGAGGGTGGAGCGAGATACTGCAAAGGACATTAGGCCAACAGGTAAGAAGGGAGCACAGGAGTATAGAGGAGAAACCAAGGGCTGGAACGTAACAGCAGGAAATAAAGCCTAGTGCAAGTAGGCATGGGGGATCCATTAGACCCAAGAAAGGAAGCAGTGGAGATGAGGCACTGAACTGGAGAGGGACACAGTCAAGGTGAATGATGCAACAGCATGTATTCTTTATTTAACCACTGCCTTTAACTGCATATTAGGTTTTAAGTTTTTAGCCCCTTCTTGTTCACTGGTAGCGGGTGATCTCCTGGATAATGAGGGTAACATATGAGTGAAAGGGTAACAGATACAGAGATGCTTCAGTTAACTTTCAGCCAGCCTGCTGAGAGGAGGCATCAAGAATGTGGAGAAGTGCTGGCAGAGATTCATTAAGCCTGCTGCTTAAAATCAGAACATTGTCAGCATGAAAGCTAATTTGTCCTGGAGCCTAAATTAATGTCACAAACAAACAGAAAACCCCTTGCAGCTGCTCTCAATGGCTCTATAGTAAGTAGGAAGATTTAAGTCTAGTGTCTTGGCCTGGGGGAATAGCTTTGATAGTATGCCATGTGTGACGGCCACTGAACTGTTGCTTAATGCGATAAAATTATCCTATAAACTCTTCAAACACAGCTATATGCAAGAGTGAAAACAAAACAAAAATCATGGGCGAAGATTATATTTTACAAAAGTATAAGTGAATTTGTTGGATGCTTATGTTTTTCAAAGTTTTGTTGCAAGGGGGTTGGAGTATAAGAGTAAGGAAGTCTTATTAAAATTGTATAGGGCTTTGGTGAGACCTCACTTGGAGTACTGTGTACAGTTTTGATCTGCTTATCTAAGGAAGGATATACTTGCCTTAGAGGCGGTGCAACAAAGGTTCACTAGATTAATTCCTGGGAAGAGAGTGTTGTCCTATGACGAGAGATTGAGTAGAATGGGCCTATACTCTCTGGAGTTTAGAAGAATGAGAGGTGATCTCATTGAAACACATAAGATTCTGAGAGGTTTTGACAGCGTAGATGCTGAGAGATTATTTCCCCTGGCTGGACAGTCTAGAACTAAGGGACAGAGTCTCAGGATAAGGGGTCGGCCTTTTAAGACTGAGATAAGGAGAAATTTCTTCACTCAGAGGGTTGTGAATCTTTGGAATTCTCCACCCAGAGGGCTGTGGATGCTGAGTCGTTGAATATATTCAAGGCTGAGATTGATAGATTTTTCGACTCTAGGGAAATCAAGGGATATGGGGATCGGGCTGGAAAGTGGAGGTGAGGTCAAAGATCAGCCATGATCTTATTGAATGGTGGACCAGGCTCAAGGGGCCGAATGGCCTACTCCTACTCCTATTTCTTATGATCTTATAGTAAAGAATTGTGTTTTATAGTTCTCAAAATTGCTGCATGAGGTATGGTGTCATGTGGTGCTGATCCATACAAAGCAGGAAAGTCCAAGATCAGTTCTTGCTCTGTGCAGAGTCAGCTGATCCCAGCTAGGACTGGAGTGGGACAATAGGAACATCCTCAAACCAGTGGAAGAATCAAAAATTGGCCAGGGTTCCTGCTGCTGATCACTGTATGAGGACTCCTCCTACAAAGTGTCCATATGTGGAAATCATGGGCTCGATTTTAGGAGGGAGGTGGGTTGGCAGTGGAGGGTCGACTGGGCACGTGGGTAACGAACCCAGTGAATTCGGGGTGCTCCGCATGCGATCACAGCCTAATTGAAGCCACTTACCTTGGCTTCCGGGTTTCGCGCTGGAAAGCTGCGCAGCCGCATCATAGGCTGTCAGCTGGAGGAGCCCTATTTAAAGGGGCAGTCCTCCACTGACTGATGCTGCAGAAAGGAGTCAAAATTGCAGCTTGGAGCAGCCCAGGGGGAAAGCTGCTCCCAGGTTTAATGATGCCTCACTCCAGGTCCTACTGGATGGGGTGAGGAGGAGGAGGGCAGAGATCTTCTCCCTGGCGGACGAGAGGAAGTGGCCTGCCTCTGCCACCACGAAGGCCTGGCTCGAGTTGGCAGAGGAGATCACCAGCACCATCAACATATCATGCACCTGCATACAGTGCAGGAGGCGCTTCAATCACCTAAGTAGGTCAGCCGAAGTGAGTACACTTACTCATTCCCCTACCTCCGTCTGCCACATCACCGCCCCCACCCCACATCTCCTTCTGCACTGCCATCACCACTCTATCACATCACTCCTCACCCCCACTCAAAGCTCATCCTCATCTTACCTGCACTTACTCACCTCGCCAGTACTCATCCCACCACTACCACTCAACCCAATCCTCATACAATCTCATGGCTCCGTCTCATACTCAACCTCTCATGCATCTCTTTCACCGTCAGCCTCACCCAACCTGCCACTATCTGTGCTGCAGCCATAGGGCATGCATCACATATGTGTAGTAGGAAGCGTAAGGCAAACGTGTCGTGAGCATGAAGGGGATGCACAAGGGTGTTTGAGTGTTTGTCATGGTTTTTACTTATATTTGATTTCTGATCAACTCACATTACATATTATATTGTTACCACTACTGCCATGTCTTTGCAAATCTTGTATGGTTTGTGCAATAATATCCTTTCCTGAAGATCACCATGAAGACCCACACCCAATGCCACCCATTGTGTCACTGCAGATTGGGTGTAGGTGTATTTGCAGGGCTCTTTTGTGCAGACGACTGGGAGATGTCAGCGATGTTCCCGGTGGCACCTTGGAAGGATGCGGAGGGGAAGTTGTTGAGGGCAGTGGTGACTTTGACAACGACAGGTAAGAAGATGGTGCTCGGGCCAGCCAGGAGCAGCTTGGCATGAAGGAGGCTGCAGATGTCCACGACTACATGTTGAGTGACTCTGAGCCTCCGTGTGCACTGCTCCTCAGAGAGGTCCAGGAAGCTGAGCCTCGGTCTGTTGACCCTGTGGCGAGGGTAGTGCCTTCTGCGACACATCTCTCTCTGCAGTTGCCCTCCGTCCTGCTGTGCAGGTGGATGTGTCACAGCACTGTGTTGTGGAGCTCCACGTGTCAGAGATGGACGGCGTGGCCAGCAAGGCTGGTGATGCTGTTCGTCCTCCGAGGAGGTCATGACTGCAGCTACGGCGGCCCCCATCTGGAAGATGTACATTTGGGGGGGGGTCTGCAAGGTAGGTAAATGTGTCCGCATACTGGGGTTGAGGTTACAAGTTTGTGAATTTTATTGTTAGGAGGAGGGTGATGGAGGCCAAACTTTGTCCAAAGTGACAGAGTGGCCTCCTGCAATGAGTGAGGGTCTCCCCCCCACCTGTCAATGGACCTTTGCAGCTGCCACAGGCTGGTGGCTGCAACACGTCCATTTCAACTGGGAGTGTTTTCCCCAGTACGGGAAACACGCTCAGTTGAGTTGAAAATTGCACCCCTCCTAAAATATCCTACAAATCAGGTCTGCGAATGACCTGAACTATCACATTAATTGGTTTAAGTGGGATCCCGCTGGCTTTAATTGCCGGCGGGAGTCCCGCATGCGGGGGCCGCGCGCACATCTAAGCGCGTCACTGGGGAACCCGGGAATGGGCTGGTTGGAGCTGGGCTCCGGACCCACCCTGGGAATCCTCGATTTTCGGAGCCCCCCCGCCATCTCAGATGTCCAAAAATCGAGCCCCATGTGAAAGCAGGATTGGTTTGACTGTGATGCCCTGAAGGGTTGAATAACCTGCCAGTAGGCACTGTTTAGACTCAGGCATGAGGAATGGCCCCTTGGCTATGATACCCAGAGAGCTGTGAAAACACCCCTTCCTCCTAACATGATACTCAGCATCTACAGGTGCAGAGGGAAGGAAAGGAGCAGGAATTGGGGAGGAATTTTATTTTAAAGTAGCTACGACTGTGAATCAATTTATTTTAATTAACATGAGAACACTCTGTAATCATCAAGGTACAGAGACATTGAAGACAGGATCAATAAAGCACTAGTTTTAAATAGGCCAGGGATCATTATCTTGATTGCTGCTGCTCTGAAGAAAAATTGTATCTCAAGGCTGACTGCTAAAATCACAAACCAGTGTGTTTAGCAGCACTGAACATTTTTAGGCATTATAATGCTCAATAGCATCTATTCTCTGATGCGCCGTTATGTATTTAGCAGATGCATTACATTTACATACATAAGCAAAATGTGACATTTCTGATTCACGTCTTTGCTGACATTTCTTCTGAAGTATTTACAGCTGGTGGTTTCTCTAAATGCTATTCTGTTGCACAGGTGCATCCTGATAAACACATAACTACAAGAAATTTTATGCCTGAACCAAGATTATGCTTACATCAGGATTTCTATAAACTCTGGAAAGAAATAGTTATAATATGGAAATCACTATACCACAGCTCTTCTGAGGTTGAAGGCTAAAGCATATTTTTAGGGCAGAATGGAAGCAGCTTTACTTGGTAGCTCTACTCTGGCTTGGAATAAACTCATGCTGACACCAGCGGATCGATTTTTACTCAGAGCGCGAATCGGGGGCCAAAGCAGGCGGCGATCTATCCAGCCCCCTGGAGCGTCAGGCCCCAGGAGATTTTAACTCCCAGGCCTTATTGGCATTTCATGCTGCTGACTCTCGCCCGAAGCCAGCAGGAATGATGTGGAGGCCAGCAAACAGGAGTGGAAAATCGTGTGGGGGGTGGTGGGGGGGGGAATGGGATCCATGGAAACAATCCCTGGCAAGATAAGTGATAAAGAGGGGCTGAGGGCAATCGTGGTCAGGTAGGGTTGCCAACTCTGGTTGGAGGCATTCCTGGAGGTTTGATCACGTGACATTCTGACCACATGACATCCGATCACGTGACATTTGATCACATGACACCTGGTCACATGACTTCTACTAATTTACTTGCATTTACCTTATAAAGGTTGGGTCCCGGTAGTTAAGTAATTTTGCTTGTGGTTTCGCGTCAGCAGCTGTTGTGCGAGAAGTTCCAAGAACCAGGAGGCCACTCGTGAGCAGAGGAAGAAGGGAAACCAAGGGCAGGGAAGGGGGGATACCGGGAGGGGTGGCGGGGAAGGGGGGACACCGAGGGCAGGGAAGGAGGGACACTGAGGGCGGAAAGAGGGAAAACCAAGGGCCAGAAAGAAGGGACACCGAGGGTGGGGAAGAGGTGACTCCAAGGGTGGGAAGAGGGGAATCCAAAGGTGCAGGAGTGATTCGCAGAGGGGAAACTGGAGGTGGGAGGAACGTAGATTCCACCAGCAACTAATGGTAACTCACTGAAATTGCACTGATAACTAATAGTAATACTGATAACACTCAGATTCCCCTCATAGCCAACAGTAATACAATAATTCACCAGTATTGTAACAGGTAGTAAGTAATATATCTAATGCCCAATATCCTACCCGTAAATAATAGTAATCCTATAACCCGCTGATGTTCAACTTGAAACCATAGCCAGAATCCCTCTGCACTGCACAAAGACTCCCTAGTCGATGCCACTTTTAGCAAGTTTGATCTCTCTCCCTATCTCCTTGGACTCTGGTTTGGATTCCAGTTCTGTGTGAAGGTGACAACTCTGAACTGGGAACCCGAGTCAGAGCTGATCTGTACCTGGACTTCCCACATCAAAACGGGGGGGGGGGGAGGGGGGCACACAGAGCGACCTGAACCAAACGGAGAGATTGCACAAAGCGCAGTGGGATCAGTATTTGGGGCAATTCTCCTAAACTCAGCTCAGCACCAACATTTCTAAACCATTCCATGAGCTCAGACTTGATAAAGGAAAGTTTTCATAAAATTATCGAAATTACAGCACTGGAGGAGGCCATTCGGCCCCAGGTGCTGGTACTCTCTCCTGTAACCCTAATCCCCCCCAAAGTTCTTTTAATATTCCTTATTTTCAAATATTTATCCCATTCCCTTTGAAATGAAAGTTTAGTCTCTACCTCAATAGCCACAAATGGTGAAGTATCCCATGGCCTAATAGCCTTCTGTTGAAGAACTTTCGTTCTCTCTTCCCCCTTGTTTCTTCCAGTGAGAATCCTTGGTTTCTGTTCCCTAGTTTCCCATCAGTGGAAATAATTTTTCACTAGTTACCCACAGTAAGGTCCCCAGCTTTCACACCCCTTCACTGGCTCCTCCTCTCTCATTGGTGCTCCCACTCACCACCTTGTTGCTGCTGCTCCTGGCTCTGTGAGAAATGCTGGTCCCCATGCACACTCCAACCCATTTCCCCCGCTGCTTGAGCCCCAATCCCCTAACCCCTAGTCCCCTTCTCTCCCCCAACCTCCTATCCGCTAATTCCTCATCCCCAGTCTCCCTCTCTTCCACTCCACTCTTGAGACCCCCATTTCAGGCACCCCCTCGCCCCATTTCAGAGCCTCCCCCAATTTCAGAGCCCCTCCCCCCCCCCCGATTTCAGTGTCCTCCGATTTCAGAGTCTCCCCCCCCACCCCATTGCTGAGACCCCCGATTTCAGACCACCAATTGCTGAGACCCCTCGCCCCCTCCTGAATGCAGAAACCTGCGATTCCTGATTCCTGGCCCTCCAGCCCCCACCTGACTGCACTCCACGCGACCGTGCCTCACTGCTGGTGACATCACCAAGCTGGTGGCTTCTCCAACAGCAGCCAGTGACGTCAAAGAGCCAGGTTGGGGGGGTGCGCACTGCAGTGGGAAATTTAAATCGCTGATTTCCCGGACTGCTGGAGGCAGTGCTTGGGAGAGGAATCCCCATTTCTGGGAAACTCCCGGTCATTCCTGAAGGATTGGGAGCCCTATGGTCAGGGCAGGGCGGAAGCCCGGGGCAAGGGGAGGCCCATGGTATTCCTGTGGGTTAGGGGAAGCTCTCCTGCTCCTCCTGGCCCAAAAGTTTCCACATAAAAGTAATATTTTTACAACTTACCTTGGTCTTGCTGGCCGCCCTGTGTACTCTGGCCATGGTTGAGGTGTCACGATTGGCCCCATGCAGGCCTCCAGAATGCAGAAGTTAACATGCCACTGCGGCATTGATGGCGTCATCTGGCCGCGACGTTTCCATGTAAAGTAGGCCCCCTCTTACCGTGGGTGGGCGGCCCGTCCTTGCCTGTTTTCAGGTAAGTTATGATGTCAGGGGGCGGCATTATCATTTATCTTCCCCATCGGGATATCATATATAAGTATTTAAGATCCTAAAGAGCACAGAGACAATAAACATCAATGGGCCGGATTTTGCTGAAAAGATAACGGTGAGGCGAACAGCGCTCACTGTTATTCATGTGTGAATCGGACAGTAACTTCCAGCGACCGCACATGTGCAGCTGAACGCGGAAATCCGGAAGTTGCTGTTCAAGATGCCCTTCTCCTCCAAAAGCTGCGTGAAAACAGCATCTTCCCGGCTAACTCAACATTCAAATGTATTGAATGGCGTGAAGTTCCTGTACTTACCTCATAGGTACGGACATGGATAAAAGTCATTCCAGAGGTGAGGTGAGAGTGACTGCCCTTGACATCAAGGCAGCATTTGACTGAGTGTGGCATCAAGGAGCCCTAGCAAAATTGAAGTCAATGGATATCAGGGGGAAAACTCTCCAGTGGCTGGAGTCATACTCAGCACAAAGGAAGATGGTAGTGGTTGTTGGAGGCCAATCATGTCAGCCCCAGGACATCATTGCAGGAGTTCATCAGGGCGGTGTCCTGAACCCAACTATCTTCAGCTGCTTCATCAATGACCTTCCCTCCATCATAATGTCAGAAGTGGGGAAGTTCACTGATGATTGCACAGTGTTCAATTCCATTTGCAACCCCCGGTCTGGCCTATATGTGAATCCAGACCCACAGCAATGTGGTTGATTCTTAATTACCCTCTGAAATGGCCTAGCAAGCCACTCAATTGTAAAATCTCACTAAAAAAAGTCAGAATAAGAATAAAGCCGGACAGACCAAAAGGCACCGGACACGACAAAGGCAAACCAAGCCCAGTCGACCCTGCAAAGTCCTCCTCACTAACATCTGGGGACTTGTGCCAAAATTGGGAGAGCTGTCCCACAGACTAGTCAAGCAACAACCTGACATAGCCGTACTCACAGAATAAACCTTTCAGCCAACGTCCCAGATTCTTCCATCACCATCCCTGGGTATGTCCTGTCCCACCGGCAGGACAGATCCACCAGAGGTGGCGGTACAGTGATATACAGTCAGGAGGGAGTGGCCCTGGGAGTCCTCAACATTGACTCTGGATCTCATGGCATCAGGTCAAACATGGGCAAGGAAACCTCCTGCTGATTACCACCTACCGCCCTCCCTCAGCTGATGAATCAGTCCTCCTCCATGTTGAACAGCACTGAGGGTAGATAAGGGCACAGAATGTACTCTGGGTGAGGGACTTCAATGTCCATCACCAAGAGTGGCTCGGTAGCACCACTACTGGCCGGGTCCTGAAGGACATAGCTGCTAGACTGGGCCTGTGGCAGTTGGTGAGGGAAAAACTTACTTGACCTCATCCTCACCAGCAGATGCACGTGTCCATGACAGTATTGGTAGGAGTGACCACCACACAGTCCTCACGGAGATGAAGTCCCATGCTTCGCACTGAGGACACCATCCAACATGTTGTGTGGCACTACCACCGTGCTAAATGAGATAGATTCAGAACATATCTAGCAGCTCAAAACTGGGCCTCCATGAGGCGCTGTGGGCCATCAGCAGCAGCAGAATTGTATTCCAGCACAATCTGTAACCTCATGGCCCGGCATATTCCTCACTCTACCATTACCAACAAGCCAGGAGATCAACCCTGGTTCAATGAGGAGTGTAGAAGAGCATGCCAGGAGCAGCACCAGGCATACCTAAAAATGAGGTGCCAACCTAGTGAAGCTACAACTCAGGACTACGTGCATGCTGAACAGCGGAAGCAACATGCTATAGCCAGAGCTAAGCGATTCCACAACCAACGGGTCAGATCAAAGCTCTGCAGTCCTGCCACATCCAGTCGTGAATGGTGGTGGACAATTAAACAACTAACGGGAGGAGGAGGCTGTGTAAACAACCCCATCCTCAATAATGGCGGAGTCCAGAACGTGAGTGCAAAAGACAAGGCTGAAGCGTTTGCAACCATCTTCAGCCAGAAGTGCCAAGTGGATGAAGCATCTCGGCTGCCTCCCGATATCCCCACCATCACAGAAGCCAGTCTTCAGCCAATTCGATTCACTCCACGTGATATCAAGAAATGGCTGAGTGCAGTGGATACAGCAAAGGCTATGGGCCTGAAAACATCCCAGCTGTAGTGCTGAAGACTTGTGTTCCAGAAGTAGCTGAGCCGCTAGCCAAGCTGTTCCAGTACAGCTACAACACTGGCATCTACCCAACAATGTGGAAAATTGCCCAGGTATGTCCTGTCCACAAAAAGCAGGACAAATCCAATCCAGCCAATTACCACCCCATCAGTCTACTCTCGATCATCAGCAAAGTGATGGAAGGTGTCACGAACAGTGCTATCAATAACCTGCTCACCGATGCTCAGTTTGGGTTCCGCCAGGACCACTCGGCTCCAGACCTCATTATAGCCTTGGTCCAAACATGGACAAAAGAGCTGAATTCCAGAGGTGAGGTGAGTGTGACTGCCCTTGACATCAAGGCAGCATTTGACCGAGCGTGGCACCAAGGAGCCCTAGTAAAACTGAAGTCAATGGGAATCAGGGGAAAACTCTCCAGTGGCTGGAGTCATACCTAGCACAAAGGAAGATGGTAGTGGTTGTTGGAGGCCAATCATCTCAGCCCCAGGACATTGCTGCAGGAGTTCCTCAGGGCAGTGTCCTAGGCCCAACCATCTTCAGCTGCTTCATCAATGACCTTCCCTCTAGCATAAGGTCAGAAATGGGGATGTTCGCTGATGATTGCACAGTGTTCAGTTCCATTCGCAACCCCTCAGATAATGAAGCAGTCCGAGCCCGCATGCAGCAAGACCTGGACAACATCCAGGCTTGGGCTCATAAGTGGCAAGTAACATTCGCGCCAGACAAGTGACAAGCAATAACCATCTCCAACAAGAGAGAGTCTAACCACATCCCCTTGACATTCAACGGCATTACCATCGCCGAATCCCCCACCATCAACATCCTGGGGGTCACCATTGACCAGAAACTTAACTGGACCAGCCATATAAATACTGTGGCTACAAGAGCAGGTCAGAGGCCGGGTATTCTGCGGCGAGTGACTCACCTCCTGACTCCCCAAAGCCTTTCCACCATCTACAAGGCACAAGTCAGGAGTGTGATGGAATACTCTCCACTTGCCTGGATGAGTGCAGCTCCAACAACACTCAAGAAGCGCAACACCATCCAGGACAAAGCAGCCCGCTTGATTGGCACCCCATCCACCACCCTAAACATTCACTCCCTTCACCGCCGGCGCACAGTGGCTGCAGTGCGTACCATCCACGGGATGCACTGCAGCAACTTGCCAAGGCTTCTTCGACAGCACCTCCCAAACCCGTGACCTCTGCCACCTAGAAGAACAAGAGCAGCAGGTACATGGGAACAACACCACCTGCACGTTCCCCTCCAAGTCTACATTAATGACTTGGATATGAATGTAAAAGGTGTGATCAGTAAGTTCGCTGATGATACAAAGATTGGTAGGGTGGTAAATAGCGAGGAGGATAGCCTCAGTCTGCAGGACGATATAGATGGGTTGGTCAGATGGGCGGAACAGTGGCAAATGGAATTTAACCCGGAAAAGTGCGAGGTGATGCACTTTGGAGGGACTAACAAGGCAAGGGAATACACAATGAATGGGAGGACCCTAGGCAAGACAGAGGGTCAGAGGGATCTTGGTGTGCAAGTTCACAGATTCCTGAAGGCGGCGGAACAGGTAGATAAGGTGGTAAAGAAGGCATATGGGATACTTGCCTTTATTAGCTGAGGCATAGACTATAAGAGCAAGGAGGTTATGATGGAGCTGTATAAAACACTGGTTAGGCCACAGCTGGAGTACTGTGTGCAGTTCTGGTCGCCACACTACAGGAAGGATGTGATCGCTTTGGAGAGGGTGCAGAGGAGATTCACCAGGATGTTACCAGGGCTGGAGCGCTTCAGCTATGAAGAGAGATTGGGAAGATTGGGTTTGTTTTCCTTGGAGCAGAGGAGGCTGAGGGGGGACATGATTGAGGTGTACAAAATTATGAGGGGCACAGATAGGATGGATACTAAGGAGCTTTTTCCCTTCATTGAGGGTTCTATAACAAGGGGACATAGATTCAAGGTAAAAGGCGGGAGGTTTAGAGGGGATTTTAGAAAGAACTTTTTCACCCAGAGGGTGGTTGGAGTCTGGAACTCACTGTCTGAAAGGGTTGTGGAGGCAGGAACCCTCACAACATTCAAGAAGCATTTGGATGAGCACTTGAAATGCCATAGCATACAAGGCTACGGACCAAATGCTGGAATATGGGATTAGAGTAGACAGGGCTGATGGCCGGCGCGGACATGATGGGCCGAAGGGCCTCTATCCGTGCTGTATAACTCTATGACTCTATGACTCTAAGTCACACACCATCCCTACTTAGAAATATATCGCCGTTCCTTCATCGTCGCTGGGTCAAAATCCTGGAACTCCCTTCCAAACAGCACTGTGGGAGAACCTTCACCACACGGACTGCAGAGGTTCAAGAAGGCGGCTCACCACCACCTTCTCAAGGGCAATTAGGGGTGGGCATTAAATGCCGGCCTCGCCAGCGAAGCCCACATCCCTTGAACGAATTTAAAAAAACTCCCTCCACCACCGGTGCACTATGACTGCAGTGTGTGCCATCTACAAGATGCCCTGCAGCAACTCGCCAAGGCTTTTTCGACAGCACCTCCCAAACCCGCGACCTCTACCACCTGGAAGGACAAAAGCAGCAGGCACATGGGAACAACACCACCTGCATATTCCCCTCCAAGTCACACACCATCCTGACTTGGAAATATATCGCCGTTCCTTCATCGTCACTGGGTCAAAATCCTGGAACTCCCTACCTAACAGCACTGTGGGAGAACCTTCACCACACGGACTGCAGCGGTTCAAGAAGGCGGCTCACCATCACCTTCTCAAGGGCAATTATGGATGGGCAATAAATGCTGGCCTTGCCAGCGATGCCCACATCCCATAAATGACTAAAGTAAAAACTCGCCATAAAAAGTTAGGGCTTGTCTATTCCAGTGTAAGTATCCTTTGAACAGCATGGTAAGTCTTAATTGCTGCCAAACAACCTCTCTGGCACTGAAAATTAACTTTTACAAGTGTGGCGTCTCATTCCTTCAGCTTTTAATTACTGTTGGACATTTATAAAAAATAATTTAAATTAAAAATGTTTTTCTTTCTGTCTATTTTATCTCTGCCTCTTAATCCAATCTTTCTTTCCCTCTCTTTATTTCACTTTCTGTGCCTGATTTGACATTGAATTCACTATTTTAACTTACACTTCCTGGCTCAGTCCATGCCGCTCATTAACGATTCTTTAATCTGATTGGTTAAGGAGATACACAGCTGCTTGCACTGTTCACACAGGTCCCAGATGCCCTGTAGAGGGCGCCATGCCGTTTGGCTGTCCCATTAATAGCAACTTGCCGTGCAAAACCGTATGGAAAGTCTCTGGGCAAGTGCAAGTCTAACAAACAGCTAGTGCCGTTTGTTCGCTGCTCACAGCAATATCCAGCCCATTATATTTAACATAGTCACATCAAGAGGACAATGCTTTAAACTCTAAACTTAAGAAAGGGAAGAATAAAAATACAATTTAGATTTAACTACTTTACACAGAGGGTAATGAATGTAGGGAATGGACCGCCAAGGGAGGCAGTGGGAGACGATCAATCAGCAAGTTCAAGAGAGAGTTGGATAACTACCTGGAGAAAAAAATTGATAAAGGGGTATGACAAATGTTATGGGATATGATATTTCCTAGACCCTGGGATCAGCGTAATGGACCACAATGGTCTTTTCCCATCTGTATGATGAGAGTTGGGTTATATTCCTTAAGAAATGGGAGGTTAAGGAGTGATCTGAATAAAATGATGAAAAGAATACACAAGGTAGATAGGGAATGATTTTCCCTTTAATAAAAGTATCCCAAACAAGGCAACATAATCTTAAAATTAGAACTAGTCTCATTAACAGTGAATCCAGAAAGAAATTCTTCATACAAAGGAATATGATGTATTGTCTGTGAAGGCCATAGATGCAAAATCAATTCACGTACTTTAAAGGGAGATAGATACTTACTTGGGAAATAAGGACACTAAAGGACATGGAGAAAAGATGAGAAATTATTTTCTAGATTTTCCATCCATTTATCCTTCATTGATAACATCAGTCTGTGGAACGATACAGAATTTACTTATTCTTTGGTTACTGGTTCTTTGTCAGTGGTATCTTTGAAAAAAATACTGTTTCTTATTCCATGTTCTACTTCTTCTGTTTTCTGTTGTGGCTGTGAGGCAGAAACTGCCAAAACAAAGGTTCTAACTTGAGTTATTGCTTGTGCACAACACTATGGTTATGAAGATTCTGAGGTAGATTTTCGTCTTCATTCTCTGGGCAGTAATCTGGGGGAATGGATCGCCTGCCCTCTAGCCAGCCCACCCTTTATTGAACCTTCCCAATTTTCATTCCACTGAATTCAAAGGCATGATTATCAGGCGGTTCTATATCAGACGGACAACCCACTCCACCAGATTACCCACCAAGTGCTGCAACAAAAATCTACCCCTCTGTCTGCACAAATGCTGGATAACCTACTTCAATCGTGACTTATAGTGAAGATGTATAACACTGATATCCAGATATTAAATTAGCGATGGGCTTACCTTAGTAAGATTTGCCCCATAACAATTGGTTTAAAGCTTAGGCTGCTAGTAGATAGAGGGAAATACCTGTCTCTCTGGATCAGCTCCCAACTCTCAAATGCGAGTTTTCCCCAATTGCACTCTACAGTGGGTGTATGTGTAGTTCGCAGGATTGTTTTGTGCAGGGAAGTGGGGTAGGTGGGGGGGGGTTGCTGGTGTGGCAGCTGCTCTATCCAGGTGGTGAGGACTGGACTCTTCAGACTGTCTGATGTCAAGAAAACCGTTCACATTTTTTTTTTTCTGACACTCTGGGGTGCCTTATTGCCTTACAGATTCATTCCAGATTCCTTGCAGTGACATTACATCAAGCCAAAGCTCTACAAGCCAAAGCTCTACACTCTGCCCGAGGGGATTTCTCCCTGACTGCATCCCCCCGGCATACAATGGCAGGAAGGCTCCAAATGGTTGCCTTCCCCCACTTGACCACTTGATCTTCGCCAAAAGGCCGAGAAGCGATCTCAGTGACTCCCTGGCCTCATGAGCAGCCAGGTGAGCCGATGTTCTGCCCATGGGTTGCTCCTCCTCCTCCACCTCCTCCTCCTCCTCAATGTGGGTGGCAGATGTGGATGGGGCCTCCTCAAGTGGCATCCCTCTGTTGTGCCATGTTGTGCAGAGCACAACACATGACTATAATGCGTCCCACTCTGTCTGGTGCGTATTGAAGCGCTCCCCCAGAACGATCAAGGCACCTGTAGCGCATCTTAAGCAGCCCTATAGAATGCTCAATTGTAGACCTGGTAGTGATGTGGCTGTCGTTATATCGACGCTGTTGCTCGGTGGTGGGGTTCCTCAGAGGTGTCATGCCACGTGTGCAGGGGGTATCACTTGTCCCCGAGGAGCCAGCCCTTGCACGGGTTCGTTCGTGGAAGAGGGGCGGGATGTTGGACTCCCGGAGGATGAAAGAATCATGGCAGCTATCTGGCGCACGCGTGAAGGAATCTCTTGCGGTGGTCACAAACAAGCTGAGTGTTGATGCAATGATAGCCCTTCCTGTTGATGAACAGTCCTGGCTCATGTGGAGGTGCTCGTATTGCTATATGGGTGCAATCGATTACACCCTGCACCCATGGGAAGCCAGCCACAGCTTGGAATCCCACTGCCCTCTCCGTCTGGCTAAGATCGTCCATGGGGAAGTTGACGTAGTGTGAGGCCCTGCGAAACAAGCCTTTGGTGACCTGCCTTATGCGCTTGTGTGCAGACAACTGAGAGACCCCGGCGATGTCCCCAGTGGCACCTTGGAATGATCCGGAGGCGAAGAAGCTGAGGGCAGTGGTGACTTTGACAGCGACAGGTAAGGAGTTGCTGCTCGGCCCAGCTGGGAGCAGCTCGGCATGAAGGAGGCTGCAGATGTCTGCGACTACCTGGCGACTGACTCTCAGCCTTCGTATGCACTGCTCCTCAGAGAGGTCCAGAAAGCTGAGCCTCGGTCTGTAAACCCTGTTGCGAGGGTAGTGCCTCCTGCGACATCGCTCTCTCTGTTGTTGCCCTCTGCTCTTGTGCAGGTGCCTGTGGCGCAGCACTGTGTTGTGGAGCTCCACATGGCGGAGATGGATGGCGTGCCTGGCGAGGCTGGTGATGTTGCTTGTCCTTGGATGAAGTGATGAATGTAGCCATGGCGCCCCCCCAACCCCATCCTGACGGTTTGAGTTTGAGGGGATCCACAAAGTAGGTAAATATGTTTGCACTTCAGAGTTTTGGGTGGAAAGTAAGAATTTTGAGTGAAAACACAAAGGTCTTGCAGCCAAAACTTTGTCTGAAGTGACAGAGTGCCCTGCTGCAATAAATGAGGTTTTCTTCCCACCTGTCAAATAAGCATTTGCATTTCCCACTGGCTGCTGGCTGAAACACGTCTGTTGCAACAGGGAATGTTTCCCACAGCACGGGAAACACGCTGAGGATCCTTCAAAATTGCACCCCTGTCAAAATGTCTACTCAATCAGGTACCTCAAGTACTTTAACTATCTGTAAAACTATGTAAATGATCATCCCGCCGGCTTTAATTGCCGGTGGGACTCCTGCATTCGGGAGGCCTGCGCTCACCCGAACACGTCACTGGGGAACCCAGAAGTCAACGGGTTGGAGCCGGGCTCCGAACCCACTCCAGATTTGCCCGCCCCCAGCGCACCTGCTCCGCCATCCGAAAATTGGCCCTATGATATGGGTTCAGTGTTTATCTTGGGCCTCGATTGTTTACGTTGATTTCCGCACACTTTAAGTTCGCATGTATTCTGATGAGATTGGCAGCATACTTGGGCATAACTTGACATTGACGAAATGGGCACGACATGGAGTGCATTTTTGGATTTAATTTCCAGGTTGTGCCCACAGAGGAAATTCCAGGCCTATATACACAGGAGCTGACATAGAGACAAACGCTCACACATATAAGTCAAACATCACCAGCTTTAAGTGAATTGTGAAGTATGTTTCTTTTAACTTTACTGCATTTCCATTTATAAAGTGATGCAAGGAATCCACAAGTAACACATGAATGGCTAAAAACTACTTTTGTAACAAGGACTTCAGTGTGAACAAATTGTGATGGGATTAAACTGAAAATTTTGACAACCAGGGAAGTGTGAGTTCACTTGCATGTTCTCAGATATCAATAGGAGGGTTGTCACCCTGAGAGCTGCAGATTGAGAATGCTGTACAGAGCCTTTCATTAGTAGCTAACCCAGTAATACCAGATGGAAGGGCAACTGTGTTCCTGGATACTTAAAATAGTCTAACATAACCCTCACCAGTAAAATTCTTCACACTGTTGTTTTAAGAATTTTTGTCCTTCTGTTACAGTGTCCTAGAACATGATATTGTAAGAAGTAAACAGCATTCCAATAAGGAAACGTAGGATATAAACGGATGAGTTATGATACTGGGAAGTAAAGAGTCAAGAAGGTTCTCCCGTAGGAACCAATCCCAAGGTTTTGTTAAAGAAAAACTTTTAAAAAAACTAAAAATAATATTACTGCACCTTGCTTGAAATTCTCTGCTCTTTCTATCTGTACAATGATTCCTTTCCATGTGAAAGAAGCCACCTATCATTTTGTGGCTAATCAACTTGTTACTTTATTAGTGATATTACTGAGCTACATTAAACAGAAGTCTCAGTCTCTCCCTTGTGATTTGGTTATTCTGCCTTGATGCTTCCTTAACATTTCACAAGCTGTATTGTAATACCATGCAGCACACAAAGTTCCACAGAAATTTATGCATGATATTAGGACATTTGTTGAAATTGCGATATCTCTCCTGGTGAGAGTTCAATCCTCTTGGACTAATTGTCTCACACTAGTAAATAGAATTAAGCAGGTGCAATCCGGTGGTACCCCGTGTTCTTCAGTACGTACACATGATATCAGATGTCCTATACAATATATATCAATGACATAGATGAGGAGACTGATTGTAATGTATCCAAGTGCGCTGACGATATAAAGCTAGGTGGGAAAGTAAGATGTGAGGAGGATGCAAAAAGGCTGCAAAGGGATATAGACAGGTTATGTGAGTGGGCGAGAAGGTGGCAGATGGAGTATAATGTGGAGAAATTATCCACTTTGGTAGGAAGAATAGAAAAGCAGAATATTTTTTAAAAGGTGAGAGACCAAGAAATGTTGGTAGTCAGAGGGATTGGGTGTCCTTATACACAAATCACAGAAAGTTAACATGCAGGTACAGCAAGCAATTAGGAAGACAATTGGGCCAGTGGGCATGCTTGGTTTCATTGGTCAGAACATTGAATACAGGAGTTGGGATGTCTTGTTGAAGTTGTACAGGACACGAGTAAGGCCACACTTGGAATACTGTGTACAGTTCTGGTCACCCTATTATAGAAAGGATATTATTAAACTAGAAAGAGTGCAGAAAAGATTTACTAGGATGCTACCGGGACTTGATGGTTTGACTTATAGGGAGAGGTTAGATAGACTGGGACTTTTTTCCCTGGAGAATAGGAGGTTAAGGGGTGATCTTATAGAAGTCTATAAAATAATGAGGGGCATAGATAAGGTAGATAGTCAAAATCTTTTCCCAAAGGTAGGGGAGTCTATAACGAGGGGACATAGATTTAAGGTGAGAGGGGAGAGATACAAAAGGGTCCAGAGGGGCAATTTTTTCACTCAAAGGGTGGTAAGTGTCTGGAACGAGCTGCCAGAGGCAGTAGTAGAGGCGGGTACAATTTTGTCTTTTAAAAAGCATTTGGACAGTTACATGGGTAAGATGGGTATAGAGGGATATGGGCCAAGTGCAGGCAATTGGGACTAGCTTAGTGGTATAAACTGGGCGACATGGACATGTTGGGCCGAAGGGCCTGTTTCCATGTTGTAACTTCTATGATTCTATGAAATGGTATGTTAGCCTTTATTGCAGGGGGTTGGAGTATAAGAGTAAGGAGGGCTTGCTGCAATTATAAAGGGCTCTGGTGAGACCACACCTGGAGTACTGTGTACAGTTTTGGTCCCCTTACCTAAGAAAGGATATACTTGCCTTAAAGGGGGCGCAACAAAGGTTCACTAAATTGATTCCTGGGATGAGAGGGTTGTCCTATGATGAGAGATTGAGTAGAATGGGCCTATATTCTCTGGAGTTTAGAAGAATGAGAGGTGATTTCATTGAAACGTATAAAATTCTTAGAGGGCTTGACATGGTAGATGCTGAGAGGTTGTTTCCCCTGGCTGGAGAATCTAGAACTAGGTGTCATAGTCTCAAGATAAGGGATCGGCCATTTAAGACCGAGATGAGGAAAATTTCTTCACTCAGAGAGTTGTGAATCTTTGGAATTCTCTACCCCAGAGGGCAGTCATTGAGTATATTCAAGATTGAGATCAATAGATTTTTGGACACTAATGGAATCAAGGGATATGGGGATAGGGCGGGTAAGTGGAGTTGAGGTAGAAGATCAGCCATGACCTTGTTGAATGGTGGAACAGGCTCGAGGGGTCGTATGGCCTTCTCCTGCTCCTATTTCTTGTGTTCTTATGTACGTGTGTTTCTATATGTACTTGTGCAATGGCGCTCTGAGATTCAAACAAAACTGGAACACCAATAGCTAAAGGCTGGTGAGACATCAGAGTTTGATGTACCACGCATACACCAGAGCCCTTCAATATACCAAATGCAATTGATGGTTACTGGTGCAAGCTGGAGGGACCTCTGTTCAACATCCAACAAATGCTGCATCTATCCTGGGAGTATTTAACACTGACACATTGGCTAACAAATTGGGAAAAATATTTTATTTCCCAGCACTTACCTCCTCTATCCTGGTGAGCACAAATTTCACCAAAAAAAACTAAAAGATGCAAGCGGTATTATAAAGATTACATTCAAAATGACTGTCAGATATATGATACTGTGGGTGACATCTGAATCAGTGGCTGAAACATTGAATAAAAATGACTGAGAAGTAGGTCGCATCAATTTCACATATCAGGCAAGTATTTGAGTGTTTTCACAAGTTATGATTGCAGTTTTTTTTGCATGTCTGGTTTTTTTCTTTTTCGTAATAATTCCTTCTAAGATTTTTGAGTTGACGGGAGCCTTTATGCCGGTGATTGGCTGTGAATAAAATGGAGACAGCAGATGGTGCCCCACGTTATTTTTCCTTTCTGTGCAAGTATTAAATGTATTCATGTGGGGACGAATCGTGTTAACCTTGTTCTTATCTAGTTTTGCCAGGACTGCGAAATGAAACCTTAAATTATCAGAGACAGGTCCCGGAGGCTGCTCTAACATATCGACATTTCAGCCTGTGAGAAAATGAAGGGGTAATATTCAGATTTCTTCCCTATCTTATTTTCTGTATCGATTTTTGTTTATTAGAGTCTATCTTTAACCTGATCTGATGACACAGAAACAGCAAATCCAAAGCATTTCAATTTTAGACTGTTTTCATTGCTAAACTCTTGTTTTGTTTAATGTTTTGCAGAGCAGTTTACACATCACAGTGACCTTGTCACGCACAATTACAGAGCTGCTTCTTACATGAGTATTAGAACCATGTTAAACCTAATGTGATTAAACAGCAGAAAAAAAAATCAGACAAAGTATAACCCAGCCATTTAATTAGTTTCCAGGCAATAAAGGATTACTGGTGAATTATTTTTTAATCAAGTAGCCAGTATAAGAATATATGTTGGAAAAGGGAAATGGTTATTAAAACATAAAAGAATACTTGTACTCTGGGTTGCCGGCTTTCTATGCTAGTGTCTCAGATATATGATAGTAATTAAAACATTTCTGGGCAAATACATATTTGTATGATGTTTAGCTGCCTGGTTTAGCATTTCTGCTCTCAGTATTTTTCTCTACCAGTCCTGGATGGTACAGTTCCACAGGCATCTGCAGCCCCTCTAGTACCTCAACACACTTTTCATGTGTGAGACTAAATAATAACTGTCAGTCGGCTATTAAATCTTTGGGGCATCACAGCTGAACCCGATTTCCATTCTCATCCAGCATGCAGAGATAAACTTTCCAGAGGGGTGCTAAATACTGATCAGGATCAGAAAAAGGGCTGAGTTCCTTCTATCCTAGCTCAGCATAGATCAGGGATCAAACTTGACCTGTATATCCTAATAATGCCACATACAGTACATTTAACCACTGAACCATAGGGGGATTCCAGGATTTCTAGCTCTATAGAACCAGAATATAAAGAAACCGTTTTTAAAGATATATATATATATGCAGTTCTAATTTTCAATTTTTGTATAGAATGATTTTATGAATTTTGAATATGTTTACAAAAACTAGTCTATAATAAGAAAGGTAATACATAAGAGCCAATAATCATAAATAAAATAGGTGGGCATATTAAGTTCAATTGCCTGACCTGTTCTCCCTCGGCACAAAAGTCAGGAAAAAGGGGGCAGAAACCCTTAACACCAGGTCTCTTTTTGCTGCCCCAGGATTTCCAAGGCAATAGGCACAAGAGCAGTGTTCACATATAAATGGGGCGGGTGTAGTGTTCCCAGCCTTTATGTCATCATCCAACCGCTATGGGGTGCTCGGATACCACGAGCTTGTATCAGGATCCCCTGCGATTGGAGAGTCTTACATGGGCCTGGCAGAAATATAAAGAGGACCCCTTAATGTAACTCACAAGTTTTAAGCTATTGTCCCACCAGAACTTCGAGCCTTAAGGCCTTCTGGCTGCTACATTCCAAGTCTGAGAGCAGCTCATGTACATCTGGACATGAGAGTAACAGAGGGATGTGCATAGCAGATGTTTTCTGAGGGCTTGCTCTTTAAACCTGGTGGTCACTCACGTCTTGCTAGATCAAACCCTATCCTTCTCTGCAACTCCGTGCCGGAATTTGGCCCAGCACTGCACTGACGCTGTGAAGTGAAGGAAGCATCCCCCAGGAAGGCGTGCCATGAGCGGGTGTTGGAGAAAATGTTAAGTTTTCTGTCCCTCCATGCTGAAGGCAATGCCAATGGCTTTATTAATACCAATCTCTGATTAATCTCTGACAAGGTTCTCACCGTTAAACTTGTATATCCAGACATCAGTGCACATAAAACAGATAGATAATGCTAATTATTTCCTGTTTCAATTAAAATCATAACCGACTTGCGATATATTTCATGTCGCTTGCAATCTCAGTGTGATTGGGCAGATGGTGCTGAGCACAGTTATATAACAGTAGGGTTACAGGTACAGAACTTGAAAATGTACCTGCCGCTGAATTAATGCCAAAACAAACCTTAAACTGCCACGTTGACGAAGAGTCATGCTACTCCAGCATCCTAATGAAAAACAAAATCCTTTCGAACAGAAGGAGCTGCTCTCCTTACAATGGCTGGTTTAATTTCCAGTCGACATTCAAAAGTCTGGACACGAGGATGTGATGGGAAGGCGTGAGGGGGGAAAATACAAAATACAAAATGATTCAGAACAATTGCCACCGATGACAAATATCAAACCTACCTGACAATGAGGACTGAAGGGCAGGTTGCTTGCCAAAAACAGTTGACTTTATGGTTCCCATACAAAAAATGGGGGCTTTAAACGTTGATGTCTGCTCCAAAAGCAGATGGTTGACAACATCCAAGACCTTAAGATTTTTCTGCCATTACCTAAATTGGATAGGAGCATTTCCTGTCCCAGGCAATTTACATGGCCCAGGAGCACAACTGGTTCTGGCCTGCTCCCTGGTAGGGCCTAGCACCAATGGAAGAGGGAGGAAAGTGAGACAGAGATGCATGTCAGGTCTTGGAGATCAAGACCTTCTGGCTGTCGATGGAGACCAGCAGCCAGAAGGTCCTGATTCGAACTGTATATCGTGAAGGGAGTTCAAAGTAACAGAGACGGCCTACCTTGAAGTCTTAGGCCTGTGCTCAGACTCTAGTCAGTGGAGGCTTGTAGGCAGGCCACCATGTTTTTTGGGCACCTTTGCGCTAAGGTGCCCAGCAAGTGAGAGATGCCTCCTTCAGCACTGAGTTATAGAGACCAGGAAGATAACAGGCTTGATCCCTGATATATACTGGACTTAGCTGATCTAAGCAATGGGATACCACAATTGACTTCAATATCAATGGACTAGGAAAAGGAACAATTAGCCAGGATCCCTGCATCTAATTGCTGTCCAGTGTGCAAATGTCAAATGAGAACAGGAGCTGGCTCTGATGTGTTGATTCCCCATATTTGATTAGCTTACTGAAACCCACCATCTGGCCTCAAACATGAGACATGACCACTTGGGTGAGGCACTGGAGGTCTGCTGATGCCCCTGGAATGTACTTTTACATGGAATGGTATTTTTCACCATCTTCAGGAAAAGAGGGAAGAATGAGAAAATTAGGGGAAAAAAGCAGAAGTGAGTTTTATCCTAAGGAATATTTTAAAAAATAAAACTTTTACTAAGCATTATGATTCATCTTTTTGCTGATTTTTTTCCTTAATTAAGGAATGCCAATAACATCATGGGGAAAAGCTGGCTTGAAAGAGATATGGTGCCACTCTGAGGATTGTATACATGTAGTTTATATAATCATTGAAGCACCCTAGGGTAAATTAACTGCTTATTTAATTCCTTCCAATCTTTTGTTGTCCCTTCTGTGGGAGCTGTAAAAGACAAGAATAAAAGCACAAGTGCAAGAGTCTTTGGTAGTCTTCATGTAGTTCCAGTCAACATGAAGTTGACAACACAGCATCTTTCTTAATTCACCTGTCAGTTGATGGTGTGGAGAATGGAAATGTTGACTAGCCCAGTGGAGGGTTTTCCTCCAAGATTGGATTAAAGATGTGTTCCCAGGGTAATAATGTCAGCGCTGACCTGCATCATGACCTATGTGAAAGCAGTTAAGATTAAGACTGGAAGGGATATTGAATTTTCTCCAGCATTATCAACCCTCACCTTGTGAAAACAGAGAATTACCAAAGCAATCCTGCTCTTTTCACTTAATATTTTAACATCCTTTTCCTGATGCATTTATTGAGCGTTTGTTATGACTCATTGTATTTTCCAGAAAATCAATCTTTTCATTTTTTTTTCACAGATGATAAAGACTAGTACGTGCAAGAAAGAAGTAAATCCTATTGAGTGATCCCAGATCAAAGACACTTGTGGGTTCTTAAGGTCACTGTCTCAATTGGGATTTCTTGTGAACAGTTTGATTGGCATTTTACTCTCTGTTTTGTTGTCACTGGGTAGATTTTCTATTAGTATGAAACATGTTTGCTTGCCTCCCTCACACCATGATGTCCTCTATGGCATTGTTGTTCCCTGTATGTACAGCCCAGCAGCATTTCTCTAGGGGCTTGTTTTAATACTTCAAAGTATGATAGCAATAACAATTTGTCAAGATTTTGCTCCAGTCACACAAACCTCCTGGTAGGATGACCGGCAAGTACTATTTACAGCCTGAATTACCCTCCCAACTGGAAAGGACAGTGTGGTCATTGACAGGTAATTCTAGAATTTAAATGAGTGTAGAGAGAATGAATCATAAAAAATGTTAATATTTCAAAAATACTCATCTGTTGCATTGAATCAACTTCAACAATTATCTGCAGGAAAATAAAGTGTCTGAAAGTTATGTTCTACCTCTTCATCTTCTTTTCTGCTCCCTTTATTTCAGCAATTTAACAGGAGACATTAATGTCAGCCAGTGAGTCATAGTAATTACTCAGTCCTCACTGCAGCATTCTCTTTGTGGGCACAGAAAAATTAAACATTCAGGCGTCGCTGTTTGGGACATTCCGTGCCTAACGCCTAAGGTAATGTCTTATACTTCATTTGAGGAAATTAGAAAAAACAATTACGCATTCATTCAATTATGCTAACATCAAAATGCATAAGTGACTGTACTGTGTTGTAACTCTTAAACCAATTAAAAGGAGAAAAAATACATTCGATCAGGCAGTGGCAAAATACAAAGCTTTGTAGCAAAGTAGCCTTTTGGCGCTACTAGAGAGTTATCAGAGGAAGTCAAGTGAATACTGACTTTTTAACAAAATGTGCATAAAGGTAGTTACATTGAAGAACTGAGCATGCTTAAAAGGTGCAAGTATGACAGGGCAATGAATCACCTCCCAAATCATGGAGTAGTGGTATTTCTCTGGGGGGGTTCAGTATGAGCCTGGCCCTTTGTTAACCTGAAAGCAGTGAATGTACTGCATAAATTCAGGATGCACTATACAGATTTTCACTCCAGAAGGAACGAGGACGAAATGAAAAGTCTACGCCAGAAATTCACACATTAATGAGAAATTAATTTGAATAGGAGCAAGCTTTGTGCATGGAAACCCAGATAAAGCAACCCTTCCAATTATTCTTATTGTTTTTGTTTTTATTCCCCTTTAAATTAGATATTTGACCTTCATTCTCACTAAATGAAAAACATTGATCAATAACAATTGCTTGCCACTAAATATGATCACACATTACTATGCACAATTCAATACATTATATTTTGTGGGCATTTGTTCTCAGTCATATTATCCAGGCTAATAGGTGCATAAGCTCTTACTGAAATCAGTTCTTTGAGAAAAAAACTGAACTGTTGTAAATACTGAACAGCATTTAATACCTTGTTGACATCTGGTATATTCTAATAGAAAGTTATAGGTTTTTATTACCTGACTGTCACATATATAATTTGTCACGCATAACTTAACCTTTAAATAGCCTTTGTGCTTTGCAGCCCATGAACATGTTTAATATCTACATATATTGAATCATAAAGCACTGGATATAAAAAAGAATATTGAAAATAAGAATTATGATGCACTGTATTGATTAGGAGAAAGAAAATTAAGGAAGAATTCAAATTTAGTAATTCTTAAAGATTGAAAAATGCTTAAATCAAAATGCTTTTTACTATTTTCAATAGTGTTTGAATTTGAATTAAACCCATCTCCTCAAATGTTGTAAAGGAAAAATGCACCCTGAATGCATTCAGTACATGGTATGATGGGTGACAACAAGGTTTTATTGCAGTAATGTTCTCACACTTGTGAATATTTTGCTGTGAATGTTAATTTTTCATTCTGTACTTAAGTTTTTTTCATATTTGGTCACCTAATTGATCAGATTGTCTTGTCATAGCCTCTCTCTCCACCCCCCCCCCCCCCGATTCTTAGGAATCACAGATAGAAGAAGGATAAAACTGCTGTTCTGGTCAATCCACATAGAACATATTGCTGTCTAATAACATTAATTGCCTATAGACCTTGCAAACTAGCCTTCTAACTTCCTGGACCATTTACCTCCTATAAAATCTAAAGCTACAATATAACAATTCAACAGTTGGAGATTTAGGTAGAACTTTTTCACAGTCCATGATGGGGTATTTTGGATATAGTGGCCTGAAAATTCGATGGCACCTAAGCATCCAATATGGTGGGCAAAGCATGCATGCTCATTACATGCCAGAGGTGCCCCACCCACCGTATTGGTAAAGGCAGAAAAAGAGGTATCCAGGGCCCATGCCTGAAACGGGTGTTAGGCACTTTTCATATGCAAATAGCAGGCCTAACGCCTGTTTGAGGCCCCCTTTGTAAAATTGGGCTACCTTGCACACAGCCAGCATCAGCTGCATTCAGGAAAACATGGTCTAAATGTGGCCTAACCAGCGCTCCCTTAAAGGGATCACTGCCCCCCCCCACCTAATCCAATTGCCCCCTCTCTCCCGATTGCTTCACCCCCTCTTCCAATTGCCCCCTCTCTCTCCTGATCACTGCCTTCCCTTTCCTAGCACCTACCTGAGGGCTACTTTGGTATGCCCCAACGCCTAAGTCACTACATGCTGAACTTGCCCAGCAACACATGGCGCTAACCGGAAAGAAGGACCCCTCACCAGCGATATTTAATGGGATCATGCAGAACTTACAGGTTAGTTGCTGGTTTGTCATTTCAGATGCTGGTTAACATCTGGGCGTAGTTAACTGTTAGCTGCCATAGAAGTGGTCAGAACTGTCGGCAGCGGCTACATCATGGTGGGCGCCACTGTCGTATTCATGGAGCTGACCGCGCAGTCCATGATGGACAGAATGGTCTCCATGCTCTGCGCGAAGCCTTAACACAAGTTGGAGCTGGACTCCTCCATGCTCTGAGCCATTGTGCACAAGCTCGCTGGCAGGCTGCCCAGTACACCTAGCATTTCCTGGTATATGCCCATCAGCCTTCTTAGGTAGCCTGTGCCCTCTACATCAGCACCTGAGTCCTCTGCAACAGAGCTACTATGTGATCTCGCCCTGCGGCAATCTGGCACCTGTGTCCTCCTATCCCCCTGCCTTAGCTCCTGCACATTTGTGCCCGGTGATTCACCACGTGAAGACCCCTCCTCTAGCCTAGCCTCTAAAGTACACATGGAGCCAGTCTCTGAGCTGGTACTTGCAAGGGTGAGATCGAGTGATGCAGCATCATCGTGAAGGTTGGCCTCCACTGGCAGAAGTATGCCCACATCTTCAGCATCTTCACCTGAAATGAAAGAGAGGGACAAGGGTTAGCTTTTAGTATGGAGAGCAGAGAGAGAGAAGCAGCTCGTGGAAACATCTGCAGTTTGTCATGAAGAGCGTGTAGGGTGAGATAGAAATAAGAAGGGAAAAAGAGGATAAGGTGTGAAGAAACCCTACGCGATGTCTCCTCCAGCATTGCCAGTCACCATGGCCGTGACTTTCCCTCTGCATGTGATGGACAGCACATTTCCTTTGAGGTGGGAGAGGCTTGGCCTCCTCCAGTGGCAGCTTCCTGTCTGAAGTTGTGCGCAGCTTGCTCCTGCAAGAAAGAAGGGAATGTGTTAGTGATAGTCTTATGAGGTGTTCAGAGAATGTGTCTGCCATGGTTGACAATTATGCAGTGTGTCTGATGCGAGAAGTGAGGGTTGGAATAGTAGTGTGAGAGTGTGAGGACAAGGAGGTGTAGCGAAGTGTGGTGTAGTGATTGTAAGAGAATGAAGGGAAGTGGGGGAGGGGAGTGTTATGAGTAATGAGGCTGGAGGTGTTGGAGGTATGAGCAGAGATTAAGAGAGCAGGATTGTTACCGTGACAATTCTGGTGAGGTCATTGAACTTTTTCTAGCATTGCCGCCATGTCCTGGGAGCTAAGCTCCTAACATTCCCTTGCTCTGCCACCTTTTCCTTCTGCCAACGGAGTTGATGCCTGGAGGACTTACTGCCCCCTGGGGGGGAAGAGAATGTCCTTCCTCCTGTTCACTACCTGCACTAGGGCCTCCAAGGCAGTATCCGAGAACCTGGGGATACGATCTGCAAGTCTATCAGCCATTTCTCTCCTTCCAAGTGTTTCAATGGTGTCTGCAGTCAGAGTGTATCTCCCCTTCAAGAGGTGCTGGCTGCCTTTAAGTGGCATCAAAGAGGCCCGGTATATGGCTCCCCAAACAGATGTGCAGCCAATTAGTAGTGCTGGCTGTACACCTGAATGATGATAATCAGCAGACAGCACGAATATTACATGCTGTCTGAGACAACGCTAATAGACGCGTGCAGTGCGTGCCCTGCCCCTGCCAGTCCCGCCCCTGCCAGCCCCACCCCCTATGCACCCCATGCCCTGCGTGCCCGTACTCGGGCGTAATCAAATTTCTAGGCCATTGTTTCTGGATTTATTCAGTTTTGCTTCTTCGCCTGATTGGCTAAACAACATCGGCTGGTTAATGTTGCTCTCTTCCACCCTGGAGAAGGCTTTGGGTGGAAGGAAAGAATAAACAAACAAAATCCACAGCATTCCATTCCTTTTCTGCAATAGAATCATTTTGATGAACTGTGGATTTCACGTGCCACAACATATGCTGAAAGCTTGCTGTCATCATACAACCATAGAATGGTTAGAGCACGGAAAGAGGCCATTCGTCCCATCAAGCCCGTGCCGGCTCTTTGTAAGAGCAGTAAACAGGACAGAAGCTACTGGGGATACTGTCTCCTTTGAAAGTTGTTTTTTGACTCATGTCTCAAATGGTACTAAACTGTTATAATGCACTTGAGCATCAGAATTGTAATCCCAGACCAGGAAGGATGTTGATCCCTGTTCACCTTGATGGCAACTGGCCAGAAATATGCTCATTGGGTAACATATGATCTTTCCTTCCAGGCGATTCAACAAAACTGAATTGTTACTGACAATGAAAGCTATCTCTTCTCAGGAAGGAAGTATGCTCAACAAAATGTTCTTGTTACCATCTTTCTGGGGAAGGGAGTACAAGTCACACCACAAGTATCAAAGAATAATGACTAAGTTTAACATACTGCCTCCTTGTCTCTCTATATTGTGAAGGAGCTGAACTAAAAACAGTAGATACAATCATTAACCCTGGAGTGCTTCAGTAATCTTTTAGTTTCAACTGTCGCAGTTAATGCAGCTCCCTGGCACTGGCAGCTCATTAGGTTCTTTAACCCAGTTCCTTGAACGATGTCATCGTCAGAACCTGTTTACTTTCTTTTTAGTAAATCAAAATAAAGAAAAAAAGATACAACTGGTTGTTAAAATATAATGGCTGGAAATTTCCTGCAGCACCAATTTTGGCGAGATGCACTATAAATTAGACCGTTGTGCACTCCAATCCTCCAGTGGCAAACTGACGCCAGAATTTACTGGAAAACTGATTTGAATACGCCACAGTGAGGATAGCGACGAATTGGAAGCAGAGCAGCCAATGGCCAATAAAGGTCATGAATCACAAAGTACCTACAGAGTACTTTCCATAATTGACAATGCTCAAAAGGTTCAAAATTAGTGAATTAAGAAAGGAAAAATAACATTCATTTTGATAGCTTGTAGTTTTGTGCCTGAGATGCTAACAGGGTTGACTGCAAGTCCTTCATCTCACACTACCCTTGGGCACTGAATAATGAATGCAACGACCCTCTTTAGCCACGCAATGCAAAGCCAAGCTGCCATTCTACCGGAGATGGAAGAATATTTCAGAGAAAGTCCTACAGCGGCCCTCCGACCCAAAGGGAATTTAATTCGTGCTTAAGCTTCTATAAAAATGTCACAACCGCAGAAAGCTCCTTCCATTTACCAATCAGATCGGCCAGTTCCAAGCTCGTCAGTTTCGGTCTCAGTATCTGACGTGTGTGCGCCTTACTTAATCACAGCGTACCTGCAAACAGCGAGAAAACTAGCACGAATCAAGGAAATTCACGATTTTGAATGTGGGCGGAGCTATTATAAGTAACTTTTACATGCTGCAGCAAGGGTCTCAGCAAATGGCCAAGGAAATTTTGGTATGGCATAGAAACTAGCATTACTCACTTACGCCATTATTTCCTGGAATATCTGCACTAGAGTAATGACATTCACTGTAGATGTGCCATTATGGTGCAAGTTTTCTGGAAATTTCAGGCCAATATCAATTCCTTGTTCAAGTTTTGATTGATTACTGATGGTGAGGCTCCTTCTTTCAAATGAAGTAAGTCCAAACAAGCTGATGGAATTGGATCATATATCTCAGTAAAAAGCCCCACCACCACAGCACCTGTAGACTTGTTAATAAACTTGCCCCTGTAATTTTGAATTATTCATTGCCTTAAGGACTATACTGAGTGTTTTGTTCTTCATAGGCTATATTTAACTGAATTGTTGTACGTAACACAGCAGGAAATTCATTTTGAAATCAAACAATGTATAAAGTGGTCTTTCTCTTCTACTTACCGTCCTTCCTCAGGGAAATTTTAATAGAGATATGGAGTATACTTGTCAATTATGAAGGAAATTAGCTCCCAGTTCTGAGCATATTCTCTGGCTACTCCACTGAACAGGTAACAGAAGCTCGATTAGTTACTGTATATTCCCAGGGCTCAGTACCTTCGTCATGATTCATGTGTTATACTTTCCTCTTCCTCCTTTACACCCTTTCTCTCAGGCCTGTGTGGTTCAAAACCCCTTTAACAAAAGATATTTGAAGGAAAGGGTTAACTGTACCCCTTTTAAACAAAGACACTTGAAAACCTGCAAACACAGTAATGTGGTGAATCGTGTTCTCGCAAATCCTGTTTTTCGCTTACTGATACTGATGGCGTTTGAGAAATATGAGTTTCAGGGTTGAAGACATTGTACTGCGAATAGATATCTAGATTATTAAATAAATAAGCTAGATGGATAATATTGAGCTTCAAGCATTGTCAGGCTTTCAAAACACATAGGCTTTTGGAAGCACAAGCTTTTCAACACAGCATGGGGTAATGTAAGAAAAGGCAACAAGGACATACATCAAAGGCTTCGAATCAGGAAAGCAATGATGGGTGTGAAAACAAGCATGAGCCTCTCATTCCTATCTGGTAATCTGTTCAAAAGAACTGGGATTTGTAAAACATCAAACAGTGTTGCACCCAGCATATGGTCAAATGGTATAAGGAATGGATTTGAAGCCACTGAAGCAATCATAATTGGAGATGCAAGGACCAATAAAAATGTCTGGGTATAGAAATGTAAGGAGCCTTTTACAACCCATTGTTCAAACATATGGGCCCCAATATTACCAGGGAGGCAGGATGGCAGCAGGGGGGCGACCGGACGTGTGGGCAACCCGCCCAGTAAAATCCGTCTGTTCCCCATGTGATCGTGGGTAAATTGAAGCCACTTACCGTGCCTTCCAGGTTTCCTATCCTCAACCTGCGCAGTGGGCAGACTGCTCACCCGCATCACAGGCTGTCAGCTGGAGGAGCACTATTTAAAGGGGCAGTCCTCCAATGCTGCTCCTGCAGCAAAGAACCAAAATTATAGAATGGAGCAGACCAGAGGAAAGGCGGCTCCCAGATTTACCGATGCCTCACTCCAGGTCTTACTGGATGGGGTGAGGAGGAGGAGGGATACTTTCTACCCAGCGGACGGGAGGAAGTGGCCTGTCTCTGCCACCATAAAGGCCTGGCTCGAGGTGGCAGAGGACGTCACCAGCAGCAGCAACGTCTCCCGCACATGGATCCAGTGCAGGAAGCACTTCAATGACCTAACTAGGTCAGCCACTTACTCATTCTCCTACACTCCATCTTCCACATCACCGCCCCCACCCCACAATTCCTTCTGCATTGCCAACACTACTCTATCACATCACTCCTCACACCCACTCAAACCTCATCCTCAACTTACCTGCACTTACTCACCTCCCAGTACTCATCCCACCACTAGCACTCAACCCAATTGTACAATCTCATGACTCTGCCTCATACTCACCCTCTGATCATCTCTTTCACAGTCAGCATCACCCAAACCAATGCATTCAGCAGTTGGCCACGCCTGTCTACTTTCTCCCCTTACGGGAGAAGAAAGCCCAGAATGAATGGGAGAGGGCGAAGACCGGAGGGGGGCCGCAACATCTGGTCGTCCTCACAGACACGGACAGGAGGCTCTGGAACTAAGCCGCACCCTCGAGTGCCTGTCCATCGGGGATGCCGAGACTGCCACCTGACAAACGTCTGGTGATAGAACTTTAACGTTCAGCACTCACAATAGCAAATGATGTTAACATGCCTTGCCATCTTCAACAGCTCAACATCTGTCATCATGCTTAATATTGCCCTTCTGTTCTCTTACAGGGCCTTCACCCGCCGCTGTGACGGCGGAGGGCGATTCCTCAGAGGACTAGCCAGCCTCTGAGGGGGAACCGTCACATCTGAGTGAGCCATCCACCAGCGCAGATACACACACCTCGGTGGGTCCCCATCCTCACTTAGTTGGGGTCGCACCTGGTGAGACACCACACACGTGAGCACGAACAGACACTGGCGGCAGGGGCAGCTGTGGAGAGTCCGCATCGGTGGGAGCCCTCTTCTCCAGGCTCTGCTCAGCTGGACACAGATGCTGAACCCTGGGGGCCCATGAAAAGGAGAATGATTGAGGGGCAGCAGCACATTTGCGAAGTGCTGGAACTAGTGCCACGCGCACTCTCCACAATTGCGCAGAGGATGGAGGAGTCCAACTCCTGCATGAGTGGAATGGTGGCACAGGTGCAGAGATTCTGAGATACTGTCACAGGGACGTGAGGGCATCTCCGAGGTAGTGTCGCGGGTGAGTGCAGGAATGTCTGCGATGGAGGGAAGGCTAGCCTCCATGGAGCTTCAAGCACGGCTCACCAATGATTCCATTGAGGCCCTGACAACAGCCCTTCAGACTCAAGGTGAGCAACTTTCTGCCACCTCTCTGACTCTGGCACTGGCCTTACAAGGCTTCACACATGTCCTCCAAACTGTCGTCCAGCAGGGTGGTAGGGGTGATGTGGGCCTGGTCCAGGAGAGGGATGATGGCAAAAGGGGACATGGAAGTGGGGACGCCACTCAAAGCGCCCCTATGTCTCACGCGTTGCCCCCCTCTCAACCAGTACCCGCAATGCTGCCTCCTCTGCAGGTGGCCGAGTATGCCCCTGCACAGGTGCAGGTGGAGCAGTCCTTGGAGGAGCTCTCACGGGAACCGAAACCCAGAGGGCGTAGGCCAAAAGCATCTAATCGGTCAGGGCATGAACAAGAGCAACCTGCCACTACCCCTGCTGCAGCCACAGGGGAAGCACCATGTCGGAGTACTCATAAGCGTAAGGCAAAGTTTTTGTGAGCACAATGGGGATGCACAAGGGTGTTTAACAGTTTGTCATGTTTTTTATTTATATTTGATTTTTGTTAATGGCACATTAAATATTACTATTGTCACCACTACTGCCACGTCTTGGCCATTCTTGACTGGCTTGTGTAATAAGTCCCTTTCATGAGGTTCACTATGAACACCCACACTTGATGCCACCCATTAGGTCGCCCTACAGTGGGTGTATTTGTAGTTACATGGCTATTTTGTGCAAGTGCCTGTGGCGCAGCACTGTGTTGTAGAGCTCCACGTGGCGGAGGTGGACGGCGTGCCTGGCGAGGCTGGTGATGTTGCTCGTCCTGGGATGAAGTGATGAATGCAGCTATGGCCCCCCCCCCTCCCATCCTGACGGTTTGAGTTTGAGGGTTCGCAAAGTAGGTAAATGTGCTTGCACAGCAGAGTTTAGGGTATAAATTAATAATTTTGAGTGGAAAGATAGAAGTGTTGCAGTCAAAACTTTGTCTGAAGTGACAGAGTGCCCTGCTGCAATACATAGGTTTTCCCCCCACCTGTCAAATAATTCTTTGCATCTCCCACTGGCTGTTGGCTAAAACACGTCTGCTCCAACAGGGAGTGTTTCCCACAGCACAGGAAACACGCTGAGGATCCTTCAAAATTGTACCCCTGCCAAAATCTCCACTCAATGAAGTCTGTAAAGTACCTCAAGTATCTAACTAACTATCTAAAGCAGCATCCCGCTGGCTTTAATTGCCGGTGGGAGTCCCGCATTCGGGAGCTGCGCGCGCACCCGAATGCGTCATTGGGGTACCCGGAAGTCAGCGGGCTGGAGCCGTGCTCTGAACCCACTCCGGGATTCCGCCATTTTAGGAGCCCCCCTGCCCCCAACGCACCCGCTCGGCCATCCGAAAATTGGCCCCATGGTCTTTTCTACATCAACGGGTCTCCAGTCACACGATCAAAGCCTAAACTGTCAATCACTGAAGTATGTTAGTGATAGCATAGCAACAGGGAGAGATTGGACAAAAGGAATGACCCTTCCCAATCCTACGTCCTATTGGTAAAAAAACAATATAAAAAGACTTTGTGAGAAGAAGGCTCTCTCTCCTCTTCCCTCTTCTCCTCACCACCTGGCAGTCACAAGGAACGCACACTGCAGTTGAACATCACGCAAGAAGAAGAGGACATCGAGATCTGAAGAGCTGATCAACCTTCAGGCCCGATGAACAAAATCCTTGGTTTAAAGGTTGTATATGTATTAATGATTTGCCTGATGTGTGTATGAATTATTAAGTCATTACATAATAACATTGTGAATTATTAAGTGTATAACAGGATTTTAGAGGAAAGTCATATGTATGGTTTGATTTTGCTTCACGAATGCTCATATGAGTGATAACATCATTAAATAATTACTTTTGATTGATGAAATTACTGAGTGACGGTGACTTTCTTTGCTTGACTATTTGCCCAGGGTGCAAGAATCACACAAATTAAGGAATTCTGTACAATGCTACTCTGCAACCAGTCACTAGGAGATTCACGGGAGTGGTCAGCATTGCCTCACACTCAGTTTTCACTCCCTCTGGAAAGTATCGCAGCTTCCAATTTGTAAGAATTCACATATTATTGGGTGAAAAATGGGAGGGGATGTAAATAACGTGACAAATAGGTACTTGCTCATCATGTTCACCATACATATTAGTTAAAAAATGTTAGGTTTTAATTTGAGCAAAATCGTGATTTGTAGGACTCCAGTTAAACCATCCTTTCAGGTCGCCTTTATATACTAAACGCATCAAGGCGCAGGAAGCAGAGGCATCCCCTCAGCATGTGTGCTTCAAAGAACAGGCCTCACCTTTACTGCTATCCATAGGTAGTCATTAGTATTCATCAGAGATTTACAAACTAAAAGTAAGAAATCTTTGCCAGGGCCAGTTCAGATACGACCGGCGAAAGGAGAAACCATGTTCTTTCTGACAGATATGCTGAAGAGGAAGCAACCCGATTAAATTCACCCTACTGCATCCACTACCCAAAGGGTGCATGAGATAGAGCTTTATAGGCTCCACAGAGAAGCCTGTAAAGAAAGATCTCTCCCAAAATTAAAGCATGCTTTAAAAAAATGAGATGAATTGTATGGATAAGTGCCTCTTTATGGTGAGTTTTGTAAATGAAAGATTCCATGTGTGAATCCTCTATGTGATGGACTGTATAGGTACGAACCTCTATGTGATGGACTCCATGGGTAAGTTCCTCTATGTCACTCAATTGTAGCATGGGCACACCTGCTCAGTCAGTGGGAAGGGCTGCCCTTTATTTCCATATGCTTCTTGTGCTTGAAAAATGTTCACTGGAAGGCAGGCCTGCATGTCGGTTTGCAGAAAGTTGCAAAATTGGTGAAGCCTGCAGCTCAACATTAGGTGGGAGTTCATACTGTGAAGGAGTGTAGTAGCTGGGTGGAGGTCAAACATGTTTTTACAGTCAAAATGTGCGCAATGTTTATGGAAGGGAAGTCGCAGCTTCATGGCCATCTGCAGGGGAGTCCAAATGCAGAACAACATTCTATCACCAATGCTGTGATTGGTGCCATTGAAATCTTGGATACTCAGTCACACCAGTCTGTCGCTGCTGATTTGCCAGACTGGGTGATTATTTGCAAAGAGCAGAGGTGGTGAGCTTTACCCACATCGGGGACTGCTCTCATGCCGATCACTGGTCACCCAGCTGGGGTACAGAGCACTCGGCTGTGGCAAGAGAAGAATTTGACGAGGTTATCTCTCAAGGTGATCATGCATCCTCTCCCTCTAGCCAGGTTCCTCAAACGATTGACAAAGTGACAGAGAGCATGCAGGTATTGGCTGCTACCTGTTGCTCAAGCTGTTGCATAACCGTGCACCAGAAGTTCAATGCCATGGCCGTCCAAAGGGGCTGCACCACACAATAGCAACCTGCCACCACAGTTGCTCCTCCCACTTAGAGAGCATTTAGGTACAGCTGTAACTTATAGAGTAGGACAAGCACGCCATTATAGAATCATCAAGAGGAAGCATGGCAGAGGGCTTGAAATACATTTGCAGCGTACACTGCTCTGAATAAATACTGACTTTTTAATTTCTCCTTAGTACGGACCATGATCGTTAATTAGCGCTGTTAGAAAAGTAATGGTGCAGAGAGAAAGTTGGAAGATGGCCATTCAGCTTAAGTAGAGCAAATGTGCAGCATGTTCTTGGAGGAAACAATGCCAAGGATTTCATTAGAAAAACAAATTTGATCATTGGCAGGATGTGGTCATTACTGGAAATAGTTCTCAACCACAGATTTCCACACCAATGTCCCTGCCTGTACATCAGTTCTACCCATGTGGGCCTCCTCCTGTTCCTCATCCTCTTCCTGTGGGCCTGCAGCCTCGTGGGTCTACTGCATGTTCATTCATCTTTGAATGGCAAATTGTACAACATGTATAGCCGGTAATGATTTTGGAGAGCTTGGCTGTAGAGCAGCATCCTGTCATCACAATGAAATCATTTTGTGTTTAACAGTAACTCGGGTAGTGGCTTGGACCCAATTGTATGTGCACTCTGCTGCTGTGTGAGAATTCTCAGCTGTAAAGGCCAGTACTAGTCTTACAACAGCCATCCATTCATTCTATCAGGACCTTCGAGTAAAGTCCTATTACTATTACAGCATCATGGCTGATCTCTGGATAATGGCCATTTTTGTATTCTGAACTACCTGAATATTTCTGTGCATTTGGTTGGTGTCTTATCATGTGATACCTTCTTATCACATGGCATCCATCTATGACATCTTGAGAAAGCTTCTAGATGGAAAAGTTCTACACCCTCTGCAGTTGGTGTTTCCTTTCCGCTGAAAAAGTGATCATGTTTTTCTGCTGGCAAACATGGTGTCAATCACTTGCCTTATACAGGTTTGAATTGCAGACTGGTTTATCTGGCAGAAGTCCCCTCGGCAGACTGGAACGATGCTGTTGCATAGAAACTCAATGCTATAGTAATCTGTACAGCAATGGGAAGAGCCGTCCCAACAAGGTGGGTGTCAGCAAGTCAGCCTGCAGCATTGTGGCATAGCTTGGACACTGGCTCTGCCGTGAAGCGCAGATGGTGATTACAGGTCTCTTCTGATATGCCCTGGTAAGAATGGTATGGTCTTTGGACATTGGTGGGAGCAAACATACTGTCTGAGGTGTCATTACAACTGAACATTTTGACCCTTTGTGAATTTGTCCTGCTTATCAATTCATAAAGCACTAGGGAATAAACCAAAAGGATTCCCATCCTTCTAACCTTGTTAGGTACAACTTGTGCTGCAGCAGTAATTGGCAGGACTTCAAAAAAGGTATGCCCTAGCAAACTGAAGACTTCAGCAAAAAGCAGATATCTATAGAAGGAAATAAAAACATGCAAGATGTTCAGTGCATAAGTAGAGAAATATTCACTTCAACAGCAACTGAATTATAACAACCTTCGTTTAAGAAATATTTCCAAACAGCCTAACCTACATAGCCGGCAAGCTCCCATTTTACATGGGTTAGGTGCTGCTGGAGGTGGGAGCCTCATTGAAAGTCATAAAATTATGCGTGGGACCTCATTTGCATAAATGTTTGATTTAAACAATGCTTGGGCATGCCTGCAGCACTGCTTCCTGGCTCACCCCAGAATTGTGCTTCGGAAAATTGGGCCCGCCCTGAGTCGGGTGCGCACGGTAGGGGTCTAATTTTTTGAACTGTACCCGCCAACAATGAAGTTCCACACAGCTGACAAGGCCTCATAAAATTTACCCTTATTGGTAAGTACCTCTCTTTGATCCTAGCAAGCACCAGCTCAGACATTGGCACCAAGCGTACTTTAGAGGCTAGGCTAGAGGAGGGGTCTTCACGTGGTGAATCACTGGGCACAAACGTGCAGGAGCTAAAGCAGGACGGCACAGGTGCCAGCTTGCCTGAGGGCGAAATTGCATACTAGTTCTGCTGCAGAGGACTCAAATACTAACTTCGTGGGCACAGGCTACTGAAAAATGCTGATGGGCATATACCAGGAAATGTTAGATGCACTGGGCAGCCTGCCAGCGAGCCTGCACACAATGGCTCAGAGCATGGAGGAGTCCAGCTCCAACTTGCATCAAAGTTTCGAGCAGAGCACGGAGACCATTCTGTCCAACATGGACCGAGTGTTGAATACCACGAAAGTGACGCCCATCATATTGGAGCCCCTGCTGACAGCTCTGAAAACCTCCATGGCAGCTAAGATTGCTGCCATGAAGGCTCAGAACCCAGCCATCTTGGCTCTGGGGCCAGTGTTGACAGGGGCTTCCAGAGCGTCACATCACTCTTGCACTCTGATCTCGCACAGAGCCATAGGAGTGCTGAGGCACAATCCCAGGAGGTGGCCGTGGCTCCATGGGAGAGGCACCTGCTGAACTCTCTCAGGATGACAACATGCCTGCTCCCTCATCAGCCTCTTCGCTAGTGCTCTTGTTAGTGCCACACAGCCAGCTGAGCCAGACTGCCCCAGCCCACGCCGAGATGCTGCAGTCAGGTCCTTAAGGCCCAAAGCTCCTCAAGGTCGCCCACCACGCCCATCTGAAGTGTCCTCAATCTAAGCTCAGCAGCCTTCCACCTCCCAAGCTGTAGCCATAAGGAAATGCTTTGTAGGAGCACTAGGATAGGTGTACATGCACAGAAAACAGGCACTAAAGGTTATTCTTAATTATTTCTGTTAATTATTATATACAGACAGATTTGGTATTGGTGTTTATATTTCTAGTGAAGAGAGGACGAGACCCATAAGGCTGGACTGAAGGAAGGCAATCGGATCACGGTAGTAAGGATGGTGGCGATAGGGTTGTGGGACTTGTGATGTATTGGGGATGGGAGGGATGGATTAGGTGAAGCGCTCCCAGATGAGCTGCTCTTTAAGACCTTTGGCAGCTAAGTGCACTGGTGATTGATGCCGTTACTGCTCCACCTCCTCCTCCTTCTGTATTCATGTTACCCAAGTGGTGGTAATGGTTGGTGCCCTCATGATGGCAAAGTTGTGGAGCATGCAGCAGAAGACCACATATCTGGATACCCACTCAGGCCTGTACTGCGAAGCTCCTCCCAAAGGGTACAAGCAGCAGAAGTGTTGCTTGAGCATGCTGACTGTCTGCTCAATGACGGCCTCGATATTAATCCCACCTACCACGATGGGTGGGAGAGGGTTGCGGGGGGGGGTGTGGTTAAAAATGAAAAAGCAGGGAACACGATCCCAACCCACGCCCACGTATGTGCCCGTTCCCGTTCGTGCGATGGCGGGACACTTCACTAACATATTTAAATTGGGCTCCCACAGTGCAATTGGGAGTCTGATTTAAATTTTAACAGTTGCCCAGGGCTCAGGAAACCTAGCTATGAAAGGAAGCCTTCAGCCTCCCCTCTGCCAATCACGGCCTCTCTCTCCCCATGCTGTGATTGCCGACCCCCCCCATAACCCCCCATAACACCCCAAACCCCGATGGTTCTCTCTCCGAGCCCCGATCGCAGCCGGCCACCTCCCATAAGCCCCGAGCGCCGACCTTCCCCCCACCCCTCTGCGGCCTCCTACCACTGGTTTTCCCCACCCGGAAGCCAGTCAGACTGTTACAGTTTGGCCAGCTGCCGGCTGGGAAACAGAAGAAAAATATGTTAATGAGGTGTTGCCGTTAAATTCAGCAGGACCTCCGCGTCCCCGGCCTTGCAGAGCTTTTCGGCCGTTTTCGGCCTCCTCTGCACTTTCCTTGCCTCCCCGTAAATATCGGGGCCAACGTTTCTGGTAGCAGCAAGGCTCTCGTTGTAGGCCAGCTCTGCAGGTCTGCCCGGGTACCTGACAGGAGTCATGAGGATAGTCCTGGTCACCCAGTAGCCAGCCTGTAAGCTGATGGCCTGGCTGGAATAAAGGTGGCACAGAATGAATACATCATGACTGCTGGCAGGAAACCGGGCACAGACCTGCATGATGTACTATCAGTGGTCGCAAACAAGCTGGATGTTGAGGGAATGGAATCACTTTCTATTCAGAAAGGTACCAGGCTGGTGATGGGGAACACGCAAGGCAATGCGCACCATGCACCCTGGGGAAGTCTGCAATGTAGGCGAAGCTTAGTGCTCTCGCGTCCTGCTTCACTCTGTTCATTGGGAAAGAGATGTAGGTGTTCCTCCTGACAGAGAGCCTCGGTGACCTCCCTGATACAACGATGGACTGCAAATGAGAAGTTATTGCTGATGTCTCCTGCAGCAGCCTGGAACAAGCCTGTTGCATAAAAGATAAGGGCCACCGTGACCTTGCCTTGGTTTAATGTTCAAGTTGTGATTGCAGCAGGTGACATAGCTCAATGATAGTGAAGGTGCCTGAGACATTGCTCCTCGGTGAAATTGATGTATGAGAAGTGCACCCTGATGGCCTGCTGTGGGTATGGCCTCCTGCACAGTGCCCTCCTCCTCCCTCCTCTCCCAGCTGATCTTTCTGTCTCCTGTCTTTTTGGCTGCTCCTCCTCCAACCCCAAAGGCAGTCCTACCACACCACACATGACTGCAGTAGCAATGTTTAGAAGAATAATGCAGCAGCAGCAAAATCTTCTTCTCGGAAGTCATAGAGGCAGAAAATAGGCCAAAAACACCTAGAAGTTAACCAGTATTCTAAAAGGACAAACCAACAATTAACCTGTATATAGTGGATGAGCCCTTAAGTAGCACTGCTGAAGGGTCCTTCCTGCCTGTTAGCGTCTCGAGCTGCTGAGCGAGTTTATCATGTGGCAAGTCAGGCGCTGGGGCAGCCCAATTTCAGAAAAGGGTCCTACAGCAAGTATAGGATCCTTATTAAAATATTTTAATTACCATTTTACATACCTGCAGTAGACGCTCTGGACCCTACAAAGGAGCCCGATCCAATATGGCAGGCGGTGCACTTCTGGCACGGGATGAGCGCATGCGCGCGCTGCCCACCATATTGGATACTTAGGTGGCCATGTAAAACGGGTGTGCCAATGTTTTTGTGCTCCCAAAATTGCGTTTCGCAAAGTATTCCACACAGCAAATCAGGTAGGTGAGACTGTGCATCCTATTTTATGACCCATGCCTGCCACCAGCAAGTATCCATTCTGTTGGTGAAGCCTCTTTACTCTTATATGGGCGAGCTCCTTCGTGCAATGGTACTGACCCATTGAGTCCAGTTCTTTCATTGCTCACACTGGCCCTTTAATAAACAGTTGCTCATTCTCTGACATTTGTAATTATCCCCCATCTTATAAAGAGCATTTTGTTTGTTTCTCTGATCACCGTGAAATTCATTAGTTTTTATCTGGAAAGTAAGAGGAGATTCACTTCAGAAAGGACGATGAGTGCATAAACCATTCACATTGGCACTCACCAATGCATCTTCTGAAAACTTCCAGCATATCTCTGCCCACTGAACAAGATGAGCTCAGGCAAACTCTACATAATTTACTGCTTATGTAACAGATGGCAGATGTTCAGTTATACAGAAGTGCCAATTTGGAACTGATGGAATATATTTAGAATAACTTGGATTATTTAACTTGCAGTAGAAAAGTTATATTGAACAAAGTTACTGCTTTAATGAATGCCTTGCGATAGCTCCATCTGGTGCCAATTAAAACGTGCATAATACAATATAATTGAATGTGAGTTTTGGTATTAAAATGACAGATTTTCCAACCACCTGATTTAGGAAACAAATTTATTGGTAATGTTTAAAATGGCTTCCAGGAATAAACAAAAGATGAAAAGCAAAAATATAGATTTTGTGTTTTAATAAAGGTCTCTACCTCACCCTCCCCATCCCCAGTTATTGCTGTTATCACACCATATTCAGACTTCAGTAACAGTAACTTTTATAATCTAAGGAACTCATTGTATAAAACGCAAGGAAAGACCAGTGGAAACATTCTTTAAAAAAAAACTGTGTCAATTTTTGCACCATGTATCAGTACTAGAGCCTCTCAGTTCAAGGGAGCACATTCATGGGGCCGAAATTAGACCTTGAGACACCCATTTCTTGGCCTTGAGATGGGTGCCCAACTTAACAATATCAGACGCTGATCATGTGCATCCAATTATACACAGGAAGTGCGTCGCCCACCAATATCAGGCACCCCTTAGTCGTCCTGGGCGCCTGCTTAAAATGAGCATACATCTAATTAAAATATTTAAATCAAGATCCTTTGACTGCTTTAGGACACTTATGAAATTGATCTGTGCCAAAGTCTGATTCACTAATAATTAAACCTGCCCAGCAAATCATGGTGGGACCAGTCGAGAAGCAGGCTGCAGAAACAATACTTAAAGCGACCCTCAACTCCATTAAGGCAAGTCTCTGGTTAGTCATTAAAAACATCTCAGAGGAAATTTTTGGAGATGCAGGAGTATTCTGTGCTTTGCATTCAGCACTATTATTTTTATCATGAGTGTTCTGCTGGGTCTACATTTGGGGGTGGAGAATGAGGAGCAGCAGCACCAGCAAGGAAGAGAACACAGACCTGCAGATGCTGCTAGAAGAGGGCAAAGGAGGGGAGAGCACAGGAGGTATACACACCTATGTGTGTATTTAGGAACCACATTTCCTCTCTCAACCTGACTGAGGAGCAGTGTGTGCAGCACCTCTGCTTCATCAGGGAACCTGCCACTGAGCTATGTCACCAGCTGTAGCACCAACTGGAGCCCCGAACCAGGGCATGGACAGCACTGCCTGTGGCTGTCAAGGTGATGGGGGCCCTTAATTTCTATGCCACAGGATCATTCCAGCTGCAACAGGAGACAACAACCTCACCCTGTTTGCTGATCACTGCTGCATTAGGGATGTGAAGTTGCACTCGAATAAGTCATTTGGAAATTCAGTCTGATCTTTCACCATTATACATGTCTTGTGTAGTAATATTTTAAAGTTTTATTTGCCTGAATTTTAAGGTGCTGTACAAATCAGTGTCCTGTAACTGAATAAATAATTCACTTGATTGGTTTAGCTTATGTGCCTAGTTGCAGTATTATTCTCCATTGCAAACTGCACTCCAGAGAATTCAGACGGGAAAGCTGTGTCAGACCATGTACCGGAGAGGCGAAAGTGCAGAGAGGATTCACTGGTGCTGACAGTCACACAACTGCCTCATTTCATAAGCTCTCATTTGTAGGATGTGAAGTTCACCAGGTAGAACAGTATCCTTCTTTGCTCTTCTTCCCCCTTCCCCTACAGTCATCTTTAAACTTCTGTAAAGTTATAGTGAGACAGCCTTCCATCAAAATGGAACATTAATAGTTAACAGTGCATAGAATTCAGCAAGTGCCTATCAACCAAGCAGTACTCATGATTGTTACCATCGTATCACAGCAAACTGTCAACCTATATTTTTTGCAAGGACAAAAGTGCAATCTAGTGAAGAGAAATGAGAAGAATTAATTACTATTTTTTTGAGGACTGCTAGCCTGATTGTACTAAAATAAATTAAGGTTTGTAAATAAAATTATGTATATTTCATATCAATGAGAAGTTTACACACATCCCTCTCACACCAGGTGCCGAACTAGCTAAAGATACATAAGTTTACCCTGTGTCCCCTGCTAATCTAACATTTGTGAAGGTACAATTTAAACACATTTAACTGGGTGTAAAATGTAATACAAATGTAAATAGTAACCCTCACACATAAGAAGGGAAAAGCATGTTTGGTCACTGCTTGTGTCTACAGAAGAGCCACACAGAACGGTTTCCCCATTGAATTATTTGGGTGGTGCAATTCTCAGAAGCATTGGGACCATTTGTAAAAACAGGTAAAATTGTCTGACTGCACACTTCAGGCATGGAGTGCCATGTGCTGGGAGTTCACATCGGGAAATCTTATACTCCCACCCATGCTTTTCGGTCCATTAAAAATGAATGGATGGAAAATAATGAGCTATGCAAGTGTAACTTTCTAATATATACTCCCTGCAGGTAAGGCTTCTCATCAAAAGTGATCAAGCAGAGAATGTACCCTAAAATCTAAACATAAAGACCTGTGATGCTTTAATAATAAAAGGAATGAGAAGCTGCATGCTCAGATTCAGCTGAAAAGATCCATTTGACCCAAGGTATGATTTTTTTTTTAAATAACCTGTTCAGAGAATGCTTTTATTGTATTACGCTATACTTTCAAATTGCAATTGTTAGACATCCATGACAATTAACCCACTGCCCAACCAAGTCCTCTTATTCCCCATGTGACAAAAAGAGTCTTCCTCCCAGGAGACATGCATCTCTATCTATGAATATATTAAAAGTCTTGAGTCTGGTGTGCACTTCCTGTCCACATTAACCTTACTTCCTGTGTCACAATTTGAGTCACACTTATGATGTCAACATTTCTAATTGTAAAAGTCTATATGAACATGCACATTGTAATTGCGAGGCTCCTGTCACTATGTGGCACTGCTGCACAAAACTCTCCCATCTCCCATGTCCTCTTCAAGGCCCACTGTCTCCCACTCAGTTGAAAATCTGCTCTGCTGAATCTTCTGCCCCCATAACCCTGTTTCTCCCTCTTACGGGCCACCAGGTTGCTCTCTTTCCCTGGGGGGAAACTTCCTATCACGTAGCCCCATTCTACCTCTGTTCCCACCACCTCCTGCCCTTGCAGCTGCTAACTGACTTTCAGAAGTTTTACCAGCATTAGTTGTGAAAAAAAAGTGCTAAGAGCCTTTATAATGTATTTACCAACTTAAGCTATTAATTCATTGGTGTTCCTGCTGCTGAAGTACATTACTGATTCAGTGGTGGTCAATGCTCTATTAATTTATAAATTCATTGCTGCCTGCTCAGCTGTGCTTCAATATTCATCAGTGACTTTGTTGCTGTGGGTGAGTGAGTGATCATACATGAGATTTGTGCTGATTTTTATGAGTTTTCTTGTTCCTGTTGTCAAACAAAACAATGACACTTTTTGTTGTAATTTAAATTCTCCAGTTTATTCTGTTAGTTTTTAATCTCCATGTTATTATAGCAGCAGCTTCTGTTGTCTACTGTTTTAGGGTTTACTGCCCTCACATTCTTTGGGAACATTGAGATAAAACTTTATGAAGACTGTCCAGGTCTTGTCTCCTTGTGTGTAACGCCAGGGGAGATTTTATATATAATTTTCAAACTGCAGTACCTTGAAAATATAGTTCAAGCACCTTCTTGCAATTTGGTAATAGCTATTGCAGATGGAATGTTTGGATCAAACCCCAGTAAACATTTGATCCCAATTTAATCAAATTATAGGTTCTTTGAAGGACAAGGGGTATTTTATATGCTGATTACATTTCAACCAGAGAGAAGGAATTCTGTTTTCCAAATATTGTCAAAAACAGTATATTAGACTGCCCAAAGCTTCAGTTCACACCTTGTCCATCTAAGCGTTAATAAAATGGTCATTATATTAGTTGCCCGGTTATTGAGAAGAAATCATGCGTTTCTCAAAGGAAATGAGGTTTTATATCCCATGGACTTTCTCAGGATCTTCAGTTTCCCAATCACTTTGCTGCTAATACATGATGTAGGGTGTCCATAACAAATTATTGAAAAGACTGAAAAGAATGCAGACTTTTTTTCTGGTTCTTAAACCTTGTATAATTTTGATTATTGTGCTCTCTCAATATCTTGCTGAGATTTTTGTTTCTACACCTTGTTGCACCAGTATTTTATTTCTGGAGTGACACCACTGTTTCGTTTTGGTAGCTGACACTATTTTAATATTGACCTGACCTGCCTGGTGGGAAACTGACAGGATCGTATCAGATTGAAGGCAATGGAAAGTAAAATAAGGCAGGGTTTAAAACGGGCGACCGATCTGACTTAGGTTAAAATTACTCAGTCTTTTGGAAGTAACTGAGATGAGGTGATAGTGAATGTACCACTGTAAGCAGCAGCATGCCACCCATACACCATTTCCTGTTTGGCATCCACAAAGCTTAACAGGCCTGTAAGCCTCTCAATTAAATTGAAACAGGGCCATGGTGATTTCTACTGCTCCCTGATTATACTACTATGTTGAGAAATAATGTGAGGGCTAATTCAAAGGGGGTTTTAATGCTGCTCTGCGCATTTACAGTTAGTGCTTGGAGTCTTGCTCCCAGCAGTGCTGGAATCAGCCGTATGTTCGCCCTGCAACCAGGGACAAGTCTTTACATATAAACTATCCAACTCATAATTACCACAATGTACAACAGGTGAGCTCAGCTTCAGTGCTGGTGGCAATAATAATTTCAGGTATAAATTACTCAATCCTGCGGACGTTGATTAAAATATTTAAATAAATGCCACCCTGCACTAGTACAGACAGAAAAGTCGATTTTAACTCAGGGCGGGATCAATGCGTTGGCGGGTGGGGAGGGGGAAAGGGAGGGGGCTAGGGCAAGGGACATGCGGAGGCTTAGTGAGGAATCACTGCCTAGGGCGTGAGTGATAATTCGAGTGGCAGGAGGTCACCGCCAGGGACCTGCAGGAATGCTCTCAGGTAAATCCACCAGAGGACTCCGGGAGGGGGAGGGAAGCAGGGATGGTGCAAGGTTTCCTTGTGGTGCCTGGTGGAGCACTCCTGCTCCTGCTCCTCCTGGGCCACAAGGTAACAAAAAACATTTGTTCCCGGCAGGTTTAGCCTGGTGGGGAAGCCACCACTGCTCTCCCACTCAGGCCTCAGGTTAAAATGGCAGATCAGGCCCCGATGACATCACTGGAGCCCAATCTGCATATTTAAAGAGGCCCCCGCTAGCTTGGGGAGGCCATCCTTGTTGCCTGCAATTTAAAATTGGAGTCAAACAGATTGGGATGGGAAAGGGGTGGCTAAGTCTCCTCCTCCATTTGAACTGCCGCCTCTACTTGATTTCCGCCAATTGTAAACAATTTTACAACACCAAGTTATAGTCCAGCAATTTTATTTTAAATTCACAAGCTTTCGGAGGCTTCCTCCTTCGTCAGGTGAACGATGTGAAAATGAAATCCTCGAAATTCGAGGATTTCATTTTCACATCGTTCACCTGACGAAGGAGGAAGCCTCCGAAAGCTTGTGAATTTAAAATAAAATTGCTGGACTATAACTTGGTGTTGTAAAATTGTTTACAATTGTCAACCCCAGTCCATCACCGGCATCTCCACATCATGATTTCCGCCAGGCAGGGGTAGTTAAAATCAAGGCCATAATAGATTGATTTCTGTTTAGCTTGTAATGTTCACAACATTTACTTTTTTTCCATCACGGATGAATATGTATTATCCACACTCGGTGGCACTAATCTAGGTTTCTTTGTACGGAGTTACAGCAATTTTGTGCCCTGAGACACCAATCATTAAGAACTGCAGCGAGACTGCCCTAACTTCGTTTGACCCCTACAGCTAGCAAAGATCTTCTTCATCTAGTCCGTCCTGAAGATCCTATTTCTTTCTCATGGCAGCTGTGGAGAAGTTAATCCTCCTGGCTGGAGGAGAAAGAGTATTAGAGTGGACAGCCATATGGGGAGGGGAGCATAAATAATGCTAGAAGTTGGAATATAAATACATTTATGAGTTACTATAAGATTGATAATGACAAGCTACAGACACTATTTAATGGCAAAGCTAACGATACCTGGCACCAGAAACTGAACTTAAAATACAGAACATCAATCTCAAAATGAAAAAATAACACGGCAAAGAAGAAGTAAAGTAGGAATAGCAATTTTTTTTCTTATGTGTTGCAATCTGAACAAATTGCCTGTCATTTTCAATTTATACCACTGTACACATTGTGATCAGCTCTGTAGCTGGTTGAATATAAAGGGAATAGCCATGGCACCACTAGCAGCCAGCTACACTGACATAAAACTATTGGGCATCACCTAGTATGGTCTCACCCACACCTCCCAACTAACACCCCTATGCCTCTCAAACCCCTTCTCTTGCATTCCTTTCTAACGACACAATAACTAAACTATAGTGACCATTACAAGTAACCAAGTTATTGCTGTAACTGAGGCGTTATAGGTTATTTTCAAATGCAGATGCAAGAGATCACCAGAACATAACTTATTTACCTGTTTTCCTGGCACTTTCTAGCTTCTAACTAGGCCCTAAAAGAAACTCTGCAGCTACACACTGGCCCAAAATAGATTGCATCCATGTTCTCTACCTTTACTGTGTTGCAGAAATGACTTTGCTCATCTTTATTTACATAACATAGTACATAACTATACAGTAATCATGAGCCTGTGCTGGAATTCTGAGGAGAATAACACGAGGGCCAAGGAACAAACCCAACTCAACTACATTTTATTCAATCAAACTAAATCAAAGGCAAAATTTCAGCAGCTCAATTCTGATTCAAATCGGATTGATCTTTTTTCCAAGTATCAAAAAAGTGTAAATGTACTTTTCCAACATTATTTGAGACTACAACTCCTTTCCGTATATATTTTCCCCATTTGCTAATGTTAATATAAACTGAGTTTCTTTGTTTTATGCTGTTTTTCTTTTCTTTATTAGAAAACAGAGGAAACCTTTTTTAAAAAGATATTTTCTGTTTTTTCTTGATCACTCCATGTCTGCTGGGGGGAGCACAAGTGGACGGCTTGGTCTCAGATTCCACCAATCTTACTCTGATGCAGCAATTGAGGTATATGACAGCAACCCTGGGCTGACTCCACCTCAAATGTTGCCTTCTTGTGGGGAAGTGCCCATCCTCCCTCAGCACCTCCCCATCAGAGCGTGACGGAATGTAGGTGTTCCGCTATTCCACGCATCAGTGTGATGGAGCTTTATCCTGCTGCACCATTGCACATCCCTTATGATGCTTTATCTCCTCCTTTCCGAAAAAAGTTAACTCTGTGGGGTACAGTCCTTGAAGGTTGGGTATCCATTTGCACCTTAACCAAGTGGCCATTGTCCTCATGTGTGCATTGACAGTAAGTGTTGGCAAGCTATTCGATTGTGGAGAGAGGAGAAGACATCACAGTCAAGCTCGATTCTGTCTTCATCCAATGTCCACATACACACACTTTCCAGCAGAAATCGCTGGATAACAATCAGGAGCAGGAACCTGGGTTGATATGTAGCATCCCAACTGATCATTCAGTTTTAATTACTTGACTGTGTGCAAGAGACTTTCTGGAGAGGAGGATTGTGTTGATAATTTCAAAAAGGGAGTTGGATGGATACTTAGCAAGGGAAGAAATTGAGGGGTATAAGAACTAGAATGGCACGTGATATTTCTCAAACTTTAAAAATGGCCTGATGGACTAATATCTTTTCCAATCCTATATGTTCCTATAGACTGCCATCTCCACTGAGATCAGTTAATTCAGCACAGATTGACTCTGGGAACTTCTAGTCTGTATGAAGGTTACATGCTATTCTGATCTATTGTGGGAGCCCTTTATAATAGGGTTTTTCTTTTTAAAAACTAACACTCTAATCATTAGGATGGGATACAAAAAATCAAAATGACCAAAAATCCGACCCAAGACCTGTTCATTCATCCCCAAAGAGCACTATGTGGAAAAGATATTATTATAACAGCCAAAAAGTTGCATATATATCCCCGGAGTCTTGTGAGCAATGAGCTCATGACGTCAGGCAGTTTTGTATCGACTGCCCTTCCAGGCATCAAAATTTACTGCAAAAATGGGCAGCCAATGTTTTAGGCTGAAAATAGCCTTGAGCTTGAGAGGGTTAATTATCCTCCTGAACTGTCTAAAAGTGCAATGCACTGTGTGTGACAGAAAACAGAAAAGAACAAGCAATGATGAATTATCTCCATTGGGCAATAATCAAATGAGAAACATACTGGAAAGACTTTAGGTCATTTCTGCTCTAGTTGGTCTGATAGGACTTTTGCTTGTCAGTGCAAATGGGAGTTATGACATGGAACACAGCACTGCACCAAAGAGCCTGGTTACTGGCAGTATAATGACACACAAATATGTGGCCTTGATTGTGTGATAGTGAAGTGGCGTTCAATCAAGTAAAAACATAAAAAGTAATCTACCCATGAGGTTGGTAATAAGCATTAAACAACGGTCTCTACTTTCTACTCTTGTGGCTTTCTATGTACAGCACAAATAAATGTTAAGGCTTTATAGTTTCAATACCTTGTCTAATAGATGTAATTGAGTTTCATCTAGATGGCTTCAGGTTTAATTATGTCAGCTGTTGCAATCGATCTCAGTGCACCTACCAGGAGAATGAAAGGCAGTAAGTTTCAAAATATGCTATTGCCTTTATTGAATACAAATTCACACAGCCTCTTCTGTACAGCACTGATCCTAGGGCTCAGAATGAGACTTGAGAACAAGCAGGTTCATCAAGTGAAAACATGACTATACAGGCCAAAAACAACACAAAACTCTCTGTACACATGGAAGCTGATAGGGTGCACCCCCAAACCTCTGTTTAACTTTTCACTTCAAATCACCAAAGTGTATAATGGTACATACTATGGGACGGAAATTCCTGGAGGCCCACTCTGCCACCAGAAATGCTACAAGGTGCTACTTTTCGCTGCCAGTCTGCCTCACCCTTGACCCCTTTCATAAAATCCAAGTATAGGGTCCTTTGCATAAAGGGGTCAGGTGCCCAGGCCATTTATGGCACTCTGTGGGCATTCACACCATGGAGAACCAAGAATTTCCAACTGGTACCTTGTCACTCAGCCGGGAAGGACAGACAGGCTGTACCAGCCAAAAACAGTTCAGAATTGAAAAGAAATGACAAATTTTGAACCTGCCATTAGGAAACTGGAATTGTGGGCCCAACTTCCACTTGGATGTGACAAATATTTCTGCATTTGCATGTATAATTTGAGTGTAAGCCAACGGAGGCAGAACCGGCAAGATTTCTGGTACGTGATGTCATCCTTTCAGTCCTGCCTCCTCTTCTGACTTCAGCACGGGGGCGCAGGGAGGGCGGAGTGAGAACACACGAAAAACCCACTCCCCTCAGAATTTCTCATTGTGTGGGGAAAAAAGGGTCGGAACCCAACCAAGCCAGGTCCCACCACAAATACCAGACCTCCCACCTGGCGTACACCCTCCCGGGCCCAGGAATTTCTGGACCCATATGTTTTCTGGAAATGGACCCTATTGATGTGTAAACTCTTACATTTGTCTCTAGTCTTGTTTTTGAATGAGGGAGAAGTGCAATTTTTGTATTTAAAGAGACAGGCATTGACTTCATGAAAGATGTCTCCAGAGAAGATTTACTCACCCTACAGCAGTTGGATCCAGAGCCAGCATAAGCCCGAGGGGAGGTTACCTGCTTGTTAGCTCGGTTTTTATCTCCTCATGCTCTCTCCAATCTTATCTTACCCATGACACCCACATCCTGCTTCCTGGACCGCATTGCCACTCATCTGCTGACCACCCAACTTCTCTTTCTGGCCCCACGCTAGCTGACATTTCAAATGATTTTCTCTTCTCAAGTATTGTCTCCCTCCCTTTCAAAAGTGCCGTCATCATCCCCCTCCACAAAAACACTATTCTTGGCCCCTCTGTCCTTGAAAATTACTGCGCCATCTCCATCGTCCCTTTCCTCTCCAAAGACCTTGAGCGTGTTGTCGCCTCTCAAATTTATGCTCATCTCTCCCGCAATTCCCTATTTGAATCACTCCAATCAGCTTTCCAAAACTCTCAAAGCACTGGAACAGCCTTAACCAAAGTCACAAATGGTATTCACTGTGACTGTGATGCATTATCCCTCCTTGTACTCCTCTGCAGCTTTTGGCATGTCCAACCACACCGCCCTCCAACATTTTTCCTTGTTGTCCAGTTCAGTGGGATTCCCATTGCTTGGTTTTACTCTCACCTATCCGATCATAGCTAGAGCATCTCCAGCAATGGCTTCTCTTCCAGACGTTTCACCATTATCTCGGGAGTTCACCGAGGGTTTAATCTTTGAGTGCATCTTTTTCCTCAGCAATATCCTGCCCCTTGGTGACATCATCCAACGACATAGGGTCAGCTTCCATATGTACGCCGAAAGCTCCCGACTCCACCACCTCTCTCTGCCTCTTGTCAGACTGCTTGTCTAACATCCAGTTTTGGATAAGTTACAATTCCCTCCAATTAAACACTGGGAAGCCCAAAGCCATTGTCTTCGACCCCCACAATAAATTCCGTACTCTTGTCAACAACTCCATCCCACTCCCTGGCCATTGCTCAGACTGAACCAAATTGTTTGCAACCTCAGCGTCCTATTCAACTGCGATTGAGTTTCTGACCCCATATTTTCTTCAACAGAAAAGCTATCAACTTCTTCTGCAATATTGACTGTCTCTGCCACTAACCTCAGTCCATCAGCTGCTGAAGCCCTCATCCATGCTTTTGTCAGCTCCAGTCTCGACTATTTCAATGCTCTCCTGGCAGATCTCCCATCCTCCACATGCCATATACTTCAGCACATCCAAAACTCTGCTGCCTGCATCAAGTCTCCTATCACATCTGTCTTCGTTGACCAACATCTCAAATTTAATTTTATCCTCCTCATGTTTAAATCTCCATCACCCTATCCATCAGCCCTTTAACATCCCCCAACTCGATGTTCCTTTGCCTCTTGGACATCACCCCCTCCCTCATCATTCTACAAAATATACTTGTTGCTCTGCTGCCAGCTCTAGCCTAGTCCCATTGCACTAATCTTTCCACACCTTTCACTGCCTCCTTTGACATTGCTCCAATTTCCGCACTGCCCCCCAAATGCATTGAATCTTTCACCTTCCTCAATTGTCTGAAATGGTGTTGCAAATGTCTCTTGCTCCCTCCATTCCCATCTTACCCCTGAATGCATTGCATCATCTCCTCTCTTTCACTTTCTCACACCACATCTGGTTATTTCACCTGAATCATTAACTTTTTCTTTTTGCCTGTAATCTTTTTTTGCAAAAAAAGTGCAATAATTACTAAATTCTTCAGTAACAGTTGTATTACTTGCACGTGTCCAGACTGCTGGGAAAGTTTATTCCCCAGCAGATGGACTCTCTCCATTAATATTCCCTTGCATATCTAGCATTTGCTCTACCACATCTTCAGGAATATAAATGACTTGATACATTATAATACTGTTCCAATTAAAGGACTCTCCAGGAAAAGACTGCAATCCTCCTTCATTCCATGCACCTGGTAATCACTGGAAGTGACAAAGCAGTTAAGAGAGTTACTAATAGAGTCTTTAATACTCCAGGTATTAAGACTACATTTGACAACCAAGGTCATCTAGCCTGTCGTTTCATGTACTTCAACCACTCCAGATGTAGAATAGCACTTTGCCTTCCCAGGCAAGAAATTTAAAACAATTACCAACCACATCATCTGAATGACCATTGCTGACAGAAAAATTACAACTCTAGGAAAAACAAAATACTGATTTAATTTATAAAGGCATGCCAATCAATCCCCAAACTGCTCCCAAATCTTTGCACATATTTAATATGTTGGCATCCTCACTGCATTGAATGTCCGGTTCTGAAATCATTTGTAAATTTACTCCATACCTCCATCCCCAAATTAGTGGAGGTTGCAGCTGTCACAGCTTCTGTTACAGACACAGAGAATTCATCCTGATGTCTATTAATAATGAGTTCAACCTGTTATCATTGAGAATCCCATTGCAGATCAGAAAAAGGCTGCTTCTGTTCCTCTGTGTCCCCTCTCCCCGGGTATTTATTTCTCTATTTGTTTCCCTGCTCTATGGTTGCATGCACTAAACACAATTTTGTCAACAAAGGAAACAGGCAGACTGCTCTCTGGTCGCAATCAATACTGCTATCGGATTAATGTTAAGAGGTGTGAACACAAGGGCCAGGTTGTCTCAAAGTTGGCTATGTCTTTCTCACCTTTCCTATTTCTGTTCTCTGGTTGTTCCATGTGTAGTTAGTTATTGCTTTATTGATTGTGTGTATGTGCATGTGCGCGTATGTTAGACTGACCACTCATTGTATTATAGAAGGATGGTCTATAATGTTTAAAGCTCTGCCCTTCCAATCCAGAATTTTATGAAACATGCTGAGATGATGGTTTTATTTGAAATTTAAACATTTTCTAAACATGTAGAATCTATAATCATGTATTTTTTTTTCTGGTAGTGTAATACATTAGTGTTGCGTGCTACTGACTGGGTCACCAGAGTTCATATCCCAGCCACAGCTAACGATTATCCTTAGTCTTGCCACAGATAACAAGTTGTTAATCTCATCATTTGGTTATGAGCCCAAGAGGTGACAATGTGTCCCTCTAAAAGAAGGGAGCTGAACCCATCAGGAGATCTTCCTTAAGGCTACACATTGCAGCAGTTTTTAAACTGTTTTACCAATGCATCCTATGAACAGCACACAGCACTAGAGATTCCAAAGGAATCTAGCACAAGTGGTCTGGAAACAAAGATTGGCCAGGAAAACAGCAAATGAACAGTGGCAGGACTTCAAGGCAGAGATAGTTCGAGTACAACCAAGCATATTCCCATAAGAAGGAAAGATAGGGCATCCAAAGCTCCCTGGATGACAAAGGAAAGAGAGGTTAAAATAAAGCAGAAAAAGGAGGTTTATGACAAATGTCAGGTACAGAATACAGTCGAAAAGTAGGCAGAATACAGAGTGCAGGGGGAAATTGAAAAAGGATTTAAGAAGGGCAAACAGAGCGTATGAGAAAAAATTAGCAGGTAACATAAAAGGGGACCCAAAAATCTTTTATAAACATATAAAAAGTAAAAGGATAGTTAAAGGAATGGTCGGGCTGATTAGGGACAAAAAAGAAAATCTTCTTGTGGCGACAGAGGGTATGACTGAGGTACTGAATGAAAACTTTGCATCTGACTTCACAAAAGAAGAGGATGAAGTTAATGTCACAGTAGAGGAAGGGGGTGGGGGGGTGGGGAGTAGAGATATTGGATGGGATAAAAATAGATAGAAAGGTGCTAAATAGGATCTACAAGACGCATTGCAGCAACTCACCAAGGCTTCTTCGACAGCACCTCCCAAACCCGCGACCTCTACCACCTAGAAGGACAAGGGCAGCAGGCACATGGGAACAACACCACCTGCACATTCCCCAAGTCACACACCATCCTGACTTGGAAATATATCGCTGTTCCTTCATCATCACTGGGTCAAAATCCTGGAACTCCCTACCTAACAACATTGTGGGAGAATCTTCACCACACGGACTGCTGCGGTTCAAGAAGGCGGCTCACCACCACCTTCTCAACGTCAATTAGGGATGGGCAACAAATGCTGGCCTTGCCAGCGATGCCCACATCCCATGAGTGAATAAAAAAAATAGGTTGGCATCACTCAAAGTTAACAAGTCACCTGGTCCTGATGGGATGCATCCTAGGTTGCTGAGGGAAGCTAGGGTGGAGATAGCAGAAGCTCTGACCACAGTCCTGCAATCCTCCTTGGATATGGGTGTGGTGCCAGAGGACTGGAGGATTGCAAATGTTACAGCCCTGTTCAAAAAAGGGGAGAGGGGTAAACCTGGTAACTATAGACTAGTCAGTCTAATGTCAGTGGTGGGAAAATTGCTGGAGACCAATGTCAAGGACAAAATTAATTCCCTCTTAGCGAAGCATGGGTTAATAAGGGATAGCCAGCATGGATTTGTTAAAGGCAAATCACATCTAACTAACCTGATTGAGATTTTTGATAGTAACAGGGAGGGTTGATGAAGGTAATGCAGTAGATGTTGTATATATGGACTTTCAAAAGGCATTTGATAAAGTACCATATAACAGAATTATTCGGAAAATAGAAGCACATGGGATTAAAGGGACGGTGGTAACTTGGGTACATAATTGGCTAAGGGATAGGAGGCAAAGAGTAGTGGTGAACAGATGTTTTTCTGACTGGAGAGAAGTATGCAGTGGGGTCCCCCTGGGGTCGGTATTAGGATCATTGCTTTTCTTGTTATATATGAATAATCTGGAACTGGGTGTTGAGAGTACAATTTTGAAGTTTGCAGATGATACAAAACTTGGCAATGTAATAAATAGTGAGCAGGATAGTAGCAGACTTCAGGAGGACATAGGCAGACTGGTGGAATGGGCAGACACATGCCAGATGCAACTTAATGCAGATAAGTGTGAAGTGATGCACTTTGAGGGGAACAACATGGTGGCAGTATAATCTAAATGGTCCTATTTTGAGGGGGGTGCAAGAGCAGAGGGACCTGGGGTTGCATATTCACAAATCTTTGAAGGTGGCAGGGCAAGTTGATAAGGCAGTTAAGAAAAAGTGTATGGGATACTTGGCTTTGTAAATTTATTATTGTTCAATATGTATAAATGCGTAGGCTTCAAGGAGATCTTGAAACATTTGCCTGAGGAAGGAGAAAATCTCCGAAAGCTTGTGAATTTAAAATAAAATTGCTGGACTATAACTTGGTGTTGTAAAATTGTTTACATTTGTAAATAGGGGCATTGAATACAAAAATGAGGAAGTCATGCTAAACCTTTACAAATCACTGGTTAGGCCTCAGCTGGAGTATTGTGGTCAATTCTGGGCTCCACACTTTAGGAAGGATGTCAAGGTCTTGGAGAGGGTACAGAGGAGGTTTATCAGGATGATATCAGGGATGAGGGATTTTAGTTATATGGAGAAATTGGAGAAGCTGGGATTGTTCTCCTTAGAGCAGAGAAGGTTAAGGGGAGACCTAATTGAGGTATTCAAAATGATGAAGGGTTTTGATAGAGCAAGTAGCGAGAAACTGTTTCCTCTGGCAAGTGGGTTGATAACCAGAGGTCAGAGATTTAAAATAATTGGCAAAAGAACTAAAGGGGAAATGAGGAGAATTTTTTTCCACACAGTGGGTTGTTAAGATCTGGAACGCACTGCCTTAAAGGGTGGTGGAAGCAAACTGCATAGGAACTTTCAAAAGGCAATTGGACATATACTTGAAGAGGACTAATTTGCAAGGTTATGGAGAAAAAGCTATGGTGTGGGTCTAAATTGGACAGCTCTTTCAGTGCAGGCACGACAAGCCAAATAGCCTCCTTCTGTGGGCTAGAAATTCGGTCGCCTAGCGCCCGTTGTTTTGGCGCTACGCAGCCTCCCAAAGTGCCAAGATGGCGTCTTGGCTGCACACGCACATTTCCAGCGTGATGTGCGCAGGTGCCATCTTGGTATAAGTATTAGCGCATGTGCAGAGGGCAAACGCCAGAAGCATGTAAAGTAAGGAGAAAATGGATACATTCAATGTACAACACTGATTTAAAGTGATAGAAACCATTTTGGAATTTAACGCTCAACTCAACGTCTTAAACACGGTCATCTGAACATGTCTTAGAGTGCCTCGACAACCCCCCGCTCTGCGCTATTTAAAGGGATCATGCAGGAGTTACAGCTTAGTTGCTGGATTATTGTTTCTGGCTGCCGATACATTTGTAACTGCTTTTTAGAGATCTCCTATACTTGAACACTAGGACGCGTGGACATAGCTTAACATTTAGAGCCAGGACCACCAGGAGTGAAGTTAGGAAACGCTTCTACACGCAAAGGGTGGGAGAAGTTTAGAACACTCTTCTGCAAACGGCGGCTGATGCGAGCTCAATTTTGAATTTCAAGTCTGAGATTGATAGATTTCTGTGAACCAAGGGTATTAAGGGATATGGGGCTAAGGCGGGTATACGGAGTTAGGTCACAGGTCCACCATGATCTCATTGAATGGCAGAACAGGCTCGAGGGGCTAAATCATAGAAAGGTTACAGCACGGAAGGTGGCTATTCGGCCCACCGAGTCTGCGCCGGCTCTATGCAAGAGCAATCCAGCTAGTCCCACTCCCCCGCCCTTTCCCCGTAGCCCTACAAATTTTTGCCTTTCAAGTACCAGTTACCTTTTGATTGAATCTGCCTCCATTACCCCCTCGGGCAGTGCATTCCAAATCCTAACCGCTCGCTGTGTAAAAAAGTTTTTCCTCATGTCACTTTTGGTTCTTTTCCCAATCACTTTAAATCTATGTCCTCTGGTCCTTGACCCTTCCGCCAATGGGAACAGTTTCTCTCTATCTAGACAACTCATAATTTTGAATAATTCTATCAAACCTCCTCGCAACCGTCTCTGTTCCAAGGAAAACAACCCCCAACTTCTTCAGTCTATCCACGTAACTAAAGTCCCTCATCCCTGGAATCATTCTAGTAAATCTCTTCTGCACCCTCTCTAAGGCAATAAGACCATAAGAGATAGGAGCAGGAGTAGGCCATTCGACCCCTCAAGCCTGCTCCGCCATTCAATGAGATTATGGCTGATCTGATTTTTATCTCAACTCCACTTGCCCGCCTTCTCCCCATATCCTTTGACTCCCTTGTTGATCAAAAATTTGTCTAACTCAGCCTTGAATGTATTCAATGACTCAGCCTCCATAGCTTTTTGGGGTAAAGAATTCCAAAGAATCGCAACCCTCTGTGAGAAGAAATTCCTCCTCATTTCCATCTTAAATGGGCGACCCCTTATTCTGACACTATGCCCCTAGATTTAGATTCCCCCCTGAGGGGTAACATCCTCTCAGAATCTACCCTATCGAGTCCCCTCAGAATCTTGTATGTTTCAATAAGTTCTCCTCTCATTCTTCCAAACTCCAATGAGTATAGACCCAACCTGTTCAATCTTTCCTCATAAGAAAACCCTTCCATACCTGGAATCAACCGAGTGAACCTTCTCTGAACTGCCTCCAATGCAAGTATGTCCTTCCTTAAATATGGGCACCAGAACTCTACGCAGTACTCCAGGTGTGGTCTCACCAGCACCCTGTACAGTTGTAGCATGACTTCCCTGCTTTTATACTCCATCCCCCTAGGAATAAAGGCCAATATTCCGTTTGCCTTCCGGATTACCTGCTGCACCTGTATGTTGACTTTTTATGTTTCATGTACGAGGACACCCAGATCCCTCTGTACCGCAGCATTTTGTAGTATTTCTGCATTCAAATAATATTTTGCTTTTTTATTTTTCCTCCCAAAGTGGATGACTTCACATTTTCCCACATTATATTCCATCTGCCAAATTTTTGCCCATTCGCTTAACCTGTCAATATCCCTTTGCAGACATTTTGTGTCCTCATTGCAACTTGCTTTTCCACCTATCTTTGTATCATCGGCAAATTTGGCCACAAGACACTCTGTTCCTTCATCCAAGTCATTGATATATATTGTGAATAGTAGAGGCCCCAGCACTGAGCCCTGCGGCAGCCCACTAGTTACAGATTGCCATTTTGAAAATGACCCTTTCATCCCGACTCTTTGTTTTCTGTTAGTTAGCCAATCCTCTATCCATGCCAGTATATTACCCCCAACATCACGAGCTCTTATCTTGTGCAGTAATCTTTTATGTGGCACCTTATCGAATGCCTTTTGGAAATCCAAATATACTGCATCCATTGGTTCCCCTTTATCCACCCTGCCTGTTACTTCCTCAAAGAACTCTAATAAATTTGTTAGACACGATTTCCCTTTCATAAAATCATGTTGACTCTCCTTGATTGTATTATGAATCTCCAAATGTCCTGCTACTACTTCCTTAATAATGGATTCTAGCATATTCCCAATGACAGATGTTAGGCTAACTGGTCTATAGTTACCTGCTTTCTGTCTCACTCCCTTCTTGAATAGGGGTGTTACGTTTGCAGTTTTCCAATCTGCTGGGACCTTTCCAGAATCTAGTGAATTCTGGAAGATTACAACCAATGCATCCACTGTCTCTGTAGCTACTTCCTTTAAGACCCTAGAATGCAAGCCATCAGGTCCAGGGGACTTGTCAGCCTTTAGACCCATTAGTTTAACTAGTGCTTTTTCTCTAGTGATAGTGATTGTTTTTAGTTCCTCCCTTCCCTTTGCCCCTTGGTTTTCTACTATTATTGGTATGTTATTAGTGTCTTCTACTGTGAAAACAGATACAAAATATCTGTTCAATTCCTCTGCCATTTCCTTGTTTTCCATTATTATTTCCCCAGCCGCATCCTCCAAGGGACCAACTTTTACTTTAGTCACCCTCTTCCTTTTTATATACTTGTAGAAGCTTTTACTGTCAGTTTTTATATTTCTTGCTGGTTTATTCAATTTATTTTCTCCCTCTTTATTATTCTTTTAGTCATCTTTTGCTGGTTTTTAAAGTTTTCCCAATCTTCGGGCTTACCAGTAATCTTTGCCATGTTGTGTACTTTTTCTTTTAACCTGATACCATCCTTTACTTCCTTAGTTAGCCATGGTTGGTTCACCCTTTTTGTGGAGTCTTTCCTCCTCACAGGGATATATTTTTGTTGCGAGTCATAAAATATCTTTTTAAATGTTTGCCACAGTTTATCCACCATCATACCATCTAATCTGTTTACCCAGTCCACTTTAGCCAATTCCACCCTCATTCCTTTATAATTGCCCTTATTTAAGTTTAATACAGTAGTTTCAGACCCAAGATCCTCGCTCTCAAACTGGATGTGAAATTCTATCATGTTATGATCACTGCTTCCCAAGAGATCATTTACTTTGAGATCATTAATTAATCCTGTTTTGTTACCCATTACCAGATCCAAAATGGCCTGTTCCCTGGTTGGTTCCCCGACGTATTAGTCTAAGAAACAGTCCCTAATACACTCTATGAACTCCTCCTCAGAGCTATTTTGCCAATTTGATTTGTCCAATCTATGTGAAAGTTAAAATCGCCCATGATTATTGCATTACCTTTTTTACAAGCCCCCTTATTTCCTGACTAATATTTTGCCCTACAGTCTACTGTTAGGGGGCCTATATATTACTTCATAAGAACATAAGAAATAGGAGCAGGAGTAGGCCAATCAGCCCCTCGAGCCTGCTCCGCCATTCAATAAGATCATGGCTGATCTGATCCTAACCTCAATCTAAATTCATGTCCAATTTCCTGCCCGCTCCCTGTAACCCCTAATTCCCTTTACTTCTAGGAAACTGTCTATTTCTGTTTTAAATTTATTTAATGATGTAGCTTCCACAGCTTCCTGGGGCAGCAAATTCCACAGACCTACTACCCTATGAGTGAAGAAGTTTCTCCTCATCTCAGTTTTGAAAGAGCAGCCCCTTATTCTAAGATTATGCCCCCTAGTTCTAGTTTCACCCATCCTTGGGAACATCCTTACCGCATCCACCCAATCAAGCCCTTTCACAATCTTATATGTTTCAATAAGCTTGCCTCTCATTCTTCTGAACTCCAATGAATAGAGTCCCAATCTACTCAACCTCTCCTCATATGTCCACCCTCTCATCCCCGGGATTAACCGAGTGAACCTTCTTTGTACTGCCTGGAGACCAAGTATGTCTTTTCTTAAGTGTGGACACCAAAACTGTATGCAGTATTCCAGGTGCGGTCTCACCAATACCTTATATAACTGCAGCAATACCTCCCTGTTTTTATATATTCTTTCCTACCCCAGCCTCATTTGCTAGTGCACTCTTATGTTTGTATGCTCTGTCCCTTCCTGACACACTCTGTTTATCATTACCCCCATCACTTTCCTGTACTACTTCCTTGTCTTTTCTTTATTAATCTAAACTTCGCCCCACCTGAGCCCTCCCCCACTCTATTTAGTTTAAAGCCTTCTCTACCTTCCCTAGTTATTTGGTTTGCCAGAACACTGGTCCCAGCATGGTTCAGGTGAAGCCCATCCCAACAGAACAGCTCCCTCTTTCCCCAGTACTGGTGCCAGTGCCCCATGAATCAAAACCCACTTCTCGCACACCAATCTTTGAGCCACGCATTGATCTCTCTGATCTGATTTACCCTGTACCAATTTGCTCGTGGCTCAGGTAATAATCCAAAGATTATCACCTTTGTGGTTCTGCTTTTTAATTTAGTCCCTAGCTGCTCAAACTCCCTCAGGAGAACCTCTTTCTTAGTCCTACCTATGTCATTGGTACCTACGTGGACCACGACAACTGGATCCTCCCCCTCCAAGTTTCTCTCTAGCCCTGAGGAGATGTCCTTAACCCTGGCACCAAGTAGGCAACACAGCCTTCGGGACGCTCGCTCTTGATTGCAGAGAACAGCATCTATCCCTCTAACTATACTGTCGCCTCCTACAACCACATTCCTTTTCACTCCCCCACTTGAATGGCCCCCTGAATCATGGTGCCGTGGCCAGTTTGCTCATCCTCCCTGCAGTCCCTGCACTTGTCCACAAGGGCTGCAAGAACCTCATATCTATTGGACAAGTGCAGAGACTGAGGCTCCTGCAGTGCTACCTCCTGGATCCCCGTACCTGCCTCACTCGCAGTCACACCCTCCTGTCCCTGACCACGTGCCAATTCTACAGTATTTAGTCTAATGGGCGTGACTGCCTCCTGGATCAAAGTGTCCAGGTAACTTTCTCCCTCCCTGATGCCTCACAATGTCTGCAGCTCGGACTCCAGCTCCTCAACTCGGAGCTGAAGTTTCTCGAGCTGTTAACACATATCGCAGATGTAGTCGCACTGGACAAAACTGCTCCCACATATTGCAACTGCAACACATCTCCTGCCCTGTCATAACTATTTTATTTAATTGATTACAACAATGCCAATCAAATTATTTTTAGGTTGAACCAAGTACTGGCCTTGTTTAATTTATTGAATTAAGTTTAGTTTTTAAAAAAAAAAGTTTTATACTATAAGTTATTTAGCCCACAGTCCTAAGAAAGAAGAAAACAGAAGAGATACTCACCACCGACCTGCCTTACCTGTGCCGTCACACTGCAGTTTGCTTTTGTTGTTGCTGTGACCCACTCTCGGTACACTCCGCTCTGCTGTCTAAACAAATGCACCTCACCCCTTACTGCACCAAATTCCCAATTACAGACTCTGTCGCTAGCTGCTACTCCATGCAAAACCTTTCTGAATTTATGCTAGCTAGAATGCCAATCACCTGAGTCAGCCCCAGCTGACAGTAGATTACCAGTTCTAACCAGTCATCTAATTAACTAGGTGACCAACTGCCACTTCAGGCTGCTTGTTTACCACTAACTGAAAACTGCAAGTTAAGATTACATTTAAGTTAAATGCTTGATGCCAAACTTAGTCAAATTTTAGATAAAGATCAACCTTTAAAAATCCCCTAACTCACCAAATTCCCAATTACAGACTCTGTCGCGACCAAACTCCTTCGATAGCTGGTACTCCGTGCTCCCTCACTCCCTGCGTTAGCAAAACCCTTCTGAATTTATGCTGGCTAGAATGCCAATCACCTGAGTCAGCCCCAGCTGACAGTAGATTAGGCCTTCACATCTTTCCTAAAGTGCTGTGCCCAGAACTGGACACAATACTCCAGTTGTGGCGGAACCAGTAATAAAGGTTCATCATGACTTCCATACTTTTGTACTCTATGCCTCTATTTATAAAGCCCAGGTTCCCGTATGCTTTTTTAACTGCTTTCTCAACCTGCCACCTTCAACGATTTGTGCACATAAACCCCCAGATCTCTCTGTTCCTGTACCCCTTTTAGAGTTGTGCCCTCTAGTTTATATTGCCTCTCCTCGTTCTTCCTACCGAAATGTATCACTTTGCATTTTTCTGCATTAAATTTCATCTGCCACGTGTCTGCCCATGCCACCTACCTGTCTATATCCTCTTGAAATCTATCACTATCCTCCTCACTGTTTACAACCCTTCCAAGTTTTGTGTCATCTGCAAATTTGAAAATTGTGCCCTGAACGCCCAAGTTCCAGTCATTAATAAATATCAAGAAAAGTAGTGATCCCAGCACCGAACCCTGGGGAACACCACTATACACCTCCTTCCAGTCCGAAAAACAACCGTTCACCATTACTCTCTTTCCTGTCCCTTAGCCAATCCTGTATCCATGTTGCTACTGCCCCCTTTATTCCAAGGGCTGCAATCTTGATGATAAGCCTACCATGCAGCACTTAATCAAACATCTTTTGAAAGTCCATATATTTCACAAGAACTGCATTGCCCTCATATACTCTCTGTTACCTCATCAAAAAACTCTATCAGGTTAGTTAAACACGATTTGCCTTTAACAAATCCGTGCTGGCTTTCCCTAATCAATCCACAATTGTCCAAGTGACTGTTAATTTTGTCCCAGATTATCGTTTCTAAAAGTTTCCCCACCACTGAGGCTAAACTAACTGGCCTGTAGTTGCTGGGTTTATCCTTACACCGTTTTTTGAACAAGGGTGTAACATTTGCAATTCTCCAGTCCTCTGGCACCACCCCCGTATCTACGGACGTTTGGAAGATTATGGCCAGATTACCTCCGCAATTTCCACCCTTACATCCCTCAGCAACCTAGGATGCATCCCATCCAGACCGGGTGACTTACCTACTTTAAATATAGCTAAACTTTCTAGCAGCTCTCCTTTATCAATTTTTAGCCCATCCAGTATCTCAACTATATTTTCCTTTACTGAGACTCTGGCAGCATCTTCTTCCTTGGTAAAGACAGATGCAAAGTACTCATTTAGTACCTCGGCCATTCCCTCTACCTCCATGAGTAAATCTTCTTCATGGTCCCTAATCGGCCCCACCCCTCCTCTTACTACCCGGTTACTGCTTACATGCCTATAGAAGACTTTTGAATTCCCTTTTATGTTGGCCGCCAGTCTATTCTCATACTCTCTTTTTGCCCCTTTTATTTCCTTTTTCACTTCCCTTCTGAACTTTCTATATTCTGCCTGGTTCTCACTTGTGTTATCAACCTGGCATCTGTCATATGCCCCTTTTTCCCATTTCATCTTACTCACTATCTCTTTCGTCATCCAGGGAGCTCTGGCTTCAGTTGCTCTATCTTTCTGCCTCGTGGGAATGTACCTAGACTGAACCCGAACAATCTCCTCTTTAAAGGCCGCCCACTATTCAATTACAGTTTTGCCTGCCAATCTTTGATTCCAATTTACCCAGGCCAGAACTGTTCTCATCCCATTGAAATTGGCCCTTCCTCCTAAAGTATTTTTACTTTAGAGTGGTCCATGTCCTTTTCCATAGCTATTCTAAACCTTATGATACTATGATCGCTGTTCCCTAAATGTTCCCCCACTGACACTTGCTCCACTTGGCCCTCCTCATTCCCCAGAACCAAGTGCAGCAATGCCTCCTTCCTCGTTGGGCCGGAAACGTACTGGTCAAGAAAGCTATCCTGAACACATTTCAAAAATTCCTCCCCACCTTTGCTCCTTATATTATTATTGTTATCCCAGTCTATATTAGGATAGTTGAAGTCCCCAGTTATCACTACTCTATAGCTTTTGCAACTCTCTGTAATTTCCCTGCAAATTTGCTCCTCGATATCCTTCCCACTGGTTGGTGGCCTATAGAACACACCCAGTGTAATGGCACCTCTTTTATTTCTTAACTCTAACCAAATAGATTCTGTCCTTGACTCCTCCAGGACATCCTCCATCCTCTCTCTCCAGTACTGCAATATTTTCCTTAATCAATACTGCCACTCTCCACACCTTTCTTTCCTTCCCTATCTTTCCTATCTTGGGCTCAATTTTAAAACTGAGCCGGGAAGGGGGCGGGGGCGTCAATTTGAGGCCGGGAAACCCATTAGTACGGGTTTCCTTGATGTCCTTGAGATTTTGACGTAAGGATGTCTTTTTTTTTGTCGGTTTCCCGTCCGACTGACCGGCTGATTGACAAGCTGGTCTCAGTCGGACGGGAGATCAGCCAGGGAGAGGACATCTGCAGGTAAGTCTTTGTTTGCATGGATGGGGGGGGGCACAGGGCGGGGCATGGGTGTTCACGATCGTGAGAGGGAGGATAGGAGGATCGAGATCAGGGTCGGAGGATCGGTGTCGAGGGATCGGGGTCAGGGGATCAGGGGATCGGGGTCGGAAGGGGAGGATTGGGGTCGGAAGGCGAGGATCAGGGTCGGGGGATCGGTGTCCAGGGATCAGGGTCGGGGGATCGGGGTTGGAGGATCGGGGTCGGGGGTTCGGTGTCGGGAGATCGGTGGATCGGGGGCGGATGGGGAGGATCGGGGTCAGAGGTTCGGGGTCAGAGGATCGGGATCAAAGGCTCGTGGGGGCAAATCAGGGTCAGAGGATCAGGGTCGAGGGATCGGGGTCAGAGGATCGGGGTCGAGGTCGGGGTCGGAGGATCGGGGTCAGAGGGTCAGCGTCGAGGGATCGGGGTCAGAGGGTCAGGGTCGAGGGATCGGGGTCGGAGGATCGAGGTCGGGGGATCAAGGTCGGAAGATCGGGGTCGAGGGCTCAGGGTCAGAGGGTCGGGGTCAAGGGATTGGGGGATTGGGAGATGGGGGCCGGAATTGGAGTATCGGTGTTGGGGGATTGGGTGTCGGAGAGGGAGGATCAGAATCAAGGGTCGAGGTCAGGGGTCCGTGTTCGGGGATCGGTGACCTGCGATCGTGGGGGAGGTTGTAGGTGCAGCTAGGCTTGTTGGGCCTGGGGGAAACTTTCCTGCTCCTCCAGGCCCACAAGCTGTGCCTTTCTAGGCACCTACCTGTTAGTCTCGGGCCTTCTTGCCTCCTTTCACGCGGCGTAAAACAGAAGGCCTGGGAATCCCAGCTCCCCGGGGTTGAAATCGGGAATTACTGAAAAATGGAGGCCTGAGCCTCTTTGAAAGGTTTTAAGGCCCGACCCGCCTCCTGGAACCGGGTTGGTCGCTCGCCCCTCATCCCGCCCCCGTGAAAACCGGAAATGTGCGAGTTGCAGGCGGGTCTGAAATGGTGGCAATTTTCCCAATCCACCCGTTTCTTAATTTGAAAATTGAGCCCCTTGTATCCAGGAATATTTAGTCCCCAATCCTGCCATTTTTTGTACCAGGTCTCCGTTATCGCCACAACATCATATTCCCATGTGGCTAATTGTGCCTGCAGCTCACCAACCTGGTTTACCAAACTTTGTGCGTTTACACACATTTACTGCAAACCAGTCCCAGACTTTCTTGTACTGTCTTAGTCTGATCCCACCTACTACTGTACTATTAACTTGCTCTAATGGTATATTTCTCTCCCGATCCTTTGTGCCCCTTATTTTTCCTTTCAAATGCAACATCCTGGCACCCATTCCCCAGCCAAATTAGTTTATACACCCCCCCCACCCCCCCCACAGCACTAGCGAACCTCCCCGCGAGGATATTGGTCCCAGCTCCGTTGAGGTGCAACCCGTCCAGCCTATACAGGGCCCACCTTTTCCAGAACTGGTCCCAATGCCCCAGGAATCTAAAGCCCTCCCTCCTGCACCATCTCTCCAGCCACGCATTCACCTGCTCTATCCTCCTATTTCTGTACTCGCTAGCGCGTGGCACCAGAAATAATCCAGAGATTACTACCTTTGAAGTCCTGCTTCTTAATCTCTTTCCTAACTCCTTAAAATCTGCCTGCAGAACCTCATCTCTCTTTCTACCTACATCGTTGGTACCGATGTGGACCATGACCTCCGACTATTCACTTTCCCCCCACCCCCCACCCCCAGAATGTTCTACAGCTGCTCAGTGACATCCTTGACCCTGGCACCAGGGAGGCAACATGCCATCCTGGAATCATGTCTGCTGTTGCAGAAACGCCTGTCTGCTCCCCTAACTATAGAATCCCCTATCGCTCTTGCTCTCCTGGCCTTTCTCCTCCCCCCACCCCCGTACAGCTGAGCCAGCAATGGTGCTATGGCCTTGGCTCTGGCTGCACTCCCCAGGGGAACCCTCTCCCTCACCAGTATTCAGAACTGAATACTGGTTAGAGAGTGAGGTGCTCTCAGGAGACTCCTGAACTACCTGCCTGGTCCTCCTTGTCTGGCTGGCAGTCACCCAGTCCCTCTCTGCCTGCACTCACTTAAGCTGCGGGGTGATCACCTCCTGAAACATGCTATCCACGTAGCTCTCAGCCTCACGGATGCACTGCAGTGACGCCAGCTGCTGCTCAAGCTCTGAAACGCAGAGCTCGAGCTTCTCCAGCTAACGACACTTCCTGCACATATGGTTGTCCAGGACACGGGAAACGCCCTGGAGTTCCCACATGGCCTTGGCCGTGTATTCAATGCCAGTTAAATGCCACTGCCACTTGCTGCCTCCTGTTATGCGCCACCTTCTCCTGCAAGCAAGTCTGGGTGATGTGCCTGTCATGGTTGAATAGCTGCCAGTGTGTGTGGTCTGTGAGTTGTGGATGGGCTGCCTGCAACTGTGGTAATGTGTAAGGGTGAGAGGAAACATCTGATTGGAAGAGTTGAGTACCGATGGAACGAGTTTGTTGGTATGTGGGCAATGGGTGTGTGGAGCAGTGGATGCGGCTAGTGGTGCAGTTGGTAGGAGATGCCACTTTGCAGTTGGCCTCACTCACCTTGACCACTCCTGTCAAAGCATTGAACTTCTTCCTGCACTGCATCCATGTTCATGGTGCTGTGCGCCTGGCATTGACTTCGTCCTCCATGCCTCCCACTGCCTTTTTGGTATCTGTCTGGAGGGCCTCTTGCCCTCCACCCCCCACCCCCACTGCGGATATAGGATGTCTCTCCTTCTGTCCAACTCTTGCACTAAGGCCATTAGTGCATCAGCAGAGAACCTTGGTGCACGCACTCTTGCAGGCCTGGTACAAACTCAGATTGACAGATTGGTGAGTTCTGGCATGCACATTGGAGGATGTGGGATTTAGTAGTGTGCAATCTTTATTCAATGTTTTAACATAACTCATCAGTTTGCAAACATAAGAACATAAGAAATAGAAGCAGGAGTAGGCCAATCGGCCCCTCGAGCCTGCTCAGCCATTCAATAAGATCATGGCTGATCTGATCCTAACCTCAAATCTAAATTCATGTCCAATTTCCTGCCTGCTCTCCGTAACCCCTAATTCCCTTTACTTCTAGGAAACTGTCTATTTCTGTTTTAAATTTATTTAATGATGTAGCTTCCACAGCTTCCTGCGGCAGCAAATTCCACAGACCTACTACCCTCTGAGTGAAGAAGTTTCTCCTCATCTCAGTTTTGAAAGAGCAGCCCCTTATTCTAAGATTATGCCCCCTAGTTCTAGTTTCACCCATCCTTGGGAACATTCTTACCGCATCCACCCGATCAAGCCCCTTCACAATCTTATATGTTTCAATAAGATCGCCTCTCATTCTTCTGAACTCCAATGAGTAGAGTCCCAATCTACTCAACCTCTCCTCATATGTCCACCCCCTCATCCCCGGGATTAACCGAGTGAACCAAACATAGAGATGGGTCCTGCTTCTGCGTTTTACGTGTGCGATGTTTGATCTCTGTTCAGACTCTGTGCAGATAGCAGACTATTATTTTCAGCAAATAACAGGTACCAGCTACCTTTAAGAGATTTTAAGAGACAGTCTGCCTTTAAGAGATTGGGGCTCCCCCTGCTGGTGGAACGTGCGAATTGCATTAAATCCTCACAGCAGCGCTGATTTCCAACGCTGCTTGAAGGTAAGTCCTCAGGCCGGATGAAAGTCTGCCTGTGAAGGAAGCACCTGGCGCGTGCGGGTTAATAGCAGATCGCGCTACCCGCGCCCAGTTTTCGGGGTTATCCAATTTAACCTCCAGTGATCCTAATGGATGAGAGATTTCAAAAAAAAATCTCTATTGTCTCTAAACAGGATTCTGATTTTATGTAAAGAAATACCAGTATCTTTTATTCATACAAGCATGTGTTTTAAAACTACATTTAGAATAGATCATGCTGGATTATTTTTTGTTACCCGAGTGTGACACCTACTTTTCTGTTGGGTCGTTAAATGTCTTCTTAAAATAAATAAGTCATTTATATGCTGCATTGCAGAAGCTCCTGCACTTTGTCTCTGCAGAGAATGAAATGCCTACAGTTCAAATCCATAAAATGCCTCCCTCATAGCTACTCTAATAGAAATCTTCAGACTGCTTCAGCTCAACACTGTAACACTTTTTTTGGTGAAGTTTTTGCATTTGTCAAGGTGAGGGACAATCATGCTGGGAAATTAAACCCTTTTCTATTTTGGAAACACAGAATCAGCATCAAGCTCTCCCAAATCTGGTAAAGCATAGTTAAATGCAGAATAAAGCTCCATCTATCTGCCAACTTCAGAAAACTACCACCTAGTTCACCAGTGTGGCACTTTCAAATTCCTACACAAGTCTTCCTTGTGATTTCTCTGAGTCAGAATGGCAATGTAAGCCTGGTAATGATTGTAGGCAATGTTGGCAGACAAACACTTAGCACATTTACATGGGGCCGGATTTTGCTGTGAGCGGCCTATGAACAGTGCCAGCCGTTCGTTAGACTTGCACTTGCCTATAGACTTTCTTTTTTGCACAGCAAGTTCCTGGGATTCAAATGGTGCAGCCCCCCCTCTACAGGGCATCTGGGACCTGTGTGAACAGGGTAAGCAGCTGTGTATTTCCTTAACCAATCAGATTGAAGCATCGTTAATAACAGCGCAGACTCTGAACCAGGAAGTGTAAGTTAGATTAGTGAATTCAATGTCAAATCAGGTACAGAAAGCAAAATAAAGAGAGGGAAAGAAAGATTGAATTAAGATTGAATTAAGAGACAGAAATAAGAGACAGAAAGAAAAAGTTATTTTTTTTAAACCTCCAACAATAATTAAAATCTGAAGGAATGAGACGCCACACTTGTGAAAGTTAATTTTCAGTGCCAGAGAGGTTGTTTGGCAGTAATTAAGGCTTACCACACCATTAAAATTGTATTTAGACTTGAAATGATATGACTTAATTTTTGTTGGTGACTTTATTCCATATCTGCATCGTCAATAAAGGAACTTCACGCCATTCAATACACTTGAACGGGGAGCCAGACAGCGAGATGCTGTTTTCATGCAGCTTTTGGAGGAGGAGGGCATCTCAGAGACCAACATCCGGATTTCCGTGTTTAATTGTACATGTGCGGTCACCGGAAGTCACTGTCCGATTTGCACATAAATAAAGCTGTTCGCCTCACCGTTATTTTTACAGCAAAATCCAGCCCACGATGTTGCTCTGTCCATTAATGTAAGGCAGATATTAACCCATTTATTTTAAATTGCTAATATTCATTTGCTCGTTGCCTCCTCCATGTGTATAGGATGCTTCGTGTCTGCTGAAATATCATTGACAAAAAATAATAATGAACCTCACCTCATTCCACTAATATTAACCAAAATGTTACCCAGGCAGGGAGAACCCTTCAGTCATTTAGCTGCTTATACATTTCCTATTGGATGTAGATATTGGACAAAAGACTACAGTAAAGCAGTAACAATTCTGAAATATGACAGTGTAAAGGGATTACACATATTGAGTAATATTGAGAAATGTACTTTAATCTGTATGTGACAAAGGGAAACAATGAGAAATGATGGACTCCAGCATGCTGAAACATCACAGATTTTTTTTAAAAACCATGTCGTTACTATGATGCTTTGTTAAGCTTATTTGTGGTCCTGAGATGTGGGGGCTGATTTTAACCCCCAAGAACAGATGGGTTGAGGGCGGGTGTGAGTCGAAAATAGTTGTTTTTTGGGTCATGACCGTAACCTGGCTTTATTTCTGGGTTTAACGTGGGTGCGTAAAAGTACAGGCTTCCCACAGGGACTGCAAAGTCCAAAGATTTTGCGATTACAACCCAAAAAAAAACTATTTTCAACTCTCACCCGCCGCTAACCCACCCATTCTTGGGGTTTAAAATTACCCCCGTCGTGTCACACTGGGCATGGAATCCGTTTTTTTTATGGCAAAACAAGAAAAGATGAGAGCTTTTATACACATACATGTGGTAAAAGAGCAACCCATTGATTTAGAGCTTCCAGTAAGAGAGTGCTGCGTTTGGGATTTAATTAGGAGGTATATTTTATACAATTCTTTTCACAATAACAAAGTTCCATCTTTAACCTCTCTCCCCAGAGATAGCTTTGTAATTGGATTTCAACATCCTCATTGTTACAAACTGGATAGCCAGGTGGTGAGGATAGAATACTAGAGCTTGGTCTTTAGTTGATTCTAAGCCTTTACTCTCAAAGCTCCACATTACACCCACACCACACCCTCGAACAGCTCTCTAATAAATGGATATGAGAGTTCTCAATTGATACCCACCACCTGAATGCAATTAACACTAATTGATATAAATCACATGGACACACTTAACACCCATTGTTCTTCTCATGTTTCCTCCTTTCCTTAGTAAATGTCTCTCCACTAGACAACTGTGGAGTATCCATAGCAGAGGGGCAGGTGAGCTCCTTCTTCACTTTAACACACCTACAAGCCAAAAATGAAGAAAATTGAGCTGAAATATTATTTTATTTGTAAGGATGTTGTTTCTGGTCACTTATCAAATACAATGTAACGGGCTTCATTAAATGTTGAAAAAAATATGTACTAATACCTGATTGTTGATGGATTGTCACTGGAAAAGACACAACATCAAATAACTAAACTGGGTAGGATCTCTTCAATATTAGGAACAGGCACTTCACAGAAATTGACACTGAGCCAAAGAATGAGATACTAGGAAGACAGACTAAAAGCTTAGTCAAAGAGGTAGACTGTAAGGAGGATCTCGACAAAAGAGAGATGAAAAGGTAAAGGGGTTTATTGAGGGAATCCCAGAGCTTAGGATTTAGATGACTTTGTTCTTCCCAATGTTTACCTGGAGGAAATTGCGGCTCATCCAGGACTGGATGTCAGACAAGCAGGCTGACATCACAGAGGCAATCGAGGGTTCGAGAGAGGTGATGGTCAGGTAAAGCTGGGTGTCGTCACTATACATGTGGAAGCTGACACCATATCTTCAGATGATGTTGTCGAGGGTGCAAAGGATAGATCCTTGGGGGACTCCAGAGGTAACGGTGCTGGGGCAGGAAGAGAAGCCATTGTTGGAGATGCTACTGGCCACAAATGAATAGGTAAGAGTTGAACCCAGCGAGGGCAGTCTCAATCAACTGGACATCAGAGGCATTGGAGGAGGATGGTGTGGTCGACCACATCAAAGGCTGCAGAGAGCTCTAGAGGACAAGAGAAGATAGTTCACCACGGTCACAGTCACAGAGGATGTCATTTATGACTTTGATTAGTGCCATTCCAGTGCTGCGGCAGAGGCAGAAACTGATTGGAAAGGTTCAAACATGGAGTTGCAGGAAAGATAAGTGTGGATTTGGAAGGCGACAACACGTTCAAGGACTTTGGAGAGGAAACAGAGGTCGGAGATGGGGTGGTAGTTGGCAAGGACAGAAGAGTCAAGGGTGTTTATTTTGAGGAAGGGGTGATGATGGCAGTTTTAAAAGGAGAGGGACAGATACAAGGAAGTGATCAGAGATGGCATTGTCTGTGATTGAGACGATGGGAATAGAAAGGCCGTGTGAGATAACAAGGTTGTGAGGGTGTCGTGAATACGGGTAGCAGAGTTTATAAGGAGGGAGAGGTTAAGGGGGGACATGGGGGTAGTAAACTGGTGAGAGTGAGCAGAGTGAGTTGAGATGAAGAATTAAATCACCGAGGATGAGGAGTCACTCAATGCAGAGGCTGAGGGAGGAAAAGAGTGAGATCTTGACGAGAAACCTGAGTGGGGCTTCCGTGGGCGGTAGAGAATGAGGATTTTAAAGGAGAGGCGGGAGTGGTGGAAGGTGGAGAAAGGTACCAGAGGAATAGGGGGAGAGATCAAGGTGAGATTTGGTGATAAGGGCCACACTGCAACCATGGCAGTTTGGGCGGATCAGGTCATGGAAAGTACAGTAAGGTGGGGAGGCTTCAGTAAGGGGCAAGTTGTTGTTACCTGTGAGCCAAGTTTCTGTTAGGGCCATGATGTTAATGCAATCATCCACAATAATGTTGTAGAATGCAAGGGCCTTGTTCACAAGTGAATGGGCATTCAGGAGAGAGATGCAGAGATGGGCGGTGATTGTTGGTCTGTTGGCAGAGTCTAAGGTGTCAGAGGGGTGAGTGGGACAGGAAGGAAGTTGGTGAGATTAGCTCTCAGTGTACATGCTGAGCGAGAAGGTCAGTGAGACAGGAGGATGGGGCAGTTGGGATTGTTGCTTGTAAGGAGGTAGTGATAAGTGCCTCAATGAGCCCTTCGAAGAATGCCCAGAGAGGCAAGGAGGGTAGCTGTTGGCTTATCCAAGAGGGATTCACGCCTAGGATGTCAGCAGGAGAGTAGGAAGGCAGAGGAACAGTGAAGGGTTGGGGTAGGGACTTGGGGGAGCAAAGCACCCAAGTGGGGAGAAATGAAAGGTAGCTTGGCTAGGTGACAGGGAGGGAAGGAGACAGGATAGAGAGGTGTAAAGAGAGGAGAAAAAGTTGAGATGGGCTCGGGTCCGGAGCAGCAGCCAAAATGCACACGCGTATAGATGGAGAGGGAATTCAGGTTACAAGGCTATGTTACTGAAGTAGTCTGACCAATTAGAGGTTAAAAAATGTGGCTTGTTTCAAAACTGAGTGTGGTGCAGCTAGAAGAGACCAAACTAGATTTATTTAGGTACATAATGGATTTCATACAAAATTAAGCATGGGTAGGAACCTGAAGCAATACTTTGGAAGAGAGTTTATCTACACAGCAAGATCCCAACATCATTTGTTTATTTCCTAATGATATTTTCAATTTCATTTTTAAAAATAATTTCAATTAAGTCTTTACCTCACTCCATCTGTTTCTTCAATCAGAGCCTGTCATGTACATGTGATCCATGTGAAAGGTTATTGATTGGATTACAAGGGAAGACAGCAACACAAAGCTTGTTCAGCTGTGGTTAAGTCTAGGCTGGAGAAGGGGTTAAATTTCACATCAGTGAAGGAGGAATTTATCAGGTAGAAAGGAAATCTCATTGCTTCATTGAACCAGAGTACAATACAATACGATCTATCCTCCAGCATGTCCTGAGTGATACAGTGTTCAGCATTACAACAAATCATTCGATGTCACTTCGATTCTGTACACAGAATAGCAAGTTTCATATAGGACCCTTAGAAAGAAGAGACTTTCATTACAGCACTCTAAGGATTCAAACCGAGGTCGTGGAACTGAAAGGTAACTCCAACGAAGAGTACTATGGTTTGAATTTCATTTTAAACAAATCTTTTCATAGTAACATCACCCCATCTCTAATTTCTCTCCCTAGAGATGATCTTTTAATTAAATTTTGATTTCCCTGTTCTTGCTTTGCTTCCTCCATTTATAGATAAACATTGAACCCATTGTGTCACCCAGTCCTTTACATCACAAGCACTTTCTGATAATATCTGTGATTTTCCTCTAAAGTATTTGCCCTACTGGTATCTTACTATTCAAACAGTGAATTTATTTTGCAGAGTCAGTCTTCCTCTCCCAAAATCATAATGTACACTAGTGTCATGAAAAAGTGTCTAGCAAATCTTTTCCTGTTGAAACACATCATCCTAACAAAAGTGGATCCTTCAAAAAAAAGCTTTGTCAAACACTTTTTCATGGAGACAGTAGTGCTGAATATTATATTTAAATGAATAAAGGAATAGGAAAGGTCATAATTCAAGTATTGTGAAGTATTTCTTAATCAATGGTATTTTTAAACAAGCAATTTACTATGTGAGCAGTTATGCGAGCTAATTTGAATGTTACATATACACTATGTCCTATGTTATGGGTAAGCATATTTCTTTATTACAGCAGCTGGTAATAGTACATATCTTTTGACTTTAAACTACACCTTAGGCTTTAAACCGTTTCTCTTAAGCACTGTGGGATAGATATGAGTATATAATATGGATCTAAAAAGCTATGTCACAAACATTTGCTCACTTTTTGTGAAGACATTATTCAATGATGCAAATCAGGTCAAATTAACTCCCAGACATCATTATAATCTTGTGGGCAGGTTTCCCACCCACCAGTGGCCAATTTAAAGCAGGAATACACTTCTTAAAGTCATGTTACATAGCCTTCTGGCTGATTTTGCTGTTGGAGTGGCAGAGAAAGAAACGGATTCAGCAGGAGTCGCAGGTAATCCCCCAGGTACTCTCTGCAGGAGAGGTCAGGGCGAGGAAAGAAGTCCTCTTTCCAGCCAATGCCAGGAGGATCCCAAAAAAACCAAGTCCATCGAGCATGGAGAGTGATTGCTGAGATTGTCAGCTTCAGGAGCATCAGCCCCAGGGCCTGGATTCAGTTCAGGAAGCGCTTCAATGACCTTTCACGTGCAGCAAGGGTGGGTACAGCTCTTCATTTCTCCATCTCTCTCAACAACACATGACAACAGTCATTTCTCCCCTTCCCCACTACTCTCAACAGTTGTCTCCCCTCTATCACATCCCACACTACACCACTTCTCATTGTCATTACAAACACACTCTCACCTCGTCCTTGCTCCCTTCACAGCAGCCACTGGCACTATTCTCTTCGAGCTTGCTACCCTTTGCACAATCACCAGTTCTCTCATGGCTCCTCCTTCACTTCACACTGCACACACCTGCTTTCAATTTAACATCTCCCTCATTGTCTCTTGCTTCTCACCCTCAGCATCTGCACAACACGCAGAAGCCCCACACAGCTGCAATCTTCTTTCTAGGAGACGCACTAACTCTCACCCTCCCTCTCTGCAGGATATGACAGCGCACAACACCAGGGAGAGGAATACGACCGGAGGAGGACTAACCAACCTCATGGTGCTGTAGGAGCTGGAGCAGCAAGCACTCAAGATCAGCGGCCCCTCCAGAGCTGTCAGGATGGAACATTTCGAGGCTGAGGATTTCTGTGAACAGGATCTCTTCCATCCCTTCATGAACCTCTGAAAAACACACAATCATGCAACTTGACTACATGAACCTGCATTGTGAAGCCTGTCATCTGCTATTGTCCAGCCCCTCAGTGCCAAGCCTGTCATCTGCTACTGTCCAGCCCCTCACTCCTCTTGTCCTTTTTCTCTTTCCTCTAGGTCCATCTCAACAGCCATATCCCCCGAAGAAGGCACAGAATTGGAGATTCCTTTTGAGGAGGCATTATCGCACACTCCACCTCTCACAAATGCCAGAACAAACATTGGCAATTCTTTATGGGTTAGACTGTGAACCAAGGTTTGCACAAAGTGAAACACTCAACACGAGTGAATAACAACAAGGACTGGTGGCAGGAACAGCCCAGGAGACAGCTCATTGGAAAGCGAGGTTCTCTGAGGAGGACAGAGATGTGGACCTTAGGGGCCCAGCAATGAGAAGGAAACTGCTTGCTTTACACATAGTTGAAAATGTTGAGGAGTCCACTTCCATCCTATGTGGTGTCAACTCCCGGAGCATCAGCACTTTGAAATGTGGCCACTTCCAAGGACATCCAGGCCCTCACAAGAAAAGCACCATGAGTTGATTACTTGGGTAACAAAATAATTCACTACAAATTGTGTTTGGAAATAAAATGAGCACCTTTATTACATTTGCAACTTGGGTCTATAGTTTTTTTCTCATTACAGTTTCTTAGTCTGCATTGTCAGAATTTCATTGACATGAGGTTGGCTGAATGGTTTCAATGTTCTTCAATGCAGAGGTGAAGAGGTAACAAGGACAATTAATACAGAGGGGCTTTAGCTGACATATCAGGTAAGGGGATTGAGGAGGTCACCTAAAGTGCTACTCTATCAACTGCTCCTTGGCCTGTCTAGTTGAAATGGGTTCTTCTGCCCCTCCTCCTTGTGGTTCTTCTTGGCTTCATCCAATTCTTCCTTGTCTGACATTCCTGGATGGGTGGAAAAGTGGGGGAATGAATGAGTGTTGCAGGTTGAAGGTATCACGCCAGATGTCCTGTTTCATGCAGCTATGCACTGCAGGAACTGAGCAGTAAGAGGATTTTCAGGCTTTTGACCGCTCACCTGTCTCCTTCCCGTAGGGTGGATTGGGTTAAAATCGGGACCCATATCACAGTACTTTGCTCTCATTAGAGAATACACAGGGTGCACACCAAATTCTCCCAGCAGCTCAGAAAATTGCCACATTGCTAAACTGTTATTCACAGAAAATTATATACAGAAGGATAGGCATGATAGGATTCAGCACAAAAAAAAAGGAAAACAGTCAAAAAAATCTGAATTGACTGTTTAAAAATAAAGACAGCACTTGGAATTCTTGTAGCTCCTCTCAGTATGTCCTTAAAAACACAGCATCTGTTAGTAAATTACATGTGGTGAGTTTCCATGGAGTTCCATTGACTCTTCCCTAGCACATATAATGTGTGAGCAATAGAAAACTGAAGACCACAAGAGAATCCCTGGATAATAAGCAGGAGGAAGATAAAATAACCTGCCAGCTTTGAATAAAATAGCCACCAAAGCAACAATGCTACTTTACCCTATTACATTGATGCCAATGCTAAAGCACACCTTCTAATGGATTCGCTAAATTGCATGGCAATTATAGAACACAGAGCCATCTGCATCCAGCAGTTAATCCAAAAACACTGAAGTACCATTGAAATAACATCTCTGTCTGCCAAGTTATCAACATTAATACTTTTTAAAGCCATTACCTCAGTCATCACATTAACTTTATCTTGATTGATTTCTGAACTAAATGCATTTTTGTCCCTGCCTTCCATATTGAAACTTTAGCGAGGAGAAGGCAACCTCCATTTGGCCTTAGCTATTTAAAATAAAATCTTATGAAAGACAGAAATTCCTAACTTCATGACAGGTTCTTCACTGTCTCGGAACAAAAAAAAGTTTTATCAATTTTGTTAATGAAGTCAGTGCTCTTTTAAGAAAAGTTTTGTGTGTGTGAGTGTGAGTGTGTGTGTGTGTGTGTGTGTGTGTGCGCGCGCACGCGTAAGAGAGTATTTTGTATGTGTGCATGCATGAGATCTTTTTACCTTTCTGTGTGTGAGATGACTTTTTACGTTTGTGCATGTGGACATTCATGTGAGTGAGCTTTCTATGTGTGTATGTGTGAGAGTGAGCTTTTTGCATATCTGCATACACGTGTGCATGAGAGAGAGCCTTTTAATGTGGGTGTAAGAGAGCAAGAGTTCTCAACTTTGGGCTCCTCCTAAAACTTAAATGTAATAACTTGAATTTTAAGTTGTTAAAATACAAGAGCATGGGCATTATGTGCAAGATGAGGATTGGGATGATTGTGCATTAATCTGCATTAATCTGCAGGCATGAATTAAAACGATGTTACAATCGACAGCTGCATCTGTGCTTGGTATGGCCTCCCGAAGGTTAATTATATAACTGTCTGAAATCTCAAATGTGTCTGTCAAATACCAGCATAGAAAGGAGATGCACGGGTATGAAATTGTTTCTGGACGTGCCCAGAAATTTATATTTCAAAATTTGCTCTGCTGGCTTTAGATATGAAATGTAATTAATGTTCATTTACTAAAGCATATTGACGTTTTAACAGGTAAATTAATTTGCACTCTTCTTTCTTATGCAGGTGAACCTTAATTAAGATTAACATATAATATCACCCATATGTTAAAAGGACCTTTCCATTTAAAACAAAATTCATACTGTGCACAGTATCCAAAGGTTGAATGTGTAATTGCCTCAGATATCGTTTTTGTCCTAATAACAAGAAATCTTTAATGCATTTTTTTTTTAGAATCCAATAATATTCTATCCACACAGGTTCATTAGTCAGGACCTTGCACTGCACTTTATTAGAAAAAATTAGACTAATTCCCTTGATGGCACAATACGTATAAGGTAACTTGTACCTGGTACTGACCTATTCAGACTAGGAAGGTGCTGATCTATGCTGAATTAGCTGACAAAGCAGCAATTGCGTTCCTGAGCTAGGGAAGGAAAAATCAGCTAAGGTTCCCACATCTGACTGCTTTCCACTGACCTCTGTTGGAAAGTGCATGTGTGGGCATTATATGAGCACAAGATTGGGCTTGTCCCTACTGGTTGAATAGTCTGGTGACATTTCTTGATGTGGCTCATACATAAAGAATGATCAGTCAAGCAAGACACCAGAATACTGCTGGTGCACACTGACACTATTCTTCTTCCCTCTATCAGTGTATGTTGGCACTCACCCTTCACCCCAAGTTCAAAGAGGCACTCTTCTCCGATTCCACCTCCCCCCACCACCATTAACAGATCTCACTGGCAGTTTATTACTGCTTCACGACATCAAGGGCTCAATTTTATGGGAAAATTTTGGGGGCGGGGCGGCTCCGAAAATCAGGGAAATCCCATTCCGGTTCGGAAGCCGGCTCCAACCTGCCTACTTCCGAGTTCCCCACGGACGTACCTGTGTGCACACAGCTGTCCCAAATCCGGAAGTCCCGCCATGATAGTTAAAGAGCCAAATGCACCTCATTGAGGTACTTAAGGCACTTTAATTGTGACTTAGAACGATTTTTAACTTACCTGGGCGGCTTGCCCACCGCTTCTGATTCATGCCTGGGAAGGGACGGATCAGGGAAAAAGAAACAAAATAAAGTACATCAAAAACCATTGCATAACATTAAAACACAAAATCAACCTTAACCTTCTACCCTGCTCCGATGTCTGATGTCTCCCTCTCCGATCTCCCCCTCTTCACCCCCCCGATGCCCCCCCGATCTCCCCCTCTATCTTCCCCCTCCCCCCGATCTCACCCTCTCCCTTCCCCCTCCCCCCGATCTCACCCTCTCCCTTCCCCCTCCCCCCGATCTCACCCTCTCCCTTCCCCCTCCCCCCGATCTCACCCTCTCCCCCTCCCCCCGATCTCACCCTCTCCCCCTCCCCCCGATCTCACCCTCTCCCCCTCCCCCCGATCTCACCCTCGCCCCCCCCACCCCGATCTCACCCTCGCCCCCCACCCCGATCTCACCCTCTCCTCTCCCCCCACCCCGATCTCACCCTCTCCTCTCCCCCCACCCCGATCTCACCCTCTCCTCTCCCCCCACCCCGATCTCACCCTCTCCTCTCCCCCCACCCCGATCTCACCCTCTCCTCTCCCCCCACCCCGATCTCACCCTCTCCCCCCACCCCGATCTCACCCTCTCCCCCCAACCCCGATCTCACCCTCACCCCCCCACCCCGATCTCACCCTCTCCCCCCCACCCCGATCTCACCCTCTCCCCCCCACCCCGATCTCACCCTCTCCCCCCCACCCCGATCTCACCCTCTCCCCCCCACCCCGATCTCACCCTCTCCCCCCCACCCCGATCTCACCCTCTCCCCCCCACCCCGATCTCACCCTCTTCCCCCCCACCCCGATCTCACCCTCTTCCCCCCCACCCCGATCTTTCACTCTACCCACTCCCCCCCCCCTTCCGATCCAGCGCCAGATGACGTCTTGCTCACTCTCTTTCTCTCCCCCCACCTTACGTTGCAGCTCCTGACAGCAGCCAGTCAGGCGTGAAAGCCGGAAAGCACGTTAATCATCAATCACGATGCGATCGTGTTGGAAACGATAAGTTTGTTTATGCGGGTTTGCCGCAATTCAAATTCATGCTTGTCAATTGTCCTATGACCAACTAGTGATTTACCCAGCTGGAGGGAGAGGGAAGAAGGGACTTCTGGGGTCAAGGTTCTCGAAGATGATACACCTGTTGAGGGAGGTTTGGCACCAAGTCAACACCCTGTGGCTGATTCAACAATCCAATAATTGACCCAAGTAAGTGTACCACATAATTTACTCCAGGCCACGGTAGATAATTGACCAGCTTGGCTCAATAATGGAATCTGGAGTGGTAGGTCTACCACTGGACCAGGATTCTTCCCACTCAGCTTCTGCAAACCAAAGACCTAATGAGGAGGATGGTTCTGGTCAGAAAAGCATTAGGAATCTTAACAATACTCCGTGCTAGTTGGCTGCACAGTTTTATTAGGCTAAATTCTAGCAAGCATACACTGGTGGGCCCGTAAGCCTTGGTTCTGGCAAATTGCATATAAGCTCTCTGGGCTTGAGTAGATGGGATGTGTCTTTATTGGGGGGGGGGGGGAGGGGTGTGAGTGTGAGTGTGAGTGTGAGTGTGAGCACTTCACATCAGGTAAACAGAAACCCTCCCTATGGGGATATCTCAGTAATTTGGTTCAGAGAAATGTAAACATGGTGATGAATTTTCTTGTATATCAGACCAAAAAATATAGTAGTATTTTGGGACAGAACTCCGATTCAGAGGGTGTGATATCTCTAACAGTCTAGAGGTAGAGCACAAACTCCCAGAGGTCCTGATAGCTCTAGTGATGGAACACTAGTTTCCCCATTCAGAGATCACACAGTATTGCAATTTCTATGTTTCTATGACTCAGCATCCAAACTCACCAACCACCCTGCATACAGTAACTTCAGCCTTCCCGATGGATGAGAAACTGCATCTACTGTTACCCAAACAAGTCTGGGCTCAAACCGAAGACAAGTTACAAAAATAAAGCTTGTAAAAATGAATGGAGTGTCAACTTGGCTAAGTGGTTGGTGTCTCACTGCTGAGGCAGAAGACTTTGGGTTTAAGCCTCATTCTAAGACTTAAACATATAAATCTAAACTGGCACTTCAGTGGCATACTGAGGGAGTGCTGCATTGTTGGAGGTGCCATCTGTCAAATAAGTCATTGGGCTCTATTTTCGCACCCACGATCGGGTGCGTTCGTGGCAGGGGGGCTGCGAAAATCGGGGATTCCCGGGGCGGGTCCGGAGCCCGGCTCCAACCCGCCCCATTTCCGGGTTCCCCAGTGATGCGCTCACATGCGCGCGCAGCCCCCGCATGTGGGACTCCCGCCGGCAATTAAAGTCAGCGGGGTGCCACTTAAAGTACTTGAACAGGTACTTCAGGTTCTTTACAGACCTGATTGACCTGATATTTTAGGAGGGATCAGATTTTGCAATTAACTGAGACTGTTTCCCGTACTGGGGGAAACACTCCCAGTTGAAAGGGACGTGTTGCAGCCACCATCCTGTGGCAGCTGCAAAGGTCCATTTGACAGGTTGTGGGGGGAGACCCTCACTCATTGCAGGAGGCCACTCTGTCACTTTGGACAAAGTTTGGCCTCCACCACCCTCCTCCTAACAATCAAATGCATAAACTTGCACACTTACTCCAGTGTCCAGACACATTTACCTACCTTGCAGACCCCCTCAAATGTACATCTTCCGGATGGGGGCCGCCGTAGCTGCAGTCATGACCTCCTCAGAGGGCGAACAGCATCACCAGCCTCGCCATCCACCTCTGACACGTGGAGCTCCACAACACAGTGCTGTGACACATCCACCTGCACAGCAGGAGGGAGGGCAACAGCAGAGAAAGATGCTTCGCAGAGGGCACTACCCTCACCACAGGGTCTACAGACTGAAGCTCAGCTTCTGTGGACATGTAGTCGTGGACATCTGCAGCCTCCTTCATGCCGAGCTGCTCCCAGCTGGCCCGAGCACCATCTTCCTACCTGTCGCTGTCAAAGTCACCACTGCCCTCAACAACTTCTCCTCCGCATCCTTCCAGGGTGCCACCGGGGACATCGCCGACGTCTCTCAGTCGTCTGCACAAAAGAGCCTTGCAAATACACCTACACTCACTCTGCAGTGACACAATGGGTGGCATCGGTTGTGGGTCTTCATAGTGATGTTGACCGGAGGTCACCGGTTACGGTTATTGGCTTAGAACAAAGAGAAGAGTCAATTCTCTCTTAACTCTCAATTCACTTTATTCACGTTGTTAGATCATATACATATAGCTTATACGTTTGGTTAGATATAGACATGCAGTTTGCACCAGGTTATACAGTTTTATACCCAAACTAGGATCTAAACGCACACCCCTACGTTTCTCTGACACTCCCTGAGTGGTCACAGAATATAAAGGCTAATACCCAAAAAGGAGAGCTGACGCTGGCCAAGCGTTCCATTCTCTCCCTCTTTCGACATCGTCTCTATGTCCCTGATGTAGGTTCTTCCACTTCCGCGATGGTTGGTCTCCGGAGTCTTCGTTGCCTCCACGCCCGAGATTCTTTATTCTTATTCCGAATCTTATCTCTTCAGGCTGTGCCTTCTCCTCATTGGCTCTGTCCCAAGGACTTAGGTAGCATTACCTCATTACTCCTTTTCTAAATAAGGACTTGTGTCTTATCACATCTCCTTTGTCTTTCACGAAACTTAGCGAATTCAAACCGGTTCCAGCCAGCTCAGGCCAGCGACTGAACTCAGGTTACTTCAGTTCAAAAGTTGCTTTTGCCTGTGTGTCAGCAGTTCGGAATAAACTCAGTAGTTTCTGCAACCCCTGGCCAACAGTCATCCTCAGGAAAGGGTATTATTGCACAAACCAGACAAGATTCGCAAAGACGTGGCAGTAGTGGTGAGGTGACAATATAATGTTATGTGAGTTGATCAGAAATTAAATATAGGTAAACACGATGACAAACCCTCAAACACCCTTCATGCTCACGACACGTTTGCCTTACGCTTCCTACTGCACATATGTGATGCATGCCCTGTGGCTGCAGCACAGGTAGTGGCAGGTTGAGTGAGGCTGACCGTGAAAGAGATGCATGAGAGGGTGAGTGTGAGATAGAGCCATGAGATTGTATGAGGATTGGGTTGAGCGGTAGTGGTGGGATGAGTACTGGCGAGGTGAGTAAGTGCAGGTAAGATGAGGATGACCTTTGATTGGATGTGAGGGGTAATGTGATAGAATAGTGTTGGCAGTGCAGAAGGAGATGTGGGGTGGGGGCGGTGATGTGGCAGACGGAGTGTAGGGGAATGAGTAAGTGTACTCACTTCGGCTGACCTACTTAGGTAATTGAAGCGCCTCCTGCACTGTATGCAGGTGGGCGATATGTTGGTGGTGCTGGTGACCTCCTCTGCCACCTCGAGCCAGGCCTTCTTGGTGGCAGAGGCAGGCCGCTTCCTCCCGCCCGCCGGGGTTGGGGGGGAAGATCTCTGTCCTCCCCCTCCTCCTCACCCCATCCAATGATACCTGGAGTGAGGCATCATTAAACCTGGGAGCAGCCTTCCCCCTGGGCTGCTCCATGCTGTAATTTTTCCTATTTTCTGCAGTATCTGTCAGTGGAGGACTGCCCCTTTAAATAGAGCTCCTCCAGCTGACAGACCTTGATGCGCATGCGCAGTCCCCCCGCCGCGCAGCTTACCAGCGGGAAACCCGGAACAAGAGGTAAGTGGCTCCAATTAGCCTGTAATTCCGTGCAGAGCACCCCGATTTCACCGGGCGCGTTACCCACGCGCCCAGACGACCCCCCGCTGAAAACCCGCCGCCCTGCTAATATCGAGCCCATTAAATCAAGACCCTCATCTGCCAATTCGTGGATAGAAAAGATCCCAATTCAGTTTTTCCAAAGAAGAATAGGGAGTTTTTTTGGTTTCCTGGCCAACACTTATTCTTCAACCGAAACCAGAGATTCACTTTTTGGGACCTTCCTGTGCACAAATTGGCTGCAGCATTTGCCGACACTTCATAATTAATTAATGGGCTACAAGACACTTTGGGACACCCCAAGGACATGCAAGGTACTAGATAAATACTAGTTCTTTCTTTTTATTATAAAAGTTAAAATGTTTACCAAAATATTAGCTATCTATGTGAAAAAAAAATCAGAGTATTAATAGTATTTCAAAAAATATTATGCTACGAGACAATAGAATGATTTCAAAATGTCACACTGAACTGTTAACATATTACAGAACTGTATTAGTATTCTATCAATTTGCCTTCCTGCAATGCTTGTGTCATTCTCTTTGAAAATAATTGGGAACTTAATCACTTTCAAAGATGCTTCTTCTAAAAGTAATCATCATTACTCACGATGATTCTATTCTCCTTCCTGTCACCCCCTCTTCACTCTCTCTATCTGTCTCTGTCTTCTTATCATTAAACACCTCTTTGCATTAACATTCAGATATTTGTCACAAAAATTTAATCAAGTTAAACAGTCTTCAGACAGCTGTGCACCAAGCCAGCAATTTTGTGTGTGCTGTTTGTCAGCAAAGTGAAAAAAACATTGTGATTGAAGAAGCTATTTGTTGTGAATTTACATCATGTATTGCAGGTTCTGAATTGATGCACTTTATTTGATACAACCCTGTAACCAAATTGTAAATATCTTGTGTAATAGCACCCTCTGTTGGCAGTAAAGGATGTTACATTGTAATCAGTGATGTATCACCAATTTTAGAAATGGGTATGCTGTGGGGTACAGATTTATATGCATTGCACCCATTTTTAGGGTGTAATATGGGTGCAAAATGTACCAATTTAGCAGTGGGATGGCCTGCACCTAATCTACGCAGGCATTGGCCCCACTGCTGAATTCGCGGGCTCCCATTTTCTGGGCAGACGCCTAAAACAGTCGTTAGGGTCCTTGAATATGTAAATTAGGGGCCTAACACCTTTCAAAGGACTCCTTTTGAAGATTCATCAGTGATGAGCAGGGCAGGTGTTGGGTTTGTCCTCGTCCGCCGAAGGATTCTTTGGCAACCATTGAGAGGTAAGTGATTATACTTCTTTAAAATTTTAAAACCCCACCTGGGGAGACAGGAGGAGCAGGAATTTTCCAGTATTTTTTTTTTTTTATTCGTTCATGGGATGTGGGCGTCGCTGGCAAGGCCGGCATTTATTGCCCATCCCGAATTGCCCTCGAGAAGGTGGTGGTGAGCCGCCTTCTTGAACCGCTGCAGTCCGTGTGGTGACGGTTCTCCCACAGTGCTGTTAGGAAGGGAGTTCCAGGATTTTGACCCAGCGACAATGAAGGAACGGCGATATATTTCCAAGTCGGGATGGTGTGTGACTTGGAGGGGAATGTGCAGGTGGGTGTTGTTCCCATGCGCCTGCTGCCCTTGTCCTTCTAGGTGGTAGAGGTCGCGGGTTTGGGAGGTGCTGTCGAAGAAGCCTTGGCGAGTTGCTGCAGTGCATCCTGTGGATGGTACACACTGCAGCCACAGTGCGCCGGTGGTGGAGGGAGTGAATGTTTCGGGTGGTGGATGGGGTGCCAATCAAGCGGGCTGCTTTATCTTGGATGGTGTCGAGCTTCTTGAGTGTTGTTGGAGCTGCACTCATCCAGGCAAGTGGAGAGTATTCCATCACACTCCTGACTTGTGCCTTGTAGATGGTGGAAAGGCTTTGGGGAGTCAGGAGGTGAGTCACTCGCCGCAGAATACCCAGTCTCTGACCTGCTCTCGTAGCCACAGTATTTATATGGCTGGTCCAGTTAAGTTTCTGGTCAATGGTGATCCCCAGGATGTTGATGGTGGGGGATTCGGCGATGGTAATGCCGTTGAATGTCAAGGGGAGGTGGTTAGACTCTCTCTTGTTGGAGATGGTCATTGCCTGGCACTTATCTGGCGCGAATGTTACTTGCCACTTATGAGCCCAAGCCTGGATGTTGTCCAGGTCTTGCTGCATGCAGGCTCGGACTGCTTCATTATCTGAGGGGTTGCGAATGGAACTGAACACTGTGCAGTCATCAGCGAACATCCCCATTTCTGACCTTATGATGGAGGGAAGGTCATTGATGAAGCAGCTGAAGATGGTTGGGCCTAGGACACTGCCCTGAGGAACTCCTGCAGCAATGTCCTGGGGCTGAGATGATTGGCCTCCAACAACCACTACTATCTTCCTTTGTGCTAGGTATGGCTCCAGCCACTGGAGAGTTTTCCCCCTGATTCCCATGGACTTCAATTTTACTAGGGCACCTTGGTGCCACACTCGGTCTAATGCTGCCTTGATGTCAAGGGCAGTCACTCTCACCTCACCTCTGGAATTCAGCTCTTTTGTCCATGTTTGGACCAAGGCTGTAATGAGGTCTGGAGCCGAGTGGTCCTGGCGGAACCCAAACTGAGCATCGGTGAGCAGGTTATTGGTGAGTAAGTGCCGCTTGATAGCACTGTCGACGACACCTTCCATCACTTTGCTGATGATTGAGAGTAGACTGATGGGGCGGTAATTGGCCGGATTGGATTTGTCCTGCTTTTTGTGGACAGGACATACCTGGGCAATTTTCCACATTGTCGGGTGGATGCCAGTGTTGTAGCTGTACTGGAACAGTTTGGCTAGAGGCGCAGCTAGTTCTGGAGCACAAGTCTTCAGCACCACAGCTGGGATGTTGTCGGGGCCCATAGCCTTTGCTGTATCCAGTGCACTCAGCCGTTTCTTGATATCACGTGGAGTGAATCGAATTGGCCGAAGACTGGCTTCCGTGATGGTGGGGATATCGGGAGGAGGCTGAGATGGATTATCCACTCGGCACTTCTGGCTGAAGATGGTTGCAAACGCTTCAGCCTTGTCTTTTGCACTCACGTGCTGGACTCCGCCATCATTGAGAATGGGGATGTTTGCAGAGCCTCCTCCTCCCGTTAGTTGTTTAATTGTCCACCACCATTCACGACTGGATGTGGCAGGACTGCAGAGCTTTGATCTGATCCGTTGGTTGTGGAATCGCTTAGCTCTGGCTATAGCATGTTGCTTCCGCTGTTTAGCATGCATGTAGTCCTGAGTTGTAGCTTCACCAGGTTGGCACCTCATTTTTAGGTACGCCTGGTGCTGCTCCTGGCATGCTCTTCTACACTCCTCATTGAACCAGGGTTGATCCCCTGGCTTGTTGGTAATGGTAGAGTGAGGAATATGCCGGGCCATGAGGTTACAGATTGTGCTGGAATACAATTCTGCTGCTGCTGATGGCCCACAGCGCCTCATGGATGCTCAGTTTTGAGCTGCTAGATCTGTTCTGAATCTATCCCATTTAGCACGGTGGTAGTGCCACACAACACGTTGGATGGTGTCCTCAGTGCGAAGACGGGATTTCATCTCCACGAGGACTGTGCGGTGGTCACTCCTACCAATACTGTCATGGACAGATGCATTTGCGACAGGTAGATTGGTGAGGACGAGGTCAAGTAAGTTTTTCCCTCGTGTTGGTTCGCTCACCACCTGCCGCAGGCCCAGTCTCGCAGCTATGTCCTTCAGGACTCGGCCAGCTCGGTCAGTGGTGGTGCTACCGAGCCACTCTTGGTGATGGACATTGAAGTCCCCCACCCAGAGTACATTTTGTGCCCCAGTGCTTCCTCCAAGTGGTGTTCAACATGGAGGAGGACTGATTCATCAGCTGAGGGAGGATGGTAGGTGGTAATCAGCAGGAGGTTTCCTTGCCCATGTTTGACCTGATGCCATGAGATTTCATGGGGTCCAGAGTCAATGTTGAGGACTCCCAGGGCCACTCCCTCCTGACTGTACCGCCACCTCTGGTGGGTCTGTCCTGCCGGTGGGACAGGACATACCCAGGGATGGTGATGGAAGAGTCTGGGACGTTGGCTGAAAGATATGATTCTGTGAGTATGGCTATGTCAGGCTGTTGCTTGACTAGTCTGTGGGACAGCTCTCCCAATTTTGGCACAAGTCCCCAGATGTTAGTAAGGAGGACCTTGCAGGGTCGACTGGGCTTGGTGTTTTGCCGTTGTCGTGTCCGGTGCCTAGTGGTCCGATGCCGGGTGGTCCTTCCGGTTTTATTCTTATTATGACTTTTCGTAGCGAGATTTTACAACTGAGTGGCTTGCTAGGCCATTTCAGAGGGCAATTAAGAATCAACCACATTGCTGTGGGTCTGGAGTCACATGTAGGCCAGACCGGGTAAGGGCGGCAGGCTTCCTTCCCTAAAGGACATTAGTGAACCAGATGGCTTTTTACGACAATCCGGTAGTTTCATGGCCATCATTACTGATACTAGTATTTTAATTCCAGATTTTTTATTTAATTAATTGAATTTAATTAATTAATTGAATTTAAATTCGCCAGCTGCCGTGGCGGGATTTGAATTCATGACTCTGGATTTTAGTCCAGGACTCTGGATTACTAGCCCAGTAACATAACCACTATGCTACCGTACCCGATTTGGAGTAGACTTTTTATATATTATAGAAGTATTTTTTGATCTGGATGATGCTTCATATGAGATGAATATATCCCACTAAGCTGGCCTGAAAACTATAACAGTAAATCATTGTGCTAATATATTAACAAAATAATGTACTTGTTTCTTGCTAAACTACTATATTAAGTGTAGAAATTACTGTTTGTGATATTAGTAGGCTATTCCTTGCTTTTAATGCAAGTGTTAACCCATTTGTTTTAGACAGGTTAAAATAGCAGACAGGGGAATATTATAAACCCATAAAGCATTGGTTTGACAATATTGTGAACCATTATTTATAGGCATTGGTCTTATAATTAATCACTGATAATATAACAGTATACTTTAAAACAGCTCCTTGTTGCAGTAGCTGCTGCAGAACCTTATGACCTGGTTGACCGTATTGCCTTGACTTTGTGTCATTGTCATCATCTGCTTTTTGTAGCCAGGACCCCCTAGCCTCCAAAAATAAGTAATACAGGATGTACTCTGTCATGATGCTTGTCTCTTTAAAAATAAGAAATGTTTACTCAGTGTGTGTGTATATATACACACACTGCCAAAAGGTTGGCATACTCCTGCCTCCTAAAAATAAAAACTGGTTATAGTCAGGATATCCCACACCCTGATTGCAAACCCATTTATTAGTCATAGAGTTTTTTTTTATTCGTTCACGGGATGTGGGCGTCGCTGGCAAGGCTGGCATTTATTGCCCATCCCTAAGAGGGCAATTAAGAATCAACCACATTGCTGTGGGTCTGGAGTCACTCTGGAGTCACATTTCGGCCAGACCGGGTAAGGACGGCAGGTTTCCTTCCCTAAAGGACATTAGTGAACCAGATGGGTTTTTACGACAATCCGGTAGTTTTATGGCTATCATTACTGATACTAGTATTTTAATTCCAGATTTTTTTATTTAATTAATTGAATTTTTTAATTCGCCAGCCGCCATGGCGGGATTTGAACTCGTGACTCTGGATTTTAGTCCAGGCCTCTGGATTACTAGCCCAGTAACATAACCACTATGCTACCGTACCAAAGGTGAATAGTGTCTGGGTTTTGAGCAGGCAGCACAGGGCATGGAGTAGGGATCCATTACACTGGATTCCTGCCAATTTTAGCACCTGCCTAATTTTCCACCATCAACTCTGGCAGGTGATGGAAGTACCTGACATAAATGGGCAAGTATATTTAAATAAGGTGGTACTGATGTGGTAAGATCATATCTCCCATTAACCATCACTACTGCCTAAATTGCACTGAATCATAATCATGCCAAAATAAAACAGACATCCAGCATTGCTAGATGCTACAGAAAAGGCAGAGGTGGATTTAAAGGACCCCATATGTATTTTTTTGAAGGATTCACAGAAAGCTTATTGATCAAGTGTTTTAGATGGGTTTTTTGCTGCTCACAACTGCTTAACCATCTACACTCATGGGAACCATTTGCTTTTTAACAAGTTATTTTAAACAAGAATAATATCAGCTTTTTCACTCACATAGGAAGTTTTCAGTATCAACCAATGAAATTAGTTGAATGGTGGGCCTGAAGGCTATTTGATTACTTCTAACAGATTACTTTCTCCCAGTTATTTGAAGTCGAAATGTTTTCAGATGAGCAATTATAGGTGTGCTCATTTAGTGTTTGCCTGTGAAGATGTTATATATAACAAGTAAGTTGCTAAAAATACAGCTTTTAAAAACTTTTCATTTCCATCAAAGTAACATCCTGCAGCATTCCGGACAGTTGTCTTACACAAAAGGTTTATTTTCTTCAAGACTAGTCACAGAAGCTTTTTGCGATAAGGTGGTTGTTCCTGATGTGAATGTTAACTTCCTTTTATTCAAGCATTCCTATTGCTGCACATACAGAATTGCCAGGATTTGGAAATAAGAGGGAGTGGGGTTGGAGTGCTGATCACTTAATTTGAAAAATTGTACAGAGATCTCCATATTTAGGAATTGACAACTGTGCACTATAATGTATGATGCAGACAGTTAGTTTCTTGATGGCAGAGTTGAAATACCCTATAACTTTGACAGGTGTTTTCAGTTTATTTTAGTTGTGGCAGAGGTCCTTTTGTAATGCAGTAATTGGGAATTGAACTTGCACCATCCATACCAGAGCAGTCAATGTCCATGGGGAAATATGAGGAGTGCACACTAATACCCAATAAGAGTATAATAGATTGCAAAGCCAAGAATAGAGGCAGTTCGTCAGGTCCACCCAAGAGCATAAAATTCAAACTCCCATTCCTGAAAACCATGGGGTGAAAATTCCTTTTGGCCCGTTTTTAGGCCTGAAATGGACAGTGGGAACTGGGAGTGTGCACCTGCAGCCGAAGGCTCACCCAAAATTGGACCTCCGGCCTTATCAGCATAATGCCAGCGAGCTGCGGATGCCAATCAGGAGTCCAGAGGCAGCTCGCTGGTTTCACAGGGATTAACTTGGACTGCCTCCCCGGTAGAGGACCTCCGATGGGGTGGGGAGGCGATCCTCCAGGCTCACGTTCAGATGTATTTTTAAGGACTGCTGGTTATGCCACGGGTCGACAGGGCAGCCCAATTTCAGGAAAGGGGCCTCAAACAGGCATTAGGCCTCAAATTTGCATATGCAAAGTCCCTAACGTGGCCCTTGGATGCCTATAATGGAGACTTTACTAAAATAGTGGACGGCAGACATCTGCTGCCATATTGGGCACTTAGGTGCCAACAAATTTCTAGGCCTATGCTTTTGTACTTTAAAAGAAAAACTAATGATTCCAGTACAAGCAAATACTCTTTGACAAAACCAAAATAGTAGTATAGCCTGGAAATTGTCAGTGACAATAGCAGGCAAATGCTTAATGTGTTTGAATGACTATCCTCTGTCTCCTACTATAATTGAGATGATGTGGAGATGCCGGTGATGGACAGGGGTGGACAAATGTAAGGAATCTTACAACACCAGGTTATAGTCCAACAAATTTATTTTAAAATCACAAGCTTTCGGAGATTATCCCCTTCGTCAGATGAATGAGTGAAAAGGTTCTCAAATCGCATATCTTGTACTAGGCTGGGACAGCATCTCACCAATCAAAAGGTGTCGTTGTTATTCAAACAGGCCAGTCACGGAGAACAGCACGTCCCAGTACACTGGATATACATTGTGTCAATTACACAGACAGGCAGAAAGAAACCCAAAATGGCAGAGAGAGAGAGAGAGAGAATATTAAAAAACATAATTTTTTTCCCCTTTTTGCTGGTGGGGTTACGTGTAGCGTGACATGAACCCAAGATCCCGGTTGAGGCCGTCCTCATGGGTGCGGAACTTGGCTATCAACTTCTGCTCGACGATTTTGCGTTGTCGTGTGTCTCGAAGGCCGCCTTGGAGAACGCTTACCTGAAGATCGGTGGCTGAATGTCCTTGACTGCTAAAGTGTTCCCCGACTGGGAGGGAACCCTCCTGTCTGGCGATTGTTGTGCGGTGTCCGTTCATCCGTTGTCGCAGTGTCTGCATGGTCTCGCCAATGTACCACGCTCCGGGGCATCCTTTCCTGCAACGTATGAGGTAGACAACGTTGGCCGAGTCACAGGAGTATGAACCATGTACCTGGTGGGTGGTGTCCTCTCGTGTGATGGTGGTATCCGTGTCGATGATCTGGCATGTCTTGCAGAGGTTGCCGTGGCAGGGTTGTGTGATGTCGTGGACGCTGTTCTCCTGAAAACTGGGTAACTTGCTGCGAACGATGGTCTGTTTGAGGTTGGGTGGCTGTTTAAAGGCGAGTAGTGGAGGCGTGCGGATGGCCTTAGCGAGATGTTCGTTGTCATCGATGACATGTTGAAGGCTGCGGAGAACATGGTGTAGTTTCTCCGCTCCAGGGAAGTACTGGACGACGAAGGGTACTCCACTTTTCCAGCTTCCACCCTAACCACGTCAAAGAGGCCATCCCCTATGGACAGGCCCTACGAATACACAGGATCTGCTCAGACGAGGAGGAACGCGATGGACACCTACAGACGCTGAAAGACGCCCTCGTAAGAACGGGATATGACGCTCGACTTGTCGATCGACAGTTCCGACGGGCCACAGCGAAGAATCGCATAGACCTCCTCAGAAGACAAACACGGGACGCAAGTCGGGGAACACTTTAGCAGTCAAGGACATTCAGCCACCGATCTTCGGGTAAGCGTTCTCCAAGGCGGCCTTCGAGACACACGACAACGCAAAATCGTCGAGCAGAAGTTGATAGCCAAGTTCCGCACCCATGAGGACGGCCTCAACCGGGATCTTGGGTTCATGTCACACTACACTTAACCCCACCAGCAAAAAGGGGGAAAAAATTGTTTTTTAATATTCTCTCTGCCATTTTGGGTTTCTTTCTGCCTGTCTGTGTAATTGACACAATGTATATCCAGTGTACTGGGACGTGCTGTTCTCCGTGACTGGCCTGTTTGAATAACAACGACACCTTTTGATTGGTGTGATGCTATCCCAGCCTAGTATAAGATATGCGATTTGAGAACCTTTTCACTCATTCACCTGACGAAGGGGATAATCTCCGAAAGCTTGTGATTTTAAAATAAATTTGTTGGACTATAACCTGGTGTTGTAAGATTCCTTACTATAATTGAGGGCATTAACCCATCTATTTTATAATAGATGAACCCCTCTGTTAAAATAATGGACAGGAATGTTTTGTGAGCTTGCTTGAGCATTCATCCACTATAATTGCCAAAAGTCATTTCTAGCCTCCGGTTAGAAAATGTTTGAAACTGTTTGGTCAACATCTGAAAGAGGAAAAGAGAGGGTAATGTTTGGATGTGACTTTTCATCAGAACTCATTTCTAAGGTTTTGTTTCAATTATATTGACTCACCCTAGATCCTCATGAAGCTACTTAAAAGTTAAAGTTGTTAAAAGATGTTCACTGATTGCACAGTGTTCAGTTCCATTCACAACCCCTCAGATAATGAAACAGTCCGTGCCTGCATGCAGCAAGACCTGGATAACATCCAGGCTTGGGCTGATAAGTGGCAAGTAACATTCGTGCCAAGCATCTCCAAGAGAGAATCTAACCACCTCCCCTTGACGTTCAACGGCATTACCACTGCCAAATCCCACACCATCAATATCCTGGGGGTCAACATTGACCAGAAACTTAACTGGACCAGCCACATAAATACTGTGGCTACAAGAACAGGTCAGAGGTTGGGTATTCTGTGGCGAGTGACTCACCTCCTGACTCCCCAGAGCCTTTCCATCATCTACAAGGCACAAGTCAGGAGTGTGATGGAATACACTCCACTTGCCTGGATGAGTACAGCTCCGACAACACAAGAAGCTTGACACCATCCAGGACAAAGCAGCCCGCTTGATAGGCACCACATCCACCGCCTTAAACATTCACTCCCTCCACCACCGATGCACCATGGCTGCAATGTGTACCATCCACAGGATGCAGTGCAGCAACTTGCCAAGGTTTCTTCAACAGCACCTCCCAAACACACTACCTCGACCACCGACAAGGGCAGCAGGCACATGGGAACAACACCATCTGCACGTTCCCCTCCAAGTCACACACACACCATCCCGACTTGGAAATATATTGCCATTCCTTCATCATCGCTGGGTCAAAATCCTGGAACTCCCTACCCAACAGCACTGAGAACCTTCACCACACAGACTGCAGCGGTTCAAAAAAGCAGCTCACCACCACCTTCTCTAGGAGAATTAGGGATGGGCAATAAATGCTGGCCTTGCCAGCAATGCCCACATCCATGAACAAATTTTAAAAAAAAATTTAAATAGTGCAATCACCATTTCCTCAAAGCATGTAATCTGACATCTGCCCCTGGGCTGCCACGGTTTCTGGGACAGGGACAGGGACAAATGCAATAGCAAGCTAACTTGCTTTATGCACATAGAATGCTGCTTGGGATTTTGCAGGTACGTGTTGTAAAGATTTCAGTTCACACATTAACATGATGTAACTGGAATCAGAATTACTGGATCCAGTAATGATTTATTGAAGCATTTACAACTACTTTTATTTTCATAGAGAATGTATGATCCTTTCAGGAAAAAAATATGTTGGCTTGAAAGGCAGAATTATATTCAGCTCCTAAATTTATGAAGTTGCACCAAATAAAGTATAAACTGTCAAAATCAGAACTTTCTGGGGATGCACGCAAGTCCAGATTAGAACAACCATTATCAGATCTATGGCACAGAAACAGGCCATTCAACCAAACTGGTCTATGCCGGCATTTATTCTCCACATGAGCCTCCTCTGTCCATATTTCACCTAATCCTATCAACATACCCTTCTACTTCTTTCTTCCTTGTGTACTTATCTAGCTTCCCTTTAAATGCATCTATACTATTTGTCTCAACTATTCCTTGTGGTAACACGTTCCACATTCTTACCACTCTTTGGATAAAGAAATTTCTCCTGAATTCCCTATTGGATTTATTAGTGACTATCTTATATTGATGATCTCTAGTTTTGGACTCTCCCACAAGTGGAAGCATTTTCTCTATATCTACCCTATCAAACTTTTTTCATTATCTTAAAGACCTCTATCAAGTCACCCCCTCAGTCTTTTCTAGAGAAAAGAGCCCCAGCCTTTCCTGACAAGTATATCCTCTCAGTTCTGGTACCATCCTTGTGAATCTTTTTTGCACCTTCTCCATTTTTATAATATGGAGACCAGTACTCCAAGTGTGGTCTAACCAAGGTTCTATACAAGTTTAACATAACTTCTCTGCTTTTCAATTCTGTCCCTTTAGCAATGAACTCCAGTGCTTGGTTTGCCTCTTTTATGGCCTTAGTAACCTACTTTGCTACTTTTAGTGATTTGTGTATCTGTACTCCCAGATCCCTTTTGCTCCTCTACCCCCGTTTAGACTTATTATCCAAGCAGTATGTGACCTCTTTATTCTTCCTACCAAAATACACCACCTTATGTTTATAGAACCATAGAATCGTTACAGCACAGAACGAGGCCATTCGACCCATCGAGCCTGTGCCAGCTCTTCGTAAGAGCAATCCAGTTAGTCCCATTCCCCTGCAAATTTTTTCCCTTCAAGTATTTATCCAATTCCTTTTTCGAAAGCCACAAGTGAATCGACATCCACCACCCTTTCAGGCAGCGCATTCCAGATCATAACCACTCGCTGCGTTAAAGCTTTTCCTCATGTCACCTTTGATTCTTTTGCCAATCACCTTAAATCTGTGTCCTCTGATTCTCGACCCATCCGCCAATGGGAATAGTCTCTCTCTTTTTTTAATTTACTTTATCTAAACCTCATGATTTTTAACACCTCAATCAAATCTCCTCTTAACCTTCTCTGCTCTAAGGAGAACTACCCCAGCTTCTCCAGTCTATCCACCCCTCCCACCCAGCCCTTTCATCTGGCTGGCTGTCGAGTGCAAAGCCTGCTGAACAAATTTAAAAGACATCTTGCCGTCAAAATCGGCATGAGGTGCAGGAGACCCTTACTGCCAGGTATCCCATCTAAAATCCTACCCCGCCCCACTCTATATAGTCCTGGCTCTGAGTAAATATAGGGGCCCATGTACTTTATTCCCCATACATTGTACATGAGATTGTCTATGTATGTAGTAATTAATATACACAGTGTGCATTAAGCTTTGTATTTCCATATTTTAAAATTGCACACTGACATTATGATGCACTCTTTGTGTGCATTTGGAGAGTATTACTAAGTGGCTTAACTCTGTTTAATAGAACATAAAACAATAGGAGTTTCTGAAGGAAGTGTCTCAGTACATCAGCCTGCTCTTTTTTCACTCTGATAGACAAGACATGCTAGAACCAGAGGCCACTTTTTTAAAATTTGTTTTCAGAGATATGAGCAAGAGCAGCCAGAGGCAACTCTAACAAGCACAGTTGGCTCATGGTATTTGACCCTGGTGGTTGCTAGGCGCATAGAATAGCTTGAAGAAAGTGTACTGAGATACCAAAAGGCAGAAGATTTCCAACAGTCTACTCCACATTACTATAATCCTGGTTCAGGAAGTAATTGCTAGTCCTGCATTTGAAGTTCTGCATACAAGGACAGTTAAAGGGAAAGACTAGAAGCAGCCTCTGAAATACTACCACTGATACTCTTTGCAGACTTTTTGGATTGATGCGTGATATTGAGGTTCAGCTGCTGCAGCACTCGTGCTCCTGGCATAAACAACGATGTCAGGATTAAGCATGAGTCTGTCTTCTGATGCTACTCTACTTCTGATCACACAGAAAACTAATGTGAACAACAGAGGATTAAGACTCCCTTGATTTATCTACACTCTGTTAATCACTCTGCCCAGAAGGCTTGTTATTTTCATATTACATAGTGTTTATTTTTTCCCAGTATCATACCAGTAACAAGAAGGAGTCAGATTAAAACAGACAAGTAGTTGTGCACTATTCCATCAGGGGAAGATCTCATTTCAGGTCAGAGACTAGCATTGCTCGATATTAAATCCTACAGCAGCAATGGCCAGACCACAAAAGGAGATGATGCTGAAGTTCATTATTTTCAATGAAAATCAGTCAAATAAATCATAAACTTAAAGACCAATGACAACAGAGATTAATAGAATCATATTTCCAAAGCAGCAAAAATTTATTTTAGTGACTTTCTATGACATCATTGATCTGCCCCCCTCATTTGCCTCTACATTCCTCTCTTGTCCTTTGCTACCCTAATCCCCACTGATTTCCCAAGGGTAGCAACTCAGTCTAGGATAAAGTTCCACAAGCACCCCCAGTATCTCATCTAAATGGTTTTCATGTGTGAGCCTACAAGTTGAGCTTAAGCATAAGAAATAGGAGCAGGAGTAGGCCATTTGGCCCTTTGAGCCTGCTCTGCCATTCAATAAGATCATGCTGATCTTTGATCTCAACTCCATTTTCCTGCCTGATCCCCATTTCTCTTGAGCAGGCTGTTGCAGGCATTACAGCTGCTCCTATCCCATCTGACACCCACAAACCAAAACATATATTCATTAGCTGATTCTTTGTTCTCAAGTTGATCAATATTAGGTTTATTTGAAGTCTGACTCAATGAAATGGAACAAGTCAAGTTGCTCTGGTGTGTTTTTAATGCAACATCAATCACAGATGACCCATTGAATACAATGTGCTGTCTGTTACAATTCAGGTTTGCTTCCAACTCTGTTTATTCAGCCTCACCAGAAAAGGCAAACCTGCACTCCCTGTGATGTGAAATTTAACTTTATGCATTTAGTATATGGGAAATAGAGATGTAGAGCAAAAATCCTCCCTTTTATTGTAACATTTCTATTGAATAACATGTAGGATTCCACTACTGTTCACAACACTTTAGAAGATTGATAATATCAGTTACACTAAACCCTTTTTGTAGCAGGCTAAGCTATTAAATAGGTTGCCTGATAAATAGAATTATTTACACGTGCCAGCAGAACAGGAGCTCCTAATCAGTCCAGTACAGTCTGAAAACAGTTCACAAGGTGATGTTCAAACAAAACAAGGTGCTAATTAGACAAGAATTCATGTAACAAAATTTCAGAAGTATATCTCAGATAATAAGCAATTTTTTTCTTCAACAAAATCCAGTCTTTGCACAGATTATGTGAGCACAAGCTTATGGAGTCTAATTTTTTTCCCCCTTATTCTACAGCAAGACAAAGGAAGCCCATACAAATTGAGGGTCGGAGTAACCTTCATTTCTACAGTTAAGGCCCCGCTGCATGTGGTCTGAGGCTTGAAGTCATCTCCGAGCAAGTTGCACAATCTGCAAACTGCCTCCTTTGTAAAGCGCAGCCATTGCAATGTCAGCCACTCCGACATCTCCTGGAATGTCGGTCGAGGCCTATAAACTCTCTGGACTGGGTACTTGCATTTGCGGTAACGTCGCCACTGGTGATGCTTCACTCTTCGGGCCTCCTGACTCTGGTTCTCTACCTCCTGTTCCTTCTCCATTATAATATAAATCAGAGTTGGAGCCAGCAATAGAGACATTTTTATTTCTAAAATAGTGTAAAATGGCTTTCTGCATTAACAATAGATGAGAATGATTTCAATAGTCATGAGAAAAAAAGTCATAGAATCACAAACCATGAAACAGACTCTTCCTGAATAGATGATACCAGATCTGCAAGCGCTACTTTTCTGTAAAATTCTGGCTTAAAACAAGCCAAAATTTTCCCAGATGAATCTGCAGTGGACAGCAAGTGGGATGTGGCTCCATGGAAACAGTTTAGGTTTTCTAATATACTTCAATTTATTTATGCTCAGTGCATGCTAAATTATATTTCTACAGGCACTTTTTAATATTTTTTTTAAGTTAGTGGCTGTGGTATCTACTGGAGAAATTCCTGTATTGATTATCTCTATAAATCTGAGCAATGAGAGCTTAAGTCAATCGAGTAGTTTTACATTAATACACTTTTGGGTATTGGTCTTTTTGCATAGCCCACTTAGATTTACAATAAATAAAGATATTGGCTGCTAAATCTGTACTGTGCACACTCTGGACTATCTGTGTGGAGAGATGTTTACAGGATCTCTTTTAGGATTTGCTCCAGTGATTTAGTCCCCCAAAATTAAGGGGGAAAAATGGTAATATTAAAAACCAAAATGTCTCATCAAATATAAGTTAACAGTTGGCAGAATAAATAAATTGAAATATGAAGACAAATGGTTCCTCAACCCAAACTAATTAATTTTAAAAAAGCAACACTACAATCATTTTCTACAAATAATGTCACATACACTCAATAATAATGTGTTCCTCACTACAATTCCAGGACATAAATCTCTCTTAATTAAAGCTGTTAATGATTTACTGAGGTTAGAGCATAATAGGATGTTCTTGGTTCAGCAAAGGATTAGAGAAAGCTGTGGAGGTTTTAAACTAGTTAGAAAAATTATAGCCCTTAGCGCTCTGATTCCATGAAAGAAGAAAGAGCTTGCAATTTACATAGTGCCTTTCACTACCTCAAGACTTCCCAAAGCGCTTGACAGCCAATGAAGTACTTTTGAAGTGTAGTCACTGTTGTAATGTAGGAAACGCCGCAGCCAATTTGCACATAGCAATGCAATAATGACTAGATCAGTTTTTTTTTGTGAATTGGGGGATAAATATTGGCCAGGTCACAGTGGAGAACTCACCTGCTCTTCAAAAGTGTCATGGGATTTTTTACAGCCATTTGAGAGGGCAGATGGTTTAATGTCTTATCCAAAGGACCTTGAGAGAGTTTCTTCAATTTTCTCTCCCTTCCAAATCCATATTCACCCTCTTTGGTTAGGAGGACGGGATGAGTCAGCTCACACATTTCTCCGGTTGTCAGTGTTTTTGTTTCCAATGATCTGACCAATGCTGGCGCAACATTCCGCTGTCAAATATAGTACAGGACTCACTCTCTTCTGCATTAAAAATGTGCCGTTACTTCCCAATTCTGATGAGGTTCACTTCATCTCTATTTCTGAATAAAATTGACCCATTAATAGAATTTTTTGGCATTCAGTACTTTGTTATAATCTTTCCTCACAGATGAATACATTAATTAAAGAACCTCGTACAGGTTATTTGGCAGTAGTACAGAAGAGCAGCAGAAAACTACTATTGGATTTATCAGAGTTGCAGAAGTGATCATTTTATCTGAAAGTCAGTGAATAATTTCTTTTGTGAAGTGCAGGTGAGTTGGACAGTCAGCAATGCTGCTGATTTTACAAGCCCATTGAGTAGAATTTCAGAACAATTGCAAGCTCCTGTTCTTCTTAACACACAAGGAAAGAAAGAAAAATTTTTTAAAACTTGCGTCTTTGGGCCCTGACTCCTCTCCTTGCAAGCTTCACCTGGCAGGACAGCAACAATGGCTTTGATGCTCGGGCTACTGGTTAAAATAGCAGACAGGCCCTGATGACATCATTGGAGCCCGATCTGCATATTTAAAGAAGGACCCTGGCAGGTGTTCTTCCCGCCTGCTCAGAAGAGCAGATTAAAATTGAAGTCTACAGAAAGGGAGCAGCAGATAAGTCTCCTGGGCAATTTTAACTACCCGCCTAGTTTCCGCTAGGGTTAATAATTGCCCCACTTGCCAATACCACTTTGCATTACTTTAGCCACGGTCTTCATGCAAAAACTTTTTGTTTGACAATATAAATAATTCTATAAAGTATAACCGTGTCATTTGCATGTGATATTATTGTGATTAAAATGATGCACATTTCTTCCTCCTCAAACAAAGTGGCCCAGAAATTACCTACCTGGGACGCCACTCCGTAATGGTGTCCTCTCCAACTGCTGTCTAATCCATTGGAGTATGTTCACAAATGCACACGTGCAGTAAAACCTGGAAATCGCAATCTTGCTCCAATTTGTTCGGCGTTTTGACAGGTACAAATTAAAGAGCAACCAACACTACAATCAATACAATCAGCAAACATCTGTAAACTTGCCCATCTGGAACAAAGAGTTACACTTGAAAATACCAGCCCTACACTACTTTTTAAAAGTGCAGTGACTTATGACTACAAAACCACAATTAAGTTTTCAAAATGTGGAATGTCTAATTATTTTAATAGCTTTTGATTAAAAGCATTCATTAAAAAAATTTAACTTCTGTTTCAGTACATTATAAAAAGGCAAGGAAATGATTTTTTTGTTTAGACTGAGTTTCACTTGCCTGCTTGTGAGCAGAGCTTCCATTCTCAGTCTCCATGTGCATAAGGGCCTACGCTGATCTGAGCACCCCACTTGAGAAGAATTAGAAATGGAACAAGTGGACATCGTGGGCCACACTGTAAGTACCTTCGTACTTTTTATCCACAGGATGTGCAGAGAGCCTTGCCATGCCAGTCAGAGCAAGTTCCAGCCCAATAAGTTTTGTCAAACATATTCATCAGTGGAGTATAAATTTAAAGAAGAACAATATTCTAATACATTGCACCATAACTGATGTGCTTCATAAGATGAAAGAGAAAGCATAAAAGGTTATGGGAGGTGTGGGAACTAATATCACATCCAGTTGTGTCGTAACGCAAACTCTGCTGCTCTTATCCTAACTCTCACCAAGTCCCGTTCGCCCATCACCTCTGAGCTCGCTGACCAAGATTGGCTCCCAGTCCGACACTGCCTCAATTTTAAAATTCTCATCCTTGCACTCAAATGCCTCCCTGACCTCACTCCTCCCTATCTCTATAACCTACAGTCCTACAACCCACTGAAAACTCTGTGCTCCTCCAATTCTGGCCTCTTGCACATCCCCGATTTTCAGCGCTTCACCATTGGCAGCTGTGCCTGAAGTTGGCTAGGCCCTAAGCTCTGGCATTCCCTTCATGAACCTCTCTGCCTCTCCTCATTTTAAGACTCTCCTTAAAACCTACCGCTTTTGGTCACCTGTCCTAATATCTCCTTATGTGGCTCGTTATCAAATTTTGTTTGATAATTGCTCCTGTGAAGCACCTTGGGACGTTTTACTACGTTAAAGGCATTATATAAATGCAAAATCTGCATCATAGTTAAATATTTTAATACAACTGCAATCCAAATCTCACAAAGCTTATTAAAGTAAACAAATCCTTCCAAGATTGATTAGTTAATTAGAAATAAGTTTAGAAAATTATGCACAGTCTACATCAATCCTTAAATAACCCTGGTTCACAAGAACCTATTAAATAATATGAAATATTTCCTTATTAAAGCTGGGCCTTGTTTTTTCCATAAGTAAATTTATTCTACTTGCATAAAGAGAACAATAAACATGGAAATTATTACACAATTTATCAAGACAGTATAAAATTAAGGGCAAATAAATGTCAAGCTTTATAGGATTTGTGTGTGGTTTGCATGACTTCTTGCAAGTAATGGCCACGAAGAATGTTCTGTGTCATAACAATCTACATTCAGTATTAGAAAATTTGTGACTTATTAATCTTTTATATTTGTGGTTAAATTGATTGATAGTGATTGCTTGGGGTGATTAACTGTTTGAAAGGTTAAAGGACTTTGGAGTTAGTGTGCTGCTGACTTTACTGAAAGATAGATATTGCAGATTGTACATAGTGATTTTAAAATGAGACACTCACCCTGCTGTTGCATTTTAAACTGACCGGTCTAGTTACCATCAAAGAGTTTGAATTTACATGGCTCTCTGATGCTTAACAGCAAAAGATGAATTTTTTAGTAAAAAAAAGTAAAGATTAATTTGTTTATTATAGTACCTACATAGTGCTACAGCCCAGCAAAAAAAATTATTTTACAGTAAGATCTCTTCTCCTGCCAGCCTAGCACTAGCACATAGCATGTTGGTACCTATCCATGACTGCCTTCACTACTATATTTCCCATCCCCGTTGGTGAGTCTACAATGTATGCTCTCTATGGCTTTAATATTCTTTCTATAATAAGGTGCTCAACTCTGCACACTGCTCTAACTCTGGCCTAACCAATATTTTGAATAAATTCATCATTACTTTACTTTATGTCCTTATTGATAAAACCCATAATTTGATTTTTTTAATATGACTTTATCTACCTGGACTTGCATTTTTAAGAACATTGGGCCAAATTTTGCTGTAGCAGGGCACCTAAGTGTCTGGCCTTGCAATTGGACATTTAGGTTAAATTTTTTGCATGGCAAGTTGCTGAAAGTGCGAGCTGGTAACGTCACAGCGAGGGAAACAGGACATTTGGGACCTGAGTTAACAGGGCAAGTAACTGTATTTCCTTAATCAATCAGATTGAAGGATTGAGAAATAAACAAGTCAAGGACTGAGAAGGAAGTGTGAATTAGAGTGGATGAATTCAATGTCAAATCGGGTACAGAAAGAGAGGGAAAGAAAGTTTGGATTAAGAGACAAAGGAAATGTAAAGAAAAACATGTAAAATTTAAATTTTTACAATCTTCAACAACAATTAAAACCTGAAGGAATGAGACTCCACACTTGTAATAGTTAATTTTCAGTGCCAGAGAGGTTGATTGGCAGTAATTAACGCTTATCATGTTAAAAGGGTACTTAGATTTGAAATGACTTTACTTTCTGTGGTGAGTTTAGTTCCTAATGTGCTGTGCAAATACATGAACTTCACTGGTCAATGCATTTCAATGGTGAGTCAGACATAGAGATTCTGTTTTCGCAAAGCTAACTGCACAGCAACGCAACACAGACTGCAACTTTTGGATTTTTGAGTTTAACTGTGCACCAGCCCCTTGCCTGAAGTTGCTATACCATTTACACACAAATAACGGCGAGCACCATTAGCCTCACTGTTATTTTGAGAGCAAAATCTGGCCCCATGTATTTGAATCCTTAGGTCTCTCTCTTCATCCACACCCTCAATGTCTTTCCATTGAGTGAGCAAGGAATGGGAGTACACATTCACCCAAAATGTATTACCCCACACTTGTTCACGTTAAATGGCAACTGCCACCATTCTGCTAATCTGTCTGTCTGGAGTCTTTTATAGTCTTCCTCACTGTCTGCCAAACATCCTACTTTTATGTCATCAGCAAATCTTGAGATGGCGTTTCCTAGATCCAAGTCCAAATTATCTCTAATCTGGGAACAAAAACTGGACCAGCATTGATCTTTGGGATACACTACTTCCAGTCCAAGCAAAACCCATTTACCTTGACTTTGTTCCCTGTCTGTCAACCAACTTTTCTATTCATGCTACTACATTTGTCCCTCTTATACTATATGCCTGAACTTTTCTAACAATCCTCTTGTGAGACACCTTTTGGAAATCCATATTCACTACATCTACTGCATTCTGTTTATCTATTCAATCAGTCACTTCTTCAAAAAGCTCTATTAAATTTGTCAAACATGACTTGCATTGAATAAATCTGTGCTGGTTATCCTTGATTGATCCATCATTTCTAAATGCTTGCCAGTTTTATCTTGGATTATGGATTTTACAAGTGTCCATAAATGACTATAGATCAAATAGTCTAATGTTATCCAGTTTGTCCTTCTGTCATTTCTTGAGCAAGGGTGTTACATCAACTAATCTTCAGTGCATGGCATGGCACAATTTGTACATTTGAGGAATGAAAAATTGTGGCCAGGAACAAAACATACACCCTTTTTAAAAAAAAAACTCATTACAACATCACATTGGCAGGGATGAAGAATTCAAAGTTCCTGCAATTTGTTGACCCTAGCAGTAAAATGTACATGTACACATGCAGTGAGTGAACAGAATTGGGCTTGGTTGTGACATGCCCCGACCATTGATTGAACAGCCTGCCGACACTCTGTACCTAAGTTCATGCATAAAGAATGGCCAACTAAGTAAGCTGCTGAGATCTGCAGATGCTACAATAAAATTGATCTGACACTAGAAGGATAAAGTTTGATGATCTAAATGAGCTTTTCTCATGTTTGTACCCCAACATAAACTATTGTCTTCAGAAGAGGGGGAAGGGGGCAAAGAAAAACTAAAATTATTCTTAATCACAGTATCACTTCCCGTGTGCGCTTCCCATTTTACAGAATGTATTGCTATACTTTAGCCAAAGAACTGAGCAAAAGCTATCAGAAAAATTGGAATATTTGACAGAGAGATGTGTGACTGGTGTAATGAAAAGAATGACTTCAATATTTGGCTAACATTTAATTTCCCTCTCAGACCTTTGCATAATATGCCTTTCTGACAAATGCTTTTGATTGTATGCCATTTCCATCTTGGTGTTTTATTTATTTTATATTAATATCTCATTAGAATGAACAGCCAGAACATCAATTAAGTTCCAGCTCAATCTCAGCCTCTCTTTGCAAGACCAAGTGATTGCTCACTTTTGGATGCAGTTACCATTGTCATTCAAATTAAAGGCAGACTCCAAGTACTATGGGCTAAAATAAATAATGCAACTTGGAAAATTAGAGGACTGAGCATCAAAAGCAGTACACAATGGAGATAGGTTCTCACTGTGAAGACGAGACTTTATTCACAAGAATTGTGCGACGGTCATGCCTACCAATGCTATCAGAGCCAAACATTTGTGTGACAGGTAGGTTGGTGAGAATAAGGTTACTTCCTCATGTTGGTTCCCTCAGTCTGGCACCTCTCAGGACACAGCTATTTCCAACAGTGGTGGTATGACAGGGCCACTTGTTATGGTGGAGATTGAAATCACTACCCAGAGTGCATTCAGTGTCCTTGCTTCCCTCAGAGCTTCCTCCAAATGCTGCTCAACATGGAAGAGTACTGATTCATCAGTTGAGAGGAGCAATAGGTAGTGATCAGCAGTGAGATTCCCTGTTTGAAGCTGAGACTTCATGGAATTTGAAGTCAATGTTGAATGGCCAGAGTCACTCCCACCTTACTATATGCCCTAACTGTACCCTTATCTCTAGTGAGTCTATCCTGCTGGTGGAGAAAGACCTACCCAAAGGTGATGGTGAAGGAGTCTGGGATGTTGGTGGTTGAATATGACTGTCATTCTCCTGACCTGAATGCCAGGCCTAATGTTTTAATAGATTGACGTAGCTGAGATTGCCTAAGTCTTATCCTGATATGGTGCCTGGGCCGTTTCTGCCCTTATTTTTGAACTTTGTAGCAATTATTTACAACTGAGTGGTTTGCTAGGCCGTTTGAGGGCATTAACATCAACCAGTAGTATGTGACTAGAGTCATGCGTAGGTCTGACTGAAGAATATTAGTGGGGAGATAGGTGCTGGATTAAGGGAATTAACATTAGGAAGTAACCTACTTAACCTCATTCTCACCAACCTACCTATCACAGAAATGTTTGGCTATGATAACATTGGTAGGCATGACCATCGCACAGTTCTTGTGAACATAGGTCCTCATTGGGAAGATGAGACTTTAGCTCCATTATGTACTGCTTTCAGTCCCTCTGATTTTCCCAGTTGCATTGGGTTTTTACAATATGGTTATTTTTCCAGTGCTTGTCCATAAATTACTAGTTTAATGGATTCAATTTCACTACTTCTCATTTGAACACATGACCCTTTAGTTGCTAGTCCAGCACCATAACTACTAGGTCACCGTACCTGGAGCCATTCAATAACATGTTGAGGATGCAGGATCACATGCAGTTGCCAAGCTCAAGCAATCCGGCCCTCAAAGCTGATTTAACGCAGCCCCTTTTGCAATTAGATATTTCTTATTTGCTGATTTGTCTTGTATGAATTTTGTGGAATATGGCATTGACCAGAGTGATTTTCAGTGCTTTTGCCTCATTTATAGATAAATCCTAAATCGGAGCACCAAGATTTATTGGTATCAGCAATTTGAGATAAATGCAAATTAATAAGTATCAATTTAAACTTTTTGTGGCCCCTAGAACTACATGGTACACACCTAAACAGTCCACCAAGATAAAAAGCTTGGAAGTCCCTAACATTGATCAAGGGGGTGACTCTTCTTGCATCCCCATGCATCTAATTGGGAGCTGGTATTGCAGAGCAGCCTAGGAGCTGAGTTGGGTAGTGCTGTATAGTAATCTGGAGGTCCAAACACCAACTTGTATTCAAGTCTCGAGAGGAACTCAGGAACCCATAAATTACTCTGAGCGGCACTTGCCACTCCATAGATTTATACTCACCCACAAACTTACCGCGGGCTTTTGTGCTGCACCTTCCTTGAATGGTGAGCTGAAAACAGTCCAGCGTTAACTCCCAGGAACCTAGGACCTATGTGAGAAGCAAAAGGATCAATCGCTCGCTCTCTCTCCTCAACCAATCAGCTTGAAGCAAACCAGGAAGTGAAGCATCCTTCAGACAGGTTAAGCAAATGGGCAAAAATCTGGCAGATGGAATATAATGTGGGAAAATGTGGAGTCATCCACTTTGGGAGGAAAAATAAAAAAGCAAATTATTATTTGAATGGAGAAATACTACAAAATGCTGCAGTACAGAGGGATCTGGGTGTCCTCATACATGAAACACAAAAAGTCAAGCAGGTAATCTGGAAGGCAAACGGAATATTGGCCTTTATTTCTAGGGGGATGGAGTATAAAAGCAGGGAAGTCATGCTACAAATGTACAGGGTGCTGGTGAGACCACACCTGGAGTACTGCGCACAATTCTGGTGCCCATATTTAAGGAAGGACATACTTGCATTGGAGGCAGTTCAGAGAAGGTTCACTAGGTTGATTCTGGGTATGGAAGGGTTGTCTTATGAGGAAAGATTGAACAGGTTGGGTCTATACTCATTGGAGTTTAGAAGAATGAGAGGAGACCTTATTGTAACATACAAGATTCTGAGGGGACTCGATAGGGTAGATGCTGAGAGGATGTTACCCCTCATGGGGGAATCTAAAACTAGGGGGCATAGTCTCCGAATAAGGGGTCGTCTGTTTAAGATGGAAATGAAGAGGAATTTCTTCTCCGAGGGTCGTGAATCTTTGGAATTCTTTACCCCAAAAAGCTGTGGAGGCTGAGTCGTTGAATACATTCAAAGCTGAGTTAGACAAATTTTTGATCAGCAATGGAGTCAAAGGATATGGGGAAAAAGCGAGAAAGTGGAGTTGAGGTAAAAATCAGATCAGCCATGATCTCATTGAATGGCGGAGCAGGCTTGAGGGGCCGAATGGCCTACTCCTGCTCCTGTCTCTTATGGTCCATTACTAGCCACGCAGACTAGAAACCAGGAAGTGCCCAATAAGGTTAGTAAATTTACTATTTTTAAAAAGAGAAAGAAAAATAAAGAGGGGAGTAAGATTAAAAGACTGAGATAAGAGACAAAGAATTTTTTTTCATTTAAAAAAAATGTAAATGTCCAAAAACTATTAAAATCAGGACTAATAAGACTCCACATTTTTAAAAGTTAATTTTTAATGTCAGAGAGGTTGTTTGGCAGTCAGTAATACTTACCACACTGTTAAAAGTTAGTTTAGACCCAAAAAAAAACTTGGCCTACCTTTTTTGTGGTGCAATTAGTTCATTTCCAGCTGGGCAGGAGAGCAAGTTGGCGCTGGTCCCTTGATCGCAGCTGGCGAGGTCCCTTTAACGTGAAGCTTTCACATCACCGGTGAATCGAGCAAGTTCTGGGTTTCAACGTTTGACTGTGGTGTGTGGTTGCCAGAACTTGCTCTTAGATTTTCCCATTAATGCGCTGTTAGGCTCACCGTTACTTTCCGAGCAATTTCCGGCCCAATGTACTACCCCTGCTGTATCTCAAACTGCAAATCTCCTATTACATTATGAAATGCTGTTGTTCCTGTCCTTGCCACTTGGGGATGCTACAAACAAACACATCACAAAATAATTCAAGCTCCGCACTTCCATCAAGGGAAAACATTTTCAGACACCTATGTATTGCCACATGGGTCATTTTGGAATCCTGACTTCTACTATGACAGTGCTTCTTTTGGACAATTATTGCACAAACAGTACATGACTAAACTTGATATACTGACACTACATTTGTACATCCGATGGAAATTCTCCCAAGTGAGGACAGCATTGAGTTTGTCTCTGGTGACCAAATAGCATATTAACACATGAACATCGTGGATCCACAGCCCAGGAAGAAGTCAGCGCCTTAAACAGAGAGTAGAAAATTAATAAGAGAAAATATGTGCTTTTATACATCTGATTGCATTAAAAATACCCCTTTCTATTTTCTTCCTGATCCAGTATGGGCCTCCCTGTGCTAAGCACCAGCTGTACCCAAGAGGATGTGCAGATAACCTGCTGCCAGGCTTCCACTAATGCCACTCTAACCCAGCCATGAGGAGATGGGCAAGAGGTGCCTTGTCATGACTGCTCCAACAATGTTCTCTTGCACACCTCGTCTCCACAAAGATGTGCAACCGAGATTGGGACTGTAGCAGACTGAAGGAAATACAAATCGTCTCCCACTAATGTTTTCTATAATCAAATTACTGCAAACATCACCTGACCTCACAGTATGTCGCAACATTCTTTTGATTAAATGGAAATAATAAAGTCAGTATAGGGCCAAAAATACACAGGGGTGGGGAGAAGAGCAGACCCCAGTCCAAGTGCCAGAATGCGCATGCCTGGGGCTTTTGCCACTGACCTCACCGAAGTTTGTGCAGTTAGTAGGAGGCCCCTTTATTTTAACGTCAATGGCAAGTACCCACACTACGTGGGGCACATCTAGGATGCCTACCTTTACATGTAAGCAGCAAATTACAATGCAGCTTACCATTCAAGGGCAAGGTAGGGGAGGTTCTTATAAGAAAATTCCGGGGCTCCAGACCACAATCCTGGCCTGGGCCTACAGGTAAAGCTCACTTCTGTCGATTGGCAGCCTGCTATATCTGGTACTGCTGCCGCTGAAACATCATGTCCCACTGAAAGATCGGACAGACTTGGGAGTCCCTTTCACCATCTCTTTTCCCCCCACCCCCAAATCTTATGCTGCTGGTCTTGAAAGGGAAGCAGAGGTTTCACCCCTTACAAGACCTGTGAAAATCTGCTGCAAGGCAGGTATCTGCCGTATCCGGGTCCCACCCTAATTTCCAGCCCTTCTCCCAGCGGAGTTATGGTGGAAATATAATGGAAGGACCATGGATTTTCAGCATTTATGAATATGAATCTTTACACACACTATATACTATTATTTCCTGATATTAAACTGTAGATTATCACTCAAACTTGCCACGAATATATCATAATTAATATTCCTTCAATGTGGGCACCAAGTACATGTAACACATTCAGTGTCTGCCCTAACAGTCACTATGAGCAAATATCACCAGATACAAAAACAATAAATCTACCTCCCCAGATCCACTCTATACATTATAAACACATGGTTAAAATCTTATGTCCCACCGATTAAATCCAATAATTGATCGGGTCCTACATTACAAGTACAATAATTCTTCAGAGCCTACGTCACAGTGTCTCAAAGCACTGATGATAACAGAGCAGCATCACAATGCTAAGAAAAATAAGGGTAAACAAAGTTCACTGCCTTGTATATTGATAATAATGGACACTTGTGTTTGGATTTAGACTATGAATCAAACCTTGGGATTCAAATAACTAAGATTTCATCTTCTGTTTACATGATTTAAATCCTGCAGTAGGCTTACGGCCTTGCAACTCACAAAGGATTCATTGATGTAATTTAATAGTCTTCTATTTACATAATTTATGTAGCTCCACAGCTTGCAAGTTGCTTTGTCCTCCCACTCCCTCACATGTGGGACAAATTCCAGTCTTGCTCATCGGAAGTATCTTCTGTACATTGAAACAGCCTCTCCAAAGCCAGTGCCTCATGCAAGTGCAGCTTTAGTGGGAGACAACAGTGGGGAATCAAGAAAGTTCCTAAGCATTTCAGACAAAAATGAAATTATTCCACCATGCTAGCAAAATTAAAGGTAAAAGGCAGATTTCTATTTCTAGGCTGTATAAAATCTTGGGTACACAATGGGTTCCACTCAATAACAAGGATAAAATTCATCTGCATGCAGATACGGGACAGGGTCCATATAATGCTTTCTCACAGCGAGAGGTCTAGCACTTCCTACGTCAATGAGCACAGCAACCTTCAGGTTGTAAGGAATTTATTTGCATATTATATGAAGTATGTTGGTTGGTGCGAAGCAGGTTGGATCAACCATTGAGGCACTGATTCACAGGAATTCAGTTTTCTTTGTGAAAACATTGCAATTTCACAATCAAATATTAACATAAAAATGTTTATGAATAGGAAACAGTCATTAGGGCTAATAAGCCCACCTTTTTGATTGATCAAACCCAACTACCTGCCTTCTCACCATATGCCTTAATCCTTTCTCTCTCCACAAACACATCAAATTGCCCCCTGAACCTGTTTATATAGTCTGCTTCAGTGGCCTCCCTTAGTAATTTATTCCACAATCCTATTACTCTTTGGGTGAAAAAGTTCTGGTTGACCTGCTTTCTTGCTCATATTCAACTTGTATACTCTGATATTTGAGCTCTTCACCATAATAAACTATTTTCCTGGATCAGTTCCCTTCGTAATCTCAAAAACCTCAACAAGATGACCTAAAAATCTCATCTTTAAAAAAAAATAACCCAAGTGCCTTAACTTGCCCTTGTGTAAATTCAATTCCTGATATCCTGAATTACCTTTGTTGCTTGCCTTTGTACCACCTTGAGGGCAATTACATCATTCTTATGGCTAGCTTATCAGATCGACACATTGTACTCCAGGCAGGGTCTACCAAAATATTATTTAGCAATAAGTACAGCCCCTTTCAGTTTGTACTCTTATCAGCCTACTATTGCAATTCAGTGCCTATTTGTTGTTTTTTTCTTTGTCTTAACCAAGCATTGGGATGACAGTTTCACATATGTAAACATAAATGGATCAATAGATGAACGTTGAAGATATGTTTGGAATCAGACTGAAACCTCTGCTGCTAATTTCCCAACCCTGTCACTATGAGAGGTGCCAGGGATAAACTGGAACTTCTTTATAAGAACATAAGAAATAGGAGCAGGAGTAGGCCAATCAGCACCTCGAGCCTGCTCCGCCATTCAATATGATCATGGCTGATCTGATCCTAACCTCAAATCTAAATTCATGTCCTATTTCCTGCCCGCTCCCCGTAACCCCTAATTCCCTTTACTTCTAGGAAACTGTCTATTTCTGTTTTAAATTTATTTAATGATGTAGCTAGGGGAGGGAAGGGAGATCCAGGGAAAGTCACTTCTGAGCAGCTCTCACTTAGACTTTCTCGTGGCTAGTTCAGAGCAGCACTGGTGAAAGATTTGGAGGAAGTCATCCACAAGTCCTCTCAGCTGCAGCTGGTATGTGACCTGGTGTGAGACCCTTGGGTTAATTACTACTTGATATCACAGGCGATTCATATATTGGTTTGTTTTCCAGTGTTCTTCAGTCCCGATCTCCTGCCGTAGCTTCAGCAGAAACCCTGGAGAAACAGTGTAAACTATTGCCAAAGTTAGGGTGGGAGATTGGGAGAACTCTGATGGAACTTCTACCCAATTGTCTTTCTGAATAGATGTCAATCCAAAGTCCCTTCAGCCTGTTCAGGTTGATGTTAAAAGATACATGGCACCACGAGAATGACAGTAGGGTGCTCTCCCGGTGTCCTGGATCAACATTCCTATTTCAAAATAGCACTAAAAAAGGATTATGAGCTTCTGACCCCATATCCCCATCACCACCATAACCACCTACTTCCACCTCCATAACATGGCCCGGCTCCCCCCTGCCTCAGCTCATCTGCTGCTGAAAACTCCATCCATACCTTTGTTACCTCTAGACTCAACTATTCCAATGCTCTGCTGGCCAGCATTCCACCTTGTACCTTCCGTAAATTTGAACTCATCCAAAACTCTGCTGCCTGTATCCTAACTCGCACCAAGTCCCATTCATCCATCACACCTGTGCTCACTGACCTGCAATGGCTCCCAGCCTCGATTTTAAAATTCTCATCCTTGTTTTCAAATCCCTCGATGGCCTCGCCCTTCCCTATCTTTGTAACCTCCAACGGCCCTACAACCCTCTGAGATCTCTGCGCTCCTCCAATTCTGACCTCTTGCACATCCCCGATCTAGTCGCTCCATCATTGGTGGTTATGCCTTCAGCTGCCTAAGCCCCCAAGCTCTGGCATTCCCTCCCATACCTTTCTGCTTCTCTACATCCCTCACTTCCTTTAAGATGCTCCTTATAACTTATCTCTTTGACCAAGCTTTTGATCACCTTTCCTAATATCTTTTTATGTGGCTGGGTGTCAAATTTTGTTTGATAACGCTCCTGTGAAGCGCCTTGGGACGTTTTACTACGTTAAAGGCGCTATACAAGTGCAAGTTGTTGTTGACGCACATGCTGTATATTTTTGCACTATGAAATAAACAGATTATTACATTGACTTCAGTCAGTGTTGCTGTTTTCTGAGAACAGTGCTTTGCTCCTTCTGATGCCTGAGTTAATTTGTGTAGCAGTAATGACTAATGGTTTTATTATTTTGCACTGCTTTTGATTTCATAAATCCCAAGTACTGATCCCTTGTTTTCATATTCTGCCTCTATGCCTTTCACTAATTTGTTTTAGTTCCACAAATCAAACCACACGCGCTGCTGTTCAATTTAAAAACAATTATTTTTATAACAGTTACTGCAAGTCTTTAATCACATCTGTTGCTATTTAAGCTTCCAGAGAAATGGCCTTTATCCTTTTTTTTTGAGATCTTATACTTGGAAGATAATGAACAGATTTGGACGGGCACAAATGAAGTGAATATGTTCATATCGTAGGGCGGGTCAATGCGCTTACATCGCACACGGCAGCAAACCTGCTCCCGTCAGCAAGAGTACCAGCCTAACCCATAAGGTAATTACTTTCTCCAATTTAAAAATGGATTTACTTTGAATAGTTCTTTAATTCCAAAGTCTTGAAAGCATTTTTATGCAAGGTTTCAGTTGTCAAACAACTGTGTGTACTATTTTAACTACTTCATTAATTCATGCGGCTTAAGGCACACCCGCAAATGATGCAGCGAAGGGAGGGGGCTGCACAAAAGGCCAGAGTCGGAGGAAATGAATAGCTCAGGGGTGGCAGTTGAAGACGTTACAAAAGAGGGAGAGGCCAGGCCATGAAGGGATTTAAACACGAGGTTGATGTTTGGGGACTGGGAGCCAATGTGGGTCAGCAAGGACAAGGGGTGATTATTAAAACAAATATGGGTGCTGCCATCAATCAGCCTTGAAACCCGCTGATAGTGTTTTACAGGTACCCAGTAGTGCACTGAGTGCTGCACATTCAAGGTGAACACAGTCGCCAAATGATCCAGTGATAAGGAAACAATAATCAAAGAAGTTTGAAACAAAACTCCTGAATAAAAATGGAGGATTAAAGAATGAGAATGAATGATAGATTAGTCACTTTAAAGTTTAATGGACCACATTCTTTATGTTCCAAATGCCAAGTGTAAAGAAAACACTATTTCACAGAAAAGTAATAAGGAAACATGTACCTTTAGTAGTGTCCATCCAGATGCATGAGGCTATTAGACGGTAACTCTCCCATACGTACCTGGCTTTCAGAGATGATAAATAAAGTAGCAAAGGAACAGATGAACACTTAGCTCAGACCTCCACCTCCTTTATTTTCATTTTTCTGAGCTAGTTCAAGTCTCTGACAAACTTCAACCCTTACTGCACCACAGGTAAGGTATCCATCTGTCCGTGATCTGGCTACTGGTGTCAGTGTGTGAGGTTGCCAATTTGAATACTAGGATTTCCCTGGACCTGGTAAAATTACCAATTTAATATCAATTGTTAAACAAAAATCTGTCAACCTACATAGTGGCAAATGGTGAATCTCACATAATGGATTCTACATTATACTTCAAACGTATAGGGAGCTGGAAAGAAAAATAAAGGCTAATCCCAAAGGCCAAATTGGATTCTGATATCATAAATTGGAGTTTTGGAAAGAATGCTAGTACAATGCTATGTTGACAACAAATAAGCAAGGCCGGAAGATTTTAGACAGGCTAATTTTTATGCAAATTCTGCATATCATTCCCGATAATGCAGCTAGCTTTCCCCTTTGGCTGTCATTTAAGTCACAAAAATTGGCAGTTTTTCATTTCAGGATCGACAGGTCATAAGTTCAAAGGGAGAATTATATCAGTTTATGCAGAATTATACACAAATTTCAAACTAGTGTTTGAGGTTTGGTCTTCCTGGCTCTTTTAATTGTGCAAAGAACTGCATCTCTCCCAAATTAAACCTGCTCTAAATGAAAATTAAATGGCCATATAGGTGCTGGATATACCTGAATGGAACTCTATTTGAAGCCATTAGCTAATAAGCTTTGTATGTAAGACAAGATCCTGGGGATTTCATACATGGAGTCATCCTCCTATATGGCCCTGTGCCAAATGGCACAATGTTATAATCCTAAGGGGTGAGAGTCTAGAAGTCAGAATGAAATTAATCTCACCTACAGTAATAGACTTGAGCACTTAATCTGTTCCTTTCAATAAACAAATTGTCCATCAAAACATGAACACTGTAGCTAGTTTAAATTCACTTCATGGGGCATGTTATTTTCCTGGCAATGTCACAAAGCAAATCTCCAGGACGGAAAGCAGGTGTCAAACCACAGCTTTCAACGCCAAAATGAAATAATTAGGATTTTCCTGGTCCCCACCTCCCTTGATTTTCTTTATAACGCTAAAGGGATTAGAGAGAACACATACAAGAATTTTCCTGGCTAAACACATGAAAACTTGAGTACAGTCTCTCATCATTTAGATCATAAGAAGACTGGAGTCTCATAATTCAATGGAAATGTTTCCCTACAGCCATAAAAGCAGCTAATCTGTGTGTGCACACTCAGTCTTTTAATTCCACTTTTTAAAATCATTTAGTAGTTCAACCATTTCTTTTATTTTAAAGAAAAAAGCATTTGTTCAGGTTCAACTGCAGGGCTTTTTAAAAAAAACTTCTTCCAGGAGGGAATTTTGTGTTTGTTGAGATGAACGATTAGTGATGAGAATCGAAGAATTTCTATTTCCAGCATCACCATCAAGCAATCACAGCTAACTAAGGTATAGCACAGTTATTGCAGAATAAAGCTTCCTCTACTCTGCTCCAACAATGTTCCTCAGCCCCAACCGCAGAAGAACACACCCTACTGCACCAGGGTGACATTTTTCCATTTCCCACACCAACTGACCTTTGGCCTTTCTGAGCATGACAGTCAATTTAGCACTGAACTACTGCACCTTTAAAAGCATAGATTTCCAGTTCCACTTCAGCAGGTGGAAAAAACATTCATACCAGTTCAAAGACAGGAAATAGTGCCAGTCAGGATCATAATTGTTTTGAAAAATAAGATTAGCTTTAGATAATTGAACTTGCTGCTGTTTCCATCCAAACTGCCAATTAATTACATTGTCAACAGCTTTCCAGTAAGTAAATTTTGTCTCTAGCAAATAAAATGTCACTCATGTTTGTATAGTTTCAACAAGAGTAGTGTTTGACTTTTCCCCTATATATCAGCTCTTCATATATCTATGGTATAGATTTAATTTCCCCCTGCAGACAGACAGAAACCCCGTTTACGCACTTTATCCAGGGTTACCGCCATTTTCCCACCAAAGTTACAGTAGCCAATCAGAAGAACCCAAGGAAATTCCCGGCAACAATTACAGCCAAGTAAACAGCTGGTCCCTTCAAACACGGCAGAACACGAGGGATAAGTCAGTTATTGAGCAAATGTAGGGACGTAAGCAGAGTTTTCATTAACTGGTATACACAGCGCACATTAAGAGTATATATATTTTACATTATATATTTAATGAGGTGATGCAGTACATTGGTGTAATGGAATGCAGATTTCATTACTCCAGCCATTACACTCCTTCTGGAAGTCATCAGATACTTCCTCACAGAGAAGATGGCAAATTTCCTTGAGCTCCTTGTGTGTACTTTTTAGTAGTCAGCTGAGATTTGCATTACCGGAGGCTTGGTAGAAAATGACCCAACTGACCCTCTTGACTGCAGATGGTGTGTGGTCTCTGGAAAAAAATATGCAAAAAAAATGTAGTGTACTGATATATGTAAAATATTTTAAAAATCAGAATAATCATAAAAGTATTCTAATAATCTCTGCACACTGACAATCTCTTAATTCTGCTTCTCAAAAGCATTAATTCCAGTTGAGCAATAACAAATAGTCCTATTCCGATTGTTTTTGCAAAAAATATTAAATCATTATCAAGTTGAGTTCAGAAGAAAACTTGTTTCATAGGACATTTTTTTTTAAAAAAGTGTTTAAAGAGAAAAAGTTAAACAAGCATCTGTAGAAAGCACTTTGGAGAGTCATTAAACATAGCAGTTAATTTCCAGGCATGCAGGTGTGGATAGATGGCAGTTCCCAGGATGCTCCTTTTCTTTAGGAAATCAAAGTTGATAACAGAAAGCTGGGAGCTTGTTGTAGCATGGATAAGTGTTAAAGGGATATCATCACTTCTTGAAAATTATTTCCTAAAATTGGTCAGATGTAATGCTGAGACTTTCAAGTTGCAAAGACATTCACCTAACAATAATTTTGTTGTTCGAGTCATATTGGAATTCGTCTCTTGCGCTGATACTCCTTCTCAAACAGCAGCAATACCAATTTTATGTAATTTAAGGGGAAGAGAACAATTAAGAGGGATAATTTTATTCCTGTGACTGTTCTTGTGCGCCTCCTTTGCATTGATCTTTTGAATTGCTTTATCAATGGTGCTCATTATTCCTCCACTTTCCTAATAACAGTGGATTGTGGGTTATGTGATGAGACTGAAAAATAAGGAATGAGAAAAACACCTTAAAATAAAGGATGGGTAGTGTGTTAGCACACTGCCCTGCCACCGTGGCAATTTTCTACTTTTTGCTGTCTGAGAGAGAGTCCAACGTAAATTTGGGAAATTTCAATCTAATCCCAAGTAAGCATAGGCCTACAACACAAAACTGTCCTAATTTTGCAATCTTATTTAAGAATGAATGAACTTATGCATTTACGACTTCAGGATGTCCCAAAGTGATTCAAAGCCAATTAAATACTTTTGAAATGCAGTCACTATTGTAATGTAGGGAAAGATTTAGCGAGGCCATAGGAAATGGATATGTCACAGTGGTGCAGCAAGGAGTACTCTTCTAAGGTTGGAGTGAAGGCATATTGATAGAGTAAAGAGAGATTTCCTGTCAGCTGACACTTGGGAGTGCTTGAAATGGGAAAACGTTCCATTCCATTCACTTACAAAATTAACCCTGACTCTTTGTACAATCATATGCAGCAGATGGGTGGTTTTGAGGCTGATTAATTAAAAAAAGTTTACTTTCTTTCATACCATGCACTAAGTTATAATATGAGGATTTCTGGGCACAACCCAGGTTCCAATGTCCACCCATAACATGACTTTAAAAAAAACAATATCATTAACATGCTACTAAAAAAGACTATGGTCATACAGCACTGTTATTTATTGGTTTACAACTTCATTTCAATGGAATCTGAAGAAATAAACATTACATTTTATAACATTTGTTCAACAAAAATATAACAAATATGTACAGTCACTGATAAAAGTACAAAAAAAGCATACAGACACCAACTGTCTTTCTAAAAGACATAAGTTACAAGTAGTATCAAAAGTATGAGAAAAAAACATTAGTTGATATTACATTATACTTTACAATTACTTTTTTTCTTTGTGAATGGACATGTGCAGAATATTTCTCTAATACCTGTATGCTTACAATGATTGTGCAGCTTATTCAATACGCCTAACGCCTGATTTGATATGAATACATAGTCCATGAAGTGCACTCCAGTTATATATATATATATCAAAAATAAAGCCCAAATTACCATTAACAAATGACTTTGTGAAAAAATTCAAACAATCACTTAAGGCTGAAGAGTTTTAAATTAGATTTAAATAAAGCACTGAAAAGATTTGCTACTATGAATACCACATAATCTTGTTGAACAAACTGATCAATATGATCAGCTAAATTTCCAAACAGTCACAGAGTAGGACAAGCAGATGCAAGCCACACTGTAATCTGAATATAAAGAAAACTAATCAGGATTTAGTTTTTTTTCTTATTTATCTTTTTATATCTCCATTTATTTACATTTAAGGGGCAGGAAACCTTTCAGTCCTTTAAGAAGGAAGTTTCTGGCAATCATAATACTGTACTTGTTTTAATTTACTACTTGGTTTCAGAAACCTTGCTGCCCCTACTATTAAATAAAGGCACAAGGAACCATTCCCAAGATTCCTGACCATAATTAATGGTCAATCACAATCTGGGAAACTAAAAGTAATTCTGGCAAAAAAATTAAATATAATAACTTTACCTTGCTCACCTTGTAAACTTTCCTCACCAATTAAGGTGTGAAGACAATGCCACAGTGAAATGATTTTTATAAAAGTCAAGTAATGTCATTACACAACTACTAGCCAATGTAAGAAATAAAGACGTCAGAGGTTGATCTTGATGAAAATAAATTTTTTCCAGTCACATATATGATCAGATACACATACAAATAACTAGACCATCAAATAAGTAATTAAAAACTACTAGATTTTGAATGCCTTGAAGTAGCAATTCCAGGGATGGACAGTCTGTATATACTGTTCAATAGAATTTTGGAGAAGATGGGATTAGTTACCTAATGCAAAGAATGAAGATGCAATGATTAAAAATTATCAATGTGATTTAACTATATACTAGGCATCTCAAAAATTGCAATTTATTTTCCTGCATAGCTAAACTACCCAAGCAAACACTGGCACATTTAAATAGAATTTTAATCTGTCGCACAACACAAAGGCTTTCAATGATCAGCATATCTGCAGTGCAGCTCTGACATGAACTGATCTGATTCACTTCCTCACAAGCCACTTCTGCAGATATAAATAGACCATCTTCATCTGGCCTTGGTTTAGTGCAGAACAGCTGCCTAATTCAGACAGACTCCTGTCATGTGTGTACACAGTGTTTTAGAAGCTTATAACTGAATTTATACCACCTGATGATGTATTCTGCTACTTGACAGCACAAAAGAGAGAGTAGATGGCACTGTGAGCAATAAGAACAATTCACAAATTATGTCAATAAAATCAGTCTGCAATCCATGTGTCAATACAGCTACCATTAAAATTGAATAGACACTAATTTGTATTTTAATATGAATTACTAAACTCTGGTATAAACAGAATACACATTGAGGAGCAATGTAATATGTTATATCCCATTTGTGGTGCTTATCGTAATTTATCACACAATATGTATTTACAGTTGTTATTTGGCCACTATCTGTGTAGCATCACATGGTTTAAGGAGTGCTAACCCAAACCAGTCTAGTTATTTGTACTCTATCTATGCTCATATTCCAAATATGCACACAAGATTAAATTACAGTACAATTCATTAATTAAAACTACCTTATAGCCTAACATCTAATACTTCCAGAATTAAAAAGAATTTGGCAAGGTTAAATTTACCAAGTACTGTACTTCAGATAGCAGGGTTGAATGCTGCTTTACAAGCTTGGAAAACTAAAGTGTATTTGACTTAATTACTGTTCACTCAAAGACAACATGGACAGGTCTTCATGGTCTTGTCGCATGCAGCACATGACACGCAGATGATGTACTTTAAGGCAGAAAGAACCAAAAAAAAACAGCTGCCTGCATTCTGAAAAAGAAAACGATGTGGTCCTTAGCAGTCCTGTGTTCCACTGTCGCAATAGTAACCTGAAATGTTCCAAGTGTCAAACTGCAGAAACCTGCTCGTCTTCTGTAAAATGGAGGAGATATTTCATTATTTTACATTAATAATAAGACTACAATACCCAATTTAACTCTTTTGTACTAAGACTAAATTATAAACAGGAGACATTTCTATTTAAAGAAGCGATTAGGATAATGCATGCAAATTCATTTCTATGGGGCCATTTTATGCATACAGATAAATGTTACCACATTCAGACATATATCTGAAATAAAGTAGTAATCTGAATTGTTACGAACTTTGAGATCAAAGTCACTGGAGATTCCAAGATTAGTTCATTGCTTTGAAATCAGAACTATATAAATATAAATAAAAGGAATAGAAGTATATCCTGATGGGGTTAGATGAAGTAGGGAGGGAGGAGGCGCGTGCGGAACATAAACGCTGGCATAGACCAGTTGGGCCGAATGGCCTGTTTCTGTGCTGTAGTTTCGATGTAACTTGATGTAAATTATCTGTCATTGACTGCATAGAGTGGTTTTATTCAGTGTTGCATCTTTTTAGTGTTGATAGTATGGGTATTGACTGCCAGTGCTGTGTGATGATATTCACACTGAAGGATTAACAGCTGATTGACAATTGCGATATAATTATTGCAAGTTTGAGAAATAATTTGTGGTTGATTAGCAGGAAATTGTTCATCCAGTATATATTATAAAATGACTAACAGAAACCTGTTATCTGCCATAATTGAACATAGACAAAACATACTTATAAACCAGACTTGCATGTAACAGAACACCTCAACAACTGCTAAACAAATTGGGAATTGGCAAAAATGTGCTTAAAAATTAGATAGATGTATTTAGGTGTGATTTTGAGTAATTCCATCATTTCTAGGTCTGTAACACTTAGCACTTCAGTGCATTCAATTACAACAAATTACTGAATTAAACAGAAAAACAACACAAATCACCTCAGAATATGAAGAGTGTAACAATGAAACAGTAATTAGGTTTTAAATGTGAAAGAAATATTTAACAGGGAGGTTAAAATGGAATATGTGCGTTAAATGAAAGAGTGAACAATATTTAAAAATGTAAATGGAAAACACTTAGTAACGGTTAGATTGAAACTACTTTCACACTGGGGTCTTGATGTAAACTGAGCTTGTGCTCGGCTCACAATGAAAGGAATTACATGGCCTATGAACTGAGGCGAGTTCTCCTCACTAATTGTGTTTGTTGTCCAAAATTTAACAGAAGCTCAGTTATATTGAGAATTAGTAGGGACACAAGGGCCAAGAAATTGGGCCAGCGGCAGGACCAATAAAAACTTCAACAATAAAATTGATGTATGCTCTATATATTCAGAATTTTAAAAGCCTGCTAATAAGTTTGCTATGGGAATTATTTTAATGATAAAATCCTTCAGAAAAAAATAAAATTCCGGAGTGCAGCATATTGGGTCCCAATGTGTCATGGAGTGGTGAGGCACAGGCATGGTCTGGCACTGTGCTGAATCCCTGATCTCAGCTGCTTTGTTACGGGAATAAGTCGAGCCTAACCCAGACATTTATACACACAGCAGAAGAAAGGAAAGAAAATCAGCAGGAGAGCTGTCTCTGGGCTCTTGCTGAGAACCTTCTGGCAGCCTGCTTGGATTGGTTTTGGTAGAGCAATTTAAATAGACCACGCAAAAGCAATCACTGCATTCACACATATAGCTGGGATTGATGTGTCATTGAGTAGACAAAAGAAAAAAAAATGAAGAGGAAATTTGGAGTTTATCCCGAAAATACAGGCAAAAACTTCTAATACAAAAATGCTTTAAAGGATTTTGTATAAAGATGACTACATTTAGAATACCTAATTCTACTTTATAACACAAGATGCTCTATGTCATTTACGAATAAAGTGACTTCAGCGACTACACAAAATGACTGGATTCAAGTTAGACCAATTACTGATTACTAGAGGCTACTTATTTTACTTCTAAGGGTTCTTATGAACGGGCAACCTACCATCATCTTCGTTATCTTGAAGACCCTGGTGGTTAAGCTGTACTAGTCTAGGGTCGTACTCAGAGAGTTTACGCCACTGAGGTAGGCCCAGAGCTTTAGGTTGGTTGCTTGACGTAGGTTGGCTAGCAATGGGAACCGGCGGCAGTCTAGTTGGGTCACACGCCTGTGTTACCATCCGTGACCTTTGCAATGCCACGCTATAGTCTGGAGGTTTTAAGTGCGGATGGTGATGTCCTCCTTCCTTAACATCTGCTATTGGAATTCCCACGTATCCCGGAGGAGTGGGTGGTGGCTCTCTATACCTACCATCCCTTTGTGCTGCAGTAACACAATACACTAGCATAAGAGATAATCATTGTTACGTTAATGAGGTTCATGAAAGGAAAAGTCAATGAGATTAAAAAATATAAAGATATGAAATGTTAGGAGGTTAAAAAATATAAAATGATTAATTTCTAAACTGGAATAAAATGACAGCAGCAGCAGCAAAATCTAATCTAAAATACCGGTGTTATCAGAGTTATAACATACAAAGAAAACTAGCATAACCTTATATTAGGTTCTGCACAAAAATCAGCTTCCAATGTAGATAAAGAAATAGAATCATAGATTCTTACAGCACAGAAGGAGGCCTCTCGGTCCATCGTGCCTGTGCCAGCTCTTTGTGAGAGCTATCCAATTAGTCCCACCTCCCTGTTCTTTCCTCATAGCTCTGCAAATTTTTCCTTTTCAAGTATATATCCAATTCCCTTTAGAAAGTTACTGTTGAACTTGCTTCCACAACCCTTTCAGGCAATGCATTCCAGATTGTAAAAACATTTCCCCTCATCTCCCCTCTGGTTCTTTTGCCAATTAACTTAAATGTGTGTCCTCTGGTTACCGATCCACCCGCCAGTGGAAACAGTTTCTTCTTATATACTCTATCAAAACCCCTCATAATTTTGAGCACCTCTATTAAATCTCCCCTTAATTTTCTCTGCTCCAAGGACAATCTCTAGCCTCTCCACATAACTCAAAATCCCTCATCCTGGTAAATCTCCTCTGCATGCTCTCCAAGGCCTTGATGTCCTTCCTAAAGTGTGGTGTCCAGAATTGGACACAATACTCTAGCTGAGGCCTACCCAGTGATTTATAAAGGTTTAGCATAACTTCCTTGTTTTTGTACTTTTATGCCTCTATTTATAAAGCCAAGGATCCCATATGCTTTTTCCTTTAAAAACAGTTTTATCAACTAGTCCCGTCACCTTCAAAGATTTGTGCGTGTGAATCCTCAGGAAATGCCTCATCTCTGCTTGGTGCAGTCCTTTAATGTCCTAGGTATCTTGAAGAACTTACCATGAGAAGAAATATGAAGACAAACTTAAATCCTGTTATGCCTGTCCATGATTATGATGCAACTGTAATGCTCCACCACTGCTCGATATTTTATTGATCAAATATTCTTTGCGGTAACTTAATACTTCCAAGTCTAACAAAATGCAGTCATTTAATAACTGAGGGTGTAACATAAAACATTTGAAAATCAGGTTCGCTATGAAAGCACTCTAAATTCTGTACCCGTTGCTGTCATTTAATACCAGAGTTAAATTAAAATACATTGTAAATGTGAGATATTTACATGCAGTTTCTCTTACCTATAAGACCCTTTTCTGTGCTTGAAGTAACAGCTTTGTAAGAGGGGTCAATGTTTGGCTTAGAGTTTGAAACAGTCGCACTGCGTCCAGATGCTTCAGCTGTAGTCTCGTGCAAGCCTATTCGTTTTACGGTCCCACAGTCCGTTTCAAACTTGTCCAAATGAGAATTTGTTGAAGACGTCCAGCTTTCCCTGGAATGAACACATTCAATGGTGTCTTTAGACTGAATCGGACTAGTGCTTTTAGTCAGGTCTCCAGAGTATAAGTGACAGCCTGTGGTCCAAGAGTGTGTCAGTTCAATTTCTGCAATTGATCCATCTAAAGTATAAATATATTTAGATGCATTTAGTAGGTTCCAGCTTTTCTGATTTTGGATTGTCTGGATGTTGTCATGGGAGTTGCTGGAGCAGGAAGTCCAGCTTCCACGGCCACTGTCCACTGCATCAATTGAGATGTGATCATTGCGTTCGTGGGCCAACTCTTCATTACTTGAAGATGTACCTGCTGTATCCATAACCAGGCTTCCTCGCTTTTCAGTACTTAAAATTACAGAAGAACTGAAGGGGAAAACAAATGTGTCACTATTATTACCCCATGGTTGACCAACCTTTAGCTGTGTTGGTGATTAACCTTCTATAGCTAAAGTCCAGATTCCCTAAGAGTTTTGTTGTTTCTGCAACTTTCAGAGTGAATTACTCTCCCCTCACTCAAGCAATGTCTTATAAGGGAAGTGGGAAAAGATAGAAGTCTAGCTTTGATGTCAATGAAATGGTTTAAAATAGGTATTTTGCTACTAATCATGGTCAAAAAACACTGACTGAATATTAAAATTATACTCTGATGTAATTTCACTAATATTATTTAAATCTGAATGACAGGTCAACTGCTGGTCTATTATTACAGACAATGTTGGATGTATGTATTTAGTTATGTGCACTGCCTTGATGAATGACAATGCTAGAGAATTAAGCAAACTCATTTTGCATTTTGTTCAGAAAGGGGATAAACCTAAGCCATTATTTGGTCTCCTTCCACTGTCTCAGTAACTCATTCTTACCCTAACCTCCAAATGTCACTCCCACTACTACACCTTTGTAACATTATGAGATCTGGTGTACACTCTATATTTGATACCTGTTTTGAAGTATAAGTACAGAAGAGCGAGTTACACAGAGGTGCAATCTAATATCAGTGTGATTTGTATAATGTGTTGAAGAATAGAGATGAAATGATCACAATCCTGTCCTCCATAAGCTCATGCAGATGTCAAATGTGATGGTGGTTGTATTGTACAATTAAGTCTACCACAATAGACAGATTGCACATGAGCAACTTTACAAATATGACTATGAACATCAATGACATAAAATCATCATCTTTTCCTTAACTACATTCAAATGCAGGTAAATGAGACCATTGACTCGACACCCAGGCTACTCATTACATCCATTTTCAATGAGAACAGCAAACCCATTAATAGTAATGCAGAGTAGACAAAAGATTTGTAAAATAAAACCATATGTTACCAACCCCACATGCAAGCAGCTTAAAATGGGCATGGCTAGAATGGTTTATACTGCGTGGAGTATCATTCCACAACTGTTTTCTATCTATGTAAAATGTGGCTTTTCCTTAAAATTAAATTTTTTAATGAGAGGCTGGAGAGTGATACAATGGAGACATCAAGTGAAGTGACCCGAAATAGGCAGTTTACAAAAAAAAAGCCATCTCTAAAAAAAAATGGTTTTTATTCCAAACATAGTAAAACAGGACGCACACTGGGAGTGGGTGGTTTACAAAAAAATTCTTGAGCCAACTTTTTTTTAATGCAGCTCGATGGAGCATAAGTCACACAGAACATGTCCTGTAGGCTTTATTTATACAACAAGTGGGAATGTATTACACGGTAGTAAACTGAGCAGAGAATTTGGATGACATCATAAAATACAAGGATGAAACAAGGAAAGCTGTCAGCTCCTCGAGCCGATAGTCACTGCCTGTGATTCTCTGTCACCCATCCAGTGTTTTGTACAATGCGTGCATTCTATTTTAAATATCTGCCACTGTTATTGTGTGATGCAAAATGATGGAGGATCTCACAGAATATTGACCTATAAAGTCTGGATACTGGCAAGTAGTTTATGTTAAAAAATTCCTATTTGTTTGCAAAAGTACAAATGGTCAGAAAAATACAAATGAGAGAACAGAGGAGGGTGGAAATTACAAAACAAACCAGGTTAACATCTAACGTGGAATATTTCAGAAGGATTTACATTATGATAAATATGCCAGTGAAGACATCAATCTATTAAAACAGTGGCAAAAAAGACTACCAGCAATAACAGAGTACCACTAACCCAAGATGATAAAAGATTTAAATATTCATTTTACCATTACTGTTGCATGCTGGGGTTGCTATTAATCATTTAGGCTACACAAAAAGCAGTAATTACACTCAAATTCTTGTTAATAAACGACCTGGCTCTTTTAAAGTAGCTAAGATTTACTGAGGGATTTTTCTCCTTGATCATTTGAACAAACGGTGCAGTCCTAAATCATGAAAACTTGTCTACAGTCCACATCTGCTCCCAGTGATTCTACTGAAAGCTGCGAATTGCTGTTTAATGCTATTCCTGTTAATACACTACATATTCAGTTCCAAGTAAATCTCACTGCATGATGAATGGCGCACGTAGTTAAGATGCCCCCCTGCTGCACACTGATCGCCATCTTACCTTGTGTAGGGTTGTACAGATCTGGCTGTCGGTTGCACGTTTCTCCCTCCAGCTGCTTCCATTGTATCTGGGACACTGAGGGATGGTGGCAAACATCTCTCATCCTGCATAGCAGCACACATGGAGTCAACAGAGCAATTGCTGACAATGCTGGAGCGCGATGAGATCTCACTGTGACTTGAGTCGGAGAAATTGTCGATCCTTGTAATCGGAGCCAGGGCCGAAGCTAAACATAAAATACAAGTTTAGACTCATGCAGTTGTAATGCAGGTGCTGCTTTGACACTGATATTATTTTTGGAACAGTATAGGCAGACAGTCTAGGAGTTACACTGTCCATCGCACTACTTTTTAAATCAGGCAAGCTGAGGCCTGTGCACGTATACGTAAAAGCATTCACAGAGCTCTGGTCACCTGCCTGCAATAACTGGTGACATTTTAAAATTAGAAAATAGATGATCTCACAAGTTCTTTTCTATCTTTAAAAGCTTAAAGTTTAGTGTTAAAGGCAATTCAGAAGACTACATGAAATGTTCAAAATCTAGTTTTATACCAGTCGTGATTATCCTCCAACCAATGAAAGGTGAAGTGATGAGACCACCAGTAGGAAAACACCAAAACTCTGCCCCCTTCCATCTGTTCTATGACCTAAAGTATTTGGGTCCATTCACTAATATGCAGGTTACTTTGTTGTGATGATACATCCCTTACCAGTGAAGTGTAAATAGATGTTGTTTCATGTCATTTTTTGAATATATCACCGATGATTGAGAACTGGCAAAAAAAAGCCAATGTCACCAAAACAGGGAAAAAAAAGCAGCATCTTATTTTGTATTACCTACAATGGGGAAAAGTTTTTTCTTAAATGATCTGAAACCACTACACAAAATACAGCTCATTGGTAGATTTAGTCAGGTTTAAGAACAAAATAATGTACTTGCAGGGGGAAACTTGCTCACTTGTTTCCATTACATATAGGTTTTATAAATGTTGAGAGTTATTCTAAAAGTACTATAAACTGTTACAGGTTTAAGATTCATGGATGGAACTTTGATTGTTTAGTCTACCTATTATACTTTCTGAACCAGGAATATAAAGCCAAATTTGCATTTAAAATGTGTGCAAGAAAAAAATAGTCTCAAAGTATTTTTTGGCAAAATCCATTTACGTTTTTGCTGCACATTACATCAAAAATCAATAATAAAAAATCTGCAAAAAGTCTATCAATTGCAAAACATGTCTGTGCAGTTTCATCTGCTTTTTAACTGAACTGTGCTAGGTTTCAACATAAGAACATAGGAGAACTATTTGGAAAAACATTGCAGCACCCATTGTGGGCACCCCAAATATGTGAAACAGTCATTTCTTATGATTTATTGTGTTTCATATATTTGTGATGCTTACATTGGAGAGTATTATTACCACAAGGACTACAGCAGTACAAGATGGCAGGTCCACCATCATCTTCTTAGGGCAACTACAGATGGGCAAAGTATATATTAAAAAACAAGTTCTTAATTTTGAACAGATATCTCGATAGGGACAGTGAAAAAGATCAAACAATAGGTAGAAAAACTTAAGATTTGCCCACAAGCAAAAAGTATCCCTTTATCATCAGAGTAAATGTCTGATTTTTAAGGAATATTTAAATAATTTACAGCAACCAATGCAAAAATGCTTTGACTGGAGTAATGTTACTGACCCTTCCATTACAAAAGTGTGCTATTCTGCTTGGTTTGTACAAGTGAGCATCTGTGGTGAATCATGTTTTCAGGTGTCCCTTGAAATACTGTTAGGCAGTACAAGAACATAAAATATTTAATATTTCTGCTGAATATCGTGGTCATCAGGGTGAGGGGATGTCACTGCTAGGCAATGTAAAACTTGTGACACTCGAGCCTAGATTTTCTGCTTGGGCAGAATAATGGCAGGGTACCATTCGTGCCCATCCAAACTCAAGTGGGGTGACCCTGCCAGTTTCAAGATTCAGCGTAATTTTAACAATCCTGGTGAGCCCCCGACAACACTACTGCCTTTGATTGGAAGCTTACCATTTGGAGGGGGATGAGTAGAAACTTGTGTGCTGCTGCAGGATTTAAATGTCTCCAACAGTTTGAAGGGGCCAGCACACCAAGAATCCTTGAGGCAGCATAATCCCAACTGCTGACACCCAAAAATGTTAGTGAGGTCTGCAGAAGGGCAGAGAGCTCCTCCAGTTCAGTGAGAAAGGTTCTCCACAAAGTTAGGCAGAGGAGGGCTGTACTGTTTGGGGCAGCAAGATGCGAGCCTTTAATGAGAGCAGCACAGCAGCAGTGGCAGGGAAGAGAGAACATCCTGCACAGCAACTCAATGCCGCAAAAAGTTAAATGACCTTATTCTGCCAGATTAGATAAGGAATTAGCAGCTACTTGTAAGAATGTACTGTATAAAGCATGAGCCACATTGTGTTAAAGTGAGTGAATTGCTAACCATCAATGCCCAGGACGCAGCACAGTGCCCTTTGCACCCCCACCCTTCACCTGGAAGTGTTCCTTACAGTCTTACATATTATCACCCCACTAAAAGCCTCATATGCACTTTTAATTGCTTGGTGCATGCACCTGCCACCACAACCCACCATAGGCTGCTTGCTAATATTTGGATTTGGAAGCATCTCATAATACTCAAAAGATAATTCTAGCTATTTGCATTCTTCTTCAAGGATAAGACAATCCGTAACAATAGGGCAAGAAGTACCACAGCGAGTAGATTCTTCCAACCCCAGAACTCTCGCCCCCGTCAAGAAGGAAGCTCTTGAAATCAAGTATTCCCAGGCTAGAAATGTAACGTAGCCAGTTGCAGAATAAAGCCACCTCTACCCTACGCCAACGGTGCTCCTCAATTTCAGTTTCGTAAAGAGCTCCCCATCTGCACCAGTGTGAAACTTATGTTCCTCACACAGACATTCAATGGCAGTTTTTGTCAACCTACACTCTACAGGAACTTGCACAAGACTGTTCTAAACTAATGTGGGGGTCTTACAACCGGCAGAGACAACATTCACTCCATCAGTCTGGTTTACATCCAAAGTTAGTTACAAGGGTGAAATGATGGTATTCCAATTTATCACACCACCGAGTCCCATCTTTTGAAGTGAATAGTGATGCTAATTTAGAGACTTCAGCAGGTGGGCATTATGTAGTGTTAATTTAATTTTTTTCAGTTTCTTAAATAACAGGTCCAGGAAGGAATCTTAAGAAGTATGCTCCGATTCATGCATTCCTCTCACACCACTGTATAATATTCAGCATTAGAAATTTACAGAGAAACAATTTTAGTAATTGTTGTAATAAAGAAAAATCTAGATGCAGGTATCTACAAAAGACATTTAGTAACTAAAGGCTTATATATCGAACTAGTCCCAAGTTACGCCCTGGACTACAGTACAATGGAATGACAGCCATTATGCCAGGGACATGGTAATGAAGTGTCTCCTGCAGGTGGTCAATACATAGCTGAGAGTCCTGAATTCTCTTAAAATATAACCTTTCCGGTTTTTCTGTTAGACAATCTCTAGAATGAATACTTGTCAATGAAACATTAGTTAAAAAAAACTCAACTTCCAAGGAAAGAAATTAGATAAGTGATAGTTCTGTAACCCTTAACAAACTAAGATTCTCTAGTGACAAAATCTTAACTGTTGAATCTGAGTGGCAGAGAGTATTGGTGTAATGAGCTTCACTTAAGTTTTAGGAAGGTCATCGAACAGCACTCTCAAAACTGCCCATACATCTAAGAGACACACACACACAGTGTGGCAGATAGTGTGACTTCTAATAGAAAGGAGAATTAATAAACTAATTTCCCACTTTAAAAAACCAAACTGGTGCGGATGGGCAATATTTGACATTGCAAGTACTTTTGCTCCCCCGACGTCTCACTAGACAAATGCTCCAGTCATACAATCCAGAAAGCTTCCCCTCCAGGTTCAACCCTGAGTTTCTGCTGTTTGAGCTTAGGCGGAGAGAGGTTGCCAACTGGCCTTTGCTCCCTCGCTGGGGGCTGGGGGGGGGGGGGGGGAAGGGGGGGAAGGGGAGGGAAAATAGATCAGTTTCTATTCCTGGTTGTTATCCAGTGACCCTTGCTGGAAAGCACACGTATGTGAACATTAGGCATCGACATGTTCGGGCCACGTTGTGTTGAACCCCGCAATCAAATAGTCTATCAATACTGCTGTTTATGTATGAGCATAAAGAATGACCACTTGAGCAAGGTACCTAAGAGCTGCTGACAACTGTACCCCACCACCTTTAAAAGAGTGTGACATAAGGAAAGGAAAGTAAACCGGGGGGGGGGGGGGGGGGAGGGAAGTGGGGGAAAGAGTGCTTTCGACCCCTCCGCAGTACTGTTTCCCATTAAATGACTCCTGTTTAATTTTCAGCACCTTCCATGGAGTGTGCTTTTATTACAACTATGTTGTTTCACGGACAAGTATAATCCTATTTTATCTAGGCAGACATAAAAAGAAATGGCAGAAATGTAACTCAACAAGCAACTTTAGAAAAACAGCCATCACAATTTCTAAAACAAAAGTTCATACAGAGTAAATATACATGTGAAAAAAAACTGTTTACTGTACTATCCAGCATTCTAAAATGGCATACTGAAATCCCACCTTGTTTGTAACCTTACTAAACAAAACACTAATTTACACTTGGAACAGTTTAATACTTTTGCACCAGAGTGACACATGTGCATTGCAACAGAATGGTGAGATGTGGGTTTGCACCCATGATTCCTTAAACAGTGCCGTCATAGGGAGGTAACAAGTGGAGGCAAGTAATTTCTCCACAGGGATGGATCAACTGGAGGAAGAATCACCCCAGAACCATCCTGGCATGCTTCCAAGCAGCCAGTTTCAGTGGAGATGTGGGAATAGATCACCTGCTCTCCCTCTAGACTGGAATATGGTGCATGGAAACAGGAGAGCGACAGTAACTTCTCAGTACAACCAACACAAAATAGTGACACTTTGCTTTCCTTATGCTCTAAATAGTGCTCCACCTTTTGAATCAGTTTCAAGGAAGGCAATTTCATCTGATATTGCGTACAGAATATCTTGTTTAGACTGCCCCTTCCTTTCACTTTTTATTCTCTGTCAAACCACTATAACATCCAAGTTTGAGAAACACTCATATAGTTTTCCTTCTCTTGTTCCTCATCATCTTGGGGTACAACCATTCAAAAGGCCGGCTGCTGGAGGCGACACTAATGCTGCCATGTTGTTCTGTCGCTACAGCTGGCGCACCACCTACATCTGAAACACCCGTCACATTTCCTGCAGTTCCTTCTGCCTCCTTTCTGTCTGCTGAAACCTGTCTGTCTCTGGAAGAACTTCTTTCTCGGAACCTCCTGAAGGGTGATCTCATTCTCTTTCTACTCTTTGATTCCTGTTCTCTTTCGCCTCTAGTGTCTATGACCTCGCCCATGCCTGCGCCGCCCGTCAAGCCTGTGATCTGCTGAATTTTCTTTTGCAAATAGACACCACCTATGCCACACGTCTGTGCCGCAGTGCTCTTGTGCCTGACCTCACTAGCAAGGGAAGAGGAGCAGCTGGATACAATTGACGGACTTGAATTCTGTGTCCGCAATGGACTACTGCCTGATAGAAATAGGGAGGAAATGTTTTATGTTAAAGAATAGAATTAATCCAGCAACATAAACATCTAACATTTGGGGCCATTTTCCTTTCTTTTGGCACACATGTAAAAACTGACAAAGTCAGGTGTCCCTTGATCAAGAGTAAGTTTACTGCCGAATACTTGGTGGTCCAAATCTAAGTATGTAAAACATGCTAATGTTGCTTAGGTATCCTTTGTCAATTACTTTGAATCTGAGCTGAAAAGGGATAGATTCAAGAATCAATAAAATTCTTTATTTTTGGTCTCACTAATTTTCTATCCTCTCCTCTTCTGAAAGTATTGACTTGTTGCTGGGATATATTTCCACAGCCATCGGTCGCACTTCGGTACCTCACATAAGTGCCCATTATTCATACATAAGCCTTGGTATTGATTACTGACTGGCTATTCGACTGCAAGGAGCATCACAGATAATCATAATGGCCACACACTCGCAATTCCAACAGATATAACGGATGGGAATCCCTGATCAATTTTTGTCTCCCTAACCCAGAGATGTTAAAGTCAATTGCTGTGTCCCTGCCATCGTTTTGGCTAACATCAACTAATTTTGTACAGGTCATGGTTCGAACCTAGAAACTTACTAATCTGTATGCCTCAGCAACTCTCTGGACAAACCTGCTCAGTGATCTGGGAAATACCTCTTGGGTTTTTAAACAACTTTGAGGTTAGGGCCCAGACTTTGAGGAACATCACTTTTTCTACTCACTAATGGCACAAAAAGGAAAATGGGATCCCAATCTTCATACAATAGATTCACTCTAAAATAAAACCCAGGCAGTTAAAAATAAGCTTAATAGTCACCCAAAAAATTATTTGGCCAATAATGCTGCTTGAAATAAAACTGAAAATCTACCAAGGTAATTTTTTTTGCCCATTATACTAAACAGAAGAAATCATCAACTTGTGTTTTTGGAAACTGAACCTGCTCAAAAAATGAAAGTCACCAAAACCTTCACTGTTTTTCTTTAAGTAAGTAGACAAGTTTATTATTGCCACTAAATGAAAGAACAGCCATCAGTTTCTAAAATAAGATCCCATACTGAATAAGTATACGTACGAAAGAACATTGCTTACTGTACTTTCAATATATTTGTTAACTAACGTCTAAGCAGACCTATCCAGCACTGCAGTGTGTTAAAACGCTATGACCGTAGCGATGGAACCTCACAATGTTTTACTCCAGAGCCAGCTTGGGACTTGCCTCCAGAGTTATACGGTCATTTCTGTATCACTGTGAGAAAGAAACTGTTTTGCAACAATGGAAAAGTGGCAGTATAATTCTACCCTAAGATTTGTATCTGTGTGATACTAAGAATTAAGCCCAATGTTTCATCACTGGTTCTGTGCTTTAAAATACACTTCTATTGATTTTCTTTAAGAATAGCTTAAGTTTTTACCAAGAAGACTAAGTGTTTATTTGAAGTTTGCTGCTGTTCAAATGATGTTATATGGCTAAAGATTACCTTTGCGGGGAGAGCTCTGAGGAGATACAGGAGGAGAAGAGAGTTGAGATGATGCTGTTGACACTGCATCTTCAGCATTTTTCTTGCTTCTATCTGCTTGCACTTCCTCAGACAAGACTAGAGCCTTCTTCAAGGACTGTGGAGAATTGGTAGCTGGGAAATACAATTAATAGGGAAAGTGTAATGGTGCTTTTCCAATTCTGACGACATATCCACATTCTTACCCCCCTCTAATTTCCAGTCTTTTCCCCGCTCCTTGACTGGTGGCAGTGATTCATCCTGGGGTACTATCCTAATGGCATTGGCAGTCCCCTGGTAACTCACCTAAATACCATTCTTTGCCGTGAATGCTCCTATGAAGCACCTTGGGACATTTTACTACGTTAAAGGCGCTATATAAATGCAAGTTGTTCAGTGTCAACATGTTGTTTGACTGTAAAGGGCCGAGGGAGAAGCATCACAACCAGGCCCTGGCCGCATCCATAAATTTACTCTTTTTAGCAATGATCAATGCATAGTGATCAAGAGCTGGAACCCTAAATTATTTTCTCCCTCCTCAGCCCTGAGGAGCTAAATGTCATGTCCTCTTCAGCTAGGCTGAAAGAAGCTAATTCATAGACATGGGATTAAACCTGGGACTTTCCTGCCCTGTATATCTCAACACTATACCACCCAATATATTTATTTGTTAAATCACTTGCTTCATGAAACCACCACCCACATTTATTTTCACATACTACGTAGTTTCTCCCTGAATCCAAAACCTCTGACACCTGCTGGTGAGGTTCTCAGCGCAAAATTCAGCCACTGCAATTGGGCCTTTTAGTTACAGAATAGAGCTGCAAGGGCAGGGAGCGTGTGGCAGTGAGTAGAAGGTGCTGCCACCAAGCACCAGGAATAAATCATACACTACTGTTTTTTTCCTGCTCTTTTGCTTGCCGTTTATCATCCTTGGGTGAGCAGTCAGGCATGTGACCTGATCCCAGGCTTCTGCCAAAACCACTGTATAAGCAGCTGCAAGAAGATATATGAAAGCAGCCTTGAGTGACTTTCCAAGATTTTACCATCTGCTCCTGCATGATGTTTCTTGACCACAGCTAAAATTGGAGACTATGGAGGAAATTACACGTAGAAAATTGCATCCTACCTCAGAACTCATGTCTGCTATGCTACTGTGATACCTTTCGCAAAAACATTTACTGAACAATTGAATAAGCACAATGATACTCATCCCAGCACAACAAAAACAGGTGCAAGGAAAAAATACAGGATCCCCCAACAACTCAACTGGTTAAGGCGGGAAGAACCTGGGTTCAGTTTTCAGTCTGTGTTAGCTGATCTTAACTGGAGCAGCAATAGGGATGTTACAAATAGATTCAAAACTCCAGGGTGAGGGAGAGGGGAAAAAGGAAGCCAGGGTTCCTGGTCTGTCAGTACAGACAGTTGGTCTGTTTCCTCTTCAAAGTCCCTGAGCGTGTTGGCTGGCACCTCCCAAATCAGTGCTCATCTTTCTCACAACTACATATTTTGAATCTCTCCAGTCACGATTCTGCCCCTGCCACCGCACCAAAATGGCCCTAATTAAAGTCACTGATGCCATCCTCTGTGTTGCTGACCATGGTGTATTATCTCTCTTCGTCCTCTATGCAGCCTTTGACACGGTCGATCACACCACCCTCCTCCAACCCCTCTACTCCAGTTTCCAGCACTTTATGACTGCCTTCGCTTGGTTCCACACTTGGCTATTTAATCGTCGCTAGGCTTCCCATCCCACCCTCGCATCCTTACCTCTGGAGTCCCCAAAGGATCTACCCTTGGCTCCTCTTCCTCATCTACATGCTGCCCCTTTGTGACAGCACCTGCAGACATGGGGTCAGCTTCCATATGTACACTGATGACACCCACCTCTACCTCTCCACCACCTGTCTCGACTGCTCCACTGCCACTGTCAGACTGCTTGACTGACATCCAGTCCTGGATGAGCTGCAATTTCCTCCAGTTAAACAGCAACAAGACTGAAGCCATCGCCTTCAGCCCGCACTACAATCTCCATACCCTCGCCACGATTTCCATCTTCCTCCCCAGCCATTTGTCACAGACTGAACGAGAATATAACTGAAAGCTCAGCATGCTATTTTACCCTGAGCTGATCTTCCTCTCCAAAGATTACTTACTTCCACCTCTCTAACATCGCATACCCCTGCCCCTACCTCAGCCCATCCGCTGCTGAAACACTCATCCATACCTTTGCCACCTCCAGATGCGACTATTCCAATACTCTCTTGGTTGGCTTCCCATCCTCCACCCTCCGTAAACTTCAGTTCATCCAAAACTCTGCTGGCCATATCCTATCTCTCACCAATTTCTGCTCACCCATCACCCCTCTCCTCACTGACCTACATTAGCTCCCAGTCCCCAAATGCCTCCAATTTAGACTTCCTTGTGTTTCAATCTCCTTATGGCCTCGCCCCAGTCCCTCAATACCTCCAATTTAAATTTTTATTCTAGTGTTTAAATCCCTTCATAACTTCGTCCCTTCCTTCCTCTGTAACCTACTCCAGCTCTATTACCCTGCCCCACACTCTCCATTCTTCTGACTCTGACCTTTTAAACATCCTTCCCACTCCCCTTCATGGCCATGCCTTCAACTGTCCAGGCCCCAGACACTAGAACTTCCTCCCTAAACCTCTCCATCGCCTCCTTTAAGACACTAGTTAAAACCCATCTCTTTGAGCAAACTTTTGGTCACCCCTCCTAATAGCTCCTTGTTTGGCTTAGTGTCCATTGCGCCTCAGTGTGACATCCCGGGTCAGTTTTCTATGTTAAAGGCGCTGTATAAATGCAAGTTGTTGTTGTTAGATCTTTGTCAGTTTTCTTCTCTTCTACTCATAGTTTTCCAGGGCCCCCCTCACCCCCGACTTGTCTTGAGTTGATCACTAAGAGGTGACAAAGACCTAGTGATGATGCTCCCTCATATTTTCAATGGGTCTGGGTGAGTTGTTGGATTGTTAGTCAGCATTTTGCACAGGGATACAGTTGAAATTGAGATAATAATGGAGATGGGTTTGTTTCACACCTGTATCCAACCATATTGCCCCTGCACACCCTTTCCTTAACAGATTTTTATTTCTTTGTAACCACAAAGAATGCACCAGCAGAAAGCATACTTTTTTTCTACAATTCAGAGGACAGCGGTCACAGCTATAGGTATAAATTGTCCATTATCAGAATAGCTTTGGGATGGTCTTATCCTTTGGAATTTCTCTATGACTCAAAAGTGCGAAAATGTTGTTCAAGTCTAGTAAAGACCATCTCACCGTAACCCCATTTTAGCTGAGAGTTGTAACAGTCCTAGGTTAAAATCAGTGAGTGTAGAACTCTTTTTGTGAACCTCCGATTTGAAGAATGCATGAAAGCAAATACTGATGAGTCAGGTGACAGTAGCCATAGCATCAACATGCGGCACCATAAGAGGAGGCGGCACGGGTTTGCACTGTCCAGAAAGCCAGATACTTCTCTGGGAGGGGGAGAGGGAAGCAAGGGAATCAATCAAGGTGACAATTTAAAAATCACCAATATTCCAATAAAATGCACGTTAATGGTATGGGGTGTAGCACTGAGGTATACGGACCAGGAAATCGGGTTTGATTTCTGCTCTGTAACAAGTTAACTGATTTCAGCTAGCACAATGTTAAGGGTGCTAGAATTGGCCTCAAGTGCTGCTGGACTGAGGGAGGAAAATATCAGCCAGGGATCCCACTGCTGATCGCAATCCAGTGCAACTCGCTGAAATGGACATGTGAACATTCGCGAAAGTGAAATTGGGATTGGTTGTGGTGCCCTCCCCCTTATTCAAACAGCTCACCAATGTCACTGTCCAGCCTGATACAAAAAGAATAACTATCTGAGGAAATGGGGAAAATAGAAGATCAGGAGATCACTGTTAGCTATGTGTTGCCAGCATTGAGAGGGGAAAAATATAGAGGGGGAATACTGAGAAAAATGAAATTTAATAGCTTTGTGTAAACTTCACACTGCAACACTTTCAGTTGTCAAGTTACTTCATGTACTCTCAAACAATCTGAATAGGGCATCAGGCCAAACTGTTAAGAAATACAAACTAAATTACAACAAAAGTTCAGTTCATCAATCATAAAGAAATTACAAGAGGGTACTTTAAGAGAAGGGATTCAGATGACAATCTCATTTGAGCCTCTCAATTACAATTGCGATTTGCAATTTGCTAGATTTATTCCACTATCACCACATCTCACAACTCCAACTCAACTTCTACCATATCCTCCAATTCATCACCATGGGAGATATTATGAACACATGCTCACACTAAATTTGGATTTAAAATTGCAAATGTGCAGAAGTCGCTTTCTGTTAGATAACTGCCATTCTGCTAAAATTGCTTAAAATTATGCTATGTAAGCATTTCCTTATACACTTACAGGATATACAAAAACAAGCATGAGGCTGCGACTCAGTAACAACATTTTACAGTAATAAGTAATAATCATCATTAGCACAGAAAGGGAAAAGCAGTTACCAAATGATGTGGCTGGTACTTTCTTGCGTGATGAGTACAAAGCTACTGGTGGCACCTGGAGGGCTTGGCTCATTCGTTGCTGTGACTGGTGTTTTCCTTGTTGACCAGATGACCTCATAGTTACTGGGGACATATCTGAGCTTTTATACGATCGCCTCTCCCCAAAATTTTTGCTTACTGTTATGAAGAAAATGAAATATTAGCAACCTTGACTGTGAAGGATGACTAGTATTTTTAGCTGAAGGTAATTACATACTGAACTGTGTTAAGTGAGGAGCTGAGATAATGCTGTAAGAAAGCGAAGCATCATTTGAACCCCTAAGATGCATTACTGCATTGGAACATGGTGTAGTGTGTTATTCTGTACAATATATAGAAAGAATAATTTCTCTTTTGTGTAACATCAGGCATTTCATTGCAGACAATAGGCTACCATGATTGTCAGATGACATGTTTCAATCAGTAATGCTGTCCTGTGAGATTTTGCAAGAACACACAAAAGAAAGGGTTATTCAACCAGCACAGCTTGCTCTACCACTTAGGTCCTGTCTCAAGATCCAATCTGGCCATTTTTCATTTTATTCCTAACGCAAAGTGTTGTTGTTTCCTGCTGATTTGGGAATTGAACCAATTTTCTTATGAATGCTTAGAGTGAGTCAGCATTAACTAGATGAGATTCTATCCCACATCAATGACTGTATGGGAAGAAAATAATTGTTAAGCATCTTAGAGTCTCTTTAGCTCTCAGTCATGTCCTCTGGCTCTCCTATTCTGCTTTTACACATTTGTAAACAATTTTACAACACCAAGTTATAGTCCAGCAATTTTATTTTAAATTCACAAGCTTTCGGAGATTTTCTCCTTCCTCAGGCAAATGTTTCAAGATCTCCTTGAAGCCTACGCATTTATACATATTGAACAATAATACATGGTGTTTACAGACTGCCCCTGCAACTGCCCGTTGCCAAGGCAATCACCGTGTTCGCTTTTACACATGATACAGATCATCAATAAACATACAATACACATCACCAATTCCCCTCATTATGGTATTATGTTTCCTTTAATCTTTTCCCCAATGAAAATCCATTTAACTTCCTTAGTGTCTCTTCATAGTTCTAAGTCCCAAGGCCTAGACTCCTTCCCACTGCTTTTATTTGAACCCTTTCTACTATCTCCATATTTTATCTGATCACAATGGTGTCAAGATTTATTTTGATGATTCATGCAAGGGAAAAGTCTACCTTCAATGGATTATAACATGCAAAATAGGCATTAAAACAGATTTATAAGAATTTTGGCCTGCAGTGTGCTACACCTGCAAAACCACCCGATGGCAGTATGCTCTCACTGTCACCTAATAGGAGACACAGTATTGATTTCTGCTTTTGTTTTTCCTCCATCACCTATGAAAGATCAAACCTTTAAAAGTGGTATATGAGCCCTTGTTACAGCCCTATCCTCATCTGTGATCCTGGATGTAAAACTTACAGCATTCAAAAGCACGTTGGATCAATGCTGATTAAATCTGATTTTAACATCCATTTTGATATTTTTCACCTTCCCTCACCTTGTTTTTCCAAACCATACACCTGCCCCAGCTGAGAGGTTGGATAGACAGCTGGCTCCTATTCCTCTGAGAGTTCCAATCTGTAACAGGCTACTGGGTAATGCGTGAAAAAGAAACAGCAAGACACTGCCACTGATTTCTATTTCCCTTTGGTTGGGTCTAAGTTGAGTGGCTTCCATGGTCTGTAATGCATCTTGTCTGGTGGGAATGTTTGTAGATGTGAACCTGTAATGTGTTGCTACTAGACACATGCTGTGTCATTATAAAGCAAACTTACAATGACACACTGATCGTTCCCCTGATCGTTTACTTCATTAACAAAAGAACTTGCATTTATATAGAGCCTTTCACAGCCACAGGATGTCCCAAAGCACTTTACAGCTAATGAAGTACTTTTGAAGTGTAGTTCCTGTTGCAATGTAGGAAATGCAGCAGCCAATTTGCGCACAGCAAGGTCCCACAAACAGCAATGTGATAGTGACTAGATAATCTGTTTTAATGATGTTGATTGAGGGATAAATATTGGCCTGGACATTAAAGCAGGAGGTGCTCTCCTAATAGCTCAATGAATTTAGCCACTAGGTAGCTGAGCCAAACAGATCAGCAAAGTCCTACGGATGATTCCCTACCTCTGCTGAGTCGGGTGAACTCTGCTGGGAGTAGGGATGCTACAATTGGCCTCAGTGCATCTGAGTTAGAGAGGAAAATCACCCTCGATCACCATCCAGCGACCCATGCTGGAATTGCATGCGATGTAAAAGCATGGCTGTGATGCCCCAAAGACTGTAAAGTCTGCTAACACTCATTGTCTATACTCAAAGATAAATTATGGTCACACTCACAATGACCACTTGACATCACTCTAATGCCTTGCAAACACTCCACTCCTCTCAAGAAAAACATATAAAATCTGAGGGCAAGTAACCTCAAGCTGTTATTGTGCAACTCCAAGTTCAGGGGTTGGGAGAGTTATCGAATAGTACAGGAAGGGTTTTACTAAGTTAAAAATTGGAGAAAAACTTAAAAAGCTTAATCACAATCAATTTGTCCAAAGAAAAATACTAGTATCTAACAGAATGATTATGCCTTTGAATAAAATTATGCACAGGAAATAAATTCCTCGAAATTTCTGTAATTAAAATTCACCAGTAAAAAAAGTCTCTGCAGTTCACTCACATGTGCTATAGGCTGGCTCACACTGCAGTGACATTATTTGGATTTTCTCCTCATCGGTCTCCACATTTAAGTTCGAGAGATACTGCTTCACCTTTCGAGCCATCTGTGCATCCTCGTAAAGCTTCTTGGCATTGAGCAGAGAGCTGCGGCGCACTCGCTTCTTGTGTCCCCCGCCTTGCACTGAATCTAGTACATTGGAATTCGTGCTGCCTTGACTTAATGACCTGCTCACAGGGGAGAAAGAGAAATCAAAATGCTGCCAGGTTTTGGCATGAATTCATAGAAACAGTACATGCAGTGAATTAGTGGAGGGAGGGTGTTAGTTAATGGCAGCTGCTGTCACTTTATCAATATCACATGCCCACATTAATAACTGAGAAAGATATAAGAAAAACAACAGGCCTTACTGTGAAATAGAGGTAAAACAAGTCTGGACACTCCTAAACTTAAGGTAACCTAGCTCTGCCTAACCATATTAAAAAGGATTAAAATACTGTATGCTAATTTCCAGGAGGTTTGCTTTTGTTTAGTTGCTAAACTATTGGTGCTGTACCACTTTGCACACTGCCTGGTGGCCAGTTCAATAATTGTACTTGAAGTTATCCTGAAACAGACGGACTGCGCTCTCAGGTGTATGGGTTCAAACTCCCCTACAGATTTGAGCACATAATCTAAGTTGACACTTCAGTGCAGTTCTGAGGGAATGTTACATCATCGAGGTGCCATCTTTTGGGGTGAGACATTAAACCAAGGCCCCAACTCGGGTGATATTAAATAAAAAAAACATGTTTTTTTTAAACAATTTTACAACACCAAGTTATAGTCCAGCAATTTTATTTTAAATTCACAAGCTTTCGGAGACTTCCTCCTACCTGAGGAAGGAGGAAGTCTCCGAAAGCTTGTGAATTTAAAATAAAATTGCTGGACTATAACTTGGTGTTGTAAAATTGTCAACCCCAGTCCATCACCGGCATCTCCACATCATGTTTTTTTTAGGATGAGCAGAGAGTTCTTCTGCACAATTGCCCCCTCAGCCAACACCAACAAAAGCAGGTTATCTGTCATTAATTCATTTGCTGTGTGTGGGACCCTCCAAGTTATCTGTCATGTTTATCTACATATCAACTGAGACTGATATTCAAAAGTAATCCATTGTTTGTAAAAACATTTTAGGACATCCTGAGGACACGATAAAGCAATACAAGTCCTTTCTTTCTTTCTGGGATTTATTCAGAATCAAACTGACTACCCTCTCATGGGGAAAACTGCATATGGTGTGGCTGGGGTGGGGGGTGGCAGAAATCGGTGTTTTCCACCCCTCCCCCATTTTATTTATGGAAAACTATAAACTTTTTTTTTAATGTAACTTTTGCAGCATCACAGAAATTATTGTTTGAAACAGTGTTACATTACTAAAACAGCATAAAAAGATATGTGTATTCAGTCTAGCTTTTGGGGAAAAAAGTAATTTTAAACACTAAATGGGAAAGGGGAAAAACTGACAACTCAATTTCCACAAAAAGGTTACTTGGACTCCAACCATCATGTTCCTAAAAAAATTAATTAAAACTGTCAATTTGGACCATAATAAACCAATTACAACATTTATTTGCTAAAGGTTGGTGCACATGATAGCATTTTTCTGATCTAAAACTGGCCATACATGTACAATTGATTTTGGAATCTTGAATGCCTTTTCCCAAAAAAGTACACTGAATTCAATGGCACACTACACACAAAGCTCATCCACACACTGCACATGGATTATGGGTTTTCTCCTCCTGATTTTTCAATTTGACAAATTTCTGATCTCAGCATGGAGAGAGGGGGCAGAGTTGGAAGGTGCAACTTGTTTTGACCACTCTTCATCAAATATGAGGTGCGAGTCAATCGACAGTGTGCTCATACATCGCACAGCAGTGACACAAGTCTAAAGAGCAGGTCGTTGCTAATTATCTCGGATGGGAAGTCATACACAAAAGCCTACAGATCAGCGAAGAGATGATATATAAAAATGGTGGGGGGGGGGGGGTGCTGAAGCTGAACACTTGAATTGTATTTCTAAAAAACAGGCATGAATTATGAAAAAAAATGTAACTATTTATATGGTGTATGGAACTGGGTAGCACAGTGGTTTACCTCTGTGCATTCACCTCTGGGAACTGGGTTCAAATCCAGCTGACTGATGGGATGAAAGTACCCTCTCTCTCAGCTTAACAGTCCTGCGTAACTCCCGATCCTTCGATCCTATTCCCCGCTAAACATCTAGCCACCCATCTTCCCTTCTTGGTCCCCATGCTAGCTGATACTGTAAATGGTACCCTCTGCTCAGGTACTGTCCACGTCCCTGTCCCTTTCAAAACCACGGTCAACACCCTCCTGTTCAAGAACCCCCAACTGGGCCACTCTGTCCTCATTAACTACCACCCAATCCTCTCCAAGGTGTCGTCGCCTTCCAGATCTGTGTCAATCTCTTCTGCACCTCACTGTTTGAATCCCTCCAATCAAGTTTTTGCCTGCACTGAAACAACTCTAACCAAAGTCACGAACGATATTCACTGTGGCCTTATCCCTTCTCATCGTCTCTGCAGCCTTTAACAGTCGACCATACCATCCTCCTCCAATGCCTCTCCTCCATAATCCAGCTCCGTGAGACAACCCTGGCATGGTCCCTCTCTCTTATCTACCCGATAGTAGCCAGAGCATCTCTACCAATGGCTTCTCTTCACATTCTTGCACCATCACCGTTGGGAGTGCCCCAAGGACCCATCCTTGGTTCCCTCCTTTTCCTCATCTACTTGGTGCCCCTTGGTGACATCATTCACAGACAATGGGTCAGCTTCCACGTGTATACCAATATCAGATTGTTTGCAACCACGGTGTCCTATTCAACCCTGAGTTGAGCTTCTGACCCCATATCCTCTTTCTCACAAACCACCTATTCTACCTCTGTAGCATCGCACCTCCATCTTCTGCTCTTTGGATGGCCTTCGAGCCTCCACCCGCCGTAAACTTCAGCTGATCTAAAAATCTGCTGTTTGTATTCTATCCTGCACCAAGATTCTCTCACCCATCACCCCTGTCCTTTCTAACGTATGTTAGCTCCTCATTCCTCAAATTTAAATGTTTCATCTTTATATTTACATCCTTCCATGGCCTTGCCCCTTCCCATCTCTGTAATCTCTTCCAACCCTACAATCAACTTAAACTCTCCATTCCTCACACTCTGGCCTCTTGTGCAAAATCCTCCCCCACTTTGTAATTCCCTCCCTAAACTAAAGGAACTATACAAATGCAAGTTGTAGTTGCTGTTGTTGAAATGAGTATATAGACAATTTCAATCTTATTTCTAGTTGGCACGATTCCTATTTTAACATTAACTAGCTTTAAACAGCAATATCAGAGTGAAGACAAATATAGCTAATGTGGGGAACGGTACTAAATCACCAGGTGCAGTAAGGGTACTCTTCCAAAGCTGCGGGAATGTAGTGAAAGGTTTATTTTTAGTTGATTGTGCTACACCTAATCTGGAAGTGCCAAATTCTAAGAGAGTGCCTGAAATGTGTAGGTGCTCCATTATCCATCACTAATATCATTGCGAAGCACAAAATTCACCAAATAAATTTCTTCACTTGCAAAATAAATTCATCTAAACCCAGGCACGGCCTTGATAGTTTTCATATTTATTGCAAACAGTTTGTATAGTTTTTAAAGAAATGCATGCAATTTTTTGATGTATAAACAACGTAGTTGATGTAGGTTGAGAAATACATTCTGCAAACATAACAGCAGTATTGGGCATAGGGGAAGGGTAGGGTAGGTATTAGGTTAATGTGAGACATGCTGTGTTTCACAGGGCAGGCAGTTGTGAGGAGGATGCAGAGCTGTTATGTGCCAAGACCTCAGCACCTGTGCACAGACTACTTACCCCAAACTCCTCCATCTCTTCTTCCTGTAAGTGAGAGCCATGAACATTGAAGCATGTGTTCAGAGAGAAAGGTAGAAAAGACAAACCAGTTCAGAGGAGCAGGAGGATGACGGAAAGAGTGCAGTACAAGGGAACAGAGAGGGGAAAAAAAAAGTTGCACCACTAGTCACAGCATTAGCACACCAAAAGGGTCTGAAATTAGCAGTAGCTGTGTAGTCTTTTTTTTAAAATGAACACCAAGAATCTACTGCAGATGTGATGACACACAAATTCATGAGGGGTTATAATATTGTTATAATTGAAGGTTGAAAGCTAGTTTTTATGATTGCAATTGGGGAGGAAAAACAAGTCCCTAGATGAACACTGAATGCTGTGTACAGAGACAGAATGGCACCACAAATATCCTATTATGAGCCACCTATCTTTGCAGCCTCTTAAGGAATACAGGAAGAGGCAAGGCAAGATTAAGGTGGGATCACAGGCTACTCCAGATTCTGCTAAAGCATTTTCCTGCCACCATGGTTGACTTTACTTAGGATTAATTGCTAACCCTCTTGCTTAAAGTATTGAAGGGAGAAATCATTTATGGTGCCTCTCAGTAAACCGTGGCTGCCTTGTCTGTGTTTTGGAACTACTGGTCACAAGCTATCAAGCACGCATTGCGGGATACCCCACCACCCCTTCTTATGACATGATGATTTGGGACAATGGATTCTGGGTAGAATGGCCACTTATGGCGTCAATGGGGCAGCAGAACTCACCAGAAAACAGAGGGACCCGGCTGCGCCAGGCAAACGCAGGCAGTGTCAATACTGGAGGGCGCAATCCTGGGACAACCGACCAGATTGCGTCCCAAGGATTTTTGGGGCAAAATATCTGCACTTAGGCTGCTTCTAACCAGCAGTTCTGAAGGATAAACTGAAAGACACTGACAAGCCCTCTTTATATGAAACATTTAAGATTATGGGCAATTCAGTAGAATTAACTTCCTCTTTGAAGCCGATGCTCAAATATCTTTTTATCGTGACCGATTCGGAAAGAATCACTTGATTTGGTTTTTTTTGGTGGGAGAATCAGCTTTCAATTGTGACTAGAAACTAAAATTCAGAGACTGTGTTTCTTCTTCAGTTTATCTGGTTATTGGCAGGAATTGTGTTGAGTCAGATTATCTACTTCAAATGAATCTGACTCAGTAAGGGCAGTTGTTGAACACCTACACAAAGTTTACACCCTCTCTGCACTTCATTGTCACTATTTTTTGATGTATGCTTTAGGAAATTTATACTTGGTGGGAACTTTAAACAAAAGGGCCTACACACAGAAATTAAGAAAATCTAATTCTGAGAGTCTGATGAACAGTCCATATCCAAAACATCAACTTTTCTGTTCTCTCCACAGACGCTGCCTGACCTGCTATGTGTCTCCAGCATTTTCTGTTTTTGTCTCAGAGCCTCGTGGTTGGCATTCTGAATTATTAATGGAATTGGGATTAAGTTTAATATCCTTTAGGATCATTCCCAGTCTTATAACCATTTTAGGAGGTAGGGGGTGGTTATTTTTCTTTTAATGGTAAATGCTGATGACATTATGGAGGGATAGGACTGGATTAGAGTTGCTGTGCCCTCCCAAAAAGAGAATCAACATCACATTCAGTTGACTTGATCGCTGAACTACTCTGTAATGATTAAATCTCTACTGCTGTCAAACCAATTCTCCTATTATGCCAGGCTCAGAAACTCTTCCCAGCCAGCACCCTGCATTAATGTCGACCTCTACTGATGCTAACCTAACTCTCCAATTAAGCAAGGTACCAGAGAGCAAATGGCACGTTGAAAGAGAGAGCTTCAGGAGAGCAAGGAAGAAAATTGACAAAAAACGAACACAGGGACATAAAATGAATGACAACAGCAATGTTTATCTCATTCTATACCTCAGTCACGCTTAGGCATGAGCCGTTTTGCGGGTGGATTTGGAAACAGCACCTCTAGTCGATGGAGCTGCCCTGTTTCTATTGGCAGGGTAATTTCACCAACAGGAGGGAGAAAAAATAGTCTCACCAATAAACAAACAAGGAGGCTACCACCTGTTCTCCTGCAAAGATCCTATACTTCTGGCTGTCTACTTTCTTTTAAATCAGCACGGTGTCAACCACTTTCTGCTAAGCAGAGGTCAAGGTCATTGGAGGAGGCAGGGAGGCAGGCAGCAGACGTGTTCTAGTTTCACTAAAACATTTAGTAGTTGGAGTCCACAGACTGTTATTACTTTGCATTTGATCTACTTGGATTAGATGAAGCCCAGATGCAAAAAGGAGGATTCATTTATTCTGAAGTGAGTAAAGCCGTTATGCACATTGCTGTAAGAGGACTTGAACATCAGAGATTTTCCTCCAATGATTTGTTTCTTATTTGTGACTACTAACGACGTATTAAGAGGGCTGGTCATCCTTCAATTCATCGATAGGTTTCTGCTATTGTTTAAATGAAACTAAAGTTGCTTACCCCAGTTTACCTGAACAGCAAGAATGAAATAAACCAAAGGAGGTTAGACTGAAAAATTCCATTATTACTCTTTTCTTACAGTTTAGTCTTTGTAGTTGCAGGTGTTGTCACTCAGGCTATGTTGAAAAGCCAGGTCTTTGGAGCATCACTTATTGCAGCAATTATTTTTAGACCTGATTTCTGCTTCTTTTTGTCTGATGCTATTTCTTGTCTCTTCCTCGACTATGCCCAATTAACAACAGATTCAAAGTTTTTTTTTCCTTTTCACTACTATTGAGCTTGGTAAGGCAATTTAACATTTAAAATCTGCATGCATCACCCCGAATACACGAGTTATCAGATTCAAAGAAGTAATATTAGTTTATGTGGTGTCAAACAACACAACTTCAATTTTGGTGAATTCACAGTGCAGCCAGGTCAACAATTCACAAACAAACATTTCCAGTTTTAAAGTGAATCTCACTAACCCACTTTAAAAACTGGAAAGTCTCACCAGTTTCCTCCCTCCCCGCCACCCACCACCCCCGCCCCCCACCTCCTTAAATATAGACAGTAACTCTTGCTTGGTTATGGCTCAGAGAATTGGTTGGCTTCCGATATCATGGGCAAGTGACCATTTTTCAGGGCTTAGTCCAGATACTGAGCGTTGGCCATGACAGTCAAGCCCAATCCTGTTCGCAACTGCTGTCCACAAGCTTGCATGAGGAGCGTGCTGTTCAATGTAACGTGAGCTGACTACTGAGCATTCAGTACCACATGTTCTGCTCACCAGCACTCTGGTTTTAAACAAAAGCACATTTAAGCTTAGAATTAATATTTTTTTGGGCATCACTGGGTGTGAGAGAAAAAAAATGTGTGCATCTAACTAGCGCTGTACCTGACTAGCTTTTGCATCAACTATAGGGACATGTAAACATTAAAGTGATCCTTGAATGTTAGACATTCCAACAGGAAACAATTTCCAGAATCCAGTAAGATTTCAATACAATACAATTCCCACAACAAAAATATTCATGCATTAGCAATGTCCTGACCACAGTAAAAAAATTCTCATTCTGTTTCTTCACAATTACTAACCTATTTCTGAACATTACAGCAGGATCCATGTTAACTGAGGTCATACGGACAACATGTCGAATCTCCTTAGCAATCATCCGCAGTTTCTCAAAGTTTGCCAAACCTTCCACTTTGGAGTCATTTCCTTAGAAAGCAACAGAGAGAAAATCATAATACACTTAATGGCAGGGTTCCTAATTACATCCAGAATGCATAAACTATAAAAGCTGTCAAGAGTTAGTGCTATCAAAGTCAAAGGAGACAGTAATTCAAAAGGCACTTTATTTTATTTCAGCAGATTTCAATGCACCCGCACTACGTCAGCACCAGTCTCTCCTGTTTATAATTCCACTTGGTGCCGTTTTCCATCAGGAGTCAGGGAGAAATGCAGCCATCAGGTCAGAGGGCAGCTCTTAAACCCATGAAAAAGTGGTTACCAGCTGTTGCCAGAACAAGGCAATTGGCAAATTTATATCACTAACTGAAGCAAACAGTGAGAAAACCATGTTTGCCATCGGCTCCAGTTTTTAAAAGTAAGAGCACTTTGAGGGTCAAAGGTCAACACTATGAATGTTAAAGGAGCTGGTAACTCTCATGGTCAGTGCTGTGAATGTCTAAGGAGATGATAGCTCTAGAAGTCAGTACCATGGATATTAAGGAAAAGGTAACACTCAGGGCTATGAATGTTAAAGGAGGCAGCAATTCTCAGAGCCAGTGCTTTAAATGTGCAATTGCTCAAGCTTGCAGATTAATCACACTAGTAACATTAGGAAAACGATTTACTCTGAGGGTTGCCCTTGACTGACATCACTGCCACATGTTCCCTCTACTGTTAAAGTGGAGGCCACACAGTACATACAGAAGTTCTCATCAATTATTTTAAAATTATTAGCAGCTCGTACAGGGCTTACTATTCAGAGTATTTTGTTACCTTCCTCTTTAAGGATTCAAAAAAATTGTTAACAAACATATGGGGCTCGATTTTACAATGGTGGCGAGTTGGCAGCAGGGGGGATGAAGGTGCACGTGGCAAACCCTCATGAACAAAGCTTATCGTTTCCGACGCGATCGCACATTGATTGATAGTGATTAACGTCCTCTCTGGGTTCTGCACCCGGCAGCCATCCTGATTGACAGGCTGGCTGCTATCAGGAGCTGCAACGCGTGGGGGACGAGAAAGAGAGGCGTCATCCGGCGCTGGAACAGAAGACGGGGGGGGGGGGGGGGGTGGGGGGGTAGAGAATAGAAGATCCAGCGCTGGACTGGAATACTGGGGGTGGGGATGATCTGGAGGACATCAGGGGAAGATTTGGGGGGGGGGGGGGGGCGGTGAAGAGGGGGAACATCAGAGCGGGAGATATCGGAGCAGGTTTCAAAGGTGGGTTCATTTAGTGTTTTCACTTCCTTCCATGGTTTTTTATTTAGTTTATTCAGTTTCTTTTTCCCTGATCTGGCCCTTCACGTCTGGTTTCACAAGGCGTGAATCAGAAGCGGTGGGGCAAGCCGCCCAGGTAAGTTAAAAATCATTCTAATCCCTTCATCTGTCACAGGTAAAGTGCCTTAAGTACCTCAATGAGATACATTTGGCTCTTTAACCGTCATGCGGGACTTCCGCTTTCAGGTCGCCCGCGCACACACAGGTGGTCCCTGGGAAACTCGGAAAAATACATGGAGCAGCCTTTTTTGATAAGTGACTTACAGCAAAATAGGTCATAGTTTTGAAGCAAACTGAGCAGTTGTCAATCTCAGTAAGTGACATTTGGCAGGTTTGTATTTGTTGTATTAACTCTGTACAGTGTTGTTTGTTCAGCAGGGTTGGAGCCAGCTTCCGCACCCGAACGGGAATTTCACGATTTTCTGAGCCCCCCCGCCACAATTGCCTCCTAAAATCACCCCCATGATGTAAGAACCTAATGCAACTTGTGCAGGAGAGGTTTTCTCTAAGTTTTTGTACATAACGCACACCACTTCACTGAAAAATGAGTACAAAACCCTAGGTGCACACTACATGTGACGGCACGTTATATGTGGAAAATGTAAAGATGAGAAAGTGCATGTTCGATGTGAAAATTTGCAGAATACGCTATACCAATTGAAATACTGGACAAATAAATACCAGCTCCACTATTACACTGGCCCAACAGTTTATAAGTTTCATGGACAGGAATTGATATGAACCATCCATTAGCAAATGTTAATTGCAATGAATCCACCTACAACTGCTTCATCTATTAGTCTTCCCAATTATTCTAAAATCCCAATTTATGCAAACATTAATGATCACAAAGCTTTTTTAAAATTTTTACAAAAATATGAATTACAGAATCCAGAACACTTCATGATATTCAGGATTTTACAATACTGGCAAGAATTTTTGACACATTGCACAGTTGTTATATCACATACAGCTACTAGAGACACTGCATTTTTATGATGTTTTGTGTAATATGTGCATCATACCACACAAAAACAGAAAACTGAAGAGGTTTTCCAGTCCTAATTCATTTTCTGTCACCATTTGTAACACTATTTCAACCTTACCCTGCTGAACAAACAACACTGTACAGAGTTAATACAACAAATACAAACCTGCCAAATGTCACTTACTGAGATTGACAACTGCTCAGTTTGCTTCAAAACTATGACCTATTTTGATGTAAGTCACTTATCAAAAAAGGCTGCTCCATGTATTTAAATGGGCCTGCCATCTGTGTCACTCATGTCAAGTGTTAAGGTCACTCATATTTTCCTGCGCTTGACAGCACTGTGCCTGCCAGTCTAATCCTTACTTCGCTGAATAAACAAGAATCCCACACAGTTACAAAAATGAATACGTGACCAGGGGTCTAATCGTTACCCTGAGAATAATGGGAGCTCCATACAGTTACCACAAAGGCCAAGCATACCACTGCAAGAGTTAAACACTTAACAAGCAGTTGACTGCGTGCTGTGAATTATCTACATGAGTAACTCGCACTTCAATAATGGAATACCTTCGTGCAGGAAAGTGAGGTCTTTTTTGACTACAGGGAACAGTGGAATGATGGGTGGCTGGAGACTCTGGCTGCTGAGAACGTTTCTATATTTTGCCATGTTTCTCGAAGGATCGAAGAGATCTTGAAGGTCCCGAAGCAGTTTCTCATACTTGCTCGGCAGTTTTTCCCAAGTGCCTCTAAGACGTGCAACTGGCGCGAGGTTTAACCCACTGAAACATATATTTAGAGAAAAATTTCAATAACATTTTTATAATGCTTACATCTGATGATAATTACATTTTTGGAATACAGTAACTTCCAATAAGAACTTGTGTTTAAGAATGATGTTTCTGAAAGACTCAGGTTCATTGCTTTTATGAATATTATGGCAACTTAACAACTACTGCCAACTTAGATTTGTTTTATTCATTCATTCGCGGAACGTGGGCCTTGCTATCAAGGCCAGAATTTATTGCCGATACCTTAGTTGCCCTGATTTGATACAACTAAGTAGCTTGCTAGGCCACTTCAGAGACCAGTTAAGAGTCAACCATGTCAGTATTGGACTGGACATAAAGGTCACATCAGGTAAGGAGGCAGGTTTCTTTCATTAAAGGGAAAGCAGCCACTAAAGGTCATTAGTGAACCAGTTGGGTTTTTATAACAATCCTATAGCATCAAAGTCACTTTTTTTTACTAATATCAGCTTTTTATTTCCAGATTAAAATTTTTTTTTTAAAAACTGAATTCAAATTCTCAAACTGCCATGGTGGGATTTGAACTCACATTCTTTGGATTATTAGTCCAGACCTCTGGATTACAGGTCCAGTAACATAACTACCGCATCCATTACCTGGTCTGTGGATTTTACTTCAATACAATGACATTAAAAAGGAAAAGAATAAAAAACAGGCACTTCTTCAGAATAACTGTCCCCTTGTTGCTAATATAGGAGTCTTCGGTTTCTTTTTAAGTGGCAGAAAGAGTCTATTGTGAGTGTGATTTTAGTACATTGCAAAAGAGCTAGTCATTTCCCATAAGATTCAACACCATAACATTACCAAGGGACTCACTCCTTAAGAAATTAGCATAAAAATGACTGTTAGAGATCATTTTTTAAAATTGAACCGAGAGAACATTGATGAGGTAAAATGCTTGCTTCTTACATTTTCCTTCTCCCTTAAAACTGAAACATTTGGCACCTGACAAACTAGTTATAAACATCCTGCTGTTCATCAACATCAAAAACTTATGGTTTGATACAATGCCAGCTCAGAAATGGAAACTTTTAAAACAATGTATACTCAACAGTGTGATGTGACGGTACAGCACACTAGAGTTCAAAAACCTTCTCTACTCCCAATGAAGTTTAGTCCCTCTGACACTGGCAATCCTCTAGTATCTTATCCAAGAGGGCACACTTCATGTGGTCTGTCAGTAGCAGACAATTTTTCTATTATGACATCACAGTTGAGCTCAATCCTGCCCTTCATCGATGCTCACACATTGTAGTAGCAGAGATCAGAAGCAGGAATTCTGTTCAATGCTTCCTCTCGATGCATTTAAGGGGAAGCTGGATAAACACACGAGGGGGAAAGGAATAGAAGGATATGTTGATAGGGTTAGATGAAGTAGGGTTGGAGGAGGCTCGTGTAGAGCATAAACACTGGTATAGATCAGTTGGGATGAATGGCCTGTTACTGTGCTGTACATTCTATGTAATTCATTAGCTCAAGGATGGTGAGGATAAATGTAGTACTACTATTGCTTCCCCATCTCAGATTAACTCAGCACTGACCAGGAATAGAACCTGGGGCATTCTGGTCTGCACAGCTTAGTATCACACAACGCAGTGTATTTGCCCAAAATAAAACTCAAAATTTGATCACGTTAACTGTCAATTGTGATTCCCAAAGAACTTCAATTCATTGCTTTCTCTTATTTATCCCACAACCTAACTTGTGTGTGGGGCGGGCTTCATGGACCAGCTGGTCTTTTCCTGCCCATCAATTTCATATATTCTTTGTAGAGAAACCAACAATAATTTAATACTTTCTCTCAGTGTTTGACAAACAATATGGTTAAAAGAACTCAAGAAATTTCATCTCAAGGTAAGTGCAGAAATTACTAAAGAAGGTTAAGCATTCCTCTAAATGTTCTGTTAAGGGCAGTTCTGGCTGCAAGGGTAGCAATTCTAACCATTTTTTCATCCTTGTTTCAGACCACATTCAAAAAGCAGGAACTGCCAAAAGTGAGTCTCTAATTTAATTTAGTTTGCAGAGCAAATTAATAACAGTAAAATAGTAAAAACATTTAAGAAGTCAGCACTTTTTTTTAATGCAGTTTTTAATTTTTATCATTGATCTTCCCTTCCCCACCCCAATACGGTCACAAGAGTAATGTAGTGGTTTAATTAGCCTTTCAGCTTTGGGCTCAAATTCAGCCCAACTGAATGGATGGATGAAGGCCCCTGTTGCCAGTAAGGGTCCAACACAAATTAAGTTGGGAGTATCATCCCAATTGCTCGTGGGCATACATGAACACTAAACTACGTACAATTCAGCACAAAATGGTGCCAAATTGACAACTCACTGGAAGAGGCTGTATGGATGGTTGTGTGGGGGATCAAATGTCACACCAATGGAGTAAGATGTGCTTTAAAAAGGTTAGTGTTAAGATATATCGTTGAGGGGGAGTAGAGAGCTTTAGTGCATCAGACACATGCTGTCCTTGACTTGGATTGGATTGCTTGATGCTGACTAATGACACCATCATGCTATGTAGAGAAATTCACCAAAAAATGTAAAATATGCAATAAATTCATTGCTCTTTCAAATAAGTAATTTAAAATGAAAATATTCTTTTAAAATTAATCTGATTAGTTCCAACAGGAAGCACCAAAAGAAAATAGAAATAAAGCATGTTCTTCTACTGACTGCACTGATAGACTTCATTGCAAAAGAAAATTACTCTTCCTGTGCAACACTGCATTCTGGCTAATCCAATTAATATTTGGCACAATGTATATTTAAGGGTCACACATCACACTATCAAATCATATCAGATTACGATTACGATCTCACCACGATGGACGTCTCGGCACTATACACCAGTATCCCCCACGATGACGGCATCGCTGCGACAGCATCAATACTCAACACCAACAACAGCCAATCTCCGGAAGCCATCCTACAACTCATCCGCTTCATCCTGGATCACAATGTCTTCACCTTCGATAACCAGTTCTTTACCCAAACACACGGAACAGCCATGGGGACCAAATTCGCACCCCAATACGCCAACATTTTCATGCACAAGTTCGAGCAGGACTTCTTCACTGCACAAGACCTCCAACCAACACTATACACCAGATACATCGACGACATTTTCTTTCTATGGACCCACGGCAAGGAATCACGAAAGAGACTACACGATAACATCAACAAGTTCCATCCCACCATCAAGCTCACCATGGACTACTCCTCAGAATCAGTTTCTTTCTTGGACACACGAATCTCCATCAAAGACGGGCACCTCAGCACCTCACTCTACCGCAAGCCCACGGACAACCTCACGATGCTCCACTTTTCCAGCTTCCACCCTAACCACGTCAAAGAGGCCATCTCCTATGGACAGGCCCTGCGAATACACAGGGTCTGCTCAGACGAGGAGGAACGCGATGGACACCTACAGACGCTGAAAGACGCCCTAGTAAGAACGGGATATGACGCTCGACTCATCGATCAACAGTTCCGACGGGCCACAGCAAAAAATCGCATAGACCTCCTCAGGAGACTAACACGGGACGCAACCAACAGAGTACCCTTTGTCGTCCAGTACTTCCCCGGAGCGGAGAAACTACGCCATGTTCTCCGCAGCCTTCAACATGTCATCAATGAGGACAAACACCTCGCTATGGCCATCCCCACACCTCGCCTTTAAACAGCCACCCAACCTCAAACAGACCATCGTTCGCAGCAAATTACCTAGCTTTCAAGAGAACAGCGTCCACGACACCACACAACCCTGCCACGGTAACCTCTGCAAGACATGCCAGATCATCGACACAGATACCACCATCACACGAGAGGACACCACCCACCAGGTGCATGGTTCATACTCCTGTGACTCGGCCAACGTTGTCTACCTCATACGTTGCAGGAAAGGATGCCCCAGAGCATGGTACATTGGCGAGACCATGCAGACGCTGCGACAACGGATGAACGGACACCGCGCAACAATCGCCAAACAGGAGGGTTCCCTCCCAGTCGGGGAACACTTCAGCAGTCATGGACATTCATCCACCGACCTTCGGGTAAGCGTACTCCAAGGCGGCCTTCGAGACACACGACAACGCAAAATCGTCGAGCAGAAATTGATAGCCAAGTTCCGCACCCATGAGGACAGCCTCAACCGGGATCTTGGGTTCATGTCACGCTACACGTTGCCCCACCAGCGAACAAATGTTATCTGTTTTTAATATAATGGGTCATTTGCTGGCTTTCTCTGCCTTCCGGATGTTTCTGCCTCTCTCTGTTTTTTTTCCTGTTTGTTTTTTTGTTGAATGTGTATTCGGGGGTTCTGCAGGTGACACCTCTCTGTCTGAACACGGTGATTGCCTTGGCAACGGGCAGTTGCAAGGGCATTCTGTAAACACCATGTATTGTTCTATATGTATAAATGCGTAGGCTTCGAGGAGCTCCTGAACATTTACCTGAGGAAGGAGGAAGTCTCCGAAAGCTTGTGAATTTAAAATAAAATTGCTGGACTATAACTTGGTGTTGTAAAATTGTTTACAATTGTCAACCCCAGTCCATCACCGGCATCTCCACATCACATCAGATTAGTCATCAAACCGACAAGCACAATTAATTCATACCTGATGATTGCAAACATGGAATTGAAGTTCTTGCACTCTCTGCAGTGCAGGGCGATTTTGATGAAATGTTTAATTATCTTCATCCTTTTCCATTGAACAGTTTCCTTCAAAATCTCAGTGGCGACCCAAAAGGTCTCCTGATTGATAACATCCTCAAACTGCTTGAGATGGACATTTCCAGATTTTGACTCCCGTTTGAACAGGTCATCTATATACTCAGTGGGCTCAATGTTCCGGAACAATTCAAAGTCTCGCATTGAAAGCTGAGTGGCTACCTCAATAGTGCTGAGTTGTAGCAGAGATATTTGACTTTCCCTCAATAATTCCTGGGCATCTTCATCTGAGCAAAGAGTCTCTGTCTCCATATTGTTCTTCAGATAGTACCTAAACGATGAGATAAACAGAAGTTATATTGTTTTAAAACACAGTATTGGCCTGCTGGAAATATGTGTGTGGACAATGGGTGAGGAAATGGTCAAGCTTGACTGTGATAACCCTTACAGTGAAATAGCCTGCTGACACCCATTGGTCATACAAACATATGAAACAGGGCAACTTGAATGAGTTGTGGAGAGTTATCATTTTATGGCTATAGTTCAAAATTATTCAAAACTGGTCTCAAAGAGTTTTTCAGTTCAGAATCTTCGTTTCCAAATATGCACTTCACCTTCCTTCCTTCCTCCACCTCCCCCACTCCCCCCAAAAAATTGTTTGTGCTCCTTTGCTGCAGGCATTGATTCAAGGTAGAAAGGTTCCATAGGCAACATCAGCCATCAAGTACCTTGAAATGGCAATTCTTCATGATAGTGGCCATTTTTGCCCCTTTTGGTTGTGAAATCACCCTACATTATACAATGCGACTGTTTCATAAATACAAAGCAATGCCTGGATTCCAGTAAAATAGTTCATAACATTCCACAAGAGTGATCAAAATACTTGGGAAAATGATCAATCTTGCATGCATTTGTCTTTCAATATCTGGCACAAAAATAACAAGATTAAAAAAATTATTATTTTATGCGTAACAAACAATGCCTTCTTACCTGCCGTTCAGCTGGATCCGGTCAGCCAGCTTAGATAACTGATCAGGAAGTCTCCTTTGCTTGATTACACCCTCAGGGCTTATAGAAACCTCACAGAGAGAGTAGGTCTCAGGTGGTGCAGTCAGGCCAAATTCATGGACAGAATGGACAACAACCTCTTTTGCTGTGGTATCTTTGCTTATGATGATATAGCAACTTTGCTGATCTGCCTTGAAAACTCTGATGACTTGATCTGGTATGTCTGTTTAAAAAAAGTTTTAAAATTGCAAATATATATACACAACACACAGTACTCAAACTTTTTGTTGCCTATATTCCAAGTCAAATGTTTGCCATATACATAATAGATTCTCCCCATCCAAATAAATATACTTTGTGTCATTCAATCAGCAAATCTCAAAAGAAAAATTGGGGGATTCTGGCATTTTCGACAAAACATTTACGGTTACTCTGCATGACTGCTTCACAAAACAACAGCTGGATTTTTGCTTAATCATTCAAAAGCAATGTGAAATCTTCTTGACAATACTATTCTGCTTCTATTGAAGGTGGAATAAGCAAGACAAAATGATTAATATAAAGGATTAATTTCTTGCTTGGCCAGCATTTGAAAATCACCCATGGAACAATCATGGCTGTTTCAAAACGTCTCCAGAGTAAATAAGTGATATTATTTATTAAAAAATTATCGCAAGCTGTGTGACAATTTTACAACCTTATTAGACTTCAAAATATATTTATCAATACAAAGAATAGCCAGGGATGATTCTCCCGATGGCCCAATGAATTGATTTTAGTCTGTATTGTGCGCTGAGTTATCAGATTTCAGCCATGTTGTTGGTGGGGCATCTCTAGGCAAGGAGGGAGAGAAAAATTGCTCAGGGTTCCCATCACTAACTAATAACTAGCAATCCCTGCTGGAAACATGTGTGTGGACAATGGGTGAGGAAATGGTCAAGCTTGACTGTGATAACCCTTACAGTGAAATAGCCTGCTGACACCCATATGAAACAGGGCAACTTGAATGAGTTGTGGAGAGTTATCACCATCCATAGGACTGTGCCAGCACTACTTTCTGCAGACAGGAGCAGAGGTAAGTGGGGGGGTGGGGGGGTGGGAGTGAAGACTAGAAGGAAAAAAAATCACCAGCAAATTAGATCATAAACTTTAAACATTCTGAATAATTTGCCAGCATGCTGTAACATATACATTAAAAGATTTGTGATGGTGCTGCTACTTGCATGTGCCAAACAATGTTTTTTTTAAAACTAAGGATTTTGTATACAAGACAAAAGTTTAAAACAAGAGTGAAGTTTATCTGATGGCTTAGTGAGTAAGCAGTGCCATTCTAAGCTACACATCAGGTGGTGTCTGGTTTGATCCCTATTTAGCTGATCTCAGTCAGGCAGCAGTTCAGGGCACCAAAATTATCTTCTGTGTCCCTTAGCTAGAGAGGGATAAAAGATCAGTCAGCTGGAAAGTTGAGGAGTGTATGTAGAATTGGTTGAGGACAGGATTGGATTCAGTGTGATGCTCTCCATGGTTAAATACCAAACTAATGCTCACATTTTAAGCTTGGGGGATGTAGCAGAAGATTGCCAGGGGCTGTGGAACATACCACAGCCATAAAAGAGTCTTCAAGAGAACAGGGGAGAAAATTGGGGGAGAAAGAAACACATTTAACTAATATGCACATCACAATGAATCAATAAATTTTTCCTCCACAAGCATCATTTTTAATGATACACACACATAACAGGTTTCATTAAACTGAATTCTAGTAAAATGGCAGTAACTGAAACTTCTGTAAGTGACCAATGATATTCAGAGAAGAGCAGCAAGTTCTGGGAAATGTTTGAGGCTGTTTGACTTGTCTTTCACCTCAAGCCAACAGTAAATGCCACTTTCCTAATAGTTTATTCTTTGTGTTGGACAGTGATGGAAATACTAAGAAGCATCAGCTTTGTATACATGTCAATTATTTTGACCGAAAAGTGGTACAACTCTGCCTGAAGGCTGGTGAAGATAGTGGACAGACTACTGATGTTCTACCAGCTGTATGTAATTCTAAATCCAGAGAATTTCTCCCCTGCATTGCACTGTGGTTATGTTCAATCACTCCAGTTACTTAAAAGTGAAATACAATTCCGTTAATTTAATGCCCGATAAGTATTTTACATCAAAATGCTGACTATTCACGAAAACAAAGGCATAACAACATGGGCTGCACTATTTAATCCCTGAGAAAACACTCATTGGATACAAATCACCCATTTTCAAATTGCACTCTGATGCACTCAATGCTGCCTCCCTTAATCCATGCTGAGTGAATTAATAGTTTGAATCCATGTAAACATTTTATGTTTTTTGTTCAGTAAAATAGTCAAGGACTGAGTAGATACATTTAGGGAGGAGGGGAGTCAAAGAATGGGTCCTTTCCCACAGGTAGAAAAGTAAAATCAGACACCTTCATGTGTGGCCAATTGGATGGATGGTTACAGAATGTAACTGGCAGAAAATGACAGTACCCTGGGAAGAGTTTCCCTACTTGCCTTTACAATGGAGCACAGTATATCGCTAAAGGGAGGGGAAAAATAAATAGAAAAATAACTGAGGTTAAAAGAGGAGTGATCTCATGATTACCAGTCTTAAAAATAAAATCTTCCAAAAATAGTATAACTTAATTTTTTGTATTGATTTGCAAGTTTTAATAAGTGCTAATAACAAAGTGCTAATGAGTACTGGGTGTGACTGAGCCAGTCAGTGCAGCAAAGCTGAATTAGCAAACAGTTGAAGGAACAATGAGGGAGGCAGAAGATTTTCTTTGTACTATGTGTAGTGATGTCACAAACCCATTCTTTAGGGTTTATGATTTTCCATCACACAGAGAAAATCTTCCCTAAGATCAATGAAGAACCTTTTGTTAATGGCAGCAGCTCTGTTAATGTTATTCCATCTGCATCACACGACTGGGTTCAGTAACTGCTCGAAACAAGCTTCTTGGTTTAATGGTTGCATCGCTAAAAATGTTAATCCAGCGAAGCAACCCCTCCCACTCAGTGATGTCATTGATAGTGTTTGTACAGTTAAAGAAACAGAAATTGAAGGATGTTAATATTAATTCTTTTGACCATTTATAATGTTTTTAACAGAAAATTACTATTTTCTGTCCATTGCAATAAACGCTGCAATAACATATACATACATAGAAGTTACAACACAGAAACAGACCATTTAACCCAACCCCACAAGCAAATAGTGTAACCATCACATGTATCCGTCCTGTTTCCATATTCCTTTATCCACTTTTCCTTTAACGACCTAACCAATCTAATCTTGAATGCTGACATAGTTTCTGTCTCAACTACTAACCCTAGAAGTGAATTCCACAGAATGGCAACTCTCTGTGTATCTTGTATTAATCTTGTATCCATGGCCCTTTCTCCCAGACCGCTCAACTACTGGAAACAGTACGCTTCTATCTAGCCAGTCCCATCCTTTCATAATTTTAGGCACTTCTATCAATTGACCTGTACTCTGCATTGCTCTAACAAAAAAAGACGCAATTTTTCAAATCTTTCTTCGTATTTATATTTCCTCAAACCAGACAGCATCCAACTGAATCTGCGTTGTACCCTCTCTAAAGCCTCAATATCCTTCATATGGTGTGGAGGCCAATACAAACACAGTAATCTAACTGAGTTCTTATTAAGGTTTTATATAGGCTCATCATTACTTCTTGGCTTTTATATTCCCCACCTAGTCATAAAACCTAAAATTCCATTTTTTTAAAAAAGACCTCATCAACCTGAGATGCTGCCTTTAACGTCCTCTAAACCTGTACCCCCTAATGCCTCTGCTCTTCCACAGCACCTAGTCTACTTCAATCTTATCAATCTCCCACTGCAACTTCCTTTCATCATCTTCTAAAATATATGCTGTACCTCCTATTTTGGTACCATATGCAAATTTCTACACCACTCCATCTCAGCTTATATTCAAGTCATTGATTTACACAGTGAAAAGAAGTGGCCCCAGAACTGATCCCTAAGAGACACCACTAAACATAGAAATATAGAAAATAGGAGCAGGAGTAGGCCATTCGGCCCTTCAAGCCTACTCCGCCATTCAATATGATCATGGCTGATCCTCTATCTCAATACCATATTCCCGCTCTTTCCCCATACCCCTTGATGCCTTTTGTGTCCAGAAATCTATCTAGCTCCTTCTTAAATATATTTAGTGACTTGGCCTCCACAGCTTTCTGTGGTAGAAACAACCTCCCTGCATCCTGTCTGTCTAGCCCTGTCAGAATTTTGTATGTTTTAATGAAATCCCCTCTCATTCTTCTAAACTCGAGTGAATACAGGCCGAGTTGACCCAATCTCTCCTCATACGACAGTCCTGCCAGTCCAGGAATCTTCGCTGCACTCCCTCTATGGCAAGTATATATTTTCTTAGGTAAGGAGACCAAAACTGCACACAAAACTCCAGGTGTGGTCTCACCAAGGCCCTGTATAACTGCAGTATACTGTGGATACTCAAATCCTCTTGCAATGAAGGCCAACATACCATTTGCCTCCCTAACTGCTTGCTGCACCTGCATGTTTGCTTTCAGTGACTGGTGTGTACAAGGACACCCAGGTCCCTTTGTACATCAACATTTCCCAATCTATCACCATTTAAATAATACTCTGCCTTTCTGTTTTTCCTTTCGAAGTGAATAATTTCACATTTATCCACATTATACTGCAGCTGCCATGTATTTGCCCACTCACTCAACTTGTCTAAATCGCTTTGAAGCCTCTTTGCATCCTCCTCACAACTCACAATCCCACCTAGTATTGTGTCGTCAGCAAACTTGGAAATATTACATTTGGTTCCCTTATCCAAATCATTGATATATATTGTGAATAGCTGGGGCCCAAGCACTGATCCCTGCGGTACCCCACTAGTCACTGGCTGCCACCCCGAAAAACACCCATTTATTCCTACTCTCTGTTTCCTGTCCGTTAACCAATTTTCAATCCATGCCAGTATATTACCCCCAATCCCATGTGCTTTAATTTTGCACACTAACCTCTTATGTGGGACTTTATCAAAGGCCTTCTGAAAATCCAAATAAACCACATCTACTGGTTCTCCCTTATCTATTCTACCGGTTACATCCTCAAAAAACTCCAGTAGGTTTGTCAAACATGATTTCCCTTTCATAAATCCACTACCCACTTCCACTCACTGAAAATCTGCCCTTAACTCCCAATCTCTCTTTTAACCAATTTTTAATCCAGTTTTCTACCCCTCCTCCAATTCAACACCTCTTAATTTTCTCTAATAATCCCCCATATGGTACCTTGTCAAAGATTTTCCTAAATTCCTTCCACACTACATCCACTGCATTTCCCCCATCTACCATGTCTGTTAACTCCTCAAAGAATTCTGAGATTTGTCAAGCACGATCATTGCTTTTGAAATCCATGCTAGCCATTTCTATTTTCTCTGTTTCTAGCTACGTGGTAATTTCATCCTTAATTAGAGACTACAATGTTCCCCATCACAGATGTTAAGCTAACTAGTCTGTAATTACCTGGATTAGCTCTCTCTCCTGTTTTTAAAATGGTACTACTTTGGTTACTCGAGTCTTCAGGCACATATCCACACTCAACAGGCACAGTAGGTGCAGCACATGAGGAGGCCATTCAGTCCATTGTGCCTGTGCCAGCTCTTTGAAAGAGTTATCCAATTAGTCCCATTCTCCTGTTCTTTCCCCACTCTTCAATAGTATCTAATTCCCTTTTGAAAGTTACTATTGAATCTGCAGGCAGTGCATTCCAGATCATTACAACTCACTGCGTAAAAAAATGTTTCTTCGTGTCGCCTCTGGCTCCTTTGCTGATCACCTTAAATTGTGTCCTCTGGTTACTGACCCGTCTGTCACTGGAAACAGTTTCTGCTTATTTACTCTATCAAAACTGTTCATGATTTTGAACACCTCTTAAAAAAAATCTCCCTATAACCATCTCTGTTCTAAGGAGAACAAACCCAGCTTCTCCAACCTCTCCACATAACTGAAGTCCCTCATCCCTGGTACCATTCTAGTAAATCCCTTCTGTACCCTCACTAAGGCCTTGACATCCTTCTTAAAGTGTGGTGCCCAGAAATGAACACAATACTCCAGCTGAGGCTTAACCAGTAAGGTTTAGCATAACTTCCTTGCTTTTGCCTCTATTAACAAAGCCCAGGATTCCATATGCTTTTTTAACAGCCTTCTCAACTTGTCCTGCCACCTTCAAAGATTTGTGTATGTGCACTCCCAGGTCTCTCTGTTCCTGCGCCCCCTTTAAAATTGTACCATTTAGTTTGTATTGCCTCTCCTCATTCTTCCTACCAAAATCTATCACTTCACACTTCTCTGTTAAATTTTATCTGCCATGTGTCTGCCCATTCAACAGTCTGTCTATGTCCTCCTGAAGTCTGTTACTATCCTCCACATTGTTTACTACATTTCCAACTTTTGTGTCATCTGCGAACTTTGAAATTATACCCTCCATACCCAAGTCCAGGTCATTAATATATATCAAAAAGAGCAGTGGTCCTAATACTAACACCAGGGGAAGATCATTGTATACTTCCCTCCAGTCTGAAAAACATCCGTTCACCACTGCTCTCAGCTTTCTATCCCTTAGCCAATTTTGTATCCAGATTGCCACTGTCCCTTTAATCCCATGGGCTTTAGTTTTGCTTACAAGTCTATTATGTGGTACTTTATCAAATGCCTTTGGAAAGTCCATATACACAACAACAACCACACTACCCTCATCAACCCTCTCGTTACTTCATCAAAGAACTCAATCAAGTTAGTCAAACACGATTTTCCTTTAACAAATCCATGCTGACCTTCATTTATTAGCCCATACTTTTCCAAATGCCAGTTAATTTGTCCCGGATTATTGTCTCTAAAAGTTTCCCCACCTCTGACATTAGGCTGACTTGCATGTAATTGCCGGGTCTATCCCTCTCCCCTTTTCTTGAACTGGAGTGTAACATTTGCAATTCTCCAGTCCTCCGGCACCGTTCCCATATCTAAGGAGTATTGGAAGATTGTGGCCAGAGCTTCCGTAATTTCCACCCTTACTTCCCTCAGCAACCTAGGATGAATTCCACCTGGAACAGGTGACTTTTCTACTTTGAGTATTGCCAATCTTTTAAGTACCTCCTCTTCATTTTTATCCTATCCAGTATTACTACTACCTCCTCCTTTACTGCTACAATGGCAGAATCCCCTTCGCTAGTGAAGACGGATGCAAAGTATTCATTTAGTACCTCAACCATGCCCTCTGCCTCCACAAGATTATCTTTTTTTTAATCCCCAATCGGTCCCACCCTTCCTTTGGCTACCCTTTTACTATTTATATGTTTATAAAAGACTTTTGGGTTCCCTTTTATGTTAGCTGCTAATCTATTTTCATACTCTCTCTTTGCCCCTTGTATTCCCTTTTTTAGATCGCCTCTGTACTTTCTGCATTCAGCCTGGTTCTCTACTGTATTATGAACTCTACATGTGTCATAAGTCTCCTTTTTCTGTTTCATTTTAATCTCTATATCTTTAGTCATCCAGGGAGCTCCACCTTGGATGTCCTTCCTTCACCCACCCCCCACCCCATAGGAATGTGTCTACTCTGTAACTGAACAAACTCCTCCTTGAAGGCTTCACATTGTTCAACTGCTGTTTTGCCTGCCAATTTTTGATTTTAAGATCCCTTTTTAACTCACTGAAATTTGTCCTCCTCCAGTTAAGTATTTTGTCCTTTTCCATAACTATTCGAAACCTAATGATATCATGATCACTGTTCCCCAAATGCTCCCTCACCGAAACCTGCTCCACTTCATTCGCCAGAACTAGATCCAGTACCGTTTCCTTCCTGGTTGGGCTGGAAACACACTGTTTCAGAAAGTTCTCTTTTAGGAATTCCTCCCCCTCTTTGCCCTTGACACTGTTATCATCCCAGTCTATACTGGGATAATTGAAGTCCCCCATTATCATTACTCTATAGTTCTTGCATCTTTCTGTAATTTGCCTGCAAATGAGCTCCTCTATCTCCTTCCCACTATTTGGTGGCCTACAGTATACACCCAGTAGTGTAAAGGATGCTCTATTGTTCCTTAATTTTAACCAAATAGATTCTGTCTTTGACCCCTCAACTACATCTTTTTCCAGTGCTATAATAGTTTCTTTGATCAATGTTGCCACCCTCCCCTCCCATTTCTTTCCTTCCCTATCTTTCCTGTATACTTGGTAGGAATATTAAGTACCCAATCATCCCCTTCTTTGAGCCAGGTCTCAGTCATTGCCACTATATCATAGTCCCATTTGGCGACTTGAGCTTGCAGCTCACCGTGCTAATTTATCATGCTATGTGCATTTACACACATGCACTACAAACTCATCTTAGACTGCCTTGCATCTGATCCCTCCTATTTCTTAACTATTCTTTACTCTAGTGCTACTTGACCCTCCCAGTCCTGAGCACCTTGTTTCTCCTCTCTACTCTTTCATCCTGGTGCCCATCCCCCTGCCAAATTAGTTTAAACCCTCCCCATGGAAAAGAAAGTCAGGTGTGCTGTAAAACAGACCGCTGATTCGCTATGAGCCCATTTTGCACTACTAGTACAGACCAATTTAACCCTCAGTCTTTTTTGCCACTAGCCTTAGTGAATCTAAGTTGATTTTAGTATCGCCTTCAACTACACAAGACCTCAGGCAACTGCACTAGAACAGTATAAAAGTGGCTTTAACGTGTGCTTGGTCTGAGTGTTTTAACGCTGTATAACGTTTGAAAAAGCGTTCTATTCTCAGCACTAAGACCTTGATGAGAACAAAATATTCATTTTAAAAATGAAAATGTAGGACTACAACAAGTCTGTCAAGTATTTCAATTTTTCGTGTGGGTTAACATGTTTCCTGATCCCATCTAGCATCTTTATAGTTAGGTCAGAAAGAAAAGGGTGATATGGGAAATCAGTAAGCCAACTAAGATGAACGATATAATGAGAGTTTTGGATGACAGCCACAATGATGATTTACATTATTGAAAAAAATTGTACATGTACAAAAAAGTTCCCAGGGGAATAAAAAGAAGGCACCTTTTTAAAATTAGTTCATAAAATCCCCCTATTTTCTTTTCAGAGCCCCTCGGCATTGCCACACCACACACTTCCTGTGGCGAGGATGGTGGGCTGATGACTTGATCCCAGGCTTCTGCCAGTGCTGTATTTCAGCTGGTCCCTATGGAATACATGACATGGTTTGGCGACGATTCTCCATCTGATTTTCGCTCCCTCTTTTGGGAAATTACCAAGCTTCTACTTAGTGCCTCTATACAGCAACTTGACTGAGATCAGCATCTCAACAAGTGGTAGGGGAGGGGAAATATGGTGGGCAGAGAAAAATAAAACCTTTCCTTCCACTTCATTGTTCTGTGCGTAGGTTGTACAAAGCACCCTGCCATCAAAAAAATACAGGGCTTTTTGATGCATGCCCACAAAACTAAATAAAAGCAACACCACGAAGTAAACATTTGTAACCTGTAATCATGTACATGAAGGAAGAAAAATAAAGTGAACACACCACACAAGGAAACAAGCATGCAGTACAAGAACACAGACACAGGACTGATGGATACTCACTATAAAAACCTGCAGCTGAGATGGGGGCAGTTTAGGAGCAGAACAGATAAAAAGGAAATTACACAATTTGTGGAGTATTCAAATCTATTTTTGAAAAAATATTGAAGAAATAATTACAGTAATCAGCTCATCTGTAAGCAATGATCATACATTCTGCCTTTAAACTAAACCATTGTCTTGAATACTCTCACATGTATTTAGTATACACCCCATAAGCATTAACTCAGCTTTTGCTGAGAAATAGACTCTTAAAACAGAAAGCAATATTATTAGAAACTAAAGTTTACATTCCTTTAATTCGCTGGGAAGTTTTCAATTTTTATTTTTAGAAAAAGACATCGAGATGAAAACCATAGGGCAAAATTGAATGTTACATGCAATGGCTAAATGTTATTTTTTGGGGGAGGGGAGGCAGAGAAAGAAGGAAATGTCATGTTAAAATTGGTAAACTGTCAACTTATGAGACTTATTGAAATGGTGATTTTTGAGTTTCACAAGATTTGGTTCTATACACCTCTTGGAACTCAAATAGATTTGCAGTTTTTTTCAAGCTATTTATATAATTGATTTTTTTTTTTCAAATTTTATTTGAAATAAATATACCACTTGTGAGTCTTCCCTTTTGAAAATGCTCCACACTACCCAAAAATTCTCTCTACATGGAACTGTGGGAGGTGCATAAAACAAAATTTCCACCAGCCATCTGTGCAGCTCTGCGAATCACCTGTTCAAAAGAATACCAGCCAAACGAACAGCTCACATCTAAAGAGAGCAACGCCATCATTTTAATATTTAAAAAACCTGAAGGAACAATTTCAGGATTTCTAACTTTTCGAATGCCTGGATTTAATCACTCATTACATGTCAGAACGTGAAATATTCTTTTTTGTTTTGCATGCTTTCAGGTCAGTTTTTTTTCAAATGAGTACTATATGTATCCCTAGTTTTTCATTTCTCACCACCCGTACTATAGTTTTATGATTTGCTCCAAATAAACAGTGCAGTGTATTTTTTTTTAAACAGTTAGTGTTCTAAATATAGTTGATTCGCATCACCTGAAGAGTGAATCTATGTGCACTACTTTACCCTGCAAACACCCTTGGAAGTTCAACGCTCGTGTGCTGTTCAGTGTCTTTCTCCAAGCCTACATAACAATAGTGACTACACTTCAAAAGTGTCATTGTCATTGAAGTACTATGGGATGCTCTCAAGATGTGCTTGTTTTTTCTTCCTTAACGTTAGGTTGTGAAAATTGTTGAAGCACATTTTAAAACCAAGATATTTTCACTACTCAAGTGTACAAAGATATGTACATTTTTTTAAAAATGACTTAAGTTGCATTTTAAATGTGGATAAAGAAATCTCTCTCGATTTTTATGATTTTTTTTACCTGTAGGATTTGTGAAATCAAGCATACTAGTAGCAGGCTGCAACAGGTCAGGACTACTAGAGGAGAGTGTTCCAGGGAAGGGCATTATAGCAACACTGTGCCTGAACTGCCTTGTTCCAACGATGCTGTCATCCTGCGACTGGCTCACCCCAGCATCACTGTGGACCATTAAAGTAAAAATAAAATAGTTTAGTGCTTATATTAAATGAATGTATGTTGTATCCAAGCAATATTGATGTTAGCACATTCACAGTTTTGAATTGGGATAAAGCTCCAGTCTTCATTGTCCTGTTTTCAAAGTATTAGAAAATATCTATGAAATTTGTATCACCATTTGACAATACATTATGTTTCACATGTTCGGTGCATTCAAAGCTAGCAATACATATCATTTCATGGTCATAGACTATGCTATATACGGGAGGAGTGGAGAAAATCTGCGAGCGGGTCACCCTGTGCTATCCTTGAGCAACTTCTGGTGACTGGTTGCAGACTGACACCGTCAGAGGACCAGGAACCCAGATCACTTGCCTGCCTTCTTTTGGCTCCTGGGGAACGATGCATGTTACAGGGGGTCTATTAAGACAGCAAAATGATGCTAAATGTTTCAAGAATGAAGGGAGAATGTGTTAAAATAGCACAACACCAACAGACATTCTGTTTAAATGTTATTAAGGACTATAACGAAGCTACATGAGATGTTAGTACAGCTTAATGTGAAAGATGTATATTTTTGTCATATGGACACCCAATATAGAATGATGGATCAGCACGAGTCGAAATTTGTAGTAAATTCATTGACGTGAGCTACTAAGATAAGGAGGTGGTGCTACCAAATTCCATATATTGGAAGCGCATTTGGTTATCTGCTTTTAAACATATCGAGATCCTTAGTGTGAGTGAATGTCACATGGTAGCAATCAAATCAATACTAAATTGTACCATAGCACAAGCTCCAACAGTTCTGTTGCTAGGCTACTAAAAATAGATAACCCAACAAAACATCAATTTAGAAAGAAATATAACATTTCTACCCTGCCTAGAAATGGATAAAAACACAATTCGAGGCAATTGGGCCCCTAAAATGATTTGTATGTAAAGTTTTTAATAAATTAAGTGTCTTACCAAAATAGTCCCCTGTATGGGTTATGCAATCACAGAAAGAAGACAACATTTAATACAATGAGATGGATTACATTAATAATAGTAAAGTATACAACAGACAAGGATAAACAGCTGAACATTTTGCTATTTCTATTATAATTGATTACATAAACCAACAGCAAACTTGAGAGTACTTCAAAGTTCTTACTATATCATTATAGAACCAACAATTGGAACGGCAACACAGATGGGTTGAGGAGACTCAAGGGAAAAGGAATAAAAATTAACTTAAAATTAACAAAAAGATTCAGGTTCATAACCTCTCAAAAACAAAATGAAGCAAGAAAAATGGCTGTAACTCTGCTATTGTTTTGGGCGTCATCTATAAAATGCTCATTGTGACATTCTTATTGTTTAAGTTATCTGATCCCTGACATACTCTACTTCAAAAAAAATTATAGTCTTACTAAGATGAAAACCATGCAAACTGACAGTTACCATGTAGCTGGCACATGAGTGACCAAAACCAAGAGGCTACGGTGATGTTAGCACAGCAGGACAATGCTGTCACACCACTGACAGCAGGTTATCCAGGAATAATCACAAGAAAATAATTTCAATGAGAGGTTCAGACTGTGAGGATGGAAGTTTGTAGCTTCCAATCTATTGAGTTGATCAGAGAATCATTCCCAGGTCCATTCTGGTGTGCCTCTAAATCGCTGGTAGAGAGCAGCACTGACAGCAGGCTTCCTATTCACCTGCCCTCTTGGACACAGGTGGCCTGGGCAGATTTAAAAGAAATGAGAAGGATTTGATGCATTTTTTAAAATACAGAAGCTTCTTTTCTGTGATAAATAAGAAGAAAAATAAAGCCTTGAGAATAACTGAACTGACTCAAGAAAACCCATGAAAAATCCTAGGAAGCCTTTTGCAACTTGATATAATGAAACAAATGAATGCTTGGTTGAGTGGCTTATATAAACGAGCACCTGTGTAAGCCTTCAACTCCCACGCATGAAGATTTAAAGCATTTTAATTATCGTTTTTGCCATCTAGTGCACTTGAAAGATGTGCTTTGCATTCATACAATGATCTCATTCAAAGTACTTGAAAAGCTGTGATCGCATTTCAGAAACTTAGCTCTGCCACGCCAACAATACTATAATTGAACTGTGGCAAATTGATGGGATAGTCTTTTTGCCTTTCTACTTCTCTATTATTAAAAATTCAAAACCCACCTGTTAAATTTTCTGTCTAATTTGTAAGTTGATTACTTTAACACCATTCCCCTCCTTCAAATCAACATTTCTATCCTGAGGGTGGACATATTTCAGCACTTCATGAAGATGCTGCAAACAGGTGTGAGAGCATAGGAGATCTAAATCTGCCTTCCCATTTTTGTTTCTCCAGATGTTCTAACTAAGATTAGGCACTTACCCACAGGGAAATCTCATGTCCTAGCACTCTATGATGCAATATATTAGTGCATTGTACTTTATCATAGAATGTTAGTGTAACAACACGCTGTACCACCAGGCCACCTAGCTCTGGATTCATTTAAAAGCAAAAGTTGCAATGCCACAATGACCAGCAAATGTCAAATTTGTTTATTGATCAAAGCTTCAATTCAGAATCTACCCAAATGAATCTACCTCATGGAATTCTGTTATTAAACAACAGACTAGAAATCAAAATGAGTGTGAAGCTCCAACTGAGACGACATTGATGATTTCAGGTTATTTGGTCTCAATTATCTCCTTTTCATCAGAAATGGTTTGGTGAAAATGCCATTAAGCTTTTCAAAGAGGAAGTTTTGTAAAACAGCCCTAAAAGTTTAACACTACAGCTTAATGTGCAATATTCTGACACACTAAGTGTGATACAAAGTTCATTCCTGCAATGGGTAATAGACTGGTTAAGGGAGTGGACATGAAGGGGGTAGATGGAGTATAATGTGAGGTTATTCACTTTGGAAGTAAGAATAAGAAAACGGAGCATTTTTTAAATAATGAGAAATTATTAAATGTTGGTGCTCAGAGGGATTTTGGTGTCCTTGTACATGAAACACAAAGTTAACATGAGGGTACAGCAAGCAATTAGGAAGGCAAATGGTATGTTGGCCTTTATTGCAAGGGGGTTATAGTACAATAGTAAGGCAGTCTTGCTGCAATTGTACAGATCTTTGGTGAGACCTCATCTCGAGTACTGTGTCCAGTCCTTATCTAAGGAAAGATATACTTGCCTTAGAGGCGGTGCAACGAAGATTCACTAGATTGATTCTGGGATGAGAGGGTTGTCCTATGAGGGAAGATTGAGTAGGCCTATACTCTCTGGAATTTAGAAGAATGAGCAGTGATCTCATTGAAACATATAAAATTCTGAGAGGGCTTGATAGAGTAGATGGTGAGAGGCTGTTTCCCCTGGCTAGAGAGTCTAGAACTAGGGGGCATAGTCTTAGGATAAGGGGTCGGACATTTAGGACTGAAATGAGGAGGAATTTCTTCACTGAAAGGATTGTGAATCTTTGGAATTCTCTACCCCAGAGGGCTGAGGATGCTCAGTCGTTGAATATATTCAAGGCTGAGATCGATTGATTTTTGGACTCTAGGGGAATCTAGGGATATGGGGATCGGGCGAGAAAGTGGAGTTGAGGTTGAAAATCAGCCATGATCTTATTGAATGGCGGAGCAGGCTCGAGGGCCCATATGGCCAACTCCTGCTCCTATTTCTTATATTCTTAATGTTTTAAATATAAAATGCAGAGTTTCCATGCCTAAAAATGTTGTTGGTTTATGCTGTTTTAAAAAAGGTCAAGAGTCTACTGCTTCCACCGCCCCCCAATCACACATTATTATTCTTTCACATTGCCTTCCCTTTATATACACCTTAAATCATTTTCTTTTCACTTCAGAAGTGAAATTATCAGGAGGACACTCAAAAGTTATTAAAGAAATATATATGGGGAAGACTAGCAGACTGATCTAATGATGTTAATAATAAAACTAGTAATATTAACAGATGAACATATTGCTTTAGATAGAATTAAGAATCTGAAAATAGATAGAGCAGCCGGGCTGGACGATATCCCCCCGAGACTCCTCCGAGATGGGACACGCTCTGTGCGAGCCCTTGCCCGTATTTTTAATAACTCACTGCACTCTGGGATGGTTCCCGTAGCCTGGAAGGAGGCTAATGTAGTTCCTATCTTTAAAAAAAAGGAGACAAGACCGACCCGGGTAACTATAGGCCCATTAGTTTGACATCGGTAATAGGAAGTTGCTTGAAGGAATCATTAGGGATGTAATATACAATTACTTGGATTAGAGAGGGACATACTGGGGACACCCAACATGGCTTCAAAAAAAGGTCATGTCTAATAAATTTGATTTTTTTTTGAAGAAGTCACTAAGATGGTGGATGAGGGAAGCCCAGTAGACACTGTCTACTTAGACTTCCAAAAAGCATTTGACAAGCTACTGCCCAAGAGGCTTCTCTACAAGATCAAAACCTTTGGCACCAGTGGTAATATATTGAGCTGGATTGAGAACTGGCTGGAAGGACATAGGCAGAAAGTAGATATCGATGGATTTGGCTCTATTTGGAGACCCGCAGGGATCCATGTTGGGACTGTTGCCTTTTACTTTTTGATTAATGATGGCGGTATTGGGAGTACGGTCTGTAAATTTGCAGATGATACCAAGATCTGTGCGAGTGTCAGGACTGTAGATGATGCTCGATTGCTTCAGGCGGATCTTGTGTGTTGGTGGACTGGATTTGTGACTGGAAAATTATGTTTAATTTGGAGAAGTGCAATGTTATGCATGTGGACAGGACAAATGCTCAACATGCATACACCCTTCAGGGAAAAGCATTAAAGCAGGTGGAAAGAGAGAGATCTGGGCATTCTAGTGCATAGGTCTCTAAAGGTTCATGAGCATTGTCGTGAAGCGATAGTTGGAGCAAATAGGGAGTTGGGATACATTTACAGGACAACTGACTATAAGACTAAGTATACTATTTTGTCCTTTTACAAGACCTTGGTCAGGCCTCACTTGGAATACTGTATCCAGTTCTGGTCTCCTCACATGGTAGATGATATTGAGGCTTTGGAAAGATTGCAGGAGGGCCACGAGACTAATTTCCAGTTTAAAGCATCTTAGTTATCAAAATAGGCTAAAAGAGCTGGGACTCCACACTTTAGAGAAGCATCAATATGGGGTGATCTGATTGAGCTTTATAAGGTGATGAAAGGAATAGATTGTGTTCCAGTTAACAGTTTGTTGCAATCAAATACCTTAAAATTGTGACCCATGGTCCTCCTTAAGTTGTATAAGGCCAGATCTAGGTTAGATGTTAGGAGGTGATTCTTTTCCCAGAGAATAGAGGACCTCTGGAACAGGCTGTCAGCTCGTGCAGTGGATGCCGATTCGTTGAATTCCTTCAAGCGAGAGCTGGACCTGTTTCTGGTTGGGGCGGAGCTCACCTCTTACAAAAGGTAGGTAGTGTAATACATAGAATTATCAAGGCCAGAATGATCTCCTGGACTAGTTTCGATCGCCAAAGGAATTGGAGAGGAATTTCGCAGATTTTTTTTCCTCCAAATTGGCCTGGGTTTTTAAACTTGGTTTTTCGCCTCTCCCAGGAGATCACATGGCGTGGGGTGGGGAGTGTATATATTGTGATACACAAGGTATCATGATTGTATGGGACAAGCTGGATGGACCTGAGGGTCTTTTCCTGTCCGTCATTGTTTATATGTTCGTATCTACTATTTTTCATGTTTTAGTATTTTAAACAGCCATTTTGCACATCAGGATAGCTGCACTCATAACCATACCCATAACTTGCACTTATTTTTAGAGGGACAATGGCATAGTTTCACCTGAAATCAATTCCAGGGTTCAATGCTCCCTGTACATCAGCATTTTCATGCCCTCCCAGAGAGCAATATTTTAAAACTTTGAGAAGTCATGAGTTTTTAAAAAAATTATCCAACAGTCTTCCTGCATTTTGGAATGGTCATAGCCTTTACTCCCTTGCTGGATCACTTACTGAGGCAGAAGTATGCAATTATAATAAAATGTTGCTTGTAATAACAGTGCTAACCTCTATGTCCATCATCTCCCATGTCATTTTCAGGTGATGCAATACTCCATTATTAAGTATGGGAACTGGGCTGCAAGCTAAAAGCATCTAAATATGTGCAACATATATTTAAAGCTTACTTTCTCAAATAATGATGTATGTACAAAAATGTTTCTTATAGAAGTAAGCTTTAAATTTAACTTGACAAAAATTACAAGGATACTAGGGCAATGCTCAGGGATTTTGCAAACCTTTCCTGGAATATTTGTTCAAATGTCATATTTGATAAGGCTAAGATATTACGCATAAGTTGTTCCATGCAGTCGGTGCCCCAGTGGGTAAATGCATCAAGCCACACAGGTCTCATCCCCAGGCTGTGCTGAGATAGTCAAACTCAACCATGGTACCGGTGGAGGCACTGTGATTGGCCAAGTGGGCGGGGGGAGAATTGGGGATTCAATAGAAGAATGTTACTCTATTATGTCATTACAACTTAATGCCAACCAGTATTTATCAGTATTTTTTTTAAAGGCACATTGCTCCTCATTCTTGGTATCTCCACATCATATGTCATCCACAGTCAAGAGAATTGGGCAAATAACCTGATCCCACCATGCTCCTTATGATACTATGAAGCTATTATATCAATGCAAGTATTATTATTGAGTTTCTTGAGCTTGGCCTAGAGTCAGCTCTACCTCTCTTGCAGGGAATCCTTTGGTGTCTATTTAACATTTCCCTGTAATAGCATATTGGAGAATAAAAGAGGCAATAGCAGCATGGATATAGAATTGGCTAAGTAACAGGAAACAGAGTAGTGGTAAACGGTTGTTTTTCGGACTGGAGGGAGGTGTACAGTGGAGTACTAGGATCACTGCTTTTCTTGATATATATTAAAGACTTGGACTTGGGTGTACAGGGCACAATTTCCAATTATGCAGATGACATAAAACTTGTAAGTGTAGTGAACAATGAGGAGGATAGCGATTGACTTCAAGAGGACATAGACAGGTTGGTGGCATGGGCGGAACCGTGGCAGATGAAATTTAATGCAGAAAAATTCGAGGTGGTACATTTCGATAGGAAGAATGAGGAGAGGCAATATAAACTAAAAGGCACAATTCTAAAAGGGGTACAGGAACAGAGAGGTCTGGGGGTATATGTGCACAAATCGTTGAAGGTGGCAGGGCAGGTTGAAAAAGCAGTTAAAGAAGCATACGGGATCCTGGGCTTTATAAATAGAGGCATAGAATGCAAAAGCAAGGAAGTCACGATGAACCTTTATAAAACACGAGTTCGGCCACAGCTGGAGTATTGTGTCCAGTTCGAGGCACCACACTTTACGAAAGATATGAAAGCCTTAGAGAGAGTGCAGAAAGGATTTACTAGAATGATTCCAGGGATGAGGGACTTTAGTTATGTGCATAGACTGGAGAAGCTGGGGTTGTTCTCCTTGGAACAGAGAAGGTTGACAGGAGATTTGATAGAGGTATTCAAAATCATGAAGGGTCTAGACAGAGAGAAACTGTTCCCATTGGCAGAAGGGTCAAGAACCAGAGGACACAGATTTAAGGTGATTGGCAAAAGAACCAAAGGTGATATGAGAAAAAACTTTTTTACACAGCGAGTGGTTAGGATCTGGAATGCACTACCCTTGGGGTGGTGGAAGCAGATTCAATTATGGCCTTCAAAAGGGAACTGGATAAGTACTTGAGAGGAAAAAAATTGCAGGGCTAGAGATAGGGCAGGGGAGTGGGACTAGCTGGATCGCTCTTGCAAACTGGTAAGGACTCGATGGGTCGAATGGCCTCCTTCTGTGCTGTAACCTTTCTAGGATTCGAGATCAAGAACACGAAATAAACCATGGAATGAACAGCTAATCCTCATCAGATCAAAGTGTACGGTCTTCCTCCCCATCCCTTCAGCTAAATGAACAAGTTTAGCAGCCAAAATATCAAAATCATCAGCTAATCATCCAAACACTTCACTGTTGAGTGAGGCAGTATCCTTCACACCTGGGATTAACTGGATATTCTCTTGTTTCCACTGTCTATCCTGCGTGTGTTGCAAGAAGGTTAATGGTTAGAACTGGCTTGCAACTCGTTACTTCCAGAAAGGTAGTCATTCATTAATGAGAATTTATTCAGAAGTTCTTGTGACTCAAATATTTCACCTACCTGAATGGTTTTGGTGGCAAGATGCTGAAGCGAGTCTTGTCAAGTATCTTCCGGATTTTGTTTCGGCCACCTGACACAGTGTTGGCTTTCATCTTCTTGTTACCCTTTTCTGAAGGAAACATCTGTTCCACGTCTCCATGCAAATCTGGATGTGAGTAACGATTGCCCTTTTTTTCCGCAATTTTAGGAATATGAGGAACTCCATTTTTTTTCTCCTGCATCAGCCTATTTAACAGTTCCTTAAAAACTGGAGACGGGAATGAAGTATTAGTAACAGTAGAGTTCAATATCCTTAGTCCAAATAGGACCATTTAAAGCTGCACTAAAAGATTTTTTGTAACTCTTACCCCCAATTACCCCCATTTGTAGTCTTTTCTCCCCCCTCACCCTTTTTCAACTCCACCCGGTCACGTAACTCATGTAGTGGCTGAAAAAGCAAACAGGTAACCTGCTGCCAAGATCTTCATTGCTCTTAAGCCAGCGACTGCTGTTTTCTTTTGAACTTGAGCGGCTCAATGAAGTCTTCTCTTGGTAGGGGTTGAATTTCCTCTGTTCAGCACCTCTCCACAACGGATCACTGAGATTAGGAACTCAGCAGAGTCAAGCTTGCAACCACTGCACATTTGCACTCCTGGGGCCCGATTTTACCAGGCCTGCGGGTTTCCGGCGGGTTGGGTTTCGGGAGCGTGGTCAACACGCTCGGTGAAATTAGTGGGTTGCCCGCGCGATCGTAGCAGGCAATCCACTAATTGGATCCACTTACCTGCTCCTCCGGGCTCCGCGCTGCTGGTCTGCGCGTCGGGCGGGCTGCGCATGCGCAGTACGATCTGTCAGCTGCTGGCTCTCTAGTTAAAGGGGCTGTCCTCCACTGACAGATGCTGCAACCAATAGAACACATTACAGCATGGAGCAGCCCAGGGGGAAGGCTGCTCCCAGTTTAATGATGCCTCACCCCAGGTATCATCAGACTGCTGTGACACATCCACCTGCACAGCAGGAGGGAGGGCTACCGCAGAGAGAGATGCGTCGCAGAGGGCACTACCCTCGCCACAGGGTCCACAGACCAAGGCTCAGCCTCCTGGACCTCTCTGAGCAGCAGTGCACATGGAGGCTCAGGGTCACTCGACATGTAGTCGTGGACATCTGCAGCCTCTTTCATGCCGAGCTGCTCCTGGCTGGCCCGAGCACCATCTTCTTACCTGTCGCTGTCAAAGTCACCACTGCCCTCAACAACTTCTCCTCCGCATCCTTCCAGGGTGCAACCGGGGACATCGCCGATGTCTCTCAGTCGTCTGCGCAAAAGAGCCCTGCAAATACACCTACACCCACTCTGCAGTGACACAATGGGTGGCATCAATTGTGGGTCCTCATAGTGATCCTCAGGAGAGGGCATTATTGCACAAACCAGACAGGATTCGCGAAGACATGGCAGTAGTGGTGCCAATATAATATGTAATGTGAGTTGGTCAGAAATTCAATATAAGTAACACCCATGACAAACCCTCAAACACCCTTGTGCATCCCCTTCATGCTCACGACACGTTTGCCTTACGCTGCCTACTGCACATATGTGATGCATGCCCTGTGGCTGCAGCACAGGTAGTGGCAGGTTGAGTGAGGCTGGCCGTGAAAGAGATGCACGAGAGGGTGAGTATGAAAGAGAGCCATGAGATTGTATGAGGATTGGGTTGAGTGGTAGTGGCGGGATGAGTACTGGCGAGGTGAGTAGGTGCAGGTAAGATGAGGATGAGGTTTGAGTGGGTATGAGGGGTGATGTGACAGAGTTGTGTTGGCATTGCTGAAGGAGATGTGGGGTGGGGGCAGTGATGTGGCAGACGGAGTGTAGGGGAAAGACTACGTGTACTCACTTTGGCTGACCTACTGAGGTCATTGGAGCGCCTCCTGCACTGTATGCAGGTGGGCGATATGTTGATTGCGCTGGTGACCTCCTCTGCCACCTCGAGCCAGGCCTTCCTGGTGGCAGAGGCAGGCCGCTTCCTCCCGCACGCCGGGAGGAAGATCTCTGTCCTCCCCCCTCCTTCTCACCCCATGTATTGATACCTGGAGTGAGGCATCATTAAACTGGGAGCAGCCTTCCCCCTGGGCTGCTCCATGCTGTAATTTTTGCTATTTGTTGCAGCATGTGCCAGTGGAGGACTGCCCCTTTAAATAGAGCGCCTCCAGCTGACAGATCTTACTGCGCATGCGCAGTCCGCCCGATGCGCAGATCAGCAGTGGGGAACCCGGAGGAGCAGGTAAGTGGATCCAATTAGTGGATTGGATGCTACGATCGCGCGGGAAACTGACTAATTTCACCGGGCGCGTTACCCAGCAGCCCTGCTAACATCGGGTCCTTGTAGTTTTGTGAATAATGCGGAAGCCAACAGGCATATACTATGCAAATGCGACCAGCAAACTTTTCAGATTGTGCAACTCAGTAGGTGTCAGGGTATTTGAAGCCACTCAGTATATTGGATTCTAGTAAATTATACAGGCTTCAGATTCATTCCTAACACTGTTCATGAGTGCAACTTGTGAGTGTGTGAATGAGCAGATCTTTTTCAACAATGTTTTTATCCTCGTAATCTACCTGCAATAGGAAAACGAAGGAAGGAATCACTGGAAGGTGAGTAACCAAAAACAGGAAAGAGGCAGAGATCATCAGTCTGGCCAGAGTCTATGCAGGCACAGGTCCTTAATTGTCCCTTCTATTCACCGCTGTGATAGTGAAAACTATCTCTAAACGTGGGTCCCATTAACTCCCAAACACAATTCCCTAGACTAAAGAAAGAACTTGCACTTGTACAGTGCCTTTCAGATCCTCAGGACATCCCAAAGCACTTAACAGCCAGTAAGGTACTTTTAAAGTGTATCCGCTGTTGTGCAGGCAAATGTGGCAGTCAATTTGCACAAAGCAACGTCTCACAAACAGCAATGAGATAAAAGACCAGAATATCTGTTGGTTAAAGGATTAATGTTGGCCAGGACATCGAGAACTTATCTGCTCTTCTTTGAAGAATGCCATGGTATTTTTTACATCCGCCTTGAGTGGGCAGACAGGGCCTCAGTTTAACACCTCATCCGAAAGTGACAGTGCAGCACTCTCAGTACTGCACCTTAGTGTCAGCCTAGATTTTATGCCCAAGTCTCTGAAGTGAGGCTTGAACGCACAACCTTCTGACTCAGAGGTGAGAATACTACCACTGAACTAAGGCTGAAACCTTACAACAGTGAGTACACTTCAAAAGTACTTCATTAGCAATGTAGCCCTTTGGGACACGAAAGGCTCGTTATTAAATGCAACCTTTATCTCTTTCCCTGCAAGTGGTATCAGGCCCAAGAAGAAAGTATTTAGTACTTTCACGAAGATACCAACTCACTAACTTTCAAGACACGTGTCGTATCACTTACTGCACCACTTAATGCTTGACAGCATTTTAAGTCTAAACGTACTCACCAAATATGTTGGTTTTCACAGTGATGGACAGATGCGTGTTATTCCTCAGAATTTCTTGTGCTTTTGTGTACTGGATGTTCTCGAAGTTCTGTCCATTTACTTCCATAATCTGAAATAATTTTGTCACTTATTTTAAAAAAGGCAGAATCAAAACACACTTTCCATTTCTATAGGTTTGCATTTAGTTAGCTGTACAGTCAACAATGGCAATCAAGCCAGTGACAACTGCGAAGATGACTAAACTTTTGTCTGTGTTCAGTCCAACCTCAAGATTACAAGCTGGTGGCTCTTACCAGGTTGGTGCTCTTCCAGTTTACTTTGGGGTGATGCAGTGTGTTAAACTGAGTGATGGGATGTGGATTTGTGCCTGCGACTCTTTATACTATACTATGAATTTCCAATCTTGGCTTGCTTTCAGGGGAAACGCTTGAACTATAGACAGAAGCTTCCTCAATGGGTATTAAGTGGAAGGGAGGGGGGTAATCAGAAGTCAAATGATCTGAAACCATTGTTCAAACACATTCTCAGGTCCTGTAATTAAGCATCATCAGCAAGGCCAAAGAGTGGCCAAAGTAAAAGGCAAAGGAAAGTCTATAAAGCAATTTACTCCCCAATTAAAAAATCAAACCAAAAAAAATACGAGGTTTATGATAAAATTTATTATAATGCGATTTGAATTGTCAAATAAGTAAGTCCAGTGATTCAACCTACATTACTGCATAATCAAAGAGCAATAGCATCAAGTCAAAACACTGTCAGTATGCAAAGAGGTTGCTATTGAGATTAAATTGAATTTAAAATAATTAAGTAAGGTTCCAAATACAACTGGAAATGCTTTCTGAACAGATGGTCCCTGGTCTGAATGTATCCCTTTCACTCAAGTTCACTTGTCACAATTAAGAATAAGTTGCATCAGTTCTTGGCTCAGCCACTACAAAGTGCCTTCCTATGCTAGAAGGACAGAAAAGCTTGATCGATGGAAACCTTGCTACTGTTAGTTGATTATGAAATAACGTTGATTGTTGATTTAGGCCTCTGTAGTTTTGTACTACTTGTCCAACATCAAGTCTTGGATGAGTTACAAATTAATCAAGCTCAACATCGGGAAGAAGGAACCTCTTGTTACAAACTTTAATTTTTTTTTATTATTGTCATGTGGGCGTTACTGGCAAGGCTGCATTTACTGCCAATTACTAGTTGCCCTAAGGTGGTATTGAGCCTTCTCCATGAACTGCTGATTGATCCAATTAAGCTTCTAGTCAGTGGTGACCCCCCCACCAAATGATGTTGATGATGGGGACTTAGCGATGGTGGCACCGTTGAAAGTTAGAGGGAGCTGGTTAAGCTTTTTCTTGTTCAAAATAGTCATTACCTGGCACTTGTGTCGCACAAATGTTACCTGTCACCTGTAGGCTGGCATGGGCTGCTTCATTATCAGAGAAGCTGTGAATGGAACTGAACACTGTAGACATCGAAAAGCCCCACTCTTGACCTTATGACAGTAGAAAGGTCACTGATGAAGCAGCTGGAAATAGTTTACTCAAGGATACTTCCCTGAGAAACACTGCCGCATGTTTCCTCTCTTGCACTAAGCCCCACTCACCTGCACCCAAATCTTCACTGACCTATAGTGGCTCCCCACCCTGTGATCTCTACCACCAAGAAAGATGATAGCAGCAAGATCATGGGAACACCACCAAGTTACCCTCCAATTCACATATCATCTTGATTTGAACAAATTTTTGCTACATTTTCACCTTTACTTTCAGCAAAATAGAGAGATGCTTAAAAAGTATTACATGAAAATAAAAAGTTACTTTAAAAGGGAAGCAATTAAAAACTGGTGCCTCAGTGATAGAACAGCATGCTTTCTGTCAAGAGTAAAAAGGTAAAAAGTATCCTTGCTTGCACTCTCATTCTACTAGTTGTAAAAGTCCTAAATGTTGGCCTAGTGTAGAAAAATGACCACAAATTCAAAATGTATCCAAAATCACCCTTAGAGGGTCAGTGACAAAATTTGGAGGGGGTTTGTAACTATACCAGTATTATGGATCCTAAAACTAGCTACTGGTTACCAGAAGCTGCCTGCTAAGGTAGAATATACATATTATTTGGACAATGACTTTGGTATAATGGCTATTAGCCATTTAATTAGTGTAACTTTTCATTCCTTTGCTATTCTGGGATTTTGAATTATGTTTGAGAAAACATGCAAGATTGGGACCAGGTGTGAGAAATGGAAATTCTTTTACCTAATCGTTCAACAAATAGAAAACTCAATGCCCATCTAGGTGACAGTAATAATTAATCTTGATCGCTAGGTAGTAATCTTTCGATATTTACCAGCTATTGCATGTAGAAGGGCCACTAGCTGGGAGTCTATCTCAACTGCGGGGTGGGGGGGGGGGGGGCGGGGGGAGAAAGAGAATATGGGCAAAGGTTAATGAAGGACACCATGATGGAGATCAATCTCATTAAAAATCTCATCACATCCACTCACTCTAAATTAAACTCATTAAGGTTTAAAATGTTTATTGTTTAGAAGACATTGTAAATAAAACTAACCAATCTGCTATTTATTTTTACTTCTGCTCATCTTACTTATAAATGTGATTTGTAGTTTTTGTAGCCAATGGTAAAATGGTCTGTTAGTATGTTATTTTCCATCAGAAATGTTAGGAGTTAGTTACCTCTGTATGTACTGAAGTAACTGGTTCATTGTTTGCCTGGGGCATGTTAAATTCTAGGGTACCTTGCACATAAGGTCATGTTTGATTTAAATGAGTGTTGGGCTTGCTTGTAGAAGTTGACTTTTGAGCTGGACATGAGAAAAAATCTGAAGAATGCCCAAGTGGTAACAACTAAATTAAAAAGCTCTTGGAGGCCACAAGAATGGCAGGTGAGTGAAATTAAATATCTATTTGGTGCAATTAGGGCTATTCCTTTTTTTTCTCTCTCATTAATTTTCTCCCCACCTGTCCTCCCATGAAGTCATTAACCCTTTCTGAGGTACAGCACCTATTGACCACCGGTACCACATCCAAACTGTCATGTGAGTCTGGACATTAAAGGTTGGCAGGCTATATTTAACTGCATTATAGCTGAACCCAACCCCCCTATAGATACTTTCAGCAGGAGTTGCTGGATAGTAATCAGAAACAGAACCCTGCTGATTTTTGCCTCTCTCGCCCCAAGTTGTTGAGGCTAATTATAGAATCCCTACCACCACCCTGACCAAGATCAACTAGCTCAGCATAGGTGATCAAACTTGGGGCTTTTCTGGTTCATATGGCTGAGCTAATAACTGGATAAATTTGCTGTGATGAGGAGAACCAAGGAGAGGTGGAGTGTCTCATCTAAAGTTGGACTAAGGTACTGTCAGGGCAATGTATAGGAAGGTACCACACCTAAATTGCGAGTGTTCAAAACTGGATGCAAAAAGTTTCGATGGGGATGAAGGTGGAGGTGGAAGTTGAATTTTCTGTTCTGACTTTCCTTGCTTCATATCTATGCTCCCACGTTCCAAAAGGAACACTAGCAGATCAACTTTAAACAAAAAGGAATCTTAGATCAACACATGTTGCAGCAGTCACTTGGGACTCATGTAATGTGCAGTGCATCTTTAGAACTGAACAAATGGAAGAAGTAAACATGCATTAGCATGCGCTACCTAAATCAGATTGAGTATATATGGTCAGTTTGTCCAGTATTTTAAATCATTCCTTACAAAATCTGATGCTTCTGTATGCAATTGACAAGAATATAGACTTTATCTTTAATAAATTTCAAAAATAAACATGCAAATTTCAAAAAGCCCAAGCTTCAAAGTTACAAATAATTGTATTTTCACATGCAATGGTTTTTACCTGGTCACCCCGTTTAAGTCCAGCCTCGGCAGCTTTGCTGCCTGGTTCCACACTTTCCACAAAGATGCCAAATCCTCTCTCGCTGCCACCAAGCAGACTAAAGTACAATGGGGACTCTCTGGAAGGTTTCAGCAAAGTTATCTGCCTCCATTTGGCTTTAGCAGCACAAGCAATATTCAACAACCTGAGATGTCCTTTCATTTTCTGCAAATTAAAAACAAAATAAACTGTACAGATCCTCTACGCATATATATTAAAATAAACGTAGATAGAAAACAAGGACCATTTGAAAGTGATTACTGGTCAGTACTCTAATCAAAGTATTCAAATGAACTTCTCATCTGAAACTCAAAATTAAACTCTAACTTTAAAACCACCCAAAAAATATACACTGGTTTTGATTTGATTTATTTTAATTCCATTTTCACTGAATTTTTATCTCTGCAGTGGCTGTTATGTAGACACTACTTGATCTAAACCGCAGCTTTGCGAGTATATTCAAATAGGGGATGACTGCTTGTGACACCACTCAAATTTTATTCAGGTAATAATGTATGGCAAGGCAGGAGTATATGGAAGACTTTGGCACATCAGTAAATGTTTTGGCATGAGGCAAAGCCACATACAAAAGTAATCGTTGTTATAAAAACTTTGCATTTATTACTGCCACTTCCAATTTTTTTTTAAAAACATAAATATAACTTAAAGCTAAATATGACCATTAGCTGCACCAATAACAGGAACAAGAGGCACAGAGAGAATAGATGAAGTTCAAAATGAACACAGAATGAATATAGTAGGAAAAGAGGATTACATTATCTCATCGATCTAATCAGAAATAATATGCAACTGATTAGAGACATTCTATGACAAATATATAGAGAGACAATGGACAGCTAGGAACTATTAGGCAGTAATCTCGCTGAGGTTCAGTGACATGATAAATTGCAAAAGAGAAGCTTGAGCAGATTATTACAATCACTGGCGTCTCATAAATTGCACATCCAAAGTGTCAGAAAATAGGGAAAGACATCACTGAAGAAATACAAGTAGCTTGCAGGCAATGGACATGCTTGCTTGGAACCATGCCTCTGTTCTATAACCAACTACTTTTATAAAATGAATCCTGTTTAAGTACTTTCCTTACCGCAGTTTCTAACTTATTTTCAAATTCCTCTAGAAAATTGGTCATGGCAGGATCTCCTTCAAAATCATTGAAGTGATTGTTCACCCACAAGAGCACTACTCGCGTGACCTAAAATGAGATTGTTTGGCATTCAGAAGTATAGCACATAAATAAATGAGGTGCAAAGCATGCTAATGAGTTTGAAATAAACTTGATCGCATCTTTTAATTACTGCAGTGGCTGCCATATGTCATTATCAATTCCAACACATACAGTTACACAAAATGGCAGTTTACCCAAGCACACTTAAAAAAAAAATATTCAATCATCCATTTCTTATTTTCATTTACTGGAAATTAGTAAGTGTCTTCAGACTGACCTTGTCCCTAAGGCTATCAACGTTAAACCACTCCAGTAACTTCTCTCCAACCTCCATGGGACCTGACAGAAACGTTCTACATGTTAACAGGAAATCCTCGATGTATGTGGGATCCACAATGGAATGTTCTTCAACCAAGTGCCTAATGAGTCTGTCTGGTGTTCCCTGAAAAAAGTAAAGCAATGTTATTAAAAATCAGTTCAGTTTCCCTACAGACCTTCCATATTTTCTATTTATTTTTCTTTTAAGTTAAAGCTCTTTCTCCTTCTTGGTAAAGCCTTCAATGCCAAACACTGCTCAGAGGTTCACTGTACATGAAACAGTAATACATTTTAATTCTGCTACACGTATGTTCATTAAATCACAAGGCCTTCAGTTGCCACACACTACAAAATCATTTGTGTACAACTATATTACCAAGGCACCATACTTTCAGCCTTTTTACCAGAAACAAAGACTTATTTTAGGTGGGGTGGTTCTTCGTTCAACAGAAACACTATCTACATTGAGACTTTCCATTTCCCCACTGTTTAATAAAATATCATCTGAGTTTGCTTCTTGGCTTCCTCGCAACACAAATGTAAGCACATTTGAAGGCAGAAATGCCACCATCATCTGGTAACAGCAGATGGCATGGTCATGATTATCCAAAGGCCTTGACAAATGCAAGTCAACCATATTCCTCGGATTTCAACCTGCAATCAACAGCAAAGCGAAGCAAGAGTCTCAACAAGTATGTTAGGAAACTGCTGGATTTTAATGTTATGAATTACCATGACTAAAGGCCAACTTTCAACTAAAGAAGCACTGTGTAAACATCATGCAAATCAAATCTTAAGTTTTAGCATAAATGCTGAAACACAAATCCATTATGTGTCATCCTTGGCTCAGTGGAAGCATTCTCACCTCTGAGTCAGAAGGTCATGGGTTTAAATCCCACTCCAGAGGCTTCAACACATAATCCAGATTGACACTTCAGTGCAGCACTGAGGGATTGCTGCACTGCCAGAGGTGCCATCTTTCAGATGAGATGTTAAACTGCCTACTCAAAAATGGACAAAAAAGATCCCATGGCACCATTCGAATTCGAAGAGCTGGCGAGATCTGAGTGTCCTGACCAATGTTTATTCGTCATTTTTTTCTACTATTTGTTGTGTCTTGCTGTATCTAGATTGGCTGCCATACTTCCTTATATTACAACAGTGATTACATTTGAAAGTACTGCATTGGCCATGAAGTGCTTTGGAACGTCTTGAGGATGTTAAAGGCATTATATAAATGCAAGATCTTTTTTTCTTTTATAATAACACAAATAGCTGAGCTGAACTGGAAGGCAATGCAATATAGGTTGCATGCAAATTTGTTGCCACTGCATGTGCACCAAAAGCAATGTAAAATTACTATATCACAGGACAGTGCAGTGGTGCAGCACATTAGTCACAATATGTTGATGGATCCATTTCATGATTTCTAATGCCAAACATGCTGGTGTGAGATGGTACTTTGTGAAGAATCAGGAGTTCTTCACAGCAGCAGTGGGGAGCCTCAGACTCTGAACTCATTACCTAAAAGCAATATTGGTAGAGACCTGGGAACAGGTCTCCTAGTTTTGGCTAGAAATTCCAAATAGCCACAGGGACACTAATGAAATAGAGGAGTATGATGAAAGAAAAACTTCAAAAAGAAGTCTCCCCCACGATATAAGTCAATTGCATTGGGAGCATCAACAAATTGGCTCACATCATTGACCGATGACAGTATATACACCCAATATTTAAGCTGTTTAAGCACTCAAAAGGCAGTTCATTGCAGATCTTCTCCTTATCCATTCAACAAAAGCTTGCATTTTCTATTTCCATTAACATAATAAAACATCCCAAAGTGCTTCAGAGATGAAAATGACCAGACACTAAGCAGTGATGGAAGGAGAATTAGGAGTGGTGACTGAAGGTATAATCAAGTGGCATTTGAACAAAGGAAGGGGTCCATCACATAGTAAAACATTTACATTTCTATATCAACGAGAGTTGATTGAGTATCAAGGCACGGATTTCTCCACAACATCTAACATTACCAGGAATTGCATTAGTAGCGTAGTCATACCAGAATTGCATCTAACAGATAGAATAACCAGAATGTCATGAATAACAAGCAGTTGGCTTTAAATATCCCTTTCTTTTAAAAAAAAAGCTTAGATCAGTTTCAGGGAGGAAACTATGTCACAGTTTGGAAAAAGTCTTCAAGTGATAATTGCTACCTAGAAATAAAACTTGACTACTTATTTTAAACTGCCTAATGCAGGCTGACAATTCATTGGTTGATTTTGCAAGAAATATTGTTTCCATAGCATATCAAGATTAAGTGTTCCAGAGATAGCTGGTAAAACCTTTGCATTTGGAAGTGTCAATTATAGTAGAAAGATATCATCAGGAAATAAAGGAGAAATAGTTCTATCTGAAAACATGAAAACATTGTATTTGCAATGGTCCAATGTTCCACTCAATTTACCTTTATAACTATGTGTCCTTTCCTGGTTCCACTACGATCCAGCTCTCTGTGCTCTTTCACCATTACTATCTCCCCTTCCTCCTCCACTTTGTGAGTGTTCTTCTCCACTTGATTCAGAATCCGGCAGTAATCCTGCTGAGCTATACTCACAAACTGTCACAAGACAAGCAAAGAGACAGAAAAAAGTTGTTACGTTAAGCACATTTTATAAATGAATTTTGACTTTTGACGACATAGAGCCCCAAATACACTTCCAGTTTTATACCGGAGAAGAATGACATTGAGGTTAAATTAGTTTAGAATATTTCTGCACGAGATCCTAGAATCGTATAGCACAGAAGGTGGCCATTCAGCCAGTCGTGCCTGTGCTAGCTCTTTGAAAGTGCTATCCTTTTAGTTCCACTTCCCCTGCTCTTTCCCTAACCCTGCAGTTTTTGTCCTTCTCAAGTATGCTGGGTGTGTACTATAGACCCCCAAATAGTCAGGGGGAGATAGAGCAGCAAATATGTAGGCAAATTTCTGATACGTGCAAAAACAATAGGGCAGTAATACTAGTGGATTTCAACTACCCTAATATTAACTGGGATTGAATCAGTGTAAAAGGTATAGAGGGCGCAGAATATTTCAAATGCATTCAGGAGAACCTTTTTAGCCAGTACATAATCAAGCCCAACAAGAGAGGAGGCAGTTCTGGGCTTAGTTTTAGGGACTGAAGCTGGGCAGGTAGAAGGGGTATCAGTGGGAGAGCAATTCGGTGTTAGTGATCATAATTCAGTTAGACTTAGCATTGTTATAGAAAAGGACAAAGATAGAACAGGAGTAAAAGTTCTCAATTGGGGAAAGGCCAATTTTACTAAACTGAGATGTGATTTGGCAAAAGTGGACTGGAAACAGCTACTTGAAAGTAAATCAGTGTTAGACCAGTGGGAGACATTCAAGGAGGAGATAGTGAGGGATCAGAGCAAATATGTTCCCACAAAGAAAAAGTGGGACTCCCAAATCGAGAACCCCCTAGATGTCAAGGAGCATACGGGGTAGGATAAGACAAAAAAGGGAAACTTATGTCAGATACCGAGAGCTCAATACTGCAGAAAGCCTAGAGGAGTATAGAAAGTGCAGGGGTGAAATTAGAAAGGAAATTAGGAAAGCAAAGAGAGGGCATGAAAAAATATTGGCAAGTAAAATCAAGGAAAACCCAAAGATGTTTTATAAATACATAAAGTGCAGGAGGATAACTAATGAAAAAGGGCCAATTAGAGACCAAAAACGTAACCTGCATTTGGAGGCGAAAGACGTGGGTATGGTTTTTAATGAATACTTTGTGTCTGTCTTCGCAAAAGAGGGGGACAATGCAGACATTGTAGTTAAGGAGGAAGAGGAGTGTGAAATATTGAATGGGATAAACATAGTGAGGGAGGAAGTATTAAGGGGATTTACATCTTTGAAAGTAGATAAATCGCCAGGCCTGGATAAAATGTTCCCCAGGCTGTTAAGAGAAGCAAGGGAGGAAATAGCGGAGGCTCTTTCCATCATTTTCCAATCCTCTCTGGCTACAGGCGTGGTGCCGGAGGACTGGAGGACAGCTAACATTGTACCGTTGTTTAAAACGGAGAACGGGATAGACCGAGTAATTATAGGCCAAGTCAGCCTGACCTTGGTGGTGGGCAAATTATTGGAAACAATTCTGAGGGATAGTATTAATTGTCATTTAGAAAGGCACGGATTAATCAAGGACAGTCAGCACGGATTTGTTAAGGGAAGGTCATGTCTAACTTGATTGAATTTTTTGAGTAGGTAACAAGGAGGGTCGATGAGGGTAGTGCATTTGATGTAGTTTACATGGATTTTAGCAAGGCTTTTGATAAGGTCCCACATGACAGACTGGTCAGGAAAGTAAAAGCCTATGGGATCCAAGGGAAATTGGCAAATTGGATCCAAAATTGGCTCAGCGGCAGGAAGCAAAGGGTAATGGTCAACAGTTCTTTTTTAAGGACTGGAAGGCTGTTTCCAGTGGGGTTCTGCAGGGCTCAGTACTAGGTCCCTTACTTTTTATGGTATGAATTAATGATTTAGACTTAAATGTAGGGGGCGTGATTAAGAAGTTTGCAGATTATATAAAAATTGGCCGTGTGGTTGATAGTGAGGAGGAAAGCTGTAGACTGCAGGAAGATATCAATGGACTTGTCAGGTGGGCAGAAAAGTGGCGAATGAAATTCAATCCAGAAAAGTGTGAGGTAATGCGTTTGGGGAGGGCAAACAAGGCAAGGGAATACATAATAAATGGGAAGATACTGAGAGGTGTACAGGAACGGAGGGACCTTGGAGTGCATGTCCACAGATCCCAGAAGGTCAGACAGGTAGATAAGGCGGTTAAGAAGGCATAAAGAATACTTTCCTTTATTAGCTGAGGCATAGAATATAAGAGCAAGGAGGTTATGCGAGAAATGTATAAAACACTAGTTAAGCCACAGCTAGAGTACTGCCTACAGTTCTGGTCACCACATTACAGGAAAGATGTGATTGCACTAGAGAGAGGGTGCAGAGGAGATTTACGAGGATGATGCCAGGACTGGAGAATTTTAGCTATTGGGAAAGATTGGATAGGCTGAGGTTGTTTTCTTTGGAACAGAGGAGGCTGAGGTGAGATTTAATTGAAGTGTACATAATTATGAGGGGCCGAGATAGAGTGGATAGGAAGGACCTATTTCCCTTAGCAGAGAGGTCAATAACCAGGGGGCACAGATTTAAAGTAATTGGTAGAAGGATTAGAAGGGAGTTGAGGAGAATTTTTTTCACCCAGAGGGTGTTGGGGGTCTGGGACTCACTGCCTGAAAGGGTGGTAGAGGCAGAAACCCTCATCACATTTAAGAAGTACTTAGATATGCACTTGAAGTGCCATAAACTACAAGGCTGTAACCTACAAGAGCTGGAAAGTAGGATTAGGCTGGATAGCTCTTTTTTTGCCAGTGTGGACATGATGGGCTAAATGGCCTCCTTCTGTGCTGTAAACTTCTATGAATCTATGATTCTATACATCCAATTCCCTTTTGGAAGTTACCATTGAATCTGCTTCCACCATCCTTTCAGGCTGTGCATTCCAGATCATAATAACATAATATTTCCTGAAATCTGATACTTAAAGATAGTCTGATAAAACTGCAGGTCTTTTCTCTTAATATTAGGTGACACAATAAAGTACAGTTGGAAACAACGATAACACGGGCCGACTTCTCACAGTTTTAATTCTGGTGGTTGTTAAAGCACAAAAAACATGAAGAAAATGGACTAGAAAACCAATAGATATGTAATAAATTTCCTGTAACCTAGTGTATCCTCTGGCAACCCTTTCAGATATCACAACATAAAATAGATAAAGCACATCACTCAATGTCACAACTTTATCTACAAAGAGCATCACAAATTTTCCACTGATCACCAGGCCATACAATAACGATAAATAAGCATGAAGATCTAAAAAAAAATCACCAGCATACTATGTGAAAGTAAATTTTTTTTTCCATTTTCTTCCTTCCTCTCCTCAAGATGTTGACTCATGGTGCTTAACAGGCATCACCAGACTCCCAGACCCTCAAAAAAGTGGCCACTGCTCACATGTGAATCTAAATAATGAATGTTGGCAGACTATTTGATTTTGGTGGGGCAGGATAGTCACAGATGAATCTGATGCTGTCCTCACATACCCGTTTCAGCAGAGGTTACTGGATTGGAATCATAAGAGAGCGCTTGGCCAATTTTATCCCCCACGACAGCCTACAGATGCAGAGGCTGACTACAGAGACACATCACTACGCTGGCTGAGCTAAGTTAACTCAGCACAGACCAGGCATCAAATCTTGGAGCTCCCTGCATTACATTGCTTCATGCATGTACCCACTGAGGCATCAGTAAATCCATTGCTAAGTGAGGTTTAGAGAACAATCATAAACTGCTTGAGCACAATCATTTTAACCTCTTGAATAGAATACTGCCTTGTAGTTAGAAGCTGTCATGAGTATCTAGAGTTTCACAGTGACCATATCAAAATAAATTGTTATGTAAACATACACTTTTACTCCTGAATTTCAGAACTGCATCTTCTAATACAAATATTAGATGTGGGTAGAAAATAGAAGAGCTGTAATGCTTGCCATTGAAGATAGTGATTTAAATGTGCACTATGACACAAATATACAATATACACAGACTTTTCTCTGAACTGGGCTGAGCTGCATACGTGTGAAAACTTACCAGAAAACAGGCTTATCCTGTTATAAAGGAAATGTGAACAGGGGCAACTCAGATTATATCTTACTAACACCGGAATAAAGAAATCAGCAAGAGCAGGTGGGTCAGTGCAGACATATTGACTGCTTAGCTGATAACAGTTGCAGCCTTGACTGGTATGCGAATTCTAATATTTTAGTCAGGTACCTGGCACTAACTGTAGTTCTGACTGCCAACATGCTCACATTGCCAGTGTCAAGAACCCAGCTGCTTTCGAGGAGATGGTCTAATTATTTCATTTTTGTTCTCAATTGCCCAGAAAATAGTCATCACTATAAACCCTCCCAAGTACGGCTAAATTAGAAATTCTCTTGTTAAATTGCGACAATTAAAGTGCTCTTGAATCATGTCCTTACCTGACAATCATCTGCTTTGGTCCTAACAATTCCTTTCATATATTGTTTCTCCAAGGAGGGAGAAATACCAAAACTGTTTCCCATGCAAAGTATTTCCGTCCTTCCATTAGAGTCGGTGATTTCCACTGAGCCATTTAGAATAACATACCAGGACTCCAGCTGGAAGTAAAGCAAAATGGAATTTGAGAAAAACTACTATTTAAGATGTATGCACAAGTCACTCTGTTTTCTTATAAAATCATAAATTTAAAAGCCTTAAATATTCCAGGAATCATTCCTTAGCAACAATACCCATGCCAAACAAATGGGAGGAGCAAGAGAGATTTCTGTTCTCTGCTATCAAAGTCATAAACATGCTCTTTTTCCATATATTTACAATTTTGCTAATGAACAAAGTCCTTCCCCATAAAGTCATTTGAGAAAGACACGCAACTGAAAATTACTTGCATCATAAACTGGTGGCTTTTAACGGTGTTAATTGCCCTACCACAAACAGTATGAGCTTGGATCAATTACTATTACTAGACTGAAACCCGTACAGTCAAGTGTGAAGAAAACTTGGCAATGTAAACACCATTCCCATGTTCCAAAAGATGAAGTCTCAACATCAACATCTTTGTAAAAAAAAAACAAAATAGTCAAGAGAATTATAATACACTCAGAGAGAGTGAGCGATGTCTATGAATTACTAACATGTGCTTCCTAGTTTCAAAGTAACCCCGATGCACTACTGGGAGTCGGCTGCCTGCCTTGTATTCAGTGGCTGGTGCTTGGACAAGGAAGGTTGATAAAGGGTAGATAAAAGGAGTTTTGCCTTCCTAGGTTCAAGGGATAACAGAAAGATGACAATGGGGGTTTTCAGAGATGTCACTGACTTAACTGTGGGGAAGTTGAATTAACTTGCACTGAATCAAGATCAATGAAACACTTTAGATTGGCAGCATCTTCAGCTGCCTCATAATGTTATCCTGCCATTGTCCAGTAACTGTTCTCAGTCAGTTCAACAATATTGTTTTAAAACAATGCTTTCATACCTACAAATACAAAACTAGAAAGAAAAACAAGAAAAGTAATGCTTAAATTATTTAGGAGTTCTGACAGAAAATCTCCTGCTTTTAGATCATCATACCGCAATAAAAACATATGCCTGTTTTGCAATATAAGCCTCATGGTAATGTAAATGCAGGTTCTGTCTGATACCAGGGTCAGCCTTTAATGTGTTTTGCTTGCCTCAAGCTTTGAATTAACTGCACTGTCACCCTGGCTAAAAATGGGAAACTGGATTTGAAAAGGTCAGAAGGTGTGCAGTAGTACCTTAGACTAATACCCAGAGGGAGCCCTGAGTACAACTGGAAAGAGACCATAAAGGATACTGCAATATAATTCTTACGTTTGTTATTAAAAACAAAATACTTCCTTTATTTATTCAGGAAGGAAGAGTGAAGTACTCCTGTACACATGGTCTTTAAACATTTCTCATAGTTTGATATTTATTTTCAACAATTCTTCCTTCAGTAGGCATCACCACAGATCATGGGGTCCAAGTTTGATGCCTCCACTTCACAAAACTCCTAACATCAACTCCATTGCTGAGAAGAATTGGAGGCCAACTCTATCCCATAGGAGGACAGAACAAATCAGAGGAATCATACCTCAGCTGCTCTCATGCAGCTGCCACTTGGCTCAGCTGTGTTACCGGTAGTTTGGGGAAAGATTGCCAATGTCTTGACCACAATCAGTCTACAGCCAGGGAAGCAGACAAGGATTAGGAAGAAAATAGTTCAAACTGAAACAAATTCTTTCTTCCTTCAGATAAATTGGAAATTATTTGATTTAGTGAAGCTGCCATGAATTATAAATATAAAAATACACAGCTGATTGCAGTGTTTACCTCTTTTCCATCATCAGTTATTATTGCTCCCGCATGTTCCACTACTTCGAATATCATGACTGAGCACAGTTCTCGCCTGACAAACATGGTCATGTTGGCAAAAGCAGGAAGCTGATGCATGAACTCCAGCAATTGTTCTGCAAAGTAACACACACACATTTAGTCTGGGCTACAGTGACACACATTTCCAAAGACATTTCCAGATACAGCATATATAATCACATCAGGAACTCTTTCAGTAGTGTCTATTATATTTACAGCTGGAGACTGAGAAAACTCAGGTACTTTTACACTTGACAGTTTCTCCACTGGAGAGTGACCTCCTTGTGCCACTGTCCACTATTTACTTTACAGTCATGTGTCATTTATGCCGGGCTCTGCAATGTACCCTGGATACCAAATTAACATATATAGTGAAAACCCAGGGGAACTGATTCCCCACATTTACTTTACTCAAACCAGCTCACTTATCTGACAACATATTTGCAGACACACATTTTAATGGGTCTATGATATCATTGGTTCCCTGACCATCAAAGCCGTTATACTATGGAGTGCAGTCAATGGACAAAGATTTGCATACATACTGTTGGCTGCAGTCCTGTGATATAAAGGCACTTTCAAATTCCACTCTGAAATCAATCCACCAGATTTCAAAACTTCCCATTTAAACTGTGCCATACCATTTCATTCTACTATAAAACTATTCATTCACACTTTTAAAAAAAAGAATCGGATCAATATCTGGTTTAAGACTAGGATTGAGGATCATTTGGAAAAAATTCAGACAGGGATAAATGAATGCTGTGTGGAACACAATGGTTCCTGAGCTACTGGGACCATTAAAACATCATGATAACGAAGGCAACTGATTCCGAATGTGTAATGTGGGATGTAAGGTTAGATTGTTATCCTGCAGTTTCATTCAATGCACTCGGGGAGGGAGGGAGAAATTTGGCAAGAGATTACATGGATTTTGTAGATTCTATGATTGAAGTGGTTTGTACATGGTCTGTGGAAGAGATGGGCTTATGGGCCAAATGCCCTGTTCTTAATTCATGCTCTCTTTTGTAAAAACTACAAAACATTAAAAAAGTCAGGATGAGAAAAAAACTGTGAGCAGACACCTCAGCAGCTATGGAGTCAGTAATACTTTTACACAGGAAGCAGTGCAGTCTGAACCCTTTCTAATGCAACACTAAACAACATGCCCCTCAAAAGAGCAGATGATACAAAAATTGGCCGTGTGGTAGATAGTGAGGAGGAAAGCTGTAGACTGCAGGAAGATATCAATGGACTGGTCAGGTGGGCAGAAAAGTGGCAAATGGAATTCAATCTAGAGAAATGTGAGGTAATGCATTTGGAGAGGGCAAACAAGGCAACAGAGTACACAATAAATGGGAGCATACTGAGAGGTGTAGAGGAAGTGAGGGACCTTGAAGTGCATGTCCACAGATCCCTGAAGGTAGCAGGACAGGTAGATAAGGTAGTTAAAAAGGGATACGGGATACTTTCCTTTATTAGCCAAGGCACAGAATATAAGAGCAGGGAGGTTACGCTAGAACTGTATAAAACATTGGTTAGGCCACAGCTTGAGTACTGCGTACAATTCTGGTCACCACATTACAGGAAAGATATGATTGCACTAGAAAGGGTACACAGGAGATTTATGAGGATGTTGCCAGGGTTGGAGAATTTTAGCTATGAGAAAAGATTGGATAGAGTCATAGAGTTATACAGCACGGATAGAGGCCCATCGGCCCATCGTGTCCGCGCCGGCCATCAGCCCTGTCTACTCTAATCCCATATTCCAGCATTTGGTCCGTAGCCTTGTATGCTATGGCATTTCAAGTGCTCATCCAAATGCTTCTTGAATGTTGTGAGGGTTCCTGCCTCCACAACCCTTTCAGGCAGTGAGTTCCAGACTCCAACCACCCTCTGGGTGAAAAAGTTCTTTCTCAAATCCCCTCTAAACCTCCCGCCTTTTACCTTGAATCTATGTCCCCTTGTTATAGAACCCTCAACGAAGGGAAAAAGCTCCTTAGTATCCATCCTATCTGTGCCCCTCATAATTTTGTACACCTCAATCATGTCCCCCCTCAGCCTCCTCTGCTCCAAGGAAAACAAACCCAATTTTCCCAGTCTCTCTTCATAGCTGAAGCGCTCCAGCCCTGGTAACATCCTGGTGAATCTCCTCTGCACCCTCTCCAAAGCGATCACATCCTTCCTGTAGTGTGGCGACCAGAACTGCACACAGTACTCCAGCTGTGGCCTAACCAGTGTTTTATACAGCTCCATCATAACCTCCTTGCTCTTATAGTCTATGCCTCGGCTAATAAAGGCAAGTATCCCATATGCCTTGTTTACTACCTTATCTACCTGTTCCGCCGCCTTCAGGGATCTGTGAACTTGCACACCAAGATCCCTCTGACCCTCTGTCTTGCCTAGGGTCCTCCCATTCATTGTGTATTCCCTTGCCTTGTTAGTCCCTCCAAAGTGCATCACCTCGCACTTTTCCGGGTTAAATTCCATTTGCCACTGTTCCGCCCATCTGACCAACCCATCTATATCGTCCTGCAGACTGAGGCTATCCTCCTCGCTATTTTCCACCCTACCAATTTTTGTATCATCAGCGAACTTACTGATCATACCTTTTACATTCATATCCAAGTCATTAATGTAGACCACAAACAGCAAGGGACCCAGCACCGATCCCTGTGGTACCCCACTGGCCACAGGCTTCCAGTCACAAAAACAACCTTCGACCATCACCCTCTGCCTTCTGCCACTAAGCCAGTTTTGTATCCAAAGTGCCAAGGCACCCTGGATTCCATGGGCTCGTACCTTCTTGACCAGTCTCCTGTGGGGGACTTTATCGAAGGCCTTACTGAAATCCATGTATACCACATCCACTGCGTTACCCTCATCCACACGCTGAGTCACCCCCTCAAAAAATTCAATCAAATTAGTCAGACATGATCTTCCCTTGACAAAGCCATGTTGACTATCCCTGATTAATCCTTGCTTCTCCAAGTGGAGACTAATTTTGTCCTTCAGAATTTTTTCCAATAATTTTCCTACCACTGATGTTAGGCTCACTGGCCTGTAGTTCCCCGGTTTTTCCCTACTCCCCTTCTTGAATAATGGTATTACATTAGCGGTTCTCCAGTCCTCTGGCACATCCCCTGTGGCCAGAGAGGTTCTGAATATATGTGTCAGAGCCCCCGCAATCTCCTCCTTTGCCTCACACAGTAGCCTGGGATACATTTCGTCCGGGCCTGGGGATTTATCCATTTTTAGGCCTGCTAAAACCGCCAATACCTCCTCCCGCTCGATGTTAATATGTTCGAGTATATCACAGTCCCCCTGCCGTATTTCTATGTCTACATCGTCCTTCTCCATAGTGAAAACAGATGCAAAAAATTCATTTAGAACCCCTCCTACATCTGCCGGCTCCACACACAGATTGCCATTTTTGTCCCTAATGGGCCCTATTTTTTCCCTAGTCATCCTCTTACCCTTAATATACTTATAAAACATCTTAGGATTTTCCTTTATTTTGCTCGCCAGTGTTATTTCATGGCCCCTCCTTGATCTCCTAATTTCTTTAAGTATCCCCCTGCACTTTTTGTACTCCTCTAGGGCTTCCTCCGTCTTTAGCCTTTTGTATCTGCCAAAAGCCCTCCTTTTTTTCCTAATCCATTCTCGTATATCCCCTGACATCCAAGGTTCCCTGGAGTTCTTGGAACCACCCTTGACCTTTACGGGAACATGTTGCCATTGTATGGTCTCAATCTCCCTTCTGAAAGACTCCCATTGCTCCGATGCGGATTTTCCTACAAGCAGCTGATCCCAGTCCATTTTGGCCAGATCCTGCCTTATCCTATTAAAATCGGCCTTCCCCCAATTTAGAACCTTTATTTCTGGCCCCTCCCTGTCCTTTTCCATGACCACCTTAAATCTCACCGAATTATGGTCACTGTCACCAAAGTGCTCACCTACTAGCACTTCTTCCACTTGGCCGGCCACATTCCCTAGAATTAGGTCCAGTACCGCCCCCCTCTTGTAGGACTTTCTACATGCTGGCTCAAAAAGCTCTCCTGGATGCACGTTAAGAATTTTGTACCCTCTAAGCCTTTTACACTCTGAGTATCCCAGTTAATATTGGGGAAGTTGAAATCCCCCACTATTATTACCCTATTATTTGCACAATTTTCTGAGATTTGCCTACATATCTGTTCCTCTATCTCCCCCTGACTGTTTGGGGGCCTATAGTACACTCCCATCAAAGTGCTTGCCCCCTTTTTGTTTTTAAGCTCCACCCATATGGCCTCATTAGAGGAACCTGCTAATATATCATCCCTCCTTATGGCAGTAATTGATTCTTTAATTAATATTGCGACCCCCCCTCCTCTTATACCTCCCCCTCTGTCTCGCCTGAAGATTCTGTACCCCGGAATATTGAACTGCCAGTCTTGCCCCTCCCTCAACCATGTCTCTGTGACAGCAACAATATCATACTCCCATGTGTTTATCAACACCTTCAGTTCATCCACCTTATTCGCAAGACTCCTTGCATTAAAATAGATGCCATCCAGCCTTGCCCTCACATATTTGCCCTGTCTTCCAAGCTGACTTGTTTTTTTCTCTATATTTGGCTGCACATCACCCCCTATTGTAGCTCCACTCTGTATCCCATCCCCCTGCCAAGTTAGTTTAAACCCCCCCCAACAGTGCTAGCAAACCTCCCCGCAAGGATATTTGTCCCGCTCTGGGGTTGTTTTCTTTGGAACAAAGGAGGTTGAGGGGAGATTTAATTGAGGTATATAAAATTATGACAGGACGAGATAGAGTGGAAAGGGAGGACCTATTTCCCTTAGCAGAGGGGTCAGTGACCAGGGAGCATAGATTTAAAGTAATTGGCAGAAAGACTAGACGGGAGCTGAGGAGAAATTATTTCACCCAGAGGGTGGCGGGGGTCTGGAACTCACTGCCTGAAAGGGTGGTAGAGGCAGAAACCCTCAACTCATTTAAAAAGTACTTGGATGTGCACTTGAAGTGCCGTAACCTACAGGGCTACGAACCAAGTGCTGGAAAGTGGGATTAAGCTGGAAAGCTCTTCTTCAGCAGGCAAGGACACGATGGGCCAAATGGCCTCCTTCTGTGCCGTAACTGTATGAATCTACGAATACCACTGTTTCACCAATAATGGACATGTTGTGACTGTGCATTTTTAAAAATTGCTCTTGGGATGCGGGTTTCAATAAACACAAGGCAGCATTTATTGCCTATCACTAGTTGCCCTGAGACGGTAGTGGTGTGCCTTCTCCTTGTGCCACTGCAGTACTTGTGGTGATGGTGCTCCCACAATGGTGTTAGGTTGAGCCTAATCACAGGGATACTGATCAAATGAACTGCTCGGTTCTGAATGGTGTTAAGCTTCTTGAGCGTTGTTGCGGCTGCAGGCAAGTGTTGAGTTTTCTATCATACTCTTGACTTGAGCCTTGTAAATGGTGGAGAGGCTTTGAGGGGTCAGGAAATGCAATTAGTCATAATAGAGATTTGCTTTTCCAATCTTTACAGGGTTTTATGCACAGTCTCAACCCTAATGATTTCATCAGCTGAGCACCCTAATAAGAAAGTGATGTGCTCAAATTGGACCCTCTCTGGTTGCAGGTATGTGCTTCCAGCAGATGCCAGTACTCTAGCCAGCTTATAAATCATGATGGCAATTATAATCAAATCACATGTTTCAGGCGTTGCAAGAGAATGTCTGTTATCCAGTTGCAGTTGCACACAAGTAATCCTGAAAGGGGAGAGAGAAAGAGAGGATTGAGGGGGGCAGGAGAGCAGGAGAAGGGTAGTATAGCTGACATAGCACAACAAGGCCACTACATTGCTGTCCATTCTAAGTGCCAGTACGGCTGGATTCTAAAGATATGAAGCAGACAGCCAAGTGAAGAAATTCTGGGATCGGAAACCGAGCTCATGAAAAGTCACTTTTGGGTACAAGGACAAATGCAGTACTAGACTTTGTGAAGCCTTTCGATTATGATTACTGGGTGTGGTATCCAGGAGAAAAATCTCAGCCTTTACTTATTTTTGCTTTCTTCGATTGAGTCTTAAAATGTCTTGAGAAGCCACAGATCACTGAGCAATAAGACGTAATGGCTTATAAATTCGGCAGTGTAGCGGCCGTTTTGTTTTAGGCGCTATGCAGCCGCCTTAGGTCCCAAGATGGCGTCTGGAATGCGCGTGCGCACTTCTAGCAAGATGTGCGCTGGATTGGCACTCAAAGCTCCAGCCAACATAATGTCTCAACCAAGAGCAGCTGAATATGTCATAGATGGCCTGAAGGACCCCCCCACCCAGTGCTATTTAAAGGGATCATACAGGATTTACAGGTTAGTTGCTGGATTATTGCTTCTGGCTGCTGATGCATTTGTACCTGTTTTTAGAAGTCTCCTATACTTGAATACTAGGACTAGGGGACATAGCTTAAAATTTAGAGCCAGGACTTGCAGGAGTGAAGTTAGGAAACGCTGCTACACACGTAGGGTGGTAGAAGTTTGGAACGCTCTTCTGCAAATGGCAGTTGATGCTAGCTCGATTGTTAATTTAAAATCTGAGATTGATAGATTTTTTGTTAACCAAGGGTATTAAGGGATATGGGGCTAAGGCAGGTATATGGAGTTGGTCACAGACCAACTATGATCTCACTGAATGGCGGAACAGGCTCGAGGGGCTAAATGCCACTGCCACTTACTTCCTATTGTTCCATCTGCTCCTCCAACAAAGCAGGACGTGTGCCAGTGAGTGTCCTGCAGGATGTGGGTGATGTGCCTGTCATGGTTGAATAGCTGCCAGTTTGTGTGATCCGTGAGTTGTGGGTGTGTGGCTTGCAACAGTGGTAATGTGTGAGGGTGAGAGGAAGCATCTGATTGGAAGAGTTGAGTACTGATTGAAAGAGTTTGTTGGTAGGTGGGTGATGGGGGGTGTAGCGCGTGGAGCAGTGGATGTGGCTAGTAGTGCAGTTGGTAGGAGATGCCATTTGATAGTTGACCTCACTCACCTTGACCACTCGTGTCAAAGCATTGAACTTCTTCCTGCACTGCCTCAGGAGCATACGTGTAGAGCGCCTCTTGCCCCACTGTGGATATAGGATGCCCCTCCTTCTGTCCACCTCTTGCACCAAGGCCTCTCGTGCATCATCAGAGAACCTTGGTGCATGCTCTCTCGCAGGCTTGATACAAACTCAGATTGGCAGATTGGTGAGGGCTGGCGTGCAGATTGAAGGATGTGGGCTTTAGTAGTGTGCAACTTTTATTCAATGTTTTAGCATAACTCAACAGTTTATAAACATAGGGATGGGACCTGCATCTGTATTTTATGTGTGCGATGTCTGATTTCCATTCAGACTCCGTGCGGACCCATATCTTATTTTTTCCAAATGAGGTGCAGGCTGCCTTTAAGAGGTACAAGCCATTCATGCGATATCTGCTGGTGAGAAGTCACTGAACAACGCAGATAAACTGGCTGCTCGCACTGGAATCAGGCAAGTGAGCAGGCAGCACGAATCTCACGTGCTGCCTGCATCGGAACGACTGGGCGCGGGTTAATCGCGCACTGCGACCCCCGTGCCCGGATTCGGGGGTTATCGAATTTAACCCCCAACTTCTCTCTTTCTACAGATAGAAGAAAGAACGAGCTTGAATTTAATATAGTGCCTTTTATGATCTCAGGCAGTCCCGAAGTACTTCACAGTCAATGAAGTATTTTGAAGTGTAGTCACTGTTGTAAGATGAGGAAACACAGTAGCTAATTTGCTCACAGCAAGAGCCCACTAAGAGCAATCAGATAAGTGACCAAATAATCTGTTTTGGTGGTGTTGGTTGAGGGATAAATCTTGGTCAGGACACCATAGGAACTCTGCTGCTGTTCTTCAAATAGTGCCATGGGATCTTTTATATCCACCTGCGAGGGCCTCAGTTTAACATCACATCTGAAAGACGTACACTGACAGTGCAGCACTCCCTCAGTACTATACTGAAGTGTCAGCCTGGATGATGTGCTCAAATCTCTGGAGAGCTGCTTGAACCAATGACCGTCTGACTCAGAGACAAGAGTGTTACCACTGAACCAAATCTGACGCTTGTAAATGTATGAAATTAAGTGGTATCGGGGAACTGAAAGGATGGAAAACCACAACGAAGGTCAAATAAGTAAAAGCCCATGGGATCCAAGGGAAAGTGGCAAATTGGATCCAAAATTGGCTCAGTGGCAGGAAGCAAAGGGTAATAGCCGACAGGTGTTTTTGTGACAGGAAGGCTGCATCCAACGGGGTTCCGCAGGGCTCAGTGCTAGGTTCCTTGCTTTTTGTGGTATATATTAATGATTTAAACATAAATGCAAGGGGCCTGATTAAGAAGTTAGATGATGATACAAAAATTGGCCATGTGGTTGATAGTGAGGAGGAAAGCTGTAGACTGCAGGAAGATATCAATGGACTGGTCAGGTGGGCAGAAAAGTGGCAAATGGAATTCAATCTAGAGAAGTGTGAGGTAATGCGCATTTGGGGAGGGCAAACAAGGCAAGGGAATATACAATAAATGGGAGGATACCGAGAGGTGTAGAGGAACAGAGGGACCTTCGACTGTATGTCCACAGATCCCTGAAGGTAGCAGGACAGGTAGAAAAGGTGGTTAAGAAGGCATACAGGATACTTTCCTTTATTAGCTGAGGCACAGAATATAAAAGCAGGGAGGTTATGCTAGAACTGTATAAAACACTAGTTAGGCCACAGCTAGAGTACTGCGTACAGTTTTGATCACCACATTATCGGAAAGATATGATTGCACAAGAGAGGGTGCAGAGGAGATTGTCAAGGATGTTACCAGGACTGGAGAATTTTAGCTATGAGGAAAGATTGGATAGGCTGGGATTGTTTTCCTTGGAACCGATGAGGCTGAGGGATGATTTAATTGAGGTGTATAAAATTATGAGGGGCCTAGAAAGGACCTATTTCCCTTAGCAGAGAGGGCAATAACGAGGGGGCAGAGACTTAAAGTAATTGGTAGAAGGATTAGAGGGGAGCTGAGGAAAAATCTTTTCACCCAGAGGGTGGTAGGGGTCACTGCCTGAAAGGGTGGTAGAGGCAGAAACCCTCATCACATTTAAAAAGTACTTGGATATGCACTTGAAGTGCCATAACCTACAAGGCTACGGACCAAGTGCTGGAAAGTGGGATTAGGTTGGGTAGCTCTATCACGGCTGGCACAGACACAATGGGCCTAATGGCCTCCTTCTCTGCGGTAAATTTTCTATGATTCTATGAGATCTTTATAAGTACATAAATAGGTTTGAAAAGGAGTAAGATACTTAAAAAAAATCTGCTAATGCTGGAAATCTGAAATAAAGATAGAAATGAAGTTGGAAAGTACTGTGGGCCATTGCCAGGCTGGCCTCGCCCGCCTCGGTATCACCTTTCCCTGTTTCCGCTATGCACCTATCTGCGGGCCTCTGTTGGCACCCAGCCAGCCGACATTCCTGAGGTCGAAGAGCGGTGAGCTGCATCACGATGCTTGTTTGGCTACCGCAGCTCGCCTGCCAAATTCAAATGAGGCTGGGGCATCAAAATCATGGGGGCCTTTTTGCCGCCGGAACGGGCGATCGGCCAGCACGCTCCGCCAGTTGGTTGCCCAAAAGTCAAGGTCAACCCCAGTGGGTTTACCAGTTCCAAAAGGAGAAAAAAAACAAGCCAACGGCAAGGTCCAATGTGACTCCATCACCCTACCAGCACTGTGTTCTGACAATGGGTCTAAACCTGAAATATTAATCTGCCATCTCTCTGCACAGTGATCTATTCACCTACATTACTAACACCCTTTACTGTAAGGAAAATGGAGAATACAGCTGAGATCTCAAGTTACTAAAGTCAATATTCAGATCAGAAGGCTGAAGAGTGCCTAGGAACTGGTTCCTATTGCTTGCGTTGAGGCTGGAACAGTGCAGGATGCCAATAATAGAAAGGTCAGCCTTGATTGTTTGGACTTGAGGGAAACCCAGAGGTTCTCAAGGTCATCAAATTTCATCTGTCTATCATCCAATGTCTCCATCTTTGTTAACTCACCATCACGTTATTTCTGTTGGAATATATGAATAAACTGGAACCAGAACATCATGATAACAACGACATTGTTAAAAAGCCAATTACTTGGGTGGGCTCACGGAAATAACGTAGCCAGATTCAGTATGATTATGCCACTCTATTGTAGGAATTTTGTGGCAAGTTTACATCTGTTACGAACTTAAATTCAGCACAATCCTAATGTAAAAAGGACATCAGCTAGGCAAAAGTGCATGAAAATGGGGGTGGGTGGAAATGGAAGATAGTAGAGATAAAGATTGTTTCCCTAAAATGTACCAATGTCATCATCAGTTCGGTCTGCTGGATCCTTCTCCAGACACTCTCTAACAACATCCCTGCCCATCAGTGGATCAGATGCTCGGTCAATGTCCTCTTCATCTTCTTCCTCTTCTTCGGAGTCTACTGCTGTTTCCGGAAGCCCAGTAAGATCCACATCCCCCATTTCACTTTCTGTAGCCTGTAGAAAGAAATACTTCTATGTTAATCATGTGTGTCCATTCTAAGGTGCCATAAAATAAAGTACTTTTCTGCAAAAAGTTAAAATGTCTTGAGCAATTCACTGCAGGTTGAATAGGTTTGGTCTTCTTTATCTATTTCTTTGTTCGTGTACATCAAAATGTTAATTTTATACATTACAGGTGCTACTGATATTAAGATAATGTTATAAAATGAATTTTGCACTGAGAAGGCAAAAGCACATCAAGAGATATTCATATCCTCTGAAAACATAATAAAACCAAACATCTATTAATCTACATTGAAATTAAAACTGTATTGCACAGAAGTGTCATAGAAGATTAAAACAGCGTCTTTGGACTTGTGAATTCTAGCTTTCAACTTAGTGAACGACATTGTTATATTTACTCAAATGAAAACATATCTATTTTAACAGTTAGATTTGGATTTTTGGGACAGTAAATATATATTCATAATCACATTTCCAAAACAGGTTTCTTCCCTGTTCCAGTCTGATAATCAGTGTTCTAAATAAATTAATGGTAGAATGGTTTTTAATATTTAAAATTACCACATGTTGATAAGTTAGCAGGATAAGCTTGAACCGTGGGATGAAGTGGTTTATTATAAAGTTTCTAGAGAACTCCGCAGCTCGTAGATTCTAGAACAGTTTCAGTTGGTGCAATCATTGGGTCTAAAGGCAAAAGGCTACTTTTTTTAGTCTTAGTATCATTGAGCATTAACTTGCAGAACACTTGGTCCTAATTTCTCTTACCTCATTTTAACACACTCAAATCACTGCATTCTCACAAGGCAGATTAACAAAAAAGAATCCCATTTTTTGTCATCTTCTATAAACAGACACTGACGAACAAAACTATGTGTTCAGTAAATGTGGTCCCTGACACAGTTTCTTAATTATATTACATTAGACAAGGCTTGGCATAAAAGCAATATACCAATGTTGCCTCAGGATATAAAATTCAACTATTCTGCAGTATCAACATTAATGCTAGTATTCAACACTAAGTAATATCATTGTCAACTGCATTTTTTGTACCAGTATTAAATGCTATTTAGTGTTGATTACTTGCTTAATGCTAATTGTGACAAAATGAGGCACTTTTGTTTAACATGCAGTATGGCATTGACTTTTTAATTTTGTCATAGAGTTAAAAATTAGCATTTTTTTACAGAAATCATACTCTAGCGTAACTTGATATAATCATTACAGGTTTTTAATTCTGTGACTGATGCCCAAGGGAAGAGCCATGTCAGTTGATTCAAATACAAACATTTTGTGGGATTTGTTCAAATGTATTTGATCACAACTTTTTAAAAAAGTAACAGTTTTAAATCGGCATGGTCACTTTCTTTTTAAAAAAGGTATTTATCAATTATGTTCAATTTATTAGGTATGTTCAAGTACGAAGTTTGTCTGAAGGTCTCAAAAGAGATATAGGCCAGATAGCTTCAGTGGTGAGTGAGAAAAGGAAAAGAACTCCTATGTAAGAATATTATTTGTCACAATTTAGCATAGCTGTTGTAAACTATTTACTATTTTTTACCACGAGAAGCTAGCTAAAATTAACTAATGGAAAATACATGTTTGTTTACCACTACTATTCACTTGTTCTTTCACTGTTTATTAATTTTGTTGGCAGTTAAAGCCCAAGTCAAAATTCAGTGTACTTTGTTCTTCTGCTTTCTAAAAACAAAGGTGATTCAATAAGGGCACATGCTAAAACCAATAGCTGAATTAAGAGGGTTCTCTGTTCAATCCCTGAACATGTTGCATTTTTTTCTAGATATCTCAGCATTGACAACACTCTTTAGGACATAAGGAGCCTTGCAAGTTGTCTAAAACAATAAAGAAACCTAAAAATGTAACACTAATATTCAATGCTGGCTAATATCAGTACCTTTAAATATTTCACCCCCAGAGCTACTCTCATACCATCTCTACTATAATTAATGACAACTTTCATCGTGTGTATTATGATAGAATGACTCTTTGATCCTGACAATAAATTTATACAAATTCTTTGTATAAATTATTCCCTCAGATGCTGATTCTGCCTTCTGCTCTTATAGTAATCAGTAACTTGATCTAGCATCATTAATGCAACAATACTGTTAAATCTTAATGATTATATAAAGGAATTTGAAACCATCAAATCAAGCTGTTGGATCATCAGATTTATTTTCAGATTAATCTGTAGCTGGTACAACTAATTTGTTTCTGGAAGGCTGTATCATAGTAGGTACAGCACATGAGGAGGCCATTTGGCCCATCATGCCTCTGCGAGCTCTTTGAAAGAGCTATCCAATTAGTCCCATTCCCCTGCTCTTTCCCTGTAGCCCTGTAATTTTTTTCTCTTCAAGTATTTATCTAATTCTCTTTTAAAAATTACTATTGAATCTGCTTCCTCCACCCTTTCAGGCAGTGCATTCCAGATCGTTACAACTCGTTGTGTAAAAAATATTTCCTCATGTCACCTCTGCTTTTTTTGCCAATCACCTTAAATCTGTGTCCTCTGGCTACCGACATTTCTGCCATTGGAAACAGTTTCTCCTTATTTACTCCGTCAAAACCGTTCATGATTTTGAACACCTCTATCAAATCTCCCCTTAACCTTCTCTGTTCTAAGGAGAACAACCCCAGCTTCTCCAGTCACTCCACATAACTGAAGTCCCTCATCCCTGGCACCATTATAGTAAATCTCTTCTGCACCCTATTTAAGGCCTTGACATCCTTCCTAAAGTGTAGTGTACAGAATTGAACACAATACTCCAGCTGAGGCCTAACCAGTGTTTTATAAAGGTTTAGCATAACTTCCTTGCTTTTGTACTCTATGCCTCTGCACACCCCCAGGTCTCTCTGTTCCTGCATCCCCTTTAAAATTGTATCATTTAGTTTATATTGCCTGCCCTCATTCTTCCTACCAAAATTTATCACTTCACACTTCTCTGCATTAAATTTCATCTGCCATGTGTCTGCCCATTTCACCAATCTATCTGTGTCCTCCTGAAATCTGTTACTATCCCTATCATCGTTTACTACATTTGAGTTTCGAGTCATCTGCAAACTTTGAAATTATACCCTCTATACCCAAGTCGAGGTCATTAATATATATCAAAAAGAGCAGTGGTTCTAATGTTGTCTGAAAAACAACCGTTCACCACTACTCTCTGCTTTCTGTCCCCAAGCCAATTTTGTATCCACGCTGCTACTGTCCCTTTAATCCCATGGGCTTTAATTTTGCTAACGTCTATTATGTGGTACTTCATCAATTGCCTTTTGAAAGTCCATATACACATCAACCGCACTAACTCTCATCAACCCTCTCCGTTACTTCATCAAAGAACTCAATCAAATTAGTCAAACTCGATTTTTCTTTAACAAATCCGTGCTGAGTTTCATTTATTAGCCCATACTTTTCCAAATGCCAATTTGTTTTGTCCCAGAATATTGTCTCCAAAAGTTTCCCCACCACTGAACTGTGGTGGACAAAAAGTCAAATACTAAATTATTAAACAAATCATTGAAAAAAAATGATGACACAATACATCAGCATCCCTCACTAGCATTTTAAGACCTGTTTTTAAATACCAGCCTCAACTCACCTTGTCTCTCTCCTCTGATTTCATTGATCTCCTGTCCTCCCTTAACTACTCCCTCCATATAAACTCCCCAACCCATATTCACGGCCTACCCCTCACTCTTGCCATCTGACGTTGCCTCTTTATTCCCGTTGACTTGATCACAGACAAGGTCATCTCCAGCCACTTCCTTGTATCCCTCACCACCCACATCTCCCTACCCCCTTCCAACTCCACTCCCTTCTGTGTCTAGCCCTCTGCGTCTAGCCCTCTGCCCAAGTCACTTACAATTGCACTTTAAAGCTGCAAACTGCCAAGCTTTTGGCCTTCCATTCTCCTCAATACTTCTGCAGCTGTTAACTTGCTCAACTATTCTCTCATCTCCATCTTTGATGCTCTTGTCCACAGTGCAGACCTTACTCTCTCCTATCCTGGTATGGCCCCATTTTCACTCCCTCAAGTCCAAGGGGAGCAGACTTAAGTGTCAATGGCGCACAACTGGTTTAACCATCCATTGCCAGATCTGACTGGATTTGTTTAATAATTTAGTACAACCGCTTACTATTCTAGGATCATGCTGGAAAGCAAAAGTAACTCCAAGCTCCTTTTCTCTACTAACAACCTTCCCCTTAAACTCCTGCCTCTTCCACCCACACTTCCAACAAGTACAAGGAGCTTATGGACTTATTTGTCACTAAGGTTTAGACCATCCGTTCAGCTGTTTCTGCCGCATCCCCCCTCCCACGCTTTCCCTTGCCCACCAAGTCAAACCCCCAGAGCTCATCTTGTTCACGAGACCCACCAACTTCTCCCTTGACCCAATTTGCACTAAACTGCTGACCACCTAACTTCCCTTCCTGGACCTCATGCTAACTGACATAGTAAATGGTTCCATCTCCTCGCTTACTGTCCCTCCTCTTTTAAAAACTGTCGGCATCACCCCTCCTCAAAAACCCATCCTCGACCCCAACTGTCCTTGCAAACTACCAGTGAAATGGACTTAATCAAAGTCACAACTAACACTCACTGCAACTGTGACTCTGATGCACTATTCATAGAATCATAGAAGTTTACAACATTGAAACAGGCCCTTCGGCCCAACATGTCCATGTCGCCCAGTTTATACCACTAAGCTAGTCCCAATTGCCTGCACTTGGCCCATATCCCTCTATACCCATCTTACCCATGTAACTGTCCAAATGCTTTTTAAAAGACAAAATTGTACCCGCCTCTACTACTGCCTCTGGCAGCTCGTTCCAGACACTCACCACCCTTTGAGTGAAAAAATTGCCCCTCTGGACCCTTTTGTATCTCTCCCCTCACCTTATTTCTTCTCAATCTCTCTGCAGCTTATGACACGGTCGACCACACCATCTTCCTTCAACACCTCTCTTCCACTGCCCATCTCAGTGTGACTGCCTCACTTTGTTCTATTCTTATCTATCCAACCGTAGCCATAGCATTTCCAGGAATGGCTGCTCTTCCTGCCCCCTCACCATTACCTCTGGGGTCCCCCAAGGATCTGTCCTTAGGCCCTCCTCTTCCTCACGCTGCCGCATGGTGATATTACCCAAAAGCATGGGGTCAGGGTCCACATATATGCTGATGACACCCAACTGTACCGCACCACCACCTCTCTCGAACCCTCTACTTGCTCTATGTTGTTGGACAGCTTTTCTGACATCAAGTCTTGGATGAGCCGCAATTTCCTCCAGTTAAACATTGGGAAGACCGAAGCCACTGTCTTCGGCTCTCACCACAAACTCCGTACTCTTGACACTGATTCGATCCTCTTCCTGGGCCACTGTCTCAGATTGAATCAGGCGGTTTGCAACCTCGGCGTCCTATTTGAACCTGAGCTGAGTTTCCAGCCCCAGAACTTCTCCATCACAAAGACCGCCTACTTCCTCCTCTGTAACGTTGTCCGTCACCGCCCCTAACTCCATCTGCTGCCTAAACCCTCATCCAATTCCAAACTCGACTATTCCAACGATGTCCTGAGACTTGCCCCTCTTCCTCCACCCTCCGTAAGCTTCAGCTTATCCAAAACTCTGCTCCCACATCCTATCCCGCGCCAAGTCCCGCTCACCCATTACCCTTTGCTCACTAAGTCCCAGTCCCCGAACGCTTCAAGTTTAAAGTTCTCATCCTTGTGCTCAAATCCCTCCATTGTCTCACCTTCCCCATCTCTGTAACCTCCTCCAGCCCTATAACCATCCGAGAACTCTAGGCTCTTATGAATCCCAAAATCCCTTCATCCCACCAGTGGCAGCTGTGCTTTCAGCTGTCTGGCCTTAAGCTATGTAATTCCCTTCTTAAAGCTCTCTGCTTCTACACCTCCCTCTATTCTTTTAAGGACCTCTTTAAAAACCAACTATTTAACCAAGCTTTTAGTCATTCCTCCTAAGATCTCCTTCTTCGGTTCAGTGCTGATTTTCATCCAATTATGCTTCTGTGGCGCAGCTTGGGACATTTTTCCACGTTAAAAGCGCTTTATAAATGCATGATGTGGAGATGCCGGTGATGGACTGGGGTGGACAAATGTAAGGAGTCGTACAACATCAGGTTATAGTCCACAGCTTTATTTGAAATCACAAGCTTTTGGACTATAACCTGGTGTTGTACGACTCCTTACATTTATAAATGCAAGTTGTTGATGTTGAACATAATTGGGGGTCCCTAAGTCTTAGCTCTACCAACCTGCAGATGAATTGTCTTGACTTGGGTAGATGCGGAGAGTGTGCATTCCATATTGGGCAAACAGGAACTCTAACTGCTTAAATTTCTCAGTAGCTTGGTTTGGTGGTCCTTAAACTTGATTTCCTTGCATGTTAGACACCTGACTGACCGAAAATAAAGTCCCATCTGTGGACATCTAGAAGCTGTAATAAATTAGTTTATATTCATAGTTTCAATTGGGGTAGCAAATGAAGAATGAGCACTGACTCACATGAATGCCAGCTAAATGTTTTGCAGAAGTAAGCAAAGCAACCCCCTGTAATCATATATTTGTTATATAAGAGGATGACTGCATTAATAATTAAGAGTTTTGGATCAATACTGAAAGCAGCCTCAGAGCCAGTCTTCATCATTTACACAACTACAAGAAAGAGCTAGATAACCCTTTACAATTACAGGAAATTGCACTGCACTCGGGGACAATTACTGGCAGCCTTAAGCACAGAAATGGTACTGCATACAGGATATGCAGGCTGGCAATGTGAGTTGTATTGACCCTCCCAGAAATATCAATGTCTATTGCAAACTTTATTCCCCCATTGACGAGAAAACTATTTCCATTCTGCTGCAATAAATACTCTCCATTTGTTTTTATTTATTTTTTTAAATCTTGCATCCGATCTGTGCAGGGCTACCCCTACAACAGTTGGTTTCCGTTTATCCCTTTCTCAGCAGGGCAAGAGGATGCTCTTTTCCTGCTTAACCTTTAGGAGAGGCATACAGCTGGGATGAGAGGAACTTGATCTCATCGCTACCATCCAAAACAACAGGAAGCCAATCCAAGCCATCCATAATTAGAATCTTCATAAACTGCAGCACGGAACTTTAACACCAACACTGGAGTTTGCTTGGCAATTAAATTTTTAACATTTGTCAATGATACAATGATCTTTGGGATTTAATCATTTAAAAAAGCAAATAAATTGGTTAGAAAAAAATTAAAGCAAGATTTAATTTTAAGTACAAGTCTCACCATCACTTAAAAATCAACCAGTTAGTGGAATTAGCATCTTTGACATCCTTTCGATTTTTGGAGGAACACCTCAGAGGAGTTTTAACCCTGACAGTATTGAATTAACACAAGCAGAGTGAACCTAGAAAGCCCTAGGTTAATGATGTGAGTTCAGCTTCCTTAGAAACATCAGAACCAATATGGATTTTGACATCACTTTGATTTTTTTCTGTCATTTCTGTTGATTTTTAAAACAGTGAATACTGATGACATGGCTTGAAGAAGTTGCTGACACCAGTGGTACAAGGGAACTGAATTAACATAATAGCTATAGCTCTTTTGAGTTAATGGTGGTGTCAAACCAATATTAATTCAGTTCCCTCAGAATCAAGGACTCCTCCAAGCCACTACAAGCCAAAGTTGAAATCCAGTATCACTGGCTAAACAGTAATATTCAAAAGTCAACAAGAAATGGCAATGAAAATGAAAATCTTTCATACTCATATTGTCAGTGACATATACTGATAGAACAAGGAAAACAAGTGGAGTGCCCTGTACCTGAATATAATTGTTGCAAGGTGGCCTCTGCCTTTAGAGCCAGGAGTCAGCAGTTCATCTATGTTAGTGCCCTTACGGTCATTTTTAAGAAGAGCATTGTCCTCAGTATTTGTATATATGATAATCTGCATTACTGAAGTTTCTAGTTGTGGTCAACATTCCAGCTTGATTAACTGTTCGTACAGTGATGAGTTGCGTGGCCATTTAATTTTTCATACAACAGGATGTTAAAAAACTAACAGCCTTGACCATCCTTGCCTGATTTGGAGTGCATTCTGTCACCTGAACAGAGGAGCACAATAATCATTAGGCTTACTGAAGGAGCCAAAATCAAGTATCCTTATCAGCAGGAGGGATGAAAGAATTCAATTCCACAATCTTTTTGCATCTAATGTAAAATTTTGTCAGTTAGCGCACATGGTCAGGTTCAGAAATCTCCTGGCCAGCACCACTGTGATGTCATCAACACACACCAAACTTCTCCTCATAAAATAAATGAGGATCTTAAATGCTTCTTTGGAATTTTAAATGCTACCTTAATAATGAGACTTTTTTTTCTCTTCTTCTGAAGGCTGTGGGTGTAGTTTTGTGGGTACCAGTGACCCTCTAATACTTCATTCAAATAGCCATTCTTGACGCGCAAGCCTGGAGCGTTCAGCAAGCTAGCTTACAATAGTGAGTATCAAATTCAAGCCAAAATCTGTCCTCACTCACAAGTACTTTCCAGCAGAGTTAGGAGCAGAAATCTGACTGATTTTTCCATTCCATAACTTGGGAAAGCCAAGACCAACTGAAGCCCTCCACTGCCATGCAGCGACCAGCTAACTCAGCACAGACCAGGAAATAAACGTCATATCTCTATGGATCAGTAACTCATCACATGGTGCATTTCACCAATTGTGCTGTCCAGGAAGACCTTCAAACAATTAGTTAGCTACACTTGTCAAGTAAATTAGCTAGCCCAATTTTAAGATGGATTTCCCCTGAAATAACTATTTTTTTCATTATATCGGCCACTGCCAATTATAAACACAGATAATTTGCATTTAGACTTGTACTTTAAAATAATGTCCTTCAGAGTATATCTTTTCAGCATCTTTTCTACATGGAGTGCAACAGGTTAGAACATAATGGGAAACATTCCGCTTTGGTGCTCCTGGCACATGCCTGGAGCACATAAGAGGAAATGGTGCACGCTAGCCTGTGATATTTTTCTGTTCAGTAATTTTAATGGATGAAAAATTACAGACTGTAGGTGTACTATGCATTTCCAGCATGCACCAGGATCACAGAAGTAGAAAATTTCTTCTACGGTCCTTTCATATCTGGGACTTGGGTTTGGACGCAGCCCCAGACTGATGGAATTAAAGTCTCCTTTCAACACTGGCTGTCCTGTGTAAAATGCACTTAGGCAGTCACGCAGGTTCACAGCACAACAAATGTCTAAAATGTCAGCAACAATTGGCAATAAATTGGCAATCTCATTCAGAGAGGCATAAAACTAGCTGCTCTGTGAAACTGAAATGTCACATTAGTGCAGTAGGAAATGCTCTTCTGTAGTTGGGAGTTAACACATGACCTTAGGCACAGCAGAAGGAGCTTTATATTGCATCAAACCTGTGTTGTAACTGAGCTGGAACATTTAGCCTGCGGCATTAGGTGCAAAAGCAGTGGGAAAGTTTTCCCCATCTCAACAAGAACAAAACCCACCACAAAAAAATGCATTGCAAACGTTAGCATGTCAGAACAGTTACTGGCTTTGTCCCACTGCAATCCCTTTTTGAACTTCTAATTCATCATTTCGTTGACTCAGCATTACAAAACAGGAACTTTTTCAATTTTGTTTTAAATAATTCAAGGTACCTGAACCACATGTTAAACACAGTTATCCAATGCAGATGGCAAAACAAAGCCATGAGCTCATGTCCCCAACTGTATTATGCAATGCAACATTAAAACAACGGCTCATTGGGTTGGGAGGGATTGTCTTTCAGGATTCAAGCTGCTGAGTTGAGATGGAGATTGAAATTACCATGGATGAGGCGTCTCTCAATGCAGAGGCTGAGGGCAGATATTGCTGGGAAAAACTCAGAATGGGATTGAGGAGTAAGAGAAAACAAGGATTTTAAAGGAGAAGCAAGAGGGGTGGAACAAGATGAGCTACTCAAATCAGAAGGAGATGCTGGAGGAGTAGTGGGAGAGACCGAGGTATGATTTGGTGATAAGGGCCTCGGTGGGGGGTTGGGCAGGGCAGGTGCTGGAAAATACAGCCAGGCAGGGAGATTTCAGTAAGGAGCAAAGTGTTTCATTCCATGAGACAAGTTTCAGTCAAAACCACGATATCAATGCAATTGTCCACAATAGGGTCGTGGAGGGAAGGGAGAAAGGAAGGGGAGGCAGAGGCAAAGCTTGGCAATGGATGATTAGTGCATGTCAATTATATTGGTCAGAATAATACCACTGTCTATTATGGTAACATGGAAAAGAATTTTGCAGCTTATTCTGTGAATGAGTTATGAAATTCTATCCTGCGCTAGAACAACAGGCTATGACTGGAGGTACAATACCACTCGAAAGACCTTTTTAAATGAAGCTCTGAGTGGCTCACAGCCTAAATTCTGGTTCTCTGTTGCACCCGCCTGCCCAGCCTTGGAAGAAATTCGGAAAAAGATGCTTTACTATCCAGCGACCAAAGCACATGTTGTTAAGATTTAGTGTAACCAGGTGGTTTAGGTTTAACAATGGGCTCCACTTATACTTTGTGTACACTTCTGTTTAAAATTAGAATTCAAAAAAGATGATGAGATGAGTGTGTATATACCGATTATGAAAGACTGTTGTGGGGTCAAAGGACTTTTAAGTAGAACAACATAAGGCAGCCTCAAATGTCGGTTGTAATGCTCAAAACATGGACTTGCCCCAAATGGTCATTGTAACCAAGTCCACTGTAGAATTACATGTGTGACTTCCTTTCATGCATTCATCTTGGTTGTTGGACAGACAGAAAAGGTGATGCATTCATCTTGAGTGAAGATTCTATTTATACAAAAGAATTCTGAAAACTACCATGGCATGTATCATTTTTTTTAAATTTTCTAAAAAATTATGCAATTTAAAAGTATAGAATCACAGAATGGTTACAGCAATCCAGTTAGTCCCATTCCCCCATAGCCCTGCAAATCTTTTCCCTTCAAGTATTTATCCAATTCCTTTTTGAAAGCCACAATTGAATCTGCTTCCACCACCCTTTTAGGCAGCACATTCCAGATCATAACTACTTGCTGCGTAAAAAAGTTTTTCCTCATTTCGCCTTTGGTTCTTTTGCCATTCACCATAAATCTGTGTCCTCTGGTTCTCGACCTTCCCGCCAATGGGTACAGTTTCTCTTTATTTAATTTATCTAAACCCTTCATGACTTTGAACACTTCTATCAAATCTCCTCTCAACCTTCTCTGTCCCAAGGGGAACAACCCCAGCTTCTCCTGTCCATCCACGTAACTGAAGTCCCTTATCCCTGGAACCATTTTAGTGAATCTTTTCTGCATCCTCTCTAAGGCCTTCACATCCCTCCTAAAGTGCAGTGCCCAGAATTGGACACAATACTGCAGTTGTGGCCAAATCAGTATTTTATAAAGATTCAACGTAACGTCCTTGCTTTTGTACTCTGCCGCTATTTATAAAGCCCAGGATCCCGTAGGCTTTTTTAACCACTTTCTCAACCTGTCTTGCCACCTTCAAAGATGTTTGCACATATACCACCAAGTGTGTCTGTTCCTGCACCCCCTTTAGAATTGTACCATTTAGTTTATATTGCCTCTCCTCTTTCTTCCTGCCAAAATGTATCACTTCGCACTTGCCTGCGTTAAATTTCATCTGCCATGTGTCCGCCCATTCCACCAGCCTATGTCCTCTTGAAGTCTATTACTAGCCTTCTCACTGTTTACTACACTTCCAAGTTTTATGTCATCTGCAAATTTTGAAATTATGCCCTATACACCAGAGTCCAAGTCATTAATATATATCAAAAAAAGTGGTCCTAGCACCGACCCCTGGGGAACACCACTGTATACTTACCTCCAGTCCGAAAAACAACCGTTCACCACTACTCTCTGTTTCCCGTCACTTAGCCACTTTTGTATCCATGGTGCCACTGCCCCTTTTGTTCCATGGGCTTCAATTTTGCTGACAAGCCTATTACGTGGCACTTTATCAAACGCCTTTTGAAAGTCCATATACACAACATCAACTGCATTGCCCTCGTCAACCCTCTCTGTTACCTCATCAAAAAACTCAATCAAGTTAGTGATAATATAAATGGTGGGTTCTTGCTTCCCTAGAAGTCAAGTTCCACCCAACATGATTCAGGAAACCAGTCCAACACAAACTGTTACAAAAGTGCACTGCTACTTAGCAAGTGACCCCTATTGGCACCATTTCTCACTATCAGTATCATGCATACAGTCCATTAGGTAACACACTATCATTCAGTTCCCTAGAATTGAGTACACGGGAGCATACCACAAATTCATTACTTTAATACTAAAGAATGAAAGCAAGCTGCAGGTGATAATATTCAGAGTAAAGCCACTGGATACATGCCAGAACATGGCATCACCTGAAGTATTTAAAAGCTTTGAATCAATAAGCTATCTTGGTTAACAAAAGATCACAAATCAGAAACCTCTGTCCAAATGTGGTATTATAGCTAATGTTAGGGCATAATTCTAAAGGTTACAGTGGTATTTTAGATTCTTTAAGCCAGCAATGCATTATTTCATCAAATTTCAAGTTGACATTTTAAATAAAACACATTTAAACATTGGTCAGAAGAATGTCAGTAATTATGATGCACTGTCAAAATCAACTTTCTTCAAAATAGGATAAAAGTCTTCTGCCTCAGCCCAAAATAACTGCCAAATTTATTATTTTAAGCTAAAATTTCAACAAATATTTGCTTCTGTATATCCAGCTAGAAATAAAATCCTCCTCTACCTTTAAATTTGCAATCAACAGGTTTCAGAAATATTAGATTATTCTAAAAGTATGACCAGTTTTGCGGGTTTAATTTAAACACTTGTACTTGGTTCTCTCCATTAGAAGACAACACTCTATAGTACATAAAACTGTAATCCTGAAAGAGAACAAAACACAGTACAATAGAAGCTTCACAATGGTACTGCAAGTTTCAAATGGTAGGGCATACTTTTGTACCCCAATTGTTAACATGCTGAAGGAATGAAAACCTTCTGCTGCCTACTGGCTGTAAGGGTCCTAAAAGAAATGGGTTTGTGCAATCCAATAGCAAAAAAACTTTCCTGAATTGGCACAAGCTGGTTATTTCAATGAGATCATACAATGGCTATCATGGGAAATGGAAAAATGTTACACCAGTGTGGGAAGAGAGCTCTTCTGAGGTTAGGGCTGAGTAGAGGGAGCTTTACTCTGGACCTAACTGTGCTGTACCTGACTGGTAGTATTGACACGGGGTGGGGGTGGGGGGGGGAGGAATTTTAACCCCAAAAAACAGGTGGGCTGGGGGCGGGTTGGTGGTCAAAATCCCTGGTTTTTCAAGTGCGACCGCAACCCGGCTCCAATGCGCCCACTTCAGAGTTTAATGTGGGCACGTTTGGATGCATGCACGCAGCCAAAACCCGTAAGTCCCGTCCCCACTTAATACCGGCGGGTGGGTCGTTAACGGGGCAATTTACCTCGTTGAAATAGTTATGATAAGTTTTTTTATTGACTGTTACTCACCTTTAAATTTAACGCCTCCAGGACGGTTTTCCCCTGGCTCTTGAATCACGCCAGGTAAAAGGAGGCAAGAAAGGCCGGATCCACGAGGTAAGTGGTTTTATAGCACTGCTTGCAGGCCAGGAGGAGCAGGCTTCCCCCAGGCCCAACAAGCTTACCTGCCGTGATCGGACTCCCGTTATTGGCCGATCCTCCCCCCACACCATATCCGAAAGCCCCCTGACATCCGATGCCCCTGCATGGCTCCGATCTTCTGCGTGGCTCCGATCACCTCCCAGCCCGCGATCTTCTCCACAGCCCCCCGCCCCACCCAGCCCATGATCTCTGCCCCCCCTCCTATCCAATTCCCGGCTGCATTCCTCCAGACAGGCAGCTAGCTTGTCAATCTGGCTGGCTGTCGCACAGGAAACCCGGAAGCAAAATTAATTGCCTTTAATTGAGTTGCAATCACCGATTCCGACGCACTTAATTCGCTTCCGGGTTCCCCACATGAGCGTCTACCCACCCACTCAATTCCTGCTAAAATCATGCCCCAGGTGCCTGAAATTGAAAGTGTTCCAATAGCCAGCACTAATCCTACACATCTTGATGAGGAACAATTTCACAAAGAAAGTTTAAAATTAAATAATAAAGATGGTATCCTAGTACAGTTTTGACTTTTATTAACTAACATATGCATACATTATACAAGATATCCCAGTTAAGCTCAATAGTTCATTTTCAGTGGGTTTCTGCCCAAGGTAACTAACAGATACAATGAAGTACAGGAGATCAAGTATGTATACTGACACCTGCAAAATCTGTCTGTGATATAATGATTCTTTGCTTTGTGTTGCCATGAGTTTTACTTTCCTCCAACTCAACACTGGGAAGACTAAAGCCATTGCCCTCAGCACCCGCCATAAACTTCGCTCTCTTGCCACTGATAACATCCCTCTCTCTGGCCACTCTCATAGGTTGAACCAGACTGTTTATGGCCTAGGAGCCCTGTTGAACTCCAAGCTGAGCTTCAGATCCCATATCTTTTCCATCATAAAGACTACTTAGTCCTGCCTCTGCCCCTAGCTCCCACCTCCCACCATTAAAACCTTTATACATGCTTTCATCCCCTCCAGACTCGACTACTCCTTGCTGACTTCCCATCCTTGTCCCTTCATAATCTCTAATTTGACCTAGACTCTACTGGCACGTGTCCTGTCCTGCACTAAGTCTCGCTCATCCATCACTCCAGACCTCAGTGTCCTACATTGGCTCCCCATTCTCCAAGCTTCAAGTTTAATTCCTAATCCTGGTCTTTAAATCCCTTTTGACCTGATCCGACCGTAATCTGTAATCTTCTCCAGTCCTCTATTCAACCCTGAACTCTATATTTCTGACTCTGGTTTTTTGTGCATCCCCCATCCTTTCACCCCACTAGAGTAAGCAGAGCCTTCAACGAGCTTGGTCCTGCTCTCTGGAACTCCCTCCCTAAACTCCTCTGCCTCTACACACCTCTCCCTTCCTTTAAAAACTTGTCTCCTTGACCAAGCTTTTGGTCAACCCTCTTAATCTCTCCTTTTCTGGCTCAGCATCCATTTTCCATATACCTATCTATGAAGTGCCTTGGGACATTTTTATGTTAAAGGTGTTTTATAAATGCAAATTGTTGCTTTGTGGTGTGTGTTTGTATGAATAATTACTAAAAAAATTAATAATTATAATGTTTCTCCTCATTGTAACTTTACCTGATAGATATCCGACAGGCTGCTGCTCCCAGAGTCACTGGCAATACTGCACCCGGACTGGCTGGAAGGGACATGTGTCACCTGTGGATGTGGATTGTCTGTGAGGTGCATCTTGGAAAGATCTGCAGGAAGCTGTAAAAATTATGAGGAAGGGGAGAAAAAAAATCCATTAATTTGATAAATAAACCAAAAACATAAATTAAAGACTGTTAGACATGCCTGCTGAACTTTATAATAGTCTTTTAAATGATCTAGGGTTTTGCAAGAGGGTGTTTGATTTTGGTAAAACCTAAACAGCTAATACTTCAGTGTCTGTGTGCGCACTTCTGCTGCATGTGTATAATGGATACTGATGATATAGATATTTGGGTGCAAGATTCCAACAATTCAGTTAAAATAAAAAGTCAAGCTTGTACTCCACAAGGTTTTGGTTTATGAAACTAGCAAAAATTAAACTTTTTAAAAATCATGGGCATAGCACCAATATATTCAACATTGTGACCTCAATGAAACAACATTTTTTTTAAAAAAAAGATTGTAAGAACATAAGCCTAGCAATAAGGAATGGTCGATATCGGTGTTGTCCAAACTATAGCCACGGCCACATGCAGCTTGCAAACTCCGAGTAAGTCTTTTGCTGGCTTGCTCATATTTGTTCTGCTGTTGGTTTCAGCTTTTTGAACTTGGGCCTGGAGGACTAGAAAAGGCAACTCATTCATTAGTGGATTTAGGATCTAAATCACCATTGAGGGATCAGCCTCTTTCCACTAACGAAGGAGCAGACTTACCCAATCTTCCAGCCCTGGAAAATTCAAAACAGCACAAAACAAATACTACTGAGCCGGAAACATAGAAAGAAAAGAATGTAGAGTGGGTGGCAGAAGGCAGACAGTGGATGGTGGGTGATGCAGAGCAGCTGCTGTAGCTGTGAAACCAAGTGGGGAGCAAAAACATGAATGGGGAACAAACAACCAGAGAATTTTCATATGTATCAGTGCACACAGGTTTCCACCACTCATGATTTTTATAACTACTTAGCTTCAACGCTTCTAGATGATGCAAAATTTAAAATTGAAATATTAAAATTTCTCTCTTGTATCATGTGCATTTTAAAAAGTAAAATGCCCACAATCACAGGAATTTTCCATTGAATCACTAGAGATGGCAATGCTGAGTTGGGAATGGTTCCGTGCAAAAATTCCACATTCCAAAGTAGATGGAATTGTGTTTAGTTATGACTTTGTTTGATCCAAAAACCATTTAATGATACAATGGCCAATTAACTAATTTTGTATTTCTGTAGCAAAGAGTTGGCAGACACTATGGACCAAATGGCCTCCTTCTATGCCAGGAACATCTATGGTTGTGGTACATAGGTCTACCTCCCTGCTACAAAAGGTTGGACATCCTTTGTCGATGTGACAACAGCTCTCCAGTAAGACTGCCCATAAAACCTTCAGCAGTTTAACTGGGAATAGGTGTATGAAAATCTAGGTATCTAACTGAACTAATTAAACTTGCATAACAATCAAAAGACAAAACCAAGCATTTAGTCTGAGTGGATATATTGAACCCGTACATATGATATAGTATGATACTTGAACAGCTGCACAAACAGGTGTTAAGTACTCCAAAGTATAATCAGGCCAATGCTGCAACCTACCTACACATATCGAATTCTGAAAAGCAAACTTGACAACAGAAAATTCAGACTGGTATAGCCATTCCCTATATTTTTATGTTTCTTTTTACTTTTTCTTTATTCTGTCAAATTGTAACTTACTGCATAGCATGTGGAAAAAAAGGAAGAAATATACACAGTAGAAAATAAGCAGAGAAAACTAAGAACAGGCAGGGAGACCAAGTAGGTGACGGGTATCTACCCAGCAGAGGGTGAGAAAGACACACAAGGCAGTCAGAGAGAGTCACTCCTTTAATCTAAATCAGAAGAGTACTCCCAATAGGGTTTAAACTAAGATGAAAGCCCAAAAGATTAAAAGGAACAAAATTATAAAGATAGAGGAAGAGTCAAAGGCAAATAGAAGGGGTTCACGAAAACAATTCATTTTTCTCAGCAATAACATAATATTTTAAGAGGATACCAACTTTTTTTTAAAATCATAGTATAGAGAGAAGTGTATTTGTGAAGTGAAAGCTCTGTGCTTTAGCCATTCCCCTGGCGGCTCAGCAAATGTGTCCAGCTGAGGCATACAGGACAGGGGGATCCCTAGCTCGAATGTGTGCTGAGTTAATTGATCTCAAGCGGGGTAGCAATGGAGATGCTAAACCTCAAGGATAGCGAGAGGATAATCATCTATGATTCCTGGTCCTAACTACTATCCAACAACCCTAGTGTGGACATCAGGAAAGGACAGGATTTGGCTCAACTGTGATGCACCCTACAACTGAATGACCAACATTCACCATCAAAGCTCACATACTTGGCTGAGGTACAAGATGATGATTTTCACTCAGAGGTGTACTTTAGCAAGGAGGAACCACTTTCAAGAATGGAGAGAGGGAGGAGTGAAGGAAATGGTTGAGGAAAAAAACTTGAAAAAGAAAGCTGTGTAATTTTCTCTTCAATTACTCAGTGTGACCAAATCTGCAATAACGAAGGGGAGAGAGCTAGGTGTATGGGCAGGCACAATACCATGTAGTATATGCAATGTTCAACAACTGACTATAAAACCTACCTAGCAGCCAGCCTGTCTACCTTGGCTAGGAGCTAAAAAATAAATTTCACACCCTGTCTTTTCTGTCAGTATTACTACATAAAATGAACATCTTAGCTGTCATACCTGAGAGGACTTCTTATATAGAGCTATGATAGTTTCAGTTCCCTTTGTCAGCTGCTGGCCATGGAAATGAAAAACATCTGCAAGATTGGTATTGACAGCTGAAGCAATACAAGATGAAATACGAAGGCCAGCTTGTGACAAAAATACCGACATTAGGAAGGCAATTATTGAGACAAAATTCAAAAATCATAACAGGAAATACTTCACTAAGAAAGACAGGCCAAATGGCTCAAAAATATGGTTTTATAAAATATTGGCTCCCGGTCCAGGAATGCCTCAATTTTAAAATTCTCATCCTTGTTTTCAAATCCCTCCATGGCCTCGCCCCTCCCTATCTCTGTAACCTCCTCCAGCTCTTACAACCCTCTGAAATCTTTGCGCTCCTCCAATTCTTGCCTCTTGCGCAACCTCGATTTTAATCACTTCACCTTTGGCGGCCGTGTCTTCAGCTGCCTAGGCCCTAAGCTCTGGAATTCTCTCCCTAAACCTCTCCGCCTCTTTAAGACGCTCCTTAAAATCTACCTCTTTGACCAAGCTTTTGGTCACCTGAACTAATATCTCCATATGTGGCCCAGTGTCAAATTTTGTTTAATAATGCGCCTATGAAGCGCCTTGGGACGTTTTACTATGTTAAAGACGCTATATAAATGTAAGTTGTTATAACACTCTTGATGGAAATCTTAACATTTCCTTCTACTTGAATATTTTGTAGTATATGAAAAAATTTTCTCTAGCTCTTCCCATGTCACCCACTATTTGATGGCTGTTGGAGCAGCAAGGCCTTGGTTAAATCTGCTCTGTAACTGGTCATTGGAAGAGAGGGGAGTTCTTGGCTTTTGCTCACTGTCTCACCCCAATGGGCTTTTGAGATCACAAAATTATGATTGGTGGAATCGTTTGCATGGACCTTCAAATCATTGCTCTGTGACAATATCTGCAGCATATTCTCCTACTCAGTAAATTCATAGTATCATCGTAGGTACAGCACAGGAGCTACATTTTATATTACATTATTTATTGTACACATATACACATCATTAAAAAATGCATATTGAGGATTTTCAAGGATTTCAGAGTTCTTGTCTTTGGTGCCATGGCATACTTTCTCACTCACACAAAATACTGCAACCCCATCACCCCTTTCATTCCAAACTCCAATGGTTCCCCATGCCCAGTGAAGTGATTTGGAGATTCTGGTCATGGCTTTTAATTACGAATGAGCATGACAGCGATAGAGAAAAACATCAAAGCAAGAAAGAGAGACACACACGCACAGCAAGAATCAGACCGTCACAAAGAAAGCCAGAGAGAGTGTCTGAAGAGATGTAAATGTTAACGGGGTCAGAAATTCAAGCCTCAAGTTACACGCAACATAAACTTAGCAGGATTCCACTCTCTTGCAAGAAAAATCAAGGTTGAAGGGGACTAAGAAGTGAAAGGCAAGAATAAAAAGGAATGCAAACCAAAGTGCTGCCATGAATTTGCAGGCAAGCAGTCTTAGCACTTGACTCCGTTTTGATGGCTGTGGAAGTGGAGTTGGTGTTGCATGAGGTAATTGCAAGGACAGTTACCTTTGTGCCATTCCATGGCACCATTCACTTAGACAAGGAAATGGAGCAGCATTTCATGCTGCAGTTGACGGTTACTGTCACTGGATGTGCCAGACCTATTCTGCAAGATATGCTTGCAGCAGATGGTACATTATATGTATCTGCCTCTCTGATGGCCTGGACTCCATTAATATATATCCCCACAGTCAATGCAAAGCAGGTATGCCTAGGCCTGGAGATATGATCAATAGGATCTTAGTGGGGGTGGAAAGTCAGTGTATTCTAACTGTTGATCAGCCTGACATGCTTTTTTTTGTGCAGACATGATAAGGCGAGCACTTATCATGCCAGCATTCCCTGCTCACAGCAAATAGCATGCGATGCAAAATAGATACTGATCCAACGCAATTCTTTTTCACCCATTTTTCCTATCGGGTTAGCCTAATTTATGTCTGTTAATTGGGTGGAACCGATTGGAAAATCCTGGCTTGGGTGTCAGAAAAGTAGCATTGGCATATCACCTCAACAAGTACAAAAAACTTGCCAAATGATAGAAATTTAAACATAGCCAGTACTGAGTATTACAAATGCAAAATGTTAAAGCCCTTTAAAAATTGTTATCCCATTTCTTACAGTTCTCTCCATTAAAAAAAATCGAAGATCAAAAGGCTAAAGACTGTGCCAATTGGAGGGTCAGTCACCTCCAGGTCACTCTCACCCATTTCCCAATGACTGGCTTTATCGTGACATTGCAGCAGGACTATGTCCCACCTTATCCTAAAGCACATGGTGCAGCAAAGACACTGGAAGCATGAAGTGGAAACAAAATACTATAACATTTAAAAATTCTGAATTATACAGTCTCATTCCTGGGTATAAGTAGACCAGTCGCAGTGAGGAGCACCACACCCACCCCTCTCTTACATTGTGCCTAAATAAGTCAAAAAACCTCAGAAAAGCACACGACTACTCAGTGACTTTCCTATTTCCCATTCTGTCTATTCTTAACTCTGAGTCTCTGAGTGAGATTACTGAATTAGTGCCAACTACAGTGCATTAAAGAGATGTGGATGTGAGATCTCCTGGGAGATGAACTGAGAATGACCAAGCACATTTTAATCAGAACCTTTAAAACTCAAAGAGAAGGGAAGACAACAATTTGATGAGACAGTCTAAAATTTTACTTCTGACAATTGCTGCCGTCTGTTTAATTTATTGGCATTTAAAAAAGGAAAAAAAATGTTGAAGGATGTTGAACTTTAAAACAATACATGCCAGATGGAGCAGTGATGCCCCAACTGCTGTGCCACAAACATGACAAAATACAGGTTTGAACACATGTTTCTCCACTTTTTTCTTCTCCTATGTCGTGCACCATGTTCAACAGTGGAAATGAGTGGTAACGCACTCACAAGCCATCATTATTGCTGCTTTGAAATTTGATGTACGAACAGCCTTGAAGTAACTCTTCCAATTTTCCCCTTTGCCTGTACAAAAGCACTTGGTTTCCGTCACCATTCCCCCACAGCAGCATGGTTAAGATTGGTAACTCAACATATAGGGTTCATAGACATGAATGTATATACTACCACTCCATGGCATAGCAGAGAATTGTGCACATTACATCCCTGTTATATTTAAATAGATCAATTTTACTTGAAAGCCCCACACATTCTTTGTAATTATATTTTTAGTTTAGATATGTCAGTCTCAACTTGGGCTCAATCTAAATGTTACTTTACTGCAAAGGAAAACAAACAAATTCAAAATGTACTTTTTTTTCTTTGTGCTCACGATGACTATTATTACACAGGATACAGGATAAAACAAAACAGGCAGCTCAGTCATCCTGCTTACGGAAACACTGTATAACATGGGAGAAAATAACGACTTCTGCAACAAACTGATCCCTCGTACGAAAAAGCTCACAGAATTGGGCTTTTGGGACCGGATCAAATTTTTTTTTTTACTTTTTAAAAATTCTATCAGAACAAAGATCATGATCACAAGTCTGAATACTGTGCTGAATGGTATGATGTATACAAGGATAACATGGTGTGCTACTTGGAGATGACATCACTACATAATAAACACTTACAATGCTATTATAAATATGCATCTGTTGTCTGGTGCACTGGAATTGTAGATGGTAACATCCCTTCATATTATTTCAGAGGCGCTTAAAGAGATTTTGTGAGGAGAATTCTCCTCTTCAGGACTGATTTTCCTAGAGGACAGGACTTTGACCCGTCCCTTCATATCCACCCAACCCCACACTCATTTTCCTGGATCCGGGCATAATGCAAATACACAGCAGTCTCCCAGCAGTATTCCCGCCACTGCACGTTCGGAAAGTGGCGATGCTGCAGCGGGGACAACGCTGTAACACCAAATGAGGTAGCAAGAGACCTTAAAAGAGGAAAAAGTTTCTGAAGATCGGAAAGGAGGCTCTCACTCATCAAAACCAAGGCCTTCAGCCGGTACGTGTTTGGGGCCGACTTGAAGGAATGCTAGGGCTTTACCGCTGCATTCTGAAGCCTACCACCACCTTTCACATGGCAGCCCAGGGAAGTGGCAGTAACTGAGCTGGAAAGGAGGGAAATCCAGCATGGTTCCAGCACCCCACCCTCCCCCCACCGCCATCCCAGCAGCTTGTGGTATTGTATTAAAACATGACGTAATTTATATGACAAAATAGTCTATGAGGAAATTATCATCAGCAACTCTGGCAGTTAAGAAATATTCACATATATAGAGTGCAAAAAAAGCCATAAAACCATCACGCTACACATATCTGACATTTTTAAATCACTGGATTTAGTAGTAACACCTTCATCAGTGATAACAGTTACTGATCAATTCCTTCCTCCACCCATCCACCTCAATAACAGGGTTTGGAATAACAAGTATATTTATATGCATCTTCCAGAAGCCGCAGTGAGCTCTGTATGCATGTCAGGCAGCAGGACTACAAAGCAATGACATTGATCAAAACTGTTAAAAAGGTTAGAGGTGCCATATGCTATTATTTCAGCACACTTCTGGAAATAGGCAATTAAGAAGTTAGTCTGAGAAATGATTTGGCTATTAATTATTACCTTCAATAATTTTAAGAGTTTTGATTATTTTCTCAGGGAACCAGCTTATTAGTATTGCGTTATAATGTTTTAAAGTAGTGAATTTTACTGTCGTTAACTCTCAATGCCTGTTGACTCTCATGTCCGGGTTCTCACATTAAGAATGGTTATGATGTGGAGATGCCGGTGATGGACTGGGGTTGACAAATGTAAAGAATCTTACAACACCAGGTTATAGTCCAACAATTTTACTTGAAAATCACAAGCTTTCGGAGATTATCTCCTTCGTCAGGTGAGCTCACCTGACGAAGGAGATAATCTCCGAAAGCTTGTGATTTTCAAATAAAATTGTTGGACTATAACCTGGTGTTGTAAGATTCTTTACATAAGAATGGTTACTCTGGTGAGGTACGAACCTTGGAGCTGTAGCCTAGTGTGGGTTATCACCTTCAGAAGAGGAGTGGAAAGGGAGAAAATAACAGAGGAGGCGAACAAAATTAATGTCATAGACCAGGGGATCTATCCCGTTTCAGATAAGAATCTCTATATGTTATATGTATATAGTTTATTTATATCTCCTTAGAACAGAGAAGGTGAAGGGGAAATTTGATAGGGGTGTTCACAATCATGAACTGTTTTGACAGAGTAAATAAGGAGAAACTGTTTCAAGTGGCAGAAGGGTCGACAACCAGAGGACACAGATTTAAGCTGATTAGCATAAGAGCCAGAGGCAACATGAGCAAACATTTTTTTAGGCAGCGAGTTGTTATGATCTGGAATGCACTGCCTGAAAGTGGTGGAAGCAGATTCAATATTAACTTTCAAAAGGGAATTGGATAAATACTTGAAGAGAAAAAATATGGAGGACGACGGGGAATGAGCAGGGGAGTGGGACTAATTGGATAGCTCTTTCAAAGAGCTGGCACAATGGGCCGAATGGCGTCCTCCTGTGCTGTACCATACTATGATATTATCTATGCCTAGTACTGTAACAATTTAAAAATGGCTCCAGTGACTGCTTAATGGGAGAGATTTCTGTTATCTTCATGAAGGAGAAAATACACACATTGTCTGGGTTTGATACTGAACTGTGTGTGAGAGATGGGGGTGGCAGGGGAAGTCAATCTGCTTTTTTGAAAGTTTATTTATAAACAGCCCCTTCATCAGATCCAGACTAGTTGGCCAAACAGCTCAGATTTGTGATATGTTAATATACGAAGAGATGCTATTGATATCCTTACTTCCAGAACCATCAAAAATAAGTTTAAATTTTCAAAAGCTAGCTGGCTGCGCATTGTCAGAATAGCATCTCCTGGTTAAAGCCAACCCAGGGTCTTACTGCCAATTAAGATGCTACACAGGCTATCTCTTATCATTGTGTCTTTGCTCTGATTTTGGATGTATAGTTCTGTCTCCAGGGGCAGTACAGGCTAGGAATAAAAACAGATGCTAGAGGTGATTGCTTCAATTCACACTTTTCCACCATTTAGCTCCACATTGCAGCGTGATCTCTGGAACCCTAGGGAGCTTGAAGCACCTATGGATTGTGTATTTCTAAGACATAGCTTAAGAATTCTAATAAAAGGGCTCAAAGTATCGTGAAACAATTGGTTTGTTGGACTAAGCAAATCTGTCATTATTAAAATCTGTAAGAAAATAATACTCTGCTATCTAATCTACTGATTTTTTTTTTATTTCTGTATGAACTTACTTCTTAATAAATGTGTTCTGCAGTTTTTAACCTACGCTACAAATCCTGGCAATATGTTTTTCAACAGTTTGGAAAGATTTGGAGCACATGATGGGCAGACTTATTACTTCTAATGCATACACCAATGGTAGAACGGTTCATTGTTTGCCCTGCATCAGCACTATCCCAACTATTTTATGCAGGAGGCCAGTTTGGTTCACAGGGAGCACGGAGATGCCTACAGGAGCTGACCTTTGCATTGACCATGGGTAAAAAGTATTGGGAGGAAGACTGAAGCCTGAACATGTGGATACTGTAACACATTTTTAATTCTATCCTCACCAAATAGAATTTAGGTCCTACATAATGCAGAATTTTGAACTGAAAACAGCAATGTAATGGTACAAAAAATAACTGTAAAGAAAATAGCAAAACATATATAAACAATCTACTTTTTCGTAATGTAAGGAAATAATCAAATTGAGGGGCTCAGACAACCATAAACTACTTCAATTTCGTTGATATGGTTTGCAGGGTCATAAATTAATTTCCTTGACTGAATCATTGCCTTACAATTCATACTGAGATACTCATTACCCTATTTGGAATAAGGTCCAGTATAATTACAAAAAGATGCATTCAGGGTGTTGTGTTGACGCTTAACATTGGACCATCAACATACGTCACAATTGGATATAGATTCTATTCCCCACTCCATTCAAATCCCAACTGAGGCACACCTGTCTGATCCTGATCAAGTCACTGTTGCATACCCTTAGCAACTAGCCAAATAGTGTTTAGAAATATTGTTCAAAGAACATGGGAAATTATGGGAGGAAAATTCCTGATGGGTCTTGTCATTACAGGCTAAATACCTTACTAAGAAAAATTAAATGCAGTCTAAATAAAACAGAAATTACTAAGACCTGCTGACATTGTTCCATTAAAATATCTCCATTATTAAATGCCGTACATTAAACTGGTCAGTACCCACAGCAATGTCATCTACTGACTTCCTTATAAATAACACAGTAGAGTGTCTGCCTGCTTAATCTCCTCAGGTAATTCATTTCAGCACAATACAAACCATTATGTATGCTTATAGAGCACCTGCACACATTTGAATGATCCTGGAGTATTCAAATGGATTCATATATTTAAATTATTTAATCGGTTGCATATGCTCCAGGAATAGAATGAGTTCTGTTGATCAAGCAAGTACACAAGTCAACGAGGATTTCCATCTTCTCCCTCTCAGATACAGAATTACACAGAACGTACAGCAAAGAAACAGGCCATTCAGCCCAACAAGTCTATGCCGGTGTTTATGCTCCATGTGAGCCTCCTCCCATCCTTCTTCATCTAACCCCATAATCATAAATTCTATTCTTTTCTCCCTCATGTGTTCATCTAACTTCCCCTTAAATGCAATATAGGATGCAAATATACTTTTAGTTGACTCTTTCCCTGAAGCACTACTTTGACATCATCCCAAGTCATGCTGACCATAAAAATGTAAATAAATAATTTCAATGAAAAATAGTTTTTTTTTAAAAAGCATTTGATTTCCTAACTCTACCTGCCGGCTACAAGGTAACCTTGTTTGCCAATTTTCTCATTTGCTCTGCTGAAGGTGGTGATTCACGGTGGGGTATTGCTTGGGGGCCCCCAGCAGTCCTCCGGTGCTATATCTGAGTGGCTATTCTTCATTTATGAGCCTGGATAGTAATTGCTGACAGGGCACTTAACCTGGAGAGGCATAACAGCTGAGCCTAATCTTGTCCTTAAACACCATGGAGGAACACTTTCAATAGAGTAACTAGGAATGGGTTAACTTTGGTTGATCTTTCTTCCCTTCCTAGCCACAGAAACATTTAGGGGCAAATTTTCAACTTGCCACCCAAGCATAAAACTGGCATTGTGGATTGTCCGTCCGTTACAGATACCACCCAATTTTAATTTCCATTGATCCAATGGAACTGAAGAATTGGGTAGTTTCTATAATGGGTGGCCGATTCACAATACCATTTTACGCCCGGGTGGCAAGTTGAAAATCTACGCTATAGTTTGCCCACTGCTAATCTGGTTGAGATCAGCTAACTAAGCAAAGATCAGAGACTGAACCTGCTATTTCTTTGTCTGTATCGCTCAGTATCATTCCACAAAATGCATTTAAACACAAACATTGTGAGAGCCTGATTTTTACAGACAAACTAAACTTCATTCTCGACAGGCTTCAGTGGAGTGTTTCATTTCTCCAATCAACTCTTGAACAGATGGTAAATGTCACAGAGAAAGTGGTTTTAAATGATGTGCACTGCAGCAAAAATGCTCCAAGGCTTGGTAGAAAAACAAGATTAATATTGATACTAAATTATCCCCCAACTTAATTTCAGTTCCAATTTTTTTTTTTAACTGCAGTCAAGATAATGTCAAATGTTAATATTTAGAATTATGGTCAGCAATTCCAAGGAAGAGGGCACTTATAAAATTGGTGTCTAAAACGAATGCATATGAAGCTTATAAATCAAAATATAATTTACAGTTTATGAAACAAATATAGTTCCACTCAATTCTCTAATTTGGAGCCATTACAAAAAAATGACCTGTATTCTGCATCTGAATCTGAAATAAGCCATTGCAGTTGAGGTTGGACAGCTATCCAAGATAATTATCGTATCAGTGCTTTGAAATCGGGACAGCGTTTTTACAAAACACCCAATGATAACTAAATAAAAATGCACCTCAGCTATCACGTAAGGAATTATTTTGGAAAACAATTATGTAGGAGAATGAAGCATGTGCGGGTGTGTGCTACAAAGCTGTCACACACACACAAGGGAGAAGGACAGCCAGGAAGTAAGACGGACAGCCAGGAAGTAAGACAGCCAGCCAGGAAGTAAGACAGCCAGCCAGGAAGTAAGACAGCCAGCCAGGAAGTAAGACAGCCAGCCAGGAAGTAAGACAGCCAGCCAGGAAGTAAGACAGCCAGCCAGGAAGTAAGACAGCCAGCCAGGAAGTAAGACAGCCAGCCAGGAAGGACTTGCATTTATACAGCACCTTTTACAACCTCGGAATGTCCCAATTAAGAATTTTTGAAGTGTAATCGCTGTTGTATTGTAAGGAAACGCACAAACAGCAATGTGATAATGACCAGATTATCAGTTTTTCATAATGTTGCTTGAAGGATAAATATTATTCAGGAAACCACAAAGAGCACACAGTTGTAATTCCATCCCCATTTTAAAGTCATATATTCTGTCCTTATTTTTTATATTTGCACTATAAATTTCTATGTTCACATTTATAATGGTAATTGATATAATCTTGATGCACTGTAATTACACTCTCCAGCCAATAGAGGTGTAACAGTGTCACCACCGCCAAGAGGGTGTAATTACAGCGTGATTAGCTTACGTAGACAGTTTCCATCATGAATGTGGTCATAGGAATTTATTACAAAAAAAATTGACAGGAAGTGAAAATGAGGATAAAATACTCCTTGTTTTAAAGAGCTAAGCATTTCTGAATGTATTATAAAGCTGCAATAGAAGTGTTTTGTTCACTGAAGGCTGTTTTATAATTGCTATTTGGAATACCATTTTTTTTTGATAAGTGCTAGAAATAACATGGGAAAAGGGGTAGGAGGAGATTTTCTTTAGTCTCCTTTTATTGGCCTGTGTGCATCAGCAGATTTCTGTAATCAATCATGCACATCAAAATTCTAAAGGGTGAGTGCTGCATCCCATCCCAACTACTCCCCTCCCAGGATAGATATACTTAGTAGTTTCCTTATCTTTTCAAATGAATATGAAGTGCGATTCCTAAATCTTTACTGAGAGATGAACAAACACCATAATTTGTGAAGTAGACGGGACTACAAAAGTCTCTCCATTTAATAATTGCAGTAGGTTGTAGTCAGGTTTCAGTATTGACTTGGTGTAGATTTCACAGACCTTGGTGCAGTACAAATGACCTCACTTAACTTAGACATAAATGCCTCGAGATTGCAAGCTTGTTCAATACATATTGCATGAATTAATCTGACTGAAAAGAGCAGATCCATGCTTTTCCTATATGCATTTTAATATCATGCCTTGATACAGTACATTATTACCACATTTGAACTCAACAGTAAATTTTCCTTGAGATAGATAAAACAGTAATATGGCTATATTTCACTCAAAGAATTCTGATAAAGTCACAATCACTTGAGTGAAGCTCAAGGGCTTTACAAAGGCCTTATATTTGAAGACTAGTTCCATATAGGATAGCATAACTTGCAGAATCAGAAGGCCATGAGTTCAAGTCCCACTCCAGAGACTTGAGCACATAATCTAGGGCAACATTTCAGTGCAATACTGAAGGACTGTTGCACCTTTGGAGGTGCTGTCTTTCGGGTGAAACGTTTAACCAAATCCTGCCAATCTGCCCTCAGGTGAACATAAAAGTTCCCACGGCAGTTTTCAAAAATGGGTAGAAGAGAATCCTGGTGTCTCTCCCCAATACCTTGTATCTTCCTCTGAGAGGGACATATGAAACATGATGGACAAGAAAAGTCCTACTGGTTCATCCAGCCTATTCCATACAGTTGTGATAGCTTGTGCATCACAACAAGTGATCTCCCACCCAGAAGCCAAGTAATCTCCTAGGACAGATGAAAAACAGATATGCTTTGAATATTTCTCTAAATTTTCAAATATTTATCCAATTTTCCCTTAAAAGATGCCATGGTCTCTGCCTCAACCATTCTCTGTGGCAAAGCATTCCATGTTCCAACAACCCTCTGCACAAAGAAATGTTTCCTAACCTCTCTCACCATTCTTGGTTACAATTTTAAATTGATGACCCTAACTCACTGACTATTTACTCTAACAAAACCCTTCATAATTTTAAAAACCTCCAATAAATCTCATCTTGGGCTTCTCTGCACCAGTAGAAATAGTCCCAGTATTTCAAATCTCTCCTCATAACAATAGGCTCCCATCACTAGCATCATCCTGGTGAATCTACATTGTATACTATAGCTTTAATGTACTTTCTATAATGGGGTGCACAAACTGTACACAATACACTAACCATGGCCTAACCAATGCTGTTTACAAATGTATCATTACTTCTTCACTCTTGTACTCTATGCCCCTTATTTATTAAAACATCCAAAATTGTATTGGCCTTTTGTATAGCTTTATCAACCTACACTTTCAGGGAATTATGTATTTGAATCCTTGTGTCTCTCTGTTCATCCATACCCTTCAGTGTCTTTCCATTGAGTATATACTACCAAAATTTTTTAACTCACATTTATCCACATTAAATTGTATTTTTCACTTATCCGCCATTCCCTTTAACCTGCCTACGTCTTCCTAAAGTCTTTTACAGTCTTCCTCCTTATTCGCCAAACCCCAAAGAACTCACTCTCAATTTCATATTCAGTGCACATTTTATCAATTCAACTGAGAAAAACTGTGGCTCAAATTCTAACCTATATACCAGATCTAGAGCTTTGGGGAGATGGTGAAGGACAAGAGGGAACAGTAGAGGGAGATTTACTCCCAGGCCACGCTTAACCACATTCTGGCAGCGAGTTCAAACCAGCACTGGTTGAAGCCCTGAAATAGATGTGAGATTGGAAACTGGAGAAAATAGGAGAGATCTTGCTTTTATACTAAAAGACCTGAACTTTACAACAAATTACAGGCTACATTTTTGTTTTGCTTGTGCTGAAAATTCACGTCTTTTTTCTCTATTCATTCCATTTGTATGCATTTTTATTACTGCAGCATTTTGTTCTTTTTGCCTGTCACTTTTAATACAGTACACAATTTATCTGCCCAGTGTGTCCATGGTTTCATCATCATAGTCTGCAGGTGCTGCCGAATAGGTGCAGAAAGTTCACTGGAGAGTCAATTTCAAAAGACTTTCTGTTGGCTTCTAATTGATTACTTCTGATTTTCCTTCTTTCCTTTTTACATTTTGAGATGCAAGTCGAATTCCACGTTAAAGATGTGTAGCTGTTTAAAGGTCTCTGCAATAGAATTTCTGTGCCCAAATCAAAAATATCAAATTGCATTCCATATGACTGGCAGCAGATTACTTCCTCCATAACCTCTGTCAATACTACTCTTAATTTTACTTTCTCCCAATGCCAAAAGGCATGCTTTCCACTTGATGCTATGGTTGACATGAAGAACTCTGTGATATGATAGGTGTTGGAAAAAAAATCGGAAAACGGTATTATCAACGGAATGAAAATCAGGCAGATTCTACAAGTTGGGCAATCCATTCCGCCGGATTACCATCCAGGTGGTGAAGGCCAAAAATATTCCAAATATGTTGCAAGAAAGATAGCGTACCTCAGGACCAGACTGAAGAGTGCACAGAAAAGGAGCCTGAACCAGCTAGAGGCTGAAGAGCACAGCAGGAGCCAGAATGTGGCTATTTTCTTTTAATTTAGAGGTGACTGAAAAAAAAGCAAAAGCAGAAAGTGGCTACAAACAAGCCTTGGATCGGGGAGAGAGGGCGAAGGTAGCATAGATACAGAGAAACTATTTCCACTGGTGGAGGAATCTAGAACAAAAAGGCACAATCTTACAACTGAGCAAGACCATTTTCCTTCTTGGGGGATTCAGTGATGTTTGCAAAGTTTGGCCTCTTGATTGGATTACAAAACTGTAACCTCTCTTTCCTGTGTTTATCATATCTGCATTATCTTAATATCATGCAAAACTGACTCTTAAAATTTTTAATGTGTGTAAGTACAGAAACTGCCAGTTGGTCCATCAATCGGTGAAATCACTAAACTATGTTTTGATACTTTCGAAGGAGAATAGTGTGGTCCAAGGCCAGGAAGCATTAATATCCCTAATGATTTTCAACAGTGATGCCTGTCCATACAAGACCGTAACAATTTAAAGCAACTGAATTTGCCAAGTCCCAGATATATAGGCTTCAATAGAACAAGTTAAAGCAAGACCAAAGTATATTTAAATTAAAACTGTTGATAATTATATTAAATATTAGAAGCAGGTAGTCTGCATTTTCCCTGAAATGTGTATCTATCCTTCTGTTAACATTTTATTTATGTATTGTTCAATAATTTCTCCCCACTTTTTTCTCTCTCGCCCCTGCATCCAAATTGTCCTCCTCCATTAGGAATTGATCCTCCTGTTTACCAGCTAAACTCTTTTTTTGGCCCCACCATGGCTCGAAATCTGCCTCAGTTGTGATATTTTCGAGCTGATTCATGCTGAAATCCCTGGTGTAAGACATTCAAGGAGAAAAACAAATCTTCGGCTGACACAGATATCTTAGCATCCATCTGATTCCATCTTGGACAGCAAAAATTCTCTGGCAGGAGATAACTCAAAACTCTAAAATACACAAGTGGGGGAGGATGCACAGCTGACCACTCCCGGTCATAATCTGAAGTTTTCTTTTTTGAAAAAACATATTTTCTGACATTACTGCCACTCTCATATGAAAGTTACTATTTCCTGCAGCATGCTATCATGAACAGCAATTTGCATTTATATAGCGTCTTTAGTGCATGCATTTTGTAACTATTTTCCTGTGTTTATACTGTTGAAGAAGTTATGGCTGAGTAGCTGCATATTATAATTGAACTGCTCAGCTATCTGGACTTGCCACAACCTTCCTCCCACCCACACCCCCAAAGGTGGGCACTCCATCTGAGGTACAGATCTACAGGCAAAAGGCAGCATTTTAGTATCTCTTCAAGTGGCCATTCTACATGCGAGCCTAAAGAGTATGTTAGTAAGCTATTCAACCATAAGGGCATTTCAGCCAAACCCAATCCTGTCCTCACCCAGTATCCATAAATTCACACTTTCAAGCACAAAGCTTTCCCTTCCCTAGCTCATGAACACTGAGGTAATTGTACTGCTCCCATTGCTGCCTTTGGTTTGGTTGAGATTAAGTACAGGCGAGGACTCAAATCTAGGACTTTCATGGCCCCTATGCTCAGTACCACACAATGTGATGCAGTTATCCATTAAACCATTGTTCTTAAAATCACATGTTCCTGAACGGTAGCCATCCTGGCATGGGAGCTCCAGTCTCGGACATGTGACTTCGTTATTTCACTGTGCCTTCAGCCATCCAGGGCCTACGCTCTGGATTTCCTTCCCCAAACCTCTCTGCCTCTCCACCGCCCTCACCTCCTTTAAGATGCTCCTTAAAACCCACATCTTTGACTTTTAGCTCCTCTTTGGCTCTGCGTCCATTTATATGTCTGATTACGCTTCTGTGAAACACAAAGGGTCGATTTTCTACACTAAAGACGCTATATAAATGCAAATTGCTGTTCATGATAGCATGCTGCAGGAAATAGTAACTTTCAGTGTTCCATGTACCATATGGTGTGGTATTGAGCTCAACAGACAAAAAGGCCTAAGTTTGATGCCTCTGCTGAGGTAGTTATCCTGAGCAGTATTAGTGTGAGAGCTACATAGAATCATAGAAAATTTATGGCACAGAAGGAGGCCATTCAGCCCATGGTGTCCGCGCCAGCTGAGAAACGAGCCACCCAGACTAATCCCACTTTCCCGCATTTGGTCTGTAGCCCTACAGGTCACGGCTCTTAAGGTGCAAATCCAGGTATTTTTTAAATGAGTTAAGGGTTTCTGCCTCTACCACCCTCTCAGGCAGTGAGTTCCATACCCCCAACACCCTCTGGGTGAAATTTTTTTTCCTCATTTCTGCTCTAATCCTTCTACCAATCACTTGAAATCTATGCCCCCTGGTTATTGACCCCTCTGCTAGGGAAATAGGTCCTTCCTATCCACTCTATCTAGGCCCCTCATAATTTTGTACACCTCAATCAAATCACCCTTCAGCCTCCTCTGTTCCAATCTCCTCTGCACTCTCTCTAGTGCAATTACATCCTTCCTGTAATGTGGTGACCAGAACTGAGCGCAGTACTCAAGCTGTGGCTTAACTAGTGTTTTATACAGTTCCAGCATAACATCCCTGCTTTTATATTCTATGCCTCGGCTAATAAAGGAAAGCATTCCATATGCCTTCTTAACCACCTTATCTACCTGTCCTGCTACCTTCAGGGATCTGTGGACATGCACTCCAAGGTCTCTCACTTCCTCTACACCTCTCCGTATCCTCCCATTTATTGTGTATTGCTTTGCCTTGTTTTTTCTCCCCAAATGCATTATCTCACACTTCTCCGGATTGAACTCCATTTGCCACTTTTCTGCCCATCTGATCAGGCGGCATCAGTATACCCAAGTTAAAAGGTGGAGGAGAGGCAAAGGGGAGGAGAACAGACAAAAGTCCTGCTCCCAATTGGTATCCATTGACCGCTGTAGGAACTGTGTGGACAAGTGGTTGAGTAGTTGTTGGGTAAGGGCAGACTTGTTTGTGAGGGCACTCGCTCAAATAGCTTGCTGATACGCATTGAAAACATTGAGGCACACATCGAGTAGTGGTACTGGAGTACCACTGATACCTGTCATCCTGTATTCCAGCACAAGCCTGTCTTCAGAGGGGGAAGAGAGAGAATATCAGAGAAAAAATGGCACCAAAAAAGTAAATGAATCAATACCTCTTGAACCAATCCACAGATTAATATGGTTCACATTTAAAATTAATGTTTACCTTAAACTTTATCCTCTCTGCTAGTCACCTATGCTCCACCCACCATAAACTCCAACTTCCTAGGCACTAATCTCTGCAATTTCCTGCCTAAATCCCTCCATCTCTCCAATTCTCTCTTCAATGTTAAAAACCATGACTAAGTTTTCTTTTGGTCAACTCTCCTTATTCTCCCATTAAGGTTCAGTGTCTATTATTTTTGTCTATTTTTTCTTCCTCTCTGTATAGGGTCTTGGGGTGTTTTTTTACATTAAAGAGGCTATATAAGTATAAGTTGTCATTGTTGATTTGTATCCTAGTTGTGATCCTAACCATAACTGAGATCAGCTTACTCAAGAGATATAACTGTATTCCGTAGCTACACATTGTATACCCTCTCTTTACTTGTCAGCTGGAAAATTTTTGAAATTCATACTGAAATTCCAGGATATAACTACAATGATCAATAGGTGCTGCAGCTGGTTTGGAAACAAATGTCGATAAATACACTAACAGAAGCTATTTGGTCACCTACAGAAGCTTAATTTGGCAGCAAAGCTGATGGTTGCACTTCCATTACATAGTTAATATTAGCAATACTTTGACCTTTAATGATCTGAGTGAGTGGAAAGGGCAAGTGAGTGTGTAGTCTCTCATCTCCAACTGAGGATGGGTAGCAACAAATATATTTCCAGTTTAATTTTTTTTCTCAAAAGACTTTTGCATCTGTTTAGATATTAAGTGATTCTCAGGAAATGTTGACCACATAACACTATTCACATTAAAGTTACTTATTAGGAGTAAGACTGGTATTAATAATTGCTTTCTCTGTGTACACAACATGCAGCACAGAAGCCTGTACAAATTGCGATGTTAAATCATGCTCAAGATGGCATGGTATAATGAATTTGCTCCAAGCATTTTTGTTTAATTATGCAGAAGTTGCGATTACCTCAAATACTTAATAAAACAGAAAAAAGAGAAATAATTCTAAATGGGAAAATACATACAACAACAACTTGCATTTATAGAGTGCCTTTAACGGAGTAAAACATCCCTAGGCGCTTCACAGGAGTGATTTGATACAACAATTATCACAACGCCATGGAGGGTGCCAGCCAGTCAAATCACTAAAACCTGGCAAGTACAAGTTATATTTGAACAATGTATGTACTTGCACCATTAGAGGATTTTACATGCTAGCTTTATTTAAATGTTGTTGTCAGTTACTGCACTTCCATGGGTTCTGGATTCCACATTGTCTTCTCTTACTGATCTTAATCACCCAGGCCTGGTATTTCATTTAATTCATATGTGCATGACTGGCCATTGTTAATTGGATTTGGATAAATCGATAGGCACTAAAATCGCACTTTTAGATAAAGCGTCTCTGTCTCTCTCACACTCACACACGCTTATGTAAACAGATGATCACCTTTTCGCAAAGCTCAACAACTGATAATAAAATGCTTTAGTTGCTGTACCTAAAAAAAATGCCAGGATTTTAAAAAAAATGTTCGTGTGTTTTTTCTGCTGAAAAAAAGTGGAATTGGTGGGGTGAGCTTTTCAGTTTTAGGTCCCTCTTATGCCACCAGTGCATTTCATAGCAGATGTATGATGATATGTGATGATGCCTCATACCGAATTAATGCATGTGATATAATTGCTGCTAGTTTACTGTATGATAAAGTATTCATAGCCATTATGTGTGAATACTATATTGCTCACTGGACGAAGGGCAGAGGCAGGGAGTGAGGGAGTGAGCAGGATGGGGAGTGAACGTAAGAATGAGATAGGAGCAAGCGAATTGAGTGTTCCTGTGCCCCAGCCCAGAATTTGTGGAGATATGGCCAAGCTTATAGGAGAAGGTGGGTTTTAACTCATAAGAGGGGAATGTCCCATAGGATTGTTGTTAATTATAATTTACATGCAGCACTTCCAACAATATTTCTGCTGTGAAAAACTGGAACCTCAGATCATAGCCTATACTAAATCAATTAGAAAGTTCATGCATTAGGCTTCAGACACAAAAAATTGTATTAAATAGATTTTATAAAAAAAGGTAACTGACACCAATGAGTTCAAGGTTGTAATCGAATCTCTGGGCTCACAGTGGTGATGAGCCACTCAAACTGCACTTTTGCAATGTCTGACATCACCTGAGCCCCTATTAGATTACGACGTGGAGATGCCGGTGATGGACTGGGGTTGACAATTGTAAACAATTTTACAACACCAAGTTATAGTCCAGCAATTTTATTTTAAATTCACAAGCTTTGAAAGCTTGTGAATTTAAAATAAAATTGCTGGACTATAACTTGGTGTTGTAAAATTGTTTACTATTAGATTACAGCTGTGTAATTCATTCCAAGGTTCCCATCATTGCAAAACCAAGAAATATTATTTATTAGGTTGGGCGTTTCAATTTTTTGTGCTACAAATTACAGCATTTGATCTGATTTGCATTTGATATTTTTGAAACTGAGCATAGCGTCAACTTCAGCATTATTTTTTATTTACTATTTAGTAATGGCGGCAAACAGCAAACACTGCACAAGTAAAACCCTAGAGCATCACCCCATTATGCTAGTCGTTGAAGTCTGACCCTAAAGCAGGTGGCAAGCCAGTTAATTGTTAAATCGGCAGCAGTATGCAAATACTGTCAGCTATCCTTTCTCTTATGAGAAGAATACTCCATAACGCTAGTCACAAAGGATTTATCAGGTCACATTATTGCTTCTTTGCAAATAGTATCATACACTAATCTGGGCAAAATAGAAAGCAACTGATCTGCATACCTTGTTAGAATCAAATTCTGAAATATTGGATGCAAATTATTACAAAGTTTGCTCCTTGTGTGGTGAATAATGATATGATGGTCCTATTTTACATAAGCATTATAGGTTATAGTGTGCTTGCCTTGAGCTACTGCATATAATAACAGTACGGTAATTGCCAGTGTATTATACATTTCCTAAAGAATTTTAACTCTGATATTGAAACGTTTACATAAATGCCCTGTATCTCATTACTATGTCAAAAAACAAAAGGACCAGTATTACCATTTTTTTAAAAAACAGTATAACACACAAAGCAGATTTTAATTTAACTGATTTCAGAGATTGGGAAAATTATTGTTTTTAATGTAGCCTTATTTAATATTGGCATTACTCTACAGTAACCCAGGCCTGATTTTTCATTAAATGGAAGGTAGGCGTCAATTGCTTTCTCATTAGAAATTAGGATGGTTACCGCACCTATTTTAGCATGAGAAAACACACATTTTACAGCCTGCCAAGCTTCATCATGGACAAAATGCACTTGTCCAGATTTTCTTCCCAGGCAATTAAATGAAAATAAAGGCAGCTAATCAAATGGCCTAGTGGGTAAAAAAAGTGTACATAAGCCATATACATCGTGAGATCCAAGGTCTGTGCTGAGTTAGCTGACCTCAGCCAGGGAGATACAATTGGTCTCAGTGGGGGGAATCAGCCAGGGATTCTGCTCATAATCACTATCCAATGACCCAATGCTGGAAAGTGAACATGTGGGTTTGACTATGATGCTTTCTCTAGTCAAATAGACTGCCAGCACTCAATGACCAGGCTCACACATGCATAATGGCTCATAAAACCATACTCCAGTAAAAATCACCCCTTTAGGCAACCATGGGAAGGAAAAAAATTGACAAGAATAAAAATAACAGTAGTGAGCACATACATCACAGGAGATGATAGATCCCACAACCATCTATCGTTCGACTGCTCAAACAGGTTTGGACTGGGAAGAGGCTACATAATTCAGAACGTCTCCCTTAATAATTCCATTTTGTTAGCTGCTGCATGTAATACTGTCCAATCTAACTCCAACATGAAGTTTCTTCTATTCATTGGACTGGGTTTGTTGGTACATCACTCCTCTTCCGTGCAACTTGCAGACAATATCACTATTTAGAAGGTGAATAATTTCTGTGGAGAACTCTTTGCTGGCGATCATTCAACATCTCTCTAACATAACTGGGCTAAGACATTAATTTAGTATGTGTTGGACACCCATGTCCCAGTTCTTGGGAATAAGCCTTTGGCTTAGTGGTAGCATTCTCACCTCTGCGTCAAAAGGTGCAGGGTTTGAACCTCACTGCAAACAGTCCCAGCTAACAGAGACCGAAGCCCCGGCTTTGAATTCTGGGTTGATACCCAGCAAAACACTCGTGCCCGGTGGGCTTGGGTGCTCCCTCCCCCACGCCTTATTGTAGGAGCCCATAAAATCCTCCCACCGTAAAGGATTAACCACCCTATCGGCTGGTATAAAGATGGTTACGGCCTGTCAGACTGTTAATCAGCCTGTGAATCCTTCCACTACTTCATGCTATTCTCCAAGGGAAGAGCGTAAAATGTACAAAAACAACATCCCTCTACTAGTAAGTGTAATCATTGTGCTCTCTGCCAAATGGAAATTTTCCTTTTGTGGAAACAGAAATCAAACAAGAGTGGTTGGGCATACAGTGCACAATGATATAATTACATCTGTAAATTATAACGCAAAGCACTTCTCTAGTGTATAAATTTTTATCCTTCAAAATAGCACCAATTTTAATTCCATCCAACAGTGCAATGCACAAGAGCAACTCACTATGTGAGGGTACATTAAATAGAATGCAAAATGATGGTTAGAACAACAAACCATTCATTGGAATAGCCAAATGTTGCTCCCATGAATGACATCCCGTTAGTTTTTTTTTACATAAGATTGTTATTGTCTTGAGTTTGAAGAATGGATATAAGAAAAAGAGAGCATTGAATAATCGAGGTAACAGCTGCTTTACTTTACTATTTGAAAGATTTTACTGGGAAAATTATTAAACAATGGTTCCACTGTTTGAGCTGAAAAGACGAGACTTTTGAAATTTGATGCTCTCATTGAGCTCTTCCCAACATTTGAAGACACTCCCAAAGAGCAGACAGTGGCTGGAGTGCATGTACTCAGTGATTAATTTCCATGGAAACTCTCATTAGAGGATTCACTGTTTGACTCCAGCAATGAGAATTCTTTTCTGAACACATAAAAATAATTTTCCTTCAATGTATGACGATTTAATAAAAATAAACCATTTTAAGAAGAGAATTAACAATTTTCTGGAAATTCTGTAATTGAAACTCAGAAGTTGACTTCTGCATCGGAGGTGCATTTCCATGACTTCCTCCGTTGCACAACCACTGCCTTGTTCCAAGCACAAGGGGAAGGCTTGGGAATGCACTCACGATATGACAGCAATTAACCCAGCACACTGGTAAAACTATTCAACTCTAGACTAGCCATGGCCAACATGACTAAGCATCAATCATATTTTAAAAAGTTTGCCACAAGAAGATAATCCCAGCTAGGGAAGTGATAAGATTGCTACAATTGGCCTGAGCAACCCTGGTTTGGAAGAAATAGGGAACAATAAACTGTTAAGGTTCCCACTCCAGATTGATATTTAGTGATCTCTTTGCTGGAAGCACACACTTGGGGATATTGAGGGAGGGCCGGTTCGAGCTAAGCTTTATTCCCATAGTCAAATAGTCTGCCAACTCTCACTGCCTAGGCTCACACATAAAGAATGTCCAGGAGTGATGTACCTGATGGTACTCAGCATCCATTAAGCAAGAAGTCAACAGGATAGCAGAGAGGGGAGAAAATTGGCAGGAAAAGATAGAAGAAGAAAAAATTTACTAGGAATATCAGATCCTAATTTAAATTACTATCATGCTAAACTAACTGATCTTAATAGAGTGATTAATCACAAAACAATTACAAGATTAAAATGCATTAGTATAATTAATGACTTTTTATTGCATTTTTAAAAAAATCAGACAATACTGCAGAGAAGGGCATGTTTCCTTGCAGTACATCAATTGTCTTTCTTTGGATGTTGAACGTTGAACACATTAAATTACTGCAAAATTTACGTAGTGCCCTATTTTATTTAAATTGAGAGTTTAGCTTAAAATTATCTTTTGGGTTAAATAAATCAATGCTGCAAAAAATCCATTGTACATTACTGTAAAATGTAGCCAATAAATTATTATGTAGACATGCCCTTCCCTTACAGACTGCAATACAGGATACTATTTGAGGAACTAATAGTGAAAGGCCACGGTCTGTAGTTGCAAAAAATTACTAGTTGACACCAGCATAAGTTTTAAAGATTGACAATTGTAGGAGGAAGAAAGACCACCCCATCTCATAGAACCAGAGCTCACAGCTTCCTTGCAATTAGGGAACTGTATTAAGCAACTGACAAGTATTCATTAGCAGGCTGCCAGGATTAAATGGCAAGAGTGAACTACTTCCTCTGAAAAGGGAGTGCAACGTGACCCCACACCACTTCTGCACGAAGCTCCTAAAGATTTTGCGAACAGGCTCAAAGGGCTGAATGGCCTACTCCTGTTCCTATGAGCTCAATTGCAGCAAAGGCTGGAAAGGAACATTTGCTCATCTTTTTGAAGGGCAACTGCTTCTAGAGTAGTTGAAACCTTAAGAGTGGAAGAAAACTATTTTTGAAATGTAGGAGCCCTTTGGCGTCACAGGTTGAAACTATGAGTCATGGCTTGATAAACTAGTGCTCTTCATCCTCAAAAAGAGACATCTCAAAGGTGTATAGGATACTTAACTGGATAGAACAGATAAACTTGAAACAAGGCACCATGATACGAGGGCACAAGTCCAGTGTTGTGAAGAACACATTTAGGATAGATATCAGGAAGTATTTTTTTTACACAGAAAGTATCTTTAAACGAGAATGACCAACGGCTTGAACAGATAGTCAGGAACAACGTCTGCGGCCAGGACGCTGGACTCATTTAAGAAAGGTAGGTGCTGTACGCAGAAGATGGTAGCGTTGTTAGTCTAGACGGATAAAATCAAATGGACTGAAGGGCCTTCTTCATCCAAACTTGTGATCTTGTGTATAACACATCCCTCTCTGAGGGACTCTTTACACAGTTCCCAAAGGCAGTACTCGAGACCATTCACTGTACAACATGCCAAACCATACTGCATTTACACTACCAGTTTTCAGTTTGACACAAGGTGGTTTAATTTTACTGGTTAACACATCTGTGAAATTTCTTTGTATAGTACCTTAAAACAGTCATTTTATCTGTTTAAAATATTGATTTAAAAACTTAATTTATTTTAATCAAGTAATAAATGCATTAAAACAGTGCACAAAGGAATTTTGGGCGAACATATTAACCAGTTCGCTATTAGAAGAAATAAACCCAAAGGTGTTTTGAGTTTCTTGTCGATCAAAAGCATGTTAAAGGGTAAAGATGCCTTTTGAGGGAAGGAAAATCACCACTTACAAACCGTACCCCAAAGCTTCCTTACCAGATTTTCAGGTTGATGTTACTTAAATAATAAAGTAACACAAATATGTAAAACCACTATTGCAGGCGAAACAGTCACTGTAATTAAACCAAATGTCTAAAGAGCATATGTGCTGATTTATTTCATGCAGCCACAAGAATGTGCTAGCTTTGAGGTACTAGGCAAACAAACAAAAGTGCTGTACTCTGTTTTGCCCAATCTCAGACATGTTATCAGGAAGTTCCAGTAAGCAGAGGCCAGGTGCTTCCCCAGCATTGGAAAAAACACAACTGGCTGAGTCATCTCAGGACACTCGCACTCACATCTTAGGAGCCAGTTACAAACAACATGATCATAGATTGGTCCTTCTGACCAAGCTTTGGTTTGCTTTAGATTTGGGATGGAGCTTAGGGGAAGAGAAGTATAAAATAAAGAGGTAAAAATAATCTTTTTTAAAAAAGGGCAAGGAAGAACTGCGTTCATCTCAGCCAGGGTAGAGTTACAGGCACTATAATTGGCCTTCGCACCCACATTAGGGATGGGAAAAACTGACCAGTGTTGAGTGAAAATAGGAATCAGCTCAGCTGTGATGCTTTCCTGTGGTCAAACAGCTGATTGACCCTCGGGGTCAAGGCTCACACACAAAGAATGGTCACTGGAATAAGATATTGGAGACTGGTGGAATCATATTGCAGCAAGAAATCAATACCTTCAAGAGGAGAAAATTGACAAGGATAGGAAAAGGGATGTGGGCTGGGGAAGTAAAGAAACAGAACTTTGAACGGTTGTCCTGTTTTGGCACCTTAACCTCAGACGATATTACCTGAAAATCTAAATACACATGATCTCACCATGCTTGTTTCCATCTTCATGCACTCATTGTCAAAAACAAAACTTGATATTGCTCAAATAGAAATCAGAACACCGTCTACTGCTAATACCAGAAAAATTGACAACACTTTTTCTACATCACAGACAACAGGTAGAGCACAGCAGAAAGTAGTAAGAAAACTTCTCAGAAGAATTAAAAAAGATGGATAGAATACTATAAATGTACTACTGCTACAGGACATGATACACCTGCATTAACAATACTCAGCACTTCAACATTATATCATTCTATGAAATACTTGAAGACATTTCAACATGATAAAACGTTATATGAAAGCAAATTTTACTTTATATAATGCACGCACTGTTCATGGCTCCCTCAGAAAGACTTAGCTAAGTAAAACACCTCTTTGCTGAACAGGCTTTTAGAGCAAAGAAACAACTCAAAGCACTTCACACAAATTGTTTTCTTTTCATGAGGTGCAGTGACTATTATTCTGTGCATAAAAACTTCTATAATCATGCACATGATATAAAGCTAAGAATTCTTGACTTTGGAAAAGAAAGGAACAGCATTTTAGTTGTAGCTCAAACATAGTCATGTTTTATTATTTTCAAATCTTACATCAAAAGGTGATTGGTAAAAGAACCAAAGGCGACGTGAGGAAAAACCTTTTTTTAACGCAGCGAGTAGTTATGATCTGGAATGCGCCTGCTGAAAGGGTGGTGGATGCAGATTCAATCGTGGCTTTCGGAAAGGAATTGGATAAATATTTGAAAGGAAAAAATTTGCAGGGCGATGGGGAAAGAGTGGGGGAATGGGACTAACTGGACTGCTCTTACAAAGAGCCGGCTCAGGCTTGATGGGCCGAATGGCCTCCTTCTGTGCTGTAACAATTCTATGGAAACAAAACAGATTTTCTTTTACCTGCTCAGTCTTGGAATTTAAAAAAAATAATTATGGCTTGACTTAATGTGCAGCTTATGCACCTTGGTATTTCCCCCCCCCACAATATTTATAAGGTAACCTGTGCAAGGTATCATCTTCTGCTGAAAAGGAAGGGCAGGGAATAACTTCCAACAGAGGTCAGTGTTACTGTACACATGATTGTTGGCTGAAAAATACTTTATAGAATTTCATGTTTAGAATAATGAGGGCACTGCACAATCAACTAAATCCATAATGTATCATGATTAATGCTAGACAAATGTAAGGAATCTTACACCACCAGATTATAGTCCAACTGTTTTATTTGAAAGTCACAAGCTTTCGGAGGCTTTCTCCTTCGTCAGGTTAGCGAGTGTTTTCAAATAAAACAGTTGGACTATAACCTGGTGTTGTAAGATTCCTTACATTTGTCAACCCCAGTCCATCACCAGCATCTCCACATCATGATTAATGCTGTTAAAGCTCATGTGGTAAGGGACCATGATTAATTTTGGGGAAAAGAGCTGTGACAAATTCCATGGTATAAGTTGTTTAAGGCACAAATAGCTTTGTGTCTGTGTGAATTTGTTTACTGTATAAATTTGAAAGTAAGGATCAACATTGCTGCCAGATCCAGTACTTCTGGCTTCCGCAGATGATTTTTGTCTGAGTTCTATATAGTTTTATGTTAATTAAGCCAAGAAGACATCCCCTCGGTGGTGTGAATGACACCCTTTTGTGGATCCTGAACGTGGCATGGGACTGTCAGAAGAAACATTAATTCATTTTCTTAAAACTTCCTAGAAATCACCATGCTTTCCAGGCATTTCAATGGCAAATGGGACATTTGAGCATCAGGCCTGAGGAACAGATTATAGTATGGTACAGCAAAGGGGGCCATTCAGCCCATTGTGCCTGTGCCAGGTGGATAAAGAAAAAAAAGGCTGAACCACAAAAGTGTGGTCCCGTGCGAAACGGAAGCGATAGGAGTTTGCTGAACCATGTTACAGACTGTTGGTAATAAGATTCTCACTATATGCACTGCCGTCAGGAGCAGAGTATAATTTTTAAAAGATCAGGCTTTTCATTGCTTTCATTGCACATAAGCTTGTGCTGTTCTGTTCCTGTGGCCTTCTATAAATAAATCTAGTTAGTTAATTCAGAAGCTGAGACCAGTTTGAGTGTAGTGTGTTGATAACACTAATAATAATCTTCAGAGTGGTTTAGAGAGAAATGAAGTATCAAGGGTGCTAATGTCTCGGATTGTGTGAGTGCTAAAGATATGAGCTCTCTACAGGGGCAGAAAACCGCAGTGCTGGAGCTTACAATTCATAGGGGATGCAAGGCCCACTTACAGGAGGTCCGGGAAGACCACTGCAAAAAAGAATGGCACATTAAAGTACCCTAAAGTTACATCACACTGATGGCAGCAAATTGTAAGAGACACCTGTCCCATTAGAGCTCAACAATTCAAGGGACACAAACAGTACACACACTGGTTCTTCACATAACTAGTTCCTGATCCTAGCCAGGCCATCTTGTAATGGTGTCAGAAGACAAAGAACACTCAGAATGAGTCACTCTTGCACACTCCAAATGATTGGTTCAAAAGTGGCACTGGCCAAGGCTGGTAACATGCTGTGTCTTCTTAGTGGGAGACTGGCACATGACACATAATATTAGAAAAAGAATAGCTGAGCCAAATACACCAGGAAGCTCTCCTTTTCAATCCTCAGTCTGTGCTGAGCCAACTAATCTCAGCCAGGACAGAGGTAGGGGCACTACAAATGTATTCAGTTAAGGAGGGGAAAACATGAGTCAGGGTGCATGCTCTTAATTGCTGTCCAGTCACCCCTGCTGGAACTGCACATATGTGGATTTTGCATGATCAGCTGTGATGCCCTACACAGTTAACCTGCCTGCCAATAGCTAATATTTGGTATCACATTTGAAGAATGGTCACTTGGGCAAGGTGCCAGATTGCAACTGCCCCCTGTATGAGTCAACACTTTCAGTAAAGGAGGAGAGGGAAAAAGAAAATTAATGGGCATAAAGATTTTAAAAAACATTTGCCCACTTCATGGTATATGGTAGTATATTTCCTGTGGTGTTACACGTGGTGAGTCGGACGAATGTGATGAGGGAAGTGTGACTCTTATGGGAAGTGCATGCAATATGCAGCTCATATATATTAATGGCAATCCAGTCGTCCATTTAATCAGCGGGCTTCCCCAAATCTATTAATTAAATAAAAACAGCAGCAATTCAATACAATGGACACTGTTCAAAATTTACTATATAAATAGACATTGTGGCTATTTAATACAATGGGTTTCACCCAAATCAGTTAATTAAATAAAAGCATGGAGAATCTGGTTGACTATTCAATCAAAAGAGCCTCGCCAAATTTATTAAAAGAAAGCAGCAGCAATTGGCTCAGTCATTTGATGCAATGGAATCTCTGCAATTAATTAAACAAAAGGTTGGCCGCAATGAATCCAATGGTCATCCCCAAACTTACTGATTAAATATAAGCAACCAACATTTAATGTAATGGTTTTGTGTCAATTTAATTCATTAATAAAATATATAAAAGTAGTCTTCATTCCTCCACAGAAACGAGCAGCACAAAAGTATAAAATGCCATCAGAACTGGCCGAGAATAGTTTTCACAAATAGTTTGCCGGTTGTATTTTGAAAATAAAGTCCATTAAGATCTTTTAAAATACAGAATCCTCAAATAATAATGCAGCACAAAACCCACATGCACACAAACACCTCTCTCTAATTTCAATCTCCACTATAAATGTAAGACATGGATAATTTGGCACCATTAAGGTAACAAAAGGGATTAATCGCTTTTCTGGCAGCAGTAGCCCAAAGCAGATCAGAATCAGATAATCTCATTACTGTAATGACCGCCTGTTTGGCCCTTTACTACAACCATTTCTTTGTTCACCCAAGACAAATGATGGAATGATGGCTTTTTTTCCCCAGCATCTCTTGTAAATAACAAACCGATCCATAGAAGAGATTTTGGATTAACAGTGCAACAGTGCCACAGCAGTTACAGAATAGTTTAGCCAAGTTATCAGAAAGGAAAGATTTGAGAGATGGGTGACAATGTATGAATTCAGAGATGACAACTACAACTACAATTTTTATAAAATGGGTTTTTCCCACATCAGCTGTTGCTGTGTTTGTAGCATTCTCGCCTCTGAGTCAGAAGGTCGTGGGTTCAAGCCCCATTCTAGGTTGACATTTGAGTACTGCTGCACTGTCGGAGGTGCCATCTTTCAAATGAGACGTTAAACCGAGGCCCCGTCTGTCCTCTCAGGTAGACGCAAAAGATCCCATGGCACGATTGCAAAGAAGAGCAGAGGAGTTCTCCCCGGTGTCCAAGTCAATATTTATCCCTCAACCAACATCACTAAAACAGATTGTCTGGTCGTTACCTCATTGCAGTTTGTGGGAGCTTGCTGTGCGCAAATCGGCCGCTCCGTTTCCTACATTACAACAGTAACTACACTTTAAAAGTACTTCATTGGTTGTAAAGCGCTTTGGTGCATCCTGAGGTCGTGAAAGACATTATATAATGTCTTTATATAATGCTTTCACATAACAAGACCGAGTCCCCAATTAAGAACAGGAAGAGAAGTTCAAGAAGGTGGTCAAAGATACAATCAAAGCAAAGGCTTTTGAGGAGCCTTTTGAAAGTGGGTAGAATATGGCTGCATACTCCAGTCACAATACTTTACTCTACAAAATCGTAGGCTTCGGGGAGACTCAATTTAAGTATTTACAATGATGAAAGGACTAGACTCGGGACACGGGGACAGATTATTTGAATAGGTTAGTTAGGGAGAATGAGGGGAAATATACACAATCTACATAAGCACAGAATAGGTTAGATATCAGGCCAGTGGATGATTGACCTTAGGCTTGTGCACCGGGTGGAAATTCGCTGCAAATGTTCAAAAGGGATTTGGACAAGTTCCTGGAGGAGGTTGATATCGCTGCACCTGAAAGGTATGTGACATGTTCATTAATTTATCTGGTCATTATTATCTCCTGGAACTCGTTTTTGATCGACTTCGGGAGTCCTGAATTGGCCTAGGATTGTATTTCATTCACTTTTTATGCCTTTCCCAGGAGATTACATGGCTGCTGGTGGGTGGGTGGGCAGCACTGGGGAATTGTGTTGCTCAGTTGCAACATGGCTGAATGGGACAGACTTGACGGACCAGCAGATCTTTTTCTGTCCGTCTTTTTCGTATGTTCATATGAGTGGAGTGGGAAGGGGGGAGTAGCGAAGAGAAAGGAATGGAGAGGAGAGAGGGACTGGCCAGAGGAGAGAAGTGGAGTAGGGGGGAGGGGGCAGAGAAATTTAAATCCAGCACTTCACTAATGTAGTATTGAAGTTCGACAACTCTCGTACTGATTAAAAACTTCACATTATCAATGTGGTTGATTCTTAATTGCCCTCTGAAATGGCCTAGCAAGCCACTCAGTTGTAAAATCTCGCTACGAAAAGTCATAATAAGAATAAAACCGGACGGACCACCCGGCATCGGACCACTAGGCACCGGACACGACAACGGCAAAACACCAAGCCCAGTCGACCCTGCAAGGTCCTCCTTACTAACATCTGGGGACTTGTGCCAAAATTGGGAGAGCTGTCCCACAAACTAGTCAAGCAACAGCCTGACATAGCCATACTCACAGAATCATATCTTTCAGCCAACGTCCCAGACTCTTCCATCACCATCCCTGGGTATGTCCTGTCCCACCGGCAGGACAGACCCACCAGAGGTGGCGGTACAGTGATATACAGTCAGGAGGGAGTGGCCCTGGGAGTCCTCAACATTGACTCTGGACCCCATGAAATCTCATGGCATCAGGTCAAACATGGGCAAGGAAACCTCCTGCTGATTACCACCTACCGTCCTCCCTCAGCTGATGAATCAGTCCTCCTCCATGTTGAACACCACTTGGAGGAAGCACTGAGGGCAGCAAGGGCACAAAATGTACTCTGGGTGGGGGACTTCAATGTCCATCACCAAGAGTGGCTCGGTAGCACCACTACTGACCGAGCTGGCCGAGTCCTGAAGGACATAGCTGCGAGACTGGGCCTGCGGCAGGTGGTGAGCGAACCAACACGAGGGAAAAACTTACTTGACCTCGTCCTCACCAATCTACCTGTCGCAAATGCAGCAGAAGACTGATCAAGACTACCTTGTACATAGTTAATGGGAAAAAGTGTGTCCTTCCACAGATAACTGACAACACTGGGGTAGTTTCCTCGGTAGGCGGTTGGCCATAAAGCAAGGTGCTTGAAGGTCAATGGCAGCAGGTGAATGGCGGTAGTGGGAACAGGCGGCAGCAGCTATCGGGAATGCTCCAGCAGGAGAGTATGGAACGAGGAGCCTGAGGCCTACCAGGAATATGGGGACAGCAATAGCAGCAGCAGGCAACAATTTTTAAATTCTAAAAATGTGTAAATTAAAAAAAATTAGAAGCATAATATTTTAAAACAAAATCGCATAATTAAGAACATCTCATGTGAAGTTGTATAATTACCTTCCCCAAGCGTAAGACAAACAAGATCGTAGCCAAGCTGGGATACAAAGTTATCAAATCTGCCCCACAGGAATGAGACTGCACAATCAGTAAGGCAAGTTTACATAGACAAATCACATATTAAGGCTGAAGCGTTTGCAACCATCTTCAGCCAAAAGTGCCGAGTAGACGATCCATCTCGGCCTCCTCCTAGTATCCCCACCATCACAGAAGGCTGTCTTCGGCCAATTCAATTCACTCCACACCATCACAGAAGCCAGTCTTCGACCAATTCGATTCACTCCACGTGATATCAAGAAACGGCTGAGTGCACTGGATACAACAAAGGCTATGGGCCCCGACAACATCCCGGCTGTAGTGCTGAAGACTTGTGCTCCAGAACTATCCACGCCTCCACCCAAACTGTTCCAGTACAGCTACAACACTGGCATCTACCAGACAATGTGGAGAATTGTCCAGGTACGTCCTGTCCACATTATAAAGCAGGACAAATCCAATCCGGCCAATTACCGCCCCATAAGTCTACTCTCAATCATCAGCAAAGTGATAGAAGGTGTCGTTGACAATGCTGTCAAGCAGCACTTACTCACCAATAACCTGCTCACCGATGCTCAGTTTGGGTTCCGCCAGGACCACTCAGCTCCAGACCTCATTATAGCCTTGGTCCAAACATGGACAAAAGAGCTGAATTCCAGAGGTGAGGTGAGAGTGACCGCCCTTGACATCAAGGCAGCATTTGACCGAGTGTGGCACCAAGGAGCCCGAGTAAAATTGAAGTCAATGGGAATCAGAGGGAAAACTCTCCAGTGGCTGGAGTCATACCTAGCACAAAGAAAGATGGTAGTGGTTGTTGGAGGCGAATTATCTCAGCCCCAGGACACTGCTGCAGGAGTTCCTCAGGGCAGTGTCCTAGGCCCAACCATCTTCAGCTGCTTCATCAATGACCTTCCCTCTATCATAAGGTCAGAAATGGGGATGTTCGCAGATGATTGCACAGTGTTCAGTTCCATTCACAACCCCTCAGATAATGAAGCAGTCCGTGCCCACAGGCAGCAAGACCTGGACGACATCCAGGCTTGGGCTCATAAGTGGCAAGTAACATTCACGCCAGACAAGTGCCAGGCAATGACCATCTCCAACAAGAGAGAATCTAACCACCTCCCTTTGACATTCAACGGCATTACCATCGCCGAATCCCCCACCATCAACATCCTGGGGGTCACCATTGACCAGAAACTTAACTCGACCAGCCACATCAATACAGTGGCTACAAGAGCAGGTCAGAGGCTGGGTATTCTGTGGCGAGTGACTCACTCCTGACTCCCCAAAGCCTTTCCACCATCTACAAGGCACAAGTCAGGAGTATGATGGAATACTCTCCACCTGCCTGGATGAGTGCAGCTCCAATAACACTCAAGAAGCTCAACACCATCCAGGACAAAGCAGCCAGCTTGATTGGTACCCCATCCACCGCCTTAAACATTCACTCCCTCCACCACCGGCGCACAGTGGCTGCAGTGTGTACCATCCACAGGATACTGCAGCACCTCCCAAACCCGCGACCTCTACCACCTAGAAGGACAAGGGCAGCAGGCACATGGGAACAACACCACCTGCACGTTCCCCTCCAAGTCACACACCATCCCGACTTGGAAATATATCGCCATTCCTTCATCGTCGCTGGGTCAAAATCCTGGAACTCCCTACCTAACAGCACTGTGGGAGAACCTTCACCACACAGACTGCAGCAATTCAAGAAGGTGGCTCACCACCACCTTCTCAAGAGCAATAAGGGATGGGCAATAAATCCTGGTCTTGACACCCACATCCCATGAACGAATAAAAGAAAATTAATTAGGGACATAGGAAATTATAATGGGAAATGTTGACAAGAACTGCGTGCAGACCTAAGATGTTTATTGTAATTCAGATAGATACATATAATATATTATAATATCAGCACGATGAAACATGTTTCAAGGACAGAATGCATCTCTAGACCATTTGAGATTTCACTTTTGCAGCATATGACAACCCGAATCTCTCAATGTGTTACAGGTTTGTAATAGGTTCCAGCCTGTGCATCATCGTCCATATTACACAGTACTATGATCTCTTCAACATATGAAGTTATAAGATGCAGACATCAACTTTGACGACCACCACAAATCCCATTAGAAGTGACACAACACTCTGTACTTATCCTGTACGCTATATCCTTCTGTGTTATTCGCTAGTGATGACATCACAAGAGACTACAATCAATGTAATTTTAGCTTTCATTTCATGAAGATCAATTTAGATTATAATGAATCTAAAAGTGCTAAAGCACTCATGCTTTCTGTAAAGACTGAAAACATCTCATTCAGTGCTGATGATGCTCCATTTGAACCAATGTTTTCTGAACTTACGATTTGGTGAACCCATTCTGACAACTAATGAGAGACTAGTGACTGCTCATGATTTCCATAGCAGTTTGTTTGATGTTGAAATTGAGCACCACATTTCAGAACACAAAGTGCCCACAAATGGAAAACAAGTCTACCGTTAATTTCTGTGAATTAACATAAATGCAGCACAACTGAAACCAATTTTTTTTTAAAATCAATATGTAAACGAGCTGTCACTGAATTTTTTTGGGGTGGGGTGAGGAAGGAATCTCTGACCCCCCACCCCCTTCCCACAGGAGCATTAACCTTTTATGTTGCATCAAGGGACTGAATAAAGCAACAAATGGACAGAAAGAAAAGAAATCAATATGAAGTGCATTAGATATAAGAGAATTCAATATTGAAACAATTTTTTGCACATTATGGCTGTTTGCAGGAGTCCATTGACAGCAAAAACGAGCATCCTTCCACGCCATTTATTTATAGTCTTCAGCAATCAATTTGTACAACCTAAGATTCCCAAATGATATTACTTTGGTAAATTGCAGAGGTAAAGATAGTACTTCATATTCTTAATTTTTTTCTTTCATTTCTGTCCATTTGTTGTTTTATTCAGTCCCTTGATGCAACATTTTTTTTATTCGTTCACGGGATGTGGGCGTCGCTGGCGAGGCCGGCATTTATTGCCCATCCCTAGTTGCCCTCGAGAAGGTGGTGGTGAGCCGCCTTCTTGAACCGCTGCAGTCCGTGTGGTGACGGTTTTCCCACAGTGCTGTTAGGAAGGGAGTTCCAGGATTTTGACCCAGCGACAATGAAGGAACGGCGATATATTTCCAAGTCGGGATGGTGTGTGACTTGGAGGGGAACGTGCAGGTGGTGTTGTTCCCATGCGCCTGCTGCCCTTGTCCTTCTAGGTGGTAGAGGTCGCGGGTTTGGGAGGTGCTGTCAAAGAAGCCTTGGCGAGTTGCTGCAGTGCATCCTGTGGATGGTACACACTGCAGCCACAGTGCGCCGGTGGTGAAGGGAGTGAATGTTTAGGGTGGTGGATGGGGTGCCAATCAAGCGGGCTGCTTTTTCTTGGATGGTGTCGAGCTTCTTGAGTGTTGTTGGAGCTGCACTCATCCAGGCAAGTGGAGAGTATTCCATCACACTCCTGACTTGTGCCTTGTAGATGGTGGAAAGGCTTTGGGGAGTCAGGAGGTGAGTCACTCGCCGCAGAATACCCAGCCTCTGACCTGCTCTCGTAGCCACAGTATTTATATGGCTGGTCCAGTTAAGTTTCTGGTCAATGGTGACCCCCAGGATGTTGATGGTGGGGGATTCGGCGATGGTAATGCCGTTGAATGTCAAGGGGAGGTGGTTAGACTCTCTCTTGTTGGAGATGGTCATTGCCTGGCACTTATCTGGCGCGAATGTTACTTGCCACTTATGAGCCCAAGCCTGGATGTTGTCCAGGTCTTGCTGCATGCAGGCTCGGACTGCTTCATTATCTGAGGGGTTGCGAATGGAACTGAACACTGTGCAGTCATCAGCGAACATCCCCATTTCTGACCTTATGATGGAGGGAAGGTCATTGATGAAGCAGCTGAAGATGGTTGGGCCAAGGACACTGCCCTGAGGAACTCCTGCAGCAATGCCCTGGGGCTGAGATGATTGGCCTCCAACAACCACTACCATCTTCCTTTGTGCCAGGTATGACTCCAGCCACTGGAGAGTTTTCCCCCTGATTCCCATTGACTTCAATTTTACTAGGGGCTCCTTGGTGCCACACTCGGTCAAATGCTGCCTTGATGTCAAGGGCAGTCACTCTCACCTCACCTCTGGAATTCAGCTCTTTTGTCCATGTTTGGACCAAGGCTGTAATGAGGTCTGGAGCCGAGTGGTCCTGGCGGAACCCAAACTGAGCATCGGTGAGCAGGTTATTGGTGAGTAAGTGCCGCTTGATAGCACTGTCGACGACACCTTCCATCACTTTGCTGATGATTGAGAGTAGACTGATGGGGCGGTAATTGGCCGGATTGGATTTGTCCTGCTTTTTGTGGACAGGACATACCTGGACAATTTTCCACATTGTCGGGTGGATGCCAGTGTTGTAGCTGTACTGGAACAGCTTGGCTAGAGGCGCAGCTAGTTCTGGAGCACACGTCTTCAGCACTACAGCTGGGATGTTGTCAGGGCCCATAGCCTTTGCTGTATCCAGTGCACTCAGCCGTTTCTTGATATCACGTGGAGTGAATCGAATTGGCCGAAGACTAGCTTCCGTGATGGTGGGGATATCGGGAGGAGGCTGAGATGGATTATCCACTCGGCACTTCTGGCTGAAGATGGTTGCAAACGCTTCAGCCTTGTCTTTTGCACTCACGTGCTGGACTCCGCCATCATTGAGAATGGGGATGTTTGCAGAGCCTCCTCCTCCCGTTAGTTGTTTAATTGTCCACCACCATTCACGACTGGATGTGGCAGGACTGCAGAGCTTTGATCTGATCCGTTGGTTGTGGAATCGCTTAGCTCTGGCTATAGCATGTTGCTTCCGCTGTTTAGCATGCATGTAGTCCTGAGTTGTAGCTTCACCAGGTTGGCACCTCATTTTTTTTAGGTACGCCTGGTGCTGCTCCTGGCATGCTCTTCTACACTCCTCATTGAACCAGGGTTGATCCCCTGGCTTGTTGGTAATGGTAGAGTGAGGAATATGCCGGGCCATGAGGTTACAGATTGTGCTGGAATACAATTCTGCTGCTGCTGATGGCCCACAGCGCCTCATGGATGCCCAGTTTTGAGCTGCTAGATCTGTTCTGAATCTATCCCATTTAGCACGGTGGTAGTGCCACACAACACGTTGGATGGTGTCCTTGGTGCGAAGACGGGATTTCATCTCCACGAGGACTGTGCGGTGGTCACTCCTACCAATACTGTCATGGACAGATGCATTTGCGACAGGTAGATTGGTGAGGACGAGGTCAAGTAAGTTTTTCCCTCGTGTTGGTTCTCTCACCACCTGCCGCAGGCCCAGTCTGGCAGCTATGTCCTTCAGGACTCGGCCAGCTGTGGTGCTACCGAGCCACTCTTGGTGATGGACATTGAAGTCCCCCACCCATAGTACATTCTGTGCCCTTGCTACCCTCAGTGCTTCCTCCAAGTGGTGTTCAACATGGAGGAGGACTGATTCATCAACTGAGGGAGGACGGTAGGTGGTAATCAGCAGGAGGTTTCCTTGCCCATGTTTGACCTGATGCCATGAGATTTCATGGGGTCCAGAGTCAATGTTGAGGACTCCCAGGGCCACTCCCTCCTGACTGTATATCACTGTACCGCCACCTCTGGTGGGTCTGTCCTGCCGGTGGGACAGGACATACCCAGGGATGGTGATGGAAGAGTCTGGGACGTTGGCTGAAAGATATGATTCTGTGAGTATGGCTAGGTCAGGCTGTTGCTTGACTCGTCTGTGGGACAGCTCTCCCAATTTTGGCACAAGTCCCCAGATGTTAGTAAGGAGGACCTTGCAGGGTCGACTGGGCTTGGTGTTTTGCCGTTGTCGTGTCCGGTGCCTAGTGGTCCGATGCCGGGTGGTCCGTCCGGTTTTATTCTTATTATGACTTTTCGTAGCGAGATTTTACAACTGAGTGGCTTGCTAGGCCATTTCAGAGGGCAATTAAGAATCAACCACATTGCTGTTGGTCTGGAGTCACATATAGGCCAGACCGGGTAAGGGCGGCAGGCTTCCTTCCCTAAAGGACATAATAGGTCAATGTTCATGGTTTGGGGGGCGGGGGGGGGAAATCGGATCTCACCCCTGCCCCAAAACAAATCAGAGGCATCTAATTTACAGATTGATTTTTGTTCTGAAAATTGGATGCAGTTGTGCTGTATTTAACCATTTATGTTAATTCACAACAGGAAGGCAGTTAATCAAGAGTATTGTTATTCTCCTCTTCATGGTATATTTCCCCCATCCAGCACCATGTCGTAAACCACTCTTCAAATGGCTGAGGAAAGGGAAGTGTTGAAAGTGGCCTTTTCCCCCTCTCCCTTTCCAATTTTCCTTCCTGCAGTTTTGCTACCCATCTCCAACACGGAGTGATAAATCACATCCCATCACTTTATATATCAATATTCGAGGCTTGTATTTTAATCGGAAATTTGACAGAACTGTGCAATTTGATTTGCCTGAAAATTTCAAAATCCCACGTAGTAAAAACAAAATTTGCCTTATTCCATCACCAATGATCCAGTGGCTGTAATTATAAACAGAGTTGTCGAATGTGATCCCGAAAATACTGGTAATAAACCAGAATCCCATGTAATAAAAACAGATTTTAACCTATTTAGTCAATGGAAATCAATGGCCCGATCAATGCGTTGTGTCAGCAGCTAGCCTTTCACTGAACTTTCTTTAAATAGTCACACCACAAATACTATAAGCGTAAGGGTTGGATAATCTTCTGTTAAGAAATAAAACAGACTAAGTATTTAATAAGGCAAAAATATCTAAACGTTAAACTGTCAATCCATCAATATCTTAACAATTGAGCCGTATTTATCCCCAAATTCATGCATATGCACTAAATATGTTATTGATAAATATGTGGAATTGCACTGACTTCCTACCAACTGATTTTGCGAATGGGCTTTTTCAAGGCTATTTAGCATGATTTAAGATAATTGGAACAGCCCAGAGCACTTACAATGGAAGCAGCTTCTCCTGTTGGATTATCCACCCTGAATTTTAACTTGGTAAAAAGAGGAAAAATAAAATCATGATGCACTAATGTGTCACATGATACTTGGAACTGGGTTCATGCCTACAATTCCTAAGCAATCTGCATATTCCTAATCTGATTTTGGTCAAGAAAGTCAAGAAAGCAAAATGGCGAACAAAACCAAAGTGTTATTTTAGTCAGGTGGAGGGAGGGAGGAAGAGAGAAAGGCTGGGAGAGTAAATCACCTTTAACCTCTTCAACACACGCCTTGTAGCAGCTCATTACACAACAATGCTAAAGGCCTGGGGAGCAAGTCAGCTGTCTGGTTCAGCAACTATACAGTTGAAGAGAAAGAAAAGAAGAAAAATTAGTTAAAGAAAAACTATGAAAAACATCTAGTTCCATATAACTATATTGATATTTCAAGCATAAAAATCCAAATCCAAAGATGCAAGAACGCTGGTCAATGAGATTACAATCCTAATTTTTTCATAACTCAGAATGACTAGACCTTTAAAGAACTAAAAAGCACAAGTTACAACGTATGCCACAAATTGCTATGGTGCAGATTTGGAGGAAATAAAGAAATTTATCCTTTAAGCAGTAAAATATACAAGCTGCCAATGATTCATAACCCCCCACCCCATAAAAAAAAATCACAACACTGAAAGCGTATAGTGTTATGGTCAAACCACACTGAGTAACGTGCATAGTTTTACTCATTGGGGTGCAATAGAGACATAAAAATCCTAAACACAGATCAAAGAGCCGCAAGGCTGATTCCTAGTTTCTGTTATGAGATAAGGTGGGAGAAACTTGAACTTTTCAGCTGTGAAAGGAAATGACCAAGGGGGAACCACAGGAGGTATATTAAAAATACACTTGCATTTATACAGTGCTTGATCACATTTCTCAGACATGTTTTCACAAGAATTATTTTGAAGTATAATCCCAGTTCTTATGTAGGCAAGCCACTTCGAGCACATCAAGCTCTACAAACAATGAGATGGATGAACAGTTAATCTGTTTTTAGTGGTGTTGATTGAGAAAGGAACATTGGCCACAACGCTAGGAGAAATCCCTGCTCCAGTTCGAAAGTGTAATGGAATCTTTAACTTCCACCTGAACAGGCAAATGGGGCTTAACGTTATAGAAAAGGTAAATTCAGAGCATAGTTCAATTTTTTTTTTAATATAATTGTTCCTGGGACATGGGCGGCTCCGGCAAGGCGGTATTTATTGCCCACCCCTAGTTGCCCTGAGAGCATTAAGTGTCAACTGCATACTATGGACATGGAGTCACATGTAAACCAAGTAGGGGTGGTCGGTTCCCTTCCATGAAAGAGATTAGTGAACCAGCTCGATTTTTATACTAATCCAGCACCTTTCATGGTTGTTTTCTGATGCTCGCCCACAATTTACTAGATTATTGGATTCAATTTCACAAGTGCCGTGCTAGGATTTGAGCTCATGACTTCTGGGTTGCTTGTCCAGTGCCGTAATCACTAGGCTACTATGCTCATATAAAAGCATGGCAGTTGGGCAAAGGGGAGCAGGTTCAAATAGATGACTGATAAATTGAGGACTGATGTCCAGAAGATCATCTTCATACAAAGATTGATCAGTACTTGAAATGGACTTCCAGAACGGGTAGTGGAAGCAAAGTTCATGGAATAATTTAAGAGACTTGATGGATTCTATGATTGGAGGACTGTAGGTTCTTTTTGTTTCGGTTTATCAGCGAGAATGGATGAAAGGCCTTCCATATCTGTATTTATCGTGTGATCTGTCCTTTTCCATCTAGGTGCCGGTCATAAATGCTTTTCTTTGGAAATCCTTATCTGTAGTCTTAAAGTGAGATTGTTGAAATAATTGAGATTAAGTGAAATAAGATCCAAGTCCACTGAAGCAGGGGGCTCTTTATCTAAAGATGTGGAGATGCCGGTGATGGACTGGGGTTGACAATTGTAAACAATTTTACAACACCAAGTTATAGTCCAGCAATTTTATTTTAAATTCACAAGCTTTCGGAGGTTACCTCCTTCCTCAGGTGAACGATGTGGACATCATTCACCTGAGGAAGGAGGTAGCCTCCGAAAGCTTGTGAATTTAAAATAAAATTGCTGGACTATAACTTGGTGTTGTAAAATTGTTTACAATCTTTATCTAAACAGTGAGGTGTACAGAAGGTGGCTGACACTGGAAATAAGGGAGACTTGACTTGTCAATTCTTTATCTTCGTGTATACAATACCTGTGACCATCAGTCTCCTCCAGAGTCAAATTACAATTTACAAAACAAGACAGAAAAAAAAAATGAAGTCAACTCCAATGTCAACTCATCTAACACCGAAATGCTTGAAAAAACTTGAAAAAACCTTGAAAAAACTTCAGAAATAATTTTTAAAATTACTTTCATGCATCATATTCAAATCCACTACCCATAACCTCCAGCACCACATACTGCCTGAATGTCAATTCTAAGTCCTTTACACTGCACTGTGACTGATTTCCAACAACTGAAGCAGGCCAATTCTAGACACAGGCTGTAGGTCTGCTCCCCTCCACACCTTTGCAACAGCTGCTAACATTCAGCATGGATGTAAAGGGCATATCAAGCTTGAATTTTTGAAGGACATCACAACACACGTAAAGGGAATGTGGTAGATGTTGCATTATATGGAGCTTCAGGTGTCTGGTAAGATGCCACATAAGAGACTTGTAGTGAAAATTAAGACTCATAACGTGCCTTAATAAGGAAATGTATCTGCATGCATGGAGAGATGGCTAAAGGATAGAAAGTAGAAGCAAATAGATGATAATCCAATTGGAGGAATGCTGTTAGTGGGGTAACACTTGGATCTGTGCTGGGTGCTCTTTTGTTCTCCATTCATATAAATGATTTGGCCATATGCACAATAGGGATAATATAAAAGTTTGGTGATTCCAAATTAGGGTGGGGGGTGAAATTCAACTTTGGCAGGGGTGCAAAATGGGCAGTATCAGATCGGCTGCCTGTTAAGCACCCCAACTGATTTTCCTTTCCATTGACTTCCGTTGCATAACTGGTGGACAATCCACTACCGCCCATTTTGTGCCTCCGCTGAAACTGAATTTTACCCCCTAAGAGTCTTGGCAAACTGGAAGGAAGACGCAGGGTAAAGAGACAGGTTATTGCAGTAGACAGATAGGTGGTGGATGCAATTCAATATAAAGAAAAATAAAGTAGCATATTTTCAAAAAAGAACTGTGACAGGAAATATACCATGAATAATAAGATTTGTAACAGAGTGGAAGAAAAAGAGAGATCTAGAGGTGCAAATACATAGACCTTTAAAGATGGGAATGCAGATGGAAAAGGCTATTAAAAGGCAAATGAGATTTTGTGCCTATATATATATATATATATATATATATTTTCAGTGCCTCGTATGGGGCAGTCTGGACAATCCATAATAGGAAGGATACTGCAGCCATAGAGAGGGTACAGAGAAGATTCACTAGAATGATACCAGGAATTAGAAGTATGGATATAAATATAGGTATGAAAAACTGGGGCTCTTTTCACTGTGAACAGACAAGGTTAAAAGAGAATTCAATACAGGTTTTCAAAATTCTGGAAGGTTTGAGAGCGCGTAAAATGAAAGGTTGTTTCAACTGGTTGATAAATTAAGAACAAGAAAAAAATAAGAAGAAAGCTTTTTCACACATGGTTTCATCATAAGTGGCTGTTGAGGAAGAGTCTAAAACATCATTTAACAGGGAACTGGATAAGTATTTAAAAATGAAGAATACAACAGGATAGGGAAATGGTATTACAGTAGATAGCTCCAGTAGAAGAGCTAGCACTATCAAAGATGCAATGGGCTGAATGGTTTTTAGCTTCTGTGCTACAATTTCTATGATTCTATTTATCTACTACAGAGTATAACTCCAATCAAGATCTCTTAATTTAGTTAATTATTCCTCATTGATAATTATTTTTAAATTTCAACAAACTCACATTCAACCATTCCATAAGCAGACCACCACACTAGCCTTGATACAACTCAAGCCCAAACAGTTACGACACACTTGCAAATTCATTGCCCACGTGTTAAGTACAATCATAGAATCTTACAGAACAGGAGGCCATTTGGCCCATCGTGTCTGTGCCAGCTCTTTGAAAGAGCTGTCCAATTTAGTCCCACACCCCAGCTTTTCCCCCTAACCCTGCAAATTAGTCATCTTCAAGCTCATGTCCAATTGCCTTTTGAAAGTTCCTGAAGAATCTGCTTCCACCACCCTGGTTCAAGACCTTAACAACCCGCTGTGTGAAAAAATTTCTCCTCATTTCCCCTCTAATTCTTTTGCCAGTTATTTTAAATCTATGACCTCTGGTTACCGACCCACTTGCCAGAGAAAACAATTTCTCCCTACTTGCTCTATCAAAACCCCTCATAATTTTGAATACCTCCATTAGGTCTGCCCTCAACCTTCTCTGCTCTACGGAGAACAATCCCAGCTTCTCCTGTCTCTCCACATAACTGAAGTCCCTCATTCCTGGTAAACCTCTTCTGTATGCTCTCCAAGACCTCGACATCCTTCCTAAAGTGTGGTGCCTAGAATTATACACAATACTCCAGCTGAGGCCTAACCAGTGATTTGTAAAGGTTTAGCATAACTTCCTTGTTTTTGTATTTAATGCTCCTATTTACAAAGCCAAGTATCCCATACGCTTTCTTAACCGCCTTATCAACTTGCCCTGCCACCTTCAAAGATTTGTGAATTGTGGAGCGGGGGTGGGGGAGGGGGAGGGGGGGTAATAGGGCTGGATGAGGTTTCAGAGATAAGGAGGGATGAGGCCATGAAGGCATTTAAACATAAGTTTGAAAATTTTAATTATGAGGCATTGGGGGATAGGGAGCCAAGTAGTTTAGCAAGGACAGGGGTTGTGGGTAAACAACATGGTGAAAGATAGAATACAGGCAGCAGAGTTTTGGACGAGCTAAAGTTTACAGAGGATGGAGGATGGGAATTCAGCCAGCGGAACATTAGAATACTAGAGTCTAGAGTCTAGAGTTGATAACAGCATCGATAGGGGTTTCGTCAGCAGATGGGCTGAGGCAGGGGCAGAGGCAAACAATGTCATGAAGACAAAAGTTAGTGGTCTTTGTGATGGAAAGCATAGGGGTCAGAAGCTCAACTCGGAGTTGAATAGAATGCCATGGCCGTCAAGAGTTTGGTTCAACCTGAGACAGTGGCCGGCGAAGGGGGATGGAATCAATGGTAAGCGTATGGTGTTTATGGTGGGAGCTGAAGATGATAACTTCGGTCTTCCCAAAGTTTAACTGGATGAAACGGTAGCTCATCCAAGAAAGGGCGTCAAACAAGCAGAGGTTAACAATGCTGGGGCAGGAAAAGAAGTCATTGCTGGAGATGCCCTGGCTACGATTGGCTATGTAAGAGTGGAACCAAGCAAGGATTCTCCTGGTGAGTGGCTTTGGAGGAGGATGCAGTGGTGGACTCTGCCAAAGGCTACAGAGAGGTTGAGGAGGATAAATAGGGAAAATGCACAACGGTTACAGTCACAAAGGAAGTCATTGGTGACTTTGTGTAGGGCCGTTTCAGTGCTGTGGCAGGGGCAGAAATCTGATTGGAGAGATTGAAAAAGTTGTGCAAAAAATGAGCATGGATTTGGATGGCGACAACACTTTCAAGTACTTTGGAGGGGAGAGGTTGGAGATGGGGCGGTAGTTTGCAAGGACAGACGAGGGGGCTGATAACAGGGCTTTTGAAGTGGGGGGTGGGTGAGACAGTACCTGAGGAGAGGAAACCAATACTTATAGTATTGTCACCATGAGTATAGAAAACAAAAAGTTTCGATAAGAACCACGTTCATTCTGGCAATCACTCAAAATGACTTATTTCTGAAAAACATCTTAACTAATTGTACATATTAATTCCAACCCATTACTTTCAATTTTAACTTTACGTTACCCATACAAGCAAAATTAAACCATTAAAAAATTACATTGACGTTAAACATCATTGAAGTGTCCTTGTACTATCACACACAAAAACACAGGCCCATTTCTCCATAATGAAACTAAGAACTCCGAATAGAAGCAGACAACATAAAGGTGAAAGGATGACTGCTCTCCTCCCCTCCCTCATTTCCAGATTTCACTTGTCACAGACTTTCACCCAGTTCCACTTTTCTAGCCCACTCTGATTTAGGACAAATACAGGCATGAAATCAGAACCTTAAAAAGCAAAGGTAGCTCCAGCAACCTAGTTTAATGCTAAAAGATTAACCAAAAGAAAAATACTGAACTAGAAGGATTTTTTAAAAAATATATTGTATGACACGTTACTAAGCAAAGCTGCAGTGTGCTGTGACAAATATATAAGTTTAAAATACAAAAGTTTATACAGCTCCTTTTTTTGTTATTTATGTAGATAGTCACTGCTATGTGAGGGGAAGATTAATATTTTGAGTTTTAATCTTAAATTTTGGTGTATTTACATACAGCATTGGTACAAAGCAGATTACACACTGATGCTCATGCTGTGATGCAAATCTGCAATCAGAACCCAACCTGACTCAAGAGAGGTGGACAGAGGAAGGAGTCTCACCCTGCTTCACTTCAGAATCAGGTTGGGTCCCAACTCTGGATTTATAATACGTTAGCATTATTATTGTACTACACATGCACCATATTATTGAGAGTGAATGTCTATTTTCCATTGAAAGTGCTTTTCTCTTTTTGCCTTTGTAACTTTATCATTGGATTGCATGTTTAAGCAGCACTGTTTGCTCAGAACAGTTTCCTGAACTTGTCTTTCAATTTTACAACAGCCATTGAAGAGGCACCATCTTTATGGAAAATCTTTTTTATTTCCTGATTTGGGTAGGCAGAAGGGCCAGTTAGTTTAAAATCTGTGGTAGGGAAAAATTTGGAATCTCTGAAGATTTCAGAAAGGAAGCTTGATAAACCTGCTAAGAGTTCTTTAGAGGTGGCAGATCTGATGAATGGGGAAATTCAGTCGATGTGGTGTACACAAACTTTCAGAAAGCCTTCAACAAGGTTCCACACAGGAGATAAAGGGGTATAAAATCAGAGGGAGGGTAGCAAATTAGATTAAAAACTAGAAGCAAGATGCTGGAAATCTGAAATAAAAACAGAAAATGCTAGAATCATTCAGCAAGTCTCGCGGCATCTGTGGAAAGAGGAAGGTAGAGTTAACGACTCAGATCGATGACCTTATGTCAGAACCCTTTCTTCCCCCACTGACAAAAGGTCATCGACCTGAAACGTTACCCCTACCTTCCTCTCGCCACAGATGCTCCTGTCCGGCAGAGTGTTTCCAGCATTTTCTGGATAAAAACTGGTTAGAAGAGAGGGAACAGAGTAGGAGTTAAGGGCAGTTTCTCAAAATTAGTTGGAAGTCGGTAGCGGTGTCCCACAGGGCTCTGTTCTGTAACCGCTTCTGTTCCCTGTGTATGTCAACAATTTGAATAAAGGGCTGGAGGGAGTGGAATACAACTTTGTAGACACTAAAATATGAGGCATAGTAAGTAATTCTGAAGACCAAAGGAAGCTGCAACGGGTTATGATAAGATGGTGGAATGGGCAACATAGTGGCAGATGGAATTCAACGTCAATATACGTGAGGTGGTAGTTTGGTAAAACAAAATGAAAGTAATACTTACACTTTAGTGGTAGAAAGCTGGATGATGTGGAAGAACACAGGAATTTGGGGGTTCAGGTTTACAAGACATTAAAAGCAGTGCCTCAAGTGGATAAGGCCATAAAAAGCTAACAGAATATTAGGGTTTATGGCAGGAAGTATAGAATATAAAAGTTGAGATGTAATGGTGAATCTATGTAAAATCTTGGTAAGACTACAGTTGGAATACAAGGTTCAGTTTTGAGCTATAGGAAGAATGTTGAGGCAATAGAAAGGATACAAAGCAGATTCACTAAGATGCTGCTTGGTATGAGGAAATATAAATGCGAAGAAAGGCTTGAAAAATTGGGTTTGTTTTTGTTAGAGCAGAGGAAATAATGGGGGTGATTTGATAGAGTGTTTAACATTATCAAGGAATTGGACAGAGTAGATAGAAACAAACTATTTTCTGAGGAGACTAGAACTAGGCTATATAATAAGATTAAATATAAGAGATTTAGGACAGAGCAGGAGGAATTTTACACAAAGGGTTGTGAGACTCTCGAATGTTAGTGATTGCAGCATAGACCATGTCGACATTTAGGAATAGGTTAGATAGGTGGTTAAAGGAAAGGGGGATGGAGGGATATGGGAACAGGATGAACAGGGCACATGAAATTAAGACTACTGCTCATGTACAGGATAACCAACATGGAGTGGTTGAGCCCAATGGCATGTATCTGTGCTATAATTTCTATGTAATTCTATCTAAGTTGTGCACTATTTTATTTAAAGTTCAAATGACACATTTTATGACATCACACCTTTCTAAAGGTTAAAAAGACTGGCAAGCACTTTTTCATGACAGCAGGGCTTCTTTAATAAATTTCAGTAATCTTCTGTAGATTCTTAATTATGGTGTAGTAAAAATTTCTCCTATTGGCTAATTCTTAAAATAGTTTCCACCAAAATGGTGGAATATTTGAAATTATAGCACACCTGACCTACCTATGCATAAAGTTTCATTATTTTGAATGCACTTACGTTACTAGCCCTTTTTTCTGTCCAACTTTTTGAAGCACTTTATGGGCTCACTTTTGAAATGGTGGCAGGTTGACAGCAGGGGGGGGGGGGGGGGGCGGTGAAAGTGCACGTGGCACACCCGAATAAAAAAAACGGACCTTTTCCGACATGATCGCGATGTAATTGATGGTGATTAAAGTTGTTTTCGGGTTGCGCGGCCGCAGCCAGCCTGATTGACGCGGGGGGGGGGGGGAAAGAGATCGAAGAGGGACATCAGAGGATGGAGAGGGGGGCGGTCGGGTGGGGGGGGGGGGGGGGGGGATATCGGAGAGGGACATCAGAGGGGGGGAAAGGGGGACATCGGGGGCTGAGAGGGACTTCGGAGAGTGAGATATGGGGGGGAAGAGGGGGACATTGGACATCGGAGCAGGGTGGAAAGGTAGGTTTATTTCGTTTTTTTAATTCTGTGCAATGGTTTTTTATTTAACTTATTTTGTTTATTTTTGCCTGATCCGGCCCTTCATGTCTAGCTTCACCAGACGTGAATCGGAAGCAGTGGGAAAGCCGCCCAGGTAAGTTCAAAATCGATTTAACTATCGACTACATCAGAAATGAAGTACCTTAAGTACCTCAATGAGGTACATTTGGTTTTTTAACTATCATCCCACCAGCTTTAATTGCCGGCGGGACTTCCACATTCGTGAGGCACGCGCGCACAAACACGTCGATGGGGAACCCGGAAGTCGGCAGGTTGGAGCCGGCTTTCTCACCTGCTCGGGATTTCCCCGATTTTCGCAGCCCCCCCCGCCCCCAATGCACCCACAATTTCCTTTGAAAATCGGGGCCCATGAGTTTGCTCAGTGCAAATGGAACACAAAGTTCTCCAAACGTACTTTTACTCTCCAAGCGAAGCAAGACAAGCAGTTCCCCACCTCTGACTGCATTGCTAAGTGCAAAAGAGTCAATATGGCTCTCTGAATGCACCATCAAGTTAAGGACACCAGTTTTACTGAAGTAAAAGCAGGGAGCTGGTCCCACATTTGTACTTGTCTCTGCACTGCACAGCTGCGGGCCAACATGCCTAAAGAAATTTGACTCCTAACGCAGCACACTCTCTCGAAACAGTGCAAAAGTACAAGTGCAAAAATAAAAGCGCCTCAATAGTGTCGGCTGCAAATCTCATAAATGTAGAACAGCTTTTCTTCACTTGCAGTAATCCTGATAGCACAGACCCACCATCATTAGCCTCACAGCTAGCTTTTCCTGTATCAACTATGACATTTAAAACTCAACTTATTCAGGTTTCTAATATGCTGAGCTAATAAATAAATAGAAAAGGAAACTGTTTATAGGCTCAACACAAGCAACAACTAAAAAGATGTGGGTAGAGAGAGGGATGCACAGTACATGAGTAACACATACATCTCAAGAAAATTATTTTTAAAAACACAATAAGGATTAAATAACTCCAAAAAGAATGGAAAATGCAGAAAGCGTTGCTATTTTAATACAATATTGCAATAATCTTAATTTGGGGGAGGGGTGAATGCATTTTTGCTCCACCTCATGGTACTTACCACATTTTTTTTGGTGGGTCACACTCCACAGATACTAAGCAAATTCTAATGTTTTCATAATAAAATAAACTTAGCTATTAAGTTCAGGCACGCTGTATTAAGAGGCAAGTCAGGAAACTTCGGAAGGAAAGCAATGATCCACACACAAGCCTGGTGATTCAGCTGGCCTGAAACAATCAGGGGCAAAGTCTGACCCAGAAACGACAACAGCCAGCAGCGAGACTCAGGAGCTTGTACGAAGTTCAAATGTGCTGAGTCTATCTGCGGCATGTAAAACAAACGAAACATCTAATTCCCTGCAGATGATGGTGGGGTAGGATCAGGAAACAGTAAGGCGGCTAACATGGCTGATTGTTCATAGCTTCAGTTCACAAACAGTTTTAACAGCAAGGGGCTATAGGTCAGTTTACAGATTTCTGATGGATTCCAGCTCTTCTTACAACTAATACAACTCTATTACAGGAAACCAGAAAGGATGCATATGGATATGAATACAAGCCTAGCCTAAGGCTGCTCACAACTGACAGGGTCACGACTACTGGCCTCCCTTCAGCTTTGCTAACTAGATTGTAGTAATTAGTCCAACTCTAAGCTGACAGTGACATTCTATTACTCAAATATACAAGTAGAATTACAGCTCTCACAGGTAACCTGGCATATCACAGACACAGCATACATAAGACATAAAATTCAAAAAGTAACTTCTCTGCAAAAGAGAACATTCAGACTGGTAAACAAACAATTGTGCTTACTTTGGAGGACCACGGCTGCAAGCAGTTGGCATAGCAACGTACAAGGAAAGCCATTTCCTGAATTAAGAAAGAAAGTTTCCTTTTGTAAACAGAAAGAAGAGAAAAAAATAGATTTTCGAACAGGGAAAGCTCAAAGTCACTTCAGGAAACGTAAGCCCATTGCTGTTGAGGTAGCTGAATATCCCAGGCTGACTTTATAAACCTGCCAGTCCAGGGATACTGCAGAACACCACTGGAGGATGCGCAAGCTACTACAGTGTTTCTCAGTATGCTTGTGCAGCAGCAAAATGTCACAATTAATCCAACCCCAGTTTTCCAGCGAGAACTTCTACATTCCGTATTGCAAATGAAATGCTGAGGAGCTGCAGCTAGGATAAAATCACATGACACAGAACCATTTCCTACTGACTATCTTTGCTTGTTTCCTCAGCAGGTCCCTTAGGAAAAGTAGCTATTGATTGGATGCTCCACAGCGAGATGAAATATCTAATAACAGAGAAGGGAAAAAAAGGGTGGGAGGAGAATACTGCTATAGCATGACATCATCTCCAAGAGACCTCATTGGAAACTGCAGCAGATCAATCAGCTCAGCTATCTGAAGCTGCAGACACAATGGTTATCTGAATCGATCATGTAAATATAAACCACAAAAAACATATACAGCATAAGAGTCTTCAAAAAAGCCAAAATCCCTGCTCACATCACATTAGCAGCCTTGCTAATTAGTGAGCAGAAAACACAAGCAAATTAAATCTGTGTTTTTAAAAAAAAACTATTTATGAGAATATACTGCCAAACAGAACAGGAGACAGTGGATGATTTACAGTGGCAGTGGCAATCAAATACTGCCTTACAAAATTATCTTTCCATCCAAAGCTGCTATTATCTGACATAAGAGACAGTTAAACATTTAGCATTGTACTATGTCAAAAAAAATCTAAAATGTAGATCCCAGATAGGAAAGACTCCATCCAGTCTTTATGTGGATAAATACATCCTTTTAAACTCAGTTAGCAGTAAAAATGCATAGTGCAAAAAGATCAGACTCAAACAGTAAAATTATGAAAACTATCAATGTACTAACCACGCAGATTCCCTCAACATAAGCAATACTGTCACATGCTTCCTTTAGATTCAAGCATCTAAACACAGTACTGTATAATTAATATGGTTAACATTTTACAGATCAGCATTAACATTTCACTGGGATTTTTTTTCTAATAAATTTTGCTGAGTAGTTTGTTCTTCCTTTCTCCTGGTTTCACACTGTGTTAATAACTAGGTAAAAATGTATGCTGCAAGAAAATTAATGTCTATGTATATTTTTTGTAGAGAGCCCCATTCAGCTTCACAATTAGCTAATTATACAATATATAAGGGAGGGCAATATCTATCGGGAGACTGGCTCCTTTTATCTCCATGTTTGCCAGCAGCATTGAAATTCTGTCATGCTATGCTAAATATGAATATATATATATTATATATCTCCTTCTCAATTATTATACATAAAACATTGTGCAAATCTGTCCATTAAAGAATTTTTGTCTGATTGCCTGGTTTCAGATACCATATTTACACAAGCTCAAAAGTGGGAACTAAATTTTATTTCCTGTCAGTTGTCCTCAAGTGGGATGACATCATCCCTTTCCTCTACTCACCAATCAAACTCCAGCAAATGCAGTCCTCTGGAGTATTTACCCAGGAGATTGTGTATGCTGTACTGCTTCCTAAGCCTATACTGTATCACAAAATGAGAGCCGAACATTGGACTAATATTTCACCTCTTATCAAGCCTGACATTTTTTTTAAACAAATGGATTTTATTCACTCAAGTAAAACGCAGAATACATATCACAATTGTAATCAACCCTGCCTTCACTTCAAACCCCCCATTCCAATATATTCTGTATAACTCTTGCACCATTTATACTACAGACTCTGCGTTTCTATTTAACCCCTTCACGTAAATTGAAATATTTATCTGTAAACAAAATGACACCTGGGTAGACACAGGCTAATGGACAGGAGGCTGTTCCAAGGCAGTGAACACAATTGTGGTGAATTCAGAAAATATCACAAATCATAACAGTACACCTTTAAACACTTCATCTGAACCCACGGATTACAAAACTGCTTTAGACTTTCTCCTAATTATAATAAAACAGAATTTTCATTCCTAGGCGCTACAAATCACAACGATTTTCTGGGAGCAAGTCAGTAGGTATGTGTTACAAACACTGTAATGTAAGAAAACACACTTGTTTTGTGCACAGGTGTCAGCCGTGGCTCAGTGGTAGCACTCTCGCCTCTGAGTCAGAGGGTTGTGGGTTCAAGTCCCACTCCAGAGACTTGCGCACAAAAATCAAGGCTGACTCTCCAATGCAGCACTGAGGAGTGCTGCACTGTTGGAGGCATCGTCTTTTGAATGAGACGTTAAACCAAGGCTCCATCTGCCCTCTCAGGTGGAAGTAAAAGATCCTGTGCCACTGTTTCAAAGAAGAGCAGAGGGGTACCATGGTCCATATTTAACCCTCAACCAACATCACTAAAAAAGGTTATCTGGTCACTATCTATTTGTGGAATACCGTATTTCCTACAATAGTGACTACACTTCAAAAGTACTTCATTGACTGTAAAGCACTTTGGGATATCCTGAGGTCGTGAAAAGCTCTTATAAATGCAAGTTTAACAGTTTTTTTTAAAAACAGAGATTACTCTTATTCCACATATATTATGTATTTTAACTCATTCCTTGGGCCTGTGAAACATTCACAGGACACAACATATTCACTCTAATTACCTATCTTGAGAAAGTATGCAAGAAAACTTTGCTTTGTCCATTATGACAGAAGGTGATGCTGTCAATTAGAATTTTATATCAATTTTTTTTTTAATAGACTAATGAGGTCTGACATAAGTTGTTCCATAGTATTTAGCTAGCTTCTCCAATTTATTTGTGAGGATATGAACCCCTCCAGTTCTTGTGCTCTCCCTCCAATTTTACTTCTCTTTGACAAAGTATGTAACCTACGGTTGGTGCCTCCGGTCAAGATCATTGGTGAGGTTGGTGACATACTACAAATGGTGCACTGCAGTAATGTCCCTCAGCATTGCTGTATTGCACCTTGGTGATCTAATGCTCTATGCTACCAAGTCACTTTAACTTATGTTACTGATTACAGTTTTTGGTGAAATTTAAATGGCAAAGGATGATATCATCTGAATCCTTTCATCTGTTACTTCCTTGTCATAACGTTTCTAAATGTTAAACAAGAAAAACACAGCAAATAACCTGCAATATATCCTGAAAATATAATTTCCTGGTCAACGATTTCTCAATATTTTGGAAAACTTTCAGTCAGGAATGATATTACACATTCAAAACACAATACAGTTGGCATCATATTCTGACAGCTGATGTGGACACAAAATTAGAACCAAGGACAGTGGCAATTACTGGTTAAAAGAATCACCCTAATTGTCAGTATCAAAACAAGTAAACAAATCTGTTCCAATAGGCTGTAATGTTTTTTCCATTTTAGGGAATTGTAAAATTCCATTTGAAGAAATCAAAGACGTTACATATTTAGATGTAAAAACTGGAGATTTATGTCCTTAGTTTCAGTTTTGAAATAGCTAGACATAAAATAGAAGTTGTCTTTCCTTACCAAATTTCAAAATAAAGGTCAGGAAATCTGAACTGTGTGGACGAACAGAGAATCACATCTCCCTGGTATTTCACCACATCTGCATGGTCTACCAAAACACAAACTTGTCTTTCATCAAGAGGTTAATGGTTAAGCCTGTGCATGCTAAATCATATACAGCATGTACAAGGATGCAGATGTCAGATCACAGGAGGCTCAGTCTTCTTACGGATAGTGCCTTTTTGCTTTGAATACAAGACAAAAGTTGGAGAAAAAGCCTGAACCACAACATATGCAACCTAACATCGATTCCCTTTAATGCATCCCGCAGAACCTAGAAAGTTCCCTGAAAAGCCAGGGAGAGATCTTTTCAATATGAATAACAAGATTCCAGATTAAAGCCACCCCTCCTAAAACATGACTCAACGGTCAGTATTTTTTTTTCACCGCATTGCTATCCAACATGAGGCAAACACTTGATCAGAGGACTTGCCATTTCCAAAGCACCCAGCAGTCTCAAAAGAAATTCCAGGTGCAGAGATGAGTATTCACATCCAGATTCCTTCCAGGACATATCATGCCCAACCAACAACTGGCCTCCAGCCCTCTCTATCTGCAGACTGCCAACAGACCCAACACAAACCTTCTCTACAGTGTATGAGGTGGGTCTGGATAGTGTCAATGCTGGTCACTTGGATAAGGAGGTTTCTGTCTGCATGGGTTGATATCTGTGCATGGTAGAAAAACCTCCAAGCTGTTATGGCATAGATTTTGTTTCATTTGATGGAATCTTCATGGCAAGGCAAACAAAACATCCTGAACAAAAATGATTCTCTTAAGTAGATTTCACTATACACTGGAAACAACACATAACTAGGAGTGATTTCAAGGCTGTGATCTAATCACAGGGTGGAAGTGATGATCCTAATCCATGTCTGCTCTGCTCTCTCAGTTTAGGGAACCATCTGAACTCAATTCAATGCTGTGGTGTACTCACTGTTTGATGCCCATTTTACTTCATGTAACCAAATCTAATCATCTACTGTTGGATATAAGCTAATTATAAAAAAACATATTATTCAAACAATAAGGAAAAGCAAAGTGTGGATCCCCCTCATTGGCTGAATGGTTAACCACTGAGTGTGGCGTGGTGCTGCGGTATACATAGGTTACCTAAGACGGTTATCTCAGGTGTGATTCCTGGTGTGCGTTGAGTCAGCTGATTTCAGCCACTACAGCAGTGGGGGGGGGGTGCTACAATTAGCCACAGTTCTTCTGTGGTTGGGGGGTGAAAAACAAAATCAGCCAGGGCTCCGGCTCCTAATCAATGTGCACTGTCAGGTGCTAGAAAATGCACGAGTAGCTTAGCTGTGATGCCATCGCAGTTGAAAAGCCAGGCAACATTCATCACTTGAGCTTATGCATGAAAGATAGCCACTCAGGTTACTGGGGGCAGGGGAGAGAGGAGCGGGAGTGGGGGGGGCGCCCTCTGGCAATAATGGAACATAATTCTGCATATCTTTAAGATGAGCAAGAGAACTGGCATGATGGAAGAATAGAAAAGCAAATTATCATGAAAATCGCCCCAACTCAAATACCACAATAGCTTTCGGTAAGCAAGCGAACAAGATTAAAACTGTACTCTGCATCTACCTTGTACCAGGACTCAATAATACTTTTCTTATATCTGTAACACTGCAGGAAGAATCTCATGCTAGAATCATAGAAAGGTTACAGAACGGAAGGAGGCCATTCGGCCCATCGAGTCTGTGCCGGCTTTATGCAAGAACAATCCAGCTAGTCCCACTCCCCCGCCCTATCCCCGTAGCCCTGCAATTTTTTTCCTTTCAAGTAGTTATCCAGTTCCCTTTTGAAAGCCATGATTGAATTTGCCTCCACCACCCACTCTAGCAATGCATTCCAGATCCTAACCATTCACTGTGTTAAAAAGTTTTTCCTCATGTCACCTTTGGTTCTTTTGCCAATCACCTTAAATCTACGCCCTCTGGTTCTTGACCCTTCTGCTGATGGGAACAGTTTCTCTCTATCTACTCGGTCTAATTTGTGACATAACCTTGTATTAAACATTATGAAGAAATGAATACCTACAACGGCAGTTCTTCCAGCAATTAAAAATTAAAATTCAGTGGCGATTTATGAATTACTGTGCCAAAGTAATTTTTTTTTAAAAGAAGTTTGAGAATCAAAAGAATAGCCAAATATTGCAGCAACTATCAGTGACATTCCTTTACTTCAATGATGCACAGACAAGGAATTTTGCAGAAATGCTGCATTCAGTTTGGGGAGGAGCTAGATTTTACAACAAAGAGTTCTGAGATAAGAGCCAAAGGAAATAATTATGCATTTGTTGAAAAAATGCAATGATTTTCCACAATATTTTGCATATTCACTTGAGGATATACATTTAAGGCAACATTTAAAGTGGGCTGAAATTTGAAAATAGATCTGGGAAATAAAATGCAAATTTGGAACTTCTTGATAGTTGGCCCATTGACATAAGCACAATGAGACAATGCTCTGCACAATGCAAGATTAAGGATAAAAATAAATTCATGCACGGCGATTATCACAGAAAAGCAGAGTCAATGATGCGATCATTTCACTGTTTGAGAAAGAATACACTAATTTTTTTTTGGTTTTATTTTAGAAGTATTCAAAAATAACTGCGATATAAATAATTTACTCCTGTAAAAGGCCGCTTGTAAAAACATGTCGATATTGTTCTTTGAAGCAATGTGCCTGAAATGGGCATTGGAAAAGCATATGTAATTGTACCCCTCTAAATTGACTGAAACCACTGCTAAATTTTCATTCCCAGGGGTATGTACTTCTGTTTGCAAATTTTTTTTGGCAACTTTCATACCACCAACACCCAAAAACTCCTGCTTATCACTTTTCATTATGTAGAATCACAGCAGGCTGCGTTCTCATATTTGTAAAATTCAGGAAGTCCTGTCTGAAAGTGTACTCCACCCATTCCCTGGCTCTTTCAGCATAGAAGAGGGGGAACTTTATTCCACAGAGCTCCAGCCTGCTTCCCTACAGGCAAACTATTATTTAGCCTTCAGGGCCAGTGGCTGTAGTCTTTAGTATTCTCCTTCACTAAGTGCTCACCAACATATCATGAACAGGTCCGATTATAAACATCAGTGAGATCTGCAGCACAGCGTATAATGAGAATATGATATTTCCCTGAAGAGGGAGCAGAGTTGTCATCACAACCAAGATGATGTAATCTCCTAAAATAGAATCAGCAACTCAGGAATAATAAAGAGGAGACAAACTGAAAATCACAGCTACCTCTGCAGCTGCAGTAGCAAGTCATTCCACCGATTTCCTTTTAAATTTATTAAAGGGGGAGGATGAACTTCTATGCTTACTGAAGTGGGGGGTGTCAGTGTTAAGAAATGAAACACATTTCCAAATTGGGCCATTGTCTTCAACTTCCGCCACAAACTCCATCCCCCTCCCTGACCACTGTATCAGGTTAAAGACGACTATTCGTAACCTTGGTGTCCTATGAGAGCCTGGGCTGAGCTTCAAAGCTCATATTCTTTCCATCACAAAGTCCACCTAATTCCACTTCCATATCGCCCGTCACATCCCTGCCTCAGCCCATCTGTTGCTGAAACCCTCAACCATTACTTTGTCACCTACAGACCAGACAATTCGAATAGTCCCTGGCCAGCCCCGTGTTCATATCTCTTCGTTGCCTTGTCCCTTCTTATCTTTCATGCCTTCAGCCGTCTAGACCCCAAGTTCTGGAACTCCCTCCACTAACCTCTGCCTCTCCAGCTCTTTCTCTCCTCCTTTAAGAACCTCCTTAAAACCTACATCTTTGTCCAAGCTTATAGTCACCCCTCCTAATAATTCCTTCTTTCACTTGGTTTCAATTTTTGTGTGATTGTACTTCTGTGAAGCGCCTTGGGATGCTTTTACACGTTAAAGGTGCTATATGAATACAAGTTATTGTTGGGCAAGTTGTTGTCTGCATAAAGGGCTCCAAGGTTGTTCTGCTTTGCCAAAACAATGTGCCTCAACCTCACAAACAACTCACATTACACCAGAGAAAGGGACAAGGGGCTGGCTTCTAGGCCTATGTCAATGATATTCTGCAAGAAGGCAGAGATTGGCACAGGTTAACTTCAAGTCATTTCCTCTCTCCTTGTGTTTGATTGCTTGGACCTCTGGCTGAGTCTATCAATATTTGACTTTCATGGAAAGGATCTAAATTGGAAAGACTATCAATATAACAAAAGTAAGATCAAGATAGTGTTGACATTTTTCTATAAGATGCCACAAGACGTATTCAATACTCTTTCACATCACGTTAAAGCACACTAAAGACATCAAAGGGTAGATGATCATCACCGAACTGCCTTTCTCCTTCACTTTGACTCCAATATCGGACTTCTGAAATTGAACCACTAAGACCGAGTACTGAATCAAACACGATTTCAAAGCCCATTATTTTCTCTAATGAGAGCAGGTCGGTTGGTTAGTTGGCTTGGCAAACACGTCTTTTATTTGGTTGGTTGGCCTGCCAATAAAACAATGTCTCTTAGTTGGTTGGTCTGCCACTATGTGTCTTTTAGTTTTGTACCTTCGACTCAAAAGTTTTCTTGCCTCACTTAATTGGAAAAAAAATGTATATTTCTTTTAACATGAAACATACAATTTGGTTGACTCACAGTAACCTATCCTAAAAAGGAAATGCGTCATATACGGCTGGCAACCACAAGCCAGAAAGTTAAGTTGCACGTATTTGACTCAGGCAAGATGGTGCAAAACGAGTCTGACCTTAGCATCACGGATAAGCACAAAGGTAGCAGTGAAGTTTTCAGTCACACAAAATTGAGACGGTTTTATTATTTGATGTTCTCTCTTAAAAGGTTGTTTTTAATTTGCTAACATTGCAACAATTTGGTTTTAAAAAGAAGTCTGATCCTTGTCAGACAGCACAGGAAACTTCACACCGCAGACATGTTACCACTCTAAGCTACAGAGCAGAACACCACAAATTTTTTAAAAATCTAATAGTGACATGTGTCTGAAAAAGATAAGGCACAAGAGTAGATGTTGTTTTTGTTTCCGGTACCTTTACTGCCCCAGTTACACAATTACCCACAAAAATGTTAAATACAGCAAACTAAAAAATGAGATCTTGCGATCATTTCGAATGCAGTATGCTTTGGTCACGTGCAAATTACAGAACAATTTCTTGCTTCCTTTTTTTGGTTGGGGGGGGCGCAAAGTAAAAGAGGAAGAATTTTGGGTTCATCAAAGTGAAGGACAATTCGACGGTTATACATTTCCACTTTTATGCAGTGTACACTATATATATTTACCACTACTCTTCTGCCTATAGTCTGTGACTGACACTACAGTGAGAAATTCACACATTAATTAAACTGAAATGATAAGGCCTCAACAACTATTATTCTAAAATAATTGACTGCCAAGCTTTTTTTATATTCATTCTCGGAATATGGGCGCCACTAGCAAGGCCAGCATTTATTATCCACCCCTTGTTGCCCTTAAGGTGGTGGTGGTGGGCCTTCTTGAAACACTGCAGTCCTTATGGTGAAGGTGCTCTCACAATGCTGTTAGGTATGGAGTTCTAGGATTTTGACCCAGCAACAGTGAAGAAATGGCAATATATGTCCAAGTCAGGATGACCTTGTCCTTCAAGGTGGTGGAGGTCCCAGGTTTGAGAAATGCTTCCAAAGAAGCCTTGGCAACTTGCTGCAGTGCATCTTGTAGCTACTACGCACTGCAGCCACAGTACACCAGTGGTGGAGGGGATGGATGTTTGAGCTGGTAGATGATCAGGCTTGTGGATGAAGTGCCGATCGAGCAGACTGCTTTGTCTTGGATGGTGTTGAGCTTCTCGAGTGTTGTTGCACCCATCAAGGTAAGTGGAGAGTATTCCATCACACTCCGAACTTGTGCTTTGTAGGTGGTGGAGAGGCTTTGGGGTGTCAGGAGATGAGTCACTCATTGCAGAATACCCAGCCTCTGACCTGCTCTAGTAGCCACAACATTTATGTGGCTGGTCCAGTTGAGTTTCTGGTCAATAGTGACCCGCAGGATATTAATGATGCAGGATTCGGTGATGGTAATTTAATTGAATGTCAGGGAGAGGTGATTAGACTGTCTACTGTTTTAGATGGTCATTGCCTGGAATTTGTGAGGCACAATGTTACTTACCATTCATCAGCCCAAGTCACTGCCACATACTTATGAGCCCAGAAATTGCTGGAAAAATAATGGCGAATTAACCGCACTCACCATTATTAGTTCGTAAAAAATCCAGCAATTTGTGGCCTATAAGAGATATGCCATGAGTTCTAATTTTCCACAAACTGCTGGACGATTTGCGTCGTTAGCCTTGACAAAACAAACAATTGCAACCCCATCGTGAGCCTCTTCATTGAAATTAAATGAGTGTCATGAAATTACTGGATTTACGCGTTAATGGGAATTAATCTCGCCGCAGCCGTTTAAAACTGGTAATTCAGGTCATAAAGACCCTGTTAATGACGAGAATTATGGTCCTCATGACATTCAACCTTGTTGGCCCAGGAAGGGAACAATGAAGTTGTGGAGTCTCACTCCACTTGTTCCTATAGGTTTTTAAAACTTTTTATCTGTCTTGACAGTATTTTTGTGCCAATCTTGCCATCTACACACGTGTTAATATTGTCGACTTTGATATAGCTGCGCCATTATCATTTCGCATGCCCAGCATTTTGCAGTGCAAATATAGTGCAATCTGAAGGGTGAGGAAAAAAGGCCAATTGACATTGGCCGTAAGATGCGCCATTCCAGCAATTTTGGGCCCAATATATCTTATTCCTCTCATGTTCTGGGAGGACAAAACTATCTTTTCAACTACCCAGTGACGTTTATTCTTGATTGAAATAGACATCTGATACTATTTGAACTAAATAGTGGCACTTACCACTGGTGAATGTTTACTTGCTGGACATACAGAGTCTTGCTTATAGTACTTTTAACCCAACACCAATAGACATGAAAGGACAGGTATGTGGCTACAGTGTGCAGACATACGACATCATATAAGAACATAAGAAATAGGAGCAGGAGTAGACCATACAGCCCCTCGAGCCTGCTCCGCCATTCAATCAGATCATGGCTGATCTTCGACCTCAACTCCACTTTCCCGCCTGATCCCCATTTACCTTGATAGAGCATGATAATTCGAGTCACAAGATTTAGTTTATTTTTACTTCAATCTCCTGTGTGCGAACCTACATTAAAATCATTAACAACATCTGTCCATAATTTAGCTTTGACCTGAACTTTAAAGGGACTCTGATTTCATGAAAAAAGCGTGACTTAAACATTTTTCATTTGTTCACACATACAACAGAAATTGCATCCAAACAAGGCACCAGTGACATTAATTCATGGATCTTCTGGCTCTTTTCCCACCCTAAAAACAAAAGTTTGACAAATACTTTATAAAGTTGACAATTTTCCTTCACCATCGTCCTTGTAGTCAAATGGCATTGGCAGCAAACAGGAAAATAAATGCTGCTAGCCAGACAATTTTTAAAGCCATAGTGCCCAATAATTATAATGTATTATTTTTGTTTAAAGTGCACAGGCAAAGGCTAAGAAGTCTAGCTGTACAATTCAGGTGCAACTCTGGCAGTCTGACAGAGGGCAGCTACCGACAACATTAACAGGGATGTCTGAAGGATAGGAACCATGGATGCTGGGATTAACAATGAGGTGGGAAGAGAAAGGTTACCCAACATTACAGAAGTCACCTCAGAACAAAGTCAACAAAAAGACATGCAACCTAAAACATAAATCTATATTTTAAAAAAAATCAAGCCTTGTCTTATACATACAAATTGTTCTGAAGTAAATCCAACTCTGTCATGTCAAACCCAAATCATTTCATGGCATAAAACTAGCATAAAAGCTGAGAGGAAGCCCAGCTTTGAGGCTGAATGGCTTCAGTATGGCCAGTAAAAAAGCAGGGATATAATTGCTGAATATTCAGGTATAGTGCTGTTCTATGACCTAAATTGACACATTAGGCTGAATTGGTTTAATCTCACTTTGGTTAACAGCATATAATCACACAGTATGCCAGAAAACAATATATTTGGATTTTCAAAAGACCTTCGATAAGGTACCATTGTAGACCCATGACTAAGGTCAGAGCATTTGGAGTCAGGGGACGTGTAGCAGAATGGATAGCAAGTTGGCTACAAAACAAAAAAGAGTAGCGGTTAAAGGTAGCTACTCAAACTGGCAATGGTGGGAAGTGGTGTTCCACAGGGAACAATTTACATTAACGATTTACATTAACGATTTAGATTTGGGAATCGGAAGTACAATTTCAAAATTAGCGGACAACACCAAATTGGGGGGTGTAGTTAATACAAAGGAGGTATGCGTCAAAATGCAAGAGGTCATTAATAAACTTGCAGAATGGGCGTGTAATTGGCAAATGAATTTCAATATAGATAAGTGTGAGGTGGTGCATTTTGGTAGGAAGAATAAGGAGGCCACATATTGCTTGAAAAATAAGTCTGAATAGAATAGAAGAGCAAAGGGATCTAGGGGTACAAATACACAAATCACTAAAATTAGCGACGCAGGTTAATAAGGCCATAAAAAAGGCAAATCAAGCACTGGGGTTCATTTCTAGAGGGGAAGAATTGAAAAGCAGAGAAGTTATGTTAAACTTGTGTAGAATCTTGGTGAGACCACACTTGGAGTTCTGTGAACAGTTCTGGTATCCATACTATAGAAAGGATATAGAGGCAATGGAGAGGGTGCAAAAAGATTCACAAGGATGATACCAGAACTGAGAGAATATACCGATCAGGAAAGGCTGAACAGGCTGGGACTCTTTTCTCCAGAAAAGAGAAGACTGAGGGGTGATCGGATAGAGGTATTTAAGATAATGAAATGGTTTGATAGGGTAGACGTAGAGAAAATATTTCCACTTGTGGGGGGAGTCCAAAACTAGAGGTCATAAATATAAACCAGTTGCTGATAAATCCAATTGGGAATTCAGGTAAAACTTACTTACCCCAAGAGTGGTAAGAATGTGGAATGCGCTACCACAAGGAGTAGTTGAGGCAAATAGCATAGATTCATTTAAGGGGAAGCTAGATAAGCACATGAGGGAGAAAGAAATAGAAGGGTATGCTGATAGGGTTAGATGAAGTAGGGAGAGAAGAGGGTCATGTGGAGCATAAACGCCGGCATAGACTAGCTGGGCCGAATGGCCTGTTTCTGTGCTGCAGTTTCAATGTAATAAGTCCAATCATCTGTGCAGCTCAATATTTGCCCAAAACCAGGACTAAGAATGGAAAGGATGCAACACAAAATGAGAATTGGTAAATGCCACCTGAAAATGAAAACACGGGGAATTGATTTAACATTGAAGCTGCAAGAAAGTGCGTGCAGGGTCACCTTGACAACATGGACAGCTAGTACCACATATAGCTCTTAATGTCAGTAACTGTTTTAACTGCTGTTCTTCTTTGTGCCTGCAAAGCATACTGCAGTGCTCTCAATTAAAAGTGCAGGACCAAGAGCGATCTGGAGGCTCAATGTGCTGGTGCTCTGATTCACTGCCTACGCAAAATTGTACAATATGAAGGGCAGCATGCTCCATGGTATTTGTTTTCTCACTCTTCCGTTGAACCACTGGGATACTGGTTCATGGGCACAGACAGCCCTCCAGTACCTCACCCAATGTACATTCTTCACGTGGATGCCCAGTGACTGGAGGCAGGACATTCAACTGTGAGGATAATTGTAGCCAAACGTTAATCTGTCCATATGCAAACACAGTTCACTGGATACCAACCAAGAGCAAAAACGGTTGGCTGATTTTTTCACTCCCTAACCCAGGGATGTGGAGGCAGATTGCTGCAACCTCTCAGTTCTAGCAGCTGAAATCATCAACTCAGAAGAGTCAATGATTCAAATCTGAGACTTTTTCTAGTCTGTATGGCTCAACATCACACTCCAGGGCACTTCTTGCTCATTGGAGACTTTGGGGAGAGCAGATGGAAAGTAATATAGGAATGGATTGTTATAAACATGCTGGTAGACTATCCACAGCATTAATTGTTTCCATTTTTAGCACTGCACATACTATTTGCAATGTAAGACGTCCACTGAGGTTGCACTTATATAATATGTGCTTGGTTTAGCCTTCCACCAGAACTGTTATACCACTAGTGGTTTAGCTTTGTACAAACTAGCTGCATGTCGATTTAATATGCTTCTGTTAGAACTTTTTTTAAATTGAAGATTTTCTAACTGGTGTATAAACAGAAGTTAAGTAAGGACTAGCAGTTTCCAAAAAAAAACATTCCTTAAACCATGCTTGTTCCTATGTATACTTTGTTAACTGAACAGCTTCATTTCTCCCAGTCAATTCACTCTGGAACCTAGATGAAAAAAGTCAATTAATGAAATCTACTCAGCCTGGGTCAACATCAATCCATTGCATGTTGGTATGCAAAGAAAATCCCCTCCTCCTGTTGGCTGGGCAATACATAGTCTAATCCTGACAAGCCAACTTAAATCAGCAATATGGAGTGTGATTATTCAGTAGGGCTGGAGTTTAAACTTTTAATTCACAGCATTGTACACTTACATTCTGTGCTTTGGCACCACCACTATACCCAGAATGTATTACAGTTTATGATCAAAGCTATCCTTATGTGTCAGTCTTGGTTCAGTCGTGGCACTCCCGCCTCCGAGTCAGGTGCTCATGGGTTCAAGCCTCAAGCCAGAGACTTGGACACATAATGTAGACTGGCACTTCAGTGCAGTACTGTGGGAATACAACACTGTCAGAGGTGTCGTCTTTCAGATGAGATGTTAAACCAAGACCCATTCTGCCTTCTCAGGTGGACGTATAAGATCGCACGGCACTATTTGAAGAAGAGCAGGGGCCCTGGCCATCACTTATCCCTCAACTAATACCCAAAACAGAAGATCTGGTCAAATATTTCATTACTGTTCCTGAGACCTGGCTGTGTAAAAATTGGCTGTCACGTTTCCTACATTGCAACAGCGATTACAATTCAAAATTATTTAATTGGCTGTAAAGCGCTTTGGGGCATGCTCAGGTAGTGTAAAGCATGATATAAATTCAAGTTCTTTCTTCATTTTGAAAACAATACTCAAATTATTGCATTGTAATATGATTTTAAAAAATCATTTTCTTAAATTTAGCACAACTGTTAAGAAATGGATGGAGAATGCATTTCTGAAGTGTCAGCCTTGGCTCAACAGCAGTATTCACAACTCAGTCAGAAATTCATGGTTTCAAGCCCCACTCCAGGACTTGAGTGCATAATCTAGGCTGACACTTCAATGCAGTAGTCCCTCAGTACTGCACCATTGGAGGTGTTGTCTTTCAGATGAGACATTAAATTGAGGCACCATCTGCCAGCTCAGGTGGAAATAGAAGATCCCATCATATTATTCTAAGAAGAGCAAGGGAGCATTCCTGGTGTTCTGACTATCATTTATCCCTCTGCCATTTATTCCATTGCTATTTGTGGGACTTTGCTGAGCACAAGTTGGCTGCTGCGTTTACCTACAAAAGTGACTTCACTTCAAAAGTAAATCATTGGCTGTAAACACTTTGAGACGTCCTGAGGACGTAAAAGTTTTTTTTTCTATCTCTATAAGGTATATTACCATCTAATGCTCTGCCCTCCTCTGGTTTATAGTATCCCAGGCTTCTGCCATTATTTAATCTAGTGCCTACGTGCTCTGCAAAAGCTGCCCAGGACAACACGTCCTCTCTGTGGGGAGGTGCCTAGTGAAACCCAGACATATCCCCATTGACATGGGCCAAAACCAAGAACTCAGCAGACCAGAGAGCTTCAATCTGCATCCTCCCAGTCAGTAGTGCACGAACTCACTATCTGCCTCCTCCTTCTCTAATAACCACTCTGCTGGTTTTCCACAAGGAACTCACTAACATTTAACATACTTGTACAATCCACTCTTGTAACTTAGAATGAAATTGGAAAAACTAAGAGCCAATAGATGTACATAAATGTGAAGCTACAGAATTGTTGTTTAAAAGTGGAAAATCCCACTTAAATGATCAAATGATCTGTGAAATTAGTCATACTGCTGAAGTATCTTTTTGACTCACTGGATGTTTATCTTGATTGGCACAGAAGCTGATAATTTTTCAGTGTTTCACCACGTCTGCCTGGAAATTTACCCATTGAAATTTAACTGCACTTTCAGCGCAAACACACTGTTTAAACTGAACAATTATTTCACTAATTTACTTTGACTCAGCTACAATGTTCAGTCTAAAGTTGTAAACCGACTACAATTTTTAATGTTAATTTTTAAACTTATCTCAGGGTTGATAAAAAAAAACCCTAAAGAAATGGCTTTACCATGTGGTAAGTGCTGGTCTGCTGAGGTCGGTCAGTATGGTAGGAATCCACATTGTCTATGATGGTTTGCCGCTCTCCTTTCAGGTTGATCTTCCTGAAGCGTCGACGAGACTGCCGGTTGGTAACTTCCCTCTGCAGATTTTTCTCCTCGTTCTCGCTGACATTTTCAACCTGAAATATATGTTCAGGGTCCTGATTGAACATCCAGTTCTTCCATATCACAGAAAGTCTATGCAACCTTAAGAGACTCATGAGAAATGCATAAAAACATTTAACTATGCCTGTATGTATGAGGAGGGGGGCACTTGGTAGAATATAAACCGCACACAGGCACAGCGGCACTCTAACTGAGAAAAATTATGTTTCAATGAGCTGGAGGCCACAACTTCCTTCCTTCCAGGAAACTGTAAATAACAGTTTATCAATGCAAAAATCACTAGCTTATTTTGCCATGCACACAATGCGCTGATCATTGCCTCTTTTTACTCTTGCATGCTAATGTTTTGCCCAGTGTCATGCTTACAGGTAAACTACCTTTTCATACCTCATTTAGTTCTTCGTATTTGTACCACCATAACCTCAGTTTAAGATTTATTCAAGGGATACTTATTCAATAGGCATCATTTACCTTTTTGTTTAAAAAAGATATCTGCCACATTGGTCCTCCAGGGAAAAAAAAACTCACAGGCAGTGGAAAGGATAGCTTTTATTAGACTGACCATTTTAAGTGTTATTTCCCCCCTCTCCTTACTCTCAAGAGGTCTCTTCACACCAAGCACCACCCTGGGTTGAGAGGTAGATGGGCGATCTGCTCCCAAGTATTTGATGGTCTCATTCCATAAATATCTGCTACGAGCTGTACAAGAGTGGTTTGGACATGATTCACCCTGCGAATTTCTCTCCCTCCCTCCTCCCTCAGGGTAATGTATGACCTCAACTTTCAACATATTTCAAGTGCAAGCTTGCATCTTATCATTTTAAAGCACTGCTTATTGGAACTCCAATGTGCTACACAGCCGTTAGAAAGATCATGAAATCTAGCATACAAGTCACATCTTCATAGTATCATCGTATCAGAGTATCTTACAACGCAGGAGGCCATTCGGCCGATCATGCCTGTCCCGGCTCTTTGAAAGAGCTGTCCAATTAGTCCCATTCCCCTGCTTGTTGCCCATAGCCCTGTAAATGTTTTTCCTTCAAGTATTTATCCAATTCCCTTTTGAAAGTTATTATTGAATTTGCTTCCACCACCCTTTCAGGCAGTATATTCCACATCGTAACAACTCGTTGATAAAAAAAGTGCTTCCTCATGTCGCCTCTGGCTCTTTTGCCAATCACCTTACATCTGTGACCTCTGGTTACCGACCTTCCTGCGACTGGAAACAGTTTTTCCTTATTTACTCCATCAAACCCGTTCATGATTTTGAACCTCCATCAAAACTGAAAGTGGGGATATTGTCATTGACAATGGGGAAATGGCGGACATGTTGAACAATTACTTTGCGTCAGTATTTACAGTAGAAAAAGAGGACAGCATGCCGGAAATCCCAAGAAAACTAATATTGAATCGGGGACAGGGACTCGATAAAATTAACATAAGTAAAGCAACAGTAATGAAGAAAATAATAGCATTAAAGAGTGACAAATCCCCAGGACCAGATGGTTTCCATCCCAGGGTTTTAAAGGAAGTAGGTGAGCACATTGCGGATGCCCTAACTATAATCTTTCAAAGTTCTCTAGATTCAGGAACTGTCCCTCCAGATTGGAAAATTGCAAGTCACTCAGCTTTTTAAGAAGGGAGAGAGAGGGAAACCAGGGAATTATAGACCAGTTAGCCTAACATCTGTTGGGGGGAAAATGCTGGAGTCTATAATTAAGGATAGGGTGACTGAACACCTCGAGAATTTTCAGTTAATCAGAGAGAGCCAGCATGGATTTGTGAAAAGGTAGGTCGTGCCTGACAAAGCTGATTGAATTTTTTGAAGAGGTGACTAAAGTAGTGGACAGGGGAATGTCAATGGATGTTATTTATATGGACTTCCAGAAGGCATTTGATAAGGTCCCACATAAGAGACTGTTGGCTAAGATAGAAGCCCATGGAATCGAGGGAAAAGTACAGACTTGGTTAGGAAGTTGGCTGAGCGAAAGGCAACAGAGAGCAGGGATAAAGGGTAGATACTCACATTGGCAGGATGTGACTAGTGGAGTCCCGCAGGGATCTGTCTTGGAGCTTCAATTATTCACAATATTTATTAATGACTTAGATGAATGCATAGAAAGTCTCATATCTAAGTTTGCCGATGACACAAACATTGGTGGCATTGTAAGCAGTGTAGATGAAAACATAAAATTACAAAGCAATATTGATAGATTAGGTGAATGGACAAAACTGTGGCAAATGGAATTCAATATAGACAAATGTGAGGTCATCCACTTTGGATCAAAAAAGGATAGAACAGGGTACTTTCTAAATGGTAAAAAGTTAAAAACAGTGGATGTCCAAAAGGACTTAGGGGTACAGGTACATAGATCATTGAAGTGTCATGAACAGGTGCAGAAAATAATCAAGAAGGCTAATGGAATGCTGGCCTTTATATCTAGAGGACTAGAGTACAAGGGGGCAGAAGTTATGCTGCAACTGCACAAAACCCTGGTTCGACCGCACCTGGAGTACTGTGAGCAGTTCTGGGCACCGCACCTTCGGAAAGGACATATTGGCTTTGGAGGGAGTGCAGCATAGGTTTACTAGAATGACACCCGGACTTCAAGGGTTAAGTTACGAGGAGAGATTACACAAATTGGGGTGATATTCACTGGAGTTTCGAAGGTTAAGGGGTGATCTGATCGAAGTTTATAAGCTATTAAGGGGAACGGATAGTTTCTCTCTTTTCCTGTGGAAAAGAGAGAAACTATTTCCGCTGGTTGGGGATTTTAGGAGTAGGGGGCACAGTCTAAAAATTAGAGCCAGACCTTTCAGGAGCGAGATTAGAAAACATTTCTACACACAAAGGGTTGTAGAAATTTGGAACTCTCTTCCGCAAACGGCAATTGATACTAGCTCAATTGCTAAATTTAAATCTGAGATAGATAGCTTTTTGGCAACCAAAGGTATTAAGGGATATGGGCCAAAGGCAGGTATATGGAGTTAGATCACAGATCAGCCATGATCTTATCAAATGGCGGAGCAGGCACGAGGGGCTGAATGGCCTACTCCTGTTCCTATGTTCCTAAATCTCCCCTGAACATTCTCTGCTCTCCAGTCCCTCCACATAACTGAAGTCCCTCATCCCTGGTACCATTCTAGTAAACCTCTTCTGCACCCTCACCAAGGGCTTGACATCCTTCCCGAAGTGTGGTGCCCAGAATTGAATAAAATACTCCGGCAGAGGCCTAACAAATGTTTTATAAAGGTTTAGCATAACTTCCTTGCTTTTGTACTCTATGACTGTTAATAAAGCCCAGGGTCCCATCGGCTTTTTTTTTTAAAAACAGCCTTCTCAACTTGTCCTACCACTTTCAAAGATTTGTGTACATATACCCCCAGGTCTCTGTGTTCCTATACCCCCCTTTAAAATTGAACCATTTAATTTATATTGCCTCTCCTCATTCTTCATACCAAAATGTGTCACTTCACATTTCTCTGCATTAAATTTCGCCAGTCTGTCTACGTCCTCCTGAAGTCTGTTACTATCCTCCATGTTGTTTACTACGTTTGAGTTTCGTGTCATCTGCAAACTTTGAAGTTACACCCTGTATACCCAAGTCCAGATCATTAATATATATCCGCATATATCATGCAGATATATATTAATGGGTATAATATATACAGATAACGTATGTACATGTGACTTACAAGGTATTTGCCAACAAAGCTAACATAAAATAAATTACTTATCCACAGGTATGACCTATATGTTAGATTCAATAGTAGAATCATCTTTGTAAAAAGAAATTCAATTTTCATTGTAACTCCTTCACAAACAAAAGGAGCAAAACATCAATTTGATCATATTCTTCAGATAATGTCATAAACAGGTAAATGGTAGGGATTTGGTAGACAATTCTCAAATTACACAAACTTTTGGGAAATCCCTGTATCATGCAAGAATCGGAAATTTTAATAAACTTTTGTGAATCTCCCATGGCAATGCACATGGTGAATTGAAAAACATGTTTTATAATGATGGGAGCACTATATCTATATTACAGAATAAAAGAAATAATATGCAATGTGCTTTCACATAGTTTAATCACCTATGAACAAAATATTTTTCGAAAAGTATTTTTCTATTCTTTCGCTAACTATTTCCTTGTCTCGCACTCTAATTCTTCATCTGTCTTTCATTCTTTCTGTCTGCCCTTTTCTCTCTCTCTTTATGCCAGTAGCACACTTTTGTTGTATCTGCATCTCTCCATTAGTCTTTGACTCTTTCTCACCTCTTTCTACAAGTGTCTCCCTTCCTTGGTTTCCACTTCCTTTTTATATTTCCTATCTCTTTGTATCTCATGTTACTTTTTGATTTAGTCAAATGGTATAATTTATCTATTTGCTGAGTCTGAACTGGGCAAGGATCAGGACTTACAAATAGGAATTCCTGGCATACTCAATGAAAGACCAGCCTTGGCAAATTTTAAAATAAATTAGGAGTATTTAAATCAAGATTTTTTTGTGTGACTGACAACAAGACTGGCCATCGACGGTGTGGTATGACTTCCTGTTTGTAAGTCCCACCCTCTAACCAGTTTGAGCAGAAGATGGCCTGTGCAAGGAAATGTGGTTGCAGAGATTTCAAACGCAGAAAAGGTAACCCTACTGTTAAATTTAACAATTTATTGTTAATTATCTATTTTTTAAAAACGTTTGTTCGAAATTTTATTTTTAGCACACGATCCTGAAGTTATTCAGAGATCATGAGAGCAGCAGAAAGCACTTTCCAAAAATATTTAGAGAAAATATATTGGTTCCCTTCTTGAAAATTATTTATTGGTAGCTTTTTTGTTGAGTGCTGATTTTTCATTCAATTCCTCTTACTCATTGGTAGCTTGCATCCGGTTTAGTAAAATTTGAGGCAATTAATCATTCAGTTAAGTGATGTTTTTAAATATGACATCTGATTTCATTTTTAATGAATATGGTATCTGAGCTGATCAGCATTTCAAGTGCAATTGACAACAACTTGCACATCTAAAGGGCCTTTAACATAATAGGGGAGATAGGAGAGTGGTACATTTTTCAACTGTGACACTAGAATAGATATACACTCGGTGCAAGACTTTTAATTACATACATAGATTTTGGGCCATTGAACATCAAATGTGGCTGGTTTAAAACCTTTATTGTTTTAACTAACATTCTACACACAAACATATTTTCCTTAAAAATGTTCTCACATCCATCTTATCTTTACACTGTCCTCATATGATAGAAGTGAAGCCTGTAGTAGTGAGGGAAAACGTTGAGGGCAAAAGCACAAAAATTATTTAAGTGACTTGACCTCATGAGCGCTTCATTCATGTTCCACAAGGCCCGACTGCTCACATAACCAGTTTATACAATAAAAATGACACCAAATATTAGCATTTTCAGATATTTTAAAAATCATTTTATTAACTTTTCTATGTTGGGGGGGACATATAACTAATTTTCTTGGAATTATTGTTAGGTAAAGTCAGGTTCATATTTACAAATCATTGCTCAACTTGCGGTACCTCTATCACTGCTGCCCAATAACTGAGTCATCAGGAAGTTCAAGAAGGATGGTGCTTGCTTTTTTACTTTTATGCATAAAGAGGGAAGGGATATGTGTCTTGGTATCCCAGCCAAGAAACAGCAAAACTGATGAAATTCAACATTTTAATTTGTCATCTACTACTGTTAAGAATGTATATTATAGCAAGTAGTAGCAAGGACCACTGCTTTTCTTGATATATATTAATGATTGGACTTGGGTGTACAGGGCACAATTTCAAAATGTTTGCAGATGACACAAAACTTGAAAGTGCAGTGAACTGTGAGGAGGATAGTGATAGACTTCAAGAGGATATGGACAGGCTGGTGAAATGGGCGGACACGTGGCAGATGAAATTTAATGCAGAAAAATGCGAAGTGATACATTTCAATAGGAAGAACGTGGAGAGGCAATATAAACTAGATGGCACAATTCTGAAAGAGGTACAGGAAGAGAAATATCTGGGGGAATATGTGCACAAATCGTTGAAGGTGGCAGGGCAGGTAGAGAAAGCGGTTAAAAAAGCATACGGGATCCTGGGCTTTATAAATAGAGGCATAGAATACATAAGCAAGGAAGTCATGATGAACCTTTATAAAACACTGGTTTGACCACAACTGGAGTATTGTGTACAGTTCTGGGCACCACACTTCAGGCAAGATGTGAAGGCCTTAGAGAGGGTGCAGAAAAGATTTACGAGAACGATTCCAGGGATGAGGGACCTTAGTTACATGGATATACTGGAGAAGCTGGAGTTGTTCTCCTTGGAACGTAAAAGATTGAGAGGAGATTTGATAGAGGTATTTAAAATCATGAAGGGTCTAGACAGAATAGATAGAGAGAGACTGTTCCCACTGGCGGAAGGGTCAAGAACCAGAGGACATAGATTTATGGTGATTGGCAAAAGTACCAAACGTGACATTAGGAAAAACTTTTTTTACGCAGCGAGTGGTTATGATCTGGAATGCACTGCCAGAGGGGGCAGTGGAGGTAGATTCAATCGTGGCTTTCAAAAAGGAACTAGATCAGTACTTGAAAGGAAAAAATTTGCAGAACTACGGGGATAGGCGGGAGAGCGGGACTAGCTGGATTGCTCTTGCTTACAGCCGGCACGGTCTCGTTTGGCCGAATGGCCTCCATCCATGCTATAACCTTTCTATGATTCTATGTGGCCATCAGAGTAACAAGCAGTAATTAAACAAAGCCATCCCTTCGGTCTGAACGTCAGCAGAAGCACTTGATTGAATTACTGATGTGTAACCCACTGGCTGATGGATTATCTTCTAAATTATTTTTACAAAGCAGTATGCAGTCAGCCCCAAGTATGGCAGTACGGATATAAACTAGGAAAAAGCAACAAAAATGATGAGGAGATAAAATATGGAGATAACTGGAGATATGGATTATATATAACGAGCTCTAACACTGCAGTGTAGCATCACAAGTATTTTTTTTCCCTTCCCTGGCTGCAGAGTATCAAGAAATATATCAAGTATCTACACCATTAGTGCTCAAAAGGCAGCTGGTGCATAAAGTTCAAACTGTCAATCCAGTTTTTGCTGACCACTCTACTAAGCATCAGATTAGATTTCTTATCCCAGACGAGGAATGCAATATTGATGCCTATGGAAAACAGCAAAGTGGAGCATCACAGCGGTGAACCCACTTCCTGCTACACCAAGCACTGATGCATCAATTTGCAGACTGTAAGTTACATCTCTTCCTGTCTCTCGAACCTGTGTGACAATTTAATTAGTCATCCGGCTGTACAGTACACTAACTGTTCTAACACAGCAGTCCGTAGGATTTTTCAAATATTACATCATTTTAAAATGTCATTTTGATTTGCATATGTAATTAATTCAAATATTTAAGAGGAATATATAAGATTTCAAACCGGTTTAACTTTCCTCAAGGAGCCAGATAAACTAGGTGTCTTTCCATCATTAGTCAACATCCAATTCATAAGAAATTTCAATGCTTTTCTTTCCACTAGTGGATCTTGACACTTTAATTCTTCACTCCATAGGGATTTGCTTTAAAATAGCCATTTTCCAACAAAGTTTCAAACTTGAACAACAATCCGACGTCTTTATGGTCACTTCTTATTTCCAGATTTTTTTAAAACTGAATTTGAATTCTAAAATTACCATACCACGTTCTCTGGATTATTAATCTCGGGCTCTGGATTACTAGTCCAGTAACAGAACCACTATAAAAAAAGGTATAAACACATGTTCTAAAAGTATAAACATATTAAACTCTTTTGCAACAAACAATACAGTAAACCATAACTCCAAGCCTCACAACTGAGAAAGGAAGTTAAAGTATCAGTTGGGAGGAAGCTTTGTAGATGGAACTGAACTCTTTTTGAAGAATGTGGAAGTCATTTACAGTAAGCAATCTAGCATCCTTCCTCATTTGTGGGACCTCCAAATACACATAAAAGAAAACCATACTATTAAATTCTGGAGGCAGATATCTGAAGGCCTGTACCTTCAAGCCAGCTTGGCATGCCGCAGTCAAAATGTTTGTCAAACCTGAGCACAAAAATCAATGTGTCGACCATTGCATTACAGACAGCTTCTACAGGGATCTTTTGCAAGTTAATCCTCAAGGTACCAACTACATGACTGGAGCCAGCTCTTAAATTTCACTGATGATTCCTGCCTGGCCAAAGAACACAGGGAGACACACTCCACAATCCAGTTAATTGACCTCTACTAGTGTCTTGATTCCATGACAAATAAGCATTGGGACTGGCAAAATGTCCTTCCTGCATTCCACACAGTAGGCTAGTCCGTTATGCGGTTTGATCAAGATGTACTTCCTCCCAACAGAGAAAGTATGAGGAGGTTTAAAAAAAATCTTGGTTTTGTTATTTCCCGAGATGTGGGAACTCAAAATATTTTGGACATGAGACCAGAGCACGGTCCTAGCCACATGCTACTTTAAGTGCTGTTGATTCACTACCAATGCATGAAGCTCACCAACAACACTTGCTGATAGTGAATGTTATTAAAAAGTGACAGTTTGGAACTACAGAAATTTTAAAATAATGAGAACCCATGGGTTCAAGGAGCTGTGACATCAGCTTCCCGAGAACTAGATTCACATTCCCTACTTGAAATCCTGAGAAATTAAGTGGCGAACCTTCCAGACACCTTTTATTAAGTGCAACGTCATGTGGTAATGTATTTCCTGCATTCCAACAGTGACTACACTTCAAAAAAGTACTTCATTGGCTGTGAAGGTTACCATGGCATAACAGAGGGAAGAAGCACGGGAATCTCCCCTGCCAAATCTTCAATGTATCTGCGGACTGAGTCCTCCTCATTTGTTTATGTATCAAAACCACTATGACGTGACCAATCCACACTTGTGCTGCACTGTTTTGCAATCAGTAATTTAACTCATCCAGAGCCAGTCACGTCACCTTCTAAGTTCAAGTTGGTTTATGTGTCATGATGTGTTGGGAAGATGCCATGCTCCCTGTGCCCTCCTAGCATAATCCCCTAAAAGAATTGGCCACTTGCAATCCTGCTGTACCGCACGGCATTTTCCCTCCCCCAATCTACACTTCTATTCCTAGCTTTTGGCAGCAATAACAGATGAACCAATGGGCAAGTGAAAAACTGCTGCACAGGAGAGCAAGCCAACCAAAGGAGAAAAGGAGGTGAGTACAAAGGTGATCTTTTTTTCTGCCCTCTGGTATGAAGCAGCATATTTGAGAATTGAGCCCTACATTAGGTTTCAACTTAGAACAAGATACAGAACCTGTAGCCACCATGCCACTACACTCTGGTGTCTTCTTCCTAAGCTCCTCTGACTTCAACTACCTTCTCAAAACCTACTCTTTAACCACATCTTCATTAACTCCACGAATTCTTCTCCCTACTTTTGTTGATTGTCAAATACCACTTGTAAAGCACCTCGAGACATTCTGCTACACCTTGCACAAACCCTACATTTTCATCTCATGAACATGATGATCTGTCCTAGCATAAGTGCACGTTCTGCAGGGTGGGAAAGGGAAGTGGACTCCAGCAAAACATGTACTGTTCTAGCAAAAATTGGCAAGCATATGCATGGATTGAAATAATTTTTCAACACAGTATTTCAGCTAAGCTGAATACAATTAAGTATATGGAGGAAAGACAATGGCAGGAATTCCCTCAGAGCTGCTCCCATTCCGCTGTTGCAACTTCACATGGAGAGGTGGGAGGACAGGGATTGGGAGAGGAGGGGTAGAGGCAGGGAAAGGAAGTGAGAAGAGGAGGAAGGTGACTAGAGGGGGACAAGAGGAGGGGGAGCAGGAAAGGATCGGGCAACAGGAGGAGAAAAGTCAGAGGAAGAGGATTAACAGGGGATGAGTGGAGGAGGAAAGATGGGGACCAGGAAAAGTGGAGAAGCAGAGTAGGAGAGAGGGCAGAGGAGGACTAACGAGAAGGGGAGCAGGACGGGGGGGGAAAGGAGAAGGGGAGCAGGAGGGGGGGGGGGGGGGGAAGGAGAAGGGGAGCAGGGGGGGGGGGAAGGAGAAGGGGAGCAGGGGGGGGGGGAAGGCGAAGGGGAGCAGGAGGGGGGGAAAGGAGAAGGGGAGCAGGAGGGGGGGAAAGGAGAAGGGGAGCAGGAGGGGGGGAAAGGAGAAGGGGAGCAGGAGGGGGGGAAAGGAGAAGGGGAACAGGAGGGGGGGAAAGGAGAAGGGGAACAGGAGGGGGGGAAAGGAGAAGGGGAACAGGAGGGGGGGAAGGAGAAGGGGAGCAGGAGGGGGGAAAGGAGAAGTGGAGCAGGAGGGAGAGGGGAGGGAAGAGGAGATGGGGGGGGGGGAAGAGAAGAGGAGCAGGAGGGAGAGGGGAGGGAAGAGGAAGAGGAGGACAGCAGAGGAAGGGAGAGGAAAGGAAAGGAAGAGGAGGGAAAAAAAGACAAGAGGGTTGAGAAGAGAAGAGAAGAGAGGGAATATTAAAATTCCCCACCTCTTCCCCTTTGAAGCTCCTGTAACCTCTCACCTTCTCCTCCTATTATCATAGAATGGTTACAGCACAGAAGGCGGCCATTCGGCCCGTGCCGGCTCTTTGCAAGAGCAATCCAGTTAGTCCCATTCCTCTGCTCTTTCCCTGTAGCCCTGAAAATTTTTTCCCTTCATGTATTTATCCAATTCCTTTTTGAAAGCCACAATTGAATCTCCATCCACCACCCTTTCAGGCAACGCATTCCAGATCATAACTGCTCGCTGGGTAAAAAAGATTTTCCTTACGTCACCTGCCTTTGGTTCTTTTGCCAATCACCTTAAATCTGTGTCCTCTGGTTCTCGACCCTTCCACCAATGGGAACAGTTTCTCTCTATTTATTTTATCTAAACCCTTCATGATTTTGGACACTTCTGTCAAAACTCCTCTTAACCTTCTCTGCTCTCAGGAGAACAACCCCAGTCCATCCACGTAAATGAAGTCCCTCATCCCTGGAACCATTCTAGTAAATCATTTTGCCACCATCTCTTAAGGCCTTCACATCCTTCCGAAAGTGTGGTGCCCAGAATTGGACACAATACTCCAGTTGCGGCCGAACCAGTGTTTTATAAAGGTTCAACATAACTTCCTTGCTTTTCTACTCTGTGCCTCTATTTATAAAGCCTAGGATCCTGTATACTTTTTTAACCGCTTTCTCAACCTGTCCTGCCACCTTCAGAGATTTGTGCACATATACCCCCATGTCTCTTTGCTCCTGCATTCACCTTTAGAACTGTATCATTTCATTTATATTGCCTCCCCTCATTCTTCCTGCCAAAATGATTCACTTCGCACTTCTCTGCGTTAAATTTCATCTGCCATGTGTCTGCCCATTCCACTAGCCTGTCTATGTCCTCTTGAAGTCTATTACTATCCTCTTCACTGTCTGCTACAGTTCCAAGTTTTATGTCATCTGCAAATTTTGAAATTGTACCCTGTACACCCAAATCCAAGTCATTCATTTTTATCAAAAAAGCAGTGGTCCTAGTACCGACCCCTGGGGAACACCACTGTATACCTTCCTTCAGTCTGAAAAACAACTGTTCACCACTACTCTGTGTTTCCTGTCACTTAGCCAATTTCGTATCCATGCTGCCACTGCCCCTTTTATTCCATGGGTTTAAATTTTGCTGACAAGCTTATTATGTGGCACTTTTAACACCTTTTGAAAGTCCATAGACACAACATCAACTGCATTGACCTCATCAACCCTCTCTGTTACCTCATCAAAAAACTCAATCAAGTGAGTTAAATACGATTTGCCTTTAACAAATCCATCATGGCTTTCCTTTATTAATCCACAATTGCTCAAGTGACTATGAATTTTGTCCCGGATTATCGTTTCTAAAAGTTTCCCCACCAACGAGGTTAACAAGGACTGGCCTGTAGTTGCCGGGTTTATCCTTACACCCTTTTCTAAACAAGGGTGTAACAATTGCAATTCTCCAATCTGGTGTCACCCCATTTCTTAGGAGGATTGGAAGATTATGGCCAGCACCTCTGCAATTTCCACCCTACTTCCCTTAGCAACCTAGAATGCATCCCATCCGGACCAGGTGACTTGCCTACTTTAAGTACAGCCAGCCTTTCCAGCACCTTTTTATTAACTTTTAGCCCATCCAGTATCTCAGCTACCTCCTCTTTTACTGTGACTTTGGCAGCATCTTCTTCCTTGGTAAAGGCAGATGCAAAGTACTGATTTAGTACCTCAGCCATGCCCTCCTCCTCCATGCGTAGATCTCCTTTTTGGTCCCTAATCGGCCCCACCCCTCCTCTTACTACCAGTTTACCATTTACATGCCTATAGAAGACTTTTGGATTCCCTCCTATGTTAGCCACCAGTCTATTCTCATACTACCGTCTATACCTGCTTGACCCAAAAACTGAACTTGGCATTGACTTCCCATGTGCATTGCCACAGAAGATCTACTTGTTTTATATAAATCTATTAAAAAAAAAATAACTGCACCAGCAACATTCCCTTTATAACACCAGTGCCGAAACACACAATAACACAGGACTCATCTAGTGGAATGGGGATGAAGGAATCAATCATTCCATGAAGAAAAGCCACACACACACACACACACACACACACACACACACACACACACACACACAACACTCCTGCACCATTGTGCCATGTGTGATCCCCAACAATACACTGTGATGTATACAGAACTTGGGGCATACAATTGCCCTCTATCATTGTACATTTGTAAATAATTAAAGTTAAACTTGTTCAGTTGAGAATGGTAAAGTTATACACTAGAACTTTAATCCAATTTCCTCAATCTGCTTCATTTTCCCACCATTGTAAAGCATAAATGTTGCTGTTTATTTACATTTCTTTCTAGTAATTTTCTGTGCAGTGTGCTGGCCTGTGAGGAAAGGAGGTGAACTTGCACTGTCTCCTTAGTTTCAATAGTGCACTGTAATAGAGAGCTTTTCTGAATCTGAAAGATAACCTGCCCTAATTTGTGATGTTGCTGGACATACTGAACCCATTACTTTAAGTATGCAGTTGTACACATCTTCACTTTCTTTGAGCTACTGCTGCAAGTTTTAGACAAGCAGTGAGGAGTTTATTTTTTCCAAATATAAAACTATATCTAACAAAAACATTACATCGTTGAACAAAAGAGATGGAGCTTTTCTCTGCATTTAGCCTGGAATACACTTGGCCTTAGGAGTACTGCTGGAGCAATGTAGATAAAGCTTTCCCTGTGCTATACCTCAATTCAGGCAGTGCAGATACAGAGTAAATCCCATACAATATTATAGAATCATAGAAGTTTACAACATGGAAACAGGTCCTTCGGCCCAACATGTCCATGTCGCCCAGTTTATACCACTAAGCTAGTCCCAGTTGCCTGCACTTGGCCGATATCCCTCTATACCCATCTTACCCATGTAACTGTCCAAATGCTTTTTAAAAGACAAAATTGTACCCGCCTCTACTACTGCCTCTGGCAGCTCGTTCCAGACACTCACCACCCTTTGAGTGAAAAAATTGCCCCTCTGGACCCTTTTGTATCTCTCCCCTCTCACCTTAAATCTATGCCCCCTCGTCATAGACTCCCCCACCTTTGGGAAAAAATTTTGACTATCTACCTTATCTATGCCCCTCATTATTTTATAGACTTCTATAAGATCACCCCTAAACCTTCTACTCTCCAGGGAAAAAAGTATCAGTCTATCCAACCTCTCCCTATAAGTCAAACTATCAAGTCCCAGTAGCATCCTAGTAAATCTTTTCTGCACTCTTTCTAGTTTAATAATATCCTTTCTATAATAGGGTGACCAGAACTGTACACAATATTCCAAGTGTGGCCTTACTAATGTCTTGTACAACTTCAACAAGACATCCCAACTCCTGTATTCAATGTTCTGACCAATGAAACCAAGCATGCTGAATGCCTTCTTCACCACCCTATCCACCTGTGACTCCACTTTCAAGGAGCTATGAACCTGTACTCCTAGATCTCTTTGTTCTATAACTCTCCCCAACGCCCTACCATTAACGGAGTAGGTCTTGGCCCGATTCGATCTACCAAAATGCATCACCTCACATTTATCTAAATTAAACTCCATCTGCCATTCATCGGCCCACTGGCCCAATTTATCCAGATCCCGTTGCAATCCTAGATAACCTTCTTCACTGTCCGCAATGCCACCAATCTTGGTGTCATCTGCAAACTTACCAACCATGCCTCCTAAATTCTCATCCAAATCATTAATATAAATAACAAATAACAGTGGACCCAGCACCGATCCCTGAGGCACACCGCTGGTCACAGGCCTCCAATTTGAAAAACAACCCTCTACAACCACCCTCTGTCTTCTGTTGCTCCAGGTAGTAGTCCTAAGTGAGATATAAAACATTTGATTTGCATAATAACTTATGAGGACATATTGACATGAGGACAAAAAAATGAGAAAATGCTCCATTCCCTAATACCAACATCCATCGACTTAAAGAATTCAAAAAAGCCCAATACAAAATCTCTCTGAGTGAGTGATATGATGGAGGAATTAATTCAGACAAGAGGGTTGAAGTAATTCATCACTGGATAATTAAACGGCAACAAATGAATGGATCGTGATTTATTGGCTTTGGTACTGTTAGTGTATTTTCTTCTGTTGAAAATGAAAAAGGGCAAGCTGACAAAACGGTCCTTTTCATTCAGTGCAAAACTAAAAGACAGAACTGAAGATCATATAAGTTTTAAAAGAATGAAAATATAAGGCATGCATTGTGCTGATATAATTATACTGAAGCACAAAGAAAAACAGAAGCAAAATCACACTTGGAGCTGGTCTCACAAAGGGTCACTACAGTTGAGACCAGGCAAGCAGCACCACACTGCATTTTTGGTATTGGTATGAGGAAAGTAGGAACATGTCAGTAGCTCCAAAAGTGCAGTATAACAATAGCATTAACGAAAAGAGTTGAAGACAAATACAGTGATCAGAAGTCAAGAGCCAGATGTGCTTGCCTCTTTTCACTGACATTTGACCCACCACCCTCACATTTTTGGGATCTTTAGCACATTAAGGGAGTGATATGCTTTAAGTTAGCACTGTTCATAGCAGAATCTTGAACATTTTCTTTCCACCATTAACGATTGTGTGTGGGTGTGATGGGGTGTGGGTGTGTGCATATATATAAGTGGGCCTACTGTGACATGAAGGCATCACAGGAAAACCTCCTCTTATTTTAACCTGATGTCTACACAAGTAAATTTTCTGAACGGATAGCAGTTAGAAGGGGAAGGTAGACCAACTTTTCTCTTCCGTATCCCGGGAACACTGGGTCAAACGTTAGTACCCAATTAAGTTAAAAGCAGGTAAGCATTCCTACTGCCCCTCCAAGGTCAGTACTTTCAATGTGGGCAGGCTCAGTAACTGCAGATGCTTGTTCTCACCCAGTTAAAGTGTAATTAAATTTTGCTACTCATATAAAGTAGAAGAGGATACCACCACCTCTCACCGCTGTCTCACTACCAGACCAGGAGATAATGGTGAGAAAGACAGGACCACCTGGATTAATAGTGCGATCATCCTCAAGAAATGCATGTTAAAATTTGAATTGGAAAAAAAATGAATTTAAAAGATATTTAAATACTTTGATTAACTTTTGTCATAAACTTACCAGCATTCCCTTAATAACTAGATGATTTGTTATGTTGCAATGAATATTCCAAATTTTCAATGAGAAGCAACCACTTTGCACTTTTTCAGTAGGAAAGGGTATCAGGAATCTACTTAACTGCTTAAAAACACACAGCCTCAGGCTTGGATGTCTGATCTTTTGTTGTTTCCATAACTTAGCCTCTTCAACAAAAAAAAACTCCACTTTACATGCACTTCGAAGTTGTAAAAATAAGAAACATTTGTTGGCTTCATAAATATCATTTGTCCCATTACTCCATTTTACGAACTTAACAAATCTATTCTAACAGCGACTCCTACTGAGAGCTGGCTCTTTTGTCAACTTTGCTTAAAGTCTGTGAAAACAGCAGCATTTCAAATTGTCGCGACATTAAATAAGTATAATATACTCTACAATACATGACACAGAATGTCAGAGCTCAATTGGGAAAAAAAATTGTTTATTATAAATGGTTCTTACCACGATCATTTCTGAAGGTTCCAAAACAATACATTCACAGCCTCGTCTCAGGCTTCCTGCAGACTGCTTGCCAAAACTGGAACAGGGTAAAAAAAAAAGGAAAATGTTTACATCAAATTAATTAGGCCAATGACATGGGTTATCAACGGTCACAATATTTGCAATGAAGATACATACGGTCAGAGTTAAGGCCCATAATACAGCATGAGGCACAACTGCTTGATTCGGTTTCTCACCTGATTTATATTATTGAGGGTCCTGCTTTCAGAGGTTGACAGCTGGTACACATGACCTTCCAGTCACCCAATGTAACATTTTACACCACGAAGGGAAATGTCCATCAGTGAGATGGCTTCCAAGCTTTCCCATTCATTTAACATTAACCTTACAAACCAACGACTAGAGACTTCTGGCTGAGGTCAGGATTAACCATATATATTGCCATGTATTATTTTATTAATAGCTATGATAAGACTATTCCCTTTGGTACCATTTACAATACTATTGTGATTGAAGGGTTAAATTCATGCAGTTAAAACTTTGTATAAAATTAAAAACTGGACTGCAACTTCCCACATCATTAAACTAGACCAACCTCACTACCTCCTTATAACATGGGTTAGTTATTGGCTGGGAGGTACAAGACAGAGAGCGAGGATAAAGGGGATGAACTCTGATTGGCAGTATGTAACAAGTGCTTCTCCCCAGGGATCTGTACTGGAGCTTCAACTTTTCACCATATATAGCAATGACTTGAACGAAAGAATGGAGTTGTACATCTGGGTTTGCAAGTGGCACTAAGTTAAGAGGCACATTTAGTTGCAGCGATGAGAGAAGGAAGTTACGAAGGGACATAAACTAAATGAGTGGGCAAAACTGTGGCAGATGGAGTTCAACGTGGGGAAGTGTGATGTCATCCACTTTGAACAAAGACAAATGGCAAGAGACCAGGAACTGTGGAAGAGGAAGAGATTTGGGTGTCCATATATACAAATCACTACAAGATAGTGCACAGATGCAAAAAGTAATCAAAAAAAGCTAACCAAATGTTGCCCTTTATCTCAATGGGGCTGGAATACCAAGAGGAAGAAGTTATACTTCAGTTGTACAGAGCCTTGGTCAGACCCCATCTGGTGTAGAGTGTTCGGTTTTAGGCAATAGACCTCAGGAAGATGCGGTGGGGGTGGGGGGGGCAGGTACAGTGCAGACTTATCAAAATTATACCTGGGCTTAAAGGGTTAAATTATGACAGGTTGCATAAACTTGGCTTGTATTCCCTTGAGCTTAGAAGGTTGAGGAGTGATGTAATTGAGGGGTTTAAAATGATAAAAGGATTCATCATAGAATAGATACAGAGAAGCTATTTTCTCTGGTGGGGGAATCCAGAGCCAGGGGCACAATCTTATAATTGAGCCTTTTTCAAACAAAGGGTAGTTGAAATCTGGAATTTTCTCCCCAAATGGCTGTGTATGCTGCGTCAAATAAAATTTTCAAGACCGACATCGACAGATTTTTATTAGATTAGTCTATCAAGGAATATGGATCGAAGGCCGGTAAATGAAGTTGAAGCACAGATCAGCTATGATCTAATTGAATGGTGGAGCAGGCTCGAGGGCTGAATGGCCTACTCCTGTTCCTACAGTCTTGGGTTTCTACATAATAATTCCATTAAACTCCAACGCAGGGAAACTTCTAGGCTTCCTACCACCACGGCTCAGTGATTTATCTTACGCAGTTATCATGCCTTGACAAATGTAAAGAATCTTACAACACCAGGTTATAGTCCAACAAATTTATTTGAAAATCACAAGCTTTCGGAGGATTTTCAAATAAATTTGTTGGACTATAACCTGGTGTTATAAGATTCTTTACATTTGCCAACCCCAGTCCATCACCGGCATCTCCACATCATGCTTTGAGGCATTTAACTCCTTATAAACAAAAGACATATGCATTCAAGAACAATCCTACAGGACTTAGTTCCTTAGTAGGACTGACCTCCAACAACTATCAGCAAGAGAAGAACATATCACACAGATCCCCACCTCCCACAAACATTAAGCTTGAAAAAGAGCATATAGCAACCAAGCCACTCAGCAGGTAAAACTAACCAATTAAAACAATCCTCCCCCAACCACCATCTCCAGCTAACACAATGAAGAACAGTATATATTGACAGTCATCTGAAGATCACCGTTCACTTGTCAGACGCTGCACTGTATCTATAAGTGACCTGCAGATACAGAAACCTTTTGAAAATAAATTAAATACTTTATATGGAGGGGGGTTGTACAAATGCTCAAGGATAAACTCACTGTAGGATCATACCTTGATTATTCCATCAAGCTACTTAAAAATATATGTCTTTCAAGCAAAAAGAGAAAAAAGATGTTTTTAGTGCATAGTAAATATAAATTTGAACAGAGGAAGTGGTGGATGACAACTGTTTATTGGGGTTATAGTGTGACGTCTTCATAGGTGCTATCTTAAACACAACAGCAGAAAGCTCCATTATTAATCACTTACAAAGAAAAGGTCCATTTTCCAGCTTACGTATTTAAAAATAAATACACGTCATCATATTAACAAGCTGATCAATTTTTATAAAAATGCAACCTCAATATCTTTATCTCTGCAAAAAACACTTTGTCTAGTCTGATATGCATTACAGAGTCAGGTGTAACATGACCAGTTTCTTTACACTTGACTGAGGTTAGACGCTACGCAGCTTTTGACTGATTTTGTGGTGACCTAATTTTCCTCACCAGCAGAGAATGATGCATTCAATGCCAATTCAGTTTAGACATCTCCTGTGCTCTCTCTCTTCTCGTTGTCAATCTCATCAATAACTATCCCATGTGTTTCTTTTTTAAGTCCTATATATTAATTAGCCTTAGGTCAGTTCTTACTCAACAAAAAAAGTGATAATTCAAGAAACTCTGCTCAATAATCTATTCTTTTAATGCTTTTCCTGCAACTGAAAACTTGAAGGGAAGAAAGAGACAACAATCTATAAAAGTAAGTAGCTTCAGTTGATGGACAGTGGTGTGCATACTTTTTACCTTTTTGATCAATGCCCTGTTAAATTTATGACAGGGAATTGAAGAATAAAGCTATTATAAAGCTAGAATTAAGGAACAATAGGGGAGCTATTACGCTACTGGGTATATACCATAGGCTACCAAATAGAGGGAAGCTGATAGAGAACATTTGCAGGCAAATTTGAGAAAGATGCAAGAACTATAAAGTAGTGATAATGGGGGACTTCAATTACCCCAATATAGACCGGGACAGTAACAGTGTAAAGGGCAACGAAGGGGAGGAATTCCTGAAATGTGCACAACTTTCTGGAACAGTATGTTTCCAGCCCAATTAACATAGAAACATAGAAAATAGGAGCGGGAGTAGGCCATTCGGCCCTTCCAGCTTGCTCCACCATTCAATATGATCATGGCTGATCCTCCATCTCAATACCATATTCCCGCTCTCTCCCCATACCCCTTGATGCCTTTTGCGTCTAGAAATCTATCTAGCTCATTCTTAAATATATTCAGAGATTTGGCCTCCACGGACTTCTGTGGTAGAGAATTCCACAGGTTCACCACCCTCTGAGTGAAGAAATTTCTCCTCATCTCAGTCCTAAATGTCCTACCCCGTATCCGGAGACTGTGACCCCCTCATTAGGAAGGAAACAGTGCTGGATCTAGTTCTGGGGAATGAAGTGGGGCAGGTGGAGCATGTTTCAGTGGGGAAGCGTTTGGGGAACAGTGATCATAATATCGTTAGATTTAGAATAGTTATGGAAAAGGACAAGGAACAATCAAATGTGAAAACGCTCAACTGGAGGAGGGCAAATTTCAGTAAGTCTGCACGGAGTTTGAACAGAGATCAGACAACGCACATGTAAAACACAGATGCAGGTCCCATCCTTATGTTAAAGCATTGAATAAAGGTTGCGCACTACTAAATCCCTCATCCTCCAATCTGCATGCCAGGCCTCACCAATCTGCTGATCAGAGTTGGTACCAGGCCTGCAAGAGTGCATGCACCAAGGTTCTCTGCTGATGCACTGGAGACGTTGGTGCAAGAGGTGGACAGAAGGCGGGACATCCTATGTCCGCAGTGGGGGGGGGGGGGGGGGGGGGGGTGGTGGTGAGAGGACCTCCAGACATATACCCAAAAGGCAGTGGGGGGGGGGGGGTGGTGAGAGGCCCTCCAGACATATACCCAAAAGGCAGTGGGAGGCAGCGGGGGACAAAGTCAATGCCAGGCACACAGCATCATGAACATGGATGCAGTGCAGGAAGTAGTTCAATTCTTTGATATGAGTGGTCAAGGTGAGTGAGGTCAACTGTCAAGTGGCATCTCCTACCAACTGCACCACGCAATACTCCCCCCGCATACCAACAAAATCTTTCCATCAGTATTCAACTCTTCCAACCAGATGCTTCCTCTCACCCTTACACATTACCACTGTTTCAAGCCGCCCACCCACAACTCACAGGCCACACACACTGGCAGCTATTAAACATGACAGGCACATCACCCAGACACACGTCCCACTTTCTTGCAGGCGAAGGTGGCATATATCAAGAGGCAGCAAGTGGCAGTGGCATTTAGCCCCTCGAGCCTGTTCCGCCATTCAATGAGATCATGGTGGACCTGTGACCTAACTCCATATACCCGCCTTAGCCCCATATCCCTTAATATCCTTGGTTCACAGAATCTATCAATCTCAGATTTAACTTTCACAAGTGAGCTAGCATCAACTGCCGTCTGCAGAAGAGCGTTCCAAACATCTCCCACCCTTTGCGTGTAGAAGCATTTTCTAATTTCACTCCTGCACCTCCTGGCTCTAAATATTAGGCTATGTCCCCGGGTCCTATTTTCAAGTGTAGGAGACCTCCAAAGAGAGTTGCAAATGTCTCGGCAGCCAGAAGCAATAATCCAGCCTCTAACCTGTAAATCCTGCACGGTCCCTTTAAATAGCGCTGGTGGGGGGTCCTCCAGGTACTCTAAGATGGTCAGGGTTAAAACTGTGTTCTGAGTTGAGTGTTAAGTCCCAAAATGGTGTCTATCACTTTAAATCATAAGCTATTTTCTCCCTACTTTACATGATTCCAGCGATCGTTATCTGTGCCTGCGCTAACTCCTATACCAAGATGGCGTCTGGCGCACGTCACGCTGGAAACGTGGGTGCGCATCCAAGATGCCATCTTGGATGTTGGAGGCCGTGTAGCGCCGAAACAACAGGTGCTACACGGCCCAATTTAGCACCCATAGAGTTTAAAATGAAACAGAAAAGGGCTTATGACGAATGTAAGCTTCATAATACAGTAGAGAACCAGGCTGAATACAGAAAGTACAGAGGTCGAAAAAAGGGAATAAGAGGGGCAAAGAGAGAGTGTGAGAATAGATTAGCGACTAACATAAAAGGGAACCCAAAAGTCTTTTAGAAACATATAAATAGTAAAAGGGAAGTCAAAGGAAGCCCGAGACTGAGTAGGGACAAAAAAGATCTGCTTGTGGGGGCAGAGGTCACGGCTGAGGCACTAAATGAATACTTCGCATCTGTCTTCACTAGAGAAGAGCATGCTGCCATTGTAGTAGTAAAGGAGGAGGTAGTAGCGATAGTAGATAGGATAAAAATAGATAAAAAGGAGGTACTTAAAAGATTGGCAGTATTCAAAGTAGAAAAGTCACTCGGTCCAGATGTGATGCATCCTCGGTTACTGAGGGAAGTACGGGTGGAAATTGCAGAGGCTCTGGCCACAATCTTCCAATCCTCCTTAGTTATGGGGACGGTGCCGGAGGACTGGAGGATTGCAAAAGTTACACCCCTGTTCAAGAAAGGGAAGGGGGATAAACCTGGCAATTACAAGCCAGTCAGCCCAACGTCGACTGTGGGGAAACTTTTAGAGGGAATAATACAGGACAAAATAAATTGGCACTTGGAAAAGTATGGGACAATAAATGAAAGTCAGCACGGATTTGTTAAAGGAAAATCGTGTTTGACTAAATTGATTGAGTTCTTCAATGAAGTAACGAAGAGGGTTGATGAGGGTAGTGCGATAGATGTTGTGTATATGGACTTTCAAAGGGCATTTGAAAAAGTACACATAATTGACTTGTAAGCAAAATTAAAGCCCATGGGATTAAAGGGACAGTGGCAGCATGGATACAAAATTCATTAAGGGACAGAAAGCAGAGAGTAGTGGTGAACGGTTGTTTTTCAGACTGGAGGGAAGTATACAGTAGTGTTCCCCAGGGGTCAGTATTGGGACCACTGCTCTTTTTGATATGTATTAATGATCTGGATTTGGGTACAGAGGGTATAATTTCAAAGTTTGTAGATGACATGAAATTCAGAAATGTAGTAAACAATGTGGAAGATAGTAACAGACTTCAGGAGGACACAGACAGATTGGTGAAATAGGCAGACACATGGTAGATGAAATTTAACACAATGAAGTGTGAAAAGTGATGCATTTTGGTAAGAAGAATGAGGAGGGGCAGTATAAACTAAATGGTACAATTTTAAAGGGGGTGCAGGAACAAAGACACCTGGGGGCACACATACACAAATTTTTGACGGTGGCAGGGCAAGTTGAGACAGCTGTTATAAAATAAATGGGATCTTGGGCTTTATTAATAGAGGCATAGAGTATAAAAGCAAGGAAGTTATGCTAAATCTTTATAAAACACTGGTTATACTGGGCACCACACTTTAGGAAGGATGTCAAGGTCTTAGCAAGGGTGCAGAAGAGATTTACTAGAATGGTGCCAGGGATGAGGGACTTCAGTTATGAGGAGAGATTGGAGAAGCTGGGGTTGTTCTCCTTAGAACAGAGAAAGGTGAGGGGAGATTTGATAGAGGTGTTCAAAATCATGAACGGTTTTGATAGAGTAAATAAGGAGAAACTGTTTCCAGTGGCAGAAGGGTCGGCAACCAGAGGAAACAGATTTAAGGTAATCGGCAAAAGAGCCAGAGGTGACATGAGGAAACATTTTTTTTTAACGCATCAAGTTGTAATGATCTGGAATGCACTGCCTGAATGGGTGGCGGAAGCAGATTCAACAATAACTTTCAAAGGGCAATTGAATAAACATTTGAAGGGGAAAAAATTACAGGGCTACAGGGAAAGAACTGGGGAATGGGACTAATTGGATAACTCTTTCAACGAGCCGGCACAGGCACGATGGGCCGAATGGCCTCCTCCTGTGCTGTACCTTCTATGATATACGAACATGACCTTGATAAAAAGCTCTCTTAAAACATGATGTGGAGATGCCGGTGATGGACTGGGGTTGACAATTGTAAACAATTTTACAACACCAAGTTATAGTCCAGCAATTTTATTTTAAATTCACAAGCTTTCGGAGGCTTCCTCCTTCCTCAGGTGAACGTTCCAACAACGATCACCTGAGGAAGGAGGAAGCCTCCGAAAGCTTGTGAATTTAAAATAAAATTGCTGGACTATAACTTGGTGTTGTAAAATTGTTTACAATTCTCTTAAAACAGTGCAAAGTCTGAGCAACAGAATGGCCCTGTCCCTCCAATACACATATCAGCAGTGGCAGGTTTCACAATTACTGAGAACAATGTAAACACATGGCACAGCTCAACAGTGTATTTACTTTTCAATTCGACCATCAGGAACCGCCCCGATGTTAAACGAGACTGCACTGCTGCTTCCACTAGTCAGCGAGATGGTAACAAGGACCAATTTAAATATTCACAAAAAAATTAAAAGGGGAGATTAGAAAAAAAATCTTTGCACAGGCAGTTGTTAGAACGTGGAATTACCTGTATCTTTGACACACTATATCACAGAAGCAAAGGCCATAAATTCCTTTTTAAGAGATTCAGATGGTTGCTTAAAAAATATGAAGAGTACAGGGAGTGAGCAGCAAAATGGGATTAGACGAGGTGGCTCGTGTGGGGAAAAAAAACACTGTGCAGGCTTCATGAGCCTGTTTCAATGCTGTAACATTCTTTGATTCAGAAAGTCCTAGACTCATCTAAAGAGATAGTTTTGTCAATGCTCCAAAGACAGCAGCATTACGGTAGCAATGTACACATTGACTGTGGAGGTACTGCCCATTATTTTTCATAATCATGGGCAAGATGACTGCTCAGCCTGTCTATACAGATGAGCAATGTGGCTTCCAATCACAGGCTTGCACAGACTTTGCCAACCCTCCAGGATTGTCCTGGAGTCTCCAGGAATTGAAGATTAATCTCCATGACACTGCCATGAGCAACCTGGGAGAAAAATCATAGGGACATTAAAAAAGTGAGTTTTTTTCATCTTCGAACAACACTTTCATTTATTAGTTATTAAGTTAGATGGGAAAAAAAAGACTGACTGACAGTCAAGAATCATCCAATCAGATAATGGAGAGTCGATTCGCTTTCCAGTTGGCTTGGGAAGACGATGCACTATGAGGATGGACATATCGGATGACCAATGGCGGGAACATGGGGTGGTTGGAGGTGTAGGTCATATGATGAAACCGCCACGAATACATCCAACCAGAGTTGGCAACCCTATCCCTATTTTTTTTAAAAACTGTTGAGAGCTGCAAAAATGAACTAGGAGTAAATGTTATCACAGAATCAATTCTGCTCAAAGATTTGCAGGACAGTCTATAAGGGACTGCAGAGGGAGAAGGGCTGTCAAAAAAAGATCTAATGCTTATTGTGATTTGAGGCTACATTTTACATTTCAAAGATTTAAATAAAAAATATAACTGTGAATGTAAAATGGTCACCAAAAATATAGTTCAAGCCCTGGAGCTTGTGACAAATATTGGAAGACTCAAAATATGTTTTTAAGCTTTGCATAACCTCTTCACTGGCACATTGCAACCAACAAACAGAACAAAGGCTCATCGGCCTGAAACGTTAACTCTGTTTTTTTCTCTGCAGACGCTGCCTGGCTTGCTGAATATTTCCAGCATTTTCTGTCCAGTGAAGTATTAAACAATGTCCAGTTACAGTTGATCATTTCACTTTTTCTTTGAAAAAGTCTTAACCACTTTCATCTGTCTTTCAAATGAAAAATGCATGGCAGATTAAAAATATTACTGATTGCACAAAAGAAATTGGGAAACAGCAGTACTGACCTAAATACATGTCCTGGAGACATTTTGTACAAGTCAATGGAGGCATCAAAGCCATGATGTAATATACCATCTGATCTCTAGTAGTTACATTGCAAGAGAGTTGAGACATCAGGGTAGGAGGCCCTCGTTCAAATAACAGCCGAGACTGATGTTTGCAGACTTCCTATATACCTTGGTTTCACAATTCCAGACTTATTCCACTTTAGAATCGACCACGGCATAGTTCTGCTATTTGCAGCACATCAGGATGGGAGAGGGGTGGTTCAGGGGAAACCAGATCAAAACTACATCTAAACCAGGTTTCACTGGTTCTGCTCGTCCAAGATCCTGGCCCTTTGAAGCGTGGACTCCAGGCGATTTCAGAGTCTCTGATGTCCAGCAGAAGCCAAGTATTAAAGGTAGAAATAAAAACAGAAAATGCTGGAAATACTCAGCAAGTCACTCTAACAAAGGTTCATCGGTCTGAAACGTTAACTCTGTTTTTTTTCTCTGCAGATGCTGCCTGGCTTGCTGAGTATTTCCAGCATTTTCTGTTTTTATTTCAGATTTCCAGCATCCACATTATTTTGCTTTTTATTAAAGGTAGAACATCACCTGGATTGGGTGTTTGACCGAATATGAGGGTAACAGGCAGTGTGGAGTGGGAGGACCCTATTCCTGTGATGTTTGAGTATTAGTTCATTAGCTGGCTAAGAGCAGCCTGACTGAGAATCTGTGGAAATAAATTTCCACTTGTTGAACAATGCTACCTTCCTGATCAAAAGTGATAATGGTGCATTTTTTTTGCACTTGACGGAGCATATTTGCCAAACGAGATGTACAGAAAGTGTGAGCTGTAAATGAATTCCATACAAAGAATGGATACAAAATTGGATTGACGACAGAAGACAGAGTGTGGTTGTAGAGGGTTGGTTTTCAAACTGGAGGCCTGTGACCAGCGGTGTGCCTCAGGGATCGGTGCTGGGTCCGCTGTTATTTGTTATTTATATTAATGATTTGGATGAGAATTTAGGAGGCATGGTTAGTAAGTTTGCAGATGACACCAAGGTTGGTGGCATTGCGGACAGTGAAGAAGGTTATCTAGGATTGCAACGGGATCTGGATAAATTGGGCCAGTGGGCCGATGAATGGCAGATGGAGTTTAATTTAGATAAATGTGAGGTGATGCATTTTGGTAGATCGAATCGGGCCAGGATCTACTCCGTTAATGGTAGGGCGTTGGGGAGAGTTATAGAACAAAGAGATCCAGGAGTACAGGTTCATAGCTCCTTGAAAGTGGAGTCACAGGTGGATAGGGTGGTGAAGAAGGCATTCAGCATGCTTGGTTTCATTGGTCAGAACATTAAATACAGGAGTTGGGATGTCTTGTTGAAGTTGTACAAGACATTGGTAAGGCCACACTTGGAATACTGTGTACAGTTCTGGTCACCCTATTATAGAAAGGATATTATTAAACTAGAAAGAGTGCAGAAAAGATTTACTAGGATGCTACCGGGACTTGATGGTTTGACTTATAGGGAGAGGTTGGATAGACTGAGACTTTTTTCCCTGGAGAGTAGGAGGTTTAGGGGTGATCTTATAGAAGTCTATAAAATAATGAGGGGCATAGATAAGGTCGATAGTCAAAATCTTTTCCCAAAGGTAGGGGTGTCTATAACGAGGGGGCATAGATTTAAGGTGAGAGGGGAGAGATACAAAAGGGTCCAGAGGGGCAATTTTTTCACTCAAAGGGTGGTGAGTGTCTGGAACGAGCTGCCAGAGGCAGTAGTAGAGGCGGGTACAATTTTGTCTTTTAAAAAGCATTTGGACAGTTACATGGGTAAGATGGGTATAGAGGGATATGGGCCAAGTGCAGGCGATTGGGACTAGCTTAGTGGTATAAACTGGGCGACATGGACATGTTGGGCCGAAGGGCCTGTTTCCATGTTGTAAACTTCTATGATTCTATGATTCTAATGGTAAACTACAACTCCACATAATTCCCAATTAGACATGTCACATCGACATAGGACATTCAATAAGACTATTCAAGTAAAAAACAGAACAGATAAGAAGACAAGTAGCAAAACTTGCAGATGCTGGAAATCTGAAACAAAAACAGAAAATGCTGGAAACACTCAGCAGGTCAGTCAGCATCAGTAGAGAATACATGTCTGATGAAGAGTCCATACCTGCAACATCAACTTATCTGTTCTCTCCACCAATACAGATAAAAAGTCACTGTCAACAGAAATGTACTCAAGATAACAGTGAACTGAGGCAAGATATCTCCTTCTCTTTCCCCATTATTTCAAATTGTACTGTTTATATTGTATTAAGAGATCAATTTTACTTTCTATGTCTTGGCTTCAGCAGATTGACATTGGCAGTGAGATCACATCACACTTCAACTGATTTTGACTGATGGAAAGAATATTTCATCACTTGGTTGAAGGAAGGTATTTTAGTGCCTTTTTGGAGTACATGGTTTGTCAGTATACAGCAAAACATGCAACAGAATTATAAAATATTGCAACTACATCTGAATTGCATAATAATATTATAAAGTATTGTAAGTTAAAAGCATTCAGTATTAATACATAACAAAAAAGCACCAATTGTTTTTCTATTTATGGATGGCATGTTCCAGGCAAATTTTTAATTGCTAATTATTTTACACCAACCCAGAAAAAAACATTTACAGTACCATATCAGCATTTGTGTGAATACAGTATGGTAAAGTTACAGATTGCACACATACTCAGAGCCATCTGCTAACAAGAACAGATCAATTTTTCCAAGATCTCTTTGAGGTAGGTACGTAGACTCTCTTCATCGTTACAAACCCACGGGGACCAACAAGGAGTTAGCCCTCTTTAGGTTTGAATTATAATGGAACTTCAACTAGGAAGAAGCAAGAAAGGGCAGGTTGATGCAATAAATGACAGATCGATGGATGTAAAAACAGATCAACAGACAGAAAGACTTGCATTCATGTAGCACCATTTTTATCTGATCATGCCTCTGTGCAGCGCCTTGGGATATTTTTCTACATTAAAAGTGCTATATAAAAGCAAGTTGTTGTTGTTATCACATCGTTCAGGAATGTCATAAAGCAATTTCCATATAATGAATTGCTTTGAAGTGCAGTCAGCAACGAACAAGCAGACAGGCCTCAGTTAACATTTCATCCAGATGATGGCACCTCTGGCAATGCAACATACCCAACCTTCTCACTCAGATGAGAGTGCTGCCAACTGAGCCAAGCTGACAGTTATCCTGAATATCATATTAAAAACTTATCATGACATGCTAAGAAGGTGCAACTGTAATGGATCAGAGACTTCACATAATAGTATAGCTCTAAATTGAAATAAAAGGGTTGATTAAAGGCTTTCTGTCCTTCAAATCCAGAGACATACTTAGTTCAATATCTGTTATATTCCACAGTTATGTGAAGAGTATTTAGAAATACATGAGTTAAGTAAGGATAACCAGCACAGATTTCTTAAAGGTAAATCATGTTTGACAAATTAATGTGAGAATGTGGAACTCGCTACCACATGGAGTGGTTGAGGCAAATAGCATTGACGCATTTAAGGGGAAGCTAGATAAGTACATGAGGGAGAAAGGAATAGAAGGATATGTTGATAGGGTGAGATGAAGTAGATAGAGTGGGAGGAGGCTCATGTGGAGCACAAACACCCGCATAGGCCGGTTGGACTGAATGGCCTGTTTCTGTGCTGTAAATTCAATGTAATTCTATGTAAATTGAACAGTTTTTCTGACAAAGTGACCAATTGGACTGATAAAGGAAATGCAATAGATGTAGTGTGTATATAGATTTTCAGGAGATCCACAAGGTACCTCACAAGAACCTTGTTCGAAAAAAATCAAATGTATAGTATGAAGAGCAAATACAACAGCATGGATACAAATTTGATTGATGAACAGGAAACAAAGAACTAGGGTAAACAGGTATGGTTCAGATAGGAGAACAGTTGCAAGTGGTGTACCCCAGGGTCAGTGCTGGGTCTGCTTTTGGTATTGGCCATAGGGAGCACAATCTTAAAATTTAATGACAAAACAAAAGTGAAGGGTTTTGCAAACAATGTGGACTGTAAAAGACTTCAGGAAGACACCGACAGGTTAATAGAATGGGTTGACAGGTGGAGCTGCAATTTAATGTGAATAATTGTGAGGTAATACATTTTAGGAGGATAATCAATTAATGGAAAGTAGTTGAAGGGTGTGGATGAACAGAGAGACTCAAAGGTTCAAATTCATAATGCCCTGAAAGTGTGAGATCAGATAGATAAAGCCATGAAAAAAGATCAACAGCATTTTAGTGGTTTATAATTAAGGGCATAAAGCATAAGTAAGGATAAATTTGTACAAAGCATTAATTAAGCCATGGTTACAGTACTGTGTGCAATTTTGGGTGCCCCATTACAGAAAGGGCATAAAGCCATAGAGAGCACAGAGTCACCAGAGTAAGATACAGGATATGGGGAGACATCAGGAAAGGAGGATTAGTTTTGGATTTCACTAGCAAAGACCCAACGCAAACACAATAGGCAAAATGGCCTCCTTTTGTGCTGTAAACATCGATGGCTCTATTCTTCTAAGAGATGTTCTGGGGTTTTTTCCCCCCTTACTACTGGATCTCCTCTAGGTTTAGAACCATAGAATGATTACACCACAGAAGGAGGCCATTCGGCTCATCGAGCCTATGCGCCTCTTTGTAAGAGCAATCCAGTTAGTCCCATTCCCCCGCTTTTTCCCTGTCGCCCTGCAAATTTTTTCCCTTTAAATACTTGTCCAATTCCTTTGCAAAAGCCACGATTGAATCTGCTTCCACCACCCTTTCAGGCAGCGCATTCCAGATCATAACAATTCGCTGCGTAAAAAAGATTTTCCTCATGTTTCCCACCTTTGGTTCTTTTGCCAATCACCTTAAATCTGTGTCCTCTGGTTCTCGACCTTCCCGCCAATGGGAACAGTTTCTCTCTATTTACTTTATCTAAACCCTTCATTTTGGACCCTTCTATCAAGTCTCCTCTTAACCTTCTGTGCTCCAAGGAGAACAACCCCAGCTTCTCCAGCCTATCCATGTAACTGAAGTCCATCATCCCTGGAACCATTCTAGTAAATCTTTTCTGCACCCTCTCTAAAGCCTTCACATCTATTTAAAAAGCCCAAGATCCTGTTTGCTTTTTTAACCGCTTTCTCAACCTGTCCTATCAACTTAAAAGATTTGTGCACATATACCCCCAGGTCTCTCTGCTCCTGCATTCACCTTTAGAATTGTGCCATTTAGTTTATATTGCCTCTCCTCATTCTTCCTGCCAAAATGTATCACTTCGCACTTCTTTGCATCAAATTTAATCCGCCATGTGTCTGCCCATTCCACCAGCCTGTCTATGTCCTCTTGAAGTCTATTACTATCCTCCTCACTGTTTACTACGCATCCAAATTTTGTTTTATCCGCAAATTTTGACATCGTACCCTGTACACACAAGTCCAAGTTATTAATATATGACTTGCTCAGAGATAAGTCCAAGCAAGTCATTATCTCGATCTGCGGACATGTACATTTATACACAATGTTGTCTGTTTCAGGGCTCTCCACCCATTTCTTTTTTCCTTTGCTGGCTCTTTCCCTTATTTTGTGCCTTCCCTCTTCTTTTTCTCTGTTTTTTCCTGACATCATCTTGGTCCTTATCTTTTTTGTGTGCTTGTTTGTATGTAGCACTCTGTATTTTGAAAGGACACGCGTACAGGAACATACAAACTTAGAAGATGGCACAACTCGGGCATGATTATGTATGCACAATTAAGCTGAATTTCAACGGCAAGACAAAAAGAAATTGGAAATCTATACACAGAAGAGACAGAGCTCAGTGAATAAACAGAAAAGCAGTCAGGGAATTTTTTTAAAGTAAGAACAGAAATACACAGGTGTTTAACGTTGACTGGATTGTGTATAAGCAATTTGGCCTGGCTATTAGGCAAAGAACAGGAATCAAAGGCCAGGGAAATAATTGAATCTGCAGGCAAGGAGGAAAAGTGTGCACCAGGCCCCCAACACACAAGGTTTCGGGAAGCAGTAATGTAAAGACACAGACTAGCATAGAGGCAATTGTTATGTAACTCGCATGATCTTAGGGGAAATGATACAATTTCTTAAAGAGTTTGTTGCCTTATAAATGTTATTTATGACTATTTATCCAGCTGGGTCAGAAATAAAATGGCAGCTGGGATTACACAAAACATAAATTCAGCAATGCGACTGGTTTAAATTTTAGCCTTCAAGTGGTTGCTTTTCTGTGGGATGTTTTGAGCTCTTTGTTGATCTATACCTCATGATAAAACAAAAACAAAAACAAAAACAAAAACTGTTGGAAACACTCACCAGGTTAGTCAGCAACTATCGATAGAACACAAGTCGATGTTTCAGGTATTGAACCTTTCAAGGATTTGAGTCAATGAGAAATGCATGACACTTGGAATTTTCTGCTGCAAGCAGATTTAATGTGGTATTTTACAAACCAAATGTTACCATCTGCAGCTGGACTCAAGTCATCAGTACCCCATTTGAAGTGATAAAAGATGTGAAATCAAAAGCAAAATACTGCAGATACTGGAAATTTGAAATAAAAACAGAAAATGTGGAGAAGCTCAGCAAGTCAGGCAGCATCTGTGGAGAAAGAAACAGAGTTAACATTTCAGGTCGAAAACCTTTCGTTAGAACTGGAAGATGTTAAAAGAGTTAAAGTTTTTAAGCAAGCACAGAGCCAGTGAAAAGGGGGGAGGGGAGAAAAGAACAAAAGGGAAGGTCTCTGATAGGGTAGAGTGCACGAGTGATTAAATGACAAAAGGGATGATGGTGTGAGGCAAGGAAGGTGATAATGGGACAGGTTAAGAAACAAAAGATTGATCAGGAGTAGCTGTAAATGGCAGCAGCAGAACCATTACCAGCACTAGCTGACTGAAAAAATGGGAGCAGTGGTTATGATCTGAAGTTGTTGAAATCAGTGTTGAGTCCAAAAGATTGTAAAGTCCTAAATGAAAGATGAGGTGCTGTTCCTCGAGCTTACGCTGAGCTTCATTGGAACAGTGTAAGAGGCCGAGGACAGAGGTCAGAGAAGGAGTGGGAAGGGGAATTAAAATGGCAAGAGACCAGCAGGTCAGGGTCACGCTTGCGGACAGAGAGGAGGTGTTCGGCAAAGTGATTACCCAGTCTGCATTTGGTCTCCCCAATGTAAAGGAGACCGCATCATGTGCAGCAGATACAGTATACTAAATTGAAAGAAGCACAAGTAAATTGCTGTTTCACCTGGAAGGAGTGTTTGGGGCCCTGGACAGTGGGAAGAGAGGAGGTGAAGGGACAGGTGTTGCATCTCCTGCGCTCGCACAGGGAGGTGCCGTGGGGAGGAAGCGGATATTGGGCGTGATGGAAGAGTGGACCAGGGAGTCGCGGAGGGAGCGGTCCCTTCGGAATGCTGAAAGGGAAGGGGAGGGGAAGATGTGTTTGGTGGTGGGATCGCACTGGAGGTGGCGGAAATGGCGGAGGGTGATACGTTGAATGTGGCGGCTGATGGGGTGGAAGGTGAGGACAAGGAGGACCCTATCTTGCTTCTGGGAGGGAAGGGAATGGGTGAGGGCAGAAGTGCGGGAATAGGACGGACACAGTCGAGGGCCCCGTCAACAACAGTGGAGGGGAACCCTCGGTTGCGGAAAAAGGAAGACATATCGGAAGCACTGGTGCGGAAGGCAGCATCATCAGAACAGATGTGATGGAGACGGAGAAACTGGGAGAAAGGAATAGCGTCTTTACAGGAAGCGGGGTGGGAGGAAGTGTAATCAAGGTAGCTGTGGGCGTCGACATGCTTATGATATTGGTTGACAGCCTATCCCCAGAAATGAAGATAGAGGAGGAAGGGAAGGGAAGAGTCGGAGATGGACCATGTGAAGGCAGGAGAAGGGTGGAAATTGGAAACAAAGTTGATGAAATTTTCCAGTTCGGTGCGAGAGCAGGAAACGGCACCGATACAGTCATCAATGTACTGGAAAAAGAGCTTAGGGAGGGGACCTGAGTAGGTCTGGAACAAGGAATGTTCCACATATCCCACAAAAAGGCAGGCATAGCTGGGACCCATACGGGTTCCCATAGAGACACCTTTTATTTGGAGGAAGTGAATGGAGTCAAAGGAGAAGTTGTTCAACGCAAGAACAAGTTTAGCCAGGCAGAAGAGGGTGGTGGAGAATGGGGACTGGTTGGGCCACCGTCCAAGGGAGAAGCGGAGGGCCCGCAGGCCGTCCTGGTTGGGGGGTAGAGGTGTAGAGGGACTGGACGCCCATGGCGAAAAGGAGACGGTTAGGGCCGGAGAACTGGAAACTGTTACAGTGGCGGGGGAACGTCAGAAGAGTCCCAGATAAAAGATGTGATTCAGCAACTGCAGCAAAGTGATCAACATTGAATAGGTGTTTTACATGTGGTAATGATGCACACCAGATAGATTGTTCATAGGTGTGAGAAATGTTTGTTCCATTAGCAACGTTTCTTTAGACAGTTAGGAACTCCACCTGAAAACATGGATCCAATTGCATCTGAAACAGCAATACTCTAGATTTGTAATGATATAGATTTTCCTATTGCTTCTGCTGCCCTTTCGGTTGTAAACCAGTGTAGTAGTTTGCAACATTATAGCTGATTTAACAGCTTATCAATCAGCTGTAATGGTTTTATGAATCCGCCTTGCCCTCGATTATCTGTTTCCAACTGCTGTTATTCAATCTTATTGGCAGCTCGGCTAAATCATTCAATAACAACCACCTGCGTTTTTATAGCACGTTTAACGTAAAAAAAACAACCCAAGACTTAGGGAGGGAATTCCAGAGCGTAGGGCCTAGATAGCTGAAGACACAGCCGCCAATGGTGGAGCAAAGGGACTGAGGAATGCACAAGAGGCTAGGGTTGGAGAATTGCAGAGTTCTCTGTTCAATTGTAGGGCTGGAAAAGGTTACAGAGATAGGGAGGGGCAAGGCCACAAAAGGATTTAAACACAAGGATGAGAATTTTAAATTTGAGTCTGGTTCAACCCGAGACAATTGGGCGGGGAGGGGGAAGGAATCGGAACTGTGGTCTTCCCAATGTTTAACTGAAGGAAATTGCAGCTCATCCAGGACTGGATGCCAGACAAGCAGTCTGATAACATGGAGGCAGTGGAGTGGACAAGACAGGTAGTGGAGTGGTAGAGGTGGGTGTCTTCAGATCATGTCACAAAGGGGCAGCATGTGGATGAGGAAGAGGAGTGAGCCAAGGATAGATCCTTGAGGAATTTCAAGGATCTATCCTTGAAATGTAACAGCGTGGCGGCGGGAAGAGAAGCCATAGTTGGAGATGCTCTGGTTATGATTGGATGGATACGAGACTTTTCAACGCACAACACCTAGCTCACACACATATTCTCAAATCCATTACATGAACCCCAGTATAATACTTATTTTGATGTATTGCATTCAAGCCTCTATTTCCATTTCTACTTTTCTAACTCTTTTAAATGAATTACTTTCAAGTCTATATTGAAGGCAGTGGAAAACGGCTAAGGAGGACAAGGGGAGATAATACACCATAATTGCAGTCGCACAGGATGTTATTGGTGACTTCGACAAGGAAGTCTTGGTGCTATAGAAATCTGACTACAGAGATTCAAGCAGGAAGTGGTGAGGGAGATCAGCACAGAGGTGGCTGCTGGTGACCTGTATTGAGGATCTTATACAGAAAGGAGTGCTGACACAGGCCTCACCACCAATGAAAACTGCCGGTACACAAAACAGCACTATGGGGTAATACTGGCAAGTAGATGGCACCACAAAGGATTGCTGGCACATGAACATCGCAAACATTGGCAGGGAGCACCAGCTTATGGAAATCACAAGAAAGCACCAAGACATAAACATCACTGATCGTGAGCGCTGGGACATGGTTACCACACAACAGGGAGCACTGGTACACAAATAACACATATACTTGCATGCTAAATTAGAGCAAAATAAATCTTAGGTGAGCCTATATGGAAGTTAAAACTGGAGACTCCAGAGCTTTATCATCACAACCCCTAGATATGTTACTGCCCTGTAACACTTCAGACTACTGAAAAATGGCATCAGTTTTCAGGTTTACATAAATTGACCTAAAAGAAATATCAGAAGTTATTTCATCATAATTATAGAGGAACAACAACTTGCATTTATACATGTATTGCATGCAAAAAGAGCATCTCAGACAGCTCTTTACATCTGGAAATGAGGGACACGTGTCAAGAAGAGAAGAGTTTGGGTGGAGAGAGTTCAACGGAACATTCAAAGAGACCTTTTGTTTTAAAAGGAGAGTTTTTTTTGATGACAGAAAACCATAGTTCACACAAATTATATTCTTAACCTACTACATGAATTCTACTTTAATGTTACATTCAAACCCTTTTTCTATAGTATTAACTTCATTCATTACTACCAAGTTTATAAATTGTATCAAATACTTTTATATACATACCTGTTTATATTCAGTATGACAAGCTTCTGTATACTTCATACTACATCCACCCTCATTAGAATGCTCTCAGTTACAGTGCCATCTCTGTTCGAAGCTTACGAAACCATGTGTCCTGTCACATTATATTTTATGCATTCACTGTAACTCTCATTGCATTACAACAAGCAACATGCTTAGCTCCCACGCACTGCAATGTAGCAAGGGTGGAGCACTTCTCAAAATGCAGATTTCAGCACATCATTTTCATATTTTATTTCTATCATTTAAAGTTCAAATATCATTATGGGAGCTTCTTTTACAAAAGATCAACTATTTATTTCTGCTGGGCTTTTTTGAGAATAGGTTGTTTAACTACAGAATGCTGATGGAGTTTGTTGGGTGGAGTTACTGAGCCTGATAGTATAAAGGAACTGTTGATGCAGTAGAGAGACAGATAGTAGTCTAAGATGCTTCAGCAATGATATGTTAATTAAACTCTTCCTCACTCAGGCTTAGTTGCTCCTAAAGCCACTTTCCCCAGATGAGGTTGATTAAATAAAAATGAACAAAACAATGATAGAAAGAAAAATACAAAAGTATAATTTTTCTTTGAAAAGTGATCGATTCTAATGGGAACCTTGCTCTTTCAAAGAACCCAATTCTCTTGCAGCTTTCTTCATCACGATCGCATCTTCAAGCTAGGATGTGGGCCAAGTACCTTATTCCAGTGGTGTTAGTATCAATCTCCTGGCTCAAACACTGCTGCTTCACGATCAGTGAACAAGAAGCAAGCTTATTTTACAAACAGGCATTGTTAAACCGTGCTTTCTAACCTGATCAAATTCGCCAGTTCTTTACTGCAACATCAGCCTACATCGGAGTCTTGCTATCCTTCCACTCAGTCAAACCCAATCCGAGTACAGGTGTTTCAACCTTGTGCACAACGGAACAGCGTGACCTAGTTAAAATGGTATTTCAAATCAACCCTGCTCAGGTTATTGTAACCCCACAATTAGTCAGCTTCCATGCTCATCGTGTCTTATTATCATCATAGGTTGGCAATGATTAAGAGTGGAAGCTCAGACTTCATATTAAATTTGGAATTATGCAGACCAGCTATTATACATGGGAAGAGGATAGGAAAAAAAAGGTTAGACTTGTAAAAACCAGACTGCTTAGGAAAAGAATATCAGGCTTGCGTGGTTAGAAAATTTTCCAAACATAACCTATTTAGTAGGTTTTATAATATTTCTCTTAACAGTATTATACTTCATACCTTCCTGCTGCCTCCCACCACCCAATACAAACAGCAGCTCATCTATGCACCATCACTATAGCAACGCCTAGAGTCAGTTAAATAGCTACAGAAAAAGATCTGTGGGCTATGTGCTCTTCCCAGTCACTGATTCTCTTTGCAAGGTGCATAAAAAGGGCCTGGCTTTCTAATTTTCACTTGAGAATGGAAACTTTGAGTGGAGAATCAAAGATATAAGTCTGCAACTCTGGCACTATAGCATAGCAGCACTTGCACCATTATCAGGGCTGGGCAATAAATGCCGGCCTCGCCAGCAACGCCCACATCCCATGAACGAATAAAAAAAAATTAAGTCCATCATTCCAACACACCTTAAAAATTATAATTCACAGAACATACAATGAAAGATGGCTGCATCACCTTGGAAAAGTATCTGTACAGAAACTGCATAGGACCAAATCTGGAGTTGACAACATCGCAGCTGATAGTGAACTCAATGACCTGTCATTTTCAAAATAACCATGTCCATTCATATGCTAGAAACATCTAGGTCACATTTTTGAAATGATTCAAATTGTCCTTATGTAAATTATAACTGAGATCAAGTTTTTAACCGTGTAAGATGCTTCATCAAGATATCTAAACCACTTTAATATAGATGCCCTCTCCCAAATATGAGCTAGTTTGTATGAATAACAACAGAGGTGCAGAAATGTAATGGTACAATTAAGAATTCAACAGGGGTGAAATTGGTCAAAGCTATAAAACGGACTGACAGCGAATCAGCAACCCATTTTACACCACACCTGATTTTTTGCCGATTCACTATCAGCCTATTTTGCGACACTGGCATTGACCAATTTCACCCCAAATGCACAATGAGCAAAGCAGCGGCTCACTATTGACCTGTTAGAACTTATTCCACTGTTGAAATTGTGGAAGCAACTCTGCCAATGTGTAACTGCATATTCTGCAATACTTCTATATATAATTGCTTTAGAGGCTGTTCAGAAAAGGTTCACTCGACTGATTCCTGGAATGAGAGGGTTATCTTATGAGGAAAGGTTGGACAAGTTGGGCCTGTATACATTGGAGTTTAGAAGAATGAGAGGTGATCTTATTGAAACATATAAGATCCTGAGGGCACTTAAAGGGATAGATGCTGAGAGGATGTTTCCCCTTGTGGGAGAGACTAGAACTAAGGGACAGAGTTTAAAAATAAGGGGACTCCCATTTAAGATGGAGATGAGGAGAAATTTTTTCTCTCAGAAGGTCGTGAGTCTGTGGAACTCCCTTCCCCAGAGAGCGTTGGAAGCAGTCATTGAATATTTTTAAGGCTGAGTCAGATAGATTCCTGATTAACAAGGGAGTCAAAGGTTATAGTAGGTAGACGGGAAAGTAGGGTTGAGGTCACAATCAGATCAGCCATCAGCTTATCAAATGGCAGAGCAGGCTCAAGGGGCCAAATGGCCTACTCCTGCTCTTAATTCATATGTTCGTATGTTCATATATCACTGACATGCCTTTCATGATCAAAATATGTAGGGCTTTTTTTTTCCCCAAGGTGGGGGGGGGGGTCTATTTTGTCATTGGCATAACCAGTCACAGTAAAAGAATAATCTAACATTGGACTAGTTGTTAGTGGTTCAAAGCTGACTCTCCTTTTCATCCAATTCAATATTTCCATTTCCCTTGTGTTGAATCCCTGGGAAACATTTTTTGTAACATACTGCAACTTGGTAGCATTTTAAAAGCAGTCATAAGACAGGCAGTCAGTGCTATGAATCTCTGGCTATTTAACACACAGCAAGTACGTATCTCTTGCAATGACATTTACAATAAAGTCAGTGACTATGTGACTTTCTTTTTAAGGTGCACTTACAGCAAACTATAATATTTTGACTTTCTAAACCACCTTAGCAGTTGGAATTGCTGCACCTTGATAGATGAATTCTTTGTTCCAAACACTCAGTCAGTTGTAACCTCATTTATTTTATTTTATTTTCCTTCCTGTAGAATTCCTCAGGTTGTTTTTTTTGGGAAGGTTTTATCCTCCACTTTTTCCAACAATATTTCAATTGCGGACAACAATATTCCAACTTTCTTATTTCTGCCTTGTGCATTTTACATAACGGAAATGACTGAACAGTGCTTTCCAAACTGCTTTCTGTACATAGCGGTTATGATGCCAACACCATCTCTTTTGCCCTTACAATCACACAAGACGCTACATCATTTTCAAAACATAATTATACATGGAAAATATTAATTTGAATTAAAAACAAAAAATGTGTGGCGATATGGGCAATAATAGCAACATATTAAAACATGGAACAAGAAAATCTGAATTCTGCCCAATGAGCCCACTCTTTCTAGCAGACCGTGCAAAACATGTACCTTCGTAGTCTATGCCCAAGTTAATTAATCTCCTGAAGGATATGGATCAGGTAAAATGTCCAAGAATCATAGAAAATTAACAGCACAGAAGGAGGTAATTTGGCCCATCGTGTCCACGCCGGCCAAAAATGAGCCACCCAGCCTAATCCCACTTTCCAGCACTTGGTCCGTAGCCTTGTAGGTTATGGCACTTCAGCTGCATAAATGTGATGAGGGTTTCTGCCTCTACCACCCTTTCAGGCAGTGAGTTCCAGACCCCCACCACCCTCCGGGTGAAAAGATTTTTCCTCAGCTCCCCTCGAATCTTTCCACCAACCACTTTAATCTATGCCCCCTGGTTATTGACCTCCCTTAAGGGAAAGAGGTCCTTCCTAGCCACTCTATCTAGGTCCCTCATAATTTTGTACACTTCAATTAAATCACCCCTCAGCCTCCTTTGTTCCAAAGAAAACAACCCCAGCCTATCCAATCTTTCCTCATAGCTAAAATTCTCCGGTCCTGGCAACATCCTCCTAAATCTCCTCTGTACCCTCTCTAGTGCAATTACACCCTTCCTGTAATGTGGTGACCAGAACTGTGCGCAGTACTCAAGCTGTGGCCTAACCAGTGTTTTATACAGTTCTAGCATAACCTCCCTGCTCTTATATTTAATGCCTTGGCTAATAAAGGAAAGTATTCCGTATGCCTTCTTAACCACCTTATCTACCTGTCCTGCCACCTTCAGGGATCTGTGGACATGCACTTCAAGGTCCCTTAATTCCTCTACACCTCTCAGTATCCTCCCATTTATTATGTATTCCCTTGCCTTCTTTACCCTCCCCAAATGCATTACCCCACACTTCTCTAGATTAAATTCCATTTGCCACTTTTCTGCCCACCTGACCAGTCCATTGATATCTTCCTGCAATCTAAAGCTTTCCTCCTCACTATCAACCACACGGCCAATTTTTGTATCATCTGCAGACTTCTTACTCATGCCCCCTACATTTAAGTCCAAATCATTAACATATACACCACAAAAAGCAAGGGACCTAGTACTGAGCCTTGCAGAACCCCACTGGAAACAGCCTTCCAGTCACAAAAACACCTGTCAACCATTACCCTTTGCTTCATGCCACTCAGCCAGTTTTGGATCCAACTTGCCACTTTCCCTTGGATCCCATGGGCTTGTACTTTTCTGACCAGTCTGCCACGTGGGACCTTGTCAAAAGCCTTGCCAAAATCTACGCAGACTACATCAAGCACACTACCATTATCGAGCCTCCTTGTTACCTCCTCAAAAAAATTCAATCAAGTCAGTCAGACACGGCCTTTCCTTAACAAATACGTGCTGACTGTCCTTGATTACTCCGTGCCTTTCTAAGTGACGGTTTATCCTGTCCCTCAGAATTGACTCCAATAATTTGCCCATCACCGAGTTTAGGCTGACTGGCCTGTAATTACTCGGTCTATCCCTCTCCCTTTGTAAACAACAATACAACGTTAGCAGTCCTCCAATCCTCCAGCACCACGCCTGTATCCAGGGAGGACTGAAAAATGATGGTCAGAGCCTCCACTATTTCCTCCCTTGCTTCTTTTAACAACCTGGGGTACATTTAATCCGGGCCTGGTGATTTATCTACTTTCAAAGATGCTAATCCCCTTAATACTTCCTCTCTCACTATGTTTATCCCATCCAATATTTCACACTCCTCCTCTTTAACTACAATGTCTGCATCATCCCTCTCTTTTGTGAAGACAGACGCAAAGTATTCACTAAGAACCATACCAACATCTCCCGCCTCCACACATAGATTACCTTTTTGGTCTCAAGAAGGTAAAACTTGCCCCAAAGATAACCAAATACAAATAAATATCAAACTGATACTACATCATTCACAAAGTATCGCACAAATGGCAAGTTTCTTTTTTTTAATTCATTCACGGGATGTGGGTGTCACTGGCAAAGCTGGCAATTATTGCCCATCCCTAGTTGCCCTAAGATGGAGGTGGACTGCCTTTTTGAGCCGCTGCAGTCCGTGTGGTGAAGGCACTCACATAATGCTGTTAAGTAGGAGGTTCCGGGATTTTGACATGGCGACAATGAAGGAACAGCGATATATGTGCAAGTCAGGATGGAGGGGAACTTGGAGGTGATGGTGTTCCCATGCACCCGGTGCTCTTGTCCATCTAGGCAGTGGAGGTCGTGGGTTTGGGAGGTGTTGCCGAAGAAGCCTTGGTGAGTTGCTGCAGTGCACCCTATAGAGTGTGCACACTGCAGCCACGGTACGCCGGTTGTGGATGGAATGGATGGTTAGGCTGATGGGTAAAGTGCCGATCAAGCGGACTGCTTTGTCCTGAATGGTGTCGAGCTTTTTGAGTGTTATTGCAGCTGCACCCATCCAGGCAAGTGGCGAATCCAATGCACTCAGCAATATTTTGATGGGGGGGGGGGGGGTGAATCGAATTGGCTGAAGACTAGAATCTGTGATGGTGGAAACCTCAGGAGGTTGTAAGGAATAAGTTCTTAAAAGGGTATATTAACCATTTTGGGGCAGAATTTAGTATCCGTATCTTGCTGTACCAATTGGTTGCTGTGTATTATTTAACTTGTAAATAAATGTGACCAAGTAGTTTTAGCCTAAATGCATTGGTCTGTTGGCATGGAATGTTCTGCCTTTTGGAAGAGACAGGAAAACGTTGGTGGCATCCCATGTAATCTCCCGTGTCAATATTCTGTGACTGTGGTTATTTATTAAACTTGAGCATTCTAACATATACAGGGTATACAGGATGACACAGGTTTTGGTACAAAGGAAACTTGATCTGCTTATAAAAACCTTTTTGCCTTGAATACAATTTTAAAAAATTGATAAAGAGCCTGAACCATAATAATGACATCATATCCATGATTCTGATCACTGTCCACTTTCAAATTACTGCAATATTGAACAATGGGTAAATAGTGTACACAGTATGATGAAGATATCAGCATTGTTATCATACAACGGATCACCCTGATAGAATAGAAATGGAAATATATGGTTGAGAAGATTAATCATCAAAGGAAAATTAGTGCATATGTTGAAGCAATTATTTCCTATGCAGGTACTTATTAGTGTCATAAATATAGATTATTCAAAGAATGGGTGTAATTGTATTTTCAAATGCTAAACACATTTATTTAAATATTTATTGAATGTTTTAATGTTCTATTTTATAGGACAGATTATATATACAAACCCAGCTAAATCTTTAATTAAAAAATCATCAACATTGAGGTTGCCAGATTTCTTGCTGTGGACAAGGAATTGCCTCTTACCGGACTGCACAGCACCACCAATTGACCAGATAAAATACTGTTCTATTCAACAGCAGTTAATCCAGATTTTCCAAGCAGTGTTATGTTAATGCATGGGCCTAAACTTCAGTGTCCAGAGAATTTAATACTTAATACATAGGTTATTTCAGACAGAACAAATGTTCACAATAATACTGAAGATTTGAACATTTTGGTCAACTGTGAAAGTTTATTCAATCGTCAAAAGTTCCAAATACTACATAAGAACATAATAAGAAATAGGAGCAGGAGTAGGTCATTCGGCCCCTCGAGCCTGCTCCGCCATTCAATAAGATTATGGCTGATCTTCGACCTCAATTCCACTTTCCTGCCCTATCCCCATATCCCTTGATTCCCTTAGTGCCCAAAAATCTATCAATACCAATCTTGAATATACTCAACGACTGAGCATCCACAGCCCGCTGGGGTAGAGAATTCCAAAGACTGACAACCCTCTGAGTGAAGAAATTACTCCTCATCTCTGTTCTAAATGGCCGACCTCTTATCTTGAGACTATGACCCCTAGTTCTAGATTTTCCAGCCAGGGGAAACAACCTCTCAGCATCTACCCTGTCGAGCCCCCTAAGAATTTTATATGTTTCAATGAGATCCCCTCTTTTTCTTCTAAACTCCAGGGAATATAGGCCCATTTTACTCAATCTCTCCTCACAGGACAACCCTCTCATCCCAGGAATCAATCTAGTGAACCTTCGTTGCACCCCCTCTAAGGCAAGTAAATCCTTCCGTAGATAAGGAGACCAAAACTGTACACAGTACTCCAGGTGTGGTCTCACCAGAGCCCTAAACAATTGTAGCATGACCTCTTTACTCTTATACTCCAACCCCCTTGCAATAAAGACTTACATACCATTTGCCTTCCGAATTGCTTGCTGTACCTGCATGTTAGCTTTCTGTGATTTGAGTACAAGGACACCCAAATCCCTCTGAATACCAACATTTCTTCGTGTCCCACCTTTTAAAAAAATATTCTGTTTCTCTATTCTTCCTACCAAAGCGTATAATTTCACATTTCCTCACATTACACTCCATCTGCCACCTTCTCGCCCACTCACTTAACCTGTTTACATCCCTTTGCAGCCACATTGCGTCCTCCTCACAGCTTATTTTCCCACCTAGCTTTGTATCATCAGCAAACCTGGATACATTATACTCGCTCCCCTCATCTAAGTCACTGATATATATTGCAAACAGCTGAGGCCCAAGCACTGATCCTTGCGCGCCCCACTAGTTACAACCGACCAACCCGATAATGACCCGTTTATTCCTACTCTCTTTTCTGTCTGTTAACCAATCCATGCTAATATATTATCCCCAATCCCATGAGCCCTAATCTTGTGTAACAACCTCTTGTGTAACAACCTCTTGTGTGGCACCTTATTGAATGCCTTTTGAAAATCCAAATATACTACATCCACTGGTTCCCCCTTATCTACCCTGCTAGTTACACCCTCAAAAAAACTCAGATTTATCAAACACGATTTCCCTTTCATAAAACCGTGTTGACTCTGACTAATCATATTATGATTTAAGTGCCCTGTTACAATGACCTTAATAATATTCTAACATTTTCCCTACCACTGATGTCAGGCTAACTCTCTCCCTCCTTTCTTGAGTAGCGGGGTTACATTTGCAACCTTCCAATCCACAGGGACCATTCTTGAATCTAGGGAATTCTGGAAGATCAAAACCAATGCATCCACTACCTCTGCAGCCACCTTTTTAAAACCCTAGGATGTAGGCCATCAGGTCCAGGGGATTTGTCGGCTTTTAGTCCCATTAATTTCTCCAGCACTTTTTCTTTGCTAATCTTAATTGCTTGAAGTTTCTCACTCTCATTAGGTTCCCTTGGTTCCCCATTATTTCTGGTATATTTTTTGTGTCTTCTACTGTGAAAACAGATACAAAATATTTGTTTAACGTCTCTGCCACTTCCTTACTCCCCATTATAATTTCTCCTGTCTCTGCCTCAAAGGGACCCACGTTTACTTTTGCTAATCTCTTCCTTTTTACATACTTGTAGAAGCTCTTACAATCTTATATCTCCAGATCATGAGATTTCCAGCAAACAGTTCTTTGCAGAACAGTAGGCTTACAGATGTCAGCAATACCAGGCTGTTTTCATTCAGGTGCCTCTGTTACAACATGCACAAACAAACGCCAAGAGCCAATTTCGCACAGATGAGAAGCCATACACTTTCAGAAGCCATTGTCATTTTTTACATCTGAGCCCTCGAATATAATATGCTTTTTTTCTTTCCTCTAAAGATTTTGCATCTAATTCACATCTGGGGGTCTGGTGCTATTTCTTCAATATAAAATAAAATATTTTTATAAGTGAAAAATGACAATAACTAACTCATCCTCAATCAGAACACAATGCAATACAGATTTACTACTTACTAGAAATTCTATGAGCTGGTAAAATGAATGGCATCCTTTTAGTAAAAAAAGTTATTTTGTACTGCCAATGCTCTGTAACTGTCAGAGGTGCAGGACTCAGGAGCAATGAAACACAAGACTTTTCATAATTCTCCCGTGGAGAAGCACCAAGTTTACACACACTCTATGTCTCTCTCAGTTCATCTAAGAATTGTAAGTCATCAAGTGGGGAATCATGGTTGCAAACCTACCTTCCACCTCTCTTTGGCAGAATGTGGTTTATATTTTTAATGTTATCTCTGGTCCCAACCTCTGCTGGAAGCATCTATCTGCTTATTTGTTTTACTGATGTGAGAGTAAAACTCTTTTCACAAAGTACTGTATTGCTTTCCCTATTCTCCCCAATGCCAACATTTCCCTGTCCTCTACTAATGGAACTCTAAAACCAACCGGAGATGACTCTTCCTATTCTCTGGGGAAGAGGGGAAGGGAGAAGATGATGAGAGAGCACGGCCTGTGGCTCAGGTTCACCTCACAGCAGCATAATTGAAATCAGTAACTCAGCATTTGGGAGGATTAGAGTTGCAAACCCAAGTCCCAATACTCATCACATTATGCGTTGGCTTTCCCACATACTACGCCACTAATCTGTCAAGAATCTCTCATTTCAAAGCAAGCTTGTTCAATAGTCTGAGAAGAGCACAATTTTACTTTGCAAAACCTGTGTGTCAGAAGCAGTGAGCTATCAAAATAAGAGCAGCGTACTCTGTAAGCAGAATCATTAAGAGTTGGTAGGGGACCTAAATGTGTTGGGGAAGGTATCAATGGGGAATACAAAATCTAGCTCACTGCTTAAAGAATCCAAACTAAATGACATCAACATGGGTGTTTAGTACTATAATGATGTGTAAAAAAAAAGGTTTTTGAGACCACTGGAAGCGATGTCACGTTTTAAATTCAAATGCATTATTCCAAGGTGTGTTAGCATTGTATAACAGAATGTCAATATCACAACCCAGCCTTTGGAATAAGAAAAACAATTCAGTAAGTTCCTATGAGTTTATAATAATGACACTTCAACGTAAACTTCGTTATTCTCCTAAAATGCTTAAAAACAGGGATGCAATTTATACTACAGGAGTGACTTGCACATGAGATTTTACAGTAATAAATTTTGTGTAACACTGCCTACAACCAGACAATGCTATGGTTGCCCAAAAGACTGTGCTACAGATCTAGCACCCAGATATGAAAAGCCTTAAACAATTCACTTAAGGAAATTATGCTAGGACGTTAATTAGCAAAATTACTAATAAATAAAACCGTGGTTACTAATTTCTGTCACTTTGCATCAATCAAGACTTTAAATATGCCCTTATTGTGGATGATTGCTTTGACATCCATTTGACTGAAACTTGGTTCACAGATGGCGACACCTTGCCCCTGATCAGTCTCCCCATCTGACTATGCTTTCCACCACCTGTCCCACCCAAACTACCACAGTGACAGAGTGGTCCTTATCATCAAATAACTTCATGGTCTCTCCCCCTACTTCTCAGGCATCTTCTCCTCCTTTGAGCACCTCACCTTGTTCCTTCCCTCACCACCCCAAAAATTCCTCAAGATATCTTCCCTCAGCCTCCTCATCCTTGGTGATTTCAACCTCCCTCTCAATTCCCCCTGACCCGTGTCCTCTGAATTCACTGTCATCTTGTCCTCCCTAAACCTCTCCATCCATATAAACTCTCTTACCCATATTGCCTCTCTGCCAGAAATTAGAGTTTGAGGCGTACAGACGTTCGCTTATAGACTTATTAGAGGAAATAGTGCTCACAGGCAACACACGCGACGATGTGACGATTGCTAGAACGAATGGATAAAGATCAGTATATGATGTTAACGAGATAGTGTGTGTGGAACTTTGGGGGTCCTCCCACAGTTTCTGCAGAAGCTGCTGAAACAAGCAGCATCTGGAATATGTACAAAATCAAATCAGCTCTTCAAGGCTCTTCATGGCTAGTATGGGCCAGCATGCGTTTTACAGCACACACAGCCATCGTTGAGACCTGATGCCAAGCCTCTGCCAATGCTGCTCTAAAAGTGAGCCACTAGGTGGTGCTCCACAGCAGTATAGAGTCACTCGTTCTCAGGTTTTCTTTCCCTCCCTGCACAAAAGTGGCTGGCCTCCATTTCACTTATGTGGTTTAAGATATTTTCACCTTGATGTGTTACTGCCTTGTTTCACAGTTCCTAGTGCAAGTACATTAACAGCACAAACCTCTGCATAATAATTCTAAATTAGAAATCTATGTCATTGAGGCCATGAAGATGACTGGTGCGAGAAATGGAAATGTGGGCGAATTAGGTGGTAATTCCAAGATCTGGGTTAAAGCACATTGTTGGAAAATAAGAGAGAAATATGCTATGTGTCTGACCTATCTTATTTCCAGCCCAGAAACAGTTCATTTGACATTTCCCAGCACAAGATTACCTCCAATTCCATGCGCTCCCATTTTCGCTAATCAAATTGCTTTCTTTTTAATTACCATGTTTTTGTAGTTTATATCTGCTTTTTAAAAAAAAAAACTTTCCATAGTTATCTTGTGATCTTTAACAAAGTGATGAGAGACTCCTTTCCAGGCATCTTGGAGGCAGAAATACTTCGGTGTTTTTTTTTAAAATGGGTGGTATTTTTGGTGCTGGTTAAGGCCATGGATATCTTGGTAATCTTGCGACATGGGTTGGTAATTGGTTGGGAGCTAAGAGACAGAGTAGGGATAAAGGAAATGAACTCTGATTGGCAGAAAGTGGCAAGTGGTATTCCACAGGGATCTGTACTGGGGCCTCAGCTTTTCACCATATATGTCAATAACTTGGATGAAGGAATAAAGAGTTGTATATCCACATTTACAGATGATGCTAAATTAGGAGGCACAGAAAGTTGTGGAGATGGGAGCAGGACGTTGCAAAGGGACATAGACAGATTAAGGGCTGTGGCAGATGGAGTTCAAAGTTCCTCAGAGCAGTGCCCTACACCCAACCATCTTCAGCTACTTCATCAATGACCTTCCCTCCATCATAAGGTCAGAAGTGGGGACGTTCACTGATGATTGCAGTGTTGAGTTCCATTCGCAACCCTTCAGATAATGAAGCAGTCCGTACCTGCATGCAGCAAGACCTGGGCTGATAAGTGGCAAGTAACATTCGTGCCACATAAGTGGCGGGCAATGACCATCTCCAACAAGAGAGTCTAAACACCTCCCCTTGACATTCAACAGCATTCCCATCACCTTTTCCCATCATCAACATCCTGGGGTTACCACTGACCAGAAACTTAACTGGACCAGCCATATAAATACTGTGGCTACAAGAGCAGGTCAGAGGCTGGGTATTCTGCAGCGAGTGACTCACCTCCGGACTCCCCAAAGTCTTTCCACCATCTACAAGGCACAAGTCAGGAGTGTGATGGAATACTCTCCACTTGCCTGAATGAGTGCAGCTCCAATAACACTTAAGAAGCTCGACATCATCCAGGACTAAGCAGCCTGCTTGAATGGCACCCCATCCACCACCTTAAATATTCACTCCCTCCACGAACGACGCACCGTGGCTGCAGTGTGTACCATGTACAAGATGCACTGCAGCAACGTGCCAAGGCTTCTTCGACAGCAACTCCTAAACATGCGACCTCTACCACCTAGAAGGACAAGGGCAGCAGGAACATGGGAACACCACCACCAGCACGTTCCCCTCCAAGTCACACACCAGCCTGACTTGGAAATATATCGCCGTTCCTTCATCGTCCCTGGGTCAAAATCTTGGAACTCCCTACCTAACAGCACTGTGGGAGTACCTTCACCACACGGACTGCAGTGGTTCAAGGCGGCGGCTCACCACCATCTTCTCAAGGGCAGTTAGGGATGGGCAATAAATGCTGGCCTTGCAGCGACGCCCACATCCCACGAATGAATAAAAATAAATGTGCGGAAGTGTGAGGCTATCCATTTTGGATCTAAGAAAGCCAAATCGGAATATTTTCTTAACGGCGAAAGACTAGAAACTGTGGAGGAGTGAAGGGATTCGAGTGTAAAGGTACAAAAATTGCTAAAAGCTTGTTCACAGGTACAAAAAGTAATCAAAAAAGCTAATGAAATGTTGGCCTTTACATCAAGGGGGTTGGAATCCAAAGAGGAAGTTATGCTTCAATGGTACAAAGCCTTGGTCAGACTCCATCTGGAATACTGTGTTAATTTTTGGGCACAGCTGCTCAAGAAGCCTTAAAGGGTTAAATTGTGAGGACAGGTTGCATAAACGTAGCTTGTATTTCCTTGAGTGTAGAAGGTTGAGGGGTAATCTAAATGAGGTGTTTAAACTGATAAAAGGAATCAATAGAGTAGATTCAGAGAAGACATTTCCTTTGATAGGGGAATCCAGAACAAGGGGGCACAATCTTAAAATTAAAGCTAGGCCATTCATGAGTGAAATCAGGAAGCACCTGTGCACACAAATGGTAGTGGAAATATGGAATTCTGCCCCCAAAAGGCTGTGCATACTGACTCAATTGAAATTTTCAAGACTGAGATCGACAGATTGTTCTTAGGCAAAGGTATCAATCGACATGGATCATAAGAACATAAGAGACAGGAGCAGGAGTAGGCCATTTAGCCCTATGAGTCTGCTCCGCCATTCAATGAGATCATGGCTAATCTGATTCTGGTCTCAACTCCACTTTCCCGCCTGTTCCCTATATCCTTTGACTCCCTTGCTGATCAAAAATTTGTCTAACACAGCCTTCAATATATTCAATGACTCAGCCTCCACTGCTCTTTGGGGCAAAGGATTCCAAAAGGTTCACAACCCTCAGAGAAGAAATTTCTCCTCATCTCCGTCTTAAATGGGCAACCCCTTATTCTGAGATGATGCCCCCTAGTTCTAGATTCCCTAATGAGGGGAAACATCCTCTCAGCATTTATCCTGTCAAGCACCCTCAGAATCTTATTTGTTTCAATAAGATCACCTCTCATTCTTCTAAACTCCATTGAGTATAGGCCCAACCTGCACAATAAGCTCTTACCTTGTACAGTAACCTTTTATGTGGCACCTTATCGAATGCCTTTTGGAAATCCACCCTGCTCGTTACTTCCTCAAAGAACTCTAATAAATTTGTCAAACACGATTTCCCTTTCATAAAACCATGTTGACTCTCCTTGATTTTATTTTGAGTCTCTAAATGTCCTTCTACTACTTCCTTAATAATTGATTCTAGCATTTTCCCAATGACAGATGTTAGGCTAATTGGCCTTTAGTTACCTGCTTTCTGTCTCCCTCCTTTCTTGAATAGGGGCGTTACATTTGCGGTTTTCCAATCCGCTGGCATCTTTCCAGAATCTAGTGAATTTTGGAAGATTACGACCAATGCATCCACTGTCTCTGTAGCCACTTCTTTTAACATCCTCAGATGCAAGCCACTGGGTCCGGAGGACTTGTCAGCCTTTAGACCCATTAGTTTGCCTCGTATTTTTTCTGTAGTGATAGTGATTGTTTTTAGATGCTCCTGCCCCTTTGCCCCTTGATTTTCTACTATTATTGGTATGCTTTTAGTGTCTTCTACTGTGAAGACAGATACAAAATATCTGTTCAATGCCTCTGCCATTTCCTTGTTTTCCATTATTATTTCCCCAGTCTCATCCTCTAAGGGACCTATACTTACTTTAGCTACTCTCTTCCTTTTTACTGTCAGTTTTTAGATGTCTTGCTAGTTTACTCTCAATCTATTTTCTCCCTCTTCATTATTCTTTTAGTCCTCCTTTCGGGCTTACCACTAATCTTTGCCATGTTGTATGCCTTTTCTTTTAACTTGATACCATCCTTAACTACCTTAGTCAGCTATGGTTGATACACCCTTCTCGTGGAGTCTTTCCTCCTTACTGGGATATATTTTTGTTGAAAGTCATAAAATATCTTTTTAAATGTCTGCCACTGCTTATCCACCGTCATACCTTCTAAACTGTTTTCCCCGTCCACTTTAGCCAATTTTGTCCTCATGCCATTGTAATTGCCCTTATTTAGGTTTAATACCATAGTTCCAGATCCAAGATCCTCACTCTCAAACTGGATGTGAAATTCTATCATATTATGATCATATTAGGATCAAAGGCAGGTAACTGAATGGTGGACCAGGCCTATTCCTGTTCCAAATTCCTACGTAGAAATCTAACCCATTTTATTATGCATTTAAAGATTTTGGGCTATTTGAAAAAGGTGTGACATTCTGGTCAGCAGTTTCCCTTGAACAAGGGAAGAATATGTTTCCAAGTCTTTTTCCATGTTATGGTCAGACCATCTACCTACCCTTACATTTTCTCAGTTCTGCCTTTAAGTCTCTCATGCTGGGATCTGGTTCATGGTCAACAACAGCCCTCCAGTACCTCATCCAAGAAGCCAATCTACAGGTGTAAGCCTAGATGGTTCGTGTTAGCAACCTATTCAATTAAGGGTACAAAACAGCTGTGCCAATTCCTGTCCTCACCGTACATCCCTATGTGTACTTTCTAACAAGTGTCACAGTATAAAACACCTAGTTTTCTTCCCCTCCCCAGCCTACGGGTATTAAGATAAAGTGCAGTGCCCCCATCACTGCCTGACTAAGATCAGCAAACTCAACAGACCAGGACTGAATCTGGATTCTTCTTAGTCTCCATGACCCAGTACTGCACTAGATGACTCATTGATGCAACGTGGAAAATCAATTATTAACCACAGAACACTTGCAATTCTCTCTTCTTCATTGGAACTTTGAGTTTCTTGTTGGAATTTTGCTAGCATTATTTTTCCTTAACATTACCAGAATGTGCATTCCCGAACAACAACTTGCATTTCCCATGAAGACATCAGTCAAGTGAGAAAGTGTTATACATCATTATGATGCTAAAAGTTATTAGAATTTGCGAACAGGAAAAGAGCATTTGATCAATAATGCACTCTACTTTTCTGAGCTATATGCCTGATTGCTATATAGAACATCATTCATACAAATGTTAAAGGAGGCAATGGTTTTATAAAAAAAAAAGTATTTGGTAAATATTTCACCTGTGCTGGCTAAAATTTAGGATAAAAATGTCAAAACAGAGTGGCCCGTAATTTCCTTGGAGCTGCTCCTGTTCCGCCACCGTAACTTCGCCAGAAGTGCAACAGAAACCCCATTTACACGCAAAGTAATGGTGGTGGAGTGGAAGCAGCTCCAAGGAAATTCTGGGCCATTATTGCTTCACAAAAAAGTCACTACCTGACTTTATTGCATTGATAATGTTCACTGTTCTCTCTCGTGATCAAAATACCCTTTTTGTAATGATACAGTATCAGCATTTATAGCAATCCATTTACTTCCCCAAGTGTTAATATTTCATACCAATTTGAGTATGCAAGTTAAAGACATTCTCTAAACAGTATCTGTCAGTTAACTAAATCTAGGCAGAATGCTGTAGCTAAGTCTGAACATTGAGCTTTACCAGCAGAGACTGAATTGCTGAATAATGATCTATATAATGTTTAAACCTTATTTGAATCATGAATTCTTAAACAAGTTCCAAATAAGAACATTACTCCTTTGAGTACAACTCCTGCAGTATATACAACTTCATATAATTTGTGTTGGCTTCAGAGAAATACTGCAGTTACAAAAAAGTTAATCCATTTACTTAAAAACACTCTGTAATAAACAATGATTTAAACAACCTCACTGCACAGTTAATCATTCCGAAGAATTCTAAACCCCCTGATGGGTCCATTAACAAAGTGTCCAGTTTTATTATTTTCAAAAAATCAGCAAACTTCTTTTCAATCTCATCGCCGACATACACAGCAGATTTACCCTTACAATTGTTTACTGAAGGAATCTGCTGAAATAAAATCCCTAAAAACTGCAACCTACACTTTCACTGCAGAGAAACACATCAGACTTTTAGAAAAAAAAGTAAAACATACCAGTAACTGCATAACTTAAGGTGTATTTTCTAGTTTATGTGGACTCGAAGAAAACAACTTCCTATCATGAAGTCGAAGCACTTTACCAACTCTGTGCTGAGGCTGGGTTATACCGTAGGTGTCAGCTAACAGATATTGCTGCTGCACTCCAACTCCAGTTCTGCTGTGCTTGATAAAAGGCTTCCAAAAAAATGAATCCTTTTTGGGAAAAAAATCTTTGCAAAATAAAGCTCCACTTCAAAACCGTTGCAAGTTGCTTTGCAACTAAGTAACTTGCTTTAGGTCAGAAACATGGTTTGTGTCTCAACATTTCTTTTCCAGACTCAAGCTTCCTCTTTTACAGCTTTTTCCCTTCTCTGACTGTGAAAGGCAGCATTGAAATTGGCTGTCTGCTCACCAGGAGCAAGGCATGTGCATTTCCTGCTGAAAATGACCTCACGCCTCGGTTGGTTAAAAAAAACATGGTTAAATTGCTCTGAAGTCGACAATTCTGCCTGCATACCAGCTTGAGCCTTCAACTGCTATCTGGCAGCTGCAGCTTATCAATACAGTATAAAAGACAAATGTGCTGTGACTATGATTTAAATTTTCCAAAGCAGGATGCCACTCTTCTTTCCCTCTTTCTTTTCCAACTATGCCTAGATCATATCAAAAGATTAATGCGAGACATTTTCGAACCAAAATACTAAACCTAAAAAAAACTGTAAGACAGTTAGTTTCTATATGTCCAAGTGACCAGATCACTTTTTTTTTGCCTTATAGGACCCCGGCTGTTTCAGCAAAAGGTAATAATAATTAAAACAAACAATAAAGCCCAACCTCAGTAGATCACATACAAGGCAGGACAGAACACAGAGGCATAAATAGCAGATTTTAAAAAACAACTTATGAAGTGCTATAGGCCAACTAGTGTCTGCTGAATTAACACGAGCTCCAATTACTTGAGCGCTCTCACACACACACACACATACACACACCTATTTCATTTTGCAAATTAAATCTGTACAGTTAAACTGTAAAATTATTTTATAAAATATGTACTTTTGTAATAACCATAACAATACTGCTACAATTCTGAAGTATTATACTGAAAATTAACTATTCATTATTGGAAGAAATTAATGTGCAATACCATTTGGCAAAAACTTGTCAATGGGGTGTGACAAAATTTAGTCACTCCATCCCCATTTGTTGTTCTTCAAAACAAAATCAAACTTTTAGTGTATAGCTTCTAGTCTAGATTCCCATTTTTGCTGGTCTACATGTTGTATTTAATTTAAATGCTGGAGTAATGTACCATAAAATCATTGATTGCTCAAATATTACAGTCCCACTTGTGGAAATATTGTTCTGTCATCAGTCCTAAACTGTTGTATTACATCCCATAAATGGAAATCAGCATTTCCCAAAATAAATTAATTTTTGTGTCACCGCATACTTGGGGGCTACATTTTCCACTCATTTACATACTTGGGGGCTACATTTTCCACTCATTTACCAAAATAGTCCAAATGTGTTGTTCAGTTAACAAGTACTAGCTGGTGCCAACTAGTCTCACCGCTGAATAATTTGGTGCATTTGTTTAGCATTAAAGCAGACAAACAGAGTTAGCAGCAAAATCTGGCGTGATTGCAGTACTGTTGATAACTTCTGTAGTTGATACCTCCAATGTCACATTCCTGAGTAAGATACACTGTATTATCTCTGCATGGGAACCATTTTGAACAAATACTTTTCATGTCTGTGCAGAACAAAATATTGCCATAAAGATGGTGTCCTTCCTCCCCCACTCAAACAAATGACAATTCACAGGCTGGATTAATAATCCAGAGAATGTGAGTTCAAATCCCACCATAGCAATTTAAGAATTTGAATTCAGTTTTAAAAAAATCTAGAAATAAAAGCTGGTGTCAGTAAAAGTGACCATGAAGCAATCAGAATGTCATAAAAACCCAACTGGTTCACTAGTGTCCTTTAGGGAAAAAAACCTGTTGTCCTTGCCCGGTTTGGTCGATACACGACTCCAGTGGTTGACTCTTAGCTGCTGTCTGAAGTGGCTTAGCAAGCCACTCAGTCATCAGGACAACTAGGGATGTGCAATAAACGCATCCCTTGCCAGCAACGCCCACATACGAGAATGAATAATAAAAAAACTGATTGAAAGGAATCACTGCGTCATTAGGTTTGTCCACATCCTAACATTTGTCAGGCATTCACGCTGCATTGAGTTGACATCTATCCAGAAAGACCTAACCGTACATTTTAAAAGTTTGAAGTAGTGGGATTGTAAAAAAGTGTCATTTTTGTGATATTAGAGCTACACATCACCTGCAATCAAATGTCCCATTCCAACAAAAGTGTTTGAAGCTTGAGGCCGAGAGGCACTCACAGCACCACTCCAGGGACAACTTTGAAAGATTTTCCCACCTTTATTGAGACGACAACTGACTTTCACTCAGCCCCTTCTACTGCAGCAGAGCTGAGATTAGCAACCCAAAACCATGGGAAAACCAAACCTCTATTTATCTTTGAACAAAAGTAAGGAATCTTACAACACCAGGTTATAGTCCAACAGTTTTATTTGAAAATCACAAGCTTTCGGAGGCTTTCTCCTTCGTCAGGTGAGTGTGGGATTCCATGAAGGTTACCGCATATATAGTCAGAGAACAATGCCTGGTGATTACAGATAATCTTTCCAACTGCCCGTTGTCAAGGCAATCAGACAGAGAGACATTACATACAGGACGACTGAATATATAAATGGTCAGAGCCCAGAGAGAGACAGAGAGAGACACAGACACGTCCGAAAGCAAGAGAAAGAGAGAGAATGACCAGTTGCATTAAAAACAGATAACTCTTTTTGTCGCTGGTGGGGTGACGTGTAGCGCGACATGAACCCAAGATCCCGGTTGAGGCCGTCCTCATGGGTGCGGAACTTGGCTATCAATTTCTGCTCGACGATTTTGCGTTGTCGTGTGTCTCGAAGGCCGCATTGGAGAACGCTTACCCGAAGATCGGTGGCTGAATGTCCTTGACTGCTGAAGTGTTCCCCGACTGGGAGGGAACCCTCCTGTCTGGCGATTGTTGCGCGGTGTCCGTTCATCCGTTGTCGCAGTGTCTGCATGGTCTCGCCAATGTACCATGCTCCGGGCCATCCTTTCCTGCAACGTATGAGGTAGACAACGTTGGCCGAGTCACATGAGTATGAACCATGTACCTGGTGGGTGGTGTCCTCTCGTGTGATGGTGGTATCTGTGTCGATGATCTGGCATGTCTTGCGGAGGTTGCCGTGGCAGGGTTGTGTGGTGTCGTGGACGCTGTTCTCCTGAAAGCTGGGTAATTTGCTGCGAGCGATGGTCTGTTTGAGGTTGGGTGGCTGTTTGAAGGCGAGTAGTGGTGTCTCCACTACTCGCCTTCAAACAGCCACCCAACCTCAAACAGAACATCGCTCGCAGCAAATTACCCAGCTTTCAGGAGAACAGCGTCCACGACACCACACAACCCTGCCACGGCAACCTCCGCAAGACATACCAGATCATCGACACAGATACCACCATCACACGAGAGGACACCACCCACCAGGTACATGGTTCATACTCATGTGACTCGGCCAACGTTGTCTACCTCATACGTTGCAGGAAAGGATGCCCCGGAGCATGGTACATTGGCGAGACCATGCAGACACTGCGACAACGGATGAACGGACACCGCGCAACAATCGCCAGACAGGAGGGTTCCCTCCCAGTCGGGGAACACTTCAGCAGTCAAGGACATTCAGCCACCGATCTTCGGGTAAGCGTTCTCCAATGCGGCCTTCGAGACACACGACAACGCAAAATCGTCGAGCAGAAATTGATAGCCAAGTTCCGCACCCATGAGGACGGCCTCAACCGGGATCTTGGGTTCATGTCGCGCTACACGTCACCCCACCAGCGAAAAAAAGTTATCTGTTTTTAATACAACTGGTCATTCTCTCTCTTTCTCTTGCTTTCGGACGTGTCTGTGTCTCTCTCTGGGCTCTGACCGTTTGTATATTCAGTCGTCCTGTATGTAATGTCTCTCTGTCTGATTGCCTTGACAACGGGCAGTTGGAAAGATTATCTGTAATCACCAGGCATTGTTCTCTATATGCGGTAACCTTCATGGAATCCCACACTCACCTGACGAAGGAGAAAGCCTCCGAAAGCTTGTGATTTTCAAATAAAACTGTTGGACTATAACCTGGTGTTGTAAGATTCCTTACATTTGTCCACTCCAGTCCATCACCGGCATCGCCACATCATATCGTTGAACAGCCATTGCGCCACATATCAATGCCTCAACACATTGATGACTAAAGAATTCGATTTTTCTTAAAATCAATAGCATTCACCAAAAAGCAACTGCTTTGGTTGTTTATTTTTGGCGAATGCTATTAATTTTAACAAGACAGAGAAGAAATGAAGATACAGGATTTAATCCCAATTTCATTTTAAGAAAATTATATTTTTGGTGGATTATGTTCAGTGCAGTTGTGGATATCGAGTAGGGGTCAAGAAAGGTGGTGGAGAGGTGGCACTGTGTATCATCAGCATACACGTGCAGCTTGACCCCAACATCTTTGGATGATGTCGTCAAGGTGTATAGTGGTGGGGGGAGGGAACAACGTAGCTTCGAGTCTAGATTCCCATTTTTGCTGGTCTACATGTTGCATTTAATTTAAATGCTGGAGTAATGTACCTTAAAATCATTGATTGCTCAAATATTACAGTCCAGCTTGTGGAAATATTATTCTGTCACCAGTTCTAAACTGCTGTATTACCTACCACAAATGCAAAACAGCATTTCCCAAAATAAATTAATTTTTGTATCACCACATACTTGGGGAAATCCAGAGGTAACGGTATAGAAGGGAAGTTGTATGGTCAGCAGTTCATTGCAAATAGGGTCAAGAGAGGTAGAGGTGGGTCCAGTGGATAACATGAGCTTCGAGAAGGCATGAGAGGATAGAGGAAACTAGAAAAGGATGCAGAATCAGGGCTAGGGTGGATGTTTAGCTTGGTGAGCAAAAGGAAGGGGATGAGCAGCAGAAGCAGCTGAATAGATGGTCTCAATCTTAGTAACAAAGATGCCCATGGGCTCCTCGCACGTGTTGGAGGTGAGGTGGAGGGGGCATTGGAGGTGATTGGTAGCAGAGAAGAGAGCCTGGAGCTATCTTTGCTCTCCAGGATGTTCCTTGAGTACTGAATACTATCCTTCCAAACCTCCCTTCAGTTTATTTGCAGTGATTCTGAAATTAATAGTCCAGTATCCCCTTTCCTAACAGGAATTCTTCCACTTTTTTTTTAAAACTGCCATTTTTTTTGGCCCACTACCTCTACTGATAATCCATTCTGCAATTCTATTACTTCTTAAACTGCTTCCCCCAGTCCTCAAATCCTATGCATTTTCCACAAGAATCCACTCTACCATTGTCTCTCCATCTTTTGCCTCAAAAAAACAACTCACATTTATATGGCACCTTTTGCGTAGAAAAATATCACTAGGTGCTTCATAGAGGCACAAGAAAGAAAATGGACACCGAACCAAAGGAGAAAATAATGGGAGGTGTGGCCAAAATGGTCTCAAAGGAGGAGAGAGATGGAGAGACAGAGAGCTTTAGGGAGGGAATTCCTGAGCGTGGGGGCCTAGGCAACTGAAGGCACAGCTGCCATTGGGGGGGTAAAGGGTGGGGGAATGCACAAGAAGCTGCTATTCTGGTTCCACTGACTGGAATTTTGCATTACTGGTGCTTTGGAAAATTGTTTTCAGTGCTTCCATTGGTAGATTCAGGATTTAATCCACCAATAGCAACATTGAAAACAAAACATTCCACAAGATTCAGATCAGAAAAATGAATGGCGCCAAAAGTGCAAAAAGAATGATTCAGTAGGAATCAGCAGAAACTAAGCCCAATATGGATGTCTCGCATTCCAGCTCTTCCAAGACTTCCATGAGCTGCTGGCCTGGCAACAGTTTAGTTTGTAGCAAGCAGAAGCTAACAAAAAAGATTTGCATTTTAAATGTGTAAATTTGCAAAAAAAAAATTTGCAATAGGAAGTCCACACATACAACACTTGAATTCAAGTTTCTCATGACAAACTTCCTTTTTCTTCCCCCCTGTTTCTCACAATTTCAAAAAAGTCTTATTTTCCCCCCTTATTATTGCCCAGCCTAGAGAAGAGGTAGGAGACCTGCCACTTTTCTCAAATACAAAGTTCTAACCATCTAACAGAAAGTGCTGGAGAGCTACTCAGACCTTCAATGTTTCTTTTGTCCTTTTGGGAATGCAGTCTCCACTCAGACCATCTCTGTCTTCACCCAATGGCTCAGTCAAAATCAGGAACTTGTGTGTGGACAATGGTCGGCGTGAACTAGTGTTCTACTAATATTAAAGCATATCTTGAAAGTAAAGATACTTCCTCTAAACATGCCACTATTTTTCGGAAGGCTTGACCTACCTCCCTCTGTCTCATTGATGTGGTGGGACAGTTTCACAGAAAACAATTCCGGTCACAGTAACACTGTGAAGTCCCCATGTAGCCCCAACATACAAAAACAGATAGAATCTGCTAATATTGAGGCGGTATCACTTTCACAAACAGGTTTCTGTAGAACAGCAACTTCTCCCAGTTATTTATTTTTTTAAAATCCATTCGGAAATTTGCCATGCGGAGGGGTACTGGGCTGTACAGACGAGAAAAGCCCCACCCAACTCATTCACTGTTCTGACTCAGTTGACCTAAGTTGGAATGATGGTGGGACACTACAATTGGCCTTAGCATTCCTGGGTTTTGAGGGGTGGAATGGAAGAGAAAGGAAAGGAACAAATTCAGCCAGGGTTCCTAATCCTGATTACTATATAGTAACTCAGGCTGCTAAGTGTACATTTGAAAAGATACTTCACAAGCGGCTACTCTACCAGATAGAATCTTGTGGAATTAGAGATAATCTACTGCGGTGGATTATGAATTGGCCGAAGGCCTGTAGGCAGAAAGTTGTTGTTAATGGATTTGGATCTACTTGAAGATCTGGTAAGAGCAGTGTCCCACAGGGATCAGCGTTACGACCTTTGCTCTTGATTATCTGCATTTGTGACCTAGGTGTGGGTGTTGAAGGAATGAGCCGCAAGTTTGCGGACGATACAAAGCCATGTGCGAGTGTTAAACTGTAGAAGATGCTGAACTACTACAAGCAGACCTCAAATGTGTGAATAGGCCCACTTTTGCCAAATGATGTTTAACTTAGAAAAGTGAACTGTTATGCATGTGGGCAGGTCAAATGCTAAATATACATATACCTGACCAGGAACAGAGTTAATGACAGTGGTGAAAGAAAAAGATCTGGGTGGTACAGTGCATCAGTCTTTAAAGTCTTTATAGTGCATCAGTCTCAATCAATGCTATAGTTAAAGCAAAGAGGTTACTGAGTTGTATGGCAGGAAAATTCACTACAAAACAAAACATACCATTTTGCCCTTGTGCAAGACTTTGATTAGGCTTCATTCATAATAGTGTGTCCAGTTTTCGTCCCCTCACATGGTGGGGAATATTGAGGCTTTGGAAAAGGTGCAGAGGAGGGACACAAGATCTATTCCTAGTTTAAAACATCTTAGCTACCCAGATAGGCTTAAAGAGATGGGTCTGTATACTTTAGAGAACTGTAGACTCGGGAGCAATTTGATCGCGGTTTATAAATTAAATGAAGGGACTAGGTTGTGTTCACGTGGACAAATTATTTCAAATGGATAATTTAGGGAGGACCAGGGGCCATGCTTATAAGTTACCTAAGGACAAAACTAGGTTGGATGTTAGGCAGTTCCTCTTTTCCCAGAGAATGTTAGACCTGTTGAACAGGTTGCCAGCTTGTGGGGTGAATGCTGATTCGCTGTATAGCTTCAGGAGAGAGCTGGACCTGTTTCTGGCTCGGGAGGAGATTAATTCGTACAAGAGGTAGATACCTGGTAATATAAGTCAGAATCAATGTGGTCTCCTGAACCAGTTTCAATCACCTAAAGGGGTCGTGGAGGGGTTTTCCAGATTTTGTTCCTAATTGGCCTAGGTTTTTAATCTGTTTTGCGTCTTCCCTAGGAGTGTCTGCATCATGATACGTAAGGGATCATAACTGTATGGGACAGGCTGGATGGACCAGTAGGTCTTTCCTCATTCGACACTTTTGTTTTTTCGTACGATCCATGGACAGGATAGAGTTCAGTTATAATGACCCAACAGTCGAATAGCCTGCCAACACTCGTTGTCTGGGTTCACAGAAGAAGAATGGCTATTTAAACAAGGTTCCAGTGTATCTGTGGAATAGTACCCCAACACAAGTTATTTCAGGAGAAAATAATAAATATAATTATTTGGTAACATGGGAATTAATCACAGTCATTATTAGCCATACACGATGCCGCTATAAACTTTGTAACCATTTCTATGTTGGGGAATGTTAATCACAATGTTCCTTATTCATCTCTCTTCTCATATATAAAAAAGAAACCAATGCAACTTGGTGACAGGGTGAGAAATATTGCTGCAATCATCACTCATGAATGAGGATAAAATTAAGCTATTATGTCTTTTTTATTCCAACAGAAGACCACTTGTCTTTCGAAGTCATGAGGCCCTATCTTCATTCCTTAATCCTCTGCCCGCTAGGAATACACCAGAGGTTAAATAGCTATTTATTATGATACCCAATGGTTCTCTCATTTCTTCCAGTTACCGTTCTCCATTTTGTTACTTTTTCTTAAAGTGCTGTATCTTTCAATCTCATTTCCCCTTTTTTTTTTTAAGATTCACTTCTCGACATTTAGACTCCTGCATTTAGGCGCTCCCAGGGAATGCAGGTCAGGAAATCACAGGCCCACAGCCCGCAATTTTCTGTTCATTAATTTCAATGATTGGGAAATCACAGGCTTCGGGACCATGATTTCCCAACCTGTGATTCCTTTGAGTGCAACTCCATGCTTTAATTGTCTCTATAGTACACTGAAATACAGTGATGCTTATGAAGATTAACAAGAACACAAGCCATGAGAATGAAGACATCAGCACCCCAAGACTGCGTCACTTTCTTGTAACACTTTCCAAACCAACTTATTATATGGCGTCCATGATATCTTCTTAAGTCCAGGGGCCTCAGAAAGATTCTTGCTCTCTGCAGCCCCTCATCCTGGCAAGGGAAAATATCCCTAGGTATATGGGTATGTTGGATATATCGTGCCAAATAACAGGAAGTGCTAATGGTATGTGCATGATTTTGCTGTCCTGTTGCTACAGAGTGGTACAGGCATTATGCCTTAATAGATATTACAGATAGCATGTAATTTCCCTATAAAATTTATCTCAATGTTGTTTTGAATATGGGTGTCTGCTGCTGATAAGTACAAATCAGTACAGCTGCCGATATGTCTAGAAGATATGGACAGCAATGCAGAAGGGTTCAAATGAACTCAAGACTGCAACAACGAAGTTCAAGCAGTTCATCAATGTTATCTGAACCTTGAGCTGAGTGGAGTCACAAGTTCCAAAAGATTGCACCTGTGAGTCTAACCACAATGTCACCGTACGTTGACAGCCTAACTTTTTTTTGTTCATTCATGGGAAGTGGGCTTCGCTGGCAAGGCCAGCATTTATTGCCCATCCCTAACTGCCCTTGAGAAGGTGGTGGTGAGCCGCCTTCTTAAACCGCTGCAGTCTATGTGGTGAAGGTACTCCCACAGTGCGGTCAGGTAGGAAGTTCCAGGATTTTGACCCCAGCGACGATGAAGGAACAGCGATATATTTCCAAGTTAGGATGGTGTGTGACTTGGGGGTGGGGGGAACGTGCAGGTGGTGTTGTTCCCATGCGCCTTGTCCTTCTAGGTGGTAGAGGTCGAGGGTTTGGGAGGTGCTGTCGAAGAAGCCTTGGCGAGTTGCTGCAGTGCATCTTGTAGATGGTACAAACTGCAGCCACGGTGCACCCATGTTGGAGGGAGTGAATGTTTAGGGTGGTGGATGGGGTGCCAATCAAGTGGGTTGCTTTGTCCTGGATGGTATCAAGCTTCTTGAGTGTTGTTGGAGCTGCACTCGTCCAGGCAAGTGGAGAGTATTCCATTACACTCCTGACTTGTGCGTTGTAGATGGTGGCAAGGCTTTGTGGAGTCAGGAGGTGAGTCACTTGCCGCAGAATACCCAGCCTCTGACCTGCTCTTGTAGCCACAGTATTTCTGTGGCTGGTCCAGTTAAGTTTCTGGTCAATGGTGACCCCCAGGATGTTGATGGTGGGGAATTCAGCAATGGTAATGCCGTTGAATGTCATGGGGAGGTGGCTAGATTCTCTCTTGTTGGGGATGATTTGGGGATTGCCAGGCACTTGTCTGGGGCGAATGTTACTTGCCACTTATTAGCCCAAGCCTGGATGTTGTCCAAGTCTTGCTGCATGCGGACACGGACTGCTTCATTAACTGCACAATTATAGACTTTTATATCACTGAATTTTGTAGGGAAATCACATATAATATTATAAAATGCGCTCTCATGACTCATTTCTGCAGTTTGGTCTTTTACTGCTCCCTTCTTTTAGTTTCATTTTGCACTCACCAGTAGTCAGCAATCTTCCTTTTTCTCAGTACCAAAAAGTAGATGATTTTCCGCTTGCACTATTGTAACCATTGGTACAAGATTATGAATCATGGTATAGGCATGCTTAAGTTTGTAAAAGCAAATGATCTGGTGGCCACTCAAATGACCATGGCCAAACCTTGAGAATGAAGGCATCAGTACCCCAAGAACGTGTTACTGCCTTAGAAAATCAGGCCAAACAACTCTCAGAAAAAGAATAAGCTGAGTTATGGCAACACCCATGTATTTTAAACACTAACTCAATCTACTTCACGTGAGCAGACACAATCCTGATTTAATAATTCAATTTTCACGTACAGTTTTTAAAATGGTGTAAAGGCAAAACTGTGAATTGGTCACTTCTTGAAAATAAAAAAATAACGATCTTCATGTGCTTTAAGCCTAATTCAATATTATTCATCCATATCACCAGAAGCTACTTAATGTTAATAAAAGAGAGTGGCAAGATCAGTCATTCCACTAAGCAAATGATAACATAATAGCTTTTCTTTATAAAAGTAAAAGATATTAGTGCTGGGCAAGGAAAGATCTTTGTACTGGGCAAGGGAAGATCTTTGTACTTTTTAAATCCAGTATCAATCACAACTAGGTCAGATATCCCAGTCAAGTGAAGAGTAAAACTACTTCCACTGTGTGCCAACAACAGGCTTCAATCAGAAGGTCACACTTGTACTACATTGTCATCACCTAGGTCAGACTGCCAATTTGTGCTGAATTCTCAGGTACTGTGCAGTAGGCCTGCACTCAATACGAATACATACTAATTTACATACATAATGCTAACCTGTCTGAACACCAACGACACCTTTGATTGGTGTGAGTGTGTCCCAGCCTAATATAAGATATGCGATTTGAGAACCTTTCACTCACTCACCTGACGAAGGAGATAATCTCTGAAAGCTTGTGATTTTAAAATAAAATTGTTGGACTATAACCTGGTGTTGTAAGATTCCATACTAATTTCAAGTAGGGCCTTCACATTCAGCAGAAAATGAAAAAGGTTAATCCAATCAATTTGGGCTGGATTCAAAATGTGAAAGACCACAAATGAAAGGGTAGTTTGATCATCTCCCACCAGAGGCTTACTAACAATCAACAAATCTCAATGTGTGGGAGTGAAGTTGTAAGTTGTCAAGTTCCGATCCTCCAATATTGCAATGTTTAAATGGCAACTCTTTACAACTATACTCTCAGGTTTTGCATTAAAATTTTAAATGTCTTCTCTCTACATCTATTGTGCGAATCTCCAATTTAAATTATCACCAAAATTATGCCAGGACTTGAAGGGTTAAATTATATGAGGACAGGTTACATAAACTTGGCTTGTATTCCTTTGAGTGTAGAAGGTTGAGGGGTGATCTAATTGAGGTGTATAAAATAATAGAAGAATTTGATACAGTAGATACAGAGAAGCAATTTCCTCTGGTGGGGAATCCAGAACAAGGGGGCACAATTTTAAAATTAGAGCTAGTCTATTCAGGAGTGAAATCAGGAAGCACTTTTTCCACACAAAAGGTAATGGAAATATCTCCCCAAAAGGCTGTGAATGCTGGGTCAATTAAAATTCTGAAGACCAAGATCGACAGATTCTTCTTAGGTAAGGGTATCAAGGGATACGGATCAAAGGCAGGTAATCAGAGTTGAGATACAGATCAGCCAGTTATCTAACTGAATGGCGGAACTGTCTTGAGGGGCCGAATGGCCTATTTCTTCATTTAAATATTATAGTGCTAGAAGGGAGCTGACTAGCAGCGAGGGGTGTGCTCCATTCTTCCAGCACTGTGATATTCAACTTCAGTCATGGCTCCCACTACCAATTTAAAATCAGACAGCCCACCAGAACAGAGGGAGAGGAAAAGGAGATTCAGAAAGAGCAATGGAAGCCTGGACTGAACTCAGGAAGGAGAGTTACTACTTAAGTATCACAACATTGGAGGAGTGAAATGGAATGGAGCAGGGCAACAGTTGATGGGAATGCAATCCATGATACATACATTCTGCAGGAAAAAAAGTCACTTTGTGTTCCTTTTTTGAAGTGGTTGGGGGGGCAGGGGGGAGGCAGTGAGCAGTGAGTCTTTCCAGAATCCTGGGTATGGCCTTGTTCCCCACCATCATTTGAGTCTCAGAAAATCCTAACACAGTATTTATTATCTAATCACGGGAAAAATGCATAAATTACCTGCAACGTGGCAGAAACATCGACTCTTTGATAAATACAGATCCTGAAAGTAGGATATACCAGCAAGTAGCAATGCTTTCAGGACTAAAAAAAAGAGAAAATTGGTTAAAGGAAAATGTACCTACACAATAACGCAAAACATTAAGAGCAAAATTCAAGTCTGTAGGATGAAAAGGTGATGATGCAAATAATTAAACAGAATCATTATATTAGTTTACTTTAAGGACTCTGAAGAGCTCCTCCAGAACCTGAAATTCCACAGACACCGTGGAGAGACCAGTGTGATTCCCAACAATGCTACGCATACTTTACAGGAATACAATTGCAACTGCACTGCCGCATGCATTCCACAGGATACCTATTTCTCCCACTACCGCTAAAGAACCAGCGGTTCTCTACCTGTGGACTAGCCGACAGTTTAAGTGTTCCACAAATTGCTCTTCTAGCTAATGCTACTTTTTCAGAAAAGGTTAGTCCTTTGACTAAATACAATACTCAGCACAATCTGCAATCTTTTGCCATTATTATGACAATTTACCTTACCAGGCTGAAGAGAGAGTTCAGAGGGGAAGTGAAAAGGAAATAAGAGGGGCAAAGAGAGAGTATGAGAATAGACTGGCGGCCAACATAAAAGGGAATCCAAACGTCTTCTATAGACATGCAATCAATAAACGGAGGAGTGGAGCCAATTAGAGACCAAAAAGGAGGGGTGGAGCCAATTAGAGACCAAAAAGGAGATCTACTCATGGAGGAGGAGGGCATGGCCGAGGTACTAAATGAGTACTTTGCATCTGTCTTTACCAAGGAAGAAAATGCTGCCAGAGTCTCAGTAAGGGAAGATATAGTTGAGATACTGGATGGGCTAAAAATTGATAAAGAGGAGATACTAGAAAGGCTAGCTGTACTTAAAGTAGATAAGTTACCCAGTCCAGAAGGGATGCATACTAGGTTGCGGAGAGAATTAAGGGTGGAAATTGCGGAAGTACTGGCCATAATCTTCCAAACATCCTTAGATACGGGGGCGGTGCCAGAGGACTGGACAATTGCAAATGTTACACCCTTGTTCAAAAAGGGTGCAAGGATAAACCCAGCAACTATAGGCCAGTCAGTTTAACCTTGGTGGTGGGGAAACTTGTGGAAACAATAATCTGGGACAGAATTAGCAGTCACTTGGACGAGTGTGGATTGATTAGGGAAAGCCAGCATGGATTTGTTAAAGGCAAATCGTGTTTAACTAACTTGATAGAATTTTTTGATGAGGTAACAGAGAGGGTAGATGAGGGCAATGCAGTTGATGTGGTGTATATAGACTTTCAAAAGGCGTTTGATAAAGTGCCTCATAATAGGCTTGTCATCAAGATTGAAGCCCATGGAATAAAAGGGGTATTAGCAGCATGGATACAGAATTGGCTAAGTAACAGGAAAGAGAGAGTAGTGGTGAACGGTTGTTTTTCGGACCGGAGGGAGGAGTACAGTGGTGTTCCTCGGTACTAGGACCACTGCTTTTCTTGATATATATTAATGACTTGGACTTGGGTGTACAGAGCACAATTTCCAAATCTGCAGATGACATAAAACTTGGAAGTGTAGTGAACAGTGAGGAAGATAGCGATAGACTTCAAGAGGATATAGACAAGCTGTTGGCATGGGCAGACACGTGGCAGATGAAATGTAACACAGAAAAATGCGAGGTGATACATTTCGATAGGAAGAATGAGAAGAGGCAACATAAACTGAAGGGCACAATTCTAAAAGGGGTACAGAAACAGAGAGATCTGGGGGTATATGTACACAAATCATTGAAGGTGGCAGGGCAAGTTGAGAAAGCAGTTAAAAAAGCATGCAGGATCCCGGGCTTTATAAACAGAGGCATAAAATACAAAAGCAAGGAAGTCATGATGAACCTTTATAAAACACTGGTTTGGCCACAGCTGGAGTAGTGTGTCCAGGCCTTAGAAGGGGTCCAGAAGAGATTCACTAGAATGATTCCAGGGATGAGGGACTTTAGTTATGAGGATAGACTGGAGAAGCTGGGTTGTTCTCCTTGGAGCAGAGAAGGTTGAGAGGAGGTTTGGTAGAGGTATTCAAAATCACGAAGGATCTAGTCAGAGTAGATAGAGAGGAACTGTTCCCATTGGCAGAGGGGTCAAGAACCAGAGGACATAGATTTACGGTGATTGGCAAAAGAACCAAAGGTGACATGAGGAAAAACTTTTTTTTTTACAAACACAGCGAGTGGTTAGGATTTGGAATGCGCTGCCAGAGTGAGTGGTGGAGACAAATTCAATCATGGCCTTCAAAAGGGAACTGGATGAGTACTTGAAAGGAAAAAACTTGCAGGGCTATGGGGATAAGGCAGGGAAGTGGGACTAGCTGGATTGTTCTTGCACAGAGCCGGCACGGATTCGATGGTCCAAATGGCCTCTTTCCATGCTGTAAACTTTCTATATTAAAAAGGAGAAATACTCTATGAAGTAATATTTCTAATGCAAAGCACTATCCCCAAATAGTAAGAAGGAAAACAAATTCCAAAACTTGTCTCTCCAACTGTTAGGCCAAAGCTCAGTTTTTCTCCTTTCATCATGCTGAAAACTCACCATATCAGACCTTAAAGCCTGAAGATATGCACTAAGCTGGATGGAAGCATCAGGGCAGTCAACACATGGCCCTCAGAGCAGTGATGCAAAACAGCACCCCTCCAGTCCTAGATGATAATCCAAAAACATGATCATGTAAAAATTCAGGACTGGATGGATGCAGGGCAGGAATCGGCTGATACTGAGAATTGCTACATTACTGACAACTCTGGGATCAGTAGATTCTGCAGTGCTGCAATGAGAGCAGCTCAGTGGTGGACTTGTCCTTTCTGTCAATTTTACATCCATTCCTGCTTTGAGACCAGATATTTGAGACAAATCACTCCCCCCAACTACATGGGGATGTGTACCTTACATTGAAAGCATTACTCCCCTTGAAGTGTATTCCCATTTCAGTGAATATTGAATAATTCAGCATTGCTTACACATTAGCAAAAAAGCTATTGGATATCACCACAAGGACAAGTAAAAACATTGCAACATGCAGTAAACCTTGACAAATCCTTGCTAAACTGCCATTGTGAAAATCCTGCAGAAAGAATGTCAGCACAAGGTTCCTTGCTGCAGTTCCAAAGTTTTACATAATATTTTGACTTTTCAGTTTAAAGCTGACATGAAAACATTGAGTGGTGTTATGAATACTTACTAGAACAAGACTTCATTGGCATCGTGCTTTTCATAACGTACCGTCATGCACATCAATCTGAAAGACAAGTATTCACGCAGCTAAGCTTTTAAAGTAGTACTGATGAAAGCACTGCAACTATTAGCTCATTTTTCAACCCCCACATTCTTTGTCAGGAAAAGTAATTTTTAACACCAAAGTTGGCTTGGTAAATGATTTCAAATTAAATTCAAGGTCAACAATAGAATGTTCCAAAAGATTACTTATGAATACTATTCCAATTTTTTTTCTTTATTGCAGCTCTTCTCTACACCTCAGAATTAGTATTCATAGGGTAACCGAGAACAAGAATTTTCAGTCTTCAAAGAGAAGAAAATAACATACGGGTGACTAGTAACAGTAATGCCATTTATTAAAGGATCTAATTACATTGCTCCTGTTGCCTAAAAAGGGATTAGATAGATTCCTAGCACCACAATCAGATCCACTTCTGGAATCCCCCCTCCCAAATTGTTTGGCCAACATAGTGGAAATCCCCTAAATGGGGATATTTAGATAAAAACTATTGGGTTGTTACAATCTCAAATGGTAGAGCTTTTTAGGTCACAGAACTACTAAAACTGGACATCAATTTCTGTAAAATGAATCCCACTTCTCTAAATCTGCTTTAGTTAATAGTGAAACTTAAATGGGGAAAGAAAAAACTAAATCAAAACAGACTGATGACACAATATGCTGGTGCACCAGTGCACTGTGTAAGAGAGAGGCAGGTAGTGGGCTTATGTCTGCAGTTCCTGTGATTTTAGTGGAGCTGGTTGAGGGCGGGATTGAGGAAAGAAAATAACTTTAAACAAAAATTTAAAACAGAACAAAACAGGTTACTCAGTCTCTCCCAACAGCTGCTACTGAATTCTATTAACAGATGTCTAGCAGCTAGTCCCGTACTTTCTCAGTGCAGTAGGAATGGAGAAAAACAAAACAACAAATCTAATGAGGGTGTTCACAGGTACAGTAAATTGGTTAGCACAATATACTGAACATGTGACCTCTAGAGTAAACTATATGAGCACTAAAACTAAACTTGCTGCATTAGACACTATGTGATAGTACATTCATAAGTGGGCTATAAATAAAAGTAAGCCAGTCAGGCTCAGGCCCAGGCCCAGGCTCCAACCGCCAATCAGCCTGCCAGGGCCCATATTGACTGTCTGCCAGCCAAGCTCTGAACTTTTCACAACTGCCAACAAGCCCTGGGCGGCTTCTTCTCTTCTCCCTGTTCACCAAAGGCCCAGATTTCCTCAACCACCAGCTGGTCCCAGACTCCAACCACAGTCAGCATCAGGACATATTCAACAACCACACAAATTCCATTACAGACTCCCATGCTCATGCATAAATCACCCAAAGGTTAACTAGTCTGTATGTATTATATCTGTGTCCACCACATACACATTTTGCTGCTACCTCAACCCAAGCTCTCCTGCCTCCTATGCCCCAGCCCACCTCCCATTCTGCTCTGACCCCCTCTTCATATATGTCCACCGCCTATTTTCTTGGCCTAGTCATCACTCATTTCCCATTTCTCAACAATACTGCCTCAAATCCTTATCTGTTTGCCACTATACTGCCACCAAATGATTGTGTACCATTTAGACATGCCAACAGTTTCACTCTGCTCTACTTTACTCTAGGTTTCCTTCTCCACATGGCCCCTAACACTGCTCTCTAAAAGCAGAAATGAACACTGCCTCTTTCTTTCATATCTGGTCAAAGTCTCCCCATCTCCCCTTCTGGGAATAAATCTCCTCCCTGTTCCTCTGTCCTCTGTTCTGCTTTCCACCCAACCAGCCAAACAAGTGTCCTACTTACCACCCATTTGGCATCGCCCTTCAAAATATCTGCTCGCTTGCTAATAAGACTGAGCTACCAACCCTGCAATAGTTACCCCAAGACCACCCATTTCCACCTCCACAACAATGCCTGCTTATGCCCTTTCATCATCCCACTGCCACTGAATCCCTTATCCACACCTTTGTCACCTCCAGACTTAATTACGCCAACATTCTCCTCGCCTCTGAGACAAGCTTTTAAAATTACAATCTGCCTAAATCGCTCACCCACATCCTAACCCACACCAAGCCCTGCTCTCTTATTATCCCTATTCTTGCCAACCTTCACTGACTCCCTATCACACAATGCACTAATTTCAATATCTTTATTTACAAATCTTTCATGGTCTAGCCCCTCCTTAACTCTACTACCTCCTTCAGCCCTTGGTTCTTGGACACATGTACAAATCTTCTAACTCTGGCCTCTTTCGTATCCATGGCCTCCTCTGATCGGTCACACCAAGTGAGAGAGATTAACATACACTGATGAAGTAAACCGAAGGGTAGAAAACTAAAGGTGAATAGTCCATACATTTTTAAAAAGTGTCACTTTATTAAATTCCATCATGCCCATGTGCACTCTTACCTGAGCTGGTGTTCCCTCAAATTAGACAGTACGTCCATGCCATGGAGGTGAGAGTATATAATTTCTAAATCCTGTTCAAGAAAGAAGAAGCATATTGAGTTCCAGTACAAATTATAACACAACCTTATTTCAAAACATTCTTTCACTTTCAAGGAACTCAGTGCTGAACACCATAATCATACCAAGGGGGTACATTTTCAAGCACAGTACAGAAATTACAAATAACTGTAGCATAATGCTACTAAATTACCAGAATGATCTGGTTACATTCTGTCCCATTTAATAAGTTATTTCAAGCTTAAAATAATATGGAGGCTATGTAGTGGTGCATTTCCAGTGCAGTGTCAACATGCAGCACCAGAGTGGTCAGACACTGTCCGCGTGTCAAATTTCTGAACTTGACCACCTTACATCGAGAAAGTACCAAGTAAAGGCCTGCAAGGGGCGTAGGAACAGAAATAGAGGGAATACTTATATTGCTGAGGTATCATTTTCAGGTAAACTTGTTTGGCAAGGAACCACACAAATTTTAAATGCCAAGGAAATTCAAGGATGTCTTCATTGTATGACATGCTTTGAGATATTTCTGAGATGTGTGACCAGGCTTTCTATTAGTGCAAGTCTTTCTCCAGAAACATTTGGAAGCTTTTGCAGCATAAATTTTAGTATATACATCGAGACTGAAACAAAGGCTTCCTGAATGCAACTGGCATTGCATGGTGCACGTATGTATCAATGTTGTGACGACTTGTTGACTTCAGTATGCTCCCATACAAGTCTTCAAGGATAGCATGAAATTTTAACTAAGGAATTAAATGCAGACAACTCTGTGCCCCAGCATGATACTGCATCCAACACCACAGCAACCTGGGTGTTCATCAATTGGGACAAAAAAAATTTCAACAATATTGTGTTTGAAATCAAAATCATCAACTTTATTACATTTGGGACTTTAGTCTATAGTTTCTTTCCACTGCAGCTTGTTAGTCGGGAGTACCTTCACCACATGGACTGCCGCGGTTCAAGGCGGCAGCTCACCACCACCTTCTCCTGGGCAATTAGAGATGGGCAATAATTGCTGGCCTCGTCAGCAATGCCCACATCCCATGAATAATTTTTTTTAAATTGTCAGAATGTCATTCATAAAGGTTGGATGAATGGTTTTAATGTTCTTTAATGTAGAATCATGGGAGTGGTGAAGGGGGTAACAAGGACTGTTAAAGTTGAGGGGTTTTTTGTCACTTTTCTATGAGGCAATTGATAAGTGCTGCTTTATCATCTGCTCCCTGGCCTCTCTAGCTCCAATGCTTTGTGGCACCCCTCCTTTTTGTGGTTCTTCTTTGCATTTATCCAACTCTTCCTCATCTCTTTTTGTTACAGTGTCTCCTCCAACTTCAATCCTCTTTGCATTGCCAGACTGAGCAGAATGCAGTGAACTGCAGTGATGCAGCCCACTTTGTCTGGGCCATATTGTAGAGCGCTCCCGGACCGACCAAGGCACCTGAACCTTTGCTTTAATATGCCAATGTTATGCTCTATGATGTTCCTGGTGGTCTCAGCTCTGATGGTACCTGTGTTGTTCAGGCGTGGTGGGGTATTGTAGGGGAGTGGCATCAAACATGTCTGTTGGGTGTATCCCTTGCCCCCTAGCAGCCATCATCTGACATTCGGAATGGGTGTAAAAGTAAGGGGATGGATGAAGTGTTGCAGGATGGAAGGTGTCGTGGCAGCCGCAAGCAAAACCGGCAAACACTTGCATTATCCTTCTGCAGTGACACACGCCAGTTTTACATTGATGGGAGTGGAAGCCCTTACTGTTCACATCAGCTGCTGTCCCATCTTCTGGTGCGTTGACAACTACATGAGAGCAGTTTATAATGTCCTACTCACAAGGGAAGCCAGCCACTGCTGCAAATCCCAGAGCTCGCTCATTCAGGTCTTCGCATTCATTGGGAAGCTAATGTACTAGTTTGCTCCGACAAAGAGTGAATTGGTGATCTGCTGTGCACTGCAGACCAGGAGATGCGAGTGGTGTCCCCTGGTCCAGCTGACAGCAGGCCCTCCTGAAATAGGCATCATAGATCAGCAACAGTCTGCCCGGTGAAACGCAGCATCGTGATGCAGTACTGCTCCGAGATATCCAAGAAACTGACTCTTGGCCTATAGACCCTGTGGGCTGGGTAAGGCCTTTTACAAGCAGATCTCCTCACCCCAGTGTTCTAACAGGCGCACCTGCTGCTTATCCTGGTGTTCAGGCTGCTTTTGCTGCTCCTCTTCCTCCAACTGTTCCTCCATCCAGAGGAATGAAGCAAAAATAGCACCCATAAATAGTGTGTGTGTAATCAGGGTAAGCAAGAGAAGCAAACTCCAAGCTCAGAACTGCCTTGCAAATCTACTAATCATTGCAGCATACAGATCCTAATGATCTGAGTGCTTGCAGGTGAGTGTCCTTTTAAATACTGCTTTAGATCATGTCAGTCAGTTTGTGAAGCCACTCTTGTAAGCTTTTACTCAGCAGGTTTGCCACTGGGTGGGATTTCCAACCCACTCAATTAAAATTTCTTTGGGGTCCTAATGACATCATAGGACCTAGTTTGCATTTATTAACGAGGCACCTGCCTATTTCCAGCGGGACGGTAAGTTGATTTTCGCTCTTTTAACCACGGACCCGGCCCTGTTACCGCCAGGCGGTTTGGGTTAAAATCGGGGCACGAATCTCACTCTCTTTATAATAACAAATGCCAAGCATACTCATTCTAATGACATGCACAATCTATGCCATTATGGAGGCTACATGTTTATTTAATCTGATCCAAGAAAGTTCCACTCACTCCCCAAAGAGAAGCAAGTTGAACTCCAGAACATCTATCCACATATCTTCAGCCAGTTCAGGTGAAAACAACATTTGTAATGACAATAGGGGGTTGCTTCAAACATGGTGCTTTGTTTAGGCTGTGGGTGGCTTCCATCTCCTGGGGTGTTTCACTTTCGTACATTTTAAAATAACACAAAGCAGCGATGCAGTGACGCGTCAATCACATAACGATGCGACTTAGGTTTATCATCTCCTATTCACTAAGTTGTTGATTTTAGGCAAGCAGAAGCAGGAGCTGCTCCAAAAGTGAGAAGTGGTTAGGCCCTGCCTGTTCTCATACAAATCTAAGCAACTAGTTCACAAAGAATATTAGAGCCGCCATTATCTTGACCGTAAGTAGCACAAAGCAGCCATGGAAGAAGACAGAGTTCCTTCAGAGCATCTTATCTTCAAAAAATGTTTTTTTTAAATTAAATAAAAATAATAATGGTTGATGTTGTGTATATGGACTTTCAAAAGGCATTTGATAAAGTACCATATAATAGACTTGATTGCAAAATTGAAGCCCATGGGATTAAAGGGTCAGTGGTAGCGTGGGTACAAAATTGGCTAAGGGGAAGAAAGCAGAGGGTAGTGGTGAACGGTTGTTCTTCGGACCGGAGGGAAGTATAGTGGTGTTTCCCAGGGGTCAATAGTAAGACCATTGCTCTTTTTGATATGTATTAATGACCAAAGTTTGGGTATAAAGGGTATAATTTCAAAGTGTGCCGATGACACGAAACTCGGAAATGTAGTAAACAATGTGGAAGATAGTAACAGACTTCAGGAGTTCATAGACAAACCGGTGAAATGGACAGACACATGGCAGATGAAATTTAACACAGATAAGTGTGAAGTGATACATTTTGGTAGGAAGAATGAGAAGAGGCAATACAAACTAAATGGTATAATTTTAAAGGGGGTGCAGAAACAGAGACAGCTCAGGGTGCACATACACAAATCTTTGAAGGTGGCAAGACAAGTTGAGAAGACTGTTAAAAAAGCATATGGGATCCTGGGCTTTATTAACAGAGGCAAAGAGTACAAAAACAAGGAAGTTATGCTAAACCTTTACAAAACATTGGTTAGGCTTCGGCTGGAGTATTGTGTTCAATTCTGGGCACCACACTTTGGGAAGGATGTCAAAGCCTCAGAGAGGGTGCAAAAGAAATTTATTAGAATGGTGCCAGGGATGAGGGGCTTCAGTTATGTGGAGAGACTGGAGAAGCTGGTTTGTTCTCCTTAGAACAGAGGTGAAGGGGAGATTTGATAGATGTGTTCAAAATCATGAACGGTTTTGACACAGTAAATAAGGAGAAAATGTTACCAATGGCAGACAGGTCGGTAGCCAGAGGGCACAGATTTACGGTGATTGGCAAAAGAAGAAACTTTTTTTTTTACGCGGCGAGTTGTAATGGTCTGGAATGCACTGCTTAAAAGGGTGGTGGAAACAGATTCAACTTTCAAAAGGGAATTGGATAAATACTTGAAAGGAAAAAAATTACAGGGCTATGGGGAAAAGAGCAGGGGAATGGGACTAATTGGATAGCTCTGTGAAAGAGCCAGCATAGGCACGATGGACCAAATGGCCATCTCCTGCGCTGTACCTACAACAATACTATGAATAACTAACAGTTACTGTTTCAGCAGATTCTCAGAATACCGAGAAAATCTAGCTGCACACAATCATATAAAAGAACATACCAATATATAAAATTGCAGCAACGAAGTAGAAATATGCTCACCGGCCAGTCCGTAAACTTCAGCTTATCCAAAACTCTAATACCTATATCCTATCCCACACCAAGTCCATTCGCTCATCACCCTACTGACCTACATTGGCTCCCAGTCCCCCAACGCCTCAGATTTAAAATTCTCATCCTCGTTTTTAAATCCCCTCATGAAGTTGCCCCCCTCGCTCCGTAACCTCCTCCGGCCCTACAACTCCCTCTCAAACGCTCGGTTCCTACGCTCTGGCCTGAGCATGCCCCCACCCTTTGCCCCACTACTTGCAGCTGTGCCTTCATCTGCCTATGCCCCAAGCCCTGGAATTCTCTCTTTAAACCACTCCCTCCTACCTCTCCTCCTTTAAAACCTCGTTAAAACCCACCTCTGACCAAACTTTTGGTCACCTCCTCCTTTGGCTTGTTGTCCATTTTGTGGACGAAGTGCCTTGGGACATTTTTCTATGTTAAAGGTGCCAAATAAATACAATTTGTTGTTCTTTCGTTACATGTGTATTTGGGGAGGGAAATAAAATCTATGTGGAAAGGTGGACTTTCGAACTTAGCTTTTCTAAGTTAAGAAAGTAGCATGTCATTCACGCCAACTTGCTAAGCAACTATTTTGAGGGCAGATAGATCTAGCCCCACTGCCTGCAGATGTGCTCTCCCTGACAATATATTAACTACAGCACAGGACACAGGTTACTGCAATCTTTCCTACTAGTCAACTTATACAGTAACAAACTCCCGCAATTTTAATAATTCAGTCAATAGCATTCATCAAAACCAAGAAGAATGAGACTGCAGATTCACTCATTCATTGTGCATTTCTGGAATTTTTTGAGTTACAAAAATAGGCTCTTTTCACCTGTAAAGTATTTAACTCTCAGCCGCCCCCTCCACCATCAGTTCCAACCGAAAGTACTACACAAATCACAATGGGTTAACACTGAATTGGTTTCTAAGTTTGTATTGTGCAATATGTATAACATGTACTATCACAACAGAAAACTCACACAAACATTCAACACCCCCACACAAGGACACACATGCCCAAGACACCAAGTGACAGAAAACAGATTAGCGGCTACTAAATACTTTTGGACAGCTGTATCCAAACAAAGTTCCATTCATTAACAACACATTTCTAAAAGCAAATCAAGTCCAGTGCAGGGACAAAACGCTGAACCCACTCAGTATGTGGCTTATTCATATAACAGATGGGTTTCCTGACCATACTCGAACAAGCATTCATACAGTATTAGACTAATAGGATATAGCTCTCCAGCTTCCCTTCTTTACAAAACTCAAACTATGTCACTTGTTAAAGACCAGACGAAAATCAAAAACATTGTTTGAATGATTGTGCAGTGAGGAAACCACACATGGAGAGGATCTGCCCTAGCACAATAAATATCTCCAAAAGTGAGGCTGACCATCTAACTGATGAATGAACTGTGGTCACTTAGTGAGTAGAGATATTCTATTTTTGGTCACAGCTGCTCAGAAGCTGATGTTCCACTTACAAAAGATCTGTTCGTGAACAAAAGTTAATGTGAAATGAGCACAAGAAAATCAGTTGAAAGAGGTATGTGATGGCATTCCAGTGGAGTTTAAAATTTTTTTTTGCTTCCACTGGTAATTCCCCATTCAACTGCAAACCTTACCAACACCAGTAACCAAGCTGATGACTTTAGGCCACTTGATTGCAATCTTTGAAGGCACTTGCACTGACTAACCTTACAAGGACTTCTTGCCCTAAGCAGGATAATTACTGCGTGGATATTCCTACTTCCGATATTTTTAATAGAAGAACCAGCAATGGTTGACATAATAACCAAATGATGAGTCTCCAAACCGAAATGACTGCAGACAACAACTGACAGAGACAGTGACTCCCTCCCAACGTCAGACTCTTTAGCTTCATTTTCACTACAACAATAACATTGGCACCAAGTGGTTTCACTTCGTATAGATGGTAAACCAGTTGTAAAAATACAGAGTCAGGGACATCACCAATTTGGAGTCAAGCAGAGTGTAACTCCTTCCTCCAGAAAGAGAGAGACAGACACACACAGAGAACAAATATGACCAGCCTAAATGATAATCATTCATTCTGTTTTAAGAATGTTACCTACTATGATGTATCACACACAAAAATAAATACAGCTTTATGTTTAAATAGATTTAACAACTGCTTCGTCTTACTGATTATTAAATGTCACTCCTATTTTCCTGAAGACGACAGCTCTGTTAAGTGTGCACGTGTTGATGGAGCGAAAGAGAGAAAGAAAAGTGAGAGAGGGAGGAAAAAGAGAGAAAGAAAGAGAAAGGAGAGTCCAAAGGAGGAGGAGGAAGAGAATGAACAAAATACTAAAAGTCTGTTTACTGCGTGAACTGCGTAAACAAAGTGATTTTGACCAGATGTGCAGCCATGCTCATTTGAAATCACAACAAGCACTGAGAAATTAATTGCTTGCAATACTGGCTCACATTACTGGGAGCACAGTCATTTATACTGACTATTAAACACATGCCATTTATTCGTGTCAGCTTTGGCTCAGTGGTAGTACTCTTGCTTCTGAGTCAGAAGGTCATTGGGGTTCAAGCCCCACTCCAGATACTCAAGCACATAATCTAAGATAACACTTCAGTTGCTGTCTTTTCAACGACATGCCCCGTCTGCCCTCTCAAATGGACGTAAAAGATCCCATGGTGCTATTTGAAGAAGAGCAAGGGAATTCTCCTGATGTCCTGACCAACATTTATCCCTCAACCAACACCACCAGAACATATTATCTGGTCATTTATCTCATTGCTGTTTGTGGGACTTGCTGCGTGCAAATTGGCTGCAGTGTTTCCCTACATTACATCAATGACTAAAGCCAATAAAATACTTTTGAAGTATAAAGTGCTTTGGGATGCACTGAAGTCATGAAAGGCACTATGTAAATACAAGTTCTTTCTTTACCCATTTCAAAACACTTAGGATAAATGGCATAAAGTCATATTAGAAATTTACATGTCAAGCATTTAATTACAACTACTGTGACAGCTGTGCTTGCATGTGAGCATATTACCACCAGAAAGAAAGCAAGCAGACTTTTGTTCTTTGCTACATCACACAGCGAAGAGTGCCGTAACCGTTCTCTGATTCTATGAATAATGGGCAATGTAAGTACTCCATGAGTAGTTTTGAAATAGCTGAGGATGATCATGAAAAAGATCTAGGGGTTTAAGTAAACACAACGCTCAATGTTAATCTGGATTCACAGAAACCACTAGAATCTTTCTTAGCCAAAGCTTCAAAACAATAAAGAACGTTCAAAATTACCAACCTTTGCTGCAGATTGTTTAGCTTAACGGACAGCTACTTGTGAATCACCGATAAATTTTCATACCAAAATTCCTTTTCTTCAGTCACTTATGTCCTTTCTTTTGCCATCATCCTGCAATCCCATTTTCTTGTGATTTTCTTTTCACAGTCCAATCACTGTGGAGCAGCAATCAACAAAGTAAATAGAATGCTGAACTTTACAGCGCCAAAACAGTAGAATACAAGATGAAGGAAGTCATGCTCAAACGGTATAGTGCACTAGTAAGACCACACCTTGAGTATTGTCCAGTTCTCGTCATCAAGACACAAGGAAGATATTCAAGCCCTGTGAGGAGTTCAGAGAAGAGCCAGGAGACTGATCCCTAGCATTAGAGAACTGAGTTATGAAGAAAGATGGGAGTAACGTGGACTTGTCAGCCTTGAAAGGAGGCAACTGAGAGATGATCTTTGAGGTATAGAAAATGGTAAATCTGTAATGCTACCTCAAACTGAGCTATGGTAGGTTCACAGGCTCAAATTAGTAAATTGCAAATTTAGGACTGATGTCAGGAAGCTCTTTGCAAAGAATAATCAACATATGAAACGAAGGAGAATGAAGTGAAGGCAAAAGTCCTGGAATTATATAAGAGGCAGTTGGATGCCAGGATGGAAGGGACAGTCAGATCATTCTGGATGGATGAGTGAGGGGGGGTAGAATGGCCTTCCTCATCTGTATCTATCTTGCTATTGCAGATACATCTTCAACTTTTTCAAATGACCGCATCAAGCACAGGCACAACAACAACAACTTGCATTTATACTGCATCTCTAATGTTGTAAAATATCTCACAGCACAGTACCATATCTGGATCAACAGGTTCGATAAGCCACTTCCTTGATCAACTCCAATGTGCAATATGGCAGCTCCTCGTCCCCTCAGCATATGTTGAAGCTAAAATTGTTGCTTGTTTGAAACAGAATGCTTTCTCCAACTTTCAAATCTAGCATTGACGCCCATCTGGGAGCACGGGCTGCCTCCTCGTCCATAGAAAATAAAATTATTTCACTTAAAAAAAACAAGTAAAAACTGTAAAACTGAAAAAGCTAAGCCCTCTCGCACAGTTGCAAGCCTGCAATAAGATTGTCCGGCAACTATTTTCACTGGGCAATGGAATGTGGCACAGGAACTGCCAATAGATGCAAGATAAAAAAACCTTGCCCTCCATTTATACACAATACAGTGTATACAGGGTCACTGAGTGTGTTAAACACTGAGACTGTACATAATATGAGAAGCACCCTCTTTAAAATGTATTTATTATTAGGTTGCACTTTCTTCTGCAACCTAAGACAGCTGTAACAAGGACAAACCTGGGAATTGGATAAATATTTGAAAAAGAAAAATGTAAATAGATATGGGAAAGGGTGGGGAAATGGAACCAAGTAGATAGCTCTTTGAGCCAGCACATGCACACTGAGCCAAGAGGCCTGGTGTGCTGTAAAGTTCGATGATTCTGTGTCAGGGTTCAGTACCTGCTCTCACATAAAAGGAATTCTACTAGAAATATCATAAATCATAAACCTTAATTTACCATAAAGGGCAACTTGCCACTGACTGGGTTACAGCAGTTTTTTTTCAAAAGCATAAAATATCTTCAAGCACCCTTAACTAACTGTCTCACTGCTGACAACCTTTATTTTCTATCCTTTGATGTTAACGAATGTTTTAAGACTCTAATCTATGCACAAAGTGAAGTTTTCAAAACCATACATTTAGTGCACAGCATTTTGACTGAGATGGATTCAAATCGTTGCAAAGATTTGAATTTTTATTCATTAATGTTAAAGTTTGGCCTGTTATTCTGGACCACTTATAGGAGCACACTGGTCCCACTTGAACCTGCAGTTACTCACTAAATGATTCCTCGAATGTCATCAGCTGCTACTTATTGCAGACAGGGTGGCCAGGGAACACATTCAAACATCGACACTGTATTGCACATTAATTCACCCAATGGAACATAAATGTTTCGTGAGAATTTTTGACCCCCCCCCCCCAACCCCTTCCAATAGGGGAAACATGTGGGTAAGTAAAGCCACATTAACTCTACGCAGGACAGAAGGCATCTCCTATATATGTAGGAAGGGGGTAACGCAGATCCACAGGTGACTCTTCCTGTGCCACACGAAGGACATGTTCACTTCAACTTCATTGCTCCAATTGTTCCAACAGTCAAGTACAATGAACCATTACCTTCTCAAAGCTTGTGGAATTTAAAATAAATTTGTTGGACTATAACTTGGTGTTGTAAAATTGTTTACAATTGTCAACCCCAGTCCATCACCGGCATCTCCACATCATGGCTTCTCAAGTTACAACCAAGCTATGTTTTAAACCAGTGAGTTTTTAAGTTACAACTATGCAACTGGATAAAAAGCTTCAGGACCCTGATGACAAATCTGTTGCTATTTCTTGGGAAGCTGACCAACTATCTGTTTAGTGACAACTTTAGAAACGATTATCTTAGTGAAAAGGATTTTTTTTCAAAAATAGGGAAAAACATGGTGCATTAATGAGGTATCTTTGATTCATAAAATCATAGAATCATACAGCGCAGGAGGCGGCAATTCGGCCCATTGTGCCTGTGCCGGCTTTCTGAAAGAGCTACCAACTGAACAAAGGACTGCATATTAATATTCCCCAACACCCCCCCCCAACCCAACAATAGTCTGGGTGTGAAGGCAGAGAGAAGGGGGAAGGAAATTAACCAATGTTAAGTTTAGAAAATAAAAAGGTCATTAAAATATATATTGTCTTTAAAATTCATGACACCATTAAGAACTATTCACCTGAAAACAGGAACCAACATCTTAACTAGAAAAAAGTAGAAACAGCCAGGTTCCATTACGAAAAAGAAAACTTCAACCAAAGTAAAATACTCAGCTCTGTTCTTGTGCTTTAGCTGGCTCTCTTTTTGCTGCTCTGGCACAGACCTATTGTGTTCATAGAATATTAAATATTGAAATAATTGATTTCTTAAGTTTTAGCCAGAAGGGGGGGAACAAAAAAATCAAACCGATTTTACAAAAATAAACTGAAGTAATGTTTTAATTTAAACTTCACGTAAAGTGTGGTCAGTCCAAGCAAAGGGAAACCACTAACCTTTCAATAACTGAAAAGTGAGAACAGTCAAAACAGGATGAGGTTTAGCATCACTTCTATTTAACTATAATGTAGTTTTCATCAAAAATGCGTTAGGATGTAAAATTAAAATCCTTTCTCTGCTTCAGATTTTCACTTCTGCTCTCCTAAAGGTGTTGACCTATGTGAAGTACAGTTCCACGGATGCTGTTTGCCTTCACCCTTCTGAACAGTGTCAGCAGGCTTCTAGAGCATGGGGACCTCACAGCCATGCCCAACTGTATTCTCACCCACTGTCCACAAATGTATTTTGCACCACTGGTCACTGGATTATGATCAGGAGAGGGTATTCATGTGGACTTCTTTTCCTCTCCCAAGGACAATTAGGCCAACTTTTGCATCACCACTGCTGTCCAGTTGAGATCATCTAACTTAGCAGAGATAAGGGATTGAACTTGAGACTTTCCTGCTATGTTTTTCTCAGTATCGTATCATGCGGTACTTATCTGTTAAGCCATCAGAGAAAAACCCATTATTTTCTAACAATTTAAATGGGAGGATTTAAAGACAACCGGATGAAAAACTTTCTCTGAATAATAGCCTCCCTTCCCCTGTATCCCACAGCATGAATTTCAATTGAAATCTTGACTGTGAACATTAATCCTCCACAGTTGGGCTCCTCAGCAGAGGCCAGCTGACTACCATTTGGTGGAAGCAGAGGTGCTGCACTGATATTGCATGGAGTACATCCAGCAGAAGCCACTCAACTCCACAGTCTGTACAGTCATAGGCCAACAGGTTGTAGCACTTTTAATGTTTAACGTAGACTCGAAACACTGGGCAGAGACAACTGTCACACAGGAAGTTAAAAAGCAGAGAGAATTAGAGTCACTGCAGGCAAGGAAGTTATGCTAAACCTTTAGAAATCACTGGTTTGGCATCAGCTAGAATATTGTGTCCAATTCTGGGCACCACACGTTAGGAAGGATGTCAAGATTAGTGGAGGGAAGTGCAGTACAGTCCCATCACCGGTGAAGCTTGGGCATCCTGCCCAGATTGCTGGGATAAAATCTTACCCTTGCTCTTTGGTCCTAAGTGAGGTAAATCTGGGCAAGTTTCATCCAGTCAGTGGCAAGCAAAAGTTCAGCACACAAAAATAATCCACGATTTGGTATTAAATGGTCAATCCCACTCAAGAGAGGTTATGGAAATGTCATATTATTGCAATAAGGGTCTCTACTGACGTCAGGGTTATGGTACATTGTTGGAGGGAGCTCATCTGCAAATAATCAAGATGCTATGCTTCACCCGGCAGTACTTGAGAGAGCTTGATCCTGCTTCTCACCAGTGATACATTTGACCAGACAATGTTTGATGGTGCAGTGTCAAGACACAGATCTTTAACTTGCATTAAACCCATGCTGTACCTTACCTGGAAGCACGTAATGCTCATTATTGGGTGACAAAAGTGTTGGAAGTGTTCCAGTCAGTAAGAAAAATGAGCACAAAGGTCACAAAAAATATAAAATTTTATTGTAATGGTGGCTGCAAGATTTCATAACCAAGAACAACAATCAGCAACAATGAGAAGGTGGTTCTGAAAACAGAGTGAAATGTTCCTTCAAGCGACTGTATTGTACTGAAAACTGTATGTAACAAGGCATTAATCGCATAATTGTGTTCTTTATTTTTGGAGCCAAAATCACGATTAAAATCAGTCAGACAACAATGGAATTTCCTCCACACATCACTTAACATGTAACTGCAAATATTTATTTGTGTTTATGAGGGAAAAAATTTCCTTTCAGGCCAATTTAAGTGGTCCCAGTTAACAGTTTCCTTTTTAAAATAAACCGTTTCAGCTAAAAGCAACTACTAGATACTCAAAATATGAAGCACAGAGATTTTTCCATCCTTATCTTCGCACCTCTTTTGGAAGTATTGACCTCATACATGCCAGACACTGGCAGACTTCCAGTACCTCACTCATGCAACTGTTCTTTCTCTGCAAGTCTAGAAAGCAAATTGACTATGAAGGATTTCACCTGTTTTCACCCAACGTGAACATACATTTTTTTTTTATCAGCAGTTGCAGGAGCACCATAGGAACAGGAGGTTATTTAGCCCCTCAAGCCTGTTTCACCATTCAATTAGATCATGGCTGATCTGTACCTTAACTCTATTTACCATCAGAAATACAGCTGATTACCTTCCATACCCAATGATTCTAAACCCATACATGACCAGGCATTGAACCTGGGTCCTTCCTGGACTCAATGGCTCAGCGACTCACTGTCTTACCCAACTGAGCCTTTGGGAAGGAAGGGGAAGAACCAAGTCTCTCCTTTTTAAAATATCTTCTATCTTCCTAATTCCTAGGTCTCTGGTACCCACACCCAGCGAACCTTCTCAAGGGCAATTAGGGATGGGCAATAAATGCTGGCCTCGCCAGTGACGCCCACATCCCATGAACGAATAAAACAAAACCTATTTCTATGCCTCTGCCCCTGCTACCAGAAGCTGCAGAAACTAGTCTGTATAAATGCTTCCTCTCATATACATTCCCAGTGGGGTGGCATTGAGCACGTGAGGTGCCTTGTTTTCCCAATCACCCAACCAAGACTGTGCATAAAGTTGCTCTGTACTATGCCACCAATAACTTGCACTCGTGATCTGTTTGTTGCTACTGGTCTTCCACAAGAGGGGTGAGAATCCCAATCAATGGTCTATAGTCCAACATCAACTATTACAAAAAGGTAAAAATATATTTAAAATGAATGTACAAAAAATACATTTGCTGAAAATTGTAATGCTGCAGTACTTAATTTCTGCCACTCTTACAGAGCTTGCTGACATTACATGAGAGCAACTGAACCAAGTGGATCATCATTAAGGAAGAAAAGACAGACCTGCATTTATATAGCGCCTTTCATGATCTCAGAACATCCCAAAACGCTTTACAGCCAAAGAAGTACTTTTGAAGTGTAGTCACTGTTGTAACGTAGGAAACATTAAAGTCCGAGAACCAAGATACCAAGCTTAATAAAGTGGCAGTGTTATGAGGTTCTCAGTCTTTAAAAAGTCACCACTTTTTTTTTTACAAGCTATACTTCAAAGTGTTCAAAAAACTTGCAGCAACCGAAGCTTGGGAACAGCAGATGCGCCCCATTCTGTACCAGCAAATGGTATCCATTTCACCACTTATTGTTCTAACATTTCATCCAATGGGGCGGGGGGGAAGGGTTTGGCCCTCATAAATTGACCATCTGTGGTTCTACTCACCTACAAGTGTTCTATAATGCTACATATCTCCTGAATCTGAGATTATATTTATTAGGAAATAATATATTTTTTATCGATGATTAAGTAAAATAGCTACCACCAAGAAGGACAAGAGCAACAATGTCTTCCGAACGCCATCACCTCCAAATCAAACCACCACTTGACTTAGGCATCTAAAACATTCCTTCACTATCACTGTGTCAATATTCTGGAATCCTCTACCTAACACCATTATGGAGCACCATCACCACAAGGATTTCAGTCGTTCAAGGCGCGCCACCGCCACCTTCTCAAGGCAACTAAAGATGGGTAATAAATGCAGCCTTGCCAACAATGCCCACTTCCCGAGAACAAATATACATGTTCTGAGAAAAGATTATGCTGTGGATATGATTGTCTTTCTCTAACCTCCACCTACTCATCAATTCACACACATTTTCAATAATACTATTTACTCCGTTGCATCTACTGTGAAATTTATATATAAAAATATATATTTACATCAACTGTGGTGCAAAGTTGAAGCTGAGTTAATGTTTATATCGCCATCTAGTGGAAATTACCAGCACCATGCGTGCCATTGGGGTGTGTAATGTGATTCCATCTAATTCGGATAACTGGAAATAATCAGGGCCAGTCTATTCCAACATAGGAATAGGCCATTCAGCCCTTCGAGCTTGTTCTGACAATCAATTAGATCATGGCTGACCTGTACCTCAGCTCCATTTACTCACCTTTCCCCAAAAATCCCTTGATACTCTTCATAGTATCATCGTAGGTACAGCATAGGAGGAGGCCATTCGGCCCATCGTGCCCGTGCCGGCTCTTTGAAAGGGCTATCCAACTAGTCCCATTATCCTGCTCTTTCCCCATAGCCCTGTAAATTTTTTCCCTTCAAGTACTTATCCAATCCCCTTTTGAAAGGTACTACTGAATCTGCTTCCACTACCCTTTCAGGCAGTGCATTCCAGATCATAACAACTCACTGCTTGAAAAAAAATGTCCTCATGTCACCTCTGCCTCTTTTGCCGATCACCTTAAATCTGCGTCCTCTGATTACCATCCCTTCTGCCACTGGAAACAGTTTCCCCTTATTTACTCCATCAAAACTGGTCATAATTTTGAACCCCTCTATCAAATCTCCCCTTAACCATCTCTGTTCTAAGGAGAACAGTCCCAGCTTCTCAAGTCTCTCCATATAACTGAAGTCTCTCATCCCTGGCACCATTCTAGTAAATCTTTTCTGCACCCTCTCGAAGGCCGTGACATCCTTCCTAAAGTGTGCTACCTAGAATTGAACACAATACTCCAGCTGAGGCCTAACCAGTGTTTTATAAAGGTTTAGTATAACTTCCTTGCTTTTGTACTCTCTGCCTCTATTAATAAAGCCCAGGATCCCATCTGCTTTTTTTTTTAAAAAAACAGCTTTCTCAATTTGTCCTGCCACTTTCAAAGATTTGTGTATGCGCACCCCCAGGTCACTCTGTTCCTGCACCCCCTTTAGAATTGTACCATTTAGTTTATATGACCTCTCCTCATTCTCCCTACCAAAATGCATTACTTCACGCCTCTCTGCATTAAATTTCATCTGCCATGTGTCTGCCCATTTCACCAGTCTATGTCCTCCGGTAGTCTATTACTATCCTCCACATTGTTTAATACATTTCCAAGTTTTGTCTCATCTGCAAACTTTAAAATTATACCCTCTATATCCAAGTCCAGGTCATTAACATGTATCAAAGAGAGCAGTGGTCCTAATACTGACCCCTGCGGAACACCACTGCACTGTGACCTAACAAAAATCTATCAATCTCGATCTTGAACATTTTAATTGACCCAGGACCCACAGCCTTTTGGGGGAGCAAGTTCCAGATTTTCATACTCTGTATGAAAAAGTGCTTCCTGATTTCACTCCTAAGTGGACAAGCTCTAATTTTAAGATAATGCCCCATTGTTCTGGATTTCCCCAACCTAGGAAATATCTTCTCTGCATCTATCCTATCAAACCCCTTTATCATTTTAAAAATCTTGATTAGATCACCCCTCAACCTTCTAAACTCAAGCAATTACAAACCAAGTCTATGCAACCTGCCCTCATAATTGAACTCTTTAAAGCCCTGCTAGAATTCTGGTGAATCTGGGCTGTTCCCCCATCCAAGGTTCATATATCCTTCCAGAGGTTTGGTGCCCAAAACTGAATGCAGTACTCCAGATGGTCTGACCAAGGCTCTACGCTACTGAAACACCACTTCCTCACTTTTGTATTCCTACCACCTTGTGATAAAGTTCAACATTCCCATTAGCCTTTTCAATTATTTTTTGTACCTATGCACAAAGGAATAGTGATGTGTACGTGGTCACCCAAATCCTTTCACTCCTCCACAACCCTGGTATCTCACCATTAAGAAAATATTCCAATTTGTCTTTCTCGGATCCTCATACTTACCCACACTGAACTCCAGCTGCCATTGTTTTGTCCACTCACTTGGTCTGTCTATGTCCCTTTGTAGCTTCCTACTCCCCTCTACACAACTTACTGTGTCACCTAAATTAGTTTCATCTGCAACTCTCTCTCTATTCCTTTATTCAAGTCATTAATATATATGGTAAAAAGCTGAGCCCCAATACAGATCCCTGGGGAACACTACTTGTCACATCCCGTCAGAGAAAATTTCCTTTAATCCTACCCTCTGTCTCCTGCCTCACAACCAATTATTGACCCATGTCACAAGGTTACCTCCAATTTTGTGCGCTTTCATTTTTGCTAATAATCTCTCATTTGGAACCTTACCAAATGGCTTCTAGAAGTTCATACAAACAACATCCATAGCACTTCCCTATCCACCATGCCAGTGACTTCCTCTTAAAATTCAACAAGATTAGTCAAACATTGCCTATCCTTCACAAATACATGCTGACTTTCTTTGATCAGCTCATAATTGACCAAGTGCTCAGTGCTTCTGTCTCTAAAGATTCCAGTAACTTTGCCACAAGTGATGTTAAACTGATAGGTCTATAGTTACCTGGTGTCCCTCCCTCCTGAAATAATGGAGTGACATTTGCAATATTCCAATCCAAAAGCCACAATTCCTAAATCGAGAGCGCTTGGGAAAATTATGACAATGCATCTACAATTTCCTCACCTACTTCTTTTAATATTCTGGAGTAGAAACTGCCAGATCATGGAGATTTTTCTCTTAATATATTTATAAAAACTTTGACTGTTAGCTTTGAAATTCATATTCCCCTTTTGTACCTCATTACTTTCTTTGTAACCCTTTGCTGCATTTTATAGCTCCCCAGTCGGCTGGATTTTAACATTTCCTTGCAAGCTTTTTCCTTTAGTTTGATGCTGTCTCTTACCTCAATTGTTGACCATTGTTGGTTAACTACACAATTGGAGCCTTTGCCTTTTAAAGGTATGCACTTGTTTTGTATCGTACCAAATAATTCTTTGAATACTACCCACTGTCTGCAGGCTTGCCCATTAACAGTTCAGCCCAGTTAACTGTGGTCAATTCATTTCTTATCCCTTCAAAGTTTGCCTTACTAAAATTTAAAACCTTAGTTTGGGACTCTCCCTTCTCCCTCTCACGCCTAATATCAAATTCAATCATATTATGGTCATTATTTGCAAGATGTTCCCTTACCATCAGATTGTTAACTAATTCTGGTTTGTTACTCATCATTAAATCTGGTATTGCCTGTTCCCTTGTCGGTTCTAAATCGGAAGCTCACCCCTGTTTGATCCAATTATGCAGCACTCTTAATGCAGTCAGATGTAAATTTATTCTCGGTTTTCTTTTCCTTCCAGTACCTATTAGACTTTATTCTCTCTTTCCCCCACTCCTAGCAGCCCCCCATGATCTAATTCCCTTCTATAATCTCAGGTATATTGTCTGCAAAACACAACCCCCTATTCATTTATCTTATTCTAAGTTGAATGCCCATCACAAGGTGGGTGGCTTCCAATTCAGAGCCACCACTATGTTTCTCATCTTGGGCAATGACACAAAAACACTTGGGTTCTAATCAGCAACAGAAGCATTGGAAGCCAAGGCCAAGTAATGAAAGCCTGAAAATACCAATACAGCAGCAACAATGCAGTTCTTTATTTGTGAACTTTGTGCTCAATGAGGAATATTAATGCTTCAGTGTCAGGCACCCAGTATTAGCAACAAGCAGTCCCAGCTCAGGTATAAATAACATGGTTACATGTAGAATGCAGCCTCCTCTATTCTGAGCTTAGAGAACAGGATCCCCATATTGCATCAATCTGACATTATTCAATTTCCCACAACAGCTACTTTCTGGCTTCTCAGGCAGACAGCCAGTTTAGTGTCAAATTAGGGCAGTTTTGTGCTGTGGGCCCAAGACAACTAAGAAATGCCCAAACTTATTCCACATTGGTGAAATTATTTAAAAGAAACATTCACTTATAAGTTATATTTAGAAATAATGAACAGTAGTTATATTTTGCCAGCGAGTACTTGAAAAGATTTAAGAGGTTCCTTTCATTTTGTGTTCACTTTCTAAAATACTACCATTTTTAGAACAAGTAAAGTTTAATATTTCACATGCACACTCCTGACTACACGGGAAACTTTGTTTGGCTCTTTAAGTCACACCAATTATGCCAAGAACTCTCTATTCCATCTGTCCTACCTTTAAGGTTCTATTGCCACAGAAAACACACAAAGCACTCATGCAAAGACAAAATGTTCCCAAGTTAGGAATGATGTTATTGGCTTTCAGCGTATTTAGTTTCTAATTATTTACATCTTACATTCCTGTTACAGTTTTAAAGGAGACCATGCTTAATAATTGATTAACATTTAGCATTAACCTTGGATTAAAAATTAGATAAGCTTCCAACCTAATGTTATTTAATCTTAAAATGCTTCAGCCTTTGCTACGGCAAACATTGCATGTCGCATTATTGGCTGCTCTCGATTTAAAGGAATGACAACACGCAGCGCGGTAGTGAGCAAGACGGACCACATTTGATATCAGGGCTCTGCTGAGTTAACTAATCGCAGACAAGGCAGGGGTGGCAATTATATAGCACTTTAAAAATAGAAAGACATCCCACAGCATTTTATTGACACCAAACATAAAGTGGCAGATTAAGAGAAGCACAGTCAAATAGATAGATTTGAAGAGACATTTATAGGTGGAGAGAAAGGAAGCAAGGTGAAGGGGTGCGGGAGCGAATTCCAAACAGTAAACTTGTGACTGTTGCGTGCTCTATCTCTGATGGTGGAAGAGTAGGGGTGGTCATAGAGGGATATGTAGAAGAGGATTTAGAAATCGATCCACTGGGGGATAGGGAACCAGTGTAGTTCAACAAGGATTGAACTGACGGGCAGGATATGGGTGGCAGAATTTTGCACAGGTTGCAATTTATGGAAGATGGCGCTTAGGCGGAAAAATAATGTCGGGGTGGGGGGGAGGTGTTGGGGTTTTAGCTACAAGAACAGGTGATGTTGCAAGCTGGAAGCAAGTGGTCTTGGTTAGAATCATAGAAAATTTACGGCACAGATGGAGGCCATTCGACCCATCGTGTCCGCACCAGCTAAGTAACAAGCCACCCAGCCTAATCCCACTTTCCCGCATTTGGTCCGTAGCCCTGCAGGTCACGGCTCTTCAGGTGCACATCCAAGTATTTTTTTTTAAATGAGTTGAGGGTTTCTGCCACTACCATCCTCACAGGCAGTGAGCTCCAGACACCCACCACCCTCAGTGAAAAAAAATTTCCTAATTTCCGCTCTAATCCCCCTACCAATCACTTTAAATCTATGCCCCCTGGTTATTGACCCCTCCGCTAAGGGAAATAGGTCCTTCCTATCCACTCTATCTGGGCCCCTGGTTGCGGCCAGGTTATGTGCGTTGAAATTTAGCTCCAGATGAAGCAGGACATAGAGGCTGCGAAATGTCTCGCACATCCTAAGGAAGGGGCATGTGAGAAAGACAGAGTCAGTTATAGGACACAGAGTTTTTAGCGGAGATGAATGCAGTGACTTCAATATTCCCAATGTTCAATTGAAAGAAATTCTCATCCATGACTTCAAAACAGAGGTAGCTGTGGAGTCAAGGGACGTGGTGGAGTGGTACAGTTGGGTGACATCAGCATACATATTGAAACAGACCCCATGCCTACAGATTATGGTGCCACAGAGCAAATTGTAAATGTAGAAAAGGAGTGGAACCTTGTTAGGGCAGTCCCATAGAGAAGAGGTGGTGGAGGATAGTATGATCGCCTGAGTCAAACGCCACAGGGAACAAGGAGAAATAATATACTATCTCCAGGTCAGATGGAATGCTGGGCTAATATCTTGGAATGTCTTACCTAACACCAACGTGGGAGCATCATCACCATAAGAACTGCAGCAGTTCAAGGAGAAGGGCCACCATCACCTTCTCAGGGCAACTTAGAATGGGCAATGAATGTGCCATTACCAGCCCTGCCCGCATCCAGAAAACAACAGACCTAAAAGCTTAACCTTCCCCCTTTCTGGGTCAAGGACTGGCTCGCCAAGATGCCAATCAAACCTACCACTTAAAATGAGGAACCTCTCTTCCCCACCCTGTTCCCTTGGTGTGAGGCCATGGGAACTACATGGCCTGCTCAGCTTAGGCCCACAGCTGTACTCAATGAATGAAACCAATCCAACATTATAGCTGCAAACCTCTTTGGAATGTGCTGATGACCACCGCCCCCCCTTCCAAAATCTGGTGCAGGATCTGCAGAACGAGAACCTAAAAAGTGAGATTATCCTATGAGCTCTGCTTGGCTCCTCCCTATAAGGTGGGAACTGTCCTGACATACATGAAGCATGTACAAATGAGGAAGAATTTACAACGTCAACTTAAGATTTGGAACTTTTCAACATTTGGTTTCGTTAGAGTTTCATCAATTGCATTTATCCATGAAATTTAGAAAGACAAGCGTTTTGACACAGTTCCTTGCCAACTGCATCTGTTTGGTAACCCATGTATGTGGGTGCACACAAACATTGACTTGGAACAGACTTTGGATTAAATCTGACTTGTTAACTGTTTGACACTGTTCCTTTATACTTGCTTTGAAAAACATAAAACATCATCCCCCCCTACATTCAGAAATAATTACACCACATGCATCCTTTTTTTTAATTAGAGTATCTCTGACTGCAATAAGATTGCTATGTTGTGGTAAAATGCAGCAAGAAAGTTACCTGTCTGATATTAACAATCTACGTCTGGATCACAAACAAGTAATTGATTAATTTTCACATTCTGGTCATCCACCACATCTAAGAACACACATTTGACAAGCAACTTTTGACCGACTGCTTTCTAAAGCCCTTTTATGCATTAGCCCTGGCAAGTGCAACTTGCTTAGTTAGCTTTTTTTTAAAAAGAAAAGACAAAAACAAATAAATGCACCATGCAATGCAGTAATGAACCATATAGATCAGGAAGGTCCCAAGTTTGATATCTAATTTTGACTAAGTTTGCTGATCTCAGCCAGAGTGGCAGTGGGAATGTTAGAATGAGCTTCAGCATTCCCAGGTGAGGGAGGAAAAAGAGAAATCAGCCAGCGTTTCCATTCCTGGGCATTATCCAGTAACCCTTACTGGAAATTGCATGCGTGTGGACATTAGCTGCAATGGAAGTGTCCATAAGAATTTGGCTGCCAGGTGAGCAACAGTGGTCCAAGGATAATTCGTAATTACGTTTTCCCTTTCTGCAGACCACAGACTTACCTCTGCTCAGCACCTTGATGCACAGAGAGTTCTAGACTTCAACACATTAAATTTCAGATTTGAATGTGTCCTCTTTTGTGCAGTACTGCAGCACTGCTCATACTTTCCCCCAAGTGAGAGGGAAAGTAAAATGATTTTTCTTTTTTGCACAAAAGTCTTATAGAATCATAGAAGTTACAACATGGAAACAGGCCCTTCGGCCCAACATGTCCATGTCGCCCAGTTTATTCCACTAAGCTAGTCTCAATTTCCTGCACTTGGCCCATATCCCTCTATACCCATCTTACCCATGTAACTGTCCAAATGCTTTTTAAAAGACAAAATTGTACCCGCCTCTATTACTGCCTCTGGCAGCTCGTTCCAGACACTCACCACCCTTTGAGTGAAAAAATTGCCCCTCTGGACCCTTTTGTATCTCTCCCCTCTCACCTTAAATCTATGCCCCCTCGTTATAGACACCCCTACCTTTGGGAAAAGATTTTGACTATCGACCTTATCTATGCCCCTCATTATTTTATAGACTTCTATAAGATCACCCCATAACCTCCTACTCTCCAGGGAAAAAAGTCCCAGTCTGTCTAACCTCTCCCTATAAGTCAAACCATCAAGTCCCGGTAGCATCCCAGTAAATCTTTTCTGCACTCTTTCTAGTTTAATAATATCCTTTCTATAATAGGGTGACCAGAACTGTACACAGTACTCCAAGTGTGGCCTGACCAATGCCCTGTACAACTTCAACAAGACATCCCAACTCCTGCATTCAATGTTCTGACCAATGAAACCAAGCATGCCGAATGCCTTATTCACCACCCTATCCTCCTTATTATTAAAAGATACAGCTCTTCCAATGGCTCAGATGTATTAAAATCTCTATCTCCAGGGCATAAACACCCTGCCAAGGGATCAATTCCTGAGCTGTGTGGAATTATCTCATTGTCAGGTGCGACAATGGACCTCAGCACTCCTGGGTTAAGGAAGGGAAAATTTAGTCAGGATTCCCACTGCTGGTCACAGTCCAGTGGTCACTGCTGCAAGTTCACTTGTGTGGAAGTTGTGTTAGGAAGTTGGCTCAGATGTGGTGCCACCTTTAAGGTTGAACCTTCCAATACTCACCGTCAAAACTCACACATGAATGAGGTTCCAAAGAGTGACTGACAACTTGGGACTGTATCCCAGTGAGGAAGTCAATATCTTCAGACATCCATGTTATCACAGTTGTGATCAATATCATGAGAGCATCTTTTTATGTCCTCATGCTACTGATCTCTGTTTCTCATGCAGTGTGATATGTAAAACGCCAGAGGTGAACAATGGGAGGAACCCACATAGTTCTCAGTTGGTCTTCCACTGCAAAAAATATGAACTATATATGCAACCAAAAAGATATTTAAAAAATGCACACATAATCTTGTTTCCTACGGTTCAGTAAGTGCACAGCACGATATGTTGCTAAGCCACGCAGTCAAGGAAGGTGGCATTTTCAACCTCCCCTGCAACTATGTTGAGTTAGCTGATCGCAGCCAAAGTAGTGGTGGGCTGCTACAATTGGCTTCAGTAACCACAGGCTAGAGAGGAAAACAAAAGCCAACCAAAGTTACCACTCCTGATTGCTCATTGGTAATTTCTGATGGAAAGTGCACATGTGGACATCAGGTAAGGTTCAGTTGTGATGCCCTCCATGACCATATGGCCTACCAACACTCACGCGTCTTGGCTCATACCTGAAGACTAGTCAATTGGATAAGGCACTGGAGGGTTGGTACTATGCCAGAACATTATCCCAGCATAAGAAAGATGAAAAACACCAACACAGTTAATCTCCTACCTATGTACCAGGAGGGAAAAAATGATCCCAGGACACAGCAACTTTGAAATTTTGGCAGTATCTATTTACTTCAGCAACATCTGTCTGAGTATCAGCTTAAAATGACTCTGTAGTCATGAGAAAATTCCTACACTAAACTGCAGCTCCCAGGAGCTTTGGCCCATTTCCTACTAACACTAGAGATCCAAGCCCACAGGTCCAATAATAAACTAAGAATGTCTGTTATAATTAAAGTTTCATAAATGCTGGTCAACAACTTAATTGAGCTGTTCTATACAACAATTGAAAATGCCTTAAAAAAAACACACTTTACCACAAGCGCACAATGGAAGAGTAGAATCAGCTGCTCCAGCGGTCCATAATGAAGTAATGGGTCACTTAGTGTCACTTGGACTGGATTCCAGATTTGCTAAATGCAACACCATACTGGCTGCATAAAGTTCATTCTCATTATGCTATTGAAAAAGACTGTGCAGCACAGGAGGCACACTACCTACTATAGCCGAACGGCACTAAGTGTAAAAGTAATAAGGCATCAAGGGGTGAATGTTCAATTTAACCCTGCACTTTGAATGTTGAATCTAGCAGCGTGGACAAATTTTTTAGGGACTGACAAAGAATTTTATCCTAGATCAAAGACAAAAATGACATTAATGCAACAGTAAAACTGGAGAGCAAGTAGAAGAGTATGTTTTCTTGTCCTCAGTTCTTCCCACCCATCCTAAATATTTTAAATACTGCATAGTGCCCATTGAGTTGTTTGGTATAAATGGCAATGCGATAACTGCAAGTGTTAAGAGACTGTCATGATTTTGAGAGGAAGGAGCTAGGAAGCAGCTTTCAGAAAAGGCTTAGTTCCTAGAACAGCAGGCTCTGAAAATTGCTTTCAAGCCATCATCATTGCCACATGGCTATCTACCGAATGGAATCTTTGTTGATTTTTATATACGGGGCGCATTTTTTGCAACAAATATAATTGGTGATGCAATGACATCATGTATTTCCACATGCACCCCTCATCAAATTACAAGCAGGCTACGCCACTAGGACAATGATGCCTTTGTAGCTCAACACAACCAGAGTCCAAATAAATATTATTTTAATTCCCGCAATCAGAAAAAAACTGAGACATTTAAGCAATAGTCAGATCTGCTCAGTAAGCGTAATTGTGCAGTATTTTATGCTAACAACTGTATACAATTATGGAGAACTCATATCCATGATGTACCTTTTACAATATAATCAATTGATTTTTTTGTTAAGTGCACAGTTACTACTCTGCAAGAAAACTAAGAATTTCATAAGCTATAATACCAGACTGTTTCATGAGGCGATTATAGCCCCATAGAGAGAACTACCTCATAGTGATGGTCACAGCACTTCGATTTATTTAAACATTTAGGCTGCACCTGTTTACTTTAATTTTTATTCAAACCAACCGCCCTACTTTGTTTGAATGACGATGCAACATTTTCAAGCTAAGAGAAACATTCAGAGACACTCCATGAACCGTGATTCACATCACACTCACAAATCCAAAACAACATTTACGTGGAAGAACAAAATAACATTCATCGATCTAATCGGTCATCTCTATAAATATTCACAGCACATTTAAACACTTAGGCATTTCCTGTAGAGACCTTCCCTGCTCCCCCATTCCTACTAACCATATTAAACATCCTTCAGACCCTTCCTTGGTCTTTTATCTCAATGGCCAGCAAAGGTGTGTAGGTATAGGCGTGTGCGCGCCATCATGTTATCCATGGTGACTTGGATGAGATACCAGGGGACTGTTCCCATGACACTGGACCCCAGTGCAATGCACCATGAGAGAGAATGAAAGAAATTGGAGGAAAAAATATATTCTATGCTGTATCAGAGGGAAAGCCACCTTGGACTGCTATTCTACAGCTCCTCGCATGTCAGCTCAGAGTTGCTAGCACAATATTGGGAGCAATAAAATAGTCTGTTATCTTGCTGGCCTAAGCATATATAATTTATTTTTCCCTAAAATTTCTCTCAATATTTCTGCCCAGTATTTTTATGGTAATACAGCAAGCTTTGATGCCAAACACCACCTGCTAACAATTACTTTACATAATATAACTCTTCTGTTGGTACTGAAAAAACAAATGTGCAAATGCTGTCTTCAATTTTTCCTCTCTCACTCCAGGGAAGTGCAGAGTGCTTCAACACTGCAGTGCAGCTCAGTTAATGAACTGGAGTTGGTGGTGGGAAAGAGGAGTAATCAGAAGCACAAACCTGCAGCCCATTCATGCTCTGCAGTGTTGAAGATTGATGCTGAAACGTGCTGCGTTCTGCATAACAGTTTATTGGTTAACTGTGCATTTTGAATTATCCCTCCCTAGCAATGTTATGGTTACTGATAATTGTTGCTTAAAGAAATCTCTAAACCTATTGCAACTTTTCACAAATTTCTGTTAATCTTATAAAACTCAGTAATTGTTATGGGGGTGGGGGGGGGGGTTAGATATGCACAAAACTGTCCATCAATGCTAAAAAGGCTTTAGAAAACAATTTCTTCCCCTCTCAGCCACTGTAAACTAGAGGTCAATATCTGAAAATCATCTGAAAATATTATCACAAGCACTAAGCAGGGTACAATGTGATTGGGCAATTTATATAGTAACCAGATCACCAGAGCATTGTCAGAAAGTGGTAAGATGTGCACCCACCATTCCCCCACACCCAGATCCAAACACCTCCTCACAGGGAAGGAGGAAACAGATGCAGGGAAAATAATTATAGACCAACAGGATTTTACAGCATAGATGGAGGCCATTCGGCCCACTGCTAGAGCAATCCAATGCTCCACGGTCTTCTCATAGCTCTGTATCATCCTCTGCTTTGAATATTTATCCAATTTTCCCTCGAAGGTGCGATTGTCTCTGCTCCAACCACTCCCTGTGGCAACATATTCAGTGCTCATAACAACCTGAGGCCACTTTCAACCATCCCCTCGCTGCCACTTTCAAAGGAATATCAAAGGAGGCCTGGATACATGTTGGAGTCCACCCTCACAACTGCAGATAGTGCACGGTGCAGAATTGACCCAATTCGGAAAAACGAAGAACATACTTCAAGGGGCACTGCCTCCATGAAAATGTTTCACAAGCCCTTTTCTGTTTACAAACATGTGGCATTATACTGTCAATTATGGCAAAAGGCATTATTGCATCAAATGTGCAAAATGCCACTATGAAATAAATGCCACATAGTTTTTAATCCATCATGAATAAAAGCAGCTCTCCCAAATGTTTTTCATTAGGACAGTGATCCATCAGGGAGAAGTTCTTCACACAGAAGAAAAAAATCAGACACTGCTCACTGTCATTCAAGATGGACGTTAAAGGAAGCACATGGAAACTAGTTCTTGTTTGAAGAGACTCTGGCTCAGGAATTGTGTAGTTTCTCATGCAAGATATTCATAGGAAATAAGGGTATTTCAAATAAATTGATCTAAAAGTAAAGATGGGCTCGGGATTTCTGTTTCGTCATCACCATAGATACAACTGGATTAACACTCTGAACAAGCATGAATTATGGCAGGTCTGAGCTACCATTCATCAAGTGCTGTAAATACAGAAATGAAGATAAATACTGCATCATCTGAACATACTGTCACAAGAGAAACGTACAAAACTCAGTTATATCATCCTAGTTTCCCTTCCCAGATTTTGTAATTATTTTCAGATGTCAGCACATTTCTAAAACATTTTCAACTGCTATGAATCTCACTTTGAACGAGACTCAGGTTTTTAAGAGCTAAAATATCCAGACAACTGGCTCTTTTTGCTTTCCCTTGGCAATTTTTATTTATACAATAAATAACGACAGTATTTAATAAACTGGACTACTGCCAGCCCATAGTCAGACATATCCGCTGGTCACTCATTCAACTCCTTCTAAATCCAAATAACTGCAGTTTACCTGTCCTTGCTCAAAATTTCAATCTCACCAAATTCCCACTACTGCATCAAAAAATGTTTTCCTTTTTATTAACTGTGAAAAGTCACTGAGTGAGAGAACAAGCGTTTCAAAGAGAGGGGGGACAAGTGCAAGGGGCTCATGGACTTTATTGTCACCAAGAATGAGATCCTTCCACTCAGCTGCCTCTGCGCTACACCCCCCTTTCCCCTTGCCCATTAAGCCAAACCTCCCCCAAGGCTCCTCCCTGGCCAAGTCCTAAGTCATTCCCTAGTTTTTCTCCCACCTCCCCCACCCCCCGGAAATCTGTGAGCTTGGTCATGTTACTCACATCCTGCTCCCTTGAGTCCATTCCCACGAAACTGCTGACCACACAACTTCCCTTCCTGACCCCCAGATTAGCTGACATTGTAAATGGTTCCCTTTCCACGGATACTGTTCCCCTCCCTTTAAAAACCACCATCATCACAACCATCCTCAAAAAAATCATCCTTGCAAACTACTGCCCCATTTCCAATCTCCCCTTCCTCTCCAAAGTCCTTGAACACGTTGTCGCCACGCAAATCCACATCCAGCTTTCCCGCAACTCCATATTTCAATCACTCCAATCTGGTTTTCGTCCCTACCACTGAAACGTTCCTAATCAAAGTCATAAATGACATCCTCCATGACTGTAACCATGGTTCACTATCCCTCCTTGTTTTTCTCAACCTGTCTGCAGCCTTTGACGTGGTCAACCACATCATTCTCTTCCAATGCCTCGTCTCCATTGTTCAGCTCAGTGGGACTGCCCTCGCTTGGTTCCACTCTTACCTATCTGATCGCAGCCAAAGCATCTCCAGCAATGGCTTCTCTTTCCACCCCACACCGTTATCTCCAGTTTCTCCCAAGGATCTATCCTTGGCCGCCTCCTCTTCCTCATCTATATCAACCGCAGGCATGAGGTCAGGTTCCACATATACGCTAACTCCCAGCTCTATCTCTCCAGCACCTGTCTCGATCCGCCCACTGCCTGTGTTGCCAAAGTGCTTGTCTGACAACCAGTAATTCCCTCCCGTTAAACGTAGGAAAGACTGAAGCTATCGTCTTTAGCCCTCATCACAAATTCTGTACCCTCGCCATGAATTCCATCCTCCTCCCTGGACATTGTCTCAAGCTGAACCAGATTATTTACAATCCTTCACTCTTCTTAAACTTCAGTTCATCCAAAACTCTATTGTCCGCAGAGTATCCTGCACCAAATCAATCATCCATCACCCTTGTCCTTGCTGATCTACATTAACTCCCGGTCCCTTAACACCTCTAATAAAAAAAATCCTCATCCTTGTGCTTAAATCCCTTAATGGCACCCCCCACCCTCCCTACCTCTAATCTCCTCCGGCCCTACAACCTCCCTCGAACTCTGGTCTTGTGCATCCCCTGCTCCCTCCGCCCCCCCCCCCCCCCCGCCTGCCTACACTGTCGAGGCCCCACACTCTGGAATTCCATCTTTAAACTTTCTTGCCTCGCCAACATGTTAACATCTATCCGCCTTTAGAACCCTCCTTAAAACCCACTTTATACCAATCTTTTGGTCACCCTCCTAATATCTCCCTTTTTGGCTCGGTGTCCATTTTGGTCTGATTATGCTTCCATGAAGTGCCAGGGTCGCTTTTCCACATTAGAGGCACTTTATAAATGCAAGTTCTTGTTTTTGTTGTTGGATGAAGAAACAGAGATCTATTCACCTCTCTAAGATGTCAGCTATGTAAGATTATTGGCAGAAGCTCCTCGAGCCCAAAATTGTTGCACGAGACAAGGACTCACCAGGGAAATTAACTAACAAAATCTTATCATGCAACAGCTTGATTTTAAAAATACTATTTTACTAGAGTTAAAACTATACTTCGTACGTGAAATAAGTTACCAATTGACCAACGTTACCAACTGAATAACAGCCCTGAAAAAAATTTCACTGTTAGTACATCAAAAAGCTATTTATTACACAGTTTCCTTGGTGGTATTACAGTGTAATATATTGTGTAGGCAGATTTCAAGTAAGGAGTCCTTTCAAATAAACAATAAATCACAATAAAAACAAGCATTATTTTCATCATGGTCAGATCATGTGCAAGTAATGTGATGTAAATTTCAATGAAATGCATTATCACATTGTCGATTTGTAACCAATTCAACTATTAAGAGCATCACAGGTGCGTCCAAACTTACCCATGCCCAATCTCCACATATATTTTTCAGCAAGACTCGCTGAACAGCTATCAGAAGCGGGAAGTCTGGCTGATAATTTCCTACCACGTGGACACTGATGCTAATTGAAGCCTCATTTGTAAAATATAGCACAGTAACACAACAATACCGTAGGTTCCTGCTGCACTTCTCTTATCCAAGAGCTTTAAGGAGCTACTGTAGTGCCCAATATTGCCCCTAGGACATTTAACTCTGGAGAGATTTGGGATAAAACTCAAGACCTTCGCAATCTATGTAATGTATTTCTCAACTGAGCTACTTTGAAACCAATCACAGCAATGGTAAAGTAAGTAAGAAAAAGACAGTAATTTTGGCTTGCGCGTCTACATTTCGGAGAAATTACTGGTCTGATCTTACAGGAGAAACCCTTACTGCAACAGTTTGACGTTTTCATTTCCTACCCCAACCATTCTTGTTGCCATGGTGGGTAGAACTGCCAAGTTAATGTTAATCTCAAGTTTTGGCAAGGAACTTGAATGTGGATGGAAGCAGATTCTTTAAATTGCACTGTGATTGCAGAAATAGAGAAAACAGATACAAGATTAACAAGCATCAGCCAAACTAAAGATTAAAAGACTTTTTCTTGCTCCCCAGAGCAACAGATATGTGGACTAGAACCCCAGTAAAGCAATTAATAGTGTCAATTAATAATAAACAATGGATCCGCTGTTTAAAGTGTCGACAGCACTTGGAATGCCATTTGGGACAAAATGAATTAAACTTTTAAAAATACCCATATTAAGAGGTAACATTCTGGGAAGAACATCTGTGGAAAAGGCTGAGCAACTGTTGAACCAACTGTTTAAACCACCAGTCAGTGCTGAGCCGCATCCCTCAGCAACATGGCACAAATCGGCTGTATTGATCAGTTACAGTAATCATTTGGGCTACAGGCCGAATAGATCACGATAACTGGATACCCCACCATACAAAGTTTCATACTCTTTCAACCTTCATTCCAAAAGGATAATGAATGGTGTTAATTAGATTTGAGGCAACAAACAACTTTTTAAACAATTGATCAAGGCTCATTCTAATGTACAGGACCTGACAAGCCAAGCAGATAGCATGGTGCCACAGCCATCTTGTAATTAAAAAGATACAATATCTATTTTACATTTCTGTTACATTAAATTTAAATACAAGTCCATAACAGGAATAATTTTCATTACAAGTCAGGCATGTGATATGAGTAATAAGAACATAAGAAATAGGAGCAGGAGTAGGCCAATCGGCCCCTCGAGCCTGCTCCGCCATTCAATAAGATCATGGCTGATCTGATTCGAACCTCAAATCTAAATTCATGTCCAATTTCCTGCCCGCTCCCCGTAACCCCTAATTCCCTTTACTTCTAGGAAACTGTCTATTTCTGTTTTAAAAACACTTGTCTGGATGGGTGCAGTCAAAACAACACTCCAGAAGCCCAACACCATTCAGGACTGAGCAGTCTGCTTGATCGGCACCCATACGACTGGATTCAATACCCAACCCCTCCATCATCAGCCCATTGTGGCTGCAGCAATTCACCAAAGTTACTTCAACAGCACCTCCCAGCCCCACAACCTCTAACAATGAGAAAGACAGGAACAGCAATGTCATGGGAATACCATAATCTCCAACTGACTTGGACATAGACCGTTGTTCCTTCATCGTCGCTGGGTCAAAATCTTGCAATTCCCTTTTCAATACCACTTTGAGCATTAGCACCATAAGCACGGCAGCAGTTCAAGAAGTGCAAGTGGGGATGGGCAATAAATGCAGCACTCCCCACCATCCCATGAACAAATAAAACAGATTTTCCATTTCCTGAAAAAAGTACAATGAGTCAGAGACCTCTTGGTTTAAAATAAAGTGTAGAATAACAAACATGTTGCATCTGTTGCCAGGCAACAGTAAAGGCACATGCCACCCTCCACTGGACCAAACCAAAGCTGACACAAATGGAAAACCATTTCCAAAGCTGTTTGCCGTTGAACAAGATAATGGATCCTCTATTGCCTAGGCAGCCTCTTTTCTTTATAATGTAATTCTTCCCGCCCCCCCCAACCCCCACGCCACCGCCGCAGAGGGTTGTAAGGCTGTGGAATGTGGTATCAGTGTTAAAAAAAAAGATACAGCATTTTTCATAACCACAGGATGTTCCAAAGCACTTCACAAACAATTAAGTACTTTTGAAGCGAAGTGTAGTGTATGCAAACGTGGCAGCCAATTCGTGCACAGCAAGGTCCCACAAACGATAATGAGATAAATAACTAGATAGGAGAGTGACCCTCAACATATCTGTCACCACTATCTGAATTTGAACTAAAATTCCAGATTCAGCAGAACAGTATTGTAATTAGGAAATAATATTCAGAGCATTTTAGCCCTTTTAACTCTAGGATACAAATAATTATTGGTACTATTCTCATACGAATGTTTAATGCACTTAGTAAAAAAAAGAATTTGCATTTATAAAAATGCACTTTTCACAACCACAGGATTCTCTAATTGCTTTACTGCCAATAATGTACTTTTGAAGTGTAGTCACTGTTATAATATATGCAAACACGGCGGCTAATTACCACACAGCAAGCTCCCACAAACAACAATGAGATAAATAACTAGATAATCTGTTTTATTAAGTTGGTTGAGGAAAAATGATGTCCTGGACATCTGGCGAATTTCCCTGCTCTTCTTCAAATGGGATCTTTTACATTCACTTGAGGGCACAAGGGCCTCAGTTTAACATCTTATCTAAAAGACAGCATCGTTTACTATAATTAGTGATTGAAGCAGAAACTGGTCAACATTAAAGAATAGGTTAAAGAGGGGATTGAAGGAAAGGAGAATAAAGGAATATGGGAAGAGGACTATTGCACTACATGGACTGGCCGGGCCAAAAAAATCTGTTTCCGTGTTGTAATTTTTAATTGTCAAAAATTAACACTGCCTGCACAATGCAGGGAGCGAGATCATGACCACAATTCTCCCTGCACAGAGCTCCCAAGTTCAAACTGTTGAGAAATGATGATTCGCGATCAGAAAGGGAAGAGAAGGGTATGAGTATTGCACACTTCTTAGTCCCCCATTACAGTGCTGCATTGGCAGAGATCTTAATCAGATCACCACATCACACTCTCATTCAGTATAAGACGTGCGAAGAACTAGCGAGGCGAAATATACAAATAACACATTAGTAAAATAAAAAATTCTATCTAAGCTTTTGCCCATACTCAATATTAAAAGTTCTAACAAAAGGTCATTGACCTGAAACATTAACTGTTTCTTTCTCCACAGATGCTGCCTGACTTGCTGAGTATTTCCAGCATTTTCTGTTTTCATTTAGTATTGTAGTAGGTACAGCATAGGAGAAGGCCATTCAGCCCCCAGCTCCTTGAAAGATCTATCCAAATAGTTCCATTCCCCTGCTCTTTCCCATAGCCCTGTAAATTTTTTACTTTTCAAGTTTTTATCCTTTTGAAAGTTATTATTGAATCTGCTTCCACCATCCTTTCAGGGAGTGCATTCCAGATCATTACAACTCGCTGCGTTAAAAAAATGTTTCCTCATGTCGCCTCTGGCTCTTTTGCCGATCACCTTAAATTTCTGTCCTCTGGTTACCGATCCTTCTGCCACTGGAAACAGTTTTTCCTCATTCACTCTATCAAACCCGTTCATGATTTTGAACCTCTATCAAATCTCCCCTGAACCTTCTCTGCTCTAAGGAGAACAGCGCAGCTTCTCCAGTCTCGCCACATAACTGAAGTCCTTCATCCCTGGTACCATTCTAGGAAATCTCTTCTGCACCCTCTCCAAGGGCTTGACATCGTTCCCAAAGTGTGGAGCCCAGAATTGAACACAATACTGCAGCTGAGGCCTAGCATAACTTCCTTGCTTTTGTAGTCTATACCTCTGTTAATAAAGCCTTCTCAACTTGTCCCGCCACCTTCAAAAAGATTTGTGTATGTGCACCCCCAGGTCTCTCTGTTTCTGCACCCCCTTTAAAATTGTACCATTTAGTTTGTATTGCCTCTCCTCAAATGTATCACTTCACACTTCTCTGCGATAAATTTCATCTGCCACGTGTCTGCCCATTTCACTAGTCTATGTCCTCCTGAAGTCTGTTACTATCCTCCACACTGTTTACTACAGTTCCAAGTCTCTTATCATCTGCATGCTTTGAAATTATACCCTCTATACCCAAGTCCAGGTCATTAATATATATCAAAAAGACCAGTGGTCCTAATACCAACCTCTGGGGAATACCAATGTATACTTCCCTCCAGTCTGAGAAACAATCATTCACCACTAGTCTCTGCTTCCTGTCCCTTAGCCAATTTTGCATCCACACTGCCATTATCCCTTTAATTCCATTGTTAATTTAAGTTTGTTAACAAGTCTATTATGTGGTATTTTATCAAATGCCTTTTGAAAGTCCATATACACATCAACCACAATACCCTCATCAACCCTCTCTGTTACTTCATCAAGTTAGTCAAACACGATTTTCCTTTAACAAATAAAAGATACACTTTCCTTTAGGCCTGCTGAGATGGACGGGGAATTAACCCTGCTCTATCATAACTCTGATAGTTCAATTAGTAAATCTATAGCTCAGCAAGAACTAAGCAATACAGATCAGGAAGATCCCAGGTTCAATCCCACATCTGCACTCAGTTAGATAATCCCAGGCGATAAGACAGATGTGTTACAATTTGTCTGTGTCACTGGACTAAAGAGAAAATAAGAATCAGATCAGTTTTCTGTAATGTCACCCATAAACAAATAGCTCAATGATCCTCAATCATCAAGCTCAGACTTGAAAAACGAACATTTGGGAGAAGTACTGGAGGACCGTAGGCACCTACAGAATCCAGCATCAGTCACTGTGTTCAGGAGAAACATTTTTAAAATGCAAAATATAAGCACCAAGTTAGGGAAAAAGAAAAATCAGAGGGGATGGGAAAAAGTAATTGTAGAGGAGGAAAAAAGTGAGTCAGCTCTTTGGTTTCTCTTGTAAGCTGGCTGCAGTGGACACCGGGGTGCCTTGGTGAAGGGCACGTGCCAGACCATTTGGATAAAACACAAAAATAAAAAGCGGTACCTAAAACATCTAAAAAGTGCAGGCTGAGTTGCTTTAGCAACAGCTGAATATTTGCCCAAAAATTTACCCATAAAGAATGACCTCATTTTTTTTTGGAGGGGAAAACAATAACTCAAATAATTAACACCCTCAAAAAGGATTATGCACCAGCACTTTATTCAAACAAACCTCCAATACTATCCTAAAGGCACAGACTCCTCCTGAATGGTATTGTTTCACAGCTGCCCAGCACGCTTCTTGTACTTGGCCCAAGTGAAAGTTCTTCATGTGGGAGCCCAGACAATTGGCAGACTATTCACTATGGACTAAGTTTGATCCTATCCGCATGCAATGTTCACATATAAGCTTTCCACAAGGTCCACTTAATAGTGATCAGGAGCATGAACCGTAGCTGATTTTTTCTTTCTTCCTTAGCCCAAAGGTGTGGAGGCCAATTGTAGCGCCTCTACTGCCAACCCAGCTGAGATCAGCTAACTCAGTAGAGACTAGGAATCAAACCTTATCCTTCTGGTTTGAATGATTCAGCTGCCTTTCCCAACTGAAAACATCATGAATAATCCTACCTCTGGTGTCGACACAACAATGATTTTTCAGCCATAATACAGTTGACGTGATATGGCAAACCCTCGATTCTGTGTAATGCCTGTAACTTACATAATCGCACCGTGAGCAGATCGATCTTTTAAAAATCTGACCTGTTGTGCATATACAAGCTGGACTAATGCCAGATCATAGGAAAACCTCAGGATTCTGACACATATGTTGCTCTTTCACAAACCCATACAATTCCAGCTTAGATCTGTGTCTCTGTCCATCATTCAACCTTCCAGTCCCATATCATTCTGTATGCAAATGCCTTCATGTGACTTTGATTGATTCCACTTTCCAAATGAATCACTACCCTCACAATATTGCCTTTGATGTGGCAGTTATCTTAACGGTCACCGCTGCTTTCTCCACACTCAACTAAACATTTTCACGATATTTTACAGATTAGTCCCAAAATTAATATCAGCCTTTTGTTTTCCATAAACTCCATTTATAATTGTATTAAACTAAGTCAGGTTGAAAAAAAAAAGCAGGTACATTACTACATTAGAGTTTTAGATCCCTCCACCACTGCACCAGAGGTGTATCCTGCTCACTTTGGCTACGTGAAACGCTAATGGGAAAGGGGAAAAGTTTCAAAAGTGGTTGGGCCTGGGAAGGGGAAGCATGCAGCTGGGCTATTTATGTATAAATATTTGGACGAACCCCTTTTTAAAAAAAAATGTAATGTGAACATGATCATAGAACATAAAACAGAATGTCCAGAAACACTATACGCAAAGAATTAGTGAGCCCTTGTCCATACACACAGCTTTCTGACACAAACAGCATATTACAGTTCTGGGAATATTACAAATATAAAACAGAGTTAAATCTTTGGCTGGCAAAAGGTGGTTTTCACTTATTAAGAGGCTTTAGCCAACCTTGGATTATGGGCCCATGATCAATTTAAAGATGAAAGGTCACACATTTTAGGCACATTTTCACCTTTAGTTCTGTAAAACTCCAAGGTTGTTGATGTGCATTTGAAAGAACACCAAAAGAATTAACATTCTGTGTAAGTTTGAGTTTTTTTTCTTCACCCAAGATTTAATTTTCCAAGTCATTTACCAACGTCTATGAGGGTAGACAAGGAGATGTGCCATCAAGTCTCTTTCAATGCTGCCAGGAGCTGGGCAAGAGCAGTACTTGGGTGTCAGAGAGCGATTGCCACCTGGAGAACTGTTTTAACAGGTCAAAAAATGTCTCACAAGTTCACAGGTTTGAAGATACTGAAATTTAGAGATCATGTGGTTTTATTCTGGAAGGCATCCATAAGTGTCCTAGACTTGAACTCTTCTAAACAGACAAGAAAGAAAATAAGTTAAATACAAGGATTTTTCATGTAGTTCTGTACATGCCTACACTTGTGTGGTGTATGAAAGAAACTCTCAGTCAAGCTTCAACTTACCCCACCTCTGGCTTATTTTCTATGGGAATACAGTTTGGAGGACAGCCCTCATTAAAAAAAAAGACGTCTTTAACCGTGTAGTGTAACTAGCAATAAAAAAAGCAATAAATGTTCAAAACCGGTGCACAGTGCGATTAAATATCAACTAAATGAAGCATTAACTAATTTTCCAAATAGGAAAACAAGAAAATCCCAAAACCCACCATGCTGGACAACCCTGAGTGACTTAAGACAACCACAAAAAGGAAAGTAACTAAGGCATAAGCCAGGGTCACATTTACTTGGCGCAGGAAAGGAGAGATCATATGGGTGCCATAATGATGTTACTAAAATCAAAAAACACCTTAAAAAGGGATGACAAACAAGTTAGTTCTCACCACTGTCAACCTGAGCTTACTTCGCATTATGCAGTGGATTCTGAATGAGAAAAGAAGCCAGCATTTGATATACTCTCTCTGCTTTGATATGCAGCTTTTTTAAAAAAATCTAAGCTGCGGCTTCCTCTTAGTTTGGGAGACAGAGGAATGCCATTTCCAGTCAGAACTCTCTTCCAGATGTGAAGCAAAGCCAGTGCCATTCACTCACTGCACTGCCTCCAGGCAGAATAAAAGGCCTGCCTCAGCCTTGAAACTAATTATTTCCATATGCCCACAAAAAGCATTACCTCATTTCATCCAAACCTTAGAGTGGGTATAGCTTTCTGCCAGAAGAAAAAACACATTGAAGGTTTCCTATACAGTAAAGAGGGCTGGAGAATTCCACTCAACAACTAACTTGCAGTGGGAGGGAAAGTAACTTTTCTGTAGTAGCAATACTAAAAAAAGAGCAACTAAGTAGTCTGAAAGTAACTACAATCCACATTCCTGATGCATATGATCCTGTGTGGACTCCTGCAGCTCTTCCCCATTCAACCTCATCAACTTCACCCAAAAGGCACATTTTATTTTATTTCAAACATATCAAAACAATCAGCTTGTTTATTCCCCAGATCATGTACTACCTGCTCCACCACACTCTCCACACAAACCATTTAACCTTCTGAGGGATGTTTCTGCAAATTATCAACCTTCTTCCTAACACAAATCAAGCAAAACATCATATACCTATCTAACTTTACATCAGAAACCTCCCAGGTCAGATTGCCATCCTTAGCATAGTTCTATGGTTACAGCAGCTCAGAAATTGTCACTTTTCACACACCATTTAAGTTTCTCTATTGATATTTATGCTTATAACCCTCAATCATGTTTGCATACGCACTGAATTCTACAAAAAAAGTTCATCAATACAGCATCAACTGCTTTAACTCGGAGTTTATTCCATGTATCCGGTATGCTGGGGTAAAAAAAATCCTCCTAATCTCAAGTCTCGAGTGAGACTTGCAAATTTTATACCCATATTATCTATTTCCACGCTATCAGTCCAAATTAAAATAGTCTGCCTAAATGACATTATCCACCTTTGCACCTTTTTCTTTTAAAAGCGATTTTCTCTACTTCAAATGCAAGTAAACAGTTCTGTTGGATACAAAGTTAAATCTCAGCAATCACATTCACCAGGTAGGGAATAACATTTATGCCAATTTCTGAGACAGATAGTCTCAGGATATGATTATCATATGTACAATTAATGAACAAAATCAAAATTCAACATATAGCCTATAAAAGACAACAGCCAGTACAAACTAATGCAATCGCAACACATATCTGGATTACTGTGTACAGTTTTGGTCTCCTTACCCAAGGAAAGATATTCCTGCCTTAGAGGGGCTGCAATGAAGATTCACTAGATTGATTCCTGGGACGAGAGGGTCGACCTACAAGGAAAGATGGAGTAAAATGGGCCTATATTCTCTGGAGTTTAGGAGAATGAGAGGTGATCTCATTGAAGCATCTAAAATTCTTAGAGGGCTTGACAAGGTGGATGCTGAGAGGCTGTTTCCCCTGGCTGGAGAGTCTAGAACTACGGGTCATAGTCTCAAGATAAGAGGACCAAGATGAGGAAAAATTTCTTCACTCAGAGGATTGTGAATCTTTGGAATTCTCTACCCCAAAGGGCCGTGGTTGCTCAGTTGTTGAGTATATTCAAGATTGAGATCGATGGATATTTGGACACTAAGGGAATCAAGGGATATGGGAAAAGTGAAGTTGAAGTAGAAGATCAGCCATGATCTTATTGAATGGCAGAGCAGGCTCAAGGGGCCGTATGGCCTATTCCTGCTCGAATTTCATTTGTTCTTATGGATTGATAGTGTGTGATTTCATGTTATTGGAGGTCAGCTCTCTCCCTCCATCATCAACCCACTCTTGTAAATAACCTAACAGTAACAAGGAAATCCAGAAAAGTGACTTGAGATCAGAGGGTCAATCGCTTCAGGCTGCTCTAGCATCTGGTTCTACAGCCATCTTGCCAAAAGTCTGCGAGCAGACCAATAAACTGTTCTCTCAGCCAGAGAAAGCACATCATGAAAAGATCAACATAAATGAAGTCCCAGAAATCAAATCAAAATAATTTTACAGATCAATTATTGAAAACAGTTACTACACCTTATGAACCTGCAAAATGACTAAATTTCAGATACAAACACACAGCAAGATGTGTGCAGCCAGATGCACAACATTTCTTTTTCTTTCTGAAACACAATGACAGAGATTAAAAAGTAAAGAAACAATTATACACTAAAAAAGTAGAAGCCATTATGTCTTAGAGATAACAGAGATCAGGAAGTTCCGAGAATCAATCCCCTGTCCGTACTGAGTTAGTTGACATCATTGAGGTAAATAATTCATCTCAGTGCCACCAGGATAGGTTTCCCAATTCTGACCACAATACAGCGAACCTTACAGATGCACACCTGATGAGAAGAAAATTAGATTCTGCTGTGATGTTCTCCTGAAGATCTCACTGTCAAGGCTGCTTTTCTAAGCAGCATTTTGCAACCCTCCCCCAGGAGATTCCATCTCTAGGACCCATCTCCTAATGCTCCATACCCAGTAACCCCCTTCCCAAAGCTCTCAGGACTCCAAGACCACCCTCACACCACTGCTGCACCTCAACACCCCCAATCTACCACTTCCACATTCCCAAGACATCACTTCCAGTGCTCACAGACCCTCAAACTCCTCTTGCACTGCTCTGAGACCCAAGGACCACCCTCCCACACACCTCTTCCCCATTCGCCCAGACCCTTGGACCACCCAACACCACCAAACTTAATCCTTTCCAGTCCTACCACATGCCTAACTGCCTGCAACCTGGAAAAACTTCCTACCATTTTCCGGCTTTTACGTCTGCCTTTAAAAAAAAATGTGGACATAATTACATAATTTGAACCCAATACCGAACCCAAAAATACCAATACTCACCAACAACTTGCATTTATATAGCATCTTTAATAAGAACATAAGAATTAGAAGCGGGAGTAGGCCATATGGCCCCACGAGCCTGTTCCGCCATTCAATAAGATCATGGCTGATTGTCAACCTCAACTCCACTTTCCCACCCGATCCTCATATCCCTTGATTCCACTAGAGCCCAAAAATCTATCGATCTCAGACTTGAATATACTCAACGATTCAGCATCCACAGCCCTTTGGGTAGAGCATTCCAAAGATTCACAACCCTCTTAGTGAAGAAATTCCTTCTCATTTCAGTCTTAAAATGCTGACTCCTGAGACTATGCCCTTTTGTTCTAGACTATCCAGCCAGGGGAAATAACCTCTCAGCATCTACCCTGTCAAGCCCCCTCAGAATCTTATGTGTTTCAATGAGACCACCTCTTTTATTCAATCTCTCATCATAGAACAACCCACTCATCCCAGGAATTAATCTAGTGAACCTTCGTTGGACTGCCTCAAAGGCAAGTATATCCTTCCTTAAATAAGGAGACCAAAACTGTGCACAGTACTCCAGGTGTGGTCTTACCAAAATCCTGTACAATTGTAGCAAGAATTCCTTACTCTTGTACTCAAACCCCCTTGCAATAAAGGCCAACATGCCATTTGCCTTCCTAATTGCATGCTGTACCTACATGCTAACTTTATGTTTCTTGTATGAGGACACCCAGATCTCTCTGAACACCAACATTTAATAGTTTCTCACCATTTAAAAAATATTCTGCTTTTCTATTTTTCCTATCAAAGTGAATAACCTCACATTTCCCCACATTATACTCCATCTGCCACCTTCTTGCCCACTCACTTAATCTGTCTATATCCCTTTGCAGACTCTGTGTCCTCTTCACAGCTTACTTTCCTACCGAGCTTTGTATCATCAGCAAACTTGGATACAATACACTCGGTCCCTTCATCTAAGTCATTAATATAGATTGTAAACAGCTGAGGCCCAAGCACTGATCCTTGCGGCACCCCACTAGTTGCAGCCTGCCAACCTGAAAATGACCCGTTTATCCCTACTCTGTTTTCTGTCCATTAACCAATCCTCTATCCATGCTAATATATTAACCCCCAACCCCATGAGCCCTTATCTCGTGTAACAACCTTTTATGTGGCACCTTATCGACTGCCTTTTGGAAATCCAAATATACTACATCCACTGGTTCCCCTTTATCTACCCTGCTAGTTACATCCTCAAAGAACTCTAATAAATTTGTTAAACACGATTTCCCTTTCATAAAACCATGTTGACTCTGCCTAATCATATTATGATTTTTTTTAAGTGCCCTGTTACCACTTTCTTAATAATGGATTCCAGCATTTTCCCAATGACTGATGTCAGGCTAACTGGCCTGTAGTTCCCTGTTTTCTCTCTCCCTCCTTTCTTGAATAGCAGTGTTACATTTGCTACCTTCTAATCCGCTGGGACCGTTCTAGAATCTACGGAATTTTGGAAGATCACAACCAATGCATCCACTATCTCGAGAGCCACCTCTTTTAGAACCTTAGGATGTAGGCCATCAGGTCCAGGGGATTTGTCAGTTTTCAGTCCCATTAGTTTCTTCAGTACTTTTTCTCTACTGATATTAATTGTTCTAAGTTCCTCACTCTCACTTGTCTCTTGGTTCCTCACTATTATTGGTACGCTTTTTGTGTCTTCTAATGTGAAGACAGATACAAAACATTTGCTTAACATCTCTGCCATTTCCTTATTCCCCATTATAATTTCTCCTGTCTCTGCCTCTGAAGAACCAACGTTTACTTTTGTTACTCTCTTCCTTTTTACATACTTGTAGAAGCTCTTACAATCTGCTTTATTATTTCTTGCTAGTTTACTCTCATATTCTATTTTCTCCCTTATCAATTTTTTGATCATCCTTTGCTGGTTTCTAAAACTCACCCAATCCTCAGGCTTACCACTATTCTTCACAACATTATAGGCCTCTTCTTTTAATCTAATACTATCCTTAATTTCTTTAGTTAGCCACAGATGAATCACTTTTCCCATGGTGTTTTTCTCAATGGAATGTATATTCGTTGAGAATTCTGAAATATTTCTTTAAATGTTTGCCACTGCTAAGAACTGTCACACCTTTTAATCTAATTTCCCAAGCTACCTTAGCCAACTTGGCCCTCATATCTGTGTAACTGGCTTTATTTAAATTCAAGACTCCAGTTTCACACTTAAGTACGTCACTTAAATTCAACGTGAAACTCTATAATATTATGATCACTCTTCCCCAGAGGATCCTTTACTATGAGATTGCTGTCTCATTACACAATACAAGATTAATGTAGAAAACCATCCCAAGGCACTCAAGCATAATCAAACAAAAATGGACACCAAAGCAAAATAGGATATATCAGGATGGGTGACCAAAAGTTTGGTCGAAGAGGTGAGTTTTATGGAGGATCTTAAAGGAGGAGAGGGAGATGGAGATGGAGAGGTGGAAGGGTTCAGGGAGGGAAGTCCAGAGCATGGGTTCTAGGCTGCTGAAAGCACAGCCACCAACAGTGAGATGAAAGGAAGGAGGAATGTGCAAAGGTCAGAGTTGAAGAAAAGAAGAGTTCTGGAGCAGGGGGCTATAGGGCTAGAAGACATTCCAGAGATAGGGAGGGGCGAGGCCATTAAGTGATTTAAAAACAAGGATGAGAATTTCAAATTCGAGGCACTGGAGGGCCATGAGCCAATATAGGTCATCGAGGACTAAGGCTAATAGGTGAGCATAACTTGGAGAAGGATAGGATATAAACAACAGAGTTTTGGGTGAGCTGAAGTTTACAAACTGGCGGGTGGGAGGCCAGTCAAGAAAGAAGTGGAATAGCATTTTGTAATAAAAACCACACAAATACACTTATTAAATCATCATATATCTGTGGCTCTGACCATTTATTGTATGATACATTGCATAAAACTGGATACTCCAACTTACTGTGAGGCAATGCCACGGGAGATCTGCTACAATGCAAAAAGTTTATCAAATTGTTTCTCATACAAATAAAAACCACCATTTTATATGCATGGTAGTGACAATGGTGTCCTTAGGCCCAGGACTCTGCCCCACTGCCCACAACCCCACCCTCAACCCCAAGCTATAGCCCTGATTTAACTTGCGATATGTTCAGGACGGGGAGGTTTCTGGCAGGTGGGCAACTCCCGTGAACAGTTGAGTGTGAGCCCCAAACCACTAACTCCCAGGCCTCATTTGTATTTCTTTGGACTATCTTCTGTCCGAAGCCAGCAGGAATGACCAAGAGGCGGCAGGCATAGGCAGGAGATCAGGTGGGAGGTCAACCCCACCAAGAATGGCCCCGGCAAGGTAAGTAAGAGGGCGTCCAGACCGGTCACAGTTGGAGAAGAGGGCAGGGAAAGCCCTGGGGAGAGGAAGGTTTCCTTACTAGGTCAGAAGGAGCACTCCTGCACCGTGCAAGCATCCCGATCCCTGGAGTTAAAATCGCGCTGCGGTGGCAATGATGGCATCTGGCCCCAAATTTCCCTGCCTGCCTGGGGCAGTTGGCTTCCAAGCTACCGGAATCCTGGCAATAAAAATGGCGAGGTAGGAACACGTCACAAACTCCCTCCAGCATTTTAACGACCTGCCCACTCCCTCCAGCATTTTAACGACCTGCCCACCCCATCCACGCCAGCCGGGCTGGATTAAAATCAGGGCTTATGTCTATTCCATTCATACATGTTCTTAAAATGAAAATTTACAAATCTGCATCCACTTTACTCCTTTACGTGACATTTTTAAATGTTTTTCATCTCACTGTCACTGAAATCCAAAGTGTTTTTTGTCTGATTTACAGCAAATTTATAGAAGCAGGTGATATCAATCATTAAATTTATGGATGGTCGGCACTTGCATAAAATTTCATATCTACAAACTTGCAGTAGTATTTGTCCAATCGATGCCACGGGAGATAGCAAATTGGAGAATAGTCACTTCCTTAAATGAAAGGAAGGAAAATTCCAAAGAGAAGTCATAACTGAGGGTTCTTGTGCCGTTCCATGGACAAAGGCCTGGTAGCAAATTGTTTCCTCACCCATTTTACCAGGAAATGCTTTTCTTGGCACTAGTTCAGAAGCTGAATTAAGCACAAAAAAAAATCTAAAACCACGCTGCACATAGCATCATTGCAGCAGCTGAAGGGTTACACAGAGGTAGGAACAGGGATTAATAATGCAGCTATTAGAGAATTGAGGGAGAAAGTGAAAAACAAGGCAGCAGCTTTCCACTGTCTACATCCAAAAGGAAGCCAAGGGCCCAACATTAGCAGTCAAGTAAAAATGAGAGTCACACTAAGATCAATACTACAATTGGCCTAACTGGCTATTGGCTCAAGAGAGACAAAAAAAAATCAGATGATTCAACCTCAGGGGGTAGCCTTGGCCAAGCTTGATCCTGCCCTCACAAGGATCAGGGGGATCACTGGTCAGCAATCAGAGCAGGAATCCGGGCTACATTTTGTTCCCCAATTGTAGCAACCAAATCACTACCCTGGCTGCAAGTAATTGTTTAAGTGATTTTAGGTTCCTGTTCATTTACAGGCACTATTTCCGAGCCAAGTGTACAACCTAATCATCAAGACTTGGTCAAATTACACTGATTTTGCTTCTTACCACTGCTTTCAGATAGACCAGTAAGAAAGCAGTACCCACTCTCTACTGTACATCTTGTTCAACAGCTTGGCTGAGGTGTGTGCTTGATAGAGAAAAGAAAAATTGGCGCAAGTAATCAACAGTTACGTTTTTCTTCAGTTTTCTCCCTTGTCTTCAATCCTCGCCACAAACTCCGTTCCTTAGCCGCCTACTCCATCCCTCTCCCTGGCCACTGTCTGAGGCTAAACCAGACCATTCGCAACCTCGGCGTCCTATCTGACCCACAGATGAGCTTCCGACCACATATCCGCTCCAACATCAACACCCCCTATTTCCACCTCCATAACATCATCCGTCTCTGCCCCTGACTCAGCTCATCAGCGTGCATTTGGCATGTTGGCCTTTATTGCAAAGAGGTTGGAGTACAAGAGCAAGGAAGTCATAGAATCATAGAAAGTTGCGGCACAGGAGGAGGCCATTCAGCCCATCCTATCCATAACGGCCAAAAGAGAGCTATCCAGCTTAATCCCTCTTTTCAACACTTGGTCCGTACCTTTGAATGTTACAGCACTTCAAGTGCACATCCAAGTACTTTTTAAAAAAAGAGTTGAGGGTTTCTGCCTCTACCACCCTTTCTAGGCAGTGAGTTCCAGACCCCCACCACCCTCTGGGTGAAAAAAATTCTCCTCAGCTCCCCTCCAATCCTCCTACCAATTACTTTAAATCTATGCTCTCTGGTCACTGGCCCCTTTGCTAAAGGAAACAGGTCCTCCCTATCCACTCTATCTAAGCCCCACTGGAAACAGCCTTCCAGTCACAAAAACATCCATCAAGCATTAGCCTTTGCTTCCTGCCACTGATCCAATTTTGGATCCAACTTGCCACTTTCCCTTGGATCCCATGGGCTTTTACTTTTCTGACCAGTCTGCCATGTGGGACCTTGTCAAAAGCCTTGCCAAAATCCATAGAGACTACATCAAACGTGTTACCCTCATCGACCCACCTTGTTACTGCCTCAAAAAATTCAATCAAGTTAGACAGACCTTCCCTTAACAAATCCATGCTGACAGTCCTTGATTAACCCATGCCTTTCTAAATGATGATTTATGCTGTCCCTCAGAATTGATTCCAATAATTTACCCACCACCGAGGTTAGACTGACTGGCCTATAATTACTCGGTCTATCCCTTTCTCCCTTTTTAAACAACGGTACAACGTTAGCAGTCCTCCAATTCCTTGGCACCATCCCTGTAGCTAGGGAGGTTTGGAAAATGATGGTCAGAGCCTCCGCTATTTCCTCCCTTGCTTCTCTTAACAGCCTGGGATACATTTCATCTGGGCCTAGCGATTTATCTACTTTCAAAGATGCTAAACCCTTTAATACTTCCTCTCTCACTATGTTTATTCCATCCAATATTTCACACTCCTCCTCCTTAACTATAATCTCTGCATCGTCTCCCTCTTTTGCAAAGACAGACACAATGTATTCATTAAGAAGCGTACCCACATCTTCCACCTTATTACAATTGTACAGGGCTTTGGTGAGACCTCACCTGGAGTACTGTGTACAGTTTTGGTCTCCTCATCTAAGGAAGGATATACTTGCCTTAGAGACGGTGCAACGCAGGTTCACTAGATTGATTCCTGGAATGAAAGGGTTGTCCTATGACAATAGATTGAGTAGAATGGGCCCATACTCTCTGGAGTTTAGAAGAATGAGAGGTGATCTCATTGAAACATACAAGATTCTGAGGGGGCTTTACAAGGTAGATGCTGAGAGGTTATTTCCCATGGCTGGAGAGTCGAGAACTAGGGGGCATAGTCTCAGGAGAAGGGGTCAGCCATTTAAGACTGAGATGAGGAGGAATTTCTTCACTCAGAGGGTTGTGAACCTTTGGAATTCTCTACCCCATAGGGCTGTGGATGCTGAGTCACTGAATATGTTCAAGGCTGAGATAGATAGATTTTTGGACTCTTGGGGAATCAAGGAATGTGGGGATTGGGCGGGAGAGTGGAGTTGAGGTCGAAGATCAGCCATGATTTTATTGAATGGCAGAGCAGGCTCGAGGGGCCGTATGGCCTACTCCTGTTCTTACCTACTGTTGAAAACCCTCATCCATGCCTTTGTAACCTCTAAACTTGACTATTCCAATGCTCTCCAGGCTGGCCTCCCATCTTCCACCCTCCATAAACTTGAGCTCATCCAGAACTCTGCTGATCATATCCTAACTCACACCATGTCCCGTTTACCCATCACCCTGTGCTCGCTGACCTGCACTGGCTCCCAGTCCGGAAACAACTCAACTTTAAAATTCTCATCCTTGTTTACAAATCCATTCATGGCCTCACTCCTCCCTATCTCTGTAACCTCCTCCAGCCCTACAACTCTCCGAGATCTCTGCGCTCCTCCAATTCTTGCCTCTTGCGCATGCCCAATTTTAATTGTTCCACCATTGGCAGCCATGCCTTCAGCTGCTTAGACCCCAACCTCTGAAACTCCCTCCCTAAACTTTTCCGGCTCCCTACCTCTCTCGCCTCCTTTAAGGCGCTCCTTAAAACCCGAGGGAGTTCCAGGTGTGGGGGATGGCAACAGGGCTGGTGCAACGGTTTTTTATTTTGAACGCAGGTGAGTTCTGATACATTTCAATATTTAAGCAGCAATTTACAGAGAAGCAAAACGATATTTTATTTAACTGGAGGAGGGCTAATTTCAATGAGTTAAAAAGGGATCTTGGTGGATTGGAATCAAAAATTGGTAGGCAAAACAGTAAATGAACAATGGGAGGCCTTCAAGGAGGAGTTCGTTTGGGTACAGAGTAGACACATTCCTATAACGGGGGAAAGAACATAAGAACATAAGAACATAAGAAATTGGAGCAGGAGTAGGCCAATCGGCCCCTCGAGCCTGCTCCGCCATTCAATAAGATCATGGCTGATCTGATCCCAACCACAAATCTAAAGAACACAAGAAGTCGGAGCAGGACCCGGCCACATAGCCCCTGGGCCCTCTCCGCCACCCACAGGGCATTGACCGATCCGAACTCAGCTTCATGTCCAATTTCCTGCCCGCTCCCCATAACCCCTAATTCCCTTTACTTCTAGGAAACTGTCTATTTCTGTTTTAAATTTATCTAATGATGTAGCTTCCACAGCTTCCTGGGGCAGCAAATTCCACAGACCTACCACCCTCTGAGTGAAGAAGTTTCTCCTCATCTCAGTTTTGAAAGAGCAGCCCCTTATTCTAAGATTATGCCCCCTAGTTCTAGTTTCACCCATCTTTGGGAACATCCTTACTGCATCCACCCGATCAAGACCCTTCACAATCTTATATGTTTCAATAAGATCGCCTCTCATTCTTCTGAACTCCAATGAGTAGAGTCCCAATCTACTCAACCTCTCCTCATATGTCCGCCCCCTCATCCCCGGGATTAACCGAGTGAACCTTCTTTGTACTGCCTCGAGAGCAAGTATGTCTTTTCTTAAGTATGGAGACCAAAACTGTATGCAGTATTCCAGGTGCGGTCTCACCAATACCTTATATAACTGCAGCAATACCTCCTTGTTTTTATATTCTATCCCCCTAGCAATAAAAGCCAACATTCCGTTGGCTTTCTTGATCACCTGCTGCACCTGCATACCAACTTTTTGATTTTCTTGCACTAGGACCCCCAGATCCCTTTGTACTGCAGTACTTTCCAGTCTCTCGCCATTAAGAAAATAACTTGCTCTCTGATTTTTCCTGCCAAAGTGCATAACCTCACATTTTCCAATATTATATTGCATCTGCCAAATCTCCGCCCACTCACCCAGCCTGTCTATATCCCCTTGCAGGTTTTTTATGTCCTCCTCACTCTCTACTTTCCCTCCCATCTTTGTATCATCTGCAAATTTTGATATGTTGCACTCGGTCCCCTCCTCCAAATCGTTAATATAGATTGTAAAGAGTTGGGGACCCAGCACCGACCCCTGTGGAACACCACTGGTTACTGGTTGCCAGTCCGAAAATGAACCATTTATCCCAACTCTCTGCTTCCTGTTTGATAACCAATCCTCCACCCATGCCAGAATATTACCCCCAATCCCGTGATTTTTTTATCTTAAGTAATAATCTTTTATGTGGCACCTTGTCGAATGCCTTCTGGAAGTCTAAATACACTACGTCCACTGGTTCCCCTTTATCCACCCTATACGTTATATCCTCGAAGAACTCAAGCAAATTTGTCAGACATGACTTCCCCTTCATAAAGCCATGCTGACTTTGTCCTATTAAATTATGCTTATCTAAATGTTCCGTTACTGTCTCCTTAATAATAGACTCCAAAATTTTACCCACCACAGATGTTAAGCTAACTGGCCTATAATTTCCAGCCTTCTGCCTACTACCCTTTTTAAATAACGGTGTTACATTAGCAGTTTTCCAATCTGCCGGGACCTCTCCTGAGTCCAGGGAATTTTGGAAAACTATCACCAAAGCATCCACAATCCCTACTGCCACTTCCCTCAAGACCCTAGGATGGAAGCCATCAGGTCCAGGGGATTTATCCGCCTTGAGTCCCATTATTTTACTGAGTACCATCTCTTGAGTGATTTTAATCGTATTTAGCTCCTCCCCCCCGAGAGTCCCCTGTTTGTCCAGTGTTGGGATATTCTTAGTGTCCTCTACTGTAAAGACTGAAACAAAATATTTGTTCAGCATTTTTGCCATCTCCATGTTTCCCACCATTAATTTCCCGGTCTCATCCTCTAAGGGACCTATGTTTGCCTTAGCCACCCTTTTTCTTTTTATATAACTATAGAAACTCTTGCTATCTGTTTTTATATTTTTTGCTAATTTCTTTTCATAATCTAACTTCCCTTTCTTAATCAATCCTTTAGTTACTTTTTGCTGTCTTTTGAAGACTTCCCAATCTTCTATCCTCCCACTAAGTTTGGCTACCTTATATGTCCTTGTTTTTAGTCGGATACTATCCTTGATTTCTTTACTTAGCCACGGGTGGCTGTCATTTCTTTTACACCCTTTTTTCCTCAGTGGAATATATTTATTTTGAAAGTTGTAAAATAACTCCCTAAATGAACACCACTGCTCATGTACCGTCTTACCCTTTAATCTATTTTCCCAGTCCACTTTAATCAATTCCGCTCTCATACCATCATAGTCTCCTTTATTCAAGCTCAGTACGCTTTTTTGAGAATCAACCTTCTCACCCTCTAATTGGATATGGAATTCAACCATGTTGTGGTCGCTCGTTCCAAGGGGATCCTTAACTAGGACATTATTAATTAATCCTGACTCATTACACAGGACCAGGTCCAAGGTTGCCTGCCCCCTTGTAGGATCAGTTACATACTGCTCAAGAAATCCATCCCTGATGCACTCAATGAACTCGTCCTCAAGGCTGCTCTGCCCAATTTGATTTGTCCAGTTAATATGATAATTAAAATCCCCCATAATTATGGCTGTTCCCTTATTACATGCCCCGACTATCTCCTGATTAATACTTCTTCCAGCAGAGTTGCAACTATTAGGAGGCCTATATACTACGCCCACTAATGTTTTTTTTCCCTTATTATTCCTTATCTCCACCCAAACTGTTTCATTATCTTGATGCTTTGTCCCAATATCATTTCTCTGTATTACAGTGATTCCTTCCTTTATTAACATAGCCACCCCACCTCCCCTTCCTTCCTGCCTGTCCTTCCTGATTGTTAAATACCCTGGCATATTTAATTCCCAGTCGTTGTCACCCTGCAGCCATGTTTCTGTAATGGCCACAAGATCATACCCATACGTAGTTATTTGTGCCGTTAACTCGTCCATTTTATTACGAATGCTACGTGCATTCAGATAAAGAACTTTCAAATCTGTTTTGTGACGCTTAGTTCCTGCTTTTTCCTTTTTTAACACTTTACCTATTACTCCATACCTTCTGTCCCTTCCTGTTACGCTTTCCTCTCTCTCCCTGCTCAGGTTCCCAACCCCCTGCCACTTTAGTTTAAACCCTCCCCAACAGCACTAGCAAACAAGGAAGGGCATCCAAAGCTAGAGCTCCCTGGATGACTAAAGATATAGAAATTAAAATGAAACAGAAAAAGGAGGCTTATGATGAACGTAAGACTCATAACACAGTAGAGAACCAGGCTGAATACAGAAAGCACAGAGGAGATCGAAAAAATGGAATAAGAGGGGCAAAGAGAGAGTATGAAAATAGATGAGCAGCGAACAGAAAAGGAAACTCAGACGTCTTCTATAAACATATAAATGGTAAAAGGGTAGTCAAAGGGTGGGACCAATTAGGGGCAAAAAAGGAGAGGGTACGGCTGAGGTACTAAATGAATACTTTGCATCCGTCTTCACTAGAGAAGAGGATGCTGCCAATGTAGCAATAAAGGAGGAGATAGTAGCGATATTAGATAGGATAAAAATAGATAAAGAGGAGGTACTTAAAAGATTGGCAGTACTCAAAGTAGAAAAGTCACCCGGTCCAGATGGGGTGCATCCTCGGTTAATAAGGGTAGCAAAGGTGGAAGTTGCGGAGGCTCTGGCCACAATCTTCCAATCCTCCTTAGATATGGGGACGGTGACAGAGGACTGGAGGATTGCAAACGTTACACCCCTGTTCAAAAAAGGGGAGAGGGATAAACCAGGCAATTACAGGCCAGTCAGCCTAACGTTGGTGGTAAGGAAACATTGAGACACAATAAGCCGGGACAAAATTAACTGGCACTTGGTAAAGTATGAGCTAATAAATGAAAGTCAGCACGGATTTGTTAAAGGAAAATTGTGTTTGACTGACTTGACCGAGTTCTTTGATGAAGTGTCGGAGAGGGTGGTTGATGTGTATATGGACTTTCAAAAGGCATTTGATAAAGTACCACATAATAGACTTGTTAGCAAAATGAAAGCCCATGGGATTAAAGGGACAGTGGCAATGTGGATACAAAATTGGCTAAGGTTCAGAAAGCAAAGAGTGGTGGTGAACGGTTGTTTTTCCCTCTGGATGGAAGTATACAGTGGTGTTCCCTAGGGGTCGGTATTAGGACCACTGCTGTTTTTGATATATATTGATGACCTGGACTTGGGTATAGAGGGTATAATTTCAAAGTTTACAGATGACACGAATCTCGGAAATATAGTAAACAATGTGAAGGATAGTAACGGACTTCAGAAGGACATAGGGCGGTGAAATGGACAGACACATGACAGATAAAATTTAACACAGAGAAGTGTGAAGTAATTTGGTAGGAAGAATGAGGAGAGGCAATATAAATTTAATGGTACAATTTTAAAGGGGGTGCAGGAACAGAAACACCTGTGGGTGCACACACACAAATCTTTGAAGGTGGCGGGACAAGTTGAGAAGGCTGTTAAAAAAGCATGTAGGATCCTGGGCTTTATTAATAGAGGCATGGAGTACAAAAGCAAGGAAGTTATGCTAGATCGTTATAAAATACTGGTTAGGCCTCAGCTGGAGTCTTGTATTCAATTCTGGGCACCTCACTTTAGGAAGGATGTCAGGACTTAGAGAGGGTGCAGAAGAGATTTACTAGAATGGTGCCAGGGATGAGGGACTTCAGTTATGTGGAGAAACTTGAGAAGCTGGTGTTGTTCTCCTTAGAACAAGGAAAGTTAAGGTGAGATGTTCAAAATCATGAACGGTTTGGATAAGGTAAGTCAGGAGAAACTGTTTCCAGTGGCAGAGGGATCGGTAGGCAGAGGACACAGATTTAAGGTGATCAGCAAAAGAGCCAGAGGTGACATCAGGAAACATTTTTTTAAGCAGCAAGTTGTAATGATCTGGATTGTCCTGCCTGAAAGGGCAGTGGAAGCTGATTTAATAGTAACTTTCAAAAGTTACTATTGAATTAGATAAGTACTTGAAGGGAAAAAAAGCTTACAGGCTATTGGGAAAGTGCTGTAGTTGATAGTGAAGAGGATAGCTGTAGAATCAATGGGTTGGTGGAGTGGGCAGAAAAGTGGCAAATGGAGTTCAACCTGGAGAAGTGTGAGGTAATGCACTTAGGGAAAGCAAACAGTAAAAGGGAATACGCAGTAAACGGGAATATATTGAGAGGGGTAGAGGAAGTGAGAGACCTTGGAGTGCATGTGCACAGGTCCCTGAAGGTGGCAGCATAGGTAGATAAGGTTGTGAAGAAGGCATACTGAATGCTCTCCGTTATTAGCCAAGGTATAGAATACAAAAGCAGGGATGTAATGATGGAACTGTATAAAACGCTAGTAAGGCCACAGCTGGAGTATTGTGCGCAGTTCTGGTCACCACATTACAGGAAGGACGTAATTGCTCTGGAGAGAGTGCAGAGAAGATTTACAAGAATGGTGCCAGGGCTTGAAAAGTGCAGCTACGAGGAGAGATTGGATAGGCTGGGGTTGTTTTCCTTGGAGCAGAGGAGACTGAGGGGAGACTTGATTGAGGTATACAAAATCATGAGGAGCCCAGATAGAGTAGACAGGAAGTACCTGTTTCCCCTAGCAGAGTGTTCAAGAACTAGAGGACATAGATTTAAGCTGATTGACAGAAGGATTAGAGGGGACAGGAGGTAAAACTTTTTTACCCAGAGGGTGGTGGGTACATGGAATTCGCTGACCGAATTGGTGGCAGAGGCAAGGACCCTCAACTCTTTTAAAAAGTACCTGGACCTGCACCTATAGTGCTGTAAGCTGCAGGGCTGTGGACCGGGTGCTAGAAGGTGGGATTAGAATGAGCACCTGGTTGTTCTTCGAGCCGGCGTGGACACGATGGGCCGAATGGCCCCCTTCTGTGCTGTATCTTTCCTATGGTTCTAAGGGACTAATTGGATAATTCTTTCAAAGAGCCGGCACAGGCACGATGGGCGGAATGGCCTCCTTCTGTGCTGTATCTATTATAATACCTCTTTTACCAAGTTTTTGGTCACCTGTCCAAATATCTTCTTATATAAGAACAGAAAATGCTGGAAAAGCTTCCAACCAAGCTTTTCCAGAATTCTCTTTTTATTTCTGATTTCCAGCATCCGCAGTATTTTGCTTCTAATATCTCCTTACGTGGCTTGGTGTCAAATTTTGTGGTAACATTCCTGTGAAACACCTTGGGACATTTTACCATGTTAAAGGTGCTATATAAATGCAAGTTGTTATTTTTGTTTGGAAGAACAAGCTGCTCGGTAGGTAGCCGCATGGGTGGGTCATCATTCTCGCAGCACGTGATCACTCTGGATTGCCTGAACATTTATAGTAATCTTTCCTAAAATAAAAACTCACATGCAAGATTGCAACAATGTCAGATGATGCCTGAGGCACTCGAGAAGACTGGGTACATTTTAAAAAAGGTCCAAAAATATTTTAGTCTCAAGGTACACTGTGTTTCAATGTTCAATTTGCATAGGGAGAACTTGGCTCTGAACGTACTGCACAAGTGAGAACAAACCAGTCACACGTGTTTTGTTTTGTTTTTCTTCTCACATGGCAACAGCAGCATTCCCCTAACCTGATAGTTGCTGGGAAGCACCTTTATTTAAACAATGCTGAAATGACAGAAAGCCAGAAAGAACAAATAGAAATATTACAAACACAACTACTGAAATTCAGTTCATAATTTTCTCATATATTCAAAAGCTTTTCCAAAAGGCAATACGCATGGCAACTACAGGCATAAGCCTGTGATGTACAAGCATGCTAAGCTTGTGGCTTTATGCCGACAATTCATCCATATGGTGTGAAATTACTTCAACCAGGCCATTTGGAAAATCATTTTCCCCACATGTAAAGTTTTTTTTTGGGGGAGGAGGGAAAAAAGGGAGAAGGCAACCCATGCACCTGCTCTTACTCAACTTCTAATAGTCCGTTACTCAGCAGCAGAGGCCTGGAACTGGTGCAAAGCAGTACCAAAAGGACAGGAACAGAGAAATAAAAGTGGCATACAGAGTAGGAAGGTCCCAGATTCAATCTCCAATCTGTAATGTTAGCTATTAAATTGGAGGCACTTGGGGACTGGGAGCCAATGTAAGTCTGAGGACAGGGGTGATGGGTGAGTGGGACTTGGTGCAGGATAGGATACAGGCAGCAGAGTTTTAGATGAGCTGAGGTTTACTGAGGGTGGAGGATGGGAGGCCAGGTAGGAGACAACTTGTCTACTCCAATCTGGAGGTGACAAGGTCATAGATGAGTGTTTCAGTGGCAGATTAAAACAGTATCCTGCAAATCGATTTTCCTTTCATTATTGACATACACAGTAAGCACAAGCTGCTTCATATTGAGTTGGGGGCTGCAAAGCTGATGAACAGTGAAGGATGTGCACTTTCATTCCATCAGCACAAGCAATCACTTAAAGGAGGAATAAATTAAAATAAGGTACGTGTGTCATACACCAGCACAAGTGACAAGTGGAAGCCAGTGATCACTTCCACGTGCTGAAGAATGCAAGTGTTCTGGACCTCTGTGTCTCAGTGGGTCACAGGGATAACTGGAATTGAGGATCCACTGCACTGCATGCTGGGCCTTTCATATGAAGTTCCAATGAGCAGCAGAATCAGCTCCCTTGTTGATTTATTATTTGCTGCCAAGATCAGAGTCACATTCAGATACTTGACATGCTACTTGGATCAAAGCAGAGAAAATTACTGGGTTGACGTCAATGTAGTCTGGCACGTAGGCACTGGGGACTACTGCTTCATAAATCCTGCGCATATCTGTAGCACAGAGAGCTGAGCTTGCACTATCATACACGGTCAGCTCATTAGCATATCATCTTGGCACATGATGCACTGAGTGCGCATCAGAGTCAACGGGTGGGTTAACTGATGCCAGTTGCTGTTGAAGTGTTGTTGCTCACCCTTAATGCTGCCCTGCTACTGAAGTGGAGCGAAAAGGCTGCTAGCAAGAGCACATGTTAAAATTAGAGGTCTTGCAAACAAAAAGGGTGATCCTTTTTGGAGCAGAGGGCCAGCATCAGAATGGCCTGGACAGAGGAGGCTGAAATGTTGTCTCACCTTTGCACTAAACCTTGCAGCAATAAATTTGCTGATCTCAAGAAGGTTGCTAAGGTAAATACTGGTCACATTTTGCAACATAGCCTTTGTTTTACATTCTTTCTCTCCTTATTCATTTGCTCCCTCACACACAGACATACAGTGCACCATAACGTACTGGAATGTCTTGTCATGTAATCTGCTTCAAGGGCTAACTTACTGGCAGCATTCTAAAATACAACAGTTCTTCTGCTCTTCGAGGTGTCCAAGAGCAAGAGGTGACAACGTCAAAGCACTTCACAGCATCCTGCATCAACCACTGACAGAGCCATCCACGTCCTGGAAGTTGTTTCTAGGTCTTCCTACGGGAGACTACTCCGTCCTGTCAATGCTTCCACTGGGAAGCATGATTTCTTCTACCCACACTTTTCTTCAGACGTATCCAGATACAATCGCCTTGGTCAGTATATAAGAGTGGCAATGCAGGGGCAGATCCTACTCGATCATCCAAACCGTATTGCATACCTCTCCTGATCAACCTCCTGCAGATACAGAGGGATATGAATAGCTCCAATACAGGTATCACACAATGTCAGCTCCCTGGGAACACAGAGACAGATAACGGATGGGCTACAGCCTTAAGACGGCTGGGGTAAGTTCAATTTGGAAACATGGCAACAAAGCAAAGAAACAATTAAATCAATGGAAACAAATGGAGCAGTTATTCACAAAAAGTTAATAAAAAAAGGTTGAGTCCACATTAAGAAAAGGACCCAACATGTTGGCCTGCCTTCCAGACTTGCCTCAAGCACTGTTCAGGCACCCTAAAAGCATGATGAGGCAGTGACCTTCTTAGCATTTTAAGGGGGCCTTAATGAGCCTAGTGCACAACAGGTGCACAGACTCTCAATGCCACAGGCACTTCTGGATCACATTACGAAGCACCAACAATATGCAGCAACGCTACAAATAGCGAACATCACATCATTGGCATTTATGTTTTCATTGTAATCAAGAAAAACATTTACTACATGGATGCCCTTTTTCCCACATATTGTGGGCGGCGTGTAGCCTTCCGTGTTCCGGAAAGGGATGGGAATAATGCCACCTCTAAAGTATGTGAATCCCTAATTCCTGCCTATTTTCAACCGAAGCGCGATTGTTCATGGTGGGTTGGCATGAACTTGTTATTTTATTTCTAAGCTAATTTCAGATTTGTTATTTTTTCTTGTGCACTGTCTCTTGTGGCAGAAAAGGAGTTTCATATTGTTCTATAGTTTTTTTTTTAATTCGTTCATGGGATGTGGGCGTCGCAGGCGAGGCCAGCATTTATTGCCCATCCCTAATTGCCCTCGAGAAGGTGGTGGTGAGCTGCCTTCTTGAACCACTGCAGTCCGTGCGGTGAAGGTTCTCCCACAGTGCTGTTAGGAAGTTCCAGGATTTTGACCCAGCGACGATGAAGGAACAGCGATATATTTCCAAGTCGGGATAGTGTGTGACTTGGAGGGGAACGTGCAGGTGGTGTTGTTCCCATGTGCCTGCTGCCCTTATCCTTGTCCTTCTAGATGGTAGAGGTCACGGGTTTGGGAGGTGCTGTCGAAGAAGCCTTGGCGAATTGCTGCAGTGCATCCTGAGGATGGTACACACTGCAGCCACGGTGCACCGGTGATGAAGGGAGTGAACGTTTAGGGTGGTGGATGGGGTGCCAATCAAGCGGGCTGCTTTGTCATGGATGGTGTCGAGCTTCTTGAGTGTTGTTGGAGCTGCACTCATCCAGGCAAGTGGAGAGTATTCCATAATACTTCAGACTTGTGCCTTGTGGATGCTGGAAAGGCTTTGGGGAGTCAGGAGGTGAGTCACTCGCCACAGAATACCCGGCCTCTGACCTGCTCTTGTAGCCACAGTATTTATATGGCTGGTCCAGTTAAGTTTCTGGTCAATGGTGACCCCCAGGATGTTGATGGTGGGGGATTCGGTGATGGTAATGCCGTTGAATGTCAAGGGGAGGTGGTTAAACACTCTCTTGTTGGAGATAGTCATTGCCTGGCGCGAATGTTACTTGCTACTTATCAGCCCAAGCCTGGATGTTGTCCAGGTCTTGCTGCATGCGGGCACGGTCTGCTCTTGGCTTCAGCGGGGACATTTATGTATTGCCACTATTGCTATTGTAGAAAATGTTACACCGTTTTTAAAAAACTGCTCTGCAGGATTACTAAGTCTCACCAAATGGGAGAGAAATAAATAGCTTGTGTGTATTATCATCAGCTCCAGTCATGCAGTCACATTGATCACAACCAAAGTAATAACGCAAGCTATGCAAAGAAACAAAACATGTTTGATCAGATTTATAGACTACAGTACACTAGTTAGTCCAAGGGTGTCTAACACTATCAGTCATTTGCAACATCCTTATTGCAGCATTTAAAGAAACATGAAATGCTAAACTGCTCAAAAACATACATAAAATAAATTTTAAGGATTATTCCACAAAAACATTGTGATAATTTTGCTTTCTTTTTCCTTAGCTAGCTATTTCTAGGATAGCCCCAGGGTCAGTAGTCTGTGCTATGTTAGCTGATCTCAGGCAGGCCAGCTGCTGTAGCACCGCAATCAGTCTCAGGGTTGAGCAGATGATTTTTTTTAAACTGGCTACTGCTCGAAGTGTATGGGTGTGGAGTTTGGGTCAAGATGCGATCAGCTTTGGCTGTAACCTTCCCCCTCCCCTATGATCAAACAGCCCACCAACATCCACTTTCAACGTTCACTCATGTCGAGTAGCTGCTTGGGCAAGGTACCAGAGTTCACCCAACACCCCTGGTGCCGTACCCCAACCAGAAGTCAACACCTTTCTTGAAATGAGAACAGTGGCAAGAAGAAAAAAAAACCCATCAAGAGTCTAAACTGAAAAAGAATGTGGGGCGACGCGCCCTGAGTTTCCATCAGTGCTCAAATCGCTTGGAGTATTTCTATTTACTTCCTTTTCACCACAAGGACCATTAAAAAGGAAATCAGTAAGTGGAACCAGCAGGATATCTGACCTCTCCTTCCAGGCGCTATTGTGTTCAAGAGAAGGTTCGTAAGGATGGGCAAGGAAGCCATTTCCTAGGGCAATGTGTCATAGCCCTTAAGGAAATCCTTAAAGCATAACCATCTATAGTTATTTCAAACTATTTATAGAAAATGATAAACAGGAGGTCCAAAATATTATCAATATTGATTGAAAACAGAAAACACTAGAAATGCACATCAGGTCGATTAATATCTGAAAGGGAATAAAAGGTTAGCACCTCAGGTGCAACCCCTCTATCAGAATGGGATCAAACTAAATTTGTTTTATAAAAATGGGGATTGAAACACTGGTATTTTTATTAGATTTTTTTTCCCCATTTTCCCTGCATGAATCTATAAATTAGCTCAGAATGACATTGGGCAGATATAACCTATGACCCACAGGAAAGGTGGGTCACGGACTTCCTAATACCACATTAAATATTGTTTACTTTGATACTTCTATCACACCTTAGGTTAAAATCTGGTGATGCCCATGACCCAATCCCCCTCCTCCCCCCTCCCCCCCTCCCAGCGAGAGGTTATGATTTGGAATGCACTGCCTGAAAAGGTGATGGAAGCAGTTTCAATAGTAACTTTCAAAAGGGAATTGTATATATACTTGGGAAGGAGAAATTTGCAGGGCTATGGGGAAAGAGCAGGCGAGTGGGACTAATTAGATAGCTCTTTCAAAGAGCCAGCACAGGCACGATGGGCCAAATGGCTTCCTTCTGTGCTGTGTGTTTCTATCATTTTAAACATAACCTTCCATTTTTGTGCAGTTACTGCTGGATTCTTCTTGAGGTTTACACAACTTGTCAATTGACAGTTGGCCATTAGGATTCACCTAATAGCTCAATTAGTAAATGTGTTATCCAATACGAAACTGAACCGTACAGATCCCATGTTCAATCGCTGATCTATGCTGAGTTAGCTGATCGTTGGCAGCCTATAAACTGTGCACTCCTTAAATTAACTTCCAGTGTGAAAACTTAAATACCTTCAATTCAATGGCTCCTTTTAAATAAAGATAAACTGTTAAGCCAGAAAAAGTTCAATTATGACACCACTCTGCCTAACTAATATTTTTTGCAATGGATGCAAACAATGAACACATAATCCCAGATCAATGTTTAAAGTAAAATGACGAAAGTCTATACATTGATAGTTCTTCTAGTACATACAATCCCATTAGTATCAAGCTGTATGATTCCATAAAAATAATTCAGAGACTGACAAATACTATACTGTTTGAAGACCATGGAACAGATCTAGTCTCTAATCAAAAGCAGGTTGACTAAGAGCATCAAGTCATTCTCACTCCTCAGAAATCTAGGTTTAAAGTTAATCCCGCTAACATCTCAAATCTCAGTGCAATTACTTATTGACCGCCAATTATACACCAGGAAACAATTTAGTTTAAAAGACAGTTGTCTCATGTACTTTAAAATAAATTGAAAATTAACAATTTCTATTGATGGACTATCAATCTGTTCAGCCAGCGGTTCCACTTGATGAAGCTCTTAAGATTACTACACATTTTTGAGAGGGCAGTGTGGCTTTAATACATATTTTGAAAAGCAATGTACTTCTCAGATGGGAGTGAACTTATTCATTCTGAAGTGTCTCAGTTTTTATACCAATTGCTGTCCATCAGTCCAATGAAATTAATGGAAAGTCAAATGCCATTTTTCAATGTGTGCCGTGCTCCACCATTCGGTAATTGTGACTTTTAACGTTTTTGTTTTGACAACTTTTTGAATCCCCTTGTTTGCCATTTTTCATACAATCCTCACATCCTGTCCTCCTACATAAAATTCATGAGCAATGAATGCAGCTCATGTGTAACAGTGAATCACAAAGCTCACAAGTAAGTTTGGTTACAAAATTCTTGGACGCAATTAAAGTTTTTTTCCTACAGCCTCCAAAAATGAACTTTGTACTCAATAAAATTCCACTGATTGCAGACAACAGAAACTGTGGTTTTATACTACAGTCCTAGCACTATTTTGCTGAACCTAAATATAGGTTGATAGGAGTGAAACTTTGGCAGTTATTGCCAAAAATAAATTAAAAACAGACTCTAAACCTCCCCACCCCGCAGATCAGGCAAAAGTACAGCATGTGGAAAGCGGAACCGAACATCCTGCAGCATTTTACTCGAGATCGTGTCAACCAGCAAATCCACTACTCACCCACCCCAACCCTCCCGATGGCTTAGTTGGTAAATGCACCAACCATGGAATGGAGTGATACACATGAATACAGTCCAGGTTCAGTCTCTAATCTGTGATTTGAATGAACGTCAATGCCCATAGGTTTTTTTTGGTAATTAGCAGGATTCCTACTCCTGGTTGCTATCTACTAGCCCCTATACATAGACTGTACTAAAAAATATGTTCTACTATCAATTACTACGTCCCTCCTGTACAATTTATCCTCTTTGCCTGATGTTGGAACACGAGCACCCAGTAGTTCATAAGAGAACTTGGATCTTGTTGCTGAACAGTAAATGTTTATTTAAAATATTTTCAACAGGTTGTTTTGACAATAAATAAAATTGCAAATGAACCTCCTATTTACATTAACTGGAGGATAAATTCTGGCAAATCTAGCATGCATTCAAGTAGCACAATAACAGCAGCATATCCACAAGACTGGACTTGTTCCAGGGTAGCGTGATCGCTGCTTCAGTCAACAGATATCAGCATTATCTGTCTTCGCAGCTCTCCTAGATGATTCCAATTCAATTTTTCTTCCAACTAGCATTTTTAAGATCATGTTGTCCAAATCTTCCTCCTTCCCCCACAATAAACAGGCTTTTCTTTGTTTACCATCTTCAAGTGGACTATGGAAGCTGAATGAATAGTATCTGATCTGTGGCAGAGCAGCACTGAAAAAACAGCCCTGCTGTGACAGCATTACTGGGAGGGGCTCAGACTATGAAAATCAGATAAAACATGGGAGGGTAAAATGATGAATCAACTAGAGGAGGATGAATATCATTTTAAAAATCAGGTGAGCCATGTTCATTCTTGCATATTTCCCAGCACCCAGTCATAACAAAGCAGCACCGCTAGGAATGGTTGGTCAGCCCAGCGTTCGTTGCTAGAGATCACTACGTATGGAGAGGGAAGAGAAGAAAACTTGAAGCGTAAAAGCATTTTTTTTACAAATTATTTCAGTCAGTTTTTGGAGAGGTTAAAGTCAACTTGTTAACTTACTGCATTTGGCCTCATCAATCAACTTCATACAGTGTATGCATTATGGTTGAACACCCTAAGATTAATCAGCATAAATAATTTTAAAAGCCTTCTTCTGTCTACATGGTATGGATTTCTTAAAAAATATATATATTTTAGTAAGAAATGCTTCACTGTTTTCTTTCCCATTGCTGCACCACATACCGTCCCAGCTCAAAGGGTAGGTAAATGACCAGCTCCCTTACCTTTGCCAATGCCACTCTAAAACCACCCAGTAGGAGATTTGCAAGTTTTTAAAAAATATATACTTTTGATTAACCAAGCACATACAAGACTGAATTAAGCAGTGGAAATTCAGGCAAACATGCTCGAGATTTATTCTGAAATGAATATTGTTTACTCTGGCGCCAATCCTTTTAAGCAGCAGATAGATTTGAGGACCTATCCGACCTTCTCTGCAACTTTACAAGTCTTGAGACTGCAACTCTATGCAGAGACCTCAGCTTCTGTCAAGAATGAAAACTTATTGCAGCATTTCAAATTATACAATGAAAAAATATAACAAGGTCTGAGCGTGTCAAAACTAAATCCTGCACAATCCAATAAATACACAATACATGATTTCACCAGGATTTTATCTAATCACATTCCATCCAAATGCCATTTCTTCATGCGTGAGCCTAGACTGTGAGTGTTGGCAGGCTGCTGAACCATTGAGGGGAGGGGCATATCACTGCCAAGCCAAATGCTGTCCTCACATGTCCTTCAAAATAAAACATACACGCCGCACTCTTCTACCACCCGCCCCCCCCACCCCTCCACCACGACACGCACGGGCCTTCCCCCCACCACCGGCGCGCGCCCTTCTCCTCCCCCCCGACGCGCGCACACACAGGGCTCTCACGCACTCTCTCCCCCCCCCCCCGACACACGCACTCTCTTTCCCCCCCCCCCCCCCCCCGACACGCACGCGCTTCCCCTTAAACGCGCACTCCCCAACCCCCCACAACCACCACACACGCATCCTCTTCCACCACCCAAACCACCACACACGCTTCCTCATCCCCCCCCCCGCCCCCCATCTCACACACACACACACACACACACACACACACACACGATAGTCATCAAGAACATGTACAATGACGAATCACCCTCTTTCTACCCCCCAGTAGCATAGGGGCTATTTGTAGCACTTAAGAGTTTTACATGCAACATCACAAACTATTATATATGCAATTATCCCACTGTGGAATAAGAATTTAACCGCAAACCCTTCAAATTACAGTTGCCCAATAATTTTTTTTGAAGTCGTACAGTATAAATATGACAAAACTTTAAATTAACAATTAAATCTAGCATTACATTCACCTATACTGCTTAATCACAGCAACAATAAAAAACTATAATCCAACTTTGTTAGAGACTTTTTAAACACACGAAGCTGTTTAATTTCTAAGCAAATATATTATTGCTTTACTTGTTACAGGGTTATGTGACAAAAATCAAAACCAGATGGAATAAAGCATCAAATATTGGATTTGTACAGAAAATTTCAATTATTTACTCTTCACAGAAACCATATTTGACCGCCACATTTCCCTACAACAGTGACAACATTCCAAAAGTACTTCATTGGCTGTGAAGTGCTTTGGGACATCCTGTGCTCTTGGAAGGCACGATATAGATGCAAGTTTGTTCTTTCTTTCACATCTTATAACCAGTATAACTACTTTTGGTTAATTAAAGAAGCTAAATGCTTTAACTTAAGCCTAACTCAGATATTGTTGGAATGCTGGCCTTGAGGAATTTTCCAACAGAAGATTACATTTTCTTCACCAAAATGTAGAATTTGTTTTGAAATAAAAGTGTAGGCTCCTGTCAGACTACACAAAATACACCGTGGAACATGCTACCTGTTTGGAGTCCTGGCTCCAAAATGGCTGTCTCCGCAATGTTAGCCAGAGATGAGCAATAATATTTTTTTCAATAGGTTTAACATCTTTCTACTCCCTCAGCCCTCTTTGATTTATACAGAATTACACAGAAGTTACAAATCGGAAACAGGCCATTTTCCCCAACCAGTTTGTGTTGGTGTTTACCCTCCATGTGTGCAATTAGTTTTAAGCACATTTACCCACCCTGTTCCAATATCCCTTGAATCAGTTTTCCTTCAACCATCTATCCAATCTAATCTTGAATGTTGACAGTTTCTGTCTCAACCACTAATCCTGGAAGTGAATTCCATAGCCTCACACCACTTGTGAAGAAATTTCTCCAGCCCTCTGTTCTAAATCTCTTAAATTTAACCTTGTATCTATGGCCCCTTGTTCTAGACGTTCAACTACTGGAAACAGTCTGCATCTGTCTCCCCTATCCCATCCTTTCTTAATTTAAACATTTCTATTATATTGCCCTGTAATCTGCACTATTCTAACAAATTATTCAAATCTTTCCTTGTATTTGTATTTCGTCATACCAGGCAGCTTCCGAGTGAAACTGTGTTGTACTGCCTCGAAATCCTGAATATCCTTCCTATAGCGTGGAGCCTAATACTGCACACAGTACTCTTACTGAGGTTTCATATAGGCTTATCATTAGTGCTTGGCTTTCATAGTCTATACCTCTTTAGATAAAATATAGGATTCTATTAGCTTTTTTTAAAAAATAAAAACAGCTTTATTAACCTGCGGTGCGGCCTTTAATATTCTGTGAACTTGTACCCCCAAGTCCCTCTGCTCTCCCACAGCACCGCAGAATCATGGAACAAAAGTCACCTCCCTCTATCAGCTGTTGGATCCCATTTGTGGGGGGAGGGGAAAACTACCACACAGGAAGGTCCAGTTGGCTACCAAACCCAAATTGGACACCAAAGTCAAATTCTTATCTGTACGAGGTTTGGTGGGAGACATGGTGCTGCACATTGGAGCACTGGTACTCAGTATCTTGAAACAAGAGGATGCGCAGTTCCTGATCTGAGAAGTACTGAGCTGAGAGGATCAATATAGATGAAAGGAGGGTGTTGTTGTCAGACTCTTGTACATTTGCTGATTTCCAATTAAATAATGCATTTGGTAGGTGCATGGCTTTCATTGGAGGGTAAATACACTCAAAATTGTAATAAAAATATGATCTAGGCCAGTGAACTAAATCTGGGAGACCCAAAGCCTCTCTCCAGGTTGCGTTGAATCTATAAGATAGACATTTGCCCTGTCTCCTTTTTTTTTTACAGAATACCCACTTGTATCATGCCACCTTATTCTACCCTTTGCATATGACATTGTGCTAATAGTGACTACCCCATTGAGTCTGTAAATATGGCTTATTCGCTGATATACAATGCTGTTGTTACGGTATCTCTTCTTGCCTACATGTTCCTTTGTGCTTTCCTTTACCCCCTTATTTGTATGATTAAAATAAAAAGTGCTTTTAAAAAGGGATTCAACATCAATACTGAAAAAGGCACTAGTAGACCAGGGTTTTATTAACCAAGCAAATGACTTTTTTGGCATAAGACAAATATTTGTGCTGATGGTAGGACACAAGGCCCTTCGTGTTCATTATTCTTCAAATAAGTAGCCATGTTTAACCCAGCATCAAGAACTTTTATTCTTCTGAATGGTAAAATTAGAAAAGGCATCAAATATACACTTAAAAATGTGTATTAACACATACATTTAAACTGAAGGAGGTTATGAAAAGATTATTCATTTTCATGAATTGCATTATTGCAGTGGCCTCCACAGTACTCCATGGAACAGAATTACATGTGCATTGTTTTCACAGCTACCAGAAAAGTGGGTCAACAAGAAGTGGTTCTCGTCTTCTGCTGACTACAGTGACTGTCAGGAAGATGGGATGGTTCAAGCGTGCAGTTTATTACTCAGATGTCATAAATTCAAGTAATGACAAGCTTCAGACAAGTATTATCTTATACCCGATTATACTAACAACGGAAGCTGACTCAAAGGTGAAAGTACAAACTCTACACTTTGCCTCCCTTTTGCCACAACAAATAGTGAATTTAAATTCTTCAGAAGGGATTTAACCAACTTCTATTAGTGTTCAAAATGCCCACCAGTGTACATGCTGCCGTGCATTACACCTAAATCCGCAGCAGCAAATCACAGTGTAACTCACCTCTTGGGTATCCCACAATTGGTCTTTGTTGGGACTTATCATGGATATCACTACTTCTTGCTGCATAGTCAATGAAGAGAAGCAATGAAATGAAAACTTCGCAGGGGTCCCTTCTTTCAGTTACTTATTAGAGTTGTATGAAAAGTGAGAATTATGTAAGTGCAGCTGAAACAACCTGAATTGTGACCAGGACAGAAGCATAGGTACTGGTCATCCAGGTTTTTTTCTCTCCTTCCTGTTGGTGGAATCAGCCCAGAGTATACCAATAATAATAAATAATAATAATAATAATAAATTAAACAACAAATGTCTCTGAATGGAGACAGCAATTTTCTACAAAGTATTTGCTATAGCACATGATGCTTAATTAGACACAAATTACAAGCATCCACCCAATGTTTGATCCGCATGGCTTTCAAGCAAGGATGAATCTAAAGGGAGTGAGTGCATGTCTAAAAATGAAAAATGAAACGCTGTAACTTCAAAGGGTTATCAATCTAAATGATTCAAAAAGTATTTAAATTCTGTAGAAAATATACTGAAATTCAGTATCTCATTTCAAAACTTTAATTAATTTGGGGTTGCTACCTAATGCTATTCTTGGTTGGACCTACCACAATACCTGCTTGAGTACAAAAAGAGACACTGCAAAGAACAGACACCCTCTGTCTTTTGCCTTCAGTTTCCCTGCATCTCCCTGTGAAAGACTGACTAAATTTATCAGCACTCTTACCTCCAACTCACAAGGCTGTGGGTTTAAGCCCCACTCCAGGACTTGAGCATATACTCTAGGCTGACACTTTAATTCAGTGCTCCCTCAATACACTACCATCAGAGGTGCTGTGTTTCAGATGAGCTTTGAAAGCAAGGCCCTTTCTGCCTGTTCAGGTAGATGCAAAAGATCCCACAGCACTATTCAAAGAGCAGGGATTTCTTCTGGAGTTCCATCCAACATTCATCCCTCAAATCAATACCACCAATGCAAATGAACTGGTCATTTATTCAATTTGCTGTTTGTGGAAACTTGCTGTGCAAATTGGTGGCTATGTTTGCCTACAAAATAACAGTGACTACACTTCATGAGTAATTTATAGGCTGGGAAGCATTTTGGGATATCCTAAGTACTTAATGCAAGCATTATATACTATACTATATTGTTTGTATTACCGAGCAGGAATATGCAAATAGAAACCATGTCAGGAGATATTGTAACCCTCCAATGAAAAGCAACAAAACAACGGCTGCATACAGCAGTGACCAGTCCATCAACACCAATCACAGTAAGTGCATGTACTGGTTAAATGTACACTTATTCAGAATCACAACTCTTTTGTAATTAACATCCTGTTTAAATCCACAGATTTACAGAGTTTCTGATAGGTCATTTCAGCTGAATGCACAGATCTTTTGCTTCATTAGCTCATTGCCCCACAGTCAAAATATTTCACACCACTGCTCAATGAACTAGAGGGCACTTAACACCCAATGGCTGGTGTTAAAAGATGCCCGAACCAAACCTTATGGTGAGCATCTGGCTATGCAGTCTGTTACATTGTATGCAACATTGCTTCCATCAGAATCCAAGGTTTTAGAAACTGATGTGTAATTTGATGAAATGAAGAAGCAAGGACCTATACAACAATCTTGGCAAAACTGGAGCCGAGATTGCTGTGGCCCTGCAATCCTTTCCGCAAATGGAGAGGTGTGCTGATCTTGCTGGATTTAGTGACGTCAGCTCTTATAATAAATTGAATGTACTCCCAGCATGTTTTCCACAGGTATAATGAATGGTAGGAATCCAGAGAGTAGCAAAGCTTAGAGGGCTGCAGCACCATTTTAACATAGCTGGTTGCTTTGGCTTCCTTGAAAGCCAGCTAAGGAAACATAGAAACATTGAAAATAGGAGCAGGAGCAGGCCGTTAGGCCCTTCAAGCCTGCTCCGCCATTCAATATGATCATGGCTGATCCTCCATCTCAATACCATATTCCCGCTCTCTTCCCATGCCCCTTGAAGCCTTTTGTGTCTAGAAATCTATCTGGCTCCTTCTTAAGTATATTCAGTGACTTGGCCTCCACAGCCTTCTCTGGTAGAGAATTCCACAGGTTCACCTCCCTCTGAGTGAAGAAATTTCTCCTCATCGCAGTCCTAAATGTCCTACCCCATATCCTGAGACTATGGCCCCTCGTTCTGGACCCCCCCGCCCAGCCAGGGGAAACATCCTCCCTGCATCCAGTCTGTCTAGCCCTGTCAGAATTTTATATGTTTCAATGAGATTCGTCAGGAAGTTTGGTAAGGGCAGAACTGCTGATGACAGTTTTGATGTTCTGCTGCGTAGCTATATTTGGGGCTGAGGAAACACCCTCATTGAAAGCTGTCTCCCACATTCATAAGTCGTGGGAGCAGATGAGGAATAACTTCTCTGTGGAAGAGTACCAAGGTAAGGCTACAGTTTGATACCTCAAATTAAATCTCTGTTCACAGTATGCATGCCATAAGCACTGTGCTCCAAACATGGTGCAGCATCAGCAACAGAGTATGGGAAACACTGGCACAACTTTCCCATCGACCACACTGCACTACCAGATCCATAGCTTCAGCTTTGTGGCTGACATAAAATTAGTTTTGTCACATATTACTGTTGCACATGTGCCATTAAGACAAAATGCCACTCCATGTTTTTCCAAATGCTAAAAGCTGTATGTTTTGTCTGTTCTTAAAAAGAGAAGGCTGCTCACAACCTACAAAAGAGGCAAATCGGACTCGTGGCTGCCCTGAGAACGTACAAATTCAGAATCGACATGAGCAACTAGCTCTTCTAATAGTGGGAGTTAAGGCAAAAAAGAGGATGTGGGTCAGAAGAACTTAGTAGTTTGGTGGCAGCTCAGCAGGGCGAGTCTCATCTGTCGAGCAGCAGCTTCGCACTCAATGTATTAGCACTGGTACTGTGTGCCGAACCATTTCATGCAGGCATCATGGTAACACATGCTTGTTACTTTCTCACTGTGTCTGGGCCTCCCAAGGTGACATAACTGCCATCGAGCAGGAAACTGGGCCATTTCATCAGCCAACATCACACCCTTTAAAGCACAACTCAGATATATCCACCTCGCAGGAAATCAGAGAGAGGATCAGGAAGGAGTAGCTGGTGAAACATACAGCACAACTGAGGAAGAACAAGCGGAAACAGCTACAGTAGAGCAGGCACAGAGGCTAGAACCAGATGTTCATCTGCTGCAGGCCCTATTTATTCTTACCTTATGGAGGGCTGCTTATAGAAGGGAACTTATTAGTGAGCAGAAGAACTTCATGCAGTTCTTTAAGAATGTTCAGAGCTCCGTACATAGTATGTTGAAAATTCAACAGAACTGCTGCTCCAACATCTATGCAGTAATGCAAAAGGGACTGGGAAACCCGCAGGAAACCAATAAGCCAATGGCAACTCCACAAGCTCTGCAAAGGACCCCCTCTTTGTGGGAAAAGATCCAGACGGCAGACACAGCTTTCCTCACACATACTGTGACTGCATCTATTGCGATCCAGAGCTCCAATTTATGGAAGCCTCTCCCTTTCAGCTTGAAGAGGCAAGGGGATAAACTTGAGAATCTTGATGACAGGCTCTGCACTCCTAATTTTTTGGCCCTTATAGATCCTTAGTCATCTGTAAGACATAGCTAGCACCCAAGACGTGGCAGGAGGAGGTATGGACAAGATAGTTACCCCTGAGGTTGATGCCACACCCACCTAACTCCCCCTAGAAGACTGAAGTAGCAGCAGGTAGAGGACACAAGCAGCCAGTCAGTACAATGCAAGAGGTAGTTTGGCATGCCAGCAGTGATCACAAGGCCATCTCATACCGAAGCAAAAAGATAAACACCACAGTTATGTCACGAAACAGCTGCAGGCTGCCACCAAACTTGTGGACGCCTTGTCGGGAGTTTGAGTCAGTACCACCCCTACCCCCACCGATCTGTTCAAACATCGGAATCTCTGCTTCAGCATGCCAATTGTTTGTTCCACCAAAATTCAGATGGAGGCATAAGCTTTGTTGTATCTGCGCTTTGCCCCTGTTCAAAGTTTTTCAATGCGATCATTAGCCATGGATGCAGTAGATAATCCTTGATTCGCGAGCAGCTAGCTATGCAGTCTGCCTTCTCTTTCAAAAAAAAAGTGGCATGGTGGATCAGCATAAAATGACGGCATTGTGGGTGCTGCCAAGGTATTGTGCATTTACTTGTATTATTCTGTTCCCATGGTCTGATACCATTAATAGAATGAAAGTCTCTACTATTCATTTATACTATAGGGCTGTCGCTGGGCCCACTCAGATGCTACAACTATATAGTCCCAATTTGATACAGCCGAAGATTAATTGGAGGGTCTCAAACTATCAAATACATTTCAGATGAGTGGGTAATTCATCAATTGTTTAACAACATAATATTTCACAAGAATAGAAATCCAAGGCGGCTTCCAGAGGCACCTGCGAATTGACAAATTACTAATAATGACTAATGGTTAAATACATTTGGTTATTTGGATGTAAAAACAAAGTCAATGCATTACTGTACTAAAAGGAATTTCCAGGGAACAGTAGTATTTGAGAGTCTTCACTTATAAGATGCCAGATACTAAAAAGTGGAATCAAATTCAGAACCTTACATTTCTTGAGGCATTTTGTTTTTTTTCTAAACATTCCAAAAGCTTTCCTCAAATTCCAGATGAAAATTTTACAAATACTGAATGCTGGAGAAGGCAGTAAACTACTGTAACGAAATTAATCACCCCGCAACGTAGTCAGGTTCGATGTCTGCAACACTGCATTGTAACAGCATCACAATCCATTTCAGATCTTAACAACTCCCAAAAATCAGCACCTGAAACAGGTTATAAAGTTGGAACAAGTTAATGGCTGACAGAGGGGCTAAAAGGGTTAAATTTTGAGGACATGTTGCATTAATTTGGCTTGAGTTTAGAAGGTTGAGGAGTAATCTAATCGAGGTGTTTAAAGGATTAGATAGGGTAGATACAGAGAAACTATTTCCTCTGGTGGGGTGATCCACAACAAGACAGCATCATCTTAAAATTAGAGCTCGAAGTGAAATCAGGACGCGCTTTTTCACACAAAGGGAAATGTGGAATTCTCTCCCCCAAAAGGCTGTGGATGCTCGGTCAGTTGAAATTTTCAAAAAACTGAGATAGATAGATTTTTATTAGGTAAGGGTATCAAGGGGTGTAAAACAAAAGGCGGGTAAATAGAGTTGAGGTACAGATCAGCCATCTAATTGAATGGCGGAACAGACTTGAGGGGCTAAATGGCCTACTCATGTTCCGATGAATGTTAATAAAACAGATTTAAATCAATATTTTTTTTAAATCACATTATCTGGCAGAACACAATGGAAAGCTCAAACACAATTTTCATAGTTCTTTAATCTGTTTGCTGATAAATTGCATTAGAATGTTATAAACTGGTCAATTTTAAAATAAGACATTTTTCTACATAGAGTGTATGTTATTTTCTTCCAATTGATTAACTGTCTGTAATGTTTGTATTTTCATACAATCATACAAAGTTATGGCACAGAAAGAGGTCATTCCACCCATTCTGTCCGTGCCAGCCGAAGAACTATCCAGCTTGATCCCACTTTCGAGCGCTTGGTCCATAGCCCTGTAGGTTACTGCACTTCAAGTGCACATCCAAGTAACTTTTTAAATGAGTTGAGGGTTTCTGCCTCTACCACCCTTTCCAGGCAGTGAGTTCCAGACCCCTTCCACCCTCTGGGTGAAAAAAAATCTCCTCAGCTCCCCTCTAATCCTTCTACCAATTACTTTAAATCTATGCCCCCTGGTCACTGACCCCTCTGCTAAGGGAAATAGGTCCACGCTATCTAGGCCCGTCATAATTTTATATACCTCAATTAAATCTCCCCTCCGCCTCCTTTGTTCCAAAGAAAACAACTCCAGCCTATCCAATCTTTTCTTACAGCTAAAATTCTCCAGCCCTGGCAACATCCTCATAAATCTCCTATGTATCCTCTCTAGTGCTATCACATCTTTTCTGCTTTTCAATTTTTTCTTCCATTAACTCATCAATCACATTCCACAAAAAATTATGTTCTAAGAAAATAAACACTGATTGTGATTACTGTAGAATATATTCTTCAGAAAAATGCCACTCACATTCCATACAGTTATGACAGTTGCGCCCTGCTCTCTTTGTGTGCAGTTTTGGTCTCCTTATCTGAGGAAGGATGTCCTTGCCATGGAGGGAGGGCAACGAAGGTTTACCAGACTGATTCCTGGGATGGCAGGACTGACGTATGAGGAGAGATTGGGTCGACTAGGCCTATATTCACTAGAGGTTAGAAGAATGAGAGGTGATCTCATCGAAACATATAAAATTCGAACAGGACTAGACAGACTAGATGCAGGGAGGATGTTCCCGATGGCTGGGAAGTCCAGAACCAGGGGTCACAGTCTCAGAATACGGGGTATGCCATTTAGAACCGAGATGAGGAGAAATTTCTTCACTCAGAGGGTGGTGAACCTGTGAAATTCTCTACCACAGAATGCAGTGGAGGCCAAGTCATTCGATGTATTCAAGTAGGAGATAGATATATTTCTTAATGCTAAAGGGATCAAGGGATATGGGGAAAAAGCAGGAACAGGGTACTGAGTTAGACAATCAGCCATGATCATTTTGAATGGCACAGCGGGCCCAAAGGGCCGAATGGCCTACTCTTGCTCCTATTTTCTATGTCTATGTCTAGGCTCACGCCCCACCATTCTATCATGGCCCACCACAGCCAAAGCCTCAGTCCTCTCTCCCAGCCCAGCACAACCTTGGCCTCAGTCATCTCCTTTGGTCCCATCTCCATATAAAGAGTGCGTAAATTAATAATAGCTCAAGCTAGCGTAAACTTTCCAGAAATTGTTAGAGAACCCTGCTGTCAGAGCAGCATGATTTAAGTGCTAAACAGTTATGCATTGTGCATTATTTAAAATCCTACATTGAAGATTTTTGTATTCATTCATGTAGTGAAACGAACTGTATATTTATAGTGCACAAACCTACAATTAAATATTATGTTGTGAGAAAAATAGAGGACACAGAGAGGAACATAAACAGACAAAGAGACAGACAGACAGAAATAATTGAAGAGTATGAGACAAGTAGAGATTCAGTTACAAGAAGGGAGAGACAGTTTTTAAAAAAAAATTGTCCACAAGGAATGCCACATGAGACCAACTGTATTACACTGCAGTATGTTACCGGGGAGCAAACACAACAATAATTACAGGATCTCAGCCGAAACCTCAACTCCACTTCAATGACAACTCATTGAGCATCATCCATCAGCAGTAACAGGGAGAGGCAACAGCCTGATACATATAAATCCAAACGCAATTCCATGGGAGATCCAGACCGTTTTATGTTTTTTAAAAGTTCAAAAACTGAACTTCTAATTTTAATTACTGTAATTAAAAATAAAACTTACTTCTCTTAGTTGTTTGTCAATATTTCTGCTTAGTACGAGCTCAGAAACCAAAACTAATTACCATAAGAGAAACCTGAAAATGACCACAAAATTTGCCACATTTTTCTAAGTCCAAAGTACAGGACATCATTGCCTTTCTTTGGCTGGTGATGTTTGAGATTAGTCATTCTGACTACATATTTGCCAGATATCTTCCAGTGGACTGCCTGAGTTAAGTATTTGTTCCTAATATGCATTCCTGTGATTGATGCTTGCAGTAAGTCATTGCCACAACTCATTTGTTGCGAGATCACTGCAGGAAACAACAATCATGTGACAACTGTAACAAAACAACTCGGAAAACTTTGACATCCTGAACTAATTATCTGAGAACAGATATTTTGTGTAGAGCAGCCCCCTGATGCAACGTCATAAACGAGTGCCATCCAGTCAACTGTCCCCATCTGCAAATCACCAACGCCAGTTAAATTGCACGTCTCCCAATTTTGGTACAAACTACCCATGTCTTCATCATCACGCTGGCATGGTCCTGCAAATGAGACATGATTGGCTGATGCCGATGGCGGAGTTATCAAACTTAATCACACTACTTCGGGAAGGCACCAAAAGAAAGCCAGGTATTTCTCCATGTAGTCAGGAATCAGAGGGACAGGCACCACTACACAGCTCATATGCTTTCTAGAAGCTGACCAAAAAGTGGAAAAAGCCTGGGAGCAGGTCATTGGCATTGTCAGCAGCACTGTGCATGACCCTGAAACTGCTGAAGAGAGGAAAATAAGCTTTTTTAAAAAAAAACAAAAGGCACCTCCACATTATTTCTGAGTCTGGCACAACCAGTCAGGTTCTTCTCACATCCTATCCAACAAACACAGAATGCACACAAGGTTTCAGTTGTTTCATCACATCCAATTTACACAAAATTGGTCAAGTAATGTACCTCAATACCAAACAGAAATAAAAACCTTTAAAAAAAATTTTGCAATAGTCTTTTAAAACTGTTAGATAAATGTTCTGCAATTAAAAAAGAAAAAGCTTCTATTAGCACTTCAAAAGCTACCAGCAGCAAAGCAATGGGCAACATAATTATTAATTTTGTTCTTTACGTGCAGGGACAATGCAAAGGCAGTTCATCTGTGACATTTTTTAAAAATCCAATTTACACATTTGAAACATGTACTTTTAATGTACCTTTTTCATCAGTCATTCATTGCCTCACCTCTGCCACAAAATCACCTTCACACCTTTTTTTTAAAACTTGGTGAATAACTTAACTGATGTAAACAGCATCACAAACAAAATGGAGACATCGATACTTTCAAAGTTACATTTTAAAAACCAAGGCTAAGCTTTGCATCACCAAGACCACCAATCAAAATATTAATTTGTGTTTGGATTTTAAATCTGCACTCTTGTTTTAACTTCCTTAAGATTCTTTGGAATCATTAAGCATAACATATATTAACAAACTGAGATAAAAGCAGTATGAGAGAAGACAGGACATTCGTTCAAGTTTTCACCTGGTGGACTTCTTCAGAGGCTAAAAAGTGAGAATTTGACCCACTTACATTCCCATTTTTCCCTTTAAGAAAGAACACAATCCAGAAGTTTGAGAAAGCCATTTTAAATCAAAGACAGCTTGTTGTTTGATTATAAATACTATTTATCAAACTGACTTATTTAAAGTTGGAGGAAATAAAGGGGAGAGGAAACTATACAGAAACAATTAATCCAATAATATAGCAGAGTCTGTTCTGTATCTGAAGCAGTTCACGGGATACTCTTTACTTCACAAGACAAGAATTAACTATATTAAACTATTCTGAAAAGCCTGGGAACTACAGGCCGGTGAGCCTGACATCTGTAGTGGGTAAGTTGTTAGAGGGTATTCTGAGAGACAGGATCTACAGGCATTTGGAGAGGCAGGGACTGATTAGGAACAGTCAGCATGGTTTTGTGAGAGGAAAATCATGTCTCACGAATTTGATTGAGTTTTTTGAAGGGGTAACCAAGAAGATAGATGAGGGCTGTGCAGTAGACGTAGTCTGCATGGAATTTAGCAAAGCCTTTGACAAGGTACCGCATGGTAGGTTGTTACATAAGGTTAAATCTCACGGGATCCAAGGTGAGGTAGCCAATTGGATACAAAATTGGCTTGACGATTGTGGTTGTAGAGGGTTGTTTTTCAAACTGGAGGCCTGTGACCAGCGGTGTGCCTCAGGGATCGGTGCTGGGTCCGCTGTTATTTGTTATTTATATTAATGATTTGGATGAGAATTTAGGAGGCATGGTTAGTAAGTTTGCAGATGACACCAAGATTGGTGGCATTGTGGACAGTGAAGAAGGTTATCTAGGATTGCAACGGGATCTTGATAAATTGGGCCAGTGGGCCGATGAATGGCAGATGGAGTTTAATTTAGGTAAATGTGAGGTGATGCATTTTGGTAGATCGAATCGGGCCAGGACCTACTCCGTTAATGGTAGGGCGTTGGGGAGAGTTATAGAACAAAGAGATCTAGGAGTACAGGTTCATAGCTCCTTGAAAGTGGAGTCACAGGTGGATAGGGTGGTGAAGAAGGCATTCGGCATGCTTGGTTTCATTGGTCAGAACATTGAATACAGGAGTTGGGATGTCTTGTTGAAGTTGTACAAGACATTAGTGAGGCCACACTTGGAATACTGTGTACAGTTCTGGTCACCCTATTATAGAAAGGATATTATTAAACTAGAAAGAGTACAGAAAAGATCAGGAATGGGATAATGTCTTATTATGAGATTCTGTTGCTGCCTGATATCTGGTGGCTAATCTCAGTGTATTTTTAGTTGTTAGTGGCAGTTACATAGAATTACATAGTACATAAAAGCACAGAAACAGGCCATTCGGCCCAACTAGTCCATGACGATGTTTATGCTACACAGGAGCCTCCCATCACCAGAGATGCAACTGGATTAAGGTGAACTCCCTTAACACTCTGAACAAGCATGAATTATGGCAGATCTGAGCTACCTTTCATCTAGTGCTGTAAATACAGAAGTGAAGATAAATACTACAACATCATCTGAACATACTGTCACAAGAGAAATGTATAAAACTCAGTTGTATCATCCTAGTTTCCCTTCCCAGATTTTGTAATTATTTTCAGACATCAGCACATTTCTAAAACATTTTCAACTGCTATGAACCTCACTTAACAGGGTACGGTAGCATAGTGGTTATGTTACTGGGCTAGTAATCCAGAGGCCTGGACTAAAATCCAGAGTCATGAGTTCAAATCTCGCCACGGCAGCTGGCGAATTTAAATTCAATTAATTCATTAAAATTCAATTAATTAAATAAAAATCTGGAATTAAAATACTAGTATCAGTAATGATGGCCATGAAACTACCGGACATTAGTGAACCCATCTGGTTCACTAATGTCCTTTAGGGAAGGAAGCCTGCCACCCTTACCCGGTCTGGCCTATATGTGACTCCAGACCCACAGCAATGTGGTTGATTCTTAATTGCCCTCTGAAATGGCCTAGCAAGCCACTCAGTTGTAAAATCTCGCTACGAAAAGTCATAATAAGAATAAAACCGGACGGACCACCCGGCATCGGACCACTAGGCACCGGACACGACAACGGCAAAACACCAAGCCCAGTCGACCCTGCAAGGTCCTCCTTACGAACATCTGGGGACTTGTGCCAAAATTGGGAGAGCTGTCCCACAGACGAGTCAAGCAACAGCCTGACATAGCCATACTCACAGAATCATATCTTTCAGCCAACGTCCCAGACTCTTCCATCACCATCCCTGGGTATGTCCTGTCCCACCGGCAGGACAGACCCACCAGAGGTGGCGGTACAGTGATATACAGTCAGGAGGGAGTGGCCCTGGGAGTCCTCAACATTGACTCTGGACCCCATGAAATCTCATGGCATCAGGTCAAACATGGGCAAGGAAACCTCCTGCTGATTACCACCTACCGTCCTCCCTCAGCTGATGAATCAGTCCTCCTCCATGTTGAACACCACTTGGAGGAAGCACTGAGGGTAGCAAGGGCACAGAATGTACTATGGGTGGGGGACTTCAATGTCCATCACCAAGAGTGGCTCGGTAGCACCACAGCTGGCCGAGTCCTGAAGGACATAGCTGCCAGAATGGGCCTGCGGCAGGTGGTGAGAGAACCAACACGAGGGAAAAACTTACTTGACCTCGTCCTCACCAATCTACCTGTCGCAAATGCATCTGTCCATGACAGTATTGGTAGGAGTGACCACCGCACAGTCCTCGTGGAGATGAAATCCCGTCTTCGCACTGAGGACACCATCCAAAGTGTTGTGTGGCACTACCACCGTGCTAAATGGGATAGATTCAGAACAGATCTAGCAGCTCAAAACTGGGCATCCATGAGGCGCTGTGGGCCATCAGCAGCAGCAGAATTGTATTCCAGCACAATCTGTAACCTCATGGCCCGGCATATTCCTCACTCTACCATCACCAACAAGCCAGGGGATCAACCCTGGTTCAATGAGGAGTGTAGAAGAGCATGCCAGGAGCAGCACCAGGCGTACCTAAAAATGAGGTGCCAACCTGGTGAAGCTACAACTCAGGACTACATGCATGCTAAACAGCGGAAGCAACATGCTATAGACAGAGCTAAGCGATTCCACAACCAACGGATCAGATCAAAGCTCTGCAGTCCTGCCACATCCAGTCGTGAATGTTGGTGGACAATTAAAAAACTAACGGGAGGAGGAAGCTCTGCAAACATCCCCATTCTCAATGATGGCGGAGTCCAGCATGTGAGTGCAAAAGACAAGGCTGAAGCGTTTGCAACCATCTTCAGCCAGAAGTGCCGAGTGGATAATCCATCTCAGCCTCCTCCCGATATCCCCACCATCACGGAAGCCAGTCTTCGGCCAATTCGATTCACTCCACGTGATATCAAGAAACGGCTGAGTGCACTGGATACAGCAAAGGCTATGGGCCCCGACAACATCCCAGCTGTAGTGCTGAAGACTTGTGCTCCAGAACTAGCTGCGCCTCTAGCCAAGCTGTTCCAGCACAGCTACAACACTGGCATCCACCCGACAATGTGGAAAATTGCCCAGGTATGTCCTGTCCACAAAAAGCAGGACAAATCCAATCCGGCCAATTACCGCCCCATCAGTCTACTCTCAATCATCAGCAAAGTGATGGAAGGTGTCGTCGACAGTGCTATCAAGCGGCACTTACTCACCAATAACCTGCTCACCGATGCTCAGTTTGGGTTCCGCCAGGACCACTCGGCTCCAGACCTCATTACAGCCTTGGTCCAAACATGGACAAAAGAACTGAATTCCAGAGGTGAGGTGAGAGTGACTGCCCTGGATATCAAGGCAGCATTTGACCGAGTGTGGCACCAAGGAGCCCGAGTAAAATTGAAGTCAATGGGAATCAGGGGGAAAACTCTCCAGTGGCTGGAGTCATACCTGGCACAAAGGAAGATGGTAGTGGTTGTTGGAGGCCAGTCATCTCAGCCCCAGGGCATTGCTGCAGGAGTTCCTCAGGGCAGTGTCCTTGGCCCAACCATCTTCAGCTGCTTCATCAATGACCTTCCCTCCATCATAAGGTCAGAAATGGGGATGTTCGCTGATGACTGCACAGTGTTCAGTTCCATTCGCAACCCCTCAGATAATGAAGCAGTCCGAGCCTGCATGCAGCAAGACCTGGACAACATCCAGGCTTGGGCTCATAAGTGGCAAGTAACATTCGCGCCAGATAAGTGCCAGGCAATGACCATCTCCAACAAGAGAGAGTCTAACCACCTCCCCTTGACATTCAACGGCATTACCATCGCCGAATCCCCCACCATCAACATCCTGGGGGTCACCATTGACCAGAAACTTAACTGGACCAGCCATATAAATACTGTGGCTACGAGAGCAGGTCAGAGGCTGGGTATTCTGCGGCGAGTGACTCACCTCCTGACTCCCCAAAGCCTTTCCACTATCTACAAGGCACAAGTCAGGAGTGTGATGGAATACTCTCCACTTGCCTGGATGAGTGCAGCTCCAACAACACTCAAGAAGCTCGACACCATCCAAGATAAAGCAGCCCGCTTGATTGGCACCCCATCCACCACCCTAAACATTCACTCCCTTCACCACCGGCGCACTGTGGCTGCAGTGTGCACCATCCACAGGATGCACTGCAGCAACTCGCCAAGGCTTCTTCGACAGCACCTCCCAAACCCGCGACCTCTACCACCTAGAAGGACAAGGGCAGCAGGCGCATGGGAACAACACCACCTGCACGTTCCCCTCCAAGTCACACACCATCCCGACTTGGAAATATATCGCCGTTCCTTCATTGTCGCTGGGTCAAAATCCTGGAACTCCCTTCCTAACAGCATTGTGGGAGAACCGTCACCACACGGACTGCAGCGGTTCAAGAAGGCGGCTCACCACCACCTTCTCGAGGGCAATTAGGGATGGGCAATAAATGCCGGCCTTGCCAGCGACGCCCACATCCCGTGAACGAATAAAAAAAATAAAATTAAAAATAACTTTGAACGAGATTCAGGCTTTTAAGAGCTAAAATATCCAGACAACTGGCTCTTTTTGCTTTCCCTCGGTAATTTTTATTTTCACAATAAATAAATTATGACAGTATTTAATAAGCTGGACTACTGCCAGCCCATAGTCAGACATATCCGCTGGTCACTCATTCAACTCCTTCTAAATCCACATAACTGCAGTTTACCTGTCCTTGCTCAAAATTTCAATTTCACCCAATATCAACATTTTTTTTCATTAACTGTGAAAAGGCACTGAGTGAGAGAACAAGCATTTCAAAGAGAGAGGGGACAAGCGCAAGGGGCTCATGGACTTTATTGTCACCAAGAATGAGACCCTTCCACTCAGCTGCCTCTGCAGCACAACCCCTGTCCTCTTGCCCATCAAGCCAAACCTCCCCCAAGGCTCTTCCCAATCGAAGTCCAAAACCACGTCATTCCCTAGTTTTTCTTCCAATGCCCCTCCTCTTTGAGCTTATCTTGGTCATGTGACTCACATCCTCCTACCATGAAGCCATTCCCACGAAACTGCGAACTGCACAACTTTCCTTCCTGGCCCTCAGATTAGCTGACATTGTAAATGGTTCCCTTTCCTTAGATACTGTTCCCCTTCCTTTAAAAATCACCATCACAACCCTCCTCAAAAAACCCATCCTTGAAAACTACTGCCCCATTTCCAAACTCCCCTTCCTCTCCAAAGTCCTTGAACATGTTGTTGCCACCCAAATCCACATCCAGCTTTCCCGTAACTCCAAGTTTCAGTCACTCCAATCTGGTTTTTGCCCGAATCAAAGTCATGAATGACATCCTCCATGACAGTGCACCATGGTGCACTATCCCTCCTCATCTTTCTCAACCTGTCTGCAGCCTACAACATGGTCAACCACGCCATTCTCCTCCATTGTCCAGCTCAGTAGGATTGTCCTCACTTGGTTCCACTCTTGCCTAGCTGATCGCAGCCAAAGCATCTCCAGCATTGGCTTCTCTTTCCACCCCACACCGTTATCTCCTATGTCTCCCAAGGATCTATCATCGGCCATCTCCTCTTCCTCATCTACATCTACTGCAAGCATGGGGTCAGGTTCCATATGTATGCTGACAACACCCAGCTCGACCTCTCCAGCATCTGTCTCGATCCGCTCACTACCTCTGTTGTCTGACATCCAGCAATTCCCTCCAGTTAAACATTGGAAAGACCGAAGCTATCATCTTCAGCCCTCATTACAAATTTCATACCCTTGCCACTAATTCCATCCTCCTCCCTGGACACTGTCTCAAACTGAACCAGACTGTTGGCAATCCTCCACCCTCCGTAAACTTCAGCACTTCCAAAACTTTGCTGTCCGTATCATATCCTGCACCAAATCACTCACCCATCACTCTTGTCCTTGTTGACCTACATTGACTCCTGGTCCCTCAACACCTCGAATATAAAATTATCATTCTTGTGTACAAAACCCTTCAAGGCCTCACCCCTCCCTATCTCTGTAACCTCTTCCAGCCCTACAACCTCCCCAGATTCAATCTGTATGACTTGCATGACTTCAGTGCAAAAGTAATGAAGATCTGAGATTCAGGATAGCAGTATCAGTTTGCAATGAGCAGCTGAACGTAGGAAATATAGGCAGTAATACATATAACATGAAGGATAGCATATATAGGCTGGAGCATGACAAGTTACCAAAGGGGTATGAACAATTCAATTCATTCACAGCATCTCAATCCTGAGATGCCTTGCATCCCTGACACTCCAGTCTGTGTTATTCTACATAATATATACCGTACTTAAGTGAAGTTTGTGGGTGATTTTATGTTTCCAGTTAAGTTTTTTTGTGCCAGGAGTGGAATTTATTTTTTTATTCGTTTGTGGGATGTGGGCGTCACTGGCAAGGCCAGCATTTATTGGATGGTGTCGGGCTTCTTGAGTGTTGTTGGAGCTGCACTCATCCAGGCAAGTGGAGAGTATTCCATCATACTCCTGACTTGTGCCTTGTAGAATCAGGAGGTGAGTCACTCGCCGCATAATACCCAGCCTCTGACCTGCTCTTGTAGCCACAATATTTATGTGGCTGGTCCAGTTAAGTTTCTGGTCAATGGTGACCCCCAGGATGTTGATTGTGGGGGATTCGGCGATGGCAATGCCATTGAATGTCAAAGGGAGGTGGTTAGACCCTCTCTTGTTGGAGATGGTCATTGCCTGGCACTTGTCTGGCGCGAATGTTACTTGCCACTTATCAGCCCAAACCTGGATGTTGTCCACGTCTTGCTGCATGCGGGCTCGGACTGCTTCATTATCTGAGGGGTTGCGAATGGAACTGAACACTGTGCAATCATCAGCGAACATCCCCATTTCTGACCTTATGATGGAGGGAAGATCATTGATGAAGCAGCTGAAGATGGTTGGGCCGAAAACACTGCCCTGAAGAACTCCTGCAGCTGAGATGATTGGCCTCCAACAACCACTACCATCTTCCTTTGTGCTAGGTATGACGCCAGCCACTGGAGAGTTTTTCCCGATTCCCAATGACTTCAATTTAACTGGGGCTCCTTGGTGCCACACTCGGTCAAATGCTGCCTTGATGTCAAGGGCAGTCACTCTCACCTCACCTCTGGAATTCAGCTCTTTTGTCCATGTTTGGACCAAGGCTGTAACGGGGTCTGGAGCCGAGTGGTCCTGGCGGAACCCAAACTGAGCATCAGTGAGCAGGTTATTGATGAGCAAGTGCTGCTTGATAGCACTGTCGACGACACCTTTCATCACTTTGCTGATGATTGAGCGTAGGCTGATCGGTTGGTAATTGGCCAGATTGGATTTGTCCTGCTTTTTGTGGCAGGACATACCTGGGCAATTTTCCAGATTGTCGGGTGGATGCCAGTGTTGTGGCTGTACTGGAACAGTTTGGCTAGAGGCACAGCTAGTTCTGGAGCACAAGTCTTCAGTATCATGTGGAGTGAATCAAATTGGCTGAAGACTGGCTTCTGTGATGGTGGGGATATTGGGAGGAAGCCGAGATGGATTAAGCCGAGATCTATTATTGATGGATAAGCCGAGATCTATTATTAAGGAGACAGTAGCGGAACATTTGGATAAACATAATTTAATAGGACAAAGTCAGCATGGCTTTACGAAGGGGAAGTCATGTCTGACAAATTTGCTTGAGTTCTTTGAGGACATAACGTACAGGGTGGATAAAGGGGAACCAGTGGACGTAGTGTATTTGGACTTCCAGAAGGCATTCGACAAGGTGCCACATAAAAGATTATTGCTCAAGATAAAGAATCACTGGATTGGGGGTAATATTCTGGCATGGGTGGAGGATTGGTTATCTAACAGGAAGCAGAGAGTTGGGATAAATGGTTCATTCTCGGACTGGCAACCAGTAGCCAGTGGTGTTCCGCAGGGGTCGGTGCTGGGTCCCCAACTCTTTACAATCTATATTAACGATTTGGAGGAGGGGACCAAGTGCAACATATCAAAGTTTGCAGATGATACAAAGATGGGAGGGAAAGTAGAGAGTGAGGAGGACATAAAAAACCTACAAGGAGATATAGACAGGCTGGGTGAGTGGGCGGAGATTTGGCAAGTTATTATCTTAATGGCGAGAAACTGGAAAGTACTGCAGTACAAAGGGATCTGGGGGTCCTAGTGCAAGAAAATCAAAAGGTTAGTATGCAGGTGCAGCAGGTGATCAAGAAGGCCAACGCAATGTTGGCTTTTATTGCTAGGGGGATAGAATATAAAAACAGGGAGGTATTGCTGCAGTTATATAAGGTATTGGTGAGACCGCAGCTGGAATACTGCATACAGTTTTGGTGTCCATACTTAAGAAAAGACATACTTGCTCTCGAGGCAGTACAAAGAAGGTTCACTCGGTTAATCCCGGGGATGAGGGGGTGGACATATGAGGAGAGGTTGAGGAGATTGGGACTCTACTCATTGGAGTTCAGAAGAATGAGAGGCGATCTTATTGAAACATATAAGATTGTGAAGGGGCTTGATCGGGTGGATGCGGTAAGGATGTTCCAAAGGATGGGTGAAACTAGAACGAGGGGGCATAATCTTAGAATAAGGGGCTGCTCTTTCAAAACTGAGATGAGGAGAAACTTCTTCACTCAGAGGGGAATAGGTCTGTGGAATTTGCTGCCCCAGGAAGCTGCGGAAGCTACATCATTAAATAAATTTAAAACAGAAATAGACAGTTTCCTAGAAGTAAAGGGAATTAGGGGTTACGGGGAGCGGGCAGGAAATTGGACATGAATTTAGATTTGAGGTTAGGATCAGATCAGCCATGATCTTATTGAATGGCGGAGCAGGCTTGAGGGGCCGATTGGCCTACTCCTACTCCTATTTCTTATGTTCTTCTTGTGGATCATCCACTCGGCACTTACAGCTGAAGATGGTTGCAAACGCTTCAGCCTTGTCTTTTGTACTCACGTGCTAGACTCCGCCATCATTGAGGATGGGGATGTTCACAGAGCCTCCTCCTCCTGTTAGTTGTTTAATTGTCCACCACCATTCACGACTGGATGTGGCAGGACTGCAGAGCTTTGATCTGATCCGTTGGTTGTGGAATCGCTTCGCTCTGTCTATGGCATATTGCTTCCGCTGTTTAGCATGCATGCAGTCCTGAGTTGTAGCTTCTCCAGGTTGGCACCTCATTTTTAGGTATGCCTGGTGCTGCTCCTGGCATGCTCTTCTCCACTCCTCATTGAACTCTGACTGATCCCCTGGCTTGTTCGTAATGGTAGAGCGAGGAATATGCCGGGCCATGAGGTTACAAATTGTGCTGGAATACAATTCTGCTGCTGCTGATGGCCCACAGCACCTCATGGATGCCCAGTTTTGAGCTGCTAAATCTGTTCTGAATCTATCCCATTTAGCACAGTGATAGTGCCACACAACACGTTGGATGGTGTCCTCAGTGCGAAGACCGGACTTAGTCTCCACGAGGACTGTGCGGTGGTCACTCCTACCAATACTGTCATGGACAGATGCATTTGCGACAGGTAGATTGGTGAGGACGAGGTCAAGTAGATTTTTCCCTTGTGTTGGTTCGCTCACCTCCTGCCACAGGCCCAGTCTGGCAGCTATGTCCTTCAGGACTCAGCCAGCTCGGTCAGTAGTGGCACTACCGAGCCACTCTTGGTGATGGACATTGAAGTCCCCCACCCAGAGTGCATTCTGTGCCCTTGCTACCCTCAGTGCTTCCTCCAAGTGGTGCTCAACATGGAGGAGGACTGGTTTATCAGCTGAGAGAGGACAGTAGGTGGTAATCAGCAGCAAGTTTCCTTGCCCATGTTTGACCTGATGCCATGAGATTTCATGGGGTCCGGAGTCAATGTTGAGGACGTCCAGAGCCACTCCCTCCTGACTGTATATCACTGTACCGCCACCTCTGGTGGGTCTGTCCTGCCGGTGGGACAGGACATACCCAGGGATGGTGATGAAAGAATCTGGGACGTTGGCTGAAAGGTATGATTCTGTGAGTATAGCTATGTCAGAATGATCTAGCAAGGCAGAGGAATTTAGTATAAGAGTTCCAAAGTGCAAGGCCATGCTGGCTGTTGGCTCTATCACCATCTTCTGGCAACAATCCATCACAAATTGGCACACTAATGATCTATTGCAGGGTGGTCAAGTGGCTTAAAAGCATTGCTGTAAGCACAACACTCCATGTGGCAAATTTCTTATCTCAGTTGAGCTTCTGATTTTTTTTTGGAGCTTCTGGTTATTTTTGGGGGGGGGGGGCGGGGGAGGCAGGGGGAAGGGAAGAAGAGGATGAATGCAGCACTTGGCAGAAGCTAAGGGAAGGGAACATAAACCAAAAGTCATGTTAACTTGGTCCTCTCTCAGATAGCCCAACCAGCCAGATCATGAGCAGCGCTGAGGCACCTGAAAGCAGGTCAACAGTTTTTTTTTCTGTTTTATTATTTTTCCTATCTACTTCTATTTTATTTTATGCAATCACTTTTTGATTGAACAATAATTGTGGACATCTAAAACTGGCTTGGAGAATGATTCAGTCCAACAATGTGAAGAAGCTGAATTAACACCAGAAGAGATACAGTAACCAACCCAGAGTGGTTTATCATATAATTACAACTGCTCAAGCTAAACAGTCTTCCACTCACCATCAAGCTCTCAATAAATTCACCAACTTCTTCTCCATGCTAGTTTCCTCCCAGGCATGAGCACTCACTATGAACAAGCTGTTTTGTTTTTCTAAAGAGTACTGATAAGGAGACTCCTTTTCAAAATTAAATTACATCATGGACACAGAACAATAAGATACCACATTTGTGCAGCTATTTGCAATGCTCTTGCACAAACAGCTAAATCATGGGACCACAACAGCAGCATTCAGCTTCACAGACCAAGGCAATATTAACACTGCTGCTGAAACAGAGCCTAAATGTATAATTTTTGAGGGTTTTTTTTTGGGGGGGGGGGGGGGGTGGGGACAGAAATTGTGGAAAAAAGTGTCATTAATTTTTCTTCTTGTCCCCAGTTTCCATCAAATGTCGCTCACCATTTCCTGTTCAGGTGGGCGAGGGAATGAGCTGCTCCCAGGTCTCTGCTTTTGTCACTTTTAAACCACATGCATGTACAGAACAACTCAACTTCCTTCCCTCCACATCATTGTCTGCTCAACATGAAGTAACAGGCTCTGTAATTTTCCTTTCATTTCCTCCCTCTCTGCTCCATCATCAGGCGACTCACCCTGTCATTCTTCTTCCTTCCGATCTTCTTCTACCACAACATGGAGCAAATCACCCCAATATTCTCCTTAGCAGTCTTCTTCTGTCTCAACTTGGAGGATGTCACCCAGTCATTCGCCCGTCCCCCTTCCGTTCTCTTCTTCCAAACACTTGATTTGCATGGCATTGCAATCAGGCTAGACAGATTAGGTCGGCTGTATTTGGGGCCAGAGTTCTGTCACAATACAATGGTTCTCTAATGCACAATATAACAGTGAGGAAATGATTTTTTTTCCCAATGAGCAGTGAATTGGGAGGAACTTTTCAACACAGAACTTGGAGTTGGGAGAGCACAAGATACTGTACATGCAGTCAAATCAAGGAAACTAATACACGTCATGATTTTTGCCTATTGGACTCAGACGGGATTTTTGGTTTAATTTATATGATGCTGCGATGAGACTAATTTCTGTTCACATGGGGGTATCTTCCAGGAACAGACATTAGTCAGGATTTGGATTTGAACCTTGATCAAAAAAGCACCAGAGGAAGTAGTTAATAGAATTGTGCTTCTCGCATGCCAGATTAGTTTGAAATAATGGGGACCATCCACCACCTCCTAGAGATATTTGCACCTGTAATGTCAGAAAGGCTTCCATTCTTTGAGCACAGCAGGAGGCCTAATGAAAAAGGCCATGTTTCCATTTTAGTTGCCATGGCCCCCACATCAAAAGGGGTGGAGGGGGGGGGGGGGGGTAGTAGATTTGACCGAGTCAATCTGCAACACAGAGAGCTGGAGGATGTTCAGACATTAAACTTTTGGTTTCCCTTCTCTCTGGGTTTTAAAAAAAAGTCAGTCTACAGCAGATTTTGAGTCTGGAACAGAAAGAGAGGTGGAGAAGGATCCTTTTTCTAAAATTAGTGCCAGTCAGTCAGCAAAAGGGACTTGTAAGGTGAGGTAGATCCACAGAAAGGGCAATGTTGGCATAATTTATTATTTTTAATGTTACAGGAGCAATAGGAATTAGGAAAAAAAAACACTGTGAAAATTGTATTCTATTCAGTTGCACATTTCATTCAAAATAAACCAGTTTGTGGGTTTACAATTGGCCCTATCTTCCTAGAGTGCTCAATCACCCTTCCAGAAGGAAGGAAAATCGCATGTGGTAGCAGGTGCCAGATAACAGAATCCATTTCACACAAGGGGGCTTATTGTTACAGCCCCAGGTTATGCTACTGTTTGACGGGACATTGGGTGGTAAAAATATACTCCTGATCATAGGGTACTTGAGATCTGCTTATGGGAGTGACAGGAGATGCTGAACCGGAGAGAATATCTAAGGCAGAACCGAAATCTGCAACAATGTGTGAATGTAATTTTTGGGATGGTGGGTTTTTCTCACTTTATTCAGCCATTCAGACAAGCCACATCAGTTGTAAGTGAAATCCACTGTTCAACTAGGAGCTGCACATCACAAATGAAGAATAGTGCATATAATGTGTACAGAAATATATGATGTGGAGATGCCAGTGATGGACTGGGGTTGACAAATGTAAGGAATCTTACAACACCAGGTTATAGTCCAACAGTTTTATTTGAAAATCACAAGCTTTCGGAGGCTTTCTCCTTCGTCAGGTGAAGTGACCTGACGAAGGAGAAAGCCTCCGAAAGCTTGTGATTTTCAAATAAAACTGTTGGACTATAACCTGGTGTTGTAAGATTCCATACAGAAATATAGATATGAAAGACAAAAGCAGGCATAAAATCCAATAATGCCTTCTATGTTTTAATTAAGCTGCCAAAATGACAACTCAATTCACATTTCCAGCAAGTCAGCATAAGAGACTTCCATTAGGGTGTGAGATATGCACCATAAAGAAATAGAGACACAAATGCATGCAGTAAAATATTGGACAATACTCAATGAGACTGGATTTGTAGTACACAGCAAGACCAATGCAAATCCATCTGCTTCATGGCTTTTACTTTTGCAATCAAAATACTACCAACACAAAAATGCACAGGAACAGCACTGTAAGCCTACATATAAACAAATGAAATCTCACAAAAATCAATTGTGTAAACTCACACCCAAGGTAATGTGTTCTTCTATCCAACCTAATAACATCAAGGCAGCATTTGACAGAGTATGGCACTAAGGCACCCTAGTAAAACTGAAGTCAATGGGGATCGGTGGGGGGGGGGGGGGGGGGTAACTCTCCAGTGGGTAGAGCCATACCTGGCACAAAGGAAGATTGCAGTGGTTGTTGGAGGCCAATCATCTCAGACCCATTGTTGCAGGAGTTCCTCAAGGCAGTGTCCGAGGGCCAATTATCTTCAGCTGCTTCATCAATGAGCTTCCCTCCATCATATGGCCAGAAGTAAGGCTGTTCACTAATTATATAGTGTTCAGCTTTATTCGCAATCTCTCAGATAATTAAGCAGTCCATGCCCGCATGCAGCAAGACCTGAATGACATCCAGGCTTGGGCTGATAAGTGCAAGTAACATTCATGCCACACAAGTTCTAGGTATTAACCATTTCCAACAAGAGACAACCTAACCACCTCCCCTTCACGTTCAATGACATTACCATCACCAAGTCCCCCACTATTAACATTCCGAGGCCACCATTGACCAGAAACTTAAGTGGACAGCCACATAAATGCCATGGCTACTAGAGTAGGTCAGAGGCTGGGTATCAGTCCTCCTCCATGTTGAACACCACTTGGAGGAAGCACTGAGGGTAGCAAGGGCACAGAATGTACTCTGGGTGGGGGACTTCAATGTCCATCACCAAGAGTGGCTCGGTAGCACCACTACTGACCGAGCTGCCGAGTCCTGAAGGACATAGCTGCCAGACTGGGTCTGCGGCAGGTGGTGAGCGAACCAACACGAGGGAAAAACTTACTTAACCTCATCCTCACCAATCCATCTGTCCCAGATGCATCGGTCCATGACAGTATTGGTAGGAGTGACCACCGCACAGTCCTCATGGAGACGACGTCCCATCTTCGCACTGAGGACAACATTCAACGTGTCGTGTGGCACTACCACCGTGCTAAATGGGAGAGATTCAGAACAGATCTAGCAGCTCAAAACTGCGCATCCATGAGGCGCTGTGGGCCATCAGCAGCAGCAGAATTGTATTCCAGCACAATCTGTAACCTCATGGCCCGGCATATTCCTCACTCTACCATTACCAACGAGCCAAGGGATCAACCCTGGTTAAATGAGGAGTGTAGAAGAGCATGCCAGGAGCAGCACCAGGCGTATTTAAAAATGAGTTGCAACCTGGTGAATCTACAACTCAGGACTACATGCATGCTGAACAGCGGAAGCAACATGCTATAGACAGAGCGAAGCGATTCCACAACCAACGGATCAGATCAAAGCTCTGCAGTCCTGCCACATCCAGTCGTGAATGGTGGTGGACAATTAAACAACTAACGGGAGGAGGAGGCTCTGCAAACATCCCCATCCTCAATGATGGCGGAGTCTAGCACGTGAGTGCAAAAGACAAGGCTGAAGCGTTTGAAACCATCTTTAGCCAGAAGTGCCGAGTGGATGATCCATCTCTGCCTCCTCCCAATATCCCCACCATCACAGAAGCCAGTCTTCAGCCAATTCGATTCACTCCACATGATATCAAGAAACGGCTGAGTGCACTGGATACAGCCAAGACTATGGGTTCCGACAACATCCAGGCTTTAGTGCTGAAGACTTATGCTCCAGAACTAGCTGCGCCTCTAGCCAAGGGCAGGGGAGATGACGACAAGAATCTTAAAAGAAAAGCAAAGGAGAAGATTCCCGATGAGTAGGGAGAGAGTATCAGATGCAACCTGGCAATTAAAGCCGCCATGGTGGGATGTAGTGCAACAAATAGTTAGATGAAGCATCCAGGATTCTGTCAGGCCCAGAATGCCAAAAGGCTAATCTAAGACAAGGCTGTAGCTGGCACAGGCTTTGTTTACAATGGAGCAAATATTCTACAGGCGATACAAAGCTGGGTCTTTTTTTCATTCGTTCATGGAATGTGAGAGTCGCTGGCAAGGCCAGCATTTATTGCCCATCCCTAATTGCCCTTGAAAAGGTGGTGGTGAGCCGCCTTCTTGAACCGCTGCAGTCCGTATGGTGAAGGTTTTCCCACAGTGCTGTTAGAAAGGGAGTTCCAGGATTTTGACCCAGCGACGATGAAGGAACGGCGATATATTTCCAAGTCGGGATGGTGTGTGACTTGGAGGGGAACGTGCAGGTGGTGTTGTTCCCATGTGCCTGCTGCTCTTGTCCTTCTAGGTGGTAGAGGTCGCAGGTTTGGGAGGTGCTGTCGAAGAAGCCTTGGCGAGTTGCTGCAGCCACAGTGCGCCGGTGGTGAAGGGAGTGAATGTTTAGGGTGGTGGATGGTGTGCCAATCAAGCGGGTTGCTTTATCTTGGATGGTGTCGAGCTTCTTGAGTGTTGTTGAAGCTGCACTCATCCAGGCAAGTGGAGAGTATTCCATCACACTCCTGACTTGTGCCTTGTAGATGGTGGAAAGGCTTGGGGAGTCAGGAGGCGAGTCACTCGCCGCAGAATACCCAGCCTCTGACCTGCTCTTGTAGCCACAGTATTTACATGGCTGGTCCAGTTAAGTTTCTGGTCAATGGTGACCCCCAGGATGTTGATGGTGGGGGATTCAGCAAAGGTAATGCCGTTGAATGACAAGGGGAGGTGGTTAGACTCTCTCTTGTTGGAGATGGTCATTGCCTGGCACTTGTCTGGTGCGAATGTTACTTGCCACTTATCAGCCCAAGCCTGGATGTTGTCCAGGTCTTGCTGCATGCGGGCACGGACTGTTTCATTATCTGAGTGGTTGCGAACAGAACTGAACACTGTGCAATCATCAGTGAACATCCCCATTTCTGACCTTATGATGGAGGGAAAGTCATTGATGAAGCAGCTGAAGATGGTTGGGCCTAGGACACTGCCCCTGAAGAACTCCTGCAGCAATGTCCTGGGGCTGAGATGATTGGCCTCCAACAACCACTCCCATCTTCCTTTGTGCTAGGTATGACTCCAGCCACTGGAGAGTTTTCCCTGTGATTCCCATTGACTTCAATTTTACTCGGGCTCCTTGGTGCCACACTCGGTCAAATGCTGCCTCGATGTCAAGGGCAGTCACTCTCACCTCACCTCTGGAATTTAGCTCTTTTGTCCATGTTTTTACCAAGGCTGTAATGAGTCTGGAGCCGAGTGGTCCTGGCGGAACCCAAACTGAGCATCGGTGAGCAGGTTATTGGTGAGTAAGTGCCACTTGATAGCACTGTCGACGACACCTTCCATCACTTTGCTGATGATTGAGAGTAGGCTGATGGGGTGGTAATTGGCCGGATTGGATTTGTCCTGCTTTTTGTAGCAGGACATACCTGGGCAATTTTCCACATTGACGGGTAGACGCCAGTGTTGTCGCTGTACTGGAACACAAGCCTTCAGCACTACAGCCGGGATGTTGTCGGGGCCCATAGCCTTTGCTGTATCCAGTGCACTCAGCCGTTTCTTGATACCACGTGGAGTGAATCGAATTGGCTGAAGACTGGCTTCTGTGATGTTGGGGATATCGGGAGGAGACGGAGATGGATTATCCACTCGGCACTTATGGCTGAAGATGGTTGCAAACGCTTCAGCCTTGTCTTTTGCACTCACGTGCTAGACTCCGCCATCATTGATGTTCACAGCGCCTCCTCCTCCCGTTAGTTGTTTAATTGTCCACCACCATTCACGACTGGATGTGGCAGGACTGCAGAGCTTTGATCTGATCCGTTGGTTGTGGAATCGCTTCGCTCGGTTTATAGCATGTTGCTTCCGCTGTTTAGCATGCATGTAGTCCTGAGTTGTAGATTCACCAGGTTGGCACCTCATCTTTAGGTATGCCTGGTGCTGCTCCTGGCATGCTCCTCTGCACTCCTCATTGAACCAGGGTTGATCCCCTAGCTTGTTGGTAATGGTAGAGTAAGGAATATACCAGGCCATGAGGTTACAGATTGTACTGGAATACAATTCTGCTGCTGCTGATGGCCCACAGCGCCTCATGGATGCCCAGTTTTGAGCTGCTAGATCTGTTCTGAATCTATCCCATTTAGCACGTGATAGTGCCACACAACACGTTGGACAGTGTCCTCAGTGCGAAGATGGGACTTCGTCTCCACGAGGACTGTGCGGTGGTCACTCCTACCAATACGGTCATGGACAAATGCATTTTACAAAGCCGGGTCGATGCTCGGGTTCCCATTAAGAGGAGAGAGAGGAAAAAAATGGATGAGGATAAGGTTACAGAGATTATCTCCTATGGTGGTGGGGGGGGGGGGGGGGCGGAGAGGGGAAGAGAAAAAGGGTGAAGATGGCAACAGCAAACAAGGCTAGGCTCTTCCTCACAAAGAGAAAGAGAATGAATGAATGCATCCAAGTCAAATCTGCTGCAGAACTTCAAGAATAGGGTTTGAAAGCACCAATGGCAAAGACCTGGGAATCCTTAAGTCCAGGAATACAATGTTTCCCCCAAACTGGTGCCATGAAGTCAAAATATCTTAAGTCCTACTGAAAATTTTACACCACTCACTTCAGTGACAGAGAACCAAAAGTAGGTTAGAGACTGAAATTCGGTCGACGGGTTCAAATGGCATTCATCACGGAAGTAAAGGTCACATGGGAAACGACCTGCCTTCTGAAACCTCAAGATTAGATTATAGTCTTGTAATCACTTCACAAGACAATTTTCATTCTACAGTTAATCCTGTAAAGTTCATAAGGGAGGAGGTCTTTTCCAGTTATGCATAGTTTTTGCCAACAGCAGGTGACAGGATAAATGGCGACCATCTCTAAATCCCAGATTCTTGATGCCAGGTAGCATCCAGATTGGAGGATTAATGACATAATCTAGCTCGACGTTCATTGAATGCTGATTACCTGAATACGGAAAAATAATTATCAGCAGCTCATTATATTACAATATTAGTAAAAAGCAAAGGTGAAGAATGATTCAGCAGTGTAAATACTATTTAAATTCTCTGGTTTCTATCTAGGCTCACACATGGAGAATGGTCATTTGGGCGAGATAGAGGGCCAGATGCACCCACAGAACTGCCCGTCTGGCATGATTCACTAACTTCACAAGAGGAGAGAACAAAAGGAGATGAAACTGGGCAGAAACTTTTCTATGGATATTTAAAAATCCATATTTGAAAATACTGTAGATGCCACTTAACATTAGTTACAGGAGTGCTCAACGCCATCATTTTTAGTTTCTTACTAAAGATAGTGATCCAAAATATTCCATTTACTTCAACAGAGGTAAATATGTCCTTGGAGCTTCACAAACAGATATTCCCAGCAAAAAGCATTCCAGAGACTGATTTTGCCACTATCATGATGATAACACTGCCACTCATTCAAGTGCTGGCAAGTCACTCACACAACACACCCAAAAGATCCAACATCAATTATGTGTCTGTTCTCATAGAACTAAGAGTAGTTAAAAAAATGTATTTTCCTTTCACCCCCCAAAATACATTAATAAATCTAATCTAAACATGTGTATGTGTCAATCTCCAGAAAACCCAGTATCAGTACTGTACATAGAGAAAGAAACCAAACCCAGTTCAGTCAGGAAGGAGTTTGCAAACATGGCATGGACAGCACATAAATAAATACAAAAGCAAAATATTGCAGATGCTGGAAATCTGAAATAAAAACAGAAAATGCTCAGCAAGTCAGGCAGCATCTGTGGAGAAAGAAACAGAGTTAACGTTTCAGGTTGAAGACCTTTCGTCAGACCTGTGGTCTTTCTCCACAGATGCTGCCTGACTTGCTGAGCTACTCCAACATGTTCTGTTTTTATTACATAAATAAATACATTTGTTTTGAGAGTTTAAACAAAGGTCACCCAGACAACGTTAAACCAACAGTACAACAATAGCATGAATGGGTATGTGTAGTATTGTGAATGTACTGCAATATCCACAATATTTATACAAATATTTCTAAACATATCAGCACCTCTGCTTTACAGTCGATAAAATAGCTGCCTCCCAGCCACTCAGATAGACCTTGCTTACAGATATTTATTAAAACTGTTTTGCTGTTGGCATACTGACAACTCTGGCAGTTTGATAACATAAGTCATGAGAAAGCTGTTTGGCAAAGCAAGCTCTCCCCTTCCAACAATATACAGTTTGCACTGTTGTAGATACTGCTGTCTTTTATGATAGCTTTGATCAACTGCGCACCTTGCCCATCAACACTGGTAAAGTATACTTGGGGGGGGGGGGGGGGGGCAGAAATTAGATGGCCATTCTACTCAGTTAAAATAATGAAAACAGTTCTGAATATGAAGCATCCACCATACACTTAACTATTAAAGTGGGCACTTGGTACCCCATCGGGGAAGATAACTTTATTTGTTTCCCACTACGGGATCTGAAATATCAGCATCTTATTTTACTACTTCCACATCAGTAAGCAGAATTTCCAAATGGTCGAGCATAGCACTATGAGTTCCCATCATAGTTTCATCAGTTTTAGCTGCTTTATATTGATCCTTTGGTCTCAGCTACAGCTGGAAAGCTAACTGTGGTCAGTATTAGCACTGCAATGGCAGCATCACAATCTTCGTGAATTTTAATCAGAAGCCTCTTGCTGATGTCATATCATTACATCAACACAAATACACCTGTTTCGTAATAACATCATGGCACCCGTGGCCAATTTCACGACTGCTCTGTGCCTGTACATTCCTTGGAAGGTTTTTGCACAGGTTCACGGAGACCGGCAGCACAACATTCAGTGTGAATTTGGGAGAATGTCATTCTTTGGCCACTCTCCATGCCATAGTTTATCTCACAGTTCTGTTCCTCACTGTGCTAATGAACCTGCCAATACACAAGGTAATCCATTAACTGAGCAGAAAACTTTTGCCTTCAGACTCAAATTCCAATAATGTGGTTGGAAGGCAGGTATTCTGCTGGATGTTATGCAATTTTTATTTAAAATCAGGTAAAGAAACACTTGCATTTACATAGCGTCTTTTATGACCTCAGGGCGTCCCGAAGCGCTTTACAGCCAGGGATGTACTTTTTGAAGTGCAGTCACTGTTGTAATGTAAGATGCACACAGCAAAGATCCCACAAACAGCAATGAGATCATCTGTTTTTTAGTGATGTTGTTGAGGGATAAATATTGCAGGACACCGGGAGAACTCCACTGCTCTACTACAAAATAGTGGCATGGAATCATTTATGTCCACCTGAAAGGGCAGACAGGGCCTCGGTTTAACGTCTCATCCAAAAGACCTCTGACAGTGCAGTACTCCCTCGGTACTACACTGAGGCGTCAGACTACATTATGTGCTCAAGTCTCACAACCTTCTGACTCAGAGGCAAGAGTGATACCACTGAGCCAAAGCTGACACTTACTCTGATCTTGAGCATTTGCACAAATACAGTTTTTATTACTTACCAGAAGAAATGACACTAACAGAATATTCAGTCTATGTCACTCTATAGAAAATAATCCGAAGGAAATTTATGTCATATGAAGCATTCAGATGGCGACAGACAAATGGGATCCTCTCCCCACTCATCTTCAATTGTAATATACATCCTAAGCAAATAGGAGGCTCTATGCAAATCTTCATGTCCGCTATTTTGCTTAGCCGGCACCAAATCGTGACCCATCATTAGGTACATAATAAAACTGAAGGAGACGTGCATGGCAAAGGAATTAAAGGATCAGCTCAGGTGTGGTGCACTCATGATAGAATAGCTTGTGCGTGCTGAAACATAACCAAGCATGAGTCACTACCTTCAGGAGATAAAGCGATAGGAGAAAACTTTCTTTTAAAAAAAGATAAATCATAGTAAGTACAGTACAAAAGGAGGCCATTTGGCCCATCGTGCCTGTGCCGGTTCTTTGAAAGAGCTATCCAATTAGTCCCATTCCCCTACTCTTTCCACATAGCCCTGTAATTGTTTTCCTTTGAAGTATTTATCCTAATCCCTTTTCAAAGTTACTATTGAATCTATTTCCACCACCCTTTCAGGCAGTGCATTCCAAATCATTACACCTTGCTGCGTAAAAAAATGTTTCCTCATGTCAACTCTGGCTCTTTTGCCGATCACCTTTAATCTGTGTCCTCTGGTTTCCGACCTTTCTGCTACTGGAAACAGTTTCTCCTTATTTACTCTATCAAAACCGTTCATGATTTTGAACACCTCTATCAAATTTCCCTTTACCCTTCTCTGTGCTAAGGAGAACAACCCCAGCTTCTCCAATCTCTCCACATAACTGAAGTTTCTCATCCCTGGCATCATTCTAGTAAATCTCTTCTGCACCCTCTCGAAGGCCTTGACATCTTTCCTAAACTGTGGTGCCCAGAATTGAACACAATACTCCAGCTGCGGCCTAATCAGTGTTTTCTAATGGTTGAGCATAACTTCCTTGCTTTTGTACTCTATGCCTCTATTAATAAAGCCCAGGATCCCATATGCTTATTTAACAGTCTTCTCAACTTGTCCTGCCATGTTCCAAGATTTGTGAACGTGCACCCCCATTAATCATCATTATTATTTTACTTAAATGAGAAAAATATTTTGCACAAAGATTCATCACCAAGCAATTTTGTAAATATGGTTTTAACATACAACAACTTGCATTTATATAGCGCCTTTAACGTAGTAAAGCTTCCCAAGGCACGTCACAGGAGAGTTATCAATCAAAATTTGACACCAAGCCACAGAGAGAGATATTAGGACAGCTTGGTCACAGAGGTAGGTTTTAAGAAGCATCTTAAAGGAGGAGAGAGAGGTGGAGAGGCAGAGACACAGTAAGGTTTAGGGAGGGAAATCCAGAGCTTAGGGCCTGGGCACCCGAAGGCATGGCCGCCAATGGTGAAGCGATTAAAATCGAGGATATGCAAGAGGCAAGAATTGGTGGAGTGCAGAGATCTCGGAGGGTTATAGGGCAGGATGAGGTTACAGAGATAAGGAGAGGCGAGGCCATAGAGGGATTTGGACACAAGGATGAGAATTTTAAAACTGAGGAGTTGCCAGACCAGGAGCCAATGTAGGTCAGCGAGCACAGGGGTGATGGGCGAACGGGACTTGGTGCGAGTTAGGATACGGGCAGCATAATTTTGGATGAGTTCAAGTTTATGGAGGGTGGAAGATGGGAGGCCAGCCAGGAAAACAATGGAATAGTCAAGTCTAGAGGAAACAAAGGCATGGATGAGAGTTTCAGCAGCAAATGAGCTGAGGCAGGGGCGAAGATGGGCAATGTTACGGAGGTGGAAGTATGCGGTCTTGATGATGGAGCAGTTATGTGGTTGGAAGCTTATCTCAGGGTCAAATAGGACACCACGGTCGCGAACAGTCTGGTTCAGCCTCAGACAGTGGCCAGGGAGAGGGATGAAGTCAGTGGCTAGGGAACGGTGTTTGTGGCAGGTATTGAAGATAATGGCTTCCAATATTTAGTTGGAGGAAATTTCTGCTGATCCAGTACTGGATGTCGGACAAACAGCGTGACAAATCAGAGGCAGTGGAGGGGTCGAGTGAGGCAGTGGTGAGGTAGAGCTGAGTATCTTCAGCGTACATGTGGAACTTGATGTCGTGTTTTCGGATGATGTTGCCAAGGGGCAGCATGTCGATGAGAAATAGGAGGGCCAAGGATAGACCCTCAGGGGACTCCAGAGATAACATACACATGGTATATAGTAATTAATTTACCATTACCAATTCTATCACCCAATCGAATATATTTTCAGGTCACACACCACAAATGTGTAATATCCTTTATCCTGCATAATACAGCTCCATACTGATAACCAAATAGCATTAGTAAACCTTTGCATCAAATGGACCGCCGCACAACAGTAAGGCATGTGACCAGCAAAAGGACCAGTCTCATTCGTGCCTGCCCTATCGGGAGGCACCTAGTTACCACTCAGCACCTCCCAAAGCAATGAAGGCGAGATTAAGAACCCCACAGAGACAGGGAAATTGAACTTATTCCTCATAATGCCATGGTATTGGTCATCACTATTCCAAATGTTCCAATCCACCACACAGCCTTTTCTAATAACTCACCTGTCAGATTAAACATTTAATTTCCCCATAAGAGTTGTGCAATGTTAAGATTTTAACACTTTTCATTTTAACAAAAGCACGAAGCTTGTAACAAACAGAATTTTCCACACTAATGATCAAGTTACAAGGCACAAAATAAATCAGTGTTTGTTGTCAAGTAAAAGTGAGAAACATACTATGAGATAGGTAATACCACACTGCTTCAATAAGGACGTCACAATGTATTTATAATCCAATTCAACTCCGGCCCATTATATTGTACATGGTGCGGACTCTTGCTCCATTCAGTCTGTTCCCACTAACAGGATAGGCTGCCTTCTCAGCAGATTGCCAGAGAAGACCCAGTGTGTCAATCAGTTTTCCTACGTCAGAAAAACATGTATACATTGATATTTCAAGAGTACAGCAGTTGTCACTAGGCTTATGGAATACGGTACCAACATGTTATAAAGGAGAAAAATAAATCATGCAAGGCATTTTGCTTTGAAGTTCTGCAATACATTTCTTACATGATACTTCTAATTCATCATCTCATAATTGCTCTCACCACCAGTTCTTCACCATAGTGTTGCAGAGCTCAAAATGCTCCCACCAGACACAACCTGTTGGAGGGGCAAAGCATGTAATTTTATTGCTGGGTGTTGCGATTAAGTGGGTCGGTCAGTAGTGGTGCTACCGAGCCACACTTGGTGATGGACATTGAAGTCCCCCACCCAGAGTACATTCTGTGAGGCATGCAGGCTCGCACTGCTTAATTATCTGAGGGGTTTCGAATGGAACTGAACACTGTGCAATCATCAGCGAACATCCCCATTTCTGATCTTATGATGGAGGGAAGGTCATTGATGAAGCAGCTGAAGATGGTTGGGCCTAGGACACTGCCCTGAGGAACTCCTGCAGCAATGTCCTGGGGCTGAGATGATTGGCCTCCAACAACCACTCCCATCTTCCTTTGTGCTAGGTATGACTTTAGCCACTGGAGAGTTTTCCCCGATTCCCATTGACTTCAATTTAACTAGGGCTCCTTGGTGCCACACTCGATCAAATGCTGCCTTGATGTCAAGGACAGTCACTCTCACCTCACCTCTGGAATTCAGCTCTTTTGTCCATGTTTGGACCAAGGCTGTAATGAGGTCTGGAGCCGAGCGGTGCTGGCGGAACCCAAATTGAGCATCGGTGAGCAGGTTATTGGTGAGTAAGTGCCGCTTGATAGCACTGTCGACGACAACTTCCATCACTTTGCTGATGATTGAGAGTAGACTGATGGGGCAGTAATTGGCCGGATTGGATTTGTCCTGCTTTTTGTGGACAGGACATACCTGGGCAATTTTCCACATTGTCAGATAGATGCCAGTGTTGTAGCTGTACTGGAACAGCTTGGCTAGAGGCACAGCTAGTTCTGATGCGCAAGCCTTCAGCACTACAGCCGGGATGTTGTCGGGGCCCATCGCCTTTGCTGTATCTAGTGCACTCAGCAGTTTCTTGATATCACGTGAACAGCAATGTCATCTATTTGTATTGCAGCCTCTACCTTCGGTAAGGAACACAAGTATCCATTACTGTACCACAATGACGTGCTTTTATGATTCAGTTCTAGATTATCTGGGATCGAAATTCTCATACTTCTGGAAAAGAAATTAACCAAATGCACCAAAGCATCAGTTATAGAAAAGGGGAGAAAAAAAAACACAACCTTGCGGTAGTACTTATTTATCCCCAATATTCTACTAACTTCTCAATGAAGATTTAGTCCGTGAAGGACTAATTTCACCCAAGAAGGACCAGTGTAACACACACACACACACACACACACAGAGCAGTTTGACAAAGAAAATTTGAAAATAACCCCTGCCCATTCCACATAGGGTTGGGGATAGGGGTGAACATCCTCCCAACTTCCACAGACAGCAACACAAGTCAATTTATTTTCCTGCAAGTAATATTGCCGATAAGATAAAGTAAGTCGTGTGGCAGGAATGATTACACTGAAAAGAATTTCAATTCTGGGTTTAATAGAAGGAAATAATCAGTCCCAACTCACCCAATATTTCTAATGTCTAATAAATTCCTTGTAGCTTTTTGGTTTTAATAATAGAGCTCCTTAATTCAGCAGGTTTGTAAAGTACTGATTGTTCAAAGAAACGAATAGAAGACAGATGTTTTAACTTCCAGCACTTGGCTACTAGTTATTTTTCGTTTGGAGGGAGTAACTATATTTTGCACAGTATTCACAGTAAATTCCATACAGTATTTCTTTAGTAAAATACTGAGTGTACTATGATCAATTCACATTAAGCACACTCCGTGTAAACACGGTCTGTAATTGCATGTGAAAATTCTACAAACTTCGAAAACGTAATCTCAGCCTCTCTCAATTTTTTGTCGGCACATTCAAAAAAAACGCAGAAGAACACTCCCTTTAAATGGCCAGCGTGTGCTGTCGAACGCACGAATCTCTCAAAAGCAAATCGTGCAACGAAAAAAAATTTGCACGATAACTGATTTTTTTTTAAAAAACAGAAATTACCTGTTGACTTCTTTCTGAAGGTTTTTTCATCAAAACCTGTTTGAAAAGCAGGTCCACGTAGGAAGTCATTATTTCCTCAAGAGTTGCAGACTCTCACCAAATAAAACAAATCCCACACGGAACGTCTCCCCCCGCGCTCGAGATTTGGGAGTAATAAAATATAGAAATCCGGGATAACAGAATTCCAGAAAAGCCGTTTTAAGATGAATTACTACTAAATATCCTCTCGTTTCCCTGCGAGTCAAAGTTCTCAGCTCCAGTCGCTCCGCCGACTGTCAAAGTTCACACACTGAGGAAGGTATCGGGGCACAATCCAAACTTCGGCCCCCGGTTCCACACATCTTTTACCGACTCAAAATTCACCTCTTTCCCCCCCCCCCCCCTTCAGTGTCTGAGACAAATTCCAATTTGATTCGAAAATATCTTGTTAAAAACCATCAGCTTTCTCTAATATTTTGTTAAAGTTTTTTTTTTGCGGGGGGGGGGGGGGGGCTCTCCCCACGTTTACGCTTTACACATTTAAAAAAACACATAAACCCATAACTGATCCGGGTTGAGGGCGATGCTCTGAATTTGCGGGGTGTTGGACTATTCTTTCTCCATGGTTTCGGTGTCAAACACCAACTCAAAAGAAACTTCAATCGCTGCAAACACGCGCAGCCGCGCGCTCCGGGTCCTCGGGTCCTGAGCCTCCTGTCAATCAAACTGCAACAGGCGCCAGCAACATTTCTTAACTCTTTTTTTAAAAAAAACTTTTCAAATTAACTTTTTCTCACTGCTACTTCCCGGGTTGGCGTTGAAGTAAAGTGCGGCGTGTCGGGTGTTGGTTCACAGACTGTCCCTGCTCATTCACTCAATGACCCAGCCTCGGTCCGAACCCCCCTCCCTCCTCCTCCCTGAGCTTGGTGCGGCGCCAGCAATGAGCAACGCGTCTCGCGAGAGGTACTGGGCAATGCAATAGATGGGACAAAAATACATCACCAATGTATAACGCAGGAGAATTGTGTGATTCTTAACTAATGTTCTCACACATATATCTTTTTCAACGTCTAAAAATTGCTGCTTTACATTTAAATGCTCAGCCTTTTGACGTAACTTTTTTTCCCTCTCATTTGGAAACTGTCATTGCAAATAGCTACGTCAAGCCTTCTGTTTCAATGTGTTGACACAGTGAGCTGAAGCATCAGCATGTGGTCGAGAAAGTGGTTGGACATAAGTTCACAGTTCCAACCCCATCAATTGCTAATCGCAGACACATTGTGTAGAAGCATGGTGGTATTCGAACTGAAACTTGTACATTTTGGTTTTAAAATGTGACCCATTTTGCCATACACGCTGGCCTAGCAAAAGCAGAGTAACACTTTTTTAAAAAGCTGACACAGGCCCCCAAAAAATGATAGCTCAAAAACAGCCCTGAGTAGAGACCTAAAGACATGTGAAGATGAGTAATTAAAGTGAAAGTGCAGCAGGACACAGGCTTGGCATAAACTGCAGGTATACCAAACATTTGATTATTTATTAAAGTACACAAAAACACAGTGGTGAATTTAGAATTATTGAAGGGGGTTGTGAGTGCTGATGGCATGAGATTTATTTTCTAGTGGGGTCTGGGAACATGTCCCCACCCCACCTATAAAATGTTAATTTTTGAACACTTTATTTGGAGCACACTTCAGCCTGGACAGTTTTTCGGATTGCACTGAGAAAGGGAAAAGAGTGCTCTTTCTTCAGACAACAAAATCCCAATTTAGGTTATGCTTGTGTTGTCCAAACAGTCTTCCTCCATGGTTCAGAACTCCTATCCATGCAACAGAAGGACTTTCTCAGGCCCATATGTGAGATCTAGGACTAAGTTATGAGGTAAATTTATGGCAAAAAAAGGGAAGTAGCTCCAGGGAAGGTACACAGACCTTTTACTGAGTACTTAGGATGGAAAGTCAGCCTGAGAAATAAATTCTACAGTTTTATCATGATGATACTGACTCACCCTTATCCTTCTTAAACCTACTTAAAAATTGTATATTAAGCCAGGATTAGAAAGTAAAATCGGGCAGGGTGTACAACGGGTTGCCGATACGCCACTGCCTGCTTTGCACCCCCGACAAAGTTGAATTTTATCCAGGTTATGCCAATTTAACTACTTAACAGCAGACTTCAAAGAGTTAAAGCATAAGTAGCATGTACACTTCGAGCACAGACTAAGAATAGTTATGGCCTCAGGATGACTATTCTGTAACCAGCACTTCAAAAGTACTTAAAATAGTGCACATCTATTGTATAAATAGAATGCATGTTGATAGCAGTGTTTTAAGTAAACCACTTGTGTTGCAACTGACATAACTCGCTCATGCCTGCGTCACTCATTGTGGCTGATATCGGTCTCTGGTATATTTAGTGTAAACCATCAGGCATTGACTTCCATTTTCATGATGGAGAGTTTGGTTTAATTTTTGGTCAACCAAGAAGCAGCTATGAGTGAGTTTCAGCTTATTACTGGAGGCTAAAGCTAGATGAAAATGCTTCAGTGTAAAGTATTTACTTTATTACCATGAATCATAGAATCATAGAAGTTACAACATGGAAACAGGCCCTTCGGCCCAACATGTCCATGTCGCCCAGTTTATACCACTAAGCTAGTCCCAATTGTCTGCACTTGGCCCATATCCCTCTATACCCATCTTACCCATGTAACTGTCCAAATGCTTTTTAAAAGACAAAATTGTACCCGCCTCTACTACTGCCTCTGGCAGCTCGTTCCAGACACTCACCACCCTTTGAGTGAAAAAATTGCCCCTCTGGACCCTTTTGTATCTCTCCCCTCTCACCTTAAATCTATGCCCCCTCGTTATAGACTCCCCTACCTTTGGGAAAAGATTTTGACTATCGACCTTATCTATGCACCTCATTATTTTATAGACTTCTATAAGATCACCCCTTAACCTCCTACTCTCCAGGGAAAAAAGTCCCAGTCTGTCTAACCTCTCCCTGTAAGTCAAACCATCAAGTCCCGGCAGCATCCCAGTAAATCTTTTCTGCACTCTTTCTAGTTTAATAATATCCTTTCTATAATAGGGTGACCAGAACTGTACACAGTACTCCAAGTGTGGCCTCACCAATGCCCTGTACAACTTCAACAAGACATCCCAACTCCTGCATTCAATGTTCTGACCAATGAAACCAAGCATGCCGAATGCCTTCTTCACCACCCTATCCACCTGTGACTCCACTTTCAAGGAGCTATGAATCTGTACTCCTAGATCTCTTTGTTCTATAACTCTCCCCAACGCCCTACCATTAACGGAGTAGGTCCTGGCCCGATTCGATCTACCAAAATGCATCACCTCACATTTACCTAAATTAAACTCCATCTGCCATTCATCGGCCCACTGGCCCAATTGATCAAGATCCCGTTGCAATCCCAGATAACCTTCTTCACTGTCCACAATGCCACCAATCTTGGTGTCATCTGCAAACTTACTAACCATGCCTCCTAAATTCTCATCCAAATCATTAATATAAATAACAAATAACAGCGGACCCAGCACCGATCCCTGAGGCACACCGCTGGACACAGGCATCCAGTTTGAAAAACAACCCTCCACAACCACCCTCTGTCTTCTGTCGTCAAGCCAATTTTGTATCCAATTGGCTACCTCACCTTGGATCCCATGAGATTTAACCTTATGTAACAACCTACCATGCGGTACCTTGTCAAATGCTTTGCTGAAGTCCATGTAGACCACGTCTACTGCACAGCCCTCATCTATCTTCTTGGTTACCCCTTCAAAAAACTCAATCAAATTCGTGAGACATGATTTTCCTCTCACAAAACCATGCTGACTGTTCCTAATTAGTCCCTGCCTCTCCAAATGCCTGTAGATCCTGTCCCTCAGAATACCCTCTAACAACTTACCCACTACAGATGTCAGGCTCACTGGTCTGTAGTTCCCAGGCTTTTCCCTGCCGCCCTTCTTAAACAAAGGCACAACATTTGCTACCCTCCAATCTTCAGGCACCTCACCTGTAGCGGTGGATGATTCAAATATCTCTGCTAGGGGACCCGCAATTTCCTCCCTAACCTCCCATAACGTCCTGGGATACATTTCATCAGGTCCCGGAGATTTATCTACCTTGATGCGCGTTAAGACTTCCAGCACCTCCCTCTCTGTAATATGTACACTCCTCAAGACATCACTATTTATTTCCCCAAGTTCCCTAACATCCATGCCTTTCTCAACCGTAAATACCGATGTGAAATATTCATTCAGGATCTCACCCATTTCTTGTGGTTCCGCACATAGATGACCTTGTTGATCCTTAAGAGGCCCTACTCTCTCCCTAGTTACCCTTTTGCCCTTTATGTATTTGTAGAAGCTCTTTGGATTCACCTTTGCCTGATCTGCCAAAGCAATCTCATATCCCCTTTTTGCCCTCCTGATTTCTCTCTTAACTCTACTCCGGCAATCTCTATACTCTTCAAGGGATCCACTTGATCCCAGCTGCCTATGCATGTCATATGCCTCCTTCTTCTTTTTGACTAGTGCCTCAATCTCCCGAGTCATCCAAGGTTCCCTACTTCTACCAACCTTGCCCTTCACTTTATAAGGAATGTGCTTACCCTGAACCCTGGTTAACACACTTTTGAAAGCCTCCCACTTACCAGACGTCCCTTTGCCTGCCAACAGACTCTCCCAATCAACTTCTGAAAGTTCCTGTCTAATACCATCAAAATTGGCCTTTCCCCAATTTAGAATTTTAACTTTTGGGCCAGACCTATCCTTCTCCATAGCTATCTTAAAACTAATGGAATTATGATCACTTGTCCCAAAGTGATCCCTCACTAACACTTCTGTCACCTGCCCTTCCTTATTTCCCAAGAGGAGGTCAAGTTTTGCCCCCTCTCTCGTCGGGCCATCCACATACTGAATGAGAAATTCCTCCGGAATACACTCAACAAATTTCTCTCCATCCAAGCCCCTAATGCTATGGCTGTCCCAGTCAATGTTGGGAAAGTTAAAGTCCCCTACTATTACCACCCTATTTTTCTTGCAGCTGTCTGTAATCTGCTTACATATTTGCTCCTCAATTTCCCGTTGACTATTTGGGGGTCTGTAGTACAATCCTATCAAAGTGATCTCTCCCTTCTTATTTTTCAGTTCTATGACCCATTTCAGTATTTTTCAGTTCCATGACCCATTTCAGTATTTTGTTCGGATGTATATTGTGTTACTAATATTATTGATGTGAGGAAGAGACTGGAATGGGTCATGGTGGTTAGGCAAAAGAGCCTATATTTGACAATTTGTTTTATGTTTATGCATGAGGGAGACAAGAAACGTTTATCACAAAGTTGTGCTCCCATATAAATATATAGGGGGTGAATTTCCACAGGGTTGTTCCCAATTGTGTGTTGTAACTTCAGCAGAAGAGCTGTGGAAACCGTGGAAAATGGTGTAAACGGCATATATGCCACATTTCTGGAGCTCCTGTGGTTCTTCAACCAAAGTTACAGCAGATAAGTGGGAGAACCCCTGTGGGAATTTGCCTCCATAGTTCCTTTATTTTCCTGTAAATTTTGGGGCTGGAGTGAAAGACATCATTGCTGTGGATTGCAAAGGTTTTTATCACCGAGAGCCAGCATCAACCATGGGTGATGAAGTATAATGGAACACATCATAAAGCTTCCTCTATTCAGCCCCAATGACATGCCTTACAGGAGGATCCTCTGCTATACCAGTGTGAATTTTCTCTACTTTCACACCAGACATCCTTTTGCCTTCATTAAATGAAAGCATTTTTCTGCCAAGTTTGATGTTGTTGGCCACACCTAATTAGGAACTATGCTGATACTACCCGATACTCATTTCATGTATGACCCCCCTCAACCAGCAAAAGAGACTTTTGTGTCAGCAGTTTGGGCTAAGTTTGAACACTGGTACCCGAGGTGAAAAGCAATGTGCTAATTCATGTACCACTCAGTCTCCCAAAGTACATTTCCCTTTTTGTCAAAACAGAATTTTTCTTGTTCCTCTCAAATGATTTATTGGGTAAATCAGCTGATGGTGCAGTATTGTGCCATAGAGATCAGAAAGATCCCAAGCTCAATGCCTGATGCGTCTTGTTCGCTAACCTTAACTGGAGCAGCAGTGTCCCAGGGCTCAGGAAATGAAAAAGTTAGTCAAGCTTCGCAGTGTTGATCCCTATTCAGTAACTTCTGCTGGAATGTGCATATCTAAGGATGTCAGGTGAGGAGAGGATACAGTTTAACTGTAATACCCATACAGTTGAATAGCCTGCTAGCTTTCAGTATCTAGGATCACACATGAACAGTGGCCACTTGGAAGAGGTAACAGAAGGCCTTCTGGAGAGAACAGGATAAAACTAAAACAGGATTGTTGTAGTATTTGGAAAAAAACAGTAGCAATATAGTTAGTACAGATTATTGGACCAAACATGAAGATGGGCTGATTATGGCAGATGGATTTTATCACAGATTAATGTAGGGTAATGCAGGTAAGAACAAAGACTAAACATGTGTATAACGTATTTTGTAATGGGCTGGTGAATTGTGGGATGGATCATTAGATGCTCCCATTACAAATAGCATACCAGTAAATATCAGGCAGGGGTTGCCCACTCAAGTTAATATTTTAAACAAAAGTAAGGTCAGGGAAATCAAACAAATGGTGCCCACCAATGATAGAAGTCATCTGATAACATTGAGTCTTGCAGCAGGAATTGCCATGGGATATCTTCCATTCTGCCGCATAAACGGGATTTCCACCAAACTATGATGGGGGAGCAAGAGAAGCTCAGAGGAAATTCACCCCTGGATGTCCAAAGGTGACCCAAAATGTGAAATCCAATGGCATAGCTGAAAAGGTAAAGGTTTTGGGAGTAATAATTGGTCATAACCATAATATGGAACAATGAGAAAGTGGCAATAACAGAGACCTGACTCAAAGAAGGGAAGGATTGGGTACTTAATATTACTGGCTACAAGGTATTCAGGAAAGATAGGGAAGGAGGGAAAGTGGTGGGGGGGTGGTGATAGTATTGATCAAAGAAACTATTATAGCACTGGAAAGGGAGGGTATAGTTAAGGGGTCAAAGACAAAATCCATTTGGTTAGAATTAAATGACGATAGGGGAGCTATTACGCTACTGAGTGTATACTATATGCCGCCAAATATTGGGCAGAAGATAGAGGAGAAAATTTGCAGGCAAATTACAGAAAGATACAAGAACTATAGTGTAGTGATAATGGGGGACTTCAATTAATCCAATATCAACTGGGATAGTAACAGTGTAAAGGGCAAAGAGGAGGAGGAATTTCTAAAATGTGTACAAGAGAGCTTTCTGAAACAGTGTGTTTTCAGCCCAACGAGTAAGGAAGCAGTACTGGATCTAGTTCTGGGGAATGAATTGGGGCAAATGGAGGATGTTTCAGTGGGGGGAGCATTTAGGGAACAGTGATCATAATATCATTAGGTTTCAAATAGTCATGGAATAGGATAAGCAACAATCAAATGTGAAAATACTTAACTGGAGGAGGGCTAATTTCAGTGAGTTAAAAAGGGATCTTGCCCTCGTGGATTGGAATCAAAAATTGGTAGGCAAAACAGTAATTGAACAACGGGAGGCATTCAAGGAGGAGATGGTTTGGGTTCAGAGTAGACACATTCCCACATAGGGGAAAGGAAGGGCATCCAAAGCTAGAGCTGCCTGGATGATTAAAGATATAGAAAATAAAATGAAACAGAAAAGGGAGGCTTATGAAAAATGTACGGTTCATAATACAGTAAAGAACCAAGCTGAATGCAGAAAGTACAGAGGTGATCTAAAAAAGGAAGTAAGACGGGCAAAGAGAGAGTATGAGAATAGATTAGGGGCTTACATGAAAGGGAACCCAAAAGTCTTTTATAAACATATAAATAGTAAAAGGGCAGTCAAATGAAGGATAAGACCGATTAGGGACAAAAAAGATCTTCTTGTGGAGGCAGGGGGCGTGGCTAAGGTACTAAATGAATACTCTGCATCAATCTTCACTAAAGAAGAGGATGAAGCCATTGTAGCAATAAAGGAGGAGGTAGTAGCGATAATGGGTAGGAAAAAAATAGATAAAGAGGAGGTACTTAAAAGATTGGCGGTACTCAATGTAGAAAAGTCACTCGGTCCAGATGGGATGCATCCTAGGTTACTGAGGGAAGGGTGGAAATTGTGGAGGCTCTGGCCACAATCTTCCAATCCTCCTTAGATATGGCGATGGTGCCAGAAGACTGGAAGATTGCAAATGTTACACACCTGTTCAAGAAAGGCGAGAGTGATAAACCTGGCAATTACAGGCCATTCAGCCTAATGTCGGTGGTGGGGAAGCTTTTAGAGACAATAATCTAGGACAAAATTAATTGGCACTTGGAAAAGTATGGGCTAATAAATGAAAGTCAGCATGGATTTGTTAAAGGAAAATCGTGTTTAACGAACTTGATTGAGTTCTTTGATGAAGTAACGGAGAGGGAGTGGGACGTTTTACTACGTTAAAGGCGCTATATAAATGTAAGTTTTTGTTGTTATGAGGGTAGTGCGGTTGATGTTGTGTATATGGACTTTCAAAAGGCATTTGACAAAGTACCACATAATAGACTTGTTAGTAAAATTAAAGCCCGTGGGATTAAAGGGACAGTGGCAGCATGGATACAAAATTGGCCAAAGGACAGGAAGCAGAGGGTCGTGGTGAACATTTGTTTTTCAGACTGGAGGGAAGTATACAGTGGTGTTCCTCAGGGGTCAGTATTAGAACCACTGCTCTTTTTGCTACATATTAATGACCTGACTTGGGTATAGAGGGTATAATTTCAAAGTTTGCAGATGACACAAAACTCAGAAATGTAGTAAACAATGTGGAGGATAGTAACAAACTTCAGGAGGACATAGACAGACTGGTGAAATGGGCAGACACATGGCAGGTGAAATTTAACACAGATAAGTGTGAAGTGATACATTTTGGTTGGAAGAATGAAGAGAGACAATATAAACTAAATGGTACAATTTTAAAGGGAGTGTTGGAACAGAGATCTGGGGGTGTAAGTGGCAGGACAAGTTGAGAAGGCTGTTAAAAAAGCATATGGATCTTGGGCTTTATTAAGAAAGGCATAGAGTACAAAAATAACAAAGTTATTCTAAACCTTTAGAAAATACTGATTCGGCTGCAGCTGGAGTATTGTGCTCAATTCTGGGCACCACACTTTAGGAAGGATGTAAATGCCTTAGAGAGGGTGCAGAAGAGATTTACTAGAATGATGCCAGGGATGAGGGACTTCAGTTATGTGGAGAGACTCATGAAGCTGGGGTTGTTCTCCTTAGAATAGAGAAGGTTAAGGAGAGATTTGATGGAGGTGTTCAAAATCATGAAGGGTTTTGATAGAGTAAATAAGGAGAAACTGTTTCCAGTAGCAGAAGAGTTGGTAACCAGAGGACACAGATTTAAGGTGATCGGCCAAAGAGGCAGAGTCGACATGAGGAAACATTTTTTCATGCAGCGAGTTGTAATGATCTGGAATGCATTGACTGAAAGGGTGATGGAAGCAGATTCAATAGTAACTTTCAAAAGGGAATTGGATAAATAATCGAACATAAAAAATTTACAAGGCTATGGGGAAAGAGCACGCTAATGGGACGAATTGGATATCTCTTTCAAAGAGCCGGCATAGGCACGATGGGCCGAATGACCTCCCCCTGAGCTGTACCTACTATGATCTGGTCAATATGAAGCAGTTATCAGTAAGTGAAATCAAATACTGGGCTGCATCCGGAGAGCACTGGATTACAAAGTTATACACACATTGGGCCTGATATTACCATGGCGGTGGGTTCGCAGCCCAGGGGGAAGGCTGCTCCCAGGTTAATGATGCCTCACTCCAGCTCTTGTTGGATGCGGTGAGGAGGAGGGGGGAGGACAGAGATCTTCCCCCCAGCGGGCGGGAGGAAGCGGCCTGCCTCTGCCACCAAGAAGGCCTGGCTCGAGGTGGCAGAGGAGGTCACCTGCACCACCAACATATCGCGCACCTGCATACAGTGCAGGAGGCGCTGCAATGACCTAAGTAGGTCAGCCAAAGTGAGTACACTTACTCATTCCCCTACACTCCGTCTGCCACATCACTGCCCCCACCCTACAACACCTTCTGCACTGCCAACACTACTCTGTCACATCACCCACTCAAACCTCATCCTCATCTTACCTGCACTTACTCACCTCACCAGTACTCACCCCGCCACTACCACTCAACCCAATCCTCATACAATCTCATGGCTCTATCTCATACTCACCCTCTCATGCATCTCTTTCACAGTCAGCCTCACTCAACCTGCCACTACCTGTGCTGCAGCCACAGGGCATGCATCACATATGTGCAGTAGGAAGCGTGAGCATTAACGGGAGGCACAAGGGTGTTTGAGGGTTTATCATGGTTGTTACTTATATTTAATTTCTGATCAACTCACATTACATATTATAATAGCACCACGACTGCCACGTCTTTGCAAATCTTGTCTGGTTTGTGCAATAATGCCCTTTCCTGAGGATCACTATGAAGACCCACAACTGATGCCACCCATTGTGTCACTGCAGAGTGGGTGTAGGTGTATTTGCAGGGCTCTTTTGTGCAGATGACTGAGAGACGTCGGCGATGTCCCCGGTGGCACCCTGGAAGGATGCGGAGGAGAAGTTGTTGAGGGCAGTGGTGACTTTGACAGCGACAGGTAAGAAGATGGTGCTTGGCCCAGCCGGGAGCAGCTCGGCATGCAGGAGGCTGACTCTGAGCCTCCGTGTGCACTGCTGCTCAGAGAGGTCCAGGAAGCTGAGCCTCGGTCTGTGGTTTGAACTGGGAGTGTTTCCCCCAGTACGAGAAACAGTCCCAGTTGTTTGCAAAATCCCAACCCTCCTAAAATATCATGTTAATCAGGTCTCTAAACAACCTGAAATACCTAAATAAATACCTTAAGTAGCACCCCACCGGCTTTAATTGCCGGCGGTAGTCCCACATGCGGGGGCTGCACATGCATGTCAGAGTGATGGTGGGGAATCTGGAAATGGGGCGGGTTGGAGCCGGGCTCCCGACCCACCCCTGGAATCCCCGATTTTCGTAGCCCCCCCCGCCAGGAACGCACCCGATCGCGGGTGCTAAAATCGAGCCCATTGTGCAGATAAACAGTGAGATCAGTTCTGGAATGTGATGTGCAGTTTTGGTCACCCGAACTTACAAGAAATATAGATGCATTAGAAAGGGTTCAAAGAAGAGTGACCAGAATTAATCCACTCCTGAGGCAATTAAATTATGAAGGAAGAAGACTCAAACAACCAAACTTATTTTTGCCTGAGAAAAGGACTGAGGGGAAACATGGTACAAGTCTTTAAAAGGTACAGTTAAAGTTGGAGTAAACCAGCTATTTTATTAAGAGAATGAACATAGTTCTAGAGGCCACAAGTACAAAATTCACAAGTTTTGAGCAAGATTATAGATTAAAAAAATATTTTCTCCAACAGGATAGTGGATATGTGGAACACATTCTCAGAGAAGGTAGCTGATTTTGAGTCAATTGACACTTTAAAAGTGCCGGACTCTTTTTCTAGGGTGCTGGTGAAGGAACTTCGTGTTCCTTGAATTAAGTGATCAACATGTAGGAGAAGTCCATTATTAAATAATCACAAATGGACTAAAGATAGAGCAGTTTTGATGGGTCAAATGGCCTTTTCTCACACTGGACATTCTTATATTTTTATGACTCTACTGAAGGAGTTGAGGTTACATTGGTCTATTTGCAGGTCAGTTCCTCAGTTCAGCACAGATGGATTCAATTATTACAGTTCAATCAGTTTCTGATGCCATTTGAGCCACGACCTTGTATTTATGATACTTTTTCTTCAGTCCTTCAAAGATTTTTTTAATGATTACATGGGAGAGAAAACTTTCCACGTCTTCTGACACACTGGAGGAGGTAATTGGTTCACTTGTTAGTTTTTCTGATGAGGGTAACCTCCATGTGACATAATTCAATTAAATACTAAATTAGTCGAAGAATGCAGAAAAAGAAATAAAGGCCCCTAATTTTTTGAAAGGGTAATTCTTTATTGAAGGTAATATCCCTTTTTTAAACTGAAATATGGCATGATATCACCATGTATTTTAAATCATCCTTTATTATAATGACCAATAGATTGTCCATGGTGTTGCTCACAGTGAGTCGGAGATGATGTGTTTTTTGTAACAATGAGTGTATTCAACAAAATGGGAGGGGGAAACTGTTATAGGAAGTGAGTGTGACAGTTAGAGGAAGAATATGTAAAATAGAAGAGTTTTAATATATTGCATGATGTTGCTAATTGTAAGTTGAAGGATACATTGTCTGACGTACTTGCTTGTGCTGCTTGGTGTGTCTGTTTCTTGTGTTGTTCTCTACTTTTGGTGTTTTGTTTCTGTGTGTCTGTTTTCTTTTCTATTTATGTGGGTTGTATCATTTTCTTTCTGTATTTATCTCTTTTGCGTTTTGTCTATCCTTTTGTTGTGTCCAGGCTGGTGTAATTGTTTGCCAATTGTGTCGGCTGTCTTAACATCAGTGGTCCTTTTGCTGCAACTTCCTGGATTTGCATTGTACATCTTCCACTTCTGATTTGTCTTGCTATGCTGGCTTCATGCCCTGCTCCTATTTCCTTGTCTTCATGTATGGCCATTTCTCCATGATGTTTGGTGTTGGCACTGATCCTTTCCTGTTCCTTCAGTGTTTCCCCTCCTTTTCTCACTGCAGATTCACTTGTTCACCCTAAACTTCTTGTATTCTCGCTTTGTTATTCTGGTCCCATTGTTGTTCTTTTGTTTTTTTTCCCCTGTTCTGTTTATTGCTTACCCCTTTTATTGTCCTATACTCTCAGCATTCCCGTAATCCTCACTCTTCCCCATCTGTATGTTCTTCAGGTTTTCTGCTCCATTTCCCTCAGCCTTTACCTCCATGCACTGTTTCTTCTGTGTAGCTGCCATTCCCACAGTTTCTGTGCAAGTAGCCAAACAGCAAACCCCTGAGACCTGCCTCCTCTTTCTGCTGATCTGATGCTTCTCTCGTCCCACATCATTCACCCTCTTTTCACTGTTTCCATTCTTTAGCTCTCCTTGGCACTACACACCTAAAGCCAGTGGTCCACCTCAGCCTTTGCTTGCCTTGAGCTGGAAAAACTGTCTTCTGTCCCTTAATCCGTCACTTCCCTTTTCTCCTTCCCGACATCGTTCATCTCTCTTTAGCTCTCCTTGTTATTATATATCAAATGCCAATGGGCTACCTCAGCTGGGAAAACTGACTATTAACTTTTTAAAGCACTCCTAATGCTTTAAAAAGTATAAAGCCAGTTTTCTCAGCTCAGTGGAGAAACTGGAGAGGAGCAAGATAAAACAGGCCTAAAGATGGTGAACAACAGAGGGTGCCTGGGTGGGAAAATAGAAACAGAAGTAGGGCTTGGCTAGCTGGGCAGAAGTTATAGCAGGGTATGAGGACAGGGCCTTAGAGCGACCAAAAGGGGTAAATGCAGAAAGAAATTTCAATAAATTAAGAATTTAAAATCAAGTTGCCTCACTTCAGAAACCGGCAAAAATGAAGTGGAGAAAAGACAAAATGGCATCTTGGCCCAAGTGAATCAGTCACACCATTACTCAATGGCAGGAGGCCTGAAACACAGTGATAGGCAACTGTTTACATACACATTTCCGTTCTAATCGTTTACATGAGCAGTTTCTGTGTTAAATGTTGGCAAAAAAAAAGTGATTCAAAATAGTGACATAGGAAGTAAGGTTTATGGACAGGAAGTGCATGCCATACACAAGATTTTATAAATATAATTTGTTTATATTCAGTTCAGCTGTTCAGGCCTTCATAAAATGCTAGACAGAATAGTGTTAATCTTCTAAAGGGCACACGTCAATTAATCACAATAAATCCTTTGAAAATAGATAAAATTAATATCAATTAGCTACTTTGAAGTGGAATTTTGGTCACATTTAATATCACATCAATACAGCTATATTGGAGCTCCCCCATTTGCTCAGTGACTAAAGGCACCACATAATGCGTGCTAAGCCACAGAGTAGGATTGGAAAGGTTCAGGTTTGATCCCCCTGACTCACTTCTGCCAGTTGAACTGGGGCTTTACTTGGACCACTAAAATTGACTTCCGTGTCCCCAGGCTAAAGAGGAGAAAAGTCAGTCAGCGTTTCCAATTCAAAATCATATCCAGTGATCTGTGCTGGAAAATGCATGTGTGGGGACATTGAAAAGAGGGCAGGATTGATCTGGTCTTGGAGGCCCCTCATTGTCGAATACACATAGACCCTCGATCCGGGGCATAACTATAGGTGCGACACAGCTCAGCTAATTAGCACTCATGTTCACCCCAATCTGAGCCAGTGTGAATTCGGCGAAATCCAGTGAATACTTGCTACGAGGGAGATTGGCCACCAGAAAAGGTAATTGGAATAATAGTAAAAGATAGATAACGAGTGGATTTCGGGTAAGCAAAAACATGCATTTACATAGCCTCTAAAGGTATTGTGCTGCACTTCAACATTGCATCCATTGGGGTGATTGGGAGGGATCATTTTAAACAAAGCAGTGACTTGAATTATTTGTACAATATAAGTGACTTGCTGTGACATCAGAACTTTGGTCATTGCTTGTCCACCATAAGTTGGGGCCCACCCAAATTTCCATTTCTAGCTATGCCACTTCCCTCAATGACGTATGAAGAATGGCCAATCAGGAGAAGTACTTGACATGACTCACTACCTTCAGGAGAGGGAAAGAGGGAAGAATTTTTTTAAAAAAAAGTAGTATTTGGATGGTGCTTAGTACATACAATGTCTGTCGCGATCTCACATGGGGCATTCATACAGAGTAGTAGTTGAGTTTTGTTCCTGGTCTTCAGCATCAGTTACTTATACTCTAGTTTACAACTCAGTCTAACCATAATCACACCAAGAAGCATCATTGAAAGCATGCCCCAGTTACTCTATGGCTCAGAGACAAATTAAAGTACAAATTCCCAAACTTTTAAACAAAAAATTATAAATAACTTCACAAAAGCGTATACAACTTGAAATAAACGTTATTCAAAGGCTACTCTCATGTACCTTCCAATAGCCAACTTGGGAGAAGCACTGGTGGAGATCTGAGAGCATTTAGCTTGCCCACCTTCTTTACCTAGAATGTACAGCACAGAAACAGGCCATTCGGTCCAACAGGTTCTTACCAGTGTTTATGCTCCACACAAGCCTCCTCCCACTCTTCTTCATCTAACCCCAACAACATATCCTTCTATTCCTTGCTCCTTCATGTGTTTATCTAGCTTCCCCTTAAATGCATCCATGCTCTAATCACCTCAACGATTCCTTGTGGTAATGAGTTCCACATTCTAACCACTCTCTGGGTAAAGAAGTTTCTCCTGAATTCCCTATTGGATTTATTAGTGACTATCTTATATTTATGACCTCGAGTCCTGGTCTTCCCCACAAGTGGAAACATCTTCTCTACGTCTATCCTATTAAACCCTTCATAATCTTAAAGACCTCTATCAGGTCACCCCTCAGTCTTCTCTTTTCTAGAGCCCCAGCCTGTGCGATCTTTCCTGATAGGTATAATTTCTCAGTTCTGGTATCATCCAAGTAAATCTTTTGTGCACCTTCTCCAGTGCCTCTATATCTTTTTCTAATATGGAGACCAGAACTATACACAGTACTCCAGGTGTGATCTAACCAAGGTTCTATACAAATTTAACATAACTTCCCTGCTTTGCAATTCTATCCCTCTAGAAATGAACCCCAGTGCTTGGTTTGCTTTTTTTATGGCATTAACCCGCATCGCTACTTTTAGTGATTTGTGTATCTGTACCCCATTTAGATTCTTATTTTCTAAGGAGTATGTGGCCTCCTAATTCTTCTTACCAAAATATACCACCTCACACTTATCTATATTGAAATTCATTTGCCAATTACATGCCATTCTGCAAATTTATTAATGTCTTCCTGTATTTTATTGCATTCTCCCTCAGTATTAACTATATCCCCAAATTTGTTGCCAACCACAAATTTTGAAATTGTATTTCCGATTCCCGAGTCCAAATCATTTATGTAAATAGTGAACAAGTGGTCCCAGCACCGATCCTTGTGGAACACCACTTCTCACCTTTTGCCAGTCTTGGTAACTACCTTTAACCCCTATTCTGTGTTTTCTATTTTGTAGCCAGCTTGCTATCCATTCTGCTACTTGTTCCGACTCCACACGACCTTTGGCATGAGTCTACTATGTGGTACTTTATCGAAGACCTTTTGAAGATCCAAATATATTACATCTACTACATTATCCTTGTCTACCCTTTCTATTACTTCTTCAAAGAATTCAATAAGGTTGGCCAAACTTGACCTTCCCTTTTGAAATCTGTGCTGACTATTCTTTATTATATTTTTGGTTTCTAGACGTTTTTCTATTCTATCTTTGAGTAAAGATTCCATTCTCTTTCCTACCACTGACGTTAAACTAATTGGTCTATAGTTCCCTGAACTGGTTCTATCTCCCTTTTTAATTCTAGGAATCACATTAGCTGTCCGCCAGTCCTCTGGCACTATCCCATTTTCTAATGAATTTTCATATTTGTGTAATAGTGGTCATGAATGGTGTGTCCTTCAGATGGAAATAATTAGAAAAAAGTAAAAAGAAAATCTCACCTGCACATAAAAAGGAAAATAAGTCAAACGTTTTTACAATTTAATACTGTTGAGGTAATTATGATGCATTCGTCAATGATCACACAATAGTCCCATAGTAACAATTCCAGGCAGAAGACTTTCGGTCCATTTAGTCCATCTATCCACAATGCTTCCTTGGTGCACTTCTAATAACAATGAATCCCATTTGTTGACAAGTACCTGTCTAGTTCCTTTTTGAAACCCATTAATATTTCTTATTCTACCACCTGTGTCAGTAATCTGTTCCACATACTCACCACCCTTTGAGTAAAACACTTTTCTCCTGCATTTCCTATCTTTTTTGTTGCCCTTAATTTGTAAATATGACCCCTTATACTTAAATACTGTACATGGCAAAAAAGCTTACTTGGATCTAATTTACCCAAACCTTTCATAATTTTAAATACTTATCCTCTCAATCTTCTCTTTTCAAGAGAATAAGGACCCAGTGTAGTCAATCTTTCCTCCTACGTCATTCTTTTAAATTCTTGGATCAACCATATATCCTTTCTCTGCACCCCTCCAATAACTGAATATCCTTTATGAAATAGGGAGACCAAAACTGCAAGCAGTATTCCAGATGTGGTCTCAACAGGGCCAAATATAGTTTTAAAATGTTTCATATATATCTGCCAAGTATGATGTACTGATTTGTCAGCTGATGGGTGTAACCATTTAAAAAAAAACAGTTCTATGGACAATACACTGAGCTTTGTTATTTATGAGCCAAACATCATGTCGGAAACAAAAAACAAAGAAAATCATCCATTGCTAACCAATGAGTTTTGCTGGAGAGTGTGCATATATGGACAATAGGTGAGGACTGATCTGGACTTGTTTATGATGCTCTCCATGGTAAAATAGCCTAAAATTACCTGCTGTAAAGGCACACACGTGAACTTGGGTGAGATATTAGGGGGCTGGCAGAACCCATGGAACCATATCTCAGCACAAGTCACGACCTTCAGGAGAGGAGCGGTGAAAACTAGAGAGGGGCAAAATAAAATCAACTGCACAAAGTGCAAGTTACCCTGCCACCAAATGAACATTGATTTTTTTTTTCTTTTGCTCTGCTCCAATTACCTTTTTATTTAAACTTCTTATACAGTTGAGGCAACATAAACCCGAGGATTAGGATGTCTGTTAACAAAGCCAATGTTAAGTGTTTTGGGATGCATACAAGAGTTGTGTGGTCCCCTTTGTACATTGTAAATCCTATGAAACACAGAAAACTAACACAGGTTTGGATGGGCTGAATTGAAGGGAGGAGCAGATATTGGAGTTCCATTTGTTGTAATGGATCAACACAGTTCTGGAAGTATCAGAAGAGAAGATGGTAACAAATGCTTTCCTCCGTCATTGGAGGGTGGATGACCATCACCTGCTCAATATCAATTCTTGACTGTTTTTTCCTACGAAGCTATCCTTTCAGGAACTATCAGCTTTAAAGGAGGGCTCCCTATTATTGGAGAAGGGTGGGGGTACAGGAGGTAGGGTAGAGGTACTGCAAAATCAGTTATTGGAACTGAAGGATGTAATGGGAAAAGATTTTCCCATTGACCATAAGAGATAGGAGCAGGAGTAGGCCATTTGGCCCTTCGAGCCTGCTCTGCCATTTAATGAGATCATGGCTGATGTGATTTTTACCTCAAATCCACTTTCCCGCATTTTCCCCATATCCTTTGACTCCATTGCTGATCAAAAATTTGTGTAGCTCAGCCTTGAATGTATTCAATGACTCAGCCTCCACAGCTTTTTGGGGTAAAGAATTCCAAAGATTCACGACCCTCTGGGAGAAAAAATTCCTCCTCATTTCCATCTTAAAACGGGCGATCCCTTATTCTGAAACTATGCCCCGAGGTTTAGATTCCACCATGAGGGGTAACATCCTCTCAGCATCTACCCTATCAAGTCCCCTCAGAATCTTATATGTTTTATTTAGATCTCCTCTCATTCTTCTAAACTTCAATAAGTATAGACCCAACCTGTTCAATCTTTCCTCATAAGATAACCCTTCCATACCCGGAATCAACCTAGTGAGAACCTTCTCTAAACTGCCTCCAAGGCAAGTATATCCTTCCTTAAATAAGGGCACTAGAACTGTACGCAGTACTCCAGGTGTGGTCTCACCAGCACCCTGTACAGCTGTAGCATGACTTCCCTGCTTTTATACTCCATCCCCCTAGAAATAAAGGCCAATATTCCGTTTGCCTTCTGGATTACCTGCTGCACCTGTATGTTGACTTTTTGTGTTTCATGTACGAGGACACCCAGATCCCTCTGTACCGCAGCATTTTGTAGTATTTCTCCATTCAAATAATATTTTGCTTTTTTATTTTTCCTCACAAAATGGATGGCTTCACATTTTCCCAATTATATTCCATCTGCCAGATTTTTGCCCATTCGCTTAACCTGTCATTATCCCTTTGCAGACATTCTGTGTCCTCCTCACAACTTGCTTTTCCGTCTATCTTTGTATCATCAGCAAATTTGGCTACAAGACACTCTGTTCCTTCATCCAAGTCATTGATATATATTGTAAATGGTTGAGGCCCCAGCACCGATCCCTGTAGCACCCCACTAGTTACAGATTGCCATTTTGAAAACGACCCTTTTACCCCGCCTCTTTGTTTTCTTTAGTTAGCCAATCCTCTATCCATGCCAGTATATTACCCCCAACACCATGAGCTAACCTTTTATGTGGCACCTTATCGAATGCCTTTTGGAAATCCAAATATACTGCATCCATTGGTTCCCCTTTATCCACCCTGCCCGTTACTTCCTCAAAGAACTCTAATAAATTTGTCAGACATAATTTCCCCTTCACAAAACCATGTTGACTCTCCTTGATTGTATTATGAGTCTCCAAATGTCCTGCTACTACTTCCTTAATAATGGAATCTAGCATTTTCCCAATGACAGATGTTAGGCTAACTGGTCTATAGTTACCTGCTTTCTGTCTCACTCCCTTCTTGAATAGGGGTGTTACGTTTGCGGTTTTCCAATCCGATAGCGACCTTTCCAGAATCTAGTGAATTCTGGAAGATTACTACCAGTGCAGCCACTATCTCTAGCCACTTCCTTTAAGACCCTCGGATGCAAGCCATCAGGTCCAGGGGACTTGTCAGCCTTTAGACCCATTAGTTTACCTCGTACTTTTTCTCTAGTGATAGTAGAAAACCAAGGGGCAAAGGGGAGGGAGGAACTAAAAACAATTACGATCATTGGTATGTTATTAGTGTCTTCTACTGTGAAGACAGATACAAAATATCTGTTCAATTCCTCTGCCATTTCCTTGTTTTCCAATATTATTTCCCTAGTCTCATCCTCTAAGGGACCAATGTTTACTTTAGCTACCCTCTTCCTTTTCATATACTTGTAGAAGCTTTTACTGTCAGTTTTTATATTTCTTGCTAGTTTATCTCATTTTATTTTCTCCCTCTTTATTATGCTTTTAGTCCTCCTTTGCTGGTTTTTAAAGTTTTCCCAATCTTCGGACTTACCAGTGGTCTTTGCCATGTTGTATACTTTTTCTTTTAACCTGATACCATCCTTGACTTCCTTAGTTAGCCATGGTTGGTTCACCCTTTTTGTGGAGAATTTCCTCCTCACAGGGATATAATTTTGTTGAGTCATAAAATATCTTTTTAAATGTTTGCCACTGCTTATCCACCATCATACCATCTAATCTGTTTACACAGTCCACTTTAGCCAATTCCACCCTCATTCCTTTATAATTGGCCTTATTTAAGTTTAATACAGTAGTTTCAGACCCAAGACTCTCGCTCTCAAACTGGATGTGAAATTCTATCATGTTATGATCACTGCTTCTCAAGGGATCCTTTACTTTGAGATCATTAATTATTCCTGTTTCATTACCAGATCCAAAATGGCCTGTTGCCTGGTTGGTTTCCCGACGTATTGGTCTAAGAAACACATTGAATTCCTCCTCAGGGCTACTTTTGTCAATTTGATTTGTCCAATCTATGTGAAAGTTAAAATCGCCCATGATTATTGCATCACCTTTTTTACAAGCCTCCCTTATTTCCTGATTAATATTTTGCCCTACAGTGTAGCTATTGTTAGGGGGCCTATATACTACTCCCATCAGTGATTTCTTTCCCTTGCTATTTCTTACCTCCACCCAAATTGATTTGACATCTTGATCTTCTGAGCCAAGATCATTTCTCGCTATTATACCAATTTCATCCTTTATTAACTGGGCTACTCCACCACCTTTACCTTTTTTCCTATCCTTCCTAAATGTTAAATAACCCTGTATATTTAGCTCCCAACCACGTCTCCAACGGCCACGAGATCATACCCATTTGTTTCTATTTGTGCCGTAATTCATCTATCTTATTACAAATGCTGCGCGCACTCAGATAAAGAACCTTTAATTTTGTCTTTTTACCATTCTTTCCTACCCCGGCCTATTTGCTAGTGCACTCTTATGTTTGTACGCTCCATCCCTTCCTGACACACTGTTTATCATTACCCCCATCACTACTTCCTTGTCTTTTCTCTTAATCTAAACTTCGTCCCACCTGTATCCTCCCCCCCTATTTAGTTTAAAGCCTTCTCTACCGCCCTAGTTATTCGGTTCACCAGAACACTGGTCCCAGTGTGGTTCAGATGAAGCCCGTTCCAATGGAACAGCTCTCTCTTTCTCCAGTACTGGTGCCAGTACCCCATTGCTTTAGCTTGGGTCTGTCGATCCAACATTCATACTTGCTGAAGGCTCACACAATTACATTGAAAATATGGCATCCATAGATACTGGTTCACCACAATCAGCAGAGTGAGAAAATTAATGGCAGTAGCTACTCAGCCTAACATGTCCTAATACTTTAAAAAAAAATTGATATCACTTTCTATTCTCTGCTCACCAGGCCATGTATTTGCTTTGAGCTAACCATCAGATGTACAATAGTGGCTTGGGTCTCTCTGATTTTTCAATCTTCTCAGAGCAGCTCTTGAGGCCAGATTTTCTGAGCAGCCTTATTTTAACACCTGCATTAACCCATTTAAAATAAATGGTTAACATCCACATTAAAATAATGCTGATCTGAAATGCAAGGCTTTGGCCTCCATCCTGTGCTTCCCCACAAAAATACGGCAGAGACTGGGAACTCAGTAGTATAGGGAAATCAAACTTGTGTTGCCCACTACCATGATGTGGCAAATCAGAGAATCACTGCCTCACGTGAGTCATACAAACCAGAAGCCCCATGTTTGATCTCAGAAAGGCAGTTAGCCCCAGCATCCACAAATTAGAGGGGGAAATCAACCAATGCTCCTGATGGTACTAAGTAATCCTGCCTCGAGCTGCCATGTATGAATATTGAGTGAAGACTGAAGCTCAGCTGTGACGATCCCCACAGTTAAAAAACCTGCCGACAATCTGTCGAGGCTCACAGATGAATAATGGCTACTTGGCACGGTAGTGGAGTGTGGCCAGTACCCATCGAATTGCAGCTGAGAGTTATTGACTTCAGAAGTTGGGGGGGGGGGGGGGGGGGGAGAAAATCACTGGTCACACATTCTGGAATTCCTCTTTAATCTTTATAGCTGGAATAAGTGGCTACAACTTTAAATTAATCTAAATGTTCTCATGCTATTATTTGGAATATTCAACCAATGATTTTTTAAAAACAATTTAAACTACTGTTACATTTTGGGATTTTTGATCTTTGTCCTCCGTGGAAAGGATTGGGAATGAGTTATGTTTAAATGTGAATTTGCACAGCTTTTAAAAATGGCCAGACATTGAAGACATTGAAGACATGTATTAAAGCCAGATGAGCCAGTTTGTGGCATATTACAGCTCACAGGCTATTGCAAACTGAAGCAATGAAAGTCAATTGTTTCATCCTAGGTCTATTAATAATAACTTGCATTTATATAGCGCCTTTAACATATTAAACATCCCAAGGCACTTCACGGGGGCAATTTTCAAACAAAATTAAGCCAGGAAGGCTTCTATTCATTTTGAGAATAGCAGATGTTTTATTTAAGCCCAAACCCCTTGGGGTGGAGGGGGAAACAGATGAAACGATAGATAGGTTTTATTGACAGGATTACTGATGAACCAGTGATTGTAGAAGGAGTCAGAGGGGCAACTCTCCCATTGGGTTGGACAATCTGCCAGCCAGTTGGGTCTCGGGAGGAAGTCTAGCCTAGTGAGGAGAAACTCGCCCATGAAGCCTAGAGCTCAAAGATCAGAAGGCTGATCAGTAAAAAGTTAAGCCAGCCAGCAAACAGGGATAGTGTGGATTATTTATTAAATGTTCTTATTGTCAGGGAGGGTTTTGTGGTTAGTTGAATTAAGGTGAGATTTGTTTACATCTGTTACTCTGGACATTCACTTGCTGTCTGTAAAATGAATTAACCTCATCTTACTAAGTGATTCAGTCTGTCTTTGGAAAGATTGGAGAAGCACATGAGGGCATGTATGAAATACACAATATCCAGTCCAGATCAATACCCCAGGTTATACAATTGTATAATTAGACATTGTTATATGGGCAGACACCTGAATTTAAGCCGCTCACACTGCTTACAGGAGTGACCAGTACCACTGTTCCCAAGAAAATATCTAAGGCAGACTCAAATTTGTAAGTTACTTTAGAACGAGACAAGGTTGCATAGTCATACACTTGGTGCTCACTTATAGCGTGAAGTTTAAATCTGGCCCAGACTTTTTTTTTGGGCGGGGGGGGGGGGGGGGGTTGGTGCAGGGGCAGTTGTAAAAACCATGTGAAATAAGTTAGTACAATTTCAACTTAATTCCTAGCAAATGGAAACCCAGAGGGCAAGACTGCCCAAAATTCTGCGCTAGATGGTTAATTTCATCTCGCCAACTAGCAAGGATGGCAGGTCAGCAAATTTCTAATGCATTAGGAGTAAATCATTTTAGTATTAAAGTGTCACCTATTTTGATGCCACTTTTTAAAAAATATAAAGCTCCATATATTTAGATCGATACAATCTGTGTCATAAGTGACATGATTAACAAGACGAACATTACCTTGATGATGATGATGATTCTGGAATTGCTGGAGTGGGAAATGTGAAATCTCATTAGTCCAGAAGAGGGCGCTCTATGATTAGGACAGAGGAGAGGCAACTTCACTGCATCTAACCAACAGTTTCAATGGAATGCATTTTGTTCTGCAAAGTTCCAAAAACTCCATGAGGTCCTGATGATTTGTATAGATTTCTCCTAAAATCTATGTAAAACATGTCTTATTCAAATCAAGTCGCCACGAGTTTAGGGAGCTTCAAGGAATTTGCAGAAAAATTGAACCCTGAAGAATGTTGTTCTTGAATTAGAGTGCTCAATATTGACTGAGTACCAAAGGTGAGAATGAAAATTTTTTCAACACTTAGATCACTCATTCTGAGGAAAAGTTCAATCCCCACCTGTCCCTCCCCACAACAATACAATTTTTCCCAACTGATTAGAGTTAATCGGTTAAATAAACTTCCACTATTAAACACTCATTGACTTTAGCTCAAGGCACTAGAAACAACTTTTTTCTTTACATATTTATTGCACAAAAAAATTGTCCAAAAGTAACAAATGGGAAATATTATATAGTGCACACTGAAGGGAAAATATTTACAGAATGTCCTGGAGGTTTTGTAGTTTAGCCAATAACTTCCATGAGTCAAATAAATTAAAAAATACTGTAAAAGACAATTACAATTGACAAAATATTAAATACAATGATATCCTTCTGTGTACAATGCTCTTAAGAATCTCAGCATTCATGTGTTGCAATTATTTAGAAATTACCTTGTAATAAAGTTATTTTGAAAAGTTACACAAAATCTACCGTAAGACTTTAAAACCATGATGCATAAAAGAAAAAAAGTGAAAGAGAAGTTTTGTGTTTATACAAGAGTACTGTCTTTGACTACAGTAAAGGACAAGATAGATTGATAGCATCCCTCCCAAACAATCCAAATGTTCCTCATTAAACACTCAGTTGAGTTTTTAAAAAAAAATGTACCTTGCATCTTGCACATCACTACCTCAACCAAAATAAATTTAAATCAGGTTTTTAATGTTAGCCCATGGCTCCCATCTTATATTTCCTATGATACGGCTGTGATCGAAGTAACAAAATCAATTCATACTGTAGCTGGCTCAGACACATTGTAGAATAAATTCCATGCAGTATATGCAAGATACTTACTGCTGTACTTCAGCGACATTGTGATGGTTTCACAGGCACTTTCTAATTTTTAATTCATCCTCATTATTTTTTCCTGGTTGCATAACTTTTTTTCCTCCCATTTCCCCTATTTCACACATCATTCCTTGATAGACAGCAAATGGGTGACTGGAAGCCAGGCCTCTGACAATGCTGCTAGAAACATCAAGCTTTCACTCCTCACCAAATGGCTTCATCTGAGATTTTTTACTTACTGCGCACATTGCAAGGATGTAGAGGGAAAACACATCCCTCCAGACTAGGGTGTAGTGTGTGCACTGGCACAAACACAACTGAACTTCCTCATTGAAAAGTATTAATAAATCTAACAGATTCTAATTTCTCAAAGTGGATGGTTATTTTTTCAGATCAGATTTATTTTGGTTTATTTGCTCGTATTTCACCCTCTAGCTCCAAGTTTTCACCCATTTGCTCCTGAAGGATTTTATTTGTAGTATTGGTGAACTACTGGACTGCAGACAGCCATTACAGCCTGCCAAATCATGACCGTACCCAACATTCCACCCTACACTCAACCTGGTGAGCATTAGGTTGTGAAACCAGTGCTATCAAACAGGGGACATGAAAAAGTCTTGCAGAGATTACTGCACTGTAAAAACATTTTATGTAAAGTTATTATTGATTATGTACAGAACTAACTGTGGACACGAGAAGAAAATTATCAGATTGTCTCTTCACAATATCCTATGTTCACATGATCTGCTAGGAACATATTCAACAATCCACATCCTGAACCACATGTTAAAGATGATATCCTGTTCTCACCATATAAAGCAGCTAAAAGTTACAGTTCCTCCACCCACCCCCAAAAGTTTCCTCTCTCATTTGTTCCATCCATCGCTGCGTGGCGCCAATGCAAAAGCATGCTACTACACTGCATCACTTAGCATCTTCAGCTGAGCAACATGCATAAAATTTCGGAGAACAAGTAGCAAAAACGAAGATAAATTGGAATTTAGGAAGCAGAGAATTGGGAGCAAAATAAAACCCTCGGTGCAGTATTAACTGAGGTAGTACAGTATTGAATTGAATTCCCCATCTCATTAAAAACATTTTTTAAATGATAGGTTGGAGTCAGATCAGTTGACTGAAGGACTGTTACTGATACAAACAAATGAATGCATTGCGTTTGTGACTGATGCTTTCCTATATGATTTAATCAGCTATATACTGTTCATTGCTTCAATGCTTAAATGATAACATGAAGCAACAGCAATCACAGATAATGATTCCACTTATTAAAGGCAATGATAGCATTGTTCGACTGTCAGTTACATCAATGTACTTCCTAAAACATTAAAACATATTGACTTTTTTGAAGTTTATTCTTAATAGGGCTTTTGTAAAAGTAAACATACAAAACATTTCTTTCCAAATACTCTGTCCATAGAGTACAAAAAAATAAAAACACGTAAATATATGTGCAGGTTCAGTAAGAACAGGAGAGGTTAGTCCGACTTCCCTGAAGTCAAAAAGTTTCCATACGTGCAAGGTCATGGTTCCAGATTAATCAGAAGACAACACAGCAATTTCTTGCTCTTGGTTTCAAATTGAGGTTGTTTAAACACACCACTCACTCTCTGAAAAAGAACATTTCACTTTCCCTTTTGGTCTCCTCTTCCAAAATTCTCTATTGTTGGTTTGGCTGTGCACAGTTTAACAGTGTTGAGAAAGGCGACTGTTTTGCGCTGAAGCAGAGCCCTTTTATCCCCATTGCGATTTTCTTCTGTGGCATTTTCATGCAGCTAAAACACAGAAACCTCGCCGCATAAGACAGGAATTGCATATTACAAGCATGGAAAATGTAAATAATTTGGTGCTGTCTTCCAGTCTGTGCAATCATTTCCCTTGCAATTGTTTAACACAACTTGGCAATTTAGCAATTCAAAGCAGTATCTGGGCCACATATGGAGAATGAGTGCTTGCTATAGCTGCCAACAAGGGCAGGTCGCTGGATTCAATCCTAAGATAAAACAGAAGCAGTAGTTTCAAATTAGAATCCTGTAAAGTAGACAAGACAGTATTCACGGGGGTACATCTTCACCTAATCTACTGTCTACTAGTTAAATTTTGCTGAAAAATGCATTTTGGTTTAGCTTCCCAGCCTGTTGGCTGTTATTTCTGACTGACGTAGAAAATGCATGTGTTCGTAATAACGGCCTATTACTTTTTAAGCTGGATCTATCCAATATTTTACAGAAATTAGTTTTTAGCAACTCCCTGGCTCTAGTTTATTCAGCAAGTAATCTGCACCATACAGACCAGGAGGGTCCCATGTTCAATTTCCAGTCTGTACAGCCATGGCAGTGAAAGGGGCATTAAAATTAGCCTCAGTACCTTGGGTTAGGGAGGGACAAAAAAAATCATCCAGAGCTTCTGCTTACAAGTGCTATCAAAAAATCTGATAGGTTGTGGACTAACACCAGAAAATGACCACGAAAGGTGCTGGACTGTCATACAAAACTAATGTTCACTAATGGCCTTCAAGGAAGGGAAACTGCCACCAGTACCTGATCTGGCTTATGTGGGACTTTAGGGCAACTAGGTGTGGGCAATATATACAGTCTTGCCAGTGCCTCCCACATGCCAAGAACAAATAAATAAAAAAAAACCGTTGAGACTGCATGTGTGGACAAGGATGAGATTGAGCTCGACTAAGATGCTATCTGCAGCTGAATGTCTTGACGCGCCAGGTCAAGGCTCAAATATAAATAGTGGCCATTTCAGCAAGTTACTGTAGGGTAACCGGTGCCATGGAATTGTACCTTTTCGCAAAGCAGAGAAATCTCTTGAGGGGGAAAAAAAGCTTCCAAGTATTTTTGGAAGCTTGCAAAATGAACTGGGAAATATTTTTAAGCAAGTTGCTGTAAAACAAGAAAATCCTAGTGAATTGATTGAATCATTATCAGAACTGCAGGGAAGGTAGAACGCTGTTGTTAAATGGTGTGGTACTCTGAGTCACAGAGTCCAGGAAAGGTCTAGATTCAGTCTCTGGTCTCAGCTGGGCAGTAGTAGGAATGCTACAATTAGCATTAGGCACCCTGGGCTAACAAAGAAACATATAGTCAGCCAGGGCCCTCTTGTCATCTCTATCCAGCATTCCCTGCTGGAAAGTGCACCTATTGTCACAGAGCACAGATAAGAATCAGGTTAGGGTGTGATGGCCTAGGTTGACCTTTTGGGTAAGGTACCAGAGGGCTATTGGCACCCATGGTGTCAGACCCTAGCATCAATCAGTGCCTTCAGGACCAAAGCAAAAAATAGGGGAAAAAATGTTATTCAATAAACTAGTTGATACAAGCAAATGGGCTATATTTGTGTAATTTCTTTCCCATCTACTATAGGTCTTGACACCTTGCTGTGGTACAGTTCAACAGGTGCCAAATGCCCCCCATACCTTGCAAAAGTGGCCATTATTCATGATGCTCGAGAGCGAGTGTTGGCAGGCTCTCTGATTGGAGGGAGCATCACAGGGAAGCCCGTTCCTTTCCTTATCTGACACCCAGAAACACACACACATGCACTCCCAGCAGACATTACTGAAGAGTGATTAGGAGGCTGGCCTATTTCCCCTCCCCAACCCCAACCCAGGATGATGATGCCACTTGTAGCACCCCTAACATCCTCCAGGCCAAGATGAGCTAAATAAGCAGAGACCAGGGACTAATCCTGGGGCGTTCCTGGCTTGTATAGTTCAGCTGATACATAAGCAAATTCGACGCTCTCGTCGACAAATTCGTGTTTGACTGTTGAGAGCAAGTATCAACTTCAAAGTATTTTCTTCCTTTTTCGGGTATCTTCAAAATGTGCACCAACCCTCACTGAATCAGTGGGCGTGCGATGACCTGCTCTCTGACCTTTTCTCTCATCATGAAGTGATGTATAAAAATGACCTGGGGCGATGACATCACCACCCCCTGCCCAGTGGCAGCACATCTGAAATTAGGAACTCAGTACCTGTTTGTAGATGTGAACCCACATTTTGAAACTCAAAGCAGCACTTCAGTGCTCCAACAAAGTGTGCACCACAATGTTACAAATTATGCTTTGTTAATACCTTCATGAATAGAGCTCCACAATCTAAAGATCACAATTCCTTACCCTAATACCATGCCCAATTCCTTGACATGTACTCTCATTTGGCCCTTAAGGTATTCTGACAACATCCTGCTTTTGAAATACAGCTCCTGCAGCCGATCTTCAAGGTGCATTATACACTATATTAAAAAAATGTTTTAAAATCAAAATCAGTTCAATGTCTTGTGTGGAAGAAATCAAAGTAATTTCATCATCAGAACCAATATTTGTGAAGTAAATTGGTATTACATCCCCAGCCTGCTACACTGAAGTACACAATGACTTTAAAATGGAGAACTGGCCTCTCTTCTCTTTCACAGCTCAAATCCAAACCAGAATGATGGATCGAAATTATTTTTTATCTATTGAAACTTTAGTGTTATGCAAAATGATTTTCAACTCAGCTCCTAGCGCTGTTAAGCAAAGCTACCCTGAATTTAACATTAATCGTACTCAAGAAGCACAGGGCAGGAAATGGAAAAAATGTCATACGGGTGCAGTAGGAGGTGTGCTGCAAGAAAGGGAAGTGTGCAGTACGGGGAGATTTATTCTGATCAATTTCTCAAACGTCCTCTCCACCGAGTCTTCCCATGCCTATCTGATCCCCCTGCACCGAGTATCGCCTTGCAAAATGCCTGCTCTCTTGCCAACAGGGCCCTCTCCATCCACAACTTCATCCTGATGAGTGCACTGATATCCTAACTCTGACCAAAATCTGACTCACCAACAGCAACTCTTTACTATTCACCATAGATTCTTTACCTGACTACTTGTTACACCACATCTGCAGTCCAAATATCAGTGTGGCGGTGTGCCACTCACCACCAGGTTCTGACTTAGCCTATTCCCATACTTTCCAGCATGTTTTCTACCTTTGAACACATCATTCACTTCCAAACCACTCCTCTCAAGATCCCCATTGTTTACCACCACCTTGCTACACCGCCACACCTTCTTTAATAAAAATCCTTTCTGTTCTTGCTTTATCTTTCCATTGGAACACTACTCATCTGTGGTCATTTTAACCTCTGCAGCAGTCTCAGCAAATTCTCTCCCCACACACACACAGCTCCCCACCCACCCTCCCCCGCTTCATCATACAAAGCTTTCACACCTCAAAAGGTCCTGATCATCGATGGGGCTCTTTCAGATTACTCAAACCATAGAAATTTACACCACAAGAGGGGGGCATTGGCCCAGCTCTTTGCTAGAGCAATTCAGAACAAATCCCACTGCTCTGCTTTCTCTGTAGCCCTGTAACTTTCTCTGCTTTAAATGTTTATCTACATTTCCCTTAAAAAAAATACAACGGCTTCTGCTTCAACTATTCCTTGTCGTGAGCATCCCACGCTCTAATACCTCTCTTATATAATAGAATTTCTCAACCTCTTTCCCCACTTGCAGTGACAATTTTAAATTGATAACTCCTCACACTGACTCCTGAGTCAGAGGAAATCTTTTTCTCGTCAAACTTTTCATAATTTAAAACACAAATGTCCCTTTGGCCGCCTCTGTGCTAGTGGAAACAGTCTCAGTATTGTAAGTCTCTCCCCATACAACTATATTATCTCATATCTGGTATCATTCTGGTGAATTCCACTGTATACTCTACAATAGTGCACCCAAAACTGAGCAAAATACTCTAACTGTGGCCTAGTCATTGTCATGAGCAAATTTATCATTACTTCTTTGCTTTTGTGCTCCTATTTATTTGATCCAAAATGCCTTTATCTAGCTGCACTTTCAAGGAATTATATATTTGCACCTTAGATCTTGGCTCCTCTACATGCCTCAGCATCTTTGAGTGTATGCTCCCATTCCTTATAGAATCATAGAATGGTCACGGCACAGGAGACCATTCGGCCCATCAAGCCTGCACCGGCTCTCAGAAAGAGTATTCCAGCTAGTCCCACTCCCAGGCTCTTTCCGCGTAGCCCTGCAAATTTTTCTCCTTCAGGTATCTATCTAATTCCTTTTTGAAAGCCACAGTTGACCTTGCTTCCACCACCTTTACAGGCAGTGCAGTACAGATCCTAACCACTTGCTGCGTAAAAAAGTTTTTCTTCATGTTGCCTTTGGTTCTTTTGCCAATCACCTTAAACCTGTGTCCTCTGGTTCACGACCCTTCTGCTATTGGGAACAGTTTTTCTTTATTTACTTTATCTAGACCCTTCATGATTTTGAATGCCTCTATCAAGTCTCCTCTCAACCTTCTCTGCTCTAAGGAGAATAATCCCAGCTTTTCCAGTCTATCCACATAATTGAGGTCCCTCATCCCTGGGACCATTCTCGCAAATCTTTTCTGCACCCTCTCTAAGGCCTTCACGTCCTTCCTAAAGTGCGATGCTCAGAATTGGACACATTACTCCGACTGTGGCCGAACCAGTGTTTTATAAAGGTTCAACATAACATCCTCTCTTTTATAAAGCCCAGGATCCCGTATGCTTTCTTAACCACTTTCTCAATCTGTCCTGCCAACTTCAACGACCGGTGTACATATACCACCAGGTCTCTCTGTTCCTGCACCCCCTTTAGAGTTGTACCCTTTAGTTTATACTGCCTCTCCTCGTTCTTCCTACCAAAATGTATCACCTCACACTTCTCAGCATTAAATTTCATCTGCCACGTGTTCGGCCATTCCACCAGGCCGTCTATGTCCTCCTGAAGTCTATCACTATCCTCCTCACTGTTGACTACACTTCCAAGTTTTGTGTCATCTGCAAATTTTGAAATTGTGCCCTGTTCACCCAAGTCCAAGTCATTTTTCCTCCTAGAATGCATAACCTCCCACCTTTATGCATTCAATTATTTCTGCCTCTTGTCTGCTCATTATGCTAGCCTCTCTATGCCCTCCTCACTTTCTGTGTGAGTAAAATTGTGATTTCAGACTTCTTATGCCCAAGTCCAAATAATTAATTCTTTTATATATGGAGGATAAAAGTGAACCCAGCACTGACCCCTGGGTGCACCAATTTCAACCTTTCTCCAATCCAAGCAACACCCATTAACCCTAACCCATTGTTTCCTGACCGTCAACCAACTTTCTATCCATGCTACATTTTCTCGTGCCATACACCTTAAGTTGTTTTTTTAAACAAGCCTTGTAAGACCTTAAACCTTTTCTGAAAATCCATATGTACTACATGCAATTAGTTCCTTTCATTTATACAATCAATCCATTCTTCAAACATGAAGCAACTGAGTTGTTCCTCATCTTCCTCTACCCTTTCCTCTATACCACTCTCCTTTCAACTTAGCCCATCCTCTTACACTACGCAATTTATCCCCACATCCTCGCAAGCCCATCGCTTGATCAGCTCCTGACTCAGCTTCTGAATTCCTAGTTTCTTAAAAAGCCCATCCTTGACCCCTTTTCTATAACTACCAAAGTCCTTAAATGCAACATTGCCACATATTTAGTATCAAAAGATGAGGATGGAGGTAGCATTTTGTGAAGAGGAGTTTGGAGTTGTTCTTGTTTCCCAGTATGATCCTGCAGTAACAGGAGGATTTGGTTGCAGAGAAGCAGTACTGCTTCAAATGGTCAAGTCAAATTTTGGTGGTAGACTGCCAAACATGTTTATATGCCAGGTGTTCGCTAGTCTATGGATCACCGACAGGTTCCAAAAATGGCCATCGTGGAGGTGAGTGATCATTCAGGGTTTGGTGGGGTCAAAGGTGAGGCAAAACAGATGTGAACCAGATCAATAGCAGCATTGATGTTGGTACAGTGGTGCCTGTTCCCAAGACACTATGAAGTGGGTTAAACTAGTTTTTAAGATAATAGAAAGTTAAGTGAAAATTTATCATTCAAAGGTTAAAACAACTTCAAAGATGTTCTAGTTTTATGGACATCAGAAAGTGATGGTAAGCAGAACTATTTCCAACTACATTAGTAATCAAGTTTTATTTTCAGGAATTACTAGTAACAATCTATCTGAAGAATTCTAGGTAGCAGACCCTCCCTAGTCTGTCAGTATTATACTCACAAAGTTTGGAGAGAGATTTAGTTTGTAGAGCTGCAGAGTGGAATGAAGCAAGTTAGATACTAAGCTGGATACAAGTACTTCTTTCCCAAGTTTGTTGCTGTCCGTGGTGCGCCTCTGACTACTTGCAATCTGCACTGTCCATTTATCCAAGTCCGCGATAATGCAGACAGCTTCTGCTATTGGTTCATCCAACACTGGATGCTGGACAGAAAGAATGTGACAAAAGTTAATATATCCTATAGTTTAGCGTATCAAATATCAAACATCTTGGATTCCAAAATCAACATCATCATCATAGGGTTTATCAAACCTGCAATGGCAGAGGCTTGGGAACATGTCATCTTCCCTCAGACATAAACAGCACTTGGCACAAAAAGGGATAAAAGTTTAAAAACAATCCTAAATAAAATATTTTTATTCTCCGACATTTGCTTTATTCTTCTATTAAATAACAAATATTTTCTTCAGGCATTTCAATTATAAGCTGGCAGTGCCGTGGTGTTTGGCAAATGTAGTGCACAAGTAGAGTCTGTATACAAAAGATATCCATTGTACTTTAGTGAAAATACAATTTAGCCCAAAAGATTACATTATCTAGAATGAAAAAGCTGGAGTAAAAAAAAAATCAAGAACAGCTCCATCTCCCAATACATAAATAGATCATGCCAATATTGTTTGCTGTAGTTGCCTCAGTGATAAAACTTGCAAAAAGTAGTTGAATTGAAATGCACTTCATGAAATTAACTGAGTAAAATTATATATAAAAGAGTGACCTACCTGTACAGCGTGCATTAAATCTGATGCCAAACATTGCTTCAGCTTCTCATCACTGCCCGTTCCATGCAGAACAAAGTCTGATACATAATAAGGGCAATAACCACCAAAAAGGGACCTCCCAAAATTCGCCACACTAGGTTTGTTGCAGCTTATTTCAACTACGTTTGACCTATAAAGGAGGAAAAAAGTGCACTTAAATTTAAGCCCACTAAAAAGTTCAGCAGCTCTCCAAGGCTTTACTTATGTTTCTTTTTCGGTGTCTCTGGGGTGTCAAATCAACCCTTCTGAAGTTGGGGCCCATGTTGCAAGAATCTGGCTGAAAAGTATCTCTAAAGGCCTTTTATTTTCAGCTAATCAAGGAACAAAAGTACAAATAATCGACACAGGGATATGTAAAGTTGCAACCAGGTCAACTCTTGTGATTTTCCATTGGTTATAACTTCCTCTTCGACAATTAACAGTCAATGATTTGAACTGCCCAATCTCATCTTGACAAGGTAGTTCTGTGGTACACCAGTGGTCAATAGTCTAGTTACTGATGCTTTAATCAGCCACAGCAAGAATGTGCATATAATATTCAAGCATCCCCAAAAAACTGACCCTGAGCAATAAGTAGAATAATGGAGTCCTATCAATGGAGTTACAGGCTGCAATTTAATCAAGAGTTTTAGATGGTTTATCTCCAGAATAATGGGAAATTAGAAGCAAGTTACGGAGGGATTCAGAATATACCACATGCCACAAAATATATAATTAAGTTTCATTTGATTTTTGTTTAAGACAACACTTGTAAGCTCCCCATAATTAGTGCAAGATAACCTCCAAGCTGACAAGAGTTGCAAAATTGATACAACCACTGCAAGGTTAGGGGGATAATTCCACAGTTGATGAACTGAAATTCATCTGCCCTCAATTAAATTTCTCATTTTGTGCAATCTCCCTGCTCAGCACATAATCTAATTCAGCATAGAAACCATGTGCAAATCATCAGCAACCTACTACTCTGTCTCCACCCATTGGAATTTTAAACACACTACAACCATTGGGGTGGTTAGCCTACTGGGTGGGAAATGTTATGCCAATATAAATTATCCACTTGAGGGAGTTTTGACCAATGAGACACTCAATAAACTTTTTTCTTTTCACAAAATAAACTGAGTTCTGTACTTTCAGTTTCCAATATTCAGAGAACACTACATAGGACATCTTGTACTTCAGAATCACACAGGAACACACACACACTAAAATATTTCCCATTATAGTGCAGTAAAGTAAATCCCAGTACCATTACTGTTCAAATCATATAAATTTGCAATTCTGTTGAAGCCATGAGTTGATTGTGGGAACTAGCATGATACTCTTCTTGTCAAAAAAAAATGGAAATGGGAAACCATAAGCAGTAAATAATGTTAAATTTCTATATGCAGGATGTTGCAGAATATGCTCTGCGTTCAAAAAACTTGCTCAACTCCTGTAATTTGTAAAACAGGTTTGTGAATTCACCTCTTCTCTGAAGCAATAAATCTCCTGAAGTATAAGCTTTAGTAGATTCTAAAATACTAATTGATAATGGTGATAATTTTCATCAGAATATTCTTATGCTGCACCCTCCTCAACCACTCAACAGCTGTTCCATAACTCTATATGCACACGTTAAGCTATTTGACACCTAATGAAATAAAACCCCTTGAAATTGCAGTTCAAATTGTGAGATTCATTCACAGGCGCCTGCCATCACTCTCCATCATAATACAATTGGCAATTTTTTTTTGCTGAAAATGGAGATAAACTCCACATCTCACTATATAATTAAAAATCTTACATCTGCACAACTTGACTTCCTGTTGCCATGTTTTTGTCACAATTCTTTGTCAAGTATTTTGATGGATTTGAATGTAGGCAAGTGTGAGGTCATCTACTTTGGATCTAAAAAGGATAGATCAGAGTACTTTCTAAATGGTGAAAAGCTCAAAACAATGGAGGTCCAAAGAGACTTTGGGGTCCATGTACACAGATTAAAATGTCATGGACAAGTACAGAAAATAATCAAAAAGGCTAATGGAATGCTGGCCTTTATATCTAGAGGACTAGAATACAAGGGGGTAGATGTTATGCCACAGCTATACAAAGCCCTGGTTAAACCACACCTGGAGTACTGTGTTCAATTCTGGCTACCGCACCTTAGGAAGGATATATTGGCCTTGGAGGGAGTGCAGCATAGATTTACTAGAATGATACCGGGACTCCAAGGGTTAAATTACGAGGAGAGATTACACAAACTCGGGTTGTATTCCCTGGAATTTAGAAGATTAAGTGGTGATTTGATCAAAGTTTTCAAGATATTAAGGGGAACTGATAGTTTCTCTCTATCTACCCTATTTCCACTGGTTGGGAGTATAGGGCAAGGAGAAATAGCCTAAAAATTAGAGCCAGGACTTTCAGGAGTGAAGTTAGGAAACACTTCTAAGGGTGGTAGAAGTTTGGAACTCTCTTCCGCTAACGGCAGTTGGTAGTAGCTCAATTATTAATTTTAAATCTAAATGATAATACCTTTTGGTTAACAAAAATCTAAGGGATATGGGGCTAAGGCAGGTATATGAAGTTAGATCACAGATCAGCCATGATCTCATTGAATGGCGGAACAGGCTCAAGGGGCTAAATGACCTACTCCTGTTCCTGTGTTTTTATTATAAATTCTTATGTCCATATTTATAGCTGCTATTGTCTAAGCAATAAAATGAATTTCCTTCATCAAAGGGAAGCTTCATATTCAGAATCCCATTCCCACTCGAATCGATGAAGTGAAATGTTACATAATGTTTTGAATTAACCTCTACACATTTCTGGAACTACCAACAGCAGACTGCTGTTGCATAACTACTGTCAAAACAGAGAGGCAGCCGTGCTCCTTCCTAAAAGGCGCAGCTTGGTCAAACCTAAAGGCACCGTCAAATAATTTGGAAGCCAGTCCATTGAATTTGACCATTTTCTGGGCTCAGAGAAATATGCGTAACACTAAACGCTGGATAGATTTGAGATGCATCATTATTTCTCTATCAAGTGATGTCAGTGGTGCATTCTGTTCAGTTTGATACTAGTTGACACAGCAATTAGAACAAGATTTTGGACTAGGAATTCATTTCCAGCTCCTCAATTTTATTTACTTTTATATTTCAGGATGTTAACCTACTTTCTTCCATCTCTCTAACTTTTGCTTTTCGCTTCTAATTTCTTCCCTTTACTCTCACCCTCTGTTGAAGGCAGTGAGTCACACTGAGGCATGGTTGCATGGGCATTGTCTGTCTTCTTTACCCATGCAGCCACTTTTCATGCAAGGACTTAAACGAGCATTGACAGGCTAATGGACTGAGGGAGGTAATATAATGGGGCATGACTTTGTCCTGATGTGCACATTCCAGCAGGGGGTTATTGAATAGCATTCAGGATAAGGATCCTAGGCCAGTTTCCCCCCACCACCACCCCTCTTTAGCTAATTTCAGATTTTTTTCCTAGGCAAACTCAGCCGAAACCAAAGAACAAAGTAATCTTATTCATCTATATGGCTCATATTGCCCACATGCCACACATGTATCCCTAAATTTACTGTAAGATTTTCTTGCTTAACATAATAGAAATGATTGTTTCCTTACCCTGGAAAAGGTAGCTCCATCTGTTCCAGCCAGTCATCCTGCTCTGTACTGTAGTAACTATGTCTAGGCAATTCATGACCTGCATCCTCATTCTCACTGTCGCCCAGGGCACTATCTGAGCTCTCGTTTCTGGGGATGTCCCACTCAACCACAGAAGGTGCTTTTTTGTGAAGACTGTCTTCTTCCCTGCAGGAGTTATGAACAGAGACCTTGTCTCTGCAGTCCTGCTCAGCAGAACCAAGTATATGTGAATCTAAATCCATTACGTACACTTTACAAGTGCACATGCAACTGTTCCCGCTCAAGTCATGTTGCTGTTCACTGCCCCGAATACAAAGTCCCACTTCTGAAATAACTTGCTGCCCAACTTCCTGCTGATCCTCTTTAGGGAGATCATCGATGGTCTTTGCTTCTATTAAATTATCCTCAGTAAAATACTCATCAAACAGACTCATACTCCCTTCATGCGAAGGATCCCATTTATAATTGTGTGTATTAGATATCTTGGGTAATGGGTTCTTTGTCCTATTAGTTTTGATTTGGTCCAGAGTTATCTTCAATACCTCTTCTTTCTGTGCTCTTTTTTTAAGCTCCTCAATGCCTTTCTGTAGTGCCTCGTGGACCTCATTTCTCTTGGCTTCCGTATCTGAGTCAGGCGAGAGCGAGTCACCAATCTGAAAAGTCACTTTTCGCAGTGAACTGGGACTGTCCTGGAGATGATTTGCACTACAGGGTACGGAAGGAGACAACTGTTTATCAGGAGGCAGTCTCTCGATTACAGGTTCTACCATCAGGCTTTGGTCTACAACAGCAGATCTGACAGACAGCACCGTTTCAGTCTTGGTTTCCTGAAGGCATTGTGTGCTTTCTTTGTATTGCTTGATGGTATCTTCTCCGCAGAGTGCTGCCAGATTTGTACTACAACTATTTGGACCGCAGTTGGTTTTCCCCAAGTTCCTGTGACGTCGTACGAATGCATCACTTGAATTACGTGCCTCTTCCTGCCTGATAACACGATTCTGTTCTTTAGCAGCATGAAGTGGGCACTTCTCACTCTGATAGATACTAGTAGCACTGTCCCGTGAACGAGAGTTTTGGTTTTGCAATATGGTTGGAAAAAAGGAACTTTTATTCCTATGAAGTGTAACCACGACATAATCGGACTCTTCCACCTCTCCTTTCTCCAGGGATGTGGTCATTACTGACTCACTCGTTTCAGTCTCACCATCCCCTTCCACCACCAGCTGGGTTTCCTGCAGCTCAGAGCATCGAATGAAGTACGTGAGGAAGTGAAGCAGTCGCTGAACCAATTCTTGCCGCTTGCCAATCACCACAGTCCGGGCTGATCTTACAGGAGAACCTATTGCACCATGTAGGTCAACTGTCACAAAAATAAGTGATTAAAATTAGAAGAATACTTTTGACATCAATTTTTTTTTGGGGGGGGGGGGGGGGGAGGAGGGGAGAAAGAGGGGAGATGTTTTGGTTAAGATAAACAGACTTCAATGCCAGGAAACTGAGCACTTTTCCACTTTTAGCACAAAACCCTTAGATTTACCATGAGCCAGATGCAAAATAAAGCTCGTCGTACTCTACATTAATGCATCTTTACCTCCGCCAGCCTGCTATTAAACACCCCCATTACACAACTGTGAATTTTCCATTTCCCATTATGGTCTCCAATTCAATGGAGCTCCGACAGATTGGACAATACTGTGTCAAATTATGGACAGCTTTGCTTTATGGATGCAAAACTAGACTACCAAGCACTAGATTGTCCCAGCTTATTTTACATGGGGCTATTATCAAGAGTGCAGAGATTTCATCCCAGTCTGACCCAAATGAACAGAGGTCCCAGAAGTGAAAACATTTTTGCCCAATGCAACGCCTCCCCTTCGTTCTATTGAAATATTTTTTTCTAAGGTTCATTTGTGCATTTGGGTTACAATTAGATGAAATACTGGTAGACCAATTAACAAAAATAAGGCTTTGTTTTAAAAATCAAAGCTACCTTTAGTGTCTGTTCAGGGCATCACATGTTGGTACATGTGTACACAACATAGTGCATATACAACAATTAATTTAAATCAGAACTGAGAACAATGGCAAAACATTATCCATATGGATACAAATTGATCTTATATAATTCTAGTTTTCCGTCATAAGTAAATGACTAATTAAGCAGTTAACATTACACAAGACATAATGGGAACCCTCTTTCAAGGGAGAGGGCTTTGCAATTAAGTAGGAAGCTTTACATAAATAAATTTTAGCAATTATAACGGCTCTGAACTTTACAGATTATTTACTAGTTCATAATCTACATAATTTAAGTATTACCAAATTATATAACTAAAGGTGTTTTATGTTCTACGACACTTGATCATGTCTGAATGATAACGCAATTCACTCAAATCAGCATACATTGCACCAAGGAGTGAGAGAAAATAAATGCAGCCACAAGAGGACAGCATGACAGGGCATGGAAATGGAGAATTAACCACACCTCAATTTCAACAACTCCTGTCCCCAATTGTATATTTGACACTTTTTCTAAAAAAAGATAATGGGGTAGAGCTTCCGCTCAGGGCGCAGAGGGAAATTGCGCCCAAAATGTGCTGGTTAGGTTACACTTCAAGTTTCTGCTAAAATTCATTTGCATTATCACAAACATAAAATCTTCCATGAACCAGCGCAATCGGGCGATGTAATAGAACGTAATAGTTTCTTTTTTTTTCTTTGTTAAAAAGTATTCCATGATGTATTTAAGCGTGGTAACCTGGTGCAGTTTTATTAATACAGCTAAAATGAGTTTATCATCAAAATTAAGCATTTTAATAAGGTTGTTCAGTAATCTGATACAAAAATCACTGAAAAAGATTAAAAAACTATACTGAACCATTTAATCGTTTCATTGGTGTACATTGGTCAGTTTCTTAGTAAATTAAATCTTTTTTTAAGATGAAAACTTTTTAAAATGAAAACTTTTTAAAAAAACGTGCCTATGCAATTAAGAAAATGAACGCAATTTGAAGAGCACTCGAACCAGCGCAATCGGCAGAATGTTGCAATTTCGACCTGGGGGCGTGGCCAGTTTTGTGGTCGAGGCCTGATTCGGGCAAATTGAATCTACCGGAAAACACGAGCGTTAATAGTTTTGGGTGTAACTTAGCTACGTTTAAAATTCCCCTATTTTTTGAGCTGATTTCGGCCGATTTCGCTTGGATTGCACTGATATAACTAACGGAAACAAGAGGAAACTCAACCCCAATCTCTCCATCTTTCTTCATGATCCTGCATTTGCAAAAGTACTTTTCAGACCATGACTTACCTAATTGGGCCCATAGGGGGTTATAAGGGTTTGACTTTGATAGCATATCCACACTTCGAGAGGAATGTTTCTCCAAGAAAATCTTAATAGGTGGTTGACCATTTGGCATAACTGTTGGGACCCAGGCAAGATGATTTGTGAGCACAGCAGTAATCAGGGCAGGTAGAAACCTGATTAAAGGCAAGGTAAACATTTGAGCAATTCAGGCAGATCACACTCAACAGTTCTACTTTCAAATGGAAATTGTGCACTAAATAATAAACGCACTTGGAGCTAAGAGGAATGGCACACCTGAGCAACAAAGCATGGCATCACAGCAGTGGGATGGAAGAGATTCAAACCCCAATCTGCCAAGCTCCTGATCTCACTCTAGGACATTTTATGGTCTCGAGAACCCCTATAAATACTGACACACTGCTAAAGTACTTTCTGCCCAAACCTCTGAAAGACAGGGTCAGCTACGTAAATGTAAAATTGTGCAATCAATAAAGAAAACTGTTCTTAATTACTGCACAGCAGCAAAAATAAATATGCTAGCAAGTCACTAAATACAGAAATGAATTATTTCAGGATTGTCAACACATTGCTCATGCCATGCTGTAGGTTCTCTCCCAGATGAACATGAATCTGATGACTTTGTGGACCCCCTGGGATCCAGTCATGGACTCCAATTTGAAAACCTATACTCTAAAGGAGCCACTCCCACATGAAGTTCCTCCACAAGGAGGAAGAGTTATTCCTAGGTTGCTCTTGTGTTCCTTGATGATTATCCTGAAAACAGGTCATCCACCCAGGTGCAGGCAAATAAGCTCCTCTTCTCTCTCTCACCCAAAGGTGGCAATGGAGAGAAAATAGTGTGTGTGTGTGGTGGGGGGGGGGGCATGGAAAGAGTGTGGAATTGTGATCATAAATAAGCTAGCAAAAGTAAATTGTTACCCAGCAAGATAAAGCACATAGGTTATTCACCTATGCACATTACAAAGTCATATCTCTAGGTATTTCTGTATGGGCAATACATATGGTGAGTACCCAAGCTCAGCTGACTCGGAGAGAGCTGGGACACTTTCTCAGGAGGAAATGAGTAACTGAAAGCTAAACGTCAATATATGGTTTTTCTGTGTGCTTCCTTATGGCCAGGTCAAGAGCAGCAGGATAAGGACCTGGGTAAAAGTCAGTAGGGTCGCTTCTAACTCCTCTGTCAGCAAACAGTGTATGAAAAGCAAAACACCCACGGGAAGGGGATGGGAAATGGGTTAAAAACAATATTATTTCATTCTCTTTTCAAATCCAAGGACTACATTTAAGATTTTTATTTTCTCGTAAATTTTTCCACTCCGTTCTTTGATTGAAAAGGGATTAGCTCCTAGGCCTTTAAAATGTAATTCTATAATCAACCACTGGATGGTGCACAAGGGGCATCGGACCGAGCCAGACTCGAATTTTGCCTCTGCTTATTGGGAATCATCTGGCCTCCACTCTGCCTCCTCCACGACTGGGTCATTGTAAGGGGAACTGCAGTTGTGAACCTGTGCCCCGTCATTCCATTACACATGTTATTAAAGCATGGATTGATTTTAAAACAAAATTGAAGTTTCTTCCAAGCAACTTACTAAATATTAAAGATTGGAGCAAATCAAATGTCACAAAATGATGGGATATGGAATCATACCCACCATCCCCCTCACATACTGAGTTCCTTAATTCGACCAAGTTGCAGAGGGAAGGTGCCAAGCTAAGACCAAGTTCTTTCCTCCCCCTGAAAATGCACGAAAGGGTTGGGGGGGGGGGGGGGCGGGGGGGGGAAAGTCAGTCATTCTCGTGCATCTTTTACCAGCCCACCTCATGGCAGCAATTGTGGATACCTAGGGGCAGGTCACCTTGACAGTGGATATTTTGTCATGCAGGAAAACCAAAAGAACGTTGGGAAGAAAAATGCCTTGAGAGAGAGAATCCTTTCTTAAGAACATTTAAGAAAAAGTGTTGAACCAACAATCCATCAACTGCTTGGCATCTTTCCTGCAAGCACCACACAATAGCTCTTCTCCCTTCCAACCTATAAAAGCTCAATACTCAACTGGTTCTTTGAAGTTTGTTCCATCAGTAAAGCAAACTCCCTCATAAACTGTTGGCAAAGCAGGTTTTTTTCAGGTGTTCCAGACATCATAGTCAACCATACAGGCTCTGCAATCCTTGGCATTGTATAAAGGTTATATATCGCAGTCCTAATTTGGGGGCGTGGGGAGGACGAAGAGAAAAATCATCAACATTCAAAGTTTCTTAGGATCGGAGCACATCAATTTTTATTCAGAAAATACAGAAGTTGTGCAAATGGAACAATATGTATTACTTTCCCTGACATGAACTAATATGAAAACAAAAACAAATCTGCCCCATTCACACTCCTGGAGTCACCCAAGGTGAGTTGTTCCTGCACAATATCTAATATTACCCAAGTATACAACATAGCAGAAGTATTTGTGGTGCTTAGAAAGCTGATTATATTTCATAGCAAGCAACACACTACCTGCTATTCTTACAGCCCCGGCTTAAACTGCAACTGATATACGTTCTCCTGACAGTTATCAAATTCCACTGGCAGTGGGCCAGCAGACATGTGACTAGGAGAGGAACTCTGGATCTCAAGCATTTTAATCTTCATCCAAAAACCTCAAAGTGGGAAAAAAGCAGTCTGCACAGCTGCTGCAATTCTCTTAAGCTGTTTCAAAATGAAAAACTCGTAATAAATTTTCCCCGTTTACAAACATAACATAACAGCATTACAGGAAGTGAAAGGATCTTCCACTTAACTACAAGTCTGTCTGCTACGGCAGCTTGTCCAGATGCCACAGCTCAGTGCCTGAACGAACACCCAGATATGAATTTTTTTAATGTAGCTCATACAGAATTCACAGAAATGATTCCAGTTATAATGCTTGTTGGCAGTTGTGAAGAACTACAGCAATTCATTGCTGGCAATGCTATTTATAGATAAAGTAACAACAGACATGTGGGACTACAATAGGCTGTGACAGAGGTTAGGTAAGTTCTGACTGAAGGACGAGACCCCAAAAAACTCTCAACCAAAGATTTTGTCCTACGTTAAACGTAGTGTATAAATTTGTGGCGATTATTCAACCCTGAATTAGGTTTTATGCCAAACTTCTGAAAAACTTTGTGATTAGTAACGTCACACCATTCTATGAAATTAGTTGTCCTCAAATGAATAAAAATTGCATTAGATGTATATGTTACAAAAAGACACACTTCACCCCAGACTACTCTAACACTCCACCAGCAGTTACAAAATGACATTAGCAAAATCCGGGGAGCAGCTCACCTGCTTGATATCTTGGGTGGCAAATGGTGTGCAACCCAGGGTAGAGTTGAAGGCACGGGGAATGCAAAGAGTAGGAAGGAAAGTTAACTTTAAATAAACAAGATTGGGCTGGTATATAGCTTAGGAATTCTTTGTTAAGGGAAAAGCAACATTGTGTTTGAATAATATTAGTGTCTGATTCAGTTTAAGAACATCTATGACACAAAACATCAGAATTCACAATCATGACCTTCTCTCACAATTTACTACAATTTGGATTTTAGTTTTATTTTGTCTTTTTGGTGTCTAGTTTATTTAATCAAAAGTAATAACAGCTGTGGACTATTAAGCCCATAATGGACTATAAGCATCCATATGTGGAATGTATCATTACTGCTGTGATGGTTTTGGTCATACACTAACACAAATCACTGACCACACGTGCCATGCCAGTAGTGCCATTAGATCAGAATCAAAAACAAGCAGATGACAGTAGGAACAAGAGCCACAGGATAGGGCAATCAAGATTCAAAAATTAATGCTCAGTATAACCAGTAGTTTTGCAATGCTGCAACTACCAATTACAATGTGTTCCTGACAATCTGCAAGGCTTTTTAAACATCAAAAAAAAGAGGCCTAAAAAAACATATTTCCATTGTATATAAATACATTAAAATATTCACCTGAATTCATTTAAAGCATCTACAATTCTATTGTAACCCAGAACACGTTGGTTTGTCTCAGAAATTCTATTTCTCATTTTCATAGCCTAAAAAGAAGAATACACATTATGTTCAGTAGATGTACCCGAGCATATTAAATTCTCATTAAAAATGTGTAGGGAAGGTTGCGGCTTTATACGAGATTGCAAAGCATTACAAGGCTCCAGAGAAACCTACTTACACTGCTTTCATTGGTTTTCATGAGGCTTTCTAACTAGTGGTTCGTGCTGTTAATGAAGAAGCTGGAGGCTATGGGAATACAGGCCCATATCTTGGATTTTAACCAGCTCCAAGATCTATGAAAGGATAGATGCTACAAAAGAATGGTGACTGCACTTAATTCATTGCTGTTAAAGCTTCTTGGGATGTTTGAGACGTGATAAATCATTGTAGATTTAAGCTGAGACACTCTCAACTTCCCATGCTCAAAGTTTTCAGCATGAGTTGGATGGCATCATGATGACCTGGGAGTGTGTTCCAGCCATTTCTGTAAAGTATTGCTCCTTTTGGTAGATAATATTGCATTGTTAGTGGGCTCACCTAGGCATTTAGTTTGTCTTGAACAATGGTAACTTCAGCCTGGATCAGTCCTTCGGGACCATGCTGAGAAGTGGCAAAGGACATTTTGGTCTTTTGTGTCTTTCTCCAATGAAAGCAAAGTTCCAATTCATGTTAAGCTTGTGGTGCATTAGATACATGTCCTAATGGTTCTTCTCCACTATTCAGAATTCCCACGTGTGAAATACAAGGGCTCCCTCTGGCTTGTGCGAAAGATCCAGTATGAAGCTGTGAAGTGGATTTGCAAAAAGGGAAAAAAAACGGTTGCAGAGAAAGAGGGCTCTGGCCTGTACCAAGCTGACTGAGTACCATGGAGAGGAAGTCAGCCACATGACAGGTACACCTCTTTGTCAAAGACACTCACACCTGGGCAAATGCTGGAAGATATTACCTGGAAGCAAGGTATGAGAGCACAATGGGCTTGTACCTACTGTGACTGCGTTGCAGAGGCAAGAAGCTGCTGCTGGAGCTCCAAATGGTGTAAACCGCTATTCAACAGGGTATGGCATCTGTCCAAGCCATGGTCAGGAGTATATCAGCAATGCATTTACTTTTTATAGTGAGTTGTGCTGCTCACCATGTCGCTCTGGAGGAGTTTCCAATACTTGCTGCTCCCCCAGCGAAAGCTCAAACCCATAATTGAGTTTTCTAATGAGTAACTAGTGACAATCCTCCTGGAGAAGAGGGGTAAAAAAATTGGGTCTTTTTGGAGTCAAGGTGGCTCCAAGTTGACATGCCTGCCAATGATAATTAGGAATCTGCTGCAAAATTGATAATTCAATATCTGAGCCAGCAGATCCACTGTACACCGAGGCATTCTTGATTGACAAGCCAGCCTGGGTAATGGAACTGGAGAGGTAGACCTGTGGCTGAGGGCTAGGGTTCTTCCCACTTTACACCAGATAACCCTCAAGCCAATTCTCTTAAGTAGAATGGTCCTGTCCAGCTAGACAAGCAGCAGGAAGCTTTCCAGTGCTCTGTTCTGATGGAAAATGCAATTTTAGCTGGTTAAACTTCAGCACTACCCCAGTGTGCATTTGGAATCCTCAAGCCTCAGCTCTGCCAACCTAGACCTAAGCTGTCTGGATATGGGTACATAAGGGATGTCCCAGCTGGGAACATGCACAATCTACATGGGGTAAACAGAAACTCTACCTGTACAGATTTATCAGTCACTGATAATGGTGATAAGTTTCTGTCTGTGTTCACAGCTGGCTGACTAAAATAAATATTAAATCCAAGAATGGGGTGGGGAAGAATCAGGATTAGCAAAACTCATATTGGAGTATGCAAGTGTATGTCTGAGATTCTTCACACAGAGAGAGTGGAATTCATCTGTTTTCAGGCAGATGTTAGTTGCTTCTCTCTCCCCATGGAGGGACTGTCAATCTAACTGCTCACATGCACTGGCTAGCAGCCAGTTCCAGAATGACACTGGCAGAGGCATTGGAGTATATTGTCTGATTGCTCTCAACTGGGGTCCGATGTACAGCAAAGGAGATCTAGAAGAAGGGAACAGTGCAAATAGTAATTTACAACCCTTCCCTCCCTCCCCCCCCCCACACATCTCACTGGGCAATTGTTTTTAAACACATGTTGGAACCGTGAAAGAAAATTAGTTTCACTGCAGCAGATACAGCAAACTTCAAAACAATACCATGTAAAACACACACCCTCCCCAACCATTTTCCACTGGACATGTTTTCTAATAATAACATACAAAGATTTTTCTTGTCACAGATGTATATGTTAAAAACTATTTTTTCTCCACACATCAGCTATTATGGATGCAACATAACCAATAAGTGGCACTCGGTCAGCAAGTGACTAAAGACAAAACCTTGCGGCATCACTTCCTGATTAGCAAAAGGAGGAAGCGCTAGTACCTGCTCAATAGCAAACTTCAGTCTGTTCACATGACTCTCAAAGAGAGGAAAATGAGCAAAGAAGAACTCGTGAAACTTGTTGGCCTCTTCCTCATCCTGTGACAGCGAAAATATAATGCCAATAGCAATCTTCTTTTTTCGAACAATGGAGGGATTGGAACTACAGCTTTCATCAGACATGTTAAAGCTCTCCTCCACTGACCTGAAAGACCACAAAGACCTCTGTGAGCATAAAGGCTAAGAGGTGCATTTAATATATTATGTAGAGAAAAGCTGCAATGAATAATCGCAACTTAAAGGTGAAACATGGACACACAAAAGAACTCATTTTAGTAAAATCTTTAGTGGCAAAAAGCAATCGTCGTGCTTCTGGACAGCAGTCTGCACTGCCATAAAGCAGAAGGACATGGACTCATGCTCTCCCAGTTGAAGTTTCAGCTTTGCTCTGGGGAATCACCAGAGGACAAGATCTTCCTTTCCTTGGTGTGCGGGAAGCACTGAGTCAGCACTGGTTTGTTCTCATGCACCCCATAACATCTGGCTTAAGAACTGCAAGTCAGCAGTCCCATAGGTGGTCAGCTGCCACTCTTGATCAGGAATGGTGCACAGAATGTGACCCAAGAAAGGGGGGGAAGGAGGAAGGAAAAACAAAATCAATTTAAAATGGAGATTTACTCTGATGAATAACCTCCTGCTCCCAACAAACTGCAATTGAAATAAACCTCTCTGACATGCAGTACACATTACCATTGTTTAATATGTGAGACTATGACCCTGGTTTTCCAGTTCTGCAGCATTTATCTAATGAGTGGAAAATCGCAGGCTGGCAAGAGCAGAAACTGAAAACCCTGGCCTACATTTGAATATTTAAAATTCACAAAGTTTAACAAAAAAAATTAGTAATCAAAGACAGCTGTTAGAGCAGCAGCACGAACTTAATGTCTCCAATTCTTAAATTACTTTGCAGAAACTTGCCACCATTCTTTCTCTGACAGACTTATGGGCAGGATAATTTGCACATCAGGAGGTCTTCACGAGAGTTGTTAATGGTCATTCTATGATCTCACAGTATGTGGTGGGATCCAAATTGGCTGAGCCACATTCAGTTGTGCTCCCTAACTTTTTTTTCCCCCCTGAAGCAAGTGAATGGAGTCAAAATTTATTGGTTGAGTTGAAGATGATTGGGTGTGATGTGGTGGTGGTTTTTGAGTTTGAGTATTAGGTGGTGAAAAGGACAAGACATACAATTTTTTGAAATTGTCACCCAATACTTGTGAATAGTATCATATGACGGAAGACAATTTGCTCACAGATTTCCTTCCTTTTTTTTGATTTAACAATTCTAGACTTACCATCTGGGAAAAACTCCATTTTCAAGACTGGTATTTTGACTGCGGCGCCAACGACGATGGTAACTACTCGCACAACTACTAGGAAGCGAGGAGCTTGGCGAAGGGAAGGGAGTGATAAGCAGGCTGCTCAGGGAAGCTGTAGACATCAAAATGAGATGTGATTTGTCTGACAATAGCTTGTATAATTTAACTAAAAAGTCAATTTGGATTTATTTAGTACAGTTCAATACAAAACAATCAATATTCACTTTTACAGTTAATCCAAGAAAGTGTTCCATTATCATCTTAAAAAACAAGAATTTAACAAGGTAACTAATACAGTATTGATGCTTGTGTTCTAAAATGTGAAAAATTGTACCTTTAATTGTTCACATTGGCATTACAAAAAAACTGAACAGATTTAGGACAGTCACATTGTCCTCCATGACCTGAAATGCAGAGCTTGTATTTTGCACAGCAATTTTGTCAGCTCATTAGGACTACCATTATGTTCTTCTTTGAACAAATTCTGGACATCACGCAGCGGAAAGAGTATATTTTAGTCACACGAGAAAGTGCTCCTCACTGAATGCCTGAATGAGAAGTAAAGGCAGGTCACTTATTGTCTCTGATAGCCAGTTCACTGTAGCTTTGGCAGAAGCCTGTGAGTAGCTCTTTCTTGGCTGGCGGTGGTTATTTGCCCAAGGAAATGAGGGGAGAAAACCTAATTATAGGGTTAATACCATTAGGTCAGCTTGGAAATATCAAACTAAAGCAAAATACTAGACAGGGAGGTGCAGGCATGCATTTGTAGCATGGACACTATATAAAGCAATGAAAAAAACATCTGAGAATGTGTGCAGAGACTTTATTTTTAAAATCATAGATACGCGTGTCAATACTTTAGGACTCAAAAGCTTTCAGCATTTTGCAGGAAACTAGTTAAATTCATTTGTGCCAGATTATAAATGGCCAAATCATGAGCACAGTTTACCCAGGTCAGAAAGTGAACGAAGATATACTTGGAACTAGTATTTTCAACAGAATGCATTCTGTCTTCATGGCAAGTTTCAACAGCTAGCACTGTGTTGTTCAACGACTATTAATTTGGATTTTTTTTATGCCTATGTAACAGTCACTGCACTTGAAAATTAATTGTATCAAGTGTTTTGAGACATTTCAATGTAATAAGGCGCTATTTAAATGTAATTATGTAAAATATTTAAGGGTTTGCCTCATGGAAACAACTACATGAACTCGACACCACATACACCATCCAAGAAACTAGTAACTCATTCAATTCTCACCAGATCGTGTTATTCCACTGTCTCTGTCTTCGTTGGTTCCTCTGCTGGGCATGTCCATTGGGGTGCTGTGAACTATAAATGTTTCAGAGAGTCAGAATTTGCTGTCTAAACCCCATGACATGTTAACCAGACCACGATGCAAATAAAATATCAAATTTGTGGAACAGGCAAGCCTCTAGTTATCATACTGTGCACTTTGCAGAGTAGTGTACATGCTAGAATCACTACAATCATGAGTGAGCATGCAATTTCTCAGTCAACTATAATGAAAAAATTTCCAACATTACCACTATTACTAAACACCCACCACCACAATCAAGACAGAGTTGAAGTAAATCAAGATCAGTTATTTTGATGATTTGAAATGAATGATGAATTCACAATATGGTTTAAATTGGACTATACTGGCACTTTGCTAATGGACATACTAATTATTCTTTGGGTTATTGCATTTTGTAAAGCTATAAAGATGATTCAGTAATGACATTTTTCCAACTCCAAGGTTGAAATGTGACTTTCTATGCTGGATTTCTGATTTTAATTAGCAAATAAAGTCTCCTACAGCATAAAACTCTTCTAAATGACAGGAAGGCTGTTTCTAGTGGGGTTCCGGATGGCTCAGTACTAGGTCCCTTGCTTTTTGTGATATATATTAATGATTTGGACTTAAATGTAGGGAGCATGATTAAGAAGTTTGCAGATGATACATAAATTGGCCGTGTGGTTGATAGTGAGGAGGAAAACTGTAGACTGCAGGAAGATATCAATGCACTAGTCAGACGGCCAGAAAAGTGGCAAATGGAATTCAATCCAGAGAAGTGGGAGGTAATGCATTTGGGGAGGGCAAACAAGGCAAGGGAATACACAATAAATGTGAGGATACCGAAAAGTGTAGAGGAAGTGAGGGACCCTGGAGTGCATGACCACAGATCCCTGAACGTAGCAGGACAGGTAGATAAGGTGGTTAAAGAAGGCATATGGAATACTTTCCTTTATTAGCCGAGGCATAGAATGTAAGAGCAGGGAGGTTATGCTGGAACTGTATAAAACACTGGTTAGGCCACAGCTTGAGCACTGTGTACATTTCTGGTCAAATTACAGGAAGGATGTAATTGCACCAGAGAGGGTACAAAGGAAATTTACGAGGATGTTGCCAGGACTGGAGAAATTTAGCTATGAGGAAAGATTGGATAGGCTTGCGTCGTTTTCTTTGGAACAGAAGAAGCTGATGGGTGATTTAAATTGAGGTGTACAAAATTATGAGGGGCCTAGATAGAGTGAGAAGGACCTATTTCCCTTTGCAGATCAACAACCAGGGGACACAGATTTAAAGTAATTGGGAGAAGGATTAGAGGGGAGCTGAGGAAAAAGCTTTTCATCCAGAGGGTGGTAGGGGTCTGGAACTCACTGCCTGAAAGGGTGGTAGAGGCAGAAACCCTCAACTCTTTTTAAAAAGCACTTGGATGTGCACTTGAAGTGCCGTGACCTACAAGGCTACGGATAAAGTGCTGGTAAGTGTGATTAGGCTGGGTAGTTCCTTTTCGGCTGGCGCGGATATGATGGGCCGAATGGCCTCCTTCTGTGCCGTAAATTTTCTATGATTCTATGACCCATCTCCTCTTTTATTTAAAAGGCCAAGTAGTCTGAAATAATTGCAATCAACTAACTTGTGTTTTCTGATCAGTTGTTGGTAAGAAACTTCTCTGCTTCCTAGTTCCCCACTCCCATCATAAGCCATGACAGGATACCTAACTCATGGCTAGGATAGTGCATCAGCAATCAGTTCTCACCCCACCGTTGATGCCATTCTGCAGCCAATCACTATGAGGTGACAATAGCTATCACTCAACTCTCCAGTTCCTAAATGGGCCAATTTTGCAGTTCTCAGCTGAAGTGCCACTGGGGCCATTCTGTCGAGGTAGGGGGAAGAGTTGGGCCTGCTGAGTATGTTGGAACCAGCTCATCAATAGCTGGGCTCACCTATACTTCCTGCATCATTTCCTGGAGCACAAGGGGTTACAAATTGGCTGGGTACACAGGAAATGCAGTAAGAGGTCAAACCTTAAAAGCGCTGCTGCTTGCAATTGAAGGTGAGCATCATTTTCCAAACATAAAATGTTTTTGGTTTGACTGCAATGGAAGTGACAAGTAGATACTCCCATTTGAGTTAGATGCCTTTTAGATGCTATGCAAGATGTCTCACAAAGGAAGGTTGGGATCTTGGGCAGAGAAAGGCATCCTCTCATGGTGACAATACAGAATGTGTGGATGGAAGTGGCTGCAACAATCAACGCAATCTCCCAAGCTCATAGGACACTGGGCAAATATGAAAGGGACACGCTATCAGGGATCAGGAAGAGTGCCAAAATAAGAGGATCTTACCTTGGAAGACTATTAGTTTTGGCCCATACCATGCATGCCACAAACACTTCAATCTTAATCTGCTGCACCATCTGCAAAGGAGCTTGTCAAAGCACGGACACAACCTTTCATGCGTTTCCATGTTCACTAACACAGCCACATAACCATTATAGCACCATTACACAATGCTGGCTCAGTTATATAGGTATTCCTTTTTACAGACCAAGTGCTGAAAAGTGGGATTAGGCTGGGTGGCTCATTTTCGGCCGGCGCGGACACAATGGGCCAAATGGCCTCCTTCTGTGCTGTAAATTTTCTATGATTCCCTACAGACACCATTGTAACACATGTTCCTCTTCTCATACTTTTCACTTTTAGGGAAGATAATTGCATTTCATTTCATGTTTCTCCAGAGAGCTTCTTTGAGAAGAGCTGGCTAGCAGCAATGGGCATGCATGGTACTTAAGACAGAATAGATGCGAATGGCAGGCATGGTGTGTATTGCAATACTATAGGGTGACAACTTATATAGGACTGATTGTGCAGAAGAGTCTGGCACAATAGTCTTCCGGGCTACGATTTGTCTTCATCTATTTGTTCCTCTTTGTCGTCTTATTCTTGCTGGCAATAGTGGGCCTGGGCCACCTATTCCTCCTGTCGATTGGTAATTCCTCTTCATATTGCAAAGTTTTGCAATGTGCAGCAAAGAGTGATTATTTTAGAGACTCCTGTTGGGGTATACAGCAGGATCTCAAATCGGTTCAAAGCAACGGAATCACTGTCTCAGCATACCTAGATACTGTGTTTAACACTAATTCCAGTCGTGGCAGAAGTATAAGAATTCAGCTGGTATTCTAGATTTCTTGGGTCATCAACCAGGGTTCAAGACAGTGGCTCTGGCGTTCTAGAAGCCACCCAGTCCCCCTATTCATTCAAAATAACCCTGCCATGGTGCACGGTTAGGTAAATGCATCATGGGTGTTCCCAGAATAGGAGGCACTAACTCACATGATAAGATTTCTGTGATCATACATCACCTGGAGCCCTTATGGCTCAAGTAGGCTATGGGCTGATATAAAAATGGGCCTCAATGGGGATAGGTACTCTACACTTGGGAGCTCTGCCATCTGGTAAAGAGTTCTATACCTTATTCAGCTGATGTTTCCTTTCTACAGGAAGAGGGATGAAGTGTTAGCCCTCGCAAACAAGGCCTCTGTTACTTGCTTTATGCTAATGTGAACAGCTGACTGCATGATTTGGTGCACGTCACCAATGATAGCTTGGAAGGATCTGGTGGCAAAAAAGTTTAATACAGTGGTGACTTTAACAGCCACAGGAAGAGTCATCCTTATGGTGGAAATTGTGGGTAGGTCAATTAGCCCAGATCCGCAAATGTGGGTTCAGTGATGGCGGGGGGTGGAAGAGAGAAGAGAGGACAAGTACATACATTACAGCCAAGATATAAATGCACCTGCTTTTCTTATCCTCTCATGAACTTCCTCCTCCAAATCCGAAGAGTTCCACTGGAACCTTCATAATGGATGCCTTGCTGAGCAGTCTGCTGGAAGCAAGACTGCTGTAGAAAAAGAATGGTATATACAGGTCTTGCAATACAAAAAGAGCCAGGCATATACAGCAACAGGAAGTAATACACCAATTAAGTAAATCCTTAATTGACGACAAAAAATCCTTTTAACCACTATTGAAAAGTCCAACATCTTTAAGAAGCCAAACCCTGAAGCCAAGCTATCCAAACAATCATGTGCCTGTTTTATATGGGAGAGGGGTCCCTCCAAAAAAAAAAGTGAGATTTGGCATGAGACCAATTACCATGGGATTGCCTGGTATAAATAGGCTCACCTTGATTAGCTTTAGAAACCTTTAAAAATGTTTAGGCCGTCAAATCATATATGACTGATCAGAGTTATCAGAGTTCCTTGCCCGATTCCACAACCTGTGTTCACTGAGACCATGCAGAATTGGCTCTCAAGAATGGAATACTAAACGAAACTACGCCCAAATGTGGGAAGGAGCTAAATTACTATCAGTGGATACAAGAATCATGGATTCAGGGATTTTCAGCCTTTTCATCATCTCAAATCAAATTTGACACTTTTACATTGCCAACCTCAGTTGCTGCTTAAAGCCAACAGATTAGCCATTTAAATGCCTATATCCATACGACACACTCAAAAGCTAGATAAGCACTCGAGGGAGAAAGGAATAGAAGGGTATCCTGATAGGGTTAGATGAAGGAGGGAGGAGGCTCGAGGCTCGTTTGGAGCAAAACCACCGGCATAGACCACTTGGGCCGAATGGCCTGTTTCTGTGCTGTAGACTTGATGTAAGCCGAGGATTGGTGGAAAGACCAGATGACAAATACTCACTACACCAGATTATACATGAACACAGCAATCATTTTTTTTGTTGGAGAGCTACAAGGCAAGTTAACAGACTAATCTGTAGTTACATTGAAGTTTTTCAAATGCACTTTTTCCTCCAAACTATGAGTACTCTATCCAGTTCTGGGCACTGCACTTTAGGAAGGATGCGAAGGCCTTAGAGAGGGTGTAGAAAAGATTTACCAGAATGGTTCCAGGGATGAGGGACTTCAGTTACTTTAGGGAAGGAAACCTGCTGTCCTTACCTGGTCTGGCCTATATGTGACTCCAGACCCACAGCAATGTGGTTGATTCTTAATTGCCCTCTGAAATGGCCGAGCAAGCCACTCAGTTGTAAAATCTCGCTACGAAAAGTCACAAAAAGAATAAAACCGGACGGATCACCCGGCATCGGACACGACAACGGCAAAACACCAAGCCCAGTCGACCCTGCAAGGTCCTCCTTACTAACATCTGGGGACTTGTGCCAAAATTGGGAGAGCTGTCCCACAGACTAGTCAAGCAACAGTCTGACATAGCCATACTCTCAGAATCATACCTTGCAGCCAACGTCCCAGACTCTTCCATCACCATCTCTGGGTATGTCCTGTCCCACCGGCAGGACAGACCCACCAGAGGTGGCGGTACAGTGATATACAGTCAGGAGGGAGTGGCCCTGGGAGTCCTCAACATTGACTCTGGACCCCATGAAATCTCATGGCATCAGGTCAAACATGGGCAAGGAAACCTCCCGCTGATCACCACCTACCGTCCTCCCTCAGCTGATGAATCAGTCCTCCTCCATGTTGAGCACCACTTGGAGGAAGCACTGAGGGTAGCAAGGGCACAAAATGTACTCTGGGTGGGGGACTTCAACGTCCATCACCAGGAGTGGCTCGGTAGCACCACTACTGACCGAGCTGGCCGAGTCCTGAAGGACATAGCTGCCAGACTGGGCCTGCGGCAGGTGGTGAGCGAACCAACACGAGGGAAAAACTTACTTGACCTCGTCCTCACCAATCTACCTGTCGCAAATGCATCTGTCCATGACAGTATTGGTAGGAGTGACCACTGCACAGTCCTCGTGGAGATGAAGTCCCGTCTTCGCACTGAGGACACCATCCAACGTGTTGTGTGGCACTATCACTGTGCTAAATGGGATAGATTCAGAACAGATCTAGCAGCTCAAAACTGGGCATCCATGAGGCGCTGTGGGCCATCAGCAGCAGCAGAATTGTATTCCAGCACAATCTGTAACCTCATGGCCCGGCATATTCCTCACTCTACCATTACCAACAAGCCAGGGGATCAACCCTGGTTCAATGAGGAGTGTAGAAGAGCATGCCAGGAGCAGCACCAGGCGTACCTAAAAATGAGGTGCCAACCTGGTGAAGCTACAACTCAGGACTACATGCATGCTAAACAGCAGAAGCAACATGCTATAGACAGAGCTAAGCGATTCCACAACCAACGGATCAGATCAAAGCTCTGCAGTCCTGCCACATCCAGTCGTGAATGGTGGTAGACAATTAAACAACTAACGGGAGGAGGAGGCTCTGCAAACATCCCCATCCTCAATGATGGCGGAGTCCAGCACATGAGTGCAAAAGACAAGGCTGAAGCATTTGCAACCATCTTCAGCCAGAAGTGCCGAGTGGATGATCCATCTCGGCCTCCTCCCGATATCCCCACCATCACGGAAGCCAGTCTTCGGCCAATTTGATTCACTCCACGTGATATCAAGAAACGGCTGAGTGCACTGGATACAGCAAAGGCTATGGGCCCCAACAACATCCCAGCTGTGGTGCTGAAGACTTGTGCTCCAGAACTAGCTGCCCCTCTAGCCAAGCTGTTCCAATACAGCTACAACACTGGCATCTACCCGACAATGTGGAAAATTGCCCAGGTATGTCCTGTCCACAAAAAGCAGGACAAATCCAATCCGGCCAATTACCGCCCCATCAGTCTACTCTCAATCATCAGCAAAGTGATGGAAGGTGTCGTCGACAGTGCTATCAAGCGGCACTTACTCACCAATAACCTGCTCACCGATGCTCAGTTTGGGTTCCGCCAGGACCACTCGGCTCCAGATCTCATTACAGCCCTGGTCCAAACATGGACAAAAGAGCTGAATTCCAGAGGTGAGGTGAGTGTGACTGCCCTTGACATCAAGGCAGCATTTGACCGAGTGTGGCACCAAGGAGCCCTAGTAAAATTGAAGTCAATGGGAATCAGGGGGAAAACTCTCCAGTGGCTGGAGTCATACCTAGCACAAAGGAAGATGGTAGTGGTTGTTGGAGGCCAATCATCTCAGCCCCAGGACATTGCTGCAGGAGTTCCTCAGGGCAGTGTCCTAGGCCCAACCATCTTCAGCTGCTTCATCAATGGGGATGTTCGCTGATGATTGCAGTGTTCAGTTCCATTCGCAACCCCTCAAATAATGAAGCAGTCCGTGCCCGCATGCAGCAAGACCTGGACAACATCCAGGCTTGGGCTCATAAGTGGCAAGTAACATTCGCGCCAGATAAGTGCCAGGCAATGACCATCTCCAACAAGAGAGAGTCTAACCACCTCCCCTTGACATTCAACGGCATTACCATCGCCGAATCCCCCACAATCAACATCCCGGGGGTCACCATTGACCAGAAACTTAACTGGACCAGCCATATAAATACTGTGGCTACGAGAGCAGGTCAGAGGCAGGGTATTCTGCGGTGAGTGAATCACCTCCTGACTCCCCAAAGCCTTTCCACCATCTACAAGGCACAAGTCAGGAGTGTGATGGAATACTCTCCACTTGCCTGGATGAGTGCAGCTCCAACAACACTCAAGAAGCTTGACACAATCCAAGATAAAGCAGCCCGCTTGATTGGCACCCCACCCACCACCCTAAACATTCACTCCCTTCACCACCGGTGCACTGTGGCTGCAGTGTGTACCATCCACAGGATGCACTGCAGCAACTCGCCAAGGCTTCTTCGACAGCACCTCCCAAACCCGCGACCTCTACCACCTAGAAGGACAAGAGCAGCAGGTACATGGGAACAACACCACCTGCACGTTCCCCTCCAAGTCACACACCATCCCGACTTGGAAATATATCGCCGTTCCTTCATTGTCGCTGGGTCAAAATCCTGGAACTCCCTTCCTAACAGCACTGTGGGAGAACCGTCACCACACGGACTGCAGCGGTTCAAGAAGGCGGCTCACCACCACCTTCTCAAGGGCAATTAGGGATGGGCAATAAATGCTGGCCTCGCCAGCGACGCCCACATCCCGTGAACGAATAAAAAAAAAGCTGGGGTTGTTCACCTTAGAGCAGAGAAGGTTACGAGAAGATTTGAAAGAAGTGTTCAAAATCATGAAGGGTTTAGGTAAAGTAAATAAAGAGAAATCATTCCCATTGGCAGAAGGGTTGAGAACCAGAGGACACAGATTTAAGGTGATTTGCAAAAGAACCAAAGGCGACAGGAGGAAAAACTTTTTTACGCAGTGAGTTGTTATGATCTGGAATGCGCTGCCTGAAAGGGTGGTGGAAGCAGATTTAATCGTGGCCTTCAAAAAGGAATTGGATCAATACTTGAAGAGAAAATATTTGCAGGGCTACAGGGAAAGAGCGGGGGAATGGGACTAACTGGATTGCAATGACAAAGTACTGACATGGGCTTGATGGGCCGAATGGCCTCCTTCTATGCTGTAACCATTCTATGAATCTATGATATGCAAGGATTAAAAAAAAACAGTAAACCATTTTCTTGCATTGGCACATCATCAAATAAATCTCGTTTTAAGCGTTTCTAGTGTAGACAGAAACAATGTTTTACATCAGATTATGGACACATCAAGGGAAGATGGTGATTGGAGGTCAACTCCTCGCCAATGAAGTTGGGGGAAGGAGGAAGAAAGGTTTAAAATCAAACAGCGAGTTATCCTGAACATCCTAAAGGGCAACTCCAAATAGTATTGGCAAATCATGTCAACAGGCTACTGATGTGACATCAGCAACAGAACAGAGTGTGACATGCAAGAGAAAAAAAATCTGACTAATTTTGGAAAGATAGTTCCCACCTAGTTATATTTTGTAATTGCGCATTTAAATATTTGTATAGAATATTACATGAAATTCAACTGTAGTTTTTCAGGCTAAAATATCTGGTGTTCAAAGCATTTTCTCTCTTTTTCCCCTTGACAGCAATTTTTTCATCCAGTTTTCTTCCCTTCCAAAGGCACTGACTCTTGATGGGTATGGTTCGATGGGGAGCTTGCCCAAGTGGCCATTCTTCATGTGTGAGCATAAGACTGTGTGTGTTGGCAGGTTGTTCAACCATGAAGGACAAGCCAAACCTAACTTTTCCTCATCAGCCATCTGCGCACATGCAGTTTTTTTTAAAGCAGAAATCACGAGACATCATCCCAACTATACTCGGCTAACCTCAAAGACCTGGCTTTGAACTTGGAGCCTGTCTTAGACGAAAATGTTAATTGCCAAAAGGCTACATTAAGATTAGGCTCCAGTCTCCCACCCACTATGGTTGCTCCTTGTGCTCGTCACATTTAAAAGACTAGAATCCTGCTCATTGCAGATGGCATGAACTGGTCAATGGATTAAAACTTCAGCTTTTTGGCTTGATAACTTTTGTAGCAAAACCCTGAAGTCAAAAGATATTGGGTCAAGGCTTACTATTTGAGGTGCCAGTCCGCCTTTGCCCAACAGTTGTCTGGAGCAACATCTGCCTCAAAAAAAGAAACATGCAAGCTTGGGTGCTCCCAGACAATCATCAGCAACATTCAGAAAAATCACCCTGAAGGAGTCACTAAGTGTTATGATATTAGAGATCAGGTAAATTGAAGGTCTTTAAATTAGTTTATTTCTTTAATAATATTTGCATTCAAGTCGGTATCATTTTCTAAAAACCTAATTTTAATTTGGAAGAAAAAAAAATTACATGCAATGATTTCCTTTAAGTATCTTAAATTATTTATATAACCTATTCCATGTATGTGGAAATGAGGTTTACATAAGGCCCTTCAAAGCACAAGCCAGTTAAGGATGGGTTTCTGAAGTCTCTAGTGGTGCAGCATTAGGCTTCCAACCACCAGAACATCACAAACTTGAAATCTCAGTCTCACGTCTATCAGTATTAGTGTTTTGCCAGTTCGTAGCTGCTTCAGAAGATGGCAGGAGTATTCAATCCACAGCTGTGTGCAAGGGAAAGAGGAAAAAGTAAGGATCACAGAGAAAGAAAACTGATGAGGCCACCCCCATCCTACTAAATTTCAGGTGCTATTAACTAGGTGTGGAATGCAATGCATCACTTCCTCCCCAAGTGAAAAAGCAGTGGAGATAGGAAGAAACAGGAATGAGCGCTCAGCGGATTTTATGTCGCCTCAAAGTAAATTTTGGGTACTTCTGCTTGATTCGCTTCTTTGAAGCTGTAAATGCTCAAACCACAAGGTACACAAAGCATTGAAACTGGAGAGTGGAGTGTACATCAATAAAACAGAATGCATGACAATGCATGTACTAGAAACACATCTTTTGGAGGGAGGAAGAGGGGGGATGGGAAAGACAGAGAGGGGGACGGGGGGGAACCAGAGAGAGACATTTTTATTCTTTTATATAAACAATGCATTTGCACGCCAATAGCAGCTTAGAAGTTAGTAACATATGATGATCTATCATCACCTTTTAGGAATAATCATTGGATGACCAATAGCCCTTTTTTGGAACTTTGGTCAAATATTTCAGTCTTGTTATTTTACAGAAATTAAGAACCTCATTTCCACAGCTGCAAATTCATGTTCGGTTAATGCACACTAACACACCGAGTCCAGAACCCAGAGATACTATGCAAACCTGCAAAGAAAGAAGCGCTCCGGATCAGGCGGAGCGGTGCTGGCTCAGAAACACCTGGTGCCCGCCTAGGGCTGCAAAGCTGCGAAAAACCTATGGAGCAAAATTATAACAGAAAATAGAAAAAAAAACACAAGACAGAAGAATGGGATTAGTAAAGCCATCAGACTGAAGTTAGACCACCACATGGAGTCCCTTTTGAAACCAAAACAAAGCTAGCTTAAAATAAATTATACAAGCTTAGAATAATTACTGAGTCAAAATGTGTATTGTGTGTGTACACACACAATACACATGCCCTCCAAATTTTTGTTTTGAAAAGACAAAGGCTCAAGACAAATGGACCTCTGTTCATATTTAAACAGGAGGCCCATTAGTGACAGAGAAAGAAATCTTTAAGAAGTAAAATTAACAAAATTCAAATAAAAGCAGTTAGACCTTTTGAGGATGCCTTGAATACATGAACTAAAAGCAGATGTTGAGGGGAAAAAAGGCTTCAGTTATTGTACATTTAAAAACTGAATCAATGGATACCAGGCAAAAAAAATCATTTCTTCAGCCTGGGGACTATGGGAATAGTTTGCCTCAAATGTGAAATTGCAATGATAAATCTGAAGTGCAAAAAAAAAATGCCCCTCCCCCACCTCTGCCCTAGAGGCTGCATGTTAATTCATTAGGTTATGACTGGAAGCTACATTCTCCTTCCCTCGCCTCCACGTTCGCTGAAAAAAAATACAACCAAGACCACCAAGCTAGAAATCTATGCACCTGACCAGAATATGGCACATAAAACAAGAGGTTTATCTTAATAAAATTCTATATTATTTGTAACTTAAAATTTTCAATTCTTTGCATAACAATATTTCTACCATATTAGAAAATGAACGTAGCCATCAATGGGTTAACGAAACAGTGGGAAAAATAGCAGAAACAATCTAGAAAACAGGACAATTACCAAAAAAAAAGCCATGTTCAAATTACTACTACATGCATAACCACATCCACATGGATAATGCAATTTTACATTTTAATCCCTCTACTATCTCTAGCTTCAACATGAAAAAATGCACCACTGATTGCATTTATCCAGATTCTGGTTTGTATTGCTCCCTTTAATTTTTTGATTAAATTGATACCATTTCTCACTTCATATTAAATTTTTAAAATGTCATAGCGTTATAACACACTGCAGGACCAATGTGTGGCACTACACATCATCGCTGACTTCAGTTAATGTCTGCAATCTTGCATATTACAGCGTTCATAACCGTGGCCATTCTAATGTGGTGATGGAGAAAAAAATCTAAGGGCTGTTCATCCTTGGGCTGTTGTCACTCAAGTACCAATGGTAGACTCAGAGTGACACACTAAGGCCTGGAGAATGTAATTTATCTACCACACCAACCACAATGCTAAGGGATAAAAAAGAAAAGAATTTTACCCTCAAAATTCATAACAGATGCACAGGCAATGTACCATAGAACCACAGAAATTTACAGCACCGAATGAGGCCATTCAGCTCATCACGTCTATGCTGGCTCTTTGCTTTGTAACGTGCACCAAGAATTACTATTCCCACAAGTTGTTATACATTCGTATCCTACCATTGTGTGCGTGTGGAACTCCTCACATTGGTGAGCCACATATCTAAAGGAAGCAGATAATTAGACACACCCCCACAAGGAGGGTACGGAGAAAAAATAAGGTCTTCAAAGTATGCTACTTTATAGGAAGCTTAGGTGTTGGTTGGCAACAGCTAAGGTCCAAGGACATCTCTGCCCCCACACTCTGTGTATTCAGGCACTCCTAGAGTTTAACCAGCTAAGACTGTGCAGTTTACTATCACAAAGCACAGATAAGCTAGAACTACCCTACAGGACAAGCAGCAGGATGTTTACCAGCAGGGCACTGGCTTCTAGGCTTATCTGACTAGGAAGAATTGCAGCCATCAGTGACAGATTCACCTCACCAAATCCTGTTGGTGAGCTAGATTGGCTGATCAATCAACAGTGCCCTGGAACATTAAGGACCTGCCTGGTTCAGGTATCAGACTGAAAGAGCAAGTGACTCCAAAAAGACCCCACCAACTCCCACACTCCCATAGGAGAATAGTGGTTGCCAGTAATTAGACAATGGAAAAGCAAAGGATTCAGCTCCTGCTGGGCAGACAATAGATATCAGGGACTGCTCAAGAGTGGGATGAGCAGAATCTCAAAACATACCACAAACATCCTACTTAATGGCAGTTCCATCAGTTGGCGAAGCAGAACTTTGGCAGCAGCTGATTGTCACTCAAAATCATGGGAAAACATACACACACACACACACACACACACACATATATAAATAAAATAAAAACCCACATACCCACCCACCATCCAGGTAATACCTACCAGTAGCCAGTAGCTGTCATGCCAAGCTTCAGAATTTCCTCATCAGATATATGATGACATCTGCCTACATAATGGATCTACAAAGGACAACTTGTGATGTGCCAGACACTTTAATGTTTTAGATCCCAAGTCCAGTGTTGTGCATCAGTCTTACTCGTTGCTAACTGCCTAGTCAAGGTCCTCATATAAAGGGCATTATTAAACAGACATATCTGTAACATTGACTCCCCCTCCAAGGCAAACACCTGAAAGTGTCAACATCATACACCTCAAAACTGAGTTGCAATGGAACTTACCTATAAGACTGTTCATCAGAACATTTTGATCTGGGTAAGGTTTTGATGTAGTAGTGTCCTGATTAATAAATTCGAGGCTGTCTTGTAACCTTAAAATATAATTAAAAATACACACATTGTTTTTCAACATCAAAAGACATCTCAACAAACTCACATAAAATAAAGCACAAAATAACAAACATGTATTATTCCACAGAGCTCAGTTGAAAGGGTAGCAAATCCTATTGAATTGTTCCTTAGCCTACAAGTCTATAAAGAGAAACATCTGTACACTTAATGGCATCACTGTAATGCTCCTGGTTTCTCCCAAATTCTGCTTTAAAATTGTTACTTAAAGGCAATGTGAGAGGAAGCAGTATGCGTGCAACTCTCCCTCCTCTAACATCACCATAAATGAAGAGGTTTTGTCCAGTCTACTGACCAACCTGCAATATATGACTTCAGAGCGATTTCTACACAAAATATCTACTCCCAAATTGCCTCCAACAGGAAACACGAGAGTTTATTAATTAGCAACTGATAAATCGTGGCATGTGCATCAATGTCTTGCTTTACAACATTCAGGGTGATATGACCATTCAATTGAGAAAATCTCACCCTTAAGATAAATAAGATTGTCAGACAGCCTATGATTACAAGAAACATATCAAATATGGTATGGGACATTTATGATGTTACCTGGAAGATACTGTAAAGCCCAATGTAGAAATTGTAGCCCTTTTTGTTGCATGAGTGAGTCCCCTTTCTTTTGTACATATATAGTTATCTTAAATAACTTGAACCTTCACATCAAGTGTGCAATATGAATAAAGGATAAGTCATGGCCAAGAAACTTTAATTATCTCCACTCATGAGACAATAGTACAGATCACTCAGATTTTGTTGCTCAATCGTCTGCTTCCCTTCTATAGATATTTATTGCACGTCACTGCTAGCGAAATGCCCCTTATCTTACTGTACTACACCAACATGTGCGTTTGCCTCAATGAAACAGTAAATCAGTTATTTCTTGCTTTACTGTAGGCTTAGTGAGTAGAAATAATAAGCAAACAATGTACAAACATCAAAATCCAAAAGTGTAACTAAATTAAAGTAAGTGTACAATGCAATTATCATTTCCAGGTGTCAACAAAGGACACAACACAAGTGTCAGTGTGATTTCACATTTAAAAACTGAGTAGACGAGATTGCAAAGTTCTGACTAGGTTATGTCCAGTGTGGTTCACTATTTATTTCATCATTGTAGGCTGCAGCCAAACGCATTGGATAAAATTTTTAAAAAGCAATAATGTTGAGATTTATTCATTCAACTAGTGATGGCTCTTAGATTGAGATCCTTCTCTGGAGATGGAGATAAAGGAGAAGCCAACTGATGGTTTATCAAGACTCATGCAATGTCTATTTATACAAATGGAAAAGCACCATCCTTCAAGTAGTTTTTCAAAACTTGCTCAAATGAAAATTTAGATAATTGATCAAGAAGTAAAATAGCAATTGTGTACTGTGTGCATGTGATTTACACAGATTTGTGGTGTTGTGAGATGGGTAGTGCGTTTGAATGTTGCCATTGCAATGAATCATTTATATCAAATTGTCACCATGAAATTTTAATTTTTGAAATTTTTTGAATTAATTTGGAAAAAGAACAGCAACAGCAACTACGATACCAGATCACATCTTGCAACAGTCAGAAATAACCCTCTGGAAAAAAAAGGTATCAAACTGCTTCCACAGTCAAAAATAACTGGATAAAAATAAAATGCCAGGAACTAGCAAATGTTTTCAGATTGGGAATACTACAAGTGGTTGCAAACAATGGAGACACCAAATCATAACTTCAACATAACATACAATGCTGCCTACTTAAAGTTTTCCATTGAGCAGCACAGTAGCACAACATAACGGAACTCAAATCTGCAGTAGGATAGAGCATTGAGGCATAGGTCGCAGTCTGTAGTCAGTGCCCGGAATTGAAAGGCTTTCAGTGGAGCCCATTTGCTGTCTGCTGCTTACATTTAAGGAAAGCTTTATATGCTTTGCAATAGCTTAATCTGCACTACTGAAAAAATGTTCACTTTAAGCTTGAGAAGATAATGATTGGATTTTTGATTCTAACTATTGTATTTCAATGATTATGCAAGCATAAGCCACCTAATCAAATCCCATATTTTCCCATACCTTTTGCAAGGTCAAGTTATTACAGGGTGCAAAGGACATCAGTAGTATTTGCTTAAGTCCAAAGTAAAGCAGATCCAAAAGTGTTTAAGCAGCAGGCAATAGACAAATACTCTCGTGACTGATCAACATAGTGCAATTCTATACTGAAAAGTAGGATGCAGGCTCAATTCCATCATTACTAAATATCTGATCTCTCTACCCCTGCTTGCTGTCTCCTGACAATGATTTGCAATGTATTTTCCGACAGGAGAAAAGGGGTTTAAAAAAAGTGCTGTAGTGTAACTTCTAAAACAGGTCTATGTCGCCTGACGCACAGTTCACAGCAACGTTGGGAGGCCTGGGAGCAGATTGCCCACATTTAGTTTTTCTTCTTAAAGCTAATTTCTTCCTTAGGTAAAGAAGCAAATACTAGAGATGCAAAGCAGATCAGTCAGCATCTGAAAATGACACTGGTTAGTGCTGCAAACAAGATCTTGCATCAAAACTCACCCAAAATATTAATCTGTTTTACTTTCAGATGTGACAGACTTACTGTGCATTTCTATCATTTTCTGTTTTTATTACAGATTTTCAGCAGTTAGTTTTTCTTCCCATCTATTTTTTTGGATGTATATTTATTTAAAAAAATTGAACAACTTTATTCTCAAACAATCTAAAGTACCTAAAATTTAATGAAAAAATTGTTTCTTATTCAACAGAAATGGTACCCACGTATTCAGACTTCCAGTGACACTACCTCCAGTTCGAGCTGTGAAAACTTTGCTAAGCATTAGCTGGGGTGGAGACCTGGAAGAGAAAGCCAGTAAGATTCAATGATTTGTGATATAATTCACTGATAATCAAAAACAAATTTCCACTACGCAAAGGGCGACAAATTCCTTTAAATGTAGAAGCAGCACCACCATACACTATGTCAGGTATACAAATGGCAGACCTGGTCTAAATGAAGGCCTCTAAAACATTCGTCTTTTTTTTCCCCCTTAGACCACTAAAGTTAAGAGTAGAGGCTACTGCCCATACAAAACCTTCAAGCGGTTTAATTTTACACTAAGTTGAAGTGCTAGAAAACAATATGAACTACTTCTAAAATACTGGACAGTAAGAACACTGAACTGTAAGAACATTAACGCATTTACAAGGAATGTATATTCTGCTGAACTGCCTCACAATTCCTGAGTGTTATTGGTGGAAACATCTTTACGCTCTGCATCTAAAACATTGCACAGGGACAGAGGCTCTAAAATTCCTGGGCTGCAGGAAGGCGGAAAAGATTTCCACCCAAGGGAGGGAAGGAGACAGCCAAACCTGCTTCTGCTGGGAGCCTGGCCAGTTTACAGTGCCTTTAAAATCTAGTGGGCAAATTTTCCACCCATGCCCTTATGTCAGGGGGTATATCTGGGCCAACTCCAAGGCTACTGTGGGAAATTCCACCCACAATTCCTCAGGGAAGTCAGGCCAGTTGAGAACCTTAAAAAGGCCCCAAACCTTTACTAGGGAAAAATATATGCATCCCAGAGGGTATCAATTACTTTCCCCAAAGATGTCAGCTTGTCACATTGAGAGAATATGACTGAAGTTTCTTACTGGGCACTTGCCAGGCCTCTTTTTTTAAAATTTGTTCATGGGATATTTCCCATCCTTTGCTCGAGGTGGTGGTGAGCTGCCTTCTTGAACTGCTGCAGTCCGTGTGGTGAAGGTTCTCCCATGGTGCTGTTAGGTAGGGAGTTCCAGGATTTTGACTCAGCGATGATGAAGGAACGGCGATATACTTCCAAGTTGGGATGGTGTGTGACTTGGAGGGGAACGTGCAAGTGGTGTTGTTCCCATGTGCCTGCTGCCCTTGTCCTTCTAGGTGGTAGAGGTCGCGGGTTCGGGAGGTGCTGTCGAAGAAGCCTTGGCGAGTTGCTGCAGTGCATCCTGTAGATGGTACACACTGCAGCCCACTGCGTCGGTGGTGAAGGGAGAGAATGTTTAGAGCTGCTTTGTCCTGGATGGTGTCGAGCTTCTTGAGTGTTGTTGGAGCTGCACTCATCTGGGCAAGTGGAGAGTACTCCATCACGTTCCTGACTTGTGCCTTGTAGATGGTGGAAAGGCTTTGGGGAGTCAGGAAGTGAGTCACTCGCCGCAGAATACCCAGCTTCTGACCTGCTCGTCGCCACAGTATTTATGTGGCTGGTCCAGTTAAGTTTCTGGTCAATGGTGACCCCCAGGATGTTGATGGTGGGGGATTCGGCGATGGTAATACATGTCAAGGGGAGGTGGTTAGACTCTCTCTTGTTGAAGATGTCATGATGTGGAGATGCCGGTGATGGACTGGGGTGGACAAATGTAAGGAGTCGTACAACACCAGGTTATAGTCCAACAGGTTTATTTGAAATCACAAGCTTTCGGAGCTTTGCTCCTTTGTCAGGTGACGAAGGAGCAAAGCTCCGAAAGCTTGTGATTTCAAATAAAGCTGTTGGACTATAACCTGGTGTTGTACGACTCCTTACATTTGTTGAAGATGGTCATTGCCTGGCACGAATGTTACTTGCCACTTATCAGCCCAAGCCTGGATGTTGCCCCGGTCTTGCTGCATGTGGGCACGGACTGCTACATTGCCATGTCAGAGTGGAATGGCACCACTCCAACATTCCAACTGGCAGCTTGGGGCAAGCGCCATTTAAGCATCCTTGCAGGTACTATACACTCAGCTCAGCTATGTAAATGACCCTGTCCCAGCAATTTGGGATGGGATCTGGGCCTTTGCACATGGCCAGACAGGGGTTATGCTCTGCTGCACTTGCACTGATGGAGCAGCCTACAGGACCAGTCTCTACTGTCTTCCCATCCTTAATGGTACAGTTCCATGATGTAACGTGAATTGGGAGTGCTGACCAGGGTCAGTATTCACTGCTGTCGTTCATGGAGTCACATGGGATGGGACGGGAGGTCAGAGAAGAAAATTAGTTGACATATGTACACAAAATGTATGCTGACTGGCAGCGTCCAACAGCATATCTGAAGCATAAATCACAGTACCAAGGATTGACTGGGACACACTGGCTGGAATACACACATCATCTTTTGTAGCTTTAATGGATTAAGGGTCAACACAGTGGACTATGCATCTCCTTTATGGAACCGGTTAATTAATCCCAGAGCAATGTTATGGCATGGAAACAGCTGTGAACATCAGACAAAAATTTTAAACTTTGGCTGAACCAATCTTTTACCTAGTAAATCCAGCCAAAATGTAGTTTTTGTTTTTAAACTTAAGAGCTTTAGAAACTGCCAATGTGCATTGGTTAAATAACAAAAAGATCTTTCAGCTTGTTAGAACACAAAGTCCTCTCACCGTATCTGGTGGATTTTTAATGTGGAACCTTTGTAGCTCATTGCCACGGAGCCAAACATCATCTCACCTAGCATGTTGGCATCGGAGGATGGTCGAGAATTCTGAAAAGTCAAATTAAAAAAAGTGAATACCCTTACATCTATTTAAAGATGCATTAAAACAGAGACTACTGGTAAGATGTTATTTTAGGCCTGTATAAATATATATAACATAAGGGCATCATTCAAATCTGAATAATGTGTGACTTAAAGAGTCTCATTTATAATTCAATTGTGTCTGGGAAACTGGAAAATACATTTTAATGGAAAGGTTTTATTTGTAACTCGCGCTTTTTTGGCTATTTCTGCCTTTTAAAAAAATAATTATGAAAAACACATTATGGACAGAGCATTGGGGAAATTTGTAACTAGTATTCAACCATTAACATATCAGGTTGAGTCACTGTACACTATGTTCATAATGTTGCAGAAATATCACATGTTGGCAGTCTGTTGGTTCACACTTTTCTGTAAAAACTATCCCTTCCTCCCAGTGGAGTCAATATTTTGACAGTCAAAAGCAAAGTATATTCAATGGTTTAGACTGCCACTGATGAAAAATGTGGCCAGTGCACACTGGGTGGATAAAAGTCTCAATGTGGATCACAGGGATCAGTTTTATTTGTGAGGACTACAAAAAAATAATTCAGTAAATATTGATCCAACTATCACAATGTTGGCACTTAGCCAGAATGTTAATGACAGGCATTAATTAGCATTTTTATAGACTATCCAAACGTAAGTTTTCCATTTCCTGACGAAACATTCTATAAATAGATGCGCTCATACTCTTTTGCCTTATGGTACTCTGCGATATTGAGCATTACATTACAAAGGAAATTATCTTGCGCTTTCTTACTGTTCAGAATGTGTAAATATTTATGTCAGCAAAGCAACCCTGGCATCAAATAATAGTTTTTATTTGGTTTGGCTGAAAGTAGCTTCATCTGAGCAATTACTTGGTCCTGATGTGCACTGACCATGTTTCTATTACTGGCACCAGGGTATGGAAGAAGAATACTAGACTTGTTAAAGATAAGTGGTTAAATTCCTACTGCACATATGGGACACTCTGATTTCAAACCAGATGTGGAAAGGGAGGAAGAAACCACCTAAACATTTTTGATTTTATTGTGCTGACTGAGGTGAGGGGCGTTAGTTCTTATGGATAAAACTCTGCCACTTGAGGTACATAATGTTAACATATAGTGCAGCCCTATTGTGTCTTAACCCCAAAGTAAGGACAATACCTCTAATGATTTAGTCTGTATCTGTATTGTCTAAATTATGCTTTTAAAAAATTTTAACTATTTCTGTAATGTTAAACTCAATTGTTTCTGGTTTAATGTTAAGACAGAGATAAAACCAAGCTACTTGTAATTTGAAATGTTAATTAGCTACTTTGAGACATGCCAGCTTTGAAATTTCTTATTTCTGCAAGTTTCTGTAACTTTGAAACAATGGGAAGACAACCTCAGAATGTCAGTACGTTAAAATGACCAGTCATTGGCAAGTGCCCCAGGTTATCAGCAAGGGTCGTTTTTATTCCATGTTGATGGCTTGCCAGTAAACAATGAGAGATATGTTGTTTTCCCACAGTCCTAAGGGTGGGCCCATTTGGAGCCCATTCACAGCTAGCAGGCCAAACTCAAATCATCAACTGAAATCATTTACCAATACTATACTGTGGTGTCATACAGCTTAAAATACTGAAATAAACACAGAAAATGCTGGAAATATTCAGCAAGTCAGGCAGCATCTGTGGAGAAAGAAACAGAGTTGATGTTTCAGGATGATGATCTTTCACCAGAAGGGGAGAAGATGAAGATTAAATAGTCCTTAAGCAAGTGCAGAGCTAGGCAAAAGGGAGGAGGGGAGGAAAGAACGAAAGGGAAGGTCTCTGATAGGGTGGGGGGCAGGAGTGATTAAACGACAAAAGGGATGAGAGGGCAAGGCAAGGAAGGTGGTAATGGGACAAGAAACAAAAGATGGGTCTAGAGGAGCTGTAAATGGCAACATCGGAACCATCATATCGACTATAAGCCCACCAACTCCCACAGCTACCTTGATTACACTTCCTTTTACCTCGCTTCCTGTAAGGACTCTCATTCCTTTCTTCCAGTTTCTCCATCTCTGTCGCATTTGTTCTGACGATGCTACCTTCCACACCAGTGCTTCCGATATGTCTTCCTTTTTCCTCAACCGAGGATTCCGCTCCACTGTAGATGACAGGGCCCTTGACCGTGTCTGTCCCATTTCCCGCACTTCTGCCCTCACCCCTTCCCCCTCCTCTCAGAACCATAATAGGGTCCCTCGTCTTCACCTTGCACCCCACTAGCCTCCACATTCAACGCATCATCCTCCGCCATTTCCGCCAAGTCCAGAGCAATGCCACCACACATCTTACCCCTCCCCTCCCAGCATTCTGAAGGGATCGCTCCCTCCGTGACACCCTGGTTCACTCTTGCATCACCCATGGCAACTTCCCGTGCGAGCGCAGGAGATGCAACACCTGCCCTTTCACCTCCTCCCTTTCCACTGTCCAGGGCCCCAAACACTCCTTCCAGGTGGAACAGCAATTTACTTGTACTTCTTTCAATTTAGTATACTGTATTCGCTGCTCACAATGCGGTCTCCTCTACATCGGGGAGATCAAACGCAGATTGGGTGATTGCTTTGCTGACCCACTCCCACTCTGACCTTGGTCTCTTACGCTGTTCCAATGAAGCTCAACAGAAGCTAGAGAAACAGCACCTCATCTTTCGATAAGGTACTTTACAAACTTCCGGACTCAACACTGATTTCAATAACTTCAGATCATAACCACTGCTCCCATTTTTTCAGGCAGCAAGTACTGGTAATGGTTCTGCTGTTGCCATTTACAGCTCCTCTAGACCCATCTTTTGTTTCTTTACTTGTCCCATTACCATCCTCCTTGCCTTGCACCCTCATCCCTTTTGACGTTTAATCACTCCTGCCCTCCACCCTATCAGAGACCTTGCTTTTTATTTTCTTTCCTCCCCTCCCTCCCCCCTTTCCCTGGCTCTGTACTTGCTTAAAAACTGTTTAATCTTCAACTTCTTCCAGTTCTAACGAAAGGTCATCGACCTGAAACGTTAACTCTGTATCTTTCTCCACAGATGCTGCCTGACTTGCTGAGTATTTACAGCGATTTGTTTTTATTTCAGATATCAATGCATCCGCAGTATTTTGCTTTTAGCTTAAAATATCATCTCTCCAGACATAAACATGATGAGCAAAAGCTGATATTGTATTGCTGAGTTTTTTTTAAAAACAGTTCAAGTACAGTAAAACCTGTAAATTAGGGACACCTAAGGGACTTCCGTCAGGTGTCATTTATGTGCAGGTGTCCTTATTTTCAAGAATGGTCATTGTATGTATGGTAAACCGGATGAGCCAAATATCCCCAATTGGCTGTACCTCCTGCATCATTCCTTCTTTTTCTCCCCCCTCACCTGGGATCGTGCCTAATTCTGGAGCCCTGCCATCAGGATGTGATTTCAGTTCATTTTCTGTTTGTTGGGTTTCCCAGTTCATTGCCATCCCGGGATCCTTTTCCATTGATGGAGGGCAGTCCTGATCCTGGGATCTGCTACGTTGGCAGCCTGCACAGGGAGAAGTGGTTGCTGCAGGGCCGGAGTGCCTGGGAGATCCCAGCCAAATTGGTGGGGGGGAAATGAAGTCCTGCAGACCCTTGTCCGGGACCCCCTCACTCTGTGTTGCAGCTGCTAATGTTTGAAGTGCTGGGGGGTGGGTAGGGGGCTGTTAGCAGCTCATCAGTACCTGTCGTACTGGTGGGGTAGGGTTGACAACTCTGGTTGGAGGCATTCCGGAGGTCGGACCATGTGACTTCTACAAATGTTACTGGATTTGCCTGGTAACAGTTGGGTCCCTGTAGTTGAGAATCTTTATTTGCTCCAGCAGCTGTGTGTGAGAAGTTCTAAGAACCAGAAGGCCACCCGTGAGCAGGCAAAGAGAATAAACTGAGGGTGGGGAAAAGGGGAAACCATTCTCTCTATCTCTTCTCTTTCCCATTCCCCAGCCTCCATCTCTCCACCCAAGTCCTCTCCCAGTTCCCAATCTCCCTCCCACCCAAGAGTCCCCATCTTCCGAGCTCCCATGCTCCCTAGCCCCCCAACTCTTGAGCCTCTTCGCGTTTCCAGCCCCCCATCCCACGCGATTTCTGGCCCCCCCCCACCCCAAGTGATTTTAGGGCCCCCGATTCCTGACTCCCCCCGACCAGCAGTTGCCAGCTTTTGTTCTTTATCTACCATCCGTAGCCGCAGATAAACTGCTCTATCCCTGGGATAGAGCCTTGCAAGCATACAATCCCAGAGACAGAAGTTTCTCTGCTGCTTTGGATGCTAGGTAAAGAGATTTCCATTCCACAAAAGCCGTTTCTTTCACCCGCTGCTGCGTCGCACTGACCTGCGCGTCCCGTGTTTTAAGTTGTAAACAGACTTGGTGCATTGAAGGCTGTCCATAGTTCATAATTTGCAAGTGTCTGTGGTTTCAAGGTGCAGCATGTCTCTATTACAATGTAAGTTATTTGGGACGGTCAATAAGTGTCTGTTTTTTGCAGGTGTCCGTTTGTACAGGTTTCACTGTAGACACAATATAAAAGCTTCACATGTCCATCAGGATGCTTAACTGAAATCTGAGTGACATGACTACTATATACTATCATCTCAGGCATCTCAATAAGCAATGATTTCCTCATTATGAAAACACTTTTTAGCCACCGTCCAAAAAAAAGTTAATAAAATGAACGAACAAATTCCCATTTGTATTGAGTGAAGACAATGGATGTGAACTAAATCCGCCCCCACCAAATGAAATTTTCAGATTGCAGTTTTCAAAGAATTAGTTTAAGGGAACTTAAATGTAAGGGTTAAAAATCACATATTCGGGAGCTTCAGGCCTTACCTGGCATTTAGAGGACTGATCTTTAGTATTAGGAGCAGATGAAGAGGAGGAAGAGAAGCTGTCTGAAGAGCTGGTACATGTACTGCATTTTGCATGGCAATATTTCTCAAGAATCTTTACTTGGATATCACTGCAAACTTTCTGTAAGCAGGAAAGATTTAATAATTAACAGTGTTCTGCTAAATCATTTAAAAAGAGTGAATGAGAGAAAAGGGAGAAAAAAAACAAGCTAATATCTTTTATATATTAAAAGTGTCGATATCTCAGGATGGCAACTGTACTGCGCCTATAGGTGGCATTGTAAAGGTAACATTACAGGACTCATTGATTACAATGAGGCAGCATTCAGCATTACCCGACACCCCCAAACAACAGCTTCAGTAATGTCCAACATACATTCCAACCTAAATTTCCCATTTATGGTGCCTGAAGAACTGGCCAGGCAAACATATCCCAAAACACAACAAAATTGGTAATTAAAATGCCAGCAGAGATGCTAAAAGTACTTGCAGACTTATAGAAGTCTGGTTGGCAAATGTACTAAAATTGCAACATGCCAAAGCGTTTAGTGAAGCGGGAGATACAAGTGGCGGTGAAAACGCTACACCGAAAAATAGTAATGAAATGTAAGTTCTAAGATAAGTGAAGCTAAGAATTGACCTACCCTTAGAGCCAACATTTGGCATAGAACAAGTCCTGAAGCTTTGCTATTCAATGCTTCAAGAGCACTCAGCACACCCTTAATACATTTAAGCAGAAAAGAGACCTCAGCAGATTCCAGAGTACAAATTGGGAAAACCAAATCACAGAACAAAAAAAATTAGGGATAAACCCCACACTTCTACCCATCAGAGACTGCCCGTTTCCCCCATCACAGATCAGGTCGACCCCTCACCATCCAGCTGAGCACATATTGGGACAACCACTCACAGTACATGATTAAAAACCTGCAACCCCTCTCCACTGAATAGAGATTGGGCCCCCATCCACTCAGCATACTACAAGACAACACCCACTCCAGTAAAAATCGTACCCCACTGAGCTGATCCCCCCAACCCAATTAAGCAAATTTCAGGGCAATTCCACACCCCCAACTGATTAGTCAATGACCAATTCAACATCTCCCTCTCTAACCACCAACCGCACCCCGCTCCTCCCCCACCCCCAACTCAATGGAGTTCAGGACAACACATCAGTGAGCAGAAACACCCCCTCCCCAGCAATATAGACATTGGCTTGAGCACAACAGAACTACTAAAAGTATGGACTCAGAAAAATATCCGTACATAAGACAAAGTGGTGACTCTGGGGCAGTCTCAACGAACCAAGGGAAGGAACACAAAGAAAAGGTTGGCCAAAACCCTGAAAAATATAAGGTGCCCCCCCCCCCACCTCCCCAATCCTGTGCAGAGATTGTGACTCCCCATCCTCGGTGGACAAACTTGGTATTCCACTCCATCCCACTGAAGTCTAAAACAACCAACTATGTGCGTGTTCTCCCAACTCCCCACCACCCGACACTGGGCACAAACTGACCCCTCCGCTGAGCAAAAATACAGCTTTCTCTGCCGAAGAACAGCACTGCTGTGGTAGCCCTCTTGCCTGAGTCAGAAGGCCGTGGGTTCAAGCCCTATTCCAGGCTTTTTTTGGTGAAAAATGGTTTATAATTATCACAATTTCCTTAAAGTACCATGTTTATTTGCCCTTCTTGGCTCTGATCTTCCTCAGGTAGAATTCCAGCTCTTTTCCTTCAAGGATGTAGCCACCTGCTCTGTCACACTGCTCAGGTCTTGAAGCTATGCAAGCAAGCACATAATTTAGGCTGACACCTCAGTGCAGGACTGAGGAGTGTCATACTGTCAGAGGTGCCATCTTTTGGATGAGACATTAAACCAGGGCTCCACTTACCCTTTCAGGAAGACGCAAGAGATCTTGTGGCACATTTCCAAAATGAGCAGGGGAGTTCTCCTGTTGTCCTGACCAATATTTATCCCTCAATCAACATTACTAAAACAGATTATCTGGTCATTTATGACACTGCTGTTTGTGGGATCTTGCTGTGCACAAACTGCCTGCTGCATTTTCCTAAATTACAACAGTGATCACAATTCAAAAGTACTTAATTAGTTGTGAAGTGCTTTGGGATGTCCTACGGTCATGAAAGGCTCTACATAAATGCATGTTCATTCTTTTTCTTATTTCTGGCCATCCGACCATGAGCAGTATTTCAACCCCTAACCAATGAGAAACAAATCCCACTCCTCCCACACTGAGAAACAACTCATGTCGCTTCCATCCCTTCACCCAGAGGCAACTCAGCACTACCCTCCACTCTAATACAAAAAAATTTACCTGCTGTAATATTGCCCTCCCTCTTCTGACAGGAAAAGCACTCTCTCTCTCCCCGCCGCCCCACAAGATGATGGAATTGGGCAGAGGCAAGTGCAGTTGCACCCTCCAACACCCAATCCCCCCCACCACCCCACAAAAAGGAAAATTGGTCCTGGCCCAGTGCCCAGTGCCAACCAGTCCTTCCCAATCCACCATTGCCCATCCTCCCAACCCCTCTCCCCTCCTCTTCTACTTTCCCATCTCCCCCCCACTAAGGTGAAGAAATAGGCCCAGACACCTTATTTCATTGTCCCTTATTACCCCCTCACCTCTTCCCTACTCCCCATTCCCCACTCTATTTAACCCCTCTCCCACTGCAGTCATTGTGCTACTGCCTTCAACCTGTTTGACCCAAATAATAAACTTAGTCTCAACTCCCCATGTGCATCATGATGGAAGACTCACTAATACCTTCTTAATTTTAAAATTTAGTGCATTACAGAGGTCTTTTGATTTAGAAATTTTACCCCTCATTTTTAATTCGTACATCCACAGTACTAATTACTCACCCCACCTTAATTAGGAAGGTGGGCAACTTGAGGTTACAAGCAAATTATTCAAGGGGAACACTTGCAGCGAGTACCACAAGGGAGATTGAAGCTAGTTTTGTCTCCTCTTTTTTAGTCTACCTCACATCCATGCCCTGCTGAATGGCATTCCCCCATCAGCCTCCTATTCCTTCTCACTCTCCAATAGAGACTGGAATCAAATCCTACTCAAAAGGACAATCTTCTAAAGATACGAGACTACCCACCCAAGGTGTTTACCATTAAAAAAAATAGCATTTTTCTGCACTCAGGCAAACTCCTGCATGCACTGAAACCATATTTGCATAATATTTTTCAACAGAAGTACAACTGTATCCATATTTTTGCTTTAAGTTCCAGTTCATTTTCATAACTTCACTTATGTACCACAAGTAGTGCAGTTGAATGATAATCATATGACTTCCTCAAGAACCCGTGAGTTAGAAAGGCTCTTAGACCGGAAAGAAATCTCTCTTGCACTGCAGTATCTTGTCATGAAACCACACAAGAGAGGAAAACAAGACTGTGGGGCTTTAGAATCTTCCAGTGCATACATACAAGTTTGTGACACTAACAAACTATTGTCCTTTTGCATTTTTTCTCCCACATCAACATTTCCAAAAAAATTCAATTTTACTGCTTTTCTTAGCAAACAGATGGGTAGTGGATCAACACACACACACACACACACACACACACACACACACACACACACAGTGTTTTCCATTCAGCAATTACACTTAACACAGTGATCCAATGCTGACAAAAGTCAATTATGAACATGAATATTTGAAGAGGAGCTGCAGCAAGACATGCCTTAGACATGTTCGGATGAGAGCTAACATGAATCCCCAGCAGAACACCAGCCAGTGCTCAAATCTGCACAGATGCTATAGGCCCTCTAAATTCATTCTAGATTGTTTCCAAACACTCCAAAAGCTGGACTACAAACTTTAACCTGTTGGCATTACATAGAATGTACAGTACAGAAACAGGCCATTCAGCCCAAAGGGTCTATGCCAGTGTTTATGCTCCACACAAGCCTCCTCCCTTCTTACTTCATCTAACCCTATCAGCATATCCTTCCTTTCTCCCTCATGTGTTTATCTAGCTTCCCCTTAAATGCATCTGTGCTAGTTGCCTCAACTACTCCTTGTGGTAGACAGTTCCACATTCTAACCACTCTCTGGATAGAGAAGTTTCTCCTGAATTCCCTTTTGGATTTATTAGTGACTATCTTATATTTATGGCCCCTAGTTCTGGTCTCCCCCTTCGACGTTTACCCCATCAAACCCTTTCATCATCTTAAAGACCTCTATCAGGTCACCCCTCAGTCTTCTCTTTTCCAGAGAAAAGACCCCCAAGCCTGCTCCATCTTTCCTGATAGGTATAACCTCTCAGTTCTGGTATCATCCTAGCAAATCTTTTGTGCACCTTCTCCAGTGCCTCTATATCTTTTCTATAATATGGAGACCAGAACTGTTCACAGTATGGCAAGTGTGGTCTATCCAAGGTTCTATACAAGTTTAACATAACTTCTCCGCTTTTCAATTTTATCCCTCTAGGAATGAACCCCAGAGTTTGTTTGCTTTTTTAAAAAAATGGCCTTATTAACCAGTGTCACTACTTTGTGATTTGTAAACAATTTTACAACACCAAGTTATAGTCCAGCAATTTTATTTTAAATTCACAAGCTTTCAGAGGCTTCCTCCTTCCTCAGGTGAACGTTGTGGAAAATTTTCCACAACATTCACCTGAGGAAGGAGGAAGCCTCCGAAAGCTTGTGAATTTAAAATAAAATTGCTGGACTATAACTTGGTGTTGTAAAATTGTTTACAATTGTCAACCCCAGTCCATCACCGGCATCTCCACATCATTTAGTGATTTGTGTATCCTTACCCCCAGATTCCGCTGCTCTTCTATCATCCAAGCAGTATGTGGCCCCCTCATTCTTCCTACTAAAATGTAATACCTCACACTTATCTACGTTGAAATTCATTTGCCAATTACACATCCATTCTGCAAGTTTATTAAAGTCTTCCTGTATTTTGTCACAATCCTCCTCTGTACCTCCCAACTTGGTGTCGTCCACAAATTTTGGGACTGTACTTCCGATTCCCGAGTCCAAATTGTTTATGTAAATGGTGAACAACAGAAGTCCCAGCACCGATCCTTATGGAACACCACTTTCCAGTCTGAGTAACTATCTTTAACCCCTACTTTCTGTTTTGTAGCCAGCTTGCCATCCATTCTGCTACTTCTCCCCTGATCTTAGTCATGAGTCTACTATGCAATACTTTATCAAAGGACTTTGGAAAATCCAAATATATTGCATCTACTACATTACCCTTGACTACCCTTTCTGTTACTTCTTCTACATTAGTGGGAGCATTGCTAGGGGATTTCCCAACTGTGCTTACTTCTGCACATTTTTACAACCCTGGTACGTCTCCAACAGGTGCACATTAAAATGGTTCCCGATTCAGGGCACTGGATCATCTTTGGGGGAGGGGGAAAGGAGGGGAAGAACACATGTACAAGATTTGGAAATGTCTGCAAAAGGCCGTAATTCTGGATTATCTTCCCAAGGTGATATCAAGTCCATAACATTTTACAATTTATGTTTCTTCCCAGTTTCTACTCCACCCTCAATGCAAACTGCTTATTCATAGAGGTCATAGCTTCCAGAGCCATTGGTCTTCTCCACAACCATGGTCAATTCTCCTCTAAGACTGACCAGGAGAAAGCACAATTCAACAGTTGATAAACTGAGCACATTTTTGAAATGTTTTCCACTCCCTATGCTCAACAGAATGACTCAATTCCACATAACTACCAATGAAAATCATACAACTCCAGGAGGTGTGGGGGGGGGGGGCGTTGAATGGCAGCCATTGCTGAGAGCTGAAGCATACAACTTTTCAATTGGAACTCAAAAGTTAAATCATTGTCTCAAGTCTGATTTCTGTACCCTAGAAGACTTCAGACCTAATACAAAACAAATCACTGCAGGAATACGAAATGCAAGGTGGCTGGTTTACTCTGTTCCTTCCTCCCCGATAAACAAAGAAGCCTGGAAAAGATTAACAAAAACTAAACCTAATGGAGAGATAATTGTTCACACTAGCACATCAGACTTGACAGACATCCATTAACCATTAAACAAAGACAAAAATAATTTATGACTCACCGAGGCTGAAGTTTCCTCAGTTTTCTTTGTTGCTTTGGAGTCAAACAGAACATTTCTTCCTCGTCGCTCACAATCCTGGTAGACAATAAGTCTTATCTGGCTGGGATTGAACTCTGGAGCTGGCCAGCTTGAAAGAAAACAGTAACAGTGAACGATAATTGCAATAAGTGAAACAAAAACTTGCATCCACAAGCCATTCATAAACTTTCCACCACAGACCATTCTCCGCCCAAGAGGGTTACATCCCAGAACTCTTGATCCTAACATCAGTGTAATTCGCATTTTAATTTTTCTTGGCTCCTGCAAGGATGTGCGAAGACTGCTTGCCACTGAAAACCAAAACATCAGGAGGGAGTATATGAGGAGAAAGAAGGTAATCAATCAGAAATATGCTGACAAGTCTTCACCTATAACATAAGCCTCCACTCACTAGTCTGCTGTGCATAGGCTTCTTCATCGTATGGCATGACAGGAAATTCCGTTTTAAAAAAAAAAGTTGGAAAATTCATTCAGCACAATAATAATGACTTGCTAATAATGACTAGTTTTCCCATCTATCCACCTTCTTTCTTTAGGCAGTGTGCTCCTCTTTTCAATATATTGCTGCGGGTGCCTCTTTTGGCAGGATCGTGCAAGAGGCGACTCAAGAAAGGAAAGAAAATGCCTCACAAGACAGCCTTGCCCTCAGCAAAATGAAAGGGAGGTTGTATTAAATGAGTTTTTTTTAAACTCTCTTATGCGCCAAAATTAGCTTTTTTAAAAATAAAAATCATATTTTAAAACCAAAGTTTTCATAGTTGAGTGAAGACCCTGAGCACATTTTTAAAAACTCAGTTTTTGTAATAATTGTATTGAAATCATTAGTGGTTAGTTTTGAATTAATTAGAAGTCACTTTTTTTTTAAATGGAAGAGGTAAACTGTTATTTATGTCCTTTGCTTTACACACATTATGTATAATACACACACATGCACAAAATGAATTCCTGATCAGGAGATTTAGCAATATATGCTTTTCATCTTATGTAACTAGCAAACATACATAAGAAAATGATGGACAGGAAAAGACCTATTGGTCCATTTGGTCTGTCCCACAAACTTCTAGTCAGGAAATGCAAACAAAAAAAGTGAGCAAAATGTTCTTTCCATAAATTGCAACTGCAACTGAACTTTTCAGCAAACTGCATGCTGGCATGCATGACGATCACATTTATTGACTGAATACAACTAGCCACAAATTAAAATTTCACAATTTTTTTTTACAAGAATGATCTTTACTAATGAACACTACTTTTTTTTTAAAAAAAGCTATGTAAAGTAAGCTGTGAATCTGCTACTTTTGTCTTTTCTTTGAAACAGAGACACAAGCAACATTCAGTACTTTGCTTTCCTCAGTCTGCAATGTATCATTCCACGAGAAGGCAGTTTTGCCACCTGTTCATATGCTTTTACCAATACACATTCATAACCATTACTATGAAGTGCACGAGTACTGTTGCACGACCAATCCCTTCAATTTTCTCCATCTTCCTGCAGTGGTGGGAAAGAAAAAAAGAGATTAAATCACCTCTGTTTGGCATCTTTCTCCAATAGAAAACGAAAATAAGGTGCTCACTGTATGGAGAAAATCAAAGTGATCCGTTAACCTACCACTCTGTGATGGTGCTTCCTGTCTCCTGTTCACACCAGAAAACCCAATGGCTACATCAGTCAGTTTTTTTTTGCCAAGAGATCATCTTCAATAACTTATGAACAATCTGCTGAACTAAAGCTTTAACTTGGTTGCATTTACACTGTCTCTACTACAAAACAATAAGCCATGCCAAGAGTATAAGCCACTTTACTGTAACATTCTCACAATTATAAGACAAAATATTTTTCAGTAAAACACTGAATTGTTTACCATCAAATGGGATTGATACAAGGCAGTCACAGCTTTACACTACTACACTTATTCTTTCACTCAATGTATTATAAAGTGCTATTTAAAAAAAAAAGCAAAAAAAAGGTTTTTTTAAAAAATGTATGACATGGACCAAATGCATGTTACCTCCGAGGGGTATTATTAGTTATTACTTCTAAATAGATTTAATTTTGTTTAAAACAGCTGGCATCAGGTTCCACAATATGAGGGGGTGGGCAAGGAAACAGAAGAGGAAAGAAATCAATTAATTCAGGAGTGATCACTTGTGCACCCAAGAGCTGATTCAAAACTGCAAAGATGGAGGTTTGAGCGCAAATTACTTTTCAGCCCTATTGATTCCAGTTTTTTGCTTGGCTCAGGAAGTCAAATTAGTTTTGCTTTTAAAAAAAAGTGCTAGACATGAGGGGACAAGAGGAGAAAGAGGAAGAAAGTGAGAGAAAAAAGAAAGTGAGAAAAAGAGATTAATATAATTAATGAGTAACTTCTTCAATCACATGGTATATAAACTGCCAATAGCATAAATTTGCCTTTATCTATTAAATACTCAATCAAGTTCAACAAGGAACTTTGCACTTTCTGAACTTCACGTATTTACATATCAGGTTCAGGCATTGTACAATGTGTTCACACTGTACTTAGTACATTGATACCCTAGCGTGTTGCATTAACTGCCTTGGTAAGCATGTACATGCAGGAGTGGCAATGTGAAAGGGAAGTGGGAGGGGCTTTAAGATTGTTGGCTATGTTCGGTGAGAAGTGCAAATATCCCGGGCTGAGTCACTCCCTCGTTGTGGTTCAGGTGCATCCTCACAGATGATCAATCCAAATAGGATAAGGAGACATTTCCCTACATCACTCAGATTCCCATACAAAAGTGCTTTATCCACAATTATTGTGGGAATGAATGTACTTCACCATAGCACAAAGATGCAACTTTTTGCCAACAGTGCATATACAGGTTTTGATATATGTGTCCACCACCCATGGAGCTGGGCAGGAGGTGCGAACAATTGTGTGGGGGGGTTTTGTGGACCCTTGAACTGATGTCTAGAAAAATTGCAAGCTGGGCCATAATCAAAAAATTCAGTATATCCATTTAGCCACAGCATCACCTATATTCCTCTACCAGAGGGGTGGAATTTTATGGAGTATAGTATTTTTAGTGGAAGATTTTGAATTGGCTGCTGCAGGCGGATATGCCTCTACCTTTTCCCCATTCCTCTTTCATTATGTAGTAGCCTAGGCCTTATTCCTAAACCAGCTTAACACATTCTTAGCTATCTGCTGCCATGGTGTACAGAACGGAAAGGGAAAGTAGAAGAGTACTAGCTTGTGCTGAGTGGGATCATTTTGAGATGGAATTTGCAGAGGATCACAGGGTCCTTGATGTAATATAGTATTTGATTTGGAGACAGAGTAGGTTCAACTGCACAAGGTGGAACTAAGCCAGCTGGTACAGGGAGAAGCTGGCTCAAAGTGCCTACGCCCTTCTCACGTCAAGTTATGATTTCACTTTAACTGACCACTTCTGGGATATCTCCTTGTTGCGAAAAAGGGAGAGAAAGCCAACATATCCAAACCATACTCAGTCAAGCTGTTCTGGGGATAGGGGAGAGGGCCACAAAGATCAACAGCACCATAAAAACCACATTTAAAATAGATAATTTTTCCCCCTAAAATACTATTGGATTAAAAACAAATTTTCTTCTCAAATAGACTTGCAGATGCTGAAAGCATTCTGGAAGCAAATTTCAAACAATTCAGCAGCCTTTTACTAAAATCATCATTAATATGCATTCATAAAAAATTCATGGAATCATAAAGACACCGGCTTACTTGCATTGGCTGGTCCACCATTTTGACTACACTGGCATTTTTTCTTTGAGTACACCAGCATTTAGAACGACAGTCTCTGTGCTTTACTGGTGCATTGTTCATTGAGGAGCTGCACTTTAAAACAACAGTTCAGCAAACAGTATGGACATGGGAAGGCAAGGAAAGGGATTTTTAAAATCGTGAATTTTGGTTGTGGCACTCTGAACAAGTTTGCTTTACAGTTATTTTATATAACTATCAGTAAACTTAATTGTATGAAGCATTTTGAGACATTTCAGTGATGTGATTATAGTGCCTGGTTATTGGTAGATTATTAGGCAGTGTTTATTAAAGTGTGTATTTTTAGTAGAAACAAACAAATGCTCCTTTTAGCAGTATAATATTTCTCAGCCACAGATTGGAACAAATGCAGAGGGTTACATGCTTAGCACAGGAAAGTTGAAGGGAATAAACAAGCATATTGTATTAAATGAATTCAGTAGAATGCTGGCATAGCACAAAGCTAGAGATTCATGTTGCACAGAGCACTACTTTCATCGTTAACATTTATAGTTTTCATGCCCACTCATCTGCTTTATCCATTACAGTGTTGCTTGTATTTTCCATTCAGAATCAACTGCACTTCCCACTGCTTCTTAAAAAGAAAAATTGGGGTCTGAGTGGCATAGTGAGCTAGGACAGTTTTTCCCTCTTCTCCCACCACCACCATTCCAGGGCCAGAGTTGATATAATCAAGAGCGATGGGAGGAAGTCTCCTCTTTCATCTTGATGTAAAGGTCCAACACCAAATGTGTTCGGGCAGCCTGAATTCAGTACCTAGTGCACTCAAGTCGAACAGCACGAAACATAATTCAACACAAACTGTTAATCTCACCCAAAGGCACCATTAAGATGGCTGGTACAGGAAGGAGGAAAAAGTCACACTGAAAGAAGCACTCTTCTTAGATTAGGGTAGAGCAGAGGGATTTTTATGCGAGCATTTATATTACAGCACTAACTCCTGAAGTGATTCTGCAATAGTAGTTTTAGATGGGTGGGGGTTTCACATAGGCTGGATTCACCAGCACATAGATGGAGCACTTTAGTCATCAGTGGCCAAAAACTCTCCTACTCGACAAGCATGTCACTCTGGATTTAGGTTGCCACTGAAAGCAAAGATGTAAGAGGGGCAGGCCAAACCACCTCTTTTGGTGGTGCTACACTGCCTCTAGTGGCACCATATTTAGTTTGTTAACTTTAGGGCTGTGCCAGTGACAAGGCAAAGGCACTATTTATCCGTGTTTGAATGTACTATAGATAGCAGTGCCTGGTGCTGGGTGCCAAAAGTGGAAAAAGTCTATCCCCAAGCATTGATGGCCCTCATTTTAGTGAGCACAAAAATTTGTATATTAAGTATTTCAGTTCCAGCACGATCAGATTAAGTTTGGTTAACCAAGTTCTACTATAACCACCCAATGCAGTGTTCACTATGCACAACTATGTTCTACTCCCAGTACCATTAATCCTCTCAAGGACCTTTTCCAAAAGAGCTTGGTTTTGTCAATCTGGCACACAAGATGCCCTTTTTGCCTTCGGTGTTACCTTTTCTCCAAATAACTGCACAATTCTATGCAAGTCTGACAACAAATCTCTTGAGAATCAGAAGCATTCTCCAGTTACTGTAGGGCTCACACAGAGTACCACACAATTTCAGTGAATAAAATGTAATAAAACATCTTCTACTGTTGGATTTTCAGCTTGAACTAAAGTTTCAACCTCCTACTCCCTTCCAAATTGCAAACAAGGACTATTTTAAAAGTCTAAGTTCAGTACAACATAAAAAGCTTTCATAAACAATTTTAAGCTGCTGTTCCAACAAGAAAAAAAGAAAAAATTCCATAAGAAGCCCTTGCATAACAATGTGAGAAAATTTAATGAAAAAAATGTTCTAAATTAACACATTTATTTTATTTTTAAAAATTACCTGGGTAACATTGTCCTGTTGGCAGGCCCGGTAATGTAATCCAGAGAAAGGTTTATTTGCTTGCTAACCCTTCCTAATAATAGCTCTGTATTAGGTTCATACTGAAGCACAAGGCTGTCAGGTGACACACACAGAGATGTGAACAGCACTCTGTCAAAAGTAATTCCATGTTCAACCGCATAAACTGCAGGAGCTTACAATTGTCTAAATTCTCAGAGACTTGGTTACAGCAGATATCGTTTAGTTTAATCTCTTCACGAACGAGAAAGCATTATTTGTTTCTAGATCAGAGCTCCTCATAATGTTGCTTACAGCAGTACACTCTAGTTCCCAAACTGTCAAGCAGTCAGATAGTTATTAGCAGAAGCAAAGAGCACCTCCCCCAGCTCTGTCCTTCTCTCCCCAGCACATTCCTTGATGCATCAGGATGCCTTGAATCTACAGCACGATAGGCAGCCTCTGTTGACTCAAAAACGGGCACTAATGGCCATCATGTGACCCAACTGTGTACTACCTGGGTCTAGATAGAAGCCTGCCAACCAATCCCTGCATTAGCAAGCCTCCGAGAGCCCGCACCCTTCCAATCGAACCCTTTACTTTCCATCATTTCACTCAGTAACAAAAACCCTGCACATTCACCCAGCTGAACACAACAGCACTTGTTCAATGTCCTTTGTCTAACACAATAAATAAGATGCAGTTTACCAAACAATCCTATGCAATACTGGCTGGTACTGAATTTTTTTCTTCTTTCAAAACAAACCGTAATTCAATTTTTGACTAATGCTATCTTTTTTTCCTTTTCTCAAATTAACTAGTAAGAGAACAATGTTACTAAAATCATAGCAACAATCCATTCAGGACATGGTTTATTTAATAATCAGTGAATGGTTAAGAAACAAATCAGCTTCCTTTCCCCAGATAAAATTTTCCTCCTACTTGCAGACAACCCCATTAAGATGGCACACATTGTCCTTTAAGAATGACAGAGGTTTAGTAATTGAGGAGACTGACGGCAATATACATGCAGCTACGATGTACAGCACTTTTAAAAAGACAAAAGGGGAACACACTCTATGGTCCATATTAGAATAAACTAGGTCATCATGATTTTTTGGACCGCAGTTCATTAATTACGCATTCTAGGTTAAAAGAAGTAATGTCACAACGGAGAGTTACAAAGGTAGGCTCAGATGCTGGAATAGCTTGCCTCCAACAGCACTGGAGCAAATTCACTGCTGGAGCAAAATCACTGCCAGTAGCATGAAAAATTGTACTGAAATAATTTTCACAAAACTCAGCACTAGGATGAACATAAATTGTAGTGATCACAACACACAACTGATGGCGCAGCGGTGTTAACAGTCAATGTCATTGTGTACACCTTATGGTGCTGAATTACAAGTGGAGTGGTGTTGTAAAACCTTTCCTAGCCGGACACCATAACCTCTTCAGTACATCTGCTTCAATACATGGACAACCTTAAGGAGCTTTTATCCCTTGCATTAGGATGGGCTATGGTGCATCTGATTGTTCACACCCAGGAAAAAGTAAACCCAGATCATGTTGTGAGCAAATCTCAGCATCTTATTTTGCTTTTTTTTTGAGCACGCCAGTTACTATGTTTCTCCGACTAACATACAAAAGTCTCAGCCATTCCCTTCTAACATACCAAAATAAATACATCTGCTCCTCCTCCAGGCCCCATACCTCTTGTGGTCAGAAGCCCAGAGTGGACAGCGTGTAACTAATGCTACTTTTGGCTGGCCACTGAGAAACAAGTACAAAAACAATCTGGTACAGATTACCCATCTCAACCTGTGTCCCCACCCAGCAAAGAGACACAGCATTGGGATTCAAATGAGTTATTACTGCATTGGGAAACTTGGGCTTCAACCTCTCAGCTACCAGTTTTAATTTTCTCATCCATTTTTAAATTTAAAAAGTCGATTTACATTCATCTTATATTATAGGATCATTCGCCAACAACAGGCAAAACATATCACTTGAATTTCAAGGCAAGGAATATCAGTGATCGGCAAAGGAATACTTTACCACTTTTGACACCCAGTATCTACCTCAAGTACTTCCACCCAGGTCAGATGCAAAGGCAATCTCTCTCTACTCTGCTGCGAAAGTTTGCAATGTAACCCCACATTTTGAAAAGCTCCACAAATGAACCAGTGAGACATTTCAATTTCCCACGCCAGGCATTTTTAGGATCTTTACAAGAGCAACTGATAATTTTGTGTTTAATTCTGGACAGTTCCAGGCTTATCGATTGTCTATCAGGCTGGAATGGGACTGTCTCAAACTAATTTCATTAGGAACCTTTAAGCAGGTAGAGAGGGGAGACTTTTTCCATCCATCAGTTTGTAGGGCTTGCTTCATACAAATCATGGGAAATGACAAGGTCAGCAAAGAGCTACTAGACAACCACCCAGTCCCGAACAAATAGAGGTGCCAAAATATCATGGTAACACACATGTATTAATCCATATTTTTAACCTTCAACGAAGGTCACACACATTATGTTTTCTCCCTGTAATTTCTAGAACCCATCTGGAGACCCCACACTGCCAAGAAGTGGTATGCTTTCAGAATTCTGCTAATACCATTTTTGGAGTGGAGTTGGGGAAATGGAACTTATACCCAATGGTGCTGTGCAACAACTTGTGTTAATAAAATATATCAAGGTTTTTCATCCTGTCAAGGCCATTTTCCACATGTCATTGTTCAAGCAGGATGAAAAAGCAATCCCAATTACAGACTACTTTTACTCTTCCATTAATGCCAACCTACAATCAAGACACTCAAATGAAACAGGTTAATCTGTGTCAACTTTTTCTTTTTCCTCTCAAGACAAGACAATGCACTTCAGCCTAAAGTTTCTGAATGGCTTGGCTGATGAATGGAACGAAACACAACCAAGCTAAGTGACATTTTAGTGACTCTCTAACTATAGGTGGATATTAAATACAGTCACTCAGATCACACATTTGTTCCTCATGCACTAAGCATTAAAGGTTTTAAAAATAAACCCCTGTTATAAAAAGCATATTTTAGGTTATGAGTGCACAGAATATGTTTGGCTATGCATTCACTGGTTTAATAAATCATTAAAAAACTGAAATCTACCTGGAAGATTTTGTAATATGTGTTAACTAAATTTGCATTCCTTGCAGCTCATCTCGCTCATGTTAGATTGCAATAAGACACTTGCCTATACAGAAAGCTTTTTTTTTTTAAGTGCATTCCTTCCTAACAGCATTGTAATTAAGGTGTGTTATGTCTATCCAGCTCATGTGATTCAACTCATGTGACATGACTCAAAGTCACAAGATAGAGACCAGCTGTGGAAAAAAAAACAAGGATACAAGTCCTGAACTTTTGATTACAGTAAGGTGTATATGTTTACAGCCCAGGTGAAGTATTGTTCCTCTGTCTACCTTTTGAAGCGATGTATTTTGCAGCATTTTAAAAACTTATAAAAAAAAATCAAGCAAAATAGACACGATACAGCATGTATTTTACAAAATGTTTTACACATTTTCTGCTGTGATATGTACCCACTTTTAACTGAGGTCAATAAAAAACACGTACTTGTATCTCCTTAGAAAACTTAAATGGGGATCAGAAACTAGTGTGTATAAATTCTGTTACAACACTGCACACCAATGTACTTATTCACCTTACTTTGACCAGCTCCTATTTAAAGATTACTGTTGGGAGGGGGAGTACTTGATACACAGCAACTGCCACAGGCGGCTCTGATCTGCTTGGCAGGTTAGCTAACTGCCATTGAGTAATATATTTTATGATGTAACTTTATACATAATATATATGTAAAAAAAAATCTGCTCAATGGTAATCAGCAGAGATGCTCTGCATAATTCCCCTTCTTTGCTGTGCACTGTCTACATTCTGTCTCAGGACAAAAATGCTTGGTTGAAACATTAGCCGTAACCTTTCAGCTCCCAGTTTCAAAGCAATACTGAAGGAAGGCTGGGAGCAGGACACCTGCCCTCTCAACGGGGGATGTTGTGTGGCATATTAGAACCCATGAAAGGAGAGGGGGAATACCACCTTTTCTTTAAAGAATATATTACATTTTTAAACACTGAATTTAGTACCCAAAAAGTGGCTTTTGTGAAATGATTATTTTTGGTAAGTGTAAACATAGTCTTTCTCTCTTCATTCTCCCTCCAAGGTCATGTGCCTCCTCCATCTGAATGAGTCATTCAATTTTACTCTCTACCAGGCCACTGCCTATACCACTCTTGGCCAGCAGGAGACACGGGACTGTCATTTGTAAAAACTACATATTATCTTTCTAAGTACCATCTTGTGACCCTTGAGATGCCCATCCTCTATTCCTCACACGAGCACAATTGAGATTAGGAATCCAGTGGATCAGAGGTAATGACTCAGTGGCTCCATTATGCTGTGCCACCACAACACCTGTGACCAAAAATACTTGTTGCATTGAAAATTTGAATTTGAAAACATTCATTTAAATCATTGCCATTTAGTAAAAGGTATCTACTGGTATAGTAAACAAGGAACGGAAATAGTCTGGCAACTGATAGATGAGCTCAAGAGTATTCGTTATAAGTGGGCCATTTTGAATTCTTAATCAAACATACTCTTTATCAGTAAATTAATCTACCCAAAATAGCATGCTGTAGGTCTTGCAACACATGATCATATCCTGCACTGTGCCCCTACTGTCTGAAAACATACCACAAAAACATATCTTGCACAGTACAATATTTACATCCATCTTTCATTTGGTGGGGGGGGGGGGGTGGAAGGAAAGAAAGAAATGGAGAGTAAATACATAAAACCAAAGTACAATAAAAGGGTTGTGTAAATCTAACACACAATGCCATTTTATTTTGTAGTTTTTTTTAAATATACCCCATTTATACTACAAAAGGCCAGAACAGCTCTGAATTCAGTCACGCAGTACAAATCAGTTAAGTCCAGAAAAAACACATAACCAATGCAGCTAGATCTGATTTGGGAGTATCTATCTACAGTTTAACTGTCACTCCAGAATTCTGGGAAATCCATGAACAAAGTAAGAAAATGCCCACATCCCAAAGAATGATTAAAAAAAACACAATGCTGTAGGCAGTGCATCACATCTCTGAGCCAATGTTGCAGTTAGCAAACTGTACTGAACTATTTCTGTTTGAACTGCTTGCTCTCTCTAGTTTTTGGTTTTAACAACGAACAATTGACACCTGTGTGAATACACTAGGAATGAAATACAAAGAAACCAGGCACAATAATAATGTTAGTAAATTACTGATAGCTTATAATACTCAGAATTTCAATAGCGGATTTCTTGACAAACTTGCAATGTTGTCGTCACATTGTTAATTCTCTTGCATGTCTATGATCACGTAGCACAAAACATAATGGAATCTTGTCAACACAACCCCTTCGTAAAATTGGAACTGTAAATAATACAATGCCCATGAACAATATCAAAACTCTAATCTAATCTTAAGTTTATGGTAGGAACACAAACTAGTTTCACTCTTGTGCTTTATGATCCCATGTGAAACCCTCAAGGTGGTTACCGTCCAGGCATCCACAATTCTAATTTTAACAACAGAGGAAAAGCAACATTCTGAGATAATAATCACATTAAAGCAGAATGTTGTGTTGGGCTGAGAACTTATGCATCAGTGAAAAAGGTAACAAGAGTATAATATGCTCTACGTTATATAATTAATTATAATTACAGTATCTGTTCAATTCTGCTTCAGCAAATCAATTTAACGCTAACAATCGAATAAAAAGTATCCTTTTCATTTATCCACAAAGGGAACCTAACTCTTAACAGGAATTCAGTAGTAGAGCCTGAAAATACCTGAAGTATAAGCAATAATACGTACAGTTATACAACATCTTATCACATTCAAACATTGCAGGAGAGGAAATGAGATAAGTTAAAAATGTAGAGGTTACTGGACATGGTCCATGTGATTTGTCTGTTCCAGCAAGATGTGCAGGTGTACAAAACATTCCCATGTTGGAAAAATAACCTCTCCTGGCCATTGAGCTCCTGGGATTCATCTACTTTCTGGCTTGCTGCCTTTCACTGTCTTTTCTCAGGATACATGAGATTTCCAGATTCAGTCTCTGTAAACTTTAAAATGTAAAAGAACGTTTTCAGTCGATAACCCCTTTCCCTCCTGAAGCTACCAGCTCTTGCTGAGGTATAGTTACATGGGTGCTGTCAGCCGTCTGGTTCCTCATCCAAGTTGCCATTTTTCATGTAAGGCCTCGTAGCTGAGCCTTCCTGTCCTAATCTGACAGCCACACTTTTCCAGCAGGCATCACCAGATAGTTATCTGGAGAGGGAACTGTGATTTATTTTCCACTTCCAAACCCAAGGGTACAGAACCCAATTGTAGCACTCCTACATGCTGTTCCAAAACCCAGCTTTTCATGGGATCGAGAACTAGAGCTCAGATGCATGGAAAACAAACGTCTTGTTCTAATGGCCCTCTGATGGTGACTAGAAGCACAACTGCAGTAAAAAAGGGGAAAGTGACACTTGGAGGTTGCATATATCGGCTTAACTAATGAAATCAAACAGCTACATGGAAATTTCTTGTTTTTAAAAAAAAAATCATTTGCATTACCCTGACAGCCTGGAAAACTCAAGAACTCCTGATTTGAATACTGATGACTAACAGCAAGTGTGCAGTAGTGTTCATATGGTGTAAACACTTAACAATCGCCTTCCCTCCATTATGATGCAGTCATGATTCAAAACCAAGTGCCAGGAGAGGGGTTTAAAAATAAGTAAGAGTTGGTAGCAATTCAATTTAGTGGCAATTGAAGCTACAATATGCTGTACTACAATTCTGTTTGTAAATTTCCATGAGAAGTATCTACTACTTCAATCTATAAAAATGAATGGAAAAAATACATTGCCCTGGAATGAGTTGGATTCCCTTATTCTTGAGGATTTTGGCTAATATTTATAGAACAAGCTTCAGTTACATGTTACAGTCAGAAACCCAAATGAATCACAACCTTGTTACTCACCTCCAGTTGTTTCATATCAGTATTGAGCAGTTTTTTTTAAAAACTGTCCTTCCACACAATTTCAGCCACTGTGAAAAGTAGCAACCACCATGGATTTAACCAGGTTACCAGAAGGTTAATGTAAAAGGTCCACTAGCAAAAAAATAGCAGTTCATTAATCCAAATGTTAAATTTGACTGACTGAAAAACAACAAACTCTCATCGTTAAATCTAGAGTTGCACCCACAATGGTAACATCTTTCAGATACTGACTGACCATTTGTGCTTCTTCAGCATCTCTTTCACCATTCAATTTTTTTCTTTTCATTTTCAAATCTGCCCCTTCAATATTCAGAACATGACATCTGAAATATTAACCGTATATTTTTAGTCAATAAACAAATTTATGGAGTGATCATGTAAGGAAGGATACAAGGCATTTAGAAAGTGTTTTCAGTCTGAGATAACAGATGGTGCGACAGACCGATCACACAAAGTTCCATTTTCAAACATTTTGGGTGAGTGACATATCAAGTTTGGTAATAATCAACATCATGAAGTTATTATTCAAAGACAAAACATAAAATTCCCTTCATTACTTCAGAACAGAGTATTAAGGCTCCCAAACCCGCGACCTCTACCACCTAGAAAGACAAGGGCAGCAGGCACATGGGAACAACACCATCTGCACGTTCCCCTCAAAGTCACACACCATCCCGACTTGGAAATATATCGCCATTCCTTCATCGTCGCTGGGTCAAAATCCTGGAACTCCCCACCTAACAGCACTGTGGGAGAACCTTCACCACATGGACTGCAGCGGTTCAAGATGGCGGCTCACCACCACCTTCTCAAGGGCGATTAGGGATGGGCAATAAATGCTGGCCTCGCCAACGACGCCCACATCCCATGAACAAATAAAAAAAAAGTCTCTCCTAGAACACAAGAAGCTTCACTTGCTCATTATAGTTCTTAATCTCTCTGCATATTGCCATTTTCACTTAACACGCCGATGTCTTGTTATATACGAACATACAAAATTGACTGGCAGGAAAAGACCAGCTGGTCCATAAAGTTCGTGGGAAGGTTGTGTCTGACTAACTTGATTGAATCTTTTGAGGTGGTAACAAGGAAGGTCGATGAGGGTAGCGTGTTTGATGTAACCAACATGGATTTTAGCAAGGCTTTTGAAAAGGCCTGGTTAAAAAAGTAAAAACCCATGGAATCCAAGGGAAAGTGGCAAGTTGGATCCAAAATTAGCTCAGTGGCAGGAAGCAAAGGGTAATGGTGGATGGATGTTTTTGTGCTGGAAGGCTGTTACCAGTGAGGTTCCGCAGGGATCAGCACTAGGTCGCTTGTTTTTTGTGGTGTATAATCAATGATTTTGACTTAAACGTTGGGGGCATGATTAAGAAGTTTGCAGATGATACAAAAATTGGCCAGGTGGTTGATAGTGAGGAGGAAAGCTGTAGACTGCAGGAAGTTATCAATGGACTGGTCAGGTGGGCGGAAAAGTGGCAAATGGGGAGTTCAATCCAGAAAAGTGTGAGGTAATGCATTTGGGGAGGGCAAACAAGGCAAGGGAATACACAATAAATAGGAGGATACTGAGAGGTGTAGAGGAACAGAGGGACCTTGGAGTGCATGTCCACAGATCTCTGAAGGTAGCAGGACAGGTAGATAAGGCGATTAACAAGGCATAGAGGATACTTTCCTTTATTAGCTGGGGTATAGAATATAAGAGCAGGGAGGTTATGCTGGAATCATAGAAAGCTACGGCACAGGAAGTGGCCATTCGGCCCATCATGTAAAACACCAGTTAGGCCATAGTTAGAGTACTGAATACAGTTCTGGTCACCACATTACAGGAAAGATGTGATTGCATTGGAGAGGGTACAGAGGAGATTTAAGAAGATGTTACCAGGACTGGAGAATTTTAGCTATGAGGAAAGATTGGATAGGCTGGGGTTGTTTTCTTTGAAACAGAGGAGTGATTTAATTGAGGTGTGTAAAATTATCAGGGGCCTAGATAGAGTGGATAGGAAGGACCTATTTGCCTTAGCAGAGGGGTCAATAACCAGGGGGCATAGATTTAAAGTAATGGTCGAAAGATTAGAGGGGAGCTGAGGAGAAATTTTTTCACCCAGAGGGTGGTGGGGGTCTGGAACTCACTCCCTGAAAGGGTGGTAGAGGCAGAAACCCTCATCGCATTTAAAAAGTACTTGGATATGCACTTTAAGTGCCATAACCTACAAGGCTACGGACCAAGAACAGGAAAGTGGGATTAGGCTGGATAGCTTTTTCGGCAGGCACAGACACAATGGGCCAAATGGCCGCCTCCTGTGCCATAAATTTCTATGATTCCATCAAGCCTGCCCCATACCATGATGGCTGGAGCATCATGTTGCTGTAGTATATTGAACAGTTAACTATATAGTGGAATTTCAATTCAGGGACTATGTTAAAATGTCCTTCAATCCATCTATAGTAGTTATTCTACTGATACAAAACAAGTTTCAAACTGGTCAATTTTCCACACTGGAATTTAAAAATAACACATTTATGATGGATTGGGATATAGTCCTTGGGAGGGCGGTAGTTGCTACTTTCAAAAACTGATATATTTCTTCCGATACACTAAATCATGTTTTTTTTTCCCAAAAGTACTGACATTGAGTCAACCAACCAAAAATGTTCACAACACTCATCTATTGCACACTGGAGGAGATAGATTTTAAAATCCTTGCACTGTGCTAGGCCCATAGTGACTCCATTGTCAGACACTGACATGCTCAAGCAACCATATTTGGACCTGGCTATATTTAGGAAGAGCCAACCCCAGTAGCTTAGTGGGTACGTGCAACATGTGACATGATATTGATTGCTATAGATCAGGAATGTGCCAGGTTGTGTTGTGCTGAGCTAAGCTAAGCTAGCTAACCCCAGTTAAAGAAATGGCAGTGATGCTAAAACTGGCCTCAGCACACCCAGACTAGGAAAGAGAAAAATTGTTATTGGCCAAGGTTTACACTCCTGATCACTATTGAGCAGTTTTGCTGTTAGTACATGCACATGGATAGGTTGGCTTGGGTTTTGCTGTAAAGATTGACTTCCAGATTTCAGTGAAGAGTAATGGTGGGGCAATCCGGGTCTGCTTGTGAAGCACTTTATTTCCCACATCTGTCTCCACTGCTAGATCCAGTAGTAAGGAAAGTTAGTTTTGTGAGAATGGAGGCAGGCAGAGATCACTCTTGCTAAGTATAGCAGTTTCATTTTTATGGAGCAGCATAGATAAGGATCATTCCTATTAGCATAAAACTGACTCTCTTAGCCTGTACAATGTAGGACAGGGAAGGATTTATCACTGTTAAAACCCATCAGGCAGGTGTAAGTTTGATTATAGCAAATGGGAATCAATACAATGATTTAGATCTATGATTGTAATTTCACCAATAGTTAGCCACAGACACTTGTAGACCAGGTTTACACATGAAAAATAGCTTCTTAAGGAATGCACCAGAAAGCTGCCAGCAGCCATGGAGCTCTAACCCATGAGTGACTTTCTTGAAAGGAAACAAGGAGGAAAAGTAAGAGGTAACACCAAGTTTTGAAGTGGCTTCCCTATAAACTACACATTGTTAACTACTGGTGCATGCTTCTCATTTGCAGAAGTACGGTTGAGGCGAGTGCGTCAACACTGTACATACGAACTTACGAATTAAGAGCAGGAGTAGGCCATTCGGCCCCTCGAGCCTGCTCTGCCATTTGATAAGATGTGGAGATGCCGGTGATGGACTGGGGTGGACAAATGTAAGGAATCTTACAACACCAGGTTATAGTCCAAAAGTTTTATTTGAAAATCACAAGCTTTCGGAGGCTTTCTCCTTCGTCAGGTGAGTGTCACTCACCTGACGAAGGAGAAAGCCTCCGAAAGCTTGTGATTTTCAAATAAAACTGTTGGACTATAACCTGGTGTTGTAAGATTCCTTACATTTGCCATTTGATAAGACCATGGCTGATCTGATTGCCAGCTCAACCCTACTTTCCCATCTACCCACTATAACCTTTGACTCCCTTGTTAATCAGGAATGTACCTAACTCAGCCTTAAAAATATTCAATGACCCTACCTCCACCGCTCTCTGGGGAAGGGAGTTCCACAGACTCACGACCCTCAGAGAAAAAATTTCTCCTCATCTCCGTCTCAAATAGGAGACCCCTTATTTTTAAACTGTGTCCCCTAGTTCTAGTCTCTCCCACAAGGGGAAACATCCTCTCAGCATCTACCCCTTCCAGTCCCCTCAGGATCTTATATGTTTCAATAAGGTCACCTCATTCTTCTAAACTCCAATGTATACAGGCCCAACTTGCCCAACCTTTCCTCATAAGTTAACCCCTCATCCCAGGAATCAGACAAAGGAACCTTCTCTGAACTGCCTCCAAAGCAATTATGTCCTTTCTTAAACAAGGAGACCAAAACTGCACACAGTATTCGAGATGTGGTCTCACCAATGCCCTGTACAACTTTAGCAAAACATCTCTACTTTTATATTCCATTCCCCTGGCAATAAGTGACAACATTCCATTTGCCTCCCTAATCACTTGCTGTACCTGCACACTAACTTTTTGTGATTCGTGTACTAGGACACCCAGATCCCTCTGTACCTCGGAGTTCTGCAGTCTCTCTCCATTTAAATCTTTTCACATCGTTCACCTGACGAAGGAGGAAGCCTCCGAAAGCTTGTGAATTTAAAATAAAATTGCTGGACTATAACTTGGTGTTGTAAAATCGTTTACAATTGTCAACCCCAGTCCATCACCGGCATCTCCACATCATTTAAATATACTGCTTTTCTATTCCTCCTGCTAAAGTGGACGAGTTCACATTTTCCCACATTATACTCCATCTGCCAAGTTTTTGCCCACTCACTTAACCTATCTATATCCCTGTGCAGACTCCTTATGTCCTCTTCACAACTCACTCTCCTACCTACCTTTGATGTCATCAGCAAATTTAGCAACCATAACATTCGGTCCCTTCATCCAAGTCATTGATATAAATTGTAAATAGTTGAGGCCCAAGCACTGATCCCTGTGGCACTCCACTCTTTACATCTTGCCAACCTGAAAATGATCCATTTATGCATACTGTTTCCTGTTAGCTAACTAATCCTTTATCCATGCTAATATGTTATCCCCTACACCATGAGCTCTTATTCTGTGTGGTAGCCTTTGATGTGGCACCTTGTCAAAAGCCTTCTGGAAATCTAAGTACACCACATCCACAGGATCCCCTTTATCCACGTTGCTTGTTACTTCCGCAAAGAACTCTTAATAAATTAGTCAAACACGATTTCTCTTTCACAAAGCCGTGTTGACTCTGCCTGATTGCATTGATATTTTGTAAGTGCCCTGCTATAACCACCTTAATCATGCCTCTCAGAACTTGTGACAATACGTGTGACACCAGCAGGAAGGCAAGATACAGTAAACCAGCAATTACTGATTTCGTAATTAAAGCAGGCAAGAGAACTCATCTCGTGATAGAAAAAGGAAAATACAAGTTGCTTCATCAGTCCTTCAGTAAAGCCACTGCAGCACTGCAAGCAACCAGTTGCTACATTTTAACATGCCAGAATTAGCAGAAAGGAAAGCAATACATTTAAAAAAAATAGCTGCAAACATTGGGCATTTTAATAGAAATCAACTAATTAGGTAGGGACCGCTAAACGTCACCAATTGTTTTCCACTATAATTAAAGCAATGCACAAATATATCAAAACTTGATATGGTTTTTTAAGATAAGGAAATACAAAGTTGCAAACCTTTAGAAGTAATTGTACACGAGTGTGAGCGTGAAGAAAAGGAGGAAAAGAGAAATCAGACCTTACCATAAAATTTACAAATGGAAAAAAGTTGGAAAATTACACATTCAAAACAAAAAAGTTGACAGGTACAAATTCTACAATTCACCCAAGAATCTACCACACTTGCGTGGAATTAAAAGATTTATATTCAAGATTAGAAAAAGACTTCTAAGGCTACCTGTTTTGCAGGTGGGCAGATATCAGCTGCCGTTCCCACTTATCTGCAGCCTGACCCATATTCCCTAGCAAGCAGCTGGGAAGAGTGTCGACACTATAGCTCACATGGTTTGGGGGGGGGGGGGGGGGGGGTGGGTGGGGGGTGGAGGAGGAAGCTTGTACTGTATTCTAATTTCCCAATTCATGCTGTAGTGTTGCAACAGATTGCTAACTTGACTATTCTAGGCACTTAGTATCATTGGTCACCTGGATAGCATGTGTGAATCGAATCGATAATCATAAAAACAAAGTGGCTTTTTTCGATCCCACACTAGCCTTCCCTCCACAGACTTCTCTGCTGCAGCGTCGGTGTACACCCACTGCCTCCACAACAACCAAAATATTTTCCCACATCTGGCCCAGCTGCACTTCAACTGGAGGCCCAGTCTAATCCTATGCCTATGGCCTTCACTATCTGACTAGTGCATTCTACAATCTCAGCATAACCTTGGTAGGCTTGTTTGGGCGAGATATCCAAGCATCTTATTTTCTTTCCTTTAAATTACCTTGCTGCATTCTCTAAACATTAATGAGATCATTATTAATGCTACTTCCATTTCTGCATCTCTGTACTCATTCTCTTCTATTCATTTTGTGCCAATGAGCAATTATTTGAAGCGCTCAACATTACAGTTCCTTTGCCATCTATCTGCCATTTGCAAAAATGATCCAAATTCTTAGCTGCATCCTCGGTTTCCAGTGTTCCCCCTGTTTTAGTACTGCAAGTGTAAGCTTGGCTCAGTGGCAGCACTTTTGCTGTAAGAATCAGAAGGTTGTGGGCTCAAGCCCTACTCTAGCACTTAATCTAAGTCGATACTTCGACAGTGCAGCATTGGTTGTTTGTCCAGCTGGACAAAAAAATCTTATGGTACTAATTGAATAGAGCAGGTTGTTATCAGTGCCCTGGTCACCATCCATCAATCAATCAATACCACCAAAACAGATTATCTGGATATTTATCTAATTTACTGTTTGTGGGATCTTGCTGTGTATAAAATTGGCTGCTGTGTTTGCCTACAAAACAGGGACTACATTAAAGTAATTCATTGGCTTTGAAACACTTTGCGACATGTGAATCTTTGGAATTCTCTACTCCAGAGGGCTGTGGAAGCTGAATCATTGAGGCTGAGATAGATAGATTTTTGGACTCTAAGGGAATCAAGGGATATGGGGATCGGGCAGGAAAGTGGAGTTGAGGTTGAAGATCTGAATGAAAGGCGAAGCAGGCTCAAGGGGCCATATGGCCTACTCCTATTTCTTATGTTGAAAATGTAAAAGGTGCTGCATGAATGCAAGTCCTTTTTAATCTGTAAATCTGACAATCTTGCAACTGATTTCAGTATTTAGGATATTGATGTAAATGAAAAAAAGAGGTTCAGCCACTGGTGCCTGCACAGCTCTACTTAAGGTCTTTCTCTCTCTCCCATGATGTGGAGATGCCGGTGATGGACTGGGGTTGACAATTGTAAACAATTTTACAACACCAAGTTATAGTCCAGCAATTTTATTTTAAATTCACAAGCTTTCAGAGGCTACCTCCTTCCTCAGGTGAACGATGTGGAAATCGTTCCAAATCGTTTCCACATCGTTCACCTGAGGAAGGAGGTAGCCTCCGAAAGCTTGTGAATTTAAAATAAAATTGCTGGACTATAACTTGGTGTTGTAAAATTGTTTACAATTCTCTCTCCCAGGTAGACAATGCACACCTCCCACTAGTAGTCTGCTTCCTCACTTTTAAATCAATATTGTATTCAGTCATGTTATTTGCACTTGAATCCAAAGGCTTAATTAGTCTTACATGCAGAATCTTGTCAAAGCCTTCTGAAAGCCCAAATAAACTATATTGTAAGGAATTCCACTGCCGACTTTGACTGCATGTCCTCAACTATCAAGAAGATTTGTCAGACACAATCTTTCTCTCCAAAAGCAAGCTGGCTATTTGATTAGGTTATTGCTATACAGGTACTCTCAAGTCTGCACCCTGGAATGGTTTCCATAACTTTGCCTAGTATACAGGTTAGACTAATAGGTTTGTCGTTGTATTTGTTGCCTGCTTCCAATCCACTAGTGCTTCTTTAGTGTCGGCAGGAAATACCCCACAAATCTCATCCCTAATCTTCCTCAGCCCCCTTGGATATATATCAGGCTTGGCTCAGTGGCAGCACTCTCACCGGACTGAGAAGGTTGTAGATTTAAGTCCTACTCTAGAGATGATACTTCAGTGCAGTACTGAGGGAGTGCTACACTGTTGGAGGTGCTGTCTGCCAGATGGGACGTCAAATTGAAGCCCCATCTGCCCCCTCAGGTGGACCTAAAGGATCCCGTGGCAATTTGTGAAGAGCAGGGATGTTCCCCCCAATGTCTTGACCAATACTTATGCCTCAACCAACACTGCAAAAAATTTACCTAGTCATTATCTCATTGCTGCTCGTGGGACCTTGCTGTGCGTAAATATGCTGCCACGTTTCCTACATTACAACAATGACTACACTTCAAAAATTCTTAATTGGCTGTACAGCGCTTTTAGACAACCCTAAAAAAGATCAGTAAGAGCTGGGAGGAAGGTGGTTAAGGAGCTCCACCAGTTGCCTAGTGAGTAAAAGCACCATCTTCAGTATTACTAAATCATACAAACCACAAGGTCTCAGGTTTGATCCCTAAACTGCGTTGACTGAGTTTACCTCAGCCAGGCAAGCAACTGGTTCAGTGTAATTGGCCTCAGCAACCATGGACTAGGGAGACAAGACAAAAAAAATATATCCAGGGTTCATACTCCTAATTGATATCCAAATGGCTGCTACTGGAAAAAGCAAGTGTGGTCATTGGGTAAGGAAGGATCAGGCTGCACTGACATTTTATACAATCAACTGGCTTGTCAGCATTCACTATTCTAGGTTCCTACATTAAGAATGGGCATTTTCTTGCAAAACCAATAAGGCTCTGGCACCAACCGAACCATACCTAGCAGGAGTTAATTTTCTTCTCCACTGAAGGAGTTAACAAAATAAAAACATAGAATTGGAACAGTTTAGGCAACAATGGATAAGATAATGGCAAAATTAAATTTAAAATAAAAATAGGATTGGGGATGCAGAAAGTCAAAATAGAAAGAAAAATATACAAAAGGATAGGTGGAATGTAAGTATTTACTTTTTTTAATATGTTGAGAGTTTTATTTTTATGGGTAGCAAATGTATTAAAGCTACTCCAGTGTTCCAGTTCACTAACTGAAAAAAGCAACCATGCCCAACGAAACAGCCATTTTCCTGGATTTGCCTTTAGTCCAAGAGGTTAGTTAATATTTGTTCAACTTCTAACAATTCTAAATTACGAAGCACAATAAAAAATGCTCGATTTTAACTTGACTGCTCAGTTTTGGTTTCGGTGGGGGTGGGGGAGGTGGTGGGGGGTAGGGAAATTTAAAGTTTCATCGCAAATATTTCCCAGATTTAATTTTAGATATATGGGGCGGGGGAGAGGTGAAGCTGCATATGGCAAACCCGAATTAAAAAAAACTTACATTTTCCGATGCAATCACAATGTAATTGATGGTGATTAAAGTTGATTGGCAGGCTGGCTGCTGACAGGAGCTGCAAAACCAAGGGGGGGGAGGGGGGCGCAAAGAGACATCATCCGGCACTGGAACAGAGAGTGGAGATGAGGGACATCGGGGGCTGAGAGGGACATCGGAGCAGGGTGGAAAGGTAGGTTTATTTTGTTTTTTTTTAAAACTTTGTGCAATGGTTTTTTATTTAATTTATTTTGTTTATTTTTGCCTAATCCAGCCCTTCATTTCTGGTTTCACCAGGCATAAATCAGAAGCCGTGGGAAAGCCGCCCAGGTAAGTTTAAAATCAGTTTAACTATCTACGACGTCAGAAATAAAGTATCGTAAGTATTTGGTTCTTTAACTATCATCCCGCCGGCTTTAATTGCCAGCGGGACTTCCAGATTCGTGAAGTGCGTGTGCACACGGGTGCATCTGTGGCAACCCCGCAAGTCGGCAGGTTGGAGCCAGCTTCCGAACCCACTCGGGATTTTCGCAGCCCCCACCCCGCAATTTGATTTTAAAATTGAGCCCATGTCAACTGGTTAAAAGCTCATTGACAATTCCCATAAAATGTGACTGTGCTAGAGAGTGTATATAGATAACTACATAACCTCAAAGCACAAGAGACAGCCCTCTCAATCAAGGATTAGAGAAATTTGAAGAGAAAGGGGCCGTTAAAAAAAAAAGGAAAAATGGACACACAGTCTCTGGAAATAAACTCTCAATGCAATAAACATGGCTCTGTATCAGTGAAGGTCATTCCAGGAAGTGATTCTACCTGAATTTCCAATGCTATATCGTGGCCATTGTAGTGAATTCCCAGTATGAATTTAAAAAAAAAACATATTTCAGGCATGTTTTGATGGTAAAGATAGCAACATTAACTGTACACTAGACACTAAAAACACAACTATTACCTCAGCCTTTAGGTTAAGTAAAGAGGAATTTTTTTTTCAAAACTTTACTGTCAAATGTGTGTTGGGAGAATTCAGTGGTGGGGTATGTTGTAGCACTAATATGTGACTTCAGAGCAAGGAGAAGAACTGTAAGCTTGCTTTTGTGGACCTTCATTTACTGTGTTTCTTCAGGAAAATAATGAACAAAGGCCAGAAAAATTAAAAGGAAGAAAATACACAAATTGAAAGCTTTAAAAAGAACTAGCAGCTTTAAAAAGAACTAGCAGCTTAAAAGGATTAAAAAAGCATTCAAAATACTTAAGATGCAAGGAACAGCAGAATGTCTCAACGTTTACTGGAACTCAGTTTTGTGGAGAAGCTTCACTGCCTCTAAAATCTCACAATACATTTCTGTTCACTTATCTTTCCTTTATTTTAACGTTAATGGATGCAACTATTCCAATGCTCTCCTGGTTATTTTACCACATTTCTGGTATATGCAGTTACGGGAGTTCTATAGCCGCTAATATTATTCAACATCCTCCAATGTCTCTCCTCCGTCGTCCAGCTGGGTGGGACTGCCCTCACCTGGTTCCATTCCTATCATAGCCAGAGAATCTCCTGCAATGGTTTCTCTTCCCGCTACTGCACCGTTACCTCTGGAATCCCACAGGATCTATCCTTGGTCCCCTATTTCTCATTTACACGCTGCCAGTCAGAGACATCATCCGAAAACACGTCAGGTTCCACACGTACGAAGTCAACATCCAGCTCTGCCTCACCGCCACCTCTGTCAACCTCTCCACTGTCTCTCATTTGTCACACTGCTTGTCCGACATCCAGTGCTGGATGAGCAGAAATTTCCTCCAACTAAATACTGTGACGATTCCATCCCTCTCCCTGGCCACTATCTGAGGCTGAACCAGACTGTTCACAACCGTGGTGTCCAATTTGACCCCGAGATGAGCTTCAGACCCCATATCCGCTCCATCACCAAATCCGCCTACTTTCACCCGTCTCTGCCCCGCCTCAACACATCTGCTGCTGAAACCCTCTTTGTTACCTCCTGATGCAACTATTCCAATGTTCTCCTGGTCAGACTCCCACCTTCCACCCTCCGTAAACTTGAGCTCATCCAAAACTCTGCTGACCGTATCCTAACTCGCATCAAGTCCTGTTCAGCCCAGTCCAGCAATGCCTCGATTTTAAAATTCCCATCCTCGTTTTCAGATCCTTCCATGGCCTCGCCCCTCCCTTTCTCTGTAACCTCCTCCAGCCCTACAACCCTCCGGGGTCTCTGCGTTCCTCCAATTCTGGCCTCTTGTGCATCCCCCATTTTAATCGCTCCACTATTGACGGCGGTGCTTTCAGCTGCCTAGGCCTTAAGCTCTAGAATTCCCTCCCTAAACCTCTCCACCTCTCTCTCCTCCTTTAAGATGCTCCTTAAAACCTACCTCTTTGAACAAGCTTTTATTCACCTGTCCTAATATCTCCTTATGTGGTTCGGTGTCAAATTTTGTTTGATAACGCTCCTGTGAAAACCTTGGGTGTTTTACTGCGTTAAAGTCACTATATAAATGCAAGTAGTAGTTGTTGTTAATTTTCTGTTTTTGGAGTTCCTGTCTGCATAAAAATTTCAAAAGTAATCCAAAGTACTTCACAGCTAATGGAACATCCCAAAATCATTAACAGCAAATATGTTCATTTTCTCCTACTTACAAACCCCACTTATTAACAGGATGTGAATTAATCAGCAGATACAGTCACTAATATCAGGTGGTGTTTCAGCAAGTATATAATTTTAATCAGTTTTCATTTGTCTCAATCCCTCTCATCAGTGTCCTCAGTAATCTTTGAAAACCAGTTGTCACTTTTCTGTCCCCACTATTCAATCAACGCTTTTTAAACTTTAAAAATAAAAAATTGGAAGCCAAGGATTTTAAACTTCACCTTTGTGACTACTTGAAAGGGACAGTGAAATTCAACTAGTTCCAATAAACACTTTGAAAAATTAAGTGGAAAAAAATCATTCATGAGGATGCAATGATTTTGGAGACATCTATTGGCCTCTTTTCCACATTTTCTTTTCAAACTGATTTAAATGGCTTCAAAATACATCACATAAAATGTTTCTCCGAAAATAATATTGGAAGTATTGGTTACATCGGTTACATCTCAAACCTGGTTAATAATAAAGGATTCTCCTCCAACCCTGTATTGGCAATACGCTGTAACAACTGCCGTAGGATGGCAGCCTGAACACTGCTCTACTGCTAAAAATTTGTGGTCCAGAACAATGCTCCAGTCATTGCAAGACAAGGTTACCCTGTTCTCAGTTTATGCACATTGTGCTATTTGGTCTACTACTGTAGCAGTTGAATATCGAGCACTTGCTGCTTGTAGCGCTTTAAAAATAAAAGCAGCTCAATTTAGAACAACAGGACTTAAAATTCATGGTTACTGGTCTTCAGAGCAATTTTGCTAAATGGACAGATTCATTCCTCCTCCTCACTTCCCTACCCAAATAAATTTTATGGCAACAGTGTTCTATTATGGATAAGCTATTCCTTAATAGCCAAGTACATCTTTTTAGGGAGAAGGAAGGGTTGTAATCCAGAGGTCAGTTCTTTTGGGCATGAAATGCCAAATGGGTGCAGTGCTGATCACATTTCCATTGTTGATCTCAATTCAGATTAAGAGAATTACTCCATTTTCCACTTCTGAGATTTGCTTGCTGCATGCACTGTTTGGCCAAGACAGCAGGAAATGATTCTTGTTCAAGTTGTTAGTTGGTAAGCTATTGCAACTCTAGGGTTATTGGTCCTCTGATTTTTGATCTGACTATTGACACAGTTTTTGGTCTCCAACTGATGGTATCATTGAGGTAAGGAATTCAGTGCATAGAAAACTGTGGGCATAAAAATCGCATTACACCAATTCACTGCACTGGAACTGGAGCAAACTATGATCTTCTCCATATCTGCAAAACGTACATTTCCCAATATGAGTCGGCAGCAGAAGAAAAGGGGAAAAATGTTTCCAGTGACGTGACAAAACTTTAATCCAAGTTACCATCTGAAGAAACATTCACACTCTGGTTTCTCCAGATGGCAAGTTGCCCTTTTCTGCCACTTCATTAGGTAGAACACCCAGGGGTATACTGCAGTAACACTACTGCAGTATAGATCTACACTGGGATCACCATTGTGGTCTCCACCAGTCAACCTAAGAGTCAACTGGAGATCATGGCATGGAATTTGCTGAAAGTGTATTTTGCCACGAATGCCATTAAGTTAGGCCGTTGTGCGCCCCGATCCTCCAGTGGCAAATTTATTCCAAAACTCGGTGGAGAACTCATTTTAATATACCACAGCAAGGACAGTAGCAATTCAGAAACGGTGCAGCCAATGTATTGATCTATTAACGGCAACGGCTAAAAAGCCAAGATGATGCAGCAATCTCCAACTAGGATAACCATGCTGTATTAAATGAATTATTTGGGTGTTTATCCAAAGTTAAATGTTAAAACATGAGTGATTAAAGAGAGCTGGATGAGAGGATCTGCAAGAGTAACAATCAGAAAGAGCGACTACGAAGCAGCTAGGAGATACCTGGAGATCTACTACCAACTCATTTCAAATCCTGTGTTCGCAGATAGGGTGAATGAACCATTAAGCTAAAACAACTCTATTTGCTTTTTAAAAAAGTTTTTGTCAAACAACTTGATATTTGCAAAGAGTAAAAATTCTGCTTCAAAACCGGCCAGCATCTTCAACTACAGGGTGTATGAGCAGCTCTGCTATCTGCACATACATGTCTCAATTTATGTTTATTTTACTAAATATAATTGCTGATAAGTTAGTTTAAAAATTACTATGCCAGTGCCTTTTCCAGCTTGTTGAAGTTCTCCAATGACATTTTGCATTCCTCTTCCTTCAATACAAATCACGCCGCTGCCAAATCACCAGTGCTGTTTTTTTTTTATTATTCGTTCACGGGATGTGGGCGTCGCTGGCGAGGCCAGCATTTATTGCCCATCCCTAATTGCCCTCGAGAAGGTGGTGGTGAGCCGCCTTCTTGAACCGCTGCAGTCCGTGTGGTGACGGTTCTCCCACAGTGCTGTTAGGAAGGGAGTTCCAGGATTTTGACCCAGCGACAATGAAGGAACGGTGATATATTTCCAAGTCAGGATGGTGTGTGACTTGGAGGGGAACGGGCAGGTGGTGTTGTTCCCATGTGCCTGCTACTCTTGTCCTTCTAGATGGTAGAGGTCGCGGGTTTGGGAGGTGCTGTCGAAGAAGCCTTGGCGAGTTGCTGCAGTGCATCCTGTGGATGGTACACACTGCAGTCACAGTGCGCCGGTGGTGAAGGGAGTGAATGTTTAGGGTGGTGGATGGGGTAGCAATCAAGCGGGCTTCTTTATCTTGGATGGTGTCGAGCTTCTTGAGTGTTGTTGGAGCTGCACTCATCCAAGCAAGTGGAGAGTATTCCATCACACTCCTGACTTGTGCCTTGTAGATGGTGGAAAGGCTTTGGGGAGTCAGGAGGTGAGTCACTCGCCGCAGAATACCCAGTCTCTGACCTGCTCTCACAGCCACATTATTTATATGGCTGGTCCAGTTAAGTTTCTGGTCAATGGTGACCCCCAGGATGTTGATGGTGGGGGATTCGGCGATGGTAATGCCGTTGAATGTCAAGGGGAGGTGGTTAGACTCTCTCTTGTTGGAGGTGGTCATTGCCTGGCACTTATCTGGCGCAAATGTTACTTGCCACTTATGAGCCCAAACCTGGATGTTGTCCAGGTCTTGCTGCATGCGGGCTCGGACTGCTTCATTATTTGAGGGGTTGCGAATGGAACTGAACACTGTGCAGTCTTCAGCGAACATCCCCATTTCTGACCTTATGATGGAGGGAAGATCATTGATGAAGCAGCTGAAGATGGTTGGGCCTAGGACACTGCCCTGAGGAACTCCTGCAGCAATGTCCTGGGGCTGAGAAGATTGGCCTCCAACAACCACTACCATCTTCCTTTGTGCTAGGTATGACTCCAGCCACTGGAGAGTTTTCCCCCTGATTCCCATTGACTTCAATTTTACGAGGGCTCCTTGGTGCCACACTCGGTCAAATGCTGCCTTGATGTCAAGGGTTCTGGTTCAGTCTAAGTGACAGCAGCGATCAAAGCAGTGTTAATACAGAAAGTTGGACGGCACCATTGATTTTAATGGGGCAGAGCTATGATAATAGGACTCTCACTCTTTTTTCGAGGGTCATGGCGGAGCAGTGCAGAGGGTCCCAGAAAACGTGAGTGGCGCAAATAACGGCTTAAGTCACCTACGCCACAATTTCCTGGAAAATTTGTGCTGTAGTAATGACATACATTGTAGGATACTATGGCGCTAGTTTCCAGCAAGTTCAACCCAAGATCATAAGACTCCAGAGCCAAATGGTGTAGAGGGAAAATCATGGAATGTATAATTGTAGATGGAAATCAGGTTAACAACAAAAAAAGTCTATAGCATTGCTATTGTCAGTTAATGTGGCTTTATTAGATCACTATCTAAAAATGTATAATCATGGCCATTTGGGAACAGGCTGTAATTTTCCCAACGGGTACAAATGACACCATAAGCCATGAGAGCAAAGCAGAGGTAGTTTGTAGATATGAGTCCTGAGATTAGATTTTTTTTTAAATTATATTTCTTTGGAACACTGAGTTAAAAATAGTGTTGTGCCTTCACTACAGAAACTGGCCATTTGATTTACAGGAGAATATAATGAAGGAATGAAGGAATTACTTAGCAATTCTAAAGATAGATTAAGGGCAGAGACAAAACCTACATACAGGGCTGTTAATATATAGTAAAACTCATCAAGAGAAGAATTTATCCCAATCCATCCATATTCAGATATAATGAAAAACATTAATTTCAGCCATTATACAAGGATCACAATTATATGACAGTCAACATTATGCTGACATGTTCGATACAAAGGTGACCAAAAATTAAAGCTGCTACATATAATTACATACTGTAGATTGGTTTAACATTTTACAGTCTGAATTGAGAAAATTAAATGCCTTTCTACACTTACGAGCTCACAGTGAAACAATATCACTATATGGTTCACTCCACCCTCATTTCCTAGCCTTTAAGGACATACTTTCTAAGGCTCATTGTATTCTTTTCCAATAGGTTCCCACACCATGCAACATAAATGTTCAAAAGAATGGGTGACTTGCTCTTGGCTTCTACAATGCCAATGTGAAACCTGATGCTGAGCAAACATGATACCTGAGGAAAGACTTCTCTCCAATTTTCATCATCTTCTCGGTGGGAAGGCGTTTAGCCTTGGCTTTGGGGGGGGGGGAGGGGAATGAAAGGGGGCAAAGGGGTAGGGGATGAAAAAAATCTCAGATGTGACCTTATGCTGAGCAATAGACACATACTGGGCAACCACGCTGGCTTTTTTCTTTAAAAAAAGGAGCTAATTTACAGCAAAACAATTACAACCACTGGCACATTAAGGAAGCAAAAACCTTAACAGAATATTTCATAAGGCCCTTAACGTACTAGGTTCTAAACCTCAGCCATAAGGGAAAGAGAGAATCAATAGGACTACTCACACACCTCCTAACCAGTTCATAGCAGCACTGGCAGAGACTGGAACAGGTCATCGGTTTGTTTGAAAAATTCAGGCGGATCAATTAAACAAAAGTACACCCGAGCACTGCAAGGTCCTCAAATATTTTCCTAACAGTAATCCCCAATCACAACAAGATGTTCTCCTTTTCATTCGTTAAAAACTCCCATAGACATCGGAGATCATATGCTAGGATTGAAAAAAAGCTTAGACACAAAGTGAAAATGACATGATATCTGAAATTACTATTATAAAGCAATAGAATCAGGCAGTTATTTTACAAAAGACAAGGTGGATCCTTTTCTTCAAGTACACAACAATCTAAAAAATAAATCAATTTCAATTGTCAAGCTTTCTATTTGGGTGTAGGCTGATTTACCCCCATTTGTATCACAAGTCAATCATCACAGTAGATATATCCTCCTTTGAAAAAAATTGGAGGTGGTATTAATAACATTCCTTTAAAAAAAACTGCCATAACCCATCTTTTGTTTCAAATACATGAGAGGTTTAAATGTTTAACAACACTCGGGAGGAGAAATTCAATTTTATTTTATTATATTCTATCATAAATGTTGTTTAACGATTTACAGGAAGCCAAATTATACTTGAACAATTAGTTGTGCAATATACTTTAGGAATGAAATATTAAGTTTATTGAAATTCTAGTAGTCATCACAGCTGTCAGATCCTGTCCTCACCCGACATCAACACACACCCACTCCCAATGGAGGTCACTAGATAACAGTCACGAGTGAGAACTAGGACTGATTTTCCCCCCACCACCCCCAAACTGAGGAGTATGAAGTCCAATTGTAACGTTCCTACTACTACCCTTGCTGAGATCGGCTAAATCAGTATAGACGAGAGATTCAATCTGAGTCCCTCCTTGTCTGCATAATAGTGTCATGAGAAAAATGTACTTTGGGAAACATTTAGCATTTACATTAATTCCCACTCTTCAACAGGTCCTTTTGTGGAAGTTCCCTTTTAGTGACAGGGTCCTTATGCCTTAAACCAAGGTGCAAAATGCTGTTGAATTCTAAATCTGGAAACGATTAAACATTACTTCATTTAAAATACACGTTTCTGTTAAATTCTCTACTTAAACCCAGCTAATTTTCCACTTCACTGCAACATAAATCTACTTCAAGTTTGTTGTGCATTGCATCTGTCAATATTGGTATTAGTTCCCATAAGAGCGTTTACTATAATGCAGCTCCTGCGACTCCATTAATTATCTACGTTCAGTACAGTGTAGGTTTAAAGAGGAAATAAATAGTAACTAATCCACGATTCATCTTGCTTGTGGATGCTCAGCTGGTACGACGTCAGGGAAAAAAACGTTAACAAAAAAGTGCTCAGCATGAAAACTGCATTATTTGGGCGATGATGTGCGTCATAGTTAATTTAAAAAAAACATAATCCTGAAACGGATCATACATCCGAAACCACATCGACCCACGGTGAACAGCATCGTGAATATTTTAATATCAAGATGGTTCAAAAAGGCGGGTATCAAACTCAATGCAACCAAGTCAGTTTATTTTCGCATTTGTTTCTACTCAGGATTCCAGCAAAGTGTTTTTGATTTTCAGCCAAGTCCTTATCACATTAATTGTCTCAAGATGAAAAAGCACGTGTAGGTCCACCCACCCACTAAAAAAAAACGACACGTACAGAAACGTCCTCCCCCCACCCCAAACAAAAATGAAGCAAAGAACGACAGTAAACCAGTTTTCAAAAATAAACACCCTGATCAAATTGCAAATATCAAAAGACAGAAAGAACACAAAGAAAAGAATGCATCAATTCAGTGCTGGGATACACTTCCGTATTTTGGATACATTATATCTGCCAGCGCTGCGCTACAGTCAGTGACTGTATCATTTCAACTATCGATACTCTTTGGTGCAATTCTTCTGTAAAGGAGGAGGGTATGAAAACACAAACAATTGCAATTCTTACCTGAAGGAATTATCTTCCTTCGAACCTTTGGTAGGGGAAGTCAACTCATTTCGCTTATTGAAGAGTTTCTGAAATAAAGTCGGTGGCATTTTTCCTGTAGGTGTGAGAATCGTAAAAAGGCACTACCCCAACGAGCTTCACTGTCATATGACTGAGGCTGGCTCGCAGCCGCCGCTTCAGGGAAACTCCAAACAACTTCTCTCATTGGCCCTCTGTCGACAGACCAACTCTGTACCGAATGCAATTATTGGCTGCCTTACGTCGTATAACCACATGCTTAATGATTTTTTTTAATGTTTTGGTTCTTGTTAGGGGTGTGTTCAATGTGTACATGGAGCTAGCTTTTCTGATCTCACCCTGCAGTAAATACTTAAAACTTGATGACAATTCTTAACACTATTAACGGTTTATCGGTTAGCATATTGCTATGCATTGCCGAAACACAGCAAAATAAATTTTCTTCGCCAATCTGCTGTTTTGGAACTGCAACACTGCAAATAGATTAAGATGCATTTTTTACACGCTCGTCCCACAAACCACAGAGGGTGGGGACAGTTGGGAGTGATGTGCCGCTGTCTACACAACTGAATAGTTTCATCACGAAATAGGGCTGGGGATGGGAAAAAAATTGCAACAGCAATTTTAAGATTTAACCAAGGGAAAATATTTCACCTTACAGAATCAGAATTTTATAACACAGGATACAATTCAGCCCATCACCCTATGCCAGCTCTCTTAAGAGTTATCCACTTAGTCTCTTTCCCATATCGTTTTAAAAATTTTAAATATTTAACCCATTTCCCTTTTAAAAGTTAATGTGGATTCTACTTGCACTCCTGTTTTTCATAGGCTGTTTCAGGTCCCAACAATTCTCTGCATAAAAAAACTATCCTTCACCTTTGGTGATCATCTTAAAATTCACACCCTCTAGTTACCAATTCATTGGCCAGTGAGAAATCTTTTCCCTACTTATCAAAACCCCAAATAATTTTGAACAGCTCCACAAAAATCTCCTCTAAACCTTCTTTGTTCTAATAATAAGAGCCCCACTTTCTCAAGTATCCATTTTAAAGGTCCTCATCCCTGATATCATCTTAGCGAATCTCTTCTGCACCTCTCCTTCCTAAGGGTGCTGAACACTGGACAATATTCCAACTCTGCCTTAACCAATAATTTGTATTGGTATAATTTTACCTCTTGCTTTTATACCAAATACCCCTCTTTATAAAACTTAGCATCTGATGAGGTAAATTTTCAATGTGTCAACCGGGTATAAAACCAGTGTTGCAAATTGTCCACCCATTATAGAAATTGGACAATTTTTATTTCCAATAGAAATAAAAATCATATGGTTTCTATAATGGGCAGACGATGCACAACAGCAGTTTTATGCAACAGCAACAAATTAAAAATATTCCCATATTTCTTATACAACTTATCCTACCACTTTTAATGATTGGCGTATCTAAACCCCTAAGTTTCTCTGCTCCTCTACTCTTGTTAAAGTTTTACCTCAAACGTTACACAATTAAAATTGCTGAGAACGCGAAACTGAGTGGTGCAGGAAGCATACTATCCCCTGGCTTGAATTTGACTGAGATGGATGGGATAAACATCCCATCTCTTTAATAGCTGTAAAGGTCCTTCTCAAAATGAGCTGGGACAGTCTCAACTCAGTTCCTGGTGTATCCAGGCCCATAACCAAAACTGTCCACAAAATGGCACTCTCATTCAAGCCACAAGAACACCTGGTGTATGAAATCAAAATTTCATTCGGAATGGGAATTTGGCCACAGGAGGCTGTAGCTGGGGCCCATGGGAATGGTCCCCGGCAGTTAGTGGGTTCAGGGAGGGCTGGAGATTCCCTTGCATTATGCGATCGGGGGAGACCATGGACTCATTGAGGGGGCTGGGGTGGGGGGGGGGAACCACTCCTCTTCCTCCTGGCTCACATGGAGTTCAAAGAGAAGGAAGTTTTTAAAACTTATCTTGGCCTTTTCTGGCCAGTTGGCTCCTCCCACCACGTTTCTACTGCCATGCAGCAGACAGTGCGGGACTTGCCCTGCCTTGATGTTAATATTACGTTTCGACGCCAATGACCTCATCAGGCCAGGACTTCTGAATCTTAAGTAGGCCTCCAGCTGCTTTTAGCAGGAGCAGAATCAACGGCATTAATGTTGTGGCAGCCAGCTGGGGATTGGTTTTGAGATTTTAACCCCTCTTCTGACCCTTTCCTGCCCATCGGGGAGGGGGGGGTTAAAATCAAGGCCTATATTTTTGCAACAAAAAGAGGGTGGCTCCCTCCAAAATTGAGAGATTTTGTATGTCTGCATCTATTTAACAGAGTTGGGATGCTTGGATAAAATACAAGGAGTTTTAAAAAAAATTTCATAAGGCTGTACAAAAACCTTGTTGGCACAAAGTGGTGTCTTGGCAATTCACCCAGGGCAAAAGATCTGTTGCTGCCATTTCTTTTTAAACTAGAAAGTGTGGTTTCTGTGCAAGGTGTCCAGAAATTTCCCAGAGTTAAACTGAACACAAAAATTGTTTATTTTAAAGTTTTTTTTTTGCACTTGATGTAAAGGCATTCATTATTGATGTTAAGGTTTTTGATAAATTTTCATAAGGAAAGCAGATCTCAAAATACAAGTTATGATCCCAGCAGTATCCTGCTCCTTGCCTGGTTTTTGCCTTGGCAGGATACAGCAATGCTAGTGGGCTAAAAGTGACTAATTTGACAGCAAGATAATAGGCCATTCTTGCACATCTCCTAGTGCCCAGTTACAAAACTGTAGTGGTGAAGGCACATGGGAGGACTATGAGTTTTTGATGTACAGATCAAAGGCAAGCATAGCTAGTAATGTCTCACTATTTAGCTGAGAGTTCCTAACTGATCACAGAGCATGAAGTCTGGAGAAGGCATCTTTCTCAGTAAATTTGCTGCTATTATTTCTCCTATGTTTCCTAATGTATGATACATAATACATTGCAAAATTTCACCATGTTATCAAATGACAAGCATTCCTTCTATGCTCAATTTGCAACATTCCCCCAGCTGTGCCTTATTGAGGAGAGATTTTTTTTCCCCTGCCTTTTACTCCTGAAACAGGCACATACAATGAGATGCAGACCTACAGGGATCAGCAGCAGCCTTCCAGTACCTTGTCCAACAGTCAAGTCCAATTCTGTCCTCACCCAATGTGCCATGCACATCTAATAAAGATCTAAAGCAGGTAACTTGGCTGGTTCTCAGCCCCACAGATGTCAAAGCCCAGGGGCACTGAAATCAATTGTAGTAGCTCAATCTCTCTCTCAATCCTACAGCTTCAATAACTGACAAATAATTCTTTACAGAAAGGAAATAAGAAAATAGGATGGGTCCAAATCCTATGATGAAGTCTGCAATTATTCTGGCAATCATCTATCCTCATATGAACTTCTGTAGCATTTAACCAAGTCTGAACTGATAAATCCCTCAGCATAACATGCTTTAGATTGTGAGCTGATTGTTTTTTCAATTTTCACATACCAATTTGAAACAAATCTATGAGAGGAGTAGATAAGGGAAAAATAAACCCTTCCAAACTCAGCAGCCACCCTCCCCACCCCATCCCCCACAAAAAACAATCCATTAAATTTAAATATGATTTTGATTATACAGTGGTTACATACCACTCCCATCTCAATTTAGATTAAATTGCTAAACAAAACACAGGAAAATGTCGATTACTGTATTTACCTATAGGTGTAGTCATCATTCTTCAAATAAAGGATAGACTTCACATGGGTAAAACATAATATCGAACTGGGACAAGTCAATATTGCCTTTAAGTATTGACCTTTTAAAGGAATATATTCCATGATAAAGAAGTGTTTAAAGGAGTTTTATTACGTTTAATACAATACATCCTCTATCTATCAGTATGGAAGATATTGCATTTTTGGATCATTTCACCCCCCCATACTTTAGTTTTTTTTTTAAATACCCCTACCTTAGATCACCCTTACAGGCAAGTTCCAACTCCTTATGCCATCTTTACGTCTTCGTATCTGGATAAGCTATTGGTAACATATTCTTTCTATTACTTATTTCAGCTACTAAAATTATCTTATGCTTCCAAAAGCCCTCTCTATATAAAAGAAATCCCTCTATCTAGTTCCTTGAAAGAAAAAGTTTCAATCTAAATGCCAAGTTATTCTTTTCGAAATAGCCTTTGCGTGCAATTTTTTTTTGTATTTCTTATGACTGCAGGAGCTGTGCTAGTCTGAACTACATCTCCTGGAAGTTCCAAACTGACTCAAAGCTTAGAACAGTTACAGCTCCTTAAATATCCCTACAAACAGTTCCCAGGGCTTCATGGATTTAAATACCTGTTAACCACATTCGAAAATAACTGTCTGTCATACACATAACTGAACAAATCACAATATATTTATTCAAAAGTAGCTTGGTTCTTTTAACAAGCTTTACAGACAACCAACAAGACTTGCAACATTTGTATACAATTAAGCATTGGGGCAAGATTATGAGTGTAGCTAGTTTTTTGAAAATAACTACTTATGGCTAGTGAGTGCTTTAAAGGGACCTCTACAAAAATGAAAGAACTGCTTCATTTTTAATTACAGAGGTTGCCTGCTGAATGGATAACAAAACACATTATCTGATCTAACCAGTGATGATTTAAAGGGTAAGATGCCTTTAAAATTAATAAAACTATTAAAACAGAGCTATTTATACGTAACATATAAATTAGGTCAGCTACTGAAATTTCAATTCCAGAAGCTCAAAAGAAGTAGGCACAAAGTATGCACGTCAGCAAGGACAGGAGTGAAGACTTTATCCTCCAGTTTGAACAAGAGATCTATACCTGAAGTGTTAACCTATTATTTAGCTTTTCATCTACTGATGGACCTGATGTATCTTCCAGCAATTTCTATAATTAATTTCATATTTTTTTTTCTATTTTCTATTCCTGTAAATGGATTTGGAAAATGAAACAAGATGCTTGGCAAGACAAACTAAGCAGGTCAGAGTCGTCTTTTAAAATTGTGTTTTTGTAATATTTGATTAGGAGACCCAATAGTGAGAGTCATCTGGTACTGCAAGCGTCAGCATATGGCTCAACAAACTACATGATGGCAGGGGTGTCACAGCACATTTGTACACTTACAGATAAGCCCAGAATGACAAGATGTAGGTTCATGCATGTAATCTTTTTTTCCACAGCAAGATCAATTTGAACTATGGTGTTGATGCAAGTCAGAGAACTATAAAAATTTGAAGGATGGGGCAGTCACTCTTGGCTATTCTCATGAACCTTCTGGTATCTAGTTGCCGAGTAGCAATACAATAACTTGAACAGACCTACACACCCTCTTGGGGCCTAAACAGAGGGAAAGAGAGAAAAGTTATATAAAACACCAATTAACTGTTTCTCTTCCTCTCACACCCCAAAAACACTGTTGTATAGAGCATCATACTAGATTACATTTGTAGTTTTTAATATCTATAATCAGTTGTCATTCTAATTTTCATCAGACTGGACCTCCAACATACAAAAAAGTTTTAAGTCTTTGCAATATTTAATTAGAAGATACATTTTATTTTTTCAAACATTTATGTAACAATTACATCTTTTCCATGTATAAATTAAGGATTTATTAAACCTTTTCATTACATAAATAATCATTTACTAGACATTTTTTATTCCATACATAAATTAAGCAGTTACTAGAACTTTTTTTTTCATTCTACTGTCAAATTAAGCATTTACCAGACACCTGACAAATTATTTGAAAAAAATTCCAGAGTTTACAGATACAATGTAGCATTTTCAAAATCTTGAACAGGCATAATCATTTAGATAACTCAATAATAATGTCTGCAAGAAAAAGAAACACAAAATATTAGACTTACGAAAAAAATCTCAAAATATTTCAATTAAATCAAAATGGTGTCCAATTTTCCTTCTTTACTACAGGAGGCAGTCTCCCGCTAAGTTATATGCCAAGAAATATCTTTCATAGCAAAAACAGAAACTGCTGAAATTACACAGCAGGTTTATCAGCATCTTAAAAAAGAAAAAAAAAACAGGCTAATGTTTCAAGTGTGGACCCTTAGACAGAACCAACAAAGTTCTGATGAAATATCTATATTCAAAACCTTAAACTAGCTTTTTTTCTTTTCAGATCCTGATGGATCGTCTGTGTATTTCCAATAGTTTGTGTTTTTATTTCAGATTTCCAGAACTTGGAATTTTTGTTTCTTTTTACTTTTTATTATTATATTTTTAATAATAGATACATAAATGTTTTCAGCATTGCAGTGGTCTAGTTCTATGGCATCAGTTTTTTTTAAAAAAGTGTGACGGGTTCCCTAAAGGGCTTCCTTATAATTCTGGGGAAGCCCATTATTTACACATTTCCAGGCTTGAATCCTCTATGAATGAGTCCACAGCTTCTCTCCTTGCTGATCATTCTCCACCAGGACCAAACGCACAGAGTATAAGGAACAAATTGAATGAATTGCAGGCGCAAATTCAACTTAGAGGGTACAACATGGTAGCCATTACTGAGACATGGCTGCAAGACAGTCAGGACTGGGAACTGAATATACCAGATTATAAGGTCTATAGGAAGGATAGGGAATCTGGTATAGGGGGAGGAGTAGCCTTAGTGATTAAGGATGAAATTACTTCAATTATAAGAGAGGATTATAACGAGAGGTAAGCAGGCAATGGAGATATTATGGGTAGAAATAAGAAATAGGAAAGAATTTAAGACTGTAGTGGGAGTTGTGTATTGGCCCCCTGGTAGCAGCTGTGAAGTGGCAGAATGTATAAATTCAGAGATTAGACAAGCATGTAGCAAAGGCAGAGTGGTTTTAATGGGGGAGTTTAACTTTCATATAGATTGGTATAAGCAGACAAGCTCATATCAGAAAAGTAGTGAATTTCTTGTGTGTTCAGGACAGCTTTCTGCAACAATATGTCCTAGAACCAACAAGGGGGAAGACCATATTAGATTTAATAATGAGTAATGAGCCAGATTTAGTTAACAGCCCAACAGTGAATGAACATGTATCTAATAGCGATCATAATATGATAGAGTTCAATGTTGTGTTTGAAAGGGAGAAACCTGTAACAGCTACTAAGATTCTAAATTTAGGTAAGGCTGACTTCAATGGGAAGAGACAGAGACTATCCACAGTAAACTGGGCAAAACTATTAATGGATAAAACAACAGAAGATCAGTGGGAGGTGTTCAAAAAAGAATTTATAAGAACTTAAGAAACATAAGAAATAGGAGCAGGAGCAGGCTATATGGCTCCTCGAGCCTGCACCGCCATTCAATAAGATCATGGCTGATCTTCTACCTCAACTCCACTTTCTCGCCCAATGCCCATATGCCTTGATTCCCTTAGTGTCCAAAAATCTATCGATCTCAGTCTTGAATATACTCAACGACTGAGCATCCACAGCACTTTTGGGTAGAGAATTCCAAAGATTCACAACCCTCTGAGAGAAGAAATTTTTCCTCATCTCAGTCCTAAATGGCCGGCCCCTTATCTTGAGACTATGAACCCGAGTTCTCGACTCTCCAGCCAGGGGAAACAGCCTCTCAGCATCTACCCTGTCAAGCCCTCTAAGAATTTTATACATTTCAATGAGGTCACCTCTCTTCTCATGGCCTCCTTCTGTGCTGTAAATTTCTATGATTTTAAACTCCAGAGAATATAGGCCCATTCTACTCAATCTCTCCTCATAGGACAACCCTCTCATCCCAGGAATCAATCTAGCGAACCTTCATTGCACACCCTCTAAAGCAAGTATATCCTTCCTTAGGTAAGGAGACCAAAACTGTACACAGTACTCCAGGTGTGGTCTCACCAGAGCCCTATATAATTGCAGCAAGACCTCCTTACTCTTATACTCCAACCCCCTTGCAATAAAGGTTAACATACCATTTGCCTTCCTAATTGTTTCCTGTACCTATATGTTAACTTTCTGTGTAGAAAGACACCCAAATCCCTGACTACCAACATTTCTTAGTTTCTCACCTTTTAAAAAATATTCTACTTTTCTATTCTTCCCATCAAAGTGGATAATTTCATATTTCCCCACATTATACTCCATCTGCCACCTTCTCGCCCGCTCACTTAACCTGTCTATATCCCTTTGCAGCCTCTTTGTGTCCTCCTCAGCTTACTTTCCCACCTAGCTTTGTATTGTCAGCAAACTTGGATACATTACACTCGGTCCCCTCATTTACGTTATTGATATATATTATAAACAGCTGAGGCCCAAACACTTATCCTTGTGTCACCCCACAAGTTACAACCTGCCAACCCGAAAATGACCCTTTTATTCCTACTCTCTGTTTTCTATCCGTTAACCAATCCTCAATCATGCTAATCATAGAATCATAGAAAGGTTACAGCACGGAAGGAGGCCATTCGGCCCATCGAGGCCGTGCCGGCTCTATGCAAGAGCAATCCAGGTATTCCCACTCCCCTGCCCTATCCCCTTAACCCTGCAAATTTGTTTTACTTTCAAGTATTTATCCAGTTCCCTTTTGAAGGCTATGATTGAATCTGCCTCCACCACCCCTTCAGGCAGTGCATTCCAGATCCTAACCACTCGCTGTGTTAAAATGTTTGTCCTCATATCACCTTTGGTTCTTTTGCTAAACACTTTAAATTTATGCCCTCTATTTCTTGACCCTTCTGCCAATGGGAACAGTTTCTCTCTATCTACTCTGTCTCGGCCCCTCATGATAACGAATACCTCTATCAAATCTCCTCGCAATGTTCTTTGTTCCAAGGAGAACAACCCCAACTTCTCCAGTCTATCAACGTAACTAAAGTCTGTCATCACTGGAATCATTCTAGTAAATCTCTTCAGTGCCTTCTCTAAAGCCTTCACATCTTTCCTAAAGTGCAGTGCCCAGAACTGGACACAGTACTCCAGTTGTGGCCGAACCAGTGTTTTATAAAAGTTCATCATGACTTCCTTACTTTTGTACTCAATGCCTCTATTTATAAAGCCCAGGATCCCATATGCTTTTTAACTGCTTTCTCAACTTGCCCTGCCACCTTCAACGATTTGGCACATATACCTCCAGATGTCTCTGTTCCTGTACCCATTTTAGAATTGTGCCCTCCAGTTTATATTGCCTCTCCTCATTCTTCCCACCAAACTATATCACTTTGCATTTTTCTGCATTAAATTTCATCTGCGATGTGTCTGCCCATGCCACCAGCCTGTCTACATCCTCTTCAAGTCTATCAATATCCTCCTCAATGTTTACTACCCTTCCAAGTTTCGTGTCATCTGCAAATTTGGAAATTGTGCCCTGTATACCCAAGTCCAAGTCATTAATATATATCAAGAAAAGCAGTGGGCCCAGCACCAACCCCTGGGGAACACCACTGTACACCTTCCTCTAGTCTGAAAAACAACCATTCGCCACTACTTTCTGTTTCCTGTCCCTTAGCCAATTCTGTATCCATGTTGCTACTGTCCCCTTTATTCCATGGGCAGCAATCTTGCTGACAAGCCTACCATGCAGTACTTTATCAATCGCCTTTTTGAAAGTCCATATAGACCACATCAACTGCATTGCTCTCATCTACCCTCTCTTGCCTCATCAAAAAACTCAATCAATTTAGTTAAACACCATTTGCCTTTAACAAATCTGTGCTGGCTTTCGCTAATCAATCCACACTCGTCCAAGTGACTGTTAATTCTGTCCCGGATTATCGTTTCTAAAAGTTTCCCCACCACCGAGGTTAAAATGACTGGCCTATAGTTGCTGGGTTTATCCTTACACCGTTTTTTGAACAATATATTGAATATGTTATCCCCAATCCCATGAGCTCTAATGTTGTGTAACAAGGTTTAATGTGATACAGTACCAGTTTGTACCCCTAAGGGGCAAGAGCTCTACTTGCCAAAAAAAACAGCCATGGATGACAAAAGAGGCAAGGGACAACATGAAATTAAAAGAAAAAACATACAAAAATTCAAAAAAAAGCACAGATCCTGGTGACTGGGAGAGGTACAAAGAACAGCAAAGGGTGACAAAACAGATAGTAAGAGCTACAATGAAAGGAGTATGAAAAGAAACTTGCAAGAGATATCAAAATTAACACAAAAAGTTTTTACAATTACATAAGGAAAAAGAGGGTGAGCAAGAGCAATGTGGGCCAATGCTAGAATCTAACACCAGGGGCCTGATTTTAGCAGGCCTGCGGGTTTCCGGCGGGTTGGGTTTCGGGTGCGTGGCCTCCGCGCCCGGTGAAATTAGTGGGTTGCCCGCGCGATCGTGGCAGGCAATCCACTAATTGGAATCATTTACCTGCTCCTCCGGGGTCCGCGCTGCTGGTCTGCGCGTCGGGCGGGCTGCGCATGCGCAGTACGATCTGTCAGCTGGTGGCTCTCTAGTTAAAGGGGCAGTCCTCCACTGACAGATGCTGCAACCAATGGAACAAATTACAGCATGGAGCAGCCCAGGGGGAAGGCTGCTCCCAATTTAATGATGCCTCACCCCAGGTATCATCAGATGGAGTGAGGAGGAGGGGGAGGGCAGAGATCTTCCACTCGGCGGGCGGGAGGAAGCGGCCTGCCTCTGCCACCAAGAAGGCCTGGCTCGAGGTGGCAGAGGGGGTCACCTGCACCACCAACATATCGCCCACCTGCATACAGTGCAGGAGGCGCTCCAATGACCGCAGTAGGTCAGCCACAGTGAGAACACTTATTCTTTCCCCTACACTCAGTCTGCCACAACACCGCCCCCACCCCACATCTCCTTCGGCACCGCCAACACTACTCTGTCACATCACCCCTCATACCCACTCAAACCCCATCCTCATCTTACCTGCACCTACTCACCTCGCCAGTACTCATCCCGCCACTACCACTCAACCCAATCCTCATACAATCTCATGGCTTTATCTCATACTCACCCTCTCGTGCATCTCTTTCACGGCCAGCCTCTCTCAACCTGCCACTACCTGTGCTGCAGCCACAGGACATGCATCACATATGTGCAGTAGGCAGCGTAAGGCAAACGTGTCGTGAGCATGAAGGGGATGCACAAGGGTGTTTGAGGGTTTGTCATGGTTGTTACTTATATTGAATTTCTGACCAACGCACATTACATATTATATTGGCACCACTACTGCCATGTCTCCGCGAATCCTGTCTGTTGTGTGCAATAATGCCCGCTCCTGGGTATCACTATGAGGACCCACCACTGATGCCACCCATTGTGTTACTGCAGAGTAGGTGCAGGTGTATTTGCAGGGCTCTTCCGCGCAGACGAATGAGAGGCATCGGTGGTGTACCCGGCTGCACCCTGGAAGGATGCGGTGGAGAAGTTGTGGAGGGCAGTGGTGACTTTGGCAGCAACAGGTAAGCAGATGGTGCTGGGGCCAGCCAGGAGCAGCTCGGCATGAAAGAGCCTGCAGATCTCCACGACTACATGTCGAGTGAATCTGCGCCTCCGTGTGCACTGCTGCTCGGAGAGGTCCGGGGAGCTGCGCCTCGGTCTGTGGACCCTGTGGCGAGGGTAGTGCCCTCTGCGACGCGTCTCTCTCTGCGATAGCCCTCCCTCCTGCTGTACAGGTGGATGTGTCACAGCACTCTGTTGTGGAGCTCCACGTGTCAGAGGTGGACGGTGTGGATGGCGAGGCTGGTGATGTTGTTTGCCCTCCAAGGGGGTCATGACTGCAGCTACGATGGCCCCCATCCGCAATATGTACATCTGAGGGGGTCCGCAAGGTAGGCACATGTCTCCGGACCCCGGGGTGAGTGTGCAGGTTGGTCACTTTGACCGTCCGGAGGGGGGTGGTGGAGGCCACACTTTGTCCCAAGTGACAGAGCGGCCTCCTGCAATGGGTGAGGGTCTCCCCCCCCCCCCCCCCCCCCCCCCCACCTGTCAAATGGACCTTTGCAGCTGCCACAGGCTGACGGCTGCAACACGTCCAGTTCAACTAGGACTGTTTCCCCCAGTGTGTGAAACAGTCCCATGTTTCCCCAAAATTACACACAGTCCCTTAATCAGGTCAGTTAATGACCTGAACAAGCAAAATAAATAACCTCAAGTGGCATTCCGCTGGCTTTAATTGCCTGCGGGATTCCCACCAGCGGGGGCCACACACGCACCCCCGCACGTCATCGGGGAACCCGGAAGTGGGCGGGATGGTGGCGCGATCCGGTCACGTGACTGGATATCGGGATTTTCGGGGCCCCCCCCCGCTGGAAACCCACAGGAAACCCGACGGTAAAATCGAGCCCCAGATCTCATCATTTGCATCCTTGCAGTTCCGAATTCAGCCCCAGCTTCCAATTAACTTCCTTCTTCCAAGAAAGGACAAGATTCAATTCCAGCATTAAACTGAACATTAACTGTAGAAATCTATGAATAATCTCCTGGTGTACAAACTGAAAAGTTCAAAGCAGAAGGGTAACAATAGTTCGTTTCGTTTTATTTAATAAAAGTTAATAACAAAATAAAAACTCCTGTGAATATGAAAAAAAAGAGAAGTAACTGAGTCATGTTTTGTAAAACACCGACACCATAATCGCTGATGTAACAAGAACCACTTATTTCCTTCATTTATTGAGAACCCACAAAACATCCTCTGGAAACCCAAAAATACGGGAAACGCGGAGGTCAGGCTGAATTTAACGGCAGGCTCTCATTTGAATTTTTTTACTTCATTTGTCACCTGACAGCTGGCTCGATTGAAGGCTGGCTGGCTGTTGGGCAGGAAAGCCTGCGCTACAAGGCAACAGCCGGGTACCGCTGGGTACGGTCTCTGGCAATCAAAAAGATCAGGATCAGTGCGGGGTGGTCTCGGATTGCCAGATTTGGGGGGGGGGGGGAATGAGCAGAGAGGTCGCGCGGGGGTAGAGAGATATAAACAAGACAGTGAGTCTTGTTAAACCTTTTATGTGACATAAAAAAGAAATTAGGCGCAGATGGAAAACCAATAAGGAGATGGTTTAAGATCTCAGAGAAGCAACCAGTCAGTATTGGTTAGTTTGAAAGATGTTTTGGCTACTTAAGGAGTTAGTTGCAATATATATATAATTACATAACTCTTACTTATGAAAAATAACTTTGCATGGTAGACGCAGAGAAGATGTTTCCATTTGTGGGTGAGACAAGAACTAGGGGCCACAAGGGACCAAAGAAAAGACTGAATTGTTTGCCGAGCGGATGATCCATCTCGGCCTCCTCATGAGATCTCCACCATCACAGATACCAGTCTTCAGCCAATTCGATTCACTCCATGTGATATCAAGAAATGGCTGAGTGCACTGGATACAGCAAAGGCTATTGGCCCCAACAACATTCCGGCTGTAGTACTGAAGACTTGTGCTCCAGAACGAGCTGCGCCTCTAGCCAAACTGTTCCAGTACAGCTACAACACTGGCATCTACCTGACAAAGTGGAAAATTGCCCAGGTATGTCCTACCCACAAAAAGCAAGACAAATCCAATCCAGCCAATTACCGTCCCATCAGATTACTCTCAATCATCAGCAAAGTGATGGAAGGTGTCATCGACAGTGCTATCAAGCGGCATTTACTCACCAATAACCTGCTCAATGATTCTCAGTTTGGGTTCCGCCAGGACCACTTGGTTTCAAACCTCATTGTAGCCTTGGTCCAAACATGGACAAAAGAGGTGAATTCTGGAGGTGAGGTGAGAGTGACTGCCCTTGACATCAAGGCAGCATTAGACCGAGTGTGGCATTGAGGAGTCCTAGTAAAATTGAAGTCAATCTGAATCGAGGGAAAACTCTCCAGTGGCTGGAATCATACCTAGCACAAAAGATGGTAGTGGTTGTTGGAGGCCAATTATCTCAGCCCCAGGACATCGCTGCAGGAGTTCCTCAGGGCAGTGTCTGAGGCCTAACCATCTTCAGCTGCTTCATCAATGACCTTCCCTCCATCATAAGGTCAGAAGTAGGGATGTTCGCTGATGATTGCACAGTGTTCAGCTCCATTCTCAACCCCTCATATAATGAAGCAGTCCATGCTCGCATGAGGCAAGACCTGGACAACATCCAGATTTGGGCTGATAAGTGGCAAGTAACATTCACGCCAGACAAGGGCCAGGCAATGACCATCTCCAACAAGAGAATCTTACCACCTCCCCTTGACATTCAACGGCATTACCATTGCTGAATCCCCACCATCAATATCCTGGATGTTACCATTGACCAGAAACTTAACTGGACCAGCCACATAAATACTGTGGCTACAAGAGCAGGTCAGAGGCTGGGTATTCTCCAGCGAGTGACTCACCTCCTGACTCCCCAAAGTCTTTCCACCATCTACAAGGCACAAGTCAGGAGTGTGATGGAATACTCTCCACTTGCCTGGATGAGTACAGCTCCAACAACACTTAAGAAGCTTGACACCATCCAGGACAAAGCTGCCCGCTTGATTGGTACCCCATCTACCACCCTAAACATTCACTCTCTTCACCACCGGCGCACCATGGCTGCAGTGTGTACCATCCACAGGATGGACTGCAGCAACTTGCCAAAGCTTCTTCGACAGCAACTCCCAAACCTGCGAACTCAACCACCTAGAAGTACAAGGGCAGCAGGCACATGGGAACATCACTACCTGCACTTTCTCCTCCAAGTCACACACCATCCTGACTTGAAAATATATTGCCGTTCCTTCATCATCGCTGGGTCAAAATCCTGGAACTCCCTACCCAACAGCACTGTGGAAGAACCTTCACCACATGGACTCAAGAAGACAGCTCACCACCACCTTCTCAAGGGCAATTAGGGATGGGCAATAAATGCTGGCCTTGCCAGCTATGCCCACATCCTATGAATGAATAAAAAAAAAGATAGTCACTAATAAATCCATTAGGGAATTCTGGAGAAACTTCTTTACCCAGTGAATGGTTAGAATGTGAAACTCGCTGCCACAAGGAGTAGTTGAGGTGGCTGGTAAACATGCATTTGGAGGAAGTTAGATAAACACATGAGGGAGAAAAGAATAGAAGAATATGTTGATAGGGTTAGATGAAGTTGGGAGGGAGGAGGCTCGTGTGGAGCGTAAACACCGGCATGGTCCTGTTGGGCTGAATGGCCTGTTTCTGTGCTGTACATTCTATGTAATATTATTTTAAACTCACAGTGAGATCTAAGGCAATGCTCTGCCATTTTCAACCACTGAAGATTTTATGGAGGCATAAGTCCAGTACCTAAAAGCAATTACCAGTGAGAGTTTGCTGTTTCTTTTCCCAGGCATTACCTAATGCTTGCCTGGATACCAAAACAAGGATAAATATTATCCAGGTATGGGGATACAAAATAGTAATCTAAGATGATTTAAAAAATATCGATAAATGTAACAAGTATCAACAGGTTGCTGCATCGATTGATAAGTCCAATAGCACAATGGTAGCTTAACTAGCCTGAACTACTCGCCAACTGTAGAAACTAAATCGATATAGTGTAAATGCTTGATGCATGCTATCAGCTTGACATGGCATCAGCTGCAGTGTAACTGCAAGCTATTCAAACTTCCAGACTGCACATCCAAATGTAAGTGCTCATCTGACATTATGGCATGTGCTGCTCATGCAACCTAAAAGTTAAAAAAGTTAGCGGTGCACAAATAATTGGCTTTAACCTTTATGGATGCACTTAGATGGATTCAGAGGGAGGATGCAAACAGCCCTGGATAAACAGATATAGTGAACCTGGACATTTTGGGTCATTTACCTATAGGTGCATTTTCAAATGGTGCCCAAGGTTGCACATGTTCACACTGCCAAACTTTTGATGGTCGGTAACACACAGGAGCAAGGATGATACTGCAAATTGGTACTTCACCTTGTTGTTCCATTCTCTAGCAAGAATAAAAACAAAAATTAAAATTACTTTTCAAGTCAGCTTTAGAAATTCAGCTTCAATGCCCATCATAGATACTTTACTCCAAGTGATTATGGTCATGATCAGGGTTTTATCATTTTATTATTAGCACTTTTTATTAGTTTTGTATAAATTCTGAAAACTGTGGAGTCGTACAAAGATTGGCAGGCAAAACTGTAATTGAACAGAGGGCGGCCTTTAAGGAGGAGATGATTCCGGTACAGTCTTGTCACATTCCCAGGAGGCAGAAAGATTGGGCAACTAAAGCCAGAGCTCCCTGGATGACAAAAGAGACAGTGAGCAAGAAGAAATGGAAAAAAGGGGCATATGATGGATGTCAGCTTGATAACACAAGTGTGAACCAGGCAGAATATAAAAAGTTCAGAGGGGAAGTGAGAAAGGAAATAATAGGGGCAAAGAGTCAGTATGAGAATAGACTGGCGGCCAATATAAAATGGAATCCAGAAGTCTTCTACAGGCATGTAAACAGTAAACAGGTAGTAAGGGGAGGGGTGGGGCCGAATGGGAACATAAAGAAGATCTACTCATGGAGGCAGAGGGAATAGCCAAGATACTAAATGAGTACTTTGCATCTGTCTTTACCAAGGAAGATGCTGCTGCCAGAATCTCAGTAAAGGAAGATATAGTTGAGATACTGGATGAGCTAAAAATTGATAAAGAGGTACTTGAAAGGCCGACTATACTTAAAGTGGATAAGTCACCCGTTCCAGGTGGCACGCATCCTAGGTTGCTGAGGGAAGTAAGGGTGGAAATTGCAGTGGTACTGGCCATAATCTTCCAAACATCCTTAGATACGGGGGTGGTGCCAGAGGACTGGAGAACTGCAAATGTGACATCCTTGTTCAAAAAGGGTATAAGGATAAACCGAGCAACAATAGGCTAGTCAGTGTTAACCTCAGTGGTGGGGAAACTTTTAGAAACGATAATCCAGGACAGAATTAACAGTCATTTGGACGAGGGTGGATTGATTAGGGAAAGCCAGCACAGGTTTGTTAAAGGCAAATCATGTTTATCTAACTTAATTGAGTTTTTTGATGAGGTAACAGAGAGGGTAGATGAGGCCAATGTCGTTGATGTGGTGTTTCTGGACTTTCAAAAGTGTTTGATAAAGTGCCGCACGGTAGGCTTATCATCAAAATTGCAGTCCATGGAATAAAGGGGGCAGTAGCAACATGGATACAAAATTGGCTAAGGGACACGAAACAGAGAGTAGTGATGAACGGTTGTTTTTCAGACTGGAGGAAAGTATACAGTGGAGTTCCCCAGGGGTCAGTGATGGGACCACTGCTTTTCTTGATATATATTAATGACTTGGACTTGGGTATACAGGGCACAATTTCCAAATTTGCAGATGACATGAAACTTGGAAGGGTAGTAAACGGTGAGGAGGATAGTGATAGACTTGAAGAGGATGTAGACAGGCTGGTGGCATGGGCGGACACGTGGCAGATGAAATTTAATGCAGAAAAATGCGAAGTGCTACATTTCAGTAGGAAATGCAATATAAACTAGAGGGTACAGGAACAGAGAGATCTGGGGGTTTACGTGCACAAATTGTTGAAGGTGGCAGGGTAGGTTGAGAAAGCGGTTAAAAAAGCATATGGGATCTTGGGCTTTATAAACAGAAGCATGGAGTACAAAAGTATGGAAGTCATGATGAACCTTTATAAAACATTGGTTCAGCCACAACAGGAGTATTGTGTCTAGTTCTGGGCACCGCACTTCAGGAAAGATGTGAAGGCCTTACAGAGGGTGCAGAAGAAATTTACTAGAATGATTCCAGGAATGAGGGACTTTAGATACATGAATAGACTGGAGAAGTTGGGGTTATTCTCCTTGGAACAGAGATGGTTGCAAGGAGATGTGATAGAGGTATTCAAAATCAAGAAGGGTCCAGACAGAATAGAAAGAGAGAAACTGTTCCCAATGGCAGAAGGTTCAAGGACCAGAGGATATAGATTTAAGGTGATTGTCAAAAGAACCAAAAGTGACATGAGGAAAAACATTTTTACACAGCAAGAAGTTAGGATCTGGAATGCAGTGCCAGAGTGGGTGGTGGAGGTAGATTCAATCGTGGCTTTCAAAAGGGAACTGGATGAGTACTTGAAAGGAAAAAATTTGAAGGGCTGTGGGGAAAGAGTGGGGGAGTGGGACTAGCTGGATTGCTCTTGCATAGAGCCGGCGCGGCCTCGACGGGCTGAATGGCCTCCTTCCGTGCTGGAACCTTTCTATGATTCTAATAAACTGCACAATCTGAAAACCTCCTGGCTTGGATGAAACAGAGAAACCATATTGTTTTTACATCAGTGAACCTATAACTTTGACAATAGATATCATTTTGAATAAACACAAAAGACATGTATTGAATAAATTGGAAACATGACTTTCAAAACTATAGCTACTGTGTACAATAATCAGCACAAAAGGTTTAAAATATTTGCTTCCCATGCAATCATGCACAACGGATATGAGATATAGATTGTTTAGAGAACCTTACTTTATTTTACATGACTTCTGTAACTATTTGAGACAGACAAGTATAATTTTTTTCCATTAGAAATGGAGCTTTGTTAGGCACATAACAGAGTTTAATTAGAAGTAAATAGGAAGTAAGGATTGATATTGTCAAACAGGTAAGAAGTAAACTGCCAATGTTGGAAATACAGAGCAGGTCAGTTTGCTAAAAAGAAAAAAAAACAGGTTAATGTTTCAGTGTTAGATTCATCAGGATCTACATCCAAAATGTTATTCTGTATTTTCTCTTTTCAGTTGCTGACAGACCTGTGTATTTCCAGTATTTTCTGTTTTTATGAGTTATACACAGTTTACTACAAATATATCTGAACTATACCACTTGTTAAAAAATGTCTTATTTATTTCCTTGACTTAATGTTTAAAGGAGTTTATCTTGTAGCAATTTCCTAAATTACCCAGAAAGCTACATGAGAGTTACTTAATTTAATTTGGGAAAGAGTAAACGGAGATCTTCTGGAAGTGCCTGCAGCCTTTGACATGGTTGATCACACCATCCTTCTCCAACACCTCTCCTCCGTTGTCCAGCTGGGTGGGACTGCCCTCACCTAGCTCTATTCCTATCTATCCAGTCATAGCCAGAAAATCTCCTGCAATGGTTTCTCTTCCTACGCCTGTACGGTTATCTCTGGAATCCCCCAAGGATCCATCCTTGGCCCCCTCTTATTTCTCATCTACTTGCTGCCCTTCGGCGATATCAACCGAAAATACGATAGATTCCACGTGCGCACTGACGACACCCAGGTCTACCTCACCACCACCTCTCTCGACCTCTTCACTGTCCCTGATTTGTCAAGCTGCTTGTCCGACATCCAGTATTGGATGAGCAGAAATGTCCTCTTATTAAATATTGGGAATTTCGAAGTCATTGTCTTCGGTCCCCACTACAAACTCCATTTCCTAGCCACCGACTCCAATCCCCTCGCTGGTCACTGTCTGAGGTGGAACCAGACTGTTCACAATCTTGGCCTCCTATTTGACCCTAACTGAGCTTTCATCCCCATATCCTCTCCATCACCAAGACCACCTAATTCCACCTCTGTAATAGCACCCGTCTCCACCCCTGCCTCAGCTCATCTACTTCTGAAACTCACATCTACTGCTGAAACCCACATCTATGCCTTAGTTACCTCCAGACTTGACTATTCCAATGCTCTCCTGGCTGGCCTCCCACCCTCTGTAAACTTGAGCTCATCCAAAACACTGCTGCCCATATCCTAATTCGCACCAGGTCCTGTTCACCCATCACCCCTGTGCTCACTGACCTACACTGGCTCCCGGTCCAGCAACGCCTCGATTTTAAAATTCTCATCCTTGGGTTCAAATCCCTCCATGGCCTCGCCCCTCCCTACCTATGTAACCTCCTCCAGCCCTACTACCATCTGAGATCTCTGTGCTCCTGCAATTCCGGCTTCTCGCCCATCCCCGATTGTCATTGCTCCATCATTGGCGGGTGTGCCTTCAGCTGCCTAGGCCCTAAGCTCTGGAGTTCCCTCCCTAAACCTCTTCCCCTCTCTTCCTTTAAGTCACTCATTAAAACCTGTCCTAAGATCTCTTTATTTGGCTTGGTGTCAAATTTTGTCTGATAACGCTCCTGTGAAGTGTCTTGGGACGTTTTCACTACTGTAAAGGCACTATATAAATGTAAGTTATTGTTGATGTTGTTTAACACATAGAGGTAAAATCATGAGTTTTAATACAGCAGGGAAGTTTTTCCAAAAGCTTCTTATCTGAACAGATATGAAATAACCCTTCTAAAGGCTGTACTAGAGATTAGATAAACAATTTGTTATATTAAGAACTTTGTCAACTGTACAGAAACAGTTCCACTAAACTAGAACCTACTATGGGTGGTTAGCCCTTTATGACTAATGGCCCCAAATTTTCACACAGTGAGTTGCGTCATCGCAAGATGAGTTATGCCCGCTGATGGTCTGGAGAGCTTTTTGCACCAGTTTTGTGGGTCAACTCATTTTTATACCCATTTAGGAATCATTGGTGCAAACCCCGTATAAAACGGTAGTAAAATGATGGCATGCTTAGAAATTTGAGTGCAGATTTTAAAATGTCAATTCTGGCTGAAGATTGCAGCAGCGAGTTGCGGAAGCAGCAGGTAAGTACCAAAATGGTCACTCAGTTCATCGTCAAGTAGCTTGACTGAATGTTTCATGAATGTGCCACTTTTCAAGAATGTCTACCACAAAATCATCTGGCAGAGACAGCCAGAGCAGGGACAAGGACAAGGCACAGAGACATAAAAGAGCACTACAACTTCAATAAATTGGACCAGGAGACACTCCTTGATGAAATACAGCATAGGAGAGGCAGACTGCTGGGTGTTTATGGGAGGAAGCCTCCAAAAAATCTCTCGTGCCCTGTTGGGGGAAGTGACACTGGCATTGAGTGCCAACTCTCTCATCTCCAGGACTGCAGATCAGTGCCGTATGAAGTTCAATGATCTGAGCAGGGCAGACGAAGTATTCTTCCTTGGGCACCAACACATTCTTCATTCCCTAAAATTAACAGCTGCACAAACCCTTCACGATGCACCCCTGTTTAAGGAAGGCACTAACTTGGGATCTTGCAGTATGGCTACCTATTCCCTCCAGTAGTTGCATATGCAATCTTAAAATCTTTTCCTCCATTTTAATGAGATGACACTACCACATCACTGTATCTGTCCCATGTCACCTGTCACACACTCTTCAGTTGCTAGCCTTTACCGAATTTGTTCAATTTTGTTGCAGGACAAGCTGGCACACAATGCCTGTGACAGGCAAATGACCAGAGAAGGTATTCTCAATCTCACTATGAGGAGTAGGCCATGGAGCTCATGGCATCTGCTCTTGCCATGGGAGATGGCGAGTTGAAGGTGGTTGAGAAGGAACTCAGGCAGTGGTAACTAAGGTAAATACTTAAAACGAAAGAGAAGATTAATTCTGCTCTTATGTCACACTTGCAGTAGTTACTAAGGAATTCTCCGAACGATGGTCATCACGAAACTCCACTCTATGTACTTCTGCCTCCAAAGATGTTAGATCTTCCTCCTCAGGTATTGACCTTTTTTTTTTTTTGAGTAGACAAATAAATTCCATATTTGTGGGGGCCTGCCATGATACTTCTTCCTGTTAATCAATCTGGTGACATTACTGACTGGAAAGTGTGGGAATAGATCCACTTTAAACGAAACAATGATAGCAAGACAAGAGGACAGAAGTTCAAACTGGTACAAGGCAAATTTAAGAATGATGTCAGGAAGTTTTTCTTCATACAAAAAGTGATTAACACGAGATGAATTTCTGGGTGGGATGGTGGAAGCAAAAACCACGGAATCATTTAAGGAACAGTTGTATCGTGGGACCATTGAATCTTTCTGGATGGATGGCCTAAGATGGGTATCGACCTTGTGATCTTGTGTGAAGTTACCTATTTGATAATGTCTATCTGTGAACACAGAGCTAAAAATTATTCTATGTTGTCTGAAAAAAAACAATTTTGATCACTACTATGGTGCCAAATGTTATTGCACAATTAGGTGATTTTTTTTTGCAAATATTAAGGGGCTATATTTTCCATTTTTGTGCCAATTTCATTTGGTGGTGTAAATATTGGTAGAACTATAAACTTACTGTTGATTGTTCAAATGTCTGTAATGGCGTGCTTGTCTGTATAGGTTTTCTCTTTTCATTGGTTTCTACATTCTGCTGCTGTGGAGAAAAGACATTGGTTATAGCAAAGTTTTTGCCCACATGCTCACAAACAGATTGGTCATGTAAATAGGTCATCTTTTTATTACCCATCACATACTTATAAATGGAGTCTCCCATGTAACTGTAATTCTTTTCAACCAAACACAGCTAAAATAGCATTTTGGATGAGGAAGCTGCAGTCATATTAACCATACATTACTCACTTGACAAAATTGTGTAACAAATGTATGTAAGCTACTTCCATAATAACAATAAATCAAAACAATGTAGACTACTGCATCTAAAAATATAAAATAAGCAACTCTTCCAAGTTAGTATCCACTTTTGGGAGGAGGAGGGGTTGAAGGGAAAAAAAGTGAACAGGACTTTTTGTTCAAGGCTCAGGTCAGAGGGGAAGATACTTTTAAAAAAAAAACTGCATATTTTGCAGTTGGATCCAAACAATTATTGACACTCGCAGTGTTTTCATCTTGGCTGTCCTACGGGTGTCATCAATGGCTACATTAAAATGTATTCATGTTGTGGCAATTACTGAAGTGAAATAGCCCTTATTTTTGCTCACTGGGATTTTGCCTTCAATTGAATTGTAGTGAAGGATGCAATCTATGCCCCGATATGCCATTCCTAGTTAGGCAACAGGTTTTAAAAAAATATTTATTTACTTTAATAGAAGCAGGAGCTTTCACAATCTACATTTCATTACAAATTTGAATGGGGAAGAAGATAAAAGAGAATTGCTCTTCAACTAAATGAAACTCTCAGAACTTTGTAGATCAGTTTTCCCAGTCAATGAAGCAAAGGTTAAAATTTATGCATTATCAAATTCAGGTCCAAGTTGTAGACTGGGTATTTGAGAGGGATAGGTGGATTTTCTAGGTTCTTCCATGAAACCACACAAAAGCTGTTCCCTTATGTGCCCTTTCCCTCTATTTTTGTAAGCATTTGACAGTCAAAGCAAATAAAGGTGAGCACAGTGGAATTTTCATATCCAAGGCGTTCATAAGCCAGTAAATGCCAGTACCCAAGAGTTTGTTATCTAGCACCAATAATTACATGAAAGTAGGTTCCTCTTTTGCCCAATGAATCATGGAACGGTTACAGCACACAAGGAGGCCATTCGGCCCATCAGCCCTGCAAGTTTTTTCCTTTCAAGTACTTTTCCAGTTCCCTTTTGAAGGCCATGATTGGATCTGCCTCCACCAACCACTCTAGCAGTGCATTCCACATCCTAACCATTCGCTGTGTAAAAAAAAGTTTTTCCTCATGTCACCTTTGGTTCTTTTGCCAATCACCTTAAATCTATGTCCTCTGTTTCTTGACCCTTCCGCCAATGGGAACAGTTTCCCTCTATCTATTCTGTCTAGACCCTTCATGATTTTGAATACCTCTATCAAATCTCCTCTCAATCCCAGCTTGTCCAGTCTATCCACGTAACTAAAGCCTGTCATCCCTGGAATCATTCTAGTAAATCTTTTCTGCACCCTCTCTAAGGCCTTCACATCTTTCCTAAAGTGCGGTGCCCAAAACTGGACATAATACTCCAGCTGTGGCAACTAGTGTTTTATAAAGGTTCATCATGACTTCCTTGCTTTTGTACTCTATGGGCTCAATCGGGTTGGCAGCAGGGGCGGGGGGGGGGGGGGGGGGGGGGGGGGATGAAACTGCGCGTGGCAAACCCACATGAGCAAAACTTACCGTTTCTGATGCAATCGCATCGTAATTGGTGATTAACGTGCTCTCTGGGTTTCGCACCCGGCAGCCAGCCTGATTGACAGGCTGGCTGCCGTCAGGAGCTGCAACGTGAGTGGGGTGGGGGGTAAGATAAAGAGAGAGAGCAAGACTTCATCCGGCTCTGTAACGGAAGATCGGGGGGGGTGGGGGCGGGTGGAGAGAGTGGAAGATGGCGGCGGGGGGGGCGGGGGAAGAGAGGGGGGAGGAGAGTGGAAGATGGGAGGGGGACATCGGGGGATCGAAGAGCGGGGGATCGGGGAAGCGCCTTAAGTACCTCAATGAGGTACATTTGGCTTTTTAACTATCATCCCGCCCTCTAATTGCCGGCGGGACTTCCGGACTCGGGACGCCCGGGAGCACACAGACGCGTCCGTGGGGAACTCGGAAGTTGGCGGGTTGGAGCCAACTTCTGAACCCGAACAGGATTTCCCCAATTTTCAGAGCCGCCCCTGCCCCCAACACACCCGCAATTTCCCAGGAAAATCGAGCCCTATGCCTCTATTTATAAAGCCCAGGATCCCGATGCTTTTTTAACCGCTTTCTCAATTTACCCTGCCACCTTCAATGATTTGTGTACATACACCCCCAGATCTCTGTTCCTGTACCCCTTTTACAATTGTGCCCTTTAGTTTGTATTGCCAATGGTGCTCATAATAGTCTGGGAGCACTTATGATTTCCCCTCTCCTTTACCTGTGGCCTTCAGAAAACCTAATACTCCAAGAGGGTTAAATTGAGCTGCGTATAGACCATTTTTCAGGTGCTACGCGGTCACCTAAGGTCTCAAAATGGCATCCAAGACATGCACGCACACTTCCAATGGAAAGTGCACAGCGCGCAATCTTGGTAGTTAGCATGCGCGCACCTACTGACCGTCGGCAGGATGCAGAGCAGTCCTGTTAGTGTTATCTTCTTCACAAATTATTTTCCTCCAGACATGGATGGCCTGGTATGCTTACCTTTCAAAATAGAGCATGACTGGGAGCATGAAGGAAGACACCACAGAGCAGGACAAGCTGTCAGAAGAGAGAGGGGGGGGAAGGGGAAGAAAGAAGACAAGACGGAAGAAAGAAGAAAAGACTGAAGAAAGAAGACAAGACAAGGAGGGGAAACAGCAACCTCAATAGCCCCTTTCTGCCATTGCTTTACAAAAATAACTCAGTGAGAAGCGCTTCAACTGACCTCAATACACCTCCCCATTCACCAGCACTGCCACTCTCCTTATCTTTCCTATTTCAATAACCATCACGTTGCCCTCTTTCAGTCAACACTTATTGGTATTTCCCTCACTTGACTGCAGACATAAAAACCAACATCAAATGCACATTCCAATCGTAATTTATCGAAATAATCATTGCAGCATGCTAACAAAATAAAACTAATCACCCTTGTACATTCTCTCAGTGCCTGTCCTTTGTGTTCCTTTCCTTATCCTGGTGCTCCTTTGAGGTGCTTCCCCAGTGGTTGGAGTTTGACAGGAGGAAGGCTGGTGAGCTTCAATTGAGGAGACTGCAGATGGCCTTGGAGGATGACCTCGAGCAGCTGTGGGCCTAGAGGGCCAGGCTGCAGACTGTGCATCTCAGCCTGGGCTGCAGCAGTCTGGGCTGGCTAGTTGGCAGGCAATGGCAAGGGCACTGGTGGAGTTGCAGGGGCAGGAGCAGGAATGCTGTTATCCTGAGAGAAGACAGCAGGTTCCTCTTCCATGGTGTCAATGCCACTCTCCTGATCTGTTGGAGATCTCCTCCCACTGCCTCATCATGTGGTGTGAAGGCTTCCTGCCCCCCGGCGGATAGAGCATGTCCTCTGTCCTCTCGATCTCTTGCACCCAGGCCTCCAGTGCAGCATCAGAGAACCTTGGTACATGCCCCATCCTCCATTGTTCCAACTTTCAATCACGATTCCTTTCTTCAGCTCCACTTGAAGCCACAATGCACCCCTCCCCCCTTTAAGAGGTGTTGGCTGCCATTAAACAGCAATGTCCACTCCCCATTTCGGGCCCCCTCCTTATGCGTGCAGCTAATTAACAGCGTGGGTAGTACTAGCTGCATATAGCAATCACATGTTTTTGGTCCTCCATTCATAGCTTGAGGTGGGATTTAGTATTGTTCCCTCTTCTTTTCTTACTGCCCAGCAAAAGGAAGCAATGGAATACTATCAGGAGGCAAGGATAACATAGATTTCATTTGCTTGAAATTCATTCTCACTTCTAACATGATTGACATAGATAATGCCCACTATAGACCACAACAGACTGCCAGATGTGCTGAAATGATGGAAAACCTACCATAGGTATAGTCTGTATGCAGAAGTTCAACTTCAAATAAACAATGAGAAAGACTCAGATTCTTAGACATTTATTGAAGTTCCAAATACAGTAAGAAAGTACACCATGGTAATACACAAATACTGAAGGCATGTCTCTTGAGGATGAGCATTTTGAAACACAGCAGAATCAAATCATTTATCCTGAACAGATAAGTCAAGACAATAATGGCTAAAAAAATTGATATCTGGCTTACAGATACAGAGAAATACTGTGCATATTGAACAAGAAGTGGCTACGGTGCTAACTGAGTGATGTCTAAATTTTCTTGACAAGACCCACCAGGAATTAACAGTTATATGCTCTGCAACAGAGCTAATCTCTGATAAGTAATGGGCTTCCCTAATGTTTTACAAAAGAAACAAATTGTCTTGGGTGATGATGATCCTTCATCTTATCCCGATAGTGAATTGTTCTGTACTGATCAGCCAAAAAGTTTTCCTTTCAATGAAAAAAAACTCATTGAGGTGGTTAACAATGGTTTCCAGACTGATCAATACAAATTGTAGTAATAAGTTCAACTTCCAACTTCTATTTATCATGCCACAATATTTTCATTCGGGAGGTGCTAGAAATAAAAGGCTATTGGAATTTAAATAGTCTATTTCTCAACCGCAAGATTAGGAAAGTCACAGGTTAACCATTGGCTCTGGTCAAATTAGCCACCAGGTATTTGGTTAATTCTGGAAACAGTGAGCTAAGACACCACAGCTATTGGGTTCAATTTAGATACTTTCTTGAGGCAGGCATAATATTTACTAGATTGTCCCCTCAGAGGACAGATAAAGCTGATCAGTGAGGAGCAGCTGGTTCCTCAGACAGGCTTTGAGAACTTAAGCAGCAATGCCATCAGTTTTTCTTAGATCAAGCCTTTCAAGTTTAATGTGCTGGTATTCGATTGAGATATTTACATTGTCTTGTCATGTTGTTGTATTTCACTAAATTCTAATGATTGGTTTGTCCCTTAATTGTAAAATGGATGTCAGTTTCTTGGTTTTAATATGACATCAGTAAACTATCTGAATGATTCTTAAGAAATTTCTTCTGATCGATGTGTGAATTAGATTGTGTGATTAAATTGCTAAATTTATGTATAACGTGGGCTGCAACTGGGAAGTCACAATTGGGCATTCACAAAGGTGTTAAGATGTCTAAAATTGCAGACCGTATGCCTTTGCTTACTCAGCATTCCATGGAATCTTCTCATAACATTGTATTTTAATGAGAGAAATATTTCTAGAGTTTACATTATTACAGGTCAAAATAGCAGTTACTATCACAACTCATTTGTTCATGCTTGAAAGCAAAAAGAAGTTAAAAGCCATGATTTTGGTTCTAGACAGATAAAAAGAGTACCTGACCAACTATTTGACCTGTTATAACAAAAAGTTACCCTCAGTCAATGAATCAGTTTGAGGAAAATTGGAACAATTCACTTTTTAAACCCTCAAAGGACTGATTAGTGTCTAAAACTGCCAATTGAACAGAGGAAACTTAACCATTTGTAAATAATATTATTTCTAATGAAGAAAATAGGAAGACAATCTTGCCTTTTACAGAAACATTCCAGCAAAAAAATGTTTTAAAATTCTACCGAGCTCTTATACTTCTCTATATCCTTTAATGTGTAAAGAATCACTGTAGTGATTTTAACCTGTATATCAAGGTCCCACTGACTTCTGCTTAACTAAAGCAAACAAGGTAGCAGCATTACAAATGAATAAGTATGCATCTTAAAAATTAAACATATTTTGAACATACAATTAAGTCAGTATAATTCATATACTTGAAAGAAGAATGTGAGTGTATAACTTACCAACACTTGTCTTTCTAGTTGAAAAGGAAACTCAGTACTTAGAGTGCTTAGTGGTTTTATCCTAGAAAATTCTGATGCATATTCAATCTTTAGTGGGTCTGCAAAATTAACTTTCTTCTTGCATTTTGTTGCCTGCTTACTTGATGGTTCTTCATTCATCTTAAAAAAGGTCATAGCCAACATTAACAGTTGTCAAAAGTAATCTATAAAGGAATTACACTTTAAATTAGAACTCCTTAGGGGAAGGTTTCTCTGTGTGGTAGATGTATCAAAATTATAAATGCATTCTTTATAAACACATTTATGATTTTGCTATACCCAGTGGGCAGTGTAAATCTACTCTCTATTCATTAAAACTTTTTGAAGTTCATAACTCACAAACACTAGTCACAACTGAGTTTCGAATCAAGCTCCATCAGTAAGTGTCATCGCAATTTAAAACACAAGTGTTGAGTGCCTTTTTGAAAATCTGTATTGTGCTTCAAGGCAGGACATAAGAATGGTAATAGTTTCAAGCAGGAGAAGAACTTCAGTCCATCCAGCCCACCTATCCACCGTATTTCCATGGTGCATTTTTGTTGACGAGAACCTGTCTAGTTTATTCTTGAAACACATTAAGGTTTCTTATTCCACCACCTGTGCTAATAATCTATTCATCATACTTACCACCCTTTTAGTTTAAAAAAAAATTCCTCCTGCATTGCCCATTTTCTTTTGTAAATATGACCCCTTCTGCTTAAATTCTGTACGCGGCAGAAAAGCTTACTTGGATCTAATTTGTCCAAACGTTTTATAATTTTAAACACTTCTATCATATCCCCTCTCAGTCTTCTCTTTTCAAGATAGAAAAGACCCAGAGTAGTCAACCTTTCATATGTCATTCCCTCAAGTTCTGGGTTCAAATGTGCAGCTCTTCTCTGTACCCTCCAACAACTGAATATCTTTTTTGAAATAGAGACACAAAAGCTGCGCAGTATTTCAGATGTGGTCTCAACAGGGCCAAATACAGTTTTAAAATGACTTCTCTGGATATATATGCTATACCGCTTGCTATGCATCCTAACATTTTATTTGCTTTTTTAACAACATGGGTACATTGTGCTGATGGTTTTAGTGGCCTGTCCATTAAAACCCCAAGATCTCTCTCCTGCACCGATACCTGAAGTACATTCCCATTTAGCACATAATCCACATTTGTCAAATTTCATTACTTTACATTTCCCTCTATTAAATTGCATCTACCATTTCTCTAGCCACCGATCGAGCTTGTTCTGAATTTGTGTGCACTGATATTCATCATTTGCTACTGCTCCCAATTTGGTACAGTCTGCAAATTTGGACTCTTCAAACACAATTCCTTCCTCTAAATCATTTATAAAAATGATAAAGAATAGTGGCCCCAATACTGAACCTTGTGGCAAACTGGTAAATGGCTTCCAACCAGTTACCTGTAGTGCACTACTTGTTGTTAACAACCAACCAAGGAGGGGGAGCAGCAAAGAAAACAGCAGCGAGGAGGAGCTGAGAGAAGAGCAAAGCACTGCGCAGGTGGCCATACACGCCATGGGTCCTCAGGGAACACTTCTCATACCTCAACAATGACCAAGCAGTAATGTGTGAGGCACCTGCACTTCACCAAGGAGGTTATCATCGAGTTGTGTCACTTGCTGCAGCCACAAATGGAGACCCAAACCAGGGCATGGACAGCATCGCCTGTGTCAGTCAAGGTCACTGTGGCTCTTAATTTTTGCACCATAAGGTCGCTCCAGGCTGCAGCAGGTGACATCAACGACATCTCGCAGTTCACCATTGCATCAAGGAGGTGGCAAGGCTGTCGACTCCAGGAAGAACACCTATGTCTCCTTCCCAAAGGACCAAATGAAGCAGACGAGAAAGCACTAGGCTTTGCTTGCATTGCAGGCTTCCCCAGGATCCAAGGGGTAATAGATTGCACTCACATTGCTCTGCATACTCCCCATCACCAGCCTGACATCTTCCTCAACTCTCTCAACAGGTAGCACAGAATGCAGGTCTGTGCCCTGTTTCCTGGCAGCAGCCATGGTTTATTCATCCTGTCCCACCTCTATTCCAAGCAGACCATCAGGTATTAGACTGGCTACTTGGCGACAAGGGATATCCCCTCCAGACATGGTTCATGATTCCTGTCAGGAACCCTCGGCACTGACGCTTGTTGCACAGTTAACTTGTAGGATTCAGAATCACCCCTGTTCAAACCCCTAATGCCTGTGTTGTGTGCTTGTTGAAGTGGACCCCAGCAAGAGCTGGAAGGCTGCTGAGCTTCCATTGAGGACACTTTAGAAAGTTGTGGTGGGTGATCTCAAGCAGCTCTGCACATTGCAGCATTTCAGCGTGGGCCAGGACAGTCTGGCCCAGATGATTTTGTGGCACTGACAAGGGCACTGGGGGAGTGGGTGGCAGAGGAGCAGAGATGCTGTCTTCCTGAGAGGGGATTCCCACTCCCCTGCCCGTGATATCGAGGATGTCCTCCTCAAATGGTGAAAGGATGAATCGACGAGCTCGGCCTCCTTTGGTTGCCATTAACTCCCTCATGTTGAGTGCAACCTTGTACTGCAAGAAAAAAAGGAAGTGTGTTAGTGTCAGTCATTTGAGCTGTTTGGAGAATGTGACTGTTATGGTCAAATAGTGCAGATGTTGTGTGCAAGATGTGAGGTGTGGGGAAATGAGGGTTACTATGGTACTGAGAGCAGGAGATGCAGAGTGTGTGAGTAGGAGGACAAGGAGGTTAAGTGTGGTGCAGTGATTATAAGAGAGTGAAGGGAAGTGAGGGAGCTGAGTGTTGTGAGTAGTATGGTTGCCGATGTGAGTAGAGAACGATTGAGCTGAGAGCTAGGATTCTTACCTTGACAACTCTGGTGAGGTCATTGAATTTTTTTCGGCATTGTCGCTATGTCCTGGGAGCTAAGCTCCTTGCATTCACCTCTTTAGCCACCATTTACCACTCTCTTCAGAGATGTTGTCTGGAGAGCTTTCAGCCTTCCGGGGGAAAAGCCTCTTTCCGCCAACTGTCTGGACCAGGGCATCTTTCCTGCTGCCTGCTGCCAAAGTGCACCGCCCCTTTAAGAGGTGCAGTCTGCTTTAACAGGCATCAATGACACCTATTCCTCCCCCCTCCCCCAATCCCCTCACTCAAACAGACATGCAGCCTAACAGCAATGCTGCTATTGCTGTCTCAATGCCAGCCAGACCCCAGCACCAATTTCCTGTGATCCCTGCAATAACATGAACAGGTGTGTGCAGCATGCACCCCGCCCCCTGCTTTTGGGCACGATCGAATTTCTAGGCCAATGCATTTAAAGCCAGGTGCAGATTAAAAATAACATATGTCCCAGCCAAATTTTATACCTATGTTGCAAGGTTTGCTCAAACTTGTTTTTTTAAACTGTAGGATTGAGGGGAAGAACCAACCTACTTTTGAACAAACACAGTCTGTGCAATTTGTTCAGTTAAATGTATGACAGGCAATTACTTTGGAATCCAAATTATCAGTTATGAAAATGAAAACAAGCTACAGAACTGATGAAAGCGTACTGGTGAAGTGGTGGCTGCTTTGGTTCATTAAATATATTGACAGTAGATAGTGCAATATTCATATGAAAAAATAAGGTTTACCAGCTGGTGTCAGAAAAGATTACAAGAAGCAAAATGACTAAGTACATAAAAGTTAGCTATAAACCCATAAAGGAAAAGCTCATTAGATTACGAGTCTTTCATTTGTCCCCCACACAAAGTGTTAGATAATACTTTCTACTGTATTATATTACCATTCAATTATTTGCTTGTATTTTGTTTGGTAAATTCACTTAATATTTTAACCTTATAATGAGACCTGATGTGACACCATTAATTTCAGAGACCAGAGGGAGAATATATGGAGATCCAGGATAATTTGCAGCATCTTAAAAATAATCAGACAGGGTTTGCTATTTGTTCTCCCTAGATTTCAAGGCTGGGATAGATGATCTTGATGGTGAGAGGATTGGGACTTGCCAAAGACAGTGATGAGAGTATTACAGCTGAAATAATTTAGAGTAAGATGGAAAGATAAGACCCCCAAAACGTAACTGCCATATCTCATACAAACTCATAACACATTTAATTATGCAATATTCCACTCGTTCTAAAGGGACCACTTTTAAATGCATTTAGGATCGATTTTCTGGCACCAGTGATGATGTGATAGTTAATTGCAATAGTTATTTCTAGAAAGGGCCCTGGGGCAGGTACTCAAATTGGCCGGATGTGACTAGTGGTGTCCCACAGGGAATCTGCGTGGGACCACAACTATTCACTGTATTTATTAACGACATAGATGATGGGATAGAGAGCCACATATCCAAGTTTGCCGATGACACAAGGACAGGCAGCGTTGTAAGCAGTGTATGTGGAAGCATAAAATTATGGAAAAATAGATATTAATAGATTAAGTGAATGGGCAAAACTGTGGCAAATGGATTTCAATGTGGGCAAGTGTGAAGTTATCCACTTTGGACCTAAAAAAGATAGATCAGAGTACTTTCTAAATGGTGAAAAGCTCAACACAGTGGAGGTCCAGAGAGACTTAGGGGTTCATGTACATAGATCATTAAAATATCATGGACAGGTACAGAAAAAAAAAATCAAAAAGGCTAATGGAATACTGGCCTTTATATATGGAGGACTAGAAAACAAGGGGGTAGAAATAATGCTACAGCTATACAAAACCCTGGTTAGACCACATCTGGAGTACTGTGTTCAGTTCTGGGCACCGCACCTTAGGAAGGATTATATTGGCCTTGGAGGGAGTGCAGCATAGATTTACTAGAATGATATCTGGACTCCAAGGGTTAAATTACGAGGAGAGATTACACAAACTAGGGTTGTATTCCCTGAAATTTAGGAGATTAAGGGGTGATTAGATTGAAGTTTTCACGATATTAAGGGGAACTGGTAGGCTAGATAGAGAGAAAATATTTCTGCTGGTTGGAGTGTCTAGGACCAGGGTACATAGCCTAAAAATTAGAGCCAGCACTTTCAGGAGTGAAGTTAGGAAACACTTCTACACGCAAAGGGTCACAGAAGTTTGGAACTTTCTTCCGCAAACAGCAGTTGATGCTAGCTCAATTGTTAATTTTTAAATCTGTAATTGAAAGATTTTTATTAACCAAAGGTATTAAGAGATATGGGGCTACGGCGGGCATATGGAGTTAGGTCACAGATCAGCCATGATCTCATTGAATGGCAGAACAGGCTCGAGGGCCAACATGGCCTACTCCTGTTCTTGTGTGTTCTGGGATTCCACAGCTGGCAGAAATGCATGGAGATTTATGCAGCCTTACTTATTTAAACTCTTTAACCAGCTGGCTTTGCAGAAGTTTGGAGTCTAGTTTAGTAAGTAAACATGCAAGGTCTGACATGCTTAGGGATTAATGAGTTGCACATCAATGGGGGAGTTACAGATTGGTGTCAACTGACTTTCAAATTGAGAACACCAGGTATTGGTATACCCGCTACTGTTTGGCTATTATACACTTAGCTGCCATTTCACATCCAACATCTCAGCTGACTTGCTGTTAAGTGGTAGCTATTATTGTAAATGCTAAGCAGCACATGGACACATGGTGCCAAGTACAGTAAATGACTTTTAAAATCAATTTTTCTAAACAAAAGCCACCAAATTTTTGGTTATACAATACTTTAAAAACTTATTATATTGAGGTTGGGATGTCAATCTCAAAACCTGGATAGAGGGTGCAGAATCTACATTCTTGTGTCACAGAACTTGGTAGGGTTTGCTGCAGAAATGGATCTTGCAGTGCCACAGAATTCTAGGAGCCCGATTATAGTTTTCTGGGGTGTAGAATTATTCCATACAACCACAGAATGAAGTACCTAGAGAGAATTTTGAGTTTTTAAATCTAATATTGTAATTTTCAAACACGTTTTCTTTACTTGTGTATTTCCTGATTCATGGGACATCGGTCTCAATTGTTTATTCATATATATATTTAGTCTCCTGGACAGGGTCCTCTTAGAACATGATGAGAAAGCGTGAAGGAAACTTTTGGCATTATTGTTTTTCTTTAAATGACAGTCATGTTCCAAAGCAAGTTGTGGCCAAACAGTTCTTCATGTTTCAGAACTCCTACATATGCAAGGAAAGGACTTACTCAAGCCATCTGCAAAATCTAGGACCAAGCTATTGGGGGGATTTGTAGCAAAAATGGGAAATTGTTTCACGGAAATAGAGCTTCGACCGATCAATCACCGATTACTCTTTAAATGGAATCAGCCTATGGTGAGCACATCTGTCACATTAGGACCTGTTTAAAGCAATTGATGAATGAGTCTAGTATGAGGTAGTATGCTTGGATGTCGACATGATGATGTAGCTGTATGATGGATATCTGCTTTCAAAATGTGGAACGATCTACATGAGACAATAAAAGCTGATGAACTGAAGAACTTCTTTCTTGTGTGTGCTCAATGGCCTGATGGTTGTTGTTCCTCCCACCACCATGACACTTTGTCACTGATTATGGGTGACCTTTCCCTTTGCAAAGAGAATACAGATTTAGAAAGGCATTTGATTGACTCAAGATTTTATTCGCCCAGGCACTTGTAGATAGTCCACGAGAAAACTTTCAGGTACAGTCTGTGCATCAATCTCTTCATTTTTACTACCATCCCTGGTCTCATGAAGTGAGATTAGGCAAAGTAGAATGGTGGGATGGGGTGTGCGTATACATGGGGTTTTAGGTGAATATTCGTGCAGCTATTGATTTACACTTTGAGAGCATGGTGGATTTGGTGGTGCATCATGCTTCTTGCAATCTTTCAGTATGTGCATATATACCTTGGCCAACCTCATGAGATCATTAAATTGTTTCTCGCACTGTGTTGCCCTTCTTGTGGGTGAATTTTTCACTTTTACCGTTGGGCAGAGAACGGGTGGTAGCGGATCGGCCGCCCATTTCACACCCCGCCCGATTTTCATTTCCACTGAAATAAACAGAAACAAAAATCGGGCAATGTGTAAACGGGCGGATGATCCGCTACCACTGTTTTCTGCCTGGGAGTAAAAGTGAAAATTCACCCTCTAAAGTGGTTGAGGTGGCATCGTCTGGCAACACCACCTCCCTCCATATTGCCTGTTCTGGGGTTTCTGATCGTGGATGCTGAACAGTGATGTCTCTTTCCCCTAATACATTCACGGTCAGCATAAAATTTGGGGTCTCTTGCCACTGCAAACACCTCTAGGAAACATAGGAACAGGAGTAGGCCATTCAGCCCCTCGTGCCTGCTCCGCCATTTGATAAAATCATGGCTGATCTGTGATCTAACTCCATATACCTGCCTTTGGCCCATATCCCTTAATACTTTTGGTTGCCAAAAAGCTATCTATCTCACATTTAAATTTAGCAATTGAGCTAGTATCAATTGTCGTTTGCGGAAGAGTGTTCCAAACTTCTACAACCCTTTGTGTGTAGAAATGTTTTCTAATCTCGCTCCTGAAAGGTCTGGCTCTAATTTTTAGACTGTGCCCCTTACTCCTAGACTCCCCAACCAGCGGAAATAGTTTCTCTCTATCTACCCTATCTGTTCCCCTTAATATCTCATAAACTTCGATCAGATCACCCCTTAACCTTCGAAACTCCAGAGAATACAACCCCAATTTGTGTAATCTCGCCTCGTAACTTAACCCTTGAAGTCCGGGTATCATTCTAGTAAACCTACGCTGCACTCCCTCCAAAGCCAATATGTCCTTTCCGAAGGTGCGGTGCCCAGAAATGCTCACAGTACTCCAGGTGCGGTCGAACCAGGGTTTTGTATAGCTGCAGCATAACTTCTGCCCCCTTGTACTCTAGTCCTCTAGATATAAAGGCCAGCATTCCATTAGCCTTATTGATTATTTTCTGCACCTGTTCATGACACTTCAATGATCTATGTACCTGAACCCCTAAGTCCCTTTGGACATACACTGTTTTTAACTTTTTACCATTTAGAAAGTACCCTGTTCTATCCTTTTTTGATCCAAAGTGGAGGACCTCACATGTGTCTACATTGAATTCCATTTGCCACAGTTTTGCCCATTCACTTAATCTATCAATATCGCTTTGTAATTTTATGTTTTCATCTACACTGCTTACAATGCCACCAATCTTTGTGTCATCGGCAAACTTAGATATGAGGCTTTCCATGCCTTCATCTAAGTAGTTAATAAATAGTGAATAATTGAGGCTCCAAGACAGATCCCTGCGGGACTCCACTCGTCACATCCTGCCAATGTGAGTACCTACCCATTATCCCTATTCTCTGTCGCCTTTCGCTCAGCCAACTTTCTAACCAAGTCCGTACTTTTCCCTCGATTCCATGGGCTTCTATCTTAGCTAACAGTCTCTTATGTGGGACCTTATCAAATGCCTTCTGGAAGTCCATATAAATAACATCCATTGACATTCCCCTGTCCACTACTTTAGTCGTCTCTTCAAAAAATTCAATCAGGTTTGTCAGGCATGACCTACCCTTCACAAATCCATCCTGGCTCTCTCTGATTAACTGAAAATTCTCGGTGTTCAGTCACCCTATCCTTAATTATAGACTCCAGCATTTTCCCCACAACAGATGTTAGGCTAACTGATCTATAATTCCCTGGTTTCCCTCTCTCTCCTTTCTTAAAAGGCAGAGTGACATGTGCAATTTTCCAATCCAGAGGGACAGTTCTTGAATCTAGAGAACTTTGAAACATTTTAGTTAGGGCATCTGCAATGTGCTCACCTACTTCCTTTAAAACCCTGGGATGGAAACCATCTGGTCCTGGGGATTTGTCACTCTTTAATGCTATTATTTTCTTCATTACTGTTGCTTTACTTATGTTAATTTTAATCGAGTCCCTGTCCCCGATTCAATATTAATTTTCTTGGGATTTCCGGCATGCTGTAAATACTGATGCAAAGTAATCGTTCAACATGTCCGCCATTTCCCCATTGTCAATGACAATATCCCCACTTTCAGTTTTTAAGGGGCCAACACTGCTCTTGACCACCCTCTTTTTCCTAATGTAACTATAAAAGTTCTTCGTATTGGTTTTGATATCCCTTGCAAGTTTCTTTTCATACTCTCTTTTTGTAGCTCTTACTATCTGTTTTGTGACCCTTTGTTGATCTTTGTATCTTTCCCATTTGCCAAGATCTATGCCATTTTTTGCCTTTTTGTATGCCCTTTCCTTATGTCTTATACTGTCCCTTACCTCTTTAGTTGGCCATGGCTGTTTTTTTTGGCAAGTAGAGTTCTTGCCCCTCTGGGGTATAAACCGATTCTGTATCACGTTAAATGTTTCTTTAAACATTTCCCACTGATCATCAGTCGTTTACCCCATTAACAGATTTGCCCAGTTTACTGTGGACAGTCTCCGTCTCATCCCATTGAAGTCGGCCTTACCCAAGTCTAGAATCTTAGCAGCTGACTCACTTTTTTTCCCTTTCAAACACTACATTGAACTCAATCATGTTATGATCGCTATTGGATAGGTGTTCATGTACAGTCAAGCCATTAACTAAATCTGGTTCATTACTCATTACTAAATCTAGTATGGCTTGCCCCCTTGTTGCCTCCAGGACATACTGCTGTAGAAAACTATCCCGGACACACTCAAGAAATTCACTACCTTTCTGACAGTTGCTAGTCTGCTTTTCCCAATCTATGTGAAGGTTAAAGTCCCCCATTAAGACCACTATGCCTTTCTGACACGCTTGTCTAATCTCCGCACTTATACAATCTAGCATTTCAGAGCTGCTGCCAGGGGTCCTATACACAATTCCCACTATAGTCTTAGATGCTTTCTGTTGGCTGCTTACCTCTCGTTCAATCCTCCTTTATCATTGAAGTGATTTCATCTCTGATCATTAAGGCTACTCCTCCCCCACTTCCATTTTCCCTGTCTCTCCTGTAGACCTTATATCCCGGTATATTTAGTTCCCAATCCTGGCCATCCTGCAGCCATGTCTCAGTGATAGCTATCATGTCATACCCTCCAATTTGAATATGAACCTGTAGTTCATTTAATTTATTCCTTATACTCCGTGCATTTGTATATGGAACTCTTAGTTGGGCCACACACCCTAGCCTGACCTTCAGCTTTGATGCTGGGTTAATCGCTTTGCACCTTCTAGTTTTCACTTTATCTGTAGTGTCTAAAGTACACTTTCTTTCTGCTGCTCTACACTTTTCCCTTTCACTTGTTCTTGAACAACTGTTTGTACTATTGGTATTGTAAATTTCCCCTGGTCTTCCCCTCTCTTGCTGCTCTCAACTTTACTCCCTTCTGATGTGGAGATGCCGGTGATGGACTGGGGTTGACAATTGTAAACAATTTTACAACACCAAGTTATAGTCCAACAATATTATTTGAAATTCACAAGCTTTCGGAGGCTTCCTCCTTCCTCCTTCCACAACATTCACCTGAGGAAGGCGGAAGCCTCCGAAAGCTTGTGAATTTCAAATAAAATTGTTGGACTATAACTTGGCGTTGTAAAATTGTTTACAATTACTCCCTTCTGACTCCCCTCTCAGGTTCCCATCCCCCTGCCACTAGTTTAAACCTTCCCCAACAGCACCAGCAAACACTCCCGCGAGGACATTGGTCCTGGTCCTGCTCGGATGTAACCTGTCCCGCTTGTACAGGTCCCACCTTCCCCAGACCAGTCCCAATGTCCCAGGAATCTAAATGCCTCCCTCCTACACCATCCCTGCTGCCACGCATTCATCCGGTCTATTCTCCTGTTCCTATACTCACTAGCACGTGGCACTGGTATTAATCCTGACATCACTACCTTTGAAGTTCTGCTTTTTAATTTATCTCCGAACTCCTTAAATTCACCTTGCAGGACTTATCCCTTTTTTTAAACCTATGTTGTTGGTACCGATATGGACCACGACTACTGGCTGTTCACCCTCCCCCTCCAGAATGTCCTGCAGCCGCTCCGCAACATCCTTGAACCTAGCACCAGGGAGGCAACATACCATCCTGGAGTCACGTTTGCAGCCACAGAAACGCCTATTTGTTCCCCTTACAATTGAATCCCCTATCACTGTAGCCCTGCCACTCTTCTTCCTCCCCTCCTGTGCAGCTGAGCCACCTGTGGTGCCACAAACTTGGCTCTTGTTGCTTTCCCCTGATAAGCCATCTCTCCCAACAGTATCCAAAGCGATATATCTGTTTGAGAAGGAGATGGCCCCAGGGGACTCCTGCTCTACCTGCCTAGTCCTTTTACTCTGTCTGGCGGTCACCCATTTCCTTTCCGCCTGCGTAATCTTTACCTGCGGTGTGACCGCCTCACTGAACGTGCTATCCACGATAGTCTCAGCATCACAGATGCTCCACAGCGAATCCACCCGCAGCTCCAGCTCCGAAATACGGTTAGCCAGTAGCTGCAGCTGGACACACTTCCTGCACACATGGTCGCCAGGGACACTGGTAGTGTCCATGACTTCCCACATAGTGCAGGAGGAGCATATCACGGGTGTGAGCTGTGCTGCCATGACTTGCCTTAGATTTACCCTGCGTTCACCTCTCAGACTCTCCTCCCGCTCTCGGTCTCTCCTCTTATACTGTGCTCACCTCTCGGACTCTCCTGCCTCACCTGTGACTGCTGCTGCTTTGATTCCCCACTCAGTCCTCTGCTGCTCAGGTCCGCCGCTGCTCTGCAGAAAAAGTTAAGAAAAGCAAGGCAAAGCAGCACCCCCTTCCCCCACTCACCAAATTCTCAGCTGTTCACTCTGTGCTCCGTTGCATTCAGTGCTGTTGCACGAACAGGCCCCTGTATTTCTACAGTTTGTGACTCAGATGAGTCAGGCCTGCTCCACCTTCAGCAACCAGTTTAATCTAGCTAACCAATTAACTTACTATCGCATCTCTCTGCTGAAGCCTGACAGAAACTTAAAAATTTAAACTTTAAAATTGAACTTAAACAGTTGCTAGCAACTTACACGAGATTTTAAAGAGATTAACCCTTAAACTCCCACACTCACCAAACTCTCAGCTGTTCACTCTGTGCCTCTGATAATCCTCCTTCTGCCATTGCAAACTGGTTTCGTCTCTTGCTTCCTTTCTCTCATTAAACTGTTTATGGCTGCCACCTTTTAAAAATACACCACCAAAAGTTCATTTCCCTCTCTTAGTGGTGGTGAGCCAGTCAAAAGCGGGAATACTGCTGGAAGCCCATCCTGCACAAGGACTATTCCAGGAAAATGCAGCAGGTTCCCTGTATTGTTTCATGTGTGGGTGAAAGCCCTGCTCTATTGCATTTTGGGTGGGCTAAGGAAAATTCAGCTCCATTTCTCAGGAAGTGGAAAAGTGCCAATAAGTACTCTTGTAAAAATAATCATAAACCATCTCTTACAACACCTAATCGATTTCATTGTACATTTTATCTGGCAAAATTGCCATTGACAATTGAAATCAATGACTGTATTATAAGATGCATAACAATGTAACTTAAACAATGCAACTCTAGTTATATCTTACTGGTTTCTTGTGTTTCATTGGGAGAGAAACTGAATGTATCCTTTTCTGTTCAAGAGTGATCTCAGTGGCCGCTTGTAACTTAGAGATGGTTTTACCTAATCAAAAAATGACAGTTGCAAACAGCATAGAATTCAGTTAATGTACTATAGCATATGATATACATCAATTTTTCAATATACTGTTCGACAGTGGAAGGACCACATTAATTTTTCGGAGTGTGTTTCACTTTGCATGCAGTTTAAAATTAGTGGAGGAAATTGATGCCAAGCTTCTTCAGATTGGAGTCTTTCTTCTTTTCATCGAATACTTTATGCATTTGGAATTTACTCTTTTTGGGACAAATCTTGTTGCTACAGGATCTACCAGGTTTTTGAGGGGGATGGGGGAAGCAGTTGGGAGATAAAAGTAGATTGCAGGAAAAGTTTACCATCAACAACTTGCATTTATATAACACCTTTAACTAGTGTCAGCTGTGGCTTAGTGGGTAGCAATCTTGTCACTGAGTCAGAAGGTTGTGGGTTCAAATTCCCACTCCAGCGACTTGAGAACAAAATCTAGGCGAACACTCGAATGCATTACTGAGGGAGTGCTGCACTGCAGGAGTGCCGTCTTTCGGATGAGACGTTAAACCGAGGCCCTGTCTGCCTTCTCAGTTGGATGTAAAAGATTCCATGGCACTATTTTGAAGACGAGCAGGGGAGTTCTCCCCCAGTGTCCTAGCCAATATTTATCCCTCAGCCAACATCATGAGAACAGATTATCTGGTCACTATCACATTGCTGTTTGTGGGACCTTGCTGTTCGCAAATTTGCTGCCGCGTTTCCTACTTTACAACAGTGACTACACTGCAAAAAAAAGTAATTCATCGGCTGGAAAGCACTTTGGGACGTCCTGAGGTCATGAAAGGAGCGATACAAATGCAAGTCTTTCTTTCTTTTCTATTGCAGGAAAAAATAAATGCCAAGCCAAAGGAGGAGATATTAGGAGGGATGACTAAGAGCTTGGTCAAAGAGGTGGGTTTTAAGAAGGGTCTTAAAAGGAGGAGAAGGAGTTTAGGGAGCAAATTTCAGAGCATGGAACTTAGGCAGCTGAAGGCACTGTAACCATTGGTGGAGTGACGGGGTGGGGGGGGGGGGGGGGCGCAGCAGGAGTGGGAGATGCCCGGGGAATGGGGAGTTCAAGCTGGGGGAGGGTTGTAGGACTGGAGGAGGTTATAGAAATAGGGAAGGATTGAGGCTATCAAGGGATTAAACATAAGGATGAGAATTTTAAACTTGAGGCGTTGGGGATCAGGAGTCAATGTTGGTCAGTGAGGACAAGGATTATGGGGGAGCACGATTTTGTGCAGTTGTACAATCTCGCTACAAAAAGTCATAAGAAGAATAAAATCAGATGGACCACCCGACATCGGACACAACAAAGACAAACTGAGCCCAGTCTACCCTGCAAAGTCCTCCTCACTAAAATCTGGGGACTTGTGCCAAAATTGGGAGAGCTGTCCCACAGGCGAGTCAAGCAACAGCCTGACACAACCATACTCACAGAATCATACCTTTCAGCCAATGTCCCAGACTCTTCCATCACCATCCCTGGGTATGTCCTACCCCATTGGCAGGACAGACCCACTAGAAGTGGTGGTATAGTGATATACAGTCAGGAGGGAGTTGCCCTGGGAGTCGCCCTGGGAGTCCTCAACATTGACTTGGGACCCCATGAAATCTCATGGCATCAGGTCAAACATGGGCAAGAAAATTTCCTGCTGATTATCACCTACCGCCCTACCTCAGCTGATGAATCAGTCCTCCTCCATGTGGAGCATCACTTGGAGGAAACACAGAGTAGCAAGGGCACAGAATGTACTCTGGATGGGGGACTTCAATGTCCATCACCAATAGTGGCTCGGTAGCACCACTACTGACCAAGCTGGCTGGGTCCGGAAGGACATAGTTGCCAGGCTAGGCCTGCGGCAGGTGGTGAGCGAACCAACACAAGGGAAAAACCTACTTGACCTCATCCTCACCAATCTACCTGTCACAGATGTGTCTGTCCATGACAGTATTGGTAGGAGTGACCACAGTACAGTCCTCGTGGAGATGAAGTCCTGTCTTCACACTGAGGACACCATCCAACGTGTTGTGTAGCACTATCACCGTGCTAAATAGGATAGATTCAGAACAGATCTAGCAGCTCATTATTGGGCATCCATGAGGAGCTGTGGGCCATCCGCAGCAGCAGAATTGTATTCCAGCACAATCTGTAACCTCATGGCCTGGCATATTCCTCACTCTACCATTACCAACAAGCCAGGGGATCAACCCTGGTTCAATGAGGAGTGTGGAAGAGCATGCCAGGAGCAGCATCAGGCGCACCTAAAAATGAGGTGCCAACCTGGTGAAGCTACAACACAGGACTACATGCATGCCAAAGAGCGGAAGCAATATGCTATAGACAGAGCTATGCGATTCCACAACCAACGGATCAGATCAAAGCTCTGCAGTCCGGCCACATCCAGTCGTGAATGGTGGTGGACAATTAAACAACTAATGGGAGGAGGAGGCTCTGTAAACATCCCCATCCTCAATGATGGCAGAGTCCAGCACGTGATCGCAAAAGACAAGGCTGAAGCGTTTGCAACCATTTTCAGCCAGAAGTGCCAAGTGGATGATCCATCTCGGCCTCCTCCCGATATCCCCACCATCACAGAAGCCAGTCTTCAGCCAATTCGATTCACTCCACGTGATATCAAGAAAGGGCTGAGTGCACTGGATACAGCAAAGGCTATGGGCCCCGACAACATCCCAGCTGTAGTGCTGGAGACTTGTGCTCCAGAACGAGCTGCACCTCGAGCCAAGCTGTTCCAGTACAGCTACAACACTGGCATCTACCCGACAATGTGAAAAATTGGCCAGGGATATCCTGTCCACAAAAAAACAGGACAAATCCAGGCCAATTTTTAAAAAAAAAATTGTTCATGGGATGTGGGCTTCACTGGCAAGGCCAGCATTTATTGCCCATCCCTAATTGCCCTTGAGAAAGTGGTGGTGAGCCGCTTTCTTGAACCACTGCAGTCCGTGTGGCGAAGGTTCTCCCACAGTGCTGTTAGTAAGGGAGTTTCAGGATTTTGACCCAGCGACCATGAAGGAACGGCGATATTTTTCCAAGTTGGATGGTGTGTGACTTGGAGGGGAACGTGCAGGTGGTGTTGTTCTCATGTACCTGTTGCTCCTGTCCTTCTAGGTGGTAGAGGTCGTGGGTTTGGGAGGTGCTGTCGAAGAAGCCTTGGCGAGTTGCTGCAGTGCATCCTATGGATGGTACACATTGCAGCTACAGTGCGCCAGTGATGAAGGGAGTGAATGTTAAGAGTGGTGGATGGGGTGCCAATCAAGCGGGCTGCTTTGCCCTGGATGGTGTCGAGTTTCTTGAGTGGTGTTAGAGCTGCACTCATCCAGGCAAGTGGAGAGTATTCCATCACACTCCTGACTTGTGCCTTGTAGATGGTGGAAAGGCTTTGGGGAGTCAGGAGGTGACTCACTCGCCACAGAATACCCAGTCTCTGACCTGCTCTTGTAGCCACAGTATTTATATGGCTGGTCCAGTTACCATCTTCCTTTGTGCTAGGTATGACTCCAGCCACTGGAGAATTTTTCCCGATTCCCATTGACTTCAATATTACGAGGGCTCCTTGTTCGCACACTCGGTCAAATGCTGCCTTGATGTCAAGGGCAGACACTCTCATCTCACCTCTGGAATTCAGCTCTTTTGTCCATGTTTGGACCAAGGCTGCAATGAGGTCTGGAGCTGGGTGGTCCTGTTGGAACCCAAACTGAGCATCGGTGAGCAGGTTATTGGTGAGTAAGTGCCGCTTGATAGCAGTGTCGATGACACCTTCCATCACTTTGCTGATGATTGAGAGTGGACTGATGGGGCGGTAATTGGCCGGGTTGGATTTGTCCTGCTTTTTGTGGACAGGACATAACGGGGCAATTTTCCACAGTGTCGGGTAGATGACAGTGTTGTAGCTGTACTGGAACAGTTTGACTGGAGGTGCAGCTCGTTCTGGAGCACACGTCTTCAGCACTACAGCCGAGATGTTGTCGGGCCCATAGCCTTTGCTGTATCCAGTGCACTCAGCCCTTTCTTGATATCACGTGGAGTGAATCGAATTGGCTGAAGGCTGGCTTCCATGATGGTGGGGATATCGGGAGGAGGTTGAGATGGATCGTCCACTCGGCACTTAAGGCTGAAAGTGGTTGCAAACGCTTCAGCCTTGTCTTTTGCACTCATGTGCTGGACTCCGCCATCATTGAGGATGGGGATGCTTACAGAGCCTCCTCCTCCCGTCAGTTGTTTAATTGTCCACCACCATTCATGACTGGATGTGGCCGGACTGCAGAGCTTTGATCTGATCCGTTGGTTGTGGATTCGCTTAGCTCTGTCTATAGCATGTTGCTTCCGCTGTTTCGTATGCATGTAGTCTTGTGTTGTCGCTTCACCAGGTTGGCACCTCATTTTTAGGTATACCTGGTGCTGCTCCTGGCATGCTCTTCTACACTCCTCATTGAACCAGAGTTGATCCCCTGGCTTGTTGGTAATGGTAGAGTGAGGAATATGCCGGGGCCATGAGGTTACAGATTGTGCTGGAATACAATTCTGCTGCTGCGGATGGCCCACAGCACCTCATGGATGCCCAATTTTGAGCTGCTAGGTCTCTTCTGAATCTGTCCCATTCAGCACAGTGTGAAGACGGGACTTCATCTCCACGAGGACTGTGCGGTGGTCACTCCTACCAATACTGTTATGGGCAGATGCATCTGCGGCAGGTAGATTGGTGAGGACGAGGTCAAGTTGGTTTTTCCCTCGTGTTGGTTCACTCACCACCTGCCGCAGGCCCATTCTGGCAGGTATGTCCTTCAGGACTCAGCCAGCTCGGTCAGTAGTGGTGCTACCGAGCCACTATTGGTGATGGACATTGAATTCCCCCACCCAGAGTACACTTGTGACCTTGCTACCCTCAGTGCTCCTCCAAGTGGTGCTCAACATGGAGGAGGACTGATTCATCAGCTGAGGGAGGACGGTAGGTGGTAATCAGCAGGAGGTTTCCTTGCCCATGTTTGACCTGATGTCATGAGATTTCACAGGGTCTGGAGTCAATGTTGAGGACTCCCAGGGGCACTCCCTCCTGACTGTATATCACTGTACCACCACCTCAAGTTGGTCTGTCCTGCCGGTGGGACAGGACATACGCAGGGATGGTGATGGAAGAGTCTGGGATGTTGGCTGAAAGGTATGATTCTGTGAGAATGGCTATGTCAGACTGTTGCTTGACTAGTCTGTGGGACAGCTCTCCCAATTACCGTCCTACCAGTCAAATCTCAATCATCAGCAAAGTGATGGAAGGTGTCATTGACAGTGCTATCAAATGGCACTTACTCACCAATAACCTGCTCACCGATGCTCAGTTTGGGTTCTGCCAGGCCCACTCTGCTCCTGACCTCATTACAGCCTTGGTCCAAACATGGACAAAAGAGCTGAATTCCAGAGGTGAGGCGAGTGACTGCCCTTGACATCAAGGCAGCATTTGACCGAGTGTGGCACCAAGGAGCCCTAGTAAAATTGAAGTCAATGGGAATCACAGGGAAAACTCTCCAGTGGCTGGAGTCATACCTTGCACAAAGGAAGATGGTAGTGGTTGTTGGAGGCCAATCATCTCAGCCCCAGGACATTGCTGCAGGAGTTCCTCTGGGCAGTGTCCTCGGCCCAACCATCTTCAGCTGCTTCATCAATGACCTTCCCTCCATCATAAGGTCAGAAATGGGGATGTTCGCTGATAATTGCACAGTGTTCAGTTCCATTTGCAACCCCTCAGATAATGAAACGGTCCGTGCCCGCACACAGCAATACCTGGACAACATCCAGACTTGGGCTGATAAAAGGCAAGTAACATTCGCGCCAGACAAGTGCCAGGCAATGGCCATCTCCAACAAGAAAGAGTCTAACCACCTCCCTTTGACATTCAACGGCATTACCATCACTGAATCCCCCACCATCAACATCCTGGGGGTCACCATTGACCAGAAACTTAACTGGACCAGCCACATAAATACTGTGGCTGCAAGAGCAAGTCAGAGGCTGGGTATTCTGCGGTGAGTGACTCACCTCCTGACTCCCCAAAGCCTTTCCACCATCTACAAGGCACAAGTCAGGAGTGTGATGGAATACTCTCCACTTGCCTGGATGAGTGCAGCTCCAACAACACTCAAGAAGCTCGACACCATCCAGGACAAAGCAGCCTGCGTGATTTGCACCCCGTCCATCACCCTAAACATTCACTCCCTTCGTCATCGCGCTCCGTGGCTGCTGTGTGTATCATCCATAGGATGCACAGCAGCAACTCGCCAAGGCTTCTTCGACAGCACCTCTCAAACCCATGACCTCTACCACCTGGAAGGACAAGGGCAGCAGGCACATGGGAACAACACCACCTGCACGTTCCCCTCCAAGTCACACACCATCCTGACTTGGAAATATATTGCCGTTCCTTCATAGTCACTGGGTCAATATCCTGGTACTCCCTTACTAACAGCACTGTGGGAGGACCTTCACCACGCGGACTGCAGCAGTTCAAGAAGGCGGCTCATCATCACCGTCTCAACGGCAATTTGGGATTGGCAACAAATGCTGACCTTGCCAACAACACCCACCTCCCATGAATGAATAAAAAAAGATAGAGACAGTAGAGATTTGAATGAACTGAAATTTATGGAGGGCGAATGACTGGACACTGGTCAAGACAGTATTGGAATAGTTGAGTCTGGAAGTGACAAAGGCATGGATGAGGGTTTCAGCATCAGACCGGCTGAGGCAAGGCAGAGGCAGGCAATGGTACGGAGGTGGAAGTGGAAGTCTTTGTGATGGAGAGGATAATGGGTTGGATCTCTGCTCAGAGTTCAACAGGGCACCGAGGTTGCAACAGTCTACTGTCTGATAGGCATTAAACATTTCAGATCAACTAGTATTTCAGTATCTAATAGGCAGATCACCAATACCTGCAACTGTAATTGTAACAGGTCGAGAACTCTCATGCACCTCAGCTCCATCTGATGAATAGTCTCTAAAAACAGAAGCACATTTTACAACATTAACAATACTACACACCACATACTGGAAGGGAGCACCTGTGTTACTAATGTACCACTGTGAGAAGTGGTTTTGCACATTTGTTTTTGTCCTGAGTGACTACAAATAACACTTTAAAGTGACCATTTCAAGAATAAACTTGAGAACATGAATCATTTTTATGGAAATAAAAAGCAAAAGACTGCAGATGCTGGAAATATGAAACAAAAACAGAAAATTAAGTTACAGGAGTTGGTGAGCTTAAGGTCGATGTTCCACTACCTGGATTATACTTCTTCCCACCCTGCTTCCCATAAGGACTCTGTTCACTTCTCCCATTTTCTCCATCTGTCACATTTTCTGACAATGGCACCTTCCACACCAAAGCTTCTGAAACATCTTCCTCTCTCCTCAGCCAAGAATTTCCCTCCAAAAAAGTAAACAGGGCCCTCAATAGGGTCCATCCCATTTCCTATACATCTGGCCTCACCTTTTCTCCCGGTCACAACTGTGATAGGATCTCCCTTGTCCCTTTCTATCCCCTAGCCTTCACATCTGACAGATCATTTTACACCACCTTCTACCAAACACATCTTCCCCTTCTTCCACTCCTCTCCACCTTCCAAAGGGACCTTTCCCTCTGTGATATCCGGGTTCACTGTTCCACTACCCCCAGCAATCTGTTCTCATTACCCTGGCACTTTATCATACATGCACAAGAGATGTAAAACTTACCCATTTCACCTCTTCCCACACTGCTGTCCAGGGCCCCAAACATTTCTTCCAGGTGAGATAGCAATTTACATGTATTTCCTCCAACCTAGTATACTGTATTCAATGTTCACAGTGCACTGTCATCTACACTGGGGTGACTGCTTTGCTTAACACCTCTGTTCTATCTGTAAGTGTGACCCAGAGTTCCATCACTTGCTACTTCAATTTGTCATCCTCTCCCCATTTGACCTCTCCATTTTTGGCCTTCTACACTGCTCCAATAAAGTTGCATGCCAGCTTGAGAGATTCAACTGGTTCACCTTTTTTTTTGTTATTGGTAGGTTGTTCTGACTAGTCATTCAGGATTGGGTGATTTTATAAATTCTTAGTAGTTTTTTATTGGCAGTTTTCTAGCCTTTTTCTTTGCTTTTGATTTGTATGTTCCCTATCGCATAGGTTGTGATTTACTGCTGTCTACTCTGAGGCAAATGACAAAATGCAACAGGGAAAATGTGAGGGGTAAATTGTTAGAAGTCTGACACACGGGAAATGCATGTTACATGCGCAACTTTTAACATATTATAGATAGACAGTTATACAGAGATAAGAAAAATGGAAATATTATCTTCAAAATAAAACCCAGTAATTATTCCCACTCTTCAGCTACCAGAGATCGAAATCTGGGTTATTTATCATAAAATCTGGGTTATTTCATAAATTCATCAGTTATCAGTTACTATCAAATTTTGGGCTTTAAATTTGTTTCTAGTTACAAAGTTCCTACCTCATCTACTTCCATGAAAAGAATGCTCGCTTGCTGGTTGCCTCTATAGCTTTGCTCGTGAGAGTATCGTGGTAGCACCTCCTGATTCCATTGCAACATACAGATTTGAGCACAATAGGAATGAAGCTTCCCAATTGCACAGAACTGCATTATTGGGCTATATCCCCATTTAATTACAATGCTCAGCTCCATAGTCTGCTCTTAAATTTCAACATCTTTGTGCTGCCATGAATCAAAATTAATAAAGCAGTTAGAAAACAGGCAAAAATTCCCTATTAAGGAAACAGTCTGGTACAGGAGAGAAGAACTGGTACTGGAATATGTCATGCCATGTTGTGGCAATAATATGGTTGCCAGGACAAAGGTGTACTATTTGCAAGAGTGCAAGCAATTGGGCTGGAAACTGAAACACAATGATTCCTGACAAAGTTAACTGCTAGAAAATGATTGGAGGTTGACAAAAATGAAAATGAACCTCAGTGGGGAAACTACAATCCCAGCATGCAGCGTGGATGGTTGCACATGCAAGACCACAATTCACAAATTTCAGTTGAAAAGCACCAAATATGGCTTGTTGCCATAGCCTGCCTCTACCCTTATCTCACCCCTGTTTCCGAAACTCTCCACCCTACCTGAACTCCAACTCATTCAAAACTCCATCTCCCACACCTTGTCCCATTCATCTATCATCCCTGTCCTCATTGACCTCCAATTACACCCTATCCCCCAACACACAGACTTCAAAATCCTTATCTTCATTTATAAATTGGACCATAGCCTTGCCCCACTCTACCTCTGCAACCTCCTTCAGTCCTAAATTCCAGCTTCCACCCTCTGCTCTTCCAATTCTGGTATAGTGCATCTCCCCCTCTCTCTTCATCATTATCGGTGACAAGGTTCTCAACCCTCATACTCCTTCACACTGGAGCTCTTTGCCTAAATCCTTCTGCCTCACTACATGTTTCTCCATCTTCAAGAAATTTCTTGAAACTTACCTCTTTGACCATGCTTTCATAACTCTTCTGTTTGGTGTTGGTTCTTTCTCCCTCCCCTTTTTGTGACGTGTCTTGGATATACAAGTTGTTGTTAAAAGTAAATGGTATTTTTTTTTAAAAGTGAGATTTTTTTTAAAAATGAAGTTGTGTGTACTATTTATATGCTCTAGGCTGTTCAGAAATATAATGCATTCTACTTACTCCAGTATAACAACCAGGCAAAGATAAAGTCAGGGGTTCTCCCCAACTTGAGTAAGGGATGGATATGTGTATTACTTGGAATTTTGCAGCAGGATCTGGCTCCAGCTCCAGGAGAGATACACAGACACACTTTCTTTATATATAAATAGATAGATTGGGGGGGGGGGGGGGGAGAAAAAAAGAGAGAGAGAGAGAAAGAGAAAGCTGTGGAAGTTTAAAATGGCCTTTTACCACAAAAGTAAACGTCCCAGCTTTCAAATAGAGCTTTTAATAAAAGGCAACATTAGTATATTGCAATTTATTGTACTGACATCAGTACTTGCAGTGAGCACATATTCTTATAACTAAATCAATATAGTTTCATGATACTTCATATTGTTCCAAACAGCAAAATCTTACCTGTTGAAGCTTCCTTCTCTTATAACATTTCCAGTCTGCTCTGAGATCCAAAAGAAAATTGTATTAGAGCAATGCAATATGCTGGAGGAAGAAAAACAACCACTATTTATACAGATTACAGGTTTTTCTCCTGTAATCAATACTTATTAGTATGCAAAGACTTCAAATGGCATGATCATAAAAGAGCAGATTACCTAAAATTTCAGAGAGGTTTGAAGGCTGAGCAATCACATCAATGTTTTCTGCTTTGCTGCTGTCCAGAAGTGTGGAGTTTTTGCAATGGAACCAACAAACATCTTCCTGATGCACACAAGGTGCATGCTCTGAAAGTTGGAATGATAGGTTGTTATTACAATACCGCAGGGTGCCATGAATAAGATTTTTATTTTCAAAACTGAGGCTGGTCAAATGACACTAACAAAGTCGTGAGTTATGATCGGTTTGATGGTTGGAAATTTATGTTGGAGTTTTTCATGTCAGAAGAAACAATGTATAATTTTAGTATAACCCTGCCAAACTAGCAATGATTGTTTTTTGCCAGCAATACGACACCATCCAAAAGAAGCAACTGGAACTGGTGCAAAATTAAATGTTGAAACTTCAATATTCAGTTAAAAAGACTTCAGGTAGCCTGCTGAACTGTCTCTTGTCTTTTCAATTCCACCTGTTGAGGTGACTAAGTTTCTATAGTTGCAGTTAAACAGCAGGGGGGCAAGTTTATATAGGCAGTTTCCATTATAAATGTGGACACAGGAATTTATAATGGAAATATAAGGACAGGATGTATAACTTTAAAATGGGGACTGAATTGTATCTACTCGCCCTGGTGTAAATATTACCTGGCTGCTTCACCTAAAGACATTTGGCCATGACTGGGCTCAATTTTCCCGGGAAATTGTGGGTGCATTGGGGGGAGGGCTCCGAAAATCGGGGAAATCCCTTTCGGATTCGGAACCCAGCTCCAACCCGCAGACTTCCAGGTTCCCCACTGACATGTCTGGGTGCGCGCATGCGCCTCCTGAATGCGCAAATCCCACCGGCAATTAAAGCCGGCGAGATGATACTTGACACAGTTGTTCAGATAGTTTAAGAAGTTGAACTACTTCATTTTCTTCACATTGAAGCAGGGGTGCGATTTTGAAGCATCCTCAGCGTGATCCCCGTGCTGTGGGAAACACTCCATGTTGCAACAGATGTGTTTCAGACAGCGGCCAGTTGCACATTTAAATGCTTACTTGACAGATGGGGAGAAAAGGTCACTTATTGCAGCAGGGCACTCAGTTCTTTCAGACAAAGTTTTGGCTGCAAGATCTTTTGTGTTTTCACTGAAAATTCTTACTTTCCACTCAAAATTCTTTCGTTCACACATATTTAACTACTTTGCGGACCCCCTCAAACGCACACCGCCAGGATGGGGAGGCGCCAAGGCTGCATCCGCCACTATATCAGAGGACGAGCAACATCACCAGCCTCGCCATTTGCAGCTCCACAACACAGTGCTATGCCACAGGCACCTGCACAAGAGCACAGAGGGCAACAACAGAGAGGGGTGCCCCATCCACATCTGCTACCCACATGGAGGAGGAAGAGGAGGTGGAGGAATCCATGGGCAGAGCAGCGGCTCACCTGGCTGCTTGTGAGGCCAGGGAGTCACTGATATGTGAACAGTTCCCCTAATATCAAAAAGTATGAACAATCCTCACACCACCTGGAAAGAGCAGCGCCCACTCCAGGCCGCCCACCCCTCCCTGCACAAAACAGTCCTGCAACTACACATACACCCACTGTAAAGTGACGCAGTGAGCAGTATCAAGTGTTGCCGTTCATGGTGAACCTCATGAAAGGGCCCTATCACAAAAGCCAGTCAAGAAAGGGCAAGACGTGGCAGCAGTGGTGACAATCATAAAATTTAATGTCACTGTAACAAAAACTAAATATAAATGAAAAATATGACAGTCAAACACCCTTGAGCATACCCTTTTTGCTCACAAAACCTTCGCCTTTCTCTTACGACTACTTCTGCTTGGTTCATCCCCTGTGGCTACAGCAGATGTAGTGGCAGGTTGCTAGTGTTCATGCCCTGATCTCTTAAATGCTTTGGGCCTACGCCCTCTGGATTTTGGAGCCCATGAGGGCCCCTCCAAAGACTAGTCCACCTGCACCTGTGCAGGGGCAAATGGCCACCTGGAGAGGAGGCAGCATTGCGGGTACTGGTTGAGGGGGGAAATGGGTGAGACGTGGAAGCGCTTTGAATGGCGTCCCCACTTCCATGTCCCTTTTCGCCATCATCCCTCCCCTGGGCCAGGGCCACAACACTCCTACCACTCTGCTGGACAACAGTTTGGAGGACAGGTGTGATGCCTTGTAAGGCCAGTGCTAATGTATCTGTCTGCCTGTTTAAGGCGGCAGCCTGAATCCAAACGGCCGTAGTCAGGGCCTGAATGGACTATTTTGTGAGCCATGCTTGAAGCTCAATGGAGGCTAGCCTTCTCTCCATCGCAGACATTCCCGCATTTACCTGTGACAGTATCTCAGAGAGTTGCTCACGCCTCTGTGACACTATCTCAGGGATTTCCTCCCGAACCTGTGCCACCATTCCACTCATGCAGGAATTGGATTCCTCCATCCTCTGCACTATTGTGGAGATTTGCGAGGTACTGGAACAGGTGCCACGCGAAATGTGCTGCTGTCCCTTGATCATTTTCCTTTTAAAGGATGGCACCCAGGGTTCCGCATCTACGTCCAGCTAAGCAGAGCCTGGAAAGGAGTGCTCCCACTGACGCGGACTCTCCGCAGCTGCCACTGCACCAGTGTCTGCTTGTGCTCACGTGTGTGATAACTCACCAGGTGCCAACCCAACGAACTGAGGACTAGGACCCACTGAGGTGAGTATCTGTACTGGTGGATGGTTTGCTAAGATGTGACTGTGCACCCTCAGAGGCTGGCAGATCCTCTGATGAATTGCCCTCTGCCGTCTCAGTGGTCGCTGAAGGCCCTGTAAGAGAATAGAAGGCAATATTAAGCATCATCACAGATGTGCCATGTTGCGACGAGCATACTGAGGTGCTGAAGATGGCAAGGCATGTTAACATCAATTCATATTGTGCATGATGAATGTTAAAGTTGTGTCACTAGACGTTTGTGGGGTGCCAGTCTCAGCGTCCCCGACGGACAGGCACTCGAGGGTTCGGCTGAGCTCCAGCGTCTCCTGCTCTGTGTCTGTAAGGACGACAATTTGTTGCAGCCCCCCTCCGGCCCTCGCCCTCTCCCATACATTTTGCGCTCTCTTCTCCTAGAAGGCGAGAAAGAACGGACATGTGAGTGAGTGATGGTGAAGTGGCCAACCGATGAATGCATTGGTTTGGGTGAGGCTGACCGTGAAAGAGTTGCATCAGAGGGTGAGTGTGAGACAGAGCCATGACATTGGATGAGGATTGGGTTGAGTGGTAGTGGTGGGGAGACTAATGGGGCGGTGAGGAAGTGCAGCTAAGTTGAGGATGAGCCTGTTAGCAGTGCAGAATGAGTTGAGGGATGGGGACGGTGATGTGGAAGACGGAATGTAGGAGAATCAATAAGTGTACTCACTTTGGCTGACCTAGTTAGGTCACTGAAGCGCTTCCTGCACTGGACTCAGGTGCACGAGATGTTGCTGCTGCATGTGGTCTCCTCAGCCACCTCGAGCCAAGCCTTCTTGGTGGCGGTGGCAGAGGCAGGCCACTTCCTCCCATCTGCCGGGTAAAACAGATCCCTCCTCCTGCTCACCCCATCCAGTAGCACCAGAATCTTGGAGCAGCCTCGCCCCTGTGCTGCTCCATTGTGGTGTGCGGGTGTTTGCTCCAGGAAAAGCCATTGAAGGAATGCCCCTTTAAATAGAGATCCTCCAGCTGTCAGCCTGTGATGCTGGTGAACAATCCGTCTGCTGCGCAGCTGTCGGACGGCAAACCCGGAAGCCACATTAAGTGGCACCAACTGAATTGCGATCGCGTGGGGAATGGACATTTTTTTATTGGGCAGGTTACCCGCATGCCTATTCATCACCACCTCCCCCCCCACCACCGCCTCCGCTGCCATCCTGCCTCCACTCTAATATCGGGGCCCCTGTGTGCAATGTCACAGGAGATCAATATATTTTATTATATTTCCTATTTGCACCACATGATTTCCTGTTGTCACTTTTTTGTCAACGTTTTTGATTATTAATTTCTATGTTCATATTTATAATGGAAAACACCTATGTAAACTTATCACTCTGTGAACATAAGAACATAAGAAATAGGAGCAGGGGTAGGCCAATCGGCCCCTCGAGCCTGCTCCGCCATTCAATAAGATCATGGCTGATCTGATCCTAACCTCAAATCTAAAGAACACAAGAAGTAGGAGCAGGACCCGACCACTCAGCCCCTGGGCCCGCTCTGCCACCCACAGGGCCTTGACTGATCCGAACTCAGCTTCATGTCCAATTTCCTGCCCGCTCCCCGTAACCCCTAATTCCCTTTACTTCTAGGAAACTGTCTATTTCTGTTTTAAATTTATTCAATGATGTAGCTTCCACAGCTTCCTGCGGCAGCAAATTCCACAGACCTACTACCCTCTGAGTGAAGAAGTTTCTCTTCATCTCAGTTTTGAAAGAGCAGCCCCTTATTCTAAGATTATGCCCCCTAGTTCTAGTTTCACCCATCCTTGGGAACATCCTTACCGCATCCACCCGATCAAGCCCCTTCACAATCTTATATGTTTCAATAAGATCGCCTCTCATTCTTCTGAACTCCAATGAGTAGAGTCCCAATCTACTCAACCTCTCCTCATATGTCCGCCCCCTCATCCCCAGGATTAGCCGAGCGAACCTTCTTTGTACTGCCTCGAGAGCAAGTATGTCTTTTCTTAAGTATGGACACCAAAACTGTATGCAGTACTCGAGGTGCAGTCTCACCAATACCTTATATAACTGCAGCAACACCTCCCTGTTTTTATATTCTATCCCCCTAGCAATAAAAGCCAACATTCTGTTGGCCTTCTTGATCACCTGCTGCACCTGCATACTAACTTCTTGATTTTCTTGCACTAGGACCCCCAAATCCCTTTGTACTGCAGTACTTTCCAGTTTCTTGCCATTAAGATAATAACTTGCTCTCTGATTTTTCCTGCCAAAGTGCATAACCTCACATTTTCCAATATTGTGATTGCCCAATCTGGTCACTGGGCTCCCACAATTCTCTCAAAATGCTTTCTGGAAAAAAAAATCCTTAATTTTTTTTGCCTCAGTAACTGAAATTTCTAATATCCAAAGTATGGGTTAAAATAGAATAAAAATGTTTAACATTTGCATTTTTCATAATAACCTGATTAAATGTATCCACTGAATTGCATCTTTTAATGCCTTTATTAAAGTTTTGATTTGAAGGCCTCACATTTCCCAAAAGCCTGAGCTTGGAGTCAATACTTTTGTACAGAGCTGTAACACTGAACTGAATGGGAATCGTAGGGGTCGATTTTAGCACCCGCGATCGGGTGCGTTCCTGGCGGGGGGGCCACGAAAACCGTCGATTCCTAGGGTGGGTCGGGAGCCCGGCTCCAACCCGCCCACTTCCGGGTTTCCCACTGACGCGCTGACAAGCGCGCGCAGCCCCCGCATGTGGGACTCCCGTCGGCAATTAAAGCCGGCGGGGTGCCACTTATGGTATTTATTTTGGTATTTCAGGTCATTTACAGACCTGATTAACGAGATATTTTAGGAGGGTTGGGATTTTGCAAACAACTGGGACTGTTTCCCGTACTGGGGGAAACACTCCCAGTTGTAAAGGTCCATTTGACAGGTGGTGGGTGGAGACCCTCACTCATTGCAGGAGGCCACTCGGTCACTTTGGACAAAGTTTGGCCTCCACCACCCTCCTCCTAACAATCAAATTCACCAACTTGCACACTTACCCCGATGTCCAGACACATGTACCTACCTTGCGGACCCCCTCAGATGAACATCTTCCGGATGGGGGCTGCCGTAGCTGCAGTCATGACCTCTTCGGAGGGCGAACAGCATCACCAGCCTCGCCGTCCAACTCTGACACGTGGAGCTCCACAACACAGTGCTATGACACATCCACCTGCACAGCAGGAGGGAGGGCAACCGCAGAGAGCGATGCGTCGCAAAGGGCACTACCCTCGCCACAGGATCCACAGACCAAGGCTCAGTTTCCTGGACCTCTCTGAGCAGAAGTGCACACCGAGGCTCAGAGTCACTCAACATGTAGTCGTGGACATCTGCAGCCTCCTTCATGCCGAGCTGCTCCCGGCTGGCCCGAGCACCATCTTCTTACCTGTCGCTGTCAAAATCACCACTGCCTTCAACAACTTCTCCTCCGCATCCTTCCAGGGTGCCACCGGGGACATCGCCGACGTCTCTCAGTCGTCTGCACAAAAGAGCCCTGCGAATACACCTATACCCACTCTGCAGTGACACAATGGGTGGCATCAGTTGTGGTCTTCATTGTGATCTTCAGGAAAGGGCATTATTGTACAAACCAGACAAGATTCGCAAAGACGTGGCAGTAGTGGTGACAATATATGGAATGAGTTGATCAGAAATTCAATATAAGTAACAACCATGACAAACCCTCAAACACCCTTGTGCATCCCCTTCATGCTCATGACACGATTGCCTTACGCTGCCTACTGCACATATGTGATGCATGCCCTGTGGCTGCAGCACAGGTAGTGGCAGGTTGAGTGAGGCTGACTGTGAAAGAGATGCACGAGAGGGTGAGTATGAGATAGAGCCATGAGATTGTATGAGGATTGGGATGAGTGGTAGTGGCGGGATGAGTACTGGCGAGGTGAGTAAGTGCAGGTAAGATGAGGATGAGGTTTGAGTGGGAATGAGGGGTGATGTGACAGAGTAGTGTTGGCAGTGCAGAAGGAGATATGGGGTGGGGGCGGTGATGTGGCAGATGGAGTGTAGGAGAATGAGTAAGTGTACTCACTTCGGCTGACCTACTTAGGTCATTGCAGCGCCTCCTGCACTGTATGCAGGTGGGCGATAGGTTGGTGGTGCAGGTGACCTCCTCTGCCACCTCGAGCCAGGCCTTCTTGGTGGCAGAGACAGGCCGCTTCCTCCCGCCCGCCAGCGGCGGGGGGGGGGGGGGGGGGGGATCACTGTCGTCTCCCTCCTCCTCACCCCATCCAGTAAGAGCCGGTGTGAGGCATCATTAAACCTGGGAGCAGCCTTCCCCCTGGGCTGCTCCATGCTGTAATTTTTCCTATTTCTTGCAGCATGTCAGTGGAGGACTGCCCCTTTAAATAGAGCTCCTCCAGCTGACAGACCTAACTGTGCATGCGCAGTCCGCCCGCCGCGCAGCTCAACAGCGGGGAACCCGGAACAAGAGGTAAGTGGATCCAATTAGCCTGCGATTGCGTGCGGGGCAGACTGATTTCACCGGGCGTGTTACCCACGTGCCCAATCGCCCCCCCCCCCCCCCCCCCCCCCCCCGCCGCCCTGCTAATACTGGGCCCATAGTCTTAGCATTTGCAATGCACCTAATTTCTCATGATTCATCAGTACCATTCAATTAGCTGTATTAAAAATATTTTTTCTTTAGCTACTAGCATTGCTGCTCAAATGTTTTTCAAAATTATGAAGAAAAGCTAGAGAAAAATTAAAAAACTTTACTGAGATAACATTCATTGTTTCATTATTTTAAAAAAAGTGAGAGAGAAATAAAATAATATGTTTCAGCAAAAACTGAACAGTTTCTTTGCTATGTCTGTGTTCTCTAAAGAGACAGACGGAGAGCGAGGGGGGGGGGGGGGGGAGGACGACAGGAGGGAGGGAGAAAACAAATACAGAAAAAGGCAGAGAAAAAGCAGACAAGTAATTTCTTTCTTCATTCCAATTGTATTTCTTTTAAAATAAAGAGGTTAATTTTAACAGCAAAATTTCTGAGGGAAGGTAGGGTGAGGGTAGGAGAAGGAGAGGAGGGGGAAATTGGCTGAGGGCGAGGGGGCCTCTGATCTCTCAACACCTATCCTTTAGGAGAGCTTGTGGGAGTGGATGGAGTGCAGCAAGTGACAGCAGAGCAACGGGAAGGGGAAGGAAAGAGGGGTTGAGCAGGTTAGATCAAAAGGGAAAAAATAGGATTAGTGATAAGTGAGAAGTGTGGTAAGAAGGAAAATGGGTAGTTGGAAGGTGAAGGGAGGAGGGACATGATGGGAGAGAGGGGTGGGACCATTGGTGGCTCATTGCCCACCCATCTGAAAGGAAAGAAGAAAAATACAGCAAGAGCAAAATAGTTCAGGGGAGAGAAGCAGAAGAGAAAGAGAAAGACAGAACCAGAGAAGGAGAGACAACCAGAGAGAGAAATAGCAACATTAAGCTGGCAGAGACAGGTAAAAGAGAGACCACAGTCTCTGACTTACTGGCTCAGATTTTCCTGCATCGGAGATTTTGGCGCCGAAATCCATAAGTTAGGCCATTGTGTGCCCTGATCCTCCATTGGCGAATTGACACCAAATTTTACTGGAAAACTGATTTGAATACATCACAGCGCGGATAGTGGCAAATCAGAAACAGTGCAGGCAATGAACAACAAAGGAGTTTACTTTTACGAAAGACAACTGATAACGTCCATCTTCATTTTTCTTCACATGGACTTGATTTTTAAAAAAAATCATGAGTGCAGAATTATATTGAAGCATAACCAGAATCTACGGGTGTGCAATGTAAGTTCAACAAATTGATCACCAGGTTCAATTTTTTAAAAAGCTACTTTGGATTGTCATTCTCATTAAGTTGCTTCACTTTTTACAATAATATATTAAAAAAGTCAGAACGTAGAGGCTTGCATTTCATCTATTTGGTTTTATTTTCATTGCGTAATTCCATGTATCATTTGAGCTGTAAGACCCATTGAGATCTCAATTTTAAAAAAAGGCAAGCATATACAGAATGGCCATTAAATAATGTTTTCTGAAGCTAGTTTTAGTTTAAAGTCTAAAAGGGCAGATAAACGTACACCAGCTGGTGAAATCGACACACTGGTGTTTTATGGACGTTTATTTTTACCCGGAACAACACAATCTCGTTGCTTGAGCTTCAGATTTTGCTGAAACGTCTTTCTTTGCTATGTCTTTGGCTTAGAGATCGTTGTTATTTGTACTCTGAAAGGAGACAAATTCTTTAGGAGCTCAAAATTATTTTTAGGGTAATTCAAAAGTTATTTAAAAGTCTGATTCAGTGAATGTATTATAAAGTCAATATCACAGCACTGCCAGGCCACTAGCACATTATGTTTAAGTCTATGTAGCAGCAGTGTGAAAACTGACTTAAATTCAGGAAAATGGTGATCGCCATGGATTTCAACGGAGGACAGAACTATAATAAATTCCTAATTTACGGCGAAGATAACGGCAGAGTGGCGCAAAAGACCCAGAAAAATATGGAGCGGAATAATTAATGGCATAACTCACTTACTCCATAATTTCTTCCTCCTTTTGCGCCATTCAAGGGTCCCAATGCCATAGATCCCCATGAAAATCTGGTCCACTCCACAGGAGATCGACTAGCAATACATAAAAAAATTACATCTGCTCGCACTATCAACTTTTTCATTATAAATTCCTGGGTTCAAATTTATAATGCAAAATGTAATTACACCTTTATCCCTGGTGGAGGTGTTGCAGTACCTCTACTTGCAAGTATGTGGACATATGAATTAGTAATAGAAATATAAAAGTAACTACAGAATGTATGACCAACATTTTTTTTTACTCGTTCATGGGATGTGGTCGTCGCTGGCAAGGCCAGCATTTATAGCCCATCCCTAATTGCACCTTGAGAAGATGGTGGTGAGCCACCTTCTTGAACCGCTGCAGTCCGTGTGGTGAAGGTTCTCCCATACTGCTGTTAGGTAGCCATGATGTGGAGATGCCGGTGATGAACTGGGGTTGACAACTGTAAACAATTTTACAGCACCAAGTCATAGTCCAGCAATTTTATGTGAAATTCACAAGCTTTCGGAGGCTTCCTCCTTCCTCAGGTGAATGTTGTGGAAATGAAATCCTCGAACCTTTCGCATTTATAAATCACTGTGATTTTCAAATAAAATTGCTGGACTATAACTTGGTGCTGTAAAATTGTTTACAGCTGTTAGGTAGGGAGTTCCAGGATTTTGACCCAGCGATGATGAAGGAACGGCAATATATTTCCAAGTCGGGATGGTGTGTGACTTGGAGGGGAACGTACAGGTGGTGTTGTACCCGTGTGCCTGCTTCCCCTGTCCTTCTACGGGGTAGAGGTTTTGGGTTTGGGAGGTGCTGTTGAAGAAGCCTTGGCGAATTGCTGCGGTGCATCCTGTAAATTGTACACACTGCAGCCACGGTGCGCCGGTGGTGAAGGGAATGAATGTTTAGGGTGGTGGATGGGGTAGCAATCAAGTGGGCAGCTTTGTCCTGGATGGTGTCGAGCTTCTTAAGTGTTGTTGCAGCTCCACTCATCCAGGCAAGTGGACAGTATTCCATCATACTCCTGACCTGTGCCTTGTAGATGATGGAAAGGCTTTGGATAGTCAGGAAATGAGTCACTCACCACAGAATACCCAGTCTCTGACCTGCTCTTGTAGCCACAGTATTTATGTGGCTGGTCCAGTTAAGCTTCTGGTCAATGGTGACCCCCTGGATGTTGATGGTGGGGGATTCAGTGATGGTAATGCTGTTGAATGTCAAGGGGAAGTGGTTAGACTCTCTCTTGTTGGAGATGGACATTGCCTGGCACTTGTCTGGGGCGAATGTTACTTGCCACTTATCAGCCCAAGCCTGGATGTTGTCCAGGTCTTGCTGCATGCGGGCACGGACTGTTTCATTATCTGAGGGGTTGCGAATGGAACTGAACATTGTGCAATTATCAGCGAACATCCCCGCTTCATTGATGAAGCAGCTAAAGATGGTATGGCCAAGGACACTGCCCTGAGGAACTCCTGCAGCAATGTCCTGGGGCTGAGATGATTGGCCTTCAACAACCACTATCATCTTCCTTTGTGCTAGGTATGACTCCAGCCACTGGAGAGTTTTCCCTGTGATTCCCATTGACTTCAGTTTTACTAGGGCTCCAGGGTGCCACACTCAGTGAAATGTTGCCTTGATGTCAAGGGCAGTCACTCTCACCTCACCTCTGGAATTCAGCTCTTTTGTCCATGTTTGGACCAAGGCTGTAATGAGGTCAGGAGCCGAGTGGTCCTGGCAGAACCCAAACTGAGCATCAGTGAGCAGGTTATTGATGAGTAAGTGCCGCTTAATAGCACTGTTGATGACACCTTCTATCACTTTGCTGATGATTGAGAGTAGACTGACGGGGCGGTAATTGGCCGGATTGGATTTGTCCTGCTTTTTGTGGCAGGACATACCTGGGCAATTTTCCACATCGTCGGGTAGATGCCAGTGTTGTAGCTGTACTGGAACAGTTTGGCTAGAGGCGAGGCTAGTTCTGGAGCACAAGACTTAAGTTCTACAGCCGGATGTTGTCGGGGCCCATAGCTTTTGTTGTATCCAGTGCACTGAGCCGTTTTTTGATATCACATGGAGTAAATCGAATTGGCTAAAGACTGGCTTCTGTGATGGTGGGGATATCGGGAGGAGGCCTAGATGGATCATCCACTCGGCACTTCTGGCTGTCATTGAGAATGGGGATGTTCACAGAGCGTCCTCCTCCTGTTAGTTGTTTAATTGTCCACCACCATTCACAACTGGATGTGGCAGGACTGCAGAGCTTTGATCTGATCTGTTGGCTGTGGAATCGTTTAGCTCTGTCCATAGCATGTTGCTTCCACTGTTAAGCATGCATGTAGTCCTGTGTTGTAGCTTCACCAGGTTGGCACCTCATTTTTAGGTACGCCTGGTGCTGATCCTCATTGAACCAGGGTTGATCCCCTGGCTTGTTGGTAATGGTAGAGTGAGGAATATGCCGGGCCATGAGGTTACAGATTGTGCCGGAATACAATTCTGCTGCTGCTGATGGCCCACAGTGCCTCATGGACGCACAGTTTTGAGTTGCTAGATCTGTTCTGAATCTATCCCATTTAGCATGGTGGCAATGCCACACACAACAATTTGGATGGCGTCCAAATTGTTGTGTGTGGCATTGCCACAAGGACTGTGCGGTGGTCACTCCTACCAATACTGTCACGGACAGATGCATTGGTGAGGAAGATGTCAAGTAGATTTCTCCCTCGTGCCGCAGGCCCAGTCTGGCAGCTATGTCCTTCAGGACTCGGCCAGCTACCGAGCCACTCTTGGTGATGGACATTGAAGTCCCCCAGAGTACATTCTGTGCCCTTGCTACCATCAAGTGGTGCTCAACATGGGGGAGGACTGATTCATCAACTGAGGGAGGGTGGTAGGTGCTTATCAGCAGAAGGTTTCCTTGCCCATGTTTGACCTGATGCCATGAGATTTCATGGGGTCCGGAGTCAATGTTGAGGATTCCCAGGGCCACTCCCTCCTGACTGTATATCACTGTACCGCCACCTCTGGTTGGACAGGGGTGGTGATGGAAGAGTCTGGGACGTTGGCTGAAAGGTATGCTTCTGTGAATATGGTTCTGTTAGGCTGTTGCTTGACTCGTCTGTGGGACAGCTCTCCCAATTTTGGCACAAGTCCCCAGATGTTAGTCACAAATAAAATTAAATCTCTCACTCATGGATACTAGATATTTACTCACAAAGCCTAGTTCTTTTAGAAAAATGGCCAAACCTGGAACCAACTCATTTGTTACTTGATTAATAGAGATACCCTCTATTAATCTTCAAGCATATTCACCAAAGGTGATATGCATGATAAAATAATAAATATTACAATGATAAAAACAGATACAACAAACAAACTATGCTGTGAAAGAAGCTGAAGTTTGAATAAGGTTTTCCATTTGTAGCTGGATTAGTTCTCTTCACCCTTACCTTCTGCCTCTCGGAATAATTCTACTGAAGAACAACTATCTGTTCTAGTGGAGGAGGAGTCTACAAGCAGCTCTGATTCCAATGAAGGCAAGATGTAGGGTAAAGCATCAGATGTTAGAGAAAATTCTACTGAGGGGAAAAAATTCAAGTTACTATTTTGACATGAGTGGTCCCGTCTTTTTACCTCTGTGTCTTGGGAAGAAATGCAACTTAACAACAACTTGCATTTATATAGCGTCTTTAACATCGAAAAACATCCCAAGGCGCTTCACAGGACTATGATCAGATGAAAATGACATCAAGCCAAAGAAGGAGACATTAGGACAGATGACCAAGTGCTTGATCAAAGAGGTAGGCTTTTAGCAGCATCTTAAAAGGAGAGAGGTGGAGAGGAGAAGGGGGTTGGGGAGGGAATTACAGAGCTTAGGGCTTAGATGGCAAAAAACTTAAAACTGATGAACTGAAGGTATTCTCTCTACTGGTTGTAAAAGCTTTATTTGAAATGAGTTTGGGCAGATACCACAAGGATAGCTTCTGAGAGAAATTAAAACCTCATACTCGTGCAGCAAGGAGTGCTCTTCTGAGGTTGGTACATTGGTTGGTAGAATGAAGGTGGCTGTGCTATACTTGATCTGGTAGTGCTTGAAGTTGATAATGGCTGCCTGAAATGAAAGAGTATTCCACTTCCTGGCACTAACATCCTCCACCTCAATGAACACCAAAGTTGCACTAAAAAAAGCATTCTTTTGTGTATTAACTTTTCAGAAATGATTTTGGTTCAATCTTAAGTTTTGTTAAAATTCAGCACAATTTTGTTTTGTGTTCTGTGAGCACTAATAAAGGTTTACAACATTTAAGTCTTTTAAGTAGTGCCTCAGCATGCTTGCGTATCAAATGTAGGATCACGCCCACAATTATCCACACAAAGTTTCTGATCTTTGCTGGCTGGTGTTTCCTGTTGGGTTTTGGGGGGTGGGGGGGTGGAATGGTGGAGAAAAAAGAAAACCGTAATCTGTGGTGATACAAAGTGGCAGAGAACTGGAAGCAGATTGACAACCCAACTTCATGGGAGGGCATATTATGAGGAATGAAGTTCAGAAAAAAGAAAGTGATTTTTTTTTTAAAAAAAGATTCTTTCTGCTTTTTTGTTTATAGCTTGCAGATAAGTTGGCTACTTTCTCTCTTGGCAAAACCAAGTTCAAAATACCAATCAATGCTGGGTTTTGAACTCTGAACTCTTGTCTTAACACCCTTTTATTACAGTATTTTTATAACTACTAGCAGATGTCCTAGGGAGCTGGTCACAGTAATTTTTATATCATGCTGTTTGATAACAGGAGGAACATTTTACCATTCAACATACAATATATTTTTCTTCTGCTAAGGTATAGATGTGTTTAAGACTATAAAGTGTGATTTCTCTACCGAGGGAAGTAAGGGTGGAAATTGCAGAAGCTCTGGCCATAATCTTCCAATCCTCCTTAGATATGAGGATGGTGCCAGAGGACTGGAGGATTGCAAATATTAAACCCCTGTTCAAAAAGGGGAGAAGCATAAATCCGGAAATTACAGGCCAGTCAGCCTAACGTTGGTGGTGGGAAACTTTGAGACAATAATCCGGGACAAAATTGCTTGGCACTTGGAAAAGTTTGCGCTATTAAGTGAAAATCAGCACGGATTTGTTAAAGGAAAATTGTGTTTGACTAACTTGACTGAGTTCTTTGATGAAGTCATGAAAAGGATTGATGAGGGAGTGCGGTAGATGTATATATGGACTTTCAAAGGCATTTGATATAGTACCACAGAATAAACTCGTTAGCAAAATTAAAGCCCATGGGATTAAAGGGACAGTGGCAATGTGGATACAAAATTGGCTAGGGGACAGAAAGCAGAGAGTAGTGATGAACAGTTGCTTTTCAGACTGGAGGAAAGTATACAGTGATGTTTCCAGGATTCAGTATTAGGATCATGGCTCTTTTTGGTATATATTAGTGACCTGGACTTGGGTATAGAGGGCATAATTTTGAAGTTTACAGATGACACGAAACTCGGAAATGTAGTAAACAATGTGGATGATAGTAACAGAATTCAGGAGGACATAGACTGATGAAATGGGCAGACACATGGCAGATGAAATTTAATGCAGAGAAATATGAAGTGATGCATTTTGGTAGGAAGAATGAGGAGAGGCAATATAAACTAAATGGTACAATTTTAAAGGGGCTGCAGGAACAGAGGGACCTGGGGGTGCACATACACAAATCTTTAAAGATGGCAGGACAACTTGAAAAAGCATATGGGATCATGGGCTTCATTGATAAGACACCAAGAGTACAAAAGCAAGGAAGTTATACTAAACCTTTATCAATCACTGGTTAGCCCTCAGCAGGATTATTGTGTTCAATTCTGGGCACCACACTTTAGGAAGGATGTCAAGGCTTAAGAGAGGGCGTAGAAGAGATTTACTTGAATGGTACCAGGGATGAGGGACTTCAGTTATGTGGAGAGATTGGAGAAGCTGGGGTTGTTCTCCTTAGAACAGAGAAGGTTAAGGGGAGATTTGATAGAGGTGTCCAAGATCATGAATGGTTTTGATAGAGTAAACAAGGAGGAACTGTTCCCAGTAGCAGAAGGGTCAGTTACCAGAGGACACAGATTTAAGGTGATCGGCAAAAGAGCCAGAGGTGACAAGAAGAAACATTTTTTTTTACGCAGTGAGTTGTAATGATCTGGAATGCACTGCCTGAAAGGGTAGTGGAAGCAGATTCAATAGTAACTTTCAAAAGGGAATTAGTAAATACTTGAAGGGAAAAAATTTACAGGGCTATGGGGAAAGAGCAGGGAATTGGGACTACTTGGATAGCTCTTTCAAAGAGCCAGCAAAGGCATAATGGGCCGAATGGTGTCCTCCTGTGCTGTACCTACTATGATACTGTGAAGTACATGGCTCGAGTCAATTAGAGTTTAATTGCTGTTGATGAGGGAAGTTTGCAGATTGACAAGTACCTGGAATATAAAAGGCAGATAAGGCCACACGCCAGCTTAGGTAGTGGTTTATCTAAAAGCAGTTACTTTTGCGTGTTGGGTTTCCCCTCAAAATTGCTGCTGCGTATCTACAATATACTCAGTGTTTGGCAGCAGTACGAATTCAGGCTCAGTGAATTTTAATCAGTAACAGTAATTGTTTGAAAAAGAAGTTGGATCGATAAAGGTCACATGACTACAGGCCACATCAACCTCTATGAAATGCAAAAGATTCTTAAAAAGCCATGTCCTTTGGTTAGAAAAATATAATTATAGCTCCCACAATAGATTTTCTTTTAAAAAATGCTTTCTTACCTGAACTAGTTTCAGTGTACCCAGAACATGTTGTATTTTTCGAATTACTTTGGGTAGATTCCTGAAACAAATTTGCAATTGAGAAACAGTTTAAGTTTCTAGCTTTCCTCTCAAATTGCAACCCAAGCAGAAATTTTCTCCCAGAGACAGAATTAAATACTTTATCAGAGATCCATGAGAAACTAAACTATGCTATTCTAGGAAAAAAATTATAATCAGAAATTTAGCCAGGATAATTCGAGTTACAACTTAATATAGTCAGAATAAATTAGTTTTAGTACCATGCTAGAACGAAGATTTAAAACACTAATTGACAGGCTGAAACTTTCAAGATAGTACTTCACATTTTCCTCATATGGACACCATCACAGTTTGAGCTTTCTCCCAATAGTTTCGCATTTGCAGCAAAAAGTCAATTTCCATAAATAGGTAAAGTCTCCTATAAACTGAAATGTGCAATCTTATATATGCTGTGAGTGGAAGAGCATGTTATGAAATTAACAGTTAACCTTTTGCTTATGGTGTGTAACGCACCATAAATTACATGGAATGCCTGCCGCATTCCCTTGTATTTAAAAAGGTGATAAATACCACATTGTTAAACCAGAGCAATACAGAAGCAGAAAGACACAGCAAGTTACTGAAAGTACAATATTTTTAAAAAAACAAAATGGATTCAGTCCAGAAGGAGTAAAAATACCCTTTTTAGAATGTATTTCTTGCACAATTTGATAAGTGACGTAAATTTTAGATGACACAATCTTTTTCAGACCTTCACGTTCATTCTTTATAAGACAATTACAACTGAGAAGGCCATTCGGTCCATCTTAGTTCATTCATCCAACAACATCAACAAGCACCCCCTACTTCCATTGCAGCATCCAATTGCTTAACTAATTCTAGGTTTTCACCTCCACTACTCTATCTGGAAAAAAGGACAACACTCCATTTACTGGTCACCCTTATGTTGCAATAATGCTTGGAATAGTAAACCTGCAGCTTATATAAGCAAGATTTGTCAAAAGGTGTCAAACAAGTCTTTTGCCCCAGTTTACAATTCTAACCACTGCCAAGGTTATTAGGTGCCTAAAATTTGTCTGGCATCAGAACCATATCACATTACCCAGCCCCAAGTACATTATCAGTTACACAAAGCAAATCACAGTGGAATACTGTACACTGTTGATTGAACTGATTAACTCCTAATTGCCAGCCAAAGATGAAGCCAGACACAGATGCACTAACTATTATTTTATCAACATAACTATAATAACAGTTAAGCTTCTTAAGCTTTGGGAAACCATTGGTTTGGATGTCATCACCACCATCTTTTACACACAATTTCACAAAGACCTCTTTTTCCACCTATATCGTAGCTTGACCAACCAAGGTCACGTGGATTTATTCAAATGTGCCATTCAATTTGGACAGAGATGTATCAGGGACTATAATGGCCAGATTTTAATTGGTCAATAAGACTAGCCAGTCATTAGACGTAAAAAGGTCCAATCTTTTCTCAGCCTTAAATTGGGATAAAAAGACACAGAAACACAGTAAAAATGGCCTTTCTAGGACCCTCTTAAGTATTTATCAATCCAGACAAAAGACCTATTTGTCCTCGACAAACCTGGGTTCTCCTGCATAAGCCACTAATCGGAATCAGCTGCCAGTTCAAAATCATAAAGGGTATAGACAGAGATAAACTGTGCCCAATGGCAGAAGGGTCAAGGATCAGAGGACATAGATTTAAGGTGATTGGCAAAAGAACCAAAGGTGACATGAGGAAAAACTTTTTTATATAGCAAGTGGTTAGGATCTGGAATGCACTGTCTGAGGGGGTGGTGGAGGCAGATTCAATCATGGCCTTCAAAAGGGAACTGGATAAGTACTTGAAAAGAAAAAAATTGCAGGGCCATGGTGAAAGGGCAGGGGAGTGGGACTAGCTGGATTGCTCTTGCATAGAGCCGGCGCGGACTCGATGGGTCAAATGGCCTCCTTCCGTGCTATAACCTTTCTATGATTCTATGTTCAATGAGTCCCAGAAATTATTAGCGTGGTTTAAAAGACTATTCTTAGGTCACTTTTCTTACAGTGTGAAGAACCTTCTGATATCAGTCTACATTTGTTTGTACTAGTTTGGATCTGTGGCCCCTTGTCCTACTATTGCAATTTAGTTTGAAGTAATGGTCTGGATTATTTTCTCTTGCCATTTATTAGCTTATATTCCTCAATAATGTAATCTCTCAGGGCTGAAAAGGACAAGTTTCTCTAGTCTTTCCTCATAATCAGGTCTCTGACACCGGGAATCAGCCTTGTAACTCTTCTCTGCATTGCCTCCAGTATTTGGCTGTTCCCCTTTGTGTCAATGACCAGAAATGGATATAGTTCTCAAAGTGTAGCCTGGTCAGAGGATTATTCAATTTGAGTATGACTTCTTCTGATTTTACTCTACTGTTTTGACCATATAGTTCAACATTCCTTTGGCTTTGTTTGTAGTTCTACATTGGTTGGATATGTTGAGCGTGGAATTCAAGACACGTTGTTCATGTTTCCTTTGTGAATACTTGGAGAAAATAATCATTCAGAATATCTCGTGCTCATCCTCAGTTTGTCGTCTATTTGCATTTTTTATGGTTCATACCATTTCCCTGACCGCTTTCTTACTGAAAGAATTTCTAATACTTGCATCTGAAGCTATGCTATTTCCCAGGTTTTTTTCTTTACCCATGACCATCCTTTTGGCACGTTTCTGCACTTTCCTATATTCGTCCTAATGAAACCGTTCTCCTTCCTTCCTGCGGGATTTGCTGAGTTTGTTCTCCATCCTTATTTTACTGCTGTTTAATTTGTTTATTCTTGTAGGGTTATGCTTACCGATTCTAAGTATCCATCTTTCCTGCTTGCTCAGTATCGTGCCGTCAACGGTATTCCACTTGCCCTCTACTAAGTGCCCTACTTGATCAATTTGCTTAAGTTGCTCCCTTATTGAAATTAGCCCTTTTAAAGTTACATACCTGGCTACTGATCCTTGATATTTCTGAATCCCAGAACATGGTTAACTTCATTATTCTGTAGTCACTGTCCTCCTATGGTGCCATGACTTCAGTTTCCTTAATGTTGTCTGGATCACAAATGAATACTAAGTAAAGATATGCAGTGCCTCTAGAGGCTTCCCTGATGTAGTCATGCAGCAGTCGTGCATTACATTTACTAACAGACTCTAAATCACTTGGGTATTTCCAAATTATATTTGGCTGATTTAAATTGCCCATTTGATTGAAGCCACCATGAAAATGTTTTTTCCTTTTTTCAAATACCTCTTCGTAGAGCAAAACGTTTTCCTTCTCATTTTGGCACAATGGTCTGAGCAGGTTACTTTTAGCTTTTGTCTTTTTTGCAATAAAGATGTCTAACCAGAGCAATTCATTGTAAAACAATCTGCCTCCCACAGGATCAACTTAATTTACCTCCCAGGTGTCTGATATAAAGGGCTTATCATTTTCTGAATCCTGAATGTTGTATTCATTTCCATCCTCTGCTGTCAGCAATGTTTCTGATATTTCTACTACATTGCAATTTACTATAATCACAACAGACTCTAGTTCTGGCATCTTATTCCTAATACTTATAGTGTTCAGATATATACATATTTGCCTCCTTAATTTGTCCCCAACATCTGCCTTTTCCTGATCTATTTGTGTCTTTCAGTTTCCATACCCACCTGTTAACTACCTTCCACTCTTCAGTCTCGTCTGTGATCCAATTTCCTCCCACTTTCCCCCACCTATCTAGTCTACATGATTCTTGATAACTGTTTAAATATTCCTTACAAATCTAGCTGTTCCCATTTGGTTTAAATGCAGCCTGTCATTCTGGCATTGGTACTTTTGTTCTAAATATTACCCCCATTATTTATGAAAGTATTGTTGTGATTATGTAGAATTAACACTGGAATGTAAAATTAATGTGCTGGAAACTGTGTGATAAGGTAAGTGGTACAAAAAATGTCATTCATCTCTAAATTGGTTTGTAGATTTCCTCATCAGTCTTGCCTCATATGGGGTTTAAAAAGAGGAACTGTGTCCAGGGAGTATGCACGCAAGATATAACTGATCCAGGTTAGCATACTTTTTATTAGTGTCTCCCAGATCAGTAATGTATGATCTGTTCTTTAGTTGATTGAAGATAGCCTGTTTACAGGACTTTACTGTGGTCTGCTTCGCTGTAGAATTTTTGTCTTACAATAAAGGCTATTAATGAGGACTATGTTGTGGAGTGTCTACATTGAGAGTTCCGAACTAAATTATAAGCATACACTTTAAAATACCGGTCTTATGAATTCGTCTAACATCATGACTTTCACACCAGGTGCCAGCCACTCAATATTCTTGGTGAACTCCCCTGTTTTACCAAACACAAAGTATGCCAGAGAGCATTTCTTTGCATCCTTCATTCCTGAGTTTTGAAACAATCCTTCTAGGTGTGATATTTAAGGCCTCTATACTGTTTCTTCCCAAGTTGTTTGCCTCTACATGGAGTACCAATACTTGGTCCTTTTCTGTCCCCTTCAGTATTATTTCTAACCTTTCCTCAATGTACACTGTTCTAGCTCAAGGCAGATGACTTAGGTATTATTGCACATGACAATGCACTTGTTTGAGCAAAGAATCATCTATATCCACAATCTCTGTTTTAAAACTGTGCGTTTGTTCTGATTATCTTCCTTGATTTCCAACTATCTCTCCTTCTGTGATCTTGCTTCCTTCTGCATATTGGACAGTGCCTGGTATCCATTCATTATTGTAATCTTTTAAGTAACTTCAGAGGCTTTATGATTTTCTCACTACTTTTACCAACCTTAATCCCTCCAACATCTCCACTTCCTTGTTTTTTTTCTCAGCACGTTTATCAAATGCAGCACAAATGATGGTTTTTGTTCGGTACATCAGATCATCTGAGATCAAAAGAGGATTTTTTATTTTTCCCTCTGTCGCAACGAGAACTATTGCTGAGGAGTTGTTCAAGGTTTTTGACTAATACATGACAGATAAAAACATTGAATGGAATAGTTATTTCAAGATTTGCATGGATATGGTAAAAGCCATGACGGGACGAAATAGTGGACTTGCTGCTTGGGTGGATAGCGCCACTGTTGTATACACAGGGTGGCGCAAGCTGCAAAAGCAATGCCAAAAGAGCTATCAGATTTACTAACTTCTACTATCAAAATTGTGAACTTCATAAAAGTTCGACCGCTGAACTCACGTGTAGAGATTGGATCGTTCCACCAGCAACTTCTGCTTCATTAATTAAGTTCAATGGCTGTCTTGTGGTCAAGTTTTGGCAAAAATATGCAAACTCAGGGAGGAGTGCCGTAAGTGTTTAATCAACTCTGAATCATCACTTCCTCAACCAATGCTTCCAGGTGTTACTGGGCAATTTGGCCGACATATTTGACAAGCTCAATGAACTTTTCTTTGCAAGTTAAGAATTGTAACATTTTAATTATGCCGAAAAAGAGATTTGCCAAAATACCTTTGCTATGAAGTAACTACGTTTCCAACATCGTCTTCTGTCATTATGGACTGTGAAATTTTAGCTCTAGAAGTTAAAGATGCAATTCTGGAGCACTTGTTGCAGCTTTGCACAAAATTCAGCAAACGTTTTCCCAAAAGAGAGGCAAATGAATTGCAGGATTTCGCTTGGGTTTGAAATCTGTTTTCAGAGAACTTTGTAGCAAAGGCCAAGATTGCAATAAATCCAAAAGAGAATTTGATTGACGTTGCTGATGATTCTATTTCGGGAGAATTTTTAAGTCATGACTCTTGATCAGTTCTGGCTCTCAATTCTGAAAGAGTTCCCTGAATTGCTCTAAAAGCCACAGAAATACTTGTCCACTTTGCCTCAACATATTTTATGTGAAGTGGGTTTTTCTTCGCTTACTTGCATCAAAACCAAGTATAGAAGCTGCTTGAATGTAGAGACTGATTTGTGATTGATTTTGGAGAGTTTCAAACTGAGATTTCACAAACTGTGTGCTAGCAGCAAACAGGCTCATCGTACTCACTGAGACAAAGATGAGTCAAGTGTCCTTTTATGTTCACGTTTATTCAGTAGTATGGTAACGGTACTGTGCTATTTATGTTGCTTTCTATCTCAATCAATATGTTATGTTAGCTGAGTAAATAAAAACTAAAATACAGCACTGAAATCGCCAATTTTGTCTAACGCTTACTTCAAAATATTTTCCTTCAGTCCTGAAGGTAGGGAAGGGCATCAGAGACTAACAATTACTCTCCATGGCAAACAGTAATCGCACTTTCAGCAGGCACACAGTGAGCATTAGGGCTTGTGACAAAAATGAAGCATTCTGCTTTAGATATAGCTTGATATGGACTTCTTTAATTCTATCATACTCGTAGTGGGTTAGAGCAATCTTCAGCCACAGAAAAATGTCTCAGCTCATTTTGATACTGTTGTTGCCAGGCAGTTGTATATTAAAAAGAGTTGAAATTGTAGGAAATTTTAATCATCCAAAATAGACTGGGATAAGGAAAATGTGGTGAAAAAGGACATTATTTTGCACTGTTTTTAGAACTGTATGACTTCACCATGGACAGGTACAGAAAAATAATCAAAAAGGCTAACTGAATTGCTGGCCTTTATCTCTAGGGGACTAGAATATAAGGGGATAGATATTATGCCACAGCTATAACAAAGCCCTAGTTAGACCACACCTGGAGTACTGTGTTCAGTTCTGGGCACCGCACCTTAGGGAGGATATACTGGCCTTGGAGAGAGTGCAGTGTAGATTTACTAGAATGATACCTGGACTCCAAGGGTTAAATTACGAGGAGAGATTACACAAACTAGGGTTGTATTCCCTGGAATTTAGAAGATTACGGGGTGATTTGACCAAAGTTTTCAAGATATTAAGGGGAACTGATAGAGAGAAACTATCTACCCTATTTCCGCTGGTTGGGGAGTCTAGGACTAGGGGAAATAACCTAAAAATTTAAGCCAGGACTTTCAGGAGTGAAGTTAGGAAACACTTGTACACCCAAAAGGGTGGTAGAAGTTTGGAACACTCTTCCGCAAACTGCAGTTGATGCTAGCTCAATTTTTAAACTTTAAATCTGAGATTGATAGACTTTTGTTAACCAAAGGTGTTAAGCGATATGGGGCTAAGGCGGGTATATGGAATTAGGTCACAAATCACCCATGATTTCACTGAATGGCAGAACAGGCTTGAGGGGCTAAATGGCCTACTCCTGTTCCTATGTTCTGGGTACAGAAAGCAGGTACCCTAAAAGGAGGCCGAGTAGAAGTTGGCTGTTTGGCATATTGATTTAAAACAGAGGTTTTGCCCAAAATCAACAATTCACAAGTTAGATTCCAAACCTTTTCTCAACATCCTAAAGCTCTGTATTTAAACGTTTAAAAAATGAAGAGTAAAAACAGTATACAAACTGAGGAAAACTAGAGCAAACCTGACAACTGCCCACTAAAGTTACCACTGGAAGAGGATTTGACAAGCAATTTTATGATTTATAACAGTAAACATACCTGGACATGCTGAAGACCTGGACTTCTGTTCTGAAAAGGCTCAATTCCTTTTTTGTTGTTTGAAATGTTTCTTTGTACAGTTGTTTTTGTTCGGGACAAATGCAAACTCCTTTAGAATAGAGACATTGAATTTTTTCCACCAAAGTAATAATCTAACATTGCAAACTGTTTACAGGATTTGTATATTGTAGCAAAATTTAAACAATCAAGAACTTACGGTTGATCTGAAAAGTATTTTTGAAACTTGATCAATTTGGAATCATTTGGATGTTTCTTAATGTGTAGAGTCTGGAGTAATTTGGACTTCTGATGTCACATTGTCTATTTAATATCACTGTATACTTAACTATGACCAATAACAAAAGTTAGCTATCAAAAATTGGATTCAGATTTCTTAAAGATGAAAAGTTTGCAAATACTCCTCCAATATAGCTCAGATATACTTAAAGTCCATTCTCTGACCCATTATTCATCCCAATGGGAACAAGGATCAACAGACATTAGTACCTAGAACTAACCCCAGTTCTCCAAAATTATTTAATACAAGACCATGTAAGCTGCCCAGCTGTGGGCATTTTATGATCAGTTATGGGGAGTTTTGTATTGTGAGTCTGCACCTACTAGGAGCTAAATTGAGGCTGCCTGAACTCATGTAATATCTCTTACAGTCAGTAGAGGGAGAAAACTGGCTGACTTTGAGCCCAGGCCCCAGAGTGGAAGGACAGTGTGCTAAATCTATGCACTGCCATCATCCTGGTTTTCTTTTTTGAAAAGATAACTTTGATCTTTTCTTGAATTCTGTTGATAAGCTTCTCTCCTGTACAATAAATTGCATGAGCGCTGTTCTTCAGTCCAATTTACTCCTCCCCCCATGGGTTTAACAAACTGACTTGATGAAATGATTCATATGCACATTTGCTGACATTAACAGACATACATGGCAGGAATTTCCTCAGCGATCTCCCAGTAACCATAACTTCAGTGGAAGATCGGCTGAAACCTTGGATAGATATGTAAATGGGGTTTCTGACTAGCTTCTGCTGATGTTACAGCAGGAGATTGGGAGAACCCCAAAGGAAATTCTTGGTGGGAATGTTTACAAGCGGGGCAAGCTGCCTCGCAAAATTACATTACTCCTTCACACCATTTTTCCAATTTTCTCCTTCTACCCTATTTTGACTCCTTTTCCTGCCCCACACCTCTGGAGTCCCTCAAACATCTACCCCCTCTTCCTCATCTACATGCTGTCCCTTACCAACATTATCTGAAGATATGACACCCAGCTCAACCTCTCCACCATCTGTTTCGACACCTCCACTGCCTCTGTATTGACAGACTGTCTGTGGACATGCAGTCTTGAATGAGCCACAATTTCATCTAGTTAAATATTGGCCCCCACCACAAACTCTGTACCGTTGCCACTGGTTTCCAGCCCCTCCCCGGCCACCTACTCAGTTTCAGCCAGGCTGTTTTCAACCTCAGCACTCTATTCAAACCTGAGCCGAACTTCTGACCCCATATCCTTTCCATTACATAGATCGCCTATTTTCATCTCCATAATATTGCCCACCTCAACCCAAATGCTGCTGAAACCCTCATCCATGCCTTTAAGACCACCAATAATCTTCTGGCCAGCCTCCCATCCTCTACCCTCCATAAACTTTATTTCATCCAAAACGCTGCTGCCTGCATCAAGTACAACTTAACAATCAACCCTGTCCTTGCTGACCTACATAGGCTCCTGGTCCTCCAATATTTCCAAAATAAAATTCTCATCCTTGTGTTTAAATCACTTCAGGTTACTGAGATGGACTCACCCTTCCCTATTTCCTCCAGCCTTACAAAACCCCAAAACTCTCTTGTTCGAACTCTGGCCTTCTGTGCATCACCCCTTCCGTTGCCCCACAATTAGCAGCTGTGCCTTCAGCCATCCCTATCCTATGTTCTAGAGTTCCCTCCCTAAAACACTCCATCTCCCTCTTCTCATTTAAGACCCTCCTTAAAATCCACCTCTTCTGTTTATGCATCTATGAAGTGCCTTGGAATGTTTTTCTATGTGAAAGATGCTATATAAATGCAAGTTATTTTTCTGGGGTGGCAAATGTAACCCCAATATTTAAAAAAGGTGAGAGAAAACAGGGAACTACAGACCGGTTAGCCTAAAATCAGTAGTAGGGAAAACGCTAGAGTCTATTATAAAGGATGTGATGACTGGACACTTAGACAAAGATTAGACAAAGTCAACATGGATTTATAAAAGGGAAATTGTGTTTGACAAACTTACTGGAGTTTTTTGAGGATGTAACTGGTAGAATAGATAAGGGAGAACCAGTGGATTTTCAGAAGGTCTTTGATAAAGTCCCACATAAGAGGTTAGTGTGCAAAATTAAAGCACATGGGATTGGCGGTAATATGGATTGAAAATTGGTTAACAGACAGGAAACAGAAAGTAGGAATAAATGGATCTTTTTCAGGGTGGCAGGAGGTGACTAGTGGGGTACCGCAGGGATCGGTGCTTGGGCCCCAACTATTCACAATATATATCAATGATTTAGATGAGGGAACCAAATGTAATATTTCCAAGTTTGCTGACGACACAAAACTAGGTGGGATTGTGAGTTGTGAGGAGGATGCAAAGAGGCTTCAAGGTGATTTAGACAAGTTGAGTGAGTGGGCAAATACATGGCAGCTGCAGTATAACGTGGATAAATGTGAAGTTATTCACTTCGGAAGGAAAAACAGAAAGACAGAGTATTATTTAAATGGTGATAGATTGGGAAATGTTGATGTACAAAGGGACCTGGGCGTCCTTGTACACCAGTCACTGAAAGCAAACATGCAGGTGCAGCAAGCTGTTAGGAAGGCAAATGGTATGTTGGCCTTCATTGCAAGAGGATTTGAGTACAGGAGCAAGGATGTCTTACTGCAGTTATACAGGGCCTTGGTGAGACCACATCTGGACTATTGTGTGCAGTTTTGGTCTCCTTACCCAAGAAAGGATACTCTTGCCATAGAGAGAGTGCAGCGAAGGTTCACCAGACTGATTCCTGGGATGGCAGGACTGTCGTATGAGGAGAGATTGGGTCGACTCGGCCTGTATTCACTCGAGTTTAGAAGAATGAGAGGGGATCTTATTGAAACATATAAAATTCTGACAGGGCTAGACAGACTGGATGCAGGGAGGATGTTGCCCCTGGCTGGGGGGGTCCAGAACGAGGGGTCACAGTTTCAGGATACAGGGTAGGACATTTAGGACTGAGATGAGGAGAAATTTCTTCACTCAGAGAGGGTGGTGAACCTGTGGAATTCTCTACCACAGAAGTCTGTGGAGGCCAAATCTCTGAATATATTTAAGAATGAGCTGGATAGATTTCTAGACACAGAAGGCATCAAGCGGTATGGGGAGAGAGCAGGAATATGGTATTGAGATGGAGGATCAGCCATGATCATATTAAATGGCGGAGCAGGCTTGAAGGGCCGAATGGCCTACTCCTGCTCCTATTTTCTTTGTTTCTTGAAGGTAGTATGGTAAATAACTGGGCATGATAATACTTCTACACTGCAATCTTTTTGCTTTCCTATATAAAAGGATCTCTTACATTGAGAGCATTTACAGAAACTATCTCAGGCAGATCATTTCTTTCATTTTTGAAAAATTTTTAAAAGGCAAAAATTAAGAGAAAAAAGTCAAAGAATTTAGATACCAAAAACTTGAGTATATGATTTCTGGATTCTTCTCCTGAACCATACATGGAAACAATGCGCGCCGCCTTCTCTCCCCACCCGCCTTTCCCCACCCGTTTCTTACACACACACTCCCCTTTCCCAAAGACGACGCTGACGACGATGTGACAACAATGACAACAACTTGCATTTACAAAGCACTTTTAACGTAGTGAAACGTTCCAAGGTCCTTCGCAAAATTTAACACCGAGCCACACAAAGAGATATCAGCACAGGTGCCAAAAGCTTGGTCAAGAGGTAGATTTTAAGGAACGTCTTAGGGGAAGAGAGATAGGTAGAGAGGCGGAGAGGTTTAAGGAAGGAATTCTAGAGCTTGGGGTCTCGGGAGCTGAAGGCATGACCACCAATTGTGGAGCGCTTAAAATCATGGACGTGCAAGAGGCCAGAATTGGAGGAGCGCAGAGATCTCGGAGGGTTGTAGGGCTGGAGGAAGTTACAGAAATAGGGAGGGGCGAGGCCATGGAGGGATTTGGAAACAAGGATGAGAATTTTAAACTCGAAGCGTTGCTGTACCGGGAGCCAATGCAGGTCAGTGACCACAGGGGTGATGGGTGAACATGACTTGGTGCGAGTCAGGATATGGGCAGCAGAGGTTTGAATGAGCTCAAGTTTACAGAGGGTGGAAGGTGGGAGACCAGCCAGGACAGCAGTGGAATAGTCAAGTCTAGAGGTAAAAAAGGCATGGATGAGGGTTTCAACAGATGAGCTGAGGCAGTGGCGGAGACAGGCGATGTTACTCCTCCCTCCCAGACGCGCCCGCACTCCTCCCTCCCAGACACACAGGAAATTATAACATGAAGAAGCTTACCCAAAATTGTTTCAAAAACAAGACAACAGAAAGTCAAGTGCTGCAGACAGGAAGTGCACACAGATGTTAAGAGTCTAAATATATCGATCTGATCAGTAAGACAATTCAATATTTTCAAATACTCCTTTCATCACCATTCTAAAATAAAGAATTGATAGATTTACAGAATACACCCTATCTGGAAACCTTGTCAGGAAAAGGTTTTTTGCCTCCTACATAATGGTGAACATTAGTAAATTAAAATACTGTAGCAAACTATCTTCTCTCAATGCAAACTCGAATCTTCTTCACTTCATTCATGCATTGGAAGATTCCAGATGTTTTATTACACCCATTGTAGTGTAACACTAACCTGTGACCACCAGGAGCCAATTTATTAGTTGAAGATAATTCTGAATCTGCTCCTTCATGAATGAATGACAATTTCTTCAATTTGGAGCTTGCTTTTAAATCTACAGTGATTGAAAGAAAAAGTTAAATCTAATCTAGTTAAAAGAGAGGCATAACACCACATGCTGTGCAACTAACATTTCAACAGAAAATCAAACATGACTGGGGTATAAGTCAACTTTAGTGCGGTTGCAAAACTGGCGGTAACAAATCGGTCGGCCATTTATGCCCCGTCCAATTTTCCTTTTCATTGAAGTCATAGGAAAAATGGGCAGGCTGTATAATGGGCAACTGATTCGGCTACCACCCATTTTGCGCCCCCGCTGAAGTTGAATCTTACCCTCCATTATGTTTTATTATGCAGTTGTAGTGCCTCATTAATTAACATCCAAGTATGTTGCATTGTTGTGACACGAAGCAGCAACAGAATTCAAACAGTACGTTCCACTTCTCAGCCATAATGTCTCCAAAGTGACCAGACACTCTGACATCAATGATAATGAGGGGTGCATTGACATTCTTGCCATGGGTCATTCTAGGACATTGATTCCAATCTGTGCAACCAGAAATATGACATGCTGGGAAAACCATATAAGATTTAAACTTTAAAGAAATCAGCAATTCTTGATGGATCAGTGGGTAAACGAAGGAAAATGACAAACACAAGGCTGTGCTGAATTAACCAATTTAGGCTCGAACAGCAGTGGATGTGCTATGAATGACCGCATTACCTCCAAGCTATTAGGCAGGGGAAGAAAAGGAGGGTTCCCATTCCTGATTGGTACTTGGTGACCCCTCCTGTTATTGCGTGTATGAACAGAACTTCACAGGCTGCAGTGCTCCATGGTAAAGTATTACTTCAGCACTTATTGTTTAGGCTCATTTGAGTGCCCATTAAACTACACCTCATCATCAGTTGGCGTCTTCAAGGAATAAAGACAGTAAATTGAGGGAGAAAGAATTATGGAGATCAATGCAGTCAACAATTACACATTATTAGTTACATTACTTCTCTTTCCATTGCAAGGAGCTGGGGTGGAACACTGGTCCATCAGTGTATTTGCACGCATTCGTTTCAAGTTTGATTTGCCTTTAAACTGAGCCATTACATTTCCTGCAAGAACAAATAAAATTAGTCTTTGCAGATTTCCAAGAAACATCAATAATATAGGCCCATAGAATTACTTTCTCCCACCCCCCCCCCCCCACGCAAAGTCAGTGATTGATGCTGGAGTACAGTTCCACAGAAACTTGCACTACTTCAGTACCTCACTTAATTGGCGATTCTTCATGTATGATTTCTCAACATCATCATGTGTCATTAGATAGAAATTGGGAATGGGAACACTGCATAATTTTTCCACTCTTTAGTTCAAGGGCAAAAACCATGAGGATAACTTGCATCTATAGCACCTTTAACATAGAAAAACATCCCAAAGCATCAAAAATTTAGATGCAGAGCCAAAAAAGGAGATATCTGGAGGTGACCAAATGCATGGTCAAAGAGATGGAACAGTTTAGGGCATGAATTCCAGTGCATGGGTCTTAGTCAGCTGAAGGCACAGCCACCAATCACAAGGCACCTTAGTCAGAGTAATGGGAGAGTTTGGGGAGAAAGGATTGTAGTGGTAGAAGATGTTACAGAGATAGGGAGGGGAGAACCCATAGAGGGATTTAAACATGAGGATGAGAATTTTAAATTTGAGGCACTGGGGGACTGGATAATATAGGTCGGCGTGGATAGGGGTAATGGGCAAATGGAACTTTGTGCGGGATAGGGTACAGGTAGAAGAGTCTTGGATGAGTCTTGAAGATTACGGACGGTAGAGGATGGGAGGCCAGTCTGGCAGCACTGGAATACTCGAGTCTGGAAGTGACAAAAGCAAGAATGAGTGTTTCAGTGGCAGAAAGGTTGAGGTAGGGGCAGATCAGGTGATGTTACAGAGATGTAAGTAGGCAGTCTTTGTCATGAGAAAATATGGGGTTGGAAGCTATGTTTAGGGCTGAATAGGGTGCTGAGGTTAAGAACAATCTGTTTCAGCCTGAGGCAGTGGCTGAGGAGGGGATGGAGTCAGTTGGCGAGTGTATGGAATTTGTGGTGGGGGGCAAAGACAATGGCTTCAGTCTTCCTATTGTTTAGCTGGAGGAAAGACTGGATGTTGGATAAGCAGTCTGACAGCATGTACCCAGTAAAAGAGTAGAGAGGTAGGGCTGAGTATCTTTAATGTTCACATGAAAGCTGACTCCATGTCTGCAGATGAGTCCATTTGAAGATAAGACCACAAGAGATAGGAGCAGGAGTAGGCCATTTGGCCCTTCAAGCTTGCTCTGCCATTTAGTGAGATCATGGCTGATCTGATTTTTACCTCAACTCCACTTTCCCGCCCTTTCCCCATATCCTTTAACTCCCTTGCTGATCAAAAATTTGTCTAACTCAGCTTTGAATGTATTCAATGACTCAGCCTCCACAGCTTTTTTTGGGTAAAGAATTCCAAAGGTTCACGACCCTCTGGGAGAAGAAATTCCATCTCATTTCTGTCTTAAATGGGCGACCCCTTATTCTGAGACTATGTCCCCTAGTTTTAGATTCCCCCATGAGGAGTAACATCCTCTCAGCATCTACCCTATCGAGTCCCCTCAGAATCTTGTATGTTTCAATAAGTTCTCCTCTCATTCTTCTAAACTCCATAGACCCAACCTGTTCAATCTTTCCTCATAAGACAACCCTTCCATACCCGGAATCAACCTAATGAACCTTCTCTGAACTGCCTCCAATGCAAGTATGTCCTTCCTTAAATAAGGGCACTAGAACTGTATGCAGTATTCCAGGTGTGGTCTCACCAGCATCCTGTACAGTTGAAGCATGACTTCCCTGCTTTTATACTCCATCCCCCTAGAAATAAAGGCCAATATTCCATTTGCTTTCTGGATTACCTGCTGCACCTGTATGTTGACTTTTTGTGTTTCATGTACAAGGACACCCAGATCCCTCTGTTCCGCAGCATTTTGTAGTATTTCTGCATTCAAATAATATTTTGTTTTTTATTTTTCCTCCCTAAGTGGATGACTTCACATTTCCCCACATTGTATTTCATCTGCCAAATTTCTGCCCATTCGCTTAACCTGTCAATATCCCTTTGCAGACATGTTGTGTCCTCATTGCAACTTGCTTTTCCACCTATTTTTGTATCAGCAGCAAATTTGGCCACAAGACACTCTGTTCCTTCATCCAAGTCATTGATATATATTGTAAATAGTTGAAGCCCCAGCACTGATCCCTGTGGCACCCCACTAGTTACAGATTGCCATTTTGAAAATGACCCTTTTATCCCGACTCTGTTTTCTGTTAGTTAGCCAATCCTCTATCCATGCCAGTATATTACCCCCAACACCATGAGCTCTTATCTTGTGCAGTAATCTTTTATGTGGCACCTTATCGAATGCCTTTTGGAAATCCAAATATACTGCATCCATTGGTTCCCCTTTATCCACCCTGCCCATTACTTCCTCAAAGAACTCTAATAAATTTGGCAGACATGATTTCCCCTTCATTAAACCATGTTGACTCTCCTTGATTGTATTATGAGTCTCCAAATGTCCTGCTACTACTTCCTTAATAATGGATTCTAGCATTTTTCCAATGACAGATGTTAGGCTAACTGGTCTATAGTTACCTGCTTTCTGTCTCACTCCCCTCTTGAATTGGGGTGTTACGTTTGCGATTTTCCAATCCGCTGGCACCTTTCCAGAATCTAGTGAATTCTGGAAGATTACAACCAATGCATCCACTATCTCTGTAGCCACTTCCTTTAAGACCCTCGGATGCAAGCCATCAGGTCCAGGGGACTTGTCAGCCTTTAGACCCATTAGTTTACCTAGTACTTTTTCTCTAGTGATAGTGATTGTTTTTAGTTCCTCCCTCCCCTTTGCCCCTTGGTTTTCTACTATTATTGGTATGTTATTAGTGTCTTCCACTGTGAAGACAGATACAAAATATCTGTTCAATTCCTCTGCCAGTTCCTTGTTTTCCATTATTATTTCCCTAGTCTCATCCTCCAAGGGACCAATGTTTACTTTAGCTACCCTCTTCCTTTTTATATACTTGTCAAAGCTTTTACTGTCGGTTTTTATATTTCTTGCTAGTTTACTCTCATAATTTATTTTCTCCCTCTTTATTATTCTTTTAGTCATCCTTTGCTAGTTTTTAAAGTTTTCCCAATCTTCGGGCTTACCAGTAATCTTTACCATGTTGTATGCTTTTTCTTTTAACTTGATACCATCCTTGACTTCCTTAGTTAGTCATGGTTGGTTCACCATTTTTGTGGAGTCTTTCCTCCTCACAGGGATATATTTTTGTTGCGAGTCATAAAATATCTTTTTAAATGTTTGCCACTGCTTATCCACCATCATACCATCTAATCTGTTTACCCAGTCCACTTCAGCCAATTCCACCGTCATTCCTTTATAATTGCCCTTTTTTAAGTTTAATACAGTAGTTTCAGACCCAAGATCCTCGCTCTCAAACTGGATGTGAAATTCTATCATGTTATGATCACTGCTTCCCAAGGGATCCTTTACTTTGAGATCATTAATTAATCCTGTTTCATTACCCATTACCAGATCCAAAATGGCCTGTTGCCTGGTTGGTTCTCCGACATATTGGTCTATGAAACAATCCCTAATACACTCTATGAACTCCTCCTCAGGGCTATTTTTGCCAATTTTAATTTGTCCAGTCTATGTGAAAGTTAAAATCGCCCATGATTATTGCATTACCTTTTTTACAAGCCCCCCTTATTTCCTGACTAATATTTTGCCCTACAGTGTAGCTACTGTTAGGTGGGGGGCCTATATACTACTTCCACCAGTGATTTCTTTCCCTTGCTATTTCTTACCTCCACCCAAATTGATTCGACATCTTGATCTTCTGAGCCAAGATCATTTCTCGCTATTATACCAATTTCATCCTTTATTAACAGAGCTCCCCCACCACCTTTACCTTTTTTCCTATCTTTCCGAAATGTTAAATAACCCTGGATATTTAGGTCCCAACCTTGGTCACTTTGCAACCACGTCTCTGTAATGGCCACGAGATCAAACCCATTTGTTTCTATTTGTGCCGTCAATTCATCTATCTTATTACAAATGCTGCGCGCATTCAGATAAAGAATCTTTAATTTTGTCTTTTTACCATTCTTTCCTACCCCGGCCCATTTGCTAGTGCACTCTTATGTTTGTATGCTTTATCCTTTACTGACACACTCTGTTTATCATTACCCCCATCACTTTCCTGTATTTTCTCTTTATCAATCTAAACTTCGCCCCACCTGAGCCCTCCCCCCCCCTCCCCTATTTAGTTTAAAGCCTTCTTTACCACCCTAGTTATTTGGTTTGCCAGAACACTGGTTCCAGCATGGCTCAGGTGAAGCCCGTCCCAACGGAAGAGCTCCCTCTTTCCCTGCCCCAGTGCCAGTGCCCCATAAATCTAAACCCACTTCTCCCACAACCATCTTTGAGCCACGCTTTCATCTCTCTGATCTGATTTACCCTGTGCCAATTTGCTCGTGGCTCAGGTAATAATCCGGAGATTATCACCTTTGTGGTTCTGCTTTTTAATTTAGTCCCTAGCTGCTCAAACTCCCTCAGCAGAACCTCTTTCTTAGTCCTACCTATGTCGTTGGTACCTACATGGACCACAACAACTGGATCCTCCCCCTCCCACTCCACATTTCTCTCCAGCCCTGAGGAGATGTCCTTAACTCTGGCACTGGGTAGGCAACAGAGTCTTTGCGACTCTCGCTCTTGATTGCAGAGAACAGCATCTATCCCTCTAACTATACTGGCGCCTACTACAACCACATTCCTTTTTACTCCCCCACTTGAATGGCCCCCTGAACCACGGTGCCGTGGCCAGTTTGATCATGCTCCCTGCAGTCCCTGCACTTGTCCACATGGGCTGCAAAAACCTTGTACCTATTGGACAGGTGCAGAGGCTGAGGTTCCTGCAATGCTACCTCCTGGATCCCCGTACCTGCCTCACTCGCAGTCACACCCTCCTGTCCCTGACCACGTGCCAATTCTACAGTATTTAGTCTAAGGGGCGTGACTGCCTCCTGGATCAAAGTGTGCAGGTAACTTTTTCCCTCCCTGATGCATCGCAACGTCTGCAGCTCGGACTCCAGCTCCTCAACTCGGAGCTGAATTTCCTCGGGCTGCAGACACTTACCGCAGATGTCGTCACCCTGGACAAAAACTGTCCAGTAGCTCCCACATATCGCAGCCGCAACACTTGCCCTGCCCTGTCATAACTATTTTGTTTATTTAATTTATTACTACAATGCCAATCAAATTATTTTTAGGTTGAACCAAGTACTGGCCTTGTTTAATTTATTAAATTAAGTTTAGTTTTTTCTTTAAAAATTAGTTTTATGCTATAAGTTACTTAGCCCACAGTCCTAAGAAAGAAGAAAACAGAAGATCTGAGGTATCACAACAATCAGCTTGAAACCCTGGAATGGCAAAAATGGGCTTAAATTTCAAAGAAGCAGTGTGTATTAGTTAGTCAGCTCCTACAGTGGACTGTTCGAGTTCACAAGATTAAAGCAGCATGAGAACACGTTATAGAAACTGAGAAAATGCATATTAAGCACGTTCACAAAAGACAAATGGAATAGGACAACTGTTGGTGAGCATTAGTGAGGCAAATTGGAAGAGCAATCCTTGCTGCAATGTCATCATGGGATTCCAATATTACCAGAACTTTAGGTCTAAAATGTTTGATGTTTGAAGTGGAAATTTAACTACCAATTTTTTATCATGGACCTTTACCAAGATGCATTGTGTATCACAGTCTTTGAAAGACATGAGTTTTCACCTGATAACTTCCAAGGTTGGACAGAGGTCCCAGCAGCAACAATCAAAAAGGAACAAGGCAGCAAGGGATCACCACCAAATAGGTACCAGTTTTGTTGCTGTGGTAAAATAAAATCACAAGTATTTTGCCTTTATTTCAAACTCTTCATTCCTCTGACTCTGGCCTTTGGTGCATCCTCCCATTTCCCTTCACCCCACCATTGGCTGCATTGTCTTCAGCTATCTAGGCCCCAAGTTCCATAAATCCCTCTATCTTTTCACTTCCTCTAAGACCCTCCTTAAAATGCAATTCTTCTACCTTTTTGTCACCCCTTCCAACATCTTGATTGGCTTGGCGCCCCTTTTTGTCCGATTATGTCACTGTGAAGCACCTTAGGATGCTATTCTATGTTAAAGATGCTATATAAATGCATGTTGTTCTTGTTGATGTAACCAAGGGACAGCATGTAGGTGAAGAAGAGGAGGGAGCAAGGATGGATCCTTGTGGGACTCCTGAGATGATGGTGCAGGGACGGAAAAAGAATCCATCAGCAGAGATGCCCTGGCTACAACAGGATAGGTAGGAGTGAGACCAAGAAAGCACAGTTTCACTGAACTGGACAACAGATGAGAGGCATTGGAGGAGAATGGTGTAAAAAGCTGCAGAGAAGTTGAGGAAGGATAATGTACCCTGGTCATGAAGAATGTTATTTGTTGATTGTAAACAATTTTACAACACCAAGTTATAGTCCAGCAATTTTATTTTAAATTCACAAGCTTTTGGAGGCTACCTCCTTCCTCAGGTGAACGATGTGGAAATGAAGTCCTCGAAATGAAGTCGCATTTATAATTCACAGAACAATGCTTGGTGATAACAGACAGTTTTTTCAACTGCCCGTTGCCAAGGCAATCAGTGTGCAGACAGACAGGTGTTACCTGCCAGGTCTCAGAATATACAAATCACCAAAAAAAACAACAAACAAAAAAAAACAGAGATAGAGAGGTAGAAACATAGAAAAGACAGCAATGTTATTTGTGGCTTTGGTTGGCAACATTTTAGTGCTATGGGAGAAAAGGAAAGCTGATTAGAGAAATCCAAGCAGGGTGATGCTAGAGAAAAGGGAGTGGGTTTGGGTGACGATAAGACTTTCAAGGAATTCAGAGAGGAAAGCAAAGTTGATGATGGGGCGATAGTTTGTAAGGGTAGAGAGTTCAAGGGTTTTTTCTGAGGAGGGAGCTAATGACTGGGCCAATAAGGTCAATTGCAGTGCCCCACTGCCACCCTGACTAAGAAAGCTAACTCAGGATATTTCAAGGATCCAATTTAGGATCTTCTTGATCTATATGGCTCAGTATCACATGTGTACTTACCCGCCAAGCTTTTGGGGCAGCCTATTATTTTCTTCTTTAATGCTGACAGATGTTCAGTTTCTTCTAACCCAAAGTCAAGTTTTGGTTTCTTAAATGCCTGTATCCTAACTCGCACCAAGTGCCATTCACCCATCACCGCTGTGCTCGATGACCTATATTGGCTTCTGGTCCAGCAACGCCTCGATTTTAAAATTCTCATCCTAGTTCTCAAATCCCTCCTTGGCCTCACCCCTCCCTATCTCTGTAACCTCCTCCTACAACCCTCAGATCGCTGTACTCCTCCAATACTTGCCTCTTGTGCATCCCCGATTTTAATCACTCCACCATTGACAGCCATGCCTTCAGCTACATAGGCCCTAAGCTCTGGAGTTCCCTTCCTAAACCTCTCCGCCTCTCTACCTCCTTTAAGACGATCCTTAAAACCTACCTCTTTAACCAAGCTTTTGGTCACCTGTCCTAATATCTCCTTATGTGGCTCAGTGTCAAATTTTGTTTGAAAATTGCTCCTGTGAAGCGCCTTGGGACATTTTACTACGTTAAAGGCGCTATATAAATGTGAGTTGTTGTTGTTGTTGTTGTTGTTGTTGTTGTTGCTGCTTTTGTTGTTGCCATTGTTGTTGAATGTGACTATTTATTTTAATGATCATGAGTCAATCTCTCGTGGTTTTGGACACGAGTACCACCATATAGTGTTGAAAAGTTTTATCTCAATGTTCCCAAAGAATGTGATGTCACCCTAAAACATTGGGCAACAGAAGCTGCTGCTGCTACAATAACATGTGATATAACAATAAAAAAATACTGGGAGATCTTAAATAGCATCAGGGAAACAGAACATCCAAAAAAATTATATGAATTGCAAGTCACTCGAACAGCTAAGTAAGCAACAGTGAATTAGTTGAGGACAAGCCATTACAGAATCAATAATTTCATACAGCAGCGAGCACCAACGGATTAACTGACGAAGCGAGCACCAGTGAATTAAAAAATTCATAGTGCTGTGGTCACACCAACAAATTAATAATAGGGCAGCAGGCAACAATTTAGCAGTTGGCAACTTCTGAGTACCCAGGGCACCCACTTAAAACAGGCGTTAGTGCCTTGAATATGCAAATCGATGCCCAACACTGATTTCAAGACCCCAATGCCAAACTCGGTGGAGTGTGCTGTGTTCAACTTTTCCAGGTTAACAGCAGCCTAACCAGTGGCCCTTAAAAAAAGACTGCTGGAGGCTGCCGAAATAAGTTTTTCTTTTTCCACAAAACTAGGGTGCTATAATGTGCCATGGAATTAATTACAGCAGCAGGAGGGGAGAAGAAAGGAGAGTGAGGAACATGCATATGACCAGCACTGGGGAAGGGGGTAAAAAATTCCAGAAGTAGGCTTTGCATCTAATCAAGACTACTGCCAGGAGGTGCCAAAATTATGTTCATGAGGGATATGGGTGGCTTCTCTACCATTCATTTTGCATGATCTGCCCCAGAAAATCAACATTATCGTTACATAGAAGCATAAATGTTCCACATTTTGAAGCTCGCTTTCTGATCTTTGACATTTTCTTTTTTAACACTATTGTGCTGGTTCAGGAATGTTTATCACATCATTGCATTTTTAGTTCTGGGATTTTTTTTATGCATGTTGTTAATTGCATTTATGATTTTTTTTATGGTTGTTTTATTTTTTTTCACATTGCAGCATATCAGGAAGCTTAATATTAATTTTAAGTGTTACAATAGGCATTCCTTTGTGAATCTGTATTGTTCTCGGAGAGCTTGAGAATGAGGACTTGCAGAGCAATGATCAGATGGAGATCCACTTGCATCTCAAGCAAGCTGTTCAGACTCGCAATTACCCAAGTACGTGGGTTCACGGACCCCACCAGAGGTACTTCAGCTTGTCAGAGAAGTGCCTTCAGCACCAATGCTTGGTCAGGGAAGAGTTTCCCCAGTTCAGGATTTTCCCTTGAATTATAAACTATCTTGTTCTGCAAACAGAAAAGTAGTCTTGCAATGTGTAAATTGAAGGAGCACATACAATGATACATATATGCCCAATTTTCATGTGTGAACCCAGGTAGCATCAGTGGAGGTCATTGAATAGTAATCAGGAATGGGAACTCTGGATTTTTTTTTACCCCCTGCAATAGTCTAGGGATATTGAGGTCAACTTGGGTGTCAGTAGGTGATCACGCAGCTAGGATGTGTTACAATGACTTGAGGCGTAATGCCCTCGGAAGATATGAGCATGGCAAGGCTTTAAATTGTATATTGCAACTTCAATATGTGCCTTGCTGAGGTATGGGCATGCATGAATGCAATGAAAACCTGTAGGTTTGAGAGAGGGCTTGGCATAGATGAGCAGTAAATGTGGAACAGGTTGACTGGAACACTGTGTAGCATGCAGTCTTCTGCCATCTACCTATCACATGATCTCAGATTGGTGTCAGCTCTGGCTCAGAGGTAGTATTCTTGCCTCAGAGTCAGAAGGTCATGGGGTTCAAGCCCCACTACAGAGACTTGAACACATAATTTAGCCTGACACTTCAATGCAATATTGAGGGGGTACTGCACTGTTGTAGATGCAGTCATTCAGATGAGACTTAAAAAAAAAATTCTTGGAATGTGGGCATAGCTGGCAATTATTGCCCATCCCTAGTTGCCCTTGAGAAGGTGGTGGGCCTTTTTCTTGAACTGCTGCAGTCCGTGTGGTGAAGGTGCCCCTGCAATGCTGTTGGGTAGGAAATTCTAGGATTTTGACCCAGCAACAATGTAGGAAGGGAGATATATGTCCAAGTCAGGATGGTGTGTGGCTTGGAGTTGATGGTGTTCTTGTGCACCTGCTGCCCATGTTCTTTTAGGTGGAGGAGGTTACAGGTTTGGGAAGTCCTACGTAGAAGTCTTGGTGAGTTAAACTGAGGCCCCAGCTGCCCTCTCAAATGGACACAAAAGATTCCAAGGCACTATTCAAAGAGTTGTGGAGTTCTCCCGGTGTCCGAGCCAACATTTATCCCTTAACCAACACCACTAAATCAGATCATCTGTTGCTGTTAATGGGACATTGTTATGCACAACTTGGCTGCCATTATAATAGTAAATACAATTCAAAGTACTTCATTGTCTGTGAAGAATTTTGGAATGTCCTGAGGTCATGAAATGCACTTTCAATGCAAGTTCTTTCTTTCAAATGTGCCATCTTCTTATGCACTTGTTCCCAGGTCCTGTAGGTACCAGTGAGCCTGGCCATCACGTTCTGCATTTCTATCCTCAGTACAGGGTACCCTGGAGTGCCAAAAAGAACAATCCTCCTTGCATCCACCTCGTACAGCAGCACTTCAACATTGCCAGCCCGAGCAGCTGTACTGCTCCATCACTAGCTCACAATTTTTGCCTTCAAATCATGTTTCTTTTCAATCTATTTTTGCCAGCCCTTTTCTCCCTCTCCCACTTCAGTTTTGGAAAAGCTTGCTGAAGCATTGAAATTCATTTTAGTCTTTCTAAAGATTCCTGGAATTTTGCCCCCATTACAGTTTCTCAGATTTCTTGGGCTGAGCATCATGAGTCACGCCTGTAAGCAAACATTGTATCTCTTAAAATCCAGACAGCATCTTTACTACCCAATATCTAGTTGAACAATAGCACGTCCCTGAGGTCATAACATAGAACACAGGATACAGTAGCCAAGTAATTATGAGACTGGACTTGTAATCCAGTGGTCGTGAGTTCAAATCCCATCAAGACATACTTGCTCTCGAGGCAGTACAAAGAAGGTTCACTCGGTTAATCCCGGGGATGAGGGGGTGGACATATGAGGAGAGGTTGAGTAGATTGGGACTTTACTCATTGGAGTTCAGAAGAATGAGAGGCGATCTTATTGAAACAAATAAGATTGTGAAGGGGCTTGATCGGGTGGATGCGGTAAGGATGTTCCCAAGGATGAGTGAAACTAGAACTAGGGGGCATAATCTTAGAATAAGGGGCTGCTCTTTCAAAACTGAGATGAGGAGAAACTTCTTCACTCAGAGGGTAGTAGGTCTGTGGAATTTGCTGCCTCAGGAAGCTGTGGAAGCTACATCATTAAATAAATTTAAAACAGAAATAGACAGTTTCCTAGAAGTAAAGGGAATTAGGGGTTACGGGGAGCGGGCAGGAAATTGGACATGAATATAAATTTGAGGTTAGGATCAGATCAGCCATGATCTTATTGAATGGCGGAGCAGGCTTGAGGGGCCGATTGACCTACTCCTGCTCCTATTTCTTATGTTCAAAGCAAGTTATGAAATTGAATTTAAAAATCTGGCAATTTATGGGCCAACACCAAAAAGAGGTCAGATTGTCTAAAAACCCAACTGGGTCACTAACGTCCTCACTTTCAAGCTAGCTGTTCCTAAGTTAACTGGCACAGCTGTGTATACCCACTCATGTGTTTTGGAGTGGGGGGGGGGGGAAAGAGAGAGAAAGGGAGTGAGAGAAAAGAAATTTCTCTGACCCCTGCTTTAACTTTGGGTCATCAAGCTGTCACCGTTCCGATCCTGAACGGAATGCACTCCTAAAATATCGCCAGGGTATTTTCCAGTCATGAGATTGAGCTGAAAGTTAGCAAAGTATCTATCACGATGTTGTCTAATCTGGTTAGATGCTAAACTGAAAAAATATCATAATCTATATAATAGTATGGAGCAGCAATGAGTCATTTCAGTGCCCTCCCAAATTGTTGATGTAAAATTGTTTACAATGATCTACAACACCAAGTTATAGTCCAGCAATTTTATTTTAAATTCACAAGCTTTCGGAGGCTTCCTCCTTCCTCAGGAGGAAGCCTCCGAAATCTTGTGAATTTAAAATAAAATTGCTGGACTATAACTTGGTGTTGTAAAATTGTTTACAATTGTCAACCCCAGTCCATCACCGGCATCTCCACATCATGACTACCATAGATCATTGTAGTTTTGTCCCATCACACACATGCCAGCTTGATCGTTATTATTGTCTGAAACATTCCAGAACTACAGTTTTTGCCCTTAGTTCCAATCAATTGATTTGTTCAATGGAATGTTTGTTTTTAGCCCTGCAGATAGGAAAGCATATGTTTATCAACATCAGCTGGGGAGGAGGCTGTTGCATAGATTTGCCCCATAGTACTTCTGTGATTAACATGTGAAGTTGAGAACTCAGGGCCAGATGATCCTTTCTGATTGGGAAAGTGGAGCTCTGTGGGGGATTTTTGGCTGAGTCGGTTCCACTGAAATTGCCATGTTAAAAAGTTAAGCACTGGGAATTACAAAGATGGCTGTTACCATTAGACCTAAAATTCTTAAACAATATTTTAAGAGATCCAGGACACTTCCTGTAAAGTTGGCAACAGATGCTCTAGACTACAAACTAGTCTGTAAGCAGAAAACCACTTCAGGATTGTCCACAACAACATTCCTAAGAACAACCACTCCTCCTTATGATGTAGTTAGCACTTCATAATTGCTATGAATCCTGGACCTTGGACAATATTGAGTATCTGCCACTTCACTGTGCTGACAGGCCTCCAGCATGATGTTCTGACAGGTCAACTGGCAAGGTGTAAATCCAGATCTCCACAAGGTTCCACAAAGATCTCCTATAAAGCTTTCCAATTATATCAACATTCCATTTACCCTAAGCAGCATCAAGTATCAGAAACTTCAGGAATTATTCTCCCTAAAATGTATTTCCATGGTGAATTTGAATATGGCATTGAATTTCATTTAAGGAGATGATATTGTTTGATATCTACAATCTTGCACTCTTATTTTATTATTGATCTTCCTTTTAAACCATATTTTGCCTTAAATCTTCAAATCTTAATGTTTATATATTAAAAATCTTATGTCATCTCACACTTCCTGTTTTCACTATCATAATTTTGTGCCAACTTTTTCCGATTCCAAATTCTTGTATCCACATTTGTAATGGAAGCTGCCTACATAAACTTCCCACATTTTAAGCACACTTTCCCACCAGTGGTGCTGTTGTAGTATTCCACTGGAAAGGTGGCTGAAGGGTATAATTACAGCATGACAAGTATACGTAACCAGTGCCATTATGCAGTTGAGAAAAAAATGATAATGCAAACAGCTGAAAAAATTGCATGCAGATAGAAGTTTTTAATATATTGCTAGTCAATCCTCCTCGATGTTGTACATGGCAAATCTGAGAATATGGTCTTTCTTTTATCTGTCTCTACTGTTTATGTGTTGCTATTGCTCTCTCTATCTCTGGTTCTGTCTGTCTCTTTTCTTCTGCTTTTCTCTTTTTAACTATTTCTCTCTGTGCCTTTCCTTTCATTTCAGATAGAGGAGGATAGAAGGTGGTGGGAAAGGAGCCACCATCGATAACTGGCTGTATTTGGGCTGGCAGTTGCTGGAAAAATATATCCTTCAGTGGCTACCTTGCTATTTCCTCATGACTTTCCCATCATGTCATCTATCCTTTCACCTTACCACCACCCATTCCCTTTCCTACAACACACACACACATACATACACACACCCACACCCATCAGTAGCCCTACCTTTTCCCCTTTGAACTACTTGCTCAAATCCTTTATCCTCCCCTCAGCCTGCTGTCACTCATCTCATCCTTAGCCCTCCATCCACCTCCCATAGAGGCAGATAGCGAGGGGCCTGGAAGCTGCACCCTAAGCTGTGCTCATTTTGCCCATGTCAAAAAACACCGAAGTATCCTCCCAATACAATTAGAATAAACCCGAATTAAAAATGGGCATAAGTTGGTATAAATCAGCCTCATCAGTCTATCAAATTGAGTCTTGGTGTTAATTGGTATTCAATTATTCTTTGGCGGTGGTACTTCCTTTTGTTTCCACCTGCTTTCACTTCTTTGCCATTGGAAATCTGATGCCTTTTTTTGGTCTTTCGACTTTGGGCGGCTGCATTATTTTTATATTTTACATATAAAATATAATTTTTTTATTTTATATTATATTTTAGTCGACTACAGTTGCAATGTGAAAGGAGTTTTAATTCTTTGTGGTGTGCTTACTTTGTTCTCTTGCTGATTTAGTGTTACAGTCATTTCTGAGGTCATGGCCAATTGTAGATGCCACTCAGCTCATTCACAGGTTTACCGTCAGTCATTCAATTTCAAATTCTAAACTTTTGGCTATCTTCTTAAAAGTGTTCCTTATTCTTTTACAGGACGTTTAAAAAAATAATCTTCGACGCTGCTAATGCTGTCAATCCTTCTTAAGCTCCCAGTTTCTCTGACAGCTTTTAATAGATATACTTTTTAAAGTTTCTTTGAAGTGATATACAACAGGGTAACCAGGTAAAACAATTCTGTAAACTCACGCTTTTTTTAAAAAAAGATTAATTTTGAACCATTAACAAGTAAAGCAAGGTTTGTGAAAATAGTGATAACTGCAAAATTTTATTTTGTGATCACATAGAATCTACAGCACAGAAACAAGCCATTCGGCCCCACTGGTCTATGCCAGTGAGGCCGAATGCTCCACACGAGCCTTCTCCCACCCCTCTTCATCTAACATTATCAGCACATCCTATTCTTTTCTCCCTCCTATGCTTATCCAGCTTCCTTTTAAATGCACCTATGCTATTCGCCTCAACTACTCTTTGTGGTAGCGAGTTCCAATTTTACTCCTTGGGTAAATAAGTTTCTCCTGAATTCCCTCTTGGATTTATTGGTAACTATCTTACATTTATGGCCCCTGGTTTTGGTCACCCCCACAAGTCTTCTCAACATCTACCATTTCAAACCCCTCCATAATTTTAAAGACCTCTATTAGGTCACCCCTCGCCTTCTTTCCAGAGAGAAGAGCCCCAGCCTGTTCAGCCTTTCCTGATAAGTATAACCTCTCCGTTCTAAATGACCCAGCTCTGCTTCTTCAGCAGCAGTGCTGCGAAACTCTAATGGTTTGAGGCTGAACGAGCACAGAGCACAAAACCATAATACTAATCAATCCGTTTTATAACCATAACCATTTCCATTATACATTGAACGAGAAAGAACGCTCGGCCAAACTTCTTCCCCTCCCTCACGTAACATTGCCCATCCTCTCGAAGAAATTTATTACCAATAAAAACAGTTCCGCACGCTTTCCGCCCTATTGAAAGGACGCAGTACCTCGTCCTTACGAATCGATTTGACCACCGGTGGTAGTAAGATGGCGTAATCCGTACTCACCAGGCGCCTAACGGCATCTCTTCCTTCCCCTGTGACGTTTCCAAACTCACTTGTTCGCACGCGGCATTCTTTCCACCAACCGTCTTCCACGAGCTTTACACAGGTGCGGCCAAGCTCTGGCGTGGGACGCTTGTATCCTCACTCCTCTAACCTCCAGATTAATGGCTTGTAATTTTGCACTGGGAGGATTTTGTTGAGAAGATCTGTCCATTCTCGTTGAGGAAACAGTTACGTAGGTTGTAAGTGGCCAGGTCTTTTGCTAAAGCCAGAACTGAACTGGTTTCATGGCTTAAGTTATGATGGTTTCTTTGATAGTGAAAGTTCACTGAAAACTAGAATAGCGAATATCGCCACATTATAAGACACAGAAATGGAAAAACGATTTGTCTTTACTTGGCATTCTCACAGACTAATTGGTTTACCAGAATGGGTACTTTCCATCAATCGCTAGAATCTTGTTTTGCTGTATGAAGAATATATGCAGTTGAAGAAATGAAGGCACAAGATAGGTGAATGTGGATTACCTACCTAGCCAGTGTCTTTATTCTTCAGTGAAGTACACTAAAGAGTCTGTCCCTTGCCAGGTTGGTTCTACAAAATTATGTGGTTGATCTTGATGTCACAGAGTTACCACCACGTGATGACTGTCCCCACCCTCTATAAACAAGCAATCAGGAGGAGCAATGCCCCCACTCTGGATTAAGAAAGCAGGAGAAATTTATTTTGAATCCTTCAAATCTAAATTAAGGAAGGAATTAATAGACCCAAAGATGCAGATACAGGAAAAAAGTGAGGGAACCATTTTGAATATCCAGCCTTTACCATCTTATGACCATATCAAGGCTGAAACTATTGATATCCTGGTGGTGGCAGAAACTTGGCTAACGGGTGGCAAATCCTTTCCCTTCATGAAGTTTTCTTGCCTGGCTACGAATTCCAGCACTTGTCTTGCCCAAACCGCAGTGGTAGTGGAGTAGCTTGTATCTCCAAATCCCGTTTTGGTCTCTCTGCCTACTCCTTTGGCACATTCAACAGTTTCAAGCACCTTACTTCCATACTTCCTACCTCACACCTTATCAGGTACTGTCTTCCCAAGCCACATGCCAACTTCCTCACCAAGATCTCGTCCCTTCTCTCCTCCCTTAGTCTCTGCACCAAGCCACTCCTCATCCTCAGGGACTTCTACCTACATCTAAACCCCCCTAGACTGTTCCCCTCTGACTTTCCTGCCTTCCTACTCTCATTCAATCACCCTTTCACATAAATTCCTCCATCCACATCCACTGTCACATCTCTCAACCCCACTATTCCATATGGCCTCTCCACTTCCAAGAACTCAATCACTGACAAAGCTATCTCTGACCACTTTCTCCTCGCCCTGCTTTTCTCCAAACCCATTCCATCTTTACCATCTAACCATGGAAAAGGCCCCCCCCAGTTCTCTCACTAATCTACTTTCAAACTCCCTACTCCCTATATTCTGGGCTTCCCCTGCCAATCCCCCAGTACATTCCCCACCCTCACTCCCTTAAGTCAAAGGGCTGTAAACCTGAGCATACCCGGTGTATGACTGGTCTAGTCTTGGCTTAACCATGTTAAGTACTACCATGCCACCGTGCCTCCCTGCCTCACACCAAATCCTCCCTACTCTAGAATTATCTGAAAACCTACAGCTCTTTTTTTCCATGACCGCCTTCTCAAATCTCTTTCCCTTGTCCTCTCCACCCTCATTTCCAATGCCAAATGCAAAGAGCTCATGAATTTTTTCTCTAAGATTGAGACCATCTATGCAGTTTACTCTGCTGCCACCTCCCTTTCCTCTTCCCCTTCTCTTGCCCACCCTAAGGTCCCTATCTATCCTACCTCTGATTCCTTCATCACTCTGCAGTTTCACTTCATCTACCCTCCTACTGTTTCCCAGCTCATCTCCTGCTCCCTCAATCCCGGCCCTAATCAACTATTGACCACTTGGTTCAATCTGAGACAGTGGCTGGGAGGGGGTAGAATCAGAGGCAAGGATACAGATTTTGTGGTGGGGACCGAAGATGATGGATTCAGTCTTACCTATGTTTAATTGGAGGAAATTTGGCTCATCCAAGACTACATGTTGGACAAGAAGGCAACACAGAGGCAATAAAGGGTTTGACAGAGGTGGTGGAGATGAAGAGCTGGGTGCCATCAGTGTACAGTTCAGAGGGTCAAAGATAGGCCCTTGGAGGTCTCCAGAGGTAATGGTGTGGGATTAGGAAGGGAAGCCATTGCTGGAGATGCTCTGGTTATGATTGGATAGATGAGAGTAGAAACAAGTGAGGGCAGTCTCACTGAGCTGGACAACAGAGGAGAGATGTTGGAGAAGAATGGTGCGGTCGACCCTGTGAAAGGCTGCAGAGAAGATAAAGAGTGATAGTGCACCATGGTCACAGTCATTTGTGACATTGGTTAGAGCCTTTTTGGTGGTGGGGCAGAGATGGAAACCTGATTGCAGAGATTCAAACATAGAGTTGGAGGAAAGATGGGCACAAATTTGGGAGGTGAAAACATGTTCAAAAACTTTGGAGAGGAAAAGGAAGTTGGAGATGTGGCAGCAGTTTATAAGGACTGGTTGAGGGTAGGATTTTTGAGGAGGGGGAACCTTTTCCAATATCAACTAGCATGAGATCAGGAAGAGAAGTCTGATCAGCGGTTTCCTGGGTATGGGGTCAAGGAAGCAGGAGGTGGGTCTCATGGACAGGATGAGCTCAGAGAGGGCAGAGAAATTAGAGAAAGACATGGGTTCAGGGCTAAGGCATGGGGTACCTGGGAGATGGTTTGGCTTGATGGGCAAGGGGAAGGTAGGGATAGCAACAGGGGAAGCTGAACGATGGTCTCAATTTATTAGTGACAAAAATGCCCATGAGCTCCTCACACTTGTTGGAGGTGAGGGTAGAAGGGACAGGGAGCAAGGAAAAGGTCGGTAGTAGAGAAAATAAACCAAGGGTTATCTTTGCCTTCCAGGATTGATTCAGGAGTAACAAGCAGTTTTGGCAGAGGAGAATGAGGCCCGAGTTTTGGGTGGAATGGCCAACGAGAGAGGAAGATTAGGTTGTTGGATAGAGGAGTTTATATGGAGGGAGAGGCTTATCCAAATTTAGGTTGGACATCCAGTGGTGGAATGAAGTTGACTTTTAGACAGGGTGAAATTAACTTGAAGCATTGACAAACCAACATGCAAGTTTGGAGACAGTTGTGGAGAGGGAGTGAATTCAGGAGCTGTTCAAGGGGCAGAGTATCAGCGGCCGTACTGATTGAGGTTGTCCAATGGAAAAAGAGGGCCAAGGAGGAGTGGAGAGTCAAGCAACAGAGGTAGATCCAGGTGTCCAGCTGTGGTGCGTAGAGGCCTTAGGTGTTAGCAGTGCATACCAGCGTATCCAGTATACCAGCAGAGGAATCAGGAGCAATGGGAATGAAATCCAAGGACCACGTTTGGTTCCATTCTTACCTGTGGCCACACAGCCAGCACATCTCCAGCAATGGTTTCTCTTCCCACTTTGCATTGTCATCTCTGGAAACTGTCAAGGATCTGTCCTTGGACTCCTCTTCATCTACATGCTGTCCCTCGGTGACATCATGAACAGGCATGGGGTTAGCTGATGACATCCAGCTCTGGCTCACCACCACTTCCCTCAACCCCACAACCACCACTGTGTTGTTGGACTGCTTGACTGACGTTGTTATGTATGAGTCAAAACTCCCTCAAACTGAACCTTGAGAAGTCTACAGTCATCATTTTCATTGCCCCATATGAACTTCACTCTCTTGCCAATGACTCCATCCCCCTTCCTGGTGACTTACTCAGCAAGAATCAGGCCATGCAAAACCTTAGATTCCTGGTTCAACTCAGAACTGAGCTTCAATTCTTACATGCAGTCCATCATCAAGATCATTAATTTCAATCTCCACAACATCGCTTGCCTCCACCCGAACCTCATCTCATTAGTGTTGAAACTGTTATCTCTGCTTTTGTCTCCTCCAGACTTGATTTCTCCAACATCCCTCTTGCCAAGATCCCATCTTTCACTCTCCATAAATTCAAACCTGTCCAAAATTCAGTTGCCCATATCCTATCCCACCCTTAGTCCTCAGTTCTGCTTCTCCATCACTCCTATCCTCATTGACTTGCACTGGCTCTCCTTCCCCAACACATGGGACTTAAACTCTGTGCTCATCTTCACAACTCTCCAAGGCTTCTCCTGCCTTCTCTCTGCAACCTTCTCAAGCCTTATATCCCTTCCAACACCCTTCGACTTTGGCCTTCTGAGCATCTTCCCTCCTTTTGCCTCATCATTGGTAATATAATCTTCAGCTACTTAGTCCCTATACCTCACCGCCTCACCATTGGCCTCAAGCTTGGTGATGTTGGCTGTTGGGAGGGTGTCAGAGAAAACCCGTGTTGCCCTGGCTCGTAGCAGGTCAGGAACCCCCATACTGAGGTGTTGAGAAAATACAATGGCCCTGATTTTCAAATGAAATTGCAGGTGCACTGGGGGCAGGGTGGGCTGCAAAAATCGGGAAAATCCTGAGCGGGTGAGGAAGCCGGCCCCAACCTGCCAACTTCCGGATTTCCCACGGACGTGCCTGTGTGCGCGCGCTTCCCAATGCGGAAGTCCTGCCAGCAATTAAAGCCGGCGGGATGATAGTTAAAGAACCAAATGTACTTCATTGAGGTACTTTATTTCTGACATAGTAGATGGTTAAACCGACTTTAAACTTACCTGGGTGGCTTTCCCAAGGGCTGGATCAGGCAAAAATAAAGTAAATAAATTAAATAAAAAAACATTGCATAATGTTAAAAAACAAAATAAACCTACCTTTCCACTGACGTCACCTGCAGCCCCCCTGCTCCGATGTCTCCCTCTCCGATGTCCCCCTCCCCCCACCGATTTCACCCTCTCTCCCCCACAATCTCCCCCCCCCCCCCCACCACCCCCCCCTACCCCAATCTTCAGTGCCCTCCACTCTGTTCCAGCACCAGATGACGTTTCTCTCTCTCTCTCTTAACCCCCCACCCCACCACCCTCGGCCTTGCAGCTCCTGTTGGCAGCCAGCCTGTCAATCATGCTGGCTGCCAGACACGAAACCTGGAAACACCTTTAATCACCATCAATTACACTGTGATCACGTCAGAAAAGATAATTTTTTTGTTTATTCGGGTTTGCCATGCGCACCTTCACCATCTCACTGCCATCCCATCACCATTTTAAAATTGAGCCCAGTGACTCTCAAACATCCATTTGATTGTTGGCAATCAGTTTGTTAAAACAGCAGAGGGGGTTATGGCTGTCGCATGTCATTCATTGCAGTCCCAGGTTATTGCTGCAGAAGTACCTTTGGCCCAACCATCTTCAGATGTTTCAACAATGACGGAAGTCACGAGTAGGGCTGTTCACTGATGATTACACAGATTTCAGCTCCATTCACAACTTCTGTTTACAGCAGAACTTGGACAGCACCCAAGCTTGGGCTGACAAGTGGCAGGTAACATTATCATCATATAAGTGCCAGGTAATGACCACCTCAAACAAGAGAAAGCCCAGCCATTTCCTCTTGACTTTCAGTGTCGACACTCATTGTCAAGTCTGCCACCATCAACATCTTGGGGAATCATGATTGACCAGAAGCTTAACTGGACCAGTGATATCATAGCTACAAGTCTGATAGAATAATCACTGCTCACCTGGGTGGGTGCAGCCAGAATAACATTTAAGAAGCTTGACACCCTCCAGGACAGAGCAGTTCACTTGATTGGCACTCCTGCAGTTGGACTCAATATTCACCCCTCCATCACTGGCATATAATAATCATGGGAGATTTTAACTGCCCCCAAATAAACTGGCAAGAGGTAGGTAAAGGGGTATAGGGAATAGAGTTTTTACAATGTGTGCAGGACTCATTTCTCACCCAGTATGTAAAAAGCACAACAAGAAAGGAAGCACTGCTGGATCGAGTAATTGGAAAAGAACCAGAACAGATAAGAGAAGTAAGCTTAGGGGAACATATAGGCAATAGCGATCACAGCATAATAAGGTTTAAGGTAAAGATTGAGCAGGACGTAAGTAAGACAAAGACCAAAATAATAAATTGGAAAAAAGCTGATATTGAGGGGATGAGAATGGAACTAAGAAAAATAAACTGGAAAAATTTACTGACAAACAAAGAAATAGAATAGCAGTGGGAAACATTTAAAATGGTGATCAATAGAGTTCAGGAGAAATATATCTCACTAAAAAGCAAAAACAAACTAGCCAGTAATGACACACCATGGACGAATAACGAAGTAAGGGTCAAAATTGAAACTAAAGAAAAAGGCATACACTAAGTACGTGGACAACAAAGGACAGGATGACAAAAAGGGAATACGAAAAGGTTAGGAAAGAAGTCAGAAAAACAATTAGGAAGACAAAAAGGAACCAGGAAATTAAATTATCAAGGAATATTAAAAAAAAGTAAAATATTCTACAGCCATATAAATAATGAAAGAAAAATCAGGATAGGGATAGGCCAATAAGGGATACACACAATAAACTCATAGGCAATGACAGCAAAATGGCAGAAATATTATATAATTACTTTGCTTCAGTATTTACCAGGGAGATTGATATGCTGGGCATGACATTAGAAGAAGAGATCAAAAAACATGCAAAGACATTTAAGGTAGAAAGGGGGGAGATAATTGATAAACTAATCAAACTTAGAGAGGGTAAAACCTCCGGTCCGGATGGATTGCATCTGCTCATACTAAAAGAAGTTAGGGAAGAGATAGCCGAGGCACTATTACATATATATAAAAATTAATTAGAAAAGGGAATAGTACCAGAGGACTGGCGGACAGCAATTTTTTTTTATTTGTATATGGGATGTGGGTGTCGCTGGCAAGGCCAGCATTTATTGCCAATCCCTAATTGCCCTTGAGAAGGTGGTGGTAAGCCACCTTCTTGAACCGCTGCAGTCCGTGTGGTGAAGGTTCTCCCACAGTGCTGTTAGGTAGGGAGTTCCAGGATTTTGACCCAGCGACGATGAAGGAACGGCGATATATTTTCAAGTCGGGATGGTGTGTGACTTGGAGGGGAAAGTGCAGGTGGTGTTGTTCCCATGTGCCTGCTGCCCTTGTCCTACTAGGTGGTAGAGGTTGCAGGTTTGGGAGGTGCTGTCGAAGAAGCCTTGGCGAGTTGCTGCATTGCATCCTGTAGATGGTACACACTGCAGCCACGGTGCACCACTGGTGAAGGGAGTGAATGTTTAAGGTGATGGATGGGGTGCCGATCAAGTGGGCTGCTTTGTCCTGGATGGAGTTGAGCTTCTTGAGTGTTGGAGCTGCATTCATCCAGGCAAGTGGAGAGTATTCCATCACACTCCTGACTTGTGCCTTGTAGATGGTGGAAAGGCTTTGGGGAGTTAGGAGGTGAGTCACTCGCCACAGAATACCCAGCCTCTGACCTACTCTTATAGCCACAGTATTTATGTGGCTGGTTCAGTTCTAGCCAATAGTGACCCCCAGGATGTTGATGGTGGGGGATTTGGCGATGGTAATGCCGTTGAATATCAAGGGGAGGTGGTTGGACTCTCTCTTGTTGGAGATGGTCATTGCATAGCACACATTCTATCTTCCTTTATAAATAAAGGAAACACATAAGTCCAAGGAACTTTAAACCAATTAGTTTAACATTGGTGGTAGGCAAGATAATGGAATTCCTACTCAAAGATGTAATGGAGAAACATCTAGAAACTGAAAATATAATAAAGAATAGTCAGCACGGATTTTAAAGGGGAAGGTCTATGCTTAACCAATTTTATTGAATTCTTTGAAGAAGGAACAGAAAATGTAGACAAAGGAAATATAGTAGATGTAATATATTTGGATTTTCAAAAGGCCGTCGCTAAGGTACCGCATAGTAGACTCATGACTAAGGTCAGAGCATGTGGAATCAGCGGACAAGTAGCAGAATGCATAGCAAGCTGGCTACAAAACAGAAAACAGAGAGTAGGGTTAAAGGTAGTTACTCAAATAAGCAAAAGATGGGAAGTGGCGTTCAGCAAGGATTGGTGCTGGGACCACTGTTGTTCACCATGTACATAAATGATTTGGACTCGGGAATCGGAAGCACAATTTCAAAATTTGCAGACAACACCAAATTGGAGGTGTAGTTAATACCGAGGAGGACTGTGACAAAATAGAGGAAGACATTAATAAACTTGCAGAATGGATGTGTAATTGGCAAATGAATTTCAATATAGATAAGTGTGAGGTGGTACATTTTGGTAGGAATAATAAGGAGGCCACGTATTCCTTGGAAAGTAAGAGTTTAAATGGTGTAGAGGAGCTGAAGAATCTGGGGGTACAGATACACAAATCACTAAAAGTAGTGACGCAGGTTAGTAAGACCATAAAAAAAGCAAACCAAGCATTAGGGTTCATTTCTGGAGGGATAGAATTGAAAAGCAGAGAAGTTATGCTGAACTTGTACGGAACCTTGCTTAGACCACACAGAGTACTGTGAACAGTTCTGGTCTCCACACTATAAAAAGGATATAGAGGCACTGGAGAAGGTGCAAAAAAGATTTACTAGGATGATACCAAAAATGAGAGGTTATATCTTTTAAGGAAAGATTGAATAGGCTGGGGCTCTTTTCTCTAGAAAAGAGACTAAGGGGGTGACCTATTTGAGGTCTTTAATATTATGAAAGGGTTTGATAAGGTAAACATAGCAAAGATGTTTCCACTTGCAGGGGAGACCAGAACTAGGGGCCATAAATATAAGATAGTCACTAACGAAACAATAGGCAACTCAAGAGAAAATTCTTCACCCAAAGAGTGGTAAGAATGTGGAACTCACTACTACAGGGAGTGGTTGAGGCGACTAGCATTGATGCACTTCAGTGAAGCTCGAAAAACACATGAGGGAGAAGGGAATGGAAGGATATGTTGATAGGGTTAGATGAAGAACGGTGGGAGGTGGCTTGTGTGGAGCATAAACACTGGCATGGACCTGTTGGGCCAAATGGCCTGTTTCTGTGCTGTACATTCTTTGTAATTCTTAGTAAATATTGCAGCCACAATATTGCAATCTACAGGATATGCTGCAACAACTCACTAAGGTTGCTTCAACAGCATCTCCCTCCTCTGCGACCTTTATCACTGAGTAGGACAACACGAGCAATGTCATAGGAATACCATCACCTCCAAGTCACACACCATCCTGACTTGGACATATATCACCGTTCCTTCATTGTGTTGGGCCAGTATCCTGGAACTCCCGAGCTAACACCATTGCAGGGGCAGCATCACCAGAAGGAACATAGGAACAGGAGTAGGCCATTCAGCCCCTCGTGCCTGCTCCGCCATTTAATAAGATCATGGCTGATCTGTGATCTAACTCCATGGGCTCGATTTTGCGATCGCGTTTCCGGCGGGTTCCCAGCGGGGCGGCCCCGAAAATCCCGATATCCAGTCACGTGACCGGATCGCGACGAAATCCTGGCCACTTCCGGGTACCGCGCTGACGTGCGGGGCTGCGCGCGCAAGCCCCGCTGGTGGGAATCCCGCAGGCAATTAAAGCCAGCGGGGTTCCACTTGAGAGTACTTAACTTGCTCGTTGTGGTCAGTTAATGAGCTGAAGCAGCTGTCAAAAGAGGAAGTGTGGGATTTTAGGTTCAAGGCAGTGAGTTTCACACACTGGGGGAAACAGTCCCTTTCCAACCAGGCGTGTTGCAGCCAGCAGCCTGTGGCAGGTGCCAAGGTGCGCTCCACAGGGGAGAGCCCTCACCCACGCAGGAGGCCACCGCGTCACATAGGGCAACCCCTGCCCTCCACCACCCCCCGCCAAGCCAGAGGACAGACCGACACGAAACCGCAGCCCCAGTCCGAGGACCCACCCACCTACCCTGCACAACCCCTCAGACCAACACCTGCCAGATGGGTGGTGCGTTGACATCGTCGGAGGACGAACAGGATGACCAGCCCCAGCAGCCTCGCAGTCCACGCCGTCCGCCTCGGAGACGTGGGGCCCCCCAACACGGTGCTGCGGCACACCCACCTGCACAGCAGGAGGGAGGGCAACTGCAGAGAGAGATGCGTCGCAGGAGGCACTACCCTCCGCACAGGGTGTACAGAGCGAGGCTCAGCTTCATGGACCTCTCCGAGGAGCAGTGCATACGTCGGCTCAGAGTCAATCGCCAGGTAGTCGCCGACATCTGCAGCCTCCTTAACGACGAGCTGCTCCCTGATGGACCAAGCAGCATCTTCCTACCTGTCGCCGTCAAAGTCACCACTGCCCTCAACTTCTTCGCATCCGGTTCCTTCCAGGGTGCCACCGGGGACATCACTGAGGTCTGTCAGTCCTCTGCACACAAGTGCATAAGGCAGGTCACCGATGGGTTGTTCCGCAGGGCCTCGCACTACATCAACTTCGCCATGGACGAGCGCAGCCAGATGGAGAGGGCGGTTGGATTCCATGCCATGGCCGGCTTCCCACGGGTGCAGGGTGTAATCGACTGCACCCACATCGCAATACGGGCACCTCCGCATGAGCCAGGGCTGTTCATCAACAGGAAGGGGTATCACTCCATGAACGCCCAGCTCATCTGTGACCACCGCCAGAGATTTCTACACGTGTGCGCCAGATACCCCGGCAGCTGCCACGATGCCTTCGTCCTCAGGGAGTCCGCCGTCCCGCCCATCCTGCAGGCACCCAATGCCGGCAACGGCTGGCTCCTCGGCGACAAGGGGTATCCCCTACACACGTGGCTCATGACACCTCTGAGGAACCCCATCACCGAGCCGGAGCGTCGGTACAATGACAGCCACACTGCTACCAGGTCTACAATTGAGCAGACCATAGGGCTTCTCAAGATGCGCTTCAGGTGCCTTGATCGTTCTGGGGGAGCGCTCCAATACACACCATTCAGAGTGGGACGAATCATAGTTGTCTGCTGTGCCCTGCACAACATGGCCCAACAGAGGGGGGTGCCGCTGGAGGAGGCCCCATCCACACCCGCCACCCACATTGAGGAAGGCGAGGGCGAGGAGGAGGAGGAGGAGGAGGGGGAGGCGGAGGAGGAGGAGGCGGAGGAGGAGGACGCGCCAGAGGATGTTGGACGACCCATGCGCCGAGCCGCGACTCACCGGGATGGTCGCCGGGCCAGGGAGGCACTCATACGTCAACGGTTCTCCTAGAGTCAGACACTGCGAGGCGCTCGCATCTCCTCACCTGCACATGCGAGTGGCCATACCAGCCCCCTCCACTGAAGAGTGCTGCCAGTAATCCTGCACCCACAGCAGTGTGCCCAATGGGTGGCAGCAGGTGTTTGCCGTCATGATGGCCTCCACGGAACGCACCTATTGCACAAGCCGCGGAAGAATGGACGAGAGGTGGCAGGAGTGGTGAGAATAGAGTATTTAATATCTCGAATGTGACATTATATAAAAAAAAAAGTACAAATTAATAAACACCCTGGTGTATTCCCTTTGTGATTATAAGGCCTTTGCAATTCTTTTCCGGGAACCCCTACGTGGTGCTACCCCTGTGGCTCCAGCAGAGGTAGTGGCAGGTTGCTCGTGTTCTTGCCTTGACCGGGTAGATGCTTTTGGCGGACGGCCCCTGGGTTTCGGTGCCCGTGACGGCACCTCCACAGACTGCTCCTCCTGCACCGGGGCAGGGGCAGACTCGGCCACCTGGAGAGGAGGCACCATTGCGGGTACTGGTTGAGAGGTGGGCGACGGGTGGGACGTGGGGGCGCCTTGAGAAGCGTCCCCGCTTCCATGTCCCCGGTCACCATCATCCCTCTCTTGGCCTCGGCCCACATCACCCCTTCCACCCTGCTGGACGGCAGTTTGGATGGCATGTGTGAGGCCTTGCAAGGCCACCCCTAGTGTATCCCTCAGCCTGTTGATGGCGTCGGAATGTTGCTCACCCTGAATCCGTACAGACGTTGTCAGGGCCTGCATGGACTCGATCTGGAGCTGTGCGTGACGCTCGAGGGAGGCCAGCCTGTCCTCCACCGCAGACAGTCCCGCACCTACCCGCGACACTGTGTCGCCGGTACCCTCCTGTGCCTGCGCCACCAATGCCCGCATGCAGGAGTTGGACTCCTCCATCGCCTGCGCTATTGTGGACAATGCGCGCGGCACCTCTCCCAGTACCTCAGCAATTAGCTGGTGCCCCTCGACGACTCTCATTTTCACTGGTGGCCCCCTGGGTTCAGCATCTGGGTCCGGCTGAGCAGAGCCTGGAGATGAGTGCTCCCTCCGTCGCGGACCCTCCGCGGCTGCCCCTGCCACCAGGGTCTGCTCATGCTCACTCGTGCGTGGTGACTCACCAAGTGCTACCCCAACTGGTTGGCTCTGATGTGACGATGCACCCTCAGAGACCGCCATGTCCTCTGAGGAATCGCCCTCCACGATCGCTTCACACAAAGACGGACCTGCAAGAGAACAGAGGGCACTTTGAGGCATGTGGACCAACTTGACAGTGCGCCTGATGGCAGGTGATGATATGGTAACTCGCGATCATGGGTGTTGAGTGTCAGCTTTCCCTTACCGGCCGTTTCGGCAGCGACACACTCGCCATTGGCCACCGACAGGCAATGTCGCGTGCGGGCGAGGTCGAGCGCCTCCACCTCGGCGTCGGTGAGCTCCACCACTTGCGGCGGCCCACCTCCGGTGCGTGCCCTTTCCCTATTGTTCTTGCTTCTCTTCTCCTGTGAAGGCAAAACACAGATGTGTGAGTGGGTGCGTATTGCATCGTGAGACGCATCGAGCATCGGTATGGTTGGGTTGAGCGTGGCGCAGATGGATGGGAGGATGCGTGGGCCATGTGCCCATCCCATTGCATGGGGATTGGGGTGTGTGGTAGTGTTCGGGTGGGGTCAGGGACGGTGGGTACTTGCGTGCACGGCGAGGATGGTGAATGAGTGGCTGTGAGGATCGCTGATGGAGCGCAGTGGTGGCTGTGCAAGAGGGGTTGTGATCTGTTTGGCGTGATGGTGGGGACGGGATGTGGGAGGGTGCGTTGGTGTACTCACCTTGCCAGACCTAGTCAGGTCATTGAAGCGCTTGCGGCACTGCTCCCAAGTCCTTGGGGTGTTGCCCCTGCTGCTCACCTCCGCCGCCACCTCTGCCTATGCCTTCCTGGTGGCGGCGGCAGGGAACTTGCGTCCATCTTCTGGGAAGAGCGTTTCCCTCCTCCTCCTCACGCCCTCCAGCATCAGCTGCAGTGCCAGGTCTGAAAAACGGGGCGCAGCCTTTCCCCTTTGCTGAGCCATCGTCTCAAACCGCTTGCTTGCAGCAGGAGGGGCTTTGGGAGACTGCCCCTTTAAGTGGAGCTCCTACATCGCGTCGACGGTACTGCGCATGCGCAGCCGGCCGGCACGCAGCTGGGGAGCGGAGAACCCGGAAGCAGGGCTTAATCAGGTCAATTATCCCGCGATCGCGTGGGGGACGCACACGATTAGCCGTCCGCGTTTTCCACGCTCCCGGAGGACCACCCGCTTCGAACCCGCAGGCCTGCTAAATTCGAGCCCCATATACCTGCCTTTGGCCCATATCCCTTAATACCTTTGGTTGCCAAAAAGCTATCTATATCTCAGATTTAAATTTAGCAATTGAGCTAGTATCAATTGCCGTTTGCGGAAGAGAGTTCCAAACTTCTACAACCCTTTGTGTGTAGAAATGTTTTCTAATCTCGCTCCTGAAAGGTCTGGCTCTAATTTTTAGACTGTGCCCCCTACTCCTAAAATCCCCAACCAGCGGAAATAGTTTCTCTCTATCCACCCTATCCGTTCCCCTTAATATCTCATAAACTTCGATCAGATCACCCCTTAACCTTCGAAACTCGAGAGAATACAACCCCAATTTGTGTAATCTCTCCTCGTAACTTAACCCTTGAAGTCCGGGTATCATTCTAAAACTGTAGCATTTCCAGGAGATGGCCCACCCACCACCTTCTGAGACAACTAGGTATGGGCAATAAATGCAGCCTTGCTGGCATTGCTCACATCTCGAGAACAAATAAAAAAAATGCAGCCAGAAGTGGAGGAAGGAGAGCATACAGCCTTAGTTGTGGAGCAATTAGAGGAGTGATTGACAGGACTTTCAGTTAAAAGTAGCTCTTGCCTTTAACTTTATAGCAGAATGGCCTTCAAGTCACCCACCTAAATCCCCAAGATCAATACAATAGGGGACACACTCCTGCAGTATGTTAGGAATGCAGAATGATGATTTTTTCTTTTTCATTTCGTATACTGCACATTCGAAGAATGAAACAGACCCTACAAGGTATGTAATTCTTCTTTTTCAGGGCACATTCTCTATACACTGCTGAATTATTCGGGCACTGGGTTATGCTCTTTGCGAAGTGACTTCAAAATGACAGAGACGTCTCCATGTGACCTTTCCCACTTTGCGGTCTATAAAAGTAACCCTCATTTTCCCAGTGTTGAATAAATGTTGGATTTAAATCCCATGTCCATAACTGACATTGGTCAGCTTCTATTTCATTTGAATGTCCCACAGTTGTTCATCATTATACTGACTTTTTTCTTTCAATGTACTTCACAAATTGATACAGTTTGTATTTTACACCTTAATTGTTTTCATTTATAATCTGAAACTTATTGTTTAAAACAATGGCTTCATTGGCCTCCAAGCAATGTCTACTGTGCTTTTGGGCGTTCTCTTGCCTATGTCTGTTGCTTCCACTACCTCTCCATATGCCATAACATGCCTCAATGATGTTTGCCTCAGCTTTTCCACCCAATTTAAGTCTCTAATGTCTAGCTACATTCAGAGAAAATCCATAAACAAAACTCTTTATTTAGAACATCATTACAACTCAAGAAAACAAGTAAGTGATGAACAAAAGTGTCAATTTAAATGACAACCCACACATATTTACATATTTCACGGGTATAGCACTTTTATGGTGCTCACCATTAAAGTCTCACAATCTCTAGATTTAAAAAAAAATTAGAAGTAAAGTCGAACAACCCAGCCCCAAAATTTCTGCCTTTTTAAAGTGAGAGATTGCACTATCTGGGCAGGGGAAGAGGAATTTGGTATGGAACCGCTTCCACTGCGTACCTGTCCCTTTCTGGTACCAATGCAGAATTCCAAGGAGGGGAGGCATCCATTTCTTCCAGCCTCCCATCATGATAATACTATAAGAGGCAGGACTGACGGGATGATGTTCCCTACCAGAAATGTTGCCACTTCCCGCCTAACTCGTTCAACCAGCATACAGTATGCCTGTATGATGCAAGTGTACTTTCTGTACAGCAGCGTAAGTGAGGCCCACAATGCCATTTCCCAACAGAAATTAATGTGAGAGATCGAATGCCATCAGGAAAGCAGCAATGACACCAAGGAGCACCTCAGGCTGAAAACATTTTTCTTTGGCCACTTGGCCACAAATAAATTGTGTGGGTGCTGGCTCCTTTTATGCTAATGAGCATGTCCCTGTGATTTGGGACAGGGTCACTGTGGGGCATTCTGGCAGGCATTAGAGATCACAATTATGTTTGTAAGCTTCCATTCCTTAACACCTATCTGACAGGATTCTACAAATAACATCAAATTAAAGGATTTGTGACAAAATCAACCATCTTGTTTATGTTAGATTATTTGTTTAGATGCTTTCTTGCTGGGCACAGCACATATAGGATTTGAATGGTATGGCTGCGGTTAATTTTTGTCCAGTCAGTGGTCAGTGTGAAGCCATCAGGAGTATAAAGTTATTCGAAGGCTGAATGGCGGCGTTTCACCATGTAAAAAGTGACTAACTGCGTTTCAAGGGTCAAGTTTAAATTATGAGTTAAAGCAAAAGAAGGCTTTGTTGTTTTGACATTTCAAGGGGAATAGTAAAATCAGTAATTATTGTAAATATACTTTTTGTACTGCATGCTGATCATTTGTCTGTTTAATGTTAAATAACTTTGTTTGTTGGCTTATACTCTAAAGCATGGTCTGTTTGAAGGTCAACTTCTGAAGGAAAGGAGATAAATGACAGCATGTGGTATAAAATAGAGAGTAAGGGTTCTCTGGTCAACCCCTGGGTTTTGCTACATTTATTTATATATTGGGCAGATAAGGGCAGACTTTGGTTCATATGGTAGCGAGCACCACTTACTGGAAAGATCGGTGATATTGAACCCAAGGAAATATCCCACGTTAAAAAAATGAAAATCGTTACAGGATCGATAATTTGGTTAGCTTAGTTCAAAAGCTATTATTAAGGACGTAGTAACCGGGCACTTAGAAAATCATAATATGATTAGGCAGAGTCAACACAGTTTTATGAAAGGGAAATCGTGTTTGACAAATCTATTAGAATTTTTTGAGGGTGTAACTAGCAGGGTAGATGAGGGGGAAACCAGTGGATGTAGTATATTTGGATTTTCAAAAGGCATTCGATAAGATGCCACATAAGGGGTTGTTACACAGGATTAGGGCTCATGGGATTGGGGGTAATATATTAAAATGGATTGAGGATTGGTTAACTGACAGAAAACAGAGAGTAGGAATAAACGGGTCATTTTCGGGTTGGTAGGTTGTAACTCGTGGGGTGCCACAAGGGTCAGTGCTTGGGCCTCAGCTATTTACAATATATATCAATGACTTAGATGAGGGGACCGAGTGTAATGTGTCCAAGTCTGCTGACGATACAAAGCTAGGTGGGAAAGTAAGCTGTGAGGAGGACGCAAAAAGGCTGCAAAGGAATATAGACAAGTTAAGTGAGTGGGCGAGAAGGTGGCAGATGGAGTATAACATGGGGAAATGTTAAATTATCCACTTTGGTAGGACGAATAGAAAAGCCAAATATTTTTTAAAAGGTGAGAGACTAAGAAATGTTGGTAGTCAGAGGAATTTGGGTGTCGTTGTGCACAAATTACAGAAAGTTAACATGCAGGTAGCAAGCAATTAGGAAGGCGATTGGAGTATAAGAGTAGGAGGTCTTGCTGCAATTATATAGGGCTCTAGTGAGACCACATCTGGAGTACTGTGAAGAGTTTTGGTCTCCTTTCCTAAGGAAGGATATACTTGCCTTAGAGAGGGTGCAACAAAGGTTCACTAGATTGATTCCTGGGATGAGGGGCTTGTCCTATGAGCAGAGATTGAGTAAATTGGGCCTATATTCTCTGGAGTTTAGAAGAATAAGAGGTGATCTCATTGAAACGTATAAAATTCTTAGAGGGCTCGACATGGTAGATGCTGAGAAGCTGTTTCCCTTGGCTGGAGAATCTAGAACTAGAGGTCATAGTCTCAAGATAAAGGATCAGCCATTTAGGACCGAGATGAGGAAAAATTTCTTCACTCAGTGTTGTGAATCTTTGGAATTCTCTACCCCAGAGGGCTGTGGATGCTTAGTTGTTGAGTATATTCAAGACTGAGATCGATAGATTTTTGGACACAAAGGGAATCAAGGGATATGGGTGTCAGGTGGGAAAGTGGAGTTGAGGTACAAGATCAGCCATGATCTTATTGAAAGGTGGAGCAGGCACGAGGGGGCTGTATGGCCTATTCCTCCTCCTATTTCTTATGTTCTTAAAAGCTACTGGAGCATCCAGTTTCACAGTCAGGAGAGAATTTCTGTTACAATTTAACATGTATTGCCTTTTGACAGTATTTTACATTTGCTCTACCCTCTCAAGCTCCTACCAAATGTGCGCGCGCACACACACAAAAAAGATTCCTTCCTGAAAGCGGTTAGTAGAAATCATTTTAAATTTTCCATATTTGGCCTAGCTAATTTTCATATGAAACGATGTAACATTGAAATATTCCATAACATGAAGCAGGACAGGACTAGAGTCCATCACAGAGGTAAAATGCCAAAGACATTGGGATAATGTTTCCACTTTGGGCGCAATTGGGAAATTGTGTTTAGAAATGCGCTGGTTAGGTTACATTTCTGTTAAAATTTATTTGCATAATCACAAAAGTAAAATCTTCCATGAACCAGCACAATCGGGCAGTGTAATAGAACGTAATTGTTTCTTTCTTTTCTTTCCATTAAAAAGTATTCCGTGATGTATTTAAGAATGGCAACCTGGTGTAGTTTTATTAATGCAGCTGAAAATGGGTTAATCACCAAAAATGAGCATTTTTAATAAGGATGTCCAGTCCTCCATCTGTGAGTAATCTGACTTAAAATCATTGAAAATGACTTAAAAAACTAAACTGAACCATTTATTAGTTTTTTAGTAAATTAAATATTTTTTGATATGAAAAAAGTTTTAAAACGTGCCTACGCGCCTAAGAAAATGAACAAAATTTGAAGCGCCTTCCTGAACCAGTGCAATTGGCAGAATCTCACAATTTTGACCTGGGGCTGTGGCCAGTTTTGTGGGTGGGGTCTGATTCAGGCGAATTGAATCTTGAACCAGCATAAAAGATTACGGAATACACGAGCGTAAGTGGTCTTGGGCGTAACTCACGTTTAAATTCCCTGATCTTTTGCGTTGGTTCGGCCGATTCTGCCTGGATTGCGCTGATACAAGTAACAGAAACTCGATCCCATTGGATTGATGAAATTGGATTGAAGAAATAACAAATGAGCATCATCTGTTAAAGTAAAGATACCTAGGGCTCGATTTTACCTGCGGGTTTCGTGTGCGTTTCCAGCGGGGGAGGCCCCGAAAATCCCGACATCCAGGCACGTGACCGGATCGCGCCACGATCCCGCCCACTTCCGGGTTCCCCGATGACGTGCGGGGGTGCGTGTGTAGCCCCCGCTGGTGGGAATCCCGCAGGCAATTAAAGCCAGCGGGATGCCACTTGAGTGTATTTATTTTGCTTGTGTGATTTTGGAGAGACATGGGACTGTTTCACACACTGGGGGAAACAGTCCTAGTTGAACTGGACGTGTTGCAGCCGTCAGCCTGTGGCAGCTGCAAAGGTCCATTTGACAGGTGTGGGGGTGGGGGTGGGGGGGGGGGGGGGGGGGAGACCCTCACCCATTGCAGGAGGCCGCTCTGTCACTTGGGACAAAATGTGGCCTCCACCACCCCCCACCTGACGGTCAAAGTCACCAACCTGCACACTCACCCCGGGGTCCGGAGACATGTGCCTACCTTGCGGACCCCCTCAGATGTACATATTGCGGATGGGGGCCGTCGTAGCTGCAGTCATGACCCCCTCGGAGGGCGAACAGCATCACCAGCCTCGCCATCCACGCCGTCCACCTCTGACACGTGGAGCTCCACAACAGAGTGCTGTGACACATCCACCTGTACAGCAGGAGGGAGGGCTATCGCAGAGAGAGACGCGTCGCAGAGGGCACTACCCTCGCCACAGGGTCCACAGACCGAGGCGCAGCTCCCCGGACCTCTCCGAGCAGCAGTGCACACGGAGGCGCAGATTCACTCGACATGTAGTCGTGGACATCTGCAGCCTCTTTCATGCTGAGCTGCTCCTGGCTGGCCCCAGCACCATCTGCTTACCTGTCGCTGCCAAAGTCACCACTGCACTCCACAACTTCTCCTCCGCATCCTTCCAGGGTGCAGCCGGGTACACCGCCGATGTCTCTCAGTCGTCTGCGCAGAAGAGCCCTGCAAATACACCTGCACCTACTCTGCAGTGACACAATGGGTGGCATCAGTGGTGGGTCCTCATAGTAATACCCAGGAGCGGGCATTATTGCACAAAACAGACAGGATTCGCGGAGACATGGCAGTGGTGGTGCCAATATAATGTGTGATGTGAGTTGTTCTGAAATTCAATATAGGTGACACCCATGACAAACCCTCAAACACCCTTGTGCATCCTCTTCATGCTCACGACACATTTGCCTTACGCTGCCTACTGCACATATGTGATGCATGCCCTGTGGCTGCAGCACAGGTGGTGGCAGGTTGAGTGAGGCTGGCCGTGAGGGAGATGCACGAGAGGGTGCGTATGGCATAGAGCCATGAGATTATATGAGGATTGGGTTGCGTGTTAGTGGCGGGGTGAGTACTCGCGAGGTGAGTAGGTGCAGGCAAGATGAGGATGGGGTTTGAGTGGGTATGAGGGGTGATGTGACAGAGTGGTGTTGGCGGTGCCGAAGGAGATGTGGGGTGGGGGCAGTGTTGTGGCAGACGGAGTGTAGGGGAAAGACTACGTGTTCTCACTGTGGCTGACCTACTGCGGTCATTGGAGCGCCTCCTGCACTGTATGCAGGTGGGCGATATGTTGGTGGTGCAGGTGACCTCCTCTGCCACCTCGAGCCAGGCCTTCTTGGTGGCAGAGGCAGGCCGCTTCCTCTCGCCCGCCGGGTGGAAGAGCTCTGTCCTCCCCCTCCTCCTCACCCCATCTGATGATACCTGGGGTGAGGCATCATTAAACTGGGAGCAGCCTTCCCCCTGGGCTGCTCCATGATGTAATGTGTTCTATTGGATGCAGCATCTGTCAGTGGAGGACTGCTCCTTTAACTAGAGAGCCTCCAGCTGACAGATCGTACTGCGCATGCGCAGCCCGCCCGACACGCAGACCAGCAGCGCGGAGCCCGGAGGAGCAGGTAATTGGATCCAATTAGTGGATTGCCTGCTACGATCGCGCGGGCAACCCACTAATTTCATCGAGCGTGTTGACCACGCTCCCGAAACCCAACCCGCCGGAAACCCGCAGGCCTGGTAAAATCGGGCCCCTGGAAGCACTTAGCACATCAAACAACTCAAGTAATGACACCTGGGAGAAATTAACCTCATGTAGTACTGGATCCACTTTCAATCTATTTATATAAAACATTCCAGATATAATACTTTGCATAAAACAACAAATCACAAATGAAGAATCTGTTAAAAACATACAAAAATAGAAACTCAGTTATTTCCTGTTTTTTTTCCAGATTTTAAAATAGCCTCGAGTGGTGGTCGAGATTACTAGGAGAGGAACCAAGTAGTTGCCTATTTAGAGAAACTGTCAACAATCTCTAGAAAAGAGAAGATTGAGGGGTGACCTGATAGGGGTTTTTAAGATTACGAAAGGGTATGATAGGGTAGACGTTGAGAAGATGTTTCCACTTGTGGGGGAGACCAGAACTAGGGGCCATTAATATAAGATAGTCACTAATAAATCCAATAGGGAATTCAGGAGAAACTTCTTTATCCAGAGAGTGGTTAGAATGTGGAACTCTCTACCAAAAGGAATAGTTGAGGCGACTAGCATAGATGCATTTAAGGGGAAGTTATATAAATACATGAGGGAGAAAGGAATAGAAGGATATATTGATGGGGTTAGATGAAGAAGGGTGGGAGGAGGCTCGTGTGGAGCATAAACACCGGCATGGACCTGTTGGGCCGAATGGCCTGTTTCTGTGCTGTACATTCTGTGTAATAATAATTTGTCTCTCGCTGGCCTCAGGACCTTTTCAGACCACTTCCCCATAGGGAGTACCTGAGCAGTGACCTTAAGGGGACATGTCAGATTAGCAGCTAAATATTACAATCGTGTTCCAGAACCCAGCCCCCCCCTGAACAACACTATGAGAGACCAACTTCTAAAAAGCATACAAATTCAGTTATTAAATTAAACTGTAAAACCAGAAGGGACTCCTGTTGTATGTCATGAGGATTTTTTCTCTTTTTCTCCCCACTGAAAATGGACAATATATATTTTTTCCCATCAAAAAAAATCAACAAAAGCATATTGTATGATTGCCAGTTTTACGTAATTCCATGAAGGACATAAAATTCATTGGTACAGATAAATGTCCACATTTTTAAAATACAAACCTAAATTTTCATACCTTGCCTTTCTGCATTTTTACATCCAAGTGATGTAAATCTACATATAATCACCCCTTTATAGTAATCTTATTTGGTTAACGATATTTACAGATCATTTTTACACAAATTATCATATTGACTGCATTCACTTCATTTACAAGTCAACTAATAAGAAATATTACTTGAATTTTTCAAATGGTTAATCAACTGTGAAGTAAGTCCTTTTTTTCTGGTAACTACATTTTTCTTTATTTGAATTTGAAATATTCTTTGCAATATAAGACTACATTACATAAATGTACATAATGTGAATACGTTGGTTGACTTGCTGTCATGCAAAAATACTGTTTTTTCATTCTCTGCAGTAGCATTGCAATATCCTGTACAATATTATTTGTGCTTTGTCTTATCTCTTTTAAAGCTGCAATATATTTGAGAAATAAAAATAATGTTACTTTAATTTCAGATTTGGAACAAAATGTTTAACAACCCCACACCCCACCCCTTATCTAAAGGAGTACAGCCTTTATCAGAGGTAGGGAGATAAGTCATGCATCCTTTCCATTGTGGTGAAATCACACACAAGTGATGCAATGGCATTTTCACACCATAAAATTTGTGTCATCACATTGCAAGATCAAAACTGTCTACCAAGTATTCTACAATAAAGGTAGTTCTCTTCAAAAAATATAATGAAGTACATGGAAATACTTTTAAACATTTAAACTTTGTAGGAAATAAGCATGCAGATGCTTAGGCTTCAGAGAGCCAATTAAAACTCTTGAGCCCAGTTCTGCTTATGTTTAGATTACTCAGGTTTAACTGAAATCTTGAAGCAGAATGCAACCCCCATTGTTGAATTCTGAATATATTCTACTAAAGTGTATTTAATGAAGGGTTTATGCATATCATGAACTGTCATCAAATCAAAGCTGACCAATGAAACAGACCCTTGTGAACTAAAATATAGGCTAAAGCACAGTTGAGTTCATTATTGTAACTGACAATTTTTAAAATGAAATTTCTGTGCTCCAAATTGATTTCACATATGACCCTTAGAAGCATTAGAAAGAACCTTTCATCCCTTCAATCCAGGCTGAGCTCAAGCCCAGGTCATACAGATGAAAAGGCAGAACAACTGTGTCACCAAATCCACCCCAGAGACATGTTTTAAATAGCATTTTGTTTTGGTAAATTGTATGCGCATCAAGGTGACAAGTCAATGTTGGCAAATGAAATTATTTTTCACCATAGGCTCTCAGCATTTCTGCTATACTAATAAAAACATCCCTCTATGCTTTATAAAATATTGAAGCTTCAAAATTCTAATTCATTTTCATGTTTAAAACAATAAATTCAGTGCTGCTGTAGACATGGCAGCTACTGTTGAATTTTCACTGATGGAACACAGCCAGTCATTGGACTCTTCCATGATCTCTGAACACTACCTATGATTGAGAGCAGGCAGTCGATCTCCTGCCTGGTCTTTGCCAATTATGAGGTTTGTGAGTGCAATCTTTTTTTGGACTCTCCCTCCAATCTTACTTCCTTGGGGAAGTGCCTGACCTTCCTGACATCCACCTTCATCAGTGTAGATAAGATTGGGAACCTAATGAGAATGGACTTGCAGATGTGAACTCATACCCCACCAATTCATGGCACTATATGTTGATGCTGCTCTTCCACCCACTCAGCCAGAGGTAGTATGGGAAGGCCAGAGGAGAAAACAAATTAGACGATAAAAAGTTTTCCTAATGTTTGGTTGGGCCTTCAAAGGTAAATCAAGTGGAGTTCTTGAATAACTGTCTAATCTTAATCAGCTACCTTCCTTGGCATACCCTTTCATGGCTCCAACAGCTTAGAAATCTTTATATTCCGTAGCTTATTTGTTCATCTCTATCTGCACATAACTCTCAATCCCATTTCGAACCAGAAATTCATCCATTTTTTTGATAGAGATTACACACACAGGGTTAATTAATTTAGCTTTATCTTACATTTATTCTTGAAGTTCAGATTTCTGTATTAATCATGACATCATTTTTACATCCCAGATTTAAAAAATAGTTGCAAAATGACTAGTGACTTAGCATAGTGAAATATTACACCTTTTTGTGCAGCCAAGACTGGCTATGAGGCTGGCTGTAATGTATTGGTATCAGTCTTGGATCAGTGGTAACACTGATATAAGATTATGGGTTTAAGCCCTACTCCAGAATTTGAGTTGATAATCAAGGCTGACACTTCAGTACAGTACTGAGGGAGTACTGCATTGTTAGAGGTACCATCTTTCAGATGAGACGTTAAACCGAGGTCCCATCTTCCAACATTCAGCAGGATACAAAAGCTTCCATGGCAATTTTCAAAGAACAGGGAGTTTCTCCCAGTGTCCTGGCCAACATTTATCCCAAACCAACACCACCTAGCAGATCAACTGGTCATTTATCCATTTGTGAGCCAATTGGCTGTTGCGTGTGCCTACAAAATAACAGTGACAACATTTCAAAAGTAATTCATTGGCTGTAAAGCACTTTGGGATGGCCTGAGACATGAAAGGTGCTATATAAATGCAATAATTTTTCCTTTCACACCTCGTTCTCTTGCTTATTCCAGATGAATTCGTCCATCACTTTCCCATCCGTCTTCTCAAACATCCCGGTGTGAAGATTGAGGTTTTGTAGGTAGATGTAATGTAAGCCCAGTTCTTGCTTCCACTTTACACCTGCTTTGGCATTATGAACAAAAACAAAGATTGCCATCTTCCCCCAGCATCCGCTCAAGTCAAATGGAGTGAAATTTCCTTATACGGTATTGACTCCTTACAATCAATCACTTGCAAATTTTCTGAAAATTTCTAATGCTGAATTCTCAAGAATATGTGGTAGTAAGAAGCATTATTCTCACAATTCTCTGATTATGATAAAATAAATGATTATACTTTGGTTATGGTGCAAAAATGCTACTGCGGTCCTGAAAAGGCTCATGTGTGTCAATAGGAAAAATAAACTTACAAAATCTGCTTCATGTATTGATGAATGCATCCAGGTTAAGGAAATTACATTTTTAGATAACATATAGACAGATTTATATACACATTTACATCTACAAATATTAAAGGATGACATTTAGAGGTGCTTAACCCTTAACCTAAACTTTTTTATTTTTCATTTTTACAAAATATGTACATTTTAATTTTAAGCTATTAATCATACCCTCGTATAAACAAAGCACATCTCATTGCTGAAAAACATGTAAAATTGTCTCTCTTGCATACTGCAGCTTTAAAAAAGGGCAAATCTTTATTATACACAAAGTTCTTAAAGTTAAGCAAGACACCATCCAGTTGACTGGAAAAAATTAAGAGGTTTCTGAATATAGCCAAAGAATACATTTTATATATATACTTCATGATTTTTTGACATAAGATAACCAGCACACGAATAGGAATGTTTTTCATGAGACATCTGCCAAATATTCTCATATAGATGTATTAGCATAAAGCTCCTCAATTTGTTTCCGGAAGTAATTTCTCATTTCTGGCCTCTTGGCTTTTAGTGTTGGGGTCAACAGGCCATTTTGGACAGAGAACATTTCATAGTGGAGATAGATGCCTTTTACCTATAAACCAAGAAATCACAATGATCAAACAGACTATTTATTCATGTAGTCACTCCTTATTTTTGAAGTTTTCTTTTATATTTCCCCCTTCAGGTCTCCCAACTCTGTGCACTTTTCCCCAAGCTTGAGCTGACTTGCTGTTGGGTTCCGCCTAGGCTGCTGCTGCTCCATCTGCCACTCCATGGCACACCACAGTCTATTTTTATTCAATTTTTCCTTTTCCCAAACATCTGACCTACATATATTCTTCCTCACCAGGGATAAGAAATGCACATGGATACCTCTCCATCTCAGCTGACAGAAGGCACATGTCGGGATGGGCCAGAATGAATTAGAGGAAATTACAACTTCTGATCAATGTTGCACTCTTTAAAATCTAACATATTTGATAACAATTGTTCATTCTTTGGTGACTGATGTTAGTTAATTTTGTGCTTAAAAGTAAAAGCTTTCCAGAGGATCCATATTAATATTTTGCCCATTAAAATTGTTTTTCATTGCTGATTTAGAAACTTTTTGGGAGGCTAGCGTTTCTGGTTTTATTTTTTGCATCAAAAACTGGGAGAAAATTAGGAAAAAAATTGGACTCCAAAGGGGTAAATTTGGAGAAATTCAGTGAAAATCAGTTTTTATTTGGAACATCACCAACATTTGGACACAAGCAATGGACTAAAAAAAAGTTAAGCTCAACAACAAACACACAATTATTTACAGTTTGTGAACAGTTCCAAAAATTTTAGCAAGTGTTAGCTTTATTACTGCTTTTAGTCTGTAGTTATTTGAGTTACAGAACTAACTAAACTTATAGTTTGTGTACATCTGTCATTTCTTAACCACTCCTTTTAATTTTACTGCATATGCTAGGAATCTGGGAAAATTGGAATATATTTGTTGTATTCAGCGTCTATTTTTAAAAATCAGAAGTTTGTGGAGTGTGCAAGTTTATATGTCTCTAATTACAGAGCACTGTATTTTTGTCAGATGGTTGTAGAAATAAATTTGGCAGACTTTTTGATCACTCAACTTAAGTTTTGGACCAGTAAAAACTTGATTGTTAAAAAATGTTTCACAAATAGAGTACAATTTGTAAAAGCATTCAAATTATTTTTTGTTAAATTAATAATTCAACTTAATTGATTGCCAGTGCTTCTAACTATCAATGACCAGCCATAAACCTAGCATTATGAGGTTAATAGCAAGAGAAGATTTAAACGTGTCCTTCTTTCTAAACTCTGAATTCACCTCAAAACAATTGTCCCTGTTCTTTGTTCTGAAGATTGGTTCTTGACATTGCATTCATGATACCATCATACATAATGGGCTCGATTTTAGGAGCGTGTTTCCGGCGGGTTCCCAGCGGGGTGGCCCCGAAAATCCCGATCTCCGGTCACGTGACCGGATCGCGACGAAATCCCGGCCACTTCCGGGTACCGCGCTGACGTGCGGGGCTGCGCGCGCAAGCCCCGCTGGTGGGAATCCCGCAGGCAATTAAAGCCAGCGGGGTTCCACTTGAGAGTACTTACCTTGCTCGTTGTGGTCAGTTAATGAGCTGAAGCAGCTGTCAAAAGAGGAAGTGTGGGATTTTAGGTTCAAGGCAGTGAGTTTCCCACACTGGGGGAAACAGTCTCCCTCCAACCAGGCGTGTTGCAGCCAGCAGCCTGTGGCAGGTGCCAAGGTGCGCTCCACGGGGGAGAGCCCTCACCCACGCAGGAGGCCACCGCGTCACATAGGGCAACCCCTGCCCTCCACCACCCCCCGCCAAGCCAGAGGACAGACCGACACGAAACCGCAGCCCCAGTCCGAGGAACCACACACCTACCCTGCACAACCCCTCAGACCAACACCTGCCAGTTGGGTGGTGTGTGGAGACCCTCGGAGGACGAAGAGCATGACCAGCCCCAGCAGCCTCGCAGTCCACGCCGTCCGCTGCAGGGACGTGGATCCCCCCAACACGGTGTTGTTGCACGCCCACCTGCACAGCAGGAGGGAGGGCTACCGCAGAGAGAGACGCGTCGCAGAGGGCACTACCCTCGCCACAGGGTCCACAGACCGAGGCGCAGCTCCCCGGACCTCTCCGAGCAGCAGTGCACAGGGAGGCGCAGATTCGCTCGACATGTAGTCGTGGAGATCTGCAGCCTCTTTCATGCCGAGCTGCTCCTGGCAGGCCCCAGCACCAACTGCTTACCTGTCGCTGGCAAAGTCACCACTGCCCTCCACACCTTCTCCTCCGCATCCTTCCAGGGTGCAGCCGGCAACACCGCCGATGTCTCTCAGTCGTCTGCGCGGACGAGCCCTGCAAATACACCTGCACCTACTCTGCAGTAACACGATGGGTGGCATCAGTGGTGGGTCCTCATAGTGATACCCAGGAGCGGGCATTATTGGACACAACGGACAGGATTCGCGGAGACATGGCAGTGGTGGTGTCAATATAATGTGTGCTGTTTGTTGCTCTGAAATTCAATATGGGTAACACCCATGACAAACCCTCAGACACCCTTGTGCATCCCCTTCATGCTGACGAGACGTTTGCCTTACGCTGCCTACTGCACATATGTGATGCATGCCCTGTGGCTGCAGCACAGGTGGTGGCAGGTTGAGTGAGGCTGGCCGTGAGGGAGATGCACGAGAGGGTGAGTATGGGATGGAGCAATGAGATTGTATGAGGAGTGGGTTGCGTGTTAGTGGCAGGGTGAGTACTGGCGAGGTGAGTAGGTGGAGGTAAGATGAGGATGGGGTGTGAGTGGGTATGAAGGGTGATGTGACAGAATAGTGTTGGCGGTGCCGAAGGAGATGTGGGGTGGGGGCAGTGTTGTGGCAGACGGAGTGTAGGGGAAAGACTTCGTGTTCTCACTGCGGCTGACCTACTGCAGTCATTGCAGCGCCTCCTGCACTGTATGCAGGTGGGCGATATGTTGGTGGCGCAGGTGACCCCCTCTGCCACCTCGAGCCAGGCCTTCTTGGTGGCAGAGGCAGGCCGCTTCCTCCCGCCCGCCGGGGGGAAGATCTGTGTCCTCCCCCTCCTCCTCACCCCATCTGATGATACCTGGGGTGAGGCATCATTAAACTGGGAGCAGCCTTCCCCCTGGGCTGCTCCATGCTGCAATTTGTCCCATTGGTTGCAGCATCTGTCAGTGGAGGACTGCCCCTTTAACTAGAGAGCCTCCAGCTGACAGATCGTACTGCCGACGCGCAGACCAGCAGCGTGGACCCCGGAGGAGCAGGTAATTGATTCCTATTAGTGGGTTGCCTGCTACGATCGCGTGGGCAACCCACTAATTTCGCCGAGCGTGTTGACCACGCTCCCGGAGGACCACCCGCTGGGAACCCGCAGGCCTGCTAAATTCGGGCCCAATGTGCGTGATGCCATCACAAATGCAATGCGCACAAATCTTGGGACCTACTTTTTAAAGCAAAGAACAGATAGAATTATAGGGAGAATTTAGTTTTATTTCTCAAGTCTGTTTTTAACCAATCCACCAACCTGAAAATTTCTGGGAGTTTATGATGGAAATAGGTAAAAAATTACTTTAATGAGCCTTAATTTTAAGCGATCAACATGCGATTCCTCTTTTGCTCTCCTTTCATCCTCCCTCTATCTAATCTCTCAATTTTTGCTGTCACTTTGCTCTGTTTCTTTTGTTCTCTTTTTCTTCTCTTTCCAGACTGAGATATACAGTTCCATATGAGAAAACTGTTTGCCTTTACCCAAGGTGTACATTGTAACTAACAGTAGTTTACAAAAAATACTTTTAAATTAAAAATGATACCATTAAAATAAATTCTAGTAGCAACTACAAAACACATTTTAAAGAATTAAGAAAATACTGCAAACACAAAATTATCTTTGCATATAATGTTAAAATGATATAGCTGAAATTTCCCCCTATCATAAATAAAGAAGGAAAAACCTCAGCCTAAATTGTCTTGCCTGTTCAAATGAATAAAGGCCAGCCCGCTGCCCCAGCTTCACCATGTCCTCCATGATAGTTTTTTTAAAACCCTAAATGTAATCATTGAAATCAGTTAAGTAACACACAACATAAAATTGAATGATTACTTGCTTGGAGAAATAGTAACTGTAACATAGAAAAAAAATCAACAGCTTTTCCAATTTCCTATTGTAAAAAAGTTACATAGATTTATTTATTCAAAGAAAAACATTTTAAAAGATTAATAGTAATTCAGATATTACTGGAATACCAGCATTACAGGTATAAAAACATTCCACCTCTTTGTGGTGTGGGGTCTATTTTATTAGGTTCAGACCATGTAAAAAATATAAGGCGGCATATCTGTTGGCCTAGATTTTCCGGTCACCACTCTTATGGCAGATTTAGGATGGGTGGGGGCAAAAATTGCTTGGGCACACACACACTGCTGCGTTCCTGCCTCCTTGCAGCTCCCCACCATTTCCCACTGCCTGGGCCTGGTGTCTGCATCTCTGTGCTGTAGCAGGCATCCAAGGCGGACAGAAGCAGAAGTTGGAAATGCGGCCCAAATAGGAATGTGGACAATCTTGGATGCTGAGCAAATTGAAATCATGTAGTACTTTTTTGCTACCAATAGAGGTCACCCTATTTACACCAAGATCACCTGTGGGAAAAGCCCACTACTACAGCTTTAATCAGACCACTGTAAAATGATGTTGACTGTAAAGTTTTGGCTCTGTCATATCCAGGTCAAATTCACTATACATTCTTGGTATCTATTTTTTAAAACATACCTCGGATTTACATAGTTCTGCGTATGATCCCTCAAATCCCCTTTTCTTTCCCCAGGCTTCTGTGGCCTCTGGATCTGGTACAACAATACCTACCAAGAAGGACTGCACCAAAACAGTGAAAGCATACTTATACATTACACAGAATACAAATTCTAAGTTTTTCTAAGCATTTAAATTCTAAGTTCAAAGATTCAACAATTTTCCTGGGGTTACATGAAAAGAAAAATTACAATAAAATACAATACTGACATTTGTGATTGTATAATAAAAATGTAGAATGTCAATAACATCAAAAAACAATATTTTCCCTCGAACTATGACACACCATACGATTCATTCTTGATTTTGTTTTACGTAAATACATTTTTTGCACTAATGGGTTTTGTTATAATATTTTAAATAAGAACATAACTTTTTGGGTGATTTTCTGTTTACAGTCAGCTTGCAATCATCTGCTCTTCTGAAGCTTTGGTTAAAGCACACTAATAGGACAGTACCGCATATTTTACTGGGTGAAAAAGGCAAAAGAATATTTCATTCTCGAGAACACTAATCTTCACCTCATGAAGTACAAATATTCACCATGTATGATGCATTGTAACCTATTTTTTCTTCCCTTTAATTCTCTCCATTCTGAAACACACATATTACCCCGAATGCTTACTTAACAAACACTTCAGGCATTTGCTAAAATCACTCTATAACTTCTAGAAAGTGGGTGAGGTTGTTGCAAGTCAAGTTGGTCTGTCATTTCCCCTTTCTTCCCTCCTTGTTGTAAAGGCCATTGTCTCCACTCGGTGCCTCTCCGAGTACAATGCAGCCTCACTATAGTAAACACTGCGATGTATTTAATGACTCCCAACATAATAGTTATAGTGATAAACTATTGTAAAAATACAGTACAATATAAAAAAGTGGGGAGCAGAGGCAGAAAAAAGAGAAAATTAAAGCAAATAACCAAAGAAAAGAGACAAAAATATATTTCTAAAGGGACTAACAGGCTAAACAGATAACAAACCTTATAAATGTTCAGGTACAATTGTTATAGTTCATTTTATTAGGGAGTAATATTAGAAATCCATTCTTACCTGCAAACTATCCCCATGGACATACACTTGGGCCACAGGCTCACTCCTTACGTAGATATTCTCAATTTTTTCTGGTGCAATGTACTCTCCCTGAGCAAGTTTGAATATATGTTTTTTTCTGTCTATGATTTTTAAAGTGCCATTCTGTGCATAAGAAAACAAAGCAATGACCCACAGTCATTAACTGCCTTATAAATCACAATATTACTCCTGAAAAATCAAGAACAATGGATCATAATGTACAAAATCAGGTCTCAAGCTATAGATGTCTATGTCTAAACACACAACCTTCACAAAAAGAACACGAGTTAGAATAGGGAAACAGATGACTTAGAAAACTAATGGATCTCCTGTGGCATTACTCATGGTGAGTCAGAAGATACACTACTTTGTAACAATAGGAGAGCATACCATATAATTTAATGCACAATGTGCTATTATACAATATAGTTGGTCTCCCGTGGCATTACTTATGGACATAAAAGTCTCTCTTTTCCTTCAGTGCTGACCTTCTAATGCAGTACTGAGGGAGTACTCCATTGTGGGAGCTGCTACCCTTTGGGGGAAACTTTAAACCAACATTACATTTGCTTGTTCCACTGATTCGGGTGGACGTTAAAGATGCCGTGGAACTACTCAAGGAAGTGTAGCGCGTTTTCTTGATCTTTTGGCCACCATTTCTCCCTCAACCAATACCACCTGTCTTGGCTCCATATCCCTTAATACCCTAGCTTAGCAAGAATCTATCTATCTCAATATTTAAAATTATTAATTGAGCTAGCATCTATTGCTTTTTGTGGGAGATTGTTACACATTTCTACCACCCTTTGCGTGAAGAAGTGTTTCCTAACTTCTCTCCTGAATGACCTGGCTCTGATTTTAAGGTTATGTCCCCTTATCTTAAACTCCCCCACTGATGGAAAAAGTTTCTCTCTATCTACCCTATCAATTCCTTTCAAAATCCTAAAATACTCAATCAAATCACCCCTTAACCCTGTATATTCTATATTCCACGGAATACAAGCCTAGTTTATGTAATCTCCCCTCATAATTTAATCCTTGAAGCCCTGATAACATTTTAGTGAATCTGAGCTGCAGTCCTTCCAAGGCCAATATATCCTTTCTAAGATGCGATGCCCAGTCCTGGACAGAGTACTCCAGATGTGGTCTAGCCAGGGCTTTGTATAGCTGTAGCAAAATTTCTTCCCCTTTATATTCTAGCCCTCTAGTTGTAAAGCTTAACATTCCATTAGCCTTTCTGATTCATCTTTTGTACCTGACTACTACATTTTAGTGATGTGTTCACATGGATCCCTAAATCTTTTTGGACCTTCACTGTTCCTAACTTTTCACTATTGGTCTGATAAACTAGAATTGTTTATATTTTTGGGGGTTTCTTTGTCATTTCATGCATATAATGTTACTATTGTTACTATTACCAGTAAATTCTTAGCTGTGAGGTCCAAGATGGCAGTCCAATCCAATTTCACAATTCTTTTTTACAACAATCAGTATTTTATTGGTTGCTTCCAGCTGCTTGTCAGTTGGTAGCTTTAAAAAAAAGTAATTTGACTGCAGAGTTTTCTCTTGCATACTTCGATACAAACTAACTGAATGGAATTTCTTTTGATTTTTTCACATTTGGTAATTTAACAAGACTTCACTTCAGCCAATCAATAATTTTTGCCCTAAATACCCTGAACTGGATGTCCTGAATTGCTATAAAACTCACAATTCATAGCAAATAGCAAGTGAGCAGATTAAGACTAGTCCCTCTGAAAAATAATAAATTCCTACACTTAAGCTAACTTTGAAAGCACTTGAACATCATAACAAACACACCATGACTCATTCATTCCATTTGGTATACGAGTCAACCCTAGAAGACTGTACAAATAGTCCAAGCATAGGATTCCAATCGACTAGACTGCTTCCTACTTACTCCCTTTGTTTCACATTCCAATGTTTTTTTTCCCCCATTCTGCAGAATTCCAATGACCAAACCACTTCCCCATTTACTTCTGTACAAAGTCAGAATGAACCAAACCAATTCCCACTAAGCCACAGAATATAGAATTTCAGTAGATCAAATGTCTTCTCATTCATGTCTGCTAAATGGAATTTTAGTGCAACAAACACTTCATTATCTCGGGATAGAATTCCGATGTCCCAAACAATCTTGTAACTGTTAGCAATCTATCATTCTATAAACAGATAAATATCATACTCATGTCAATATATGTTTTGATATGAATCTATAAATGTAATTATGTTCAGCATTGGCTATTAGGTTTTATTTTCAAAAATATTATTAAAAAAATATAAAACTAAAAAAACCAGAATTGATCAGCTGTACTACACGACGATAATATTTAAACAGTAAATACTCACAGGTAACCATTTTCCAATGTCCCCAGTGTGCAGCCACCTGTCTTTGTCCAGAGTTTCAGCTGTTTTCTCTGTATCTTTGAGGTAGCCTTTGAACACATTTGGTCCTTTCACACAAATCTACAATATAATGATCATTCGCAATCACAATATAAAAACATCTATTTCCAAATATATTTCACATCTCTTCCACATCTCTTCCACATTTCAGGTTCCTTTTAGGTCAGACCCTCATGTCTTGGCATTTTGCTTTCCTTGGAGTTGCTATAAAAACAGCTCAGGGTGACCTGTCTGCCTCTTCACTGTGGGGTGAGAGTGGCGCGGTCATGACAGCATAGGCAACATAAATAATTTTCTGTATGAGGACTCAAGAGGACAAACTGAAATGACAAGAAGAGGCTGGCCATTCTATTCCAGGGGAGGAGGGAAAAATTGGATCCTGATCTTGTAGGATCAAGGGCCTAGAAATTTGATGGCACCATGCCCATTATCTCGGCGCTAAACGGGCACCCAAGTCTCCAATATGGCGGGCAGGAAACACACGCTAATTACGAGCCGAAAGTGAGCCACCCACCATGCTGGTGTAGGCAAAAAAAAAAGGCATCCAGGGCCCATGCCTAAAACAGGCGTTAGGCCCCTTATTTGCAGATGCAAAGGAACTAACGCCTGTTTCAGACCTCCTCTGCAATATTGGGTTGCCCTGAGGCAGTCGGCACCAGCTGCGTTCAGGAAAACCAGGCCACATGCGGCCTAACAGGCTATCCTTAAAGGGACCGCTGCAGGTCGCCATCAAAAAAGTAAGATTTTAAAATATACTTACCTGAAAGTGAAGACAGGAAGAGCATTCAAACACACAGCCTGCTGCCAGCCACCGCTCCCCACTCCCTATCGCTACCTTGAAACCCACCGATCACTGCCACTACATTTCCCAATCGCTGCCACCATCCTCCCCGTTTGCTGCCACCACCACCACCCTCCCTGATAATGCCCACTGTTTTCTCCTTCCCGATCGCCCCCTTCCTGGTCACCGTCCCACCTTTCCCAGTTCCCTTCGAGGACTTACCCAAGGGCTGCTGCTGGCGACGCAGCGGCCCGCTCTTTGAGGTCTCTTCTCTGGCGAGCTGCCTGAGTGTCCGCAGCTTGTGGGTTCTATAATAATGAGGCCCGAGGCCCGTTAATAGGTGCGCCTCAGGCCTATCCATCCAGGTGCAGGGATCGTTTCCTGCACCCCCTGTGGTCCCGTTTTTGGGCACAATGGAATTTCCCCCCCAAAGAATCATAGAATCTTATAGCACAGAAGGAGGCCATTTGACCCATCGTGCCTGTGCCAGCTCTTTGAAAGGTCTATCCAATTAGCTCTACTCCCCTGCACTTTCCTCATAGCCCTGAAAATTCTTCCTTCTCCTTGTGACCTACCCTTTTAATTGAAATAGTGAATAGTGTGGAAGATGGAATACCTAAAACTGGGGGTGGAATATGATTAAAAAATACCTATTTACCTACCTCTCCTTCTCCTTTTGCAGAAAAATATTTCATTTCATCTACATCGATGAGTTTGAGAAAATTACATGGTAGGGGAGCCCCAACATGACCTACAGAATGAAAACGAGGCAATTTATTAATCAAATAATGTTTGAATCTTGTATTCTGGGAGGAAGGAGAAAATGCAATTTGATGCATGGTAACATGATGATTAGGTTTTTGGATTGCAAGCACAGAACTAAAGGGCATAAATGCAAAATTAATACAATTTTACACAAAGTGGAGGAGCAGAGCGAACTTGGTGTACAGATACAAACATAGGTCATTAAAAGGTGGCAGCACAAGTAGATGAGGTCATAATAAAGTTGTCCAGAATCCTTGGTTTTCTATCTATAAGTCATTGAACACAAAAGCAGGGAAGTAATGTTGAACTTGTACAAGACCTGAGTTAGGCCAGAGTTGGAGTACTATGTATGGGAGGAGAGCAGTTAGGGAGAGGGAGTCGGGGACGAGGGAGTCGGGGACGAGGGAGTCGGGGACGGGGGGACGGGGACGAGGGAGTCGGGGACGGGGGGACGGGGGGGGGGGGACGAGGGAGTCGGGGACCGGGGGGGGGGGGGTGACGAGGGAGTCGGGGACGGGGGGGGGGGGGGGGGGACGAGGGAGTCGGGGACGGGGGGGGGGGGGGGGACGAGGGAGTCGGGGGGGGGGGGACGAGGGAGTCGGGGGGGGGGGACGAGGGAGTCGGGGACGGGGGGGGGGGGGGACGAGGGAGTCGGGGGGGGGGGACGAGGGAGTCGGGGACGGGGGGGGACGAGGGAGTCGGGGACGGGGGAAGAGGGACGGGGGAAGAGGGATGGGGAGTCGGGGAGGGGGAAGGGGGGAGAAGGAGAGGGTAAGTGGGAAAGAAAATGGGGTAAACCTAAAAGTGACTAAGAGGCTGTTATCTCCCTCTCCTCCTCCTCACCTCCCATAGCCTCTCATCCTGCTTGCCACTCCCCTCCTTTTCTTCCTCCGCCCCTTTCTCTGCACTTTCCTCCACTCCCCACTTACTGTGCTCTCCTCCCATCTCCCCATTTTTCTCCACTCCCTCTCCTCTGCGCAATCCCCTTCCCTCCTCTTCTGCCATCCCCTCCCCCACTTTGCCCCTTGCCTCCCCTGCTCTTCCCCTCCCCTCCTACACCCACTGTTCCCCTCTTTCATTTCCTCTCTCGCTTTTCTCCTCTACCTTTCTTCCTCTCCCACTCCTTTCCTCCCTCCCCTCCTATCCTGTCCCCTCATGCCTTCTCCTCTCTTCCACTCCATCTCCCCATCCTGCCCTCCCTTCCTCACCTTCTCCTCCCCATTTCCCTCGTCCTGCTCTCTCCCTTGCTCCCCTTCCTTTCCCTCCCTGCTCCCTCCTCTATTCCACCTCCCCTTCTCCTCCCATTCCCTCTACTCTCCTCTTTGCCTTGCCTCCCTTCTCTAACCTATCCCCTCCCCCTCCAACCCTTTCTCCTCTCCATCCCTCTTCTTCCGTCCATCCTGTCCTTCATTCCTCTGCCCCTCTACTCCCCTCCCATCCCCTTCCTTTCATTCTTCTCCCCCATACCCTTCTCCCCCTCCAACCATATTCCCTTTTTCCTCGCTCCCTTCCTCCTCCACTCTCCCCATTCCTCCCCCTCCCGATCCAATGCTTTTCCTCTCTTCCCTTCTCCCCTTCCAACCTTTTATTCTCTCTTCTCTCCTCTCATCCCCTCCTACACCTTTCTCACCAATCTTATTTTAGATCTTCCCTGAATCTTCCTCTCCCTTTCTTGTATCCCCTCCTCGTCCCTTTTCTTCCCTGCCTCTACCTTTCTCTCCCCTACCCTTTCCCCCTCCCATTTCTCCATCCCTCCTCTCCTCCCCTCCCATCCCCTCACTCCTACCATATTCCTGTCCCCTCTCCTTTCCCCTCACCTATTTCCCCCTCTCTTTCCCCATGTTCTCAGTCCGCTTCCACTATCCTCACCCTCACTTCTCTGCTCTCCCCTCCGCTTCTCTCCTCTCCCCACACCCTCAACCTTTGCCCAGTCCCTGCCTTCCCCTCCCATCTATCTCTTCTTCTTCTCTGCCTTTGCTCACCTGTCTCCTGGCCTTCTAACCCTGCTTGGCCTGAAAAGTGCCCTTGGTCTTGATTCCCTTGGGGTAATTTTGACGTTGGGCGGTAGTGTAAAATGTACCATATCGGCTCGGCCATCTGTTGAACATCTCTCCCGATTTTCATTTCCATTGGGCGGCTGAACCGATATCGCACGTTTTACACTATTGTCCAACGTCAAAGTTAAACCCCCTACATGCAACACCGTGGGAGACTAACTAATATTTTATATATATATATGTTGGCCCAGAAATTGCTGAGCACCAAACCAACAATGTTCGGTGCTCCATAGATTTATACTAACCCACTAAATTCCTGCGGCCTTTACTGCAGGAACTTCCTCTAATAGGAAGTGTTAACTCCAGCAAAGCTAGGACCCATGGGAGAAGTGAGAGGATCGCTGTCTCCCCTCAACCAATCAGATTGCAGCATTTTTGACCCACTGCAAACATTTTCTGCAAGCTGGGATGTAAAATAAAGGAAGTGGAAGGTACAACATTAAAATCATTTGTAAAAACAGTTACAGATGGAAAAAAAAGGATAAGAAATAATCGAATTTTATAAAAGAGACAGAAGGGAAAAGTAAAAAAAAAAATTTTTTAAATTATTAATTTAAAGAGAATTTTTTTTGGAAAAATGACCAAAAACTATTAAAATAAGGAGTAATGAGACTCCACATTTTTAAAAGTTAATTTTTAGTTGTTTGGCAGTTGTTAAGATTGTTAAAACTTAGTTTAGATCTTGTATTTTTAAAAGTACGAGCTGGGCAGATGAGCAAGTTGTCGATGGTCCATTGTTTCCACTAATTCCAGCCTTTGCTATCCCTTTAATTCAAAGCTGTCAAATCACTGGTGAACTAGGAGGAGCAAGTTCTGGCTTTCCGCGTTTGACTGCGCATGTGTGAATGCTGGAACTTGCTCCTCGATTTTGCCGCTAACAACAGTGAGCGCTGTTGAGCTCACCGTTCTTTATTAAGCAATTTCTGGGCCAATATATAAACAGCAAGCACTTTTCAATGCTCTCTTGGCCTGCCTCCCACCTACCACCCTCTGTAAACTTGAGTGCATCAAAAACTCTGCTGCCTGCCTCCTAACTCGTACCAAGTCCTGCTCACCTATCATCCCTTGGCTTGCTGACCTACAATGGCTCCTGGTACAGCAATGTCTCGATTTTAAAATTGTCATTCTTGTGTTCAAATCCCTCCATGGCCTTGCTCCTCCCCATCTCTGTAACGTCCTCCAGCCCTGCAACCATCTGAGATCTCTGCGCTGCTCCAGTTCTGGCCTCTTGCACATCCCCGATTTCTTTCGTTTCACTATTGGCGGCTGTACCTTCAGCTGCCTGGGTCCTAAGCTCTGGAATTCCCTCCCTAAACCACTCTGCCTCTCTACCTCTCTCTCCTCCTTGAAGTCACTTCTTAAAACCTACCTCTTTGCCTGTAATAATATCTCTTTATGTGGCTTAGTGTCAAATTTTGTTTGATAATCGTTCCTGTGAAGCGTCTTGGGATGTTTTGCTATGTTAAAGGTGCTATATAAATACAAGTTGTTGTTGTTGTTGTTGTTGTTTCAGGCCTCTACTAATACCAGTCTGAAGCCAACCACCAGAAAGTATGAGAAGGGTCAAAGGGTGAGCCATACTTCAGTTCTTGCCCTTTCCCTAAACATCTTCTGGTTGATGCTTCCCAAAAGTCCGCAGCTGAAATTCAGAACTCAACAGAGTTAGGGCATTCTGCCATTACTCCCTAGCACAGCACATTGATACCCTACTGCACATAAGAACATAAGAAATAAGAGCAGGCCCCTCGAGCCTGCTCCGCCATTCAATAAGATCATGGATGACCTTCGACCTCAATTCCACTTTCCCGCCCGATCCCCATATCCCTTGATTCCCCTCGAGTCCAAAAATCTATCCATCTCAGCCTTGAATATATTCAATGACTCAGCATCCACAGCCCGCTGGGGTACAGAATTCCAAAGATTCACAACCCTCTGCATGAAGAAATTCCTCCTCATCTCAGTCTTAAATGGCTGACCCCATAGCCTGCGATTATGCCCCCTAGTTCTAGACTCTCTAGCCTGGGGAAACAATCTCTCAGCATCTACTCCGTCAAGCCCCCAAAAACTGGAGCATATTTTAAGAAAGTTATGTAAACCTCTTTGATAAATAGTGCACTTGTGTGTTAGAAGTAAGAAGAGGTATCAGATAGTACCTGATGTCCAGTCTCCAGGTGTGGTAAAGGTACATCCAGCAGTGCACTCAGTCTGTCCATAACCTTCATAGACCTAACATGTCACAACATTGATTATAGATATATGGAAAGTGAAACATATTGCAAGAATAAAACTCTCATTCACATAATTTCTTTAAAGTGCTACTGTGTTGAATTTCCATATATAAGCCTAAATGCAAAGGGAGATATCTGTACAGTTACTGGTATCTCTCATTCTCACTTGTTATTGTTTTAACCTTTAAAACTATTGGTTAAAAGCAGCTATGGGGTAGACATCTATAATATTTTATGGGTTTTTGAACAGAAAAATGGGGTAAACAGAATAGTGACTGATAAAGGGGTAGACACCACTGTGATCGCCAGAGCAGCCATTATGATACAGACCACACCATAACTAACAAAATTGTGTTTAGTTTTTAAATCTGAGATTTATGACTTAGAATGCAAATAGCTCAGTTGGTTGATTGTTGGACTGTGGACCAAAGGGTCTTGGTTTGAATCCAGTCTTTCATTCTTCTAAGGTGGATAAAACAAACACCCATACCTTAGAATATCAGGAGGTAGGGAGGGAGAGAGCTGTGAACTGCAGTGATACATTGCCATAACTACTGTCTTTTGAACACCTCTGGCTGCTGGCAATAGAAGCGGAGCTCAACACAATCTCACTCAGCTACTTGGTGGTCATTAGATAAGTGTCTCTCTGTATTTATGACTTGATTATAAATAGGGATAGGGCGGAAAAGTGGAGTTGAGGTAAAAGATCAGCCATGATCTTATTGAATGGGGCCTATTTCTTATGTTCTTATATTAGCAAAAACTACAGTGTAAGATTCTTAATATTATCACACTTTTCAGAGATTTTGCTACTGGTGAATACTATCACAATATACCATTATTAAAAAATATTTCTGGGATAGGGCACTTAAGTAGTATTGGATGATGAAAGTGTCGATGGTAATTCAGGATAGACTGGATGACTAGAGCACAAGACAGCAGGATTAGTTCTTCGAACAAGCTACTTATCATAAACAAAGGACCTACATTAAGCCATCAGTTAATTACTTGATTATATGGTCCCTCCACCACAAAGAATATTTACTAAATGTCAGCAGTTTTCCCATGACATTGCTCAAGGTAAATTGGATGATAATCTGTTTCATAAAAACAGGAGTGTTATACCATGCAATGTACAATGTATTATTTTGCTAAGGTGACTTCAAGGTGGATTTCCTCTTTAAGGCTAGAAAATATAATTGTTGTAAGTGAACTCAGCCTGAGGTCATTCGGAGTTTAATTGTTGTTTGGTCAGGAAGCTTTGCAGATTGGAAGGCACATGTCAGTTTAAGGTGGCGGCTCACAAGCACCAAGCATCGATTGTTTTATGTTTGTAACAATGTGTGACATCTGGAGTATGACATAAGCTCATACTGACTCGAGTTTTCAATATATTACTAATGGATCGCCTGTGACTTTGTTCACGGTAAGTCAAATGATACACTGTTTTATAAGACCAGAAAAGTATTATACCATGTAGTGCAAAATGCATTATTTGTGACAAAGAGAACATTTGCAGTTTCCAAATTTTTACATAAAAAAGTTAAACCTCAAAAATGGTTTAAGAGATTTTTTAAACTGAATATACACAACTAAAATGACGATTGACTAAAAAAAGGCGTTCTCTTCAACCGGCAACGACAAAAAAAATCCACGAACATCTGTTATTATTCACACTGTCGTTTCTTACATGATAACATTTGTTCGTGTCCACAATTCTGCTTCTGTTTTTTTCTGAGAAGTTCATAATAGAAAAGCGCAAAAAATGACAGTGCTAAAAATGTTAAAATGAAGATTGATAAATCTGCTCCAAAACATCACCCAGTGCCCAGAGTGAGGAATTACAGTGTCACTGGCTGTCACATTAATAGAAAGTTCCTGTCAAAAAGTAACAGGGCAGGTCTATGTCTGACTTTCTCCCAAGCAACTAACTTTTTGTTTTGAAGATGCTCATTTTTTTCATCGATTGTGCAAGTTCTTGGTTTGTCTTTCCGATGATAAGAAGTTCCTCTTTGTGGGGTTACTGGTTTTTTATTGCTTTTGGGTTGGTGTTTGCCTAATGTCAGGGAGATTTTTGTCATTTGTTGAGCTCCATTTTCCCCACGTTTTGTATATGTGCTTATGGCACCATCTTCTATTATACCACGTTTGTCCATGGTTAGCCAAGGTTTCAGCTCATTCTAAAAATTAATTATTATATCTTTTCCTGTTTATTAATCTTCGGAACTTTTCAAATTTGCTCATTTTTAAAAATAAACATTTTCTATTTTTTTTTGTGTGGTTCCACAGGTGAGATTCTGTTTTAAGAAGCCCTGTCATGTAACATTGGGGGTTATTTTCAGGTAGTGTTGAAATGGGCACAATGTCTGTGGACTGGCCACTCTGCCCACTCGTTAGTGCTGGCATGAGTACTGAGCCATTTTGAGATCTGGGTCTCATTAGCACGCCCCCGGTGAGTAGCGGGTGCCAAGCAGGTGCCTGTTGTAGCTTGCCGGTTCTGGGAGGATGGGAAATTGGCCAGCTGCCACACTGAGTCGGCCTCGGGGTTGGGTCTTGGGATGACGGTGGGCGAAGCGATCCGGTGTGGGAGGGTGGGGGGCCTTGAATGGCCCTGATTTGCATTTTTAAGCAGCTGAGCCATGTACCTTTCCTGGCCAAATTTACAGGCCTGCCTGAAAATTGCATCAGGCAGACCTTAGGCATCAATGGGGCAACTGAAGTATTTTTCTCCCTTGTAATTTTCAATTGTTGGCCGCCCATTTTTCATGCGAGAAATGGGCAGCCAGCAGTTGAAAATCGCCCCTACAATGTCATGCAATGTTATGCTTACAATGCCACCTACACGCATAATACCTTTTATTAAATGTTGCCAACACTCAGCGTTTTTAACATTAAATAGATATATATATATATATATATACTTGGAACACAGTTATTAAAAAGATTCTCCTGAAAAGGGTTTAGTAGTGGCACAAGGCCAATTCTCCCTCAATTTTTCTTCTCACAATGAAGTGGCTACCCTCTGCTCATCACCATTCCATAGCAGCATGGAGGAAGATAGGACCTAAGCACCAGAGTAATCACATGAGCAAATACATATTCGCTATTCAGTTGTAGTGTATGCTCATGCTCCATACTCCCTTATTTCTCATCATCTTCAACACATTTACACTTCCTACATCTTATACAGGTTCGCTTCCAAACTACATAAAAACACACAACAAAATAAAAGAAATGCATTTAGTCTATTTCCAATTTCCACAAATTAGATATACATGATAAAGAAATTGTTATACTAGGTATCAAAAAATCTAGTAATGATTGCTCAGCAATTAAACTACCAAAAACCTTTCAGCTGCATTAATTATTCATCAATTATTCCTATCAATAAATTCAAGTAAATACATTGATGTATAATAACAATTTTTTAATTGCTCAATCTTTCTACATAAGCACTTGCTCCTGTTGTACTGAAATTGTTACGCAGTCATATTTTTCATTGTTTCTTGCAATGTTTTTCTGTTTTCATGATTGACCGAGGAAAGCTAGATCTTGAGTGGTTGTGCATGTTTAGCATTTAAAAGAGCACCATTGCTCATGAAGCAGTGCCGTGTTCAGCATCTAGCATAATGACATCAACTTAATTTCATTAATTTCATATATAACTTAATTTCATTATCTTGCATCATCACTTGTGCAAATTAAGGTGCAAGATGAAACAATAACTATTCCCTCCCTAAGCCATCAACAACCCCTCTTGATTTAACAGATACATATATTCATCCTGCAAAGGTGTTTTCTCCAGTAAGACTGAAGTTCGGATTAGAGGACATGCTCTTCTATAGGGCATTCACATTTTTTTTTCTTTTGCAGGTTTTCTCTGGGCACTTCTAGGAGCTGAGAAGACAGTCAGGGTGTCTAATCCCAGATGCTGCCAAACCTGCTCTTGGATTGCCATTATGAGGCATGTGACATTTACCTACTGTAGGATTTCTGTTCAATCTTCCCCACAGCAAATTCTGGTTTATCTTCAGTGCCTCCCCAAAGCAGATTAGGATTGAACCTATGGCCCATCTATCTCTTTGTGGTATTTGTGTGTATTTTTGGAAAGCTGGTGAAAAAATGTACTTATTTTTTATTTGGATTATTTTTAAAAAACATTTTCTCATGAAAACTGAAAGAATTACAAAAGTACTAGTTTTCATACCTGGCAACCCAGTGCTGCTCTTAGGAAACCAAGAACAGCAGGAGAGGCAGGAGCAGCGCCTGTGACAATCATTCTCACCTTTCCCCCAAGACTATCCTGTGTAAACAAATATCTCCAAGTTAACAGGAAACACAATGACCAAATGCAGAGCAAGGCATACATTTCACAACAGCTTTTATGTTGCCTGGGGTGTCCAATGATTTAAATTTGCTTACAAAGTGCAATAAAAATGCTCCCTTGCAAGTAATAGTTCACTTAATTTTGGGTTTTGGGAGAGTATTTTCAATATAAATTGAGGAAGCCAATAGATTTACATTCTGTTAATTCCTTAAATAACAGTCAGGAGGTGTCGGAGGTTCAAAAAAAAATCAATATTGGTTGGGTCCTGCTGTATATTTAGCCGCTGCTAATTTTTCTTCGTTCAGATACCTCCCATGTGGCCCTAACACCAATCTGTAAGATTCCTTATGGGGCATCATGCTAATACTCCCATAATTAATGTCAGCAGCACGATTCCCTGTGGAGTGGTAGATCTCCATGAGATTGAAAAATAGAAATAAAAATAAGTATACTTTTTTTAAAAAACAATATGAGATTTTAAAATGACATTATTACCATAAAATTGGGAACTGGCATTTTATATTCATGGTATCATAGTAAGTACAGCACAGGAGGAGGCCATTCGGCCCATCGTGCCTGTGCTGGCTCTTTGAAAGAGCTATCCATTTAGTCCCATTCCTCTGCTCTTTCCCCATAGCCCTGCAAATTTTTTCCCTTCAAGTATTTATCCAATTCCCTTTTGAAAGTTACAAATTAATCTGCTTCCACCACCCTTTCAGGCAGTGCATTCCAGATCATTACAACTCGCTGTGTAAAAAAATGTTTCCTCACGTTGCCTCTGGCTCGTTTGCTGATCACCTTAAATTTTTTTCTGAAAATATGCTGACCTATATTTTATACGAACAACCATTTTCAAATCAAGCTGCAAGGATTAATTTTTCAGTACATCAGTTTAGGCACCAAAATGCCATTCCAAAGCATTTTCTGGGAGAGAATTCTATAGACAGGAGAGCTGGTGTGTTAAGCCTTGCCATTAATGGTCTATAAGGACATTTGTAAAATGAAGAATTTTTTTACCTGTATTTTTTTGAAAAAGAGTTTGTCCCATATGCTGTCATTCCTTATGATGCCATTTCGCACTTCAATTGCCTTTCTCCTGGCTGCAAATTCCAATAGCCAGCGCTTTACTGGTGTACCTGCTTGGCTAAATATCTTTTAAAAAATTGGACAAAATTTGTACTTTAGTGACATTATATCATGAAAATATATACTTTAAAGGCATTTTTAACCCTGCCCAATCGGTGGAAATGGGGCAGATATGCAGTTAAAAACACCAGTGGGTTTTGCCGGTTGAGTTCCCACTCTCATCTCAAAGGTTCCAATTTTAACCTGCTCTCCTGAGCGCCGGAAACCCTTATTTAAATATGCAGATTATGTTCTGATGACATCATGGGTTCCGACTGCTATCTTAACCAGAGGCTTCTGTGGGGAAGCCATTGTGGCTTACCCGCTAGGCCAATCTAGCAGGAAGCAGTTGGGGCCAGAAGAGGCCCAACAATATATGTGGTTTTACTTCTTTTGATTTTCCTTGTGGGTCCAGATGGAGCAGGAATGGTCACAAGGAAAATTTAAGCGCCCCCTGCCCGGAGCTTCCCTTCTCCCCTCCTGGTGACTTATCTGTGCTAGGGACCGTTTTTTCGGTCCCTGGAGGTGGCTTTCCGCCGCCCGACATTGCCTTCCCACCGGTTTCGGGTGGGAGACTGACTGGGCTTATGCAGGCGGGAGTTAAAAGCTCTTGGGCCTCACGCTGCTGAGGTTGGGACAGTTTACCGCCCGCCTCAGCCCTCAATCGGAGTTAAAAGTTAAAGAACTTTAACTAGCAATATAGAGGCCACTGGCCTTACTGCACTGAAGCCAGCCTTGGAGGCCTGTCTTAGCCAATTTCTACCCCGTTCCAGGCAGATTTCTTGGCGAAGGCTTAGGAAATTATCCTAAGGATGAAATCAGTTGGGGTTAAGGATGCATCTTCATGGTAAGGAGAGGATCCACCCATCAAATGGTGGGTAACCTGATAGCATGAGTGGAAAATGTAGCCCGATTTCTCCACTGTCTTATCTACCACTCTCCCACCATCCACCCTCCATAAACTCCAACTCATTTAAAACTCAGAGCTAGAATTTTACCTGCACTAAATTCACCCATTACCCTTGTCCTCGCTGCTCTACACTGGCTCCCTGCTTCCCAATGCATTGAATTTAAAATTCTTATCCTCATTTTCAAATTCCTCCATTACCTCTTCCCATTTTACCTTTGCAATCCTTATTCCCCTCCCACGTCCTTCAGTCCTCTGACTCTCGTCTTCTGTACATCATCCCTCCCTCAACCCCACTAATGGACATTAAAGCTGTTCATGCCTTAACCCTATCTCTGCAACTCTTCACTAAATCCCTCTTCTTATCTTCTCTCTTAAAATCCATCTTTTCAACCAAGTTTTCAGTTTCCTCTCCTAACTCTTTCACATGGCTTGGCATCCATTCTTTTATTCTTTTTATCTATTTTACTTGTTTTTCTCCTCCCTGTAAAGTGCTTTTAGATATTTCTCTACGTTAAAAGGTACTATATAAATAAAAGTTGTGGTTGTATTACTACCTTGTAACACAACCAGTCCATGTTGTGCTACATTTACTAAACTGTGCATTAATACACAGAATAGAACTCACCTTATCATACATTCTATTTAACAGTCTTGGAACAACAGGAAAAATAGTCGGATGAAGAGCCTTCATATCATCAGACAGGAGCCTAATGTCACCTTGGAAGAAACCTATCTGGCCTCCGTGGCAGATAACTACAGACTGAAAGAAAATTAAATCATTTTTACTTAAAATAGACCTAATGGTGCTGTTATACCAATTCTTCAAAGCATCTCAGATTAGCCATGAGCAGATATAGTATTCATAAAACTATTTGCATATTAGAGACATCAAGGCCAATCCTTATTGCCTCTGCTGGTCGGGAACAGGGCGGTAGCACTCCAAAATTCAAGGTGCCGAACTTACCATTCTGTTCCTGCTCCCGATACATCTGCCACCATTTCCAGCTAGTCCTGGAACTGGGCAGCCAGGGCACCTGCCTGTTTCAGCCGGGTGCCTCATTACGTCATGCAAGTCAGGGTTCTATGATATACATAGGACCCCAACACAATTTTCAGATACCATGGGAAGAGCACGCACTGCACATGCACACTATTGGAATACTCCACCTGGTCCCACAAAAATCTTAGTACCGCTGCCAGCTCTCTATGACCTCCTCCTGCGATTGCCTTCAACCGATTCCCCCCTTTAACCTCTAACTTCTGGCTTGGCTCAATGGATTATCTGACAAATTTCTAGCTTGCAAGATTGTTGCGCTGGCTCATCGCTTATAGAACACTAATTCTATGTAAATGGCTCGGGCCTCTTGCCGAGGACATTGGATAGGTGGCAAAATCGCTCTGCCCATCACCTGCCTGAAGTCTGCTGAAAGTTAAAATTAGCCCCATTGTGTCAAGTATATATTTTGGCCACCTTCAAATTGCATTACTAGTTTCTCCTGCTGATAAAGCTATGTGCACGCATGTGTATTTCTGAATGTGCATGTGAGAAATGACAATCAATTTTAACTACGCTATTTGCATTTTTCCTGCACTTTTAACAGTGCTAGGCACCTCCAGGCCCTCTGCCTGCTGCCAAGATCAGGTTAGTAGCTTGCAATATCAGCTTTAGTCTTTGAGCTGATATAGGAGGCACACAATATGAACCAAAACAATTAGGTTGCCAGAAATTACCCTTCCATACCCTACTGTGTTCAAACCAGTGACCTATTTAAGAATTAATTAAACTTGCCCTAATTTTTTTCTTAAGGGTGATTCTCCTTCTTATTTTCCTTCCAGAGTAGCATAGATGAGATAAAGAAATGAGCAAGCACAGACAGTAGGCTCAAATCTGTATTGCATCAAACCTTGGCACAGTGCATCAGGACTCCAACTCACTGTATGACCTCCGCTGTGCAATATTTATTTTCCAACAGTGGGCACATGACTTCACAGAATGATAGTATGAGCTGATCTAGTGTTAACATAATGTAAGGTCTAAATACTTGCTAAACTAACACCATCATTTTTGATATTTGATAATGTCATAGTAGGCCCTTTTATGGTGATAAAAAATAAAGTCATATGAACTTAATTTTCTCCCTCTCGTCCATTCTTTCTGTCTTGCCAGGCCATACCCATATACTGGTTGAGCGGGCAGGTACACCTGTTTCCAAGTCACTGTCAACATCGGAATTGTTCTTCATTGTTAGCTTTCCGAAGCCTCGTGCCTGTCACCAAAAGTCAGGTGGGGCACGCTGCTCTAATACCACTGCCTATGCTACCGATTATCAGCTGCCACAGACATATTGGAGTAATTGGTTGGGACTCCCTTGATGATTTTCAACCATCCTTCTAAGGAGCCTCTTTGGAGCCAATCACTGCCTCTCTGGCTACAATCAAGAGCGAGAGGGCCAATTCTATCATTGGCACATTCATGCAAGGTGCAGCACCACCATAGTGTCTTCACTGCCTGTGCCACTCTTGAGGCATTAGGAGATCGACATGAGTAGCTAAAGATAGGGTAAGCATCTGTCCTTCACTATTCACCTTAACCTGATAGCACAACAGACATATCTGGGTGCATACCCAGATTCTATGACTATTTAGTATAGCTTGTCAGGGACAGATGCATTCTAAGAACATAAGAAATAGGAACAGGAGTAGGCCATACGGCCCCTCAAGCCTGCTCCGCCATTCTATAAGATCATGGCTTATCTTTAACCTCAACTCCACTTTCCCGCCTGATTCCCATATCCCTCGATTCCCCTCGAGTCCAAAAATCTATCTATCTCAGCCTTGAACATATTCAACGACTCATCATCCACAGCCCTCCGGGGTAGAGAATTCCAAAGATTCACAACCTTCTGCTTGAAGAAATTCCTCCTCATCTCAGTCTTAAATGGCCGACCCTTTATCCTGAGACTATATCCCCTAGTTCTAGACTCTCCAGCCAGGGGAATTCTGCCATTTCAACAGTTCCATCTTTGAATTTGTTTTGAATGTCACACTAACATCATAGTATATTTAAAAAAGGCAAAATTGTGCCTTTTTCAGAAATCAAAGTGATTCAAATGTGACACACCTCTGTTAGTCAACATTTTTTTTACATTTTGTTAATGTAAGTAAGCTATAGGATTCCAATCAGTCACTACAGTCTATTCCTTTTGATTCAAAGTCACGTAGCTCTGATAATACAATTTTAGCACTAAATTCCAACTTCCTTGTATTATTTACATTGGTTAATTAAAATTATTGAATAATTTTTTTAGTGCAAAATGACTGCAATTACAGGAATAGACTGTATCGCACACGCAGAGATGCTAGGTAGGTAGGCAGGAGAGGTTAAGTAGGGTGTGGTTTAGAGCCTTATTAACAAGACATTGTAGAAACACCTTTTAATTACTTCTATTGTGTAAACCTTTATGATTGGGATTAATTTGAAATTTGAATCTAAATCATTTTCAGTTAGTATCTGTTCCAAACCAACAGAAAATCAAATATGTAATATTGCATTGCTTAGATGTGATTAACACTTTCGATAAAAAAAAAATTCTTGGACAGATTAACTATATCCTGCGACAATTAGAGACAAAGAATGTGATTTGTGAAGTATTGAGAGTCATTTTGAGGGGGTCAATGAACACTGGGGAAGTTCCAACAGATTGCAAACAGACAAATGTAATTCCTGTTTTCAAGAATGGTGACAGACCATACATGGCAACCAGAAACCAACTAGGTTGATCTCAATATTTGGTAAACTAATGGAATCAGTAATCAGAATCAAAATGGAAGAGTACCTGTATGAAAATAACCTAACAAAAGACAGCCAACACAGCTTTAGAAGGGGTAGATCTTGTCTGATCAACCTCGTCAACTTGTTTGAACAGGTGATATCCATGGGGATGTCACTATCATATATACTAGACTTCCAAAATGCCTTTGAGAAAGAACTATAAGAGACTGCTTAACAAACTGAGGTGTGTGAGTATTAAGGGTAAGAAGTGGCAATTAGTAATTGGCTAAAGGGAAGAAGGCAGAGCACTGTTGTAAGGGGAAATACATCATAATGAAGGGAGCTAGAGTGGAGTGCCCCAGAAAACACTTATTTCTGGTATACACAAGGGACGTAGAATTACAGTTTCAGATTACATCAAGCTCTTCAACCTTAAGAATGAGTATTCTCAGAGATGCCCTTAGAGAGATATGCAAGATACTTAAGAGAAAGCAAATCCAAAGTATTACTTTCAGATATGCTAGGGCATCAAGAGGGCACAAGGTTATGAAGGGCAAATTTAGGACAGACATCAGGAAGTGTTTCTTTACACAGAGGGTGATCAATATTTGAAATGAGTTGCTAAGAAGCGTGGGTGAGGCCAAGGCTCAGGACTAGTTTAAGAAACATCAAGATACTGTAATGGGAAAATGACAGGGTTGATATTCTAGAAGGATGATCATTAATTGGGCTGACGGACCGTCTTCATCCAAACCTACGTTGTGAGTGCATTAAATTGCACTGAATCATGATAACTGAGAAAAAGTTGCATCATGCTGCATAGTGATGCATTGACTAAGAACTTCATGTAACATTGTGTGTGATGATATTGATTTAGAACAGTAAGTCGCACTGATCTAGCACATTATGTTTTGTTTCACAGAATCACAAGCAATGCAACTAAATTGCATTCATTAAGATGATGCAATTGAAGAAATTTAGAAGAAAAGCATTAAAAAAAATTCTGCATAAATATGGTTATTAGTGGCCACAATGTGTCTCCAGTATAATCAGTAAATAGAGAAATACAGCATTAATGCAAATCTATACTACTCTTCACAAGTGCTTTACTGAAAGAATAAGCATAAAAGACAGAGAACAGCAAATAAGTGTACACTTTTTAGGTGTGATGAACAGTGGCAGACATTCCTTTGCTGCCTTTATCCTTCTTACCTGTACCATTCTTTCAAACATGTGTGCTAATGGCAAGTAGGAAATATGTACATCATCAGATGTAGGCAACCATTGGCTCTGTAAAACATAATAAATGGCACAAGCATGGTGAGATAGACTCTTACCTGGATAACTCTCTCAAACATGTGAGCCAGAGGCAAGAAGGAAATAAGGACATCGTCCTGTCTTGGAAAGATCACTTTCTGCAGAGGGTATGAGGGAATGTGAGACAGAGAGGAGAATACACTGACAGAAAGACAAAGAGAAAATTACAAGAGAAAAGAAAGTGACACCAGAAGAAACGGACATGAATTAAGGGGCTTTGTCATCTCACAGGGTGTGTGGAGAGTCAGTAAAAGGTTAGTTACATCCTACAACATCCTGTGCTGTTATTATACACAGATTCCATCACAACAAAATCTACTCCAAACAAAACTCCAAACTTAGCCAACTCAATTCTGATGAAAGGTCATCGACTTGAAACGTTAACTCTGTTTCTCTCTCCACAGATGCTGCCTGACCTGTTGAGTGTTTCCAGCATTTTCCATTTTTATTTCAGTGATATCAATGATAGTAGCAACAAAGGTAAGTTTGCTATGAAGTTGTAAACAAAACTTTAAAAAAAAACTTTTCAAAAATTCAATCTTCAAATAAAAGTACAAAAGATATAATATGCGTGGAGAGGAGAAGGTAGGATTAACATTTCAGGTCGATGCCCTTTCGTCAAAACAATTCGTCAGGGTTCTGACAAAAAGTCATCGACCTGAAAGGTTAATTCTACCTTCCTTTCTCCACAGATGCTGCCTGACCTGCTGAGTGTTCGCAGCATTTTCTGTTTTTATTTCTGATTTCCAGTATCTGCAGTATTTTGCCTTTTATAAAAATGTATTTATTTTTTTAATTAAAGTTGTTCTCCATTTTTAAGGCCCCCTTCCTCATAAAATGCACTGTTCCTTTGGCTCCTGGCCAACAGATTGTTCTCAGGCATCTGTCAATGTACTCTGCAACTGGTTGATATAAGGGTAACTGGTCATCAAATTTTTCTTGCCTTCAAGTAGGAAAGCTCCTCCCTGGCCAAATTTATAATTTGCCACATGGTGAATTGCAGGCAAAAGCTACATTGTTTCACGAAGGTCTTAAGCCACTGACTGCCATCATTTCCACACCCTCCCCTAACTTCGGCTTTCTGCAGTCACTGCAATATTGTGCTTCCAAACTGGCTACTCTCTGAGCTGTAAATTGGCAATGAATGATGCCATTAACATCACAACAGCTAAATGTTGGGAACACTTTGTGACATAGCCCCTTTAAGAGCAAAGAGATCAACACCACAGTAATGAAATAACATGTACAAAGTATTCAGTTAGCACACAGTACAAGCATAGCTATATCATCTGTCCAGAGGTTTATTATTCAATTAACACATTGACTGGAGAAAACACACCTTTCAAATGACATCTGGAAAACAATTATTTTTTTCTTGATTTTATTTGCCTTCCCTCTCTTTAGGTTGTTCCTGCATCACATTTCATTTCCTCCAGTAAGAGAAGCATAGGTAACCTGCTCCTAGGCTCTGCCAATTCCCAATGTTCAGCCAGCGACTAGGAAGTGTGCAAGAGCACTGTACTTCTGCTTCAAATTTTTAAAAATATTATTGTACATATTGTGTGTCATTTATTTGCATTGTAGCAGGGTGCAGCTGGAGACAATTATAGTAAGGACAAATGTCTCACAAATATGACGACTGGTAGGAACACAGGAATTACCGACAGATGTTGTACCAATAGCCAAGTTACAGATATCCCGTACTGCAAGGGAAGATCAAACAATCTGAATTCACTGGGTCATAGTTGACTATAAACAAAGCGCAGAATTCCAGGCGATAATAATCCCTCCCTCAATATGGAGAAAACGTCTGGGGCTTCTGATTGTTTCCTATATCAGATTCTTGCACTGTGGAAAATGTCAGGTGGTTGCAGCCAATACCTAACCAGTCAATGATGCTGGATTCAGAACAATTCTACTGGAAATGCATGTAGCCAAAGCATATTTTTTAATTTGCTAAATTCTGAGAATAAATTAAATGCGAAACAATTGATGAGTGTTATATTTTATTTTCCACAACTGCCTCTCCCACATCGCTGAGGTAAATTGCGAGATAAATTGCTTCAGTTCTCCTCTGGTACAGAAATATTCCTGCCGAATTCTTACATTTTGAGGGGCATAATTTCAGCACAGTGAGAGTGGAGGAACAGGAATTTGTGGCAGTGATGAGAAATTCTGATACAGGGGAGCGAACACTTTTTATGTATGTCCCCCCTCAGTCATGAGATCACTTTTGAAAGCAGGATTGCTGGAATGCCGGGCTCCTCCATGAACCCTGCCCATTCTGCCTATTGTATGGGCATTGGTCTAGGTCCACACATAAACCAAGTTTATTTGCCATACAAGGGCCATTTCCAAATGGCAATCGATCCACGAGAGATTGATTGCAGTTAGGATATTGGCAGACCAGTGAGGGAGCAAAAAAATAAATAAATAAATTCAAAGTTTTGCACCTTAGGCCAGACTGGCCTGTGCCACTGCCCCCCAAAGTTCGACTGGTTGTGCAGGATGAGCACCCCAGTAGCACCATTAATGGCACAGGCACCCAGCCTTAATATTCTGATGACCCTCATCCCAGGGATTTGGGATGGGGTAGGGGAGGGAAAATGGACCGGTAGAAATCCCACCTCACCATATTTCCAGTGTCAGAGTAGGGCTTCCAGAATTTTGACCCCAACATTTAATTTATTAGTCAATGTAGCTTCAAATACTCCTCAACCCATGGTGTGGACAAAAAAAGCTGCTAACATCTTTCTCAATTTTAAATCTTTTCATCCATCAGCCAGCCCTCCTATTTATACATTGAATCTGTTTAGAAACATCAACACTTTTACTGTGGTTGAATGTTATTTTCTTATTAGCTAAAATAAAATAGCCTGTAAAGTCCTTGCTTCCATGAAGGCAGAGTAATATCTAACTCAGCTCATTGGTCTGATTTGATATGCAGTTTTACTGTTTGGTGTTTATAAGTTTGTCTGGTAGTAAAAGGGTAGTCAAAGGAAGGGTGGGGCTGATTAGGGACCAAAAAGGAGATCTTTTTGTGGAGGCAGAGGACATGGCTGAGGTATTAAATGAGTACTTTGCATCTGTCTTCACTAAGGAAGAGGATGCTGCCAATGTCACAGTAAAGGAGGAGGTAGTAGAGTAATTGGAAAGGATAAAAATAGATAAAGAAAATAGAAAAAGGTTTGCAGCGCTCAAAGTAGAAAAGTCACCCGGTCCGGATGGGATGCATCTTAGGTTGCTGAGGGAAGTAAGGGTGGAGATAGCAGAGGCTCTGGCCACAATCTTCCAATCCTCCTTAGATATGGGAGTGATGCCAGAGGATTGGAGCATTGTAAATGTTACACTCCTGTTCAAAAAAGGGGAGAGGGGTAAACCTGGCAACTGCAGGCCGGTCAACCTAATGACGGAGGTGGGGAAACTTTGAGACATTGGGGGGAATTTTAACACGCAAGAATGGGAGGATTGGGGGCAGGTGGGAAGTTAAAATAATAGAATTTTGCAGCATGACAACAATCCGGCTCCAATGCACCCACTTACGGGTTTAACGGAGGAGCGTTTGGCTGCGTGCGAGGATCCTACTTGCCGGAGGTGGGTCGATAATTAGTACAGACAGGTGGGTACTTATCACAGCAATAAATCTCGGAGCGCGGGATCAGCGATACAAGGAGGAGAGAGGAAAGGAGGGAGAGAGCGGAGCGCAGGATCAGTGATAAGAGTGAGAGAGGAGAGAGCGGAGTGTGGGATCAGCGATAAAATGAGGAGCGAGAGAGGAGAGATAGAGCGGAGCATGGGAACAGCGATAAAAGGAGGAGCGAGAGAGGAGAGATAGAGCGGAGCATGGGAACAGCGATAAAAGGAGGAGCGAGAGAGGAGAGATAGAGCGGAGCATGGGAACAGCGATAAAAGGAGGAGCGAGAGAGGAGAGATAGAGCGGAGCATGGGAACAGCGATAAAAGGAGGAGCGAGAGAGGAGAGATAGAGCGAAGCATGGGAACAGCGATAAAAGGAGGAGCGAGAGAGGAGAGAGAGCAGGGAGCATGGGATCAGCGCTAAAAGGAGGAGCGAGAGAGGAGAGAGAGAGCAGAGCGGGGAGAGAAGTGAAAAAAACACCTAAAGTGACGTTAGCACAAGGGAAGGAGTTGATTGGTGAGTAGCTGCTGAGTGTATTTTTTTAAGTCTTTAAGTTTATTTTTTTAAAGTTTAGTTAATTATATAATAAATGGCAGGGAACCTCAGACCCATTGAAAGCACATCTTGTGCCATATGGGAACCCCAGGACGCTTCCCATGTCCTGGACAACCACAGTGCGGGAAGTGTCGTTAGCTGGAGGAGCTCAAGCTCCAGATTAGAGGAGTTCAGACTAAGAGAGAGAAGAAGAAAATCTAAGGTTGGTTTACAGTGTATTTGTGTAAACACACAAAGTGTGGTAATCAAGATTGGTGAGCTGCAGGAGCAAATAGCCAAATGGGAATATGATGTCATGGCAATAACGGAGACCTGGCTCAAAAAAGGGCAGGATTGGGTACTAAATATTCCTGGGTAGAAGGTGTTCAGGAAAGATAGGGAAGGAAAGAAAGGAGGGGAGGGTGGCAGCATTGATTAAGGAGAATATTGCAGTGCTGGAGAGAAAGGATGTCCTGGAGGGGTCAAGGTCAGAATCTATTTGGTTAGAGTTAAGAAACAAAAGAGGTGCCATTACACTACTGGATGTATTCTATAGGCCACCACCTAGTGGGAAGGATATAGACAAGCAAACTTCCAGGGAAATTAGAGAGAGGTGCAAAAGCCATAGAGTAGTGTTAATGGGGAACTTCAACTATCCTAATATAGACTGGGATAGTAATAATATAAGGGGCAAAGAGGGGAAAGAATTTTTGAAGTGTGCTCAGGAGAACTTTCTTGACCAGTACATTTCCAACCCAACGAGGAAGGAGGCATTGCTGGACTTGGTTCTGGGGAATGAGGAAGGTCAAGTGGAGCAAGTGTCAGTAGGGGAACATTTAGGGAACAGTGATCATAGTATCATAAGGTTTAGAACAGCTATGGAAAAGGACATGGACCACTCTAAAGTAAAAATAGTCAATTGGAGGAGGACCAATTTCAATGTGATGAGAACAGATCTGGCCCGGGTAAATTGGAATCAAAGACTTGCAGGCCAGACTGTAATTGAACAACGGGCGGCCTTTAAAAAGGAGATGGTTCAGGTACAGTCTGGTTACATTCCCATGAAGGAGAAGGTTAGGGCAACTAAAGCCAGAGCTCCCTGGATGTCAAAACAGATAGAGAGTAAGGTGAAGCAGAAAAAAGGGGCGTATGACAGATATCAGGTTGATAAAACGAGTGAGAGCCAGGCTGAATATAGAAAGTTCAGAGGGGAAGTAAAAAAGGAAATAAGAGGGGCAAAGGGAGAGTATGAGAATAGACTGGCGGCCAACATAGAAGGGAATCCAAAAGACTTCTATGGGCATTTAAACAGAAAATGGGTAGTAAGAGGAGGGGTGAGGCCGATTAGGGAGCAAAAAGGAAATCTACTCATGGAGGAGGAGGGCATAGCCGAGGTACTAAATGAGTACTTTGCAGCTGTCTTTATCAAGGAAGAAGATGTTGCCAAAATCACAGTAAAGGAAGGTGTCGTTGAGATATTGGATAGGCTAAAAATTGATAAAGAGGAGGTACTAGAAAGGCTAGCTGTACTTAAAGTAGATAAGTCACCCGGTCCGGATGGGATGCATCCTAGGTTGCTGTGGGAAGCAAGGGTGGAAATTGTGGAGGTACTGGCCATAATCTTCCAAACATACTTAGATATGGAGGTGGTGCCAGAGGACTGGAGAATTGCAAATGTCACACCTCGTTCAAAAAAAAGGTGCAAGGATAAACCCAGCAATTACAGGCCAGTCGGTTTACTCTCAGCGGTGGGGAAACTTTTAGAAAAGATGATCCGAGACAGAATTAGCAGTCACTTGGACAAGTGTGAATTGATTCGGGAAAGCCAGCATGGATTTGTTAAAGGCAAATCGTGTTTAACTAACTTGATAAGAGTTTTTTGATGAGGTAACAGAGAGGGTAGATGAGGGCAATGCAGTTGATGTGGTGTATATAGACTTTCAAAAGGCGTTTGATAAAGTGCCTCATAATAGGCTTGTCATCAAGATTGAAGCCCATGGAATAAAAGGGGCAGTAGCAGCATGGATACGAAATTGGCTAAGTAACAGGAAACAGAGAGTAATGGTGAACGGTTGTTTTTCAGACTGGAGGGAGGTGCACAGTGGCGTTCCCCAGGGGTCGGTGCGAGGACCACTGCTTTTCTTGATATATATTAATGACTTGGACTTGGGTGTATAGGGCACAAATTCCAAATTTGCAGATGACACAAAACTTGGAAGTGTAGTGAACAGTGAGGAGGATAATGATAGACTTCAAGAGGATATAGACAGGCTATTGGCATGGCCAGACACATGGCAGATGAAATTTAACGCAGAAAAATGCGAGGTGATACATTTCGGTAGGAAGAATGAAGAGAGGCAATATAAACTAGAGGGCACAATTCCAAAAGGGGTACAGGAACAGAGACCTGGGGGTATATGTACACAAATCATTGAAGGTGGTAGGGCAGGCCGAGAAAGCGGTTAAAAAAGCATACAGGATCTTGGGCTTACTAAATAGAGGCACAGAGTACAGAAGGAAGGAAGTCATGATGAATCTTTATAAAACATTGGTTTGGCCACAACTGGAGTATTGCTTCCAGTTCTGGGCACCACACTTTAGGAAAAATGTGATGGCCTTAGAGAGGGTGCAGAAAAGATTTACTGGAATGATTCCAGGGATGAGGGACATTAGTTACGTGGATAGACTGGAGAAGCTGGAGTTGTTCTCGTTGGAACAGAGAAGGTTGAGAGGAGATTTGATAGAGGTATTCAAAATCATGAAGGGTCCAGGAAGAGTAAATAGAGAGAAACTGTACCCATTGGCGGAAGTGTCAAGAACCAGAGGACATAGATTTAAGGAGATTGGCAAAAGAACCAAAGGTGACATGAGGAAAAACTTTTTCACACAGCAAGTGGTTAGGATCTGTAATGCACTGCCAGAGGGGGTGGTGGAGGCAAATTCAATCATGGCCTTCAAAAGGGAACTGGATAAGTACTTAAAAGGAAAAAATGTGCAGGGCGACAGGGATAGGGCTGGGGAGTGGGACCAGCTGAATTGCTCTTGCATAGAGCCGGCGTGGACTCGGTGGGCTGAATGGCCTCTTTTCGTGCTGTAACCGATGATTCTATGATTAACAGGCATTAGAATTTAACTCCACCAGCATGGGTTTCCTGGGCCGTGGGAATCACGGCAGTTAAAAGGAGGCGAGAAGGGCCAAATCCATGAGGTAAGCCTTTTTACTGCACTGCTTGTGGGCCAAAAAGAGCAGGACTGCTTCGCCGCAGCTCACCAAGCTTACCTTTTAAGAACATAAGAACATAAGAAATAGGAGCAGGAGTAGGCCAATCAGCCCCTCGAGCCTGCTCTGCCATTTAATAAGATCATGGCTGATCTGATCCTAACCTCAAATTTAATTTCATGTCCAATTTCCTGCCCGCTCCCCATAACCCCGAATTCCCTTTACTTCTAGGAAACTGTCTATTTCTGTTTTAAATTTATTTATTTAATGATGTAGCTTAAACATCACGCGATCGGCCGAACCCCCCACGATGTCCGACTTCCCCTACACTCCCGCGATCGGCTCCCCCATCCAAGTCCCTGATCTCTCCCCAACGTCCCCATCCAAACCCCGAAGATCCCAATCACTCCTTGGCTGCTTTCCCGCCCGACAGATAGTCAGCCTGTCAATGTGGCTGGCTGTCAGGCGCAAAACCTGTTGAAAAATTTGAAAGACGTCCCATCGTCAAAATCATCATGATGTGCACGAAATCCTTACTTCCCTGTTTCCCATCTGAAAATGCAACCCCCACCCACTGCTCTCTTCCTGACTCCAAGCTAATATCCAGGCCAATAATCTGAGACAATATTAATTATCATTTGGAAAAATATGGGGTAATAAATGACAGCCAGCACGGATTTGTTAAAGGCAAATTAGAATCATAGAATCATAGAAGTTTACAACATGGAAACAGGCCCTTCGGCCCAACATGTCCATGTTGCCCAGTTTATACCACTAAGCTAGTCCCAATTGCCTGCACTTGGCCCATATCCCTCTATACCCATCTTACCCATGTAACTGTCCAAATGCTTTTTAAAAGACAACTGCCTCTGCCTCTGGCAGCTCGTTCCAGACACTCACCACCCTTTGAGTGAAAAAATTGCCCCTCTGGACCCTTTTGTATCTCTCCCCTCTCACCTTAAATCTATGCCCCCTCATTATAGACTCCCCTACCTTTGGGAAAAGATTTTGACTATCTACCTTATCTATGCCCCTCATTATTTTATAGACTTCTATAAGATCACCCCTAAACCTCCTACTCTCCAGGGAAAAAAGTCTCAGTCTATCCAACCTCTCCCTATAAGTCAATCCATCAAGTCCCGGTAGCATCCTAGTAAGTCTTTTCTGCACTCTTTCTAGTTTAATAATATCCTTTCTATAATAGGGTGACCAGAACTGTACACAGTATTCCAAGTGTGGCCTTACTAATGTCTTGTACAACTTCAACAAGACATCCCAACTCCTGTATTCAATGTTCTGACCAATGAAACCAAGCATGCTGAATGCCTTCTTCACCACCCTATCCACCTGTGACTCCACTTTCAAGGAGCTATGAACCTGTACTCCTAGATCTCTTTGTTCTATAACTCTCCCCAACACCCTACCATTAACGGAGTAGGTCCTGGCCCGATTCGATCTACCAAAATGCATCACCTCACATTTATCTAAATTAAACTCCATCTGCCATTCATCGGCCCACTGGCCCAATTTATCAAGATCCCGTTGCAATCCTAGATAACCTTCTTCACTGTTCACAATGCCACCAATCTTGGTGTCATCTGCAAACTTACTAACCATGCCTCCTAAATTCTCATCCAAATCATTAATATAAATAACAAATAACAGCGGACCCAGCAGCGATCCCTGAGGCACACCGCTGGTCACAGGCCTCCAGTTTGAAAAACAACCCTCTACAACCACACTCTGTCTTCTGTCGTCAATCCAATTTTGTATCCAATTGGTTACCTCACCTTGGATCCCGTGAGATTTAACCTTATGTAACAAGATTGTGTTTCACTAACTTGATTGAGTTCTTTGATGAAGTAACTGAGAAGGTTGATGTTAGTGTGGTTGATGTTGTGCATATGGACTTTTAAAAGGCATTTAAATGACCACATATTAGATTTGTTAGCAAAATTGAAGCCTATGGGATTAAAGGGGCAGGGGCAGCACGGATGCGAAATTGGCTAAGGGACAGAAAGCAGAACGGTTGTTTTTCAGACTGGAGGGAAGTATACCGTGATGTCCCGTGGTGGGATTAGGACCACTGCTCCTTTTGATATATATTAATGACCTGGACTTGAGTATACGGGACATATTTTCAAAGTTTGCAGATGACACGAAGCTCAGAAATATCGTAAAGAGTGAGGAGGATGATAACAGACTTCAGGAGGACATAAACAGACTGATGAAATAGGCAGATGAAATGTAACGCAGAGAAGTGTGAAGTGATGCATTTTGGTAGGAAGAATGAGGAGAGGCGATATAAACCAAATGGTACAATTTTAAAGGGGGTGCACGTACACAAATCTTTGACGGTGGCAGGATAAGTTGAGAAGGCTGTTAAAAAAGCATGTGTGATCCTGGGCTTTCTAAACAGAGGCATAAAGTACAAAAACAAGGAAGTTATGCTATATCTTTATAAAACACTGGTTAGGCCCCGGGGGGAGTATGGTATCCAATTCTGGGCACCACACTTTAGGAAGGATGTCAAGGCCTTAGCGATGGTGCAGGGGACATTTACTAGAATGCTACCAGAGATGCAGGACTTCAGTTATGTGGAGTGACTAGAGAAGCTGAGGTTGTTCTCCTTAGAGCAGAGAAGGTTAAGGGGCGATTAAATAGAGGTGTTCAAAATCATGAAGGAAGTCTGAACACGCATCAAGGTAGATAAATCTCCGGGACCTGATGAAATGCATCCCAGGATGTTATGGGAGGTTAGGGAGGAAATTGCGGGTCCCCTAGCAGAGATATTTGAATCATCGACAGCTACAGGTGAGGTGCCTGAAGATTGGAGGGTAGCAAATGTTGTGCCTTTGTTTAAGAAGGGTGGCAGGGAAAAGCCTGGGAACTACAGACCGGTGAGCCTGACATCTGTAGTGGGTAAGTTGTTAGAGGGTATTCTGAGAGACAGGATCTACAGGCATTTGGAGAGGCAGGGACTGATTAGGAACAGTCAGCATGGTTTTGTGAGAGGAAAATCATGTCTCACGAATTTGATTGAGTTTTTTGAAGGGGTAACCAAGAAGATAGATGAGGGCTGTGCAGTAGACGTGGTCTACATGGAATTCAGCAAAGCCTTTGACAAGGTACTGCATGGTAGGTTGTTACATAAGGTTAAATCTCACGGGATCCAAGGTGAGGTAGCCAATTGGATACAAAATTGGATTGACGACAGAAGACAGAGTGTGGTTGTAGAGGGTTGTTTTTCAAACTGGAGGCCTGTGACCAGCGGTGTGCCTCAGGGATCGGTGCTGGGTCCGCTGTTATTTGTTATTTATATTAATGATTTGGATGAGTGGGCCGATGAATGGCAGATGGAGTTTAATTTAGATAAATGTGAGGTGATGCATTTTGGTAGATCGAATCGGGCCAGGACCTACTCCGTTAATGGTAGGGCGTTGGGGAGAGTTATAGAACAAAGAGATCTAGGAGTACAGGTTCATAGCTCCTTGAAAGTGGAGTCACAGGTGGATAGGGTGGTGAAGAAGGCATTCAGCATGCTTGGTTTCATTGGTCAGAACATTGAATACAGGAGTTGGGATGTCTTGTTGAAGTTGTACAAGACATTAGTAAGGCCACACTTGGAATACTGTGTACAGTTCTGGTCACCCTATTATAGAAAGGATATTATTAAACTAGAAAGAGTGCAGAAAAGACTTACTAGGATGCTACCGGGACTTGATGGATTGACTTATAGGGAGAGGTTGGATAGGCTGAGACTTTTTTCCCTGGAGAGTAGGAGGTTTCGGGGTGATCTTATTGAAGTCTATAAAATAATGAGGGGCATAGATAAGGTAGATAGTCAAAATCTTTTCCCAAAGGTAGGGGAGTCTATAACGAGGGGACATGGATTTAAGGTGAGGGGAGAGATACAAAAGGGTCCAGAGGGGCAATTTTTTCACTTAAAGGGTGGTGAGTGTCTGGAACGAGCTGCCAGAGGCAGTAGTAGAGGCGGGTACAATTTTGTCTTTTAAAAAGCATTTGGACAGTTACATGGGTAAGATGGGTATAGAGGGATATGGGCCAAGTGCAGGCAATTGGGACTAGCTTAGTGGTATAAACTGGGCGACATGGACATGTTGGGCCGAAGGGCCTGTTTCCATGTTGTAAACTTCTATGATTCTATAGAGTAAATAAGGAGAAACTGTTTCCAGTGGTAGAAGAGTCGGTAACCAGAGGACACAGATTTAAGATAATTGGTGAAAGAACCAGAGGCGAAATGAGGAGACATTTTTTTTATGCAGCGTGTTATGATCTGGAATGTATTGCCTGAAAAGGTGGTGGAAGCAGATTCAATAAAATCTTTCAAAAAGGAATTGGATAAATACTTGAAGGGGAAAAATTTGCAGGGCTATGAGAAAAGGGCAGGGGAGTGGGACTAATTGAATAGCTCTTCTAAAGAGCCAGCACAGGTACGGTGGGCCAAATGGTCTCCTTCTGTGCTGTATCATTCTATGATTCTATGATTCTAGAGCCATTCTACTCTATTAGTAATTGTATCAAGGGTTGTTTTATATCCCAGTAATCAACAGTAGTTTAAATTTGGTAATCTTGCAGTGGTTGTGGGACAAATATATTATTTCAGTCAGGATATCATCAGGTACCATTGATTGAAGCAATTAACTGATGGGTCTTTGAGTAAATATACTGCCTGGGATGGTACTGAACGATACAAAACCAGGAAGGTCCTAGATTTGATCCATACTAAGTGAAACAATATCAATAGGAATAGGAATAATAAGGGAGGAGAACAACATCCAGGATTTCCAAACCAATCACTATGCAGTGACCTCTCTTCCTGCTGGAAACGGTGTATGTATGAATAAAAACAGATCCTGTTTAGCTCTGATGCTCTCTACGGCCATAGAGTCTGCTGACACTTGTGGGACAATTTTAACCCTTCTCACCCTGGTGGGCGGGCAATTAGATTCGCCGTGGGACTTATCTGCCAAGGTCCCGTTCTCTTCCTGCAGGTTCTGATTTTAACCTGATCTTAACCTAGCGGGAAGAGGAATCAGGGCCAGAAGAGGACCTAAAAGGTAAGTTTTTAAAATACTTTCTTTAGACTTTCCTTGTGGGTCCAGGAGGAGCAGGAGTGGTCTTCTAGGCCACACAAGGAAAGTTTAGGTATCCATGTCCTGGGCTCCACCCACTTCCGAACACCCTCCCAGCAACTTACCTGAGAGCCGGGGACCGTTCCTTCGGTCCTGGCAGCGGCATCCTGCAGCTCGACATTCTGCTCCCGGGAACCTGACAGGGCCAATGCAGATGAGGTCGGGGAGTTAAAATCTCTCTGGCCTCATACTGCTGAGGTAGGGATGGTTTGCCACCTGTCTTGGCTTCCACCCGCACAATTGCCACCCTGAGTTGAAATGAAGAATGGTCACTTGATATACTGGAGGGATGCTGGCACTTGGCGAATCAGTGGTCAGTACCTTCAAGACAGAAGGGGTGGAAATTGGGGAAAAGAGATGATTGATAGATCTATATTAGTTATAGTACCTGCTATGGAGAATAAAATCACATGAAATGTCGAACATTACTATAGAGTCGTGGGAGATATTACAGGAAAAAGAAAGACTTTTTTCTTTGAAATGTCTCCCATTACCCATTATACTCTATTTAATCTCATTTTACTTTGCACTGGTGTTAAAATGCTATCACAGTCCTTGGTGCGTCATAGTGTTACTGTTCTAATAATAGTTTCCTGCTGTGTTATCAATTGCTTCCTAGAACTGGTGATTACTTTTTATTTTGTTTAGGCAGTACAACAACAGGGTTCATCTGAGATAATTGATAAACTAATCAAACTTAGGGAGGATAAGATCCCTGGATGGATTACATCCAAGAATATTAAAAGAAGTTAGGGAGGAGGTAGCAGGGGCACTATTACATCTGCCTAAAAATTCATTAGAAACGGAAATAGTGCCAGAGGATTGGTGGACAGCTAATGTTATTCCTATATTTAAAAAGGGAGATAGAACATGTCCAGGGAACTATAGACCAGTTAGCTTAATGTCGGTGGTAGAAAAGATAATGGAATCTTTACTCAAAGGTGTAATAGAAAAACATCTAGACAATGAAAATATAATAAAGAATAGTCAGCACGGATTTCAGAAGGGAAAGTCAGGTTTGACCAACCTTACTGAATTCTTTGAAGTAACAGACAGAGTAGACAAGGGTAATGCATCAGATGTAATATATTTGAATTTTCAAAAGGCCTTCGATAAGGTACTGCATTGTAGTCTCATGGCTACATTCAGAGCATGTGGAGTCAGAGGACAGGTAGCAGAATGGATAGCAAGTTGGCTACAAAACAGAAAACAGAGAATAGGGGTTAAGGGTACCTACTCAGACTGGCAAAAGGTGGGAAGTTGTGTTCCACAGGAATCGGTGCTAGGACCACTGTTGTTCACAATTTACATTAACGATTTGGATTCAGAAATTGGAAGTAAATTTCAAAATTTGCAGACAACACCAAATTGAGGGGTATAGTTAATACAAAGGAAGAATGCATCAAATTACAAGAGGACATTAATAGACTTGCAGAATGGGCGTGTAATTGGCAAATTAATTTCAATATAGATAATGTGAGGTGGTGCATTTTGGTAAGAAGAATAAGGAGGCCACATACTGCTTGGATAATAAGAGTCTAAACGGGAGAGAGGAGCAAAGGGGTCTCGGGGTACAGATACACAAATCACTAAAAGTAGCGACGCAGGTTAATAAGGCTATAAAAAGGCAAATCAAGCACCAGGGTTCATTTCTAGAGGGATAGAATTGAAAAGCAAAGAAGTTATGTTAAACTTGTATAGAACCTTGGTTAGACCACACATGGAGTATTGTGCACAGTTCTGGACTCCTGATTATAAAAAGGATATAGAAGCATTGGAAAGGGTGCAAAAAAGATTCACAAGGATGATACCAGAACTGAGAGGATATCCTTTTCAGAAAAGGCTGATTAGGCTGAGATTCTTTTCTCTAGAAAAGAGAAGGCTGAGGGGTGACCTGATAGAGGTCTTTAAGATAACGATAGAGTAGACGTAGAGAAAATGTTTCCATTTGTGGGGGAGTCCAAAACGAGAGGTCATAAATATAGAACAGTCGCTAATAAATCCAATCAGAAATTCAGGAGGAACTTCTTTACCCAAAGAGTGGTAAGAATGTGGAACGCGCTACCACGAGGAGTAGTTGAGACAAATAGCATAGATGCAATTAAGGGGAAGCTAGATAAGCACATGGGGGAGAAAGGAATAGAAGGGTATCCTGATTGGGTTAGATGAAGTAGGGAGGGAGGAGGCTCGTGTGGAGCATAAACGCCGGCCTAGACCAGTTGGGCCGAATGGCCTGTTTCTGTGCTGTAGTTTCGATGTTACTCAATGATGTAAATCTGGAAATAACTGGTGGTTATTGAGAGATGACAGAAAGAAGTAAAGGATTTGTTCTCAAGTGCTGCTGGATGAATGAGAGATGCTCCAACAGCCATGATTAACTTCATGTTGGGCTGCTGCATATAGGGGATAAAATTCTATTATTGTCCAGGAGAGAGTCTGATAAGAAGAAGGAATAATGTTTTAAATTTTGCTACTAGCATTTCATGCAGACTTTTTGGGTAGATGCAGAATGCGGTGGTGCAGCTGCCTCAGATGTATTTCTAATTTTTCTTCCACTTATTATGTATTTATCTTATTTTGAATGTGAATATACTTTCTGGGATATTGTGTAGTGACCTTGGTAATTAATGTTAGTTATCACTCCATAAAGGACACTGATTATATCACAATTGTTAATCCTTCTCAGAGGATATCATATATCAAATGCACAGTAAAGGTTTGATGTTACACCTACCACTAGCAAAACAATTATATATTGTTAAGTCAGGGAAATGATTTCCAAGGCAGTAATCTTGCCCTGAAGTTCAGATAGTTATGACCTGCTTTTGCTTACATGGCTTGTGTTGCCCTCTGAACTGTCTGATGAGATTATATGTTGAGATCGCTCTTTAATATCCACTTCCCCCTCTCTGTTTTGGGCTCTTTGGCCCAACATCGTTGCCTGGCTGAGATGGCTAGCCAGGTTCCCTAGACTTAGCCAAAAATTCTTGAAGTAAGAAACTGTGGGGTGCCTGAGCATCTGCTGATATTCCCGTCCTGTGAGGGTGGGAGGGTGGAGCTCCTGTACTTTAAAGATCACCTCCACCAACAACATTGGGAATTCAGATCAGGAACCTGATGTGTGGGGAGCTATAGGTACAAACCTGTGTCGTGCCTATTCATAGCACAATGCATTGGCTTATCGTTGCACCATCTACTAAATATATCTTTAAATCTTATAGAAATATGATTGATCACCCTTACTAACATACCTGACACACACTTATGATTTAAAATGGGATATTTTAGACTTATTAGGATTTGGAGTTTTACAGTATCAATATTTGTAACTCAGCCATCCCATTGATTCATTACTTAAAGTGGCACTGTCCACCATTATATATATTTTTTGGACAACAGGTCAGTCAAGGGAGATTACCCACAGAGAGAGCGCAAAAGAAAATTCCCTTCTCAGCAGATCTCATTTTCAATAGATTTTTTTTAATCACACAAATCAAAAACTTGAACTGCAGAGTGGGAGGTAATGAACTTCAGCCATAAAAAGATAGAAGGAACACTAGGGAGCCACTGACCTGCTTATCTTATCAGTAAATAGTTACTTTCATTGAACATCATTATATTTGTTAAAAACTTTGATTAAGATTGTTTGTTATTTCCAAGAAGGATTTGTTCCACTTCTTCAAGAATGTGTTTGTGAAAAATTGTAACAAAAATGAATAATTTCCTGTAAGGACTTCCAGCACAAGTGGATATTGAACATTTTAACAGAGGGTTAAATAGACAAAATACTGTCCCCATCTCCCTAAGAGATGGCAGTTTAAGGGTTTTAAATGATGGGGCAAATTGCTGGCGAAAAGCCCACAGAAAAACTAATGATTTGTAGTGTTGCTGTAAAAAAAAACATTTATTTATGTCAATTGTAAGATATTTACTACTTTCTCCTCTTCCTATTCTGTGGTCTTCCTGCACAATGCACCATTCACATCTAGCTGAGCAGGCAGGTACACCCTGGTCTCTGTTCATGAATTTCTGTACCTGTCCAGTGGGAGGTACATAAATATTGGTCTGGAATGAGTTGTGTTCCAAATTCCCTTCGCTCCCTGTGAGAAAACTGCTTGACCTATGGACATGGACATATATTGCCATTCCTTCATTGTTGCTGGGTCAAAATCCTGGAGCTCCCAACCTGACAACATTGTAGTAATACTTTCACCACTTGGACTTCAGCGGCTCAAGAAGGCATCCCACCACCACCTTTTCAGGGAAACTATAGATGGGCAATAAATGCTGCTTTTCTACGGTCATCCATCTCCCAAGAACAAATAAAATTTTTAAAATTACTTTTGACAACATAGGAAACAATTTCGCACAGCATCTTACTAACACTGGGATATAGTCAGGTTGACAGAGGAACAATGTTGGGTTGATAGAGGAATTAGATTCAATTCATGGGCAGATAAAAAGCAAAATCCAGAGCAAATGATGAGTTTTTTGGTGTTATGAATGTCATGAATATCCTGCATAATTGATATCAGCACACCCATGGATATCACATCGTGAGGATATTACAAAAAGCTCAGATGAAAAGATATTATATTCTGCTTTTCAATTTTACTGCAGGTTTGGGGGGGGCACCCTAACCATTCTCATCTCCTGTCAAATAGCTATTGGCACCTGCTTCATACCTGCCATTATCAGCACCTTACCATTAGTGAGATTTCAGGAGCACAAGTGAGAAATAGACTTTAAACCCAATGAAACACTTAAAGCTGGGTTTGTTTCAAAATGCACTGAACACATATTGCTCAAAAAGAGTGAGACTCACCAAGGCTGCAGTTCCCTGCCTAACTTCTTAATTCACATAATACACCGACTTTACTGCTGCCTATACCAAATGCACCTAAATAGCACGCCTGATGAGAATGGAAACAATAAAGGTTAAGACAGTCAAATGTTATTAACAAAGATCTAAAGGGACTTAATTGGTCATGGAAATCACCGCAATGGCAATAATCTCCCACAGTGACTTATGTTTTTCTAATTCAGGATTATACACACATGCACGCACATCTCACTGGTGATATAATAGCGCTCTCTGGACCATATTTGTTATACAAAGCTTCACAACCCTGGAAGTTATAGTGGTACATCAGCACACTGTACTGTGAAATGAAAAAATGAAGTTCCACTTCTGTAACTCTAACAATTGGTCTCAAATTCAATGATGTTGCCAGAGGGGTTCCAAGAAGAGGCTTGATGGTTCCCATATAGGTAGCTCAAGAACTGCACAGGGAGCACATCACCTATCCACCCTAATGGCTGAAAAATAATGTATTGCCCAGGGTGGGGAAAAAAGAAAATGTGTTTTTAGAACAAAAAGCAAAGAAAGATATTATGTCTATCCATGGGTTTTGACTCCATGAATATCAAACCAAGGAAATTAATATAGTCCAAGAGCCACATGATTTTTAAGACTTTGGGACATTTTTATTTAAACCATATGTAGTCATATTATTATCAGGGACTGGAATTACTGAGGCCAACAATTCAGGGAAACGGAGTCATCAGCAGAAGTATAGTCAATCAACTGTGAATGTTAATTTAACCACTTTGCACCGTCAGACTCAGCAACTTTTCCAAGCTGGATTCCCCAATTATATCATCTGTCCTCACTATTTAACAAAAACTTCAATATGTTCACAGGACAAAATAAAAGCTTGTTTAAATCAATCACAGTTCTTTGTAATGGTTTAATTTTTGAAAGGAATACTATGGCTGCACACACGTGAGCTTTCTTTTCACTGATTAAAGCATAACCGATTCTCAAAATCATCTCAAAAGATTTGTCAAATAAAAATTGTATAAGAAAATGGAAACAAGTTGTATAACTTCCATTTTATATGACATTAGCAGAGTAATTGGGATTGAAAACAATACTTTCTACATGATAAGCTTTGTATCATTATTCTACTTGCAGCCAAACAGCTGTGCGCATATATTCACCTCTGTAACTTTCAAAAAGCCTGAAAAATCAGCTACCACATTCCCATGTGTGAGCATGGCCCCCTTAGGATTCCCTGAAAGGAAAAATCATATTGTCAAAACAATTATAATAAACCATAAAATAGAAGGCACATTAAAAAATTGATAAACAAGAAGCCACATAAGAAATTATAGATTAGTGTGATGGTGCACTGTACTTGAGCTACAATGCATTGTGCCATCGAATGATCAGGTGCAAGTTCGATCCACACTCTTACTGAGTCCCTGATCTCAACTGCATTAATTGTGTGAAGATGTTGAGTGGAGATCAGTTGGAAGATCACAGAAGAAATCACTCCAGGCTACCCTTGCACACCTCCAGGCTTCCAGTTTGAAGCAGTACTTGCAGAGGCCTGGGAGTGGACCTGTCAATGGTGTGTGACCCAAATTAATTTAAAGGTTCCACCCACTGTGAATTAACTTGTGCTGCTGTTCCATGGTCGAGATAGCAGGCGCACCCTAAACAGCAGTCGTGGTATCTCTACTCTGCCTTGCAAGGAGGTGATAAGAGGACAGCACTGTTTTGCCAAGCAGTAGGTGGAGGAACAAGGGAAACAAGTGTGGGTGTGAAGAATGAAGGTGTGGGAATAAGGGGAGGGTGCTCCTGTGAAATTTCTTGTTTTATTCCAGGTGGCATGGAATAGGTGAAAGAAGGGAGGGGCAATAGGGAAACTATATTTTAGTAGCTTGGGAGAGGCCCAGGCAAATGCCCTCAGCAGCTGTCAAGAGTGTTACTGGTTGTTTCCACTCATCTACCTCTAAGTAAGCCATATGGCCAAAAGAGGAGGTTGGGGGTTGGGGGTTGGGGGGGGGGGGGAGGGGGAGGGGGTATTACAGTTCGGAATATAACCTTCATCATTAATTGTAAAGAACTAACAGCATTCTGCAAAGCCATTTGTTTTTTTTCAAAAGGCCCAAAAAAGACATTACTGGTCTGTGCCTTAAGACAGATAGCACCAAAAATAGTAGCTCTAGAAGCTGTAGCACTATGGTTTTCTGAGAGCAGTTTGCCTTTGAACTGCATCCAGTGTTACAGCAGGAAATCTGAGTGCAGACGTCTCTGACATTCATTTACAAGCAACTTACATTGCTGCACCCTCTTCAAGTGCAGTCAGGTTCAACCACATGAAAAGACAAAGGAAATTCTGTTGCCATTGAAGCACCAAATTGGGGCGCGGGTGGGGGGGAAGGATTCATACCCAATATTCCTATGCATAGCACCACCACTTCCACCTCTGATCCCCAGCCTACTGTTTCCGAGAGAAAAAGAACAACTTTTTTAGTCCTCTGCTCTTTCCTGCTTGCTCCTCTCACATCTTCCAGTTGGAGAGAGACTAGGTGTAGGCATAAAAGTCTACTTTTTCTGGGGGCATCTCAAAACAAGTGTTGGGAAAAGAAAATGAGATGGATGGGGTAGCTACACCCACTCTCACCTCATTACCATCTCTACCCTTTGCTTGCATCTGCTGCATTTCATGCCTCCTTGGCGGAATTCCAGGAATCTCTGGGTAACATAATGGGGGCAGAGACTTGGCATCACAAGTCTACGCCCCCTTTTTTCTCTCCTTTGCACCTGGCAACTAAGTGCTCCCCAGACGCACGAAACATGAAAATCTGCCTTTATATGCTCAATAATTACAGCAATTAAGAGTATCTATGCATTTATAATGTTTTTAAGAGAGTCAGTTCTCAAAAATCAAGACACAAATACATCGGCATATTAACGGTATGTCATACGTGTATTCATAAATACATGCATATGGAATTGTTGGACCATTAAATTTTCACCAACTGCAATTTTAGAGGGTTTAAAATGTCAATAATTAGCCTTTCAGATCTGTGAGAATCTAGAAAAATTATCCTTTAAATGCTGGAAACTGCTTTGATACAATGGGGTATAAATTGGTCATAGGTAGTGCAAAACATGCAGCATCTCAGCGGCCGTCTATTATACTGCTCACTTGATATTCAGTTGTATTGAAATCAGTGGAACTGAATATAGGGTGGGGAGTATAAGGGGCGACTGGTTCCACACTGCCCGCTGTGCATTACCGCCCAAGGGCGAGTTTATATTCCAAAGACGATGAAGAATCTAATGTGGATATTTGACAGTCTGCAGTAAAATAGGCATTGTGGCTACATTAAAAATTCATGATTCTGGACTCCACAAAAGATTTTCTCAATCATGTAAAAGCAATGCTTTTGAGGGCAGATGTATCAGCAGAATTCTTGGTAGATCATTGCAGGAAAACCTTATCACCACAGAGGTAGGGAACAGATACTACTTTGCTCAGCAAACAGCAAGATCAAAATGATCTTGATCAAGATTCAAATAATACCCATTTGGAAAAATCATCTGAAAGACAGAGACTGGAAATGATCTGCTATTGTAATGACTAATTAGAGAATTTGAAAAAGTTCTATACATATTTAAGAAAACTGATCTCATGAGTAATGAGCCCTAAATTAAAAAGGTGTAGTATAGTCTGTGTGGAATGCAGATTGTCTTGGACCACCAATGTGGAATTGTGAGCTGTATTACAGACTGAAACAGTGTCATGGATTTAGATGAAGGAGATGCACTCCCCAGATCGCTCAATAGTTAACTGTGCCACCCCATGTGCTACTGAGACACACAGTCCAAGAGAGAAGCCATCTATCCCTCAATCAACATCCCTGAAACAGATTATTTGGTCATTTATCTCATTGCTGTTTGTGGGACTTTGCTGTGCACAAATTGGCCATCGCATTTCCATACATTACAACAGTCACTACGCTTCAAAAAGTACTTCATTGGCAGTAAAGCACCTTGGGCCATCCTGAGGTTGTGACAGGCAGTATATAAATGCAAGTTCTTTCTGTCTTTCTGTGTGTATGTACTGTATGCTTGTACAGTATGTACACACAGAGGAAATTATATTTTGCCGGGTCAGTGGTTATGGACCAGCTTACCTGATAAGGCACAGATGGGCAGTGACATAGGGATGCAAAGTTTACCCTAGTACTTAATGCCATTAATTAATATAACCACAAGCATTTCTTGTGGCACATACCTGTTGTTCCACTAGTAAAACAGACAATCGACAGGTCCTCAGGTCTTGGAGGCTGAGAGTAGAAAACAAATAAAAATGAAGAAACCAAGAGCAGTGCAAGTTGCAGAAGAAACAAATCTGTGCTGAAAACTAGAGACGGACACAATGTGCTGATCTATGCTGGCTGCTGTTGATGTACATTTTCAAGTTACCCTTCCCATAAATATGAACGTGCTTTCGGAAAGCTCCATGAAGCAGAAAGTCAATTAGATTGGTTACTTCACTCACCACAGGGGTTCGCCGGTTCATCCGTCCAAGGTTCTGAAAGCAAGAAGGGAAGAAAGCTACCTCAGAGTGAAAATAGGACACATATTTTATCTTTAAATGACTTTCGTTTTTCAAACACAGCTCTACAAAGAATGCTATTCATTCACTGGCTAACTATCAAATAGCGGAACAAAAAGAAAGTGCTCTCACGTGGTTTCATTCTTTGTTCTGGACTTTAAGTGAATGCTGCTGATAAAACCCTGCAGAATGTAAGCTATTTCTAAAATGCTTGTTGGGCATCATGGAATAATTTGCAAAGAATTTGCAACTGTATAGTGCTATTTCCATAATCTATTTAAAAACAAAAATAAATCAATTTGTGCTAAGATTCTTCAGTGTTAGGATGGCACATTTTCTAACTTTTGTACCCAGTGTTAATACACAAGCGAAGTTCCCTCTACTCTAGTCCCAATTTTAGAAGACCAATTTCAGACACCAGTCATCCTTGTGGCCTTTCCAAGGGAGACTGCCAAGTTAGTGTCAATTGCAGCAAAATTATGTACAGAATTTGGTTTGATTTCACTTGATTTGAACCTTTCGATTTAATTTTGTTATTTTAATTAATTCTGTTTGATCCACTAAATTAACAGTTAGGGTGAGCCAACCCATCCCTGAAGTTTTACTGGTGGAGCCCCTTTAAGGGGAGGTACTTGATTCTATCCCTGTGGGGTTACAAGCCTGTTGGTCTACTTAAAATAGGACCTCTTCATCATTTATAAAAGGTCTCATGTCTTTTGTTCCATTATGTATTACTCTATATTTATATAATCTACCTTAAAATCCATCTGCCATTTCATAGCTATCACTTCCCATTCGGCTGTCAAGCCCAGATCTGTATGAATGGTCTCTGCAGTCCCACACAGAATTTTACTTAAAAAATGTAGTCATTCTACTTGAAAATAATAAATACTTTTCATAGCACAGATTGGTAAGCCACTGCATGGGGAACTGCAGAATGACTATCAGTTTGTAACATGGTTTGTTGGAGCACTGACATGCTGTGGCACTACATTGCCAAGTATTTTCCCTGTTTTCTTTTTTACCCAATACCCAAATAAAACAGAATAATTTACTATTTAAATATCTCATAATTTGGAAAATAAATTGAGCTCATAATATTTTTCAGGAGTTTGTTATGTCAATTAGTAATCCTGAAATTTGAGAAAAAAACAAGTATTTTTAATGTTATTTTTTCCCAGCCCTCTTCTTAAGTTTCTTCCCACCCTTGGCACCATGCATCACTTCCCGATGAAAATCAACCAGACACCAAGCTTCCAGACCTCTACCTCTGCTACTTTTGAATCAGTTGCTAGGAGTTACACAAAAGTGGTACAAGTAGACTTGCTCTCCAGTTTTCCTTCTACCCTGTGTCAAATCACTTTGCCTTAATTTGGCTACTGGGCTAAAATCAGGAATTACAGTCACCAATGCATGCCACAACTCTTTTGTATACAACTGCATTGCACCACTTATATTACTGACATCATTCACATACCTCCACTTCTTGCAGTGCCAGTATTTGCACTCCACAGTCATTTCCCATCTCAACCAAGTCCATCTGAAACGAGTCCATTAAGATAACTATCTTCAAGCCTGGAGTCTCCTTCTTCTCCACATTCTTCAAAAGAATTTTTGCTTTTTCTACCTTGTCACAGATAACTGTGGAAATCTCAGCTTAAAAATGAGATGTGCATGCATTAGTGATGCATCGAGAAATGTGAGAAATGAAAGATTTGGAAGATACAAATAATTTTAGAAATTTGGTAACTCTCCTCCAAGAAGAGTATAAATTGTGCTGGGGAACAGAGGTAATGTTCCATTTACACCTGATCAAATATATAAGAATGCTAATTTTTACAGTATGCTTTTGGGAGTGGAAGGGATTAGGAAGAGTCCACTTTGTAATTTTGTGGAAAAAGGGAACAATTACGTATAAGCCCTAAATCTAATCAGAATTTCAGGGATTAGAGGTTATTTTTTAAGGTAAGAATATTCTTTCACTAAAAACAATTAGCAAGATAAAGCTTGTCATGGCAAGGTTCTCCTAGTTTTCAAGTATAGTCATTAATACAGTTTCATTATTAGCTATTTGTAGCTTTTTTAAAACAAACAGTATTTGCATCATATAATGAGGCCATAGCCTGTTAAATTTCATGAAAGACTGTTTGGGAAACTTTTTTTCAAGGAGGCAGAAGAGCCATGTGTCATTTTCATCATGATGATGTCTCTTGAAAGATATGATTTTATAATTTGCTTAACTGTGCTATGTTTAAGGTTCATGAGAAAATGTTTGCCAAACATACTTTCATGAAGACAGTATCTTTTAAGCAAAAAATGGTGAAATAAAATGATTTTCAGAAAATTCACGTATTTGTATTTCGAGGGGGAGGGGAGGGGAAATGAAATACAGGAAAAAATTTTGAAAATAATTTTCCCCCTAATAATACGTTCAGTCACTGGGAAATATACAGACAGTTGAACTGTAGTGGAAACAGAATCCTATGGACCTGACAGATTTGCAACAGGCATTTTATACGGGAAGTTAGGCTCTGGAAAACTGGCATTCAAGTGGAGACCTATGGGTGATAAAATTCAATTTCGGCACGAGCGCAAAACGTGCGGTAGCGGATTAACTGCCCGTTATACATCTTGCCCGTTTTGCATCCACACCGAAGTTAATTTTTACTCCCATTATCTCGGAGTGCTGCTTTCTCCTTTTTTAATTGCATCCATGTACCTACGGTATCAACTTTTGGTCCAGAGGTCTTAAAGCAAGAGTCTGTTCTGAACTTTTGCATCAAATAGACCGACATAGGGATAGAATCCGTCTCATCTGTGAAACATTTTCAGATCTACTGCCAACGAGGGGATATCACCATACAGGGGAGAGAATTTTAATCATTTGGTTCCGAAAAACCAAGTAATATTTTCAACAATACGACATTATGCTCCAGTGACGTGACAAGATTTGATGGTTCCAAAGATGTGTCTGTGATATGTCAAATAACTTATGTTTCCATGAAGCCATTTTAGTCCCAGTCAGGGCAAGAGTGCTTTAATTACTTTTATAAATCAATCATTCATTTTCCAATGCAATCTCCATTCAGAGAAAAACAAAATAAAAATCAAATAATTGATTACTCATTTCTGCTGCATCAATAGAATACACATTTCTATATGATGGTTTATAGAAGTAAGCCACTCATTCTTTCCCCCTACTGGTCCACTGTATTTCAATGGAATATTTCCTGCTGTTCCTAACCTAGGAATAGGTTTGGACCTCAGAAGTGTTACTTTTAACCCTTTGAATTTAAGGATCCTTTGATTTCACCTTTTTGACATTTAAATTTAATAAGTGCAGTATAATTTTGAGAAGTGTGTTGTTCCTTTTACCTGTGTTAATTATGTAGCGAATGGCTTCAGGTCCGAGTGTGTCATAAAGCGGCACTATCACCATGGAGTAGGTATAGCATGCCAGCTCAGCAATAATCCACTGGTGAGGAGTTGCAATTATAAAAATACAAAAATAAACAAAAAATACAACAAAAAAGGAAAAAACTTCATGCACACAAATAAACTTCACAAAATGTTTCATTTTTTGTAAAAGTACTCCTAAATACTTGTTGTAACTATCTCTCACCTCAGGTCTGTTTTGTGCAAAAACACCAATAAATTGGTCTGGTGATGCCCTGCAGTTTTTTTGGAGCAGTCCAGATCCTAAGTCCTCAGCTCGGTTTGCGACCTGTGTGGAAAACAATGTTCGTTGCATCACTTTTGTTCTCAGACTCCAACCAAAGAAAATAAATTAAATGGAGTTGCCCTGTAACTCTTTATGCCCCTTTTATGTTATGCATTTGATGGCACTTCCCAACATAAATGTCGTAATCCCAATCAGAGGCATTAAAACTCTCATTACGAAGAGGTTTCACTAGATGCCTCTGACGGAAAGCTAAACAGCAAGAGTTGCGAATATATAGTTGCTTCATTGCTGCTGAATCTAATTTCTTGAGCAAAAGTTTCAGAAAATAACTTCTTTGCGATGCCAACATAATTCACTTCTTTTTCAATTGGGGTGGGAGGGGGGTGTTGGCGGCACTGGGGAATTACCCAATATGTATCAACTATTCCTAATATTATAGCTCAGTTTGTCGAACAAGGTTTGTCTAATTTATCTGAAACAATTGTCTTCAGTTTTTCCCCCCTTTATTTATTATAACATTTTAAACATAAATGATTTACTATTCCTCTAAAAATATATGAACATATTATCAAATACAATAGAAACTAACATTCATGACCAACATTCTTCCCTTAACTAGCACCACAAATTAACTGGTCATTCATCACATTGCTGAATGTGGTATTTTGCTGTGTGCAAAATGGCTGCCATGTTACTGATAGACACTGCATTTTAATGTAATTCATTGTATGTGAAGTTTTTTGAAATATTTCTGAGACATGATAAGGTGCTATGTAAATGCAAGTCTTTCTGTTACAGTATAAAGGCCTAAATGAAAATTAATGTTTCCAGTATCTCTTAATTATACAATGAGAATACTAAACAAATGAGTCTCACCAACAGGACTTTATTTAAAATCAAGGAATTAGACATGAGATATCAATGAGTGCAACCACAAGATTTTGTCCTGATGCTTCTTTCAATAGAGAAAGTCAAATTTGTTCTCACCTCTTTATAAGAAAGCCATTGATAGGGGTGTTTGGGTTTTCTGAATCCTAAACAAGGGCCATCACCTAAACAAAGAAGCACACTCAAATTATTTCATTCATTGAAGGGAACCAGTCTGAAATACTTGATAATATTACCAGATCTCCTATGACATTACTCAAGGTGAATCAGAGATTAAACTGCTGTAAAGTGGATTGTTGGATGGTGGAAAGAAAGACATTTGTTACCGTTCTCCCGAGCGACAGTAAAGTAAGTGTCTTTTTGAATGGTTCCTGAAAAATAAATACTAATTCCTTTACCCATTGTGGGTAGATAGCAATAAATAAATTTGCTCTATAAAAAGATTGTAATAGCATCTACAAAATGTATGTAAAAAGGAAGAGATTAGCGAAAGTAAACGTGGGCCCCTTAGAGGCAGGGACAGGAGAAATTAAAATGGGGAATAAGGAAATGGCAGAGACGTTAAACAAATATTTTGTATCTGTCTTCAAAGTAGAAGACACAAAAAACATACCGGAAATAGTGGGGAATCAAGGGTCTAATGAGAGTGAGGAACTTAAAATAATTAAGATTAGTAAAGAAAAAGTATTGGAGAAATTAATGAGAATAAAAGCCGACAAATTCCCTGGACCTGATGGCCTACATCCTAGGGTTTTAAAAGAGGTGGATGCATTGGTTTTGATCTACCAGAATTCCCTAGATTCTAGAACGGTCCTCATGGATTGGAAGGTAGCAAATGTAACCCCCACTATTAAGTAAGGAGGGAGAGAGAAAACAAGGAGCTACGGGCCAGTTAGCCTGACATCAGTAGTAGGGAAAATGCTAGAAATTATTATTAAGGACGTAGTAACGGCGCTTAGAAAATCATAATATGATTAGGCAGAGTCAACATGGTTTTATGAAAGGGAAATCGTGTTTGACAAAACTATTAGAGTTTTTTGAGGGTGGAACTAGCAGGGTAGATGGGGGGAAAATAGTGGATGTAGTATATTTGGATTTTCAAAAGGCATTCGATAAGGTGCCACATAAGAGGTTGTTACTCAAGATTAGGGCTCATGGGATTGGGGGTAATGCAGTAGCTTGGATTGATGATTGGTCAATGGACAGAAAACAGAGATTAGGAATAATCGGGTCATTTTCGGGTTGGCAAGTTGGAACTAGAGGGGTACCGCAAGGATCAGTGCTTGGGCCTCAGCTGTTTACAATCGATATCAATGACTTAGATGGGGGGACCGAGTATAATATATCCAAGTTAGCTGACTATACAAAGTTAGAAGACAAAGTAAGCTGTGAGGAGGACGCAAAGAGGCAGCAAAGGGATATAGACAGGTTAAGTGAATGGGCGAGAAGGTGGCAGATGGAGTATAATGTGGGGAAATGTGAAATTATCCACTTTGGTAGGAAGAATAGAAAAGCAGAATATTTTTTTAAAAGGTGAGAGACTAAGAAATGTTGATAGTCAGAGGGATTTGTGTGTCCTTGTACATGAAACACAGAAAGTGAACATGCAGGTACAGCAAGAAATTAGGAAGGCAAATGGTAGGTTAGCCTTTATTACAAGGGGGTTGGAGTATAAGAGTAAGGAGGTCTTGCTGCAATTATATAGGGTTCTGGTGAGACCACACCTGGAGTATTGTGTACAGTTTTGATCTCCTTACCTAAGGAAGGATATACTTGCCTTAGAGGGGGTGCAATAAAGGTTCACTAGATTGATTGCTGGGAAGAGAGGGGTGCCCTATGAGGAGAGATTGAATAGAATGGGCCTGTATTCTCTGGAATTTAGAAGAGGGGTGATCTTATTGAAACATATCAAATTCTTAGAGGGCTTGACAGGGTAGATACTGAGAGGCTGTTTCCCTTTGCTGGAGAGTCTAGAACTAGGGGTCACAGTCTCAAGTTAAGGGGTCAGCCATTTAGGACCGAGATGAGGAAAAATGTCTTCACTGAGAGGGTGGTGAATCTTTGAAATTCTCTACCCCAGACGGCTGTGGATGATCAGTCGTTGAGTGTATTCAAGACTGAGATTGATAGATTTTTGGACACCATGGGAATCAAGGGATATGAGGGGAAAGTGGAGTTGAGGTCGAAGATCAGCCATGATCTTATCGAATGGCGGAGCAGGCTTGAGGGAATGTATGGCCTACTCCTGCTCCTATTTCTAAAGTTCCTATGTTCTCCCTCACATTCTATACATATCATTCTACATTATTTTATGCCAGCCAGCTGCCCGAAAATCACACAGAGATAAAACCCCATTGTATTTAATATATCAAATGGACAGATTTTCCATTGCATTACACATGGTAAGTTATAGGATGCACTGTTTATAATGACAGAACATTATATCATGAAAACTTCGTTGTAATCAGTAGCATATCAGTGTTGGCATTCTGCCTCTCTCGACCTGCTCAAAAGTGAAGGAAGTTTCCAGCTGGTTACAGTAGCAACTGTTTGTACAGTTGGCATGTGGTTTTGCTGTTTACCAGTAATTTAATCCAAACTCTAATTTTAAACTCTATCAGTGAGCTGAACACTTGCCAACTGTCTTCAGGCCAGCACTTAGAATAACTAGTTGGAAACCTATTTCAATGTTAGGTGGGCTGAGAGAAACAGGATAATGGCAATTTACAATATGCTGCTGATTAAAAATGGTTTTGCCACTGACTCCTCATTGTGCAAGTTTCTCTTTGATTCTGTCTCTGTTCTTCTGTATGTCTCTCACATTGTTTATATCTCCTTTCATTATAAGTGTGAGAGAGAGAGGCCCCGAATTAACTCGATTTTTCCAGAAAACTCCTGTCATAGCACTCGAAGGAGTTTTGGGGGATGGCTGGAAACTTCACCAGGACTCAGATGTGCTGCGTTCCGACTTTACACAAGAGTTTCCATTAATCTTGTTTGCGGGCAGCACCTCTGCTTGCCCTTTCTGTAGCATGTGTTCCAGAACTGCCTACTCCATGGGGGTAATTTTAAACCCCAAGAACGGGTGGGTTGGGGGCGGGTGGGAGTTGAAAATAGTTGTTTTTTTGGATCACAACCACAAATTTTTTGGAAGTTGCATTCCCAGTGGGAAGCCTGTACTTTTATGCGCCGACATTAAACCTGGAAATAAATCTGGGTTGAAATCGAGACCCGAAAAACAACTATTTTCAACTCCCACCCGCCCCCAACCTAACCGATTCCTGGGTTTTAAAATCAGCCCCCATATGTGGACTGACAAATGTTCTATATTGTTGAAGAATTATTTCCTTTTAAATATTTGTCCCTCAAACAACATCACTAAATAAAAAACACAGATGATCCGGTGATTATCTCATAGCTGTTCGTGGGATCTTGCTGTGTGCAGTTTGGTTGCTGTGTTTCTTACATTGCAACAGTGACTACACTTCAAAAGTACTTAATTGGCTGTAAAGCGCTTTAGGATGTCCTGAGGTTGTGAAAGGCGTGATATACATTCAAGTTCTTTCTTTCTTTGATCTACACTCCATTCCACTGTTTACACAACCTAACTGAGAGCTGCCGGACATTTGGCTTGATGTCTTGAGGAATCTACCTAGTATGAGTTCCAGAATCTATTTGTGAGAGAAAATGAAGGAAAAAGTCCGATAGGAAAATGTTATAGGGAGTGTGCACTTCCCATAAGACTTTTAATATATTACAGACAGATAACATGTTTAGTAGTGCTGGAGTTCACTAACTAAACAAAAATCTGGTATTACTGACATTCTGTGAAATGCCATGTCGTGTGAGTGATGTACAATTTGATTTAAAACTGGGTAGCATTCAACTAATCATAAGATAGTGACCTAATTAAGGGGTCCAGTTGAAGAACAACAACTACAACTTTTCTCTCGTATTTTATTTTAGGATGTCCAACCCTTAGCTCACATTTTCAATCGGACTCCTTTCCCAATATTAAATGGCCTGAGGGGCAGATCCAATAAAAAGAATGAATTTCTCTGAAAAACCCGGCAGTGGAAATAACTGTTCTGTCGACAGGGAATGAAACAACTAATGCTGCTGACTCTTCCGGTGCCGCTGTGGTGGACTGCCACCACCTCTTGCTCCCGGCAGTGCTGCTTTCCTCCAGCATCATGGATTCCTGCTTGGAGCAGAAGAACAGTGCTGCAGAGAACAGGAGGTGGGTGCCAACCCAGTGCACTCCCATTCAGAGATCCAGTGCTGTGAAATAAATCCCACCCCCATAGGATGGCCCCAACAATTTTATTTCAAAATAAAATTGCCCTGGGTTAGGATTAGGGTGACGTTATTTGGGACAAGAACTTTATTTTGTTAAAGGAAAGTGTTTATTTTGAGGGGGGGTGTGGTAGGAAGGAGGATCGGTTCACAAATAGAAAAGGAGTGGATCTGTCTAAGGGCAATTATATGATACCATTAGTACTTCTACGGTTTCATTCCCACCAGCAAATCAGCTGTTTTGGCTGGTAGGTCTTTCATTATTAGTGTTCACCTCACACAATATGGCTCAGGCCTAGAAGCAGGTTGTTGTCAGAGCTTAGCCCAATCACCTTGGGGCTGCCCAAAACAGACCTTAAAAAGGCTGTCACTGAGTTGCTGAGGTTTATTGTCGTACTGCTGCCCCCCAACAGACTATGGAAAGCCAGCAACCAGGAGCATTTTAGTTCCCATGCCCCCAGCCAAGGCAGCAAAGCCAGCATCCCATCCCACCAAGGCGCAGTGGGCACAGATACTGCTGCCTCTAAGTTGCCCATCTGAAACCTCCCCATGATTGCATAGACAAACAGGAGAGAAAATCAAAGTGAAACAGTAAGAAAGATAAAGCGAAAAGAAGGAAGAAAAGGAGTAAAAGAGCATGGCGAGGGGAAGGCAGGAGAAAGGAAAGGGGGAGGGAGGGGAGAGAGAGAGAAAAAAAGAGAGAGAAGGAAACAGAAATGTAGGAGAGAGACAGAAGTGGAGTAGAGAGGCATACAAACATGCAGAAGTGAAGGAGCTGGTAATGATGTGGTCCAATGACTCCAAGAAGTGCAAAATCGATTAGGAATTGGAAGTGATGTTTAATAATGATTCCGCCTGACTTAAAAGCAATACCTAAATTCTGCCACTACTCAAAAAGGTTGCACACCATACTTTGTGCCATACGAACTTTATTTGATGGATTACTGTTTTTAATTCAATAACAGCCTTCCAGAGTCTATAAATAATTCTTTCAAATTCTGAATGGAAATTACTTTGGGATGCAGAAACTTGCCTGATATGTGTAATCCTCGAAGGTATACTTCATACATAGTCTTTGCATCATCGTGGTAGTGGGTCATAAGCTTGAGACTGTCACCTAATACAGACCTACGAGCTTGTTCAGCACCCTAATGAAACAAAACAATATATTGCATCAGTATAAACCTATATAAATGATCTTTGTACAGTCGAATCATGCTAAACACCTTTCACTCTTGAATTAGGGTTATGGTTGGATCAGCGTTTCTATAAGATCCAAAGAGACTTGCTCATTTCCGTACCAAGGCAGTAGGAACTAGGAAGGGAGTATCAAAGGACAGGAGCAAAATGTCTGAATGTGTGGCTATGAATGGTGGATTGGTATAAGCATGGGATAATAGCCCAGTGTTAAAGAAACAGAGGATACGTGAGGAGACTGGAGAAGATTGCTACAGTAGGGTGATGCAGTGCCGTAGAGGGATCTAAAAGTGAGGACAAAAGTTCTGAAGTCAACTCACTGGTGCATACGGAGCCAGTGAAGATGGAGAGGTTGGTGGCGATGGGAGCACAGAACATTGTGTGGGTGAAGACAGAAGCTGTGGTGTTTTGAAGAGTTGTACCATGAGGAGGGTTGAGGGGAGAAGTAGGTCATTTAAGCAAATGTTACAGAGTCAAACCTCAAGGTGATAGAAATGTCATATACTAAGATTGATAGGTTTTTGTTCGGCAAGGGTATTATGGGTTACAGAACCATGGCAGGTAAATGGAGTTAAGATACAGATCAGCCACAATCTAATTGAATGGTGCAATAGAAGCAAAGGGCTGAATGGCTAACACCTGTTCTTATGTACTCACCTGAAGTTATCAAATAAAGCCAGTTAATGCAATCACACCAAGGAACATTTATCTTATCTCAAAAAAGCTGCAAGCAGTCTTCAACATAAAAGACATACTCCAAAAAGTTCCGCAGATGAGAAGACAAAAGTTGCATTTTGGCAGCTTATTTCTTATATATAACTTCTTTGGGGATAAACACTAAGTAGATACACCTATAACTGCAACTCTCAGAAACCAACAACTCAATTAAAAATTTTCTGCCTCAAGCTTTTGCACAACAAACAATGGGAGAAAGTAATGTCTGATTAATTGTATCCTGCCTTCCAACCAATCTGAATCTGACATGCTGCAGTCCCACGTTTAAGATGATTGGAGATTGTCAGCATCAACCAATCTCTGAAAAAAGCTGATTTTTCTTCAAAAAAACTGACAAGCTAACAATTGTCAACAAGCTAAAAGCTGATGTTGGCACATATGCAACACACTGCTCCAAAATACATTTTCTATGTTATTATCTGAAAGCATTTCCTACTTAAGAAAGTGGATGTTCTTCATTGATTTACCAGGAAAGGATTTTTTGGAATGTAAAGCCACTGGCACCAGATGAAAATGCTGTCCGAGCATGAACTCAACAAACCTCTTTAAAGAAAGAGAGATTTAAATGAATTTACAATGATACAGTAATTTATTTACTCCACCTTCATTATTATATATAATTTGAACAGTTTTTATCAACAGTTTTGTCCCCTCCCATCAGAAAATCCAGGCCCACAAATCTTAGAACCAGCTGGCCTAGCACCAGTCCATAAAATCAGCATTTCAGAAATGCCAACTGTGACAGAAACAAAGAACTAGAGTTCCTGTTATGTTGAAATAAGAAAGAAGTTTCCTTCCTTTTCTCGGGACCTATTTACTCTCTTTTTCTTTGCAATAAATGATGTTCTTCCCTTAATGTAAGGAAATATTTGTTTCTTTGCCTTTCTTCTGATCTTTATTTATTTTCTGCTATTTCCTTCTTTCTCTCTCTTCACTGGTCTTCTTCAGAGATGTAGATGGCAAATTTAACTTTGTACACACTCCCTTAAAATGTTATTTCTTTCCTTTAGAGGCTGTAACATGCATATTCCGAGGATAGTCTAGGGGCATGTTCCCCTGAAAAATTTTAGATTTTATATTAAGAATTGTAATTTCTGGTTCACCTTAGAACAATTTTATTTTACAGTTGATCGATTGTTTTTGCTCCTAAAAGAATATCTGAGTCAATTTGTGTGAGATTGGTCATCACAGTTATTTGAATCATTCGTAATTCTTTATCTTAATTTTCCCTTCTTTTGTTTCTCACCCACCTTTTGTCTGTCTCTCATTCCATCTTTCCCTTTTTCTCTCCCTACCTCATTTAGAATCATAGAATGGTTACAGCACAGGAGGCAGCTATTCGACCCATCAAGCCCATGCCGGCTCTTTGTAAAAGCAATCCAGTTAGTCCCAATCCCCTACTCTTTCCCCGTAGCCCTGCAGATTTTTTCCCTTCAAGTATTTATCCAATTCCTTTTTGAAAGCCACAATTGAATCTGCTTTCACCGCCCTTTCAGGCAACGCGTTCCCGATCATAACTACTCTCTGCATAAAAAAGTTTTTCCTCATGTCACCTTTGGTTCTTTTGCCAATTACCTTAAATCGGTTTCCTCTGGTTCTCGACCCTTCCACCAATGGGAACAGTTTCTCTTTACTTTATCTAAACCCTTCATGATCTTGAACACTTCTATCAAATCTCCTCTCAACCTTCTCTGCTCTAAGGAAAACAACCCTAGCTTCTCCAGTTTATCCACTTAACCATTCTAGTAAATCTTTTCTGCACCCTCTGTAAGGCCTTCATGTCCTTCCTAAGGTGCGGTGCCCAGAATTGGACACATTACTCCAGTTGTGGCTGAGCCAGTGTTTTCTAAAGGTTCAACGTAACTTCCTTGCTTTTGCACTCTATGCCTCTATTTATAAAGCCCAGAAACCGGTGTGCTTTTTTAACCGCTTTCTGAAACCTGTCCTGCCACCTTCAAGGATTTGTGCTCATATACCCCCAGGTCTCTCTGTTCCTGCACCCCCTTTAGAATTGTACCATTTAGTTTATATTGCCTCTCCTCGTTCTTCCTGCCGAAATGTATCACTTTGCACTCCTCTGCGTTAAATTTCATCTGCCATGCGTCCGCCCATTCTACCAGCCTGTCAGTGTCCTCTTGAAGTCTATTACTATCCTCCTCACTGTTTACTACATTTCCAAGTTTTGTGTCATCTGCAAATTTTGAAATTGTGCCCTGTGAACCCAAGTGCAAGTCATTAATATATATCAAAAAAAGCAGTGGGCCTAATACTGACCCCTGGAGAACACCACTGTATACCTTCCTCCAGTCCGAAAACAACTGTTCACCATTACCCTCTGTTTCCCGTCACTCAGCCAATTTTGTATCCATGCTGCCACTGCCCCTTTTATTTCATGGGCTTCAATTTTGTTCACAAGCCTGTTATGTGGCACTTTATCAAAAACATTTTGAAAGTCCATACACACATCAAATGTATTGCCCTCATCAAGCATCTCTGTTACCTCATCAAAAAACTCAATCAAGTTAAACACAATTTGCCTTTAACAAATCCATGCTGGCTATCCTTTATTAATCCATACTTATCCAAGTGACTATTAATTTTGTCCCAGATTATCGTTTCTAAAAGCTTCCCCACCACTGAGGTTAAACTGACTGGCCTGTAGTTGCTGGGTTTATCCATACGCCCTTTTTTGAACAACGGTGTAATATTTGCAATTTACCAGTCCTCTGGCTCCGTATCTAAGAAGGGTTGAAAGATTATGGCCAACGCCTCTGCAATTTCCACCCTTACTTCCCTCAGCAACCTAGGATGCATCCCATCCGGACTGGGTGACTTATCTACTTTAAGTACAGCCAGCCTTTCTAGTACCCCCTCTATCAACTTTTAGCCCATTCAGTATCTCAACTACCTCCTCTTTTACTGTGACCGTGGCAGCATCTTCTTCCTTGGTAAAGAAAGATGCAAAGTACTCATTTAGTACCTCAGCCATGCCCTCTGCCTCCATGCGTAGATCTCCTTTTTGGTTCCTATTCTGCCCCAGCCCTCCTCTTACTACCTGTTTACTATTTATATGCCTAAAGACGACTTTTGGATTTCCTTTTATTTTAGCTGCCAGTCTATCCTCATACTCTCTCCTTGCCCCTCTTATTTCCTTTTTCACTTCTCCTCTATACTTTCTATATGCAGCCTGGTTCTCACTTGTATTATCAACCTGACATCTGTCATATGCCCCCTTTTTCTGCTTCATCTTAATCTCTATCTCTTTCGTCATCAAGGGAGCTCTGACTTTGGTTGAACTACTGTCCCCCCTGGATGTACCTGGACTGTAACCGAACCATCTCCTCTTTAAAGGCCACCCATCGTTCGATTACAGTTTGGCCTGCCAATCTATGATTCCAATTTACCCGGGCCAGATCCATTCTCAGCCCACTGAAATTGGCCCACCTCCAATTAAGTATTTCTACTCTAGATTGCTCCTTGTCCCTTTCCATAACTAATCCAAACCTTATGATACTATGATCACTGTTCCCTAAATGTTACCCCGCTGATACTTGCTCCACTTGACCCACCTCATTCCCCAGAACCAGATCCAACAATGCCTCCTTCCTCGTTGGGCCAGAAACATACTGATCAAGAAAGTTCTCCTGAACATATTTCAGAAATTCCTCCCCTTCTTTGCCCTTTACACTATTACTATCCCAGTCTATATTAGGATAGTTGAAGACCCCCATTATCACTACTCTATAGTTCTTACACCTCTCTGTAATTTCCTTGCAAATTTTCTCCTCTATATGCTTCCCACTAGTTGGTGGCCTATAGAATACTTCCAGTAGTGTAATGGCACCTCTTTTGTTTCTTAACTCTAAGCAAATAGATTCTGTCCTTGACCCCTCAAGGACATCTCTCTCCAGCACTGCAATATTCTCCTTAATCAATACTGCCACCCCCCTCTTTTTCCTTCCCTATCTTTCCTGAACACCTTGTGTCCAGGAATATTTAGTACCCAATCCTGCCCTTTTATGAGCCAGGTTTCTGTTATCGCCACTACATCATATTCCCATGTGACTATTTGCGCCTGCAGCTCACCAAACTTATTTAGCACGCTTCGTGCATTTACACACATGCACTCCAAACTTATCTTCGACCTTCTCGTATTCTCTCTTAGTCTGATCCCACCTAATGCTGTACTATTTCTTACTCTAGAGCTATCTGTCTCTCCCAATCCTTTGTGCACCTTGTTTCTCCTTTTTAATGCTACATCCTGGTGTCATCCCCCTGCCAAATTAGTTTAGACGCTCCCTCACAGCTCTAGTGAACCTCCCTGCGAGGACATTGGTCCCAGTTCTGTTGATGTGCAACCCGTCCATCTTGAACAGGTCCCCTCCTGCCTCAGGACTGGTCCCAATGCCCCAAGAATCTGAAGCCCTCCCTCTTGCACCATGTCTCCAGCCATGCATTAACCTTCCCATATCTTCCTATTTCTGTACTCACCAGTGCACGATACTGGGAGTAATCCAGAGATTACTACCTTTGAGGTCCTGCTTTTTAACTTCCTCCCTAAGTCCTGAAACTCTAACTACAGGACCTCATCCCTTTCCTTTCCTATGTCGTTGGTATCCACATGGACCAGACTTCTGGCTAATTCCCCTTCCCCCCCCGCAGAATGTTCTGCACCTTCTCCGTGATGTCCTTTACCCTGGTACCAGGGAGGCAACACAACATGGTAAACTCACAGTGGTCACAGAAACACCTGCCTGTCCCCTGACTATCAAATCCCCTATGACTACTGCATTTCTACACTTTCCCACTGGCTCCTTCTCATTCTCCCATTCTTCCTCTCCAAGTCCTTCATGGAAGTTAAGGCTGCCTGCTTTATTGTTGCTGATTGTATACTTTGTGCTATTCTGAATTGTTTTCATTGAGATTGAATGTGTGGATAGTTACAAATAACCACACTTCACACGAAAGGGCTATGGGATATGTTGGTGGATCACTCCTATAAATGCTGAGTTCATATTATAGGTTGGAATTATAGACAAAATTGACTGAGAATCACCAGGAACCTGATAATACAAGATTGAAAACTCAAACCATTCAAAAATTTGCAACTTTCACACAACACAGAGGATATTTGTAGCGTTCAGAGATTGGAAATGCTGTAAGACGTTAAGGTTAATGAACATTGTTAAGGCTGAGTAAAGGGAGATTTACTCTGCACCTAGTTCGTGAATGATCTGGGAGCGCTCAATACCAGCACTGGGTATGGAAGTGGAAAAGTGTTTCACTCCTCCAACACTGATATCCCTTATTTTAATGAGGACAAAAATTCATGAAAAAGTATGAATACATAAATTTTTAAAAGGTTGCATTGTGATTGCAGCCAAATTTTAATCTTTCCTGGCTGCTCACTAATATTGCTTACTCATCCATTGGATATACTATTTGACATTTAAGGAACAAATAGCTCTTAAACAATATTTTTCCAGATATATTATATTCAATGTTAATGTTATATTTATTGTTATGAGTAGCATGTGCCGATATTACACTGTTACAAATGCAAAACAATCTTAGAATGCTGAGCGCTTCTGAGGTACAGCCTGAAACTGACAAGCATTTTGCAAGATGCAAAGTCTCCTGACCAGCAACAATTAAATAATAGTTGACCAGAACAGGTATTCACTTTACAAAAGTCAAAGGGCCTTGAAGGGATACAGCTCCACCTTAGCAGAAAAATAATACACTATGTATTGCACGCTATGACACTTCTACACCTGACTCACCATAGCGCTTGTGAAGAACATTGATTGGATCATCGATACATGGTACCACAGAGTGGTTAGATGTGGGTCCGCATATATCCAAGATCCTCCACAGGCTGAAATCCTGACCTTAACATTTCCCACATAATGAGAAAACTAAGCAGAATCTCAGTGCTTACCCCCGGGAGGAAAAAAACATACGCAGTAAAATCATTCACAAGACATTTTCCCACATTTTGCAGCAGCTTGCTTCAAACTGGCAAGTCAAGGCCTTCAACTATATCACCCATTTGTCCTCTGGCTGTAAGTATTAGATGTCAGGAGGAGAGACGGAAGTGGAGGCAAACAGAAAATACCTTATATTAAAAAAGGAAAGAAAATAGTAAAGGCTTTAAGGGAAAAAAATGAACTTGACAGATTTTTAGCAACTGAATCAACTTATCGGCAACTCAACTGCTAACAAGTCCTGCTTGAGGCATATTGATGCTTTATTATCACAAATTCTTTTGTATCACAAAGATCAGTACAGATCAGGGAGATAATCTGACTTATTTAGCTCATTCTTCCATAGAAATCTATAGCTCTCCCCATCACAACATCTACAAAGATAAGTATAGAAGAGGAAGGAAACAAAAGATGCCAAGGATTGAATCTGAGGCCTCATGGACACAAAAAACTTGCATCTTTAACATACAAAATGTCCCATTCATGCTTCATAAAAGCATAAGGAAAAACTGACAGCGAGCCAAAGAAGAAAAGATGAGGAGGGATGACCAAAAGCTGGTAAAGGAGGTGAGTTTTAAGGTTAACAATGCGGAGAGGGAGGTGGAGGGGTAGAATGGTTTAGGGAGGAATTTCAGAGTGTGTGGCCCAAATGGTTGAAAGCTCAGCTGTCAATGGTGGAGTAAAGTGGGGGGGGGGGGGGGGGGAAATGTACAAGATGCCAGAGTAAGAGGAAGAGAGAGTTTGCGGGTGCCGGGTGGTGTGGGGCTGGAGGCGGTTACAGATATAGGAAGGGGCAAGGCCATGAAGGAATTTAAACACGAGAATGAGAATTTTGAATTGAAGATAATGTAGGTCAACAAGGACAAAGATGATAAGTGAGCAGAATGTGGTGTAGGATAGGATATGGGCAGAGGAGTTTTAAATGAAATGAGGTTTATGGAGGGAGGAAAATGGGAGGCCAGCCAGGAAAGTACTGGAGTAATCGAGTCTGGAAGTGACAAAGACATGCGCAAGAGGTTCAGAGGCATATGGAGTGAAGTCGGGGTGGTGGTGGTTGATGATATGGAGATGGGAGTAAGTGGTCGTTTTGATAGGGATGATATGGAGTCCAAAATTCAGCTCAGGGTCAAACAGGACACTGAAGTTTTGAGCAGTCTGGTGCAGCCTGAGACTGGCCAGAGAGAAGGATGGAGTCAGTGGCAAGAGTACAGAGTTTGTGCTGGGGGTCTATGATGGTGCCTTCAAGTCTTCTCAATGTTTAGCTGGAAGAATGGATGTCAGACAAGTAGCCTGATAATACATAAGCAGTGAAGAGGTCAAGAAAAGTAGTGGGCAGGGTGCCACCATCGTACATGTGGAAGCTGACCCTGTGTGTCGCCTAGGGGCAGCATGTAGATGAAGAAGAGGAGGGGGCCAAGGATGAATCTTTGAAGGACTTCCAAGCTGACAGTGCAGGGGTGGGAAGAGAACCCATTTCTATAGATGCTCTGGATAGGTAAGAATGGTATCAAGCAAGCTGAACAACAGAGAAGAAACATTGATGGTGTGACTAACCATGTTGCTGGCTGCAGAGAGGTTGAAGAGAATGAGGAGGGATTATACACCATGGTCACAGTCATGGGGACTATTGTTTGTGACTTTGTTAGGGCCATTACAGTACTGGGAGAGGAGTGGAAACATGATAGGATAGAGTCAAAAATGTGCATCAACCCAAAATTCAATTTGATCCTCACCTGCTTAGTGCTATTACTTCAGGTCACAATCTAATCAAGCCAAATTAGTGTAATAATATCAGTTTTATTTGTGTCATATTGACTTGGACAAGACTTACCAGAATTTCCACTGACTGTAGTGAAAGGTCACAGGGTGGTTTCAGGGCTTTGGGTCTGGTAACTAACCAGTATGCTACAATAGCTGCGAATGAAGCAATTCCCACCAGTGTTGGTGGAGGAAGGGTACGCACAAACTGGCTGAATTCATCTAATTCCAGCAGCCGCAGACTCCTCAAGATTTCCTGTGCTTGCATCTTCTCAATGAGTGAGCTAAAAAATTCTGTCACAGAAGGGAAAAAAAAGATCAGTGAGATGACTTTCCAAAATTTGATCGCGGGGAGGGGGAAGTTGATGTCTGCAATGGGAGAATGTGTGCACTATCCAGCAAAACCGTCAGTCACTGTTTGGTACAATAATGTAATAATCTGTTTCAGCTGTATATTGAAAGAAATGTTTATTCTATTAATGCATCTTGTTGCATCAACAGCTATTGCCATTAAAGTCAAAAGCAAAAGACATTGGCATCAGAATATGGATAAACAATTAACTAAACAATGGGAATTTACTTTCAAAAATAACTTTGTATTTTGAATAATTGCTTTATCCTTTTCACAATACAGTCAACAGTTTAAAAAAAGTGTCATAGTGAATGGCACTGACCCATTAATACTCTGTTCTGTTATATGCCAGATTTACACTTGGGCAGCAAATTGAAAATCTACTTTCTTGTTTGTAATCCTTGTCGTTTCCAATAGAAAATTACTGAAAATGAAAACCCCCGGAAAACCATTTTTAGGAACTGTGAAAATAAGTGGAATTTTTCCAGATTCAAGTTTTCTTATAAGATAACTGATAAGTAACCAGAATCCAACTTTGTCCTGAGATATCTCTGAAAGCAAAAATGAGCATATTGTGTTCTAGCTGGTCTCCACAATTACAGTTGGCATGCCCAGTAATAGAGCTCAACATGTTGAGGGAAAACCAGCAAGTGGGGGAGGTGGGGGGGGACGACTTAGGCAAGATCCTGAAGGCCTTGAGTCTACAGCCACGTTATGTCTATTGGAAATCCATTGTAAACAGATTCAATTTTTCTACTGTTACCAATATCTAAATAAAGAATTTAGGAATGCTACAGCATGCGAGGATAACAGCACGTTGTGTCACAGGGTGGTGGAATTTTTTTTATTTTTTTTTATTCGTTCACGGGATGTGGGCGTCGCTGGCAAGGCCGGCATTTATTGCCCATCCCTAATTGCCCTCGAGAAGGTGGTGGTGAGCCGCCTTCTTGAACTGCTGCAGTCCGTGTGGTGACGGTTCTCCCACAGTGCTGTTAGGAAGGGAGTTCCAGGATTTTGACCCAGCGACAATGAAGGAACGGCGATATATTTCCAAGTCGGGATGGTGTGTGACTTGGAGTGGAACGTGCAGGTGGTGTTGTTCCCATGCGCCTGCTGCCCTTGTCCTTCTAGGTGGTAGAGGTCGCGGGTTTGGGAGGTGCTGTCGAAGAAGCCTTGGCGAGTTGCTGCAGTGCATCCTGTGGATGGTGCACACTGCAGCCACAGTGCGCCGGTGGTGAAGGGAGTGAATGTTTAGGATGGTGGATGGGGTGCCAATCAAGCGGGCTGCTTTATCTTGGATGGTGTCGAGCTTCTTGAGTGTTGTTGGAGCTGCACTCATCCAGGCAAGTGGAGAGTATTCCATCACACTCCTGACTTGTGCCTTGCAGATGGTGGAAAGGCTTTGGGGAGTCAGGAGGTGAGTCACTCGCCGCAGAATACCCAGCCTCTGACCTGCTCTCGTAACCACGGTATTTATATGGCTGGTCCATTTAAGTTTCTGGTCAATGGTGACCCCCAGGATGTTGATGGTGGGGGATTCGGCGATGGTAATGCCGTTGAATGTCAAGGGGAGGTGGTTAGACTCTCTCTTGTTGGAGATGGTCATTGCCTGGCACTTATCTGGCGCGAATGTTACTTGCCACTTATGAGCCCAAGCCTGGATGTTGTCCAGGTCTTGCTGCATGCAGGCTCGGACTGCTTCATTATCTGAGGGGTTGCGAATGGAACTGAACACTGTGCAGTCATCAGCGAACATCCCCATTTCTGACCTTATGATGGAGGGAAGGTCATTGATGAAGCAGCTGAAGATGGTTGGGCCTAGGACACTGCCCTGAGGAACTCCTGCAGCAATGCCCTGGGGCTGAGATGATTGGCCTCCAACAACCACTACCACAAACTGAGTTTTCAATCTTAGCTGTGCCACAGTTAGAAGCATGGAACAAGAGAGAGAAGAAAAATCAGGTAGAATCTCCCTGGGCTCTCAGGCACTTCCCAAAATTCAATTTCAGATTGGCATCAGCAAAAATCAGAGCTGGTCATTGCCTCCAGAATGCACGGGTGCAAGAAGACCATTAGAAAAGACTGGAAATATATATATTTTTTAAATGCTCAATTCTTCGTTAACCATGCAATGTCATTCAGCATTCGTATATTGTGTTTCATTCTGTTTTATCTTAGCCAAGATTCACTTATCTTGGTGATTATGTCTTAATGGTTCACCAAGAAGCATTCTATTGAATTTGAAACAAAATACACCACTTCACTGCAGCACACAAGAGACCTTGAATCATTTCTAGCACCTGTTACTCTGTGTCTTCATATCGGAAAGTTGTGCTACGCTGCAGGTTCTACGCGAAACTTAGAAAAATTCATAGCTAATCTTTTCCTCCTCCATTCCTTTGAAAAAAATAATACTTAGTTATACCAGACTAAAATCTCTGAGGAAATTGAAGAAACAAATTAACTCCATCATCCAAGGAAGAGACCTCCTTATTCATCAGAGCAGAAGCAGAATTGTAAGAATGGGGAGAATGGAAGGTGAATTAAAAAATGCTTTCACAAGTAAGGTAACCTGTGTCTGGGTGTGTGCTATTCCTGGCAGTGTTGCTACAAACTGAGAATGTCACTTCAAATATTACAGATCTGAATTGAACAGCTCAGCTGCACCATACAACTAGCAACAATGTGAAGAGCAGCTCAAAATGTTGGGTCTCCAAGGGAAGGAAAATAAGTAATTAAAACAAAAGAACCTTCCCTATTTTCTTTTAATACAAATGGGGGAACACTTTGTTCTGGAAGTACTTACCTAGGCTTACCTTTTCCTTTAAGGATGCAATATAAGTACAGTAATTATAAATTAATGGTGTACACCAGGCTCAGTTTCCTTGCAATAAACTCCAAATTATTTATTGATAAATCTGCTGTAATTATGTTATAACAAGATTAATGCATTTTTTCAAATGCCACTGCAGAGCACAAAACACAAGCTAACAATTCATTACAGTACTGAGGGAGTGTTTCACCATTGGAGGTACTGTCTTTTGGACGAGATGTTAAACCGAGGCTCTGGTGGATGTTAAAGGTACAATGGCACTATTGGAAGAAGAGCAGTGGAGTTCTTCCAGTGTTCATGGCCACCATTTATACTTCAACCAACACCACCAAAATAGATTATCTGGTCATTTATCTCATTGCTGTTTGTGGGACCTTGCTGTGCACAAACTGTCTGACTTGTTTGCCCATAATACACCAGAGATTACAATTTAAAGTACTTAGCTATCTGTGAAGTACTTTAGGATGCCCTGAGGATGTCCAAGTTCTTTCTTTTCTATTGGGTGGAGAGAGTGTTTTGCACGAGGGGGGAAAGCAAAAGAAGTAAAGTGATGAATATCTTATTGAAGAATCACTAATTAAAGGGCTATTGTTACAATTTTATGAGTTTTTGAGGATATTAAAGAGCCTGTAACAGCCAATGGTAGCCTGATCATAAATCTCCACTTAAACATCATCAGGCCATAACTATCGCAGGAAACATTTTTGCGCTGTTTTATTTTCTGTTTCTGTTCACTTTTATTTGAGTGTTAAATATTGTAGCAGCAGCCGACATGACATTATATGAACACTGATTAAGCCATTACACAGTACTATTTTCAAGTTTGGAATCTGTTTGATCAGCTGGCGATGCTCTTCTACATTTAAAAATAAACCAATGGGACTCTCCTGATTGCTCAATTAATAAGTACATTGTGCAATGTGGCACTGACCGCAACAAATTAGGGAAATTTCAAATTTTGTCCCTGGGCTGTTTGGAATTCACGAATCTCAGCCAGGACAGCTGTTATTGCACTATAATTAGTCCCCGGGCTAAGATGGTTAAAATCAGTTCCCACTCATTGTCAAGTGACCCTTGCTGAAAAGTGAGTTTGTCGAGATATTTGATGAGGGCAAGATCAGGATTAACTTTGGTGTATGAAGAGTGGCTGCTTGAATGGTATGGGCTGCCAGGGTCTGTGAAACCATACCCCAGCACGAGGTGCTGGAGGTTTCTGTTTGGAACAAAAGGATCACAAAATGTACCATGCCAACTCTTACTCAAAGACGACGTTCAATGCTTTTCTTTCCTTATTCCTTTCACTATGGAGCTAATTTTGTAAAAGAGACACTGCTTGAATAGGAGAAAGTATGCAAAGGTCCCACTCCCACTTCCATCCAGTAAAATATTAATATTCTACTATAAATATTTTCCCTTTATTCCTTTTCTACTTACAGGTAAATTTGTCCGATTTGACTCCCTCATTAGTGCATCTTACAAGATGAAAGAGAACTTTAGCCATCGGTTTTAAACCAGTAAGTATTAGAATTTATTGATCAATTTAAGGAATTCTTCAGAATTGGAAATGCTAACAAAAATATTCTAAAGCAACTTTGGCTTGCTGTTAGTTGGTGATCAGGTGCAACTTTCCCAATGATGTGTGAAATTAAACGAACAATGCAATTTCTAAGCTAGTGAAACTGTACTGCCAAAAAAAAGGAACAATATGAAAACTGAACCTTTTTTGTTGAGGCTGAGACATCCTCTTTTTGAGTTTTTTCTCTGCCCCTTCTCTTTTCTTCATCTCCTTGCGCCATCTGAAACTGCCATCGGACCTGCTACTAGACCTCGACCAGTGCCAGTCTGAAATCAATCGACCATGACTCTCCCTTTGACTTTCCTTCCCTCTCTGTAGGGAGCTGTCTGAATTCTGCTCACATTCTCTCCAGGATAGCATGACTGAGATTGCAAACTCAGCATGTTGGTGGAAAAGTAAGCATAAATGCATATTCCAACACCTTGAAACGTTGTGCTACTCCAACATTACGCTTCTTTCTGCTGAATGGTGTTCTATGACTTCTGTTCATAAGCTATGTATAATAGATGTTGGAGAAAAGTACTGTTTTAGAAATCTGGGTGTGAAGCGTTCACTGCCTTGAGTCCAAGCATCTTTCGCATGTTAATAAACTATCACCAATACAAAATAATCCTTAGTTAACTTTGGGTGGAGGGTAAAGACAGAGCGTATCCACTAGTTGGTGCCAATTGCTTTGTCAGATTTATATTCAAGACCAGCTGGGAACTGTCTGACTTTAAATGGAGTCCTTGACTAGTTTTGCTGTGAACATTCAAAAACTCTTTCACTGCATCTAAAATATGATAGGTTGCTTATTGATTTTAATTTTGGACATATAAGGGTCAATTTTACCCCCCCCCCCTCCACTCTATTCCGTTAGGCTGTGTGGGAGGGGTTAAAATCAGGCAAGTTGACTTACAAGCCCCAGGTCACTCCGTTCTCACCTGGCCCCATTTTATCTTCACCGGCTTTCAAGTCGACCGAAGCTCGCGCTACAGGCAGGCGGAAGCCTCATGATTGGTATGTTAACCAGGGTCCTATGATGTAATTAGGACCCCAATGCTATTTTAACAGAAAAAAGGGAAGTCCTGCCCATCGACAAACCATTAGGGAAACCTGGTGGGATTGTCTGAAGATTGAATAGGCTGCAGGACATAAAGAGGCCACTAACTGCGGGCACTAAGTCAGTTGTATCTGAGTGTAACTGAGCTTGTTGGATTCTGAGTGATCTGGCACTTTACAAATTGCTGATTTCTGACACTTCGGCCTCCATTTTAACAGGCATATGGTCACTCACCCTTAAGATGCTGCAAAACCTTAGGATGGGTGGTGCTCTAGCTGTTCTGGGTGGAAGAAGAAGAAGAAGAAGAGCAATAGCACAGCCCTCAACATGCGGGAGGAGCAGTAGCTAGACCTCTCAGAAGGCTGTAGGTGAGGGGGCCTGCTCGCAGAAGGCCTTAACACCGAACAGGATCGACAGGCCAAAGGTCACCTTTGTCTGAGAAGCACTGTCAGAGGAGACTGTGCTTGTCCAGGTAGGTAGTTGCTGACGTCTGCAGCCTCCTGCAGCAAGACCTGTTGCCTGCTGGACCAGGGGTCCATGCCAGTGGCTGTGAAGGTCACCATCGCCCTGAACTTCTACCCCTCAGGATCCTGCCAGGCTGCTACTGGGGGCATCTTAAGGATTTTGCAGTTCTCCGCCCAGAGGTACATCAAACTTCATGTGATCAATGCACTATATCCCAGGGTACATCAATACATACCCTTCCCGTTGTTGGCAACAGTCAAAATAAGAGAGCTTTGGGTTCACAGTAATGGCGCGCTCCATTCAAGTGCAGGGCGTGATTGACTGCACTCAGTTGCCATCAGTACACCTCAGGGCCAGCCAGGAGCTTTTATGAACCGCAAGGAGTTTCATTCCTTCAATGTTCAGCTTGTATGTGACCACACCAAATGTGTCAAGCAAGTTTGTGCCTGGTTCCCAGGCAGCTACCATGATTCTTTCATCTTGTGTCAGTCAAATATCACACCCCCTCCCCCCACTTTTCCAACCTGGTAGGGGTGTTCAAGAATGCCAGCTCGGGGACAAGGACTACCCCCTTCAACCATGGCTCATGAGACCCCTTCGCATAGCCCACCATACTTGAGCAGATCAGGTATAACGACAGCTATGCCAGCACAAGGAGGTCATCAAGCTCACTGGGTTCCTGATGGTTCAAGTGCCTTGATCAGTCCTGATAAGGAGATGGGGAAAAGGCGGCGGTGTACTCACCTTTCCTGATCAAGTGATGCCATTGAATCTCTTGTGGCACTGGATCCAGGTCCTCGGGGTGCTGCTCCTGCTACTAACGTCCTCTGCCACCTCCAACCAGGCTTTCTTTGTCATGCTGTTGTGCATCCTCTTGCCACTTTTTGGGAACAGCACTTCCCTCCTTACCCCGACTGTTGCCACTGAGTTGTCTGAAAACCCGGGGCCAACCTTATCCCTCCTTCCATCCATCTCCTAACTGCAGCACAGTAATAAAACAAGCTGAAAGCAGTCTTAAAATTGAGTGAATGCAACCCCCCTTTAAGAGGTACATTCACCCTTTAAATAGTGGGCTGGGACCCTTGCTGGAAATTGCGCAGTCCAAGTGGGCAGGCGGGCCTGCTGCCGACACGATCGACCAGCAAGCTTGTCAATCTTATTATAACAAGGCCTGGCAATTATAATCAGCCGAGTCTCGCTTCGTTTCAGACTTCCGGGTGCGCCACCCACTTTGGGCCCCCTTCACATCACTCCCACCTTCCGTTAAAATTGACCTCAGAATTTCTGTAACATATTCCTTCCAATAAGTATTACTAACATATCATATTGTTCTTTCCAGCATATAAAAAATACATAATTTGTTCAGAAGTTTAGTGGGGGGCTGTTAAAAAAATAACAGTAGCTGTTGTGGTGGATGCCAATTGCGTCAGCAATCTGTGTCATTGAAGTGTGATAAAAGATGAAGGATAAATGATTGCAACGTAACAATCAACTTGCCAGGATCTAATATAGTTCAGTATATATACAATACAATCACCAGTTCACATACTGCACAGATTGTACATTTTACTTATGGTGTTAGCTGTAGTGGGGTATATACTGGAATATAGTATTTGTACATTTGCCTCTAGGCAATGAAAGTCCTTTCCTAGAACTGGGTGGAAACATACTATGCTGGTCCAGTTAAAACATGATGGATCAAATTGCACTGACCTCAAAGTACCCAAGAATATTCCCAGTTTGAGTACTTAAAAAAACACCATATAAAGCTGTCCATAAGTCAGCACTGAATCTGCCTTCAGCCTCGAGGAGGCCAGAGTGGGATGACTGGTGTAGGAAATGGAAATGTTAGGGGTGCTTCATTGAGGATGGTAGTAAGGCATATCATTGAGACCTAGTAGCCGAAAGTTTACTCTGCATTAGTCATGTGCGATGGTTGACATACAATTGCTCGATAATGATGCCAGATAACAAAAGTGGAAACATTTTCCAGTGCCCAGCACTATCACCTTCAGCATGATTGTCACATGAAAATAACATAGAACATAATGACCTGGAATTTCCTGCGTATTTGCACCCAGAGACAGGGACAATCTGGGCGCAAATCAAATACGCAGCCTAAAGGATGGAGGAATTTTGGGTGTAAGTCAGTTGTGCGCAAAGTACAATTCAGCCAAATCTCCTCAATCTTTTATGATCATCTATCGATCCATCTGCCCAAACTCATCTCTGCCCATCATAATAGTCCTATCCCCAAGTTACAGAGCTTTATACGCGAGTTTACTGCAACTGTGCTTGCTCAGAGGCTCTCTTCAAATTACAACTAGAGTTTCAGGCGCAGCAGGAAACAAAATAATTTTTCTGGTGTTTTGTGGCAATTTCTTTAGCTTTGTTTTTAAAAAAAATCATCCTCACTGATACCTGCTTTGTATTTTCTGTTACTTTGGATTTGGCATAAGTATAAGTCACATTAAAAATTGAAAGGCTTCCCCGATTGCAGGTTCTTAAACATGCTGTGCCTGATGTGCATGAGTAATAGTTAAACAATTTGAAATTTTAATTTTCATACTTAAAGAAGAAATATATGGTGTGAGTTCAGTGCTTTCCTTGGGCCCAGATTGTTTACACTGATTTCCGCCCAGTTTTACGTTTGGTTGTATTCCAGTGAGATTCAACAACAACAACAACTTGCACTTAAAAAGCACCATAACGTGGTAAAATATCCTAAGGCACTTCACAGGAGCATAATCAGATTAAAACTGATACTGAGCCAAAGAAGGAGATATTAGGACGGGTGGCCAAAAGCTGGGTCAAAGAGGTAGAGTTAGGTTTTAGGAGTGTCTTAAGGGAGGAGAGAAAGATGGAGACATTTGGGGGGGGGGGGGGGGGGGGGAATTCCAGAGTTTAGAGCCTAGACGGCTGAAGGCATTGCCACCAATGCTGGCGCAAAGGGAGCTGGGGATGCACAAGAGGCCAGGGTTGGAGGAACACTGTGTTCTTGGACTGGAGAAGGTTGAAGTGCCAAGGAGGGGTGAAGCAATGGAGGGATTTGAACACGAGGGTGAGAATTTTAATTTGACGTAGTCAGAATGGACGTGGCGTTGGGCACATTTTCGGGTCTAACTTCTGGGTTACTCCAATGGAACAAATTCCAGGCCAATCATTTTTGCACCTCCAGTTCACAATATTCATTGTTATAAACTTCCAGGAAATCATTTTTTCCAGACAAGTGGTATTCTGAAAAAGCTGAGTGGCATCTATCTTTTTTTAAAAATAGAAAGCAGATATTTTCTAGACAGAATTTGTAATGAAGCATGAGGCTACATGGCTCTAAAGTGCAAATCTCTTCCTGATTTTAACAACAGGTAATTTATCTCCCCTTTTCAAAAAAAAAGAAAAATAGCCCCTACAGTTGTGTGTCATGCTGAAATATCTAAGGGAAAAAACAACTAAATTGATATAAGACTTAGTATCAGGAAGTGCAGTATCACAGCTTGTTGTGTTCCAAAGTGCTGTACTTCAGCCTCGACCCTTATGCATGTACCTAGATACTTTGTAACCCATAGGGGATCAAAAACATCACAAAATGACCACCATATTCAGTGGCCAATGGTTTCTGAGACATCACACCTAACATGATATTTGTGTGTTCTTAAACAAATATTTTTACACCAAAAATCTGTCAACAACAATTTGTAGTATTAAGATCCAAATGTGCTTTAAATGGGGTGGGGGGGGGGGGGAAGAGAGAAAATGAACAAAAGAGAAGAACCTGAAAATGACTGGAAAGTAAAAATGGGAGTAGGAGGCTCAGGTCTGAAGAGGCAGTCAATATTCACACTCAAGTGGACACAAAGGGAGATCTAAAGACAGGATCATCAAGATGGGGAGTGGAAAAATCATTTGCATTCATTTTTGACTGGTTTTAGGAAAAAGAAAGCTGCCACTCTACTACAACATCCTCCGTCATGATACAATAAATCCCCCTGGGAGAAAGAAATCAGAGATCCAATTAGAATTCACATGTAGTAATCTGAAGCAACCAATTTAACCATTGAAGGTGACGCACATGACCTATGTAAATTACTTTTTCAAAGGCAAATTACTTTTCCCTTCCTCTATACATGAACCTTTCATGTTTCATACATGTGGCAAATATACTGCACTATGCATCAAAACCTGATTTTAAAAAAAACTACAATTTTCATTAATGCTTTAACAGTATGTTTAAGCCTCTTTCACACTAAACCATTCTTATGAATGAGCTAAACTCCTTTCGGCCATCTCCTGGAGAGTAACATGATGAATTGACATTGCAAAGCCTGTCATCGCTATTCAGTATTCTGCACATTAATAGTGCCTTAGTCTTTTTAGTTTATACAGGCACTCCAATCAGATTTTAAATCTAAACGGTTAAGATATTCCTGAATGATCTTAGGCCTTTTTTAATGTTGGATATAATATACATGAAAACAATCTTATTAGTGAGCAGTGTAGTGATACAGCCTACTAAAGACCCAATGTACTGTGACACAGAATGGTGGAGCAAGGGCTTAATCTACGATTCCTCACACGTTAAGTTGCTGCACCCAGTACTATTTCTGAGAGGCAGTCACTGCCAAAAAGAAATTGGGTACTTTCCCACACAGAGGAAGGGAAAATCTGAAGGGCAGCCACCCCAGGCTGCTCTTGGACGCCTGTAATAGTTGGTTTCACAGCAACACTGGCAAGGACCTGAGAACAGGCCATCCATCCTTCCTCTCAGCCAGAGTTGCATCACATTGCATAGGGGCCAGAGAAAGACAGAGAGAAGAAAAATACCTTAAAAAGGAAGTCTTACCCACAATGAAATAAATTACTCCTTTCCCCCTCCCAGAGTATCTATTTTGTTAGGTGCAAACTTTCCACAGTATATGATGTAATAAGCACATCAGATTTCTGAATTTGTTCAACTGCCCCACAGAAACAGCTACATCTAAGTATTTAAACTTTTTAAAAAAAAATAGATTCCATAATCACAAGTTTTTTTTAAAAAGGAAAGACAAATGTAAAAAAAATCATGCTGCCAAAGAAACAAGAACATAACCTACAAGGAGATAAGATTCATAATATATTAATCCAAATCTTTTTAACAGCAAGATACTAAACAGCTGGGCTTCTTTAGGAAGATCTTACCTCAAACATTCAGTGTCCTTGATGGAGCAGCAGCTCGAGACACTTTCCATTTGAAACAAGCTGCCGTGGACGCAAAAATCTCTTTTATAGTTGTGGAAGGAACAAAAGTTACAGCACTTGAGTCATCTGGGTGCTGCTTTAAAAAAAAGACGGCTTGGTGCCAAGTCCGCACTTTGTAAACCCAAGAATACAGTCCACTAACTCACACTACTGAATTCATCCAGTTACGAGGCAGCAGAGCCTCCCACTCTGAGATAGCCAGGCTGATGCCCGAGAGTAAACTCTGTAGCTGATTGGCAGCAGGCTGCTGAGTGGAGCAGCTGACTAAGTTGGCCCTGCCTTCCTGCCTCTGTTAAAGTGTCAAAAAGGCTAAGTTCCTCTAATAACATTGTATGCTTTAAAGCATTAGAAACTAGTGAGGAATCTTGATGTTGCATTAGAGAATTTAATCTTTGCTGTTAGCCTAGAACACATAATAACCTCTCGAAACAGATTTATATATACACTAACAAGCATACATTGTGACCTTTATTTCACCCATTTTTATTAGACACTCTCAGATAGATAAATAATATGAAGTACTCTGCCTACAGTACAATCTCCACTTTAACATTTAGGACAAGACCTGTGAGATAGGATTTGTAGTCCGTGACTGAGCCAATCTGATAAGTAATGAGTAATGAGGTAGAAAGAAATAAAAACAAAAAATGCTAGAGATACAAAGCAGGTCCATCCTTATCAAAACAATCAGCTAGTTAACATTTCGGGTACAGACCCTCTGTCAGAACTGTTGAAGTTAAAAATAAAAATGTTCTCATCATGCATTCTGTTTGTGCCATGTAAGTTTAAAAATAACGAGATAAACAATTTGGTAAAGCAGTTAAATATAATTGGTTTAAATCAGCATTGTCACCAAGCATTTAAAATGTATCAGGCCCGATAATCACTGACTATACATATGTTGGACTTCTTGGCCTGGAAAATTCAATAGTGGGGGAGAACGTGATGAGAAAGTGATCACGGTGAGAAAGTAACCCATGCCACTTGATAGTGTTGCAGGCAGCACACAAAATCTGTGCTGCCTGCTTATTAAAATGATTGCTGCGTGCAGCTAGTGCATGAATGGGGGGCCAGATTTTGGGAGGCCACGACGCAACTGAAAGGTAGCCAGCACTTCTTAAAGGGAAGGGGCATTGTGGCTGCAGGAAGTGGTGTCAACCTTTTCTGCAGTGAGAAGGCTGAAGCTGGGGGAGAACATGCACCAAGGTTCTCTGCTGCTGCACTGGAGGCCTTGGTGCAGGAAGTGGAGAGGAAGATGGAAATCCTCTATCCATCAGAAGGCAGGAAGCCATCCAGGCATCTGATATGCAGGCAGTGGGAGGAGGTTGCGAGCGAGGTGAATTCCAGGAACATTGCTCTGCGGTCCTGGATGCAGTGCCGGAAGAAGTTTAATATTTGACAAGAGTTGTCAAGCAAAGAACACTGTTCAATCGGCTTCTCATCACAGCTGCACCGCTCACAACAGCCTCATTGACTGCGACACTGACAGAACTCCCCTCCCCCACCACCCTGCGCTCTGCTGCAAACAGTATAGCATACTTCATTTAATATGATTCATCTCACCCTCACACACTCAGCACTATTACAAACTATTACGCCCGCAACTCTCACACACACTGGCAGATATCCAAGCATGACAGGCACGAGAAGGTCGCGTATAACACGAGGCAACAGGCTGCCACCGGTGGAGGACCAGCGCACTTACATATCCTTTCCTCTTTGAGGAGATGGAGTTGGTAGTAATGGGAAAGGGTAGAGCGGAGGCCGTGGCAACTGGCGACGCTGGAGGACAGGCCGAGCAAGGTTTCTTTGTATCTAATTCTCCTTCTCTCTTCTGAATACTTCCTCAATCCACACACTTTGCACAACAAGCTGCAGATGTTTTCAACACCCATTTCATCCTCTGTGCTCTCCCTTACACCACAACCTAACCGTTGTCCCATTTTCATTTCAGCTTGACAGAATGGGGATGTCCCTGAGCCAGTGGAGCAAGAGGAACAGAGTGACCACAAAGATACACCATCACATGATCTGACTCTTGCAACTACCAGCTCAGGTCCTGATACAACGCGGACTTTAGAGGCTAGGTTAGAGGGGGTATCTGCATGTGGTGACTCACCGGGCACAAGTGTGCAGACGCCAGGGCAGGGGGATAGGAATCCACAAGTTCCAGGTCGCCGGAGGGAAAGGTTGTATACTAGTTCTGCTGCAGAAGACTCAGATGCTGACTTCGATGGGCCAGGCTACCGAAGAAGGCTGATGAGCGTACACCAGGAAATGCTTGGTGCACTGGGCAGCCTGCTGGAGAGCTTGCGCGGAGCAGGGAAGAATCCACCTCCAACTTGGTGCAAGGCTTAGCGCAGAGCATTGTGCCTATCCTTTCCAACATGGATCGAGTGCTCAGCACCGCAGTGGAACTCACCATGACGGAACGTCTCATGACGAATCTGACAGCTGCTATGGCAGCAAAACGTGGCCCAATTTCTAGGCCCTTATTGGCCAGCTTTGCAATGGGGTGGTCTTAACCCATCACATTTAAACGGAAGTTCTTTAGTTTATTTGGCTTGCCTCTTTTTTATGAGTCCATTTAAATTAAGGCTTGCTATATGTTTGGCTCCTCATAAAATACAAAATGTCTCAGTTTTGAAAAAGGCACACACAATGCCAAATGCTGCAGACCATTACCCTTTACGAAATCCTGAGGAAACTGCCTTAATGTGCACTACGTTCCTTTCTGGACTATTTCCAATTCAGTTGGAGCCAATGCTAATGTTATTGATGCTATAATGTAAAGTGCGGTTGGAATGTTTACACTTGGAGCATTTTCTTCAAACGCAAAATCATTTCTCCTATTAGAGTCTAAAGTTCCACATCTGAAATATAAAAACTTTGCATTGGTATATCATGCATAGTTTAACTCTACTACATTATGACTACTCTGACACATATAGCACATGGTATCTCTTAATAGAGAAACTTTTATTATGCGCTCCTGACTAACTGCCAAACAGAGCACTGTTCTTTGTAAATTTATTCTCAAACTTCTCTTAAAATAATACATTTCTGCAGAAAATTAAACTTTAGTATACAGTCATTTATCTTAACCAATAATTAATTGCAGCTTAATTTCTATCATTTGTTTGCTAGATTTCATTTTTTTTCTAAGCATTTCATGACCCAGTCTTGGTAATTTTTCACGATTCATGCAAGCTATATATATTAAGCTGCATTCTTGCAAGGTTAAACTTCTTCCTCCCTTTAGGGCAGTACGTTCCTTAAACAGAATGATGAAAATAGGAAAATGCAGTGGTGAGCTTTCTTTCACACTTGACATATACACACACCATCACCCTCTGCTTTATGTGCAGGATGATGACGCTTATCAAAATGGACACAGGCTGTTATAATGCAGTACAACAACACAACGCAGCTTTTCTTTCACCTTCAAAAAGAAACTATTTTCGAGAACAAATGTTTAGCAAAGCTGTGTTCACTTATTTGCAACTTCACAAATGCAACAATGTAAACCTTGCTGAAATACATCATTGTGGCAATTGGGTGTGACATTATTCTGGCAAAAATGATTTGCTAAGCCCTCCTTCCATGAGGACAGTGCTCTTTTTAATGAAAAATTAATTTGATTAATATTTTAAAAAGAGCAGAAACATATGCCGGGGAAAATTCACCAAATTCACCACTAGATCAACAGGGATTCCTCCACTCCACCACAACCAAACTGGCACAAATTTAATTTCTTCACACTAGAAGAATTTTTTAAAGATATCTTACTGGCTGTGGTTACAGTCAAAGGCAGCAGCCTATTACCAGTACAATAGTGACAAATAACATGGTGACTAACAGAGGGATATGTGGAATAGTGGCCTGTACACGCAGAGGATATTTCACGTCCAAGAATCATACAAATTGGGCCAAAGTTACGTATCTGTGAATTGACCCAAACCAGTCCAATTGCAGACTCTCTGAGCTTGAATGCAGTTTATGCATCCTAACAAGACATTTTATATTGTGGTATCAAATTAATAAATACAAAGTAATACCCTAGTATGATTGACAAACGATTGTCACTTCAGTTACACTAACATAATACGGCAAGTCAACTCTCAACTTCAGGATGTTGCTGATTGTCACTGTCTCCATCTCCACAAATCCTTTCTGTTTAAGTTCTCAACCTATGATTACGACAAAAAAAAATATACACACAGTGAACTTTAGAAATTAGATATATTATAGGTATGTTCTTCAAGTGTATAACGTAATCCCTGGGGTCAGATAGTTACTACAGAAGCTGCTTGAGTTTCACTTTTACAGTTTATTATGTCTGAACCCTTTCTGTTGTATATAGAATAACACACAGGCAAGATTGTGCTTCAGCAGTGCAGTTTGGAACATCTGATACTATCAGATCTATCCTTGGCCCCCTCCTCTTCCTCCTCTACATGGATATCATCTGCAGACATGAGATCAGCCTCCACCCAGCTCTACTTCTCCACCACATCATTCTACCCATCCACTACCTCTGTGCTGCCGGATTGCTTTTCTAACATTCAGTCTTGGATGAGCTGTAATTTCTTTAAACTAAACATTTGGAACAGCAAAGCCATAGTCTTCAGCCTCCGCAATAAACTACGTACCCTTGCCATTGACTCCAGATCTCCTCTCTGTCTTGGGCTGAACCTCGGTGTCCCCAAACTGAGCTTCTGATTCCATGTTGTCTCCATTACAAAGATCGCCTACTTCCAACTCCATAGTATCTCCCACATCTGTCCCTACCTTGGCTTGTTTGCTGCTGAAACCTTCATCCTTGCCTTTGTCACCTCCAGACTCGATTATTCTAATAATCTCCTGGCCAGCAACCCAACCTCCACCATTTGTAAACTTCAGCTCATCCAATACTCTGCTACCTATATTCTATTCCACATGAAGTCTCACTTGTCCATCACCCCTGTCCTTATTGATGTACATCAGTTCCTCGTCCTCCAATGACTCCATTTTAAAATTCTCATCCTTATGTTTATAACCGTCCATAGTTTTACCCCTTCCTATCTCTATAACCTCCTACAGCACTACAATTCCTCCGCCCCACCCAAATCTCCACCATCAGCCAACTTCTCCATTTCTCTGACTCTGGCCTCTTGTGCTAGCCCACCTTTGGTAGCCATGCCTTCTGTCATTTTGGCTCCACACTTTGAAATTCTCACCCTAAAGACTTTTGTCTGTCCATTACCCGCTCCTCTTTTAAGAGCCTCCTTAAAACCGACCTCTTTGACCAAGCTTTTGGGTCACCCTTTCCAATATTTCTTTCTTTGGCTCGGAGTCCATTTTTTTCTCATTTTGCTTCTGTGAAGCAGTTTGGGATGTTTTTCTACATTACAGGCACTATATAAATGTAAATGGTTGTTGTCATAGAGATCAGATATTTTGCAACTTACTGCTCAATTTTGCTACCAATTTTCATTGAATGGTCAGTATTGCAGTGTATATATTATAAAGTGCCCTCTCATAATAAGAATGTGTTTCTAGGTATTACCATATCTCAGAATTCAGATGGCAATGATCACCCATTCTTGTGCATTAGGAAGTCAATATCCTAGATGTATTTCTGTAACATAGTTTAGGCATTATCCCTCATGAAACACATTCATAGCCACCTGTCATTCAGTATAGTAAGTCTGAGCCCCATCAGAAAATGTTTTCAGCATGAAGCAGATCACAATGATATAAAAGAAGCGCAGAGGCATCCTTGCTATATGGTTACAAATGATTATTCCTTTCAGTGTCAACAACTGAAGGACACTTGCTTTTCAAAACTTTTGTTATTTTCAACTCAATGCATTATGCAAATAGTCAGAACTTTCAAGGACTCAATAGAATATCAGGCTGATTTGTTCTTGGCAGTCCTCCGCATCATGCCATTATCAGGATAGCCTGTCAATGGAGAGATTTTACTTCAAATGTTGGCTAAAATCTCTTGCCTAGCTAAGAATGCTCTGCAGCCAATGATCTGCCAACCATATTAAACAAATCCTTTTTAAAATGCGAATGGGATACTTACTGCAATAAAGCATAAGATAAAGGAGATAAAACGAGTGAACTAGTAGTCATAATCATCCCTTATGGGCATTTTGATTCTCCACTTTAAGCAAACGGTTTCTCACATCTCACGTAACATTATCCTGAGTGATAAGATGAGAACTAGGATAATAAATTTAGACCATTTATGCTCCTGTGGTAGCTTTTGTCCTTTTCCTCCTCAAATCTGTCCCCTCACTGATCTTCCAATTCTTCAAGTCATGCATTTCTTGCATCTGAAAGCACAGGGCAGCTAGTCTTGTTTCAACCAATCACCAATAATTCTTTTGCTGGCTGCTAGGAAGCAAGTGAAAGCCTAGTGAATGCTCGTCCTCAGATTTTCTCTCCGCAGAAAAACACCTGGCCTCACCTTACAGCAATAATACCACAATTGGAAAATATAGAAAACCTGCATATCTCCACTCCATTCAATCACATTTCCCAGAATATTGAAATATTAATAATGTATTATCTTGGTTTGAGCAGAAATATCAAAACAATCAACCCAGTGGAGATGTGAGACAAAAAATTCTTCAACAAGGATTATTTCCCCTTTGCAACGATCCATCCAAGATCAGGAATTAACATGGTTGAGGTGGTGGTGGTGGTGGTGGTGGTGGGTTGAAATAGATTACTTACCTGGTAGAGTGTTCTTTATACTTTGAACAATATGCATCCTGCTCACAGCACTGGTGTATAACCCATCTTGACAGGTTCTGACATGTCCTGGGCACAAGCATAAAATGCCATCATAACATTGCAGATAGGCATTGTTGTGTGTGGTCTTCTATTCCATTATTGTATAAAGCATCAGGATTTGCATCATTGCGCTAATTTGTTTTGACCAAATACCCTTGCAGGGCCTGAGGAATATAGGTGTGTGATTGCAGTGTGCAAATCATTCAAAGAACGAAGAAGACCTTACCTGCTAAGTAATCTATCTTCATTCTGCATCCACACACTGTACAAAATAATACAAATTTAAGAGTGTGAGACCCCCACTTAGGAGCCATAGCACCAACTACAAGGACTGATCTTCCAATGGGATTTTTATGTGCTGCAGAAAGACCATCAGACTCATCAATGCTCACCCGATTGGTTAGACAGTGCAACTTAGTGCACTACCCTCCCCGACACCAGTAATGCTAATTCCTGGACTTGGTATGCTGTCTGGTAAATTTTGTATGCTGGGAGAGGACCTGAAGTACAACTGCCAAGTTTGCAACTAGTGAACTATACAACTAGACCAACATCACTGAAAAAAAATTATCTGGTCATCATCACATTGCTGTTTGTGGGACCTTGCTGTGCACCAATTGGCTGCTGCATTTCCTAAATTACAACTGTGACTACACTTCAAAAGTACTTAATTGGCTGTAAAGCAATTTGGGACGTCCTGAGGTTGTGAAAGGCATTATATAAATGCAAGTTATTCTTTTTTTTTTAAGAACGGTCAAGTCTGTAATTACTGTAGTGTACAAGTGTCCTGCTGAGTCTCAGTGGATTCTGCACGCTTGGTCTGTTCTAGGAATAGGTGTTGATGACTTGTTTATGTTTCTGTGTCACTGTGCTCCATAGCAATACAACCCCCATGAGAAAGCTTGCAAAACCCTCCAGATGTGATCTATGTGCAATCTGGAGGAATGTTCCATTTTGCAGTTGAGGACCCAGTCCAGTGAGGTTTTCGGCAACTCTGGCATTAAATGCTTCTGTGTATTTGGAGCTTTGGTCTAACAATGTGTTCAGACAATTCAGCCTCCTGCCTGACAGGAGAGTCCTGCTCCAACAGCTATTGGTAGATGAGGACAGTCTAAAGTGGACACTTGGGTTTCTGTTGCTTGTGGATGGTAGTCTGCTCTTTTTGTGTTGAAATAGTGGCTCTTATTGATTTTGCCAAGTCACTGTTGTTCTTGTTCAGGGAGCCAAATCCATCATATAGTGTGCTTGGTCTGTGGTTCCCAGCATACTGTCAGGGAAATGGTGCCAGATTAATTTCTGTTTTTTCAAATTATCCTTCCCAGGGGGAGTCTGTGGGTGTTTGAGAGAGTTGAGTCCATACCAGATAGGGGGCCTCACCTAATCAAATACAAGTGGGCTACCCACCCTGTTCAGTACAAAGCCAAGCTCATTTCAAGATAATTTCTTGAGTTATGGTTTGGGAGGCATCTTAATGTCCTTCAGATGGATATTTATGCTTTGTTTTGACTATACCAAAGTGAATATAATCTGAAGGGAACTCCCTGCCACTCAGGATTCCATTGCTTCAACTATGCTGTTCTGAGACCACTGAGCACTAAATTCAATGCTGCTCATGGCCAATGATGTCTCAGTGCCAGTCAGTGCCCATAGAAACTTTGTTCTTGCCTTTGTTGCAAAATGTTAAGAGTTTCACATTATCTCCAGTGCATGGAGGCCTACAATTCAGTATAGGCACAGTTGCATAAGCAAGTTAATAACAGTTACATGGAGAATTTATACAGTATCCCATTCCACTCCCAGCCAGATTTTATTTGTGTAAATTGTTCCCAGAGAGCATTTATTTTTCATGTTACACACTTCCAGCCAGGATTTATTCTCTATGTGGCATACTCCTAGTTAAATTTTACTAAATGTACTTTAAACCATCTAGTTTTTTTGAAGTATGCATTTTAAATGTGATTAAGTAACAGTGATGGAGTGAGCCTTTTGATTTCCCAATAAATATTTGAGTTAGATACTGCTTTTACTGACATGAGAGGGATTATATATCAGGATGAATCCATACATAAAACTGCTGAGTTTGAGCTATGTGCAGTCCCAAAGAACAATAACTTAATTTCCCAGTGATACAGCCAAAACAATCAATCGAGGAAAAACAGAATGATCTAAGCCATTCCGTGCACTTGATGTAAAACTTGGTGGCTAGTATCCTGGTCAGCTCCAGACTACTGTTACGAATTTGGGTGTTCCATAGATACTTTCTTTGTTTCAGTGGGGTTAATTGTTCCCGTTAGCAGTCTGAGTGCCTCACTTTTATGGTGGTTGACTCTTACTGCCCTGTATCTACTTGTACAATTGTAAGGAATCTTACAACACCAGGTTATAGTCTAACAACTTTATTTTAAAATCACAAGCTTTCGGAGATTATCCCCTTCGTCAGGTGAATGAGTCAGGTGACGAAGGGGATAATCTCCGAAAGCTTGTGATTTTAAAATAAAATTGTTGGACTATAACCTGGTGTTGTAAGATTCCTTACATTTGTCCACCCCAGTCATCTCCACATCATACTTGTACAATAGCATAATTCAAAGGCGTTACAATAGTATCACTTACGATCTGAACTGGATATTTGTGTCTTTCACATGGGTGGTTTTCAGTTTATTCGAAGGTGAACCGAGCAAACACTTCGTGGGACGAAATCCGCCTCTCCTAGGGACCACACGAAATGTGCTTTTTTCATAGTATTATAGTAGGTATAGCATAGGAGGAGGCCATTCGGCCCATCATGCCTGTGCCAGCTCTTTGAAAGAGTGATCCAATTAGTCTCATTCCCCTGCTCTTTCCCAATAGCCCTGTAAATGTTTTCCTTTCAAGTATTTATCTAATCCCCTTTTGAAAGTTATTATTGAGTCTGCTTCCACCACCCTTTCAGGCATGTGCATTCCAGATCATTACAACTCGCTGCGTAAAAAAATGTTTCCTCATGTCGCCTCTGGCTCTTTTGCTGATCACCTTAAATCTGTGTCATCTGGTTACCAACCTTTCTGGAACTGGAAACAGTTTTTCCTTATTTACTTTATCAAAACCATTCATGTTTTGAACACCTCTATCAAATCTCCCCTTATCTTCTGTTCTAAGGAGAACAACACCAACTTCTCTGGTCTCTCCACATAACTGAAATCCCTCATCCCTGGTACAATTCTACTAAATCTCCTCTGTACCCTTTCTAAGGCCTTGTCATCCTTCCTAAAGCGTGGTGCCCAGAATTGATAAAGTGCCACATAATAGGCTTGTCATCAAGATTGAAGCCCATGGAATAAAAGGGGCAGTAGCAGCATGGATACAAAATTGGCTAAGTAACAGGAAACAGAGAGTAGTGGTGAACGGTTGTTTGTCGGACTGGAGGGAGGTGTACAGTGGTGTTCCCCAGGGGTCGGTGCTGGGACCACTGCTTTTCTTGATATATATTAATGACTTGGACTTGGGTGCATAGGGCACAAATTCCAAATTTACAGATGAAACAAAACTTGGAAGTGTCGTGAACAGTGAGGAGGATAGTGATAGACTTCAAGAGGATATAGACAGGCTAGTGGAATGGGCGGACATGTGGGAGATGAAATTTAACGCAGAAAAATGCGAAGTGATACATTTTGGTAGGAAGAATAAGGAGAAGCAATATAAACTAGAGGGGATAATTCTAAAAGGGGTACAGGAACAGAGAGATTTGGGAATATATGTGCACAAATCATTGAAGGGTGGCAGGGGGATTGAGAAAACGGTTAAAGAAGTATGCAGGATCTTGTGCTTTATAAATAGAGGCATAGAGTACAAAAGCAAGAACCTTTGTAAAACACTGGTTCGGCCACAACTGGAGTATAGAGTCCGGTTCTGGGCACCACACTTTAAGAAAGATGTGAAGGCCTTAGAGAGGGTGCAGAAAAGATTTTCTAGAATGATTCCAAGGATGAGAGACTTTAGTTCTAGTGGATAGACTGGAGAAGCTGGGGTTATTCTCCTTGGAACAGAGAAACAGAGGCCTTCTCTCTCTCTCTCTCTCTCTCTCTTTTTTTTGGGGGGTTTGTATATTCGGTGGCCTTTTAGGTGACACCTCTCTGTCTGCCCACTGTGATTGCCTTGGCAACAGGCAGTAATCACCAGGCATTGTTCTGTGATTTACAAATGCGAAGGATTCGAAAATTTCATTTCCACACCATTCACCTGAGGAAGGAGGAAGCCTCCGAAAGCTTGTGAAATTTAAAATAAATTTGTTGGACTATAACTTGGTGTTGTAAAATTGTTTACAATGGAACAGAGAAGGTTGAGAGGAGATTTGATAGAGGTGTTCAAAATCATGAAGGGACTAGACAGAGTAGATAGAGAGAAACTGTTCCCATTGGCGTTAGGGTCAAGAACCAGAGGACATAGATTTAAGGTGATTGGCAAAAGAACCAAAGGGGACATGAGGAAAAACTTTTTTTAACACAGTGAGTGGTTATGATCTGAAATGCACCACCATAGTGGGGGTGGAGGCAGATTCAATCATGGCTTTCAAAAGGGAACTGGACAAGTACTTGAAAGGAAAAATTTGCAGGGCTACGGGGATAGGGCAGGAGAGTGGGACTAGCTGGATTGCTCTTGCATAGAGCCGGCACAGACTCGATGGGCCGAATGGCCTCCTTCCATGCTGTAACCTTTCTATGATTTGGAATTGAACACAATACTCCAGCTGAGGCCTAACCAGTGTTTTATAAAGGTTTAGCATAACTTCCTTGCTTTTGTACTCTATGCCTCTATTAATAAAGCCCAGGATCCCATATGCTTTTTTAACAGCCTTCTCAACTTGTCCGACTGCCTTCAAGGATTTGTGTATGTGCACCCCCAGGTCTCTCTGTTCCTACACCCCCTTTAAAATTGTACCATTTAGTATATAATGCCTCTCCTCATTCTTCCTACCAAAATGCATTTCTTCACACTTCTCTGCATTAAATTTTATCTTCCATGTGTCTGCCCATTTCACCTGTCTATCTATGTCCTCCTGAAGTCTGTCACTCTCCTCAACTTTGGATACTACATTTCCAAGTTTCGTTTCATCTGTAAACTTCAAAATAACACCCTCAAAATTACACCCTCTATACCCAAGTCCAGGTCATTAATATATATCAAAAAGAGCAGTAGTCCTAATACTGACCCCTGGGGAACACCACTGTATACTTCCCTCCAGTCTGAAAAAAAAATGTTCACCACTACTCTCTGTTTCCTGTCCCTTAGCCAATTTTGTATCCACGCTGCCACTGTCCCCTTTAATCCCATGGGTTTTAATTTTACTAACAAGTCTATTAAGCGGTACTTTATCAAATGCCTTTTGAAAGTCCATATACACAACATCTACACACTACCCTCATTAACCCTTTGTTAATTCATCAACGAACTCAATCAAGTTAATCAATCACAATTTTCCTTCAACAAATCCATGCTGACTTTTATTTATAGACGATACTTTTCCAAGTGCCAATTAATTTTGTCCTGGATTATTGTCTCAAAGTTTCCCCACCACCGACGTTAGGCTGACTGGCCTGTAATTGCTGGGTTTATCCCTCTCCCCTTTTTTGAACAGGAGTGTAACATTTGCAATCCTCCAGTCCTCTAACACCATCCCCATATTTAAGGAAGATTGTGGCCAGAGCCTCTGCAATTTCCACTCTTGCTTCCCTCAGTAGCCTAGGTTGCATCCCATCTGGACCGGTGACTTTTCTACTTTGAGTACTGCCAATCTTTTAAGTACTTTATCTATTTTTATCCTGTCCAATATCGCTACTACCTCCTCCTTCACTGCTGCAATGGCAGCATCCTCTTCTCTAGTGAAGACAGTTGTGAAATATTCATTTAGTACCTCAGCCATGCCCTCTACCTCCATAAGATGATCTTTTTTGTCCCTAATCAGTCCCACCCTTCCTTTGACTACCCTTTTACTATTTAATGTTTATAAAAGACTTGTGGGTTCCCTTTTATGTTAGCTGTTAAACTATTCTCATACTCTCTCTTTGCCCCTCATATTCCTTTTTTTTTTAAGATTTCCTTTGTACTTTCTGTATTCAGCCTGGTTCTCTACTGCATTATGAACCTTCCATTCATCATAAGCCTCCTTTTCCTGTTTCATTTTAATCTCTATACCTTTAGTCATCCAGGGAGCTTTAGCTTTGGATGCCCTTCCTTTCCCCCTCGTAGGGATGTATCTACTCTGTACCCAAACCAACTCGTCCTTGAAGGCCTCCCATTGTTCAATTACTGTTTTGCCAATCAATTTTTGATTCCAATCCACCAAGATCCCTTTTTAACTCACTGAAATTCACCTCCTCCAGTTAAGCATTTTCACATTTGATTCTTCCTTGTCCTATTCCATAACTATTCTAAATCTAATGATATTATGATCACTGTGCCCCAAATGCACCATCTGCCCCACTTCATTCCCCAGAACTAGATCCAGCACTGTTTCCTTCCTGGTTTGGCTGGAAACATACTGTTCCAGAAAGTTCTCAAACACATTTCTGGAATTCCTCCCCCTCTTTGCCCTTCACATTGTTACTGTCCCAGTCTATATTTGGATAATTGAAGTCTCCCATTATCATTACTCTACAGTTCTTGCAACTTTCTGTAATTGGCCTGCAAATGTTCTCCTCTATCTCCTTTCCACTATTTGGTGGCCTATGGTATACACCCAGTAGCATAATAGCACATAAGGACATAAGAAATAGGAGGAGGGGTAGGCTATACAGCCCCTCGAGCCATTCAATAAGATCATGGCCGATTTTCTTCCTCAACTCCACTCTCTCGGCCTATCCCCATATATTTTTAAAAATTTGTTCATGGGATGTGGGCGTCGCTGGCAAGGCCGGCATTTATTGCCCATCCCCGATTGCCCTTGAGAAGTTGCTGGTGAGCCGCCTTCTTGAACTGCTGCAGTCCGTGTGGTGAAGGTTCTCTCACAGTGCTGTTAGGTAGGGAGTTCCAGGATTTTGACCCAGCGACGATGAAGGAACGGCGATATATTTCCAAGTCGGGATGGTGTGTGACTTGGAGGGGAACGTGCAGGTGGTGTTGTTCCCATGTGCCTGTTGCCCTTGTCCTTCTAGGTGGTAGAGGTCATGGGTTTGGGAGGTGCTGTCAAAGAAGCCTTGGTGAGTTGCTGCAGTGCATCCCGTGGATGGTACACACTGCAGCCACTGTGTGCCAGTGGTGGAGGGAGTGAATGTTTAGGGTGGTGGATAGGGTGCCAATCAAGCGGGCTGCTTTGTCCTGGATGGTGTCGAGCTTCTTGAGTGTTGTTAGAGCTGCACTCATCCAGGCAAGTGGGGAGTATTCCATCACACTCCTGACTTGTGCCTTGTAGATGGTGGAAAGGCTTTGGGGAGTCAGGAGGTGAGTCACTCGCCGCATAATACCCAGCCTCTGACCTGAACTTGTAGTCACAGTATTTATGTGGCTGGTCCAGTTAAGTTTCTGGTCAATGGTGATCCCCAGGATGTTGATGGTGGGGGATTCGGCAAAGGTATTGTCAAGGGGAGGTTGTTAGATTCTCTCTTGTTGGAGATGGTCATTGCCTGGCACTTGTCTGGCGTGAATGTTACTTGCCACTTATCAGCCCAAGCCTGGATGTTGTCCAGGTCTTGCTGCATGCGGGCACAGACTGCTTCATTATCTGAGGGATTGCAAATGGAACTGAACACTGCGCAATCATCAGCAAACATCCCCATTTCTGACCTCATGATGGAGGGAAGGTCGTTGATGAAGCAGCTGAAGATGATTGGGCCTAGGATACTGCCCTGAGGAACTCCTGCAGCAATGTCCTGGGGCTGAGTTGATTGGCCTCCAACAATCACTACCATCTTCCTTTGTGCTAGGTATGACTCCAACCACTGGAGAGTTTTCCCCCTAATTCCCATTGACTTCAATTTTACTAGGGCTCCTTGGTGCCACACTCGGTCAAATGCTGCTTTGATGTCAAGGGCAGTCACTCTCATCTCACCTCTGGAATTCAGCTCTTTTGTCCATGTTGGGATCAAGGCTGTAATGAGGTCTAGAGCAGAGTGGTCCTGGCGGAACCCAAACTGAGCATCGGTGAGCAGGTTATTGGTGAGTAAGTGCCGCTTGATAGCACTGTCGACGACACCTTCCATCACTTTGCTGATGATTGAGATCCCTTGATTCCCTTAGTGTCCAAAAATCTATTGATCTCAGTCTTGAATATACTCAATAACTGAGCATCCACAGCCCTCAGGGATAGAGAATTCCAAAGATTCACAACCCTCTGAGTGAAGAAATTCTTCCTTATCTTAGTCCTAAATGGCCGATCCCTTATTTTGAGACTATGGACCCTTAGTTCTGGACTCTCCAGCCAGCGGAAACAGCCTCTCAGCATCTAACCTGTCAAGCTCTCTCAGAATTTTATATGTTTCAATGAGATCACCTCTCATTCTTCTAACCTCCAGAGAGTTTAGGCCCATTCTACTCAATCTCTCTTCATAACCCTCTCATCCCAGGAATCAATCTTGTGAACCTTTGATGCATTCTCTCTAAGGCAAGTATATCCTTCCTTAGGTAAGGAGACTAAAACTGTACACAGTATTCTAGGTCTCACCAGAGCCCTATATAATTGCAGCAAGACCTTCTTACTCTATACTCCAATCCCCTTGCAATAAAAGCTAACATACCATTTGCCTTCCTAATTACTTGCTGTACCTGCAAGTTAACTTTCTGTGATTCGTGTACAAGGACACCCAATCCCTCTGACTACCAGCATTTCTTAGTCTCTCACCTTTTCAAAAAAATTCTGCTTTTCTATTCGTCCTACCAAAGTGAATAATTTCACATTTCGCCATATTATACTCCATCTCACCCACTCACTTAACCTGTCCATATCCCTTTGCAGCCTCTTTGCGTCCTCCTCACAGCTTACTTTCCCACTTAGCTTTGTATCATCAGCAAACTTGGATACATTACACTCGGTCCCCTCATCTAAGTCCTTGATATATATTGTAAACAGCTGAGGCTCAAGCACTGATCCTTATGGCACCCCACTAGTTCCAAACTGCCAACCCGAAAATGACCCGTTTATTCCTATTCTATGTTTTCTGTCCGTTAACCAGTCCTCAATCCATGCCAATATATTACCCCCATTCCCATGAGCCCTAATCTTGTGTAACCACCTCTTGTGTGGCACCTTATTGAATGCCTTTTGAAAAATCGAAATATACTACATCCACTATCTTCCTCATATCTACCCTGCTATTTACACCCTGAAACAATTCTAATAGATTTGTCAAACACAATTTCCCTTTCATAAAACTGTGTTGACTCTGCTTAATCATATTATGATTTTCTAAGTACCCTGTTACATAGAAACATAGAAAATAGGAGCAGGAGTAGGCCATTCGAGCCTGCTCCACCATTCAGTATGATCATGGCTGATCCTCTATCTCAATACTATATGCCTGCTCTCTCCCCATACCCCTTGATGTCTTCTGTGTCTAGAAATCTATCTATCTATCTATCTATCTCCTTCTTAAATATATTCAGTGACTTGGCTTCCACAGCGTTCTGTGGTAGAGAATTCCACAGGTTCACCACCCTCTGAGTGAAGAAATTTCTCCTCATCTCAGTCTTAAGTGTCCTACCCCATATCCTGAGACTGTGACCCCCTCGTTCTAGACCCCCCCAGCCAGGGGAAACATCCTCCCTGCATCCAGTCTGTCTAGCCCTGTCGGAATTTTTTATGTTTCAATGAGATGATAAGTCCTTAATAATAGATTCTAGCATTTTCCCCACTACTGATGTCAGTCTAACTGGCCTATGGTTCCCTGTTTTCTCCCGTTCCTCCTGGGGTTACATTTGCTACCTTCCTATCCACGGGGACCATTCTAGAATCTAGGGAATTTTGGAAGATCAAAACCAATGCATCCACCATCTCTGCAGCCACCTCTTTTAAAACCCTAGGATGTAGGCCATCAGGTCCAGGGGATTTGTCGGCTTTTAGTCCCATTAATTTCTCCAGTACTTTTCCTTTACTAATCTTAATTACTTTAAGTTCCTCAATCTCATTCGACTCTTGGTTCCCCATTATTTCCGGTATGTTTTTTGTGTCTTCTATTGTGTAATAACCTCTTGTGTGGCTCCTCTATTATTCCTTAATTCTAACCAAAAAGATTGTGTCTTTGACGCCTCAACTACATCATCCCTTTTCAATGCTATAACAGTTTCTTTGATCAGTACTACCACCCTCCCCCCTCCCCCCACCTCCTTTCTTTCCTGAATACCTTGTAGCCAGGGATATTAAGTCCCCAATCCTCCTCTTCTTTGTTATTGTCACTATATCATAGTCCCATGTGGTGACTCAAGCTTGCAGCTTACCAACGTTATTTACCACACTACGTGCATTTACATACATGCATACTCTCATCTTAGACTGCCTCGCATTTGCCCCGTCTAATCCCTCCTATTTTTGAACTATTCTTTACTCTAGTGCTACTTGTCTCTCCCGTTCCTCTGTGCACCTTGTTTCTCCTCTCTGTTTCATCCTGGTGCCCATCCCCCCGCCAAATTATATTAAAGCCTCCCCCACAGCACTAGTTAACCTCCTTTTTGTATTCATTGTTCCTGTGAAGAAGATGCTAGTGAGGAGTAATAGACACCATCTTTGGGCATGTAATCTCAATACTGATTCACAGAGTGTATAAGCATGTGCGCTTGTTGGTAAAATGGTAAGACGAAAAGCAGAATGTGCGAATGTTTTTTGATTATCGTGGGTGCTTTACTTCCTTGGTTATTGAATGGTAGTAGATGTTTAAGTAAATATACAAGTGAAGTACATTTACCTGTATTACATGAGTTTTCTACCAAAATAAGAGTATGTGGCTAAAACGGTGTCACCGTAGGCACACCTGTGGCTAGTCAGCAATTTCTATTGGACAACAGTGGCCAAAAGAACCTTTAACTTAATTGAATTTTCTGATCAATAACAGTCTTTGTCCTGAAATCCATCCTGATGGGATTACAGAAACCATTCTTGTTGCACACCATCCATTTTCAACTTTACAATTGAGACATTAAAACAGCAAAATACTTTGTCCCCTTCAAAGGGGTACTGTGACATTAAACCATACAGTGGAGAATCAATGTTCCAATCAGGCATGACCCTGACTGATCATAGGTCAGAGCTCAATTCACACCCATCATGAGTGCGTTAATTTCCAAGGTCAGCCTCAATAAAAGAAAGAAGAATGAACTTGCATTTATATAGCACTTTCCATGTCCTCATTCCAAAGCATTCTGCAGCCAATGAAGTACTTTTGAGGTGTAGTCACTGTTGTAATGTAGGCAAACCCATCAGTCAATTTGTGCACAGCAAGGCCCCACAAATAGCAATGAGATTAACGACCAGGTAATCTGTTCTTGGGTAGTGTTGGTTAAGGGATAAATATTGGCCAGAAAATCAGGGGAACTCCCCTGCTCTTCTTCAAATAGTGCGATGGGACCTTTTATGTCCAACAGAGGGGGCAAACAGGGCCTCAGTTTAACATCTCATCTGAAAGATGGCACCTCAAACAGTGCAGCACTCCCTCTACTACTTACTCACACAATTTCTGCACCCCCCCCAACCTTTGATGAGTTCCCAAGGTCAGATACAATATGGCCTAGACTCATATGAATATTTAATTAGGAATAATTGTGGAAAATCTCACAAGATTGGCTCAGCTCCAAATCAGTGAATCTTCCACCTGTTGTTCTAGTCCAGTACTATTTTTGCCCAAATCAGAAAATATACCCTTACATCTCACATTATAGACAATCTATCCATCTCCCCCATCTCCAAAATTAAAATTAATTCCAATATATAAAGGCAGACTTATTATATTTAACAGGTCAATATGAATCAGCTGGCATATCATTGGGGCAGGGAAAGAGCAGACAAAATAAGGGTTTATGGAACAGCATCATGCGTATTGGGGTGGGGCTAGCACTGCCAAGACCTAGAACTCCGCAACTACAGGATTACAGGCATGGCTCCAAGTCTTCTGACTCTTTGGCACCTCATGCTGTGTATACAATGCGTCTTTTAAAATAAAAAAAATTACATTGTAAAAGCTAGAAAAAAATTTTGCAAAATTTTGCACTGCAGTAGAATATAGCCACTTCTGCAGATCAAACATGCCAAGGGCAACAAGCTGGCAAGCTTTGGTGGACTCCCTAGGTCAGGCTGATTTCAGCACTTTCAAGGACCATCGCTGCCCAGAGCCCTCCCAATGAGTCAGCACTGTCCCTAGAATTGGATTACAGAGGTTATTTTTAGTTCTGTGATAGTAATATACAAAATCCATGCAACTCAACGGTGATTGACGCAAGATGTCAGACAAGCTCATTTTCCCTCCCTTCACTAACAATACATGCACTTAAGAAATACAGGACATCTTTTGATATATGTGCACAAAGAAAACATAAGGATCACTAGATAAATGAAAGAAAAGCATTGAATTAAAAACGCTCTTTGTTTTGCAATGGTGAGTTTGGTGCTCTTGTTAAGATTATGATGAAATCATTAGAACTGAGAACACAGCAACAATTTGTTTTTACTTATATTTTTATATTTCTTCCCTGTGCAATTAACTCTCCAGTCTTCTCCCAGTTATCTAGTCATAGGATAGAACCAGCTACACACATTCAGGAAACCCCCTTCTCCCATGCACACCTGTGTGTAGGCATATTTACATACATTCCTCAGCTGATTTAAGACTCGACCTTTCTCTTATCAAATATCAATTGAATGGATCAGCTTGGTCTTGCCAATGACACCCATCACTCGAACAACTCAAACTTAATTTCCTTTGTTATAAAAGACATTGTTTTATAGCACCAATTTTTTGAGACTGGCAAGATCGTGGCTGCGTGCACCAAGTGGGCAGGCCTGACATTTGCCAAATTTCATGAGGCAAGCACCTTCACCCTTAATTAGAATAAGGTTCCTGCACATGAAAAATGAGTTCAGGGAGTCAGGCCAGAAGTACTAATGGCTGCTAGTCACAAAATTCGGCTAATCTTAAATAACTAGTTTGTTGTATCAAAATATGGCTGCAAGGAGCAATGTAAATCAAACTGCTTCCTTCACTGAAGACTCCTTGGTGGTCCTGTTGTAGGAGATGTGGCAAAGGATGGTGGGTTTTTTTGAAGCAGAAGGCCACTTTCCTGTGAAGATGGAGGTGCAAACTACATGGAGAAAGGTGGAAGATAGAGGGCATGTAGCATCCCAAGCCCATCGTACACAGAAGAAAACAAGGGAGAAGTTTTCTAGTATCCAGAGATGCCAAGGTGAGTGTATCCTTTAAAATACATGCTTGCTTTTTGTCCATGTAAGGTGTGGAGCCAATGGAAAGGTTTCTTTCTGTGCCCTCTGGGAGAGAGTGTGTAGAAAACATTCATCCATTTTCACTTCACTTTTGCATACAGCAGATGGAAGAAGAGACAATTGCACTGGGACACAGTAATACCTTACATATAGTTGCTCCAAGTTCTGCTTGCATAGAACACTGCCTGCAGAAATGCCTTGCTAGCTCATTTGCAAGGTCTTGGCCCCAAGAGGCAGGTGGCCTGGGCAAAGGGATGTTGTTTGAGGTGCTTGGGGAGTTTATATCAGTTATTTTACTGTGCAAGGCTGTGCACAACCAAAGGGAGAGGGTCACAACAGGAAGGGACCAGCCATCATGAAGCAAGTGATGGTCTATGATGAATTGGCCATTGGTTTTTCAGAAAATAAGCTGTTGTAGGCATTGGTGAAGGTGAATTTGGAGGCATGGTGCTATCACCCAGCAAGTATCCTCTATGTATTATGATCCTTAATAACTTGACTCTCTTTCTTAATGCTCACAGCAGGAGCTGCATAGTTCAGAGTGTCTAATGATGTTACATCTTTCAAGGCACTGTCTTGGTGATGCATTGTAAATCAGTTTCTGTTTCTCTTCCTATAGGTTCCCACAGAATGATGTGAGACAAGGTGGCTCTAAGGATTCTGCGATATCACAGCAGCTTGCATTAAGCAGTCTCCCTGCTCCCAGCACCAGAACAGATACTAGTACTCTAGAGAGTGTAGATAGTGAGTGAGTGAGTTTGAGAAAGGTGCACCAGGTGAGTCACAGTTCACAAGTGAAGAGGAGCAAGTGGAAGGATAGGAAAAATCTTGGTCTGGGCAGGCTGCATGCTTGGGCTGCATGTCAACTGGAAAAGGGCTTGGTATCCTACGGAGTCTGCCTTCGGATGAGAGTTGATGCAGGAGCAAAAGGCATTTGCTACATCTAAAAGCAACCTACAGCAGCCGGCAAAGAACGTGCAGCAATGCACTTCTGACATAACTGCAGTGCTGCGGAAGTCTTAATGAACATGCCGAATATCACAGAGTGAGTGGCACTTTCACAGTCATCTGCAGACCCCTAAAGCAGTTTGGGATCAAGAGCGAACAATATTCTCTCATAAATGCTATGATATCGTTTCATTCTCTTGGGGCCATCAAATAATGCAAGCACTGCAGACTGCTGCATAATGGGCATTAATGTGCACATTGTCAGTTTTGTGGTCAGAAATGATTTGCACATTTATGGATTGGTACCTTTTCCTGTTGATGTATGCATCTGGATTAATGTGTGGAATCCTGGTGGTTACATGGGTTCCACTGATATTGCCTTGGACACTTGGGAAACCAGCTAGATGGCAAAAGTTTTGTACCCTCTCCAATTCTGTCTTCTTTCCACTGGCAAAATTATGAAAGGGTTTTCCCTCACATGCATGGTCTCCTTCAGTGCTGTAAAATTCTATGGAGGGAATTTTCACCTTCACTGCCTGGGTGCTAATCTGGTGGAACGTATCACTCACACGTTGTGGAACCTGCCCTATTTTCATCCAATTTGAAATCATTAAGATGAAAATTGGGCAGGTTTTACAATGGGGGGCTGATCCACTCTGCCAGATTACCACCCAGGCAGTGAAGATGTTGTGACCTCATGAATTCTTCCCCATTCAATTCATGCAGTATTATGGAAACAGCCAAAGGAATTTCATCTTTATAACTTTGTACTGCAGCAAGAATTAGCCAAACTCCAGAAAGGTTTGCCTTTGCCAAAAGTAAGCTTTGAGCAAAAAGGCAACAAGATAGAGGACAAAATATGTAAGATGTTCAATGCACAAGGAGAGAAATGTTCAATGCCATAAAACTATATTTAATACCCTCAATAAAACAAAAGCAAACTTGCAATAAGGAAAACTCAAATATAGGGCAATCAAATGACCACTAAGGTCATCTGATTAGTTAAAATATGTAATTGGCTAAATGTGAAGCCATCTAAAAAGTAGTTCATCAACTAGACAAACATTGCTTGCAATTAATAAGCAAGCAAAAACCACCCAAATTACTCAAACTTTTCCAAACCCAGGAATTTAGAACCAACAAATAGCACAAAACAAACTAATCAAATAGTTTCATCACCGTTTTTGACCCACTCAGGTCATTGTATACAGCTAAAATTAAGATTTATTAATATTTAACATAGCACATAAGAAAAATCACAAATTCCACAAAAAAATCTCTAAGCTTAGCCATAAAATTGAATATTTAAAGTCAGAAATCCCTGCAACATTTTCCCCACATGGGTTGACTTTTCTGTCTGGGGCCCAGGCTTTGAGCTGGAAATTTCATCCGGGCCATAGCGCTGGGAATCTCCAGCTGCTGTGGACAAATTCTGTGTGTTTGAGAGAAATGTGCATCATGCTCAAAGGGTGTACCCATGAACCTATGATGACAGTACAACAGTCTATACCCACAGAACTGACGCTATAACAATGCTAGTATATACTCACAGAATGTACAAATGCTGACGTAATAATGCCAGTCCAACATTGCCAACATATACCCACAGGACTCATCTGTGCAAAAACACACTCTCAACCCTGGATGTAAATGGTGCCTTGAAGGGAAAAAAAGAATGTTTCTGGAATGGTTGTAATTTAATAACACAGGATGAGAACTATGAATTAGAGAATACAAAACATGGAACAATAGATTGGAGAAGGTATCAAAAGGCAGTCTCATTAATGTGCTGTTCATTAATCAGCAGTGAAAGTGAAAAGCAAAGTGAAGAAAGCAGCATGAAAGAGAAAGTGGCCCTGGAGGTGATATTTAAGGGGTGACTTCACAATCAAGTGCTCCCGGTGGGAAGTGGCACTTCTGGAAATAGTGTGATTTTCCATCCACAATGATTGGCCCCTGTGAGTTTTGCACCAAATTAAAGAATCAACCCTTTAATCCGATGTTACCTTCCCATGAGGAGAAACTTGCTTTGCTCCACTCTATGTCTCCCCCTAGCAGAATGAAAGCTCATTATTTGGAGAATTATTGCTTCAAACTTTTTTACCAACATGCAATGCCACAAAGTGATGGGATGTGAATTTGCAACTGACCTTCCTGTCATCTGTTGATATCCTGATCTCAGCTGTGCTGTGGGGAGCAGTTGCCTAGTAGAGGCCAGGAGAGAGGCAAAATCAAGAAGGCTTCGAGACACAACTTTTAAAAAGCAGGCAATGCACTGTTGGCTAAAACAGTTTCTAAAATTTGGTTGGAGTGGTAAAAACACAGCCAAGTAGCAACTGTACCTGACGTTACATGCACTACCAACACAGTTCACAAACTGTGGGAGGTGTAGATATTAATAAGAATGAGGAAACACAGGGTGAGACACTTAGCATCAGTGAAGAATGGGTAGCAGTGGTTGTCGATGAGGAGTGATCAGTAGGCATAGGACTATACAGGCCATACACCTGGCATTTTCCCCCAATTTTCTCCTGTACAATATGACTCATGCTGGGAAAAATTCTCATGGCTCCTGATAATCCTCCAGCAGCTTACTCATATAGTAATTTTTCATATGTGAGACTAGACCCTGAGTTTTGGCAGGCTATTCATCATGGGGAGCGTCACAGCCAAACCCAAACTTGTCCTTCCTAACATCCAGATACACGCAGGTTCCAGCAAGGATTACCAGACTACAATCAAAAAGAAGAACCCTCACTATTTGTGCCTCCCTAATTTGGGTACAATGAGGCAAAATGTGTAGCCCCACTAACATTGCCTAAATCAGCACAATCCCAAGGGATTAACCTGGGGCCCTCTTCGTCTGGCTCAACTGCTTACCACACTATTAATTCACACATTAAACCAGCGGGGATCCTGAGCAGTAGATATATGGGGGATGCAACTGGTGTCATCCAGTGATGCGAAATGGGGCAATTGCGAATTGACAGCCTGTTTTATCCTGCGTCCAAATTTCTTTTCCATTGAAGTCTGATTCGATAGTGCCCGCTTCACATTACTGGAGAAGACTAATTTCACCCTCAATGTTTTTTTTCCATTTCCAGCATAGAAGATGTAAAGCACCTGTACAAAACATGTTTATGTTAATTTAACTTATGTACTGTATTTGGTGAAAATTATTCAATTACACTACCTAGTTTGCCAAAGGGTGAGAGCATGGGGAAAAAAAACTGTCCTTTCGAAAATGATCACTGAGCCTTGATTTTTCTGCAAATAGTTTCACAGTAAACAGGTATCCTTAGTTATGACACTGTGGCACACATAAGGGGAGAACTAAACTTTGAACTTTGTCCATGGGCACAGCATTATCCTCAGACTCTGCAATCAGCACCCCTATCCCCGTGCCCGATGTAAAATCAAGCCTACTCCTGTTTGCCCAGGACTGGCACAACTGATTGATAAATAAAATTAAAACATATTTCATTACTTTAAATAAAACAAAATGTAACTTACTTTAATTTTTTTTTACAGGCCCATTTAAAATAAACAAGTAACAACTGTGTTAAAATGGCATTCATTCAAGGGAATTTTATGTAAATGCGATAACTAGCATACAAAGACAAAGATGAGTGCTCAAAGAAAATTAAACCCTCTTGTTGGAAATAATTTTTTTATTAAGGTTATATCGGTTTACTTCAAAGGAATTACTGAAATGTGGTGTATGGGAGTATCAGTAATAATGTGACGGGAGTTATTCATTTAAGTTCTAACATTTGATAAAGATCAGTACATGAGGCTTATAAGGTTAAATCTCATGGAAATAACGGAAAGTTGGCTAATTGGATTGAAAATTAGCTGGGGAATGGAAAGGAGGTGATGATGATAAATGGAAAAAGGTCTAGAATGGGGGGGGGGTGGAGTGACAATTAGAGTTCTGCAGTTATCTATTTTTACTGTTCAGTTTACTGTTCACATTATTTACATAGAGAAGAATGTTTCTTGTAATATAAAATTTACTGATGACACCAGGCTATGTGGTCATGTGGATTGTACATGATGTGTGGAAGAAATGGGCTTTATGGGATGAATGGCCTTTTCCCATTCCATGCAATTTCATATTCTTGTGAAGTGACCTGAACATGACTATTAACATCCACTAGTGAGTATTAGCTGGGGCTTTGCACCTTGGTAGAAAGCCAGTGTGAAGTTGGTAGGGCGGGCTTTGTGCATGCTCATTTGTCCTTCCGATGACCCTGGTGTATTTTCTGAGGTCAGTGACATTTGAATAATTTTGGCAGGTTCCTGGGGAGATTCCCGTCCGAGTCAGGAAGCCTGCCTCAGGAGAGGGAGGAGAATCGCTGCTGCAGGCCTTGGGTGCCTGCAGTATTGGAGCGTGGCTGGCTGCTTCCAGAACAACTGAAGGATTTTTGCTCTTCTTTTATATTTAAAAATTTTCCAGGCAGCGGAAGTGTAATCGATTATCTTGCAATCAATTACATTCTCTTGGGGATTGAAATTGAAATCATCTCCTGCCCACCTTGTATGCCAGGAATGCATCAGCCTTCATGGCGTCCAGCATTGCGATGACACTAACAATGCAAAATAAGTTGTATGACGTCAACCTGTTATTAACATGTCATTTGAATATGCCCACCCATATATTAGGGCAAATGGATTCAACGGCATCTGTCATTTTGGCAGATAATCCCAAAAGTGGCAGTAGTCTGTGGGGAGTTGGTGGAACCAATCCCTGCCCAATTTTCCAATGGAAGTACCAGTGTAACTCTAGAGAAAAATTTACCCTATCCACAAAGGATACCATAATAAGCTTCAAAGGTGGCAGAAGACTGATGCAGACAGGCAAGAGGGAAGTGGGAACTGCAACAATATCTGCAGCCTTTCTATCAGAAAGATCTCACCTGCTACTCATTTTAATGTGTAATGATCTGGAATAATGCAAGTGATCCATGCAGAATCTTGTACTGCTGATGGGCCTTAGCAGAAGCTGTTTTTCAAGTATGAGCAACCCATATGTGATGATTGCTACAAGTGCAAGGGTCTAGTAATAGTCTTTCCGATGAATGAAAGTAGCTCTGTGACGCATCACAGAACGTGGTGCTCTATTTGTTAAAGCAGGCTATGAAGGAAACAACTATTACTGGATAGCACTTTCACTAACAGTTAGTAATCACCTTCCTGGACAGTGACAATATTAGCAAAATCCCATACATTTTAATATCACAGATCCCCATTTTCTCCCACCCATGTAATGGAAGTGGAGGAGGGAGCTAAAGAGCCCCAATACTGCGTTACATCTAACTTATCTTTGGATCAAACTATTTTAGTAGATTTTCACTATATTTCTAATAACCGCAGTTTGCTGCACCAAACTGTGCAGTATTCAGTGCACTTTTAAGAGCAGTGAGAGCAAACTGCCTCAGTTACACTGAATACTCACGCTGCTATTGCATTGGAAGTTGTTAAACTTATACATGTACCTCTGCTCATTGATCTCCCATTGTCAGTAAAATTCCTGATGCCAGAATAGAGCTGATGGGGTAATCAGTTCTTTTATACTATTGGAAAATTATCGATATTTCAAAAAGGTCACCTAGGCTCTCTTTCCTCCCCCAATTTACAGACAATTTTTTCATCTCTTCTCTGAAAGGCCTTAATTTCTTCATGGGGTAGAGTGTACATCATCCGGTACATTGCCCAACTGGGCCTAGCCAGGCTAATGAATCTTGGTAGCATTATCCTTAATGTATATACACACACCCACACACACACACACACTCTTCCAGCAGGGGTCACTGCTTAGTGATTAGGAGTGGGAACCCTGACTGGTTTTCTCTTCAAAAACCAAGAATCTTAGAGAGTGTACAACCTCCCTGACTGAGTTCAGTGAACTCAGCACAGACCAGGGATCGAACCTGAAAATGTCCTGCACTGTATAGCTCAATTAGTCTTTTGATGAGTCATTTAGGGAGATGCTGGGTTATTTTTAAACTTTTAAGTTTAACGTCTCAAAAGTCAGCTGTGTCACTGCAGCAAGAACAACAAACAGCTGATTTCTGTGAAAATGGCTGTGTTAAGCTGAACAGTGCAAAAGATAACAATGCACCAACACCAAACACAGCATTTGAGTATATCACCATTTCAATAAGATTCTGCACTTGTACAGCATTGAAAAATCATTAACCTGCAGCCCCATACAATAATAAAAATACACACACCGTATTCTTTCAGTCTAAAAGCAATTCTCAAACATTATACTGCTGAAGGTAGGGGCAGTATTAAGAAACATTAGACCATTCTCCCTCAGAGCTTTTTTAAGAATGTATGAAAAAATGTCTATCAATTAAAGTAAAATCAAACAAAATAGGGTACTGATTAATCATGTCCAATTAGTTTATTTTTTTTAAACAGATGTACAGCAAATTAGAAATAACTTCATTGTTTTAAATTTTACATGAATAGCAGTCTCAAGCCAGCTAAAAAAGTCATTATGCCCAGAGCAATACGATTGTGCTGCTTTGAGGATCAGAATTAGAGTTGTATTTGCTGCTTAATTACAAACACCAATAAAGACATTATAGATATATATATGGTTGTATTGTGAGAGATTCTGCTTATTTAAATGCCAACAAGTTTAATTAAAGAATCAAAAAATAAAAGTTTTCATCTCAATACTTGGATCTCATTTGCTGAAATGTGCTAAATGTGAGCATGATGCTCACACACAATGTACCAGCAGTTTCCAGCTCATAATCTCCAGTTTAGCACTGTGACAATTGCCTAGGATGATTAATAGGCCTAATTCATAAATGAACATTAAGAACGTAAAAAGAGAGAAGCATACTCACTGAGCAGCAGCCAAATACAACCACAGACAAAGAGAACGGTATCCATCTTTCAGAGAGTTGTGTGCTGCATGCAATCTAATGCACAGTACTGCAGCACACACTGCAGCATGCTGCTGGATTCATGGGAATGAGTCATCGTCATCATCCTGTTGAGTTAATGAACTCCCCATGGTTAAAGCAGGCATGTCTCATTTTCAAAGCCATGGTCAACATTGTGTAAAAGGATATACTCTAGTTATCCTCATACCAAAATATATATTCTTTAAATAAAGTGAATAGCTTCAGTAAGCCTGACATTAAGGCCTTGATTTTAACTCCCCCCACTTGCTGTAAACCAGGTACTTGGGAGGCAGGGGGGTGCGGGTGCAGTTCAAATGGAGCGGGGAACTTACCCATTCCTTTCCCATCCCAATCTGGCCGATTCCAATTTTAAATTGCAGCTGGCAAGGACACCCACCCCAAGCCAGCGGGGTCCTCTTTAAATATGCAGGTCGGGCTCCGATGACATTATCAAGGCCAGATCTGCCATTTTAACCTGAAGTCTGAGCGAGGGAGGAGTGGTGATTTCCCCGCCAGGCCAAACTTGCCAGGAACAGCAGCCAGGGCCAAACGACGCCCAGAAAAGTACATTTTAATGTTTTTTTTTAAAGTTTCCGTGAGACAGGAGAAGCAGGAGTGCTCCTCCGGGCCCCACAAGGAAACCTTGAGCCACCCCTGCCCCAAGCTTCATCCCCCCGCCCTCCCAATTGACGTGCATTCCCCTCCGAGTCCTCTGATGAACTTACCTTATGCTGGGGATCGTTTCCACAGGTCCCCTGTTGAGGCCTCCGACCGCCCAAATTCATAATTCCCCCGCTGGCCAGGCAATGATTTCTGCTGGGTTTGGGCGGGAGTCCGATCTTGCATATGTAAATGAGGCTCAGAAGTTAAAATCTCTCCGGGCATCAGCATGCGAGCTTGTTAATAGTAGCTTTATTAAGAAGTTATAATAAGCAGCAAAGATGTTAAAATACAACAGCACAATTGAACATACTAATAAGATCTTCGAATACAACCTGGCAAAGTTTATCACCGTACAAGGTTCCGAGGTGCACTGCTTGAAGGTCCTTCATATTACTTGAACGTGGCCAGCCTTGCTCAGAGAATGTTCCAACAAAAACAATTTAATTCTCAGTTTATATACATTTATTAACCCAAACAGTTCTACATGGTCATGTGCGATCATAGGGCCTTCCATCAATCATCCTCTCTGTCTCATGGAGCTGCCATCCGTTTTACTCCCTTACATTCCAGATGACACACAACATCTGACATCATTGTCTCCAATTTGTCAAAGACACTATGTTTGGCCAAAACATCCTGTATTCTTATTAAACTTTGGCCAACTCCCTTTACCCATCTTATGCATGAGATAAGATGCTCACTACTCAAGGGGGCCTCTCTTCACAAGGTGACCAAAAGCCTGTTGATGCTTAATAACAGAACAGAAAGCCTTGTTTACAGGAAAAGCCTATATAATGTATTTCCTAACAAGGTTAGCAATATTATATCGAAACCTTGTGAAATGTTTCTCTTATAAACATGGCTGAGGTTGAAAACTCAGTGGTGTGATGGTGTGCCAGTACAAAACCTAAGTCCCACCACTCTGTGGCAGAATGCACTGCTATGCTAATGAGCTATGCCATGGTGTCATTCACCCCACTCTACAAAAGTTTTGAGAATCAATAAAATGTCATAGTCTCATGCAATTACTGGACTGCCATTGCCAAGTACCATGACTTTGCAATCCCTCCAAAACAAATAAATCAGTGTGTCAGACTGCAGTAACATGAATTGGCAGGACATAGGCATGATCTCCCCTCTCCATGAATTCACAATTTCAGACAATTCCAAGGAGGAAGGCAAGTAGATGTGGTGCATTTCCACATGTATAGGGAGAAAGGAACACATAAAAAAAAAATCAGAATGCAAGTTAAATACATCACTCTTGTGCTCCTTGAAACAACCAGTCTAACAAAGGCATCTCTTGGTTAGAGAATAGCTGTGGTGGAGTTGGGTGGGTCAGAAAGCAGGGAAAAAATGACAGCAAAATAATAATCCCACATAAACCTGAAACTAGTTTTGCTGTCAAATGTATCATAACATAAAAAATTATTTCTGTCAATATATGAGAAGTTTGTCTCTTTTTCTTGGAAGCCTAAGTGCTAATTAACCAGAAATCTGTAGCTTAAATTAAGTCAACAAAACATTCCATAATGCAATCAAGCACTCATAGCCCATCCCTGGGGTAGCATGGAGGACGTGGTTCATAATCCCATGACAATTTAATCTTTGATGCACTGATCAGTGTGTTTGGACAGTTCATTACTTGCACAATCTTTACAAAAGCTTCTTTCCTCCAACATTAGTACGTAATCCTTTGAAGATTTCAGAAACCATATTTTCCCACCAATATAAATATGATTGCTGTGTGTGTGTGGGGGTGGATGAGACCTCCAGTTTTCTTTTCTTCCAACTCTTTTGATCACTCAAGCGTTCCGTGCCTGTAGCCCTCTGTTATCTTTTTCAAGTGTCGATTTTTTTTATTTGTTCATGGGATGTGGGCGTTGCTGGCAAGGCCAGATTTGTCATGCATGTGTTCGGACAGCCAAGGCAGGATTTTTGTCAGTAAAACAACAGTTGCTGGGAATGTAGTGAGGTGGAACCTCCGCCTGCCCAACATCAGGAGCCATAACCTTCCTGTAATTTCTAGGGTCAGCATGATTTGCATAATTCGGGCAAATGCCCACCTTTGGGAACTTGCCTGTCTGGTGGTGGAAAATGATATACTGTTGCAGGACTTAATTGCCTGCAGCAGCTTAAAAGGGGCTTCAAAACAAAACTTTGTTTTGCATGCAGATAACAAGTTTCTTCACCCGAAAATATCAGACAGGAATGCTGTGGTGCATGGAGCTCCTGCTTTGCCGATGCTGATGTTCGAAGTGCTACTTAAAGGGGTCAAGCTTAGAAGGAAGTCAATCTTCAGAAGGTCAAAAGGAGGATCCCAAGGTGAGCAATAGCAGTTAAGTGGAAGGAAGCGGCCAGGGTAGTCAGTGCCAATTCTAACATTCGGCACACCAACATTCATTGCCACAGAAAGTTTAATAGCCTCACTGTGTCAGAGAAGCTAAGAAAAGCCAGCTGCCACTTCACAGCATTTGCCGTTACTCACTCTCACCTTGCAAACACCTGTCCAGAGACATTCTCCTGGGACCAATTGGAAAATGAGCGCGCTGGGTGATGTACAGAGCACGAGTGGTCAGGAGCAGGGAGGAGAGGGGGATCACTGGAAGAAGACATTGCTGATCAGAGTGTAGGGATATATCACCCCTTAGCTTTAGAGCCTGGGGATTCAGATCTCCCAAATCTTGCTTTTAAAAGGATGCTTGCAGAGTATAAAACTGATGTGCAGGCAAAGGGACGCTGTCAGATATTATGCAGCAGTATGGAAGGTCATTTGAGGAATCAACTACGGTACCCTGATGGATGGTTTCATAGCACTGCAGTTCAGCATGGAGCTCCGCAGACATTAGCAAGGGAGGCTCCTACAACAGAGACCCAACTGCAGTCTGTGCTTTTGCAGTGGATGTTTAGACTGCTGCCATGGAGGCCTAAGGCTAGAGAGGACTGTCTTTTCTAGCCTAGAAAAGATTGGGGCTGAATTGCAGACAAGCATCTCACACAGCTTTGTTGATATCATTGGTACCATTAGGTCTGCTGTCCCACAGATCAGTGGCCATGTAGAGCCAGTGGCCAGTAGTTGTGCCATGGAAGGAATGCACTTGCATGATGCTGCTGGTAAGAAACGTTATTTTTAAGGGACTTAATGTTCTGGACCCATTCTAAGTGAGTGCAGGACACAGCTGAAAACTGTCAATAATTCATCACTAACTGCCATTACATTGGACATGGATGGTTGGTCTGCAAAATAGAAATTTCACAACTGGTGCAAAATGCCTGCTGCCACGCTGTCTTTAACCAGCAGTGTTGAAGTAGAAAACGGTGTATAAAAGAGGCAACTGAGAAGCACCATATATAAATATCTCTCTTCCAATACTGAAAATTATGGAGCAGTTCAGTAAAATTCTAATTTGCAGCTGAGAGGTTTTGCATTGTCTTATCTTGGCAGTGAGAGGGTAACGATTGATTGCACGTTGGCTCAATAAAATTTATTCCTAAATTCTCATTTCTTTTAGCTGTCAACCTAAGTGCAGATCGATTATAAAATTCCCTACACAGTGAGTTAGTGATGATTAAAGAATTTTGAAGTAGTATTGAACATAAAAGTTGAGGCTCAGCACACCAGGTAATCTAGAACTATACCAGATAACCTAGGAAATGTTTATCCTTCAGCTGCTAACAAAAGACAAAAATAAAGAAAAAATAAACTTTAACATGAAAATAGAATGCAGTTAAATTGCAGTTTCAGGGATGTGAGTATTTTTACAAGGTAGGCAGGAGTCAAATTGTTACTACTTTATCAAGATAGTTAAAAACCTATTGAAAAAGTACATCAAATCAGATGGCAGCATGGTGATGCAACTTATTAATGATCAACTATCTGATGCCATAGAAAGGGTAGAATACGAGATTGTGAATGATTCCTCACATGGTGATTTCTGAAACTCTGGTCTTGGGTTTGGCAAAAGGCCAGGAAATTCTCCATAGGGGAGAGGGGAAAAGTAAAGAGGTTAAAATACTCCAGGCGCCTCCTCATGCGAACAGCTGCATAGCTACAGCCTGGGTGACAGGTTGCCAGGCCACCCTCTTGGCTGAGGAATTGTGTTGTATGAGGGGAGTTAAGATAAAGGAGAACATAAACTTACATTGGAGGGGAAACATCAAGTGGCCTTAAGTATTAGAACTGATTCTCAGTAAAAGCAATTGCTACCATGTTGATTAACTCCTCAAAAGAAATGCATCAATATCTGGTTAGGAAAAGGAATAAATGTTATAGGGATTAAAACTTAATGCTGAGCCCTGGTTGGTGCCTGTAAATTGCAGGTCACAACTGGGAGATAGAAAAGGACAGAAAATTTATATAAATGACATTGTTACTGGCTCCCTCTGTTCTGACATTGACCCTCTTTCTTTCAAAACCACCATCAATAATCCTCACCTCTAAAATTCCACCCTTGAACCTTGTGTCTTCTGCAACTATCACCCAATCTCGCCTTCTTGTCCGAGGTCCCTGAATGTGTCTCTGTCTACCAGCTGAGTACTTACCTTTCCCACAATTCCTTGTTTGAATTCTTTCAGTTCAGTTTCTGCCCTGTTCAGAGTTCCAAGACCATGGTGTTAGGCACTGTCAATCACACATCTTTCTCACTGGCTCATCTCAGTGGGTTGGGCCCTTGCATTGTGCCCATTCTTATCTATCCCAACACAGCTAACCAACCTCCAGTAATGGCTTCTCCTCCAGTTCCCGCATAATCATGTCTGGATTTCCTGAAGGATTCATCCATGGCTCCTTTTCTTCCTCATCGACTTGCTACCCCTCACAAACATCATCATAAGACCATAAGAGGTAGGAGCACGAGTAGGCCATTCGGCCCCTCGAGCCTGCTCCGCCATTTAATGAGATCATGGCTGATCTGATTTTTATCTCAACTCCACTTTCCCGCCCTTTCCCCATATCCTTTGACTCCCTTGTTGATCCAAAATTTGTCTAACTCAACTTTGAATGTATTCAATGACTCAGCCTCCACAGCTTTTTGGGGTAAAGAATTCCAAAAATTTACGACCCTCTGGGAGAAGAAATTCCTCCTCATTTCTGTCAAAACGGGCGACCACTTATTCTGAGAATATGCCCCCTAGTTTTAGATTCCCCCATGAGGGGTAACATCCTCTCAGCATCATCAAGTCCCCTCAGAATCTTATATATTTCAATAAGATCTCCTCCCATTCTTCAAAACTCCAATGAGTGTCGACCCAACCTGTTCAGTCTTTCCTCATAAGACAACCTTCCATACCCGGAATCAACCTAATGAACCTTCTCTGAACTGCCTCCAATGCAAATATGTCCTTCCTTAAATGAGGGCACCAGAACTGTACACACTACTCCCGGTGTGGTCTCACCAGCATCCTGTACAGTTGTAGCATGACTTCCCTGCTTTTATGCTCCATCCCCCTAGAAATAAAGGCCAATATTCCTTTTGCCTTCCATAAGAACATAAGAAATAGGAGCAGGAGTAGGCCAATCGGCCCCTCGAGCCGATTGGCTGATCTGATCCCAACCACAAATTTAAAGAACACAAGAAGTAGGAGCAGGACCCGGCCACTCAGCCCCTGGGCCCTCTCCGCCACCCACAGGGCATTGACCGATCCGAACTCAGCTTCATGTCCAATTTCCTGCCCGCTCCCCATAACCCCTAATTCCCTTTACTTCTAGGAAACTGTCGATTTCTGTTTTAAATTTATTTAATGATGTAGCTTCCACAGCTTCCTGGGGCAGCAAATTCCACAGACCTACCACCCTCTGAGTGAAGAAGTTTCTCCTCATCTCAGTTTTGAAAGAGCATCCCCTTATTCTAAGATTATGCCCCCTAGTTCTAGTTTCACCCATCTTTGGGAACATCCTTACTGCATCCACCCGATCAAGACCCTTCACAATCTTATATGTTTCAATAAGATCGCCTCTCATTCTTCTGAACTTCAATGAGTAGAGTCCCAATCTACTCAACCTCTCCTCATATGTCCGCCCCCTCATCCTCGGGATTAACCGAGTGAACCTTCTTTGTACTGCCTCGAGAGCAAGTATGTTTTTTCTTAAGTGTGGACACCAAAACTGTATGCAGTATTCCAGGTGCGGTCTCACCAATACCTTATATAACTGCAGCAATACCTCCCTGTTTTTATATTCTATCCCCCTGGCAATAAAAGCCAACATTCCGTTGGCTTTCTTGATCACCTGCTGCACCTGCATACCAACTTTTTGATTTTCTTGCACTAGGACCCCCAGATCCCTTTGTACTGCAGTACTTTCCAGTCTCTCGCCATTAAGGAAATAACTTGCTCTCTGATTTTTCCTGCCAAAGTGCATAACCTCACATTTTCCAATATTGTATTGCATCTGCCAAATCTCCGCCCACTCACCCAGCCTGTCTATATCCCCTTGCAGGTTTTTTATGTCCTCCTCACTCTCTACTTTCCCTCCCATCTTTGTATCATGTGCAAATTTTGATATGTTGCACTCGGTCCCCTCCTCCAAATCGTTAATATAGATTGTAAAGAGTTGGGGACCCAGCACCGACCCCTGTGGAACACCACTGGTTACTGGTTGCCAGTCCGAGAATGAACCATTTATCCCAACTCTCTGCCTCCTGTTCGATAACCAATCCTCCACCCATGCCAGAATATTACCCCCAATCCCGTGATTTTTTATCTTAAGTAATAATCTTTTATGTGGCACCTTGTCGAATGCCTTCTGGAAGTCTAAATACACTACGTCCACTGGTTCCCCTTTATCCACCCTGTACGTTATATCCTCAAAGAACTCAAGCAAATTTGTCAGACATGACTTCCTCTTCATAAAGCCATGCTGACTTTGTCCTATTAAATTATGCTTATCTAAATGTTCCGTTACTGTCTCCTTAATAATAGACTCCAAAATTTTACCCACCACAGATGTTAGGCTAACTGTCCTATAATTTCCAGCCTTCTGCCTACTACCCTTTTTAAATAACAGTGTTACATTAGCAGTTTTCCAATCTGCCGGGTCCTCTCCTGAGTCCAGGGAATTTTGGAAAACTATCACCAAAGCATCCACAATCCCTACTGCCACTTCCCTCAAGACCCTAGGATGTAAGCCATCAGGTCCAGGGGATTTATCCACTTTGAGTCCCATTAATTTACTGAGTACCATCTCCTGAGTGATTTTAATCGTATTTAGCTCCTCCCCCCGTAGAGCACCTGTATGTTGACTTTTTGTGTTTCATATACGAGGACACCCAGATCCCTCTGTACAGCAGCATTTTGTAGTATTTCTCCGTTCAAATAATATTTTACTTTTTTATTTTTCCTCCCAAAGTGGATGACTTCACATTTTCCCACATTATATTCCATCAGCCAATTTTTTGCCCATTTGCTTAACCTGTCAATATCCCTTTGCAGACACTTTGGGCATCATTTTAGCTCCCGCTATCGGGTGCGTTCCTGGCAGGGGGGCTCCAAAAATCGGGGAATCCCGGAGCAGGTCTGGAGCCCGGCTCCAACACGCCCACTTCCGGGTTCCCCACAGACGCGCCGACGTGCGTGCATCCCCCGCAGGTGGGAATCCCGCAGGCAATTAAAGCCAGCGGGGTTCCACTTAACAGTATTTACCTTGGTATTTCAGGTCATTAACAGACCTGATTAAGGGAATATGTGAGGAGGGGTGGGATTTTATTGCTGGTTTTTGAAGTTCTCCCAATCTTCGGGCTTACCAGTAATCTTTGCCATGTTGTTTGCTTTTTCTTTTGACCTGATATCATCCTTGACTTCCTTAGTTAGCCATGGTTGGTTCACCCTTTTTGTGGAGTCTTTCCTCCTCACAGGGATATATTTTTGTTGCGAGTCATAAAATATCTTTTTAAATGTTTGCTCCTGTTTATCCACCATCATACCATCTAATCTGTTTACCCAGTCCACTTTAGCCAATTCCGCCCTTATTTCTTTATAATTGCCCTTATTTAAGTTTAATACAGTAGTTTCAGACCCAAGATCCTCGCTCTCAAACTGGATGTGAAATTCTATCATGTTATGATCTCTGCCTCCCAAGGGCTCCTTTACTTTGAGATCATTAATTAATCCTGTTTCGTTACCCATTACCAGATCCAAAATGGCCTGTTCTCTGGTTGGTTCCCCGACGTATTAGTCTAAGAAACAGTCCCTAATACATTCTATGAACTCCTCCTCAGGGCTATTTTTGCCAATTAGGCATAGGATGAAAAGCATAATACTGCAGATGCTGGAAATCTGAAATAAGAACAGAAAATGCTGGAGAAGCTCAGCAAGTCAGGCAGCATCTGTGGAGAAAGAAACAGAGTTAATGTTTCAGGCCGAAGATCTTTCGTCAGAACTGGATGATGTTAAAAGAGTTAAAGTTGTTGAGCAAGTACTGTTGCCTGTTGAGCAGGGAAAGAGGGGGAGGGAGGGTAGGAAAAAACAAAAGGGAAGGTCTGTGATAGGGTAGAGGGCACTAGTGATTAAATGACAAAAGGGATGATGGTGTGAGGCAAGGAAGGTGATAATGGGACAGGTTAAGAAACAAAAGATTGATCAGGAGTAGCTGTAAATGGTAGCAGCAGCACTAGCTGACCAAAAAATGGGAGCAGTGGTTATGATCTGAAGTTATTGAAATCAGTGTTGAGTCCAGAAGGTTGTAAAGTGCCTAAATGAAAGATGAGGTGCTGTTCCTCGAGCTTATGTTGAGCTTCATTGGAACAGTGCAAGAGGCCGGATAGAGAGGTCAGAGTAGGAGTGGGAAGGGGAATTAAAATGGCAAGCGACCGGCAGGTCAGGGCCACGCTTGTGGACAGAGCGGAGGTGTTCAGCAAAGCGATCACCCAGTCTGCGTTTGATCTCCCCAATGTAGAGGAGACCACATTGTGTGCAGCGGATATTAAATTGAAAGAAGTACAAGTAAACCGCTGTTTCACGTGGAAGGAATGTTTGGTGCCCTGGATGGTGGGAACGGAGGAGGTGAAGGGGCAGGTGTTGCATCTCCTGCGCTAGCATGGGAAGGTGCCGTGGGGAGGAGAGCGGGTGTTGGGGGTGATGGAAGAGTGGGCTAGGGTGTTGCGGAGGGAACAGTCCCTTCGGAATGCTGAAAAGGGAGGGGAGGGGAAGATGTGTTTGGTGGTGGGATCGTGCTGGAGGTGGCAGAAATGGTGGAGGGTGATACGTTGAATGTGGAGGCTGGTGAGACGGAAGGTAAGGACAAGGGAGACCCTATCATGATTCTGGGAGGGGAAGGAAGGGGTGAAGGTAGAAGTGCGGGAAATAGGACGGACGCGGTCGAGGGCCCTGTCAACTACAGTGGAGGGGAATCCTCGGTTGAGGAAAAAGGAAGACATATCGGAAGCACTGGTGCGGAAAGTTGTCATAGATATCGGGTCAGCTTCCACATCTATGCTGATAATACCCAGCTGTACCTCTCTGCTATTTCCTTCTACCCTACGACTATCTTTGTGTTGTCAGACATTAAGTCGTGGAGGGCAAAATTTCCAACAATTGAATCTCAGTTTTGGCACCCACCAAGAAATCCACACTCGCACTATTGATTCCACCTCTCCCCCTGGCTGATCGTTTAGGCTGACCCAGATTTTACACAACCTTGGCATTCTACTTGACTCAGAGCTTAGCTTCAAGCCTCATATACTATCAATTTCCAAGACCTCTTACTTCTGCCTCGGCAACATTGCTCATCTCTAACTCTATCTTATCTGCACTGCTGCTGAAACCTTTAACAATACCCTTGTCACCTATCAACTGGCTTTTTCAACATTCTCTTTGTCAGCCTCCCAACCTCCACATTCCATGAACTCCCAATCAATCAAAGTCTGCTGCCCAGATCCTGTCCTGCCTAAGTCCTGCTAACATATCATCCCCATCATCACTGACCTACATTAGCTCCCCGCCTTCCAATGGATTGAATTTTAAAATCCTTGTCCTCATCTACAAATCCCTCTGCACCTTCACTCCACTTTATCTCCGCAATATTCTCCACATTTACATCCTCTCCTGTCTATTCTGGCCCTCTGTCTCTGCCTTGCAACCCCAATTCCACTTTGGTGGCAGAACTTCAACTTTATTTTTTGGAAGTCCCTTCACAAACCTTCCAACTCTCTATCTCCCTTCTCATCCCTAAAAGCTTTCTCAAAACACACATCTTTGACAGCTAGCAGTCACGACTCCTAATCCTCCCACAAAAGCTCACTGCCCACACCTTTTCTTTTCTGAGAAGCCCCCACTGGATCGGTGGGATCAGCAGTGGAGTTCACCTGAAGGCATGATCCTGGCATAAATGCCGGGTTTGCGTCTCTGTGGAATTTCCAGGCTCCTGTTCGAATCAAAGGCCTCAATTTTAACCCCACCATCATGGATGAGGCTCCCGCAAAAGGCAAGCGGGGGCCTAATTAACATACTAAAATCGCGGCCTGATGACATCCTCGCGCCATGACATAAATATAATAGTAACTGAGGGGGAGGGTGGACCTGTGGGATTCTCGACGGCTAAATCGAGGCAAGAGCTGCCGGCTCCCCAAGATAAGTGGGTCTTTTAGCACTCCTTGTGGGCCAAAAGGAGCAGGAATATTCCCCCCCAGGCTCCTCAAGCTCCCCCTCCCCACCCCAGCCCTTCCGATCGCCGACATCCCCCCAGCCCGCCCAATCACCACCCGGGGCTCCCTTCCCAGTGTCGGGGACCCTTGAGGATGGTCACTGCTGCTAGTGTTCCCTCCTGCCCGCCGGCCAGGCTGTCCATTTGGCTGGCTGCCGGACAGGAGGTGGCCCTACAGTATGTTAATGAGGCCCTGCCGTTAAGATCGGCAGGGCCTCCACGTCCACCACCTTGCCGGGTTCTTCGGCCTATTTTGGCCTCCCCTACACCCTCTCTGTCTCCCCATTAATAGCGGGGCCAAAGATTTTGCCCTTTCCGGTTTTGGATGGTATCTGGCATAAGCATTTAGATATTATTGAATATATTTTCTGGCCAGTGCTGTTAGCAAATGAACGCTTCATGTCCTTGTCTAAATCTCTTTGTGCATTTTTAACACCGGCATAATGGGCTAATGCTTGCATTAACAAAGTGCGCAGATGAATTTAGTACTTGTGTATTAAAAATTCATATGGGAGCAGAGCTGGCTGTAAAATCTACACCTGGAACACTGGTGCTGGTCATGATGGGAACAATCTGAGGAGAGGAATCAAGAGGATGTAGAGGTGTATTGACATAACATTAAAATGTCAAAAGCAAAATACTGCAGATGCTGGAAATCTGAAATAAAAACAGAAAATGCTGGAGAAGCTTAGCAAGTGAGGCAGCATCTGCGGAGAAAGAAACAGAGTCATCGTTTCAGGTCAAAGACCTTTCATCAGAACTGGAAGATGTTAAAAGAGTTAAAGTTTTTGAGCAACTACAGAGCCAGGGAAAGGGGGGAGGGAGGGAAGGAGGGAAGGAGGGGAGTGGAGGAAAGAACAAAGAGGAAGGTCTGTGATAGGGTAGAGGGCACGAGTGACAAAAGGGATGATGGTGTAAGGCAAGGAAGGTGGTAATGGGACAGGTTAAGAAACAAAAGAATGATCAGGAGTAGCTGTAAATGGCAGCACCAGGACCATTATCAGCACTAGCTGACCGAAAAAATAAGCAGTGGTTATGATCTGAAGTTATTGAAATCAATGTTGAGTCCGGAAGGTTGTAAAGTGCCTAAAAAAAAAGTTGAGGTGCTGTTCCTCAAGCTTACGTTGAGCTTCATTGGAACAGTGTAAGAGGCTGAGGACAGAGAGGTCAGAGTAGGAGTGGGAAGGCGAATTAAAATGGCAAACGACTTGCAGGTGAGGGTCATGCTTCCGGACAGAGCGGAGGTGTTCAGCAAAGCGATCACGCAGTCTCCGTTTGGTCTCCCCAATGTAGAGGAGACCGCATTGTGTGCAGCGGATACTAAATTGAAAGAAGTACAAGTAAACTGCTGTTTCATGTGGAAGGAGTGTTTGGTGCCCTCGGCGGTGGGAAGGGAGGAGGTGAAAGGGCAGGTGTTGCATCTCCTGCGCTCGCACGTTCAGCGGAGAGCGGGTGTTGGGGGTGATGGAAGAGTGGGCTAGGGTGTTGCAGAGGGAGCAGTCCCTGCGGAATGCTGAGACGGATGGGGAGGGGAAGATGTGTTTGGTGGTGAGATCGCGCTGGAGGTGGAGGAAATGGCGGAAGATGATACGTCGGGAATAACATTAAACTGTATTGGCTTGCACAGTTTTTTTTGCCCACAGATACTTACTGGCAATACTGCAAAAGATTTTAGAATTATGAATCTCCAAATAACGTGACTATCGTGCATAATCATCTGACACGCTTGAAAGGCTAAACTGCTTTATGCAACCAGGACCCTGAGACTTAGATTAAGTCTCAAGAACAACTGGCCAAGTCTTAGCATCACTGTCTTAAAACCCAGCAAAATGTTTTTCAAATCCTAAACAATGGATCTATTCATATGGATACACTTTGACCCAGTCTGTGAAAAGGGGGATGGAGGGTGGGAGAGAGAGAGATGAAAAGAAAGAGAAATGTAGTCATGGAAATAGCAATTTCCACTAAACTGACAGGATTTGAACCTTGACCCAATTTGACCTTCCTGTAGTGACCAAACATCCGAAGTATACAGAATGGATTAGTTTTTATTTCTTTACTTTTGGTGGAATGAATTTGAGTTGGGGAAGTAAGACTCCTCATATTGAAGTAATATTTTGAGTATTATTGGACAAAGGAAAAATAATAAGAAATATTTTATCTTAAGTTTAAAACACATCCTGCTCGGCTACTGCCGCAGTGAAAAAATGATGTGGAGATGCCGGTGATGGACTAGAGTTGACAATTGTAAACAATTTTACAACACCAAGTTATAGTCCAACAATTTTATTTGAAATTCACAAGCTTTCGGAGGCTTCCTCCTTCCTCAGGTGAATGTTGTGGAAAACAAGCCTCCGAAAGCTTGTGAATTTCAAATAAAATTGTTGGACTATAACTTGGTGTTGTAAAATTGTTTACAGCAGTGAAAAAAGATCATGATGTACTCTGCCCATTTGGGATTTTCATCAAAAGTTGGTTGGCTCCCTAAAGTGGATCTCTGTGTCCCTGTTTTCCATTCCTTGTGACACACCATGAGCAATGGCATGAGAAAACTACTAGTAATAACAAAATAGCAAAGTTATTTGAGAATTTTTCCCACTTCGAAATAACCACAAACTAATAAATATGCTTTTATCTATATTTTGATTCTTTATTCTCCCATTGTATCCAACAACCTTTTATCCCCTGAGCCTATTTGATCTGTTTTTTATTTGTACATCATCCTCCTCAATAGCTCTACCAGGCTACCTGAGAGGGTGTGGGGTAGCCTGTCGCAGATTAATACCTCCTTGCACAGCGCAGCTCAGCTTAGAAACCGAATGGAGTTGGGCAATGAACTTGTAGCCAGCTGATAGATGACGGTACTCTAACATAAAACTTCTCATTTTTATTACTTCTTCAGTGTCCTCCTCTTTGCTACCTTTCATAAAGGTTCCATTTTTTCATGCACCTTTGATGCCCTTTTATAATAAAAGGGACGAGCTTATATCATTCAAGCCTTTTGCTGATCTGAGATGCGTTTGAGTTTTCTAAATGGGATCAATTCAAGCTTCAGATGACACACACTGGCCGGTTCAGGCAATTGCAGCTTCTGTTGGGTTTTATATATAGAGACATTAAAGTAATATGTTAAACTGAAGTCCCGTCTGCTCTCTCAGGTTGACGTAAAAGATCGCAAGGCAATCCTCAAAGAAGAGCAGGGGAGTTCTCCCGGTGTCTTAGCCAACATTTATCCCTCAACCAACAACACAAACAGATTATCTGGTTATTGCCTCACTGCTGAGCACATATTGACTGCAGTGTTTCCTACATTACAATAGTGACTGCACGTCAAAAGTACTTAATTGGTTGTAAAGGACTTTGGGAAGTTCTGACGTCTTGAAAGGTGCTATATAAATGCAAGTTTATTATTTTCTTTACAATATTAAAGAGGTAATGATAATTTTTTATAAAACAATGGTCAGGCCACAGTTAAACTATTATGTGCAGTTTTGTGCATCCCATACAGAAAGGATATTAAAGCCACAGAGATCATATAGTATAGATTCACTAGGATGATACTAGGAATGAAAACTATTGCTAATGAAGTCAGACTTAAGGTACTGGGTCTATTTCTACTGGAACAGAGAAGGCTAAGAGGAGATTTAATAAAGGTTTTAAAAATTATGAAGGGTCTTAATAGGGTTAGGCAAAAACTATTTCCTCTGGGTGGGGAGTCAGTAATGAGGGATCATCATTGAAAGTTCTCACTGAGAATCTAAGGCAAGAAGTGAGATGAAATTTCTTAATGCGGAGTTGTTAAGAGCATGGATTTGTGTTTCCCAGGGAGTAATTATTGCAGAAACTATTGCCTCTTTTAGGGGAAGAGCAGGAAAACATTTTTCTTTAGAATGCTCCAGCAAGGAGTTGACACAGACTTGATGGGCCTCAGAGAAAATATGGTGAGGAAAGTAAGTTTAAGCATTACAGAGGAAATGACATATAGATCTACCAAATGTGCATCCTGAGGAGGGAGCAGAGGAAAGTGTATCTGGTTTCAAGAGTCCGTACTGTTTGGCTTCATCATCTGACACTGTGATTTATGCCTGCACCACCTGTGGCAAGGACTGTCGCTTGGACTATTCAGCCACTCACACTGTTGCAGCATGCCAAAGGAACTAAACTACTTTGGTGCTTGCATCATTGTCTTTCGAGACAGGCAGCTGCCACTATAGAAAATGTGTGATTCACAGGAAAGTAAAATATTCCATTCACAGAAAGTGGTTGCTCTGTGCAAAAGCCTTTAGATGGATATGCTGTTAAAGATACACATAGATAGATTAATATCAGTACTCTTATCAGCACTCAGCATTTGTGCAATTTTGTCAACTTCCGCTTTTCTTCACCTCTTCCCTTTTCTGTGGTACCATGCACCACCTGTGGCCAAGAGAAAGAGTGGGTGTTTGTTTCCAGGACTCTGCCAATGCCCCTGTCAGTTGGTCAGCAGGAGTTTGTACAAGTGACTTGACTTTTCCTCTGATTCTGTCATCCACCTCCGTAAAGCTCTTGTTCTCTTCTCGGTGCCTCCCACAATGATATGGTTAAGATCAACAATTCAACTAGTGGGGCGGGGGGGGGGAAAGATATCCCCTTCATTCCACGGCATTGTGCATTGGTGTTTCACTATAATAGCCACAACAGCAGCTCTATGTAAGGAAGAAAACTTAGTTCCCCCAGGGGAATTGGGCAGTGCAGGGAGTTAGCAGAAAGAATAATTAAAGAAAAGACATGCACAGATGCAGCACCTTTCACATCTTCAGAATGTCTCAAAGTGCTTCACAGCCAATTAATTACTTCTGAAGTATAGGGTGTTCCTAATGAAGTCACTCGGTAACTTTCGGGGGTCCTGTTGGATGATTAGCACGGTTGCTGTCTTTTGGTACTGTACAGTATTTTTCTTTTGCACATGGACTGACTGGGCCACATGCAATGGAGCAAATCTGATTTATTTGTCCATGTATAAAAAGCAAAGCAGGTGGAGCACAAATAAACATCCCAGCAAGTCTTCAAGTATCATAGTATGTTACAGCACAAAAGGAGGCCATTCGGCCCATCGTGCCTGTGCCGGCTCTTTGAAAGAGTTATTCAATTAGTCCCACTCCCCTGCTCTTTCTCCATAGCCCTGTAAATTTTTCCCTTCAAATATTTATCCAATTCTTTCTTGAAAGTTATTATTGAATCTGCTTCCACCACCCTTTCAATTGTAAACAATTTTACAACACCAAGTTATAGTCCAGCAATTTTATTTTAAATTCAAAGCTTTCGGAGGCTTCCTCTGGTGAACGTTCACCTGAGGAAGGAGGAAGCCTCCGAAAGCTTGTGAATTTAAAATAAAATTGCTGGACTATAACTTGGTGTTGTAAAATTGTTTACAATTGTCAACCCCAGTCCATCACCGGCATCTCCACATCATGACCACCCTTTCAGGCAGTGCATTCCAGATCATAACAACTCTCTGCATTAAAAAATGTTTCCTCATGTCGCTTCTGGTTCTTTTGCCAATTACCTTAAATTTGTGTCCTCTGGTTACTGACCCTACCGCCACTGGAAACTCTTTCAAAACCCTTCATGATTTTGAAAACCTCTATTAAATCTCTCCTTAACCTTCTCTGCTCTAAGGAGAACAATCCCAGCTTCTTCAGCCTCTCCACATAACCGAAGTCCTTCATCCCTGGTACCATTCTTGTAAATCTCTGCTGCACCCTCTGGAAAGGCCTTGACATCCTTCCCAAAGTGTGGTGCCCACAACTGAACAATATTCCAGCTGCAGCCTAATCAGTGTTTTTATAAAGGTTTAGCATAACTTCCTAGCTTTTGTACGACTCTACGCTTCTATTAATAAAGCCCAGGATCCCAGGCTTCTTTTAACAGCCTTCTCAATATTTCCTGCCACCTTCAAAGATTTGTGTACATAAACCCCCAGGTCTCTGGTCCAGCACTCCTTTTAAAATTGTACCATTTCGTTGATCTTGCCTCTCCTCATTCTTCCTACCAAAATGGATCACTTCACACTTCTGTCATTGGGAAAATGCTAGAATCCATTCTTAAGGAAGTAGTAGCAGGACATTTGGAGATTCATAATACAATCAAGGAGAGTCAACATGGTTTTATGCAGGGGAAATAGAGTCTGACAAATTTATTAGAGTTCTTTGAGGAAGTAACGGGCAGGGTGGATAAAGGGGAACCAATGGATGCAGTTTATTTGGATTTCCAAAAGGCATTCAATAAGGTGCCACATAAAAGGTTACTGCACAAGATAAGAGTTCATGGTGTTGGGGGTAATATACTGGCATGGATAGAGGATTGGTTAACTAACAGAAAACAGAGTCGGGATAAAAGGGTCATTTTTAAAATGGCAATCTGTAACCAGTTGGGTGCTGCAGGGATCAGTGCTGGGGCCTCAATTATTTACAATATATATCAATGACTTGGATGAAGGAACAGAGTGTATTGTGCCAAATTTGCTGATGATACACAAAGATAGGTGGAAAAACAAGTGGCGAGGAGGACACAAAGTGCCTGCAAAGGGATATTGACAGGTTATTCGAATGGGCAAAAATTTGGCAGATGGAATATAATGTGGGAAAATTTGAAGTCATCTACTTTGGGAGGAAAAATAAAAAAGCAAAATGTTATTTGAATGGAGAAATACAAAATACAGCGGTACAGAGGGACCTGGGTGCCCTCGTACATGAAACACAAAAAGTCAACACAAAGGTGCAGCAGGTAATCCAGAAGGCAAATGGAATATTGGCCTTTATTCCGAGGATGATGGAGTATAAAGGCAGGGAAGTCATGTTACAACTGGACAGGGTGCTGGTGAGACCACACCTGGAGTACTGCATACCGTTCTGGTGCCCTTATTTAAGGAAGGATATACTTGCATTGGAGGCAGTTCAGAGAAGGTTCACTAGGTTGGGTATGGAAGCTTTGTCTTATGAGGAAAGATGGAACAGGTTAGGTCGACACTCATTGGCGTTTAGAAGAATGAGAGGAGATCTTATTGAAACATATAAGATTCTGAGGGGATTCGGTAGGGTAGATGCTGAGAGGATGTTACCCCTCATGGCGGAATCTAAAACTAGGGGGCATAGTCTCAGAATAAGGGGTCACCCATTTAAGATGGAAATGAGGAGGAATTTCTTCTCCCAGAGGGCCGTGAATCTTTGGAATTCTTTACCCCAAAAAGCTATGGAGCCTGAGTCATTGAATACATTCAAGGCTGAGTTAGACAAATTTTTGATCAGCAAGGGAGTCAAAGGATATGGGGAAAAAGGTGGGAGGGTGGAGTTGAAGTAAAAATCAGATCAGCCATAATCTCATTAAATGGCAGAGCAGGCTCGAAGGGCCAAATGGCCTACTCCTGCTCCTATCCCTTATGGTCTTCTCTGCGTTAAATTTCATCTGCCATGTATCTGCCCATTTCACCTGTCTATGTTCTCCTGAGTCTGTTACGATCCTCCACACTGTTTACTATGTTCCTGAGTTAATAGACAGGATGAATGCGTGGCTGCAGGGATGGTGTAGGAGGGAGGGATTTAGATTCCTGGGACATTGGGACCGGTTCTGGGGAAGGTGGGACCTGTACAAGCGTGACGGGTTACACCCGAGCAGGACCGGGACCAATGTCCTCGCGGGGGTGTTTGCTAGTGCTGTTGGGGAAGGTTTAAACTAGAGTGGCAGGGGGATGGGAACCTGAGCGGGGAGTCAGAAGGGAATAAAATTGAGAGCAGCAAGAGAGGGGAAGACCCAGGGGAAATCTACAATACAAATAGTACAAACAGTTGTTCAAGAACAAGTGAAAGGGAAAAGCGTAGAGCAGCGGAAAGAAAATGTACTTTAGGCATGACAGATAAAATAAAAACTAGAAGGCGTAAGGCGATTAACCCAGCATCAAAGCTGTGGCGGGGGTTGGGAACCTGAGCAGGGAGACAGAGGAAAGCGTGTCAGGAAGGGACAGAAGGTATGGAGTAAAAGGTAAAGTGTTAAAAAAGGAAAAAGCAGGAACTAAGTGTCACAAAACATATTTGAAAGTTCTTTATCTGAATGCACGTAGCATTCGTAACAAAATGGACGAGTTAACGGCACAAATAACTACGTATGGGTATGATCTTGTGGCCGTTACAGAAACATGGCTGCAGAGTGACAACGACTGGGAATTAAATATGCCAGGGTATTTAACAATCAGGAAGGACAGGCAGGAAGGAAGGGGAGGTGGGGTGGCTATGTTAATAAAGGAAGGAATCACTGTAATACAGAGAAATGATATTGGGACAAAGGATCAGGATAATGAAACAGTTTGGGTAGAGATAAGGAAGAATAAGGGGAAAAAAACACTAGTGGGCGTAGTATATAGGCCTCCTAATAGTTGCAACTCTGCTGGAAGAAGTATTAATCAGGAAATATTCGGGGCATGTAATAAGGGAACAGCTATAATTATGGGGGATTTTAACTATCATATTAACTGGACAAATCAAATAGGGCAGGGCAGCCTTGAGGAAGAGTTTATTGAGTGTATTAGGGATGGATTTCTTGAGCAGCATGTAACTGATCCTACAAGGGGGCAAGCAACCTTGGACCTGGTCCTGTGTAATGAGCCAGGATTAATTATTAATGTCCTAGTTAAGGATCCCCTTGGAATGAGTGACCATAACATGGTTACATTCCATATCCAATTAGAGGGTGAGAAGGTTGGTTCTCAAACAAGCGTACTGAGCTTGAATAAAGGAGACTATGATGGTATGAGAGCGGAATTGATTAAAGTGGACTGGGAAAATAGATTAAAGGGTAAGACGGTACATGAGCAGTGGTGTTCATTCAAGGAGTTATTTTACAACTTTCAAAAAATATATATTCCACTGAGGAAAAAAGGGTGTAAAAGAAATGACAGCCATCCATGGCTAAGTAAAGAAATTAAGGATAGTATCCGACTAAAAACAAGGACATATAAGGTAGCCAAACTTAGTGGGAGGATAGAAGATTGGGAAGTCTTCAAAAGACAGCAAAAAGTAACTAAAGGATTGATTAAGAAAGGGAAGATAGATTATGAAAATAAATTAGCAAAAAATATAAAAACAGATAGCAAGAGTTTCGACAGTTATATAAAAAGAAAAAGGGTGGCTAAGGCAAACGTAGGTCCCTTAAAGGATGAGACCGGGAAATTAATGGTGGGAAACATGGAGATGGCAAAAATGCTGAACAAATATTTTGTTTCTGTCTTTACGGTAGAGGACACTAAGAATATCCCAACACTGAACAAACAGGGGGCTCTGGGGGGGAGGAGCTAAATACGATTAAAATCACTAAGGAATTGGTACTAGGTAAATTAATGGGACTCAAGACGGATAAATCCCCTGGACCTGATGGCTTACATCCTAGGGTCTTGAGGGAAGTGGCAGTAAGGATTGTGGATGCTTTGGTAATAATTTTCCAAAATTCTCTGGACTCAGCAAAGGTCCCGGCAGATTGGAAAACTGCTAATGTAACACCCTTATTTAAAAAGGGTAGTAGGCAGAAAGCTGGAAATTATAGACCAGTTAGCCTAACATCTGTGGTGGGTAAAATTTTGGAGTCTATTATTAAGGAGACAGTAGCAGAACATTTGGATAAACATAATTTAATAGGACAAAGTCAGCATGGCTTTACGAAGGGGAAGTCATGTCTGACAAATTTGCTTGAGTTCTTTGAGGACATAACGTATAGGGTGGATAAAGGGGAACCAGTGGACGTAGTGTATTTAGACTTCCAGAAGGCATTCGACAAGGTGCCACATAAAAGATTATTGCTCAAGATAAAGAATCACTGGATTGGGGGTAATATTCTGGCATGGGTGGAGGATTGGTTATCTAACAGGAAGCAGAGAGTTGGGATAAATGGTACATTCTCAGACTGGCAACCAGTAACCAGTGGTGTTCCGCAAGGGTCGGTGCTGGGTCCCCAACTCTTTACAATCTATATTAACGATTTGGAGGAGGGGACTGAGTGTAACATATCAAAGTTTGCAGATGATACAAAGATGGGAGGGAAAGTGGAGAGTGAGGAGGACATACAAAACCTACAAGGGGATATAGACAGGCTGGGTGAGTGGGCAGAGATTTGGCAGATGCAATACAATATTGGAAAATGTGAGGTTATGCACTTTGGCAGGAAAAATCAGAGAACAAGTTATTATCTTAATGGCGAGAAACTGGAAAGTACTGCAGTACAAAGGGATCTGGGGGTCCTAGTGCAAGAAAATCAAAAGGTTAGTATGCAGGTGATCAAGAAGGCCAACGGAATGTTGGCTTTTATTGCTAGGGGGATAGAATATAAAAACAGGGAGGTATTGCTGCAGTTATATAAGGCATTGGTGAGACCGCACCTGGAATACTGTATACAGTTTTGGTGTCCATACTTAAGAAAAGACATACTTGCTCTCGAGGCAGTACAAAGAAGGTTCACTCGGTTAATCCCGGGGATGAGGGGGCGGACATATGAGGAGAGGTTGAGTAGATTGGGACTCTACTCATTGGAGTTCAGAAGAATGAGAGGCGATCTTATTGAAACATATAAGATCGTGAAGGGGCTTGATCGGGTGGATGCGGTAAGGATGTTCCCAAGGATGGGTGAAAGTAGAACTAGGGGGCATAATCTTAGAATAAGGGGCTGCTCTTTCAAAACTGAGATGAGGAGAAACTTCTTCACTCAGAGGGTGGTAGGTCTGTGGAATTTGCTGCCCCAGGAAGCTGTGGAAGCTACATCATTAAATAAATTTAAAACAGAAATAGACAGTTTCCTAGAAGTAAAGGGAATTAGGGGTTACGGGGAGCGGGCAGGAAATTGGACATGAATTTAGATTTGAGGTTAGGATCAGATCAGCCATGATCTTATTGAATGGCGGAGCAGGCTCGAGGGGCCGATTGGCCTACCCCTGCTCCTATTTCTTATGTTCTTATGAGTTTCATGTCATATGCAAACTTTGAAATTACACCCTGTAAACCCAAGTCCAGTCCTTAATATATAATCAAAAAGAGCAGTGGTCCTAATACTGACCCTTGGGGAACACCACTGTATACTTCCCTCCAGTCTGAAAAACAACTATTCACCAGTGCTCTCTGTCCCTTAGCCAATTTTGTATCCACGCTGCCACTGTTCCTTTAATCCTATGGGCTTTAATTTTGCTTCCGAGTCTATTATGTGGCAGTTTATCAAATGCCTTATGAAAGTCCATATACATCAACCCTCTCCCTTACTTTATCAAAGAGTAATGGAGCTGTTTGTTTTGCTTCGCGCTGGTGATAAATCTGCCAAAACACCCGAGAACTTAAATCATGCTTTCCCCCCTCCCTATGAAGGTATGTTTTATCTCTGAACTGTGTCGTTTCAATTTGCTGCAGTTTTGTTTTATGCTGATATACGTGGTCAAGGAAGGGCAGTGTGACACAGACCCTGTGAACACTAACTATAAGGTTATTTCCGAGTTCATTCTGCCTTTAACTTTCACTGTAGTACATGCAGCGCCTACTGATATAGGCATGTTCACTGCTTTTAGTAATTAATATCAGTATCCAACTCGTTTGCTCATTAATCGGAAGGCCCGGTTCCCAGCAGGACAACTACAAAATGACGCTGAAAATATATTTTAATGTAATATTTCATTTTTTTTGCAATATAAATAATTTTGACTTCGGAGAGAGTTGATCTCTCCTACCAAATATTTTTAAAGAGAATCCACAGTGAATTTTCTTCAAATAATAATTTTAGAAAGCCAAAATTATATTAACAGCAGAGGACGAATATTTCCAATGTTGCTTTTCAACGATTTCCATTCCCCCTACCTCTAGCGCAGAGAAAAATCTCCTTCCCCCCTCCCCCCCCCCAACCCCCACGTAAATGCTGGAAGCGCACGTTGGCTCTGCTCGCATCTCTGCACAAAGATGGGCTAGTATTTCGGGTGTAGACCTTTCTTCCAGTTATGACGAGGGGGTCTCTGTCCGAAGCGTTAACCTGTCTTTCTTCTGCACCAATGTTGACAGACTTGCTGTGTATCTCATGCATTTTCTTTTTATTTCTGATTTTTCCAGCATTTACTGCTATTCCCCCCACCCCCTTCACCTCCATCAATGTTAGCACATCTCCATTAGACAAAATTCATGCTGTGAGGTGAATAAACTCAAATGTTCTCCAGCAGGCAGCCCCTTGAGTTGCATGTTCTCAGAGAACAACATTTTCTCACCCAAGTAACAAATACAGTAGGGAATAAACAACCCTCCAAAGCGACCACGTCACTCCCCAACCCCACTTTCTCTTCTAAGCCATTTAACTGTAGCATCTGTGAACGAATTCTTACTTTAAGCTCGTCTAATGAGAAGTAAAATGATGTAATAATGTGCTTGATGTGTTCCAGATGGGATTTACTAGCAATTGTTTTCAATCTCCTGGAAACAAGTACAAGAGAAGTGAAATGTGAGCACAGAATGACTACACACTCGCAATACTAATTGCAAGTCCATGTTTATAGCAGGAAATTCTTTACATTAAAAAAAATTCAGTGAGTTGCCTCTGGCCCATATAAAGAAGCACAATACAATGCTGGAATCTAACAACTACATAAGCATATTTTCCCCTTGATGTAGTCAAGTTTCGGCTCAAAGAAATGATAATCAAATCCTCTTAATAGATATGTTTTAATTTAAAAAAAGACTTGGGAAAAATCTCATCTTACTCCAGGCCGTCTCTCCGGATTCTCTTGCGTAATTCAAATGTTACCCTAGTTTTTATTAATTTTGTGTATTAAGCTTTGAACGACACTGTCCGAAGAGGGGAAAATACACACAAATACATAATATCCAATTACAATCTGCTGCAACCGTCCAACACGTGGTAGTTTTAGTTTTTTTAAAAAAAATGTACACAAAGTCTGCTACTTTTTGTGTTTAATATGTATTTAGTTTTACATTTTACAGCTAAGCCCACAAGAATGGCTAGTATTGAAAATAAACCAGTACGGGGCATGTTATTGGGACAGGGCAGAGATAGTTTCATCCTGCGCTAAATCTGATCTAGAAGCACTTTTCGTACCAAAGTGTTGTATTCCTTAGCATAAAATAAAAAAGTGAAAATCGGGACACCTGTTAGATATATTTATCTAATGGGCATACTCAAATTGAATGGCACAGGAGTACGTAAATGGAAAATCTTCATTGTAATAAAGTGCATAATTAAACTCTAGTGTGAAGCCTGTTCTCATTCCTGATTTTTCTTATGTGTTAATAAATGTTACAACAAAGTAACAGTCTAGTAATACAGGCGTGTCCAAAATACTGCCCCGAGATTCTTTCATCCATCTATTTTGTATGCTTTACCATAACGCCGATGTTTCAGCTCTTAAAACTGTTCGAACCTGGAAAAATCGAAAAGGTGACTCCCCGAGACTGGTGGTTTTAGAGCAATGAGGGGGCGGCATTTATCAACCCTTCAGGCTTATGAAGTTTAAAGAGCTGAAGCTTTAGCTTTCAATCCTTTAAACTTCACGGTGGTGATCGCAGAGTTGGCAATCGCAATGGACGTGGAAGACAGAGGTGGCAATGGCAGTAGCAGCAATGACATCAGGGGTAAAGTGAGCACCAGGGAGTGAGTGATAGTCATGATGGCAGTGTACAGGACCATGCTAGGAAGTGAAGAGCAAAAACAGAAGTAAGGTACAGGCAGCAAGCTCATTTTTGCAGTGTTTGGGGTGTTTATACGTTGAAGGGGGGGGGGGCTTAAGTTTTTTGGGGTATGGGAGTTTTGTATTTTGTTATATGGGGGTCTCATATTTTTGTATGAGAGCCTTGCATTTTGCCTGACTTCAAAGCATTTAATCACATTGAACCATTCACTGGTTGTGACACATCAATCTGATCCTCTGCTGCAAAAGCTTGGACACCGCTGCAATAGGATATTGTATCAATTTAAAAAAGACATATCTCAAAGACACAGGGCATGATTGTCATAATTTATTTTAATAGTTTGTTTTAAGTTGTCCAATGGTACTACACGCTCTTTAGGGACCAAGGATTTGTTCAGACGAATAGGTTTCAATATGTAAAAATTACATTTATACTATTCTATTTACAAAGCAAACAATGCAAAATGCAATATTACTACCTCATGTCTTTAGAAAATAATAGTCACACCGGCGTAGACTCCTGTGAGCTGAATGTTACCTTTTGCTGGAGGCTTCTGAGATAAAATAAATTGCGGGCAATTTCCGTCCCACTTTCAGGCGGGGACAGCGCGGTCGTACTCTGAAAATAGTGGGGTTGAATTTGCTGCCCATTCCCTCCTGATCTGGTCCCAGACACTTTTCATTATTGGCTTGACATGCGGCCCAAGTGTCTGCCTGTTGCAGGTGGGAGCCTACTTCTAATATGCAAACCGGGATCCTAACTTGATTGGAACCTTAAAATTGCATCGGGGTCATACAATGGGCAGAGCGTGCAAACCGTATACTCCACCTATTGGTTCTAGGCGTTGAGCAGCCTTACCAATGGTCCTTAAAGGGACCGTTGCAGGCTGCTCCAGAAACAGCTAACTAATTGGGTTTTTTTCAGATTTTTGAGGGGGCCAGCAGACGCATGAATAGTCAAGGCCGCCCCCCATTGTAACAATGAGCTTCCAGTCTTGGCTCCTACAGAGCAGCCGCCGGATTTCCTTCCCCTCCCCCCGACTAGTGAGCTGCCTGTGAGTGCTGATTTCAGTGCTCGCAGCTCGCAGGCATTATGCAAATATGCCCGACCATCAAAACAGCTCAGGCCTCTTTCCCAGGACATCGGGCAGGTGGCTCGATTGCTCCACCCACCGCCCACCCAAAATGAAAACTGGTCCCATCAAGTGGGTTCTTGAAATGCCGCCGACATAAGGCAACACAAAATGAATTTGTCTTGTTATATGTAAGATGCAGTTTCAGTATATTTGTCTTATTCTTTCCTATGTATTTTTAGCCACACAATGCCACTTTCATTCCCACTGCAGCTGAAATGTGAATGACCACAAATATCAGACAGGGGCAGCAAAGAGAAACATTAGCCTGAAAATTGCTGTGATCTTAATGCACTGCTTTCAAATCCCTCTCTGTGCTCTTTTAATGGAGGGGTTAATGCCTCCATTAAAATAGTCTAAAGAAAAATATGATATGAAATTCCCTCATACAGTAATAAACTCTAATTTCTAGTCTAGAGAGAAAGATATTAACCATACCTGGAACATCAAAATAAGCCCTGCTTACAGAAGAAAAAATAATTGAAATTCAAATATATTATGATTTAAAAGATGATTCTGGCCCTGGTAAAAAATGACTGTGAACAGAAATGGATAACAGTGTTGTCATTCCATCTTTCCTGCTGCACTAAATGTATTTTACTGAACACTTACTTAAATTTGAACATAAGTGTAAGGAAATTGTAATATCACATCAACTGTACCATAAAGTTTCTTGGTAGCCAATTTTTCTTTTAATGAGTGACCTAATTGAAGAGCCAAAGCCCATAGTAAGAGGCACCGGGTCAGTGTTGGGTTTTACAAGCTTGCAAATGGTAGGAGGAAAGGAAGATTGAGTTACAGTAGGTGACAGTGTATTAAATGAGTCTGCCTGGCCAAATCTTTTAAAGGAAAAAAGTTAAAGCTCATAATTTCTCTTCAATACAAAGGACCTTGCTCCAGCATCCAGTTGCTGACATCAAATTGTTTTTAGCAAATCATCTGTACAGTAAAAACAAATTTAGAGGTGGGCGTTTCCCATTATCACTGTGGAGTTATCACCGACAGCCTTTTGTTACCAGAATATATTACGTTAATTTAATTTTTGCATTGGATTTCAATTAATTAAATTTTAAAAATCTGGAATTAAAATACTAGTTTCAGTAATGATGGCCATGAAACTACCGGATTGTCATAAAAACCCATCTGGTTCACTAATGTCCTTTAGGGAAGGAAGCCTGCCGCCCTTACCCGGTCTGTCCTATATGTGACTCCAGACCCACAGCAATGTGGTTGATTCTTAATTGCCCTCTGAAATGGCCTAGAAAGCCACTCAGTTGTAAAATCTCGCTACGAAAAGTCATAATAAGAATAAAACCGGACGGACCACCCGGCATCGGAACACTAGGCACCGGACACGACAACGGCAAAACACCAAGCCCAGTCGACCCTGCAAGGTCCTCCTTACGAACATCTGGGGACTTGTGCCAAAATTGGGAGAGCTGTCCCACAGACTAGTCAAGCAACAGCCTGACATAGCCATACTCACAGAATCATATCTTTCAGCCAACGTCCCAGACTCTTCCATCACCATCCCTGGGTATGTCCTGTCCCACCGGCAGGACAGACCCACCAGAGGTGGCGGTACAGTGATATACAGTCAGGAGGGAGTGGCCCTGGGAGTCCTCAACATTGACTCTGGACCCCATGAAATCTCATGGCATCAGGTCAAACACGGGCAAGGAAACCTCCTGCTGATTACAACCTACCGTCCTCCCTCAGCTGATGAATCAGTCCTCCTCCATGTTGAACACCACTTGGAGGAAGCACTGAGGGTAGCAAGGGCACAAAATGTACTCTGGGTGGGGGACTTCAATGTCCATCACCAAGAGTGGCTCGGTAGCACCACTACTGACCGAGCTGGCCGAGTCCTGAAGGACATAGCTGCGAGACTGGGCCTGCGGCAGGTGGTGAGCGAACCAACACGAGGGAAAAACTTACTTGACATCGTCCTCACCAATTTATCTGTCGCAAATGCATCTGTCCATGACAGTATTGGTAGGAGTGACCACCGCACAGTCCTCGTGGAGATGAAATCCCGTCTTCGCACTGAGGACACCATCCAACGTGTTGTGTGGCACTACCACCGTGCTAAATGGGATAGATTCAGAACAGATCTAGCAGCTCAAAACTGGGCATCCATGAGGCGCTGTGGGCCATCAGCAGCAGCAGAATTGTATTCCAGCACAATCTGTAACCTCATGGCCCGGCATATTCCTCACTCTACCATTACCAACAAGCCAGGGGATGAACCCTGGTTCAATGAGGAGTGTAGAAGAGCATGCCAGGAGCAGCACCAGGCGTACCTAAAAATGAGGTGCCAACCTGGTGAAGCTACAACTCAGGACTACATGCATGCTAAACAGCGGAAGCAACATGCTATAGACAGAGCGAAGCGATTCCACAACCAACGGATCAGGTCAAAGCTCTGCAGTCCTGCCACATCCAGTCGTGAATGGTGGTGGACAATTAAACAACTAACGGGAGGAGGAGGCTCTGCAAACATCCCCATTCTCAATGATGGCGGAGTCCAGCACGTGAGTGCAAAAGACAAGGCTGAAGCGTTTGCAACCATCTTCAGCCAGAAGTGCCGAGTGGATAATCCATCTCAGCCTCCTCCCGATATCCCCACCATCACGGAAGCCAGTCTTCGGCCAATTCGATTCACTCCACGTGATATCAAGAAACGGCTGAGTGCACTGGATACAGCAAAGGCTATGGGCCCTGACAACATCCCAGCTGTAGTGCTGAAGACTTGTGCTCCAGAACGAGCTGCGCCTCTAGCCAAGCTGTTCCAGTACAGCTACAACACTGGCATCCACCCGACAATGTGGAAAATTGCCCAGGTATGTCCTGTCCACAAAAAACAGGACAAATCCAATCCGGCCAATTACCGCCCCATCAGTCTACTCTCAATCATCAGCAAAGTGATGGAAGGTGTCGTCGACAGTGCTATCAAGCGGCACTTACTCACCAATAACCTGCTCACCGATGCTCAGTTTGGGTTCCGCCAGGACCACTCGGCTCCAGACCTCATTACAGCCTTGGTCCAAACATGGACAAAAGAGCTGAATTCCAGAGGTGAGGTGAGAGTGACTGCCCTTGACATCAAGGCAGCATTTGACCGAGTGTGGCACCAAGGAGCCCGAGTAAAATTGAAGTCAATGGGAATCAGGGGGAAAACTCTCCAGTGGCTGGAGTCATACCGAGCACAAAGGAAGATGGTAGTGGTTGTTGGAGGCCAAGCATCTCAGCCCCAGGGCATTGCTGCAGGAGTTCCTCAGGGCAGTGTCCTTGGCCCAACCATCTTCAGCTGCTTCATCAATGACCTTCCCTCCATCATAAGGTCAGAAATGGGGATGTTCGCTGATGACTGCACAGTGTTCAGTTCCATTCGCAACCCCTCAGATAATGAAGCAGTCCGAGCCCGCATGCAGCAAGACCTGGACAACATCCAGGCTTGGGCTCATAAGTGGCAAGTAACATTCGCGCCAGATAAGTGCCAGGCAATGACCATCTCCAATAAGAGAGAGTCTAACCACCTCCCCATGACATTCAACGGCATTACCATCACCGAATCCCCCACCATCAACATCCTGGGGGTCACCATTGACCAGAAACTTAACTGGACCAGCCATATAAATACTGTGGCTACGAGAGCAGGTCAGAGGCTGGGTATTCTGCGGCGAGTGACTCACCTCCTGACTCCCCAAAGCCTTTCCACCATCTACAAGGCACAAGTCAGGAGTGTGATGGAATACTCTCCACTTGCCTGGATGAGTGCAGCTCCAACAACACTCAAGAAGCTCGACACCATCCAAGATAAAGCAGCCCGCTTGATTGGCACCCCATCCACCACCCTAAACATTCACTCCCTTCACCACCGGCGCACTGTGGCTGCAGTGTGTACCATCCACAGGATGCACTGCAGCAACTCGCCAAGGCTTCTTCGACAGCACCTCCCAAACCCGCGACCTCTACCACCTAGAAGGACAAGGGCAGCAGGCGCATGGGAACAACACCACCTGCACGTTCCCCTCCAAGTCACACACCATCCCGACTTGGAAATATATCGCCGTTCCTTCATTGTCGCTGGGTCAAAATCCTGGAACTCCCTTCCTAACAGCACTGTGGGAGAACCGTCACCACACGGACTGCAGCGGTTCAAGAAGGCGGCTCACCACCACCTTCTCAAGGGCAATTAGGGATGGGCAATAAATGCCGGCCTTGCCAGCGACGCCCACATCCCGTGAACGAATATTAAAAAAAACACAGAAAACTGCTTCTACAGAACACCTTGTTTATGGAATCCCTTCACTAATGGCCAATTTATATTCACACTGATGCTGGGTTAGTTCAGATTCAGGGAGGCTGGCATTCATGAGCCAGTTCTTTGTGTTTACACTATTAAATCTGTCTCCTTTATCTTGGGGACAGAATTGTAGATCCATGAAAAGCTGGATCATGAGCTTGTTGCTGGGAAAAAGGAGCCCTAGTTAGTAATGCAAACAAGCAGGCTCACAATACCATTTGGTTCATCTATTCAGAAGCACCTTCTACAATTGTTTCTTAAATGATTCCAGGATGTTTGCCTCCACTATTCTATCCAGGAGTCCATGTATTGATCACTCTGTATCAAGAAGCATTTCCTGATATCAGTCCTAAATTTGTCTTTTAGTAGTTTGAACTTGTGTTCCTGTGTCGTAATCTCACAATTTACTTTAAAATAATATTTTACATTTACCTTTTCCATACCTTTAGCGATATTGTATATCACCTCACAGATGCCTCCTTTCCAGGCTGAAAAGTGCAATCGTCACCAGTCTTTCCTCATTACTCAGACCTCTAAAACTAGAGATCAGCCTGTGGCTCTTCTCTGCACTGCTTCCAGTGCTTGAATGTCTCTCTTTTGTCTCGGTGGCCAGAACTGTACTCAAGATGTGGCTGACCAGAGCATTGTACTGTTTGATCAGGACTTCCTCTGACTTGAATTCAACTGTTTTAGATATGTAGTTCAACATTCTATTGGCCTCCAACCAACGCTATACACCAGATACATCGACGACATTTTCTTCCTATGGACCCATGGCGAAGAATCACTGAAGAGACTACACGATAACATCAACAAGTTCCATCCCACCATCAAACTCACCATGGACTACTCCTCAGAATCAGTTTCATTCTTGGACACACGAATCTCCATCAAAGACGGGCACTTCAGCAGCTCACTCTACCGCAAGCCCATAGACAACCTCACGATGTTCCACTTTTCCAGCTTCCACCCTAACCACGTCAAAGAGGCCATCCCCTATGGGCAGGCCCTGCAAATACACAGGATCTGCTCAGACGAGGAGGAACACGATGGACACCTACAGACGCTGAAAGACGCCCTCGTAAGAACGGGATATGACGCTCGTCTCGTCGATCGACAGTTCCGACGGGCCACAGCGAAAAATCATAGACCTCCTCAGAAGACAAACACGGGACACAACCAACAGAGTACCCTTCGTCGTCCAGTACTTCCCTGGAGCGGAGAAACTACGCCATGTTCTTCGCAGCCTTCAACGTGTCATCGATGATGACGAACACCTCGCTAAGGCCATCCCCATGCCTCCACTACTCGCTTTCAAACAGCCACCTAACCTCAAACAGACCATCGTTCGCAGCAAATTACCTAGCTTTCAAGAGAACAGCGTCCACGACACCACACAACCCTGCCACGGCAACCTCTGCAAGACATGCCAGATCATCGACACAGATACCACCATCACACGAGAGGACACCACCCACCAGGTACATGGTTCATACTCCTGTGACTCGGCCAACGTTGTCTACCTTATACGTTGCAGGAAAGGATGCCCCGGAGCATGGTACATTGGCGAGACCATGCAGACACTGCGACAACGGATGAATGGACACCGCGCAACAATCGCCAGACAGGAGGGTTCCCTCCCAGTCGGGGAACACTTTAGCAGTCAAGGACATTCAGCCTCCGATCTTCGAGTAAGTGTTCTCCAAGGCGGCCTTCGAGACACACGACAATGCAAAATCGTCGAGCAGAAATTGATAGCCAAGTTCCGCACCCATGAGGACGGCCTCAACCGGGATCTTGGGTTCATGTCACGCTACATGTAACCCCACCTGCGAAAAAAAGTTATCTGTTTTTAATACAACTGGTCATTCTCTCTCTCTCTCTGCCTTTTGGGTGTCTCTCTCTCCCTCTCTCTCTGTCTTTGTTATCTGACCCCTTGTGTATTCAGTATTCTTGGATGTAATGTGTCCCTGACTATCCTGTCTGAACACCATCCACTCCTTTGATTGCTGTGATTATCTTTCTGCCGAGGTGTGATAACGGGCAGTTGGAAAGATTATCTGTAATCACCAGACATTGTTCTCTGACTATATATGCGGTGCCTTTATGGAACCCTTCACTCACCTGACGAAGGAGCAAAGCTCCGAAAGCTTGTGATTTCAAATAAAGCTGTTGGACTATTACCTGGTGTTGTACGACTCCATACATTTGTCCACCCCAGTCCATCACCGGCATCTCCACATCTTAGTTGGACATGCTTGACATTGAGTCTATTGAGACTTCCAAGGTCTCCTCTCAGCTTCATTCTCGTTACTTCAACATAATTTGTAGAGTACATTTGTTGCTTATTTTTCTTTCTTATGTGTAGTACTTTTCACTTGTCTGCATTTAATGCATCTTTCATTGTTCTGCCCTTGTATTATAAAGACTGTTTCAAGTGGAAGCTATTCTGTAGGCGCTAATTTCCACTTCTCTAGAACGCACCCATTTACAACGATGGACAGATTTCAGAGCAATGGATTATGAGAAAAATAAATGTGCATGAAAAAGTTTGAATATGCAGAACCATTTTAAAAGTTATGATTGTAACTTTTAAGTTCTTGTTGCAGATACTTGGGGGTCCATGCAGGTCAACAGCGCAAAAAAATCCACTACTGGTATGTATGGGTAGATTGTGTGGTCAGTCTGTCTGTGACCGTAAAAATGTGTATTGTGATACAGTGCACTGCCAGAGGCAGCTGTTTATGTTTCCAGGTGATGTGGTGACTCCATCATCATGGGAACAATCACCTATAAAGATGGTATTCTGTGTTGCTGAAAGAAAGAGCTGGTTTTTAATACAGAACCTTCTCACATCCTCAGGTTATCTCGAAGCGCTTTACAGCCAAGGAATTATTTTTTTGATTTGTAGTTACTTTTGTTATATAAGCAAACATAGCAGCCAGTTTGCACACAGCAAATGAAATGCATGACCAGTTAATCTGTTTTTGTGGTGTAGGCTGAGGGAGGAATGCTATCTAGGAGAACGACCTATTTTTCTTCAGAGAGTGATGAAATCTTTTACATCCAATTTAACAAGCAGGTTTAACATCTCATTTGAAAGATCGCACTACAGCACTCCTTCAGTACTGCCATCACTATAGCACTCCTTCAGTACTGCTATCACTACAGCACTCCTTCAGTACTGCCATCACTACAGCACTCCTTCAGTACTGCCATCACTACAGCACTCCTTCAGTACTGCCATCACTACAGCACTCCTTCAGTACTGCCATCACTACAGCACTCCTTCAGTACTGCCATCACTACAGCACTCCTTCAGTACTGCCATCACTATAGCACTCCTTCAGTACTGCCATCACTACAGCACTCCTTCAGTACTGCCATCACTATAGCACTCCTTCAGTACTGCCATCACTATAGCACTCCTTCAGTACTGCCATCACTATAGCACTCCTTCAGTACTGCCATCACTATAGCACTCCTTCAGTACTGCCATCACTCCAGCACTCCTTCAGTACTGCCATCACTATAGCACTCCTTCAGTACTGCCATCACTATAGCACTCCTTCAGTACTGCCATCACTACAGCACTCCTTCAGTACTGCCATCACTATAGCACTCCTTCAGTACTGCCATCACTATAGCACTCCTTCAGTACTGCCATCACTATAGCACTCCTTCAGTACTGCCATCACTACAGCACTCCTTCAGTACTGCCATCACTACAGCACTCCTTCAGTACTGCCATCACTATAGCACTCCTTCAGTACTGCCATCACTATAGCACTCCTTCAGTACTGCCATCACTACAGCACTCCTTCAGTACTGCTATCACTATAGCACTCCTTCAGTACTGCCATCACTATAGCACTCCTTCAGTACTGCCATCACTATAGCACTCCTTCAGTACTGCCATCACTATAGCACTCCTTCAGTACTGCCATCACTATAGCACTCCTTCAGTACTGCCATCACTATAGCACTCCTTCAGTACTGCCATCACTACAGCACTCCTTCAGTACTGCCATCACTACAGCACTCCTTCAGTACTGCCATCACTACAGCACTCCTTCAGTACTGCCATCACTACAGCACTCCTTCAGTACTGCTATCACTACAGCACTCCTTCAGTACTGCCATCACTATAGCACTCCTTCAGTACTGCCATCACTACAGCACTCCTTCAGTACTGCCATCACTACAGCACTCCTTCAGTACTGCCATCACTACAGCACTCCTTCAGTACTGCCATCACTACAGCACTCCTTCAGTACTGCTATCACTACAGCACTCCTTCAGTACTGCCATCACTACAGCACTCCTTCAGTACTGCTATCACTACAGCACTCCTTCAGTACTGCTATCACTACAGCACTCCTTCAGTACTGCCATCACTATAGCACTCCTTCAGTACTGCCATCACTACAGCACTCCTTCAGTACTGCTATCACTACAGCACTCCTTCAGTACTGCCATCACTATAGCACTCCTTCAGTACTGCCATCACTATAGCACTCCTTCAGTACTGCTATCACTACAGCACTCCTTCAGTACTGCCATCACTATAGCACTCCTTCAGTACTGCCATCACTACAGCACTCCTTCAGTACTGCTATCACTACAGCACTCCTTCAGTACTGCCATCACTACAGCACTCCTTCAGTACTGCCATCACTACAGCACTCCTTCAGTACTGCCATCACTATAGCACTCCTTCAGTACTGCCATCACTATAGCACTCCTTCAGTACTGCCATCACTACAGCACTCCTTCAGTACTGCCATCACTACAGCACTCCTTCAGTACTGCCATCACTATAGCACTCCTTCAGTACTGCCATCACTATAGCACTCCTTCAGTACTGCTATCACTACAGCACTCCTTCAGTACTGCCATCACTACAGCACTCCTTCAGTACTGCCATCACTATAGCACTCCTTCAGTACTGCCATCACTACAGCACTCCTTCAGTACTGCCATCACTATAGCACTCCTTCAGTACTGCCATCACTATAGCACTCCTTCAGTACTGCTATCACTACAGCACTCCTTCAGTACTGCCATCACTACAGCACTCCTTCAGTACTGCCATCACTACAGCACTCCTTCAGTACTGCCATCACTATAGCACTCCTTCAGTACTGCCATCACTATAGCACTCCTTCAGTACTGCCATCACTACAGCACTCCTTCAGTACTGCCATCACTACAGCACTCCTTCAGTACTGCCATCACTACAGCACTCCTTCAGTACTGCCATCACTATAGCACTCCTTCAGTACTGCCATCACTATAGCACTCCTTCAGTACTGCCATCACTATAGCACTCCTTCAGTACTGCCATCACTACAGCACTCCTTCAGTACTGCCATCACTACAGCACTCCTTCAGTACTGCCATCACTATAGCACTCCTTCAGTACTGCCATCACTATAGCACTCCTTCAGTACTGCCATCACTACAGCACTCCTTCAGTACTGCCATCACTATAGCACTCCTTCAGTACTGCCATCACTACAGCACTCCTTCAGTACTGCCATCACTATAGCACTCCTTCAGTACTGCCATCACTATAGCACTCCTTCAGTACTGCCATCACTACAGCACTCCTTCAGTACTGCCATCACTATAGCACTCCTTCAGTACTGCCATCACTATAGCACTCCTTCAGTACTGCCATCACTATAGCACTCCTTCAGTACTGCCATCACTACAGCACTCCTTCAGTACTGCCATCACTACAGCACTCCTTCAGTACTGCCATCACTACAGCACTCCTTCAGTACTGCAGTGAACGATCAACTTAGATTATTTGCTCAAATCTTGGACTGGAATCTACAACCTACAAGGAGCTACCAACTGAGCCAAGCTTACATGAGGCACCAGGGCTGTCTCATTTATAATATTGGTACTAAAGTCGAAAACTGGTAGTGGTGGTAGCACAGTATAGAGTCATAGAGTCATAGAGTTATACAGCACGGATAGAGGCCCTTCGGCCCATCGTGTCCGCGCCGGCCATCAGCCCTGTCTACTCTAATCCCATATTCCAGCATTTGGTCCGTAGCCTTGTATGCTATGGCATTTCAAGTGCTCATCCAAATGCTTCTTGAATGTTGTGAGGGTTCCTGCCTCCACAACCCTTTCAGGCAGTGAGTTCCAGACTCCAACCACCCTCTGGCACAGAAGGAGGCCATTCGGCCCATCGTGTCCATGCTGGTTGAAAAAGAGTTATCCAGCTTAATCCCACTTTCCAGCACTTGGTCCGTAGCCCTGTAGGTTGCGGCACTTCAAGTTAGCCAGCAGTGTGGCATAATCTAGTGATCAATCGTACGAACATATCAACATACAAAAATATGACAGGAAAAGATCAGCTGATCCATCTAGCTTGTCCCATACAGTGGCAAAGCCACCAAGGGACTCCTGACCCCCAAGGTACCGTGTCGTTTCCTGGGAGAAATGAAAAACCAGATCAAAAATCTACAGCCAATTAGGAGAAAAACATCTGGGTAATTCCTCTCTGATCCCTCTCGGCAATCGAAACTAGTCCACGAGACCACATTGATCAAGACTTATATAATTTGGTACCTATCTCTTATATGATGCCATCTCAGCCCCAGCCAGGAACTGGTCCAGCTCTCTCTTGAAGGTATACAACAAATCAGCACTCACCCCACAAACTTGCAACTTGTTCCTTACGTCTACTATTCTCTGGGAAAAGAACCATCGTCTAACATCTAACCTATTTCTTTCTTTGCATAATATATACGCATGACTCCTGGTCCTCCCCAAGCTAACTAACTGAAATAATGTCAGCGTGCATACAATGAAATTGTCCAAGTCTATGCATCTCTAAAGTATATAGACCCAGCTCTTTATGCCTATCTTGGTAGCTAAGGTGTTTTAAACTGGGAATCATGTGTAGTTCTCCTGTGAACCTTTTCCAGAGCCTCAATATCCCCCACCATGTGTGGGGTCCAAAATGGGACACAGTATTATAAATGAGACCTAACCAGGGTATTGTACAAGGACAAAATGCTAACGTTGTACCGTTGTTTAAAAAGGGAGAAAGGGATAGACCAAGTAATTACAGGCCAGTCAGCCTAACCTCGGTGGTGGGAAAATTATTGGAAAAAATTCTGAGGGACAGTATTAATCGTCATATAGAAAGGCACGGATTAATCAAGGACAGTCAGCATGGATTTGTTAAGGGAAGGTAGTGTCTGACTAACTTGATTAGAATTTTTGAGGAGGTAACAAGGAGGGTCGATGAGGGTAGCGTATTTGATGTAGTCTACATGGATTTTAGCAAGGCTTTTGACAAAGTCCCACATGGCAGACTGGTCAAAAACGTAAAAGCCCATAGGATCCAAGGGAAAGTGGCAAGTTGGATCCAGAATTGGCTCAGTGGCAGGAAGCAATGGGCAATAGTCGACGGGTGTTTTTGTGACTGGAAGGCTGTTTCCAGGGCTCAATAGTAGGTTCCATGCTTTTTGTGGTGTGTGTATATATGTGATTTAGACTTAAATGTAGGGGGCATGATTAAGAGGTTTGCAGATGATACGAAAGTTGGCTGTGTGGTTGATAGTGAGGAAGAAAGCTGGAGACAGCAGGAAGATATCAATGCACTGGTCAGGTGGGCAAAAAAGTGGCAAATGGAATTCAATTCAGAGAAGTGTGAGGTAATGCATTTGGGGAGGGCAAACAAGGCAAGGGATTACACAATAAAAAGGAGAATACTGAGTGGTGTAGAGGAAGAGAGGGACCTTGGAGTGCATGTCTACAGATTCCTGAAGGTAGCAGGACAAGTAGATATGGTGGTTAAGAAGGTATGCGGGATACTTTCCTTTATTAGCCGAGGCACAGAATATAAGAGCAGTGAGGTTATGTTAGGACTGTATAAAACACTAGTTAGGCCACAGCTAGAGTACGGCATACAGTTCTGATCACATTACAGGTACACTAAAGAGGGTACAGAGGAGATTTACGAGGATGTTGCCAGGACTGGTGAATTTTAGCGATGAGGAAAGATTGGATAGGCTGTGGTTGTTTTCTTTGGAACAGAGGAGGCTGATGGGAGATTTAATTGAGGTATATAAAATTATGAGGGGCCTAGATAGAGTGGATAGGAAGGACCAATTTCCCTTAGCAGAGAGGTCAATAACCAGGGGGCATAGATTTAAAGTAATTGGTAGAAGGATTAGAGGGGAGTTGAGGAGAAGTTTTTCCACCCAGAGGGTGGTGGGGGTCTGGAACTCACTGCCTGAAAGAGTGGTAGAGGCAGAAACCCTCATCCCATTTAAAAGGTACTTAGATATACACTTGAAGTGCTGTGACCTACAAGGCTACGGACCAAGAGCTGGAAAGTGGAATTAGGTTGGATGGCTCTTTTTCGGCCGGCACAGACACGATGGGCCGAATGGCCTTCTCTGGTGCCATAAATTTCTATGATTCTATGAAAATGGTATGTTTTGTTTTGTAACGGATAGTACTGTGAATGCAGCCCAGTACCCTATTTGCTTTAGCTATAGTTTCACAACGTTGGTTGCTGGCAACAATTTCTCCAAAGCAGTAAATGATGTGATCAGCAAGTTGACATTTACTTGGAAACTCATTTTTCCTGACCAGATAAAAGAATAAAAATGAATCAATACTAGGAATCTGTGATTGGAAGAACGTTGCGTGTGTAAAATAGCGATTGTTTGCAATCTGGAAGTACCACTATTCCTGACATTCCATTAGTTCCTGTATTTTCCCCAAGAGTCGTTACCTGTTTCCATCTCCTAATAGACCAAAAGATGGATTAATAAATTGTTAGGATATTTTGATCTAAGATTATGATATAAAATTGAAGAACTTTCTGCTTTATTTTCTTTAATATTTCATACTCCTGCCACTCGTGGTTCCTCTTTCTCGGCTGGGTCTGTCTGGATTTCTGCATGACTGTTGATGATGTACTGGAGTCCATGATCAGCTGATCAAAGACCAATCCTGATAGATATTGCTAGTTTGTTGATATCTAGTTGCATTTTCTTGGAGGATGCACATATTGTGTGAACATCAGCATTTCGGACCTAATGTCCGCTTGTGCACATTTGGCAATAAATCTCACGGGGAATAAAACTTCTCAGCCTGGAGTTTCCACTATGGGCGCAATCAGGAAAATGCGCTGGAATTGCATCGGTTTTGCTGAGGTGAAGTTATGCCCAAGTTTCTGCTAAAACTCATTTGCATAAGACCAAATGTAAAATCTCCCATGAATCAGCGCAATCAAGCAGCATTATCGATTATTGACTGGAACATGACCAATGGGGCCTCAAGATTACTGAATTAAACTAATTTAAACTGAAAATTCCTTGAAATAATTGCTGCGGCTGAAGAAACAGCCCAATTAGTGGTTTCAATTGACTGCTGGTCACAGGTCTTATATACCAAGGGCAGATCAATTGACTGAATTTGAACTCATTTAAACTGAATTTAAAGTAATTGTAGCATCAGTAGAGAAACAGGACTGAGTAAGGCTTCAACTGACTGCTGGTCACTGCAGCTGCAGATCATTAACGACGGATTAACGTGACCACGGGTACCTGTGCGCCCAAAATTCTGGGGGCAACGCGATGAACACACCTCAACTCGCCATTCTGACCTGGGAGCGTGGCCAGTTTTGTGGGTGGGGGCTACTTCGGGCAAATTGATTTTTGAAGCAGTGTAAAAGATCACAGAAACTCAAGTGTAAATGGTTATGGGCGCAACTCACTTACGTTTTAAATTCACGATCTTTTGCACTATTTTAATCGATTCTACCCAGATTATGCTGATATCTGGGCAGAAGCCAAGCGGAAACTGCAGGTCCCCCTGCTTTTCTGAGTTTGTCAGAGAGCCAGCATGATTCAATTCTTTTGGTTGAGTTGCATGGCTCCTGAACTTGACAGGTGTGAATTTCGATTGGCCATGGAGATTTGTGAACTGAAGCCCCAATATTTCAAGGTCTTTTTTTTGCAATAAGAACACACAACTGTGCCAAACGATGAAGTGGGACCATGGATTGTTTCGCTGATGACCTATGGCACCCACACATATACTTACAGAATCAAATTCTTGCCCTTGAGAATAACAATGTTTTCATTCGAGAGTCATTAAACTTAAATGCACTTTCTCAAAGTGATTTTTAAATGCACCATGCCTTTAATGAATTAGGCATCTCTCTCAATCACTTTCTATAAATGTTAAACTTTTCAACATGAAGATGAGACCTTTAGACTGGCAGAAGTTAGATAAAACCAGAGTGACTGGTAAAAAGCTCAGCAAGGTTGGGAAACAACCAGATTAGGATATGTCTCTTTATTGCATGCATATGTGCCAAACGGCTGCATTTTACGTGGACATCAGCGTTTTGGACCTAATACCCCCATATTCAGGTTAAAAAAAGTGAGTATTGTCTACTTTCACCTCTGTAACCATCGCCTGCCTCCATCTCTTCTTCACCCCATCTGCTACTGAAACTTTATTCGTGCTTTTGTCACTTCCATACTTGACTATTCCAATGCTTTCCCATTCTCCATCTTCTAAACTTCAGATCATCCAAAACTCTGCTGCACATATCCTATTCCACATCTCTCACCCTTGGCTTGCTGACTTACATTGGCTCCTACTCCCCCAACTCTTCCAATTTAAAATTCTCATCCTTGTGTTTAAATCCCTTCATGGCCTTGCCCCTCCCTATATCTGTAGTCTCCTCCAGCCCTACACCCTCCCAACTCTCTGTTCTGCTGACTCTGGCCTCTTGTGCATCACTCCATCCCTTTGCCCCACCAATGGCAGCAGTACCTTCAGCTGCCTAGGCCCCATGGTGTAAAGACATGTTCCTGGTGTTACAAATTTGCAAGTCAGGTAGTGAGGTTATGGCTTTTTATTGGTTCAGTGGTATATATTGTTGTATTGTTACTTGCAGTGAGGGACCTGCGCATGATATGAGTGAGTCCCACTACCAGGTTTTTCTACACAGTCATAAATATATGGTAGTGTAGTGATTATGCCACTGGATTAATAATCTGAAGAATCCCACCATGGCAGTTTGAGATTATGCTGCTGGATTAATTATCTGAAGAATCCCACCGTGGCAGTTTGAGAATTCAAATTCAGTTTAAAAAAATCTGGAATAAAGCTGGTATCAGTAAAAGTATCCATGAAGCCACCAAATTGTCATGAAATTCCAACTGGTTCACTAATATCCTTTATGGAAGGAAACCTGCCAGCCTAATCTGGTCTGGCCTATATGTGGTTGACTCTTAAATGGCCTAGTAAGCCACTCAGTTGTATCAAATAGAAGGTGTCCCACCACCACCACCTTCTCAGGGCAACTAGGGATGAGCAATAAATGCCGAACTTGCCAGCGATGCCCACATCCCGAGAATGAATATTAAAAAAAATGGGTAATATTTATCTGTCTGTAATGTGACCCAAGCAGCTTTGTAGTTGAAATCAATTAGATTCTCCTGAATGTAAGAATATTGGGAATATAGACAAATTGACATTTTTTCTTAACGCTATTACACATTATGCATTGCAAACTGTTCTGCTTCAATTTGCAATTTGTGTTATTTTGTTTTGTTGAATTGTAAATACTGACCTTTGACTAATGATTAAACTTTGTCAAGACCCTCGTGTGGTAAGACAGCTATGGACAATGATTCAGTAAAACCAGTAAGGATGGTGATAACAACAGGATACGGGCAGGCAGCTAGATGTATAAGGGACAACTAGATGGTCACTTGATCTCTGTGAGAATCAGCGAAGAACCAATAGCTGTCAGAAGACTACAACCTCTGCCCAGAAATCAACCAACATATCAGAAGACTTGAAACGATTATGCCGCCAGCTTAATTATGAACTCTGCCCAGAGATCAAACAGGGTAATATTGTTTTAACCTCTGTACACGATTGTCTATAATCTGTATTATTACTGTCTTATAATATTGGATACTTTTACATATTTGATTTGACTCTTAATAAATAAGACATTGATTACCAGAAGGTGTCACGTCCGAGTCTGTTACAAATTGGTGACCGCGGCAGGATGTGACTAATCATTGTTTTGTGTTGACATAAAATCAAGCATCTGAAAGAAAATGAGTTTAGAAGTCGACAGACTTCATTTGATCACAAAAGACACGAATTGGTCAAATTCCAGAATTGAGGATTTGTTTTAGTATAAGTGATCATGGCAAGTGTCCACAAAATGTTAGAAGAGAAACTGAAAAAGAAACTAAAGGGGTCTGAGGAACCTTTAGAATTGAAATCCAAAATTGTGGACAAGGATGCGGCTTATGACACAGCCATAGAATGGGTCGAGGATCAAGTTCAAAATAAAAAGATGGAGAGAGTTGGTGAAAGGACCTTTATGTGGGTGGCAAATTTGTGTGCACTTAAGACGAGGAACATATTAAACAATTAAAAAAGGAAAATAAGAATCAGTTAGAGGAAACTAAGAGACAGTCAGATGAAAAAAACGGAAATTAAAAGACCGTCAGATGAAAATGAGAGGTTGAAAGAACATTTATGTGATGTCCTTACAATGCTGGAGAGTTCACAGTTGGTGCAAAAACTGCGACTGCACAGGGACTACAGAGTCAGAAAATATTACAAGAGAGAGATAGACGTAGAGAAAAATGGGAGACTAGAGTCGGAACGTGCCCACTGTCGAGGGGCTTTAAGAGAGATTATGTCGACCCATAAATTCGGTAGACCACACATGCTGTAAATTAATAATTTAGGAGTTACGGGGAAAATTGGGTCGACAAGGGGCTGAGGTGGTTGCTGTAACGTGAGGAGTCATGGGAGAAACAGAAGGTCGTAATGACAGGTGTTTCTGATCTAAAAGAATGGGTCATTATGCCATAGACTGCTGGAGTAATGTAGCGTTCCCCGGGCAGAGAAAGGATGAGGGAAATCGGACCATGACTCTCCAAAAATCAGGAGGGGTGGAACAAAAATTAGATAAATTAATAACCCTCCTGACTACCCAACAACAGAACCGCTTGGGCGGTTACCAAGAACAGTTGAGAGTTAAGAGAGATAATACATGTACAAAGACCCAAGTGGGTGGCGATGGAGACGAGGTAGATGGGGAAGGGTTGGCAGAGGAGATTGCGAACTATCGTTCCCCAGACAACACAATGGCACAAGGAGCCAAGAAAGAGAATAAAGTAGATCATGAAGGCTTAAATGAGGATGTAGAAATGGAAGTGGCAGAAGTCAAAGTCGTATTTAAGCAAACCCAAAGCGTGTTACAGGATATAAAACCAGAAGGGAGAGAGGCAGTTGTAGAAGTTCTAGAAAGTGAACTGAGAAAGAGACTGGAATTCTCGGCTCGTTCCCCAGTACCTCCTTCCCGTTCGTATTCTATGTCACTATACTCCGTCCTTCCAGCAACGGAGAAGGAGAAAACTTTTAAACAGGAAAGCCAATACAAGCTTGACAAAAGGTCTTTCCCACATGAGATTTTAAATAGGTACAAAACTGAGATAAGTAGGAAACATCAGAGATTGAAAATTCAGATGACAGATAAAGGATAGATGATTTAAAACAGGGGGAAAAGGTGAAAAGGGAGATTCCATCTCTCCTACTGTTACAAGCTACTGGATTTTTCTTTAGTTTTAATGTATTGTCTCTAAGTGTGTTGCACTTTGCAGGTTGCAGCTGGTTCTGTTTCCTTATCTTTTCACGGAACTGAAGATGTCTTAACCCTTTGTAGACCCATTCATTTAATATAAGCATTTCAATCATTGTGTTTTCTAGAAGCACATGCTGACTTATGTTTGTTTGTTGTTTCCTGTTTGTGTGTTATTTTTGAGATATTTTAGGTGCAGGAACAGAGAGGCCTGGGGGTATATGTGGATATATACGGGATCCTTGGCGTTTATAAATAGAGGCATCGAGTACAAAAGCAAGGAAGTTATGTTGAACCCTTGTGTCCAATTCTGGGCACCAGACTTTAGGAAGGATGTGAAGGCCTTAGAGAAGATGGAGAAAAGATTTACTAGAATGGTACCAGGGATGAGGGACTTCAGTTACGTGGATAGACTGGAGAAGCTGGGGTTGTTCTCCTTAGAGCAGAGAAGGGTGAGAGGAGATTTGAAAGAAGTGTTCAAAATCATGAAGGGTTTAGATAAAGTAAATAAAGAAAAATTGTTCCCATTGGCGGAAGGGTTGAAAACCAGAGGACACAGATTGGCAAAAGAACCAAAAGTGACATGAGGAAAAACTTTTTTTTAACGCAGTGAGTAGTCATGATCTGGAATGTGCTGCCTGAAAGGGTGGTGGAAGCAGATTCAATCGCGACTTTCAAAAAGAAATTGGATATATACTTGAAGGGAAAACATTTACAGGGCTACGGGGAAAGAGCTGGGAAATGGGACTAACTGGATTGCTCTTATAAAGAGCCGGCACAGGCTCGATGGGCCAAATTGCCTCCTTCTGTGCTGTAACTATTCTATGATTCTTTTGAGTACTGGAGACTATAGATAAGGATAGAGTGACTGAACACCTTGAAAATTTTCAGCTGATCAGAGAGAGCCAGCATGGATTTGTAAAGGGTAGGTCATGCCTGGCGAACCTGATTAAACATTTTGAAGAGGTGACTAAAGTAATGGACAGGGGAATGTCCATGGATGTTGTTTATATGGACTTCCAGAAGGCATTCGATAAAGTCCCTCATAAGAGACTGTTAGCCAAAGTTGAAGCTTATGCAATTGAGGGCAAATTATTGACCTGGTTAGAAAATTGGCTAAGCAGCAGGAGACAAAGAATAGGGATAATGTGCAGGTACTCAAATTGGCAGGATGTGACTAGTGGTGTCCCACAGGGATCTGTGTTGGGGCCTCAACTATTCACTTTATTCATTAACGACTTAGATGACGGGATAGAGAGCCACATATCCAAGTTTGCCGAAGTCACAAAGATAGGCAGCATTGTAAGTAGTGTAGATGGAAGCATAAAATTACACAGATATTAATAGATTAAATGAATGGGTAAAACTGTGGCAAATGGATTTCACTGTAGATAAGTGTGAGGTTGTCCACTTTGGACCTAAAAAGGATAGATCAGAGTACTTTCTAAATGGTGAAAAGCTCAAAACAGTGGAGGTCCCAAGAGACTAGGGGTCCATGTACATACATCATTAAAATGTCATGGACAGGCACAGAAAGTAATCAAAAAGGCTAATGGAATGCTGGCCCTTATATCCAGAGGACTAGAATGTAAGGGGGTACAAGTTATGCTACAGCTATACAAAGCTCTGGTTAGACCACACCTGAAGTACTGTGTTCAGTTCTGAGCACGGCACCTTAGGAAGGATATATTGGCCTTGGAGGGAGAGCAGTGTTGATTTACCAGAATGATACCTGGACTCCAAGGGTTAAATTACGAGGCGAGATTACACTTACTAGGGTTGTATTCTCTGGAATTTAGAAGGTTAAGGGGTGATTTGATCGAAATTTTTAAGATATTAAGGAGAACTGATAGGGTAGATAGAGAGAAACTATTTCTGCTGGTTAAGGATTCTAGGACTAGGGAGCATAGCCTAAAAGTTAGAGCCAGGACTTTCAGGAGTGAAGTTAGAAAACACTTCGACATGCAAAGGGTGATGGAAGTTTGGAACTCTCTTCTGCAAATGGCAGCTGATGCTAGCTCAATTGTTACTTTTAAATCTGAGATTGATAGCTTTTTGTTAACCAAAGGTATTAAGGGATATGCGGCAAAGGTAGGTATATGGAGTTAGGTCACAGATCAGCCATGAGCTCATTGAACGGTGGAACAGGCTCGAGGGTATAAATGCTCTACTCCAATTCCTATATTCCTTCTGTTTTAGGGTTTGAATTGGAGTGATTGAAGCTAACTGCAAATTATCAAATTATGAAAGAGGTTTTCTGTGGATGGCCATTGTAGGCAACTGGTATTGCAAATTATGTGAGTAAGTCCCTAGGTGCGCAATTTGGGATTATCATGTAAAATCTAAGGAATCTTACAACACCAGGTAATAGTCCAACAGTTTTATTTGAAAATCACAAGCTTTCAGACGAAGGAGAAAGCCTCCAAAGCTTGTGATTTTCAAATAAAACTGTTGGACTATAACCTGGTGTTGTAAGATTCCTTACATTTGTCAACCCCAGTCCATCACCGGCATCTCCACATCATGTAAAATCTGGCATTTTCAGAGTTCATAACCATTACAGGAATCAATATTTTAAGGTGCATGAAAGCGTGAATATGGTTGTTGAGTATGTTCATTTCAATTTAAGATTGAGCCTCCAGAATATGGGAAATTTGAGGAAAACCTTTGTGCTCTACATTTTAAATTGAAGTAGCAAGATATGGATTTAAAAGCACTTTAAAAAAAAATTTGGTTACGGCAAGTTGGAGAATTCTGCTATTGTGTTAAAGGACCCACCCCGCCCCCGGGAGTTTTCACACCTAAGTAATTAACTCCTTATCTGTCTGCCAAAATGCATTGACATGCTGTGTTAGGTTTTTAAATGAAAAGAAATCTTTTTCACAATCCCACATAGAAGGACCGTGTTTGATTGTATAGGAAGTGAATTCCCTAGTTTATCTACTGCGATTAGACAATGGCAAGTCGGGCACTGATAAATGACTCCACAATTGACAGCATTTAAAAGGTACTCTTGACTAAATTCATCAGGGGTTCCGATGGTGTTGTTCTGTTTTCACAGGTGTCAGGTGTGATACTTCTAAGTCTGATGTGGAGATGCCGGTGATGGACTGGGGTTGACAATTGTAAACAATTTTACAACACCAAGTTATAGTCCAACAATTTTATTTGAAATTCACAAGCTTTCGGAGGCTTCCTCCTTCCTCAGATTTCCACAACATTCACCTGAGGAAGGAGGAAGCCTCCGAAAGCTTGTGAATTTCAAATAAAATTGTTGGACTATAACTTGGTGTTGTAAAATTGTTTACAAAAAACTTCTAAGTCTAGCAGTGGGTGCAGACTGGGACCAGAAGTGGCAGGCATCTATGCTCATTAAAAATAAGGAGATCTGGAGTATCACTTACAACTAATGGAGATCCGCTGGTTCTTATCTGTGATATCTCTGGTCAAGACCTGCAGGCAGATCTGGATGTGGCATTCTTTAAGAAAGGCTGTGAAAAGGAAACAGTACTACCGACACTTCGAATAGCAAAACATTGACAAAGTGGAGATTCCGTATGAGGAAACGCTTAAGGAACAGTAGGGTGCAAGGACTTTGAACCTTCCATTTTGACAGCCGATGCGCATGACTGAGTGCAGATGGTGTAGACACGATCTAAAATTGAGACTAATGCAATTAAAACTTTAAAATGGGAGGCATAGGAAAAGATGCAAATTTCATGCCTATGTTTATGAAGAACCGATGACGAACTTGTAGTGACTCAAACACAAGAATCATAGAATCACTGAATGGTTACAGCACAGGAGGCCGCCAGTCGGCCCATGCCGGCTCTTTGTAAGAGCAATCCAGTTAGTCCCATTCCCCCGCTCTTTCCCCATAGCCCTACAATTTTTTTCCCTTCAAGTATTTATCCAATTCCTTTTTGAAAGCTACAATTGAATCTGTCTCCACCACCCTTTCAGGCAGCGATTCCAGATTGTAACCACTCGCTGCATAATAAAGTTTTTCCTCATGTCGCCTCTGGTTCTCAACCCTTCTGCCAATGGAACAGTTTCTCTTCATTCACTTTATCTTAATCCTTCATGATTTTGAACACTTCTATCAAATCTCCTCTCAACCTTCTCTGCTCTAAGGAGAACAACTCAGTTTCTCCAGTCTATCCACATAACTGAAGTCTCTCATCCCTGGGTCCATTCTAGTAAATCTTTTCTGCACTCTCTCTAAGGCATTTACATCCTTCCTAAAGTGTGGTGCCCAGAATTGGACACAATACTCCAGTTGTGGCTGAACCAGTGTTTTTATAAAGGTTCAGCATAACTTCCTTGCTTTTGTACTCTATGCCTCTATTTATAAAACCCACGACCCCGTATGCTTTTTAAACTACTTTCTCAACCTGTCCTGCCAACTTCAAAGCTTTGTGCACAAAAACCCCCAGGTCTCTCTGTTCCTGCACCCCCTGCAGAATTGTACCATTTAGTTTGTACCATTTAGTTTCTTCCTGCCAAAATGTATCACTTCGCACATCTCTGCATTAAATTTCATCTGCCATGTGTCCGTCCATTCCACCAGCCTGTCTATATCCTCTTGAAATCTATTATCCTCCTCACTGTTCATCACGCTTCCAAGTTTTTTGTCATCTTCAAATTCTGCAATAATGTTTTGTACTCCCAAGTGCAAGTCATTAATATATATCAAAAAAAGCAGTGGTCCTAGTACGGACCCCGAAGGAACACCGCTGTATACCTTCCCCCAGTCCGAAAAACAACCGTTCATCACTACTCTCTGTTTCCTGTCACTTAGCCAATTTTGCATCCATGCTGCCACTGCCCCTTTTATTTCATGGGCTTCAATTTTGCTGACAAGCCTATTATGTGGCACTTCATCAAGTGCCTTTTGAAAGTCCATTTAAACATCAACCGGGTTGCCCTCATCAACCCTCTCTGTTACCTAGGGACATGGAACATAGGAACAGGAGTAGGCCATTCAGCCCCTCGTGCCTGCTCTGCCATTTGATAAGATCATGGCTGATCTGTGATCTAACTCCATATACCTGCCTTTGGCCCATATCCCTTAATACCTTTGGTTGCCAAAAAGCTATCTATCTCACATTTAAATTTAGCAATTGAGCTAGTATCAATTGCCGTTTGCAGAAGAGAGTTCCAAACTTCTACCTCCCTTTGTGTGTAGAAATGTTTTCTAATCTCACTCCTGAAAGGTCTGGCTCTAATATTTAGACTGTGCCTCCTGCTCCTAGAATCCCCAACCAGCGGAAATAGTTTCTCTCTATCCACCCTATCTGTTCCCCTTAATATCTTATAAGCTTCGATCAGATCAAAGTGCCTCCTTTTAAAGGGACACAAAAAACTCAATGAAGTTGGTTAAACACAATTTGCCTTTAACAAATCCATGCTGGCTTTCCTTTATTAATTATATTTGTCCAAGTGACTATTAATTCTGTCCCAGATTATTGTTTCTAAAAGCTTCCCCACCACCGAGGTTAAACTGACTGGCCTGTAGTTGCCAAGTTTATCCGTAGACCCATTTTTGAACAAGGGTGTAACATCCGCAATCTTCCAGTCCTCTAAAGGAGGACTGGAAGATGATGGCCAGCACTCATGCAGTTTCCATCCTTACTTCCTTCAGCAATCTAGGATGCATATCATCCCATCCAGACCGGGTGACTTATCTACTTTAAGTATAGCCAGCGTTTCTAGTACCTCCTCTTCATCAATTTTCAGCCCATCCAGTATCTCAACTACCTCCTCTTTTACTGTGACCGTGGCAGCATCTTCTTTCTTGGTAAAGACAGGTGCAAAGTACTCATTTAATACCTCAGCCCTGCCCTCTGCCTCCACGCGTAGATCTCCTTTTTGGTCCCGAATTGGCTCCACCCCTCCTCTTACTACCCGTTTACTATTTATATGCCTATAGAAGACTTTTGGATTCCCTTTTAAGTTAGCCACCAGTCTATTCTCATACTCTCTCTTTGCCCCTTTTATTTTCTTTTTCACTTCTCCTCTGTACTTTTCATATTCGGCCTGGTTCTCACTTGTATTATCAGCCTGACATCTGTCATACACCCCCATTTTCTGCTTCATCTTACTCTCTATCTCTTTCATCATCCAGGGAGCTCTGATTTTGGTTGCCCTATCTTTCCACCTCATGGGAATGTACCTAGACTGTCTCCTCTTTAAAGGCTGCCATTCTTCGATTACAGTTTTGCCTGCAATCTTTGATGCTAATTTACCCGGGCCAGATCCGTTATCAACTCTCTGAAATTCGCCCTCTTCCAATTAAGTATTTTTACTCTAGATTGCTTCTTGTCCATAACTAATCCAACCTTATGATACTATGATCACTATTCCCTAAATGTTCCCCCACTGAAACATGCTCCACTTGACCCACCTCATTCCCCAGAACCAGATTCAGCAATGCCTCCCTCCTCGTTGGGCCGAAAACACACTGATCAAGAAAATTCGCCTGAATACACTTCAGAAATTCCTCCCCCTCTTTGCCCTTTACACTATTACTATCTCAGTTTATATTAGGATAGTTGAAGTCCCCCATTATCACTACTCTATAGTTCTTGCACCTCTCTAATTTCCCGGCAAATTTGCTCCTCTATAGCCTTCCCACTAGTTGGTGGCCTATAGAGTACAACCAGTTGTGTAATGGCACCTCTATTATATCTTAACCTTTTTTTTTATTTGTTCATGGGAGGTGGGCGTCGCTGGTGAAGTCAGTATTTATTGCCCATCCCTAATTGCCCTTGAGAAGGTGGTGGTGAGCTGCCTTCTTGAACCGCTGCAGTCCGTGTGGTGAAGGATCTCCCACAGTGCTGTTCGGAAGGGAGTTCCAGGATTTTGACCCAGCGACGATGAAGGAACGGCGATATATTTCCAAGTCGGGATGGTGTGTGACTTGGAAGGGAACGTGCAGGTGGTGTTGTTCCCATGTGCCTGCTCATCTTGTCCTTCTAGGTGGTAGAGGTCGTGGGTTTGGGAGGTGCTGTCGAAGAAGCCTTGGCGAATTGCTGCAGTACATCCTGTGGATGGTACACACTGCAGCCACAGTGCGCCGGTGGTAAAGGGAGTGAATGTTTAGGGTGGTGGATGGGGTGCCAATCAAGCGGGCTGCTTTGTCCTGGATGGTGTCGAGCTTCTTGAGTGTTATTGGAGCTGCACTCATCCAGGCAAGTGAAGGGTATTCCATCACACTCCTGACTTGTGCCTTGTAGATGGTGGAAAGGCTTTGGGGAGTCAGGAGGTGAGTCACTCGCCGCAGAATACCCAGCCTCTGACCTGCTCTTGTAGCCACAGTATTTATATGGCTGGCCAGTTAAGTTTCTGGTCAAAGGTGACCCCCAGGATGTTAATGGTGGGGGATTCGGCAATGGTAATGCCGTTGAATGTCAAGGGGAGGTGGTTAGACTCTCTCTTGTTGGGGATGGTCATTGCCTGGCACTTGTCTGGCGCCAATGTTACTTACCAATTATCAGCCGAAGCCTGGATGTTGTCCAGGTCTTGCTGCACGCGGGCTCGGACTGCTTCATTATCTGAGGGGTTGCGAATGGAACTGAACACTGTGCAATCATGAGCGAACATCCCCATTTCTGACCTTATGATGGAAGGAAGGTCATTGATGAAGCAGCTGAAGATGGTTAGGCCTAGGACACTGCCCTGAGGAACTCCTGCAGCAATGTCCTGAGGCTGAGATGATTGGCCTCCAACAACCACTACCATCTTCCTTTGTGCTACGTATGACTCCAGCCACTGAAGAGTTTTCCCCCTGATTCCCATTGACTTCAATTTTACTAGGGTTCCTTGGTGCCATACTCGGTCAAATGCTGCCTTGATGTCAAGGGCAGTCACTCTCACCTCACCTCTGGAATTCAGCTCTTTTGTCCACGTTTGGACCAAGGCTGTAATGAGGTCTGGAGCCGAGTGGTCCTGGCGGAACCCACACTGAGCATCGGTGAGCAGGTTATTGGTGAGTAGGTGCCGCTTGATAGCACTGTCGACGACACCTAACCAAATAGATTCTATTATAATTTCTGTCTTGTCTTGTTATAAATAAGAAGTTTGTTACAATTTGCCGTTAGAAATTATTCCTGCTCTGTTAAATTTTTCCTTCTGTATCTTTTGTCTTCTGATTTATACAATGGAATGTATGTAGATTTTTATCACGTTTAGAGAAATGGTGTACAGTTTTACTAAGCGCAATCGGGAAGAGATTTAGGTGAACTCACAGAGACATTGGGAACATGATAAAACAATGCACAAGCAATCAGAGGAATTACTTAAAGGAATGAATAGACAGACAGAGATGTTATATCAGAGCAAAGAGTCTCCCTGGTTTTAATAAAAGGACTGGCAGAGAGACTGATTAGGGATATTGGCAATTATTCACGATAACAAAGACTGCTAAGGACAACTGTTCTCAAAGATGATTTTGTATGGAGGGTTTCTACTTAAATCAGATTCAACAGGGGGTTAAATGGTATTAAGAAATAATTGGATCCCAAATTTTATATTGGACAAACAAAAATGAAAATGTAGAAATCAGATGGGAATATGGATTGGTGTAAAGTGCGAAGAGTTGGATTAGTGTATTATGTCAAGAAGCTTTGCAAGCTGAGTGACAACATTTCACGACTGATTCCTGTGGTAGTGGCATCTGCTGATGTAAAACCGATGAAAGTATTTAAAGTGGAATCGATGGGCTTGTTGGTGGATGATGTATATAAGGAGTTTGTAAATTATCCGAAGATCGAAGATATTAGTAAAGGGGAAAAGAAGGGTTCTGGATTACACCAAACACCTCATGCTGTTCTGGGAAAAGTGGACCGGGTTGTGCAGATATGACGTTTTACAAAGTGCACTGCCAGCTTGTGGTTTCACTCTGGTTAAAGAATCCCCTAATTCTACGACTGAATTTGAAAAGGACCAACGTTTTTTCAGAGAGAGGAAGGTATTGAGTTACAACTAATAAGAAGCATTACTCACAAGGCGACACCATATGTCCGGTTTGGCATTTAACATTTTGCTTTACACCAACCAGAATTACTAAATTGGGACTAAGATATTGGTGTCTATTATGGCCACAATGTTACAAAAATGCAAGTAAACATTACCCTCCAGACAGAAAGCATACCAGTGGTTGTAAATCTTGGCCGCAAAAGAACATAAGAAATAGGAGCAGGAGTAGGCCAATCGGCCCCTCGAGCCTGCTCCGCCATTCAATAAGATCATGGCTGATCTGATCCTAACCTCAAATCTAAATTCATGTCCAATTTCCTGCCCGCTCCCCGTAACCCCTAATTCCCTTTACTTCTAGGAAACTGTCTATTTCTGTTTTAAATTTATTTAATGATGTAGCTTCCACAGCTTCCTGGGGCAGCAAATTCCACAGACCTACCACCCTCTGAGTGAAGAAGTTTCTCCTCATCTCAGTTTTGAAAGAGCAGCCCCTTATTCTAAGATTATGCCCCCTAGTTCTAGTTTCACCCATCCTTGGGAACATCCTTACCGCATCCACCCGATCAAGCCCCTTCACAATCTTATATGTTTCAATAGGATCGCCTCTCATTCTTCTGAACTCCAATGAGTAGAGTCCCAATCTACTCAACCTCTCCTCATATGTCCACCCCCTCATCCCCGGGATTAACCGAGTGAACCTTCTTTGTATTGCCTCGAGAGCAAGTATGTCTTTTCTTAAGTATGGAGACCAAAACTGTATGCAGTATTCCAGGTGCGGTCTCACCAATACCTTATATAACTGCAGCAATACCTCCCTGTTTTAATATTCTATCCCCCTAGCAATAAAAGCCAACATTCCGTTGGCCTTCTTGATCACCTGCTGCACCTGCATACTAACCTTTTGATTTTCTTGCACTAGGACCCCCAGATCCCTTTGTACTGCAGTACTTTCCAGTTTCTCGCCATTAAGATAATAACTTGCTCTCTGATTTTTCCTGCCAAAGTGCATAACCTCACATTTTCCAATATTGTAATGCATCTGCCAAATCTCCGCCCACTCACCCAGCCTGTCTCTATCCCCCTGTAGGTTTTTTATGTCCTCCTCACTCTCTACTTTCCCTCCCACCTTTGTATCATCTGCAAACTTTGATATGTTACACTCGGTCCCCTCCTCCAAATCGTTAATATAGATCATAAAGAGTTGGAAACCCAGCACCGACCCCTGCGGAACACCACTGGCTACTGGTTGCCAGTCTGAGAATGAACCATTTATCCCAACTCTCTGCTTCCTGTTAGATAACCAGTCCTCCACCCATGCCAGAATATTACCCCCAATCCAGTGATTCTTTATCTTGAGCAATAATCTTTTATGTGGCACCTTGTCGAAGCATTATGTGTACTTAAATGTGCTATAAAGGAACATTAAATGGAGGCAGGGCCACTTAGAACTGACAGCCTTATTGAAGGACAGATAAGATATCGAAACCTTTAGGGTTTTCTCACTCTCAAGGTGGGGGTGACGGTATGCTGTACATCGTGCTCCTTGAGCTCAGCTTTATTTTCCCTATGATCACGAGTGACACGAGGGATGATAAACTTGCACTGGAGCACTCGAATTAGAGAATCCGTCCCTGGTTAAAAAGAATTCTATAAAGATTCAAATACAACAAAAATATCACGCAGTTGAATCTAGTTGTGACGGGGCTTTGTTTTCAGATGGATTGTGTAATGGACTGGTGGTTCAGGCTACTCATCAAGCTGTGTACACAAAAGTGAGAGTTGAGGTGGTTCCGGTTATTGTCGATTTAAGTAATGTAACTCTTCCGCAAGTTTTATGTGCCATGCATTGTGTTAACTGGGCTCGTGCCGCATTGATTCAGATATTAGGCGGGTTCCACAAGCAGACAATCGAAGGAATGGATGGGGACCGAATCGTGCACACAGACGACCCAGATCTATCAATGATTGGGTGGCTGGGGAAGCTGCCGCAGGTGCAGTATTTAACAGATTGGATACAGAAAATTAGTATTATCAGGAAAGACCGACACGACAACTTAAGTTATTAACCAAAATAAATGAGGGTAACCTGGACCTGAACGATGAGAGGTCAGAGGGTCTCTTCTCCTTTAATGAAATAGTCCAGGGCATCCACGCAAATCGGGATAAGATTAACAAAATCATATACAATCAAGAGACCATTGCGTCTCAGGCCTCTAAGATGGTGGTGTGAAGCATATATCCTAGCCATTGGCAAGAGAGAATAGTAGAAAGGCTGAGAGACATAGTCAAGGGAAAATTACCAACTTGGATATCGGATGAACAATGGATTACGTGGTTACCCGGTGAAACTAACCAGTGTCTAGTAAGACGCTTTGCGAAGGTGCATATTGCTGAAGTGCCTTGCAAACAGTGTGGGACCCAGGAAATCTTTGGGCTACTGATTGAGCTCACTAGACTGGGCAGTGAACCTGGCCTACCGCTATTTGCCATACAGTTGGTGTGGTGGGTTCGGAAAAAGCACATTGACTGAATTCTATCAACCCCCAGCCTATTTCGTCTTGGGTGGGAAGTGAACTTTCAATTCCCTATTCAACAGGGTGATGTCTGGGCTTGTGAAACTAATTACACTCAGCACCACCAGTCATGCGTTCGCTGATGAATTACCCCTTTGTAACATGTGGATAACGTCCCACTGGCAGGGTACTCATACTGCTCATCAAGGAAATGGGAAAAATCGTTACACAACCACCAAGATGACCTTCATACATGGAGGTAGGGAGTGTCCACTAACACGGTCCATGGGATGTATAATTCCCTCCCATGAGTTTGAATTAGGGTCCCATCAGGTTGCCCCGGTAACTCTAGTTGATCATGGCATCACCAGATTGAGGATCCATGGGGACTTGATGGAGGAAGCATTACAGGCTGTAATTTGATTTGAGCAGCCTATTCCCCCTTTATCATTTAGTTTTAAAAGCATCATGGATAGAAGTGTTACCTCTCAGAAATATATGGTCCAAATGCAGCAGGATAACAAGGAAGTAGAGAAAGGCATACAAACCCTTGGGGCCAAGTCATGGTGAGAGAATGTCTATACTACTGACGAATCCCCATGGACACATTTAGTGTCATATGTTTTCCTGATCATACAAGTTCTGGTTACCATATCACTAATAGTGTCTCCCTGATGGGTCCACATGTGGGTCTCCAAGTTAAAACAGAATGTGCATCATTCCATACCATTCCCCGATCGGACTAGATTGATTAAATAAGTGAAGGGTCGAAGACTTGGTCTTCTCTCAAGGTGGGGAATCTGTAAGAATATTGGGTAGATAGACAGATTGACATCTTTTTCCATCATACTTTGCAAACTGTGCTACTTTAATTTGCAAATTGTGTTATTTAGTTTTGCTGAATTGTAAATACTGATCTTTGACTAATAACTGAATTTTGGCAACATCCTTGTATGGCAAGACAGCTATGGATGAGGAGTCAAGAAAAGCAGCAAAGATGGTGATAAGAACAGGATAAGGGCAGGCAGCTACATGTATAAGGGACAACAAGATGGTCATGACCTCTGTGAGAAAATACTTTGTAGAGGCTTTTGTAACTGGATGAATCAAGCCGACTATTTGAATTCTGCAAAAAAAAACTTGCAAAGGATCTTGTGACTGGATGGGTCAAGCTGGCAACATTGTATTTTGTGGAAAAGCAACCTCGTAAATCTATAAGAGTTTTATGAATAACAACGCCATATATATTGTGAGGTTCCTACTATTGTAAGAATTCTGGGAATTCCAGCTTTTCTCCGGGTATGCGAGAGACCCCGATGGTCCGGTGAGGCCAGGGAATTTTGGGGACATGGGAAGTCCGGAGGGTCCGAGGAGGCTCGAGGATCCCATGGGTAAGGGAGGTCTGGAAGACCCGAATTGGTCCGGACGCTCCGTTGGGAACAGAGGGAGGCCCCTGGTAGGTCCAGTGAGGGCAGGGGAGCTCCCAGGAAAGGGAAGCCTAGAGGGTCCGGTCAGGCCTAGGTGACCCATGTGCCCTCTGCGACAGCAGAAGTTTGGCCCGCTGGCAGTTAACAGGGACCGAGGGCAGTTGCAGAGTGACTACGTGATTCCATTCGACACGCAGCAGTTACAGGCAATGGTGGCGGGGAAACCGCAACTAACGAGAGAAGGGGATGCCTCCGTCCATTTTGCTACGATAGAGCAGGTGGGTGGGCTCCACGGGTGTAATGAGGAGATCAACAAGCTCTTGTTGTTCTCCCTAGATGGACGTCTGTACGGAAGCCTCCTGTCCGCCATTAAGCACGGGGACGGACGCACAGAAGAGCTGAAGGAAGAAATCCTCAGAGCCATGGGTAGTCCGTTTGCCCAGGTAGAAAGAAGCAGCAGCTACCAGACGAACCATCGGAAGCCTTTGCGATTCGGTTGTGGCCGGTGTACAGCCGGGCCACGGTCGGAACAGTGGGAGACAGGTTCCAGCTCGCAGAGGATGCGAGGAGTTGTTGGCTGCGACTCTTGGTGGCGAACTGCCTACCAAGGGTGCAACAGCGCATTGATGGGGGAGACCCCAATCTTACCGAGGAAGTGGTAGTGCGCCAGCTCACAGCGGTGTACCAGAATGACACCGGGGATGAGCCAAAGGGGAAGGGGAAACTCCATGAGGCTCATCACGGAGAGAAAAGGAGAGAATGGCGTCAGGAAGGGGGTAGTGGACCCCCGATAGAGCGTAAAAAGGTGTGGCGCACTGATGGGGGTAGTGGGACCTTAAACGTAACATGCTTTGGGTGCGGGAAGACGGGTCACTAGCGGAGGGACTGCCCTCGGCCGGATCGGCCGGTGCAGAGACCCTACCAGGAGCGCACACAGGAGGACGATGCTAAGGAGCTCGCCCTGTTGATGCGTGCCGTGAGAAAGGTCCTGGCGCAGGGGAAGGGGAAGCTGGACGCAGCCGTGCCCAGCACAGCCCCTGTTGCACCCCCGGAGCGCTGACTACAGAGTGCCCAGCCTGTACTCCTGTGTCCGTTGCACTATGACGAATGGGGCAGACCCTGCGTGGATATGGAGGTGGAGGGGGTCAAGTGGAGTATCTGATTGACACCGGGGCATCGAGCACGGTGATCAAGGAAGGTAACCCGGCCACTTCACCCCTGTCCAGCGGGAAGCCGTTCAACCTAGTGGGCTTCACTGGCGATGAGCAGGCGGGCACAATTTCCAAGCCACTAGAGATCCACCTGGGAACCCTTCGCACACGGTGGAAGGTGGTGCTTCTCAAGTGGAAGCAGCCGGGATCCGGTGTCCTTGAGGCCGACTTCATGTTGGCGCACCGAGTGATAGTGGATCTCCGGAACCACTACTTGTGGGGAGCCGGGGGTTCCGAGAAGGCAGAGGAAGTGTTAGTTATCCCAAGGGCTAGGGATAGCGAGGGGAGCTGCTGCACCATGCGGCAGAAGGGGAGCTACGACCTGGGGGATCTGGTCGCAAGCACCCCGGCCCCGTTCCAAGGGATTGTGCAGGCGAATCCGGCAGTGTTTGCCTCGCACAAGCATGATTGTGGCCGAATGACGGGAATGGAGGTCCGGGTCGAGGGGGACCCGATGTCATGGCCACAGAAGCAGTACGGCTTCCCGAAGGAAGCCGAGGCAGACCTGGAGACAGCACTGGGATCCCTTGTAGAGCAGAGGGTGTTGAGAACGAAAGCCACCCACGTGAACTCGCCATTGTGGCCGGTTAAGAAACCGGACGGGTCATGACGAGCCACGGTGGACTATCGCGTCTTCAACAAAAATATCCCAGCGTGCGTGCCCACGGTCGCAGCCGTAGCCGAGTTGATAGGGGGAATTCCAGCCACCGCTACAGTGTTTACGGTGCTGGACATTTCCAACGGGTTCTGGTCCATACTCCTGAAAAGGGAGGACCAGTACTAGTTTGTGTTCACGTTCAAGCGACAGCAGTACACGTGGACGTGCCTACCCCAGGGGTTTCACAATAACCCCTCCATTTTCCACCAGAGCATGGCTGAAGCCCTGAAGGCGTTCAGCCAACCCCACCAGTTGGTACAGTATGTAGATGACCTCTTGCTCTTCTCAGAAGGGGAGGAGGAGCATGGGGCCCTATTAGACGAGTTACTTGGGTTGCTCAGGGAGGCGGGATTGAAAGTTAACCCCAAAAGGCCCAGATTGGTCAGGAGGAGGTCAAGTTCCTGGGTCTGACCATACGGGCAGGAGAGAGAGCGATAGATGAGGCAAGGGGGAGGCGGTACGGGAATTGCCGGAGCCAAGGGACATTACGGGGGTAAGGTCTTTTCTGGAACTCACCGGGTACTGCCGAGACTTTATTGAGGGCTAAGCCACCACAGCAGCCCCTCTACTTTGGCTCTTCCACAAGGGAGTTGAATGGGAGTGGGATTCCAACTGCAAGGCAGCGTTTGAGCGCCTCAAAGGAGATCTCCTGACAGCACCAGCACTAGGGGCTGTGAATGAGTGGGAGGACTTCTCACTGGAGGTGGCTGCGGGCGAGGACAGCTTGGGGGCCGTGCTGCTGCAGGAGCGGTATGGCAAGCTGAGGCCCGTAGTGTACGCCTCCCGAGTCCTCACGGATGTAGAGCGGGGGTACTCCAACAGCGAGCGGCACCTCTTGGCCACGCATTGGGCCGTGAAGCGCTTCCAGCTCTTCATGGGGTTATCCCAGATAACTCTATTAACCCATCACAACCCCACTCAGATGCTGCTGGACGGCAGGATCAAGGATGGTACAGTGAGCAGTGCTCGCATTGCACGCTGCACCTTGCTTCTGTCTCAGCTAAATCTGAAAGTGCAGGGACTCACGGAGCCCCGCTTGGCGCTGAACCTCCTTTATACGGGAGAGCCCCATAGGTGCTCGGTCGAGGGGGGGTTGGGATCAGGACATAGGTTTCAAGGCCGGTATCTGTCCTACCGGCCGGGATAACTATGTTGATGGGTCCAGTCCGGTGGTGAAGGGCGAGAGGCTCACAGGTTGCGGGATTTATGACCCTGAGAACCAAGTGGAAAGGGCGATTAAACTCCCGGCAAAGTTGAGCGCCCAACAAGCCGAACTCGCGGCAGTAGCGTACGTGGTCACGCACCCTGCGCTGTTTCCCCCTCCTTACACCATTTGCTCAGACTCGATGTTCACATGCAACTCATGTACTGAGTATCTGGCGATCTGGAGCCACCGTGGTTTCAAAGCAGCGGATGGGAAGCCCCCAGTAACAGCACCATTATTAAGGAGAATCCTGAGCGCCGTTGAGGGGAAGGAAGGGTTTTATATCCATAAGGTTAAGGCCCACTCAAAGAATGAGCCCCGATGGAAGGGGAATTCTAGGGCAGACGAGCCGGCCAAGAAGGGGGCCAAAGAGGGAGAAGTATGGGACCCCTATCCGATAGGCCCGGTAGGGGCGATTAGAGACAAAGGAGGGACACAGGGGGTAGTGTTAGCCCCAGACCTGCAATGAGTGCAGGAGCAGGACCCCGAGATCAAGGCGGTCACAGGGGCGTTGAAAGAAGGAAAGAACGTACAAGAGCCGTATGGAGCGGCCGATATAACGTTGAAGCAAGGAATGCTGTTTAAGGGGGACAAATGGGTAGTCCCGGAGCAGCACTGGGAGGATTTCCTGCAGCTGGCACACGGGAGACCAGAAACGGGGCACCCCGGGCCAGAGGCAACGTGGAAGCGGGTAGAAGAGGCCGGGTGGTGGCCTCAACTTAGAGGGGACGTACGGGAGTTCTGCACGCACTGTTTGGTGTGCGCAGCAAACAACCCTGATCCCCAGCGAAGGAAGGCAATTTTGGGTCACGTTAGAAGGGTAGAGAGGCCACGGCGGTCCCTGCAAATCGATTACATCGGGCCGCTGCCGACCACGAGGTCAGGGCACAGGCATTGTCTAGTGGTGGTAGATGTGTTTTCAACATGGGTGGAAGCGTTCCCCTGCAGGTCGGCCACAGCATTAGCAACCACGAGGTTGCTGGTGAGGGAGGTGTTCTCCAGGTGGGGGTTGCCACATGTGGTGGAGTACGACCAGGGGAGCCACTTTACCGGAAGGGTAATGCAGGCCACACTTCAGCTTTTGGGGATACAGGGGAAGTGGCATGTGTCCCACAATCCCCAGCCATCGGGAATTGTGGAATGCATGAACCGGACCCTGAAGGAGAGATTAAAGAAGGAGATTGGCGCTTTTCCCAAGCGGTGGGATGAGGTCCTTCCTACGATCCTCATGGGCGTACGGGCCAACCCGTCCCTGCGCACCGGGTATTCCTCACACCAGTTAATGACGGGGAGAGAGATGAGGACCCCACGCATTTGTTAGCGCCAGGCTGGAATGTGACGCAGCTCAGGGACGTGAAGCGAGACCGGTTTGTCAGTAACCATCACGAGACGATGCGGGCGATTTACCTGCAAGCTGCAGGTAATATGGGGAGGCAGCACAGGCAGAATCAGTTACTGCTGGAGCCACAGCGCTGCCAGGAATGACAGGTCGGAGACCAGGTGATGGTCTGTAACTACGCCCGCGTAGGGGCGTTCGAGCCACCGTACATGGAGCCATTTAACATCATAGATAAGGCTAGCCCCATGGTTTATGCAGTGAAGCTCCCCAGGAGGACGAGATGGCTGCACATCAATCAGTGCAAGCTATATACTCCTAGGGAGGAGAGAAGGGCAGCCAAGGTGAAGGACGGCACAGGTCAGGTGTCCTCGTTGGCGAGCCATGGTCTCCCACCGATCATGTGGGATGGCGAGGATGAGGCCAAGGTAGGGGTGAGAAGGAGCGACCGGGTGCGTCGGCCACCGGAGCGGTGGACGCTACCAAACTCACCCCCGCGGCGTTGCAAAATCCCCGGCTAGTTTCCCTGTAGTCGGGGTGGCTTTGTCGACAACCATGCGTATCGTAGTTTCAGTTTGTGTTGTACAGTTTCACAATAACGTTTGTTTTATAATCACGGACCTGTGGAGGTAGTCACCTCGCACCGAGGATTATGGTGGAGTTTGTTTGTTTTTTGGGTTTCAGAGAGCATGAAGGCCCAGCGGAAAAGGACAGCACACGGCGCCATATTGACAATGGCATTCATCCTGGGAATGCTCCAGACCGGGAGCGCGAAGAGGGGAGATACTGAAGCATCCTTTGTGTACGGATGTACTGGAGGACTCGGACCGACGGTGACTAAAGGGGGCGCGGGGACAGTGGATGGACAGGGTCAGTATTCCCATGTGGGGAGGTGGCCTGGGTGGGTAGGGTCGAATTCGACGCGCTCCCCGAATGAGACTGGGTACACCTTCGGGGAAGCATCCGTGCCATGTCTCCGGACTCAGATAGTCGCCAACAGGGTCACGGTAGTGAAGGCAAGCGCGTCTGCCTCAGATGCACGGGACACAATTCCCTGGGAAGATGGTGGTGGTTGAGGAAGTTAGATCAGGACAAGGGCAACGCCACAGCAAACTGGGAGAGACTAGGGAACGACACCTACCGGACTATCACAGGGAAACAAGGGGGTGTAGAAGTGTGTTGGAACAAGTGGTGGAAGGAGGAACAAGGGATTTATTTGTGTGTGTTTTTTTTTATTCGTTCACGGGATGTGGGCGTCGCTGGCAAGGCCGGCATTTATTGCCCATCCCTAATTGCCCTCGAGAAGGTGGTGGTGAGCCGCCTTCTTGAACCGCTGCAGTCCGTGTGGTGACGGTTCTCTCACAGTGCTGTTAGGAAGGGAGTTCCAGGATTTTGACCCAGCGACAATGAAGGAATGGCGATATATTTCCAAGTCGGGATGGTGTGTGACTTGGAGGGGAACGTGCAGGTGGTGTTGTTCCCATGTGCCTGCTGCCCTTGTCCTTCTAGGTGGTAGAGGTCGCGGGTTTGGGAGGTGCTGTCGAAGAAGCCTTGGCGAGTTGCTGCAGTGCATCCTGTGGATGGTGCACACTGCAGCCACAGTGCGCCGGTGGTGAAGGGAGTGAATGTTTAGGGTGGTGGATGGGGTGCCAATCAAGCGGGCTGCTTTATCTTGGATGGTGTCGAGCTTCTTGAGTGTTGTTGGAGCTGCACTCATCCAGGCAAGTGGAGAGTATTCCATCACACTCCTGACTTGTGCCTTGTAGATAGTGGAAAGGCTTTGGGGAGTCAGGAGGTGTGTGTGCGGATTGTTGTGGGTCTGTCAGAAGGGTGTGTCGATTGCCTTCCAGAGGCAATGGCAGGACGAAGGGACAAGTATGGGATGGTACAGGAGTCACATTTCCTGTGTGTCCCTGGATCCCTACAACACAATAAATGCCACCGAGATTGTGACACAGGAGAAGAGGCCCCCGCCAACACCCCGACCGGTTAGGGAAGATGAGATAGGTTGTCCGCATACCACATCGGGTCCCGGGAATGGGTTAGTGTTAGTCCCCATGGGAAGGGTATTACACCACGAGGTATACCATCAGATCGCCTCAGTGATTCTGAACCTCACGTGAGTCCAGTTATCGTCATGGTGCCTGGTAGAGACGGACCAATTGTACGAGACATTGCTCAGAACCATGTACCATCAGTTCTATGAATTAAGCTACGGTGAGGATCACTCAAATGTTGAGAGAAGTGCCAGGGAAGGCGCCGGTTCTAGTAGGTCCAAGCGTGGACTGAAACGATGCGGCGACTGCGTTCAGAACGGGAACGTCGGTGATTAACAGTCTGGATAATGCTGAGTTACAGGTGCAGATAAACACCCTCAGAAACCAGTTGCGAAAGGTCCTGGGAGACGGGAACGAGATTGTTACGAATGAGTTGCATGAGGACAAAGCAATGACCATCAACTTGCGTGAAGTGATCGCCCAGCTTGAGTCTTATGCTAGTACCATAAACGCTTTAATGACGGAAGATAAGAATGCCTCTGCTCAGGCGGCGCGGAACGACGCTTGCGTGTTTTACGGTGCCTGGCTGTTAAATGAAGGACGCAGTAATTAGGAAGACCTTAGGGAAGGTCGCGTCCCTTCATGGGTCACGAACAGGCACCTCACAGCGATCAGTCCATACCACTACGAGCTGAGTTTGTGTCAGCTTCGGTCGGCCTCGGAAGTGTTCCCAATTCCGATGGACTGCAGCCGGTCGAACCACACAATTACGGGGATAGTGTTACGGTTACCGGTCCTCAGCAGGGGTTAGAGGCCTGCGCCGGTATACCGAGTTGAGAACATTGGAGAAATAAGGAACGGTGTCCATGTGCGACACCGGGAGGGTCCCAGCATACGTGATCCAGTGGGAGCACGGTATGGGTGGGAGTGACCCGCAGAGATGTCAGGTGCATGGTGAACACCTTGTCTTGTGCCCTCAGCATCTGAACCCGTTTGATCAACCGGTGTGTAGGTTTAAATCAGAGGGAACTGAGCCGTTGAGTTGTACCATGGAGGCGATGGATGGGGATCATGTATCGCCTCAGGTGGCATACTCCGGGAACGGCACGTACTGTGTCACCACAGGTACAGGGTTCACGAGGACAAGTGGTGTCCTGTGACCGAAAGCACCTTCTGCTTTAAGCCCAGCACCAAAGGACAGATTGGGAATGAGCAACTTCTTCCAATCGCAGGGAAGCAGTTACGGTTGGAAATCAATGATTCTGTGGGGGATTTGCAGAGGTATCTGGCCACGTTTGGGTACGACATCCCACCTCTGCCTGATCACCTCATAGTCTTGTTTAAAGCAGTGGAACTGGTTCAGGCTCATTTTTACAAACTGGAACAGCACAGTAGAGAGATAGGGACAGCGATCCTGGATGTGGTATCGCCACCGTGGTGGGACTTCGGTTTAAATATAGAGATCCCACGGTGGATCCGAATAATTTCACCTGTTCTAGTTGTGTTACAGCTTCTCATGGTTCTGTACCTGATACGAAAAGCTTGCGCGGGGAACCGAGACATTCTCCGGCACAGATGGGACCGTTTGCTGGAAAGACCCATCGGGGCTCCGATATACAGCCCATGAGATGCACGACAAGCTATGATGAGTTGTTTTAAACTCTGCAATTAAAGGTTTTCAGTTCTCTGTAATGAAAAGTCCAAAAGCTTGTACAATCCTCTGTAGACAAAAGTTTGACCAAAGGGCATCTTCTGTAACGTAAGGTCAGATGCCAGTGTTTGTGATGTAATGTTTCACATGTACAGTTAAGTTGATTTTGAAAATGTGTATGTAACTGAGAGGGGGGAATGGACGAGGCAGTGCCTCCCTGAGTTAGTGTAACGGGGGAGAGCGCGCTTGGTTGGCATCGCTGGGGGGAGGGGGGGGCGACTCACACACGCACCAGGAAGCATCAACCAAGGAAAAGTAGTTTTCAAGGAATCCACGTCCTTTGAGGGACTCGCTTCCTCGTAGGGGCGATTGTAAGAATTTGGGGAATTCCGCCTTTTCCCTGAGCATGTAAAACTTTGGCCATTGACCAAAATCCTAAGATGGAAGGATAGGTGAGAGTTCACCAGACAAATCAACACCACACACAGTGGAATGTGGGAGAATTACTGCTTCAGATATGTCTCTGTTTTAATGCAAAACCTACAGCAGGTGGTCAACGATCAGCACTAATTCGAGAGGCAGTAGGCCATTGAGAGAGGCAACTGCTCCAGACATGCCTCGGTTCTGATGCAAAACCAATCGACACTTAGGATGTGGGATGAAAATGGAGCCTTGTGTGGCAAGTGCTCGACGATCAGAATGAATTTGAAAAACAATGGCCCATCAAGAGAAGCAATTGCAACATGATGAGAGACCATCAAAAGCCATCAAGGACTTTGTAAGAACTGTTTAAACAGGCATGGAAGTGCCTCATTACTGACGAAAACTATTGTAAGAGAGGGGTATATAATTGAAAGCTCGAAACCCCTCTCTCTCTTGTTTTGCTCTCTTGCTTTTGGTCTCTTGTTTACTGTCTCTGGTTCTTGCTTCTTAGCTCTTATCTCTTTTCCAGCTCTCTCTCTTCCTCTTAATTCCTGCTCGTTTTTTTTTCTTCACCCGAGCTCTCCAGGGAGGAGAGCAGCTTCCAGCAAAACCAACGAACCCTACGTGAGAGAACCGGTCAGCCAGACCTGCAAGTGCAAAGGATTGGTGAGCCTCGACCATACGTGTGCGTGTGAGTGATAGGTGTCTCCAGGGTTCCCACCAACCTCTTAGACTAGAGAGATAAAGTACTGTAGTGGGTTTGTGTAACTCAATGTACTGTGTAGGATCGTTTTTATCGTTATTTTCTTCGTGTTGACAGTATAATAAAACCAACATTCCAATTCAATTCAAACACCGGGTTTGTGTGTTCTCTGTGCTATTTGGCTACATGATCTATCACCGGGTGCGTTAGCATTAGTCCTATTTTCCTGAACCCCCGATCCGTGAGGTATAAGTGTTCCTTGGCTAGACCGGGGACCAGATATCTGCACCAATCAATAGGGTGAGAACAACCCCAAAATACCCTACACTATGGAGCTTTAAAAACCCAACGTCTTTTGAGTTTGGGGCAGAGAACTGCATGGAGGAATCAGCGAAGTACACCTAGCTGTCAGAAGACTACAACCTCTGTCCAGAGATTAAAAATTGGCCGTGCGGTTGATGGTGAGGAGGAAAGCTGTAGACTGCAGGAAGATATCAATGGACTGGTCAGGTGGGCAGAAAAGTAGCAAATGGAATTCAATCCAGAGAAGTGTGAGGTAATGCATCTGGGAGGGCAAACAAGGCAAGGGAGTACACAATAAATGGGAGGATACTGAAAGGTGTAGAGGAAGTGAGGGACCTTGGAGTGCATGTCCACAGATCCCTGAAGGCAGCAGGACAGGTAGATAAGGTGGTTAAGGAGGCATATGGAATACTTTATTAGCCAAGGCTCAGAATATAAGAGCAGGGAGGTTATGCTGGAACTGCATAAAACACTAGTTAGGCCACAGCTTGAGTACTGTGTACAGTTCTGGTCACATTACAGGAAGGATGTAATTGCTAGAGAGGGTACAGAGGAGATTTACGAGGATGTTGCCAGGACTGGAGAATTTTAGCTATGAGGAAAAATTGGATAGGCTGGGGTTGTTCTCTTTGGAACAAAGGTGGTTGAGGGGTGATTTAATTGAGGTGCACAAAATTATAAGGGGCCTAGATAGAGTGGTTAGGAAGGACCTATTTCCCTTCGCAGAGAGGTCAATAACCAGAGGGCATAGATTTAAAGTGATTGGTTGAAGGATGAGAGGGGAGCTGAGGAATTTTTTTTTTCACCCAGAGGGTGGTGGGGGTCTGGTACTCACTACCTGAAAGGGTGGTAGAGGCAGAAACCCTCATTACATTTAAAAAGTACCTGGATGTGCACCTGAAGTGCCGTGACCTACAAGGCTACAGACCAAGCGCTGGAAAGTGGGATTAGGCTGGGTGGCTCATTTTCGGCCAGCGCGGACACGATGGGCCGAATGGCCTCCTTCTGTGCTGTAAATTTTCTATGATTCTAACCAAGATGTCAGAAGGCTCGAAATGACTACGTCACTAACTTAATTATGAACTCCGCCCAGATATCAAACTGGGTAATATTGTTTTAATCTCTATAATTGTCTTCACTATTGTTACTGTTTTATAATATTGGATACTTTTACATGTTTGATTTGACTCTTAATAAATAAGATTGATTACCAGAATGAGTTACGTCCAAATCTGTTACATGAAACACAGATTTACCAAAATAATACCAGGGTTAGAGGGTTAAATTATGAGGCCAGGTTGCTTAAACTTGGCTTATATTCCCTTTAGTTTAGATGGTTGAGGGAGGAATCTAATTGAAGTGTTTAAAAGGATTCAATAGGGTAGATACAGAGAAGCTATTTCCTCTGGTAAAGGAATCCAGAACAAGGGGGCACAATCATAGAATTGGAACTAGGCCATTCAGGAGTGAAATCAGAAAGCACTTTTTCACACAATGGGTAATGGAAGTGTCTCCCCCAAGAGGCTGTAAATGCTGGGTCAATTGACATTTTCAAGACTGAGATCAACAGATTTTTGTTAGGCAAGGATACCCAGGCAAGGGCAGGTAAATGGAGTTGAAGTACAAATCAGCCATGATCTAACTGAACAGCAGAACGGGCTGAATGGCCTACTCCTGTTCCGATGAAAGCACATTCCTATCACTTCACCCACTGTCCCACTCCTGCCTTTAATAAACAACATGTAAGCAGCTACAGATCACAGTAAGCAATGATGTAATGCTTTAGGAAACATGTCTCGTCTTGCTGGTGTGCACATTTTCCCCCAGTTAGACTGGTTCTGGACACATCTGCAGATTGCTGTTACCAAGTGGACTCGCAGACTAATAATGCAGGACACAAACAATGGATTATATTCTGGGCAGCCTGACATGGTCGAAACGACAAAGAAAACCTACCCGCGATGGAAGTATTTCATTGAACACAATGCCCAGGTCGGGTTGCAGCCAGCGCTCAGAGACTAACACGGGCTGCTTTCACCCAGTCATCCAACGTGACAGTCGGCCAAGGCTAACTTTAAATTGGGGTTTACCAATCTGCAATCATAAAATAAAGATAGATATTTGCGTTTTCTTTCCGTGTAAAGCGGGACTGTGGGGAAACATGGCGCTAACTTTTCGCTTAAAATGAGCAGGGTGTTACCCACACCAGCGATTCGCTGGGAAGTTAAAGCCACTTCCGGAAGTTTAGAAATGTTCCCGATTCAAATGGGGAGGGGGAAAAAAACAGTAGTTTTCGTTTCACATCTTCAAATCCTCAATCACGAGCAGTTAAAAAGAAACATTAATGGTAACTGATTTTTGCTGTTAACATTCATGCATATTATTTGCAACAGCCTTTCACAGAACTGCTTTAGTAAAGTCACACCCATACCAAGCTTCAAGTCCCGTGAACTGATCAGCCTCAACACAACCCCACCTCCGTCAGTTTATTCCAAAAACACCAATCTCTGATTTCATCGCGTTCCATCATGTGACTGGGTTTCCCCTATTTTTTGCCTTGCTGTGTCCCAGAGCTTGAATATTTCGGGATTCCCAGCCGCCAACAGCGCATCCGAAATCAATTGCTGGATTTTCCATGACATAATCGTCGCAAATTCCTTAAAGTGGTCCTCACAATTAGAAATATCACCTCAAAACCGACAAAAAAAAGTGTTTGAATGCAAATACCACTGCAATGTAGGCTCTGAAACAATGCAGAAAAAGCTCAGCTGGTATTTTTGCAATGCGCCGTCGCTTTATAGAATAAATTATATCTGTGCGGAGTGCTTTAATTTTGTTAATTACATGAAGAGCACTGATTTGGTGTCCACCGTGATATTATGCTGTCAGCTGTAAGAAACGAAATAAAAAATGAAACCTTCCCTGCGAACTCCAAAATATCTATTATTTGCCTACAACAGCAGGTTGCTTCATTCAATCACCCCAGGTCTAATGTTTTTTTACATTGCATTTATACAGTACTGAAGTTTTCACATTTAGGGATTAGGAGAAATGGGAAATCACGAGAAAGATAGGAGCTGCAGAGTAATTGGCAGCAGGCGTTGGCAGGGCGATGTTGGAGCATAACCTCAACAAAGTAAGAATTCACAGCTCTAGTTGAAGTCATAGTTCACATTAAATACTTTTAATTTCAAATTATACAGAATGCTGCTTGCATATCTACACAGCTATGTGACATGCTATTACATTGATAGAGCCAGAGATTTAAAAAAAATCTTTTTGCTAATCTGTCTTAAATGTAATAATGTTATTTATGCCTGATAATATACCGAAATCAGATTAAGATATATTGATCGACTTGATCTAATTACAAAATACTGTTGAGGTACTGGATTTCAGATACATTAAACTGACGTCCTTCATCAAATCACCAGTTAAAATTTAAATGCTGGTGGCTGGTAGATTGCAAGATCAGTCTGCTATTCTACTGAGTTCCTGATCTCCATTGCACCACTGGAGGGAGCTGTAAGGAGCAACCCGGGGATAAAGGGAAAATCGTCATTACCAAATGGGCAGTTCAAGAACAGCAAAATCAGAAAGGTGGAAACAGATTATGTGTTCTCTATTAATCATTTGAAGTGTGTGACCCCAAAAAGTCAGAAAAGAGAAAAACAAACAGAAAAAAAGTTAAACAATCATATAAGAATCAACTAGCTGCACAAATCCAAGATTTTAGAAATTGTTTTCAATGATTTTCTCTGGCTATTTTCAATTTGATTCATACAGAGTGAGTTAAAGAATTTACATACACTGATAAAATAGTGTGGTTATTGTGTGCTTGACTCACGACTGTATATCTATTGAGTCATTGTGTCATTACTGACATGCCACCTGGATTAATAATAGTAAACAATTTTACAACACCAAGTTATAGTCCAGCAATTTTATTTTAAATTCACAAGCTTTCGGAGATTTTCTCCTTCCTCAGGCAAATGTTTCAAGATCTTTCAACATTTTTCAAGATCTTTCAAAATGTTTCAACATTTACATGAGAAAGGAGGCTTCCTCCTTTCTCATGTAAATGTTCAGGCTGAACATTTACCTGAGGAAGGAGGAAGCCTCCGAAAGCTTGTGAATTTAAAATAAAATTGCTGGACTATAACTTGGTGTTGTAAAATTGTTTACAAGTCTTATCAGATCAATTAAATATCATAAGAATATGCACATCTTGTCAGAATAATACTTGCTTTTCTATGGTCCCTCATCAAAATGTCTCAAAGCACTTCACACTATGAATTACATTTGGAGTGCAGTAACATATATAGGGTTCACAGCTTTCTACACCTCAGTGTTGGCTTTTCACCTCACACCGATACCTCTGGAATCCCCCAAGGATCTATCCTTGCCTCCCCCCCCCTCCTATTTCCGATCTATATGCTGCCCCTCGGCGACATCATCTGAAAACACATCAGGTTCCACATGTATGTTGACACCACCCAGCTCTACCTCACCACCACCTCTTTTGACCCCTCCACTGTCTCTGATTTGTCATGCTGCTTGTCCGACATCCAGTACTGGACGAGCAGAAATTTCCTCCAACTAAATATTGGGAAGACCGAAGCCATTGTCTTCAGTCCTCGTCACAAATTCTATTCCCCGGCCATCGACTCCATCCCTCTCCCTGGTCACTGTCTGAGGCTGAACCAGACCATTTGCAACCTTGCCGTCCTACTTGACCCTAAGATGAGCTTCCGACCACATATCTGCTTGATCACCAGACTGCCCACTTTCACCTCCGTTACATCACCCGTCTCCGCCCCTGCCTCAGCTTATCTGTTGCTGAAACCCTTATCCATGCCTTTGTTACCTCTGGACTTGACTATTCTAAAACTCTCCTGGCCGGCCTCCCATCTTCCACCTTCCATAAACTTGAACTCATCAAAAATTCTGCTGCCCATATCCTAACTCACACCAAGTCCTGTACACCCATCAACCCTGTGCTTGCTGACCTACATTAGCTCCCGGTCCAGGAAGTTTAAAATTTTCATCCTTGTTTTCAAATCCCTCCATGGCCTCTCCCCTCCCTATCTCTATAACCTCTTCCAGCCTTACAACCTCATGGCCTGGCATATTCCTCACTCTACCATTGCCAACAAGCCAGGGGATCAACCCTGGTTCAATGAGGAGTGTAGAAGAGCATGCCAGGAGCAGCATCAGGCGTACCTAAAAATGAGGTGCCAACCTGGTGAAGCTACAACACAGGACTACATGCATGCTAAACAGCAGAAGCAACATGCTATAGACAGAGCTAAGCGATTCCACAACCAATGGATCAGATCAAAGCTCTGCAGTCCTGCCACATCCAGTCGTGAATGGTGGTGGACAATTAAACAACTAATGGGAGGAGGAGGCTCTGTGAACATCCCCATCCTCAATGATGGCAGAGACCAGCACGTGAGTGCGAAAGACAAGGCTGAAGAATTTGCAACCATATTGGCCTCCTCCCGATATCCCCATCATCACAGAAACCAGCCTTCAGCCAATTCGACTCACTCCACGTGACATCAAGAAATTGCTGAGTGCACTGGATACAACAAAAGCTATGGGCCCCAACAACATCCCAGCTATAGTGCTGAAGACTTGTGCTCCAGAACTAGCCGCGCCTCTAGCCAAACTGTTCCAGGACAGCTACAACACTGGCATCTACCCGACAAGGTGGAAAATTGCTCAGGTATGTCCTGTCCACAAAAAGCAGGACAAATCCAATCCGGCCAATTATCACCCCATCAGTCTACCCTCAATCATCAGCAAAGTGATGGAAGGTGTCATCGACAGTGCTATCAAGCAGCACTTACTCACCAATAACCTGCTCACCGATGCTCAGTTTGGGTTCCAGACCTCATTACAGCCTTGGTCCAAACATGGACAAAAGAGCTGAATTCCAAAGGTGAGGTGAGAGTGACTGCCCTTGACATCAAGGCAGCATTTGACCGAGTGTGTCACCAAGGAGCCCTAGTAAAATTGAAGTCAATGGGAATCAGGGGGAAAACTCTCCAGTGGCTAGAGTTATACCTAGCACAAAGAAAGATGGTGGTGGTTGTTGGAGATCAATTATCTCAGCCCTAGGACATTGCAGCAGGAGTTCCTCAGGGCAGTGTCCTAGGCCCAACCATCTTCAGCTGCTTCATCAATGACCTCCCCTCCATCATAAGGTCAGAATTGGGGATGTTCGCTGATGATTGCACAGTGTTCAGTTCCATTAGCAACCCCTCAGATAATGAAGCAGTCCGCATGCAGCAAGACCTGAACAACATCCAGGCTTGGGCTGATAAGTGGCAAGTAACATTCGCACCAGACAAGTGCCAGGCAATGACCATCTCCAACAAGAGAGAGTCTAACCACCTCCCCTTGACATTCAACGGCACTACCATCGCCGAATCCCCCACCATTAACATCCTGGGGGTCACCACTGACCAGAAACGTAACTGGACCAGCCACATACATACTGTGGCTACAAGAGCAGGTCAGAGGCTGGGTATTCTGCGGCGAGTGACTCACCTCCTGACTCCCCAAAGCCTTTCCACCATCTACAAGGCACAAGTCAGGAGTGTGATGGAATACTTTCCGCTTGCCTAGATGAGTGCAGCTCCAACAACACTCAAGAAGCTTGACACCATCCAGGACAAAGCAGCCTGCTTGATTGGTACCCCATCCACCATCCTAAACATTCACTCCCTTCACCATTGGCGTACCGTGGCTACAGTGTGCACAATCCACGGGACGCAATGCAGCAACTCGCCAAGGCTTCTTCGACAGCACCTCCCAAACTCGCGACCTCTACCACCTAGGACAAGGACAGCGGGCATATGGGAACAACACCACCTGTACGTTCCCCTCCAAGTCACACACCATCCCAATTTGGAAATATATCACCGTTCCTTCATCGTTGCTGGGTCAAACTCCTGGAACTCCCTACCTAAAAGCACTGTGGGAGAACCTTCACCACACAGACTGCAGCGGTTCAAGAGGGTGGCTCACCACCATCTTCTCAAGGGCAATTAGGGATGGGCAATAAATGCTGGCCTTGCCAGCGACGCCCATATCCCTTGAACGAATTTTAAAAAAGCCTTCCGAGATCTCTGCGCTCCTCCAATTCTTGCCTTTTGCGCATCCCCGATTTGAATCGCTCCACCATCGGTCGCCGTGCCTTCAGCTGCCTAGGCCCTAAGCTCTAGAATTCCTCCCTAAGCCTCTCCACCTCTCTCTCCTCCTTTAAGGCATTCCTTAACACTTACCTCTTTGACCAAGCTTTTGGTCACCTGTCCTAATATCTCCTTACGTGGCTCGGTGTCAAATTTTGTTTGACAATGCTCCTGTCAAGCATCTTGGGACGTTTTACTACATTAAAGGCGCTCTATAAATTCAAGTTGTTGTTGTGTTCTTACTTCACTCAGTGAGAAAACATTAATGTATATAAGAGGGCTTTTGTGAATGAGTGTACATTGGCAGGTGCACTGAGATAGTTGATGCAAATCTTTCTTAGAGTGTGATTGGTGTCCTGTCTTCCCAGTAAAAAATTCCCAACATTCCATTTACTGACTGGTGGCTGGCAGAGAAGTGGTACTGGAGAGTGACCTGTTTGTCCTTCCCTGTCAGTTGGGGTACATTTCAGAGAGGACGGTAGTTCAGGTGCATCTATGATTCTGTAGACTATAAGTTCCTGATCTCAGCCACCAACAACTATCATATACAGTGCTTTTAATGTAAGAAAACAGCCCAAAAGACTTCAGGGAAGCATAATCAAAAAATGATTGCTGAGCCAAAGAAGGAACTATTAGAAGGGATGATCAAAAGCTTGGTCAAAGAGGTGGGTTTTGAAGGCATTCTTAAAGGAGGAGAGAGAGGTGGAGGGATTTAGGGAGGGAATTCTAGAGCATGGGGCCTAGATACTGCCACCAATGGTAAGGCAAAGGGAGGGGAGAATGGACAAGAGGCACAAGAATCTATCGATTCTGACAAAGGGTCATAGACCTGAAACATTAACCTAATCTTTTTCCTTTCTCCACAGATGTTGCCTGACCTGCTGAGTGTTTCCAGAATTTTCTGCTTTTATTTCTTGACTGTCATTGAATTGACAACTCAGCATGGGACTTTCTGGAGCAACTAACCACTTTTTGACATTTCACTACAGTTTATGTCTGGGTCCTATTTGTGGAAAAAATAGCCACAGAATCTCAAATCATGATATTCAATGCACCTCCTCTAATGTTGCATGCAAGTCAGTACCTAGTCAGTAGCACACCTCAAACCTAAATAGGACGAACCAAAATTAAGACAAATTTTTTTGATGCTCCACAATGCTTTGTGCTTCATTAGAATTTGACTCCATTTTGAAAACCATATAGCAGTTCAATGAATGGCGCAATATATTGGTGAATCAACATGATATACCATAGAGACCATGATTCGGCACATGGGGACATTCCAATATCAGCGGAGATGTCAGGATTTGGCATATGCAGGCTAGCTGGTTACTTGAAGGGGCCCGGGGGTGGGGTGGGGGTGGCTGGGAAGGAGGGTGGCGGCAGGGGATATCAGAAGACAAGTCATATGGACCCACTCTTGGGCCGGTTTCTGGCGGTCAATCACTGAAAGCATTGGCAAAGACTTGAGAAGATGTCATCTATCCATCCACTGAAGAATGATGCATGATAAAGGGGAGAATAAAATAGCTACAAATGGGAGTCATTTAATGAGTATGGAAAATGAGCAACGTGTGGGTCCTGATTGACAATAAATTGGAGCTATGTAGAGGTTAACCTTACTTTAAAAGTACATCCACAAAAAAAGATGATGGCCTTTTGAAAATAAAACTCATGAATGATTCAAGAACACATAAGTACATAATCTGCAAGCCTTTGCTTGCAAATTATGTTTTTGTTAACTTTTTCGACATCATGTACCCAGATGATATCACATACTGATGTGTTTTGAAAACAAAAATATGAAAAGAAAGCAATGCTAATTCACATGATTGCAAAAAAATGGTCATGTGACATCATATATGAACTGTACAATAGAAGTATATAATTATGAAATAAAATAGTATAAAGAGAAAAAAGAATAAATAATTTATAGACAAATAACCTGATTGAGGGGTTCAAATTATTTATACTCGAAGATCTCCTGTGGCATTTCTCACAGTAAGTTGAATGATATGATCCTTTTTAACAACAAATGCATTATTTCAAGAACTAGAACAACTTCCATTTATCTGGAACCTTTAATGTCGTATTACAGAAGCATGAGGTAAAACGAATGCTGATCCAAAGAAGGAGAGGTGAGGAGGAATGACCAAAAGCTTTGTCAAAGTCATTGATTTTCAGAAATGTCTTGAAGGAGAAGAGGGACGTGGAGAGTTGGTGGGGTGATTTAAGGAGGGAATTCCAGAGAGTGAGACCTAGGTGACTAAATACACAGCTGTCAATGGTGGGGCAAAGGGAGGGGGAAGATTCACATGAGGTTGTAGTCAGAAGAACAGACAGCTCAGGGGGTTGTAGGACTGGAGGATGTTACAGAGGTAGGGAGGGGTGAGGTCATTTGGCAATTTAAACACGAGGATGAGAATTTTAAATTTGTGGCTGTGAAGAACCAGGGCCAATGTAGGCCAGTGAGGCTAGGGGAAATGGGTGCTTGAGACTTGATGTATGACAGGATACATGCCATGGAGTTACTTCATAGATTATTCTGTTGCTAAGGTCCAGTTGTGTAACCTGACCTGAACATTTAGACTTCAAAGTCTGCTTGTCATAAGGAGGCATCTATTAATTAGAAATTAATTGCTGTTGGCAAGGGAATTTTGTAGTTTAACAAGCACGTATAAATTCCTGGCTCCAAGTCAGGAGAAAGGAGTGTGAGATGACCATTTATAAAATCTTTCATTTATACTTTTGACACATTGAAGAGTGATGTATGAAGTGTGACGGGCATGCAAATATATACCAGTGGATCTCATGTGGAATTGATCAAAAAGACAGGAACATTATACAATGTAACACGCATTGTATTATTCTGCTGTTAAAGTGCAGCTTTGTGTAACTAAAGATAAGCAGCATGTCTCCCTCTAAGGCTGTAAGGTATAATTGCACTGCACTTTTGAAATTAATTTCAAGCTGATTGCTCGCTGGTCAACTACAGTTCAGACTACTTTTCTTTCTTTTTGAATATGACACCTGATGTCAATTAGAAAGTATTTCCTGTGACTCACTCAGATCTATAAAGGGCTGAATGGTCTTAGCAGATGCCCAGGTCAATACTCAAGTTAGACTAGCTCTTTTAAATTTCTTTTAAGTATAACACATGAGTTTGTATTTGTAATGGACACAAACACACACGCCCAGTGGCATTGTTCATGATAAATTGGATGTTACAGTGTTTGCGAATAATATTGATATGTAGTGCACAATGTGTTACTCTACTATTAAAATTATGCTGTGTTTAAGTTTGCCTGACCTTTTAATGCTAGAAAGTTTAATTGCTGCAAGTAAACACAGCCTGTGGTCACCTAGAATGTAATTCGACAGGATACTTTGCAAATTGTAATATGCTCATCAGTTTTGGATTATAACTCAAACACCTAACAGGTTAAAGTTGTACTGCATCATTAACAAAGGGGTCAATTCCGGGCAGGGCAAGGGGTGAGTGCAAAATGTACTTGCTGGACAAAATTTGAACTTGTGACCAGGGCTATTTTAACTTCCGGGCCTCATTAACATGCCACCACTTCACTTCCTGCTGAGAAAGGGCTGGAAATGGGTGGGAAGCAGCTACCAACTTCTGGAAATTTAGGTGAAGCATAGCCAGTCACTGTCATGAATGTAGGTGTGGGGAAGGGGGATCCGGGAGGGTCTAGCGGGAGGGAAGAGAACAATGTCTGCTACAGGGGAGGTTGTGACTTTCCTTTGTGGGGTCCAGAGGAACACTCCTGTTCCTCCTGGCCCCACAAAGGAAAGTAAAAAGCTTACCTGCTTAGGCCTCTTCATCTACCTGGAAGATCCCGACTCTCTTCAACCTGGTGGGAAAGTTCCCCGCTCAGGCCTCAGTTAAAGTCGCAATCAGAGCCTGGTGACATCATTGGATCCTGGTCTGCATATTTAAAGAAGGACCCCGCCAGCTTTTGGCGGGCGGCTTAGCTGCCCGTCTATACAGCAATCATGCAGGTCTGTCCCCGGTATCCTGGCAGCAGTCATGACTTATTCATCCTGCATGTCCTCTGTGCCACCTTTATTCAAACAAGTCAAATTACAGGCAGTCTACTGGGTGACAAGGGACATCCTCTCTGGACAGGGTTCATGAGTCCTGTCAGGAACCTGGGCACAGTTACAGAGCTGGCCTACAATGAGGGCTATGACGCCACAAGAAATGTGATCGAACAAACAATCATTGTGCTCAAGCAAAGCTTCCGCTGCCTGGACCATTTTGGAGGAGCTTTGCAGTACACCCAAGAGGGTATCCAGATTTGTGGTCATCTGCTGCATGCTCCATAACTTTGCCCTCATGAGGGACCAGCCCTTACCACCACCTGGGCAAGAAGTGCAGAAGGAGCAGAAGGAGAATGAGGGGGAGGAAGACCGGGAGAGGCATTGACTACCAATGACCCTAGCTGCTAAGAGATCAGCTCATCGAAGAGTACTTCACCTAAACCAAAGTTATCAAACAACTCAATTCCATCTCTATCTAACAATGAACGGAAATAATTATGAATCAATAATTATGCCCTTTGTGCATATATTGTTTGCTTATTTATCTATCCTATTGCTCCTGTACTGTTTCCCCAGTGACTACAGCTTGGGAAGTGGAAGACTTCTGACCTTCCATTGAGGACAATTCAAAGGGCTGTGATGGGTTACTTCAAGCAGCTGTGGCCCTGGCAGCAGACTGCAGTATCTCAGCCTGGGCTGGAGCAGTCAGGCCCAGCTGGTGGTGTGGCACTAACAAGGGCACTGTTGGAGTGGGTGGTAGGGGAGTAGGCATGCTGTTGTCCAGAGAGAGGACAGTAAGTACTTCTGCCATGGAGCCAAGGCCACTCTCCTGGGACTGCACCTCAGCACTCTTACAGCTCTGCTTGAGAACAGAGTGCAGGAGTGACATAATGTGGAGGCTCCTGTCAACTGTGCCCCCCAAACCAAAATAGCAGCCAACTGTGCTTCCATGGCAGCTATGAGAGTTGTCAGGAGAGGCTCCACTGTTGTGTTGATGGAGCTGATCGCTCGGTCCACGTTGGACAGAATAGTCTTCATGCTCTGCGCAAGGCCTTGACACAAGTTGGAGCTGGACTCCTCCATGCTCTGTGTCATTGTCTGTAAGCTTGCTGGCAGGATGCCCAGCCCACCTGGCATTTCCTGGTGAAGACCATCAGCCTTTTTTGGTAGGCTGGGTCCTCAAAGTCAGCATTTGAGTCCTCTGCAGCAGAGTTAGAATGCGATTTTGCACTCTGGTGAGCTGGCACCTATGGTGTACGATCCTCCTAGCCCTAGCTCCTGCACACTTACGGCCGGTGCGATTCACCACATGAAGACACCTCCTCTAGACTACCTCTGAAGTACACGCGGTGCCAGTATCTGAGCTGATGCCAGTGTGATTGAGTGAAGCTGCATCTTCAGAAAGGCTGGTCTCTTCTTTCTCCACTGGCAGAGAGGCATCCACATTTTTAGCACCTGAAATGAAAGAGAGGGACAAGGGTTGGTTTTAGTTTAAAGCGAGAGCAGAGAGAAGTGGCTGGTAAAAGCATTTGCAGTTTGTCATGCAGGATGTGTAGTGTGTGATAGAAGTAATAAGGGAAAAAGAGGATAAGGTGTAAAGAAACCCTTAATGGTGTCCTTTAGTGTTGCCAGTTGTCACAGCCATGACTCTCCACCCCCGGGTTAGCATATTTTTTTCAAGGGTGGGAGGGGGTGCAAGCTTGCTTGGCTTCCTCCGGTGACAGCTTCCTGTCTCAAGACCTTCTCCTGCAAGAAAGAAGGCAGTGTGTTAGTGACAATCTTGTGAGGTGTTTAGAGAATGAGCCTATAAAGGGTGGAATAGCTGGTATGCAGTGCATAAGATGCGAGGTGTGGGCAACTGAGGGTTGCAATAGTGATGAGTGTGTGAATAAGATGAGAGGGAGGTGTAGTGAAATGTGGTGCAGTGCTTGTAGGAGAATGAAGGGAAGCAGGGGAGTGGGCAGTATTGTGAGTAGTGAGGCTGTAGGTGCTGCACTCAGAGTGCAACTTAGCTTTAAGAGGTGCTGGCCGCCTTTAAGTGGCGTCAGAGTCCCCAAACAGGCATGCAGCCATCGAATAGTGTGGGTCGTGCTGACTACACGCCTGAGTCATGATAATCAGCAAGCAGCACGAATATTATATGCTGCTTGAGACAACACTAACAGGCAAGTGCAGTGCGCACCCCACCCTGATCGAATTTTCAGCACATGCCTTTAATATAGCTTTTTAATATATTACTAGCAAATTTCTATGGCATCGTTCATGATAAGTCAGATGATATACTGTTTTATGAGGACAGACATTTTATACCATGCAATGCACAATATTTTATTCTGCTGAAGTACAGCTATATTCCATTAACTCAACAAAGTATAATTTTTGTTAAGTATGAGCTTAGATCATTCAGAATTTAAATGCTGTTTGGTTAGGGAATTTTGCAAATTGTAAAGTTTGGCTCACTGTTAGGAGTACCCAGCATTAAGCAAATTGCTTTTTTCCCTCTTTTTTACAGATTGTATTGCACCTGTAACAAAACATGACTTCAGCAGCATGATATCAGTGAATACAGAAGTACCCTTTTAAAAAGTTAATAAATAGTAATATAGATGGATACCTGGTAATCTAATACAGAGATCAGTCTAGTCAAGGGGTCTGGATGACGTCATAAAGCACAAGCACGAATCAAGAGAGTTATTGCATTCACTGGGACCTCCTTAACTTGTTCTTTCGTGTATATATACTTTTAAAAAAACTTTAAAATTACTGTTTTTAAATATTTTACATTTCTTTTTAGGTGTTACATGTTACGTTGTTGACAGCTATCAAAGTGCATGGCAATTGTCAGTGCTCTCCATGTCCTTGATACGTTTAACATTCATAAAAGGACATAAAAATAATTTAACATAATCTATAAATGATCAGATCTGAGGACTGTGTTATATTGCAAAGTTCACATTTTTGTAATATGTAATTTTGTAATTTGTGTTGTATTTTTGATTTATAAAACAAATATACATAATGAATTATTTGCTCCGAAACTTGACTAAATGAACTGGAAAAATAAAAATGCATTATCAGATAGACACATAAACTGTGCAAAAACTAATAAAATACCATAGAAATAGAACATTTTTTCAATAATAATGCAAATTGTTAATTATTTCAGTGCTTGTTTATCTATATTCACTGGCGTGGTGGCGTACTTCCCCATCTAGTGCGAAGCAATATAAACAGCATGATTTCCCCGAAATGATGAGAGCGTTAACCTTACCAATGGTATCGACCTTAAGTAATTTGGGACGGTTGCCAAGAACTCTTATTGGTTCGTCGAGTTTATCATGAGAGTTGGTGGGAAATCCCGCGTCCTGTTTTGATTTTTAATATAGCGATCAAACCCTCCAGAACCACAGATCGGCTGGAGTGATCTTGCTGAAAGGGTCTCCAGGAGCTGGGCACTTAATCAGTTTCAGTTCACCTTTACTGCAGGTAACTGTCTTGTTGTATTTGTACATAAATGTAACGCGGAGTCACTTGGTATTGACTTGCCGACGTTTAGCGGACGCTTTTTTAGATACAAGTTTGCAACGAGAAGTGTTGATTGAAATGTCAAAAGTAAAATCAAGAATAAATGTTAAATCATAAATATACTAGAAATGTTAGAAGAGTAATAATTTGCTTGTAGTAGGCTGCATTCCGTGCTGCAATAAGATCTTTATTATTTAACTTCCTCCATTATATGAACGTTTAAGACAGAACAAGAGTTAAAACAATAATGATTGTAATGTACTTTCTGCACCCTGGGACAATTTCGCTGATCATAACATAATACACGCGGAAGTAGTGAAAATATAATAGCACAGAAATATTGAAACCGAGCATCGTGTTTCCACAGTTTGCAATCATATAATAATAATGATTAACTTTTAAGAATTATTTTTGGTGATGATTTTAAACTTAATTGATAGCAAGTTACCATTTCCTAAACGATGGCATTTAATATCACAGTTGTGTAACGCGGCATCGCAGTGCTGTGTATGTTGAATGCTGTTTCAGCAAAGTCAAACATTTTGTAAAAATTAAGACTTTTTTAATGCATGCATATAAAACATGTATGTTTTGTGTTTAATGCACGGGGCTTGCAGTTTGCATGCGTCCGCGAGCTACACAAAATTGTGAGATTGGGTGGACAATTTTTAAAAAAAGGAATATGCGTTGCGTTAGACAATAAATCACGATATTTAATAAGTTGACGATAAAACCGGACTTTGCCGGGCAGTGTCCTATAGCTAAGACGCGGTAGCAAAGAGCAAAAGGCTTATGTCCCTCCGGGTTACGTAGCGCGACCCGATATTGACAATTCAGGAAGCGCCGCCCGTTCCGTTGCTTATGTAGTCCGCCTAGTGGTTGAGTTCGATCTGTGTTTGATGAAATAACACGTACACATTCTGTTAACCTTTTAAATGCTTGAGTTGAATTCTACTGTAATAAATTCACAAAGAACGAGACAAGTATTAGAGCGGTGAATAGTTCATATATAAATAAATACAAACATTGCAGAGGTGCGTCTCAACGGCGCTTTTTGTATGAATCTGACTTGCTTACAATATTATTTGGAAAATAAAGTCCTTTTTAAAAAAAAAATCCCCATATCTCCTGAAGGCAGTAGCTGGTGCTGGGCTATGATTCCATAGCGATTGACAGCTTTCTGGTACCTCAACCACATGACAATTATTCACATGAGAGCTTGAGAGTGAGTGCTGGCAGACTTTTTGACAATGAGGACGTCACATTCCTCATCTGATCCTGCTTTCATCCTGCACCCAACACATGGGGACTTTCCACAGGGAGCTCTAGATGGCAATAAGAAACAGCACTGTGGCTGAATTTTCCCCTTCCAGAGACACTGGTGAGTTGACCTGATTTAGATACAACTAACTCAGCACAGACCAGAGATCAAACCTGGGATTTTCCTGGGGATGCATGGATCAGTGCTACACCAGGTGATGCATTGGTACATTGAGCAAAGTTCTTATTGCATTGCAGATAGTAACATTCTGCTTATTTTCCCCAGCAGATCTCTAGAAATATGCCTGTGGCAAGAATGCGTATGAGACCATGGCTGGAATTACAGATAGACGGAAATGCAGTTCCAGGGTTGAGTTGGATAAATGAGGTAAATACATTATTGTTTCATTCAATGCAGTAATACAGTAATGTACAGCTCTCAAGAATTAATTACATTTAAATAATCTTAATATTTCTGTATATTTTTATAGTTTTCTCACACATGGGTATTTGCATGTGGAGACATTTCCTCCTCCTACCTGACAAAGGTTACATACCTCTTTTTGCCTTTCATCAGTTGGAAGGTGGTAAAGGAGGTTTGCTTTTTTTATTCATTCATGGGATGTGGGCGTCGCTGGCAAGGCCAGCATTTATTGCCCATCCCTAATTGCCCTTGAGAAGGTGGTGGTTGTCAATACTTCTCTACAGCCACTGCCAGTGTTATATATGATGTGGAGATGCCGGTGATGGACTGGGGTTGACAATTGTAAACAATTTTACAACACCAAGTTATAGTCCAGCAATTTTATTTTAAATTCACAAGCTTTCGGAGACTTCCTCCTTCCTCAGGTAAATGTTTCAGGAGCTCCTTGAAGCCTACGCATTTATACATATAGAACAATACATGGTGTTTACAGACTGCCCCTGCAACTGCCCGTTGCCAAGGCAATCACCGTGTTCAGACAGAGAGGTGTCACCTGCAGAACCCCCGAATACACATTCAACAAAAAAACAAACAGGGAAAAAAAACAGAGAAAAAAAACAGAGAGAGGCAGAAACATCCGGAAGGCAGAGAGAGCCAGCAAATGACCCATTATATTAAAAACAGATAACATTTGTTCGCTGGTGGGGTAACGTGTAGCGTGACATGAACCCAAGATCCCGGTTGAGGCCGTCCTCATGGGTGCGGAACTTGGCTATCAATTTCTGCTCGACGATTTTGCGTTGTCGTGTGTCTCGAAGGCCGCCTTGGAGTACGCTTACCCGAAGGTCGGTGGATGAATGTCCATGACTGCTGAAGTGTTCCCCGACTGGGAGGGAACCCTCCTGTTTGGCGATTGTTGCGCGGTGTCCGTTCATCCGTTGTCGCAGCGTCTGCATGGTCTCGCCAATGTACCATGCTCTGGGGCATCCTTTCCTGCAACGTATGAGGTAGACAACGTTGGCCGAGTCACAGGAGTATGAACCATGCACCTGGTGGGTGGTGTCCTCTCGTGTGATGGTGGATGAACGGACACCGCACAACAATCGCCAAACAGGAGGGTTCCCTCCCAGTCGGGGAACACTTCAGCAGTCATGGACATTCATCCACCGACCTTCGGGTAAGCGTACTCCAAGGCGGCCTTCGAGACACACGACAACGCAAAATCGTCGAGCAGAAATTGATAGCCAAGTTCCGCACCCATGAGGACGGCCTCAACCGGGATCTTGGGTTCATGTCACGCTACACGTTACCCCACCAGCGAACAAATGTTATCTGTTTTTAATATAATGGGTCATTTGCTGGCTCTCTCTGCCTTCCGGATGTTTCTGCCTCTCTCTGTTTTTTTTCTCTGTTTTTTTTCCCTGTTTGTTTTTTTGTTGAATGTGTATTCGGGGGTTCTGCAGGTGACACCTCTCTGTCTGAACACGGTGATTGCCTTGGCAACGGGCAGTTGCAGGGGCAGTCTGTAAACACCATGTATTGTTCTATATGTATAAATGCGTAGGCTTCAAGGAGCTCCTGAAACATTTACCTGAGGAAGGAGGAAGTCTCCGAAAGCTTGTGAATTTAAAATAAAATTGCTGGACTATAACTTGGTGTTGTAAAATTGTTTACAAGTGTTATATATGACAGCTCAAAAGCTTGAAACGGGCCAGATGACCAAAGCAGTTTATGTCATCTGGAACATATAGTATAATGGAGCAGAAACTAAAGTATTTCAGCATAGCATAATGTAAAGTAATCTGCACTCTCTTTGATCTGAAGTTTTGAGTGTGCTGATTCATGTGATTTGTTTACTACACACATAGTCACCTGGCTGGGAAACCACCACTTTCCCTGGCTGAGAAACCAGCACAATTACTGCTAGATTACTGGATTGTTGGCTTTAATTTATATGCCACTATTACTAAGTGATCAAGCTAACTTTGCATGTATTCCATTGAAAATGCAGGAAAGGAAGATGTTCCAAATTCCATGGAAACATGCAGCCCGTCATGGATGGAACCTGGAAACAGATGCCAGTCTTTTCAGAAACTGGGCTATACATACAGGTAGAAAACATTATTTGTATCTTTACAATGGTACAAAGTGGTGCTAGATGCATATCAATACTACCTAATAAATATTTCTAACACAGTTTGTGAACTACCAAAGTGCTGTAGGTAAAATATATAAACCAATAATAAGATAATCTTGCCCTCCCTTCAAGTCAATTGAAACATTCTGCTAAAAACACCTACAAATATCACAAGGTGGTGACCACAGCAACACATATATAAAACAAATGACAGTTCTTGGCAGTGGCCAAAATGAACCTTAGAGCAGAAGGTTGAATATATGTTTTATGCAATCTGATTTTGGATGTTGTGTCACGAGGCCTGCTTTCTCATGACATCTCTTGAATCTCTTGTTCCAGATTTGTAACACATTCTAAATACTACAGGTCCTATGGTATGCTGTTATAATCTGAGGTCCTGTGTCCCATGATCTTAAATTTGCATTTGCTATTTTGTAGGTACACCACTCAATTTCCATTTCCATATATTAAAAAAAAACTGCAGTGATTGACAAAAACATGGGAATGGATTAAAGACTGAAATTCAAGCCCAGCAGTTCAAATTAAAATACCAAATGTTCAACCAACATTCCTTTGGTTGATGATGCTGTTTGTGCCTCATTGTCGAATTACCAACTTTGAAAATCCAACTCGAATGCCCATGTATACCCAGTTGTCTTAAATCCTCTTCATTTTCTTTACAGGGAGGTTCAGACTAGGAATAGATTCACCAGAGCCTAAAACATGGAAAGCCAATTTCCGTTGTGCCATGAACTCACTGCCTGATATAGAGGAAGTGAAGGATAAGAGCGTTAATAAAGGCTCTAGTGCTATTCGAGTCTACAGGATGTTACCACTACTTGACAGATCGAATCAAAAAGGTACTTGAAAATTAAATCTCCTGTTTTTCATTATATTTTGAAATTGAAACAGAAGTATAGAGTGCTTAAGGTCCATTATTTTGTTTTTCCACAGAAAAGAAGTCTAGGTCATCCAAAGATTCAAAAAGCAAGAGTCGGAAAAGGGTAAGTACATGGGTTACTTCTGTATACTTTCCATATTTCAATATTTCTCGTAAGTCAGTTCCAATTGGTGTTTCCAGAACCAGCAGGAATGACAAGCACAATAATTCTTCAAAGCTGTCAAAAACTGTATGGTTGATCAATTGGATAAGACAACATGATAAAGCAGGAGGCTGGCACTTCAATATGAACTTTGTGTTGTTTTAAACCCATGCCCAACAATTGATTGTGCATTTACTGCCTACAAATGGGCTAGTCCTTAGTAAAGTGCCACTGCAATTCTGTACAAAATACTTTGAAGCTGGTGTACTGATTATGAAGTTTAGTATTAATATCACTGACCTATAAGTATCACAGTTTTGTATACTGCACTGAACAGAATATGCATGAAAAGTAGACTTTACTCTTTATCTTTCCATTTTTTTATATATCAATACACCATGCTCAGATGGATAAGGACATTGTATAGGTGAATTGTGCCTGATAATCATTTAATACTATCCAATGTGAGAATGCTTCTTGATATTTCAATGCTTTGTTATTGGTTGAAAATTAGACTGCCATTTAGGGAAGCCATCTGCACTTTCTTTGCAGGAAATGTACCAGCCAGACTCTCCTCCACATGTTAAATGGAGACTACTGTATGTGTTTTCAATGTATATAAAAAAGTCCTCAATGATAATTCTTTGAGTGGAGTGGTTGTTTCGCAGTTACCTTGGAAACTTTATGTCAAATGCAGTCACACTTTGCAAGGTTTCACTTGTCCATTTTTTCCTTCTTTTTCAAATTATTTTCTCCTGGTCCTTCTGACTCAAGCACCATGGTGGGAAGCCCTGATTCTGTCTCTTTGCCAACACCACTGAAAAGCTGTTTGCAAAGAAGAATGCAAGAGTAGCCCATCAATAACTTACCATGATAATAGCAATGATAGCTCAGTGGTGTGGTGGATAATAGCCATGAACTCATATAGTGCCACTCAAGTGCACTGTAGTTGTAAAAATAAATATGCAGTACATGGTTAGAGATATGTGACTTCCAAATTCTTGGTTATAATTCTGCCTAACATTTTAACAATCACACTTGTTGAAACCATACTAGCCTGTCCTTTCTTGTAGAAAGCTCACCCACCTCAGACAACTTTAATGAAAGCCTTCTCAAGGTACCTTACCACCAATAGAAATTTTTGGATCATGCATTACCTCTATGTTGTGAACAAATTATTTGAACCAGAATGTTACTTCAGCCAAATGAAACATTTTGCCACTATTTGTATTTTAACAAAAATTGAATTCTTTATATCTTTGTAGGAAACCAAGTCAAAGGTCAAGCTAGAAGTGACAGAACCTGTAGCACCTACACTACCAACTGATCACACCACATACACTGCACCAGAACAATGTACTCCACAGGAAATGGTGGTTGACAGCACAGTGAATATAGGAGGTGAATATAAAGACTGCTTGTCTAGGCATCTTTGCAAAACCACTAAAAAAACTGTAGCATTATTTTTGCAGTTAACAGGCTTTTAAGAAAACCGTTTAATGCTTTACAATGCAAAGTTTATCTTAGCCCTTTAAAAATAAACTATATCTTTAAAAGATTTTTTCCTCTCTTAGGCACGCAGCCTATTCCTTGCATAGTTCTCTACTGAGTTGGCAGGGTCTCTACTAATACTGTTGTGTTACAATGAACTAGAAGGTGCTCAAGAAGGGAAAAGGGTTGAAGGAAATAAAGACTCTACTCAAGATTCTGTTTTTTCCCTGTGACAAAGCAAGATGCTCTGCAATTTTCTCCAGCTGCCCCCTCCCCCCCAACCCACTCCAGCCCACACATAGCCCTAAGCAGAGAGAGGCCAAAGATGTAAAATTGCTGCATCTGGAACTGGATAATAATTCTGCATCCTACAACTCCTATACAAAGTGTATTAGATCTAAAATCTGATTCATCATTGTGCTGCTTGAGTACATTTTTTTTTAAGTATTCAAACGGATTTAAAATATCATTGTTACCTTAAAATGTGTTTTGCAAAACTGTCCCGATGGAACTAATATATTGAAACACTTTAATTTTTCACACACCACCTTGCTTCCCTCTTTTCTGGAAGGCACCAACTTGTACTAGTGTACAGCTCCATGGTTGTTAGAAGCTTCCTGGTAATTCACCCAAGTAGCAATTCTTCCTGTGTAAGCATCAACAGTGGGCAATGGCAGACCATTACACTGTGGTGAGTAGGGGGAAATCACTACCCTGTCCTGTCTTCAGCCAATGTCCATATATGTGACCTTTCCAGCACTGGATAGGGATTAAAAACGGGACTCTTTTATAAATATTTTCTCTCCAGCCCAGGGACATTGTGATCCACAGTAGTACAATACATTGAATTTTCCTGAATAGCATAAAAAGCAATTTGGAAAATTTGTCACCCAGTACTTCAAGATAACATTGTAACTGAACACCTTAAGAAAGGTATAGTGGGCTTTGTTCAGTAAGCTGTGCTTCTGTATAGAGGAAATTAGTAGTTAATTTTTCTTCTCAAAATGCTCGGTGCATATAGTATGAGTGTCAGCTGGTAGTATGGTGCTGAACATGGCAAGCTCTGCATTGTGCTGAACTTATTTTCTTCCCTCCCATTTTGTTACAGAGTTCACACCATCAGAATCTTGTTCAGCAGTAGAGCAACTGGCTGAATGGGCTATGGATGAAATTGTAGGGGAACCTGAAGATCACGTTGTCAGCACAAGTGATGTGTATCCATTCCAGATCTCTCCCATGCCCTCTCCTGTAGGTTAGTACAAGGTTTTCAAATACAGTCAGTTTCTGAGCTTGTAAATATTTCCATATATTAAAAGAAAAGTTAGAGCCATTTGACAGTGAATTGCTCTCCTCGTGGTTCTTCTGCAGATTGGAATTTTCACATTTGTTACAGTCACTGGGACTTTCAGACTTCTGCACCCTCAGAATTTGCAATGGCCCACTTAAGCTGTTTTGATACAATGCAAAACTTGGGCTAGCACCTCCTGTGCCCGATCTCATGCAGCTGGCTGCAACCTGAAGGTTAATGTGCCAGATCAGTTAGGACAGTTTCCAGGTTTTCCCAGCCATTGGCCTTGGTGAATCCCAACAGATTCACCAACCAGGCAGTGCTAGCACAGGTCTCGTACCATAAAATCAGATTTATTTATCTGTTTAAATTAGTAGACAGGACTTCAACTCAAATCTGAATATTCTGAGGTTTTTGAGATGTTTGCTAGATTCCATCATCCATAGAATAAAATGATGACCTAGTGACATACTGCGCTGGTGATAGCCTTGTAATTCTGCTGTCGGGGAACTTTACCTTCGGAGGACGGGAACAAAAGCATCTTATGTGGCAGTGCTGTAATAAATGGAGTATCTCTCTCTTACACAGAACAACTTTTCCTTTTTTCCTTTCTGGTTGCCACACGTCACTGCGACCTAAAATGTAGGCAGGCAATCAGCTCTCAGATAAGATGATTGAGATCCGCAATTCAGCATGTGGGGGAGGTCAGAGTGATGGACTGTAGTTACATAATTTTATGATGCAGTGTATCATTGCTTTACTACACTATACAACCCTCTGTATAAATAGGCATAGTACCAGTGACCTGCATAAGTAGCAAGCTGTTCTGTAATGCATTGACCTCTAAGCACAAATAAAGGCAAAGGATTTGTATAGCAACTCAGGACATCCCAAAGTGCTTTATAGCCAATGAAGTACCCTTTGAAGTGTAGTCACTGTTCTAATGTGGGGAAATACGACAGCCAATTTGCATACAACAAGGTCCCAAAAACAACAATGATAATCTGTTTTAGTGATGTTGATTGGGGAAAAATATTGGCCAGGACACCAGGAGAACTTTCCTACTCTTCTTCGAATAGTGCCATGGGACATTTTGCATTCACCTGAGAAGGCAGACTTAGTTTTTCTGAAAGATGGCATCTCTGACAATGCAGCATTCCCTCAGTAGTGCGCTGAAGTGTCAGCCTAGATTATGTGCTCAAGTCTCTTGAGTTGAACTTGAAGCCATGATCTTCTGACTCAGAGGCAAGAGTGCTACCCATTGAGCTAAGGCTTTTTAAAAATTCATTCATGGGATGTGGGCATCGCTGGCGAGGCCAGCTTTTATTGCTCATCCCTAATTGCCCATGAGAAGGTGGTGGTGAGCCGCCTTCTTGAACCGCTGCAGTCTGTGTGGTGAAGGTTCTCCCACAGTGCTGTTAGGAAGGGAGTTCCATGATTTTGACCCAGCGACTAAGAAGGAACGGCGATATATTTCCAAGTCAAGATGGTGTGTGACTTGGAGGGGAATGTGCAGGTGGTGTTGTTCCCATGTGCCTGCTGCCCTTGTCCTTCTAGTTGGTAGAGGTCGCGGGTTTGGGAGGTGCTGTCGAAGAAGCCTTGGCGAGTTGCTGCAGTGCATCCTGTGGATTTTTCACACTGCAGCCACGGTGCGCCGGTGGTGACGGGAGTGAATGTTTAGGGTGGTGGATGGGGTGCCAATCAAGTGGGCTGCTTTGTCCTGGATTGTGTCGAGCTTCTTGAGTGTTGTTGGAGCTGCCCTCATCCAGGCAAGTGGAGAGTATTCCATCACACTCCTGACTTGTGCCTGTAGATGGTGGAAAGGCTTTGGGGAGCCAGGAGGTGAGTTACTCGCTGCAGAATACCCAGCCTCTGACCTGCTCTTGTAGCCACAGTATTTATATGGCTAGTCCAGTTAAGTTTCTGGTCAATGGTGATCCCCAGGATGTTGATGGTGTGGGATTCGGCAATGGCAAAGCCGTTGACTGTCAAGGGGAGGTGGCTGACACCTTTTATTACAGAAGAAACCATAATTAAGTAATAAAACCAAACACTGCATCAAAGTATGTACCTACCATCTCCCCAAGCAGCCAGATATATTGTATTTAAAATACAATTATTGTTAGAACAGCAAAATAATGCAAAGTGAAATCAGAGAATCAACTTTTAAAAGTGGTGCTATCAGTTGTTAAACATTGGCATTCATAGATCCCAACATTCGTATCCTGCCAGTATCAAGCTGTTTAATTTGTTAAGAGATACTGTTTATAAATATAAAAAGTGGATGAAAAAATGCCTATGTCAGATTTGGTTTTATATAATTTCACAGGATGCAGAATTTGCCAGCAGCGCTTGCATAGGTAAATGAGAAATCTGATAAACGAGGCTAAGCCTTTCGTAATGCTGTGGAATATTTTAATGCAGCAGTGCTGCTCTTCACACCCTCTACCAGTAATACTGGTACATTTTCTTAAACCTCAAAAGTAGTCTTTCACTTACTTTCCCTGCCGTGTAGCTTGCACATCTATAACCATTATAATTTTAGAATTATTTTCTCCATTTAGGGACTGTTTTATCATTCTGATTATTTTCAGAAGAGGATTCTGTAATGATGGAGGGGTGTTGCTTTATCTGCAATTTGCACTTTAAAAAGTGATTGTTTATTTGAATATTTTCTGGTTAAGCAAAAGAAAAATCTCCATAGTCTTATGAAAGAGGTGACAATTATTGATGTCCCTTAATGTCAGTGCTAAGATGTCACAATGACTTGAATTGAATTCCACAAAAACAAGTTACCTATTTATCACGTTTAATTTGACATTTTATTTTCTGTTTTAAATAAGTCCAGTAATAAAGAGAAGTAAACATCTAACATCAAAGCAATTAGAACTGTAAAGCAGGTTTAAAAAACTTCCGTAAAAGAGAATGGGACATGGTATTTGCCTGTGGGGAATGTGTTTGTCCCGGAGGGGGTGGGGGTGGGGGTTGAGAATGTGTTTCTCTGTGGCTTGGTTTGCGTGTCTGGAGAATTCATTGGTTTGTACTGAATTTGCTTTGTTTTGTTCTTCACAGCGGCCAGTGCAGCAGACAGCTTCCTGACAACAGATGACGTTGTTGAGGTTAGTAGATGCAGCTGACTGCGCTTAGAGAATTATATATTGTGTACATGGGTAGCTCAATATGATTTGATCTCCCTTTTGTAACCATTAAATTTGTTAATAAAAATTGAATTGATTCTATTCTTATTAACAAATTGATGTGTTTGAAGATGGAGAGAAATGGAGCAAAGTGGAAAGATTTCAGAAAAGACTTCTAGAATTTGGCTTTGCCACCAATGGTGGAATAGGATGGTGAGGGGACAGAAAGAAGGTTAGATTTGGAAGAGTGGAGAGTGTGAGCTGAGATGTAGGAGATTAAATAGATAAAGTGTGGCGAGGTCAGTGGTGATGAGGTTTTTAAAATCAATGTGTTGGAAGGTAAGGAACCAGTAGAAGTCAAGAGGACAGAGATGATAGATGAGCAGACTTATCATGGGATAAGATCTGGGTGTTTGATTTCTGGATGAGTCGGAGTTTATGCAGAGGGGAGTTTGGAAAGGCTGGCAAGGAGGGCATTAGAATACATGAGCCTGGAGATTACAAAAGTGTGTGTGAGTGTTTCAGTGATGGGGGGGATGAGGTAGGAACAAAGGTAGGCAATGCCATGGAGTTGGGACTAGGCATTGTTGATGAATAGGATATTGGGTTTGAAGTTCTACTCGGGGTCAAACAGGACACCAAGGTTGTGCACAATCAGGTTTAGCCTGATTGATCAAGGGTGGAATCGAGGGCAAGGATGTGATCACTCCGCAATGTCATAACGATAGTTAGTGTGGAAAACGGAAATGTCAAACTGGTATTGTAGGAGATGCTCTTGTGAGGTTGAGGCTCAGCATACAACCTCACACGATTGGAGTGAAGTTAAAGGTGCTTTATTCTGCATTCAATAGTGGTTTGAGCGCTTGATGCTGATAACATGCCTTGCCTACATCAGTCGAAAAGTACCTCAATCCCCTAAAGCACTGAATTCTGGGTATTAAGCATCTATCTGTGGTGAATGGTCTTGAGTTTAGTATCCTGCCTGTTTCCTATAGAGAGAATGCTTGTTCCCATGATTGGTCACCAAACACACTTTATTACAGCACTACCATACTTCAAGAAAACATTTTAGTTAAGTGTCCTGCTAGGTAGTGATGTAGCTTTTACTTGTTGCCTGGTAGAAGGACGGATCAGTTGTCATAAATCTCAAAATACAGTCATTTGAAGTTGTGCCTTGGAATCATTTTCAATCACGTATTTTAGTTATTGGGATTGAAGTGGCAATAATTACTGGTGAAGCCGTATGTGTTATTGTTATATTCACTTTGGAATCTTTGCTCCAAGCATTTTTGACTTGAGTCATACAAACTCATCAGTCAGTACTGCCCACTCTTAATTACAAAATATGGCAACCGCCCATAATACCCACTCTGTTAAAAATAGCACTGTTGACCCATAACACCCACACTGTAAGTTGTAGAAATATTTAGTCATTATACCTCTTCTGCCAATCACAGCAGTTTCTGATAATTTTAGCAGTGCTCACCCCATAACTCTCACTGTGTCAATCACGATGGTGTCTGTGCCAAAACATTAGGGTTAAAAAAGCTTGCTGAATGCTGTAAATCTGCTAAAGCAAAAAAAGTTGAAATCCCTGCCATTGCCGAGTCATTTCCTAATTAAATTTCTTGTAGATTATAAACAAACTGATAAGTGCCTCACATTATTTTCAAATTTCTTAAGTACTGGGTTAGTTTAACTAGAATAAATGACACAATGAATCATAGGAAGTAATATAAATATTTGCAGCTAACAGTAACCTTAAAACAAAACCAAGATAATTTCTGAGATTCTTAGAATGGAATTAATAGCAAATGCTGGTGATTCTGGTACAGGACTGAAGATTTAAAAAATGTGAGCAAAGTCTTGAGAGACTGTGTGTTTTATTTTAATGCTGTCATTTTTTTAGATGGCAAATGAACTAATCCAAGAACGCAGTCAATGGGAGCATAGTAACATTGAAGGGAAAGGCTACCTCAGCAACGTAGTCGGAACAATGCCACTAACTTCCATCGAGAGTGACCCCAAGTCCAGTGAGCAAGGAACAATCTCACATATGACATTCCAGGATGGCAGTTGGCCAGATTCGGCAGGTATGATCCCTTTATATTTTTAATCTCCAGTTCTTAATCAGCATTATTTTGGTGAGGAGAATTCTTGAGCTAAATGTGGATTGCTTTCCATACTAGCAATGGACTCATTGTTACAGAAATAAGTCTAATTGTTTCTAATGACCCATAGACTCTTGATTAATCAATTGTATTCATTCATTGGCACTTTGTTGGAAGCTTTTGGAATTGGCTGCATTCCAGAAACAGCCTACTTCAAAAGCAATGTTTGCCATGTTAGTCACAGAGAAAAGTTCATCACGTGGTGGATGCTGTATTTTTTGCGGTGTAAATCATCCAAGTGATTTTCTAGACTTTCTAAAGCTAGTTGCAGTTGGAATGACACTTATGTTTTCCTCTGATTACAAGCCTAGAAATGTGCCATTCCAGGGCATTTTACTGGGTGCCAATATCCTGGTAAGGTTGTGGTAGCCTAGTCAAAATGGCTACCAGTTCATGACATGATTGGATCCTATAGACATGAATAAGGGAAAAACTCACTTAGCTACCAATGTGACTGACAAACTCTCAGTCTTTCTACAAAAAGCAGGTTATCTATCTGGACTAGACAGGCAGTATGTTCTTGTTCTGTACACAGATACCTGTGGATGAATACCTGTATTTACCGGAGTATCTATTTCCTGGTTCCATTCCATTCAACCACACTCTCTTATCCTCACAACACCTACAGTTTTTAAAAAAAATCTTGTTTTATACAGGTTAACTTTTCAATCCAATACAATAAAATAGTAGTCAAAGATCATGCTTTAAATCCATTGGTTGTTGACAACCTGGAAGAGAAATTTTTGGTTGCATTTCCTTCCCATTCATGAGGAGAGGAGGAAGATTCTTCCCACGGAGTAGAAATCACCCTGCAAGAAGATTTTAGGGCTATGCCCATTGTCGCTAATCATGAAGTTACTAGAATGGAATGGAACTTCAGATGTCACAGCAGGTTGAATCTTACACAAAATGTCTACTTCCCATCTGCTTTGGACAGCAGTTTTAAAGCATAAAACTCAAGAGGAAGGGGGGATTGAGAGATGCCAGTAGGAGTACAGATATCCTTTCGTATAATATTTAGGATGAATTTCTTGTCTTATACTGAGAAATTAGATATATTCAAAATCATATATATTCATGAGTGGTCTTGTTAATTTTTCTTTGCAGGTGAGTTGGAATTCAGGTTTCATACAGATGTCAAAGCAGGAATAGACCTTGTGAGCTGGCTCGAATCAGGAAACTGGTCAACTGGAGCGCTCATCAGTTGCACTTAAATGAAGACTGTAATGCAGGAGAGTGGGATGCTCTCTGTACTTAGAAATGTTTTACCCCCCTTCTCCCATATTTTGTTGCCATCCAGACTTCAACTGCTATCATATCAGTCATATCTGCAAGTTTCCATCTGCTACCTTAAGAAATTATACAGAATCGACTTTTGAAGACATGCTTTTGGTACCGTTTTAAAAGACTTCCTGTTTGGCTCATGCTTGAAGAATGCAAAGAACATCTACCACACAGGGAAGCTAATTTTAGTGAGGCCAGGAATGCTGTTTTGTGATGGAATACCATCTTTAACATGTTTGCTGCTATATGAACTCAAATGCTTTTAATTATTCTGGTTATGTCACCCTCAGCAATCTTAACCAAAAGGAAATTTTTAACAGACATTGTCAGTAAGTATCAGGCTCGTCTGCAGTGTGGCATTTTCATGGCAAAAAAGAATATTACACAAAATCTTTTTTTTTCAACTGTATATATGTAATAAAATATAAAATTTCTTGCGATCTTGAACAGGCTTATTTTTCTGAAATCATGGAAAGGAATCTATCCACTAAAAACACTGAATAAACAAAATAGCATTACTAAGTGTATGTTAATTGCTATCACAACTGTTTATTCAATGTAACAAAAATGTGTATTACCTCCCAACACAATGTGGCTAACATTATGCTAAAACATTGGCAAGAAAAGCTTTAGCTAACACTGGAACTGAGCGGCTTTAGAAATTATGCTATAATAACTATATTGTACAGGTGACTTTTGTATCATGATGTAGATGGTGGTGCCTAAAGTTGTCCTTTGAGGTTTTTTCTCATTAGCTCTCTGTGTCTTCAGAAATAGATTTTTAAAAAGTTTATAAATAACATTTTCTTTTATGTTCTGTTCAAGACTTCTCGTTGTGAATATAGTTTAGAATTTGTATATTACTAAATAATTTCTGTCGTGCATTTAGTACTTAAAGTATACTTTTGATACAGAATAAAAGTGTTGACCAATGAAATAATAATGAATCACTAATTTGTACACTAGGAGATAATATTTTACATTTATTTATCTTATATAGATCTCCTGAGCTAGGCTTACCTCCACATTAAGAATTTTTGAAGGGTAAAACTAATGATCAAATGGATAATACCTATTTCTCTCTAATTAACAACTCTTTTACCAAATCACAGGAAAGCAAGGTGTGATTTCTGAGAATGCAATTTTGGTAGAAGATTGTTAATTATGTAGAAAAACCAGCATTCTTGTGTTTTTCATTTCACCCGTCTTCTTTTGAGCAATAGGATGACTTGCCAGATCTCTCTGCCAGTGCTGTCAAAAACTTGTGCACATTGGCTTCCGTCCATCTGAACTTTCTTCTTATCCTCAGGGGAAGCAGCCAGTTTCTGTTCAATACTCTCCACAGGTGTGTGGCTGAATTTGGAAACTCCTCGTGTGAGAGATTAGCAGTGATAACATTTTTAATGACTGGGGAGGTTCTGGTGTCCTTCTTTAAGTCTAATGTAATATGGAATTTCATTTAAACAGAAATGAGTAACTCTTCCTCCCGCCCCTGTCCCCAACAAGCCCGTCAGAAATCCCTCCCCCGATCTGCCAACTTCCCGGCTCTGAGTAAAAATTTAGGCCTTGAGGTCTCAATGGTTATTAGAAAGCTACTGAATTCCCAGAGTGGGCAGTGCTCTTACGTTTTCCTTTATTGACATCTATGTTGCGTCGAATGAGTAGAGAGCAGTTAGTGGCCAGATCCTTGGTAATATGGTTGGCAATGATAAGATTTGATCAATTGCCTAACAGCACTTTCAACAAGTGCAGAAGTACCAGAAACACCTTGACAACATTACGTTCTCATGACAGTGCTCTCTTAATTTCAGCAGTTGGGAATTATTTAAAAATAGATTTTAGCTTTTGGAAGGCAATTTAACCTTCTCCACCTGGTGGAAACTGGATGGGTGGGCAGTTAAAATGCCCTGAGTTACTAACCATCCAGAAAGCTGCCCGAATCCTGCCATTTCCAAGTTTAACGGGCACTTTTGGACAGGTGGCTAAGCTGCCTGCCCAAGGCCAGTGGGGTCCTAATTTACCAATGCTAACAGGCGTTCGGTGGCGTTATTGGGTGTCGACAGCGATTTTTTACTTCAGCCAGAGTGGCTTTCGTGGTCAGCGTGAAGGGGATCGGGAACCTGAAGAGACCCTCCAGATAAGTGTTTTACTTTTGTGGGGCCAGGAGGAGCACGAGTGATGTTTCAGTCCTGTGGGAGGGTGTATACCTGAAACGTGAACAGATTTGTGTTCTCTCGACATTCAATGCTTGACCGACTGAGTGTCTCCAATATTTTCTGTTTTTGCTTCAGATTTTCATCATCTCTGTTCCTATGTTCCTATCTGCAGTATTTTTCTTTTTGTTTAGAAGATTTGGGAACTGGTTTGGAGCTGCAATCAATCCTTGGCTACAGTGGATTCCTTTTATAATGAATTTTAGGAGCTATACCAAAAACACGTAAAGAGGACTGGATTCTTACAAGCACTTTTAGTGAGCGAGTCATATACAGTTTGTGTTATATTAGCAAACTACAGGAAGTGATGCAAGAAAAGCATTTCTTGTTTGCACTGAGGAAGGCAAAGCCAAATAAAAGGCAAAAAACGACAAATGTTAGATATCTGAAACAAAAACAGAAAATGTTGGAAATACAAAGAAGGTCTGTTACAATCAAGATGAAGCCAATCTGCCTTCTATTCCCTACTCTGCAAAAATCCCAAATAAATGGTTATAGCAGTATTGCAGACCAGAAGACAAACCAAAAGCAATTGACCTTTCAGTTTATCTAGTTATAAATAGTAAGGATTGTCTGTTAACAAAAAATGTATTATTTTAATTTATAAAATTAACTTTCTATGAAACCAAGCAATGACAGAGATAAAATTAATCTTTATATTTCTTGTGCTTTCTTTAATAAGCTTTAAAATGGTACATGACTATCATAATCAGATGCTGTATGCAATTCTGAATCATTGCCACCATTGCACAACAAGGATTTCCTACTACTCATGTTGGGGTTACTCAGAATAATATTAATGGGATTAAGATCTGATTTATTGTATGCTCTACTGCAAGTCTTTGAACATGTACAGATGCACTCCCCAAAAATACTATGATTTATATTTACCATGAGTTGAAGACAAATACACATTTAAAAATGTTCTCTATGCCATTAAAGCATTTCCTTAGTTAACACGTGCTTGCACTGTATTCTGCACTTCTAACTTCCTGTTTCTAGATGCAGTTTTTGCTTACATAGCAAAATATATCCTGAAATTAGCGCTCTTCCCTGGGAATTTAGGAACTAGCTCAGTTTATGTAGTATTGTAGTTCAATTTTAGTACATAAAATATAAAAATAAAAAAATGACTGTGAATATCTGTCTATATAAATCGCTGTCTATACATATCTATATTTAATGTTTTTGTTGTGATCAGAGGATATACAACCATTTACACATTTTCAAGATTACTGAACAATTTCAGTTTAGTTGTGCAAGATTTTTACATGGTTTAGTAATAGATTTACATGAAGTATCTCAATTGCAGACCATACTCATCAGCATCAAACAGGTAAAAACACAAGATTATAAGATAAATTTAAATGAAGGATGCCCTTCAGCCGATTTGATCTCATACTTCCAGATTACGAAACCTATCGTCTTCCAGCATCTCGTTGTTTCTTAAATATGCTGGTCTCAACCACCCTTCATAGAATCAGAGAATGGTTACAGCACAGAAGGAGGCCTTTTGGCCCATCGAGCCCGTGCCGGCTCTTGGTAGGAGCAATCCAGTTAGTCCCATTCCCCTACTCTTTCCCCGTAGCCCTGCAAATTTTTTCCTTCAAGTATTTATGCAATTCCTTTTCGAAAGCCATGATTGAATCTGCTTCCACCACCCTTTCAGGCAGCGCATTTCAGATCATGACCGGTCACTGCGTAAAAAAGTTTTTCCTCATGTCGCCTTTGGTTCTTTTGTCAATCACCTTAAAAATATATTCTGAAATATATTCTTAGCAACCTATTAATTTGTAAATTGAGGAAAATAGAAGGGCCCGGGAACCATCCGAGCGTACATATACTCCTCAATACTGTCTAACGCTGAGAATATGTCTTGAGCTGATCTGTGCTGAGTTACCTGATACCAGCCATGGCAGTAGTAGAGCACTTAATGGAGGGAATTTTAACTGTTCCTCAATTGGTGGGAATGGAGTGAGGGAGCAGTTCAAATTTCCCACACTGTTCCTGCCGATTCCCCATTTTAACACCGTCGGTTTCGATGGTGGATGAGGTGCCCTCTGGGCCCGGTGGGAGCCTTATTAATAAATACTGCTCGTATGGTGGCATTCTAACCTGCTCCTGAGCAGCAACTCCACCAGGTACAGCTGTTGGGAAGCCAGGGAGGCCACTGAAGGTAAGCAAAAAAAACGTTCTTTATTGGTGCAAGTAGGAAGGAACATGGAGGAACAGGAGTGCTGCCATGCGCTCCCCACCCCTAACCACGAGACCCTCAGAACATCCCCTCCCGCAATCTATCTTGCGGCTGGCAGCCTTCTCTTCATCACCCGTCCGTATATCAGCAGCCGCTTTCTGCCCAAATTGGGCAAGCAGTTGACTGGCGGCATTCAAATGAGGCCAGGTAGTTAAAGTCTGCTAGGCCTCCCACTGAAACTCCCGTGAGGGAATGCTGTCCACTCCCGCCGGTTTACTGTTGGGAGGTAAAATCAACCCAACATCTCTCAGGCTAGGGCGGGGACAAAATAACAGGCAGGGTTTGCGCTCTTCATCACTAATCAGTGAACCTTTATGGAAAGTGCACGTGTGGACACCCATGGTTGAATAGCCTGATGAAAGTCATTCTTTAGCCTCAAACATGAATAATAATCAGTTGGGTGGGGTTTCAGCAGGCTGCCAGATTAGTCAGTCTTTAGGTGGGAAAAAGGTTGAGGGAAGAAGAATTAAAAATGGATCCTGATGATGTCTCTCACTCTTCAATATAATCAGTGACACTGAGCATTACCTAATGAATACAGTATGTCATCCTATAAATGTCAAAAGCAGGTGAATGCCAGTCCGACATTTCTCCAATGGGACTTGATGCAAGCACAAACTATAGTACAGCCATTACTTTTAAAGTTAAGCTACTTTTCAAAGAGGCTTGAGCTATGTGCGCACTTCCTGCAATTGCTGGTTTCTCCTAACTGCCAAATGATTGATTACCACCTTATGTAGAATTGTCAACAGGTAACAACTATGTCTTGAAAGTAAGTGGTAAAATGAACAGAACTGTTTCTGAAAGTCTGCTGTAGATTGTTGTAGTACGTGTGGATGGAAACCCAAAGCCACAAGGACATCACCATAGCCCAAGCGACATATAAACATACGAATTAAGAGCAGGAGTAGGCCATTCGGCCCCTCAAGCCTGCTCTGCCATTTGATAAGCTCATGGCTGATCTGATTGTGACCTCCCATTTATCTACTATCTTGTTCATCAGGAATGTGTCTAACTCAGCCTTACAAATATTCAATTATCCAGCCTCCACCGCTCTCTGGGGAAGGGAGTTCCACAGACTCACGACCTTCTGAGAGAAAAAAATTTTCCTCATCTCCATCTTAAATGGGAGACCCCATATTTTTAAACTGTGGCCCCTGATTCTAGTCTCTCTCACAATGGGAAGCATCCTTTCAGCATCTACCCCTTCTAGTCCCCTCAGGATCTAATATGTTTCAATAAGATCACCTCTCATTCTTCTAAACTCCAGTGTATAGAGGCCCAACTTGTCCAACCTTTTCTCATAAGATAACCTCCTCATCCCAGGAATCAGTTGAGTGAACCTTCTCTGAACCGTCTCCAAAGCAATTATGTCCTTTCTTAAATAAGGAGACCAAAACTGCACACAGTATTCTAGATGTGGTCTCACCAATGCCCTGTACAACTGTAGCAAAACATCTCTACTTTTATATTCCATTCCCCTTGCAATAAATGACAACATTCCATTTGCCTTCCTAATAACTTGCTGTACCTCCATGCTAACTTTTTCTGATTCATGTACTAGGACACCCAGATCCCTCTGTACCTCAGAGTTCTGCAATCTCTCTCCATTTAAATAATATATTGCTTTTCTATTCCTCCTGCTAAAGTGGACAAGTTCACATTTTCTCAAATTATACTCCATCTGCCAAATCTTTGCCCACTCACTTAACCTATCTATGTCTCTTTGCAGACTTCTTTTGTCCTCTTCATAACTTACTTTCCTACCTACCTTTGTGTCATCAGCAAATTTAGCAACCATACATTCGGTCCCTTCATCCAAGTCATTGATATAGATTGTAAATAGTTGAGGCCCAAGCACTGATCCCTGTGGCACTCCACTCATTACATCTTGCCAACCTGAAAATGACCCATTTATGCATACTCTCTGTTTCCTGTTAGCTAACCAATCCTTTATCCATGCCAATATGTTACTCCCTACACCATGAGCTCTTATTTTGTGTCGTAGCCTTTGATGTGGCACCTTGTCAAAAGCCTTCTGGAAATCCACAGGATCCCTTTTATCCACGTTGATTGTTATTTCCTCAAAGAACGCTAATAAATTAGTCAAACACGATTTCCCTTTCACAAAGCCTTGTTGACTCTGCCTGATTGCCTTGAGATTTTCTAAGTGCCCTGCCATAACCTCCTTAATGATAGATTCTAGCATTTTCTCTATGACAGATGTTAAGCTAACTGGCCTGTAGTTTCCTGCTTTCTGTCTCCCTCCTTTCTTGAATAGAGGAGTTACATTTGCTATTTTCCAATCTGATGGGACCCTTCCAGAATCTAGGGAATTCTGGAAAATTAATACCAATGCATCTATTATCTCTGCAGCCACTACTTTTAAGTCCCTAGGATGAAATCCGCCAGGACCTGTGGACTTGTCAGCTTTTAGTTCTAATATTTTTTTCAGAACCCTTTCCCTGGTGATTGTAAATGTTTTAAGTTCCTCCCTCCCTTTCACCTCTTGATTCACAATTATTTCTGGCATGTTATTTGCATCCTCTACAGTGAAGGCGGATGCAAAATATCTGTTCAATTCATCCACCATTTCCTTATTCTCCATTATTAATTCCCCAGACTCACTCTCTAGAGGACCAATGCTCACTTTACTTACTCTTTTCCTTTTTAAATACCTGTAGAAACTCTATCTATTTTTATATTTCTAGCTAGCTTTCTCTCGTACTCTAATTTCTCCCTCCTTATTATTCTTTTAGTCATTCTTTGCTGTTTTTTATATTCTGTCCAATCTTCTGACCTGCCACTACTCTTCACGGAATTGTATGTTTTTTCTTTCAATTTGATACTATCTTTAACTTCCTTAGTTATCCACGGATGGTACGTCCTTCCCCTAGAGTCTTTTTTTCTCACTGGAATGTATCTTTGATGAGTCTTATGAAATATCTTATTAAATGTCTGCCACTGCATCTCTACTGACCTATCCCTTAACCTAATTTCCCAGTTCACTTTAGCCAACTCTGTCTTCATGTCCTCATAATTGCCCTTATTTAAGTTTGCACTGCTGTGTCTACACACCAAGTACACATTGCATGCAAGAAACACATTTTCACAATTGCAATATATTGTTACTGCTCAGCTTGATGACACAATTATTTATGTAGTCCTGCCTTTTTGTAAAAGGCTTTGGCAAGGACATTTCTTTTTGTGGAGAGAGAAAGCCAGAAGAACCACATACGAGCTTCATCACAGTGACACCATGGTGTGTTTCAATTTAATTTACATCATTGCACTATGTGTGTATGGAATTCCTTATTTTGCATGATTCTTGGACACTGGACGAATAGTCAAGCAAAGAAAGTCACCCTCACTCATGGTAGTTTCGTTAATCAAAAGTAATTATTTAATGATGTTGTCATTCATACAAGCATTCATGAAGCAAAATCAAACGATACATTTGACTTTCCTCAATAAAATCCTGTTATACACTTAATAATTTGCAATGTTATTATGTAATAACTTAACAATTCATACACATATCAGGCAAATCATTAATACATATACAACCTTTAAACCAAGGATTTTGCTCATCGGGCCTGAAGGTTGATCAGCTCTTCAGTACTCGAGGTCCTCTTCTTCTTGCATAATGTTTGACTGCAGTGTGCATTCCTTGTGACTGCCGGGTGGTCAAGAGGTTGTTCTTCTCTCAAAGTTTTCTTTTTATATTGTTTTTTACCAATAGGTCGTAGGATTAGGGAGGGTCATTCTTTTTGTTCAATCGCTCCCTGTTGCTATACCTCAATCATTAACATACTTCAATGATTGACAGTTTAGGCTTTGATCATGTGACTGGAGACCCTTTTGATGTAGAAAAGACCATGTGCTCAAGCCATGGAACGTAAAAGGCCCTATTACTATCTCTGCTTATGGCCTTTCATGTAGAGATGGCCCCTTACATTTTTATGCCCGGACATTTTTAATGGTCCTGACGTCTCCAATTTTGATTGCTTCAATGGCTTCAAATCCATTCCTTATACCATTTGACCATATGCTGGATGCAATAGTATTTGATGTTTTACAAATCCCAGTTCTTTGAGCAGACTATCAGATAGGAATGAGAGTCCCATGCTTTTTTCACACTGATCATTGTTTTCCCGATCCGAAGCCTTTAATGTATGCCCTTGTTGCCTTTCCTTACATTACCCCCTGCTGCGTTGAAAAACTTGTGTTTCCAAAAACCTATGTGTTTTGAAAGCCTGACAATGCTTTAAGCTCAATATTATCCATCTAGCTTATTTATTTAATAATCTAGATATCTATTCGCAGTACAATGTCTTCGATCCCGAAACTCATACTTCTCCAATGCCATCAGTGTCAGTGAGTGAGAAACAGGATTTGCAAGAACACGGTTTACCACATTACTGTGTTTGCAGGTTTTCAAATGTCATTGTTTAAAAGGGGTACAGTTAACCCTTTCCTTCAAATATCTTTTGTTAAAGGGGTTTTGAGCCCCACATGTATTTAAAAAGAAAAGCTTGCCAAACAATTCTTTGATGAAGACAATGGCCCCTTAAGAATGTCAAAAAAAAGAGAACAAGGCAGTAAAATTTCAGAAGATCCTTATTTGGAATTCTCAGCTGGTGTAAAAAGTGACACAGATCAAACTTATCACTTTACCCATCGATTTATACTCTGCCAGTGATTTGCAGCAGAATTTTTCATGGTAATTGACATACTTGTTAAATTAAATGGTACAGTATACAACTGGCAATTGTATTGCTTATTAACACGTAAACTCGGTAACCAACGTGAAATCACACTCTCTGTAATTATTATGTAGTCTAATCTGCAAAACAGAGAGTGGGAGAGAGAGACACATAGATAGAGAGAGAGATTGTCAGCACACATTCTTCTTTAACTGTTAAACTTACTGTATCGAACAGAAAGCTGTTACATTATAGCATACACATTATAAATGTTCGTTATAATTACCACTGTCCATTAAATTATTCTCCTCCCAAGAAACTGCACATCTTTTTGACAGTAAGGCCCTCTGAGGAAGCAGAGTACTGGCGGGGTTTCACTCCCAGGTTAATATTACCTTTGACACTGAGGTGCTCCCTTATTTCTTGTGATTTGGTGCCAATAGTCCTTAATGAAGTGTCTCGTGCTGAAAAGTGGATGTGTGTTAATGTCAGACTAGATGCGATAGGTGTCGCCTCATAGTAGACTAGCCTGCTAACACTTGGGGCCCGATATTACCATGGCGGCGGGTTCGCGGCGGGGGGTGATTGGGCGCGTGGGTAACATGCCCAGTGAAATCAGTCTGCCCCGTGCGCAATCGCAGGCTGATTGGATCCACTTACCTCTTGTTCCGGGTTCCTTGCTGCTGAGCTGGGTGGACTGCGCATGCGCAGTAAGGTCTGTCAGCTGGAGGAGCTCTATTTAAAGGGGCAGTCCTCCACTGACTGATGCTGCAACAAATAGGAAAAATTACAGCATGGAGCAGCCCACGGGGAAGGCTGCTCCCAGGTTTAATGATGCCTCACTTCAGGCATCATTGGATGGGGTGAAGAGGAGGGGGGAGGACAGAGATCTTCCCCCCGGCGGGCGGGAGGAAGCGGACTGCCTCTGCCACCAAGAAGGCCTGGCTTGAGGTGGCAGAGGAGGTCACCAGCACCACCAACATATCGCCCACCTGCATACAGTGCAGGAGGCGCTGCGATGACCTAAGTAGGTCAGCCAAAGTGAGTACACTTACTCATTCCCCTACACTCCGTCTGCCACATCACCGCCCCCACCCCACATCTCCTTCTGCACTGCTAACACTACTCTGTCACATCACCCCTCACACCCACTCAAACCTCATCCTCATCTCACCTGCACTTACTCACCTCGCCAGTACTCATCCCACCACTACCACTCAACCCAATCCTCATACAATCTCATGGCTCTATCTCATACTCACCCTCTCATGCATCTCTTTCACAGTCAGCCTCACTCAACCTGCCACTAACTGTGCTGCAGCCACAGGGCATGCATCACATATGTGCAGTAGGCAGCGTAAGGCAAACGTGTCGTGAGCATGAAGGGGATGCACAAGGGTGTTTGAGGGTTTGTCATGGTTTTTACCTATATTTAATTTCTGATCATCTCACATTACATATTATATTGGCACCACTACTGCCACGTCTTTGCGAATCTTGTCTGGTTTGTGCAATAATGCCCTTTCCTGAGGATCACAATGAAGACCCACACCTGACGCCACCCATTGTGTCACTGCAGAGTGGGTGTAGGTGTATTTGCAGGGCTCTTTTGTGCAGACGACTGAGAGATGTCGGCCATGTCCCTGGTGGCACCCTGGAAGGATGCGGAGGAGAAGTTGTTGAGGGCAGTGGTGACTTTGACAGCGACAGGTAAGAAGATGGTGCTCGGGCCAGCTGGGAGCAGCTCGGCATGAAGGAGGCTGCAGATGTCCACGACTACATGTCGAGTGACTCTGAGCCTCCGTGTGCACTGCTGCTCAGAGAGGTCCAGGAAGCTGAGCCTCGGTCTGTGGACCCTGTGGCGAGGGTAGTGCCCTCTGCGATGCATCTCTCTCTGCGGTTGCCCTCCCTCCTGCTGTGCAGGTGGATGTGTCACAGCACTGTGTTGTGGAGCTCCACGTGTCAGAGGTGGACGGCGTGGCCAGCGAGGCTGATGATGCTGTTCGCCCTCCGAGGAGGTCATGACTGCAGCTACGGCGGCCCCCATCCGGAAGATGTACATCTGAGGGGGTCCGCAAGGTAGGTACATGTGTCTGGACACCGGGGTAAGTGTGCAAGTTGGTGAATTTTGTTGTTAGGAGGAGGGTGGTGGAGGCCAAACTTTGTCCAAAGTGACAGAGTGGCCTCCTGCAATGAGTGAGGGTCTCCCCCCACACCTGTCAAATGGACCTTTGCAGCTGCCACAGGCTGATGGCTGCAACACATCCATTTCAACTGGGAGTGTTTTCCCCAGTACGGGAAACAGTCCCAGTTGTTTGTAAAATCCCAACCCTCCTAAAATATCTCGTTAATTAGGTCTGTAAATGACCTGAAATACCAAAATAAATACTTTAAGTGGCACCCTGCCGGCGGGAGTCCCACATGCGGGGGCTGCGCGCGCATGTCAGCACGTCAGTGGGAAACCTGGAAGTGGGCGGGTTGGAGCCGGGCTCCCGCCCGCCCCGGGATTCCCAGACTTTCGTACCCCCCCCCCGCCAGGAACGCACTCGATCGCGGGTGCTAAAATAGAGCCCTTGATGTTTAAACTCTCACTTTAGATACCAGGGGATGTGTGTTGGTCATGTGTTAATGCCTCTGAGACAGGATTAGGGAGAGTAAATTAGCAAAAATAATGTAATATCATATGAAATGAATACTTTTGACCATTGGTAACAAGACCTTATCGTTGTGTAACTGATGCAAAATGGTGAGCAGAACTTTAACACTTGAGCCATGTTTTAGAGTTCATTGGCTTCATATTTAGCTAAAGAATATATCAACATGGAAGAGGGCATTCTGAGCCCAAATATATGTGTTTAAACTAAGTAGAAGAAAAGATCTGACTTGAATTAAAGTTACTTCTTTTGTTTTTACTGATATTGAGGAACTAAATGGGCATATTCCTATCTGTGAATAACTCGATGGGTAAATATTTATCAGACTGGTTATTTGTGGTAGTAAGGGAGTAACTCCATGGGGAAGTATGATCAGTGATGGTATTTACTCATAGAGTTACCCTTTTCTCTAACTCAGCTGACGTAGTAGATCACAAAAAGATATCTGGAGACAAAAATTGGATTAAGCATTGAAGCTAACCAAGGCCACACCTATCCTGAGAGTGCTGAGGACTTGCACAGAGGAACATATTCCATTTTTTGGTGCTGTTACCTTTATAGCTGCTTAAAATTAAAGGTTTACTACCAATTCTATATTCATAACACTATTTTTTTTGTATATTACACTATAATTCTATATTTGATTTATGGGGGTAAATTTTAACCCCATGAACGGGTGGGTTGGGGGCGCTCAGGAGGTGGGTCGGTCAGTGAAATCTTTTAAAGGAGGCTGTGGGCCTCCACTTTGACAGGTTTTTTATTTTTAACTCTTGGAGGCCAGGATTCCCGGACCTTCTGCTTCACACCACGTAAGATGGGGCAAGGAAGCCTGGCACAGCAGATAAGTACCTTTATTGAACTGTGGGACAGGAGGAGCAGGAATGTTTCCTCCAGGCCTAACAAGGTTCCTGCCGCGATCCCACACACAAGATTGGCCGATCTTCTCCCCATGTCCGCCCCAACCCCACGATCTCCGACCTCCCTCCCCATGTCTGACGCCCCCCCACGATCTGCGACCCCCCTCCACAGCCTCTGACTCCCCCGATATCCGACCCCTCCATGACTGAGCCCCCGATGGCCCCCCATGACCGTCGATCCCGATGACTCCCCTGGTGACCGACCCCGACCCCCCCCGATGACCAACCTCCCCCAATGACCGACTCCCCCAACCCCTCCCAATGACCCCTGACCCTGACACCCCCGATGACCAAACCCCCCAATCTCCCGATCCCCCGATGACCGATCCCCCCTGACCTCGACGCCCCCACCCCGATCTCAGACTTACCTGCTGCCATCTGTTCCCTGGCTGCTCTCCTGTCTGACTGACAGCCAGTCTGTTAAAATCGTAAGGACGTCCAGGAAACAACGTACTTCCGGGTTTCCTGTCAGGAATTCCCCCTCACCTGGCCCTCTTCCCGGCTTCCTGTTAAAATTTATCCCATGATTCTTCATTACTGAGCTATTCTGGGATATTCCTGCCAGGTACGTGACAAAGTTGTTGGAATTCCTATATATCGATAAACTCCTTCACTGGAGAGTATTATCAATTAATATGTGAACTTGGCAAACTTTCATACTTCACATGAATGACCAAATTTCATTGTTAACTTGGCAAAGAAGCCTGAAAACCTAACAGCTTAAATTAGAAAGGTTCAGAAAACTTAATAATTAAATATTAAAAACCTAAAAAATCATAACGCGTAAGATGTTAAAGAGCTCATAATGATTAGCAGTGACCTTACTTGCTTCCACCTTTATAGATAGTAAAGAATTGTGACATTGTATACTTAATGGGCTGCTGCTTTTTTAAAAAAAACAAGTTTGATCTATTTCCCTTTTTTTATTTTTGTTAACAACAAATGGATTTATTTTTTACAATACTGAGCCCTGTAAATAGAGTATCACAACACCCGTAATTGGAAGGAATGTCACATCACAATAAGATTGATTGTGGTGTGGTGTGCTGGTCACACAGCACAGCTCACTCACTATCCGAGTGTGGGATTAGGCAGTCATTGCAGCACCGAGAGTTTAGCAGGCAGGCTGGGTGGCTTGAAGAGGGGGATCTTTGAATCTGATAGCGGGAAAAGCAAGAGAAGGAACATGCAGGACGGTGTTCCTTACCAACAAAGCAGTTAGGAGGATCAGGAATTCTGTCCAATTACTTCAAAAATTATCAAATTGAAAACTACGGCAGCTGGAAGAAAACTACACTTAGCAATATTGCAACACGCACAATCACTTGGTTTGAGAATTATTACAGTTTTACAGCTTAAGTTTATAAAGTATTTTATAAACATCCAAATGCAATCACAGCAAGTCTCCCAGCGTTGACTTGGAGGTTTTAACAACAGTCTGCAAAAGCAGAGGAGACTTCTTTCTGTAGTACTTGTTAAGAGTCTGAAGTGAATTTAATTCCGATAATTCAGGCTCAGTCTGTAAACATGTTGCCAAAGAACAGAAACCAGGTTTAGGACATTGAGTGGTGCAGGCATCCACTTTGATTTTTTTTACTGCGGTGACTAGTACCTAGTCACCTCAGAGACATAGGTTTAAATTCAGGGACTGATTTTTCTCTCGCTTTCTCTTTAAGAGCTATTAAAGAATAATTCCAGGCTCCGTGGAGCATCTATTTAATATTCAGTTCCTAGCAATAAATAATTTTTATCTTTCCCTCTCCGCAGTAAAAAAAAATCAAAGTGGATACTTGGTATGAAGATACTGTTTTCAAATCCCTCCATGGCCTTGCCCCTCCCTATCTCTGTAACCACCTCCAGCCTTACAACCCTTCGAGATCTCTGCGCTCCTCTAATTCTGGCCTCTTGCGTATCCCCGATTTTAATTGCTCCACCGTTGACAGCCATGCCTTCAGCTGCCTAGGCCCTAAGCTCTGGAATTCCTTCCCTAAGTTCCCATTATAAATGTGGATATACGAATCTATAATGGAAATATAAAAATAAAGACAGAATGTCCAATTATCCCCTGACTTCTAATCCTTTGTCACCTGAAAACTACACTTCATCTTGACACCCCATGTGCAACACCATGGATGATCGACCGGTAAGAAAATAAAAATTGGTGGCACTGAAGTGTCCAGGGAGTATTCTTGTTATGGTGTTTGATAAAGTATCAGCAGGTGACAGGAATGCCCTAAAATTCCACAGGGGATTTTTCCAGTCTCCTGTCATAACTTAGGTGGGAAATTGGCAGAACCACCAGGGAAATGGTGGCAATGGCTGAAAACGACCATATATCCTGTTTCCCTGGGGGTTCTACTGATTTCTTTCTGAAGTTACAACAGGAGACTCAGAGAACCTCTGCAGAATATCAGGGCCAATGTCTTCGGCTGTGAAATAAGGGAAGGGAAGGTAGACAAAGGTGTATTTGTTGAAGGCATGTTGAAGATGTAGAGAGGACTGTTAATGCACTGGGTGGCGGAGGTAATAAGGGGCACTGTCATCCGTAGGAGTCTGTTGAATGGCTATAGCAGCTGGCAGAGGTGATTTAGCAGTTGCAGTTTCAGCCTCCTCTCCTCTACATGATCTCCTTGTGCTATTTATTGTCTTCTTTCTTTGGGTGCTCCATGGTGATGGCTCATTATATAGCAAAGTTGTATAGCATGCAACATATGATATTAATGTGGGAAACTTTGGCTGGACTGTATTGCAATATGTTCCCTCATCTATCTAGGCCACTGAAACTCTGCTTTAACATGCCTTTAGTGTACTAAATGATAACTTTTATAAATGCATATATCTCATTGTATCAGTGCTCGGCAGGTGTACATGGACTCCATAGAAGTATCATGATCCAGGGCTGCGGAGAGTGGCTGTGCTCTCCTCGGAGTCAATCGTGTACTTTTCATCATCAGTCAAATAATGGGAGGATGGTGGATTCCCTTAAAATAAAGGCATTATGACTGTATCCTGGGGAACTATATATGATCCTGTGCAGTTGGCCATAAACCAACTGCATTAATGCAGTAATAGCTCTTGCGGCTCATGGTGTCAGTTATTGTGTGCAAGGGCTCATAGGGCAATCAATGATGGTCCAGACTTGGGAGAATCCTGCAATTTGAAAAAAGTGCAGTGCCTTCTCATGCTTTTGCTAACTGTCCATGGGTAAAAATAACGAAGTTGCTAACTGTCACAAACAATGCATCAGCACCTGCTTAATACACCTGTGTACTGCAGATTGACGGATGTTGCTGATGTCTTCTGTGGCAGGCTGGAATGAGACTGAGGCTTAAACGTTCCAAGCAAAAATTACCTTGACAGCCACTGGAGTTCAGCTGTAGGTTTGCTTGCAGCATGTGACACAACTATGTCACTTCTTCCCTGGTGAATCTCAGCCTATGTAGACACTGTTCCTCTGAAAAATGTTGGTAGGTCCACTTAGGTCTATATTTGCGATTGGGAGGGTAACAGTGGGAACTCAATCCTCCTTTGGGGTAACATGACATCCCTCCATATCTCTACTTCTTCTTCCTCCAAACAACATAAATAAAAAGGGGTTTCCATAGGAAAATCCATTGTGCCAACTAGTAATTTGGTAGCAAAAACTGGTGGATCAAAACCCTCGCTACAGATCTTCCTCAGCACAGGAAAATAATGTCAAAATAAACCAACAAAAACAGTTGAAAATAAAAGTTTGAAAAGCTGACATTACAGTCACAGGCTGTATTTTAAATAAGCCTTTACTGAAAGGCACTGCCAGCAACCCTGGACTCCCGATTTACACGGCTGAAGTATTTGCCTACTTCCATTATAAAGGCTGATAAATACCATGGATGTCCTAATGATGTCTCTTTCACCCATAGGATACTGAAATGAAGCTTCTGTCCATTTCTGATGGGAACTTCCATACACCTACCTGAAAATGCACGTCATGGGGATTGTGTGCAGAGATCCAGTGTAAGTGATCTCTGCACACAGTCCCGGTTACTTATGCGCTATTTAAGGTAGTAACTGACAGGACAATCCAACCTGTAATCTCTTCAAAACGGAAGATGGCCACTGTTAGCTTGTGGATGACACAAATTTTCAATCTTCTTTTCCAATCTAGATGAAAGGATAAAAAAATGAATTTGTGCTGAGATTAGAATGGATTAATGGAATTTTTTAATATATTAAATTAAAATTACGTGAGACCTGGAATTTTCTTTTAAAGGAGTGTGCCAGAAAAATATCAATATCAAAAATCATATTTATGAGCCTCCATCTAAGTGACAGCCAGTTCATTAGGTAAGAGATAATAAGTTTATCTGTATGTGATATATTACTTTATCTTTCCCTAAGAATAATCTTGTGTATTGGGATGAATTTGTGGCCATTAGTCCCAATTTTAACTCGGGCAAGAATTGGGCGGGTGGGGACCAAGGTGAGTGGAAAATTGCCCTGACCTGGGCAGTGTGAAGCCTCGGCGATTTTAACTCCTGGGTCTCACCTGCATACCTTTGGTTAGTTTCCCACCTGAAACCAGCAGGAAGCAGCACCTGGCCAGCAGGCAGGAGTGGTATGTGGGTTGGCAAGAGGCCGCTGGTTGAGATCGAAGGAATGGTCCCCGGCACTCTGGGAGGGGGTTTCGGGAGGGCCTCGCGATTGGGAATGGGGAGTTTCCCTAAATTTTCCTTGTGGGGCCCGGAGAAGCACTCCTGACCCCCACTAAAGAAAGTAAAAAAAAAATTTTTTAAACTCAGCTCTTTGGGCTTCTTCTGGCCCCGACTCTTCTTCCTGCTAGCTTCATCAGGCGGGAAAGCCACAATAGTTTATGGTGATATAATTGGAGCCTGATCTGCATATTTAAATCATTCTGGGATTCTAGTGGGTGTCCTTCCTGCCTGGTGAGAAGAGCAGGTTAAAATTGAAAATTGCAGGAGGGGAGTGGGTAAGTCTCCCAGATGATTTTTACCATCTGCCGGGTGGGCAAGGTTAAGATTGCTCCTATTGTGTCTCACAAGATGTGAACAAGGACTGTCTGCTATACCTTCAAAAGCTTATTGCTGATGAATGTGACAAATTAAAGAATTAAAAGTGTGATGATTTTAAGCTGCATCATCCAAATTCCAGCCTGAGGAAAATAAATCTGGCACAGCATTTTTTTAAAAAGAGGATGTTACAATTGCAACTTAAACTTACCAAGTAATACTGCACCTACAGAAAGAGGATATGGAGCTGAAAAGTTGTGAAGAGGAAACTATCTTGTGTGATCTGTCTCAGAACTAAAGCTCAATTGGGATTATGGAGGTTAGCTCATGTGGATTTTTTTCCATTTAACAATTGGAAGGTGGATATCAGTTTTGTACTGTGGAACTATTTTTAAACATTATTATGGTTAGTTTCTTATTTTTGATATATTTGGATTTTTTTCTTAAAAGGGACTAATGGGGTAGGACAGGGAGAGGTTGTGGTCACACAGTTGCTATATGAGATTGCCAGGCATGTCTAGTTGTGACAATATCCTTGGTTGATACTGGGTTCAACCAAAGGTTTGGGTTGGATGGGGTGAGTTTATTATTACATGGAAATCCCCTTTATGCTAGGTAGTTTTAAAAAGAAGCATAAATTAGCACCATTTATAAAGTGCAGTTTGTTTGTAAAAGTATAACAGGGTCTCCCTACCTTTGAATTCCCCCTAGCACTGGCTTCACACATTTGATACATACATTTGTTGTAATTGTACCACAAGAAAACCCCCTTCCTAAAATCCTGGACACATTACTGCATGGTTTTAACCTTACTTTGAATTGCATTATTGATTGAAGAATTTTCATTCTTCTGCAAAATTTTTTTTAAAACAGTCTGTAACCTGGGAGCACATTTTGACTGTGCAAATACAGTACACATAGCTTTATTCTCATTTATAGGGCCTCCTCATTGGTAGTCTGTAAATGAATAAGTTTTGCATATCTGTTGGACGCTGATGACTTTCACACTAGAGTTCATTGATGTGTTTCTGTTGGTCCACAGACCTCTATACTTGGAATTCATTAATATTTTCTTCTCTCTCTAAAGTAATTTCCTGTATACCTTCATTCTGTGTCACAGTTTTGTATTCCATCCCCTCTCTATTATTTTGTATATTTTTTTTGTATTTGGTATAAATTCCTAGATTACAATTTTTAAAAAACTAAATGTTTTGCTTTACTTTGTCTATTGCCAGCTTGGCTCAGTGATAGCACTCTTGTGTCTGAGTCTGAAGATTATGGGTTCAAGCCACACTTCAGGACTTGAGCACATAATGCAGGCTGACACTTAAGAGCAATACTAAGAAGATGGGCCTCAAAAATCCAAAGGCCTCATGATTACAGAATCAGCAGAAGGGCACCTAATTTACATTGGGCCAGCAGGTGCCTATGCCATTGCAGGATCACCTTTGACGCCTGTCTGCCCCCGAGACCTTAGTGCCCACCTTGCCACCATATACAAGAGGACTGATCCAATTTTCAAAAAAAAAAAGACCTTTTCTTTGGGGATTCAGGCCCATCACCTCAGCTGGACCCCCTGATGGGGCCCATTTGTACCCATCTAGAGGCTGGGAAGCTTACCTTATATGGCCTACCGGCCTCTAATAAAACGTTGGGTTCCTACTAAGCCAGGGAAGTGGAAACTCCCACGTGTAGAACCTCTGCTTTTGGCTCTACTCTTGGTCGACGACATTGTATGGGGCGGATGGAAGTTCCACCCCTTACAACGCCAATTGAGAAATCCCACAATCGGTGGGAACTTGGCTGCCTACCACTTTACGATGGATTCCACCCAACCTTCACTAGAGTCCAGTGAAATATGAGGCTATGCTGTCTAGGTGAATGTAAAGGATCCCATGGCATTATTTGGAGAGCAGGGAGTTCTTCTAGTGTCCTGATCAAAATTCATCCCTTAACCAACATCCCACAAATCAGTTCATCCATTCATTTATCTCATTTGTTTAATATAGGATCTTGCTGTTTGCAAATTGGCTGCCACATTGACTGATAAAACAACAAGTGGCTACATTTAATTAATTGACTGTAAAGCACCTTGGGACATCCCGAAGATGTGAAAGATCAATATAATTTTCTTTTCAGGTTTTGGTGAATTAACTTTTGATGATTCCTGTGTAACTGTCCAATATTTTACTTAAAGTATTGCCATCTAAATGAAGCCTTCAACCAACTGCAATACAGATAGAATAACTGAGTGATTCGTAATGCATTTCCTTGATAATGAACTGCAGTAAAACATGACAAAATACACCAATATGTACTTAATAAATACATTATTTAAAATAAAATGTCTTTGCACTTTTTACTTGTTTAATAAAAAAGTTAAATGAAATAAGAATAAATTTCAATTATCACTTAAACCCCAAAGCAAAAGTCACAAATTAGCAGGCTAGACTGTACATTGACAGCAACTGCCTTGTGTTAAGCCTGCTCAACTTATTTATGCCACAGAACAGATTTTTCTATTCATTGAGATGTTATCTTTCTTTATTTAATGGCAGCCCCACCTATTTCCACTATGTGAACAGCATCGCCATAGCACTGATAAGACCTGCAACACTCTGGACATTGGAAGTAATCCTCAAAAGCTTTGACAGTGCAAAGGTCTTTCAAAATGACTAATTAACAACAAATTGACATTAGTCCTGTCATCTTGTCACTAATTTTGTTTTTAAAATATAACCTATTTTGAACTTTGATGCTGGCTAGCTGACTGACTGACTGACTGACCTGCTGTGTAATTCCAGCATTTTCTGTTCTTACTTCCAGTATTTACCATTTTTTCTTTTAATTCACCCTATTTGCTTTGACTTTAGCCACCTCCCTCTACTTGTATACCTTTACCATGTGATCAACTACTACCTAAAGTGTCTTTCTTGATCTGTTACCATTAACAGGTGCCCCTCCATAGTATGAACACGTCTGGAGGTTTTTAACCCTGCATGCACATTACATTAATCCACATTAAATGACATCTTCCACAAATGGCCCCATTCACCTAATTTATCTAAATCAGCCTGCAATTTATTAATTTAGTCTGAATTAACCCCTGCTCACATTTTTGCATCATCTGTGAATTTAAGAATTGTTTAATTTAAGCCCTCCACTAGATCATTAATGAAAATGGACAGCAGTGGTCCAACACAAGAGCCCTGAAAAACTCCACTCATTACTGGGCCCCAATCCGATCCACCCCTCTTAATGACAACCCTCTGCTTATGTAATTTCAACCAGCTGCTTATTCAAAGTAATAACTGTTCAATAAACACATGAGAATTTTTCCTAATAGGTCTGTATGTGGTGTAAAAAGGTGTCAATTTGGCTCAGTTGGTAACAGGTTTGCTTCTGAGCCATAAGCTTACAGCTTTAAGCTCAACTCCAGGATTTGAGCACATTAGCTAGGCTGACACTTCAGTCAAGTATTGAGGGGGTGCTGCATTGTCAGAAATGCCATCTTTTGGATGAAACATTAAACCAAGACCCTGTCTGACTGTTCAGGTGGTTGTAAAAGATTTCATAATCTTAGCCAATATTTATCCCTCAGCCAACACTACTAAAACACGATGTCTGCTCATTTATCACATTTTCTGTTTGTGGGACCTTGCTGTGTGCAAATTGACTGCTGCTTTTGCCTACATGACACCAGTGACTGCAGTTCAGAAGTAATTTATTAGCTGTAAAGAGCTTTGGGACATCTTGAGAATGTGAGAGGCATTATATAGAAATTCAAGTTTTCTTTTCTTACTTTATCAAAAGTTTTTTGGAAATCAAGGTGTACAATAACAACCAAACTATCTTCATCCACCATTTTTAGTCAATCAAGTTACTGAGGCAGGATCTAAAAACCATATTTAGTATCCCAAATCACCACTGAATCACATCATGTATCATGGGAAGGAGGGATTCCATTTCATGGGGCACTGGCACCAGTACTGGGACAGGTAGGAGCTGTACCGCTGGGATGGGCTCCACCTGAACTGGAATGGGACCTGTGTCCTAGTGGAAAGGATAAATAGGGCTGTTGATAGGACTTTAAACTCGTAAGACAGGGGGAGGCATCTGGTCAAAATAACAAAGTCTGAAGGTAAAAGAAATAGGAAATGAGAGTAAAGGTCAGACCAAGGTAAAGAACAAGGGTAACATTAATGGTCAGGGAACAATACAATTATGTGTACAAAATGACTTAAAAATAAAGTGAGGGGAACAATTATTAAAAACAAATTAAATTGTCTGTAGAGCAATGTGCACAGTATCCGAAACAAAACAAGGGAACTGGAGGCAATAATTCGTAGCAAGGAGCCAGATGTAGTAGAGATAACTGAAACATGGCCACATAAAGGACAGGACTGGCAGTTAAATATTGCAGGATATAATGTATTTAGAAAAGATAGCGAAGGAAGAAATGGGGGGGAGGGGCAGTAATTAGGGACCCGCCTCCGGCGACTTGGTTACGTGCACACATCTAAACGTGCCTCCATTGGAGCTGGGTTGTGGTCACGCTGGAAAAATTGTTCATTTTAACTTCCCACCCGCCCCCAACCCACTTGTTCTTGCGGGTTAAAACTCCCCCCATGGGAATCAATGACTTACTGAATATATGAGCCAGTGGCTCTCACACAACTTCCAAAGTCTTGAATTTCAATGTGTTCATGCAGAAAATATCTCAAAGAGGCTGAATTTCATCTCTGTAATGGCCGTGGTGCGTATGGGCGTCATGGAGTGGAGATCAGTCATACACTCCAACCAATGCATTATTTCCTACCTAACATGCCCAATTGTGCATTATTCTGTATGTGACACACACCCACTTGTGTACATTATTCTTTACCTAACACACACCAGCCTGTGTATTATGCCCTATATAACACACTCTAATCTGTGCATTATCTTTAAGTGACATATTCCAGCCTGTGCTGTGTGTGTTGCCCTCCAAACTGTGCATTATGCAACACATAGAAGAATATTATGAAAAATATTCCCTAACAAAACAACTTCTTTAAATCCTCAGTAGTGACATGCAGAATGTTTCACGAAGGAATTATCATATACTTGGGAAACAGAATGATGCCGTTGCAATATCTTTGTTATTATGATTGTTATTTTCTAGTTCCCGATATGTCTGAGCACTTATTCATACAGCAATCGGTTTGAAGTAACATGGAACACTTAATAAAGTAATTAAAATGGAGTGTAAAATTCTCAAAATGTCAGTAAACAGCATCACTATACCTTTGTTTGAGTAACAGTAACAGATGGTGCAAGGATCCAAAGTTTACAGGTGAAGAAAAGTTAAATTGCTGTTACGGTAAGAAAAGCAATTAAGATAGCTGCCTTCCAAATGCTGTTATTGTATATAACAGATTAAAAAAAACATATTATTGTGCAGTAATGCACAACCAGACTTTGACATTTTACTTAAAACAGATGGCAAATCTGAGCAAGAGAATTATTTTACAGTAACTACGTTTTCAATAGTCTGTGCAGCAAATATTGATTAATTGAATAAAACTCTTACACACAGGCCCCTGTTCAGTTCTGTGTAACTCAATGGACTTCAGTGGGTGAGAGTTGTCCATCTTATTTTAAAGGAAAAGAAGTACACAGCCTTTAATAGTAGATTATTTTCTCATTTTTTTAACGTCTCTTGCTACCACACACCATTCACTGGTCTGAGGGGATCAGTAGAACAAGTGACTTACTCCTAGGCCTTTGTGTATAGTGCTCTTTATCCAGCTTCTGGCACAAGGGCGAGAGCGCCCCAAGAAATGACCTCCCTTCCCTGCAGGTAAGTATCATGTCTCCTGTATTACCAGAATGTCTCATGTAGATGACAGTGTGTGATATCTTGGATCCCATCATTTTGTGGCCCATTGTGTTGGAGCATCTAGTCTGTGTATTTTTTTTCTAATGTAATTTATCCTCATATCTTTAAGTTCACTTGACCTTATGCCTCTGCTATCCAGGGGGTAGCCTGTTTTTTATGGTTTCCACAGGCTTCTATGCTAGCCATTCTATAACCAGTTACTGAGAGATGTGTGAGAGATCAACCCTGTGGTGACTCTCCTTTGATTTTTCACTCCATTACTGTGGGAAGCAACTTGTGTCAACTGAACAGCTCCCGGTGATAGTGTGGCAGAGATCAGCAACACCTGGTATAGGGACTCATTGTTCTAAACCCATGTCCTAATGCATTTAATAATTCACAGTTATACATATCTACATTAACTACATTTGGAAAAGTGCCATTTTAATTGCTTTTCTTACCGTAAGTGCAATTTATTTCTTTAGATCCATAAACTTTGGATTTATGAGTTATCTAATATGCTGTTCTACAAATAAAGAAACAGGTGACACATTGCACCACTGTGCCAACTCTGTTGTGGCACTTCCTTTATTGTCTCTGAAGTTGATGTTCCCTCCCCCTTTAGTTCCAAAGACCTCCCATAGAAATCAGAAAAGAAGTTTCCCGGATAATGTACAGCCATAAATCTGCTTTAAACTAAATAAATATTTTGGCTCTAACCATCCGACATAATGATAGACTGGAGTGTGAACAGCATAGAAATAAAAAACTGATCATTTTTGAATTAAATTCAGGAAACTTTCTATTTAAAAATCTCTGAAAAAACTGTAGAACAATGGATTCCTGAGAGTGATTAAAAAGCAGTAATTTAATCAATGAACTCGAATGAAATGATAAATTCTGAGAACAAAGTTTTAGTGGTTTATCACCATCACTTGTTTGTAGATGATTTTCTTTTTGCTTTTTGACAATTACCTCCCTTTACTTTTCTCTCTTCTTCTGAACGCAGTAAGTCATGCACTGGCATAGATCCACAGCTGGCAGTAGCCATATGATACCACAAAGCATCACAGCCCACCCTTTACCTAACCTGCTTCTACGATTTTACCAGTGGCAGCGTGTTCTAAATATTCTTTCACTTCTGTAAATTGCATTTATAACATAGCACCCACAGCAATTCGTTCCTCATATGCTCTGTAATGCAAATAAGTCACTCCTGTGAGAGCCATCATAACAGCTTCATACCTGCAGTGCTCTTGGATATTGCAGTCAGCACCACTTGGTTTATTTTGAACTAACTATCTCTCCCTCCGTTATCCTCCACATACAATACACTCTGCTTCAAACTAAAATCTGGAGAATCCTATGTAGTATAATGAAAAATTGGAACATACATTTTATCAACACAATACTTCAGCAACTTTCGCTTAATATGCAGTGAACAAACTTGTAAAAAGGTTACATTGGGGTGCATATCATATAGTTATTCTACAGGTGCTGTGTGGCTAATATCATACACCAATTGCATGGAAGATACATGCCGTTCACCAGATGATTTGAAATGCTTAACAAATTGATCCTCAATCATTAACAATAGCTAATTTTTAACATGACAGTGTACAGTGTAACACTTGAAGTTAAGGCTATAGTTATACTGACACTTTAGCATTAATGTGAAGTGATTTCAGTCACAAACATGCCAGTGTAACTTGGTAGTCAGGTCCTGAGCTGACTTCCACGTAGATTAAAGCTGGGGGTTGTAAGGCCACTTCTAGTGGATATTTTTAGACTGCTTGGACTTCACTTTGGGTGTAGTATAACTCCAGCTTGGTGCAAAGCAATGTTTTTAAAATGCTCAGAAACTTAGTATAGGATCTTTTTAATGCTATGAGAGGAGTGATGTTGCCTCTGCCCATACTTGCATGAAAAAGACACGTGCGCATACCTCCATTGTCACTGAGCTCAATGCAAGGTGGAGCTGGCTACACAACTCGGGTCTGCTAGCTATGCATTGCACTGTGCAGATACTGGTTTGAGACCAGTGTTTGTAGTATGACAACAGTATAAGACATTCTTAAACTTAACAATACAGGACAGAAATGAATTGTCAGCATTTGCACTAGTATGCACAGGGATTGAAACTGAAGCATATATAAACTTTGCAGTCCCAGACATGAATGAATTGTTCATTTTTGCTATTAGTATGCTGTGCATGTACAAGAGTCAATGCTGAGACATACATGAGTCATAAAGTAAAAGACGTGAATGAATCTCCAGTTTTTGCTCAGTCTGTGACAGAAATAAAAGAAATTGCATTTGTATAGCACATTTAACGACTTCCCAAAGCGCTTTACACCCAATGAAGTACTTTTTGAAGTGTGGTCACAGTTGTAATGTAGGGAAACAGCAGCCAATTTGTGCACAGCAAGGTCCCACAAACAGCTATGAGATATAACATGACCAGATAATCTGTTTTAGTAATATTGGTTGAGGAATAAATGTTGGTCAGGACACCAGAGAGGGCAGATGAAACCTCGGTTTAACATCTCATCTGAAAGACGGCAGCTCCAAAGGGCAGCACTCCCTCAGTACTGCCCCGGAGTGCCAGCCAAGATTATGAGCTCAAATCTCTGGAGTGGGGCTTGAACCCGTGCCTTTCTAACTCAGAGGTGAGAGTGTAAAATGAGTTCCTCAGTGCAACATAGCATGACTAACATCATCAATTTAACAGCTATTTAACAATTGTCTAAGGATAGTAATCCACGGCCCTTGGTATATCACATAGATGGTAACTGAGAGTTGTAATAGTGAGGCCTGCAGTGTCAGCTTCCCAATTTTTTAGCTGCAGGATATGTATGGCCTTGGGAGATCACAAGTTATTTACATGACAAAGAAAGCCATTTGGCCTCTTTTAGTTCATCCATTCAGAAAGACTCTAAAGTTCTCCCACTACAGTATCCAATTGGTTCTTAAATAAATCCTCCACTACTCGACTAAGAAGTCCTTTCTATGTATTGATTACATTTTGTGTGAAGAAGAAGTTCCTGAAAGCTACTACACCTCCAACCTCCCTTTCCCTTCCAGGGTCCTTGAATGTGCTGTCGCCTTTTAGATCCATGCCCATTTCTCCTGCAATTCCTGTTAGAATCCCTCCAAATAGGTTTCTGGACCTCCCACTGCACCAAAATGGCCCTAAGGAAAGTTACAAATGACATTCTCTGAGACTTTGACCATGGTGCATTATCTCTCTTCATCCTCCTCTAATTTCCTGCAGCCTTTGACACAGCCCATCACACCACCCTCCTCTAACGCCTCTCCTCTGTTGTCCAGATCAGTGGAACTGCCATTACTTGGTTCCACTCTTGACTATCCGATCATAGTCAGACATGGTTTATCTTCCCAGTTCTGTACTGTCACCATGGGAGTCCCCAAAGGATTCAATTTGCCCCTCCGCTTCCTCGTCTACATGTAGCTTTTTGCCGTCATCATTGGGGTCAACTTCCACACATATGCTAATGACACCCAGCGCTACCTCTGCATCACCTCTCAATCCCTCCACTGCCTCTGTGTTATCAGACTGCTTGTCCGACAATGAGTCATTGATAAACTGTAAATTCCATCCAGCTAAACTTTGGGAAGACCAAAGCCCTTGTTATCGGTCCCGGGCACAAACTCCGTACCCTTGCCACCAACTCCATTCCGTTGCCTGGTCGCTGTCTCGAGCTTCACAACCTCAGCATCCTGTTTGACCCTGAGCTGAATTTCCAACCCCATATCCTCTCTGTCACAAAGACCATCTACCTCCATCTTCATAACATAATCGCCTTCATCCCAATCTCTACCTATCTGCCGCTGAAACCCTCATTCATGCTTTTGTCACCTCTGGGCTTGATTACCCCAGTGTTCTCCTGGCCAGCCTCCCATTTGCCACCGTCCGTAAATTTTAGCTTATCCAAAACTCTGCATGAATGTATCCAATCATGTATCAAGTCCCACTTGCCGTTTTCCTCACTGACCTACATTGGCTCCTGGTCCCCCAATGCCTCTAATTTAAAATCCTTATCCTGGTGTTTAAACCCCTCCATGGCCTTGTCCCTCCTCTCTCTGTAACCTCCTCTTTGTCTTACAGTGCTCCCCATCCCATACTTTCCATTCCTCTGACTTTAGCCTCTTGTGCATTCCTCTCTCCTTTTGCCCCATCATTGGTTGCCGTGCTTTCAGCTACCCAGACTCCACACTGGAATCTCTCCCTAAACCTCTCCATCTCTCTACCTCCCTCTCCTCCTTTTAAGACCCTTCTTAAAACCACTCCACCTAATCTCTGATTCTATGGATATTTTTCCTTACGTCTCTGTGGAGCACTTTGGAACACATTTCTATGTTAAAGGCGCTACATAAATGCAAATTGTTGATATTAGTCCTAATCTTGCCTTTAATTAGTTTAACCCATGGTCCTTTGTCCTACTCTCTCAAAATTGTGGCTATTTTACTCGCATTTAGCTGCAGATTCTGACAATCCAAAGCTAGAAGTCAAACATTGATCTGTTCTGTGAAGGACAGGATATGAGCTGAAAACAGACATCCACAACAAACAAGTTTAGTCAGAACTAAGCATGTGACTAAACATGTAAATTCAGGAAAGATTTCAAATGAAATTCAAACTCGGCTTCAAATAAATGCATTCAAATGCAAGTGACCCAGAGCTGGAGAAAAATTTGCTGTTCATTGTGGAGGATTGTTTTTATCTCCTTGCCAAAAATGAGCTTTTCAGTTTTCCAAATCTCTTACTTGGACATCAGCCAGAGGAAATGAAGCTTTAAAAAGAATGAAAGAGACCCATGGTACAAACTAGGAGCTGATCATGGCATAGGAAAAAGCTATTGTATGGTACAAAGGATCTGATATAACAGCAAGGTGGTGAAACAACAAACGATTGGAGACAGGAAGAAATGCATTGATGTTATTTGCAAGTAAGGCTGCCAACCCTCCAGGATTGTCCTGGAGCCTCCAAGAATTAATGATTAATCTCCAAGACACTGCTGCGTGCAACCCGGGAGAAAAATCACAGGTGCATTAAAAAATTATGTTTATTTAATTTCCAAAATATTGGAGAGGGGTAAAATGGCTGTTTGACTGGGTGGGGCAGTTGAAGGTGGGAGGTCATGTAATGAAACCTCCAGAAATACTGCAACCAGAGTTGGCAACCTGACTTGCAAGCAGTCACTGCTGTTAAAAAGCTCCCTTTTTTCATTTGCTTTTCAACACCTGACGAGATGATGTCAATCACATTGAAATGCATCATTTAGAATTCATGAAAATGATGCTTGGCACTTCTGACTCTTTTCCCTCCAACAAGAACAAAAACTTGCATTTATATAGCGCCTATAATATAGTAAAACATCCCAAGGTGTTTCATAGGAGCATTATCAAACAAAATTTGACACCGAGCCACATAAGGAGATATTAGGACAGATGACCAAAAGCTTGGTCAAAGAGGTAGGTTTTAAGGAGCGTCTTAAAGGAGGAGAGAGAGGTAGAGAGGTTTAGGGAAGGAATTCCAGGGCTTAGGATCTAGGCAGCTGAAGTCATGGCCGCCAAAAGTGGAGCGATTAAAATCGAGGATGCACAAGAGACAAGAATTGGAGGAATGCAGAGATCTCGGAGGGTTGTATGGCTGGAATAGGTTACAGAGATAAGGAGGAGCGAGGCCATGGAGGGATTTGAAAACAAGGACGAGAATTTTAAAATCGAGATGTCGTCGGACCGGGAGCTAATGTAGGTCAACGAGCACAGGAGGGATAGGTAAATGGGACTTGGTGGGAGTTAGGATACGGCAGCAGAGTTTTGGATGAGCTCAAGTTTATGGAGGGTGGAAGATGGGAGGCCAGCCAGGACAGCATTGGAATGCTCTCCGTTATTAGCCAAGGTGTAGAATACAAAAGCAGGGATGTAATGATGGAACTGTATAAAACGCTGGTAAGGCCACAGCTGGAGTATTGTGCGCAGTTCTGGTCACATTACAGGAAGGACGTAATTGCTCTGGAGAGAGTGCAGAGAAGATTTACAAGAATGTTGCCAAGGCTTGAAAATTGCAGCTACGAGGTGAGATTGGATAGGCTGGGGTTGTTTTCCTTGGAGCAGAGGAGGCTGACGGGAGACTTGATTGAGGTGTACAAAATTATGAGGGGCCCAGATAGAGTAGACAGGAAGTACCTGTTTCCCCTGGCGAAGAGTTCAAGAACTAGAGTACATAGATTTAAGCTGATTGGCGGAAGGATTAGAGGGGACAAGAGGAAAAACTTTTTTACCCAGAGGGTGGTGGGTGCATGGAATTCGCTGCCCGAATTGGTGGTAGAGGCAGGGACCCTCAACTCTTTTAAAAAGTATCTGGACCTGCACCTAAAGTGCTGTAAGCTGCAGGGCTACGGACCAGGTGCTGGAAGGTGGGATTAGAATGGGCACCTGGTTATTCTTCGAGCCGGCACGGACACGATGGGCCGAATGGCCCCTTTCTGTGCTATATCTTTTCTATAGTTCTATGGTTCTATAGTCCAAATAAAACAAGGCTTTTAAGTGCTTTTTGTGGCTAGTGGGTTTTCTAACGTATTGGTGATTATCCGTTCTACGTAGCCAGCAGCAATTTTACCCATCTTCGATAGTGCCAGATCAGTTAGTTCAAAGCATTGGCCTTCTTTCAAATCAATGGAATTAATGTGGTATGGGTGTGGCCCACTGCATCACTGGAGCAGCTCTGGAGAGCAGAACTCCACCAAACTGAAACTGCTGCACAAAAGAGGATATAATGGATGTAACTTTTAGCATACGTACTAGTGATGAGGAATCTTGCCTGCTGCCACGCCTATTAGAAAATTGCAAAGGTTGTACCAATGATTTTCTGATGTGAGCTGGTTCCTTGCCATTGACATGCACTTTGAAAATTTAGGTTAATGAGTAGGGATCTATGATTTTTATTGAGTGCATTTTTTCTGCAGAATCTCTCATCTCCGGATAAGACTGATTTGTATAGACTTTGAAGACCTATGTTAATCATTGAATCCCAAACTTTGTGGAGCTTCATGGACTCCGTGGGGTAAAATGCATTCCATGAAATATAATTGGCATCACCAATAGGTAGGAGATATGGGGTTATTAGGATAAGAATAGCCATAGTTGATCAAACACTCATAGTTGCAAAATATCAACTTTCTTTGTGGACAATTCGGGATTGTAGGGGGAAAAAAAATTCGATAGGGGCCCATTTTCAGGCATGGGTAGCAGGGATTCGCTATTACCCTGCGCCCAATGGCCTCTATGCAAGCAGCACATGAATTTCGAGCTGCCTGCTATTTACCATGATATCTCCGTGCAGCCAGTGCTACCCGCGCTGCTGAGAGGCTGCACGGAGAATGAGGAAGCCGGAAATGGGACGTGCTCAGTGCATGTCATCAGCAGCCTGCACCTCTTAAAAGTGCAGATGCACATTTTAAATGGGACATGCACAGTTCTCTAGGAGGAGGGAAAGATGGCCAGAAGGGTGGCGGGACCACTGCGAGAGCGAGCCCCACACTTCTCCGATGATGCACTGGAAGCTCTGGTGGAGGTGGTGGATGAAAGGAGGGCCAACATGTACCACCGGGTGGCAGGAGACCCTCCAGAATGCAGCTCCGCAGGCATTGGGAGGCTGTGGCCCAGGAAGTGAACGGCAGGAGCATTGTACCATGCATGTGGGTGCAGTGCCGAAAGAAATTCGAAGATTTGACACGAGTGGTCAAGGTGGGTGAATGCAAGTGTCAAGTGGCACATCCAACCAACTGCACCATTGCTCCACGCATCACATCCCCCGTCACCTGCCCACCAACAAACACTGCCATCCATACGCATTGCTGCACTTGGCATGCTGCATCTCACCCCCATATAGTACCACATTTGCAGGCCACACAACCACCACTCACAGGTCACACACACTGGCAGCTATTCGACAAGACAGGCACATCACCCACACACCTTGCAGGATACTCACTGACACACTATCCTCGGTCTTGCAGGAGAAGGTGGTACATAACAGCCGCCAGTAGGAGAGACCTGAGGAAGGACGGAAACGCTTACACGTCCTCACCCCTCTGGAGGAGAAAGGCTTCGGATTATTGGGCGGGCCATCGCTGCAGCTGTGACCACATGCCGCACTGGAGGTCCCAATGAAGGGGGTCTCTGCATATCTAATGCTCCTTCTCGTTTCCCACATCTCCCTCCTCCCATAATCTTTTCTGACTCACATGCTGCAGATGCTGTCGGCACGCACGTCTTACTTGCTCCTCTCCCTGCTCCACAACTCAACCTATTGCCCTTTGTCATTCCAGATACCCAAGAACATGTGTCAGCACCGTCTGAGGAGGAAGAGGAGGACACTGAAGGCACACCGTCACTCAATCTGACACTCACATCCACCAGCTCAGAGGCTGACATTGTGCGTCCTTTAGAGGCTAGGTTAAAGGAGGGATCTGCACATGGTGAGACACCGGGCACAAGTGCGCAGGAGCCAGGACAGGGGGAATGGATACCACAGGTGCCAGCTCACTGGAGGGTGAGATCGCTCACTAGTTCTGCTGCAGAGGAGTCAGATGAGGACTTCGATGGGCCAGGCTACAGAAGATGGCTGATGGGCGTACACCACCAAATGCTTGGGACACTGGAAAGCCTGCCAGAAAGTCTGCGCACAATGACAAGGGGCATGGAGAAGTCCAGCTCCAACTTGGCACAAGACTTTGCCCAGAGCTTGGAGCCCATCCTTTCCAACATGGAACAGGTGGTCAACTCCATCAGTGCATCTGTGGAACCCACCATGACGCAGCGCCTGATGACCAATGTTGCGGCTTCCATTGCAGCACAAACTGATGTGATCAAAGGTCTGCAATCCACGGTTGCAGCTCAGACCGCTGCTATGGAAGCTCAGACTGCAGCTATCGTGGGGCTTCCAGGGCGTCACAGCACTCCAGCAATCCGTTCTCCAGCTGGTCACCAGGATTGCTGAGACGCCGCCCCGGGAGAGTGGCAGTGGTGCCATGGCAGTCGGACCTGCTGTCCTCTCTCATGACGACAGCATTCCAGCTCCCACACCTGCCACTCCGCCAGTGCCCTGTTGTTGACTATCCACCAGCCAGGCCAGACTGTTGCAGCCCATGCCGAGATGGTGCAGTCTGAAGCCGGGCCCTCCTGGCCCAAAGCTGCTCAAAGTCGTCCTCCAAGGCCATCTGCTCTCTCCTCCATTGAAGGCCAGCAGCCTTCCACCACCCATGCTCCAGCCACTTTACCTATCCTAGTGCAACTCGTAGGAGCACTAGAATAGGTAAAGGCACACGAACAACAGGCACTAAGGGAATGCACAAGGGTGAATAGTCCTGTTCTGTTTCCATAATTTTATTTGTTAATTGATAAATGTGACTTTGAATTTGCATTTGGTGATGGTTTTTATCTGTGCAATGAGCTGAGGGGAAAACCAACGTGTAATCAGATGGAGGGCGATTTGATGGTTTTGTGGGAGTGGACAGGTGGGGAGTATAGAACTGTTGGTGAGTTCGAGAATGTATTTGACATTATTGATAGCAGGCACTGATCAGGCGAGCACGCAGAGCCCTTGCAGACGAGGCGTGTGTTCCCTGTCCAGAGTCATGAGCCACGGCATGAGGGGATAGCCCTTGTCGCCCAGTAGTCAGCCTTTATCTTGCCGAGGCGGGTGAAAGATAGCTGGCATGTTGGATTGCCGCATCATGAAGGCGTCCTGACTGCTCCCAGGGCATCGGCCTCCATGATTCGATAAGTGTGGTTGCACACCAGCTGCACGTTCGGGGAGTGGAAGCCCTTTCAATTGACAAAGAAGGCCGAGTTGATAGGCAGGGCACGCAGGGCAATGTGCATACAGCCAATGGCACCCTGCAACATGGGGAAGACAGCAATGCGATCGAACCCCCATGCTCGCTGGTTCTGCTTGTCTGTCAAGAGGGAAGGTGATGAACCTGTTCGGCATCTTGTACAGTGTGTCTGTGACCTCCCTTATGCAGCAGTGCACTGCATACTGCAAGATGTTACACATGTCGCCGGCAGAGACATGTCGTCCTGAGCTGTAGAAATTCAGCGCCATGGTGGCCTTCACAGCACAGGCAATGCTGTCCTTGCCCTGAGGCTGCAGTTGTGGCTGCACCAGTTGACAGGTCTCGGTCACGGTTTCCTTGGTGAATCTCAGGTGTCGGATGCAATCCTCCTAGGTCATGTTGAAGTAAGAGAATTGATCCCGGAAGGCGCTCATTGGATATAGCCTCCTGCTCCCTCTCCTCGCAGCTTGACTTGCTATGCGTGGCCTTTCTGCATGCTCCCAGTCATGCTCAATGCCCAGCGGGATCCCTAGCAGACCACCCATGGTTGCCAGGAATGTTGTTCAACCATGGTTGGACCTTTCCGAACTGTAAGGCAGTACCAGTCAAACCACTCTCAAGTGTAGTCTAACAACACGGAACAGCCATGGGGACCAAATTCGCACCCCAATACGCCAACATTTTCATGCACAAGTTCGAGCACGACTTCTTCACTGCACAGGACCTCCAACCAACGCTATACACCAGATACATCGATGACATTTTCTTCCTATGGACCCACGGCGAAGAATCACTGAAGAGACTACACGATAACATCAACAAGTTCCATCCCACCATCAAACTCACCATGGACTACTCCTCAGAATCGGTTTCTTTCTTGGACACACAAATCTCCATCAAAGACGGACACCTCAGCACCTCACTCTACCGCAAGCCCACGGACAACCTCACGATGCTCCACTTTTCCAGCTCCCACCCTAACCACGTCAAAGAGGCCATCCTCTATGGACAGGCCCTGCGAATACACAGGATCTGCTCAGACGAGGAGGAACACGATGGACACCTACAGACGCTGAAAGACGCCCTTGTAAGAACGGGATATGACGCTCGACTCGTCGATTGACAGTTCAGACGGGCCACAGCGAAAAATCGCATAGACCTCCTCAGAAGACTAACACGGGACGCAACCAACAGAGTACCCTTCGTCGTCCAGTACGTCCCCGGAGCGGAGAAACTACGCCATGTTCTCCGCAGCCTTCAACATGTCATCGATGACGATGAACACCTTGCTAAGGCCATCCCCACGCCTCTACTACTCGCCTTCAAACAGCCACCCAACCTCAAACAGACCATCGTTCGTAGCAAATTACCCAGCTTTCAGGAGAACAGCGTCCACGACACCACACAACCCTGCCACGGCAACCTCTGCAAGACATGCCAGATCATCGACACAGATATCACCATCACACGAGAGGACACCACCCACCAGGTACATGGTTCATACTCCTGTGACTCGGCCAACGTTGTCTACCTCATACGTTGCAGGAAAGGATGCCCCGGAGCATGGTACATTGGCGAGACCATGCAGACACTGCGACAACGGATGAACGGACACCGCGCAACAATCGCCAGACAGGAGGGTTCCCTCCCAGTCGGGAACACTTCAGCGGTCAAGGACATTCAGCCACCGATCTTCGGGTAAGCATTCTCCAAGGCGGTCTTCGAGACACACGACAACGCAAAATCGTCGAGCAGAAATTGATAGCCAAGTTCCGCACCCATGAGGACGGCCTCAACCGGGATCTTGGGTTCATGTCACGCTACAGTAACCCCACCAGCGAAAAAAGTTATCTGTTTTTAATACAACTGATCATTCTCTGTCTTTCTCTTCCTTTCGGATGTTTGTCTCTCTCTCTGCCTTCTGACCGTTTGTGTATTCAGTGGTCCTGTGTGTGGTGTCTGAACACTATTCGACTCCTTTGATTGCCTTGACAACGGGCAGTTGGAAAGATTATCTGTAATCACCAGGCATTGTTCTCTGACTATATATGCGGTACCTTCCATGGAATCTCACACTCACCTGACGAAGGAGAAAGCCTCCGAAAGCTTGTGATTTTCAAATAAAACTGTTGGACTATAACCTGGTGTTGTAAGATTCCTTACATTTGTCCACCCCAGTTCATCACCGGCATCTCCACATCACAACTCTCAGTAAGTATAGGGAGCTTCAAAAAAACACTTCCTATTCCACCAGCAGCCAGAAGCTATAATCCAGCAACTAACATGCAACACCTGCATGGTCCCTTTAAATAAGCACTGGTGGGAGGTCCTCCAGGCACTCTAAGACACGTTCAGGTGTGCGTGGTTAAGACTGTGCGTTGAGTTGAGCATTAAGGTCCAAAATGGTGTCTATCGCTTTAAATCAGCGTTGCACACTGTACACATTTTCTCCCTCCTTTACATGCTGCCGGCGTTCGGTATTTGCGCATGTGCTAATACCAATACCAAGATGGTGTCCGGCGCATGGCACGCTGGAAACGTGAGTGTGCAGCCAAGACGTTATCTTGGATCTCCGGGAGGCAACGTAGTGCCGAAACAACGGGTGCTAGATGGCCCAATTTAGCACTCCTCGTGCCCCCCCCCCCCCAACCCCATTCGCTGCTTGCAGGGGCCGGCTGCAAATGAGCATTTTTCATGCTGGCTGGAGTTGCTCAGTAATGTGATCTACCAATATTTATTTTTGCTGCTAATGGAGAGTTTCAGGAAATAAAAACAGAACCAAGAAACCGAAGAAGTTTGAATCCAAAGGAACCACGAAAGGTCTTCAACCTGAAAAGTTAACTTTATTTCTTTCTCCACAGATGCTGCCTGACTTGCTGAGCTTTTCCAGCATTTTCTGTTTTTAAACCAAAGAAGTCTCTATTTGACAAAGAATTGACTAACAAAAGTCAGAAACATCTTTAAGCAGTACTAAGCTGAAACAACTTTTGAAGACCAGAAGAGATCAGAATATTGCAGCATAGGAAAGGTCTTTAAATAGAAGTTCAGGCACAAGAGAAGATCAGCTCAGACAGTGCTGAGAGATTTATGAAGCTTTGTTTCAAAAGTAAATGCTGCAAGCATGTTAAAAGGAGGTTTAAGACAAATGTCAGGTACAAAATACAGTTGAATACCAGGCAGAATACAGAATGCAGGGGGAAATTGAAAAAGGATATAAGAAGGGCAAAGAGAGAGTATGAGAAAAGATTAGCGGATAACATAAAAGGGAACCCAAAAATCTTTTATAAACATATAAAAAGCAAAAGGATAGTTAAAGGAATGGTGGGGCCGATTAGGGACAAGAAAGGAAATCTTCTTGTGGAGGCAGAGGGCATGACTGAGATACTGAATGAGTACTTTGCATCTGTCTTCACAAAAGAAGAGGATGAAGTTAATGTCACAGTAGAGGAAGTGGGGGGGGGGGGAGTAGAGATATTGGATGGGATAAAAATAGATAGAAAGAAGGTGCTAAATAGGTTGGCATCACTCCAACTTAACAAGTCACCTGGTCCAGATGGGATGCATCCTAGGTTGCTGAGGGAAGCTAGGGTGGAGATAGCAGAAGTTCTGACCACAATCTTTCAATCCTCCTCTTTGGATATGGGAGTGGTGCCAGAGGACCGGAGGATTGTTACAGCCCTCTTCAAAAAGGGGGAGAGAGATAAACCTGGTAGCTACAGGGCAATCAGTCTAACATCAGTGGTGGGAAAACTGCTAGGGATCAATGTCAAGGACAAAATTCATTCTCACTTGGAGAAGCATGGGTTAATAAGGGAGAGCCAGCACGGATTTGTTAAAGGTAAATTGAAGTTCAGGTACAAGAGAAGGTCAGCTCAATCAGTGCTGAGAGACTTATGAAGCGTCATTTCAAAAGTAAATGAAGTAACAGAGAGGGTTGATGAAGGTAGTGCAGTAGATGTTGTATATGTGGACTTTCAAAAGGCATTTGATAAAGTACCACATAATAGACTTATTTGGAAAATAGAAGCACATAGGATTAAAGGAATGGTGGTAATTTGGGTACATATAGGGGATAGGAGGAGGAGAGTAGCGGTGAACAGATGTTTTTCTGACTGGTGATAAGTATGCAGTGGAGTCCCTGAGGAGTCGGTATTAGGACCATTGCTTTTTTTGTTATATATAAATGACCTGGAATTGGGTATAGAGAGTACAATTTTGAAGTTTGTGGATGATACAAAATTTGGCAAGGTAGTAAATAGTGAGCTGGATAGTAGCAGACTTCAGGAGGACTTAACCAGACTGGTGAAATGGGCAGACACATGGCAGATGCAACTTAATGTGGATAAGTGTGAAGTGATGCACTTTGGGAGGAACAACATTGAGAGTCAGTATAATCTAAATGGTACTATTTTGAGGGAGGTGCAAGAGCAGAAGGACGTGTTGGTGCATTTTCACAAATCTATGACAGTGGCAGAACAAGTTGATAAGGCGGTTAAGAAAGCATATGGGATACTTGGCTTTGTAAATGATGGCGTTGAATACAAAAACAAGGAAGTCATGCTAAACCTTTACAAATCACTGGTTAGGCCTCAGCTGGAGTATTGTGTATAATTCTGGGCTCCACATTTTAGGAAGGATGTCAAGGCCTTGAAAAGGTACAAATGAGGTTTACCAGGATGATACCAGGGATGAGTGACTTCAGTTATATGAAGAGGTTGGAGACGCTGGGATTGTTCTCCTTAGAATAGAGAAGGTTGAGGGGAGACCTAATAGAGGTATTCAAAATAATGAGGGGTTTTGATAGAGCAAGTAGGCAGAAATTGTTTCCTCTGGCAAGTGGGTCGGTAACCAGGTGTTATAGATTTAAAATAATTGGCAAAAGAACTAAAGGGAAAATTAGGAGAAATGTTTTCACACAGAGGGTTGTTAAGATCTGGAGTGCACTACCTGAAAGGGTGGTGGAATCAGTTTCCATACAAATTTTCAAAAGGCAATTGGACATATACTTGAAGAGGACTGATTTGCAGGGTCATGGGGAAAATCTGGGGTGTGGGACTAAATTGGACAGCTCTTTCCAAGAGCACAATGGGCTGAACGGCCTCCTTCTGAGCTATAAGTTTCTCTGATTCTATGATTCTAAGCACCTTATTTACAAGAGATGGTTCCATATGTCAGCTTCACAAAACCTTATTAGTGGAACTGAATTACGCATCGATCATTAAAACAAACTGAGCATTAAGAGCCATGATCATTTTAACTATTGGAAATGAGATTTCACACCTGTGTAACAGGTTGGAGAAAAATATTATTATAATAACTGCCATTCTAAAATGGTCTTTATTATGGCTTCAGTCCAAATGATGATATGGATCCTTTATCTGAGAAGGACAGTGGGAATATTTTGTACAGAAAGTATTTCTATAACCATTCTACTTGACATCAGGGTACTTGCAATTAATAACTTTATATTATGGCTGTCACTAAATCCATCAAGCAACTCAGAAAACAATTAAGAATTCCAAGAGTTTTATAAACGTTTTAAATATATTGCACTGATAAGTTTCCTAACAAGTATTTATAGAGAGGAATTTATTGGGGGAGAGGAATTTGCCCCTTTAATCCCCCTTTTACCTATTACTTTGCTACCTAGCACAAAGATTAATTTTAATTGATACTTAATTACTGGATCAGAAGAATAGCCTTACATCTGTCTATCCCTGCAGCTTCTAACAAGTTAATTTATCAAACAGAGAAAGGCTTCCTTGTTTGTCCCTGTGAAACTATTTTCATTTAAAACCCTTTACTGCTGATATAAGTTGAGCAAGATTTCCAAATGTCATCTGATTCAGGATTAATATTAAAATCATTAGCAACGTAATCTGAATAGGTGCTACAACTTGACCAGATTCATTTTTCAGATGGTATTTCTGTGGCTCCCCAAAAAATGGTGTTCCATGGAATATTTGACCATCTATGCAATATCCAATCTCATTGTTAACCAAACATTTGTCCAGCTTATTTTTAAAGGAATTAATTGAACCAGCATTAATTGTTTGTAATGGGGCACTCTTCTACATACTTACTACTCTGTGTAAAATTAAATAACTTCTCAGCTTTATGGAAGATTATCACCCCTACCCTTAAATAAGTTTCTATTGAGTTGCTAATGGTGAGTCAGAGGATACACTATTTTAGGCTATGTAATGTACAATTTATTATCAGGGTCACTGATTTATGGTGATTAAATAAGCAAATTAGCATATTTATTACAATTGTGAGAGTGTTAGTGGTATTTTTGGGTGCAAATTATTTGATTATGTTCACATTTTCATGGTAATTGTAAATCAGTGGCTTTGATTATTATTATATGTTTGCCTACCTATGCATGTAATTTATGTCTTACTGTTTTTTAAAGCTAAAGATTCATACAACAACAACTTGCAATTATATAGCGCCTTTAACATAGTAAAGCATCCCGAGGCGCTTCACATGACTGTTAACAAACAAATTTTGACACCAAGCCACATAAGGTATTAAGGCAGGGGACCATGTGCTTGCCCATGGCTGCCACTGCCAACCCCACGGGGTCTGGTGGTAGCACTCGAAAAATCTCTCTCTGTCACTTGGGGAGGAGGGTGCTCCCCACCTGAAGAATCTGTATCATGCGGTGTAAATGGCCAGCTGGAAGGAGGCTGGCTCTTTGAGACAGAATCTGCGAGCCGGAACTCTCCATTATTTCTCCAGTGGTCTCTCTCACAGCTATAAGACATTGTAAACATTCCAGTTACAAGCTATCAGGAAAACATGAGTAGTAATTTCAGAATATAACTTGTTGGCTTTTTATGGTTGAACAACAAATTAAGAGCAAACAGACACCGTGGGACACTGCTGAAATTCCTTGGGGAGTTCTGCCGGTCTGTGCCATAGCTCCAGCAGGAGACTGGTAGAACGCTCCAGAAAATGGTGGTTGTGCTATGCCTCTTCTATTTCCAAAGGCTAATAAGGGCTGCAACCCCTGTCTGACCCTTACTTGGGCACATGAATCAGAGAAGATGGGGCAAAGGCCCATGTGGACATAGGAATTTACAACTGGAAAAAGTTGACATAAAAGGTGAGACAAAAATGTGACAACAGGAAGTCAAGTGGTGCATACAGGAAGTACTGCGGATATAAGAAGTTACAGATATAGATATTAGAGCCAAAGAGAGGGTATAGTAAAGATTTACTGAAATGATACCAGGAATTAAATTTTATATTTATGAAGAAAGGCTCAAAATTTAGGACTTTTTCACTGGGACAGAGAAGGTTAAGGCGAAATCAACAGTATTAGGTTTCCAAAATTACGAAGTGTAGTGAAAGATGGTTTCCACTGGTTGATGAGTTGGCATAGCCTCAGGATTATCACTAGAAGAATAAAGGGGGAAGTCAGAAGACATTTTTTCACGCAGAGGGTTTTTAGAACATGGAATGCTTTACAAGAGAAGGCACTTGAGATAGACTATTACATTATTTAAAAGGGAATTGAGTAAGTATTTGAAAAGTAATAATATATAAAGATACAAGGAATGATCAGGGAAATGGAATTACAACAGACAGCTCTAGTTGAAGAGCCAGCACTGGCACAGGCTCAGTTCTATGGGCTTTAAACTCTGTGATTCTATGAAAAAGAAAACGGGTCATGCTCAAACTACAGCAAACTGAAAAAAATGAACTTCTTGAGACAAAACAGGGAATTTTTGTTCCTACTGATAACAAACCATGCGCTAACAGTGTCCTCCGATATGTGTATTACGATTTGTAATTGAGTCACAGACTTTTTGAACCATTTTTTCTCTGAACTCTAATGTGCCTAGTATACAATAATACCTGCAGTTCATTTAGAATTGTTAGAATAATTGAATTCCCAATTTTCTTCCTAAGCCTTCAGTTGTCACACTTTAATTCTGCACAATATTAAACTAGGCGGATTTGATAAAGCTTCTTGCTGATGTAAACAAAAAGAGTTCCTGTCCAAGCGTGCATTCCTTGCAGGGAAAATTTAATATTTCCTTCCTGCTTGCTATTATTTTTGACTTGGCTAGTTGATGGGTCAATTGAAAATTAAAAACTATATTCAGTTTGGGCAATATCTTTCCAGTATTCTATAAAACAATTGTCAATTTCTTTGTACTTGCAATGAATACTAGGTAGTTTTGTAGTAAGATAAATAGTTTTGTCAGACTCCTACATAAACTGGTCTAAGGCGTCCAAACTATGCATGTGCATGTACCTATTTCATTAGGATAGCTATTGGAGTAGGACAAACACACTAGGCCAAGAAAATGGTTGAATATCCATTGAGTGAGAAAAGATTTTTATTCTATTGAATGGTTCTACTGGATTCACTTTCTCATTTCAGAATGTGTGTGTTGCATGTACTATCGGTACAAACTTACATTTAAACTGCTTGCCTTCTCCAAACATAAAGTCTGCTGATAAAATGATAAATAATCAGAATTTCACTTCATGATCACCAAACAGCTTGCTGCAGTCTTTCATTTTTGTTTCAATTTCCATTTGAGTGAGTAACTTGCTTCAAGGGATCCAGTTAGCCCCAGTGGTAGAGTACTGGACCTGCAAAAGGAGGCTGAAGTTCTGAGTCCTAAGCCTCGGCTGTCTTTTAATCTTGCCAGCTCAAGGTGGTTTTTGGCCAATTTTTAAATCAGGCTGCTTCATGAAATACTTTATGATGATGGAGCAATTTATCTCAGGATGGATGAAAATCTGACAGAGCTTGTAGTTCTCTGCCAAAATGCATTTTGTGTTGACCGATCATGGGAGCAGCATCGACAGTGGCCAAAGTTTAGTCCAGGACCGAGACTCTTCTGTCTGCAGGAGTCAGTGTTGCAAATTTGTGAACCTGGAGTGGGAAAATAAATTATTAGTAAGTCATGTCTTACTTTTCCCATCTGGCTCCATTCAATAGTATAACAGAGAACTCAATAAGAACTCAAAACCCTGGCTGGCATATTAAGCATCAAAAACTCAGTGACCAAAAGTTTCTATTTAATACACAGAACGCGCCCATTATCTAATTCTAACATTGATTAAACCCTCCAGCTACTGTAACCAGGCTGTGTTTGCTAGAGGTTTGTTCGGGGATTGACTTGATTAGGAATTAATATTGGTTAATATTTGCAACTAGGACAATTTATTTACATATTGAATATGAAGAACTGGGCAATTAGTGGATTAGCACATTGTCCTTTTCTATCTCAATTCTGCCCAGACTAATAGGATCAAAGTCCTGTTTTCACTGACAGTTGCAAGGAATATATGAGTCTAGGGCAGCCTCAACCCAGTTCCTGGTGGAATGGAACCACATCACGATAGAGCTGATTTTTCGCTGATTTGTGCCCAGGGAATGCCTATTTCTTGGGCGCAAAGCAGAAGGAAAAGGGACTAAGTCTCAAGACGTCAGGTCTCCACCCACTTTGCGTTGCTTGCATGCTTATCATAGAATCATAGAATCATAGAAGTTACAACATGGAAACAGGCCCTTCGGCCCAACATGTCCATGTCGCCCAGTTTATACCACTAAGCTAGTCCCAATTGCCTGCACTTGGCCCATATCCCTCTATACCCATCTTACCCATGTAACTGTCCAAATGCTTTTTAAAAGACAAAATTGTACCCGCCTCTACTACTGCCTCTGGCAGCTCGTTCCAGACACTCACCACCCTTTGAGTGAAAAAATTGCCCCTCTGGACCCTTTTGTATCTCTCCCCTCTCACCTTAAATCTATGCCCCCTCGTTATAGACTCCCCTACCTTTGGGAAAAGATTTTGACTATCGACCTTATCTATGCCCCTCATTATTTTATAGACTTCTATAAGATCACCCCTTAACCTCCTACTCTCCAGGGAAAAAAGTCCCAGTCTGTCTAACCTCTCCCTGTAAGTCAAACCATCAAGTCCCGGTAGCATCCTAGTAAATCTTTTCTGCACTCTTTCTAGTTTAATAATATCCTTTCTATAATAGGGTGACCAGAACTGTACACAGTACTCCAAGTGTGGCCTCACCAATGCCCTGTACAACTTCAACAAGACATCCCAACTCCTGCATTCAATGTTCTGACCAATGAAACCAAGCATGCCGAATGCCTTCTTCACCACCCTATCCACCTGTGACTCCACTTTCAAGGAGCTATGAATCTGTACTCCTAGATCTCTTTGTTCTATAACTCTCCCCAACGCCCTACCATTAACGGAGTAGGTCCTGGCCCGATTCGATCTACCAAAATGCATCACCTCACATTTATCTAAATTAAACTCCATCTGCCATTCATCGGCCCACTGGCCCAATTGATCAAGATCCCGTTGCAATCCCAGATAACCTTCTTCACTGTCCACAATGCCACCAATCTTGGTGTCATCTGCAAACTTACTAACCATGCCTCCTAAATTCTCATCCAAATCATTAATATAAATAACAAATAACAGCGGACCCAGCACCGATCCCTGAGGCACACCGCTGGACACAGGCATCCAGTTTGAAAAACAACCCTCTACAACCACCCTCTGTCTTCTGTCGTCAAGCCAATTTTGTATCCAATTGGCTACCTCACCTTGGATCCTTGAGGATAAGGGGAACTGGGGTGCTGAGGGTGGATCTTGACTTTGTGTGATAGCGTAAAACAGGTGATAGTGATTCGGCAGCCCGTTTTACATCTCTCCCGATTTTTATTTCCATTGAATTCAAATCGGGAGAGATGTAAAACGGGCAGCCGACTCACTATCACCCGTTTTACACTATTGCACAAGTTCAAAATCTACCCCCTGGTGTCTACAACAGGTGCAAGGATTGTAATTATATGGTAATGAGGCAGGAATGAGATCACCACAACTCTCACCTCTTTTTATTAGGTGGTTGCTTGTCAATGGCCCAAACAGAGGGGTACTCACTGATAGTGGGTCTTACTGCTTACAGCAAGCCTCTCAGAGGATCTGAGAAGGGGTTGGGGTCAAAAGCTGGGAGGTCGAAAAAGTTAGGTGCATTTTTTTCAACAGGCTGGGCATCAGAGGAATTTTTGGACAGCAGCCAGTAGACCTCAAAGCCATCAGCCAATACTGCTACTGTAGGTCTCTCATTCCTACATAACTAAAAAGGCTAATGGAATTTTGGCCTTTACCTCAAGAGGGCTGGAATACAAAGGATGGAAATTATGTTACAGCTGTTCAGAGCTCTGGTTAGACCCCACCTGGAGTACTACATTCAGTTCTGGGCACCGCAGCACAGGAAGAATATATTGGCCTTGGAGGGGGTGCAGCGCAGATTCACCAGAATGATACCAGGGCTAAAGTGGTTAAATTAGGAAAACAGGTTGCATAGACTAGGCTTGTATTCCCTAGTGTACAGAAGAATAAGGGGTGATCTAATTGAGGTGCTAAGATGATTAAAGGATTTGATAGGGTAAATAGAGAGGAACTATTTCCTCTGGTGGGAGAGGCCAGAACAAAGGGCCATAACCTTAAAATTAGAGTTAGGCCATTTAAGGGTGATGTCAGGAAACACTTCTTCACACAAAGGGTAGTAGAAATATGGAACACTCTCCCCCAAAAAGCTGCTGAGGCTAGGTCAGTTGAAAATTTCAAAACTGAGATTGATAGATTTTTATTAGGCAAGGGTATTAAGGGTTACGGAACCAAGGCGGGTAGATGGAATTAAGATATAGATAAAGCAGTGATCTAATTGAATGGCAGAACAGACTCAAGGGGCTGAATGGTCTACTCCTGTTCCTATGTTCCTCCCCCTGCTTTTAGGTGCAGATGACCTGAATCTAGAAATAAAAGGCAGATTCAGGTAAATTCAGGTGGAGGGCCGGTAAAATTGGTCCCAATATTACTCATTAGTAGGTGTTACATCAGTAATCCCAGGCGGAGTTGATAAGGATGGCTATCTAGCACAATTGATAGTTCTTCAAGACAGTAACAGAGTACAGGGTAAGTACAAGAGAGTTGCGGACAACACACAATTTATGAGTTTGGTGAAAAGGAAATTCTACACATGTCTTCTCCCTGACTGTGTTTGAACAGTAAAATACATGAGATACACATGATACATGAGTGAATGAAAGATATTACTCTTTGCTGCAGTAATGATTGTGTGATAATTTAGAAGAAAATCCTTCTTTTAAAACCTACGTTCATGTAAGTGAACATGGTTTCCTTTAACTATCAAGCAAAGCTTACATTAACTTTTCCTGTACCACTGACTCAAGTTTCCCATTTTAACTGGTGAACACAAGGAAGCCGGTGGAAGTGGACAACAGTCTTGCATAGGAATTTTTGTTGGGAGCAGTCAGATTTTAACTGTCAGACCTCAATGATTGCCACCGGTCAGCTGCCCGCCGGTTTAGGGCGGATTGCGGCAGCTGGTTGGTTTTGGGGGGGGGCACTCCTGCTCCTCCTGGCCCCACTTAAGAAAGTTTTTTAATTACTTTAGTAGGCCTAGCTGGCTTCATGACAGCTTTGCCTGGCGGGGTGGTCGCAGCAGATGCCACGCTCGGGAATATGTTAAAATGCCATTGGGGTGACATGTACGTCATGGGACCCTGATTTGTGTTTATTAATGTGGCTCCCACTGTCCAGCAGGAGCCTCATCCACCACCAAAACCAGCGGTGTTAAAATGGAGAATCTGCGGGAAATGGAGTCACTCCATTTTAACTGCTCCCCTGCTCCTTTTCGACTAAAATTCCCCCTAAAGTCTCTCATAAGTTAGGAATGGCCAACAGCCTCAAGCTGGGTAAATTCCACAATCTTTCAGTATTAGTTACCCAATGGCTTTTTGGAATGCAAATGTCATTTGTTTGCAAAGTCTTATTTCCTCTTGAGACTATGGCAACATTTTCTGAAATTATCTGTTTATTTTTAAATCTGAGGAACTTCCTGTTAAAAAAAATAAGGCAAAGCTATGTTTAACTACACTTTCTGGGAACCTATTTAGCATGTGGTGGCCACAAAATAGATATATGCGCACTGAAAAGAGAGCAACAAGACTGACCCCAAGTGCAAAGCTATGCAGTATGAATGGAAAAGCATCAAGTTTACAATCTGGAAAGAAGGCCGTTAAGGTATAACCTTGCTGAAGTATGTAAAATATTAAATAAGGTAAATCCCACATTGCTGCTTCATAGTAAGACAGGAAAGTAAGACAAGCAGAGATAAATGGAAATGAGTAAGAAGTAAATTTACAACTGATCTCAGGAAAAACTTGCTTATTCAAATAATGAGAAGTGTTTGAAATAGCCTGCTAGACAGGGTAGTAGAGGCAGGGTGTTGGGCTTGTTCAATATGACATTCAATGCTATGGTCAGAGAGCTGGGATACTAGGTGAATGAGCTCTTTCAGCTGACATAACTTTTTCTTATGTCCTGTGTAAATTGTACACAAATGAGCAGGTTTTTCCTGTGTATGATGATTTTCCTCCTATCTATCAGACTAGTTTTCCTATATATTTTCATGCACAGCATAGGTGAGAATACACCATAACAGAGCATGAAAACATGGGCCCCGATATTACCAGGGAGGCGGGATGGTAGCAGGGGGGCGGTGGGGGGGGGGCGGCGGTGACCGGGCGCATTGGTAACCCACCCAGTGGAATCGGTCTGTTCCCCATGTGATCACAGGTAAATTGAAGGCACTTACCGTGGCTTCCGGGTTTCCCATCGTCAACCTGCGCAGCGGGCGGACTGCGCACCCGCATCACAGGCTGTCAGCTGGAGGAGCCCTATTTAAAGAGACAGTCCTCCAATGCTGCTCCTGCAGCAAACAACCAAAAGTGCAGCATGGAGCAGACCAGGGGAAAGGCTACTTCCAGATTTAACGATGCCTCACTCCAGGTCTTACTGGATGGGGTGAGAAGGAGGAGGGATATTTTCTTCCCAGCGGACGGGAGGAAGTGGCCTGTCTCTGCCACTAAGAAGGCCTGGCTTGAGGTGGCAGAGGAGGTCACCAGCAGCAGCAATATCTCCCGCACATGGATCCAGTGCAGGAATTGCTTCAATGACCTAACTAGGTCAGCCAAAGTGAGTACACTTACTCATTCTCCTACACTCCGTCTTCCACATCACTGCCCCCACCCTACAACTCCTTCTGCACTGCAAACACTACTCTTATCACATCACTCCTCACACCCACTCAAACCTCATTCTCAACTTACCTGCACTTACTCACCTCCCCAGTGCTCATCCCACCACTAGCACTCGACCCAATCCTCTTACAATATCATGGCTCTGTCTCATACTCACCCTCTGATGCATCTCTTTCACGGTCAGCCTCACCCAAACTAATGCATTCAGCGGTGGCCACGTCACCATCCCTCACTCACGCCTCTCTATTTTCTCCCCTTATAAGAGAAGAGAGCCCAGAATGCACGGGAAAGGGCGAAGACCGGAGTGGGGGCCGGTCGTCCTCACGGACGCGGAGCAGGAGGCTCTGGAACTAAGCCGCACCCTGGAGTTCCTGTCCGTCGGGGACGCCGAGACTGCCACCCGACAAACGGCTGGTGATAGAACTTTAGCATTCAGCCCACACAATAGCAAATGATGTTAACATGCCGTGCCATCTTCAGCACCTCAACATCTGTCATCATGCTTCTGTTCTATTGCCTTCTCGTGCTATTGCCATCTGTTCTCTTACAGGGCCTTCAGCGACCGCCGTGAAGGTGGAGGGCAATTTCTCAGAGGGCCTGCCGGCATCTGAGGGGCCACCATCATAGCTGATCGAGCTATCCACCAGCGCAGGTACACAGACCTCGGTGGATCCCTGTCCTCAGTTAGTTGGGGTCGCACATGGTGAGTCACCACACACGTGAGCACGAGCAGACACTGATGGCGGGGCAGCTGTGGAGAGTCTGCGTCAGTGGGAGCACTCTTCTCCAGGCTCTGCTCAGCTGGACACAGATGCTGAATCCTGGGGGCCATCTTGTAAAAGGAGAATGATCGAGGGGCAGCAGCACATTTGCGAGGTGCTGGAACAGGTGCCGCGCGCTCTTTCCACAATCACACAGAGGATGGAGGAGTCCAACTCCTGCATGAGTGGAATGGTGGCACAGGTACAGGAGGGAATCTCTGAGATAGTGTCGCGGGTATGTGCGGGAATGTCTGCGATAGAGGGAAGGCTAGCCTCCAAGGAGCTTCAAGCATGGCTCACAAATGAGTCCATTCAGGCTCTGACAATGGCCCTTCGGACTCAAGGGTGAGCAACTTTCTGTCGCCTTAAACAGGCAGGCAGATACACTAGCACTGGCCTTACAAGGCTTCAATTGTCCTCCAAACTGTCATCCAGCAGGGTGGTAGGAGTGACGTGGGCCTGGCCCAGGAGAGGGATGATGGCGAAAGGGGACATGGAAGTGGGGACGCCACTCAAAGCGCTCCCACGTCTCACCTGTTGCCCCCCTCTCAACTAGTACCTGCAATGCTGCCTCCTCTCCAGGTGGTCGAGTCTGCCTCTGCACAGGTGCAAGTGGAGCAATGTTTGGAGGAGCCCTCATAGGCACCGAAACCCAGAGGGCATAGGCCCAAAGAATCTAATCGGTCAGGGCATGAGCAAGAGCAACCTGCCACTAACTCTGCTGCAGCCATAGGGGAAGCACCACGTAGGAGTACTCGTAAGCGTAAGGCAAAGGTTTTGTGAGCGCAAAGGGGATGCACAAGGGTGTTTGACGGTTTATCATGTTTTTTATTTATATTTGATTTTTGTTAATGGCACATTAAATATTATTATTGTCACCACTACTACCACGTCTTGGCCATTCTTGACTGGCTTGTGTAGTAAGTCCCTTTCATGAAGTTCACCATGAACACCCACACTTGATGCCACCCATTGGGTCACCCTACAGTGGGTGTATGTGTAGTTGCACGACTATTTTGTGCAGGTGCCTGTGGCGCAGTACTGTGTTGTGGAGCTCCACGTGGCAGAGATGGACGGCGTGCCTGGCGAGGCTGGTGATGTTGCTCGTCCTCGGATGAAGTGATGAATGCAGCCATGGCGCCCCCATCCTGACGGTGTGAGTTTGAAGGGGTCCGCAAAGTAGGTAAATATGTTTGCACAGCAGAGTTTAGGGTATAAATTAATAATTTTGAGTGGAAAGACAAAGGTGTTGCAGAAAAACTTTGTCTGAAGTGACAGAGTGCCCTGCTGCAATAAATGAGGTATTCCCCACAACTGTCAAATAATCCTTTGCATCTCCCACTGGCTGCTGGCTGAAACACGTCTGCTCCAACAGGGAGTGTTTCCCACTTCCCACAGCACAGGATCCTTCAAAGTTGCACCCCTGCCAAAATCTCGACTCAATGAGGTGTGTCAAGTACCTCAACTATATAAATAACTACCTAAAGCAGCATCCCGCCGGCTTTAATTGCAGGCGGGAGTCCCGCATGCGGGAGCTGCGCGCGCACCCGAATGCGTCATTGAGGACCCCGGAAGTCAGCGGGTTGGAGTCGGGCTCCGGACCCGTTCTGGGATTTTTTTATTATTCGTTCATGGGATGTGGGCGTCGCTGGCGAGGCCGGCATTTATTGCCCATCCCTAATTGACCTTGAGAAGGTGGTGGTGAGCCGCCTTCTTGAACCGCTGCAGTCCGTGTGGTGAAGATTCTCCCACAGTGCTGTTAGGAAGGGAGTTCCAGGATTTTGACCCACCGACGATGAAGGAATAGCGATATATTTCCAAGTCGGGATGGTGTGTGACTTGGAGGGGGATGGGCAGGTGGTGTTGTTCCCATGTACCTGCTGCTCTTGTCCTTCTAGGTGGTAGAGGTCGCGGGTTTGGGAGGTGCTGTTGAAGAAGCCTTGGCGAGTTGCTGCAGTGCATCCTGTGGATGGTACACACTGCAGCCACTGTGCGCCGGTGGTGAAGGGTGTGAATGTTTAGGGTGGTGGATGGGGTGCCAATCAAGTGGGCTGCTTTGTCCTGGACGGCGTCGAGCTTCTTGAGTGTTGTTGGAGCTGCACTCATCCAGGCAAGGGGAGAGTATTCCATCACACTCCTGACTTGTGCCTTGTAGATGGTGGAAAGGCTTTGGGGAGTCAGGAGGTGAGTCACTCGTTGCAGAATACCCAGCCTCTGACCTGCTCTTGTAGCCTCAGTATTTATATGGCTGGTCCAGTTAAGTTTCTGGTCAATGGTGACCCCCAGGATGTTAATGGTGGGGGATTCGGCGATGGTAATGCCGTTGAATGTCAAGGGGAGGTGGTTAGACCCTCTCTTGTTGGAGATGGTCATTGCCTGGCACTTGTCTGGCGTGAATGTTACTTGCCACTTATCAGCCCAAGCCTGGATGTTGTCCAGGTCTTGCTGCATGCGGGCTTGGACTGCTTCATTATTTGAGGGGTTGCGAATGGAACTGAACACTGTGCAGTCATCTGCGAACATCTCCATTTCTGACCTTATGATGGAGGGAAGGTCATTGATGAAGCAGCTGAAGATGGTTGGGCCTAGGACACTGCCTTGAGGAACACCTGCAGCAATGTCCTGGGGCTGAGATGATTGGCCTCCAACAACCACTACCATCTTCCTTTGTGCTAGGTATGATTCCAGCCCCTGATTCCCATTGACTTCAATTTTACTAGGGCTCCTTGGTGCCACACTCGGTCAAATGCTGCCTTGATGTCAAGGGCAGTCACTCTCACCTCACCTCTGGAATTCCGCTCTTTTGTCCATGTTTGGACCAAGGCTGTAATGAGGTCTGGAGCTGAGTGGTCCTGGCGGAACCCAAACTGAGCATCAGTGAGCAGGTTATTGGTGAATAAGATTCCGGCATTTTAGAAGCCCCCTTGCCCCCAAAGCACCCGCTTGGCCATCTGAAAATCGGGCCCATGGAAACAGTTTCTGCGGTGACAATGGATGTGATTTTCGTCTCCTTACTGCCCCGTTTACACTCAAAAACAATGAGCAAGAATGTAAATCAAATGTTGCTCTGGCCCACTTCCCGCTGCTTTTACAACTGGCTTGAATTTCCAGTGGACGTTAATTGTGGCAGCCAGAGCTCCTGTCTGAAACAAGAGGGAGCCTCATGAAAACTTAAAAATTAGGTCAAGTCTTTACACATTGCCGCCACTTTACACCCTCACCGCTTGATTAATGCCACTTCCTGTTCCCGTCCACCAACCATGGCTGGTACTAGTCCTGGGGCAGCTATTTCAAACGCTATTTAAAAGGGAGCCTCAGCTGCTCTCAAGTAAAGCTATACAGGGCTTTTGGAGACATTTTACTTGCAGTAGCTTGTAGGTTTTTGACATTAAAGGTTTTGAAAGTGCTCACAATTGCTATTGTAGGTTGTGAACTATTAAGGAGCTTCTGCCATTGCATTTGTTTCTCGATGGGGGACCTTCTAGGAATCCCACTCTGAAAAGAGGAGGAGGAAGGAGCAAACAGCGATGTAGCTGGAGAAAGAGCGTATAGGGGGTGGCATGTTCAGAGAAATACTTACCCTCCCAACAGAGTCCATAGTCCAGGCTCATCATCGCTGGGTCAAAATCCTGGAACTCCCTACCTAACACCACTGTGGGAGAACATTCACCACACAGACTGCAGCGGTTCAAGAAGGCGGCTCACCACCACCTTCTCAAGGGCAATTAGGGATGGGCAATAAATGCTGGCCTTCCCAGCGACACCCACATCCCATGAATGAATAAAACAAAAAGCAACATCCCCTGTAATTCTCTGCGCAGCACTGCAAGAGAAGGCTTCAGTTCTCTAAGGAGACAATGAAAGAGCTGTGTTATATCATTGACTTCACCAATGTCACCCCTTGGGCTCTTTCATACAACGCGACAGCCTTCATGAATTGCAAGGGCTTCCACTCTATTAAGGTGCTGCTCTATGGTGTTGCTTCCTTGTTTTGGCCACAAAAAACACCTCCCCTTTAAGCTGCTGCAGGTCTTTAAAAACTTATGTTGCCAGCTTGCCTCAACTATGCAAATGAGGGGTAATCTGGAAACTGGGATAGGTCTCCCACTGACTCCTTCAGGTGGCTGTTGCTCTTTCGTTGCCCACCTCCTGACCCTTTCCTGTTAGGAGACAAAAATCATCTCCCATATGTGGAGCATATAATTTCTTTTGTTAGCCTGCCCTTTGGCAATGGGTGTCATTTTAAGGCTATCTTATAAACATAAATATTATAGTAAGGAATCCATGCCCAAAATGATGTTTGATGCTGGGATTCTATGTAATACCGAAATCCTTATATCCTGTGTTAGCGTTTGTGGCAGGCCAGTCATTTTTTATGAAACATCAGTATAAGAGATGCAACTTGTAATCATTGATGCATATTTCAATTGTCTGGGGTAGGGTTAATTTTAATTTCTTCCTACAGCTCTGACATCCCCCCACCATCACAAAAAAATTATTTAATGGAAAAGAAGTGTAAGTGACAGATCTGAAATCAATTGTTTTGAGCTATTTTCGGTACCAGTAATAATGGGCACAGCAACAGTTCATCTCTAGGGCAAGAGTTTGAACTGTATATAATTGAACTCAAATTGGCATTAATACATCAGTAAGGGTCAATGACCCAGAATTTGCTGTCAAAACAGTGGTGAGGCTAACGGCATTGCTTTACGAGGTGCGCTGTTCCACTGTTAGCTTTGTGAAAATGGTATCTCGTTGTCTGACTCACCATTCAAATGCATTGAACAGCATGAAGTTCCTGTACTTGCATGGTAGATACGAATTAAACTTGCCACAGAAAGTTAAGGCTTGTCCATTTCAGTCTAAGTACTCTTTTTAACAGCATGCTAAGCATTAATTACTTCCAAACAGCTTCTCTGGCACTGAAAAGTAAATATTTTAAGGGTGGAGTCTCATTCCTTCAGGTTTTAATTGTTGTTGGAGATATTTTTAAAAATTAATTAAATTTATTTCTTACTTTTTCTTTCTCCTTTTTCTCTCTCTTAATCCAATGTTTCTTTCTCTCTCTTTATTTCTCTTTCTGTACCTGATTTGACATTGAATCATAGAATCATAGAAATTTTACGGCCCATCGTGTCCACGCCAGCTGAGAAACGAGCCACCTAGTCTAATCCCACTTTCCCGCAATTGATCCGTAGCCCTGCAGGTTACGGCTCTTCAGGTGCACATCCAGGTATTTTTTAAATGAATTGAGGGTTTCTGCCTCTACCACCCTCTCAGGCAGTGACTTCCAGACCCCCACCACCTTCTGGGTGAAAAAAAAATCCTCATTTCCACTCTAATCCTTCTACCAATTCACTATTCTAACTTACACTTCCTTGTTCAGTCTCTGCGATGTTCATTTAACAACCCTTCAATCTGATTGCTTCAGGAGATACACAGTTGCTTGCCCTTGGTCACACAGATCCCAGATGCCCTGTAGAGGGCGATGCACCATTTCCATTTTGCAGATCCAGCAAAATCTAATCAAAATTAAACGGGCAAGGACAAGTCTAACTAATTGCCGGCCGGTTATAGCAAATTCTGGGCCAATATTATGAATGTTAAGTGCCTGACGAATACAAAGCATCTGATGCACACTGGGTCAGTGGTGGTGTAGGAAGTACTCTTCTGAGGTTGTGGATTATGGTAGTGGCATCTTATAAATGCTTTACCTGACCTGGAAGTACTTGATATTGACATGGGTTGCTAAAAAAGTTCTATTCTCCAGTTTAATCAGCACAGAAATTTACCAAAAGATATGAACCTTGAGAGCAAATTTTCTCGGGGCTCCTCCTGCTTCACCACTGTAACTTACAGAAATCCCATTTATGCAAAGTTAAAGCGGTGAAGCAGGACAAACCCCAAAGAAATTCACCCCTCTTGTAATATTAATTGCAAAACAATATACATGCTCAACAACAAAAATAACATCAAACAATCAATTCTGCCCTCAACATATTATTTTCTCGACTTAGACCTTTAGGAACATAGGAACATAGGAACAGGAGTAGGCCATTCAGCCCCTCGTACCTGCTCCGCCATTTGATAAGATCATGGCTGATCTGTGATCTAACTCCATATACCTGCCTTTGGCCCATATCCCTTAATACCTTTGGTTGTCAAAAAGCTATCTATCTCAGATTTAAATTTAGCAATTGAGCTAGTATCAATTGCCGTTTGCAGAAGAGAGTTCCAAACTATCTCACTCTTATAGCAGACATGGGGAGATATACACCAGCGCAACCTTGGATGATTTCGACTCTTCCTCTATCACACACATACCACTCTGTTTTCTTAAAACACTGAAAATAAACTTAAACTGAGTAAAGCCTCAGGAGATCTGATGGATCCATCCTTGCCCACCTCTTCTTCTTCATCTACATGTTGCTCTTGGTGACATAATCTGCAGACATGGACTCAGTTTCTGTGTGTAAGCCAATGATACCCTGCTCTATCTCTTCACCACCTCTCTTGACCCCACTATTCCAGCCTCCGTGCTTTCAGACTGCTTGCCTGACATCCACTTTTAGACGTGTTGTAATTTCCACCAGCTAAACTTTGGACCTCACCACACACTGTTTTCCACAATAAAGGTGCTTTGTATGTAAATGCAGGTTGTTGTTGTAAAGGTAGTTAAGGGTATGGGGAAGTACTGAGCGGTGTCTGCCAAGGGTTTGTTTTTATTTCCCTATGGTTTCTAATTTACATTAATGAAGTAAATTATTACAGAATTGTAATTGGCTTCAGAAGCTCAATGCAAATTAGTCAAATTTGCAGACAATATTAAGCGGAGGAATTGAAAGAAAAGCCTAATGAAGCAGCCGCGGACCTTCCAAATGAACTAGATAAAATCTGTAAGTGGGCAGAACAATGGCAATTGAAATTCAATATGGGTAAGTGTGAACTATTGCATAATGGAAGAAAAACGGGTAACATGTACTCTTCGACAGTGTTGAAATAGGTATGGGTGAAGTTGAAGAGATATAGAGGTGCTTGACATGACTAATCACTATGCAGTAGCAGTCAATAAAGCAAATGAAATGTTTAATTGTATTGCTAAATCAGTAGGAGATGAGGCATGTTAAATTTGTTCATTTGCTAGACGGTTCAAAATTTAACAGAATTAGTGGAATCAATTTAAATTGACTTCTTTTATCAGTACATTAAACTTCTCAACTTTGAGCTGGAGGTTTGTAAAAAGGTCTCAAAAAGGATGGGATCAAGCCGATTCCTAATCTCCAGATCCTACTGTCACACAAACAGGAACCTCCCACCATTGATACAGAACATAAAGAAGGCTGCTGTTTTGTTTTTAAACAGGCTTGGGCTTATGATAAAAATATTTTTGCATTTCATTTATTTATAGAATGCTGTAAAATGCAGCAGCAGGTCTCAAACTGGTCTGCTAACCTGCTAATGATCAAAGGATTGCATCACCACTGGTTGCGCATTATTTCCTCTGAGGAACTGCTTAACCACATGATAATTTCTGAAGACAGACCTGCAGAATCGACGCTTTAAATTAAAAAAAAAACATACACTGACTTTGGTCTTTGTTATGCGCTCCTAGAAGGTCTCTTCTGGTGTTGCTCATTGGTGCTGGTTAGGAGTGGAGCAATGAGTAGACATCTGGGCCGGCAACAGAGCCCAGAGAAACTGGGGCAGTCCCATCTGGGCCTTAGTGGAAACACTGCACTTGGGGCAAACCTGTAGTAAACAAGCTTAGCATATCTTCCTTGCTTTTGTACTCTATGCCTCCATTTGTAAAGCCAAGGATTCCGTACGCTTTTTTAACAGCCTTATCAACTAGTCCTGCTATGTACACTCTCAGGTCTCTCTGTTCCTGTACCCCCCGCTAAAATTGTACTATTTAGTTTGTATTGCCTCTCCTCATTCTTCCCACCAAAATGCATCACTTCACACTTCTCTGCGTTAAATTTCATCTGCCATGTCTGCCCATTTCATCAGTCTGTCTATGTCCTCCTGAAGTCTGTTACTCCACATTGTTTACTACATTTCTGAGTTTTGTTTCATTGTGTCATCTGCAAACTTTGAAATTATACCCTCTATACCCAAGTCCAGGTCATTAATATATATCAAAAAGAACAGTTGTCCTAATACTGACCCCTGGGGAACACCACTGTATACTTCCCTCCAGTCTGAAAAACAACCGTTCACCACTACTCTCTGCTTTCTGTCCCTTAGCCAATTTTGTATCCACGTTGCCACTGTCCCTTTGATCCCATGGGCTTTAATTTTGCTATACTGCTGGAGAATACTGCAGAAAGCCGAGAGGAGTATGGAAAGTGCAGGGGTGAAATTAAAAAGGAAATTAGGAAAGCAAAGAGATGGCATGAAAAAATACTGGCAAGTAAAATCAAGGAAAACCCAAAGATGTTTTATAAATACATAAAGAGCAAGAGAATAACTAAGAGAATAACAAGAGAAAGAGCAGGGCCTATTAGTAACCAAAGAGGTAACCTTTGTGTGGAGGCGGAAGATGTGGTACGGTTCAAAATGAATACTCTGCTTCTGTCTTCACAAAAGAGAAGGATGATGCAGACATTGTAGTTAAGGAGGAGGAGTGTGAAATATTGGATGCAACAAACATAGTGAGGGAGGAAGTATTAATGGTTTTAGCATCTTTGAAAGTAGGTAAATCACCAGTCCAGGATGAAATGTATCCCAGGCTGTTAAGAGAAGCAAGGGAGGAAATAGCAAAGGCTCTGACCATCATTTTCCAATCCTCCCTGGCGACAGGCATAGTGCCGTAGGATTGGAGGACTGCTAACGTTGTGCCGTTGTTTAAAAAGGGAGAAAGAGATAGACCGTGTAATTATAGGCCAATCAGTCCAACCTCAATGGTGGGCAAATTATTAGAATCAATTCTGAGGGACAGCATAAATCATCATTTAGAAAGGCACGGGTTAATTAAGGATAGTCAGCATGGATTTGTTAAAGGAAGGTCATGTCTGATTAACTTGATTGAATTATTTGAGGAGGTAACAAGGAGGATCGATGAGGGTAGTGCATTTGATGTAGTGTACATGGATTTTAGCAAGGCTTTTGACAAGGTTCCACAAGGCAGACTGGTCAAAAAAGTAAAAGCCAATGGGATCCAAGGGAAAGTGGCTAGTTGGATCCAAAATTAGCTCAGTGGCAGGTAGAAAAGGATAATGGTTTAACGGGTATTTTTGTGACTGGAAGGCTGTTTCCAGTGGGGATCTGCAAGGCTCGGTACAAGGTCCCCTGCATTTTATAGTATATGTTAATGATGGGTGCGGTAGCATAGGGGTTATGTTACTGGACTAGTAATCCGGAGTCATGAGTTCAAATCCCACCACGGCAGCTGGGGAATTTAAATTCAATTAATTAAATAAAATCTGGAATTAAAATACTAGTATCAGTAATGGTGGCCATGAAACGACCGGATTGTCGTAAAAACCCATCTGGTTCACTAATGTCCTTTACGGAATGAAACCTGTCGTCCTTACCCGGTCAGGCCTATATGTGACTCCAGACCCACAGCAATGTGGTTGATTCTTAATTGCCCTCTGAAATGGCCGAGCAAGCCACTCAGTTGTAAAATCTCGCTAAAAAAAGTCACAAAAAGAATAAAAACAGACGGACCACCCGGCATCGGACCACTAGGTACCGGACACGACAAAGGCAAAACAAGCCCAGTCGACCCTGCAAAGTCCTTCTCACTAACATCTGGGGACTTGTGACAAAATTGGTAGAGCTGTCCCACAGACTAGTCAAGCAACAGCCTGACATAGCCATACTCACAGAATCCAACCTTTCAGCCAATGTCCCAGACTCTTCCATCACCAACCCTGGGTATGTCCTGTCCCACCGGCAGGACAGACCCACCAGAGATAGCGGTACAGTGATATAGAGTCAGGAGGGAGTGGCCCTGGGAGTCCTCAACATTAACTCTGGACCCCATGAAATCTCATGGCATCAGGTCAAACATGGGCAAGGAAACCTCCTGCTGATTACCACCTACCGTCCTCCCTCAGCTAATGAATCAGTCCTCCTCTATGTTGAACACCACTTGGAGAAAGCACTGAGGGTAGCAAGGGCACAGAATGTACTCTGGGTGGGGGACTTCAATGCTCGACAGCACGACTACTGACCGAGCTGGTCGAGTCCTGCCAGACTGGGCCTGCGGCAGGTGGTGAGCGAACCAACACGAGGGAAAAACTTACTTGACCTCGTCCTCACCAATCTACCTGTCGCAAATGCATCTGTCCATGACAGTATTGGTGGGAGTGACCACCGCACAGTCCTCGTGGAGATGAAGTCCCGTCTTCGCACTGAGGACACCATCCAACGTGTTGTGTGGCAGTATCACCGTGCTAAATGGGATAGATTCAGAACAGGTCTAGCAGCTCAAAACTGGGCATCCATGAGGCGCTGTGGGCCATCAGCAGCAGCAGAATTGTATTCCAGCACAATCTGTAACCTCATGGCCCGGCATATTCCTCACTCTACCATTACCAACAAGCCAGGGGATCAACCCTGGTTCAATGAAGAGTGCAGAAGAGCATGCCAGGAGCAGCAGCAGGCGTACCGAAAAATGAGGTGCCAACCTGGTGAAGCTACAACTCAGGACTACATGCATGCTAAACAGTGAAAGCAACATGCTATAGACAGAGCTAAGCGATTCCACAACCAACGGATCAGATCAAAGCTCTGCAGTCCTGCCACATCCAGTCGTGAATGGTGGAGAACAATTAAACAACTAACAGGAGGAGGAGGCTCTGCAAACATCCCCATCCTCAATGATGGCAGAGTCCAGTACGTGAGTGCAAAAGACAAGGCTGAAGCATTTGCAACCATCTTCAGCCAGAAGTGCCGAGTGGATGATCCATCTCAGCCTCCTCCCGATATCCCCACCATCACAGAAGCCAGTCTTCAGCCAATTTAATTCACTCCACGTGATATCAAGAAACGGCTGAGTGCACTGGATGCAGCAAGGTTATGGGCCCCGACAACATCCCGGCTGTAGTGCTGAAGACTTGTGCTCCAGAACTAGCCACGCCTCTAGCCAAGCTGTTCCGGTACAGCTACAACATTGGCATCTACCTGACAATGTGGAAAATTGCCCAGGTATGTCCTGTCCACAAAAAGCAGGACAAATCCAATCCGGCCAATTACCGCCCCATCAGTCTACTCTCAATCATCAGCAAAGTGATGGAAGGTGTTGTCGACAGTGCTATCAAGCGGCACTTACTCACCAATAACCTGCTCACCGATGCTCAGTTTGGGTTCCGCCAGGACCACTCGGCTCCAGACCTCATTACAGCCTTGGTCCAACCATGGACAAAAGAGCGGAATTTCAGAGGTGAGGTGAGAGTGACTGCCCTTGACATCAAGGCAGCATTTGACCGAGTGTGGCACCAAGGAGGCCTAGTAAAATTGAAGTCAATGAGAATCAGGGGGAAAACTCTCCAGTGGCTGGAGTCATACCTGGCACAAAGGAAGATGGTAGTGGTTGTTGGAGGCCAATCATCTCGGCCCCAGGACATTGCTGCAGGAGTTCCTCAGAGCAGTGTCCCAGGCCCAACCATCTTCAGCTGCTTCATCAATGACCTTCCCTCCATCATAAGGTCAGAAATGGGGATGTTCGCTGATGATTGCACAGTGTTCAGTTCCATTCACAACCCCTCAAATAATAAAGCAGTCCAAGCCCGTATGCAGCAAGACCTGGACAACATCCAGGCTTAGGCTCATAAGTGGCAAGTAACATTCGCACCAGACAAGTGCCAGGCAATGACCATCTCCAATGAGAGAGTGTCTAACCACCTCCCCTTGACATTCAATGGCATTACCATCACCAAATCCCCCACCATCAACATCCTGGGGGTCACCATTGACCAGAAACTTAACTGGACCAGCCATATAAATACTGTGGCTACAAGAGCAGGTCAGAGGCTGGGTATTCTGCGGCGAGTGACTCACCTCCTGACTCCCCAAAGCCTTTCCGCCATCTACAAGGCACAAGTCAGGAGTGTGATGGAATACTCTCCACTTGCCTGGATGAGTTCAGCTCCAACAACACTCAAGAAGCTCGACACCATCCAGGACAAAACAGCCCGCTTGATTGGCACCCCATCCACCACCCTAAACATTCTCTCCCTTCACCACCAGCGCACTGTGGCTACAGTGTGTACCATCCACAGGATGCACTGCAGCAACTCGCCAAGGCTTCTTCGACAGCACCTCCCAAACCCGCGACCTCTACCACCTAGAAGGACAAGAGCAGCAGGTACATGGGAACAACACCATTTGCACGTTCCCCTCCAAGTCACACAGCATCCCAACTTGGAAATATATCACCATTCCTTCATCGTCGGTGGGTCAAAATCCTGGAACTCCCTTCCTAGCAGCACTGTGGGAGAACCTTCACCACACTGTCTGCAGCTGTTCAAGAAGGTGGCTCACCACCACCTTCTCAAGGGCAATTAGGGATGGGCAATAAATGCTGGCCTCGCCAGCGACGCCCACATCCCATGAACGAATTAAAAAAAAATTGAACTTGAATGTGGGAGGACTTGATCAAGAAGTTTGCAGAGGATAGAAAAATTGGCCGTGTGGTAGATAGTGAGGAGGAAAGCCGTAGACTGCAGGAAGATATCAATGGACTGGTCAGGTAGGCAGAAAAATGGCAAATGGAATTCAATCCAGAGAAGTATGAGTTAATGCATTTGGGGAGGGCAAACAAGACAAGGGAATACTCAATAAATGGGAGGATACTGAGAAGTTTCGAGGAACTAAGGGACCTTGGAGTGCACATCCACAGATCCCTGAAGGTAACAGGACAGGTAGATAAGGTGATTAAAAAGGCATACGGGATACTTTCCTTTATTAGCCGAGGCATAGAATTTAAGAGCAGGGAGGTTATGCTAGAACTGTATAAAACATTGGTTAGGCCGCAGCTTGAGTACTGCGTACAGTTCTGGTCACCACATTTCAGGAAAGATGTGATTGCACTAGAGAGGGTACAGAGGAGATTTATGAGAATGTTGCCAGGGCTGGAGAATTTTGGCTATGAGAAAAGATTGGATAGACTGGGGTTGTTTTCTTTGGAACAAAGGAGGCTGAGGGGAGATTTAATTGAGGAATATAAAATTATGACTGGACATGATAGAGTGGATAGGGAGAACTTATTTCCCTTAGCATAGGGATCACTGACCAGGGGTCATAGATTTAAAGTAATTAATAGAATTTTTTCACCCAGAGGGTTGTGGGGATCTGGATCTCACTGCCTGAAAGGGTGATAGAGGCAGAAACCCTCAACTCATTTAAAAAGTACTTGGATGTGCACTTGAAGTGCTGTCACCTACAGGCCACAGACCAAGTGCTGGAAATGGGATTGAGCTCGATAGCTCTTTTTCGCCAGAACGGACAGGATGGGCTGAAGGGCCTCCTTCCTTGCCGTAACTTTCTACGATTCTATGATTCTATGAAAGTCCATATACGCATCAACCACCAAACTGCCCTCATCAACCCTCTCCGTTACTTCTTCAAAGGGGGTAAAGAACATTTAATAATTACATCAGAGAAACTGGTCACTGAAAACTTAAACCCGCTTCACCCCCTTCCTGGCCCATCGCAACGCTGGATGCCAGGAGTGCACAAGCATCCCTCGCACCAAATACTGTTTTTGCATAAATGATGGCAAATATGCTGTATGATCTATTCCAGTTATTTACCTCTCATTATAATACACTCACCCATATTTGGGCAGGTGTATTATACGTCTTACATCATTTCCATTGTAAAGTGCAGAAATGCCGTGGGGAGAGGGAAAGAGGAGCTGGTGGAATGGTTCCCTGCTTGATTTTTCTCCCCTACCTGCACAGGTTCCATATAACCAGACAGAAGATTTGGGGTCTGTATGTACAACAGTTGCTTGACATATTTTCTGGTTAGATTATGTGTGCAAAGTAAACTATTGGTACAAATATTCAAATAATTTTGTTTGAAAAAGCTACTGATTGGTAGCACGGTCATACAACACATTGAAACACCAGGTAAAATACCAGACACAGTGGACCCCAACGGAGATCCTCCAGTTTTTATGTTACTGATCTCAGTCTTGCTGTTTTTGGGGAATGCTGGCAAAGGCCAAGCCCTTCCTCACGAGCAGTGATGGAAAATCAGAGGGCATGTCATCACAGGACGATTTTGTGTATCTCCCACTGACTGGCTTCAGAGCTGCATTTACATCGGCTGGTAGAGAGAGGCACAGGAAAGAAAATAGAAAGACAATTACCTCAAATTAAAGAGGGAATATCACCCCAAAAATATTCAGAACAATATTCAGTATTTACTCGCAGATGTGTCATGGCATTGCTCATAGGTAGTCCAGGAACTTGAGCAGAGTTTCTAATGTTTACCGTGGAATAGCTGCAGCCTAAACCTGACACCTTCGCTCATTGCTGTAATACAGTAAATTTACTGAAGAAATATACCACATAACTGACATAACTTATTGATGCTAAAAGATTCAGTGTGTCAGAGATATCGGGACAAATGTTCCAATTCTGCGCCAACAGTGAGGTACCTCGCCATTGGTGTGGTCTAGTAAAATTTAGGCTATAACCATATATGTTATGATCCTACATGCATCAAATCTTCTACCAGAAATGCATTTGGTGCACTAAATGGGCAGAGTTCTGGCATTACAGATCCCTTGCCCTTTTTGTGATTAGTTATGCCCACTTTATTCCCAATTCTGAACAGAAAATCTAGGCTACAACATGTATAGTACTATATTTACATGCCACTTTTTAAGACTTGCTTAAGATGCAAGAAACGTTATTGTTCTCTTCCCAAAACCTCTTACTCTGAGTCATTTACATTATCAATTGTATTTTTTATCTGCTTCCTTCCTGGTTGGGCTGGAAACACACTGTTCAAGAAAGTTCTCTTGTACATATTTCAGGAATTCCTCCCCCTCTTTGCCCTTTACACTGTTACTGTCCCAGTCTATACTGGGATAATTGAAGTCCTCCATTATCACTACAATGTAGTTTCTTGCAATTTTCTGTAATTTGCCTGTAAATTTTCTCTTCTATCTCCTTCCCAACTATTTGGTGGCCTATAGTATACACCCAGTAATGCAATAGCTCCTCTATTGTTCCTTAATTCTAATCAAATAGACCACATCATCTCTTTCCAATGCTATAATAGTTTCTTTGATTAATACTGCCACCACCCCCTTTTTCTTTCTTTCCCTCTCTTTCCTGAATACTTTGTAGCCAGGAATATTAAGTACCCAATCGGCCCCTTCCTTGAGCCAGGACTCTGTTATTGCCACTATATCATAGTCCCATGTGGCGACTTGTGCCTGCAGCTCACCAACCCCATTTACCACGCTACGTGCATTCACACACATGCACTCCAAACTCATCTTAGACAGCCTCACATTTGCCCCCTGTCTAATCCCTCCTATTTCTGAACTATTCTTTACTCTAGTGCTGTTTGTCCCTCCTAGTCCTCTGTGCACCTTGTTTCTCCTCTCTAATGTTTCCTCCTGGTACACATCCCCCTGCCAAATTAGTTTTCCCCTACAGCAGTGGTTAACCTCCACGGGAGGACATTGGACTCAGCTCTGTTGAGGTGCAACCCGTCCATCTTGAACAGATCCCTCCTGCCCCACAACTGGTCCCAATGCCCCAGGAATCTGAAGTCCTCCCTGCTGCACCATTGCTTCAGCCATGCATTAACCTGTCTTATCTGACTATTTCTATATTCACTAGCGTGTGGCACCGGGAGTAATCCAGAGATTACTATCTTTGAGGTCCCACTTTTTAACTTCCTCCCTAGCTCGTGAAACTCTGACTGCAGGAACTCAACTCTTTTCCTTCCTATGTCATTGGTTCCCACATGGACCACGGCTTCTGGCTATTCCTCTTCCTCCCCTCAAAATCTTGGTTATGCTTCATTTATAATACTGTCCATTTTTCATCTTCACACATGGTGGGGGATATTGAGGTTTTGGAAGGGGTGTATGGGGGAGAGCCACAAGATTGATTTCCAGTTGAAAACACCTTAGCTACCCAGATAGGCCTAAAGAGCTAAGTTTGTATAATTTAGAGACTCGTGCGATTTGATCGCGGTTTATAAAATAATGAATGGATTAAATTGTGTTTATATGGACAAACTATTTCAACTGGATAGGTTACGCAATACCAGGGCTCATACTTGCAAGTTACATAAGGGCAAAATTAGGTTGCATGTTAGGCAGTTCTTCCTTTTCTGGAGAATAGTGGACCTGTGGAATAGGTTGTCAGCTCATGTGGTGAATAATGATTTGCTATCCACCTTCAAGTGAACTGGACCAGTTTCTGTCTGGGGTGGAGATCACATCATACAAGAGGTAGGCACCCAATATATAAGTCAGGTCAATGTGGTTTCCTGGACTAGTTTCGATCGCCTAAAGGCATCAGAGAGGAAATTTGCAAATTTTTTATTCGTTAATTGGCTTGGGTTTTTAACTGTTTTTTTGCCTCTTCCAGGTGATTACATGGCTCTGGATGGCTAGGGAGTTTCTGTGTCTTGATGTATCAGACTGTATGGGACAGGCTGGATGGACCAGTTGGTCTATTCCTGTCTGACATTTTTGTATATTTGTATGTTCTGTTCAGTGATATTTCAAGTAATTAGGATTCTTCAGTTAACAGTGATTTGCTGCTTTTTTATGAATATGATATACAAGTTAATCAAACAAGCATGATGGCCCAGAATTTGCTGCCAAAATAATGGCGAGTTTAACCCGCACGCCGTTATTAATGTGTAAATCGTCCAGCGACTTGTGGCGAGGAAGAGATAACCCGTGAATTGTGATTTGCAACAAGTTGTTGGATGATTTCCGCTGCTCCGCCGTTACCCTCACAAAAATAGCAGCTCGCTGTCAACCTCTCCATGAATTTCATGAAATTGTTGCATTTGCACATTAACTGCCAATTTGCACATAAACTTATGGTAGAAAGTTAGGGCTGGTACCTACCTATTTAATCGGGAGATTTATGTTCCTGCAATGCCACTAAACCTCTCCGGCCCAGAAAGGAAACAATTTAAACTGTGGAGTCTCATTCCTACAGGTAGTAAATTGTTGTTAGAGATTTTTAAAATTTAAAATTTACATTTTTTTTCTTATTTTTCTTTTCTGTCTCTTTTTTATCTCTTCTCTTAATCCAATCTTTCTTTCGCTCTCTTTATTTCTCTTTCTGTACCTGATTTGACTCTAATTCACTCTCCTTCTCCGTCGTTCTTCTGTTTCTTTCTCAATCCTTACATCTCATTGTTTGGTCCAGTCGTTCACCAAGGGCCCTGTTGCCCTCACCCGCCATTATCAGCTCGCACTTTCAACAAGTCACAGGGTAAAAAATTTTCAAGCTGAAGTGTGAGGGAAAAAGTCGAACTAACAGGACGGTTAGTTAAATGTCTTGTGTCTTCACGAGATGCCGCGCTCCAGCAAAATCTGGGCCATACACAGTTTGCTTGGGCAGCACTTTTAATTGTGATGTATGTTTTGGCATTTGCAGATCTTTGAAGTATCATGTGAGTTGGACACAAGACTTTTAATTATACAGATTCAGGGCATATTTTATGAATTTGTACACCCAGCATGAAGCTTTGCTGAACAGGAACACATAATGGGAGTTAAGGTGTGCAGGCTAGTAAATCCCACAGGATTTTCCATTCATTCTTCACATGCACTGACAGCAGGCAAATCTTCACACTGGGTGTGCAAATACGTAAAATATACCCTTACATACTAATATGTAGCTGGGAGTGAGCTAAGGGCTGCAGTTCAATCTCAGTTTGTACTTCACTGTTTTGCCACAATCAGCAATCCCAAAATTAGCAGAAAAGCTGTAAGGTAAGTCAGTAAGTCAGAAGCAAAGTACACCAAAAGAAATGGTTCCAAAGCCCTCTGATATCATAAAATGCACGATATCAGAGATGGAAACATTTATGTTTTCTGGCCACAGCAATTTACATTGGTAAAATGCTTGTACCCATACAAGACAGAGGCTCCAACTGCCCTTTGCAGGCTCTTCCCAGTCATTGGGACAATCAGCCTATCGAGCATGTTCTGCCATTCAGTAAGATCATGGCTGATCTGTACCTCAAATCCATTTACCTGCCTGTGCTCTATATCCCTTGATACCCTTACCCAACACAAATCTATCAATCTCAGTTGTGAAAATGTCAATTGACCCAGCATCCATCGCCTAATGGAGGAGTGAGTTCCAGATTTCTACTACCTTTTGTCTGAAAAAGTGCTTCCTAATTTCTCCCCGAAATGACCCAGCTCTAATTTTAAGATTATGCCCTCGTGTTCTGGATTCCCCCACCAGAGGAAATAGTTTCTCTGTATCTACCCTCTTGAATACATTTATAATTTTAAACACCTTGATTTGGTTGAGGAAGGTAGCAGCCCTTGGCAGTTTAAGACAACTGCACACTATTTGAATGTGGATCTGATGCTGTGAAAACATCTTAAGCACTTCTGCCATATAATTAGAAGGTTCACATGATGCTCATCAGAATCTCTTAATTGAATTAAAGCCTTAGTAGGGACCATCCCTAATTTTCATTCTTTCCATATGAGTATAACAAATACATGTCTACCACTCATCTCAAATAAAAGAGTATTAAAATAATGAAAATTAATTAATGGGTGAATATAAATGCAATATTAATCTTCCCTTTAAATACAAAAATATAAATGCAGTGCTAATCTTTGTGTTATGTTATGAAAATTATGGAAAGTATGGATGATGCCTTATTTCCTTTCAGTTGTCTGTAATAGGTCATCAACAACATATGCATATAAAAAAAATCCTGAATTTTCTTACCCACGTAGCTTTCAAAAACTATTTTGAGACAAATGTGGAGTTTGTGTTTTTATGCCTAATTATAGTTATGCAGAACCACTTCAAACCAAACAATCAATCAGGGTAATCCCCCAGCATTTGATACAAAAGTCCCCAAGTCATCACAGTCCGAAAAGTTTAAGGGACATCCTTGGGCTTGTGTGACTGCAGCCTGATACATGTAGCAGAGAAGTGGGCTCTGGTGAACAACAAATACCTCAGTCTACAAAAACTATGCATGATTGATGATTGATAGTAACCACGGTATCAAAATAAAATGCTGTTATTGCTCATTTATTACTTTTTCAGTGGTTACTGGCAGGCCTCAAAGCTGGGAGAAAGGGGGTTGGAGCCTCACCTCCTGGGATTGTGTAATGGAAATTTGGGTACACGCTGCTTTTGAATTTCCAATATGTGCTATTAGTGGGCAAAGCTCTCTGCTGGAAGTTGGAAAATTACCCCGAAAATATATTCACCTTTGTGTTATTTCTCTTTCTTTCTTAATGTCCTGGCACATGCCACAGGAGAGAATGTGTAGGACAAGAGAGAGTAAGTGCATGTCAGAGATGAACATAAGAAAGCATGTAATGAGAAAAGACAATTTGGCCCAATCAAGCCTTCTCTTTTCACAGTCCGTGTACCCTATCATGGAGTCTACACCTACCAATTTAATCTCCCAAGGGAAAGTTCTGTGTAAATACGTGCTCATCACCAAGCAAACTGAGCCATTTCAAATTTCCCTGAAAATCAATGGCTGTTCTGATGGATTCCCACCATAGGTCCGGCAGGTGTCCAATGGAGTGGTCACCAATCCAGCTGGATCTTCCAGGTTCTGGCCTCAGTTCAAGGATTCCGCAATGGGCTAGTAGGGACAGAGCCTCTGCTCATTCCCACAAGAAAAATATTCATTCAACAGAGCTAAGTAAACAGCACTTAAGTATCCTGGGAAATTTGGCACACTGAATATATTCAGGCTGCACAATTTGAATTCAGTTCACAAAGTTATAGCACAAAAATATCAAGTACAAGCCCTGGCTTCTGGGAAAAGCCGAGACCTTCAAGTAAAAACTTCATTGAACATATTAAAAGACACAAAAAACAATTCAGTGGATAAGCTTAATTGTACTTTTGTGAAATATGTAAATTTTGATTTTTAAAACATTTTGCTTGAACCCTTATTTTGGACTGTAGAAATTTCAGTTACTGATTGAAAAGATGGTGATGAAAAAACTTTCAGAAAGCATTTTGAGCAATTTTTAGGAACCCATTGGCCAGATTTTGCAATCACAGGGCATTGTACTTTCACTATAAAATAGCAGCTGTTATGCACCACACAGCATGACACCTCGAACATTGAAAAATACCTATCACATCCCACTCTAGGAGTAACAGGTACTGCATTGAGTTTTTAATGAAATGTGCTCACCAAGGAATGCATTTAATATATAATAAATAAATAAATGGATACATAGATATAATGTTCTTTCTTATGTTCTTAATGATGATTCCTAAGAGTGGGGTACAGCCTGTGATCTAAACAAAAGGTTAAGATGGCATTTTAAATTGTGACCGCAATCACTGCACCCTGAGATTAGATCTTGAAATCACTCATGGTATGTGTTGCTGTTTTTAATATAAAATATACAGGCAGTGTTGTAAACACACTTTTTTTAAAAGAAGCACCCGATTGTAGCTAAACAGGAAACCTGAAAGGTCAGACCTTAATAGCGGACAACCTCACCATCTGTCACAAGACAGTCCCCAGTATTACATAAGAACATAAGAAATATGAGCAGGAGTAGGCCATACGGCCCCTCGAGCCTGCTCTGCCATTCAATAAGATTATGGCTGATCTTCTACCTCAACTCCACTTTCCCGCCCTATCCCCATATCCCTTGATTCCCTTAGTGTCCAAAAATCTATCAATCTCAGTCTTGAATATACTCAACAAATGAGCATCCACAGCCCTCTGGGGTAGAGAATGCCAAAGGTTTACAACCCTCTGAGTGAAGAAATTTTTCCTCATCTCGGTCCTAAATGGCCAATCTCTTATCTTGAGTTCTAGAATCTCCAGCCAGAGGAAACAGCCTCTCAGCATCTACCCTGTCAAGCCCTCTAAGAATTTTCTACATTTCAATCACATCACCTCTCATTCCTCTAAAGTCCAGAGAATATAGACCCATTTTACTCAATCTCTCATCATAGGACAACCCCCTCATCCCAGGAATCAATCTAGTGAACCTTCGTTGCACCCCTCTAAGGCAAGTATATCCTTCCTTAGGTAAGGAGACCAAAACTGTACACAGTACTCCAGGTGTGGTCTCACCAGAGCCCTATATAATTTCAGCAAGACCTCCTTACTCTTATAGTCCAACCCCCTTGTAATAAAGGCTAACATACCATTTGTCTTCCTAATTGCTTGCTGTACCTGCATACCTATACCTTCTGTGATTTGTGTACAAGGACACCCAAATCCCTCTGAATGCCAACATTTCTTAGTCTCTCACCTTTTATAAAATATTCTGCTTTTCCATTCTTCCTACAGAAGTGGATAATTTCATATTTCCCCACATTATACTCCATCTGCCAACTTCTCGCCCACTTAACCTGTCTATATCACTTTGCAGCCTTTTTGCGTCCTCATAACATGCTTACTTTCCCACCGAGCTTTGTATCGTTAGCAAACTTGGATACATTACACTCGCTCCCCTTATCTAAGTCATTGATATATATTGTAAATAGCTGAGGTCCAAGCACTGATCCTTGCGGCACCCCGCTAGTTACAAACTGCCAACCCGAAAATGACCCGTTTATTCCTACTTTCTGTTTTCTGTCCGTTAACCAATCCTCAATCCATGCTAACATATTATCCCCAATCGCATAAGCCCTAATCTTGTGTAACAACCACTTGCATGGCACTTTATGGAATGCCTTTTGAAAATCCAAATATACTACATTCCCCCTTATCTACCCTGTTAGTTACACCCTCAAAAAACTCTAATAGATTTGTCAAACACGATTTCCCTTTCAGAAAACCGTGTTAACTCTGCCTAATTATATTACGATTTTCTAAGTGCCCCAGTGAATTGCTGCATGCCTGGATCAGCTGTGATCACATGACTTTCACCCTTTCTGTGCTGAGGTCCACTGGAAGCACTGAAATGTTCAAATTCATAATGATGAAATTCTGATGAGGATGGAATTTCCTACACAGAGATGTTTGGTGCTGTGACTTGTCCTTTCACCTCTGAAGTCTAGGCTTGAATCCAACCCGGAATGAAAGTATAAAAAAAATATTTCTACTGGCTGACAGGATCTTACATTAATTTTGGTGCACATTCTCAATCCAGTTCTTGGTATGCAGTAGTCCACAGTACAAAACTGCCCACAGTTCTCCACCACAGATATAACAAAAACTTGCCTACATTACTAATCAGCATTTTTGACCTGTGACCCTTACCTATTGTTCTTTGCCTCCCTCTTTATTCTGATCATTCCTATAAGATATTTTCGGTTATCATAACTGATCTTCACATGAAGTATTCATCTATCTTTTCTCTTTTCAGACCTGCTCTATGTTGTCAGCATTATCTCTTCTTATTTCACAGTTCTGCCCTGATGCACACTAAATTCGCAATCTCACTGAAAAAGACCCCACTGATAGTTGGAGTGGGAAAATAGAAGCATTGCACTTGTGAAATATAAGTGCTGTGTTTCAGGATTTTGATCTTTTTTTTTCTCACAGAAAGGATTTTGGCATTGAGTTATGTTAAAGGAGTGTGTTTTAAAATAAAATGAATTTGTACAGGTTTAAAAGGAAAGACGGCAGGCTGCATGCATTGAAGAATGTACAGTAAAGCCAAATGAACCAATTTGGAGGATCGCACAACCCACGGTCTATTTCAAACTTCTGTCTCATCTCAATCCTATTAAATATATATGGGAAATGCATATTAGTTGGCAGCCAAGCATGTTGTGGGAGACATGTATTGGATGATAGTGAATGAATGGGAAAGGGTAGTCTTAGAATTTCTTACTCTAACCCTACTAATATTTTATGTATTGTGTCCTGAGATAACGCAAAGCAGCACAGTAACACAAAGCACAGAAACTGGAAAAAAACTAAAGAACTATAATAAAGCATACCTACACACAATGAGAAAAGTCCATAATGGGCTCATTACCCTTTGTAAAAACATTTTCAGATGGAAAATAAAAAGTCTCTAATAAATGCTGAGCTGTTTTGGAACACCAAATTCAGCCCGTTTTCATCCTCTCCTGCTCGAATCTTAAATGAATGGGGGGTTAATTAGATGGGCTGTGTAATGTACATGTTATCTTCTTTGCCTAATATTCAGCTATGCCCTCCCAATATGTACTGCTTTGGGCTTAAAGAACAGGAGTAGAAAATTACCCCTCTTTACAATTCAAACAGTAACTTTTCAAAAGAACTCCAGTTCTGTCCTGGACTCTTGCTTTTGAACTCTTAAAGGGCCAAACCTGTTGTTACATTTTTCAAGTCAACTGGGTTTCCTCAGAGCTGCTCCCACTCCGCCATACCACTTCACCGGAAATGTAGCGGAAACTTCTTTTAAACGCTGAAACGGGGTTTCCGCTGTACCTCCGGCGAAGTTACAGCAGCGGAGCAGGAACAGCTCCGAGGAAATTCTCGCAGATTTCAACAAGGTATGGAGTAAAAGGTAAAGTGTTAAAAAGGAAAAAGCAGGAACTAAGTGTCACAAAACATATTTGAAAGTTCTTTATCTGAATGCACGTAGCATTCGTAACAAAATGGACGAGTTAACGGCACAAATAACTTCGTATGGGTATGATCTTGCGACCATTACAGAAACATGGCTGCAGGGTGACAACGACTGGGAATTAAATATGCCAGGGTATACCCCACCTCCTTCCTTCCTGCCTGTCCTTCCTGCCTGTCCTCAGGAAGGACAGGCAGGAAGGAAGGAGGTGGGGTGGTTATGTTAATAAAGGAAGGAATCACTGTAATACAGAGAAATGATATTGGGACAAAGGATCAGGATAATGAAACAGTTTGGGTAGAGATAAGGAATAATAAGGGGAAAAAAACATTAGTGGGCGTAGTATATAGGCCTCCTAATAGTTGCAACTCTGCTGGAAGAAGTATTAATCAGGAAATAGTCGCGGCATGTAATAAGGGAACAGCTATAATTATGGGGGATTTTAACTATCATAGTAACTGGACAAATCAAATTAGGCAGGGCAGCCTTGAGGAAGAGTTTATTGAGTGTATTAGGGATGGATTTCTTGAGCAGCATGTAACTGATCCTACAAGGGGGCAAGCAACCTTGGACCTGGTCCTGTGTAATGAGCCAGGATTAATTAGTAATGACCTAGTTAAGGACCTTGGAATGAGTGACCATAACATGGTTACATTCCATATCCAATTAGAGGGTGAGAAGGTTGGTTCTCAAACAAGCGTACTGAGCTTGAATAAAGGAGACTATGATGGTATGAGGGCGGAATTGATTAAAGTGGACTGGGAAAATAGATTAAAGGGTAAGACGGTACATGAGCAGTGGTGTTCATTCAAGGAGTTATTTTACAACTTTCAAAAAATATATATTCCACTGAGGAAAAAAGGGTGTAAAAGAAATGACAGCCATCCATGGCTAAGTAAAGAAATTAAGGATAGTATCCGACTAAAAACAAGGACATATAAGGTAGCCAAACTTAGTGGGAGGATAGAAGATTGGGAAGTCTTCAAAAGACAGCAAAAAGTAACTAAAGGATTGATTAAGAAAGGGAAGATAGATTATGAAAATAAATTAGCAAAAAATATAAAAACAGATAGCAAGAGTTTCGACAGTTATATAAAAAGAAAAAGGGTGGCTAAGGCAAACGTAGGTCCCTTAGAGGATGAGACCGGGAAATTAATGGTGGGAAACATGGAGATGGCAAAAATGCTGAACAAATATTTTGTTTCTGTCTTTACGGTAGAGGACACTAAGAATATCCCAACACTGGACAAACAGGGGGCTCTGGGGGGGAGGAGCTAAATACGATTAAAATCACTACGGAATCGGTACTCAGTAAATTAATGGGACTCAAGGCGGATAAATCCCCTGGACCTGATGGCTTACATCCTAGGGTCTTGAGGGAAGTGGCAGTAGGGATTGTGGATGCTTTGGTAATAATTTTCCAAAATTCTCTGGACTCGGCAAAGGTCCCGGCAGATTGGAAAACTGCTAATGTAACACCCTTATTTAAAAAGGGTATTAGGCAGAAGGCTGGAAATTATAGACCAGTTAACCTAACATCTGTGGTGGGTAAAATTTTGGAGTCTATTATTAGGGAGACAGTAGCAGAACATTTAGATAAACATAATTTAATAGGACAAAGTCAGCATGGCTTTACGAAGGGGAAGTCATGTGTGACAAATTTGCTTGAGTTCTCTGAGGACATAACGTACAGGGTGGATAAAGGGGAACCAGTGGACGTAGTGTATTTAGACTTCCAGAAGGCATTCGACAAGGTGCCACATAAAAGATTATTGCTCAAGATAAAGAATCACTGGATTGGGGGTAATATTCTGGCACGGGTGGAGGATTGGTTATCTAACAAGAAGCAGAGAGTTGGGATAAATGGTTCATTCTCGGACTGGCAAGCAGTAGCCAGTGGTGTTCCGCAGGGGTTGGTGCTGGGTCCCCAACTCTTTACAATCTATATTAACGATTTGGAGGAGGGGACCGAGTGTAACATATCAAAGTTTGCAGATGATACAAAGATGGGAGGGAAAGTGGAGAGTGAGGAGGACATAAAAAACCTCCAGGGGGATATAGACAGGCTGGGTGAGTGGGCGGAGATTTGGCAGATGCAATACAATATTGGAAAATGTGAGGTTATGCACTTTGGCAGGAAAAATCAGAGAGCAAGTTATTATCTTAATGGCGTGAAACTGGAAAGTACTGCAGTACAAAGGGATCTGGGGGTCCTAGTGCAAGAAAATCAAAAAGTTAGTATGCAGGTGCAGCAGGTGATCAAGAAGGCCAACGGAATGTTGGCTTTTATTGCCAGGGGGATAGAATATAAAAACAGGGAGGTATTGCTGCAGTTATGTAAGGTATTGGTGAGACTGCACCTGGAATACTGCATACAATTTTGGTGTCCATACTTAAGAAAATACATACTTGCTCTCGAGGCAGTACAAAGAAGGTTCACTCAGTTAATCCCGGGGATGAGGGGGCGGACATATGAGGAGAGGTTGAGTAGATTGGGACTCTACTCATTGGAGTTCAGAAGAATGAGCGGCGATCTTATTGAAACATATAAGATTGTGAAGGGGCTTGATTGGGTGGATGCGGTAAGGATGTTCCCAAGGATGGGTGAAACTAGAACTAGGGGGAACAATCTTAGAATAAGGGGCTGCTCTTTCAAAACTGAGATGAGGAGAAACTTCTTCACTCAGAGGGTAGTAGGTCTGTGGAATTTGCTGCCCCAGGAAGCTGTGGAAGCTACATCATTAAATAAATTTAAAACAGAAATAGACAGTTTCCTAGAAGTAAAGGGAATTAGGGGTTACGGGGAGCGGGCAGGAAATTGGACATGAATTTAGATTTGAGGTTAGGATCAGATCAGCCATGATCTTATTGAATGGCAGAGCAGGCTCGAGGGGCCGATTGGCCTACTCCTGCTCCTATTTCTTATGTTCTTATGTAACAACCTTGACAATACTACCTATATAATTACAAAAGCATTATGTACTTGTGGAACAAGACAGAATTCACACAGTACAATCAACAGCATTGCAAACACAATCCGTATTCCTCTATCAATCACACTTTGTACGGTGCAGCTTTTAATATTGTCTCATCATACAAAATGGTGTATATTATTGATGGTGAAGGTCAGGAGGTAAAGGCTGCATTTTGAAAGACTTCCCTTTTCATTCTGCAATTAATTCAATGTTGCTCAACACCCAGCACTATATTTCCATCAGCTGTAGTTTACATAAACAGGTCACATTTCTTCAGTCTATAATTTCTTAAAAGTCTAATACTGATGAACAGAAGGGTGGTACTGGGCATGCAGTGTGCAATCATACCAGACCACGTGTCATTGCTCATTTCTACCATAGCCTCACTGCCACAAACTTCCCTTAAAAACACATCTCCACTTTCAATATAGCTATTAACACAGCAATTTCAAATTATTGTGCATTTAGAACGTTGATGTATTACATATTTTACCTCTGGTTGCTGGTCTAGTGTTCAGTTACTGATGGTACAGCTTTTAATTTATGAGAGCCAAGCTGAACTATCTGAGTTACTGATAACCTTTGAATACAAGGGTGTCAACAATGTCAGAAAATCCCTATACTTGTGCCAAGGTCAAAAGCCCCTAACATATGGCAGAAAGGGATAACAGATTGCAATCTAACAGATATCCGGAGTATGCCACAATTACAGATGCTCCTAGCAAACACTGACTGCAATAATACTTGAGATAAGGCGTCTTAGCTTTCTCTTCACAATCCATACTGTTTTCTAAAGGCTGGATAAGGGAAAAGAAAACCACACTCAACAGTTTTTGCTGCTTTTCTGTCCCCTAAATCATCCAAAAGGTTTGTCGAAAGTTCCCACTCTCCGCACATTTAATGCAGAACAATTATTTCCGCTTTTCAGGCCATTGCTGACACTGACGCTGAGACACAATTGCAGTAATTTGAATACTTTTTAATTCAGGAAAACTGATTGCGCTCAATGGGTGTGCATGTTGCGTTGTTATTACCAGCTGTTGTTCTTGAGGTGAAGGAAATGACAGTAATGGTTGTACATAAACTGTATGTTAAGAGGGGGCGGAGGGGAAATTAGCAGTTAAGTGACCTTTTTGTGAAGTTTTCCTGTACCTTGCATTGGATGATGGGTTCGAGCCCTGCTTCCAGGCCACACTGGTACCTCTTTATACTTAGGAAATGCACAACAGCTGTCTGAGGTGACTGCCCCTCTGATTTTCTTGCCCTGTGGGAAAATGCTTGCCCTCTCAGCTCAGCATTTCCCTACCACAATATAGCCGACAGTGGGGGAAAGCCACCATCTGGAAATGTTCAGGTAGGAAGCCACATCCTTCCTTCCATTTCTTGGCACCATTGGATGGAGCTCCAATATGCACTGCCACAAGGGTCGATTTTCTGAGTCCTCACCTGTGGTAGGATACCTCTCATGCTATAAGCATATTTCAGAGAATTGCAGGCCTGCTGATCACCATTGTTATTATAGCTTTAGCAACTTGTCCTCCTACGTTTAAAAAGCAGTGTTTTGGAACCGTAGTCTCTGCGCTGCTGTATCCCTTTTAAAGTTTTACCATTTAGTGTATAGAATCATTGAATTATACAGCACAGAAGGAGGCCATTTGGCCCATCATGCCTGTGCAGGCTGGTTGGAAGAGCCATCCAATTAGTTCGCTCCCCTACTCTTTACCCGTAGCCCTGCAAATTTTTCCCCTTCCTTTTTGAAGTTGCTATTGAATCTGCTTCCACCACCCTATCAGGCAATGCATTCCTGATCATAACAACTCTGCATAAAAAAATGTTTCCTCATGTCGCCTCGGGTTCTTTTGCCAATTACCTTAAATCTGTGTCCTCTGGTTACCGACCCTTCTGTCACTGGAAACAATTTCTCCTTATTTACTATCTATCAAAATCCTTCATGATTTTGAACACCTCTATCAAATCTCCTCTTAACCTTCTCTGTTCTAAGGAGAACAACCCCAGCTTCTCCAGTTTCTCCATGTACCTGAAGTTCATCATCCCTGGTACCATTCTAGTAAATCTCTTCTGCACCCTCTCTGAGGCCTTCACATCCTTCCTAAAGTGTGGTGTCCAGAACTGGACACAATATTCCAGCTGGGGCCTAACCAGTGTTTTATAAAGGTTTACCATAATTTCCTTGCTTTTGTACTCTATGCCTCTATTTATAAATCCAAGGATCCCGTATACTTTTTTAACAGCCTTCTCAATTTGTCCTGCCACCTTCAAAGATTTGTGTACATACAACCCCAGGTCTCTCTGTTCCTGCACCCCCTTTAAATTGTACCATTTAGTTCATATTTCCTCTCCTCATTCTTCCAACCAAAATGTCTCACTTCACACTTTTCTGCGTTAAATTTCATCTGCCACGTGTCTATCTATTTCACCAATCTGTCTATATCCTCCTGAAGTCTATTACTATTCTCCTCATTGTTTACTACATTTCCAAGTTTCATGCCATCTGCAAACTTTGAAATTATGCCCTGTATACCAAGTCCAGGTCATTAATATATATCAAAAAGACCAGTGGTCCTAATACTGACCCCTGGGGCACACCACTGTATACCTCCCTCCGGTCTGAAAAATAACCGTTTACCACTACTCTCTGCTTTCTGTACCGTAGCCAATTTTGTATCCACACTGCCACTGTCCCTTTAAGCCCATGGGCTTCAATTTTGCTAACAAGTCTATTATGTGATACTTTATCAAACGCCTTTTGAAAGTCCATAGACACAACATCAACTGCATTACCCTCATCAACACTCTCCATTACTTCATCAAAGAACTCAATCAAGTTAGTCAAACACGATTTTCCTTTAACAAATCTGTGCTGGCTTTCATTTATTAACCCATACTTTTCCAAGTGCCTATTAATTTTGTGCCAGATTATTGTCTCTAAACTGACGTTAGACTGACTGGCCTGTAGTTGTCGGGTTTATCCCTCTTACGTTTTTTGAACAGGCGTGTAACATTTGCAATCCTCCAGAACTCTGGCACCACTCCCAGTCTACATTAGGATAATTGAAGTCCCTCTTTATCACTACTCTATAGTTCTTGTATCCTTCTGCAATTTTCCAGCAAATTTGCTCCTCTATCTCCTTCCCACTGTTTGGTGGCCCAAATTATACACTCGGTAGTGTAATAGCTCCTCTATTTTTCCTTAATTCTAACTAAATAGATATACAATATTCCCTATTCTTTTCCCCAAAATATAGCACCTCACATTTCTCCGCATTGAATTTCATCTGACATCTATCTGCCCAATCTTGTAACCTGTCTATGTGCTCCTGAAGTCACTTGCAGTCCTCTTCACACTTAATCATGTTCCCTATTTTTATGTCATCCGCCCCCTATACCCAAGTCCAAACCATTTACATTTATTGAGAAAAGAAATTGGCCCCTGAGGGGCACCACTGTTTATATCCCTCCAGTCTCAAAAACATCACCCCAGAAATTCTATGAGGTTCTCCCAGTTTCACACCATCCACTAACCACTACTCTTTATTTGTTGTCCTTTAACTGACTTCCTATCCATACTGCCACACTCCCTTTAATACTGTGAGTATTAATTACATCCCATATTTTGGCCTGTGGTAGATTACTCACTACCAATGTTAGGCTAACTGGTCTGTAGTTGTCTGATTTATTCTTTTCTCCCTTCTTGAACAGAGGTATCACATTGGTAATCCTCCACCTCTGGCATAACTTCCATATCCAAGGATACGTGGAAGTTTGTCAGAGCTTCTTCTATTCCTCTCTGGCTTTGCTCTGCATTCTGGCGTGTGTGCCATCAGGGCCGTGTGCTTTTTCCACCTTTAGTTTTCAGTACTACTTCCTTATCTATAGTTATCCTATCTAATTGCTCCACTTCTTCCTCTGGAATCCTTTCATTCCCACTAACACACTCTTCTGTGAAAACCGAGGTAGTGTCATTTAATATCTTCTCTATTCCTTCATCTTCCATAAGTAGATTTCCTTTTCCATAGTAAAAGAATAGTTAAAGAAATGGAAGGGCCTTTCTTTAACTATTCTTTTACTCTTTTATGTATTTAAAAATCCTTTACTATCTCCCTTTGCGTTACCCACGGAACAATAAATAGTTAATATATTTATAGGTTATTCAGATCAGAATAGACAAGATACTGCCTGTTTTGTTATGCATCCATTATTGTTCTTCACCACTCAAACTAGAACTGAATGAGTGGGCAGGACAGCTAAACAAAGTATTCAAGGAGCCGCAATTCAACCACAAAATATCCGCACGCAGCTGATGAGACAGCAGTTGCCACCCCTATGTTAACCAGCATTAAGTTGTATTTCTATAGCACTTTTAATTTAAAAAATCATCACAGAATTTTCACAGATTATGCGTAAGAAACTTGGATGGGAGGAAGGGAGAAATTTGGAGGAAAGATGGGGTTTTGAAAAGGTTTTTGTAGGAGCAGAGAGAGTGGAGTGGCAGAGAGGTTTAGGGAGGGAATTTCAGAGAGTAGGACTGGGAAGCTTAAGGCTCTGCCATCAGTCGAAGGGCTAAAGGAAGGCAGATGCACAAAAACCACAGTTAGAAGAATGGACTATTCAGGGGGTGGGGGGGTGGGGGAGGTGGTTATATAAGGCTGGGGCAGATTACAGAGATAGGGTGAGGTGAGGCCATGGATGAATTTAAAGATGAGGATGGGGATTTTAAATTCAATGCAATGAGGGCGGGAAGCTGATGTAGGTCAGCGAGGACAGAGATGATGGCACTTAGTGGGGGGTGGGATACGTGCAATCATTTTGAATAAGTTGGAGTTTATGAAAGGTAGAAAATGGAAGACCAGCAAGGAGTGTGTTGGAGTAGTCAAGTCTGGATGTGATGGAAGGTATGTGTAATGCATGTATTAAAGTTTGGAATAACCAAGTAAAGGAACGTTTTCAGTATTAGATTCAATTAATGTCATTATAACTGTAAGAAAAATGAAACATTTCTATCTGAGTTAGTGTATCGATTGGTTTCTTTATTCCTAGCCATAGTACACACCGGGTGAATTTTGATTTCTATTGACTGTTTCTACATTTCAGTCAGGCAGATTGAAAATCATTAATGTGCAGATGTGAATTAGAACTGTTATAGCTGGTCCTTGATGTATAATACAAAGTTTAAGATGTTAATTGCTTAAATGGGCAATCTTTTCATTTTGAAGCTTCTGAACCGCAAAGGGTTCCAGACTTGTTCCACAAGCATTGTCTACGTTTGAATTTTTGGAAACGCATCCCAGCTATGTAACTAAAAGTGGTCCAGTTTGTTAATATGGTAGATTTTGACTGCGGGCAGGTTCCGTGCAGCCAGTGGGTAGAGTGATCGGGCTGGCCCCCCCGATCAGATGAGCGGACGGATCGGACAATTCTGACAGCCAGACTTCATTAGCATGTCATGGGTGTGTTGCCCACACGTTGCAGTGATGACAAGAAAATTGCCTCATTGGTGGGTGGAATTTCTGCTTTTGCAAGCAAATCTTTAAAGGGTGAAAGCACCTCTTAAAGAGAAGGGTCGTTTCACTCAGAGAAACTTGTGGCTGATGCAGGGATTTTTTCAAGGCAGCTCAGAATATCAAAGGCAAGGTTCAGCGACATATCGGTAGAGGTCCTGGTGGAACAGATGAGGGTATGCAGGCAGATCCTGTTCCCTTTGGATGATACCAGGGTCCCTAAACAAACTCAGCAGCAAGCCTGAAGGAAGGCAGCTGAAGTAGTAAATGCCCGGAGCATCATCCCAAGGTCATGGGTTCTGTATTGCAAGAAGTTCAAAGACCTGACCAGGACAGAAATGGTGAGATTGATGTCTCACTGTCTCTATCTCTCTGTATTAGAACTCACCGCACAGTCTTTTACCCCCCAGCACTCCAAACTCTTCTCTCCTCCACCTCATGTGTTTTTTCCCCAATTACTGCACCATCTCTCCTTCTCGGTACAATCACATGCTCACCTGCTGCTGCTACCCTCATAACAGGCACGTATAACAGTCTATGTTCCTCTAGTCACAACTGGAAGGCCTTCCACTCTTCTAACTGATTACACACACCTCATTGGAGCCACTCTCTTGCACATGACCTTCTCTGCTTCCTTCTCCCAGTGTTCTGCTTCTCCCTCACTCAGTGCCAATGTTAGACTCGTGGGGGCTCCAGGCAGAGGCTACGGCATGGGTCCTTTCCTTCTCTTCTCCCACTCGCACTTTAGATGACTTCCACCACCACTGCTTAGCCTAATGGCCCTCTCCCCAGGTCTGGGCCCACGGACAATTGCCCAGGTTGCTTACCCCTAAAGGCAGTACTGCCCTCTCAGCATGCACACTGGATGAAGATCTCTCACACAGCTGAACAATATTTTAGAAGACACACACTAACTCACTCCACCTCTTATTGCAAGACAAACTGGCACACAATGAGAGGGAGAGGATCAGAATCGGGCTGGGAGCAGCCTCCATCCGGGCCCACGCAGTTGGAAGAGGAAGCAATGCTCATCATTGGTGAAGGTATTTTGAGGAGCATAGCTGATGGCAAGGCTAGAGGCAATGCTCAGCAAGGTGTCCACCTTTGAATGTTATCTTCTCTCTTTGCTCTAGCAGTCATACATGCAGGCTGTGTGGCACCCTGTTGCTGCCTAGCACTGCCAGTTATCTGCTGCTGCATTTCCTTTTCTATTGATGTAACGGTGGGGCAGGGAACAGGAAAATCAGACCCATATTTCTTTCTCCCTTTTCCTGTGGATTTTCAGTTGCAAGAAATTCCTCGGGGGTTCTCCCAATTGGCTAACGTAACTTCAACAAAAGATTGGCGGAATCCCTGTTTTCGTGCCTATCTGGGGCCTCCCCCGATTCTTCTGCCTAAGTTATGGTAGCTAATCGGGAGAACCCCCAAGAAAATTTCCAACAGTTGTTTTTGCTGAAGCGGTTGGTGCAGCAATGTTGTTGACGTGGTGACTATTTGGTCCAAATCTAACTAGCTGCCTTATAAATATTCACCTCCAGCTCTGTCACAAATATCAATTCCTTCAGTGATACAATAAAACCCTCATTACAATACTGTTAGCTCAGAAATCTGATTCCATCATTCAAATTGTATAAAAAACTTAAAAACTGAAATCTTTTTATTTTTGATTTTTTTTCTCTCGCTGGTCTTAGTTCAATTATTTGTAAATTTGCAGCGTGGCTGTCATGTGAGCTATCAACTGAGGCTGACGTGAAAAGAAACAATTGTTTAAGACATCCTGACTACTGATTTGAAGTTTGATGTCATTATATGGTTAAGTGGTATTGAGATGAAATGAGTACGGGTGTTGATTTTCCACCAGTAACACTCAACGCCCTTGCATTCTGTTTTTATGGGTGCACAAGATGGTGTGTGCCTGTTGCATCCAAAGCCCTGTGCTGTCAGCATAACCTCACAAAGCTGTGACTTATATATAAACCAACTGAAACTTTACACTATGCCATGTGTCAAAATAAGTATCTACTTAGAGCTTGAGCCTCTTTAAACCAGATTGAAAAAACAGTTCCCTTAAAGGGGCATTGTTGCCCTGTGCATCTATTAGGGAAGGCTTTAACCCTTATTTCCAAACACACATAGTAACCATGTTTTCATCAGTAAAGGGCCGCGGCATCGCAGAAAATAATCAATGTGTCATTTGTGTGGTGTCATGAAACAAAAATAATGCTGAATCCTTCCACAGCCAAATAACTGAAATTCTAATGCCAAGACATTAATGATTCCCATTTAATTAGGGAGTATTACTGAGCGATACCTTTTCCCTCGGTTGTTCTTCATCGTATAAAAGCTTTCTTCTTTTCAATGGACTAGTAGCGAGGATGAGGTGCCTTGGGACTTTGGTTTCACTAAACAAGATTAGTGAATAACAGCTGTACCTCTCCTTTTTTCCCTACTAATTAATACAGAATCAGCTTTGTTGCTCCCTCTCTGGATTCAAATAGACAATGAATGTTAGGAAAGTAATTTATTTATCATTCATGATTCCACCTTTGCTAACTTTCAAAAGATGAACCACTTAACTGAAAGGTTTAGCCGGACTAAGATCTTTCGTGATTAAATATCAAAGAGTTGTAAATACGTAGGTTGGAGGAAGGTACTCTCTTACCAGATCTGGTATGAAGACGGCTCCGGGGTGGCTGTACAATTAGATTGTGGGTGTGCCACAGGGTGCACCGCTTACTTTGGGCTAGATATTATTTCAACACAGGTGCCAATATGCCACAATTCGTGAGGGCACCACCCAACTAATTGCTTGTATTGCTTGGAAATGGCTCAATATTTAAATAGAAAATTCCAACCCTTTATGCATCACTGTAGTTTTAATTAACAGAAGCCAAAATATTATTTTAGGGAGAACATTTTACTTTAGGTCGTCCTCAGTCAAGACCTTTGGTGTTCCAGGAAGTCTCAATGAGGAGAATTCAAAACTAAAATGACGCCTATTACATCCCAAATTGCAGAGACGAAAAGTATTGTCAGAGGAATTATGCAAGAACAACAACTTGCAATAATACAACATCTTTAACATAAAAAACATTCCAAGGTACTTCACAATGGAAACAGATTGGGGGATGAACAATGCATCATACAGGGATATGATGTGGAGATGCCGGTGATGGACTGGGGTGGACAAATGTAAGGAATCTTACAAAACCAGGTTGGACTATAACCTGGTGTTGTAAGATTCCTTACATTCATAGAGGGATAGATTAGGAAGTGTGACCAAAAGCTTGGTCAAAAGATTGATTTTGAGTAGGCTTTTATGGGTGGAAAGAAAAGTGGTGTTTAGTGAGGGAGTTCCAGAGAGTAGGGTCAAGGTGACTGATTCACTGGTATGGGTTAGTGAGATGGAACTCTGCTCCTAATTGCTATGCGGTGAACACTTCTGAAGGTGCATATGGACACTGGAGGAGGACCAGTGGGTTTGGCTGGGATGCTACTTGACTCCTTGCAGTTTAATAGCCTGCCAATATTCAATTTTAAGGCTTGCATATGAATAATGGCCACTTCAGTAAGGTGCCAGAGGATAATTGAAACTGTGGAACCATGCCTTGTGCTTATTGTAACATGGTACCTCTTTAGTAACATGGCCACTGAGCAGAGGAAGGCCAAGTCGGTTAGATTCAGTAAACAGACAGAAATAAAGGCACAGATGAGGTAGTTTATTTACACAAAGGAACACTTGGAATAATCCAGCATTCTGCCACAATACGGTACTAATTTCATGCTATCCTACAAGGCAAAATTTACATCAGTCTCTATCCATAACTGTTACAGGAATAAGGAGTACGCACAATGTAGAGCAACTAGTACAACCTGGTGTTTGTGCTCAGATGCTCCTCTCTTCTCTCTGTGCCTTGCTTTGGTTTAATTACCAGGCTAATCTCTAACTGTGCTCTGTCTGACAGTGGCTTTGTGCAGAGCACATGCCTACTCTCACTAGAGAGAGAAGTCAGAGCTTTCTCTGCCGCTGTCTTTTGTGCTTCCCCAAGTCTGTTGTTATCGTTATTTCAGTCCACTGTTTCTAACCTGGATGGACACTGTGCTTTTGTTGCATGTATATGTCCTGCAGACTGTTGGCTTTGTATGTGTTTTTCAGTCTCTTTTTTTTCCACAACCTACTTTTTTGGGTCAAGCACTTCCTGTTCTGCTCTGATCTCAAGGAAATGCTGTGGTGTGATCACTTGTACTCTAATGCAAACGCATCAATCTAACAGGCTGGAAACATCCATCTTGTGATACAAGTTTTCATTTTACAACCACATATTTATTTAAGCTACAATATTAATTCAGGCACACCAAACAACTGAATTGAATGAGTTAATTCGCCTCTCTAGATACTGACACAGTAGTTATGACTATAATTTAGAACAATATCATTTTCTATCTGGTTATTATGCAAATTTAAGCTGGTAAAATGGTATTTATTCATTTGAAGATATTTAACAACGGAAGTCCAATGAGATGGGAGGGATGTTGGACAGGTTCTTTGGGGTTATTAATCTGTCCACAGGCGGTGTCTTGAGTCTGTTCATGGGTGGACATATTGATCTTGACAAAATATCACCCAGCAGATAACAAGTAAAACTATTGCACTTTATTTTTAGTTTCAATGTCCATCTTAATGTCTTGAACTTTTTTCTTTACTGTAATTCGTTTAAGTGTCTGGTAAGCTCCAGTATAATGGGTTATGTTACCTGCCTGCCGCCGTTTTTATAGCAGCGGGTTGTGTGCCGTGTCTGTGTCCCGCTCTCGAGATCCAGCAGCTAAATGGAGACGGGAGCAGCTAGATCAAGCAGGTAAGTGCTTTTTATAGCACTTCTTGTGAGCCAGGAGAAGCAGGAGTGATCCCCCCGGATCCCCAAACAAATCTTCTGCCGATTGCAGCCTCTCTTTGCTGCTACGATTGGCTGAAACCACCTCTCCCCCTAGACTTTCTGCCCCGTGATCTGCCGACTCCCCCCTTCTGCCCCGTGATCTGCCAATCCCCCCCCGACCCCCCGCCCAGTGATCTTTCTCTCCCTCCTGGTTGCCGCAGGCTTTCCCGCCCAGTAGCCAGCCAGCCTATCAATCTGACCTGCTGCCGGGCGGGAACCAGAATAAAAAAATGATGATGAGGTCCTGCCGTTAAATTTGGCAGGACCTCCGTGTTCCCGGGATTTCCGGGTATCCCCCCCGCAAACATACTCTCCCATCCTTCCCTGCCTCCCCGTAAATATTGTGGCCATCCTGTGGGTTATCCCCCAACCATGCAAATCAGTTTAATTGAGTTTAAGTTTCATTGGCCTTTGCAACAATGATGCCATTGTATACATCAAAAAATTGATTCTGATAGTCTAGCTATTAGGATAAAGCTAGCTAGTTCAGCTTATGTAGTTAATGTGTTGACATTTGCATTAAAGGATTAGCATATCACTTAAATTGAATTATAATTCTCATTTGATTTTTGGGAAGTCAATACCATTTTTAAAAATTCATTCTTGGGATGTGGGCATTGCTGGTAAGTCCGGCATTTATTGCCCATCCCAAGTTGCCTTTATACAACTGAATGGTTTGCTAGGCCACGTCAGAGGATAGTTAAGAGTCAACCACATTGGTGTGTGAATGGAGTCACAAAGGCCAGACTAGGTAAGAATGGAGGGCAGAGGGATATGGAAGCTGAATGTGAGACTGTTGACTCCGGAGAACATCGAGGAACTAAAGAGGGATTACATAGGTTGGAGGACCGTGAAACCCCTCTTCGACTCCACGGTGCACTGGTGGAAAGCGATCAAGGCCAACATCAAGAGGTTCTTCATCCTCAAAGGTGTTCAGAAGGCGAGAGGGAGACAGAGGGACGTGTCACAGCTCCAGAAAAGCATGCAGGAACTTCTCCAGCTGCAGTCAATGGGGGTTGATGTCGGGGAGGAACTCAGAAAGGTGAAGGGCTAGCAAGCCTCACTCTTCACCTCTGAGGCCTCAAAGATCATCTTCCAGTCCAGAGTCTGCTCCGTGGAACAGGGCGAGAAGTGCTTGTGCTTCTTCTTCCAGAAGTTGCATAGAGAGACCTCAGTGATCAGCAGCCTGAAGGAGGAAGACGGCTCGGTCACGTCTTCGCAGGCTGACATACGAAGGATCAGCAAATCCTTTTATGCCGGGCTGTATGACGCGAAGCCCACAGCCTCCCAGCCCTTTCTTCCTCTATCACGGAGGTCTTAGAGGACAGCGAGCGGGAGAGCATGGATCGGCCACTGACTTTGGACGAGCTGACAAAGGCCATCCGGTCCTTCGAGATGAGTAGAACGCCCGGAAGCGATGGCTTACCGTCGAGTTGTTCTTGGCTCTGTGGGACTGGATAGGCACAAACCTACTGGAAGTGTACGGGCGTATGCTTCTGGCAGGTAGCATGCAGGGTATACATGAGGTAAGGCACCATCACCCTCATCTACAAGCGGAAGGGGGAAGAGGGAAGAAATCAGAAATTGGCGACCCATTACCTTGCTAAATGTCGACTATAAGATTCTCTCCAAGGCCATCGCCATCAGGCTCAAGTCTGCTCTGGACCTGGATCAAACCTGTACTGTATCCAGCAGGAAGATCTCTGATAGCCTTGCGATGCTCAGGGATACGATTGCCTACGTGCAGGACAGGGGGTGAACACCTGCCTCATCAGCTTGGACCAGGAGAAGGCCTTTGACAGAATATCCTACACGTACATGATGGACGTGCTCTCCAAAGTGGGTTTTGGGGAGGGAATCCGCGATTGGATCCGACTGCTCTACGCGGACATCCATAGCGCAGTCCTAATCGACAGGTGGGAGTCGGAGAGCTTTCAGTCAGATCTGGAGTCAGGAAGGCTATCCTCTCTCCGCGGTCTTGCTCGTGTGTTGTATCGAGCCATTTGTCCCTTTAATCAGGAAGGATGCAGGTATCAGGGGGGGTGACGATCCCAGGCAGCGGAGGTTCTCAGGTTAAGGCTTCCCTGTACATGGACGATGTCACTGTCTTCTGCTCTGATCAGCAGTCGGACTACACCACTGATGGGCATCTGCAACCGTTTTGAGCTGGCCTCAGGAGTCCGAGTGAACCGAAGTAAGAGCGAGGCCATGTTCTTTGGCAGGTAGGAGACCCGATCCTTTGTCCCCTTTACCGTCAGGTCCGACTACCTGAAGGTGCTAGGGATCTGGTTCGGGGGGGGTCCCTAACCTGCCCGAAGAACTGGGAGGAGTGGAACGCCAAGGCCAAACAGAAGCTTGGTATGTGGGTGGGGTGTTCCCTCTCCATAACCGGCAGGAGCCTGGTGATAAGGTGTAAGGTACTTGCGGTGTTGCCCTACCTAGCCAGGATCTGGCCCATTCCCCAAAACTCCGCCGTCACAGTCACCCGAGCTATCTTCCACTTTGTCTGGAGGTCCAAGGTAGAACGCGTCCGCAGGGTCACTATGTACAAGCCCCCAAACAAAGTGGGGGAAGAGCATCCCCAACGCCGCTCTGATCCTGATGGCCACCTTTATGTGTGGCTGCCTCAAGATGTGTGCAGAGCTCCAGTATGCAAACACCAAGGGGGTGATTTTAAACCCCAGGAACGGGTGGGTTGGGGGCGGGTGGGAGTTGAAAATAGTTGTTTTTTGGGTCGCGACCGCAGCCCGGCTTTATTTCCGGTTTTAACGTCGGTGCTTAAAAGTACAGGCTTCCCACTGGGAATGCAAAGTCCGAAAATGTTGCGGTTGCAATCCAAAAAAACAACTATTTTCAACTCCCACCCACCCCCAACCCACCCATTCTTGGGGTTTAAAATCACCCCAAGTGTCACTAAGAGCTGATTTTCTAACTGTCCAACACACTGAGAAGACGTTGACCGAGTAGGTGCAGGACGTCCCGTCCAGCTGGACAGCCTCCCCCACCTGTCCCAGGTGGAGAAGTTCCTGAGGAGGAACCCCTTCAACCACAAGGCCGTCAGACAGCGGTCGACACAGAACGTCCTGAGAGTCCTGCAAGGAGAGGGTGGACTCGATCAGGTTTTTCCCCGACCAGATAGTTGATGCCATTTGGCAGAATGTCTCGTCCCCAGAACTGACAAACAGGCACCAGGATGTAGCCTGGATGGTGGTGAGAAAGGCCCTCCCAGAGCGGTCCTTCCAACACGCACGGAATCTCAACGCCACCGCGAGCTGCCCTCAAGGCTGCGGCGGAGAGGATACTGATGTCCACCTCCTGATGGGCTGCCCCTTTGCGCAGAGGGTGTGGAGAGAGATGCGTTGGTATCTGTCCCGGTTCATCCCAAACAGTTAGGTAACACAGGGCGCTGTGCTCTACGGGCTGTTCCCCGGAACGCACACTGAGATAGATATCACCTGCAGCTGGAAGACCATCAACTTGGTCAAGGAGGCCCTTTGGCCCACCCGAAACTTGCTGGTCTTCCAGCTGAAGGAGCTGTCCACGACCGAGTGTTGGCGACTGGCACACTCCAAGGTCAAGGAGTACGTGCTGTTCGACGCACTGAAGCAAGGTGTGACCTACGTAAAGGCCCTATTGGGAAAGGCTACCGTGTAAGGCCACCCCACCTTGTATTGTACACCAAGAAATACTGTATTTGAATTGTAACATTGAGATCACTTTGTGGACGATCTGTAATGTATTGGTTTGAATTGTACTGGTTTGGAATTGTGATATTTACGTAGAATTTAAAGATACACACAGTTCAATGAAATAAAGTATATTTTGAAATTTAAAAAAAGGGTTAGAATGGCAGTTTCCTTCCCTCAAGGACATTAGTGAACCAGTTGGGGTTTTACAACAATCTAACAGCTTCATGGTCACTTTAACTGATACCAGTTTTATATTCCAAATTTTTAAAAAACTGAATTCAAATTCTCAAAACTGCCATGGTGGGATGTAAAATAAAAACAGAAAATGTTGGAGAAGCTCAGCAAGTCAGGCAGCATCTATGGAGAAAGAAACAGAGTTAATGTTTCAGGTCAATGTCCTTTCGTCAGAAAGGTTGGATCTGTTGTTTTTAGCTTCCAGCCCATAACATTCTGCTGTAGTACTGAAATGATTAATCTTTTCAGTCAAAACAATAGAGGTGATTGCTTTCAGTAACCTGTCCTATTCAAAGGCAATTGTAAACAATTTTACAACACCAAGTTATAGTCCAACAATTTTATTTGAAATTCACAAGCTTTCGGAGGCTTCCTCCTTCCTCAGTTGAATGTTGTGGCTCCGAAAGCTTGTGAATTTCAAATAAAATTGTTGGACTATAACTTGGTGTTGTAAAATTGTTTACAATTGTCAACCCCAGTCCATCACCGGCATCTCCACATCATGGCTATTCAAAGGCAGACCGACCGTCACGACATTTCCATGAGGAATGTGGAGTTTCTCCCAAAACAGGTCAATTAAGCCTGCAGAAAGCAAACATATATTTTGTGTCGGGATGTTCAGTCATTGGTCATTTTATGATGCCGCTGTCAGCATACTTGACACATGACAGCATATCCCTAATCCTGGATGTCTGGTAACAGTGATAAAAGTTATATTAATGCTTTGTAATGCTAACAAACATCTGCCAATTTTACTGCACAATTATTTGCTAGGGTGTAGCATTATCTGCATATGTACCATATCATTTTTAAGGAAAGGTACTTTCACAGTATGAAAATGGCCCGAATCAAAGTCACAAATTACATCTTCTATGACTCAGACAATATCTTTTCTTGTCCTCTTCAACCTCTCCACAGTGTTCAACGTGATTGTGCCATCCTCCTGCAATGCTTCTTCGTCACTGCCCAGCCCCACGGGACTACCCTTGCATGGTTCATCTCTTATTTATCAGATTGCAGCTTGAGCATCTCTAGCAATGGCTTCTCTTTCCACACGAGCACTATCACCTCTAGGGTCTCCAGGAATCTACTCTTGACCCCCTCATCCTCATGCTGCTTCTTGGCAATATCGTCCACAGTCACAGGGGAAAACTATATATATGCATATATCGAATACGTCCAGCTCTACCTCTCCACCACCTCTCAGAATTCCTTGACTGCCACTGTGCTGTCAGACTGGTTGTCCAACATTCAGTCTTGGATGAATCTTAACTTCCTATACCATAACATTGGGAATGTTAAAGTCATTACCTTCCTGCCACAAATTTCACACCTCATCACTGACTACATCTCCTTCCCTGGTCACATCTCAGGCTGAACCAGACTGTTAGCAACTTCGAAGTCCCGTTCAATCTTGAGTTGTGTTTCACATCCAGGGAATGATTTTCAACTGCCACCCACTCCATTTACAAGGTATCCAGCAATTAAAATGGCAGGGAAACAGAAGCCGCCCCTTGGATGACCAACATCTGCCCAATGGTGCCTGGCTCCTACTTTCTGGAATTCTCTCGCTAAACCCCTCTGACACGTCTCTTTGCTCTCCTCCTTTAAAAAAACTTCTCAAATCCCATCACTCTGACCAACCTTTTGGTCACTCCTCCTAATCTCTGCTTACCTGGTTCAGTATCTGTTTTCAAGACACTTAGGGCATAATTTTAACATGGCGGTGAGAACTCAGCTGGGGGGGCGGGGGTGAATAGTTGTGCGGGAGACCCGAGTTACCGCGACTCAATTGAAGGCCCTTAATGTAACTTCCGGGTTTTGTGTCTCCAAGCTGCGCAGCGGGTGTACTGCACACCCAAATGATGTGCTGGGAACTGGAGTATTTAAAGGGCCATTGCAACCATGGATTTTGAGGGAGAAAGGAGGAATGTGCAGAAATGCAGTACCAAAGGTGTAAGGCAGCACCCCGCTTTAACGTCCCTTCTCTTGAGTTGCTACTGGCTGGTGTGAGAAGCAGCGGGAACATATTGTAACCAGCTGATTGGAGAAAGCGCCCTGCCTCCACCACCAAGAAGACCTGGCTCGAGGTGGCAGAAGAGCTAAGCAGCAGGAACACAGAGGCAAGATTGTGGGTGCAGCGCAGGAAAGGCTTTATTGACATAACCAGATCAGGAAAAGAGAGTACAGTTACTGATTCACCTACATCCTGTGGTGTACATTACCCCACCTCTGACTCGGTCTTGCCAAGCCTACTCCATCACATCACTCCTCACACTCACTTAAGTTTCATTATCAACTTACCTCCACTTTCTGTGTACTTCCTCACCTCCGCATTTGTGAACTCACCACTCCCACTCACCCCAATCCTGATGCAATGTGATGAATCTGACTGATATTCACCCTCTGACGCATCTCTTACATTGGCAGCCTCACCCAAAGCGATGCATCCCTGGAGTGACCACATCACCCTCACCTACTGTCCTTGTAGAAGAGAGCGCAAAATGCATGGGAGAGGAGTAGGACTGGAGGGGGGCCACCACGAATAGTGCTCCTGACAGAGGTGGAAGAGGAGGCATTGCATCTAAGCTGCAAGGTTGAATGCCTGGCCATCGGACATGGCGAGACTGGCAACCCGCAAATGGCTGGTGACAGAACTTTAACATCCTTCACACACATCATGAATTGATGTTATCAATGATTGACCTGTTGCACACCTCAGTATGCTCATTGCAAACTAACTTCTGCAATGATTGTTAATATTGTTTCTGTTCTCTTCCAAGGCCTTCAAGGATTGATGAGGAGGCACACGTCATGGAAGAGGGCGATTCCTCAGAGGAGCTCCATTCCTCTGAGGACGCACTGTCACATCACATCCAGCCATGCACCATCACAGATACTCGCACTTCGGTGGGTCGTGTTAGGCAGATACTTGGGTTGTCACCTGGTGATTCACCACTCACAAGTGAGCACGAGCAGACACAGGCGGCAGGGGCAGCTGCAGTGAGTCCGGGTCAGGGGGCGCACTCCTCTCCAAGCTCTGCTCAGCTGGACCCAGATGATGAACCCCGGAGGACATCATTGAGAATAAGAATGATAGAGGTACAGCTACACCTTTGCAAGGTACTGGAAAATGTGCCATGCACACTCTCCACAATAGCGGAGAGGATGGAAGAATCCACCTCCAGCAATACTGGAGTGGTGGCACAGGTAAGTGTGGGAATGTCTGTGATGGAGAGAATGGCAGCTTCCATTGAGCTTCAAGCGTGGCTCACAAATGAGTCCATTCAGGCCATGACAACGGTTGTGCGGACTCTGGATGCCAGCATGTCTGCTGTCTTAAACAGGCAGACAGATACTTTAGCCGTGGCCTTTGAACGTGTCATAGATCTGCTCCAAGCTGTTGTCCTCAGACTGGTAGGAGTGATGTGGCCCGGGCCCAGGAGACGGATGATGGCGAAAGGGGACATGAAAGTGGGAACTCCACTCAAAGCGCTCCCATGTCTCATTTGTTGCCCCCCCCCCTCACCAACCAAGGTGCAGATGCAGCAGTCTTTGGCAGGGCCCTCACGGGTTCCAAAATTGAGAGGACGTAGGCCGAGAGCATCTAAACAGTCAGGACATGAACCTGAGCAACCTACCTCTGCTGCAGCCACAGGGGATGCATCATTTAAATGAAGCAGGAAGAGGAAGGCTAAGGTTTTGTAATCACCAAGAGACTGCACAAGGGTGTCTGACGCAATGTCATGTTTTTCATTTATATTTGTTTTTTCTCACATGCACATTAAATGTTACAATTGTCACCACCATTGCCGCGTCTTGTCCATTCTTGAGCCCCTTTTGTGAAAGCGCCCTTTCATGTGCTTCATCATGAATGCCAAGACTTGATGCCACCCATTGGACGCGTTTACAATGGGTGTATGCATGGTTGAAGGACTGTTTTTGCAAAAGGAGGGGGGTGCGGCTGGTGGTGGTGGTGGCTGTTCCAGGCGGTCTGAGTAGTTCACTATCTTCAGTTTGCAAATTTCCTTATGAGAACCTGTTAGATATGAGTGAAGCCCTGGCATCACGAGCAGCCATGTGTGCCGCTGTTCTGGCGATGGGTTCCTCATCTTCATCCTCGTCCTCCTCCTCCTTCTCATTGTCTTCTTCAATGTTGCCGGCAGATGAGGATGCCTCATGAGCGCAATTGAACTCCTCCACCTGTAACCATCTCTGCTGAGCGATATTGTGCAGGATGCAACACACGACTATTATTCTGTACACCCTTGCTGGTGAGTATTGAAGGGCTCCCCCAGGCACCTGAAGCACATCTTCAGCGTTCCTGTGGCTTGTTCAAGGACAGACTTTGTGGTGATGTGACAGTCATTGTACCGCTGCTGTGCCTCGTTGGTGGGGTTTCTCACGGGTGTCATGAGCCATGTTTGCAGGGGGTATTCCTTGACTCCAAGGAGCCAGCCCTCAAGTCTGTCTTGTGCATGGAAGGCGGCCGGGATGTTGGACTCATCCAAAATGAAGGAGTCATGGCAGCTCCCAGCGAATTTGGCACACACCTGCAGAAATGTCTTCCAGTGGTTGCACACCAGCTACGTGTTGATGGAGTGATATCCCTTTTGGTTAATGAACAGTCCTGGCTCATATGCAGGTCCTCGGATTGCAACATGTGTGCAATCAATTGCGCCCTGCACCCGTGGGAAGCCAGCATGAGAGTTGAAACCCACTGCCCTCTCAATCTGGCTGATGTCGTCGCAGGGGAGGTTGATGTAGTCGGATGCCCTGGCAAACAAGCTATCCATCACCTGTTGTATACACTTACGTGCAGGCGACTGAGAGATCCTGATGATGTCACCGGTGGTGCCCTGGAAGGATCCAGAGGTGAAGAAATTGGGGGCAGTGGTGACTTTAACTGCGACGGGCAATGCGTGACCAAGCCCAGCCGATAGCAGCTCTGCATGAAGGAGTGTGCAGATGTCTGCGGCCACCCGGCCGCAATCTGAGCCTGCGGAGGCTCCTCAGACAGGTCGAGGAAGCTCAGCCTCTGCCTGTACCCTCACGTGGGTAGTGCCTCCTGTGACCGCGGCCCCTCTACTGGTCCCCTCTCTGCTCTTCTGCAGGTCCTTGTGACTCACCTCTGTCTTGTACACCTGCAACTCCCAGAACTGCATGACATGCCTGCCGCGGATGGTGATGTGCCTCCTCCTCAGATGTACTATTGAATAAATCCATTATGCCCCTTATCCTGATGTTGTCAGTTTATCAAAATGTAGATAAATATACCTGAACACAAGAATTCTGAGTACGAACAAAGAAATCTCAGTCCAAACACAAAGAACTCACAGCCAAAGGTTTGTCTGAGAGAACTGACTGCCCTGCTGCAAAAACTCACCTTTTCTTCACATGTGTCAATCACTAGTTTAAATGTCCAAATGAGGGTCGGCTGCAACTCGCCTCTGTTTCCATGGCGTGTTTCAGAGGCCACAGGAGACACGTACAGGAGAAGTTAAAATGGTTTGTGTAACTCAATACACAAAGTTAATCGCATTAAATACTTTAAATGCCAAAATTAGCCCTTTAAATTTCGGCCCACCGCTGACTTCTGGGTTTCAGAAACGTGCACACATCCAAAGGCATCTGGGTCAAACTCGGAAGTAGGCGCATTGGAGCAGGGATGCGGTCCTGCTCCGAAAACTGAGTATTTTCACTGCCCATCCGCCGCCAACGCACGCGTTCTTGGGGATTAAAATTTACCCCTTATTGTGGAGCACTTAGGGCATTCTTTATGTTGACAGCACTATATAAATGCAAATTGTTATTGGTGAGACCTTTATAGTGAAGGTATTTTCTCCATACAACAGTAAGATTTCTTTATCAAGATTTTATTCAGTTTAAAAAATTTTCTGTGACTTAAACTTTGCTCTGATGATGAGTACACATATATGTGATATCCTTTTGTAACTCTAACCACGGCAATAATCCATTGAGAGTCTTGCTTTGTACTAATGTTCTGCACTCCAAGGAGGTAATTTTGACTTTGAATGATAGTGTAAAATGTGCGATATTGGCCTGGCCACCTATTAAACACCTCCTGATTTTCATTTCCATTGAAGTCACTGGAAACAAAAATCGGGAGAGGTGTTTGACGGGTGGCTGAGCCAATATCGTGCGTTACTATTGCCCAAGTCAAAATTACCCCCAAACCTTACTAAATTCCATCAACATTACTCTTTGAATGCAATGCTGAAATCATGTGTGTGCTTCACAGAGTATGAAATAATGTATTTTTGTAGCTGTACTTAAGAATCCTTTTCAACTACATTGGGTTGCTGTGATTTTGTCATCAACAAGCTCTGAACTGAAGGTAAAGAACAGAGGACTAGGGACAGTACTGCAGAAAACACGGTGCACAATTGAGGAATTTGATCCCTGCTGTCACAATTGCAAGTAATCTCAAAACTGCTGTCTCCCCCTCACTATCACCAAGTCTGAGACATCAGCCTAGTCATTGGATCGCACTGCGCCCGATCTACAGACGTAAAACCGGTGCCTGAGGGTCCAATATTGGTACAGGCCCTTTGCATATACAAATAGGGGATCTAACGCCTGTTTGAGACCCCGTTTCCAAAATTTAATTGCGCATGACCGTTTTGGTCAGAGTCTTCAGCTGTTTGGCAGCCAAAGCAGTGGTCCTTAAAGGATCAGGTGTGCTCCTCCCAGCTCCACATTAAATCTGCGGATCGCTGCTGGCCGCCACTCGAACACCACCCCATGGCCTCCCTGTCCCCTGGGACTGGCGAGCTGCCTCTGCTGTCTGCAGCTCGACGGTAGTAAGTAAATGAAGCAGGCAGACCAAATATCTGTGATCCTGCCGTCAGTGTCATTAGATGCGTGCAGCATATGTTTCGCAGGGATTGCACCACGATTTGAGCACGGTCCAACTTCTCGCCCATCATTTTTTAGGGGCTCCAATTTTGAAACACTTTCATCTGGCAGTACAACAACAGAATAGCACAAAATTTTAGTTCTGATGAAAGGTCATCGACCTGAAATTTCATCTCTGTTTCTCTCTCTACAGAATTTTTAAAAATTCGTTCATGGGATGTGGACGTCGCTGGCGAGGCAGCATTTATTGCCCATCCCTAATTGCCCTTGAGAAGGTGGTGGTGAGCTGCCTTCTTAAATCGCTGCAGTCCGTGTGGTGAAGGTTCTCCTACAGTGCTGTTTGGTAGGGAGTTCCAGGATTTCAACCCAGCAACGATGAAGGAACGGTGATATATTTCCAAGTCGGGCTGGTGTGTGACTTGGAGGGGAACGTGCAGGTGGTGTTGTTCCCATGTACCTGCTGCCCTTGTCCTTCTAGGTGGTAGAGGTCGCAGGTTCGGGAGGTGCTTTCGAAGAAGTCTTAGCGAGTTGCTGCAGTGCATCCTGTCGATGGTACACACTGCAGCCATGGTGCGCTGGTGGTGAAGGGAGTGAATGTTTAAGGTGGTGGATGGGGTTCCAATCAAGCGGGCTGCTTTGTCCTGAATAATGTCGAGCTTCTTGAGTGTTGTTGGAGCTGCACTCATCCAGGCAAGTGGAGAGTATTCCATCACACTCCTGACTTGTGCCTTGTGGATGGTGGAAAGGCTTTGGGGAGTCAGGAGATGAGTCACTCGCCATAGAATACCCAGCTTCTGACCTGCTCTTGTAGCCACAGTATTTATGTGGCTGGTCCAGTTAAGTTTCTGGTCAATGGTGACCCCCAGGATGTTGATGGTGGGGGATTCGGTGATGGTAATGCCGTTGAATGTCAAGGGGAGGTGATTAGACTCCTTCTTGTTGGAGATGGTCATTGCCTGGCACTTGTCTCGCGCGAATGTTACTTGCCACTTTTCAGCCCAAGCCTGGGTGTTGTCCAGGTCTTGCTGCATGCGGGCACGGACAGCTTCATTATCTGAGGGGTTGCGAATGGAACTGAACACTGCAATCATCAGCGAACATCCCCATTTCTGATCTTATGATTGAGGGAAGGTCATTGATGAAGCAGCTGAAGATGGTTGGGCCTCGTACACTGTCTGTCCTGCTGAGTGTTGCCAACATTTTCTGTTTTTATTAAATTTTAGTCCTGGCAACAACATATCTGAAATGTTGTGTCTGTTTGTTCCCTCTTCGCCGCCGTAATGGTGGTGGAAACCCCATTCATGTGCATATGCAACGGTTTCCGTCACATTTCTGGCAAAATTACAGCGTAGCAGCAGCAGGCAATCCGATGAAATTCAGGCCAATACTGTCTGGATTTGACTGTGCCCCTTACACGCATTAAAATATTGTACTGCCTATGTATATGCCTGGATTAGTCACAGTGAATGCTATTTTGATTGTGTGTATGCCAGTGAAAATAGTAGTTAGCTTTGTTTCCAGATTCACTGGCATACATGATGAGAACAGTGTAGACAAATGATCTGGATTTTCAGGCTGGGGAACTGATTTGCAATTTGGACAGCTCTATACAGCAAAGAATAAAATGCAGACAGTGTGCCAAAAAAAACACTCACCACTGAACTGAATTGTAATACTGTACCATAACTGTGTGCATTGCTGACAATCCTCAGCTCATATATTTAACTGTTTTATCGCCACAACATATTCGTGTATCTCTCTCTTTGCTTTTATATTCCACTAGTTTCCAAAACACAAATCTCGCAGAGGTAAAACTTGTAGGACTCACAAAGAGTGGCAGCTCGAATGACCCCACTAAAAACTGGTCTTCCCTGGCAGCTGGTCTCAGCCAATATCAGCTCACTTTTACAGCTGGTATCAGCCAGCAGCACAAGACCTGCTGCTCGGGAGCCTGGAGGCACTAGTGCAGGACTCGTGCAATGTTAAACTGCTTTGCCTATCGGCCTGCACCAAATCTTCAAAGCAGTTAGGCCAGATTTCCTGATCAGGCATAGGCACAACTGGAATGCATGATTTACACCCGCCCAGCGTGACCATGGCACAGTTTCTGGGGTCATCCTCTTTATAATATTAGGGGCAAGCTCCAGGTTGCAGAAACACCTCTGACTGTGAACTCGCCCATTTGGGAATGGGAAATTGCATGCTGCTGCAGGATTTAAAGTTCTGCAGCTTACAGGACACACACTGTGTTGCTTCTATTTATCAGTGAAGCAACATTTGTTAAGTGTAGAAAGCAAGAGAACGACAGGTTTCCCAATGAAGCTGCAGAAGTCCTGTTAGAAGAAGTAACACAGAGACAGGGGGCCATCTTTGGCACTGATGAACACAAGGCCCAAGGAGAGCTGCCAAGGATCAATGGGAAGAGGTCATCATATTCATCATACCAACACCACCACTTCACGCATTTGGAAAAGTTTAATGACCTTACTAGGTCAGGCAAGGCAAGAGAACCTATCCAGACTATCCATTATTGCACTGCACAAAACATGTCTTCCTCCCCCCATACTCTCAAAGTACTTTAAAGCCCTGATTTAGGATACTGGCAAAAATGGGGTTACACTGGCCGAATACACGGGTACATTTGCCATGTCACCCTTTTAAATATAAGTTCTGCCTCCTAGAATAGGATCTGGGCACAGGAAAACCTTTGCAAAGAACTTGGCCTGTAGCACCCTTTTCTGGGGACTGCAAAATCTGGTGAGAGAGCAGCCTTGAAAGTCATTGGGACCTGATCTGCAATTTTAGTTGGAGGCCTGAGCGGGGGAGCAGTGATGGCTTCCCTGTCAAGCCAATCCTGCCAGGAGGGGGATTGTGGACCAGAAGAGGCCCATGCAGGTAAGTTTTAACATCTTTTTTAGGTTTCCAGATGAAGCAGGAGTGCTCCTCTGGGCCTCACAAGGAGGCCTTCAGTCTTCCTTACCCCGGGCTTCCCTCCCCTCCCTCAATTGCCTTGGCCTCCCCCTCCCTTACCACGTACCTGACTGCCGGGGACCAATCCCGCAGGTCCCCGGCTGCGTTCTCCTGCCTGCGATCCTCTGCTCCCTCCCACTGGCCAGGTAGTGCATTTGGCCAGGTTCGGGTGGGACCCAGATGAAAGTTATGGTAATGAGGCTTGGCCGTTACGATCATCCCCGGACTCTCCGGTTTCGCCACCCAATTCGGGACTTGCACGCTTCGTGCCCGCTCCTCTTTTAAAATCAGGGCTTTTATTTCAGCAAATGTGCTGTACTACAGTGCCAGGTGAACTGAGTCATTTAGGCAGTTGTGATGCTATGGTAACCATCAGATACTGCACATGTCACAAGTTACCCATAAGCAGTGCCACGGGAAATATATTAGTAGTTTTTAAAAATGTTTTAACACTTCGTGGCTGTGGCTTGGGGTTAGGAGTATATTACACACCTCTTGTTTCATCATCTAATTTGACAAAGTGAACACTAACATAGCAGTGAGGTCTCTTTGGTTAATTATTCATGCACTGTTGTAAATATGTATCTTGGTGTGAACATCTTTTACATTTACTTAAACTATAGCAACTGAAGGCGACCGTATTGAAAACCCATTGTTGGGCTCTTATCACATCTGGTTAAGTGCCACATGCCTGTTAACTCATTAAATTTAGAAGTTGTATGAATTAAATGTAACCCAAGTCAACTCTAAGGGTTAAAGGTCGCAAATATTTTCTTGCCATTTACTGGAATACCACGTGGCTTTTTTCCCACTTATCTACAGGTATTCATTTTATTGTGGTTCAGAATGAACTTTGCCATATATATTTACTAATCTTATTTGGAATTTGATTAGTTGTTGCCACGCTTTACCACATTCACAGTAAAATTCCATACAACATCCTCAGTAAGTAGTTCTTTACCCTTTAGTAAAATAATCAGCTTAACTAAAAGTCCTTTGTCCAGAATCATGATGTCACTCAAATGAAACTTCATTATTTTACTAGAAAAGAAGTTCTATGCACAGTCTGCTCACAGGCTGCTTCTGACCAACAACTTAAGCCACCCGATATACTAAAAGAAAGAACCTGGCACCAAAATAGAATAAAAACAGGTTCACAAGCTTTACAAATAGCAACAGGAACAACAAATTGCTACCAATATCTTCTGATGAAATCTAACATTGCAAAAAATAGACTGGAAAAGGCTAAAAGAAGGCAAGGCAAATAGCACTACATGTATAAGTTCACGAGCAAAGCTTGCAATCTGAAATACCAGTATGAGCACCTTTACTCGTAAAGGTACTCATACTGGTATTATTTAAAATTTTAAAATAATGATTGAGAAAGACATAAGTAAAGACCAAAGTAATCGATTGGAAAAAAAGCTAATTTTGAGTGGATGAGAATGGAACTAAGGAAGTTAAACTGACAGACAAAGAGATAGAACAGCAGGGGGAAATATTTAAAACGGTGATCAATAGAGTTCAGGAGAAATATATTCCTCTAAAAAAACAACAACAAACTAGCCTAGGATGAAACACCACGATGAATAAAGAGATAAGGGTAAACTTGATACTAAAGAAAAAGGCATACACTAAGTATGTAGACAATAAAGGAAAGGATGACAACAGGGAATCCGAAGAGGTTAGGAAAGAAGTCAAAAAAACAATTATGAAAGCAATGACTAGTGGCATTTATATAGTGCCTTTATAGTAGAAAACACCCCAAGGCGCTTCACAGGAGCGTTATCAAACAAAATTTGACATTGAGCTACATAAGGAGATATTAGGACAGGTGACCAAAAGCTCGGTCAAAGAGGTAGGTTTTAAGGAGTGTCTTAAAGGAGGAGAGAGAGATAGAGAGGCAGAGAGGTTTAGGGAGGGAATTCCAGAGCTTAGGGCCTAGGCAGCTGAAGGCACGGCCGCCAATGGTGGAGCAATTAAAATTGGGGCTGCGCAAGGGATAAGAAAAATTGGAGGACTGTAGAGATCTCGGAGGATTGTAGGGCAGGAGAAAGTTACAGAGATAGGGAGGGGAGAGGCCATGGAGGGATTTGAAAACAAGGATGAGAATTTTAAAATCGAGGTGTTGCCGGACCGGGAGCCAATGCGATCAGCGAGCACAGGGGTGATGAGAGAACTGGACTTCATGCGAGTTAGGATATGGGCAGCAGAGTTTTGGATGAGCTCAAGTTTATGGAGGGTGGGAGATGGGAGGCCAGCCAGGAGAGCATTGGAATAGTTGAGTCTAGAGGTAACAAAGGCATGGATGAGGCCTGCAAAAGGTAAAGAGGAATTATGAAATTAAATTATCAAGGAATATAAAAAGAAATCGTAAAGTATTCTACAGACACATAAATAAGAGAAGAAAAATCAGGATAGGGATAGGGCCACTAAGGGATGCAAAAAATAAACTCACAGGTAATGACAGCGAAATGGCAGAATTATTGAATAGATACTTTGCCTCACTATTTACGAGGGAGACCAACATGGTGGGTATGACATTAGAAGAAGTGATCAAAAAAGGTATAGACACATTTAAGATAGAAAGAGGGGAAATAATTGCTAAACTAATCAAACTTGCTAAACTATTAAACCCAGAAATGGGCGTGTTGGAGCCGGGATGGGTCCCGCTGAAGAATTCAACTATTTTTACAACCAACCCGCCCCCAGCCCACCCATTCTTGGGGGTTAAAATTACCCCCCTTACTCTCTATATTCTCCCTTCTAACCAATTTTTCTATCCTACTCATTCCATACCCCTTAATCTTCTCTAATAATCTCATCTGATAATAATCTGCCAGTCTACTGAGATCAAACTATTGCCAACAATTTCAAACTATGCCTTCTTTAACAAATTAGCCATTTTTTCTGTCCAATTTAGTATCTTTACATTTATATTCTTACATTTAAATCCTCAATCTTCCAGGAAGATGCCAGTTACATCGAGTTACATCGAAACTACAGCACAGAAACAGGCCATTCGGCCCAACTGGTCTATGCTGGTGTTTATGCTCCACATGAGCCTCTTCCCTCCCTCCTTCATCTAACCCTATCAAGAAACCCTTCTATTCCTTTCTCCCTCATGTGCTAACTAGCTACCCCATAAATACATCTATGCTAGTTACCTCAACTACTCCTTGTGGTAGTGCATTCCACATTCTTATCACTCTATGGGTAAAGAAGTTTCTCCTGAATTCGCTATTGGATTTATTAGCAACTATTTTATATTTATCACCTCTAGTTATGGACTGCCCCACAAGTGGAAACATTTTCTCTACCCTATCAACCCCTATCATTATCTTAAAAAGGCTTCTGTCAGGTCACCCCTCAGCCTTCTCTTTTCCAGAGAAAAGAACACCAGCCTGTTCAGCCATTCCTGATAAGTATATCCTCTCAGTTCTGGTATCATCCTTGTGAATCTTTTTTGCACCCTCTCCAAAGCCTCTATATCCTTTCTATAATATGGAGACCAGAACTGTGCAGAAGTGTGGTCTAACCAAAGCTGTTCCTAATGGGGTCCCGCAAGGCTCAGGTCCCTTGCTTTTTGTGGTATATATTAATGATTTGGACTTAAATGTGGGGGGTTTCATCAAGAAGTTTGTAGATGATACAAAAATTGGCCGTGTAGTTGATAATGAGGAGGAAAGCTGTAGACTGCAGAAAGATATCAATGGACTGGTCAGGTGGGCAGAAAAGTGGCAAATGGAATTCAATCCAGAGAAGTGTGAGGTAATGCATTTGGGGAGGGCAAACGAGGCAAGGCAGTACACAATAAATGGGAGGATACTGAGAGGTGTAGAGGAACAAAGGGACCTTGGAGTGTGTGTCCACTGATCCCTGAAGGTAGCAGAACAGGTAGATAAGGTGCTTAAAAAGGCATACGGGATACTTTCCTGTATTAGTCAAGGCATAGAATATAAGAGCAGGGAGGTTATGCTAGAACTGTATAAAACACTGGTTAGGCCACAGCTTGAGTACTGCATACAGTTCTGGTCACCACATTACAGGAAAGATGTGATAGCACTAGAGAGGGTATAGAGGAGATTTACAAGGATGTTGCCAGGGATGGAGAATTTTAGCTATGAGAAAAGAGTGGGTAGATTGCAGTTGTTTTCTTTGGAACAAAGGAGGCTGAGGGGAGATTTAATTGAGATATATTAAATTATGACGGGAGTAAATAGAGTGTATAGGGAGGACCTATTTCCCTTAGTAAATGGTAGAAGGATTAGACGGGAGCGGAGGAGAAATTTTTTCACCCAGAGGGTGGTGGGAGTCTGGAACTCACTGCCTGAAAGGGTGGTAGAGGCAGAAACCCTCAACTCATTTAAAAAGTACTTGGATGTGCACTTGAAGTGCCGTAACCTACAGGGCTACGGACCAAGTGCTGGAAATGGGATTGAGCTGGATAGCTCTTTTTCAGCTGGCACGAACACGATGGGCCTAATGGCCTCCTTCTGTGCTATAACTTTCTATGATTCAATGATTCTATACAAGTTTAACATAACTTTTTTGCTTTTTCAATTCTATCCCTCTAGAAATGAACTCGAGTGCATGATTTGCCTTTTTTTTTATAGCCTTATTAACCTGCGTTGCTACTTTTAGTGATTTGTATATCTGTACCCCTAGATCCCTTTGCTCCTCTATCCCGTTTAGACTCTTATTATCCAAGCATTATGTGGTCTCCTTATTCTTCCTACCAAAATGCACCATCTGCCATTTACAAGCCCATTCTGCAAGTTTATTAATGTCCTCTTGCATGTTGGCGCATTCTTCTTGTGTATTAACTATACCCCCAATTTGGTGGCATTCGCAAATTTTGAAATTGTACTTCCGATTCCCAAATCCAAATCGTTAATGTAAATTGTGAACAACAGTGATCCCAGCACTGATTCCTATGGAACACGACTTTCCAACTTTTGCCAGTCGGGTAGCTACCCTTAACCCCTACTCTCTGTTTTTTGTTTTGTAGCCAACTTACTCTCCATTCTGCTACCTGTCCACTGACTCAACATGCTCTGACCTTAACTATGAGTCTACAGGTGGAATGTCACTCAAGCATTTTCCAGGCTACAATATAGTAGTATGCTTACTAACGTTCTTATTGTAATTATAAGTATACCATGTGAGAAATATTCATGAGATCACAAATAAAGTACGAAGGATGGTCATCCAAAGCTGGAATTTTTACTCAACTATTTTCGCAACTGTCACCCACGAGCCCATGGACAGCAACACACACTGTTCTTTAAATGTGAAAGTCCCAACATTATTGGTAGGATGAATGCCGTACCTGGCCTACCGCTACCAACAATCGCCAAACAGGAGGGTTCTCTCCCTGTCGGGGAACACTTCAGCAGTCATGGACATTCAGCCACCGACCTTCGGGTAAGCATACTCCAAGGCGGCCTTCGAGACACACGACAACGCAAAATCGTCGAGCAGAAATTGATAGCCAAGTTCCGCACCCATGAGGACGGCCTCAACCGGGATCTTGGGTTCATGTCACACTACACGTAACCCCACCAGCGAACAAATGTCATCTGTTTTTAATATAACGGGTCATTGACTGTCTTCCTTCTCTCTCTCTCTCTTTTTTTGGGGGTTTGTATATTCGGTGGCCTTTTAGGTGACATCTTTCTGTCTGCTCACTGTGATTGCCTTGGCAACGGGCAGTAATCACCAGGCATTGTTCTGTGATTTTCAAATGCGAAGGATTCGAAAATTTCATTTCCACACCATTCACCTGAGGAAGGAGGAAGCCTCCGAAAGCTTGTGGAATTTAAAATAAATTTGTTGGACTATAACTTGGTGTTGTAAAATTGTTTACAAAAACCTAAAAACAAGGGTGACATTTACTGGCAGGAAAGGCTGGGTCTTGGCATCTCAGAAATGCTTTTTTTCAATATTACATTCGGTAATTGCAAAAGGCACTGTCTGCAAACACATAAGATGCAAACAAACAAGCCCTCAGTTGCCATAGGCTGGCATCCAGCTGTATTGATATCAGATTATAAAAACAGGCTACTGGGGTCCTGTCATAAAACAAACACCTGATTTAGCATAAATGGAGTGGATAAACCAGTTATACAGTATCACAGAGGAAGGGATGTTGACTTGCTGCTTGTAGTTTTGCCTAGTTACAGAAAGGATAACATATCTGGTATTTAACAACAATGTTGTCATAATTACTATCGTCCCTGCACTCTGCAAGCTAAATTTATTGAGCGTGAAAAAGTTACAAATTATGCTACGAGCTCTGTAGCAGCATTCTAACTTTCCATTGTACAGAATCAGAGTGGCAGATGCTGTCCTTGGCATCACCCCTATTAACTTAGACAACAGTCTAACTAATAATAATTAAACCGTTAAGTGCAAAATTAGATGCACTAGAATTCAAACCCAAGTCACTTTAAACCTCCAAGGCATCAAACCAGCATAGATTATCAAAGATCTGAGGTATGACTCCACCAGATAGCCAAAAAGTTTCTGCTTATCCACAATTTTTGGATTCGCTGTAGATATTCTTAGGGTTCAGCATCACCATTCTCTCCCACAAGTGGATCCCACGTCTGATACAATCAGGAGCTTATCCTTACAGCTCAATACCTGTCATGCAGTAATGTTACCTGGGGCCATAACAATAAAACTCTATGTTAATCATAGTGTCATAATATCATAGTAGGTACAGGACAGGAGGAGGCCATTTGGCCCATCGTGCCTGTGCTGGCTCTTTGAAAGAGCTATCCAATTAGTCCCATTCTCCTGCTCTTTCCCTATAGCCCTGTAAATTTTTATCTATTTCCTTTTTGAGAGCCACTATTGAATCTGCTTCCACCACCCTTTCAGGCAGTGCATTCCAAATCATTACAACTCGCTGCGTAAAAAATGTTTCTTCATGTCGCCCTGGCTCTTTTGCTGATCACCTTAAATCTGTGTCCTCTGGTTACCTATCCTTCTGCCACTGGAAACAGTTTCTCCTTATTTACTGTATCAAAACCGTTCATGATCTTGAACACCTCTATCAAATCTCCCCTTAACCTTCTCTGCTCTAAGGAGAACAATCCCAGCTTCTCCAGACTCTCCACATAACTGAAGTCCCTCATCCCTGGTACCATGCTAGCATCTCTTCTGGGCCTTGACATCCTTCTTAAAGTGTGATGCCCAGAATTGAACACAATACCCCAGCTGAGGCCTAACCAGTGTTTTATAAAGGTTTAGCATAACTTCCTTGCTTTTGCACTCTATGCCTCTATTTTTAAAACCAACAATCCCTTAAGCCTTTTTAACAGCCTTCTCAATTTGTCCTGCCACTTTGTCCTGCACATACACCCTCAAGTCTCTTTGTTCCTGCACCCCCTCTAAAATTATACCATTTAATTCATATTGCCTCTCCCCATTCTTCCGACCAAAATGCATCACTTCACATTTCTTCGCATCAAATTTCATCTGCCATGTGTCTGCTCATTTCACCAGTCTGTCTATGTTCTCCTGAAGTCTGTTACTATCCTCCACATCTTTTACTACATTTCCGAGTTTCGTGTCATCTGCAAACTTTGAAATTATACCCTCTATACCCAAGTCTAGGTCGTTAATATATATTAATGAACTAGATACTGTAATTTTGCACATACCCCTATGTGCGCTTCTCCTGTCATCTGAAAGACGGATTGATTAACATTTTGGTGAGACAAGGCCAATGAAAAAAAATCAAGAAGCTGGTTTATTTTACAGATTGCACATTACTGAACAGAGTAGTAAATCCTGAACTTTTCTTCGCTGGGTCAAAATCCTGGAACTCCCTACCTAACAGCACTGTGGGAGAACCTTCATCACATGGGCTGCAGCGGTTCAAGAAGGCTTATCACCACCTTCTCAAGGGCAACTAGGGATGGGCAATAAATGCTGGCCTTGCTAGCAAAGCCCATATCCCCAGAATGAATTTCTAGAAAATTTATTCTGTAATGTTTCATATAATATATAAAACAGCAAAGTCCCTGTTAGCAGGCTAGAACATACTCTTTGAAACAAAACCTGTTCTCTTTAATTGGTTGGCCCTATTCTTCCAGAAGAGACTTTTGTATCTCTAGAGTTGTCTTTCTTTACCAGCTGCAGACATCCTGTCCTGTTTTCCTCTTAATTCGTGGCTGCACAGGAAACTAACAGCCTGATCTCTGGATGTCATGCTCCAGATCTCTTTGTCTGGGGATTGGCCAGTGCAGCTGCCATTCAAACTGGCTGCTCCAGGTGCCCTCCCCTCCAGAAACTACCTCTTGCTGCTCCCAAATCAATCTTGAAAGTGACACTCATCATCAAACCACCAAAGACTTGATGCCTAACAGCCACTAGACTATTAGAATTTTATTGCCCACCAACCATCAAACCACCAGGGATAATGATACCTGTAAATCATTTGTGACTGTGAAACATACCCAACGAAAAACCACACAGGGAACGTGGATGTGTACCTCAAGGGACCCAGATCATTTCTGATTCAGTGAGCTTCACAAGTAGTGTCAGCTTTATGTGTTTTCTCTAAGTATTTCAATGCCCTTACGCTCACCCACAATTTCCTCAAGGGCAAATGTCACTTTGTGCACAGCTAAACAAGCTCTTCTGTGTCTCACATCAGAGGGGGTGCCTTGCACTGCGCCAATTTTACAGGCACTAAATGGACACCTAATGGTGGGCAGGAAGCGCACGCTCATTATGAGCCAGAAGAGCGCCGTCTGCCGTATTTGTGTGGGCAAAAAAATAGGCGTCCAGTGCTCATGCCTGAAAAATATGCAAATAATTGAACCTATTCAAATAATGGGCTTAACGCCTATTTGAAGCAGAAGTGCTTCTCCTGGCTCCACTGCAGTCCCACAAACCATTGCTGGTCCCTGGTCTCCCCCTTCCTAATCGCATTCCATCCTGATTGCCCCATCCCATTCGCCTTGCTTCCCGACTGTCCGCTCTCCTGATAGCCTTCCCTTCCAGTTGCTCCCCTCCCGATCACCTTCCCTCTTGATCATTCCCATCCCAATCGCGTTTCCTTTCCCTCTAAGCACATACCTGAGGCCACTGCCGGTGCAGCAACCCAAAATGCCAAGTCTATTTGCCAGCGAGTTGCCGGTCTCATTAAACGAGGCCCAAAACCCAATATCCAGTGACAAAGATTTCAAAGCAGTGATTTTGGTACAGACAGTACTATTCTCCTGATGGAAGTGGGCTGCTGGTCTTCAGCCAGAAGTTAACATATTTTCCCAATAATTCTGGGGCGAAAGCACAGCCTTTTGAGGCAGTGACATTCAGGTCTAAGTAAATCATCTTGGTCTGTGAACTCTGGTGAATGGATATCTGCGTATATGGAACAAATGCCTTCTGTGATGTCTCACACTAAGTGCCTCCAATCTAGCTTCATTCACCTCTTCCTCCTTTTCATAGCATAAGAATAGAAGGATTCCCATTGGGAACCTATGTTCCCAGTCCAAAACTATATTCCTTGCAGAGCTGACTAAAAATAACAGCAAAGGTCCTGGTAGAACTTCCAAAGTACTAAACATATCAATATACAGGAGAAGTAACACCAATCTTCAGTTGCAGCAAACAAAATAGAGTTACCACATCAGGGATATCATACTGGTGCTCATCCTGTCACTTATATTATGGCGATAATAATGTGGGGTAGGCTTGGGGCAGAGGTTGGGGAAAATGGGTCGGTGGGCATAGCCAGGCCCGCTTGACTCCATTTAAATGCGGCTGGGTGGGCTCCCAGTGGACCTTAAAGGAGACTGGTGATTTTTTGGGAGAACCATCCTTTGTAGTGTTAGACTGGTGGTTTTGACAGAGTAGGAAGTACTGCCACATTTTACTTTCTTTACCGCCCCAAAACTGCCAAAGGGCAGCAATTCAAAGGAAAATCCGCTATTTCTTAAAGATTCCGAGGTCATCACTAATATAGAAAGACAAAGTGGAAGAAAGCTGCTCATGCTCATTGAACCACCAGCATGAGAGGCCAACTTTGGTATAAGGAGAGTAATTTGGAAAAAAAACCTTGGCTTTTTCTGTGACAGATTGGAGATACATCTTGTTTCAAATCGTAAGAAGGATGTATTATTAATATTTACCTATAGGATTTTGGTAGCTGATAGCCACTTCAATTTGATTCTTGTTGCAGGAAACAAACTCTGTGGCTGTGTTTGTGTGCTTGTGTAAACCTGAAATACACATTATTTGTCTCAAGTGTCAAAGCCATTTGGAGGAGAAGATGTCGAAGTGGACTGCTAAGTTGCCAAGTGCAAATGGGTGACAGAAGTACTTAATATTGATTATTTGGCTGAGAAGAGAAAGTTAATTGCTTGGCATTGCCAGCTCACCGGAGGGGAAAGCTTATCTTACTTTGTTTCACAGGTGTCACTATTATATCAGGAATATTCGATAGACAGAATGATGCCTTTGAACCATACTGTGATTGATCGCTGTATTTTTTATGAAAGATAACCCTTTGAGATCTTGTGCAAGTTCAGTCTTAAAAGTAAGAGGGCGTATAATTGAGCTCACGTATCAAAGTTCCTTCGTGAATTTCTGCTTCGCTGAGCACCTGAATGAGCTAGACGCCAATGGAAATACACCATGAATATCTGAGTTCATGGATAAGCTTCCTCATAAACATCTGTTCCAAGTTGTAAGAATTTTTTAACTTGCAAGACGTTTATTATTTTTTAAATGGTTTAAACTACATGAGGAAAAAACAAAGTATTCTTTTACTGTAATGTAATGAAATCTGATAGCTTTGTTTGCACTTTTGTTTAATTTTACTTCTTCATAAGCTTGATTCCTAGGGATATATTTTCAACTTGCTGCCCAGGCATAAACCTGAATCAAGGGAAATGAAAATGGGACGGTCTCTACAATGGATGGCTGATCCGCACTGACAGTTTTATGCCCAGACAGGAAGTTGAAAATCTACATTCTAGTTTATAGTCTGTGATATTGGGATCGATTTTAACTCCCCCCACCTGGTAGAAATCAGGCAGGGTGAGAGTTAAAATGGAACGGGGAACTTACCCAGTCCTTTCCCGCCCCGATTTGGCCGACTGCAAATCTAAATTCTAATGGTATCAATGCTTTCTGCTTGGTTAGAAATGCACACTGCAGGCAATGACTCTTGTGAGAAAAACAAATAATTCAAAAGGCATAAATTCACAATGTGAATTGTGCACTGGCTAGCTTTACTATTCATTTGTCAACTTTCACCTGCTTTTTTATGAATGCTTAAATCTGTTCTCCAGAGTAAGTATAAAGAAACCCATTTTCATGAAGTCTACTTCGTTCGGCTCCCACTCTCAAGTTTGAAGAAAGAACAGCTTTCTTTAACCATCCCAGTCTCTAGATGGTGCTATGACATTTCCTCCTGTATATAGCAGATCTCATGCTGAAGCTTCAATTTTCTGCATTGCAAATTGGCTATATTTTCAATCTTATATATATGTCAATAGATATATATTTTCTTAGATTTCCTGACTGTAGAAGAAACTCCTGTGCTGTGCATCTTGAAGATTGGGAAATTGTTTTCTTACTCACTGCCAATTACTGTCAACCCAGAGTACACACCAGCTAAGATACATGCATTGCATAAGAAGCTCTATTTAGGAATATTTATGAGTTTGTATAATTTTGCACTTTGTGGAGGAATCAGGTACAAGTTGCACTAAGACTTTTCTTCACTTATTCATTCTCTGATAAATGAAATAAATGAAGGGTTTGTGACAACCCACAATTTCTGTGGGTCAAAAGCAGTCTCTGAATCCCCAGTAAAGTGGGCTTTACATAGAGCCTCTTTGCATCCGGCTAAATTGTCACTCATAAAATTTTCCTCGGGTTGGAAGGTCTGAGCTAATTTGATGGGTTGCAGAAAACTTAGCTTTTGGGGTTCTAACATTTCCAAAGCTTTCATATAATACACTTGAGTTTCCATCATATTTTTAAAGTTTGAAAATCTTGTACCAATATGGCATGTTGGAATGTTGTGTCCCTTTTACAGCTCATGCCCCATCTTCTGTTGTATCCCTTAATGGCTCCCATCCTACTTTCTTCCAGGCTTCTATCCCCCTCCCCAGCCTCCTGATAGCTCACGTCCCACCTTGTTTTGTTCTCTCTGAATGAGTCACCTGGCTGTGTCTCTTTGACTCACTCTATATGTCCACCTTGTGCTGCAAACTCCTGACATCTCTAGTTCTATCCTGTGCTATGTCTTCCAAACTGACCTCCTGACCATTCTTGTTCTCTGTCCACCTAAGTGATGCATTTTGTCTTATCTCATGCTACATCCTCCCAGCTGAAAGCTGTTGTCCCATCATATTGTGAACCTACAGTTGAAAGTTCATGTCTCACCTCAGGCCATAATCCAGCCCTTTCTTTGGTTATCTAATTGTATCACCCATATAGAAAACCAGTAATCGATATAAAAAGAAAATCCTGAACTGGCAAGTTGTGAGTGCCAAGTTCTGAGAGGGCAGAATTACAGCCAGTACCCATGCTGAGCCGACCGACAGTCGGAGCCTGGGGGAAGGTGATCCTTGGGGATATCCTGGGCCCACCAAAAAATGACAAGTTTCCAGGGCCATTTTGTGAGTGGCATCCAGCAGTCCCTTTAAGGACCGCTGGTGAAGCCACTCAACGTTGGTGAAAGTGGGTACACGCTGGCTGGTGGGTTGCTTGCTCTTTTACATAACCACCTGAAAATTGTTCTAGGCAGGCCTTGGGTGTTCATGGGGTGGCGGCAGTGCCCCACCCCCACCGACTTTCAATTGCTGGCCGCCCATTTTTCAGGCAAGAAACGGGTTGCTAGCAGTTGAAAATTGGGATCAGAATAACTGCCACTGCAAGTTGGATAGAGCTTGCACATGTATATAGTTGGAATGCAGCATGATGACAAGATACAGCGTTTATACTGAACTGACAGCGCTTCTAGCCAAGCTGTTCCAGTACAGCTACAACACTGGCATCTACCCGATAATTTGGAAAATTGCCCAGGTATGTCCTGTCCACAAAAAGCAGGACAAATCCAATCCAGCCAATTACCGCCCCATCAGTCTACTCTCAATCATCAGCAAAGTGATGGAAGGTGTCGTCGACAGTGCTATCAAGCGGCACTTACTCACCAATAACCTGCTCACCGATGCTCAGTTTGGGTTCCACCAGAACCACTCGGCTCCAGACCTCATTACAGCCTTGGTCCAAACATGGACAAAGGAGCTGAAATCCAGAGGTGAGGTGAGAGTGACTGCCCTTGACATCAAGGCAGCATTTGACCGAGTGTGGCACCAAGGAGCCCTAGTAAAATTGAAGTCAATGGGAATCAGGGGGAAAACTCTCCAGTGGCTGGAGTCATACCTAGCACAAAGGAAGATGGTAGTGGTTGTTGGAGGCCAATCATCTCAGCCCCAGGACATTGCTGCAGGAGTTCCTCAGGGCAGTGTCCTTGGCCCAACCATCTTCAGCTGCTTCATCAATGATCTTCCCTCCATCATAAGGTCAGAAATGGGGATGTTTGCTGATGATTGCACAGTGTTCAGTTCCATTCGCAACTCCTCAGATAATGAAGCTGTCCGTGCCCGCGTGCAGCAAGACCTGTCCAACATCCAGGTTTGGGCTGATAAGTGGCAAGTAACATTAGCGCCAGACAAGTGCCAGGCAATGACCATCTACAACAAGAGAGAGTCTAGCCACCTCCCTTGACATTCAACGGCATTACCATCGCCGAACCCCCCACAATCAACATCCTGGGGGTCACCACTGACCAGAAACTTAACTGGACCAGCCACATAAATACTGTAGCTACAAGAGCAGGTCAGAGGCTGGGTATTCTGCAGTGAGTGACTCACCTCCTGACTCCCCATTGCCTTTCCACCATCTACAAGGCACAAGTCAGAAGTGTGATGGAATACTCTCCAATTGCCTGGATGAGTGCAGCTCCAACAACACTCAAGAAGCTTGACACTATCCACGACAAAGCAGCCCGCTTGATTGGCACCCCATCCACCACCCTAAACATTCACTCCCTTCACCACTGGGGCACTGTGGCTGCAGTGTGTACCATCCATAGGATGCACTGCAGCAACTCGCCAAGGCTTCTTCGACAGCACCTCCCAAATCCACGACCTCTACCACCCAGAAGGACAAGGGCAACAGGCACATGGGAACATCACCACCTGCATGTTCCCCTCCAAGTCACACACCATCCCGACTTGGAAATATATTGCCGTCCCTTCATCATCGCTGGGTCAAAATCCTGGAACTCCCTTCCTAACAGCACTGTGGGAGAACCTTCACCACACAGACTGCAGCAGTTCAAGAAGGCGGCTCACCACCACCTTCTCAAGGGCAATTAGGAATGGGCAAAAAATGCTGGCCTCGCCAGCGATGCCCACATCCCATGAACGAATAAAAAAAAATTATACTAATGGGCAATTTTTCAAGCACAGCTTTCAGAAAATGTCAGTAGGCCATATATGTTGCATGTTTAACTATATCCATGATTTACTGCTTGTACAGCCAGTTGGAGTGATACTGGCCTGGAATTAGGGGGAAAACGCTCCAGTGGCTGGAGTCATACCTAGCACAAAGGAAGATGGTAGTGGTTGTTGGAGGCCAATCATCTCAGCCCAGAACATTGCTGCAGGAGTTCCTCAGGGCAGTGCCTTAGGCCCAACCATCTTCAGCTGCTTCATCAATGACCTTCCCTCCATCATAAGGTCAGAAATGGAGATGTTTGCTGATGACTGCACAGTGTTCAGTTCCATTCTCAACCCCTCAGATAATGAAGCAGTCCATGCCCGCATGCAGCAAGACCTGGACAACATCCAGGCTTGAGCTGAGAAGTGGCAAGTAACATTCACCCCAGACAAGTGCCAGGCAATGACTATTTCCAACAAGAGAGAGTCTAACCACCTCCCCTTGACATTCAACGGCATCACCATCGCCGAATCCCCAATCATCAACATTCTGGGGGTCACCATTGACCAGAAACTTAACTGGACCAGCCATATAAATACTGTGGCTACAACAGCAAGTCAGAGGCTGGGTATTCTGCGGCGAGTGACTCACCTCCTGACTCCCCAAAGCCTTTCCACCATCTACAAGGCACAAGTCAGGAGTGTGATGGAATACTCTCCACTTGCCTGGATGAGTGCAGCTCCAACAACACTCAAGAAGCTCGACACCATCCAGGACAAAGCAGCCCACTTGATTGGCACCCCATCCACCATCCTAAACATTCACTCCCTTCACCACCGGCGCACCGTGGCTGCAGTATGTACCATCCACAGGATGCACTGCAGCAACTCACCAAGGCTTCTTCGACAGCACCTCCCAAACCCGCGACCTCTACCACCTAGAAGGACAAGGGCAGTAGGCACATGGGAACAACACCACCTGCACTTTCCCTTCCAAGGCACACAGCATCCCGACTTGGAAATATATCGCCGTTCCTTCATCGTCGCTGGGTCAAAATCCTGGAACTCCCTTCCTAACAGCACTGTGGGAGATCCTTTACCACATGGACTGCAGCGGTTCAAGAAGGCGGCTCACCACCACCTCAAGGGCAATTAGGGATGGGCAATAAATGGTGGCCTTGCCAGCGATGCCCACATCCCATGAACGAGTAAAAAAAAAGGGCCCCAGCCAGTCCTCCCAGCTGAGTTTGAGATGCCTCGTTTAAGGTTACCGAAATTAAAATACTTTAGGGCTATAACACAGAAGAATTCTGCAGTTTAACTAGGAAAGCACAGTTTAGTTCTGAAACAGACACTTTCATGTCTTGCAATGGAGATAGTTGCTTCTGTTTCCTTCCTTTCTCTGTTGACACTCTGGGTTTACTTATCCTGCTCTTTTTTGCTCACTGTCTCCAACCCTATGATTTTTTTAAAAAGTTCATTCTCAGGATATGGGTACGCTGGCAAGGCCAGCATTTATTGTCCATCCCTAGTTGCCCTTGAGAAGGTGGTGGTGAGCCTTCTTCTTCAACCACTGCAATCAGCATGGTGAAGGTGTTCCCACAATGCTGTTCGGGAGGGAGTTCCAGGATTTTGACCCAGCGACCATGTTGGAACGGCGATATATGTCCAAGTCAGGATGGTGTGTGACTTGGAGGTGGTGGTGTTCCCATGCACCTGCTGCCCTTGTCCTTCTAGGTGGTGGAGGTCGCGGATTTGGGAGGTGCTGTCGAAAAAGTGATTATTACCACAACACTAATCTTGCCAGCTCCAAACTACAGACACTTTTGAAACTTTGGAGTAAAGAACATGATTTATTATAGCTCTTTATTTTCATAAAGCCAAACTGTAATTCACCCACGGAATGAAGTCATAGGACCTACAAATGCACCATTCTTAATCTTAAATTCAAAGCCAAGTTGTCTCATATTACAATGCATCCCTCATGTAATCACTCCCAGTCCAAGCCAAAATCACTTTAATTTTGTTTGACTAATTCACCTAACACTGCTTATCTTCCAACCCGCAGCACAGCACTTATTCAAGCGAGGAGAAGTCGGATTTTCTTTCAGTATTGCTAAATATACAATCATGGCTCAATATATTAATATTAGCATTCCTTGTAATGGTTACTAGCTCTCCTAAATTTTATAGTATATATGTCAGTCAGAAACTTATGAATAGTTTACAGACTTTGGATTATAATCCAATTTTTGATATATCTGGAACTATTACAGTTCTAGGCAGAAACAATATACATTTCAAACCAATCAAGACTCCTTTGAATATAGAATTATCCAAGAGCCTGCAGAGTAAAAGTCACACTGGAATCTATACACAATAGCACTGTCTGCTCAGAAGATACTGCAGTCTGGTCTGACTGGGCACAGTTGACCTTTTCTGGTTTCTTGACACAAGGATTGTCGGAAGAGATCAATCGGAGTCATTAACATTAAAACTTCTGTTAATTAGTATAATATCTCAGAGCAGGTGGCCTGGACAGCCATTTCAGGTCAAACCATCATGGTAGATGTGAAGCTGGAGCAGGAACCAAAATAGGGCCCCAAAAATGGACTGCGAGATGTTAACAGGTGAATGCTATTTTCACCTATTTATTTTAAACCAGCTAAGCCCTCCACTAAATTAGTGGAGAGAGGAATTTCAAACAAGTGCTTTAGCATTCCTCTGCTAGTAATTGATGCCTCGATTTCAGGCCTGGATGTCATGGATATTAAAGAAGCTTTGATTCAAATGACTGAAACCTGTATCCAGATTATACATGAAGCTCGAGGCAGAAATTTGTAAGCATTATTCCTGTTTCTAGGGCATTTTAGCAGTGGGACTGCCAGTGCAACAATCTGCGCAGGCATTGTTCCATGGTAGCCATTTTTACGTGTCCTGGGCGGATACCTGAAACAGGTTTTAGGCCCCTTGAATATGTAAATTAGGGACCTAATGCCTATTGAAGGACCCTTTTTCAAAATTAGCCAGTGATGAACAGTCAGGATTCTTCAGTGGCCCCTGCAGCCGCTAATGAGAGGTAAGTTGTAAAAATGTTTTTAAAAAAAACATCTTCCTGTGGAGCCAGGAGGAGCAGGAGTGCTCCCCTAACTCCGCAGGTCTCGTGATCACCCGCCCCCCCCACATAGCCCCTCCAACCCCACCACCCCCCGCCTCCCCACTTCCCTGAACTTACCTGAGGGTGTTGCAGTGGCCAACACTGATGTATGCTTCGTTGGCATGTTGCCTCGGGACATGCAGCAGGCCTAATTTAAATGAGGGCCGAGGCCCAATTTCAATTGGACCATGGGCCTGCACGTTTTGGCGCAGGGATCGTTCCTTGCGCACAGCTTACTCCGGCAGGATGGCACAATGCAATTTCTACCCCAAAGAATTTATACATTAGTTCTTTTATTTAAAAAAATAGTCTATTCTGCTGGATTTATTTCGCACTAGGGCTGCCATTTTGGAATGAAGATTACAAGTAACTGAGCTGTCTTTAGTGCATTTAGTGTATTCCACAGTAACTTTATTTCTAAAATATGATAGTTGTTGAAAAAAATAGCTCTTGCTGCTGGAGAACACTGAAGCTATGCATTTCAGTGACAGGTTTAGTCTCAAAAGCCTTATATGGGGAAAAATTAAAGCCTTAAGTGGTGAAATTCTTCGTTGTCAATAATGTATGTGAAAATGTTTGTTTTGTACTCACTGAATTTTTTCTGCTAAAATTGTTAACAATTGAAATTTCACCCCCTTGGTTCATTCATTTCCAGTGAAAATGAATAAGAACTTTAATCTAATGTTCTCATTATATCTTCTTTGAAGCATTCCACAAGATTTTTTTTTCATTCAGGGTTTTTATTACATATATTTTCTCCCATTGTATCTGTTTTTGGGTGACTTTTTAAGCATAGATCATATTCTGGAAAAAGTGAGTCGGCTTCTCTTCATCTGGCAGCCAAAAGGTGATCTGGAGTAGCCCAAAGTGATTTTTTTCAATCTTTTTCCTTCTCATCAAAATAATCCCAGCCTTGTTCATTATCTTCCTTCCAGTGCCATGATTCATATCAGGAATGTACCACCTAAACGTCTTGCCACAGCTGATTTCCAATTCCCTTCCCACCCCCCCCACCAATGTGTTCATCATTTGTATAGTTTGACCTTAAAAGAAGGTAGCTCAAATGGTAAGTACCTCCACAGGTGGGTACTTACCCATAGAATTCCTCCTGTGCATCATAGATGGGAACTTACCAAGAGAGTCTCTTCTGTGCCATCATGGGTAGGCAGTTGCTCAAAAGTGCATCTTTGTCAGTGAAACAATATAGACAATGCAGAAACTTTGCTAAATCACTATTTTACAGGAACCAGTAAAAGGGGATCCCTACATTTGTTAGCTCCTGTCATATATAGTACATAATGAATTCAGCTCACTCAGAACTGATACTCAAGGATCAATTTTATGTTGAGAGGTAACAGATCTGTTATTCTGACATTTCTGAGGGCAGATTTTCCTGTTCCTACATCTGGTGTTATTCCATCGGCTTGATGCAGCGAATAGAGGAAAACTGGGTGAGTAGTAAAACATGCCCTGTAAGGGAGCCTGCCTGATTTTCTTTCCACTTAAATGCTGGCAAGACCACGTTTATTGCCCATCCCTAGTTGCCCTAAAAAGATGGTAGTGGGCCTTCTCTTTGAACCACAGTGATGGTGGTGTTCCTACAATGATAGGGAACGCCAGGATTTTGACCCAGCGATACTGACGGAACAGCAGAATATACCCAAGTCAGGATGGTGTGTGACTTGAACAGGAAATTGGAGGTGATAGTGATCCTATGATGTTGCTGACTTATTGCCAACTTTCCTGTATTGGCTGTACTCAGGTGATCCAATAGCCCCGGGCAAAAGAACAGGAAAGTTTGCTCCAGAACAACAGGAAAAGCTGTAACTACTGTAGGAACATAGGAACAGGAGTGGGCTATTTTCCCTTCGAGTTTGTTCCACCATTCAATTAGATCATAGCTTATCTGTACCTCAACTCCGTATACCCAATTTTGCTCTATATTCCTTGATACCCTTGCCTAACAAAAATCTATTGATGTCAGTCTCAATAAATATACTGTTTGTATGGAATACTATTCACTTACATGTTTAATACTAAATAAATGTGTCTGTTCACTCTCAGTCTGAACCTCAGTCTGATAGAGTGAATTTGTATCTGCCTACTGAAGACAAGATCACATCATATATTCCAGTGGCAAGGATTCTCAATTCAATTCCTGAGACGTGGTGCAGTTATTTGGATATTGTACAGATAAAGTCACACTCTGGTTCATAGGGGACATAAGGTCCACTTATGGGAGTAGTCACGGATGCTTAATCAAGAAAAATATCTGGCTTAAAAACCCAGAGACATAACTAGGTCTTTGCACTAATTTGGCTCAGTTACTGCTCAAATAAACTAAGCAACAATTTCTGCAAATCAGTTTTTAAAAAAAATTCTTGCTGGCCCATGTTTATTCGTTACTTCAACAGAAAATGTTCATTAGTGTTTCCACTGTCATCATTTCCCCATCCTGTTTTTTCAGACTCATTTCATACGTGGGCAGAATCCCTTCAACATGGTGGCTGTTAGTCTTCTGAGCTACAATTGTAACTAATACTGGAAAGTTCAGTCTGATTTTGCACTCTTTTCTTCTAAAGATGTTACAATATTCATGTGGAGATTGTTGCCTGGTGCATGCTGTGAGTTCCCAATCATGTCATCAATGTAAATGTTGCATAAGTCTAATCAGCAAATTTATATTCATAGTGACACAGTATCACAAAGCACAGTAGCTTCATGTTCAAAATGTGTTCACCAATCTTTTCTATCAATGCATTATGTCTTTTATTCTCCCACTTTGCCTAATTTCAGGGGAGGTAATCGAAGTAATGTGCTTGGGGGAAGGGCAGCAGGGGGAACCAATGGCTTGCCACTCATGGCAAAATGTACCAGTGCAATAGTGGGCAGCACCACTAGATCACTGGCTCTTAATTCTATGCTGATATTGTATATATTTTTCAACTGAGGTTTTATGTATATCCATGTTTAATGACAGCATGAATTGATGATTTCATTACAATTCTATACAGTTGTGTTTATCTTTGAATTAGTAATAGGGAGGTTGGTATTTTAGTTAAACTGCAACTACTTGAATATTAGTTTGGTGTTGATGGTTGCTGGGCGTGGGAGAAGGGGGAGTTAATAAGAAGTTGCCAACGGAATTGGCCTGGTTTGAACTGACATGATCCTAATTGGTTGATGTAGCTCTAAATATTCTGAAAGGGAAGTTGCATGTGGCTTGGCGTAGCTCCAGGAAGCTTGTTTTTTTTTCCCTTTCCAAACCAGCTATATTCAGTTTTAACTTTTGTGTAGCTCAGTGTAAAACAATTTTCTTATAACTGCCACATGGTGGAAAAATGTAAATTAAAAAAAAGAGAAAAATAGTCTTTCTACCACTGAAAGTTCTAATTGATCAGACACCGTTGGGTGAATTCAGCAATCCTGCAGTCCCAGCATGGGGCTGTAGTTGAGAAAAAGCTACAACACTGTGACACTCCCTTTGTGTACAGCTGTCTGCTGGATGTGCAGGGACTGAATTTACCCCATATGCCATTTTCATGAAAATATAAAAAAGTAAGAGGAGGACCTAATGCTTTGTTTGCACTATTTTTCCAGCAATACAATTTTAAGAGAGAGGAACTTTGAAACAAGGCAATTACAAATAATCCCTAAACTCAAATTTATTTTTATGAAGATATGAAACCCTCTTCCCCTCTCACCAAGTTATTTTCTCTCTGGGAGATGTTTCAATTGTGGCCAAGTAAGCGAGCAAAATGTTCTGAACCCTCTGCCAATTTCTCCCTGAGCTATTAAAGTGTATGACAACAGTCCAATGATGATCCCTATTTATTAACCCTTCCTCCATGAAAGTGGTGCTTCCATTCAGTTGTTTCCCACAGAAGCATGGACTGAATAAATGTTAAAATTGATGTCCACCCATTCGCTCCTGGAAACGTTGGTATGTTCCTTTTAAAGAGTGGAAATATCTTGAAAACTTTTGGTTCTTAGTGTATTATTTTGGTATAAAGGTGAGCATGAGGGTCTGTACAAGGCTTGAGATTCTAGATTAGGATCTGGAATTGGACTTGAATGCTGGAGTTCAACATAGACTAAAGGCAAGTAGTTGTAGATATTAGTACCAAATTGGAAGTGCAGCTAGTAGTAAGCTCTGTAGTGTAGGATCAAGCGTGCTGTTTGAACTTGGCCTAGCACAACATACATTAGTCTTGCAGTATGACATTGATACAGATTTTAGATTAGGCCTGAAACAGGGATGATGAATTGTGAATTTGGAGACAATTTTAACTATCGGGCGGCAGACTTGTGGAGTGGACGGGTCGACCATCCGATCCCTCTGCATGCTTCAAACGGGCGTCCTGCTGGAGTTTGCCAGCTCTAGGTTGGTGCAACATCGGGTAGCCCAGAGGCCAACTCAGCCAGCAGAAAGATAAGTCCAGGGCCGGGGGGTGAAAGTGGAGGGTGAGGGAGCCTGGGATGGCAGCGGCCCACATTATTCTTGTGGAGCCCGGAGCAGTACTCGTCTCCTCCTGGCCCCACAAAAATAATTTTAGACTTGCCTTTTTGGGACCTCATGTCCTAATAGCTGTATTCAGGAACACTAGCAGAGACACTGAAGCAGTTTCAGACCTTATTCTACCAGAAATGGTAAATAGTATGGGGAGAACCAAAAAAGAAAAAGGGTGAAAAAAAATTGATAATGGCCTTAGGTTAACCAGATTGAAACCATCTGAACCAAGTCAATTTGTTTTGCTCACTCCTCTAAATCTCACAGAAAAGTAGATTTTAAAAATCACTCTACAAAAATAAGCATTTCTATTAGAACTAGATCATTTTCCTGGAATCAGATCTTGTTTATATTTTAAGACAATAATCTTACGGTAAGACAGCTCAGAAACTTCTTTCTACTGCACTGTGATTTTAAAAAAAATTAAACTTTATAGTCCAGCACATCCTGAATGGTCACAAGGAAGATTTACAATGCTAATTCATCTTGGATTGTGCCTAAGCCTCGCCCCATTAAAACATGCCATAAACATGAGTTAATTCATCTGAGAAAATTCAACTTTTACAAGTTGTAAATCTTCTAATAGGCTCTCATAGACTTTAGCTCTGATAAAAGTACTAATTTGCTAAGAATTTTATTATGTTTGGCTCAGATCAAAATTTCTATGAACTAAGATACAGACACAAAACAGACAATTTGCAAATCATCATACCGCAGGTCAATTTAATAATTTAAACAACTACTGCAGGAAGAAAACTGGCAGGCAGTAACATTGATTGGAGGCCAGGAGGTAACATTGGCCACAAAATTATCAGGTTGTTCTTGTGCAAATAGTAACAGTGTATTTAAGAGCAATAGTAACAGAGCCAGGAGCAAACTCCTGCCCTCTTAGCTGCACTTCCTATGTCAGTTGGTTATAGTCCAACGATAAAAATCGTTGGACTATAACTTGGTTTTGTAAAATTGTTTACAATTGTCAACCCCAGTCCATCACCGGCATCTCCACATTATGTCAGTTGGGACATCAGAAGAATGGATAGAAAATAAATTCTACCCTCAAATTTAATAAGAAAACTAAGGATAATAGAGAAGCATGCTGGATTCTTGGATCTAGGTGTTGTGTTGAACTGAAAATGTTATCCTCAGATCGAGAAATCTGCTGGAAGTGATTCAGTACAACAGACTCCTATAATTGCATAAGAGTTATGTTTGATCAGATGTGCTGATCTGAAACAAATTGTTTATGTCAGTTTTTTAGAAAAGTCCTGCCTTGTTAATAGAACATGCTTTGCATTGGCAACCTTGTGCTGACAGGTCAAGCACGTTCCTACAGAAACAGAAGTGCACACCTCACAAGAATAAGCTTCAAGATCTGGTGTGGATTAGAAGTTACATCGAAACTATAGCACAGAAATAGGCCATTCGGCCCAACTGGTCTATGCCGGCGTTCATGTTCCGCACGAGCCTCCTCCCTCCCTACTTCATTTAACCCTATCAGCATATCCTTCTATGCCTTTCTCCCTCATGTGCTTATCCAGCTTCCCCTTAAATGCATTTATGCTAATTGCCTCAACTACTCCTTGTGGTAGTGCATTCCACAGTATTACCATTCTCTGGGTAAAGAAGCTTCTCCTGAATAGAAAGGACATAGAGGCATCGAAGAGGATACAAAAAAGATTCACAAGGATGATACCAGAACTGAGAGGATATGCTTATCAGGAAAGGCTGAACAGGCTGGGGCTCTTTTCTCTCGAAAGGCTGAGGGGTGACCTAATAGAGGTCTTTAAGATAATGAAAGGGTTTGATAGGGTAGACATCGAGAAAATGTTTCCACTAGTGGGGAATCCAAAACTAGAGGTGATAAATATAAAATAGTCACAAATAAATCCATTAGGGAATTCAGAAGAAACTTCTGAGGGGGGGGTGTCGGAGATAGTGTTGGGGGGGTCGGAATTCGTGGTGGTGGGGGGGTCGGAGATAGTGGTGGGGGGGTCGGAGATAGTGGTGGGAGGGTCGAAATCGTGGTGGGAGGGTCGGAGATGGTGGTGGGGGGTCAGAGATGGTGATGGGGGGGTCAGAGGTGGTGGTGGGGGCGCCGGAGATTGGGTGGGGGGGGTCGGAGATAGTGGCGGGGGGGTCGGAGATGGTGGTGGGGGCGTCGGAGATGGTGGTGGGGGCGTCGGAGATGGTGGTGGGGGGGTCGGAGATGGTGGTGGGGGCGTCGGAGATGGTGGTGGGGGCGTCGGAGATAGTGGTGGGGGGGGTCGGAGATGGTGGCGGGGAGGGTCGGAGATGGTGGTGGGGGGGTCAGAGATCGTGGTGGGGGGGTCAGAGATCGTGGTGGGGGGGTCGGAGATCGGGTGGGGGATCGGAGATTGTGGGGGGGTGGAGATGGCGGGGGGGGGGGGGGTCGGTCGATTGCATGCGTGGGATCGTTGCAGGTGGATTTGTTGGGCCTGGGGGAAGCACTCCTGCACCTCCGGGCCCACAAGCTGTGCAATGAAGGCATTTACCTGTTGAAGCAGGCCTTCTCGCCTCCTCTTATTTGCGTGAAGTAGAAGGCCTGGGAATCCCGGCCCTCAGGAGTTGAAAATAAAAAAAACTGTCAAAATGGAGGCCCGCAGCCTCCTTAAAAGCTTTCACTGACCGACCCGCCTCCTAAGAGTGGGTTGGTCGCCAGTCTCTCGACCCTCCTCTGTTAAAACTGGAAGTGAGCGGGTTGGAAGCGATTTGGGGTCCGGTTTTAGTTTTTTACAATTTTTACCTTCTCACCCGTCCCCAACCCACCCGTTTGTGGGGTTAAAATTTAGGCCCCAAATCTCAACTGAAATAAAAGCCATCTGGATAGGAAGACCTGATGCATCCCATGTCACAATCAATCCTAAGAGTTACAACCAACCAGATCCATTGTAGAAACAGCAGATGCAGAGAGCCCTCATTCTATATATCCTCCACAACTGGCTTACTTCATTGCTCATATGTTGCTTGCTTAAATCCATTTATTGGATGAATATCACCAGCAAACAAGCCTTACTATATATAGCCTCCATTTACAGGACATATAAATCTTAATTTACTGTATGAATTAAGTGAGTGAGGAACCAGGTTATCACCTGTAAGTCACACTGTAGGGATGAATTTAACCCTGCCTGCTTGGCGAAAACCAGATGGGCGGGCAGTTAAAACTGCCCGTGTGATTCACCACCGACCTCCCCCATCGATCCCACAGGTTTTGATTTTAACCTGCTCTTCTGAGTAAGTGAGGGGACAACCACTGGAAACCAGCAGTGTCCTTTAAATATGTACAATGGGCTCCGATAACGTCATCGGCTATGTTAACTGTGGAACTGAGTGGGTATATGGCTGTGTCTTTCCTGCCAGGTCCACGTAGCAGGAAGAGAAGTCGGGGCCAGGAGTCGTCTCTTTACTTTTTTTGACTTTCCTTGTGGGGCCAGGAGAAGCAAGAGTGGTCCTCCAGGAACCACAAGGAAAGTTAAGGCCTACCCTGGACTGGGCAACCCTCCTCCCCAATCGATTTACCTGAGTGCCGGGGACTGTCCCTTCGATCCAAGGCAGCAGCCTCCTGCTGCCCAACATTGCGCTCCTGCCCTCCAGCCAACTGCCTCTTCCTGATGGTTTGGGGCAGGAAACTGGCTGGGTCATGCAGATGAGGCCCAGGAGTTAAAATGTCCTGGGCCTCACTTTGCGGAGGACAGGACGGTTTGCCGTCTCCTTCAGCCCCACCCGCCTGATTTCTGCCCCGAGTCAAAATCGGGGCTTGTATATATGTTTTACCTTGTAATACTGCCAAATATGTCAGACGTTACACCAATGTTTCTCTTTATGTTTAAAATATTTGTCAGCTTTTAAACACACTAACTTAGCGCTGTGAATTTTAAAGAAGACAGTAGCAGGAAATCCTGCAGCAGTGTTTCAGCACTGTGGTGGGGCAGCACTTCCATCTGCCATTTTCATCTGCTGCTGACCCCATTCCAAATCCTGGGTACAGGGTAATTTGAACAAAGGGATGGTTGTCCATCTTTAGCAACGCAACGGGGGTGTCCAACGCACAGAGCAGGCACACACTCTGCTGCCCTGAGAGGAGACGACAGAGGCTTAAAATGGGTCAAAGAATAGGGCCAGAATTTTTAAACTGCGGCAACATGTGGACGTAACAATAGCAATCAATCCTTCTTGGATCGATTGCTATTTGTCTTTGCAACTCTAGGTTCCACTTTAGGCTCACCACAGGAACTCAGCAGATGTAGATCCCTCTGGGTCAAGTGGGGAGAATCTGTGAAGATTCCCCGGGTAGCGTGGAAATGCACCAAACTGCAGGTTCATTGTAATTGGAGCAGACATCATTTGCATGGAACCCTTTTGATATGCTGCAACATTGATTAAAGGAATATGGTCACTACATTGAAGGAGATACCTGAAGTGGCCAGGGAAAACTGCCCTGAAAACTTTACCATACTGGCTGCCAGCATAAATTCACACTCCAGCAGATTCTGTACTGGTTGCATGGTAAGCTTTTGTTAATTTTAAGAACATAAGAACATAAGAAATAGGAGCAGGAGTAGGCCAATCGGCCCCTCGAGCCTGCTCCGCCATTCAATAAGATCATGGCTGATCTGATCCTAACCTCAAATCTAAATTTATGTCCAATTTCCTGCCCGCTCCCCGTAACCCCTAATTCCCTTTACTTCTAGGAAACTGTCTATTTCTGTTTTAAATTTATTTAATGATGTAGCTTCCACAGCTTCCTGGGGCAGCAAATTCCACAGACCTACTACCCTCTGAGTGAAGAAGTTTCTCCTCATCTCAGTTTTGAAAGAGCAGCCCCTTATTCTAAGATTATGCCCCCTAGTTCTAGTTTCACCCATCCTTGGGAACATCCTTACCGCATCCACCCAATCAAGCCCCTTCACAATCTTATATGTTTCAATAAGATCGCCGCTCATTCTTCTGAACTCCAATGAGTAGAGTCCCAATCTACTCAACCTCTCCTCATATGTCCGCCCCCTCATCCCCGGGATTAACCGAGTGAACCTTCTTTGTACTGCCTGGAGAGCAAGTATTTATTTTCTTAAGTATGGACACCAAAACTGTATGCAGTATTCCAGCTGCGGTCTCACCAATACCTTATATAACTGCAGCAATACCTCCCTGTTTTTATATTATATCCCCCTAGCAATAAAAGCCAACATTCCGTTGGCCTTCTTGATCACCTGCTGCACCTGCATACTAACTTTTTGATTTTCTTGCACTAGGACCCCCAGATCCCTTTGTACTGCAGTACTTTCCAGTTTCACGCCATTAAGATAATAACTTGCTCTCTGATTTTTCCTGCCAAAGTGCATAACCTCACATTTTCCAATATTGTATTGCATCTGCCAAATCTCCGCCCACTCACCCAGCCTGTCTATATCCCCTTGAAGGTTTTTTATGTCCTCCTCACTCTACTTTCCCTCCCATCTTTGTATCATCTGCAAACTTTGATATGTTACACTCGGTCCCCTCCTCCAAATCGTTAATATAGATTGTAAAGAGTTGGGGACCCAGCACCGACCCCTGCGGAACACCACTGGCTACTGCTTGCCAGTCCGAGAATGAACCATTTATCCCAACTCTCTGCTTCCTGTTAGATAACCAATCCTCCACCCATGCCAGAATATTACCCCCAATCCAGTGATTCTTTATCTTGAGCAATAATCTTTTATGTGGCACCTTGTCGAATGCCTTCTGGAAGTCTAAATACACTACGTCCACTAGTTCCCCTTTATCCAACCTGTACGTTATGTCCTCAAAGAACTATTTATCACTTATAGGAGATAAAAGATTTGTCATGTCAGAGTGGATGGGTGGTGTGATAGCATTGTGTCCTGGCAAAGCCTCCTGCAAGGCACCTACAGAAAACAAAGACCTTCCAAATCATCTGAAGCTTGTAAGCATTTTTCACAAATGTTCAGAAATCAGCATGGCAGTGATATTCTATGAAGTGGTGAAAGGGTAGTGGAAGCAGATTCAATAGCAAGTTTCTAAAGGGAATTGGATATATACTTGAATAGGAAACATTTGCATGGCTATGGGGAAAGAGCAGAGGAGTGGGGCTAATTGGATAGCTCTTACAAAGAGCTGGCATAGGTAAGATGGGCTTTATGGCTTCCTTCTGCACTGCATGATTCTGATTCTAAGTGGCAGACCGCAGCCTTGTGTTTTACATATGGCAAGTTTACAATGTTGGGTTTTTCCACTGGGACAAGTGTTGAGCAGAGACACTGGAGAGGAAGAAAAACTAGGGTCTGACTACCCCTACTGCTCTCATGCATTTCCTAGCAGTTGGGCTAAAACTAGCCTTATATAGAGACCCCAGAGTGTGTCGCTTGCCTACTATCTCAACTGACGAGTGTGTGATACAGGAGGATCTACAGAAGACAAAGAAAATGAAATACATTCAAAAGTAGGGAATTACAGAACAAAATGTAAAGGTTGGAGTCTCAATATGTTGCAAGGTGGAACACTATCGTATGGATTTGTGCTTACAATCATCCACGTTTATTTCTCAATCTCAGACAGGAGGAAAAAAATCAGTGACAGATGTAAACACAAGCCTGCACATTGTGGAGGAGTGGAAGGTTGGGAAGGCAATTCTTAAGAGGGGAATTTATCGTTTGGAGTTTTTTTTAAAGGACACTATTGACAGGAGTTAAAAACTCACTTTACTGCACCTCATCTTAAGTTTGCACATTCTTATGTCGCATTAAGAATCTGGGATCTTTCTTGATTGAAGGAACCAACTCAACAAAGCATAGAAGCATCGACCTTTCGAGCATCAGAAAGTGAAAGCGAATGGAAGTAAAACATACACGGAAAATTACAAATCTATTTAAATTGTAAACTTCACTTCGAGCTGTTTTCTCACAAGTTCAACATTTTGAGATACCCCTATTGTCTACCCCTTACTAACTACATGAATTCATCCCAGTTTTATGCTCATCATCAGCAATGTAAACATCTTGTAACTGAACGTGACCAGTAACGGATCCGCACCCTTCGAACGTAAACATTGTTTTCAGTTTTGCTACCGACAAAAAACCGAGTATCTGTTACTGTCCAAACCTATACATCAAATACTGAATCATAAACAAAACCTAGAAATGTATCAAAGTGAACAAGAAATCTCGTCACATTACATTCACCGCACAGAACACTGGAATACGATGTATTTTACCTTTCTGTAAACGTTGAGAGCTCAAATCTCACACCGTAGAGCTACATCAATATGCACATATATTCCAAAGGCGCTGTTACATAAATCCCAGGGAATTTGCGGGTATCTTGTGTTAAATTTGTAACTGGCGAAACAGGAAAGCTGCCTTGTACTTTCCAACAGATCTAACGTGTAGTTCTACTTTCACTTCCACTCTCGAGCCTCTTCACAACTTTCACTTTTGCCCTCCTGTATAAAAGCGGCTGGGGATGCGCAACAGCCTCGGGATATGGTTTGTATTAATAAACATCACTTCATTTTTGATCAGTTAAGATCTCTAATTTTAATAAAAACAGAATTGGATTTTTTAAAAAATGGATTCAAAAGAGACAGGGGCCACAGGACTCTTCCCATGCCTATTTCCCCCTTTTTCTTCTGCTGGATGCTGAGGTGCGATTCTACAGGCAGCCGCAGTCTGTCAGTACCTTTGCCAAGTGATCATCCCTTATTTTGGGAGCCGAGATGGTGAGTGTTGCCCGCTTTTGCTGAAGCATCACAGCCCAGCCTGATGCTCACGCATGTGCAGTTTCAAGCAGTAGCAGAGGCTGACTTTTGACCTTTCCTAACCAGTAGAGACTGAGGTAAATTGTAATGACCCCACTCAGCTAACTTATCAAAGAACAGGTCTGAAGCTGGAGCCTTCCTTTTTTTGGATATCTCTGTACCACACCACGTGACGTATTTACTCTTTAAACTTAATTTCGTGTACTGTATTCTCATTATTCTTGAGGATATTTTTACTGTATTTTTGTTTTATATTTTCTTTCTCCTCTATTTCCTCTCTCTCGATTTCAACAAACATATTAAAACCTGAGTCTCAGATACAAATTGTCTGTCACTCCCTCATTAATAGAAATTGTATAAAATGTATTTATTATAAAAACTTAATAGATTCCTGATTTAAAAATTGTTCAATATCTGACATTTGCTGTGCAGGTTAACATATATTTGGACTAATATAACAACTTCCTGTTTGCCACTTGAGTGAAGATACATTCAGTGAGGACACTAACAATATTTATTTTAGTTGAAGGTGAAACTCTCTCTTTTGAAGTTATTTTTGGGACTCTGCCCCATTCCCAGCTAAGATCCTAGGCAGTCAACCTGCTCCCAGGCCTTTGATAATGTTGCTGCAAGGTGCATGAGAGCAGTGCGTGGTCACTCTCCATCAGCTTTTCCTGCTCATACTGTGACTTCCCCACAGCAGCATAGCTGAAATCAGGAATTCAGTGTATAGAGGAATCATGGACATAATCTGAGTCTCACCTCTTCATGGTACAACGTAGTGATGGTTCAGTGTACTGCTTCACCATGCTGACCCTAAAAAGAAACTATCTTTCTGTGATGTTGGTCAATTTGCAAGTGTAAAAAGGATTCTATGGGTGAGCTGTGAGAGAATTGGAAAATACATAGAGTCATTGTCTGTCTACGCTTCAGCTGAATTGAAGACAGGGTGAATGAATATAGAACTGGATGCATTAAGGAATACGGTCTAGGACTGATTCTGAAATTCAACAGTCCTGGCAAAGAACAGCACTCACAATAGCACATCTTGGAAAATCACAGGTACGCAGTCCATGATTTTCCATCCATTAATTTAATAAAAGAGAAATCACAGGTTGGGAGCACTGAATTACGGAATCACCCATTATATTCCTTACTATTTCAAAATAATAGGACACAATTTCTGTATAAGGATGGGAGCATATTAATTTAAAGTATATGTACATTTTGAAAGACAGTACCCTTGGGGTGTTATGGTGCAATGAATGGTTACAATGTGCTATGCCATGAAATGGTATGATGAGTTCCTAATTTTAAACCAGGCAATCAGGTAGAAGGGTTGAACGATGACCAGACATTTTCCCACAGGGAAGAAGGGACAATCATAGAGGGAGATACAGCTGCCGTCCTGGCTGGGAAGACACCTGCCCGCCCAACCTCACGGTATGGATATATTGGCCCAGAATTTGCTATAGCCGATCAAAGAATGGTGCCCGCCGTTAGTTAGACTTGCCATCGCCTGTTTAATCTCCATGATATTTTGCACCACAAGTTGCTGGAAATGTGAGATGGAAATGGGGCATCTGGGATCTGAGTGAACAGGGCAAGCAACTGTGATCTCCTTAACCAATCAGATTGAAGGATTGTGAAATGAACAACGCAAAGACTGGGAAGGAAGTGTAAGTTAGAATGGTGAATTCAATGTCAAATCAGGTACAGAAAGAGAAATAAAGAGAGGGAAAGAAAGATTGGATTGAGAGAGAGAGGGAAAAAAAAGACAGAAAGAAAAAGTGAAAAAAAATTAAAATTAAAATTTACTTTTTAAATCTCCAACAACAATTAAAACCTGAAGGAACAAGACTCTACACATGTATTAGTTAGTGTTTCAATGCCAGAGAGGTTGACTGTCAGTAATTAACAGTTATCACATTAATAAAAGGGTACTTAGACCAAAATGGACAAGCACTAACTTTCTGTGGCGAGTTTAGTTCATATCTACCCATAAAATACAACTTCATGCCATTTAATGTGTTTATTACAATAACAGCGGAGTGGTGCATCATGGATGGCAACATTTAGATTTCTGCGTTTAACCACGCATCTGCCCTCGCCTGAAGTTGCTGTGTGATTTGCGCTTAAATAACGGTGAACACCGTTAGCTCATTCCTTCAGGTTTTAATTGTTGTTGGAGATTTTTAAAACAAATATAAAATCTTTTTTTTACTTTTCCTTTCTATCTCTTTATTCTCTCTCTCTTAATCCAATATTTCCTTCCCTCTCTTTATTTGTCTTTCTGTACCTGATTTGACATTGAATTCACCCATTCTAATTTACACATCCTTCTGCTGTTAATTTCACAATCCTTCAATCTGATTGGTTAAGGAGATACACAGTTACTTGCCCTGTTCACTCAGATCCCAAAGGGCACCGGGCCATTTCCGTCTTGCACTTCCAGCAACTCACACTGCAAAATATCATCAAGATTGAACGGGCAAAAGCAAGTCTAACTAACAGTAGACGCCGTTCGTTGCCCTGCTTCAGCAAGTTCAGGGGCATTTTAATGAAACAAGAGCAAAATATTGTACATACTGGAAATCTGAAGTGTGTTCATGATTTCATTGTGTAATATAGCGTGGGTTGAGTTATATGGGGTGTCTGCTAATATGGAAGCCATAAGCAACCTGCTATATATTAAATTGAATCTTAAAGTAGCATTACATTTAGTTCAATGCTTCCTAACATACAAACATACAAATTAAGAGCAGGAGTAGGCCATTCAGCCCCTCGAACCTGCTCTGCCATTTGATAAGATCATGGCTGATCTGATTGTGACCTCAACCCTACTTTCCCGTCTACCTACTATTACCTTTGACTCACTTATTAATCAGGAATCTATCTAACTCAGCCTTAAAAATATTCGGAACTCCTCGAAGCCTACGCATTTATAAATCACAGAACAATACATGGTGATTACAGACTGCCTTTGCAACTGCCCGTTGCCAAGGCAATCACCGTGTTCAGACAGAGAGGTGTTACCTACAGAACCCCCGAATATACATTCAACAAAAAAAACAAACAGAAAAAAAAAACAGAGAGAGAGAGGCAGAAACATCCGGAAGGCAGAGAAAGCCAGCAAATGATCCGTTATATTAAAAACAGATAGCTTTTGTTCGCTGGTGGGCTTACATGTAGCGCGACATGAACCCAAGATCCCGGTTGAGGCTGTCCTCATGGGTGCGGAACTTGGCTATCAATTTCTGCTCGACTCCTGTGACTCGGCCAACGTTGTCTACCTCAAACGTTGCAGGAAAGGATGCCCCAGAGCATGGTACATTGGCGAGACCATGCAGACACTGCGACAACGGATGAACGGACACCGCGCAACAATCGCCAGACAGGAGGGTTCCCTCCCAGTCGGGGAACACTTCAGCAGTCAGGGACATTCAGCCACCGACCTTCGGGTAAGCGTACTCCAAGGCGGCCTTCGAGAAACACGACAACGCAAAATCGTCGAGCAGAAATTGATAGCCAAGTTCCGCACCATTGAGGACGGCCTCAACCGGGATCTTGGGTTCATGTCACGCTACACGTACGCCCACCAGCGAACAAAAGCTATCTGTTTTTAATATAACGGGTCATTTGCTGGCTTTCTCTGCCTTCCGGATGTTTCTGCCTCTCTCTCTCTCTGTTTTTTTTTCCTGTTTGTTTTTTGTTTGTTGAATGTATATTCGGGGGTTCTGTAGGTAACACCTCTCTGTCTGAACACGGTGATTGCCTTGGCAACGGGCAGTTGCAAAGGCAGTCTGTAATCACCATGTATTGTTCTGTGATTTATAAATGCGTAGGCTTCGAGGAGTTCCTGACATTTACCTGAGGAAGGAGGAAGCCTCCGAAAGCTTGTTGATTTCAAATAAAATCGTTGGACTATAACTTGGTGTTGTAAAATTGTTTACAATTGTCAACCCCAGTCCATCACCGGCATCTCCACATCTTAAAAATATTCATTGACCCTGCCTCTACCGCTCTCTAGGGAAGGGAGTTCCACAGACTCACGACCCTCTGAGAGAAAAAAATTCTCCTCATCTGTCTTAAATGGGAGACCCCTTATTTTTAAACTGTGTCCCCTAGTTCTAATCTCTCCCACAAGGGGAAACATCCTCTCAGCATCTATCCCTTTAAGTGCCCTCGGGATCTTATATGTTTCAATAAGATCACCTCTCATTCTTCTAAACTCCAATGTATACAGGCCCAACTTGTCCAACCTTTCCTCATAAGACAACCCCCTCATCCCAGGAATCAGTTGAGTGAACCTTCTCTGAACCACCTCCAAAGCAATTATGTCCTTTCTTAAATAAGGAGAAGAAAACTGCACACAGTATTCTAGATGTGGTCTCACCAATGCCCTGCACAACTGTAGCAAAACATCTCTACTTTTATATTCCATTCCCCTTGCAATAAATGACAACATTCCATTTGCCTCCCTAATCACTTGCTGTACCTGCATACTAACTTTTTGTGATTCATGTACTAGGACACCCAGATCCCTCTGTACCTCAGAGTTCTGCAATCTCTCTCCATTTAAATAATATACTGCTTTTCTGTTCCTCCTGCCAAAGTGGACAAGTTCACATTTTCTCACATTATAGTCCATCTGCCAAATCTTTGCCCACTCACTTAATCTATCTATATCCCTTTGCAGACTCCTTATGTTCTCTTCACAGCTTACTTTCCTACCTACCCTTGTGTCATGAGCAAATTTAGCAACCATATCATTCGGTGCCTTCATCCAAGTCATTGATATAGATTGTAAATAGTTGAGGTCCCAGCACTGATCCCCATGGCACTCCACTAGTTACATCTTGCCAACCTGAAAATGACCCATTTATGCCTACTCTCTGTTTCCTGTTAGCTAACTAATCCTTTATCCATGCTAATATGTTACCCCCTACACCATGAGCTCTTATTTTGTGTAGTAACCTTTGATGTGGCATCTTGTCAAATGTCTTCTGGAAATCCAAGTACACCACATCCACAGGATCCCCTTTATCCACGTTGCTTGTTACTTCCTCAAAGAACGCTAATAAATTAGTCGAACACGATTTCTCTTTCACAAAGCCATGTTGACTCTGCCTGATTGCATTGAGATTTTCTAAGTGCCCTGCTATAACCTCCTTAATAATAAATTCTAGCATTTTCCCTATGACAGATGTTAAGTTAACTGGCCTGTAGTTTCCTGCTTTCTGTCTCCCTCCTTTCTTGAATAGAGGAGTTACATTCGCTATTTTCCAATCTGATGGGACCCTTCCAGAATCTAGGGAATTTTGGAAAATTAATACCAATGCATCTACTATCTCTGCAGCCACTTCTTTTCAGACCCTAGGATGAAGTCCGTCAGGACGTGGGGACTTGTCAGCTTTTGGCTCTAATAATTCTTTCAGAACCCTTTCCCTAGTGATTATAAATGTTTTAAGTTCCACCCTCGCTTTTCCCTCTCGCTTTCCCCTCTTGATACACAATTATTTCTGGCATGTTATTTGTATTCTCTACAGTGAATATTGTATTCTTTTAACGGTTATCTTATGCTCAGTATGTTGTAGGTTCTGTATCAATTAAAAAACCATGCTTTGTCTGTATTCGATTAGAGTATGTTTTAGTGAGGCACCACTGCATTAGCAAGAGAGCTGGCATAAAGTTGAAATCCAACTCCATTATGTAGAGAAATCTCCTGCATGCAGCACTTTTCACTCTATAACAGGCTGCTTTTGATACAGTACTTCCCCATTGGGGAATATTTAGATAACATTTTAAACTGCTCAGATTTCCAATCAGAAATAAGATTTTTTTTTAATACTTGTTACATCTATTTTTCATTTTATCCCACATAAATTATTTATACTTACAATGATGAAAATATTTTGAGATATAATGGATATAAATATTTCTAAACAGTGGCGTGATATTCATTTTTGCTTCTAAAGGAATAGTGACAAGACATCAAAATGTATTTTCATGAATCAAAAATTAAATTTGGTAACTTTCATGCAAGCTCTGGCACCCATCTCCTTCCTCTTCTGGAGGGAGGGCAAGTTCATGGTGAACAAGGTCTGTACCATAAAGTTGTTACGATAGGCATTCCTCCATCTTCATGGAACATGGGGATAAGGAGAAGTTGCAGACGAGTGATCAGAAGAAGTTCTACCTACACCTTTAGCAGGCTGCATGGACTTGCTGTTTCCGAAGTATGTGGGTCCACAAACCCCACTAGAGGTATTTGGGCATGAAACATGTCTTCACCAACTATGCTTCATCAGGGAGGCCTTTATACAGTTCCGGATTGGGCCCCATTTAGTTGTACAAACAGAACTTGGGATGCTAGAATTTGAAAAAATGCATTCATAGTGACAGCAGTACATGACCTGCACACCAACCTGGGTGTCAGTAAATACTGTATCCTCCATTACTGGATCACAGAATCTATCTTGTGTGTCCATATCACGTTTACATCCACTTCGTTTTTGCTCATCACTGCTCCCCTGTGCCTCTTCCCTCCTCCAGCTATGGCAACAAATGGTGACAAATATTTAAAATCAATTTTGAAGCCTTATAAAGAAGGCAATAATATTTGTATTCATATGCAGCTACTTACCTTTATGTGTGCACATCCCCTTAAGTTTGATTTGTTGGTCAGATGTTCCACATTCCGCATTAGATTGGTTCACTGCACAAAGCCATAGCTGCACAGGCAACTTTGAACAATTATTAAGATGTGCTGACCACAATGAATTTGGAGCAGTCAGTACACTGCATTACTGGTTAGCGTTGCAACAGGAACTGGAAAAACTTGAAACTTAGTCAGGTGTGGAAAGTTTCTTCCCTAACCTTCCTCAAAAAAAAATCAAGCAGTGTTGTTAAATAAATAACCCTTTCAACATCATCAATCTAGCCCCTTTTTAAAGGTGCCAATGTGGCCTCAAATCAATGACCTTCTCTGGGAACAGTACACATATCAACTATCCTGCGGGGGGTGGGGGGGGGATATCAATTCTAATTTCTAACCTTGCTCAAGGCTTGTGAATTTTGTATTTATGTCCTCTAGTTCTAATGTCATTAGTCACAAGATAATTAGCTTGATCATTTCCACCTCATTATTTTGAAGAACTGTATTGTGTCTCCTGTCAGACTTCTTAGCTTGGTCTCCCAAGACCTGGCATCATCCTGGCCACTCTTCTCTGGACCCTTTCCAATACATCTGTATTCTTTTTGAGGTAGTGGGGTAATTTTTAACTTTACCACCTGGGCGGTAACCTGGCAGAGCAGATTGACCACCCTTTTCTAAAATCCGCCTGGTTTTCGTTCCATTGATTTTAATGGAACCAAGATCCAGTGAGTTCTACAACTGGTGGGCAATCCGCTCCACCAGGTCACCGGTCAGGCGACAAAGTTGAGTATAACCCCCAGTGTGACCAAAACTATGCACCTTACTCCAGAATTGGTCTCACCATTGATCTGTACAATATCAGTACTACTTGTTCTGATGTAATCCAATGCACACCATTTGCATCACATTATCGTATTTGCCTTAGTAATAACTAGAACACATCTGGTCAGTGTGAGTTGAGTATGATCAATGATCACTCCAAAATCTCTTACCGTTTCAGCTTCTGCTAATGGTGATCCTTTCATATAATGCATGTTTACTGTTACATGTTCCCATTTTCATTATCCACATTGAAATCTAGTTGCTATATCACAATCCATCTACTTAATTATTCCAAGTACCTCTGAAGATACTTTCCAACTCATTACCTGCGTAAAGAACTTTGTTTAGCCAGCAAATTTAATACCATTACTACCACTGAAAAACTGCTCCGTAATATTCACTGCAATACCACAACTACTACTATTACTGAAAAACTGTTCCATACGATTCACAGATATTATAAATAGCAGAGGTCCCGAAACAAATCCTGTGGCAATCCACTGGTTATTTCAGTTAGGTTACGGTCACACAGTGTTAACTGGCTTGCTAATTATCAATTTACATCTGGGATCAGTGTCTGAGATTGATATAAATTGGTGAGAATAATTTAGGATTAGGCTCCTTAGATGGCTGACAAAGTAACAAGTTAACAGCCTTAGATGGCCAGCACATTGGATAGATTAAAGTCTAAATGCTTGTACATTGAGTTACATCTAATCTACAGCCCAACTGGTCGCTGATGGCGTTTATGTTTCACATGAACCTCCTCCCACCCCTCTTCATCTAACCCTATCAGCATACCCTTCTATTCCTTTCCCCCTTGTGTACTTATCCAGCTTCCCTTTAAATGCATCTCTGCTAGTCGCCTCAACTATTCCTTGTGGAAGCGCGTTCCACACTCTTTCCTCTCTCTGGGTAAAGAAGTTTCTCCTGAATTCCCTATTGGATTTATTAGTGACTTTCTTATATTTATGTCCTCCAGATTTGTACTCCCCAACAAGCGGAAACATTTTCTCTATGTCTACCCTATCATAATCTTAAAGACCTCTATTAGGACACCCCTTAGCCTTCTCTTTTCTAGAGAAAAGAGCCCCAGCCTGTTAAGCCTTTCCTAATAAGTATATCCTCTCAGTTCTGCTATCATCCTTGTCAATCTTTTTTGAACAGTCTCCAATGTCTCTATATCCTTTTTATAACATGGAGACCAGAACTGTGTACAATACTCCAAGTGTGGTCTAACCAAGGTTCTATACAAGTTTAACATAACTTCCCTGCTTTTCAATTCTATCCCTCTTGATTTGCCTTTTTTATGGCCTTTTAACCTGCGTCCCTACTTGTGGTGATTTGTGTATCTGTACCCCTAGATTCCCTTTGTTCCTCTATCCCATTTAGACTCTTATTATCCAAGCAGTATGTGGCCCCCTTATTCTTCCTACCAAAATGGACCAATTACAACCCATTCTGCAAGTTTATTAATGGACCGTAAATTGCTCTGAGCAGCGAACCAACAGTGCTTGACGCGCATTAGATTTAAATTCACACACTAAGTTACTGCGTTCATTTTGGCAGCAACTTCCTTGAAATTCGAGTTCATGTCAGTTTCTTGGAAAAGTCCTGCCTTGTTAGCAAAACATGCGTTGCATTGATGACCTTGTGCTGACAGGACAAACATGTTCCTACAGAAACAGAAGTGCGCACCTCACAAAAATAAGTTTCAAGGTCTGGCATAGATTAGAAAATGATTATTAAAGTTGCACAATGGCTTTAAAATGTTCTTTTGGCATATTTTGGACAAATTTCAATGGAGGGTATCAAAATACCAAATATACTGGTGAAAATCCTGCTAACATAAACAATTTCAGTTATAGAATCTCCAAGAAAAGACAATGGGCATAATTTTAGCATGGTGGCGGGATGTCAGTGGGGGGTGGGGGGTGTTGGGGGGAGGGGGGAGAGGGGTCAATGGGCACGTGGGCAATCCGGAAAAAAATTCCTACCATTTCTTGAGCGATCGTAACTTAATTGAAGGCCATTAATATTGGCATCTCCAAGCTGCACAGCGGGCACACAGCTCACCTGAATGACGTGCTGTCAGCTGGATTATTTAAAGGGCCATTGCAAGAATGGCTTTTGTGGGAGAAAGAAGATATTGAAGGAGATGGAGCAGCAGAGGAGCAAACCAGCATCCAGGTTCAGTGACTCCTCACATGAGGTGCTACTGGCTGGGGTGAGGAGGAGGAGGGAGACGCTGTACCTGGTAGACAGGAGGAAGCACCCTGCCTTTGCCACCAAGAAGGCCTGGCTCAAGGTGGCAGAGGAGGTGACCAGCAGTGGCAACATCTCCTGCAGTTGGGTGCAGACAGGAAGCGCTTCATTGACCTAACCAGGTCAGGAAAAGTGTGTCCAGTTACACATTCAGCTGCATTCTGTGGTGCACATCACCCCCCCCCCACCCTGCCCTGCAAAACCTACTCCATCACATCACTCCTCTCACCCACTTAAGGCTCATAGTCAACTTACCTTCACTTTCTGTGCACTTCCTCACCTCTCCATTTGTGAACCCACCACTATCACTCACCCAGATCCTCATGCAATGTGATCAATGTCTGTAGTCACCTCTGATGCATCTATTTCATTGTCAGCCTTACCCAAAACAATTCATCCATCAGGTGATCCCATCACCCTCACTCACTCACGTCTTTACCTTCTCCCCTTGTAGGAGAATAGAGCGCAGAATGCCAGGGAGAGGATGAGGACTGGAGGGGGGCCTCCACAGAGGTGGAGGAGGAGGCATTGGAACTGAGCCGGATGGTGGAGTGCTGGCCACCATGGATGCAGAGACTGGCACCCCGCAAATGTCTGGTGACAGAACTTTAACATCCATCACACACAATATGAATTGATGTTATTAATGATTGACCTGTTGCACACCTCAGTATGCTCATCGCAACATTACTCCTGCGATGATTGTTAATATTGCTGTATGTTCTCTTCCAGGCCCTTCAAGGAGTGAAGACGTGGATGAGGGCAACTCCCTAGATGAGCTCCCTGCCTCTGAGGGTGCAGCGTCACATCTTAGTGAGCCATGCACCAGTGCAGATACTCACACCTCGGTGGGTCCTACTAGAGAGTTAGTTGGGTTGTCACCTGGTGAGTCACCACACACAAGTGATCACTGGTGGCAGGGGCAGCTGTGGAGAGTCCGTGTCAGTGGGCACACTCCTCTCCAAGTTCTGCTTAGCTGGGCACGGATGCTGAACCCTGGGGGTCATCCTTGAAAAGGAGAATGATTGAGGTATAGCAGCACCTTTGCGAGGTACTGGAAAACATGTCACGCACACTCTCCACAATAGCAGAAAGGATGGAGGAGTCCACCTCCAGCATTAGTGGAATGGGGCCACAGGTAAATGTGGGAATTTCTGGGATGGAGAGAACAGCAGCCTCCATTGAGCTTCAAGCATGGCTCACAAAAAGTCCATTCAAGCCACGACAACAGCCATGTGGACTTGGTGAACTACATTCTGCCACCTTAAACAGGCAGACAGATACTTTAGCAGTGGCCTTACAAGGCATCACATATGTCCTCCAAGCTGTTGTCCAGCAGAGTGGTAGGAGTGATGTGGCCCTGGCCCAGGAGAGGGATGACGACAAAAAGGGACATGGAAATGGGGATGTCACTCAAAGTGCCTCCATGGTGCACCCGTTACCCCCCTCTCAACCAGTACCCTCAATGCTGCCTCCTCTCCAGATGGCCGAGTCTGCCCCTACACAGGTGCAGGTAGCATAGTCTTTGGTGGGGCCCTCACGGGCCCCAAAACCCAGAGGTCATAGGCCGAAAGCATCTAAGCAGTCAGGGCATGAACTTGAGCAACCTGCCACTATCTCTGCTGCAGCCACAGGGGATGTACCATGTAGAAGCGCTTGGAAGAGAAAGGCTAAGGTTTTGTAATCATGAAGAGTATGCACAAGGGTGTCTGACAGAATGTTATGTTTTTCATTTAGATTTGTTTTTTATTAAATGCACATTAAATCCTATAATTGTCACCACCACTGCCACGTCTTGCCCATTCTTGAGTCCCTTTGGTGAAAGCGCCCTTCCATGTGATTCATCACGAATGGTGAGCCATTGGGTGCGTTTACAGTGGGTGTATGTGATGTTGTCGATGGAGAAATTGACATAATGGGATGCCCTACCAAACAAGCCATCCGTGACCGGTCATATACGCTTATGTGCAGACAACGGAGAGATCCTGGCGATGTCACCGGTGGTGCCCTGAAAGGATCCAGAGGTGAAGAAATTGAGGGCAGTGGTGACTTTAACTGCCATGGGCAATGCATTGCCACCAGGCCCAGCCGGGAGCTGCTCTGCACGAAGGAGCGCGCAGATGTCTGCGACTACCTGGCGACTCACTCGGAGCCTTCATAGGCACTGTTCCTCAGAGAGGTTCAGGAAGCTCAGTCTTTGCCTATAGACCCTCTCATGCAGGTAGTGCCTCCTGCGATGTTGGCCCCTCTATTGTTCCCTCTCTGCTCTTCTGCAGGTCCTTGTGGCGTACCTTTGTCTTGTGGAGCTGTAAGTCCCAGAACTGCATGCCATGCCTGCCGCAGATGCTGATGTGCCTCCTCCTCAGAGATATTGCTGAATACATCCATTGCACCCCCCATCCTGATTTTGTCAGTTTGAGGAGGTCCAAAATGTCGGTAAATATGTGTGACCACAAGAATTCTGAGTGTGAACAAAGAAATCTCAGTCTAAACACACAGAACTCCCAGCCAAAGATTGCCCTGCTGCAAAAACTCACCTTTTATCCCCATGTGTCAATCACTGGTTTAAAGGTCCAAATGGCTGTTGGCTGCAACTCGCCTCTGTTTCCATTGCGTCTTTCAGAGGTCACAGGAAACACGTTGAGGCAGAGTTAAAATCCTTTCCCTGCCTCAATACACAAAAAATTAAACACTTTAATTCAAGTATCTTAATTGATGGTTTAAATGTCAGCCCGCCGGCTTTAATTGCTGGTGGGACTTCTGGCTTCTTGAAGTGTGCGCCCAGATGCGTCAAGGTCAAAAGTGGAAGTCGGCGGCTTGGAGTCGGATTTGTTCACGCTCCTAAATTCAGTGATTTTCATTGCCCCTCACTGAACTTGGGGGCTAAAATCATGCCCAATAAGCATTCACCTACTGTGATTTCAGGGAAAATACAAGTGACACACTAATATCTGCCTGTATCTGGGTGGTATAACTATACAATATTACTTCTGTAACCTCGCTCTCTGTTAGAGATACTCTTTCCATGTTTTACAGAGACACCCCTCCACACATACTAGACAACTAACTCCTACTACCAACTATGACAAAGACAACAAAAGAATGAGAACTAAAGAAGAACTAAGAAAACCAAGAACTGAGCCAAACTGGACTTTCTGTGTTAAAACACCATCTTATATATCTTTGATTTTCAATGAGAAGGCCTCAATTCAATTGACCAATCTAACGACCATGTTAGAAGAGTTTGCCTTATTTTTGTGTCAGTTACCTCACACAACCATGTTGGTACCCCTAATGATTTCAGGTTGACCATGCATCAATACTCAGACATGCCAGGCGGTGATTTCACTCCTATCACTTCGAATCTCTTCAACAAACAGCTCTTCTATAATCTTTCCAATAAGGAGTAGCATGCTTATATCTCTTACCAAGCTATCTATGGGCCTGTGCTTGATGGCCTATGATTCAATAGTTTCGGTGAGAATGCCTTGTTTCACATGGGTATAACAGATTTCAATTAGCATTAGTCTTTTTGGTTTCTCATAGTTCAGTCTGACTTTTCACTCCATTTTGAGGACACATTTAAGGCAATTCTTAGAACAGTTTGCCTACAAATCCCCCACCACCTTTGCAAAGAGACAAAATGATATGTCCTTCTTTGCAAGCACTGTACATTTGTGCAGGAAACTCTAGTGCATTTGTCATCCTTCCATCAATGAATACCTAAAATACATAACCACAGAATAAATACAAACATTAATATATGCCATTAGACTAAGTAACATAACTGATAAAGTTCTACACTGGCAGTACATAAGTGGAACAGTCAAGTCACTTCTGATCTATAATTAGAAGGACATTAGTCAATTCACACAAATGTGAAGCACAGAGCCCATTGCAAAGAGAGTGGATCGTGAACAGAGTGGGAACTTGAGAATTTGGTGAGAGTGGGAATTAGGTGCTAAATTTTTTTTTAAAGTGAAAAAAAACTAACACAGACTAAAAAGTAATTATCTACAAATAAATATAGACTAAGATATGGCAGAGCAGGTTATGAGCCTGGACTGCAGTATGTGGGAGTTTGTGGACATCGAGAATGTCCCAAGTGAACACATAGAATCATAGAAAATTTACAGCACAGAAGGAGGCCATTCATCCAATCATGTCCACGCCAGCCGAAAATGAGCTACCCATCCTAATCCCACTTTCCAGTACTCGGTCCGTAGCCTTGTAGGTTACGGCACATCAGGTGCATATCCAGGTACTTTTTAAAATGAGTTGAGGGTTTTTGCCTCTACCTCTCTTTCAGGTAGTGAGTTCAAGGCCCCTACCACCCTCGGTGAAAAACTTTTTCCTCAGCTCCCCTCATATCTTTCTACCAATCACTTCAAATCTATGCCCCCTGGTTATTGACCTCTCTACTAAGGGAAATCGTTCCTTCCTATCCACTCTATCTAGGCCCATCATAATTTTATACACCTCAATTAAATCACCCATCAGCCTCCTCCTTTGCAAAGAGAACAACCCCAGTCTATTCAATCTTTCCTCATAGCTAAAATTCTCCAGTCCTGGCAACATCCTTGTAAATCTCCTCCGTATCCTTTCTAGTGCAATTACCTCCTTCCTGTAATGTGGTGACCAGAACTGTACACAGTACTCAAGCTGTGGCCTAACCAATGTTTTACACAGTTCCAGCATAACCTCCCTGCTCTTATATTCTATGCCTCAGCTAATAAAGGAAAGTATTTCGTATGCCTTCTTATCCACCTTATCTACCTGTCTTGCTACCTTCAGGGATCTGTGGACATGTACTCCAAGGTCCCTCACTTCTCTACACCTTTCAGTATCTTCCAATTTATTGTACATTCCCTTGCCTTGTTTGCCCTCCCCAAATGCATTACCTTACACTTCTCTGGATTGAATTCCATTTACCACTTTTCTGCCCACCTGACAAGTCCATTGATATCTTCCTGCAGTCTACAGCTTTCCTCCTCACTATCAGCCACACAGCCAATTTTTGTATCATCTGCAAACTTCTTAATCATGCCCCCTACATTTAAGTCCAGATCATTAATATATATCCCAAAAAGCAGAGGACCTAGTACTGAGCCCTGCACAACCCCACTGGAAAAAGCCTTCCAGTCACAAAAGCATCCGTTGACCATTACCCTTTGCTTCCTGCCACTGAGCCAATTTTGGATCCAACTTGCCACTCTCCCTTGGATCCCATGGGCTTGTACTTTTTTGACCTGTCTGCCATGTGGGACCTTGTCAAAAGCCTTGCTAAAATCAGTGTAGACTACATAAAATGCACTACCCTCATTGACCCTCCTGGTTACCGCCTCAAAAAATTCAATCAAATTAGTCAGAAACGACATTCCCTCAACAAATCCATGCTGACTGTCCTTGATTACTCTGTGCCTTTCTAAGTGACGGTTTATCCTGTCCCTCAGAATTGATTCCAATGATTTGCCCACCACCAAGGTTAGACTGACTGGCCTGTAATTACTTTGTCTATCCTTTGCTCCCTTTTTAAACAATAGTACATCTATAATAGATGTCTTCGCCTTGAATCTGTCCAGCTCAGAGTCATTGAGCTGGAGTGCGAGTTGAAGACACTGACACATAAGGGAGGGAGAATAGTATCTGGATAGTTTGCTCCAGATCTCAGTCACACCTTGTAGAGAGGTACAGGATCAGAATGGAGTTGGTGTGACCGATAGTGTACAAAGTAAGGGGAACTCATGTGAGATAGAGAATGATGATCCGCAGAAACTAATCCTATCCAACAGGTACAATGTCCTTGCAACCTGAGAGGATAAGGATAAAGACTGTAGGAAGGACAGCCAGAATGCTGACCATGGCACCTTGGAGCAGGAAATTGTCCAAAGCCGGGAGGAGAAGCGTGATGTGGTAGTTGTAGGGGATTCAATAATTAGGGTGACAGATAGCATCCTTCGTAAGCAGGATCAAGGATCCCCACATGGTATGTTGCCTACCTGGTGCCAGGGTGATGGACATCTCAAACCAGCTTGAAAGGATATTGGAGAGGGAGGGGAAGGATCCAGTCGTTGTGGTCTATGTTGAGACCAACAACATAGGAAAGAATAGGCAAGAGGTCCTGTTCAGAGAGTACTAGGAGCTAAATTTAAAAAACAATCTCTGGATTATTACCTGAGCCACGTGCAAATTGGCGTAGGGATAAGTAGATTAGGGAGGTGAACAAGTGGCTGAAGGAGTGCTGTGGGAAAGAGGGGTGCCATTTCATGGGATACTGGCACCAGTACTGGGACAGGAAGGAACTGTACTGTTGGGATGGACTCTACCCGAACTGGGCTGGAACCAGGCTCCTAGCAGGAAGGATAAGTAGGGCGGTCACATGGACTTTAAGCTAGTATTTGGGGTGGGGGGGGGATTTCAGGTGGAAAAGGGCCCCTTAAAAACTGATAATGGTGATATTGTAAATAAAAATAAGGAAATGGCTGACATGTTAAATAATTACTTTGTGTCAGTATTTACAGTAGAAGAGGATAGCATGCTGGACACCCCAAGGAAACTAATTTTGAATCAGGTATGGGGACTCACCATAATTAACGTAAGCAAATTAACAGTAATGTAGAAAATAATGGCACTAAAGAAAGAGTGACAAATCCCCAGGACCAGATGGTTTCCATTCCAAGGTTTTAAAGGAAGTAGTTGAGAACATTGGAAGATTATAGTTAGGACTTCTGCAAAGTTCTCTCGATTCAGGAACCGTTCCTTCAGATTGGAAAATTGCACATGTCACTCCGCTATTTAAGAAAGGTGAGAAAGGGAAACCAGGGAATTATAGATCGGTTAGCCTAACATCTGTTGTCAGGAAATTACTAGAGTCTATAATTAAGGATAGAGTGACTGAACACCTTGAAAATTTTCAACTGATCAGAGAGAGCCAGCATGGATTTGTAAAGGGTAGGTCATGCCTGATGAGCCTGATTGAATTTTTTTGAAGAGTTGACTAAAGTAGTGGACAGGGGAATGTCTTCAGATATTGTTTATGTGGACTTCCAGAAGGCATTCGATAAAGTCCCTCATAAGAGACTGTTAGCTAAAGTTGAAGCTCATGGAATCGAGGGCAAATTATTGACCTGGTTAGGGAGTTGGTTGAGTGGCAGGAGACAGAGAGTAGGGATAATGGGCAGGTATTTAAATTGGCAGGATGTGACTAGCGGTGTTCCACAGGGATCTGTGTTGGCTTCAACTATTCACTATATTTATTAACGACTTAGATGACGGGATAGAGAGCCACACATCCAAGTTTGACGATGACAAAAAGATAGGCAGCATTGTAAGCAGTGTAGATGGAAGTATCAAATTACAGAGCGATGTTAATAGATTAAGTGAATGGGCAAAACTGTGGCAAATGGATTTCAATGTAGGCAAGTGTGAGACCATCCATTTTGGACCTGAAAAGGATAGATCAGAGTACTTTCTAAATGGTGAAAAGCTCAAAACAGTGGAGGTCCAAAGAGATTAGGGGTCCATGTACATACATCATTAAAATGTCATGGACAGGTACAGAAAATAATCAAAAAGGCTAATGGAATGCTGACCTTTATATCTAGAGGATTAGAATACAAGGGGATAGAAGTTATCCTACAGCTATACAAAACCCTGGTTAGACCACACCTGGAGTACTGTGTTCAGTTCTGAGCACCACACCTTGGGAAGGATATATTGACTTTGGAGAGAGTGCAGCGTTGTTTACTAGAATGATACCTGGACTGCAAGGGTTAAATTACAAGGTTGTATTCCCTAAGTTTTCAAGATATTAAGGGGAACTGATAGGGTAGGTAGAGAGAAATTATTTCCGCTTCTTGTGGAGTCTAGGATTAGGGGACATAGCCTAAAAATTAGAGGCAGGACTTTCAGGAGTGAAGTTAGGAAACACTTCTAAACGCAAAGGGTGGTAGAAGTTTGGAACTCTCTTCTGCAAACGGCAGTTGATACTAGCTCAATTGTTGATTTTAAATCTCACATTGATAGATTTTTGTTAACTAAAAGGTATTAAGGGATATGGGGCTAAGGCGGGTATATGGAGTTAGGTCACAGATCAGCAATGATCTCATTGAATGGCAGAACAGGCTCGAGGGGCTAAATGGCCTACTCCTGTTCCTATGGTAAGTATCAAATAGTAATTAGATGATTAAACAAAAGGTAAATATTAACGTGGATTAAAATACTGTTCTAAGAATGGTCATCTTTTAACATTGCTTCCAGTCTGCAAATGGGCTAAAGCTAAAGCTTCTTCTTTTGGAATCTGTTCCTCGCTCTATGTTACTCCCAACACCATAGTGTTGGCTCTTTAAATTGTAGGAGGCTTTAGTTGAAAACATAGTCAACTACTTGTAGTGGAACCAGTAAATGAATGGGCCGGATTTAAGCTGGCACTTAAAGCCGGCGGGCCGATATTTAAAGGGCCAATTTAGACATTTAAACCACTTAAAGGAATTAACTTTGTGAGTATTGAGTTACGCAAACCATTTTAACTTCTCCTGAACGTGTCTCCTGTGGCCTCTGAAACATGCCATGGAAATGGAGGCGCGTTGCAGACGACCCTCATTTAGACCTTTAAATCAGTGATTGATACGTGAGTAAAAGATGAGTTTTTGCAGCAGGGCCCTCAGTTCCCTCAGACAAACCTTTGGCTGGGAGTTCTTTGTGTTTAGACTGAGCTTTTTTTGTTCACATTGAGGATTCTTGTGTTCAGACATATTTATCTACATTTTGGACCCCTTCAAACTGACAAGAGCAGGATGGGGGGGGTGGGGGGGGTGCAATGGATTTATTCTACAGTACATCTGAGGACGAGACACATCACCATCCATGGCAGGCACGGCATGCAGTTCTGGGAGTTACAGGTGCACAAGGCAGAGAGGTAAGTCACAAGGACCTGCAGAAGAGCAGAGAGGGGACCAACGGCAAGGCCGAGGTCACAGGAGGCACTACCCACGTGAGAGGGTGTACAGGCAGAGGCTGAGCTTCCTGGACCTCTCTGAGGAGCAGTGGGTATGCAGACTCAGGTTGAATCGTCAGGTGATCACAGACGTCTGCACGCTCCTTCATGCAGAGCTGTTCCCGGCTGGGCCTGGTGGCCATGCATTGCCCATCACAGTTAAAGTCACCACTGCCCTCAATTTCTTCACCTCCAGATCCTTCTAGGGTGTCAGTGGTGATATTTCCAGGGTATCAGTTGTCTGCAAATAAGTGTATACGGCAGGTCACGGGTGGCTTGTTTGCCAGGGCTCCCGACGACATCAACTTCCCCTGCGATGACATCAGCCAGACTGAGAGCGCAGTGGGTTCTAACTCTCTGGCTGGCTTCCCAAGGGTGCAAGGTGCAATTGATTGCACACGAGCACCTTCACATGAGCCAGGACTATTCATCAACCAAAGGGGATATCACTCCATCAATGCACACCTGGTTTGTGACCACCGGAGGAGATTTCTGCAGGTGTGTGCCAGATCCCCTGCTGCGATGATTCCTTCATTTTGGGAGAGTCCAACATCCCGGCCCTCTTCTAGGCACAAGACAGACTTAAGGGATGGCTCCTTGGAGACAAGGCATACCCCTGCAGACGTGGCTCATGACACCTGTGAGAAACCCCACCAACGAGGCACAGCTGTGGTAAAACAGCTGTCATGTCACCACCAGGTCTGTCATTGAACGCGCCGTAGGAATGCTGAAGATGCGCTTCAGATGCATGGATCGATCTGGGGGAGCCCTTCAGTACTCACCAACCAGGGTCTGCAAAATAATAGTGGTATGTTGAGTCCTGCACAATATCGTTCAGCAGAGATGGTTACAGGTGGAGGAGCTCGAATGCGCTCGTGAAGCATCCGTATCTACTGACAACATTGAAGAAGATGAAGAGGAGGAGGATGAGGAGAAGGATGAGGATGGGGAACCCATCCCCAGAACAGCGGCGCACACGGCTGCTCGTGATGCCAGGGCTTCACTCGTATCTAACAGGTTCTCAATGAAATTTGCAAACATAAGATAGTGAACTACTCAGACCACCTAGAATAACCATCACCACCAAGATGTGGACATGCCGGTGATGTAGCATCTGCTACATTTGACCCCTTGTGACCCCACCTCAGTATTCTTGGATGTAATGTTTCCCTGACTAACCTGTTTGAACACCATTCACTCCTTTGATTGCTGTGATTATCTCTCTGCCGAGGTGTGATAAAGGGCAGTTAGAAAGATTATCTGTAATCACCAGGCATTGTTCTCTGACTATATATGCTGTGCCTATATGCATCTCTTCACTTCACCTGACGAAGGAGCGAAGCTCCGAAAGCTTGTGATTTCAAATAAAGCTGTTGGACTATAACCTGGTCTTGTGTGACTCCTTACACCACCACCAACACCAGCCATCCCCCCCTTCGTTTATACAAAACAGTCCTTCAACCATGCATACACCCATTATACACGCACCCAATGGGTGGCATCAAGTCTTGGCATTCATGATGAAGCACATGAAAGAGTGCTTTCACAAAAGGGATTCAAGAATGGGCAAGACGTGGCAATGGTGGTGATAATTATAACATTTAATGTGCATTTAACAAAACACAAATATAAATGAAAAACATGACATTCCGTCAGACACCCTTGTGCATACCCTTGGTTCTAACAAAACCTTAGCCTTTCTCTTCCTAGTGCTTCTACATGATGCATTCCCTGTGGCTTCAGCAGAGGTAGTGGTAGGTTGCTCAGATTCATGCACTAACTGCTTAGATGCTTTCGGCCTACAACCTCTGGGTTTTGGAGCCCGTAAAGGCCCTGCCAAAGACTGCTCCACCTGCACAGGTGCAGAGGCAGACTTGGACGTCAGGAGAGGAAGCAGCATTGCGGATACTGGTTGGGGGGAAGGGGGCAATGGGTGTGACGTGGGAGCGCTTTGAGTGGAGTCACTTCCATGTCCCCTTTTGCCATCATCCCTCTCACGGGTCAGCGCAACATCAGGCTGGTGAGGAGATGTGGTGCTTTCTAAGGCCATGGATGAAGTTTCTGTCTGCCTGTTTAAGGTGGCAGACACGTTGGCATCCAAAGTCCGCATGGCCGTTGTCATGGCCTGCATGGACTCATTAGACAGCCATGCTTGAGCTCAATGGAGGCTGCCACTCTCTCCATCGAAGACCTTCCCGCACTTACCTGCACCACCAATCCACTAGCGATGGAGTTGGACTCCTCCATCTTATCTGTTATTGTGGAGAGTGTGCGTGACACCTTTTCTAGTACCTCGCAAAGGTGGAGCTGTGCCTCAATCATTCTCACTCTCAACGATGTCCCCCGGGGTTCATCATCTGGGTCCAGCTGAGCAGAGCTTGGAGAGGAGTGCGCCCCAACACGGACTCTCCACAGCTGCCCCTGCCACCAGTGTCTGCTCGTGCTCACTTGTGAGTGTTGAATCAGCAGGTGACAATGCAACTATCTGCCTAACAGGACCCACCGAAGTGCAAGGATCTGCACTGGTGCATGGCTAGATGTCATGTGTCAGTGCACCGAGAGGAATTGAGCACCTCTGAGGAATCGCCCTCTTCTATGAAGTATGCCACCTCATCAATCCGTGAAGGCACTGGGAGAGAACATAAAGCAATATTAACAATCAATGCAGAAATTAGTTTGCAATGAGCATACTGAGGTGTGCAACAGGTCAATCATTGATAAGAACATAAGAACATAAGAAATAGGAGCAGGAGTAGGCCAATCGGCCCCTCGAGCCTGCTCCGCCATTCAATAAGATCATGGCTGATCTGATCCTAACCTCAAATCTAAATTCATGTCCAATTTCCTGCCCGCTCCCCGTAACCCCTAATTCCCCTTACTTCTAGGAAACTGTCTATTTCTGTTTTAAATGTATTTAACATTGATAACATTAATTCATGATGTGTGCGAAGGATGTTAAAGTTCTGTCACCAGCCGTTTGTGGGTTGCCAGTCTCACCATCTCCGATGGCCAGGCATTCAATCTTGCAGCTCAGATCCAACGCCTCCTCCTCCGCCTCTGTCAGGGGCACTATTCGTGGTGGCCCCCCCTCCAGTCCCACTCCTCTCCCGTGCATTTTGAGCTCTCTTCTCCTACAAGGGGAGAATGAACAGACGTGTGAGTGAGTGAAGACGACATGATCATCCGACGGCTTTAGGTGAGGCTGCCAATGGAACCGAAATTCATCGCATTCCATCAGGATTGGGGTGAGTGGGAGTGGTGGGTTCAAAATGGGGAGGTGAGAAAGTGCACAGAAAGTGACAGTAAATTGATGATGAGACTTAAGTGGCTGTGATGGAGTAGGCTTGCCATGGCATAGTGGGGTTGGGGGGGTGGGGGAGTGGGGAGGGTTAATGTACACCACAGGATGTAGGTGAATCAATAACTCTACTCATTTTTCCTGACCTGGTTAGGTCATTAAAGCACTTTGTGTATTGTACTCATCACCTTGCCACCATGCTCCTACTGCTGAGCTCCTCTGCCACTTCCAGCCACATCTTTTTGGTGGCAGAAGCAGGGCGCTTCCTCTGGTCAGCTGGATATAGTATGTCCCTCCTGCTCCTCACACTAGCTAGTAGCAACTCAAGAGAGGAGTTGATAAAACGGGGTGCTGCCTTACTGCATTTCTGAACATTCCTCCTTTCTCCTTAAAAATCTATGGTTGCAGTGGCCCTTTAAATACTCCAGTGCCCAGCGTGTCATTTGGGTGTGCAATGCAGCTTGAAGGCGCGAAACCCGGAAATAACATAATGGGCCTTCAATTGAGTTGCGATCGCTCGAGCCAACGCGCAGAAAATTTTTCCGGGTTTCCTGTGCGACTATTCACCACCCCCCACCAACTCCCGCTGAGTTCCGGCCGCCATGTTAAAATTATGCCCCTGGTCTTCAACACCTACCTCCACAAATTCCATACGCTTGTCAGTGACTCCATTCCCCCTCCCTAGCCACTGTCTCAGGCTGAACAAGACTGTTCACAATCCAAATGTCCTGTTTGATCCTGAGCTGAGTTTGCAACCCCATAACCTCTCCATCAAAAAGATTGCTCACTTCCACCTTCACAATATCACCTGCTTCCACTCCTACCTTAACCTGACTGTCACCGAAATCCTGATTAATGCCGAATTAAAGCAGCATGCCATAGACAGAGCTAAGTGATCTCACAAACAACAGATCAGATCAAAGCTCTGCAACCCTGTCATATTCAGTCGTGAATGTTGGTAAACAATTGAGCAACTATTGAAAAGAGGAGGCTCCTTAAATATCACCATCCTCAATGATGGTAGAGCTCAACACGAGTGCAAAACACAAGACTGAAGCGTTTGCAACTATCTTCAGCCAGAAGTGCCGAATAGATAATCCTTCTCTGTCTCCCCCTGAAATCCTCACCACCACCAATGCCAGTTTTCAGCCAATTGGATTCACTCCACGTAACATCAAGAAACGGCTGAGTGCACTGGACACAGCAAAGTCTATGGGTTCCAACAACATCAAAGCTGTAGTGCTAAAGACCCATGCTCAAGAATTAGCCGTGTCCCTAGCCAAGCTGTTCCAGTACAGCTGCAACACTGGCATCTACCCAAAAATGTGAAAAATTGCCCAGGTATGTCCCGTCCACAAAAAGCAGGACAAATCCAACCTGGCCAATTACCACCCTATCAGGCTACTCCCAATCATCAGCAAAGTAATGGAAGGAATTGTTAACAGTATTGTCAAGTGGCACTTACTCACGAATAACCTGCTCAGATGATGCTCAGTTTGGGATCTGCCATGACTACTCTGCTCCAGAACTCATTACAGCTTTGGTCCAAACAAGAGCTGAATTCCAGAGGTGAGGTGACAGTGACTGCATTCAACCGAGTGCAGCACCAAGAAGCCCTAGTAAAGGTGAAGTCAATGGGGATCAGGGGGAAAACTCCAGTAGTTGGAGTCATACCTAGCACAAAGGAAGATGAAATAAAAATAGAAAATGCTGGAGAAGCTCAGCAAGTCAGGCAGCATCTGTGGAGAAAGAAAAAGAGTTAATGTTTCAACCTGAATTTTCTGCTTTTATTTCAGATTTTCAGCATCCGCAGTATTTTGCTTTTGACAAAGGTGGATGTGGTTGCTGGAAGCCAGTCATCTCAGCTGGAGTTCCTCAGGGTAGCATCTTAGGCCCAATTATCTTCAGCTGTTTCATCATTGACCTTCCCTCCATTATAAGGTCAGAAGTAGGTCTGTTTGCTGATGATTGAATAGTGTTCACCTCCATTCACAATTCCTCAGATAATGAAGTAGTCTATGCCTGAATACAGCAAGTCCCAGACAACATCCAGGTTTGGGCTGATAACCATGCCACACAAGTGCCAGAAAATGGCTCTCTCCAACAAGAGAGAATGGAATCACCTCCCCTTGACATTCAAAGGCATTACTATTGCTGAGTCCCCCACTATCAACATCCTGGTGGTCACCATTGACCAGAAACTAAAAAGGAACAGCCACATAAATGAAGCGGCTACTAGAACAGGTCAATGTTCGTATTCGGCGATGATTGGCTCACCTCCTGACTCCCCAAAGCCTCTCCACTCCTACAAGGCACAAATCAGGAGTGTGATGGAATACTCGCCACTTCCCTGGATGGGTGCAGCTGCAACATCAAGAAGCTCGACACCATCCACGACAAAAGCAGTCCACTTGATTGGCACCTGATCCACTAACCTAAACATCCGCCTCCTCCACACCAGCTGCAGTGTATACTATCTACAGGATGTACTGCAGCAGGTCGCCAAGGCTTCTTTGGCAGCACCTTCCAAACCCGTGACCTCCATCACCTAGAAGGACAAGGGCAGCAGGGGCATGGGAACTCTATTAACTCCAATTTCCCCTCCAAGTCACACACCATCCTGACTTGGACATATATAGCCATTCTTTCATCTCAGTACTCCAGGGTATAGTTGACAATTGACTTATTGATGGAATCTGCAGGAGATGGGCTGTAATTTTTACCAGTTGGCTCTAGATAACCCTATAAGCCAATGCTCTAATGGATAGGGTGGACCTGGCTTGACAAGCAGTAGAAATCTTATCAGTGTTTTACGCTGGTAGATGCATCAGTTTTAGCAGGTTAAAATGTAGCTATACCTATGCACACACTTGGGAGTCCCTAAGCCTTATTCTGCCAACCTGCATGTGAGGTCTCTAGGTTAATGGGTTGTGCCAAAAAAAGGGGGGTAATTCCTCACTCTACCATTACCAATAAGCCAGGGGATCAACCCTGGTTCAATGAGGAGTGCAGAAGAGCATGCCAGGAGCAGCACCAGGCGTACCTAAAAATGAGGTGCCAACCTGGTGAAGCTACAACTCAGGACTACATGCATGCTAAACAGCGGAAGCAACATGTTATAGACAGAGCTAAGCGATTCCACAACCAACGGATCAGATCAAAGCTCTGCAGTCCTGCCACATCCAGTCATGAATGGTGGTGGACAATTAAACAACTAACGGGAGGAGGGGGCTCTGCAAACATCCCCATCCTCAATGATGACGGAGTCTAGCACGTGAGTGCAAAAGATAAGGCTGAAGCGTTTGCAAACATCTTCAGCCAGAAGTGCCGAGTGGATGATCCATCTCGGCCTCCTCCTGATATCCCCACCATCACAGAAGCCAGTCTTCAGCCAATTCGATTCACTCCACGTGATATCAAGAAACGGCTGAGAGCACTGGATACAGCAAAAGCTATGGGCACTGACAACATCCCGGCTGTAGTGCTGAAGACTTGTGCTTCAGAACTAGCTGCGCCTCCAGCCAAGCTGTTCCAGTACAGCTACAACACTGGCAGTGGCTGAAAGCTCTCCAGTGGCTGGAATCATACCTAGCACAAAGGAAGATGGTAGTGGTTGTTGGAGGCCAATCATCTCAGCCCCAGGGCACTGCTGCAGGAGTTCCTCAGGGCAGTGTCCTAGGCCCAACCATCTTCAGCTGCTTCATCAATGACCTTCCCTCCATCATAAGGTCAGAAATGGGGATGTTCGCTGATGATTGCACAGTGTTCAGTTCCATTCGCAACCCCTCAAATAACGAAGCAGTCCGAGCCCGCATGCAGCAAGACCTGGACAACATCCAGGTTTGGGCTCATAAGTGGCAAGTAACATTCGCGCCAGACAAGTGCCAGGCAATGACCACCTCCAACAAGAGAGAGTCTAACCACCTCCCCTTGACATTCAACGGCATTACCATTGCCGAATCCCCCACCATCAACATCCTGGGGGTCACCATTGACCAGAAACTTAACTGGACCAACCATATAAATACTGTGGCTGCAAGTGCAGGTCAGAGGCTGGGTATTCTGCGGTGAGTGACTCACCTCCTGACTCCCCAAAGCCTTTCCACCATCTACAAGGCACAAGTCAGGAGTGTGATGGAATACTCTCCACTTGCTTGGATGAGTGCAGCTCCAAAAACACTCAAGAAGTTCGACACCAGGACAAAGCAGCCCGCTTGATTGGAACCCCATCCACCACCCTAAACATTCACTCCCTTCACCACCGGTGCACTGTGGCTGCAGTGTGTACCATCCACAGGGTGCATTGCAGCAACTCGCCAAGGCTTCTTCGACAGCACCTCCCAAACCCGCGACCTCTACCACCTAGAAGGACAAGGGCAGCAGGCACATGGGAACAACACCACCTGCACATTCCCCTCCAAGTCACACACCATCCCGACTTGGAAATATATCGCCGTTCCTTCATCGTCACTGGGTCAAAATCCTGGATCTCCCTTCCTAACTGCACTGTGAGAGAACCGTCACCACACGGACTGCAGCGGTTCAAGAAGGCGGCTCACCACCACCTTCTCAAGGTCAATTAGGGATGGGCAATAAATGCCGGCCTCGCCAGCGACGCCCACATCCCATGAATGAATTTAAAAAAGAGAAAGAGAGAGCGCATGACAAAAACTCTGCCTGTTTATCTTTCTGAGTAGCTTGGTTTGGAGAGCCAAACATGCGTTTACATGTGTCTGATCACAAGCTGATGAAAAATATAGCTGACACCTGGTAATAAAAGTGGAAATAAAGCTCTATCTCCCAGAACTGAAATCTTTTCTAAACAAGCATAAAAATAGCTATTAAAAATGTACAGACCTCATATCAGCTTTTACCATTATAAAATCCTTTGTCCGCATTTATAATCAAACTGTCTGTTAACTTGCCACACTGTGATTACACTCTCACACCAAAGGAGGTTCTACAGCACCACTGATGAGAGGATGGAATTACAGGGTGACAAGTTTACATCAGCAGTTTCCATTGTGATGTGGATATTGGAATTTATGCCTTCACACCCTGATTCAATTATCCCCCACCCTCTAACCCCATTTCAACTGAAGGCTACATTTGACCTTGACTCCTGCACATGGGAGATCAACTAGTATATTTCAAAATGTTGTGATATTTTGTTAAGTAGTCAAGAAATACAATAGTTCATTTGTTTGAAATTAACAAATCTTATTATTAATTCACATTGACATTTCCACAATGGACCCCACACACTATAAATTTCTAGTCTGGGCATGCCTGATTACACTTGCCAGTGCAGGGTCACTAACTCCTACAGGAACACTGCAAACAAAGACTTCAGAACGGTTTATAATGTTACTGGCTAACACAAATGCCAACAAACTATCACCCAGATGTGAGCCCATTGATCCTTTCTTATGTGATCTCATACATCCTCTACTACTCCTAGAGGTGCTCCCCCATGGGAGGTGGAAGGCTGCTGTGGCTCAGCTGAGAGCTTTTGAAAACTTGATCAGAGACCTCTAAGAGCACAGGCCTTAGAAGGTCTGGCTGCAGAATGCAGCATCTCAGTGACTCCCTTTGCATCCCTGCTGTTGGGATGCAGCTCAGCACTGTCACTGATACGTGGGAGAACAGACTGTAGTACAAGCATAAGCTGATTGAAGCCTTTATCCACTCAGACTCCCAGCCTGTCCAAGGTGGAGGAGCTAGTGGAGCCCAGACCCTGCATGGCACTAGTATGAGCATTCCTGAGAGATGTTACTACCGATGCCACAGACTCCTACAAGGGGTCCCAGCTGCACTGTCCATTGAGGTGATCAGACACTCCGTGATTGTCTGAAGTGTCAATGCCATATACCAGAACCCCATATCATCTCTAACCTGTGACTGTAGCCCCCTGGCAGGGCAGTCCCAATACATTGCAGAATACTTGCAGAAAACATTTTTCGTTTGAAGGCGGGACCCCTGGGTCTGCATCCATATCCTCTTCAATGGAGCTTGGACCTGAGCTTGCCTCCATTGGGGACAGGAAGGGGATGTGGAGTATTTGCGCCCGCAGCAGGTGTAAACACAGGGCAATCAAGCAAATGAGGCAGAAGAGCTGTAATGGGGCATTCTGCCTCATTTTTCTTTGATTAAGCTGGACAGAATCTAAACACATGGATGCCCAGATGAAACTGGTGGTAAGTTTGAAGGATATGAGAGAGGCTGGCAAAAGTAACCAAAAGAGGTAGGTGCTACCTTATTTCTCTACAGGTACCGAATGAATCCTTGTGGCTGGAGAGCTAGTGGCAGCTGCTTTTCGACAATAGCCAGAATGCCCTGCAGCTGGTGACCATTATACTACCGATGCCACAGACTCCTGAGCTGTAGCTTCACGTGGGCACGTTGGTCCCAGGTAAATGATCTGAACCTGGAAATACAGATATTTCAGGCATGAGCCACCTGACCTCAGGCAGGGCCGAGGGGGTTGAAAAACCATTCCCAATGTGCCTGAAGTTTAAGGCCCAATAAACTTTTGTTCCCATGTTGATCAAATTACAGGTTCTTTTAAAGAACAAGGGATATTTTATTTGCTGATTCCATTTTGAAATTTTGATTTCTAATTCCTGGCAGATGTCAAAAGCAAAGTATTCGGCTGCCCAGAGTCTCACTTCACACTTTGTCCACCAAGTGTTAAACACAGTTAACAAGTGAATCCAATGCAGCAAAAGGTTATTTGTAGGCAAAAAAATGTATTTTTATGGATTTATGCATTCTAATCCTAATATTTACAATTTTTCTAGCTAATTTGCAAGGTACTAATTTCTATTAATTCTGCATTAAGCAATGTCCAGGGATCATGGTTTAATTGTTTGAACTGGGCACACTAACCTGTACCTGGTGGAGTGTAAAAATGAAGGTTACAGTTGATAAGAGATTTGGTCTGGCCATGGAAATTGCCATCTAGCCATAAACACGAATACAGTGGTTGACAAAAAACCTAAACAGTAACAAGGGCCTGTCACATCATTGCACATTTCTATATACAGCTTAGTGAAGTGACAGGTGATTCATATTCCTGAGATGACGATTCCTCTTGAATGCCTAGATCACCTGTTTTAGTCCTGTGCGAGTGTCTATGGTGCAGCAGCTGAGACTTTGGCTTGTTCTTACTGCTGTGCTTCTGGTGATATTGCAGATGACAGCAAGAAACTGCCCCAAAAAGAATTCAAAACAATAGCAAGACAATTGCTTTAGCTGTTCTTGCTTACTATCTAGCATCCAACTGAAATAACACTGGCAGTGTTCAAGGAGCTGGTTAACTAACCCAGCCCTTGGCTTGGGAATGCTTATAATGTAGGGTCCCAACCCTCTACAAAAGATAGAAATCAGTACCTTGCAAATGAGCTAGAAAAATTGTAAATATTAGGATTAGAATGCATAAATCCATAAAAATACATTTTTTTGCCTACAAATAACCTTTTGCTGCATTGTATTCACTTTCTGTCTTGAATTCAATTGCAATTCTGGAACCTTAAAGGCTGGAAATGAATGATTTCATTGACTTAGCTATATCTGCTTACTGGTGTGAAGAGTGATAGTCTCAAGGTTGTGTTGCACAGGACATTAATCAGGTGAACATTCTGCCAGCAACACCGCTTCCTTGTGGCTGCTTAGTGTAATTAGTTGGCAAGCAATTGTCTACTAAATGAGGTATTGGAGATTATATGACCTCGTCATAGACCATTTCTGCCAAGGAACTTCCTAATATCTTGACAAGGCATATTAGTCACACATGAATGAGAGCATGCAAGCCACCTACTCACCCATTGAAGGAATGAGACTGCTGTGCTACTAATCCAGATTGTCCTCATGTTTCAGCTTTTGAATTATGAACCGCGACTAGCCAACTAACTCATATTCCAGTGAGCGGCGACCACTGCTGGTTCTCCGCTCAGAGCAATTTACAGGCCAGTATATTAAATATCTCCCCCACATGCATTATTTTGTTCTCATTAGGGGTCATGGAAAGAAACCCACTCGTTTCATGCAGAGGCAGCCTGAGAAGTTGATTGTAATCTCATTCTGCGCCCTTCCATTGCAAGCAGTTTATTAAATCAAACATCGGGGGAGGAGGGGGAAATGGAACATTGTGGTGGGGGGGCGAGATCGAAGATCGGTGGGGTGTGGCCGATTGCAGCTGGGGGTTGGCCGATCGTGGGGGGGATCTAACATCGGTGGAGGGAGGACTGAACATCGTGGGGGGGGGATCGAACATCGGGGTGGGGTGGCTGATAGCAGGTGGGGTTTGGCCGATCGTGGGGGGTGGGGATCTAACATCGGTGGGGGGAGGACTGAAGATTGTGGGGGCATTGAACATTGGGGGAGGGTTGGCCGATCCCAGGCGGAGGTTGGCCGATCGCGGTGGGGGATGAACATCGTGGGGGGGGTCGGCCAATTGCAGGGGGGGGTCGGACGATCCCGGTGGAGGACTGACCGTCATGTGGGGGGGATTGAACATCATGAGGGGGATTGAACATCGGTGGGGGAAGTCGGCCGATAGCGGATGGTAGGGGGGTGGTCGGATGACCATGGGGTGTTTAAAAAGTAAGCTTGGTGGGCCAGGGGGAAGCACGCCAAGTCCTCTTGGCCCACAAGCAGTGCAATAAAGGCACTTACCTTATGGATCCGGCCCTTCTTGCCTCCTTTTATCTGCCGGATTTCTCATCGCCCAGGAAACCCAGCCTGCAGAAGTTAAAAATAAGACATTAGTTAAAATCTCCCCCCTTTCTATCTTAAATGTTTTAATATCTTTTTCGATCTCTTCTGCTAATGTCCTACCCACCTAGTTAGTCTCTCTGGTAAATACTGAGGCAAAGTAACGATTCAAAATTTCTGCCTTTTCTCTGTCGTTACATGTGACTTTATTGTGTGCATCCCTTAGTGACCCTATCCTGAATTTTCTTTTGTTATTTATGTATCTGTGGAATACTTTACTATTTCTTTTTATATTCCTTGATAATTTAATCTCATAGTTCCTCTTTGCTCTCCGAATTTTTTTTTTTAACTTCTTTCCTAACCTCTTCGTATTCCCTTTTGTCATCCTCTCCTTTATTGTCTATGTACTCAGAGTATACCTTTTTCTTGCATTTCATTTTACCCTTATCTCTTTATTCATCCATGGTGTTTCACTTTGGCTAGTTTGTTCTTGCTTTTTAAAGGAATATATTTCTCCTGAACTCTATTGATTACCTTTTTAAATATTTCCCACTGCTGTTCTATTTCTCATAACATGACTCATGACTTCAGTCAGGAACCCACGCACACAACAGGCCTACAATGAGAGCCATGCTGCCACAAGGAACAGTATAGAGCAGACCATCGGCATCCTCAAGCAACACTTCCGCTGCCTGGACCGCTCTGGAGGAGCCTTGCAGTACTCAGCTGAGCGGGTGTCGAGATTTGTGGTAGTATGCTGCATGCTGGACAACCTGGCCATTATGAGGGAACATCTTTTGCCATCAACTATCAGGCGAGAAGCTGAGGAACAGAAGCACGAGGAAGAGGAAGAGGAGTGGGAGGAGGAGGAGGAAGTTGAGGAGGAGAAGGAAGTGTAAGAGGAAGGGAGGTGACAATGTAGGTAGTCCCTTTCTGCCAGAGCTCTACATGATAAGATTATTCATGAGCGATACCAGTAACCTCAACTACACCTCCCAATTCACCAACAATCCCACACTCCTTACCTTTCCTCTCTCACTGACCATCCCATTGTCCTCTTTCTGACAACACATATTGGTTCCTCCCTCAGTTCACCGCAGAAATAAAACCGCCTGCAAATTCAAATCCAAATTTATCAATTCACTCATTAAATAATGCCTGTCTTCTATGTGCCTTTACCTTTCCTAGTGCTCCTCCAAGATGCTTCCCCAGTGACTGGAGAATGGGAGGTGGAAGGCTGCTGACCTTCAATTGAGGAGACTGCAGATGGCCTTGGAGGCTGAGCTTGAGCAGCTCTAGGCCTAGAATGCTCGATTTCAGACTGCACCATCTCAGCCTGGGCTGCAGTAGTCTGGGCTGGCTGACTGACAGGCAACAGCAAGGACACTGGCAGTGTGGCAGGGGTGAGAGCAGGAATGCTGCCATCCTGAGAGGGACAGCAGGTTCTGGTTCCATGGAGCCACTGCCACTCTCCTGGGGCAGCACCTCAGCAATCCTGGTATCAGTTGGAGAACAGATTGCTAAACTGCAGTGACGCCCTAGAAGTCCCTTTCAACAGTGGCACCCAGAGCCACGATAACAGCAGTCTGAGCTTGCAAGGCAGCAGTCTCAGATTCCAATGCAGCAGTCAGAGCTTTGATGGAAGCTGTGCTGCAATGGAAGCTGTGGCACCAGTCACCAGATGCTGCATCATGGTGGGTTCCACAGGTGTGTTGATGGAGGTGACCACCCATTCCATGTGGGAAAGGATGGGCTCCAAGCTGTGTGCAAAGCTCTCTGCCAAGTTGGAGCTGGACTCTCCATGCTCCTTGACATTTTGCGCAGGCTTTCTGGCAGGCTTGGTTGTGTATGTCCATCAGCCTTCTTCTGTGGCCTGGGCAATCAAAGTCCTCATCTGACTCTTCTGTAGCAGAACAAGTGTGCAACTTCGCCCTATGGTGAGCTGGCACCTGTGGTATCCTTTCCCCCACCCTGGCTCCTGCATACTTGTGCCTGGTGTCTCACCATGTGCAGATCCCTCCTCTATCCTAGTCTCTAAAGTAAGCGCAGTGTCAGTATCTGATATGGTGGCTGCGAGTGTAAGATTGAGTGACTTTTTAAAAATTCATTCATGGGATGTGACCGTCGCTGGCAAAGCCAGCATTTATTGCCCACCCCTAATTGCCCTTGAGAAGGTGGTGGTGAGCTGCCTTCTTGACAATTGAATGGCTTGTTAGGCCATTTCACAGGGCAGTCAAGAATCAACCACATTGTTGTGGGTCTGGAGTCACATAATGGCCAGACCGGGTAAGGACAGCAGGTTTCCTTCCCTAAAGGACATTAGTGAACCAGACGATGTCTCTTCATCAACACTGTCTTCTTCCTGTTCCTTCTCTGACTGGGAAGGTTCTAGTTCTTGGGTATCAGAAATGAAAAAGGGACAAGGGTTGGGTTGTGGTCAGGGAAAAAGGAGAAAGTAAGAAATACGTGCTTACACTATCTGCAGCTTGTGAGTCAAAAGAGATTGTGGGATAAGGGAGAAGTGGGAAGAAAGAAGGAGGATTAGGTATGCAGAGACCCTCATCATCGATCCCTCCAGTGCCACCAATTGCCACGGTCTCAGCGATGCCCTTTCCCGTGATGGCCAGCACTGTCTCCCCCATGGGGGTTAAAACGTGCAGGCGTGCTTATCCTCTTCCAGTTTTTTGCTGCTGCCTCCTGTTATGCGCCACCTTCTCCTGCAAGAAAGAGGGAAGTGTGTCAGTGAGAGTCCTGCAATATGTTTGGGTGATGTGGCTGTCATGGTTGAATAGCTGTCAATGTGTGAGCTGTGAGTTATGGTATGAAACTTGCAACAGTGCTAAGTGTGTGAGGATGAGATAAACTATTCGAATTGAATGGTTGAGTACTGATTGATGGGGGTTGTTAGTAGGTGAGTGATGGGGTTGTAGTGAATTGAGCAGTGGATTAGGCTAATTGAGCAGTTGGTTGGATATGCCATTTGAGGGTTGAATTCACTCAATTTGACAACTCATGTCAGATCATTAAAATTCTTCCTGCACTGCATCCATGTTCTTGGAGCTATGCTCCTGGCATTAACCTCCTCTACTACTTCCTCCCACAGCCTCCTGAGCAAATGTCTGGAGGGCCTCCTGCCCCCCTGCGGAAACAGGATGTCTTTCCTTCTCCCCATCTCTTACACCAAGACCTCCAGTGCATTATCAAAAAACGTTGGTGCTCACTCTCTCGCATGTTCAGTAATTCCCCAAAGTATCAGATTACTCCCACCACTTCTTGCAGCCACAATGCACCTCCCCTTTAAGAGATGCAGGCTGCCTCTAAGAAGCGCTAGCCGCTCGCGATATCGGGTCTCCTGCTGATGTGTGCGGCCAATGAACAGTGCGGGTAGCACTGGCTATATGCAGGAATCATGGAAATCAGAAGGCAGCACCAAATTAACATACTGCCTGCAATGCAATGAATGGGTGTGGGTTAATCGCTGACCACAATCCCCATGTCCGTTTTTGGGGGTTATCCAATTTTACCCCCACATCTTTCTGGTTAGTTCATTAGATGGAACAGTGACGATACCTTTCCCATTGAGATTGTACGAACAACATGGAAACCAGAGGCTTTTCCTCTTCAGTTGCTCAAGCAGTCTGTAATCCCTGTGCTATTTCTGACTTTCTACTTGGATTGTAAAAAGGTATAAATGGGCACATTGTGATCACTGTCAACCACATTCACAATGCATTGGATTAACAATCGAATTACATATTAAAACAATCACATTGGGATGGTAGTTTAGGCTAGGGACCAGCAACTTGCTCCCCCAAGATATATACACTTTCTGTTGCTTTGCACTTTGCATCGGTGATCCTAAACACTGTCAGAACTGCACCACTGAATCATGCACCTAATGAGGGTTTAATTTAAACTGTAATGTGATCACAGCAAACATACTGAGCCCACCAGCGCCATTCTGCAACGATCTGAGTGGCATTAATTTAGCAAACTTGATCTCGCTGTTGATTTTAATGGGGGGTGGGGCTATGATAATTAGCGATTAAACTTTTTCAGCGAGGCTAATGGTGGAGCAGTGCAAAAGTCTCAGGAAATCATGGAGTGCCGTAAGTAATGGCTGAAGTTGCTTATGCCGTAATTTCCTGGGAGCTTGGCACCATAAATTGGGTCTTGCAATGTAGATGCAACATTATAATGGCGCAAATCTGCAGGAAATTCCAGGCCAATTTGGCATGTGCCAAATTTTCCAGCAGATATATATTGGCTCTAAAAAAAATTGAGCGTGCTGCTCCCATCTGCTCCAGATACTGAATATACCCTTTCAGTCCCACATTTCAAACATTTCAGCCTGTAGACGGATTCGAAAAGAAATTTTGTAATGAACTGTATTGCCCTTTGTGGTAGGAGGAAGTCACAACAACGCCAGCTATCATTAACTGAAATACAAACAATATATTTGGGGGGAGGGGAAGGCAGCTTCTGCTCCATTTGCTGTGCAAACATCTGATTAGTTGTAAAAGACTTGTCCTTTTCCTGTAAATGGGCTGGGCCTGCCACCTTTTCAACTCTGATTCCAAGAAACCATCCCTTCCAAAATAATGAGTTACAGTCAAAGATAATAGGGCCCAATTATTGTTTTGAGGGGAGGGGCTAAAGTATGTTACATAATGTCAAGCCTTGTTCTGTAGTGTCTTCCCATAAATCAAGTGAATGTGGTTTCCAGCTGAGTGAGAGTATGTAGTCAAACTTGTTCTGTCATGCTGTTACACTCTTTTCACCAAGTCGCTCTAACCTGGCAAGTTTGTCCTGTTTTTTAGGTTGACTTTGATATATCATTTGTTGTATGTCAGTTAGCAATAAACGACAAAGACTTCAGAGCTAAATAAATTTGCTCCTTACTGTGCAAAAATCTTAACTATACACTGCAGATGTCATTAAAATAAACAACTTACAGGTGGAGGGAATGGTCAGGGAACTCCCTGTACTTCACTACTGACATAGATTTCAATTCATTGTTGATACAATGGACAAGCATTGAGAAAAGTGGACTGTGACTAACCTTCCCCTCCCCCTAAGTCACTGTTGTCCAATAGAAATTGCTGATCAGTCACAGGTGTGACTATAGCGACACCGTTTTAGCCACATGCACTAATTTTAGTAGAAAATGTCTTATGCACAATACAGGAAAATATACTTCACATGTATATTTACTCAACGAACATCTACTGCCGTTCGTTGCAGTTTTTCTCTTTCGCCAAAGTTTGGAATTCTGCAATTCATTTATCAGACACAGCACATCATAATGCAGTTTCTAGGTTTTTTGTCCAGCAGTTGCGAGCAGTACTTTGACTTCATCAGAACGATTGCTGAGAATGTTGTCCCACGCAACTGGACGAGCCAGAGCAGCCCCGATCTCCAACCTGAATACGGTTAGATGCTGCTTGCCTTTTGTCATGACGTGCCCTGTTGGATCTCGTTATTGGTTGAGCTTGCTTTCTTCTGCTGGCCTGGAGCAGTTATTCTGATTGGTTAAGCTGACTACAATGACAGCTCCTCTCTCTGTTGGTGTTTCCATGGTGCTGAAGTCTGGCATTTACACCCGTATTACACACCACTTCAGCAGATAACTAATAAGCATGAACCAAGAAAGAAAAGCACACACAGCGATCAAAAAAATACACTCGTACACTTTTCGTATTACCATTCTACCAACAAATGCACAAAAAGGTTAAAATACACCTGCATACGCTGTACAAATATGAATACAATATTGAGATCACATACTTAATGACGGTGTCTATTACTCATTTTTTAATTACAATTCAAAAATGCAATTAACCATATTTAGATTTCTAATAGCCACATGTGGTTAGTGGTTAATATATTGGATAACACTGTTCTAGGCTTAACTGGTTAAAAACAATAAATTAAAGTTCCTAGGTTTGATTGCTTATCTGTTGATTTAGCAGATCTCAGTCAGGGTGGTGATAGGAATACTAAGTTGGCACTGGGAGTAGAAAAGGGAGAGAAAATCAGCATCGGCTCCTTTTTACAAGCAATGACCTGCTGTTGCAAGCTGGTTTTATGGGGAGAAACTCTCACAATGAATTTGCCCCTGTGGACGGCAAGAAGCTTACCACTTACGTTGCATTTGCCATTAAGAAGCATTTCACATTTGTTAAGCAGGTAATGAACCACATAAATCATAGCAATGAACTGCATAAATTATGACAAGAGAAAAAGGTCACTATTCCTGCTGTTCGCTACCCAGAAATACAGGTGCTGTATCTAGATGTAATGTCCATTCTAGTGATAGGCAATATTGTGACAAGAAGTAGAACACAACAATTAATAACATTTCCCCTCTGACTTACAGTATTAAATATTGTAAGAATTGCATAATAAATTAATAGTGCAGTGGAACTTTGGTGTATTGAATGAGTCAATGAAAGTTGGGGCTTGGTCCTCTTCCTTTAGCCACATAATTCCTAACAAATTTGTGGGGTTTGTTTAAACATTTGCCTGCATCCCTAAAGGGGCTTGTTAAAGAAATAAAATCATTATTGTGAACCCAAAAAACTGGTATTGTATACATGTGTGACACTGCATTGCTGACACACTTTTGTTTGAATATAAACAGTAGCAACTGATTTTAGCAAGAGTTAAAAATTGCTACTGTTACTAAATACATTTCTGAGGAAACCCCAATGTTGTGCCTTGCTGGCTGGCAAACACATTCTTTTGTACGCTATTAATAACTAGTGGAGGTGCACAAGCTTAAATGTTGGGATAGGACAGGATTGGGCTCGGCTGGAGTGGCCCCTTGGTTAAATTGTGTGCTGTTGCTTACTATTTATCCTCACACAGGAAGAATGGCCACTTGGATGCGGTATCTTGGTACTGTAGCCCAGTGAACAGTCAACATGATCAGGAGGGGAAAAGGAGAAAATTGGCAGAAAAAAGGAAAAAATTGGAAAAGGTCTAAATTGTAAGCTTTTCACAAGATTCATGCTTATGCTGAAATGAAAATGTGGCTATCGCCTGAAAAGTATATTTAAGGAGCAAGCTATTTAAGGTGGGTGTCTCATTATGAGGAGTCCGTCTAAAGAGCAAGTGTCCCCATTAGGGTCCCTTTCAAACAGGGACTCCCTCTCTTGCATACTTTTTGTTCTGCAAAGGAACCTGATACAGAATGCCTGTTACTATCTGCAACACTTATATCTCTTTGTAGAATAGTAACTAATAGATACAGTACATGGATCAACATACTGGAGGGCCAACATGCTGCGCATTGAGTGGGTTTATAACCATATGTAAACTCTTGATTTCAGCCACGTCACTGTTAGGGGGTATTAAATGGAAGCCAGGCACTACCCCAAAAGGAAAATTGGAGATTCATCTCCACACCACTCTGCGCACCGTCTATTGTTTGGTTTTATTGATAGATACCTTGGAGCAGGTTACATGCTCACCCTCTCAGCTGCAGATAATCTGAGGAGTGGAAAGGCCCAAATCAGGAAAATGGAGAAATTATTAAAAAATTGTTGCCCTCACCAGATTTTTTTAAAAACAAGTAGCCAGATAATTATATTAACTTCTTAAATCCTGCTAGTAACCACACAGCAGGAAATCTGATCCAGATTTCCCTCATTTTTGCTACAGCTCTACTACTGTGCACTGTGAAAAGAACAGACCAAGAGAGAGCGTTGGCTATCTAGTTTGCATTTCTGCAAACAAATTTTAAACTGTATTTTTGAAATGGATTGGTTCATTGATAAACATGTTTCACTGCACAGGAAGCCTGGTGGGAAGGCAGCAACTCCTAGATCTGGAAAGGCCATACAACACATTACACTACTTGTTTACAGGATCTGCTGAATTGTTTGGACATGGAAGTCATTTCCTGTTACTCTTCCTGACTATAATAAAATGTTTTAGCACCCTCATTGCATTTCTGTACTTGCCTAATGGTAATTGCAATAAGGGTGCTAAAACACTGCCTACAATAAATATGACATGAAATCAGATCTTCTCCCATTAATTTTAGTTATTCTCATTTGTGTAGGAAACTCATGTGGTATGTATTGGAAAATAATGCAATAAGGTTTTACATTTGCTTGGTTCATTATGACTCAGTGGGAAATGCACTATTGTGTGGTACTGAGCTATACAGATCAAGTCCCAGATTCAATCACAGATCTCGACCAGACTGGTAGTGGAGTTGCTGCGATTAGTGTCCTTAAGCAAGGGAACGGAAGTCAGCCAGGATTCACACTTCTGATTGCTGTGCAATATCATTTTTTCCCCTCAATAACATTGTCTTCCACACTTTCTTTTTATTTTTTCCCTTCAATTGTCCACCAGTTTTTCGTTCCTCTGCATAGGTGATGTTGATTTCTTGCTGGGATATGTTGCTGTGAATGTTGATTTCCCTCTCCAGTACATTATCCAGTGACCATTCTTCATGTGTGTTCCTTGGCAGTGAATATTGAACTGAAAAGGAAAGATTACTGCTGAGCTTGATCCTGCCTGGACCTGACCTGGCATGCACACACATGCACTTCCATCTAGGATGACTGGATAGTGATCAGGAGTGTCCTTATCCAAAGGTATTGATGTTAATTGTTGTGCCCCTATGACACCCTTGACTGAGGATTAAACCTAGGACCTGCCTTGTCTGTTTGGCTCAGCTACTCACTGGATCAACTTGCATAGCTATCGAGTAAACCATGCTGGTAAATACGCAAGTATGGAAGCCAGGTGAGAACAGACTGCATTTGGCTATGGTATTCCTCATGATTAAATAGACAATGCTTGTCTAAACTACAACCCGACGAGTGGCAACTTGATTCCAGTACCCATGGAGCCGCATTGCAGCAGGAGTAACCTCCTTCATGAGAGGTGGGAAAAAATTTTCGGGGGTGGGGGAGTGGGGGTGTTGGGTCATTGGTCAATTCAAAGAAACAGATCAAGTGTACAAAGTTTCATATGTGGACCTTTGAGATGGAGCACCTTCTAGTGATTAACTTTATATCAAAGTCCAGCAACTGCACTGAAAAATGTAAAAATTAGATTGCGTCATGGTTTTAGTAGAGCTTCACAAAAGGCACAGTTGCTCTAGTAGTGCATTCTCCTAACTTATTAATAATCTGTTTCTCTTCCAGGATTATGACTCAGTGGAATTCTCAATTTCACTAGTGATGGAAAGAAAAAGCTGAAAGGAAGCAATGGATCGGGGAAATTAGATAAGTAAATGAGGGAGCAAGGAATAAAAGGATATGTTGATAGGGTGAGATGAAGTAAGGTGGGTGGAAGCTTATGTGGGGGATAAACACCGGCATAGACCTGTTGGGCCGAATGGCCTGTTTCTGTGTTGTAAATTCTGTGTGACATGGTGGCATATCAAAACATTGGCCACTATTTACCTCATTGAGAAATAATTCATAAAGTTCATTACAGTCACCTGTCAATGAAACTGGTGGGAGACCTGGATTTCCTCTGATTGGATATATGCCTCACACATGTGATATTCTTACCTGGTACAAACTGACTAATCATACCTGCATTGATGGCCAGTTTTGCAGTTCTCAAGCAGCCAGCTCAGTTTGTTTGGATATGTAAAAATTCATAAATCTAGTTCTTCAGTCACTAAATATAAGGAACATATTATGCTAAGACGACATAGCTCATTCAACAAATTAGAGGGGGAAACACCATGGGGCTAATCTTTTCCAGGTACTGATTGCAACACACCAAAAATATGCCATGCCCCAGGAAGTTTAGGAGCGTGGGGATTTCCTTCATGTCCTCATTTAAATGAAGAGGACAAATGGGTTACCGCTGGAGACACTCTACTGGGCACAATGAAGATTCTGAGAGGAAGCCATGGCACTGCCTAGGCCTTAAAGGCAGCAGCAATGTTAAAGGGGGAAGTCAAATGGAAGTCTCATTGGGAGATTTAGAAGATCTTTGTTTTTAAAGGTAGTGGGCAGGATTATTATAATGCAGGCTTCTGACGACTTGTGTAAATTTTTCATTTGTGATTTGTATGTCAGTGGTTTGCATGTGTATTTAAACGTACTGTTCCCTGTGAATGAGTTTGCGCTCCAATGCTATGGCTGGGATGGCAGCTGCAGCCCAAGCAGCAGTTCAGGGACCTGTACAATCTGCCTTGGAGGGAGCTGGTAAGAGGCTGGCGCAGTGGTCCCAAGCCATGGTTTGGAGGAATGGCGAAAACAAGTGTGGGTGTGAAGAATGATAACATCAGGAGCAGGAAGAGGTTGCTTGTTTGAAAGTGAGTCTTCTTTTTTTATTCCAGGTGCAATTAAAGGAAATCTAGGTGCACAGCCCTCTGACATTCGTTTGCATGAAATTTACATTGCTACACCTCTTCAGAAAAAACAGAACGCCGTGGTATTCAAGAGCAAAATGGGAACAAAAGAATAGTGGCCATTTTTTGGCCGCTGTTTGGAGCAGGGCAGAGGAAAATCAGTCCGCGTGATTTATGCTTTCACAGTAGTCTTTAATTCAGGAGAGCACTTGTCTCCAAAATAATGTTCTTCTTTTGGCTACATTTTTGGCTGAAAGGTAGGAGCAATTGGTTAAATACATCATGCAAGTTGGAAAAGCACAAAGAAAACATAAGGGACATGTCAACATGTTATCTAAGTTACCTTGATTAAGGCACTAAAATGCAAAACAAGACTCACCACCTCCATGTTTGACATTTACTTATCTCCGCAATTATGAAGTAAAACACAATGTACGTCTGTCAGAGCGGCCTCCTTTTTACTTATTTATTGTAGCTTTTTTGTTACAATATTCAATGTACAGTTTTACCAGCCGGAGCAATAAAAGATAAACATCAATCACTCATGCTACAAATTCCACAGGCAAGTTGGAATTTGGCTGTGTGTTGGCACAAAATATTTTCAAACACACGCAAGCAGTTTTAAGAATTTTTACATAGCTATCAAGAGATGCACATGCTGATACCAGCACTTAAGGACTAACTATATCTCAATGCTTATTTCAAAAGAATGGACCTTACTACAGTCTGCTGGGCATTAATGACTGGCATCAGAGAATATAATTGAATATTAATGCCATCGCATGGTGGGATATGAGTGTGCCCATTATTCACATTTCCAACCTTTTCCACAGGAAGAAAGTTCAAATTAGAGGGAGGAACACCATGATTTACACTCTCACACACAACTTCATGGCTGGATTAAGAGTGACATAGGCCTGCCCAATGTCTAGGTGAAGGATTGGTATTGGACCTGGGGAGATCTATAAATAGAGAGAGAAAATGCAAGCGGGGGTGCAATCAAAAGTATGGGAGAAGGAGACAAGTAGACAGAAAATATCTTTTGACTCTGAAACCTCATTTTATGCATACATATACTTCAGTTTATGTAACCCAAGTCTGAAGAAAGAACTTGCATTTATATAGTGCTTTTCATGACCTCAGGATATCCCAAAGCGCTTTACGGCCAATGATGTACTTGTGAAATGTAGTCACTGTTGTAATTTAGGGAAACGCAGCAGCAAATTTGCACACAGCAAGGTCCCACAAACAGCAATGAGATAATGGCCAGATAATCTGTTTCGGTGATATTGGTTGAGGGATAAATATTGACCAGGACACCGGGGAGAACTCTTCAACTGTGCCATGGGATCTTTTACATCCATTGGAGAGGGCAGATGGGGGTCTTGGTTTAACGTCTCATCTGAAAGACGATATTGCTGACAGTGCAACACTACTTTAGATCTGCATTGGAGTGTCAGCCTAGATTATGTGCTCAAGTTTCTAGAGTGGGACTTGAACCGACAGCATTCTGACTCAGAGACCAGAGTGCTATCACTGAGCCAAGGCCCACACCTTTATTGCAGGATGATAAACAAATGGAATAATGAAACATGCCCAATATTCTTTATCTAAATTAGAGTCAACTTCAAAAGGCTTGTTCCTATGTTTTGAAAGATTTGGGGGATTTTACAGGACATGGGAGAATTGTGCCCTCAACTGGGCTGTTTGTATAAATTCAAAGGAACTTGGGCAATTTGATAAGCAGACCAATTAACAATAAATAAATTTAATAGAATGGCCCGCAAATACCATAAAGGTGTATCTCTACACCCAAGAAATAATAAGAATTGGATGTACACATGTAGGAATAGATAGGTTGACAGGCTGGCTGCCTGACAGGTGGGAAAACAACAGGATAGAGATCAGAATCCTCGGGCTTTGTCTGGCGGAGGTCGGGGTGAGATCGGAATCATTGGGGGTTGGGTGGGGGAGGGGCTGGGGAGAGATCAGAAACTTTAGGGGTGGGATGGGGGGGGGGTGGCGGGGGTAAGGTGAGAATTTGCCCATCGTTGGAAGTGCGAAGTCGGTCATTGGGGAGGTGGGGCATGGGTCTTGGACTTTGGGGAGAGGTGAGCAGTGGGACATTGGGGGGGTCTCGGCCATCGGGGGGGAGTCTCGGACATCGGTGGGGGGGGGGTTGGCTGATTGCGGGGGTCCAATTGCGGCAGGTAAGTTGTTGAGCCTAGAGGAAACACTCCTTCTCCTTCTGGCCCATAAGCTGTGCAATAAAAGCACTTACCTCATGGACCCAGCCCTTCTTGCCTCCTTTTCACTGGCGAGATTCACGATCCCCGGCAAACCCATGCTGGAGGCGTTAAATTTAAAGTTAAATCAAATTCAATTTAAAAAGACCTATTTAACGTCTCACAAGGACGTTAATAGATGCTATAAATACCCGCCCGCCTGAATTAATTAAGGTCCCAACTGCGGCGAGCATGTTACTCGCACATATTCAAATGTACCTGGGTTAATCCCAGAACTGGGCCCACTGGAACCGGCTTGCAGTCGCGCTCCAAAAATCAAATATTTTAACTATCCACCCGCCGTGAACCCACCTGTTCTTAGGGGTTAAAATTCCCTCCCAAATGTTTGTTTTTAATTTATTGAAAGCATCTGCAAAAATCACTAACAGATTTCTGATATCTGATTACAATCTCACTGCTTGGTCCTGGTTGCAATTTCCTGGACACATTGGAGTTCTCTAAGGTTTAAATTTAACACAACATATTCAATGACATGCATAAAACTCTTTGTAATTCTACAAGGAGAAATTCTAGAAAAGTAGTTTTCTAGAATTAGTCCATAGTGCTTCTGAAATGGTTCATTAGTCCTACATGTATTGATGACAGTAGAGGCATTTTTCTTCCTTATCTAATTTTCCCCTCAATTATCTTTCTGTATTCCTTCTTTCCTGAAGTCAGTGACTGATACTGGAGTATAGTTCCGTGGGAGGTGGTGACAGCCCTCTTGATATTTCACCCACTTGATCTATAGGTGCCAGTGGGATATCGAACTGTATGGGCCAACAAAGCCTTTTGGTTTAAGGATCTAGGTCATTTGTATAAATGAAGAGCACCAGAGATCCATGAACTGACCACTGCAAAAACAGACAAAATTTTGTATCTTACCATAATTAGAGAAACAGTACTGCCTATATTAAATAAAAACAGAAAATGCTGGAAATACTCAGCAGATCAGGCAGCAAATTTGGAGGGAGAAACAGAGTTAACATTTCAGGTCGATGATCTTTCGTTAGAACTGGAAGAAGTTTGAGATTTAACAGATTTTTAAGCAAGTACAGAGCCAGGGTAAGCGGGGGGTGGGGGGTGGGGGTGGCGGGGTGATGGAAGGAGGGAAGGAAAGAACAAGGTAAGGTCTGTGGTAGGGTGGAGGGCAAGAGTGATTAAATGACAAAAGAGATGATGGAGCAAAGCAAAAGGGGGTGTTAACGGGACAAGTAAAGAAACAAAAGAATCGTCTGGAGGAGCTGTAAATGGCAACATCAGAACCATTACCAGCACTTGCTGTCCGAAAAAATGGGAGTAGCGGTTATGATCTGAAGTTATTGAAATCAATGTTGAGTCCAGAAGGCTGTAAAGTGCCTAATCGAAAGATGATATGCTGTTCCTCGAGCTTCCGTTAAGCTTCATTGGAACAGTGTTGGTGGCCAAGGACAGAGAGGTCAGAGTGGGAGTGGGACGGAGAAATAAAATGGCAAACGACCGGAAGCTCAGGGTCACACTTGCGGACTCCGTGGAAGTGTTCAGCAAAGCGATTATCCAATCTGCGTTTGGTCTCCCCAGTGTAGAGGAGACCGCATCGTGAGCAGCGAGTACAGTATGTTAAATTGAAAGAAGTACAAGAAGTACAATTGTTTCACCTGGAAGGATTGTTTGGGGCCCTGGACGGTGGGGAGGGAGGAGGAGAAATGGCAGGTGTTGCACCTCCTGCGCTCGCACGGGAAGGTGCAGTGGGAAGGAAGTGGGTGTTGAGGGTGATGGAAGAGTGGACCAGTGTGTCGCGAAGGGAACGATCTCTTCGGAATGCTGAAAGGAGAGGGGAGGGGAAGATGTGTTTGGTGGTGGCATTGCGCTGGAGGTGGCGGAAATGGTGGAGGATGATCCGTTGAATGTGCAGGCTGTGGGGTGGAAGGTGAGGACAAGGGGAGTGCCTATATTGTTACCAAATAAAAAAAAACATGGTAACAATTTCCATACATCAAAACATTGGGATCTTATTAGAATGTCATATATGAAGATCCATATCTCTTTAAAATCTATCCATTACAGTCCCATTTTCTGACTGGCTCATTACTTCCTTTCAGACTTGATTGAGGATATCTTATTGAGGATCCTCTCTTGAATCAACCAGTATCTCCCTGCATTGGACAACTGTTGGAGTTGACAAACAATACCATTTTCAAACAGGAAATGCAATGTTTTTATACTTGAATGCAATGCATGTATATGTGTGTGCGTGACTGTGTGGGTGTGTGTGTTGGGGGAGATAAGTATAGACTGCAACTGATCTGCAGTCCTGTCCTTTAATCTTAGCTTTGAATCAATAAGCATTATTGCACAATTTCGACTGCAACAGGGAGAAAGGAAATAAGAAAATATTATCCCATACAAAGTAAATATATCCCTCCTGTGTTGATATATGGATCATGCAGGTGACCTGTAGCTGGGAGTTTTATTTCAAAAGTTGAAAAACTGGAAAAGGGCTCAAATGTCGAAAGTTCAGTGTGGAAGATCTGCTATTTTTTTTATTATATCTAAAAATGTAAAAGATAAATAGATATAAAACATAAATGTTTTCATACTGATAGAAGTCTATTGTGTAGTAATCATAGAAATACATCTGTGTAGGTAATATGCAGTGTTATTCATATCATCAAAAGAACAACATATTTAAATACGGATAAATAATAGAAGTTCCTCAGAAATGTGTAACAACATGAAGAAATAATATAAAGGATGTTATTTGCAATAAGATACTTGCTTTCACATTCAGCTAAATTATTGCTTTTGATCTGTATAGGAATAGATTTTTCTCACTATCTATCACCAGTTCTTAACATCAGAACATAAAAATATAAAGTTAGGAAAAGACTGGGGATGGAGATTGGGTAGCATCCTATCCTTCTGCCTTTGGGGCCTGGACTTGAATCTAGCCCATATTGATGGGATGCAGGCTGTAGAATTCTTTATGAAATAAGTTTGGATTGTCCAAACCCAGTTCTCCATAAGGGTAAGTGCACAGCACAAAGCTTATTCTAATTTGGTACTATCTCACTCAGAAAGGATGAAAGCATGGCTGGCTTGGGAAATGGAAGAATCACAGCAGTGTAGTGGGATGTTACTTTGAGGTTGAAGCCAAACCATGTTGTTAAGGTAGTGTGGAGAGAACTTTATCCTCCATCTCACCCTTAAGCCCCCGTGTGACCTGGGGGCACTTGATACTAACATTAAGTCCCAGCATCCCAACTGGATGGGGACAAATAATTCCCATTTTAAAAAAATAAACAAGAAAAGACCATTTTATGCTCCAGGCCCAGTCAGTTTTCCAAATGGACTTACTGCACTATCATGAACTCTCTTTTAACTTATTTAATGTCCTAAATCTTAACAAAAGCGAAACCCTCTGACATTTCTCATTGAGCCCTTCCTTTGCTCAAAAGAATCAAACAGGAATTCTTGGATATCAGCTTAATGTTTTAGGCAATATTATAGGGCCTTTGAATGCCTCTTAAGCCCAGATTGTTTGATTGGGCACGTTCCCCACAACCCAACTTCGGTGGGCATCCTGTGTGGAATGCAGACTTTCAGCAAAGCCATCAGTCATAAGAACATAAGAACATAAGAAATTGGAGCAGGAGTAGGCCAATCGGCCCCTCGAGCCTGCTCCGCCATTCAATAAGATCATGGCTGATCTGATCCCAACCACAAATCTAAAGAACACAAGAAGTCGGAGCAGGACCCGGCCACATAGCCCCTGGGCCCTCTCCGCCACCCACAGGGCATTGACCGATCCGAACTCAGCTTCATGTCCAATTTCCTGCCCGCTCCCCATAACCCCTAATTCCCTTTACTTCTAGGAAACTGTCTATTTCTGTTTTAAATTTATCTAATGATGTAGCTTCCACAGCTTCCTGGGGCAGCAAATTCCACAGACCTACCACCCTCTGAGTGAAGAAGTTTCTCCTCATCTCAGTTTTGAAAGAGCAGCCCCTTATTCTAAGATTATGCCCCCTAGTTCTAGTTTCACCCATCTTTGGGAACATCCTTACTGCATCCACCCGATCAAGACCCTTCACAATCTTATATGTTTCAATAAGATCGCCTCTCATTCTTCTGAACTCCAATGAGTAGAGTCCCAATCTACTCAACCTCTCCTCATATGTCCGCCCCCTCATCCCCGGGATTAACCGAGTGAACCTTCTTTGTACTGCCTCGAGAGCAAGTATGTCTTTTCTTAAGTATGGAGACCAAAACTGTATGCAGTATTCCAGGTGCGGTCTCACCAATACCTTATATAACTGCAGCAATACCTCCTTGTTTTTATATTCTATCCCCCTAGCAATAAAAGCCAACATTCCGTTGGCTTTCTTGATCACCTGCTGCACCTGCATACCAACTTTTTGATTTTCTTGCACTAGGACCCCCAGATCCCTTTGTACTGCAGTACTTTCCAGTCTCTCGCCATTAAGAAAATAACTTGCTCTCTGATTTTTCCTGCCAAAGTGCATAACCTCACATTTTCCAATATTATATTGCATCTGCCAAATCTCCGCCCACTCACGTTGCATAAATTAATTCTAGGACTAGAATGTTTAGTGGAACTAGAAGGCTCTGCATATACACTGCAAAACCTGGTTTGAACCTCATAGCATTGTTGGTGTACTGTTGAGCTGCCTCGTAAGCACAGGTACGCCTGGATGGTGTTGGGAAACTGCCGGTACCTAGTCAGACTGGCTGATCAGACGTGGAAGTGAGGTCAAGTTAAAATCGAGGCCTCAACCCCAAAATAGGACCCGTATTTTTTTTTAATTCAGTGCAACTCCTTTCCAAAGGAGGCTGCCGGGGACAGAATCATGTTATTTCTGGAGCGGGACCTAGCATGCCTCCTCCAGTTAAGCATTCCTCAGCCGGTCTTTCCGGCCTCGTTGGTAGGCGGCTGCCTTCGATGTTCCTCTAGTAGCTTGGGTGCTTGCCATTGTCAGTAGGGAACCTCCCCCTTCCCCCAGAATGTCCTCTGAGGTCAGTGGTGGAGATTCCTGATGGCCTCGTCTCGGCAGTTAAATTGGGATGTACCCCATCGCAGAATTTCAGGGCCATAGACTCTGATTATTGGTAATGTGACCAAAACTCCCTCTTAGTCACAACCGTCACAGAGAGTATTCAGTTTTAGTAAAGGATCTGATGTATGATTTGATAGTAGACCCTAAGGAAATAAATGTGCACGTCTGCATGCAATGTGTACAATTTTTTTTAAGGGTAGAAAATCAGCTGTTGCTGCACGAACTATGGCTAACCAGGCATACCTGTGCAAATGAAGCAGGCCAACAATACATCAACAATACACTGAGTTTGCAGCTAGGCTGTGCCAATAATTTTAAGAGGATCTGCAAATAAAACAAATATGAACAGTTTGTTGTAAATTATTAATTATGATTAATGACAAATTAATGCAAATATAAGAATTATAGCAGTGCAGGTATAAGGGTCCAAAGCCATAAAATAAAGCCCATTAATTTGAGAAAGGGAATTCCTCTGTCAGTCTGGGACTCAAGGCACTGATAGGCATAGGAAAGGGGGAAGGGAGGGGAAGTCACATTTATTTTAACTAAAATATGGGGAAAAGAACAAATGTTTTCTATTTAAAAATATATACAATTTTTTTCGGTACTGTGATGAGGTTGGTTATTTTTACTGTTGAATTCACAGAGGCCTTTTCAAACTCCTTAGAATCATAAGGACACCAAAAGGAACTGATTAGAATTAAACATGCTACTCGCACCTGCCTGATACCACAATTCCCAACACTGCTACCTCCTGCTGCTTTTCTGCGATCCTCAGCCATGGAGGAACGTCCAGTTGAATATGTACCAGCCCGTTATGATTGTATGAAGTTCCTTGGTGGTGGGACACACCCACCGAAAGTTTAACACGAACTGGCTATTCTACGACTAGCTTCCACTCTGTGACATGGATTCCCGGTGAAGAATATTCCTAAATTCTAATTTCCATGGAGTCAGCTGACTTCTTCACACTGATCCCACTTCTTTCCTAGATGGCATTTTCAGCAGGGAAGTTATTCTAGTTACCGAACCCCCTCACTGCATCAATTCCACCTACAGGATCCTGTCCAATGAACAGAATCATCCACCTTTCTTATTTCCTTTGAAGACTCAGTAAAGATAGCAAAAAAAGAATTTGCTGCTTTTTTTCCGTTCCCCTCAATGTATTAGAGAGGTCACCACTTTAGTGACTAGATGCAAACCAACGGAGACTTTACGCTTCACATAAATATAACTATTTGATTCTCTTTCCCTTTTCACCATCCCTGGAGCTACCATCCTCTGTGGATTACAACATCTTCTGTCAATCTGATTTTAATTGGCTGGGAAGAAGTACGTTTCTTGGAGCACGGTGAAAAATCTGCCAGTTTTTATTTTACCTCATCTCGTTACAGTGGGACAGGAAATACCTGTGGAACTAGGGTGAACATTTCTCAGAGTTTACACACATTTAGAATGAGCTTGGCAAAAGAGATAACAGAACAGAATTCAAAACAAACCTAGGGCCCTCAGTATTGTTTAATTTCTGCATCAACATTAGAAATTATTAATGAAAAAGTTGCTTAGAGCACATGGAAGTAGTGAATTCTTCTGGTGAAGTTGCCCATAGCAAACCAAAACCTCTACTCTCAAATGAAACATCAACTTTTTTCAGTAACTTTATCATCAATGTTAGGTTCACTGGGTTAGGCACATTCCATGGATACCAAAGAAGATCAAATAAATATTAATGCATTGTACCAATCCCTTGCCGGGAAACAATGCCTGAAATACTTCCTTAGATTTATATGTGATGAATGTAAAGTTGCTATTTGAAATAGTGCCCACAACTGAGCCAGATGGAGCTGACTCATGGATTCCTCAAATAAGCAATGAATTGCTCACTATATTACATTGAATTACATAGATTGTACAGCACAGAAACAGGCCATTCGGCCCAACAGGTCCATGTTCAGGTTCCTATCACCATCTCCTTCTATTCCTTTCTCCCTCATGTGTTTATCTAGCTTCCCCTTAAATGCGTCTATGCCAGTCGCCTCAACTATTCCTTGTGGTAGTGAGTTCCACATTCTAATCACTCTCTGGGTAAAGATGTTTCTCCTGAATTCCCTATTGGATTTATTAATGACTATCTTATATTTATGGGCCCTAGTTCTGGTCTCCCCTGCAAGTAGAAACATTTTCTCTACGTCTACCTTATCAAACCCTTTCATAATCTTAAAGACCTCTATCAGGTCACTCCTCAGTCTTCTCTTTTCTAGAGAAATGAGCCCTAGCCTGTTCAATATTTCCTGATAGTATAACTTCTCAGTTCTGGTATCACCCTCAGTTAAATCTTTTTTGTATCTTCTTCAATGCCTCTATATCCTTTTTATAATATGGAGACCAGAACTGTTCACAGAACTCCAAGTGTGGCCTAACCAAGGTTCTATACAAGTTTATCATAACTTTCCTGCTTTTCAACTCTAACCTTCTAGAAATAAACCCCAATGCTTTTTTTTAATGGCCTTATTAACCTGCATCGCTACTTTTAGTGATTTGTGTATCTGTACCCCAAGATCCCTCAGCTCCTCTACCTCATTTAGACTCTTATTTTCCAAGGAGTATGTGGCCTCCTTATTCTTCCTACCAAAATGTACCACCTCACACATCCTTATTGAAATTCATTTGCCAATCACACGCCCATTCTGCAAGTTTATTAATGTATTCCTGTATTTTGTCGCAGTCCTCCTCAATATTAACTATACCCACAATATGGTGCTGTCCGCAAATTTTGAAATTGTACTTCCGATTCCCGAGTCCAAATCATTTAAGTAAATGGTGAACAACAGTGGCCCCAGCACCGATCCTTGTGGAACACCATTTCCCACCTTTTGCCAGTCTGAGTAGCTACCCGTAACCCTTACTTATCCCTATCGAGTAACATAATATGGGATAGCATAGTACACTACAGTATTGCATAATAGAAACTATATTTTGTAATTGTGTTGTGTTTGGCAGTATCTCGACGGTGTGCCAGTGAGCCAACATATTGGGCTGGATTCTCCCTTGAATTACCTCACATTTCAGGGCGGATTTGGGGCACAAAATGGAATAAGATGGGTTCTTAAAAGCCACCGCCTCAAGACAGCTACTTAAAAACTGCACCAGAATTATTCTCCCAAAAGAATTGCCAATCCCCCTTAAGGCCAACTGGGATCCCAATCGTCTGCATATAAATGGAGTCAAGGAGGTGTGGCTAACCCCTCAGATCTGTTTTCCCCAATTTCTGCCCAAAACAACTATGTGAGTGGTGGAGGGAGCTGCAGCAAAGTATTCCTGAGGCAGATACAGCAACGTACAATTATACTGCACCTTTAATGAGAAAAACTTCCCAAGGTTCTTCACAGAAGCGTAATCAGATAAAAATGCACACTGACTTAAAGAAGGGGATATTTGGAAGGGTATCAAAATCTTGGTCAAAGAGATGGGTTTAAGGATGGTATTAAAGGAGGCATCTTTTCTCTGCAGGATGATCCTAGAGTAGTGGGGGGTTTTGGCTAAGGTGAGGAAGGCTCAGTAGAACTTGATGTGGTCCAGTCAGATTTGGCGATAGGTAGCTAAGCCAGATATGCTCTAGGTACACTTATTACTGTGCCTCTTGGACATGAAGGACCAAAGATGAGAGCCATACCAACCAAGGGAATGACAGGGAATGACATGGGATTAGGACTACTGCTCATGTGGAGGATAACTAGCAATATTGGCTGGTTGCATGTTCTTTTTGCTATGTAATTCTATGTAACATTTTTAAGCTGTTTACGTGGCCAGTGCAAGATACCTCCTTCTGAAAGACAAAGACTGTTCTATGGAAAAATCAGAGGATACTGAAATCCAGCTGTGTAGTAAAAACTATAATGGAGTTAGGTGATGTTAATTATCCTTAAAACAATAGATAGAAAGGTCAGATTTATTTGAAGGCTTATGACAGCGATAACTTGGATATTATGGATTTTTCCCAAGTGAATAATTGTATAAGATTGTACACTTTTAGCCTTGATATCTTTGAGCTGGAAGGAAAATAGAGAATTCAGTATTACCGCTGATTATTAGAAAATATTGGCATTATTATCTATTACTTTTAGTTCATATTGGGCACGGATGATCCAAAGGGGCATCATTAGCTCTGTGATTGTTTGGTTAGAGGTTTATAGAATTGTACCATTCATATTGCAAAAATGTCTTTTAGAAAATGTTGGGAGTAATTTTAACCTCCCAGGGCGGGTGAGGAAAGAGATGAGTTGGGGGTTAAAAATAAAAAAATGGGAAATCTGACCCCAACCCACCCCTTTCCAGTTTTAACGGAGGTGGGTCAGAGGGTGGGCGACCAATCCACTCTTAGGAGGCGGGTTGGTCAGTAAATTATTTTAAGGAGGCTGCATGTCTCCATTTTAACTAATGTTTAATTTTTAACTTCTGCAGGCCAGGTTTCCCGGGCATTGGAAACCCAGCAGATAAAAGGAGGCAAGAAGGGCCGGATCCATGAGGTAAGTGCCTTTATTGCACTGCTTGTGGACCAAAAGGAACAGGACAGCTTCCCCCTGGCCCACCAAACTTACCTTTTAAACACCCGTGGTCATCGGAACCCACCCCCCATCCACTATCGGCCAACCTCCTCCCCTGAGGTTCGACCCCCTCCCGCGATGTTCAGTCCCCCCGCGATGTTAAATCCCCCGCCGCGATCGTCTGAACCCCCACCCCGCCAACAATCATCTGACCCTCCCCTGCGATCGGCTGACCTCCCCCCCACAATGTTCGATCCCTCCCAGCGATGTTCAATCCTCCCCCCCACTGTGTTCAATCCTAATGCCACCTCCCCCCCAACACCTCGCACCCATTTTGTGGCGGGATTAGTTAATTTCCAGCTGGGGCAGGAGAGCAAGATGACGCTGGTCCATTGATTCCATTGATTGTAGCCGGCGACATCCCTTTAAGACAAAGCTGTCACATTGCCTGCGAACCATGAAGTGCAAGTTCTGGATTTCCACGTTTAACTGTGCACGTGCAGTCACCGGAACTTGTTCTTTGATTTCGCCACTAATAACAGTGAGCACTGCTAGGCTCGCCGTTATTTTAAAAGCAATTTCTGAGCCAATATGTGGACCTTCCCTTAGGAATCCCTAGGTCTTAGGGGTTGGGTAGTAGAACAGCCCTAAGATGGTGCGGAAAACAAACTGCCACACGGGTAACTGTAGAAGGAAAATTGAGTATTATGATCCAAGCCTTTTCAACATACAATTTGAATTCTTAGTTGAACATCAGAAGAACATCAAAACTCAAAGTCCAGCCATAGAATGCAGCATTTAAAGTTCAGATTTAAATGTCCAGATCTATGCATCCCCATAGCCTGGGATCCCGGAGAGAAAGTACTGAGACCGTTCAGTGTACCTTCTTTCTGGTCAAATTGTGATGACCAAACACAGGTCTATTAGTAACCCATTATTTAAAATTGGCATTAAATATAGAAACATAGAAAATTTACAGCACAGAAGGAGGCCATTCAGCCCATCAAGTCTGTGCCAGTTGAAATAGAGCTACCAGCCTAATCTCACTTTCAAGTACTTGGTCTGTAGCCTTGTAGGTTATGGCACTTCAAGTGCATATCCAAGTAATTTTTAAATGAAGTGAGGTTATTGCCTCTACCATTCTTTCAGGTAGTGAGTTCCAGACCCCCACCACCCTCTGGGTGAAAACATTTTTCCTCAGCTCCCCTCTAATCCTTCTACCAATTACTTTAAATCTATGCCCCCTGGTTATTGACGTCTCTGTTAAGGGAAATAGGTTCTTCCTGTCCACTCTAAGCGGAGCAGGCTCGAGGGGCCGATTGGCCTACTCCTGCTCCTATTTCTTATCTCATAATTTTATACACTTCAATTAAATCTCCCCTTAGCCTCCTCTGTTCCAAAGAAAACAACACCAACAACCCCAGCCTATCCAATCTTTCCTCATAGCTAAAATTCTCCAGTCCTGGCAACATCCTCGTAAATCTCCTCTGTACCCTCTCCAGCAATTACATCCTTCCTGTAATGTGACCAGAACTGTACACAGTACTCAAGCTGTGGCCTAACTAGTGTTTTATACAGTTCTAGCATAACCTCCCTGCGCTTATATTCTATGCCTCGGCTTATAAAGGAAAGTATCCCAAATGCCTTCTTAACCACCTGTCCTGCTACCTTCAGGGATCTGTGGACATGCACTCCAAGGTCCCTCTCTTCCTCTACACATCCCAGTATCCTCCCATTTATTGTGTATTCCCTTGCCTTGTTTGACCTCCCCAAATGCATTACCTCACACTTCTCCGGATTAACTTTCATTTGCCACTTTTCTGCCCACCCGACCAGTCCATTGATATCTTCCTGCAGTCTACAGCTTTCCTCCTCACTATTAACCACACGACCAATTTTTGTATCATCTGCAAACTTCTTAATCATGCCCCCTACATTTAAGTCCAAATCATTAATATATACCACAAAAAGCAAGGAACCTAGTACTGAGCCCTGCGGAACCCCACTGGAAACAACCTTCCAGTCACAAAAACACCCTTCAACCATTACCCTTTGCTTCCTGCCACTGAGCCAATTCTGGATCCAATTTGCCACTTTCCCTCAGATCCCATGGGATTTTACTTGTTTGACCAGTCTGCCATGTGGGACCTTGTCAAAAGCCTTGCTAAAATCCATGTAGACTACGTCAAATACACTACCCTCATTGACCTTCCTTGTTACCTCCTCAAAAAATTCAATCAAGTTAGTCAGGCACGACCTTCCTTTAACAAATCCATGCAGACTGCCCTTGATTAATCTGAGCCTTTCTAAATGATGGTTTATACTGTCCCTCAGAATTGATTCCAATAATTTGCACACCATATAGGTTAGACTAACTGGCCTGTAATTACTCGGTCTATCCCTTTCTCCCTTTTTAAACAACAGTACAACATTAGCAGTCCTCCAACCGTCCAGCACCACGTCTGTGGTCGGGGAGGATTGGAAAATGATGGTCAGAGCCTCAGCTATTTCCTCCCTTGCTTTTTTTAACAGCCTGGGATACATTTCATCCTGGCCTGGTGATTTATCTACTTTCAAAGATGCTAAACCCCTTAATACTTCCTCTCTCATTATGTTTATCTGATCCAATATTTCACACATTGCATTAGCTCCACAGTTCCCCATACCATGAGTTTCTCATTTTGTCTATGAGTCTGAGGAAGTTCTTGGCAGAGGGAGGTGGCTAAAACATGAAGGCAATTCACCCCAGTTGTCCTCATGCAACTGTTAGTAGCTGGTTTCCAAGCAGTACTGGTAGAGACCCGGAGAAAGTTTGCTGGCTGCCTCATCGTCTAAAGAATAATGATGCATGATAAGGGATGAACAAAAAAAAGGTGGGCAAATTAATAATGGGGCAAGAACTTAAAAATAGGCATTACCTGCCAGAGTACACTGCCCTCAGTTCTACAGAACTGTATACTTACTCTTTTCCTCCAAATGGCTAAGATTTGTGTTTTGTACAATGGGATTCCGCAGGGCTCAATACTATTTGTTATCCTGTTTATATTCCAACCCATTATGATTGAATTCAAAAAGACAAAACCACTACTGTGAAAAGCTTTGTCTGATTCACCCCGCAAAGCCCGATTCCACCCCCCCACCCCCAATGTCCGATTCCCCCCCCCCACCCCCCCAACGATGTCGGACTTACCTGCCATCCGCTCCCCGGCTGCTTTCCAGCCTGACAGACAGCCAGCCTGTGTATCTGGCTAGCTGTCGGGCCGGAAATCTGTTGAGATAATTCAAACCAGATCCTGCCGTTAAATTCGGTTCCTTGTCCGCAAATCCTAACCCCCACTATCTTCCCAGCTCTGAGTTATTATCAGGCCCGTTATGACCGTGATGTTATCAAGCCACACGGTAGGAAAGGTGACAACTCTCCTTTAGTGAATCTGACGAATTTCTTCTCTCTTCCCCAAAATACTAACAATCTCTGTTTATTGGAAATTGAATTTAAACACTTAATGGATTCCATGGTTTTCCATGCAGAATACACAATGAGCTGGATACTCTCCCATTTCCCATTTAAATTTAAAAATAGACTCTGCGCAGATCTAAAATCTGAACTTTGACTAACAGTGTAAACTCCACAGGGTAAAATTCCACCTGATTTTCCACCTTCCTGTCATAACTTCAGTGGAAGATTGGTGGAAACCCTGCAGAAATGGCATAAACAGACGTTTACACTATTTCTCTGGAGTTTCTGCTGTAAAAGTTATGGCTGGAGATCGGGAGAATTCCAGGCACATATATTTTTTCTCCCAAATTGGTCCAGGATTCAAGTGCTTAGGACCCAGCAACTAATTTCAAAGCAGTGCAGTATAAATTATCAGACTTGTAGCTTCTTTCCCTCCTGTCCCTACTTCACCTGCTGTGTTGACCCTGGATCCACTTGTAGATAAGAAGTTGCTTGCACGGTAAAGAATATGCACAATCATGTGAGCACACAACAAGCATACACATCCACACAAGACTAATTTTCAATTGTGGAAATACATGGCTGGGATCCAGCAGTATAAATGGGCAGCATTCTGCTCATTTATTGCTCTGTACGCAGAACTTGGATTATGATAGTGGGTCTCAGTATAAACAATAGAGCCCCCATTCTTTTGATGCTTTGTCATGTCACAGTTCATGATGCTGGCTCGGTCCTCACAGAGGAGTAATTTTCACACCAGATCGCTCCCGATCAGTAGTTGGATGCAAAAAGTGTTTGCATGGGCTAGGGGTTTGCTGTGCATAATATTTTTTTGTAATAAGAATTTTACTGAAATTATATAATGCAGCTCTTCATTTTGTCTCCTTCAGAACTGAGTATTTAGAAAGTATCAGGCAGGATTAATTAACATTCTGTATACTTTGAGCACAATAGCTGGAATGTTATAAATACCATTTACATTTGTTTAAAACACCTTGGTTTCAGGGTAATATGCTTTCTAAGGTACTGCCTATAGATGGTAGGCGGTGGGTTTTGGGAAACGCATCTACCAGTCATCTCGGTCTCTTGGAACTTGTTTGATAGCCTTTTTTGGTCGGAGAGATATTTCCCAGAGGTTTTTTTCCTAAATTGGCCTAAGGTTTTATCTCTAGGTTTTTGCCTTTCCCATGAGATTGCATGAACGGATCATGGAATGAAAATCGGGCAGGTTCTATAAAAGGGCCTGCAATCTGTTCTGCCAGATTAACGCTCTGGTGGTGAAGATGAAAATCTACCTCATTGTATGTGCTTATTTGCTGTGGCAGCCAACTGTGTGGCATTGCAGTGGTTTTTTTGTTGTGGACTATTCTAGGCATCAAATTGGCTGAAAAACTCCACAATGCCTTTTGCTTATCATCGTGATCTAAATGAGCTAACAGGGCTGAGTTAAATACAAGACTAAATTTTTCTAAAAGAATAAGTAGCAACCCAAATGACTAGGTGAATAAATGCAACAATAAATGGTACAATACTGAGCCATACAAATAAGGAAGGTCTCAGGTTCAATTCCCCACTCTGTAGTCAGTTAGCTGATCTCAGACAGAACAATAATGGGAGCTACAATTGGTTTCAATGGTCCTGAGCGAGGAGGCAGCAAAATCAGCTGAGAATCCACCCCCCCGATCACTATCGAGTGCCCGCTGGAAGATGCACGCATGTTGGCATCAATAAGAATAGGATGAACTGTGATCGTGATGTTCCCTACAGTTGAATAGCCTGTCAATACTTAGGCCCTGATGTTCACGGGGAGGTGGGGAGGGAGCGGGGGAGACTTGTAGCGGCTGGGAAAACCGGAATTACGGGGATCGTGGAGGACCTGCCGAATTTAACAACAGGACCTCATTTGAATATTTTTTCTCCATTCCCTGGCTGGCAGCCAAGCAGATCGAAAGGCTGGCTGGCTGTCGGGTGGGAAGGACTGTGCTAGAAGGCCGCAGCCGGGGACTGGAGGGGAAGGAGAGAGTGAGGGAGGGAGAGATCTTGGTGGGGGGGGGGAGGTTGCGGAGGGGGGGAAGAGATCGCGTCGGGGGGGAGGTTGTGGGTCGGCATCACGCGGGGTATGGGTGTTCGGATCGCGATTGTGGCAGGCTAGCTTGGGGGGCCAGGGGAAGCACTCCTGCTCCTCCTGGCCCACAATCAGTGATGGAAAAGCACTTAGCTGCTGGTTCCGGCAGTTCTCTCCTCCCTTTGGCTTCTGGGTTTCCCGAGCCCTGGGAAACCCAGCCCGCAGCTATTAAATCTAAATGGCTGCTGAAGTCTGAGGCGCGCAGCCTCATTAACATATTTAAATTACTGACCAGTCTCTCGAGAGTGGGTTACTTGCTCGCCGGTGTAACCCACCCCGGTTAAACCGTTAAACCGGAAGTAGGCCCGTTCGCGGTGGGTTGGGGTCGGGTTTCACATTTTAAAGAATTTAACAACCCCTGCCCCCCCATCCTGGGGAGGTTAAAATACCTCCCTTACAGTCCAGGCTTCATGTATGGAGAATACGTTAAATGAGTTAGTGCTGATCTTGGAACTATACCCCAGTGGGAGTCAACATCTCCAGGACAAGAGAGGAGAAAAGAGGAAGCAGTAGGTTTACAATCATTACAAAACATCATTAGGATGATTTTGTGAAATTGATTGGAAAATTCATCCTTAAAAACTAATTTCAAACCATCAAACCATAATTATTAATGATTGTATTAAGTGAATATAAATGTTCACCGGTAACTTCCCACGAAAGTATGAGAGCAATTTATTATCAAGTAAGTGGAAATCCCCTGAATGCTGTACAGGGCCCATCCTATTCCTGTAAATCACATGCCATTCAGAAAACTTGCCTGTTGGACGCTGGCCCAGTTTCTTTTCAATAGCAGCCTCCACCCTATACGTAGTGCTACAGCACGTCTCCAGACATGACACAGCTGCTTGTAATCATTTATGAAAACGGATTACTTGTAGTGACTGTGTTACAATAGAGGGCTCTACTCTGCAAACATCAGGAGACTGGCTGCATTTTCAATATTAAGCCAAGTGGGGTGTTACTGGAATTGGTCGTTTATCAAAAAATAGGTGAAGTTGTTTCAAATCAGGCTGTTGTAACCAGACAAACTGCTATGAAGGCTAGAAACTCTGCAATCTGAGGGGTGGAGCTTGGGTGCGATTCTGGCAGTGGAGGACCCAATGGTTCGGGGTGGGTGGGCGCCTAGCCCAGATCCACCTGGGTTTCCATTCCTCGCAACTTCCCCCATAAATTATGCTCGGAGAAATGAGCGGGCCGGTGCTTTTTCTGCCCACCCCAGTTACATTGAAAATCAACTCTTGGGTCGTGTATGGGGGAGTTCCCGGGCTACACAGGCAGTTTTGCCCAACTTGCCCCCGTGGGCCCAGAGCAACTTATGCCTGCTTATGTCTGGGCCCACTGAAGGTCACAGGAAGAAAAAAAAAACAAAGGTGATCGATCCCAGGTGGACCGATTACCTTTCCAAAGCCAGCCCTCTGCTATCTGAGGGATATTTCAAAAATTTAGTGAGCTATTTTCCGCAGCCCCATTCAGGCCTTAGCTGCCCCATTTTGGAATGGCAAGGTGCTGCTCTGACCTCCACCTCCTCAGCGGGATGGGTGCCTCTAAGGTGCCACTACAGCATGAACATCAGCCCCAAATATTCCAATGATCCCGTCCTCTGGATTTGGGATGGGGTCAGCAGCAGGGATAAGTGATAGGTGGAAGTTCCTCCCTCCCAAAAGAGTCTGTGGAATGTCCACCATTTTTTTTAACATTCCTTTAATTCTTTCTGCCACTATCTTAAATTTGTGTTCTCACGTTTCTGTCTTGCCAACCAGTGGAAACAATCTATCACTATTTACCTTATCATAAACATTCATAATATTGATGATCTCTATCAGATCATACCTTAACATTCTCAGCTCCAGTGAAAAAACCCTAACTTCTCAAGTCTTTTCACAGCTGCAATTCCTCATTCCTGGTTATATCCTAGTGAACACATATTGCACTTTTTTCATTGTTTTTATATCCTTCCTATAACGGGGTGCCCAAAGATGCACAAAATATTCCAACTGTGACCTAATTAAGGCCTTGTACAATTTTGACATTACCTCCTTGGTTTTGTATTTTATGCCTCGAGATACAAAACCAAGGGAGTATGGCTTAGCGGTAACATTCCTGCCTCTAAGTCAGAAAATTCGAGTCCCACTACAGACGGCCCAGCCGAGTGGAGATTAAAGCATGGTCTCTAAATACTGGGTTGATTTCCGGATGGAGTGACTACTGGTTCAGTGGTAGTATTCCCACCTTTGAGTCAGAAGATTTGGGTTTGGCAATCAGAGCATTGGCTGTCAATACTGGAATGATGTCCAACGGGGGTACTTGCGTCAGACGGGTGCTGATAGTCCCCTCTGTAAGGGGTTTCTTTTTTTTACTGTTTCTCGGGCTTATAATAGGTCAGCCAGTTATGTTTTCCTGAGCTGCCCTGCCCGCTGTGCGGTTGCGAATCGCTTACCCCTTCCTGATTCTGAGCTGAGGACTTATCGAGTGGTAACAAAGACAGACAAACAGACCAGTGGATTGGTACAAGGAAAACCAATGTTTATTAATAAGAAAACTAAAACTACAAGGTAAACAGTATAATACAGAAGATAAAGAAATCGCTATGGATGTAATACAGTTTTACGCTTAACGGGTTGGAAGAAACGGACACATCGAGGGAAAATTCTAAAATCACAAGTTTAGCAATATCCCCTTTAACCCCCACCCTTACACTTATGCTAGGTTGTCTTGTGGCAGCCAGAAAATTAATGCTCACCGGTGAAAACAGATGAAAAGGCCTGGCCCCTGTGCCTGCTGTTGCCGTCGACATGTGGTTGCGAGGTTTACTGGATGGTCTTCCTTCTTAGCTGCTAGCAGACAGACAGGATGGGGCCAAGAGGCGAAGAGAGAAGAGAGAGAGAGATACTGGGCAGCCCCAGTTATACCCTCTTGGTAACAGGTTTTTTTCATACCTCATCAGCTTGCTTCATTGTTTGATTTAAGCACGAAACGTAAGACAAAGGACCCCATCTCTGGCCCATTTACATTAATGGCCAATTCCTGTATTTCTGAGTTCCATAACTGCTTTAAGACAAAGGACCTAATTTCTGGCCTATTTACATAATGGCCGGTTCCTGTATCGATCTGTTCGCTAACTGCTTTACCATTGTTCCGAATGTACCTTGATGGTTCACCTTTTGTCCTGCGATCACTTCCTGCTCGAATTTTGATGTGTTGGCCGGCCATGTTGATAGCTTGCCTCAGGGCTAGAATGCAGCTGCATTGTTTAAAGAAACCTGTCTGAAACACGAAGCCTGCCGAGTTGTTGAGAATGCAATTTCAAATCTGCCGGTCCTCGGCCATGTGTCTGACTGCAGCCATTTTGAGAGACCTTGGATTTTTTAAAACAGTCACACCAGGGTTTCTTTAATAACTCCAATAAATCTTCGGGGTGGGGGGAACATGTGAAATTTTGCGAATCCCTTCACCTCCCATTGCAAAGGGTAGGTGGGGCTCTTTAGGCTTGCTTGCAGCCCACCTGGGAGAAGGTAATCTGAAGATAAAAGCTGAGGAAGGAAACGGAAAGCCACCTTAACTAGCCTTGCACAGAAAGTGGCTCAAGAATCTTATGTTTGAGACTTGAGTTAGGACCTACCATAGAAACATAGAAACATAGAAAATAGGAGCAGGAGTAGGCCATTCGGCCCTTCGAGCCTGCTCCACCATTCAATATGATCATGGCTGTTCCTCTATCTCAATACCATATTCCTGCTCTCTCCCCATACCCCTTGATGCCTTTTGTGTCTAGAAATCTATCTAGCTCCTTCTTAAATATATCCATTGACTTGGCCTCCACAGCCTTCTGTGGTAGAGAATTCTACAGGTTCATCACCCTCTGAGTGAAGAAATTTCTCCTCATATCAGTCCTAAATGTCCTACCCTGTATCCTGGGACAGACACCCCTCGTTCTGGACCCCTCAGCCAGGGGAAACATCCTCCCTGCATCCAGTCTGTCTATCCCTGTCAGAATTTTATTTGTTTCAATGAGATCCCCTCTCATTCTTCCAAACTTGAGTGAATACAGGCCGAGTCGACCCAATCTCTCCTCATACGACAGTCCTGCCATTCCAGGAATCAGTCTGGTGAACCTTCGCTGCACTCACTCTATGGCAAGTATATCCTTTCTTAGGTAAGGAGACCAAAACTGCACACAATACTCCAGGTGTGGTCTAGGGCAGATGAACAGATGGACAAAACCAAGAATTCCATTTGCCATTTTCATTGCCTATTCTACTTATGCTGCACACCAAGGTTCATCTGCTCCTCTACTTGGTTTAAAATCTCACCATTCTACATCTATTTTCCCATGATGCTGTCTATGCTCTCCTACAGCCTTTCATAATCCTCACCATAACTTGCCAATTTGTTGTTACTGCCAATTTTTGATATAGTTCCCACAATTCTTAAGTCCAGATCATTTACACATATTGTAAATAAGAACACCTCCAGTGTACCTCATCTATTTCTTTAAAGAATTCTGTAAAGTTGTTCAAATGTGTCCAGCCTTCCGGAAATTTGTGCTGAGTGGCCCTGATTAACTCATAGCTGGTAATTCATAGAGTCAGAGAGTCAGAGAGTCAAAGAGTTATACAGCACGGATAGAGGCCCTTCGGCCCATCGTGTCCGCGCCGGCCATCAAGCCCAGTCTACTCTAATCCCATATTCCAGCATTTGGTCCGTAGCCTTGTATGCTGTGGCATTTCAAGTGCTCATCCAAATGCTTCTTGAATGTTGTGAGGGTTCCTGCCTCCACAACCCTCTCAGGCAGTGAGTTCCAGACTCCAACCACCCTCTGGGTGAAAAAGTTCTTTCTCAAATCCACTCTAAACCTCCCGCCTTTTACCTTGAATCTATGCCCCCTTGTTATAGTACCCTCAACGGAGGGAAAAAGCTCCTTAGTATCCATCCTATCTATGCCCCTCATAATTTTGTACACCTCAATCATGTCCCCCCTCAGCCTCCTCTGCTCCAAGGAAAACAAACCCAATCTTCCCAGTCTCTCTTCATAGCTGAAGCGCTCCAGCCCTGGTAACATCCTGGTGAATCTCCTCTGCACCCTCTCCAAAGCGATCACATCCTTCCTGTAGTGCGGCGACCAGAACTGCACACAGTACTCCAGCTGTGGCCTAACCAGTGTTTTATACAGCTCCATCATAACCTCCTTGCTCTTATATTCTATGCCTCGGCTAATAAAGGCAAGTATCCCATATGCCTTCTTTACCACCTTATCTACCTGTTCCGCCGCCTTCAGGGATCTGTGAACTTGCACACCAAGATCCCTCTGACCCTCTGTCTTGCCTAGGGTCCTCCCATTCATTGTGTATTCCCTTGCCTTGTTAGTCCCTCCAAAGTGCATCACCTCGCACTTTTCCGGGTTAAATTCCATTTGCCACTGTTCCGCCCATCTGACCAACCCATCTATATCGTCCTGCAGACTGAGGCTATCCTCCTCGCTATTTACCACCCTACCAATTTTTGTATCATCAGCGAACTTACTGATCATACCTTTTACATTCATATCCAAGTCGTTAATGTAGACCACAAACAGCAAGGGCCCCAGCACAGATCCCTGTAATGTCATCCTATATTGAACAGTTTACCAGCAGTTGAAGTAAGACTAACTTCTATCTCATTTTTTAAAGAGCAGTATCACATTTGCCACCCTCCAATCATCTGGTGCAATTTTCCTTTCCATAGAATTCTAGAAATTGTAGACAGAGCATCTGCTATTTCTCCCCCAGCTTCCCTCAGACGTAAACTATCAAATCCCAGTGACCTGCCTACCTTCAGTTTGAGTATCTTCTTTAGTACCACTTTTCTTTGAATAATAACCTTCAGTAATGGTTCTGCCGCCCATCTCTGCTGGTTCTATGGTTTCAATATTCAGCGCCTCTGAAAACTGAGACAAACTACTATGCATTATCTCTGCCAATCCATTTAATCTCCATTAGAAGCTTGCCTCCATCATCTCTCAGTAGCCCTATCCTTACATTGACTATCCTGTTATTATTATTGTGCCGATAGAAAGTATTTTTATTGGTGAAAGCAATTTGTAAGAGATTCTGCCTCACCTCTGCATGAGGAATGTTGATTATCAGATACAATCCTTCAAGAGGTAGGATATGTGTGCCACCCCCAAAGATTTTACCATTAAGGTTGGCATAGGGACAAACAGAGATTACACAAATTGGGGTTGTATTCTCTGGAGTTTCGAAGGTTAAGGGGTGATCTGATTGAAGTTTATAAGATATTAAGGGGAACGGATAGGGTGGATAGAGAGAAACTAATTCAGCTGTTTGGGGATTCTAGGAGTAGGGGGCACAGTCTAAAAATTAGAGCCAGACCTTTCAGGAGCGAGATTAGAAAACATTGCTACACACAAAGGGTGATAGAAGTTTGGAACTCTCTTCCGCAAACGGCAATTGATACTAGCTCAATTGCTAAATTTAAATGTGAGATAGATAGCTTTTTGGCAACCAAAGGTATTAAGGGAAATGGGCCAAAGGTGGGTATATGGAGTTAGATCACAGATCAACCATGATCTTATCAAATGGTGGAGCAGGCACGAGGGGCTGAATGGCCTGCTCCTGATCCTATGTTCCCATGTTTCCTATGTTAGATTAGATGGTTAAATGCGTAGCTGAAAGAGTTGGAAGCAGGGGTCGCAATTCATGGGGCAATGGCACCAGTACTGGGGAAAGAGGGAACTGTTCCAGTGGGACGGGCTCCACTCAAACCAGGCCGGGACCAGTGTCCTGGCGAATCGAATAGCTAGGGCTGTAGACAGGGCTTTAAACTAATAAGGGCGGGGAGGGTTCAGATAAGGGTAAATTTATAAGTCTAAAGTGAAATTTAAAAGTTCAAAAGGCTGCACAGCAGAGTAGTGATTTGGGTAAAAACAAGCAGAGTGTGTCAGGAAGGGACAGAGGGTTTAACAAAGGCAATAGGGCATTAGCTTCTAAGATCACATCAGAGAAAAATAGCAAAAAGTTAAAATTAAAGACGTTATATCTGAATGCACAAAGCATTTGTAACAAGATAGATGAATTAATGGCACAAATAGAGATAATGCGCTCAATTTTAGGGGGCAATTGCGGGTGCATTGGGGGCAGGGGTCTCCAAAATTCACTGAAATCCCGTTCGGGTTCGGAAGCCGGCTCCAACCCGCCAACTTCGGAGTTTCCCAGGGATCCACCTGTGTCCGGCGGGATGACAGTTAAAGAGACAAATGTAACTCATTGAAGTCTTAAGGCACTTTACCTATGACAGATTAAATAATTGTAAAAATTTTTATCTTACCTGGGCGGCTTGCCCACTGCTTCTGATTCACGCCTGGTGAAACCAGGCGTGAAGGGCCAGTTCAAGGAACATGAAACTAAATAAATTACATTAAAAACCATAGAAGGAAGTTAAAATTCAAAATGAACCTAACTTTGCACCCTGCTCCGATGACCGATGTCTCTCTCTCCGATCCACCCCTTTTCACCCCCCTCGATGTCCTCCTAATGTCTCCCTCTTCAACCCCCGATGCCCTTCCGATTTTCCCCTCTTCACCCCCAATCTTCCCCTCTCCCACCCGATCTACCCCTCTCCCCCGATCTTCCCCCTCCCCCCGAAGTCCCCCTCTTCACCCCCAGATCTTCCCCTCTCCCCCAGATCTTCCACTCTCCTCCCCGATCTTCCACTCTCCCGCACCCCCCCCAATCTTCCGTTCCAGCGCCGGATGACGTCTCACTCTCTCTTTCTCGCCCTCTCCCCCTCACGATGCAGTTCCTGATGGCAGCCAGCCTGGCGCATGTTCACCCCCCCACTGCCAACCCGCCACCATTGCAAAATCGACCCCTATGTGTTTGGTAGCCATTACTGCCGTACTGAGAAGTGGTTGCAGGGAGATCAACGTTGGGAACTAAATATTCCAGGGTACTGGACTTTTAGAAAAGATAGGCAAAATGGAAAAGGAGGTGGGGAGGTAGCCCCTATAATAAAGGATGAGATAAAGGCAGTAGTGAGAAAGAATCTTAGCTCAGGAAATCAGGATTTCGAATCAGTATGGGTGGAGCTAAGAAATAACAAGGGGCAGAAAACACTGGTGGGAGCAGTTTATAATCCCCCTAACAGTAGTTATATGTTGGGCAGAGTATAAATGAAGAAATTAGAGGAGCGTGTAACAGGGGTAATGCAATAATCGTGGGGGACTTTAATCTTCACATAGACTGGACAAACCAAATTGGCAAAAATAGTTTGGAGGACAAGTTCATGGAATGCATTCAGTACAGTTTTCTGGAACAGTATGTCGAGGAACGAACTAGGGAACAGGCTATTTTAGATCTAGTATTGTGTAATGAGATAGGGTTAATTAGTAACCATATGGACCCTCTGGAGCAGAATGATCAGAATATGATAGAATTTGAGTTTGAGAGCGATGTGGTTAAATTGATAATCTGAAACCAGGGTCTTCAATTTAAACAAAGTAGGTATGAGGGGAGAGTTGGCTAAAGTAAATTGGGAAATTAGATTAAAAGATATGACTTTTAAGCAATCGCGAACATTTAAAGAAATAATTCATAATTCTCAATTAAGATTAGGTCGTAAAAAGTACTGGAGAAATTAATGGGACTGAAAGCCGACAATTCCCCTGGACCTGATGGGCTATATCCTAGGTTTTTAAAAGAGGTGGCTGCAGAGATAGTGGATGCATTGGTTTTGATCTTCCAGAATGCCCTAAATTCTAGAACGGTCCCCATGGATTGGAAGGTAGCAAATGTAACCCCGTTATTCAAGAAAGGAGGGAGAGAGAAAACAGGGAACTATAGGCCAGTTAGCCTGATATCAGTAGTATGGAAAATGCCAGAATCTATCATAGAATCATTGAATTATAGAAATTTATGACACAGAAGGAGGCCATTTGGCCCATTGTGTCTGTGCCAGTCAAAAAAGAGCTACCCAGCTAATCCCACTTTCCAGCACTTCGTCCGTAGCCTTGTAGGTTATGGCACTTTTAGTGCATATCCAAGTACTTTTTAAATGTGATGAGGGTTTCTGCCTCTACCACCCTTTCAGTGATGCTAAACCCCTTAATATTTCCTCTCTCACTATGTTTATCCCATCCAATATTTCACACTCCTCCTTAACTACAATCTCTGCATCGTCCCTCTCTTTTGTGAAGACAGATGCAAAGTATTCATTAAGAACCATACCCACGTCTTCCACCTCCACGTACATGTAACCTTTTTCGTCTCTAATAGGCCCTACTCTTTCCTTAATTATCCTCTTGCTATTTATGTGTGCATAAAACATCTTTGGGTTTTCCTTTATTTTACTTGCCAATATTTTTTCTTGCCCTCTTTTTGCTGTCCTAATTTCCTTTTTAATTTCACCCCTGCACTTTCTATACTCCGCTAAGCTTTCTGCAGTATTGAGCTCTTGGTATCTGATATAAGTTTCCCTTTTTTGCCATATGATCCTTGACATCCCGGGGGCTCTAAATTTGGGAGTCCTACCCTTTTTCTTTATGGGAACATATTTGCTCTTAATCCTCACTATCTCCTCCTTGAATGCCTCGCACTGCTCCGACACTGATTTACCTTCAAGTAGCTGTTTCCAGTCCACTTTTGCTAAATCACATCTCAGCTTAGTAAAATTGGCCTTTCCCCAATTGAGAACTTTTACTCCTGGTCTGTCTTTGACCTTTTCCATAACTGCACTAAATCTAACTGAATTATGATCACTACCATCAAAATGCTCTCCCACTGATACCCCATCCACCTGCGCAGCTTCATTTCCTAAAATTAAGTCCAGAACTTCCCCCTCTCTTGTTGGGCTTGTTATGTACTGGATAATAAAGTTCTCTTGTATGCATTTTAAGAATTCTGTGCCCTCTACACTTGTACACTGATTCTATCCCAGTTAATATTAGGGTAGTTGAAATCCCCTACTATTACTGCGCTATTGTTTTTACGCTTCTCAGAAATTTGCCGACATATTTGCTCTTCTATCTCCCTCTGACTGTTTGGGGATCTATTGTACACTCCCAACACTGTGATTTCCCCATTTTTTGTTCTTCAGTTCAACCTATATGGTCTCATTTGATGATCTTTCTAACATATCATCCCTCCTCACAACTGTAACTGTTTCTTTAACCAATATTGCGACCGCCCCTCCTTTTTTATCCCCCTCTCTATCTCGTCTGAACACCCTGTAACCAGAAATGTTGAGCTGCCATTTTTGCCCTTCTTTAAGCCATATTTGAGTAAAAGCTCTGATATCAAACTTCCATGTGTCTATCTGTGCCCTCAGCTCATCGGCCTTATTCACTATACTCTTTGTATTGAAGTATATACCATTAAGCACTGCCAAGCAGCTTTGTTGTCTATTTTCTAGCCGTTGTTTCTACTGCCTTCCAAACTTGCTTACTAATTTTCTGCCTGTCCCTATTATTAAGGACATAGTAACGGGAACTTCAAAAATCATATTATGATTAGGTAGAGTCAACACGGTTTTTTGAAAGGGAAATTGTGTTTGACAAATCTATTAGAGTTTTTTGAGGATGTAACTAGCAGGGTAGGTAAGGGGGAACCAGTGGATGTAGTATATTTGGATTTTCAAAAGGCACTTGATAACGTGCCACACAAGAGGTTGTTGCACAAGATAAGGGCTCATGGGATTGGGGGTAACTTATTAGCATGGATTGAGGATTGGTTAATGGACAGAAAACAGAAAGTAGGAATAAACAAGTCATTTTCGGGTTGGCAGATTGTAACTAGTGGGGTGCTGCAAGGATCAATGCTTGGGCCTCAGCTGTTTACAATCTATATTAATGACTTAGATGAAGGGACTGATTGTAATGTACCCAAGTTTGCTGATGATACAAAGCTAGGTGAGAAAGTAAGCTGTGAGGAGGACGCAAAGAAGATACAAAGGGATATAGACAGATTAAGTGAATGGGCGAGAAGGTGGCAGATGGAGTATAATGTGGGGAAATGTGAAATTATCCACTTTGGTAGGAAGAATAGAAAAGCAGAATATTTTTCAAAAGATGAGAGACTAAGAAATGTTGGTATTCAGATGGATTTGGGTATCCTTTTACACGAATCACAGAAAGTTAACATGCAGGTACAGCAAGCAATTAGGAAGGCAAATGGTATGTAGCCTTTATTACAAGGGGGTTGGAGTATAAGAGTAAGGAGGTCTTTCTGCAATTATATAGGGCTCTGGTGAGACCACACCTGGAGTACTGTGTACAGTTTTGGCCCCCTTAACTAAGGAAGGATATACTTGCCTTAGAGGGGGTGCAACGAGGGTTCACTAGGTTGATTCCTGGGATGAGAAGGTTGTCCTATGAGGTGAGATTGAGTAGAATGGGCCTGTATTTTCTGGAGTTTAGAAGAATGAGAGTTGATCTAATTGAAATGTATCAAATTCTTAGAGGGCTTGACAGGGTAGATGCTGAGAGGTTGTTTCCACTGGCTGGAGAGTCTAGAACTAGAGGTCATAGTCTCAAGATAAGGGGTCGGCCATTTAGGACCGAGATGAGGAATATTATCTTTACTCAGAGGGTTGTGAATCTTTGAAATTCTCTACCCCAGAAGGCCGTGGATGCTCAGTTGTTGAGTATATTCAAGACTCAGATCGATGGGTATTTGGACACTAAGGGAATCAAGGGATGTAGGGATAGGGTGGGAAAGTGGAATTGAGGTAAAAGATCAGCCATGATCTGAATGAATGACGGAGCAGGCTGGAGGCCTGTGTATAGCCTACTCCTGCTCCTAATTCTTATGTTCTTAAAATAGTTTTCATTGCAGTTACTCCTTGCAGAGGTGGCACTTGTGAGCTAATGAAGTGCACCAGACTGAACAAACTGGAACTCTTCTATTTCTTCACTATCATGAAAAATACAGTTTATTTCCACACTTTCCCAGGTACATGTTTCACTTACATCATGATATAGAGGAAAAAGCCAATAGAAAATTTGCAGAATTATAAGAAGTTGCAAGAAGAGGATAAGAAAATGTAGTGTAAAAGAAGAGCCTAATCATTGTCTGGGGGTACTGCAACACAATGCATTTCTTTGTGGACTGACTGAACAGCACAAAGATGATCTCAGCCCCAAACCCCCACCCCCCTCCCTCCCCAATATTTTTAAATTAAGAAAAATCTCCCCAATTACTTAGCAGTTTTATTTAGTGAATAGTTAAGCCATACAGATCAAGAAGATCCCAAACTGAACTCAAGGATTATGCTGAGTTAGTGGTGATTGGGACAAGACAATCCACCTGTATGAGAAAACAAATTCAGAACCGGCTAAGAGTCAATATAGCATGTGAGTCATTACACAAAGCCTGACTGTTTGCCTGTGCAATTAATGGGCTGGAACTTGCTCCGACCGTTGTGGCAAGACTGTCCGCACATCCTGCAGACAAACACCATGAACAAACTTACTTTGTGGTCTCCAATGTCCACTTGGAGACCACAAAGTGGTCTTCAATTTTTTTTTAAGTTCAGTGCTGTGAATTCAGCGCAGGTTCGTTCAGATCTGATAGAGACTGTGGTAATGGAAGCCACGGCAACAGAATCTGTCAAAAAGAGAAGCCCCGCCCACAAGCAGACAGTAGAAATCATTCATTTAAAGTAAACTTCTATGTTAGTTTAAATAAAAATTTAACAAATCTTATTATAAAAAGCCAAGCAAATGATTTAATGTAAAGAAACTTACAGAAGTTAAAAGTAAAAATTTTTTTTTCATTTTTGCATTTTTTTAATGATCAAAAAATATTACAATAAGAGTAATATGACATTCCATATTTTTAAAATTTAATTTTTTGTTGTTTTGCAGTCATTAACAGTCATTGCGCTTTTACAAAGTAGTGATTTTATTGATTGTAGTGTAGCGTGACCCTTTAATTCGGACCTGTCAAACCGCCGGTGAACCAATGGGAGCAAGTTCACGATTTCCGTGTTTTAATGTGTATGTGCGCATTCGTGAACTTACTCCAACGATTCGCCGACGGAGAGAGAGGACGCCATTATGCAACGGCTTCCCGAGGCGAGTAATTTCTGGGCCAATAGCACTATAATTCGCCTCAGAGTGCCTGCAGTAGAGTCAAAATAATCAACTACGGTTTTCATTTCTAATTGTTATGCTATGCATTTAGGAATGAGAGCCTTGGCTAATTTTTTTGCCTTTCTACCTCAGGGATACAGAGGCCCAATTGTAGTGCCACTAACAACAAAGGCAAGAAAAAGTGCTGGAAAGTGCATGTGTTTGCTTTTTTTGTGTATATAGGATTCAGCTTAGCTGTAATGTCCTTGATGGTAGAATAGCCTGCTGCCATTCACTGTCTAGGCTCACGCATAAAAGAGAATGATCACGGAAAAGAAAAGTGACTGACACCCATCGAACCATACCACAGTATGGAGTGAATGCCTTCAGGAGAGAAGGGGTGGGAAAAATTGTCAAGGAAAAGAACAAGGGCACGTGTGTGCCAAGAGGATAAATGACCAGACAGGAAACAATAGCAGTATTGTGTGCCAGTACCTCAAGGTCATTGAAGAGCACCACTGGTGGAGTGACACAATTTTTCTTTGCAATGAGTCGGAGTATTGCTTCAGCCTCCTGATTCCTTCCCTTTAACAGCAGCCAGCGTGGAGATTCAGTAATAAACGTGAGCTTAAAAGTGTATAATTTAAAGAAAAGAGCACTGAAGTCACACAAAGGACTCGAGGAGTTACTATTAATATTAAGGTATTATTTATAAGCAGATATTAACATGCAATTGTTTTCAAATTTAGGAGTGGATTCAAAAATGACAGTGGCATGGGATGGTGTGAACGGTGTTTAATATGGATTTTGACAGGTTTACAGAAACGCTCAGGCTTCAAGTTTTGGACACTCTCTCGCCGTGACATTGCATATGGTGCAGGGAGACCTGAAGAGAAAAAACAAACGGGGTGGAAGGAAGGTGGGTGGCTGGGAAAATACAAACAATCAATGGAGCCAAACAAGCTAATGGAGAAGGATGAAATCGATGACGATAAGATTAAAATACTCTTTAACTACAAATCCTAGTATGCAATTGTATATAAATCTAGGAGTAGATTCACAAATGACAATGGCATAGCATGGTGTGAAAGGTTAAGTTTAACATGAGTTTTAGCAGGTTTATGGAAATGACTACCTCGATCACGCACTCTATTGACAGATGTCTGGGAGTCCTGGACACTGTCACCGTGATATGGTGTATGGTACAGGGTGTCATAAAGAGAAATAACAACTATTTTTTAAAAATGTCTGGGGAAAATGAGCATCACAAATGAGCATTTGGTGAGGTGCTGAAATACCTCAGCACAGCACTGGCAGAAAAATGTGAAGGGAAAATAGTGCCTCAGATTAAGAGAAGAGCCATAGGTAAGTTCCTTTCAAAGTCAATAAACTAAAGAAATAAGTTATTAGACTGTGTACTTCTTTGTGAAATTCTAGGGCATGAAGAGCCCAGTTTTGGAATACTGGATTAATTAACCATTCCTGATGAACGGTTGGAAAATATAGCCGACATTTTTGAAAGCTATTTTAAGATTGAATCTAGCACCCTCTGCAGGAATTTAGTTGAACGTCACAGTGCTAAGGCACTTAAAGAGTAAATATATATTTGTAGTGCAGTATAAACAGATTAGAGAAAGTCAGCATGGAATTTGTGAAGGGTGAATCATGTCTGACTAATTTAGTTGAATTTTTTGAGGAGCCAGTAATATGGTGGATAAGGGGCTGTCTATGGGTGTTAACTATTTGATAAGGTTCCATACAAGAAATTATTAACAAAAATAAAAACTCATGAAATTGGAGGCAACCTTGTGACATGGGTTGGCAATTGGTTGGGAGGTAGGAGACAGAGAGTGGAGATAAAGGGAATGTTTTCTGATTGGCGGGATGTGACAAGTGGTGTACTGGTGCATCAGCTTTTCACTGTATTTATCAATGACTTAGATGAAGGAGTAGAGAACTATATATCCAAGTTTGCAGATGACACTGAGTTGGGCGGCACTGTAAGTTGTGCAGATGGGAGTAGGAAGTTACAAAGGGACATAGACAGAGTAAGTGAGTGGGCAGAACTGTGGCAAATGAAGTTCAATGTGGGGAAGTGTGAGGTCATCCACCTTGGATCTAAGAAAGACAAATCAGAGTATTTTCTTAATGTTGAGAAACAAAGAACTGTGGAGGAGCCAAGAGATTTGCGTGTCCATGCACACAGATCACTAAAAACTAGTGGACAGGTACAAAAAGTAATCAAAAAGTCTAATAGCATGATGCCTTTACATCAAGAGGGCTGAACTGCAAGAAGTTATGGTTCAGTTTTATAGAATCTTGGTCAGACCCCATCTGGAATACTGTCTTCAGTTCTGGGCACCGCACCTCAGGAAGGATATAGTGTCCTTGGAGGGGGCACAGCGCAGGTCCACCAGAATGATATTGGAGCTTGAAGGGTTAAATTATGAGGACAGGTTGCATACACTTGGTTTTATACCCTTGAGCATAAAAGGTTGAGGGATGATCTATTGAAGGTGTTTAAAATGACAAAAGGATTGAATTGGGTAGATACAGAGAAACTATTTCCTCTGGTAGGGAAATCAAGAACAAGGGGGCACAATCTTAAAATTAGAGCTAGGCCTTTGATGGATGAAATCAGAAAGTACTTTTTCACACAAAGGGTAGTGAAAATCTGGAAATCTGTGGATGTGGGGTAATTGGAGCTTTCAAGACTGAATTCAATAGATTTTTCTTAGGTAAGGGTTTCAAAGGATATGGATCAAAGACAGGTAAATGGAATTGAGGTACAGATCAGCCATGGTCTGATTGAATGGCGGAACAGGCTCGAGGGGCTGAATGGCCTACTCCTGTTCCGATGTTCCTATGTATGTAATGGATCATATTGTGAAAGTATTCAATGTTGGTTTAGTTAGCATGAAGATAGGTTGTTTGGATCAGCTCTGAGGGTGAAGGAGTTGTGTGTGTGGTTGGGGGGGGGGGGTGGGCACCTGTTTGAGGGATGAGAGGTCAGAGGGCCAGGAGCTTAACCTCAGTGGTGGAGAAGCTTTTAGAAACGGTAATCTGGGACAAAATTAATAGTTACTTGGACAAGTGTGGATTAATAAAGGAAAGCCAGCATGGGTTTGTTGGAGGCAAATCACGTTTAACTAACTTGAATGAGTTTTTTGATGAGGTAGCAGAGAGGGTTGATGAGGGCAATGCAGTTAATGTTGTGTATATGGACTTTCAAAAGACGTTGATAAAGTGCCACATAATAAACTTGTCAGCAAAATTGAAGCCCATGGAATAAAAGGGGCAGTGGCAGCATGAATACAAAATTGGCTAAATGACAGGAAACAGAGAGCAGTAGTGAACGGTTGTTTTTCGGACTGGAGGCAGGTATACAGTGGTGTTCCCGAGGGGTTGGAACTAGGACCACTGCTTTTTTTGTTCTATATTAATGACTTGGACTTGGGTGTACTGGGCACAATTTCATAATTTGCAGATGACACAAAACTTGGAACTGTAGTAAACAGTGAGGAGGATGATAATAGACTTCAAGAGGTCATAGACAGGCTGGTGGAATGGGCGAACACATGGCAGGTGAAATTTAATGCAGAGAAGTGCAAAGTGGTAGGAAGAATGAGGAGAGGCAATATAAACTAAATGGTACAATTCTAAAGGGGGTGCAGGAATAGAGAGACCTGTGTGTATATGTGCACAAATCTTTGAAGGTGGCAGGACAGGTTCAGAAAGCAGTTAAGAAAGCATACTCGATCTTGGGCTTTATAAATAGTGGCATAGAGTACAAAAGCAAGGAAGTTATGTTGAACCTTTATAAAACACTGGTTTGGCTACAACTGGAGAATTGTGTCCACTTCTGGGCACCACACTTTAGGAAGGATGTGAAGGTGAGAAGGTGCAGAAAAGATTTACTAGAATGGTTCCAGGGGTGATGGACTTCAGTTACGTGGATAGACTGGAGAAGCTGGGGTTGTCCTCCTTAGAGCAGAGAAGGTTAAGAGGAGATTTGAAAGAAGTGTTCAAAATCATGAAGGGTTTAGAAAAAGTAAATAGAGAGAAACTGTTCCCATTGGCGGAAGGTTTGAGAACCACAGGACACAGATTTACGGTGATTGGCAAAAGAACCAAAGGCGGGCGACATGAGGATAAACTTTTTTATGCAGTGATTAGTTATGATCTGGAATGCGCTGCCTGAAAGGGTGGTGGAAGCAGTTTCAATCAAGCCTTTCAAAAAAGCCTCCTTCTGTGCTGTAACCATTCTATGATTCTTTGATTCTATAATTACACCGGGCAGACGATTCCACTGCCTGCCCCATCTGCACCACATTCCTAAATCTATTCCTCTGCTGGCTCAGTCTGATTCCTCATAATGGTGAATCCAGATAAAGTAGATTGTAATGGGTTTTAGCCCAAAATTTGTGGAGCTTTAGTCAAAGAATTTGTGATGGAAGCTATGTCTGAGCTTAGGAGTCTTTTGAGGGCAGCTTCACTGCAGAGGGCCTTAGATTGGCCATGCTCTCCATGGCCGACTATAAATCAGTCAGATGTTCAAGTAGCATAGCGTCGCTGCTGATTGTGGATTTTTCCATAGACAGACGCACATTATGTAGGTTGCTTGACACACTCACAGTTGATTGCATGAGCTGCTAATACTGAGTGACCAAACTGTGGCTGTAGGCAGTACTGTGAAATCTGCAGCTGAAGGAGCCCTCAAACCAGCCATGGATACCAAATTCTCCTTTCTGAAGCTGACTAATTGACACCACCCAGCCTCTCCTCAGAGTTGGCGTATCTGTGATGGTGCTCGCCATTGTTAGGAATGGGTGATCCAGGATGCGGTGAGGTACTGAATTGAGTCGCCACATTGAGCTCTTCCATTTTCTCCTTTTGGGAACCTACAGGAGTAACCAAAGAAATGATGTTATACAGTAGTACACCCTTGAAAAAGAGCATACATGTCAATGCATTCTAGTATATTATGCTGCAGTGTATGCCTTGGTGGGGGTGTAAATGAGGAAGTGAGTAAAGAGATAAACAATGAACAGCAAAGGGTAAGAGCAGCCATGAGTAAGGGTGAACTCTACGATGTTACCCTCACCCACTCACTCTATTGCCTCAATGCCCAGAATCTACAGTGTTCTTTCCTCATAAGCAGCCAAAGGTCATTTGTTAACTGACAGCCATCTACTTCCATCTGCAGATACTGCTGCTGGTTGTTTAGGCCTTCTCCTACAAGCAGATCAAAGAGGGACAGATGTTACAATAAGTAATGTGAGAGATGTGTGTCACTCATGTGTTCAAGGCAGCAGTCACTTCCAGTGAATTTGTGAACATGCAGCATGCAGGTACTTTGTATTGGCAGTGTGCATGCCGTTATTTTCCACACTTAGTGGGACATAGGGCAAATGTTTTGTCATGGCAGCAGTGCACAATGGCCTTTTAAAATCAGGGCATACCTATGCATTTAGAAAGCACATGACCATTTGCCAGAACATTCTTCCTCCGATGCTGCAACACGCTTACAGTGAAATGTTGTCAAGATGCATTTTAAGGCAACATTGTACAATTAAGCACCATATACAATGTACTTACATTGGCAATCTTCCAGAGACCTGCAAAATTTGTCCCTCCTAAATTTGGTGCACACGTGAGACAACACTGACTTTTCCCACTATCTTCATCCTGGCTGCTCTAGCACTCCTCTAGCCAGGAGGGTAGCCCTTAACTCTGAAAAGCACCATCATTCTTTCAGGGACCTTACACTGCAGAACCTCCAAAGCAGCTTTGTATAAATCTTTTCACTTTGAGTTCTGGAACTTGCACCAGCTATCCCACTATTCCCCCACCATTCCCCCTCCTCCCCTCCCCCCACCCCCTACCCAGGATGGCTTTAAGAGCTGTTGCACCCTATTTTCCACTCCTGACCCATACAGTATGTTGTGTGTAGTGTGCCAGGAGCACCATGATATATTAGTGAGCTGACCTTGCATTACAGCATGAGGCCACCTCATTGCAGTGCGGGAGCAGGCACTGTCTGAAAAGCTGCAGTCCTGACGTTATTGCATTGGAACCATAGTGTATGACGATGGGATAGAAGGGTTTGTGCTATTATGTGGGATTCAGCACTAACATATTGGAAGATTCCCAAAGGTATGTCTGTGTATCAACAAATAGAGGATAGTGTGGAAATGAATAAGGTTAGTATTTGCAGAAAGGTGAGTGCACAGCTAGCCAACAACCTGAGCAATAACTTCGCATAAATGGAATAAAGATAGAAATGCCTCTGCGCAGTGCTTAATTTCATTTAAAACATGATGTGGAGATGCCGGTGATGGACTACTCCTCAGAATCGGTTTCTTTCTTGGACACACGAATCTCCATCAAAGACGGGCACCTGAGCACCTCACTCTACCGCAAGCCCATGGACAACCTCACGATGCTCCACTTTTCCAGCTCCCGCCCTAACCACGTCAAAGAGGCCATCCCCTATTGACAGGCCCTGCGAATACACAGGATCTGCTCAGACGAGGAGGAACGCGATGGACACCTGCAGACGCTGAAAGACGCCCTCGTAAGAACGGGATATGACGCTCGACTCGTCGATCGACAGTTCCGACGGGCCACAGCGAAAAATCGCATAGACCTTCTCAGAAGACTAACACGGGACGCAACCAACAGAGTACCCTTCGTCGTCCAGTACTTCCCCGGAGCGGAGAAACTACGCCATGTTCTCCGCAGCCATCAACATGTCATGGATGACGATGAACACCTCGCTAAGGCCATCCCCACACCTCCACTACTCGCCTTCAAACAGCTACCCAACCTCAAACAGACCATCATTCGCAGCAAATTACCCAGCTTTCAGGAGAACAGCGTCCACGACACCACACAACCCTGCCACAGCAACCTCTGCAAGACATGCCAGATCATCGACACAGACACCACCGTCACACGAGAGGACACCACCCACCAGGTACATGGTTCATACTCCTGTGACTCGGCCAATGTTGTCAACCTCATACGTTGCAGGAAAGGATGCCCCGGAGCATGGTACATTGGCGAGACCATGCAGACACTGCGACAACGGATGAACGGACACTGCGCAACAATCGCCAGACAGGAGGTTTCCCTCCCAGTCGGGGAACACTTCAGCAGTCAAGGACATTCAGCCACCGGTCTTCGGGTAAGCGTTCTCCAAGGCGGCCTTCGAGACACACGACAACGCAAAATCGTCGAACAGAAATTGATCGCCAAGTTCCGCACCCATGAGGACGGCCTCAACCGGGATCTTGGGTTCATGTCACGCTATACGTAACCCCACCAGCGAAAAAAAGTTATCTGTTTTTAACACAACGGGTCATTCTCTGTCTTTCTCTTCCTTTCGGATGTTTCTCTCTCTCTCTCTGTCTGTCTTTTGTTCTGGCCGTTTGTGTATTCGGGGGTCCTCAGAGTCATAGAGTCATAGAGTTATACAGCACGGATAGAGGCCCTTCGGCCCATCGTGTCCGCGCTGGCCATCAGCCCTGTCTACTCTAATCCCATATTCCAGCATTTGGTCCGTAGCCTTGTATGCTGTGGCATTTCAAGTGCTCCTCCAAATGCTTCTTGAATGTTGTGAGGGTTCCTGCCTCCACAACCCTTTCAGACAGTGAGTTCCAGACTCCAACCACCCTCTGGGTGAAAAAGTTCTTTCTCAAATCCCCTCTAAACCTCCCGCCTTTTACCTTGAATCTATGTCCCCTTGTTATAGAACCCTCAACGAACGGAAAAAGCTCCTTAGTATCCATCCTATCTGTGCCCCTCATAATTTTGTACACCTCAATCATGTCCCCCCTCAGCCTCCTCTGCTCCAAGGAAAACAAACCCAATCTTCCCAGTCTCTCTTCATAGCTGAAGCACTCCAGCCCTGGTAACATCCTGGTGAATCTCCTCTGCACCCTCTCCAAAGCGATCACATCCTTCCTGTAGTGTGGCGACCAGAACTGCACACAGTACTCCAGCTGTGGCCTAACCAGTGTTTTATACAGCTCCATCATAACCTCCTTGCTCTTATAGTCTATGCCTCGGCTAATAAAGGCAAGTATCCCATATGCCTTCTTTACCACCTTATCTACCTGTTCCGCCGCCTTCAGGGATCTGTGAACTTGCACACCAAGATCCCTCTGACCCTCTGTCTTGCCTAGGGTCCTCCCATTCATTGTGTATTCCCTTGCCTTGTTAGTCCCTCCAAAGTGCATCACCTCGCACTTTTCCGGGTTAAATTCCATTTGCCACTGTTCCGCCCATCTGACCAACCCATCTATATCGTCCTGCAGACTGAGGCTATCCTCCTCGCTATTTACCACCCTACCAATTTTTGTATCATCAGCGAACTTACTGATCATACCTTTTACATTCATATCCAAGTCATTAATGGACTTCATATCCAAGTCATTAATGGGTCCTGTTGGTAACATCACTCTGTCTGAACACTTTGATTGCCTTGACAACGGGCAGTTGGAAAGATTATCTGTAATCACCAGGTATTGTTCTCTGACTATAAATGCGGTAACCTTCCATGGAATCCTGATGAAGGAGAAAGCCTCTGAAAGCTTGTGATTTTCAAATAAAACAGTTGGACTACAACCTGGTGTTGTAAGATTCCTTACAATCATTTAAAACAGTCAGGAGAGACTTCATTTATTGGTAAACAATATTTATTTGAATTAAAGAGGATTTCAATTTCTATTCACACAGGAGATATATTCACTCATGAGGAAATCACTTGGAGCAAACTCTATTATGGTCACAAGAGCCCAATAATTTTGCCTCAAAACTGTAACATTTTTATGCAGAATGAAAAAATGTACAAACATAGAAAAGCTATTCACCCGAAGCACCCATCTATGCCTACTTTTGGACCCACTTGTGAATTCTGTGACAATAATTCCATGTGGTCTTCTATTAGTATCATCTCAATTGTTAGTGAGACCAGATTAATAAAAGAAATGAGATACTGAATAAAATCAAGGAGTTTCACTGAATTCTATAAATCGCTCGCATCTCACTCCTGTAATTTAGATTAACAACCATAGCCCTCGATTACAGCCTTATTACTTACACTCATCAATCCATAATTGTAGATTTAATAATCTTGCTTCCTATCGAGGAAAATAAATTCTCATCCTGAGATCAACAAGCAAAAGAATAATTTAAGAAAAAGAATAAAATAAATAAAGTGCAGTATAACTGAACTGAACATCATCAAGGATTGCATTCGCAATCTAACAATGACTGCAGGCACATGTCCAAATCTTGTTCAGGAGTATGATTTATGTTCAAAGAAAAGCATCGTAAATACTAGTTTATAATTTGTGCTATGTCTAAGATAATCCCGAAACTTCCACCAAAATATTTATCGTTCTTTTTTTTATAAGGTTATGGTCAAAATTATCATGCATCTAACCACCAAAATTCTCACCTTTACGTCATTATCCACCAATACAACCTTTCCTGTTCTTTCGCATCTCAACCAGAATATTTTTATTGACTATTACTCCATTTCTCCAATATTGTGCTCTTTAAAGGACAACTATTTCTCCAAACTTCAGTCCTGACCCCCACTGCTGATTTTAAATCTCTTCTCCCTGTATCATCATTTAAAAAAAGCAGGAAAGCAAGGCATTTAAAAGTAACAGCAGCAGAAGAGCCCATCATTTAAAATGTGCGGAGCAGAGCTGCAGTAACACAAACACTGGAAAAAAAATCTAAAAAAGTGACATCATAGGCAGCGCAAAGGAGGAGTGGCGGAGTCCGAGGAATTTAAACTAAGTGTTTAATTTAAACTTTATCAAATTTTAACAACTTTTAATAAATTGTTGAATAAGTAAATAAATAATCAGTGTAACTAATTACTAGTTAATTTGAAATCAAGCTACGAAATATAACTGAGACCTCAAGAGATTCTAATAGTTCTCGCAATAAATTACTGTTAACAATAAACAAATAAATAAATAAAGGTTAGAAATGGCAGCACAGGCAGTGTGTCAGGACAGCAATATGTGGGACTTTGTGGACAGAGAGATTATCCCAGATGACAACACCTGTAGGAAATGTCTCTGTCTTGAGACATTCCGGCTCAGAGTCATTGAGCTGGAGTACGAGTTGGAAACACTCCGACACATAAGGAAGGGGAGGAATATCCGGATAGTTTTCTCCAGGGTACAGTCACACCTCAGAAAGTCCAGGTGCAGGAAGGGGAGAATGTGACTGTCAGTCTGCAGAGTAGGGGGAAAAGAGGAGGCAGAGAAGGAGGTCCCGCAGATACTGGTCCTATCCAACAGGTACGATGTACTTGCTACTTGTGAGGATAAGGGTGAAGGCTGCAGGGAGGGTGCCCAGAATGCTAACCATGACACCATGGAGCAGGAGGCAGATCAAGGTGGGGAGGAGCAGAATAGAAAGGTTGTCGTCATAGGGAATTCAATAATTAGGGGGATAGATAACATCCTCTGCAGTTGCAATTAAGAGTCCAGGAGGACGTGTGCCAGGGTAAAGGATATCTCGGAGTAACAGGACAGGAACTTGGAAAGGGAGGGGGAATATCCAGTGGTTTTGGTCCATGTTGGGACCAATGACATGGGGAAGAACAGGGAGGAAGTCCTGCCTCAGGAGCTAGGAGCTAAATTAAAAAGCAGGACCTCGAGGGTAATAATCTTGGGATTATAAGTGAGCCACGTGCATATTGGCATAGGGACAAAACAGATCAGGAAAGCAAATACGTGGCTGAAAGATTGGTGTGGGAAAGAGGGGCTGTATTACATGGGACACTGGTACAAGTACTGGGACAGGAGGAACTGTACCACGGGCTGCACCTGAACTGGAATGGGACCAAAGTCCTAGCTGAAAGGATAAATAAGGTTGTAGAAAGTACTTTAAACCAATAAAGAATGGGGAGGGCTGAGGAAGAAATACAAATAAAAGTGAAAATAGCCGAAAGGTGAGAAAAAGGGACAAGAGCAAAGTCCAGATCATAAATAGTGTTAAAGGTGATATAAATAGTTCAGGTTCAGAAAAAAATATAGGAAATAATAACAAAATAACTGATAAAAATACAACAGGAGTGAGGAAAAACAAGAAATCCGGTAAGTTAAAAAGTGTGAGAGAAACAGCTTCAGGGCATAAAGGTCTGTTGGCTAAATAGGAGTTCTATACACAAATTCAAGTAGCATAAAGAATAAAACAAGTGAATTAGAAGCGTAAATCCAGCTTAAAGGGTACAATGTAGTGGCTATCATGGAGTCCTGATTACAAGCTGGGCATGACTGGGAGATAAATATTCCAGGTTATAAGGTTATAAGGTCAGGGGAACTGGAAAAGGAAGACGAGCAGCAATATTGATAAAGGACATTATTACAGCATTAGAAGAGGGGGTATCAGTAAGGGTGAGCAGGCTGTAGAAACGCTCTGGGTAGAATTGAGGAATAGAAAAAGATACAAGACTTTGGTACAAGTTGTCTACAGACTTACTGATAGCAGTGATAAAGTAGCGGGATGCATAAGTACGGAGATCAGAGAAGCTTGTTGCAAAAGCAGAAAGGTTATAATGGGAGACTTTAATTTTCACATAGACTGGGAGAAGCAGAACAGCTCAAGTCCCAAAGGCGGTGAATGTCTTGAATGTATTCGAGGCAGTTTTCTGGAACAATATGTTCTTGAATCAACAAGAGAACAGGCCATACTAGATTTAGTGGTGAGTAATGAGCCAGAGTTAGTTGACGATCTAACAGTAAGGGAACATCTAGCTAACAGTGATCATAACATGACTGAATTCAATATTAGGTTTGAGAGGGAGACGGGTGAGTCATGAATCAAGGTTTTAAATTTAGGTAAGGTTGTCTTTGAAGGGATGAGGCAGAATTGACCACAATAGACTGGGCAGCACTGTTAATGGGTAAAAATACAGATGAACAGTGGGAGGTGTTCAAAGAAGTATTTGGTTCAATACAAGTCCTGTACATACCCCTAAAGGGTAAGAGCTCTCGGTGTATAATTAGACAACCCTGGTCAACAAAAGAAGTGAGAGATAATACAAAACTAAAGGAGATGGCTTATACAAATGCAAAGAACAGTGGAGATCCCACAGAATGGGACAGATATAAAGAATAGCAAAGGGATACAAAGAAAATAGTTGGAGCTGCAAAAGTGAATATGAGAAAAAAACTTGTGAGGGATGTTAAGGACAACATTAAAGGTTTTTACAAGTATATTACGAGATGGAGGTTGGCTAAGTGTAATGTGGGTCCCTTAAAGTCAGACCCAGGTGATATCGTAATTGAAAATCAAGAAATGACAGACTTGCTAAATACTTACTTGATTCAATCTTCACTAGAGGAAGAGGATAAAGTACCAGAGATACGAGGAAAACTAAAACTAAATCAAGGGGAGGAACTTGTTGGAATTAAAATAAGTAAAAAAAATGGTAATGGAGAAAATAATAAGACTAAAGATAGATAAAACTCCAGGACTTGATGGTTTCCAGCCCAAGGTATTAAAAGAAGTAGATGAGGGAATTGTAGATGCTGTAGTTATGATCTTCCAGAATTGTTCTATTGGATTGGAAAATTGCCAATTTCACGCCATTATTTATGAAGAGTAGGAGATAAACTAGAAAATTATAGGCCTATTAATCTAACGTCTGTTGTGGGGAAGTTACTTGGATCTGTTATTAGGGACAGAGTGACTGAGCACTTGGACAAATATGAACTGGTCAGACAGCCAGCATGAATTTGTAAGGGCATGTCATATCTAAATAATCTAGTTCAATTTTTTGAGGCGGTAACTAAAGTGATAAATAAGGGAGTGTCTATGGATGTTGCTAATATGGACTTCCAGAAGACATTCGATAAAGTTCTACCCAAGAGACTGTTAACAAAAATGAGAGTGCATGGAATTGGAGGTAACCTATTGACATGGGTAGAGAATTGAATAGGAGATAGGAGACAGAGATAATGGGTATGCACTCCAATTGGCAGTACGTGACTAATGGTGCCCCCCAGGGATTAGTACTTGGGTCTCAACTTTTCACTATATTTATAAATAACTTAGACAAAGGAATAGAGAGTCGTAGATCCATGTTAGCTGATACACTTAGTTAAGTGGCAGAGTAAATAGTGTAGATGGGAGCAGAAAGTTGCAAAGGGACATTGATAGATTAAGCAAGTGGACAAAACTGTGGCAGATGGAGTTCAATGTGGGGAAGTGTGAGGTCATCCACTTTGGACCTAAGTAAGATAGATCAGAGTATTTCCTAAATGGTGAGAAGCTAGGAACTGTGGAGGAGCAGAGATATTTAGGGGTCCATCCAGAGATCACTATAAGCTAGTGGACAGTACAAAAAAAAATTAAAAGGCTAATGGAATGTTGTCCTGTATCTCAGGGGGGCTCGAATACAAAGGAGTAGATGTTATGTAAAAGTTATATAAAGTTCTGGTTAGACCCCATCTGGAGTACTGTGTTCAATTCTGGGTCTCGCACCTCAGGAAGGATATATATGGCCTTGAAGTTGGTGCAGCACAGATTCACCAGAACGATACCGGGGCTAAAAGGGTTAAATTATGAGGACAGTTTGTGTAGACTAGGCTTGTATTCCCTCGAGTATAGAATATTAAGGGGTAATCTAATTGAGGTATTTAAGATGATTAAAGGATTTGATAGGGTAGATAGAGAGAAACTATTTCCTTTGGTGGGGGCATAACCTTAACAAAGGGGCATAACCTTAAAATTAGAGCTAGGTAGTTCAGAAGTGATGTCAGAAAGCACGTCTTCACACAAAGGATATTGGAAATCTGGAACTCTCTCCCCCAAAAAGTTGTTGAAGCTAGGTCAATTGAAAATTTCAAATCTGAGATTGATAGATTTTTGTTAGGCAAGGGTATTAAGGGTTATGGAATCAAGGCGGGTAAATGGAGTTAAGATACTGATCAGCCATGATCTAATTGAATGGCGTAACAGGCTTGAGAGGCTGAATGACCGACTCCTGTTCCTATATTCCTAACCTGATAATCTATTTCCAATTTTATACCAGCTGTGGGAGTTCGGACTGAAACTAGAGGAATGGAGCAGGAGTAACAGTTCACAGCAATAGCTAACAGCGTTAACATAAAGGATTTCACTGGTCTGGTGCTGCATTTTGGTTCATTGCACGGGTCTGGTGCTGCTTTAGCAAAATTGCTCTGCCAGCAGGAAATTGTCCTTGAATAAACTGACAATGAGATATAAATTAGTAAGGTAAGTTCCAAACTGTTTGTCAAAGACCTTGTAAAAAATACAGAGAGTTTGTTTTCTAAAACCTTGTATGAAGCATCAAATAGTGCTGAACGCTGATGATCTGAGCATTTGACAATGGTCCCTGAGTACCTTGATTGCATTGCTAAGAATATTTTAACAGGAGATACTGTTAGCCTGTGACGTAAACTGGAAAGTAATGATGAGTGTCCATTTCTCCATTGCTGCAGATCTATGGCCAGAACTGGGTCAAATTTCCTCCCTTTTAATTGCCACTAAATTGTTTTCTCCAGTTGTTCCATTTTCATTAAAATGGTAGCGTTTGCTGTGAGTACTTCTACATTTGAACCTGCAATTGAATAAAAAAAATCACTGTCATAAAGAATGAACGTAAATGAAACTTTTCCGTCATGTTTCACTGGGTAGATACAGTCGCTTATTTCATACCAGATTAGTTTTACTTCAGTAATTCAAAAAGATTTAGTGTCAGGCAGTATGACAACAGAGTGTGCTCCTGTACCAATGCATAACTGTGCCACAGATTATTAGGATGTGGGTCGCCCGCACACAGGAGTTCCATGAACTCTCCCACACGGTCCTGGGGAGATTCCAAGGAAATACCAGACAGATCACCATGGGGAAAACCTTTAAAAAATCATATGCTGAGGCAGCCCAGTCCAGTTTAACATCCTCTCTCTCCAGCACTGCAATATTCTCCTTAATCAATACTGCCATCTCTCCTCCTTTCTTCCCCTCCCTATCTTTCCTGAACATCTCGTATCCAGGAATATTTAGTATCCAATCCTGCCCTTTTTTGAGCCAGGTCTCCGTTATTGCCACAACATCATATTCCCATGTGGCTGATTGCGCCTGCAGCTCTCCAACCTTGTTTACCACAATGAAGCAGTCCGAGCCCGCATGCAGCAAGACCTGGACAACATCCAGGCTTGGGCTCATAAGTGGCAAGTAACATTCGCGCCAGATAAGTGCCAGGCAATGACCATCTCCAACAAGAGAGAGTCTAACCACCTCCCCTTGACATTCAACGGCATTACCATCGCCGAATCCCCCACCATCAACATCCTGGGGATCACCATTGACCAGAAACTTAACTGGACCAGCCATATAAATACTGTGGCTACGAGAGCAGGTCAGAGGCTGGGTATTCTGCGGCGAGTGACTCACCTCCTGACTCCCCAAAGCCTTTCCACCATCTACAAGGCACAAGTCGGAGTGTGATGGAATACTCTCCACTTGCCTGGATGAGTGCAGCTCCAACAACACTCAAGAAGCTCGACACCATCCAAGATAAAGCAGCCCGCTTGATTGGCACCCCATCCACCACCCTAAACATTCACTCCCTTCACCACCGGCGCACTGTGGCTGCAGTGTGCACCATCCACAGGATGCACTGCAGCAACTCGCCAAGGCTTCTTCGACAGCACCTCCCAAACCCGCGACCTCTACCACCTAGAAGGACAAGAGCAGCAGGCGCATGGGAACAACACCACCTGCATGTTCCCCTCCAAGTCACACACCATCCCGACTTGGAAATATATCGCCGTTCCTTCATTGTCGCTGGGTCAAAATCCTGGAACTCCCTTCCTAACAGCACTGTGGGAGAACCGTCACCACACGGACTGCAGCGGTTCAAGAAGGCGGCTCACCACCACCTTCTCGAGGGCAATTAGGGATGGGCAATAAATGCTGGCCTCGCCACATCCCGTGAATGAATTAAAAAAAACGTTTTCTGCATTGTGTAGTTGCAGTACTGAAAACAGATGTTAGCAAATGCCCAAGAAGCTTAATTTTTACTGATTCTATTCAGTAATGAGGATCTTGGCACATTCAGTATTTCAGCAATATTTTCATGGTTTTTTACACTAGTAAAAATCAAACACAACAACAGCAACATTTATATAGTGCCTTTAACGTAGAGAAAGTTCCAAGGTGCTTTGGTTCAATAGTGCTGCCAAAAAATAATAACAAAACATGATGGGATGGCAGGGAAGATGGTAATGCAAGCTTTGCACCTGTGGGATCTTTCAATCAAGCTCAGGCTGGTAGGAAAAATCAATCTCAACTCAGTGGGCAGGGGCACAAGCACAAACTATCCATATTCAACACTAAATGGGCAGGTCGAGTGGAAAATGGAAACATCAAGTGTTAGGCTTATTTTCCTTCTTAGGACTGTGAATGTGTTTAGGAAGTAGTAGTGAGGGATCTCCAGATAGCATCTAGTTCCTCCTATAATGGATAATGCCCATTGTTCTGCAGGTAAATCCACTGTCAGTTGTGCTATTGAGACCTATAGATCGGGAGACCCTTGGTTCACTGCCAGATCTGTGCTGAATTAGGGACGTGAAACAGTGGTGGAGGTGTTGCCATTAGCCTCAGTGGTCCCAGGCTGGGGTGGGGGGGGGGAGGCAAGGGTTCGTGGTCCTGATTGCTACCCAGTGATCTCTTTTGGAAATGTAGATGTGGATGTCGAATGAGAACCAACAGCTAAATACTCCATCATCACTCACTGTCCTGGCTCACACTTGAAAAAAGACCATTTAACTCTGAAACTAGGGTTGGCATTTGGTAAAATCATACTCTATCAGGAGTTACAAAGAGGTTGGTCTCATAGAAGCTCATCTCTTGTATGAGATGCATCTCCTGCCCTCTTGATCCTCTCCTCACTCTACTCCCACCCACTGCCTTTGCTAGCCTCAATGCTCATCGACATTGTAATAGCTCACTCTGTTCACACACAGTCCCTCTTTCCTTCAAAACCAGCATCATCACAAAAAACTCAGCTCTGTCCCCCTCAGCCTCGATTCAATTTCTGACCTACTTTTCTTGTCCAAGTTCTTTGAATGTGTCGTCCTCTCCCAGTAATTGTCGTTACATTTCCACAATTCCCTATTTGATTACTTTCAGTACGTTTTCTGCCCTGCCCACAGCACCGAGATCGCCCTGGTCAAAGGCACTGCTTCTGTGACTGCGATCATGGGGCATTATCCTCCCTCTATTTAGAACACATCTCTTTGACCAGGCTTTTGATCACCTCTCCTAATACTCCCATAAAGGATGGATGCTTGCTCTTTTGTCTCTGCTATGAAGCACCTTGGGACATTTTCTACATTAAAGCATTATATAGTTGCTTATGGCAGAAAATTGAGAAAAAAGACTGAATCATAAAGGCTGTACACACTTACCACTTGATTTTCTGCATCTGGTCAATGGTGTCTGGGAGAGGAATATTGACCGTTTCAGGCAGAAACAAGACCAGAATTGCTGCCAACACTGTCAAACCCCCCATCAGAATAAAAGGCAGAAACTCATGATGAACACCTGTGAAAATATAGACAAGGCATTACAAACACTCTTTAATGTATTTTCAATGTAGTTACGTTTCAATAATGTGGGGATTTTTTTCATTTTCATTTTGAAGTTAGTTTTCTCCTGCCTGTTTTTGACCCTTTGCCAGACACCATTTCCCAGTGAAGAGGTAGGCAACTTGTTCCCTAATCGGCAACTGAAGATTGCACAAAATTGGACTGGAATAACTTTGATTTTTCCTCACAATTTCCAGGCAAGCAACATGGCAATACCTGATAGGCCTGGATAGATTAGAAAATTATTGCAAGGGTGATTACAACACCAAACCTGTGTCCTGTCATTCTGTGATGCAGTGCATTAAGATTCCAACATGCTTGTTTCAGATATTTTATGAGTTTACTACAGTATGTCCTGCACACTGGGCAAATGCAACCATTGCCTAGTTCTTGATTTCATTCTTGCAACAAAGTGAAAGTATGGATACAGAATCCACCACTACCGATTTTAACACATTGCCAAGTACAGATTGACAACAAAGTGCCACTACACTTTCCATCTCCAAAAATGGTCTCAGCATCTCACCTTATTACACACTCTTGAATGTTCAGTTTCCTATATATCGTACAAATGATCTCAATCATTTTACAGGTCTCTGTCTTGTAGTACGCAGCAGGTTGGGGGTTATCCTATGCACAATATAAACCATCGCAATTCCTCAATGTGTCAAAGCTATGTAACACATTATAGGGGTGATTCCGTGATCCAACAATCCAAGTAAGGGAGTGCATCTCAGGAAATCGTGGGGGCGCCAGATTGTGGAATCACCCCATATATACAGCAGAAGTGTCTCTACATGGTAAACACTTCCAATATGAACCAATTACCTGAGAGTTCCTTCCTTCTTCAGGGTATTAAAAGTAGGTGAGGAAATGGTAGATGCTTTAGTCATGACCTTCCTAAACTTGCTTGATGATGAATTGTTCCTTTGGATTGAAAAAATTGCCAACATCACCCCATTATTTAAGAAGGGTTTGACAGAAAAACCAGGAAATCATAAGCCGATTAGTCCAACATCTGTTGTGGGGAAGTTACTAGAATCCTAATTGAATGGCAGAACAGGCTTGAATAGGGTGGTGGTATTTGAGTGACAAATGAAGAGGTTGCTGCATAGCCTGCACCTGATAATATTTCACACTGGAATGTCTGCAGACGTCTGGATAAAATTAAATTCTAAATTAATCTCTGGTCTTTCAACATCTTTATTTTCGTTGCAAAGGAAAAGGTCATCCATAATCAGTGCAACAAAGGGAGCGGAGGATTGGCAACAAACAAGCCCTTCAGTAGACCCGAGGAAGATGCTCTACAGCTCCTGGACAGGCACATTGGGGATGGCGGTGAGAGATGGAGAAGTTGGAAGAGAGCTGCCATGTTCAGGTTTATAATGAGATCGCTGACCTGCAGTACGGTGAGTGGTTTCAGTCTTCAGACATTCTGATTAATTGAAAGGACTCCTATCATTGCTAGGTCACTTCTTCTCAATCACAACATTAATGAAGATGTCAATAAAAAAATTTCACCCAGGTTTCTGCATACGTTTATTGTGATAATGCTTTCATTCAAATGCCATGAGACCATAAGACCATAAGAGATAGGAGCAGGAGTAGGCTATTCAGCCCCTCGAGCCTGCTCTGCCATTTAATAAGATCATGGCTTATATGATTTTTACCTCAACTCCACTTTCCCGCCCTTTCCCCATATCCTTTGACTCCCTTGCTGATCAAAAATTTGTCTAGCTCAGCCTTGAATGTATTCAATGACTCAGCCTCCACAGCTTTTTGGGGGAAAGAATTCCAAAGATTCACGACCTTCTGGGAGAAGAAATTCCTCCTCATTTCCGTCTTAAACAGGCGACCCCTTATTCTGAGACTATGCCCCCTAGTTTTAGATTCCCCCAAGAGGGGTAACATCCTCTCAGCATCTACCCTATTGAGTCCCCTCAGAAACTTGAATGTTTCAATAAGATCTCCTCTCATTCTTCTAAACTCCAATGAGTATAGACTCAACCTGTTCAATCTTTCCTCATAAGACAACCCTTCCATACCCGGAATCAACCCAGTGAACCTTCACTGAACTGCCTCCAATGCAAGTATGTCCTTCCTTAAATAAGGGCACCAGAACTGTGCGCAGCACTCCAGGTGTGGTCTCACCAGCACCCTGTACAGTTGTAGCATGACTTCCCTGCTTTTATACTCCAGCTCCCTAGAAAGAAAGGCCAATATTCCGTTTGCCTTCCGGATTACCTGCTGCACCTGTATGTTGACTTTTTGTGTTTCATGTACGAGGACACCCAGATCCCTCTGTACTGCAGCATTTTGTAGTATTTCTCCATTCAAATAATATTTTGCTTTTTTATTTTTCCTCCCAAAGTGGATGACTTCACATTTTCCCACATTATATTCCATCTGCCAAATTTTTGCCCAATCGCTTAACCTGTCAATATTCCTTTGCAGACACTTTGGGCTCGATTTTCGCACCCCCGAGTGGGTGCGTTCGTGGCGGGGGGGCTGCGAAAATCGGGGATTCCCGGGGCAGGTCCGGAGCCCAGCTCCAACCTGCCCACTTCCGGGTTCACCAGTGACATGGTCACATGCGCACGCAGCCCCCGCATGTGGGACGCCCGCTGGCAATTAAAGCCAGCGGGATGCCACTTAAAGTAATTAACCAGGTACTTTAGGTCGTTTACAGACCTGATATTTTAGGAGGGGTGGGATTTTGAAATAAACTGAGACTGTTTCCCGTTCTGGGGGAAACACTCCCAGTTGAAATGGACGTGTTGCAGCCATCAGCCTGTGGGAGCTGCAAAGGTCCATTTGACAGGTTAGCGGGGGTGGGGGGGAGACCCTCACTCATTGCAGGAGGCCACTCTGTCACTTTGGACAAAGTTTGGCCTCCACCACCCTCCTCCTAACAATAAAATTCACCAACTTGGAACCTCAACCCCGGTGTCCAGACACATTTACCTACCTTGCGGATCCCCTCAGATGTACATCTTCCGGATGGGGGCCGCCGTAGCTGCAGTCATGACCTCCTCGGAGGACAAACAGCATCACCAGCCTCAACGGCCACGCCGTGCACCTCTGACACGTGGAGCTCCACAACACAGTGCTGTGACACATCCACCTGCACAGCAGGAGGGAAGGCAACTGCAGAGAGAGATGCATCGCAGAGGGCACTACCCTCGCCACAGGGTCTACAGACCAAGGCTCAGCTTCCTGGACCTCTCTGAGGAGCAGTGCATACAGACGTTCAGAGTCAGTCGCCAGGTAGTCGCGGACATCTGCAGCCTCCTTAATGACGAGCTGCTCCCGGATGGACCGAGCAGCATCTTCTTACCTGTCGCTGTCAAAGTCACCACTGCCCTCAACTTCTTCGCCTCCGGATCCTTGCAGGGTGCCACTGGGGACATCACCAGGGTCTCTCAGTCGTCTGCACACAAGTGCATAAGGCAGGTCAACGACGGCTTGTTCTGCAGGGTCTCGCACTATATCAACTTCCCCATGGATGACTTCAGCCAGATGGTGAGGGCAGTGGGATTCCATGCTGTGGCTGGCTTCCCACGGGTGCAGGGTGTAATCGATTGCACCCATATAGCAATACAAGCACCTCCACGCGAGCCAGGAATGTTCATCAACAGGAAGGGCTATCACTCCATGAACACTCAGCTCATCTGTGACCTCCGCAAGAGATTCCTTCATGTTACCCACGCGCCCAGTCGACCCCCCGCTGCCAACTCGCCGCCCTCCTAATATCGGGCCCTTTGTGTCCTCATTGCAACTTGCTTTTCCACCTATCTTCATATCATCAGCAAATTTGGCCACAAGGCCCTCTGTTCCTTCATCCAAGTCGTTGATATATATTGTAAATAGTTGAGGCCCCAGCACTGATCCCTGAGGCACTGCACTAGTTACAGATTGTCATTTTGAAAATGACCCTTTTATCCCGATTCTTTGTTTTCTGTTAGTTAGCCAATCCTCTATCCATGCCAGTATATTACCCCCAACACCATGAGCTCTTATCTTGTGCAGTAATCTTTTATGTGGCACCGTATCGAATGCCTTTTGGAAATCTAAATATACTGCATCCATTGGTTCCCCTTTATCCACCCTGCCCGTTACTTCCTCAAAAAACTCTAATAAATTTGTCAGACATGATTTCCCCTTCATAAAACCATGTTGACTCTCCTTGATTGCCACTGCTGTTGGGCTCAGAAAGTGTGATAATGAACAGTGGAACGTGGGAAAGAGATATGTGGCTGTGGGGAGGGTGGAGTTGGTGAGGTACCTTATACATAGTTATTGTCTCATTCATCTCACCATTTACACCGTGTGTTCATGAATGGTGTGGAGCATCACATTTCCAGCATTATTTCAGTATCTGCTTGGGTACTCATGCATTCACTTACCTTGGCCAACCTTGTGTGGTCAATGAAACTTTTCTTGTACTGTATTGCCATTCAGGAAGTGATTGTGCCCCCTCCTTCCATACTCCCTGCATTACCTCTCTCCTTAATGCTTTCACTACTCTTTTCTGGGCCTTCCATTCTTGGATTCCAAATAGCCTTTCTCTCCTTGCCCCTATCTCTGCCGACATTACCTCTACAAAACTTCAGAATATTGGGACCATGACCATATCAGACATCCCCAATGTTGGACCACCTTCTGTCATTCTCTTCTTACTGTGCTCCTGCTTTGACTCTGCATCCAAAACTTTTTTGACTATTTAAGCTGCAGTAGCCTTTTAATTGCTGCAACTACAGTGGATTTCCGTCACTCCCAGCGGCAGGAAATCATTTAGCAGCAGGATTACCACCTTGAGCTTGCTCTGCCTACCTAATTGCAGCCCCCTCTCCCCAACAACGATTGCTAATGGGGATCATGTGGGTAGGTGGAATCCCTGCTCTGTCATGTTTCGGATGGGCTGAAGAAAATCCAGGCCAAGTTGTCTATTGCATGAACATGAGTAGAACACTCAGGTCACTATAAAACAAACACAATTATCCACGTGCAAGTTCAGAAAATATAGAGCCAGTGTCACAGTACACCATAGTACGACTGCAGCAATTGTGGCAGCAGCGTCATCGAAAGAAAAAAAGAATTTGCATTTACATAGTGCCTTTCACAGCCTCAGGACTTCCCAAAGCACTTTACAGACAATTATGTACTTTTGAAGTGTAGTCGCTGTTGTAATGTAGGAAACGCAGCAGCCAATTTGCACACAGGGATAAATATTGGCCAGGACACCAGAAGAACTCCCCTGCTCTTCAAAATAGTGCCTTAGGATTGTTTACATCCACCTAAGAGGGCAGACTCAGTTTACTGTCTTATCTTAAAGACGACACCTCTGACAGTGCAGCACTCCCTCAGTCCTGCACTGGAGTGTCAGCCTGGATTTTGTGCTCAAGTGTCTGGAGTGGGACTTGAACCTACAAACTCAGAAGCAAGAGCGCTATCACTGAGCCACGACTGACATGGACAAAATCACAGAACTCCAGATTCGGTGAAATCTAGGTCTGTGTGAGAATTCGGGATGGATAAAAGAAAGGTGCATTCAATTGAACCTGAAGATCATATGAAAGAATGCCAGCACTGACTACCGAAAGAGTACGCCTACGATTTGGGAAGGGCCTGGTTGTATCAGGATAGCTCCAAAAATGTCCTTATTTTCTACCTACATATAGAAGTTTAACCGTTAACTTACCAAGAAAAGAAATGTAAGGCGAGATGATGCTGCCCAGCCTGGAGGCGGTCGAGCTCACTCCTACACCTGTGTTTCTCACCACAGTTGGGTAGAGTTCAGCAGTGTAGACATAAACCATGGTGAAGGCACATGTGTTCGCACATTTTCCAACCATTACCAGCACTGTGGTAAGTACTGAAAGATCTAGAAAAAGCACAAGTAAACTTGATGGAAGGTGCTCTGGTTTGCAAGCACCTGTCTGTATAATCCTGTCACACACTGGACACACGGGCTGATTTTCTGAATACATGCTTCTGGCACGGAGCCAACTAAGAGTACATATTGGGAATTCATGTGGGCACTCCCCATAATCTTTGGTCCATTAAAATGGAAAAACATGCATCCACAAATTCCCGATAGGTGTTCCTGATGGACGAGTTTCTGCGCTGAAAACTCGCATTCAGAAAACAGGCCCCTTAATGTTGGTGTTATAAGTACTCGGCTGGTGTAAGTGAGGCACATTGAATAACGGCACCTCACCCATGTTGGCCAGCTTACTTTCCCTTCCAACAACAACAATAACTACAACAATTCAAATTTATACTGCACCTTTAAAAGAGAAAAATAAAACATTCCAAGCTGCTTCACAGAGGCATATCCAAAAAATAAACACTGAGCTGAAGAAGGAGAGATTAGGAAAAAAAACTGGTCAAACAAGTGAGTTTTATGGAAGGTCTTAGAGGATGAGAGGGAAGTGGAGAGGCAAAGAGGCTCAGGGAAGGAATTCCAGAGCATGGGCCTAGGCGGCTGATGGCGTAGCTGCCAATGATGGCGTGAAGGGTGCGGGGATGCATATGAGGCTGTAGCCAGATGAACAGAGAGTTTTGGCGGGGGGGGGGGGGGGGTGGGGGGGGGTTGGTGGTGGTTCTAGAGCTGGAGAAAGTTACAGAGTTAGGGAACAGTGAGACCATGAAAGGATTTAATCACATGAATGAGAGTTTTAACTTTAAGGTATCGAGGACTGGGAGCCAATGTAGGTCAGCGAGGTCAAGGGTGATGGGCAAGTGAGGCTTGGTGTGGTATAGGATACGGGCAGCAAAGTTTGGATGATCTGAAGTTTATGGAGGGGAGAGGATGGGAAACTGGCCAGGACAACGGTGAAGCAATCGAGTCTGGAGGTGACAAGGGCATGAATGAGGGTTTCAGTGGTAGAAGGGTTGAGATAGGGGCAGAGATGGACAATGTCACAGAGGTGGAAATAACCGGTCTTTGTGAAGGAGAAGATATGTGGTCAGAAGTTCAGCTCGAGATCTAATAACAAATCAAGGGTGTGAACAGTATGGTTCAGCCTGAGACATTGGCCAAGGAGGAGGATGGAGTCGGTAGCGAGAATATGGAGTTTGTGGCAAGGACCGAAGATTACAGCTTTGATCATCCTAATATTTACCTGGAGGAAATTGAGGCTCATCCAAGACTGGTTGTTGAATAAACAGTCTGACAGTACAGAGGCAGTGGAGGGGCTGAGAACGGTAATGCAGAAGTAGACTGGATGTCATCCTCATACATGTGGAAGCTGACCTCATGTTTGTGGATGATGTCGACATGGGGCTGCAACGAGGAGGAGGGAGCCAAGGATAAAACCTTGGGGACTCCCAAGATGATGCAGTTGGGGTGGGAAGTGACGCCAATGGTAGAGGTGCTAGGGCTATGATCGGAAAAGTGAGGGTAGTCCCATGGAGCTGGACGACATATGAGAGGTGTTGGAGGACATGGTGTGGTGGACTCTATCAAAGGTTGCAAAGAAGTTGAGGAGGATGAGGAAGAATAATGCACTATTATCACATTCACAGTCAATGTTGGTTTGTGACTTTGGTTAAGGCAGTTTTGGTGCTGTAACAGGGGTGAAAACCTGATTAGACGGATTCCAACATGGAGTTGCAGGAGAGATGGGCTCAGATCTGGGAGGCCACAACGCATTCAAGGCATTTGATGAGGAAAGAATGAATGAAGATTGGGTGGTGGTTGCAAGGGCAGAGAGCTTGATGGTGAGTTTTTTGAGGAAGGGGATAATAATGGTGATTTTGAAGGAGAAGGGGGAACAGTGCATAGGGAGAAGGAACCGTTTACAATGTCTGCTATCGTGAGGGCCAGGAGGCGAAGTTTTTTTTTTATTCATTCATGGGATGTGGGCGTCACTGGCGAGGCCAGCATTTATTGCCCATCCCTAATTGCCCTTGAGAAAGTGGTGGTGAGTTGGGTGGTCAGGACTTTAATGACCATGTGTGAATTTATTGACAGGCAAGGCTTCCCACCAGTAAAATTATACATCTCATGGCAGTGCCTGCACTTATGCATTGGCTCTCTGAACCTCAGTGGAAACCAGAGCACATTGTGTACGGGTTCAATTCTCCCAAGAAAACAGATGCCGCATCTACTTACTGGTGTGAGTCAACAAGCACGGTGGGGGGAGGGGATGGGGCGGGTGGTGAGGAGGTTGTGGATGATCCAGTAAGTATTTACAGGATAGATTTAATGCACAATACAATGTGTGACATATTCTAAGAGCGTGTTGCAACAATATGAAAGTGAGTTTCAGGTGCTCCACATGGATCCTCTTCAGTCGAGTTGGTCAGAGTGTGCACAGGGCACGGTCCAGCCAGTTCAGTCCAAGAACGGCATTCGGGGTCCTATTGATGTCATAGGCCCACAATGTCCATTTGAATTAGACAAACTGTCTGACTGCGGAGGCTGCTCCGGCTGCCCAGTGGTAGGCTCCGGTGAACATTGTCATGACATAGTGATGTGGGCAGGTCATAGCCCACCATTTTTGGATGCTACCACCCAGTTTCCACTGGATGGAAGGACTGAAAATTCGTCCCAGCACCTCATCCTTACAAGACGGCGAAGATCAGTGAAGTTGTGATGGGTGGGTAAGGGGGGAGGGTCTTCATAGTTTGCGGTACCGTGCGCCAGAATGCTAAAACCTCTACAGTATTACACCACTTGCATATTTCAATTTATCATGAAATGCTGCTTTAAAATGCTTGTTAACAAAAGACACATTATGATAATTCTAGATGCACTGTAAAATTTTACTTGAAGGCACGAGCTGGATGAAGAAAAGGACAACTCCACCAAGAAAAAGTGTGCCTGAAATGCTGAACTTGCGGGTAAGTTTCTGGAGAAAAAGCCAAGCTGCTATGTTGGCCGGAATTTCGATGGCACCAGAGAAGAAATAGTTCAAATATTCATCACCGTGGAGATTGGGTGTGTTCAAAGATAGACCATAGTATCCAATTGCTAGAATCATCCTGCAACAAAATAATAAAATCTTCTTGTGAAACTTTAAAAAAAGAATTCCACCCCACTTTTTCCAAAATTGTCTCAATTCTACATTGTCATCATAACACTAAACACAGTTCCTCTGCCTTCCCAAATAAGAAAAGGATGGCCAAGCACTTTTTCACAAATTTTTTTTTATTCGTTCATGGGATGTGAGCGTCGCTGGCAAGGCCAGAATTTATTGCCCAACCCTAATTGCCCTTGAGAAGGTGGTGGTGAGCTGCCTTCTTGAACCGCTGCAGTCCGTGTGGTGAAGGTTCTCCCACGGTGCTGTTAGAAAGGGAGTTCCAGGATTTTGACCCAGCGACGATGAAGGAACGGCGATATATTTCCAAGTCGGGATGGTGTGTGACTTGGAGGGGGACGTGCAGGTGGTGTTGTTCCCATGTGCCTGCTGCCCTTGTCCTTCTAGGTGGTAGATGTTGTGGGTTTAGGAGGAGCTGTCGAAGAAGCCTTGGCGAGTTGCTGCAGTGCAACCTGTAGATGGTACACACTGCAGCCACAGTGCACCGGTAGTGGAGGGAGTGAATGTTTAAGGTGGTGGATGGGGTGCCAATCAAGCAGGCTGCTTTGTCCTGGATGGTGTCGAGCTTCTTGAGTGTTGTTGGAGCTGCGCTCATCCAGGCAAGTTGAGAGTATTCCATCACACTCCTGACTTGTGCCTTGTAGATGGTGGAAAAGCTTTGGGGTGTCAGGAGGTGAGTCACTTGCCGCAGAATACCCAGCCTCAGACCTGCTGTTGTACCCACAGTATTTACGTGGCTGGTCCAAAAATGGCGTTGTTTAAAAGGTGAATGATAATAGCCTTATTCAGGGTTACTGGCATAAAGGAGTTACTGAGCCCAACAGTGCAAAGGAGATGAATAACACCCGGAGAGCAGAAATAGAAAGGTGGCTGAAGCCCCTTGGATTAATAACTACTTCTACCGAAAATATACTGTACTCCAGCAACAACAATCAGTCACATTAGACTCAGAAACCCTCCGAAGCCAATTCCCCTGCTGATGTCGCCATTTAACTTTCAGAGACAGTGAGACTCCATCTTCAAATGCCATAGCATACAAGGCTACGGACCAAATGCTGGAATATGGGATTAGAGTAGACAGGGCTTGATGGCCGGCGCGGACACGATGGGCCGAAGGGCCTCTATCCGTGCTGTATAACTCTATGACTCTAAAGGTAAACTGGCTACAGTAAACACAAATGGCTGGATCAAGGAACACAATGAAGCAAGTCATCAGTCTACTTTCCCTCTCCAGTCACATAATGTCATGAGGTACGAAAGGATCAATGAGGATGGGATTAAAAAATAAACTGAAAACAAAGATAGAGTGCGACATGCATGCCAACTTATAAAATTTGGAAAAGCTGACAAAAAGCTTACGCAGTCCCTAAATAGCTGGTCACTTAAAAACACTGCAACTGAAGCACAGCCCTAAATAAATGCTTATGACCAAGGCTACTGCTTCAACGGGACTGGATAAGTTAAATCCCTTTTTATTTAATTGGATTATAGGATTAAGGGGTTTAGCATTTTTGAAAGTAGATAAATTGCCAGGCCTGAATGAAATGTATCCCAGGCTGTTAAGAGAAGCAAGGGAGGGAATAGAAGAGGCTCTGATCATCATTTTCTAATCCTCCCTCGCTACTGGCGTGGTGCCGGAGGATTGGAGGGCTACAAATGTTGTACCGTTGTTTAAAAAGAGAGAAAGGGATAGACCAAGTAATTACAGATCAGTCAGCCTAACCTCGGTGGTGGGCAAATTATTGGAAACAATTCTGAGGGACTGTATTAATCGTCTTTTAGAAAGGCACGGATCAATCAAGGACAGTGAGCATGGATTTGTTAAGGGAAGGTCATGCCTGACTAACTTGATTGAATTTTTTGAGGAGGTAACAAGGTCTTCATCAGAGGAGTTCTGGGTCCTTCTCCTGCTGTAGCTCTGTTCTGCTGCCCTCTGGGTACAGATGGCATTTGACTGGTCATAACGCTGCCAAAATATAATCAAGATATTTTTGAGATATGCTTTGAAGTAATTTGAGAAAGAAATGAAAGAGAACGCAGCATTTGTGACTTACCTGTTTGTCTCCCAGAGCGCTGCTGAGGGGTGCAGGCTGAATAGTGTATCGAATTTTCATAGTGGATCAGCTGCTTAATACCTTTTTTACACTAGTTTTACATCAATGCTTGTACCAATGGCAATGCAAATGAACTTGCCCAAGATACTTCTGTGTATTTCCCTCTACAGGTCGTCGGTGGATGCAACTTTTTTTTTAAAAAGGTGCAATAGGTAAATTACATTGAGAAAATTCCAGGTCTTTGCATCATCTCAAACAGTGCAAACGTGGATCCAAAACACTGATGTTGGTGCAATGTGGGGTCAGTTGACATTTATGTGCCTCTCAGCAGTCCTTGCTAGCTGGTTGCAGTACCTGATATGTGGCAATATACAACTTTATTGTGGTAATAATCAGAGGAGTAAGTCGGGAGGACTGTGCCAATGTGGCACAGTCCTCCTGACTGAAACCATGAGTACTTGGTTCCCAAGATTCTGGGTTTAAGTACTATAACTGTCCATCACTCGAATGTATTTGTCTCAGCTGGGTGAATTTTGGCAGTTTGAAGGCAAGTCTGCCCAACAGTTGGGTGTAATGTGACTGATTGTTGTTGCTGGAGTTCAGAAAGGAAGAACATCTATTAGGCTGATCTACATCCCAGGGTTTTGAAAGAGGTGGCTATGGAGATAGTGGATGCATTGGTTGTCATCTTCCAAAATTCTATAGATTCTGGAACGGTTCCAGAATGGAGGGTAGCAAATGTAACCCCACTATTTAAGAAAGGAGGGAGAGAGAAAACAGAGAACTGCAGACCTGTTAGCCTAACATCGGTAGTAAGGAAAATGCTAGAATCTATTATAAAGGATGTGATAACAGGACATTTAGAAAATAATAATAGGATTTGGCAGAGTCAACATGGATTTATGAAAGGGAAATCATGTTTGACAAACTTATTGGAGTTCTTTGAGGATGTAACTAGTAGAATAGATAAGGGGGAACTAGTGGATGTGGTGTATTTGGATTTTCAGAAGACTTTCGATAAGGTCCCACACAGGAGGTTGGTGAACAATGTTAGAGCACATGGAATTGGGGTAATATACTGGCATGGATTGAGAATTGGTTAACAGACGGAAAACAGAGAGTAGGAATAAACGGGTCTTTTTCAGGTTGGCAGACTGTGACTAGTGGGGTACCGCAGGGATCGGTGCTTGGGCCTCAGCTATTCACAATCTATATCAATGATTTGGATGAGGGGACCAAATGTAATATTTCCAAGTTTGCTGATGACACAAAACTAGGTGGGAATGTGAGTTGTGAGGAGGATGCAAAGAGGCTTCAAGGGGATATAGACAGGCTTACTGAGTGGGTAAGAACATGGCAGATGGAATATAATGTGGAAAAATGTGAAGTTATCCACTTTGGTAGGAAAAACAGAAATGCAGAGTATTTTTTAAATGGTGAGAGATTGGGAAATGTTGATGTTCAAAGGGACCTGGGTGTCCTTGTACATGAGTCACTGAAAGCTAACATGAAGGTGCAGCAAGCAATTAGGCAGACAAATGGTATGTTGGCCTTTATCACAAGAGGATTTGAGTACAGGAGTAAAGATGTCTTACTGCAATTATGTAGGGCCTTGGTGAGACCACACCTGGAGTACTGTGTACAGTTTTGGTCTCCTTACCGAAGGATATAACTGCCTTAGAGGCGGTGCAACAAAGGTTCACTGGATTGCTTCCTGGGATGAGAGGGTTGTCCCATGAGGAGGGATTGAGTAGAATGGGCCTATACTCTCTGGAGTTTAGAAGAATGAGAGGTGATCTCATTGAAACATATAAAATTCTTAGAGGGCTTGACATGGTAGATGCTGAGAGGCTGTTTCCCCTGGCTGGAGAGTCTAGAACTAGGGGTCATAGTTTCAAGATAAGGGGTCAGCCATTTAGGACTGAGGTGAGGAAAAATTTCTTCACTCAGAGGGTTGTGAATCTTTGGAATTCTCTCCCCAAGAGGGCTGTGGATGCTCAGTCGTTGAGTATATTCAAGACTGAGATTGATAGATTTTTAGACACTAAGGCAATCAAGGGATATGGGGATAGAGCGGAAAAGTGGACTTGAGGTAGAAGATCAGCCACGATCTTATTGAACAGCGGAGCAGGCTTGAGAGGCCATATGGCCTACTCTTGCTCCTATTTCTTACGTTCTTAACTTTTACAATCAATATCAGATTTTAAAGGTACTTGCATCTAATGAGGAGCCCATGTTTTAGCAGACTGATGTCCTTTAGCGGTGTCCCAATTGTGAATGGATTCGAATTAAATTAAAATATCTTCTGTGAGAATAAGCAATAAGATTTAATTATAAAATAAGAAAAGACTAGCACTATTTATGCTAATCAACTCAAGTAAAAGATATTTACAATATGAAAATGCAAAACCTGCACGAATTGTTTAACTCTTTTGGTATCAGCCTTGGCTTAGTGGTAGCATCCTCGCGCTCTGAGTCAGAGGGCTGTGGGTTCAAGCCCCACTCCAGAGACTTGAACAAGTAATCTAGGCTGGCACTTCAGTGCAGTACTAAGGGAGTGCTGTACTGTCTTTCGGATGAGATATTAAACCATTTGCGCTCTCAGGTGGACCTAAACAATCTCACCGCACAATTTCGATGCAGAGCAGGGAGTTCTTCCGATGTCCTGGCCAACATTTATCCCTCAACTAACACTTAAAACAGATGATCTCATCATTTACTTCATTACTGTTTGTGGGACCTTGATGTTCGCAATTTGGCTGCCACGTTTCCTACCTTACAACAGTGACTACACTTCAAAAGCACTTCATTGGCTGTAAAGCGCTTTGGGACGTCCTGAGGTCATGAAAGGCGTATATACACATCGATCCTTCCATCCTTTCCTCTTTTACTTTCTCCTCTATTTTATAAATACCAATAAGACAGCATTGAGCGGTTGCGCCACTGTCTCCAAATAAAACTAACCTGTGTATACAGCTGGCCTGCTTCTGAGCGGTAGCATTGCTTCAAAGCTCCTTAGATTGCCACTATCATCACTGTAGTGTATGATTATGAGTTTTGCAGCGTATTTGGATATGGATTGGTGCTGGAGGATCAAGGCAATCAACGGTCTTACTTAGGACGATCGTCGTTAACGCCTTTGCAGCAAATTCACGGCTAATCAGATCTGATCTGTCGAAAAATAGACAGATACTGCAAACCAGCTGCGCAGTATAACTCTAACGGAGACCATAAAACAATAGATAGGAATCTCAGATTTATTTGCTAAACATGTTTGAGGGTTTTTCTCTGCTCTAACACTTACCACACCAGAATGTTTATGATAGTGACGGATTGGATGTTACGGGTTTTTACCAGATGAGTAATTGCAAGAGAGTTCAAATTTTTAGCCTTTATGTCTTCGAGCTGGAAGGAAAACAGATAGGATTCAGTATTATTGCAGATTATTGGTATTATTGTCTATTAGTTCATACTGGGCATGGCTGATCCAAAAACTTATTTCAAAGGGACGTCATCAGTTCTGTGAATTATTTGGATAGAAGTTCATAGGAATGTACCATTCACATTTCAAAGATGTCTTAGAAAATGTTTAGCCACTTGTGCATAATGTTATCATGCCTCACAGTAGGAAAAATGACAACTCCACTCTTCCGAATCTGAGGAGTTTTTTTTCTCTTCCCCAAAATACCAACAATCCCTGTTTATTGGAAACTTAATTTCAACACTTATTAAATCCCATAGTTTTCCATGAGGAATATACAATGAGCTGGATAATCTCTCAATTCACATTCAAATTCAAATAAACTCTGGACAGATCCAAAATCTGAACTTTGATTAACAATGTAAACTCGACAAATTCTGCCCTCAGAACCAGTCCTGGATTCAAGTGCTTAGAATTCAGCAGCTTTTTGAAAACAGTGGAGTATAAACTGTCACATTTGCAGCTTCTTTCTTTCCCCTCCCCTTGTCACCTATTGTGTTTACTCCACATCACCTGTAGATATGAAAAGTGGGTCTCAGTATAAACGGAATAAAACCCCCATCTTATTGATGCTGTGCCATGTCACAGTTCATGATACTGGCTCAGTCCTCAAAGAGAATTGTTTTTCACACCACCTCACTCTGAGTCTGTGCTTGGAGAGGTAAAATGCTTTTGTGGGTTGGGGGTGCATAATATAATTTTTTAGATACAAATTGTAATAAAGTTATATATTATAGCTCTTCCTTCAGTCTCTGTCAGAGCTGAGTATGTGGAGCGTGGTGGGCAAGAACGTATTAACATTTTGTGTAGTTTGAGCACGATAAGTTCATCTTTACTGGCATGAAAAAAATATAAGGAATCTTACAACACCAGGTTATAGTCCAACAGTTTTATTTGAAAATCACAAGCTTTCGGAGACTATCTCCTTCGTCAGGTGAGTGAGTGAATGAGAGGTTCTCAAATTGCATATCTGATATGAGGCTGGGACACCATCACACCAATCAAAGGTGTCGTTGGTGTTCAGACAGGTTAGCCACGTAAAACAGTAGGTCCCAGTATACTGAATACACAATGGGTCAAATTACACAGACAAAGAGACCCGAAAGGCAGAGAGAGAGAGAGAATGTCCAGTTGTAATAAAAACAGTTGACATTTTTTTCCTGCTGGTGGGGTTACATGTAGCGTGACATGAACCCAAGATCCTGGTTGAGGCCGTCCTCATGGGTGCGGAACTTGGCTATCAATTTCTGCTCGACGATTTTGCGTTGTCGTGTGTCTCGAAGGCCGCCTTGGAGAATGCTTACCCGAAGATCGGTGGCTGAATGTCCTTGACTGCTAAAGTGTTCCCCGACTGGGAGGGAACCCTCCTGTCTGGCGATTGTTGCGCGGTGTCCGTTCATCCGTTGTCGCAGTGTCTGCATGGTCTCGCCAATGTACCATGCTCCGGGGCATCCTTTCCTGCAACGTATGAGGTAGACAACGTTGGCCGAGTCACAGGAGTATGAACCACGTACCTGGTGGGTGGTGTCCTCTCGTGTGATGGTGGTATCTGTGTCGATGATCTGGCACGTCTTGCAGAGGTTGCCGTGGCAGGGTTGTGTGGTGTCGTGGACGCTGTTCTCCTGAAAGCTGGGTAATTTGCTGCGAATGATGGTCTGTTTGAGGTTGGGTGGCTGTTTGAAGGCGAGTAGTGGAGGCATGGGGATGGCCTTAGCGAGGTGTTCGTCGTCATCGATGACACGTTGAAGGCTGCGGAGAACATGGCATAGTTTCTCCGCTCTGGGGAAGTACTGGACGACGAAGGGTACTCTGTTGGTTGCGTCCTGACCAGATCCGACCAAAGAACACACCCACCAGCTCAAGAAACTGATCAAGACCTTCGATCCAGACCTTCAAAGCATCCTACGTGCTCTCATCCCACGTACTCCCCGCGTGGGAGACTTCTACTGCCTCCCAAAGATACTCAAAGCCAACACACCCAGACGTCCTATCGTATCAGGCAACGGAACCCTGTGTGAGAACCTCTCTGGATACGTCGAGGGCATCCTGAAACCCATCGTACAGGGAACCCCCAGCTTCTGTCGCGACACTACAGACTTCCTACAAAAACTCAGCACCCACGGACCAGTTGAACCAGGAACACTTCTCACCACGATGGACGTCTCGGCACTCTACACCAGTATCCCCCACGATGACGGCATCGCTGCAACAGCCTCTGTATTCAACACCAACAACAGCCAATCTCCAGACGCCATCCTACAACTCATCCACTTCATCCTGGATCACAATGTCTTCACCTTCGACAAACAGTTCTTTACCCAAACACACGGAACAGCCATGGGGACCAAATTCGCACCCCAATACACCAACATTTTCATGCACAAGTTTGAGCACGACTTCTTCACTGCACAGGACCTCCAACCAACGCTATACACCAGATACATTGACGACATTTTCTTCCTATGGACCCACGGTGAAGAATCACTGAAGAGACTACACGATAACATCAACAAGTTCGATCCCACCATCAAACTCACCATGGACTACTCCTCAGAATCGGTTTCTTTCTTGGACACACAAATCTCCATCAAAGACGGGCACCTCAGCACCTCACTCTACCGCAAGCCCACGGACAACCACACGATGCTCCACTTTTCCAGCTTCCACCCTAACCACGTCAAAGAGGCCATCCCCTTTGGACAGGCCTTGCGAATACACAGGATCTGCTCAGACGGGGAAAAACGCGATGGACACCTACAGACGCTGAAAGACGCCCTCGTAAGAACGGGATATGACGCTCGACTTGTCGATCGGCAGTTCCGACGGGCCACAGCGAAGAATTGCATAGACCTCCTCAGAAGACAAACACGGGACGCAACCAACAGAGTACCCTTCGTCGTCCAGTACTTCCCCGGAGCGGAGAAACTACGCCATGTTCTCCGCAGCCTTCAACGTGTCATCGATGACGACGAACACCTCGCTAAGGCCATCCCCATGCCTCCACTACTCGCCTTCAAACAGCCACCCAACCTCAAACAGACCATCGTTCGCAGCAAATTACCCAGCCTTCAGGAGAACAGCGTCCATGACACCACACAACCCTGCCATGGCAACCTCTGCAAGACGTGCCAGATCATCGACACAGATACCACCATCACACGAGAGGGCACCACCCACCAGGTACGTGGTTCATACTCCTGTGACTCGGCCAACGTTGTCTACCTCATACGTTGCAGGAAAGGATGCCCCGGAGCATGGTACATTGGCGATACCATGCAGACACTGCGACAACAGATGAATGGACACCGCGCAACAATCGCCAGACAGGAGGGTTCCCTCCCAGTCAGGGAATACTTTAGCAGTCAAGGACATTCAGCCACCGATCTTCGGGTAAGCGTTCTCCAAGGCGGCCTTTGAGACACACGACAACGCAAAATCGTCGAGCAGAAATTGATAGCCAACTTCCGCACCCATGAGGACGGCCTCAACCGGGATCTTGGGTTCATGTCACGCTACACGTAACCCCACCAGCAGGAAAAAAAAGTTATCTGTTTTTAGTACAACTGGACATTCTCTCTCTCTCTCTGCCTTTCGGGTCTCTTTCTCTCTTTGTCTGTGTAATTTGACCCATTGTGTATTCAGTATACTGGGACCTACTGTTTTACGTGGCTAACCTGATTGAACACCAACGACACCTTTGATTGGTGTGATGGTGTTCCAGCCTAATATAAGATACGCGATTTGAGAACCTTTCACTCACTCACTCACCTGACGAAGGAGATAATCTCTGAAAGCTTGTGATTTTCAAATAAAACTGTTGGACTATAACCTGGTGTTGTAAGATTCCTTACATTTGTCAATCCCAGTCCATCACCGGCATCTCCACATCATGAAAAAAGTAGGAATGGTTTGGACACTATTTACATTCGTTTAAAGTGCTCTGTTGTCATAGTAATCTCCTTTCTAAGATGCTTACCCATAACTGTATAGAGACAAGGGTGCAATGGTGTGATCAGTGACACAATGACAATAGCATGTGGCATTTTTTTAAATATTGGACTGGATTTTCCTGTGAGCAGCGAACGCACGACACCTGCTGTTTGTTAGATTTGCACTAGCCCCTAGGCTTTTCAAGGGCTTTTGCACAGCAAGTTTGTCTCATGGTGCTCTCAACCTAAGGTGGCGCCCTTTCCCAGGCATCTAGGACCTGTGTGGACGGGGCAAGCAACTGTGTATCCACTTAACCAAACAGATTGAAGCATGTTAATAAGCCACACAGAGACTGAACCAGAAAGTGTAAGTTAGGACAATGAATTCAATGTCAAATCAGTTACGGAAAGCAAAATAAAGACAGGGTAAGAAATACTGAATTAAGAAACAGAGATAAAAGAGACAGAATGAAAAAGTAAAAAAATGTTTAAAAAAATTTAAGTGTCCAACAATTAAAATCTGAAGGAATGAGACTCCACATTTGTAAAAATTAATTTTCAGTGCCAGAGAGGTTGTTTGGCAGCCATTAAGACTCACCGGGTTGTTAACAGTGTGCTTAGATTTAAAATGACTTGATGTACCTTTTTTTGGCGAGATTAGTTCATGTCTATCAGGTCAGTGCAGGAACTTCACACCATTCCATTAATTTGGATGGAGAGCAAGTCGACAAAATGCCGTTCCTACACAGCTTACGGAGGACGGTCGCATCTGGTACAGCAAATTCCAGATTTCCGTGTTTAACTGTACATGTGCGGTCACTGGAAGTTGCTCTACCATTTGCACAGAAATAACGGCGAGCCCTGTTGGACTCACCATTATTTTCACAGGAAAATCCGGCCCCATAGTTTTTATAAAAATGGGGGAGGCAACACATGGTAAATGTAAGTGCCAAGGAAGGTATTGAATCTGCTGAGTTGCACTGGCAGCTAATTTTGCAGCAATCTTGTTTGTTGTGGAACGTTCTAGGCATCAAACTGGCTGAAAAAGTCCACACACCTTTCCCTTATCAATATGATCTAAATGAGCTAAAGAGGTTGAGATAAGTACAAGGCTAAATTTGCTCGTCTTTTTTTTTTAAATTAAGTAGCTACCGTAATTGCTTAGAGGATAAATGCACCACTGGATGCAAGTCTGAGCCATGCAAATATGGAAGGTCTCAGGTTCAATTCCCCTCTCTGTGGTCAGTTAGCTGATCACAGTCAGGACATTAGTGGGGACAAGAAGTGGTTTCCCCACCCCTGGGAGAAAGGGCAGCAAAATCGGTTGGGACTCCCCCTCCTGATCACTGTCCAATGCTCACTGGAAGGTGCATGTGCATTGTCATCAGGTGAAAGGAATCTTACAACACCAGGTTATAGTCCAACTGTTGGACTATAACCTGGTGTTGTAAGATCCCTGACATTTGTCAACCCCAGTCCATCACCGGCATCTCCACATCACGTCATCAGGTGAGAACAGGGTCAGGCTTGGCTGAGACATCCCCCACAGTTGATTAGTCTGCCAGCATTTACTGACAAACAAACAACTATAAATTAACTTTTAAAATTGTGGCGTCTCATTACTCCTGATTTTAATAGTTTTTGGACATTTCAAAAACGCATCGTTTTAAATTTTAAAAATATATATTTATAACTTTTCCCTTCTGTCTCTTTCATCTCAGTCTTTTAATCTCATCCTCTCTTTATTTCACTTTCTCTCTGTCATTTTACAATACCTTATCGGGCATATCTGGGTTTTTGTTCCTCGCTGTTTGTCTATGAACTGCACATCCTGGTTCCCCCAGCGTGGCTTGCTTCAAGCTAATTGGTTGAGGGGCCTTAGCGACCCTTTCAACACTCATACAGCCCCAGGGAAGAATGGTGATGTTATTTGAACTTGCAATTCAAGGAAGTTGCGGCCAAAATGAACCTGGTAACTTAGTGGGAGAATTTAAATCTAATCAGCGGTGACCACTGCTGGTTTGCTGCTCGGAGCAATTTCCAGCCCATTGTTTCATGTCGATGACCTTTCATCAGATCAAAAAATAAGCTGAAACTGTTTCGAAGCAGGCTGTCATATCGAGAACAATTATCTGGGTGACTAGAGTCTGTGGTCTAGAAATAGGATTGTGCCTGAATTTGAGCGTAATCCAGTTGCAGTAACCTCTGCACGTGACTAAAGAGCCTGGCGGCAGGACCACGGGATATTGGTCCGCTGGCCTCATTTGTACATTGCCGTCAAGTTCACCTCGGCTACAATACCGATTCCACTCCCTAGCCACTGTCTGAGGCTGAACCAGACTATTTGCAAACTTGCCGTCCTATTTGACTCTCAGCTGAGCTTCTGACTGGTACTGAGCCATATAAACCATGTCTGATTTATTGTTTGTGCAGTTGGTGGCACTACAGTTGTCCTAAAAATCCCAGGGAAGCAAAAACAAATCAGCCAGGATTCTCATGCCTAATTGCTATGCGGTGAATCCTGCTGGAAAGGGCACGTGTGTTTGCTTTTGTTTGAAGACTGGATTGGGCTTGGCCATGAGATCCTTGATGGTCATAAAGTCTGTTAGCATTCATGATCTTGGTTCATACATGAGAAATAATAGTCACTTGGACAAGGGAGGTGACTGACACCCGTCGAACCATAGTAGAGAGTCAAGACTTCATGAGAGAAAGGGGATGAGAAAAATTTTCAAGGAAAAAGAGCAAGTATGTGCTAAAGGGCTAAATGACCACACAGAAATCAATAGTAGTATTGTCTGTCATACCTCAAGGTCAGTGAAGAGCTCTGCTGGTGGAGTGACACCATTTTTCTTTGCAATGAGTCGGAGTATTGCTTCAGCCTCCTGATTCCTTCCCTTTAACAGCAGCCAGCGTGGAGATTCAGGAATAAACCTGGGATTAAAAGTGTTATTTTAAAAAAAGGGACTAAAGTCACACAAAGGACTTGTGAAGTTTCTATTAATATTAAGATACTCTTTAATAGCAGGTATCAACATGTAATTGCATTCGAATTTAGGAGTGGGTTCAGAAAGGACAATGGCATCGAATGGTGTGAAAGGTGTTTAATATGGAATAAAAACAGAAAATGCTGGAAATACTCGGCAACTCCGGCAGCATCTGTGGAGAAAGAAACAGAGAATAATATGGATTTTGACAGGTTTACAGAAACGCTTGGATCATGAGTGCCACTGACAAAGTTCTGCAAGTTTTGGACATTCTCTCGCTGTGACATTGCGTATGGTGCAGGGAGACCTGAAGAGAAACAACAAACGGGGTGGAAGGAGGGTGGGTGGCTGGGATAATAAAGATAATCAGGATCAGCTAATGGAGAAGGAAGAAATAGATGACAATAATATTCAGGAAGAAAACAATTTAGCAGAGAGAGACATGGAATGGAAAATAAAATCCAATGGACTAGATCTAAACAAGCAAAAGACTGAAGTGAAGGTAGGAGATAGGTTAGGCAAAAAAAAGTATGAGAAAATGAACAGTGTTAAAAAATACAACAAAAGCTTAAAAAGCATGTATTGTAATGCATACAGTGTGGGAAATAAACTGGGGGAACTGGAAGCCATTATTTTACAGGAAGATGTAGAAAATGGCATTATTTGAAATGTGGCTGCAAACGGGACAAGAATGGAAAATAAACTTGTCAGGGCATAATACATTTAGGAGGGATAGAAAAGATAAGAATAAAGAGGGAATACATGCTCTAAAGGGGGTTGATGTAGACAAGGAATGGGTACAAACAGAGTCAATATTCTTGGTGCTCAAAGATAAAAAAGGGGTTGTTACATTTGCAGGGGTGCATTACAGATCTCCAATTTGTGCAAAGGAAATCGAAGAGGAAATCTGCAGTCAGATTATACAGATGAGTAGGAGTAACAACATTTTAATTATCTATTTATCGATTGGGACAGAAGAGAGAAAATGGAGAAAAGGGAATGGAATTCCTAAATGTGTATAGGACTCGTTCCTCATACAGGATGTTAACATGCCTACAAGGACAGAGACATTACTAGGCCTGGTTATGTGTGATGAAATAGATCAGGCGGACAAGCTAAATGTGAGTGAGCACCTGGGGAGTAGTGATCACAATATGATAAGGTTTAAGATCCAACTAGAAAGGGAAACAATCAGTAAAAAACGAGAACTCCAAATTGGATTATGGGCAGATTTTAGAAAGATGAGCAAGCTAGCCAAGGTAAGGTGGAAGGGGAAATCGGTACATAGGACTGAAGAGCAACAGTAGGATATTTTTTAAAAAAGAGGTTGCATAGGTACAGAATAAGTATATTCCATTAAAAATAAGGAAACTACTAGTAGTTTTAGGATGCCAAGGATAAATAAATTGGTTAAAAAACAATTCAAATTGAAGAAGAGGGCCTATGAGGATCATAAGAAGAATAAAAAATTAAAAGAATATGAGAAAATAAGAAAAGAAGTTGAGTGGAATAAGGAAAGTTAAGGAGTACGTGGGAAAAAATTCAAAAAACATCAAAAGAAACAGTAAGGTATTTTACAAATATATCAGTAAAAAGAAAATGATTAAAAGTTAGGTGTGACCCACGAGAGAAGAGGATTGTCAATTTATAGAGGTTAATTATATAAGGACAGAGGTATTGAATAGATATTTCAGTCTTGACTAAAGAGAAGAATATCAGAAAATATGTGATATCCAAGAAATGACAAAATGCCTAGTTAAACCAAGGAATGACAACATGGCAGGGCCTGATGGGAAGCATCCTAGGATCCTGAACAAGTTGAGGGAGTAAATTGCAGAGTTGCTAGAAATGATATTTCAGGGCTCTATTGAGTGTCAACGTGTACCGAAGACTGGAGAATGTCCGATGTAGACCCATTTTTTAAAAAGGCAGCCCAAGCTAATCTAGGTAATTAAAGTCCAGTTAGCTTAACATCTGTGGTAGAGAAAATTTTAGGGCCTTTAATTAAGGATATAATTACCACAAATCTAGATATAAAGAAAATAATCAGAAAATCTAGCCTACACTTTTCAAACTGTATTAAGAGTGAATGCAGTTTTATCACCCTCTTTACAAGAGAAGATCAACAATAAGATGCCAGGGATGACCTCATATCTCAAAGGTTCACTTAGCAAGTCAGACTGGGAAAAATAAAAATTGAAATACTCCGGCCCTTTCCCACTCCCATCACCACCACACCATCCCCCCCACTTTGCACGAAACAGTCCTTCAACCATACATATACTCATTGGACACCCACCCAATAGGTCCCGTCATGTATTGACATTTATCATGAAGCAAATGATAGAGCGAGTTGACACTCAGGATGCAATAATGGGCAAGACGTGAAAGTGGTGCTAATCAATAAATTTTACGTACCGATATAAAGGAAACTTCACAACATAACATTTTTTTCAATCACCCACGTATATACCCTTGGTGAATGACAATTGCTTTAACTTACGTTTCCTACCGCTTCTAGGTGATGCATCCCCTGTGGCTTCAGCAGAGGTAGAGGCAGGCTGCTTACATCTCTGCCCTGACTGCTGAGATGCTTTTGGCCTACTACTTCTGGGTTTTGGAGCCCCTGTGGGCTCCGCCAAAGACTGCTCCACCTGCACCTGTGCAGGGTCAGACTCGGCCATCAGGAGATGAGGCAGCAGTTCAGGTACTGGTTGAGGTGGGAGGGGCAATGGGTGAGACGAGGGAGCGTTTTGAGTGGAGTTCCCACTTCCATGTCTCCTTTCGCCATCATCCCTCTCCTGGGTCAGCGCCATAACAACCCTACCACTGTGCTGGCAAGCAGCTTGGTGCAGATCAGTGACACGTTGTAAGGTAAGGTATCTGTCATCCTGTTTAAGGCAACAGACATCTCCTGCACGGCCGTGGTCATGGCCTGCACAGACTTATTTGAAAACCGAGCTTGAAGCTCCACCAAGGCGACCGCTCTCTCAATTACCTGCGACACCAATCCACTACCGTTGGTGTAGGACTCCTCCATCCTCTCCACTATCGTGGACAGTGTGCGTGGAACGTTTGCCAATACCTCGTAAAGTTGCTGCTGTACCTCAAACATTGTCCTTCTCAATGATGGCCCCCGGGGTTCAGCATCTGTGTCCAGCTGAGCAGAGCTTGAAGAGGAGAGCGCCCTCCGATGCGGACTCTCCACAGCTGCCCCTGCCACCAGTGTCTGCTCGTGTTCACTTGTGAATTGTGAATCACCAGGTGAAAACCCAACTAACTATCTAACAGGTCCCACCGAAGTGCGAGTATTTGCCCTGGTGTATGGCTGTATGTTCTGTGATGGTGCACCCTCAGAAGGAATGAGCTCCTCTGAGGAATTGTTGTCATGAATCTCGCAGACTCTTGCTCTACGAGTGAAGGCCCTGGAAGACAAAAGAAAGTGATATGAATTAGTCCTGGAAAAGTAACAATTTTGACAATCACCATACTCAGGCTTCTTCTATTTCAGTCGTTGATGAAATAAAGTCAGCATGTGTGTCAGAGATTTTTAAAATTCTGTCACCAAGCATCTGTGAGTTCCCAGTTTCTCCATCTCCGATAGAGTGGGACACAGAGGTGCTACTTCTCTCCATGGCGTCCTCTGCATCTGTGAGCTGCAAAATTTGTGACGGGCCACCTCCAGTCATTTCCCTCTCGCTTGTGTTTTGCGCTCTCTTCCCCTACAAGGGGCGAATGAACAGACCTGTGAGTGACTGAAGGTCACGTATTCACCCAATGGATGCAGAGCATTGGGTGAGGCTGACTGTCATACAGATGCATCAGAGGGTGACTATCAGACAGATGCATCCATTGCTTAAGGATTGGGGTGAGTGGCAGCAGTGAATGGTACATGGGGAGGTAAGGAAGTGCATAGAAATTGAAGGATGGGTGCTGCTGAAACTTAAGTGGGCGTGAGGAATAATGTGATGGAGTACGTTTGGCAACCCAGAGTGAGAGGGGGTTGTAGTACACCACAGGATGTAAGTGAATCAGCATCAGTACTCACTTTTCCTGACCTGATTAGGTCATTAAAGCACTTTCATTTTTTAAATTTGTTCATGGGATGTGGGCATCACTGGCAAGGCCAGCATTTATTGCCCATCCCTAATTGCCCTTGAGAAGATGGTGGTGACGGTTCTCCCACAGTGCTGTTAGGAAGGGAGTTCCAGGATTTTGACCCAGCGATGATGAAGGAACGGCGATATATTTCCAAGTCGGGATGGTGTGTGACTTGAAGGGGAACGTGCAGGTGATGTTGTTCCCATGTGCCTGCTGCCCTTGTCCTTCTAGGTGGTAGAGGTCACGGGTTTGGGAGGAGCTGTTGAAGAAGCCTTGGTGAGTTGCTGCAGTGCATCCTGTGGATGGAACAAACTGCAGCCACGGTGCGCTGGTGGTGAAGGGAGTGAATGTTTACAGAGGTGGATTGGGTGCCAATCAAGTGGGCTGCTTTGTCCTGGATGGTGTCGAGCTTCTTGAGTGTTGTTGGAGCTGCACTGCATCCAAAACTGGGGCACAGTGTTCCTGCTGCTCACCTCCTCAGCCACCTCCAGCCATACCTTCTTGGTAAGAGAAGCAGGTTTCTTTCTCCCATTGCTGTGGAAAATGATGTCCCTCCTGCTCCTCACTGTAACCAGCAATACTTCAAGGGAAGCATCATTGAATCTGGGTGCTGGCCTTGCTCTTCGTGAATTTATGGTAAATACCTCCTGGCTCCTCCAAATTCCAATTTTGCCCTTTAAATGGTGGACTTCAGATCGTGTCATGCGAATATGCATCATGTCCGCTGCGCAGCTTAGATTCTCTTTGTTCCGTAAGGACCTTTACCTAGCTGACATGGAAAGGTACCTTTACAAGTACAGTTTATTAGGACAAGGAGTAAAACACTGAGTTAGCTTGTGAGGCTGTATCATCCAATTGCAGGCAACGACTCACTAACTTTATAAGTGCCTGAGGCCAGAGAGAGGTGAGAGTGAAGCCAGCTTAGATATTGTCACTTGTGCGTAAGGTGGATTCAGTTGAAGCCGGAAATCCAAGTGGGAACGAATTACCCTGCTGCCGAAAGGAGGCTCATTGAGTCAACATTCCAGATACTAACGCCTGTGTCCCAGGGAATGAAGGAACTTGACCCAACCACGCTGCTCGTAATGAAGAAGTCATGTGAGCTCTGAACGTTGTTAATCACACACGTAGTCTTCAGCTATTTGGTAGACTGGCTATTCAAAGCTGTTATCTTGTCAACTTTATAAGGAACTATTCTTAAAATAATCTCATCAATATATATCCTGGTTGCTGCTATAGTTCGTGTTCAGCATCCATTAGTGTTGATTTACAGTGATACACTGAATTGCCTGTGTAACCTTTGCTACTCATTTTGTTAAGTAACACTGCCCATTATGATTTTCTGTTCAACTGTTAGATAACTCTATACTTAGGCATATCTATTAAGCGTTCTTATGCCCAACTTTAACGTTAAGTTGTGATTTGTAACCAATAAATAGTGGTCTGGTTCCTTCCTTGATAATTTGGCAAAGAAGAGTTAATTTTTCAGTGCTATCTTGGCTGGTCTTTCATCTTCCATCTTCCATAAACTTGAGCTCATCCAAAACTCTATTCACACCAAGTCCCGTTCACTCATCACCCCTGACCAACATTGCCTCCCGGTCTGGCAATGCCTCGATTTTAAAATTCTCATCTTTATTTTCAAATCCCTCCATGACCTCCCCCCTCCCTATCTCAAGTTGAGAAGGCTGTTAAAAAAGTATGGGCTTTATAAAGAGAGGCACAGAGTACAAAAGCAAGAAAGTTATGTTGAACCTTTGTAAAACACTGGTTCAGCCACAACTGGAATATTGTTTTCATTTCTGGGCACCGCACTTTAGGAAGGATGTCTTTGAGAGGGTGCAGAAGAGATTTACTAGAATGGTGCCAGGGATGAGGACCTTCAGTTATTTGGAAAAACTGGAGAAGCTGGGCTATTCTTCTGAGAACAGAGAAGGTTAAGGGGAGATTTGATAGAGTTATTCAAAATCATGACTGGTTTTGATAGAGTGCATAAAGAAAAACTGTTTCCAGTGGCAGAAGGGTCGGTAACCAGAGGACACAGATTTAAGTTGATCGGCAAAAGAGCCAGAGGCAACGTGAGAAATCATTTTTTTACACAGTGAGTTGTAATGATCTGGAATGACTGCCTGAAAGGGTGGTGGAAGCAGATTCAATAGTAACTTTTGAAAGGGAATTAGATAAATACTTGAAGGGAAAAAATTTACAGGGCTATGGGAATAGAGCAGGGGAGTGGGACTAATTGGATAGCTCTTTCAAAGAGCCGGCACAGACACAATGGGCCGAATGGCGTCCTCCTGTGCTGTTCCAACTACAAAACCATGATTTCTGATTGCTCTCTATGTTATCGCATTGACTGCATTCAGTGCTTAAATCAATTTGGATTCAGCAGAATTTGTATATCTGACGTTCATGCTCAGCCCAGAAGACTGTCAAATTCATGAGTAGTGTCTTTTCCAGAACTGTAACTTTAAAATGTAAGTAACATGCTCCCCGGTATCAGCAGAGACATCAGCGATGGCTGTAGGTATTAAACACCAATTATGCCACTAGCTTTAGGTCAACAATGTGAGAAACGAGGCCTGCATCAGTATTTGTTCTTCACACAAAGAGTATTCAAGACATGAAATGAGCTTCTGGCCAAGCCAGTGAAATCATTTAATAAACAATTGGATTCTGTGATGGGAATACTTCAGTTTTTTTCTTGATGAATGAGCTGAGATGGACTGAATGGTCTTCATCTATATCTATCTTCTGCATCTTGTAACATCTCAGTTAACTTATTCCGAATACATTCCTGCTTCCCTTTAATTGACGAACAATGGGAGTGCTGGAGGGCTGAACAAATGCATCCTGTACCGTGCAGGATGACCTCTGAAAATGTTTGAATCAAAAGAAAAAGGCATACGCAAAGTACATAAACAATAAAGGAGAGGCTGACAAAATGGAATATGATGAGTTTAGGAAAGAGGATAAAGACAATTAGGAAGGTAAAGAGGAAATATGAAATGAAAACATCAAAGAATATAAAAAGAAATAGTATTCTATAGGCACATAAACAACAAAAGGAGAATTAAGATTAGAATAGGGCCTCTAAGGGATGAGCAAGATAAACTCATAGGAGATGATACTGAAATGGCAGGGATACTGAATAGATACTTTGCCTCAGCCTTCACTGAAGAGACTAACAAAGAGGAAATAATAACAATAGAAGAAATCAAGAGGCACATTATAACAATTAAGAAAGGATATACTAGACAAACTAGTCAAACTTAGGGAGGACAAAGCTCAGGGTTCAGACAGATTGCACCTGCGGATACGCACAGGGAGCAAAAACCAGAGGCACTAGTATCCATATATAACAATACAATAGAAAAAGGAATAGTGCCAGCGAACTGGCAAACAACAGATGTAATTCCTATCTTCAAATAGTGGTGAATGGCTGTTTTTCAGACTGGAGGAAGATATACAGTGGTGTTCCCCAGGGGTCAGTAGTAGGACCACTGCTTTTTTTGATATATATTAATGGCTTGGACTTGAGTGTACAGGGCACAATTTAAAAATTTGCAGATGAAACAAAACTTGGAGTGTAGTAAACAGTGAGGAGGCTAATAATAGACTTCAAGAGAATGTAGACAGGCTGGTGGAATGGGCGGACACATGGCAGATGAAATTTAATGCAGAGAAGTGTGAAGTGATACATTTCGGCAGGAAGAACGAGGCGAGGAAATATAAACTAAATGGTACAATTCTAAGAGGGGGTACAGGAACAGGGAGACCTGAGGGTATATGTGCACAAACCTTTGAAGGTGGCCCGACAGGTTGAGAAAGCGGTTAAAAAAGCATGCGGGATCCTGGGCTTTTAAATAGAGGCATAGAGTACAAAAGCAAGGAAGTTATGTTGAACCTTTATAAAATACTGGTTCGGCCACAACTGGGGTATTGTGTCCAATTCTGAACACTGCATTTTAGTATGGATGTGAAGGCCTTAGAGAGGGTGCAGAAAAGATTTACTAGAATAGTTCCAGGGATGAGGAACTTCAGTTACATGGATAGACTGGAGAAGCTGGGGTTGTTCTCCTTAGAGCAGAGAAGGTTGAGAGGAGATTTGATAGAAGTGTTCAAAATCATGACGGGTTTAGATAAAGCCATTGGCAGAAGGGTCGAGAACCAGAGGACACAGATTTAAAATGATTGGCAAAAAAAAGGCGACATGAGAAAAAACTTTTTTACGCAGCGAGTAGTTCTGATCTGGAATGCATTGACTGAAAGGGTGATGGATGCAGATACAATCGTGGCTTTCAAAAAGGAATTGGATAAACATATAAAGGGAAAAAAATTGCAGGGTTATGGGGACAGAGCAGGGGAATGGGACTAACTGGATTGCACTTACAAAGGGGCACAGGCTCGGTGGGCCGAATGGCCTCCTTCTGTGCTGTAACGATTCTATGATTCAAAGGCTTACAATATGAGCCAGCCAAAGTATGCAAAATGGTGTGCTTATTTTAAAAGGATCTTCACCTCAAAACCAAATTCAAGGAGCACAAAGCATTCCAACAACCCGGACAAGCAGATAAAGTTACATTGGCACAGGAGGTTAGACAAAATGGGGGAAAAACTCAATGGGGGCCGCTTTTGGACGCGGGTAGCGTGATATGCTATTACCCTGCGCCCAATGGCCCCTGCGCAGACAGGACGCAAGTTTGGACCCACCGGAGTACTTACCTGTAATCAGTGTTCCTTTCCAGGCCTTGCACGTGGAATCAATGCAATTTGCACTTTCCACCACCAGAGGGAGCACAATCTCTTAAAGGGAGGATGTTTCTTAGACATCTCTTAAAGGTAGCTGGCACTTGTTGTTTGCTGAAAATAACAGTCTACTGTCTGCACAAAGTCTGAACGGAGATCAGACATCGCACACATAAAGCACAGATGCAGGTCCTATCCCTATGTTTACACACTGATGAGTTATGTTAAAACATTGAATAAAGGTTGCGCGCTACTAAATCTCACATCCTCCAATCTGCACGCCAGACCTCACCAATCCGCCGATCTGAGTTGGTACCAGGCCTGCAAGAGTGCATGCACCAAGGTTCTCTGCTAATGCACTGGAGACCTTGCGTGCAAGAGGTGGACAGAAAGAGGGGCATCCTGTATCCGCAGGGAGAGGGGGGAGTGGGGGTGGGGGGCACGGGCAAGAGGCCCTCCAAACATATATTCAAAAGGCAGTGGGAGATAATGGGGGACAAAGTCAATGCCAGGCACACAGCATCATGAACATGGATGCAGTGCAGGAAGAAATTCAGTGCTTTGACATGAGTGGTCAAGGTGAGTGAGGTCAGCTGTCAAGTGGCGTCTCCTACCAACTGCTCCACGCACTACACCCCCATCCCCCACATACCAATAAACTCTTTCCTTCAGTACTCAACTCTTCCAATCAGATGCTTCCTCTCACCCTTACACATTACGACTATATAAAGCCGCCCGCCCACAACTCACAGGCCACACACACTGGCAGCTATTCAATCATGACAGGCACATCACTCAGACACACGTCCCGCTTTCTTGCAGGAGAAAGTGACGCCTATCAAGAGGCAGCAAGTGGCAGTGGCATTTAGCCCCTCGAGCCTGTTCTGCCATTCAATGAGATCATGGTGGACCTGTGATCTAATTCCATATACTCGTCTTAGCCCCATATCCCGTAATACCCTTGGTTCACAGAAATCTATCAATCTCAGATTTAACATTCACAAGTGGGCTAGCATCAACTGCCGTCTGCAGAAGAGCGTTCTAAATGTCTCCCACCCTTTGCGTGTAGAAGCATTTCCTAACTTCACTCCTGCACATCCTGACACTAAATGTTACACTATGTCCCCGCATCCTAGTATTGAAGTCTAGGAGACCTCCAAAAACAGATACAAATGTCTCGGCAGCCGGAAGCAATAATCCAGCCACTAACCTATAAATCCTGCATGATCCCTTTAAACAGCGCTGGTGGGGGTTCCTCCAGGCACTCTAACACACGTTCAGATGGTCCGGGTTAAGACTGTGCATTGAGTTGAGCGTTAGATACCATTTTGGGACTTATCACTTTAAATCAGCGTTGCACACAGATTGAAGCCATTTTCTCCCGACTTTACATGATTCCAGCGTTAGTTTTATGTGCCTGCGCTAACTCATATACCAAGATGGCGACTGGCGCACGTCATGCAGGAAATGTGCATGGGCATCCAAGACGCCATCTTGGATGTTGGAGAGGCCGTGTAGCGCCGAAACAATGGGCGCTACCCGGCCCAATTTAGTGTCCAATGTGATTTCAGTTCTGATCTCCTGTTCCAAGGTGAGAAATTTCATACATCAATCTCACTGATACAAATCACTCATACACATCCTCATGCAAACCGTTCACATGACATATATATATATATATATATAGATTACATAGAATGTACAGCGCAGAAACAGGCCATTCAACCCAACAGGCCCATGCCCTGTTTATGCTCCACTTGAGCCTCCTCCCTCCCTACTTCATCTAACCCTATCAGCATATCGTTCTATTCCTTTCTCCCTCCTGTGTTTATCTAGCTTCTCCTTAAATACATCTATGCTCGCCGCCTCAACTGCTCCTTGTGGTAGAAAGTTCCACATTCTAACCATTCTCTGGGTAAAAAAAATTCTCCTGAGTTCCCTATTGGATTTATTGATGACTATCTTATATTTATGGCTCCTAGTTCTGGTCTTCACCGCAAATGGATACATCTACTCTACGCCTACCCTATCAAACCCTTTCATAATCTTAAAGGCCTCTATCAGGTCACCCATCAGCCTTCTCTTTTCAAGAGAAAAGAGTCCCAGCCTGCTCAATCTTTCCTGATAAGTATGACCTCTCAGTTCTGGTATCACCCTAGTAAATCTTTTTTGCACCTTCTCCATTGCTGCTATATCCTTTTTATAATATGGAGACCAGAACTGTTCACAGCATGATCTTATCAAGTTTAACATAGCTTCTCTGCTTTTCAATTCTATCCCTCTAGAAATAAACCCCAGCGCTTGATTTTCTTTTTTTATGGCCTTATTATCCTGCTACTTTTGTTGATTTGTGTATCTGTTCCCCCAGATCTCTCTGCTTCTCTATCCCATTTAGACTCTTATTATCCAAGCAGTATGAGGCCCCCTTATTCTTCCTACCAAAATGCAATACCTCACACTTATCTATATTGAAATTCATTTGCTAATTACACGTCCATTCTGCAAGTTTATTAATGTCTTCCTGTATTTTGTCGCAGTCCTCCTCGGTATTAACTATACCCCCCAATCTGGTGTTGTCCGCAAAATGACCTACTGTTACCCAAGCATCCATTACTAATAATTTGTCTGTGGACAAGGAAAACCTGGTGATTTAAAACAATTTATTATCATCACAGTAATAAATGTGCCCAACATATGTACCTTGTGGTCTTTTCCCATCAAATCTATGTACTTCTTCTCATACTGAGTCTGTGTACCATGTTACATGGCCATGGTTCTCTGAGGCCAGTTGCTGGGCTGAGCTACAAAGTTCTGCTTCCAAAGACCCACTTAAGCCACTGATGGTATCTGTAACTTTTTCTTTGCCAATTATCTTTCCATTGTTAAACTTTTTTTGGACCACCTACCAAATCTTCAAATTGATGGGGGTGGTGTTCAACCTCGTACCAAGACCCTAAATCTGCCTCCTGATATGTGGATTGTTAACCAACCTCCTTGTCACCAAGGGCCATTTCCAACTCAGTAAAATACACTTTCCACATTTTTGGTATTGTAATTTGCAATTTTCCAATAAGTAGATTTACATTATAGGCCACTTATGCTTTGTGTCTTATGGGAGTCAAGAAGCTCATTTTTTGCCTGTTGACATTCTAAACTGTGATTATCACAGCTATGATCTGTTTTGGCAGTTTAACTTCCCTCTGCCACAGAACCATGCTGCTAGAATCCATCCCAGCATGGAGGGATGAAAGTCTTTCCTGGTTCTAAGGGTACTGAGATTGCTTTGGAGCTGTTGAAACTCACTTGCTAATGGGCATGATCCCATAGTATAAAAATGTTATGTCTTGATATAAATTGGCAACCTCACTCTGGGGTACCATAATGGTGGCTGGTACAGGAACTGTTACACTGGAACAGCAGATGGTGCTTTTCTGAGAGTGGAGTTAAGGCAGGTTGGTGGAATAATTAGAGGGAGCTTGATGGAAGAGAGTAAATGGAGATTTACACTGCTGGTAACCATGCCATACTTGATTTGTGTGGCCTTTGATGCTGAGACTGGGTGGGGACTGTACCGCCCAGGCAGTGAAGGTCAAAATTACCCCTACTGAACGTCAAGCCTCTCATCACAGTCAAGGAGATGTTACTGCACCTCCTTAATACACTGCCAATGCAGATCCCCATCCCTACCCTCATCCCAGAAGGACTCTCGTTTTCTTTATCTTGGTCAGAAGCAGTCCCATAAGTTAATGGCAATAAAAGTTCCTAATCTATTGATAAAATAGATTAAAGTTTTAATTCCTACATACCACCACAAAGGAATGTACAGCAGGCCAACGAGAGACAGGGTGAAAAGCAATATCTGCCAGCTTCGTATAAAGTATGCAACCAAAGGCAGGAGCATATAGCCAAATGCATAAAAAGTGCCAATTCCCAGTGTAGAGTACGCAATCCGAATGGATTTCCCAAGAACTTCCGATCCTGCAAGAAGAGAATAACCAGGTTAAGGACAACAGTGATTGTGAATTATTTCCTAATTTCACCCCCCCTCTGCTCCCCCACCCAAGGACTTACCTGTGGGTCAGCTCAGCACAGGAGCCAGCTAAATTTCGCAAGTGATGCCCAATTCACACTTGTTTCCAGCTCTACATGAATTTCTCCCCCTAGTTTCTTCTGCAGTCTGCCTTGGAGGGTGTTGGTGAAAAGGCAGCACTACTAAGAAAATCAGAGTACGCACACAAACACACACACATACACACTTCTTTTAATGAAGATCTGAGGCTAGAATTTCCAGCGTGTTTTGGAATTCATACCATCCGGGCAGGGGTGGAAATTTGAGAAAGGACCCATTTCTGGCCAGGATCAGCAATTCCAGTAGAGGGAGGCCATCATCTTTTGTCCAGCCCCCCGCCCCCCCCCACCACTTTGTCATTATGTCACTTTTGGAGGTGGGACTGGCAAGATTATTTGCCACTAAGAAAGCAGCAAATCAGCAAGGGAGCAGGAAAGGAGGAATGGTTTTTTACTCTTGACCACTCTGGCCAGACAATGGTCATCTCCAGAGCAGACATTCAAGCAGGACCTCAAGGGTAGTAATCTCCGGATTACTCCCAGTGCCACGCGCTAGTGAGTATAGAAATAGGAAGATAGAGCAGATGAATGCGTGGCTGGAGAGATGGTGCAAGAGGGAGGGCTTCAGATTCCTGGGGCATTGGGACTGGTTGTGAGGGAGGTGGGACCTGTACAAGCCGGACGGGTTGCACCTCAACAGGGCCAGGACCAATATCCTTGCGGGGAGGTTTGCTAATGCTGTTGGGGAGGGTTTAAACTAGTTTGACAGAGGAATGGGAACCTGAGTGTAGATCCAGATGGGACAGAATCACAACTGGAGATGGAAGGCAGAAAATTAGTAAGAGAGTTTGGAAGGCAGAGGAAAAAGGAGTTTGGCAGTGTGTAAAGGTATATACCTCAATGCAAGTAGTATAGTGAATAAAACAGATGAGCTGAGGGCACAGATAGACATGTGGAAGTATGACATCTTAGCTATTACTGAAACATGGCTTAAAGAGGGGCAGGAATGGCAGCTCAACATTTCTGGTTACAGGGTTTTCAGATGAGATAGAGAGGGGGTAAAAAAGGAGGGGGGTGGCAATTTTGGTTAAAGAAACAATTACAGCTGTGAGGAGGATGATATGTTCGAAAGATCATCAAATGAGGCCATATGGGTTGAGCTAAGGAACAAAAAAGGGGCAGTCCTACTACTGGGAGTGTTCTTTTGATCCCCAAACAGTCAGAGGGAGATAGAAGAGCAAATATGTAGGCAAATTTCTAAGAAGTGCAAAAACAATAGGGCAGTAATAGTCGGGGATTTCAACTACTCTAATATTAACTGGGATACAAATGGCGAGAAGGGCATAGAAGGCACAAAATTCGTAAATTGCATTCAGGAGAACTTTTTTAGCCAGTACGTAGCAAGCCCAACAAGAGAGGGGGCAGCTCTGGATTTAATTTTAGGAAATGAAGCTGGGCAGGTGGAAGGAGTAGCAGTGGGAGAGCATTTTGGTGGTAGTGATCATAATTCAGTTAGTTTTAGCATAGTTATGAAAAAGGACAAAGATAGAACAAACACACACACATACACACTTCTTTTAATGAAGGGGAAAGGCCAATTTTACTAAGCAATATTTGCATCGTCCCTCTCTTTTGTGAAGACAAACGCAAAGTATTCATTAAGAACTATACCAACATCTTCCGCCTCCACACGTACCTTTTTGGTCTCTAATAGACCCTAGTCTTTCCTTAGTAATCCTCTTGCTCTTAATGTATTTATAAAACATCTTTGGGTTTTTCTTGATTTTACTTGCCAATATCTTTTCATGCCCTCTCTTTGCTTTCCTAATTTCCATTTAATTTCACCCCTGCACTTTTTATATTCCTCCAGGCTTTCTGCAGTATTGAATTCTCAGTGTCTGACATAAGCTTTCATTTTCTGCCTTATCCTACCCTGTATGCTCCTTGACATCCAGGGGGCTCTAGAATTGACAGTCCCACCCTTTTTCTTTGTGGGAACATGTTTACTCTGAACCCCTTGAATGCCTCCCACTGCTCTGACATTGATTTACCTTCAAGTAGCTGTTTCGAGTCCATTTTCGCTAAATCACTTCTCAGCTATGTGGAAAAAAATAAGGCATCTATCCTGCTGCTGTTGAGGGGACAAGGTGAAGGTGAATTACTCTGTCCTCATAAAATGGCATTTGTGACCTGGGCTATGCCTCATTCAACAGCAGACTGGTTTGCGTTGTACACAGATATGCTAAATGAACATTCTAAGTGATACATCCATTTTTCTCCCAACAAGAGAGAGTGGAACCACCTATCCTTGACATTCAATTGCATTACCATCGCCGAATCCCCCACCATCAACATCCTGGGGTCGCCATTGATCAGAAACTCAACTGGACCAGCCACATAAATTCCTTGGCTACGAGAGCAGGTCAGAGGCTGGGTATTATGTAATAAGTGGCTCATCTCCTAACTCCCCAAACCCTCTCCACAAGGCACAAGTCAGAAGTGTGATGGAATACTCTCCACTTGCCTGGACGGGTGCAGCTGCAACAACACTCGAGAAGCTTGACATCATCCAGGATAAAGCAGTCCGCTTGATTGGCAGCCTATCCACTACCATAAATATCCACCCTCTCCACCACCAGCGCACCACGACTGCAGTGTGTACTATCCACAGGATGCACTGCAGCAACTCGCCAAGGCTTCTTCGACAGCACCTCCCAAACCCAAGACCTCCACCACAAATGCAGCAGGTGCATGGGAACACCATTATCTCCAAGTTGCCCTCGAAGTTACACACCATGCCGACTTGGACATATATCATAGGAACAGGAGTAGGCCATTTAGCCCCTCGAGCCTGTTCCGCCATTCAATGAGATCCTGGCTAATTTGTGAACTAACTCTATATACCCGCCTTAGCCCCATATCCCTTAATACCTTTTGGTTAACAAAAACCTATCAACCTCAGATTTAAAATTAACAATTGAGCGAGCATCAACTGCCATTTGCGGAAGAGAGTTCCAAACTTCTACCACCCTTTGCATGTAGAAGTGTTTCCTAATTTCACTCCTGAAAGTCCTGGCTCCAATTTTTATGTCCCCTCATCCTAGACTCCCGAACCAGCGGAAACAGTTTCTCTTTATCTACCCTATCAGTTCCCCTTAATATCTTGAAAACTTTGATCAAATCACCCCTTAATCTTCTAAATTCCAAGGAATACCACCCCAGTTTGTGTAATCTCGCCTCAAAATTTAACCCTTGGAGTCCGCGTATCATTCTAGTAAATCTACGCTGCACTCCCCCCATGGCCAATACATCTTTCTTAAGGTGCGGTGCCCAGAACTGATCACAGTACTCCAGGTGTGGTCTCACCAGGGCTTTGTATAGCTGTAGCATAACTTCTACCCCCTTGTATTCTAGTCCTCCAGATACAAAGGCCAGCATTCCATTAGCCTTTATGATTATTTTCTGCACCTGTCCATGACATTTTAATGATCTGTGTGCCTAAGCATCTTTGGACCTCCACTGTTTCGAGCTTTTCACCATTTAGAAAGTATTCTGATCTATCCTTTTTAGGTCCAAAGTGGATGACCTCAAACATGCCTACAATGAAATCCATTTGCCACAGTTTTGCCCATTCACTTAATCTATTAATATCTCTGTGTAATTTTATGCTTCTAGCTACACTGCTTACAATGCTGCCTATCTTTGTGTCATCGGCAAACTTGGATATACATAAGAACATATAAGAACATAAGAACATAAGAAATAGGAGCAGGAGTAGGCCAATCGGCCCCTCGAGCCTGCTCCGCCATTCAATAAGATCATGGCTGATCTGATCCTAATCTCAAATCTAAATTCATGTCCAATTTCCTGCCCGCTCCCCGTAACCCCTAATTCCCTTTACTTCCAGGAAACTGTCAATTTCTGTTTTAAATTTATTTAATGATGTAGCTTCCTGGGGCAGCAAATTCCACAGACCTACAACCCTCTGAGTGAAGAAGTTTCTCCTCATCTCAGTTTTGAAAGAGCAGCCCCTTATTCTAAGATTATGCCCCCTAGTTCTAGTTTCACCCATCCTTGGGAACATCCTTACCGCATCCACCCTATCAAGCCCCTTCACAATCTTATATGTTTCAATAAGATCGCCTCTCATTCTTCTGAACTCCAATGAGTAGAGTCCCAATCTACTCAACCTCTCCTCATATGTCCGCCCCCTCATCCCCGGGATTAACCGAGTGAACCTTCTTTGTACTGCCTCGAGAGCAAGTATGTCCTTTCTATCGGGTACGGTAGCATAGTGGTTATGTTACTGGGCTAGTAATCCAGAGGCCTGGACTAAAATCCAGAGTCATGAGTTCAAATCACGCCACGCCAGCGGGCGAATTTAAATTCAATTAATTAATTAAATTCAATTAATTAAATGAAAATCTGGAATTAAAATACTAGTATCAGTAATGATGGCTATGAAACTACCAGATTGTCGTAAAAACCCATCTGGTTCACGAATGTCCTTTAGGGAAGGAAGCCTGCCGCCCTTACCCGGTCTGGCCGATATGTGACTCCAGACCCACAGCAATGTGGTTGATTCTTAATTGCCCTCTGAAATGGCCTAGCAAGCCACTCAGTTGTAAAATCTCGCTACAAAAAGTCATAATAAGAATAAAACCGGACGGACCACTCGGCACCAGACACGACAACGGCAAAACACCAAGCCCAGTCGACCCTGCAAGGTCCTCCTTACGAACATCTGGGGACTTGTGCCAAAATTGGGAGAGCTGTCCCACAGACTAGTCAAGCAATAGCCTGACATAGCCATACTCACAGAATCATTACTTTCAGCCAACGTCCCAGACTCTTCCATCACCATCCCTGGGTATGTCCTGTCCCACCGGCAGGACAGACCCACCAGAGGTGGCGGTACAGTGATATACAGTCAGGAGGGAGTGGCTCTAGGAGTCCTGAACATTGACTCCAGACACCATGAAATCTCATGGCATCAGGTCAAACATGGGCAATGAAACCTCCTGCTGATTACCACCTACCGTCCTCCCTCAGCTGATGAATCAGTCCTCCTCCATGTTCAACACCACTTGGAGGAAGCACTGAGGGTAGCAAGGGCACAGAATGTACTATGGGTGGGGGACTTCAATGTCCATCACCAAGAGTGGCTCGGTAGCACCACAGCTGGCCGAGTCCTGAAGGACATAGCTGCTAGACTGGGCCTGCGGCAGGTGGTGAGAGAACCAACACGAGGGAAAAACTTACTTGACCTCGTCCTCACCAATCTACCTGTCGCAAATGCATCTGTCCATGACAGTATTGGTAGGAGTGACCACCGCACAGTCCTCGTGGAGATGAAATCCCGTCTTCGCACTGAGGACACCATCCAACGTGTTGTGTGGCACTACCAGCGTGCTAAATGGGATAGATTCAGAACAGATCTAGCAGCTCAAAACTGGGCATCCATGAGGCGCTGTGGGCCATCAGCAGCAGCAGAATTGTATTCCAGCACAATCTGTAACCTCATGGCCCGGCATATTCCTCACTCTACCATTACCAACAAGCCAGGGGATCAACCCTGGTTCAATGAGGAGTGTAGAAGAGCATGCCAGGAGCAGCACCAGGCGTACCTAAAAATGAGGTGCCAACCTGGTGAAGCTACAACTCAGGACTACATGCATGCTAAACAGCGGAAGCAACATGCTATAGACAGAGCTAAGCGATTCCACAACCAACGGATCAGATCAAAGCTCTGCAGTCCTGCCACATCCAGTCGTGAATGGTGGTGGACAATTAAACAACTAACGGGAGGAGGAGGCTCTGCAAACATCCCCATTCTCAATGATGGCGGAGTCCAGCACGTGAGTGCAAAAGACAAGGCTGAAGCGTTTGCAACCATCTTCAGCCAGAAGTGCCGAGTGGATAATCCATCTCAGCCTCCTCCCGATATCCCCACCATCACGGAAGCCAGTCTTCGGCCAATTCGATTCACTCCACGTGATATCAAGAAACGGCTGAGTGCACTGGATACAGCAAAGGCTATGGGCCCCGACAACATCCCAGCTGTAGTGCTGAAGACTTGTGCTCCAGAACTAGCTGCGCCTCTAGCCAAGCTGTTCCAGTACAGCTACAACACTGGCATCCACCCGACAATGTGGAAAATTGCCCAGGTATGTCCTGTCCACAAAAAGCAGGACAAATCCAATCCGGCCAATTACCGCCCCATCAGTCTACTCTCAATCATCAGCAAAGTGATGGAAGGTGTCGTCGACAGTGCTATCAAGCGGCACTTACTCACCAATAACCTGCTCACCGATGCTCAGTTTGGGTTCCGCCAGGACCACTCGGCTCCAGACCTCATTACAGCCTTGGTCCAAACATGGACAAAAGAGCTGAATACCAGAGGTGAGGTGAGAGTGACTGCCCTTGACATCAAGGCAGCATTTGACCGAGTGTGGCAACAAAGAAGCCCTAGTAAAATTGAAGTCAATGGGAATCAGGGGGAAAACTCTCCAGTGGCTGGAGTCATACCTAGCACAAAGGAAGATGGTAATGGTTGTTGGAGGCCAAGCATCTCAGCCCCAGGGCATTGCTGCAGGAGTTCCTCAGGGCAGTGTCCTAGGCCCAACCATCTTCAGCTGCTTCATCAATGACCTTCCCTCCATCATAAGGTCAGAAATGGGGATGTTCGCTGATGACTGCACAGTGTTCAGTTCCATTCGCAACCCCTCAGATAATGAAGCAGTCCGTGCCCGCATGCAGCAAGACCTGGACAACATCCAGGCTTGGGCTGATAAGTGGCAAGTAACTTTCGCGCCAGATAAGTGCCAGGCAATGACCATCTCCAACAAGAGAGAGTCTAACCACCTCCCCTTGACATTCAACGGCATTACCATCGCCGAATCCCCCACCATCAACATCCTGGGGGTCACCATTGACCAGAAACTTAACTGGACCAGCCATATAAATACTGTGGCTACGAGAGCAGGTCAGAGGCTGGGTATTCTGCGGCGAGTGACTCACCTCCTGACTCCCCAAAGCCTTTCCACCATCTACAAGGCACAAGTCAGGAGTGTGATGGAATACTCTCCACTTGCCTGGATGAGTGCAGCTCCAACAACACTCAAGAAGCTCGACACCATCCAAGATAAAGCAGCCCGCTTGATTGGCACCCCATCCACCACCCTAAACATTCACTCCCTTCACCACCGGCGCACTGTGGCTGCAGTGTGCACCATCCACAGGATGCACTGCAGCAACTCGCCAAGGCTTCTTCGACAGCACCTCCCAAACCCGCGACCTCTACCACCTAGAAGGACAAGGGCAGCAGGCGCATGGGAACAACACCACCTGCACGTTCCCCTCCAAGTCACACACCATCCCGACTTGGAAATATATCGCCGTTCCTTCATTGTCGCTGGGTCAAAATCCTGGAACTCCCTTCCTAACAGCACTGTGGGAGAACCGTCACCACACGGACTGCAGCGGTTCAAGAAGGCGGCTCACCACCACCTTCTCAAGGGCAATTAGGGATGGGCAATAAATGCCGGCCTTGCCAGCGACGCCCACATCCCGTGAACGAATAAAAAAAAAAGTATGGACACCAAAACTGTATGCAGTATTCCAGGTGCGGTCTCACCAATACCTTATATAACTGGAGCAATATCTCCCTGTTTTTATATTCTATCCCCCTAGCAATAAAAGCCAACATTCCGTTGGCCTTCTTGATCACCTGCTGCACCTGCAAACTAACTTTTTGATTTTCTTGCACTAGGACCCCCAGATCCCTTTGTACTGCAGTACTTTCCAGTTTTTCGCCATTAAGATAATAACTTGCTCTCTGATTTTTCCTGCCAAAGTGCATAACCTCTATCCTGTCATTTAAGTCATTAATAAGTACAATGAATAGTTGAGGTCCCAACACAAACCCCTGTGAGACACCAATATCCGGCCAATCTGGTAATCTGTCCATTATCCCTACTCTCTGTCTCCTGTCACTCAGCCAATTTCCTAACCAGGTCAATAATTTGCCTCAATTCCTTGAGCTTCAACTTTAGCCAACAGTCTCTTATGAGGTACTTAATCGAATGTCTTCTTGGAGTCGCCGTTCCTTCATCGTCGCTGGGTCAAAATCCTGGAACTCCCTACCGAACAGCACTGTGGGAATACTGTTAACGAAGGGTTAATCAGATGGGCTGGCCACTGATTTCTCTTTTTATTGATTTCTTTATATTAACTGTGTCCAGTAACTTTTCAATTGTAGCAGATCTCACAAGCAGTTTAATTTTCCTTTTGATGCGGACAGATCCTGTAACAAAACCGTGGGCAGTTTGTCGGTGCAAGTGAGTGTGTAGACAACACGGCATCTTGTAGGTTATTTGTCTTTAAACTTCACAGGGATACAGGAGAGGTCTGATATTTTTATGATGGTTAGGTGTCTGTAAAGGTGAAGATGGCAGGAAAGGATTGTATTGATCAGACATATAAGGTCGAGGGTGATGGGAAAGAAACACCCTCATAGTTTGTCAGGGAGCCTTTTATAGTTCATGAATTTGTGTTATTGTCTTCAGCCTAAGGATTTGATTGACAGATCAATCAGGATGTGTAAAACTGAAGTAATTGAAAAGGAACGTGAAAGGAAGATTAGGTAATGCGGAAACATAACAGGATTGACAAAAATATAAATGAGTGGTTGCTGCGGGAGAGACCTCAGAATTTGATGAGGCCTGATCATCCTTGAAATCCTCGAGCTCGAGACCATTAACACCTATGTGTGAAATTGTCTGGTGAGCTCGCAAGGTTTTGCCATAAGTGCTGCTGGTAAGTGTACATTTAATTATTATGAATAATAGTATTACCATATGCTTAATAAATCTGTGCATGTATCTTTAATCATGTGAACCCTATTATTTTGAGGAATAACTTCTAATTAAGTATCCATGTGCTGAAGTTACTTCGAACAGTAACTTCAGCACATGGACTGCAGCGGTTCAAGAAGGCGGCTCACCACCACTTTCTCAAGAGCAACCAGGGATGGGCAATAAATGCTGGCCTTGCTAGTGACACCCGTATTCCAAAAATGAATTAAAAAATCAGGAGAATTTGTGCAAAGGTCTCCTTTTCTCTAAATCTACTTGATTTCGAATTTGATCTCATTTTTGCAAATCAAATAATAATTTTTCAAATGTCAAAACAATGATATCACGCAACTTTTTAAAAATTTGGTTATGGGATGTTGGCCAGCATTTATTGCCCATTCCTAATTGCCCTTGAGAAGGTGGTGGTGAGCCGCCTTCTTGACCCAGCGATGATGAAGAAACATCCTGTAGATGGTACATACTGCAGCCACAGTGCACAGGTGGTGAAGGAAATGAATGTTTAGGGTGGTGGATGGGGTGCCAATCAAGCTGCTTTGTCCTGGATGGTGTCGAGCTTCTTGAGTGTTGTTGGAGCTGCACTCATCCAGACAAGTGGACAGTATACCATCACATTCCTGACTTGTGCAGCAACTCGCTAAGGCTTCTTTGACAGCACCTTTCGGCCAACGTCCCAGACTCTTCCATCACCATCCCTGGGTATGTCCTGTCCCACCGGCAGGACAGACCCACCAGAGGTGGCGGTACAGTGATATACAGTCAGGAGGGAGTGGCTCTAGGAGTCCTGAACATTGACTCCAGACACCATGAAATCTCATGGCATCAGGTCAAACATGGGCAAGGAAACCTCCTGCTGATTACAACCTACCGCCCTCCCTCAGCTGATGAATCAGCCCTCCTCCATGTTGAGCACCACTTGGAGGAAGCACTGAGGGTAGCAAGGGCACAGAATGTACTCTGGGTGCGGGACTTCAATGTCCATCACCAAGAGTGGCTCGGTAGCACCACTACTGACCGAGCTGGCCGAGTCCTTAAGGACATAGCTGCTGGACTGGGCCTGCGCCATGTAGTGAGGAAACCAACACGAAGGAAAAACCTTCTAGACTTCATCCTCACCAATCTACCTGTCGCGGATGCATCTGTCCATGACAGTAATGGTAGGAGTGACCACTGCACAGTCCTTGTGGAGACAAAGTCCCATTTTCACACTGAGGACACAATCCAACGTGTTGTGTGGCACTACCACCGTGCTAAATGGGAGAGATTCAGAACAGATCTAGCAGCTCAAAACTGGGCATCAATTAGGCATTGTGGGCCATCAGCAGCAGCAGAATTGTATTCCAGCACAATCTATAACCTCATGGCCCGGCATATTCCTCACTCTACCATTACCAACAAGCCAGGGGATCAACTCTGGTTCAATGAGGAATGTAGAACAGCATGCCAGGAGCAGCACCAGGAGTACCTAAAAATGAGGTGCCAAACTGGTGAAGCTACAACACAGGACTACATGCATGCTAAACAGCGGAAGCAACATGCTATGGACAGAGCTAAGCGATTCCACAACCAATGGATCAGATCAAAGCTCTGCAGTCCTGCCACATCCAGTCGTGAATGGTGGTGGACAATTAAACAATGAACAGGAGGAGGAGGATCAGTAAACATCCCCATCCTCAATGATGGCAGAGTCCAGTACGTGAGTGCAAAAGACAAGGCTGAAGCGTTTGCAACCATCTTCAGTCAGAAGTGCCGAGTGGATGATCCATCTCGGCCTCCTCCCGATATCCCCACCATCACAGAAGTCAGTCTTCTGCCAATTCGATTCACTCCACGTCATATCAAGAAACGGCTAAGTGCATTGGATACCACAAAGGCTATGGGCCCCGACAACATCCCAGCTGTAGTGCTGAAGACTTGTGCTCCAGAACTAGCTGCGCCTCTAGCCAAACTGTTCCAGTACAGCGACTACACTGGCATCTACCCGACAATCTGGAAAATTGCCCAGGTATGTCCCGTCCACAAAAAGCAGGACAAATCCAATCCGGCCAATTATCGCCCCATCAGTCTACTCTCAATCATCAGCAAAGTGATGGAAGGTGTCTTCGACGTGCTATCAAGGGCACTTACTCACCAATAACCTGCTCACCGATGCTCAGTTTGGGTTCTGCCAGGACCACTCGGCTCCAAACCTCATTACAGCCATGGACAAAAGAGCTGAATTCCAGAGGTGAGGTGAGGGTGACTGCCCTTGACATCAAAACAGCATTTGACTGAGTGTGGCACCAAGGAGCCCTAGTTAAATTGAAGTCAATGGGATTCAGGGGGAAAACTCTCCAGTGGCTGAAGGCATACTTAGCACAAAGGAAGATGGTAGTGGTTGTTGGAGACCAATCATCTCAGCCCCAGGACATTGCTGCAGGTGTTCCTCAGGGCAGTGTCCTAGGCCCAACCATCTTCAGCTGCTTCATCAATGACCTTCCCTCCATCATAAGGTCAGAAATGGGGATGTTCGCTGATGATTGCACAGTGATCAGTTCCATTCGCAACCCCTCAGATAATGAAGCAGTCCGTGCCCGCATGCAGCAAGACCTGGACAACATCCAGGTTTGGGCTCATAAGTGGCAAGTAACATTTGTGCCAGACATGTACCAGGCAATGACTATCTCCAAAAAGAGAGAGTCTAACCACCTCCCCTTGACATTAAATGGCATTACCATCATCGAATCCCCCACCATCAACATCCTGGGGGTCACCATTGACCAGGAACTTAACTGGACCAGCCACATAAATACTGCGGCTACAAGAGCAGGTCAGAGGCTGGTATTCTGCGGCGAGTGACTCACCTCCTGACTCCCCAAAGCCTTTCCACCATTTACAAGGCACAAGTCAGGAGTGTGATGGAATACTCTCCATTTGCCTGGATGAGTGTAGCTCCAACAACACTCAAGAAGCTCGACACCATCCTGGATTGGTACCCCATCCACCGCTCTAAACATTCACTCCCTTCACCACTGGCGCACCGTGGCTGCAGTGTGTACCACCTACAGGACGCACTGCAGCAACTCGCCAAGGCTTCTTCGACAGCACCTCCCAAACCCGCGACCTCTACCACCTAGAAGGACAAGGGCAGCAGGCACATGGGAACAACACCGCCCGCACGTTCCCCTCCAAGTCACACACCATCCCGATTTGGAAATATATCGCTGTTCCTTCATCGTCGCTGGGTCAAAATCCTGGAACTCCCTACCTAACAGCTCTGTGGGAGAACCTTCACCACACGGACTGCCGCGGTTCAAGAAGCCGGCTCCCCGGCTCAAGGGCAATTATGGATAGGCGATAAATGCTGGCCTTGTCAGCGACGCCCACGTCCCATGAATGAATGAATGAATGAATAAATAAAAACATGATTTGCCTTTAATAAATCCTACTGGCTTTCCTTTATTAATTTACACTTGTCCAAGTGATTATTAATTTTGTCCCGCATTATCATTTCTAAACGCTTCCCCGCCACCGAGGTTAAGCTGATTGGCCTGTAGTTGCCGGCTTTATCCTTAAACCCTTTTTTGAACAAGGGTGTAACATTTGCAATTCTCCAGTTCTCTGGCACCACCCCCATACCTCAGGATGTTTGGAAGATTGTGGCCAGTACCTCTGCAATTTCCACTCTTACTTCCTTCAGCAGCCTAAGATGCATCCCATCCGGACCAGGTGACTTATCTACTTTAAGTACAGCCAGCCTTTCTAGCACCTCCTCTTTATTAACTTTTAGCCCATCCAGTATCTCAACTACGTCCTCTTTTATTGTGACTTTGGCAGCATCTTCTTCCTTGGTAAAGATCGATGCAAAGTACTCATTTAGTACCTCAGCCATGCCCTCTGCCTCCATGCGTAGATCTCTTTTAGGTCCCTATTCGGCCCCACTGCTCCTCTTACTACCCATTTATTATTTATTTGCCTATAGAAGACTTTTGGATTCCCTTTAATGTTAGTCGCCAGTCTATTCAGTCTGAGCAGCTTATTCCCCAAAGCCCCCTGAACAGCATGCAGTTTCAGCAATCAGTACCTCTAAGTATCTTCTTGAAGGGCAGCACAGGCAGAAGTAGACTTAAAGTACTTGAGAAGTTAAAGTTGAAGAGGTGTCATGGAGCTAAGGTGGAAGTAGGTGCCAAAGGAGGCCACCCAAGAAAACTCCAAACTAATCAAGCTTTGTGTAAAGAATTGCTTCCTCACAACAGTCCTGAACTTGCATTAACCAATATGTACCTATGGCCCCTTGTCCTGCAACTGTGATTTCAATAGTCCTTAGAACTAATCTTTCCTATTCCACATAGTATCACAATCAGTTCTGCTCAGGAAGTCTTCACTGATTGAGTCAGGGCTATAACAACAACAACTTGCATTTATGTAGCACCTTTAATGTAGCAAACGTCCCAAGGCACTTCACAGGAGTGTTATCAAACAAAATGTGACGCCGAGCCACATAAGAAGGTATTAGGACAGGTGACCAAAAGCTTGGTCACCTGTGCTAATACTGAGCTCCCTTCACCACCGGTGCACAGTGGCTGCAGTGTGTACCATCCACAGGACGCACTGCAGTAACTCGCCAAGGCTTCTTCAACAGCACCTCCTAAACCCGCGACCTCTACCACCTAGAAGGACAAGAGCAGCAGGCACATGGGAACAACACCACCTGCACGTTCCCCTCCAAGTCACACACCATCCCGACTTGGAACTATATCGCCGTTCCTTCATCGTCGCTGGGTCAAAATCCTGGAACTCCCTTCCAAACAGCACTGTGGGAGAACCGTGACCACACGGACTGCAGCGGCTCACCACCACCTTCTCAAGGGCAATTAGGGATGGGCAATAAATGCCCGCCTCGCCGGCGACGCCCACATCCCATGAACGAATTTAAAAAATTAGGTTTTAAGGAGCATCGCAAAGGAGGAGAGAGAGGTAGAGAGGCGGAGAGGTTTAGGGAGGAAATTCCAGAGCATAGGCAACTGAAGGCACAACCGCTAATGGTGGAGCGAAGAAAATTTAGGACGGGCATGAGGCCAGAATTGGAGGAGTGTAGAGATCTCAGATGATTGTAGGGCTGGAGGAAGTTACAGAAATAGGGAGGGGCGAGATGGAAGGATTTGAAAACAAGAGTTAGAATTTTAAAAGAGGTGTTGCTGGACCGGCAGCCAATGGAGGTAAGCGAGCACAGGGGTGATGGGTGAACAGGGCTTGGTGTGAGTTGGGATATGGCCAGCAGAGTTTTGGATGAGCTCAAGTTTATGGAAGGGAGGGTGAAAGATGGGAGGCCGGCCAGGGGAGCATTGGCATAGTTAAGTCTAGAGGTAACAAAGGCACGGATGAGGGTTTCAGCAGCAGATGAACTGAGGCAGGGACGGAGACGGGCGATGTTATGCAATTGGAAGTAAGTGGTCTTGGTGATCGATTGACCAATTCTGGCCTCATGCCCGTCCTCAATTTTCTTCGCTCCACCATTAGCGGTTGTGCCTTCAGTCGCCTAAGCTCTGGAATTTCCTCCCAAAACCTCTCCGCCTCTCTCTCCTCCTTTGCGATGCTCCTTAAAACCTATTTTTTAAAAAATTTGTTCATGGAATGTGGGCGTCGCCGGCAAGGCCGGCATTTATTGCCCATCCCTAATTGCCCTTGAGAAGGTGGCGGTGAGCCGCTGCAGTCCGTGTGGTCACGGTTGGCAGCTCAACTCTGGGGCAAATAGGATGCCAAGGTTGCGAAAGGTCTGGTTCAGCTTCAGACAGTGGCCAGGGAGGGCGATGGCTAGGGAAAAGAGCTTGTGGTGGGGACTGAAGACAATGGCTTCGGTCTTCCCAAAATTTAATTGGAGGAAATTCCTACTCAACCAATACTGGATATTGGACAAACAGCGTGACAAATCAAATGCAGTGGAGGGATCGAGAGAGGTGGTGGTGAGGTAGAGCTGGGTGTCGTCAGCGTACATGTGGAACCTCACGTTGTGTTTTTGGATATCGCCGAGGGGCAATATGTAGGTGAGAGAAAGGAGGGGGCCAAGGTTAGATCCTTCGGCGCTCCAGAGATAAGAGTCAGGGAGTGGGAAGAGAAGCCATTGCAGGTGATTCTCTGGCAACGACTGGATAGAAAGGAACGGAACCAGGTGAAGGCAGTCTCATCCAGCTGGATAACGGAGCAGGGGTTACGGAGGAGGATGGCGTGGTTAACTGTGTCAATGGCTGCAAATGGGTCGAGACAGATGAAGAGGAATAGTTTATCATGGTCACAGTCACAGTGGATGCTATTTGTGACTTTGATAAGGATCATTTCAGTGCTGTGGCAGGGGCGGAAACCTGATTGAAGGGGTTCAAATATGGAGTTGTGGCAAAGGTGGGAAGATAACAACATACTCTGAACTGAACTTTCTGATTTACAAGCCTTATTTTTTCATGAATTTGTGTCAAAAAATTTGACAAAGCCAGTTGCAACTAAACATGATGGGGGTAAAATTGGATAAGGGTCCGTTCTGGGCGATGCTAACACCCCGCGCCCGACGGACCCTGGGCAGGCTAGACGCAAGTTTGGTCCCAAGGGAGCACTTACGTGCAATCGGTGTTCCATTCCGGGCCTTGCACGTGGAATGAATGCAATTTGCACTTTCCACCACCAGAGGGAGCTCCATCTCTTAAAGGAAGGATGTTTCTTTGAAAGCTCTTAAAGGTAGGTTGTACCTGTTATTTGCTGAAAATAACAGTCGACTGTCTGCATGGAGTCTGAACAGAGATCAGACATCGCACACGTAAAACACAGATGCAGAGCCCATCCCTATGTTTATATACTGATGAGTTATGTTAAAACATTGAATAAAGGTTGCGCACTACTAAAGCCCACACCCTCCAATCTGCATGCCAGACCTCACCAATCTGCCGATCTGAGTTGGTACCAGGCCTGCGAGAGTGCATGCACCATGGTTCTCTGCTGATGCACTAGAGACCTTGGGTGCAAGAGGTGGACAGAAAGAGGGACATCCTATATCCGCAGGGGTTGGGGGGGCAAGAGGCCCTCCAGACATATACTCAAAAGACAGTGGGAGGCAGCGGGGGACGAATGCCAGGCGATCAGCATCATGAACATGGATGCAGTGCAGGAAAAAGTTCAATGATTTGGCATGAGTGGTCAAGGTGAGTGAGGTCAACTGTCAAGTGGCATCTCCAACCAACTGCACTATGCACTGCACCCCCATCTCCCATATACCAATAAACTCTTCCCATCAGTACTCAACTCTTCCAATCAGATGCTTCCTCTCACCCTTACACATTACCACTGTGTCAAGCTGCCCACCCACAACTCACAGGCCACACATACTGGCAGCTATTCAAATATGACAGGCACATCACCCAGGCACGCATCCCGCTTTCTTGCAGGAGAAGGTGGCGCATTTCAAGAGGCAGCAAGTAGCAGTGGCATTTAGCCCCTCAAGCCTGTTCCACTGGTCGGTGAGATCATGGTGGACCTGTGACCTAACTCCATATACCCATCTTAGTCCCATATCCCTTAATAGCCTTGTTTCGCAGAAATCTATCAATCTCAGATTTAACTTTCACAAGTGAGTTATCATCAACTGCCGTCTGCAGTAGAGCATTCCAAACATCTCCCACCCTTTGCGTGTAGAAGCATTTCCTAACTTCACTCGTGCACGTTCTGGCTCTAAATGTTAGGCTATGTCCCCGCGTCCTAGTATTGAAGTCTAGGAGACCTCCAAAAACAGTTACAAATGTCCCGGCAGCCAGAGGCAATAATCCAGCCACTAACCTGTAAATCCTGCATGGTCCCTTTAAATAGCACTGGTGGGGGGTCCTCCAGACACTCTAAGACACGTTCAGATGGTCGGGGTTAAGACTGTGCGTTGAGTTGAGCATTAAGTCCCAAAATGGTGTCTATCACTTTAAATCAGCATTGCACATTAATTGAAGCCATTTTCTCCCTACTTTACATGATTCCAACGTTCGTTATCTGGGCCTGCAAAACTCCTATACCCAGATGGCCTCTGGCGCACGTCACGCAGGAAACGTGCGTGCACATCCAAGTCACCATCTTGGATGTCAGAGAGGCCGTGTAGCGCCGAAACAATGGGCACTGCACGGCCCAATTTAGCGCCCTTTGTGTCTTACTGAGAGCGACATAATCAGCAAAAGTAGTGAGGAAAGGGCTGATAAACGTATTGAATGGTGTGGACACTTACCAAGAACAAAGGCAGCCACATAGTTTGATATCTGTCCAATACCCACAAGGAAATTAAGAAGGCAGAATATTTCCCAGTTTGGAGAGAACACTTGAAGCATGTTGAATCCAGTCTGTACAGCCATGGTCCCAAACAGAACTGTCTTCCTCCCGAACCTGCAAAGCAGAATCAACCAAAGTTTCAAATATGTACAATACTGCATTGTAAATGACAAACATACAATGGGCTGGATTTTGCTGTAAAAATAATGGTGAGGCTAACAGCACTCACCGTTACTCATGTGCAAATCAGACAGCAAATTCCGGCGACTGCATAGACACAATTAAACGCGGAAATCCGTAAGTTTCTGTGCCAGATGCCCTCCTCCTCCAAAAGCATGCCCGAAAACGGCATCTCGCTGGCTGGCTCCCTGTTCAAATGTAGTGAACGGCATGAAGTTCCTATAGTTACCTGATAGATACAATCTAAACTCACCAAAAAAAGTCATTTCAAGTCTAAGTGCCATTTTAATGGCAATGTAAGTCTGAATTACTAACAAACAACCCCTCTGGCACTGAAAATTAACTTGTACAAGTGTGGAGTCTCATTCCTTCAGCTTTTAATTGTTGGACATCTTTTTGTCTCCTTCAACTCTGCCTCTTAATCCAATCTTTCTTTCCCTCTCATTATTTCACTCACTGTACCTGATTTGACATTCTAAGTTGGACTTTTCAAGCTTACACTTCCTGGTTCAGACCTCCTGCTGATCATTTGCGATGCATCAATCTGATTGGTTAAGGAGATGCACAGTCGCTTGCCCTGTTCACACAGGTCCCAGATGCCCTGGAGAGGAAGCCGTGCTTTTTGGATTTCCAATTTAGAGGAACTTGCCATGCAAAAGCTCATAGTGAGTCTATTGGCAAGTGCAAGTCTAACGAACTGCTGCTCACAGCAAAATCCGGCCCATAAATTCATGCATGTAGTTGTCCATATGCTAAATCATGCACACCTTTGTACAAACACATGTACACTGGTGTATAAGCCAGGTATATATTCTCTCAGTTACATAAGCAGTCGTGCACATAAACACAGACATCCACTACACTTACACTTAAGTAAAAATATACTGGGACCAAAAATGCACAATCCAGTTGGCACGCTCTTGCCATAGGTTTGGCGAGGGCGCACTGGAAATGCTAGAAATTAAGTTGGGACCCAGATATGCAGGGTCTTGCATCCGGGATTCTGAGATGGAGATGTAATATCTGCTGGTTCCACAAAAAAGGCCTTCAGTATAAGACGGAACAAGGTTGGAGGCGGGATCAACCTACATCATGAATTCCTGCAACTCTGGCCCTCAAAAGAGACCCAGTGTAGAGTTTGTGGAGATACATTTGGTGAGATCAGGCATACCTACCTGTCAGACAGTGGAGGTGGGGCCCACCGGATTCCAGGCTGGGATTCCAGCTTGTACCCTGAAGAAAAGGATTTCCAATTTAAAAAAAACACTTCAATGTGCCCCCCCCTTAAAAAGGGGATCACTGGGGAAACATGAAGATGTTTATGTTGTGGGAACCGAGCACCCACGCCTCCTTTCCAACAACCCCCTTCTTCTCCTGGACCTTTCGGTCACTTTGGCGAGCAGATGCCCTAGATATGCCCCAGTTGCATGGGCACCCAACATTATCTTGATAATGAAGGGGCCTCACCCTGGCCATGCAAACTTTGGCAGGGTCAGTAATGGAGGTCTTGGGCAGGTGCTACTCAGCACTTACAGTGTGATTTTTTTTATTCGTTAATGGGATGTGGGCGTCGCTGGCGAGGCCGGCATTTATTGCCCATCCCTAATTGCCCTTGAGAAGGTGGTGGTGAGCCGCCTTCTTGAACTGCTGCAGTCCGTATGGTGAAGGTTCTCCCACAGTGCTGTTAGGAAGGGAGTTCCAGGATTTTGACCCAGCGACGATGGAAGGAACGGTGATATATTTCCAAGTCGGGATGGTGTGTGACTTGCAGGGGAACGTGCAGGTGGTGTTGTTATAAGAACATAAGAACATAAGAAATAGGAGCAGGAGTAGGCCAATCGGCCCCTCGAGCCTGCTCCGCCATTCAATAAGATCATGGCTGATCTGATCCTAACCTCAAATCTAAATTCATGTCCAATTTCCTGCCCGCTCCCCGTAACCCCTAATTCCCTTTACTTCCAGGAAACTGTCTATTTCTGTTTTAAATTTATTTAATGTTCCCATGCACCTGCTGCTCTTGTCCTTCTAGGTGGTAGAGGTCGCAGGTTTGGGAGGTGCTGTCGAAGAAGCCTTGGCAAGTTGCTGCAGTGCATCCTGTGGAAGGTACACACTGCAGCCACTGTGCACCGGTGGTGAAGGGAGTGAATGTTTAGGGTGGTGGATGGTGTGCCAATCAAGCGGGCTGCTTTGTCCTGGATAGTGTCGAGCTTCTTGAGTGTTGTTGGAGCTGCACTCATCCAGGCAAGTGGAGAGTATTCCATCACATGCCTGACTTGTGCCTTTAGATGGTGGAAAGGCTTTGGGGAGTCTGGAGGTGAGTCACTCACCGCAGAATACCCAGCCTCTGACCTGCTCTTGTAGCCACAGTATTTATATGGCTGGTCCAGTTAAGTTTCTGGTCAATGGTGACCCCCAGGATGTTGATGGTTGGGGATTCAGTGATGGTAATGCTGTTGAATGTCAAGGGGATGTGGTTAGACTCTCTCTTGTTGGAGATGGTCATTGCCTGGTACTTGTCTGGCGCGAATGTTACTTGCCACTTATGAGCTCAAGCCTGGATGTTGTCCAGGTCTTGCTGCATGCGGGCTCAGACTGCTTCATTATCTGAGTAGTTGCGAATGGAACTGAACACTGTGCAATCATCAGTGAACACCCCCATTTCTGACGCTATGACGGAGGGAAGGTCATTGATGAAGCAGCTGAAGATGGTTGGGCCAAGGAGACTGCCTTGAGGAACTCCTGCAGCAATGTCCTGGGACTGAGATGATTGGCCTCCAACAACCATTACCATCTTCCTTTGTGTTAGGTATGACTCCAGCCACTGGAGAGTTTTCCCCCTGATTCCCATTGACTTCAATTTAACTAGGGCTTCTTGGTGCCACACTCAGTCAAATGCTGCCTTGATGTCAAGGGCAGTCACTCTCACCTCACTTCTGGAATTCAGCTCTTTTGTCCATGTTTGGACCAAGGCTGTAATGAGGTCTGGAGCCGATTGGTCCTGGCGGAACCCAAACTGAGCATCGGTGAGCAGGTTATTGGTAAGTGCTGCTTGATAGCACTGTCGACGACACCTTCCATCACTTTGCTGATGATTGAGAGTAGACTGATGGGGCGGTAATTTGCCAGATTTGATTTGTCCTGCTTTTTGTGGACAGGACATACCTGGGCAATTTTCCACATTGTCGGTTAGATGCCAGTGTTGTAGCTGTACTGGATCAGCTTGGCTAGAGACGCAGCTAGTTCTGGAGCACAAGTCTTCAGCACTACAGCCGGAATGTTGTCAGGGCCCATAGCCTTTGTTGTATCCAGTGCACTCAGCCGTTTCTTGACATCACGTGGAGTGAATCGAATTGGCTGAAGACTGGCTTCTGTGATGGTGTGGATATCGGGAGGAGGCCGAGATGGATCATCCATTCAGCACTTCTGGCTGAAGATGGTTGCAAACGCTTCAGCCTTGTCTTTTGCACTCACGTGATGGACTCCGCCATCATTGAGGATTGTAAACAATTTTACAACACCAAGTTATAGTCCAGCAATTTTATTTTAAATTCACAAGCTTTCGGAGATTTTCTCCTTCCTCAGGTAAATGTTTAAAATAAAATTGCTGGACTATAACTTGGTGTTGTAAAATTGTTTACAATTGTCAACCCCAGTCCATCACCGGCATCTCCACATCATCATTGAGGATGGGAATGTTTGCAGAGCCTCCTCCTCCCGTTAGTTGTTTAATTGTCCACCACCATTCACGACTGGATGTGGCAGGACTGCAGAGCTTTGATCTGATCCGTTGGTTGTGGAATCGCTTAGCTCTGTCTATAGCATGTTGCTTCCGCTGTTTAGCATGCATGTAGTCCTGAGTTGTAGCTTCACCAGGTTGGCACCTCATTTTTAGGTACGCCTGGTGCTGCTCCTGGCATGCTCTTCTACACTCCTCATTGAACCAGAGTTGATCCCCTGGCTTGTTGGTAATGGTAGAGTGAGGAATATGCCGAGCCATGAGGTTACAGATTGTGCTGGAATACAATTCTGCTGTTGCTGATGGCCCACAGCACCTCATGGATGCCCAGTTTTGAGCTGCTAGATCTGTTCTGAATCTATCCAATTTAGCACGGTGGTAGTGCCACACAACACGTTGGATGGTGTCCTCAGTGCGTAGACGGGACTTAATCTCCACGAGGACTGTGCGGTGGTCACTCCTATCAATACTGTCATGGACAGATGCATTTGCGACAGGTAGATTGGTGAGGACGAGGTCAAGTAAGTTTTTCCCTCATGTTGGTTCACTCTCCACCTGCCGCAGGCCCAGTCTGGCAGTTATGTCCTTTAGGACTCGGTCAGCTCGGTCAGTGGTGGTGCTACTGAGCCACTCTTGGTGATGGACATTGAAGTCCCCCAACCAGAGTACATTCAGTGCCCTTGCTACCCTCAGAGCTTCCTCCAAGTGGTGTTCAACATGGAGGAGGGCTGATTCTTCAACCGATGGATGGCGGTAGGTGGTAATCAGTAGGAGGTGCACCCTGTTGTGCATTTTCAGCACTAAGCAAATGTCTTCAGCCAAATGTGCCGAGTGGATGATCTTATACGGCCTCCCTCCGGTGTCCCTGCCATCTTGGATGCCAGTGTCCAGCCAATTCAGTTCACTCCATGTGACATTAAGGAATATCTGACTGCACTGCAAACAGCAATGGTTATGGGTTGAGACAACATCCCGGCTGTAATGCTGAAGACCCGTGCACCAGTGCTAGCTGATCCCCGAGCTAAACTGTTCCAGTAGAACTGTGACATTGGCAACGTGGAAGATTGCCCAGGTATGTCCGTTGCATAAATAAAAGGATAAATCTTACCCGACTTCAATGGAAATTAAAGTCGGGAAAGGTGTATAATGGGAGGTCGATCTGATATTGCCTGTTATACACCATGGCAGAAATTACCCCACAGTCACTTGAACATACCGGTCTGGCTTTTTGTGACTCCAGACCCACAGCAATGTGGTTGATTCTTAATCGCCCTCTGAAATGGCTGAGCAAGCCATTCAGTTGTACAATCTCGCTACAAAAAGTCATAATAAGAATAAAACCGGACGGACCATCCGGCATCGAACCAGTAGGCACCGGACACGACAAAGGCAAACCAAGCCCAGTCGACCCTGCAAAGTCCTCCTCACTGACATCTGGGGACTTGTGCCAAAATTGGAAGAGCTGTCCCACAGACTAGTCAAGCAACAGCCTGACATGGCCATACTCACAGAATCATACCTTTCAGCCAACGTCCCAGGCTCTTCCATCAACATCCCTGGGTATGTCCTGTCCCACAGTGATATACAGTCAAGAGGGAGTGGCCCTGGGAGTCCTCAACATTGACTCTGGACCCCATGAAATCTCATGGCATTAGGTTAAACAAAGGCAAAGAAACTTCCTGCTGATTACCACCTACCGTCCTCCCTCAGCCGATCAATGTTGAGCAATACTTGGAGGAAGCACTGAGGGTAGCAAGAGCACAGAATGTACTCTGGGTGGGTCTTCAATATCCATCACCTGAAGGACATAGCTGCCAGACTGGGCTTGCAGCAGGTGGCGAGCGAAACAACATGAGGGAGAAACATACTTGACCTCGTCCTCACAAATCTATCTATCACAGATTCATCTGTCCATGACAGTATTGGTAGGAGTGACCACCACACAATCCTTGTGGAGACGAAGTCCCGTCTTCACACTGAGGACACCATCCAACGTGTTGTGTGGCATTACCACTGTGCTAAATGGGATAGATTCAGAACAGATCTAGCAGCTCAAAACTGGGCATCCATGAGGCGCTGTGGGCCATCAGCAGCAGCAGAATTGTATTCCAGCACAATCTGTAACCTCATGGCCTGGCATATTCCTCACTCTACAAATACCAACAAGCCAGGGGATCAATCCTGGTTCAATGAGGAGTGTAGAAGAGCATGCCAGGAGCAGCACCAGGCATACCTAAAAATGAGGTGCCAAACCTAGTGAAGCTAAAACACAGGACTACATGAATGCTAAACAGTGGAAGCAACATGCTATAAACAGAGCTAAGCGATTCCACAACTAACAGATCAGATCAAAGCTCTGCAGTCCTGCCACATCCAGTCGTGAATGATGGTGGAAAATAAAACAACTAATGGGAGGAGGAGGCTCTGCGAACAATTCCATCCTCAATGATGGCAAAGTTCATCACATGAGTGCAAAAGACAAGGCTGAAGCGTTTGCAACCATCTTCAGCCAGAAATGCCGAGTGGATGATCCATCTCGGCCTCCTCCCGATATCCCCACCATCACAGAAGTCAGTCTTCAGCAAATTCGATTCACTCTACGTCATATCAACAAACGGCTGAGTGCACTGGATGCCACAAAGGCTATGGGCCCCGACAACATCCTGGCTATAGTGCTGATTGCTTGTGCTCCAGAACTAGCTGCGCCTCTAGCCAAACTGATCCAGTATAGCTACAACACTGGCATCTACCCGACAATGTAGAAAATTGCCCAGGTATGTCCTGTCCACAAAAAGCAGGACAAATCCAATCCGGCCAATTACCGCCCCATCAGTCTACTCTCAATCATCAGCAGAGTGATGGAAGGTGTCCTCCACACTGCTTTCAAGCGGCACTTACTCACTGATGTTTAGTTTGCGTTCTGCCAGGACCACTCAGCTCCAGACCTCATTCCAGCCTTGGTCCAAACATGGACAAAAGAGCTGAATTCCAGAGGGGAGGTGAGAGTGACGGCCCTTGACATCAAGGCAACATTTGACCGAGTGTAGCACCAAGGAGCCCGAGTCAAATTGAAGTCAATGGGAATCAGGGGGAAAACTCTCCAGTGGCTGGAGTCATACCTAGCACAAAGGAAGATGGTAGTGGTTGTTGGAGGCCAATCATCTCAGCCCCAGGACATAGCTGCAGGAGTTCCTCAGGGCAGTGTCCTAGGCCCAACCATCTTCAGCTGCTTCATCAATGACCTTCCCTCCATCATAAGATCACAAATGGCAATATTCACTGATGATTGCAGAGTGTTCAGTTCCATTCGCAACTCCTCAGGTAATGAAGCAGTCCATGCCCGCATGCAGCAAGATCTGGACAACATCCAGGCTTGGGCTCATAAGTGGCAAGTAACATTCGTGCCAGACAAGTGCCAGGCAATGACCATCTCCAACAAGAGAGAGTCTAACCACCTCCCCTTGATATTCAATGGCATTACCTTCACCGAATCCCCCACCATCAACATCCTGGGGGTTACCATTGACCAGAAACTTAACTGGACCAGCCACATAAATACTGTGGCTACAAGAGCAGGTCAGAGGCTGGGTATTCTGCGGCGAGTGACTCACCTCTTCACTTCCCAAAGCCTTTCCACCAACTACAAGGCACAAGTCAGGAGTGTGATGGAATACTCTCCACTTGCCTGGATGAGTGCAGCTCCAACAACACTCAAGAAGCTTGACACCATCCAGGTCAAAGCAGCCCGCTTGATTGGCACCCCATCCACCACCCTAAACATTCACTCCCTTCACCACCGGCGCACCATGGCTGCAGTGTGTACCATCTACAGGATGCACTGCAGCAACTCGCCAAAGCTCCTTTGACAGCACCTCCCAAACCTGCGACCTCCATCACCTAGAAGGACAAGGGCAGCAGGCACATGGGAACAACACCACTTGCACGTTCCCCTCCAAGTCACACACCATCCCGACTTGGAAATATATCGCCGTTCCTTCATCGTCGCTGGGTCAAAATCCTGGAACTCCCTACCTAATGGCACTGTGGGAGAACCTTCACCACATGGAATGCAGCGTTTAAATAGGTGGCTCACCACCACCTTCTCAAGGGCAATTAGGGATGAGCAATAAATGCCGGCCTTGCCAACAACCCCCACATCCCATGAACGAATAAAGAAAAACAAACATGTTCATATTCATCATGCATGGATATTCATTCATACACCCACTAATACACACTCAAATTCACACAAACAAGTGAGTTCACACAAACAGTCACTCACCTATCCATATCCAGAAAAGCTGACTGTCAGAGATAAGGAAATAAAATGTTTTTTACAAATTTTCATCGTCCTTTTATTCTTATACACAAATTTTTTTTAACGTGGCAAAGTGAAGCACAAAGGGCATAGATCAAGGAGGTGAAATCGCACTTTGTGATAGTAACATATAAATGTGTTAACTTATTTATTTAAATGGGTTAACACATATGATAAAATACAAGAGCATACAATTGCATTTCCACAATCAAAGTGATTTCACGCTACAGAATATTATGTCTATAACCCATGAAATTGTTGATGAAGTTTTAAATACTGATATGAGACAGTCATCACCTTTATTACATTTGGTGTAGAATATATTCACCTCTTCACCTCTGTCTTTTAAATCATTTTATCTGTTCTTTATGTGTCCCCAGCATCGGGGTACAAAATAAACAATAGGCAACAGCTGAACAATTTCTACAATAAAATAAAGAGTCTTTCTAGCAGAATTGAATAAAGGAAATAACTCACCTGTCTGCGAACTGGCCAGAAAAAAAGGAACCAACCAGCACTCCCAAGAAGAATACTGACATAGAAAACGGCCCTTTCCAGTCATTGTTGCACACCAAGTCCCACTGAAATGTAAAGAGAAATGAAAAGCTCCAAATATGTGCTCTTGGCCAAGTTTATAGGTAAGCCATTTTACTGCACTGGATCTAAGAATGTGCCCTCCACGACATCAGAATGGATCAAAACAGAATACGAGAAAATCCCATTCGGATCACCAAGCTCACTGCCATGTCAGCCTGGGCTCAGTGACACCACTTACACCTCTGAGCCAGGAGGTTGAGGAAGATACAACTGTTGAAGGTGTGAGATTGTTTTCTGGAAAGATGATGGTCTAACCCCCTCCCCCCAAGAAAATTCAGATATTTTACATTATCTTGTGCATTTTTTTCAGCATTTTGGAGAGCAAGGATGTTTCATTTTATTAGTGATGCTGAGCTTTTGCCTTCCAAAAACACAGCACTTCAGAGTTCATCTGCACTGTTGTATAAAAAATGTTGCATAAAAAATGAAAGACATTATACTATTTAAATTATGTTACTTTTTTTAAAAATTCTGAACATGACATTTTCACCAAAAAATACACTGCAATTGTTTGGTAACACATTCACCCAGTTAATCATATTCTGAATATTTATCCTGCATCATTCTTTCGACTGATTGCATTTGCTTGGATGACTCTCTGGCATAGAGCAAGCCTTCAAATCAAATGTAACTTATTCAATTTCCAAGTCTGCAACCTTATCACGTTTAAATTCAAAAATGGCTTAATTTTATCTGCCAATGCGCTCATAAGAAACTCTTTTTTGTACCATTTACTACTGAAAATATATTTTCATTAAAAGGGAAGGAAAGCTGAGAATGAGTAGTTTTGTTCAAAATCCTATTTTCTCAAAGAAAATAGTGAGTGCGGAATTGTTTGTTTGATGTCTCTGTAAAAATGTCACCAGCGTGGAGGAATCCAAAGGGGTGGAAATTATGTTACAGCTGTATAAAGCTCTGGCTAGACCCTATCTGGAGCACTGCATTCAGTTCTGGGCACTGCCCCACAGGAAGGATATATTGGCCTTGGAGGGATTGCAGCGCAGATTCACTAGAAGGATACTGGGGCTAAAAGGATTAAACTATGAGGACAGGTTGCATAAATTAGGCTTGCATTCCCTTGAACATAGAAGATTAAGGATCAATGGGCTGAATGGCCTCCTTCTGTGCTGTAAACCATTCTATGATTCTGTGATCTAAGGGGTGATCTAATTGAGTATTTAAGATAATCAAAGGAATTGGTAGAGTGGATGGAGAGAAACTATTTCCCCTGGTGGGGGAGTCCAGAACAAGGGGGCATAACCTTAAATTAGAGTTAGGCTATTCAGGAGTGATGTCAGAAAGCACTTCTTCACACAAAGTGTAGTGGAAATCTGGAACTCCCCCAAAAAGCTGTTGAAGCTAAGTCAATTGAAAATTTCAAAACTGAGATTGATAGATTTTTATTAGGCAAGGGTATTAAGGGTTATGGAACTAAGGCGGATAGATGGAGTTAAGATATAGATCAGCCGTGATCTAACTGAATGATCGAGGAGCTAACGCCTACTCTTGTTCCTATGTTCCTATGGGATGCTTGAATCTGCTCTTTCTCTCTTCATCAGGCCACTATGGTGACATCCAACCCTGGAGATCATGCTATAGACTCGGGATGTAAAACCTTCACCCATTCCAGTATCTGCCCTGTAAATAAAAACTGCTCTCTCTATCCTAACAACAATTCAGCAAGACAACGGCAAGTAATCCAAGCTGCAATGCACCTTGAAGTTTGATCTCCACATTATGAAATATACACATGATATATATTTATTATAGACAAGAGAAAGTCAGTAACAGAGAAAGCAAGCAGAATAACAGCATTTGAGGATTTTTCAAAGGATACATTATCAACTTTTAGGAGCATTAGAAATACATTTTCTTTTAATTTACAATAATGTTATTATCACTGAATACATAATATGCACGTGTAGCTTTTATATTGCACTTTTATTCTGTTGGAAATGCAACCTATACTAATGACTTAGATGAAGGATCCAAGTGTAATGTATTCAAGTTTGCTGACAATACAAAGCTAGGTGGGAAAGTAAGCTGTGAGGAGTACCCAAAGAGTCTGCAAAGGGATATAGACAGATTAGATGAGTGAGCAAGAAGGTGGCAGATGGAGTATAATGTGAGGAAATGTGAGGTTATTCACTTTGGTAGGAAGAATAGAAAAACAGAATATTTTTTAAATGGTGAGAAACTATTAAATGTTGTTGTTCAGCGAGAATTGGGTGTTCTCGTCTAAGAAACACAAAAAGTTAGCATGCAGGTACAGCAAGCAATTAGCAAGGCAAATGACATGTTGGCCTTTATTGCAAGGGGGTTGGAGTACAAGAGTAAGGAAGTCTTACTACAATTCTACAAGACTTCGTTGAGACCTTTGGTCTCCTTACCTACGGAAGGGTGTATCTGCCTTAGATGCAGTGCAATGAAGGTTCACTAGATTGATTCCTGGGTTCAGAGGATTGTCCTGTGAGGAAAGATTGAGAAGAATTGGCATATGCTTTCTGGAGTTTAGAAGAATAGGAGGTGATCTTATTGAAATATGCAAGGTTTTGAGGGAGCTTGACAGGGTAGATGCTGAGAGGTTGTGTCCCCTGGCTGAAGAGTCTAGATCTAGAGGGCATGGTCTCAGGATAATGGGTCGGCTATTTAAGACTGAGATGAGGAGGAATTTCTTCACTCAGAGAGTTGAGAATCTTTGGAATTCTTTGCCCCTGAGGGCTGTGGATGTTGAGTTGTTGTAAATATTCAAGGCTGAGATAGATAGATTTTTGGACTCTAGGGGAATCAAGGGATATGGGGATCAGGCGGGAAAGTGGAGTTGAGGTCGAAGATCAGCCATGATCTTATTGAATGGCGGAGCAGGCTCAAGGGGCCGTATGGCCTACTCACAGAATCATAGAAAATTTACAGCACAGAAGAAGGCCATTCGGCCCTTCGTCTCCGCGCAGGCTGAGAAACGAGTCACCCAGCCTAATCCCACTTTCCCGCATTTGGTCCGTAGTCCTGCAGGTCACGGCTCTTCAGATACACATCCAGGTATTTTTCAAATGAGTTGAGGGTTTCTGCCTCTACCATCCTCTCAACGTGTTCCAGACCCCCACCATCCTCTGGGTGAAAAACTTTTTCCTCATTTCCGCTTTAATCCTTCTACCAAACGCTTTAAATTTATGCCACATGGTCATTGACCCTTCCGCTAAGGGAAATAGGTCCTTCCTATCCACTCTATCTAGGCCCCTCATAATTTTGTACACCTCAATCAAATCACCCCTCAGCTTCCTCTGTTCCAAGGAAAACAACCCCAGCCTATCCAATCTGCCTTCATAGCTAAAATTCTCCAGTCCTGGCATCATCCTCGTAAATCTCCTCTGCACCATCTCGAGTGCAATTACATCCTTCCTGTAATGTGGTGACCAGAACTGTGCGCAATACTCAAGCTGTGGCCTAACTTATGTTTTATACAGTTCCAACATAACATCCCTGCTTTTATATTCTATGCCTCAGCTAATAAGCCTTCTTAACCATCTTGTCTACCTGACCTGCTACCTTCAGGGACCTATGGACATGCAGTCCAAGGTCCCTCACTTCCTCTACACCTCTCAGTATCTTCCCAATATAGTGTATTCCCTTGCCTTGTTTGCTCTCCACAAATGCATTACCTCACACTTCTCCGGATTGAACTCTATTTGACACTTTTCTGCCCATCTGACTAGTCCATTGATACCTTCCTGCAGTCTACAGCTTTCGTCCTCACTATCAACCACATGGCCTATCTTTGTGTCATCCGCAAATTTCTTAAACATGCCCCCTACGTTTAAGTCCACAACGTTAATGTATACCACAAAAAGCAAAGGACCTAGTACCGAGCCATGAAGCACCCCACTGGATGCAGCCTTCCAGTTGCAAAAACACCCGTTGACCATTACCCTTTGCTTCATGCCACTGAGCCAATTTTGGATCCAATTTGCCACATTCCCTTGGCTCCCATGGGTAAAGACTTTTTTGATCAATCTGCACGTGGGGCCTTATCAAAAGCGTTGCTAAAATCCATGTAGACTACATCAATTGCGCTACCCTCATCGATCCTCCTTGTCACCTCTTTGAAAAATTCAATCAAGTTAGTCAGACACGACCTCCCCTTAACAAATCCGTGCTGACTGTCCTTGATTAGTCCTTGCCTTTCTAAGTGTCAGTTTATCCTGTCCCTCAGAATTGATTCCAATAATTTGCCCACCATCGACATTAAGCTGACTGGCCTGTAATTACTCAGTCTATCCTTTGTTCCCTTTTTAAACAATGGTACAAAGTTAGCATTCCTCCAATCCTCCGGCATTATGCCTGTATCCAGTGAAGTTTGGAAAATGATTGTTAAAGCCTCTGCTATTTCCTCCCTGGCTTTGTTTAACAGCCTGGGATTCATTTCATCTGGCCCTGGTGATTTATCCACTTTCAAAGATGCTAATCCCCTTAATACTTCCTCTCTCACTATGTTTATCCCATCCAATATTTCACAATCCTCCTCGTTAACTTCAATCCCAGCATCATCCCTCTCCTTTGTACAGACAGATGCAAAGTATTCATTAAGAACCACACCCACATCTTCCGCCTCCACACATAGTTTACCTTTTTGGTCTCTAATAGGCCCTACTCTTTCCTTAGTTATCCTCTTGCTCTTAATGTATTTATAAAACACCTTTGGGTTTTCTTTGACTTTACCTGCTAATATTTTATCATGCCCTCTCTTTGCTTTCCTAATTTCCTTTTTAACTTCACCCCTGCACTTTGTATAGTTCTCTAATCTTTCCGTAGTATTGAATTCCCGGTGTCTATCATAGGCTTTCTTTTTCTGCCTTATCTCACCCTGAATGCTTCTTGGCATGTAGAAGGCTCTAGATTTGTGGGAACATGTTTACCCTGAACCCCTTGAATCACCCCTTTGAATGTGTCCCACTGCTCTGACACTGTTTTACCCTCAAGTAGCTGTTTCCAGTTTACTTCTGCTAAATCACTTCTCAGTTTAGTAAAATTGGCCTTTCCCCAATTGAAAACTTTAACTCCTGCTCTGTCTTTGTCCTTTTCCACAACTATGCTAAAACTAACTGTATTATGATCACTACCACCAAAATGCTCTCCCACTGCCACTTCTTCCACCTGCCCCTCTTCATTTCCTAGAACTAAATCCAGAACTGCCCCCCGCCCCTCTCGTTGGGCTTGCTATATACTGGCTAAAAAAATTCTCCTGTATGCAATTTAAGAATTCTGTGCCCTCTATACCATTCACATTGTTTGTATCCCAGTTAATAGTAGGGTAGTTGAAATCCCCTACTATTACCGCCCTACTGTTTTTGCACTTCTCAGAAATTTTCCTACATATTTGCTCCTCTATCTCCCTCTGATTGTTTGGGGGTCTTTTGTACACTCCCAGTAGTATGACTGCCCCTTTTTTGTTCTTTGATTCAATCTATAAGGCCCCATTTGATGCTCCTTCTAAAATATCATCCCTCCTCACAACTATAATTGTTTCCTTTACCAAAATTGCCACCCCCCTCCTTTTTTATCCCCCTCTCTATCGCGTCTGAAAACCCTTTAACCAGGGACGTTGAGCTGCCAGTCCTGCACCTCTTTAAGCCATGTTTCTGTAATAGTTAAGATATCATACTGCCATGTGTCTATCTGTGCCCTCAGCTCATCCGCCTTATTTCCTATACTCCTTGCATTGAGGTAAATACATTTAAGGACTGCCCTATTCTAATACTCCTGCTCCTATTTCTTATGTTATTATAAATAATTGGAGCTGCCTGGTTATGTTTGCATTCAAATGCGCCCGCTCCTTTTATTTAAAAAAACTGACCATATGACAGTTATCTTCACAAACTATTCTCAGGCGAACTATTGCCGGTGGGACCATTGTGTCCCTCCAGCCACATACCTCGGTGACGATGGTGGAGATGTATTGATCCTTACTGTACTCCCATCCATCCAAACAGGGCTCCTGTTCGACCTCAGACATATTGAAGAAATCTAAGTCGGGAAATGTCTCCGAAAGATTCGATATCACGTCCAACCGGTACCGTCTGCATTTGCTGTACTGGAGTTTGTCTCCTTCTTGGACCAGAGGGAGAGTCCGATTCATCCACACTTCACTGAGATTGAGATTCCCGGGAATTAAGCAGCGATGCTCTGGAACGTCCCCGACGAAAACGATGGACAGACCGCCGAAGCCGTTGGGAAAGACACTGAGGCTCAAAAGGAAGAAAATAAACCTCTGATAGGGTCCCCATTCTCCGAGGAAAGCGACAATTTCATCGTAATCCCGCATCTCAGCACACTGTGTAATATCCGGTGTGCGGATATTACACAGTGTGCTGAGAGTTCGGTACGTGTGGGAGTTGAAGGGTTAATCTCTTTAAATCTAGTGCATATTGCTTCAACTGTTTAAGGTCAATTTAAAAGTTTAAATTTCTAAGTTTCTGTCAGGCTTCAGCAGAGAGCTGCTGTAGCAAGTTAATTGGTTAGCTAGATTCAATTGGTCCCTGAAGTTGGGGCAGGCCTGACTCATCTGAGTCTCAACTGTAGAAATACAGGGGCCTGTCAGTGCGGACTGCACGGTGTGCGGATATTACACAGTGTGCTGAGAGTTCGGTACGTGTGGGAGTTGAAGGGTTAATCTCTTTAAATCTAGTGCATATTGCTTCAACTGTTTAAGGTCAATTTAAAAGTTTAAATTTCTAAGTTTCTGTCAGGCTTCAGCAGAGAGCTGCTGTAGCAAGTTAATTGGTTAGCTAGATTCAATTGGTCCCTGAAGTTGGGGCAGGCCTGACTCATCTGAGTCTCAACTGTAGAAATACAGGGGCCTGTCAGTGCGGACTGCACGGTGTGCGGATATTACACAGTGTGCTGAGAGTTCGGTACGTGTGGGAGTTGAAGGGTTAATCTCTTTAAATCTAGTGCATATTGCTTCAACTGTTTAAGGTCAATTTAAAAGTTTAAATTTCTAAGTTTCTGTCAGGCTTCAGCAGAGAGCTGCTGTAGCAAGTTAATTGGTTAGCTAGATTCAATTGGTCCCTGAAGTTGGGGCAGGCCTGACTCATCTGAGTCTCAACTGTAGAAATACAGGGGCCTGTCAGTGCGGACTGCACGGTGTGCGGATATTACACAGTGTGCTGAGAGTTCGGTACGTGTGGGAGTTTGGTAAAGTGGGGGAAGGAGGTGCTGCTTTGCCTTGCTTTTCCTGCAGAGCGGTAGTGGACCTGAGAGCGGTGAGCGGCGGGAGAGAGCGAGACCAGAGCGGAGATATAAACAGCGCGGAGAGAGCGAGACCAGAGCTCACTCTGAGAGCGAGACTCTGAGACCAGCGGCAGTTCGGGGTGACGTCACCAGTCAGAAAGTGACGCGGCACAGGGGAGGCAGCTGATTGGTGAGTAGGTTCAGGTGAGTATTTCTACCATTTTACTGTAAGTAAAGTAATAAGAAAGGGAAGATCTGCAGGTTTTATAGCAGATAGTGTTTTTTTTTTAGTGAACCTAGGTCCCTAGTATAGTTAACATTTTCTAATTTCAACGTAATTTAAAAGGGGTAACTCAGCTAAGGCAAGTCATGGCAGCAGACCTCGCACCCGTGATATGCTCCTCCTGCAAGATGTGGGAAGTCATGGACACTACCAGTGTCCCTGCCGACCATGTGTGCGGGAAGTGTGTCCACCTGCAGCTACTGACCGATCGTATCTCGGAGCTGGAGGTGCGGGTGGACTCACTGTGGAGCATCCGCGATGCAGAGAAACTCGTGGATAGCACGTTTAGCGAGTTGGTCACACCGCAGGTAAAGGGTATACAGGCAGGAAGTGAATGGGTGACCACCAGGAAGAGTAAGAGATGCAGGCAGGTAGTGCAGGGGTCCCGTGTCCATCCCCCTCGCAAACAGATATGCCACTTTGGATGCTGTTGGGGGGGGATGACTTATCAGGGGAAGGCAGCAGCAGCCAACTTCCTGGCACCACGGGTAGCTCTGCTGCACAGGCTGGGAGGAAAAAGAGTGGCAGAGCTATAGTGATAGGGGACTCGATTGTAAGGGGAATAGACAGGCGTTTCTGCGGCCGCAACCGAGACTCCAGGATGGTGTGTTGCCTCCCTGGTGCAAGGATCAAGGATGTCTCGGAGCGGCTACAGAACATTTTGGAGGGGGAGGGCGAACAGCCAGCTGTCGTGGTGCACATAGGCACCAACGATATAGGTAAAAAAGGGGATGAGGTCCTAAAAGCAGAATATAGGGAGTTAGGAGGTAAATTAAAAAATAGGACCTCAAAGGTAGTAATCTCAGGATTGCTGCCAGTGCCACGTGCTAGTCAGAGTAGAAATAGGAGGATATTTCAAATGAATACGTGGCTAGAGGAATGGTGCAAGGGGGAGGGATTCAAATTCCTGGGACACTGGAAACGGTTCTGGGGGAGGTGGGACCAGTACAAACCGGACGGTCTGCACCTGGGCAGGGCCGGGACCGCTGTCCTAGGAGGAGTGTTTGCTAGTGCTGTTGGGGAGGGTTTAAACTAAAGTGGCAGGGGGTTGGGAACCTGAGCAGGGAGAGAGAGGAAAGCGTAACAGGAAGGGACAGAAGGTATGGAGTAATAGGTAAAGTGTTAAAAAAGGAAAAAGCAGGAACTAAGCGTCACAAAACAGATTTGAAAGTTCTTTATCTGAATGCACGTAGCATTCGTAATAAAATGGACGAGTTAACGGCACAAATAACTACGTATGGGTATGATCTTGTGGCCATTACAGAAACATGGCTGCAGGGTGACAACGACTGGGAATTAAATATGCCAGGGTATTTAACAATCAGGAAGGACAGGCAGGAAGGAAGGGGAGGTGGGGTGGCTATGTTAATAAAGGAAGGAATCACTGTAATACAGAGAAATGATATTGGGACAAAGCATCAAGATAATGAAACAGTTTGGGTGGAGATAAGGAATAATAAGGGGAAAAAAACATTAGTGGGCGTAATATATAGGCCTCCTAATAGTTGCAACTCTGCTGGAAGAAGTATTAATCAGGAGATAGTCGGGGCATGTAATAAGGGAACAGCCATAATTATGGGGGATTTTAATTATCATATTAACTGGACACATCAAATTGGGCAGAGCAGCCTTGAGGACGAGTTCATTGAGTGCATCAGGGATGGATTTCTTGAGCAGTATGTAACTGATCCTACAAGGGGGCAGGCAACCTTGGACCTGGTCCTGTGTAATGAGTCAGGATTAATTAATAATGTCCTAGTTAAGGATCCCCTTGGAACGAGCGACCACAACATGGTTGAATTCCATATCCAATTAGAGGGTGAGAAGGTTGATTCTCAAACAAGCGTACTGAGCTTGAATAAAGGAGACTATGATGGTATGAGAGCGGAATTGATTAAAGTGGACTGGGAAAATAGATTAAAGGGTAAGACGGTACATGAGCAGTGGTGTTCATTTAGGGAGTTATTTTACAACTTTCAAAATAAATATATTCCACTGAGGAAAAAAGGGTGTAAAAGAAATGACAGCCACCCGTGGCTAAGTAAAGAAATCAAGGATAGTATCCGACTAAAAACAAGGACATATAAGGTAGCCAAAGTTAGTGGGAGGATAGAAGATTGGGAATTCTTCAAAAGACAGCAAAAAGTAACTAAAGGATTGATTAAGAAAGGGAAGTTAGATTATGAAAAGAAATTAGCAAAAAATATAAAAACAGATAGCAAGAGTTTCTATAGTTATATAAAAAGAAAAAGGGTGGCTAAGGCAAACATAGGTCCCTTAGAGGATGAGACCGGGAAATTAATGGTGGGAAACATGGAGATGGCAAAAATGCTGAACAAATATTTTGTTTCAGTCTTTACAGTAGAGGACACTAAGAATATCCCAACACTGGACAAACAGGGGACTCTCGGGGGGGAGGAGCTAAATACGATTAAAATCACTCAAGAGATGGTACTCAGTAAAATAATGGGACTCAAGGCGGATAAATCCCCTGGACCTGATGGCTTACATCCTAGGGTCTTGAGGGAAGTGGCAGTAGGGATTGTGGATGCTTTGGTGATAGTTTTCCAAAATTCCCTGGACTCAGGAGAGGTCCCGGCAGATTGGAAAACTGCTAATGTAACACCGTTATTTAAAAAGGGTAGTAGGCAGAAGGCTGGAAATTATAGGCCAGTTAGCTTAACATCTGTGGTGGGTAAAATTTTGGAGTCTATTATTAAGGAGACAGTAACGGAACATTTAGATAAGCATAATTTAATAGGACAAAGTCAGCATGGCTTTATGAAGGGGAAGTCATGTCTGACAAATTTGCTTGAGTTCTTCGAGGATATCACGTATAGGGTGGATAAAGGGGAACCAGTGGACGTAGTGTATTTAGACTTCCAGAAGGCATTCGACAAGGTGCCACATAAAAGATTATTACTTAAGATAAAAAAATCACGGGATTGGGGGTAATATTCTGGCATGGGTGGAGGATTGGTTATCAAACAGGAAGCAGAGAGTTGGGATAAATGGTTCATTTTCGGACTGGCAACCAGTAACCAGTGGTGTTCCACAGGGGTCGGTGCTGGGTCCCCAACTCTTTACAATCTATATTAACGATTTGGAGGAGGGGACCGAGTGCAACATATCAAAATTTGCAGATGATACAAAGATGGGAGGGAAAGTAGAGAGTGAGGAGGACATAAAAAACCTGCAAGGGGATATAGACAGGCTGGGTGAGTGGGCGGAGATTTGGCAGATGCAATATAATATTGGAAAATGTGAGGTTATGCACTTTGGCAGGAAAAATCAGAGAGCAAGTTATTTTCTTAATGGCGAGAGACTGGAAAGTACTGCAGTACAAAGGGATCTGGGGGTCCTAGTGCAAGAAAATCAAAAAGTTGGTATGCAGGTGCAGCAGGTGATCAAGAAAGCCAACGAAATGTTGGCTTTTATTGCTAGGGGGATAGAATATAAAAACAAGGAGGTATTGCTGCAGTTATATAAGGTATTGGTGAGACCGCACCTGGAATACTGCATACAGTTTTGGTCTCCATACTTAAGAAAAGACATACTTGCTCTCGAGGCAGTACAAAGAAGGTTCACTCGGTTAATCCCGGGGATGAGGGGGCGGACATATGAGGAGAGGTTGAGTAGATTGGGACTCTACTCATTGGAGTTCAGAAGAATGAGAGGCGATCTTATTGAAACATATAAGATTGTGAAGGGTCTTGATCGGGTGGATGCGGTAAGGATGTTCCCAAAGATGGGTGAAACTAGAACTAGGGGGCATAATCTTAGAATAAGGGGCTGCTCTTTCAAAACTGAGATGAGGAGAAACTTCTTCACTCAGAGGGTGGTAGGTCTGTGGAATTTGCTGCCCCAGGAAGCTGTGGAAGCTACATCATTAGATAAATTTAAAACAGAAATAGACAGTTTCCTAGAAGTAAAGGGAATTAGGGGTTATGGGGAGCGGGCAGGAAATTGGACATGATGCTGAGTTCGGATCGGTCAATGCCCTGTGGGTGGCGGAGAGGGCCCAGGGGCTATGTGGCCGGGTCCTGCTCCGACTTCTTGTGTTCTTTAGATTTGTGGTTGGGATCAGATCAGCCATGATCTTATTGAATGGCGGAGCAGGCTCGAGGGGCCGATTGGCCTTCTCCTGCTCCAATTTCTTATGTTCTTATGTTCTTATGTTAGTTGCAGCGGGAGGACCGACAGCGAATGTCTTTAGTAAAGCTGCAGCAATTGGCCGATGGAGGGCAGAGCAGAAATTTGTAGAACTGCATTATTTCAAAGTCTAAACTAATCTACATAGTTTCTAAACAGTAAACCAATCTTCATCCGGCACTGTCTCCTCCCTCTACTCATTAAGCGGATTCGCTTAGTAAACAACTTGTTTTCTAGCACTGAAATTTTCATATTCTTTTGGCAGGAGAAGCAATTTTTCTGTAAAACAGAAATGATCACAGAGTGCAAATTCTGTTTACTTGCTTACAACTGACAAAAGTTTATTCAATTAAATGCTCGTTGCATAAAAAAAATGTTAGATGTAGGCTGTTTTGGACATGCAGGCAGCCCAATCATTCCACCAATACAGGTGCTGCACTTAATATATATAACTTGCATTTATATAGCGCCTTTAAGCGTCCAAAGTGTTAGCAAAGAAAATTTGACACAGAGCCACATAAGGAGATATTAGTACAGGTGTCTAAAAGCTTGGTCAGAGAGGTAGGTTTTAAGGAGCATCTTAAAGGAGGAGAGGGATGTGGAGACATTTAGTGTGCAAATTCCAGAACTTAGGGCCTAGGCAGCTGAAGGCTCAGATGATGGAGCGATTAAAATCGGGGATGCGCAAGAGGCCAGAATTGGAGGAGCGCAGAGATCCCGGGGAGGTTTGGAGGAAGTTAGAGGTAGGGAGGGGCGAGGTCATGGAGGGATTTGAAAACAAGGATGAGAATTTTAAAATTGAGGCGTTGCCAGACCCCGAGCCAATGTATGTCAGTGAGCACAGGGGTGATGTGTAAACGGCACTTAGTGTGAATTAGGATACAGGCAGCAGAGTTTTGGATGAGCTTAAGTTTATGGACGGTGGAAGATGGGAGGCTGGCCGGACAGCAGAGCATTAGAATAATCAAGTCTAGAGGTAACAAAGGCATGGATGAGGGTTTCAGCAGCAGATGAGCTGAGGCAGGGGCAGAGACAAGCAATGTTACAGAAGTGGAAGTAGGTGGTCTTGGTGATGGAGCGGATATGGGGTCCACAATATTCTGCAATTACACTGATGGCTTCTGCTCTTTGTCGCTATGCATGAATGTAGAATGGCTAGTTACATTTCATTTATTTGTTAATTCTAAATATTTGGAGAGGAGAAACAGTGATACAAACAGTGTAAATGTCTGACCACACTGCAGTACTGCAGCACTCAGATTCTGCATACCTGGGCATGGGAGTTCCTGAATGTGCGCAATCCATAATTTAGACCCAAAAATGCACCTATTCTCGTGCCCATTCTGCCAATGTCAAGTTACGCTCATAATTTCCTGCCAATCTCATTAGATGTGGAGATGCCGGTGATGGACTGGGGTTGACAATTGACGGTTTTCCACACCGTTCACCTGAGAAAGGAGGAAGCCTCCGAAAGCTTGTGGAATTTAAAATAAATTTGTTGGACTGTAACTTGGTGTTGTAAAATTGTTTACAAATCTCATTAGAATTAGCCCAAATGTAAAAATGGGCGTAAGCTACTGGGACTCAAGGAAAGCACCAAACTCACACTATACATTCACTCTTTGAATATCAATATTAAAGTTTCAATTCTTTCAACCATTGTTCATGCACATTAGGCACAGAATTTTTACGAACCTGCAATCGGTGAAGCTTTTCAATTTTTAATGTGACTTATACTGATGCGATAAACATGCATTGAAAGAAACGGAAATACAGAGTAGGTCTGAGTGAGGAGAAATGGAAAAAAAATGGTCAAAAAGTTGCAATAAAACACTTTGTTTGCTGCTGTGCCTGAAAATCTGCTCATAATTTGAAGAGAGCCTTTCAGCAAGCACAATTGCAGGAAACACACATATAACCATGGCAGTTTGGGGATTGGGGGGCAGTGGTGGAAAGTACAGGCAGCCAGCAAAGTTTCAGTAAGAAGCAAGGTGTTGCCACACATGATCCAAGTTGCAATAAAAGTGCAGGATGTACAATAAGGTCATGGATGACAAGTGTAAAGAATCTTACAACACCAGGTTATAGTCCAACAATTTTATTTGAAAATCACAAGCTTTCGGAGATTATCTCCTTCGTCAGGTGAGTGTGGGATTCCTTGAACGTTTCGTATTTATAGTCAGAGAACAATACCTGGTGATTACAGATAATCTTTCCAACTGCCCATTGTCAAGGCAATCAAAGTGTTCAGACAGAGAGGTGTTACCTACAGGACCACCGAATATACAAACGGCCAGAACAAAAGACAGAGAGAGAGAGGGAGAAACATCCGAAAGGAAGAGAAAGACAGAGAATGACCCGTTGTATTAAAAACAGATAACTTTTATTCTCTGGTGGGGTTACGTGTAGCGTGACATGAACCCAAGATCCCGGTTGAGGCCGTCCTCATGGGTGCGGAACTTGGCTATCAATTTCTGCTCGACGATTTTGCGTTGTCGTGTGTCTCAAAGGCCGCCTTGGAGAATGCTTACCCGAAGATCGGTGGCTGAATGTCCTTGACTGCTGAAATGTTCCCCGACGAGGAGGGAACCCTCCTGTCTGGCGATTGTTGCGCGATGTCCGTTCATCCATTGTCGCAGTGTCTGCATGGTCTCGCCAATGTACCATGCTCCGGGCCATCCTTTCCTGCAACGTACGAGGTAGACAACGTTGGCCGAGTCACAGGAGTATGAACCATGTACCTGGTGGGTGGTGTCCTCTTGTGTGATGGTGGTATCTGTGTCGATGATCTGGCATGTCTTGCAGAGGTTGCCGTGGCAGGGTTGTGTGGTGTCGTGGACGCTGTTCTCCTGAAAGCTGGGTAATTTGCTGCGAATGATGGTCTGTTTGAGGTTGGGTGGCTGTTTGAAGGCGAGTAGTGGAGGTGTGGGGATGGCCTTAGCGAGGTGTTCGTCGTCATCGATGTATCTGGTGTATAGCGTTGGTTGGAGGTTGGAATTCTCAGCCATGAATATACTCAACAACTAAGCATCCACAGCCCTCTGGGGTAGAGAATTCCAAAGATTCACAACCCTCTGAATGAAGAAATTTCTCCTCATTTCAGTCTTAAATGGCCGACCCCTTATCCTGAGACTATGCCCCCTGGTTCTAGATTCACCAGCAAGGGGAAACAACCTCTCAGCATCTACCCTGTCAAGTCAACTCAGAATCTTGTATGTTTCAATGAGATCACCTCCTATTCTTCCAAACCCCAGAGAGTATAGTCACATTCTACTCAATCTCTCCTCATAGGACAACCCTCATGGACATTCTGGAAGGGAAATAAGGAGAGAGGTGGGGATTGCTGATCTTCTGCCAGAGTCCAAGAAGGCAGGGGGGGTGGGTTGAGCGGGACAGGAAGGATGTTGGTGAGGATAGCTCCCAATAGGCACATTGGGCAAAAAGTTTGGAGTGAGAAGAGGGTGGGGCAGTTGGGGTTGCTGCTTGCAAGGAGGGAGTGACCGCTGCTTTGATGGGCCCTTTGGAAAATACTAAGAGAGGCACAGAGGGTAGCAGTAGGCGTATTCACAAGAGATTCAAATCAGGGATGGCAGAAGAAAAGTAGGAAAGCACAGAAATAGTGATGGAGGGAGGCAAAGTACCTGAGATGAGAGAAATGAAAGGTAGCAGGGCTGGATGATAAAAGTAATGTGCTCATGTCTGGAGCAGCATTCAAAATGTACATGCGAATGGACACAGAGGAAATTTGCGTTAGATAGGGATGGCAGAGATTAGGAGAAACTTGTCTTTGTCATAAACAGAGAACTGGGAGGAGCCGATATGAAAGGGTCTAAAGTTAAAGTCTGAGGCTCTATGCAGGGATGTGGACAGGACATAAGCTTGAAGTGCCCACGGACCAGAGTCCAGGTTCAGAGGTAATTGTGGAGATGGAGTGGATGCAGCCGCCGTTTGAGAGCCAGCAGAGTATTAGCAGGTGTACTGGTTGAGGTTGACCTGTGGAATCAGAGGGCTAGGGAGGAGTGGAGAGTTATCCATGAGCCAGAATAGGTTCATCCAACAAAGGTCTGTACTGGCCTCAGGTGTTATCAGTGCACACCAGCAGATCAAGTAGACCAGCAGAGGAGCGAGGAGCAGTGGGAGTGCCAAGGCAATGAATCAGGGAGCAAAAGGAGCATGACGGGTAAATAAATGGGATTGGTACAGATGACTCGGAGCGCAGCAGGAGGCAGGAGTGGACCTACGGGAGCACAGGAATCGGCATCGAAGTGCAAATAAAGGTCGAGGCTCGAGGGCCTACACTCGCGGGAGCAGACCCAGCAGGAGGCGGGAGCGGACCCAGCAGGAGGCGGGAGCGGACCCAGCAGGAGGCGGGAGCGGACCCAGCAGGAGGCGGGAGCGGACCCAGCAGGAGGCGGGAGCGGACCCAGCAGGAGGCGGGAGCGGACCCAGCGGTCAGTAGAAATCGAGGAAAAAGAAAAAGAACAGATGAACAGCCAGAGGTCGTGGTCCAGGAGAGCAGGTAGGTGATTGGCTGGTAAGTGTTACAGCTGCTTTTTTTCCCTCTGAGTTAGGGAATTGGGTAAAATTAAAGTAAAAGCTGGGAGCGTAAAAAGAAAACTTAAACTAGTTTATTAACTAGAGTAATTAAACTATAAATAACCGGTTTTAAGGCTTGATTTGCTTTAGTTTAGTTTATAATCTAAAAACAGAGGCATGGCAGGGCAGCTCAGACCCATCGAATGCACATCTTGTACCATGTGGGAACTCCAGGATGCTTCCCGTGTCTTGGACAACCACATGTACAGGAAGTGTCGTTGGCTGGAGGAGCTCGAGCTCCACGTTTCAGAGCTTGAGCAGCAGCTGGTGTCACTGCAGTGCATCCGCGAAGCTGAGAGTTTCGTGGATAGCATGTTTCAGGAGGTGGTCACCCTGCAGCTTAAGAGAGTGCAGGCAGAGAGGGACTGGGTGACTGCCAGCCAGACAAGGAGGACCAGGCAGGTAGTTCAGGAGTCCCCCGAGAGCATCTCACTCTCTAACCAGTATTCAGTTCTGAATACTGGTGGGGGAGAGGGTTCCCCTGGGGAGTGCAGCCAGAGCCAAGGGCAGGGCACCATGGGTGGCTCTACTGTACAGGGTGGAAGGAGACAGGTCGGGAGAGCAATAGTGGTTGGAGATTCCATAGTTAGGGGAGCAGACAGGTGTTTCTGCGGCCGCAGGCATGATTGAAGGATGGTATGTTGCCTCCCTGGTGCCAGGGCCATGGATGTCACTGAGCGGCTGCAGAACATTCTTCGGGGGGGGGGGGCAGGGGAGGGTGAACAGTTAGAGGTCGTGGTCCATATCAGGACCAACGACATAGATAGAAAGAGGGATGAGGACCTGCAGGCAGAGTTTAAAGAGTTAGAAAAAGATTAAAAAGCAGGAACTCAAAGGTAGTAATCTCCGTATTATTCCCAGTGCCACGCGCTAGTGAGAATAGAAATGGAAGGATAGAGCAGATGAATGCGTGGCTGCAAAGGTGGTGCAAGGGGGAGGGCTTTAGACTCCTAGGGCATTAGGACCAGTTCTGGAGGAGGTGGGATCTGTACAAGCCGGACAGGTTGCACCTCAACAGGGCCGGGACCAGTGTCCTTGCGGGGAGGTTTGCGAGTGCTGTCGGGGAGGGTTTAAACTAGCTTGGCGGGGGGTGGGAACCTGAGAGGAGATTCAGATGAGATAAAGTCAGAAGTGGAAATGTGGGGCAGAAAATTAGTGAATGAGTCTGGAAGGCAGAGGGAATGAAGGTTAGAAAATAAACAACAGAGGAGTTTGGCAGTCCTTAAATGTATTTACCTCAATGCAAGGAGTATAGAAAATAAGGCGGATGAGCTGAGGGCACAGATAGACACGCGGCAGTATAATATCTTAATTATTACAGAAATATGGCTTAAAGAGGGGCAGGACTGGCAGCTTACGTCCCTGGTTACAGGGTTTTCAGACACAATAGAGAGGGGGATAAAAAAGGAGGGGGGTGGCAATTTTGGTTAAGGAAACAATTACAGTTGTGAGAATGGATGATACTTTAGAAGGAGCATCAAATGAGGCCTTATGGGTTGAGCTAAAGAACAAAAAAGGGGCAGCCACACTACTGGGAGTATACTATAGACCCCCAAACAACCAGAGGGAGATAGAGGAGCAAATATGTAGGCAAATTTCTGAGATATGCAAAAACAATAGGGCAGTAATAGTCGGGGATTTCAACTACCCTACTATTAACTGGGATACAAATAGTGTGAATGGTATCGAGGGCACACAATTCTTAAATTGCATACAGGAGAACTTTTTAGGCCGTTTTTAGCAAGCCCAACGAGAGGGGGGGCAGTTCTGGATTTAGTTCTAGGAAATGAAGAGGGACAGGTGGAAGAAGTGGCAGTGGGAGAGCATTTTGATGATAGTGATCATAATACAGTTAGTTTTAGCATAGTTGTGGAAAAGGACAAAGACAGAGCAGGAGTTAAAGTTTTCAGTTGGGGAAAGGCCAATTTTACCAAACTGAGAAGTGATTTAGCAGAAGTAAACTGGAAACAGCTACTTGAAGGTAAATCAGTGTCAGAGCAGTGGGAGACATTCAAAGGGGTGATTCAAGGGGTTCAGGGTAAACATGTTCCCACAAAGAAAAAGGGAGGGGCTGCCAAATCTAGAGCCACCTGGATGTCAAGAAACATTCAGGGTAAGATAAGGCAGAAAAAGAAAGCCTATGATAGACACCGGGAATTCAATACTACGGAAAGCTTAGAGGAGTATACAAAGTGCAGGGGTGAAGTTAAAAAGGAAATTAGGAAAGCAAAGAGAGGGCATGAAAAAATATTAGCAGGTAAAGTCAAAGAAAACCCAAAGATATTTTATAAATACATTAAGAGCAAGAGGATAACTAAGGAAAGAGTAGGGCCTATTAGAGTCCAAAACGGTAAACTATGTGTGGAGGCGGAAGATGTGGGTGTGGTTTTTAATGAATACTTTGCATCTGTCTTCACAAAGGAGAGGGATGATGCAGGGATTGAAGCTAAGGAGGAGTGTGAAATATTGGACGGGATAAACATAGTGAGAGAGGAAATATTAAGGGGATTAGCATGTTTGAAAGTGGATAAATCACCAGGGCTGGATGAAATGTATCCCAGGCTCTTAAAAGAAGCCAGGGAGGAAATAGCAGTGGCTTTAACCATCATTTTCCAAACTTCACTGGATACAGGCGAAGTGCCGGAGTATTGGAGGAATGCTAACGTTGTACCGTCGTTTAAAAAGGGACTGAAGAATAGACCGAGTAATTACAGGCCAGTCAGCCTAACGTCGGTGGTGGGCAAATTATTGGAATCAATTGTGAGGGACAGGATAGACTGACACTTAGAAAGGCACGGACGATTCAAGGACAGTCAGAACGGTTGTGTCTGACTAACTTGATTGAATTTTTCGAGGATGTGAGAAGGAGAATTGCTGAGAGTAGCGCAATTGATGTAGTCTACATGGATTTTAGCAAGGCTTTTTACAAGGCCCGGCATGGCAGATTGGTCAAAAAAGTAGAGGCCCATGGGATCCAAGAGAATGTGGCAAATTGGATCCAAATTTAGCTCAGAGGCAGGAAGCAAAGGGTAATGGTCGAGGGGTGTTTTTGCAACTGGAAGGCTGCTTCCAGTGGGGTGCCGCACGGCTCAGTACTGCGTCCTTTGCTTTTTGTGGTATACATTAACGATGTGGACTTAAACATAGGGGGCATGATTAAGAAATTTGCGAATGACACAAAGATAGGCCATGTGGTTGATAGTGAGGAGGAAAGCTGTAGACTGCAGGGAGGTATCAATAGACTAGTCAGATGGGCAGAAAAGTGTCAAATGGAGTTCAATCCGGAGAAGTGTGAGCTAATGCATTTGGGGAGAGCAAACAAAGCAAGAGAATACACAATAAATGGGAGGATACCGAGAGGTGTAAAGGAAGTGAGGGTCCTTGGACTGCATGTCCACAGATCCCTGAAGGTAGCAGGACAGGTAGATAAGGTGGTTATGAAGGCATATGGAATGCTTTCCTATAATAGCCGAGGCATAGAATATAAAAGCAGGGATGATATGCTGGAACTGTATGAAACACTAGTTAGGCCACAGCTTGAGTATTGCGCACAGTTCTGGTCACCACATTACAGGAAGGGTGTAATTGCACTAGAGAGGGTGCAGAGGAGATTTACGAGGATGTTGCCAGGACTGGAGAATTTTAGCTATGACAGATTAGATAGGCTGGGATTGTTCTCCTTGGAACAGAGGAGGCTGAGGGGTGATTTGATTGAGGTGTACAAAATTATGAGGGTCCTAGATAGAGTGGATAGGAAGGACCTATTTCCCTTAGCAGCGGGGTCAATAACCAGGGAGCATAGATTGTAGAAGGATTAAAGCGGAAAGGAGGAAAAAAAATTTCACCCAGAGGGTGGTGAGGGTCTGGAACTCACTGTGTGAGAGGGTGATCGAGGCAGAAACCCTCAATTCATTTAAAAAATACCTGGATGTGCACTTGAAGAGCCGTGACCTGCAGGGCAACGGACCAAATGCGGGAAAGTGGGATTAGGCTGGGTGGCTCGTTTCTCAGCCGGCGCGGACACAATGGGTCAAAAGGCTTCCTTCTGTGCCATAAATTTTCTATGATTCTATGAGGGAGCTGCTCCAAGGAACAGCTCCAGGAAGGCGAGGAGTACATAAGATCAGGAATTCTCCCTTCTTACGAGCTTACCATCTCCCTCACTTAACCATTAAGACTATATTGATCCCCATGAATCAATTAGGTGACCAATGTGTTTTTTTTCCAAAAGCATCAATACAATTCAATATATAGTACATACCCTTGAGGAGCCAGTCCAACCCAGCCCAGCAAACAGTGCTAAAGATGAGTGTAGCAAAGCAGTGTCTGTGACCACAGTAAACAAGCAGATAGCAGCAAATCAAAGATCATTCCACAGCATCCAGAGTAGGATGGGAACCAGCAGCACCACACCATTTCCCATTCCCTAGTGGTGATCTCTCAATCAGAGGTGGAAATACCACCAGGAATCTGCCTTGATTATTTAATTAAAATTGGCCACTGAAAATTTGGCAGGGCTAGCGCTAGTTCAGTTCAACAAGTGATCCTGTCAGAGAGACGTATCTAGTCTGTGATGCTGTCGAACATAAATAGAGGAAATATCAGTGGGTGCAAATATACAAAGTGGGGTGATCCCCAATGACTCAACTGGTTAAGGCAATGATAGCAGAGCGATATATATCAGAATGGTCGCAGGTTTAATCCCCACTCTATACCAAATTTCTTGATTCCAGCCAGGGTAATACTTAGGATACTGCAATTGAACTTGCCACCTCTAGTTTAGACAGTTGGAATTGGCCAAGATTCCAGTTCCTGATCACTATCCAACTCCTGCTGGAAGTATACATGTATGGATGTTGGTTGATTACTAGATTGAGTTCACTGGTGATACCCCCATCCCCCCACTACTTTTGAGTAGCCTGTTGACATTCACATTCATGATTGAATTGCCACTTGGGGAAGTGCTGGAAGGAATTGCTGAAGCTCTACAAGAAGTGAATGTGAGCAGGATACAAGGAAGGGAAGAAAATTGATGGAAAAAGAAGGAACAGCAAAGAAAAAAAAAACAACTCTTTTTGTTACTGCTCTGTCTGGCCATCATTTAATTTCCATTCTATGCAGCTCCATTTTGCAGTTGGATAGATAACAATACTCTTCCATTCCTACTCATTTGAACTCCCAACACTGGTTACTTAACATGCTTCAATGAGCATGTTTCTCCTTTCTGTGGTTGGAGCCAATTCATTTGCTGATGAGTGCCCACCAAAAATTTGGATTTTCTATTTGTCTGTACTTATGTTCACTAGAGCATTACCTAGAAGGACAGGGAAAGAAAGGGTCAAGGCTGTTTTCCTTACCTATGTAATCAGTTTATATATTTCTCTCTGGTTAACTTTTCCAAAGTCATTTTAAACATTCATTAACCTGAAAACAATAAATCTCACATGAATAGGGATAATAAAAATTTCTATTGTTTAGACTTGGTCCTAAAATGGTGGACATGTTATTTGAGCTGTCCTTTCCCAATTTCCCAATTATTATTCAGTTAAGATTCTTAACACGTCATGCCTCACATCATGCAACAATTATGAAACCTTAACTTGCACAACTATTTATGAAGACTTTTTGGTACAGTATTTTCTTAAGGTTAAGACCACTTTTAAATTGGGCATTTACAAAAAGGTGCATCTTAGGGCCTGACCAGTTGCATTTTCAAATTGCCTTCCTTTTGGCTTGCAATAAAATTAATTCTCTGTTCAAGAACTAACAGCAACACTTTACTCAGAATAAGCATATTGAGTTGTTTCAAGATGCACATTTAGGACCTATTTTGTGTTATACAAATGGAACAGCAGCTATTGTCTGAACACGTTTGAATCCTGGGCATGTATTATCGCTGTGCTGGAGAAACTAAAATGAAATAAATCAATAAATCTGCAACATGTAAATATTTTGTTTCTGATAACATTTGGTTCAGGTACCACCTGCACAGTATTTGGGGGCAATAAATAAGACTGTGACAAATTACTGCAGGCATTGATTGGCAAAATAGCTTTTAGGTTAGTGTGAGTCTTAGTTCAAAATTCATTTTGTTACAGTGGATGACATGTTAAGCTGATTGGAAAAAATATGACTGCAGTATAAAACAGACTTTTTGCTATGAGCTGCTGCTAGTAGAAGAACTTAAATACAATGCATTGCTTTACTATTAAGAATAATGCGTGCATTTCGTGGCAGAAACTGGTATTGCACTGTTGACCGGAAGTCACCGGTTAACGGTTTTGGCTTAGTACACAGAGGAAGAGTCAATTCTCTCTTAATTCTCAATTCGCTTTATTAACATTATTAAATCATGTACATACCGCTTATACGTCTAGTTAGATATAGGCATGCAGTTTACAGCAGGTTATACAGTTTTATACTCAAACTAGGATTTAAACGCACACCCACTAGGTTTCTCTGCTAACACTCCCTGAGTATTAGGATTTAAACACACACCCACTAGGTTTATCTGATAACACTCCCTGAGTGTCACAGAATAGAAAAGATATTATATTACCCAGAAAGGAGAGATACTGCTGGCCAGGCAATTCGCTCCCTCACTCTCGACGTCGTCTCTACGTCCCTGACGTAGTCTCTACGTCCCGGACGTAGGGTTCTCACTTCCACAATGGTTCGTCTCCGGAGTCTCCCTCACAAACAAACACACTGGGACCAAGCCAGCAATTCTTCAGTTTTAACTCCAAGCCTGTCTTTTCAAATGATGCTGTCTTCTCTGGTTGGCTCAAAGTTGCTGGAGTGATCGATGTCATCCCCTGATTGGCTCTGTTCCAAGGGCCTAGGTAGCATCACCTCAATACTCCTTTTCTAAATAAGGACTGGTGCCTCATCAGAGCTCCTTTGTCCTTGTAAGAAGCGGAATGAATTCAAACCGGTTCTGGCCAGTTCAGACCAGTGACTGAACTCCAGGTCACCTCAGTTCAAAAGGTCAGTGTCTTTGTTAGCACTTCGAATTAACCTCAATAGGTTTCTGCAGCCTCTGGCCAACATCTCCCTCCTTTTGATCCAAAGATGCCTATCTTAGGATCATTATTCTCCCTTTCTGTGTACCACTCCTGAGGCTGTCATTGTCCCCCAATGGGCATGTTACATCCGCGATATCATATGATTATAGAAAATATATGAATGGTTATAGAAAAAATACAAACAGAAACATATAAAATATATTTCACACAGTGTCCTTTATGTTGATAATCGCTTCTTCTGTTTCATTATAGCACTAACACTCAATTGTTGCAAAATTTCATTTTTCCACCTTCTAAGCTGATATACATTGAATATGACAAGTATTAATGCACATAAAATCACAATTACAGCAGCATGTGATAAAATCCTGACCCATGGATGTATCTGAACATTAGATCCCCAATTCCAAAACTTATTCCAGAACCCGGGGTCCCGTAGCAGTTCATCCGCTTTATCAACATGTGTTTTAATTATTTTAGTGTGTTTAGTCCATTGATGAATTATCTCATTGGCTTCCTCTGCTATTTGCGTCCAATCTGCAGTCAGGTGCGGAATGGGTGGTAGTTCGGTAGGAACATATTTCCACAGATCTTGGTCTATATCGGTACGTTGGACTGTGAGGTTTTCGTTTATTACCATCCTCATTATTGGCTTCGGCAGAACATGTCCACCGACAACCAGGTCTGAGGTCACATTGTTAATGGCCACATTGTGTCCTTCCAGAGGGCACTGTTTCCATCCTTTATTATAGCTCATAGCCGCTGTGGCTATGTAATACGTTTGTCCCACAAGGGCGTATTGTAAAAAGGACTGGTTGTTAACTGGCAAAATGGACAATGAACAATTTTCATAAGTACTGAACCCACAATTAGTAAGTCTCTGTCTCGTTATCTCTTCTGGACAGGCCCAGTGATTCCCTCCTTGGTGACACTTTGACAAATCTACCCCTTTCTCAGCACCGTCCATTACAATAGCATGAGATGGTGGATTGCTCAAAGATATCCAAGTACCCTCATGATACTTGCCCACGTTATGAACTCTTTTTAACTGGTAGGTCAAATTGCCTCCATGCCGGGGAATATGAAACACCGCCCCAACGTAATATTTCTGGTATGGGTCACTACTCCAGTCAATATTTACATAGGTGTGGTCCCAGTGGACCATATTTTACCTTGACCGTCGTTCCCCGATGGTCGCTCCATAAATGGACCCACAAATTGATTAATAATATTTCCCTCTGGGATTACCGATAATGTCACCTCTAGAACTGTGTTACATGAAAACCGTACTCCCGCTCCCTCCGGTATACCCAAAGTCTTTCCTACACACGCTAATCCATCCACACCCGTATAATACAAATTTAAATCGCCTCTTTTCCCTTTGTTGGTTCGGACTGTCTTATTCTGCAGAGCAAAGTTGTCCCTGGTCTCGGGATATCCCTCCGCCGTCGACACTGCTTCAGGCACGTTCATTCGTCGTGACGACTCCAAGGCAGGTTCAACCACAGTTCTGATGATGATCAATCCGATAGCAACAAAATGCATCATCCCCTTCATTCTAGGCTGGACCAGGAATAAACAAGCGTAATTTCTGTTCTTATGTACAGTTTCTTTCAGGTAATATCATAAGTCCAGTCTCTCCATACACTGAGCCAGACCGTCCAAATCCTGCTCCCAATTTGTTTCAGATTCTAACCGTCCGTTTCTTCTAACCCACTTATTCCCCCTTTTTGTTTTGTTTTTCTTTCGTTTTTTTCCTGGATTCGCCTCTGCACGCGAACGGACAGTATCAAATTTGTTTTCGATCACCTCCTCTTGGACCTGTAGCTGGTCCTGTTCTTGATCTCCCTGACCTTCAGAATTCAGAACATCGTTAGCATCGAGCAGCACATGCCAATGATGATTATCTTGTTTTTCTCCTACCAACTTTAGCTGATTAATGTGGTACCAGCCACTCTTATCTGGTGCCGTTAATATCTTGTATACAGATGGGCTAGCTTTGTCTACTATCTCATAGGGACCGGCAAACTTTGGACTCAAGAATGAGGTGGGCTGTTGTATTCTAATCATTATTCTCTGTCCGGGGCTCAACTCTATCGGGCTGGCTTTTACATCGAAATAAGCCTTGCTTTGCTGTTTCTTCTTTCCCTGTCGGTGAGCGGCTACATAATTTGCTTCTTTTACTGTTCTACTAGCTGTTGTACCCATTTTTCTGATATAATGTGGTCTACCTCGGGTTCAGACAAATCCAAACCTACCAACCCCTCCATTCCCCTCATGTCCCTTCCTGTCATGAGTTTATAAGGAGTGTAGCCTGTTGATGGGCAGAACCACTTGCCAGGTTGTCTTGCGCTGCTGCACCATTTTGGCTATCATGGGCTCGATTTTAGGGTCGGGTTACCTGCGGGTTTCCAGCGGGGGGGCCCCGAAAATCCCGATCTCCGATCACGTGACCGGATTCGGACGAAATCCCGGCCACTTCCGGGTACCGCGCGGACGTGCGGGGCTGCGCGCGAAAGCCCCGCTGGTGGGAATCCCGCAGGCAATTAAAGCCAGCGGGGTTCCACTTGAGAGCACTTAACTTGCTCGTTGTGGTCAGTTAATGAGCTGAAGCAGCTGTCAAAAGAGGAAGTGTGGGATTTTACGTTCAAAGCAGTCAGTTTCCCACACTGGGGGAAACAGGACCCTTCAAACCAGGCGTGTTGCAGCCAGCAGCCTGTGGCAGGTGCCAAGGTGCGCTCCACGGGGGAGAGCCCTCACCCACGCAGGAGGCCACCGCGTCACATAGGGCAACCCCTGCCCCCCACCACCCCCCGGCCAAGCCAGAGGACAGACCGACACGAAACCGCAGCCCCAGTCCGAGGACCCACACACCTACCCTGCACAACCCCTCAGACCAACACCTGCCAGTTGGGTGGTGTGTGGACACCCTCGGAGGACGAAGAGCATGACCAGCACCAGCAGCCTCGCAGTCCACGCCGTCCGCCGCAGAGACGTGGATCCCCCCAACACGGTGTTGTTGCACGCCCACCTGCACAGCAGGAGGGAGGGCTACCGCAGAGAGAGACGCGTCGCAGAGGGCACTACCCTCGCCACAGGGTCCACAGACCGAGGCGCAGCTACCCGGACCTCTCCGAGCAGCAGTGCACAGGGAGGCGCAGTTTCGCTCGACATGTAGTCGTGGAGATCTGCAGCCTCTTTCATGCCGAGCTGCTCCTGGCTGGCCCCAGCACCAACTGCTTACCTGTCGCTGGCAAAGTCACCACTGTCCTCCACACCTTCTCCTCCGCATCCTTCCAGGGTGCAGCCGGCTACACCGCCGATGTCTCTCAGTCGTCTGCGCGGACGAGCCCTGCAAATACACCTGCACCTACTCTGCAGTAACACGATGGGTGGCATCAGTGGTGGGTCCTCATAGTGATACCCAGGAGCGGGCATAATTGGACACAATGGACAGGATTCGCGGAGACATGGCAGTGGTGGCGTCAATATAATGTGTGCTGTTTGTGGCTCTGAAATTCAATATGGGTAACACCCATGACAAACCCTCAGACACCCTTGTGCACCCCCTTCATGCTGACGAGACGTTTGCCTTACCCTGCCTACTGCACATATGTGATGCATGCCCTGTGGCTGCAGCACAGGTGGTGGCAGGTTGAGTGAGGCTGGCCGTGAGGGAGATGCACGAGAGGGTGAGTATGGGATGGAGCCATGAGATTGTATGAGGATTGGGTCGCGTGTTAGTGGCAGGATGAGTACTGGCGAGGTGAGTAGGTGGAGGTAAGATGAGGATGGGGTGTGAGTGGGCATGAAGGGTGATGTGACAGAATAGTGTTGGCGGTGCCGAAGGAGATTTGGGGTGGGGGCAGTGTTGTGGCAGACGGAGTGTAGGGGAAAGACTTCATGTTCTCACTGTGGCGGACCTACTGCGGTCATTGCAGCGCCTCCTGCACTGTATGCAGGTGGGCCATATGTTGGTGGCGCAGGTGACCCCCTCTGCCACCTCGAGCCAGGCCTTCTTGGTGGCAGAGGCAGGCCGCTTCCTCCCGCCCGCCGGGGGGAAGATCTGTGTCCTCCCCCTCCTCCTCACCCCATCTGATGATACCTGGGGTGAGGCATCATTAAACTGGGAGCATCCTTCCCCCTGGGCTGCTCCATGCTGCAATTTGTCCCATTGGTTGCAGCATCTGTCAGTGGAGGACTGCCCCTTTAACTAGAGAGCCTCCAGCTGACAGATCGTACTGCGCATGCGCAGCCCGACCGACGCGCAGGCCAGCGCCGTGGACCCCGGAGGAGCAGGTAATTGGATCCTATTAGTGGATTGCCTGCTACGATCGCGTGGGCAACCCACTAATTTCGCCGTTCGCGTTTTCGACGCTCCCGGAGGACCACCCGCTGGGAACCCGCAGGCCTGCTAAATTCGAGCCCACTGTTTTTCAATGTCCGATTCATTCTTTCCACAATTCCACTAGACTGTGGTCTATAGGGTATGTGAAATCTCTGTCTAACCCTAAAAAGGGTCATAACGTCCTGCATTACTTGGGCTGTAAAATGTGTTCCCTGATCCGATTCTATGCTTCGAGGTAAACCCCAACGGGTAAACACCTTTTCTAATAGAATTTTCGCAGTAACTTTGGCTGTGTTTGTTCTGGTCGGAAAAGCTTCCACCCATGTAGTGAAGGTATCCACTATTACTAGAATGTACTTGTATCCTCCTGGAGTGGGAGGAAGCGGTCCTATATAGTCTATCTGTAAATTAGTCCAAGGCCCTTCTACTGGTCTAGTATGTCGGAGGGCCCCTTTCTTAACATTTCTATCGGGGTTGTGTTGTGCACAGATCGAACAATTCTTGACATAGTGTTCCACGTCACCTGTCATTCCAGGCCACCAACACACCTCCTTTATCCTATCTAGGGTGCTCTCCATCCCTTTATGTCCCCATAAGTCATGGTACCAGTGGATTATTTGGTTTCGTCCCCTCTCTGGCACCACAAATTTTCCTTCACATAAAACCACTCCGTCTTGAATATAGACCCCCTTGTGCCTTTTGTATGTGGCTGACTCTGCTCCTTCTATTAGTTTTTTTAATTCTCCGTCTTTCTTTTGCTTCTCCGTTAAATCCATTATTTTGACCTGCTTCTCTTTCTGGCCTCCGATTTCCCCAATCGGTGGCTGCCATTCCTGTCCACTTACAGCACCTCGTTTAGCTAGCTCATCAGCTTTCCTGTTCCCTTCGGGAGATAGTTTTGAATGAGCTTTCACTTTTGTGACCCCATATCCTTTCCCCTGTGCTTCTTCAAAGATGTACCGTAATAGCGGGGCTGACGGAAGGGGTCGTCCATCCGCTGAGACAAAACCTCTTGCTTCCCATAGGGGCAAATGTTCTGTGAGGCTATTACAGACATACATGCTATCAGAATATATAACTGATCTGGGCGGAAAATATTCTGGGTGACCAACCACATATGCGACGGCTGCTAGTTCTGCTACCTGCGCACTCATAGTTTTAGGTAATTTCAGAGCCGCACTAAATCTTTCCTGTCCGTGGTCATCCTCCATGTATATCCCACAGCCAGTTCTCCTTTCCCCATCCTGTACTGATGAAGAGCCATCCACAATAATTTTAAAAGAGGGTTCTTCCTTTCCTGTTTCCTTTGTCTTTCTGCTTTCAGGCCCCGTCTTACCCCCTTTTTGTTTTGATACAAATGGGCGGGTCATTTGCTATCATCAATTGACACTCATGTTTTTCTCCCTGATAAACTAAGTTGTCTGCTAACATAGTAGTGGTTTTTACCCCCTTTACAGTTATATTTCTCCCTTGCAGCAACAATGTCCATCTAGCAATTCTGTTTTGGCTAACTGAACCATCCTTAATCCTTCCACCCAACAGTAGCTGTACTGGGGTGTGTTCTGTTAATATTGTAAGTGGGTTTAGTCCCACTATATAAGTAAAATGCTGCACTGCCCAAAAGACAGCTAGCAAGTGTCTTTCGCATACCGTATACCCCTGCTCTACTGGTGAGAGCATACGTGAGACGTACGCTACTGGTCGTAATTTCCCGTGTGTCTCCTGTAATAGAACTGCCGAGAGGGCGGTGTCTGTGGTAGCCACCTCCAATGCAAATGGCTCAGTTGGATTTGGGGTTTTTAAAGCAGGCGCGGCATCTAGTGCTTGCTTTAGATCAGTCATGGCCTGGGTGTGTTCTGTTTTCCACTCCCAAGCCACATTCTTTTTTAATAATTCCATCAGCGGGGCCGCCTTTGTGGCGAATCCATCAATATGGTCCCTGCAATATCCCACCAACCCTAAGAAGGACCTTAACCCTTTTACATCCCACGGAACAGGGAGTCTGCCAACCGTCTCTACCCTTCGCTTGTCAATGTCCCTTAGTCCCGGCGTCAGAATCATTCCCAAGTAAGTAACTTTTTGTTTCATGATCTGCGCTTTTTTAAGGTTAACCTTTAATCCCAAGTCATATAACAACTGCAGTAATTCACTTAGCAGTTGATAATGTTCCCTCTTGGTTTCAGTTTGTAGGAGTAAATCGTCTACATACTGCACTAGACATTCAGGCCTCGAGAATCCTTTTAACCCTTCCCTCAGCCGTTGGTGAAATATGGACGGGGAATTGTGAAACCCCTGCGGCAGGGCGGTCCATGTATATTGCTGTCCTTGGAAAGTAAATGCAAATTTATATTGACATTCTTTCTCCAGTGGAATAGACCAAAAACCGTTACTTATGTCCAAAACCGTAAACCACTGCGCATCCTCATTTTGTCAAACTACTGTCTCTGGGCTAGTTGCTACAGTAGGCGCTGTTAGCGGGGTGACTTTATTTAATTCTCTGTAGTCTATCGTTAGTCGCCAGCTACCGTCGGGTTTCCTTACTGGCCAAATAGGTGCGTTATTAGTAGAAGCTATTGGTCTCAATATCCCTTGCTGCAGCAGACTCTATCACCTTCTCTATCTCTTCTTCTGCTTGCTTTGGGAAACCATACTGCTTCTGTGGTTTGGGATCTGGACCTTGTATACACACACTCCCGGTCATTTCCCCACAATCATGTTTATGTCGGGCAAAAACTATTGAGTTTTGTGCAATAATCTGTTGTACTTCACGATCGTTACTTATTTCTCCTGGTTCTATCCACATTTCCCCGATCGTGCATATCCTATCCTGATATTCCCCCACCGGGACGACTGTGTGATTCATACTGCCCATGCCCAAAGGCATTTGCCAAATATTACAATTAACAGGGTCGAAGCAGAATCCCGCTTTGGCCATATAGTCACTCCCTAATATATGTTCTTGTTCTCTAGGTAATTTAATAAGGACCACTGAATGCTCTATCACGATGTCTCCCACACCGACTTCCAACGGTACACTCACATATCCCACTTGTGAATGCCCTGTGAATCCACTGAGAATAATTTCGTTTTGAATTTTCCAATCTATATCATTGATCTGAGTGGTGTTAACGGTGGTTCGGGATCCCCCTGTGTCCCAAAGAAATGTAAGAGGGCGGCCTCCGACCCTACCATTCACTAGGGGTCTCCCCATGTCATCCAACCGCGCGTCACACACCCATAACGGAGAGGCCTGAGACCGTCATTGCAGTTCGGGGTACAACCCGGAACTCGGTGATATTTCTATCGTATCACACTGAGGACCTGGTCTATTCGGCCCTTCCACGGGTAGGCTCTGATTCCTTCCCCGACCTGCATTCTCTCGTCTCGGGTTCGGGCAGTCCCTTGCGAAGTGTCCCTCTTGGCCACAGTTATAGCATTTGGACACCTCGCCTTGAGTTCTCCCCATTCCTGAGAAGTTTCCTCTGCCTCTACCTCTTCCCACTGTCTGATAAGCTGGAGGGGGTTCCCCCTTAGTAGGTCCCCTCCCTTCATTTCTCCAAATTATCACCTGATCTTTAACAGGCATTGCTGTGTCCCCGGATGCCTTGGATCGTTTTGGTATTTCCCTTTCCCATACGCTAACCATCTTCCTAATTATCCAGGGTTCCGTATGTGTGTCATCAGCGGGGTCAAACTGATCTAGTGCCTTCCTCGACTCCTCAGTGCCATGCGACACTAGTGTTCTCAGCCATTGGTTCCTAACCTCCCGCTGTAAATTATCCCTGTCTAAGTCTGTACCATAGACCCCTTGAAACACCGCCCAAATGCGGGCCGAAAATACAGTGGGGTGTTCACCTTTCCTTTGATAGCATTTCATCAGCACCTCCACTGGATCCCCTCTGTTATTGCCCATGACAGATAATACCTGGTCCTTTAAGGCTTCATTTGTGCCTCTACCAAGTTTTTGTTCCTCCGGTAGGGCGGAGTGTATATGTGGGTGTAGGCACATTAGGATTAATTTCCTTTCCTCAGCATCGTCTAAGCCGTGTATCGCTCTCTGTTGCCTGACCGCTAGGAACAACTCCCTAGGATCATCCCCAGGTACACACGTCCCAATATCTTTCGCAATAACCCTCAGTTCCTGTACCCCAAGTGGGGTGGAATATGTCATATCCTGGCCATCATCCCCCACCTGTGCTCTAGTGGTTACAAGGGGGGCCATTGGGGCAGACGGTTTTTTCTGCTCTGGAGCATATGCTGGCGGTGGGTCCCCTAGTGGAGGTTCCCTATCACCGCTGCTGTATCTATCCGCCTTGTCTGCTAAATCATCCCAATCTACATCCCCTAGACCACTTTCTTCACCTCTCCCGGGTGCAAAAGCACACAATATGCCCCTCTGTACGGCTAGCTGAACTTGCAGCCTCCCTATCACTTTCTGACACTGTGTGATCGCCAGTACTACTCCTCTTCTCCTGAGCTGCTCTGTGAATCACATTCATAGCAGTTTTTAAATCACTACATTGTTGTTTCCATCTCTCCACCTCAGCTTTAGCTGCTTGGGCTTCTCCCTCTCTCTTACTCTTTTCATTAGTCAATTTTTCACACTGTAACTGATATTGGTTCATGTGCATCAAATCTGCACTTCTCTGTCCCTGTAGATCAGTTACCTTCTCACTAAGGCGGGCGATCTCCTCACGGAGTTTTTTATTTTCTACTTCTAATTCGTCTTGGATTTCCTGAGTCTCTTCTTTCTCTCTCCAAGTCTGCTGTCGGCATTCTATCTATTCCTCAAGTAAACATCCGATCGCTACGGACTTTTGTATCTTTTTAAATTTCCTATCTGACATCTTTGTTTGCGCAATTTTCCAAAGGACCTCCCCAACAGGCTTTCCCTTGTCTCCAATGTGACCCGCATACTCCCCTATTGCGGCCACTTCCCTATTACGTATTTTTGAAGGAGTCCCTTCCAATCAAAACAGTCCAAGTCCCCAGGGCTTGGTGATTTCCCTTTATTCGTCATCTTGTGTTATTAACGATGAATTAACCCAAACTCATGTTCTCTGTATACTTTGCCAACTTCGGTTCGCCTCGAGGCTCCCACTGACGCAACGGAGAGATTTATCCTCGAGCCCACCCAGGGACACCAAAGATGTTGATCGGAAGTCACCGGTTAACGGTTTTGGCTTAGTACACAGAGGAAGAGTCAATTCTCTCTTAATTCTCAATTCGCTTTATTAACATTATTAGATCATGTACATACCGCTTATACGTCTAGTTAGATATAGGCATGCAGTTTACAGCAGGTTATACAGTTTTATACTCAAACTAGGATTTAAACGCACACCCACTAGGTTTCTCTGCTAACACTCCCTGAGTATTAGGATTTAAACACACACCCACTAGGTTTATCTGATAACACTCCCTGAGTGTCACAGAATAGAAAAGATATTATATTACCCAGAAAGGAGAGATACTGCTGGCCAGGCAATTCGCTCGCTCACTCTCGACGTCGTCTCTACGTCCCTGACGTAGTCTCTACGTCCCGGACATAGGGTTCTCACTTCCACAATGGTTAGTCTCCAGAGTCTCCCTCACAAACAAACACACTGGGACCAAGCCAGCAATTCTTCAGTTTTAACTCCAAGCCTGTCTTTTCAAATGATGCTGTCTTCTCTGGTTGGCTCAAAGTTGCTGGAGTGATCGATGTCATCCCCTGATTGGCTCTGTTCCAAGGGCCTAGGTAGCATCACCTCAATACTCCTTTTCTAAATAAGGACTGGTGTCTCATCACAGCTCCTTTGTCCTTGTAAGAAGCGGAATGAATTCAAACCGGTTCTGGCCAGTTCAGACCAGTGACTGAACTCCAGGTCACCTCAGTTCAAAAGGTCAGTGTCTTTGTTAGCACTTCGAATTAACCTCAATAGGTTTCTGCAGCCTCTGGCCAACAGCACCAAGGACCTGGTTAGGTTTCAAATCCTTACATAAGGAGGCAAAGGCAAAATTCAATTCTGTGGTTTTATATACTAAAACAGGTACAACCAATTATTACTCATTTTAACATTCTTATCCATTTTTTCTCAATTAACTTAATTCTATTGTAATCTTAGTTTTCTAATTTACTCCCCTCCTCTATTGAAAGCCTGGTCATCATCAGTCCTGGACTACCTTGCCCAGGTGACTATTTTACATCTGCATGCATCCACAGGAATTTTCAGTGGGTGTTAAAAATGGGTTAGGACGCAGTGTAATTAGGCCCCATCCCAATTTCTACCCATGCCTGCCCTGAATAGGCTGTTATTATGTCAGAAAGACCAAGGAAATTATCCCCCTTAATGTTTAGGCTGATACCTTAAGACTAGCGACTTGGGTAAGGTACCAGAAGTCAGCGAACACCAGATGGAGTGTGATATGTAGTAAATTTTGTTTTGATTTACTCATGAATTTATCAAAGATAGAGAAAACTTGTTCCAACAAGTTATACTTTGTTATACCTAATGTATGATCCACAGGAATTTTCAGTGGGTGTTAAAAAGGGCAGGGACACAGCGTAATGTCTGACATAAGTGTCCGTAGTTGCAGAACTTTCCATTATTATCTTACGGACAGCCCTCATACCATATTCTCTTCAGTCCCTTTCCTCCCACCATTGGGAATAATTATAATGCAAGTGCATTGTGTGTGAGAAATATTGAAAAAGACTAGCTGCTTTGTAAGCAGTTTTCAAAATTTGTTTTGGGGATAATTTTTCTTTTATTTTGAGTTTCTTTTAAACATTGAGGTTTAGTAAGCCTGTCCTTATGACCATTACACAGCTTAATTGTATCCAATGCATTCTCCTAAAGCCACTGTGTCCCAATCAACAAAGTTTGACAAGGGTGTTTGGGTGGGACAAAGAATTGATTCTGCACAAATAAAGAAAAACTGCAAATGCTGAAAATCTGAAACAAAACAGAAAAGGCAGGAAATGAACAGCTCGTCAGTCAGCATCTAGAAAGTAGCAGTAAATCAAACAGCACAATAAGAAGAAAAAACTGCAAATGCTGGATGGTTGAAGCAGATTCAATAGCAACTTTCAAAAGGGAATTGAATAGATACTTGAAGGGAAAAATTTGCAGGGCAATGGGGAAAGAGCAGGGGAATGGGACTAATTGAATAGCTCTTTTAAAGAGCCGGCACAGGCACGATGGGCCAAGTGGTCTCCTCCTGCACTGTACCTACTATGATACTGTGATGTCTGGTTCTGTGTAGACTAATTGATAGTGATTGATTGCTTTGATTATTCAGCAACTCTATTATCATTGTATCATGTGACTCCTGGTAGGAGGCGAACTAGATGGACCTTCATCTTTTTTATTCTAGCAATTCCTATGCTCCTTATCAAGCAAATATTTGAAGTTCAGGCACAAAGGTTAACAATTTTGAGATAATCTTCTATGCCTTTGTGGGGGAGGGGTGGTATAAGAGCTAGTGTCAGTATCCATTTTCAAACTAAAACAGGTACAGCTAATTATTACTCATTTTAACAATCTTATCCATTTTTTTCTCAATTAACTTAATTCTATTGTAATCTTAGTTTTCTAATTTACTCCCCTCCTCTATTGAAAGCCTGGTCATCATCAGTCCTGGACTACCTTGCCCAGGTGACTATTTTTCATCTGCATGCATCCACAGGAATTTTCAGTGGGTGTTAAAAAGTGGTTAGGACACAGCATAATTAGGCCCCACCCCAATTTCTACCCATGCCTGCCCTGAATAGGCCGTTGTTATGTCAAAAAGGCGAAAGAAATGATCCCCCTTAATGTTTAGGCTGATACCTTAAGAGTAGCCTCTTGGGTAAGGTACCAGAAGGCAGTGAACACCGGATGGAGTGTGATATGTAGTAAATGGGCCTTCCACTTCTGTCCCTGCAAACAGCTGCACCTCAGGCAGCCCTACAGAAAAACAATATGAGAAAGCAGATATTGCAAGACACTCTTTGCAGCACATTTCAGCAACCCTCACATGTCATGAAATGATTTAGTAGTGCTGGCTAGTTGCCTTTTGACGAAAAACATAAACGAATAATTAACTCCTTGTGGGAAGAGAAAGATGGAAAAATGGGTAGTTACCTGCAGGTTTAGGTTTGCCAGCTGCATGCCCCTCTCCAATGGGGATCATGGAGTGACAGCCCACTATGTCCAGGGTGAGCTTTAGATTTGGGGTGCCCTCTCCAATTTTCAGCTCTTCCCTTCTATTATGGGCTTCTTTTTTTAACAAACATGAAAAGGTTGATGAAGTGCTGATGGTTTTCTGACCTCTGCCACAGTTATGCAAATCGGCTATTGTGGAAGAGAATTTCCGTTTGGAGATCTCCCTCCTGAATTAAGATGTGGCGAATAGCTCTTGCAGCCACAGAAGGTGCTTGTGCCTCTCCACCAAATCTGGTTCCTCAGGTTCCTCTGCTTTATCTTCCAGCTGTTCTTGCTTGTTGCAGTTCTTGTTCCGCAATTTGCATAACTTCTTTAACTGCCATGCTTTGGAGAATGCAGCAAACTACAATCTTATGGGAAATTCTAGCTGCGTTATACTATAGGATGCCCCGGACCTTTCAAGGCACTAGAAATACTGCTTCAGCATTTTTATGGTGTGCTCGATAGTGCAACGGATGGTGGCATGCTGTCTTTGTGCTTGGTTCTGGAGTAGGATGCCATGAAGGTGTCATAAGCCAAGGCTACATCAGATATTGTTGGTCATGCAGGATCCACCCTTACCTTGCCAGGTATCAGTAAATAATGGTGACACAGTGGACTAGTGAAAAATGATTGGGGGTAATTTTGGCTTTGTGCGATAGTGTAAGAGGGGTGAAAGCGAATCGGCAGGCCCTTTTACAACTCTCCTGATTTTTGTTTCCATTGAAGTCAATCACTATCACATTTGCAGCTTCTTTCTTTGCCCTTCCCTTGTCATCTATTGTGTTGACCCTACACCACCTGTAGATAAGATAAGTGGGTCTCAGTATAGAATCATAGAATCATAGAAGTTACAACATGGAAACAGGCCCTTCGGCCCAACATGTCCATGTCGCCCAGTTTATACCACTAAGCTAGTCCCAATTGCCTGCACTTGGCCCATATCCCTCTATACCCATCTTACCCATGTAACTGTCCAAATGCTTTTTAAAAGACAAAATTGTACCCGCCTCTACTACTGCCTCTGGCAGCTCGTTCCAGACACTCACCACCCTTTGAGTGAAAAAATTGCCCCTCTGGACCCTTTTGTATCTCTCCCCTCTCACCTTAAATCTATGCCCCCTCGTTATAGACTCCCCTACCTTTGGGAAAAGATTTTGACTATCGACCTTATCTATGCCCCTCATTATTTTATAGACTTCTATAAGATCACCCCTTAACCTCCTACTCTCCAGGGAAAAAAGTCCCAGTCTGTCTAACCTCTCCCTGTAAGTCAAACCATCAAGTCCCGGTAGCATCCTAGTAAATCTTTTCTGCACTCTTTCTAGTTTAATAATATCCTTTCTATAATAGGGTGACCAGAACTGTACACAGTACTCCAAGTGTGGCCTCACCAATGCCCTGTACAACTTCAACAAGACATCCCAACTCCTGCATTCAATGTTCTGACCAATGAAACCAAGCATGCTGAATGCCTTCTTCACCACCCTATCCACCTGTGACTCCACTTTCAAGGAGCTATGAATCTGTACTCCCAGATCTCTTTGTTATGTATAAACATAATAAAACCCGCATTTTATTGATGCTGTGCCATGTCACAGTTCATGATACTGACTCAGTCCTCAAAGAGGATTGTTTTTCACACCATCTCATTTTCAGTCTGTGCTTGGAGAGGTAAAATGCTTTTGTGGGTTGGGGTGCATAATATAATTTTTGAATAGAAATTATAATAAAGTTAGAAATTATAGCTCTTCCTTCAGTCTCTGTCAGAGCTGAGTATGTGGAGAGTGGTGGGCAAGAACGTATTAACATTTTGTGTAGTTTGAGCACAATAAATTCATCTTTACTGGCATGAAAAAAATAGGAATGTTTTGGACACTATTTACATTCGTTTAAAGTGCCCTGCTGTCATAGTAATATCCTTTTTTACCCATAACTTTATTGAGGCAAGTGTGCAATAGTATGATCAGTGACACAATGACAATAGCATGTGACACTTATTTTTAAATATTGGGTTGGATGTTCCTGTGAGCGGTGAACGAACCATAGACTTTTCATTGGCTTTTGCACAGCAAGTTTGTCTCATGGTGCTCTCAATCTAACGTGACGCCCTCTCCCGGGCATCTAGGACCTGTGTGAACGGGGCAAGCAACTATGTATCCACTTAACCAAACAGACTGAAGCATGTTAATAAGCCACACAGAGACTGAACCAGGAAGTGTAAGTTAGGACAGTGAATTCAATGTCAAATCAGTTATGGAAAGCAAAATAAAGAGAGGATAAGAAATATTGGATTAAGAAACAGAGATAAACGAGACAGAAAGAAAAAGTAAAAAAATTTTTTAAAGCATTTTTTTTAAAAGCCAATTAGAATCTGAAATAATGAGACTTCACATGTAAAAGTTAATTTTCAGTGCCAGGGAGGTTGTTTGGCAGCCATTAAGACTCACCAGGCTGTTAACAGGGTGCTTAGATTTAAAATGGCTTGATATGCCTTTTTTTGACGCGATTAGTTCATATCCATGAGGTTAGTGCAGGAACTTCATGCCGTTCCATTTATTTGAATGGAGAGAAAGCCGGCAAGATGCCATTCCAACACAGCTTATGGAGGACGGTCGCATCTGGTACAGCAAATTCCAGATTTCCGTATTTAACTGTACATGTGCGGTCACTGGAAGTTGCTCTACCATTTGCACAGAAATAACGGCGAGCCCTGTTAGACTCACTGTTATTTTCACAGGAAAATCCAGCCCCATAGTTTTTATAAAAATGGGGGAGGCAACACATGGTAAATGTAAGTGCCAAGGAAGGTATTGAAACTGCTGAGTTGCACTGGCAGCTAATTTTGCAGCAATCTTGTTTGTTATGAAACGTTCTAGGCATCAAACTGGCTGAAAAAGTCCACACACCTTTCCCTTATCAATATGATCTAAATGAGCTAAAGAGGTTGAGATAAGTACAAGGCTAAATTTGCTCGTCTTTTTAAAAAAAATTATAAGTATTTACCGTAATTGCTTAGAGGATAAATGCACCACTGGATGCAAGTCTGAGCCATGCAAATATGGAAGGTCTCACGTTTAATTCCCCTCTCCATGGTCATTTAGCTGATCACAGTCAGGACATTAGTGGGGACAAGAAGTGGTTTCCCCACCCCTGGGAGAAAGGGCAGCAAAATCGGTTGGGACTCCCCCTCCTGATCACTGTCCAATGCTCATTGGAAGGTGCATGTGTATTGTCATCAGTTTATCATTCTTCCTACATGAGCCTGGACATCAAATGGCAGCAGACAAATCAACTGCAGGGGACGTCACAGCCATGCCTGACCCTAGATCTACTCTGCAGACAGCAGGTGACCAGCTGCATTTGCAATATTAAGCCAAGTGGGGCATTACTGGAATAAAAGCAAGTATTGCGGTTGATGAAAATCTAAAATAAAACAGAAAATACTGGAAACACTCAGCAGGTCAGGCAGAATCTGTGGAGAAACAGAGTTAATGGCACAGAAATCGCTTTTAAAATAATGGTGAGCCTAACAGCATTCACCATTATTAATGGCGAAATCGAAGAGCAAGTTCCAGCGACCGCACTTGAGCAGCTAAATGCGGAAGTCCGGAACATCCTTTTCCTGGTTCGCCGACAATATGACATCTTCACCTTAAAGGGATATCGCCGGCTGCAATCAATGGAATCAATGAACCAGTACCAACTTGCTCTCCTGCCCAGCTGGAAACAAAGTCATCTCGCCACAAAACAGGAATGCTCATTTTTTTAAGTCTAAACTAAGTTTTAACAACGTGGAAAGTTTTAATGACTGCCAAACAACGTCTCTGGCACTAAAAATTAACTTTTAAAAATGTGGAGTCTCATTACTCCTGATTTTAAATGTTTTGGAACATTTTTTTAAAAATTTGAAATTAAAAAAATAATTTTTTAAAAAACTTTTTTCTTCTGTCTCTTTTATCTCAGTCTTTTAATGTTATCCTCTCTCTATTTCATTTTCTCCATGTCACTTTATAATACTTTATCAAGCACATCTGGGTTTTTAGTCTGCACTGTTTGTCTATTAACTGCACATCCTGGTTCTCACAGCGTGGCTTGCTTCAAGCGAATTGGTTGAGGGGCCTTAGAAATCCTTTCACCACTCACACAGCCCACAGTTCAAGGAAGTTGCCGGCAAAACGAACGCGGTAACTTAGAGGGTGAATTTAAATCTAATGAGCGGTGACCACTGCTGGTTTGCCGCTTGGAGCAATTTCCAGCCCATTGTTTCAGGTCGATGACCTTTCATCAGATCAAAAAATAAGTTGAAACTGTTTCGAAGCAGGCCTTCATATCGAGAACAATTATCTGGGTGACCAGAGTCTGTGGTCTCGAAATAGGAATGTGCCTGAATTTGGGTGTAATCCGGTTGCAGTGACCTCTGCTCGTACCTAAAGAGCCTGGCGGCAGGACCACGGGATATTGGTCCGCTGGCCACATTTGTACATTGCCGTCAAGTTCACCTCGGCTACAACCCCGATTCCACCCCCTAGCCACTGTCTGAGGCTGAACCAGACTATTTGCAAACTTGGCATTCTATTTGACCCTGAGCTAAGGTTCCGACTGGTACTGAGCCATATAAACCATGTCTGATCTCTTGTTCGTGCAGTTGGTGGCAATACTGCTGTTCTAAGAATTGGAGGGAAGCAAAAACAAATCAGCCAGCATTCTCATGCCTAATTGCTATGCGGTGAATCCTGCTGGAAAGGGCACGTGTGTTTGCTTTAGATGAAGACTGGATTGGGCTTGGCCACAAGATCCTTGATGGTCAAAAAGTCTGTTAGCACTCATGATCTTGGTTCATACATGAGAAAGAATAGTCACTTGGACAAGGGAGGTGACTGACACCCGTCGAACCATAGCAGAGAGTCAAGACCTTCATGAGAGAAAGGGGATGAGAAATATTTTCCAGGAAAAGAGCACATATGTACTAAAGGGCTAAATGACCACACAGAAATCAATAGTAGTATTGTGTGTCGTACCTCAAGGTCAGTGAAGAGTGAAGAGCACTGCTGGTGGAGTGACACCATTTTTCTTTGCAATTAGTCGGAGTATTGCTTCAGCCTCCTGATTCCTTCCCTTTAACAGCAGCCAGCGTGGAGATTCAGGAATAAACCTGGGATGAAAAGTGTTATTTTAAGAAAAGGGACTAAAGTCACACAAAGGACTTGTGAAGTTTCTATTAATCTTCAGATACTCTTTAATAGTTGGGAAGATTGAGTTTGTTTTCCTTGGAGCAGAGGAGGCTGAGGGGGGACATGATTGAGGTGTACAAAATTATGAGGGGCACAGATAGGATGGATACTAAGGAGCTTTTTCCCTTCGTTGAGGGTTCTATAACAAGGGGACATAGATTCAAGGTAAAAGGCGGGAGGTTTAGAGGGGATTTGAGAAAGAACTTTTTCACCCAGAGGGTGGTTGGAGTCTGGAACTCACTGTCTGAAAGGGTTGTGGAGGCAGGAACCCTCACAACATTCAAGAAGCATTTGGATGAGCACTTGAAATGCCATAGCATACAAGGCTACGGACCAAATGCTGGAATATGGGATTAGAGTAGACAGGGCTGATGGCCAGCGCGGACACGATGGGCCGAAGGGCCTCTATCCGTGCTGTATAACTCTATGACTCTATGATATTAACATATAATTGTATTCAAATTTAGTAGCGGATTCAGGTACTACAATGGCACGGGATGGTGTGAACGGTGTTTAATATGGATTTTGACAGGTTTACAGAAATGCTCGGATCGTGAGTGTCATTGACACTGCAAGTTTTGGACATTCTCTCGCCATGACATTGCGTATGGTGCAGGGAGACCTGAAGAGAAACAACAAACGGGGTGGAAGGAGGGTGGGTGGCTGGGATAATAAAGATAATCAGGATCAGCTAATGGAGAAGAAAGAAATAGATGACAATAATATTCATGAAGAAAACAATTTAGCAAAGAGGGACATGGAATAGAAAATAAAATCCAATGTTCTCGATCTAAACAAGCAAAAGACTGAAGTGAAGGTAGGAGATAGCTTAGGCAAAAAAATTATGAGAAAATGAATAGTGATAAAAAATATAACAGTAAGTTAAAATGCATGTTTTGCAAAGCATTGTGTTTGGGAAATAAACTGGGGAAACTGGAGATGAATGGGGAAAGAATTTGATAAGGGCCGTTTTCGGGCGGGGGTAGTGTGATTTGCTAGTACCCTGCGACCGATCGCCCGTGCACAGGCAGCACGTGAACGTCGTGTTGCCTGCTACTTACCATGATATCTCCGTGTAGCTAGTGCTATCAGCGCTGCTGAGAGGCTGCATGGAGAATGAGGAAGTTGGAAATGGGGCGTGCACAGCGCACGTCATCACCAGCCTGTACCTCTTAAAGGCGCAGGTGCACATTTGAAATGACAGGTACACAGCTTACTAGGAGAAGGGAAAAATGGCCATGAGGATAGCAGGACCGGCACGAGAGAGGGTTCCATGCTTGTCCAATGATGCACTGGAGGCCCTGGTGGAAGGGGTGGACGAAAGAAGGGCCAACATGTACCCGCAGGGTGGCAGGAGACCCTCCAGACTGCAGCTTCGCAGGCATTGGCAGGCTGTGGCACAGGAAGTCAACGCCAGAAGCAGTGCACCACGCATGTGGGTGCAGTGCTGAAACAAGTTCAATGATTTGACACGAGTGGTCAAGGTGAGTGAATGCAAGTGTCAAGTGGTACAACCTACCAACTGCACCACTGCTCCACGCATCACACTCCCCATCACCCACCCACCAACAAACACTGCCCATCCATATGCAATGCTGCACTCAGCATGCTGCATCTCACCCGCACATAGTACCACACTTGCAGGCCACACAACCACCATTCATAGGTCACACACACTGGCAGCTATTCAACCTCAACAGGCACATCATCCACACACCTTGCAGGATACTCACTGACACACTGTCCTCTGGCTTGAGGAGAAGGTGGCGCACATCAGCCGGCAGCAGGAGGAACATGAGGGTGGATAGGCACGCTTACACGTCCTCACCCCCCTAGAGGAGACAGTGCTTCGGATCATTGAGTGGGCCGTCGCTGCAGCTGTGACCACATGCCACGCTGGAGGTCCTGATGAAGGGGGTCTCTGCATATCTAATACTCCTTCTCCTTTTCCACCTCTCCCTCCTCCTATAATCTTTTCTGACTCACGTGCTGCAGATGCAGTCAGCATGCACATCTTACTTGCTCCTCTCCCCGCTCCACAACTCAACCTGTTTCCCTTTGTCATTGCAGATACCCAGGAACACGTAGTGACACCGTCCGAGGAGGAGGAGGAGGAGAAGGGGGACACTGAAGCCACACCGTCACTCGATCTGACACTTGCTTCCACCAGCTCAGAGATTGACACTGCATGTCCTTAGAGGCTAAGTTAGAGGAGGGATCTGCACCTGGTGAGACACCGAGCACAAGTGCGCAGGAGCTGGGGCGGGGGGAATGGATACCACAGGTGCCAGATCGCTGGAGGACGAGGTCGCTCACTAGTTCTGCTGCAGAGGAGTCAGATGAGCACTTTGATGGGCCAGGCTACAGAAGATGGCCGATGGGTGTACACCAACAAATGCTTGGAGCGCTGGAAAGCCTGCCACAAAGTCTGCGGACAATGAGAAGGGGCATGGAGGAGTCCAGCTCCAACTTGGCACAGGGCTTTGCGCAGAGCTTGAAGCCCATCCTTTCTCATATGGAATGGATGGTCACCTCCATCAGCACACCTGTGGAACCCACTATGTTGCAGCGTCTAATGATTGACGTCACAGCTTCCATTGCAGCACAAACATCTGCCATCCAAGGTCTGACAGCTGCATTTGTAGCTTAGACTGCTGCCTTGGAAGCTCAGACTGCTGCTATCGTGGGCCTGGGGACCACTGTGGAACGGGGCTTCCAGGGTGTCACAGCACTCCAGCAATCCATTCTCCAGCTGATCACCAGGATTGCTGAGGCGCCGCCCCTTGAGAGTGGCAGTGGCACCATGGCAGTCAGACCTGCTGTCCTCTCTCAGGACAACGACCTGCCTGCTCCCACCCCTGCCACTCCGCCAGTGCCCCTTTGTTGCCTATCAGCCAGCCAGGACAGGCTGCTGCAGCCCATGGTGAGATGGTGCAGTCTGAAGCTGGGCTCTCCCGGCCCAGAGTTGCTCGAGATCGTCCTCAAGGCCATCTGGACATTCCTCCATTGAAGGCCAGCAGCCTTCCACCACCCATACTCCAGCCACTGGGGAAGCACCTCGAGGAGCACTAGGATAGGTAAAGGCACACGGACAAAAGGCACTAAGGGAATGCACATGGGTGAATAGTTCTGCTATGTTTGCATAACTTCATTTATTTATTGATAAATGAGACTTTGATTTTGCATTTGGTGGTGATTTTTATTTATGCAATGAGCTGAGGGGGAAACCAATGTGCAATCAGATGGAGGACGATTTGATTGTCTTGTGGGAGCGGAAAGGTGGGGATTGTTAGGACTGTTGGTGAGTTGGGGGATGTAGTTGACATTATTGATAGCGGGCATGGATCAGGCGAGCAAGCAGAGCCCTTGCAGACAAGGCGTGTGGTTCCTGTTGCACCCTTGCGTCTTCCTCCACTTCCTCTTTCAGCTCCTCCTCCTGCTCCTCCTCCTCAGCCTCCTCCTCCTCCACCCCTGGCTCAGGGTCTTCTCCAATCATTGGTGGCAAAGGCTGGTCCCTCATAATGGCGAGGTTGTGCAGCATGCAGCAGACTATCACGAATCTGCCCACCCGCTCAGGGCTCCTCCAGACCGGTCCAGGCAGCGGAAGCATTGTTTGAGGAGGCCTATGGTGTGCTCCACGATGTTGTGTGTAGCAGCATGGCTCTCATTATAGGTCTGCTGTGCACGTGTGCGTGGATTCCAGACCGGTGTCATGAGCCATGGCGTGAGGGGATTAGCCCTTGTCACCCAGTAGCCAGCCTTTGACGTGCCAAGTCGGGTGAAAGAAAGCTGGCACGTTGGACTGCCGCATGATGAAGATGTCGTGACTGCTCCCAGGGTAGCAGGCATTGACCTCCATGAGTCGATGCATGTGGTCGCACACCAATTGCACGTTGAGGGAGTGGAAGCCCTTTCGGCTGAGTTGATATGCGGGGCACGCATGGCAAGATACGTGCAATCAATGGCAACCTGCACCATGGGGAAGCCAGCAATGTGAGTGAACCCCCGTGCTCGCTCGTTCTGCTTGTCTCTGTTGAGAGGGAAGCTGATGAACCTGTTCCTCATGCGGTACAGTGCGTCTGTGATCTCCCTTATGCAGCAGTGCACTGCATACTGCGAGATGTTGCACATGTCGCCAGCAGAGGTCTAAAATGCTCCTGAGCCATAGAAATTCAGCGCCACGGTGACCTTCACAGCCACAGGCAATGCTGTCCTCACCCTGCTCTGCGGCTGCAATTGTGGCCGCACCAATTGACAGATCTGGTCACGACTTCCTTGGTGAATCTCAGGCATCAGATGCAATCCTCCTCGGTCATGTTAAGATAAGACAATTGGTCCCGGCAGGCCCTCATTGGGTAGGGCCTCCTGCTCAGTGCTCTGCGCCTCATCGACCTCCGTCTCCTCGCAGCTTGACCTGCTGTGCTTGGTCTTTCTGCATGGTCCCAGTCATGCTCAATGCCTAGCGGGAGCCCTAGCAGACTACCCATGGTTCCCAGGAATGTTGTTCAACCACGGTTGTAACTTTCTGAACCATAAGACAGTACATTGCTGCAGGAGTTCCTCAGGGCAGTGTCCTAGGCCCAACCATCTTCAGCTGCTTCATCAATGACCTTCCCACTATCATAAGGTCAGAAATGGGAATGTTCGCTGATGATTGCACAGTGTTCAGTTCCATTTGCAACCCCTCAGGGATGAGATCCTGCGGTCAGAGTTTCAGGAGCGAGGGAGGAAGTTAAAAAGCAGGACCTCGAAGTTAGTAATCTCGGGATTACTCCCAGTGCCACGCGCCAGTGAGTACAGAAATAGGAAGATAAGGCAGGTTAATGCGTGGCTAGAGACATGGTGCAAGACGGAGGGCTTCAGATTCTTGGGGTATTTGGGACCAGTCCTGGGGCAGGACAGATCTGTTCAAGACGGATGGGTTGTATCTCAATAGAGCTGGGACCAATGTCCTCGCGAGGAGGTTCACTAGTGCTGTGGGGGAGGGTTTAAACTAATTTGGCAGGGGGGTGGGCACCAGGATGTAGCATTGGAAAGGAGGAACAAGGTGCACAAAGGATTTGGAGAGACAGATAGCACTAGCGTAAGAAAGAGTACAGTATCAGGTGGGATCAGACCAAGACAGAATATGAGACGGCCGAAGATAGGTTTAGAGTGCATGTGTGTGAACGCGTGAAGTGAGGTAAATAAGGTTGTCTGGTGAGCTGCAGGCTCAAATAGCCACATTGGAATATGATGTAGTGATGATAAGAACACAAGAACATAAGAAATAGGAGCAGGAATAGGCCATACAGCCCCTCGAGCCTGCTCCGCCATTCAATCAGATCTTGGCAAATCATGGCTGATCTTCGACCTCAACTCCATTTTCCTGCCCGATCCCCATATCCCTTGATTCTCCGAGAGTCCAAAAAACTATCGATCTCAGCCTTGAGTATACTCAACAACTGAGCAACCACAGCCCTCTGGGGTAGAGAATTCCAAAGATTCACAACCCTCTGAGTGAAGAAATTCCTCCTCATCTCAGTCCTAAATGTCCGACCCCTTATCCTGAAACTATGCCCCCTAGACTCTCCAGCCAGGGGAAACAACCTCTCAGCATCTACCCTATCAAGCCCTCAAGAATTGTATACATTTTAATGAGATCACCTCTCATTCTTAGAAACCGTAGAGAATATAGGCCCATCCTACTCAACCTCTCCTCATAGGACAACCCTCTCATTCCAGGAATCAATCTAGTGAACTTTTGTTGCACCCCCTCTAAGGCAAGTATATTCTTCCTTAGCTAAGGATCCACTGACAGAGTCTACAGGGTCAGCACTGGGAGGGGTGAGTGGGGCGGGAAGGAGATTGGCAGGATTAGCCTCCATCGGGCGCGCTGGGCAGGAAAGTCGGTGAGAGAGTAGGATGGGGCAGTTAGAATTATAGAATCATAGAAAATTTACAGTACACCCGTTGACTCAGAGCATGAGTTCTCAGCACAAACTCTTAACCCTCCCAGTCAGCAGTATCACCCCTTCCCCAGTGAGCGTGATCTCTCCCAACCCCCCCAGGGAGCAGTATCTCCCCCACCCCAGGGAGCAGTGTCGCCCCACCCCAGCGCAAGGCCTGTTTAATTTGCTCATTGGTAATTTCACATTCTCTCTCCAATCCCTTACTGAATGGCAAGGAGAGTAATTGATACTGATGCAGTGAGCAGTGCATGTCAAGAATTTGCCATTTTTCTCACTACAGGCATAGTTGCCTCAGCTTTTGGGCTGCCTATAATTTTTGAAAGTTACTGCACAAAATGGGCTCTGCAGATTTTTACAAATGCAGGGGAGAAGTAATGGTAAATAGCTTTATACTTTAGTGGTCGGCACTGTAGTATGTGTTAAAATGCCGCACAATATATTGTAGGTGTAATATTTCCGTAGCTGCATTTTTCATGCGAGCAGCACATCCAGATTATCAGCGGATGATTGTCTACTTTCCACCTTGTCCTGGCTAAATGCGAGTTTTTGTCCAGGCTGCCATGTCATGTCCCTCCATTCTAATCGTGTTTCCACTTTTCCTGACTTCGTTTCTAATGCTTTGCACATTTGCAGACAAGAACTGCAACTCCGATGTTTCTCAGCATTGTTTTTGTTTCTATTTTTATTTCCTTCACCATTGGTTTTCTTAACCTTTCTTATTTGCCTCAGGTTATATCTCCCTATACCCTCCTTGTGTTTAGAATACCTTGCCGCTTCACCATACTTATTCTTAGTTCTTTCTCCTGTGATCCTCTTCCTTTCAACATTTGAGTCCCCCTTACGTTTATGTCTCCCTTACGTGCGTCCCAGGGCTGTGAATCAGCTTCAAGTTCCACTTCTGCACTGATGTTTAAAATCGCCGGCAGTACTGCTCACAGGTAGTCTGGGTCCTGATCGGGGACCATTGTCCCTGTGTTCTGGTGCAGTGGTCCGCCACACTATGGGGCTTCCAGTTGAATATTCACCCCACGATCTGCAGACTCACTCAATCATCGCACCCATGATAAACTGCAAGGCGGGACAGGCTGAAACTCACAGATTGAGTTGATGCAGGATTCACAAAATATGTAACAGGCACAGTACGAATTTTACTGATGCAGGATTCACGAAAGAAACACCTGATACAGAAAGAATTTCATGAAATTTATTAGAACGGGACTCACGAGACAAACAAGTATCGTAGTGCAACTTTCATGGATTTAATAGGTACAGGGTTGACAAAACTCGCACCAGTCAATGTAACGACATGCACCAGCTACCAACTCCAGGTATCATTTGGCACTCCCGGGGGGGACAAAAAACCAGAGGGAAAACCACTGTCCAATTTGTGGAAAAACTCTGGGAAATTCCTCCCCGACTCCTAAGGGCAATCAAGCAAAGCTCCAGGAGACCGTGGTGAGCCATGATACATTTGTGGAATAAAATGCAGCAATGAGCAGGACTAAACAACTGCATATAACCATGTGAGACACCCATCAAACCTCTGGCTGGGTGCTTAGGAGGCTGGGAGGGTCCTCACTTTGATAAAGTCGTAACGAACCGGTGCAGCATTTGGTTCTTGTGGCCTTTTCTTCTTATTGAAAAGTCCCAAACCTTTTCACCCCCTTGGATGACCTCGTCGTTTAACAGACAACAATCGGCAGCCTTCAAGGAGGAGAAATTGACCTGAGCCCCGAGAGGTTCCGTGTGCGGAGAAGTCCGGGGGCCATTCACTAGCTGCAGCCAGGTGAGGCATCAGTCTGTCCCTCCCCCCATGTGGCAGACTGCTGGAGCCCACGGTGCCAGCTGCAAACTAGGCATGGTCAGGTGGCGAGGGGGTAGGAGCTTTGTCACCCAAGGATAGTGGGGTGGTGGTGACTTCCTCCACACGACATACAAAGGGGACGACAGAGTCAGCAATGCCTCAACAGGTCACTTCAGTGAAGCTCAGTGAGTTGCTGCTTGGCTCAGCAGTCCCCTCGTAACTTTCCATCCAAGGTTCCTCTCATCGCTGCAACTTGCCAATATGGTTCTAAGCCATTCCAAGGTCCGTGTGAAGTGCTCCATTCCATTGCTGGTCAGGAAGAACGACAGGTGGTGCCATGCGTTGGATGCAAGTCGGTACTTCTCTGCACTTGAGAGAGGGCATGGATGGGCTTCAGTTATCACAACATTAGCACCTGTGACTGCTTGCACACGAGTTCGCGACGATCGCCAACAGCTCAGGGGGGCAAGTCTCCCCAGAGATAACCCCAAATGCCTCTGGGCTACAACTGCATATCTGTAAGGGAGTGAGCAGTGAAGCCAGAAAGAGCAGGGCAGATAGCTTGACCATCACGTATCTGCAGATTACAATTATTGGCACCAGAGGTCACCGTGACTGTGTCAGCCTCCTGCTGCTTGTTTTTTGGTTGGAGCTTGGCCAACTCCTCCACATGTTTTTTTTATTCGTTCCTGGAATGTGGCGGTGCTGGCGAGGCCAGCATTTATTGCCCATCCCTAATTTCCCTTGAGAAGGTGGTGGTGAGCTGCCTTCTTGAACCGCTGCAGTCTGTGTGATGAAGCTTCTCCCACAGTGCTGTTAGGAAGGGAGTTCCAAGATTTTGAGCCAGCAACGATGAAGGAACGGCAATATATTTCCAAGTTGGGATGGTGTGTGACTTGGAGGGGAACGTGCAGGTGGTGTTGTTCCCATGTGCCTGCTGCCCTTGTCCTTGTAGGTGGTAGAGGTCGCGGGTTTGGGAGGTGCTGTCGAAGAAGCCTTGGCGAGTTGCTGCAGTGCATCCTGTGGATGGTACACACTGCAGCCACAGTGCGCCGGTGGTGAAGGGATTGAATGTTTAGGGTGGTGGATGGGGTGCCAATCAAGCAGGCTGCTTTATCCTAGATGGGGTCGAGCTTCTTGAGTGTTGTTGGAGCTGCACTCATTCAGGCAAGTGGAGAGTATTCCATCACACTCCTGACTTGTGCCTTGTAGATGGTGGAAAGGCGTTGGGGAGTCAGGAGGTGAGTCACTCGCCGCAAAATACCCAGCCTCTGACCTGCTCTTGTAGCCACAGTATGTATATGGCTGGTCCAGTTAAGTTTCTGGTCAATGGTGACCTCCAGGATGTTGATTATGGGGGATTCGGTGATGGTAATGCCATTGAATGTCAAGGGGAGGTGGTTAGACTCTCTCTTGTAGGAGATGGTCATTGCCTGGTACTTGTCTGGCGCGAATGTTACTTGCCACTTATGAGCTCAAGCCTGGACGTTGTCCACGTCTTGTTGCATGCGGGCACGGACTGCTTCATTATCTGATGGGTTGCGAATGGAACTGAACACTGCAATTGTCAGCGAACATCCCCATTTCTGACCTTATGATGGAGGGAAGGTCATTGATGAAGCAGCTGAAGATGGTTGGGCCTAGGACACTGCCCTGAGGAACTCATGCAGCAATGTTCTGGGGCTGAGATGATTGGCCTCCAACAACCAATACCATCTTCCTTTGTGCTAGGTATGACTCCAGTCAATGGACAGTTTTCCCCCTGATTCCCATTGACTTCAATTTTACTAGGGTTCCTGGGTGCCACATTTGGTCAAATGCTGCTTTGATGTCAAGGGCAGTCACTCTCACCTCACCTCTGGAATTCAGCTCTTTTGTCCATGTTTGGACCAAGGCTGTAATGAGGTCTGGAGGAGAGTGGTCCTGGCGGAACCCAAACTGAGCATCGGTGTGTAGGTTATTGGTGAGTAAGTGCCGCTTGATAGCACTGTCGACGACACCTTCCATCGCTTTGCTGATGATTGAGAGCAGACTGATGGGGTGGTAATTGGCCAGATTGGATTTGTCCTGTTTTTAGTGGACAGGACATACCTGGGCAATTTTCCACATTGTCGGGTAGATGCCAGTGCTGTAGGTGTACTGGAACAGTTTGGCTAGAGGCTCGGCTAGTTCTGGAGCACAAGTCGTCAGCATTACAGCCGGAATGTTGTCGGGGCCCTTAGCCTTTGCTGTATCCAGTGCACTCAGCCGTTTCTTGATATCACGTGGAGTGAATCGAATTGGCTGAAGACTGGCTTCTGTGATGGTGGGGATATCGGGAGGAGGCCGAGATGGATCATCCACTCAGCACTTCTGGCTGGAGATGGTTGCAAACGCTTCAGCCTTGTCTTTGCCACTCACATGCTGGACTCTGCCATCATTGAGGATGGGGATGTTGACAGAGCCTCCTCCTCCCATTAGTTGTTTAATTGTCCACCACCATTCACAACTGGATGTGGCAGGACTGCAGAACTTTGATCTGATCCGTTGGTTGTGGAATCTCTTAGCTCTGTCTATAGCATGTTTCTTCCGCTGTTTAGCATGCATGTAGTCCTGAGTTGTAGCTTCACCAGTCTGGCACCTCATTTTTAGGTACGCTTGGTGCTGCTCCCGGCGTGCACTTCTACACTCCTCATTACACTCTTCATTGAACCAGGGTTGATCCCCAGGCTTGTTGGTAATGGTAGAGTGAGGCATATGCCAGGCCATGAGGTTACAGATTGTGGTGGAATACAATTCTGCTGCTGGCCCACAGCACCTCATGGATGCCCAGTTTTGAGCTGCTAGATCTGTTCTGAATCTATCTCATTTAGCACAGTGACAGTGCCACACAACACGTTGGATGGTGTCCTCAGTCCGAAGACGGGACTTCGTCTCCATGAGGACTGTGCGGTGGTCACTCCTACCAATACCGGACAGATACATTTGCGACAGGTAGATTGATGAGGACGAGGTCAAGTTCATTTTTCCCTCGTGTTCGTTTGCTCACCTCCTGCCGCAGGCCCAGTCTGGCAGCTATGTCCTCTCAGGACTCGGCCAGTAGTGGTGCTACCAAACCACTCTTGTTGATGGACATTGAAGTCCCCCACTCAGAGTACATTCTGTGCTCCTTGCTACCCTCAATGCTTCCTCCAAGTGGTGCTCAACATGGAGGAGGACTGATTCATCCACTGAGGTAGGGTGGTAGGTGGTAATCAGCAGACGGTTTCCTTGCCCATGTTTGACCTGATGCCATGAGATTTCATGGGGTCCAGAGTGAATGTTGAGGAGTCCCAGGGCCACTCCCTCCTGACTATATATATCACTGTACTGCCACCTCTGGTGGGTCAGAGACATATCCAAGGATGGTGATGGAAGAGTCTGGGACGTTGGCTGAAAGGTATGATTCTGTGAGTGTGGCTATGCCTGTGGGACTGCTCTCCCAATTTTGGCACAAGTCCCCAGATGTTAGTGAGGAGACTTTGCAGGGTCGGCTGGGCTTGGTCTGCCTTGGTCGTGTCTGGTGCCTAGTGGTCTGTCCAGTTTTATTCTTATTATGACTTTTTTTAGCAAGATTGTACAACTGAGTAGCTTGCTAGGCCATTTCAGAGGGTAATTAAGAATCAACCACATTGCTGTGGGTCTGGAGTCACATATAGGCCAGACCGGGTAAGGAGGGCAGGTTTCCTTCCCTGAAGGACATTAGTAAACCAGATGGCTTTTTATGACAATCCAGTAGTTTCATGTGCCACCATTACTGATACTAGTATTTTAATTCCAGATTTTATTTAATTAATTAATTGAATTTAAATTCCCCAGCTGCCGTGGCGGGATTTGAACTCATGACTCCGGATTACTAGGTCCAATAACATCACCACTATACTACCGTACCCCTGTTTCATTGCCCCTGGACTGAGGCCTGCTGGGGTAAAATGGAAGGAACTCCTTCCTCAGTATGTGACGTGTTTGTCCAAGGTGGTGTGATTTGACGCACAGTTTGTTCTTCATCCCGCTGTAGGCCAAAGTAATCGTGGCCTCACATCCCATTGGGATGTACCTGAAACAAAATGGAATTGGGGTCAGAATGATCAGCTGCACATAATGGATTCATGCATGCTCACAATTGCAGTAGATCACAAGCATTGTGTCCACAACCTATTCATGCTCAGTGTAAGTCACTTGTTGCGGTACTCGTCTGCATCACATGCAAAGTCTGGGAGGGTTTAGGAGAGAAGTAACAGGTTTAGTTGCAGTGACAGTGCTGTTGAACAAACAATGTCACACCAGAGAGACAATCCATCTATTTGAGGGATGAGGTCTGGGAGTCCATGGCGGAGAAGCTAAAGATGCCATCTGACATGGTGGCTGGAATATCCCAGGAATGTGCTCGCAGCCTACAATTTTCCCCAACCATTCATTCTGACAGGTGGGAAGCCGAGCGAGCACAATAGTCAGAAGCCCATTTATTGGCTCTTGGATTGCTGGGTTGCAAGATTTGGCCAGATTGAGACAGTGACATGAATACATGCCCCTCTCAGCAGGGTCCATACTAGCAGCCCACTGGCTGGACATCAATCCACCACCATTTACACATGAACACCACAGTAACCAAGCAGATGTGTAGCAACTGTAACACTTACCACTGATTGGGTCTACTCCCAGTTGACTGGATGCTTGGCTGTCCTTAATGGACACAACACAGTTTCACAGACATGTACTGGAAGGGGATTGGTATCTCTCGTCTCTTGTTCTCAGTTGCCACTGTATGTGAGCACGTCTTCAAGAACAGGCTGCCAGTCACCTGCAAGAAGAGGGTTGATATTCACTGAAATCTGAGCCTTTCGCCAAGGTTAGATAAGGATGGCAGGGCAGGTGGTGTGTCGTTACTGCAGCATTTGGGAGTTTGTGGAGACCAGCGAGATCCCGAGCAGCCACATCTGTGGGAAATATCTGCAACTCAAGGAACTTCGGCTCAGTGTTGTTGAGCTGGAGTCCAAGCTGCAGACATTGCGATGCATCAGGGAGGGGGATGGGTTATCTGGACACTTTGACCCAGGAAGCAGTCACACCCCTTAGATTAAGTAATAGTTTAGAGTTGGTCAGTGGCCAGGGACAGGAGGGTTCTAAAAGAGGCGGCTGCAGAGATAGTGGATGCGCTGGTTGTGATCTTCCCAAATTCGCTAGGTTCTAAAACAGTCCCAGCGGATTGGAAGGTAGCTAATGTAACCCTGCTAGTCAAGAAAGGAGGGGGAGAAAATAGGGAACTATGGGCCAGTTTTCCTGACATTAGTTGTAAGGAAAATGCTGGAATCCATTATTAAGGATATAGTAACAGGGCACTTAGAAAATCATAACATGATTAGACAGAGTCAACATGGTTTTATGGAGGGAAATCATGTTTGACAAAATTATTAGTTTCTTTGAGGATGCAACTAGCAGGGTAGATAAAGGGGAATCAGTGGATATATTATATTTGGATTTTCAAAAGGCATTCAATAAGGTGCCACATAAAAGGTTGTTACACAAGATAAGGGCTCATGGGATTGGGGATAATATACTAGCATGGATAGAGCATTGGTTAACGGACAGAAAACCGAGAATAGGGATAAACAAGTCATTTTCAATTTGGCAGGCTGTAACTAGTGGAGTGGCGCAATGATCAGTGCTTGGGCCTCAGCTACTTACAACCTATATTAATGACTTAGATGAAGGGACCGAGTGTAATGTATCCAAAGTTGCTGATGATACAAAGCTAGATGGGAAGTAAGCGGTGAGGAGGACACAAAGCATCTGCAAAGGGATATAGACAGGTTAAGTGAGTGGGCAAGAAGGTGGCAGATGGAGTATAATGTGGGGAAATGTGAGGTTATTCATTTTGGTAGGAAGAATAGAAAAGCAGAATATTTTTACATGGTGAGAAACTATTAAATGTTGGTGTTCAGAGAGATTTTGGTGTCCTCATACAAGAAACACAGGAAGTTAGCATGCAAGCAATGCTAACTTCCTGTGCAAGCAATTAGGAAGGCAAATGTCATGTTGGTCTTTGTTGCAAGGGGGTTGGAGTACAAGAGTAAGGAAGTCTTGCTACAATTGTACAGGGCTTTGGTGAGACCACACCTGGAGTACCGTGTGCGGTTTTGGCCTCCTGATCAAAGGAAGGATATACTTGCCCTAGAGGCGGTGCAACGAAGGTTCATTAGATTGATTTATGGAATGAGAGGGTTGTCCTATGAGGAAAGATTGAGCAGAATGGGCCTATACTCTCCGGAGCTTAGAAGAATGAGGGGTGATCTCGTTCAAATATATAAGATTCTGAGACCGCTTGACAGGGTAGATGCTGAGAGGATGTTTCTCTTGGCTGGAGAGTCTAGAACTAGTCCCAGGATAAGGGCTCAGACATTGAGGACTGAGATGAGGAGGAATTTCTTCACTCAGAGGGTTGTGAATATTTCAAATTCTCTACCCCAGAGAGCTGTGGATGCTCAGTCATTGAGTATATTTAAGACTGAGATCGATAGATTTTTGGACTCGAGGTGAATCAAGGGATATGGAGATCGGGCGGGAAAGTGGAGTCGAGGTCGAAGATCAGCCATGATCTTATTGATTGGCGGAGCAGGTTCAAGGGCCATATGGCCTACACCTGCTCCTAATTCTTATGTTCTTATGTTTTCCTTGTCCACACAGACAAATTATTGGTAATGGGTGCTTGTGTGACAGTAAGTCATTTTGTGGACGACACCAAATTGGGGGATATAGTTAATACCGAGGAGGACTGCGACAAAACACAGGAAGACATTAATAAACTTGTAGAATGGGCAAATGAATTTCAATATAGATAAGCGTGAGGTTTTACATTTTGGTCGGAAGAATAAAGGGGCCACATACTTCTTGGATAATAAGAGTCTTAATGCAATAGAGGAGCAGAGGGATCTGGGGTACAGCTACACAAATCACTAAAAGTAGCGACGCACGTTAATAAGGCCATTAAGAAAAGCAAACCAAGCGCTGGGGTTCATTTCTAGAGGGATAGAATTGAAAAGCAGAGAAGTTATGTTAAATTTATATAGGAACCTTGGTTAGACCACACTTGGAATGCAGTGAACAGTCGGTCTCCATTTTATAAAAAGGATAGAGGCACTGGAGAAAGTGCAAAAAAGATTTACTAGGATAATACCTGAACTGAGAGGTTTTCCCAACAGGAAAGATTGAGCAGGCTGTGGCTCTTTTCTCCAGAAAAAAGAAGACTGAGAGTGACCTGATAGATGTCTTTAAGATTATGAAAGGGTTTGATAGGGTAGACATAGAGAAGATGTTTCCACTTGTGGGGGAGACCAGTACTAGGGATCGTAAATATAAGATAGTCACAATATGGAATTCAGGAGAAAATTCTTTACCCAGAGACTGGTTAGAATGTAGAACCCGCTACCACAAGGAGTCGTTGAGACGACTGGCATAGATACATTTAAGTGGAAGCTAGACAAACACATGAGGGAGAAAGGATTAGAAGGATATGCTGATAGGGTTAGATGAAGTAGAGAGGGAGGAGGCTCGAGTGGAGCATAAACACCGGCATGGACCTGTTGGACCGAATGGCCTGTTTCTGTGCTGTGCATCTGTGTAATTCTTCATAATTCTTTGCAATTCAACTATGTGGCCTTTTATTAAAGCTTTTATTTAAAGGCCTCAGCCTGCTTCAAAAGCCTGGATTTCGACTGACCTGTCTTCAAAATAGGGTGTGTCAGAACTAGAGGATGGGATTTCTGTTGTGTGCATGTGCTCATGGGACCTGGTAGCACTGGAGAGTGAGTCCTGGGTCTGGTATTACTGGATGGGGGGAGCTGGGAACATTGGGGAAGGGTCCCTTGGTCTTATAGCACTGAATGGCCTTATTAACCAGCGTCGCTACTTTTAGTGATTTGTGTATTTGTATCTCCAGATCCCTCTGCTCCTCTACCCCATTCAGACTCTTATACAAATAGAAGGTGGCACCCTAATTCTTCCTAACCAAATGTAATACCTCACACTTATCTATATTGAAATTCATTTGCCAATTACACGCCCATTCTGCAAGTTTATTAATGATTTCCTGTATTTTGTCGCAGACCTCCCCGGTATTAACTATACCCCCAATTTGGTGTCATCCGCAAATTTTGAAATTGTACTTTTGAAATTGTACTTTTGATTCCCGAGTCCAAATCGTTTATGTAAATGGTGAACAACAGTGGTCCCAACACCGATCCTTGTGGAACACCACTTCCCACCTTTTGTCAGTCTGAGTAACTACCTTTAACCCCTACTCTCTGTTTTCTGTTTTGTAGCCAGCTTGCTATCCATTCTGCTACTTGTCCCCTGACTCCACATGCTCTGACCTTAGTCATGAGTCTATTATGTGGTACCTTATCAAAGGTCTTTTGAAAGTACATTAATAAGCTACATGTTTTGTGGACAATTTATAAACAAAATTTGTATTTATAAGCGAACACGCGGCATAATGAAATATTTTAAAAATATTTCACGTAAAGCAAAGACCAATTTAATACATCATTAAATGTAAAGTATATACAATAAGCTGTTCCACTCCATCCTCCCCCATTCTAGTGTATCTCAGAAAACCTGGTTCTAATTAATCTCCTGGCAGTCAATGTGGAAAAACCAGCTTAGCTCCTGCTCCATAATCAGTGATTTGCATGATAGGTCCATTCAAACAAAACATAAAATTGCTAAGCAACATAGGAAGGACTAACAGTCTTAAGCAATAATTTCTGGAATCATAATGAATTGAATGGAATTTATATTTAAGCCTGAAGAAAGATGCATGGTGGTACAATAGGTCATCTTTTGTTCTGGAACAGTATCCAGATAGATTTTGGAGTTATTCACAATGAAGATGGTGATTGGTTACAAAGCTGGGAACCTGGTAATGACTTTGCGCTGATCCACGACCCTAAACAGCATGGCACCTACCGCTCAGTGAGACAGGGTCAAGACCATTCCCCTGACATCTGCTGGGTCACATCAATCACCAATCACCCACAACCAGCATCATGCAGTGTTCTCAATGGCTTTCCACACAGTCAACACTGACCATCACTTAACCATGTCGGCCTGCGAATACCACTCATCAAAAGTACAAAGAAACCCCGATGGAACTTCAGGAAAGCTAATTGGACTTTGTTTATAGAACCTGTTGTATGAATCATTGTTACTATCCCACAGAATAACGAATCGGCAAAGCATTCAAATGCTTTTGTGGAATCCTCTACAAAGCAGCAAACTCCACAATCCCACCTGGCTTTCCCCTTGTACAGGCTGTACCTGGTGCTTCCTGTGCAGGCTGTACGTGAACGTCGTGCTGCCTGCTAATTAGAATGATTCTTCCATGCACTCTCTCAGCAGGCTTGCTGAGAGGCTGCATGGAGAATCATGAAGCTCAAAATGGAGCATGGCCAGTGCTCGTCACCTCTTAAAGGTGCAGGTGCACATTTTAAAGGGCAGATGCACAGTCTACTGGGAGGAGGGAAAGATGGCAGGAAGGATCGCGGGACCGGTACGAGAGTGCGCCTCACGCTTCTCAGATGATGCACTGGTGACCCTGGTGGAGGGGGTGGACGAAAGGAGGGCCAACCTGTACCCACAGGGTAGCAGGAGACCCTCCAGACTCCACCCTCACAAGCAGTGGAAGGCTACGGCCCAGGAAGTCAACGCCAGGAACATAGCACCATGCATGTGGGTGCAATACCAAAAGAAGTTCAATGATTTGACATGAGTGGCCAAGGTGAGTGAATGCAAGTGTCAAGTGGCACATCCTACCAACTGCACCACTGATCCACAACACTCCCCGTCACCCACCCATCAACAGGCACTGCCCATCCGTATGTAAAGCTGCACTTGGCATGCTGCATCTCACCCTCACATAGTATCACACTTGCAGGCCACACATTCACAAATCACAGGTTACACACATTGGTAGCTATTCAATCATGACAGGCACATCACCCACACACCTTGCAGGATACTCACTGACACACTGCCCTCTGTCTTGCAGGAGAAGGTGGCACATAACAGCCAGCAGCAGGAAAGACTTGAGGAAGGACAAAGACTCCTACACGTCCTCACTCCCATGGAGGAGACCGTGCTTCGGATCATTGGGCGGCCGTCACTGCAGCCATGACCACATGCCGCACTGGTGGCCCCGATGAAGGGGGTCTCTCCATATCTAATGCTCCTTCTCGTTTCCCACATTTCCCTTCTCCCACAATCTTTTCTGACTCATGTGGTGCAGATGCTGTCGGCACGCACGTCTTACTTGCTCCTCTCCCCACTCCACAACTCAACCTATTTCCCTTTGTCATTTACAGATACCCAAGAACAGGTGCTGGCACTGTCCATGGAGGAGGTGGAGGACACTGAAGCCACACTGTCACTCAATCTGACACTTGCGTCCTTTAGAGGCTAGGTTAGACGAGGAATCTGCATGTGGTGAGATGCCAGGCACAAGTGCGCAGGAGCCGGGGCGGGCGAAATGATACCACAGGTGTCCGCTCACTGGAGGGCGAGGTCGCACACTAGTTCTGCTGCAGAGGTGTCAGATAAGGACTTTGAAGGGCCAGGCTACATAAGATGGCTGATGGGTGTACACCACCAAATGCTTGGTGCACCAGAAAGCCTGCCAGAAAGTCTGCACACAATGACAAGGGGCATGGAGGAGTCCACCTCGAACTTGGCACAGGGCTTTGCGCAGAGCTTGGAGCCCATCCTTTCTCATGTGGAACGGGTGGTCACCTCCATCAGCGCACCTGTAGAACCCACCATGACGCAGCGCCTGATGGCCAATATCTCTGCTTCCATTGCAGCACAAACCAATGTGATGAAAGGTCTGCAAGATATGATTGAAGCTCAGGCTGCTGCAATGGAAGCTCAGACTGCTGCTATCATGGGGACCACTGTGGAATGGGGCTGCCAGGGCGTCACAGCACTCCAGCAATCCGTTCTCTAGCTGATCGCCAGGATTGCTAAGGCGCGCCCCACGCGATTGCCGTGGAACCATGGTGGTTGGACCTGCTGTCCTCTCTCTGGATGATAACATTCCTGCTCCCACCCCTGCCACTCCGCCATTGCCCTTGTTGTTGCCTGTCAGCCAGCCAGGCGAGATTGCTGCAGCCCAGGCCGAGATGATGCAGTTTGAAGCTGGGCCCTCTTGGCCCAGAGCTGCTCGAGGTCATCCCCTAAAGTCATCTGCACGCTCCTCAATTGAAGGCCAGCAGTCTTCCATCACCCATGCTCCAGCCACTGGGGATGCACCTCATAGGAGCACTAGGATAGGTAAAGGCACACGAACAACAGGCACTAAGGGAATGCACAAGGGTGAATATTTGCATTATTTAATTTGTTAATTGATAAATTTGACTTTGAATTTGCATTCAGTGGTGGTTTTTATTTCTGCAATGAGCTGAGGGAGAAAGCAACATGTAATCAGCTGGAGGGCGATTTGTTGGTTATGTGGGAGCGGACAGGGTGGGGAGTGCAAGACTGTTGGTGAGTTGGGAAATGTCGTTCATATTATTGATACCAGGCACGGATCAGGTGAGCACTCAGAGCCCTTGCAGACAAGGTGTGTGTTCCTTGTTGCCCCCTTGCGTCTTCCTCCACTTCCTCCTCCGGCTCCTCCCCCTCCTTCCTCTTCCTCCTCCTCGTCCTCTGACTCAGGGTCTTGCCGGATCATCAGTGGCAAGTGCTGGTCTCTTATAATGGCGAAGTTGTGCAACATGCAGCATACCACGATGAATCTTCCCACCAACTCAGCGGAGTACTGCAGGGCTTTCCAGACTGGTCCAGGCACTGGAGGCGTTGCTTCAGGAGGCCTATGGTATGCTTCACAATGTTGCGTTTGGCAGCATGGCTCTCATTGTAGACCCACTCTTCACATGTGCGTGCATGCTGCACCAGAGTCATGAGCCACCACATGAGGGGATAACCGTTGTCACCCAGTAACCAGCCTTTGACTTACTGAGCCGGTTGAAAGATAGCTGGTATGTTGGACTGTCGCGTACAAAGGCATTGTGACTGCTCCCAGGGTGGCGGATATTGACGTCCATGATACAATGCATGTGGATGCAGAGCAGCTGCACGTTCAGGGAGTGGAACTGCTTTCTGTTCATGAAGATGGCCGTGTTGATATGTGGAGCAGGCAAGGCAATATGCGTGCAGTCAATGGCTCCCTGCACCACGGAGGAGCCTCCAATGCGAGCAAACCCTCATGCTCGATCGTTCTGCTTGTCTCATGGCTGGAAATCCAAGTGGGAAAGGATAACCCTACTGCCAAAAGGAGACTCATTGGGTCAACACTCCAGATGCTAATGCCTGCATCCCAGGGAATGAAGGAAATTGACCCAACCATGCTGCTCATAATGAAGAAGTCATGTGAGCTCTGAACGTTGTTAATCACACACGTAGTCTTCAGCTATTTGGTAGGCTGGCTATTCAAAGCTGTTATCTTGTCCGCTTTATAAGGAACTATTCTGTGCCTGTCAATGAGTGGGTGGAACATGGGTTTCCCCCAGCGAGACAGACTTTGTGGCTATGATTTTTATGACCCCCCACATACAATAATCTTGCATTTCTCAAGAGTTTTTTCACATAGATGGGAAGAGGTGACATTTTTATGTTCCATTAGGTGTTAACATGTGGTTTAAGTTAGGGATTATGGCTTCTCATACTAGTAAGGGATGCCGGTAGTCTTAACACAGGTCTTCCTGGTGCAATTGACCTCGTGGTTTTATGGCTTGAATTAGGTGAGAAGATTTTATGGCCAAATTATACAGGAAACACCAGGGCTAAAAGCCTGAGTGATGGTTTAAACTAGCTGAGAACTTGGCCCTGTTATTAACACAAAGGCAAGTTTCGAGCGGCGGGGGGGAGTTGCATGCACAAAACCCGGAAGTAATATTAGCGGGTCAGATTCTGCAATCTCAACTTGATTAAATGATTACATTTTTCCTTCTGGGTTTTGTGCCTCTAAGCTGCGCAGCGGACATGATGTGTAACCGCATGATGCGATCTGAAGTCCACTATTTAAAGGGCCAATGCAAAAATGGAATTTGGAGGAGCCAGGAGGTATTTACCATGGATTCATGAAGAACAAGGCCAGCACCTAACTGGGTCAGGAAAAGTGAGTACAGTTGCTGATTCACCAACATCCTGTGGTGTACAACAAACCCCCCCCCACCTCACTCTGTCTTGCCAAGCATACTCCAACATAACACTTCTCACACCCACTCAAGTTTCAGTAGCACCCATCCTTCCTCACCTCCCCATGTAACCATCCACCGTGTACATTCCCCCCAATCCTGATGCAATGTGATGTAGCCATCTGTAATATCTGTTTGATAGTCAGCCTAACCCACTGCTCTGCATCCATCGGGTGAATACGTGATCTTCAGTCACTCACAGGTCTGCTGGTTCACCCCTTATAGGAGACAACAGTGCAAAACGCAAGGGAGAGGGAAAAGATTGAATGTGACCTGTCACAAATTGTGCAGCTCACAGATGCAGAGCGCACCATGGAGAAAAGTGGCACCTCTACTTCCCTCTCGATCGGAGATGGAGAAACTGGGAACTCGCAGATGCTTGGTGACAGAATTTTTAAAATCTCTGACACACATGCTGACTTTATTTCATCAACGATTGAACTATAAGAAGCCTGAGTATGGTGATTGTCAAAATTGTTACTTTGACAGGACTAATTCATATTGCTTTCTTTTGTCTTCTGGGGCCTTCACACGTCGAGCAAGAGTCTGCGGATGACAACGATTCCTCAGAGGATCTCATTCCTTCTGAGGGTGCACTGTCACAGAACATACAGCCATGCACCAGCACAAATACTCGCACTTTGGTGGGTCCTGCTAGATAGTTGGTTGGGTTTTCACTTGGTGATTCACAATTTACAAGTGAGCACGAGCAGATGCTGATGGCAGGGGCAGTTGTGGAGAGTCCACTTTGGAGGGCGCACTCCTCTCCAAGCTCTGCTCAGCTGGACACAGATGCTGAACCCCGGGGGCCATTGTTGAGAAGAATGATTGAGGTACAGCAGCAACTTTGCGACTTACTGGCAAATGTGCCACGCACACTGTCCACAATAGCGGAGAGGATGGAGGAGTCCTACGCCAACAGTAGTGGATTGGTGTCACAGGTAATTGCGAGAATGTCTGCCTTGGAGAGGATGGCCGCCTCCATGGAGCTTCAAGCACTGCTCTCAAATGAGTCTATGCAGGCCACGACCACGGCCTTGCAGGAGATGTCTGCCACCTTGAACAGCATGACAGATACCTTACCTTACAACGTGACACTGATTTACAGTAAGCTGCTCTCCAGCACAGTGGTGGGAGTGATATGGCACTGGCCCAGGAGAAGGATGAAGGCAAAATGGGACATGGAAGTGGGAACTCCACTCAAAGCGCTCCCACGTCTCACCTATTGTTCCCCGCCACCCACCCCCCTATCAACCAGTACCCGAAATGCTGCCTCCTCTCCCTATAGTCGAGTCTGCCGCTGCACAGGATCAGGCGGAGCAGTCTTTGGCGGGGCCCTCGAGCTCTAAAACCCAGAGGTCATAGGCCAAAAGCATCTCAGCAGTCATGGCAAGGATCTGAGCAGCCTGCCTCGACCTCTGCTGAAGCCACAGGGGATGCACCACATAGAAGCACCACAACGGAAACATAAGTTAAAGCAATTGTAATTCACCAAGGGTATGTATGTGGGTGTTTGACAAAATGTTATGTTGTGAAGTTTCATTTTTCATATCGGCAAATAACACTTATTGATTGGCACCACTTCCATATCTTGCCCATTATTGTGTCCCGAGTGCTAACTTGCCCTTTAATTTGCTCCATGGTAAATGTCAGTACATGACAGGACCCATTGGGCAGATGTGCAACGGGTGTATGTGTGGTTGAGGATTGTTTTGTGCAAAGGGAGGAGTTGGTCGTGGTCGGAGCGGGCCGGAGGATTTCAATTTTTATTTTTCCCTGTCTGACTAACTAAGTGAACCTTTGAGATATGAGGGCAGCAATGTATGTGACTGGTCTGGCGATGGGTGCCCCATCTTCATATTGCTCATCTTCCTCCTGCTCTTCTTCAATGTTCTCGTCATCAGAAGATGATTGATGAACGCCTTGGTTGTCCTCCATCTCTAATCCCCTCTGCTGCACAACGGGCCGGAAATTGCTCTGACTGGCGTGGCAAAGTCCGCAGCAGCCCCTACGAATAAAATGAACTAATTTAACTTATCCCGTGTCCATGGCATGGAATTGCCTGAATTGAGAGGCTGGAAATAAACCGTGAGATCAGGCCAGCCTTGAACAGTGTGGGCTGCTGCGCATAGCAAATGTGAGAATGGAAGCCCCGCCCACAAGCAGGTAAGTAAAACTCATTCGTTTAAAGTGACATTCTCTGTTAGTTTAAATAAAAATTTAACATTCCTTATTATAAAAAGCCAAGGAAATTATTTAATTTACTGAAGCTTACAGAAGTTAAAAGTTTTTTTTTTAAAATGTTACATTTTTAATTTTTATATTTTATTTAATGATGAAAAAAATATTCAAATAAGAGTAATTGACATTCCACATTTTTAAAATTTAATTTTTTCTTGTCGCAGTCATTAATAGTCATCTCGCTTTCAAAAAGTAGTGTACGGCTGGTATTTTCCAGCGTACCTTTTGGTGGCATAATTATCTTTGGCTGGGCAGATGGGTAAGTTTACGAATGTTTCCTGATTGTGTTTGATTGTAACGTAGGTGGCCCTTTAATTCGCAACTCTCAAATCACCGTTCATTTAGTGCAATTGATGGCACCCTGCACCTGTGGGAAGCCAGCCAGTGAGGCAAAACCAGCTGTCCACTCATTCTGGCTATTGAGGGGGAAGTTGACATAAGTGGGCACCCTGGTAAACAACTCATCCATTACCTGCCTTCTACATTCATGTGCAGCTGACTGAAAGACCCTGGAGATGTCTCCGGAGGCACACTGGAAGGAGCCAGTTGCAAACAAAATTGAGGGCAGTGGTGACTTTTACCACAGGCAATGCGTGGCCACAAGATGAAGCAGGGAGCAGCACTTTTTGAAGGAGGCTGCAGATATCTGCGACCACCTGCCGGCTCAATCTGAGCCTGCTTAGGCACTGCTTTTCAGATAGGTCAAGGAAGCTGAGCTTCAGTCTGTAGACCCTCTCGCGTGGGTAGTGCCTCCTGCGACCTCGGCCTCTCTGTTGCTCTTCTTTCTGCTGTTCCCCAATCTGCTCTCCTCTCTGCTGTTCTCCAGATCACCACAGTATGATAGTAAGTACAGCACAGGAGGAGGCCATTCGGCCCATCGTGCCAGTGCCGGCTCTTTGAAAGAGCTACCCAATTCGACCTATTCCCCTGCTCTTTCCCTGTCGCCCTGTAAATCTTTTCCCTTCAAATATTTATCTAATTCCCTTTTGAAAGCTACTATTGAATCTGCTTCCACCACCCCTACAGGCAGTGCATTCCAGATCATTACAAAGTCATCTCTGGCTCTTTTGCTGATCACCTTAAATCTGTGTCCTCTGGTTACCGACCCTTCTGCCACTGAGAACAGTTTCTCCTTATTTACTCTATAAAAAACGTTCATGATTTTGAACATCTCTATCAAATTGCCCTTTAACCGTCAAAGGAGAACAACCCCAGCTTCTCCAATCTCTCCACATAACTGAAGTCCCTCATCCCTGGTACCATTTTAGTAAATCTCTTCTAGCCTCTCTAAGGCCTTGACATCCTTCCTAAAGTGTGGTGCCCAAAATTTAACGCAATACTTCAGCTGAGGCCTAACCAGTGTTTTATAAAGATCTAGCATAACTTCCTTGCTTTTGTGCTCAATGCCAGGATCCCATATGCTTTTTTAACAGCCTTCTCAACTTGTCCTACCACCTTCAAAGATTTGGATGTGTGCACCCCCAGGTTTATCTGTTCCTGCACCCCCTTTAAAATTGTACCATTTAGTTTATAATGCACCTCCTCATCTTCCTACCAAAATGTATCACTTCACACTTCTCTGCATTAAATTTCATCTACCATGTGTCTGCCCATTTCACCAGTCTGCCTGTGTCCTCCTGAAGTCTGTTACTATCCTCCACATTGTTTACTACATTTCCGAGTTTCATGTCATCTGCAAACTTTGAAGTTTATACCCTCTATACACAAGTCCAGCTCATTAATATATATCAAAAAGAGCAGTGATCCTAATACTGACCCCTGAGGAACACCACTGTATACTTCCCTCCAGTTTGAAAAACAACTGTTCACCACTATCTGCTTTCTGTCCCTTAGCCAATTTTGTATTCACGCTGGCACAGTCCCTTTAATCCCAAGGGGCTTTAATTTTGTTAACAAGTCTATTATGTGGTACTGTATCAAATGCCTTTTGAAAGTCCATATACACAACATCAACCGCACTCCCTCTTCAACCTTCCCCGTTACTTTATTAAAGAACTCAATCAAATTAGTCAAACACGATTTTTCTTTAACAAATCCGTGCTGACTCTCATTAATTAACCTATTCTTTTTCAAGTGCCAATTAATCTTGTCCCAGTTTATTGACTCCAAAGTTTCCCCACCACTGACCTTAGGCTGATTGGCCAGTAATTGCCGGGCTTATCCCTCTCCCCTTTTTTGAACAGGGGTGTAACATTTGCAATTCTCTAGTCCTCCGGCATCGTCCCATATCTAAGGAGGATTGGAAGATTGTGGCCAGAGCCTCCACAATTTCCACCCGTACTTCCCTCAGTAACCGAGGATGGATCCCATCTGCACTGAGTGACTTTTCTACTTTGAGTACTGCCAATCTTTTAAGTACCTCCTCTTTATCTATTTTTATCCTATCTACTATCGCTACTACCTCCTCCTTTACTGCTACAATATCAGCATTCTTTTCTCTAGTGAAGACAGGTGCGAAGTATTCATTTAGTACCTCAGTCATGCCCTCTGCCTCCATAAGAAGATTTTTTTTGTCCCTAATCAGTCCCACCCTTCCTTTGACTACCCTTTTACTATTTATATGTTTATAAAAGACTTTTGGATTCCCTTTTATCTTAGCCGCTAACCTATTCTCATACTTTCTCTTTGCCCCTCTTATTCCCTTTCTGTTAGATCTCCTTTAGATACTTTCTGCATTCAGCCTGGTTCTCTACTGTATTATGAACTTTACATTTATTATAAGCCTCTTTTTTTTTCTGTTTCACTTTAATCTCTATGGGGGTTAAATTCGATAACCCCTGAAATAGGGTGCAGGCATCGCGATCTGCGATTAACCCGTGCCCGATGCTTCTGATGCAGGCAGCACGTGAGCTTTGTGCTACCTGGTCATTAATATGATTTCTATGTGCAGCCAGCACTACCCACACTGTTGCGTGGCTGCATGCACAAACAGGAGGCCCAAAATGGGCTGTGGTCAGCACTTGTTAGAGGCAGCCTGCACCTCTTTAAAGGGGAGATACACAGTCAATTGAGAGCAGCGCAGGATGGCAGGAAGGATTGCTGGACTGGCAAGAGAGCGCACCCCAAGCTTCTTTGACCACGCACTGAAGGCCCTGGTGGAGGGAGTGGACAAAAGGAGGGCCATCCTGTACCCACAGGGTGGTAGGAAACCCTCCAGACACCAACTGCACAAGCATTGGGAGGGAATGGCCAAGCAGGTGAATGCCAGGAGCACTGCACCGTGCACTTGGGTGCAGAGCCGAGAAAAGTTCAATGATTTGACAGGAGTGGTCAAGATGAGTGAACGCAAGTGGCACATCCTACCAACTGCACCATTGATCCATGCACGACACCCCCTGTCACCCACCCATCAACAAACAATGCCCATCCATACGCAACACTGCACTTGGCATACTGCATCTCACCCTCACATAGTACCACACTTGCAGGCCACACAACCATCACTCACAGGTCACACGCTAGCACTTACTCAACCAGGACAGGCACATCACCCAGACACCTTGCAGGATGCTCAATGACACACTGCCCTCTGTTTTGCAGGAGAAGGTGGTGCATAACAGCCAGCAGCAGGAGGGACCTGAGGGAGGATAGGCACTCTTACACGTCCTTCTTCCCCACCACCGGAGGAGATGGTGCTGTGGATCATTGGGCGGGCCGTCGCTGCGCCGTGGCCACTGGCGGCGCTGGAGGTCCCGACAAAGAGGGTCTCTGCATACTTAATGCTCCTTCTCATTTCTCACATCTCCCTTATCCCACAATCTTTTCTGACTCATGTGCTACAGATAGTGTTAGCACGCATGTCTTACTTGCTCCTCTTCCCCGCTCCACAACTCAAGCTGTTTCCCTTTGTCATTGCAGATACTCAAGAACTGGAGCCACACCATCACTCGATCTGATACTTGCATCCACCAGCTCAGATACTGACACTGCGCATCCTTTAGAGGCTAGGTTAGAGGAGGGATCTGCATGTGGTGAGACACCGGGCACAAGTGCACAGGAGCCGGGGAAGGAGGGGGGGGGGAAACGGATATCACAGGTGCCAGCTCGCCGGAGGGCGCGGTCGCTCAATGGTTCTGCTGCCGAGTTGTCAGGATGACTTCGATGGGCCAAGCTACAGAAGAAGGCTGATGGGGGTACACCACAAAATGCTTGGCGCACTGAAAAGCCTGCCAGAAAGCCTGCACACAACGTCAAGGGACATGGAGGGGTCCACCTCAAACTTGGCAGAGCTGGTGCCCATCCTAACCCACGTGGAACGGGTGGTCAGCTCCATCAGCACACCTGAGGAACGCACCAGGAGGCAGCGTCGTGATGGCCGATGGCAGCACAAACCAATTTTATCAAAGGTCTGCAAGCTTCGGTTGAAGCTCAGACTGTTGCTATGAAAGCTCAGACTGCTGCTATCGTTGCTCTGGGGACCACTGTGGAACAGGGCTTCCATAGCATCACAGCACTCCAGCAATACGTTCTCCAGCCGATCACCAGGATTGCTAAGGCGCTGCCCCGTGTGAGTGGCAGTGGCGCCATGGCAGTCGAACCTGCTGTCCTCTCTCTGGACGATAACATTCCTGCTTCCACCCCGTCACTACCAGTTTCCTTGCTGTTGCCACTCGGCCAGTCAGGCCAGACTGCTGCAGCCCAGGCGAGATGGTGCAGTCTGAAGCCGGGCCCTCCCGGCCCAGAGTTGCTCGAGGTCATCCTCCAATGGAGGAGTGTGAAGATGGCCTTGCACCACACATGCCCCAGCCACCTCATAGAAGCACTAGGATAGGTAAAGGCACATGAACAACAGGCACTAAGGGAATGCACAAGGGTGAATAGTCTCCTTATGTTTGCATTATTTAATTTGTTAATTGATAAATGTGACTTTGAATTTGCATTTGGTGGTGGTTTTTTTTGCAGTGAGCTGAGAGAGAAAATAATGTGTAATCAGCTGGAGGGCAATTTGATGGTCATGTGGGGAGTGTAGGACTGTTGGTGAGCTGGGAGATGTCGTTCACGTTATTGATATCGCTCACGGATCAGGTGAGCACGCAGAACCCTGGCGCACAGGGCCAGTGTTCCTTGTTGTCCCGTTATGTCTTCCTCCACTTCCCCCTCCGTCTCCTCCTCCTCAGCCTCTTCCTCCTCTTCCACCGGCTCAGGATCTTGCCGGATAATCGGTGGCAAGGGCTGTTCCCTATAATGGCGAGGTTGTGCAGCATACCACGATGAATCTTGACACCTGCTCAGTTGAGTACTGCAGGGCTCCAACAGAATGGACCAGACAGCAGAACTGTTGCTTCAGGACGCCTATGGTATGCTCAATGACGTTGCGTATGACAGCATAACTCTCATTGTAGGCCCACTCTGCAAGTGTGGGTGTATTCCTGACTGGGGTTATGAGCCACCTCATGAGGGGATAACTCTTGTCACCCAGTAGTCAGCCTTTCACTTGCCGAGCCAGTTCAAAGATAGCTGGCATGTTGGACTGCCGCATAGTGAAGGCATCGGGACTGCTGCCAGGGTAGCGGGCATTGACCTCCATGGTGCGCTGCGTGTGGTCGCACATCAGCTGCACATTCAGGGCGTGGGACCCCTTTCCATTCATGAAGATGGTCGAGTTGAGATGTGGAGCACACATAGCAATACAGCTCTTGCTCGCTCATTCTGCTTCTCTCTATCAAGAGGGAACGTGATGAACCTTTTGCGCACCTTGTACAGTGCCTCCGTGTCCTCCCTTATGCAGCAGTGCAGTGCACACTGTGAGATGTTGCACAGCTCGCCAGCAGAAGCCTGAAAGGATCCAGAGCCGTAGAAGGTCAGCACCACGGTCACCTTGACAACCACAGGCAATGCTGTCCTTGCCCTGCTCTGAGGCTGCAGGGCTGCAGCAGGTGACAGATCTCCATCACGACCTCTTTGGTGAACCTCAGCCGTCGGATGCACTGATCCTCGCTCATCTGAAGGTCAGAGTGATGTTCCCTTAAGGCCCTCTTAGGATATGGCCTCCTGCTCAGTTCCCTGCGCATCGTCTTCCTCCTCCTCGTCCCTCTCCTCTCAGATTTACCTGCTCTGTGTGGCCTCTCTGCATGCTCCCACTCGTGTTCTGTGCCCAGCGGGAGCCCTAGCAGACCACCCATGGTTGCCAGGAATCTTGTTCAAACACTATTGTAAATTACACCAATCGTAAGGCAATACCTGGCAAACCACTCTCAAATGTACTATAGCAACTCTCTAAGTATGGGAAGCTTGAACAAACATGTCCTGTTCTACCAGCAGCCAGAAGCAATAATCCAGCAACTAATCTGCAACACCTGCATGATCCCTTTAAATAGCTCTGGTGGGGGGAGTCCTCCAGGATCTCTAAGACATGTTCAGGTGTGTGTGGTTAAGACAATTCATTGAGGGGAGCGTTAAGTGCCAAAATGGTGTCTATCACTTTAAATCAGCATTGTGCATTGATTGTACGCATGTTGAACCTCCTTTAAACGCGCCATCCCTATGTTCCAAATGGCGTCCGGCGCATGCGTGCATTCCAGGTGCCACTTTGAAACTTCGAGACGCTGCGTAGCACCAAAACAACGGGCGCTACATGGCTGAATTTCCAGCCCTATTTCTTTAGTCATCCAGGGAGCTCTGGCTTTGGATGCCCTTCCTTTCCCCCTCGTAGGAATGTGTCTACTCTGTACCCGAACCATCTCCTCCTTGAAGGCCTCCCATTGTTCAATTACTGTTTTGCCTGCCAATTTGTGATTCCAATCCATCTGGGCAAGATCCCTTTTTAACTCACTGAAATTAGCCCTCCTCCAGTTAAATATTTTCACATATGATTGGTCCTTGTCCTTTTCCATTACTGTTCGAAACCTAATGATATTATGATCATTTTTCCCCAAATGCTCCCCCACTGAAACATGCTCCACCTGCCCCACTTCAGAACTAGATCCAGAACTGTTTCCTTCCTGGTTGGGCTAGAAACACACTGTTCCAGAAAGTTTTATTGTACACATTTCAGGAATTCTTCCACCTCTTTGCCCTTTATACTGTTACTGTCTGAGTCTATATTGGGATAATTAAAGTCCACCATTATCACTACTCTATAGTTCATGCATCTTTCTGTAATTTGCCTGCAAATGTGCTCCTCTATCTCCTTCCCACTATTTGGTGACCTATAGTATACACCCCTAATGTAATAGCTCCTCTATTATTCCTTCATTCTAGGAATTCCATTCCCTTTTCTCCACTTTCTCCCTTCTGTCCAAATCGATAAATAGATAATTAAAATGTTGTTACCCCTTCTCATCTCTATAATCTGACTGCAAATTTCCTCTTTGATTTCCTTTGCACAATTTGGAGATCTGTAATACACCCCTACAAATGTAACAACCCCTTTACTTTATCTTTGAGCTCCAAGAATATTGACTCTGTTTGTACCTATTCCTTGTCAACATCAACCCCCGTGAGAGGATGTATTCCCTCTTTAACCAATATTGTCACTTCATCTCCTTTCTTGTCTTTTCTATCCCTCCTAAGTGTATTATGTCCTGACAAGTTTATTTTCCATTCTTGTCCAGTTTGCAGCCAGGTTTCAGTTAATGCTATTTTGTAGATTTTCCTGTAAAATAATGGCTTCTTGTTACTAGCCACCCACCCTCCTTCCACCCCGTTTGTTGTTTCTCTTCAGGTCTCCCTGCACCATACGCAATGTCACGGCGAGAGAATGTCCAAAACTTGCAGACCTTTGTCAATGGCACTCATGATCCGAGTGTTTCTGTAAACCTGTCAAAATCCATATTATTCTCTGTTTCTTTCTCCACAGATGCTGCCGGAGTTGCCGAGTATTTCCAGCATTTTCTGTTTTTATTCCATATTAAACACCGTTCACACCATTCGATGCCATTGTCCTTTCTGAACCCACTCCTAAATTCGAATGCAATTACATGTTGATACCTGCTATTAAAGAGTATCTTAATATTAATAGAAACTTCACAAGTCCTTTGTGTGAATTTAGTCCCTTTTCTTAAAATAACACTTTTAATCCAAGGTTTATTCCTGAATCTCCACGCTGGCTGCTGTTAAAGGGAAGGAATCAGGAGGCTGAAGCAATACTCCGACTCATTGCAAAGAAAAATGGTGTCACTCCACCAGCAGTGCTCGTCACTGACCTTGAGGTATGACACACAATACTGCTATTGATTTCTGTGTGGTCATTTAGCCCTTTAGTACATACTTGCTCTTTTCCTTGAAAATTTTCCTCATCCCCTTTCTCTCATGAAGTCTTGACTCTCTACTATGGTTCGACGGGTGTCATTCACCTCCCTTGTCCAAGTGACTATTCTTTCTCATGTATGAACCAAGATCATGAATGCTAACAGACTTTATGACCATCAAGGATCTCATGGCCAAGCCCAATCCAGTCTTCAACCAAAAGCAAACACACGTGCCCTTTCCAGCAGGATTCACCGCATAGCAATTAGGCATGAGAATCCTGGCTGATTTGTTTTTGCTTCCCTGGGATTTTTAGGACAACTGTAGTGCCACCAACTGCACAAACAATAGATCAGACATGGTTTATATGGCTCAGTACCAGTCGGAGGCTCAGCTGAGGGTCAAATAGGATACCAAGTTTGCGAACAGTCTGGTTCAGCCTCAGAAAGTGGCCAGGGAGGGGGGATGGAGTCAAGGCTGTAGCTGAGGTGAGCTTGGTGGCAACGTACAAATAAGGCCAGTAGAACAATATCCCGTGGTCCTCTCGCCAGCCTCTTTAGCCACATGCAGAGGCCACTGCAACCAGATTACACCCGAATTCAGGCACAATCTTATTTCTAGACCACAGATTCTGGTCACCCAAATGATTGTTCTCGATATGAAGGCCTGCTTCGAAATAGTGTCAACTTATTTTTTGATCCAGATCTGCCCGATAAGGTACTATAAAATGACATGGAGGAAGTGAAACAGAGGATAAGATTAAAAGACGGAGATAAAATAGACAGAAGGAAAAAGTCTTAACCCCAATCATCTGAACATGTCTTAGAGTGCCTGGAAGACCCCCACCAGAGCTATTTAAAGGGACCATGCAGGATTTACAGGTTAGTGGCTGGATTATTGCTTCTGGCTGCCGAGACATTTGTAACTGTTTTTGGAGGTCTCCCAGGCTTGAATACTAGGATGCGGGGACATGTCCTGACTCTAAATGTTAGGCTGTGCAGGAGTGAAGTTAGGAAATGCTTCTACATGCAAAGGATGGGAGAAGTTTGGAATGCTCTTCTGCAAACGGCAGTTGATGCTAGCTCAATTGTGAATTCTAAATCTGAGATTGATTGATAGATTTCTCTGAACCAAGGGTATTAAGGGATATGGGACTAAGGCGGGTATATGGGGTTAGGTCACAGGTCCACCATGATCTCATTGAATGGCGGATCAGGCTCGAGGGGCTAAATGCCACTGCCACTTGCTGCCTTCTGATATGCGCCACCTTCTCCTGCAAGAAAGCGGGTCGCATGCCTGGGTGATGTGCCTGTCATGGTTGAATAGCTGCTAGTGTGTGTGGCCTGAGAGTTGTGGGTGGGCGGCTTGCAACAGTGGTAATGTGTAAGGGTGAGAGGAAGCATCTGATTGGAAGAGTTGAGTACTGATCGAAAGAGTTTATTGGTATGTGGGTGATGGGGGTGTAGTGCATGGAGCAGTGAATGCGGCTAGTGGTGTAGTTGGTAGGAGACGCCACTTGACAGTTGACCTCATTCACCTTGACCACTCATGTCAAAGCACTGAACTTCTTCCTGCACTGCATCCACGTTCTTGATGCTGTGTGCCTGGCATTGACTTCATCCCCTGCTGCCTCCCACTACCTTTTGGGTGTATGTTTGGAGGGCCTCTTGCCCCCGCCCCCCCCTGCCCGCCCTCCGTGGATATAGAATGTCCCTCTTTCTGTCCACCACTTGCACCAAGGTCTCTAGTGCATCAGCAGAGAACCTTGGTGCACGCAGTCTCGCAGGCCTGGTACAAACTCAGATCAGCAGATTGGTGAGGTCTGGCATGCAGATTGGAGGATGTGAGATTTAGTGGTGCACAACCTTGAGTTATGTTAAAACATTGAATAATCAGTGTGTAAACATAGGGATGGGACCTGCATCTGTGTTTTACGTGTGCGATGTCTGCTCTCTGTTTAGACTCCGTGCAGACAGCAGACTGTTATTTTCAGCAAATAACAGGTACCAGCTATTTTTAGGAGATTTCTAACAGACAGACAAGAGATTGGAGCTCCCTCTGTTGGTGGAAAGTGTGAATTGCAAGCAATCCTCATTCAACGCTGATTCCCAATGCAGATTGCAGGTAAGTCCTCAGGCCTGACGAAAGTCTCGTCCTGTCTGCGCAGGGACCATTGGGCGGGGTAATAGGGCATCACGCTATCCCCACCAAAAAACGGACCTTATCCAATTTTTCCCCGATAGAATTCAGAAGCATTTTGCAGCCATGTTTCAGTGTCTGCTTGCTTTTACTACAGAGCGGATCTGACGGTCTGATGAGGAGGCAGCACACACTGGCTACATATGCAATCTACTAGAAGTGGTGAACTTTTAAGCTCCAGTAATAACAATCTATCACTCTACAGATTATCAATGCACAGACAACAATGCCTCACATCCAACTCTTAGCACATTGCTAGGATTATAAATTGTTCCTGGTTGACATTGTTGCTCAAACTCTGTGGGAATGCTGTCATACCTTGTCACCAGGACTGAGCTTTAATGCTTCTGGATCTGTCTGGAAAATTGAAAGCGAGATCAGTGTTTTTCTGCTGGATTGCTGAAAACCTACACTGGCATCTTCAAATTATTCAAAAAAAGGAAAAAGATTGTTACTTTAAGACTGTTATCATTAAAGCTTCGACAAACAACTCATTTCTGCTGTTAGTATCTTTTGCTTGTCAGTGTTTCTCATGTTCCAACACTCAGATCCGTATAATAATTCAAGGATTGCCATCGCTTCATAAACTCTGAACTTCGTTTTTGCCAAAATATCTTTGACCTTCCATATCCTGCTTACGCAATCATTTAATAATGAATTAACTTATTTAGTAAAATGTAATCAATTTTCTCACTGAATTTCTTTATTAATTAATTTTTTATTTCACCTCACTGAGGTAAAATATCTTTGAATGCATTTTTATGGCATCAGAATGAGTTACTTTAAAAACTGTAAATCTTCTGTGATTGCAATTCTTAAACTTGCTGTGTCTAATATACATAAATGTTTTGATGGCCTCAATCTTTAATTTTCATACACAAAGAGGGACTTGAAAAATGAGGTAAGTTCAGCGAATTCCTCAGGCCCCAACTGTTTATCCTGATTTCTGTTTGTTTGCACCGATTTTTGCGTATCCTAATGAGATTGGCAGGAAATTTTAGTGTAAGTACCAGTCGACAGGATCGGCACAGAAATTGGCATAACTTGTCGGTTACGCCAACGCAGGCAATTCGTGGCCAAGCACTTTAAAGGTTGTATTGGTGAACTATGTTGTGAGATTGGACAATGATACAATTTTAACAAAATCTGGAAAACTGTGCAGTTAAGACTTTACATTGAAACATATGTACCATCTGCTGAGCACAAAGTTTTCTCTCTAGCCAAAATTACATTTTTAAGTTTTGTACATTACAAACTATAGCTACAAGGTGCAGCCGGGTTTAACTGCAAGGAGCAGGACTCTCTCAGATCTTTTTCTTGCCTTTTTCTTGCAATACTCTGCTCTTTTCTCTTCTTGTCCTAAACGCATTGGTTCAAACTGATATTTAGGGCCCGATTTTAGCAGGGGTGCGGGTTCTCGGCGGGTGGGCAAGCGGGCGCGTGGGTAACGCGCCCGGTGAAATTAGTGGGGTTCCCGCGCGATCGTAGCAGGCAAACCACTAATTGGAGCCACTTGCTTGCTCCTCCGGGTTCCCCGCTGTTGATCTGCGGGCTGCGCATGCGCAGTAAGATCTGTCAGCTGGAGGCGCTCTATTTAAAGGGGCAGTCCTCCACTGACAGATGCTGCAACCAATAGCAAAGATGACTGCATGGAGCAGCCCAGGGGGAAGGCTGCTCCCAGTTTAATGATGCCTCACCCCAGGTATCAATACATGGGGTGAGGGGGAGGGGGAGGACAGAGATCTTCCACCCGGCGGGCGGGAGGAAGCGGCCCGCCTCCGCCACCAGGAAGGCCTGGCTCGAAGTGGCAGAGGGGGTCACCTGCGCCACCAACATATCGCCCACATGCACACAGTGCAGGAGGCGGTCCAATGACCTCAGTAGGTCAGCCACAGTGAGTACACGTAGTCCTTCCCCTACACTCCGTCTGCCACATCACTGCCCCCACCCCACATCTCCTTCGGCACTGCCAACACTACTCTGTCACATCACCCCTCATACCCACTCAAACCCCATCCTCATCTTACCTCCACCTACTCACCTCGCCAGTACTCACCCCGCCACTACCATGCAATCCAATCCTCATACAATCTCATTGCTCTATCCCATACTCACCCTCTCGTGCATCTCTCTCACGGCCAGCCTCACTCAACCTGCCACCACCTGTGCTGCAGCCACAGGGCATGCATCGCATATGTGCAGTAGGCAGCGTAAGGCAAACGTGTCGTGAGCATGAAGGGGATGCACAAGGGTGTTTGAGGGTTTGTCATGGTTGTTACTTCTATTGAATGTCAGAACAACTCACATCACACATTATATTGACACCACCACTGCCATGTCTTCGCGAATCCTGTCCGCCTTGTGCAATAATGCCCGCTCCTGGGTATCACTATGAGGACCCACCACTGATGCCACCCATTGTGTCACTGCAGAGTGGGTGTAGGTGTATTTGCAGGGCTCTTCTGCGCAGGCGACTGAGAGACATCGGCGATGTCCCCGGTTGCACCCTGGAAGGCTGTGGAGGAGAAGTTCGGGAGGGCAGTGGTGACTTGGACAGCGACAGGTAAGCAGATGGTGCTGGGGCCAGCCGGGAGCAGCTCGGCATGAAAGAGGCTGCAGATGTCCACGGCTACATGTTGAGTGACTCTGAGCCTCCGTGTGCACTGCTGCTCAGAGAGGTCCAGGAGGCTGAGCCTCGGTCTGTGGAACCTGTGGCGAGGGTAGTGCCCTCTGCGATGCATCTCTCTCTGCGGTAGCCCTCCCTCCTGCTGTACAGGTGGATGTGTCACAGCACTCTGTTGTGGAGCTCCACGTGTCAGAGGTGGACGGCGTGGATGGCGAGGCTGGTGAGGCTGGTGATGCTGTTCGCCCTCCGAGGAGGTCATGACTGCAGCTACGGCGGCCCCCATCCGCAAGATGTACATCTGAGGGTGTCCGCAAGGTAGGTACATGTCTCCGGACCCCGGGGTAAGTGTGCAGGTTGGTGACTTTGACCGTCAGGAGGAGGGTGGTGGAGGCCAAACTTTGTCCCAAGTGACAGAGTGGCCTCCTGCAATGGGTGAGGGTCTCCCCCCCCCCCACACCTGTCAAATGGACCTTTGCAGCTGCCACAGGCTGACAGCTGCAACATGTCCATTCGATCTCGGAGTGTTTCCCCCAGTGTGGGAAACAGTCCCATGTTGATCCAAAATCACACACAGTCCCTTAATCAGGTCAGTCAATGACCTGAAATAGCTAAATAAATACTCTCAAGTGGCATCCCGCTGGCTTTAATTGCCTGCGGGATTCCCACCAGCGGGGGCTGCGCGCGCACGCCGGCGCGTCAGCGGCGAACCCGGAAGTGGGCGGGATCGAGGCGGGATCCGGTCGGGATCCTGGATTTCCCGATTTTCGAGGCCCCCTCCCGCCGAGAACGCACCCGATAGCGGGTGCTAAAGTCGGGCCCTTAGTTCCATGGGCACCAGCAGCACTGTGGTACCTTCATGCATGAACCTAAAGAATAAGTGTTAACAGGCTACTCAACTGCGGGGAGCCTCACTTCATGATCCTGTCCATTCCTAATGTCCATGCACATGTACTTTCTGGCAGGGCTCACTAGGTAACCACCGGGCTGTGACTTTGGCTGATTCCTCCCCCCACCCCTCCGAGGCCCTAAGCACTGTCAAGTCTCCAATCAACTAACTCTGCACAGATTGTATGGGTAAGCACCGTATCATGTGATGTCTTCATCCACCATCCCAAGCCTGATCTTGTTCTCTCCTCATGTTCACACACACACACACACACACACACACACATTCCAGCAGCATTTCACTATCTTGCAATCAAAAGTAGGAATCTGGCTGATTTTTCCCACGGTGAAGTGTATTGACGCCAATTATGGTGCACCTACTGCTGACTGGGTTTTGATCAGATAACTCAGCACAGTCCTGGGATTGATCCTGGGGCCTCCGTGGTCTCCAGGCAGTACATTTTCCAATTGAGCCTGTTTATCTCATTCCCTGTTTACTTCCCAGTTTACCCCACTCCCCATTTTACTATATTCCCTATCTTCTGCATTCCCTATTTATCTCACTCCCAAACTATCATATTTCTTGTTAACCTCACCCTCTGTTTTCCACATTTCTGGTTAGCCATTTTCTCTGCTTCCCACACACCCTATTTACTTTACCCGATACTCACTATTTATGAGTTTAGCACAGTCAGCTGAATGAACAGGTTAGAATTTCACTGGTGAATGGTCAAAGTGTAACTCTGCTTCAGTTTTTAACTACAAAGTTACTTTATTAATAGGTAGATCAGGAAGGTGAATGGGTGGCTGAAAGACTGTTGTGGGAAGGAGGGTTTCCATTTCATGGGACACTGGCATCTGTTCTGGGACAGGAAGGAGCTGTATCGATGAGGACGAGCTCCACCTGAACTGGAATGGGACCAGTGTCCTAGCGGTAAGGATAAATGGGGCTGTCGATAGGACTTTAAACTAATAAGACGGGGAGAGGAATCTGGTGAAGATAACATAAGTCTGAAGAAAAAATAAATAGGAAATGAGAGTAAAGGTCAGACTAAGATAAGGAATATTGGCAACATAAACAGTCAGGGAACAAATATAGTTACAGAACGTCAGTACAAAATGACTGTTAAAAATAAAGTGAGGTGAACAATTACTAAAAAGAAATTAAATTGCCTGTACAGCAATGTGCACAGCATCCAAAGCAAAACAGGGGAACTGGAGGCAATAATTGATAGAGGGGAGCCAGATCCGGTAGGGGTAACTAAGGAACAAGACTGGCAGTTAAATATTTCAGGATATAATGTATTTAGAAAGGAAATGGAATGTAGAAGGGGGGGTGGGATAGCTGTACTAATTAGGGGCAACATAATGGCAATAGAAAAAAGGGATATAAGTAACATTAAAATACAAACAGAAGCCATATGGATTGAGACAAAGGATAAGAAGGGATCGATCATGTTAATAGGTATATTCTACAGTCCACCTAATAGTGGAAGGGAAGTGGAGGATGAAATATGTAGACAAAATGAGTAAAAAAAACATTCAATACTAATCATGGGAGATTTCAACTATCTCCAAATAAACTGACAAGAAGAGGTAGGGATTGGAGTTTTTACAGTGTGTACAGGACTCCTTTCTTACCCAGTATATGAGAAGCCCAACAAGAGAGGAATCACTGATGGATCCAGTAATGGGAAATGAACCAGAGCAGATAGGAGAAGTAAACATAGAGGAACATCAAGGCAATAGCGATCATAGCATTATAAGGTTTAAAATAATGTTTGAGGAAGACACAAGTTAGACAAAGACCAAAGTAATAGATTGGAAAAAAGCTAATTTTGAGAGGATGTGAATGGAAATAGCAAAGGTAATCTAGAAAAAAAATTGACAGACAAAGAGATAGAACATCAGGGGGAAATATTTAAAATGGTGATCAATAGAGTTCAGGAGAAATATATTCCTCTAAAAAGCAAGAACAAACGAGGCAATAATGAAACACCATGGATGAATAAAGAGATAAGGGTAAAATTGAAACTAAAGAAAAAGGCATACTCTAAGTACATAAACAATAAAAGAGAGGATGACAAAAGGGAATACAAAACAGTTAGGGAAGAGGTCAAAAACAATTAGGAAAGCAAAGAGGAGCTACAAGATTAATTTATCAAAGAATATAAAAAGAAATAGTAAAGTATTCTATAGACACATAAATAACAAAAGAAAAATCAGAATAGTCAGCACGGATTTCAGAAGGGAAAGTCATGCTCGACCAATCTTATTAAATTCTTTGAAGTAACAAAATGTGTAGACAAGGGTAATGTAGTATATGTAATATATTTGGATTTTTAAAAGGCCTTCGATAAGGTACCGTGTTGTAGACTCATGACTAAGGTCAGAGCATGTGGAGTCAGGGGACCTGTAGCAGAACAGATAGCAAGTTGGCTATGAAACAGAAAACAGAGAGTAAGGATTAAGGGTACCTACTCAGACTGGCAAAAGTTGAGAAGTGGTGTTCCACAGGGTTCACTGTTGTTCACAATTTACATTAACGATTTGGATTCGGGAGTCGGAAGTACAATTTCAAAATTCACGGATGACAAATTAGGGGGTGTAGTTAATAGAAAGGAAGAATGCGTCAAAATGCAAGAGGTCATTAATAAACTTGCAGAATGGGTGTGTAATTGGCAAATGAATTTCAATATAGGTAAGTGTCAGGTGGTGCATTTTGGTAGGAAGAATAAGGAGGCCACATACTGCTTGGATAATAAGAGTCTAAATGGGATAGAGGAGCAGAGGGAACTGGGGGTACAGATACACAAATCACTAAAAGTAGCAACGCAGGTTAATAAGGCCATATAAGAACGCAAACCAAGTACTGGGGTTCATTTCTAAAGGGATAGAATTAAAAAGCAGAAAGCTATGTTAAACTTATATAGAACCTTGGTTGGACCACACTTGGAGTATGGTGCACAGTTCTGGACTCCATATTATAAAAAGGATAGACGAACTGGTGAAGGTGCAAAAAGATATACGAAGATGATAACAGAACTGAGATGTTATACCTTTCAAGAAAGGTTGAGCAGGCTGGGACTCTTTTCTCTAGAAAAGAGAAGACAGAGGGGTGACCTAATCGAGGTCTTTAAGATTATGAAAGGGTTTGGGAAGTTAGACATGAAGAAGACGTTTCCATTTCTGGGGGAGACAAGAACTTGGGAAAATAAATACAAAATAGTCGCTAATAAATCCAATAGGGAATTCAGGAGAAACTTCTTTACCCAAGGAGTGGTAAGAATGTGGAACACGTTACCACAAGGAGTAGTTGAGGCAAATTGATGCATTTAAGGGGAAGCTAGATAAGCACATGAGGGAGAAAGGAATAGAAGGATATGCTGATAGGGTTAGATGGACGAGGGAGAGAGGAGGCTCATGTGGGGCATAAATGCCGGCATAGACCAGTTGGACTGAATGGCTTGTATCTGTGTTATAGTTTTGATGTAACTATATATTGTTTTAATTGAATAGATTGGATAGGGTTTGTAGTTTCTGGTACTTGCTTGCAAAAAAATAACAAGCCATTAACTCAGGATAAAACATCTTGAGCAAACCATTCAAGAAGCAGAAGTTTAACATTTTAGCTTACTTTACCAGCTTCCAGGAAGATATTCTGGCAGAGATATGAGTAATGAAAGATAGTTGGCCACTGTCTAAAAGGATGATAACTTTAGACAATGGAGCAGGATTTGATAAGGATGAGACCCCTATTTTTGTCCGTGTTCAGCAATGTGTTCAATGACCTAGAGGTAATAGGATGACCAACAAAGTTAAACTCAATGACCTGAGGGTCACAAGCTAAAACGTGATGACTTAAGTATCATAGTATCATGGTATGGTACACACAGAAGTAGGCCATTCGACCCATCGTGCCTGTGCCGGCTCTTTGAAACAGCTATCTAATTAATCCTATTCCCCTGCTCTTTCCCCATAGCCCGGTAAATTTTTTGCCTCCAAGTATTTGTCCAATTCCCTTTTGAAAGTTACTATTGAATCTGTTTCCATCACCCTTTCAGGCAGTGTATTCCAGATCATACCAACTCGCTTTGTAAAAATATGTTTCCTCATGTCACCTCTGGTTCTTTTCCCAATCACGCTAAATCTGTGTCCTCCGTTTACTGATCCTTCTGCCACTGGGAACAGTTTTTACTTATTTACTCTATCAAAACCGTTCATGATTTTGAACACCTCTGTCAAATCTCCTCTTAACCTTAATTTACGGCACAGTAATAGGCCATTTAGCCCATCGTGTCTGTGCCAGCCAAGAAAGAGCTATCCAGCCGAATCCCACTTTCCAGTTCTTGGTCCATGGCCTTCAAACGCATATCCAAGTACTATTTAAAAGCAATGAGGGTTTCTGCCTCTAGCACCCATTCAAGCAGTGAGTTCCAGACCCCCACCACCCTCTGGGTGAAAAAAATTCTCCTCAACTCCCCTCTAATCCTTTTACCAATTACTTTAAATCTATACCCCCTGGTTATTGACTTCTCTGCTAAGGGAAATAGGTCCTTCCTATCCACTCTATCTAGGCCCCTCATAATTTTATACACCTCAAATAAATCTTCCCTCAGCCTCCTCTTCCAAAGAAAACAACCCCAGCCTATCCAATCTTTCCTCATAGCTAGAATTCTCCAGTCCTGGCGATATCCTCATAAATCTCCTCTGTACCCTCTCTAGTGCAATCACATCTTTCCTGTAATGTGGTGACCACAACTGTACGCAGTACTCTAGCTGTGGCCCAACTAGCGTTTCTCGGGTACCTGCCATTTCACAGACAGGTGTTTTCTTCACATCATGTCTAGTTCTGTTGTAAACTAATTGATAGAGACTGATCACAGAATCATAGAAAGGTTACAGCATGGAAGGAGGCCATTCGGACCATCGAGTCCGCACCAGCTCTATGCAAGAGCAATCCAGCTAGTCCCACTCCCCCGTCCTTTGCCCGTAGCCCTGCAATTGTTTTCCTTTCAAGTCCTTATCCAGTTCCCTTTTGAAGGCCATGATTGAATCTGCCTCCACCACCAACCCTCCACCAACCCCCCCACCACCCACCCCCCCCCACCCCGCCCCTGGGCAGTGCATTCCAGATCCGAACCACTCACTGTGTAAAAAAGTTTTTGCTCATGTCACCTTTGGTTCTTTTGCCAATCACCTTAACTTAATGTCCTCTGGTCCTTGACCCTTCCGCCAATGGGAACAGTTTCTCTCGATCTACTCTGTCTAGATCCTTCATGACTTTGAATACCTCTATCAAATCTCCTTGCAACCATCTCTGTTCCAAGCAGAACCACCCCAGCTTCTCCAGTCTATCCACGTAACTGAAGTCCCTCATCCCTGGAATCATTCTAGTAAATCTCTTCTGCACCCTTTCTAAGGCCTTCACATCTTTCCTGAAGTGCGGTGCCCAGAACAGGACACAATACTCCAGTTGTGGCCGAACCAGTGTTTTATAAAGGTTCATCATGACTTCCTTACTTTCATACTCTATGCCTCTATTTATAAAGCCCAGGATACCGTATGCTTTTTTAAACACTTTCTAAACCTGCCCTGCCACCTTCAACAATTTGTGCACATATACCCCCAGGTCTCTCTATTCCTGTACCCTTTTTAGAGTTGTGTCCTCTGGTTTATATTGCCTCTCCTCGTTCTTCCTACTGAAAACGCATTTTTCTGCATTAAATTTCATCTGCCACGTGTCTGCCATGCCACCAGCCTGTCTACATCCTCTTGAAGTGTATTATTATCCTCCTCACTGTTTACTACCCTTCCAAGGTTTGTGTCATCTGTAAATTTTGAAATTGTGCTCTGTACACCCAAGTCCAGGTCATTAATAAATATCAAGAAAAGTAGTGGTTCCAGCACCGACCTCTGGGGAACACCACTGTACACCTCCCTCCAGTCCAAAAAACAACCGTTCACCACTACTCTCTGTTTCCTGTCACTTAGCCAATTCTGTATCCATGTTGCTACGTCCCCTTTATTCCATGGGCTGCAATCTTGATGATAAGCCTACCATGCGTCACTTTATCAAACGCCTTTTGAAAGTCCATATACACCACATCAACTGTACTGCCCTCATCTACCCTCTCTGTTATCACATCAAAAAACTCTATCAGGTTAGTTAAACACGATTTGCCTTTAACAAATCCGTGCTGGCTTTCCCTAATCAATCCACCCTCATCCAAGTGAATGTAAATTCTGTCCCGGATAATCATTTCTAAAAGTTTCCCCCCTGGTTATGATCAGTCAACAACTCCATTATTGTTGTATCATGCAACTACCAGGATGGTAGAAGGTGAAGTAAATAGACCTTGGTCTTTTTTCATCTAGCAATTCCTATGTTCCTATGCTCTTCAATGTGTGCACTTGCCAATGCTGCTGGGACCTCTTTAGCATATACTAAAATGAGGAGGAATGGCACTGGATTCCCCAAATCCCGTAACTTGTGCTCTCATTGCATCAAGGATAATAGAGCAAAATAAATTAGGCTTCCACGTTCCCAGTACTAGCTGGCATTGACAGAAGTACATGACTTTGGAGTCTGAAGAAACCTTTGTGACTGCTGGAGTTACAGAAGAGATTTTAAAGCATTTATTTTGTTCCTTGCACCTGGATTAAGCTAGGCTTACCTCTGACACCCTGGGGACCTCTGAGACCACCAGGAAATCTGTTCCCCTATCCTCAGTAAGAGTTTCTGAGTACCAGATGTTGGAATGTGAAATTCCAAATGAGGTTCGGAGGGCAAAGTGAGTTTCTACAGGATTTTAAGTTAAGCAGTAACAGTTTACACATATACAAGCACTACGCCTAGTTATTTACAAATGTAATACCCATTGGGCTCAAGAACCACAGATTCCCTCCTTCCAAGCTCCTCACAATAGGGTCTGCCTCTGTTTTACAGGCTTCATATACTTAAGGAAAACACTACCCTCCTCATCTAATGACGTATCTTAGTTTCTTTTGAAAATTAGGTTTCTCTTTTGTCAATCTTGTCTATCATATTCTTAATCCTTTCTTATTCATCTTAGCCTCCTCATACCCCTAGTCAGAGCTAACCTGTAGTATCTTTAGCAACATGTGCTGTTTTCTTTGTCTGAAAACTGACTAACATTTAGTACTGTAGTACAATAGCCTCAGTCTTACCTCTTCTCAAGGATGCTATCTCCTGTTTTCTCACAGTGATCTTGCTTGAGTTCAGGCCAGCATTTTCCACCAGGTCTAAGCAGGCCTGAATAAGACAATACATCCATTGTCTGACTTTAACCCTTTCACTATCAAAGTCTAAGTTAAGCATTCTACTTATCTCGAACTAGCTTTAATCAGTATTGTGGTTAGTTACACCTCCGCCAGTTGCTTTAGTTCTGTTTTGTATTTAATCTTACTCAAACAGCCTTTCTATGAATAAAGCAGAATTTAGTTAGCCTCTCTCATCCTGTCTCTGCTTTCACTGTTGCTCCCTATACTACTATCTACTCGATGATGATCTCTTAACTATTATACTACATACTATGCTATATTCCACGTATGGGATTCCCAATGAGAAATCCATTATTTGCAATTTTAAATGGAGAAGGAGGATCAGTGCAGAATGAAGGAAAGGAGAAAGGATAGCATTTGAGGAGGCAATGTCCTACAAGATATTACCCTCTCAAAGAATTTACAGGCCACACAGATCCTCTAAGGAGTTCTGTGCCATGAGAATTTGCTTCACCAAAGAGGTAATAGGGGAGCTGAGACACCTCCCACATGATCATCTGCCTAGATATCTCTGCCTGTGACTGTGAAAATGACAACTGCAGTCAACTTTTGTGCCACGGGAAAAAAATAAATATAATCACTGCTGTTGTTGGAAAGCTGAAACAAAATCAGAAAATGTTGGAAACACTCAGCAGGTCAGGCAACATTTGTGGAGGAAGGAAAAAAGTTAATGTTTCAGGTATAACTCTTGGTCTATTCTCTCCCCCCCGTTACTACCACAGCTGCAATCTGTGCTTCCATGGAGGAAGAGGCACAGACTGATCCCTGGCCGCCTCTTAACTTGGGGTCTGCTGACTTCAATGGAAATAAAAATCAGGAGAGATGTAAAAGGGCCTGCCGATTCGCTTTCACCCATCTTACACTATCGCACAAAGTCAAAATTACCCCCAATCATTTTCACCAGTCCACTGTGTCACCATTATTTGCTGATACCTGGCAAGGTAAGGGTGGATCCTGCATGACCAACAATATCTGATGTAGCCTTGGCTTATGACACTTTCATGGCATCCCACTCCAGAACCAAGCACAAATACAGTGAAGCTCATGGCTCCATCCATTGCACAATCAAGCACATCATAAGAGCCTCCTGAAGAACAGCTGGAAGATAAAGCAGAGGAGTTTGAGGAACCAGAGCTGGTGGAGAGGCACAAGCACCTTCAGCGGTTGCAAGAGCTATTCGCCAGATCTTAATTCAGGAAACTTTCTCTTAATAACTTATGGTATAAAACACTGGTTAGGCCACAGCTGGAGTACTGTGTGCAGTTCTGGTCGCCACACTACAGGAAGGATGTGATCGCTTTGGAGAGGGTGCAGAGGAGATTCACCAGGATGTTACCAGGGCTGGAGCGCTTCAGCTATGAAGAGAGACTGGGAAGATTGGGTTTGTTTTCCGTGGAGCAGAGGAGGCTGAGGGGGACATGATTGAGGTGTACAAAATTATGAGGGGCACAGATAGGATGGATACTAAGGAGCTTTTTCCCTTCGTTGAGGGTTCTATAACAAGGGGACATAGATTCAAGGTAAAAGGCGGGAGGTTTAGAGGGGATTTGAGAAAGAACTTTTTCACCCAGAGGGTGGTTGGAGTCTGGAACTCACTGCCTGAAAGGGTTGTGGAGGCAGGAACCCTCACAACATTCAAGAAGCATTTGGATGAGCACTTGAAATGCCATAGCATACAAGGCTACGGACCAAATGCTGGAATATGGGATTAGAGTAGACAGGGCTTGATGGCCGGCATGGACACGATGGGCCGAAGGGCCTCTATCCGTGCTGTATAACTCTATGACTCTATAACGCTGAAGCAGTGTTTCCAGTGCCTTGAAAGATCCGGGGCATCCTATAGTATAACACAGTCAAAATTTCCCATAAGATTGTGGTTTGCTGCATTCTCCATAGCACGGCAGTTAAAGGAGTTATGCAAATTGCATAGCTGCAGTAAGAGCCTCCTGAAGAACAGCTGGAAGATAAAGCAGAGGAGTTTGAGGAACCAGAGCTGGTGGAGAGGCACAAGCACCTTCAGCGGTTGCAAGAGCTATTCGCCAGATCTTAATTCAGGAAACTTTCTCTTAATAACTTCAAGAAACCTTACTATTTCCAGTACTCCCACTGTTGTCCCCATTCCCTGCAATAAATCACAAACCCCAACATTCACATGCCCAACCTATTTATCTGCCAGCCAGACCACACTTCTTCACTGCACATCTCTTATCACAGCCTCACAAAACTCTGTGTAAACACAGCAACTACTATGCCAAGACTGGTTTGGATGTGTTTCAATTGGGAGAGACAACATCATCCATTGCCAAATCTGACCTATCCCTGCTCCCAGCCTCATTGTCACTGTGCTGATTTCCAGGTGAGCAGATCCCTTTTCAGCAGTGACATAGCTGAAGCCTGTAACAATCACAGTCTCCATTTGGCCAAGATGATTAGGACAATGGCAAGGTGATATTGCAGCCTCCCAGTGTAAGTGGTGTCATGTGTTGGGTGTATGGATGGCAGGGAGGGGCTGGATTTCCTGGGCAAGACCAGAAGCAGGAATATGCAGGTGATACTTCTTAAAGCAGCACTTGCACTTGCTATTTGCTAAAACTTACTTCATTTTACTTCTTCTGATGAGGATTCTGTAAGATATCTGCCAGTTCCTAGAGAGGATGGAGGACAATTCCCTCTTCTGAGAATACCTGGGAGGTCATACTGAGCGACCAAATTAAGTGCCTGCTGTTATTTCTTCACACTGTTTTGCAATGACATGCCTGCAATGCATATAGAGACTTTCCCTTTAAACAGGTGCATAGTCATCTGGCATGTTTCCTTATCTTTATAGACTCCTTTGCTCTCTCTAATGTGAGGACCATGCAACCCATATTCATGCATGGCGCACCCTTCATCCTCCCTGAAAATCTCTTATTGCTCTCACTGATGGAGGCAGGGACCATAACAGACTCCTGCATTGTCCAGTTGGATGCTGCATTCTCCTGTACAATTGTTTTGGGAAGAACAGGGGGTGAATCTCCATGGGGGTTCTCTCGCTTGTCTGACTGCACTGTTTTTCTGGGGTTACCACCAATGTTATGGCGGACGAGAGGGAGATCTCCAAACGGAAATTCTCTTCCACAATAGCCGATTTGCATAACTGTGGCAGAGGTCAGGAAACCGTCAGCACTTCATCAATCTTTTCATGGTTGTTAAAAAAAGAAGCCCATAATAGAAGGGAAGAGCTGAAAATTGGAGAGGGCACCCCAAATCTAAAGCTCACCCTGGACATAGTGGGCTGTCACTCCATGGTCCCCATTGGAGAGGGGCATGCAGCTGGCAAACCTAAACCTGCAGGTAACTACCCATTTCTCCATCTTTCTCTTCCCTCAAGGAATTAATTATTCACTTATGTTTTCCATCAATAGGCAACTAGCCAGCACTACTAAATCATTTTATGACATGTGAGGGTTGCTGAAATGTGCTGCAAAGAGTGTCTTGCAATATCTGCTTTCTCATATTGTTTTTCTGTAGGGCTGCCTGAGGTGCAGTTGTTTGCAGGGACAGAAGTGGAAGGCCCATTTACTACATATCACACTCCATCCGGTGTTCACTGCCTTCTGGTACCGTACCCAAGTGGCTACTCTTAAGGTGTCAGCCTAAACATTAAGAGGGATAATTTCCATGGCCTTTCTGACATAACAACAGCCTATTCAGGGCAGGCATGGGTAGAAATTAGGGTGGGGCCTATTTACGCTGTGTCCCTGCCCTTTTTAACACCCAGTGAAAATTCCTGTGGATGCATGCAGATGAAAAATAGTTACCTGGGCAAGGTAGTCCAGGACTGATGATGCCCAGGCTTTCAATGGAGATGGGGGGAGAATTAGAAAACTAAGATTACAATAGAATGAAATGAACTGAGAAAAAAACCCGATAAGAATGTTAAAATGAGTAATAATTAGCTGTACCTGTTTGAGTTTGAAAATCGATACTGACACTAACAAAAAAACATAAGAAATAGGAGCAGGAGCAGGCCATGCAGCCCCTCAAGCCTGCTCCACCATTCAATCAGATCATGGCTGATCTTCAACCTCAACTCCACTTTCCTGCCTGATCCCCATAACTCTTACTCGCTCTTACACCATCCCTCCCACACAAAGGCATAGAAGATTATCTCAGAAGTGTAAATCTTTGTGCCTGAACTTCAAATATTTGCTTGATAAGGAGCATAGGAATTGCTAGAATAAAAAGGTGAAAGTTCATGTAGTTTGCCTCTTACCAGGAATCGCATGACACAATGATAATGGAATTGTTGACTAATCATAACTAGCAATCTCTATCAATTAATCTACAACAGAACCAGACATAACGTGAGGAATGATGTGTTAAGAATCTTAACTGAATAATAATTGGGAAAATGGGAAAGGACAGCTCAAATAACATGTCCACCATTTTAGGACCAAGTGTGGACAGTGGAAATTTTAATCATCTCAATGCATGAGGAATTTATTGTTTTCAGGTTAATGAATGTTTAAAATGACCTTGGAAAAGTTAACCAGAGAGAAATATATAAACTGATTACATAGGTAAGGAAAACAGCCTTTACCCTTTCTTTCTCTGTCCTTCTAGGTAATGCTCTAGTGAACATAAGTACAGACAAATAGAAGATCCAAATTTTTGGTGGCGCTCATCAGCAAATGAATTGGCTCCAACCACAGAAAGGAGAAACATGCTCATTGAAGTATGTCAAGCAACCAATGTTGGGAGTTCAAATGAGTAGGAATGGAAGAGTAATGTTATCTACCTAGCTGCAAAATGGAGCTGCACAGAGTGGAAATTAAATGATGGCCAGACAGAGCAGTAACAAAAAGAGCCATTTTGTTTTTTCTTCTTTGCTGTTCCTTTTTCCATCAATTTTCTTCCCTTCCTTGTATCCTGCTCACATTCACTTCTTGTAGAGCTTCAGCAATTCCTTCCAGCACTTCCCCAAGTGGCAATTCAATCATGAATGTGAATGTCAACAGGCTACTCAAAAGTAGTGGGGGGTTGGGGGTATCACCAGTGAACTCAATCTAGTGATCAACCAACATCCATACATGTATACTTCCAGCAGGAGTTGGATAGTGATCAGGAACTGGAATCTTGGCCAATTCCGACAGTCTAAACTAGAGGTGGCAAGGTCAATTGCAGTATCCTGAGTATTACCCTGGCTGGAATCAAGAAATTTAGTACAGAGTGGGGATTAAACCTGCGACCGTTCTGGTATATATCGCTCTGCTATCATTGCCTTTGTATATTTGCTCCCACTGATATTTCCTCTATTTATGTTATACAGCATTACAGGCTAGATACGTCTCTCTGACAGGATCACTCGTCGAACTGAATTAGCGCTGGCCCTGCCAAATTTTCAGTGGCCAATTTTAATTAAATAATCAAGGCAGGTTCCTGGTGGTATTTCCACCTTTGATTGAGAGATCACCACTAGGGAATGGGAAATGGTGTGGTGCTGCTGGTTTTCATCCTACTCTGAATGCTGTGGAATGATCTTTGCTTTGCTGCTATCTGCTTGCTTACTGTGGTCACAGACACTGCTTTGCTACATTCATCTTTAGCACTGTTTGCTGGGCTGGGTTGGTCTGGCTCCTCAAGGATTTGTACTATAAATTGAATTGTATTGATGTTTTAGGAAAAAAAACACACATAATTGATTTATGGGGATCAATATCGTCTTGATGGTTAAGTTATCAATAAAGGGAGAATTCCTGATGTTGTGTACTCCTTGCTTTCCTGGAGCTGTTCCTTGGAGCAGCTCCCTGATCTGTACCAATCCCATCTATTTACCCTTCACCCTCCTTTCGCTCCCTGACTCATAGAAACATAAAAACATAGAAAATAGGAGCAGCCCTTCGAGCCTGCTCTGCCATTCAATATGATCATGGCTGATCCTCTATCTCAATACCATATTCCCGCTGTCTCCCCATACCCCTTGATGCCTTTTGTGTCTAGAAATCTATCTATCTCTTTCTTAAATATATTCAGTGACTTGGCCTCCGCAGCCTTCTGTGGCAGAGAATTCCACAGGTTCACCACCCTCTGAGTGAAGAAATTTCTCCTCATCTCAGTCCTAAACATCCTACCCCATATCCTGAGACTGTGACCCCTCGTTCTAGACCCCCCAGCCAGGGGAAACATCCTCCCTGCATCCAGTCTGTCTAGCCCAGTCAGAATTTTATACATTTCAATGAGATCCCTCTCATTCTTCTAAACTTAAGTGAATACAGGCCGAGTCGACCCAATCTCTCCTCATATGACAGTCCTGCCATCCCAGGAATCAATCTGGTGAACCTTCGCTGCACTCCCTCTATGGCAAGTATATCCTTTCTTAGGTAAGGAGACCAAAACTGCTCACAATACTCCAGGTGTGGTCTCACAAGGCCCTGTATAACTGCAGTAAGACATCCTTGCTCCTGTACTCAAATCCTTTTGCAATAAAGGCCAACATACCATTTGCCTTTCTAACTGCTTGCTGCACCTGCATGTTTGCTTTCAGTGACTGGTGTAGAAGGACACCCAGGTCCCTTTGTGCATCAACATTTCCCAATCTATCACCATTTAAATAATACTCTGTCTTTCTGTTTTTCCAACCAAAGTGGATAACTTCACAATTATCCACATTATACTGCATCTGCCATGTATTTGCCCACTCACTCAACTTGTTTAAATTGCCTTGAAACTCATTGCTCTTTGTCCTCAGGTTTCACTCCCACTGCTCCTTGCTCCTCTGCTGGTTTACTGGATCTGCTGGTGAGTACTGAGGCCAGTATATACCTTTGTTGGATGATCCTCTTCTGGCTCATGGTTAACTCTCCACTCCTCCCTAGCCCTCTGATTCCACAGGATGACCTCAACCAGTACACCTGCTAATACTCTGTCGCTCAAACAGCTGCTGCATCCACTCCATCTCCACAACTGTCTCTGAACCTGGACTCTGGTCCGTGGACACTTCAAGCTGATGTCCTGCTGTCTACATCCCAGCATAGAGCCTCAGACTTTAACTTTGAACTCTTTCATATTGCCTCCTCCCTCTTGTCTGTTTATGTCAAGGACAAGTTTCTCCTGATCTCTGCCATCCCTACCTAACCTAAATTTCCTCTGTGTCCATTCTCATGTACATTTTGACTGCCGCTCCAGACATAAGCACATTACTTTTATCATCCAGCCCTGCTACCTTTCATTTCTCTCATCTCAGGTATTCCCCCCCTCTCTGCCATCACTATTCCTTTGCTTTCCTACTCTTCTTCTGCCATCCCTGACTTGAATCCCTCATGACTACGCCTACTGCTACCCTCTGTGCCTCTCTTAGTATTTTCCAATGGGCCCATCAAAGCATTTTTCACTCCCTCCTTACTCGCAGCAACCCCAACTGCCCCATCCTTCTCTCACTCCAACCTTCTTGCCCAACGTGCCTACTGGGAACTAACCTCACCAACGCCCTTCTTGTCCCGCTCACCTCACCCACCACTGCCTCCTTGGACTCTGCCAGCAGATCACTAATCACCACCTCTCTCCTCATTTCCATTTCCCTTCACTCACAAACAAGGCCCTTGCTATCCACAACCTTATTGTACATCCTGGGTTTTGACTGCAACTTGGATCATGGGTGGCAACACCTTGCCTCTTACCAAACGTTGCTGGCTGCCTATACTTTCCATCACTGCCCCCACCCCCGCCCTCCACAAACTGCCGCAGACCTGAGAGAATAAGAGGAGCGGGGAGAGAGACCTGGGAGAATAAGAGGAGCAGGGAGAGCAGACCTGGGAGAATAAGAAGAGTGGGGAGAATAAGAAGAGTGGGGAGAATAAGAAGAGTGGGGAGAATAAGAGGAGTGGGGAGAGCAGACCTGGGAGAATAAGAGGAGCGGGGAGAACAGACCTGGGAGAATAAGAGGAGTGGGGAGAGCAGACCTGGGAGAATAAGAGGAGTGGGGAGAGCAGACCTGGGAGAATAAGATGAGCGGGGAGAGCAGACCTGGGAGAATAAGAAGAGTGGGGAGAACAGACCTGGGAGAATAAGAAGAGTGGGGAGAACAGACCTGGGAGAATAAGAGGAGCGGGGAGAGCAGACCTGGGAGAATAAGAGGAGCGGGGAGAACAGACCTGGGAGAATAAGAAGAGTGCGGAGAACAGACCTGAGCGGCAAAATAATTTTTTTTACAAAGCCAAGAAGTGACGACACAGAGGTGCACCGAGGGTAAGGCAGTGAGTATTGATTTTATTGGTACATGTTTTTTAGTGGTTATTGTGTTTAGTGGTTATTGTGTTTAGTGGTTATTGTGTTTAGTGGTTAGTCTGTTAATTTTAGTTAAAAAGCCTTAAAGCTAAACAAACAGTTATAAAGAGTGGGAAACCAGAGCAGTTAAACAAACCCAGGGAAAAATCCCAAAAGGTGACATGACAGGCGGGACCGGCAGAACCCGAGGAAATTAAACTAAGTCTTTAATTTACTATACACACTATGGGCATGATTTTGACCCAGAGCTGAGAAGGAGGCTGGGGGGGGGGGTCAAATTGCTGACGGCAAACACGCAAGTATGGGTTTCCCAGACGTCCTTATGTTTTTTTTTGTCGGTTCACTGTCCGACTGACCGGCCTGATTGACAGGCTGGCCTCGGATGGGAGAACAGCCAGGTAGAGGACGCGTTCAGGTAAGTCTTTGTTTGTATGAATGGAGGCAGGGGGCACGGGTTGACACGGGGACATGGGTTGGCATGGGGGGGGTACTGGTGGGCAGGGGTGTCACGGGGGTGGGGGGGGGCGTGTCTGTCACGGGGGGAGGGATCGTGTGTCAGTCACGGGGGGGTGTCGGGATCAGGGTTCCGCGATCGTTGTGGGGGGGAATCGGTGGTCATGGTGGTGGTTTGCGATCATTGTGGGGGGTCAGAGACCAAGGGGCGGTAGAGAAGGAGGTCCTGCAGACGCTGGTCCTATCCAACAGGTACAATGTACTTTCTACCCGTGAGGATAAGGATTTAGGCTGTGGGGAGGCCAGCCAAAATGCTAAATATGGCACTGTGGAGCAGGAGGCATTCCATTTCATGGGATACTGGCACCAGTACTACATCACCAGGAAGGAGCTATATCGTTGGGACAGGCTCCATCTGAACCAGAATGGGACCAGTGTCCTAGTGGAAAGGATAAATAGGGCTGTTGATAGGACTTTAAACTAATAAGATGGGGAGAGAGATCTGGGTAAGATAAAATAAGTCTGAACAAAAAAGAAATAGGAAAAGAGAGTAAAAGTCAGACCAAGTTCAGGAATAAGGGTAACATAAATGGCCAGGGAACAGTTATGTAACATAAGCGCAAAATGACTATTTAAAACAAAGTGAGGTGAACATTTACTAAAAGCAAATTAAATTGCTTGTGCAGCAATGTGCACAACAGCTGAAACAAAACAGGGCAACTGGAGGCAATAATTCATAGTAAGGAATCAGATGTGGTAGGGATAACTGAAACATGGCTACATAAAGAACAGGACTGGCAGTTAAATATTGCAGGATATAATGTATTTAGAAAGGATAGGTAGGAAGAAGGAGGTGGGGGGTAGCTATACTAATTAAAGACAACATAATGGCAATAGAAAGAAGGAACATAAGTAACATTAAAATAGAAACAGAATCCATATAGATTGAGACAAAAGATTAGAAGGGATCGAGTGCACTGGATAAAGCAAAGGCTATGGCCCCGACAACATCCCGGCTGTAGTGCTGAAGACTTGTGCTCCAGAACTAGCTGCGCCTCTAGTCAAACTGTTCCAGTACAGCTACAACACTGGCATCTACCCAACAATGTGGAAAATTGCCCAGGTATGTCCTATCCACAAAAAGCAAGACAAATCCAATCCGACCAATTACCACCTATCAATCTACTCCCATTCATCAGCAAAGTGATGGGAGGTGTCGTCGACAGTGCTATCAAGCAGCACTTACTCACCAATAACCTGCTCACCGGTGCCCAGTTTGGATTTTGCCAGGACCACTCGGCTCCAGACTTCTATTACAGCCTTGGTCCAAACATGGAAAAAAGAGCTGAATTCCAGAGGTGAGGTGAGAGTGACTGCCCTTGACATCAAGGCAGCATTTGACCGAGTGTGGCACCATGGAGCCCTAGTAAAACTGAAATCAATGGGAATCAGGGGGAAAACTTTCCAGTGGCTGGAGTCATACCTAGCACAAAGGAAGATGGTAGTGGTTGTTGGAGGCCAATCATCTCAGACCCAGGACATTGCTGCAGGAGTTCCTCAGCGCAGTGTCCTTGGCCCAACCATCTTCAGCTACTTCACCAATGACCTTCCCTCCATATTAAGATCAGATGTGGGGACGTTCGCTGATGATTGCACAGTGTTCAGTTCCATTCACAACCCCTCAGATAATTAAGCACTCCATGCCCGCATGCAGCAAGACCTAGACAACATCCAGGCTTGGGCTGATAAGTGGCAAGTAACATTCGCGCCAGACAAGTGCCAGGCAATGACCATCTCAAATAAGAGAGAGTCTAACCGCCTCCCCTTGACATTCAGTGGCATTACCATTGCCGAATTCCCCACCATCAACATCCTGGAGGTCACCATTGACCAGAAACTTAACTGGACCAGCCACATAAATACTGTGGCGACAAGAGCAGGTCAGAGGCTGGGTATTCTGCGGCGAGTGATTCACCTCCTGACTCCCCAAAGCCTTTCCACCATCTACAAGGTACAAGTCAGGAGTGTGATAGAATTCTCTCCACTTGCCTGGATGAGTGCAGCTCCAACAACATTCAAGAAGTTCAACACCATCCAGAACAAAGCAGCCCGCTTGATTGGCACCCCATCCACTACCCTAAACATTCACTCCCTTCACCACCGGCACACTATGGCTGCAGTGTGTACCATCTACAGGATGCACTGCAGCAACTCGCCATGACTTCTTTGACAGCACCTCCCAAACCCATGACAGCAGTGACAATATTCGAAAAAAGGTGAGCAATAGAGTTCAGGAAAAATATATTCCTTTAAAAAGCAATAAACTAGCCAATAATGAAACACCATGGATGAATAAAGAGATAAGGGTAAAATTGAAACTAAAGAAAAAGGCATACTCTAAGTATATAGACAATAAAAGAAAGGATGACAAAAGGGAATACAAAGCGATTAGGGAAGCCATCAAAGCCGGCCAAAAATGAGCCACCCAGCCTAATCCCACTTACCAGCACTTGGTCTGTAGCCTTGTAGGTCACGGCACTTCAGGTGCACATCCAGGTACTTTGTAAATGAGTTGAGGGTTTCTGCCTCTACCACGCTTTCAGGCAGTGAGTTTCAGACCCCTTCCACCCTCTGGGTGGAAAAATAATGCCCTCAGCTCACCTCTAATCCTTCTACCAATCACTTTAAATCTATGCCCCCAGTTATTGACCTCTCTGCTAAGGGAAATAGGTCTTTCCTATCCACTCTATCTGGGCCCCTCGTAATTTTGTACGCCTTAATTAAATCACCCCTCAGCCTCCTCTGTTCCAAAGAGAACAACCCCAGCCTATCCAATCTTTCCTCATAGCTAAAATTCTCCAGTCCTGGCAACATCCTCATAAATCTCCTCTCTACCCTCTCTAGTGCAATTACATCCTTCCTGTAATGAGGTGACCAGAACTGTACACAGTACTCAAGCTGTGGCCTAACCAGTGTTTTATACAATTCAAGCATAACCTCCCTGCTCTTATATTCTATGCCTCGGCTAATAAAGGAAAGTATGCCATATGCCTTCTTAACCACCTTATCTACCTGTCCTGCCTCCTTCAGGGATCTGTGGACATGCACTCCAAGGTCCCTCACTTCCTCTACACCTTTCAGTATCCTCCCATTTATTGTGTACTCCCTTGCCTTGTTTTCCCTCCCCAGATGCATTACCTCACACTTCTCCAGATTGAATTCCATTTGCCACTTTTCTGCCCACTTGACCAGTCCATTGATATCTTCCTATCAACCACACGGCTAATTTTTGTATCATCTGCAAACTTCTTAATCATGCCCCCTACATTTAAGTCCAAATTATTAACATATATCACAAAAAGCAAGGGACCTAGTACTGAGCCCTGCGGAACCCCACTGGAAACAGCCTTCCAGTCACAAAAACACCATCAACCATTACCCTTTGCTTCCTGCCACTAAGCCAATTTTGGATCCAACTTGCCATTCTCCCTTGGATCCCATGGGCTTGTACTTTTTTGATCTGTCTGCCATGTGGGACCTTGTCAAAAGCCTTGCTAAAATCCATGTAGACTACATCAAATACACTACCCTCATCGACCCTCCTTGTTACTTCCTCAAAAAACTCAATCAAGTTAGTCAGACACGACCTTCCCTTAAATCCATGCTGACTGTCCTTGATAACTCCTTTCTAAATGATGGTTTATCCTGTCCCTCAGAATTGATTCCAATAATTTGCCCGCCACTGAGGATAGACTGACTGGCCTGTAATTACTCAGTCTATCCCTCGCTCCCTTTTTAAACAATGGCAGGACGTTAGCAGTCCTTCAATTCTCCGGCACCACGCCTGTACCCAGTGAGGATTAGAAAAATCCTCACTGGGTACAGGCCTGGTGCTTCTCATGTAATAGGTAATAAATGAGTCCTGTACACACTGTGAAAACTCCATTCCCTTTTCCCCTTTCTCTACCTCTCTTGTCAGTTTGTTTGGGGGCAGTTGAAATCTCCCATGATTGTTATTCAATGCTTTTTACTCATTTCATAGATTCATCTATATATTTCATCCTCCACTTCCCTTCCATTATTAGGTGGTCTGCAGAATATACCAATTAACAAGATTGATCCCTTCTTATCCTTTGTCTCAATCCATATGGATTCTGTTTCTATCTTAATATCACATATGTCCCTTTTTTCTAATGCCATTATGTTGTCTCTAACTAGTACAGCTATCCCAGCCCCTACTTCTTCCTTCCCTATTCTATCTAAATATGCTATAACCTGCAATATTTAACTGCCAGTCCTGTTCCTTATGTAGCCATGTTTCAGTTATCCCTACCACATTCGGCTCCCCACCATGAATTATTGCCTCCAGTTCCCCCGTTTTGTTTCGGATGCTGTGCAAATTGCTGTACAGGCAATTTAATTTGTTTTTAGTAATTGTTCACCTCACTTTATTTTTAAGTCGCTTTGTACTGATGTTCTATAACTGTATTAATTCCCTGACTGTTTATGTTACCCTTATTCCTTATCTTGGTCTGACCTTTACTCTCATTTCCTATTTCTTTTTTCTTCACCAGAACCCTCCCCATCTTACTAGTTTGAAGTCCTATCGACAGCCATAATTATCCTTTCCGTGAGGACACTGGTCCCACTCCGGTTTAGGTGGGGCCCGTCCCAACGGTACGGCTCTTTCCTGTCCCAGTACAGGTGCCAGTGTCCAAATGGAACCCCTCCTTCCCACACCAGTCTTTCAGCCACGCATTCACCCTCCTGATTTTCCTATTTATAAAGTAACCTGTTAGTTAAATAATAAAGCACAGTTACACTTTGACCATTCACCAGTGAAATTCTAACCTGTTCATTCAGCTGACTGTGCTAAACTCATAAATAGTGAGTATTGGGTAAGGTAAATAAGGTGTGTGGGAAGCAGAGACTATGGTTAATCACAAGTGTGGAAAACAGAGGGTGAGGTTAACAGGAAATGTGATAGATTGGGAGTGAAATAAATAGCGAATGCAGAAAATAGGGAATATAGTAAAATGGGGAGTGGGGTAAACGGGGAAGTAAATAAGGAATGAGGTAAACAGGCTCAATTGGAAACTTCTTTAAGTCCCTCTTTTTTATGAAAATTAAAGATTGAAGCCACCAAACCATTTATGTACATTAGGTACAGCAAGTTTAAGAATTGCAATCATGGAAGCTTTAGTTTTTAATGTAACTAATTCTGATGCCAAAAAGATACAGAAAATACAGTGCAGTCTCAGAGGTGAAATTTTTAAAAATACTTGGAAGAAATTACCATTAAACTTAGTGAGAACACATTAATTTATAAGATTTTATGTGCAGATTTTTAAAAAATTAATAATGAAATAAATTATTAAATACTGCCACAAAGTTGATTTAATATGTAGTCAGTAATTAATATTGAAATTCAGTGAGCAAATTGGTTAAATTTTACTAAATAAGTTAATTCATTATTAAATGATTGTGATCACTTTTGGAAGATTAAGCAGGATATGGAAGGCCAAAGATAATCAGGAAATAGTCGGGGCATGTAATAAGGGAACAGCTATAATTATGGGGGATTTTAACTATCATATTAACTGGACAAATCAAATTGGGCAGGGCAGCCTTGAGGAAGAGTTTATTGAGTGTATTAGGGATGAATTTCTTGAGCAGTATGAAACCGATCCTACAAGGGGGCAAGCAACCTTGGACCTGGTCCTGTGTAATGAGCCAGGATTAATTAATAATGTCCCAGTTAAGGATCCCCTTGGAATGAGTGACCATAACATGGTTACATTCCATTTCCAATTAGAGGGTGAGAAGGTTGGTTCTCAAACAAGCGTACTGAGCTTGAATAAAGGAGACTATGATGGTATGAGAGCGGAATTGATTAAAGTGGACTGGGAAAATAGTTTAAAGGGTAAGACGGTACATGAACAGTGGTGTTCATTTAAGGAGTTATTTTACAACTTTCAAAAAAAATATATTCCACTGAGGAAAAAAGGGTGTAAAAGAAATGACAGCCATCCGTGGCTAAGTAAAGAAATTAAGGATAGTATCCGACTAAAAACAAGGACATATAAGGTAGCCAAACTTAGTGGGAGGATAGAAGATCGGGAAGTCTTCAAAAGACAGCAAAAAGTAACTAAAGGATTGATTAAGAAAGGGAAGATAGATTATGAAAATAAATTAGCAAAAAATATAAAAACAGATAGTAAGAGTTTCTACAGTTATATAAAAAGAAAAAGGGTGGCTAAGGCAAACATAGGTCCCTTAGAGGATGAGACCTGGAAATTAATGGTGGGAAACATGGAGATGGCAAAAATGCTGAACAAATATTTTGTTTCAGTCTTTACGGTAGAGGACACTAAGAATATCCCAACACTGGACAAACAGGGGGCTCTGGGGGGGGGGAGGAGCTAAATACGATTAAAATTACTAAGGAATTGGTACTCAGTAAATTAATGGGACTCAAGGCGGATAAATCCCCTGGAACTGATGGCTTACATCCTAGGGTCTTGAGGGAAGTGGCAGTTGGGATTGTGGATGCTTTGGTAATAATTTTCCAAAATTCTCTGGACTCGGCAAAGGTCCCGGCAGATTGGAAAACTGCTAATGTAACACCCTTATTTAAAAAGGATAGTAGGCAGAAGGCTGGAAATTATAGACCAGTTAGCCTAACATCTGTGGTGGGTAAAATTTTGGAGTCTATTATTAGGGAGACAGTAGCGGAACATTTGGATAAACATAATTTAATAGGACAAAGTCAGCATGGCTTTACGAAGGAGAAGTCATGTCTGAAAAATTTGCTTGAGTTCTTTGAGGATATAACGTACAGGGTGGATAAAGGGGAGCCAGTGGACGTAATGTATTTAGACTTCCAGAAGGCATTCGACAAGGTGCCACATAAAAGATTATTGCTCAAGATAAAGAATCACTGGATTGGGGGTAATATTCTGGCATGGGTGGAGGATTGGTTATCTAACAGGAAGCAGAGAGTTGGGATAAATGGTACATTCTCAGACTGGCAACCAGTAGCCAGTGGTGTTCCACAGGGGTCGGAGCTGGGTCCCCAACTCTTTACAATCTATATTAACAATTTGGAGGAGGGGACTGAGTGTAACATATCAAAGTTTGCAGATGATACAAAGATGGGAGGGAAAGTAGAGAGTGAGGAGGACATAAAAAACCTACAAGGGGATATAGACAGGCTGGGTGAGTGGGCGGAGATTTGGCAGAGGCAATACAATATTGGAAAATGTGAGGTTATGCACTTTGGCAGGAAAAATCGGAGAGCAAGTTATTATCTTAACGGCGAGAAACTGGAAAGTACTGCAGTACAAAGGGATCTGGGGGTCCTAGTGCAAGAAAATCAAAAGGTTAGTATGCAGGTGCAGCAGGTGATCAAGAAGGCCAACGGAATGTTGGCTTTTATTGCTAGGGGGATAGAATATAAAAACAGAGAGGTATTGCTGCAGTTATATAAGGTATTGGTGAGACCGCACCTGGAATACTGCATACAGTTTTGGTGTCCATACTTAAGAAAAGACATACTTGCTCTCGAGGCAGTACAAAGAAGGTTCACTTGGTTAATCCCGGGGATGAGGGGGGGTTGAGTAGATTGGGACTCTACTCATTGGAGTTCAGAAGAATGAGAGGCGATCTTATTGAAACATATAAGATTGTGAAGGGGCTTGATCGGGTGGATGCGGTAAGGATGTTCCCAAGGATGGGTGAAACTAGAACGAGGGGGCATAATCTTAGAATAAGGGGCTGCTCTTTCAAAACTGAGATGAGGAGAAACTTCTTCATTCAGAGGGTAGTAGGTCTGTGGAATTTGCTGCCCCAGGAAGCTGTGGAAGCTACATCATTAGATAAATTTAAAACAGAAATAGACAGTTTCCTGGAAGTAAAGGGAATTAGGGGTTATGGGGAGCGGGCAGGAAATTGGACATGAATTTAGATTTGAGGTTAGGATCAGATCAGCCATGATCTTATTGAATGGCGGAGCAGGCTTGAGGGGCCGATTGGTCTACTCCTGCTCCTATTTCTTATGTTCTTATATTTTGGTAAAAACAAAGATCTGAGTTTATGAAGCGATGGTAACAGCAGAAATTAGTTGGTTGTAGAAGCTTCAATGATAACAGTCTTAATCATATTTTTCCTTTTTTTGAATAATTTGCAGATGCCACTGTAGGCTTTCAGCAGTCCAGCAGTCATACATTGATCTCTCTTTCAATCTTCCAGACGGATCCAGAAACACTAAAGCTCAGTCCTGGTGACAAGGTATGACAGCATTCCCATACAGTTTGAGCAACAATGTCAACCAGGAACAATTTATAATCCTAGCAATCTGCTAAGAGCTGGATGTGAGGCATTGTTGTCTGTGCATTGATAATCTGTAGAGTGATAGATTGTTATTACTAGAGTTTAAAAGGTCACAGCTTCTATCACATTGCTTATGTAGCCAGAGTGTGCTGCCTCCTCATCAGATCCGCTCTGTGGTAAAAGCAGGCAGACACTGAAACATGGTTGTAAAATGTTCCTGAATTCTATGTTTTTATCTCCTAAAACAATGGGCCTGAAATTCTACTCCTGTATGCTTGTGGCACAGAGGGGTTGGAATATCAGGGACTGGGGATTTGTATTTGACCCAGGTTTTGTGATGTTCCTGCACTGGGAGAGGAGAGGCTTCAACTGCCATGTGGTGCAAGCCTCATTAGTACCTTTACTTTTATGGATTTGGGGGGGGGGGGCATGTTCTCGCTGCCCTGGGAGTTCCAATGCATTGCATCACTAAATCCTGAACAACACACTTCTGCAGGTGGACAGCCGCTAGAAATACTCCTAAAGCTGTACCGCCAGAACATTTGCAGTGATTTAGGAGAGATTACTTTTGGGTCTTCTCTGCATTCTACTTTTGATATCGTAGTTTCTTTACATTGGATCTTTAACTTGTTGTCTTTTATTGGTTAAAGTTTTTGTTTGGCCCCTACCATTCAAACTAGTTTGCCAGAGCTAAGCACCAGCACCCTGGGAATTGCATGTACATTCCTCTGGGAATTCTCCTTGCCCTTTGGGATGTTTTTACTACATTAAAGGCGCTATATAAATGCAAGTTGTTGTCATGGTTGATGAAAGATGAGGAGTTTTATAGCCAGAAGTAGAGGCATCTATTGCCATCTGCCTGATCCCTCTCTAATGCAAACTATGGATTTCTAACACAATATTTCCACTATCATTTCTTCCAGGCATGCCGGAGGTTGGGAATCTGGTGTTCCCCCTCCAGTTTTCTAACACTACTTTCTATTGTGAGCTTCTGTTACCTGCGATCATAAAAACATTGATGAAATGCTGACTATTTCTTGAGATCTGCAATTGGCTACTGTGCTTCTCAAAACAAAAGTACAAATAACGAAGCATGCAAATGGGTTTTGGGGGAATCTTTAAAGACCCTACCTATCGTCAGTGAAAGGTTCCTTGCGAAGTTGAAACAACTAGTAGTTAGTGAGCTTAATCCTGTGTGTGGCATGACTAGCAAGAAAGAATCTGTTTAAAAAGAAATCTAAAAGATAAAAGTGCTTAATTTTTGTCAAAGTGGTTCCATTTATCCCTTGCCATTTACGGAGCCATATAGCCTGACTATTTCGATTTGAAGCTTTAAACAAACTCCCTGATTTGAATGATACTGGTTGATAAATATCTACAAAAAGGTGATCAGGGACAAGCAGGTTTAAATAACTATTTGTTATTTCAAAAAAGCAGTGAATGAAACACATGTTTGAATAAATCCAACAGGATGTTTGTGTTTGAATTGAATGACAGCCTGTCCCTTGGACATCAAGCACAGATAAACTGCCTGAAATCTTTAACAGTTGTATCAAATTAAGCTGAGACATGCTGAGTGCGAGTGAAGCTGGTTTTTAAACTCCTTATATACCGTGACAGAATTAAAGAAGCAATTCCAGAATGCTAAATCCCAGGAAAAAACACTTCATTTTTGTTAAGAGGCATTGAATATAAAAACAAAGAATGAGGTTGAATCTATATAAGACAGGTTGATTGTTGTTTTGTGTCGAGTTAAATAATTTCAACTGAGGAAACAATATGAGCTACCCCTCTGCTGGCTCAATCTGATTCTCCAGAATGGTGAAACCAGATGAAGAAGATTTAATAGGTTGGGAGCCCAAGGTCTGTAGAACCCCAGTTAAAGCATTTGTGATGGCAGCTATGCCTGAGCTTAAGAACTCTGATATGGGAGGCTTCACTGCAGAGGGCCATAGAGTTACAGGATGTTTTTATTTATGATTCGATGTTCTATCTATCCCTCATCATCACTAAGGTTCTTGAAATGTTAAGTTTACAGATTTATTAAGCATATAGTACTTACAATAGTACTTAAGGATATACTTAATCATATAGTTCTTACAATCACACCTGATGATTGGGGATTCAAACACATTAGTTCTGAGGTCAGTATTCAGGTTGATCAAACCTTCGAATCCAAGGCAAAAGCAAAATACTGCGGATGCTGGAAATCTAAAATAAAAACAGAAAATGCTGGAAATATTCAGCATGTCAGGCAGCATCTGTGGACAAGGAAACAGAGTTAACATTTCAGGTCGATGACCCTCTCTGTTCTGACGAAGGGTCTTCAATCTGAGACGTTAACTTTGTTTCTTTCTCCACAGATACTGCCTGACTTGCTGAGTGTTTCCAGCATTTTTTGTTTTAACTTCGAATCCAAGTCCTTGGTGCAATTTGTTACTTTTTACATCTTATCCTACGTGGCAATCAGAACGTCACTATACCGAAAATTAAAATCAACTCCATATAAGAAACTAATAAGGAATCTTGATCTTATCAATAGCTCAGTCAATATGCTGAATCCCTCACTAATGAGCTTCTTTCCATTGAGTTAACAAGATGAGTATACCTCCTGACTTTGATTATCTTATTGCATATTTCTTTCCTTTTACATTTAATTGCTGTTTGACCATGTGAATCTCTTCTCGTCTTTAGCCTTTATTTTAACTGGGGAATGAATCAGGTATGGAGGCTGAAGTGGGGTGAACCGTCTGCCCACCAGAACGTGAGGCCCAAGAGATTTTAACTCTGGGGTAACATTTGCATGTCCTGACACTGACTCCAGCCCAAAATTGTCGGGAATTACGTCACCTCAGGACAGCGTTGAGAGCTATTGCACCCTATATTCCACCCCTGACCCTTATGGCCTCCCAGTATGTCAAGTGTATGTGCCAGGAGCACCATGATATATAAATGAGCTGACATTGCATTACAGCATGAGGGCCTCCTCATTGCAGTGCGGGTGCAGGTTCTGCCTGAAGAGCAGTAGTCCTGGTGTCATTGCATTGGGACCACAGTGTATGGCAACATAAAGAAGGGTTTGTGCTATTATGTGGGATTTAACACTAACATATTGGAAAATTCCCAAGGGGATGGCTATGTCTCAAAAAATAGAGGATTCTGTGGAAATGAATAAGGTTAGTATTTGCATAATGGTGAGTGCGCAGCTAGCCAACAACCTAAGCAGTAACTTAGCATAGATGAAATAAAGATAGAAATGCCTCTGTACAGTGCTTAATTTCATTTGAGTCAGAAGAGACTTCATCTATTGGAAAAACAGATTTATTTGAATTGAAGAGTCTTTCAATTTCTATTCACACAGGAGGTACATTCGCTCATGAGGAAATCACTTGGAGAAAACTCTATATGGTCACATGAGCCTGATAACTTTGCTGAACATCATCAATGACTGCATTCACAATCAAACAATGACTGCAGACACATGCTTAAATCTTGTTCTGGAGTATGATTTATGTTCAAAGAAAGGCACCGCAAACACTAGTTTATAATTTGCACCATGTCTAAGGAAATCACTTGGAGCAAACTCTATATGGTCACATGAGCCTGATAATTTTGCTTCAAAACAATAACATATTAGGAACAGGGGTAGGCAAACCAGCCCCTTGAGCCCGTTCCGGCATTCAATTAGATCACGGTTGATCTGTATCTTAATTCCATTTTCCCGCCTTGGTTCCAGATGCCTTAATACACTTACCTAACAAAAATCTATCAATCCCAGTTTTGAAATTTTCAATTGACCTAGTCTCAGCAGCTTTTTTGTGGATGGGTGGGGAGAAGAGGTCCAGATTTTCATTACTTTTGTGTGAAGAAGTGCTTCCTGAACGGCCTAGCTCTAATTAGCATGTTATTGAGACCAGGTTAATAAAGAGAGTTAGATACTGAATAAAATCAAGGGGTTTCAATTAATTCCATAAATCACTCACATCAGATTAGATTAACAACTATAGCCCTCAATTGCAGCCTTATTACTCACAGTCATCAATCCATAATTGTAGATTTAATAATCATGCTTCCTAACGAAGAGAATAAATTATAATCCTGAGATCAACAAGCTAAAAGAATCTTTTCAGGAAAACGATAAAATAAATAAAGTGCAGTATAACTAAACTGAACATCATCAATGATTGCATTCACAATCTAACAATGGCTGCAGACACATGTCCAAATTTTGATCTGGAGTATGATTCATGTACAAAGAAAGGCACCGTAAATACTAGTTTAGAACTTGCACCACGTGTAAGATAATCCCTAAACTTCTACCCAAAATAATGGGCAAAATTATAATAATCCTTCCGCACCAAACTTCTCACCTTCATGTCATTATCCACAAATACAATCTTTCCTATTGTTTACCATTTCAATCGGAAATTTTTTATCGTCGGTTACTCCATTTCTCCAATATTGTGCTATTTAAAGGATAACTACCTCTCTCAATTTCAGTCCTGGCCCCCACTGCTGATTTAAATCTCTTCTCCTTGTATCTAATCTGATGATCTATTTCCCATTTTATACCAGCAGTGGGAGATTGGACTCAAGTTGGAGGAATGGAGCAGGAGTAATAGTTGACAGCAGTAGCTAACAGCATCAGCTGAAAGGGGAATGCACTGGTTTGGTGCTGCTGTTTGGTTCATTGTCTTTGGCAAAATTGCTCTGCTGGGTACGAAACCAAAGGGAGGATATGATCCATATGGGTCAGTTTTCACTTCTATTGCCTGGTGTCAACAGGGTGGTGACGGCCTCAAAATGGGGTCGGTAGCCATGCCACCCCACTAACACCGATGAAGGGGCCTACCGTTGGGCACCCAAATGCCATTTTAGGTTGGAACTAGTCAGAGCATGTGCCATGCACACTCCGACCAGTTCCACGGGCGATGGGAGCCGATGAGGCCCAGCCAAGGTACGATTGCCATTATTTTTATTGGGTCCAGAGGAACAGGAATGCTCCTCCAGGTCCCACAAAAATAATATGAGCCGCTGTCGCCCTGGGGACCCCACCCTCTGTGATCACGACCCCCTCCCCACGCTTATATTGCTGGCAGCCGGGGTGGCCTGATATTGGAAGGCCTCAATCAAGCGAGCTGCAGTGGGATGCCCATTTGGCGACCCACAGCACGGCGGCTGGATGTTAATGAGGTCCGCGCCTCAAAATCGCAGCCGTTTCTTTGCTGCAGGTATGGTCTCTCGTTCAAAAGTCAAACTCGACCCCATAATACATTTTTAGCCCACACTGCAACACAAAGTTTTGTATTATAAAGAGTACAGAGTTGGTTCCAAATAAAAGTGAGAAAATGTATGAAACATCGAATGGTGCAGTACCCTGTTGATCTGAGTATTTGACAGCAGTCCCTGAGTTTCGTGATTGCATTGCTAAGCTTATTTTAAACAGGAATTAGTATTAGTCTGTGACGTAAAAAACTGCAAAGAAATGGTGTGTATCCATTTCTCCATTGCTGCAAATCTGTGGCCAGGACTGGGTCAAATTTCCTCCTTTTTGATGACCAAATTTTTTTCTCCAGTTGTTGCATTTTTACAAAAATGGTAGCATTTGTTGTGAGTACTTCTACATTTGAACCTGCAATTGAATAAAAAAAAGCACTGTCATAAAGAATGAACATTAACTGAAACTTTCCCATCACGTTTCACTGGGTAGATAGTCGCTTATTTCATACCAGATTGGTTTTATTCCAGTAATTCAAAAAGGTTTAGTGTCAGGCAGTATGACAATAGAGAGTGTGCTACTGTACCAATGCATAACTGTGCAACAGATTGCTAATAACAAAACATGACGACATGGCAGGGATGATTGTAATGCAAGCTTTGCACCTGTGGGATCTGCACCTTTCAACCAAGCTCAGGTTGATAGGAAAAATCAATCTCAACCCAGTGGACAGGGGGCACAAGCACAAACTATCTACATTCAACACTAAATGGGCAGGTGGAATGGAAAATGCATTAGAGTTAGGACATTAGGACACATCATGCTGGTATAATTGTTAGTCCTAACAAGTAAAATAAGCCTGTTAATATCTTTTGAAAGCAATGTTGAGGGAACTACAGACAGCACCTAGTTCCTGCTGTAATGTATAATGCCCATTGTTTTGCAAGTAAATCTGCCATAATTTGTGGTATTGAGACCTACAGATCAGGAGATCCTAAGTTCACTGCCAGATCTGTGCTGAGTTAGATGATCTGAGGTGTTGCCATTAGCCTCGGTGGTCCCGAGGGTTGCCAACCCTCCAAGAATGTCCTGGAGTATCTAAGAATTAAACATTAAACTCATGGCCACTGCTGCGAGCAACCCAGGAGAAAATAATAGGGTCATTAAAAAAAATGGTAGTTTTTTTTCATTTTCTTTATTAGTTCTAAAAACATTGGAGATGGGAGAATGGGGGGGAACTGTTTGACTCAGTTGGGTGGTTGGAGGCGGGAGGTCAACTTCCAGAAATACGTTGAACCAGAATTGGCAACCCTAATATTCCCTGGATGAGGGGGGAAGGGGTGCGTGATAAACCAGGGTTCTCCAGGGATCTCTGCTGTGAGGTCAGGTGCAGGTGCGGGTGTTGAGCGAGCCCCAATAGCTAAACATTCCATCATCACTCACTGTCTTGGCCACTTAGCTCTGAAACTAGGGGTGGCATGTGGTAAAATGATACGCTAACAGGAATCACAATGAAGTGGGTCTTAGAGGCTTAGCTCTTCTATGATACCCATCTCCTGCTCTCTTGATCCTCTCCTCACCCTACCTATCCTAGCCCCAATGCTCATCGACATTGTAATAGCTCGCTTTCGTTCACACTTTCTTTCTTTCAGAACCAGCACCATCACAAAAAACTCAGCCTCTACTCAATTTCTGACCTACTCTTCTTGTCCAAGCTCCTTGAATGTGTCGTCCTCTCCCAGTAAGTGGTTACCTTTCCACAATTCCCGATTTGATTCCTTTCAGTACGTTTTCTGCTTTGCCCGCAGCACTGAGATCGCCCTGATCAAAGGCACTGCTTCTGTGACTGCGATCATGGGACATTATCCTTCCTTGTCCTCCTCGAACTCACTGCAACATTTGACATGGTGCATCATGCCATCTCCTTTACTGTCTTCCCTCCATGGCCCACCTCCGGGAATCTACTCCAGTGACTGTAGTGCTACCTATCTCAACATAATCAATGCATCTTCAGCAATGGCTTCTCCTCCAGCTGCCACACAGCCACCTCCGGGAAACCTGAGGATCTATCCCTGGCTCCCACCTCTTCCTCATCTGCAACCTTCCCCTCAGTGGTATCATCCATAACATGGAATCAGCTTCTACATGTATTCTGATGACAACCAGTTTTACTTCTCAACTATCTCTCGCAACCCTATGACCCCTGCATTGTGCTGCCAGACTGCCTGTCTGATATTAAGTCATTGATGAATCAGAATTTTCTCCAATTAAACACTGGGAAGAGCGAAGCCAATGTATTCTTCCAACAAAAACTCTGCACCCTTGTCATTGACTTCATTCCACCCTGGCTGCTTGCTCAGATTGAACCAGACTGCACACAACCTTGGCATTCTGTTTAATTCAGAACCAAGTTTCAAATGCTATAGCGTATCCATTACTAATTCAGGAGAAACTTCTTTACCCAAAAAGTGATAAGAATGTGCAACTCGCTATCAGGAAGAGTAGTTGAGGCAAATAGCATAGATGCATTTAAGGGGAAGCCAGATAAGCACTTGATGAAAAAAGGAACAGAAGGATATGCTGATAGGATTAGGTGAAGAGGGGTGGGAGGAGGCTTGTGTGGAGCATAAACGCCGGTATAGACCAATTGGGCTGAATAGCCTGTTTCTGTGCTTTGGACTGTATGTAATTCTATGCATGTTTATTTTCACCTCCACAACATTGCCTGCTACCACTCATATTTTACCTATCCACAATTTTGGCTTCTCTACAATCGACTTTTCCAATGCCCTCCTTGCCAGCCTCCCATCCTCCATAAACTCCAAATCATCTAAAGCTTTGCCGTCCACATCCTGTTCTACACTAGGCCCAACTTACTCAGCACCTCCCATCCTTGCTGAGTTCCTTGTCCCTCAATGGATTGAATTTAGAATTCTCATCATTGTCTACAAATCCCTCTAAAGCCTCAAGTCACCTTACCTCTGCAACCGTCTCCAATCCAATGTCCCTTCCCTGCTCTCTGGCCCTCTGAACCTGGCCTCCTCTCTATTTCCCACACTCTCCGCTCCATCTTCCATGGCAGAGCCTTCAACTATCACAGCACTACTCTTTGGAATTCCCTCTCCAAATACTCACAGCTCTCTGACTCTCTCCCTATATTTAAATCACACATCTTCAACCAGGCTTTTGATGACCTCTTCTAACTCTCCCACAAAGGACAGGTGCTTGCTCCTTTTCTCCTCTGTGAAGTACCTTGGGACATTTTCTACATTAAAAGCATTACATAAATGCAAGTTGTTGTTCAGAGCAGAAAATTGAGCAAACAGACTGAATCATAAAGACTATACACACTTACACCTTCATTTTCTGCATCTGGTCAATGGTTTCTGGGAGAGGAATATTGACTGTTTCAGGCAGAAACAAGACCAGAATTGCTGACAACACTGTGAAACCCCCCATCAGAATAAAAGGCAGAAACTCGTGATGAACACCTGTGAAAATATAGACCATATGTTGTCTGTAAAATGAAGACCAGAACATCAACATAAAGCCATAGGCACTACATGCAACACAGGTCTTGTGGTCAATAAACACCCGTTAATGTATTTTCAATGTTGGTGCATTCCAATAATGTGGGGCTTTTTTTCATTTCCATTTTGAAGTTAGTTTTCTCCTGCCTGTTTTTGACCCTTTGCCAGGCACCATTTCCCAATGAAGAGGTAGGCAACTTGTTCCCTAATCAGCAACTGAAGATTGCACAAAGTTGGTCTAGAATTACTTTGGTTTTTCCTCGCAATTTCTGGGGAAGCAATATGGATAGATTAGGGATTTACTGTATGGGTAATTACAAGATCAAACCCACGAACTGCCATTCTGTGATGCAGTGCATCAGGACACAAACATGCTGCTCCATGGTTTCAGATGGGGTGTGTTTACTCCAGAATGCCCTGCATACTGAAGCAAATGCAATCATTGCCTTGTTCTTTATTTCATTCTTGGAACGAAGTAAGAGTATGGATATAGAATCCACCACTCCCAACTTTAGCACATAGCCAAGCACTTGATTGAGAACAAAATGCCACTACACATTTTAGGGTAGAAATTGGTCTTCATTGTGTACATTTTCCAGGCGGAAAACGGGGGTAAAAGCAACAACTTTGGGGCACATTGCCCAGCCCTCAATCCGCGCCTGCTTTCCGACGCCTTCATATCGGTAAAGGCGGCTTTGTAGGCGTCTCAGGCGACTGCCTAAAACAGGCATTCTCCCCTTACATATGTGAATGAAGGGCCTAAAGCCTATTTTAGGCCTCCTTGCAGAAATTGGTTTGAATGAGCAATACAGAAGCCGGACCTGCTCCACTGGGGATTCATAAGCAGTCTCTGCAGCCTAAGCAGCAACTGCCACCAAAAGATTATTTTTTTAAAATTAAAAACATTCCTGTGGTATTGATGAATCAGCATCTAAACTACAATGAATGACATTTTAAATTTGTTTGCTACTAAAAGATAATCAGATTAGAAAATGTGCAGGAAGTGCCGCCAACTGCTTGAGCTCAGAGTTTCTGGGCTTGAGGGGCGGCTGGCATCTCTACAGTGCATATGGGAAGCTGAGAGGACAAAATTGATTAAAGGACAGAAAGCAGAGAGCAGTGGTAAATGGCTGTTTTTCAAACTGGAGGGAAGTATACAGTGGTATTCCCCAGGGGTCGGTATTAGGACCATTGCTCTTTTTGATATATATTAAATGACCTGGACTTGGGCATACTGAGTATAATTTCAAAGTTTGCAGATGACACGAAACTCAGAAATGTACTAAACAATGTGGAGGATAGTAACAGACTTGAGGAGGACACAGACAGACTGGTGAAATGGGCAGACACATGGCAGAAGAAATTTAATGCAGAGAAGTGTGAAGTGATACATTTTGGTCAGAAGAATGAGGAGAGGTATCATGATGAGGAGAATGAGAAGTTATGGTAAATCTTTATAAATCACTGGTTAGGCCAAAGCTGGAGTATTGTGTTCAATTCCAGGCACCACACTTTAGAAAGGATGTCGAGGCCTCGGAGAGGGTGCAAAAGAGATTTACCAGGTACCAGGGATGAGGGACTTCAGTTATGTGGAGACTGGAGAAGCTGAGGTTGTTCTCCTTAGAGCAGAGAAGGTTAAGAGGAGATTTGATAGAGGAGTTGAAAATCATGAACGGTTTTGACAGAGTAAATAAGGAAAAGCTGTTTCCAGGGCAGAAGGGTCGTTAACCAGAAGACACAGATTTAAGGGGATTGGCAAAAGAATCAGAGGTGACATGAGGAAACATTTTTTTTTACACAGAGTTGTTATGATCTGGAATGCACTGCCTGAAAGGGTGGTTGAAGCAGATTCAATAATAACTTTCAAATGGGAATTGGATAAATACTTGAAGGGAAAAAATTTACAGGGCTATGAGGAAAGAGCAGGGGGAGTGGGACTAATTGGATAACTCTTTCAGAAAGCTGGCACAGGCCTTCTGTGCTGTAACATACTATGATACTACTAAAACCGGGCCTGGGTCACAATAAAGGTAAAAAAGGCTACAAGGATAAGTAGCGGAAAGCAATATGGTTGCTTGCCACTACAATAAGCTTAAGAATTACACTTAAGAACGTAAAACTCATGTTGAGAGAAAGTTGTACTCAGTTAAAGGAAAGTAATCAGAAACTATTAAAAAAAATGAAGAAGAGGCACAGGCAAATATAGACGTATTAGAAATAAAGAAGAAAGAGGCACAGGCAAAGATAGATGTTTTAGAAATAAAAGGAGAAAGAGGCACAGGCAAAGATAGATGTTTTAGAAATAAAAGGAGAAAGAGGCACAGGCAAAGATAGATGTTTTAGAAATAGCTCTGAAGAGGCGAAAGATGAATTGATGAGAGAGAAAGGGGAGAGAAGACAGGAAATATTTCAGTGTGGCAAGAGAATCCAGCCAATGAAGTACCTTTAAAGTGCAGTCACTGTTGTAATGCAGAAAACGCAGCAGCCAATTTTGTGCAAACAGCAATGTGATAATGACCAGATAATATCTTTTAGTGATGTTGGTTGAGGGATAAACATTGGCCAGAACACCAGGAAGAACTCCCTTGCTCATCTTTGAAATAGTGCCTTGGTATCTTTTTTAAGATAGTAATTGACAAAAGAAGTGGTAGAGGAGAAATTGAGGATGCCAATTGGGAAACCCAGATCAGGTGTTCCCAGTTGGAACAAGCGAATAACAATTTGCGGACCACTATAAAGACGCAGGCAGTAATGGCTTAGGAGGACAAAAAGCGAGACGGTCTCCCATGTCAAATGTCAGAAGGAGATACAATGGCTCCAAGAGCAGTTGGAAGTCAAGAGAAGTTGAAAGTCAAGAGAGATATTATATGTACAATGTTACAAGGGGGTGATAACGAGGAAGGCTTAGACGAGGAAAATGGAATGGAAGTCAGAGAGCTCAGAGGCATGCTTCACCAAACGCTAAGCGTGTTACAGGATCGTTCGAAACTCACCCGCTGCTCCAGAAATCAGGCTTGTGGTATTTTAATGGCTGGGCGCATTTAAATCCCACTGGCTGACTTTCAACCCGTCCCGGGTGGGTAATCGGGGGGAAGCGGCAGAAAATTGCACGTCCCGGAGGCCGGATCCATCCCATGGGAGACTCACGATGGGAAGTGGTGGGCGTGTGGGGCCTGGAGGAGCACTCCTGCTCCTCCTGACCTCCTTAGGACGCATCTGGTCCCAATTTTCTTCCCCACGGTCTTTACCTGGCAAGAAAGAAACTGCAGTTTCCCGTTCATGCCATTCAATTAAAAGAGCAGTCAGGTCCCATTGACCCAACATGCAAATGTAAAAAAAGGACTCCGCCAGCTTTGGGCAGGTTAAAAATCGTCCCCTAGGAGATGCACAAATTTATGGTTTCCAAACAATGACATGGCCTTTTTATACATTGCTATTTGGTGAGGTCAAGGTAGCTCTGTTGCATATTGTAGTCAAACTGGCTGGACTAGTAGAGGGTCCCAATGGTCTGCCCTCTATGGCTTCAGACCTCCCAGGCCTCTTCTGTTGTTGCATTTCCTCTAAAATTTCTAGCTAAATAAGACTTGTTGGAATACTCATGCTGCTTTCTGGAAGCAGTTGTGTCATTCCTTGCAATGGGGGAAGATTTCTCCACATGCTATGGGGAGCAAATTCACATTCATTTGTAAAGAATGTGTTTATGACTTTGCTACAGGTTATTATTTTAAAAGGACAAAATTAGTCAATGCCTCATTAATGCTAACATGTAAATTATTACACATTAATGCATAACTAGCATATGCGTTAGTTCTAAAGCATAGAGGAAGTTTCATAGAATCTTACAGAACAGAAGGAGGCCATTTGGCCCGTCATGCCTGTGCTGGCTCTTTGAAAGAGCTGTCTAATTTAGTCCCACATCCCAGCTTTTTCCCCATAACCCTGTAAATTAGTCCCCTTCAAGTACATGTCCAATTGCCTTTTCAAAATTCCTATGGAATCTGCTTCCACCACCCTTTCAGGTAGTGCGTTCCAGATCTTAATAAGCCTCCATGTGAAAACATTTCCCCTCATTTCCCCTTTAGTTCTTTTGCAAATTATTTTAAATCTATGTCCTCTGATTATCAACCCACTTGCCAGAGGAAACAATTTCTCCCTATTTACTCTATCATAATCCCTCGTTATTTTGAATACCTCTATTAGGTCTCCCCTTAACCTTCTCTGCTCTAATGAAGAACAATCCCAGCTTCTCTAATCTCTCCATATAACTGAAGTCCCTCATCCCTAATATCATCCTGGTAAACTCTCCAAGGCCTTGACATCCTTCCTAAAATGTGGAGCCCAGAATTGTACACAATACTCCAGTGATTTGTAAAGGTTTAGCATGACTTCCTTGTTTTTGTATTCAATGCCCCTATTTACAAAGCCAAGTATCCCATACGGTTTCTTTACCACCTTATCAACTTGCCCTGCCACCTTCAAAGATTTGTGAATATGTAACCCCAGGTCCCCATGCTCTTGCACCCCCCTCAAAATAGTACCATTTAGATTATACTGACTCTCCATGTTGTTCCTCCCAAAGTGCATCACTTCACACTTATCCATATTAAATTGCACCTGCTATGTGTCTGCCCATTTCACCAGTTTTGTCTATTTCCTCCTGAGGACTGCTGCTATCCTCCTCACTACTTACTACGTTGCCAAGTTTTGTCTCATCCCCAAACTTTGAAATTGAACTCCCTACACGCAAGTCCAGGTCATTTGAATATAACAAGAAAAGCAATGGCCCTAATACCGATCCCTGGGAGACCCCACTACATACGTCGTGTAGTCAGAAAGATATTCGTGCACTACTACCCACTGCCTCCTATCCTGTGGCCAATTACGTACCCAAGTTACCACCATCCCTTTGGCCCTCCATTCACCAGGACATGACTGCTCAATCACACCCTCACCTCCACCTCTGATACCTTTGTTCCCATTAAAACCATTACTCTAACCCTGGTCAATCGCCCCTGGTATAGTCCTGATCTCCGCTCCCTTAATTCCAAGGGACGCAGACTTGAACATTTATACTGGACAACTGGTTTAGCCATTCGTTGCCAGATCTGGCTGGACCACATAAAGCATTATCGGGTCCTGCTCTCCACAGCCAAACTGCTCACTATTCCAGACCATCCTTGAATGCAAAGATAACCCCCGTCTCTTTTCTCCACTACAAACTGTCTTCTTAAACCCCTTTCCTCTGCCTCCTCCACCCTCACCTCCAACAAGTGTGAGGAGCTGTTGGATTTCTTTGTCACTAAGACTGAGACCATCTGTTCAGCTGCCTCTGCTGCTTCCCTCCTTTCCCCTAGCCCACCAAGCCAAACTTCCTCTAAGGATTCCCCCCTGCCCTAGCCCTGAACTCGCATCTTTCTCTAGTTTCTCTCCTATCTCCCCATATGCCCTCTCCGAGCTTATCTTGTCCATGAGACCCACCTCTTGCTCCCTCGACCCTATTCCCACCAAACTGCTGACCACCCAACTTCCCTTCCTGGCCCCCATGTTAGCTGATATTGCTAACGCTTCCCTCTTAGGTACTGTCCCTCTCCCCTTGAAATCTGCCGTCATCACCCCCTCCTCAAAAACCCTCAAGTCCTCGAACCTGTTGTCACCTCCCAAATCCATGCCCAATTTTCCCGTAACTCCCAGTTTGAATCCCTCCAATCAGGTTTTCACCCCTGGAACAGTCCTTATCAAAGTCACAAATTGCGTCCGATGTAACTGTGACCGTGGTAAACTATCCCTCCTCATTCTTCTCGACCTGTCCGCAGCCTTTGATATGGTCGACCACATCATTCTCCTCCAACGCCTCTCCTCCATCGTCCAGCTGGGTGGGACTGTCCTTGCCTGGTTCCATTCTTATTTATCCAATTGTGGCCAGAGAATCACCTGTAACGGCTTCTCTTCCTGCTCCCGTACCGTTACCTCTGGATTCCCCCCAGGATCTATCCTTGGCTCCCTCCTATTTCTCATCTACATGCTGCCCCTTGGCGACATCATCCAAAAACAGGTCAGGTTCCACATGTCTGCTGACGACACCCAGCTCTCCCTCACCACCACCTCTCTCGACCCCTTCACTATCTCAGATTTGTCACACTGCTTATCCGACATCCAGTACTGGATGAGCAGAAATTTCCTTCAACTAAATATTGGGAAGACCGAAGTCATCATCTTCGGTCCCTGCCACAAACTCCATTCCCTAGCCGCCAACTTCATCCCTCTCCCTGGCCACTGACTGACACTGATCCAGACCGTTCGCAACCTTTGTGTCCTAATTGACCCTGAGATGAGCTTCTGACCACATATCCGCTCAATCACCAAGACTGCCTACTTCCACTTCTGTAACACTGCCCGTCTCCGCCCCTGCCTCAGCTCATCTGCTGCAGAAACCCTCATCCATGCCTTTGATATCTCTAGACTTGATTATTCCAATGCTCTCCTGGCTGGTCTCCCATCTTCCACCCTCCATAAACTTGAGCTCATCCAAAACTCTTCTGCCTGCATCCTAACTTGCACCAAGTCCCGTTCACCCCATCACCCCGTGCTTGCTGACCTACATTGACTCCCAGTCCGGCAATGCCTTGATTTTAAAATACTCATCCTTATTTTCAAATCCCTCCTTGGCCTCACCCCTCTCTACCTCTGTGACCTCCTCCAGCCCTACAACCCTGTGAGATCTCTGCGCTCCTCCAATTCTGGCCTCTGGTGCATCCCCGATTTTACTCGCTCCACCATTGGCAGCCGTGCCTTCAGCTGCCTCGGCCCGAAGCTCTGGAATTCCCTCCCTACACCTCTCCGGCGCTCTACCTCGCTCTCTTCCTTTAAGATCCTCCTTAAAACCTACCTCTTTGATCAAGCTTTGGTCACTTGTCCTAATACCTCCTTATGTGGCTCGGTGTCAAATTTTGCTTGATAAAGCTCCTGTGACACGCCTTGGGACGTTTTACGACGTTAAAGGCGCTATATAAATGCAAGTTGTTGTTGTTATGTGGTATTTTATCAAGTGCCTTTTGAAAGTCCATATATACATCTACTGCGTCACCTTCATCAACCCTCTCTGATACATGGCAGACTGATCAGAAAAGTAAAAACCCAAGGGATCCAAGGGAAAGTGGCAAGTTGGATCCAAAATTGGCTCAGCGGCAGGAAGCATTGGGCAATAGTCGATGGGTCTTTTTGTGACTGGAAGACTGTTGATAGTGGGGTTCTGCAGGGCTCAGTACTAGGTCCCTTGCTTTTTGTGATATATAATCAATGTTTTAGACTTAAGTGTAGGAGGCATGATAAAGAACTTTGCAGATGATAGAAAAATTGGCCATGTGGTTGATAGTGAGGAGGAAAGCTGTAGATTGCAGGACGATATCAATGGACTGGTCAGGTGGGCAGAAAGGTGGCAAATGGGTAATGCATTTGTGAAGGGCAAACAAGGCAAGGGAATACACAATAAATGGGAGGATACTGAGAGGTGTACAGGAACAGAGGGACCTTGAAGCGCATGTCCACAGATCCCTGAAGGTAGCAGGGCAGGTAGATAGGTAGTAAAGGCGGCATGCGAGATACTTGCTGGAGTCTATAATTAAGGATAGGGTGACTGAACACCTCGAGAATTTTCAGTTAATCAGAGAGAGCCAGCATGGATTTGTGAAAGGTAGGTCATGCCTGACAAACCTGACTGAATTTTTTGAAGAGGTGACTAAAGGAGTGGACAGGGGAATGTCAATGGATGTTATTTATATGGACGTCCAGAAGGCATTTGATAAAGTCCCACTTGAGACACTGTTAGCTAAGACAGAAGCCCATGGAATCAAGGGAAAAGTACGGACTTGGTTAGGAAGTTGGCTGAGCGAAAGACGACGGACAGTAGGGATAATGGGTAGGTACTCACATTGGCAGGATCTGAATAGTGGAGTCCCGCAGGGATCTGTCTTGGGGCCTCAATTATTCACAATATTTATTAATGACTTAGATGAAGGCATAGGAAGTCTCATATCTAAGTTTGCCGATGACACAAAGATTGGTGGCATTGTAAGCAGTGTAGATGAAAACATAAAATTACAAAGCGATATTGATAGATTAGGTGAATGGGCAAAACTGTGGCAAATGGAATTCAATGCAGACAAATGTGAGGTCATCCACTTTGGATCAAAAAAGGATAGAACAGGGTACTTTCTAAATGGTAAAAAGTTAAAAACAGTGGATGTCCAAAGGGACTTAGGGGGTTCAGGTACATAGATCATTGAAGTGTCATGAACAGGTGCAGAAAATAATCAATAAGGCAAATGGAATGTTGGTCTTTATATCTAGAGGACTGGAATACAAGGAGGCAGAAGTTATGCTGCAGCTATACAAAACCCTGGTTAGACCACACCTGGAGTACTGTGAGCAGTTCTGGGCACCGCACCTTTGGAAGGACATATTGGCCTTGGAGGGAGTGCAGCGTAGGTTTTCTAGAATGATACCCGGACTTCAAGGGTTAAGTTACCAGGAGAGATTACACAAATTGGGGTTGTATTCTCTAGAGTTTCGAAGGTTAAGGGGTGATCTGATCGAAGTTTATAAGATATTAAGGGGAACGGATAAGGTGGATAGAGAGAAACTATTTCCGCCGGTTGGGGATTCTAGGAATAGGGGGCACAGTCTAAAAATTAGAGCCAGACCTTTCAGGTTAGAAAACATTTCTACACACAAAGGGTGGTAAAAGTTTGGAACTCTCTTCCGCAAATGGCAATTGATACTAGCTCAATTGCTAAATTTTAATCTGAGATAGATAGTTTTTTGGCAATCAAAGGTATTAAGGGATATGGGCCAAAGGCAGGTATATGGAGTTAGATCACAGATCAGCCATGATCTTATCAAATGGCGGAGCAGGCACGAGGGGCTGAATGGCCTACTCCTGTTCCTATTAGCCGAAGCATGGAGTATAAGAGCTAGGAGGTTATGCTTGAAGTGTAAAAAAACACAAGTTAGGCCACAGCTTGAGTACTGCGTACAGTTCTGGTCACCACATTACAGGAAAGATGTGATTGCACTCGAGAGGATACAGAGGAGATTTACGAGGAAGTTGCCAGGACTGGAGAATTTTAGCTATGAGGAAAGATTGGATAGGCTGGGGTTGTTTTCTTTGGAACAGAGAAGTCTGAGGGGAGATTTAATTGAGGTGTATAAAATTATGAGGGGCTTAGATAGAGTGGATAGGAAGGACCTATTTCCCTTAGCAGAGGGGTCAATAAGCAGGGGGCATAGATTTAAAGTAATTGGTGGAAGGATTAGAGGGGAGCTGAGGAAAAAAATTTTCACCCACTGGGTGGTAGCGATCTGGAACTCACTGCCTGAAAGGGTGGTAGGGGCAGAAACCCTCATTGCGTTGAAAAGGTGCTTGGATATGCACTTGAAGTGCTGTAACATACAAGGCTACGGACCAAGAGCTGGAAAGCGAGATTAGGCTGGACAGCACTTTTTCGGCCGGCACAGACACGATGGGCCGAATGGCCTCCTTCTGTGCCATAAATTTCTATAATTCTATGATACTTCATCAAATAGCTCAATCAGGAGTATCCTACTGTTTAAGTAGAGTGTAGAGTTCCTTCTACTCTGTCCAACAATGTACCTTAGTCCTAAATTTAGAAAAGACATCCCTGTACTGCATTACCATGACATTTCCATGGAGAGAGGTAGCGTAGACAGTCAATGATACATCACTACAATATACCTCACCACGCCCCCCACAGCCACACATTCCTTTCCAACCATTCTACTGTTCTTATGCCACGTTCTGAGATCAAGGGTCACGGTATTTGAGTGAAAAGTGAAGAGATTGCTACATTGCTTGCATAGGATATTATTCTCACACTGGAATGCTTGCAGACACCAGGGTGAAATTGAATTCTGAATTAATTAGTAGCCTTTCTATGTCCTTGCAAAGGAAAAGATCATCCATAATCAGTACAACAAAGTAACAGGGGTGGAGGAATGGCAACGAATAAGCCCTTCAGTAGACCCGAGGAGAAAGCTCTACACCTCCTGGACAGGCACACCGGGGAGGCAGTGGGAGATGGAGAAGTTGGAAGAGATCTGTCAGGTTCAGGTTTGTAATGAGATCGCTGACCTGCAGTACGGTGAGTGGTTTCAGTCTTCAGACATTCTGATTAATTGATAGGACTTTTATCATTGCTTAGTCACTTCTTCTGAATCACACCACAAATGAAGATATAATATATAAAAAAATAATTTCACCCAGGTTTCTGCAGACATTCATTATGATAATGCTTTCATTCAAAAGCCACCACTCTTGGTCTCAAAGTGGGATAAGGAACAGTGAATGGTGGGAGAGAGATATGTGGCTCTGAGGAGGGAGGGGCTGGTCAGGTATACTGTGCATATTTATTGCCTCATTCAACTCTTCATTTACACCATGTGCACATGAATGGTGTGGATTTAGTGATGGTCTCCGGGTATCAGGATAGTGCCAGAATTGTCTTTATATTCCAACTACATACAGAAGTTTAACTGTTATCTTACCAAGATAAAAAACATACGGCGAGATGATGCTGCCCAGCCTGCAGGCCATCGAGCTCACTCCGACACCCATGTTTCTTACCGCAGTTGGGTAGAGTTCAGCAGTGTAGACGTAAACCATGGAGAAGGCACATGTGGTCCCAAATTTTCCAACCATTACCAGCACTGTGGTAAGTACTGAAAGATCTAGAAAAAGCACAAGTAAACTTGATGGAAGGTGCACCGGTTTGCAAGCGCCTGTCACACACTGGACACATGGGCTGATTTTCTGAATACATGCTTCTGGCACGGACCGTCGCCAACTAGAAATACATATTGGGAATTGACATGGGCGCATCCCATAATCTTTGGTCCATTAAAATGTAAAAACATGCTTCCACAAATTCCCAATAGGTGTTCCTGATGGACGAGATTCTGCACTGAAAACTCGCATTCAGAAAACAGGCTCCTTAATGTTGATGTTATAAGTACTTGGCTGGTGTAAGTGAGGCACATTGAATAACGGCACCTCACCCATGCTGGCCAAGTTACTTTCCCTTCCAACAATAATAACGTCAACAACTTGAATTTATACAGCACCTTTAAAAGAGAAAAAATAAAGTCCCAAGCTGCTTCACAGAGGCATATCCAAAAAATAAACACCAAGCTGAAGAGGAGGAGAATAGGAAGGATAACCAAAAAAATTGGTCAAAGAGGTGCGTTTTAAGGAGGATCTTAGCATAGGGGTTAAGAGAGGGAATTCCAGAGTCCGAGGCCTAGGCAGCTGAATGCATAGCCGGCACTGGTAGGGCAAAGAGGTGGGGATTGCTTAAGAGGATGTGGCAAGATGAATGGAGAGTTTGGGGGAGTTCTAGAGCTGCAGAAGGTTACAATTAGGGAAGGGTGAGACATGGAAGGATTTAATCATAAGGATGAGAGTTTTAAATTTGAGGTATTGGGGACTGGGAGCCAATGTAGGTCAGCGAGGACAAGGGTGATGGGCAAGTCAGCATTGGTGTGGGATAGAATATGGGCAGCAAAGTTTTGGTGAGGTAGAGGACTGGAGGCTGGCCAGGATAACAGTGGAGTAATCGCGTCTGGAAGTGACAAAGGCATGGATGAGAGTTTCAGTGACAAAAGGACTGAGATAGAAGCAAAGATGGGCGAAGTTACAGAGGGGAAGTAACCAATCTTTGTGATGGAGAGGATATTTGGTCAGAAATTTAGCTCGAAGTCGAATAAGAAACTAAGGGTGTGAACAGTCTGGTTCAGCCCGAGACAGTGACTGAGGAGGACTATAGAGATGGTGGCAAATGCATGAGGTTTGTGACAGGGGCCGAAGATGATGGCTTTGATCTTCTGATCTTCCCAATGTTTAACTGGAGGAAATTGGGGCTCATCCAAGACTGGCTGTTGGATAAACAGTCTAACGATACAGAGGCAGTGGATGGGTGCAGAGAGGCAATGGAGAGGTAGAGCTGGGTGCTATTAGCATACATGTGGAAGCTGACCCTATATCAGTGGATAATGACGACAAGGGGCAGCAGGCAGATGATTGGGGAGGGGGGGGATGCAGGGATAAGTCCTTGGGGATTCCGAAGGTGATGGTGTGGTGGTGGGAGGAGAAGCCATTGGTAGAGTTGCTCTGGCTACAATCGGATATGTAAGATTGGAACCAACAGATAATAAAAAACAGAAAATGCTGGAAATACTCAGCAGGTCAGGCAGCATCTGTGGAGAAAGAAAGAGAGATAACGATTCAGATCGATGACCTTTCGTCAGAACTGTTGGATAATAACTGGGTAAATGTAAGTAACCAGGAAGGAAAGTATAAATTAGGGTAACAGCAGAATTTGATGGAGTTTTGTTAGTGCTTTGGGTTCTCATTAAGCATACTGTAGCTGTGTGAAAGTTGAACATAATAATATAGCTTTAAGCTATAATATTTTGAAATAGCTAATGAATATTTTGGAATATCTGAATGGATGTTCTGTGTAAGAAATTAGCCTGTAAAAATGAGTAATAGTGTGGCAATAGCCTTGCAAAATGCTGAGGTCTGTGAACATCCCCAACAAAATGCTGAAGTCTGTGGAAATGTCCTTGCAAAATGTTATGGTCTGTAAGTGGGATGGCTGCTGCCATTCAATAGCTTTGAGAATGGGAAAGAATACACTGTGTCAAAGGTAGTTGATGTTTACCAGTGCTGATTGCAAGGACATCAACAGCCATCTGTTCAGACAACGGTAATAAGACTCATGCGAAAGCTAAGAAATAAAAGGGAGTTACGGCAGAGTTGGCACATAGCAGTCATAAGAAAGGGTATAAAGGGGAAAATTCTACAGCTAAATGGGAGCTACGGCAAATCCTCCACAAAAGATGACGACCCTGACTGGCATAGCTCCCGGAACAGAGATAGTCCTGGTGTTCTGTTGATAAGGTTGTCCCATAGCAGAAATGCTGTGGTCATGTTGCTACTTTACTGGCACTTGAAGTCTGTCCCAAATAAAGATGAAATTAATTTAAAAAAAATATATACACATGTGCAGTAGTGTCTAATTTGACGGTACAAATAATTTTGGTTAACATCTCATGGGGTTGGATGACAGAGGAGAGGTGTAGGAGGAAGATGGTGTGGTTGAATCTGTCAAAGGAGGATGAGGAAGAATAATACACCACAGTCACATTCACAATGAACATTGGTCGTGACTTTGGTAGAGGCAGTTTTAGTGCTGTGGCAGGGTGGAAACCTAATTGGTGGGATTTAAACACAGAGTTGCAGGAGAGATGGGCATGGATCAGGGGGGCCACAACATAGTCAATGGTTTTGGGAGGAAAGAGAGGTTGAGAACTGGGTGGTAGTTTGATTTTGCTTATTTTTGAGGAAGGGACTAATGATGGTGGTTTTGAAGGGAGGAGGAACCATTTACAGTGTCAGCTATCAGGCAGCAAAGTTGGGTGGTCAGAACTTTAGTGGCCATGTGTCAATTTATGACAGGCAAGGGTGCCAACCAGTAAAATTCCACCTGATGCATTACACAGCTCATGGTAGTGTCTGTACTTATGCATTAGCACTCTGGGCCTCAGTGGAAACCAGATCACATTGTGCATGCAACTTAAATCTCTCAAGTAAACGGAGGTCGCATTTACTTACTGGTGTGAGTCAACAAGCATGGGGGGGGGGGGGGGGGCGGCTAGGGGGATTGTGGATGCACCAGTAAGTATATACAGAATACATTAAAAGCACGATATAATGCATGTCATATTCTAAGAGCGTGTTGGTTCCAGTTGTGGTGTTTGATTGCAACAAAATTAAAGTAAGTTTCAGCTGTTCCATATTATGATTCTTGGGTAAAATATAGGGTACGAAAAAGATGGATTTTCTATTAATTTTTTGTATAACTAGGGATGAGAGGGTGATTAGGCAATTCAGCTATTCTGCCAATGCTGATGTTATCTAATGTATGAGGAGTATTAGAGTGGCCTGGGGTTAGTCACCCACCAATTTCCCCTCCCTCACTGTTCTCTCAGCATCTCATTCTTACAAAACAGCTAAGATCAGTGAAGTTGTAATAGGTGGGAAAGGGGGAAGGTCTTCATAGTTTGTGGCATAGTGCGCCAGAATGCTAAAACCTCTACAGTATTACACCACCTGTATATTTCAATTTTTATCATGAAATGCTGCTTTAAAATGTTTGTTAACAAAAGACACGTTCTGACGATACCACCTTCCGCACCAGTGCTTCCGATATGTCTTCCTTTTTCCTCAACCGAGGATTCCCCTCCACTGTAGTTGACAGGGCCCTCGACTGTGTCCGTCCTATTTCCCGCACTTCTGCCCTCACCCCTTCCCTTTGCTCCCAGAACCATGATAAGGTGCCCCTTGTCCTCACCTTCCGCTCCACCAGCCTCCACATTCAATGTATCATCCTCCGCCATTTCCGCCGCCTCCAGTGTGATCCCACCACCAAACACATCTTCCCCTCCCCTTTCAGCATTCCGAAGGGACTGTTCCCTCCGCAAAACCCTGGTCCACTTTTCCATCACCCCCAACACCCGCTCTCCACCCCACGGCACCTTCCCGCGCAAGCGCAGGAGATGCAACACCTGCCCATTCACCTCCTCGTTTCCCACCACCCAGGGCCCCAAACACTCCTTCCAGACGAAACAGCGGGGGTTTACTTGTACTTCTTTCAATTTACTATACTGTATTCACTGCTAGCAATGCGGTCTCCTCTATATTGGGGAGACCAAACTGGGTGATCGTTTTGCTGAACACCTCTGCTCTGTCCGCAAGCGTGACCCTGACCTGCCGGTCACTTGCCATTTAAATTTCCCTTCCCACTCCTACTCTGACCTCTCTGTCCTGGAGCCTCTTACACTGTTCCAATGAAGCTCAACGTAAGCTCGACGAACAGCACCTCATCTTTCATTTAGGCACTTTACAACCTTCTAGACTCAACAATGATTTCAATAACTTCATCATCCCTTTTGTCATTTAATCACTCGTGCCCTCTACCCTATCACAGACCTTCCCTTTTGTTCTTTCCTCCCTTCCCCTCCCTCCCCCGCTTTCCCTGGCTCTGTAGTTGCTCAAAAACTTTAACTCTTTTAACATCTTCCAGTTCTGATGAAAGATCTTCGGCCTGAAACATTAACTCTGTTTCTTTGTTCTCCACAGGTGCTACCTGACTTGCTGAGCTTCTCCAGCATTTTCTGTTTATATTTTATGATAATTCTAGATGCATTGTAAAAATTTACTTGAAGGTACGAGCTGGATGAAGAAAAGGACAACTCCACCAAGAAAAAGTACTCCTGAAAGGCTGAACCTGCGGGAAAGCTTCTGGAGAAAAAGCCAAGCTGCTGTGTAGGCCGGAATTTCAACGGCACCAGAGAAGAAACAGTTCAAGTAGTCATCACCGTGGAGATTGGGTGTGTTCAAAGACAGGCCAAAGTATCCAATTGCTAGAATCATCCTGCAACAAAATGATAAAATCTTCTTGTAAGATGATTTTTTAAACTTTCCTTCCCTCCACCCCCCTTTTTCCATTTTGGTTTTACTAGGATTTTCTTTTTTTTTTATTCGTTCATATGATGTGGGTGTCGCTGGCAAGGCCAGCATTTATTGCCCATCCCTAATTGCCCTTGAGAAGGTGGTGGTGAGCCGCCTTCTTGAACCGCTGCAGTCCGTGCGGTGAAGGTTCTCCCACAGTGCTGTTAGGAAGGGAGTTCCAGGATTTTGACCCAGCGACAATGATGGAACGGCGATATATTTCCAAGTCGGGATGGTGTGTGACTTGGAGGGGAACGTGCAGGTGGTGTTGTTCCCATGCGCCTGCTGCCCTTGTCCTTCTAGGTGGTAGAGGTCGCGGGTTTGGGAGGTGCTGTCGAAGAAGCCTTGGCGAGTTGCTGCAGTGCATCCTGTGGATGGTGCACACTGCAGCCACAGTGCGCCGGTGGTGAAGGGAGTGAATGTTTAGGGTGGTGGATGGGGTGCCAATCAAGCGGGCTGCTTTATCTTGGATGGTGTCGAGCTTCTTGAGTGTTGTTGGAGCTGCACTCATCCAGGCAAGTGGAGAGTATTCCATCACACTCCTGACTTGTGCCTTGTAGATGGTGGAAAGGCTTTGGGGAGTCAGGAGGTGAGTCACTCGCTGCAGAATACCCAGCCTCTGACCTGCTCTCGTAGCCACAGTATTTATATGGCTGGTCCAGTTAAGTTTCTGGTCAATGGTGACCCCCAGGATGTTGATGGTGGGGGATTCGGCGATGGTAATGCCGTTGAATGTCAAGGGGAGGTGGTTAGACTCTCTCTTGTTGGAGATGGTCATTGCCTGGCACTTATCTGGCGCGAATGTTACTTGCCACTTATGAGCCCAAGCCTGGATGTTGTCCAGGTCTTGCTGCATGCAGGCTCGGACTGCTTCATTATCCGAGGGGTTGCGAATGGAACTGAACACTGTGCAGTCATCAGCGAACATCCCCATTTCTGACCTTATGATGGAGGGAAGGTCATTGATGAAGCAGCTGAAGATGGTTGGGCCAAGGACACTCCCCTGAGGAACTCCTGCAGCAATGCCCTGGGGCTGAGATGACTGGCCTCCAACAACCACTACCATCTTCCTTTGTGCCAGGTATGACTCCAGCCACTGGAGAGTTTTCCCCCTGATTCCCATTGACTTCAATTTTACTAGGGCTCCTTGGTGCCACACTCGGTCAAATGCTGCCTTGATGTCAAGGGCAGTCACTCTCACCTCACCTCTGGAATTCAGCTCTTTTGTCCATGTTTGGACCAAGGCTGTAATGAGGTCTGGAGCCGAGTGGTCCTGGCGGAACCCAAACTGAGCATCGGTGAGCAGGTTATTGGTGAGTAAGTGCCGCTTGATAGCACTGTCGACGACACCTTCCATCACTTTGCTGATGATTGAGAGTAGACTGATGTGGCGGTAATTGGCCGGATTGGATTTGTCCTGCTTTTTGTGGACAGGACATACCTGGGCAATTTTCCACATTGTCAGGTGGATGCCAGTGTTGTAGCTGTACTGGAACAGCTTGGCTAGAGGCGCAGCTAGTTCTGGAGCACAAGTCTTCAGCACTACAGCTGGGATGTTGTCGGGGCCCATAGCCTTTGCTGTATCCAGTGCACTCAGCCGTTTCTTGATATCACGTGGAGTGAATCGAATTGGCCGAATACTGGCTTCCGTGATGGTGGGGATATCGGGAGGAGGCTGAGATGGATTATCCACTCGGCACTTCTGGCTGAAGATGGTTGCAAACGCTTCAGCCTTGTCTTTTGCACTCACGTGCTGGACTCCGCCATCATTGAGAATGGGGATGTTTGCAGAGCCTCCTCCTCCCGTTAGTTGTTTAATTGTCCACCACCATTCACGACTGGATGTGGCAGGACTGCAGAGCTTTGATCTGATCCGTTGGTTGTGGAATCGCTTAGCTCTGTCTATAGCATGTTGCTTCCGCTGTTTATCATGCATGTAGTCCTGAGTTGTAGCTTCACCAGGTTGGCACCTCATTTTTAGGTACGCCTGGTGCTGCTCCTGGCATGCTCTTCTACACTCCTCATTGAACCAGGGTTGATCCCCTGGCTTGTTGGTAATGGTAGAGTGAGGAATATGCCGGGCCATGAGGTTACAGATTGTGCTGGAATACAATTCTGCTGCTGCTGATGGCCCACAGCGCCTCATGGATGCCCAGTTTTGAGCTGCTAGATCTGTTCTGAATCTATCCCATTTAGCACGGTGGTAGTGCCACACAACACGTTGGATGGTGTCCTCAGTGCGAAGACGGGATTTCATCTCCACGAGGACTGTGCGGTGGATGCCAGTGTTGTAGCTATACTGGAACAGTTTGGCTAGAGACGCGGCTAGTTCTGGAGCACAAGTCTTCAGCACTACAGCCGGGATGTTGTCGGGGCACATAGCCTTTGCTAGTCCAGTGCACTCAGCCGTTTCTTGATATCACGTGGAGTGAATCGAATTTGCTGAAGACTGGCTTCTTTGATGGTGGGGATATCGGGAAGAGGCCAAGATGGATCATCCACTCGGCACTTCTGGCCACTCTCATTTGTGGTCCCTGTTCCATCTATCATTTCCCACCAAGGGGGCAGGCAGCAGATCTGTTCTCTGTACTTTGTATTAATGCCAAATATTAGGTGTACAGGAACATTCCCTGGAGGCAACTAGCCTTCTAAATTTGCCCCCTCTCAATTGAGAAACACCAGCATCTCTATTGGAACTTGTTTGGAAAATTGAATGCCGTACTCAATACCTGTATATATGTCTCCGTTCCAATTTTTTCCTTCCATTGGCTCAAGGGATGGAATTGTGGCAGGTCGGTGAGTTCCCTCTCTTCTACCCTCAGTGCTACAGATATATAATTCCTTTACTTTTACTGGAGTTTACTGAAGTATTTCCATAGGTTCACACTCCTCTACAATTGAATTTTGGTGTTTTACTTTCAGTTGTACATGGCTTGATATACTGCATTATGTTCTTCACTCTTCAATTGTAATTTCCTAAAGTATCCCTATTCTGTGGCACTGTTTTGTATTACATTATCTCTCCTAAATGGTACTTTGCATATTTCTTGTCTATAATACAAACTCTCAAATAGTTCCAAAATGAAGAAACAAAAAAATAGTATGTGATGTTTATTGAAAAGGGGACCCAGGCCAAAAACCCATTGAGAACCTCTGCCATTGACCCCTGCAGACTTTGTAAGGTCAGGGGAGATTTCTTCCTTTGCATGGCAATGTCACAAGGGGCACAGCTAGGATGCCCATCTGCTTAGAATCCTGCAGACTATGTTGCTGATAGCTGGGTCTTGGGGGACCAAGGGGACAAAATGTTCTGAAAAATGTTGTTTCTTCTTTGGGGTGGCCAGACCATGACCCAGACCTGTACCCCCAGATCGGCCCCACTTGCCTAGTTTGCTCTTTAAAGGGTGAATGCTGGTGACCTCATTAGCGTTACTGGCTTAAAGGAGTTACTGAGCCCAACAGTGCAAAAGAGATGAATTAACCTGAAGAGCTGAAATAGAAAGATGCTGAAATCCCTTGATTAATTACTACTTCTACTGAAAACATACTTCTATACACTGTCAGACTCAAACTCCCACAAGCCAATTCCCTTGCTGATGTCGCCATTTAACTTTCAGAGACAGTGAGACTCCATCGTCAAAGGTAAACTGGCTACAGTAAACACAAATGGCTGGATCAAGGAACACACTGAAGCAAGTCATTAGTCTACTTTCCCTCTCAGTCACATAATATCATGAGGTGCAAAGGGATCAATGAGGATGGGATTAAAAAATGAATTGAAAACAAAGACAGCCTACAACATGCATGCAAACTTATAAAATTTGGAAAAGCTGTTTAGCCACTTAAACACTGCTACAAGTGAAAAACAATCCTCAATAAAGGCTTAGCACCAAGACTGCTGCTTCAAGGGGGCTGAATAAGTTAAATCCCTTTTTATTAAATTGGATTGCAGGACTTTTGTTCGTGTTTTGAGATCACATTCCGTATTTTTCTGTGAAAACTGAATCTCAAAGGCCTCACGTATGACATACAGAAATAAGTAATTAAAATGGGAGTGCAGCGGGCACCAATTCGTCATGGCTAAAGCTGTAGCTATACCCAATATTCCATCAGTTAAATTACAGGGGTGGGGGGGGGGGAACACAAAATCCCAATTTTGCAGTAGTGGATTTAGAAACTTTTGGGGGGGAAAATGAGCTCTGATGGTGCAAAATTAATTTCCTAGATGGAATCTGGGAGCATCCTACACCTGAAAATTTTGATTTCTCACACTTTTTTCCAGCATTTGGTAGTGCACTGTGATTCATCATTTGATGTCAAAAGTAATTTATTCTGGACTGGTTTTATATATATTTGAAATATTAAAATAAAAGTAAATATTGTGTGTCACAATTGAGCATAACAGAGCAGGTCTACATGCATGTGGATGCCATAGCTGAATGAGATAACAATGTAATTAATAATACGTTGGTCTTATCAGGTTAAACCTTATGGGCTCAAGGTCCTAATTTCTGGTTGTTGCAAAGCATTCTCATTTGTTATCTTAATTGCCATTAGTCAAAAAAACACCATGTGGAATACAGACAATACTGTTCTGACAAATCAGCTGTTAATATGAACTATTCATACCAAGCAACATGGTCGAGTTTGAGTTGAGCTTCATCCTAGCTCTAATACTCACCACACGAGAAGGTTTATGATGGTGATGGCTCGGATATTACGGGTTTTAACTAAATGAATAATTGCATAAGATTGTATACTTTGAGCCTTCATATCTTCAAGCTGGAAGGAAAATAGAAAGAATTCAGTACTATTGCTGATTATTGGAAAATATCAGTAATATTATCCATTTCTATTAGTTCACATTGGACATGGATCATCCAGAAAATTCATTTGAAAATTGTGCAGTATAAACTATCACATTTACAGCTTCTTTCTTTCCCCTCCCCTTGTCACCTGTTGTGTTGACCCTGCACCACCTGTAGATAAGAAAAGTGGGTCTCAGCATAAACATAATAAAACCCCCATTTTATTGATGCTGTGCATGTCACAGTTCATGATGCTGGCTCAGTCCTCAAAGAGGACCATATCACTCTTAGTTTGTGCTTGGATAGGAAAAATGGTTTTGTGGATTAGAGTTATTGCATAATATATTTTTAAAAAATTGAAATTGTAATGAGGTGATATAGTATAGTGCTTCCTTCAGTCTCTGTCAGAGCTGAGTATGTGGAGAGTAGTGGGCAAGGACGTATTAATATTTTGTGTAGTTTGAGCACAATAAATTCATCTTTACTGGCATGAAAAAAAAAGGAATGTTATGGGCACTATTGTTTAAAGTGCCCTGTTGTCATGGTAATATCTTTTCTAAAATGCTTACCCATAGTATAGAGACAAGAGTGCAATGGCGTGATCAGCGACACAATGACAATAGCATGTGACACTTATTTTTAAAATCATAGTTTTTATAAAAATGGGGGAGGCAACACATTGTAAACGTATGTGCCAAGAAAGATATTGAAACTGCTGAGTTGCACTGGCAACCAACTTTGCAGCATTCTGATTTGTTGCGGACTGTTCTAGTCATCAAACTGGCTGAAAAACTCCACAACAATTTTCCCTTTTTCATCATGACCTAAATGAACTAAAGAGATTGAAATAAGAACTAGGTTAAATTTGCTTGTCTTTTTAAAAAAAACTTTTATGTAGCTACCTTGATAGCTAAGCGCATAAATGCATCACTGGGTGCAGTACTGAGACATACAAATAAGGATGATCTCCTGGTTTTAAGTGAAGCAAGATGACTCACCCAAATGGACTATTGCTCAGATATTCTTTGTTTTTATGACAGTATGAGAACGGAAATAGTACTAATTATACCAAGCAACTGTCATCCTACTTGTTGTTCTTAATGTTTAATCTATTGTGGAATAAAACAGCTTGGGGGATAATTTTAATTTCTGGCAATACTGTAAAATGGGCGATATCAAGTTAACCGCCTATTATACACCACGCCCGCCTTTCTTTTCCATTGACTTCAATGGAAGTCGGGAGAGGCGTAAAACTGACGGTTGATCTGATAACGCTAATTTTACACTAACGTCAAAAGTTAAAATTAGCCCCCTTATGTTTCAAATGAAATTTTTAATTAACCCAATGTTAATTCAGTCCACCTTTGGAGAGATTAAAGGAGTACACTTGCATAAAATATGGAGATCCAGTCTGGATCACAAAGGAGTTTCATTGTTACACTCCTGGGGGTCAATTTTAGGATGGCCAAGCGGGTGCGTTTGTGGCGGGGGTTTCCTAAAATTGGGGAATCCCGGAGCGGGTCCGGAGCCCGGCATCAACCAGCCCACTTCCGGGTTCCCAATGACGTGAATCGGTGCACGTGCAGCACCCGCATACGAGACTCCCACCGGCAATTAAAGCCGGCAGGATGACAGTTTAGATAGTTAGGGAGGTACTTGAGGTCGTTGACAGACCTCATTGGGAAGAGATTTTAGCAGGGATGTGATTTTGGACTCTCCTCAGCGTTTTTCCCATGCTGTGGGAAACACTCTCTGTTGTTGCAGACGTGTTTCAGTTGGCAGCCATTGGGAGATGCAGAGGATTCCTTGACAATTGGGGGGGGAATACCTCATTCATTGCAGCAGGGTGCTCTGTCACCTCAGACAACTCTGCTGTGCAAACACATTTACCTACTTTGCGGACCCCCTCACACTCACACCGTCAGGATGGGGGGGTGGTCCATAGCTACATTCATCACTCCATTGGAGGACGAGCAACATCACCAGCCTCGCCAGGCACACCGTCCACCTCCGCCACGTGGAGCTACACAATACAGTGCTGCGCAACAGGCACCTGCACAAAGTAGTCGTGCAACTACACATATACCCACTGTAGGGTGACTCAATGGGTGGCATCAAGGGTGTTCATGGAGAACCTCATGAAAGGGTCTTATTGCACAAGCCAGTCAAGAATGTCCAAGACGTTGCCGTAGTGGTGACAATATAATATTTGATTTCTGATCAACTCACATTACATATAAGTAAAATCCATCACAAATGCTCAAACACTCTTGTGCTTCCCCTTCATGCTCACGACACGTTTGCCTTACGCTTCCTACTACACATACGTGATGCATGCCCTGTGGCTGCAGCACAGGTAGTGGGGTGAGGCTGACCGAGAAAGAGATGCATGAGAGGGTGAGTATGAGACAGAGCCATGAGATTGTATGAGGATTGGGTTGAGTGGTAGTGGTGGGATGAGTACTGGGGAGGTGAGGAAGTGCAGGTAAGATAAGGATGAGGGTTCAGTGGGTGTGAGGAGTGATGTTATAGAGTAGTGTTGGCAGTGCAGAAGGAGATGTGGGGTGGGGGCGATGATTTGACAGACGGAGTGTAGGGGAATGAGTAAGAGTACTCACTTCGATTGAAGCACCTCCTGCACTGAATGCAAGTGCGTGATATGTTGTTGGTGCTGGTGACCTCCTCTGCCACCTCGAGCCAGGCCTTCGTGGTGACAGAGGCAGGCCACTTCCTCCCGTCTGCCGGGTGGAAGATCTCCCTCCTCCTCCTCCTCACCCCATCTAGTAAGACCTGGAGTGAAGCATCATTAAACCTGGGAGCAGCCTTCCCCCTAGGCTGCCCCATGTTGTAACTTTGCCTATTTTCTGCAGCATCAGTCAGTGGAGGACTGCCCCTTTAAATAGGGCTCCTCCAGCTGACAGCCTAGATGCGGGTGTGCAGTCCGCCCACTGTGCAGCTTTCCAGCGTGAAACCTGGAAGCCAAGGTAAGTGGCTTCAATTTACTTACGATCGCGTGCCAAACCCACCGATTTTACTGAGCGCGACCCCACCCCCACCCCGCTGCCAACCCGCCTCCCTCCTAATATCGGGCCTCTGGAGTCCAATACCGCACAAGTAGATATATGGCAGTGGGAGTCAAGTTCAGTAAAAAAAATAGGCACCCAGACTGCTTAAAGTAGTGAATGATCCCACTGGCAACATAAATACATGTAAATCGGGGTCCAATGACGCAATTAGGATCGCAGTCTGTCTTCAAGGAATACAAACTCACTTTAAACGGTGCATTCCTACTTTAAGTAGGCTTCCAAAGGCCCGGCAGAAATTGCATGCATAAAGTGTATCCCAACGCGATTGGGTTGGCAGTCCGTCAATCATATTAAATTGACGCCTGGGAGTCAAAATCAACCAAGCCTTGCGTTGGCGACGCATGGAGGCTTCCTGCTCGCTCCGTCTTCTGCCCTCCTGATTCGCACCACAAGTTAAAATCAGGGCTACAGTGATAGCATCCACTGTTTCTTCCTTAGCTTCCCTCAGACACAAACTATCATATCTCAGTGATTTGTCTGAATTAAGTTTAAGTAACTCCTTCAGTGCTATTTCCCTTGGAATAATGACCTAATGGTGCTACACCCACCTCTGGTAGTTCGGTAATGCCAATATTCAGCTCCGCTTTGTGAAAACTGAGGCAAAATGTTTATTTAGTATTGTTGCCAGTCCCTTGTACTCACCAGGAGCTTGCCTTCTTCTTGTATACCCTTATCTTGACTATTCTCTTACTACTAATGCGCCTATAGAAAGCCTTTTTATTGGTGAAAACTGTTCTGCACTGAAAGTGGGGATATTGTCATTGACAATGGGGAAATGGCGGACATGTTGAATAATTACTTTGCGTCAGTATTTACAGAAGAAAAAGAGGATAGCATGCAGGAAATCCCAAGAAAACTAATATTGAATCGGGGACAGGGACTCAATAAAATTAACACAAGTAAAGCAACAGTAATGAAGAAAATAAGAGCACTAAAGAGTGACAAATCCCCAGGACCAGATGGTTTCCATCCCAGAGTTTTAAAGGAAGTAGGTGAGCACATTGCAGATGCCCTAACTATAATCTTTCAAAGTTCTCTAGATTCAGGAACTGTCCCTCTAGATTGGAAAATTGCACATGTCACTCCACTTTTTAAGAAAGGAGAGAGAGGGGAACCAGGGAATTATAGACCAGTTAGCCTAACATCTGTTGTGGGGAAAATGCTGGAGTCTATAATTAAGGATAGGGTGACTGAACACCTCGAGAATTTTCAGTTAATCAGAGAGAGCCAGCATGGATTTGTGAAAGGTAGGTCGTGCCTGACAAATCTGATTGAATTTTTTGAAGAGGTGACTAAAGTAGTGGACAGGGGAATGTCAATGGATGTTATTTATATGGACTTCCAGAAGGCATTTGATAAGGTCCCACATAAGAGACTGTTAGCTAAGATAGAAGCCCATGGAATCGAGGGAAAAGTACGGACTTGGTTAGGAAGTTGGCTGAGCGAAAGGCGACAGAGAGTAGGGATAACGGGTAGGTACTCACATTGGCAGGATGTGACTAGTGGAGTCCCGCAGGGATCTGTCTTGGGGCCTCAATTATTCACAATATTTATTAACGACTTAGATGAAGGCATAGAAAGTCTCATATCTAAGTTTGCCGATGACACATAGATTGGTGGCATTGTAAGCAGTGTAGATGAAAACATAAAATTACAAAGCGATATTGATAGATTAGGTGAATGGAATTCAATGTAGACAAATGTGAGGTCATCCACTTGGGATCAAAAAAGGATAGAACAGGGTACTTTCTAAATGGTAAAAAGTTAAAAACAGTGGATGTCCAAAGGGACTTAGGGGTTAAGGTACATAGTGGATGTCCAAAGGGACATAGGGGTTCAGGTGCAGAAAATAATCAACAAGGCTAATGGAATGCTGGCCTTTATATCTAGAGGACTGGAGTACAAGGGGGCAGAAGTTATGCTGCAGCTATACAAAACCCTGGTTAGACCGCACCTGGAGCACCTTCGGAAGGACATATTGGCCTTGGAGGGAGTGCAGTGTAGGTTTACTACAATAATACCCGGACTTCAAGGGTTAAGTTACGAGGAGAGATTACACAAATTGGGGTTGTATTCTCTAGAGTTTCAAAGGTTAAGGGGTGATCTGATCTAAGTTTATAAGATATTAAGGGGAATGGATAGGGTGGATAGAGAGAAACTATTTCCGCCGGTTGGGGATTCTAGGAATAGGGGGCACAGTCTAAATATTAGAGCCAGACCTTTCAGGAGTGAGATTAGAAAACATTTCTACACACAAAGGGTGGTAGAAATTTGGAACTCTCTTCCACAAACGGCAATTGATACTAGCTCAATTGCTAAATTTAAATGTGAGATAGATAGCTTTTTGGCAACCAAAGGTATTAAGGGATATGGACCAAAGGCAGGTATATGGAGTTAGATCACAGATCAGCCATGATCTTATCAAATGGCAGAGCAGGCACGAGGGGCTGAATGGCCTACTCCTGTTCCTATGCTTAATCTCTGCATGGGGAGTCTGTAGAATATTAGATGCAACTTCTGAACAGTTAGGGATGCTGCACATGTCCTAAGGATCCAACCAGACTTCCCCAATCTAATGGTTTTTGTTGTAGTCACCTCTTGCAGAAGTGGCAGTTATGGGTTAATGAAATACACCAGAATCAAAGAATGGAACTCTTCTATTTCTTAATTATCATGAAAAATACACCTTGTTTCCATACTTTTCCTGGTGTGTATTTCACTAATATAATGGAAAAACCACAAGAAAATTGCAAAAGTTGAAGAGGGAAGAAAACATAGTGGGCCGGAAATTGCTTTAAAGAGAACAGTGAGCTTAATAGTTGTTAGTGGCCAAATGAGGGTTCGCACTTGTGCAGTCAAAAGCAGAAATCTGGAACCTTCTCTGCCTGGTTCACTGGCGATATGTCAGCTTCGCGTTAAAGGGATATTGCCGGCTGCAATCAACGGAGCAGCGCCAACTTGCTCTTCCGCCCAGCTGGAAACTAACTAATATTGCCACAAAACAGGTACGCTTAAATATACCAGGTCTAAACGAAGTTTTAACAGCGCAGCAAGTCCTAAACAACAAAAAATTTTAACTTTAAAAAAAATATGGAGCCTCATTACTCCTTACTTTAATAGTTTTTGGTCATTTAAAAAAAAAAATTTTTTTAAAACATTAAAAAAAACATTTTAAAACTTTTTTCCTTCTGTCTCTTTTATTTAATTCGATATTTCTTAACCTCTCTTTTGCCCCACTGTCTATAACTGTTTTTACAAATGATTTTAGTGTTGTACTTTTCACTTCCTGGATTTTATGTTTCAGCTTGCAGAAAATGTTCGCAGCTTGTCAAAAATACTGCAATCTGATTGGTCGAGGGGAAAGCTCGATCCTTACTATTCACCCATGGGGCCTAGCTTCACTGGAGTTAACACTGGGCTCTTCTCCACTTCCTATTAGAGAAAGTTCCCGCGGTATGTTAGTGGGTTAGTACAAATCTATGGAGTGGCAAGCGCTGTTCGTTTGCCACGCACAGCAATTTACGGACCAGTGTAAAAGAAGAACCTAATCATTATCTGGGGGTACTCCAATGCAATGCATGTCTTAATGAACTGATGGAATAGTGCAAACGTGACCTCATTCCCTAAATCCTTTTAAATTAAGAAAAGGCCCAACGATTTTATCCAGTGAGTAGTTAAGCCACACAGTTCAATCCCAGGGCTGTGCTGAATTAGTGGCAGTAGGGAGAAGACAATTAGCCCCCATGAGAAAAAGATTCAGAAATGTCTCGATGAGTCGATGATGCATGTAGTGTGGTACTGAGCCATATAAACCATGTCTGATCTCTTGTTTGTGCAGTTGGTGGCACTACAGTTGTCCCAAGAATCCCTGGGAAGCAGAAACAAATCAGCCAGGATTCTCATGCCTAATTGCTATGCGGTGAATCCTGCTGGAAAATGCACCTGGATTTGCTTTAGGGTGAAGATGGAATGGGACTTGGCTGTGGGATCCTTGATGGTCAAATAACCTGTTAGCACGTGGTTCATACATGAAAAAGAATAGTCACTTGGACAAAGGAGGTGACTGACACCTGTGGAACCATACCACAGCAGAGAGAGGGGATGAGAGAAATTGGCAACGAGAAAGCAAGAACAACATCAACAACAACTTGCATTTAGATAGCACCTTCAAAGTAGTAAAACGTTCCAAGGCGCTTCACAGGAGCGTTATCAAACAAAATTTGACACCGAACCACATAAGGAGATATTAGGACAGGTGACCAAAAGCTTGGTCAAAGAGGTAGATTTTAAGGAGCATCTTAAAGGAGGAGAGAGAGATAGCGAAGCAGAACAATTTAGGGAGGGAATTCCAGAGCTTAGACTCTAAGGAATGATGGCATGGCCGCCAATGGTGGAGTGATTAAAATTGGGGATGCGCAAGCGGCCAGAATTGGAGAAGCGCAGAGATCTCGGAGGGTTGTACAGCTGGAGGTAGTTACAGAGATAGGGAGTGGCAAGGCTGTGGAGGGATATGAAAACATGTATTAATGGGCTAAACAACCACATAGAAATCAATAGCAGTATTGTGTGCCATACCTCAACATCAGTGAAGAGCACCGCTGGTGGAGTGACACCATTTTTCTTTGCAATGAGTCGGAGTATTGCTTCAGCCTCCTGTATCCTTCCCTTTAACAGCAGCCAGCGTGGAGATTCAGGAACAAACCTGGGATTAAAAGATTGTTTTTAAAAAAAGAACACTAAAGTCACAAAGGACTTGAGCAGTTACTATTAAATATTAAGATACTCTTTAATGGCAGATATTAACATGTAATTGTTTTCAAATCTAGGAATGGATTCCGAAAATGGCAATGGCAGAGACAGGCTTACAGAAATGCCTGGATCACGAGTGCCATTGGCAAAGTTTTGCAAATCTTGGACAGTATCTTGCCCTGATATGGCATATAGTGCAGGGGAGATCTAAAGAGAAAGAACAAACTGGGGTAGTTTTTTGTCTTTATCACCTGGATATTAAGCATCGCGTGGAAAGGAAAGTCTGGTGGTAAGGATTGCATGCCTCTTACAGAACATACTGGATTTTCATTCCATTAATTTGAATGGGAAGAAAATCAGGCGGGTTGTTACCAGCATGCGATCTTCCCTGACAGATTTTCCACACTGCGCTCTGCCCGGGCAATGCCTAATGCCCAAGTGGTAATGATGAAAATCCATCTCACTGATTTTCAAATAAATTCATGGAGAAAATGAACACCTCAATTGAGCATTCAGCTAAGTGCTACCAAAAAAAGTGAAGCAAATTAGTGCCTCTGATTGAGAAAAGAGCCACAGGTCTATTCTTTTTCAAAGGCAAAATAATAAAGTCATTAGGCTAAGTATTTGTTTTGTGAAACTCTAGGACAAGGAGATAATAAGCCAGATCCTGGAATATTTGTTTAACCACCATAGTTAGAAAATCTAGTTGACCTTTTTCAAACCATTTTAAGAGTGAATGCAGTTTTATCATGTAGCTGAACTTTACAAGTCTTTGTTGTGTGAAGATCAAAAATAAGAGCAACATGCATTTATAGTCCACTGCTAACATATAAGTGCTTTCCAGGGGGCATCGGAGAATGCTAAGCAGAAGACAGAGAATTAAATGGGATGGGGGGGTCGCAGGGGGGAAGAGACCAAAGGCACATTTGAAGAGAGAGATTTTTAAATAGGCATTCGAAGGAAGGAAAATCTGTCGCAAGGCAAAGTGTTTTGGGGAGAATTCCAAAGGCTAGGTTGTTGTGGCTGAAAATTTGGGATAAAAGCATTAATTTAGATTCAAAGAAATGTGGGGAGGTGGGGCTTGTGACTTGGGCATATAACCGAAAAGGATCAAGGATGTGGAGGAACTTGAAGGACCTTAAAGTTGATAAGATGACAGACAGCTTGGCAAAGAGAGACGACTCGGGCTGCAAAGTTCTGGATTAACTGAAGTTTGTGAAGGGTGAAGGAAGGGAGGCCCTTGAGCAAAGCCTTTAGAAATTAAACACTGAGATTCTGTCAGATAAATGCACTGGCTCTGTGATTAGCAGCATCCAGTGGTACAGTGCAAAGAATCACATTAGTGCCTTTGATTCCACAAAGGCTTAATTCTTGACAGCAATTGGCAGCACACACCAAACACATTTACCACCATGATCCCTCAGAACTGGTCAATCTGCAGCAGGTATTGCACCTCTCATGGACACAGGTTCCATGACTAGGAAAACACTAGTTGTGGGTCACTGCACTGATTTTTTAAAAAAAACTTTAGTATTGTGCTAAATATCTGCTATCTCCCTTTACTTTTTCTTTATTAAAAGAATTGATAGATTGCGCTTTATTTTCTCGTTTCCTCTCGAAGTAGTGATTCATTCTTGGGTATGGTTCCATAAGCGCTGGCCATCTTCTTGTATCTCACCCAAGTAGCCACAATTCATGTGTGCAATGAAACTTGTGCCAGTAAACTATTCTCTGTAGAAGGCGTCATGGCCAAGCCTAAGCCTGTCCTCACCTGACATGTAAGAGTCACTGAATAGGAATGAGGAATGGGAACCTTGGTTGTTTTTCTCCTCCCTAATCCAGAAAGGCTAACATAGAGCTAAGAGTTGCCCATTCAGCCCCTTTGGCCTACTGCGCCATTCAATTAGACCATGGCTGATCTGTACCTCACTACCATTTATCCACCTTAGCTCCATATCCCTTGATACACTTACCTAACAAAATCTATCGATCTCAGTCTTGAAAGCTCCAATTGTCCCAGCATCTACAGCATTTTGAGGGGAGAATTACAGATTTCTACTACCCTTTGTGTGAAAGGGCAATTGTAATGCCCCCACGTCCAGGATCAGGGCAGATAACTGACCATACCCCAGGGATTCAATGTGAAACCTTTAATCTTTTTTTAAATTGCATGAGACCCTTGATTAATGTTTCTCTTTTTTAGGGAAGGTACCTGAATCCTTGGGAGTTCTTCAAAGACTTCTGATTTCTCTCTATGGTATCACATCGACTGCATTCAGTGCTTAAATTAATTTGAATTGAGCAGAATTTTTATGTCTGACATTCATGCTCATGCAGCCAAGAACACTGCCAAATTCATGAATCCAAAATGTAACTTAAAAATGTAAGTAACAGGCTCCCTGGTATCAACAGAGACATCAGCAATATGTGTAGGGATTAAACAGCAATTATGCCACTAGCCCTAGGTCAACAACATGAGAAACGAGGCCTGCATCAGCAAGGTTTTCTTTACACAAGAGTATTCAACTGGAGAAAAATTTTAAGCCAACCCACCCGGCAAGAATAGGGTGGGGTAAGTTTTAAAATGGAGCGTTCAGCCTTAACACACCGTTTCCACTGGAATCTCACTGGCTACCATTTTAAGTGCTCACTACAGTTCGTTAGCTGAGGCACCACAGAAAGCTGGTGGTAGTCTCATAAACCTATTGCTAATCAGAGTCTCATAATGTCAATGGGATCCCAATGTATTTTAACTCGGGCCTGAGCGGAGAAGTTGCCGTGACTTTTCCGGCAGGCTGAAACACGTCAGCACCTGTCGCGAGGACGAAGAAGTCCTCCAAAGTAAGTTGAAATCTTTCCTTTCTGTAGCCAGGAGCAGGAGGAGTGGTCCTTCAGGTCCTGCCACAAAAACTGCTGCCTCCCCTGCCCCATACTCCTCCCCCCTCTACCTTCCTGTGGGACCCTTCCGAAACCCCCTCCCAGTAACATGTCTGCTTGCTGATGAGCTTTACTTTGCCCCCAGCCGGCGGCCGCTGGCCACCTGAACTTCCACTCCCACCCGCTAGTCAGCTGCTGCTTTCTATCTGTCTCAGGCAGGCAGCTAACTGGTGTCATGCAGGTGAAGTTTGGGAGTTAAAATGCCCCACTTTAACTCCTGGGCCAGCGGGTGCATTTTGAACTCGCTCCATGATGCCGCACCCATACTCGCTGGGAGTTAAAATTGACTCCACAGAATTAACTTCTGACTAAGCTAATGAAATCATTTACAAATAGTTGGATTCTGTGATGTGAGAACATTTTTTCTGGATGGATGAGCTAGGGTGGACTGAATGGCAAATCTTCGTCTATATTTACCTTCTGATCTTGTAACATCTCAGTTAACTTATTAGTAATACATTCCTGGTTCCCTTTCATTGACTAACAATGGGAGTGCTAGGGGGCAGAACAAATGCATCTTGTACTGAGCAGGATGACGTCTGGAAATATTTTCAACAGGAACGGTACACAAGCTGTCTCCATACTTACTTGCCTAGTCCATTAATTCTCCATTTAAAAAAAAATATTAGGCAGGAGGTGTAGCGGTACATTGTCTGAATTTGTACTGCATCCGTGATCCTCCATTTGATAATTTACTGACCCCTTGCTGGCATGGAACAAGTGCTTACTGGAAGTTTGGTGATGACCTGCAGGGAGGTAAAAAAAGTCTTGCAGGGCCAGGGGGGCAGAAAGTTGCACTTACACATCCTTCTAATACCTTCAAGGACCCTGGAAGCAGGCTTGCCTTCAACTATAAATTAGCTCTCAGTGTGCTGTTGTTCTTACAAGGCCATAGCAGTCATGGGCATTTTTGAATTAGAAAAAATAGGTGGCGGTGTGGTAGAGCTGACTGTCGTCGACATACATGTGGAAGCTGACCCCAAGTCTGCAGATGATGTTACCAAGGGGCAGCTGAGGAAGGGAAGGGGGCCAAGGAGAGGTCCTTCGGGGATTCTGGAGATAAAGTTACAGGGTGGAAAAAGAAGGCATTGCTGGAGTTGCTTTGGTTATGATTGGATAGCTAACAGTGGAACCAAGCAAGGGCAGCCTCAATGAGCTGGACAATGGGTGAGCCATTGGAGGAAGATGGTGTGGTTGACCAAGTCAAGGGCTGCAAAGAGGTTGAGCAGGATGAGGAGGGATAATGCATCATGATAACAGTCAGAGTCAGCGAATGTTGTTCATGACTTTGGTTAGGGCTGTTTTGGCACAGTAGCAGATGTTGAAACCTGATTGCAGAGATTTAAATAGCGAATAGTGGGAAATTGGTATGGACTCAGGAGATGACATCACATTCAACGGCTTTGGAGAGGAAGAGAGGATTGGAGATCAGGTGGTAGTTTGTAAGAAGAGAGAGATTGAGGCTGAGTTTTTTGAGAAAGGAAGTAATGATGGTGGTATTGAATGGGAGGAGGACAGTACTTGAGAAAAGGAAACCATTTACAATGTCAGCTAGCATGGAAGTCAGCAAGGGAAGATGGGTGGTCAGCAATTTAGTGGAAATGAATTCAAGGAAGCAGGAGGCGGGTCTTGTGGACAGGGTGAGCTGGTCAAGGGCATGGGAGAGCCTGGGGAGATTTGGTGGCCAAAGGGAAGGGGGGAAAGCAGAACAGGCAGCTAAATGGGTAGTCTCAATTTTGGTGACCAAGAAGTTTATGAGCTTCTTGCACTTTGTTGAAGTTGGTGGTGGAGGAGACAGGGAAGAACAATTCAAAAGGGATGGTCAGTACTGGAGAAAAGAAGCCAGAGGTTATCTTTGCTCTCCAAGATGATCCTGGAGCAGTACTAGCACTTCAATAACAGTGGGAGAGGCCTGGGAGTTGGGAATGTTTGATGGAGAAGTGCCAGTGGCATGCAGATGTAAAGGCTAGCGCCAATCTAGCTGAGAGGCGCAGCTAGGGAACTGAATGAGCACCATTAATCAGCAGCCTTGAAATCAATGGGAAGATTCAAGTGACAGCAACAGTGTGACCATGGCAGACAAAATATAATGAAAAAATTTGACGGAAAAAGTATTGCAGAAAGTGAAATGATTTGGATGAGGGAACCAAATGTAATATTTCCAAGTTTGCTGACAACACAAAACTAGGTGGGATTGTGAGTTGTGAGGAGGATGCAAAGAGGCTTCAAGGTGATTTAGACAAGTTGAGTGAGTGGACAAATACATGGCAGATGCAGTATAATGTGGATAAATGTGAAGTTATCCACGTCGGAAGGAAAAACAGAAAGGCAGAGTATTATTTAAATGGTGATAGATTGGAAAATGTTGATGTACAAAGGGACCTGGGCGTCCTTGTACACCAGTCACTGAAAGCAAACATGCAGGTGCAGCAAGCAGTTAGGAAGGCAAATGGTATGTTGGCCTTCATTGCAAGAGGATTTGAGTATAGCAGCAAGGATGTCTTACTGCAGTTATACAGGGCCTTGGTGAGACCACACCTGGAGTATTGTGTGCAGTTTTGGTCTCCTTACCTAAGAAAGGATATACTTGCCATAGAGGGAGTGCAGCGAAGCTCCACCAGACTGATCCCTCGGATGACAGGACTGTCGTATGAGGAGAGATCGGGTCGACTCGGCCTGTATTCACTTGAGTTTAGAAGAATGAGAGGGGATCTCATTGAAACATATAAAATTCTGACTGGGCTAGACAGACTGGATGCAGGGAGAATGTTTCCCCTGGCTGGGGGATCCAGAACGAGAGGTCACAGTATCAGGGTACGGGGAAGGACATTTAGGACTGAAATTAGGAGAAATTTCTTCACTCAGAGGGTGGTGAACCTGTGGAATTCTCTACCACATAAGGTTGTGAAGGCCAAGTCGCTGAATATATTTAAGAAGGAGCTAGATAGATTTCTAGATACAAAAGGCATCAAGGGGTATGGGGAGAGAGCAAGAATATGGTATTGAGATAGAGGATCAGCCATGATCATACTGAATGACGGAGCAGGCTCGAAGGGCCGAATGGCCTACTCCTGCTCCTATTTTCTATGTTTCTATGAAAGTTGAAAAAAAGGCTGTTTAAGATTACTGCGGGAAAAAAAAAGGCTCTTAGTTTGCTAAGAGATTTAAAGAATCAATATTACTTATTCTATAGTATAATCACTTTAAGCATGTGGTCCTTCCATGACTGATTTAATTCTACCACCAGCACTTACGCTAAATATAAGTTAAGAAACTAAAACCTGTTTCGGTGACCTGTTTTATGGAACGACATTTGCAATTTTCCAATTCAACGGCACAATTCCTGAATCAAGAGAGCTTTGGAAAATTATGATTAATGCATCTACAATTTCCTCACCAATCTCTTTTAATATCCTGGGGTGGAAACCATCAGGTCCTGGAGATTTGTCTGTCTTAAGTCCCATGATTTTCACCATTACCATTTTTCTACTTATATTAAATCCAGTAAATTTTCTTGACTTATTTTTAGTTTCCCTTCTAATAGTATTTTGTCCTCTTGCTCCACTGTGAAGATGGATACAAAGTATTCATTTAACAAGTCTACCATTTTCTTATTTTCAATTACATTATCACCTGCATCTGTCTTTAATGGGCCTGCATTCCCCTTTACCACTCTCTTTTTATTAATATATGTACAAAAGCTTTTACTGTTAGCTTTGATATCCCTTGCAATTTCTTTTCATATACCCTTTCGGTCCTTTTTATAGCTCTCCCCGTGTGCCAGATTGCAACTTTTCCTTGCGTTTGTGGAAGCCCTTTCTTTTAGTTTGTAACTATATACTTGATCTAAGAGGAATCAAATTTTCTTTTTCAATAATATGTTTACGTGCAGTTAGTTCTCTTGCCAAAGGGGCTTTGGGGGAGGGAGGGAAGGAGGAAGAAGAAAAATCCTCTTTCCAGAGTGGTCCCTGACACCTCCCCAGATGGCCCAACTCTGTCAGACCTTCCTGCATGGATACAATGTTGAGCACCCTAGAATCATCCCAGTGGCATGTGTGCCTGCCAATGCCAGGCCTATATTAGGGATCTCCCATGAACTTTCTGAAACTTATTTTCTTAATAAACTAAGTTTAAACACTTTACTTACCTGTTCTTTCCATGCCTCACCTATCTCCACCAAACATTTCATTAAGAAAGTGATCTCTGATGAAATGAAAATCAGATTTACAATTATTCTTTTGCATCAAGGCCCACAAGTGAAAACATTGACCTGTTCAGGTCATAGATGTAATCAGGACGACGTTTTTGGGTGATTTTTAAACATCAAAAGGGAAGTATTACTGCTCGATGATTTATCGTTTCAGAAGTGCCAACTTGTCCCAACAAGAAAAGTGGCACTTCATAATACAGAAGTATACATTTTCAAACAACTTAAATGAAATTGGGGCCCTGAAATTCTGTGGGCTTTCTGCTGGTATCCTGACGTAATACCAGGGGAACAGTGGAGACCTGGTTATGCCAACTGTCTGCTGTTTCTGGGATTTTATTCACTGACCTGTAATGGGCAGAACTTCTGTCTGCCCTTTACAAGGCAAATCACAGGCAGGGGGTGGGTTCAAGGGCAGGGTCTCTTTAAGCTCAGAGTTCTCAGTCCTGATCCACAGCCGGAACCCAGGTTAGGCAAGCACACTGGACCCCTGAAGATTCCTGCATTTACCACCTGTTTGGAGATTGCCTCTTTTGCTCAGGGGGCTAACGATATAATTCCCTGGGGTTGGAGGGCCAAGGCAACCCCCCGCAGTGGGTGCTTCCCCCAATGGGTGCTGAACTTTCCAGCAGGTAGACGACAGAGATGTTTTTTTTGATTCGTTCATGGGATGTGGGCATCGCTGGCGAGGCCGGCATTTATTGCCTATCCCTAATTGCCCTTGAGAAGGTGGTGGTGAGCCGCCTTCTTGAACCGCTGCAATCCGTGTGGTGACGGTTCTCCCACTGTGCTGTTAGGAAGGGAGTTCCAGGATTTTGACCCAGCGACAATGAAGGAACAGTGAAAAATTTCCAAGTCGGGATGGTGTGTGACTTGGAGGGGAACGTGCAGGTGGTGTTGTTCCCATGAGCCTGCTGCCCTTGTCCTTCTAGGTGGTAGAGGTCACGGGTTTGGGAGGTGCTGTCGAAGGAGGCTTGGCGTGTTGCAGCAACTTAACTGGACCAGCCATATAAATACTGTGGCTACAAAAGCAGGTCAGAGGCTTGGTATTCTGCGGCCAGTGACTCACCTCCTGACTCCCCAAAACCTTTCCACCATCTACAAGGCACAAGTCAGGAGTGTGATGGTATACTCTCCACTTGCCTGGACGAGTGCAGCTCCAACAACACTCAAGAAGCTCGATACCATCCAGGACAAAGCAACCCACTTGATTGGCACCCCATCCACCACCCTAAACATTCACTCCCTTCACCACCGGCGCACTGTGGCTGCAGTGTGTACCATCCACAGGATGCACTGCTGCAACTCGCCAAGCCTCCTTTGACAGCATCTCCCAAACCCGTGACCTCTACCACCTAGAAGGACAAGGGCAGCAGGCACATGGGAACACCACCTGCACGTTCCCGTCCAAGTCACACACCATCCCGACTTGGAAAAATATCGTCGTTTCTTCATCATCTCTGGGTCAAAATCCTGGAACTCCCTACCTAACAGCACTGTGGGAGAACCTTCACCACACGGACTGCAGCGGTTCAAGAAGACGGCTCACCACCACCTTCTCAAGGGCAATTAGGGATGGGCAATAAATGCAGGCCTCGCCAGCGACGCACAAATCCAATGAACGAATAAAAAAAAACAATGTCGTCCCTGACGCCAGCATTGTTAAGGCACTAATGACAGTAAATAAGTTGAATGATGTATTTCTATCATTAACTGATCATTTGAATATGCCCACCCAAATGGGACGGGTATATTCAGTCTGCTGTGGAAAATCCTTGAAATGGATCTTCGGCACATTTCCCGCTCCCACCTGCCCACAAACTGACGGCAAATCATTGAAAAATTTAAGCCACCATGCCAACTGCAACCAGGTGATGTCGACAGTACTCTAGCAGGATCATAAGCTTATCCATTTCCATAGATGTGCAGAGAATTGATTAGAGGCACAAGAACAATTTTATGCTATTGCTGGCATTGGGTGTGGAAGTAAGGGCACCAATAGTCAAACCAATGTACATATCAATGCCAAAGGATTCCATTTACTTGATATGCAGGTAGTCTGTAATAGCCAAAGCAAGCTCTTATATATGAATGTATAATATGGCAGGTGTGAATTTCTGCATGCATTCTACTGCTCGTCCGCCACAACTTCGGCGAAGAGCTGTGGAAACCCTGGAAAAATAGCATAAGCATTACAAATGAGCAACCCCACTGAAATTCAAACCCAGCTGCTTTATCCTGGGATTCTCACCCAAATTTTTTTTGTTTATTCGTTCATGGGATGTGGGCGTCGCTGGCGAGGCCGGCATTTATTGCCCATCCCTAATTGCCCTTGAGAAGGTGGTGGAGAGCCGCCTTCTTGAACCGCTGCAGTCCGTGTGGTGAAGGTTCTCCCACAGTGCTGTTAGGAAGGGAGTTCCAGGATTTTGACCCAGCGACGATGAAGGAACGGCGATATATTTCCAAGTCTGGATGGTGTGTGACTTGGAGGGGAAGGTGCAGGTGCTGTTGTTCCCATGTGCCTGCTGCTCGTCCTTCTAGGTGGTAGAGGTCACAGGTTTGGGAGGTGCTGTCGAAGAAGCCTTGGCGAGTTGCTGCAGTGCATCCTGTGGATGGTACACACTGCAGCCACAGTGCGCCGATGATGAAAGGAATGCATGTTTAGGGTGGTGGATGGGGTGCCAATCAAGCGGGCTGCTTTATCTTGGATGGTGTCGAGCTTCTTGAGTGTTGTTGGAGCTGCACTCATCCAAGCAAGTGGAGAGTATACCATCACACTCCTGACTTGTGCCTTATAGATGGTGGAAAGGCTTTGGGGAGTCAGGAGGTGAGTCACTCGCCGCAGAATAACCAGCCTCTGACCTGCTCTCGTAGCCACAGTATTTATATGGCTGGTCTAGTTAAGTTTCTGGTCAACGGTGACCCCCAGGATGTTGATGGTGGGGGATTCGGCGATGGTAATGCCATTGAATGTCAAGGGGAGGTGGTTAGACTCTCTCTTGTTGGAGATGGTCATTGCCTGGCACTTATCTGGCGCGAATGTTACTTGCCAATAATGAGCCCAAGCCTGGATGTTGTCCAGGTCTTGCTGCATGCGGGCTCGGACTGCTTCATTATTTGAGGGGTTGCGAATGGAACTGAACACTGTGCAATCATCAGCGAACATCCCCATTTCTGACCTTATGATGGAGGGAAGGTCATTGATGAAGCAGCTGAAGATGGTTGGGCCTAGGACACTGCCTTGAGGAACTCCTGCAGCAATGTCCTGGGGCTGAGATGATTGGCCTCCAACAACTACTACCATTTTCCTTTGCGCGAGGTATGACTCCAGCCACTGGAGAGTTTTCCCCCTGATTCCCATTGACTTCAATTTTACTAGGGCTCCTTGGTGCCACACTCGGTCAAATGCTGCTTTGATGTCAAGGGCAGTCACTCTCACCTCACCTCTGGAATTCAGCTCTTTTGTCCATGTTTGGACCAAGGCTGTAATGAGGTCTGGAGCCGAGTGGTCCTGGCGGAACCCAAACTGAGCATCGGTGAGCAGGTTATTGGTGAGTACGTGCCGCTTGATAGCACTGTCGACGACACCTTCCATCACTTTGCTGATGATTGAGAGTAGACTGATGGGGCGGTAATTGGCCGGATTGGATTTGTCCTGCTTTTTGTGGACAGGACATACCTGGGCAATTTTCCACATTGTCGGGTAGATGCCAGTGTCGTAGCTGTACTGGAACAGCTTGGCTAGAGGCGCAGCTAGTTCTGGAGCACAAGTCTTCAGCACTACAGATGGGATGTTGTCGGGGCCCATAGCCTTTGCTGTATCCAGTGCACTCAGCCGTTTCTTGATATCACGTGGAGTGAATCGAATTGGCTGAAGACTGGCTTCTGTGATGGTGGGGATATCGGGAGGAGGCCGAGATGGATCATCCACTCGGCACTTCTGGCTGAAGATGGTTGCAAATGCTTCAGCCTTGTCTTTTGCACTCACGTGCTGGACTCCGCCATCATTGAGGATGGGGACGTTTGCAGAACCTCCTCCTCCCGTTAGTTGTTTAATTGTCCACCGCCATTCATGACTGGATGTGGCAGGACTGCAGAGCTTTGATCTGATCCGTTGGTTGTGGAATCGCTTAGCTCTGTCTATAGCATGTTGCCTCCGCTGTTTAGCACGCATGTAGTCCTGAGTTGTAGCTTCACCAGGTTGGCACCTCATTTTTAGGTACGGCTGGTGCTGCTCCTGGCATGCTCTTCTACACTCCTCATTGAACCAGGGTTGATCTCCTGGCTTGTTGGTAATGGTACAGTGAGAAATATGCCGGGCCATGAGGTTACAGATTGTGCTGGAATACAAATCTGCTGCTGCTGATGGCCCACAATGCCTCATGGATGCCCAGTTTTGAGCTGCTAGATCTGTTCTGAATCTATCCCATTTAGCATGGTGGTAGTGCCACACAACACATTGGATGGTGTCCTCAGTGCGAAGACGGGACTTCATCTCCACGAGGACTGTGCGGTGGTCACTCCTACCAATACTGTCATGGACAGATGCATTTGCGACAGGTAGATTGGCGAGGACGAGGTCAAGTAAGTTGGTTCGCTCACCACCTGCCGCAGGCCCAGTCTGGCAGCTATGTCCTTCAGGACTCGGCCAGCTCGGTCAGTAATGGTGCTACCGAGCCACTCTTGGTGATGGACATTGAAGTCCCCCACCCAGAGTACGTTTTGTGCCCTTGCTACCCTCAGTGCTTCCTCCAAGTGGTGCTCAACATGGAGGAGGACTGATTCATCAGCTGAGGGAGGATGGTAGGTGGTAATCAGCAGAAGGTTTCCTTGCCCATGTTTGACCTGATGCCATAAGTCAATGTTGGGGACTCCCAGGGCCACTCCCTCCTGACTGTATATCACTGTACCACCATCTCTGGTGGGACAGGACTTAACCAGGTCTGGGACGTTGGCTGAAAGGTATGATTCTGTGAGTGTGGCTATGTCAGGCTGTTGCTTGACTAGTCTGATGGGACAGCTCTCCCAATTTTGGCACAAGTCCCCAGATGTTAGTGAGGAGGACCTTGCAGGGTCGACTGGGCTTGGTTTGCCGTTGTCGTGTCCGGTGCCTTGTGGTCCGATGCCAGGTGGTCCGTCCGGTTTTATTCTTATTATGACTTTTCGTAGCGAGATTTTACAACTGAGTGGCTTGCTAGGCTATTTCAGAGGGCAATTAAGAATCAACCACATTGCTGTGGGTCTGGAGTCACATATGGGCCAGACCAGGTAAGGATGGCAGGTTTCCTTCCCTAAAGGACATTAGTGAACCAGATGGGTTTTTACGACAATCCGATAGTTTCATGGCCACCATTACTGATACTAATATTTTAATTCCAGATTTTTATTTAATTAATTGAATTTAATTAAATTTAAATTCGCCAGCTGCCATGGCGGGATTTGAACTCATAACTCCGGATTTTAGTCCAGGCCTCTGGATTACTAGTCCAGTAACATAACCACTATGCTACCGTGCCCCTGCGATGATGAATGTGGAATGCAAGGCTAGTTTTGGAATTTGGGAAATGGCTTATGATCCCATTGCATATGTCACAGATGACAGCACAACATAGGCACAATCAAGCCCACAAGTTAGATTCACTCAATCAGCAAACATTTAATATTCTCGAGCAGTAGTCTTGGCGCCTCAGTCACAAAGATCTTTACAATATGAGCTAAAGTATGTAAAATGGTGTGCTGCATAATCTTGACATTTTAAAATGGTTTTCAGCTCAAAACCATAGTCAAGAAGCATAACGCATTCCAACAACCTGCACAATCAGGTGAAGTTACTTTGGCGCAGGAGGTCAGATACAACATGATTCCCATCTATTTCAGTTCCGATCTTCTGTTCTAAGGTGGGAAAGGTCATACATACGAACATACGAATTAAGAGCAGGAGTAGGCCATTTGGCCCCTCGAGCCTGATCTGCCATTTGATAAGATCATGACTAATCTGATTGCGACCTCAACCCTACTTTTCCGCCTACCTACAATAACCTTTGACTCCCTTGTTAATCAGGAATCTATCTAACTCAGCCTTAAAAAATGTTCAATGACCCTGCCTCCACCGCTCTCTGAGGAAGGAAGTTCCACAAACTCACGTCCCTCAGAGAAAAAATTTCTCCTCATCTCCGTCTTAAATGGGAGACCCCTTATTTTTAAACTGTGGCCCCTAATTCTAGTCTGTCCCACAAGGAGATACATCCTCTCAGCATCTACCCCTTCTAGTCCCCTCAGGGTCTTATATATTTAAATAAGATCACCTCTCATTCTTCTAAACTCCAATGTATACAGGCCCAACTTGTCCAACCTTTCCTCATTAGATAACCTCTCATCCCAGGTATCAGTCGAGTGAACCTTCTATGAATTGCCTCCAAAGCAATTATGTCCTTTCTTAAATAAGGAGACCAAAACTGCACACAGTATTCTAGATGTGGTCTCACCAATGCCCTGTACAACTTAGCAAAACATTTCTACTTTTATATTCCATTCCCCTTGCAATAAATGTCAACATTCCATTTGCCTTCCTAATCACTTGCTGTACCTGCACCCTAACTTTTTGTGATTTGTGTACTGTAATCTCTCTCCTTTTAAATATACTGCTTTTCTATTCCTCCTGCCAAAGTCGACAAGTTCACATCAATCTAACTGATATGGATCACTCATATGGATTATCTTACAGGCTAAAATAAATTACCTGATATAGTAGAAGAAAAGCACTCGTCCTGTCACATAAACATTCATTACCAATAATATGCTGCTGTGTGAAGAAAAGCAAATGTGGTGAAAGGCATTCTTGGCTACAACTCTGTTTTATCTTCCATTTCTTCAGATTTGCCTTTATCATCCTCCTCGGTTAATGATAGTGGCTAGGGTTCATCATCCTCCTCTTTCAATAGTAGGCCCAGCCATTCCTTCTACGTGGTAATTCCCCTCTGTATCGTTAAGCTGTGAAAGATGCAGCATCCTGCTATGATTCTGACGATCCTGGCTAGGCTATACTGCATAACACCTTCTGGTCTGCCTGAGTATTTGAACCTCTGTTTAAACATGCTGATCGTATGTTCTACAAGAATTCTGATGGAGGCATGTACCTCATTATATTGGCAATTTGTTCTTGTTTGCGGTTTTTTCAAGGATCCCAGAGGATATCTCCTGTCCTCAAGGAGCGAGCAGTCCATTCTCCCTTTTTCTTTAAAAAGTAGTGGCCCAGTGGATTTGTCTAAAATGACAGTGTTATAATTGGTACTATGGTGTTGGACATTGACTTACATCACTTGGTTAGGAATCACCTGACATTTTGATTGAATGAAACCCTTTCTGCTTATGAACATCATGGAGTTGGTGGTGGGGGCCTAGCTGTCTTTAAATGTGTTTTAAGCAGAAGTGGTTAGCAGGTCCAGATAGCTTCATGCTGAGTTGTCAATCCAGTGGCAGTCAAGAGGTGTTTTAAATGGGCCATTGTTTTGAATTGCCAAACAATAACCCATTCATTGGCAATACCTTGTCTTTCAAGAGATATCTAGCAGCTTGGTGTTGGCAAATTTCTTTGATCTCTGTTAGTTTTTGAAGGGAGGCCTTTTAAGAATCAACACAGAAGGCTTAGATTTATATAGTGTCTTTCACGACCGTAGGACATCCCAAAGAGCTTTACAGCCAATTAAACACTTTTGAAGCATAGTCACTGTTGTAATGAAGGAAACGCGGCAGCCAATTTGCGCACAAGGTCTCACAAACAGCAATGTAAACAATTTTACAACACCAAGTTATAGTCCAGCAATTTTATTTTAAATTCACAAGCTTTCGGAGATTTTCTCCTTCCTCAGGCAAATGTTTCAAGATCTCCTTGAAGCCTACGCATTTATACATATTGAACAATACAAGGTGTTTACAGACTGCCCCTGCAACTGCCCGTTGCCAAGGCAATCACCGTGTTCAGACAGAGAGGTGTTACCTGCAGAACCCATGAGGACGGCCTCAACCGGGATCTTGGGTTCATGTCACGCTACACGTTACCCCACCAGCGAACAAATGTTATCTGTTTTTAATATAATGGGTCATTTGCTGGCTCTCTCTGCCTTCCGGATGTTTCTGCCTCTCTCTGTGTTTTTTTTTCTCTGTTTTTTTTTCCCTGTTTGTTTTTTTGTTGAATGTGTATTCGGGGGTTCTGCAGGTAACACCTCTCTGTCTGAACACGGTGATTGCCTTGGCAACGGGCAGTTGCAGGGGCAGTCTGTAAACACCTTGTATTGTTCAATATGTATAAATGCGTAGGCTTCAAGGAGATCTTGAAACATTTGCCTGAGGAAGGAGAAAATCTCCGAAAGCTTGTGAATTTAAAATAAAATTGCTGGACTATAACTTGGTGTTGTAAAATTGTTTACAATTGTCAACCCCAGTCCATCACCGGCATCTCCACATCAAAACAGCAATGTGATATTATCTGGTCATTATGTTTTAGGTGTTGGTTGAGGGATAAATATCGGACAGGGCATCGGGAAGAACTCCCATACTCTTCTTCAAAATAGTGCAATGGGATCTTTTTAGACAGTAAGTGAAGAAAGGAGGTGTAGAGCAGAAATTGAGGACGTAAATTGGGAAACCCAGATCAGGTATTCCCAGTTGGAAGAAGAGAATAATAATTTGCAGGCCACTATAAAGACACAGGCAGTAATGGCTCAGGAGGACAAAAAGGAAGACTCAGCAGCCAATTTGCAAGGTCCCACAAACAGCAATGTGATAATGACCAGATAATCTGTTTTCAGTGATGTTGTTTGAGGGATAAATATTGGACAGGAGATCTCCCCTGCTCTTCTTCAAAATAGTGCCATTGGATCTTTTACATCCACATGAGGGGGCAGACGGGCTCATCCGAAAGATGGCACCTCTAACAGTGCAGCACTCCTTCAGTACTGCACTGGAGTGTCAGCCTAGATTTTGTGCTCAGGTCTCTGGAGTGGGACTTGAGCTCAACCTTCTGACTTAGAGGCGAGAGTGCTTCCAACTGAGTCACAGCTGACACTGTGGCATGGGCATTAGAAAGTCACAAAAGCAGCTGAAAGGCTGCAAGGGAGAAATATCCTCTGTACTTTCAGCAGGACAGATAGTAAAGCAAATCTATCTTTCTACGTTGAGTGAAAATTCCCCTCCCCCTCCACGTGGTCTAGTGTACACGTGTTATAATAGCATATGAAGAGAATGTGAACTGATTGTATCAAGCAATTTTAATCATACTCAGCGTTCTGTATGTTTTGTCTGTCATGAAATTATATAGCTTATGAACCAAACCAAATGACACCTCACCTAGTGTTAACTTGGTCCACCTTCAGAGAGATTAACGGATAACACAAGCTTAAGACACAGAGGTGCAGTCCATAATAAGCTTGTTTTGTTGTTATATTCCCAGGTCTCAATACCGCACTGACAGATACAAGGCAGTGGGAGTCAACTTCCATAAAAAAGCAGCCAAGCAGACCACTTAAGGGAGAAATGGTACCACTGAATCTGAGTAGATACCTGTAGTAGACCCATATTTGGAACAGCGGGCACGGCTGGCCCATTTGTGCTACAACAAGGTGCTCAGTTAAATCCCTCCCCACCCCCTGCTGAGGTGGGCCTCAGTTGCATTGAAAATGGCGCCAGTACCTGCCGAGAATGTGCTCACACCTGTCTTTGGGAATTGGCATGGGGAAAATCCTCAGGACAGGCAGAAGTTCCGCCCTAACCTTGGATTTGTCCCCAAAAGTCTGGATAGGAATTTCTAGCCTATGAAGAAAGGGATTATAGACCAGTGAGTCTGCCATTGCTTTGTGCGACAGCACAGTATGCTCATTTATTTCTGCTGTCGGTAAATTGTGCACAATATGAATTGGGCGAGCAACAGACTTATGGCCCACTCGCCCAATTCATCCAACTCCTGCTTGTAGCAGAACATCCTGATCTGAATATTTATCTTTTAAAATGTATCCACTAACAAGGGAGCCGACAACAGACCTTTTTAAACCTCCAATCCTATGAAATACAAATAGGAAAGACGAATAGAGTATGAAATAGATACACAAAAGTAAATGTGTTGTTGGGACTGTACTCAGGGCCATAGGGCAGAGACACACAGGAAGGGTTTTGCTCTGGATTACACCAGTTTTCTGCAGGGCAATCAATTCATACTTTGCACTGGATCCAGAAAAGGCTAGACTCCTTTCCCCAGCCTGAAGAAGGACTGCCCCTTTACGGCTGCTGCAAGTGCCAGAGTCCTGCAGCAGCGGGGATTTTTCACTTCCACGTTCCCCCATCCCCTAGTGGGCTCCCCAGCAAAGGTGGAAACCCTGCCAGAAACAGTGAAGTTAGGCTGACCGCCAGGAAATTCGCTGGGGTCAACTGTGTGATTCTAGGTTGGATGGAATTCCTGCCCTGCCATACTTATGGTGGCATAGCTGCCTAAGAGGAAAATCTCAGCCCCCAGCTCTAATCTGCCTAAGATGACAGTTTGTAAGTTTTACTGATCCTGTTGACAAAAAGGTGCGTCTAACTGTGCTACTATAAGAGGTTTATTAACATTATAACTTTAGCCAACAAACTCAACAAAGCAGTCAACTGCATGCCAGGATCAGCTGACAAAATCCTTTCCCTTTCATTGCCATGGACTTTTACACATACTACCAACATCAGCTGAGGTTTCAAATGATGATGACATTGCAGTGACTCATTTTCCAGTGAGTTGCTTTCACTCCATGCTTCAAGTCTACACATAATGCTGGGAAATCTGCCACCAACTTAAAATTAATTAGCATTTGTAGACAAGTTTCTACTGCCTAAAATCTTAGGCAATACACACTTAAGAGCATTAGGCATCTACAAAATCCATTTCTTTTGGTAACATGAATTCTGTGCAAATTGTTTAATTCAGAAAAAGGGCTTATTCTCAAGTGGACAGGCATTTGGAATTATTGCAACACAGATGATAAATTAGAGAAAGCAATCACTGTAGTTCAAAAGACTCACTGCTGCTACAACCGTTGATCTTCTATTTTTAACACAGGAATGAGTTTCCTTATATCTGTACTACTCAGTTCCAACACCAGAGTTTCCAAATATCTAATTTATTGCAGGTCTAATTCCCAGGATTGTGTTATGTGAAGCCACTGGTATCAACATCAGAAAACTCCAACAAGGAACACTATCATTCAAGAACTAAATATACAGCAAATGGGTGATTTATACTCTTAGTAGTAAGTTTAGGACATATTCTCATGTGATTTTAGTGTATTCTCTCTTCCGATTCACTTCTGATTCTCTCTCCCTCCTTCGTCAATTCTGTTTCATTCTCTTCCTCCTCACTGACTTCTGTTTCTTTTTATCCACGTTAATTTCTGTTGCTCCTTCCTCCTCCATTTTAGTCCTTTCTCTTTTCACTTCTGTTTCTTTCTTTCCACCTTAATTTCTGCCTTATACTCCTTCACTTGTTTTGCTCTCTCCTCCACTCTTGCCTCTCTTAACCTCCTTAATGTCTGTGTTTCTCTCCTCCATTTCTATCTCTTTATCCCATTTGCTTTTCTCTCTCATCCTACACTTCTGTTTCTTTCTTTTCCCCTTTCATTTATCTTTTCCTCTTTCCCTTATCCCGTTCTTCTTTTCTCACTTTGCTCTCTCCCCTCCTTTATTACTCTTCTGTTTTTAACTTTCCTTTCCCGTTTGTCTTTGCAAAATTTTTATCCCCTATTTTCAATTATCATTCACACTGCTGAATGGGGAAACTGGTGCAGGTCTTTGAAAAGGCAGAAATAAGGCTGACTATAAGGGAGTATTTTTATTGCCTCAGAACAAATCTATTTAATTTTATGAAGTAAAAAATATCAAAACTCTCCTAAAAACTTCCAAAAACAGTTTGATGAAAATAGTATTATTTCAGAATAAACAGGTAATGGCAGAAAAAGTAGTGAATATATGTTTGGCTTATGCTTTTCATGATGTGGACACTAACCAACTGAACGGAACCATTGAAAGGGCAGTGCTGTAACACGTTGACCATCCATACCCCACCACAGGTCAATGAATTGAATGCTTAGTACCTTAACACACTGACTATCCAGATGTCATTATAAGTCCATGAGTTGAAACTCACTGGAGTTAATATTGACCTTCACCGCCCGAGCAGTAATCTGGTGGAGTAAATCATCTGCCCATTGTAGAACCCACCCAATTTTCATACCATTGATTTCAATGAGGTAAAATTGGGTTGGTATTACAACGGGCTGGTGATCAATTCCGCTAAATTACCATCCAGGTGGATAAGGTGAAAATTACATCCACTGAACATCCAGCCTTTCATCACAGTCAAGGAGATATTATTACACCTCTTTAATATACTGCCAATGCCAATCCCCATCCCTACCCTCATCCGAGGAGGACTCCCATTTTCTTTACCTCGGTTGGAATCAGTGCCAGAAGTTAACGACAATAGAAGTTCTTCCCTGCTGATGAAATAGGTTAAGGTTTTAATTCCTACATACCACCACAAAGGAATGTACAGCAGGCCAGGGAAGGACAGGGTGAAAAGCAATATCCGCCAGCTTCGTATGAAGTATGCAACCAAAGGCAGGAGCATATAGCCGAATGCATAAGAAATGCAAACTCCCAGTGTAGAGTACATAACCCGAACGGATTTCCCAAGAATTTCCGATCCTGTAAGAGGAGAATAACTAGGTCAAGAACAACCATGATTGTGAGTCATTTCCTAATTTTATTTCACTGCCTATTATGGCCACTGTGAAATAAACTTTTCTTTTCAGTTCAGTTAAAAAAGCCTACAGTAATTAAGTTGAATGCTTTCTAAACGTAACCCAGAAACTAAGCCATGTGAAAGATCCTCAATGCAGATATGTCACCTCAGCCCATTTTATGTACCTCCCAGAGGCCTTTGACAGAGCAACATAACAGGAGATGAAAAAAAGATGGAGAATGGCCCATGACAGGGATGAAAGAAAAAAAAGTAGAAAACATTTGAAAAGCAATTGAAAACAAAGCAATGTTTAAGAAAAAAATCTGTAACAGACATTGGGACCAGAGATTATTAGTGTCTCTGGATATAAGAACATTCAAAGATGATATTAGATCAGTCAGCCCATAAAACTTCATCCCTCTAATACTCTGACTCTCTCATTCAACTATATTTTGAACAACCCCAATGGTTTTGCCTTTCTATCCCACCTGATTTCAAACATGGGTCATTACTTCAGTAAAGAAGTTTTTCCTGATATATTTTTAAAATGTAGTTTTCACTAATTACATCCAGTTATAGTTACATTGCGTTACATTGAGTCTACAGCACAGAAACAGGCCATTCGGCCCAACTGGTCTATGCTGGCGTTTATGCTATGCTCCACACAAGCCTCCTCCCTCCCTACTTCATCTAGCCCTATCAGTTCTCTGGCTCTACTTTCCTGGCTTTTTATGAAGTATAATCTGGTTGTAAATGATCTGTATCATTTAATATTTTAGCTACTTCAGGAGATTCCTTCATAATTGCTTACTTTCCAGGTTCTAAAGCAAAAGTTGTCTAACCTTTCCTCATACCTCATCCTCTTTACACTTGGAATCAGTTTTGTACAGATATATTAAAATTTAAAGCTCTATTACAGTTAATATAATTAATTACAGTGACATCAATTGCAGAGGATAATGCAAATTGAGGGCACATTTTTTTTTAAACAAAAAAATCCCAGCACTTTGTGGTCAGCCACGGGGATCTTTGGCCCCACAAAATTGCAACAGGCATCTGAAATCTACCACAGTCATTTTGTGTCCTCCACCCAGGTGAGCTGCCATACAGAGGCAAGAATCGCGTCAAGAACCTGGTGAGAATACTTACATTACCCTGTTGCTCAGGGTCAGGAATGTGCCATTTGGGTGGGGAGAACTCCCACCCCACCAAACTTGTGGCAATATTCCAACTATGCAGAAAATACTGGCTGTCATGTTTACTTTTCTAAGTTTTCCTGTTCTAACAAAAGGAAAGAGGTTATGAAGAACCTTTACAAAACAATGGTTCCACCACAACTGGAGTATTGGGCTCGATTTTGCAATGGTGGCGGGATGGCAGTGGGGCGGGGGGGCGTGTGAAGGTGCGCGTGGCAAACCCGCATGAACAAAACTTACCGTTTCCGACGCGATCGCATGTTGATTACTGATGAATAATGTCCTCTCCGGGTTTCGCGCTCGGCAGCCAGCCTGATTGACAGGCTGGCTGCCATCAGGAGCTGCAGCACGGGGGTGGGGGGGAGGAGAAGAGAAAGACAGAGAGCGGGATGTCATCCCGCACTGGAATGGAAGACCGGGGGGGGGGGGGTAAGAGAGGGGAAGATCGGGGTGGGGGGGAAGAGAGGGGAAGATCGGGGGGGGGGGGGGAAGAGAGGGGAGAAGATCGGGGAAAACCGGGGGGGGGGGGGGGGGGGGAAAAGAGGGGAAGAGAGGGGGACATCGGAGAGGGATGACACGGGACATCGGAGCAGGGTGCAAAGGTGGTTTGACCAGGCGTGAATCGGAAGCGGTGGGCAAGCCGCCCAGGTGAGTTAAAAATCGCTACAATTACTTCATCTGTCACAGGTAAAATCCTTAAGTACCTCAATGAGGTACATTTGGCTGTTTAATGGTCATCCCACCGGCTTTAATTGCCGGCGGGACTTCCATTTATGGGTCGCCCGCGCGCACACAGGTGGGTCCCTGGGAAATTTGGAAGTCGGTGGGTTGGAGCCGGCTTCTGAACCCTAATGGGATTTCCTTGATTTTCGGTGCCCCCCCCCGCCCCCAACGCACTCGTAATTGGCCCCTAAAATTGAGCCCATTGTGTCCAGTTTTGGGCACTGCACTTTAGGAAGGATATCAAGGCCTGAGAGAAGGTGCAGAAGAGATTTACTAGAATGATTCCAAGGATGAGGGACTTCAGTTACGTGCATAGACTGGAGAAGCTGGAGTTGTTCTCTTTAGATCAAAGAAGGTTGGGAGGAGATTTGATAGAGGTATTCAAAATCACGAAGTGTCTGGACAGAGTAGATAGAGAGAAATTGTTCCCATTGGCGGATGGGTCAAGAACCAGAGGACATAGATTTAATTGGTGATTGGCAAAAGAACCAAAGGCGACATGAGAAAAAACTTATTTTTAAGTGGTTGTGATCTAGAATGCACTGCCTGAGGGGGTGATGGAGGCAGATTCAATCATGGCTTTCAAAAGGGAATTGGATAAGTACTTGGAGGGAAAAAATTTGCAAGGCCAAGGGAGTAGGGCGGGAAGTGGGACTAGATGGATTGCTCTTGCAGAGAGCCAGCACGGACTCGACAGGCTAAATGGCCTCCTTCCGTGCTGTAACCATTCTATGATTCTATGAACCCAATTCTAGCCATTGTGCATTTACGACAGACATTTTCTACATCTAAATGAAATACTTTAAAGGGCTGGTTTTTCACTCCCAGTACTGTCCAGAGGCAATTTGGGCACACTATAACAGAAGTGCCAGAGGCGATTTGGGTGCAGCACACCAGAAGTGTACTGTGCTGGGACCATGACCTCAGGGCCCAAACTTCCTCTTGGGTAAGTTTGAATGCTACAGGTCTGCACTGGACACACTTTAGGGGTATACTATTGGGTGCAGCCATGATGGGAAGAGGAGGTCTTGGTGCTTCTGGGACCTTAAAATTAGCCATAAAAGAAAGAGTGATATTTGTGGACGTTGCAGTGTATGGAAAAGTGAACTGCCAATGAGTGTTGAAATTGACTCTACTTAGCCAAAAGTTGTGACTTTCATTGCTGTGGTCTTCTTACTTAGTTTATTGAGATGGCTCCCGTCAACATGAGCATGCTGCTGAGCCATGTCAGGAATGCCAGCGGCACCCCAACGAGTCTGGGGGGAAAAGTTGTTCCTCGTTCAGTCTGGTTTTTGGGCGAAAATTAGGCGACAACGTTTTGTTCTTTCCCAATACGGTGGCCAGCACATTTCCGACTGGAAACATGCACATGCTTCTTGCCCACCATATGGGGGACCTAGTAACGCCTGAAAAACGGTGCTGCACAGCCAAGTTTATAGGCCAGGATTTCTTGCTGAATTTTTTTCTCCTTAGTCTACAAGTGCAAAGGTCAATTGTAACATCTGATTGACCATCATAACTCAGATCAGGTAACTCGGCATAAACCAGGAATTAAGTCTGGGATCGCCTTGTTCTATATGGCACTGGAATTCTTGGACTGTAGCCGAGGAGAATGGAAGAATTGTGCCTGGAGGTCGGGAATTTGGGGTAGAATCCAGTTTTGCCAGGATTCAGCTCCATTTACAGTGGACAATTAAATTCCAGTAGGGCAGCCATGGGTGGATGTTCTGTCCAAACCCCACCCCCCCAAGCCAAGGAGGCCTTGTGGGGGGGGGCGGGGGGGAACTCCTGGTTTCCCGTTGGAAATTTCACCCATTCCACCCTCATAAGGTCTCACATAGCTGAAAGCTAATTTAGGTCCCACTGAGGATTTTATGAATGCCCCGAATGTTCACCAGGGAAAGGCAACTGAACCCTGAGGCTGGCTTGCTCTAATGGAAGCAGAAAAATGAAAAAAGAACATTTTCTTCGGGCCCTAGGCAAGCCTCTCCTCTGCCGTCAAAATGGCATGGCGCCACTCTGACATTCTGGCTGCTGGTTTGGGGCCGGCACCGCTGACGCACCCTTACAGGAGCAATGATTTAGTCCATGCAATTTGGGATAGGTTTGTGAACAGGCATGGATGGATGAGCGTTCTGCTTGCACTGAATTTAGCAGCTTATATGACTTAATACGCCACTGCAAAGATAATTTCGGTTGTGAGAATTAAATACCTAAAGTAACAGCAGCCTTTAAAAAAACATTCTCTATCAAGCAACCTCAATGAATGCCTATACATGGAGAGGACTAGCCAACAAAGGGGCACTAGAACAAGAAGATAATCTACTTTTATGGAAAAAGATTTTTGGTTAATTGTAAATGTAATAAATAAACATTACCTAAGAATGATCGTCTCTCAAGAGTGTGAAAGACACAACTTCCAAATACCTGGACTAAAACCGAGTCATCAATGATTTTCTCACAGTGAAAGAATGCCAGGAACGTGCTTGTCAGCAGGACAGATATTGTTTGTTTTAGGGGGTTTCATTGTGGTGGTGGTGGGAATGTGCAATCCTTAGCTGCTGATTGTTAAATTGCAGTGGGTTGTGTTTAATTTTCATGGAATTTAGTCCAGGGACAATGATAACAACCATCAGTCCCACACAGCAATGTGACATTTACAGTTTTTAATTATTCAAACTAATGAGTCAAAGCAAGAGGTTCATTCTTCACTCCCATCTGGTACTAAATGGCTCATGCATGACTCCTGTACATGAAACTAGTGAAAGGAGCACAGTCTTCAAGATGCAGCATTTAGGAAGTCATTTTGGAGAGCAAAGGATGATCTTTGGAAGGCCCCACACTGCCAGCGATGTACAGACACCGAAGAACTTCGATATTAGCAGAAAAACATTAACAGGACCACAGACTCCATGGGATCTGTGAATTTTATTAAATTATAAAATTAAGTAGGTTATAGCGGAGCAGCTCCGCGTACGACTGCCACAATGTTACAGCTAAAATAAGAGGTTCAGCATGACCAGGTAATGTTAAAACAGCTTAATCCCCAAAGCCCCCTGAACAGCATGAAGTTTCAGCGATCAGTAACTTTAAGTACCTTCTTGAAGGACAGCACAGGCAGAAGACAACTTAAAGTACTTGAGAAGTTAAAGGGGTGTAGTGGAACTAAGATAAACGTATGCCACCCAAGACAACCCCAAATTAAATAAAAGTATCTAAGGAAGTTTAAAGTAAAACATCTAAGGGAAGTTAAAATTAAAGGGGGGCACCAGATACAGGTAAAACCAAAAGGGAACAACTGGGATTAAAAAAAAATAAACCAAAAGGAGGCAATGGGAGAAATATAACAACAACATGAAACAGCCGCGAGATGTATAACAAAGATGGAGACCATGAGATGCGTTTGCTGTGGGATGTTCCCAAATAAGAGAGCCACATACAATAGAGGGGTGAAGAGATGTGAAAACTGTCTTTTAATCGGTAAACTTAAAGAGTTTATAGCCTCGGCAAGCAAGTTATGGGACTTTGCAAGTTCAAATATAAGTAAGGGTTTTTTTGAGGGAGTGTGGATAGTATTAGATTCAGTAAGTGAGCCATCTCAGGTAACAGATACAGCCAGCCTTGCATCAGACCTCAAGTGAGCAGTGGTGAACGGTTGTTTTTCGGACTGGAGGAAGGTATACAGTGATGTTCCCCAGGGGTCGGTACTAGGGCCGCTGCTTTTTTTGGTATATATTAATGACTTGGACTTGGGTGTACAGGGCATAATTTCCAAATATGCAGGTGATACAAAATTTGGAAGTGTAATAAACAGTGAGGAGGATAGTGATATACTTCAAGAGGATGTAGGCAGGCTGGTGAAATGGACAGACACTTGGCAGATGAAATTTAACACAGAGAATTATGAAGTGATACATTTTGGTAGGAAGAACGAGGAGCGGCAACATAAACTAACTGGTACAATTCTAAAGGGGGTTCAGGGATAGAGAGACCTGGTGGTATATGTGCACAAATCTTTGAAGGTGGCAGGACAGGTAGAGAAAATGGTTAAAAAAGCATAGGGGATCCTGGGCTTTATAAATAGAGGCATAGAGTACAAAAGCAAAGAAGTTATGTTGAACCTTTATAAATCACTGGTTCGGCCACAACTGGAGTATTGTGTCCAATTTTGGGTACCGCACTTTAGGAAGGATGTGAAGACATTAGAGAGGGTGCAGAAAAGATTTACCAGAATGGTTCCAGGGATGAGGGACTTCAGTTACGTGGATAGACTGGAGAAGCTGGGGTTGTTCTCCTTAGAGCAGAGAAGGTTAAAAGGAGATTTGATAGACATGTCCAAAATCATGAAGGGTTTTGATAAAGTAAATAGAGAGAAACTGTTCCCGTTGGCGGAATGGTCGAGAACCAGAGGACACAGATTTAAGATTTAAGGTGATTGGCAAAAGAACCAAGGTGACATGAGGAAAACCTTTTTTTTTAAAAACGCAGCGAGTAGTTATGATTTGGAATGCGCTGCCTGAAAGGGTGGTGGAAGCAGATTCAAATGTGGCTTTCAAAAAGGAATTGGATAAATATTTGAAGGGAAAAAATATGCAGGGCTACGGGGGAATGGGACTATCTGGATTGTTCTTACAAAGAGCCAGCACAGGTTCGATGGGCCGAATGGCCTCCTTCTGTGCTGTAACCATTCTATGATTCTAAGCGTGAACCTTCAGGGACGGCGCTGGAGACCTGAACAACTAGGGACAGCGTTGTCATGACGGGAACAAATGCTAAAGGAAGCCAAGGAAATTGAGATATTAACTGGATTAAGGTTGGTAAAACAACGCAAGAGATTATATTAGTGAACAGATACCTGGCACTGTCCAACAATGTAAAAGGTAATAGAAGAAAAGGTGGTTAAAAATTCATAAGAGGACAGCCTGGACAAAGATGCAGTTTATGTCACACAGAGATTCTTTGCTGAGGAAAGTGGATAGCCATAAGAGTCACAAGGACAATACCCATAGGATGGTGAGCTGTCTACCTGAAACTAGAGCAGCACGTATTGAGGAAAAGTTAGAAGAGATACTGAAAATAGACCACGTATAGGGGCAAATGACATCAGAAGAAATAATACAGGGGTCTTAAAAGCCACAAATATAATTGTCTCAAAACTCAAACTTAGAGGATGCAATGGAATGTTCTGTGGAATACTTCCAATATTTGAGAAAGGCAGAGAAATCAGTGTCAGGTAGCATGATGTGAGTAGAACAATGATAACTTCCTAAATAACGGAATCCTTTCACAATAAAAAAGGACTGGTACAGGAAAGGCAGGCTACATTTAAATGAAATAGGGACAAAAAGACTTCTGAGGAATATTGAGGCATCAATAGAAAATCCTTTAAACTACACAGGTAGGGGGCAAGGGAGGAGGAAACAGTATCCCAGATGATATAGAGGGTAGAAGGTAGTCAGCGAGTGGGTACGAACCCAGAAACTCAGAGTGACTCACATGAACTGGAGACCAGGAATAGGGAGTTAATGGGGGACGAGAGAGAGGAGGCAAATATATAATAAGCCTAAGCAATAATACTCAGGAACTGGAGACTGTTGTGGCAGTAGGGAACCATGATGTGGTGGGAATATCAGAAACATGGCTAAATCCAGAAATTAATATAATAGTTAGGGGTACAAAGTGTTTATAAAAGACAGATTGAACAGAAAAGAAGGTAAAAATCGATCCTGCGAAAGGTAGCAAGTTACAAAACAAACTACTCTCGTTAGACATCTAATGTTAAAAAAAAAATCAAAGCTAATGCTAGGGGTATGCTATTGATCACCTGGTCAAAATAAGAAGGAAGACAATTTGTTCAATGAAGTGATAAGAAGGGCATGTGAGAACAGGAAAGTTATGTTAATCGGAAATTTTAATCAACATAATATAAACTGGGAAAATCTAAGTGGCTTAGTCAGAGTTGGCAAATGTAGTGCATGATTGCTTCTTGACCCAGTGCATCAATGAAGCCACAAACAACAATACTTATCTTAATCTGCTATTCATCAGTGACTCAGAAGATGTACAAGATATGGAAGGCACAGTACCCACAGAATGATAGTTTAACATGATCTGGGAATTGGAAATTCTCAAGACCATGAGCTTTCAAAAGGACAAAATTCCATGAAATAAGGGAACAATTAAAGCAAATAAAATGAGAGAGGTTGTTCAACAAAACTTCAGTAGGAATCAAACGGAACTTTAATAGTATAATCCTGAGCATAAATACATTCCCACAACCAATAAACTCAGACTTTTTTTTATTTGTTCATGGAATGTGGGCGTTGCTGGCAAGGCCAGCATTTATTGCCCATCCCTAATTGCCCTTGTCTGTGTGGTGAAGATTCTCCCACAGTGCTGTTAGGTAGGGACTTCCAAGATCTTGACCCAGCGACGATGAAGGAATGGCGATTTCCAAGTCGGGATGGTGTGTGATTTGGAGGGGAACATGCAGGTGTGGTGTTCCCATGTGCCTGCTGCCCTTGTCCTTCTAGGTGATAGAGGTCACGGGTTTGGGAGGTATTTCGAAGAAGCCTTGGCAAGTTGCTTAAGTGTATCCTGTGGATGGTACATACTGCAGCCACGGTGCGCCGGTGGTGAAGGGAATGTTTAGGGTGGTGGATGGGACTAAGCAATCATAACATGAAATGGATTAACAGGTGAATTTAAAGTGAAATAGAGGAAAAATGGGTTGTGCAAATCCTGCAGGGAGAAAGAAAAAGGAGTGCACTGGAATGGATACTAGAAAATGCAGAGACATGTAAAAAGGGTGATCAGAGTCACAAACAGAGACATAAGGCTGAGCATAACAAGAAAAAATTATTTTAGTGCCACAACAGCAAGAGGATAGTCAGAGAAAGGGGAATACAATAAATGATGTAAATGGGCTTGAAACTGAGGATGACCACAAAATAGTAAATATTTTGAATGACTACTTCCTCCAGGTATTCACAAGACATGAGCAAAATGCTTCTCCAGACAAAGACATTTCAGGTAAAATCAATTACTTCATTGTAAATGAGATGGAAGTCTTAAACATGGCTAAATAGACTTAAAACAAATAAATCCCTGGGGATTGATTATATTTATTCTCGGGTGCAGAGAAAGACTAGGAAGGGGTTCTGTAAGGCACTGACAATCATTATGTAGGTGTCAGACACTGATGAGGTACCAAAGGATTGGAAATAGAATAATGTGGTACCCATATTCAAAAAGGGTACAAAAGAGACACAGACAACTACAGCCCCATCACTCTTACTTCTAATCCATGTAAAATAATAAAATCAATTATCAGTAGTAAACCTGAGCACAACAATAACCTAATTAACAGCAGTCAACATGAATTCAGAGAGGGTAGATCCTCCCTAACCAACCTCTTTGACTTTTTTGAGAAAATGACAACTCAAGTAGTAAGCCTTATCATGTGGTGTACCTTGATTTCCAAAAAGCCCCACAACCTCCAGTAAAAGGCTGCCAGGCCTCGAAGTGTCCTGTGATGAAGGAACTCCCAATATAGGGATTCCCTGCCCTCAGCCCTGCTCACTCTGCATCAATGGCTTTGTTTGGGACCGCGGAAACCTCTGCCCCAAAACAAGGTCATTGGAAACACCTGTGCTAGGTCACGACCCAGTGTAACTATGTCTCAGCCTAGTTTGCGCCCTTCTACTGCACTCCTGCCAGAGATACAGCATGTGCACCAGAAGGGCCAAGGATTTTCATCCGACGGTGCCCAATTTGAAATACTTAGGATTCTTCTTGCTGTTTTGTTTTGCCGCACTGAACTTTGTGCATCATAGCTCGCAGTTTATATTTGTACTGGAATTCAGCAATCCTCTGGTTCACACCGCCAGCAGGAGCATTCTTGCTGCCTGTCAAGTTTCAGGATCTTTTTGACCATTTTTCCACAGAAAGGAACTGGAAAAAGAATGAGGCCTCAAAATTCCATAGGTATTCTACCAGTCTTCAGGGCTAACATATAATGACCAGAACTTAGTATTATACTGAGAGCGACAGAATCATCAAAAGTAGTGAGGAAAGAATTAATGAAAGTACTGAATGGTGTAGATACTAACCAAGAACAAAGGCAGCCACGTAGTTTGAAATCTGTCCAATACCCACAAGGAAATTAAGAAGGCAGAATATTTCCCAGTTTGGAGAGAACACTTGAAGTATGCTGAATCCTGTCTGTACAGCCATGGTCCCAAACAGAACTGCCTTCCTCCCAAACCTACAAAGCAGAAGCAAATAAAGATTTAAAAATATGCAGTACTGCATACTTACTGACAAACATACACATAAGCTCAAGCATGTAGTTATACACACACGCTAAATCATGCACTTACGTGTACATGCCATATGTATAGTCTTTCAGTTATATAGCACTCATGCACATAAACACAGACTAGTCCACTTTCGCTTATATTTACATAAAAACACATGGGGACCGAAAATGCACGATCCAGCTGACACACTCCTGCCATAACTTTGGGCTAGAAATTAAGTTGGGATCCAGATATGCAGGGTCCCAGTCTTACCGCCAGGATTTTGGAATGGCTTATTGGGGGTTTAACCTCCGCCTGCTACAAAAATGGCCATTGGTATAAGAGGGAGCAAGACTGAATGTAGGATCAGGAATTCCCGCATCTCTGTCCCTCAAAGAGACCAAGAGTAGAGTTGGTGGAGGTGAATCTGGTGAGATCATGTGTACCTACCTACCAAACAGTGGAGGTGGGGCCCACCTTTGGTGGGGGGGGGGGGGGCGGCGGAGTCCAGCCTGGGATTCCATCTTGTACCCTGAAGAAAAGGATTTCCAATTTTTTAAAAAAATACTCAGTATCCCCCTTACAAAAGGGACCGCAGGCACAACGGGAAGATATTTACTTGGGGTAACCCAGCACCCCCTCCCTAGCCAACCGCTCTTTTGTTGGACTTTCCAGCCACTTGTTTCCCAGTGGCATTTTTAAAAATTATTCTCGAGATATGGGCATCACTGGCAAGGCCGCAATTTATTACCTATCCTTAGTTGCCCCAAATAGCAGTTTGATACAACTGAGTGGCTTGTTAGGCCACTTCAGAGGACAGTTATGAGTCAGCCACATTGGTGTAGGACTGGAGTTGCATATAGGCCAGACCATGTAAGGACGGCAGGTTTCCATCCTTAAAAAGAACATTAGTGAACTAGTTGGGTTTTAACAACAATCCGACGGCTTCACTTTTACTGATACCAGCACGGATTTCAAGTTCTCAAACTGCCATGGTGGGATTTGACCTCCGGCACGGTCAGCAACAGAGGCCCTGGGGCAGATGCAATTCAGCACTTACAGTGCGATGCACCATCTAGCGGATTTTTGGTCTTAAGCAAATGTCTTCAGCCAAAAGTGGCATGTGGATGATCTTATTCGGCCTCCCCCCGAGGTCCCCTCCATCATAGATGCCAGTGTCCATCCAATTCAATTCACTCCACGTGATATTAAGAAGTGTCTGACTACACTGGACACAGCTAAGGTCATGGACAGCATCCCAGCTGTAATACTAAAGACCCACGCACCAGTGTTAGCTGATCCCCGAGCTGTTCCAGTACAGCTGTGACACTGGAATCTAACCAACAATATGGAAAATTGTCCTGGTATTTCCTATACATAAAAAGGCAGGATAAATCTTTCTCGAATCAATTATTCTCCTACTAATTTTTTGAGGCGGTAACAAAGAGGGGTGATGAGGATAGGGCATTTGATGTAGTCTACGTAGATTTTAGCAAGGCTTTTGACAAGGGCCCACATGGCAGACTGGTCAGAAAAGTAAAAGCCCATGGGATCCAAAGGAAAGTGACAAGTTGGATCTAAATTGGCTCAGTGGCAGGAAGCAAAGGGTAATGGTCAACGGCTGTTTCCAGTGGGGTTCCGCAGGGCTCAGTACTAGGTATATTGCTTTTTGTAGAATATATCAATGATTTAGACTTAAATGTATGGGGCATGATTAAGAAGTTTGCAGCAGATACAAAAGTTGGCCGTGTGGTTGATAGTGAGGAAGAAAGCTGTGGATTGCAGGAAGATATCAATGGACTGGTCAGGTGGGCAGAAAAGTGGCAAATGGAATTCAATCCGAACAAGTCTAAGGTAATGCATTTGGGGAGGGCAAACAAGGCAAGGGAATACACAATAACTGAGAAATGTAGAGGAACAGAGGGACCTTGGAGTGCATGTCCACAGATCCCTGAAGGTAGCAGGACAGGTAGATAAGGTTGTCAAGAAGGCATACGGGATACTTTCCTCTATCAGCCGAGGCATAGAATAGAACAGCAGGGAGATTATGCTAGAACTGTATAAAACACTAATTAGGCCACAGCTAAAGTGCCGCGTACAGTTCTGGTCACCACATTACAGGAAAGATGTGATTGCACCAGAGAGGATACAGAGGAGATTTACGAGGATGTTGCCAGGATTGGAGAATTTTAGCTATGAGGAAACATTGGATAGGCTGGGGTTGTTTTCTTTGGAACAGAGGAGGCTGAGGGGAGGTTTAATTGAAGTGTGTAAAATTATGAGGGATCTAGATAGACTGGATAGGAAGGACCTATTTCCCTTAGCAGAGAGGTCAATAACCAGGGGGCATAGATTTAAAGTAATTGGTAGGATGATTAGAGGGGAGTGAAGGAGAAATGTTTTCACCCAGAGGGTGGTGGTAGAGGCAGAAACCCTCATCACATTTAAAAAGTACTTGGATATGCACTTGAAGTGCCGTGACCTATAAGGCTACGGACCAAGAACTGGAAAGTGGGATTAGGCTGGATGGCTCTTTATCGGCCTGCACAGACACGATGGGCTGAACGGCCTCCTTCTGTGCCATATATTTCTATGATTCTAGTCTCCTTTTAATCATCAATAGCACTAATCAAGCAACACAAGCATATCGATAGCCTTTTCACCAAACTCAGTTCGCGTTGCACCAGAACCAGTTGGTTTCAGACCTTATCACAGCCTTCATCTAGACATGGATGCAAGAGATGAATGCCAGAGGAAAGGCAAGAGTAACTGTCCTTTGCATCAAGGTAGCATTTAACAGAGTATGGTAGCAAGGAGCTTTCACAAAGCGGAGGTCAGAGAGGGTCAACAGGAAAGCCCTCCAGTGGCTGAAGTCAGATCTAAGGCAAAAGAACGGTTGTGGCTGTCAGAGGCCAGTCATCAGAGCCACAGCATGTCACTGCAGTAGTTCCTCAATGAAATCTCGTCAGCCACTTCATCAATGACCTTCCTAACGTCAGGGGTGGGGCTGTTTGCTGATGATTCCACAGTGTACCGCTCCATTCGGAACTCATCCAATAATGAAGCAGCTCATGCTTGGGTCTACAGCAGTCGCATGCAGCAAGACCTGGACAACATCCAGGCTTGGGCTCATAAGTGGCAAGTAACATCCGCGCCAGACAAGTGCCAGGCAATGACCATCTCCAACAAGAGAGTGTCTAACCACCTCCCCTTGACATTCAACGGCATTACCATCGCCGAATCCCCCACCATCAACATCCTGGGGGTCACCATTGACCAGAAACAACATAAATAGTGTGGCTACAAGAGCAGGTCAGAGGCTGGGTATTGTGCAGCGAGTGACTCACCTCCTGACTCCCCACAAGTCAGGAGTGTGATGGAATACTCTCCACTTACCTGGATGAATGCAGCTCCAACAACACTCAAGAAGTTCGACATCATCCAAGACAAAGCAGCCCACTTGATTGGCACCCCATCCACCACCCTAAACATTCACTCCCTTCACCACCGGCGCACTGTGGCTGCAGTGTGTACCATCCACAGGATGCACTGCAGCAACTCGCCAAGGCTTCTTCGACAGCACCTCCCAAACCTGCGACCTCTACCACCTAGAAGGACAAGAGCAGCAGGCACATGGGAACAACACCACCTGCACGTTTCCATCCAAGTAACACACTATCCAGGCTTGGAAATATAACGCCGTTCCTTCATCGTCGCTGGGTCAAAATCCTGGGACTCCCTACCTAACAGCACTGTGGGAGAACCTTCACCACACGGACTGCAGCGGTTCAAGAATGCGGCTTGTCACCACTTTCTCAAGGGCAATTAAGAATGGGCAATAAATGCTGGCCTCGTCAGCGACGCCCACATCCCATGAACAAATAAAAAAAAATTCAGGACAGAACAGTTCCCTTGATTGGCACCAGCATACTGTACCTGCAGTATACACGATCGCCATCACTGGTGTACTGTGGCTGGAGTACATACGATCTATAGGATGAACTGCAGCATCTCAGCAAGGTTACTTTAATATCACCTCCCTCCCCTCCAACCTTTACCACCAAGAAGAACAAAAGCAGTAATGTGGGAACACTATCACACCAAGTTCCACACCATCCTGATTTGGATATATATCACCATTTCTTCATCATCCCTGGTCAGAATCCAGGAATTCCTTACATAATACCATTGCGGGAACACCATCACAAGGATGTAGCAGTTCAAGCAGAAAGCACACGACCATCTTCTCAGAGCAATAAATGCGTCCTGGTCTTTGTTGCCCACAACCTGAGAACAATTTTTTTTAAAAAGCAATAAGCTTGCACGGCCATTTTAACCCCCTTTGCCTCATCAACATATCCTAGGACAGACTCCCGCCTGAACCCAGCGCGAATAACAAGGAGGCCGGCAGGCAAAAGTGAGATTTTGGGAGGCAGGGGGCCACCACTGGCGACCCGAGAGAACAGTTCTTGGCATTAAGGTAGGTCATCTGGGGGGGGGGCAGGGTTGGGGGGTGATCGTGGTAGGGAAGAGAAGTCTGGGACAAGGGAGGCCCACGGTTTCCTTGTGGGACTCGGAGAAGCACTCCTGCTCCTCTTGGCCCACAAGGAAACCAATAAAATTGTAAAAAAAAATGATCTCTTCTGGTCCTGGATCCATTCAGCAACAGCTTTCCCCAGTGCGGTCAGCACTGTGCACAACTCGCACGGCCCAAGGTTAATATCACTTTGGGGTCTGAATTATGTCATCAGACCCCGACTTTTGAATATTTATGAGGCCCCCACCTGCCTGCGGCGAGCGCCTCACACGCCTCCCGGAACCCGGGAGTTAAAATAGCAGTTGGCAGGAATGCAGCGCAAATTTTAACCCCACAAGCCCCATTCTCATCGGGTTAAAATTGGGGCTAAACAGTCTTGAATAAAGGAAATAACTCACCTGTCTGACAACTGTCCAGAAATAAAGGAACCAACCAGCACTCCCAAGAAGAATACTGACATAGAAAACGGCCCTTTCCAGTCATTGTTACACACCAAGTCCCACTGAAATGTAAAGAGAAATGGTAAGCTCCAAATATGCGGTCTTGGCCATATTAACAGGTAAGCCATTTTACTGCACTGGATCTAAGAATGTGCCCTCTACGACATCAGAATGGATCAAAACAGGATATGAGAAAAACCCATTCGGCTCATCAAGCTTACTGCTATGTCAGCCTAGGCTCAGTGACAGCACTTACACTTCTGAGCCAGCAGGCTGTGGGTTCAAATCCCACTCCAGGAGGTTTGAGCACATGATATAGGCTGACACTTCAGTGCAGTATTGAGGGGGTTCTGTTTTTGGATGAGGTGTTATACTGTGATTCATCTGCCCTCTTGGGCAGATGTAAAACATTCCATGCCATTATTTCAAGAAGAGCAGGATAGTTTTCCAGCCAACATTTATTCCTCAACCAACATTACAAAAACAAATTATCTGGCGGGTTTTTTTATTGCTGTTTGTGGGATGGTGCTGTCACATTTGTCTATGTTACAACAGTGATTACATTTCAAAAGTATTTCAGTTGCGTGAAGTGCTTTGGGACATACTAAGGACATGTAAATGCCAGTTCTTTCTAATTCCAACAGACAATTGCGTTGTCATGGAATCTCCAATATATTTTGTTTGTTCAGGGAAATGAATAAAACTACATGTCGAATTTCCAAGGCCGAACTGGGAAATGTTTTCATGTTGCCTGAAAATAATTGAACAAAACTCTAGAATGTCAACCCTGACCAACTGGCTTCCACAGATACCACTGTTATGGGTCCAACAAGATTGGGAGAATCATATTCCATAGGTCATCTATATTTATATTATACTTACTCACGTAATCATCTATTTCTAAACAGATTGTAATCCAGCTCTTTATTTTTTTCTCCCCCTCGTTGATTTTCTCCGTCATTTCCTGGGACCGCTGATCATGCAGATGTAGGTTAGGACAAGTAACTATCAGAAGACAGCCGAGCAGAAAATAATTGGGACCAGCATGAAAGAGTGGGGAGTTGCAAAGTAGTTGCAGCATTAGTATGCAAAACCCAGAAACCACAAGGCCTATTCAGATGCTACAAACTCCACAAGCATGATATAAGTGATTTTATTAAAGGAATTTAATATTGTGGCCTTGATGGCAGAACCACTAAAATCTAATACTCCCACCAAAAATCTGTCAAATTAGAGCTTAAAAAATGAATCAATTATTCTGTAAAAACTCACTTTAGACAAGAGTCATTACCAACTTACGGTTATTATATGAATTTTGAACAAACAATAGTGCCAATACTAATATATCACAAATGTCAAGAGGATCACAAACCAAGACTTACTTGTTTATGTTCCATTTACTGCCTACTGTGAATGAATTTATTGTCCTAGGCAAATCATACAACTCCTAGTATAGCTTGTTGTTGTTTTTGATTATTGCAGGATGTCTAACTTTCACTTTAACCAGCACACAGGATTTCTTGAGCATTTATTCAGTTGCAAGGTTTATTTTGTAACTGACTAAATAAAAAATTTCACATCATTCTGGTGGAAGAGTACACAGGTAGCCTTATTGCAGCCAAACGTTACAACGATACATGCAGTGTCATAGCACTGGGGAAGATAATGGCAGAAATTTTGGAGTTATTTTATGCATTTCAGCATGCAATCTTCATACAGAAACGGTTATACTGAATAAAGTTTGCACTCTCGAACACTCCAATAACGCGGTCATTGAGAAAATGGTTGAGATAGGTTTTTCCACTATTATCTTTAAAGAACTGGTGCACCAGTGAACCTTTTTTGAATATTCCTGGTGAAACTATCCTCTCTCCATCGTCATCGTAATATTTATTGAAAAAATATATGTTCCCTCTAGCATTCTATCTAGCTGGGATTTTTTTTTTATTCGTTCATGGGATGTGGGCGTCACTGGCCAGGCCGGCATTTATTGCCCATCCCTAATTGCCCTTGAGCGGGTGGTGGTGAGCCGTCTTCTTGAACCGCTGCAGTCTGTGTGGTGAAGGTTCTGTTAGAAAGGGAGTTCCAGGATTTTGACCCAGCGACGATGAAGGAACGGCGATATATTTCCAAGTCGGGATGGCGTGTGACTTGGAGGGGAACGTGCAGGTGGTGTTGTTCCCATGTGCCTGCTGCTCTTGTCCTTCTAGGTGGTAGAGGTCGCGGGTTTGGGAGGTGCTGTCGAAGAAGCCTTGGCGAGTTGCTGCAGTGCATCCTGTGGATGGTACTCACTGCAGCCACAGTGCGCCGGTGGTGAAGGGAGTGAACGTTTAGGGTGGTGGATGGGGTGCCAATCAAGTGGGCTGCTTTGTCTTGGATGATGTCGAGCTTCTTGAGTGTTGTTGGAGCTGCATTCATCCAGGTAAGTGGAGAGTATTCCATCACACTCCTGACTTGTGCCTTGTAGATGGTGGAAAGGCTTTGGGGAGTCAGGAGGTGAGTCACTCGCCACAGAATAACCAGCCTCTGACCTGCTCATGTAGCCATAGTATTTATATGGCTGGTCCAGTTAAGTTTCTGGTCAATGGTGATCCCCAGGATGTTGATGGTGGGGGATTCGGCGATGGTAATGCCATTGAATGTCAAGGGGAGGTGGTTAGACTCTCTCTTGTTGGAGATGGTCATTGCCTGGCACTTGTCTGGCGCGGATGTTACTTGCCACTTATGAACCCAAGCCTGGATGTTGTCCAGGTCTTGCTGCATGCGGGCTCGGACTGCTTCATTATTTGAGGGGTTGCGAATGGAACTGAACACTGTGCAATCATCAGTGAGCATCCCCATTTCTGACCTTATGATGGAGGGAAGGTCATTGATGAAGCAGCTGAAGATGGTTGGGCCAAGGACACTGCCCTGAGGAACTCCTGCAGCAATGCCCTGGGGCGGAGATGATTGGCCTCCAACAACCACTACCATCTTCCTTTGTCCTAGGTATGACTGCAGCCACTGGAGAGTTTTCCCCTGATTCCCATTGATTTCAATTTTACTCGGGCTCTTTGGTGCCACACTCGGTCAAATGCTGCCTTGATGTCAAGGGCAGTTACTCTCACCTCACCTCTGGAATTCAGCTCTTTTATCCATGTTTGGACCAAGGCTGTAATGTGGTCTGGAGCCGAGTGGTCCTGGCGGAACCCAAACTGAGCATCGGTGAGCAGGTTATTGGTGAGTAAGTGCCGCTTGATAGCACTGTCGACGACACCTTCCATCACTTTGCTGATGATTGAGAGTAGACTGATGGGGTGGTAATTGGCCGATTGGATTTGTCCTGCTTTTTGTGGACAGGACATACCTGGGCAATTCTCCACATTGTCAGGTAGATGCCAGTGTTGTAGCTGTACTGGAACAGCTTGGCTAGAGATGCTGCTAGTTCTGGAGCACAATGTCAAGAGGCAACATACTATTACTTTATCTGGGTCAGGTTTGCACAGAATTCTATCTGTAAACCAAATAATTGAATCCCGCCAATACCACAACTTGTCTGTTCCTATTTCTCTTTTCTTTTTTCCTCCTTCCCTGACAGGCGGCTGGATTGCCTCAGTGCATGGGACATCCTCACCTGTCGCAACCACCTCCTGAGTCTCCACATCATCTCTTTCCAGAAGAGGAGAAACTGTTGGGAGAGCACCAGGGATGACCTCTCCTGCCCCACTACTCGACTTCTGGCCCCCTTTCTAACAGAGACCCACCCTCCTCCACTACGTACTGGGATCTCCTCCCCAGTGTGATCTTCTCTAATACCTCATTAATAAAAACTTGTCCCTCTCTAATATTTTGATGCGTGGCCAGGCGCTCACTATGTCTGACCAGCTTCAGTCTGGGGTGCATCAATCAGCTTGCAGTTGTTGCAGATGAAATCCTCCGGAATCTAGGCCTGGAAGGCAAACATTTCACAACTTCCTCAATGCACAAAATATTCCATCCACGTGCAACTTTAAAGTTTGAATGCTGTTTGAGGTAAAGAGAAAATAATTTTGAGGAAAAAAAGACAAAGACAAAGCCCCTTTAATTTAAATTCCTTGAATTCTCCCTCCCTCTTTGTTTCTCTTTTGCTTTTGTCCCTCAGTTAAATTTCTTAGCACCCCCTTCCCCCTCTGCACCTAATTCCCATTCCCCACAAATTCCCATTTTCAAGTCCTCACTCTGCTCGCAGCTCACTCTGCTGTGCTCTTGCAGGTGACAGTGCCAAAATCTGACTGGTTTCATTGGCTTGTTTCCCTAGTGATCTATGTATGACTCCTGGTATGAAGTGATGCGGACCTTGAAAAGTAATGTCAGATGCCAATTGTACATCTAACTGCCAAATGACATGGGATAATCCATCTTTACTGCTCCATTTCATTACGCCCCACCAGTTTCTGATTTCCTGCCCACCGTGCTTCACATTACAATTTCCATTTAAATAACCATCAATATTTTGTAAGATTTGTAGTGCCATATACGAAGCAAAGAAAGATGCAAGGTGTCAATTTTTTTACTTTATGGTTCAGAACCTGGTCATTATTTAGACCTTGCAGTTGGTGAAAGGCCTAATTATACTACCAAATGCACCATTTGGATTCATTATATTGCATTGTTTGCCTAATTAGCATCAACGTACAAGACTGGCTAGCACACTGAAATGGCTAGTAAGTGGTGGTTTGTAACATGGCATCGTACTAAGGGGGCAGGAGCACAAAGTTTAGCCACATGCACCACAAATGCATTAACTGAAAATGCAAAAGTAAAATTTTGTCTCGTACATTTCTACACAGTGGGTCTGTTGATGTTTCTCCATTATAAGTTAATTTTACTGGCATACATATCTCTGGAAATGATCCATGCCAACACTGGATGTAACCAGGAGAAAATGTTATGCTTAAACATTTACTTACATGAACAGCAAAACATTTTCAGTAGGCACAGGTAAATTATCATGATCCTGGTTGGCTTTCTTCTTGTCAACTTAACGTTATATATATATTTTAAGATGCAGCACATTGACCCTCTAATGCACTGTGACATGCAACTTAAATCCATGACTTCCACTATGGTGAGTTTCTAATCTTGGGCATGCAGTTAATGAGAGGTGCAGACTGATGGCGAGGTGCTTCCCCAAAGAGGAAAGGGGAAAAAAATAGAAGAAAAGACACCTCAGACCATTCTCACACATCTTCTAATGGCTGGCTCAAGAGCAGCATTAGCAGAGGAGCAAACAGACTGCCATCCCTCAGTTGGATTTGGCACATTTCACAAGGACATCTATAAAAGAGAAGTGGAAAGAACATATATTTTTAAATACAAATTTGAAAACCTATTCCCCCCACTCCAAGGCTCCACAACTTTATCCAGTGAGTAGGTGAGTCATATAGAGACCAAGAACCACCCAAATTCGATCCATGATCTCCATTAAGTTAGTTTACCTCAGCTAGGGCAATAGTTTGGCCATTGCAATTGACCTCAATAACACAGAGTTGGGAAGGGGAAAATCAGTCAAGTTTTTCACTCTTGATCACTACCCAAGATGGTGGCTGAAGACGAAATTAGAGTCAGTTGCGATATCTCCCATGGATGAATCGCTTGCTGTCACTCACTGTCAAGCCCTACACATGAATAATGGCCACTTGGGTGAAATACTGCAGAGTGGCCAATGCCTATGGAATTGTAGAGTTAACACCTTCAGGGGATGAAGGGGTTGGGGGAGAACAAACTGCTGAGAAAAAAAAAAGAAAATCTTGTATGTCTAGTAACTTGACAATAAAGATTCTCCCCTCCTGGTTTCAAAATGTCCAATCGGACCGCTGATTTTTTTCTAAGCGACTTTTTTTTTGTGTGTTTTTAGGCCCCCCTTTTATAAGAAGGGGGCGTTTAGGCTGTGTTTATGTGCAAAAACCCAAAGAAAACCAAAACCAGTGTCAAATTAAGATTTTATTATTTTTGTCCAGGATGCACTCCAGCCCCTGCGGTGCCCACCGGTCGCGGAAAGCCTCAAGCGTTCCAGCAGACACCGCGTGCTCCATCTCCAGGGCCACCCGGGCGTGGAGAATTCCACGGAAGAGAGGCAGACAGTCCGAGCGAACGCCCCCACGGGCGATGACCAACCTGGACCTGTGGATAGCCACCTTGGACAGGCCCAGGAGCAGGCCCACGAGGACGTCCACCGACCTGCCCGCCACCCTCCTCACCGGGCGGCCAAAGATCAGGAGCGTGGGACTGAAGTGCAGCCAGAACTTTAGGAGCAGCCCCCGCCGAATAATCAAACATGGGCTGCTGCTTCCCACACCAGGTGAACAAATGAAAAACGGACTCGTCCAGGCTGCAGAAATTGCAGGCGGCCTGGGAGTCCATGAAATGGCGTAACTGCCTATTGGACGCGACTGCTCCGTGCAACACTCTTTACCCCAGATCCCCAATGGCACACGGGAGGATCCCCGAGTAGAGAGCCCTCCACTGGGGACCCCCACCTCCACCGGACGGCAGGACGGTACGCCAGGGCGTGTCTGGGCGAGAGACAAGGGCGAGGAAGTGGAGAGTGTGCAGGAGCAGCCCGTACAGGAAATCCCTCCGCGCAGAGTGAAATGGCACGGAGGGAATTTCCGAGAGACGGCTCAAGTTGTGAGGCACAGCCCCCCGAGGGAGGTTTCGGGGCCTGGCGCCGATAAGGAATTCCGTCCGAACGGGGGTCAGATCGGACGGGATAGCTCCACATGCTTGAGCCTCCTCCACACCCCGAGTGGAGTCAGGACCGAGCGCCAATTTCAACGCCCGGATGGCGGCAGCCGCGTCCCCGACACGCCATGAGGACATCCGTGCAGCTAGTGTCCCCGGCACCGTCCAGCCCGCCCCTCCGCCATCCAGGACGTCCCTGACTCTGGTTACCCCACCGGCCAGGGCCACCCGCTCCGTCAGCCGCGAGTGGCCGAAGCCGACACCGTGGAGGAACGGATTCCCAAGCAGCAGCTCCTGCAGGACAGCCGCTATCCCCGACGGGCGAGAGCACCGGCTGGAAGCAACCATATTCCAGACCCTGATCAGATCCTGGTAAAAGACAGGCAGCTCCTGCAAAGACGGGCGGCCGCCCAGCAGCGAGATAAACAGGAGCTGCGTGTCGTAGTTCAGGCCGTGCAGCCGGCGGAAGAAATACGTCGCCAGCGCACGCCATCTAGGAGGATCCTCAACGTACAGGTATCGCTCCAGGGTCCGAAGGAGGAAAGTTGCCACCTGGGTGCGGACGCACATCAGCCCCTGACCACCCTCAGACGAAGCGGGAGACTCGGGACCGCAGCAGCGACCCAGTGTATCCCTTTGGCCCAGAAGAAGTCGACGAGCTTCTTCTGAATCTTGGTGTCAAACTCAGGAGGAGGGATCAAAGTGACCGACCGGTACCACAACATCGCAGCCACCAGCTGGTTTATGACCAGCACTCGACTCCTGTAGGATAACACTCGAAGCAGTCCTGTCCAGCGCCCTAGGCGATTTTTTTTTAGTTCTGAATATTTTCTTGGATATGCAAATCTAAATTATCCAGCTGGATTTCCACATTTTCACATATTTATTTCCATGATAAGCTGTTATAAGTTATAAACAGTTTTGTTGCTCACTGAAGATATGATTGATGTATCTTGTCACTAATCGGGGAATGGTAGAGTAGTGGTTATGTCATTGGACTAGTAATCCAGAGCCTTGGACTAGTAATGCAGAGAACATGAGTTTAAATCCCACCATGGCAGTTTGAGAATTTGAAATCAGTTCTTAAAATTCTGGAAATAAAAATCAGTAAAAGTGACCATGAAGCTGTCAGATTATTGTAAAAACCCAACTGGTTCACTAATGTCCTTTAGGGAAGAAAGCCTGCCGTCTTTATCGAGACTGGCCTGTATGTGACTCCAGTCCCACATCAACTGTCTTCTGAAGTTAGCAAGCCACTCAGTTGTATCATTTGGCTCTGCAGCGGTTCAAGGCGGCCCACCACCACCGTCTCAAGGCAACTGAGGATGGGCAACAAATGCAACCTTTCCAGCAACACCCGCAGCCCAAGAACAAATAATAATGTTTTTTTAAGTTCTTTCTTTCTTACTGGGCTATAGAAGATGTAAGTAAATCTGTCAATATTCTGGATCCTGATTACTATTCAGTGACTCTGCCGGAAAGTGTGGCCGTTATCACTGAGTGAGGACAGGATAGTCTGTCATGTCTGCCACGAATCACTGCCTAAGTCCAACTGTGAAGAATGCCCCCTTGGAAGAGGACTTTGAGGTCGCATGAAACTATATCCCTGCTATAGTCATTACCTTCAGGAAAGGAGGGGAAAACATCGCCCGTCTCCACTCCTGTCCCAGCTCATCTGCTGCTGAAACCATGCCTTTGTTACCTCAAGACTTGACTATTCCAATGATCTCCTGGCCAGCCTCCCATCTTCCACCCTCTATAAACTTCAGCTCATTCAAGACTCTATATCCTGACCGGCATCAAATCCCACTCACCCCTGTAATCGTTGACCTAAATTGGCTCCTAGTCCACCAACACCTCGGTTTTAAAATTCTCATCCTCGTGTTCAAATCCCTCCATCTTGCCCCTCCCTATCTCTGTAACCTCCTCCAACCCTCCAAGATCCCTGTGTTTCTCCAACTTTGGCCTCTTGTGCATCCTCCACTCCTTCGACCCACCATTAGTGGCTGTGCCTTCAGCCATCTAGGCCTTAAGTTCTGGGATTCCCTCCCTAAAACTCTTCATCTCCCCACCTTTCACACCTCCTTTAAGATGCTTCTTAAAATCTACCTCTTTGACCAAGCTTTTAGTAACTGCTCATACTATCTCCTGCTTTGGCACATTGTCCATTTTGTCTGAATACACTCCTGTGAAGCGCGTGGAGATGTTTTCCCACATTAAAAGGCACTATATAAATGCATGTTGTTGTTGAAAAAAAGTCTGGATAAAAAACATTCACAAAAGAATCCTGGTCATAAGAGGAAAGAAGTTTCATAGGAATATACAGAACTGGAAAAGATATTGCAGCCCATTTGGTTAGTCCCAATTTCTATAAAATATCTTACCACACAATACTTCTCATACCCCTCTATTAAATTTTTGTCCAGGTGCTTATCCAACACTCTCTTAAACCTGCTGATATAATTAGGCCTCACTGCTTCCCTTGGCAGTCCATTCCATACATTCACCTTCACCATTCTCTGCATCAAGTAGTTAGATCTGAACTGTCTTTTTACAATCCTTTTTCCAAGTTTGAAGCAATGCCCTCTTGTTGTAGAATCTCTGACTATGTTAAAGCAATTGAGGTTAGGGTTGGAAAACCTTAAATTAGTTAAATCAGGACAAATCTTTTAAGACTGGAGAAGGAGCAAGGTTGAGGTCAGAGGCGAAAAAGTTAGAAACAGGAGTTAAGGTTCAAATCTCTAATGTTTATAAACCCCAAAACACCAAAGTTAAACATTAAAATATATTTGGCCTGAGGCTATGCAAGATAAATAATTGCAGTTGCCTGGTCATGTTTGCAGTCAAATGCACCTGCTCCTCTTATTTTTTAAAAATCTGAATATATGACAGTTATCTTCACAAACTATTCTCAGGCGAACTATTGCCGGTGGGACCATTGTGTCCCTCCAGCCACATACCTCGGTGACGATGGTGGAGATGTATTGATCCTTACTGTACTCCCATCCATCCAAACAGGGCTCCTGTTCGACCTCAGACATATTGAAGAAATCTAAGTCGGGAAATGTCTCCGAAAGATTCGTTATCACGTCCAACCGGTACCGTCTGCATTTGCTGTACTGGAGTTTGTCTCCTTCTTGGACCAGAGGGAGAGTCCGATTCATCCACACTTCACTGAGATTGAGATTCCCGGGAATTAAGCAGCGATGCTCTGGAACGTCCCCGATGAAAACGATGGACAGACCGCAGAACCCGTTGGGAAATATACTGAGGCTCAAAAGGAAGAAAATAAACCTCTGATAGGGTCCCCATTCTCCGAGGAAAGCGGTCATTTCATCGTAATCCCGCATGTTAGTTGCAGCGGGAGGACCGACAACGAATTTCTTCCGGAAAGCTGCAGCAATTGGCCGATGGAGGGCAGACCGGAACTGCAGCCTTGAGTTATCTCAAAGTCTATAATTCATTCTCGATCGTTTCCATCTATAAATAGTAATCCAATCTTCATCCAGCACTGACCGCTCCTCCCAATCCCACCGTACTCTTAAAGAGGGTTCTTCTAGTAAACAACTGGTTTGCCAGCACTGGAGTTTTGTTATTCTTTTGGCAGTAGAAACTATTTGGTTGTTTTTGCTACAAAACAGAAATGATCACAGTGTGCAAACAGAATTTGCAATCTTTAACAACTGACAAGAATTCATTCAACGAAAAATAATAATGTAGGCTGTGAAATATGCAGGCAGTCTAATCATTCCATCAAACAGCTGCTACCCCCGCTATTTTTCCCCCCGGAATCTAGGTTATCTGGGAGGAGGGGAATGGGGCAGCATCTGGAAGAGGCATTACCCGAGATCATTGAGTCTCAGATGCCTATCGTGAATGACATCCCAAATCAAACTGATGACAGGTGCATTTTTTGTCGAGGTTAAACTGGAGCCTTTCCTCCCTGCTCATAGTAGGTACTTGTAAACAATTTTACAACACCAAGTTATAGTCCAGCAATTTTATTTTAAATTCACAAGCTTTCGGAGGCTTCCCCCTTCCTCAGGTGAACGATGTGAACATCGTTCACCTGAGGAAGGGGGAAGCCTCCGAAAGCTTGTGAATTTAAAATAAAATTGCTGGACTATAACTTGGTGTTGTAAAATTGTTTACAATTGTCAACCCCAGTCCATCACCGGCATCTCCACATCATAGTAGGTACAGCACAGGAGGAGGCCATTCGGCCCATCGTGCCTGTGCCAGCTCTTTGAAAGAGCTATCCAATTAGTCCCATTCCCCTGTTCTTTCCCCATAGCCCTGTAATTCTTTTTCCCTTCAAGTATTTATCCAATTCCCATTTGAAATTTACTATTGAATCTGCTTCCAGGCAGTGCATTTCAGATCATTACAACTTGCTGCATATAAAAAAAAATCCTCATGTCATCTCTGGCTCTTTTGCAAATCACCTTAAATCTGTGTCCTCTGGTTACTGACCCTTCTGCCACTGGAAACAGTTTCTCCTTATTTACTCTATCAAAACCGTTCATGATTTTGAACACCTCTATCAAATCTAATGCATGTCACTCCAAGAGTGAAATGTTAATCTTCATGTTGTAATTTCTGTTGGGTTCTCATAATGATAGAAATGTGACATTTGTTCCTTAAATCATGTTAAAGGTCATTACTGAGGCTGTGACTATCATTTAAATATACATACATTGAGTGCAGAATAAAAGTTATGGGTCACAGGTACCTTACCTTTGCTGTTTTGATAAGGTCATTAAATGTTTTGCATTACTGCAGAGGAGTCCTGGGTGACTGCCATTGCTATCTCCTTCTACATTGCTTTTGCTTCCTGCTTATGGGGGAGGCCTCCCCCTCCCACAAACCCCAAACTGCTGGTCCCTCCTGGATTGTATATCTGCAGCAGAAAAATCCATGTCACTGATTTAAATTGCAGGCTCTTCTTTTAGGTCTCTCAGTGATTGCTGGTGATCTCAAGTGTGTTTCTTCCTCTAGTACTGCAAGATAATTGCAATAGGGAAATCCATTGTGACCCAATTGCAACACTAAATTCTTTTGTTGGGGAAAAAATATTTTGCATCACAGCTGCCACAAAGATTCCTTAACGCCTAAATGACAATAGCAAAAAACAAAAGTGTTTGAGAAATGGCCTGAAGACAGTGCAACAAATCTTTCTCAGGCTCTAAGAAAGAAAGATCTCACATTTACATAGCACCTTATCACATCCTCAGTATATCCAAAAGCAGTTTACAACCAATGAATTAATTTTGAAGTGTAGTCAATGTTATTGTGCAGGCAAATGCTAACAGTCAATTTGCACATAGCAAGTCCCCACAAACAGAAAATGAATGAACAACCAGGTAACCTGTTTTTTGATGGTATGGGTTGAGGAAGGAATATGCACTGAAATACCAGTCTACATTACGTATTCTAATCTTCAATTGGGGTTTGAACCCACAATTTTCTGGTTCAGAGGCGAGAGTGCTATCATCTGTGCAAAACTGATACTTAAATTCGCTTCTGTATACAGCTCAATTTGTATCAATCCTAAATATCCATTTTATATGAGTGGGTGGATGACTCAGGAAATTGCATGAATGTCTAAATTATGGAATCAGGACTTCATTAAAATATTTTAATAAAGCTGCTGCCTGAAACATCCATCAATTCTCCAACTGGAAATGTGAATAATGTCAAAATGGATGGGGATCCAGCATCACCTATTATTGGCAACACTCACTTTAAGCCCAAAAACTGTGTTCCCAACACAAAAATCTGCTCTCATCTTCAGGGAGGGGTTCAGGAACATGCTCACCCAGAAAACTTTGAACTTTTACATTAAACATGTTGCAGTCTGTTCTATTTTAAACTTCTCCTGTTCCTGCTCCGCTGTCCTAATTTCACTAGAAGTGTGGCGGAAATCCTGTTTATGCATATAAACAGAGTTTCCACCGCACTTCAAGCACAGTTACATTAGCAGAGCACAAGCAGCATCAAGGCAATTCCCCGCCTTCAACTAACAAAAAAGGAAAGGTATGTGAGATTTGCATTATTCATATTCAACAGACCAGCCAGTTCATAATTTCCCCAAAGGTTATCTTAATAGTCACTTTCCCCCTTTACAGACATTCTCACCCTCTAACCTGCACAAATTCCACTCCACTGAGTAGAACATTGGATCAATATTCCTGCGCCTCCAGCAAGCGTTCCGCCCTCAAAACATTCCCCACTGAGCAGGATTTCTGCCCTCCAACTTTCCGCTCCCCTCACTGAGCAAATTTTGGCATTTAGCCACCCCCCCAATGGAGCAACATTTTGACCTGAAACCATATTACCACTGAGTGATATTTCTATCTGCAACTCCTGCCCCCATCCTTTGAGCAATGTCTTGGCCCTTAACCCGCCCCACAATGAGTAAGATTCCAGCACGCAACTTCCCTCACCAAGTTATTGACCCTAAAACTTCACCAGCTCTACACCCTCCGAGAACTCTGCAGTCCTCTGGCCTCTTGTGCATCCCAAAATCTCTTCGTCCCACCATTGGCAGTCGTATGTTCACCCACCCAGGCCTCTCCACCACCCTCTTCTTTAGGGCCCTCTTTAAACCTAGCACTTTGACCAAACTTTTAGCCAGCACACCCCCCACCCCCCTACACTCACCCCACCACCATACCACATATTTCTCTTTGGCTTGGAGTTGATAATCATCTGACTCCGGCACCTTGGGATGTTTTTCTACATTAAAGGCACTATATAGGTCATAGGTTCAAGCCCCACTCCAGAGACTTGATCACATAATCCAGGCTGGCACTTCAGTGCAGTACTGAGGGAATGCTGCACTGTTGGAGGTGCCGTCTTTTGGATGAGACTTAAACCTAGGTAGAATTAAAAGATCCCATGGCACTATTTCGAAGAAGAGCAGATGAATTCTTCCCGGTGTCCTGACCAATATTTATCCCTCAACCAACATCACTAAAACAGATTATCTGGTCAGATTAGAGCATTGTGAATCTTTGGAATTCTCTACCCCAGAGGGCTGTGGATGCTGAGTTGTTGAACATGTTCAAGGCTGAGACAGATAGATTTTTGGCCTCTAGGGGACTCAAGGGATATGGGGATGGGGCAGGAAAGTGGAATTGAGGTCAAAGACCAGCCAAGATCTTATTGAATGGCAGAGCAGGCTTGAGGGGCCTTGTGGCCTACTCCTATTTCTTATGTCACCATGATGTGGAGATGCCGGTGATGGACTGGAGTGGACAAATGTAAGGAGTCTTACACCAGGTTATAGTCCAACAGCTTTATTTGAAATCACAAACTTTCGGAGGCTTCCTCCTTCGTCACCTGGACTATAACCTGGTGTTTGTAAGACTCCTTACATTTATGTCACCATCACGTTGCTGTTTGTGGGAGCTTGCTGTGCGCAAATTGGCTGCCACGTTTTCCCTACATTACAACAGAGACAACACTTCAAAAGTACTTAACTGGCTGTAATGGGCTTTGAGGTTGTGAACGGCGCTGTATAAACGTAAATCTTTAGACAACAGCAAGTTGTTGTTGAGAGTAAATGGTAAAAAAAAAGCTCAGTCTGCCTGAAATTGCGGGTTCTGCCCACTAGGGAGATGACAGGAGCCCCGGCGCCACGTTTTCTGTTTCGTTATCTCTCCAACAGTGAGTTCGTTTTCAAACTTCATTCCACAGTTTAAATTTGAAACTGCTGTTGTTTGTTGCCGATGATGTTCTGGTTCCGTCGCTCCCCTCACTCCAGTAGCAGGGCTCCTGATGGGCGGGCCCCACACCTCTTCTCCCTTAATCGCGACCCGGTTCCCGATTCATCGGTTGCCTGCTTGCTACTCGGGGCCGGGGCCGGGGCTCCACCGTGCCCCATCCCATTGGACGTGGTAGGCCCGCCCCTGCGGATACCCGAAGCCTGCTGCCCAACTCGCCCGTTGATGAGAAGTTCTGCAGTAAGGGCTA